>NC_091836.1:13862500-23862500 GCF_037783145.1 Equus przewalskii | reverse complement strand
TCCCCACATCCTTCAGTACTTAATCTCAGAGCAGAATTGGAAATATCGATAGAAAGTGTAAATCACGCTCTCCTGCTGAAAGCATTGTATCAGGTTTCGGCTCAAAAGAGCACCATTACCTTTAGCTGTCACGGATCTGTACACTTGATCGATAAACTTCAAATATTATTAGAGGTGGAGGCTTCAGAGATTTGCTCTGTTCTTTGGAGAGAGACAGAGATAAATCTTTCTTAAAAATTGACTTGAATTTGCACTCTCAGTCTTCCTGCTGAAATGCATTTCTCTTAGGCGTCCAGCAACTGCAAGGGGACAGATTTATAGGCCATGTGCTTCTTGTACTGAAAGATTTAAATGGTAAATCCTTCACATATGACTTCACAAATCATGTAAAGTTAAAAGATTTTTACCGTTTCTGTTGCTGCTGTGCTTAAATTGTAAGGTACAGCTAGTAAATCATTTTAATGGAGGTGTCGTACTTGACTCAATAAAAAAAAAGACAATGGTTTAGCTTCCACTCCAAAATGTTAATGTATTAATCAACGGGAGAATAATTGTTTTTTACTACATTATAAATCTCGGGTGCCATTAGGATTTCAGCAAGGGGTGATGTAGCCACATTCCTAAATTAAAATTGTTTACACTGCCATACATCCATTCTGCATCGCCATAGCTCATTCCGGGTCCATTTTGGAGTTGTTCCCCAGCCAAACATGTCGTTCCTCAGTCAGAAGAAGACACCCTGAGGGAGTGAAGCTTATAAGGGAAAATTAATTGCTTTGTGAAGTGTTAAATAAATAAAATAAAAACCGTCTGTGGCGATGGACAATTATTCCTTGCTGTCTCTTTTGAAATAGGTTTTTAGGTTTTAGATTGAGGCTTACTCCCTCGTACATCCTAAACGTAGCAAGCACGTCGCTTGTCTTTAGTCTTCTAATCCATGTTTTATCTCCAGGCAGCGGTGGCATTTGAGCTCCTTACTTTTCCTGTTGCATATGCCTATCCGGGAAAGTCACTGGGCCTCCAGCCTCCCCTCCACAGCTCCTGCTACTGCCCTAAGGTGCCATTCTGACGCCCTTCAATAGTTAGGGCGGCCCTCCTTAATAGGATCTGCAACTGGATACAGATAGAGTGAAGGCTAAGACCAGGTCAGGCCTGGATAGACTCTCCTTCTTCCCTCTCTGCTCCCTGAGCTTGTTCCACATGCATTAGCGCTCCTCTGCTGCTTATAATGAAATTGCCTTGTGGGGAGAACAGATCAATTCAGCCCTGGACAGGTCAGTCTGTTCCCTCCGTGTAACTTGATCCATCTCGATGTTCTCTCTGACTCCTCCATTAAAAAAGAAGGTGACCACTGACCCTGGAGGCAGAGTCTCCAGGGCTCCTGGTGTCTCGTAATGAGCTCTACATCCCTATTCCTCTTCTGATTTCAACAGATTCTCGAGCAGGTGAAGAAGGCGCCATAAGGGCAGTGGATCATGCCGTGATTGGCGGCGTCGTGGCCGTGGTGGTGTTTGCCATGCTGTGCTTGCTCATCATTCTGGGGCGCTATTTTGCCAGACATAAAGGTAAGCAAGGGGCTTTGGCAGGCAGGAGGCCTCGCGTCACCACAGCCCCTGCATTTCGGGACCTTACAAGGTTGTCCTTGATAGGCAATTCGGTTTATGTGGCCACATAGCCTCTTTGATTCCTGAAACCGAGAGAGGAAAAAAACAAAAATCTTAGCGGCTGCTGATTAGGCCTCTGAGAGCTGATGAGTAGCACTCCTTGATTTGGATTTTCTCTAAATATAAAACTTTTTAGATTTTTTATTCTACAATCCATAGTTGGGGATAGAGTAAAAAATAGGGGCTGGTGTGGTGTGAAGCCCAATATGATAAATATGGAAAGAGCATACCCATAACTTACCACTTTCTGGGAAGCAGGCGGGCTCTGCTCCCTGGCCCCCAGCTCTGGGTCAGCTGGTCACGGAAGTTAGAAGCCTTCCTTGGTTTGATGTGCCTTAAAAGCCACATAAATATGTATTTTTGAAATTATCAGTGCAATTGATTTAAATTGCCATTAATCATCACACTTCTCAACTGTGCAGTCTGGATGGGCAATCATCTTTTCCAACGCTCCTCCTCTCTGCCCCATGCTGCTCTGATCCTCTCCTCCCCTCTTGGTAATTTATTCTTCCTTTTCTTTGTCGGCCCTTGTCTTTCTCAGTTATTTTCCTGAAGCGCTGTGCAATGAGCTTGCAGGGCTTTCCTGTAGGATTAACCCTAGCGCTTGCATACTGCTTGATTGTAGAGCGTGGGCTTGGGGAAGTCCCCTTGAGCACAGCAGGGGAGGTCTAAGGTACTTGACAGCGCCTTTAGGATCTGAAGTGCCCGTCTCGAGCGTAAAATGGTTTGGGACCCTCAGCACCATGCGTAGCCTCTGTCCAAGCCCAGGGGTTTGTCTGTTTGACTGAGAACTCCCAGCCTCTTGCTGTTGAGCTGATAGAGCCAGGAGGGGAAGGCCAGAGAGCAGAGGCGAAGTGTCCGCAGCAGCTGCGGAGAACCAGGGGCAGAGGGCACAGTCCGCAGAGGAAAGGATACAGGAGGGGAGTGTTGACTGCCCGCTTTCTCAGATCTGTCCCTTTGAAAACCTGAAAATACAGCGAATGTATCAACCTTTTTTTCACTTAAGAATTTTCAAGAACGCACTGTATAATGGGAGGAGGGTGATTGGGTCGTGACAGGCAGCGTAAACTCTACCTATTTATCACACCGAGGTGCAGTCCTTGTCTTTCTCCATGCAAACTCTTGGGACTTGCTGATGAGAGTGTCGCCAACTTTGTAACGTTCTGTCTGTTGTCATTATAAAGTGGCTGTGCCAATTAGCAAATCCATGAATCCGGGTCCGGCCTAGAGTTACCTTATGAATGAGAATCACTTATTCCTTAAGGCAGAGGCCAAGCCTTCATTACAACTGTTATGCTATCAAATTATTTCTCGATCTGGAACCCCACTCCCAAATGAAAGGCAGAAGATAACCAAGCATCCTTGTGCAAGTTCAAGCACACTGTCACTTACCGATAGGCAATAGCGATTTGTGGAGACAGGAGACAAGGGTGCAGATAAACGATTTGAGGTGACAGTAGAACATCATCAGGGCCCTAATTCATTTATTGGCTAATTGCTCTTCCTTGCTTTGGTCTTTAACCATGTATGTGCACATATCTGGTCATTGGTCCTGGGCGTTTACTGTGTATACGTTAGTCAGCAGCTCTCCAGCTTTCTACATTTTTAGCTCCCACTCACGTCTTCTTCTGCTGACATCCTCTGGTCATAATCACTGCTCTAATGTCTCATTTGCTGAATTATATCGCAGCGGTTCAGTTGGAGTGGTGCCTTTGGAACCCCCGGATCCCCATTTGTCTCACCCACCTCGCTTTCTTCTTCCAATTGTTTTTTCCCCTCTGCTGCCTGCACACCACTTCGGCTGATGATGGCCATAAAGCAAGTTGCCATCTCTGTACCACTTTACACAGAGGCCATCAGACAGTCACGGTCCTTTACCCCTTCATCTTTCAGGTACATACTTCACTCATGAAGCCAAAGGAGCCGATGACGCAGCAGACGCAGACACAGCTATAATCAATGCAGAAGGAGGACAGAACAACTCTGAAGAAAAGAAAGAGTACTTCATCTAGATCAGCCTTTTTGTTTCAATGAGGTGTCCAACTGGCCCTATTTAGATGATAAAGAGACAGTGATATTGGAACTCGCGAGAAATTCGTGTGTTTTTTTATGAATGGGTGGAAAGGTGCGAGCCTGGGAAGGCTTGGGATTTGCTGTGTAAAAACAAAATGTTCTTTGAAAAGTACACACTGCTGTTTGACACCTCGTTTTTTGTTGGTTTGTTTAATTTTTATTTCTTCCTACCAAGTCAAACTTGGCTGCTTGCATTTAGTTTGGATAGATTGCAGAAAATTCTGTGCCTTGTTTTTTTGTTTGTTTGTTGTGTTCCCCCTTTTTTTTTGTTTCCTTCCTTTGTGCGCATTTATTTTTCCCGAAATATTTTGGATTTTTTCCAAAATCTCCCATTTTGGAATTTGCCTGCTGGGATTCCTTAGAATCTTTTTTCCTCTTATTTTGTTACCGTTTTGACTTTTTCTGTTTATTTCTGAAGTAACTGCTTTCTGTTCAAAATTCAGTTTCATAAAAGGAGAACCAGCACAGTTTAGATCTCATAGTTCAGAATTTAGTGTATCCATAATGCATTCTTCTCTGTTGTCGTAAAGATTTGGGTGAACAAACAATGAGCACTCTTTGCTGCTGCCCATGTTTCAAATACTTAGAGCAGTGAAGACTAGAAACTTAGACTGTGATTCCGAAAATGTTCTGTTTGCTGTGGAACTACATTACTGTACAGGGTTATCTGCAAGTGAGGTGTGTCACAATGAGATTGAATCTGTCTTTAATTCTGTATCTGTAGACGGCTCAGTAGAGATACCCCACACTGTCCAGAAAGGTTTGGGGCGGAAAGGTCTCCTCCTTTTTCAATGCCCTAAACAGACCTGACAGGTGCGGTCTGTTCCTTTTATATAAGTGGACAAATTTGACTTGCCACAGGAGGGGAAGTAGGGAGGGGGAAAGACAGTTCTGCTCTGGTTATTTCTGTTCCAAATGATTCCATCCACCTTTCCCAATCGGCCTTACTTCTCACTAATTTGTAGGAAAAAGCAAGTACGTGTGGTGTGCGAATGACTGAGTGGGACAGGGTTTTTTTTCTCCCTTTGTGCTTAGTTAGGAAGGCAGTAGGATGTGGCCTGCATGTACTGTATATTACAGATATTTGTCATGCTGGGATTTCCAACTCGAATCCGTGTGAAACTTTCATTCCTTCAGATTTGGCTTGACAAAGGCAGGAGGTACAAAAGAAGGGCCAGTATTGTTCTCACACTGGCCTGCTGTCGATCTCAGTTCTCGAAAGGTCAGAGCAGAGGTGGAAAAACAGCATGTAGGGATTTTCAGTTACTTAATCAAAACTCAAATGTGAGTGTTTTTATCTTTTTACCTTTCATACACTAGCCTTGGCCTCTTTCCTCAGCCTTAAGAACCATCTGCCAAAAAATTACTGATCCTCGCATGATGGCAGCCATAGTGCATAGCTACTAAAATAAGTTACCTTGAACATATCTTCGATGGGGAGCCTTGGGAAAAGGTAGAGGAGTCAAGTTACCATTTACATTTTTTTAAAGAAATGTGGGGATTTTCACTGAAACGTCTAGGAAATCTAGAAGTAGTCCTGAAGGACGAAAACTAAACTCTTACCATATGTTTTGGTAAGGCTCCAGACTCCAGAATACAGTCCCTATGGAAAGATGGCATCAAAAAAGATAGATCTATATATATATAAATATATATTATATAACATTTTCAGTGAGTACTTTTGGATTTTGCAAGGTGCATTTTTACTATCGTTACATTATGTGGAAAACTTACGCTGATTTATTTAAGGGGAAAAAAGTGTCAACTCTTTGTTATTTGAAAGCGTGTTTATTTTTCTTGTCTTTACTTTAACCTTTGATAGAACCATTGCAATATGGGGGCCTTTTGGGAACGGACTAGTATGTAAAAGAAAATCCATATCGAGCAGCATCTCGTTTCCCCTCTCCTATCCCCGGGCACTTAACCAAGACGAAAAGCCACAATGGACATCCCTTTTTCAATGAATTTTATAACGTGCAGCTCTATTCCGAGCCCTTAGCACCCGTTCTGACCATAGTCTAACCATATCAAAGGGTGAGAACCATTTAGCATGTTGTTGAAAGGTCTTTTTCCGTTGTTCTTTTTAGGAGAGAAAAACGAAAAATGAAAAAAAAAATACCATTGCTCACAGAATTGGCATCTCCTTTTTGGGACCTCCCATCTTTCTGTTTTGAAAAGTGTACAGTAGTGCAGTGTTCCTGATGTAACTTTATGGCTTACAATGTTGACATGTCTCAGGTTCATGTGTTTCGATTGGTGTTTTCCGTCTCAGGTAGATTGCAAAGTGTAGGCCCCACGCATTGGAAAAAAAAAATAATAAAACAAAGCAAAAACAGGAAATTAATGGATTTTAGTTGTATATTGGTTTATGTATTTTTTCTTAAGTATACAGTGCACTGTTTGAAATGTATTGTTGAGTATTACTTTGTACAGGTTGATCACTTTTTTTAGAGTGAAGAAAGAACAAACTTGTTTTTTTGTGTTTTTTAAAGGAATATAAAATATGAAGGATGTATAATTGATGCCAAATAAGCTTGTTCTTTAGTCACACCGACGTCTTATTTTTCCCTTTAGGCCAGTTCTGTTTCTGAGGTGTACATGAACAATGTTACAGTGTGAGAAACTCCATATCCATATGTTCCCATTCGCATTTTGTATTGGTTCATGTATACCATTTTTACAAAAAAAAAAAGAAAAAAAAAGAAGTACTATAAAATATCTGTCTTCTTAATAAAAAAAATTAATGTTACAAAGTGATCCTTTCATCTCATTATGGACTTCTTACGGACACCTCGGCGCGAGAGAAGAGATGGGCCCCTGGTCCAGCTTCCTCCTTAGGACCTCGCACAGGGCCACGCGTGCGGGCGGTAGATGCTAGGAAATGCTGCCGGCTGGGTTTCCTTGAACCGCTTTCTCTCTCCTCCTCCTTCTCCCCTCTCAGTGGACAGGTGGGCCAGGTGCTCTGGCAGCGTTGACTCAGCGATTTGTGCAGGTGTGCGGGATGCAGTGGCGGGCCCGCCAGGACAGGCCCCTCCTGTGGATTCGTCTCCTGCCTCCCTCTCCCTCTTTTCACCCACCACCCCCACCAACTTTCCTGTGTTGGCTGCTCCACCTGTCTCTTCCTTTGGGATTTCGTGTCTTAATAATCCATTCCGCCTTCTTCATTTCAAGTTCTCTCTCCTTTAACAAAAAGACAACATACTCTGCAGACGACTGGCTTGGCCCCCTACGGAAGATTGTTCTCACTCACTGTTCAGGCTGCTGAGACGTCCAGGCTCGGGGGTACCGTAGGATTCAGTCTGTTGTCATCCTCCTTGCCTTGCAGGCTGAAGTGAGCAATGACTACACTTCATGGTGACTGAGCTTGCAAATGCACAGATAATATATAAATCAGCCCCAAACTACCCTTTCCCTTCACTCCCCCAGCTGCAGTTGAGTTCCCCTTTTCTCTCTCAGGCAGATAATGGGGACAGCTCAGCAGTGGAAGAGAAGGTAAGCTCCAGAAAGCCAGAGGTCGTGTATCTCATTTCAGCCTCTTCCATCCTGGCCTGGTCTTTGCCTATCTCTGTAAAAATCAGCTGATCAGATAGATATGCACTTATTGAGCACCTGCTGTTTGTGAGAAACACAGAGAAGTATAAGGTGGTCTCTGGAGGCTGACTGGGGCATCAGTTAGATCCACATGAAAACGTGAAGTGATCCTCAGCCATAGGGGCCACACTGAGTATAGTTAAGGAGCCCAGAGAATGCTGTGGGAATTAGTTGGAGAAAGGATATCACTGAAGGCTGGCGAGTCAAGACAGCTTCCCGGAGGAGCTGGGACCCCCGCTGGACCTGAAAGGATGGTTTGGTGAAGAGGGAATGCAAGTCAAAGGTACAGAGGGCGCTAAGCCCAGCCAGCCTGCTCATTGGCACGGGAAGAATAAAGTGAAAGCAGATGAGGTGTGGAGTGTGGGATCAGTCTCGTGGCTGTTCTCACAGCCCAGGCAGAGGAGTCAAGATTTCAGGGGCCTCTCTCAGCCTCTGCCAGAGGGCAGGGAGCAGTGGGGAGCACTAAGTCATCAGAGCGCTGTAAAAAGACCCTAACGATGATAGAGGGTAGAGAGCAAGAGAGCGTGCTAAGAGACTGCCTGGGTTCGAATCTCTGCTCTGACACTTAGTAGCTGTGAAGCCTCCGGCAAGTTACTCACCCTGCCTGGCCTTGGTCTCCTGCTCTGTAAGGTAGAGGTCACCACAAGGGTTGTTAGGAGAGAGAAATGAGACAAGCGGTAAATGCTTAGCAAATAAGTTGCCAGAAACCGAGTAACAGGTTGGTCATAATACAGGATAGAGGCAAATGGTAATTAAAAAGATAGAAGGTTACCCAGGGCTACCAAGAAGTGGTCACTACCCAAGTGGAGGGCGCTCTTTGGACCCCTGTGCGGGTGGACACCCCATGCCCTGTGAAGCTTGCCATGGAATGTTTAACGAGCCCTTTCTTCCCACCATTCATTAGTGTGGTTAGTCCAGACCACGTGGCATGCAGTGTGTTTCGTGTCCCCAGCCCCCTCCCCGTGTCTAGCATGAGGCTGCAGATTCAGCTGTAACCTACAAAGAAGGGACCCAAGAAGTTCATTGAACTGAGGCAGATGGGAGGCGGCGACTTGCTGCACAGTCGCGGTTGAGTTCCACAGGGCATGCAAATGAGAAGGCACCAGAAGCATCCACCTTAGCAGGAGCTTGATAAGTTCCCTGGGCCTTCATTGGTATGGGAGTGAAAACGGTCCTCGCTTCCTCCGGAGACTTTGCACAAATGTTTTGGCCTGCTTGCATTCTCCAAATACATCAACTGGAACCCCGAGGTGATATGCGGGTGTTAATTGGTGCAATCTTTCACTGTCCTCTGTCTACTCGAAATGTAATTCTTGTGCTGCCGTGGACTTACTCCATGGAGAAACGTTCCTTTGATTCTGTCATCAGAACCTTAAAGCAGCCATGCAGTCACCATGCTACATGTAGAGAGACCCTGCTTATGCGCAGGCATTTTGTTTCATTATAAAATTATGCCTAAGACGAACATGCCTTTGTGCCAGGATGCCAAATATACAGCCCTTAGTCATGAAGACTTGGCTGCCAAATCCCTTCAGAGTGAAATTTTTATCTGCAGCCACACATACATAGTTTGGAAATATTTCCAAAATGAAGCACTTGGATGTCCTAACCCACTATACAAGAGAAGGAAAAGGGACTCTTGGCCATCATCCAGAAGACTTTGTGCGCCAATATTTTAGTCAGTCGTAGGCCCATAGTAGGCACTCAGCAAGTAGCAATTCCTTACAGGGAGTCTAGCCAAGCATCTGCTTGCCGGAGTCCCACTTTATATTCAGTCTGAACAGGTCACTTCCATGTTTCAAACCTTGACGTTTATAAGTCCATCCACCCTCAATATAGGTAGCTTTCAGGTTGGCCTTGAAGGAATGAGCCAGCCAGCCCTGAGTTTACTGCTATTGGTACTATCATTCTCAAGGACCTGCCAGGACAGGATACCTGTTCTCCCCCACGGAAAATGACATTTTTGGTAATGGCTAAGCAAAGCTTCACCATTGCTAGCATACACGGTGAGGGGCCTTCAGAATGAGGTATGGGATGTTAGAAAGATTCAAACCATATTCCTTGCCTTCTTTGTGAGATGTGCCTCCGCCAAGAACCACAGTATTCAGTGCCCCCATGTCACCCCCCACGTTCTTACACATGCCAGAAAGAGAGTGTTAGGCACAAGGATAATGTGAGCACCTTAAAACTGAGACTTGAAGGCAAGAATCTTCTGTTTTCAAGTCTTCTGATCCTCAGCTTCCAGGCTCTTTCATACACAGGAAATTTTGTTTTGTTTTCTGTTTTTGTTTTTCATTCCCAAGTGAGCATGAACTGTCGAGTGCCCCTGGTGGTCAGTGCTGGGAAATGCAACTCGAGCCTTGCGTACTTAAGTATGGCATGAATTCTAACAAGGAACCAGACTTAATGTCTACTGCTTTCTCTCTCTCACACACACACGCACACCTACCCTCAACTCCCATTTCACTCCTCCCTAATCCTTCGAGGTGTTGGGCTGTGGGGCGGTGATTCGGGGGAAAGTGCAGACTACTACTGAGGGTCAAATCGGTGTGTGCTCTGGGCCCAGGACTTCTGCACCTGCCCTCCAAACGTGCGCTGGTTCACAGTCATATTTCAGACATGATCGCCTTAAATCTTCCTTAAGTGCTGTCTTCTCAGGTTAATTAATCACCAAGCTTGAACTTGCTGTTACCAGCAGGAAGTCCATCCTGAAGTCAGCAATGTTACGATTGCATCTTCTAATACTATTTATCCCGCGTTAGTGTTTACTTAGGGGGAAAATTGATCTGTAATTGATATTTCAGTCTTCCAGAGCTGGTGTTGGAAGAGCCTAATGCAAGCCCTTTAGTAGCAAGCAAATATTTAAATCCCTTCATGGTTGCTGAATATTGAAATGTGTGACTTTATTACTCTTTTTGGTTTGTTTTCTCTGTAGTTGTGTATTTCATCGTTTAAACTTGCAACGGATGCTGGCAGGCTCGAGTCTAGCTAACCCGCAAAAGCTGTTTGCCCAGACACAGCAGACCTGATTAAAAAGTATTGCTATGGGAGGAAGTCTTCCGCACTAATCAGTTCCTGTTAGCTAGTGATGAAATTACTATCCATCTCTCTCTCTTTCTCTTTCTCTCCCTCTCTCTAGGCCTGTTTTCTCTAACCTCCTCTCCCAGAATAAAGTGATGGGGGCAGCTATAGTGTTGCAATTAGGAGCATGAATCTTTTATCGTTTGGACGAGGAAGGGGAAATGCCATTACTGTCAACTGAAATGTCCTACTTGGGTTTTTTGCTCCTACTTCCCTGCCAAAGCCCATTGCTGCTGCTGAAAGTGTCTAACATTCACAGCTGTTCTTGATGGCTTGATTCTTAACACAGCCAGAAACGTAGCCCGGGAGATGCTTAAGACAGTTTATGGAAAATAATAGATTTCCTTGCAGAGACATCAATGCACCGAGAAGGGCCTTGCGTCACATTAGACCCAGCCAAGATCACCAGTTTTCTCCCTTTCTGGCTTCAGTTACAAAAGCTATTGCTAAAAAAACAAACAAACAAACAAAAAAACCAATCAGGCCCTCTTGAATCCTCTTGTGTTTTCCCGGTTGGTTTCTATCAGCACCCACAAGTCTCTGGCTGTGGCCGCCATTGTCTCACCACTCACCTCCAGCAGCCGTGAGATCTGACAAGAAGCAGTGCCTACAGAAGTGGAAAGAAAAGGATGCTGCTGAGCGGAGAAGAAGAGCTCCTGGGAAAGCCAGCCAATGAGAGCTGAGACTAGGTCCACCAGCCTGGGGGCTCCAGAGACAGAGGTGGCTGTGTTGAAGGCCACCACTACCATCCTAGCACAAGGGTGGGGTCCTTCCCTGTGTGGCATTCCCATGTGGCCATCAGGAATGCCAAGAAGTGGTGTAGTTAGTTCCGCTAGCTTCAGCCATACGGCCCCAGCGCCGTACCGCCTCTCAGACCCACCCTTAGTTAGGAACCTCTGGGAATGAAACTCCCTTTGGCAGGTGAAGAGGGAGCAGCTTCTCAGTCACAAATGTTTGGAAGGCTGCAAGGATGAAACAGCAAAACAGTACATCACAAAGTTGCAGCGTTCAGACTGTTTCTGCAAATGCATGTCAAAAAGCCATGTGTTTCTTCTCCCCAGAGTGCCTCCCCAGTCATGGCGGGAAGGAAAGGCAGAGGGCACAGGCCAGCAGGCACCCGCCAGATCTCCCTTGCCCCTCCCTTCTAGTTGCAGCCACAAACACCCCCAGCCGAGTTGCCGCCACTCCCCCAACTGTTTTCGTTCTCAGCTTCTCCTAAATGGAAACCATTAATCATACTAAATTGTGCAATGATTCCATGATAGGGAGAATGCTGATGGCAAAAATCATTCTCCTTTGTTGTGCCAGGCAGGCAAAAGGCAGAAGTATTAGCTCGTTGCCCTGCCTGGCTCCTTGCAAATGCTGACCATGTGTTTGCCCACGCAGCTGCCTCTGTGCACACAGCTTATTTTAGCACTGGGCTAAGGCATTCCAACTGGTGACAGAATACAAGGCGCCTGGCCACCTCTTCCTTATTCCAAGGACTGCCAGTAAGACTCGTAACTGCAGGCGCTCCCTGAAGTCTTTCCCATCTAAGGGCCCCAGATCGGGGCGGGGGGGGGGGGGGGGAGGGGTGCTCTGCAACCATGGAAAACCCAAAGTGGTCCCAGATGGGGTGAGCTGGTGAGGTAAGCTGTGCCCCACACACATTCCTGCCAGCTGGATTTCAGAAGAAGCCAGGTGTGGGTACCAAGGAGGCTTTTTGCCTTTCAGAATTTGATGTCTGCTTCGCTTTCGACAAGCCTCTTTGTAAGCCACCCCTTCTGAATTAGAATCATTTTCCAAAAGCTCTTAAGCTATGATTAATGCCAGGGCTGTTTTTAACAATCATCCTGCCAGTCTTAAGCTGTAGTCATTTTCAATAATTTGGAGTGCTCAAAGGCAAGCCAGGAGTTTGTTGACAACAAAACCCATAAGAGCACAGCCAGGCAGCCACAAAAGATGGAAAAGCAAAGGGACCATTTGGGCTTAGCTGGCTTTCTGCTCCCAGAGTTTCGCCACTAAAAGTTTGATTGAACGCTCACAATGCATTAAGGATCCAACTGTGAACATGGCTCGGCGAGAGGGCTGCCAGCCTGGCTTTTGTGTGAACAAATGAGCAATGTGTTTGGAGGGATCCTGGTTTATTTATGGACATGTGTGGTTCATTCACACCGTCCCCAAACCAGAGAGCCCTCGTTTGTCTTCCCTTTGCCAACATCAAAGACCAGGAAAGAAATGCAGTTGCTTTGCTCTGAGGCTGTTTACTTCCCGTGAATGCTGAGCAAGTCCTGGGCCAGGATTTGAGAACCCAGTTCCACCAATGGCTCCAGCCACTTCCCCAGCCATGTGTATTAAACTAGCCCTCTCTTTCTCATCTTGGCAATTTCATGCTAGAGGATCCATCTGTTTGATAGCCCAAACTGAAGCTATGGCTTGAAATGTCCATGATCACAGATTTACTTAGACACAGCTTCAGAGGCCACTTATTTCTAGCTCATTACTTCCTCGGATAGGAAAGGGTCAGCCATGGGTGATGGGACTTTAACCCGGTGAATTTGGTGTGGTTGATAAATATCTGTGTGTCAATCCAACCGTGCCACCACACTAGCTATGACGTCGGTTATGTTCCTAACCAGGGAGAATACAGACTCCTGGGCAGAGCTTGGAGCTTTCACGAGCTGACTTCTGATAAACTCCCTTCAATCATGAATCACGGCAGGAGCTCCAGACCTGCCTTCCACATGGCCTTTTAGATATCTGCCATGTTCCCTCTTGATCCCTATCGATTTCAAGTCCCTTCCTTCTGAGGCCAAATGAACAGATTTCTAGCGTTTGGTCTCTGAGTCACGTTTCTGTCTTGACCAAGAATGCCCAAGAAGAAACTCAAAATCTGCCAGTGACTCTTCACATTGCTACTCTACTCACCTCTTAGAGAATGCTGCTGGGTTTTCCCGGCAGCTTTTCAAGGGCCTCATTGGAACATCATCCTCTCCAGCATGGCACCTGCCTTAGGATCATGAGGCTTTGGGAAATGAAGTTTCCTCCAAACCTGCTCCTTCCCTTGTATTCCCTTTCTCAGTTGATAGCATCATCAGTCACTCAAACTAGAAACCTGGGAGTCATTCTCAGTTCCTCCCTCTCCCTCGTCTCCCACTTCCAACTTGTTCCCAATTCCTGCCCACTGCCCCCTAAATGCTTCTCCAACTGGACGCAACCTCGTCATTTCCATGTCACTCGCCTAGTCCAGGCCATTTATCTCCAACTGCACGAATGTAACAGCCTCTTCTCTGGATCCCCCGTGCCTCTGCCCCCAGCCCATGGTCAGTCCTAACTGGAGTACGCGGGGTCCCTCCCCTGTTTGGAAACTGTTTTTGATTGACCTTTGACTGCAGAATAAGTCCAAATGCTCACAGTCTGCCATCAATTTAGTTTGGCCTTTCGGTCTCACCCCGTGACCCCCCACCACTCGTATGCCCTGCGCCCTGCCCGTACCCTTCATTCCTCGTGTCCCTTTCATTACCATTCACACCTCTGTGCCTTTGAACATTCCGGGAGCCTCCTTCACTCTTAAGTGACTTCTCTGTGCTTTCCCAACCGCTCGTGCTTACCTGAATTGGTGTCCTTATCACATATGGGAACTGTTGTTTACCTTTCTGTCTCCCTCAATAAAACAGTAAATTCCTTGAGAGTAGAGACTGTATCTGATCCAGCTCCGTGTCTCCGGAGCCAAACACAGTATCTGGCCCTGTGCTCAATAAATAATTGAACAATATGAGCGAGATTTTTTTTCATCTGTGGTTGGATTGGTCTTTCATCTGCCCGTCTCTTTTCTGGAATTATGCTGGTAAGGCCTGCTCTCTTTCTTCTTTCTAACCAGCAATTCTATAGGTTCTAGAACTCCCTCTGTTTGCTTTGTTAATGTTTGCTTGTTTCGGTTTGGTTTTGATTCTCTTTCTTCCTGTCCTGGTCAGTATCGTTGTTTCCCATCTCTCCTTTCTTCTGTCTTTCTGGGCTGTTGTAGCTATTAAGGTAAGGATGTATAGTGACTATGTCCTATAAACATTTCAAGGGCCTGTGAACATATTTGAGACCTGGAAAGAAAAAATATGAGCTCCAAATACCGAGAAGAAAACTGTAAAAGCAAAATTATTAAATGTTTGATTAAATATCTACAAAACCATAACGTTGTCAACTCGCAAACAGCAACCAAACTGAACTGGTAAATAGTCACGGATAAATTGTGTTCAATATGGGATCGCAATGTATTGGATACAGTGCGGGATAGAGGCTCGTAAAAAGAAGTCCTAGAGGCTGCAAAGCCTTTAAGACAGCCCCACCTCTCTCCTCTTTCTTTTCCTCTTTCTCTCGCCCTCCTGCGCCCTGTATCCTCTCCTTCTCTGAATCTTACACCCCAACCCTGAGCACATCGCCCAGGGTCTGGAGGGAGCCAGCCCAGGAAAGTCCCAGACCTGCCGTGTGGGCAGACTATAACTGTTCTGTGAGCCATCAAACCCTCCTGGAAGGCTGACACTTGGCAAGCATCTGAGGAATATACCCGGCGGCTCAGGATCTAAAGTGGGCTGCCTCACATATGCATAGAACGCTGCAAACTTTCCTTAGTGACTCTTCTGATTTCTGCATCGGCAGCCTGTAGAGATCTCTGACCTGCACCCCCAGCTTCCAATCTGTACAGCAAATTGTCAGCCTGGGCACCCTGGGCTTTGCAGGGCAGGCGACTTCTCTGCCCTTCTTCTGTCTTCTGGCTTTTCGTTTTTGTTTTGGTGTGTGTGGGAGGCGGGTAGGCCAGTGGTGATGCGCTCTGACTCCAGGAGCTGGTATTCATGAGGAGTGCTTCCAGTTGTGCCTCTGATTCAGCCCGTGACCTTGGGCAAATCGCTTACTCTCTGCGCCCTGCTCTCCGTCTATAAAGAGCCTCAATCCCAATTTGTTTCGAGTTATTTGTTTGTGAAATACTTGGACATCTCAGATCCAAGGCCCGGTAAAGAGCAAAAATACTGCTGCTCTTATAGTACACTTAAAACCCCAAATAAAGGGGGCTGGCCCTGTGGCCGAGTGGTTAAGTTCGCGCGCTCCGCTGCAGGCGGCCCAGTGTTTCGTTGGTTCGAATCCTGGGTGCGGACATGGCACTGCTCATCAAACCACACTGAGGCAGCATCCCACATGCCACAACTAGAAGGACCCACAATGAAAAATATACAACTGTGTACTGGGGGGCTTTGGGGAGAAAAAGGGAAAAAAAAATAAAAATAAAATCTTTAAAAAAAAAAAAACAAATAAAATGCGTTGCCAGCTCTCGAGTCGAAAATTAAAAAGCTGTAATAATTGACGACTAATTCCACTGTGGCTTTGTGGTATCTTTGCCATGCTGAGATCACCCAACTTTTTGCCCTTTTTGTTTAAAAATAAATAAAGGCTCCTTTGTGAAGAATGGATTTCATTTAGTGAATAATTTTGACTTGTGTAATTACTTCTGTGACTTTTCTTAACAACTTGGCTTTGCTAAAAAAAAAATGCCTCGCCCCTCCTCGGTCTTCCAGCCACGGTGCTCCGTTAAGTGATGGTGCAATTAGGAAGAAGTGGCGGAGCGTTGCGTCTCTCTATATTTTAGGTTGCGAGTCTGCCTTTGACTCCAGCTTGCTGGAGTGGGTGAGCCAGCCCGTTATTAAAAAAACAATTATGCTGTTAAAAAATCAGGAGCCTCACAAGTGAAGAGCATCGATTGGTGAGAGCTGGTCAGTTATCACCAGAAGGTCCTGACAACACACTAATAGGTTTTTCTGAAGATCCAATCAAATTTTCTAGGCAGAGGCTTGAGGTGTTCCACATGGGATAATGCTTGTCCTGGCCCGTATTGATTTCGGTGTGGCTCTCTGCCTCTCCCCTCTCACTGGTTCACACTGTTCAGCTGTTGCTACCCTTTTTTTTTTTTTGGAATAAAGACTTGAGCTTTGTATTCCCTGTTAACAGTTTGATGGGGGAGGGGGCGCCTCGAAAGCCTTGTCTGCCCTTGCCGGTGCCTCTCCGCACTATCTCCTTTGTTACTCTATCCTTAGAGTCAGACACAGCATCGCCGCTTCCCGCTCGGCTTCTCCCTGACCTTGCGGATTTTATTCTCATGGCTGCTTCCAGCCCAGCCTGCAGCCCCTCTTAGAAGAGATTCAGTTCGAAAGCCTGCTGGGAAGGAGGGACGAAGCGGCTGGAAGTCACAGAGGTTTCCAGTACCCCCCGGGGAAGTGTATTCCCTGGGCAAGAAGACGGTGTCAGATGGCACATAGGGGCACACACACGCACATGTGTGTGTGTGTGGGGTAGGAGGGAGGCAAGGCTACTAGATACAGTCATACAGATTGTTCACCTGACAAGAGTGTCAGGTCGAGAGAGTGCATGGAGACAAGGATCCAGCCCAGCCTCTGTCAGCCAAGCTTGGTGACTTGATGCCCAGTTGCGTCTTCTTAGAGGAAGGCAGGCCTTTATTTCAGTTCACACAAATATGTTGTATGGCCCCTCGGCGGCCTGGAGAGCAGTGGTGGGAACCCGAGCCTCCAGGACCCAGAGCAGCTCTATTGCTGTGCAAAGCCCCATCTGGGCCCTGGCCACTGGCCACGAACATTCCTGGACAACAAAGTTCGTACTTCTTGCAGCCATTCCACGATCTTTAGCGTTCCCATTACACTCAGGGACCCCAGGAAGGCCTCTTGGATCTGCTGAGTCAGCTTCCACCTCATCCACCCAACCTCCTCCACCGTTTCCTCTCACTCAGGACCCTCCATGTAGCCAAGACAGGGGGCACCTCGCAGGTCCTGCCTGTCCCACCTCTCTCACTCCTCCTGCCCCATCGTTTGAAGAACCCAGGCTGTGTTATCAGCAGACGAAGGTTCTAATCCCGACTTCTTCACTTAATAAAAGTTGACTTTGGGCAAGTCTCTGAGTCTGTTTCTTCATCCTTAAAATATCCTCCTCACACCAGGTGGTGGGATCACGTAGGTAAGAACGCTGGACAAATGTTAGTTACAGGTGATTGTCAAACTTCTGGGCTCCAGGAGTCGTATCTTCTCCCTGGGGCTCCCCGAGCCCTGCCGGTCGCCCCTAAACAGACTCACGCCAATTAGCACTTGGCTACATCCTGACACATTTCCTCTCATTGCTCCAAGTGTTTTTGTCTCCACACCAGGCTGACGGAGGCTCACACAGCCGGTCACATCTGACGTTCGTCCTAGATTCCCCGGTGCCCTGCCCCACGTTGAATACAGCGGCTATTCAATAACTCCTTGACTTCTCCGAGAGTTCACTGTTACACAATTTTTAGTCTGTAGCACTTCCCACCTAGGAAGAGACTTAAATGCAGTCTGTAGCTTTGGTTTAGTTCATCCAATCCTAGAATATAGGATGTCAGATCCACAGAGCACCTCGGAGCTCACCCAGTCCAACCCCCTCATTTATACACTTCGATTGCTGGCAGCCTCACAGGGAAGTGCCGAATACCAGCACGGGGGGTTCCGTGCCTGATCTCCCCCTCCCCCAACCAAGACACCTCCCCCGGCCAAGTGGCCAAGTTATCCTCGCCACTCACCCCAGGCAGCACGCTGCAGAGTGGTGGGTCTCAAACTGTGGGCACTGGATCGACAGCATGGCAGCACTTGGGGCTCATCAAAAATGAAGATTCTTGGGACCTGCTCATCTCTTTTGAATTGAAAACTCTGGAAGTGGAGCCTAGCACTCTGCACTTCTGGGATCCCTTCAGGGTGCTTTTGACGCATGCTCTAGCGTGAGAGCCGCTGGCTGCTGTAGGGGAAAGGGTGCTGGGCTTAAAGCCAGCAAACCTGCATTTGAATGCAGGCTTTATTCGTGAGCATTAGTGTCTTCGTTTGCAAGGCAGGAACAGCGCTCAGCTCACCAGCCTTTTGGATGCACTAGCCAAGGTGACACGCCTGGCACATAGTAGGCACTTAAGAAATGTTCTCCGAATCTGAATTGCCACTTGTCTTGGGTGAATGGCTGAATGGCTGATTGCAAGGCTGACTGGAGGACATGCAACTTTCATCACCTTCATCAGGAAAAACAAATCTATTAAGTGCCTAAACACGTGATACTCTGTTCTCTAGACACTGAGAAAAAAAAGCACTGCCTAAGCCTAGGAAGACAAGGCAGAGGGCATACCCCAAAGGTCTTGAAGTTGGGAGGATCGTGGTCCGAAGCCAGCGTCACCACTGTGTGCTCACTGGGTGATCCTGAGCAACTCGCACTGACACGCTCATTCAATCTACAGATATTTGGGAGGCTCACACTCTGTGCCAGGCAATGTGCTGGGCATGGAGAACACACAAGAGAACAAGCTGGACAAGGTCCCTGTGGCAGATCAAATACTCCACCTGCTCCCCTATGTGACCCAGCCCCCTAGCTCTTGGGCAGAGGATATGGTATTGAGCAGAAGGGATGCGCATTCATTTGGGGCTGAGGCCGTGTTTTCCTTGCTCATACATGACTCTCCAGTTTCTCTCTTCCCCTGCTGCAGCCACCGAGAAGCCTGGGTGTTCCAGAAGGTGCAGCCACAAGATGCTGAAGCCTCTGCTGTCCTGGATCCCTGAGTGTCCAGGTGGAGCAGAGGCCTTTGCTGACCCACATGGGACAAGTAGCATGAGAGAGAAACACAAGATTTGGGATTTATGTCTCCACTGCATAGCCCAGCCTCTCCCGACCCACACAGACCCTGCCCCATGAGTCTCGCATTCTAGTAAGGCAAATAATACACACACAGTTGCGTATTTAGTTACAGTTGTAAGAGATGCTCTGAAGGCAACAAAGAGGTTGCTATCAAAGCATTTATTAGTGGGGCCTAATCAAGCCAGGGTGATCCCAGGAAGTCTTCTCTGGAGAATGGCAAGTTGAGACCTGAGGGATGAATAGGAATTATTTCAGTGAAACGGGAAGGGGAGGTCAAGGCCAGGCAGAAGAAACAGAATGTGCAAATGTCCTGAAGCAGGAGGGTAAGGTGGTGTGGAAGAAGAACAGGTCAACGAGGTAGGACCTGTTCCTCCCCCTATAGGGGGGCAGGGGATGAACAAGGAAGTGGGCTGGACCCAGATTGTGCAGGATTCTATAGGTCATGTTAAGGATTTGGGATTTTATCCTAACACAAATGGAAAACTAAAATTTTAAACAGAGCACCTTTGAGCCTCACCCTCCTCATGTGTACAATGGGCATAATGACATATATGCTTCAAAGACCTGTGGGGATGGACTGAAATATCCTCTGTAAAACAGGGTGCTGAGCACATTGTTAGCACTTAAGAGGCCCCAGCCCTTCTCCGCGTCTGGTTCCCTCCTGCTCAGAGTTCACATCTCTCACAAGCATTCTGGTATGTTCTTTGTGAAGGAGGCTGAGATCTGCAGGAAGAGACCCAAAATACCATTGCAATAAAATAATAATTAGGGTTATTGAGCACTTCCTGTATGCCGGGTTCTAAGTATTAACTCACTGTGACCCTATGAATAAGTATTACGACTATTACACCCATTTCACAGAGGGGGACACCTGGACACAGAGGGGTTAAACTACTTGCTCAGGATCACACAGCTGGTCAATAGCAGGACAGGATTTAACCCAGACACTCAGACTCCGGAGTCCTCACTCTTAATCATGACACCTCACTGCCTCTTTGAAAGAAACGGGATGTTAGGGAAACAAAGTGGTTTGAGGGAACAATTCCGGCCGGACCCAAAGAGGTGAGTGGAGAGATGGACCCAGCTTCCCATGCTGAGCAGACTGCCCAGAAGAACCGCGGGTGCACCTTCCATGTTCTCAGACCGTCTGTCCCTGCGAGGCAGAGGCGGAACCTCACAGCCCACCCAGGGGGTCACCCGGCCCCCACACCCTCCTGGGCTAGAAGTGATGCAGATTCTCTCTTTCACCGCTATCAGCTTCCAAGTGTCCCTTCTAGAGATGATCCCTGCCAGCACGCGGGCTCCCTGCTTGGTGAGACCCTTAGAGACACAGCAAGACATGAGTAGGGGTGTCTCCCCGACAAGGAGGATGCTAAGGAGCCCATCACGGGGCCATGGGAACACGCCTGAGGCACACGGGGGCCACAGAGCCCTCTCAGAGGCCAGCCTCCCAGGATGGCCGCCCTGCTCCTGCCACTGTCTCAGTCAACCAGAAAGTCAGAAAATGTGCTTGGCGACCAGCGAAGCAGATGGCTGAGAAGATCGTGTATATACAATATTTATGAAATGTGAGCTGAGCAGAACTGTGGCTGAGACTCTCGTCCCAGGCAGAGTAATTCAGCCCTGTGTGATGAACAAGATTGTAATTGGGGTAGTTCCAATTTACTAACCATTTGCAAAAGATTACATACCTCTCACATATTATCCTCTCCTAATCTTACTTTAATGAACACTCCTCTATCTGGATGTATAATTTCAGGGTGGGGGAAAAAACAATTTCTAGCCTAGGAGGCAAAGCTGTAGCTAATACATTAACATCCAAATTAGAGAGAGGGAGAGTAATTGTGCGATCTATAGCTAAAGTAATTTGCAGCCTCTCTCCCCTTCCGCACAGTACAAGACAGATGTACAGTGGAGGCGGTTTCTGTACCAACCAACCACTTGGATGTGGGGGTTGAGGACTGTCCCTCCAACATGGCAGCCTCACCTGAGACCGTTCACTTCACCTGAAGAGGGGACCCCACAGGAAGGTGTTTGTCAGCTGATCTTCACTGCTTGATAGGGGCTGTTCTCATATTAGGAGGGAAGCAAGTCAGACTAGCAGAAGAACTTGCATGGAGGACTGGCTATTGGTAAGCATGCCTTGCCTAAAGGCCTAAGGCTAGGAGGGATGCTTAGGAGTGAGTTAATGAACTCATCTCTACCTCAGTTTCGTCATCTGTAAAATGGGGGTGGGGTGGGATAATCACTCTGCCAAATCCACACCTTCTTCAACAATTTTTATTGAGATCTACTATGTGCCCAGCACTCAGCTAGGTGCTGGGAGACAGAAGAGAAAAAAAATAAAACTCTCATGAAGCTTATATTTTCATGGGGAAAGAAAAATAAATACTCAGTATGTTAGGTGATAGACAAGGATGCTCTCCCTGCATCCAGAGGACTCGTGACGGGCTTGTACTCCTTCAAAACTGAGGGTGACACAGCTGACTTACCAGCCTTTGGACCTGGGAACATTCTTCGAGTCCCTTTCCTGTCTGTGGACAGTCCAGCCCTGAGCCATCCCCACTCTTCCATGGGTTTAAGTGACATTACTGTCTTGCGGGAAGCCGCTGATGCCCAGCTTCCGCTCCAGAACCAGGGCTGCAGAAAGCAGAGACCCCGTGCCCAGGGCTCTCTCCTGCCCAGACCTCTGTCCCTGGCTGATGGAGGTAAGAAGCTCTTCCAGGCACCCACCTGTTCACCACAGCAGCTTGTGAAAGGGGCAGGGGATCCGAGGAGGAGGTCAGAGAACACAAGACTCCGTCCCTGGCTGCCATCTGCAGGACTGGAGGGCAGAAGCACTCAACTGTGCTTGCCCTGTTCCTGATGACTCATCAAGTCCCCAAGAGGGTGGGTGAGGCTGTGGAGAGGGGCACAAAGCACACTTACAGTCCCTCTATCAGGAGCCAGAACCCCTGCCAGGCACCTACTGTGTGCCGGGAGGGGAGAGGCTCCCCACCACAGCTTTCCTGACTGCAGCTCTGCGTCCCGGGTCAGAACTGTGCCGGGACAGAGGCTGCAAGACAGTGCGGGTCCCAGATGTGATGCTCATGATGCTCTCCCCCTCCTGATCCCTGCCCCCGGGAATGGCCAGGTAGGGTGATGGCCAAAGCCCTGGGGCCCATCTATTTGGAACCCCTCCTGGCACCTCCTTCCCAGCTCCCTCCCCTGTTCTCCCTTCCACTCTCCTGTGATTTGCCTCCTAGAATTGTTTGCAGGGCTGTATTAGGAGAACTTGTCAAGTAGACCCGCCCACTTGCACACACATGCACCTGTCTGCTCTTCCCGCGGTCCGACCCCTGCCTGCTCTCTGGTCTCCTCCCTCTGTCTCAAACAAGCACACAGACACCCGGACAGCAAGGAGCAGTCCATCCCACGTGCTAGGAAAGGCTTGATGAAATTAACAGCTACTGAAGCCCACGTGGGGAGGAGGGGACACAGGCTGTAGGCAGGGGCTCTAGATCCTCTCCATTCTCCCAGCCACCGCAGGGACCCAAGAGGCTCTGGTCGCCAGTGTCTCCAGGGACACCTCCCCTCTGCCCAGCAAGAACCTTTTGTATGAAAAAGCAACAAAGTTGAGTTGGGCCCCCTCCCAGACCCCAGACCCTGCCTGGTCGTTTCACAGGCTTCCCCCATCCTTTAACAGCTGGCCCTGGTTTCTGCCTTTTCATGTGTGTATCTGTGCCCGCCGCGTAAGAACATTAAGGGTGGGGAGAGAAGAGGAGAATCTAGGCTAAATAAATAGATAAAAGAAAAAGAAAGGAAGGGAGGAAGGAAAGAGGAAAGGAAGAAAAGAGGGAGGGAGGGAGGGAAGGAAGGAGACAAGGAGGGAGGAAAAGTATCCACATGCCAATGCAATATGTGCCAAGCCACTGCGTACGTGATTGAACATGTGGCCTCACTGCTGTCTTCTCAGAGATGACTGTTGATGATCAACCATCCCAGTGTCCCTGGGAATAAGGAGGTTCTTGTAACAGGGACTTTTTCAGTGCTAAAACCTGGACCACTTGGTGGCCCTTGTCTGCCCAGCTCCGTCTCCCCGCAGCCTGTGCTTTAGAGTAAGGCCCTTGTCTAAGCAAGGCTGGTCCTGAGCTCCCAGAAGGAGCTGGGGACAGGCCCCTGGTTCTTGGGAGGTAGGGAAGGAATCACATTAAGAAGAAAAAAAGACCTCTTCTGGGACTGGCCTGGTGGCGCAGTGGTTAAGCGCACATGCTTCGGCGGCCCCAGGTTTGCCGGTTTGGATTCCGGGTGTGGACATGGCAGCACTTGGCACGCCATGCTGTGGTAGGCATCCCACATATAAAGTAGAGGAAGATGGGCATGGATGTTAGCTCAGGGCCAGTCTTCCTCAGCAAAAAGAGGAGGATTGGCAGCAGTTAGCTCAGGGCTAATCTTCCTCAAAAAAAAAAAAAAAAGACCTCTTCCTTGTTTCTCCTGCTCCTGCATTTGTTCTGCTTCCTCCACTGTTTTCACAGCAGTGGTTTCTGTGGCAGTGGATGTGAGGTACTCAACACAATAATCATAGGTCACACTTACGTGGGGCTGGTTCCACGGCAGGCGCAGTTCCTGACACTTCAGATGCACTAACTCATTTCACCTTCCTAACGGCTCTTTGAGGCAGGTATTATTATTGTTGCCATTTACACATGAGGAAACTGAGGATGGAAGAGGTCACATGCGCCCACTGATGCAAAGCCAGCAGTTGGGGTGGGGTTTTCTGCTGTCGTCTGTCTCTTGGTGCCCCTGTCTCTGCTCACCCACAGCCGTGCCTCTGGGCTGGGCCTGGCTTCCCATTCCGCACCCAGGGGCGCTGCGGCCTTGTGTGCTTATGCGAGCTAGCGGGTCGGAGGAAGTGGGGACACTTGGACTTTTTCCTCTGGAAGCCACATGGTCTAGGAGTGCTTCTCCTGCATCAGAGGCTGAGTGGCAGGGCGTGCGCTCGGGTCCTTTCGGCCATTGAGGCCATGAGTGAGGCTCTGTGGCTGTGCAGAGGCCCCGCCATCCCTCCTGGTCCTTCCAGGCTGACAGCCCCTCCTCTCTCTCCAAGGACTTAATGACCTGCTCCTCCATGCTGTCAGGCACCACGTGGCCTTGTGGCAACGATTCTCCAAGCCTGAAAAAGGAGCAAAAGGAATATTTGATCACAGGTGGCTGCTGTCAGCCGGCAGCCTCTGAAGTCCTGGGCCGGTGCTTCCTGCCCGCTGGGAGTCCTTGGAGGCCCTCCTTCACGTCCGCAGCCCCAGCCCAGGCCTCCGCAGCCACCTCTGCAAGGAGCGGACGCGACATGTGCCTCTCAGACACCACTCCTCCTTCACCACGAAGGTGGTTCCTTCCACGGAGCGGTGAGCAGTCAGTCCCCATCCAAGGCTGTGAGGAAATACCCTCCGAGCCCTCCCCACCCATCCTCCCCACTGCCTCTTTCCAGCAAGAAGGGAACCGTGTGCCTTGGAAAGAGTACGACTTCTGAAATCATTCAGACTTGGGTTCAGACTCAAATCCCATGTACAGCTAGTGGTGACCTTGGCAAAGTCACCAAACTTCTGTGAGCTTGTTTTGGGGAAGAAGCACCCACCTGCTAGGTTTGAATCGAGGCTTAAATGAAACAGTATACCCAGAGCGCCTGGATGTGTGTCCAGCCTGTAGAAGGAATGGATAGATAGTAGATACAATTAACTTGGGTCGGCAAGCTCAGAGGGCAGTGGGGTCCATCCGCCCCCACAGCTCAGAGGAGGCGCACGCAGTCTATCCCAGACTAATGCATTGCTGTGATTCCTGAACATTCTAGAGAAACGGAACTTTTGAAACTTCCTGTTGCGTCCAATTTCATGTTTAAACAACTCTCCTCTGTGGTAATTCCTTTTTTAAGTCTAACCTGAGCCCCCCACACAGCAAAGCAAGTTAATTGTCTTCTGTCTCCTTTTCAGAGGAGATTGAGAATCACCCAGTCTCTGGCCGATATTTCTTCAGGAGCAGAAAGGCCTTTCCCCTCCTGGCTGTGAAGCATAGAACAGCAATGCTCACTTGGTCCTACTCCCGCTTCTGAGGGGCAGACAATGGGTCCAGGGAGGCACCTGCCTTCCCCAGACTCACAAAGGTGAGCCCGTGGCAGGTGCAAAGACCAGGATCCAGGTCCTCTGATTCCCTAAATCTGGCTCCCATAATCTCACCTCCTGCAATCCCACGTGCTCTTCCTTCTCTGAATTCTCTGCATTCTAGAACTTTCTTGGTTCATTTTCTTGAATTAAAAAGAAGGGTGAGGGATGAAATGGAGGCGGGGGTGGGGAACTTTCCAAGAAGCCTAAATGTGTCCCCATTCAGGGAAGAGGCACAAGACCCCTGGCCGCAGTTCAGGCGGGGCAGGAGCCCTGGGACCCGCAAAGGCGCCAAGGTAGGGGGACTGGGCCGCCCCAGCATATCGGCCTGGCGCGTCCTCGCCCGGTGCATCTGGCCCTGCGCATCCCAGCCCTCGCCCGCTCCTCATCTGTAGGCGCCGGCTGCGCTTCCCAGCCACTTGCTGTCCTATAATCAGCACCATTATCTCTGGATAATTTTCCCTTCTCTCGGCAATACGGCCTGTGAAAGGAGCCCGAAGAAGGACCGGTGTTTCTGGGACTGTGAGAAGGGGGGACGTGGCCCTGATTGCAAATGAAAAATTAAGCCCGCGTGTCTCGCATTCATGCGGCGTGATTGCGCCACGGCCACTGTGCGTCCCCCGCCCGCCCGGCCGCCTGAAGGGTGGCAATGATCTGTCTACCTTTTCTTCGCCTTGCCTCTCGTTTAGCAAATCTATAATGCATTTAATCTCCGAAAGCCACTGCGCTTGGCTTTAAATGCCTAATTTGCTGTCAAGAGCTCCTGCAATTCTTCTCCGCTGTCGCCATCGTGGAACTCGACGCTTTTGTTTGTCCGATCAGATCAGCTGGCTCGCCTTGGGGTGCAGCGCTCCGAATTGTGCCTTTGATCCTCCTCTGGAGAGGACCAGAGAAAACAACCCAAGAAGGGGCTCGTGGGCTCGCTCCCCCGGCGCACCCCCACGTGCAGGCTGCTCCAGGGGCCGGGAGCACCCGGTCACCCACCCACCGCATCCTGCCCCCTCTTCATGCATTCTGAAACCTGCCTGAGCTGCAGAGATGACAAGGAACCAGGTCCTTCCTTGAGGAACGTGCCGGCTGTTGTGGGGAGACAAACCCACAAACGAATAATCACCACACAATCGAAAATGTCTTAAGAGAGGTGTGTGCAAAGTAGTGGAGAGAACAGAGGAGGAAGTGACTCATGTTCTCTTGGAGAGCTGATGGAAGCTGCTGTGGCCCTGGGGGTGAGCAGAAGTTCATTAGGTGGGCAGGTCAGGGCAAGGTTCTCCCGGCTGGAGCAGCGTGTGCCGCCAGGGGACCAGTTTGGGAGATGGTGAGGAGTTCGGTGACGGTGAAGGACAGGCTATGCCAGGAGAGAGGGCAGGAATGGTGGGAACTGAGGAGGAAAGTGGGGCCTCAAATTCCAGGGTGTACATCTTATTCTGTGACAGTAGAGAAGCCACGGAGGTTTCATGCAAGATCATACACACCTAGAGTCCTAGATATACACATAATATATAGATATACACATGTATATCTATGCACACACATACACGTGTGTACACATATATCTGTATACACACATACACATGTATACACATACATATTTAAAAGTGTATATTTATTCTTCTATTTATATAATTTAATTTATATTTTGTGTGTGTTTGCTGCCCAGGCTGCCATAACAAAGTACCACCGACTAGGTGGCTTTAAGGACAGAAATGTATTTTCTCATATTTCTACAGGCTGGAAGCCTAAGATTAAGGTGTCTGCAGGGTTGGTTTCTCCTGAGGGCTCTCTCCTTGGTTTGTAGCTGGCCACTTTCTCCCTGTGTCTTCAGGTGCTCTTCCCCCTGCGTGTGTCTGTGCCCTAATCTCCTCTTCTCATAAGGACATCGGTCATATTGGACTAGGAGCCACCCGTAGGACCTCATTTTATCCTAATCACCTCTTTAAAGGCCCTATCTCCAAATGCAGTCACATTATGAGGTAATGCTTCAATATATGAATATTGAAGGCTGGGACTTCAATATATGAAGTGGGAGCGGGGGGCACCATTCAGACCATAACATATATGAATTCACGTTTATTTATAAATTTATTTATTTATAATTTTCTTCCAGAAGTGTCCCCTAGTCCTTGGCCTTCCTCAGCAGTGGCTTGGAGGTGGGGAGACTGCTGCAGATACACTGCCCCCCTCACTCCCTACCAGGGCAGCAGTGATGTGTCTCACATCTGAGGGAGGGGAAAGGCTGCTTCTCACAACCAGCTCCGGCCTTCCTACCCTCCAGCCCGGTTGTTCCAGGGCCCCAGAAGCGGCCTCTATTGTCAGGTAAAGCCCAGGCACCTCCTTGGTTCAGAGGAGCAGGGATCCCCAGAAATGCGGGGCCGGCTGTGGTCTTTCCTAGAGCAGAAAGTGGCCCACCTGCCACCAGCATGGGGCTGAAGCCAGATAATTGGGCCTGTTGACTCATTTACTCTGCTTTTTCTTTTTTTTTAAAGATCGGCCCCTGAGCTAACATCTGTTGCCAATCTTTGTGCTTGCTTTCTTTTTTCTCTTCTCCCCAAAGCCCCCCAGTATATAGTTGTATATTCTAGTTGTGAGTGCCTCTGGTTGTGGCATGTGGGATGCCACCTCAACATGACCTGATGAGTGGTGCCATGTCCGCGCCCGGGATCCAAACTGGTGAAACCCCGGGCAGCCAAAGCAGAGCACGTGAACTCAACCACTCGGCTACGGGCCGGCTCTAACTCTGCTTTTTCTTATATCAATTAGGACTCTTCTGGTTGCAAGTGACAGACCACAAAACGCGGTAGGCTTAATATCAAGAGAGGGTTTTATCGGCATATGTACCTGAAAATTCCAGAGGGTAGATCAAGATTTTCGAAGTAGCAGGATTCGGGGGCGTATGACATTTCTGTCCACCAGCCCTGCTCTCTTTTATGTCAGCTTCTTTCTCAGGCAGGGCTTAGGCAGTGGTAAGATGACTGGCCTCAGCTCTAAGCCCACATCCCACCAGAGCCAAGTCCAATGTCACAGAGAGAGAAAATGTTCACAACAGGCTCATTGAAAAAAAATTGTTTTCCATGTCTTATTTCTCATCGGATCTGTCTGGGTCACAGGAACATCTCCAAACCCATCACTGTAGCCGGGGAAATGAGTGACCGTTCCAGGGTTACGTGACACACCCATCCCTCCTCCCAGTCTCCATGGAGCCAACTACATCCAAAGCAGGGGTGGGAGTTATTCCCCCGAGAGGAACTGGAGTTCTTTTCCCCCAAAGAAAGCTGAGTGGCTGCTGGTTAGTGAAAGCAAAAGACATCCGTAGACGCTGAGAGAAGAGGCCAGTGGAACAAAAGCATAGCAGGCTGTGACGTGTGAGTGTCTTGCTTGTGTGTTTCAACAATACTCCTGGTTGAATGGCAACGTTGGATGTAATTATGTTACAAGTTTCCTGCTTCTTACCTAAACTCGTTTTGTTTCTGTGAAGTGGACTACTGTTTGTAAGAGAAAGAAATACATTTCCTAAGCAGTTAAAAAAAAAGTGTAGCATAGCGGTTAAGTAAGACCTCGGCGCTCTGGGGTCCCCACTCTGCCACTTGACAGCCAGTTGACGCTGAGCAAGTTACTTGACCTCTCTGAACTTGTTTTCTCTCTGCTAACTGTGGTTAATGAAAGCTGCTTCTCATTATGAGCGTTAAATGAGATGATGTGCACAAAGCACTCAGCACGCAGAGCGGGCTCTGTAAGTATTAGTTGTTATTTTTAAGAGAGAGGCTATCAAGAAGTGACGGACTGGCTGCATTGGACCTAAAAAGTGTTTAGGATCATCACCACGTTATTCAGTCGAGAAAGCTGAAATAGAAAGAGGCTAAGCAGCCACTGCAAGGTCACACAGCTCACCAGGCGCAAAGGCAGGTTCGAGTCCAGGACCCCTAATTCCTAGGGGAGCTGCTATATCATATTTCAGCCAATCTCCTACACCGGTCCAGGATGACGACCGCATTCCCATGACATGGAGTTCACAACTCAAGTCTCTTTGAGCCTCTGCCTGGGAGAGGAGCTGAATCTGCCTTTGCAGAGATGCTTGTATGGTGAGGGGAGAGCTCTCATGCCTGAGATCCAGATGCCCGGCCTCTGTGTGTGTCTGTGTGTTTGCACATGTGTGTGCTCTGGCCCCATCACTGGGCCCTGGCTCCCGAGGATATGATAATGGAGCAGGGGGCAGCTGCCTACCTCACCCTGCACCTCTCCCCTCTCCACTGCCTGAGAGGCACCACTTTGCCGATCAGCCCTACGTGTCCCACAGCTTCAGGCTCCACGTAGATGAGCTGAGAACCTTGTTAAGGGCTCCAGATCCTGACAAGAGGCCAGTGTTCTCTGGCAAGGCAAGAGCTGTGATTCGTGTTCCCCTGGGAGAGGACATAGGATCTCACTCTGGTTACTTAGGGGGTAGAGGCCGACTCCGACCCTGATAAACCCAGGCCCCCGAGCCTACAGAGCACTGGTGCCAGAGCCCTGCTCACTGAACACCTGCTCACATCTTTGGAAAGGACATGGCAGTTGGAGTCGGGAAAGAGTCTGAGGCCTCATTTTGCTTCCTTCTTACCTGTCGTGTGCCCTGGGGCAAGTCACTTGTCCTCTCTGCACCTGTTTCCTCACCTGTGAAATGGAGACACACAAGCTGCCCCACGGTTGCTGTCTGAGTCCTCCCAGGCTGCTATGACAAAATACCACAGCCTGGGTGGCTTAGAAACAACAGAAATTTATTTCTCACAGTTCTGGAGGCTAGAAGTCCGAGATCAAGGTGCTGGCGGATTTGATGTGGTGAGTGCCCGCTTCCTGGTTCATAGATGACTCTTTTTGCCAGGTCCCCGCATGGCAAAAGCGGTGTGGGAGCTCTGTGGGGCCTCTTTTTTTAGGGCACTAATCCCATTCATGAGGGCTCCACCCTCATGACTTAATCACCTCCCAAAGGCGCCATCTCTAATACTGTCACCTTGGGGGTTAGGATTTCAACATATGAATTTGAGGGGGCTACAAACATTCACTCCGTAGCAGATGCTGCAAAGATGAAACGAAATGATGGATGTGAAAACTACTTTGTAAACCATGAAGTACTATATGCTGCTGTGGCTAGGATTAGAGATTAAAAATGGATAGCAGGGAGGTGTCTGGGCATGCTCCAGAGGGAGACTGTCACAGACAGGTGACCAAGCTGGGGCTAACACAGTGACAATGAAGCGTATCAGGGAGGCCAGGGTGCCCCGTTGGGATGGGAGACAAGCTGTGTCTGTGTCCTGCTCCATCCCTTGAGATGGATCCCCTTCTCCTACTACACACACGCACACCTTCCCCCAGCAATGCCAGCTTCAGCTAGATGCCATGGTGGAAAGGATCCAGAAGGCTGATCAAGGTGTCGTCGTGTCTCCACTTTAACCAGGTGTTACCCCAGAGAAGGAGGCACAGGCAGCAGATGCAGCAATGGGGGAGCTCTTAAGGCAGGAAGCCCTCCAAATTCTGCCGTATGGGCCACTGGTTCTCAAACCTGCCCGCACATCACAGTCATCTAGAGAGTGTTGACAAGAGAACCCACGGATGCGCAGGTCCTACCCAGGCTCCTCTGAATCAAGATATCTGAAGGTGGGTCCCAGGAATCTATATTTTCATAAAGTGCCCCAAATGATTCTGATGCACAACCAGGTTGGGAGTCCCTAATAGAGCAATCGTTAACACATCAAGCTGGCCATCAGAAGCAGCCACTTACTTCTCCCCAGTATCCCAGCCCTTAGCTACAAACTGTCCCTCCCAGGCCCCAGTGTCAATTGCTTCTGAAAACAGAAATGAACCTTCTTTAAAGATTTATGTGGCTCCTGGCAGACTGGGCTGCCAAGTCCCTGGAAAGGCTGGCATGGGTGGTGGTGGCCCCCCAGCCCCCCTGGACAGCTGGAGCAGGCAGGGTTCCTGGAGTGGGCATGCCCGCTGGGGCTGGGGTTCCTGCCTGCAGATGCCTATGTTTACTCAGGGTGGGCTGGACAGACCTGGATGCTGAGGCTGGTTCTCGGGAATTTGGACAGCTGTCCCTGGACAGCCACCAAGACTCTGCCTTCCAGACAGAGATGGAACGCAGAGCATGTGGGCACGGCGCGCATGCTACAGGTAAGCGACTTGGTCTTCCCGGTGTTTTCTGCCAAACTGGCGTCTGTCACCTTACATTATTGTCATCTTCCATTTAGGTCCCGCTTTGTGATTCTTTTTTAAATAAAAAAGAGGCAAGGGAAGCAATCTGTGGCAAGGCTCCAAGCTTCTCTTAATTGCAAATTCCCTTAAGTACCACTTCCCGGGAGCTACAGGCCCTGTCTGCTAGTCAGGGCTGCTTCAGCCTGGCTGATTTTTAATAGGCATGTGGTAATTTTCAGCCTCTTCTAACTTTCTCTTTTGTTCATCTGCAAATCCTGGCATGTCCTCATCGTGTGCAAGGGATCTCAAATTATTGGAATGAACTCGCCCCTTTCTTTCGTCTTTATATTAAAAGGAAAGAGAGAGAAAGGGCAGACAAGAAAAGGGGAGAGAGTGAGAGGAGAGAAGAGGAGGGAGAGAGAAAGAGTGATTGAAATTGAGTGCTGGAGTATTAGCATTCACAGGTCGGGCTGATATGGCAGCACAAGGATGTGCAAATTGATCAAATATTGAAATACATGTGGACTCACCGCACTGATGTCCCTGAGTGCTCGCTCACTCCCCTTGCTCCGTCCCCTCCCCTCAGACCCCATGGACCTCCGCTGAAAGGGGCACGCTCACCTGGCACAACAGGGGCTTCCAGAACCACGCTGGGTCCTAAGGCATTTGTTCTGCTTGGTTGGTGCCCTCGCCTTAGAGGTTGTTAAATATTTTTAATATCACCTTGGGCCAAAGCATGGAGACAAATGGGGGTAGTTTTGCTGTTTCTCTTGAGGGAGATGGAAAGAAGAGCGGAATGAATAAAAACTGGATGTGGAAATCAATAGGCAGCATCCCAATGTGGCAGGTCAAGTAACATTTGTGTGACTCAATTTCTGCTTTTGTAAAATGGACCTGACCATATCTGTTGTCAAAGTGCTTCGAAGCCGTGCAGGTGTATTATCAAAGGTCCCAGCCGGCCCTTAGAGCCATGAGACTCCACTCTAAGTCTGGCTTGGGGTAGGTCAGTCTCCTAAGCGAGCAGGGCTGGGCCCAGGTGGCACCTGCTGCTGCCTTTTGCAGCCATAAGAGGTAGTGTGAGAGCAGAAGAGGTAGCCTGAGAAAGCCCAGGGAGAGTTAATATCAGAAATTGCTGGACTGATGCAAAATACACTTGCTAAATTGCCCTGGTGCCCAAGCAAACAGTCGCACAATGTTATGGAGGGAGCGAAGGCCAGGAGACGGGAATTGGTTGGGACACTTCATTCTTCCCTGACTCCATAGACCTTCTCTGCTGTGATTGCCAGGCCAGTGATCTGGCCTGTCGGAGCCCTGCAGGGCCACCAGGAACCCAGGCATGGGCTGTTGGCTCCCTGAAGGCTCCAGGCAGCTGTCCTCCTGAGGGAGAGGCATGGCTGGTGCAGTGGTTGGAGCTGAGGAGCGTCCAGGAGACCTGTCCCCAGTGCTGTCCCCAGAGCTGCCACTGGCTGCTGGGTAGCCTTGGGCAAGTCCCACAACCTCACTAGGCTCTGGATTTCTTGACCCAAATTCGGAATAACAACACCCACCCTTTGTGGGAATGGAATGAAAAATGGATAGGAGAGTGCTTGGGAAGGGAAAATTGATTTGCAGAGACAACAAGGTCGTTTTCATTACAGTGTCTGTCTCCCTCACCAGACAGTGAGTGGGCTTCTTGTGGACAAGGACTGTCCTGTTCATCTTTGAATGCACAGTGGCTAGCACAGAATGAAGCACTGAGCAGGTTCTTGATCAGTATTTGTTGATCTGAACTAACTTATTTATTAGGATGAGGGTGATTATTACTTCCCTGGGCCTACTCCCTGCCAGCCCATGTCAGACTCACTCTAGACCCCAAAGGCAGAAATGTACATGAAGCTGCCCTCTTTACCCCTTGCACTGGGCACCTCTTTTCCCCGAGACTATATCTGTGGAAAGAGCAGGGCACTTGGAAGATGGGTTTGGGGCTTGGGCTGTGTCTAGGCAGCCATGGTGGTCACTGCAGGTTGAGGTCTATGTGAACAGTGCCCCCTGGAGTTGTGCAACCAGGATGTCCTGCAGCCAGTTCCTGGTGGAGTAGAGGAGGTCTGCAAACTACGGTGAGAGAAGCTCCCCCACAAAAAACTTTGGGCTTGTGGTCCTGCCTGACTACTCAGGCCAGGGTGTTGGGGCCCTGGAGGCCAGCTGGACTGGCAGCATTGCTTGAAGAAGTGAACAAAGAGACCTGATCCTCCCTTTATGCCCCCTACATACAAACCCATTTAAGGCTCAGTTTCAATGGCTCAAACCAAGTTGGAAGCTCCACCTAAAACTCAGTGACGCTTAATATATCCCCCCATTTCCTTAAGGCCATCTACCCTTGTTAGACAGAGAATGGAATCTGGAGCCAGACATGATTGGGACCACTGCTTTGAAACCTCACACTCTCAACCTCGCTGAGACCCAGTTACCTAATCTGTAAAAATGGGGTCAGTAGTACCCACATCCAGGGTTGTGAGGAATCAATGAACTAGGTAAAGAATCTGTATGGTGCCCAGCCCAGAGGAGAGCTCAGCCAGCACACTTCCCCTTCTCTCTCTGTACCCCACCTGGTGGGCCTTAATATCCTCATCTTCAGCCCGCTTTCTGTAACATCTGGATAACATGACCCTTCTCACAGGGCTGTCAGGAGGAGTCCATGAGACACGGTGTAAAGGGCCTAGCACCATGCCAGACCCATCGTAGGTTCCCTCTCCCCTTGTCTCCCCGTTTGATTCTAGAGAGGAAATTCTGGTTATTTGGGGTTTCTGGATTTGCAGTCAACCTGCACAAGTTTCTGACCAGAAACCCAGTCCTGCCCCAGGCTCCAGGAACATTGGCTCCATCTGTTGACATTTGGCTTCTCTCTCCACTCCCTGTTCCGTCTCCGCAATGCCTGACCTTGCTCTTCCCCAGTACCTCTCTCCTTTGGGGCCTCAGAGCCCCATCCCCGCCAATAATCCTGGCTCTTGGCTGCCCCACGCCAAAGGCAGATGGTGTTGAGTAATGGGGCTTCTCCCTCGGTTGGATGGGCCAGCGTCAGCAGAGCTGACTTCAGCATCCCGCTGGCACCGGCTTTTGGAGCTTAGCACTTCTCTTCTTCACTATGTGGGTGGGGAAGGGGAGGGAGGCAGGGATGGCTGTTTTGGAATCTTTCCTGAAGCTGGAGTGTTTGTGGACAGATTGCATTCTGAGCCTCCAACTTCTCTGCCATTGAACTTCCCCGAAGACATCTCTCTTTGTTTGCCTGTATTTCACTCTGTCGGTGTCTAAAAGGCTTCTTCCATTTGCTTTTATATATTCATTTGAAATGACTCTTCCAATATTTAATCTTTATCAGAACCTGGAAGCCTGGTATTTATTTTGCAGGTCAGTTGCTCATCCATTTTCCTTGAGGCCTCTGGCAGGAGGCTGGAGAGCCCGACACCCCGGGGGGGTGCTGCCATCAACATTCGTCCTGGTGACAGGAGGACAAATCAAAGCACTGCGGGCTACCACTGAGAAGATAAATCTGGCAAAAGGCTAATGAGTAAACTGTGGCTGCAGCAAGAGAGGGTCTTCAAGTTTCCAGGCCTTCTAGTTGTGGGGAGTGGGTCATCTTCTGGGGACTGGAGTGAGGGGCACATGGTTGGCATGAGTGGTGTTTATCCAGAGTAGGGCAGCTGGGCACCACTCCTGGGCAGCGAAGAAGGAGATCTCTACTTCTCAAAGTGTATGGCTTTTATCTCCCAGGGGAGCCCCAGAGCACACTTACACTGCAGCCTGAAGGATTTGGGTTAGACACATGAAAGAAGTTTTAGAGGGTAAGCCTTGACCAGATACCTATGGAAAGTTGTAGAATAGCTTTCCTTTGTAGGTTCAGGGGTGGTTTGGAATGCACACTCATATGTCTAGGCAGGGGAATAGTCATCTATTTCATCTCCAAATACTTACTGAACACCTGTTTTATGTGGGGCACCATCCCAGGCTCTTAGAATATAAAGGTAGTGCCCCATTGTGAGGAACTCGTGTGGGGGTACCAGAGAATCAGGATGGCAAATAGGTCTTTTATCTCCTGGTTAATTCCATTTGATTAGAAGTGACTGCTCGGAGCTTCGTGTTAAGAAAAATTGGAAAGCTTTGTCTAGGTTTAGGAAGGACGAGTGTAGCAATCATCTAGTGATGTCTGCATTGGTACAGCCTGGGTGACGGTATCTGCTGGCCAACCCTGCCAAGGGGATGGAACATATTTAATTCAGCAAAGATATTTTGAACATCTACCAAGTGCCCAGCCCTGTGCTAGGAACTTGAGAGGTGGAGGCGGGTGTGTTTTTAAGTGGAATCCAGTCTAGTTGGGGAAATAGAGGAAACAGGGATGAAACAGTGTTATCAGCACTTGTCTAAACTCCTCAAAGAGGGAACTGGGGGAGCTCACGGAAAGGAGAGGAGGGGTGAGCTGGAGTTCTCAGGAAGGCTTCCTGGAGCAGCCAGGGGGAAGAGGAACCCAGCACAGGAACAGCTAGGTCCACCTGGAACATCAGTATTCCTCCAACAAGAGCTGTTCTTGAAGAACAGGTGAGAAAGGAGGGACCAAGGAGGGCAGCAAGCCCAAATGAGCCAGTGTGTTCTTTCTTCCTTTTATCTGTCTCTGCCCCCTTCTCTCAGAGCCTCTGGGACAGAGGGGGGGCCCCAGCGGCGCTCCCAGCCTGCCTGGGCTGGTGCGTTTCAAAGCGCCGCCTGGGTGCAGAAGCTGCTCCTGGGAGGCAGTGTCGACCCCGCTCTTGCAGGCGTATGATGAATATTTCATAGACAGATGTAATCCTGTCCACAATTTTCTCTCCTTCCCCTTGCCGGCACCCCTCTCCTCACCGTCCTCCACCTCCACCCCAGCCCCAGTCCCCAACCGTGCCCAAGTCAGGAAAATCAGTCAAAACGTTTATCAGGAATCGGTATGAACCAGCCAAGTGCTGTGAAGAGCTAATCTGTGCAGAGCTAATAAGAATGAACAAAGTCACCACAGACTTCGCCATGGGCATTGCTGATAAGGATTTGTCAGAAGAATTGCAGGTAAGATCGGAACAGCCCCGGGAAGTGGAATGCAAATGTCGCTTCCCATCGGCTCTACTGGTGCCCCCTCAGAGCAGACTGGAACAGAGTCAGAAACTCACCCAGGAGTGGGGAGGGGAGGGAGGAAGGCTGGGCCACGGGGTTGGTAAGAAATTTGGAACAAAATCAGCTGAGCCAGTCTGAGTGTGCATGGGGATGGGGAGCAGTGGTGCGTGGAAAGAGAGGTGGGGAGGGGGGGCGGGAATAAGCCAGGAAGAGCTTCCTGTCTCCATTCCTTAGCAGGGGGGATGCGGTGTGTAGGCTGATGGGGCTGGAGGTGCTGAAACTCGATATAGAAACCAAGATCTCAAACAACTGGAAGCTGCTGAAGACTTCGGAATTGTCCACCTAGGAACTCGATGCTAGAGTGGTGGTCAGAGCGAGGGCTGTGGAGGCAGACAGATATAAGCGTGAATCCCAATTCTAATGGTTTCTAGCTGCTGAGACCTTGAGAAAGTTGCTTAAGTTCCCTGAATCTCAGTTTTCTTATCAATACAACTAGTATTCCCTACTTCATAGGCCAGCTTGTGAGCATTAAATAGGATAATGTCCCTATGAGTGTGGCTCTGTGCCTGGCACAGAGTAAGCTCAAAAACCGTCAGTTATTATCCTGTTCCAGTTTAGTGGGTAGTTTTGCCTAAAGGCAACCTTTAACCTAAAGGTGTAATTCAGGCATTGGCAAACTTCTTCTGTGAAGGGCCAGATGGTAAATATTTTAGACTTTCAGGCCATAGAGTCTCAGTCGCAAGTCCTAAACTCTCCTATTGTAGCACCTAAGCAGCTGTGGATGGAATGAGCGTGGCTGTGATACAATAAAGCTTTATTTATAAAAACAGGATGCCAGGTGCATTTGGTCTGTGGGCCAAATCCACACCACCCTGGAGTAACTGGCCTACAAATTTGTTTCAGCCAGTGCTTTTTACAGGCACTTCAAAGGGAGAGCAAGGGTCAGGTTGCCTTTGAGCCACAAGGCTTCCTGCAGAGGCTGGAGGTAGCTGAAGGGGCGAGACCCCACAGTTTGCAGAGCCTGTGCTCCAGGGCATGGGTGGGGGGCAAATTCTAATAGATCTCTGAGAGGATTTCCCTATAAATGAGACATTACTGCCCTGACTGCATGATATGTTTCCCCTCTATGCATCTTCACTGCAAAGTTTATTGTGGGGCTGATGCATTTTTACTGCATCTCCTAAAAGTAGACACATTTTCATCTTTTTCTTGAAATACATATCGTTAAATCTCTCTACCAATTCCTTCTGGCTTATTGGACTTGGGAGCAAGCTGTGAAGAATGATTTGTTTTCAGGCCACAAAGCCACCCCCAAGACAGGCCTCTGTCACACCCCTACAGCCACAGGGGAGAGGGGAGGTAGGGAGGGCGGGAGGCTTTGGTGTGGGGTGTAAATGAGGTTTTTGAATAACATTGGTTTCCTATTCCCTCACATGTTTTAAAATCTGATAGTTTTCTCAAGTGCTGAACTTGCCATTCTCCCCGCGCAATAATATTGTCTGGAATGCGTGTGGGGCTTTACAGCTTAGAAAATGTTTTCAATATATATATTACCTCTCAGTCTTCACCACTGCTCTGTAAAGAAGTCTGCAGATCCGGAAAACTCATTCCTGGACCACAGAAGGAATAACGGAGATTCAGAGAGGCTGCCTAAGATCCTTGTTCAAGATCTGGAGAGGTGGTGAGGGATGGTGCAGGAGGAGAGCAGAGCCCCCAGAGCGATCCGGGCCTAATCTTTGAAGCCTGTGAATGTTTCCTTGTTTGGAAAAAGGGTCTTTGCAGATGCGATTCAGTTAAGGATTCTGAGATGGGGAGATGATCCTGGATTTTCCCAGCTGAGCCCTAAATGCAATCATGAGTGTCCTTAGAGAGTCTGAGGGGAATTTCTCTCTCATACACACACACGCACGTACGTACGTATGTACGTACGGGCAACGTGAAGACAGAGCAGAGAGAGACTTGAAGGTGCTGGCCTTGTAGACCGGAGCAATGTGGCCACAAGCCAAGGAGTCCCGACTGCCATCAGTGGCTGGAAAGGGCAAGGCACAGATTCTCCCCTGGAACGTCTGAGGGAGTCTCGCCCTGCTCTCACTTTGATTTCAGCCTAGGGATATTGATTTCAAACTTCAGGCCTCCAGAATGGTGAGAGAACACCTTTCTGTTTTAAGCCACTCAATCGGTAGTACTTTGTTACAGCAACAGCAACCCCAGAAAACTAATGCAGGCAGTGAAGCAGGAGCTGGGAAGCCAGCCCATGTCTGTGGCGAGTCAGACGCAGGTCTCCCTTCTCCAAACCCTGCCCTGCCATCCATCAGCCTGAGGAAGGGCCCCTGCCTCCGAAGGAGGATCAGGTTAGTGGGGATGACGCTGAGCTCAGCCAACCTGCTGATCTTAACCGAGCCCTCACTATAATGCTTGGAACTTTGGGCTTAGTGGAGAATTAGAAGCTGTGATCCATGCCCTTAAGATGCCCCCAGGCTGGCTAGGAAAGCAGGATGCACAGGCATGAAACAATTAGCAAATGAAACATCAAACAGTGTTTGATGAAGTACTTGCCTGTGAAAGATGCACCTTAATTCCTGAGTTTGTCGAGCTTCTAGCACAGGCTGGAAAATGCCCTAGGCTTCTCTGCAGATGGTCCAGGAAAGGGACCTAACACCGCACAGATTGTGTATTCACCAATGGACTCTGAGACCCTTTATTTTAAGTATACTGTTGGTGTGAAAACACTCTATATGGCAGGCACTTCCCTCCTGTCATGAGAATGAAAGTGACCATGTCCAGGCAGGACCAATGACCAAGCGCCAGATGTCCAGGATCCCTGGCCAGGGCTTTACCCGGTGCAGGGGACAGGGAGGGTGCCATTAGATGTGATCTCAAGGAAGAGGTGAAGGCAATAAAGAGTGAAAATGAATTAAAAGAACATTGATTTCTTGTGTCTAATAGAGTTTTTCTTTCTTTTTTTCTTCTATGAAACAGCAGTTGGCATATATAATAAGACACTTTTGAAGCCACTCCAAGGAGTTGGAACCCAACTGAAGGAATGGGTTGGGGGCTCAGCTTCATTTGAATTTTCCCCAGAGCTAGCAGCCTTCTCAGTGTCCCAGGGAGCAGCTCAGTCACATGAGGCCAAGGGTCACCCTGCTGTCTACCCTGTTGACAGTCCAGTTAGGAGGGCCCTACCCTCTGGCCCACCTCTGGGAAAGTGGGCATAACTTTAGGTTGAACCCAAAATGTAAATATCTTAATTGGCATCTTATTAGTACAAGCAGAAAAGCCCATTGTTATGGAAGAGAAATCTCCCAATCCCCTGCCAATTAATCTTTGGCTACAGGAGCTCGTGCTCACCATATCAATGGGGGATGGGACTCTGGAGTGAGCCAGGGAAGAGGGAGCAGTGACATCAGCAGATGTGGCTGCAGAATCTCTGAGCTGGAGGACCTGTCCTCACAGGGCCCATGTTCTGGTGGGGGAGAAGGCCCAGGGAGAGGAAAGAGCCCCTGCCGGTGGGCCATCCTGTGGGCAGCACAGAGGGAAACTGCTGTGGAAGCGAGGACAGGGGTGTGGGAAACTGTGGTGGACATTTGTCATTTTTTTTCCTTTTTGAGGGCCTCTGCAGCATGAGGCGCTTGCTCAGTAGTATGGGGATTCCCCACCGTTTGAGTCCTGGTGGGAGGTAGAGCTTCCTTTCCTCTGAAGGAATGGAAAAATTCCAGCTACTTGCTTTCCAAGCTCGGCTGACACATGCCCCAGGCTGGGCCAACCTGGGCTTCCCACCCTAGGCTGACCCACTCAGGAAGCAGGTCAAGAAAGTGGGACAAGGCAGACTTCTTTCCTGTGTTTGCGGCAGGGGCAGCTGATCTGAGCCATGGGCGCTGGTTCAGCTGCTGGTGCCATACAAGGAGGGGCAGCAGTGCCCTCAGGTTCTAGTTCTGTGATGCCATTTTGCCAGTGCTCCAGGCCACAAAGTCTATCTTCCCTTTGCCCATTTTCCAGTGATCTTCCTGATAACTGGGAACTACTGGACATCTTTTAAATAAATTCATTCATTCTCTGCTTAAATCTGCCAGAGTCGGTTTCTATTACTCGGAACTAACACACCTGACTAGGATATTACATTTTCCCTGACAGAGCAGGAGGTGAGGGAGGGAAATTCAGATTTCTGGAGAGGCTGGCAAGGGCTCAACCCAGGAATTGTTCTCTTTGAGCCTCACAAAACCCTTAGAGATATCTAATGAATTTTTTCCTTCACTTTACAGTTGAAGAAACTATGGACTCACAGAGTTGTTTCATGGGCCAGTGGTAGAGTTGGGTTTGAAGGGAGGTTGCCATGCTCCACATCCGGGTTCTTGCACCATGGTGACCTGCTCTGGTGACTGGCTAAGCTGAGTATGTTTCACCCTTGTGGAACACCTTCTTCTCTGTCTGGATCATCTCCACCCGTCTTGTAAGCCTTGACATATACTTTTCTGGGAAGTTATCCCAGATCCCACACCCCGAGGCCAGGTTTTATGCTCCTCCTCTTTGCTCCTACAGTGTGCGAGGGGGAAGTCTTTTTCTAGCGTGAGTTCTTCTCCTCTGTAGTGCTGGCTGGTCGTCTTCTTTTCCAGAGACTCCAGAAGCCAAGAGTGAGGCTTCCTCTCATCGAGCCTTTTAACTTTAGCATCTAGCACAATGCCTCACACTTTTTTTGGCAGTCAAATTTTGCTTATCAAATTAAGTTAATAATGATTCAAGTCTGGGCGATACAGATAAAACTGAATATGTAAATTTTTCAGTACAAAAGATACCATCTGATCCAATAGGGGGAAATCCCCATTGTGTCCTAGTGATGGAACCCAGAGGCAGGAGTAGTCGAGCTATGTACAGACCTCTGTCCTAATTAGGCTGAAAAAGTTCAAGGATGAATTTGAGGCTCCAGGTCTTATAGATGCTTCCTTTGGCCTCAGGGCTGGTCATTAGTGAAGACCTGTTGAGGGGCTAAGGTAGTAATGGTGGCTGCCCCTGCCCCTGTCTTTACTCTGCCCAATCCTTGGCCTTGTAGTGGCTTCAGATGCTTGGCTCTATGTGATAGTCAATGCCACTAGTGTGCCTCACATCTCCAGCTTCCCACTGGTACCTTCTGAGAATGGCCTGGCCTGATGAACTTTTCTGGAATATTAGTTTTAAGAAAAGATGTTAGGGTGAAGGAAAGCAGCCTGAGGGATGGCGAAGGTGGTTGGGGTGCTTCTGGCTCTCTCAGCCTAGTTCCTCACTCCCTTGTTGAGCTATACCAACGAAACATTGCCTGCAAGAGACGTCCTTCCTGTAGGTGGAGATATCTCAGCTGCTCGGCTCCGGGAGGCCATGTTTATATTCAGAACAACTTTGATCAGGTGAGCGCTCTATAAATATGACTCAAAAGACCATCCCGGACCACCTGTTCTGCATCAAGAGTTGGCCTTGGGAGGCAGCTCTTGTCTGAGAGAACTTCCCTCCATTTCATTATAAAACTCCATTTTCCGTGGCCCAAGGTCCCCACCTGCCTGGAGCTCAGCTGACTGAGGGGGGTGAAGACTGTCCTTGGATTGTTCTCATCACTAAATAATTTCCAGCCAGCTACACAGGAGCCTCAGAACCATGCAAAGTGTTGTCTGGAGAAATCTTGCCCAGATATAACATTGAGACAACATTTAAAACCTCATTTAAGTGAACACAAAGAGAGGGCTCCTGGGTAAAAGAGACTTAATTAATCTCGTTTCTGTGTAGATACTTTTAATTAAATGTAACTCCACATTCCTTCCAAGTGGATTGGAAGGGCCAGGCAGCCTTGCTATTTGGTGGGGCTGAGTTGAGGGAGGCCAGCAGGTGGGCTTAGGCAATCAGAGATGCTGGAAAGTGCACTGCCAGCCGAGGGCTGGAAACCTGGGACATGACTCTGCCGCCTTCCTCTCTCCATCTCCCAAGCCAAATGTGCCTCTAAGAACAGGTCTGCCTTCCCAATCACCTCTTGGATGCCTCCTTCTCTCTTCAGTCCACAACCTCAGCTCTAGTTCAGGCCTTGACTTCCCTCTCCTAGATTATGGCAATAGCCCCCTAATTGTTATCTGTCTCTCCAGTCTCAACCCCTTTCAGCCCATTCTAATTCATTCAGCTAAACGACTCTTCTTAAAACTCTACTTTGATTTTAATGTTACTCCCCTGGTGAATAACTCAAAATAGCCTCCAATTTCCTGATTAAATGCAAGCTCTTCTTTTTGGCACAGCTAGAGTATGGTATCTCAGAAGAATGGTCAAGCTTAGGAGTGGCTGTAGTGTCTGGAGAAAGAAATGAGATGGGTGGATCCAAGAAGAAGTCTCCTGGAGAGAAACTAACCAGACTCAGGAGGCCATACAAGTCAGTTTAAAGAGTCTAGGCATAGCGAGGGAATTTGGATCTGAGGCAATGTAAACTATGGGTCTAGAAGAGAGGCAGAGTTCCAATTATAGGTGAAACTTAGAGAAATTCCATGAGTCCAGGAGAGGTTAGCCACAGAGAATTTTTATAGGGTAATCTGCTGCCTTGGGCAGAGAGGAGGAACAAATTTGATATGAGTTATGACAAAGATTGGTTGCTCACTAATACCAATGTTTCTCCTCTTAGTCTTGGAACACAGTTAAACTACATTTTCTATCCTCTCCTGACTCCTTTGTCAATAAATGGGGTCATTAAACTGAGTTTTGGCCAATGAAATGTGGGTGGAAGAGATGTATACCACTTCCAGACCCAGCTCCTAACATCTCCTAAGAGGTCTTCTACACTCCTTTGCTCAACACCTGACTGTGTAAAATGGATCCAGGGGAGGACTCCAAAGCCTTAGAGGGTGGCAAAGACATTAGCTAGAAGGATCCTGAGTCTCTGAATGACTGTGTGGAACAGAGCCTCTCTTCCCAACTCCACCACCATATTGGATTGTGACATGATTGAAAAATAAATATGCACTGTTGAAGTCACTGAGATTTGGGGGTTGTTTGAGATAGCAGTTAGCCTGTCCTGACTAATACAATAGGGATCTTGCCACAGGGGACATCTAGGAGAAAAAGAGGCAGGCAGACCTGGACCACATTCAGCCCCTATGGTGAGGGCTCATGAAGATTACTCCACTAGGGCAGAGCCACTTCTCAGCCTTATTGGTGTCTTCTGGCCCTTCTTCCCTGCTCCTCTGTGACCTTAAGGAGGCCCCCAATGACCAAGAGAAGAAGAAACTCAGGGCAGGCCCTGCCTTGAGAGGGAGGATCGGAGTACTATAGGAGTTGCATTTCTGCTGTGACATCACTGCAAAACTATAAGTTAACAACACAAGCCATTCTATTTCTCACTCACAGGTCTGTTTGTTAACTAGGGTGGCCGCTCTGCTTCAGGCTGAGGACTGTGTTCAAATCTGCTCCACGTGTCTCTAATTCTGGGATTGGCAGACTTATGGCAGATTGCAGAAACAAACCACCAAGCCAAACCACACAAGCATACTTAAGCTTCTGCTCATGGCACATGGGCTAACATTCCATTAATCAAAGCAAGTCACAAGCCCAGAGTCAATAGGGTGGAGATGTTTACTCTGCAGACTGTGAGCCGTGGCAGAATATCCCATACTTCATGGAAGAATATGAAGGGAAGAAGAATTGTGGACAAATCATATAATGTACCAAAAGCACCATCCTGCCTGAAATCCAATGTTCCTGGGCCTGAGGGACTGCGTTTGCTCAAGTGATGATGTAAGAGGTTTCAGAGAGCTACAATGCTTGGACAGGCTATTTCGGGTAATAGGAAGGAAATTGGAGTCAAAAGCCTTAGTTTATTGTCCTGCTGCTAAGTGACCATGGACCTTTGGCAAGTCACTTCTCTCTGAGCCTCGATTTAATTATCCGGGACATGAGAGACATGGGCAGGGTGATTTCAAATGTCCTTCCAAGCTCATACCTCTGAAGACTCTAAGAAACCTGTCTCTGTGATCCTAAGCCATGATCTTTGAGATACTATTGTCTTCAAGCCAGGCAAACCGGTGGTGTGTGCTCTGCTCCAGCAGAGAATCTGGAGAAGATGGTTTCTGCAGAGGACCCCCAGAGGGACAGTGTAGAGGAGAGAGGAGCTTGAGAGAAGACTCAAGTATATTTCTATGTGCACTTCTAAAAGCCCTTAGATCAGGCTGCTCAGGGCCTGATAATTTTTCCATTAAGAGGAAATAATTTTCTGGGTCTGTTTTGGCTGTATTTATCTGCAGTTGACAGCATCAGCCGCCGCAGCCGTGACATGCCGCCCGTCCCCCAGACCAGGCATGTACTTGTGGGGGAAAAAAAGGGGCAGAGGTCTCAGCATCTCTCGGCCTGGATGAAGGGACCAGAAAGCTACAACATGACCCTGGTATCCATCTCATATGACCCAGTTGTGACTCAGGTACCTCCCACCCCATTTTCTTCCCTAAAAAAGAAATGTAAACAACCACCCAATGAAGAAACCCACCACTGTGCTATCTTCGCCCCAGCCCCCGCCTCCTGCCTATCGCTTCTTAAGCCAGCTTGACAATAACCATTCATCATGGAAAAGAAAACAAAGTACGCAGAAACAAAAACCAATCTAAGGCCGCAAATTGACGTCAAACTTTGAAAAATGGACTGTGAGATGGTTGTGCGGTGAGCTCTTTCTGCTTTCCAGAGCAGATGGGACTGGGCACCTGCTGTCACAAACCCTCATGGCCCCAAGTTCAACTTGGAGGTGACTACAGTCCAGGGAGCAGATTTGACTTTCAGAGGTGACATTGGGATGAGGAGGGGTGAGAGAGTCCTGTGGGAATCGTGGCAAAGAAGAGCCACCCCCTGGGTTGGGAGCACACGCACCTTGGGCGAGCGTCTTGATTGGGCTCAGGCCCAGGAGAGGGCGATGCTGGCTCTATGCCATCCTTCTGGATTCTGTTCCCTGTGGAGCTGGGGTATGAGATCCTGGCAGATCTGGCTTCAGGAGACCTGGATTCATGGAGGAAGGAAGAATCACAGATTTTGATGCCTTGCTCTTGTGTGTATAAAGGGCTTTACCAAGTTCAAGGCATTTTCATAGGCACGATCCCACTCCGAGCAAGCCTGGGACATAAGCAGAGCAGCTTATCCCATCTTACAGCTGAGGAGAGGGAGGTATGAAGATGTCCCAAGACTCACCCAGAGTCACACAACTTATACGTGGCAGGGTTGGATTTGAGTCTAGGTCTTTCTGGCTCCAGAGCTGATGATCTTTCTCTTCGAGACACCTTGAACCGGCGGGAGTCTGAGGCGTCGTCACAATACCACTAGATGCCTCCATTTTTCAGAAAGGGAATCTCAAGACCAGAGAGGCGAGCTGACTTAGCTGAGGTTCCACAGTCAATCGGTGGAGGCTGAGGGTCCAGGGCCTGGGACTCCTGATCCCCAAACCAGGTGGAAGTGCTGTGTCTGAAAGTCTCAGTGAAGACGGAGGATCCTACGGGGGGATTCCCCTGGGAAGCGGCTGGGATGGTGATTGGTGGGGGTCAGATGGGACGTTTTGCTCCTGGGCTTTGTCTGGGGACATGGTACCTGTTTGTCCCCAGACCAGACCTGAAGCAGCCACAGGAAGATGGAAATCTGGGAGGCATGGCGATTGGCCCCTAGTCAATAATGTGTGAAGAAGTCTTGTTCTGTCTCCTTGGGAAACCACTTTCTTCCCTCCTTCTCCTTCTCTTGGAATCACATTGTACTCTCCAAGCTGGCCACCCAGAACCCCTGGCCTGTCCCCTGATGCTCAGGACTCCCTAAGGCCCTGGCCCAGGTCTTATCTTGTCAATAAGCACCAGACACTGTGGGCACGCCCCGCCCCGTCTCTGCAGCCTTCCTTCTCTCCTGATCTGTTTCCTCAGGGCCTGCACTCTGCAAGAGGATCCAGCTAATCTACAGGCTTAGTGTAGGCAGACTGCCTGGGTTCAAATCCGGGTTCTGTCACATGTTAGGCCTGTATCCCTGGGCAAGTTAATTAACCTCAGTTCGCTTCACTTTCCTTATCTGAGAAATGAGAATAATACTCCTTACTTCATAGGGTTATTGGGAGTTTTAAATGAATTTACGTAAATAACTTATTATGCCTGAACTATCATGAACATTCAATAATTGCTAGTTATTTTTAGTTTTTAAACCTATTCACGCTTCTGTCTTGGTGGAGGCTAATGACTCACTCCAAAGTTAAAATAGATGCGTTTTTACAGAGATCTCATTGAGGAAAGGCCTTATCAGAAAGGGATGGAGATTTTAGTCCCCAAGTCGCTCTTTTAGGGTAGACCCCATTTGAGTGGTGGGGTCTTCCAACTAACCCCCTCAGAGCACATCACAGGCTCCAGACGTGGATCTGTCTGCCAACATCCTCATTTGAACTAGACCTCATGCCCCTCAGCAGAAGGCTGGAGCAAGAGGTTTTAGAACCATAGCCAAGTTGATGCAGGGGATGCAGGTGGGGCAGTGAAGTGGGAAAGGCCAACAGGTCCCCACGGCCTGGGTACCATCTCAGCAGGGCAGGTTAGGATACATGTGGGCTTTACAATCTGATGACAAGGATTCCAGGATTCCCCACTCCCCCGTCCCCCATCTATTAATGGCATGCTTTTGGAGAAGGTATTTAATTTCTTTGAACTTCTATTTTTTATTGCAACAAGATTGAAAGAGATGATGTAGATAAAAAGCACTTTGTAAATGATATGCTAAAGTATTCTTTTTTTCTTTGCATAGCTTCCGCTTGAAGTCAAATAACTCTATATTTGGTAAATCTAAACCAGCCCTGGTGGTATAGCGGTTAACATTCGGTGCTCTCACCTTTTCCTGGTAAGGGAACCATACCACCCGTCTGTTGGTTGTCATACTGTAGTGGCTGTGATCCTGAAAGCTATGCCACTGGTATTTCACATGCCAGCAGGGTCACCCATGTAGACAGGTTTCAGTGGAGCTTCCAGACTAGACAGACTAGGAAGAAGGACTTGGCCACCAACTTCCAAAAAAATTAGTCATGAAAACCCTATGAATAGTAGCGGAGCATGGTCTGATACAGTGCTGGAAGGTGAGAGGATGGCACAAAAGACCGGGCAGTGTCCTGCTCTGTTGTACACAAGGTCGCTAGGAGTCAGAATTGACTTGACGATGCTAACAACAAAAATACTCCAATACTCATGAACTCTGTGACCTGTTGTTCTTGCTAGAGCTGTTGATTGTATGGAGCAGAGATCCCTAGAAGGGCACTCAGGATGTATGGAGGGGCGGGAGAGGTTACTGAGGAAACAGACGTCTCACAGGCGTCCGAGGGCCGGGGTTGCGTGCCCCAAGGCTGTGTAGGGAATGAAGGTGAAGGAGAGTCTGGGTTCTCAGGAGCCCTTGGGAACTGCCTCTCTGTCTCTCTTGGGCAGCCTGGTTTTTCTCTCAACATTTTGGCCTTTCTCTCTGCATCTACCTTTTCTCTCTCCATCTAGTCAGCTTACCCTGCTTACTCATCATTTCTACTCACCTATAATTTCAGAGTGTTTGTGCCCATGGCCTCCCCAGCCTGTCTTTGTACAAACTTTCTTCAGTACCAGCCACTACCACCAACAGCAGTTTTCCTCTGAATGTGTTTGCTCAGACCCCAGAAGAACTTGATCTTTTTTTATCTCCCCAGAGCATAGATCGCCAACGACTCTAGCGACCAGTTTCTCTTAGGTCTCATGCCCACTCCTTATCCAGTTGTCTGAGGCTGGAAGAGTGAGGTTGTGTGCTACTTAGGTGATGGGGTCTGCGGTGGGGCAGGTTCGCTTAGAATGGGCTGGAGCGGGGTTAGGAAGTGATCAGCAAGCCAAGGACAAGCAGGCAAGTCACAGCACCTCAACAACAAACTCTCCAGGTTCTTCACCTGAAAAGCAGATTATAATGTAGATTCAGTGAGTCAGTGGAAGTGCCACTGTAGATCTGACCCCGCTCTCCATCCCCATGGCCACTTTCTTAGTTCAGGCCTTTATCGTCTCTCACCTGGACGAATCCAAAAGGCCCCCAACTGGCTTCTTGGCCTCCAATTTCACCCTCCTCCGTCGGAGCACTCCTCTTTTCCACAGCACCACCGCAGTGAGCTCGCTAAATTGTAAACTTGAAGGGCTACAAGATCGAGTGCTGGTGAGGATGTGATCAAACAGGCATCTTATATTTTACTGATGGGGCTGTGTATTGCTGCAATTTTAGGGAAAAGTAAGCTAGGAATAGCTACTAAAATTAAAAATACTATATCCTTTGATTCTGCACTCCCACTTTTGGCAATCTATCCTGTGGAAATAAAAGCACTCATATATAATGCCACATGGGTAAGGCTATTTATTGTACCATTATTTTAGGTGTCAACATAATTGTAAATAACCTGAATATCCAAGCATAAATGGTCGAATAAATTTTACTCCATCCATACACTGGAAAATTATAAGCATATTTAAAAAAAATGAGTTAGTTCTATATCTACTGACTCAGAAGTATGTCGCTATATGAGATAAATAGCTTGCTTAGTAAATGATGATGTATTTTTGAAAAAACAATTAGTGCAAATGGTGACATATATATGTGTGCTCATATTTGCTCAGGGGTGGGGCATCATTAGGTGTGGGGCTGTATTTCTCAGGTCAGAAGGCATCAGCATCAACTGAAGGGCTTGTAGCTGACTGCATTTCTTTTTTTCAATTTTTTTATTGAGATACAATTGACATATAACATTATATTAGTTTCAGGCGTATAATATAATGATTTGACATATGTATATATTGCAAAATGATCACCACAGTAAGTCTAGTTAACATCCACTGCCACGGATACTTACAAATTTTTCTTTCTTGTAATGAGAACTTTTAAGATCTACTCTCTTAGCAACTTCCAAATATATAATACAGTATTATTAACAATAATCAGGTTGCATTTCTAGCAAGGTCCCAGATGATGCTGATGCTGCTGTTTTGGGGAACACCCTTTGAGAACCACTGATGCAGTGGGGTGATAGAATTGGGGTGGGAGGAATTACGATCGTTTTCTTTCTGCAACTTTATTCTTTCACCAGTTTTAGTACACTTACATAACTGTGATCAATTTTGGAGAGGAATATAGTAAAAGAGAGGAGAAAGATCCTAAAAAAAAGAAAGGAAGCCTTCTTAGCCCAGGTCATGCCCTTTCCTAACATCCTTTAGTGGCTCCCTGTTGCACACAGGATGGAGTCCCAACTCATCAGCGCAGCATCAAGGCCTCTCGGATTGGCCCCTGCTTTTGACCTCCTCGTCCCCGTTCTGTCTGGCAGAGCTTGGCCAACCTATTCTGTAGCCATTTGGAGCTGCCGGCTACTCCTGACATGCCCGCTATTTCACACAGCCTGACCTGGCTTCCAGAGCTGTCTTTGGAGCTCCTCAACGGCGGGACCGACTTGCTTGTCTTTGGATTCCAGGCAGGAAGTGCAGTTCTGTGCAGAGACTATAGGTGCGCAATAAATTTTGTTGAATGGGAGAATGAAGGAACGAACAGTAGGCACCCAAAGAAAGATGCTGAATTTGAACCTCCTCTCCAGAGTTAGCCCTGCTCTGCCGAGCATTTCTCCTGGGCGTGGGCTGTTTCTATGGTTCCCAGGTGCCTATGCATCACACAAGTGTAGACAAACCCAAACACCCAGCAGAATGGCCAGGTGTGGGTTGAGCAGTCTGTGCTCCAGACCCACCTGCTTCTCCTCAAAGCTCTTCAGCTCCTCCTCATCTTCCTGAACCCACTCAGTCTAAGTGGGTAATGGCATAGGGAGGATCGAGGGCACAGGGAGGTCCCAGCGTGTGATTTCACAGGGGGCTGCATCATTATGTTAATTTCTCTTTAGAGGAAGAGTGTGTGTGTATGAGTGAATGGGTGTCTATGGATGTGGGTGTGTGGGCATGCACATGCTCATCTATAATGAATGACAAAGCCTCACATTTGTGTGGTACTTTACAGTTTATAAAGCGTTTCACATCCATTATCCCATTAAGTCCCCATGAAACCCTGTGACTTATGCAGAGTGAGTATTATCATTTCCATTTTTCTGATGAAGCGAATAAGGCGTAGAGAGTTAAGTGATTTGCTCAGGATTACACTTTGACACCCACCAAGACACAGAACAATGGTGTCACGTGTTCTGTTTCCAGATGCTGAGGATAGGCAGCCCCAGGGACCCAATTCAGGAGGTCCGCCTTCTTGGGACCCCATCAGTCCCTCCTGTGGATGGCTGCTCCAATATTCTCATGCCCTGTTAGTCAGCTTGTCACTCATCAGACAGTTGTAAAATTCTGTGATATAATAAATATGTATTTGCTCTTTGACCCAGGTTCCTGACATAAAGCTTCTTTTGGAATTTCCTGGGTGAGAACAGGGTCTTTTTTATGCTAATGAGAAGACTGGTGGCAGAGAGGCCTTAGATAGCTTCAGGATGGGGACTGTCACCAGAAAGACCAAGGCATGATCAGAGGGTTGAAACTTTCAGCCCCACTCCCTGACCTCTGGAGAGGGGAAAGAAGCTGGAGGTTGAGTTAGTGATCCATCATGCCTACATGATGAAGCCTCCGTAAAGATCCCTAAAATACGGGCTTTGGAGAGCTGCCAAGTTGGTGAACACATCCACGTGCACCCCAACTCTACAGGGACAGAAGCTCCTGTGCTCAGGACCCTCCCGGACCTCGCCTTGTGTACCTCGTCATCTGGCTGTTCATTTTTATCCGTCATCAGATCATTTATAATGATTGAGTAAATGTAAGTAAGTGTTTCCCTGAGTTTTGCGAGCCATTATAGAAAATTACTGAACCTGAGGAGGGGGTCATGGGAACCCCCCACTTTATAGTCGGTCGGTCAAACAACAACCTAGAACTTGTGATTGGCATCTGAGGTGGGGGGCAGTCTTGCGGGACTGAACCCTTACGCTGTGGGGTCTGTGCTAATTCTGAGTAGTTTGTGTCAGAATTGAATTGAATTGTAGGACACAGGGTGGTGTCCAGAGTTGGAGAATTGGTTGGTGTGGGAAAACCCTCCACAAATTGGTGACAGAAGTATTCTGTGAGTAGAGAAAAATAATGTTTTTCTTTTAAATACCTACTACGTACTCAGTCACTGTGGGGGACACAGAGCTGTTTGTTAAGAGGAAGTGTTTCATAATGGACAAGAGTGCACCTTTGGAGTCAGGCCGGCCTGGCTTTGGATGTCTTCTCTGCCTCTCTTGTTATCTGTGGGCTTTGCATAGATAATTTGACCTCTCTATGCCTCAGTCACCATATCTTTAAAATGGGATCACTAGTACCTACCTCATGGGGTTGCAATGAGTGTCAAGTGAGGAAATGCATGTAACGTGCTCGGTAGAATGTCTGGTACATAGTAAGCTCTTAACAACAACAATGGCAATAATAATTATTCCAGATGATGCCGTCAGGGAGGCCTCACGGAAGAGGGGCCTCTTTAACTGGGGCTCACTGAGTCCAACTGAGCCTCAGAGGCCCGGGGAGCTTGTTCCGATGTTTGGAGGTGTGCCTCAGGGTGTCTGGGTTGACCAGTCCAGCCTATTTTTCTTTGGGGATTTGTCCCTGGTGTGTGGGCCAGACCTCCCCAGGGCCACGAGCACTTGAAGAACAGGAGGAGCCCCTGGGAAGAGGGCCAGCCTCCTCTGGGCCCCAGGACAGCTAGTGGGGGAGCATGGGGATGAGCTCAGAGGACAGGGTGCAGAGGGACACAGTCGGGTGGAAAGCGCAGTGCTCAGCCCTGTGGCTGTCGTTCCGGGAGAGGGTGGGTGGGCTTTAGCTGGGAGATGTTGCCCCTTCGAGTCTGGAGGATGGGACCCACCATAAATGTGTCACCTCACATCTACTCTCCAGTCTTTCATTCTCTGACCCTGTCTTTTAGCCTCTCTCTTCCTATTTGCTAGGGTCTGAATGTTTGTGTCCCCACAAAATTCATGTGTTGAATCCTAACCCCCAATGGGGCCTTTGGGAGGTAATTAGGCCATGAAGGTGGAGCCCTCATGAATGGGATTAGTGCCTTTATGGAAGGGGCCTAAGAAAGCTCCCTTACCCTTTCCACCATGTGAGGACATAGCAAAAAGGCACCATCTCTGAACCAGGCAGTGGGCCCTCACCTTTACTGAGTCTGCCGGAGCCTGGATCTGGGACTTCCAGTCTCCAGAACGGTGAGAAATCAAGTTGTTTATAAGCCACTCAGTCTATGGTAGTTAGCAGCCCAAATGGGCTAAGGCACTACCATTTTTCTTTTTCTCTTTCAGTCTCTAGCTCTTTAGAAGGAGCAGTGGAAAAAACAAGAGTTTTGAATCCAGGTAATCCGTCTGTACTATGCCTTCCCGACTTACTAGCTGTGTGATCTTAGATTAGTCCCTCAGCTTCTCTGGGCCTCGTTCTCCTCTTCAGTGAAATGTGGAGGATGGTAATAGTACCACACTCACAAGCTTGTTTTTAGGATTAAGTGGAATAATGCCCCGAGCCTGGCACATGGAGGCTACGTGAGGAAGTTGGGTTTCCTTCCCTGTTGAACAGCACTCTCCTTTCTCTCCCCTCTCACCAGATATCAGAAGGGCCGCCTGCCCATGGAGAGCACCTGGGTGAATATGCATTTTTCTTTCCTTTAAAAATTTTTCCCCAGGGAAAAAGTCTGGTTGTGGTGGCAGAGATGAGGCCACCTTCAGGACCAGAGAGAATTGGTGGTGGCACTCAGGAGAACAGAAGGAATAGGCTCCCTAGGCAACCATACCAACTCTCTTCTATCTTCAATGCCCATCCAAGAGATCCTTCTAGAACCTTCAGAATCACCTTTGACTGCTTTTTTCTTCTTCTCTGACATTCAATTTGTTCTCCTTTCTACAAATATTTTTTGAGTGCCTACTATGTGCTAGACACTATTGTACATCCTTCGCTTCTATTTCAAACACATCCCTCCTATGATTTTGCCTGAGGGTGAACCTTCGTTTGTTGAATGCCTGCAATGTGAGCCAGGACCATTGTGTTGAGTGGCTGATAATATTCTGTCAGTTAATCCTTACCACAGGCACAAAGGAGGCATTGTCTATATCCCCTTTTTACAGACAGGGGTCCTGGGGAACAGTGAGGCTAAAGGACCTGCCCGGCATCCTACGGTTAATGAGTGGGGGAGCCAGAATTCAAACCCAAGTCACCTGGCTCCGAAGGTTTTGCTCTGCTTCCACACAGTGGCTTTTTCTCTTGCTAGGACTTTGCAGTGACATCCTCATGCTTCCGCACCCCAAACCATCCTCCAGGCCACTGTCAAAATGACCTTTCTAAGGTTCCAACAGCCTAGGTGGCCTTTCCAAGACTTCTCATGTTTTCCTCACATACCTTCCAGCCTCGTCTCCTGGAACCTCCCTCCCAGCCCCCAGCTGGAGCCACCACTCTCCAAGCAGGCCTTGTGTTTTCACATCTCTATGCTTTGCACACACAGTTTTACTCTCTTCTCTGAAGAGCAAAGTGAACACTCACCTCCTCTGTGAAGCTCCTCCTGGCCCTCCAGGCAGAATCAACAGTTCTAGCCTGTGTTCCCACAGCACTGCCTCGGATCCCTACTATCGCAGCCATCCTACAGAGCATTATAATTTATTTTTTTGCATTCCTGACTGAGTCTTATCTATCCTTGTATTCCCAGTGTCCCATACAGTGTATGGCACATAAAAAATGTTACAGAAGTGTTTGTTGAGCTGAGTTGAAGTCAAACTGTGATAGATCCCCCTATGTACTCCCCACCTGGGTCTGCTTTCTGGTCACTGTTCTTTATGAGACCCTTGCCCACCCTTGCCTCCCAAACCTCTCCTGGGTCTCATTCCTTCAGCTTCTGACCAAGTGTCCAGAGTTATGCCCAAAGACGTGGCATCACTTCACTCTGTGATCACAGCTGGTCTATGGCCTCTTGAGGTCCCTGTTGCCCTGCCACTCCCATCCCTTCCTGTACCTCACCATCACTAAAAAAAAGTCTACTAAAAGTAGACTGAGCTCCCAGGAATTCCTGTGGGGGCGATGGGTTGGGAATTGTCCGGATGGATTAACGTTGGGCCCGTGTTGATGGAGGAATAAGCACTGTCCCACAGGTGGGAGTAAGTCACGAGGGACGGGGATCATTCAGAGAACAGTTCTTGGTGCCTCCGGTGGGCTGTGGGCCTTCCCTGGGACTCTGAGACACCAACAGGAGCCTTTGACTCATCTGGTCCTCCCGGATGGGGTGACGATGGGGAGCTCAAATTTACTGAGCGCTTCTCCTAGGCTTTATAAATGCTGTTACAACTAGCCGTCACCACCCCACCGAGGGTGGTCCCATTATCACCCTCACCTCACTGAAGAAGAAACTGAGCTCCCGAGGGGCATATCTGTGGTCCCCAGAGAGCAAACTAGCAGATGCAGGATTTGAATCCTTCTCTGAGGAAAGGCCTAGGGCAGAAAATTCTCTGGGGGATATCCAAAATGACTTGACTTAGAATAGTGATGGCCATTAGGATCCCTGAGTCTAACCTAATCCAGGGCAGGAAACAGCCCTCTCAGAGTTTCCCCCAGACTTCCCAGGGCTTTGCTCGATAACCAGGCTCTTCCTAGCTGGCTGCCCATTGAGTGCTGCCCGATTTTACCAGAAAACCAAGACATTCCCTTCCCTGTCCAATTTCTCCTTCTGCTCTCCCCTCTACCCGCAGTGCCTTTCCAGTGGCTGCGGATAAAGACTGTGTCCTGCCCAACTTTGGTCAGGCTCCTCTGAGCCCTCTTCTCTACTAAACCTCCTCCTTGGGCTTCCAAGCCCTTCCTTGCAGAGTCCAGATTTAGCAAGGAGTCTGCTAAGCCAGTTTATAGGGCATCCCCCAACTCTTGATGTCTGATCATGCTGGCCTGCCGTCAGCAAGAATCCCGCTCCCCTTGATGTCTCCTCTTGGTCATTTTCCATCCTCTGCTCTTTGGGTATCAATCTCCATTTGTCCCTCCTGGATTTGGAGTTGAGCCCCATCTCTCTCCCCTACCGTGACAGTCCTGAATACAATCTTCCTCACCATTTTACCAAGTGCCAGAGTCATTTTCTGTTTAATGCTGCCCCCACATCCTGAGCATGGGAGAGGCAGAGGCAAGCAAAAGCCGGTGAGTCACTCACATACCCTCCCACCCACTTCTGTCTTCGGTCCTGACTGGCACAGTGAGTGGGAGCTTCTAGAGGAATCAGGGTGGGGCCGGAAGCCTCAGGACCCCAGAAACGAACCAAGAATGAGCTGCCCCCTGGAGAACAGGCTGCCTGGGGGTGGTGTCTCCCTGGTAACTGGAGCTGCCAGTCTGCGTAGTGAGTCTGGATTTTACCACGCTCTCTGCTTTACAAGGCGTGGCACGCTTTATTATTTACTTTTCAAATTCAGCGAGATCTGACGTTGGGGTCCCATCCCTCCAGGGTAGCAGAGACTCTTCCCAGCCCTTTCCCTTCTGCCAGGGTTGTGCACAGAGCAAGCAATTGGGAAGAGTCCTTGTCGTTGGTCCCCGCTGGGCCCCAGTGACACAGCCGTTTCCAGGCCAGCATGAACCCGGAGGGCAGCTGGTTCTGTTGCTTTCCTTCCAGATTTGGGAATGGGAGGGGACTCTGGCTGAGGCTCCTCAGACCCACCAATAAGCCAGTTGTTCCGTCTCAGACCCTCTCCCCTGTCTGGCCCTGGAAATTCCTCTGCTTCCTCTGTCTGCACTGTCTAGCTGTCTTGCTTCCCTCTCTGGGAGGGCCCGGCATAATGCATCCAAAAAAACCAAGGGTAGAAGTTGTTTTCCTGTAACTTCTGCTTCAGGAAATGGCTGGCTACCTTCCGAAGAGGGAGAGAAAATTACTTTCAGAATAAAAGACAAATTAACATCTCGGTAAGTCATCCTGCCTGTGCCTCTCTTCACCAGGAGGAAGGAAAGCTGTGTTCGTGTCGCCAGGTTGGGAGGACCAGGAGGGGGGTTGCGAGGAGCAGGCCTTGGAGTAGGGTGGAGAGTTTTAATGAAAGGAGGAGCGCTACCTCTGTTTTTCCCTCCCCGTGTCCTGAAGCACCAAGCACCAGCGAAGGCTCCTGGAAGGGGAAACGGGCTGGTGAATCTTCTCCAGAGAGCTCGCCCGAGGTTTAACGAGGCAGTGCATTTGTTTATAGAATTTGAAATGGGGAAAGGGTCCAGAGGGAAGGGTGAAAAATAATAAAACTCCTGCCGAAAATAGCTGCTGGGGCTGAGCAGAGGTTTCTGTCTGTCTATCTGCTTGTCTTAACATCTGGTTGTGCACCGGGGACCTTCCTGGAGGGGAGTGAGTCCTGCAATGACCTCTTGGCCATGTCCATTTCTTCCAGTGTGTGTGAGTGTGTGCGTGCACTGTGCTGGGTGCCAAGGGACCAGAGGGAGTGGCTGTGTGCCCACCCACCTTGAGCGCACTATGCTAATGAATGAGGCATTACAATGCCATTTCCCGAGGGCCCCAAGCTCCGATCACATCTCCATTAATACACTCCTGGAGTTCATTGTGATTGGCATCACTACAATAAACAGTAAATGAGTGAATAATAATTGGCCATCTATTTGAAAGTGTTACTGAGGTTGCCATGGCAATCACACCTTTCATTAAGGTTTATTAAGTTGCAGCTGCGGGAGAGAGGCGGTGGGAGCCGGGCCTCCCCGGGCACCCCGCAGAGGGTCTGACCTGCTCAGTGACCTTTCCCAGAAGCTCTTGAGGCACAGGGGCCAGATCCAGGGCCGCTGTTATTATTTTTTTTAACCATTCACCTCCTCTGGGGCATTTGGGAGGAGTCATTTCATCCTCAACTAGAAATGAAAAGGTTTCCCTCCAGTCTTTTCCTGTCCTCAAACGCTAGAGGAATAGGAATGGCGGACAATGTTGTTTTATTTTTGCCCTGAGCATTCCCCCTCCCCTCGAACAATGGTAAAAATGAAAATTAGAAAAATTCTGGAAAATAAAATTCATTTTAGGGGCAAAAATTGTATTCCTTTTATTTTAGAATGATGACTACAATCTTTTCGATAAGGTACTATTATCCTGTCTTTATTTTTCCTCTCCGTCCCCACCATCCACCAATGAATTCAGAATTCGTCTTTGCGAAGAAAAGATTTTAATGTGAAATTACCTGGGGTATCAGGTCATTGTAATTCCTGTCCATCGGGAACAAGCACTTCAGCATCATTCCCACATGCAAGAATGTAAGACACATTTCTGCATCCGGGGGCAACACCATTTCACACACACACACACACACACACACACACACAGAAAAGAGGTTCAGGAACTTCCTTCTCTGCTGTGGTTCTTGCTGAATTCTGATCTCAGCGTCAGTGGATATGTTCCTAGGCATCACATCGGAGGACTGAATATAAAGGACCATCCCTTCATTTTTGTGGATTTTAAAACAAGTAGCTTATTGTTACACCTGCTCCGAGCAGTCTGCCTCCTGCAACACGAGCAGCAGTGTCAGGCTTGGAAATGTTCACGGTCAAATCAGGGAAACATTAACTTGAAACATTTTTTTCCTATGAAAGGTATACATTATATTGTCTGTAGTTTATTTCAAAATACTTCAGTACAAAGTAGAGTGAGAGTGGTGTTGCCAAATATAGCAAATAAAAATACAGGACACAGAGTTAAATGTGAATTTCAGATAAATACCAAATAATTTCCTAGTATAAGTATGTCCCAAATATTATCATGTATATTTTATCTGGCAACCCTGAGTGAGAGATATCCTTTTGATCCAAATTCTAGGGGGCGATTAGTTAGCATGTGAAGACACCTAATCGAGAATACACACTTCAGGGCTGGTTAGTTAACATTTGAAAGATTCTAATCAGAAGCCACATTCTGGGCAGCTACTGCAAGACTTTCCGCTATTTTTATCTCCTATCAATACCAGAGGCTTTGCTAATTAGCATAATGGATGTTAGCAATGGTTTTCTTGGGTGAAACAAGTAGAGGTTGAAATGTGTATATTGGCTAGAATGTCATACAGGAGCTCACCGTGCCATGCATGGGAAAGGTATGTTAATTTACTGAGTCCAGTGATAACATATGCTCTCTGGAATGGTGCCCTAAGATTTTAAACCAGTTCTATTTATAGCCACTAATCAGAGAATTTCACAACCTAGCTCCTAACCCCCCCAGGAATATTGCCACATCTTCATGTCATGTGCTGTCATACAACCGCAGAGGTCAGAAGGTTGGAACTTCATTGAATTTATTGGATAGGCTGTTTGGGGCCAGTTTGCTAATAAATATTTGTATGCATGAGAGAATCCAGCCTGAAATGTGTTTTTATTGTGACACAGCATCTGGGAATGAGAGCATGACCCTCAACTATCTACAGAAAAAACCAAATTGGTCTAGGTTGGTTTGTAACAGAAGAGAATCTTGTGGTAGCCAAGACAAAGCCTTGGTTCTCAGAAGTGTGTGAATAGTAAGAAGAAATGGAGGATTTGGAAGAAACAGAAAGTACTGAAAGGACTAGCTGATCAGATAAAATGGATTCCTTGGGGGCAAAAATTACTTTCAGGGAATCTTTTTTTTTTTTTAAGTTGTCATTTTAGCCAGCTTTAAACGTACAGTTCAGTGGAATTAAGCACATTCGCAATGTTGTGCCATCCATCACCACCATCCATCTTCAAAACTTTTTCATTGTCCCAAACTGAAGATCTATACACATTAAACAAAAACTCCCCATTCTCCCCTCTCCAGCACCTGGCAAACACCATTCTGCTTTCCATCTCTATGAATTTGCCTATTCTAGGTACCTTAGATAGGTGCAATCATACAATATTTGTCCTTTCGTATCTGGCCTATTTCACTTAACGTTTGTAAGTTTCATCCATGTTATAGCATGTATTACAACTTCATTCCTTTTAGAGGCTGAATGATATTCCGTTGTATATATAGACCACACTTTGTCAGTCCATTCATCCGTTGGTAGACATTTGGTCAGGGAATCCTTTCAGAGAGTGAGGATGGGGTTTGGGGTGAGAAGACAAGTCTGAGCTCTGCCATTCCTGTGTGACCTTTGGGAAGTCACTCAGCTTCTCTGAGTTCCATTTCCTTTATCTTTAAATGCACACATCTCTCTTTTTCTACTAGTCTTTCACTGTGAAAATCAGGTAAAGTGTGTAAAAGAGGCTTATAAACTAAAGGACTGCATCATGTTATTATTTGGATTCTCGTCCTCATTATGGGTACTAGAAAACAAAATGTTTTTCCACTTTAACGCTGGTGATTTTTTCTGTTTTCGAGGTTTTGCCTGTTTCTCAAACACCAATGAATACAAATCCCTTGAGGCTTATATCTCGTAGCTCAATTTATTACAAAACTTTGAAATATTTAAAGGTAAATTCAATTAGTGAAAGTGTAATTACTGCCTGAATAAACTATACTTTAAATTTTAATATGCCAAAGAGGATCATTTTATGAGCAGAATAAGCTCTATGTTATACATTTTTAATGCTCCTAAACTAACAAAGTGACACGTGATCTATAAAAGACAATGAGAAAATCATCACGTTCGTTTTCACGTTCCGCCTTGAATCTAGACCCCGTCTACAACCAGGGCAAATGAACCCGTTTTATTCAATGGCTTCCACAGTCCCAGACATTTTGCAAGTTTCATCGCTCCTATTGTTTTCTAGGTTAACTGGTTCAATTCCGCTAACTGGAAGAAAGGAACTATCAGGGATTAGACCTCAGCGTTCAAAGGAGAAGGGAAAAGAAGATATTTGCAAAGCAGCTGCCTGCACCTTGGTGCCAAGTCACTAGCCTAGAGCGACACCATTGAATTGGCTTCTGCTTCCAGGTGGGGCCCAGCTGGGCCTGTCTCAGCGCTGCTCCTGGGTTGGGTTCTTCTGAGCAGATGCCTCCATCAGAGAGCTCAGGTGCTCAGCTCTACGGGATGGAGCAGGATGCAGTGGGACGAGGCAGGTTGGGTGGGGTGGGGCTGGTCTTCAAAGATGCCAGGAGCCTCTGCAGCAGCCTCTGTTTCCTGGCCAACACCCAGGCCTTGGGCACTTGCCGACAGCCCTGAACCTGTACCAGAAGGAGAGGGAAAGGAAAAAGAGGGAAGAAAAGATGAAGTGCATGTTCACAAAGCAGCCTCGCCCTCGCCCATCCACACTCGCATTTTCAGCTGGGCTCCCAGCTCACGGGAAGCCTCAGACTGGCCAAGTTCTCTCACCCGCCGTTTCCCAGACCCTTGGAGGGCCAGTAATTACCCAGTAATTACCCTGTTTATTGCCTCATTACGGGTGACCACCTTTTGGCAGGCATTTCCCTGGGAACGTCTCCTCCCAGCCCAGGTTTCTCAGCACTGGGAAGGGTGCAGGCAGGCCTGTGGGGCCCTGCTGTGGCGGCCACGCTGAATCGTGCTCCCCATGTACGCTCTCCCACCACCCCAGCTTGCCACCCTCTTGGCCCTGTACTGAGTCCTCCGCTTCTGCTCACACTGATGACTAGATGGGTCAGTGGGTCACACTAGACCTACTCCCTCCGTTTATCATCCGCCCATCTCGTATCTCCATCACCATGGTGAAGGCCCCACGAGGAGTCTCCTTAGCATCTGATTCTCTGCCTGGGTCTCCCTGATCACCCCATTTCTTATACAAACGGTGGCTTCAGGTGCTTGGTTCAAATGGCCCATCTGGGGTCCAGACACCTTGACGCCTCTTGGTTCTAACAGCTCACGTTCTCACCCTGGGCTCTGGAGGAGCAGCTTTGAACATATCTCACCCTCTGCTGAGCAGCATTTACGACCCTGCTTGTTGGGGAGTGGGCTGCGAGGATGGGGGCAGCTGGGGACGCCAAAGCTTGTGTCTTCCAAGCAAGTTACGTGGAAAATTGAGTTGGTCAGAGGAGAAGGGAGCTGGAAAAAAGAGCTTGAGATTTCTTTTTTTTGTTGTTGTTTTTTTTTTTTTACAAAATACAGAGGAGTAAACCCTTATTTTCAGTGGGCTGGGAATAGGCATGGATTCATAGTCATAGCTCCTCAGGGACCTTGGGGACCATCTAGTCCATCCTCTTATTTCACAAAGGAAGGAATGGGGCCTGGAGCAAAGTGGCAGCACACCCGCAGCGGATCACCAGAATCTCGTCCCTTCACTCCCCATCCGAGCTGGGCCCCCTGTGGGCAGGCATCCTGTTTTTGCACATTCCCATCCATTGTCTTCGTGTGCTCGTGCCTGCCTCCCCTGCCGTCACAAGTCTTGGTCCCCCTCGTTCTGAGATCATCTCATCTGTTTAATCGTGGCTTGTGAAGGATCCTGGAGCTCTCCTCTGACCACGAGTCTGGGACCTCAGTAATGGCTGAAATATGCTTTTTTGGATACCTCCGTGATGCCCTCACCTTCAGCTTTTTTCTCACTGTTGAGCCTGGGGTGCCCAAGGCCTCCTATCCTCTCACAGGTCCCCCGGCCTGGAGGGACATCCTGCCCGCTTCCAGAAACTCCAATCTTGCCTACGAAAGATGCTCCTTATAGTCAGCCTGAGGAAAATTTGGGCCAGGCCTGCTCCTAACAGTAGTGTCAAGGGCTGAAGAGGCCCAGGGGTGGAGGTGCAGGCTCCTGTTTGCAAGTACTCAGCTCTCAAGTGCTGGGTTGGACCAGGCGCCTGATCTTATTGTCTGAAGCTCTCGTTGCTAAGTTACCGCGCCTTCCACGCGGCCATTAGAGCTGAGGAAGGGGAGATGCACAGGTGGTCTCAGCGTCCTGTGCAAGCAGTGTGCAAGGGCTAAAGCCAGAAGCCTTTGTTCAGAAGGAGAACTTTATCTCATCCATCCATCCGTCCATCCATCCAACAAATATTTATTGAACACTTCCTACATGCTAGGCTCGATGCCAGGTTATGAGGATACAGGAGTGAGCCTGCCTCTGCAGTCTCATCTGGCAGCCTATTCCACTCTTTGTTCACTAAGCTGTCCAGCTCCCTAAGAGAACAACAACGTGGGCAGTGTACAGTGATGGCTGTGACTCAGTCACTGTTCTAAGAGCTTACACACATCTACCCACTTGATCCTCACAACTACTCCATGAGGTGGTGGTTCCATGATTATCCCCATTTTACTGAGGAAACTGAGGCACAGAGATGGTGCCAACAATTTACTAGGCAACAGCTAGCAAATGGCAGAGCCAGGATTAAACCCAATGAATCTGGTTCTTAAGTATGCCTTTTTCTTTTCTTTTTGTGAGGAAGATTGTCCCTGAGCTAACATCTGTGCAATCTTCCTCTTTTTTTTCTTTTTAAAGATTGGCACCTGATCTAACAACTGTTGCCAAGCTTCTTTTTTTTTTTTTCCTGCTTTTTCTCCCCAAGTCCCCCTAGTACATAGATGTATATTTTAGTTGTGAGTCCTTCTAGTTGTGGCACGTAGAACGCCGCCTCAGTGTGGCCTGACGAGTCGTGCCATGTCTGCACCCAAGATCCAAACCAGTGAAACCCTGGGCCACCAAAGCAGAGCGGGTGAACTTAACCACTCAGCCACTGGGCTGGCCCCAATCGTCCTTTGTTTTATGTGGGATGCCACCACAGCATGCCTTGACAAGTGGTGCTAGGTCGGCGCCCAGGATCTGAACCCGTGAACACCGAGCTGCCCAAGTGGAGTGTGCAAACTTAACCACTACACGACTAGGGCAAGAGTGGTTGAAGATGGGCCTGTAAGGAGGCCTCGGTGGGTGTCCAAGTGACAGATGGGGATTAAACCACTGTGGGGGGAGTGGGGCGGGAAGAATTGGATCAATAAAAAAAATCTTGTAAATGTTTACATACTTGGTTTAAATTTCCTAGTTTGCAGCGTCTGCTTTCAACTCTGCTCCTTTTCTGCTCCTTAGCACCTCGGACAAAGTCTTTAATTTTACGGTCACCTTCGGTATCTGGAAAACACAGTGCAGTCGAGTTTAAAATTCAAATCCCAAATCACACTCAAACTTCATCTGTTCTACTTTTCTCAGCTCTAACCAGGCTTCGGATTTGGAGCGGAGATGATGTACGGTCCTGTCTTTCATTCTCTTCCCACTTCAGCACCTCTTTTGGAGTGGAGGTGGCGAGCTTCGTCTGGTTCGGGAGGGACCACCCCCTCCTCCTCCTTCTGAGCCTATTCCATCAGCGTTAAGACTGGCAGAGGAGACAGAGCCGCTGTTAGACCACAAGATGCCTTCCTAAGAATCGTCCCTTACTTGTAGAAAGCGCTCAATAAATATGTGCAGAATGAATGAATGAACAAGGACATTTAAAAATTAATAAATGAATTTATGATCCTATGGGCAATGCGGTAATGTTTGGTCTAAAATAGAGGCTCATAAAGAGCAGGTACTCTGTGTGTGTGTGTTGTGTGTATGTGTGTGTGTGTATCTAGATAGATAGATGGATAGATAGATAGATGGATAGATAGATAGATGGATAGATAGATAAACAGACATACTTTTCTTTGTGCTTTTCTCCATTTGATATCCAGCACAATAGTGTACTTTAGAGGTGATTTTTGTTTTTGAGGAAGATTAGCCCTGAGCTAACATCTGCCGCCAATCCTCCTCTTTTTGCTGTGGAAGATTGGCCCTGACGTAACATCCGTGCCCACCCTGAGGTAACATCCGTGCCCACCTTCCTCCACTTTATATGTGGGATGCCTGCCACAACATGGCCTGACAAGCGATGTGTAGGTCCACACCTGGGATACAAACTGGCGAACCCTGGGCCTCCAAAGCAGAGCACGTGAACTTAACTGCTGCACCACCAGGCCAGCCCCGAGAGGTAATTTTTGATGGTGATTATTCCGGCATTTGGTGCTCCGTAGTCCAACCCACCTCTCCAATTATAACTCCCCTGTGCATTTTTTCTGCTTTGGTAAAACTCTTTGCTTTCTAGTCTGTTTGGTATCTGTTTTTGATGTTGTCTGTAGGTGGGGGCTAAAGCGAGGCATCTCCCAAGATTCTGTAGGTAAAGGAACTAGGATTGTCTGCTGAGAATTAAACTTTAAGATCTGCACAGAGCAGACAGATGCAAAGTCACCTTCAGAAGGCAGAACGGTTCCCTGGGCGGCAAGACTTGACAGTAACCTGATTGAATGTATTAACACACCTACAGGAAGCGTGTGTTAACAAGAAGTGACACTGCTCAGCCCTGATGCATGAAGAAAAGAGAGTCACCAAGGCAGTGACCATACAAAAGTGATGGAGTTTGGGCCAACGGGCTTGCAATATTATGACCAGCCCTGTTATGGTGATGGAAGTGGGCGTCATGCCATCGTATTTCGAGTATTTCGCGGTCTCACTGGTCAGACCATCCCTTTTGGAGAGATGGATGCATCAGTTCGTCTTAGTGTGATGCCATTAAATATTAAATTTACCTACCTCTCCTTTGCTTTTGTTATTTAGATAATATGTCATGTGTGTACAGCAGAGGAAGGACCCAAAAAATACAAGCTGTTATTATTATTCTGATCATGAGTTGGTTATTATTCTGATTATGAGTTTCTACATAAGGAGAGAATGTACTAGTCAAACAAACAGAACTACTCAGTCTCAGGACAATACAGTTCTTGATAAAAAATAAATAAACTGGCATTCCACGTTCATATATGCTAAATGATAATATTAGATAGCCTCTGAAACATGACTCTTTTCTTGGTGAGCTGAGCAAATCAAGTGCTGACAATCAAACTCCAGATAGGGTGAATTTTTGAAGGGAATGGATGCCACCCTGAGCAGCCTCGGGGAGCCTCCCAACTTGCAGTGAAACCAGTCTGTGTCCCACCCCTGGCCCTTTCTCCTAGATAAAGCCTACTCTTCCTAGAAGGCTTGGCTTAGCCACGCTAACTGGGGAAGCCGGCAGCATGTGCGCCCTCGTCTAAGTTCCTTAGCACCTGCTCTCTGCACATGGAGCATAGCATGGGTGGGAGGAAGTCAGCTATAGGAGTTAAACTTATGGGTTTATGTGTTACGGGTTCTAGAGTTGGACCAGCTGTGTAATTCTGGGCAAGCTACTTAATCTTTCTGTGCTTCAGTTTCCTTCTCTGTAAAATGGGTATAACAATAGTGTTGACCTCAGAGGGATGTTGGTGTCGTGCCTAGTGCCTAGTAAGTGCTCAATAAATGTTAGTCATTGTTGTGAATTGCTGCTTATCTTTCTAAGCACATCTCCTGTCTCTGCAACTCATTTGTGAGTTCCTTATAGTGGAGTCTGTGTCTAAGAGCTTCCATTCCTCCATTTATGAAATGGGAATAATGATAACCATGCCATAGGTTTATTGGGAAAATAAGTTGATAATAAGCATAAAGAGCCCAGGTGGTACCTATACATACTACATGTTCAATAAATCCCTTCTGTTGTTATTACTATTTATTATTGTTATACATATTTGTAAGCCCTCTGCTTGGCATAGGCCTTGAACATAGTTGTTTCAGACGTATATGTGATTGTGTGATGATGACAGAGGTCCCCTCACACAGTGATAGAACGATGTAGCTACCCTTCCTGAGGTGCTTAGAGCTGACGCACATGGGCTAACTACTTGATTCCTATGAACTTTGAAATTGGCTATGAGAGAAATGGTACCTGCTGTCCAGTGACAGGGGCCAAGTACCCGTCCATTGCTGGACCTTTGCACATGCTGCTCCCTCCTTCTGAGATGCCCTCCCCTACTCATCCTTTAAGGCCCAATGTTACTTACTTTGCTGTTTCTGACTTCCTCCTCCCATTGCATATCCCCTCACCTCTAACTATTCCTTCCTCTAGCTATGCCTTATTCATAGTTTAGTCTTCAGCATCTAGCAGCTGCTCAACTGATGTTATACACAAGATAATGGCTACAATGCTCGGTGGTGCATGTGCTTTGAGCTCCTTTCCCAAAGCTGGGGTTGGAGTTGCTCTAATCCCCTTGGCGTCTTGCTCTAGGTCCCTGCTGTGATCAGCAGACCACTTGAGAATAAGTGTGTGACTTTGGAGCAAAGAGAGATCAAAATAACCTGGGCCCATCATACAGAGCCTGGCAGGGAGCAGACACACGGCAGCTCTTACTATTATGCACATGTGCAGGGTGGCAAGTACTCCTATAGCTGGGGACAGCAGGAGCAGAGGGGGTCTGGGCCCAGCTGTCCCTGGAGATTGCCTCTGGGAGATGCAGCTTCCTCTCCTTTTTTCTGGAAACCCTGGAGAAGATGTGGGGAGCTGTTTTTGTTTTTTCCTTTGGTCCTGGCTGGGAGGGAGGTGAGCATGGCCTTGATCTCCTGGACTCTCTGGATTGCAGACATTGTGAGTGATCAGGATGAGGTGGAGGTTTTAGGACTGTAGGGAGAACGATGCATTCAAGAATCTTAAGGAGAAGATCATTGCCAATAAATAAACACAAGCACTGTTTTAAAACAGAATTTGTGTTTTTCTCTCAAGGGCCCCAGGAAATCAGCAAGCATCCCACGTAGCTGAGAACAGCTAGGCAACCCCTCCTGACCTCAGATTACTGCTAATGATCAGAGCTGGAAGCCTAGCTCCACGCACGTGAGGGAGGGGAGCTCGACCCCCTGAGGTTAGGGATGCGCTTCATCTTTTGGGATTTTCCACAATAGGTTTATTTTTAGCAAGAAAAGATTTGAAATCCCAGCAACTCAGTACAACTGTTTGCTTAAAGCAAGCCTCTTCTAAGGAGAGTGTTGAGGGAGGAGGTTTGAAAATTGTCCTCTCTGGCCACAGGCGGTCATATCACTTTTGCAGAAGTCACCAAGAATCCTGATCCCAGCAGGTGAGCTTCTGGGGACACCTCTGAAAGACAAGGAAATGTTCTGCTCCTGTGAGCCACTCAACCACTCATTGTCCCTTTTCTAAACTGAGGTAGTCTAGGACTTTGTTTCCCAGAGAGTTTTCTGTGTATCAACAGTGCCAGAAGTTGTGGCTCCTGGAGAAAATATTATGTGGTCAGAGGGTCTGGGAAATGCTGCCCACTCTATTCTTCTTCATTCACTCTATTTGTTCTTCCTCAAATATGCCACACACTCCTGCCTCAGGACCTTTGTACTTACTATTCCTTCTGGTTGGTGTGCTCTCCCTCCAGAAATCTGCATGGCTAACTCTTCTTCCATCTTTGACTCTTTACTTGAAATCACTTTTCAGTGAGGTCTTCATAGGATCCTTTCACATCCCTCTTCTCTGCTTTAATTTTTTTTTTTCTTAGCACTCACCACTAACTTCAATGAATTACACCATTTTGTGCTCTTTCAGTTAGGATTGCTGAGTTCCATCTTGAGGGTCACCATGGCAGGAGATATAAACCTGGCAAATTGTCTGTTGGCTTTTAAAGCTTCCACAGAAAGTAACACACATCACTTGGGCTTATATTTCATTGGACCAAACAAGTCCCATGGCTACGTCTAACTTCAAAAAGGAGAGGAAAACACCTTGCTAACTTGGGCCTGAAATGAGAACTGGACTACCCGTCAACACTTCTAACGACCACCTGCCCATTTCAGAGCCCCAGTGGCTTTTCATAGTGCATGGAGTGAAGCTCACATTCCTCAACAGAACTGAAAAATCTCAGCATGATCTGGCTCCTGCTTACCCCTCTTAGACTCACATCTCAGCCTGGAGGTTGTTTCTTCCAGAAAGCCCTTCCTGGTCCCTCTATCTGGGTGAGGGGCTCTCCATCCCATGTGCCTCCATAAACCCAGAACTTCCTGGCACATCACTAATTACTTGACTCTATTTCCTCCTACACGTGTTTCTGATAATCCATCAGTTCATCTTAATTCAATTGCTGGTGACCAGTATTTTTAAAAATGAAACAAAACATAATAGGATGTAGAACAATATTTCCTACATAGTAAGGGTTGGGGATGCTCTCTGAAACTTTTGTTTCAGTATGTGTGTGTGTGGATTGGTTTTATGTGTTGGGTTGACTTGTAAAATGTATTTCTTTTTTTTTTAATTTAATTTTTATTGAGTTAATGATAGGTTACAATCTTGTGAAATTTCAGTTGTACATTATTGTCTGTCAGTCGTGTTGTAGGTGCACCCCTTCACCCTTTGTGCCCACCCCCCACCCCACCTTTCCCCCAGTAGCCATTAATCTGTTCTCTTTGTCCACATGTTTAAATTCCTCATATGAGTGGAGTCATACAGAGATTGTCCTTCTCTATCTGGCTTATTTCACTTAACATAATTCCCTCAAGGTCCATCCATGTTGTTGCAAATGGGACGATTTTGTTCTTTTTTATGGCTGAGTAGTATTCCATTGCATATATATACCACATCTTCTTTATCCAATCATCTGTTGAAGGAGCTCTTAGGTTGCTTCCATGTCTTGGCTATTGTGAATAATGCTGCAATGAACATTGGGGTGCACGGGACTTTTGGAATTGCTGACTTCAAACTCTTTGGATAGATACCCAGTAGTGGGATAGTTGGATCATATGGTAGTTCTATTTTTAATTTTTTGAGGAATCTCCATACTGTTTTCCATAGTGGCTGCACCAGTTTGCATTCCCACCAGCAGTGTGTGAGGGTTCCTTTTTCTCCACAACCTCTCCAACATTTGTTGCTATTTGTTTTAGTTATTTTTGTCATTCTAATGGGTATAAGGTGATATCTTAGTGTAGTTTTGATTTGCATTTCCCTGATGATCAGCGATGATGAACATCTTTTCATGTGCCTATTGGCCATCCATATATCTTCTTTGGAGAAATGTCTGTTCATGTCTCCTGCCCATTTTTTGATTGGGTTGTTTGTTGTTGTTGAGTTGTGTGAGTTCTTTATATATTATGGATATTAAGCCTTTGTTGGATGTATAACTTGCAAATATTTTTTCCCAGTTGGTGGGTTGCTTTTTTGTTTCAATCCTGTTTTCCTTTGCCTTGAAGAAGCTCTTTAGTCTGATGAAGTCCCATTTGTTTATTCTTTCTATTGTTTCCCTTGTCTGAGAAGACATGGTGTCCGAAAAGATCCTTTTAATACTGATGTCAAAGAGTGTACTGCCTACATAGAATGTATTTCTTAATCTAGCTTGTGGTCAAAAACATTTGAAGCTATTGCCCTACCTGGACTGTAAATTTCATGGGGCCTGGGACCATGTCTGTCTCATTTATCCGGAACCACCAGTGCCTAAGACAGTCTTGCACAAAGTAGGCCTTCAAAAATTTTTTGAAATTAATTTGTGAATGAATTCTCAGTGACCTGAGCTACAGGCAACTTTAGTTAGAACAGCTTGGGTGACTGGGCTGACTGTTTACCATTCGCATTTCCCTTGATGAATAGATGCCGGCTTGGATTTCCAATGCCAAAACCCCCTGCACTTCCTGAGCTGGGCTGATGGACACCCGAAGCGCCCCACCCACCTTAGCAGCCCTCTGGGCCCAGGCTTGGAAGCCTGGCGGAGCCATTTGTTTTAATCAAGGCCCTCTTACCTTCCTTCTTAAATCCAGCGCCATCCTTAGGCATAGGGACAGTAGGATGCTATTACGCTGCACTAAAATTACTACCAGGAGTGAGAAAGTCATGAGTTCAAACCCCATTTCATTACTTACTGGTGATATGACCGTAGGTGAGGTGACTCTCTGAACCTAAGTTTCTTCCTTTGTAAAACAGAGCAGTATCTTCCTTTCAGAGTTATAGAAGGATTAGAGAGAATGTTTATTATCCACATTTGGCATTGTAGGCATTCAATAAATCATGGCTATTTAGTATCATTATTACTATTCTACTGACTTTTTAAAGTACCTGAAATCCCTTTATTAGTAACTCCTTTGAGCTAAGGCATCGTTTACAACAAAAATGCTGTGGTTTCCCTGGGAGGAGCAAAGATCTGAAGTCATTAGCAACATCTTTAGCATCTTTATAGTAGGAGTATCTTTAGTATCTATAGTATCAGGATCTTTGGTATATTTATAGTATGAATATCTTTAGTATCTTTATGAGTGCCTTTAATATCTTTTAGTATCTTTATAGTATATAGAACTATGTGTTTTTTCAGTGTGGGGTCAGAGGAGGTCTGGCTTGGTTAGGAGGGGAGGAGGAGAAATAGAATTAGAGAAAGAAGCCTGGGCTGAAGGAAGGATGTGCCCGAGGAGGTGGGGAGTCTGGAATGAAACGTTTTATCCTTCGCAATGGGCCCCTTCTGCCGCAAGAGGCTGCTGGGGATGAGGCTACACCTCCGCATGTCAGTTTCCCCATTCGATATATGGCCCTTTGAGCAGAGTCAGTGATGTAATTTTCACGGACAAGTGCAAAACGAAAATGTGGGGCTTCTTGTTCAAAAAGGGGGAAAAAAGATTTTTCCTTTTTCTCTCCGGGTGTGTTATGGTGTTTTTATTTGCTATTTAGTGTGTGCTGGCTTGGGCATGTGATATCTGCGGGCAAGTACAGACCTCCGCAGGCAGCTGCGGCCTGGGCCTGTGACTTGGTGTATGGGACACGCTGTCTGGGCCCTCCCACAGCTGCACTGCATCCTGGGGGAGTGGGCTGCTGAGAACCATCCTGAGGAGGCGGGAGGTGGGAGAGTCAGGACCACACGAAGTGGATGCTCCAAGCCCCAGGGCAGGCTCCACGGTCCCATTGGACTGACTTACAAAACCCAAATTCAAAGTTAAAATGATTAAGAATTTCAAGACGACAACTAAAGAGCATCAAACCCCAGGCATGGGGCTCCCTTCTGAGCACAGGGCCCTGTGTGACCACAGGGCTCACATGACCTGTGTGAAGCCAGCCCTGCTTTTAGCTCTGCAGAGCGCTGCTTCCATGATCCCACTGTCACTTGGCCTTCGTCTCCCTCTGACCTTCTCCAAACTTTCCGTCTTCATCCCAGACACCGCTGCACCCTGGGCAGCATCCTTACTACAGCTGCCCCTGTCTCTGCCCCATTCTCCCACAGGGGTCTCTAATGGGGCAGCCGTCTTTCTCCCCCGGGGCATCCTCGTCTCGTTGTAGTGGGTACAGCTGAGAGGCAGACCGACAAAGAGGAGAATGGTCTCCCTCCCAGCGAGTCTGCAGCTCCTGCCCCCAGTTCTTGTCAAGAGGTCTCCCAGAGTGAAAAACGACTATTTGTGCACGTTATTGATCACTCTACCCTTTTGCAGGAAAATGACTGTAACCTTTCCAATCTGGCAGAGGAGAACCCTCCCTCTGCCTCTGCCGACAGTGACCTCGGGGTGTAGAATGCCAGCCGGGCCCGGGAAAGGTTTGCAAATGGCTGGCCTGGCTGCCCACTGCTGTTCTGGCTTTCCCTTTCCACCTGGAAAGGAAGAGTCCTCTGACTGAGAGAACAGAGTTGTCAGATAACAACAGTCCGTACATGGAGGCCTCAAACAGAGGCTCAATCCACTGTCGAAAGAAAGCAAGAATAACAGACACTGGAGGAAAGAGAGATCTGGAACTCCCCAACTTGGGTTCAAGACCTGACTCAGACATTTTCAAGCTGAGACCTTGAGACTCTGTTTTCTCATCTGCAGAATGTATACAAAAATAATTCCTGCTTCACTCCATTGATGTGAGGAGCGAAGGAACTAACGTGCAAAGAAAGTGCTTCTCCAGAAGCCATAGAAATATTTGCTGGCCTCATGGGAAGTGACACAGGAAAAGAGCATGATTCGTGACTGCAATACTGATGTGGCGTATTCCAGCGAGATGGATCCTGCGCTATTTTTAAGCACAAAAGTACTGGTATTTTTGATGGCGCAAAATACTGTTATTTTTATAATAGTAAAATAATAGGATTTAGCTATTATAATTTATATAATCCTATACTATTACATACTAGTATAATGTTTATATAATATAAATAGAATTTGAAGTAGATTACTATTATGTTCTAATAAATACCGAATACTACTATTTCAAAAGTTTAAAAAAATGTGAAATCAGAATTATTCACATCCTGAGACATCCTGGGAGGGAAGTGCTGCACTCAAACTTCTAATCAAAGAGTTTTATTTAGAAAGCATTTTGACCACATCCTTCCTCCATTTAAAATCTTCCAAAGCATCTTATTTTCATTTCTATTCCCATTTCCTAGCATCACTAGCAAAGTTGGGCATTCTTTCTTGCGTTTATTAATGATGTATGTTTTCTCCAGAGCAAGCTTGGATCTCCATCTGCAGCCAGAGGTTCCTGAAGGGGTTTTCTTAGAATTGGGGTGTGACAGACAAGGTTAGGAAAAGCAGGAGGAGGGGGAGGTGTGGCCAGAAGAGGGGGAGAGGGTCCCTTCCTTTATTCTCGAACCTGGCCCAGCTTCCATCTTCCACGCTCCCGAGCTGGATCTCCTCTGCTCCCCTTTTCTTTAACCCATCGTCTTCAGCCCTGGAACTGGGTCTCTTTCAGTTGGAACAGCATCTGAAGACAAACTTTGGAAGAATTGTAATTCAATCTCCCCTTGTTATAAAATTCCAGTACTCAATATTAGAGGGATTAAAGGGCCAGTTTACTTTGATGTTGCCATCACTATGGATAAAATATGGAAATTTGGTGTCAGACAACTCTGCCATTTCTGTGACCTCAGCAAACGACGTCACTTTTCTAAGCCTCAGTTTCATTATCTTTCAGATGGGAGTTGAATCGAATTGTTGCCAGACGTAGATGTGATTGTCCCTGACGTGGTTCGCACGGCACCTGGCACACAGTAGGAGCTTGGTGAAGGTGGGCTCTCCTTCTTAACTATTATTAGACTGCACTGTCCATGAATCCCACTGCTCTGCCCTCCTTCACCCCTAGACAATGTTTAATCACTTGGTCTAACATCTCAATTACACAATGTTTGTGGCAACGGTTGTGGCGGTGAATTGAATTCTCTGATTAACTGAGTGTTACTGAGACAACCTCTTTTGTCTTCACCTGTGCAGTCACGCATCTTTGTAAGAGAGTATAATCTGTTTTCTTGCCTTAGCAAGGAGGGCTCGAAACAAAACAGGCCATCAGTCTCTTTGATGACTCAGTGCCCCTCTCCAAACACGGCACAGTCCTGCATAGGAAGGGGAGAAGATGCTGAGCTGAGCGTATCCTTGCCTTGAAGATGGATTCCAGAATAAAACCTACACCCACTTATTAGCTTGCCAGTTTCCTCTGTCTTGAGGAAATTGAGAATCAAAAGGTATATGAATAAGCGGTGGGAGTGAATGGGAAGAGGGGTGTGCAAGCTGAATTCATAAACGAATTAAGAATTTCAGGTTCACAGTGGTTGGTTTTGGTTACTTGAGAATTTCCTTTAGTTTAGGAGTCTTTGAGATGTCTGTCTGTGGCATTCTTACAGCCAGGCCAGCCTCTGGGAAGTGCAGAGCCAACTCGCAGCCCAGTGTGCTGGAGGCAGAAGGAGCAGGAAAGGCTGTGGGCTTCCAGAAGTTCCCTTCGATGCACCCCTTCCAACAACCAGAGATTCTCTTGGTATGATTAACCAACAATTGTAGTCATGCTACTGTTTCACATGCATTATTGCCCATTTCTTCCCCCAGGACAGTCCCTATTTTATAGGTAAAGGACGTGAAGGTCAGAGAAGTCAAATGACTTGTCTAAGGTGACCCAGCCGGAGCTGGGCTGATTTGGATGTGTAAACTCCAAGCCACTTTGGTCTTCAAGGCTGTATCTTATTCACATTGCAACTGCATCATGTTGAACTATGTTTGGGTCATTCACAGCTCAGTGAGAGTAACTTGAAATGCCGTGAGTTTTGTCCTCACATCTAAGTGATGTCAACCAGACAAACTTTGAGTGAGTGAGTGTGTGTGTGCGTGTGTGGTCGGGGGGGAGATGCAGGGCCATTCCCAGAGAGGGGCTCTGGCTAAAGAACAGCAGAAAAGAGGCACCCCAGGTGCCAGGTTAATCCTATTTGACCCCTGCAACCTAATAGTGTGGACACACCACCCCGTTCTACAGACGACAAAGCTGAGGCTTGGAGAGATTCAGCAATTTTCCTAAGGTCGTTGGACTGGGAAGCAGCAAGGCCAGCTAAGCTTTTTGTCTCTCAAGTCTGTACTTTTCCACTCCACTTTGCTGTTTTCTAGAACATTGGATACCTGAGGGACCCGTACAGGGGATTATTTAGAATCCCAAAGTAAATTGGGGCTGAGAGCGCAGAGCTAGATTCAAGTTTTGTTTCTAGTGGTCCAAGGCCTTGGTGGCCATGGAAAAACCCGTGGTTCCCTCGGATGTTACCAAACTACGCTGGGCGTGTGGGTGAGGAAGGTTATGGCCGACCATTTTGGTACGACAGAAACAATAAAAATGGCACAGAAAGCACAAGCACCACATCCACACTGCAACCTCAGAAGCAGCCGCCGTCCGGAAGCGCTGAGGCCATGCTTGAATTCTGTAGCATTCCTGAGGCGAGAGGCAGGCCTGGCAATCTCCAGATGACACTGTGGTCCCAGCAGTGACACAGGGGGACCTGGGAGCGGGCCCCGAATCCCCTTCTGCTTCCCAGCGTGCTCTGTACAAACAGTGGTCACGCTGTGCTTCTGGGTCAGGACGGGATGGCCTCCCAACGCTCCACCCCAGAGCCTTTCAGCAGCAAAACCATCAGGCGCTGACGGTCCCAAGATGATGAATTTCAGCCCCACAAAGGTCTTCAAGAGGCTGGGCCCTGTCTTGTTCTTACATACGTTATCTCACTTTCATAACAACCCTAGAGGTACTACGAAGAGGCCCATTTTATAGACAGGAGAACTGAGGCTTGGGGGGGAGGGCATAACTTCCGGAAGGGCACAAAGCTAAAAAGTGGTAGGTGCGGAATTTGAACCCAGGTCTTTGAGATGCCCCAGTCCCTCCTCTCACAAGAACGCACCTGAGCTTCCCACTTTCTGATTGACGTGGCAGGGTTGGTTGGTTACATCCGAATCACCTGGGAGCTTTAAACTTCCTATTGCTGGGCCCACCTGGTGATTCTGATTAAGCCGTTTTAGAGCGGAGCCCCTGAATCTCCTTGACTCCATCCTACCCGGAAGAGCAGATATCCCGTAAGTGCCAAGTTTCTTCCGCTGTCTGCAGCTGACCGTGATGTCTTCTAGCTGGCAGCCCACCCTCTCCCACAGACCCCCAGCCAAATCCCCAAGGTAAGGGTAAATTTCTAACTTTGGGATCTGTTCCTTGCCTCTGTGCCTCACTTTGCCAGTTTCTTCTCTTGGAACAGCGTCTATGGTAGTTTTATGTGTCCGCCTGAGTGGCTGCAGTACCCAGTAATTCAATCAAACTCTAATTTAGGTGTTTCTGTGCAGGTATTTTGTAGATGTGGTGAACATCTACAATCAGTTGGCTTTAAGTAAGAGATTAGCCTCGATAACGTGGGTGGGCCTTGACCAATCAGTTGAAGGCATTAAGAGCAAAAACTGAGGTTCCTCTCCAAAATCAGAAATTCTGCCTCAAGATTCCAGCATTAACTGCTGCCTGAGGTGCCAGGCTACCGGACTGCCCTATGGATTTTGGACTTGCCAGTCTTCTCAATTGCATGAACCAATAACTTAAAATAAATCTCTTAATACATTTATATTGGTTTTGTTTCCCTGGAGAGACTTGACTGATACAGCATCCTTTCTTACCTCTGGATTAATTGTCCTCCTCACTCCCTCCCACCCTCCCTTCCTCCATCCTTCCCTTCTTTCTCCCCTCTCCTTCTTTCTATGATCCAACAATGCCTGTTGCATGTCAGACACCACACTGAGCAAAGATTACACAATCAATGGATAAGACGTTTTCCCTGCCCTCAAGGAGCTCAGAGTCCACCAGTTATACACGAAATCAGTAAGGGACTTAGAATCGATGCATCCCTTTCACTGTGGTCTCTCCCTTAAATCCTGATGTAGGCCTTGGAGTCAGAAAGCACAGCCATCCATTATTCTCCTACCAAGTGGGAGAAGGCCGGGATGGCTTGTGAGTTGCCCCGATACACAAGGCGGTGTGAGAGAGGCTCCTGTCCTGCCGCCCTGCGCCGTGCTCCCGCCCCCTGTCTCGTGGTTGGTAGTCATCGCTCCCTCCTCTGCATTGCATCAGTGCTTGTTTACGTTTCTCTTTTGACACGTTATGTCATATCTTGCATTTCCTCCTATTTGTTTACATAAATGTTTCCTCTGCATTATCAGCTTCTCAGGGGCAAGATACAATGCTTTAGTCAACAAGCGTTCATTCAGCGCTTACAATGATATGGGCACATTTTCATCTCTAGTGATTCCGAGTGGTGACTCTGGACTCAAACTGCTGGGTGTAAATCTTGATTTCCTCCCTGTGTGACCTTGGGCAAGCTACTTAACCTTGCTGTGCCTCACTTCCCTCATCTGTAAAATGGAGATCATAATGGCATCAACTCCTTATTGGGGTTACTGTGAGGGATAAATGATATATTTACACTAAGTGCTTAGAATGGTGGCAGGCATGCAAAAATATTGGCTATTGATAAGAATAATTATTATTCTCAGCATCTCAGCAAAGAGTAAATATTTGCTAAGGCAGTGTCTGAATGAATAATGTAGCATTTGTATAACCTTGGAATCATTCCGTGTAATGTCTGCTCAAAAGCTGGAGTGCTCAAGTTGGCAGTGAAGGGAAAAACAACACTTTTAGCTGACTTGGGTTCTAATCCCAGTCTTGCTGCTAATGGGACGTATGCGTTTGGGCAAGTCATTTAACCTCTTTATGCCTCTGCTTTCTAATTTGCAAATAAAGTATATCGCAGTAGATAGTCTAGAAGCCTGACCTCTGTCCTCACGTCTGCCTACCTTGGGTGTCAGGTGCACCTGAGGGACTCTGCCTGCAGGTGTGGCCCAGAAGCGTGCAGGACACATCACCACGCCCCAGATCTGAAGGATGGGCGCTCACAGCTCTGGACTTGCCGGCCTTGGTGATTAGCAGCGAGGATGCTGATACCAGATTTATAAAGTCAGCGTTTGCTGAGTGGTCTATTGTGATGGGCTCAAAATAGCCTTCCGCCTCTGTGCCGGGTATCAGGCCTTCTGCTAATACCCGGTAACTTCGTACTCAAAACATCAGCCAGCTATTGTGTAACTCCAATGACAGCAGGTTCTTGCTACAAATCCTGAAAGCTGTCTCTTGGATACCCTTAACGTATTCATAACATTGGTATTTATGTATTTATCTCTGAAAACCATAACCTTGGAAAAAGCATTTAGGCGAAAGAAGGCTGTAGTGATTAAAGAAAGCTCTGTTCATTTGAACAACATTAAATACAACCGGCATAATGACAACTGTGAGATCTGATAGAATATAGAGAAGGCTGCAAATAAAGGGCTTGTATTTTTCCCTGATGTAACATAATGGTCACATTTTTCTTTCACAATGGTTTTGCCGAGATAAAGAACAAATTATACTGATTTGATTGCTACTTAGAAATACTTAAAATTGAAAAAGACAGCAGGTGGGCCTGGTTAGAAAGGATGGTTATTTTAGCATAACAGATGCATGCATAAAACATTGCCCAGCCAATTTTTTAATCATAAGACCCCTCAAACTTTTTTCTGCTACTTTTCCTTGGGATGTGAGCAAGTGGGGGAAATAAGTAGGCACTGCTTGAGGGCACACTCTGGGCTCCAAAAGCCAGCCAGCCTCTGGGAGGTGCGTGGAAGTGAAGCCAAGACCTGGCAGATGGGGAAGCAGGGCTGGCCCCGAGGAGTCAGGGGCTAAGGACACAGGGTTCTAGGTCATAGGAAACTAAGCCCTACCCCTTTAAAATCCTATTTTCTGATTGCTGGGAATGGGATGTGATTAGCTTCCCAGCCTTTCATTCATTACTGGGCCTCCTTTTTCTTGCATCACTCCAGGCCTCAGTGTCACCCGAGTTCCAGGATGGCAGAAGCCAAGGACTCTGCCATACCATCTTTTTTGGCTTCCAGTTTCTCTGCTGCCAAGAAACGTGAATTGGAGATTGTAAAATGAAGATGTGCTGATGTGCCACTCCCAACAATGACAGTGGACCTGCCGTCTTGCTCCCAGCTCCCCGTCTATACTTCCATCTTCTCTGTTGGAAGGTACAGGAACCATCGATTTGCTCAGCTATTTGTTAAAAATGAAAGAATGACTTTATTCCGGGTGAGTAAGTCCTGGAGTTGGGACTATAGAAAATAACACAGGTTTTCAAATGGCTGGTGTGCAGCGGAGTTTCAGAGCTTAGCTTCGTCTTGCTTAAAGCCTCTGATCTTTGCTCCAGCTTACTTTACTCTCATCCAGGCAGACAATCACTTTCAGATTTGGAGGCCTGAGTAAGCTGGAGCGTTTCTGACAGGAACCATGCAAAACCTCAGGTTCACAGGAAACTGGCTCTCCCCAAAGCACCCTGATTCTCCCGGCCTATAGCTTTGCTCTTGGTTTCCCAATGTTGGCAATCCAACCAATTTCTTTATTCTCTGAGCATTTGGCCTCAGTCACCTTCTACAAAGTGCTCACACAGCTCAAATCCTCTCTAGTTGTTTCCTAGACTTTTTTAAAATGAAGTTTTTATTGTAGAATAGTTTTAGATTTACAGAAAAATTGGAAGATGGTTTGGAGAGGTCCCACATACCCCATCCCAGTTCCCTCTCTTGTTAATATCTTACATGAGTATGGTACATTTGTCACAACTAATAAGCCAGTATTGATAACATGATTAACTAAAGGCATTTTACTCAGATTTCCTTATTTTCCACCAATGTCCCTTTTCTGTTCCCATCCAGGACAACATATCCCATTTAGTAGTCGTATCTCCTTAGGCTCCTCTTGGCTGTGACAGTTTCTCAAGCTTTCCTTATGTTGGATGACCTTGACAGTGTTGAGGATACTGACCAGGTATTTTGTAGAATGTGCCTCAGCTGGATTTGTCTGATGGTTTCCTCATGGTTAGATTGGGATTATGAGGTTTGGGAAGGTAGACCACAGAGGTAAGGTACCCTTCTCATCATGTCGTATCAAGGGTACATACCATCACTATGACTCATCACTGTTAATGTTGACCTTGATGACCTGGCTGAGGTCATATTTGCTGGGTTTCTCTACTGTAGTGACTCTGTTTTCCATGCTGTCCTCTTTGGAAGGAAGTCACTATTTGCAATACACACTTAAGGAGTGACCAGTTCTGCTCATCACCTCCTTGAGAGCAGAGGGTCTACACAAATTGTTTGGAATTCTTTTGCCCATGAGATTTGTCTCTTCTTCCCCATTTATTTATTTATTCAATCATTTATTTATATCAGTATGGACTCATGGGTATTTATTTTATATTTTGGGTTATTATAAAATACTACATTATTCTGTTACTCAAATTTTTCCAGCTTCTGCCAATGGGAGCTCTTTCAGGTTGGCTCCTGTATCCCTTTCATCTGCTCATCCTTTTACTGTTTGAGCATTGCCTTACTTCCTGGTACTATAAGGTGTTCTGGGCTCATCCTATGTATTTCCTACCCCAGCCTTAGAATCAGCCATTTCTACAAGGAGCTTTGATTCTTTTTATTGGAGAATGGTATTAAAAATCAAGATCTGGGCTCTTTTAAAAGCTCAACTCTTCAGGTTCCTGTTTGTCTTACACAAATCTCCTCTCTTTAGCTATTTACAACATAACTTCTCCAGCCTTTCCCAGTGGTCTGTCAACTACTTGAAGTTGACTCACGACCCGAAATCCATGTATACCTAAACATACCTAAAATAACCCTGATCTACAGCTAATGAAGACGTGAGATCCACCATGGTGAACCTACTTTTGAGGAAAGGCAGTAGTCATCACAGACTGTTCTCTCTCTTTATCCCTGTATTGCAAGTCTCTTCAGTGAAAACCATAACTCTACAGGCTGACAAGGTGAATATAGGCTCTAAGTTGACGAGAAGAAAATGTCTGGATGTAAGGATTGTCCCAGGCAAAACAGGACACCAAGGAAGAGAAAAGAATTTCTTTATTTGGAAGGGCTAAAGATTGAGCCATGTAGTCTGAATGAGGGGAAACCATGATTTAATAACATGTGGCCCAGGGTGGCCTCTAAGCTGGACCCATCTGCTGTCACTTGGGGAACTTTATGGCTGACCAGACTCTCTGCTTGGCCTGGCCATGCATTCATTCTTCTTGTCTTTCCTGTTTAGTCTTCTCCACCACTGACATGCTCAGAGACATGGTTAGAACACAAAAGCTACTAGCACAATCTTAGTATATCATGAGTAGAAGGATCCTGGAGGGTTATTTGGGTCACTCACACATTCAGTGCCAGAGTCTCCTTTACGGTGTCCCCAACCATGGTTGCCCAGCCTCAGCATGAATTCCTCCTGTGTCAGGGAGATCATCACCCGGGCCAGAAAATCTTTTATGACTTTGGACAACTATAACGGTTAGAAAAATTATAATTGCCCCCAAATATGTTCCTAGGTAGCTATCTCTTATTGATATTACTTCTCTCTCTCCCCTCTAGAGCCTCTCAACATAAATTAACTCTCTCTTCTACTTAGCAGCCCTTCATATGTTTGAAAGTGGTTTTCTTTTCTTTTCTTTTTTTATATCTAATTCTATATCATGAACATTTTTTCCACGTCTTTAAAATATTCTTTGAAAACGTGATCTTTAAAGTCTTCATAATATTCCATTGTAGTTATGCACTATAATTTACTTCACCATTCTCTTATTATTGATATTGAGATGGTTTCCAATTTTGGGTTATTATATATTATATGCAGTGAACATCACATAAATCTTTGTATTCCAATTATTTCCTTAGGATGGATTATTAGAAGTGGCATTTCTGAGTCAAAGGGTAACTGTTAGATTGTATTTTGATGGAGAGGAGAGTCACTGTTATAGGAAGACAGCTGGGCATCTCTCTGTGTTGTGAATCTAGAATGCTGAGATGAAATTTTTGAGTGGTTTGTGGAAGATGAGGATTCTCGATTGTAACTGAAATATGGTGTAGGGTAGATCACTCTGTCTGAAGAAGTAGCTTGGGTGACTAGAAGTATGTGTTGTCCTATGTTGACATGAAAGTGAGTGGCTGATGTTTAGAGCAAAAATTTAAAGTCGCATTTTGGATGAGGGCAAATAAATCTAGAAGTGAGACCCTTGGCAAGTTAAAAGTGGCAAATGCAGATGGAGTAATGACAGAAGCAAGTCTCTGTGAAGGAACCCACATTTTTGAGGCCTAAGTCAAGCTGTCCACAGTGATACATGGAGCAGCTGTCCAATGGCCCAATGGAAATATTGAAAAGGTCAGAGATTTCGCACATTCAGATAGAAGGATGGCTGAAGAGTTAAAATTAGATAAGGAGACAGATTCATTCTGGAACGAAATCTGAACAGGAGCAAAGTTTTTATACAACTTTCACTATGCATTTTAAGTGATAAAGAGAAACAATGAAGTCTTGGCATTTGTTCTGATTTCTTTTTTTAAAGAAGGCAGATGAAATGATACATTTTGAAATAAAATAGTAACTTGGGGTGGTGTGCAGTATTGAAGAAAAGCATAGATATTAGCATCCGAGGGAGCTAGGATTAACTCCAGTCTTTTTCACAACTAGCCAGGTAAACTTGGATAAGTTAGTTAACCTCTTGAGCCTTGGTTTCCTTGCCTAGAAAATGGAGATATGATTCTTACTGCGTAGGCTTGCTGGGAGGGATACATAAGATAAGATGCAAATAATGATTTAGTACCTGCCATACGGTGGGTGTCTAGCTAACGTTTGCTGTTGTTGCCGTTTCTTCAGTGAGCTGGAAGCCAAGAGCCCTGGCATGCCATGAAGAATTTCAGCATCTTTTAGGCCCTAGGAAGTACGAGCCAAGACCCAAAGTGAAGACGATGTTGATTTATTTCATTGACATCAGTAACGCTATTCACACAGAATTCATTCCAGAAGGTTAAACACTCAACCAGGCTTGTAATATAGGAATCTTGAAGTTTTTGAGAAGGTTTCTCCTACACACAAGGAGTGAAATGTGACCCCTTGCTCAGGCAAGTCTCTCAGGTAGAGGAAGGAAGGGGAAGAACTGAAATTTCTTTAGTGCCCCTAGTGGGGCTGATTTTGGACCAAATCCTTTTCATATGTCATCTTAGCACAGCCTTAGAACAGTGCTGCGAGATGGATGTTTGTATCTTTATTTTATAGATGTAGAAAGTAACAGAACCATCATCTGAACACAAAGCCTGGGCTTCCCGCTCAACCATGCCAACTCTAAGAGCAGACTTGTGATGTGATCTTGGACAATGGCATACTCTTTCTAAGTCTCAGGGTTTTTGTTGTTAGAAATGGCAACAGTTACGCAAAAAAGTGGTTACTACTGACCAGAATGTGCTATCACGCACCTTGGTCACCCACTTTATTTACTGTGATTGTTTCCAAAAGACTTTGACTCTTTGCAAATCTCAAATTCATCCTCAAAGAGTGGAGATTAGACTTCACCAAAGACATGCATGTGGCCTTAGCTTCCTAGGCCACGTCAGCACTAGCAGAACGGCATAGGTAGCCATAAAAAATAACTCATGCTTCCTCTAGGCCCTCACAGACTCTCAAACCCTTCCCTGCTGTTCCCTGCAGTTACTGAGTTGTGGTGTTCTCCTGGGGACAACTTAAGTCTTCTTTTAAAGGCAAAGAGGTCAGTCTCCCTACTCCCCAGCCTCTCGGCGTCTGTGGTTGCCATCCCACTGTGGCTCTGGATCAGATGGCCCTACCTCACCTTGTTCTGGGAGTCTGGCACTTTTCCCCAAGAGAATACCTCTTCCGTTCTCTGGACAGCCCTCAGCTCCAACAGCAGAGTAACACCCATTCCCCAGCTCCCCCCTCTACCACCAGGGTGAATGGTTCAAGGGCAACTCTAATTCCCCTTGTTCAGTGTATTTCAGAATCTGTGCACAGCTCCTTTAAGAATGAGAAGAAGACAGCAGAGGAGCAAGTGTGGCCAAAGGGCTGTTAGCTGGACCATCTCCTTCTGCGGCATCTGGTCTGAGCTCCCCTCCGCCTGTGGGACCCACCTGTCACTCTCTGAGGATTCTCTGAAGTCAGATCCACCTTTAGGTTCTGCCCTTTTCCCTGAGCTCGTCCTTGGTCTTTGCTCTGTTGACTTGCGCCTCTTTGACCGCAGACACGTGCAGGCCTCTGCCCTGGCCCATCTCTCCTGCAGTCCTGATCTGGACAACTGTTGGCTCCACTCTGTCCCCTGCTTCTGTCTGAGCCAGTGCTTGTTAACAGGTCTTTCGTGTGGCTCCTTCTTTCATATTTTATGGCACTCCTTTCCTGAACTTGGCACCAAGTCCCTCTGGAACTGTCCTGGGAGATAATACAATGTCACTGCTAAGGGCAACAACCGATTGTCCCTCTTCTTCAATGATCTACCAGTGTCCGCGAGCTGAACTCTCTCTCCGCTGGGGGAAGTCAATGGAGGTCACTGCCCGAGAGATTGAGGGTCAGTCTTTGTCTGCCTTCTTGACAGCTCCAAAAGTCTCATGTTTCTGATGAGATCTGCTGAAGCTTTATGGAGAGAAAAACCCAAGTGGTTCAAGCCGGCGTGCCTGGATTCCCCTGGAAACAGCAGGAATGCCCTTTCTGGGGGCTGTTATTTGTTAAAATCGGTTACAGTGCATTCCAGGAGAGACGTTCCAAAAAATGCAGGAGCAATGACAGCCTTGCCGGAATAGGAGCGAGAACATGGAACGTGGAGTCAGTCAACCCAAGTTTCAATGGGCAGAGGCAGCTCCTCACTTTCCAAATGAACAACCTTGTGCAAGTCATCAAAACTCCCCGAGCCTTCGCTTCTTCATCTATAAAATGAGGATGAAAAGAAGACCTTTCTGATGGTGCTGGTTTGAAGATCAAATAAAATAATGAATGTGAAAGTGTATTGTGAAATGTCAGGCGCTTTTTAATGTTAACTATTAATAGTAATGTGTATTATTATTAGTCTATGATTCCACTGAACACTTTAGCAACAAAGAACAGAAACTCTGACTCAGACTGGCTTAACAACAGGGAAACTTATTATCTCCTGTAACAGGAGATTCAAAGGTAGATGAGGCTTCAGGGCTGGTGGGCTCAGGTCTCAGGTGCGTCTTCAGCGCCCAGGTTCTTTTTCTCTCCCTCTTCGGCCATCCTGGGTTATCAGCTTTATCTTCAGCCTGGTCTAAGATGGCTTAGCAAATTCAGGCATCACCGGTAGACACAGCACTATTCTGCGGAGGGAGAGAGACTCTCCCTGTAGCTCTCTCTTGAGAGAGAGAGGGGAAGCTTTTCAGAGACCCTCCAGTGCTTTCCTCTCACATCTTATTCTATAGGAACTGGTTCATTTCTAGAATGATCATAAGGCAGGGGACCCTTAGACCAATCAGGCTCATGGGTTTGCGGAACTGTTGTACTGGATGCTATGGGGACTCCAGCAGGAAGAAAGATGGGGTGATGATGCTGAGCAGACAATAATAGTATCTGCTATGGACTGTGTTATTGTCATTGTCATTAGACTGTATGCTCTGAAGGTAGGACTATTTCTGTGTGGCCCGATGTAGCCCCAGCGCCTTTCCCAGTACCCGGCACACTGTAGATGCTCCATAAATATTTGTCAAATGGGATAAATGACAGGCAGTGTGAACCTTGACGGGACACTACCATTTAGGTGACTATGCTCAGATGCACCTCACTGTGTAATCAGCACCCCTTGCTGAGTGCTGGGACTGTGTTTCTCCCTTGTTCTCATGCTCCCAGCACCAAATACAGTCTCCTGCATAAGAAGTGCTCCATAAAGATGTGTTTAAGTACACGTATGTATGGATGGCACATATGTGATGGAAGAAATGATTATTTAATAATAATATCAGATATTCACATAGTGCTTCTATTCCTGATGTTGGGGTAAGGAACCACTTTATGTGTATTAACTGCTATAATCCTCACAACAACCCTATGAGTTAGGTACTGTAATTATCCCTATTTTACAGCTGGGAAAACTGAGGCTCAGCGACCTCAGCTAACGTGTTCCAGGCTACACAGGTGGTTAGTGGGTGGGGCTGGGATTTGAACCAGCTCAGCTGGCTCGGAGTGCCTGCTCTTAACATGGTGCCCAGCAAAGCTGCTTCTTCATACTGACCTCCTGCCTCTGTCCCCAGCAGCTTCTGGCCACTGAAGAGGGGACGACCTTGTCTGGTGAGAGGCTTCTGCTGCCTCTCCCTCTGCCCTGCTCCTGTCCTCGGCGCCCGGCTGTGGCAAGAGCTGGTAGACCACCTCCAGAGGGTCCCGCACTTGGTGGATGGAGGACACCATGGCGGGTGGAGGGAGAATGCAGGGCGGGTTGGCAGCCTCCCTGTAACAGTCCTTCTTCTGATCACAGAGGCAGGTCACTGCCATGTCCACCTTCCTCCCCCGGGGAGCTCCAATCTGCAGGAGCGCCGTTGTTTTGCTGGAGAAGTCTGCCATACATCATCGTTTATCAGCCAGCGCCCAATTCCGGTCGTCCCTCCTGTGTGTCAGGAAGCGGGACTATTTATGGGGCTGCCACTCTGCATAGCTGGAAGGGACTCAGGCTGCCTCTGCGGTGGCTTTGCTGCTGTCAGCTGGCCTGCTGGGGTGACGTGTCTGTTCGTTTGCAGGCCTGGTGCACCATGGAGATAAGACCCTCTCAGGAAGGGCCCACCTCTGCACAGCGGCTCAGCTCCCCTCGGACAGCTGAGGGCCACTGGCCCCCTTAGGAGCTTTTGGTTCCATGTCCCTGACTTGGTCACAATGTCAAGAAGGGGGTCAGTGAAATAATAGTAATAATAATAATAATAACAATAATAATAATAAACAGCCATTCATTATGTGCCAGACACTATTCTATTCTAAGCACTTTGCATAGGTTCAATCATTTACTCCTCAAAACAAGGCGCTCCTTTGGTCCCCACTATGCAGATGAAGAAACTGAGGCATGGAGAAGTTTGATTGCTGGTTGGTGGCAGGTTGGGCTTCAAGCCCAGGCACCTGGCCCTGGAGGCTGCGCACCCAGCCGCCCACACAGCCATTGCTGCTGCCTCCCCAGCCCTTGCTGTGGGCCAGGCCCGTTCTCAGGGCTCCTGCACTCTCTTGTTTATTCTTCCCAGCAGCCCTTGAAGATAGGAACTACTATTATCCAAGGAAACCAAGGTTGAGAGAGGTTAGGTAACTCGCCTGAGGTCACACAGCAGCAAGCGGAGCCGGGATTCCAAGCCAGGCATCCCACTTGGGTCCTTACCTACCTGCTCTAAGCCTCTTCTCCCCTTTGGCAAGAGACAAGGATGGTTTGTCGGTGGAAACAGTTCAATCCAGCTTGTTCTTCTATTACCTCCCCTTCATCCTTCTAGTTCTTTCCTTCAGGAAGCTCCCTCTCAGGCGCAAGAGGAATGCCTCATGCAACTTCAGCATAGAAAGGGCTTGGCCCTGGTTTCTCCAAGCCTGTGTTTCATAGAACCTAAGACCCTGTGGCTAGAAGGGGCCTTCTGAGGTCACCATGCTGGCTTCCGGGCTCCAGGCAAGACTGTTCCAGAAGAGGCTGCCGTCCTGATGATGGCTTTCTTCCTGATGGTTTCCAGGGAGGGAGGGAGGACCCCCAGGGAAGATAAAAGTGCTGGCCAGACCCCTGCTCAGAGAGACCTGGCTCTAACAGTGGCCTGAGTGCCTGGAAGGGCAGGTGACAAAGGGACCTAGACCAGGGCCATCTGGAGAGTATGGCCAAAATTACCCACGGGCCCTGCCAGCCCCACCCCCGCCCCTGCTGCCAAATGCAGCCACCAGCCTGAAAACAATTTGTCCGGCCTGTGAGGGATGTCTAGTACCAAAATGCTAATTAATTTGCTGTTGCGTTTGAGTTAATTTATGGGGTGTTCTCTTCACCAAGTAAATTTTAATTAAGAAGAGTAAAACAAATGACAAAGTAATTTCCAAAAAATTAATTTTCAGTCAACACAAGCCATTGTTTCTCTTTGTATCGATAATAAAAGTTAAAGTGATGCCGCCCTAGCCCCGCCACCCACCCTCCGTCTCCCCCGCTTCTAGAGATGCAGTTTGAGCCTAAGCCAGGAGCTTGGAGGAGGGCAAATTAGCAGTCAGGCAGGGCCGAAAGGAACTGGGCAGAGAGCCTGAGAGAAATTAGGCAACCAGCCTCAAAGAAATGCAACAATTGCTACTTCTCTCATGTTCATTGTGTATAATTTTCATCCATCTCTGTACCTTTTAGGAGCTGGGAAGGGAAAGCTGTGCTGTACTCGCTTCTGGTAGAAATGCTAGATGAGGAAGCAAGAAATGGAGGCATTCTGTTTGTATATTTTAATTAATCAAATTGCATAATCAAATAAGAAGAAAAGAAGAAGGAAGTGGAAGGCATCTGCTTTGCGCAACACTGGGAGACGGGAGCTGGCTTCTCCCAGCGCACCGTCTAATGATTCTCTGAGGGAGGTGAGTCACACTGGCTCCCATACTACGGATGAAGAAGCCGAGGGTGTGAGAGCTGGCCCAAAGCCACACGGCCAGTGAGTCGGATTTGAAACCCACTTTGCGGCCTCCAACCTTTCCACGTTATCACGCTGTCTCTTCAGTGACATGCGGAACAAAATGGTTTTTGAAATCCATTTATGTTATTGTGCTGGGTCTGCTGCCCTGAGCTGGGTGTTGCTGCCGTTGTGCGTCTGGCCTGATTGAGAGTCAGGAATTTGGGTGGGGATGGTGGGCATCTGCAGCTGGAGGGAGAAGATCTGGGGAAAGCCATCTGAGAGCCACCCCAGAGGGGTGAGCAAAGCACACAGCCGAGGTGGGGACAGACCGAGCAGAAACTCAGAAGGATGGGTTCCTCCCATAGTGTCCCTATTGCCCCACCCCTCGAGCTCGCCCCATCTCCATCCTGAACCGACACTGCATTGCACAGACTGAGCTGAGCTCCTCCCTCAAGAAAGTGAGAGCATCAGCTTCAGTCCAGGGGCAGCCGCGCAGAGGTGAGGGGTGCCAGCCTGGGAAGCACAGCCCTGGCCATGGTCACCCAGGGAAGAAGCTGACTTTAGGGTGTCCGGTTTTCGACACTCTTGCCTATCCTGCCGCAGTCACTGGGGGCCCCTATGAAAGTATGGATTTGTCTGGGTTTCTCTGTTTAATCCCAAATCTGTCAGGCCTTGTTAAATTTGATGGGGCCTGAAAGGTCTGGTGTTAAGCAAATACTCAGTGACCAGAGTCTTTGATGAGAATCAAACTGAAGCTTAATCCTGAGGTAATGGCTTTCCCCATAATCCCAGGAGGCTGGGGATAAGCAGGGGGAGGCAGGATCCAGGAGCTGCCTGGAGCAGAGCTCGAGTGAGTGGGGAACGGGAGTGGGGGAAGAGGAGAGCTTGGCTATCCCTTTCAGCTAGGAGTCCCAGGTGACCCCAGCAGACCAGCCCTTTGAGGTAAAGCCATGAAAATGGCGAGTCACCTTGGGAACACATTCTGCCAGAATTGGGGTGAGGGAGGAGAGGACAGAGTCCTTTGGTCCCTCTTTATGCAGACGGCTTTGGGTAGAGCGGAAAAACTGAAGGGAGGCCAGGAAAGAAGGGATTAACAAGCCGCTTCAGCATCCTCAGGTGGGCAAGCAGGGGCTGGCCTTCTGCTTCGGTCTGGGTTCTGAGAACAGAGTTGTTCAAGCAGGGGGCTCAGCTGGGGCTGGCTCGGGGACCCTCTGCCTCCTCTCTGGGGTGGAGGGCCAGGTTCTGCAGGCAGCAGATTGGGGGAAAATGAGGACCCTCAGTCACCATCAGACTGGGGTGTGTGGGGTCAACGTGGCCGCATCTCCACTCCTTCTGCTAGCCAGAGAACTGGACGTGCTGGGCTTGGCTGGGGGACCCTGGAGGCACGGGCTAGGGACAGAGAGGCGGAGAGCGCAGGACGGTGGCCACACTCCGTGAAAAGCAGGGCCGATCACGCCACCTCCGGCTGCTCTCTGGAGAGGGCTGCTGTGCGCCTCGTCAAGGTACCTGATTAAACATTCATGGGGAAAAAATAAATAAAATAAACATTTTGCAAAGAGATGCTTAAGCAATCAGGCGCTTCAGGGGGTGGGTTCCTGCGGTGCTGTAACCACAAGCCCCGGGGGTAATCGGCATTTAATGTCGCCAGCATCTCCTGGGTTCCACACTGAGGGGTTGAGGCCGCGCAGCCCTCCCCAGAGGCCCCAGCCTGTGGGGGAGGCTGGGATGTCCAAGCTGTTTACACTCAGCTGTTTATTCTTTTCTCTCTCCCTCCTCACTTCACTTTATTGCATCAAATATAACCCGTGTGGGAGGGAGGAGCCGCCCTCCCAGGGAGGGAGACTGTGCTGAGAGCAGCCCTAAGGGACAGGTCACGCTCTCCTGCAAGGTGTGGGCTTCCAGAAGCCTGTCTGGAGTCTGGGATGGAGGCACAGTGCTGCCCAGTCCCCCTTTTGTCCACTGAGTTTGTGGATCTCCGAGAAAGACGTGTGTGTGGCTCCTGCCTTCTCAGAACTGGCGGGTTCCCAGACAGTATTGATAAGGGGGCAGAAAAGGAGCATGCTGGTGGTGACACGTTCTATCCATGTGCCAGTCTCTGCTCTGGATGCGTTGGTGCGTTATCTCATTTAATTTTCATAACAACTGTATGAGGGAGGTACTGTAGCCCATCTTACAGATGAGAACAGTCAGGCTCTGGAAGGATAAATAATTCACCCAAAGTTATACAGAGTGGGGTTTGAACAGATACTTCGATTCATCACTAGCTGCCCCTGGATAACTAGCAATAGGAAAAGTGCTTTGGGTAACTTACACTGGCTTAGGTGGTCGGGGAGGCCTTCTAGCAGAGGTGGCATCTTAGCTGAGTCCTCAGAGACCCTAGACTTGTCCAGCTCAAAAGCGAAGAGGGGTACAGCCACAGCTCTATGCACGGAAGTTAAATCCCAGGCATGCTGCGGTCCCCAGGCGAGACTGTCCCAGGGCTCGTTTCCTCTTCTTAGCCTCCAGCCCACAGAAATAAATGCGCAGTGATGGCACTCAGGGGCTGCTCTTCCTATGGGTGCTGCCCTGTCGCTGCTGTGGGCATCACAGGAGAAGGGATGCTGACACGCAGGCAGCTGTACAGATGTTGGACTAATATGTTGATGAACGAAGTGAATCAAGTATTTACATCTTGAGCCTTTTTCTCCCACTGATCTCCCCTGAGGGTAGGGGCTCATCTTCTGGAGGGATCCATCTCTCCGGCAGCATAACAAGCTCTTCAGACCAGAGGAGTTTTCCTTGCAAATTAAAGTAATTCATGGCACATCTGTAGTCAAATACACACCCGTACCCTCTTATTAATATGGTCTCTGTTTTAATTGGCTTTCTCCATAGCTAATCACCTGTCAGATAAAGGGTTACTCATTTCACAGAGGGCATTTATCCATCAGGGCATGGGCAAGGCCAGGGCCACAACACTGTGGGCAAACATCACCCTAGTGCAGACCGTGGGGCCAGGTGGGGTCCTGAAGTGGACTCTGGGAGGTGGTCCCCTAGGGGTAGACCAGAAGATAATGGAAGGGGGGAGGCAGAAAGCCAAAGATGCTCATTCATTTGCTCATCCCTCCATCCAGCAAGCCTTTCAGAACACTTTCTGAGCCAGCCACTTTGCTCGGAGCCGGATTTGTCACGAATCCGCGTGGCAGCTGTCTGACATTCCTACCTGACCTGGATAGGAATTGTGGAATCTGAAGACCTCAGATCTCCAACTTCCAGGCAAGAGCTAGACTTTTCTCATCATCACTGGCTGCTTCTTTGCAGTCCGTGCAGGACACTGAGAAATGAACTGTCCTGGTGGGTGGAGATCATGAGTATAAACTCTTACAGCCCAACGAGGCTTTTAAGCCAACCTCTTGATTTTGCAGAGGATGGAAGAGCCCAGAGAGGAGAAGAAAATTGCTTGAGGCCACACAGCAAAGTTGGGATTTGAAACCAGCTCTCTAGATGCCAAAGGCACAGCTTTTGTTCGGGCTGCCTCTCCAGTTGTGGGGCTGAGCGCATCCTTGATGGTAGACAGGAGAAGGTTACGCAGCAGCTGGCCTAGAAGGGGTGCCTTTTCTTCTGAGCAGTGCTCTCGATGGCCCTCTCTTTTGCACTAAGAAACATTTTCTTTAGAAAGTGGGAATCCTGGAGCAGGGCAGGGCTTGCCAGGGACTTCACTTTCTGTATCTGTCCAGCAGAGTCCATTGAGAGAGACAGGCCCCTCGGAGGTGAGTGAAGAGTGTTGCCCTGCTGTCAGGGAGGATGAGGGCTGAGCTGGTGATCGATGGTTTCTGGTGGTGACATTCTGGTGAGGCAGCTAGCGGGTTCTGGGCCCTTGGAGTCACATGGGGTAGATTCTTTGTCTGGGCCGCAGAGGAGCACGTGTGTGTGCGTGCGTGTGTGTGTGTGTGTGTGTGTGTGCGCACGTGCATGCACATGCATTAGAGGAGGGGACACTGCCCCAGGGAGAGAGGCAATGATTTCTGGCTTCTCTGCAAGGAGTGATGGTCTATGTTCTGCTAAGGCTTTCTCAGCCTCCCCTGGCATTTGGTGGCTGCTCCTGTCCCTGGTGCTTTGTCCTGGGCTGTCATCCCTCCACTTCCTGGGGTGAGCGCACTGAGCTTTCAGAGGTGCTTTCCATTGTGCATCTCAGATTTAGTGGAAAGTATGCGGATGAGTTCAAATTCTAGCTTTGCCTCTTACTGATCATGTGACCTTGGGCCAGTTACTTAACCTCTCTGAGCCCCAGATTTCTCATCTGTATAATGGGACTGTTGTGGGTGATCACGTGACACAGAAGATAATAAGGTATTCACTAAATGACTCCCCCCATACCTAAGCTAATCCCATATCAGCCTGTAGCCCTCCCAACAAAGGGTCCACATGACTATTTTCAAATAAAATGAGGCAATGGGCAAGAACATACTTTGTTAACTCTAAATCGCCACTCACAGGTTGGTAGTAGTATTAGAAGTATGACAGAGAAGGCCAATTTGCATAAACGACGCATCTTTGTTAAGCACAAACCCTTACCTGTGCAGGGTGGAGGTCGAGCACAGCTTTAGTGTGAGATGCTAAGCAAGAAGGTGCTTCCACTTTGGAGCGAAGAGTCCACGCAACCAGAATCCTTGGCTTCTGCCTCTCCCTGATTGGGCTTTTTGGACATTAGGGATGCTCATCCTTCAAGGTTCACATAAAGGGTGTGGTGGTTTTACCAGCTGTGAAATCTTGGGAAAGTTACCTACACTCTCTGTGCCTCGGTTTTCTCATCTGTAAAATAGGGACCATACAATACCTATATCACAGGGGAGCACCGAGTGGGTCAATGCCTTGCACACGGTAGGCACTCAAGAAATGGTAGTTCTTAGTATTTGGCTTTGGTATCAGATAGAACTAAGTTTAAAGTTCCAGCTCTGCCCCTAATTAGATGTGGTCCTTGGGGTTGTTGCTTAACCTCCCTAAACCTCAGTTTCTCCTCTGTTGAATGACGACACTAATAGGACTGCCTTACGTGGCTATTAGGAGGACTCAGTGAGCTCAGGTACGTGAAGTGTGTGGCACCACCTGGAGCGTGGCAAGTCCTCCTCAGGTTTTGTTATAATATGTGGGCCCAGCGCTGCCTCTGGGACCCGCTCCATGGGTCATATCTCTCCTGCCTCCTGGTATCCATCCCAGACGCGGTGGTAGATGCCTGAGAGAATGGGCTGGGGGAATGTCCAGAACCGGTGGCTCTCCCATTCTTATTTGCAAGCCTGCTTTAAGGGACACCGCTGCCTTAAAGGTATGGAGCTATTCATATTTTTCAAAGTAATTTTGTGTCTTTAATCTCCGTTGGTTCTCAAAGCAATTCTATAAGATAGGGTGTCTATTATTAATCTTGCTTTATGGATAAGGAAACAGAGGTTGAGAGGTTAAGTGATTTATCCAAAGTCGTTTAACAAATCGACGGCATACTCAGGTCCAAAATTCCTGGTTCTGCAAAAATAATGAACATTCACTTATCGCTTTGTAATTAAGACAAACCTTCTCATACACCATTTCATCTGATTGTCACAAGAACTCTATAGGGGTACATATTATTATCCCCCCGTTCTACAGACACGGAGAGGTTACATGATGTGCTCGCAATTGCCCAGCAAGTAAATGATGAAAATGCGTTTTAAATTCATGTGTTCTGCCCTCATTTGTGTGTTCTTTTTACTTGCCATTTTTCAGTCCTCCCTTCAAAAGCCAGCTTAATTTAAGGGAAAAAAAAAGCAAAAACAAAAACCAAAACCCAATAATATACCAGCTAGACAGGGGCAGCAGCTCCCCTCAGACGGGCAGGCTGCACCGTAACTTTTCTGACAACAGCATGGAGCAAGGTACCCAACAGAAAGCGTGGAGTCCTCCCAGCCAGCTTCCCGCCGAAGGGTGTAATTAGAGCGCTGACGGGCTGTACCTGCGATGCTGCTAATGGGTCCACCTGTGAGAGGGACCCGGCGAGTGCAGGTAATTTGGACAGAGTGGTGCTCTCAAAGGAGATCCACGCTTCAGGTGCCGGCCCTGACCCCCGGGGCCAGCATCCTCCCCATGAAACAGGAGGAAAGGCCCGGCCTGGACCCTGCTGGCGACACAGAGCTATTTGCTGTGGTGCTTGCAACACATTATGCTAAAAGTGTGACAGATTTTAGAGGCAGTCTGGGCGGGAACCATGGCAACAGGTTAGAGAAGAGGAGAAGCTGATTGCTGTTGTCGTGTTCCTGAGAGAGGGGTGAGCTGGAGGGACGTGCCCTCCCTCCTCCACCATCCTTGGCCACTGCTCCTGGCCCTGACCCCCTGGCTGTCTGCAAGTATCACCCCTCCTAAGCATGCAGCCAAATCGGGGAGGGGAGGTGTGAGGCAGTGAGCGGCAATGAAAAATTCTGCGGGTCTTTAAGCCTGCTGCTCTGGGCTCTCACACAGGCCCCAGTCATAATAATAAGGTCTGATGTGCTGAATACCTACCACGCACCAGGCACAGTGTGGATGCTTCCCCTACATTGTCTCCAGCCCTCTCAACATCTCTGCAAGATGGTATCATCACCCTCATGGTGTGTTTGAAGAATCCGGGGCTGAGAGATTAAGCAACTTGCCCTAAGTCACACGGCTACTAACAGATAAAGAATTGGGATCTAGAACAGTCTGACTCCCAAGGCTGTGCTCCATCCATTATACCACGCCCGCCCCCAAGACAACAGCATCCCTCTATGAACCTTTACAAGCCAAGTTTTCCAACAAATCATTTAGGAAAGAGAAAGAATCAGTGAACTCCCCTTTCAACCTGCATGAGGTCCCTGGGCTTTTCCACAGTGGTGGTTCTGTCTTCAGAGAAAGATCGAGATGGGATTGTTACACTTTCTGCTGGGGAGGCTGTTCTGTGGACCCAGACAGAAGGGACTGATGCTCCGTGCTGTGAGGTCTCTTTCTGAGTCCTCACCAGCTCTCTCTTTTCCTGTGCTTTAGTTATGTCTATTACCATGGTTTCCAGACTCTAGAGTAGAGAATCCATTTTCTCTCCTGTCAAGAAGAGGGAAAGGACCCTGGATGTGTGGGCCTGGAGAGCAGCCCTGGTCAAACAGGGGAGTGGTTGTTGGAATTGTCGACACTTCAGCCTGCATGGCAGAGCCTGAGGGGAGCAGTGGTTGCTGGCTGCAGTTTGTGATGGTGAAGGCGGAGGAGCTGGAACCCATCCTGGGAGGACGATACCCAGTTCTAAGATGTAATGACGGGTGCTTTCAGTGCCCAGAAGCCTCTGGCCCCAGAACGCCCTGAGCCCTCCTTTCGAGTGACTGATATCACAGACTCAGGCCTGAACTCTTGGAGCATCTTGTGCTGGAGCACCCTGTTCGGAGAGGTTAGCCTGAAGTACGACAGGGAAAAGCTATGGAGGTGTGCTGACACTAGAAAGCAGTGGACTGATGTGGTTCTGTACAGAGAGTAGGGTGGGGGAGGTCACGGGGAGAACACCGTGGGTGGAAACAAGGATGGGGACCTTTGCATGGGTGTTTTCTGGAGGGATGGGGAGCATGTGAGATGTGGCTTGAGTTCCACGAGACAGTGGATGAAGGACCAAAGCTAGCTAGGTCCTAGGATGAAGGACACTCTTAGCTATCCTCTAGAAAAGTTGAAAAAAATCCCACTAATAACCCATTGTTTGTAAATTCAAGTTGAAAAAAATACCCCACAACAGTTAGGGCAGAGAAGATGCCAGTGTGGGGTGTTGTAGATATCTAATTTTTATGTGGAGTATCTGTTTCTCTCTGTTCTGGGAGAGACATGTTCCTTTCGTGTTCTAGGTAGAGCCCTTCATCCGTGTTTATGATCTCATTCCTCTGTAAACCTGGCCCAGTGTTAGCACCCCCATCTTGTGCCACCTTGTAACTTCAATCTCTACTCAGCCGCTGCTTCTACCCGCAGTCCACAGACAAGTCTTTCCCTTCCTCAGAGCCACTCTCTGTCCTGCATTCCCTTTTCCCTCTGTACAATCTCTCTTTCCTTTCACCATGCATTTTCTTGAAAATTGAGCAACACTTGTTGTGTCTGTTTTTATTCCATTTGCCCTCCAGTCCATGAAAGTGAGTTTCTGCTCCCAGTATTCTCATTGGCATCAGCTGGCCAGTATTTATTGAGCATCTACTATATGCTACACATGCACCAGGTATGGGGGATATAGCCAAACAGTCCCTGTCTTTAGGACCTTTTTCCCACATAGTAGGGCAGGAAGACATTAACACAGATGACATAAATAAATGCCAGGTGACGATGGTGAAAAGCGTTAAGAAGGCATGAGATGTGGTGCTATAAGAGCAAATAATGGGTAGATATGACCAGTCATATGGCCCAAAACAGTGTCCACCAGTCAGCTCATTGCCAAATCCAATAGATGCTTTCCAGTTGTGAGATGATTATGAGATCGCCCTTGAGGGAGACTTTGAGGAGTCCTCTGAGGGGTGGGAGAAGAGCAGTAACAGAATGGTGCACCTGCGGCCAAAGGCTGAGAGAGTTTTAGGAGGGGCATCTTTGGGTTCTTTCTGCCTGACATGCCTTCCTTTCCTCCTGTGATTGGCCACTATCTTTTCTGTATTAGAGAAATTCAGATCGGACCTTTTTTTGGTGAAGACTTCCCCCATCACTCCACTTCCATTCTACCTGAACTTTTCTCTAGTCTGCGCTAAACAGCAGTATGCACACACTCTAACTCTCAGCTTATTGGGCTGGGGTGTATTTTTCACGTCTGCATGCCTTCCCCTCTCAGGAATGAGGGGATCAGGGAGCTGGATGGGATGTGATTTGATTCACTGTCTTAGGCTCCTGCCCCCCACTGTCCCAAACACACACCCAGCCTTGCATTGTAGAAGGAAGGGAGGGACTGATGGATGGATGGATGAACAAATGCTTCTGAAGTCACGTGCAAACACCTCCTCATTCCACAGGGGACAAGGCCTCAGAAGACCTGAGTTTGGGGCCTGGCTGAGTCACTAAGAGTTGTGTCATTGTTTGCCCTTTTTTTTTTTTTTTTTTGCATCTTTCTGCTTACTTTTCCAATGAATGAAATGAGAAAATTCGATGATTTGATTTCTAAGCCTCTTTTGCACTCTAAATTTCTAGTTACTTTCTATCTCATCAAGGGAGATAAGACCATCTCTTGGGTAGAAACAATGTTTTCTGTCAGATCAACAAGTCTTTACTGGCTGCCCAGTGTGAGGCCAGCAACCGCTCGGGGGCGTACAGCTTTATAAAGATAAAACGAGGATGTGCTCCTTGCCTTCAATGAAATTACTGCTCAGTTGGAGAGATAAGTTTGGGCAACCGTCCAGGTCAGGAATGGTGAAAAGGAACCACTGCTTTCACCGGTCTCATTTGCTCTCAGAAGCCAAGACAAATGCCATCCTGACCCTATATCCACGGCTGTTCCATTTTCTCAGGAAAGGATTTGGCTCCTTCCAGCTCACTGCCTCTGTACAGAAGATTCTGCTCTGTTTGGGAGATGTTTCTAACCTCTAAGGACTTGCCCTGGTTGCTGTGACTCTAATTTAAACTGACAACAGACTTTTTTTTTTTAAAAAAGTCCTATCATTTTCATCCTCCCCATTCAGCTTCTTCCCTCGTCGCTCCTTTCCCCAGCCTCATCATCCCCCTCCCTCAGTTGATAGTGAGGCTTATTAAGTGGCGCTGTGTCATAAACTGTTGAGTTGTGTCAGCTGGAAATGGAACATGATTAAGTATATAAAGGAGCCCCAGCTTCGCCTGCCACAACATTGCACAACAGAAGCCTTGGCAATATGCAAGCATCTTTTCTTTCTCCTCTTCCTTCCTGACAAGCAGTGAGACCCGCCTCTCACCATGTGGGTCCTGCTGCTGGGTCCTTGGCTCAAGTTTGCTAAGTGTGGAGGAACAAGTGGGTGGGACAGGTGTCGTGGAGAGTGGCTGGCAGGGGGTGATGCTTTGGGGGTTAGGATAGAATCAGGAATAGGCAATCCTGGTTAGCCACACCGGCGTAAGAGAAGCCTTCTTACAGGAGAGGCATCCCTTGAGGCTGACTATAATTCAGATGGACCCTTGGCTGCTGTGCTTCTTCATTTGTCATGTTTTCCCAAAAAAGATTTCATTGAGCCTGGAAGAGTGGAAGGAATTTGGATAGTGTGCTCCTGAGAGAGGCGCCCCCGGGTCAGGCACCATCGCCAAAGGTGAGTGGTGCTCAGAACCTTGGCCAGCCCACTCTTCCCCTCACCTCCCATGTGGACACCACAGGAGGATGCTACTTTCTTCTGCGTTCCTCCTGAAAGCACACTGACTCCCACCAAGCTTTCAGGACCCATCATATAATGCCTCCCTTTTCCCTACCAGCTGTCCCTGCTCAGTAGGATGGTCTTAAAGAGTTGGAGTAGAGATATGGACAAGCCCTTATCAGAGGCCCAGGTAGGATGTCTGCTCCTGGAAAGTCTGAGTGTCTCATGTGTAAGGCAGGGCCCAGGAACTGGGACCTCTTTTCTAGGTCCAGCTGCCCCTGAGCTGGCAGAATGTGGCAGAAATTGATGAAGAGTCGGTGCATGGTCCTGGTGAAGCCACTGAGGATGGCACTAGGTGGGTAGAACTTCTGGATAAACCTACAAACAGATATAGGAGAGCCCAGGATATCTTCTTGGGGCAGAGAGCTGAATGCCCCATGACTCATCTCCCTGCTGATTTCTGATTTGGTAACTTTTCTGTCTGATTGCCTTAACTCATCTGGCAGAACAGCGTCCTGTGTTGATGCTGTGGAGCATCTGGGGGCCTTTAACCACATCACCCTGTTTCTGGTATTCCCCCTGGCTCCAGACATCCTGCTCTGCATCTGGATTTTTAAGGCGCCTTACTTGTAAGTTCATTAAAATAGCACCTTGATTCAGTCTACCTCCTCTGTGTCTTACAACTGCCTCACTTTGTAAGTGAAACTGAGGCCCAGAGAGGGCATTTGACACAAAGACCTTTGTGTTTCTCAACTTCTTTTTTTTTTTCATTTCACAGTAATCTCTACTTTGATTTGGAATTATGGACTTTTGATCCACAGCAAAGCGTCATTCATGCCCATGAATCTGGGAATCATGGCTGTCCTTCTCTAGGACATGTGATGGTCCTGTCTCTCTGTGACCTTGAGCAGAGGTTACAGTAGCTATGAGGCCCCAAATTCCCTCCTGAGTCCCAGACCCTTATTTCCCAAATGCCTGCTGGGTATGTCTGCCACAGGTTTGTTCTTGAATTCTCACTTTCCTTTATTGCTCACATTCAATCAACACCAAGTGCTATAGATTCTATCATCTAAATACCTCTTAAATCAGTCACTGCCTGATCATCTCTACAGCCATAGCCTGAGCTCAGACCCTCGTGGTTTCTTCCTCGGATTATTGCCTCTTCTCCTCCTGCCTGTTCTCCCTGCCTTCATCCCACTGCCTTTCTATCCACCTCGTTGCCTCCAGAACTATCTTTCTCAGACACACATCCGATCATGTCACTGCCCTGCTGAAAAACTTTGAGTGGTTCTCCATCATCTTTAGTGTGGTGTCCAAGGACTTTGACAATTTGGTTTCAGTCTGTCTTTCTAGACTCATCTTCTGCCGTTCTCCTGTTCCTATCCTATGCTCTAGCCATGCCAAACCGCTTAGCATCCTCTGACATTCTGTTCTCGTTCATGTTGCTGTGCCTTTGTTATACCCTCCGTCCTCTATCTGGAATGCTCTTCCTGCCTCCCTCTATCTATCTCCCCTTCCTGGTAGCACTTACCCCATCTTTGAGGCCAGGTTGAATGCCTCCCTTCTCCCTGAAGCCTCTCCCAATGGCTGTTTGCATTTCATTTGTTTACCATATTGATCTATAATTATCTGTACATATGTAATTCTCCCTTGCTAAATAAAGAGCTTCTTAAGTGTAGGAACTAAACCCCTAGCATGATGCTTCGCATAGACTACAGGTGCTCAACAAACACTAGTGAATCAACGGAAGAAGTTTGCAAGATGAGAGCAGAGGGTGTGTGGGTAAGTGTCCACGAGGAGCTGAGAGGTGACTGGGAGAGGATAGCTTTTGTGTCCTCGCAATATCCCCTTTGGTCACCTGTCTGATTTTCACGGACTCACCAAATGTGAAATATTTAGTCCTGTTTTCTTCTTATGGACATACATTCACAAGTCAGACAAAATCCTTTGTCGGATTTTGTGCGTCTACTTCGGCTTTAGATAGCGTCGCCACCGTCACTAAGAGGTGAGTTGGGCCTGTGCAAAGTGGCCCCGTTCCTTCCTCCCAGTGCCTTCTCACTCACAAACTTCTGAGCCTCCTCATCTCTGTTCTGTTTCATAGAGGTCTACACATGTGGAGTGGGTTGGGATTTCTGGGGTGCGTGAGTATAAGCTTGAAAATATGATCAGAGAGCACAGAACCTGTCTGGTTCCTTATCAGCCACCAGTTGTGGGGGGCTGCTGTTCTTCAGTTGCTGGAACAGCCAAGAGAAAAATCCATGTGTGGTTCATGAAAGCAGGAGCTCACCTCAGCTGCCCTTGGGAATAGAGCATTTAGCTGGCTTTTATTTGGCTTGCGATGTTTTGTCCAATTCTAATACATGGCTTTATGTGTTTAGCTTGTGTACAAAGTTTACTCTCATAAATGGCTTACATTCTGTCTAGAGGGAGTGTGAGTCCTGGGCTAGAGTCTGTGAGCAGAGTGTAATATAATTCTTGTGTTTTATTAACCATAATAACCAGAAGTCTCCAGCCACTAATATATCTGCATAGAGGCTTTTCTGAATTTCCAATTATTTTAACATTCAATATAAACTGGACAGAAAATTCATTCCAGTGCAGTTGAGCTTTTTATTCTTTCTAAGCTGAGAGTAAGTCAGCTGCTATGTGAACCATAAGTCCAGGGGCAGCAAGAGGCTGTCCTCAGGGACTTCTCCCTGCCACCAGCAGGCTTCTCCGGAGCCATATGGATTAAATAGATTTGGGGGAGTTACGTCCCCACTTACCTGCCACTTCTCTGAAACTAGCGCCTCAGTTCCCAACTTTAGCCCTCTGAAAACTGACAGAAAACATCCGAGATATTTACCCCCTCCTACCCAAATAAAAATATGGACCTGTTAGGACAAGTTGTTGCTGGCTCTTTTTTCAAATTAAAAAAAAAAAATTCTGTCTATCCCTTTAATGGGTGATAAAATTGATTGAATCTCTGGCTGTAGATGACTTCAGAATATTCGCTGGGATGGTATTGATTTTTTTCTCTTGATAAAGCTTTTCTATAGAGTAAGCACCTGACGACTTTAAGTGACAAACTTTGAGTTAAATTATGAACCTTTTAGCTTTGCATTAGAAGTGGTATCTGGAACCTGATTTGCTAGATCAAACCACATTAGTTGTGTTATGTTATTTTCTAAAAACACATTTCAGAGAAATAACTCCAATCTGTGTTGCATTTTATAGAGCAAAATAATTGAATGGCGGCTGTTTGTAATTTTAGCAATCTCTTAACCTTAATCATATTTAATGGCTTTTCTCTTCAGGCTAACAGGAGAGAGAAAAAAGGTTCCAGCTCCCTTCTATAACGGTGCTGCAGGAGTTCACCCCGGTCCTTGGCAGCGCTGTAAATTCCTCCTCTCTGAATTGTTGGTTCGGGACAATCATTCAGCAGGGAATTACTTTCTCATCTATGAAATAAATGAGATGTTAAACTAGTTTTCTGCTTCCTGTGGTACAAATGTATCCGTGTGCAGCCCCGTGCAGTGAGAAAACAAATGCCCAGGGCCTCCGACGATGGCAGCCAGAAGCTTGGGAGAGCTCAGGGCTCCGGGATCAGTGAGTGAGAGTGTGGCCCCGGGGAAGGGAGAGTGGAATGAAATGAGATGGAAAGGGGAGAGAGGGGGAATGCTCCGAAGGTGCTGGAGGTGCAAACCCTTGGATGCAGCAGAGCGAGGGAAGCGACTCATAAATGTAGGTGGGGAGAGGGGATGCCTCTGTCCCTGGGGGTCTCTGTGCTGCCGTCTGCTTCCTTCACACAGACAAAAAAGGAATTGATTAGTTGCAGGTGACACTCCCTGGGATTTCTTCTTTAGAGCACAAAACACATTTCCATGCAGGATCTCACTGGCTTTACAAGCTGTATAGGACGTTGGAAAAAATGGGCAAAGATTCTTCCAGTTTTAGAGATGAGGAAGCTAAGAACCCAGGAAGGGGAGATGCTAAAGGCCATTGAGTTAAGGCTAAAGTGGGGATTAAAACTCAAATCTCCCAAGGAAGCATAGTCTGAAAATCCAAGACCCCTGGTGACAGATGGAGGCATGTGGCTCCTCCTGCAGGGACAGGGGCACCAGGCCCTGCAGCCTGGGTGCTGGAGATGCTGTCTCCTCTCTTGGGACCAGGACCTGATTTACTTATAGGACCCTTCTTGTGAGGTGGGCTTCATCATGAGGTGCCCTCCCCCTGGCACCTGTTCGCTTGTCCTGTCAGGGACTGCAGATTCCCTTTAGAAACAAGGCGCAGCTCTCTTGGCTGGGCCCTATGACCCTGCTCAGATAACTTGTCAGTCCTTTTCGTGAGAGGAGTGAGTAGAAGATTGAGTTGTGCTCCCTATGCATCTCATCAGCCAGAGGTTGGGAGGCTTCTGAAACCATAGCAAGAGCTATTTTCTATTGAGCACCTTTTAAATGTCTTAAATTGTGCCAGGCACCATAAGAATGTTATCTTAGTGGATCCTTATAGTAAGCCTATGAGGTAGTTATCAAGTGCCCATTTTATAGATGAAGGTATCGAGACTCAGTGACTATGATTAACTTTGCACCTAAAATAGGTGATATGGTTGGAATTCACCTCCACCTCACTATTCTTAAGAATCATTTCCTTTGAGGAAACTTTCTCCACCTTGCAGATTAGCTAGGATCCTTGTCATAGCCCTTCCTCCTGTTCCTTAGTTACTCAATTATTTATGTAATAATTTCTGTGTTTCCCAGTAAACTATAAACTCCAGGATGGCAAGAATCACGTCTTTCTTGGTCATACCCTTGGCAAGTCTTGAATAAATGTTGAATGAAGGAATCTTCATTCACTACACTGCCCGCTAAGCCTGTGGGGCTCCCAGCCCAGCCGGAAAGAGAAAGGATTTTGATGGAGGAGAAGATCAGCTTCTGCGTCTGCTTGTAAGTATTCTGGTGCCTGACAGGCTGTGTGCCCCCACTCCATTCCAAACCAAGATTCTAGGGTTTTCAGAAGCTGGTATCTTGGATCGGGGAGGCAGCTGGTGCCTCATTCTCGGGCTTAGTTTAGCCCAAGACCCAGCTCTGCTGAGAGAACTGCTTTCAGATTGCCAAGGCTTTGTGTGTCGTTACTAATTAGAAAATTGCCTTTGGAATTGAAATATGTTTCACAGATGAATTTACTGAACTCCTCGCCGAGGTGTGATTCTCTCCTGCTTGTTGTGAGACAATCCCACTCGGAGGCGGCATATGGAGATATCAACATCTCTGCAAATTGCGAAATCATCCGCGCTCAAAAAGACTCTGTGTCTTGGGTGCCTGCAAGCAGTTGGGGAGCTCTGACCATTGCAGAGCTCTGGAGTCTGGTCTGTCCTCGGAGAGGGGCGGCAGCTGCCTTCCATTGGTTAGTTTAGCAATCTGTGCTGTGAGTTCTCTGCTCCCGGCCCAGGGCTTGGAGAGGCGTCTTCTAGAAACAAATCTAGAAGAACGGTCTGTGGCTCACTCATATACCCAGAACTGAGTTGAAATGCCCATCTTCACTAGCGTTTATTTAAAATTGTACCGTTCTCCACATTAACTGGGATAATATTTTTGGCATTATCGGAGAACAATCCCTTAATGTGCCTAATGTACCTGAAATTTTTTGGCATCACTTTTTTTAATCACCAGTAAATGGGAAAATGTAGGGTAGATGGGCCAAGAAGTCTCACTAAGTTGTGATCAGAAAGAATTTGCAAGCCATAGGCCTGTGACAGGGACCTTAGGTAAGGTAGAAGTTTGGAAGATCTTTGCAGATGGTAAGTTCTGATGTGAAGAAAGCATAAGTACGACAGAGATCCAAATAATGTTATTCCCACTCATACCGGTGTTATTGCTGTTACAATCGCTACACATTATACACCATCATAATTAAGCTTCCCAACAGCCCCTAATCTACAGAGCAGAAAACAACCTTAGAGAGGTCAAGTAATTACCCAAGGTTACACAGCTAGTATGTGATTGAACCAGGTTTTAAACTGAGATTGGTTTGACCCCAAAGCCAACGTTCGCTCCATGGTGTGACAGACCTCAGGGAACAGCGTGCCATGAGTAGGCATCATGAGAAGCCTGGGGATAGGGTGGTGGGTTGAAGCAGTGGCATTTCCCAGCTTCCGAGCCTGTTGACCATGGTTACTCAATTCTTTCTGGGCCTTTCCATCCACTCCTAGCACACTTCCTGGCCCGTTCCCCTTGATAACTATTTGAGTGGAAGAATCTGTGTAGGAACAAGTGGGTTAACATAGTCACTGTCTTCAGAGGCCTCCCCATGGGTAGATAAGAGTGGGCATAAGCGTTGGGCAAGACAGACAAAGCTCAGTGCGCCCTGGAAACCTGGGAGGAGAAACACAGGCAGGATTCAGAGGCTTCTTGCAATGAGGAGCAGAGGAGCTCTGTGCTGAGACTGGCTAGAGGTCTTTCTCACTCTTGCCTTCCCTTCCTCCACCTGCCATCCCTCAGAAACCCCAGGGACTTTGCCTCACATCCGACATTAACCAAGGACAGAAGGCAGGGAGGTGTAGCCAGTGTCACCTGGCTCCCCAGAGGCAGCCCCCGCCAGGCGTTTGCTTGGTTCCAAGGGCCACTTCCCAAACGCAGGTGCCATGCTCCCTGCTGTGGGCCCTGCACAGGGAGGGCTCCCTCAGCTCACGCACACCCGTAAACCCAGTTCTGAGTGGGCCTGGCCTCCCCTTCATGCTCTCTCAGCCTGCTGGGCATGACAGGGTGTCCGAAACTTCGCCAAGAGCCGTCCACCTTTCTCTAGCCCTTTTCATTGCCAGTGCCTCCTAAAGCATTAAAATTGCATTTGTTTCATCATCTGGGAATGGTGCGTGTGTGTGTGTGTTTGTGTGTGTGTGTGCATGTGTGTGTCTAGAGCTCCCATCTGACATCAAAAGGGAAATATTAAAGAAACCAATCATTTCTCTCCCTCCCCATCAAAAGTACAAATAACTTAGTTATCTGGTGAGCTTAATGGCCTGACTTCCCATCCCCCTACCTAACGAGCTCTTTCTGAGCTGCCTCCCCACGATCCTAATTGTTTTTAAATGTCTGTGCTAACCGCCTCATACAGAGAGCATCAATCTGCATGTGGGTAACTGAGAACCATGCTGCCACTTAGGATGACACATTTTTGCAGTAATTAAAAACATGCTTAAGAAGACTCAACTCCTCTGCTTCTAAGACTTGGCTGGCAAGGGTGAGAGCCGGGGCGAGTTTCCAGTCTGTTTTCGCCCAGTGGGTTGGCAACTGAGCCCAGCCGTCCCTTGGGGCAAGAGGAGCCTGCTGGCCTGCTCAGTTGCCCGGGGCAGCTCTCCACAGAGCCTTGCATCTGAAAATGGTCTGTAAGCCCCTCCAGGGCAGGAACAGCCTTCGGTCCAGTTGGTGTTCCTTCCTCACGCCCTGATGCCTGGGGTGAGAGCTCTGGACAGGGCCAGCATTCCATCACCATGGCCTGCCTGACTGCCCCAAGTCAAGCTGCTTATTATCTGCCATTGATGGGCTAGCCCAACCATGCATAAATCGGGGCAGGCAGCAGGCAGCAGGCAACTCTGGGATGCATAAACAATTGTAATGCCTCCTTTCAGTTCTCTGAGTTCCTGGAATCTCCAGGGGGGGAAGGAGTGGCTTATAGTGTGTTTTCTGCAAGCAAGTGTCTGTGTTGCTGTATTCATCAAGGAGTCCAGCATCTGTAGGATGGAAGCATGGCACAGTGTGGAGCTGGGTGTGGACGGACAGGGAAACACGATGGGGCCAGCACCTATGGTAAAACCTGAGAATACTTTTTGCATCTGTGTAAGTTTTGGTAACCGTTTGCCAGGATTGCTAAGAGAGAAACAAAGTCTCTACTGGGAAAGACAGGAGCGGGAGGGCAGAGACATTATAAAGTTCTTGAAGGTTTATTGGGTAGGTGACAGTGTAACAAGATTAGGACCGGCAGAAATGGACTGGAGATGAAGCAGGAGTTAGGATGGTGGACATGATTGTAAATCCTTGGACCAGCGAGCCAGGGAGAGGTCAGGAGCATCTTCATCCATGCACATTCTAGTCCCATTGAGCTGGGTTGGGGCTGGGACTGGCTGAGGGCTCGGAGGAAGAACTCTAGCCAGAGGGTCTCGTGCTTCTGCCTAGAAAGAGCCAGAACAGCCTCCGGAGCAGACAGTGTCCGGCTGGAGGAGCAGTTGGTGCCTGGCATATCCTGTTGCTTCCACCAAGAGCAAGGCCCCTGACACGCTGTCGGGCCTGCAAGCTGACCCCAACATCAGCTCCCACCCTACCAAGCTGCTCCTGGCTCCAGCTGTTGCAGCATCTGCTGAGGCCAGGCTAACAGAAAGCAGGATCTGTGTGGGGGCGTTCCCTCCTCTCTGAACCCTAGGCTCAGAAAATTCCTTCCAGCTACTACTGCACACTGTTCCCTCTCTCCCACCAGACAGGAAAGGTGCATTTGTCTCTGTGTGTGTGTGTGTGTGCACGTGCCAGCACGAGAATTCAGAAAACGTAGATAAGTTTTTACAAATACATTTAACCTACCATACCCTAACTTCTCAGGGAATTACGTTATGCGCCAGCTTCCAACAAAACTTGAACCTTGATCCTTGTTTGAATTTAAGCTGCATGAAAACAGTGCATCTCCCCAGGTCTCAGGCAACCAAGAAATAAATAAATAAAATAAGAAATAGAATTCACGAAGAGTAGAGCTCTGGACTCCTATCTGTTGCTGGAAGTAATTCTACTCTGATGCCCCCTCTATGTGAACAGGGAGGTGAGGCTAATGCGGAGAGATGTAAATTCACCACGACTCCCTAGCAGTTTTCCTCTAACCAGTTCATTATGCATTAACCTGTAAGACAATATGTTTTAAAGAGAACCACATTCATCACCTCAGAAAAGTCATATTAACATAATTTCTGGGAAAGAACAATGGGGGAGAAATGTTAGTCATTGTTGACGGAACAGGTAAGTTTCAGTAGCACGATCTGTTGAATATTCATACGATATTGTTTTTGACATTTAAGAACTCAATTATCCGATGACTAATCAGTCTTTTACAGTATGTTATTTTTGTGACTAGAACTGAAATACTGATAAGCCCCAAGAGAGCACACTGTTCAGATGGATTTATTAATATTTTTCAACCCTGGCTTTCTCCGGCATGCATGTCCAGGGGAATTTAGTACCTGTGACAGTGAGGGGCTGAGGGCCTGGCTGGAGTCAGGGAGTGCTCAGAGACCAGATGCTGTGCCGATTGATTTCGCTCCGGTGATTTTTTCTGTTAGTGAGGGGAAGCCAGGATGGTGACGTGACCTCAGGCTCTGGGCTCAGAATCAGCTCAGGTCCTCCTGGCTGTCACCTTCACTATAGGTCAGGGGTGAGGGTGCCTGGCCAGTCTTCACCCCAACCTCCACCCTTGGGCCTTCGACTATCTATACAAATTTGATGCTGTGATAGTTGAATGAATTCTATTTTTGGAAAATGTCAATGGTAACTCTCTCTAGAACTAAGATCCCTGTGGTGAATTAAAGATTGCTGCAAATTCTTTTCTACTGCTCCCATTGAGAGGTGTAGTCTAATTCTTCTCTTGAATCTGGGCTGGACTTAGTGACTTTCTTGGTGAGTAGAATGCAGAAGAAATGACATTCTGGAACATTCAAGACGAGTTCAGAAGAAACCTTGCATGTCTTTTAGAATACTTGTTTTTGGAATCTGGCCACCATGTTGCGAGGAAGCCCAAGCCATTCCAATGGCGAGGTGAACATGGAAAGGAATCCAGATACCTGGATGACAGCCCTAGTTAAGCTCCCAAGTGATGGCCATCTTGGAAGTGAACCCTACAGCCCCAATCAAGCTATTTCTGCTGAAGCCATACCTTACCAAGCCCTGCCCAAATTGCAGGCTTTTGAGCAAAATCAATCACGGTTTTTGTTTTAAGTCACTATGTTTTGGTGTGGTTTGTTATGTACCAGTAGATAACCAGGACTGTCTCCAACCAGTCCACGACAATTTTTCACTGAATTTGGAATCAGAAGACCAGGTTGTAATCCCAGCTGTGCTACTAGGTAGCCCTATGACTCTTGGGCAAATATTTCTTCTCCTGAGGCAGCCTGGCATAATGGAAAGAATTTGTGTTTCAGGGCCAAAGAAATCCAAGTTCAAGTCCTTGTTCGGCGCTTACTCATGTTGGTTAGGTCAGTCCATTCAGGCTTTTCCAGTCTTTGTTTTCTTGTGTATTAAGAACAGTCATTCTCACCTAAGTGTTATTCTAACAACTGGCACTTGGTAATGCCTAGTGCATGGTAGCCCGTGTCCTCATCTGTAAAGCAAAGATGCTGGAGTGTTGGGGAGACAGCAGAGAATTGTGGGGAGCACTTAGATTCTGGAGTTGAGCTAATCTGGGTCCTAACTGAGGCTGCTGCTAACCCGTATGGCACCTTCATCTGAAGAAGAGAGAGGCAGGTGCAGCCTGATGGATGACAGCAGGCAAGCTGACTGTGCCCTTGTGTAACTGGAAACAGGTGTCCCTTCCCTCAGGGGGCTATAGCCCCACGCCAGGTGCTCATCTTGGTGAGCAGAGCACAGGTTGGATTTCAGCTCCTGAGCTGAGTGCCTTTGGTCCCTGGATGACCTGCACAGCGGTGTGAGATGCGCCTGCCCAGACCAGGCTTTCTTTGTAGTAACTGACTTTAAATGAGTATTTTATATTCTCAGTTTCCATGTCTGTGGAATGGGTAAAGCAATGCTTCTTTGTCCTATAGAGCAGCTGTGAGAATTAAATAAACCAAAGTGTAAAATACCCACCAGGACACTTGGCACAAAGTAGGTACATACTAGGTGTTAGTTTCCTTTCCCTTCCCACACAAAATAATTTTGGAGACTTTTTTTTAAAACTTCCTGCCTACCCCAGGAGGAAGGAAGAGTGAGGAGTTGGCTGCGGAAAGGCTAGGGAAGGTGGTGGAAAAATGGGGTAGCAATTTACTGGAATAGTCTGCCCAGTGGGTTTTGGAAAACTCCATAGTCTAATATTCTATAGTTCTATGACCCGTCAGTTAGTCTCAAACCTCAGAGCCAATTATTGTCCATCGTTGGCACCCTTTCCACAGTCAGGGCTGGGTATCGAGCCAGATCAAGAATTCATGCACAGGTGGAGTCAGATGGTCAAAAGCGGGGACCCTCCTCAGGGCCCCCACATACCCTGTGCGTTTGTTTATTATAGTCCTTATTTAGATTTACACAATTATCTGCTGAATTGTCTCTTCCTCCTACCCCAGACCATGAGTTCTTTGAGGGTGGTGCCCATGTCTGTTCATCTTCATATCCCGAGGACCTACCACGCTACCTGGCACATCATGGGGCTCTGTGAATGTTTTCTTTTATGACTGAATGAACACGGGGACAAAGGAACTAGCATTTATTAGGCAACATAAATATCCAAGGAATAGTATCTAAGTTATCCATTGATCCTTGACGACATCTCTGTGCTTGGTAAAGTAGAGAAGGAAGTAACAGTTGCCGAACCTGATCTATGTGTCAAGAATTCTGCTAGGGACTTTATGTACATAGTTTAATGCTTTAAACAAGTTTGTGAGTGCTATTATACCCATTTTAAAGATAGAGATAGGGAAGCTCAGATAAATAATTAAGCAACTTACTCAGATCTACGTAACCTAAAGGTGGTATAATTAAGATTTAAATTTAGATCTTTCTGATTGTGAAGTCCTTGAACTTCCCACCTCCATAACACCTTCTTTTGGGAGAAAGTCAGACACTGGGTGTTCCAGAAATGGGAACATAAGAACCTGTGTTCAAACGTTGGGAGAAACCAGGAGATTAGGGAAAGAGACAAGCAAGAGTTTCAGTCAGTACATATTTATCGAGTTCTACTTTAAGCCAGGCAATATTCTGGTATTCTAGTCATATGGTACATAACAATGAATGCATTGGACAAAAATTTGCCCTTGTTGAGTTTATAAGCTATAGAGTGGTATCCTCCAAGAGCAAAGCTGAATATTAGGTCCAAGATGTCTACTTAAACTCCTGGCTGACAATTTTCAGAGGTTCCCAGGGCAGATTTGGAGGTGGCAAGACCACAGGAAAGCAGGAGAGTGCTATTGGAACCCTGGCTCAGTTAAGGTAGGAAACTTGGCCTCAGGAACTCCTCCATATTGGACGCGACAATAACCCATGACTTGTCATCCAGGGTACAAATAGCTGATAGGGGGAGATCAAACCATTACTGAGAGAGATGTAGGTATGCCAGTCTTGCCTTGTTTGCAGGTAAAATTGATCTCTTGAAATTGGGGCAGAATGGAGCCTGCAGATGGGCTTAAGCAAATCTAAGGAGTTAGGCAAATCATTTCGTTCAGAAGCTTCCAGAACATGAGAACTCTCGACTGCATAAAGATACCCATCAGCAACTGCAGTCATCACATCCAGCAATTTGGAGTGTCTGCCCACTTACCCTCCCTAACCTGAGTGACCACAAACCCCTTGGGATATGAGCAGTAGATTCTCTTTGGGATCAGGCTGAGCATCTTTGCTTTAGAATCTAGAACAAGCGAGCCTTCCAGAAGTATAATCAGTTCTTGATTATCTGCATGAATTTAGGTTATCTTCCTAGTCTCTCCTGGGCATAAGTACCCTAAAATAATGGAAAATCTAAAAACCGTTTACATTTGGCCTTGGGAAGCATTATATGATTTTTTCCAGCAGGTTTACTTTTATAATGATGTTTGACTTAGGATGATATTAAAATTCGTTCGCTTTCCCTGAGCATACATCAGGTGGGGAGTGGGCAGGAGGGAATAGAAAGTGGTGGCTCAAAGATGCCGAGGGGAGTGACCGTGGATTGGTAGCAGATCATTCCTGTTGCTGGTCGTGCCCAATTCGGAGGTGTGGGCATTGCTCTGTGGGGCTTGGCGAGGTCAGTACTTGATCCCTCAGATTCAGATTCAACAAGATTTATTGATGTGTCAGACACTGTGATAAGCACGTCACCATCTCTATTTCATTTAATCTGCCCAGTGGCCTCATAATGTAGGTATTATTATCCCCAAATTACAAAAGAGGAAATTGGATCTATGCTTCAAAGTTACACAGCTAGCAAATCATGGAGCCAAGATTTGACCCCAGGTTTTCTTGTTAAAAGCCCACTGTCTTTCCACATCTGGCTCCTATGTGCAACACCATCCATTCTACCAGTGTTTAGTGAACGCCTCAATGTGTCACCAGAGAGATGGAGATGAATAAGGCTTTGCTTCAGGATGTTGGGCGAGGCACCAAAGCTTTTCTCCTTTCTAAAATGCAGATGAAAGTGAGATAAATGCCGTGAATTAATCACAGAGAATTTTAAACAAGTCCCTCGGTGGCTTATATCCAGAGGTTGTATCTGCTTTGGGGAAGGGATGTGGAAAGGGGTGGAGGTGGCTGACAAATTCAGGTGTGTCCTTGTTTCTTGTCACCATTGTTCAGGCAAGTACGGTTCCCATTGCCTCCCTACCCCAAATAATTCAAACTGGCCCTGTGTCCATGTTTTATTTACAGACCCCAGAATAGGCTATTTCTCTCCCTCCATCAAGGTATCTGAGAAGACAGAAGAGATGGGACAACGCTCTCTGGCCTTCCTTATAATGGCCGAACTGCTTTTCATTTTGCTCTGGAATCTAACCCACCAGCCCTGCCGACTTCATTATCATCCTTACAGCCCACAGAGTCGGGGGGAAGGAGCTGACATTCCGCAGCCCAAGAATGGCTAATATCTCTCTCTAGGGCACCTTCTACTTTCTGAAGAGAAACAAGTGGTGGTTTGGGTATCTCTGTTGAAGCCACTCTGTCTTGGATAAAATTTCCTGGGGCTGTGGAAGTCAACAGCGACAGTAGCATTTACAGTAACTGCCAAGCTTAATAGCATCTTGTGATGAAGTTTTACTGTAAACAGCAGAGAGGGCGGAGGGCAGTGAGCGGGGGCCTCGCTTATCCTGGCAGTCTTGAGTGCTTTGTCCCCACTCAGAAATAACACTTCTCGTGTGTGCTTCTTTCCCAGGTCTTTAAATTGTTCTATGTGTGAGAGTCCTGGGATTAATACCAATGTCACCTGCTGATTTTATTGTACTTCTCACCACTTTTCTTTCTTTCTTTTTTTTGAGACGAGTTGGAGACGAGGAGGAGGGAGTTGTGAAGTCTTTTTATGGGGAGCTGGCCCAGGCCACAGAGAATGCATTCCAGAATGTTCTCATTCTCCTTCCAAGCATGCCTCTGCTTTCCTCTGCCCTGCACCTCCTAGAGTTTCTGGTAGATGGGGGAGGGAGTGTCAATGGCTGCTAGAGACAAAGCCAGTCCAGATCTCAATCCTGAGGTTTCAGCAGCATCTGGGACCCCCCGAAGTCCTCACTTTCTAGACCGTTTCACCAGCCAATGAGTCACCTGGAAATGTCCAGAAGCCCTGCCCAGCTGAACTTGGGGCTGGCATGGTGCCTCAGCTGCTGGGATGGGCAGAAGGGTTATGAGGAAAGGAGGAAAGGGCTGGGCTGCAAATGGCTGACCCCCTAGGGTCACTCTCAGGGCTGCCAGCTGCTGGGCATTGTCCTTTCCCAGGACCCTGCTGAGGAAGGGCCTCACACACTGTGTGAGAGGTGGGGGGATGGAGAGGGCAGGCTTGTCACTCAATTGCCAGTGATGCGACTTGCATTTGAACCATGGCTGTGTTCTGTGGGTTCTCTGTACACTCTCCACTATCCCCTGCCCCCTACCTCATTTGTCTCACTTCATTGGAGGGAGAGAGGCAAGGGCACCCCCTTGCTAGTGGCACAGGGCCAGGCCCCAGCAGGGATGGTAGCAGGAAGGCACAAGAGTGACTCAGCTTTCTTGCCTGCCCTCCCGCCCACTACTGTTTGTGCTACTGGAGGCTGGGTGGTGCAGGAAATTTTGGGAAGTGGGTTTCTGTGTGTGCACATGGCTGCGGAAGCAGGCAGTAGAGTCATCAGACCTCCACTGACTGTACCTGTGTGTCTGCCGTGGGAGCGAGAGCTGGAGAAGAAGGTGGAAACTCAGGGCATCCCCCACATAGAGAAGTAGCACAAGGGCCAGATGAAGATGATGACGATGATAGTGATAGAAGGAATCTTGGATTTCTGAGGCATTTTCCTTTCTCATCTCTTCCTTATCTTTGCTTCTTTTCAAACTCTCACCACACTCAGAATATGGGAAGTGTCTATCTTCCTCAGTATTTACACACAGAGAAACCAGGCCCATGGTCCTACTGTATATCAGTGTTAGGGCCAATAAAATAATAATAAGCACCACTGATATCATTTTATTGAATGCCTACTCTGTGCTGTTATTTAATTTTGTTTTTACTACAACACTATGATATTGGAATAATTATCATCCCACCATCCAAACTTATATTGGATTAGGGCGCCATTTTATGACCTTATTTAACCCTAATTACCTCCTTAAAGACTCTCTCTCCTATATAGTCATATTGTGGGTTAGGACTTCAATGTACAAATCTGTTGCACAATTGCACAACTGCACAATTCAGTTCATAAGAGAGCAGACTGAAGAATTTGACTCTCAGGAACAATTGAAAACACAAAGAGGAAAGAAGGGGGGACTCAAAAACCAAAGATAATAGCAAACCTCCATCTCCAAAGGGAACCACAGACATTGCTGTATCATAGGGCAGGGCCTTCTCCAGAGAACCTGGCTCTTCCAGGGGGCCTGGACCAGAGCGACCGTGGGGCAGGTCCAACCAAACAAGACAGTGTGAGCCCCACCTTTCATTCTCCTCTTTCTCTTACTCTATTGGGTGACTGAGATTTACCCCATGGCTCACCTGGAGTCCCTGACAGGTGAACCCTGGCAGGATAGACACCCTGCAGAGAGCTTGTACAGAGCGGTTATGTGTCCCTTGGCATCGGGCTAAAGCCCCACTCAGGCCTTCATAGCCTTCCGCTTGATAAATAAATGAAAAGCAATAGGATATATTGGAAGATATGAGGAAGCCATTTGGCTTAAAACTAATTCAGCCTGACCTTTTTTTCCAAAAGGGCCTGACACGGCCTGTTGAGCATGCATTGTACACTTGCTTTAAGTATTTGCTATGTTCCAAAGACAAGAATGATACCCTTAAAGATAAGTATGTAACTTCCCCCCATATCGGCATTTCTTTAAGGATAAGCATCTCTTCCTGGGAACTAAGGATTAATTACTGATCTTCTGTGCTCACCTTGTGACCACCAACCTGCTGACCACCGATCTCTGTGCCAGCAAAGCATCTCATGACAATTGTAAATGGGACATTCCTATCATATGTGATGTATGCTCTTTGTTCCAAGATGGTATATAACTACTCTGCACACCCCATTCTTTGATGCACTTCCTTCCTTGGGGAAGGAAGGCCCCGGGCTAGTCCTCAGATCTGGCTCATAATAAACTCACCCCAATTTTGATTTATAGATTGATTATGGATTATTTGTGTTGACACATGAGTGATCAGAGCTTTCCTTTTGTGAAGAGAAGGGAAATAGACCTGGCAGGGGAGCAGGACAAAGAGATGAGTAGTCTCTCCCAAGATACCTGCTGACCCTCTTGGCCAAGGGCACAAAAATGAGGCGGGGTTTGTGCTGTCACTGGGTGCTTTTCTGGAGGAAGTTCTTCCAGGCGAGGTGAAAGAAGGAGAAGCCTCCTGCAGGGCTAGCCCCCCTTGAGCTGTTTGCTGCTGGGGACCTTTCTTCAGGGCCCCTGGGCACCTTTGTGAAGGGAAAGAGATGACCACACTCCAGTCACTGACCGTGGGCCCAGGGAGGACAGGAGTATCACCAGCTTGGGAGGTACTTGTGCCATCTGGAGCTGCCCTGCCTGAGCCCCAGCTCCAGAGCCCAGCTTTCTGCAAAATATCCAGAGCGTCCATTCTATGCCTTTCTCTCTTCAGCTCCCCGCCTTGTTCTGGGTCTTCTGGGGAGCAGAAGACACGAAGCCCAAATAAAGGTGGCTTGTCTTTGGGGTGCCTTCCTGGGCCAGGAAAGAGGTCAAAGCTGAAAGCTGTAGGGAGGTTTGGGGATTATCTGTGAATTTCAAATACCCGTGTTCTTGCCTGAGGCTAAGTGAGGCAGGTTTGTTCCTGCTTTTGCATTTACCATGGTGACAATCCTTCCCCAGGACAATTACTTACCACCGTCTGCATGGCTGGAGGAAAAGATGTCTGAAGAGAAAGCTGTGACTGCCAGACTGGGAAAATTCCCTGTTGGTTGGTTTTAATCTATAGTAGAAAACCTCCACATTATTTTGCCATCCTGGGATGTGACAGGTATTAATAACCCTATTAGCTGCAATCCCATTCGGCGCTATTTACACAGGCCGCGTCTATGTCGCAGCAGCCACTCGTTTGCAAGGGACTGTGGACGTTCAGAGCTAACGAGACTCTGGCTTCTGTTTTTCTCCTCTGAGCCCAGGGTGTTGACAAATTAGGTTTTCAGAAGGAGATCCCCCATCCCCACGTGCCAGCGCCGCATATGGACCCACGCCAAATCCCTCGCAGCAGTTCTAAGGTGATTTCATAACTTGGGAGAAAGCATCAGCCTGGTCTCCTGCTGCTTCCTCCGCCTGAAGGGCTTCACCCGCCCCACCCTCCCTTTCTCTGCATCTGCAAAGCCTTTCCATCCTTCAAGATCTGGTTCAAAGTCACCTCTTCCTTGAAACCTCCCCCGAGACCCTCAGCTAAAAGTAAACTTCTCCCCTGAACACTGACAGCCCTTAATCTGTAGCTCATTGATGATGATAACCTCTTTCTGCTCTGTTCTGCATAGTTGTCCTACCTGACAAATAAAAATGGCAAGCAATAGGATATATTGGAGAATATGAGGAAGCCATTTGGTATAAACCTAATTCGGCCTGACCTTGTCTTTCCAAAAGGGCCTGACTGTGGCTGTTGAGCATGCATTGTATCTCTGCTTTAGATATTCCCTATGGCAAGAACAAAGGCCCTTGACATAAGGGTGCAACTTCCCTCCCCCTCCCAACATTGGCATTTCCTTAAGGATTAAGCATCTTTCCTTAGGCTAGGAACTGATTGCTGTGCTCACCTGTGACCACCCAGCTTGAGACAACAGACTTGCCTCCTGGTAAGCCCTCTGAGATAGCAGACCCACTACCTGCTGTGTCCATCAAGCGCTGTGCTGACAGGGCAATCTTGTGACTATTGTGGGAGGGACATTTCAATCATATGTGAAACGTCCTGCTTCGGGGTATATAACCACTCTGTACACCTCACTTCTTTGGTCCCCTTTCTTCCTTTGGGAAGAAAGGCCCCGGGCCATGGTCCTCAGATTTCAGCTCAGAATAAACTCACCCAAATTTTCATTTATAGATTGGTTATGGATTATTTTCGTTGACATACCTCACCTTCCAGGCGGTGAGAGGCGCTTTGCAGGCGGTTCGGTTCGCGTCCCTGGCATCCACACCCTGTTTTGCCCATAGGATGCGGTTGATCCCTGCCTGCTGGAGGAAGGAAGCTGGCCAGTGCAGCAGGGAGTCAACCCAGGATGGGCACAGAGCCTGCTCGGCACTGTGACAGCCCCGCTGAGCTTCAGGACCATAGCTGACGGGGACTCAGTCAGCACAGCCGGCTGGCCATTTATCCAACTGTGCAGAGGAAGGAAGAGAAAGGGAAGAGTGGGGCTGACCAGGGCAGGCAACTGACGTGGAAAGAGCTTTAGAAGGACAAGGCTGTAAGAATCTAGAGTGTTAGCAAGAATGGGGATGGAAAGGTAGAGTCTGGATTTTAGGCTAATATGAGGAGGCCAAGGAAAACGAGGAGGAGGCCTTTAGACTGGGAGGACTGGGAGCACATGGAAGAGAGATGGCGGAATGGACAGCGCTGATTTTCACAGAGATTGTCACTAACCCACATGGTGCTTTGTGGGAATTAGAAAACTGAGTCCTTTACTCGGGGTGACACAGCTCCAGGTGAGCTTGCACAGCAGAATGCAGGCTGGATTTTAGCTCCCACTCATCTTCCTCATCTGGACATCTGTATCAGTTAGCTATGGCCACAAAATGCTGTGTAACGGACCATGCCAAAATTCAATGGTGTGAAATAGCAATTTTACATTCTCATGAATCTGATGGTCAGCTGAGGGTTGGCTGAAGTCAGCTGGGCAGTTCTGCTGATCTTCCAAGGCTCATTGACATGGCCAGAGTAGCCAGGGGTTGGGTGATTTGGCAGGGCTCAGATGGAGCAGTTGGCCTCTGTTCTGTATGTCCCTCATCCCTCTCCTGGGACTAACAGGCTAGTCTGTTTCTGGTCTTCTCATGACAATGGCCGAGCGCAGAAAGCAGGTCCAAGTGCTTTTGCAGAGCAAGTCACATGGTCGAACCCAAAGACAAGGAGCAGGGAAGTATAATTTGCCTCTCTGGTGAGAGGAACCGCAGAGTCACAAGTTGAAGAGTGTAGAAGCGGGGCCGTTAATGAAGGAAGGCACCATGTAGAGGACGTAACATGCCTGACCATACGTTGCAGCCCTGCCTGGCACAGAGGTTCTTTCTGAGCCCTGGATCTCTTGGCCCAACCTGAGTTTGCATCTCGTTCTGTGTTTGCCTCAAACCTGTTGCCTTCACCACTTGGGACGTGATACATACGTCTGTCTAGCTGCTTGTGATTTTTGTCTCTTCAGATCAGTGTCCTGCCTTTGTCTCACGGCTAATCACCCTCGGACGATTTTAGGTTGCCCCCTACCTCTCTCAACCTCTATAAGCATTCCTCCCACCTGGCAGGGTGGTGCCAGGACATGGTGTGATCCAAAAGTATGTTCAAGAGGAGTTAGGAACTAGAAAAGGGGAAAACGGTAAGGAATTGAAAGAAGAAAGCATTTCCCAGAATATGGAGGTTTGAGGATTTAGTCCCTTCCCCTGGGCTGATGCAGAGAGATATCTGAACTGACTTACAAAGGGCACTTTAGATCCGTCCCCAAAATACCCCTAGTCCCTGCGTGTCCAGGGTTGAGACACATAGTGTCTGGAAACTCACCCCATACCTAGCTCTAAAGCCACTCTCTTTGAAATCTGTTCTGATTTTGCTCAGCATTATCGCTGTTTGTTGTCCAGGTGCTTTTTTTTTTTATGTTTAAATCAGCCAATTTTCCTTTTATCCTGAAGAAGACACACACTCACTGTGTGTGTGTGATATCCCCATTAAGGAAAGAAACGGAGACCCATTCTTCCCGCAAATGCTTCTATTGTGAAGCAAAGAACCCAAACATTTAATCCTTGACGCCTGGACCCCACTTTACTGCAGACCCTTATTTTGTGCACTTACTTTCTCTCAATACGCACAATTCCTTCTTGATGGAAACACTTGTATGTTTTCTCAGTGGACACTTTGGGGAATCAGGCCCTTCATGCTGCTTTTGGGGTTATTACACTGTCACATTTTACCACTTTGCAGAAAGAACATATTAAGCAAAATAGAGTTCTCAGGAGCAGGGATTGCTATTGTTAGAGAAACAATACTTGGGAAATAATTCCCCCCAATTTGGTCTTCATCTTTTCTCTGCTGTGCAAAGAGAGGAACAATTTATTAACGGGAGGCGGAAAATGTTACTACTGCTTATGGGCAATGGAGGTTTATGGGGTCCACAATATATGTAGTTTCAGTGGCTTAGAAGGCAAGAGACTTTGGGAGCTGGGAAAAAAAATGAATTCCCCTTAGGGGAAGGTTGCTAAGGAAAAAAGCCTCATTTGAATTTCACAACGGTTTTGAAAATCATGACGCTGGTGCCCTCCTGTTTGTATTGCAGATCCTTACTGTTTTGATGGCTGTCAGCTGGTAGAGGAAGGACGTTTTGGTAGGGGAAGGGGACATCTTCATGATTCTGTGCCCCTAAGCCTGAATCCCACCCCGTGCCCGTAAGCCAGGCTGACCCGCCATGTCTCAAACGATGTTTATAGCAAATAGCTTAGAAGCCACTGCCGTCACTGCTGCCCTTGCTCTTTGCTTCCTCGGATAGTTTCATTCCTAGCTTTGGTTTTGCTTTGTTTCCAAGTCCAAGCTTGTCCTTAGACTTAGTGCTAGGTTTTGGTTTCCTGTTTTTTTCTTTTCCTTTTTCTCCCCAAAGCCCCCTGGTACATAGCTGCATATTCTTCGTTGTGGGTCCTTCTAGTTGTGGCATGTGGGATGCTGCCTCAGCGTGGTTTGATGGTTTCCTGTTTTGACAGCTACCACTGTCCTGCGAACGTGGATTGTGCTCAGACCTCGGGTGGTTCTGGATCACACTCAGCCTAACAAACTCTGAGCTCAGGATCCCCTTCTTGGCTGTGGCTCACATGGCCATCTGTTGGGATGATTTGCCCCAGGCCCATTCTGGGGGATGACAACTGCTTAGTCAACATGTATAGGGGAAGTGACATCCAAGGGGTCCAATACACAAGAAGTGACTGGCATCTTTGACTGCAGAAAACTGTTGAAGTGGGCTAGGCCACAGGTATGAGTTTTAGGAAATAATACAGACTCCTGAAGCTGTATAGGGTTTTCTATGCTATGCACTGCCTTGAATCAGCACCGGATCATCTCCTTAAAGCTAAACCAGCCCCGTGGAGGGCATTTGGATGCTAACTTCAGTCAAACTGGAGATCCTGTCTGGAAGAGGTCAGCAAAAGGCACACCTGGGGTCTGCCTGTGGCTTGAGGCTCAAAATGCAGCCCAGCTCAAATGCAGCCCAATCAAGCAGGCGTGTGGTCAGGAGTCTCACCCAGCTCTGTAGGAGTGGGCCTGTGTGACTCTATTAATGAAGCAAAAGATATCGGAATCCAATTGTTGATGGATCATCACACGCCAGGGAAACTCTCAGCCGCATTGACTGGGCGAGCAGGGGGTATCGTTTTGAACTTGTGGAGTTAATGAACTATGGCCTGAAATTTACAACCTGGTCGTGAGTGTTATGGATTTAACTCCGGAGCATAACTCTGGGGCCTGGCACACTCCCCTGGCCTCTATGCAGGCCAGAGGCCCTCCAGGATTTGGCATCTGTGTCCTCCCATTTCTCTGTAGACCATTGAAGTTAGCCCAAGCAGCCTGCTGCTCCACATGGGCCCCTGGGCGCTTGTTGGTGAGAGACATTCTCTTCTTAACCCTGTTGCAACCACTGTACCACAGGGCAGATCTCGAAAAAGATGAGCTGAAGCTACAGTCCTACTTCTTATGGTTGCCTTGAAAGAATTTAGAAAGTCAATGTGTCGGGTAGGTGGGGAATGGTTATTCTCTCCAGTCCCTAATTTAGGACACATTTTCTTTCCATCTGGACGTCTTCATTTATTAACGGGTTCAGTCCACAAAGAAATTTCACTTCTATGAGGGAAAAGGAAATGAGAGTTTATGAAGGTTACCCTTGTTTTCTTTGTTTTTTGTTTTTGACTCACCACCACTACAGGACAATAACTTTTGCCTGCCACCACTCCCACTATCTGCCTTGTCTGAGATAAGGGCCCGGACAGAGGATTAGAGTCAACTGCTTACGATATTCAAATTCATGTTATTGCTCTGTTTTTCTATATTTGGAAGACTGAAGGATTGTAAGCTATTCTTGAAAAATTTATTTAAACTAAAAAAGACACCCCCAAACAGTTCGCCCATTTCTCTCACTCCCCCACCTCTTGCCTCCAGCAAACACCACTCTGTTCTCTGTATCTATGAGCTTGTTTATCTATGTATATTAGATTTCACTTGTAAGAAAGATCATATGATATTTACCATTCTCTGCCTATTTCACTTAGCATAATGCCCTCGAGGTCCATCCATGTTGTCACAAATAGCAAGATTTCATTCTTTTTTTATGGCCGAATATATATATGTATGTATGTATGTATGTATGTATATCACATCTTTTTTATCCATTCATCCATCAGTGGGCACTTAGGTTGCTTCCATGTCTTGGGTATTGTAAATAACGCTGAAATGAACACGCAGGGTGCAGGTATCTTTTCAAGTTAGTGTTTTCGTTTTCTTTGGATAAATACCCAGAAGTGGAATTGCTGGATCATATGGTAGTTCTATTTTCAATTTTAAGAGGAAGCTTTATATTGTTTTCCATAGTGGCTGCACCAATTTACATTCCCCCTAACAGTGCACAAAGGTTCCCTTTTCTCCGCATCCTCGCCAATAATTGTTATTTCTAGTCTTTTTGATAACAGCCACTCAACAAGTGTGGGGTGACATCTCATTGTGGTTTTGATTTGCGTTTCTCTGACGATTAAGGATGTGGAGCATCTTTTCATGTGCCTATTGACCATCTGTATGTCTTCTTTGGAAAAGGGTCTATTCAGATCTTCTGCCCATTTTTTTTTTTTTTTTTAGATTTTATTTTTCTCCTTTTTCTCCCCAAAGCCCCCCGGTACATAGTTGTATATTTCGTTGTGGGTCCTTCTAGTTGTGGCATGTGGGACGCTGCCTCAGCGTGGTCTGATGAGCAGTGCCATGTCCGCGCCCAGGATTCGAACCAACAAAACACTGGGCCGCCTGCAGCGGAGCGCGCGAACTTAACCACTCGGCCACGGGGCCAGCCCCTGCCCATTTTTTTTTTTTTTTGCTATTGAGTTGTATAAGTTCTTTATATATTTTGGATATTAGCCCCTGATCAGATATATGATTTGCAAATATTATCTCCCATTCAGTAGACTGCTTTTCCATTTTGTTGATGGTTTCCTTTGCTGTGCAGAAGCTTTTTAGTTTTATGTAGTTCTTAATTTTTCTTTCTGGTAGTTCCTATTAGTGTATAGAAACACAACAGATTTTTGTGTATTGATTTTTTTATCCTATAACCTGACTGAATTTGTTTATTAGTTCTAACAGTTTTTTGACAGAGTCTTTAGGGTTGTCTATATATGATATTATGCCATCTGCAAAGAGTGAGAGTTTTACTTCTTCCTTTCTATTTTGGACGCCTTTTGTTTCTTTTTCCTGTCTAATACTTCTGGCTAGGACTTGCAATACTGTGTTGAATAAAAGTGGTGAGAGTGGGCATACTTGTCTTGCTCCTGATCCTAGAGGAAAAGCTTTGAGCTTTTCACTGTTTAGTATGATGTTAGCTGTGGGCTTGTCATATATGGCCTTATTATGTTGAAGAATGTTTTTCCTATACCTACTTTGTTGAGAGTTATTAATCATAAACGGATGTTAAATTTTGTCAAATGCTTTTTCTGCATTTATTGAGATGGTCATATGAATTTCATCCTTCATTTTGTTAATGTGCTATGTCACATTGATTGATTCATAGATGTTGAACCATCCTTGCATCCCTGGAATAAATCCCATTTGATCACGGTGTACAATCCTTTCAATGTATTGTTGAATTCAATTTGCTAATCTTGTTGAGGACTTCTGCGTCATGTTCATCAGGGATATTGGTCTGTAATTTTCTTTTCTTGTGGAATCCTTATCTGGTTTTGCTATTAGGGTAATGCTTGCCTTGTAAAATGAGTTTGGAAGAGTTCCCTCCTCTTTTGTTTTTTTGGAAGAGTTTGAGGAGGATTGGTATTAATTCTTCTCTGAATTCACTAGTGAAGCCATCTGGTCCTGGATTTTGTTCATTGGAAGATTTTTAATTACTGATGCAATCTCCTTACTAGTAATCAGTCTGTTTAGATTTTCTGTTTCATCATGATTCAGTCCTGGTAGGTTGTATGAATATTGGAATTTACCCATTTCTTCTGGGTTGTCCAATTTGTTAGCATACAATTGTCTATAGCAGTCTCTTATGATCTTTTGTATTTCTGTGGCATCAGTTGTAACATCTCTTTCATTTCGATTTTATTTATTTGAGTCTTTCTTTTTTTCTTGGTGAGTCTAGCTAAAGGTTTGTCAATTTTATTTATCTTTTCAAAGAACCAGCTCTTGGTTTCATTAATCTTTTCTATTGTCTTTTAAATCTAGATTTAATTTATTTCTGCTCTAATCTTTGTTATTTCCTTTCTTCTACTTACTTCAGGCTTCATTTGTTCTTCTTTTTCTAGTTCCTTGAGGTGTAAAGTTAAGTCGTTCATTTGAGACTTTTTGTTTCTTGAGGGAGGCATTCATAGCTATGAACCTCTCTTAGAACTGCTTTTGCTGCATCTCATAAATTTTGGTATATTCCATTTCCATTTTCATTTGTCTCAAGGTATTTTTTAATTTCTCCTTTGATTTCTTCTTTGATTCATTGGTTGTTCAGTAGAAGGTTACCCTCTAATCTTGTTTGGGAACCAGTTATATAGACATATACCCAAATTGCACCTGTTCTAAAAAACAACTCTCATAACATAAAACTAGAAAAACAGAGAGGGAACGTGAGAGAGATTTTCTATGTATAAAAACAGTACATAAGTACTGATCGATAAATATATTATATATATAAATAATTAGTAAGTTATAACAATGCTTCATTTGGAAACAATGCTTCATGTAAAAAGTAATAGTAAAGACTTTGGCTTCTACTATATGTGCAATGAGAAGAGTTACATTTGACAGTTTCCTTTTCTATTTGTTTCCCTTTGCATTCACTGCTTAACGTCAAGAGTAGTCAATAGTTGCCACTTCCCCTTCCCAATTGACCATTTCTTCTTGGCTCATTTTGGTCTTGGCATCCTTCCAAACTCGTTACTAAATTTGCTCTTTTGTGAATAACTGGTGCTCTCTTGCACACCAAATCCAGTGGTCCTATGTGGACCTCTAACTGTTCCTTCTCTTGGTAGTGCTCAACACTATTGCTCACTCCCACTTCTTCAAGTTTTCTTTTCCCTGGTTTTTCTGCGAATACACTATCTTGACTCTCGTCCAGCCTTGCTGGCCATTTCTCGGCCTGATTTGTTGATGATTCTTCTACTTGTCCCTTAACCATAGAAGTCAAAAAACACAAATTCAGGCCTCAATTACTCTCTGCATTCTAGCTTTTCCTCTCTATTCTTCTTCTTCACTTTTAAAGTTTCAAGTGCCATTTTTAAACAAATGACTGCTGATTTTACACATGACCTTTCTCCCACGGTCTAGCCTCATCGACTTGACAAACATTTATTGAGCACCTGGAAGTGTCAGGCACTTTTCCAGGTACTGGTAATAGAGCAGTGAGCAGAACACAGAACGCTTCCTTTCCTAGGGGAACTTTCATTCCAGTGGGAGAGACAGCAAATAAGCAAAGTAACTAGTAGCTAACACTTATAGAGTGCTCACTTTATGTCGGGCGTTGTTCTAGAGGCCCTATATTTGTTAACTCATTAAATGGTCACAACCACCCCACTTGAAAGAGTTTAGGGGAAAAGAGGAGGAAACTGAGGTACAGAAAGGCTAAGTAACTTGCAAAAGATCACACAGCTAGTGATGGGTGGAGCTGAGACTCACATAATTTGGTTCTACAGGTCATGCTTTTGATCAATGAGCTACATTGCGCCTCCATATAGTACGTTATATGGTGGTGAGTGCTGCTCAGAGAAAACAAGGCAGAGGAGAAGGATGAGGGGTTTGTGTGTGTTTGAGAGGAGATGCCAGTTCTAGACTGGGTGGTCAGGGAAGGACCTACGACATCTGAGATCTAAAGGAGGTGAGGGAGAGCCTTGAGGAAGCTGGGGAAGAGGGAAGTGAAAAAGGGCCTGCAGTGAACACACGCCTACCTTTCTCAAGAAAGGGCAGGGAAGTGAGTGGCAGGGAAGGAGTGAGGGTCACAGGGGACCTGCGGGGGCAGGTCATTTAGGGTCTTATAGGTCATGGCAAAGACTTTGGCTTCAACTATGCGTGAAATGAGAAACTTAGTTATATTTTGCCAGGATCACTCTGGGTGCTGCTTCGGAAACAGAACTGAAGCGGAGCTGGGGGCTGAGAGGGATGATAGAGCCAGTTAGGAACTTATTGCAATAATCCAGGTGCCTTCGAGTGGGCAACAGCAGAAAAGGCGGTGAGAAGTGGTTGACTTCTGGGTCTATCTTGAAGGTAGAGCCAAAAGATTTCCTGATGGATTGGATGTGGGGTGTGAGAGAAGGGGAGTTAAAGATAATTTTAAGTTTTTTGGCCAGAGTAACTAGAAGACTGGAGATGCCATTACCTGAGGAAGATTATAGGAAGAAAAGATTTGGGGTGGTAATATAGGGAGTCCAGTTTTGGACATGTTTGAGGTGTCTACTAGCTAGGGAAGCGGAGGCAACCAGCAGATGGTTGGACACACACCACCTGGAGTTCAGGGGAGAGTCCTGGCCTAGAGATATGCATTATTTTCAACACACATGCACGTAAATGTTCTATGGGCACCTAGAGGAATATTCCAATTCTCCTTCCTCTCCCTCCTCATCTTCCTTAACAGTTGAGTGCTTATTACATGCCAGGCTCTTTCTCAAGTGTTTCTCATACTTCAATTCCTTTGATCCTCACACCACCCTGTGATATATGGACTATCGTAATCCCCATTTTACAGATGAGGAAACTGAGGCATACCTGCTCCAGATTCCTATCAGACCTCTGAGAAGAAAGTCAGGTAGCTTACAGTAAAACACAGGGATAAAAACCTCAGAAAGCTATTCATATAAGGATATGAGGATAACATATTTAAGGTCTATAGTAAAGGGGGGTATAATTGTACCAGAATATTTAAAAGAAGTATAACAAGTCTTCTTAAGAAAAAACATAGCCTTGAGCTTCTTGGCAGCGGAAATAAAAAGGGAAACAGCATGAACACCAGTTCGTCAGGAGGGATGAATTTTTCTTAAGTACTTGGTTATTTAGTTTTTAAAATAACTTCTCCTGGGGGAGTAACGTATATTCTGGGAGGAATTCTTAGGAGGCAAAAAATGAGTTATAAAAAAGCCTGAAATTGGTTAGATTAATCTCTATTTTTTTGTTCACCTTGTTAATCAGTAATCATTTATTAAACAATTACACACGTAAGACACTGTGCTAACGCTGTGAGAAATACAAAGATGTAGCAAACACTGTCTTGGCCTTCAAGTATCTTATGGTTTACTTTGAAGATAAAGCATAGGCACCAAAAAGGACCAACAATGAAGCAACAGCAGCAAATAATAAATGGACTAACGCGTCTTGTCATAGAAAGAATTTTATTCCGGTACTTATGAGACCCGAATTGTACAGCCAGACTTCTGGGCTTCAGATCCAGCCACCACTATTTGCTAGTGCAGGAAGTTACTTCCCCTCTCTGCCAGTTTCTTCCTCTAAAATATAGGGAGGGTGGGAGCAGAACCTGCTTCAAAGCGTTGCTGTGAGGATCTGGCGGGTTAATAATACCTGTAAAGAGCATAGTACCATGCCCAGCACGTAGTAAGCACTGCAGAAGTATTTGCTGTGGTTGTTAAAGTGCAGGGCCAAACACATCATTAGCAAAGTGCTTACATCATTCAGAGGAGAGATCTGTTCACCATGAGTGGTTAAGGAAAGCGTCCTGGCGGCCGTGAGATTTGAATTAGATCCTGAGGACCCCCCGCGTGTGGACGCAGACACCTTCCTGAACCATATGGCTGGTTGGTATCACCAAGATCTCCACCTCTATCCCAAGGGGACCATCACCCAACTTTTCCAGCCGTGTCTTCTGGTAGAAGCTTCTGGAAGGTGATGGGGTATAGGAGGGACCTTGTTAAACGCAGCTTAGTTAAGGAGGGCAGAGTATTAGATCTGAGTCATATTTGCAAGTCCCTGGGGGCATCTGAAGTTAACCAGATGACAATAGGGAGAAGAGTTAGTTACTCCCAGCTCCAGTCCATCATTTCATGCCTAGATTATAGGCAACGGAGAGACTCACAGAGAGAGTAACTGTGCAGGCAGTAGCTGTCCAGAGCCCCACCGTCCCAGTCTCAGGCTTCCGGGGCCTGGGTTCTCAGGCCTTAACCATAAGCGGGTCCCTGTCATTCCGTCATGTAGGGCTTTGGCCTCTGGCCTCAGTGAGACTAAGAGCCACGTACACATCAACTGAAAAGCAGAGGCGCGGGCAAGTCTAACCAGTTATTTTGTTCAGACTCAGAGAGGACCTTCAAGAGGCAAAGATGGGGAGGAGGGCGTGCTGTAGCATGAGGTGGGAATGGAGCAGAGGTCAGGGGAGGAAAGCCAGGGTTGGGGGGAGAGTAAGGGGTTGTGAGAACAGGTGGGCCTGTAGTAGCGTTTTCTGGAGTCCTTGAACATCACTGCAAGAGTAATTTTTGTCTTTTGGCATAAAATGAACTTGAAAAACTGTATAAAGAGTGGCTGGAAATGGTGCTTTTGTCATTTTGGAGGTTAGCTGATGAGGTCCATCCTGCGCTGGGCAGCGTTCCTGCTGAGTGGCCAGCTTGCTTGCTCCCACGCCCTGAACACTCACAGCCCACGGGCCTGTGGTGGTGGCGGACATTGCACTCAGGAATGCCCTGCTCAGCTTGTATTCTCTGGAGCAGAAATCTTGTCTGCGGCTCATTGAGGACAGCTGCTCAGGCGGGTCTAGGAAATGGGAAACATACGGGCCGCCGTGACAGACGGAGGTGCTTTCCTGAACAGGGGACCTTCTGGAGCCTGTAGCTGCAGTTACAAACACAATTAGGGGCTAACATGGCCTTGCAAATAAGTGCTGAGGACATATCAGACCTCCAGAGAGCCAGGACACCTTAACCCTGTAGGGACCACAAAAGGGAGCCAAGAAAAGGCAAGTGGGACTTTTCAACTTTTTCCTGGAATAATTTCACCTTCTAGGGAACTCTTCTCCCTTCTCCTTCCTGATCCCTCCTAGGTGAGCATTATACCTGTGGAGCTGAGGCGGGGAAATGAGGACTGTGGTCAGGTCTAGCCTGATGGGTTTTGCAAGGAACGATTTTGGGAAGATGGCCCTACCCTACTGCCCACTCGTATAAAGCCTCAACTTAAGGTGAACAAAGCAGGCCAGATTGAAGCTGCGGTTGGAGCCTAGTGGGAAGACCAGGCTGGGGTATTCTGTGGTCTAGAGTGGAATGCACTGGCAGGATGGGGATGGGGAAACATATAAACCAGAGGCTTTAAGAAGAGCCAAGCATCAGAATTAGTGAGAACAAATATCAACATGGAGTCCAAAGGTCAGAGTAAGAATCATAGCACAGAAAAGAGCCAAGAGTCAGGAGACTGCTGGAGGCAGCACCAGGACAGTGTCCATCTAGGGTGATTGTTAGGAAGAAGAAAGGGGATGCCTGTGGCTGAGTTCACTCATGGAAGTCAGAACATGGTGGATGGGCTTAAAGGCACAGTGGTGGGGCAACTGCTGACACCAGCCAATCGCCAGATTAAAATGTACATGCAATACCTTGCATAGGTCATATCTGACCACTGGAAGCCAACACTGTGGAAGCCCGGCCAGCTCCTGGCCGCCCCCTCCCACCCTCCTTCTTCAAGGAGAGTCAATACCAGTTTTAATTTTATTCATGGGGCTTGTGCTTGTTCCATGCTGCATCTCCTCAATGAATACTAACGGAACTCCAGATTGTTTTAAGTGAAGATCTGAGCAAGACACCTCCTTTCATCTTGTCAAGAGCTGTCATTTCCGACAGAGGTTTTCGGAGTTTCCTTTCGAACAGATTCAATGCAAACTCTTCTGTACACAGAGCTGCATATGTATTGCTGGCACTGGCAACTGCAAAGCAGTCCTCATGGAAAAGAAATGATCCTTGGCCTCCTGCCCCCTCCGTGGTCACTGTCAACAGAGAATCCTCCCATAGGAGGACAGAAGAAATGGAGAAGGAGGCAGGCGGGGAGGCAGTTCAGAGGACATCTCTTAGAAGGTGGGGGAAGCCGAGGTTCTCTTTCCTTTGCAAGGTTGTTTTGATCATTTTAAATGTCATTTCCATTATTTTCATAGCCATGAGCCTTTAAGGTTTAGAAGAATGGCTTCATGACCATTTGAACTGCTCCCTGAATTCCCGTCTTGCCTTGTTCTCGTCCATTTTGCATACAAATGCTATACATACATAGTTGCTATACAACTTTTTTTTTTTAATCCTGACACTGCCCTACTCAAAAATCCTCAGTGACTCTGATGGCATCTCAGGGAACCTTCTCTGACTGACCTTCTAATGTCCTCCATCTCCCTCCCCCACTATTTCAACCCCTCCCATCCATTGCTTCTGCCTGCCCTTACCTTGCCTAGCTGCAATGTCTAAACGCCACCTTCTTGCATGCTTAGTCTGGCGTGGTCCCTAAACCAATGAGAGACAGGCCTGTGGTCCATGGATTTGCTATTCTACCAATGAGCACAGTCTGGGTTCATCCTTAACCACAATCAGAGGGCCTGAGCTATCACCAAACTAGTGCTTTTCACGCCAACTCCAATCACGTGACTTAACTTCATTGTCCTCAAACCCCAAATGGTTTGGAAAGACCACCCCCTAAAGGAAATAAAAGCTCTTTTGATTGACATAGAGCATCTAGCTCAAAACCTGCTTCTAATCTTGTGGGAGCTGGTAGAGTGTAATATCCAAGAACTAGGGACAAATGATTCAATCCTGCCGCTCAGACTTCTTTGTGGTCTTGGGCTAGTTATTTAACTCAAGTCTCATTTTCTCATCTATGCAATTAGGATGCTCATAACACCTGCTTCATAACTTTGTGATGATTAACTGAGATAATAGATGTGAAGTATTAGCCTGGAGTGTGGCACACAGTTAAGTATTCAACAAATGGTAGCTATTACTACACTAGTTCTCAATTAGTATTGATTGAGCCAATAAATGAAATAGGCAAGGCTTAATGTATGCCTAGATAGATGTGAATTTATTGTGATTGTATAGTTTCTTTCCTTCCTCAGACACCCCAGTGAAGCAAAAATCAAGCAAAACCCACAAAGCATCACGCACGTTTTCTTTTCTGACCTACCGCTATACAAGAAGTGCTCTTTTAGGTAGAGGCACTGCCTTGCAGGCATCCTGCTGGCCTCTGGATGGGCCTGATCTATCTAGTAGGAAACATACTCCCCTTGGCCATTGGTGATGGTGGGGAGGGAGGCGTAACATTTGTTGAGGCCCAGCTCTCCGGGGATGAGCCAGCTGCCCCTGCAGCAGAAGCAATGTTCTGCTGTAATGACCCACAACGTTACGGCTCCCGGGCGCCTCTGACATGGGAGCAGGCCAGGGCTGAGTGGGCTGAGAACACTCAAGGGCAGTGCTGGGTGGCTCCTGGCCAGAGTGGCCCATCTGTGAGGCTGGCCAGAGGGCAGGAGGCAGGCTTCTGGCAGCCCATTCCTAGGAAGGCACTTTCCTTGCTTTAAGAAAACCACCAACTCATGGGCTGATGCTGTTGGGTATGAGATGGATGGGGGGCCACATTTTCATTCATGGCTTTGCTGTTGCATTCAGCTGGGTGGGGATGGTTCTGGGTTCTATCAAAGATACCGTCTGAGGACCAGTCTTGCTGCAGAAGCACTGTGCTCTATAGAACCCAGAATTTTCATGTTTTTTTTTTCAGGATTGAAAGCTCTCTTCCAGGCTCTCGTCTCTGGAGGACACTGATCCTCATTTTCCAATCTCCACCAAACCTTCTGCTTCTTTCCCCTTCTGTGTCTCCTATTCCAATTCACAAATAAGATGAAGGAGCTGCTCCAGATTAATTGTTAATTTGATACTTCTTCAAAATGGCCTTCTTTCCCCACTGTGCATCATATCTTTTTGTCTAATTTCTCAAATAATACATGAGTGCATTTTCATTAAGATGAAAACAATATAGAAGTAAATGGAGCAAAACACGAGAGTCATCCACCCTTCTCCCCCACATCCCACTCCCTTCTCCAGCGGCACCTTGGTTACCAGAAGCACTCAAACCTCCTCTCTATCCACTTACACCTGCATGCCTATCCGTGCATATGTGAGTTGTTATGGGCTTTGTGTTTAATTTAGTTTTTATTTTTGTCAAAGTTTTCTGTGCGTATAGTTTAGAGAATCAGCTATTCTTTCAGGATTATTATGAAAAACTGAATTTCTCCTCCATCCCACCTCCCATTTCCTTCTTTCCAGAAACCATCAATCTCTAGTCTCTTAGCTGATTCTTTGGGTATTTACACACATGTTGCTAAATACATTTCTTGTATGACTATTTCTTGAGTTTTTCATTTTGGGCATAATCTCTTGACTCCCCATATGGAATATGAGGATTTGGTTGTCTTTCTCCCTGGTCCCCCACAGCACACGCACCTTGATGATTTCTGTTTACATTATCATGACTCTTATAAGCCATGTGGTACACTATGCCTATTTCCCTCTTCTCACATACTGTTCCCTGGAGTTAATATTGTCTTGCTTGTTTATTTTCCCCTGTTATTATCGATAATTCAACCTCAAATACTTCCTCAGTGCATAAATTTCCTTTCAATATGTTCAACCGCATTAGTGACTTACTCGGTTTCATCTTCTTGAAATCTCTTTGGAGACTTCCGACTTGCTCCAGTCTGGACTGGTCAATCTCCAGGCCTGTCGCGTAGCCGCCATCTTGAGCTTGTCTTTCCCCATCATCCTGAATATGCCCTATGATTCTCTCTCATATATCATCCTATATGATCCCATGTTTTATGAACTCCATGTCCTCCTATTGTTTGATTTATCCCTTGTTTTGGGGGTGTGCATGTTTCAGTTGCTTCTTGAAAGAAAATATATAGAATTAAGCCATTCGTTCATTCACTCATTCATTCATGTATTCAATTTCTTTGAGCACTTAAGAATTCTGGGAAGAAAATATCTTTTAATTGTTGGGCACTGTTCTAGGTGTTTGAGACTCATCAGTAAATGAAATTCAAGATCCTGCCTTTGAGGACTTTATATTCTAGCAGAAAAAGTCTGATGACACAAATAAACACAATAAACAAGCAAATTATGTAGCATTTTAGAAATTGCTGGGTGCCGAGGAGAAAGAAAAAGTAGAGAAGGTCAAGGGAATTAGTCCTGCCCCTAACATCTGTGGAGCCTGAGGCAAGAGTTCAGGTGAGAACCCATTTAACTGCTGTCAAATTTGACTTATACTATGTCTAAACCTAAATATATACAAATATATGCAAATTTAAATGTATACAAATTTAAGAGCAATACAGATCATTTCATACTGTAAAATATCCTTCAGCTGCCACGTGCAAATGCTGTGGATATATCTTGAATTTGTGAGTACCTTGGAACCACAAATTGGGATTCAAAGAAAAGTAAGAAAATAGATGTACAGTACCACTAGAAAATGTTACTTTCTTATGTAGGAATCTATTGCGTTCATTCTATCTGGGAGAGAGGATTTGACAAGTTAATTAATTTGTCTCTGACTTAAGTGTTTCTGCCGCTCAAATCCTCCAAAGCAGTAACCCTCTTTGATGTTGGCAGTGTCCCAATTCACAAACCTTCAGGCATCCAGACGCAGTTTCCTTTTATTTCAAGGACATAGGGAAAGAGATGGAGAGATGCACTTTCCTGGGGCCTGAATGGTGTTAATCATGAGAGTGGAGGTTTACAGTTATAGATAGTGCTGGGCCAGCTGGGAGGGCCAAATCCCAACTGACAGAGGTGTCCATATATTCTTTAATAATGTGTGTGTGTGTGTTCGTGATATGTTGGGCCCTACGAAACCTAGGCCTGGGTCAGAACTTTAAGATCCTGCCAGGATCTTAAAGAGATGTTAGGATCAGGAGCTCTAGGACAGAGTTAGAGGAAGTCAGGGTAGAGTTGTTGAAAAACAGGTCATGTGAGAAAAGACTGAAAGAAGGTGCAGCAGTTAACCATAATGCTATTTTTGGGAAGAATATTTCCTACGTAGGGAATAACTAGTGCAAAGGCCTTAAGGCATATTTATGTGTCTTTAGTGTTAATGCACATTTAACTGATAGTTTGTGTATAAAGTTCTGGGAAGAAAATGTTTTTTAAACAACTTTGAAGAAATTACTCCCTTGCATCTGCCTTCTATTATGACTATTGGAAGACTGATACCATTCTGATTCTTGATCTTTTGGAAATGATCTATTTTTTCTCTACGGAAGTTTGTAGGATCTTTCTTTTGGCCTTCTTTCTTACCATATTCTTGGTGTAGATCTATTTCCATCCATTGTGCTGTGCACTCAGTGAGCATTCATTTGTTCAATAACTCATTCCAAAAACATTTACTGAGGGCTCACTATGTACCATGCTCTGTTCTATATGCTGGTGATGCAACAGAGAATAAAACCAAGAAAACTCCCAGCCCTCCTGGAGCTTACATTCTAGTAAAAGAGAAAGACCTTAAACAACATAAGTAAAACATTCGGTGTTTTAAATGATGACAAATGCTATGGAGAAAATAAAATGGGGAGGATGGACTGCGAATTCTGGTGAGTAGGGAGCTGAAATGGTTGCAATTTTAAACAAGGTGATCAAGGAGGGCCACACCAAGGTGACATTTGAGTTAAGTCCGGAAGGAGCTGAGGGAACAAGTGATGCAGATACCTGGAAGAAGAGCATTTCAAGCACAAATGTAAGTGCCATCAGGACAGAACATGTCTGGTGTGTTCAAGGGACGACAGGAGACCAGCATCACGGAAGCAGAATGAGCAAAGGGGCCAGTAGGGGAGGTGAAGCGTAAGAGGTAAGAGCAGTCAGATTGTGTAGGGCCTTAGAAACCATTGAACATACTTTGGTTTTTTTACTCAAAGTGAATGGGAAACAGTTGGCTAAATTCAGTTCTCTTTGAAGTTGAGACCAACAGGACTTTTTGGTGGTATGGATGTGAGCATAAATGAGAGAGAAATGAGTCAGAACTGATTATAGTTTATTTTTCTTTGTCTGAGGAACAGGAAGGAAGAAGCTGTCATTAAAAGAGTTGGGTAAGATTTGAGGGGTTGTTTATCTGGAGATGGGTGGTAGACAACAGAAAATTGGCCATTGGATTGAACAACTTGAAAGCCATGGGTGTCCTTGAGAAGAATGGTTTCGGTGGAGTTGTGTGGCCAGAGCCCTGACTGGTTCCACTCAAGAGAAAACAGGCAAAGAGAAATTGGAACCAGTTGGAGTAGTTTAATTATTAATAGAAAGAGAGAAATGAGATGGCAACTGCAGTGGAGGTGGAGCTAAGCTTATTATTTATTTTAAGTTGAGAGAAATAACAGGAGGTTTGTATGCTAACTGGAAACTCATGGCCTTGAGTTCTGGAAAATTTTCTTAAATTATTATCATTATCTTAATTATTTCCTCTTCTTTGTTATCTTTGCTTTCTTGTTTGAAACCATTATCTGAATGTTGGATTAGTTCTCTAATTTTCTGATACATTTCTCTCCTATTTTCCATCTGCTTTTATCTTCAAATTTCTGGATTTTCTTTTTCTCAGTCTCACCCTTACTCCTTCTATTGAGTTTTAAAGCTTTCTGTATGTTCCTTTCTTATAGCATTCTGTTCTTGTTTCATGGATAAAATATAGTCACACATTTCTATGAGGATTTTAATGATGGTATTTTATTAGGCTTTGTTGTCTTGAATTGTTTCTATTTCCTCAATTCTTTTTCTTTCCCTGCTTGTTCTTTTGATCTCTTCTTTCACACTAAATGCTTTCTCAAATGCTCATGATCCTTGGTTGCTCATAGTTAAGGCTGGGGCACTTAAAAGCTTATGTAGTGGAACTTGTCGTCTGTGGATTTGCTGTTAGTGTGATCTGTCTGGGCTGCCATATTGGGGACTCCCCTGTTTCACTGTCTTTAAGTCTCTTCTGTGAGCTGGTCACATTAACATAGACTCTTCTAATACCCTGTCTGGTGGTTAAATGCCTGGCTGACAGCTGACTGGGAGTCAAGTGGGGAAAGATGGTTGGAGGTCAGCTCTCAATAGTCTGACATAAGCTTTTATTTAATGTCTGTTTTCAGTATGGTACTCTTACCCTCAACTTGCCTGTTCTATGCTTTCCAGAGAATAAACCTCCAGTTTATGGGGAAGAGACAGATCCGTGGCTACTAGGAGTGCAAAAGAGCTTCTGCTTTTTTAACAAACTTCTAGCCAGACTTCCTGTTTAAGCCACCTTTAACCCCTGCTTCCAAAAGTAGCTTGTGTTGCCAATTTCTGAGCCTTTTGGGGTCTCTGCAGTGTAAATTGAGTTGCTTCTTGGCTTTCCTTTCAGGACTCTCCCAGCTACTGAGGCAGGATCTACCTGCCCATCTAATTTTTGGCTTTCAGAATGTTTTTATTGTAGTTTCCTCTCCAGGACTCTTTGTCCTCGTGGGTTGACTCCAAAAGCTAAAATAAAATAATCTGGAGTCTGCAAGAGAGCTGAGCTAAATGCATATGCTAAATTTTCTGTCTTGAACTGGAAGCTCCAAGTGACACTCTTTAAATTTTTTACTTATTTAGTGGAGAGGTGAGAAAATTGAATTTTCTTTATTAAAATTGCACAATTTTTCTTAATTCTCAAAATAACATAACATTTCATCTTTTTTTTCTTGTTACATTTTACAGTTTTATCATCATTTCTAACTGTAGCTCAGCTACTTGGTTATTTACAATAGAAGTAATTTACATAGCGATAGTTACAAATCAAGTTAAAGTGTATTTAAATTTCCAATTTTACTCACTTACAAGTCTGCAAACTATTTCTAATTTTTGTATATTTTCTCAAGTTATTTTGAAAATTTTCAAACCTATAGAAAAGTTGCAATAATAAAATATACATCAGTAAGTATATCCACACTTGAACTTATTAGTTGTTAATATTTTCCCACGTGTGCTTTCTCTCTCTTGCTTGCTCTTGCTGTAGCTTTCTCTGTCTTTCACTATATGCGTATATATCTTAATTTCTCAATCATTTGAAAGTAAGTTACAGACATCCTGACACTTCATCCCTAATCTGTCAGCATGATTCTTTTAAGAATAAAGCTATTTTCCTACATAACCAAAATACCATTATTACACCCAAGAGAATTAATGTTAATATAATAATGCTATTTAATATATAGCCCATTTTCAACTTACCCTAATTGATCCAAATATTTCCTTTAAGGTTGTTTGCCCCCTCTCCCAATCCCAAATCCAGTCAAGGATCAGGTAGTGCATTTGGTTATCATTTATCTTCAGTCTCTTTTCATCTAGAACACTCCTCTGTGTGTGTGTGTGTGTGTGTGTGTGTATTCTGGAACATTTTGAAGAATTCAGGCTAGTTTTTGGCAGAGTGTCTCAATCTGGATTTATATGATTATTTCTTCATGATTAAATTTAAGTTCAATATACATATATTCAATATATATTTAGTAAGAATATATTTTTATATATTCAATATATATATTTAGCAAGAATACTACATAGTCAATGCTGTGTACTTCTCATGCATCACATAGGGAGGCACATAACATCAGATAGTTCCATTACTGGTGTTAAATTTGATCACTTGGATAAAGTGGTGTATTCCAGATCTCTCTATTTTAAAGGTAGCTTGTGATCTCTATATTTGAGAAGTAAACTGGGGGGTTGGGGTGGGGGTGAAGAGCAAGGATGGATGATACTTTGAAGTCTTGCAAATATACTGTTCTCCAACAATCTTCAACCCAATGGTTTTAGCATCCACTGATGATCCTTGACTGAAGCAATTACTATACTGACGACTGCAAATGGTGATTTTTCTGATTTTCATTCTTTCTGTGTTTATTAGATGGCAATCTCCCATACAGAACTTTCTTCTTCCACCCCTCTCCCTTTTTCTGTCTTACTTTGAGTAAGTATAGCTATGAATTTATGGATTTTTTTAATTCAATATATTATAGTCCATTACCTTCACTAGTAATTTCGATGCTCAAATTGCCTGAAATTTTTCTCATCAGAGCTCTTTCAAGCCAGATCCTTTGTCCTTTGGATATATTCCCTTCAACCTTTGAGTCTCCCTTCTTTCTAGCACAGAAAAATGTCCTAAGCTCTCTTTGTAATTTCTCTACCTCGGATCTGAAATCAGTCATTTCTTTAAGGAGTCCTAGTTTCTTTTAGTGAGGACTGGTGTTCAGAAATCAAGTATTGGATGCTAAGTTTCATTATGTGCCACCTTTTGCGTTATGAAAGGAGAAATAAGAATGTTCCATGTATGCACATATGTTTGCTTATTGTGCAAAAAGAAACTTGGTGATAGATCAGAAACAAATGGGATTGGTTACTTTTGGGAAGGTGGGGGGAATGGAGTGGAGGAGGAATGAGAAGGAAGCTTCTCTGAGGACCTCATTTAATTTGCTGGGTGTCATTTCCTTTAGGCCTTTTCAATGAACAGAGCTAGGAAACACATTACAAAACTGTGAGTTTATATTGATACCTCCAACACTACCCGCTGTTGCCCATTCCATCTTTGATTCTCCCTCCTCCACAGTGAGAACCTGTTCCCCAAACCATTGCCGTATTTATTCATTTACCCATTTCCTGTATACAATAAAATCTTTTAGAATTATGATACCAATGCCACCTTTAACAACAAACTTATGAAATAAAGTTGAAGATTTTTGCTTTTTTTTTTTTTAAATCTTAGAATATATGCCACAATGTGTATACAACAGAATACTGTATTCAGGAGCTACTTCAAAAGTTCTTTTTCTTTGTGTGGTCATGTTACTGCTATATCGTAGTACACTGTGAGAGAGAAAATCATAGTTCATTTATCCAATCTTTTATGTATAGGCACTTAGATGGTTTCCAATATTTTGTTAGGTTCATTTATTTCTGTTTGCACTCACTTTTAGGATTTGTGTTTTTCATCCTTTTTTTGATGTAGTTTTACTTTGAATAAGCAGAAGGGTTACATGGCTCAATAGTCAAAACCATATAAATGTTATATAGAGAGAAATCACACTCCTTCCCCGACTCTTCCTCCACAGTCCCACCCACCTACTACAGACAATGATTTTCATTGGTTTCTAATTTATCTTTCTTGGATTTCTTTTCTCAAAAATAAGCTCTTCTTTCTTACACCAAAAATAGTATTCTAACCTATCTAGAAATAATATATAATGTAATGAAAATATATACATATATATAAATAATATATATAAAACTCTTTTGCCTTTCTAAAAAAGTCTAAATTATTGTTTAAAAAGTAAAAATTTAACAATATATCCTAGAAGTCACTTCACGTCAGTTAGTAGGAATCTTCCCCATTTTTTCTCATGGTTATGCAGTGCTATACTGAGAGAAGATAAATCACAGTTTATTTATCCAGTCTTCTATGGATAGGTATTTAGGTGGCTTCCAATACTTTGCTACTGCAAACAGTGCTTCAACGAAGTGGAGGTGATCTCCTGTTCCTTTCACTCTTTCTTTTCCTTCTGGTATTCTCATCATGCACATGCTATACCTTTTGTCATTGTCCCACAGTTCTTGAATATTCGGGATTTAAAAAAAAAATTCATTGTCTTTCAGTTTGGGAAGTTTCTACTGAGATATATTCAGGTTCACTGATTCTTTCCTCTGCTGTGTCCATTCTACCGATGAGCCCAGCAGCGGCATTCTTCACTTCTGTTACGGTGTTTCGATTTCTAGCATTTCCTCTCAATTTTTTCTTAGAGTTTTCATCCCTCTGCTACATTGCCCATCTGTTCTTGCATGTGGTCCACTTTTTCCTTTAGTACTCTTAGCCTATTAATCATGGTTATTTTAAATTCCTGGTCTGATAACTTCAAGATCTCTAACTCATTTCTGAGTTTGGATCTAATGCTTCCTTTGTCTCTATAGACTGTGTTTTGCCTTTTAGTGTGGCTCATAATTTTTTGCTATAAACTGGACAAGCCACATCAAGTAAAAGTAACAGAGGTAAACAGGCCTTTGGTGTGAGGTTTTATGTTTATCTGACTAGGAGTTAGGCTGTGTTTACTGTTTGCTGTAGCTGTGGGTGTCAGAGGGTAAAATTTCCTCTGGTGTCCTTGTTCTAGTCTTCTCTGTTGTCTTTGGGTTTCCCTAGAGACTTCTTCTTAAATAATGTTTGAGCTTCACAGTTTTATCAGTTGGTATTTCCCTGATGTTATACAGAAGCCCTATGGATGTGGGGGTGCGGTGTGGGCGGTAGGAATGTTCTGTAATCCTATAATCAGGTCTCTATTTTAGTCAGTCTGTGCCTAGGGCTGTGACCTTCACAAGTTCTTAGGTTATCGCTCCCTGCCCTCACTTTGGGTGACACAGGAAGGCTAGAGGAGGCTGAAGTTGGGTACTTCTGTTTCCCCATGTCAGCCAGGCTCTGGCAAAATATTTTTCTTTGAGGGCAGGCCTTTGTTAAGGAAAAGAGAAAACTCTGGCTATATTTTGAAATCGTTCATTTCCTTCTCCTCCTTCTGGAAACAAAAGGGGATTTTTCTTAGATCTTCACCCTCAGAACCTATGAGGTTCCTGGGGGTAAAACTTACAAAAGTGTGGGTGCCCTTATGGATGGTCTCCAAGATATTTTTTCTTAAGCTCGTGTACATTCAGTCCCCAGCAATTACCTTTGTTTTCCCACCAATTTCCTCCCAGTTGCTGGCTCCAGCAGGGGTTTCTGCTCTCAGTAGGCTGTGATTCTCAGTATTTTCCTGTTTTCAAGTTTTCAAGGCAGTTTCCCTGTGACCTCAGTTCTCTGACAGACGTAAGAAGAATTGTTGATTTTCAGTTTGATAAGCTTATTTTCTTGTCAGAGGATGAAAGTGATGACTTCTAAGCTTTTTACATGTTGCATTGGAAACGGAAGTTCATATAAATTCTGAAAGTGTATCTCTTTCTTCCTCCAGTTTTACTGAGATCTAATTGGCATATTAGTCTAAGGTGTACAGCACAATGATTTGATATATGTATATATTGTGAAATGATCACCACAATAAGTTTAGCTAACATCCATCACCTCATATAGTGTATCTTAAGGATAAAATCCTAGAAGTGGTATTACAGAGTCAAAGGGTTAAGAAATATGCAATTTCATTTGACATAGGCAGATCCCCCTACATTGGGTTATACTATTTTGCACTTCCACCAGCAATGCGTGAGACTGATGGTTTCCCAACAGCCTTGCTAACAGAATGCTGTCAAGCTTTTGAATTCTTGGTAATCCGATGGTGAGAAATGATGTCTAAATAGAGGTTTATTTTGCATTTCTCTAATTATGAGTGAAGTTGAGCATGTTTTTATGTTTAAAGACATTTGTAGATCTTTTCCTGTGGACTGTCTGTGTCTTTTGCTCCATCTCTTAAAAAATATAGAGTTTTGGTGTTTTTCCTCACACGTAATATTTTGTATATTAGGGAGATTAGTCCTTTATATGTGATATATTTTGGAATTGGTATTACTAGTTTGTAATTTGTTTATTGATTTTTCTTTTTAATTCTGGTCATGCAAAATTCTTTTGTATGTGTGTAGTTGACTTTACTTTTGTTTTACCTGGATTCTGAGTTATAGTTTAGAAAGACTTTCTCCACATTTAAGCTATAAAGGAATTCACCTGTATTTTCTTTTAGTTATTAAATAGTTTAAATTTAGATCTTTGATCCATTTAGAGTTTATTTTGTATATCATTTGAGGAATGAATCCAATATTTTTTTAACAAATGGATGCTGAGTCGACCCATTATCATTTATCAAAAAATCATTTTTGCCTCAGTCATTTGAGATGCAGTATTTTTCATATACTAAATTTCCAGATGTACTTGGGTCTATGTCTTGATTTGCTATTTACTTCCACTGGTCTGTCTACTATGTGCTCCATTTTGATAATGTTTTAATTACAGTGGCTTTGTAGTATATTTCAATTTCTGTTCTGGCTAGCTTCCCCTCACTTTTCTTTTTTCCCCCTAGCTATTCTTACATATATATATTCATGTAAACAAGGTGGACACAATTTATCTAATTCTAGAAAATAAAAATTTAATGATATTTTTATTGGGATCATATTAAATGTATGTTAATGTAGGAGAACTGGTATTTTTAATTTGTTGAGTCATTAAATCTGTATTAGTTTTCCTCTGCTGCTGTAACAAATTATGACAAATCTAATGGCTTATAACAACATAAATTTATTATCTTACAATTCTGCATGTCAGAAGTTCAAAGTCAGTCTCACTGGGCTAAAATGAAGATATCAGCAGGGCTGCATTACTTCTGCAGACTTAGAGGAGAATCTGTTTCCTTGCATTTTTCATCTTCCTTGGCTTGTGGCCCATCCTCCATCTCATAGCCAGCAGTATAACATCTTCCTTTCTCCACTCTGCTTTTGCGGTCATATTGTCTTCCCTGACTCTGATCCTCCTGCCTCCCTCTTATAAGGACTCTTGTGACTACATTGGACTCACCCAGATAATCCAGGATAATTTCCCCATCTTCATATCCTTAGCATAATCAACTCTACATATGAGGTAACATATTCACAAACTCTGGGAATTAGGACATGGACATCTTTGGGGGACCATTATTCTGTCAATCACACTATCCAAGAAAAAGCAACCTCTTTCCATTGTCCAAGTTTATTTTTGCAATTTCAGAACTGTTTTCAAGTTTTCTTTATAAAGGTTTTACACATTTCTTCTTAAGCCTAATTCCTGATGTTTTCATTGCTTTTGTAAATTGAATATTCTTCCTCATTATATATTTGAGTTGATTATTGATTGGATATATGAAAGCTGCTGATTTGTACGTTAATTTAATATCCTGATATCTTACTTAAGTATTTTATTGTTTGTGTTGATTGTCCTTTGACATATACGTTCAGGTATATTATCACATCAATAGAGAGAGATATACTTCTTTTCTAATTCATAGATGTCTAAAGGGTTTCGCTTGTCTGATTGCATTGGCTAATGCCTTCAGTACGTAGCGGGCAGCCTTGTCTTGATCCCGACTTTTGAAGGAATGCCTCTAACGTATCCACATGAGTAAGAGTCTAGCTTCAAGACTGAGATATGCATCGTTTATCCTTTTAAGGAAGTATCCATCAATCCTTACCAGGATTGTGTTTAGAATTTTATCTAAGGCATTTGCAGGATCTTTAGAGGAAATTATCTCCATTTTCTATTTGCCTCCATTAATATGGTAAATTAAATAGATTTCTTAATATTGATCCATCCTTGCCTTACTGGAATAAATCCTATTTAGTTATGATATGTTCTCTTTCTCTATTTTTTAATTCTGTTTGCTAATATTTTATTTAGGATTTTTACATCAATATTTATAAGTGACATTGGTTTGTAATTTTGTGGGGCACTATCTTTACCAGGTTTTGGGAGAAATGCTATTATTTGTTTTGTAAAAAGAATTTGGATGTTGTCCTAGTCCACTCAGGCTGCTGTAACAAAATACCATCGACTAGGCAGCTTATGAGCAATGGAAATTATTTCTCACAGCTCTGGAACCTGAGTCCAAGGTGAAGTTGCTGGTAGATTCACTGTCTGGTGAAGTTCTGCTTCCTGGTTCCTACAGGGCCATCTTCCTGCCGTGTTCCACACCGTGGAGAAAGGGACAAGGGAGGTTGGTGGAGTCTCCTTTATAAGAGCACTAATCCCATTCGTGAGGGCTCCACCCTCATGACCTATTCCCTTCCCAATAGCCCCACCTCCTAACATCATCGCCTTGGGGGTTAGAATTTCAAAATATAAATTTTGGCAGGACACAAATATTCAGCCTGTAGCAAGACGTTCTGTCTTTTTCTGTGCTCTAAAGCAATTGAAGTGACATTCAGATTTTCTGATCTTTGGAGGCTTGATAGGGTTCACCTGTGAAATCATCTGGGCCTGACGTTTCCTCTGTAGCATAATTCTATGATGACTTTGTTTCTTTTATGGAAATTGGTTTACTTAAGCTTTCTATTTTCATTGAGGTCAAATTTGGTAAATTGCATTGTCCTGCGAGTTTGTCCATTTCATTTAGCTTTTTAGTTTATTTGCATAATTATGCTAAGTAGTCTTTTATTTTTGCTTCCTTTGTTTCAGTGGTTATTTCCACAATTTAATCATTAATTTTTATACTTGTGCTTTATTCCTTCTTATTAATTAGATTAGATAGTGGTTTGTCTATTACACTGATTTTTTTCAGCAAGAAGCATTTTCATTTACTTATTACTTCCACTGTTTTCTACCTCAACAATTTCTGCTTTTATCATTACCATTTCCTTCATTCTGCATTCTTTTTGTTTAATTTGTTGTTCTTTTTCTTGCCATTTGAGCTGGGAATTTGATTCGTTTATTTTCAATTCTAATTAAAAAAACTTTTAATTGAATTAGGACATATAAAAAGTAGACAAATTTTACATAACTGAATTTGAGAAGTGAACAAACCCTGGTAACCACACCTAGATTAAGATCCAGACTATTATTATAACCCAGAAGCATCCTGCACATTGTCTTAGTCAACATCTCTCTAATTCTGCTTCTATCTCTATAAATCAGTTTTGTTTACTTTTAAAGTTTGTACAAATGGAGTAATATAGATGTACTCTTTATGTCTAGTTTCTTTGCTCAAAATTTATGTTTCAGCGGTGACTGCATTTAGCTATATGTTGTGACTGCATGTATTTCCCTTTACGAATATACAGCCCTTTATTTAGTATTTTGCAGTTGACAGATATTTGTACTGCTTTCAGCTTCAATGTATTGTAGGTAAAGCTGCTATGAATACCCTCGCTCATGTCAATGTGTGCACATATGCATGCATTTCTGTTGGGTACAGACATATCAGGAGCCCAGTTCTTAGGTCACAGACTATGCAGGTATTCAGGTTTAGTAGATCTGCTTACACAGTTCTTCAAAGTAGTTGTACCAATTTACACCCCTCCACCCCAGAGTACAATGGTTTTTACTTCCCAGTCTCTCCAACATTTTGTACTGTTAGTTTTTAAATTTGAGTCATTCTGAAGCATTTTTATAGGTAGCTCATTGCTGTTGACTGTCTCTTCATATACATATTGGTCATCGGATATCCTCTTTTGCAAAATGTCTATTAAGTCTTTCGCGTATTTAAAGACAATTGAGCTGTCTCTCCTTTCCTTGTTGATTTAATGTTTTTCTATGTGTGATTTTTTTCTTTTTCTTTCTTTCTTTCTTTTTAAATTCTTTTGGTATTTAGAAAGTTTTGTTTTATTTGCTCTATGTGTTTACACCAATAACTTTCAGTGCCGGCAGTCTGCTTCTTCCTTACATGGGCTCCTGTTACTTCAGTGATATCCTGTCTCCTATTTATTGTCTCTATGTTGATCAATGAGTTCATTCTGTTTCCCCCATTTTCTATTCCTTCTCTACCCATTTTAGTTGTTTTATTTCTACTTTTTTTGAAATAGCTTTTCATCACAGAGTTGATTGTTATGGGTCAATTTTCCTGGGTATGTGTTCTTAGATATTATTTTTTCGACCATTTTTTCTCTATTTTCTCTTTCCTCTCCTTCTGATAGTTCTTTTACACACATTAGACTGTTGACATTGCTCCATTGATCTTGAATGCCCTCTTTTACTTTTTTCCTCACTTTTTTTTGTCTTTATATTTCAGTTTGGATAGTTTCTTTTTACTTATCTTCTACTTCACCAATCTTTTCCTTGTTTGTGTTCATTCTGCTGTTAAGCTCATCTAATGAATTCATTTTTTATATTATATTTTCATTTCCAGCATTTTAATTTCATTCTATTTTACAGTTTCTGTATTTCTCCTGAAATGTTCCATCTCTTCATTCATCTTATTCATCTTTTACACTAGATTTGTTAGCATTTTTATTGGAGTTATTTTAAAATCCCTCTCTGTCCGCTGGATCATCTCTGTGTCTGCTTCCATGACTTTTACTCTCTTTTCCATGGGTGTCATTTTCATTCCTTCTTTTTTATTTTTGTGAATTTTAATTTTTTTCTGGACGTTTTGTATAAGAGAAAAGTAGGGACTGACATAAATAATACTTATCTTCAGGGAGCGGCTTGCCCTTTCTTGTGTCAGGCCACTAGATCTGTAGTTGAACTGGATCTGATCTTTGTTGTGATTTTAGTTTGATTTAATTCATCACTGACTTCAAATATTTTGAGGATGAAATCAGGACATTTCCTTCAATAGTGCCTGAACTCTGAGAATTAATAGCAGATTTCTGAACTGTGTAAGATCTCTCCTTGATTTACAGCCCAACCATCTGTCTTTTGGGTCTCTGAGGAGTTCTCTTTGCTCATGAGTCTAGCTCCCTTCTTTGTAAGCCTGGTGATATCTTTCAGTCCTATTTCCCCACCTCTGGGTCTTCTTAGAGCAGCATCCCTATCCTCTGTGAAGACATAGGATGAACAGAGGAAGGTCTGCAGAATTTCTGCCTCTTGCCCAGTCTTTGGTAGTTGAAAGCCTTGAGTGCCTTGGTATGTTTTTTCGTTTTTTCTCCTCCGTCTCAATCTTCCTTCGGTTGAAGACTGGAGTACCTAAGACGCTGGTTGTCTCAGCTCTTCCCCTTTCCTTCAGTCTGAGACCTTAGAATGGTTTTGTTATATTTCTGTCAGTTCTCCCATTCTTTTCCTCTCCCATGACTTCAAATGGCACATGCCTTGCATTTGACGGTCATCCCACCTGTCTCACAGTGGATCTCTCTCAGCTCTCTTTTGCTCCTTCCTTTTGGCATACTATCCCCAAATGCTTTGTGAAGACCCATGCGATTAGAGGGGAGGGACTTGCTCTGTGGCTGTGGATTTTCAGGATTCTAATCTATCATGCCAGTCCACACATGGCCTTAACAAGTTCTTTAGACTTTCCTTCAACGTTTTCCTTATCCCACCATGGTAGATTTCTCTTCCTCCTGCAGTTTCATCAGGGATAAGAGTTGCACTAAATCTCTTCTTTCCCATAAAGGACTCCCACTTTTCTGGAGTTTAATTTATTTTGGTTTCTCTGTGTTCTCATTTTCTGCTGGATTTTTTGAAATCTGCATAATCTGTATATTATATATATTCTGTGTATTATCTGGCCTGTTTTGGTGGTTAGGCTGAGAGTGAAACACTTGCAAAGTTCTATATCTAAACTGGACAGGAATCAAAATTTTCTGTATTTTTTGATTTCCAGTTAAAAAAAATTTGTTTTCAAATATTCAAGCCAAAAAACTTCTTAGGAGACATATTAAAGCATTTTAAATTTAGATAGAACATGAATTCAAGAATGTAGAGTGAACACATCTATTTTTATATAAATTTAAAATGATCTAAAACAAAATTTAAAACGATTTTAAATGAAAAAAAATGAATAACCCCCTTCATCACCCCCAACACACACACACACAAAAGAATGAAACAGAGAGTTAGTGGTGTTCCATTAATCAGAGAAAAATCTTAAGAAATTTCTGGAAAATGGAAAGCCGAAGAAAAAGTTATGACTGAGAAGCAGTGGAGGGGAGAAGATGAAGCTGAGAAAACCCTCCCAAGTGACCACAGTTGAGAAGGGCGTGTGTCTCCCATTCAGTCCTCCAGAGCCTTAGGACTGAGACTAGGCAAGCAGCATGAATTATAGCTGGAACAGAGTTAAGGTGTATATATGGAATAGTTTACATACCCCATCTCATTCTTCTTTTGTCTTCACCCCACCCAAAGAGAAGACTGCAGAAGGCACTTAGCCTCAGGCCAAAAAACAACATCAAAGGATTCTCTTCTAAAGAACTATCTGGAAAGAACTAGGGCAACTGGTATAGGTGTTAGTGTTCTAGAGCAAAGGCCTCCACACTGTAATCTTTAAGGTCTCAAAGATAAGGGTCAATCAATATCCTTAGGGTGAAGGCCACCAGCCCAATATGCCTAGTCCAGATGCTTCCAATCAGTCTTCATATTGCCACATTTTAAATATGAGTGGGAAACCAAGTGTTCTGGTGATCTATTGCTGCCTGACAAACCACTCCAAAATTTAGTGGCTTAAAATGACAATGTATTATTATCTCTCATGGTTCTTTAGGTTGTCTGGGCTTACCTAGATGGTTCTCACTTGGAGTCTCTCACGTAATTACAGTCAGGTGGCAGCTGGGGCTGGAGTCATCCGAAGCTTCATTGGGTGGGATGTTCAAGATGGCTTCCTACTCACATGCCTGGTACTTAGGAAAGTACCTCCTGAGCTTTTCTCTCACTGCATGTGGCTTGGTCTTCCCACAGCATGGCAGTCTCAAGAGTAATCACACCTGTTACATGGAAGCCGGTTTCCAAGAGAAAGAAAGTAAAAGATGCTTAGCTAGTGAAGGATAGCCCAGAACTGGCACAGTGCACTTCTGCCTTATTCTATTGGTCAAAGCAATCACAGAATCTTCCCAGATTCAAGGGGCTGGAGACATAGACTCCACCTCTGAATGGGGAAGTGGATTATGTTGTAGAAAAACTTGTGGGATGTAAGATATTATTGTGACCATCTTTTAGAAAATATAATCTACCGCATTAGTTATTACAAATCCTTGAGAAAAACCTGCAACTCAGGAAAGACCAAGATAAATAAACAGAAAATTAAACATCTTGGAGAAAATAAAGATTATTCAAAAAGTAGCAGTCTCTAATAAACAAAACAAAGATTCAAAACTTATTATTATCTCTCAGAGAAAGTCAAGGTAATATTACATCCATAGAAAAAAGAATTGTGTGCTAAGAAAAAGAAATGATCAGAAAATAGGAAAGAACTTTTAAAATTCAAAAAATGAGTGCTGAAATAATAAAAAATAATAATAATGAGGAACTGGCCCAGCCTGTATCTGCTTGTATGCATTGAGAAAAAAACCCTCAAAACTCTCAACAGAGATGTGTAGAAATAAACAGTTTTCTTTCTTTCTTCTTGATGATTTGTCTATTCTGGTGAGAGAGGAACAAATTTACATTTTGGCATGTATGTTAAGAGTGAAAAGTCTGAAAAGAGTTAAGAGTGTTAAGTGTGAAAAGTCTGAGTTAAATGACCCTGTAGTTCCAATTAATTCATCTTATGTTTTAAGGGCTCTTGTTGACTGGAGTTCTGGGCCAGCTGGCTTGGGTGGGCCAGGCTTATTTGATGCTGCTTCCATTTTCCCCATTCCCAGAGCCTGTGGAATTAGGGAAGCCCCCTCAGTGGTCTCCTCACTACCATACCCTCCCCAAATCTGTATCCATATAAAATCAGGCTGACATAAATATCAATAGCAGACAGCCCCGAGCAGCGATAGGTCACAGTAGGGCCGTGGGCAGCATTTGAGGGCTCAGTCAAAGAGTGAAGGGCAAGCTGACACCTGGACCTTGCTGGCAGTAGGGAGGGAGCTTCAGGCTGATTGAGAAATGTGCATATTGGGGGCATATGTTGGAGGCATCATCACTTTGTGCCTTTTGACCTTCTCCCCGAATAGTACTCAGCTACCTGTGGAGAGTATTATTAGTTTCCCGGAGCTTTTGTCACAAAGTAGCACAAACTTGGTGGTTTAAAACAGCAGAAATGATTCTCTCACAGTTCTGGAGACCAGAAGACAGACATCCAGTGTTGACAGGGCCTCACTCCCCCTGGACGCTCTAGGGGCGGGTCCTGCGTTGCCTCTTGCAGTTTCTGGCGACTGTCGGCATTCCTTCGCTTGTGGCTGCGTCACTCCAGTGTCCGCTTCCATCTTCACATCACCCTCTCCTCTGTCTGTGTCAACTTTTGTCTGTGTCCTGTCGCCCTCTGCCTTTCTCTTATAAGGAAACTTGTCATTGGATTTAGGACCTCTTGGATAATCCTTGATGACTTCCTCATCTCAAGATCCTTAGCTTAATCACAACTGCAATTACCCTTTTACCAAATAAGGTAACGTTCAACTTTTTAACGTATAAGGTAATATTCACAGGTTCCGGTGATTGGGACAGGAACATATCTTTCTGGAGTTACCATTTAACTCGTTACAGAGAAGTCGCTTGAAGCATGGGGACTGAGATACTCACACCAATTTCTCACGCGATTCCTGCTGACCACCTCCTGCTGGGTTAATTTGGCTGTAACTGCTCGGGCTTTGTGGAATCTTGTGCCTACATGTCTGAGCTCTTCTTGGAATTCAGAGTACCAGGGAGGAAAACCTAGTGAGGGACTTATAAACCCCAGATTGAGCCAAGAGGGCAAAATTTTGACATCACAAAATGGGCAATCTTCTCCAAAGGACTGTGTCCCATCCTCATTATGCCAGTACAAGATGTCTAAAGTTTGACTCTCAAGGCACTCCTTAGCACGCTGAATCTGAGATGAGAATTACTTCACTTAGTAAAGAGGATTAATGTTTCCTAACAAAAGGTAATTTATTCAATTGTATGCAAAAGAGGTGGTAATAATGGCACGTACAAAGCATGCTTATTTTTGTCTATTGTATCATATGTTTAATTCCTATAAAAACACCAGTCATGCTATTGAGTACCTTTCGGAGAACTTGACCACTTCCAGAATGAATTGGATTGTGTTAATTAAATACACTTGACTTTAATGAAACCGAAACCTGATAGGCTTTCAAGGAAATGAGGCTTAGCAAGCTTTAGTGAATTTTAATAGATAGTGGATAGGATTAAATACAAGATCAGGCAGTTCTGGTTTGCATCAATTGGAACGGCAAGGAGACACCAGTCACTCTTGCCCATCTGGCAGAGAGGTTTACCTTTTAAGGGCTCATACAGCTAAGCAGCGAGTGTGTCTATGGCACCTCGAAAGTTCTGTCTATGATCCTAGCCAAGAAAGGCTAATTCTCCCATATTTGGGACTGATAACTAATATTACAGAAGAAAGAATCAGATTTTTAATTATCTTAACAGCATAAGGTTAAAAAGTGAGATGAAACTGAACAGGAAAACCCATAAAGTCTTTAATTTAAAAGTTAATTGCACAACTGTAGGGTTGGGGATAGCTGGCTTTGCAGTAATTCATGTGAAAACTGAGGATTCAGAATAATCGCAATCTCAAATCTGGCCAAGAATAATGGAGTTGCCTAAAATATTGACCTTGTCTTGGGTTGTATTAATAGAAGAACTTGCACCCAGAGGGTGGTCCAGCCACTGATAAGACCAAGTTGAAGGCACCCTGCTTATTAGATCTACACATTTCAGGACGATGATAGACAACTGGAAAACATCCCACAAGTGACCAGAATAGGGAGAGGTCTGGAAACCATGGCCTATTAGGAATAGCTGAAAGAACTGGAGTATTTTTCATGGAAAAGAGAGGATGTAGTTTAGGAGGGACATAAAACTTATTTTCAAATATCTAAAGAAGACATGAGGAAAAAGAATTAAACGTATTCTCTTACTCCAGAGGTTAGATATAGGATATTACAGTGTATTCTTGAGATCTTCTTTTGATGCAGTTAAGAGCAAGCCAGCTTGAATTAGTTTAGGCGAAAGGAGGAATTTATTGTCTTGCGTAATGAAGGCACCAGGAATGCTTGAAGCTAGCCACTTAAACCCCTAAAGGACTTTCTGGCTCCAATTATCATTTCTACTTCTTTCTGTGTCATCTTCACTCTTTCCAATCACAAAAGGTGTTTTCCTTGAGGATATGGCCACTGGCAGTTTCTATGCCCATCGTCCTAGATTTACTACCATAGAGGAAGGAAGTTCTCCTAGCTCTTGTGTGGGAAAAAATTCCAGGGAAGAATTTTGATTGGTCTGGCTTAGACCACATGTCCACCTCCTGAGGAATCCCTCTGGTCGGGGGGCTGGCACAGCAGCTTAGCTAGACTGAGTCCCCTCTCTGTGGCCTCATATAAGAAGATGACCACCTTCATTCAAGCCTCAGGTTATAAGAGAAGGGTGATGCAGTAGACCAGAAGAAAGAAGGGTGGGGTGTTGGGAGACAAAGCAATAATTCTCCACTACACAGAGAAATTGGTTTGTGTAAGATATAGGGAAGACCCTTTTAAGATTTAAAGTTTCGGGGTATTTAGCCCAAGGCATCCCTCAACATAGCCATTCATGATCCTACAGAAGAGCACAGCAACAGAGCACCAGGGACCCCAAAGAAAGGGCATCCTGCCATACACCATCCTTTTATCTGCCCCTCGTCTAACCATATTGCTCATATTGCTCTTGAACCTCACATTTCATCCCTCCCAGTTCCAAGAGAGAACTTCTAGACTGATTCTGCCTCACGGTTCTGGTAACATTCACAGATTACCTTGTTCAACAGCCTTTCAGCTGAGACCCAGTCACCAGCCCCTGGCCTCACCCCTTCTTAAACTCCTCACCATCCCTGTAAGTCTTCCGGATTAGTCAGTGGGGCCTTGGGTAGTTTCTTCGCATGCATGTTCAGGTCAGTGCTCAGCTAAAGACTGGAAGGAGACCCCTTAGAGACCTCTGGAGGGCTGTCTGTGCCACTCTCTCCTCTCTGGTACTCTGCCCTGAACTCTAGCTGCCTTAGCTCCCTCGGACTCTGCTCTGTCTCCTCAACCCAGAAAGTCCTCTGGGCTCCCCTTGAGTTCTGCCTCCCTCTGCTGTGGTCCTCCATCTCTCTTTAGGCAGGAAGCAGGGACAATCCTGGGGCTCACCTTGTTTGTTTGCCATCACTCAGAGATCACTGTCCTTCCTTGTCAGATGTCTATTGTCTCGAAAACTATTGTTTCATATATTTTGTTGTTTTAAACATTTGTTGCAGGTGGGAGAGTAAATCCAATTCTTGTTACTTCATCTTAGCCAGAAGTGAAATTCCATAACCAAAGATTTATTATGTTAAAAAGATTGTTGAAATTTGGTGTGTTTTCCCTCAGTCTCCTCCACTCCTAGGTCTTTTGAGCTCTCCATTAAAAGTCAGAAGAAATCAGAATTTGTTTTGCCTTTCCCTGCCCATTGGTAGAAGCCATGGATTGTATTTTCTCCAAATGGAAGAAAGTTTCCTTCCAACTGACCTCTTCTTTATCTTTTCTTTATTCCTGCTTCTCTCGTTCCAAATCAATGCTTTTAAATGTGCAGTGTTTACATGTAATCATTAACTGCTTTAATCATCACAACTCTGGCTCAAAGGATGAACTACAAATTTTTTTCTTAAAAAAGTCGAGTTACAAAAAATGTCAGTTTTTATCAGAATAAAAATAAAATGTGCTCTGGAGGCTCAAGTACTGGGGAAACGGTCATTATTTACTGAGAAGATTGTAATTGTGAGGACCAGTGTTCCTCTAATGGCAGAGAAAAAGGGACACGAGCAATGGGAGGGGGCATGAGGGAAAAATTGTGTTCATTCTTCTATTTTTTTCTTCCTCCAAGAGCTGGGCTAAGACTGTTTCTTAAATATGACCCATGTTTGAATACACACAAATTATCTTAAAATTGGCAATACATTGTTAATTCTTTACCATATAATAATATCAATTTCTTAAAAGCATCTGAGAAACTAAATTTTAAACAACTTTTATACTTCCAATCATCTGAACGATCCTTTGAATCAGCAGCCTGCTTTCCTGTGTAGATAAGAATCATTTGTAATTAGCACATCAATTATTTCTATGTAAATGACTATTTCTAAAGTAATAATGAATGGTTCATTAACTGAAATCGTCTCCTCACAAATTTGTTTGAACCACCCTGTTACTTTTTTTTTTTTTAATAGCACTTATAAAAGTAAATTTCAGCTTAGGCTACTGATGAATTGTCATAAATTGTAAGTGAGTGAGGTCCAAATTAATGAGGCTTTACTATAAATTCATCCAGGGGCATAGTAGACTGACTGTCCCCAGAGAGAGCAGATGTGCGGTTGACAGGCGGGCCTCTGAGAGATTGTATTTATTGAGAGCTTACATGTGCCAGGCACTTAGCTGAGTGCTCTACATGCATGATCTCATTTAATGCTCCCAACAACACAATGATTTAGGAGATGCTACCCATTTCAGACGACAGCACAAGGCTCAAAATGGTTTGATAATCCAACCAAGACACACTTGTAAGAAGTAGCCAAGCGGGGATTTAAGCTCAGATCTGCCTCGTGGCAAAGTTCCTGCTCTTCACCACAGGGCACGGGGCATGTCTCGGGGCACCAGCGCTGCCCTGGGGCCTTCCCTGCCTACGTTGGCAACGCTTTCTGCTCTCTCTGCCTTCACCCACTTCTCGGCAGCCTTCCCAGACACCTCGTCCATCCTTCAGCCTTTTGGGTCTTAGTCCCCTGGGGCTCATTCAAGCCCGTTGCCAAAATGGAAACTCTAAATCAGCCGGGGTTATTGGCTGTCGAAGGCCATGGAAAGTGTTATGTCTTTTGTGAAAATGGCAGTTAAGGTTCTAAATAACAGCAATGGAGGCTATTGGAGACGGTTTGAAAAGGGGTTTTGTTGGCTGATTTATAACCAACTTTTGAAATGAAATTTAATAAATCTAAGAAGATATATGAGCCTTCCAGGGCTTGTTATATGAATTGTTTGTAACTGATTTTTTTTTCCCAGAGAGCCTCATATCAATTTCTTTTATATATTTCATGTATTCTTGGAAAATGAGCTCCAGGAATCAGAGTTCCTCCCTACCCTCCTTTGTCTCTGGTTTCTGGACGAATGTAGATCATTTCATGCGAGGCAGGATTTCCTCTTGTAGAAGGAGAGGGACATCATGGGGCTCAGGATCATTGGACTCTGGTCCACCTATCTTCCCTGCCTTAACGTGTGACTCTGGGCATGTTGCATACTTCTTTGAAACATAACCATAATCTGCTGCTCTCTCCCCCACCCCCCCCCCCCAACTCCAACCCTCATCAACACCTCCAGAAGTGGAGAGGATGAACCTCTGGCTCCACATAACCAATAACCTCTCATAGAATCTCCTCAAATTCATCACTCTACAGATGTTTATTGAGTGACTGTTAAGTACCAGGCACTATCGTAGATGCTGGGAATATAGCGGTGAACAAGATGATCACGGGTCCTGCCCTCACAAAGCTTTTGCTACAGTAGGGAATTAAACAAACACATAAATAAATTAGTAAGATAATTTCAATTAGCGAGAGATACCGTGAAGAAAACAAGAGAAGAGTATAGAGTGATGGGATCAGTGGGTGAGCATGATTTTGTATGAGTCGTCAGGAAAAGTCTCTCTAACTGTCTGTTGGAAGAACCCATGAGACATAAGAGATAGCTACTGCAGAGGTCCTGAGGTAGAAATCAGGTTGGCATCTAAAGAAGGCCATTGTGGCTAGAATAGAGTAAAAGGTGGTCCATTTTATGTAAAGTCTTGTATGCTACCAGGAAGATTTTGAATTTCATTCTACATGCAGTGAGTGTTTTAGATCCTCTTTTAAAAGAGTGCCTCAGCTGCCTGGTGAAGAATGGAGGGTGAAAGAGGCTGTTGTGATTTAGGTAAGAAGTGACAGTGGCTGGGATTAGGGCAAATGGGAGCCATGGTCGGAACTGGTCAGATTAAGGAAATGTTTTGGAGTTGTTGCTTATAGGTCTTACTGATGGATGAGGTGTGTGGAGGGGAGTGAGGAAAAGAGAACAATCAACTGTGATTCTCCATGAAAATACTTATGTAGACACCAGACAGACAGACACAAAATCCCCCAAATGCTACGGAAAACTAAGACCTACACCAAATCTCAACAAACTCTGGGTAATTCTCTCCTTTCCCTTCCTAACCACACTCAGAGTTTTGTTTGGGCTCTCAATTCCTCCCCAAGCCAACTTCATCTTCACCTTCAGGGCACAGTGATTCTGTACCCCTGTCGCAGTGATTGTTCTGAGAGACCTAAGCCAGTGCATGCATGTCCTTGGTCACAGTGATCAGTTCAAAGGTGGCCAATCAGAGTGACGCATAGGAATTTTTTTTTCAATAATTGTAGGAGGTGATGCTCTTTCTTCATGTGGATGTACGAGATGAGGTGTGCAGTTCTGGTTGCTTCTGGCAACCATCTTGGAAAGCCAGCCTGATGAAGAATTTGACATGTGGAGGAGGGCAGAACAAGAAAAGCACTGAGACCCACGAGTGAGCTCTGTTCAAAACGTCCTGAGCTTCTTTGTTACAGTGCAAGTTGGTTTTGTAGTATTTGCAACCTGAAGCATTTCAAGTGAGACAAGCTGCTTGCTGTTTTCATTGGACAGTAGAGACACAATCTCCTTGAAGTAGGACCAGAAAGCCACAGGGAGAGAGCAAGTTTGTATGAGAAGATTAAATAAGGCTATGTGCCAAAAAGAAAACAGGCTGAATTAAGGGAAGATTCCAAAGATACTAGAATTGGAATAGAAAAATTAAAATCCCATTCAAAACAATGAAGAGCAGATCTGACTTTGTGGAAAATTAAAACAGCAATACTTATAATTTTTTTTGAAACTCCTCTCTATTGCAGAGAAAGCTTAAAGAGACTAGCATAGATGTGGAAGACAGAACGGAACTCTCCAGGTATCTTCAAGGTACAATCAACATTAAGTGGAACAGAAGCAATAAACAAGGCAGAATTGAAGAAAACTTTCTATAAATGAAGAAACATTTGAATATGCAGATCACAAGGGCTCACTCTGTTCCAGGCAATGATAATGGAAGTGCACCATGCCACTGCCATAAGCAGACCAGCAGGAAAACAGAACAACACAAACCACCACCACCATCGACAGCAATGAACAGGCTGCTGCCAAGAGACAAAAGTCCTGTTGACCTTTAACTTCTTCTTGGTAACACTAAATACTAAAACCAACAAGGAAATTTCTATTTGGACTTCTAGGTGGAAAATGTTGCTGTCTCAAGAGTTATTTGCTGGCCTGTTGTTGTCTATGTTCTCAGATATTAAAGGTCTTGTAAATTACACAAAATATGGGCACTAATAATGTTAAGTGCTTTATATAGAATTTCAATATCATATAGAGTTAATTTGAATCTTGAAAGACATAATCCACATAAAGCATTTAGAAGAATGTGTTTTGCACATCTATCAGCTCTAAAAATGCTAGTTATTATTAACAATATTAATAATATTCTTCATTGGAAAAACTACTTGAGGATGTTGATTAAGGTGGAACAAAAATGTAAATTCAGGAATAAGGAATTCATTATACAAAAGAACCTTGTAAGCTTCAAAACTATTTAAAAAGCTATATCCTAAATAACTCAAATCCATAGGAAAAATTAAAATTATTGACTTTTATAATTATTTCAGAATAACATATATAAACATTGCAATTTTTCAAGAAGTCTTGATCAATGGATTGTTTTCTCAGAAATGAAGTTTCTCCAGCTGAGTAGTTTTACCAATGAATACTTTCAACTTTCAAGAAACATATAATCTTTGCACTATATAAACTGACCCAGAACATCAAAATAAATCAATAGTTCCACCAAATTCAGTTTACGAGGCTATTGAGAGACAACTGTCACAGTGTGTGTGGCAGTGTCTTTAGGCCTTATGGATAGAAATTGAATTGCTGGACCAAATTTTTGTCAAGTTTTCTGCCAACCACCAACTTTATCTCTTCAAAACAAAATAGCTATGAATGACTACATATTTGATAATGATTTTTCTTTTCTTCTCTTTTTATTTCTAGCTAATTGCTTTAGAATACCTGTAACTTTTCAAATCCGTCCAATAGAAACTCAGATCCAGGTTCATATCAATTTTAAATAAGTTGGGGTCTTCAGAGGGCATTACCAATCTTGACACATCGACGAATGGATCACACACATGAGATAGGATAGCATGTGCCGTATCTTGTGGGAGGCAGTGCATGGTGTGGGAAGGACACTAAAGAAGATGCTGGAATATTCATGCTTGAAAATCATTGCTAAATTTCCTTCTCTGAGTCCAACCTGGCCCCACTTGTTGTCCAACTTTCATGCCATGGTGAATGCTTTATCAATAAAATTTCCTAAGACTCATATAAATAGTTCTCCCTATTGTTCTATTTTAAAGCAACAGGTCAAGGGCTAATCCTACTAGAAGAGTGGATCCTGGTTGTCATAACAGCCTAACGGTGGTGGAGGGAGTAATACATGCTGACTTCTGGAGGATGATCCTGTAACCGGGGGGCTACAGCTGTGTTATATTCAAATCTACTAAATGAGTTATTCCTACTTCCTAACTTTCTCGAGCACAATAAACTACAGTCATTGAGATAGCCTAAATATCAGTTTTGAAACCTGAAAGAGCCTAACAAATATTGAAGATTACTCCAATGATTGAAAATTCTCCAAGTTCAATGCCTTGTCCTATAAAAAGTTTTCATCAATAGCAATAGAATTCTATTGGAAACAGATGTTCTTGTGGTCTCTTCAACATAGAGTGTTAACATTTTAAATGTTATGCCATTTTAAACAGGCTAAACCGGGCATTTTGTTTTTGTTGGCATTTTTTTCTTTTAAAATGTTGAAAAATTTTTAATGTCCAGAAAATAAAACTAACATTGGTGTACCCACCATGCACAATTTTTAAATGTTAACATTTTGTATTTTTTGCTTTAAATTTTTAAAAATAAAATAAATAGAACAATACAGATAAAACTAAAGTTTCGTTTTTCTCATTTCCCTTCCATTCCTCATCCTCCCTTTCAGAGAAAACACCTACAGTAAATTTTCTCTGTATGCTTCCAGTCCTTGTTGTTATACATTTTCTACTCAAAATATATCTACAAAAAATAAATGTAGTATTGCTTTGAGCTTTTAAGATCTGTATAAATCTTTATATTGTATGTATCTATTTTATGCTTTTTAGATGGTTTCATGTCAATACACATGGATCTATCTCATTCTTTTAACTATTGTATTCTGTTGAGTGTGACTATACTACAATTTATCCATTCCTCTACAGATGAACATTGGGTTTTTTCCCCCTAACTTTTTACTATTACAAGCAACGCTGCAGTGACATTCTTGTATGTGTGTGTGAAATTGTCTTTAGGGTTTATGGGTAGAAAAATCAATTGCTGGACTATAGAGTCTGTACTTTTCAGCTTTACTAGATATTGTCAAATTGTTCTCTAAGGTGGTTGCATCAATAAACACTATCAGCAGCAGCAGCAATCTCAAGAGTTCTTCCTTCCTCTGCCTCCTCTGCATCTCTGTCTCTGATGGCTCCTGTTGACTTGGGGCTTCTACTCACGTGGACTCTGACTATACCACCTTCTCTCTTCCTTCATCTTAGTTTAAATGCCACTCTTTTGGAAAATCCTGACTGATGAGGTCCGCCTATACTTCTTAATAACTCTTACCACAATTGTAATTCATAAATCATTACATATTTATTTAGTATGTCTCCCCATTACACCATAAGCTTTATGAGAGTAGGAACTTTTCTGCCTTATTTATTTCTCTACTCCCAACACTGGTCATGTGCTTGATAAGTAGTTATTAAAGAAATGAGTGCATTCAAATCACCCAAGAAAGACTCCACTGCCTTGCCCAGGCATCTGTCAATGCGGGGTGCCTCTGCTGGGCAGAGAGTATAGCATTGTGATTAAGAACAGGAGTTTGAGAGCCAAAGACACTTGGGTTTGAGTCATGACTCAGCAGCTAATTAAATGTCTATGACATTGGGAGAGTTATTAAAACTTTCTGAATCACAGTTTCATTCTTGATAAAAAGGGAGCTGGTAATATTACTTGCTTTGCAGGATTGTTATGAGAATTAACTGACATAGAAAATATAAAGCACTTAACATAGTACCAAATACATACTACATACAAAAAATATTAGCTGTAAGGATATGAATAGGCAATTTACAGAGAAAAAAACTCTAAAGATTAATAAGCATACCAAGAGATGCTAAAGTCAATTAGTGATCAAAGAAATGCAAACTAAACAATGACATATTACTTTATATCTGTTAGACTGGTGAAATTAGGAAAATGTCAAGCGTTGGTGGGAAGGTGAGGCTATCAACATCTTTGTGTATGGCTGGAGGGCTGTAGAGAGGCGCAGCCATTCTGAAGAGCAGTCTGGACATACTCAGGCAAATTACATACAAGCAAATTCTATGTCCAGCACTTGCGGAATATATCAGCAATAGATTCTTACACAGATCCATAAGATGACAAGTAAAGATCTCCATTGCAACGCTATTTGTGGTGGGAGAGTTGAAGGCAATCTAGGTGTCCACTGCCGGGAGTGTGGGCAGGTATGAGGGGGTGGGTGGACATCATAGAGTGCCATGCAGTGTTTAAAAGCAGCAAGCTGGATATATTCATGGATAGACCCTAAAAACAGTGCTAAGTGAGAAAAAGAAAAAGAAGATGATATATAATGCAATACACATTTTACATGACACAAAGGACAAAAAGTACTTAATAAACACAATTCTCTTGCTGCCTGTGAGGTCGGAACTGGAATGGGAGTAAGGAATTGGAATTAAAGGACATAAATTTTGAAAAATATATCACACTAGAGGGGTCCTGCACTGATGACAGTGCAATGATGATACACTGAAGACTGTGATGAACTCACCTGTCTACACCTGAATTATAAAAGAAAATTAACAAGGAAATAGCTGGCAGGATCATGTGATAAAAGCAAGACGACCTATTTGGAATATGTTTCACTTCTGACAACACAGAGTGAGGAGGTCCACAGAGCTGTCCCCCATAAAACTGGTGAAAATTATTTTAAAAAACAAAAAAACATCTAAAGTCTCTGGAAATGGGCCTGAGGGCATACAGCAAATGAAGGAACATTTAGTCAAGAAAATCTGCTAAGACTCTGTAAGAAAAATAAGAGTCTTGGTATTTCAACCAAGATTCACTCCCTCCTCCCAGCCCAGGGAGATGGCAACTCCACTCTGGACTGTGCAGCCAAGATCACAGGGCTCCTTGTCCTGGCTCCCAGTCAGAGGGCTATCTTCTCATTTGGGGCTGGACATCACTGCTCATCCTGCCCCCAGCTACCTGTTGCTGAGGCTGAGTTCTGCCCACATGGTTCTTAGTTCGAAGAATAAAAGGAAGAAGGGACATTCTTGATGCCTCCATTTTCAGGCACTGTCCTAGGTGCTGGAGATAAGCAGGAGGGAGGGCGCAAAGTCCCTGTTTTTGCGCAGCTTACATTTTCAGTGGGGAGAGACATACAATAAACAAAGAAATGAATACATAAAGAATATAACCTCAGTCGGTGACAAATACTACAAGGAAAAGTAAAACAATGTAAGGGATAGAGAATGATGGAGGGGACTGGGATGCTATTTTGGATAGGATGATCAGGGAAGCGTCTCTGACAAGGTGCCTTTTGAGCAGATACCTAAGTGAAGTGAGGGAGGGAAATGAGAACATCAGGGGCAAGAACATTTCAGGCATCAGGGGCCACATGTGCAAAGGCTCTACAGCAGGAGCATGTTTGGGAGGTTGGAGGGCCAGCAAGGAGGCTGTGTGGCTAGAGCAGAGTGGGAGATGGGCAGAGTGGTAAGGTCAGAGAGATAGCCGGGGATGGAATAGTTATGGTCTGTGCAGTTGTCCCAACAAGGGATATTGATGTCTTGGAGAAAGGTAGTAGAGATGAAGGTGGGAAAGTAATTAGTTTCTGGCCTCATTCTTAAAGCAGAGTTGACAGGAATTGCTGAAAGTTTGGATGGGGAGTCAACAAGAGTCAAGAATGAAAAAGAAAGAGAGAGAGAAAGAGGAGTCAAGAAGGACCTCAAGGATTTTGGGTCCTGGCAGTTAGGTGAATGGAGGAACCATTTATTAGGATGGCCCTGCCTAGGGGAAGAGTACTCAGTGTCCACATGGACACGTCCATCTAAGGCCAGCCTGATTTTTCCTCCTTACATGAGTCCAGTATTTTCAAGAATTTGATTTTGGCTGTGTTAAGTTTGAAATGTTTATTAGTCATTCAGTTGGAGATGTGGCATAGACAGTTGAGTTCAGGAAAGAGGTCAGACCTACAGAAGTGAAAGGAGAATACAAACAGTAATTAAAGCCATGGAACTGGACGAGATTAGAAGAGATCTGTGGCCTGAGTCCAACGGCACGCGATCACTTAGAGGTCGGAGAAATGGGGAAGAACCAGGAAAGAGATGGAGAAGGAGCAACCCGGGAAGCAGGAAGAAATTAAAAAAGAATAGTGTCCCCAAAACGAAGTGAAGACAACGTCTAAAGATGGAGTTGTTAACTGTGCTGATTGCTGCTGAGATGTCAGGTGACATGAGGACTGAGAAGTGACTGTTGATTTGGGAAAGGGGAGGTTGTGGCCATCTTGACAAAAGAGTTTTCATGTATCATGGAGATGAGAGCCTGGTGGAATGATGTTCAAGAAAGAATGGGAGGAGAGACTTTGAGAACAGACACCCATTAAGCAAGGGGTTTTACTATAAAGCAACAGAGAAAAAAGGCTGAAAAGTGCTATGTCAGTGGAATTTTCTGTTTTGTATTTTTTTAAGTTCAAGAAAAAGCGAGGCCTTTTTTATGTCATTTGGAGTGATCCTTTAAAACATGAAACGTTGATGATGCAAGAGACAGAAGGCTAACTGGAGGAACAAAATCCTTGAGTAGGCCAGAGAGGTAGGTTCCAGGGCATTAGTGGAGGAACAGAAACAGCTTGGTTCATCCACTGTCAACAAAGGGATGGCGCAGGACATACCCACAGATACGGGTAGGTTGGTGGATTTGGTGGAGGGCGGATGTGGAAATTGTTTTGATTGTGTCTATTTTCTCAGAGAAATAAGAATCAAGATCATCATCAGTTGAGAGTAAAGGGTAAGAAGGGAGTGTTGGAGGTTTAAGGAGAGAGTGTGTATTGGTTAAGATTTTATTCTTCTATGAGTAACAGACACTCGAAATAACAGTGGCTTAAATATGTTAGAAATTTGGAAGTATGCTCCCCAGCACTAATGTGGGGGCCCTACTCTGTGGAGTTCTTGGGGTTCAAGCTTCTTTCCAGCTTTCCACTCCACCCTTCCTGAGCCATGGCCGTCATCCTCATAGTCTGTGTCACATCCCTGTTCCAAGCAGCAGAATGAAGAAGAGAGAAGGGGCACACTGCTTGGGTGTCTGCAGTCTTTTAACAAAAGTTTCCAAAACTTGCTCATGAAAATTCCACTGGGCAAGATTTGGCCACAGGCCCATACCTAGCTGCAAGGAAAATTGAGAAATGTAGTCTTACTTCTGGGCAGCCATATGGTCAACTAAAGATTCTATTACCAGAGCCATTACAGGTATTAGGGGATGACTATCTGTGCCATGATGTGAAATAGTCATCTTGGAGAGTGGCGTAAGGAATTAAGGAAATGGAGCAAAATTTTTGAGTAGCCATATCTTACTGCTTCCATGCAAGTGAGGAGAGAATTGGGGATTTTCCAGGCGAATTTGACACAGGAGGAGAGCAAGGGAGTTGAGGGTATATGCAAGGGAGAGATTGTAGTGATGCAATTTGGAATCTAAGCTTGGAAATAAGGAAGGAGAGGACAAGAGATAATGGGAGGATGTTTCAGAGGAAAAATATGAGAAGCCAATGCATAGAAGTTATTGATGAGATTCCAGTAACTTTGGAGTAGAGGTGGTAGAGCGAGTGAGTGGAAGGGTAGTCGCTGGCATTCTGAGAGTGGGAAGGTGGTGCAATTATTGGAGATGACAAAGTCTAGGGCACGAGTGAAATTGCAGAAAAACTCTGCACTTCATTGGAAGACGAGAGTTCAAGGATGTGAAAAGGCTGGGTGTTGGATGAATGACCTATGTGGATGATGACGTGACTAAGAACAATGACAGCCACAGCAAAGGAATCATTCCAGTGAAGTGACAGGATGGTCGACAGGTAAATGAACAGGGGACAGACAGATACCATGTATTTCAAAGGAGTTAGAGATGTAGAGGAAGGATGGAGGCATGGTGGCCTGGGAGAGCAAGAAGAACTCTTTCCACACTCCAGACTGTGGTAGGTGGGTTGTGGAAGCATCAGCAGCCACCATTTGGGGACATTCCTGGGAAGCAGTCCAAGGATGAGCCAGAATGCAATGAAGAGGGATGTGATAGAGCTTTCAGAGAAGAGCTCAAGCATCCTCTGTAGGAATTTTCCAAAGATAATGAGTTCCGGAGCATACGTGGAAGGGTCTTGTGGGTATGGAGATGTGGGAGACTGAGCAGCATCTGTACTGGGACGTTTTCATGTGGGGATATGAGCAGGTTGGGAAGACAGGTGAACAGGGTTACGGGGTCTGATGAGATTCGTCCTGAAAGTCTTTAGGGGAAGATGTATTATCAGTTTGTTCTATATGTGGCCCCCTTTGGGGATAGGTCTGCCAGGCAATGTCATCATGACAGGGGTGGGGTGTCTTACCAGGGACAGATGGAAGTTTAGGGGCTTCCCTTAAATCTTCTGAGGCCACGTTACAGCCGTGGGAGTGCTGTCCAGCCATGAGCAGGCTTAGCTTCGGTGGCCTGGAGCTCGGGAGGTGCTCCTGATCGAGTTCAGGGGGTGGTCTTGCAGCAGGGGAGGTCCAGCCAGGACAATCCTCCTTGGGATTGTCTCAATAGATGCTGCATGAAGCACAGTTGACAAAATGCAATGCCTAGTCCTGATTTAAATTCAGAAGAGTGGGGCACTTCCTTCCCTAACATCACACTTAAAAATTAAACAAGCATTCATGTTAAAGTCAGGAGTAAGAAACGGATGCCCACTATCACCACAATTATTCAACATTATTTTGGAGACAATGATGTACAGATTGGAAAAAAGCACACATATTGAAAAGGGAGTTGTAAAATAACGATTTTTAGATAGGACTGTAAATCTGGGAAAACTAAGAGAAGCACTTAAACAGCCATTAACAACTAAAGAAGAATTTAGCAAAATGGCTCGTTAAAAAAATTCAGACTGTAAACATCAATAGTTGTCTTTTATATGAACAATGACCAGTTAGAAAATGTAACGGAAGAAAAACTTTCATTCATAATAACAACAAAGAAGAGAAAATATCCATAAATAAACATGGCAAGAGATGTGTAGGGCCTGTATGAAAACAACCCCGAAACTCTAATGAGATTTATTAAACAAAAGTTGAATAAGTAAAAAGATATACTGATTTTTCATAAAATGATTAAACTTTATAATTACACCAATCTTCCCAAATTTAACTCTATATTCATTATGATCCCAATCAAAACGCAAACAGGATTTCTAGGAGGAATTTGACAAAATAGTGCTAAACTTCCTGTAGAAAAGAAGCCATGTGAAATAGCCAAGAAAAGTGTGAGGAAGTTTGTGAGATATTATTATACTGTCAGGAATTAAAATGTATTATGAAACTGAAGTAGTCTAAATATTTTGGGGCTAGAGTAGGAATAGAAAAACTGAGTCCAGAAATAAACCCCCCAAAAGTAGGGGAATTTAGAAGATGCTCAAGGTGGCATTTCAATTCAGTAGTGGCGGATTATTAAAAAAATAGGGTTGGGGGGCCGGCCCCGTGGTTGAGTGGTTAAGTTTGCACTCTCTGCTTTGGGGCGCAGGGCTTCACCTGTTCAGATCCTGGGCGCGGGCATGTCACCGCTCATCAAGCCATGCTGAGGCAGCATCCCACATGCCACAATTAGAAGGACTCACAACTGAAAATATACAACTATGTACCAGAGGGCTTTAGGGAGAAAAAGGAGAAATAAAATCTTTAAAAAAAAAAATAGAGTTGGGGCCACTGGCTAGTGATTGGGGCAAAAGCCCAGAGCTCCAGCTCCTGTCTAGCTGTGCAGCTACGGACTGGAGGCCTGACTGTTTATCCTGAAAGGTTCACAGTAAAAACGTTGGATTCATTTCGGAGCTTTCAACACCGGGAGATGCCATATCAACATCCGAATTTTAAACAGGGTGCTCAGGAAGTCCTCCTTGCGAAGGTGATGTTGGAGCTGATGGGCTGGGGAGAGGAAGTCAGACGCGCAGAGAACTTGAGATGGGCACAGAGCTGATGGTTCCAGGAAGAGAAAGACGGTCGATGTGGCTGGAGCTCAGTGAGTGGGCACAAGAGGGACGTGAGAGCCTCTAGATGTCAGAGGCAGGGGCAAGCAGACCGCGGAGGATTTTATTCCTAAGTGCGAAGAGAAAACATAGGTGGATTTTGAACTGTGGTGGTGGGATGATATGATCTGATTTGTATTTTTGAAAAGATCACTGTAAATTTAGACGGTAGATTTTGTATTGTGCAAATATATTTTACCATAATTTAAAAAAATGCCAGTTAAAAAATAATCACTGTTCGGTTACATGAACAAGTGGCTTGAGTGGAATTGTCACTACTCTTTAAAGGGACCTGTTTTCACAGTGTAGTTCACCACCATGACCTCAACCCCACCCAGTCATTTCTATTCACATATGCAACCTTCCTGGCAGGTGTATGCAATCTGCCTGTACACTTGTTTTTGCAAACTTTGAGGACAAAGTCAATTCCAGAAGGATAAAAGATTCAAACATAAAAATTACAAACAGAAGGGGCTGGCCTGGTGGTGTAGTGGTTAAGTTCACATGCTCTGCTCCAGCGGCCCAGGGTTTGCAGGTTCAGATCCCGAGTGTGGACCTATGCACCGCTTATCAAGCCATGCTGTGATGGCATCCTACACATAAAATAGAGGAAGATTGGCACAGTCGTTATCTCAGGGCCAATCTTCTTCCAGCACATAGGGGAAGATTGGCAATGGACGTTAGCTCAGGGCAATCTTCCTCACCTCCCACCCCCCAAAAAGGGTAAAACCAGAAGAAAACAAGAGTGAATGTTTTACCCTGGAAGTGAGAAAGGTCTTTCTAAGTATAACAATGTTCTAACAACAGAAAGCATTGCCTGGTACAACTATAATGCTGTAGAAACCCTGTAAGGAGAGAATAAAGGAAAAACCAAAGAGGTTTAACAGAGGACGTGGGGTTGCACCTGAGGTTTCAATAAGACCAAAAATGCCTCATAGGTATTGTTTATTGAGTATGCACAGTCTGCCAGGCATTGTGAAAAGCACTTTATACATAATACCTTGTTTAGTCTCACAATGGCACACTCACACCAAAACGTCTTATTCTACTTTTTTTTTTTTTCTTTAAGGTGTGCACTTTATTGAACTGGTCTCAAGTCAGTGTACAGGTAAGCCCTCGCTGCCTCCACACCTCAGCTCTCCCAGGGAGATCAAAAGCCTTCATACATTTCAAGTTGGGGGATAAAAAGGGGGGCCGTAATGGCTGACCATTCAAAATAAAACAAAACAAAAAAACAAGTATTAAGGCAAAGATTAAAAAAAATTTGGATTACATAATTTACACAAAAGCATTGCTGTCACCCTGCCCTGTGTGGACTTGGGCGAGGACTGGCCCTTCTCCTTCGGGAGACGCGGGGCGGCTTTTGGGAAGGCAAGGGACTTCCTGTAACAATGCATCTCACGATATTTGGAATGACTATTAAAAAAAGAACAATGTACAATCAAAGTCCTTGGCCACATTGTAGAACTTTGGGGATGCTCGCTCCAACGGACTGCTGTTACCTTCACCGTTCCAGTTTTTAAATCTTGAGTCAAGCGCCAAAAAAAAAAAAATAAATAAATAAAACAAACAAAAAAAACAAATAAAGCCATGCCAATCTCATCTTGTTTTATGCACAGGTTAGGTTTTGTCAAGAAAGGGTGGATCGCACTAACAGTCCGCCTAGAAGCATTTGCGGTGGACGATGGAGGGGCCAGACTCGTCGTACTCCTGCTTGCTGATCCACATCTGCTGGAAGGTGGACAATGAGGCCAGAATGGAGCCGCTGAGCCATACGGAGTACTTGCGCTCAGGGGGCACGATGATCTTGATCTTCATGGTGCTGGGAGCCAGGGTGGTGATCTCCTTCTGCATCCTGTCGGGATGCCTGGGTACATGGTGGTCCCACCCGACAGCACTGTGTTGGCGTACAGGTCCTTACGGATGTCGACGTCACACTTCATGATGGAGTTGAAGGTAGTTTCGTGGATGCCACTGGATTCCATGCCCAAGAAGGAGGGCTGGAAGAGGGCCTTGGGGGCCCGGAACCGCTTGTTGCCAATGGTGATGACCTGGCCGTGGGGCAGCTCGTAGCTCTTCTCCAGGGAAGAGCTGGAGGCCACGGTGGCCATCTCCTGCTCGAAGTCCAGGGCGACATAGCAGAGCTTCTCCTTGATGTCACGCGCGATTTCCAGCTTGGCCGTGGCGGTGAAGCTGTAGCCACGCTCCGTGAGGATCTCCATGAGGTAGACCATCAGGTCACGGCCAGCCAGGTCCAGATGCAGGATGGCGTGGGTGAGGGCGTACCCCTCGTAGATGGGCACAGTGTGGGTGACCCCGTCACCGGAGTCCATCACGATGTCGGTGGTGCGTCCAGAGGTGTACAGGGACAGCACGGCCTGGATGGCCACATACATGGCCGGGGTGTTGAAGGTCTCGAACATGATCTGGGTCATCTTCTCGCGGTTGGCCTTGGGGTTCAGGGGGGCCTCTGTCAGCAGCACGGGGTGCTCCTCGGGGGCCACGCGCAGCTCGTTGTAGAAGGTGTGGTGCCAGGTCTTCTCCATGTCGTCCCAGTTGGTGACGATGCCGTGCTCGATGGGGTACTTGAGGGTCAGGATGCCCCTCTTGCTCTGGGCCTCGTCGCCCACGTATGAGTCCTTCTGGCCCATGCTCACGCCCTGGTGCCGGGGGCGCCCCACGATGGAGGGGAAGACGGCGTGGGGGGCATCGTCGCCCGCGAAGCCGGCCTTGCACATGCTGGAGCCGTTGTCGACCACCAGCGCGGCCATGTCATCATCCATGGCTAGCTGTGGGCGGTGTAGACCGGCGGTGGCGGCGCAGCAGCAAGGGCGAGGGGCTTCTGCTCGCGGGGCGGACGCGGTGTCGGCGGTCTTATTCTACTTTTTTTTAAAGATAAAGAAACTGGAGCTCAGAGTAGTGAAGTTAGTTGTCCGAAGTCACACAGCCGGTAAAAGGAAGAATTGGAATTGGAGCACAGGTCTTTAGCTGGATCTTCTGTTTCCTCACCAAGATCCTCTCTTCATCCTGCTTTGTGCCCTGGAGAATCAGACTCAGGAGTTTCATCCGCGACCTCCCCTGCCCTTGGCTTCCTGTAGGGTTTTGCCACTGGGAGGCTCTGGTGGATGACTGGTCGAGAGTGAGGTCAGGGTATTTATCTCCACTCCTCCCTTCCCACTGGGTTGCCAGGTTGGCTGTGTGCCTCTCCCGGAAGCCACAGCACCGGTGGGCTCATTCCCTTTTCACATCTTCCCTCTCCAGTTTCCCTTCTCTTTCCCCTCTGGCCTGGCAGTGGTAGTAACGCTGCTGCTACTGGCCCTGCTCTTCACCGTCTCTGGTTTTCCTCGGGCTGCCCACACTTTGTAAACAGTCCTATATTGAATTCCCCAGCGATTACGTACCTTGTTTCGGTGTCCCGACTGATCTGAATCTGACACTAAGGCCTAGGCTCTTTCTTAGCAGGGGTCACACATGAGCATACGGATGAGAATGAGTCAGAGGCCCTGAAGGGTCTGATAGAGGGGTTGGGGGGAGTAGGGTAAATAGCAGGAGAAAGAGTTGTAAAGATATTCTGGGATCAGACGAAGAGAGAGTCAGTCGCAAGGTTGAGAAGGTCCAAGATTTTCCCAGCTTTCAAATGGCCAAAACCAGCTATTCATTGGCAAGTGCGGCAGATTCCCCAGGGCCCTGCTGAACTGGTGGGATGAAACTCTGTTTGTGTGCTTTGGGGTGGGGTGGGGTGGGGGACAGAGGGCTTGGCTGGGATTGGAGAGGATGGGAGCAGAAAATGTTTCTAACAACTCCGGTTTGACACACACCCTTTTTCTTCTGGCGCATTCCCTGGGGAACTCAGCAAGGTCTTCCGCACCCCCGCCCCCAGGCCTCTGCAACCTTTTCTCCCTGGCTGTAGCATTCCAGAAAACCTCAGCCAAGATTGATGGCTTCATAACCTGCCCGGAGTCCTTGTGCTACTGCTGCGCGTCATGAATCATCAATGCCACATCACCCCACTCCCACCAAAGAGGACCCGAAGGACACTCCTGAGCGTGGGCGGGCGCTGGAGCTGCTCCTGCTCGCCGGACACTGGAGCTGTGGCCACGAGGAAGGGGGATGAGGTGCTGCGGGCAGGCAGAACTGCTTTCTGGATGAGAGGACCCTACAGCTTTGAATCAGACAGCCCCAGCAAGGTCTCATGGAAACGCTTAAATCGGCCTGTCTTCTCGACACGTCTCTGGTATTAACAGTTACTGCAATCACAGCAACCACAGTCATCGGCGGTGATTTCAATGTATTGAATCAGGTGCTTATGTTGACTTGGGCTTTATATGCATTTTCTAGTTGAATCTTCTTGGCACAAGCTCAGTCTTCTATCCCCATTTTACAGTTGGAGAAACTGAAGCACAGTGAGTGGTAAACCAGAGATTCAAACGAGGCTTTGATTTCAAAGCCGGAGCTCTTTCTATGATGCCTTTGTAGCCGCGAAAGTGAACATCAAATTGTAGAGCGATCTCTCAGCATCTTTTTTACAATGGCTTCCCTTGGCCCCTCTGTTGCCGAGGGGGCTCCCCGGCCTGGGGGAGGACTTGATTAGGCTCTGTATGAGTTTCCTAGGGCTGCTCTAACAAAGTACCACAAACTGAGTGGCTTGAACAACAGGAATTCCTTGGCTCACAGTTCTGGAGGCTAAAAGTCGGAGATCAAGGTGTCAGTGGGGCCCCACTCCCTCTGAAGGCACTGGGAAAGCATCTGACCTGGGTGTCTCTCTCAGATTCTTGTGGCTCCTCGGCTTGTGGCAGGATAACTCCAGTCTTCATAGGGCCCTCCCCTTGGGTGCATGTCTCTGTCCAAATTTCCTATAAGAACATTTTTCCTTTAATAAGAACCCTGGTCATATTGGATTAAGGCACACCCTGATGACCTCACATACTTGGTAATCTGCAAAGACTTTATTTCCAAATACAGTCATCTTGACAGGTACGAGGGGTTAGCACTTCAAGATCCTTTGGGGACACATATCAACCCGTAACAGGTTCCCTTACATATGCCTGGGCTGCCCTGCCTGCCGTGCTGGGTGGGCTTCATGCCAAGGTGCTCAGGCATTTTGTTAGGTCTCTAGCCACAAGCACCCCAAGAGGAGGAGGGGAACAGGGGCGTGTGTGCGGAGGGGGAGAGGAGGCCTTCTTTTGGGGCTTGGGGCAGAGAAGGAGAAAAAGGGAGGAAAAGCAGCAAATCCATCTGCCCTTTGCTACCCTTGAGGAGAGTTAGTGCTGTAAGAGGCTTTGGGGCCTCGCTAACTCCTCAGCATCTCCGTTTTATGAAATGAGGGTTTGCAGCAGGAGCCCATCGAAGCACATAGATTACTATTAGCGATAGCACAGCACAAGCACTGTACCTATTGTCCCGGCTCACCAAATACCAGACAGCCCTCCCGTGGGGGCATCTCTCAGCAAAGAGGGCCCGGCTCCACCGGCAGGCTCAGTATCTTTCCCTTCCTGAGAGCCCCGGCCACTCGATTTCCCAGAAGATAGAGATCAACCCCAGCACACCAGAGAGGAAACTGATCAGTGGAGGAAGAGAGGGCCCCGCTTAGAGATTAGCAGATCCAGGGGAAAAAAAAATTAACAGCAGCTAATTCAGTCACACTTAATTTAAAGTCTTCTCAATAAGAGGTTTAATCTAGATTGAATAAAGTAGGATCTGTGCATTCGCCGGTAACTGGAAAACTCTTGATGAAATTTTGCAATAGTTGTTGATCATCCAGTTTTCTTATTTCCTACATCTCTTCAGTCCTGTTGAGGATTATTGCTGGAGTGCCAGAGTCTGTAAAAGGTTTTGCATTTGATAACAACGTTGGATATGACAGGAAGCATCATATTTGAATACAAATGACAGAATCAAGTATGTATACCACCGATTTACTTTACATTCACTAGTCATTCAACAAACATTTAATAATTAACTATTATGTGCCAGGCATTGTGGTGGGCCAGTGTGGGGGTAACAGTTCTGAATACATTATGATTTCTTCCCCGCAAATGCTCTTGGTCTAGAAAACAGACAGTATTGTACAAGATGAAGCCATCACAGAGTGATAAGTGCTCCAGCAGATACTTGAGTAATGTGTTTAGGGAAACGCAGAAGAGGAACAATTAATTCAGGGAGGGGGATGAGGTGCTGGTTGGGAAAGGAGTCACAGAGAAAGTGATATTTGAGCTCTGTTTTGAAGGATGAGTAGAATTTTCCAGGGAGACACAACTTGTTTTTAATTGCCCTCTTAGAATGCACGGCCGGCAACGGAGTGGAGTAACGTTTCCAAGGATCCAGGTTGTAAATGGCAGAGCCACACTTGAATGCTAGGTGCCTGACTTCAGAGGCAACTCTCCTGCTAGGATTCCATTCTTACCATTTCCGGCCCCTTTAAACCTGAGATTTAGGGAACTGGAGACGGAAGCACCCAATGAAGGCTTCGTCCCACAGCAGCTGCGATGCCAAATGCCCAGCAGTGCCAAGAGAGGCTGCCGGCTCAGGCTGCTCTGCAGGCCACAGGCGCCGCCCCAGCAGCCCCTCCAGCATGTGGTGAGGATGAGCAGTCATCCTTTCCCTGCCCAGGCCCGGCTGCATTTCTTCCTCTGACAACTGAACTGATTAGAAGGAAACTTCGACTTGATTAGTGATTATTGTCTCTGTGCAGCCGTGGCTCTGAGCCTGCTCATTTTGGAGAAAGAAGGGATGTTTTGAAAAAACACTAGCAGGCATCTCATTGCCTGAGTGAAATGCAGGCTTGTCTCCGCCCCTCCCCACATCTGGTCTTTCTCTGCTTTGCTTCCAAACTGGTGCCTGCCTTTCCCGGGAGAGGGCTGGGCAGGCAGGGCGGAGCGGACTCCTTCCCTAAACCGTCCCTGCATGCGGAGAGGCCCTGAAACCACTAGCAACTGGAATTCTGCAAACCGCTCCCTGGACCCATCTCCTGAATCCAGAGTCACAGAAGCCAGACCGTAACTCCACTGAGTCTCTGGGCATCATCTATCTGCTCAGGCTGCAGTCAGACTGACCTGGGTTCAACCACCTACCACCCGTGGAGCCTTGGGAATGTTGCTTGACTTCTCAGTGCCTCAGTTTCCTCGTCTGTAAAATGAGAATAGTAATAGTCCCCATCCCATAAGGTTGTGGAGAGACCCAATGAGATCATGTCAATAATGCTGTATGTTCATTATTATTATTACTGTTGTTGTTAAACAGGGAAATCCCAGCTTGGCCTCTTAGGAACTGTGTGACCTTGGGCAAACTCTTCACATCTCTGGTCCTCAGTTCCCTCACTGGTAAGAGGGATATTTTACTTCCCTCTTGGGGTTTTCGTGAAGATTAAACCAGACAATGAGGGTGAAATATCCTACACAGGCAGGATGTGGAGCAGAGCAGGGACTCCATATGCATTGCACCGATCTGATGTTGCGTTGCGTGGGACACAGTCACTCAACCCAAACCCAGGTCAAAGGCCCTCAGGACCAGGGTCCTGGAGTGGTAGTTACTGAGGAGGTTTTAAGGGAATGGGTGGTGCGGTCTCTATCCTGGGGATGTTGAACCAAAGGGTCAGAAATCCAACACTTACAGACTCGAGGATCGCTGACCTCTACAAATGACCCAGGCCAAGGCTAGTGCTTAGTGCTGAAGGGACGCAGAGAGGTGTGGGAAGACCAGGGTGGGAAAGAGTTGTTGAGAGTCTTAGGGAAGGGGATGAAAAGACAGGGAAAAGGGCAATCGTCAGGGAGATGTGGAGGAGGAAGTGGACAGGTAGTGAGTGCCTGTGGGTCAGGTGTGCCCCCTTGAAGGGGTGGCACCAGCCTGATGTAACAGCTTAAGAACCCGGGGCTCAGAGAGTTTCTGGAACAGCTCAGTTCACGCTGTCAATAGCACAGAGCTGGGATTCAGTCTGCCTCCCAAACCTGTGTTCTTGCCATTGCATTTCCCATTTTGAGTACGTTCCTGACCCATCTCCTCTCTTCCAAGCCTGGGGTCCGGGGGCCTGTGCTAATCTGAAGAATCCGGCCTCATCGTGGTATCTCAGCATCCTTCTTGGTATCAGCCTTTTGTTCTTCTAACACTCGGCAGTGCCTGGCGCTGAGTAGGTGCTCACTAAGTACATATTTGCTGCACGGGGACAATATAACCCAAACAAACATTATTTGCTCCTCGTTGGACCCCTCTGAGAAGGTGGCATCTGTGGCATTTTTCAGAGCATAGAGAGGTGGCGTCTCTGGCTCCATCCTACATGTTCCAAGAATGGGCTGACACCGACCCGGTGCCACAGTCATTCCTCAGGCCATGGTGGACACCAGGTTTCCACCTCCTGCCCCACCTGCATACTCTTTTTGTCTTTCTCTTTTCCTCATCTCTCATTCTCTTGTCCACTCTCTTGCACCCCACTGTTCCCTTTCTCCTCCTCCAACTCTCACTATTTCCTTTAGTCTCATCACCTTTTTCCTCACTGCCTTCTCTGCTGTGGGCATGTCTCCAGCAGGGATGGGCATGGCCCTGTGTCTTAGGACACTCACTTTTGCTTCAGGGGCTATAGGTGGCATGTCAGGCTGGCCTGCAGCCCAGGGAGGCAGTAAAAGTACCAGATGGATATTCCCCAGTCCAGCTGCACACTAGCCTTATGACCTCAGGCCAGACACTTAAACTCTGAGTCTTATTTTCATTTTTGTTCCACGTTTTCACAGAACTGTGATGAGAGTCAAATAAGGCCAAACCAGGCCCTGTGATGTGAGTGACAGAGCGCTGGAGTCATCACACCTTGATTCAACTTCTGGCTCTGCTGTGTAACTTTGGCCAAGACACAATCCTTGAGCCTCAGTTTCCCTATCTGCGGAAGTCAGCATCTTACAGAAATGCAGTCAGGATTCTGTGTGGTGACTGTGGGGAAGATCCTTGTAAATGCTAAAGCTTTGGGCTCAGCTGCAGAGTTGTGGACCGTGCCCCAGGCTATCCTCCATTCATGGCTTCTTCCCTTAGGAAGGGATTGGCTAATTTCCCAAGGCCGCCTATGAAGGTGCCCTTCCTTCCTGCCCTCCCCATGGGACTCTGTCCTGCCTCCTCCATCAGCCACCTTCTCTGCCAGCCTGGCCGTCTCACCCTAGGGGTGTCCTCGCTGAGCAGGGCCGGTGTCTGAGAGTCGAGAGTCTGGCCATGTTGGGTTTGCCCACAAACTCCTGGCAGCCAGACCACTGATTTATCTCCTGATGCACTCTTTGCCATCTGTTTTTATATTGCTTTCAGCACAAGATAAGTGGCTCCCATACAGTGCTGAGCTTCAGAGATTGCAAAGTTCATGAGTTTGCAGAATTTATGATAAGGCAGAGAATTGTCTTAGTGCATCATTCATGGGTGCAAGGTCCAGAACAAAATGCCGCTGCTTCCAGATGTTTCCTTCTCTCCTCCAGTCCCCTCCTCGGGAGGTGGATGGCCAGCCAGCATCCCCACCGCTCATGCCTGGACTTTGTGAGTGCTCAGTCCCTTCCTAGCTTCTGCAGTGACACAGTAGGGAGCACGTCTCCACAGGAAAGAAGATGAGGAGGAAAAAAGGCAGGAGGTAGCTGGTCACTGTGCTCCGTGTCCTCCAAGTGTGGTTGGCTGACAGCTGAGGTATTGGGCAGGTGTTCTCTGGGCTGGGCGATGGTGAAAACCATTGTCCAGTGTTTTCTTTCTCTTTGAGTTTTTTTTTTTTGTAAAGTATTTTGCCATCAAGAGGGAACATGTGGGGCTGGCCCCGTGGCCTAGTGGTTAAGTTCATGCTCTCCACTTCAGCAGCCCAGGGTTTCACTGGTTCAGATCCAGGCCACGCTCAGGTGGTGTCCCACATGCCAAAACTAGAAGGACTCACAACTAAAATGTACAACTATGTACTGGGGGGATTTGGGGAGGAAAAGCAGAAAATAAAAAAGAAGATTGGCAACAGTTGTTAGCTCAGGTGTCAATCTTTAAAAAAAAACAAACAAGGGAATATGTAGCCTAAATTGTAAGTATGCAATAAAAAGACCACCAATGTTTGTTGAAACAGTATACTTCTCTACTCTACCTTTCGAGCTTGACTATCTCACTCATTCATTCATTCATTTACTGCTCCTTGCATGGCATGATCGAGTGTTCAGGCTTTGGAGTGAGATGACTCTGGGTTGCAGTCTCAGCCCCTTCACACAGTTGGTTTTACTGGGACAAGTTATTTAGTGCATAGAAGCCTCAAGTTCTCCATTTGAAAAACGGGGCTAATAACAGTGTCTACTCCATAGGTTACTGACGATTAAATGAGAGACTATATGTCAAGGGCATAGCATAGTCCTTGGAAACAGAGTAAGCACTCACCTCCAATCTGCTCTTATTGACTCTTCTTTCTGTGTCAGGCACATGGCCCTGCGCTCGAAGAGTTTTGGTCAGTGGTTACAGCACAAAGAACAGAGATATGGCTGAGGACTCTGTGAGGTGCCTTAGGCTCTGCAGAAGGGGCGCGCCACACAGCAGGTGGAGGGAAGGCTCTGGGCTGAGTGGTGGGAGTAGGGCCAGTTAGGTGAAGAGAGTGGGAGACAGCATCTTAAGGAGAGGTGGCGAGTGCAAAGTCTCAGGGGTGGCAGAGCACGTAGCTGGTTCTGGAACTCCATGTGGTTGAGTACGTCTTGAGCAGAGAGAATCTGTGGAAAGTGTGCAAAATGAGATGGAGAAGATGCCCAGGTCAGCTTGCACAAGGCCTCGTGCACAAGGCTAAGGATTTTCACTCCATCCATGATGAGCCTCTGGAGGTGTTTACCTAATTCTTTAAAAAGCTACTGTTGATTGAGTGCTTCCTATGTACTAGGAATTGAAATGTACATATATTATGCTGTCATTTATATCTCCTAGCAATTCTGTAAGATAGATCTTATTATGACCATTTTACAGAGGAAAAAAGCAAGATTAAACCATTTGATTAAGGTCACACAACAAATGGTAGAGCTGGGCTTTCTATGTGGGTCTTTCTGCCACTAAAGCCCTTCACTGATATTCTACGCCCCTTCTAGCTGTATCCATCTATGCCTTCAAGACAGTAGCATCCTAATGTCATAACTCAGGATTAGGTGGGCGTTGCCTATAAATCAGGGCAAGACTGGCGAGGCCCTGATCTGCAAGGACCAGGATGGAACAGACACTGGGTTCAGGATGGCATGCTGTGCATGCTAATTTAGCTGGTCACAACTCTGTCAGTAGTTGACAGCGGTGGAGACAAGTCCAAGTTGAAGTGGCAGGTGTTTTCAACACGTGGACAGAGTGTTTGCAAGGCATTTGAGGTGTTTGCAAGCCCTGGCAAACAAGCAAGGGGGCTCTGGGAGCTCCCACCCCCAAGATCTTATTGAGCCTTGAGCCTTGAGTGAAAGGATTGTTCTGAAACATACACTCACGTGCACACTTAACTTCTTGGACCACCTGACCCGTTCACAGATCGTTCCCTTGTTTCTCTTGACAGCCCCAGACTTCCGCTCCTGGGGTTCCCTGTGCCATTAGGTCCTCAACTAGTCTTTGTGGCTCAGAGCAGTCTGCCCTTTTTTCTGAGCTTTTCCTCTTGACTATGGCTTTTCCCTTTTATCCCAGAAATCCACCCCTGGCCTTTGGATTACACCCGACATGTGTGCCTTGGCCCCCAGGGCTTGTCCACCTGTGTGTGCCTCCATGCACCACTTCTCATACAACTTGTCTTTACCTTTTGGGTGGAACCAGGCAAAGTTAAGTGACAGGCTGTGACAAAATAGCTGGAACAGCAAGTCCTGGGCCCTGGAGAGGAAGGGAGTAGGGGGCAAATAATCAGAAGAGGCATTTGTGGACAGGGCCAGAGGTAGAGTCCACTTCTCAGGTGGGGGCCCCACATCAGGGGCTGATGGGAGCAAGCACACTGAGGGGCAGGCCTGCTCTGCCCCACTGCCCAGGAACAGGGGCCCCAGGGGGACGAGGAGGACAGAGGCTGAGACTGGGTTCTGAGGGAGAGTCATAACGGACCTGAAAATCATTGCACCTGTACTGGCGCTGAAACAACCATTAACAGCATGATGCACTGTTTTGGGACCCCCTTGGTGCCTCCAGGTTCTAAGAACGAAGACATTCAACAAATCCTTGTGAGAGTTAATCAAGCGGGGCCCCAGTAATGGTGACTCATCTGGGCAAAAGCCCTAAGGGTGTGTCTACGTCACAGAGGTGGGGTACGAGAGGGACAGCTATGGCGACACAGAGGTCAGGGAAAAGGAAGCGAACTGACGCTAACTGAGCACCCATGCTGGCCCGGGCAAGCCTAGTCTCGCTCCATCCTAATTCAGCTCCGTGTGGTGGGGGTCAGTGCCCCTCTCACAGATAAGGAAGCTGGGCTCAGCAATGTTTAAGGACTCTGCCAAGGTCGCATGAAATCTGAGAGGCAGAGCCATGATTAGAACTCGGGTCTGTCCAGCTCCAAACTCCGCACTTTTAATCGCTGAATGTGGTTTCTGAGTGTCTCACCTACTCTTAGTTGCAACATTGGCCCCAGCTTCAGCATTAATTGGTATTTCCCAGAAATATTTACTTTTTAATGATGAGCTCTGGAAAAGAGAAACTCCACTCTAACTCAAACAGTAGAAGTTTGACTTCCTAATAGGATTTTCACAGAGGGTTTTTTCTTAGATCTGCTCCAGCTGTGCTGTCCGCTATGGTGGCAACTAACCACATGTGGCTCCTGAATATTTGAAACGTGGTTCAGCTGAGCTGAGACCCGCTCTAAGTGCAAAACACAAGCCAGATTTTGAAGACTTACTATAAGGGAAACCATGTAAAATATCTCACTCATAATTTTTTATATTGATTGCATGTCGAAATGATAAAATTTTGGATGTATTGGCTTAAATAAAGTATCTTATTAAAATTAATTTTAGCTGTTTGGTTTTGCCTTTATCCCTGTGACTACTAGAAAAATTGAAATAACATATGTGGCTTGCATTATATTTTTATTGGATATACTACTCTCGATGACAACATTGCTTCATTATTTCTTTCATTCAAAACATATTCATTAATGACAGCTACTTGTTATTAGAAATCTATGACGTTCCAAAAATCTACGTAGTTAATATATAATTGTTATATATACATGTGTCGATGAAAATAATCCATAACCAATCTATAAATGAAAATTTGGGTGAGTTTATTCTGAGCTGAAATCTGAGGACCATCGTCCGGGGCCTTTCTTCCCAAAGGAAGAAAGGGCACCAAAGAAGTGAGGTATACAGAGTGGTTATATACCCCCATACAGGATGTTTCACATATGATTGAAGTGTCCCTCCTGCAATAGTCACAAGATTGCCCTGTCGGCACAGCGCTTGATGGACACAGCAGGTAGTGGGTCTGCTGTCTCAGAGGTCGTAGCAGGAGGCAAGTCTATTGTCTCAAGCTGGGTGGTCACAGGTGAGCGCAGCAATCAGTTCCTAGCCTAAGGAAAGATGCTTAATCCTTAAGGAAATGCCAACGTTGGGAGGGGGAGGGAAGTTGCACCTTTATCTCAAGGGCCTTTGTTCTTGCCATAGGGAACATCTAAAGCAGAGATACAATGCATGCTCAACAGCCACAGTCAGGCCCTTTTGGAAAGACAAGGTCAGGCCGAATTAGGTTTATACCAAATGGCTTCCTCATATTCTCCAATATATGCTATTGCTTGCCATTTTTATTTGTCACATGTATAATATATAAGTAGTATTATCCTCATTTTACAGATGTAGGTGAGAATGATGTTAATTAAGCCCAAAGTCCATCAGCCAGTAATAAACAGCCCAGCACAAGGTTACAGGTGTGGATTCTGGACCAGTTGGCTTGGGTTCAAATCTCACTTCTGCCACTTACTAGTTGGTGACCTTGGGCACAATACTTAGCCTCTCTTTGTCTCAGCTTCCTGTTCTGTACTTGGGGATAAAAACAGAGCTTACCTAGACTAGTTAGAAGAATTCAGTGACTTCCCACATGTTAGGCACTTTCAACAGTGCCTGACACATACAAAAATAAATGCCAATTCACTATTATTGCCTTGAAGTGACAAGAGCTGGGATCTAAATCTGCTTTGCCCAATATCCTTTCTACAAGATGGCCCATGGAACATGTTTGCCAGATACAGCTCTTTGATACTATGGGGTATGTAATATTAATAAGAAATAGGTCTTGCCCTCAGGGGGCTCACAGTCTAATGGAAAATATTAAAAATGTATGTAAAACTACAATACAGGGTAGAAAGAGGTAAATGGTAACCAAAAAAAAAAAAAAAAATGATACCATGAGGACAGAGAGATAAAGTGCTGCAAGAGCTCAGATTGGGACAAGATCACCTGGACTTGGAGGAGGTGGTATTTGGGCAGGTCCTAAAAACACATGAGGTAACACTTGGCAAAGATGCGGGTTAGGGCATCATGGCTAACGGGAACAGCAGTAGCAAAAGTATAAACATGAGGAAGTAAAGGCAGGCTTGGGGAGTGGTTAGGAATTGCCTTCTGCTGGAGCAGGGGTTATGGCAAGTGGTACAAGTAATTGGGCTGGACGGTCAGAGTGGGGCTGGCTCATGGAGGGCCAGGAACGCCAGGCAAAGGAGTTTGTTTATCAAAGGCTAGTTCTCATAGCTGCTGCATATGGCCGGGCAGATGGTACCCTGAGCAAAGGTGCCCAGCCAGGGGGACAAGTGGGGGCTGAATCTGTCCCTCCCTCGTCTCCATCAAGCCGTGCACACTTCTCCCCTAGGAGGACGTCTTTCTAATTTACACAATGGTGCCTGAGCCCTGTCAGCTTTGATGCCAGTGTGTCCCTTCACCAGACTTGCTGACCATGGGCACCCCCACAGGGTCGCCTTCCCCATCCTTAGCCCGTGCAGTAATTAAAGGCTTCTCCCTTGCCCCATCCACAGAGAGCCTCCCCAGGCATAGGCGTTCTCTTCCCTCCTGTGACCATACATGACAGCGCTGACCCCAGCTGCTCGGGATCATTTCCGTACAGGCTGGCATTGCTGACGAGCTCCAGGATGTCTCAGGGTCATGGCAGGAGGAGCTGCAGGGTCACTTCCCAGAGGTCCCGGCTTGTGTTTGTTCAGGTAAAAGTGCCCAATTCCCCTGTCTGCCGTGACCCCAACACCAGCCCTGCCCCATGAGGCCAAAGAGAAAAATGGCGCCTCGGCTGTCAACTCCCAGAGAGCTCCGCTCTCTCAAATTGAGTTACTCACTGCTCCTAACTTTGCCGTCATCATTTCCTTCTGCAGCCTATTAAAACTCTATCCCTGACTAATGTAGCTGAACGCACTGCTCCCACTCTGTTCTTCTGCCAGCAGCATCTGTACAAAAAAATCAGCTTTGTCAGGCAGGCTTCTCTTTCCCGCTCACTCCCTCTCTTCTCCTCTCCAAGAGTCCACCCAGTAATTGCCCTCCTCAAATATTCCAGAAAGTTCCCCATGCCCTTGAGCTGTCCTCAGCCTGGATTCCGGGACTCTGGGGCAGGCTGCCTCGCTCTTGGCCTGGCAGGCGGCAAGGTCCTCACCCAGCTGCCATCTCCACCAGCCCATATGGGCAAACAATATGCTTCCTATAGAAGCCCTTGTAGGTTTACTCCAGCACAGCACACCCGATTTCCAGCCCTGCCTGACAGTGTTTATGTGGGAGACAGGAACAAATCAGACAGTTTGTTGACATATTCAACACATGTGGCTTGGCACTGGTTCTGGTTGAATGTGTCGGGTCTGGGTTAAGTATGTTTTCAATTTTCAGCCTTGACTTCATGCCTGTACATTGCACACACACACGCTGATATTATAAGGCCCTATAAACACAGAGCCACAAAATTTCAAAGCACGCTGGCAGCTGGCTTCTTCGTAGATGCTGCCTCTTCCATCTATTGACTGTTTTCTTTGATTTTCATGGAATTCTATGCTAGGGAATTCTGGGGGTGTTGGCCACAGACCCTGGTGGGAAAGATAAAAGGCATGTTAGGCACGACCCAGGTTGGCTGGGATGGAAATATTTTGCAAATGTCAGATAATAGAGGGCATGAAAATACTGGTTCCATCTGAAGAGAGTTCTTCCTTTTTCTTTTTTTTTTTTAAATATGTCTCATCTAAAGATAGAGGCTGACTAATGTCCACAGCAGGAAATAAGAACAAGCAAATTTGTCAATTTGAATCCTGTTTGTGCTTCTGTTGCCTGGTCAACCATTTTACTAATTAGTTAATTCATTCATTCATTGATTTATTCACTTATTCATTCATTCGACATCAATTTATTTTTTAAAAATAGCATTTTTTGTGATTATAATAGCAATGCATATTCATTGCAGAAATTTGGAAAATCCATTAAAGTACAAAGAAGGAAATGAAAATCACCTTCTTTCCTCTCTACCCAAAACTCATGACTGTTTCATATTCTGGTGCATTTTCTTTCATAAAGATAGCCTGCATGGGGCTGGGGCCCGCAGGCACCCTTGCCTCTTGCCCTTGAATGAGAGTCAGCACTTGGACACTCACCTCCAAGTAAATCTACCCTCATAAAGTAGAAGAGAAAAATGAAGATTTTGCCAAAGTTTCTAGGGGGAGGCAAAGGAGGACACAATACATACGGCATGGCAAAACTTAATCAAAAATTTCCATTAGACATCTGAGTTCTCTGCCAGGCCCCCAGTTCCCATCAATTGCCAACTGTCTTAACTCCTTGCCTATCATATTAGTCCTGCCACAGGGAGCCTGTCTTGTCACCAGCTCCAGCCTCTTCTCTATCCACATCCTCATGTGTCTTTCCTCTCAGTAAACAAAATATCCCCATCTTTACAAGCCAGAAGAGGCTTGTGAGAAACACATGCTTTTCCCTTGTAATAGATCATTTTTTTCTGTCTTGTTCAGAAATGTATGTATGTGCATGTATATACATGCACACATATTATATAGGCATTTTAATAAAATGAAATTTTATTGTACCTACTAGTTTTTGAATCGCTTTTTCTCCCACATAACATTTTATTTTCCCTTACAATTAAACATTCTTTGAAAATGTCATTTTTTATAGCTGTATAGTATTTCATTACGTGATACACTATAATGTATTTGACTTGGGATTTCAGGGTCAAATTGAATGAGCATTTTGAAATTTGACGTAACTTGCCCTCCAGGAAAGTGCTGGTATGAAACACTTATTGAGCACTTCTTGGGTACCAGGCAGTATGTTAGCTGCTGGAGATTTTAAAAAATGTAAGACATGTGCTCTGTTATTCGGGAGTTTATAGTTGAGCATTTGCTGTAACTGGATGGTAGGTCACTGTCCCTCCTCTAAAATGTGTATTTGAATTTGCACTTAATAATATGATTGAGAAACTCCTGGATGCAACACAAAATTTATTTATTTTATTTATTTATTTTTTAAAGATTTTATTTTTTTTCCTTTTTTTCCCCAAAGATCCCAGTACATAGTTGTATATTCTTAGTTGTGGGTCCTTCTAGTTGTGGCATGTGGGATGCCACCTCAGTGTGGCTGGATGAGTGGTGCCACGTCTGCACCCAGGACTCGAACCGAGGAAACACTGGGCCACCTGCAGTGGAGCACGCAAACCTAACCACTTGGCCATGGGGCTGGCCCCCCAAAATTTATTTTTAAATATATCCATCACATACAAAGAAAACCTTCTAATTCTTAAAGCCAACCAAAAACTTCTATATACAATATTTGCCAGTTTATAAAACATGCAAGCATATTAAATACTTTTTATTTCGGGACTGGCCCTGTGACTGAGTGGTTAAGTTCGCACGCTCAGCCGCAGGCGGCCCAGTGTTTCGTTGGTTTGAATCCTGGGTGTGGACACGGCACTGCTCATCAAACCACGCTGAGGCAGCGTCCCACATGGCACAACTAGAAGGACCCACAACTAAGAATATACAACTATGTACCTGGGGGGCTTTGGGGAGAAAAAGGAAAAAAATAAAATCTAAATACTTCTAATTTCACCCCGAAATTCTGTATTTTGAAGAAAAAGGTAAATATTTCTTATTTACGGATTGAAATTTACTTTTATTTGGTCTTGAAGAGGAAATCACTTCTTTGTTCATATAGATGTCATACACTAAAATCTTATAGGAAATCCTGCATTCTGACTCGTCAGGATTAGATGGCCAGTAGGATATGAAATTTGTGTCTTTGCTAGGATATTTGCTGCTGCCTCACTCTGTTACTAGCATCAGTTATTTTCTTGTCTCCAAGTGCATTTTCTATTTAGATCACACGTAACTATTTCTTAGCATTCTTAGTAATGAAAATAATGTAAGCAATGAACTTGAATTATATATGTCATGGTAGGTTGCATGTTTATCACCGAATACTTGCCGGGATTTAGCATCCCTGACTCAGTGATGCCGGTCCTCACTCAGCACGTGATCAACCCTGGGCAATGAAATGTGAGCATTAGCAATATTAGCTATTTTCCAACATAAGCTTTAAGAGCCATCACTTGGTTCTGCCATCTCTTTCTCCTCTCTGCCTCCAAACCAACATGTCCCTGACAGCAGCTGTTGCTTCATCCTGGGTCCGGGAATAAAGAGGAACCCAAAACCCACATAACAAAAGTGAAAAATAAATGTCTGGTGTGGAAGCCACTAAGATTTTGGGATCCTTTGGTACCATAGCATAATGCAGCTTAAGATGACTGTCATATATGCTAAGAAGGAGATGCAGTGATATGGCAGGATCCTTGTTCTGAGCTTAATTCAATTCATTAATTTACATCTGCAGCGTGTGGCTTTTGGGTCATAATATTGGCACATTGTACTGAGTAGAATTTTTGGATTATCTTTTTCGGAGGGTGACGGAGGGAAATGTATTTTACATACCAGAAAATTAACTCTTTTGTTACAAGTACAGAGACTATATTTTGCATGGATACTCAAAATTTCCAGCTCTTATCTCCAGCATCAGGTGACTACCTGAGTTGATGTCAAGCTAAAATGCAATGACAAATTTCAATTTCAATTCAATCAACCACACACAAAAGTAAAAATCCAGCAGATCCCTATGTTGTGCCATGCCCATCCCGTCTATTTGTCAGCTCTCGGTGAATTCTCACCTCTGAATTTACACACCATTTGACCACGCCTCTCACAGAAGAAATAAGTCTGTATTATAACTGTGACCTTATATTCTACTGAGTGGCTCATCCCTTGAGAGCAAGGACTGTGTCTTGTCCAGTGCTTCATGCATATTAAAGATTCATTCATTTTTCCAACCATTCATTCATTCAACCCATAGTTATTGAGCGATTACTATGTGCCAGACAATGTTCTCATTGCTGAGGATTGCTGTGGTTAACAAGACAGATGCCGTCCCTGCCCTTATGGAGGACACAGGCAAAAATCAAACAAGGAAAAACTATCCAGAAAGAGGTTAACTACCATGAAGGAAAGGGACAGGGTGAAGTAATAAAAGGTAATGGTGGGTTAGCAGATGAGAACCCAGCTGGGTGCGTCAGCAAGGCTTCTATGAGGAGGCAAAATTGATGCTGAGCCAAGAAGGTCAAGAAGGGTCAACCTCAGGAAAAGCATCACAATCAGAAGAACAAGGAAGCGCCAAATCACCAGGGCTAGAAAGAGTGCAGTTTGTTCCTTAGTGAAGGAACTTAAAGACGTCAAGTTACTCCCGATAGACCTGAGGAGGAGTAGAATGAAGGACTTCACAGACACAACAAGTGCTTATAGGACATGATAAGGAATTTGGAGTTCATTCTAGAGAAATGGGAGGCCATTGATGGTTTTTAAGTAGGAGGATGACATGATCCTGTTTACGTTTTAAAAAGAGTTTTCCTGTTCAGGGTATGGATGAGTGTGAAGGGAGCAAGAACAGAGTGAAAGACCACGAGGGAGGCTGCCAGAATCATCCACAGAAAAGGCGATTATAGCCTAGATCGTGAGGGTGACCGTGAAAGTGGGGAGAAAAGGATGGACTTTGGATATATTTTAGAACAAGAAATCATGAGAGTTGCTAATAGGCTGAATTACCTGGGTGGGTGGAGGTGGGGAATCAAGGTGGTGTCTATGTTTTTGAGTTAAGTAAATGTGCAATTGGAGGTGCTATTTACTAACATGAGTTCGATTGGAAAAGGAACAGTCTTATGGTTGGGAGAAGGTAAGAATTCTATTTTGGATATTTTAAGTTTGAGGTTCCTATGAGATAAATAAGAGGAGGAGACATTGAGCAGGCAGTAGGATATATGAGTCTGCAGCTGAGAGGAGAGCTTCAGGCAGAGAGATAAATTTTGCAGTCGTCAGCATATAGATGTTATTTAAAGCCAAGAGAATGAATGAGATTACCTGGGGAGAAAGGCCCAATAAATGTTTACTGAGTGAATCAATGGATGCCAGGGGAGGGTTGGAGGGCTGGTGATCCCCTAAGTGAGTGCAGCGATGCCAGAGGAGGAGTGGGCTCGGCGTGGGGGTGGAGGGGATGATGAGCATGGTTTGGATTTGTGAATTGGAGGTGTCAGCTCCTCACTCAGTCAGAGATCTCCAGGAGTTTCTCACAAATGTGTGTGAGCTTTTGGGAGAATTGTAGCTAAAGAGAAACAGGTAGGCTTCATTGGCCTCTTGGGAGGCTGAAGTGTTGGAATGGATAAGATGGGTGGAAAGACCACGCGGAGCAAGAAGAGAGGAGAGTTGCTGATGGGAATGCAGCGTCCACATGTTCAAGGCGGATAGCAGAGGAGAAGGGACTCTGAGAAGAAATGGTCAGAGATGGGGTGGAGGAGTAGGGATGATAGCATTGGGTAGACCAAGGTCGAAAAGAGTTCATTGTCAACAGTGTCCATTGCTACAGAGAATAAGGATAAGGTCATGGCATTTGGCAAATTAAAGCTGGCTTTTCTGAGAGCAGCCTCAGAGCAGAGGTGGGAGCAACTCACTGAAAAGTGTGTGAGAGGTGGGCACGAGGAGAGGATGGGCAGAAGGAAAGGATGGGCATAAGGAGAGGATGGCTTATTCTCTCAAGAGCCTTACTAGAAATGAGAAAAGATAATTAGAGGGGAAGGTGGGCTGAGAAAAGAGGTCTTTTAGTATGAAGGAGAAAAGAGGCTGCTAACATTTATTGACTGGGGCTACATGTAGTAGGGAGAACATAATCGTTGCATTAACAGCTGGCACCTGACTTCCTCCTAAGGCGAGGACTGCCCTTGCTTAGGAAGATATTTCGAAAGAGTGTTTGGATGTGAAAGATGAGACTCCAAGCACGGGATGGGAAGATACTGCAAAATAGGGAAATAACCCAACTGCTCTGTGTAAGAAATGAACAGGACTTTGGGGACAGGGACCAAAGAAAGAGAAAAGGGGGAGGATGATGAAGGGAAAAAAGAGGGAGTGGAGAGGCAAGATGGCCAGTGGCTGGGAAGTGCAGACAGCTGGCCAGGGAGGAAATCCTGGGTAAAGGGTAGGGTTGAAGGACTTTTAAAGATAGCAGAGTGACGTCATAACCAGTTAAGGTTGTTTGGCAGACCATGAGGCAAACTTTCTCTGTTCCCTCCGATTTCAGGAAATCGCACCCACAGTCTCATAGCAGGAGTATCGGGGAGAAGGAAGGAATCATGGGCGGTGTCCACTGTAGTTTTTATGGAGTTGAAAGGGGATAATTATCTTTAGATAACAAAACGAGTCCCAAACTGAATGAATTCAGAGATAACGAGGACAGACCTAAATGCCTCCTCTAAGAACCTTAGGAAAGACGGAGTTTTCTCCTGCAAGCAGGGTTGGGAGGGCAGGTCAGTTTCATTTGAACCTCAGAGGACAAGGCTGACTCCAATTGACATGAGAGTTTATGCATACTCTGGGCAAGATGTGGTCTGCTAAAGACTTTAATAGTTGTCATTTTTATTTTTCAGAATGACACTGAAAGGTAAATATTAGAGTTATAGTTCCTATTTTCAGATGAGCAAAGTGTGACTCAGAGAGGTTAAATAAATTGTCCAAGATCACACAACTTGTATTAGTGAAGGAATGATTCAAACTCAGATCTGACTCTGATGCCCTTTTATTTCACCCAGCTGACCCTACTTGTCGCTTGGGCTGAGGGGAGGGGTTAGCAAGACTTGAAACATTAGTAGATTGAACAAAAGGAGTCAGGAGAGGGAGAGAGAGAGAGAGAAAGAGAGAAGGAGAAGAAAGATGCGAGAGTGGGAGGAGGTATTTGAAGAAGCGAAGTGATTTCCCCATCCCTTCTCTACCCCTGTCTTCCTTCCATCTGCTTGGGAGATTCTGAGACTGGTACCATGCTGCTGGGCAAAAAATGAGAGCAATTAGAGGCCTCTCCCTCCCCTGTTTAATTTGGGATGCCTAGCCCCTTTATAGAGTAGTTACTTTCTATTTGGCTGAGCAGATATGAGCAATGTTAATTCTATAATTGGGCCGACCACCCTGGGTGCTTGATAAGCATTAGGTGCCAAACAACGTTGTTCTAACTTAAAGATCCTCTCCTCAAAGCTATCGGTGCCCATGTGTAGGCCCTTAGGCCTTTACATGCTTCAAATAAGCTTAAACTGTAGACTTAGTATTTCACAGCAGGAGCCCGAGCTCCCTTAGCGCTTTGTTTTTGCCGAGGATTACTATAGGTTATGCTCTGGCTTATTTATGCTAAATGGTGATTCCCCTGTGCCTGGGCATGAAAACAGGGCCCCGATTCATAAATCTGCTGCTTCTGGGTCTTCACGATGGTTTTGAGGCCCTTGGTAATCATCGATGTGATGTTTGCCTTGTTTGTAAGCATCTGGGAAATGGCAACACGGTCTGGGGGACAGAACTCGGGGAAAACGTGGGGGGACCTCCAGATTTCCGCCAAAGAGCTGGTCAAGGCATTTGTCTGCCCTGGACCTCAGTTTTTCGTACAGAGTGAGGGGTTTGGGCTAGATCAGGGAAGGCGAAGATGCCGCCTCCTGCTCCTGAGCACGGGCAGACAGACATGGTGAACTGATCTGCCTCAGAGCCGTTCTCAATGTGGGGCTCTAGGCAGCCATTGTTAGTATATTGGATTTAACCTCATGGGATGACTTTGCTTTTACCATTCAGGGAAGAAATGACCCACCTGATGATTGGAGTTGGTCCCCTGCCTCAAGGCAGCCATGGCTGGGTCACTGGTGACCTGGGTGTTGATGTACCTAATGGTCTCTATCGTATACTCCACTCTGCTGCAAACTCCCGCAGTGGGTCTGCTGTCTTTGCCTTTATACCTGAACTGAGAATTCCAAGGGGAAATCTTATAACCTATTGACAACCTGCACGCTGTGGCAAAGCTGGCCAATGATCCTTTCATTGGGCAGCTCTCACTCCACCCCCTCCCCATCTCTCCTCCCCTTCTCTCTTCTGGAGCTTCCTTCCTCTCTTCTTTCACACTCTAATCAGAGTTTTTTTATCTGTTATGTCAGTTGTGTCCTCTCCATTTGGATTTATGCTCCTCTTCCCCAGTCCATTCCAACTGTCAGAGGAAGGGTCTTTCTTCCTGTTCAAGGCCCTCTTCCCACTATCTCTTAATCCCATCCTCTTCCATCAACCTGGGGCCTCATTCCTTTGTTGTTTTCTCTCTCTTCTTCAGCGTAACTTCTTTCTACTTGTTCCTTGTCTTCATCCTTTAAAGAGGCTCAGACTTCTCCAATCCTAAACAACTCTCCCTTGATCTCAGGTCCTTTGTATTGTTCGATTCCTACCTAGACAAGTCGCTTGGAAGATTAATCTGCTCTACCTGTTTTCGTACCTCTCATTCACTCCATTCATTGGGACGTGGCTTACGTCCCACCCTTCCCCTACCCCAGGACCTCCCTGAACTGTTCCGTCAAAGGTCACTGAGGGAGTACATCTTATTAACTCAGGGATATTTTTCAATCCTTCTTTCTCTGGACTTCTCTCTGTCATTAGATATAATCACCACTCTCTCGTTCTTGAGACTCTCGGCTCCCTATTTTTTATGGTTCCATTTTGTTTTGGATTCTCCTCCTCCCTCTTAGATATTTTTTTCATGGACAAGTTTCCAGCTTCTCTTTTCTACCTGCCCTCTAAATTAGGTGATCTTTGGGCCTCCTTCTCTTCCCACACAGCCTGCCCTCCCTGGGTAATCACCTCCCATGGTTTTAAATAGCAACTTTATGTAGATGATATCTTCAGCTCTAACCTCTTAGCAAAGCTTCTGGTTCATTCATCCAAATGACTTCTGCTCATCTCCCATGATGTCCCACAGGATGTCCCACAGCACCTCAGAGTCAGCTTGAGGGAGTGCCTCTCTCTCTCTGTGTCTCCCATTACCTTCTGACCCCCGCCCTGTCCTGCCTTCACTATTTTCTATATGGTTAATGGCACTTCCACCAACTCTGTCCATAAATCTAAGAATCCTAGATTCCTTCTTATTATGCATCCTTCACTTTCAGATAGTTACTGATACTGTTCAAGTTTTTATCTCAAACATTTCTCAATTTTGACCCTTCCTTGTCATCTCCAACCCCGAGTTTAGGCACTCGTATTCTCTCACCTGGAACTTGCAACCCTCCGGACTAGCCACCTGATCTCCAGTGATACCACCCTCCAATCCCTTTCCACTCGGCAGCCAGACTGGCCTTTAAATTGCAAATATGACCATGTCCCTTCCCTACTTACATCCTTCAATCCCTATAATTGCCTTATTGTGGCTGGCAGGATTGTACAGAGGCTCAGAGTCTGGAGGCTGGAGCCCAACTCTCCTCATGGGTTTAAATTCCAACTTCATTACCTGTGACTTTGGGAAAATTCCTTAATCTGAGTGTGACTTAGTTATATTTTGTGTAAAATGGGGAGAATTTAGCCTTGTTGTTAAAATTAAGTACAATAATCCATATAAAGCACTTTATACTATGCCAGATATTTATGGTAGTCATGCCATTACTACGACTTCTACTACTGTTATCTTTATTTCTTTGTTCAGGCAGTTATGTCTCTAAAACACCATCTCCCACCAATAGCCCCCTCATGTTCCACCCTCATCTTTCCTCTCTCTGTCTCTCTCTCAATCTGTCTCACATACACACACACACACACACACACACACACACACAGAACAAACTCAGAGCTTAATCCTCACCCACCCTAGAAGATGCTTCAAGCCTTGAAACTGGCTGAGAAGCTCCTTCTGTGCATTCTCATCGCTCCCTGAGCTTAACTCTATTATAGCATTACCACTTGGTAATCAGCTTATCAACATGTTGACGTCACCCATTGGACTGTGAGTAACCAGAGGAAAGAGACTAGCATAGTTCCTGGGGTAGGGATGCTACCCAACAGGTGTTGTTATACAAATGAATAAATGAATGCATTGCAAAATGTGTCTATACTTCCTCAGTGTTGAGAAAGCTCGTCTCTTTCTGTGCATTCACTCTTGATGTAGGACCCTGTCTCCATCATGGTTCCCCAGGCCTCAACTCTGGATAAAAAATTGTCAGTGGCTCTTTTTTCTCACAGCTGGAGGACGAAGAGTGGCAGCCAAGGATACTCTTCTTTCTCTAAAACCCTGAGGCGCACCATAGTCTCCTGGATACGAGTACAAGCAAACCCCAAAGTTTTCCCATGAATGAGGAGTCCAGTTGACTCTGAGGCCAAGTTGGATGCTGTTGGGTTAACTACTACTCCAAAGAAGGAGAGGCTCAAGGGTAGAGGAAAACAATATAAATGGCTCTTGAAAGTGTTTTCTAATTTGCTACTAATCATCGAAAAATATTAACCTATCCCTGCCACTACAGCCAATCCTCTTCTCTCTTCATTAAATGTACAAGGCCAGCATCCAAATAAGACCTGGTCTTTGGTTTTACAAGGGTAGATTCAGAGGCTGAGAAGAGCTAATCATTTTCGATTAGTTAGTTTCAGACTTCACTGAGTTTTGTTTGGTCTAGATTATCTGAATCTTTATTAAGGGAGCTGGAATTGGCAGCAGCTACAGGAGCAGTAACATTTGTGTGAGAGTGCGTTTATATAGCCGTAGCCCCATGTGCATGTAGATGTGTTCGTGGATGCCTGAGCACGTGTGTGGTCCATTGTGCCCCTGGCTGGGGGATGCAGCACGGGCATGTGATGTGTGCCTGTGTGCGAGAGAGAGACGAAGTTTTCCAAGGTGTGGGCTCTCCCAGAAGACAGGGGCAGCTTCTCAGTCTCGACTCTTCTCTCCTAGCCCAGCCCCTGCGAGGTTTGCCTGCCTGGAGGTAATTTTATTTAATCTTGGCAATCTTCTGGGATAGACTTAAGTAAACAAGGATCAAGCTACTCACAACCTTAATTAGGCTACACATAAATAATGGATTGCCGGATTAGCTGAGAACATACAGGAGGGATGTGAGAGCAATAAAACTAACTTTCTTTAAGTGGTCCCTTCCTTCAAGGAGCTCCACTTTCTCCAGGCAGATGTCTGTGTCAAGTGCCGTGGAGGCATTCCGGCAGTCCATTTCTCATTCAGTTATTCATTCACTTGTTTGTTTATACATCCCATAAATTCTTACTAAGCCCTTCTGAAAATGAGACATGATGCTAAATGCTGTGGGGGAAGGCAAAGGTGAAGCCAACAAGAATTCTTACTCAATTCCTCACAGTTACAAGATGGGCTTATAACTGTAAGTGAAAGTTGACGAAAGGGCTTCCTGGTACCGCACGGTGGCAGATTGTCTTTTCCAAGGATGATCACAACAAAATCTCCCATTGCAAATGCCCTCCTTACAGTCTGACCTTGACACTTCTCCCCTCCTGTGGTGGAGTCTATGAACCTGGCAGTCTATTGAAGCTGGGCAGACCTTTGTGGCTGCCTTCACCAACAGAGTGCAGTGGAAGTGATGCTATGTGACTTCCGAGGCTAGGTAAAAGGCCATGTTCCCCTGGGATGCTTGCTGTTGGAAATCAACCACCATGTTGTGAGGAAGCCCAAACCAGCCCAGGCCACATGGGTCCAGTGCACAGCTCAGCAAGGTCCAGATTGACAGCCAGTATCAACAACCAGACACAGGAGTGAATTCCTATGTAATCACCTCCAGATAATTCAGGCCATCCCTACTATACCCTTCCTGATTCCTAACTCTCAGAATCTGTAAGCTTAATAAAATGGTTGTTTGAAGTTGCTGAGTTAGGGGATCATTTGTTACACAGCAACAGTGACTACAACAAGCACTGTGGGAGACAACTTAAGAGTCTGGGACTTTCATTTCTCCTACTCAATGACCAACAGTTAGCCTGTTCAGTCAAGCCTATATTGAAAATCTCCCTGGTATCTGTTCTCTCCTCCTCATTCTATCACTGTTGCTCTTTAGCCAATGCCATCTCTTGGTATGCCTGCCTTCAACCTTCTCCCCCTCCCACCCATTCTTCCACTGCCTCCTTTGTAATGCTCAGATCTGAGCATTACTCTCCTTGCCCCTCCTGTCATGCCACTGAACTTGGAGTAGGAGTACACCTTGATGGACTAGGCAATGGGCTGGGGCTAAGAGAACGGCAAGAGGAACATGGCGAGTCCTTGTTTTACTCACTAGGAAGTGATAGCAAATGTTATTTTTATATTCAAGGATGCATAGCTAAATTATAGCATTAAACCCAAATTGGCAAGAATTTTAAAGATAAAACCAAGACTTCAAGGGCATTTCTCCTGCAGGAAGGACTTCCTAAAACTGCTAGTGGTACAGTTTTACTCCCTCTCCTCTGCCGTTTGCAATATGCCTGTGGGGAAAGCTGGAGAGGCGCTGCCTTCAACTTGGGAATAGCAACGGCTTGAGATGAAGTTCACGCTCCTCGGCACAGCATTGGAGGCCTGCCGCAGTCTGTCCGCAACCCATGGTCTCTCTCCAGCTTTTACTGGGAAGCCTCCTACACAAGCCCAGCGGGAGGGTGTCAGTGGCACATGTGCAGGTATCTTCCCAGAGAAAGAAGAGAAACTTGGAAGAGGGGCCCACTGAAGGAAAATATCACTCTACTTAGGCAAATTATTTTTTTTGTAGTCTCAAGTCTGCCATCCTCATGAGGCCCCTGTGTTTTTTGTACTTATTGCTTTCTATCTCTGGAAAGATTTTGCTCATTTCCTTCCTCTGGTTCATTCTTCAGTATGGGGTTTAAATGTCTCTGAAGCTTCTCCTGACACCCTTCTGGAGTTAGTTGCCCCCCCTTTCTGGGCTCCCATAGCACTTTGTTCATAGAATATGTAACATGTGGTATTACGGTGTGCTGTGTATGCGGTCATTTTGGCCACGAGACTTTGAGTCCCTCAAGGACAGTAATAAAATCTTATTTTTTTTTCAAACTGCCCTCTCCACTCCGTGCTCCCCATCTGACTTTCCACTGGTGCCTCTTAAACAGTTGGATCTCAATTACTATTATTATTTTGTGTGTGTGTGTGAGCAAGATTAGCCCTGAGCTAACATCTGTTGCCAATCTGCCTCTCTTTTTTTTCACCTCAAAGCCCCAGCACAGTTGTATATCTTAGTTGTAAGTCATTCTAGTTCTTCTATGTGGGATGTCACCACAGCATGGCTTGATGAGCCATGTGTAGGTCCGTGCCCAGGATCCGAACCTGTGAACCCTGGGCCACCAAAGTGGAGAACACGAACTTAACCACTTGGCCACAGGATCGGCCCCTTGTTTACTATTCGTTGAAGCAAGTTACTCTAGTTAACTTTTTCTTGTATTTATATGAATAAATACCAACAAAGGGATTGACCCTCAGGCCAGGCATGTCCCACCCCCACCCCACCCCCTCATCTAGATGGATTTTCAGATTCTCAAGAGAGGTGGTCCCTCACTGGCTCTAGAACTCACTTTTTTACTAGTCAGGACATGCTACAGGTCTAACCCAGATCCTTCTCATTGTAACATAAGAGAATCGCAGAATGGGGCCCAGCTAGTTGCTTTCCTCATTGAGTGAGAAGCAATTTCAGTTTCTCCAAAGTCCCACAGGTGGGCCACGTAGGCAGGGCCGATGTGAGGAGTAGGTTGAGAAGATACCTTCCAGGCAGGTCTCCCCCAGGCACAAAAGAACTCTCTCATTGTCTGTCCTGATATCTAAAATTCTACTGTTAGAGACTCATTCCTTGGCATTGAAGGTTTGAACCTTTAAGAGTTCCCCATTAAAATGCAGATGCTCTCGGCAGGCAAGAGAATTTGTCTTTTTTAAACTATCACCTCCTTGAACAATCAGTGATGGTTGGGTTGAGAGCAATGGCACTTAAAGAATTGGGACAAAAGGTAGGAGGGATTCTGTTGAAAAGAAAGAAAGAAATGTTTTCACCAAATTGTGTCAGTGCGTCAAAAAGCCCTCTGCTTGCGTTGTCCTACTGGTTCGGCTGGCTGCTATGCAACATAATGGGGGTTAATTCCATGGCTTCGGGCACTGCCTGGGGACTGGAAGCTTCTACAGGAGGGAGAAAGCGGGTGAAGGTGGGTTTGATTCTCTCGTATAATGTCCTCTTTTCCTTCCCTCTCTCAGGATTCCAAACCTGAGAAAACATGAAAAGGAGGTTAAAAGATATCTTTTACCTTTGTAGGAAATAAGATCTCTTTGTAAAATTTCAAAAATTGGCACATACCAAATCTCAGCTTCAGGGGGCAGAGAAAAACAATTGGGGACGGGAGTAGAGAGTTGCATTAATATGAGGATGATTTTCCACTCCAGCTGCTCACCTTATTAGCTTTAAAAATTGTTTTAATATCTATATGTTTAGTTAAGAGAAGCCCCACCCATAACTGGAACTCTGAGAACCAGATGGTACCTTGGAGATCAGCTGGTTTAACCTCACTCAGAGAGGTGAAGTGAGTTGTCCCAGATCACACAGCAAGTTCGTGGCCCAGACTGGCAGGAGCATCCATCCCTGTCTCCCAGCTGTCTCTCGTGGGTTCCACTGAGGAGGTGCTAGGCTGCCTCTGGTCTCCTCTGTTGGAGCTGATGCACAGGTAGCTTCCCCTTCTCTTGGTGGCTTGAATGCTATCATAACAGTGACCCTTCCACCAGGAACTTGGATGTGCTGAACCATGGTATGGTCAGGCAGAACCCAGGCAACTTGAAAAAGGCTGAAGTTCCAAGGTTACTTTGGGCTGTTTTTATGTTACAGACCTGGGGAATTAGGGTCCTGCCTACCCTGGACCTCTGTTTCTGGGGATTGGCAAAGAACCATCTACAGGCACTTTATTGGGCGGGCAGAGCATGATCTGGGTGCAAGAAGCCTTGGGAGGCAGCTCCCAGCTGACAGGCACCACTGCCTTTGGGTCAGAGGTCTTGGAGGGAGTGCCCATCTTTGGCCCATCACTGCCCAGGATCAAGCCTGCTGCTCTGCCCACAAAAAAGTCAATGAGAAGCATCTCCATTCCACCCCCCCCGCCCCCCCCGCCAAGTCTCTCTTTGATCTGGGGGCTGGGCTGAGTCACATGTAATTCTTTTGGTGGTGGCAGTTCACCCTGGTTCAGCAGCCCGTGTGGTCGCGATCGATCAGCGGGTGTCCCTCTCTTAATGACGCGAGAGCTGTGAGAAGTTGAGCTGTTTACACAAGGTCACTTTATTAACAGGGAAATCGCTCCTATGATAAATGAGCGTTCTGATGCTGCTGTCCTTTCTCTCCCGTGTGCGCTCTCTCTCTCTCCCCACCTCCTTTCTGCTCCAAAAGCTTTTTGGAGCCACAGCTTCTGTGTCCTCAGCTGCTCCACCCTTTGGTGCCAGGAGCCTTAGCCCTTCCTTGGAGCTCAATCAGATGAGGCCAATGTCCCAGGAAAAAGGTGATTATAAGCCTCTTCACACAGCTTCTTCCAACACTAGCTCGGCAGTGGCTCCCAGAGAAACATGTCCTTTTTATGACTGGTAGGCAGGATTTTAGATCAATGATGGTCATTTCTTGAATTTGCACAGCACTTTACAGTTTATAAAGATTTTTCCCATTCTTTACAGCAAACCATTTTGTTGGCACTTTCTGAGCAAGGGGCCCGAGAAAGGTATTCTCGTTTTTAGTCCCATTTTAGGGGTGAGAAAACTGGAACTCAGATACAGCATTGAAATTAAAGCCTTGTTGAGTCTTTTGACTTACAATCTAGGAGCACGAGATTTGGAGGCAGATAGGGCTAAGTTTAAATCTTGGCTGCCCACTTATTGAGCAAGTGACCTTGGAAAGTTATTTTTTGTTTTGTTTTGTTTTGAATAATAGACTTTACTTTTTAGGTTTGCAGAAAAATTGAGCAGAAAATAGATACTTTTCCCATACACCCCTTCCCCCCACCACATGTATAGTTTCCCTCTGTTAATAACATCCAGCGGTAGTGTGGTATGCTTACTACAGTTGATAAACCAATATTGACACATTGTTACCAATGAAAGTTCATAGTTTACATTAAGGTTCCATCCTTGTGTTGTACATTCTATGGGTTTTGACAAACGCATAATGTCATATGTCTACCATTACGGTACCATACGGAATGGTTTCACTGCCCTCAAAATTGCCTGTGCTCTATCTATTCACCCTTCCTTTCCTCCTTCCTTCTTTCTCCAGCACTGATCATTTTACTGTCTCCACAGTTTTGCCTTTTCCAGAATGTCATATAGTTGGAATCATGGCGTATGTAGCCTTTCAGATTCGCTTCTTTCACTTAGACATATGCATTTGAGGTTCCCCCATGTGTTTTCAGGGCTTGATAGCTCATTCCTCTTTTTTCCTTAAAGATTACACATACTCCCTCCCCCTACACACACACTGCCGCCCCCACTCTCAACATCCCCCACCAGACTGGTACCTTTGTTACAACTGATGAACCTACGTTGACACGTCATTATTACCCAAAGTCCAGAGTTTACATGAAAGTCCACTCTTGGTGTTCTGCACTCTGTGGATTTTGACAACTGTATGACATGTATCCAATATTACAGTATCGTACATTATAGTTTCATTGTCCTAAAAATCCCCTATGCTCCTCCTACTCATCCCTCCTCCTCCCCAAACCCCTGGCAGCCTCTGATCTTTTCACTGTCTCCACAGTTTTTCCTTTTCCCAAATGTCATATAGGTGGAATCGTACAGTCTGTAGCCTATTCAGATCGGCTTCTTTCACTTAGCAATGTGCATTTAAGTTCCTCCATGTTTTTTCATGGCTTGATAGCTCATTTCTTTTTAGTGCTGAATAATAGTCCCTTGTCTGAATGTACCACAGAAAAAGTACTTTTTGGTCTTCCTTTTTTTCAACTATAAAAGAGGGATGATAGGGCTGTTATCTCCTCATAGGGTTTTTGTGGGGATTAAATGAATAATACACAGAGAGTAGCAAGCATAGTGCCTGACACATGGCACGTGTCCCTTATTGCTACTATTGCTGTTGTTGTTACTTCTGCTACCATGATTATTACTGAACACTGACTCCCAGGACTGCTGGGTGCCATTGTGGAAGCTTGTCAGGCTTGGATGGGGAGGGTTCAAGGTATATTAGAGAGAAGGAGACCAGGGCTCCGGGCTCAGGCCCTAGGGCTGACACCAACTTGTGTCCGCTCAGGTCACTTTAACTCTGTGGGTCTCCACCAAACGATCTGACAAAGGAAGGGTAAGCCTAGGTGACGCAGGGGAGCCTCTCAAAAGGATGGCATGTCTGCGTAATGCCTCTGCTACTGCTGGAGCCCTGCAGCTTGGAGTGTTCTTGGCAGAGATGGACTAGCTTTGTCCATGGGGGGATCACTGGAAGAGAGAGAGGATCAGCCTCAATATGGTGCTTTCCAGGGCAAATGGCGAAATCAGAGATCTGCTGACTAGAAGGGTGAGTAGCAGGGAAAAATAAATATTTAGTTTACCTGCTTGATCTGAAGGAGTCCAAACACCTCACAGGCTCACTGAATGTCTGACCCACAGGCTGTTGAAGTAGGTGAGGAAAACCACAGGCCTGGGCAACGTGGCGGGACAGGCAGAGGGACACAGTTTCTCATAAGAATTCTCCTCCCTTGCTTTCCTCCTAGCACTAGCATAAGGATCAGATGAGATGTTTAGGAAAAGGCTTTGTAACCAGAAACCAACTGAAAGTATTATTTTCTAAATATCTATTATGCATACCTAACAATCTTAGACAAATTGTTTAACTTCTCAAGTCTCAGGTCTCCTCATGTGTAAAATGAGGAGCACAATAGATCAAGTTCATGGGGTTGCTATGAGAGTTGAAGAGAGAATGCACCTATAGTGTATATATATACTCATTTATTGTGCACTTAGTATGTATATGTGTGTGTATATGTATTTGCGTGATTGTGTACGTGTATGTGTAGACACACACATGCATATATAGTAAGTACACAATAAATTCCCACCATGATTTGATTATTACTTTCACCTGAGTAAAAATTCTCTAAGATCTGTTGATCCAGCTATTATTATTATTCCCATTTTATGGATGAGAAGGCTGAGCCTTGGAGAGATTAAGTAACTTGCTCAAGAACACCCAAGGGGTAAGAGGAAGAGCTGGGATTTGAACATGTGCTTTTCTGTCCCCCTCCCAAAGTCGATGCTTTTCCCACCAACCCCCTAGCTGTAAAGCATTATACACGTGTAAGCTTGTATTTCTATCGGAAAAATACCATCCAGCATGTTTCCAACTGAGGTTTATTTAGTTCTCGCATCCTTCGAGGTGAGGAATGGTGGAGTGGTGGGAATAATGGGGAGAGAAATGGCTCCAGTCAAGCTGATTCCAGTTGGAGCTCTGCTTTTGCGCCAGGGAGAATGTGTGGGCTAGTACGGCCAAGGGGCTCCATCTGTGTTGAGGAGGGAAAGGCACTTTGGGCAGGAAAGAGAATGACTTAGGAGGAATTGCTGAGATACTGAGACTCACCCTAGTGTTGATGTATGATAACCAGGGCACGTTACTGAAAGGCATAAAATAATACAAAAAGTTATTTTTCAGCCAATATGCTGACACAGCACCATTTTGGGTCCCTAACTGAAAATGATATATGAATTATCTCAACCTAAAGTCAGAAGTATAAATTATAGAATATATCTTTCACTGTTTTATTTGGGCTGTAAAGCGACACCTTATTATTTCTCCCTCCTGGGCTTCCTTTAATGAATCGGGATTTGAAAGTGAAATATTTATTATATTGCAGGGGAGAGATTACACCGTGCTTCACAGAGGAGGGAGGAAGGGGTATGGAAATCAGGTGGCATCTTGGAAATTGGTCTGTTTCTTGTTTATGAGAAATGACTGATGCAGGATTTTTTCCCGAGTTGTGAGATGCTTGCTGAAGATGACCCTCCAGAGTGGTGAACACAGGGCCCGGGTTGCCGAGTCAGGGATGTAGGCCCCCAGGCTGCTCTCATCTGTAAACCCTCCTCATCTGATTGGGAACAGCCAGTGGACAAGAGACACTTGATTATGCTGCTTTCATGGGTTGCATGGGGAGATGGAGTATCGAGAGCCATCTTATTAAATTAGGCTGAGGTGGAGGAGGGAAGGGAGGAAATGTCTTCATCGCCATTGGTTATTGGATGTTGGTAATGGCAATTGATTATTCAAACCATAGGGCAGTTCCTGAGACTCAGCACTGGCTTAATGGATATATTTCTTCTACTAGCTTCCAAATCAGTCCTGATGGATGATTATGGGAGTTTAGTATGTCGTATAACTGCTCAGGGCCAGGCAACCAGATTGTCCCACTGTTCAGAGTGAGAGCAATTGTTCCTAGGATCCTGGAGGATTCCTAGTGTCCCCATGCTAAATAATGGGAGAAGAAATGGGTTAAAATGTTGGACCTACATCATAAGGCAGTGTTAGCAAGCAGCTATACCACATTTCATAGGACTGTGACCCTAGCTAGCAATGAGAATCTATGCAAAAATTCAGAATGTTTACTTCTCATTTACTCACCTATTCATTTATTTCAGAAATGGTTATAAGAACTCTGTGCCATGCATTGTGTTAAGCACTGTGGAGGGGAAAGAAATAATAAACAGCCTCTATGCTCAATAGTGGTGAAGACAAACCATAAACAGAAATCAAAAGAGTGTGTCAAGTTCTCCCATAGGATTGTCTAAGGATACAGTGTTGGCACAAAAAGGACATGATTGACTTTGCTTGAAGGGAGAGGATACAGGAAAGCTTCAAGCCTTCCACAGGTTGATTCGTAGACAAATAAGTATTGCATAGATTCCTTCATCATTAGTAAGATAATACTTAAAAACAAGAGAAGGGCAATCTAGAGCATGTGCAAAGGCAAAGAGCTGTGAAACCGGAGGACTGAAACAGTGTTGGACACAGGATGGCAAAGTTCTCGGAGTGGGGAGTTTGTGATGGACCTCCATTTTGTGGGTGCAAACCCTCTATGCCCATGATGAATACTCTTTTCCTACCACACTGATGGCCTCACTGTGATTATTCTGATCTTCATATTGTCTCCCATTACTCCAAAATAGAAATTTGTTCCTTGATCCCTTAGCTTATACAAGCCATAGACATTCAAGGCGCTGGCAAACATGGAGGTGGACACTTTCCTCTCCAGCTCAGGAAATACGGTGGGGAGAACAGTGTCCGCTGCCCCCAGCCCCACTCCTTTCTTGCCTCCAACACTCTGTCCCGGGCCATTCACTGCCCATTCTCTCGCATGGTAGTGTTCACCGATGGGTCACCACATAAGCTGCTTGTGGGGCTGGGGGCTGATCACCTCTCTCCAGAAGCCAAGAGCCCTAAGCCTTTTAGCTCAAGTAGCCTGAGGCTGCTTTGCAAGCAGGAGGAGTCTGAAATGGATTTGACTGGCGCTCTGAGCCTGGGAGGCTGGAGGGCTGAACTCCATTTGTCAGGGCAGTGTTTTTGTGTTGAATACCATTAGCACTGGGGAAGGACCACGTGGTTTGGGAGGCTGGTGCACCAGCAAAATGGCAGCAGCCCCTGATGGGGTCAGTATTAGGGGAGCCTCCAGTAGGGACTCTGCAGCTATTCTGTATTAGCAATTCAGAAGGGACTGGCAGTAACTTTGAGCTCTCCCTTGACAGCTAGCTCCTGGGAGCTACGAGTTAAGCGAAGGCACCTGCCAGTTGTAAAATTCCCTGTGTTTTCTGAACAACCATGGTGGCGGCAGCAGCCTAGATGAGGAGGCCATGGCATTTCTTCCTGACAGGGATGGCATAACCCAATGATTGCAATGCATCTCAGCTCCTTGTCACAGCAGTGCATACATATCATTCATAGAACCATATTGCTGCATGGGGACTTAGAATCCAGGCCGACCTCTTTATTCTGTGCATGCAGACACTGTGAGTTGATGAAGGTTACAGAGTGGCCAAGTTCAGACTGGAACCCAGGTTTCCTGACCTCTCCCTCCATCTTTGAATATTGGTGTGGGGAAGGTAATGGGGGGCAGCGGGGAGGAACTAATTGAAACAAATAAAATAGTGATGGGTTCATGGGGCATCTGATATCCAGTGGTCAATTTATAAATTGTTTCCAAACTAGTTTGCCTTCTGACTTTTCTTAAGTTTTAAAAGAAGACTCTCAATCATTTATTGTATTTATCACTAGGTTTTACTTGCAGTGAAGTGCATTTTTCTCCCTTGCTTCAGCACATAATGAATTTATATTGCGGTTGTTGATGAGATTTAAGAAAATAGCATCCAGGTCTGTAACTCACCACCACCCAGCAGATGCTGGCTCCGCCTTGGCTGGGGCCGTTGGGTGGAACCTGTCTGGAAGCAAGGTGGTGACCACTAGAGGTCTCTTTCAGTCCTGGGATGAGATCATTTCAGCATCTGCTGACACTGGGAGAGTGTTTAGGGGGGCGTGTTCAGGAACAGTGGGCTGCCAGAATTGATGGGTCTTGGGAAAAGCAAACGTATGAAGGACCCCAATATTTACAAGGAAACACCTACCACAGGTGGAAAAGAAAGAGAATGTCTTCAGATTTGGGTAGGTGGTATGTATGTATGTATGTGTGTGTGTTTGTGTTCACATGTGTGTGTTGGGAGAGGCTGCAAGGTGGCATGGCAGAGTGGTAAAGAAGACGTTCTTTCCTTCACATTGTCTCCTCCCCAATCCCACCAACCCTCCTCCAATTTCAATCCCTTCTAGAAAGAAATCAAGGACTCCCTTACCTGTCATGAGCTTAGATGTATGGCTCTGTGGTGACGAAACTGAATTTTAAAAACATACACTCCAGAACTTTTAAATACAAAAGGATGTGTCCCTGTTTCCCTTGATTGTCTTGAGAGACTATCGACCCTCTGTCCGATAAGGAAGGCTGCCATTGCTCGTGCCATCCTTGCAACTCTTCTGGAGATCTTCAGTGTGGTCAGGTGAGTCTTTTCATTAGGTGTCAATCTCCATTTGCAACTTTGGGATTCAGTCAAGGTCATGCAGAGCCAAGTCTGAGTTCAAGGAGGGAGATTTTCCAGCGATAGGGCTGGTTTTGATCACAAACCCAGTGTGGCTATATGGTAATGAGGCTGTCTCTCTTCTAGTCTTTTCAACTTGTCTTGGCTTTCTGTAATGGGAATATGCTTAACTCTACCCTCCCCCCAACTGTGTAATTTACAGCCATTGTTTAATTCTAAACAACCGCCACCACCACAGCAATGCATCCATTGTAATATTAATTCTTCGTATAAGTAGACTGACACTCCCTCCTCTCCATCACTTTCAACCTGTTAATACGCAAAGAGCATTAAGGGATCTTAAAAAGCCTGGGCTTGAATTCCAGTTCTGTTACTTATCAGCTGTGGGAACTTGAAGGTGTCACTTGACCTCTGGGAATTTCAGTTTTCTGAACTACACCTCCAGGTGTTCATACGCTTGTGTAAGCTCCTCCCCTTGACTGTGGACTGGGCCTAGCGACTTCCTTCCAATAACTAAAATATGGCAAAAGTGGCAGGATGTCACTTCTGAGATGAGGATACCAACAGACTGTGACTCTGAGGGAAGCCATCTGGTGCGTTTTGAGCTGCTCTACAGAGAGGCCCATGAGGTAAGGCGTCCAGGGAGGCCAGCTAGGAGCCGAGGCCCTCCGTCAAACAGCCTGCAATGAGCTGAATCTTGCCAGTAACCATGTGAGTGAATTGGAAGAAGCTCCTCCCCTGGCTGAGCCTTGAGATGTGACTGCAGCCCCAGCCAACCCCATTACTGCATCCTTTGAGAGACCTGGAGGCGGTGGCCCCAGCTAGGGTGTGCCTGGATGCCTGACCCACAGAAACTGTGAGCTAATAAATGTTGACTGTTTTAAGCCACTAAGTTCTGGGGGAATTTGTTATACAACGATAGATAACTAATAAGACGGAATGGACAAAGAGTAACTTTTCCGACTTTGATATATTTCTTTCCAGCTTTATTGAGATATAATTGACATGTAAGATTGTGTAGGTTTAAAGTAGATGACATAATGGTCCGATATATGTATATCGTGAAATGAGGATGACCTGGCCCTGATGTTCACAGTGCCCAGGCTGCCTTGGTCACTGCTGTACTGCCAGGGCCTGGTACTCAGGAGGGGCTCAATAATGAACCATTCCCAGAACATGGAGACATTCTCTGAGGCTTCACCCCGGCACTGTGTTACACTGTGGACCTCCAAATAAAACACAGGACATCAGATCAAATTTCAGATCAATAGACAATCATCTGTAGGTAAGTATAGCCCAGCTAGTGCATGGGAAATATTTACACTAAAACATTATTTGTTTGCTGTTGTTGCTAAATCTGGTGACCCTAAGCCTGGACAGGAGCAGGGGCAGTGAGGACTCCGGAGAGATAGGACTGTGCATGTGCACAATAAGGTTAGTTAGCACATCCGTCACCTCACATAGGTACCCTGTTTTTGTGTGATAACTTTTAAGATATACTCTCTTAGCAACTTTCAAATATACAATGCAGATTAACTATAGTCACTATGCTGTACATTGCATCCTCAGAAATTCATACATTTTTTAAAAAGCAGAATGCCTAGCTCCCTAAAAAGGAAGAAGGAGGGAAATCTTTTGGAGGAGCTGCCTATCAGAGCTGCTGTTTTGAATTCTGAGTCCCACGCACTCAGGTGGTGGAACCGCTGGCCAGCTGGTTCTTGTAGGTTCTCCTGGCCACATTCTTTAGGAGAGGCACCTTCCTCCTGTCTCATCAGCCTTCTCCTCAAGTCATCTTCTACATAACACATTTCCTACTTCTGAGGACCCCCTACCCCATCCCAGTCTGCTCAGCTGCTACAGCTCCAGCTTGCAACTGAGGAAGAGCTAATTTTATCAGGGTTCCCAGGGGCCAGGGGGCCTCAGCAATCAGGGACTCTAAGTGTGGGAGGCCCCCGCCCTGGTTATGTCCCCAAACATCTTCCAATACAAGATTATGTCTCTAGAGGCAGAGGGACCCCACTGAGCCCAATGTTTTACTTTGTACCTGTTGCCTGGCAATGAGAGGTAAGCCTGCTAGACCCCAGGGTGGGAACCTGGGAGAGCTCTCTCATTGGTCCTGCCACTCCTCACCCAGAGACAGGAATCCAGAGTTCCAGAGTCTTCTACCTGTGGGTATACCAGGGGCTGATATATCCCTATTCAAGGGGATCTTTCTTTAGTCACCACTGTCCCCATGGCTGGTCAAGATCGTTTCCTGCATGTGTCTCACAGTCTCCGCTCACAAACTTCCAAAAGCATAGTGATTCTCATCGTCTCAGCACGTCTCTGTCACAGCAATCCCACCTCCCCTCCCACCCCTATTGGCTTATGCCTGCCGCCTGAGCGTGCGTACACGCACATGTACACACATATATGCACACCGATTCACATGCACACATACATGTACACACATGCACATGCCTTCACATATACACATACTCACACTCCCTTCTTCTCAATATCAAGACTTCAAGTCTTCTTTGCAAATGAAATCTATTATCCACTCAAATCATCTTCCCAACAGCACCCCACCCCCCAAGATGATTAGCATCTGTGAGCATTATTCAAAGTGCTGCTTGGTTCTCATTTTGAAAAGCTGTTTTCCCCCCTCTCTTTCATGCCGAATTCCCAATGTAGACTCGACACAGGGAGCAGCTCCGCACAGCCGAGAGAGGTCGGCGCTCATTAATACAGATCCCATTTATTTAAAAATAGCAATATTATGCCACTTTCAAATAGACTGAGTGAGCTAAACCATTAAAGGATTGTGCGTCGCTGACTTCGGACCTATTGTGAAGGCTTAATATTTCACAGCACAGTGACATACGACACATAACCCACGGAGCAGTGCTATTGGTTTGGCTGTTCCGAAGTGAGGAGTAGGGAAATAATTGAAGAGAACATTTTATAGCCCAACACAGAGGAAGAAAGAGAGCTGGAGCTTGGAAAATGTCGTGAAGGCCTCCTGAAGCTAACGGTGGGGACTGAGGCACAGATGGAGTGGCTGTGTCAACCATGCATCAGCAGATATTTAGGGCCTAGATAGGTGGATGGATGGATAGCCATCTCCTGGGTCCCCTTCACAATGTTGCCACTTTCCAAAATCAGTTTTTCTAATGCGGATGGCTAGTGGACTAGACTTTCATGTGTTTCCACTCAGATGCCAGAAAATGGCCAAGTTATGTGATGCTTGTAATAAAGATAGATTTGGCGGGTGGGTATTGGGGATGAATTTGGGGGTGGTGGGGAAATTGCTTAGGTACCACGAATATTAGCTTTGGAATTGAGATATATTTCAGTTCTAATCTTGATTCCACCTCTCATTATGTGATCTAGAGTAAATTCTTAGTTTCTAGAATCTCAGCTCCCAAATCTTTGCAATGGGAATAATAAAAGTCACATCCTGAGGCTGTGACGAGGGTTGAGCACATTATGATACTCAGTTTATCTTAGTTTCTTCCTTCTTGTATCTCTATTCACTTTCATTACCTCTTTCCTTCTCCACTTTCCCTCCCTCCTCCTAACACACACCACTCTCTTTTCTATCACTGAGCTCTCCACTAAGCCCTGGGTCCAGTCTGGGGTGTGATCTCTCCCCTGTGCACCTTGCTCTGTGGAAATGATGCCATGTTGTCCACATTCCCATCAGTCCCGCCATCATCCTTAGCCTCATTCTCTTTCTGCAGTCATGGCCCTCCTGAGATTGCCTTGTTTACGTGTGCTTTTCCCAAGCAGGCTGGGCAGGTGACTCTTAGAAACAAATTGTGTTTCAAAGACCCATTCATTTGAGTTGTAGGATCTTGAGAGTCTGGAAGAGGCTGGCTAGATGCAAGCTCTAATGGCCCCAAATTTTCCATGGCCTCTTTTCAAGGCTCTGAGTCCTACTGAGTGCAGCACGTGCCTGGGCATCTTATCCCCAGCAGGCTGGTTAGATTCCCCCGAATGAGGGAGGGAACGTGGCATGTGTGCACATGGACCTCTGCGACCCCTTGACTAAATGTGGTCCTCCCACTGCGTCTCAACACAGTTCAGATTTGCAAGAGGGGAATAGATCTGCCTCTCTGTTCAGGCCGCCACCCATGGACTCAGCCTGCTCCAGCCTGAGGAGTGGGCCATTTTAACAAGCATTAGAGACAAAATAGAGACAAATTCCCCCACCCACTGATTCCGCTCCTCTCCCTCGTCCTGCACCCTGCTTGACTTTTGATTTTAAGGTTCTCCTTCCTCCACTGGCCCGGTCCCCTGCCCATGGGCAACCACCTACCTCTTCCTTCATTCTGTAGTTGTTTCTTAAAACAAAATAAAAAAATGTTTTCCCAAATCAAAGATAGCAGAAGCAGCACCTTCTGTTTTGTTGGTCTCTTGAAAAAAAGGATCCTTTGATTTCCTTCTCCTTTAACCAATGGGGGCCTCGCGCCCTTTGCCCTAGGTTCTGAGCGTGAGGAACTCAGTTGTAGTCCACAGACATTTAATTAGACTGCGGGGGTTGGTGGGGGTGGTGGAGGCACGGGAGAGTTGGCTTGTCCCTCCTGCAGCTACAGAGCACAAGCTGCCTGTGGAGCTGAGAATGCAGAATGTGGAGCTCCCATGGGATGGCAAAGAAGTGGCAGGTTTTCTGCCTATGGTGGGGGGGGGGGGGTGGGGGGATGCAGAGAGTGAAGGTGGGCAGGGGGCCTTGAAATGCTTCCCTTGACCCAAGCCTGCTGAATGGATACTATTGCCCTCAGGAAGACCTTTTCAAATCTGTTGGAGTCTTCCAGAAATGAAATCTTACTTCATGCAATTGCAGCGACCTTGAGAGGTCATCCAATGCAGACCCCACGTGGCAGGGGGGTGGGTGTGCAGGCCAGTCTGACATCAATGCTTGAGGTTGAAAGGCAGCTGAGCTCTAGCTCTTCTAGTAGTAGATTTAATTTGGGTACATCCTTTATTAGAGGCTACCCATGACTGAAAAGATTCCTTTAACCTCTTTTCCTCCATCTTTCTTTCTTCTTCTCTTTGAATTCCCTTCAAAACTCTAAAATAGCAGCCTTAAGATGGAGGATGCAAAGTAGGGGCGCGCATTCAAAGGTATTGTAGGGTCACCATTTCTGTTCTTTTTGTCTCCTGCTTTAAGCCCTGCTTCAGAGAATAAGCAGACCTGTAAATGAGACGCAGCTCATTCATGAATTGCTTCTGTATTACTTGGGAACACATTTTCCCATCAAAATATGATTGATGATTCGGTTCCCATGCTGGCCCACAGATGCCCATTTAACCTAATAGTGGCCTTGAAATATGAGTCTCCTCAAATTTCCTGAGCATTCTATGAGCAAAGAGTCCTCAGCAGCCTAAATGGAGACCCTCAAGATGAATTTCTGAGCCTCTAAGAGCTCTGAGTGCCTGGCTCAGCCTAAAGTCCTCTGAGGTGGTGCTGGGAGTGGTGGGGCAATTGCTGAGGAACAATTTGCATTAGCTTTGGAAGTAAGACAGACTTTGATTCCAATCTTGATCCCACAAACTCCAGAGGAGGAGAGGCTAGGGGAGGAGGAGGGTGGCATTAGCCAGCCACACATTCTCAGAAGACCAGGTTGCCCAGTGGAAAGTACACTAGGCTGCATATTGGAAAATATGGTTCTAAGCCTTGGCTTTACCACTTCTCACTTTTACATTATTGAGTCATTTAGCACCTCTGAGCTTCATTTTCCTTAAAGGGAATACAGACAAACATGAAGAAACACACACAAAGAGACCTATAAGCCTTACCAGAAATAAACATAAGTCTGTGAACATATTCAGATGAGAGCAGGAGTGTGGGTAGAATGTGATTGGAACTGAGTGCTGGTGGCCTGGAAAGACTGTAAGCAGGGGGAAGGGAAACAATATTTATTGAATACATACTATGCATCATGCGCCATCTTGAGTGGTTTGAATACATAGAACAAGTTGGAAAAAATATTGTTTAAATATGTCACACCAGCATTCCTCTGAGGAAAGAAATTGTCTTTCTTTAGAAAAATACCTTCGATAAGCCACTTTGTGTGTGCAGGGTAAGGTATTGAGGGCATCTTTCGGAAAGAGGCACAGACACAAAGAGAATGCCAAACTGTTCTGCATAAGGAATGAATAGAGTTTCTGGTTCAAAATGGCAGACTGAGGCACATAAATTAACCTCCCATCTCTCTGGAGACCCCATTAAAATAATGCTAAAGGAATACAAAAGTGAATAAACTCATAACAACAAGGAAATAGGCAGTGAGGTCAGAATCACCAGCAGATGAGAGATTTCAACAAACCCTTGGAAAATGAAAACTAAATAAAAATGAGTTGATAAATGAAATGGAGTGAGGAAGCCAAAGCCGAGAACACATTCAGGTGGTGGCTGTAGAGGAGCTGGAAGCCAATCCTCCTGGAAAAACTAAAAGAGGCTCTGGCTTGGAGTCAATGGGTGTGGAAAGGGAGAAACAGGAGTGGGGCTGATACAGAAGTGTTTTCACTGCCCTCACCCCTCCGCCCAAGGCTCCCATCATACAAAAGATAGGCAATCTAGGGCTTCTAGTGTGGGCACTGCACTCCACAAGCCTCCTCATTCTAACCCCAACCTTATAGATGATTTTTCAACCTGCATTTTAAAGCAAAGCCTGCCATGGTAAAGCTCTGTCCTGTGGTCTCCTTCTCGCTCGAAGAAGCCCATCAGGGCGAAAGACTTACATACACAATGGCTACTTGGATAGTCAACCAGGTCTTTACTTTTAAATGTTACCATATAACCACAGATTGACAGATATACCAGAGTGAAATATAAAAACCAAGGTAAACAAACAGGATAATTGACTGGGAGGAAACATAACTAACTGAAAGAGCAGGAGAAAACTCTCTAAACAAGAATAACCCCATAGAACTTCGAGATAATATTGTATCCATCATCACCATCATCATCTTCACCACCACTGTCTTCACCAAAACTGGTACTTCCTTAGCATTCTCTGGTACAGCACTGTTTTAAGCCCTTTACATGCATTAACTCATTTAATCCTCATATCATAGGAGATATCTGTTCCAATCATCCCCATGTTAGAGACAAGGAAACTAGGCATAGAGATGTTAAGGAAACTGCCTAAGTCACATGACCAGTAAGTGGCAGAGTTGCGATTTGAACCCAACTGATTCGATTTCTGAGTTTGTGCTTTTAACCACTATATTCAACGTTCTCTCATTAGAAATAAAATAAAATAAAAATAAAAAAATTTAAAGCACACACAAAAAACCCCTAAACAACCAGTCTATGAAATAGGCATAACCAGAGAACAAGAAAGTCCTTGTGGAAATTAAAAACATATAATTACCAAAATAAAAAATTTAATAGAAGAGCCAGAAGATAAGGTCAAAGATATCTTCCAGAGTATAGAGGAAAAAGAGAGAAAGAATGGTGGGGAAGGAAATTACCAAGTAAATTACGCAGGAAAGAAAATCATGAGTTTTTAGGCTAAAAGGGCATACTAAGTGTCTAACGCAAAGAACAAACATGGTCCACACCTAGACACACACTGGTGACATTTGAGAACAACGACGATAAAGAGAGAAAAAGCGTGCAACCACACTGACCGGCCTCACTGTAAAATGATCTTCACCAGCCCCAAGTGGGCCCCTAAGGCTACCATACACCACACTACATTTTCCTAGTCCATTCAGTTGGCCATTGTTTTATGTCATTTTTCTCTCTTCTCAATCCTCCACAAATGCCTCCCCTGCTCTCTCTCAGTTGACAAAACAGAAGCAACAAAAGAGAAATTGCCCACGTACCTACCACTGCATCTACCCATGTACTTGCATCTGTGCCCAAATACTCTGGCTTCTACGCTGTAATCACACCACACTGTCTATACTTAGCCAGCTCATCAGTTATGGTCTAGACTCCATCCTCTTCCCCAGTAATTCTCACTGTTCTCTATTATTAGTTCTTGCCTCTCTTGCTGGTCATTCCCATCTACATAGAAACAGCTTAAAAAGAACACTTTCACTCCCACCTCCCTCCAGCTATTGCCTCTATCTTCTTCCTTTTATAGGAAAAAAAACTCCTTGAAAGAGTTGCTATACTCTCTCCACAGTTTATTGTCTCCTATTTTTTTCTTGAATCCTTTTCAGTAAGGCCCCCACTCCTCAAAACTGATATTCTCAAAGTCACTATTCACTTATATGTTAAAAAATAATCCACTCTTCAGTTCATAGTCCTCAATCCACTTGACACATGGCAGCATTTTGATACGGTTGACCACTCCCCCTTCCTTAAACCACTTCATTTGTTTGGTTTCCAGACATTCAGTATTCTGATCTTCTCCTCCTTCACTGGCCACTTCTTCTCTGTCTCCTTTTCTGGCTACTTTTTGTCTCCCTGGTCTCTGAATTCTTGCCTTTTTGGCATATTCCAGGGCCGAGTCTTGGATTTCACCTATTTTCCATCTACACTGACCGCTCTGGTGATCCCAGCCCATCAGTCTCATTGGTTTAAATGCCATTTATTCATGAACACTCCCAAATTTATCCTTCCAGTCTATACCTGGAATTCTGGATTTGCATATCCAACTTCTTATTTAACAACATAACTCTTTGTCTAGTAGGCATTTGAAGCTTAATAATGTATAAAACCAAAATCCTGGTCTTCCCTCCATCATGAAGCCTGCGCATCCCACATTCTTCCCCACAGCAGTAAATGTCAATTTCATACTTTCAATTACACATGCCAAAAAACCCCCCAAAATAGAAACAAAACAAACCTTGGTATCATCTTTGAATTCTCTCTTTCTCTCATACTCATAAGCAATTCATCAGCAAATTCTGATGTACATATCTACAAAGTACCCAGAATCCTAACACTTCTCTTCAGTTCCACTGCTGTCCTTATGGTCCAACCTACCATCATCTCTTACCTGGATTATTGCAGTAATCTCTTTAGCTCTTTCCCTACCTATGCCCTTGTCCTACTGCTGTCTAATCACTACAGAGACAGCAGAGTGGTTTTCTTAAAACATTTTGTACTTCAGACCACGTTACTCCTCTCTTCCAAATCTTCCTATCTCATTTGGGGTTAATACCAAAATCTTTGTCTTGGTTTAGAAGGCCCTATACAATCAGGTTCCCCAGTTTGCTTTCTAGTCACTGTACCTCCACTCTGGAATGGTCTTGCCACTAATGGCCTTTCCCATGGCCGTGCTTCCTCTCTGGAATGATCTTGCACCAGAAAACCTAACGGCTTACTCCTGTATCTCCTCTAGGCCATTGTTCAAATGCAAACTTCTCAGTGACAACGTTATAATTTTTGCTTTCAACCATCAAACAAATTTTAAAGAACTCAAGAGGAGAAAAAAAGTCAATCATGTTCACCCAGTTACATACCATTTCTTTTACTCTTTGTTTATTCCTGATGTTCCAGATTTTTCTCTGATATTTCTCTTCTCTCTGAAGTCTTCCTTAGCAATTCTTTTAGAGCAAAGTGTTGGTGATGAATTCTCTTAGTTTTCCTTCATCTGAAAAATGATTTCACTTTCATTCCTGAAGGATATTTTCACTGGAAATAGCATTATGGGTTGACAGTTCTTTTCTTTTAACACTTTGAAAATGTTACTTGACTTCCTTTCGGCCTTCATAGTTTATGATGAAAAATCTGTGGTGTTTGGAATCATTGTTCTATAAGTAGCATATCTTTTATTTCTAGCTGCTTTTAAGTTTTTTTATTTGTTTTTATCTTTGGTTTTCAGCAATTTGATTACAGTGTCTATGGGAATGCATTTTCTTGGGGCTATCTTGTTTGGGATTTGCTGACCTTCTTGAATCTATAGGTTTATGTCTTTCACCTAGTTAGAAAAGTTTTCACCAATTATTTCTTCAAATAATTTTTCAGCACTCCACAATTTTCGTCTCTTCTTCTAGGACTCTGATGGTATGAATATTAGAACTTTCGTTATTGTCCCACAGTTACCTTGGGCTTCATTCATTTTTTCCCTCCAATCTTTACTCTCCGTTTTGTTTAAATTGGATAATTTCTAACTAGCTATTTTAAAGTTCAATGCCCCTTTCCTCTCTCATTTACATTCCACTATTGAGTCTATTCAGTGATTTTTAAATTTTTGTTATTGTGTTTTTCAGTTCTAGAATTCCCACCTGAATCTTTATGTCTTATATTTCTTTGCTGATACGATCTATCTTTCAAGAATGTTTTCCATTATTTCTTGGAGTATTTTTATAGTAGATGCTTTAAAGTCTTTGCAAGATAGTTCCAACATTTGTATTTCCTTGGCATTGGTGTTTGTTAATTGTCTTTTCCTATGGGAGTTGAAATTTTCCTCATCCTTCATATGCTGAGTAATTTGGACTATATCCTGGGCATTTTGAATATTATGTTTTGAGCCTCTGGGTCTTATTTAAATCTTATGGAGAATGTTAATATTTGTGTCTTATTAGGTAGTTAACCCAATTGGGTTCAGGCTGCAAATTTGAACTGGTCTTTAGCAGGTTGTGGTTTCAATGCCCAGTCTCTCTCTCTCTAATTTTTTTTTTTTTTTTTTGGTGAGGAAGATTGGCCCTGAGCTAACATCTGTGCCAATCTTCCTCTATTTTGTATGTGGGATGCTGCCACAACAATATCTAGTCTATTTTTAAAGACTCTGAAATGCCATTTGGATCTGTTCCTATGTGCACCACCCAGTGGCCAGCATGGGGACCTGGGTAGGTGAAGTGCTCCTGTAGTTCGGTTCTCAAAGTTTTTGGTATGCTGTATAGGATCAGATCCACACATGCACAGCTCAGGGTGATCTTAAGAGTTTATACACAACTTTATGGGGTTGCGTTCTTGAGCTCCTCCTTCGTTACAATATTCCTGGTACTTTCCAGGTCCCTGGGCCTTCCCTTTTACTCCTCTAGCCAGGAAGCTGGGCTTTAATTTCTCCATCTGTCTTATACTACTTGCAATTGTGTCCACTTCTGGAGTCAAGCAGTGAGAGGACAGAAAAAAAAAAATCAATGGGGGTTTGTCCCACCCTCTTCTCTGATTGGAGAGAAAGGTTCCTCTCCCTTAGAGTTTTAAGCACCTCGGACTCCTGCTGTTGTCATTGCTGCCACTGCTGACATGACAGAATTGATAACTCAGTGGAATCTGAGACACACAGAACAGAAAAAAGAAAAATCAAAAACAGAGAACTCACCCATTCTCTCTGAATGTTAAGATCCCCTTTCTTACTCTTGATCCAGAACTCAATGGCTTCTCCTGGAGGTCTCTCTGCCCAGGCCTGGGGATACCAGAGGAAAAGGGGGGAATGCACTGCTGATTTGGTCATATTTCTAATTCTGGTCTTCTTTAATGTGTCTGCCACTATTTCCTTTTCAAAGTCCTCAAGTAGCTGCTCCATTCATTCTCTGGGGTTTCATAGCTGCATTCAGTGGGAGAGGCAGGACAGCGTGTGGTTGCTCCATCAACCCAGCTACAAAACCTGCTTTCACAGCTTTGTAGGAAAGTGAATTTGAACCTGGAATGATTATTAATTAAGTGCGAGGGACAAATAGCATTATTTTCAGAAATCCAAAGATGAAGTGTTTGCCTTCTAAGCATTCTTCCTAAGGAAGTTACTTGAGGATGCAGTCCTACAACACACAGAAGATGAAATCAAAGAGGAGTAGGTGAGATCCTGGCAACTGTAGAACTAACCTAAGAGAGAAGTGAATATCCAAGATAATAACGATATGATAGACCTGAAGGGCAACTGGTCCAGATTAGAGGAGATGGTCCAATTCTTATGGAATTATATTTCTGTGAAGAAAATGGATTCCATGTAATAAATAATTGAAGACGTAAGGATTTGACATTATAGTGAAGGCACATTATTCTTTTCTTAAAATGGCAAGAAAGAAAATTTCAGAAAATACAAAAATTCGCACAAGAAATTAATTGTCTATATTTGAAGTAAAATAAAGTTTATCGTGTTGTAAGTATAGTGCTTGAGTGTGGAAAAAAGAAGAGACATTTGACCTAGATCATAGCAACATTGTCTTTCAAGTGGCAAAAAAAACACCCACAAAAAAACGCATAGCATTGGATTCATTGAGAAAGAAACACAATTGTATTCACTTCTTGGCTATGCAGTGAGCAGTATTTCTATAGAGATATTAATTTAAATACTATGTGAGTAACAACGGACTAGTTATGCTGAGGTAACAACCCCAACTCTTGTTGACAACACATGAAAGTTGATTTCTCAGTCACCCTACATGGCTCAGGCAGGTCAGCATGGGATTCTGCTCCTCCAATCACTTGGGAGCGTCACCAGGTGGCTGATGCTCTGCCACCTTGGCACTGTGCCATCTAGAATACTTGGCTTCAGCTGTAACAGCAGGGAAAGAGAGATCAGTAAATCTCATTGGGTTTTCACCATCTCGACCTGAAAATCATTCACAAGCTTTCTTACATCTCAGTGGCTAGAACTAGCCATAGTTCTCTCCCCACTCGACAGTAAGGGAGACACAAACGTAGGAGAGCAAATGGAGAGTTTGGTGGGCATTGCTGCTCACCACCACTTTCCCTTGGCCTTCCGCTTTTACAGTAACTTACATGAGCGGTTACGAACTGGTCATCTGGAGCAAACACAAACTGCAGAAGAGGCTGGTTTGAGTATACACAATTTTTTTAAAAAGTTGAATATCTTTAAGTTGGACACATTGTTTCTAGTTTTCTACAGTCCCCAGTGCTCCCCCTGCTATAACTCCCAGCCCAGTTGACTCATATACACAACCAGTCTGATCCCTGAAGCCTCTTGTGATCCCTACAACATAAGGCAAAGCAGACTTGGGGATGCAGAGTACAATGTAAATGTTATCGGTCTGCATAATGAAATAGTAGAGGTACAGCTGATAGAAGTGCCATGTGAAATCGATAGAACAATAGGTGCGCTCATATATTACTTCTGTAGAGCAGGAAGGCAAGAAATACTACCTGATGTAGATGAAGCAAGACAGATGTATTTACATGTATTATTTAAGATGATGAATATAATTAATAGAACTAAAATATAATAAGTACAAAAGTTGATGGGAGAAAAGGAAAGTACAATGAACGTGGTATGAACATGAATTTTTATATTTTATAGTGGGTAATCAATAGATAATATCTGCAGCCATAAATCAGGAAATGGAGGTATAAATAAACCCTTTAGTGTAGGGAGGAAACCACCAGGATCCCTCAAAACAGAAATGGTTTAAAGTTGTTTCCTCTGGGGAGTGGGATTCGAGGCAGGGAGGGGTGGGAAAGGAGACTGTTCATTTCATTACAAGAATAGCTGTGCTACTTGATTTTTTAAAAAAATAATATTTATGCATTTCTCTGATTAAAATATTTAAAAATTTGGGTATGGGGGAGAGCAGGAAAGATTAGAGAGGAGGAGGAGAGACAGGGTACAAGTGACATGGTGAGCCTGTTACTGGACCAAACATGGGTCCCTTCTTGGGAGTTAAATCGAACTGCACCACAAGTAGTTGTTTCACAAAGTAGAATTTTTAATTTGCAGCATGCAGCACAGGAAAATGGTGACCCTAGGGAATAATTTCATAAAGGTACGGCCCCTGGAGAACAGGGAGGTGGGTATCATTATTTGGGGTGGGGAATGAATAGACAAAGAAGTTTCATCATTGCGTGTAGAAGTGGGCATAAGCTTGCACGTGCGTGGTTTGAAATCATGCTTCTATATACATTGCATGACCTAAAAATGGCTGCTTTACCCCTCCCAGAGGAGGGGAATTTACAATGTTAATGAGGGGAGGTTGCTTTAGTATAATTCTCTGCCTACCTGTGCAAGTGTCAGTCTTGTGGTTGGGGTCTGGGATGGTCTGGTCTTGTTCAGAGCAGCTGGGTCCAGAGTGGTTGTTGCTTAGAGCTTCTTCCTGGAACATAGCTGGAAACCGTATAAGCTCAAGGCCCGGAGGTATCAGATAAAGAAACACCGGTACCTTCCAAGAAGATGGAAGAATTAGGTCAAACACAGAGGTTAGAGTGTAGGCCAAACAAGAGAAGTAGATTAGGGTCCATGGCTGTTGACATGCCCATGGAGAAAAGAAAATGTGAGATGTGCTCTATTGAGTGGCTTAAGGCCTTTTAAGGATACAAAGCTTATTATTCAATTTTAGTTGCTTATAAAACCTTGTCACAGCCCCAAAACTTCTAAGCCTCTGATATACACACAACTGGCTTATACTGTTTTTAACTAGGAGGGAAGCTAGAGAAAGGAACTGAGTACCAAGCACAGGGCACTGATAAACAGAAATATTGGCAGGGAGATGGAAATGAGATAGAGCAGGAGTAAGAATTCAGAGACTGCAGGGGTCATGAAGATTGAAGTTCCCTGACATTCACGGGAATCTCAGGAAGATGTCAGTTTCCTGTGGAATGTGAGATAGGAAGCTTGTCAATTTTATTTAAAATCAGAGGACAGAGTGACCTTAGCTGACATCTGGAGTATTTAAGTTATCTTATTTAATCTTCAGAGCAACCTTATGAGCTATTTATTCATTAATTCATCAAACATTTGTTAAATATTTACATATAGTACTGTTCAGTAAGTCTTTATCACCATTCTCAAGGCACTTATAGTCTAATGATGGAGATATTACAAAATTAGGTGATAAATTCCTGTACTAGTCCCATGGAAAACATGGAGAAGGAACAGCCAAACCACCCTGGGCCTGGGAGAGGGTAGAAGTTCCACAAGAAGGGGACTCAGGCTTCATTTTGAAAAAGAAAAAGGAGTTTGCTTAGCAAATAAAAGGGATGGGGGTCAGGGGATTCCTGGAAGGGGGAGTAGTCCATGGGAAAGCACTGAAGTAAGAAGCTCTGTGACTCATTAGGCACCTCTAGAGGCTGTGTGTTAAGGAGGGCAAGGAGACAGATGGTAGGGGACTAGTATATGGGATCACTGTCAACACCCTATCTTCTGCCATTCCACAAAAGAAATACTGTGCTGCTCAGGGGGAGAGATTCATGCATGTGGCCACTGCTGTGGAATCACCATGAGGACATGGCACCTCAGGACAATCCCTGGCAGGAGTACTGAGCTTCTTCGGGCATCTGATCTAACCCATGTGTGGGGTAAAGTCTTAGGGAGCACTTCAAAGGGGCAAAATAGGAGCCAGGACACACATGTGTCCCTGTTCATATCTTTATTTGGATATGGTTCCCCACTGCTGGACCTGGCTGAAAGAGGACTTAGACAATTGGAGCAAGGTACTCCAAAAGTGGGAGCTCCCTCAGGCAAGGGTCTTGGTGAAGGAATTTCAATGGGTGGTCCTAATGTTAAGCTAAGTTTATCTCGCAAACTATCGAGAGCAGTTGAAGGATTTTAAGGAGCATGATACGATCTGCTTTGTGTTTCAAAAGGATGCTTCTGGTAGCCATTTCGAGGAGGTCACTCTGGGAACAGGGAACTCAAGGATGAGGCTGCTGAGGAATATGGTCAAGAAGTGAAGAGAAGCTAGGGTCTGGCCCAGTGATATAGTAGTTAAGTTCATGTGCTCCGCTTTGGCAGCCTGTGGTTTGCAGGTTCGGATCCTGGTTTTGGACCTACACACTGCTCAGCAAGCTGTGCTGTGGCAGTGTCCCATATACAAAACAGAGGAAAATTGGCTCAATTGTTAGCTTAGTGACAATCTTCCTCAAGCAAAAAGAGGAAGATTGGCAACAACTGTTAGCTCAGGGCCAAGCTTCCTCACCAAAACAAAAAGCAAAAAAATGAAATGAAGAGAAGCTATATAACCAAGGCACTGGCAGTACGGACAGAGAAGAGCAGATACATTTGACGGATGTTTTGAGATAGGCTCTATAAAACGTGATATTGATTGGAAAGGAAGGGAGGAATCTAGAATAATTCCAAGATTTCTAGTTCAGATGATTGGATGAATAGATACACCATTTACCAGGATCCAGATTACAGGAGCAGCTAGTTTTGGGGTGGGGTAAGTGGAAGAATGAGGAGCTCTATTTGGACAATGTTGCATATGAGATACCAGTGAAATTGGTGATAAATTGGTGATACATAGCAGGCTGCTGGATATATGTAAGCATCATGGGAAAGAAATATCACTTTTTACCACCCTCTGCATCCTCAGCCACATTACCTGACCTCTCCAACTCTTTACAAAGAAAAAAAAAAATAATATAACTTTGACGGCTTATGGCACAGTGCCTGGTACATACTAGGTGTTTATTACATGGGGATGAGGATGAAGAAGAAAGAGTAGGAGGAGATATCTAGAGGTGACCAGAGAAGTTAGGGTTAGCTGTGGATTTGGAAATTTCAGAAGACGTAATTGAAATTGAATGTGTAAGTGGTGTCACTGAGGGGAAATTTATGAAGTGTGAAAATCAGAGGTTGGAATTGTTACTTTTGGGCTTAGAGGATAAACTGCCCAAGATCATTTGGCTGGGGAGCGCTGAAGTAGAATAGGGGTCCATGCCTATGTGACCACAAAGTCCATAATCCTTTCTCTATTATGGCGGCTTTTGACATACTTTTGAAGAAGGAATATGATTTGCTAGGGAAAGGGTGTAGCGTTCCTGTATCATTGTAGACCAGAGGAAACAGGCACACCAACAGGAGAAAACCCACTACTCCAGGGCCCAACAAGGTAGATTTAAGGCCAGGGTGTTGAGTTAAACTAAGTGTTATCGCTGATGAGTGGAGAGGGGCCCCAGGATTTATGGAGCCTGAGGTTTACACGATTTGTGGTGATATTTCAGCTTGAGTTTCCTCTGAAAGCAGAATCTCAGGCAAATACAAGTGTACAGGTAGTTATTTGGGAGCTCATTCCAGGAAGTGGGGGTGGGGAACTGCGAAGCATAAAGGAAGGAGGAAAAACTAAAACAAGGATGTGTTACGGAGGTCCCAGCTGGAAGCAACTGGGCTCTATCCCACCTGGGACCTTCTGAGGAGCCTAGAGAGCACCCGTCAGAATTGTCCACCAGAGAATCAACTGAAGCTGAGGGTTTTCCCCTGGAGCATCAGCGTCTTCACACTTCCAGGCACCTCCTGTGTGCTTGAGGAGTGGGCTCCTTTTCCACCCTCAGTGATGAAGCCCCTGGGCAGAAGGCAAAAGATGCACCATGTGTGTTGGAGGCCTTGGAGTTCTTGGGTGAGGAAATTGAAGTCCGCATGGAACTACCTGTTCTTTGAAGCTGCAGTTGAAATCAGAGCACATGACTTGGGGGCACCAGAGATCTGACATACATCTACCCTTTGCATTTCTCAGATCCTCTTGTGTCCCACGTTAAGTCCATTCTGTCACCAGATTTTGAAGGTTGTGTTTGGCAACAGTCTCTAGAAAGGAAAATACACGGCAGTTCGCGGAACGAGCTTTGGTGCCACTGCTGTGACTGGTCCTAAGGCTGTAAATGAGATTCGTCATTGTCCTCCTCCAACACATGTTAGAGATTCCCCTCATTCTCCGTCGGAACTTCAACTGCATTAGATTGTTTGCTTCCAGGGTTACCCAGGTCTTCATCCCCAAGAGATGTAAGCTCCTTTCCCTTCCAGGCTGCCCATTCATGGTTGTCACGAGGCATGAAAGCACAGAAATGGCACAGTGACTCACCGGAGCTCCAGCTGTATTCCTCTCTGTTCCTGTTATATAGCAGCAACTCCGCCTCCTTAGAGTAATCAAGAGCATTTTTTTTTTTCTTTTTTTTTTGGCCTCATGATCTACCAGCACGAGCAGTCTAAAATGCCTACGCAGTACTCAGGACTTCAGGTTCGATGGAATCCTTGCTGTCCCCTGGCTGGGGATTAGGAACTCCAGTTCCACAGAACCTGGATTTGTAGGGACTCAAAGCACAAATTCTGCAAGTAGGTTGCCAGGAGTGATAGTAAGAGGGGTTATAGAGACTTCTACTCCTCAGTTCGTGAACCTGTGTATTCTAGCTATCGAGGACACAGAATTCTATAGCAATGGTTGGTTCACGGCACATTCTGTATCCTATGGAACAGCACTCCATCCTCAGAGGGTGCTGCCCTTAAGCTGGGGCTTTAGATAGGCCTGCAATGGCCACTCCATTGTTCTAGCTCACTGCTTCAAGCTTAGGTGGGATATCGTACTATCAGTGGGTCCCATAGTCATGAATCCGTTCGCACACCTTCTTTGCTGTAAAATGGCTCCCTTGGCCTGAGACAATGTTATATTGGATTCTGTGTCAGCAAATCCACATTTCCCCAGCCTTCAGAGAGCGGTGCTGACAGAGGCACTTCAGGTAATAAAGACACACCCATATCCAGAGTAGGTGTTATTTCCAGAAAGGACAAATCACTTCCCCTTCCAGGGCAGAGGGGCCCAATGTAATGCACTTGCCAAAGGTGGCTGATTTGACTCCTGAATATATGATACCACACTGAGGTCTCAGCACCAGTTTCTGCTCCCAACATTCAGTAGTAGCACCAGCTAGATCAGCCTCGGTGAGAAGGAGCTCACGCTGTTGGGCCCATGCAGAGCCTCCACCCCTGTGGCGTTGGAGAAGCCCAGGGCAGAAAGGTGTGCAGAGAATGGTGTCAGCATGAGGTGAGTCACAGGCTGCACAGAGCTGTCCACTGAAGCTGGGGTTGACATCGCATGTGATATGACATAGCAGCATCTGATCCAGTGGACTTCTTGAACATAAGGAAACAGAAAATAGCTTACTTTTGAAATTAAAAAAAAAAGCCCATGTGAACATGTTGCTAGATGCTGGAAAGACCTTTGGGAGTGAGAGGTGCCAATGAGGATGCTGAGATGGGCACTGCGTACCGTTAGTGGAGGGCTTCTGATTCTGGTTTAGGTGCCTATTAAGCATCAAGGATCCCATCTGAAAAGCCTTTGGAAGAAGCTGTGGGAACCTGTCAAGATGCCAGCCTTGCTTGTTGCTCTGGGGTTTGCTAGTGCATTCCTGGCTTAGCATCAGAGACTATCGGAGGTGAGTGAAGCTGGAAGGACATCTGGTCTAAATTCCATTTTACAGATGAGGAACTTGAGGCCTGTAATTTGAAAGGACACCCCAAGGTCACTCAGGCAGTTATTGGCAGAGATTGAGTAGAGCATTGTGGCTAAGGTTAAAGTTGGGGATCTTAAGCAGAAGTTTCTCGGTAGATCCCCTTATAACTTTTTTTTTTTTTTTAAAGATTTTATTTTTTCCTTTTTCTCCCCAAAGCCCCCCGGTACATAGTTGTATATTCTTTGTTGTGGGTCCTTCTAGTTGTGGCACGTGGGACGCTGCCTCAGCGTGGTTTGATGAGCAGTGTCATGTCCGCGCCCAGGATTCGAACCAACGAAACACTGGGCCGCCTGCAGCGGAGCGCGCGAACTTAACTGCTCGGCCACGGGGCCAGCCCCCCCCTTATAACTTTTAATTAGAATATAAGCAGTTGCTCAGGAAAAGCCTGATCTGCATTCTTGCCACAGCATAAAGGACGAATGCAAAGGAACATTTCGCCAAACATTCTACTAGTGGTCACTCACCTCCCCTCCTCATCTCTCCATCCCAGTGCCCTAAGGGAAACTTCTAACTAGATTGTGCGTTTGCTGTGCATCTCTTGCTGGCACTCCTCTTATAGAAATTGCTTAAGATGGTTTTCATTTTTGCTTAAGGTGATTTTTTGGTCCTTTGCATGCTGTGAAATTATGGAATAATCTTGTCTTTTCTCCTAGCTTCTGCCTTCTCTTTTAAAATCCTAGAAGCTAAGCTATGATCCATCTATCTAAGATAGATTGATTTATCTATCCATCTACCCATCCACGCAAGCACATATCCACCCTTCCACCCTTCCACCCATCCATCTCTCTATCATCTAACATCTATTTATCTATCTATCTATCTTCCATCTATCCATCTCTGTATCTATCATCTATCTATCTATCTATCTATCTATCTATCTATCTATCTATCTATTTATCTATCCTATCTATCTAACTATCTTTGTTAAATATTTGTAAAAGGAAGAGTGTGGCTTAAGGGGAGGGACCCCTCAATGACCTGGAAGAGGTAGATGTTCTCTAATGAGGATGCCTCTTCAGGGATGTGTTCTGTTTCCTGGCTGTTGAAACAAGGCAAGGAATAAGGAATGAAGCAGTTATCTGACCATCACTTATCTGCTAGACAGAGCCACTCCCTTCTTCCCTCTGGGAGTCTCCTTTCTCCCAGCTCCTAATCATGTGCTGACTATAACCTGGTAGAGTCAAAGACACTGTCATTCTAATTTTGGCTAGTCTAAACTGATGGACCAGGGGCCAAGGGACTCTAGAGATAAAGGACACCAGGATAAAAGAGGCAGGAATCATTTGGGTGTTTTTTTCCACAAGGAGCAAAAAAGTGTGAATAACATGGTAAAAATAGCCTGCAAATCAAGGGTCAACTCTCTGCTTCTTCCACCAACACATATGACCAGGTCTCAAGTTTGGGTACTCTGTATAGGATCCACTACACCCCCCTACTCCTCCTTTGTAAGTATTATGATCCTAGTAATTATCTATTCAAGGTCAGTATAGTTTCATCCTCACACAGTCAGGGCTCAATATGCATTATGTTGACTGACTGCCTGATTGGTTGAATGAATGAATCAACTCACTTCATTCAAGGGCCAGAGCTTAGCCTAAGACCCTTCTTCTCTTCCTCCCTCCCCATCCTCATTCTCTCAGAAATCACGAAGGAGCCATCTTTGGGAGGGAGGCTTCAGGAAGACCTAATTCAGCCCTCAGCGGCAGCCTGTCAGCTCCCACTGCCCCTCCTCTCCAGGGCTCAGTCTCGCTCTTGCCCCTCCCCCTTCCCTTCCTGCTTCCTTCTTCCCTCCCTCTCTCTTTCCCTCTCTCCAGAGGCCCCAGCCTCAAACTGCTGGGAAGTCTCTTCAAACAGGATTGAAATTGCTTTAAATATTAGAGGATTAGGGAAAAACAAACAGACCTGGGGAAGGTCTGTGTTTGGAGGATTAGGATTAGATCTCCTCTGCTGTCCAAGCATTAGCAGAGGCCGCGCTGCCTGCCTTTAGCTCTGGCCTCTGGAGCCTGGGCAGCCCAGGGTTAGGCCTCCAGGGCAACCCCCATCCTTGGGCAGATCTCTCTGCAGTGCTCCATATTGGAAACTTTCAATATGGCCCCAGCTATGCGGCCTCTGCTGCTTCTCACACTTTTTCCTGCTCTTCAGGAAACAACCACCAGTGGAGTTAGCCTGAAATAAACCCTATTTCTCACCACAGCCTGTAACTTTAGCCAGTGGCACCAACTGACCATTTATGGGCTGGGTACTCTGCTTTGAACTAGGGATAGGTAACGGAGGGATGAGGAGCCCTGTGGCCAGGCAATAAAAGGTAAGACACAATATAAGACAAGAGAGTGGGGTACATGCATTCCAGGCTACTTACTTAAGCGTGCAAGTGGATCATGACTTACATCATGGCTAAAGCCCTCTACTCGTTCTAATTGGATATTTGCCAAAGTAGACTTTATTGCTAACTAGAATCTTATAAGCTTAGAGTGTGAATAGACCATAGAGGCAGACGTCCCCTACAGCATCCCCGGTGGGTTCTTACCTACTCTCTTCTGAAACCTCCTGGGTGACAGGGAGCAAGATGGCCCACTTCATGGCTGTCCAGTCTGAAATGTTAGAACATCTTCTCTGTGTTGAAATGTGCCTCCTCGTAGCAGCAGATACATTGGTCTCAATTCTACTCCTAGAACGAAATACACATACATAAATCTCAACTTGGAATTTGAAGTGCTTGCAGAAGAATTTCTTAAACAAAAAGAATTAATCATAAAATGAAAAAATGGATACATTTGACTGCATTAAAATTATGAATCTGTTCATCCAAAGACTCCATTAAGATGCAGAATGGAAGCCATACACGAGGGTAAGATAGTGCGTGCACGTACGTCTGACAAGGGACTCCAATAGCCATAATTCATACTCATAATATTCATCAAATAACTCAATAATATATCAAAATTCATAATATATCAGGAATTCCTACAAACAATGAGAAGAAAAAAAGACAACCCAGTGAAAAAATGGGCAAAACACTGGACCAGTCTTACGAATGTCCAAGAAACATGTGAAAAGGTGTTTAACCTCATTAATAACCAAGTATATGCAAACTAAGACCATGTTCAGATATCACTACATACTCACCACACTGGCAGGAAACCTAAAAGTCAGAGAATAGCAAGTATGCAAAAAGGTAAGGTGTAAAGTTAAGTTTATCCTTACTAGTGGGATAGAAAGGAACAACCAGTTTGAAAAACGGTATTTAGTGTCATCTGATGAAATTAAAGATATGCAAAGTTTGTGACCCAGAAATGCCCGTCTTAGGTATATCCGCTGTGGGTGCACGTGTGCACAGGGATCCACACACCGGGCTGTGCATAGCAGCAGTGTCAGTTTAATGGCCCCAGACTGGAAAGAGCCCAGATATTCACTAACATTAGGTTGCATTAATAAGTTATGGTATATTAATATAAGGGAAATACCACACTCTAACAAAGTGAACAAACCATAATCACAAGCAACAACACAGATAAATCTTAAAAAACCACAATGTTGAACAAAGGAAATTAGCACACCGTAACGTCGTTTACTTCAAGTTCAAAAACAGGCAAAAGTAAACTATATTATTTGGGTTAACATTTAGGTGACAAACTATAAACAAGGTTAAAAAAAACTGATCTCCACAGAAAGCAGAACTGAGAGGATCCTGAGGCCCTCTGAGGGCCGCAGCAGGGTGTGGCTGGGAAGAGGTGGGGGAAGGGGAGGGGGCAGTGGGAGGGGAGGGGATGGAGGGAGGTGGCTGCCCTGTTTTGTATCTTGACCTGGGTGTGGTTACACGATTTTTTTAAATGATTGGTTAGGCTATATATTTATTTTTTCATACTGTTCTGCATGTGTATTACACATCACAATTTAAAAATAGTTTTAAAAAGATAATTGTAATCTCAACAGCTATCACGTCCCACTTAAAACTTCTCTTTGTCAAGCCAAACGTCATTAATTCCTTCAATAAACGTGATTTCCAAAGCTTTTGCTGCCCTGGAGACCCTATTTCTGTCTTTGTTTCTTCCTCCTTCCTTCCTTCTTCTTCTCTATTATCCATATATTTAAACAATGGCTGCTACCTTCGTTAGGACCAACACAAAATCAAAGGGAGAAGAAGTGGGGAAAACCCAAATAAGGATTAAGTACAAGTCCAGTTTGTACTTTGTAAGGTTCAAATGAGGACAGATGCCATCAATAAAATAAACAAACCATGAAATAATAAACAAACCATTAAATACACAAACCATTAGTCTAAGAACAGAAGTGTCTACACATTTATAATTTCTTATCCCTGATGATAATTAGTCCACTGCCAGACAGTAGTTGGTGTAAACTGCAAACAGTTGCCAACACAGGTAAAATCAACCGCAGAGATCCAGGATGCCGAGAGAGGCTGCCCAGGCTGAAGGAAGAGAGCCATCTCATCATCTCGCCAGACGTGGCAACTGTCTTCCTCGGAGGTTCTGCTTGGGGGAATGAGATCTAGCTCCCGACCTCTCCTTGCCCGGGGTCTGGCTAGGCCACGGGGCGGCCCTCCGATCTCAACACAAGAGCAGCCTCCAGAGACTTTCCAGCCAGGCCTTATATAGGGGCGACCAATCATATCTTCCTCTCCCTTCCACCGAGATGCCCCAGGGGAGGGATGAAGCTTGGGGAAAAGTGAGGTCTTGCTTGGTCTATTGCAAATGCTAATTAGCAAGGCCTGCCTGGCAGCCTGGAGTCCTTGAGATTGCCTGGGTAGCGAGAGGAATGCAAAATGCACAGGTGAGGCTCAGCAGCTGACAGCCCCTGGGAGTGGGAGCTGCGAGGTAATTCTCCCATCGGCCACCGTCTCTCAGGCCCTGGAGACAGAGACACCTGTGCCGAGTCAATCAAAACATCTGTCTACCCAAAGCTTTGCTCCAGGTCTTTATTTACTATTATTACTACATCGGACTATCCAGTTTTCACGATGCATGTAGCCCTCTGGGGGCCAGAGCTTACCAGTGAGTGTGCCTGCAGTCAGATCAAGGAGAAAGTCTATTTGTCCTGCTCTCTGGGAGGGTAGGGAGGGTGGGGGGGCTAAGCCGCTTGACATTGGCTGTGGGCCCTTCAGAGGCACTGCCTTCTGAATCACACTGACCGAAGTGTAAATGGATCTAGGCAGGTCGGGAAATTTAATTCTGCTTTTCAATGAAACATATAGAGCTTATTGATGCATATTTTCAGTTGAGAAGATGCATCTCAAGTGGGAAAACTAATGTGTCTCCTGGGATTACAGCATCTTCTTAAAAAAAAAATCTTGTAAGGCAGCACAATCAGTATAGGCATAGAGACACACATCGGGGCCCAGTAAATATCGTCTGAGCAGCCTCCTCTCTCCAGACTGTGCGCCACCCACCCCCGCCGCCTCCCTCCTTCTTCCTCTGCCCCCTCCCTGAAAAGCACTTTTGGACACAAGCATATACCAACATGGAGATCTTGGGAGACAGGTAGGTTGTTCCAAAGGTGATGTGGGGTGGGGTAGGTGTCTACCTGTACCTCTGGGGGTTGGGAGTCTATGCAGTGTGATGGGGCCAAGCCCAACAAGCCCGGGACTCGGGAATCACCATTAGAGACTGCATTCTTTCATTCAATCAATACAGATTGAACACCTACTATGGGCCAGGAAGTACACCTGAATTCTTCAGACTTTATTCATTGGCTGTCTTCTGATGATTTCCAGGTTTTCTTCTCATGGAATTGTGGAATTTTTAGAGTGGGAAAGGGCCTGGTAAACTCCCCTATCCCTTTTCTCCCTTTCACTGAGAGTAAGCAGGGAAAGCTGTTTTGCATTAGATTACTAAACCAGTACTTAGCATTTTAGAACTTGAACCCTGATCTCTTGAATTATTTTATTTTATTTTTTTGGTAAGGAAGATTGGCCGAGCTAACATCTATTGCCAATCTTCCTCTTTTTGTTTGGAAGATTGGCCCTGAGCTAACATCTGTGCCAGTCTTCCTCTATTTTGTATATGGGACGCCACCACAGCACGGCTTGACGAGCAGTGTGTAGGTCCATGCCAGGGATCGGAACCTACGAACCCCAGGCTGCCAAAGTAGAGCATGTGAACTTAATCACTACACCACTGGGCCAGCCCCTCGACTCCAGATTTTGTATTCCTTCCATCATACTCAGGTTGAGCAGGCATCTTTGTGTATCCTTGGGAATGCACTGTTACAAAATCTCAAGCATTTGGCAGAAAGGGACACCCAGACAAGTAAAATGACTTGCCCAAGGTCACTCAGCAAGGTGGAGCCAAAGAAGGTTGGAGCCTTAATCTCTGGACTTCCAGGCCAACCCCATTTCCATTCAGCCTGTGGTTTTCTTGGGCTGGAATTTTCCTTTTGTCCCCTTTTTCATTGTCTTTTTTTTTAAACCTTCTCTTCTCACACAGAATGCTCCAAGTCACATGATGGAAATAGCCACCCGTCCAGTAGAAGGATGCTCTCATCTCCCTGTCCACCCACCCTGGGCTCCTGGCATCATGGCCAGGACAAATGTCTGCTTTGGAGACAGGATCTGGAGACGAGGAATAATAATAAATTGAGAGCTGAACAGGATTGAGCATTGCACACACCTCCCCATCTGCTCTCATACAGGCTGCTGGATTTGCCTGAGATTAGGTCTCTGTTTCTGATCTGACAACAGATGCCCGAGCCATAAATAACTGTGTGTTTTTCCCTTGAACTTTCGCTGCCATCTCCCGATGTCTTGTGTCACATTGCGTTCCGTGGAGAGGTGCAGTGGAGCATGCTGCCGCCTCTTCTCTGAGCACTGCCGTCCCAGTGAGTCCTACAGGGGGCACTGCAAACTGAAGGGCTGCAGGCATTGGTGACCGTTCCTGTGGAGGCTGGTGATTAGGGACCCAGGAGTCCTGATCCCCCTTTCCATTCACTCAGCTCCACCCTGGCTTCTCTCGGGGAGACTGAAGTTGTTATTTTGTTTGCATGGACAGGGATCATCCGTGTGAGATTGTGGTGAAGCCAGAAATCTGACTCAGCGTTGGGCAGAAACAAAGGAGGTAGAAGGGAGATTTTTCAGGCAGCCAGGCCAGCCCCAGAACCCCCAAGGCAACAGATGCCCTAATGTGGCACAGAGCCTCCTGTCCCCTAGGAGTGACATTAATATGTAAGGAAGTATCTCCTCCAGCCCTACAGGCATTACTAAATGGCTCTATTTTCCATCCTTGGTGGCACAGTATACATCTTCCCTGCCCCCATCTCCCTTCCTCACTCTCTTTCTCTAACTGCGCTTGGTTCACTTAGAAATCCAGAGAAGTTACCCTAGGTACAGATCAGAATGGAACATTCTATAATCAACAAAACCTGAAGCTTAGCTCTTTCAGCTTGTCTTAGTGACGGATGAAAAGGTGATAGCAGAACAGCAAGTTCAGATGTTGGCAAAGGTTCAACGTTAGGACCTAGTCCATTTTCTGCTGCTCTAACTCCATGCCGTCCATGTTCTTTCCCTCTCTCGCTTTCTCCTTCCTCTCCCTCAACCTCCTTTTCTCTCACCATTTTCTCTATCTCACAGCATCTCTCTCAGTTTCTCTCCTGATCTCCCAATCATCCTCATGGCTTTTCCCTTCCTTATCAGCCTCTCTGCCATCTCTCCAGTTTCTTCTCTTTTCTGTCTTGGCTTGTCACTGTTCGTCTTTCCGCCTCTCTCTCTCTCCCTCACTGTCTCTCTCTCTGTGGGCACTCACCTCTCTTTCTCTCTCTCATTTCCTTTTCATTGCATCCTCATTTCCTCAGTCTCCCGAGGTTGCTTAGAGGAGATGCTCGTGAACTAGCCATGCCCATGTCATGCCGTGTCGGTACCTGGCTACCTCCCAACTCCAGGGGACAAGGAAGTTCAAGGCAAAGTGCTCTTCCAGCTGCTCGGCTTCAGGAGGTGCCCCTGGTGGTGGACTCAACAGAGGATCAGCGCTTCTCCCTGGGCAGACCAAGCTGAGCCCGTCCTCCCCCTCACTCACCCTAGCCATTGACTTTGTGCATCTTTCCAAGGGCTCATAGTCTCTGTCTTTGTCCTTCTAGTTTTCTCTCGGCCTCTAGTCTTTCTCCTCCTCTCTGGCTCTTGACCTTTCTCTGGCTCCTCCTTGGTTCATCCCCTTTTCCTCAATGCTTTTTCTCTCTCTTTCTCTTTGTCCTATCTCATGACCCAACTCCCTCCCTCTGTTTCCTTCCTTTTGTTTTTCTTTCTCATTCTTGTTTTCTCATACTGTCCACATCGTCCCCTTATCCATTCCCGTGGCCCAGTTTTCTCTTCCCCTGGAGGAAGCCCGGACCCTCTCCCGGGAGAGTAAGCCACACTTTCCTGCTTTCAACACCTGTGGCTCTTCTCTTGGTCTTCCAGCAGCACTGAGTCTCTGCCCTAGGTGTGCTGTCTACATTTTCTCGTGCGGAGAAACTGGGACTCTCCACCCATCTCTGAGCAGACTGAGTAGAACACGGTGTACCACTCAGTAAGCAAGATGTGAAAACCAGAAACAACAATCTGCGGGAGAGAAATGAAAGAAACTGTTGTGGAAGATTTGGGGGATTAATTAGTATCAAGGAGAGGAGACTAAGAGGGACTGAGTAAGGTCTGCAAGTGGATGAAGGGAGACTGTATAGGGCGAGGCACGTACAGCTGGTTTTCGTCTCTGCTATGGACAGAAAAATAAAGGTTGAAGGATTAGCTGAAGCCATGGAGCTCTGGCCCGGAGATCCACGAGCAGCTAGAGAACATCACACAGGGAGGTGGAGGGGCTGCTCTGAGACAGTGTTGGGGAAGGGTCAACATAGCCTGATGGAGTGGTTTTTGTGCTGTCCAGCCCTGTGGCACATGATGGAAAAGGTGACCTCTAGTTCCCTTTGTGTTTTTAGCTCAGGCTCTTTGCTTTCTCCTCAGCCACAACAACATTGAGACTCTGAATTTGTGACTGCAGATGCCTCATTAGCCCCTGTAAATAGCGATGTAGCCTTGCTACGTGAGCCATCACAGGCATGATTCATCATTCCAGTGCACTGAGTTGACACAGCCCACTCCTGCTTTGATGCCATTTCCTCCTGAGATGCCTCTTGCCCTCCCTCCTTCCTTCTACCAGCTCCATTCTCATTGTTGTGTTCCTTCCCTGGGACCTCGGTGGCTGACTTGGCAGTCCTCAGGCACTTGGGGTTCTCAGACCTAGGTCCCACTTCCTCAAGTCAGACAAGTGGCCCAATTTCACCCCCTCCTTGGACAGTTCCCACCTCCCTTCTCTGTGTCGCTTCAGCATAATCTGGGCAGCAAGCGTGATACAAAGCAAGGCAGTACAGCTGGCCAGCCAAAACCATTCTGTGCTCCCAAGCTTTGAGACAGAGTCGTCAAGGTCTGAAGACTGCCAAAGGGCATCTTATTGAGTGAGACATGCATTTTTAATAAACTATATTTGACTTCCATGATGGGCAAGTTATTAAGTCGTTTGACAGCCAATGGCATGAGGAAATGAAAGAATACCTTAAAAGTAGACATTTCTTGGCAGATAAGGGAGAAATTCAGTGAGCTGGAGGCAATAGAAAAAGAAATGCAAATAAAGATATGATGCTTTTACCTATCTGCATATAGTGGAGAAGCCATTAATATAACAGTGAATAGTGGGATTTTTATCACTACTTGACTTGAATGTCTTGAAAAACTGGTTCAGCCTTGAAAGGATCAGTCTTTGTAGCTCTGGACCAAGCCCTGGTCCTTCGTCTCTGTGCTGAGAAGATGAATTTGTTTTCTGATGTGTTTTCCCTCTGCCTCCCCCTTTCCACATCCTTCTGAAATGAGTTTTGGGTTGGTTTTCCATCACCACCAGATTTAGAATTATTTAGAATCATAAGCAGTAAATGGTTCTTTTTTACCCAGAGGCATGCTGCTGAATTGATAGATGCAGATTCAGATAGGTGACCCCCCTGTCCACTGCTCCAGGTGATCGAGCGAACAGTCATCATTCTTGGGGACCCCCTTGAGGCCCACCTTCTCTGTGAGCCTTTCCTGGCCACCCTGGGTCTCCAGTGAGCTTGCTGTTTCTCTAAACCCCTATAGACTGACTGCTCATTTGACCTATGTGTTGAGCTCCATCTTTCACTGCCCAGATTTTGTAGTTTTCTTTGCAAGTGTCTATGGGTTGTAATTCTTTTGTAAGCCCCTCTAGGTTTGCAGCTTTATCATTTCAACCTCTTTCCTCAAGACCTGGGGTAGATCTTGAGATGACCACACTCCCTTCCCTAACATGGGAAGGGGAGACCACACCCCTGGGGGAGTTTAGGGAGACAGACTAGTGAGAACAGCAGGGTTTTTAATATCATGTCAGTGCTGGTGTGACCTTGAGAATCCCAGGAAGAAGTGGCTATTTGAGATTGTTAAGGGGCCCTATTCATGGGCTTCTCCCTTGTGTTGTTCTGCCATCACTGCCCTAGGGATTGTAGAGAAACCAGTGTTTGTAGACTTTAGAACTGTGCTGTGGAGAGATTGCCAAGAGTGAGGGATGGGGTGGATAGCCAACTCATCTTATTTTCTTAAGGCTCCTTCCTTATCAATGATCCTGTGAGGCTCACAGATTTCCTCTCACATTGTCACTTGCATTGATGCTCAAACTCCAAAGCCTGCCACATGTGAAAATACGCTCCATCTTTGATAAAGTCCCCTACATCCTCCATCTCATGTCTGAGCAGCTCCATCACCTTCTTACTTTAACTGCACCCAGCTGTTCCCTGAGGATTTTGTTTCCCTGTGAAATCCATTCAATAATGGCGCTTTTTGCTCCTACTCCTCCCTACCCCTGGACTTGGGACTGGGGTATATGCTCTCCTTGGTTCTCAGTGTGTGTCCAGAATTGTTTTTCCTCCTGCCTAAAACCACCCAACTTTTTGAAGTCATCGGACCATACCTCCTTGACCTACTCAATATCATCTCTTGAATGCCTATTGGGAATCTCCCAAATCAAACTTTGCTTTTACCAACTCCACTGCAAAATCTGTTTCTCTCATAAGTCTTTAGATCTCAGTAAATGGCACCACCATTCACTCAGCTGCTTTTGTTGAAGGCCGTGTAGTCCTCCTTGATTTTTATCTTTCTCTCGTTCTCTACATGCAATCTTTTAAATAAGTCTTGTGGACTCTTCCATCAAAATATGTTCTGTGACCACTTGTGACCACCTTCCATACTAACTCTCAAGTCCAAGTCACCATCATCTCTTGCTCAATATACTACACCAGCATCATAACCAGTCTCCTCTCTTGCCTCTCTTGCAGCTATTCTGAACAAAGCAACTAGCATGACCCTGTGAAGACATACTTGACAGCATGTCCCTTCTCTGCTCAAAACTCTCCAAAGCATCTCCCCTCCATTAGCACAAAACCCAATGTCCTTACACAGTCTAACAGACCTAAATGACCTTGTCCTGCTGATCTCATTAACAACCATTCTTTCCCTTACTCACTCCACTCCAGCCACACTCTCTTCCTTTCTGTTCATTAGCCATATCCCACTTTCCATCCATGTTGCCTGGAACACCTTCCCACCAGGCATTTCTATTCCATCCTCCGTTATTTCGTTCTTTTCTCTACTCTAATATCACCTCCTCAGAGAGGCTTTCTTGACCTCACAACCCTTTCTCCAACATTCTGAATATCCTCTTACTATGTTGTTTTTCTTCATGAGAACTTAACGACTGCCTGACAATATATTATCTTTATTTGTTTAATTATTTATTGTCTGTCTCTCCCAACAGACTGTAAAGTACATGAGGGGAAAGACTTTACTTTGTTTTTTTCACTGTTGTATTCTTAGCCCCCAGACCAGGAATATGGTTGGTGTCCAATAAACATTTGTTTAATGAACAAAAGAATGATAGACCACAGGGAGGATGGAGAAATTTTGTGCACAGTTTCTGATACTAACACCAGAGAGAGAAAGAGAAAGAAAAGCATGCATCTGGGGGATTCCAGAGGGGGATCAATTCGAACAGCAACTTCCTTCCAAGCACAGAAAAGAGATGTGATAATATGGGACTCTGACAAAAATAATTGTGAGGCCTTAGATGGAAACGAGAGGAAAATGCCCCCTGCCACTTAGGGGGCCACGCTGACTTGGGAAAAGCAAGTAAAGAACTGTTCTTCTCTCTCCGAAATTTCACTCGCTGTCCCAGTCCATTTGCCTTACAGATCCGCGGCAGAAGGGGCTTCAACCCTCCAGAGAAGGGAAAGCCGTGCATTTTTATCCCAAATATAACTTCCCCAACAGAAGGATAGTGAATACATGCAGATTGTGAAGTGAAGGGGTCCACAGTGGGCCCAGAGACCCTTCTCCATTCTACAAATTCCCATTAATACTAATTTTTCAAGAACCTCCTTAAATATCATTTCGTCTTTGTAATTGCCTTAGGCAGAATTACATATCCTTAGTACATACCTATGAAATAGTACTTTTCCCATTGGGTGATTGGTTGTTGGTCATACCTCCACTTCCCCTGCTTGAGTGTTAGGTAGTGGCCGTGGCTTATTCACCTTTGCATACTATACATGGTGGTATTCAGTGAACATTGGCTGAACTAGGGGCCTGCTCTATCGAACCCCTGGAATTAAATGAAGGGGCTCTTATCAATGCCTCTTCTCTCTCTCTCTCTCTCTCTCTCTCTCTCTCTCTCTCAGTAGGACTTAAAAGGCTAGGTTAGAATGCAGAATTGCTTCTTTGTTACTCACCTAAAGCCTGCATTGGTTGCTACCTGTCTATGCAAAGCCCATTTACACCCATGAGCCTTAGTTTTGGCACAACAAGCTTTCACTGCAAAGAACAATCTCTGTCCTCTTGACATCCACCTCCACCACCACCACTATCTGAATGCCATCCTGGAACCTGACTCTTGGTTTGTTGGGCTTTGTCTGTCCAGGCTACTCAATCAACTTTCAGGACTCTCCATCGTCTGTCCTGGACTATTCCAGATGGCTGGCTGAGAGAGGTAGAATAAAAAAGGAATTGAGACAATAGTTTATCCCAATCTTCGCTTACCCATGGAAACAAGTGTTCTGTAAGTGCTCTAAACACTAAGCTCTCTAAACAGACTTACTTAATAAGGTGCATTGATCAAAGCAGGACACTGAGGCAGAGCTGCCCTTTTCCTCTAACCCCCTACTCTTGGTCTCAAGCCAAGATACTCTATCTGGGTGTCCTTTCTTGGCACAGATATGGCTGAAACAGAATATGACTGTCAAGGGAGAAGTGGAGAAGTGGTGGTGGCTTTTAGGCATCATCTGAACAAGCAGGATGTGTGCTGGAGCAGCCTCAAGCTGTGACCAGCTTCAGTCTTCTGATGTTTTCCATTTCTTCCTACACCAACTTGAGAACTTTGTCTCAAAGTTCACCTCCTCTAAGACTGCCAGTTCAAAATTGGAGCTTACTTCTCATTGACTTGTTCACACACATTTTGGAAACAGGGCCCAACTTGGTTAGCGAAAATTATTTTAGGAGCCAGCCCGGTGGCATAGTGGTTAAGTTCGCATGCTCCACTTTGGCAGCCTGGGGTTTGCAGGTTTGGATCGGGTGTGGACCTAGACAGTGCACATCAAGCAATGGTGTAGAGGCATCCCACATAAAATAGAGGAAGACTGGCACAGATGTTAGATCAGCGACAATCTTCCTCAAGCAAAAAGAGGAAGACTGGCAACAGATGTTAGCTCAGGGCCAATCTTCCTCACAAACACAAAAAATTATTTTAATAACACCAGAAGTTAAATAAATTTTGGTCTGAAGACTGTAGCTATCAAAGTACTTACTCTAATTAAAATTTGACTATTATCTTCCTTTCCTCATCTCCCAATAATCACAAGCAGAACTTTGAAAAATCTCCTGTATATAAGCCTACTTTTCCAACCCTACCTCCTCTACCCACCACCAATTCTCCCCTCTGCAAAGGACCATGCAAAAAGACCATGCTCTTTCCCAGAGACATGTCTTTGGATGTGCAGTTAACCCCATCCAGATGTCTTTCCTTCTTCCTCTACCCTTATGCAGTCTCCCCAACTTGATTGTTCTGTGAATGCAGAGACCGTGTCACTCGTCTCTCCAACTACAGGAATTGGTGTTGTGTATTTGAGGAGTTGATAATTGCGGCTAAACAGGATTCTTCCTCACCTCCTGGGTATACCCAGTAAGAGTAAGAGAGCATCTTCTCCACTGAGATAGTCATATGTACTGCTTCTTTCTCGCATGCATTTTCTCTAGTTAAAGACCACTGAGTACAGCTATAGCTCTATCCTCTTCAGATCTCCCATAGCACGTCTCATCCATAGCTCAAGCATAATGTCTTCCCCATAATATTCACTGCAATTAGTAACAAGAATAATGAGAGTTTACTATGTGGAGGCGTTGTCCCTAAGGGCTTTACATGCCTTATCTCATTTAATCCTGACAACGACCCTCGAAGGGCGGCATCACCACTAACCCCCCTTTATAAAGACGGTTGATGCTTAGGGAATTTAGATGACTTGACTCACTCATGAGACCAAAAGATTTCCAGAGCAGAGACCAGAATACAACTTTGCATCTTCCTGGTACATAGGAACACTCAATAAATTATGACTAAGAGATTTTTTAAAGGAATCATCAAACCAACCAGTGCTTGGCCATAGTAGGAAAAGGCAGCAGAGTCTAAAGATAATTAATCTTTAGGTCCAAACTTCTGAGTCCTGGGGAAAAGAGGAGGGACAGAGGTGATAGGCAGTGGGTATATGTGTGTGTGTGTGCGTGCACGTGTGTGTGCATGAGCTTGCATGTGTGTACATGTGCACACCTGGAACCAAATATGAGGAGCTTGGGAAGGAACTGAGGAAATCTGATCAGGCCCAGGATCTTACTTCTGAATAATTCCATGAAGCAGTGATAAGTTCTGTGAGGTTGTAAGGGCTATCACTTAGCAGAGAAGGCTGTAATAAATCCAGGTCTGAATAGTAATCAGCAGTCCCAGGAGCTTGGTAAGTGGCTGGGCTCAGTCTCCCATTTCACAGGCGAGGATGTTGAGTTTCAAAGAGCCTGCAGGCTGGTTACAGTGCTGGGGAGTGGCAGACCAGGGCTGACATGCCTATTTTCTGAAACATGGTTCCTGTATGCTTTTCTTTGACCGTGATCGCTTCCTTGGCTGATGAATTAAATGGGTAACCTGACTTGGGATGGCAGGCTCCGAGTGGAGCTGAGCTCACCTTTCTTTCTTGTTCAGTGGGGCTGCTATACTTCAATCAGGCAAGGAGAATTCTAATCTGAGCAGCTAAAGGTCTCTGACGTGGTTGTTTATGGCAGGTTGAGTAAATTGGGATTTACTGAGTTTGTAGGAGCCTTGAATCTCGTGCCGTCTGTGTGAGTGCTGACATCTATTTATGAGGTTTTCTTTTTGAAGGCTTCCTCTCCAAGGAGTGTGGGGTATTTTAATAGCCCAGGTATATGTTTGTGTGTGTGTGTAATTGACAAGTCTTCTCCTCGGTTTCCAAATCTGTAAAATGGAGATAATACCTGCCCTGATTATTCCATAGGATAGAAATGAGAATCTAATGTAGCGGTACATGGGAAAGTGCTGTGTACATGTAAAGTGCTATACGCACCATAGCTGGTATGAATTAATTGGACTTAGAGGAGTGATTTTATGGCTTGGGCTAAAAATTGCCTTTCTATATGACAAAACTATAAATTAAGTTGAAACATGATCTCTGCAAGGTTTCACAAACCTTGTCACCTGCTTTTTCTGGATGGCGGAGAAAGGGAACCATGATGCTTGGCCAAGGCCTGGGGTGCTGGGTCAACTACTCACTTGTCGTCGACAAGAGTGTGTGTTGGGTGAGCAGTGTCGTGTGGGTCTTCGCAGTCTCAGTGCATCTTGAGTGGATGAGCAGAATGGAGGGGGTATTAGTTGGTATCATTTGTCAGTAGCCTGACAGATAGTTGCCTCCTTTCTATCCACAATCCCCGCCCGGTTACTACTAGTAATAAAGTAAACAGAGTAATACTTTTCTCATTCCATAGCATTGCTTGTTTCTCACTTTTGATGAAGAGCGGGCTATTCTTTCAGAAGCTGGTCTACGATGAGGTATGAGCTCCTTAGCCTACCATCTCCCTACAGAGACTGGGAGCCTCTTGCTTTGAGCAAACCAGCCCTAGCTCTGGAGCCTGCCCTGTGCTCGTGCCGTCAGTCCATGGCACTTGTTGTGCCCAGTGCTGAGATGTGCACGTTCTCTCTCTTCTCTCATCCCCGCTTCTCCAAAGAAGCCCTGGTCTCTCCCCTCCCTCCAGGCAGAAGTACTGCATTTATCTCAATGTCATTTCTTCAAGATGTGAGCTGGAACAAATCTGGAGCAGCTGCTTCGTTTCTAAGTGTCCTTTAGGGACCCCCTCGGCAGACACTTTGCGGAGTATAATGATGACATTCTAACGAGCATTAATGTACATGTTGTCATTTTTCTATATTTACTCTTCCCGCAGGAGGCATAGCTCTGAGAAGGGAACACACAAACCAGGGAGACAGAAAGTTTCATGGGCAAACCTCACCGCCAACCCACTGGCTGAAGAGAGAAAAGCTTGGAGGGTGAGGGTGGGGGAAATGGAACATTCTGGAAGTCAAGAGGATGGGAGAGGTGAGCAAGAGTGGGGAGAAGCCTGGAAGAAGTAGGAGATAGGGATTTGGGAGGAGATAAAGATTCCAAAATTGATTTAGGACTCAAGACTTTATCTTTCCAGTCAAGAATATTATGTACTCTTTTCTTCAGTTCATGACCCTGACCACTGTGTATTGCATTTGTTCATCTATCCATCCACTCATCCATCCATCCGTTTGATAAGTACTGACTGAACTCTTCCCACATGGCAGACATTGCGCTAGGCAGCAAGAGTGCAAGGGCATATAAGAAGGGTGAGGACCTCTCTTAGAATTTGCTTCACTGATAGTGGATAGGTGAGGCCTAAGAGGTACACATTGCATTAAACCACTGACCCCCAACAACAACCCCGTGAGGTAAGTGCTATTTTCCTCATTTTATAGATGAGGGGGAAAGCTCAGGAAAGTTAAGTAAATTCTCATAGATTTCAGTGTGTACACAGCCATGCCAAGATTTCAACCCAGGTCTGCCCAGTTTTCAAAGATCTTTCACCATCATAATTTTGCAGCAGACATGGGAGTAGTGAGGTAGAGACTAAATCTCTGTTAGTTCCGTGGGTCCCGGGAGCTCTGGGGGACTCTGGGAATGTTTGTAGGGACTGTCAGCCAAAATGCACTGAGCAGCAGCCAGCGGGGGCTCCTTTTGCTTGGGGGCAGCCTGGGGCTCCTTTTGCTTGGGGGCAGCCTGGCGTACCCATCGCCTGAGGTTCGAGACAGGTCCATAGGAAGCTCCAGCGGCTCCTCCCGGCCTGACTTCTCTCCCGGTTTCCCTCCGAGTGGGAATATCTGCAAATATCTTATAGCGTGTTTTCACTAATTAATGAATTGATTCATGATTAGTTATACATTTATATATTTCTTCGCTGTTTGCAAAGCTTCCATATTCATTATCATTGTAATGACTCTGTGAGGCCGGCAGGGGAAGAGTTAGGACCTCCACGGACAGATCAGGAAATAGGGGCTCAGAGAGGTCAATTTGCAGAAGACCAACCAGCCAGGAAGCAGCAAAGCCAGAACTCCTACACCAGGGCTCCTGACCCAAGTGACCTGTTCCTCCCAATGCCTTACAGCCTCCACAGACCGTGAAAGCTGGACAGGGTGGTAGAGGTCCCCCTCCTCAATTTACAGAGGAGGATCCTGGGGAGGTTTAATTACTAGCCCGAGGGCACTAGCTGGCCTATGTCAATATTCTTTCCCCAACATGGAGCCACCCCAAATTGAGCTTGGATAGGCCCGTGCTGAATGCCACTACGGTCTCTGTCTCTAAGCAGCAGATCAGAACGAGCATGCAACCCTTGAAAATCGTTTCAAGGTCGAACACAAGCAAATGTGTGAGTGGGTGCTGCAGATCCCAGGGGAAGAAAGCAAAGTCAAAGCGGGATCTCTCTGGGGAGCTCTCAGAGAGCTGAACCTTCACAAGGGCATGGAGAGGGGGCTTCCTTCAACGAGCCGAAGGGAGGGTCCCTTCCTTTCCCTTTGACGAAGGATAAGGTCAAACTTCGTCCTCTCCTGCCCGTAGATCTTATCTGGGTGGGATTGTATCAAATAAATAATGTATCAGAAGATTCCTCCCCTGGTACATTAGCCCCATCAGGAGCGGGAGCACAGCCCCGGTGTGTGATAAGTGGTAATAAATGGCAGTGCTTGTCGGTGGAAATTTTTCTGGCAAATTTCCGAACCAGATTAAAAAGTAAATTAGATTTCTTCTGAAGAGTTATTTTCAAGGGTTTTTATCCACTGACGTGTGTATGCAAGATTGCAGCTTTGCCAACGGGGAGAGAACAAAGCTGAAAAAAATAATAAAATAAAATAAAATAAAAATCAGCACGCAATTATCTGTCTGAACAAGGCTATCGTTGGGAAGGCACCTAATCAGAGATGTCTCAAATTTGCTTAAAATGCAATGTGCAATATAAAATGTATTTATAATGTGCCTCCTGTGCTCCAATAAAATTGTTACCAGGACCAGACAATTGCAGGAGACAGGGGTTGTAAAATGGAATGGATAAAATCAAATCAGTTATTAATAATAGCGGAACATAATACAGCTTTGGGGGAGCGGTGCGTTGTTCAGTTGGTTTTTTATCTGCTTGGCCAAGTCTTTTAGGTCACGTGTGTGTCAAACGCCCATGACCCTGGCTCCCTTCCTCTGCGTCCACTATGTCCTCGGTCGGCTCGCCTCCTCTCACCTTGCACTATTCCAAACGCCTCTTGACTGGTCCTCCTGTCTCCCATCTCACCCACCCCTTCCAGGCCACCTTTCAGACTGAGTTCAGAGTGACCTCCTATTAAGCAAAACTGACTGTGCCATCCCCCTGCTTCAAAATCTTCTGACACGCCTCATTGTCTGTAAAATATTGTCTAAATTCCTTAGCCAGCTATATAAGAGCCTTCATTATCAGAGCCCAATTGGCTTTCCAGCCTCATTTGGTGCCCCTCACGTCCCTGCACTCTATGCTTTCAGAAAGACAGGAAGACAACAAATCTTTTCTACGTCTCCCATTACTCCCAACTACCCAGTGAGTAATCAATAAGTGAATGAATGGGTAGAGGGGTGTAGTCTCTGTGGGCAGCTGGCTAGAAAGAGGTAGGAGTGAGGGCAGATTTAAGGAGAATCTTGGCATCTTGAGACTAAGGAATTACAATGGCTATCCTCCATTACAGGGCAAACCAACATTTTCTTTCTTTCTTTCTTTTTTTTTTTTGTGAGGAAGATTGGCCCTGAGCTAACGTCTGTTGCCAATCCTCCTCTTTTTTTCCCTCTCCCCAAAGCTCCAGTACCTAGTTGTATATCCTAGTTGTAAGTCCTTCTAGTTCTTCTATGTGGGATGCTACCACAGTGTGACTTGGTGAGCGGTGTGTAGGTCTGCACCCAGGATCTGAACCGGCAGACCCCTGGCCGCTGAAGTGGAGTACATGAACTTAACCATTAGGCCATTGGGCCGGCCCCAACATTTTTGTTTAAAAGGCTATTCTCTTTCTGAAAAGCTGTTGATAAAGGGCCAATCAGCTAGGTTCACTCAACACACCCACTGAAGAAAGCAATATATTGGTTAATTTCCAATTGTCATTAGGGGTCTGGATTCTCTCCTAACCTGGATTAGGGGTTATTCAAGATTTGTGTGTGTGTGTTTTTTTTCTCTTCTAGTTCACACTCACCTCCTGGCCATTTCAGTGCTTAGAAGCAGAAGCAAGAGAACTGAAACTCATTCTACTTCCAGTGAAGGAAAGGATGGCGTAGATGATGAAGGTTTTTGTTCTAGACTAAAATGAGCCCTGTGGATTTAAATTCTCCATCCCCCTCCCCAACGGATCCCATTACCCCACAAGAAAAAAAAAAGTTGCCTCTATTTGTCTTCCAGAAAGATGGAGAGAACTCTATAGAACTTTCTAGGTTTTCCCTGCCTTCTCTGCACACACGTTCACCCCTCCCTCCTGCTAGAACTTTTTAGCCTGAGAATGGTGAGGGAAAATCTTTTAAGAGCAATACTCCACCCCCTGCCCAAACGAACGTGTACTTTTCCTCCATCTTAAAAGATTAGAAAAGAAAGAAGAGTGTTGGGATCTGGTGGTTATGTGTGAAGGTGAAGGCTGGCAAGAGGGAGGGCATCAGGGAGAAGATGCAAGGCACTAGGGCTGCAGCATGCAAACTGAGTGGGCCTTGGAATTAACTGAAGAGCCACTTATTTCAGTCCAACCCCCAACAGCTTCCCTTGGGAAGCTGAGAGACAAGGTGCAGGAGGCCTCTGGGCTCTTCCTTCCCTAATGACGTTTACTTTGACCTCGAGTGGTGTAGATCCATGTAATACTTGCGCTCAGAGAAGCCATTCTCTGATTGCTCAGCATGGGGCAAGCATGGCAGGGGGAAGGTGTTCCAGCCCTCCTCGGAGAACAGTGGGAGCCAGGAGAGTCCTGCCCCCAGAGCACATGCTGGATCATTCCTATTGCAACGTACCCGTGACCTACCTGGGGCATGTGAGCCTGGACGGCCGGGTCAGCACAGCTGCGATGTCTGCCTGAAATCGGGTGAGGGGAGCTGCTTTGGAAGAGTTGATGGGCTTCAACCCAGGGACGAGACAAAGACCAGCTGGGTCCAGTTAAATCCAGCTGGGTCTTGAGCCGGCCCCACAAAGACTCCAGCCAATAGTTTTCCAGTGGGGTCCCTCCAAACAGATCTAGCTGGAGTGGGTGATGGCTGGAAAGAAGGAGCGGGACCCTCCTTTATGTTGAAAGTGAAGACTACTTACACAAGTCAACCCACAGTGGGACCTGCTGTGCTTGAGCTGTAGAGAAACCACACTTCCTCTGCACGGTGGCCTCGCGGTTGCCCCAATTCACAGATGCTCCAGATGTGGGCAGGCCAAGGGTGGACCCAACCCCAGTGCCTTGTGAGGATGCAGGGATGGGAAGCAGCAGACCCCAGGGGCAGGCACGGGGTGCTGAGAAATTCCCAGGGATTCTCTGGACCCCATTTCCTTTGTCCCCTGTCGACCACCCACCCTGCCGTCTTTATCTACTCTCTCTTGCCTGTTATTCTCCCTGTTTTACTTTCTACGTTCCCTTTGTGTTTTTTTCTTTCCTTTCTTCCAGCCCTTCCCTCTCCGTTTCCTCATGGCGTTCTCTCCTTCCCTCGCTCCTTTTCTTTTCCTTCCCTCTTCTTCCTCTCCCTTGTCTTCGCCCTTTGTCCTCACTCTCTTGCCCTCCCCCTCATCATCCCATAAACAATTGTTAAACACCACGTGTTGCAGACCCACAGCTCAAGCGCCAGGGCGCAAGATGAACAAGAGACAGATGCCATCTCCCAGGAGCTCCACGTAGCGCAGGAGGCGGGGAAGGAGGCAGACAGTCCTGGAACAGTGCAATCGAGGGAGCAACGTGCAGGGCCCCAGTGTCGTCCAGAGGAGGCGAAGACTAATTCTGCCTCAGGGACTCGGGAAAGGCTTCCTAGAGGAGACCGTATGGAAGGACGCCTGGTAGTTTCTAAGACAAGAGAGAGCTGGAAGGCCCTCGCTCAGAAGGAGCCCCATGGCCAGAGACATGAAGATGCCCTACCCTGCGTCCTGTCTGTGGTGGGCCAGTGTGGCCGGACTGGAGCAGAGATGTGTGGAGACAGGGCAAGAGCTGACCCCAGCTGACTGTGCAGGCTCGCACCTGGGCTGAGGGAATTGGATTTTCTCACGCAGGCCATGGGGTCTTGGAAGGTTTTCAAGAAGGGAAAGGAAAAGATGGCTTCCTCTTTCTTCTTCTTTACTTCAGTGACTTTCACTTCCTCCTTCCCTCTCTTTTTCTCTTCCACCTCTTCTCTCACCAGCCTCCCCTTACCTCCACCGCAGCTCACCCAGCTGTGCTCTGCCCCAGCCGACTTTATCCAGACTTGGGGTTATCTGTGTGCGCAGATCCAATTTTGGAGGCAACCGCTTCCTTAGCACAGCAGAACATACCTGCCTCTCTCTGCCCCAAACAGTCTTCTCCTGTCCTTCTTTTTTTTTTTTTTTTTTTGAGGAAGATTTGCCCTGAGCTAACACCTGCCGCCAATCCTCCTCTTTTTGCTGAGGAAGACTGGCCCTGAGCTAACATCTGTGCCCATCTTCCTCTACTTTATATGTGGGACGCCTGCCACAGCATGGCTTGCCAAGTGGTGCCATGTCTGCACCCGGGTTCTGAACCGGCTAACCCCAGGCCCCCAAAGCGGAACGTGCGCACTCAACCACTGAGCCACCAGGCTGGCCCCCCCTGCTGTCCTTCTTGATGCGTTGTTCTTGCCCCCTTTCCTTGTTCTCCCGTTTCCCTGTCGATCACTTTCTGCCCTGGGCAGAACAGAGGCCCACAGTCTCCTGCACAGCATGGGGACACAGGGCAGAGCCAGGGGGGCCTCTCCAGCACCTCTCAGACTGTTGGACCAGCTGATGATTAGGAACCCGTCTTTCTGTCTGGAGATCTTAGTCTTTAAAGGTTGAAAGAGGGGCTGGCCCGGTGGCACAGTAGTTAAGCTCATGCGCCCCGCTTCGGCAGCCCAGGGTTTGCAGGTTCAGATCCTGGGCATGGACCTAGCACTGCTTATCAAGCCATGCTGTGGCAGCATCCCACATAAAATAGAGGAAGATGGGCATGGATGTTAGCTCAGTGACAATCTTCCTCAAGCAAAAGGAGGAAGACTGGCAACAGGGCCAATCTTCCTCACACACACACACAAAAAGGTTGAAAGGTACGTTAGAGACAATATCCCTACTCCTACTCCTAATAACACCAGCACTAACATTAATCTAATACTTAGACTTCACCAAATACTAAGAGTAAACTTTGTACAGTGTCTTTCAATTTAAAAACATCGTGTTCCCTGGTTATACCTCATTCAAAACTCATGGCTGAATCAGTAAATGCTTGCAGAGCACCTGTTCTCTACCAAATACGGTGTTAAGTGCTTCACATACGTGCTGTCCCGTCTATGCCCACAAGAATCTCATGAGGACTGCATTCATTATTTTCACTTCATACATGAGCAGATTGAAGCTCAGAGAGGTCAAGTTACTGAACCAAAGTTACACAGCAAGTAAAGGAAGAGCTTGGTTTTAACCCAAATCTTCCGACTCTGAGTCCAGGACTGTCTCGCCCACGCCTACAATAATGAGTATTTTTGCTATCTGCATTTTATCCACGACAGGAACGACATTCCAAGAGGTGAAAGTCTAACTCTAACTCTCTCATGATACAGAAAAACAAAGTGGGTCCGAGGAGCTTTTGGACATGAGTTGCAAAGCTAACACTCCAATAACGACCCTCGAGACCAGTATGGCTTTTTCCTTCTCGCACTGGTTGCAAGGCCTTCTGCTCCTCCCTCTGACCACCCTGCCGTCCCAAATCAGCATCAAGGGACAGACAGACCCGGGGTTGAGGGTCTAGGTCATTGGGGGGTGTAGTGGGGAAGGGGCCTTCAGGTCCATCTGTCACTGTGACAGCCCCATATGTCTCCTGATCAGAAAGCTCTCGCCTCCCCTAGAGCAGCTCATTATTCCTCTTGATGTTGTTGCCTGAGGAGCTGGAGCCCGGCCTCTCTCGCCGGTGAGTGACGACGTGGTGGAACGGCAGCGTCCAAGCGCGGCCCCCAGCTCCCCAAGGCACCTCGGGACTGGGGGAAGGCAGGGTGTGGACTGGCTGGTCATTGTTCTAAGAGTGGCATTGATCCATCTTCACGCAGATGCTGCTGGAGGGGCGGGCTGCCTGCCCGGCCAGCTTGTTAGTAGGACTTGCTCAGAAAACTCCCCTTGTGAGTGTTTCCGCATGTGTGAGTGAAGACGGCACCACCCATGGGAAGAAACAGCATAGATTGAATACAATTCTGGGCTTGCATCAGTGCTTCTAGGGGCTATGGGGGATAGAGAGCAATCTAAGACGCAGACCCTGCCATCCAGGAACTTACAGTTGACTCAGGAAATGAGGAAGGAGATGGGGAGAGGCAACTAACTGTGTCCAGGATTTAGAGCTTTGCTTACTTGGGGATTGGGAAAGATAAGGAGTGTTTGTTTATGAAAAACCTCACATTTTCATGACAATATGGTGTAGCTGGACGAACAGGCCAGGCAGCGTGTTATAGTTAAAAACACAGCTTCTGACGTTAGACCTGGCTGTGTGGCTTTGGACAAGCAATGTGACCTCTCTGAGCCCCACTTTCCTCATCCTTGGAGTGGAAATGATAATAGTACCTATCTCAAAGGGTTGTTGGGAGGATGAAACGAGATAAAGCAAACCGAGACTTAACCCCGAGCCTGGCACATTGCAAGGCTCAGGGAGCGATCCCGGCTTTTATGGATTTTGGATTCAGAGGAGCTGCTTCATATTCCAGCTCTGCCCTTATCCACGTGTCACCTGGAACAAGTGGGGTACTTTCTCTGTCTCATCTGTAAGATGGGATCATTGCACCTACCTAAGAAGGTTACTGTAAGCACCATACGAGATAAACGACGTAAATTGCCTGGCACATCCTAGGCGCTCAATAAATGGTAGCCCCCATTGGGCATCAGCAGGGGGAAGAGTTGGATTAACCTCGGTCCTGACAGGAAATGAAACCCTGTTAGGTTTGAATGTCCTTCTGGAAATTAATTTCTTTTTACTTATTCATGATTATTACTTTAATCAAAATGAAATGTCTTACTTAAAGGCAAAAGATTAGTTCTGCTAATAGAAAGGTAAAAAGAATCTTAATCTGTGAACTTGCTATTGTCCTTCTTGCCTAAGATATCGGTCGGGGCTGGACATTTTTAGGAAGCCGAGTGTGCTCCCAGCGAAGCCTCCTTTCACCTCCTCCGAACAGATCTCCTGCTCCTACAGCTCAGAGTTGGGGGGAACAGGCTCTGCCCTGCATCGTGCCCTTAAAGTCTACGTAGCTGACAACCCTTTAATCTTGCCAGAGGTATTTGCAAATTTGAAATAGGGCTTTATTATTCCCACTTCCACTTTCGTCTCCCTTAATCCATTCTCCGTACTGCAGTCAAAGCCATCTCTCAGGAACACAAGACTCATCGTTTCTCTTCCCTGTGTAAAACTCTTTAATGACTTCCCATTGCTCTTAGGGTATCATCGTCCTATCCTAGGAGAGGATAATGTCCTTATCAAGGTTTACAAGGCCCTCAGTGATGATGCTGGCCCAGCCCTGCAGTAGCATCTCCTCTGCTCCACCCCCAGCGCAATCCCTCTCCCACCTTATTCATTATTTCTCTTCCTGGAATATCCCAGAATCCTTCCAGCTTCCAGAGTTTGCACATACAGTTCTCTCTGACCAGAATGCTCTCTACTTGGCTAACCCCTATTTATCCTTATCTCAGCTTTAAATGTCCTTCCTTAGAAGGGCCTTCCCCAATTCCCTAGGCTGGCTTTTTGCTCCTATAGCATCACTAAATAAGCTATTTCCTCAGCTCTAAGAATATCAAAGTGTGTAAATAGCATTTCTCTCAAGAAGCTTAACAGGCCATGTGGTAGATTGAGAGTAAAATGGCTTCGGGACATTCCTTCCTGCATCCATGCCTTTGTAATACGTCTTTGTAGATATTCCCATCAAAAGACAGAGCCTATTTTTCTGCCCCTTAATTTTGGGCTGGCCCCATGGCTTGCTTTGGCTAAGAGAACGCAGCAGAAGTAGTAACGTGTCAGTTTTGAGGCCTCAGGAAACAGCACGTTTCCACTAGTTCTCTAGGAGCTCTGCCAAGTTGCCATGTGAACGAGCCCAGGCCAAGCTGTCAGAAGGTGAAAGACCACGTTGCTCAGTCACTTCTCCTGTCCCAGTCAACATCCAGCTAACCCACAGAAGCAAAGCTGCCAAGCAGACCAGCCCCTGACAATAGATACAAGAATGAACCCAGCCGAGACCAGAAGAATCACCCAGCTGAGCCTAGTCCAAATGGCCAACCCCCAGAGTCATGAACTAAATGAAGACTGGCTGTTTTCAGCCAAAGAATTTTGCAGTAGCTTGTTAAACAGCATAAACTGACTGATACAGGCCTTTTGTAGGATAAAGTAAATATACACATAAGGAGATAAGCAATAATACAAGGTAGTGTGTGCTGAGTCAGCCACAAGCAGGCAGACAGACATATGAGTACAGAGGAATGAAAGATCACTGAGGACGGGAGTTATTCAGAGGAGATGACTAATTCAGGTACATTATTATTATTTCCTCCAGCAGACTGTAAGCTTTCTGAGAATGTGGAATGTGTCTTCAAATTATTTTTTACTTTCTGCAGCACCTAGCACAGTGTAAGCTACAGCATTCAAGTCAAAAAGTGCCTGCCAGGTGATTTAAAACAAGGCTAGAAAATATATCTATCTTGTTCGCTTTTATGTTTCGAGCATCTGCACAGTGCTTGGAATTTGGGAAGCACTCAGGGAATACTTGTGAATGAATAAATAAGTGACTGACTTCATGAATCTTAAAAAAGCAGTTTTTGTGAGTATCTTTCCAGGTGACGCCAGGCAGTGCGTATAGGTGTGAAAGGTGAGAAGAAAGAGGAGAAACCTGGATGATGGTAGGACTAACCACTTCATCTAAACCCACTCTGTCATTGGTAACTGCCCAAAAGCACAGTTGACAGCACGTTTGTTCATTGTTCTCTTCCTGCTTCTCCTCCTTCGGCTTCTCATCAACTTTCTTTCCTTCCTTCCCTTTTTTACTCTCTTTCAGGTCTCTGCCCTCCTGTCCTCCTGATCGTTTCTGAGTTAGCATGTTTAACGTGTAGTCATGATCAAATTCAAAGCTATGGCTTTATGTTGGAAGGGACTGGGGAGATGGGGGTGGCGGATGCAGGGTCTCTGTGAAGATAGTGTTTGCACGCTCAGTTCCCTTTCCCCTTTCCCTCTCTAAAAATCCAAATAAGGGGAAAGCGTGGGCATAAATGAAAAGGAAAGGGTAGATGTGTGCCGTCTATGATCAAATTTGTCTAGGCTATTCTTCTCGATCTGAAATTGCCACTCAAGAGCAGTCTTCTTGATATACTGTGTGCACTTGCATGCTTCCAGAGTCTTGATAGCTGCCTCACTTGTCTGGTGGCATGGAGCCAAACTTTGGGTGACAATGCAGTGACTTTGGAAGGTAACTGTAGGAGTCTGCCCTCTATGCATATGTCCTATACATATATGCATAATTTGCATACGTCCTGTTCACCTTGGCTCTGTTTCAGCTCTTCCCTTACAAGATCACTCCCTCTTATTCCGATCAGTCACCCTTGCTTCTTGAAACCTTCCTCAGGTTGTCCCCCCCAAAAGCTCTCACGCTCACCGTATGTCACTCATTCAATATTTGCCATGCAATAAATAATCTCATGACATTTCTTGTTTTAAGCATCACCATAACTAAACTCCTAGAAGGAAAAGAATAGTATTTTATAGCTCACAGAACCAAGAACAACCCTTGACACATAGTAGGACCTCAAAATTCATTTGTGGAGTAAGTGTATGAGGGTGTGTCCACCTGGGTATGGCTAGTTGGCTTTGAAAGCCCTCTACCATTACAAACAGTTCCTTTTTTTTTTTTTAATTAATGTTATGATAGAGTACAACCTTGTGAGATTTCAGTTGTACATTTTTGTTAGTCATGTTGTGGGTACACCTCTTCCCCCTTTGTGCCCTCCGCCCACCCCCCCTTTTCCCTGGTAACCACCGATCAGATCTCCTTGTCAATATATTAACTTCCACCTATGAGTGGAGTCATATAGAGTTCATCTTTCTCTGACTGGCTTATTTCGCTTAACATAATACCCTCGAGGTCCATCCACGTTGCTGCAAATGGGCCAATTTTGTCTTTTTTATGGCTGAGTAGTATTCCATTGTGTATATATACCATATCTTCTTTATCCAATCATCAGTTTCTGGGCATGTAGGCTGGTTCCACATCTTGGCTATGGTAAATAATGCTGCGATGAGCATAGGAGTGCAAGGGACTCTTGGGATTTCTGATTTCAGGTTCTTAGGATAGATACCCAGTAATGGGATGGCTGGGTCATAGGGTATTTCTATTTTTAACTTTTTGAGGAATCTCCATACTGTTTTCCATAGTGGCTGTACCAGTTTGCATTCCCACCAACAGTGTATGAGGGTTCCTTTTTCTCTGCAACCTCTCCAACATTTGTCGCTCTTGGTTTTGGATGTTTTTGCCAATCTAACGGGTGTAAGGTGATATCTTAGTGTAGTTTTGATTTGCATTTCCCTGATGATTAGCGATGATGAACATCTTTTCATGTGTCTATTGGCCATATTTATATCTTCTTTTGAGAAATGTCTGTTCATGTCCTCTGCCCATTTTTTGATCGGGTTGTTTGTTTTTTTGTTGTTAAGCCGTGTGAGTTCTTTGTATATTATGGAGATTAACCCTTTGTCGGATAAGTGGCTTGTAAATATTTTTTCCCAATCAGTGAGCTGTTTTTTTGTTTCAATCCTGTTTCCCCTTGCCTTGAAGAAGCTCTTTAGTCTGACGAAGTCCCATTTGTTTATTCTTTCTATTGTTTCCCTCAACTGAGGAGTTATAGTGTCCGAAAAGATTCTTTTGAAACTGATGTCAAAGAGTGTACTGCCTATATTCTCTTCTAGAAGACTTATTGTTTCAGGCCTAATCTTTAGGTCTTTGATCCATTTTGAGTTTATTTTGGTGTGTGGTGAAAAAGAATGGCCAATTTTCAATCTTTTGCATGTGGCTGTCCAGTTTTCCCAGCACCGTTTGTTGAAGAGACTTTCTTTGATCCATTGTAGGCCCTCTGCTCCTTTGTCGAAGATTAGCTGTCCATAGATGTGTGGTTTTATCTCTGGGCTTTCAATTCTGTTCCATTGATCTGTGGACCTGTTTTTGTACCAGTACCATGCTGTTTTGATCACTGTAGCTATGTAGTATGTTTTGAAATGGGGGCTTGTGATTCTGCCGGCTTTGTTTTTCTTGCTCAGGATTGCTTGAGCAATTCGCGGTCTTTTGTTGCCCCATATGAATTTTAGGATTCTTTGTTCAATTTCTGTGAAGAATGTTCTTGAGATTCTGATTGGGATAGCATTGAATCTGTAGATTGCTTTAGGTAGTATGGACATTTTAACTATGTTTATTCTTCCAATCCATGTGCATGGAATGTCTTTCCATCTCTTTATGTCGTCGTCAATTTCTTTCAAGAAAGTCTTGTAGTTTTCATTGTATAGATCCTTCACTTCCTTGGTTAAGTTTATCCCAAGGTATTTTATTCTTTTCGTTGCCATTGTGAATGGGATTGAATTCTTGAGTTCTTTTTCTGTTAGTTCATTGTTAGTGTATAGAAATGCTACTGATTTATGTATGTTGATTTTATACCCTGCTACTTTGCTGTAGTTGTTGATTATTTCTAATAGTTTTTCTATGGATTCTTTGGGGTTTTCTATATGTAAGATCATGTCGTCTGCAAACAGCGAGAGTTTTACCTCTTCATTACCTATTTGGATTCCTTTTATTTCTTTTTCCTGCCTAATTGCTCTGGCCAACACCTCCAGTACTATGTAGAATAGGAGTGGTGAAAGTGGGCACCCTTGTCTTGTTCCTGTCCTCAGAGGGATGGCTTTCAGTTTTTGTCCATTGAGTATGATGTTGGCTGTGGGTCTGTCATATATGGCCTTTATTATGTTGAGGTACTTTCCTTCTATACCCATTTTATTGAGGGTTTTTATCATAAATGGGTGTTGGATCTTGTCGAATGCTTTCTCTGCATCTATTGAGATGATCATGTGGTTTTTGTTTTTCATTTTGTTGATGTAGTGTATCACATTGATTGACTTGCGGATGTTGAACCGTCCCTGTGTCCCTGGTATAAATCCCACTTGATCATGGTGTATAATCTTTTTGATGTATTGCTGTATTCGGTTTGCCAGAATTTTGTTGAGGATTTTTGCGTCTATGTTCATCAGTGATATCGGCCTGTAGTTCTCCTTCTTTGTGTTGTCCTTGTCAGGTTTGGGGATCAGAGTGATGTTGGCTTCATAGAATGTGTTATGGAGTACTCCATCTTCCTCAATTTTGTGGAATAGTTTGAGAAGAATAGGTATTAAGTCTTCTTTGAATGCTTGGTAGAATTCTCCAGAGAAGCCATCTGGTCCTGGACTCTTATTTTGGGGGAGGTTTTTGATTACTGTTTCTATTTCCTTACTTGTGATTGGCCTATTCAGATTCTCCATTTCTTCCTGATTCAGTTTGGGGAGGTTGTAGGAGTCTAGGAAGTTGTCCATTTCTTCCAGGTTGTTCAATTTGTTGGCATATAGTTTTTCATAGTATTCTCTTATGATCCCTTGTATTTCATTGGTATCTGTTGTGATTTCTCCTCTCTCATTCCTAATTTTATTTATTTGAGATTTCTCTCTTCTTTTCTTGGTGAGTCTGGCTAAAGGTTTGTCGATTTTGTTAATTTTTTCGAAGAACCAACTCTTTGTTTCATTGATCCTTTCTACTGTCTTTTTTGTTTCAATATCGTTTATTTCTGCTCTTATTTTTATTATTTCCCTCCTTCTACTGACTCTCGGCTTTGTTTGTTCTTCTTTTTCTAGTTCTGTTAGGTGTCGTTTGAGGTTGCTTATATGAGCTTTTTCTTGGTTAGTGAGGTGAGTCTGTATTGCGATGAATATCCCTCTTACGACTGCTTTTGCTGCATCCCAAATGATTTGGTATGTCGTGTTCTCATTTTCATTTGTCTCCAGATAATATTTGATTTCTTCTTTAATTTCTTCAATAATCCATTGTTCAGAAGCGTGTTGTTTAGTCTCCACATTTTTGCACCTTTCTCTGCTTTTTTCTTGTAGTTGATTTCTAGTTTCATAGCATTATGATCAGAAAAGATGCTTGATATTATTTCAACTCTCTTGTATTTATTGATGTTTGCTTTGGTTCCCAAAATATGGTCAATCCTTGAGAATGTTCCATGTGCACTTGAGAAGAATGTGTAACCTGCTGTTTTTGGATGAAGTGTTCTATATATATCTATTAAGTCCATCTGGTCTAATTTTTCATTTAATTCTATTATTTCCTTGTTGATTTTCTGTCTGGATGTTCTGTCCATTGGTGTTAATGGTGTGTTGAGGTCCCCTACTATTATTGTATTGTTGTTGACGTCTTCTTTTAGTTCTGTTAAGAGTTGCTTTACAAATTTTGGTGCTCCTGTGTTGGGTGCGTGTATATTTATAAGTGTTATGTCTTCTTGGTGGAGAGTCCCTTTTATCATTATATACTGTCCCTCTTTGTCTTTCTTTATCTGTTTTGCTTTGAAGTCTACCTTGTCTGATATTAGTATAGCGACCCCTGCTTTCTTTTGTTCATTATTAGCTTGGAGTATTGTTCTCCATCCCTTCACTCTGAGTCTGTGTTTGTCTTTGGGGCTGAGGTGTGTTTCCTGGAGGCAGCATATTGTTGGGTCTTGTTCTTTGATCCATCCTGCCACTCTGTGTCTTTTGATTGGGGAGTTCAATCCATTTACATTTAGAGTGATTATTGAGATGTGGGGGCCTACCACTACCATTTTATGTCTTGTTTTCTGGTTCTCTTCAATTTCCTTTGTTTCTCATCCTGTGGTTTAATCTGTTCTGATGTAGAGCTGCTACTCTCTGTTGTTGTCCTTCTACTTATCTCCTCTGCTCTTGGTTTTGTAGCCCCTTTCCTTTTTTTGATTTTTCAGGAATGAGGGTTTTCCTGAGAATTTCCTGAAGAGGAGGTTTTGTGGCAATGAACTCCCTTAATTTTTGTTTGTCTGAGAAAGTTTTTATTTCTCCATCGTATTTGAAGGATATTTTCGCTGGGTAGAGAATTCTCGGCTGTAGGTTTTTGTCCTTCAGATTTTTGAATATATCATTCCACTCTCTTCTAGCCTGTAAAGTTCCTGCTGAGAAATCTGCTGATAGCCTGATGGGGGTTCCTTTGTAGGTTAGTTTCTTTCGCCTGGCTGTCCTTAGTATTTTCTCCTTGTCGTTGACTTTTGCTAGCTTCACTACTATATGCCGTGGGGTTGGTCTTCTTGCATTGATAAAGTTTGGAGATCTATTGGCTTCTGTCACCTGAAGATCCATCTCCCTCACCAGATTTGGGAAGTTCTCAGCCATTATTTCTTTGAATAGGCTTTCTGCCCCTTTCTCCTTCTCTTCTCCCTCTAGTATACCTATAATCCTTACGTTGCATCTCCTAATTGTGTCTGATAAGTCTTGGAGAGTTTCTTCATTTCTTTTTAGTCTTACTTCTCTCTCCTCCTCTGCCTGCAGCATTTCTATATTGCCATCTTCCAAATTGCTAATTCTTTCCTCCATATTATCGGCCCTACTGTTCAGTGCATCTAGATTTTTCTTAATCTCCTCTATTGTGTTCTTCATTTCCAGTATTTCTGTTTGGTTCTTCTTTATCGTATCAAACTCTTTTGTGACATAGCTCCTGAACTCGTTGAGTTGTCTATCTGAATTCTCTCTTAACTCATTGAGTATTTTAATGATGGCTGTTTTGAAGTCATCGTCATTTAGGTTATATATTTCATTTTCTTTGGGATTGTTTTCTGTGTATTTGTTATTTTCCTTCTGTTCTGGAGATTTAATGTATTTTTTCATATTGCTTGATGTTGTAGATTTGTGCCTCCGCATAGAGATAGAGTTTAGTTGCTCCTTCCACTTGTTTCTGCTGGTGTGGTGGGGGAGCAGCTGACAAGCAGTTACTTTGTAATAAGCACCTACTATGTGCCCAATATTGAACTAAGCCCTTTCATCAGGGATGTAATTTAATCCTCATGGTAGCACCACGAGGTAGGTGCTATTACTATCTCCATAGCTAGGAGGTCCACAGGGCACAGATGTCAACTCCAGCCAGGTGGGTTCTGAAGCAGCCTTCTCGGTGCCCAGTTGAAAGATTACTCCCTGCAGGAGTCACATGAAAGTAATAGCAACAATTGAGCCACCCCAACGGGAGAAAGAGCAAGAAATGTAGTAGGCTTTCTTCATGAAAATAAATGGGGCATATTTCAAAGGAATATATTGTCCTTCATGTTGGCTCTGGGCATCTCAGTCACCTGGTTACTAGCTGTTTGCAATTATTTCATGTGTGTTTTTTTCATTTACCAAAACGACTGTAATAAGTATTATACAATAATAGCTACCATGTATTACATGTATCAGGCACTGTGCTAAGCTCTGTACATTCACTATTTCATTAATGTGTGCAACAGCCCTAAACATTAATATGACTATTATTCTTATTTTATAGATGGGAAACTGAGGATTGGGGGGTTAAGCAGCTTCCCAGCTTCCCAGCGTCATGAAGTCCAGGGGTATAAACCTTGTACTGGAACCCCAGTCTCTCCTACCCAAAAATGTGTCCTCTTAAGTACTGAACCATTGGATTTCAGATTTCAGTGTGCATAAGGATCTCTTGGGGAGCTAGTTAAACGCAGTTTCTCACCCCCCCCCCCCCCACTGTCAGGGATTCTCTAGTAACTGTGCAGAGTTGTCTAGAATCTAGCTTTTTAACAACTACTTAGGTGACCGTCTTGCAGCTTGTCTATGGCACACTCATCTCTACCACATTCTCTCCCCTCCAGAAGCAGCTGGAAGTAAAGTCTTCCATAGGCTATTCTCACGTGTTGGGTTTCATCATGCTGGCCATGAGAGATGCTGGCAGGGCCTCCAATGTAGCGTTCATGAGCTTGCCCTGTAGCCTGCCATCATGATCAGGAATTCAAAAGCCTATGGCTCTTTCTTAGGTGAATATTCTGCCCTGAATGCTCCTTTGCTCTCCTGTTTTGGGTGGCCTGGCTGGAAATCTTAAAAATCCTTTTATCTTCTACAGGCCATTATCACTGATGAACATAGATGCAAAAATCCTCAACAAAATATTGGCAAACTGAATACAGCAATACATTAAAAAGATCATACACCATGATCAAGTGGGATTTATACCAGGGACACAGGGACGGTTCAACATCTGCAAGTCAATCAATGTGATATACCACATTAACAAAGTGACAAACAAAAACCACATGATCATCTCAATGGACGCAGAGAAAGCATTTGACAAGATCCAACATCCATTTATGATAAAAATGCTCAATAAAATGGGTAGAGAAGGAAAGTACCCCAACATAATAGAGGCTATATATGACAAACCCACAACCAACATTGTACTCAATGGGGAAAATCTGAAAGCCAGGCCTCTGAGAACAGGAACAAGAGAAGGGTGCCCACTCTCACCACTCTTATTCAACATAGTACTGGAGGTTTTGGCCAGAGCAATTAGGCAGGAAAAAGAAATAAAAGGAATCCAAATAGGGAGTAAAGAAGTGAAACTCTTGCTGTTTGCAGACGACGTGATCTTATATATAGGAAACCCTAAAAAATCTATCGAAAAGCTACTAGAAGTAATCAACAACTACAGCAAAGTTGCAGGGTACAAAATCAACTTACGTAAATCAGTAGCATTTTTATATTTTAATAACAAACTAACAAAAAGAGAACTTAAGAACACAATCCCATTCACAATTGCTACAAAAAGAATAAACTATCTTGGAATAAATTTAACCAAGGAAGTGAAAGACCTAGACAATGAAAACTACAAGACTTTCCTGAAAGAAATTAATGATGACATAAAGAGATGGAAAGACATTCCATGCACATGGATTGGAAGAATAAACATAGTTAAAGTGTCCATACTACCTAAAGCAATCTACAGATTCAACACTATCCCAATCAGAATCCCAATGACATTCTTCACAGAAATAGAATGAAGAATCCTAAAATTCATATGGGGCAACCAAATTGCTAAAGCAATCCTGAGAAAAAAGAACAAAGCTGGAGGCATCACAATTCCTGACTTCAAAACATACTGCAAAGCTACAATAATCAAAACAGCATGGTACTGGTACAAAAACAGGCACACAGATCAATGGAAAAGAATTGAGAGCCCAGAAATGAAACCACACATTTCTGGGCAGCCAATCTTCAACAAAGGAGCTAAGAACATACAATGGAGAAAAGAAAGTCTCTTCAACAAATGATGTTGGGAAAACTGGACAGCCATATGTAAAAGAATGAAAATCGACCATTCCTTTACACCATTCACAGAAATAAATTCAAAATGGATCAAAGAGTTAAAGGTAAGACCTGAAACCGTAGACTTCTAGAAGAAAATATAGGCAGTACATTCTTTGACATCAGTCTAAAAAGGATCTTTTCAGACACCATGTCTTCTCAGACAAGGGAAACAATAGAAAGAATAAAAAAGTGGGACTTCATCAGACTAAAGAGCTTCTACAAGGCAAGGGAAAACAGCATTGAAACAAAAACACAATCTGCCAATTGGGAAAAAATATCTGCAAATCATATATCTAACAAAGGGTTAATCTCCATAATATATAAAGAACTCACACAACTCAACAGCAAAAAACCAAGCAACCCAATAAAAAATGGGCAGGAGATATGAACAGACATTTCTCCAAAGAAAATATACAGATGGCCAATAGGCACATGAAAAGATGCTCATCATCACTGATCATCAGGGAGATGCAAATCAAAACTACACTAAGATATCATCTTACACCTGTTAAAGTGGCAAAAATAACCAAAACAAAAAGTAACAAATGTTGGAGAGGTTGTGGAGAAAAAAGGAACCCTCATGCTCTGCTAGTGGGAATGCAAACTGGTGCAGCCACTATGGAAAACAGTATGGAGATTTCTCAAAAAATTAAAAATAGAAATACCATATGACCATCATCCCACTACTGGGTATCTATCCAAAGAACTTGAAATCAGCAATTCAAAAAGACCCATGCACCCCTATGTTCATCGCAGCATTATTCACAATAGCCAAGACATGGAAGCAACCTAAGTGCCCATCGACTAATGATTGGATAAAGAAGATATGGTATATAAATACAATGGACTACTACTCAGCCATAAAAAAAGATAAAATTGTCTCATTCACTACAACATGGATGGAACTTGAGGGTATTATGTTAAGTGAAATAAGCCAGATAGAGAAAGACAATCTCTGTATGACTCCACTCATGTGTGGTAGCTAAACACGTGGACAAAGAGAACAGATTAGTGGCGACCAGGGGAAAGGGGTGGTGGGGAGTGGGCGCAAAGGGTGAAGTGGTGCACCTACGATATGACTGACAAACAATAATGGACAACTGAAATTTCACAAGGTTGTAAACTATCATAATCTCAATAAAAAGTAAAATTAAAAAAAAATCCTTTTATCTTTGTTTGTTAAGGTGTAGCCTGATCTAAATATTCAGCTCCATGTGTCCTTCTCTCTGGATCCCATGCTCCCCCCGTCCCCACCTTTCTGAAGCTGCCACCCAGACAAAAGACATTCCCAACCCTAACAGCCATAAAGCAAGCAGGTGAATCTTCACACATCTTAACCTTCTTCCCTGAAAGAATTACTCTCTGGTTCTGAGAAGGATGTTAGTGGGGAATTTACACAGTGGTCCTATAATTTCCTTTTGTTCTTCATTGAAATTAGACAGGTTATTTGCAAGAGTTCTGTATTGTGTCTATCCTTTTGTTGATTCAATGAATTCAAACAAGTGTTGCTGCCTCTCATGCCCCAAGGGACATCGTCATTGAATTTTGGGAAAGTCCTGTCTGCTCCATCACAGGGCTGCTTTACCCATCCTTGCCTGCGTATCCTCCAGGGACCCGTGAGATGGGTGGTTCCTTCCCTAAGGGGGCTTTATGAATGTCCCTTTCAATATTAATGTGACACCTACAGATGTGATGTCGAGCAGCACAGGTTTGTCACACGGTGTAGAGTATGGCATGCCTTGCTGTGAATAACAGCTCCAGGTACAAGGTGCAGTGTGAAGTCAAGCTGGCACCAAAGAAGGAGCATGTGTTTACTGGAATGTGCGAGACTCCTGCTCCTCCTGAGAGAGCAGTCTTCATAGCAAGGAATTCTGTTCAGTCAGCAGTGCAACGGCTTGGGATGCTACAAAGACGGTGAGACATGGTTGTACTATAGTGGTGACTGCAAAATAGTTTTTTGGTGGCTGGTTTAGTTTTATTTTGAGTCATTTAATTTCTTAAAATATTCCTTTGCCATCCCCAAACCCCTCTATTAGAACACATAAGGGTGGACTAGATTCATAGTTAGTTTATAGACCATTCATTCAGAAATATTGACTTGAACTCTATTATGTAACAGGCACCATGCTAGAAACTAAGGCAAAGGATGTGAGTAAAACAGAAGTTCCTCCCCTTAAGGAACTTGCAGTCTGCTGGAGGGAACAGAGAGCTTATAACACAGTGTGCTAAGTGCTCTTTTTAAAGTGTGCACAGTGAACTATAATAGCTCAGAGGAGAGATGCTCAACCCAAGGGGAAGGTGGGGGAGGGCAGAGATCAGGGAAAGTTTTCTAGAAGGGATACTGGCAATGAGTATTCAGAGACTAAGGGTATTTGGTGAGAAGGAGGCGGGAGGATAAATTAAGAGGCGAGAAGAGAAAGGATTAACGGCTTCATCGTCTCCAGTTGTCAGTCAATCTTTGCCAGTTGTCCAGGTTTTACCACCTGTCAACTAAAACTTAATTGAGAGAAATCTGTCATCAAGAGGTTAATTGTGACACATATTCCCATATCTAGGGGAAAAAAATCCATCACCTGTGCAGGCTGCTTCTTTTTTGGCATCTGGAACAGGCCTGTCTGCGAGCAAAAATGTAGATGTTTGCACTGGAGTTCTTTCCAGTCCGCAGGTTCTTCCTGAGCCTCTTATCTTTCCTTGAATATCCTCACTCTATATTTAAAACCTCTTGGCATTCGTTTCCAAATTGACTGAGATTTTCTTGGCCTCTCTTGGACCCCTATTTCTCTGGCACCCCAATCCTGAATTGAAGGTGTTGTCAAGGACACAGTCTCTATTCTTCCTTGTGAGCAGGGTGGAATTCTCTGCCCAGGAAACAGGAAATTCACCACGCAAGATTCGTGATCTCACACCTCCTACACTTGCAGCCTCCTATTCTTCCCATATTTTCTAGTGCTGGAAGGGCCCCAAGGATCCATTCTCATTCCCACCACTTCGACCACTGCTCTAGTCTCCACTTCAGGATTCCCTCAACCTGTAGCTTCACCTCTCTCCTTCGTCATCTCTCCCCTCTCCAGCCTCTCTCCTCCGCCCCCTCTTGACCTGTTCCCTTTGATCTGCCTCTATTCTCAGATGAGGTGTGTGCCTGTGTCCACTGACTTTCGAGATTCCATAGGGAAGGGGTCAGGCTGCCTGGTGCCTGAAGACAGTGACAGCAGAGATACATTCTAGATGACTCCAAACCCAACATGAATCTTAATTCTCTTTTTTTTTTTTTAAGATTTTTATTTCTTCCTTTTTCTCCCCAAAGCCCCCCAGTACATAGTTGTATATTCTTCGTTGTGGGTCCTTCTAGTTGTGGCATGCGGGATGCCGCCTCAGCGTGGTTTGATGAGCAGTGCCATGTCCGCGCCCAGGATTCGAACCAACGAAACACTGGGCCGCCTGCAGCGGAGCGCGCGAACTTAACCACTCGGCCACGGGGCCACCCCTCTCTATATATTTTTGAGTGTGAAAGTGTAAATAAATTAAGGAAGTGGTCAGTGGGAAGTAGATAAATCAAAGACTGGGAATTATATGGGAATATATGAAAAATAGACCCCAGCATGGTATCTTCTAGAGCCACACAGGGAAGACCCTCCACTTGATCTCTAGGGATAACGGCAGAGGATTTTTGTCCTGGGTGTTTATTGCAGGCAGCTCTTGTCTTTGTTTGTCATTATTATTTAAAAGCCACTAGAGTGCATGAGGAACAAAGGCCCAGAATCCACGAGAAGGCCTGTGTGAAGTTCTGCAGAGCAGCCAGGGGCCACTGGAGCCAGGATGCTCAGCTCACCCGAGTTACGGCTTTTATTTATTTATTTAACTATGGCGGTAACATTGGCTTATAACATTATACATATTTCAGGTGTACATCATTATATTTCAGTTCCTGTGTAGATTACATCATGTTCACCACCCAAAGGCTAATTACAACCCATCACCACACACATGTGCCTAACCACCTCTTTCGCCCTCCTCCCTCCCCCCTTCCCCTCTGGTAACCACCAATCCAATCTCTGTCTCTATGTGATTGTTTGCTATTGTTTTTGTCTTCTACTTATGAGTGAGATCGTATGGTATTGGACTTTCTCCCTCTGGCTTATTTCACTTAGCATAATACCCTCAAGGTCCATCCATGCTGTCACAAAGGACCTGACGTCATTGTTTCTTATGGCTGAGTAGTGTTCCATTGTGTCTATATACCACATCTTCTTTATCCATTCATCCCTTGATGGGCACCTAGGTTGGTTCCAAGTCTCGGCTATTGTGAATAATGCTGCAATGAACATAGCGGTGTGTATATCTTTATGCCTTTGCGTTTCATGTTCTTTGGATAAATTCCCAGCAGTGGAATAGCTGGACTATATGGTAGATCTATTCTTAATTTTTTGAGGAATCTCCATACTGTTTTCCATAGTGGCTGTACCAGTTTGCACTCCCATTAGCAGTGTATGAGGGTTCCCTTCTCTCCATATCCTCTCCAACACTGGTTGTTTCCTGCCTTGTTAATTATAGCTGTTCTGACTGGAGTGAGGTGATATCTCATTCGGGCTTTTAAAACAGAGCAGGAACCATATGCAAAGGCTGATGTGACTGAGAAACAAAGTTGTTAAGTCCATTCTAGGTCGTATGTGAATTTACAGCATCCCAGAAAATCAGGGAGTAAGTGTTTTTGCTGAGGCCACAGATAGCATTGACAATCTCAAACTGTGGGTACTCGTAAGCAGGGCTTGCTGGTTGAGCAAAGTTAGAGTGCTGTCTATGGAGGAGCACAGACTATGGAGTCACACAGACCAGGGCTCCAATCTACCTTCTGTATTTACCAACTGTGAAACCTGAGACTGGTTGCTTGACTCCTCTGAACCTCAACTTCTTCAAATGAAGATGAGATCACAAAGCCTACTGCACAGGGTTATGATCTTGCATGTGAAGCGCTAGGCACAGTACCTGGACAGACCTGGCTATCCAGTAGCACCTATTCTAACCTTACAGGGCAGAGCCAGGTGAAACATCAGAACAGGGAGAAGACTCTAGAAACTGAGAATTGACTTGAATTTGACTTAGATTTCAACACACTTATTAAGTAACTACTGTGCATTGGACCTGTGCTAGTGCCAGGGACACAAAGACCAGGATAGCACGAGCTGTTTCTCAAGAAGCTCTCAGGCTGCTGGGGGAGAAAGGCACAGGAACGAAGTGGCAGTGCCTTGTGGTGAGTGCTGAGAGAGGTGTACACAACATGTTTGGGAGCATGGGGACTGGAGAGGGGTGTCAAGGACGGCATCATTGAGCGGGTGACAATGGAGCTGGGCTGGAACCCGCTAGGAGTGAGCTGTCACCTCAGTTGTCTGCCATGGGAATGCAGAATAGCAAGGGGACTGAGCCAAGAGTGTCAGGGTGGAGATGACCCAGGCTTCCAGCCCCAGGAAAGAATGTCAGGTCTCTTAAGGCAGCTCACACAATTAAGACCCCAAACACTTGCAGCTTCTTCACACTCACCTTGTCTGTCATTGACAGACCATTGGCAGCCCTTTCCATTGAGATAAATACAGTATGAGAGGGTAATTAGATTGACTAATTTCTCAGCCAAGGGAGCACACCCAGGTTCCAATTTCCCTGTAGTCTTTGCTTTAAAAGTAAGAGTTAGAGGGGACCTGGAATCAAGGGAAAGGAGTAGAATGGAGGATGGACACAAGTCAGGGAGGGTACTAGAGTGGCATAAACTGAACTCAGCTGTCTGAGAAGACCATAACATTTCCTCCCCACCCCCACCTCTACCAGCCCATCTACTGATTACTTTATTAAACAGCTTTAATACATTTTCTGGCTTAAACATTAACAAGCACACAGGAGTCATCACATTGTTTCTCCCAGGAAAGCTGAAAGAGTGACTTTGGTCAGGTCACTTTCTGTGTCTCAGTTTCTTCATCTTTAAGATGAGGAATTAAGGTGACAACAATCTCTCTGGATTTGTCCAGCTCCAATGTCTAAGACTGTACAGATTTGAGTTCCAGAGAGCTGCACTTTCCAGGGGAGCATAGATTCCAAAGGGAAGGATGCAGAGCGGAAAAGAGAAAGGATTTTAGTGCCAGGGAATCTGGCCACTAGGGGAGCCACTGAGCAACAGTGTATTGCACCAAAGCTCCCTGTGGTTCAGTGGCAGCCCTGGGGAAAGGTAGCTAGTTCCTAGGGTTACAGGGTTCTTCACCTGATGCTCAACTTGGATGTGAGCAATAGCGACCCTTCTTGCTCATATCTGTATCCCCAGCACCTGGCGCCATGCTTGGCACATAGTCTTTACTCAATAAATGTTTTTTCTGCTAGCTGAACTGCATAATCAGACCTCCAGGGAGCCAGAGAGAGAGGCATCGAATGAGAATAAAGGATAATCCACTCTTGCCCCCTGGATTTCTCTACAGATTACTAATCTTATCCATTATGGTTGAATCTTACTAATTTTCCTCTCAGAGGTTAAACTTATTTTCAGTGTTGCAGACACTTCCCTTTCCCCCTATGTACTGGCATCTTCTTTCTTCTTGGCTTGGGGTGGAGGTCTTTCTCCCTCCTCACACTACCCTTTGCCTTCTTTGTGGCAACAGCAGCGTAGAGGAGGGATTCACAGTTCGAGTCAACTTGCTAGTATTTACCTTCAGCTACATTCATACTTCCTAAGTTCAGACAGGGCAGGCTCCAGAGCTTTGAAAGCATTGGGTGGTTTACAAATCTATAGAGAACGTGAGATGCAAAAGTTAGCATGGGTCACTCTTTCTGAGGCTGATCTGGACCATTTGCTTATGGGAGGGAGACTCCTCATTCCTGAGCTGGGAAATGGTGGGGTAAAAATTCCTTTCCCCACCTGCCATCCCAAGGAGAGAAAACACTTGGCCAAAGCTCTTCACTGAGGGACCTGAATTCAGAAGACCTGAACTGCAGCCAAGATGCCAACCCTGTCTCTACAGCAATGACAACCGGAGGACCCTCCCGTTTGGAAACCCTAACCTCTATTATGCTGAGGAACAGTTTGGTAAATTTCACATAAAATGTACATCAGACTATATTCTTGAAAGACAGCCAGGTATAGTAAGAAAAGCATAGAATTTTTTTTTTTTTTAAACATTGGCACCTGGGCTAACAACTGTTGCCAATCTTTTTCTTTCTTTTTTTTTTTTTTTTTTGCTTTATCTCCCCAAACTCCCCTGTACACAGCTGTGTATCTTGGTTGTAGGTCCTTCTAGTTGTGGGATGAGGGACGCCGCCTCAACGTGGCCTGACCAGCAGTGCCATGTCCGCGCCCAGGATCCGAACCCTGGGCCGCCACAGCGGAGTGCGCGAACTTAACCACTTGGTCACGGAGCCTGCCCCAGAAAAAGCATAGAATTTGAAGATATAAATTTAACTTCTGGCTCTGTTACTTCCTAACTCGTGGTCTCTTTCCTTATCTGCCAAATGGAAATAACTATATCTACCTTAAAGATGCTGTGAGAATTAAAGGAGAATATTCATTTATTAGTTCAACAACCATTTATTAAGCATGGCGTTTATTAATCAAGATAAATAATGCTTATGCCTCAATAGATAAACCTCTAAATCTCAGTGGTGCAACACAACAAACACAACACAACACAACACAAGAGTTTTCTATAGGCTGGTAGGGGTCCTCGCTCATCCAGCAACTCAGGGATCCAGGCTCCCTCCATCTTTCAATGTCCCCCCTCATCACATACTGGCCAAGGTTGCTGCAGCAGGGAAGAGAGAAGGTGAGGTAAATTGTCTCTTTGTGCCTCAGGCCCAAAGTGACACATCACTTCTACTCGAGTTCCTATTTGCCAAAACTTAGTCATATGCTTCCAATTTAGCTCCAGGGAGGGCTGAGAAATGTTTCTGCGTTTTAGCCTAGGAAGAGGAAGCTGTGTGGAGAACAAACAGTGTTGTCTCTGCGACAGCCTCTGGTATGTGTCAGGAACTATCCTGAATGATGGGGACGCAGAGATGAGCAAACAAAGTCCCTGTCCTCAAGGAGAACATAAGCCAGAGATAAATGCATCAGCTCTATTAGCTCTTAGGATGGTTCAACTCCCCCTTTAATTCTCTAATTACATTAATTCAGTCCAATACTGTGTTCGGTTAATTCTGTAATTTCACCACTATTTCCTGTTATCGATAATTTTTTATATACTAAGTATTCTGTATTCTTCAAACTTTATATCATGCCTGTTGCTTTCCTATGAGTCATTCCTGCCTCTCTCCATAGATGCTAAATCCCTAGGGCTGGATTTACATCTTAGTCACTTGTCACTCCCCCATGTAACCTAATATGGTACCAGACGCACAACAGAACCCATTTTCCCCCAGATTTTGTCAAATTTGAGTTTTACGTTTATATCTTTTTTATTCTTTCCTCAATTATATTTCTCTCCTCCTTCTGCACATGGCTTCAGCAAGTTGCCCATCTTCCCCCAAACACAGACAGCCACAGGCTGAAAAAGGAGATGCCTGGTCCCAGCCCAGCTCTTCCTCTGACATTTCAGGCCTTGGTGTTACCCTGGGCTGGAGAGGGACCCTCCACACCCATCCTTCCTCCTGCCTCACTACCTGCTGGCCTCTTTCTCCTCTGGACTCCGGGCTAAGCATGCAATCACTCCCGGAGGAGCTGCCTGGGCTCTTGGGAAAAGGCACTGTCCACAGAGTGGACCGGCAGGGGCAGGAGCAGCTGGAAGTAAAGTCAAAGAGTGCCATGAGAGATGCAAATGGGGACTGAGTCACTCCAGGGAACTGCCGGAGGCTGCCTCACTGGGGTCCTTCCTCCGAGGTCACCTCGAACACCCCTCCTCCAGCCCCCACCTGCCAGGGTGGGCATGGGCAACGCCCCAGCGGCTGATCACACCCTGTCCCTCCCTAACAGTGCCTGGCGTCCCAGCCGGGGCTCAAGGCTCTTATCGTCCCCGCAGCCAGGTCCTGCCATGTTGGTGAACAATAATGGATTTAGCCTCCCTTGTTCATCATTCCCCTACACCTTTAATCAGGAGTGTTATCCGCAGCTCTTGCCCAGGCCTCATTTAGATTTCTTGTTTGTAGCAATAATACCCTTTTAATATGCTAAATGAGCGAGCAAATGAGCCTTCCTCCACTTGCGAGGTTTTTAAAAACATCCCTTCTTTAGTGGATGAAGGTCATTCTTTTGGCAGATTAATACTTAACTAGGAGGCCCTGTTTATTGTCTGGGGTCACTTCAGCGGCTGTCACAGCATATTAAAGAGCCCAGGATTGCCCGTACCAGAACAATGCAGCTAGGTGGGAGCCGCGGGAGGGGCGGCCCCTCGCCTGATTCCCTTCCTGGCTCTCATTTAAACTCCACAGCCGTTATTAATACTTTAATTTGTAGTGCATTAATGAATTCTAATCCCCATTATGTGTTGAGCAAATGGGCCTTCACCGGGCTCTGTGCAACCCGAGTGAGTCCTGGCTGCGGGTTAGGCAGACTCGCTCACTAACGGCATTAGCTAGGGGCAGGAGGCCAGCCCTCTTGTGAGGGGGCGAGGGGAGGTATCAGGGACACTGGTTTCGGCCGCTCAGGCAGAGGGGCAAGTGGACAGGGAAGAGACGATGCTGATGGCACTGTTTGAAACCACGGCCCCACTGTGCCAGCTCTGCCTTTGGGCTTCCCAGTTAAGGGAATCAATTTTTCTCTTTCCCGCTTCAGAATTTTCCTCATCTATGTATAACAGTATCTACCTTAGAGGACAGGCATGCATATTAAATGGGGTAACCAACATAGTTGGTTTGGGGCATACAGAAAACACTTAATAAATGTTGATTACTATTGTTACTCCCTGACCAAGGCTCCCTTCCGCACCAGAACAAGCCGGAGAGAGAGTGGCTCCTTCCCCTTCCTGTCACACTTTGTGTTGGCCTCCAGGAGCCCTCCTCCACATCGGAAGGCACTGGCTTATGAGTCTGACTTCTCTGTGACAGCAGATCCCCTAGGGCAGGGACTATGTCATTCTTATTTTTACATCCCTCCCCCCAGTGTTTAATACCAGTGTTTATCAAAAAGTAGGTGCTTCATCAAAGCTTGTGTAAGCAATTGAATAAATGAACAGTGCTCCACTGGGCACTCGCCTCCCTGTTTCAGGACCTCAGTCTTCCGCCTGTCCTGGATGGACAGTTTGCAGAGGCCACAAAGCTCTCTTCTTGGTGTGTCTCGTTCTTACCCATCCTGAGCGCCTGGCTCAGTCCTGCCCTGGGAAGACATCCCGGGTTACTCCAGCCGGCCCTTCCCTCCTCTGAACTCTAATCCTGTTTCCCGAGCCACTCAGCGGTATCAGTTTGGTCCTGTAGTTCTCTCGGGCAGCACAGACAGGTCGCAGGCAAGCATCGAGTCTCATTGTGCCTTGTACAAAATTGCTCAAAGGTCAACTGCTTTTAGCATAGACTGGAAAGAGGTGCCCATGCCCAGGGACCTGTGTTCATTTTAGATTGTAAGCAACATGAGGGCAGGGACTATATATCATTTTATATCTCTCTCATCCTAACCCCCTACCAGTGGCTCATTCAATTTGGAAGACATAATAATAGTTCTTTATAAGGCTTACACGGGGTCAGATGCTGTGTGGGGCACTTTACTTATGTCATGTCATTTTATCTTCACAATAAGACTAAGGTATATAGGCGTTATTATTCCCATTTAACAGATGAAGATGCTCTAGCCACACTGCCTCACTCGATAGTAAGTGTCCTGGAATCTTAGAGCTAGAACAAACCTTAAAGGTCATTTGGAACAAACCCTTATGTTTTCGGTTGAAGTTCCTGAGACTCAGAGAGGTTGAGGATTGTCCAAGGTCACTCAGCTAATCTGTAACTCAGCAAGTCCTCAAGCCAAACGCTTTCCTCCTCCCACCTCACCGTGAAGGGGCACCTGGTTTGACAGGGCAGATCGTCCTACGAAAGGAACGGAACTACACGGAGCTTGAGGCTGATGCAGGAGCCCTGGCTGGATGGGTCACGACTCCGAGGGCCAGTCCCTCCTGCCTCAGGGCCATGAGGAGTTGAATTGGGCCCTGGTCAGGATGGCTCTGCCCTCTGGACTCCCTGGGAAATGAACTCCTTTACAAGGTGCCTCAACTCCACTTGGGAAGTACGTATTGAGTGCCTACTCTGAGGAGGAAAAGCCCCCAGCTGAAAACCGGGGACTCTGCTTCCAGCCCCATCTCATCAACCAACCATTTGAGGGTTCTCACAGGTGAGTAGTGAGTTCCTCACTCGTACCATGAGGGGTTGGCCAAAGGGGGCTGATATTCTAAGTAGAGGCCCCATGTGGCTTCCTGAACACACTACCCCAGCTCACCTGGACTACACCCCGCCCCCCCAACGCCCCCTGCTGCCAAGGCCACTCAGAGATCCCAGCGCACCCTCCTTTCCCTCTTCCTCTTTCTGTCTTCTCAGGACCCAGGGTCCAATTATTTGGAAGAGATGCAAACACTCCTGATGCGTTATAGACTCCTGATATGTTATATCCCCACCCAAACCTCCAACCTGTGGGAAACAATGAGCTGCTTTCTTCCACTGACGTGGGAATTTGGCTAAACTCAGACTTTGCTTTCAATGGCACCAGACAAACACCTTCCTTGGTCCTCTCTGCCCCGCTGCCACACAGCCCAGCACATCTCATCACTTCTATTGGCAGAGATTTAATAGATCTGAAGTTCAGTGAATCAGAAATCAAAAAACAAAAGAGGAGACACTGATGGATTGTGCTCTGCAGAGGCAGTGGGCTCTCTGGCCAAGTTACTGTCTTGCTCTTTCCTGATGTATCAGCCTGAGGTCACTCAGCCAGCCCTGGCCTCCGCCTCAGCTTTTAAGGTGCTTTCAGAGCCAACAGTGGCCTTCCCTCTGGAGGAGGTGCCAGGTTCTGTCCCATGTGTTTGTGTGGGGGTGTGCAGGGGGTGGGTTGATGTAAGAATATGAAGAATGTGTGAGTGGTGTGTGTAAGCAATGAGTTGGGGATCCATATGCACGAGTCCAATAATATATGTGGTAGGCGGGTGAATGTGCATATGCGTCAATGGAGGTTAGTTGTATATTTATTATTGGGGGTGTAGGAAAACTGTGGGTATTTGAATATGTGTGTAACGAATGCACCTTTAATGTTACATGAGTGCTTGAGTATATTTGAACAATGTGGATGTTTGCTTTGACATGTTTGAGAGTTTTTGGTATGTGTGTGAATGAGCGTTGGGGTGTGTGTTTTAATAAGTGGGGATTTAGGCTATATGGGAAATATGTGTACATGAATGAGTATGTTATAATGGGTAGTAGTTGTATTTGTGTTTATATGTGTGGGGTTGTATGAGTTTGAGGACAGCTATGAATTGTGAGTTTGTGAATATGTTTATATATATCAAGCATATATATGAACAACTTATGTGCAAAGATGGACAGATACAAGCATTGTGCGTATGCATGGCAGTGAAGGTGTTAGCGGAGCGTACACACAGGATTGGGGGTTCAGGGCCATATGTGAACAAGTGGTTGATTGGATACGCATGGAGAAAATAACCTGAGGCCTTGGTATTTGGATGAACATGAAGGCATATGCAGTGGCATGCTGCAGCTGGCTCGTGCTTGCCTCGAGAGCTCATTGTTAAATTTAACAATTTTGTAAGCTAGTTGTTAAAATCAACCATTATTAAAAATTAAATTGTATATATTTTCAATTACATAAATTATACAAAAATAAAAGTAATAAAGCTCACCTTTTCCTAATTATTTTACATTTTACTCTTATCTACATCTTGAGGTTATTTATATCTACTCTATCTGGATGGTGGAATGGTCTGTTAATGCTCTTCTCTTCCGAAATTCGTGTTCAGTGACATCTATTGGTAACTTGAAATTGGCCATGGTGGCAGTATTTACACCATGGAAGTCAGAAAATGCTGCAAATCAGGGCCTTTGTCACCTGGAGAGCTGGTTATTAAACATGTACCATCACCTAACTCTACATGAGCGAGAGTGTTAGTTGGGTATTTTTGAAGTGAGATTTAGAAATGTATGTATATGAATTGGTGGATAAATGTTTGTAAGTGTAATGAATGAGTGTGTATATTGCTACACAAGTACATATGCTAGATCAGTCGGGATAATTGTTAGCCTGGGATCCACAATCTTCAAGTGTGCTTAGAGAGAATTCAGACGGTCTGTGAAATTGAATGGGGAAAAAAGATTAAATCTTTATTTTCACTAACTTCTAACTAAAATGTGACATTTCCTTCAATGTGAAAGTAGGCAACAATCCACAGTAGTATTAACAGTGTCTATGATTTTATTGCCAGTAGAAATCACAGACACTTTCATGTTATTTTAGAGTTCTTGCGGATATATCAAAATATCACAGTTGCTACAACATTAGTTATAAGATCCTTCATTAGATGTTATTAAAGCTTTAGTAAGGAAGCACACATTATTACCAAACCACAGATTTGTTTTAAAGGTATCTTGAAACTGAATTTCAATGTAATTCTTTTCCTTTGTAATTCTATGTATTTTATTTTATGTATTTAAAAACAGTTTTCTGAGGGGGCTCATGGTTTCCTCAGACTGCCAAAGGGTCCATGACACAAAAACCCATTACTCAGACACTATGTGTAGATGTGGTCAGCAGATCAATGAGTAGGGTGCTTGTGTGTGTCTGTGTGTACGTGGTTATGCGTTGGGACATGGGGGTTTACGTGACTTGTAGACTTTGGGAATGTGGGTAAGTAGGAATGGAGGAGTGTTTATGATCCAATCCCTAGAACCTGATTCCTCCCCCCCCCCCCTACAGAGGGAGACTCAGGGAGCCTGGGGCAGTGGGGTGAAGGAATGGGGAGTGTTCCACTGAGCATGGGCGTGAGCTGAATTCTAAAGCTTTTCCTTCTAAGACCGACTTACTCCAAGGTCCTTTTATGCAATCATTGTTAGCAGAAAATAAATTTATTTTATGCATGCTGGCTGCCTTACTGAACATAGATGGGGTGATATTTCTCACCTGATTCGTGGAAACTCTTGCCTTGTTCCTGCAGACACATTGAGATCTCTGTGGACACAGCACTTTGGCCTCACCACTGACCTGTTGTTTTACTTGTTTATCTCCAGACACACTAAAACCCGCCTTGACTCTACTTAGCTCTCTTCGGCTTAGCTAAATACACTCCACTCTCCACCCCCTGGCCTTGCACCTGCCCCTGGGCCTTCCTCCCCGTGACATCACCTCTATTTGATCACCTCCACAGCTCTGCTTCCTGGCTGGGGTGTCTGCCAACTTGGCTCAGCTGGGGGACAGTTTTAGGGTTCTCCCAGGGAATAGCTTTGCCAGCAAAGGGGAGGAGCAGGAGAAGGTGGAAAAGGTGAGGGAGGGAGGAGGAGGGGCTGGAACTGCCATCTGGGGCTTCCTGCTCACAGGGCCCAAGCCAAGAGCGAAGGCTCTCAGAGTTGGAGCCACTGACAGGCTGCCCCTTCACTGGCGTTAAAAACGCTAATTTCTGACACTGATGGCCTTTCCTCCTGGTATTTGTGGGTCATTGGCCTCCCCGGCTGAAGGGAGGGACCAGGCTCTTCTCCTTCTCTGGACTTCCAATCTACCCCCTTCCTCCTGGTAAGATGCTCTCAAATTCTCCCAAAGGATAGCCAGTGGATATGCCCTAAGCCTCTGGAGAAGACAAAGCTCTTCACCCTTTTTAAATCAGGTCTCACAAGGCTTCCTCAAAAGCCGTTCTCACCTGAAATCCCTCCTGCTTCAGCTTAAGCCTCTTGATCGGCCCTTGGAGGAGACAGAGCAAAGCTGTGTGATCTTTGAGTTTGGGCAGATAGCAGCCAGCCTCTTTTGAAACAAGTCAGAAAGCCAGCCTGCCTGGGAGCAGCACTGGGGCATGACCTTGAGAGGTGTCTGGAGCCTAAAAGGGTCTGTGCAAACCTGTGTCGGGGGAGGGAATGATCTCTGAAGAGACACACAACGTGGCTGCCTTTGTGTTTGCCCCCTTTGTAGGAATGGACGTCCGATGACCCCAGGACAGTGAGCCAGCTTGGGTGAGGAGCCCATAGGTGGTCAAGCACACAGCAACGCTTCAGGCCTCTGGACACAATCTTCTACAGGAGCAATAACCAGAAGTAAAACCAGAAGGGAGCTTGTGCACTGACTGTGGGAAGCAAGGAATCACACTGTTCTTTACTGCATACAAAATTCCCCCACGTTGAGATTGTTTCTGGAATCATAAAAGGGGTCTTTCTTGGGGACAACAATTGCAACCTGGCCTTGTCCTCTAAGTCTGCTCAGGTAGGTTACAATCTACCTGGATGCACTGGTCTGATTCACGTGCCCTTCAGTCTGTGCCACACACAGTGAGGCTGATAAATTATGAGTGAGTCACTTGAAGCCAGGCCCATGTCCTCAATTTGTGTATCCAACCCAGGGCTGAGCTGGAGACGGCCTGGCTTCTTCTAACAATGCCTTCGTCCTCAACAGGTGCTGCTGGTTACAAAGTATTCTCTTTGTCCTTATTCTGAAAAATCCCATTTCGAAATCCTGGTGAATTCTCCGAGAATCCCATCTCAGGGTTGGGAGGACCAGTCTTGCTGAGAGGTCCTCATTCAAAGTCTGGCATTCAGTGAGACGGCAGTTGAGCCTCCTCAGTTTCGGATAGGTCTCCTTTGGGTGGATGGAAATGGTGGGAAGCTTATCAGACAGGCCAGAGTTCTGAAGGATGGGAGCTCAGCTGCCCAGGGCTGTGGGAGGGGCACCTGGTGGCTTTGGCACTTCCCCATCAGAGGCATGTTTGTGTTCTCCTCACCTACTGAGAAAAAACACAACCTTGGATTTTGAACAGGAGATGCCCCAAGCGTTCACCAGTCTCCACCCTTCCTGGAATAGGTGGCCCTCCAAACCTCTTAAAAACGAGCAGCAGCTGCACACTGCTGGCTGCATTCCTCATTTTAGAGGAGGCAAAAGCTAGGCAGAAGTTATAGGTGGAGGGTAAAACTCGCCCCATCCTGAATTTCCCCAGGTCCTCCTTTCCACAGCTGGGCTGGAATCAAGGCATCTCCTAGATCGAGGCAAGAGGCGTTCACCTACCCACCACCTCTGTGTTGTCCCTTTCTTGCTTACAAAGTAGCCATGTTGCTTAGTTGAGAACATAGGCTGTGGGCTTCTGATACGAGGAACATCACTTATTAATTGTATCACTTTGGCAAATTACATAATTTCTCCAAGCTTTAGCTTCATCTTTTCTACAGTGGGGAAAATGACAGTACCTTCATCACACGGTTGTTACAAAAATTGACGTAAACCACATAAGACAGCCAGCCAGAGCCTACAAGTATTAGTCTATACAGAGTTAGTGGTGGTGGTGTCCTCTATTCTCTTGGACCTCAATCTTTCGTCGCACTGACTTTGTGGGTCTCCTCTAGGCTTTCACTCCATTCTCCAGATTTAATTTGTAGAGACAAGAGTAGCGTGGGATAGCATCCCCACAGGTAGTCTGTGGGCATAGGTTGTAGTGTGCCTTGAAGTATTTATCTCGTCAGCACTTGTGGGCATCAGGGAGGCCTGAGAAGTTGCCCTGTGCTTTGAGCAGCTTCTTGGAGGCTCCTCAGAATGTGGCCCGAGCAATGGCACCTAGCATGAAAGAGGCTGGGAAGCAACTGAGTTAGAGATTGTTCTTGGCGCTAAGACCACAGAGTATTCATACCAGGCAAAAATTATGGTCCATACAGACTGAGCAGAGCTCAGTGTCTCAGGATAGGGGCCTTTGGGAGTCTCCTGGAGCGGGAGGCTCATGGGTATATTTGTGACAGCAGGAGGGGGAAGATGGGTAGGTCAGGGCCGCTGGGAAGAAACTTCCCACTGGAACTTGCATGTTGCCATTTTTCACTGGCCTGAATGCCCCAGTGCCAGATATTTCTTTGCCTAGATTCTTGCATGGCCTCCTCTCATTTGTTTTTTTACATTCTTCTGTTCCACCAAAGCTTCCTTGTGGATAAACTATCCTTTCTTGGTTGATAAAAATGTGGGGAATCCTGATTCTCAGCAGCTTATTCCCCTTCAGATTACTTCCCAGCCCTTGTAGGTGGCCCTGCATTCCTGAGAAGCATTTCTGCTACCAGCCTCTTCAGGATCCTGTGAGAACATCCTTGATGCCTGCAACAACCCCTGCCGAGTGTTCTTGACCTCGTCTGAAAAGAGATGTCAAACAAATCTCCTTCTAGTCACACATGATTTGATAGGAGTGAAGAAACCACAAAGTAATCCCCCTCATTGACTTGGTGGACGTCTCTCTCCTGATGCAGCAAAGCTGGCCTTGGTGGGGGAGTGGTCAGAGCCCCCTGTGTCTTACATCTCTCTCCCTTAGCCTCCTCTTACACATCCAAGAAACATGTTTCAGGATGAAGCGTCACTAAAAGTAAAACAGGATCCCCAAATCTCCAGCTCGTAGCCATTGGGAAAGCAGGACGTTGCAGGTTAAAAAAAAAAAGTCCAAACCTAAAAATAAACAAGGAGAAGCCAATTAAAATGTAAGAACTAACCACCAAATTAGAGTGAGGGAGGACGAGCCTTTGAATACAAAATAATTATGTTCAAAGAAAGAAGCAGGACTTTACACAGCTGGTGAGAACCTTCTGGAACTCCTTATCCCACGGGTTGGCTCAAGTTGAAAATTTAAAGATATTGCAAAAGAGAAGTCAGTGAATTTTACAAGGTCATTAAGCAGACCTGTTTTTAAGCCAGCATTTATTTAACATTTAATGTGTATCAGGCACTTTGCTAGGCATTTAATATTCTTTGTTTGATTTCAATTTCACAACAACTCTAAGTTAGGAACTATTGCTCTTCCTATTTTACAAATAAGACTCATACAGGTTAAGGAACACATCTAATTGAGATGCAGCCTGGGAATCAAACTTATATCTGTCCAACTCCAAAGCCTGTGATACCTCAACTATTCCACATTATTTTTCTAAGGCAGACAAAATGTGTGCAGCAATTGCTTACCTTGGTGGGTCGATATCAGAGACAAGGGCAAGATTGCCATTCAGTTAGTCATGCTTTCATGCAGTCCTGTGTTTGTTCATTTAACAAGTATTTAGGGAGTGACTATTCTGTTGCAGGCACCGTGCACTTGGTCCGTGTCTCTTGGGTCTATAGTTTAAAATAAGCCGCAAGGTTAATTACTAGTATAAGGAACTATTTTGCTTCTATGACTCACATCAAGGTAGTAGAAAGAGATAGATACAAAGAGCCAGAAGGCCGTGTGTCCTTGTCTTATTTCTATCTGCCAAATTATTTCAAATTGAATCATCAATATATTTTATAATCAGTGGTGCCACCTCCCCTCCCCATTAGGATTCTGCTATGGTTGGCATGGTTTTTCAGCGGCCAAAGACTGCTTACAGTTATCCTTCCCGGGAGCTGATATCCTACTTTTCCAAGCCCTTTATATTGCAATAAATAAATAAATAAATAAATAATTTGCTTATAAATTCATAAACTCTGCCCTTTGTCTAGTAAGGAGCATGAACTATCCATGATCCAAGCAAGGTCAATAGCTCCATCCATGTACTGGAACCCAGCTCCTTACAGCTATTGAAGACCATTTCTCCAGTAACTATCCTCTCTTTCTCTTGAAGCGTCCTCTTTCTCTTCTCTTCTGGGTCATTTTTATCAGCGTTCATACATGCTGTGATTTCTCCCATATTTAAAAAAAAAAAATACCTCCCTGACCCACTCCTCTTGCATTCACCTTGTTTTCTCTCCCTCCCTTTGCAGCAAAACTCCTCTGAAAAGTTGTGCACGTTCACGTGCTCTCATTTCTCTCCTTCCATCTCTGTTTAACACACTCCAATCAGGATGCTTTTCCTCCTGCCTCTTCACCAAAACCTCTTATCAAGATCACCCTGAACATAACAGCCATTTCTCACTCCTCACAGTATTGGATCTATCAGCAGAAACATTTGACCCAGCCGATTCCTCCTCCTTGAAACACTTTCTTCACTTGGCTTCCAGGATACCATATTCACCAGTTTTCCTTTACACTCTCTGGCTGCTCTGTCTAAAGTCACTTTCGTTGATTCCTCTTCATCTACCCGACCTCTCCATGTTGGAGCTCATCAGGGCTCAGTCCTTGGAGCTCTTCTCCTTCCTACCACTCACACATTGCCTTGAGGAGCTTATCAGTCTTGTTGCTTAAACATTGTCCCCAGTGCATTCTTCCCCTCTGCTCCAGATCCATATGTCCACTTCTGCTTGACCTACTGGAACAGTAATAGGCATCACAAAGCCAATGTGGCCAAGCATGAGCTCCTGGTCTGCCCTCCTAAACTATCCTCGCCTCTACCTCTTCCATCTCCATTTATGGCAACTCCATTCTTCCCATTGTTCTGGCTCAAAGGCTTGGTGATATCCTTGACTCTTCCATTTCTTTCAGTCACCACATCTGATCTGCCAAAAAATCCTCTCACTCTTGCTTTCAAAATATACCCAGAATTCAACCCCTTCTCACTACCCTCACTGTCCCTACCTTGGTCCAAGCCACCATTATCTCTTGCCTGAATTATTGCATTAGCTTCCTAATTATTTTCCCTGATTCTATCCTTGGTCTTTCATGCTCTAGTTTTAACACAGCAGTCAGAGAGATCCTGCTCAAAATCCTCTGATGCATCCCACGCCCCAGGGTAAAAGACTTACATTGGCTCACAGAGCCCAGCACAATCTGGCCCCGCATTTCCTCTATGACCTCATCTCCTTCTACTCACTACTTATTAACTTTGCTCCAGCCACGCTAATCTCCTTGCTGTTTTATAGATATGCCAAGCATGTTTCTGCCTCAGGGCCTTTGCACTTGCTTTTCTCTCTACATAGAATGTTCTTCTCCCATGTATCCACATGGCCAGTTCTCTCACTTCCCTACAGGTCTTTACTCAAATGTCACTTTTGCTGTAAGGTTTTTTCCACACCAACATCTCAAATCCTCCACCCCCAAATTTTTATACCCCTGTTCTCACCTTTGTTTTTTTCTCCAAATAACACCATTGCCTGTTATGTATTTTACTTAGTTATCTTGTTTATTGTTGGTCTTTCCCAATAGAATGTAAACCCAACGAGGACAGTGATTTTTGATGGCTCTGTTTATTACTGTAGTTCAGCACTTAGAAGAGTACCTGGTGTATAGTGTTTTCTCAAAAGTAGTGATTGAATAAATTGGATATTGAGAAAAGGAAGAAAGCCTACACTGGAAAAACTGCCTAGCTCACAAAAGAAACCTAAAAAACACCAAAATACATAAAAACCACTTTTAAAACTCTAATACTGGGAAGTTACTAGATGCTAGGGCTTATAACTCTGAATCTTGTCTATAAAATGCTTAATAAAGTAAAATATTTGCTATTCTCTTCTGGGGACTTGGAGGGGAAAAATTGCAAATATTGCAAAAGTATGAGGTGAAGGCCAATGATAAATTAACTAGAATATTGCTTATCATGCTTTCATATCAGCAATAATAAAGCACAATACAAGCCTAGAGTCAAGTGTCATCATGGGCTTTCATCCACCCGAGCTTTTCCTAGAGGCGGTTTAGTTCTGCTTCCTCTCCCGTGAAAACATGGGCAAGTGTTTCGGTGATAAACATTTCCTAACAAGTTACACCAGAAGCCCGTCTGTGGGACTGCATGTGGAAAGCTGATAAAGCATGAGGTTGCCCCCAGTATGGGAACTGATCTCTCTTCCTAAGGGTGAGTTTCACATCAAACAATAGGCCCATTGGCTAAGGAGATCTGAGGAATGGAGCTAACTGCGAAGACTTTCAGCCGCAAGGGGAATCTTGTATGGGGAGGTAGGAGTGTGGGTGGGGAGAAAAAGAAAGCTAAAAATGTACATAACTGGTTTCAAGGGTGCAGAGGGGCCCTGACTCCCAGGTTCTGCCCCTTAAGCCACCCTTATTCAACCCCACATCTGTAGCTGACAGTCAAAGAAGGCAAGACTTGTATGTAGGTCCCTTACCAGCCATTGTCTACACCTGTTTTCTGTGTACACTGGATCTGGACTGCTCCAACTCACAATGTTGGCCCTGGTCCTACCCTTTGTACTTGGTGGCCACCCTTGGTTTCCCCATTTTCCACCCAGGTGCTATATAAGAGCTTCAGGTTGGGCTCTCCTGCTCAGTCTTCTTAGTCTTTCCCCCTAAACATAAGACACCCCATTCCCTCTCCAGCCTGGGAGCCCAAATCCCCACAAGTGAAAGGAGGAGGAAGCCCAGGCCAGGCGATTTTCCAGCGGGGCTTTGTGTGTGCCCCTCCAGCAGGGAGAGTATGTAACTCAGGCAGCCAGGGTCACCTCATCTTACCAGCATCTCCTTGTTCTGTGTCTAATTCAACAAACTCCATGGCAACGCAGTGCCTGCTCAGCTTCCCTGACCTTCCCCAACCTTACTGTTAACAACTCTCTCACTTAGCTGAGTGTGGTGCCAGCCTCCCTCTCTCCAACAGCCTACTTTGATTCCTGCATCGCACACAGGGAGTGGGGGTAGCCTCTCCCGCCCAAGAGAATTGGGGAGGGAAACAGAGAGGGGAGATTCCAGCCCATGGGTGGAGGAATGGGGAGAGAGTCTCTGCTCTTAGAGGAACCCTGTTTTAGAAGGTGAGGTTCAAGTGGAAAAAGTGACTGGTTGTTGACTCTTATACTCAATGAAAATCTGACACAAGGCATGTTCTAAGATATTTTTAGTTCTGGGGTAACCAGCACGGTGGGTTGATGCTTGGGTCTCTCAAGATACCTCCTGACAGCTGTGTGTGGGAATACATCCTCTGTCCTTCCTGACCCATAACCCAGATGGACCCTTATATGTGGATTTGGGGGACCTATCTCCCCAAACTAAAGCTTCTCTGGCCATGGCAAATATCCATGATGTGCTATTTCAAAGATAGTAATCAGTTATTTCCTAGGCCCACTGAATTGTGTTGAACTTTTTATCATTATTCTTTTTTAGGATAAATATTCCTTTACTGTTTTACTATCCTTTTTTATTCTTATTTTATATTTGCAGAGCATTAAACAACTTTCGAATCATATTCTCATAAACCATCCCATTTGGGTCTCCTGGAAGTCCTGTGAGGAAGGCAGTGAAGGTATTGGTGGCACAGTGTCTTCCTGAAGGTAGGCTAAAGGACCTGGGGGGTGTCAGGATGTGAACCCAGGTCTTCTGGCTACAGGTCCAAGGCTTTCCCATGAGCCCATGCGGTCTCCTTCTGATTGTGCGCCCTCATTGTGTTTCAGGAGGAGATTTGACCTGTAGAATGTGTGAATGTGAACAATAATGAGACCATGATAATAGGGCTCTGCACTACCATGCATGCTGTTCAATTGATGTCAAGGAGTAGTGGTATCCCCCCCATCTCTACTCCTTTCTCTTGAACAACCTCCCCTAGACAGAATCAATCTTTCCCGCCTCTGTTCTTCCGTACCATGTAATTCAAAAGTGCTAAGAAAACACTTATAAGATTGTTGTACAGATTGGTGTAAAAGGGTGGCTTGGCTGAGGCTAGAATATGACAACTTTGAGGTTAAGCAACGCTCCCCTGGAGGCCTTTTCTGTGCTCTGGGCAGAGAAAATCACTCCAACTGTCATGAAACGTTCAGAGACTTGGTTATAGGTGTCAGGCAACATCCTGTGATTTCCCTGGGGCCAGGGAGCTCCATGGGAAAGAATCTGAGCCTTTACTTTATATGGAATTCAGAGATTCATGGGTATATCTGATGGACTGGATGGGGAGGGGTCCCCATAGGAAGGAGAGAGAATGAGAGCCTGTAGAAAGAAATCTCCATAAGCAAATAATGAGTCTGGGAAGGTGAGCTAGGCTCAGCCACAGGTTCTGACGGCTGACAGGACAGGAGCTCTTGGTGCAGTGAGGCTGCCCTGGAAGGCATCTCCATCTTGTCACCCTCCACCTCCTCTATGGCCCCTGCTGGGGAAAGGAGCAGGCTGGAGCCCTGTATGATTAAGTATCCTGTCCCTCTGCTGAGGACCTCCTCTGAAGGATCTGGCCCTAAAAGAGGGTCCATTTCCCCATCAGCTACAGAGACAGATGGTCGGTGGAGTTTGGCTGGAGAAGGCGTTAAGGAAACTCCTAACTGCACTGGTGAGGAACGTGCAGCTGCCCAAGGCCCATCCAAAACTATGTGCAAGCCAGTGACTCACCATGTGGGCATCCCAGTCAGATGCTGCTCGAGAACTTCCAGACCTCTACAGAGAAGGAGGGAAGAGACAGCACCTACCAAAAGAGTCACCAGCACGGCTTATTTGGGAAACACCCCAGCTCTTTGTCAAGATACCTCCCGACAGCTACGTGCGAGAACACATCCTCTATCCTTCCTGACCCATATACAGGGTATTCCTCTAGAGACACCGGAAATAAGGAAGACTGAGGCTTGGTGAACAGGAGGCAAATGCTAACAATGGTGGAACAGAGGAACTCCAAGGACAGTGGACAATGGTGGAACCAAAGAACTCCAATAAAGGTGAATAGGAGGCAAATGCTAACAATGGTGCAACAGAGGTCCTCCAAGGACAGTGGACAATGGTGGAACCAAAGAACTCCAATAAAGGAGTTACATTTGTTTACATGATTTCTCCCTCAGTAACTATGAGGCTTCCAAGGCAGGAAAAAGGTCTTTTTCATCTTTATAGGTGGAAGATGCTTAATGATGATTATAGATACTTGTGTCCAGAGGTAAGAGCCTCTTCTTAGCCTCTATGGGTTTTGTAAAATGAATTATTTTATTGTGCTAAAATTAAAATTTACCTTTTTAACCATTTAAGTGTACAGTTCAGTGGCCTTAAGGACCTTCATTTTGTTGTGCAACTGTCACCACCATCCATCCACAGAACTCTTTTCATTTTGCAGAACTGAAATTCTGTGTCCATGAAACAATAACTCCCTATCCGTCTTGCCCCCAGCTCCTAGCAACCACTCTTCTCCTTCTTGTCTGTGTGAGTTTGACTACTCTAATCACCTCATACGAGTGGAATCATACAGTATTTGTCCTTTTGTGACTGGCTTATTTCGCTTAGCATCATGTCCTCAAGGTTCATTCATGTTGCAGCATATGTCAGAAGGTCCTTCCTTTTTAAGGCTGAATAATATTCTATGTGTATACCATATTTTGTTTATCCATTCTTATATCCATGGGTACTTGGCTTGCTTCTCTTCCTCCTTGTTGTTTTGCACATTATTTCTCAGGACCCCATCCCATCACCCCCTGAGCTCTCTCCACCTGACTAACTCTTATCCATTCTTCTGGTCTCACCTTCAATGTCACTTCCTTCAGGGAGCCTTCCTTGACTCTATAGAGCAATTTACTTGCCGTTGCCGGGTTCCCATAGCTCCCTATAGCCCAGTTCACTGTTATTGCCTGTTTGTCTTTCCCACTAGCCTGTAAACTTCCTATAAAAGGGGCCCTACCTATCCAGCTCACCATCATATTCCTAAGACCTAGCACAGTGCCTGGATCATGGAAGCCCTAAGAAAATTCTTGAATGTATGAACACATTCAGCAAGCCAGGGGTAGGGGATGAAGTGTGCAATGCATACACCCATGGACAGCCTGGAGGCTCCCATTCTGAAATGGGCTTCTCCCCATTTGACTGTGGTCCCTTCTCTAGGTATTTGCAGAGCACTCCTTATGTGCTAAGTGCTATGTTAAGCCCTGAGGACATGCAAAAGCTATGTAAATTGTGTTCCCTGAATTCCTGGGGCCGTCCAGGCCAGTTGAGGAGATAAAAACTGGATCTGGGGAACACTGTGAGGCAGAACGTGATGAAATAGCAGAATGAGTGGCAGAAGCACATTCAGAAAAGGGAAAATGCACTAGTTTTCCATGTCTGCTGTTCAAATTACCACGAATTCCATGGCTTAAAACAATAGAAATTTATTCTCTTACATTTCTGGAAGTCAGAAGTCCAAAATCAAGGTGTTGGGAGGGCTGCATTCCTTCTGGAGGCTTCAGTGGCGAATTAGTTTCCTTGCCTCGTCCAGCATCTGGAGGCTGCCTGCATTCTTAGCTCGTGGCCCCTTCCTCCGTCTTTAAAGTGCATCATTCCAATCTCTGGTTCTGTTGTCATGTCTCGTTTTTCCAACTTGAGCCCTCCTGCATCCCTATGATAAGGACACGTGTGATGACATTGGGTCCACTGAGACAATCCCCATCCCAAGGTCCTTAACTTAATCACATCTGCAGAGTCCCTTCTGTCATGAAGGGGAACATAGTCACAGATTAGAGGGAGCAGGACACGGACATCTTCATGGGGGCCGTTATTCCATCTGCCACAGGAGGTTTTACATGAGCCAAACCAGTGAGTGTAGACTCTGCTAAGGGTGGGACTTCTCTGTGCACCTTGCAGGATGGGGAAGATTTAGGAAGCTGAGAGGACACTTCAGGTGAGGGAGGGGTGCAGGAGACGAGTGTGGTTTGGGGGGTAGACATTGAGGCCATGTCTGGTCAGGAGAAAAGGGTTTCGGTGAAGGAGGTGTGGGAGGGAACGCTGGGAGGCGCTGGGGACATTCATCCGGGTTACTGAGGGCTCTGGTACTAGGCAGAGCCATCTGACCTCACTCTGATGGTCATAAATACCCCTTGGCAGTTTCCACGTAGGAGTTCTGCAGTCTCTCGGCTGTGTCTGCTCTGGATCACCTCCCAGCATCCTTCTTTACATGCTTTTTAACAAGCACTAAGATGGCAATGGAATAAATCTCCTCAGACCCTTACGTGAGCATTTTAGTTGCTGTTCCCAGCAGCCCTCAGTAACAACGAGGAAATAAAAGTGACACCCAGGGGCTGGAGGCTTTGGTTCAGAGAGGAGAGCTCAGCCCTGAGGTTTGGTTCCCAAAACGGGCTTCTACAAGAAAACTGTGCAGCCAGCTGTTTCTGGAGAGCCCAGGAGACGACAGAAGGTGTCCTGTCTCCCCAAGGAGGTACCTCTGCGTTCCTGCCCCCATCAGCACATTGGAGAACAAGACCTGGCTTGGGAGGGGTCTTATTTACTACGATTTCCTTTCCCCACCCTCAGCCCAGGCATAGAGTTAATGGAGATGCAGCAGCTGCTGGTGCGGCAGCAAAGAACTCAGCGCTTTTGGCTGCCAGAATCCCAGCCCCTGCAGCACCTGGTGGGGCTTTGGGGAGAATGTGAGGTGGGGGCAGGGTAGGTCCTGGGCTAAGTTGTCATGGTGCCCGCCAGCACCAACTTTCCGTATCCTCCCCATCCTCCTTCAAGGAGCAGCCAGATACCCAGGGCCCATTAGTCTGTCTACTCTGACCCTTGAGCCCTGTTTACTTCGTACCTTGTCCAGATTTCCATAGGAATGCTGAGAACTGGACATTATGAGTTCCAGCCCTAAACTCGTCTGTAGCTAAGAACCTGCCTACTTCCTGCAGCCGAAGACGGTCAAATGCATCCTGCGTCTGACCATATTCCGTCCTTCCGTAGTCCAGGGCGTGACCATCCAAGCCGAATCCCTCAACATCTTTTTCGTCTGACAATCTAACCACTCTTGCTGCTCTATCCTTGATCCTCTCCAATTAATTCTCATGAAGCAATTTAAAACACAAATCAAAACACATCACTCCCCTGCTCGAAACCCTGCCGTGGCTTGTCCTCTCACTCGGGGTAGAATCCAGGCCCCTCTCCATAGCCTACCAGGCCCTGCATCACCCACCTCCTGTGAGTCCCCTTAATCCCGCCACCTACTACTCTCCCGTTCCCGCCCAGCCTCCTTCTGATCCTGGGCCACTTCAGAGTTACTCCCACCCCAGAGCCTTCCTCTCCCTGCCCCTCTACCGACAACACACTTCTTCCGGATTTTGGAATGGCTCTCTCTCACCTTGCTCAGCCTCTGCTCAAGTGAGACAGCTCACAGAAACCTTTCCCGGCCACCCGCATCTGAAATAGTGCTCTCTTCTGCCTGGCTTCATTTATCTTCAGGGCATTCACCGACATTTGACATTTATTATATGACAATGTGTTTGTGTTCTCCTGTCTTCCGCACTAGAAGATAAGCTCCATGGAGGCTGGTTTTTGTCTCATTCGTCTCTGTGTCCCAATGCCTTGTACAGCGCCTGGCCCAGAGCAGATGTGTAATAAATATTTGTTAAATGCATAAATGAAGAAATCATTTACTCATAGACAGTGACTAAGGCTGTTATGCACCAGACACTATGACAGGTGGACAATGTTTATTCCCTGTTCCCTGGGAGCTCAGTCTTCTCAGCAAAGATAAGGAAAAAAATATATATATATATAAAACTTTTACAGAATGTGATAAATGCTATAGATGAGGTGTGCACAAAGTAGGATGGAAATGCAAGTGAGGTGACAATTAATTTTTCCCCAAGGTCTAAGGAGCTATTAGACAAAGGAGAAGGATTTGAACTTGAGCTGAGCTGCCCACTCATCAGTTGATGGTCTCTAAATCATCCTTAGAACTAGCTGGTTGCCTCTAAGTTTTTAACATTAGCTGAGCCATCATGAATAAAGTCACCCAGAGTTCTCAAGGGTGCCCACACTTCAGAAGGTTGGTGGAAAGATATGAGAGTCTGATATTGGTCCCCAGAGGCTTGCCTGTGTGAAACCGACGGCTTACCAGGCCATCGTCAGGACGCCAGTGTAGGGGGCCACTGTTTCTAGGACCTCATCAGAGCAGGCCTCCAAAGGGCCACCCTCTGCCTGTTGCCAAGCCTTGAAGACTGACTGTTGGGCCTCTTGTGGTGGCCAATACTGACTCAGAGGGCCTGGCCCGGTTGTATGAAGAATTGTCCTAGCCGTGTCATCCTGGGTGCTGGAGGTTGACGTCTGGATGGCAGGGAAGCCTGTCTTGGCTGTGAGTGGCTAAGAGAGGCTTCTCCAGGCTACCATGTGTCTCTTTCAACAGTTAGTAGGAATCTTCTCGTGTACGTCCTGCAGGTAGCATCAGTTATTCAGGGTAGGAGATGCTCCTACCTGTTAGCACAGTGACAGCTCCCCTGGAAGCAATAATGCTGCTGAGGAGGCCACGATGCTTGGAAGGAGAATGGATAAAGAATCAAAACCCCCTCCACCCAGTCAGCAAGGCTGTTCCCATGTAGCCTTGCCCATCCAGGATGGGCTCTGTAAACAGCACCAGCTCTGAAGAGCAGGATTATCAATAATTACCTCCTACATTGATCAGAGACTTTTTCACATGTTATATAATTTGGTCCTCACAGCAGTCTTGTGAGGTAAAAAGGTCATGTATTTGATCACGCTTTAAATAGTATTTTTCCCATTACAGTTTAGTATAGAAATTTTGGAATATATGTAAAGGTACACTGAGTAAAATAAAAATCACATGTAATCCCACCATGCAAAGCATCTGCTACTAATCTGTTGGTGTATCTTCCACCAGGATTTTCCTAAGACATAAATGTATAAACAGACTTCAACTTATGGATCATTCTGTCCTAAAAACGTCCGGCTAAGGCTATCTCAAATTCCTATCCCATGGCCCGTGGAGGTATGTCTGAAAATTCCTAGAAAGTTTTATAGTCTCATGATTAACTATGGCTCTATGCTACCATCATCTTTGAATTGAATTCTCAGTTCCACACAAATTGTCATTGTTTCATACAATGACAATGCAAAGTGGAACGAAATCCCTTTCTCCTTTTCCACTGCCCACCCCCACATACACACAAAACCATTCATATTCGGCATTTTTGTGTGTAGGAAATGCTTTAGGGAGGAGCGTTTAGGGAGACAGGAGGTCTTCTTTGTAGCAGTACAAACAACTTCACCATGTTGTTCTGCTCAATTTTCCCCTCCTCTTCTGTTCTCTCCTAATTTCCCAATGCTGTATTTATTTTTAATGTTGAACAGTTTAGGGATGGCTTTTGTTTGCTATTCTCCATCTACTCTTGCCCTGGTACTCTTGTGTGTTTCACTTCAATCTGCTATCAAAGAATTTTCCTTAGCAAAAATAGTTCCCTCCTGTATCCCATAAGATTTCTTATTTGCAAGCCACAGAGACTGACTCAGGCAAAAAAAAAAAAAAAAAAAAAAAAACTTATCAGGAAACATAGGGTATCTCATAGAACTGAGAGGGAAAATAAACTAAAGAAACAATTTCGGAAAAGACAGAAACCAAAGTATTCTAAAATGGATGATTGAGAGCCCAACAGCACTATGATAACTTGAGCCTTTTCCAGGCTTTCTTTCAACCCTCTCAAGGTTCAGATTCCAGGGAGCGCATCTGATTGGCCTAGACTGTTTCATCTGCTCACAACTTGGCCATGGAAGGGTACCTGGCTTGACAATCTCACCAAAACTCCATTCAAAGGCAGACAAGTAGTTCTCCAAGGCAAATGGGATTGCTATGTATTACCCATAAGTGGGAGAACGGAAACTTGACCCCCTGCTCGGTTGTCTCAACAGCCTATCTTTAACCACTAATTTATTGGGGGGCAGGGGAGGGTGGAGATTCTTGTGTATATTTCTTTCTTTCCATAGCATACTCTTTTGATGCCCTAAGCCCATGTCTCTTAGTTAACTCTCATTCATCCTTTTTCATTCAGTGTCAGCTTATACTTTTATTTTTGGAGACATCTTCCATGATCCCCAACCAAAATATGGGTTAGATCCCTCTATTTTGTGTTCCCAGAGCACCACATGGGTCTTCCTAGATAAACTGTAAGTTCCTTGAGAACTTGAATACTGTTGATCTACAGGACCAAGATACAGAGATGGTGCACCCAAAACATTGTGGATTGACTTGTCTGACATGGAAGAAATGTGCTCACAGGTCTTGCCCAGGGAAGAGTGAAAGGAGGCAAAGGGAACTGGAATTGATCCCAGAGGGGAAAAGACCCTCGACTGAGGAGAGGGAAGTAGATGGCCACAGGAGCGAACATCCCCCCACGCAGAAGAAACACATATACCCACACGCCCTGCCCCACAAAGACAAAGGACAAACAATTGGAGAGGATTTTAAAGATAATTGCATCTTGAAGCAATCAGCCAGACCACATGTCCTGTGGGTTCCCGAAGTGTGGGCTCTGGGGAAGTCCCTCACAGGAGGACTGCAGCATTTAGCTGGAAGACTGGAAGAAAAGTTTTGCCTTCATTTTCAATTATCTGAAGAAAGCCAGGAATGTGGGGAGTGGGGAGGGGTGCATGGCTCTCCAATGTCCAGGACTAAAAATGTCAGAGTCAAACTTTGTGGGGCTAGTTGATGAAACTTGTTACTCTATGCCTGTAGTGCTCACAAAATATGTGTGAAAGGTCACCACTCAAGCTAATGTGATAAATCTTAGGTAAAATAATAAGAGCTAACATTTAGAGTGCTCATCATGCGCCAAGCTCTGTGCTAAAGCCCTTTTTATAAACAATCTCACTTAAATCCTATGGAAGATACTATAGCCTGGCTTGCTCAATGTCCCCTGTACCCCCTTCTAGGATTACTTCCTATACTGCAGCAGCTCAGAAGCTGAAAATTACATTTCCCAGAATGCTTTGTGGCTATAGTCTGGATATGATTTTGGTTCATCCAATCAGATTTCTTGAAACTTGAATTCCTTGATGAGCTAGGCAGGGAGATGAGGAGAGGTAAGTGAGCCATCTAGCTTCCTGGTGCAGATCCAGTTGACCCTGGAATTAGTGGTTGTGATGATAGTTTCCGTATTGCTGCATTTCAGGTGTAGTTGAGGCCAACAATTCTGGTGCCTTCCTGCTCCTTAGATTACATCTAATGAGATGTGATCCTGAATTCAGCACTTGAGACAGTGATCCCCTGTCTCCCCAGCTTTCTGACTGGCAGATATAGTTCTCTTAGTGGGTCAGCAAGGTGGTGGTATTTTGGAACTTATTTATAGAGGCTGATCCTAGATCCTGCTCCTCCCATCACCGAACAATTTTGCAAGCACCTGACTCCCTGTATTCGATCTTTTTCTGCATAAGATACCTGGGATGTTTTATGTTATCTGCAGCTGAACCCTAACCAAGCCAAGTAGTATTGTTCTCATTTCACAGATAAGAAAACCGAGGCAGAGAAATTGACACGCTAAGTGTAGAACTATGTTTTGAACTCTGGAAGTTTGCCTAGGTTCAATACCAATCCGCCACCCTGCTATTCATTCATACTTTCATCCCACAATTATTGATTGGAGACCTTCTATGTGCCATGCAATATGTTAATCTCTGGGGCTGTTAGAGTAAAAAACAAAGTTGAAAATTCTTAGTTATAGCTCTCCTGACTTGTAGTAGAAAGTAAGATAGTTATAAGTACATTTAAATAGTGATAGATTTTGCTACAGGCCTGCATCAGAAAGAGGCATGTAGCTTTTAAAAGCAGGCAGTCTGTATCAAAAGCAGGTTGTAAAAGAGCTGGTTGCTAAAGGGATTCAATTTAAATTTTGGTTTACACATAATTCAATCAAAATATTGATGAGAATGAAAGAAGGAAGCTAGGAAGAAAGGAAGGAAAGGGTGAGTTAGTAAATAGGTCGGCATCCTTTTATTTCATAAAGCCATTTGATCTTCCTCCTTGCTCCCCACCACCCCAGACCAGCAGCCTTAAGTGACTTCAGCACTCCTCGCTCCTATTTGGAATTCTGCCCTATGGATAAAGAAGAAGGCAAGCTATGAGTAGGGGACTTGAAAGGACATAGCTTCCCCGCTGGAAATTTCTGTCTGGTGCTGAGATAGAAGAACTTGGTAGTTAGGTCGTGTGAGACCTCTGATTGCTGCTGACGGAGAAAGAAAACTCTTGAGAGGCAAAAGACTCTCTCAGTAGAGGCTTAATCTGCTGTTGGCAGAAGAAAGACTCCAGGGACATTAATATCTGGTGAAGCCACAGAAGCACTGGAGCCATAAATATGCCCCAGGAAGGAATTTTGACTCTAACTTTCAAGATTGAGAGTGAGTTGCAAGAAATCTACTCAAGGTTAAGGATAAAACCAGGGCAAGATAATCGATGATAATGAATAATTACTTACAGAGATACCCAAAATTTCCTGAGGGATTAGGTTTTATTTTCTTTTAAGACTTGTGCTTTTGGACTATCCACATCTCTGTTTGACATTTATTTATTTAAATAAAGAATCATCTTTTATAACAGCAGGAAGTTATATCTGCTGGCTGCCCAGATTTTTTCAGGCACATGTTTATCTCGAAGGTAACTTGAAGGCATCAGGTCCTAATTGCTGGCCAGGACCTAAGAAGAAATAAAGAATTTTGTGTGTGCTGGACTTGTGGATCTAAATGTAAAAATGGCAGCAACATCATAAATCTTGCAGAAAACTAAGTAAAAAACTACTCTAAGAAGAAATCTTGAGACAAATGTGGACTTGGAAGATACTCAAGTTAAGCCTATGTGCCAGGTGGATGGTTTTATTTGTTTTAAAGAAGCAGGGATCTATGATCCTTTGCTGTCAATCCATCAGTTGACATTTTCAGACACTTGCTATATATCACCCAGGAATTTCTTCTTCAATCATTCAACTCAATCCAAAATGTAGAGACATAATGAACACCTACTATCCATCAATAAAATATGTGTTCCCTTCCTACTATGTGCTAGGTTCTGAGGGATACAAAAGATATGTCAGTCAGATAAATGATGTTGGTAAATGAAAATAAATGAAAGACTTACAAGGTAACTGTTTCTTCCCCTCCCCTTCCGGAGGGAGAATTATTCTTTTTTGCCCTATTGAAGTCAGACACTGTCTTGTGACTTTGGCCAATGAAATACACAGGAAAGTGATGCGTGTCACTTCCAGGCAGAAGTTGTAAGAGCCAATTCTTTCTTTACCATTGTCTCCTTTCCCTTTGCCTTGATGACTGGCGGTGTTCCAATAACAGCTCTTTGGTCTGCCTGGTCCCAGGAGTAGAGCAATATGGAGTTGATTCCTAAGTGTGCTATGAGAGACATATATCAGGAATGAGAAACAACCCTTTGTCTTTGTAAGAAGCAATATTTTGAGAGTCCTTGTTACCATGGCATAACTTATATAAGACACTTCTATAAAACTAACATTTGAGTGCTTACTATATCCTGAGCATATGCTGAGGGCTTTATGTGCCTTATCTCATTGAATTCTTGCAAAAATACTCATAAATAGACGAATATCTCATAAAAATACCATGAAATATATATTAGATTATTTCTATTTTATAGATGTTGAATTGAGTCCCAGAGCTAAGTTCAGACCATGCTGTTATGTAGTGTTGAATTTCAGAATCTGGTTTGCTTGGATCCAGAGCCCATGAGCTTAACCATTATGCCATAGTGTCATAGGTAGTAGATGGAACATAATCTCAGGTCAATAAGGAATTTTTGGAATAGACTATAAGTGCTCTGGGAAGTTCAGAAGGGGAGAGATCAATGTACACTAAAACTTCATGGGAGGAGCTTCATGGAAGAGGTGAGAACTGAAAAATGGGTAGGTTGTAGACAGGAGAAAAGAAAGCTATAATGTTCTCTGACCTTTTTGGAATTGGAAGGGAGAGGGAAGAGACCTCATCTGTCTGGGTGAAATAAGGCAATACAATGGATATGCCACACCTGGAAATTGGTTTAGTCTACCCTTAAGAACTTCACAGTCAGAGAGGGACGATAAGGCATTTACCCAAATTGCTATCATTCAGGTAAGCTCCATCAGGAGACATGCTGGAATTCTCTATAAAACGTGTTAAGATGTATCAAACCAAGACTAAGCAGACACTTCTTCACCAACGCAGGACAGGAGTTTGGAAAAATCAAGTCTGCTGCACAGAAGGAAGTACAGGGACCCAGATACAATACCCCCAAGCACATCACAGTCTCTGTCCCAAATCCAAAAGGTGCTGATGTAGAAATAATCCAATTAAACTGATGGAATAAGGCAGGAGAAATAATTCTCTTACTGTCTGTGACAATTTCCATCCATGCCAGACCAGAAGGGCTAGGGCACACCAAGACCACTTCTATACATCCTGCTTCTGTGGTACTAGCTCAGGGAGGGGATAAGACCAAAGCTTCACGGGCATCTCAATGGGGGAGGTATATAGAGAAGTGTTTCTGGGTCCCTTGCCCATCACCTCTGGAGATTCCGATTTCAAAGTTCTGGAGTTGCACCCAGGAATCTTCATCTTTTTTTTTTCTTGGTGAGGATGATTGGTCCTGAGCTAACATCTGTGCCAATCTCCCTCTACTTTGTATGTGGGACACTGCCACAGCATGGCTTGATGAGTGGTGCGTAGGTCCACACCCAGAATCTGAACCAGTGAATCCTAGGCCACTGAAGGGGAACTTGCAAACTTAACTGCTGTGCCACCAGGCTGGCCCCCAGGAATCTTCATTTTTACTGAGCACTCATGTGATTCTAATGTTGATGGGTTTTGGACCTCATTAAAAAAAATACACATAAGAATAACAACATCAAAGAAGACATTTTTCTGAAAGTTAAGGAAGGCCTGCGTTAAAACTAACTGAAATACAGGGAATAATGTGATGAGTTCTTTGAAAGAGATACATAATGCTTTAAGAATTCAGTGGTTTAAAAAATAAAATAAAATTTAAAAATAATCCAGTGATGGACAAAAGGGAATGATGCAGGGGTGGCAGTCCATGAGCCTCTGAAACTATATGCAAATGTTGTGTTGTCTCCTTTGTATCTTTGTTGAAGAAAATCTATATTTTCACAGATCATCAAAGAGGCCATAACTCAAAATGTTTAGGAAACATTAAGTCAGAGTAAGTGCTATTTCGTTTGGACTTTAAAGGAAGGCTGGAATTTTAGCAACCAGAAATGGCAATATCAGCAATAGGAATGTCATGAGCAAAGATACAGAGTCAGAAAAGCAAGACAACTGTCTGTGATGTAGCAAGTTGGGGTAGAGTTTGAGATACTCATCGGGCAGTTGTAGGAAATACTGCTGGGAAAGTGCGCAAGGACAAGATCATGGAGAGTGTTGAATGTGAATTACTTATAAGATAATAAGAAGCCATTGAAGGTTTAAGGGCAGAAAAATGATGTGTTGAATCTGCACTTCAGAAACATAAAATCCTCAGGTGTGCCAAATGGATTAGAGGGGAAAGAGAACGGTGGAGATACCGGACAGCAGGCTCCAGTTGGTCCCAGCAAGAAGGCTGAGCACATGAAAAGCAGGAAATAGAAACAAAACATATATTAAAGCAGAATTGACAATACTTGACAATTAATTGGATGTAGTGTGGAGTCAAGGATGACCAACTGAGGTTGACTGACAAACAGAAAAATATGTCATTTACAGGAAAAGGTAAGTCAGGTGTAATAACAACTCAAAGATATTGAACTATAACTATGTTCCAGGCACTAAGCACGGTGATTTGGGTGCATTATCTCTTTTAATCTTCTCAAGAATTTTATGAAGTTGGTGCTTCTATTTTCCCATCTCACAGATGAGGAAATAGAGACACAAAAATGAATTACTTAGAGTCACACAGCTAAAGTAGAGAAGAGCTGAGACTGGAACCCAAGCCTACAAAACTTGAAAAGCCACGTTCTTAACCACTAGACTATACTGTTTTGATGGAAGTGCCCATTAGTTCAGATTTGAACCTGTCTGTTTCAATACGTTGTTTGCATATCCATATGGAGATGTCTGCAACACATTTGGAGAAGTGGAAATAGAACTTGGGACAGAGGTCAGAAATGGAGTCAGTGGTATATGGACGATGGCAGAGCCGTGGGGATAGATGAGATCACTCAGGTGGAAGGGTGGTGGGAGGAGAGGAGGACTAAATACAGGACCTGGTGACAAGCCACAGCTGAGGACAGGGAAAAGAGTGAGAGCCAAGGACAAAGGGCTAAGAAGAACAGATTACAGATGTAGGAGAATAATCAGGACTGTCATGCAAACTAAGGGAGGTGATAGCTGCAAGAAGGAGAGGCCATTTATACACTGCAGAGAAGTCAAAGTAGATGAGGAGCTGAGAGGGGCCTTTGAAGCTGTCAATTAAGAAAAGTTCAGTTGTGTAGAGTGTAATTTGAGTTAATTATTTGGAATGGGAGCCAGAAAGAAAGATGTTCAAGGGTGCGTGGATGGTGATAAGAGGAGGCGGTGAGAGTAGACAGCATTTGGAATAGTTGGGCAGTAAAGGGAAAACGGAGCCGTTAATAGTTCAAGGAGGTAGCAGGGTTCAAAAAAAGCTTTTGCTAATTCGTTTCACTTATTAGTGTACGCAGAACCTGAGCAAGTTAATAGTGTAAAGGGAAAGCTGTGGAGGTGAGCAGTGTTTGATGACGCAGCGGAAAGTGGGGAGAATGGATGGAGTAACATACTGGAACACAAGAGAAGGACTGGCCAGGTAGCAGAACGTCATTATTCACACAAAACTGCCGTCATTATTACCGTCATTGTTAATGTAACAAAAATGACAATAATGGCAGCCTGGGGTGTGCCAATAGGGCTGCTATGATTAATCTAGGAGTATAGCTCAAAAAAACAAAAACAAAGCAAGGCAAACCTCTAGCCCTTCCTTCTGGAAATAATCACCTAGCTGTTGGGTCTTGGACCTGGTAGCATTTTTTGATTGGAGTAATTGCAACTTCTCTTTTGCAGAAAGAGGTCTCAAATCTGCTTAGTAGCTCAGCAGCTCTGCAGCCCTTGAGGACCTCAGCAGTCTGTATGACAGAGCTGCCCCTTGGGTTTCTTATTGGGTAGCTTTATTGCAAGCTTATAGTAAATGTCTTCTTAAGTGCCCATGAGCAGAAAGGATATAGTTGCCTCATTAGGGCCAAGTAAGAGGGGCTGGGCAGACCTCCTACAGCCTTTTCAGCAGTCAGGCTCTTCCACCAAAGAGATTAAGTGACTGGTCCGAGGTCACTCAGCAAGTGGTGGAGCTGGATCTTAAACCCACATCTCTAGGACCAATCTCTTTCTATTGCACCTTGAATAATATCTCATATACTGAATGTCACTAGGAAGCCTCTTCCTATAAACAAATACACCCTTCTAGAGTCTTTTCTCACCACCTACTTCAGGTTTCTCTCCTCAGTGGAGGATAAATACTCAAAGCCATGTTTGGGGATCTGCCATAGCATCCAAACATGGGCACAAAAATGTCTCTTGGTACTTTTGATCATTTAATATTTTCCTGTCCAGGGGGTATTCGTTTCCTATGGCGTCTCCAGCAAGTTACTACAAACTTAATGGCTTAAAACAACACAAATTTATTCTCTCAGAGTTCTGGAGGCTGGAACTCGGAAATAAGTTTCGCTGGGCTAAAGTTAGGGTGCCAGCAAGTCTGGTTGAGATGTCAGCAGGCTCCAGGAGAGAATTTGTTTTACTGCCCTTTGCAGCTTCCAGAGCAGCCTATATAGCAGGCTCTTGGCTCATGGCCCTCTTCCTTCGTCTTCAAAGCCAGTAGTGGAACATCTTTAAATCACTTCTTCTCTGTCTCTTTGCTTCTGTCACCTGTCTGACTCTTCCTGCTTCACTTTTATGAACACTCTTGTGATTACAAGGGGCCCCTCTGGATAATCCAGGGTAATCTCCCCATCTCAAGATCCTTAACTTAGTCACCTGGCAAAGGCCCTAGCATCATGTAAGGTAATATCCACAACTTCCAGAGACTGGGACGTGGACAGCTTGGGGGGCCATTATTCAGCCTACCACACAGAGTAAGGAACAAAAGACACACTGTTGTAGACGTATGTCAATAAATCAATTAGTGAGTATTTATTAAACACGTACTACACACCAAGCTGAAACAGGGGGGTGTAGGAAACATATAGAAATAGAAGACATATTCTTTTCCATCAAGAACCTCTCAATAGGGTTGAGAAGAGGAAACAAATACTCATGAAACAATCGTAATCTTAAGTCTAGGGTACTAACTATAAATGCCACAGGGCTACAGAAAACTCACTTGAGTTGAATGGTTGGAGCAATCAATGAAGTTTTCGTGGGGAAAATACAGAGACTCAAAATAGATATGTAGGCTATAGATGGGGCAGGAAGGGAGGGCAGGAAAGAAGCAATTATAAATGAGTTGGGCCACAGGAGCCAAAGTGTAGCCACAGGAATGGAATGAGGCTGAGAAACACAGAGATTCCCCTAGATCAAGGGTCAACAAACTGGGGGCCAGAGGCCAAACTTACTCCTCCACCTGTTTTTATAAATAAAGTTTTATTGGGACTCAGCTACACTCATTTGATCTATGACTGCTGTCATGCTACAATGGCAAAGATGAACTGTTATGCCTGAGACCATATAGCCTGCAAAGCCTAGAATATTTACAGTCTGGCCCTTTACAGAAAAAAGGGAAAGGCTGCCAACCCTTTCCCTAATTGGAAGAACACTCAATAAGGCTTTTAAGTAGGAAAGATAGTAGAAAGGAATCAAAGCGGAGACATAGGGATCAGGAGATTAATTCAGCAAAGGCCCTTCTTTTGTTCAGCTCGACACAATGTTTTCTGTTCTCAAAACTTCTACCTAGCACTAGAGTTTCCAGGGCTCATCCTGAAGTTTGCATTGGGTCTCCAAGCATTAGGGCTTTTGGCTAGTGGAGGCATGCTCACTGGCAGGTGGAGGCAGGGACAACGCAGGGCAGTGACTTAGGAGGCTAGTTCTTTGGGTTCCTGGGCAAGTCATTCCTGGTTTCCATATCTCAGTTTCTCCTTATAAAATATAAAATGGATCACCCCAGCCCTTATCTGCTACCCTGGGCTCTTGAGAAGGTCTCATGGATGACAGTATCTCTGGTACAGTCTTTAGAGGAAGTGGACAGTGACAGCCCAGGCTACATCTTCATAACTGTTTCAAGGGGACAGGTGTGTTTGTGTTTATTCAGAATGTTAAAGTGTGCTTCCTCTGAGGCTCAGGTCAAGGATTTAGTCTCCCAGTTAGTTTGCCCCATTCCACTCTTCTGAATGAAGCCCTGTATCAGCTCTACTTTTCATAAAAGCCTCTTGTAGATCAGAAGAGGGACTGGACAAGAGAAAGAGCATGCATCAATCAGCAAAAGTCTCCTCACTCCTCATAACTGGGCTTATTTGTATTTTTAACAAATATTTATTTTGTACATGGACTGTGGAGGGAACAACAAAAAATGGTCTTTGCCCCACAGGGCCTCTGAGCCTCATAAAAGAATCAACACAAATTCACAAGGAACAGTTAAGTAAGAAGAGAAGGCAGAATGTGATAAAAATGTCAACGTGAGAGAGACAGATGGTGAGTGTGATAGGAGGAATTTACAGAAGGAGGAGATGGATGTGAGTTAGATGTGCATAGAGCAGTTTGGGGAAGGCCCCGGGGAAAATACGATTGGATCTGGTCTTGAGGAATGGATCACATTTGAACTGGGAAAGTGGAAATGGAATATGTTTACGACGGAAAGAAGAGAATGGCCAAAGCTTGGTATTATAATCATGAATAACAGTTCAGAAAATAAACAACCAATACTGTTGAGAAATTAGGATAGCAAATTGTGCGTCCAAAGTACATAAAACTGCAGCGAGACCATCACACCTACAACAGCATCTTCCAATGGATGCAGGACCAATTCTTTGTTAGACAAATACACATGAGGTGAAAAACAATGATAGGAGACAATGTGTGGTAATTGTCAATTGCAGTATGGACAGTAACTACCACAATCAGCTTATTCCTGGTTGAGGTGGTCATGGCTCTCTCATAGAACATCACTGAAGAAAAGTCAGGTGTACTTTGACAGGACATTTCCTGATTTTAGCTGATTATTATTTCTTCTTGCTACTACCCAAAGGTAAAAAGGAAGACGAGTGTTCTTTTACTATTTACAGCTTGGAAATACAGACCTTGTTTCCCAATTCTTGCCAGAATTCTTCCTCAGTAGAGCTGTTTTGACTAGACCGTAGACTCTGGTCCAAATTTAAGGATGGGCTAGAATGATGCCCTGGACTTAGTTCAAAGTTTTTTTACTTGGATTACTTCCAAAGCAGCAAAAGAGTACAAACGATGGAGACAAGATCGGCACAAAATGAATGTAAAAGGCTCTCCATTATTACCTTTGATTGTGAATATCAGTACCCAAAGTACAGTTGGCTTAAAAGTGCACCAAAGTGAGGTATGCTCCAAGTTAAAAAAAAATAGGGCTGTGAACTCACTGCCTTCTTTAGCCACAGCCATAGCAGCATCCCCAAAATATGAATACTAATTATTTTGCTAAGAGAACTGTGTCTCCCTGCCCTAATGACCAGAATCTGGAACCTGACACTCAAGCTTAACCAACACTGGAACCATCTCTCCTGATGTGCACCTGCATGTCAAGGCTTAAGAATTTTTCACTTATGTGTACTTTGGGCTTTCTGTGGAGATGCCTAACCATGGCCTAACATATAAGCTGCTAGAAACTTATCCTACCCTTTAGAGTGTAAGAAGCCATGCCAGTGTGAAAATTCTCTACTATAGCCCACATATGGAGAACAGGGTTAAGTATATTATACATATAGAGTTAACAGCTTTGTCCTACTTGGAAGATGTCCTCCATAAGGATTTCCTCAGTTCTAGGTTATTTCTGCTCGGTAATCTCATTGGACACTGCTGGCTTCTACTTTTCCAGAAAGTAATAGATTATATTTTCCAAAGATGGCTGCAATGACATTCTCCCATGTCACATGCTTTTCTACAAGATGACCTTGCAACTCAGCCATCAAGAGGTAACCAAGAGAATGCAGTGGAAGTGATGTTTTGTGACCTCTGAGGTTAGGTCAGAAAAGGCCATGCAGTGTCCACTAGGTTCTCTTGGAAAGCCCGCTTTGGGAACACTCCCTCTTGAAGCTCAGCTGTCATGTGAAAAACACAAGCCACATAGATAGACCGTGGGCAAGTGTTTTGGTCAACAGTGCCAGCTGAGCCCAGCCATCAAGCCAGCGACCAGACATGTGAGAAATAAAGCCTCCAGATTCCAGCCCCCAGATGCTTCAGTCAGCCCAGTGTTGCAGCCTTCCCAGCTGAGGACCCAGAAATGGTAGAGCAGAGATGATTGGCCCTTTCAAATTCCCGATTCACAGAATCTGTTATAATAAAATGTTACTGTTTTACACCACTAAGCTTGGGGCTGTTTGTTACACAGCAAGAATGACTGGAACACAGACCCGACCACAGGTTTGAATGGAAATCGCAATCCCTTTGCTGCTTCCTTTTTCACATTTGTCCAAAGTCTAATTTACTCTCAATTAATCTTTTCCAACTCTTTCCTTGAATATCTTCAGGAATTATTTTAACTCTTCTAGCTCCTTTACTTCTCCTACACTGGGTTTTATGTGTCTTTACCTGTTAAGTTTCTTGTTCTCTGATGAAAAAACTACTATAAAACTAGGTCTTTTAAAAACTGTTTGGTATAATCTAATCTACTCTCTTCCTACTTGAATTACTAGGAAAGCTGTATGTGCTTCCAGGGATGGACTGTAAGAATATATGTAACTTAGAATATGTTCAATAGAGAGTGACAGTTTAGGGACTTTAAATTTTGTTATGGAGTGACTAAGAGAGTAAGGATAGTTCAGGCTGGAGTAAAAAATGATAAACTATCCAGGAGGTGAGGATGGGGCAGTGAATTTGAAATTACTATTATTAGATGTGACAGACTAAGAGCATTTAGTATTATTTTGTTTGGGCTCTGAGGGTAAAACCAGGACTAGTGGATGGAATGACAGACATTTACTCTGTGTAAAAACCTTCCTAATACCAGAAATGTCTAAAGAGAAAAAGGACAGTTGTAAGAGGCAGTGCACTTCCCATCACTTGAGGTTTGAAAGCAATGACTAAATGTCTACTTGATAAGAATATTGTAGAGAAAATTCACGCATTGAAGAGGGGGAAGCAGTGGGTGGAGAATGCTAGGAGAGGTGATCTTTATGATCCCTCTCAAACCTAGGATTCTATGAATACTTTATTTTCTTTTAGGTTCACTGGAAAAATGGCAACATATTTTTGTGGAGCTATTGACAGCAATAGCAATTTCTGCAAGAGGCATTGGCCTTTGTAAACTGGTCAAGCTTTGGCATGAATAAACCGGCCAATTCAGTAAAGAGGACCCAATGATCAGGATGAAGACAAGCAGAAGGTAATTAAGTGAGACATGTATTAGTAGGAGCATTGCAAATGTAACTAAGTCAGACTTTGATTTCAACTGAGAAAGTGAGCAGAACGTGATCCTTTGGGGCAGTTTGAAATACAGAAATATGGTGGAACTAGGAGGGATGGGATAAGAACCTGGGAGTCAACAAAGCTGCTCTGCCCAGGAAGGAATACCAGGCCTTGCTGGGAGTAATTGTATCCCAAAGCTGATTAACAGAACTAAAAAATTAAGAGTGATGCTGGCTCTGATGGAAATAAACAGATAGTGAAAAACACCTATAGGGAAACCTATTTTGTGTAAGTCAAGAAACAGCACCACCCACCCAAGCAGAGCCTAAGAAACAGTAAGTTGTTGTATGTTTCCTACTGCAGCCATAACAAAGTACCACAAACTGCATGGCTTAAAATAACAGAAATTTCTGGAGGCTACAAGTCTGAAATCAAGGGGTTGGCAGGGCCATGCTCCCTCTGAGAGCTCTAGAGAAGAATCCTTCCTTTATCTCTTCTAGCTGCTGGTGGTGGCTGGCAATTTTTGGTGTTCCTTCACTTGTAGCTGCATCTCTCCAATTTCTGCCTCCATCATCTCATGACACACTCAGACAATGTGAGTCTATCTCTTCACATGGCTGTCTTATAAGGATACCAGTCATTGGACTTAAGACCCACCCTAATTCAGTATGATTTCATCTTAACTAATTACATCTGCAAAACACCCTATTTCCAAATAGGATCATATTCTGAAGTTCCAAGTGGACATGAATTTTGGAGGGACACTGTTTAACCGAGTACAGTTGGGAACCCCAAATTTGGTTAAATTTTCTGATTCAAACTAGTTGAAAAAAGAGAGAGAAGGGCATCGATCTGCATCTATATGTTAGTCTTAGTTAAAATTTTTCGACTTACCATTTTTTTTTCAGCAACAATGATAGGTAACATTTGTTGAATACTTCCTTTGTGCCTCATACTGTGCTAAGTTCTTCACATGCATTCTCTTACTTAATCTTCACAAGATGAGTGTGATCATTAGCCCCACTTTATAGAGGAGGTAACTGAGGTTTAGAGAGGAAAAGCAACCCGCTGAAAGTCACTTCAGTAGTAAATGCTTGAGTGAGGCCTCGAGCCAAGGTCTGTGTGACTGAAAGACTGAGGGAGATATGTAAGTGATTACTGATTAATACATATTTATACTGTTATCTTTCTGAAGTCATGTTTATATTAACATCATAATTGGGTGGAGTATGTGCATTAATCTCAAGATTCTCAGTTATCTCTGCTCAGGAAGGAGCTTATTCTTTTGAACATTTGTTATCCGTCCCTCTCATGGCAACTGTGTTGAACTGGAGGCATTCTGCCTTGGAGGAACCAACCACACTGTTCTGTAGGAAGGTATCTCAAATTCTGCAGAAGGAAAATATTTTCAAAGCATCTACATTTACGTGCAGCACATGTAAGATGCCTTCATGCCCACTTGAAAGGGAAATGCAATTGATGAGGAGGCGATTCTTCACACATGATTATTATTACTATTAATTTTTTTTTATCATTATAGTTTAAGACAGTAGTTCTCAACCAGGGTGATTTCACTTCCCAGAGGACACTTGGCAATGTCTGGAGACATTGGTTGTCACACTTGGGGGGAGGGTTCTATTATACGTAGTGGATAAAGGCCAGGGATGCTGCTAAACCTCCTGCACTGCACAGGACAGTCCTCCCACAACAAAGTGATCTGGCCCTAAATATCAATAATGCTGAGGCTGCCAAACCCTGGTTTAACAGATAGTGGTAAAAGAGGGTGCTCCTTAGGGGTCTCATTCCTGAGTACAGGGTCTTACTGCTTCCCTCCCAGCCCTTGGCACTTTAATAGAATTTTTCATGGTCCCCAAACTAGTCACTACTCTCTTAGCAGTAAAGACAGTTGATAATGATGGTTAATATTTATTGAGCTCTTACTGTGTGCCAGGCACTGTTCTAGGTGCTTCCCATGTATTGATTCAGTCAATCCTCACTATGACTTTTTTAGTAAAGTGCCATTATTCTTCTCATTGTACAAATGAGGAAAGTAAGGCAAAGCAAGTTTGAGAAAGTTGCCCTCGGCTACAAAGCCTTGTGGGGCATAGGCAAGATGCTGCTCCTCTAACCTTCATGCCCCTCTTTCCCTCTCCTCCCTTGCCAGCAGTAGATCAGGCTGAGTACTAGTTGTATATTTTGCAGAACAACACAACGGGTGGGAGTAGTACTCCCATTTAACAGATGGGAAAGTAGAGGCATTAACAAGATAAGGAAACTGACGCACTGCCTGTGGGCATTAGCCAAAGCCACTCTCATAGGATGCTTAGCCTATTTTTTCTTCCAATTCATATGTCACACGTGGATTTTTTTCTTTCCCAAGAAGTCTTATCTGAGAGTGACTTGTGCCTAGTGGAGTTTAAGTAACTCTAGTAGTGTCAAGTGAATACAACTGGCTGGATAAACGAATGGATAGATGGGTGGGTGGATGCATGGATGGATGGATGAATGAGGAGGTGGACAGGTGGCGGAATGGCTAAGCTAAATACTGAGCTACAAGGAGGGCTCAAGGAATGGCATGTTAGGGAAGAAGGACTGCATTCCTAAGACTGCAACTATGGTCAAGAATTCTAAGTTCTCGAAGGTGGCAGCAAAGTTGGGAGCCTGCAGAGCTGGAAAGATCCAGAGACCAGAGAGAGAAGCAAGACCCACAGTCTACCCGAGCCCCAGCGCCGTAGTACACATCAGGCCCTTATTCCACATAGCCTGCAAGCGAGTCACCTGTCAATGGGTTTGTATTTTGTTTCTCTTTCTGGACCAAGTTTTCTCAACCTCAGCACTATCGACATTTAGAACCAGATAATTCTGTGTTTGGGGGGCTTTCCTGTGTATTGTATATTTATCAGTATCCCTCGTCTCTACCCACTAATTGCAGTAGCACCCACTCCAGGCCATGACGAACAAAAATGTCTCCAGATATTGTCCAATGTCTCCTGGAGGAGCAAAACTACCTGCAGCTGAGAAAACTGCTCTAGACTATGGCTTCCTACCGGGCAGATCTTGGGCTTCTTCACCTTATTGGCAATTGCAGAGCTTGGCACAATACTAAATCTTCATAAATGTGTTTGGATTGATAGATAGCTGATCTCCTTGGTCAGGAAAATGGTCAAATTTCAGGGGGAAAAAACTGCAGGAGAAATGGGGGAGGGAGTGAACAAAGGAGGGAAGAAGGAAAGAAGGCAGGAAGGGAAGGAGGAAGGAAGGAAGGGAGGGGGAAAGCAGGAAGGAAGGAAGGAAACGAATGAGGGAAAGCAAAGAGAAGAGGAAGGGTGGGAAGAAGATAGAAAAGGAGCAGCTCACAGATGCCAGCAAAACCCCACCCATGGCCCATTCCTGTGCTGGTGGCTCCGCAACCGGTGTGAAGTGAACTCTCAAACGCAGCAAGGAGCCTCAGGTGATTTCACCTCTGCTTGAACTAGAAAACTCACACCGTTTTTGCATTCATGTTGCTTAGAGGGGACCAGGGTTATCTTTTCGTGTCTGTGAATGTGTGTGTGTGTGTGTGTGAAGGTATAATTACCCATCACTGATTAATCTTCAGACTGAGTCAAGCGTTCATTGCAAATCCTTGAAACAAACAAGTCTATTTATATTTTAATTATTTTTTTGGATTTCAGGTTGATTTGTCTTTCTTCTGCATATTTATGAAGCTGTTGATCCTATGGTAACCTTATCCTTACCTCTGGTGGAGCAGGAGGAAGAGAAAGCAAGAAAGACAGAAACAGAGAAGCTGGTTTTACCCCTTCCCTTCCTCAGGGCGCCACAGCGTTCCCTATAACTCTGGAGAACAGTGAGGATGATGCAAGAACAGAGACAGTTTCAAAAAAGAGTTAAGGTGTAATTAATTAATTGGGACCCCCTGCCCACGGCTGTCATTTTTATTTGAGGTGACCTCAGCTCTCTTGCTGGAGTCTGATTTTAGTCCTGGCTCCTTTTGCTTCCGTGTTACCATTCTACTCAGTCCTCCTACATCTTTATTAAACCTACATTTTCTGAAGGACCCAAATTTGTTCTTAAATAGTGCCGATTTTTCAATAAAGTTTCATAAATGAATTTGGGTTATTGGAGAAATTGTGCAGTTTTTCTTATCTGATAGTTCATTGCATCTGTACATGAAAACATGGAACTGTGAGGTCAAGGGTAAACTGTTCAGACTGGCAAGTGCATCCACAGCCCCACCTCCAGCAATGGTCCACTAACAAATGTCAAAATGGCAGCATACTTAAAACAACTAGATCCAGCAGCTTGGGGCTACACTAGACACTCTTAGCTAAGCTTTGGCTTCGGAGGCAGATTATTTGTCAACAAATATTCACTCTCTCCAACAGACCTCCATGGAGGAGGATGCTCCTCCACCCCATTGATGTTGGGCTTTCCCATTTGACTTGCCTCAGCCTCCTGATGAGAAAAGTATGCTTTCCTATTTCTTGCTGTGGCCAATGGGGTGTTAATAGATGTGATGCGAGCAGGGGCTTGGGCTCATGTGCTCCTATCACTGTGAAAAGAACATATATTGAGAATCCACTGGTCCAGAAAGGATGAGAGACACATCCTCCTTGACCCACAATTTGGATCCAAGCTTGGCTGAGCCTTTTCTAGATCAACTGAGCTTCAGCTGACCAGCAGATGTGTAGACAAGAAATTAATCCTTGTTGTTTTATGCGACTGGGTTTGGGATGAGTGTTTTATAGTTTCAAAGTTTGATTGCCTTGGCAGACCCAGCTTTGCCAAAAATGCCTTTAAGACACATGATCTGTTCGGGCCAGAACTCAGGAGACCAACGCCTACCCTTCCAGAAACACTGGCTTATCCAGGTCCACCGTATGATTACATAGCAACTCTTAGAACTATTATATAATAACTGTTTGCATAAGAACTATGTGGTTTTCAAAGTACTTTGACACACTTTGCTCATCTAACACATCAAGACTATAAAGTTATATTATTTTCATCTCCATTTTACAAATGAGAAGCGTGAGGCTCAGCTAAGTTAAACGATTTGACTGAGATGACATGGTCAGCGGATGGAAGATCTTGGACCCAAGTCTTCTCCTTCCAAATTTCCACTCCTGCCTCATACCACCTTGTTTGTTGTAGAAATTAAATTAGGTGATGACAATTGTTTAGGTGAAGGAGTGGATCTTCAGTTCCCAACCTTGCCCCTGCTGTGGCCGCTCTTATCCCTGTGGACGTGGGGCAGACATGTTGCATCTCATTCTCTCAGAACCTGCTCTCAGATGGAGAAGACAGAAGTTTAGAAACCAACCCTCCTTCACCCCTCACTCCTCCCTCTGCCGCACCACCTGCCCCCGTAAGAGGTGCTGGTCTTGGCTTAAGGGTCTCTGCACATCATGCAGGTGGAAGTCTCTTCTGGAAAAGTCAGTCCCATTCAGCAGGTCTTAAAATCAAATCAAGCAGGATGCCTGCTCTCAAGAGATGACAGCAGAGGTTGGCAAACTTTTTCTGTAAGGGCCACATAGTCAATTTTTAGGCTTTGGGTCCATGCAATCTGTGCGGCAGCTACTCACATCTGCAGGTGTGGTATGAAAGCAGCTACAGACAATATGCAAATGTACAGGCCCGCAAACCTTTGTTTACAAAAACAGGTGGTGGGCAGGATTAAGCCCAGGGGTGTGGTTTGCCTACCCCTGGTTTACAGACTAATAGAGGAGAGACTCGAATGCAAATGATAGCATTAACTCTCTCATCTTTGAAGTTGTATCTTATGGTAAGAAAGATAGTGAGAATGTGTTCCTTCTCTCTCTCTTCTCTCTCTCCCTCTCTCCCTTTCTCTCTCTCTCTTCCCCCAGCCCTCCCCGCATTCGTGCGCTCTTCTTTCCTTTGTAATTCTAGTCTTCCTTCCTCCCTTTGTTCTTTTCTTCCTTCCTTCGTATCTTTTATTTCTTTCTGGTATATTTCTTCCTGCTTTCCTCCCTCTTCCTTCCTTTCTTCCATCCTATCAGCAAATATTTACTGAGCACCCACTTTGTGCCAGGTGCTAAGCATACAGATCATGGGCTCAGCCTCCGTCCTCGACCCCGGCTCTGTTGGTTTCCTCCACTTCTGCAAGCTCTAGGCACCTTGTTCCTAGCAGTGCCCCGAGGAACAAGGAGGGAGGGGACTAGGAGGGGAGAAGGGAGAGGGAGGACAATCCAGCAGGAAAAGGAGGGCTGTGACAGTGTCATCACCCTGGGCACGCGGCATAAAGGTGCGGAGCGTCTGCTCCCGAGAGTCTCCATTTCAGCACTCCTTTCATCTGGAGTAAGACTCTTTAATTTGTAAACATTAATAACCATTATTATTATTAAAAAGGAAAGAAAGTGAGTAGCCCTGTAACTAATTACTTTAAGTGTTCTCAACAAGGCACAGTTCAACTCCTTTATAAAACCTCCTGCTGTGAAGACCAGATTGTCATTATGATCAGATTCTTCCTTAGACCTATTAATTTTACCCAGAATAACAGCAGAACAGATGCAAGAAGAAGGCTAGTCTGATTAACATAATTCTTTTCAAAGACCATTTCCTCCCTAAGGGCCACCGTACTGAGTCTTCTATCTTGTCTCAGATCTAATTACATTCAGGAGAATTCAGACACTGACGGGCGATCTCAGCAGATGTCACTTCTCAGATTTGAAGCACACTTCAGGATATGAAACCTTATCAGAAAATCAATTGAAATTAGCAATTCGCTCTCTCTTTCTCTCCATCTCTTCCCTCTGCCAACGCTCCCTCTCCCTGTGTCTTTTCCTCCCTCTCTTCCTTTTCTTTGGCCAGATTAAAGTTGTTTCCAAACACTCACCTTTCTCAGGAGGAGAGACAGTATTTCCAGGAATTCAATAAACCTGAAACTCAAGCCTATGCTTACCTTTTGAAGTGTTTCTCTGCTTCTCCCTGTCTCAGCATAATGAGTGTGTGTGTGTGCGCGCGCACGCGTGTGTGTGTGTGTGTGTGTGTGTATTATGAGCAGCAGTTCTTGAGGGTCTCTATAGGGTATAAAAATAAGGGAAAAACAGGAGAAACAGAGGGGCTTTCTGCAGCACGTTGAAAAGATACACACCACAAGCTACCTCTTAAGTATCTGATCTCAGATTGAAACCAGAACCGATTTGGATCCCAGTGTCTGATCTTTGATGGGCAAGAGCCGTGGGTTTACAATGGAGTCTCTTGCTGCTTTTAATGAAGTATTTGACTTTTCGCCTGCTGCTTTCAATTGAGCTCTGGGAGCTTCGGATAGAAGCTCTTGGGGGAGCAGCAAATGAGTGGGGGCTGGGGTTTTGGTGCCTGGCGCCTCCGTCAAGATTTGGCAGACCTGGACTTCCAGCAGCACCAGAATCCCCTCTGTTTACTCAGCCTCACGTGTAGCTCCAGGGCCTTTTGTTCTTGGGTCTCAGAATGTGGAAAATGAGGCCCAGAAAACCAGTTACCAGAAAACCAACCACAACTCTCTCCGCTGCCATGCTTAAGCTCCGCTGTGGTCGGCATCGCTCTTCCTCTCCGAAGTTGCCCGGTGTGGGAAAATACTGCCAGAGATAGGAGTATTTGAGGACGTGACTGTAGGCCGAAACCATGGACAAGCCATCTATTTTACATATCCTGGGAGAACAATGAAGAAGGAGGTAGGAAGTGGGAACAAGCAGTTCTGCATTATGCATTTGCTTTTTGCGGTTTGCAGATGCTGTTCGGGGCCTTGCTGACACGGAGCACAAGCCGGCCTCTACTCCCCAAAGTCCCATCGCAGCAGCTGCTCTTGCCTGGCAGGGCCTGGCTCTGCATCTCTGTAGTGGTGTTCCTCGGGTTGGCCAGCTGGGTGTTCTCCCCAGATAGCCTGCAGCCTTGGCACTGGCCCTCTGGGAAGCTGCCAAAGGAAGAGCGCTGGAGCAGGATGGGCATGAGGCATCTCTCTGCGGGGACCCTGAAAAAATCTCCCGATCTTTATATTGGGGGGATTAGAGCTGGAGAGGAACGCAGTAGAAGCGGGAGAAGGGGTGGAGAGAATTACGGAAAGCAGGGCCTCTTTGTCGTTTTCTGGTTTGCATGGGACATCTTGCTTACTGTCCCATAGAGAGTCTGAGAGAATTTGACTTTTAAATACCTGTCCACGCTATATGGCCTTTCCATGGTCCGGCCCTGAGAAGGGCACCAGCCCGTCCATAACTAATGAGTGAGCAGTCTATTGGCTCCTGAGAGATAGCTCTGCCTCAGGCCTTATACTCTGTGAATTCCTAAGAAGGTTTAGAGTTACGCAGTAGTTGAGACACTAAAACAAGAGGAAACCAAGCCCTATTCTCTTCCAGGACTCGCCGAGTGTAATGTCATCATTACACCGTCTGCTCTTGTGGGTGAGAGGAAGCTCATGACGGTGGGAGGCACGCCCCGGGTATGTCGGGGGATCCTTAGCAGTGAGTGGTTTCTCATACCATCTGTGCTGTCACAAAGCCTGTAAGCAAACAAATGCATTAAGGTTGGTGCCACTCAAGCCTGCCCTGGCCTGTTAGGTGTCCCCACAGTGCTTATCTTGCTGCTGCCTTTGGGGAAAGGGAGCCCATCTAGGGCTCAAATGGAAGAGATGGAAATGAGTCTCAGAAGTCCAGCCTCCATCTTGCCTTCTCTGGGTTTAACTCAAAAAAGGTAAGTTCTGTCTGGTGTAAGTGGTCTGAATGAAAAAGGTGACTGTTTGTGATGGCAACATCGTTATGGCTGGTCTAATCCAAGATTCGATGAAAAAATAATTACTGAGTCACTTTGACGTGTAAATGTTTTCATTTACTCAGCATTTATTAAGCACCTACTATATACACAGCAATGTGATAGATACTAGGGAGAGGTGATGAGAAATAAATCAAACATGGTCTCTGACGCTAAAATAGTTTAGAGTATGGTGGACACACACACACAATACAGAGAAATGAAAACAGAGGGGAATGTTAATGTGGAGGTAACTAGTTTCAAGGTTTCAAAAGGAATTATAGTTTTTGTGATATACAGGGCTACCTTTATTTTAAAATAACATTTTTTCCCTTAAAAACAAATACAATACTTATTAGTGAAAAATGTGGGGAAAAAAGAAAAATTCCTCCTAATCTCACCAGAAGTAATCACTATTAATGATGATACTTGGACGTCTCATGTAAATCTCCAGCATTACAAGCTTACAACTGAATTCTTAATTCTACACACAGACCACACACACACACACACACACGCACACACGCCACGCAACTCCTGGAGCAAACCTGCACTGTCTGTTCTTCCTACCACAGCATCCTCTCAATGGCACTACCATTCACATAATTGTTTAAGGCAAAGACTGGGAGTCATCTTGGATGACTCCGTCTCCTTCTCCCCCACCATCCAATCATCCCCAGGTCCTTTCTATTCTAACCTACAAAATATACCTCCACCTATTTCTCTCCCTCTTCACTGCCACGCCCTAGCTCAAACCACCTTCTCATGTAGATTACTCAATAGGGTTTCATCAAGCCCACTGATTTCAGTCTTGCCTCATCCACTCCATCCTCCATATCGTACGGTGATTTATTTTTTGTAATGCAAATTGGATCAAGCCATTCTTCTGCATCATAGCTTTAGCAGTTTTCAACTGCATTTAGAATAGACTTCTGTTTCTGAGAATAAGCCAGGCTAGGGTTGTTTGGATGACCCTCATAGTGGGAAAACAAGTGAAACTGATGAATAATTTTTTAGAAGATTCTTAAAAGCATCAAAAGACTGATGTTACAGTAAGAAATTACTATGTCAAAATCAATGGGAAATTAGGAACTAAGAGAGTCCAGGACATTTTTGCCCTGATGGCTTTTTCTGAACTGGGTAAAGTAATTATGACCTCATGGGTCAATGGAGACAAAAATCAAATCTTTGATCCTATCTAAAGGGGGACATGTAATAGGCTACCTCCCATCATAAAGCTGGGACACCAAAAGGCTGTATCTTAGATTAGCAACCCATCCTTGGGATTTCATGAAGATTTCCTTAACCTTGAACAGATCAGGAGGAGAAGAAAATAATCTCTCTCCTAGCTGTTGTTGGAACAAAATGGTCCTCTAGTAAATTTGTGGGCTAAATTCACATCAACTGTAAGGCACATAAAAAGTTGTGGATTTGGTTTGTTGTGGCCAAGCCCTAGGAAGTATGCATAGGCAAAAACAAAACCAAGCTAAACAAAACCATAAATTCCCTTTGTAGAAAATTATTCTAGGCTTCAAAAAAGTTCCAGAAATGATTTCCTGAGGTCAGTGAATAGCACGCTAGAAAATATACAAAGATACAAAGGAAAAAACATCATGGGGGAGAATCAGCATAAACAACAGATAGCAAAAACAGACCCTCAAAACCTTTCAATTGAATTAACAGAAACATTTTATAATACATCATATTTATTTATTAGAGAAAAATAAAAATATTTTTATGGAACAAGAAACTGTAAAGAGCAACCTAGAATATTTGAAACAGAAACAAATAGAACTTCTAGGAATGAAAAAAATACAATAATAGGTACTTGACAAGTTGAAGAGGAAACATGCTAATAAAAAAGAATTAGTGAACCAGAACATAATTCCAACAGACCTTACCAAGAAAGCAATACATAGAGAACAAGAAATGAAAACAATTAAGAGAATAGAATGAGATCTGATATTTGCTTAACTCAAGTTCTAGATGGAGAGGAGAGACAAAATGAGGCACAGATGTTTGAAGAGAGAATGGCTGAGAATTTTCCAGAACTGTTTAAAGACAGGTTCAAGAGTTCTTACAAATTTAAACAATATAAACAAAAAGAAATTCATTCTGAGACATATTGTAGTAAATTTTAGGACACCAAAGATGGTGAGGTCTTAAAAGCAGTCAGAGGAAAAAGTATAAGTTACCTTCAAAGAAGAGGCAGTTGTAATGACAACTGAACTCTCAAAACATTGCATTTATAATAAAATCGTAATTCTTTATTGTAGCTCTAAGACTCTGTATGAACTGTGGTGCCCTTCTCTCCTATCTTCTCTTGTGCTGTTCTCTCCCTCTCTCCCTTGCTCTGACTCACTGGACTTCTCTCATATCCATGAACACATCACACTTTCCCCCAGCTTTGCACATTCTGTTCCATCTGGTTGAATGGTCCTCTCTCTCTTTCTACATGACTGGCTGCTTATCTTTCAGATCTCGGCTTAATGTCACTTCTTCAATGAAGCCTTCCCTAACCACCCAGTCTAGAGTAATTCTTATTTTTTCTTGTATAATTTTATTTATACCTTTCTTTAGTTTGTGTTTCCCATGACAGTATACTACATAAATACCAGAACCACAACAATTTTGTTCAGCCCTGTATACCCAGCGTCCTGAACTATTTCTCACTTACAATAAGAATTCAGTAAATAATTGCGAAAAGATTTTTTAATATAGTTACTTCTGGCCTTTTCCTGGGTACATTCTTTTGTATGGTTATGTATCATTTTTGCTTTTTTTATTTTCCATGTTGATAAACATTCTTCTACAACTTGATTTCTGATAGGTGTGTGATAGCTCATCATAGAGTTACATCATTTATTTAATCAATTCATTATTGTTGGATGTTTAGATTGTTCATCTAAATCATGATTCGAATAAATCACTGTTTACTATTTGTGTAACGATAGCACCTGGGAGACGTAATGCAAAGGAAGTCCATAAAGTATGTGCTGAAAGTCTCTGTCATCTTTCTCTATCCTAACCAGCAAATTTCCTTACCCAGGAGCAACCACTGTCACCCATAAAAATGACATTTTGTCAAATTTTCCTTTCCCATCCCACAAGTTGTACCTTAATAAACCAAATTTACTGCTTCTTGGGGTTTTTTTTTCCCTTAATAGTATACCTTGGGCATTATTTTATATCGGCATATAAAGATTTGTCAGATTCTATTTAACTACTTATAATATTCTACTGCATATTATGTATATATTCTATCATAGGTATTTAATCAGTGTCTTATTGGCCACATATAGAATTAGTTTCTAGATGTAAAATTGCATATTTAATTGAAATTTTATTTATTTTTATTTATTTATTTTTTTAAAGATTTTATCTTTTTCCTTTTTCTCCTCAAAGCCCCCCAGTACATAGTTGTATATTCTTCGTTATGGGTCCTTCTAGTTGTGGCATGTGGGACGCTGCCTCAGCGTGGTTTGATGAGCAGTGCCATGTCCACACCCAGGATTTGAACCAACAAAAGACTGGGCCGCCTGCAGCGGAGCGCGCGAACTTAACCACTCGGCCACGGGGCCAGCCCCTAATTTAAATTTTATTGATCTTGTTAAATAGCTTTCTTTAGAAGCTGTACCAAAACATGTGCCTACCAGCAACATATGAGTGTGTATTTCCTTACACTCTCAACACCAATGTCTTACGAAACTTTCAGACATTCATATCTGATACACAAAAAAGGATATCTTGCAGCTTTATTTTGCATTTCTCTTTTTAGGAACGAGGTTGATAACCTTTTCATTCGCCTAAGAGCCATTTGTATTTCCTTTTTTATGAACTGTCTGTTTATTTCATTGTCTATTTTCTAAGGGACTGTTGGCTTTTCTTTATTGATTTGTAAACACTCTTTATATATAGGCCCTTGATGTCTTATCTACAACACTGAAAACAAAAAGAGTCTTCATAGATTCAATGCCAAGACTCATTTGGTGGTAAAACTTAACCTGGACTAACCTGAGGTTCTGTCTGTCTCACTTAGTATGAATACTCATTTGTTTTCTGCAGAAATAAAAATGTGTTTGATTATAGAATGCTGCCCACAGTCTACTGGTGGTGTTTCATGTTACTGAATATATTCACAATATTAGCCTTTCAAAAAAATTAAAAACCCATTGGTTTCAAATAAGAAACTATGGAGAGTATTAAGAAAAATAAACTTTTTTTTTTCCAGATTAATGCAATCCCCCAACATATTCAGAGCCAGAAAATCTAGGAGAGGGGCAAAGTAAAAGTTTCTTTGCATCCAGTGTCTAATCCAGAGTTTGTACCGTTGGATCATAATCTTCCCATATTATGGCCGTGTTTCTATGTGGAACACATTTCAAAACACGTGATGGAATCAAAGGAGCCCATTGAAACTTCTTTATTTGCAAATTCAGAGCTGGCAGATGAGTCTGCCTACAGAAATGTTAGTCACAGTTGTGACAAATGTGGGCTGCATTTCACACAATAATATTTTTCTCATCTTCTATTACCTAATAAATCATATCCTCATGGGAACAAATTTTGAGACAACAGTAGAAAGGCCTTCCTCACTCCGAGATGATAAACAATTGCTCTCCTGCTTTCTCATAGTACTTTTATGGATTCCTTTTTCACATTTTAGACTTGATCCACCTGGAATTTATTTTGGCATAAGCAGTGAGGTATGGCTGGAACTTAATATTTTATCAGATGGCTACTCAGTTGTCCCAACCAGATTCATTGACAATACATCTTTACTCCATTAATTTGAAATGTCATCTTCATAATACACTAAGTTCTTATGTGTATTTGAGTCTATTTCTGGGTTTTTCTGTCTGTTCCTTTCATAAGCCTATTTAAGTACAAAGGGTGAGCTATGGTTTCATATTGTTATATTTCTCTCCAGAAAGTTTCTATCAATTTACACTACCATCAACAGTGTATGAGTATCTTGCTCCTCTATGCCCTTGACAACACTCATGTCATCATATTTTAAATCCTTTTCATTTTGGAAGATGAAGAGTATAATTTAATCGTTTTTTATTTGCATTTTTATTACTATCAAAGCTGAAGTGGGTTTTTTTTTTTCCCCATTTATTGAACACAAGTTTCTTCTTTTGTAAATTAGCTGTTTGTATCTTTTGCCCATATTTCTAAGGGGACGTTCAACTTTTTCTTGATGCTAAGGGTATCCTTTAAAAATCTTTGTCAGAGGTGCCGTTGATGTCAAGAACTGAGGGCAGGAGAACAGGCTGGATGGAGGAGATCATTCTGTAATGTATCTGCAGCAGTATGTCCAAAGGCAGAGAGTGTTTTAGGCAGAGAGGGGGGAGGCAATGGACAATAACAATACCTGCTGTGAACTGAAAGTTTGTGTCCCCCGAAAATTCACATGTTGAAGGCTGATCCCCAATGCAATGGTATTTGGAGGTGGGACTTACAGGGGTTAATTAAGTCATGAGAGAGGAGCCCTCATGGATGGGATTAGTGTCCTTCAAGGAGACAAAAGAGAGCTCGCTTCCTCCCTCTCTGATCTCTGCCATATGAGGATGCAGCCAGAAGATGACCATCTGCAAATCAGAAAAAGGGCCCCAGAGCCTGACCGTGCTGCATCATGATCTTGAACTTCCCAGTCTCTGGAACTGCGAGAAATGAATGTCTGTTGTTTGAGCCACCCAGTCTGTGGCACTCTGTCACGACAGCTCGAACCAACTGAGACAATACCTAACATTCGCTAGCCACTTAGGTATCAGTACTTTTCGAGTGCCTGTTCCTTGTATCATCAGAATAACCTTATAAAATAGGTATTATCATTATTACCATTTCTCGGATAAGGAAACTATGGCTTGGTGTTTAAATAACAAACTCAAAGTCACGTGGCTAGAATATTACAGAATCATAACTAAAATCCAGCTTTCTGACACCAAAGTGAGTTCTCTTAATGTTGGTATCTACTGAATTCCGGTAACTCCAGGCTAGTGGAAAAGTCAGATCTATTCATACACCAAATCATGAGATACACGAAGTTTGTCTTCAACTGACTGGTGTCTGTGTCTTTCGCAAGATGGACAGGTGTCTTACACACTGTGCCTTCCCATCCCATCAGCACCCACTGCCCTGCTGCCTCCAGGTGATAGGTTTCTTGACCATAGCACCCATTGGGCCTGACCCGCACTGGTGGTGCCCCAAGCTATGGACATGTCCCTGAACCCTTTCCTTTGTTCTCATCAAAATGTCCCTGGCCTTTGAACTAAAAGCCATAGTTTCTGCTAATTTGCTCAGCCAAATTGGGCAGAGTTTTCAAGGAATGTTAATGAATTAATATATTATTCACATAGAAGGCAGGAAGGAGAGAGGTAAAGAGAAAAGAAGTAGAAAAAACTGAGCAAGTTTCACCAAGTGACAAATGTGAACTTGACTTTCTAGGTAGGATAGGATCTCTTTCCTTAGGAAGCCTTCTGAGGAGAAAAGGAAGCATTGGCCCAAGGCTAAATTGAAGGAGGAAGACAATCTGGAGGACCAAGTGGGCCTCAGCTGCTGGGAGCACTGTGTCTCTCTAGCCTGGCTTCATGGCAGACCTCGTTCTCCAAGGCTCACAGCCTTCCTCCTCACAGCAGCTTTTCCACCCCCAGAGTCCAGCTGGGCCAATAGACTGGTGGCTGTGAGGGCCATTTGAGGGAACGGTGTGAGGCAGGCTGTCGCTAGAGAGCTGGGCCTTCCAATGGAAGGATGCTCCAAAAGGCAAACCAGAGAAATTCAAGTCGGACCTAGGGAAAGACTTCTCTAGCCCCTCCAACTTTCCCCTAATTGATCCAGAGCTAAATAAAGAGTAGGAAAAGACTTGAATAACCCTGCATTTATATCCAACTCTCAAAACCTTTTAAACTTGAAGGCAGTTCCCATTTGCAGAAGATCTACCTTATTTGCCTCCCTGAGGACTGTTCCTGCTGCTTTGACATGAAAGACCAAGGAGAGGAGGCTAGACACAGAATGAGGGAGCGCCTTTGTGTTTCCCACCTCAGATTGTACAAACAGCTCTGTTTCTGAAGGAGGACAAGAGCTGGGCAAATGGGAGGCGATCTATATATTTTGCAATTAACAAGGATAATGAAATATTTTCAGAAATGTTTGCTTGAGGCTCCAGGTTTTCTCTCTCGACTTTTTTCCTTTGATGATGAGAGATGTTTGTGAGGGATGCATGATACAAAGACCGAATCCATCATGGTGTTATCCAGTCTTAAAGCAAGGGTCTGAATGAGATGAGCTCTCAGGTCCTCTCCAGCCAGATGCTTCTGTGATTGTGTCTGGCTTTATCTGAAGTGATGGACTGCTTTCAGAATAGGGAATGAGAAAGGATTAATTATACTCAATTGAACAGAAACATTATTAAGAATAACCCCTTACATTTTTCTTATTACTGTGCCTTTTTACTCTCTTGAGGCACTATGATATTTCAAGGCTATCATGAGTTTAAAATAACTCACCGTTAGCCCTTTGAAACAGATAAAGTGTGCATTATCCTCCCCTTTTCGTGGAAGAGGAAACTGAGGCCTGGGGAGGTCCAGGGGCTTGCCCAGAATCCCAGCAGGAGCCCAAGTCGCCGTACAGCTCTTGCCAGGCAGAGCTGTTTCCACTGGATGCACTGCCTCTTCCTGTAAGACGCGGTCTGCTGATCAGAGTGGTTTCTTTTTCCCAAGCCCCGTTGCATTGGACAGATGCATTAAAAGCATCCCCGGGTAGACAAATCCTGGGACCGACAGGTAGCTTTCCATTAATAAAGCAAAAATACAAATTAAGCTGTCCTCTTGGTGATGCTGGAACAGGACTCGCCCCCTCCTTCCCTACCCCCCCAGGAATCCACAAACACGTTTTTAAATAACAAAAGAAAATTGAGTACCTGATGCAGTTAGCAGTGGCCCCATGGGGGCTGGGGAGACCAGAAAAAGAGTCTATTATTTTGCACCTGTCCTGCCCAATAGCTCATTGTGTAGCAGTATTTACTTAAAAAGCAGAGGAGGAAATCATTATTTGCTCTTAGTCCTGTGATTCCCGTGGCTATACTCTTTGGAGGAAGTGTTTTATTTTATTTCTTTTTTCCCCTTCTCCTATGCCTGAGTTGCAAGAGGTAAAAGTGGCAGTGCCTGGCGCATACGATATGGAGAATCAGCACAGAGGCCAGGACGTGAGCTTAGAGTACGTCTGCCCTGCTTCCTTTCATGTCTGGACAGCGATGAAGAGAAAGGAGCTCAAAGGGAGGGTCCTTTCTTTCTCTCTCTCTTTTCCTCTCCCTCTTTTATTCTCTCATTCTCTCTGCCCATTTACAAAAGCTGCATATATATTGTACATGCATACTGTATGTGCACGCATACATTGTACACAAACATATACACTTTGTTTCTACACACGTATATTTCATACCTATATGTGTGTATTATACATATATTATCTAAACATATTTACGTTATATTTGTATGTATTAAATACACACACACACACACACACACACACAAATACATTCCACTTCCCTCCTCCCAAATAGAAGGGCTGGTGGAACATAAAAAATATGCAACCTGGAGCAGAAAAAAGGAAAAGCAAAGCCCCCGTTTTAAATGTTACATGTATCTTCTGGTTACTAATGTCTCCTCCTCTTAATGGCTGTGTTTCTCCAGCTGGAAATTGGCAGCAATCAGCTTTACAAGTGTTGGAGAAAGATTTACTTGAACAGATGAAAGAAAATCATTTCCTCCCAAATGTGGCACCCACCACGGATAATGGGGCACTCCCCTGCCTGGCAGAGGGCAGCACATTCGGAAGGAGCTTGTTTTCTTGGAAAATATAGTCATTGGGCAGGGAAGACAAAAATATGACCGGGCTGGTAAAAATGCTATTGTTAGAGGTAATAAGGTGTTAAGGGCAGTGCTTTTACAAGTGGAGAGCATTTTGTAAAGCTTTGAGAGCAGGGTGGCAGAGGGATAAATGGCATCTGGGGAGAGAGAGGCCCAGCAGGACTGGCTGACCTATCTTTAGCAGTTTCTATGCCCTTTGCATTCCTATAGAATGTTAGTGCCAAAAGGGACCAGCGAGACCATCTTGTCCCACCCCCTCGTTTCTTAGGCCCAGAGAGGAGAGAAAGCAACGTGCTCACGTCACCAAGTAGTTCAAGGCGGGACAGGAGCTGGCCACCCCAAGTCTGCCAGTTGCATGCACTTCGTGTCTCATTAACTGCATGAAGTCCAGTGTTCTTTACACGGCACAGCAGTTTTCAATCTTTCTGTGTTTCGAGGACTTTCAGAGGAGGGGAGGAAGCTAGCAGCTGGCTCTTAGGTTTGGGCCCAAACCACCTTCAATCAGAGCAGATCTACTTGTTTTCACTATTAGTCTTCAATGAGATAAAGTTGTAAGAAAAGGTTCTGGGACTGAAAAAAGTGAGAAAACCAATGTTTCCTCCTTGATCCACCTTTGGGCAGCTCTCTCAGGCTGCCACACTGTTCCTCAGGCTTCACCCTATTGTCACTCGTGGCCCTAGACCTGAGCCACTCTCTTTGACTTAGTTTTTGCACTAGATTGCTAATTGATCAGATTTCGACCTTTCTGCTAGTTCTTGCTTTCCTGCCCCAACCCTCCATCTTTCCTTTGCCCTCTGGACATCACGTTCAATGCCGTTCGCCCCAAGGTGACATCAGTTCCTCTAAACTAGGATTCTGATCTCTTCCCCACTCACTGCATAAGCTGTCATGGGCCACCTTGTGTGACTGTCCCTGCACTTGACTCACATGGCACATCTTTAATCTTTCTGCGTATGAATTCCAAATCTACTTCTCCCCACAAGATCACCAGCCCAGGTTCCAGACTTATATGTTCCAATCCATCTATCTGGATATTTTCACATGAATGTTCTATGTCATAACCTTTCTACACAAAACCATTTGTACGTCTGTGTTTGCAATGTCATTCAGCAGGACCGGCATCTAAGCCAGAGGGGAGGATCAGAGAGGCAACCTGCTCCCAAACTAGTCAATTACCTAAAGTTGCCAATTTTCCCTTTCTTTCAATAATTCCATCTCCTCTCCATTTCCACTACCTCAACTCTGGCACGGGCCCTCATTGTCTCACACCTAGCCTACCACAATAAGCTCCTTAACTCCTGTTCTCGGCTCTGCTATATCTTCCCCACATTTGTTCTCTATACAAACAAAAGATTGACCCACTCGGAAAGCAAAGCAGGTCCCGCCAAGTCTGGGACCAGCCCCTTACGATGGCCTGCTGGCTAAAGCTTTCTGTGGTCTTGCCCCTGCCTCCCTCTCCAGCCTCATCCCTCCTCCCTCCCCGCCTCATACTTTCACTCCAGCAAACCAAACTAGATGCAGTTTCACCGTCTTGGTGTTTCTTCCCTTTTACTCTTTGCGTTTGCTGTCCCCTCTGATTGTCATGCCGTCCCCATCTCCTGGCCAAATTGAACTCTTCTTTGAAGACTCAGTTGGACGTCTCCCCTGCCCTGAGCCTTCCCTGTGTTGCCTGCACACGAACTGGCTTATGCCTTTCCCTGTGGCTCTCTCGGCACCCTGTGCCTGCCTCTCTCTGTTTGTCTATTCCACGAATGTTTGTCGATTGCCTGCTTCGTACTGGACACAGCGCTAGAGGCATAGCAGGAACTACCATAAAGAAAACCCTGCCTCTTGGATGTTAAATTCTACCCGGTGAGAAAGACAGAAGCAAGATACCTAAGTAACATGTTCAGTATGTTAGAGAGTTGTAAGTACTAAGAAGAAAAATAAAACAGAGAAGGGGCAAAAGCAGTGAAGCGAGTCGGGTTTCAGTCTAAAACGGTGACTGAGAAAGCCTCATGGAGGAGGTGACGTTGGAGAAAGATGAGGCCCGCGAGGGGGTGAGCCACGCAGATATTCGGGCAAAGAGGCAAGAGCAAGGGCTAAGGCCCTGAGGTGGCGGTGTGCCTGGCATGTTTGAAAAAGGGCAAAATGCCAGCCTAGATGGGGGAGAGTAAACACGCAGGAGATGTCAGAGAGGTCACGGGGGCAAGGAGGGCAGAGCACATCCAGTCCTGTGTGCCCTTGTTGGCTTTTGTAAGAACAATGGCTTATACTCTGAGGGAGATGGGAGCCATTAAGCAGAGGAGTGACGTATGCTTTACATTTTAACCAGAACTCTCTGGCTGTGGTGTTGAAAATAGACCCTAGGGAGGCGAGGGCAGAAACAGGGAGACAAATTAGGAGGCAATGGCAACAATCTAGGCAAGAGGTGATGTCGGCTTGGCTCAGGGATTTGGTGGAGAAAGCGGTAAAAAGCGATCATGTTATGGGTGCATTTTGAGATAGACACGAGAAGATTTATTGAATTAATAAAATCATTGATTACTGAATTAGTCACTGATTATCTAAAAGGCAAAGAATTGTGTTTGGGGAAGGGGAGAGAGAGGGCTAAGTCAACATAGTCCACAGTTCCTTGTCTTCTGAAATGCTACAATTTAAGCAAAGCAATATGACAAGTACGCATAAATGTTAAATAACCATAAACAAACAGTGGAGTAGGATTGGAGTAACAGCCTCTTCATGAGTCAGGAGCAGCTAACGGCTGCAACAAGCGGCCCCACCGCTCAGGGGTCACTTCCTCAAACGTGTTCTCCCTCACTCGCTGTCCATGCGGGTCAGCAGCGGGTGGGGAGGGTCGTGCTCTCCTCATCATGGTCAGTCAGCCTCCTTACACTGACTGGCAGTACCCTCCTCAAAGCTCTCCGGGTGCTTTTCTGCATCCTCTTCTCATTTTGCCATTTATTTTAATAGTTTAAAAATCCTTTTATATTTTTATCCAGTTTCCTGATTACTCATCCATTCTAGCAGAATATGAGTGGAAGAGAGCGCATCAGGTCTGGTCCGAAGCTGTTAAGAATGCTTCTGACTTTCTCAAACTCTCTTTCCTCAACTCCTGACTGAAAGCATAAGATGTGAGGGAGGCTGAGCCATGTAGCCCATCAGTGTGCCAGGGCAGGTCATGGGTAAGCACCCACAGCTTCCATCACAGCTTCTCAACTGGCTCCCTGAAGTCCTTCTCATATGATGCCCAGCCCATTCTCCACCTAGTTGCCTGGATCATCTTCCTAAACCACAGAGTAGATTATATGATTCCCCTGGTTAAACGCCTCCTCTGCTCCTTATTTCTTTCACGTTCCTTGGGAGGACACACAAGGCCTCCTTTCCAAGCTCACTTTTAGCCATCCCTTACCGTGTTCTTGACCGTGTGCCATCTTGTGCTTCTATGGACACACCATACTCTTTCTTCCTCTGTGCTTTTTCATGGGTGTTTCCTTTTGTCTAGAATGCACATCCTTTCTCCACCAGATGAGCCCCACTCATCTATCAAGACCCTGTGAAGCCTTTGTGACTTCCTAGGCTAAGTGTGCTTCCTCCTTCCCCGTGGGCTCTTCGCAGTTATATCTGCTTTGTCTGTACCTGTGCCATCCAATATGGTAGCCACTAGCCACATGCGGCTCTTTGTGTACTTGAAATGTGTCTAGTGCCACTAGTTGAAATGATATTTTGGATTAATTGAGTTCAATAAAATTTGTTATTTTACCAGTTTCTTTTTACCTTTTAAAATGTGGCTACTAGAAAATTTTAAATTATGTTTGTGGGCTCACATTATATTTCCAGACAACCCTGGCTCTAGTATTTTTCATACTACAATGTAACTATTTGAATGCATGCCTGTCTCCTGCACTGGAGTATGAGCTCCCCCACTGTAGGGAAAATTCTTACTCAGCCTGGTGTCCAAAGGCCCTTGAATGGAGCCCGGTCCATAATGGAATCCCCACCCCCAAGTGCTGAGTAAACGAACGGACTGTATAAGAGAAACACAAACAGAATTGGTGGTGGACGGGGAGAATTTTGACTGACGGAAAAGACCAAGTTAGAAGGAAGTGGTTTCACAGGAAAAGCAAGTGTGAATAAGGCAGGGATTTCTGAAAGCAGGGAAATAGGTAGAGTGTGAAATCAACGATTTGTCTGGGATGCAGGGCTATGGAAAATAAGGATGGAAAGATCTGTGATGGGCAAATTGTGATGGGCCTCCCAATGCCAGAATGCAGGGTCTGGACTTTCCTCTATAGGCAATGGGGAGTCATGGAGGAATTGTGAGCAGGAAGTAGCTGCCATCATCATATATAACACAATGGTCGTGAATAACTGTAGCTTGTAGTTTTACAGGTTGTACTATTTGTCAGTATGAATTATTTGCATTTATGCGCTTGGTTTGTTTTTTTCATCTGAATGCTTGGGGTTTAGAGCCCCAATTTCAGAATCCCCAGGCAAACCCTCTGCTTGACTTGCCATGCCCCATCTCAAATCCCCCAGGCCCAAACCTTTCGCAGGGAAGGGAGAAAACCCAGTTCCCATGAGGTTGCCTGCTGAAGTTTACTTTTTGTTCCCTGGGACGTGACTGGGGGAGCCCTAGGGAACCAGGCTGGAGGATTCCAGAGGTTTTTTGTGCTGTGGACCGAGAGCTTTTGTTCCTTTGAACACAACTGCTTTGGAAACAAGCGAGGAGTTGGCCACAGCACCCAGCTCCAGGCTTTGATCCGGGACTGCCGGCCCTTTGATGAGTGCGTAACCAGAGCCAGCCTTGGGGATAATTAAGGCTTTTCTTCATAATGAGGTCCAATTGACTCCTTAATTATATTTTTCCCCGTCTTATATAAAAAAAGTGAACCACCTAGGTTGGTTCATCAAAACGTGTGTAATATGTGATGGGAAGAAGGAAAGAATCAGATTGAAATCTGAGCTCTCGTTCTTTATTAGCAGATGAAAGCAGAAGCCTGGGGAGTGAGGCTGAATCCAGAGATGGGATCAGGGCAGCAGCTTGACAGCAGACTGTGACGGCTAATAAGCAAGTCTCCTTGGGGACACACGGAACACTGGATCAGAATATCAAATCCCAGGAAGGAAGCACTGGAAGGGATTTGAGATATTTTGGTATCAAACTGTCATTCTGTAAATGAGAAGTCTCAGGTCCAGAGAGGAGAATTGACTTGTCCAAGATCACACTTTCCATTGTGCCAGGCAATGAGTTTCCAAAGGCTCTAGCCAAAATTGTGATGTCATAATAGCTCCCCCTTGCATATTATTTTATGCTTCAAAAGGCTCTTTTCTAGCCGTTCTCTCACTTGATCCTCATGACAATCCTGTGAGCTGAGTCACACAGTAGGAAGTGTTGCCTTTTCTTAAGAATCCGGATTTCAGAGTGGTTGAGCACTCGCCTGAAGCCACACAGTAAATGCTAGAGCTGGGAAACGTACGCAAGTCCAAGTTCTTTCCTTTTTGCTGTGCAGCCCTTCTGTACTCTCATCACTGATTTATTTACTCATCAAACACTAGTTGAGATGCCCAGGGCCAGCCCCTATGCTAGGCAATTTTCTTTGGCATTCCCCAGCCTCTTTCTTCTAAGCCTTATCTGCCTTCATGGAGTAATTAGGTTCTTAGCCATGGGAACATGATCTGGTTTGAGTTGTAGGAAAATCTCTTCCATAGAGTATGAAAGATGGCTTGGTGAGAGTAGAGCCTGGAGGCAGAGAGAGTAGCAGGACAGCAGAGGGAATGAGGAGGCCTGGAAAGCGGAACTGGCAATGAGAACTGAGAGATGGAAGGGCAGCTTTGAGAGATTTCAAAGCAGAACGTGGTTGCTGAGGAAAAGAGAGCAATTGAAAGAAGTCTGAGGTTTTATAGTTTAGTTACTTGGTAGGTCCAAATAGTCTTAACCTGGCCTGGGAGGTAAAATAAAGAGCCCAGGTGTCTGAGGGTCATTCGAGTAGAAATGTCTCATAACGCATTGTGTGCATATACGAGTCTGGGGTTGAAGAGAGAAGGAAGGCCTAGCGTCGTCAGAGAGTTGGTGACAGCGGCCCGTGGGAGTGGGTGTGACCACCCAGGAAAGTATGAAAAGCAGGAAGAGGGCTTAGGGTGATTTCTGAGCCAGACGCTGCTTCTGCTTCTAAAGTACTCACCTGGGCTAAGTCATTAACCTCAGTTCTCATCTGGAAAAGCTGGGGCAGGTGACCCACACACTGCCTTCCAGCACTGGCATCCATTGCATCTGTGATTGGATTCACATAATGACGCAAGGATATTGCAGTAATTCAGAGTCTGGCCCTGCCTCCCAGCTGACTGGATCTCCTGGCTGGTGTTAAGGAAGCCTGGCGGCCTCACAAAGACGCAGTGCCTGGTGCCCTTCTTTTACTGGCTTCACGTGGCGTGTAGTTGAGTAACGGCCACCTCGCCAGCCTCTATTTCTCTGCATTGCTCTGTCCTCTGCCCGAGGTTTTATTACTCAGTGAGCGATGTTTGCTGGAAACACTTTCTTTATGACTTATTAATAAAAAGTGAGAAGGGAGAAATGGAAGAAACACAAGGTAAGAGAGCGGGATTGTATCTAAGTAAAACACTTTTCAAAGTGTCAAAAGGTCTTTGGGGAAATAGCAAAAATAAATGAGTCAAAGTGTGAAGGGAGTGAGAGGCAGGAGCCTGGCTTCAGGAAATAAGTTCTCAGTAGCAGCAATTTGAACTAAAAACAAAATAAAACTTGACAAAACAAAAACTAATAAGAATCATTGCCATATTCTTCATCATGGTCACCCTCACCACAACAGCTCTTGTTGGCGTATTATTTCAAGACTGGATTGATCTGAAAAATGACCAGGTCATGAGGGAGTAATACAACAAAGTTGACGATGGTGGCAGGTGGATCCAGGAAGGACAGAGTGATGAGAGCTGGTCCTACCTGTCCCTGGGCTCCAGCAAATGATGGCCCTGAGTCCCTCAGGGCTGGGCAACATCTCCAGGGCTGGACAATACCTTGGATCAGCCTGTGTTTCAGAATCCAGGGTCTCCAGGGTCTCCAAACCTCCCCTAGAATTGTCTGCTCATTGAAAAGCAGGAAGTAGCCACCAAGAATGCAAATGCACACCCCGTAGGTGAAGTGAGGGACATGTGAGGGGAAGGAAGCTGCATACTTCGTGAACCTTTGGGATTCTTTGTGAGACATGAGTGAAAAGGTGCAGCCTGCCAGAAGCCTTGAAAAACTCATCACGCTTCAGTGATGGCTCCTAAGCTGAGCCTTCTGAAAAGGTTTTTGTGAAAAGAAAAGGATGCTGCTCTCCTATTCTTTGCTTCTCCACTTCTGAAAGTTCCCAATTTCAAGAGGTTTCCCATTCTTTCCAACTGCCCTACTGCCCTAGTGTCCAGGACACTGGCCAACATTAAGGGCGCTTCTTTCAGTTCTTTGCTTCATGAACGCCCACTTCCATGGCTTTGTCCATGTTGATTCTACCCAGAGCCCCTCCCCACTTCCCATCCCAATTCTCTCTCTTGAAATCCTACTCATCTCCACAAAGCACTACTGGATGCTTCCAAACGGAAGGAATTTCTCTGTTTGCTCTACTTTTCATTGTGCGTATCGCATTCATGCATATTTTATGAATATCTGTACACATTGAGGACTTATCGTCCCTACTAGACCACAAATTCCCTCAGAGAGGGGACCTTGTCTTATTGATCTGAATAATGTTCAGAACAGGGGGCCTGGGAAACTTTCCAGCTATAAGAATAGTGAGTAAAAATGAAGAAAGCTAGATGCTTTCCCAGCATGTAGCATCATAGCTCAGCAAACTGAACTGAGTGGCCTAAACCCAACTCATCCTTCAAGGCCCAAGTCAAATGCCCTTTGCTCTTAAAGCCCTACCAGATATTTTCATTTGGAAGTGTGCTTTCTCTTCCTGGAGTCCCTATAAAGGGCATCAATGCTGTTCACCAAATATTTCCAGTTCTTCTTCTGGACATGTGGTCAGATTGTATTTCCCTGGCCCCATTGATGCTCAATGTGGTCATGTGACTTGCCTTACCCATAAGATAAGAGCAAAAATTATTTGTGTCACTTCTGAGTGGGAACTTTCAGAGCCAGCAAAGATTCCTTCTGTCCTCTTTCTGCCGCCTCAGCAACTGTGCAAGCCCAGAGATGGAGCTTCCCTTTAGGTGGAGTTCTAAAGTGAGGACTCATAGAGCAGAATATCTCTGCTGACCCATGATAGAAATATAGGAGGGGCAGCAAATAAACCTCTAGTTTTTATAAATTTGAATTAGGATTGCTTATTACTGCAGCATAACATAACCGATCCTGTCTGCTATACAACATAGTACATTCTAATATTACATTATTTGTGGAAATGTCATCTCCCGAATCGTTGCTGAGCATTTATTCCTCTGTTCATTCATTTATTCAGTCTTTCACATATCCAACAGTTATTTGTAGAGCACCACCATGTATTAGACATTGTGCTGGTTTCCTGAGACAGTACAGTAAGCAAAGCCAAGTACGTGTTTGATCTGGGTGGGAGGGTGGATGAGTAATCAGTGAGTGTCAGTGAAGTATGACGCACACCACTGGGGGAAATTCAGAATGCTATGGGAGCACAGAGGAGGGGCATCTAAACTCTTAGGAGTTTGGGAAGATCAGGGAAGGATGGCTGGAGAAATTCCCATGTAGGCCAAGACCTGAGACCAGCAGGAGTCATTCAGGTGAAGGGGTGAAGGGAAGAGGAAAGTAGAATAATCTAGGCAAAGGGGGTGACATGTGTGAAGGGAAGATGGGCAAGAAAGGACAGGGGAGGTTCAGAGACCTGCAAGTCATGGAGTGTGGCAGGAGCATGGAATCTGAGATGGGCGGGATGCTGAAGCTGGGCCGGGTAAGCTGGGTTTAGATCTAGAAGAGCCCTGGATGCTAAGTTAAAGACTTTCCTTTGGACTTTATGGTAAAGGCAATGGGGAGCCATTGAAGGGTTTAAAAGTAAGTGAGTGACATGATCATATTTGTGTTTCAGATTTTAAAGGTCATCCTGGCTGCTGCAAGGAGAAGAGATTGAAGTGGGGCAGCATCACGGGCACCTGCGGGTACAGCTTGTGTCTGATTCACCTTAATGGCCATTCCCCTCCTCTCCCACCAAGCCCCAAGCACCACATCCACATTCCAGAAATGCTAATTGGATGAAGAGATGACAACAGGCATGCGAGTCCTCAGCCCTGCTGAGTCTCTGTCAGTAACACCTCTGGGCTCCGAGCAGCCGCTCACGAACGGCAGCCACTTGGAGTTTGGGGGGATGATGGTTTTAGATGCCAGTATTCTGTCATGAGCAAACCTGAGCAAGCCCCAGCTTCTCAATAATAGCAAGCCTGTGCTGGCCAGTGCAGGCCTGCCCTCTTCCCCAGGAGACAGAAGCATCTAGGCACTCCCAGAGGGAAACCAGCTGCGTGGGTGGGGGTTTATGAGTGCACATTGGGCTTTGCCACATCACACCTCAATCTGGCTGCAGGCTCTGCTGGATCTGGGCTTTTCTCAGACCGCCGAGCCCTGGAGGCAGGTGGGGCAAATGGAGGCTCCTACGAGTCACAACAGAAAGGGAGGTTTTATAACCCTTGGTGGGCCGAGGGTGGGGCTTGGGAGGCACCAAAGCCCGCTATTTCGGGCGGAGAGTGGCGCTTTTGCCTGGGCGCTGGGCTGTGGGCCGAGCCAGGTGCTGCCGAGCAGGAGGGCTGCTCACACTCCGAGAGCCAGGCCGGCAATTCCAGAAGGCAAAACTTCAGTGTATTCCAATTTTCCAAAATAGAAAGAATAAAACAAATCAGAGCAGATGTTCCAACATGTAATTATCAACTAATCAGTTTGGACTTTTTTTTAAAAAGGGAAATTTCAAAATAGCTCCCAGATTTCATCAACTGCAGCCCTGGTGGAGGGCTGGCTGGGTTGGAAAGGAGTTACTGCAGAGGGCTGCAGGTGCCCAGGTTGGGGGTGGGGGTCGGGGGGCAGGTGCTGCTGCTGCGGGGCGCAGCAAAGGAGGAGCAGCGCCAGGCTGCAGGTGCCAGGTTGAGGCAGCTGGGCCTCAAGATAAGCAGTTTCCCTGTGGGAACGCTGGGAGTTGGGATGAGTCAGCTCCACGGCTCACCCTGCCCTGCATCTTGTCTCTGGCAGCCTTGCAAAGTGGCAGGCCTGGAAGAACATAAGTTGACCACTTTACGCTCAAGCTTAAGGCCTTGGCCACCCCCTGATACTGTCTCTTTCCTTTTAAGTCAATAAGATGCAGAAAAGAAACAGGACATGTGCTTGGATGGTCAGCAGTCCTTGAGCTGTGGAAGACCTGGGCCCCTTAGTTTAATTCTGGAATTGGGTCTGGAATTTGCAAGTCTGAAGTTTCCCTTTAAATGCTGTCGGGGGGCCTTTGAATGATTTCCTAGCAGCAAATAATAAGACGGAGGTAGCAGAAGAAAGGAGGGAAGGGAGAAGGAGAGAGGAAGAAAGGAGTGTGGAGAGGGGAGGAGGAGAGAGGGAGTGAGCCCTAAAGGACTGAGACACCACGGTGGCATCTATAATTTTATTAGAAATTTACGTTAGAGTTCTAAGATGTTAGACATTGTTTAGAAATGGACATAGACTTCCTGCCGATCGATGCATTTATATGTGTAACTAGAGCTCTACAGGTTATCTGCACCTTAAGCAAGTTACGTTTGCTGGAATGAGCGCTCTGCGGTCCCCAGAAACCCTCAGGAACAGTGTTATTAACACACAAACACACTTCACAGCTTCCTGCAGTAGGTGCTTGATCCCAGGTTTCCCAGCCCTGCGGGCAGTCCACGGCCGCTTCCTCACTGCTATCATTTAGCTGCAACCTAGTTCCCAGGTGAGGACAGGACTGAACCCCCTCCTGAGTGCCTGCTCTCTGGGAACCAGTGTCCAAAGACCACACAGGTGGCACAAGGCCCAGTGGTCTCAAGAGCGGGCTCCTTCGGGCTGCCTTGGGCAGTCCCAGCCTCACCCCTTGCTAGCTGTGCGTCTTTGCTAAGCTGCTTAACCTTTCTGGCTTCCATCTCCTGTCTGTAAAGTGAAGCTAATGATAGTACTTATTGCACAGGGTGGCTGCGAAGTTTACAGGAGGGAACTCACAGGAAGTGTTAGCACATGCTCGGTAAAACGCTGGCCCTCTGAGCAGAGCGTGCCTCCCCATGGCCTGTTTGTGCAGGGCCTGGAACCAAGAGGTCGTCTGACTGGGAGGAAGTGGAAGATGTTCTGTGGGGTTGACTATTCCCATCCAAGAGAAGTTCTGCCCGTGCCTGGAAGCTGCTTGAGACTCTCTCTACTTTTTTTGATTCTAAGCCTTTGCACTGGCATTCCTTCTACCGTGAATGCCATTTTAGCTCCTTGCCATCTTTGTATAGCCAAATTCTGTTGACTCCTTGAGGACCAGATCAATGCTCACCTCCTGCAGGAAGTCTTCCGGGTGCTGCATCCCAAAGCCATCTCTGGCTCCCCTGAATTCTCTGAGCAAATACATCAGTGTATTTCTTGGTATGACTTATGCTCTCCAGCTTGTGGTTCTGTCATTTGTGTACATACTTAGCTCCCCTAAGAGACTAAGTGATCCTTGAGGAAAGGGTCTCTACTGGGTCCATCTTGAGGAGGACCCCACCCCGCTCTGTGCCTGCGGCAGGGTAGGTGCTCAATCCATGCTTTTCAGAGTGTTCGTGAAGACAACTTGTACCCTGCATGCAGCTTGGCTTGTCAACAGTGCAGTGGAGAAGGAAGCCACAAACCAGCCTTCCAGCTGAACAACAGTGAGGACCTATAATCTAGAGGGAGGCAAATGAGTGAGGAAAAGTTCTCTCTGTTATCTCTCTACCATCATATTTCAGGGGCTTTGGCATGCTGGAAATGGAGTGGTCTATCCTTGGCCTTTTGATGAGAATAACTGCATGGACTTTGTCCACCTTCCTTTTAATTTATTATTGAGAGGTGGCTTAGCAGAGTGGTAAAAATAAACACTTGAATCAGATTGCCCGGGTTTGCATTTCAGTTCTACCACTTACCTGCTGTGCAGCATTGTGCAGATGACTTGACCCCTCTGTGCTTTTTCTTCAACTCAGAAATGCAAACAATAATAGTATCTGCCTTTTAGGGTTGTCGTCAAGTCAAGAAAGAAGTACCCTACGTAAAGTACTTAGGCAGTACTTGGCACACGGTAAGCACCAGGTGGTACTTACTATTCCATACCTACAAGTCAAACCACGGAAACAATCATACTGGGCTCTGAGGGCACAGAAAATAAAGTCAAGAGATCCAGGTTCAAATCCGAAGCTCAAGCTACATGTTCTCTAACCGTAAGTGAGGTACTTAACTTCTTTGAGCGTCTGTAAAATGAGAGTTGAATTTGTTGATTTCTAAAAGCTTCTTTCAAGCTCTATTTTAGTGTGTTTATGAATATTTGGGAGGAGACGAGGCAGCAGAAACAAACATTGTGCACACTCAAATGCTAACTCTGCATACCCTTTCTTCACCCTCTCTATCCTATTTCTTATCTCCTTTTCTCTTCTCTCCCCCGTTCCTTACAGAACGTCCAATCTGTAGTCTCTCTCTCTCATGCATGCACATGCACACGCATGCATTGCTTCCTTCTCCTTATGACCTCATTTAATCTCCTTCCACCTCTCAGTTTCTCAGGAAACCTCCGGGTTAAGGCCCTGGGCAGGGTGGCGGCAGCCGGGACTGGGCCGGCTGCTCCATCGGCTACTGTAAAGCTGACGAGCCTGCAGGAGGATTATGCTTTATTGGATATATAGGCCCTGGCTTTCCGTGGGCTGAGCTTTCCACGAAGCCTCAAGAACCATGGGCTTGACGAGGAGTCAGGGCACCGGAGAAAAATGAAAAAGGATTTTTTTTTTTAACTTTTTTAATAAATGATAAAGAAGGAAGAGAAAATTAATAAACTCCAGACCCCTCCCCTTGCTCATTTCTCACCCTGGTACAGAGGGGTGTGCACCCACGTGGAGGGGGTGCCCCATTCTGTGTGGGGGCCTCTCTGCCCCTCGTCCAGCCAGCAGGCTGACCTGGTAGAGAAGCTGACTGGAACTGCTTTAATGACAGGGGAACCACATTTATCTCCCGAATAACCCAGGAAGTATCAAGAGCCTGGGGGATCACTTGGGAACGCCACACCTCTTGGTAGCCCCAGTCAACAGAAAAGACTGAAAGGATAAACCATATTGTGGATATTAAAATGACCACTCTGTTGTGAAATGATCGTAATGCTAGATGGGAAGCTTATTTGTTTTAGTTTTCCTACTCAGAAGAATAATGTCTTGGAATGATTTTGTCTGTAGAATCCAAAAGACCTGAGAAATGGTGCTTCTATGCTCCTCCGAGATGGGAATAGGGTCAGCATCCTCCGTTGGAAGTTGTGAGCCTATTTAGAGGGTTTTTCCTTCTGCCTAAGATCTCTTTGTCTCATTTTCTCACTCTGCTGTGTCTTTATCTCTTTCTCAGTTGCTGACTCTTTCTCTCTCCCTCTCTCCACTGCCGCTCTCTTGCATCCCTTCCCCAACCTTCACGGAGAAGCTCCAATTAAAGCAGAAATGGCAGTTTGGCTCCTGAGCTGACATCTCCGTTGCTGCAGAAGCTCTCGCAATTGACAGAAATCCTTGACTTTCTTACCTCCTATGTGCTATGCGAAAAGAAAAAAAAAAAATTACTGCAACCCCACTAACCCCGTCCTGTTCTCCTGTCTTTCCTTCTCCCGCTCCTTCCCCAGCAACCCTGCTCACCCAGGCTCTTCCCCTAAACCCAGGGCGGAACGTCTTTGGACAGGAGGGTATTGATGCCACTGTTCTGAACTCTCTCCTCAGCTCTCCCATCGCATCCTGGCTCCTCTACAGGGTGGAAGTGTCTTCCACGTCGCATTTCAATTAGGATTTGAAGGAAGCTGCAGAGGTCCCAGCCTGTTCTTGGGAACCCCCTCACTTGCCTGCCCGCAACTCAGAAATGTCAGGTTTTGTAGTTCGGTGGTTCCCAACACTGTTCACTAACGATTACATTTTGTGAACATTACCCTGAAAGGCTGGGGCAGAGAGCCCGCGGTCTGCCTGCATCCCCTTCTAGCCCTGCGACCTCCACCACATCCCTTGCCTGAGATGTAAGCACCAGGCTCCGGCGCCACATTTCACTGCTCTCTGCAGCTTCACCAACCCCACGCCTCCCTCTGGAGCCTGGTTTCCAGCTGCCTACCACACGATACTCCATCCGAAGCTGCACATCCCCCGCCCCAATGCTACATCCAAGGGCGAGCTCATTACCTGCTCCCCAACAGCACATGCAAGCTTCCCCTCCACCACAGTCAACTTGCTCTTCCTCCTAAGTGACAATGTGGCCATCCTCTCAGTCCCCAAGATTAGATCCAAGCCATCTGCAGGTTTGCCATCCTTACTCACTGCCCCGAGCCCAGTGTGCACATGGCCCGGAAGCTCAATCTCTGCTGCTCCCTCGAGTCCATCTCCCTCCTTCCCGGTTTTCACAGTGTCTGTCTGTAACTGCTGCCCTGGCCTCTGCCTGGTCTCCCTGCCTGAAATCTCAGGCCACTCCAAGCCACTCTTCTCTCTGCTTCTGGGGTTTCTATTCCTAAACCTAGCCTGTTTCTCATCTGTGCCATCCTCAAGAACTTGTGATGGCTCCCTATTGCGTATGGATTGGAGTCCAAGTCTGTTTTCAATCTTATGTCTCACTCCACCCACCTTAACTGCCTTGCTACCGTCCCCCCAAAGCTCTGTGCTCTTTTATAGCTCCCCATCTGTCTCCATGCTGTTTTCCCAGCCTGGAATCTCCTTTCCTCCAGCCTGTCATTGTGTCTTGTCTGGCAATTTATGCTAATAGGATCTCTTGCGTGGGAAAGACACATAATAAATATTTGTGGATTGATAGATGCAAATTTAAAAATCTAAAAGTCATTCATTTATTCAAAAAAATATGCATTGAGTGTCTACCCCAGGTCCGGCCACACTAGACGCTGGGGATACAGAAGTAAGTAAGGAGAAGTCATGGTTCCTACTCTTGATGGGCTCACAGTCTAGAGGAAGGGCGGAAATGGAAATAAAGGAATCACAGTGCAACATTAATGTGATAAACTTACCATCGTTTGCTAGACGTCTACTCTCTATCAGGAACTGTGATGGATACTGAAAATAGGAAGATGAACAAGGCACAGTCTTTACTGTTGAGGAGTTTCAATTCTAGTGGAAGAGGCTGACAAGGAAAAGAGAAATAGGAGAATAGGGATAAGAGGGGTTTAGTCACGTGAGCTCTGGGAATGTGCAGCAGGGGCTCTAGATACAGCCCTGGGGATTCTAAGCTCACTTATGGAGATGAGCAGGGATGCAGGAAGAGGGAGGGGTGGGGCAGCAGGGAGAAGGAGACGCCCGCCCCGCAAGCAAGGACCCAAGAGAGAGACAGCAGTTCTGAGAAGAGGGACAGAGGGGCAAGGCGGCAGGGGAGGAGCTGGGACGTGCAGGCCGAGAGGCTGGAGTGAGAGGGAAGTGTAAGGACGGAGCAGAGGCCAGGTCAAGAAGGCCTCAGTCCGGGAGTTTGGAGTTCACCCTGAGCATTGAGGAGGTTCCGCGGCACAGAGCGAGGTGGTCCGATTTGTACCTTAGAGCCATCACTCTACTGCTCCCTTTCATCCATCATTCATTCATTCAGTGACTGATTCAACATGTATTGAGCGCCTACCACATGCCAGGAGTGATGCTAGGCAAGGTGGGGAGGGCGAGATTAGAGCTCGGGGCTCAGTTCAGAGGCTGCCGCAGAGTTCAGGAAAGAGAAGACATGGTCTGGGATAAAGTGATGGCAGTGGGAAGGGAGCAGGTTCAGCGGTGGAAACTTTAGGGCTTAATGACAGATTAGATGGGCTACATGGGAGCGAGAGCTGGTAATAACAACAATTATGAACATTTATGGAGCTTTTACTATGTGGTAGGCACGATTCCAACTCCTTTATACGTATGAACTTCTTTAATTCACACAACAACCTTATGAGATAGGCTCTATTATTATCCTCATTTTCTGAATAAGGAAACTGCAGCACAGAGAGTTCGAGTGACTTGCCCAAAGTCACACACACGGCTAGTAAGTTGCAAAGCCACGATTTAAATATGAGCAGAAGGAAAAAAGAGGCATGTTTCTTAGAAGGAAACAGCTTGAGTAGAAGGGCAGGGTAGAGGTGGCCATGTCAGGTGGAAAGGAGCAGAAACCTGCAGGTATTTCATCAATTTAGGCGATTTTAGAGAAATTAAAAGCAAAGTGAGGTATCGCAGAACCTTTGGGTCTTAGAATGAAGCCGTGGAGGCCACTTCCTTAAGCCAAGATTTCTAACAGTTTCAAACGAGCACACTTAGCCTGTGAAACTGGGGGCCCAGCCTGCTCAGAGGGCCCATTATTTCTCCGATCCAGGACTACCTGAAGCAGAAGGGCCCTTTTTTTGTTGGGTTAAAACAGTCATAAGAAATGTTTTGGATTGATTATTCTTGAGTCCTTCCATTCCTTGCCTGCCTATTCTGCTCAATTCCAGGAAAATGTCTTTGACGTTGCATTCCATCAGCATTCCAATGTGTCCTTGGCTTATGCTGACAAGACATTTCCATGTCTGTTGTTGAAGTGTGTTATGCATGCGTATATCCAGGACTGGCTACATAACTTGTGGGACCCAGTGCAAAACTAAAACAAGGGGCCCCTTGTTCAAAAGTTATTAAGAATTTCGAGACAGCAACAGCAGAGCATTAAACCACGCGTGGGGCCCTTATGAGTGCAGGACCCTGTGTAACTACACAGTTTGCAGACCCTGGAAGCCAGCCCTGCATGGATCACTCATCCAATTGCACTAGAAATTTCTTAAGGGTAAGGACCACATTTTCTGTCCTAAAAGTACTTTGGAGTCCAAAAAAGACTCATCAAATTTTGGGAGAACATGGGGCTGGCCAGGTTGCATAATGGTTAGGTTTGCGCATTCTGCTTCAGCAGCCCAGGGTTCACCATTTCAGATCCTGGGGACAGACCTACACACTGCTCATTAAGCCATGCTGTGGCAGCATCCCACGTAAAAGAACCAGAAGGACTTGCAACTAGGGTATACAAATATGTACTGTGGCTTTGGGGAGGAAAAAAAGAGGAAGATTGGCAACAGATGTTAGCTCAGGGCCAATCTCCAAGGAAAAAATATTGGGGGGAGAAGAGTATAGGAAAAGGAATCCTTACTACACCCCACCCTGCAGTGGGTGTGTCTCATAGATGAGTAAACAAAGCCTCAGTGACTTGCCTAAGGTGGATTATTGCTAACAACGGACAGAGTCTGGATGGGCATGCACATTTTTCTGTTCCAGAGCCTATACGTTTTGCAATGTACCCCCCTCCCACTGTGTAGAGGGATGATTTCAATGAAAGGGACCTAAACCAGATCCCTTGAACCTTCTGTCTCTGTCATCAAACCGTTAAGACGATTGAAATGTTCAGAGGGATGGGGAGCTTGGGGCAAGATTTGGTTCTTCCTGGAGCCACATTTGATCTTAACTGGGTGGCTTCCAGTGTTTACAGGAATCAGAAAAACTGAAGTTAGAGATGGCCCAGGGACCTGGGATAGGCTGAGGCTCAGGGAGAGAGTGAGCATTAACTCAATACCTGCTCCGTGGCCAGCCGTGTGCTGTGGGCTGGAAATGGAACTCACGTCAAGGACAGACTGAGAGGCAAGAACGGGGCGAGGATCTCTTTGCACAATTTATTTGTTAATTTTGCAAACTGCAAGTTTAATTTTTAAATCAAGTTTCTGAAATGTCGCAGCATAAAATAGTGGCATTATAATGGTTTCGTGTGAACCTTTGCTTAGTAAAGCAGTGGTTCCCAATGTTTTTGCTTGTTTTGAATGCTAAAAATCCTTTGAAATCTCCCACATCAAAGTAGTTTTTCTTCGAGTTATCTGTTCATCAAAAAACCGTGTAATGACAAAAAGCCATAGTAGAAAATGTGTTTTATTCATCACAACATTGATAACACTTGACAAATAATTGCATATCATGTATGTGCGAGATATATTGTAAGTGGAGCCCAGGGACTCAACTAGGCACACAGAAGGATTCACTCCCCCAAACACACCTCACCCCACACGTGCACATGCGTTAACGCACACACACAGGTGAGAAAGCCGCTGAGCCGTGAAAAAGACCCAGAGCACCCAGCCTTGGCTTGAGCTGCAGCTCGCACATGCCATCAGGTGATGAGTCTGTTCCAAGGGGTGTGTGTTTGGAGAATCTCAAGCATCTGTTTGCAAACCCAGTCTGGCCTGGTCTCTCTTCAGGCCTCCTGGCGAAGTGGCAGAGAGATGAGCTGTCTGATTTGCTGGGAGGAAGCCGGGAGCAGCTCCCTGAAGAGCGACCCAGACAAAACTTGGACAAGGAGGGAGCCGCTGGAGGGCGCTTCTCGTGGCATCTCCTGGGCAGAACCTGTGATTATACCTTTTTGATTCTAACCACTGGGTGGGCACAGCAGCTTTTTCTAGCGCAGTTTTCTTCCTGCAGTAGGCTTTCCTGGGATGAATGCAGCTATTAGAGTTGAGCTGGGCATAAATAGCTCTTCAGATGCTCTGTGGTCCTGGGAGTTGGCATTAATAAGGATGAGTTGAGGGAGGGAGGATGTCCTTGGCCCCCAGGGCCCCAGCAGGGTACCTCTCTGCCGGCCCCTCTCCCCTGGGTGCAGCCCCAAGGTTGGGAGCTTGGCTATTTATAGTCAGGCTCTGGTATCTCAGATGATTACCTTTCAGATCTCAAGTGTGTGGTCTACTTTATGGAAATAGCATGGTACAAACTAATTGCAGGTTTTGTGGTGCATCTATTTTTTCCCATTTTCTCTTCTCTTGCCACCTCTCCCCAATCCCCCAATTCCCAGCACCACCACGACCCCATTTTTTGCAAAGATCAGAAACATCACAGTGTCATTGGGAAGCCAACAGCCCTGCAGAAATGCCACCATCTCCAGTAACCCCTGGAAAATGTGATTCTCTCAAGGGTGCCAAAATGTACCAGAGTAGAGCTAATTCCTGAAACTTTGCTGGCAATTTCCTAGCTTTTTGCTCAAAAGTCAGCATAATTCCAACAGAGCACGGTACCTTAGCATCTCCATCTTCCACAGCATCTTGGAAGTTGACTAGGCCAATCTTCAAACCTGAGTCTTCTGTTAGAACATCTGTCTGTCCATCTTTTGACTGACCCCTTCTGAAAAGATGAGCTTGCCCCTTCCAGTGCTACCTGCTCCGTGTTTAAAATAATTCTAATTATTAGAAAGTTCTTATTTTGAACTGTAATTTGCCTCTTTACTTAGGCTCTTGGAAAAAAATGAGAACAAGTTTTATCCCTTTTCCACATGATGTCCCATTACCTACTCAAAGACGGCTCAGCTTCTGTCAGGCCCAGCCTGGCTCCAGCCTCTGCTGTGCTCCTTCATCCCCAGCTGGGGCCACTTGATCCTCCCCTCTGGACTCAGTTCTGCTCCAGGGTGCTCCGACTAATCCTGGCCTCGGGCCGGAGAGATTCAACGAGCTCAAGCCCAACTGTGTGGGATTAAAAATCAATTTTCTCTCAATGCTAATCTGGATAATGTGGTTCTTTGCTTGTGTCCTTTTTCTGACTAAACTGCCTTCTACTTATTTTTGTGATAATCATGGCTATCATGTGTCAAGTGTTGGCTGTGTGCCAGATACTGTGCTAAGCGTGTTACAGATTATTTTATTCCAACAGCAGTTCCCTAAAGTTGATAGTATTACCCTGAGTTTACAGATGCGGAAACGGAAGCCTAGGGAGGTAGAGTGACTTTCTCAAGGTCACGGAGGCAATAAGGAAAGAACTGAGGAGGCGCCCCAGGCAAGCTTCACTCTGCAGCCTTGTGGTTAGCCACTCGAATGAAGGCAATGCCTTCCAGCCTGGCCTTTCTTTGTGCCCTCAGTTTGGGTGCCTGTTACCCTGTGTCCCTCTCAGCACCTCTAGGTAGGGGGCGTACCCTTGTCGGACCTCAATGTGCAGACTGGAGTCCTGCCTGAATTCCAGCCCAGGGGTAGGATCTGTACTGCCTGTCTGCTCGCTTAGCTCCATGCACCTTGCATGCCTGCGTCTGGTATTTGCCTATTTTCTTCTCTTCATGATCACAATGGTGAAGATTTTGGAGAAGAGGTCTCCCCTTTTTTTAATTCCTGGTGGTCCCAAAAGGTAACCCAAGGATTCTGATTTGGCCTATGGAAGAGACCCCTGGGAATCTATTGAGAAAGCTTCGTCTCATCTTACACCTAAGGAGACAGTCCCGATTATACGTGATCCCACTATCTCCTCAGCAGCCAGGAGAGCGACGTGTTCCTTGGGCTCCCATTCCAAAGGGGAAAAAGGTAGAGACATGTTCTAGAGTGAAAACATCCCTTGAGAGTTTCTTAGGGGAAATCACATCTTCAAATTTCTTTGGCGTCCATGGATGTAATCGGCCAGGTCTTGAGACTGTGGACTACAGGGTGCAGAGGTTGCCAAGGTCTGTGGTTCTCTCCACTTGAAGCCTTTGCTCAGGAAGCCATGTCCCAGGGTCCAGAGGATTTTCTTACAAGGCCACAACAGTATCAAACTCTCTGTGAAAGAAGAAGAAAGTGCCACATAGCAACTTACTCAGCAATTGCCTTGCCGACCCCTATCTGAGCTGGTTCCTATTCTTCATCTCGAGTCTACCATGTAGACGAAAGTGAAGATTTCCTTCTCAGATGGAATGTTTTCAGGGGCAAATGAAAAGTGACAACCTAAATATGCTAACTAAAAACAAAAGAAAAGAAAGAACATCAAAAACCAAAACAAACAAACAAACAAAACAAAACCAGCCTCTGGGGTCTTCCTAAACACGATTGCAGTATGAGGAACAGCCAGCCCACAGTGAATGGGAAGTTAATTGTCCCTATTAGTGTTGCCCTCTTCTGCCTCTTAGCAGGGAGAGGTTTGATTTTGCAGTCTTTTAAGACGAGGCTCCAGACCCCAGGATCTTGCTGGAGCTGATAACATGGCTTTCTGAGTGAAGGTTATAAAGGGGCAGAACCATAGACCTTCGTAAATTCCAGAGCAAATCTCTTAACCTTGAGGCCAGACTCTCCAGACCAGATCATGTGGGTATGGAGCATGGGGAGTGGGGGCGTTCAGAAATCTTCCCTGACATGTAATGAATTTTCTTTGGTGATATTCTTGGGGTCACTTAGGGGGTCTCTTTTAACAACCCGACTGAAGAGTCTTAGAGATTGCAGGCTGCAATCAGGTGCATTGCATGGATAGCCTTTCGGATAACCCTGAAATTGCCCTCTACTGTAGTAGCTATAAAGAGGGACTGAAACGTGCATCTTAAACAGGCCAACTAAGTCACCATTATGCAATGTGCTATTCACATCCTCATTTTTTGGTTAACAAATTTGGGTTATCACTTTTTCTTAGCCCTCTGAAATGTGTGGGTTTAGAAGTAAATTCTTCCATTTTCTTCCTGCATAGTGAATCAAAACAAAATTGGGAACAGACCCAGACTGGAGTCAGAAAGGCAATTACCGAGGGGGTTGCAAGGTAGCCAATCCAGAATAACTGGCAAGGGCCAGCTGGCCCTGCCTCTGGCCTTAACTCTGTCTATCACAGGAGGGAGAACCCTGGGAGGCAGAATGCGGTGGAAGCGGTCATCTAATCTTCCCTGCGAGATGCTGATCTGCAGCGAGGAACCCCTGGACCAGGAAGCCCAGCTTCACTGTGTCTTCGCCGTGAACATATTGCCCCTGGAATCAGATGGTTCACTGTCTGGTTTTCTTTTTCTCTTTCTTTTTTTCATGGCTCACATTACTTCCCAGTATAATGTTGAGCACATCAGTCTCAACTTTAGATAAGAGCGAATTTATTTATTTAAACTTGATTAAAGATATCAAACAAGCAGAAGAACTAAAACGCAGGCCATCATGTCATACCATATTTGGATATATAGACAGATACATCAAGTTAAGTTAAGAAGCAGATCCAAATTGAAAAAGCTTCCTAGCTCAATGATTCCATCAGTAACCACAAATGTGCTACACTCTTCCAGGAAAAAAGTCCATAGTAGACTCCAGGGAGCATGTAACCAGGCTGGACCAGCCAATAATGCTGCTCTGCTCTCCTGGCCTGTGATTGGTTCAAGGGGTGGGCTTGTGACCCATGCCACGCCAATCAGGGATCTTCCTTAGGATATCTCAAACTGGAGTTGGGAGGAAGATTTTTCCTTTTCTGTAGCATTGCAAACATGAAATTCAGAGCTGCCTGTGGCTAGGTTTCTTTCAAACAGAAAAATTCTGTGATGAAGACCACAGATAGAAATGGACTGAATTGAAAGATTGAGGGAGGGAGAGAGAAAGATCCCAGAATTGCAAAGAAAGACAAAGCCCTGATGATACTGCATCCCTGTTGTCCCTCAGATCAGTCCCACTCTTGCCAGAACTGGCATCATTATCAAGCTAATGAATTTCCTTTTGTTTCTGGATCTTCCTCTTTTAATTGACTTCTAAATTGTGGCATCTTCAAGGTTCAGCCCCGAGCCATTTTCTCATCTTCATCTGCGCTCACTCCCTTGATGATCTCATCACTCGTGACTTTAAGTACCATTTATGCTGACATGTCATTGATAACTCTAGCTCTGATATCTGCACTTCTATATATCTATATATCTGGCTGCCTATCCAACAATGCCTTTCGGGTGCCTCGTAGTCATTTTGACTGGATGCATCCAACACAACACCCTCCCCCTCTCACCCCTCACCCACTCTTCCCCATCTTGTTAATGGTACCACCAATTGCATTTTTCAGCTGTTCAGGTCAGAAATCTAAGCATCATTGTTGACTCCTCCCTATTTTGCACCTCTGGCATCCAATCCATCACCGAATTCTGCTGGTTCTACTCCTAAAATAAACTTCTTCTCTGTCTGCTTCTTTCCATGTCCTCTTTTCCCAGCTGGGTCTATCACAATAGCCTCCTAACTGGTTTCATTGCTTTTACTCTTGGCCACTTAGAATACATTCTCAGTCTCCACACAGCACATAGAGCACTCTGTTTAGAACTGGAATGACATAATGTCACTCCCGTGCTTGATTTCCTTCAGCTCCTTCCACAATAATTAATAAAACCCAAACTTCTTCTCATGGTTCACAAGACTGTATGATTTGCGCCCCGTCCGTCTCTCCAACTCATCTTCTTCATTAAGTCTTCTGTCTGTGAAACTGTCAAATTTGTTCTCTGCCTCAGGGCCTTTGCATCTGCTCATCTCTACTCACGATGTTTGCATGACTGCTTCGTTTTCATCATTCAAATGCCTCACAGAAGCTTTCTCTGTCCCTCAGCTCTAAGAGATCTTTGATTCCTCAGTAATATTCTATATATGATGTTATTTATTTTGTCATAATCTGTTATTCTCTACTTATTTGTTCTTCATACTTTGTCTCTCTGTACTAGAATGTAAGCACTGTAAAACCTGAGACATCACATCACTATAACCTCAGCACCTAAAACAGTTCCTGGCAAAGAGAAGTGCTCAAGAAGTGATTGTTGAATGAATGACTAAAAGCTATTTAGTTGGGTTTCTCTTGCTTGCAGGTAAAGGAGGTTTTGAGAGATACAAAATATTTCCTCATAATTCCACACAAAATTAACAATCATAAGCTTGATAGTTAGGAAACTTAGGTTATAAAGCTGTATTGAATACTGTAACAACAACAGCGGCAACAATGATTCTTACTATTTATTTAGCATTTACTATGTACTGGAAGTGGAATTTTGTATCAGGCTAATTTAATCCTCACAGAAACCCTGTAAGATAGGTATCTTAATCTTCTTTGCACAGTGTTGGAAACTGAAACCCAGAGAGATTACATGACTTGTCCAGGATTACATAGCAGTAACATTAGTGGATCTCAAACTTGAACTTGGGAATTCTGATTCCAATGTCTGATCCGACGACATCACACTACCTCTCTAAAGTAAATATAATAAAAGAGTACAAAAGATAAATATTGAATAAAGTGAACTCTTCGCTTCCTGCCAAGTATGAAGGTTTTAGATATTTTTCTAGATAAAAACTTCACTGCTGAAAACAATAGAAGAAAATGTGACACAAAAAGCACTTCACAGGGGAACCTAGGAAAATTAGCTTAACAAACAGTTTGAATAGTCAAAGAATGCCAAAAGTCTAAAGTTAATTACCTGTCTTATGTTTTAATGTAGTGTAGCTTTACAAGAGATAAAATAATATCTACCCAAGCATCTCATAGCAATGTTGGGATATTGTGAAAGTATTTTGAGTAAGAAAAATTGTATCATGCACATCTGAGGTTTAACTATTTTTAGGTTGGCTAACATCTTAATCCCTGAGACAAATGTCTGCTCATCTAAGGAGCTTATGATTTTTTTTTTGGTAAAGATGCTATATACCAAGGGACGCTTGTTTTTCTTTAGAAACGTGAGAGAGACAGATACAGAGAGACAGAGAGTGAGAGACAGAGAGAGAGGGAGAGAGAGAGAGGGAGGAGGAAGGAATGAAGGGAGGGAGGAGAGGAAGAAAAGGAAAGAGGGGGACAGAGAGGAAGATAGGAGAGAGGAAGGGAGAAAGGAAGAAAAGAGGAGCTATCAATGTTGTCTGCCGTGAGATAAACTCTTTGGTTTTATCACTGAAGATCCTCTGTCTCCTCAGTGTTGATAGACGCTCCCTCTGGTTGCTGATTCCTTTGCTCGAGCTCTGTGACTCTCGGGCTTGCCTCACGTCTTCTTGTCGCTGTTTACTTCAGTGCAGCCTCTCCGATCCCCCTCCTGCCTCAGAGGCCTGGGAGAGTGATTGTAAGCAGTGCACAGCACACACTGGCTAATTTCCTTCCCACCCAGGGAGTCCCATCGCTGGACTGATGCTCCAGCCTGATTTGGAATCTCAACATTTTCTCCTTGGCTCTGTCTCCCCTCAAGGTGTCCATTAGTTTATAATGGTCACACTTCATCACCGTCTCATTTATCCACGGCCTGCCTCCTCAGGACCACTCTATCCTCTGATATATTTGATGAAACTCCTATTTTCCTTAACTCTTCTCCAAACTATAACTCAGCTAGGATTTTTGCCAACCTTATCTTCTCCCAGCAGTCTTAACTGATGCAGCCAATTTTTTTTGCCCTGTTCCCTCTCATCTTCTCCATTTCTAGGACAGATGTTTCCTTCCCTTCTTATTAATTATCACAAATACCCAAATAAAACCTAAATATAGACTAACTTATTTTCTCTTCTCTATCAATAGAAATTAAAGTGCTGTTATCTGTTCCTTCCTGTGACTAAGAAATCCCTGGGTAGAAAAATAAAAATAAAAACACTGAAATTACCCATTTATTTAATTACAAGGCACTTGCTTTCATAAGCCACATTTTTACTGCTGAGAAGATTCTGATTTGGCAACAAAAGGCAAAAGCTATTTCTAGTGAGAGCGGCAAGGAGTCAACGTTAGCAATGCGACAGTGTGAAGAAGGCATGTGGAGCAGCTTTAATGGCTTTCTCCCTTTGAGGGAGGGGCAACCAGGAGGTGGGGAACACAGGCCTGGGAAGGCACAGATAGAGAGAGATGGATAAAGTAGAGGCAGGAAGATCAAGGGATGGAGCAAAATGTTAGAAAGGGATAGAGCAACACAAAGAAGCGTATACACAGAGGCAGGGACAGATAGAGAGCCAAGTAAGAGACGTAGGGAGAAAAGGATGGAAAGTAGTGAAGGGCAGAAAGAGTAAGAGACTTAGAGAGAGAAAGAGATGAAGGTCATGAGGGAAGGTCATGCAAAGTTCGTCAGATGTTCTTGGGGATAATGGCTGCAGTTCAGCTCATTGTCACCTAATGATAGTGGCAACTTTGGGGTTTACTTGTTGCCATTTATCACTAAGGTTTCAGAGATAGGGCCGGCCCCGGGGCAGAGTGGTTAAGTCCAAGCGCTCTGCTTTGGTGGCCCGGGGTTTCGCCAGTTTGGATCCTGGGCATGGACCTAGCACGGCTCATCAGGCCACGCTGGGGCGGTGTCCCACATAGCACAACTAGAGGGACCCACAACTAGAGTACACAACTATGTACTGGGGGACTTTGGGGAGAAGAAAAGTAAAAGTCTCAGAGATAAATATGCAGGATTCAAGTATTGCTTGACATTTTTCTATTGAAATAGGGTTTTTTTTGTTAAGATAGGAATGTGTATAAGACCAGTATTCTCTTTGAGAGTTAAAGAAGAGTAGTATCCACAGAAGCAAAACTTAAAGAAATTGAATGATGTAGGCACTAGTGAGATGTTACAGCCAATATAACGTTAGTTTTGATTATTCCTCAGTTTTACTATGGTTTCTGCTCAGAGAGTTACACGCAAAATTGACTTTTTCAGACATTGAAGAGATCGAGGACCCGGCCCGGAAGCAGTTACTTTAAGTGAGCTGTCTTGTTCTGACGCTAACTACTCAAGGCTGTGGGCCTCAGAACTTCACATGAAGCTCGATTGTTTTAGTCTGAAAATCCGTAATCATATATTATAATATGAGCATCATCCACACCAAAGTTCATGGATCCTGTCTAATATAGTTGCTGGAATAAAACGTATTCTATCTTACAGCTCACTTGAAAGGTTCACAGAATTCAGTTAGCTCTGAATGGCAAATAGATTTCATCTCAAGAGCAAACTCTGGTTAATAGATGATAGCTGCCAAGGAAGCTTTGCTGAGAAGGGAAGTGTCGAGAATGAGTGCATGCTGGGAGGGAAAGGATGCTGAGGCTGACTAGCTCTGTGTGCCATAAATATGGGAGGACGGAGTGATGCTCCCTGTGAACTAACTTAGGACCTCATGGCCTGGCGGGAGCTACCTTACTAACACTTATTTAAGTATCAGCTTGAGAAGTGTTAGACTGTTCATTTCTTCTATAGGCCCAGAAGGAGAGAAAATAGAAGAATGTGTGGAACTGGTGAAAAGCAACAAGGTAAGCCACCTCCCAGTTTACCCTGAACTCTAATTCCATCTTTCTAATTTCATGCCGGTTTATTTCTAGTAGCAGTTACAGAAGGGAAAGAAGAGGCAATAAGTTTCATTCATTTCTATTAACATTAAGATAGTGACTACTCTATGCCAAGCACTTGGGATTTATACGACATTATCCAGTTCTCATGGAACTCACAGCCAAGTTGACGTGGGCAGGGAAATCACTCAAACTAAGAATTATTTTAATACACTATGAGTCACGCAATAGTGAATGCCAGTCTCCTACACAAAACCTCTCTGTGACCTATTGCTTCCTGCCTAACGGGCAAATTTCTTACTATAGCACACAGACCCCTGTTAACACAGATTCCATTTACCTCTCCAACTTTCTCTCCCCTGAACTCTGTTCTTCATCCACACTGAACTGTTTTCAGCTTCTCATACAAATCATATTTCAATCACTTCACCATACTGTTCACTCCATCTAGAAAACTCTCATCCCCTTTCCCACCCCACTCTCTGCCTGCTCTGCTCCTTCCTCCAGAAAATCTTCTCTGACCTCACCTGTCTGGGTTATGCACACCCCTATGTGTTCCCATGTCACACTATACTTTGCTCACGTAAGCACTTACACGCTATGTGGTAATTGGCTTGTTACCTGTTTCTGTCTACAGACTCTTTGCTTTCTGAGGGCAGGGACCAGGCACACTTCTTCATTGTTGCATTCCCAGCAAGTAGCTCAAAGCCTGGCACAAACTAGGCTCTTATGGAATACTTGTTAGATAAGTAAATAAACAGAAGTTGCATATAAGTGGGTGATTCCCTGCATCTTCAGTTTACTATTGTTGGATATTGGACACAGAAGGAGGTCATAAGAGATTTATGGAATCTCGGAGGAAAGAGCTGACCACTTCCTCATCTCAGCAGCTTCTCAATTTTTCTAAGAATGTCACTCTAGGTCATTCTCTGATACTTATTTTCAATCTCTAAGCTACAAGATGTTAGCTAATATACATAAAATTTTACCCCTCCCATGGATATTTGAAATTAAAACTTGGTTCTGGAAGGCAAAAATTCTTCAAGGACTGAATAAATGAAGAGCACTGATAATTAACAGGTGCACAGAGCTTTAGGATTTTCAAAAACCTTCCAAATTATTTTTATTTACTTCCTATAGTAAACCGAAGCCCAGAAGCTCAATGACCTGCCCAACATCACAAAGACCAAAGAACAGAGCCAGGAATCAAAGATGGGTGGATCTTTTCAATTCAAATCCTATGTCCTTTCTTCCACAACACCACGACTCCCTGTGGCTGATGGAGAAGTTCCAGGCACTGAATAGAAGTATGAGAGAGCTATTTGGGAGGATGTGGGTCTGCCTGGTACCATCCAAGTCACACCATGTAAGCTGTCCCTGGGGAGAAGATATGGCAATGACCCCTCCTGAAAACCCATTATTGAACCCCAATCTGGGTCTGGTACTAAGTTAATGGAGGGGGTTCTGGGGCTGTCACTGGGGTGTCACTTTAATACCCTAAGCTGAGTTCAAGACATGCCTGGTACATGATGGCTAGAGATGGAACAACTTACACGCCAGGGTGTCATCTTAACTAGAAAAGAGTGGTTTCCCTCAGGGGCTGCACTGGATGCCAATTGATGGTGGATGTGAACTTATGTCCTGGTGGGGTAGAGTCCCTTCAGGATAGCAGTGCTGTCATGGGAGTGCCAAAGCTAAGATGGGCAATAGGGCCTCAAGAAATGGGGAGAGATGGGTAAGGAGCGAATCTCAGGTTAGAAAGTGGGGTGTCATTTGAATGAAAGAGGCACAGTTGAATCTAAGAGACCAGGGCTAGTAAGTTACAGGGGACTATGAAGTGTGCATGGAAGGACCCAATGAAGTTTACGGGCAGGACTCCGTTGTGCTAGGATTCTTTTGGAAAGTTCAAACCTTATAACCCTGAAAGGGATCTGCTCTGAGTGGAGCCTTGGACAGCTGACTGGGAAACCTGTTCAGGGACTGGGAAGCTGAATACAGAAGGGAGGGAGCCATCACACTGTTCAATGAATCCCATCTCTAAAACTCCTGGAACCTTTTCTTGTCCTCCCCTGCACAGTCGAGACCCGGTCTTCCTCCACTTCCCATTTCCATCTTTTTGCAACCAGGAAGGCTTTCTCCCCCTTCCTTTGGCTCCTGGGATTGGCAATACACAGGAACTTGCTATTTTCTCTGTCACTCAGCCTTGCCCTACCTCAGGGAGAAAACTGCCATTGATTACAGACCCACCAAATTAAAGCTTCAGGAGACTTAAGTGAGCAATTATTATCAGCTACAAAATGCTGGAAATTGTTTATTAGGCATCATCTTCTTGTTTACTCTGACAGCTTCCTGTTGAGCTTTCTCTTAGCTACTCTGTGAAGCAGGACTGTTCCAAAGCGGTCTGATTGGCTTCCTGAGTTTTCAGAGTTCACAGCTGAGACTGGGTTACTCTTAAGGATTCGGGAGAGCCAGTTCATCCATCCCCCCGCCTCGAGGCAGGCTTTAATTACATCGGTGTAAATTAAGAAAGTAGGAGACTGGAGAAGAATAGAAGACAGGGATCCCTAATTGAAAATTGCCCTTTGAATGGGAATTCCTCACCATCTCTGTGTCCTGCGGGAACATTTGGAGGTCAAGTCCATCTGCACGGTCATGGCCGCGCAGAGAACAGATTGCATCTATAGCGTGACCTTTTCTGTGGTTCCTGCAGCCAAACTTCTGGGTTTCACTGGACTCTTGCTTATTTTTCACGCCTGGTTCTTCAGGTTGGATTCTGTGAGTCTCTGAAAGCTTTCCAATATAGATGAGGGAGCCTAGTTGGTTTCTACTGCTTCTTGCACAGCATGATGGGTGCACATTCACATCCAGTGCCCTGAGTGCTCATGAAATGCCACAAGATGCTCTGGAAGCAGAGGGTCACCTAATTCAGCTCAAGTGGGCCAAGGAAGTGTCTCCAGAGGCCCCACTAAGCTGAATCTTGAAGATATTATTGCAAGGTGAGTAAGGAGAGAAGGGTCTTCCCTGAAGAATGAACAACAAATGCAAAGGCCAAGAGAGTGAGAGAGATTATGGTATGATCAAGGATTACGAGGTTTCTGGTACTCCTGAACATGGGATGCATAGGGGAAGTAGCTGGAAATGAAGCTGGAAAAGTGGGCAGGAAGTGTGGACTTTGTTCTGAAGGTGAGGGAGAGCAGTGGGAGAGACTAAGCAGGAAGTGATAAATTAGATGTGCACTGTAGCTGGCAGTGGGTGGAGGGAGCACTGGAGGAGTAGAGGCAGGAGGCAGGCAGGTATCTCAGAGCAGTAATCCAGGTAGGAAATGAAGACTCTCACTGTAGGAGGACAGCACTTTTCAGGTTAAGGGGGATTCCAAAAAAGATAAAGAAAAAGGAACAGGCTCTGATTGAAATTGACAGAGACAGAGAAGCCAGCTGGGGGTAAATTGGAATGGTGATCGAAATTAGCATAGGTGCCCGGCGGAGAAATATTGGGCCTGTGAAAGCAAGATATACGAAAGGCAGGACTGAATGAAGTGCCCTTAAAATAACCTCTTTCTCACTGATTTCATGTTCACATACATTTAAATCCTTTAGCTTAATATTCAGAATTTCCCCACCCCTATCCTCATCCCCATCTAGCCTTCTGTTCTTCCCCATCCTCATATCCCAAATCTCTATGCTGAGACATTCTCTTCCTTACCTTCCACTTGCAACCTGTGATTTGTCTCTGTAGTTTACCACCTGGCATCCCCTCCATTCTGCTCTTCCTGCAGCTACCCACCAGCGAAGCCCAGGGTAAGCTACACATCTAGGAAGCCTTCCCTGGTGACTCCTGCCAACTCCTCTCGCTCTTCCTGGAGTTTCTGTAGTCAGAGCCGCACAAAGAACAGTTGACTAAATATACTTCCTTATTGTTTCTTATCCAAGAAAACAATGAAATTTTAGCTTGAGGGCAAGGACTTTGTCTTATATGTCTTTTGTTTAGCCTGTAAAATTCAGCACAAGAGAGAAAGAAATGGTAGCAACCCAGAAAACACAGTAAAATATATCATTTGTATTTATAATACAATTATTAGGGCCCTACCCAGGGTACCACAACTGAAGGCAAATTGGAGCAGCCAGGTATCATCAGAAACAGTCATAGGAGAAAAAGCTGAACCTGGAGGTGTTTTGCAAATTTCAAGAAAAACATGTCAGCTGTCATGCGGTGTTCTGTCTTACTAAGGAGTAAAACCAGGACAATGGTAAAAATTATAGGGAGAGGGTTTCCAGCTCAACACAAGGAGGTGCTTTCTCAAGGTCAGAGTGGGATGTCCCGAGAGGTCATGAGCTCCTCTCTACTGGAGACATCCAAGGAAAAGCCTCAGGACATAAGAGGCCTCAATGTGGGATAGTGGTTAAGGGCACAGGCTTTCTTTCCTAAACTACATAATGAGGATGACAAGATTTCCCTCACCAAATTGGCGTCAGGATTAAATGAGATAATATATGTAAAGCGGTTTAGCAGAGTCCTATAATGGTGGCTCTTATTATTTTGAAATAATGAGTATAGTAAGGAAATTTGCACAACAAATGGGGGAGACATCAAATTAGATATCTTTGAAGTCTCTTCCAAACCCGAATGTCTACGATTGGAAGATAATGGGTACTTAGTGTTGAACCTGGATTTATAAAGATGGTATATTTTCAAGGGATGACTAGTGTCATGCAGCTCCCACTTCCCTGGTAAATTATAATGATCCTCTTGGGCCCAGAGCAGTAAGGCAAGAATCACCAGAAATATAGTGGATCTAGAAGAGCTGATTTGTAGCTAGGAGCAGAGAGTTATTAAAAGATGGAGATAGGCAAGAAATCAGAAATCAAGGCTGCCAAGTCAAAACCTAACGTCAGGAATAGATGGGGGGTCAGAATCCAGAATCCAGAGCACCTAAAAATAACAGTTTATAGGAGACCAAATGGAAAAACCAGAGGGGTGGGTCTGATGGAGTCAAGAATGATCACCATGATAAAAACTTCATTATGGGCAAGAACTGCTTCACCCAGGGCTCAATGACATATTCCCTGGTGGTACATGGGTACCCCTCTTTAAATCTAGTGAAGGCACACACATGGAGTTGGGGCCCATGAGACTTTAAAAAGGCCATCATCTCCCAATACTGTTCCTGCATATGGAGCTGCTGATCAAGTGTCTTGAGTTCCCTGATCCTTACTTCTTCATCCCAGGCTGCTAGCACCCCATGTGGATTCTCCTCCCACCGCTGTTTCTCCAGCTCACCCTTAGTGGTGACTCATCTGCTGTTTCACTCCTGCTCTCAGTTCTACTTTCACCCCACCTCATTCATTCTTTCATTTGCACTAGCTTTGGAGACCCACTTACTCTCCCTAGGGTCTGACCTTGACTCAGCCTCTGATTTTGGTTTCTCTATTGCCATAGCAGCACTGACATCTTGAAAGGGTGTGACACCTGCGACTCTGCCTGAATTGCAGCTACCAGTCCCTGGGGAACAGAGAACACTGTGCCCGACCTGTGATGAGGTGAGGGGCAGCACAGACTGAGAAGTCAGAGAAAGCTGTAGTGGAACACGACTTCCGACAATTCACTGGCATCACATCGTTCCTGGGTGGCCTCACTTCCTCCAGGCAGCTTCCCCAGAGGGGTGTCATTTCAGCTAGAAGAGGAGCTTGGACATATGTACAACTTGGACCTTTCTCTCCCACAGCTGCAAACAGCAAAGAGTATGGAAGAGTACACAAGAACACGTGAACCCGCATTCACTCAGTGACATGAGAACCCTGTTAATAGCCTAGGGTTTAGTCCCCCCTTCTCTCACTTTTCTTTGAAGTGAAATCATTCTGTTGTCAACCTTGGTGAGGGTTAGCCTGTTTGACTGAAGCAGTAATTTGACAAGATGTGTCTTCACTGTCATTCAAATGGTGGAATACAGCTCTTAGCATATCATATGCAAGGCTTGTTCTGGCTGCCACCTCCATCTCCTCCCTGTGAAACTTTGCCTTCCCTTGGAGATACGCCTCCTTAAAGATGAAGAAGAAAAAAACCATAATCCTGGGGGTCAAGAGGGCATGTGCTTAAATCTACAACGAGCCCTCCTAAAATTCAGATGAGCTTCAATGCCAGTGGGGGCTCTTCCGGGACAGGGAGGGGCAAGCAATCAAGAAAGAGAGCTTAGCACGGAGTCTGCTGGCAGGGGCTCCTGCCTAGCTCCATAAATCAACCCCAATGAGTCAATTCCTCATGGAGAATGATGAATGAAAGGCTGCGAAGCCCAGCACAAGGCTGGGCTTGGTGAGGGCCCAAGACTGCTACATGTCTGTCTGACTTGTCCCAAAGCTTGGGGCCACGGGAGCAGACTCCTGCGAGTACTTCTGAGTGCTACCCTTGTTGCCAGAGACCCTGCACAAGCATGATGAATTCCAGAAAGTTGGGGAAACTCTGGGAAATTGGGGCCGGCCTAAATCTGGATTTTGTACTTATTAATAGAGCTTAGTGATTAAGAATATGAATTTTAAAACCAGAGCCACCTGGAAATCTAGCTTATAAACCTGGGCAAGGCAAGTTTGATGACTTCCCCATTGATAGAATAGGGATGATAATACCCATCCTGGGGGCTCAGTAATGGTAGCTGTCGTTACAAATATATCATGTGTCTTCCTGACTGCACCTCTGGCCCCTACAGTGGCAAGTGGATGGTGTGGAATTGAGAGTTTATGTAAGAATTGTGCTGACCAGCCAGGGAAACGGGAAATGGAAAATGGATGTGTCTATTGACCCTTATTTGGAATTGTGATCCCCTCCTGGGTCTTGTCCTCCTTACTGCTTGGTTCAGCCCTGTTGGGCCCCAGACTCCTGAGTCAGTCATTGTAAGCTCACAAGTCCCCTGGTGGGGATGCTGGAGAGCCTGTGCATGTCTGCCTCTGAGAAATCCTTGAGTTCACTGTTGGAATTCACTGCATGGTTTTCTTTGTATACGTTCCCAGCAAACCTTTGAGTGAGCAGGGTGTCGGGCATTCCTCTGGGCAGAGGGATGCAAAGATGAAGGAGAGGTGACTCCTGCCCCTGAGGGACCCACCTAGAGTGTAGGATGGAAACAGACGAGGACATGAATAGCAAGGACACTGTGGGAGGAGTGCTGTAATGGAGGTAAGTATAGTGAGTGTGCCACGGGAGAGAGGAGAAAGATACCTAACGCTACCGAGGCTGCCCTCAGAAGCCTACCCTTCAAGACCGGATGAGGCTCACCTTCATTATGAAGCCTTCACCAGTAAAAGAATTCTTTTCCCATCCCACTGTGCCACAGTACCACCCATCTCAGAGTTTAAATATTTCATTTCTTTTATGGTTATTTTTTCTCCTGAACCAGAATTGAATGAGGATTAGACTAAACGAAATGATGCTCGTAAAGTACCTGGCACACGGTTGATGCACAACAAATGCTAGTTTCCTTTCGTTTCTTCCCCCTTTGAAGGTGGTGTCTACATCATAGATTTGGTTGAACCATACGAAATTACCATTTTTGTAGGTCTAAAATGGTTGAGTATTAGTAATTGCATACTGTTCCAGTTAATGTTTTATTTGATGACCCAAAGCTGCTTGATGGATTAATTGATTTAGCTTAGAGGAAAACTTCTCTTCCTGGCAATGACTGAGGGAAGATGAGTGGGCTTGTTCTGTATGTCCAATATGTTTTGAACATCAATTACATGCTAGGCACCATACAAGGACCTGGGGGTGTAGGGATAGAAGGCCCCTGCCCTCGAGGAGTAGCTGACAATCCAAGGAAGAGAGAGGCGAGAAAAGTTATAATTCAATACAATGATCCATGTAGCAAAAATCCAAACAACATGTTATGGAAATGCAAGGAGGAGAATGAGGAGCTGTCTGAGAAGGGTCAGGAAACATCTGGCTAAAGGGTTGACATCGGACCTGAACCTAAAAGGCTGCAGAGGCATTCTTTGCAAAGCTGGGCATTCCAGGCAAAGGGAATCATGGAGAGATGTGAGAGCAGCACACAGTAGGTTTAAGGAACCAGTGGACCAATGTCTCCAAAACAAATATAAAATTGTGAATCCAAGTATCCTCGTATAGATCTTTTAAAAGAAACCAGTGTTTCTAACTGGAGAGATACTGGTGGTCCTGCTTGCTAGGAAGATGAACAGGATTTTCTCCTGGGGGCCTTTCCCCCAAAAGAGTTGGTGTTCTGGCTGCTGCATTGGGCTCCAGGTGTGCGCCCTCCCTCTAGTGTCTGTGGCAGCCGGGCTCACCAAAAGCCTCAGGCTCCGCTTTGCCCGTCTGACCATGATCCAGCCTGTCAGTGACTGGAATTTCTCATCCTTTCGTGGGGCTGGCCTTCCCCTCCACCCTCTCATTAACTACAAACCATAAGCTCTGCTCCGCCAGGAAAGAGGTTGTTTCTTTGTCCTTCTTCTCATGGCCACGTTGCAAGCCCATGCTGGGGACAGCAGCTCTATCGATGTTATTGATGCTTCCATGGGTGGGGGAGGCAGGGGGCTGATGTTCTGTCAGACATGTGTGCTGGATAAATTGCTCCACAGTGTACCGGCTTCGGTCCTCCTCTATCACACCTCCCGCCTCCAAGGCCTTCATTAATACGGGGAGCCTCGCCCTCGTTCTGAATGTCCTGAGGCCAGGCCACATTCCTCAAACTGGGCTAAGGTTGCAGAACCTCAGGAGGTGACTGGAAAGGCTTTGATAAGAGGGAAATGTAGAATGGGAGGGGCAAGGTCCTAGGGAAAGGAGGTCCCAGGTAACTACCGGAGCATGTTCAGTATACGTGGGTCGGGGTAGAGTTGGGGAGGCACCTGAGAAAGGAGACAGCTCTCTTTATAACTTCCTCCTATGTTACTGACTCTTGGAATTTTTACAAAGAATAGAATAAATACATATGCACAAAATAGCAAACTTACTTTGTCAGAGGATTTTTAGGAAGAGCCAGGGCAGTCTAGTTCTTCTCAGCCCCTCCCCTTCCCCACCAACCCCATCCCAGATTAATATTGCAGCAGGATGCCCATCCTCTCAGTAAATATACCAGGATCAATTGTTTGCCATAGCCCCTGCACAAATCCGCCTTAGACGGTAATATTTTAAAGTTGATTGGATCTTAAAATTGTAAGAGGTCCCTGGTGTCGTGACTTTGCTGGCATTATCAGCTCAGCCATTGTCTTACCAAGCAATCTCTTACTGAAGCACAGTGCCGCCCCCTCCACCCCACGTCAGGCAACTGGAGGGCGCTGCACCAGGCGCCCACTGGGGGAGCCTCACTTAAGAACCAAGGGATGGTGCAGAATGAGGATGCCCCTCTTAGCCCACGCGGATGACCTTGGGAGTGCCCGAACATCTCCTTGCAGCACCAAGGGAGGCTCCGGGCTTTTTTCCCTCCTCTCCCCTCTTTTTCCTTTTTTTTAAAATATGCCCGTTGACAGTGTCATCTCTCAACTTGATAGACTTGTCAGAGGGAGCTCCGGGAAAGTGTGACACGGAGGTTGGAGTGATTGCTGAGTATGCAGGGAGAAGAGGCTGGGGAGTTGTGGGAGGCACCGGGACATTAGCCTGGGGGCATCAGCTGTTCTGGGGTGTTCCGAGGCTCACGGGCCGTGGGCACCACCTCATGGTGCAGTCTTAACAGATCAGACCAAGGAAGAGGGAACGGGAGCTTCAGAGACCAGCATGTGATGGGAAGGAACTAAGGGAGATTAGGAGGGACAGTGCCAGCCACGGAGTGTACAAGGCTGCAAGTGTGTGCACTAGTGTATGACATTGTGTGTAACATGTGTGGGGCATGCATGGGACAGGCCACGGGAGGCTGTGTGTGGGTAGCTAGGCATGAAGGCAGGATGGAGGGTGAAGGGCAAAGAGCATTAGAGCTCTCTTGATAAAGCAGACTGGAAACTATGGCTTGGGCGTTTTCTTGAACCCTTCTACCAATTCTTCTGTGAAAGATCTTTTCAGATACCCACCTGGAATCCATAATCATCCATAATTATGGAGGTTTACACTAAAAATTCTCCTTTGAGCATAGAGGGTAAGTAAACCAGTGATTGCTGTACTTCTGAGCCTAACACAATGCTTTATGTCACTTGCATTCTATCGATAATAATCAAACACATGTTGATTCAATGAGTGAAACTAAGAACCTCAATTTTGACTGACCTAATTTGCTGGAGTGTAGAGCGTGAGTAACGGGGAGAGGGAGGCAGAAAGACCTGAATCTGAATATCAGCTCTTCTCAAGTTGCCTCTCTCTTTGATCCTCAGTTTCCTTATCTGTTCAACGGGAGATCTGAAAATTCATTACAGAGGACAGCATCCAATAGTCTCACTTCTAGATAAAAATCTCAAATGCTGTCATGGGGATCAGTGCAACAATGCAAATGAATGATATTTGTAAATTGCAAAGCACCATACAAATTCAGGAAGACGGTACAATCTCCTCCACTGGGACAGATGGCCCCGCTCCGCCCCTCCCCCTCCCCCCCGCCCCCCCCCCCCCCCCCGTTATGGGCTCTTACAGCACCCTGTACTTACCCTCTCATTGCACTCATAACCCACCCCAGCTTCAGTTGTCTCTCTAGAGGGAAGGATCTGGCCGTCTGCCAAAGGAACATGTGTCCTCTTTTTCCTACAGTATTTGATAATATAATAAACTTCTGCCCCGTGCCTCTGAGTGATTAGAACACATCTCAGGTGCTGCCTTGAAGAGTCAAGGCCAAGAAATTCACCCTACATGGGAAGTGCAATAATTGCTCTATGGTGCCCTGCCCTAGAGTGAGATATTTATACTATAAGATAGGATTTAGGTCTAAAAATAAGGAAAGTTGTCAGAGCTCAGGGTTATTGATACAAGTGCAAATGACAACACTGACAGCTAACATGAATAGTTGTGTCCAGGTTTCTAAACTGAGAAGGAGGTAAAATTAATAAATTATGTCATTGACAATACCCAGGGAGGGAGGGAATCGTCATCCCAGCTCCCCTTTTTGGCCTTTATGTAAAGGGAACTGCATTTTGGAAGCACGATGTAACTAAATACACACACCAAAGACAAAGGGATGAAATTGCTAATGTAATTAATATATTAAAAAGTCATTGATGAGCTCTACTTAATCAGATAATATGATTTAAAAAAACACAAAAGCAACTCCATTATTATCCAGAGATTACTCATGTTCAAATAATTGTAACACCATAGCGTTTGGGTTGGCAGTGTGGCATATGAGGAGGGAGCAGTTGAAATGCAGAGGTTTGGGATCTTGGCCCCAGTTCTGATCAACCAGCCTCATGACCTCGGGGCCTCAGTTTCCTCAACTGCAAAATGAGGGGGTTGGACCAGGATACTTCTAAGGTCCCATCCAGTTTTGACATTCTGAGGCTCAATATTGAGTATAATTTCATCGGTCTTTGTTGACGCAGAAAGCACTTGAGGATCCTGCAGTGCCTGTGGTCGCCATTTTGAACATCAGTGGCCTTTGTCTGAGAGTGTCAGTGGCTGGAGAGGCTGGATTAATAGAATAGGAGATAACAGGGCCTACTGTTGTCACTTTCTTCTTTTCTGAAGCACTTCTAACCTTGGGAAGCTAAATAAGACTGGTCAGTTTCGCTTTCGTTTTTTTTTTTATTTTCTGGTTTTTATCCATACCTCCAGCAGAGATTTTGGTTTTTCATTTACTTTCACTGCAGGTTGCAATCTTCCCCACCCCCAAGACAATATCCTCTACCCTGTTGCATTAAAAAAAAAAATCTTCAAATTGGCTCTGCCTCCTTGAGCTTTTAGAAACTTTTACGGTGGTGCGGGTCTGCAAAATAAATTTGGGGCCTGTGCTATTTGGTGGTGTCTCTTTGCCTCAGAGGAATCTTCTAGCTTTTTCCATTTCAAAGCCCTTGGGTCCACACAAATGCTCTCGGAGAGAGAGCTTTTTTCCCCCCTTAGCAAAAATTCAGGTTTGTCACCAGGAAAGAAGAGGTTTTTCTGTGGAAATCTTCCTCATGCTGGTTATAAAGCCACTCACATCTCAGTGTGAACTCTGCTAACTCGGCCCGTTGTCTTTGTGAGTGAGAAGTGAAATCCACACAAAGGTATAAAGAGCTGATCCATATAAAGATTGCGCTCTGCATTTCCATTGGGCAGCAGCGTTCTGATGACTGCATCTTTGCTGTAGACAGCTGTGCAATTGAGACAACAGCAGGACTCCAGATGTGCTGGGACTTGCTAGGCAACAGACTTAGAAGTTTGGCCAAATCAGCCCCAGATAATCACCAGAGAAGAAAAAAAAAAAAAAGAAATGCAGGGCTGGTCCAGAGATTTTGTGTAATTTAGGGGCTGGGGGATTAACCCAGTAAACAGAGAGGGATCAAGTTGGGATGGAAAGTCTACTTCTCATATCATGTGTGAGGTCTTTTCTTTGCCTGTAAGAAACTCTCAAAGGAGAGCAGAGCTGAGTGCTTATCTGCAGAGGTATGTGGCACCATGGGTGGAGGTCTGGGTCCTGAGTCCCACAGACCTCAGTTTGAATCTTGGCCCTGCCTCTGACCAGCTGTGTGAACTTGGGGCTGCTTTAGAGGGTTGACGCTTACAGAGCAATTTGAACACGCTTGACACGTTCATCAGAGTCGCCCCTTCTTTCACAGGGAGGAGTTTCACAATGAGCAACGAGTTTAACTGCGACTAGAATGCAGATCGAACAGCTAGTAGGTAGTAAAGATTAGTCTAAAATCCAGTTCTGCTATCTCCCTGTGCGGTGTTCTTTCCACTACACCAGCGTTTCCAAATGCATCTGATTATAAGAATCACCTGGTTGAGTAACTCTTGAATGGAGTCTGGAATCTGAATATTAATCAAACGCCCCAGGTGAGTCTTAAGATGGAAAAGGCAAATTTGAGAAAGACCTTCACTGCACTGCAGTACCCAAGATGGTATTTCTCAGAGAAAGGCTCCCATTCCTTGTGTATCTCTTCTGTACGTACAGAAGATGGGAAAAAATGAATCATTAATCTCAAGAGGTATCAAGGACCCCCAAAAGCATAATCTAAACAGTTCTTGGTGATGTCTTTGCATTAATAAAGTAATTTCTCCCAGAACTTCAGGAGAGAAAATCTCCGTGCTTTTCTTACACGAGATCCCCAACAGCAATGGTGAAGAAGTCTCTTAGCGGTTCTCTCTTGGGCACATTTTAGTGAGATGAGTCTGCTTCAGGGTGACCTGGCTTTTCCCTGCACTTTGCTAGAAATCAGGGAGCTATTTGGAGCTTGCACGATTCAGGCATTCAAAGGGGAGCACAGGAAAAGGGCCCCTCAGGTGGGAACAGCAGAAGAACAGATGGTAAAAAGTGTTCTTGGTGTCTCTTGAACATTAACGCCCTGGAAACTTTGTTTTAACTTGGGTTTTTATGGTTACTTTGGGCAACCACAAAGGATAATAGAATTGTGGTGGCAGCTATGCTGGGAGAGGAGAAGCACGTGTCCTAAAGCATTTTAGGTACAAAAGCAGGTGGCTTCAGATCGACTGCAGGTTACGAAATGGAAAAGCCCATTGTCGTTTTGGACTTTGCAGGGAGCCAGGAGTAAATAATACTTCTCTTATAGCTTTACCCCGTGCTATCTTAATTGCAATCTCTGGTGAGATTTTGGAGTTATGCGTTTTTAACAAGCAAACCATAAAATAAGGTTTAATCTCCCCAGAGCCCTGGAGTTAATTTATCTGTCCACAGGCTAAGATCTTTTGAAAGGTTAAGAATGCTTGGGTTTCCTTTCTGGTCTCTGGGTTGGCTGGAACGCCTGCAGGTGTCTCCTACGGCTGGCGGCTGGAATCTGGCTTTCATCAGCAGTAAAGACCCAGCCCTTAGGAAGCCCTGCAATAAGAACAAGGTGTTGGATCCTAGTATTCACAAACTCTACCTCATCCTGTTGCAGAGGAATTGGTATTCATTAGGACTGTACCTGTGGCAGAAAATACAGTCAATTTAGCCTTAGAAGACCAGGGATTGAGTCTTTGCTCTGCAATTCGGAGCTGTGAGATTTGGGGAAAATTACTTAACCTCTCTGAGCACCAGTTTCCTCATCTGTAGAGTGGGTATAATATCTACCCTGAAGTCCTCATGGCGGTTCTGTGAATGTTAAATGGTATGTGGATGACTTTTTTAAAAAAACAGTAAAGCACAAAGTAGTTGTTAAGCTAACTATAGAGACCCCAGGTTCTCACACAGCTCTTGGGCCTAACTGCCTTGCAGAATGGATATACATACATAATCTCCATCGGTCAGCCCAGCAGGGCGACTTGCCCTAGTCAGAGCACATTTCCCGCCTCGCCAACCTCAGGGGGATGCAATGGCTGCCCAGATCCACCAGTTGAGGGTCTATTCGCACCCATCTGCAAGGCTGTACCCCAAGAGAACAGAATAAGGGGAGCCCGCCTGCACTCAGGGTGGAGGAGGTGGAGGAAGAGCTCTGGAGAATAGGTTGATGTGGCCCATTATTTATAGACCCCTCTATGGTCTTCCAGCAGCTGGAATTCATAGCCCCATTGACTGGCATCTCCACCTTCAAGTCTGGTTGCAACCTACCCATCCCTCCCTCCTCTCCAACACCCCGCACCCTCCCCGCTTGTCACACCTGCTGTCTCGGTTCTGACGATTCTTCTTCCTGGATCGCCGCCCTCTTTTGCTTCCTGTTAAATCGTCTCACTACTACCTATGAGATCTCCATCACAAGGCCGCATCTTTCAGAAAGCCCTCCTGGATTAACCACATTCCTCTCTTTCTCTCATCACCCTTTTCCTACAAATCCCCTCAGTGTCTATATATTTGATTGGGTTATTATACAACCTCTCTAATGAAAGTCAGCATGGCCGGGGATGGGTGCTTGACCAAGGGTCCTCGGGAAAAGCAATTCTGTCATCTGCACCTGCCCTGTTGGAGCTTTGCTGAAATTGCCCCCAGGACAGCTACAGATGAGCCAGAGGCCGGGTACAGGAGGTAGGGGAAGCTCATGGTGCAGCTCCAGATTTCTCCTGAGCCACACACTGAAGCGTGTGGAAGTGTAAGTGTTTCTAGCTTTTCCAATGGCAAGCCATGTGGCAGGATAAAGGATTAGGGAGCAGATGCCAAAAGGGACCAGAATTGTTTCTCTAAAATACCATTCTAATCTCATCACTCCACACCTTGTAAGTCTGCCCTGACTCCCTAGGACACAAATAAGAAAGGCCGCACTCCTCAGCCTGGTGCACAAGGCCTTGCACAACTGCGGCCAACTCTGCAACGCCCCTCCCCCTCTCTCCCCTCTGCTCCCCTTAGGCTCCAACAGTCCCTTCCTAGTTTGGGAACCCCAAATACACTGGCACTCCAGGTAGTGTCCTCCTTAGCACCCTTCATCTGTTTGTCCTCTCTGTCTGGAAAATTCTCTTTTTTGCCATCTTTCTACCCTCCCAACTGTAATCCAGGCAGCTGGAATCATACATCCATGGGGCTCTTATCAGATCTCCCCAAGTCGGAATCAAGTTTGCCTTCCTGATGCTCCTGGAGTGTGTTGTTTGTTCTCGTACACTTATGTAGCATGTCTCCCTCCTACCTGCGTGTTCTACAGCCACTTCCCACTAGGCTGGGCACCTCTGGCCTTCAGGGACTCTGTCTTCCTTCCTATCACCTCACCTGATGCCTGGTATCAGGAGGAGTCGCCACACCAATGTACAGAGTTGAGTTAAAGTTGTTGAATTAAGATGCAAGACATCAGGAAAACCTCACTACCTTCCCAGCTCTGCTACGACACCCTACCCTGCCTGTCCCTCTCCCCTGCCCACTTTTGTAGCCATTTCCGGCATGCAGGACTCCGCGTGTTAACGGATTTGCAGGCCAGGCAGGAATCTGAGGCCTCCTGTTGGGGACCTGCTCCTGCCTCCTTGGCCTGAGACAGAGAGGGCAGCTGCTGAAGGAGGACCAGTGAGCCTTTCTACCCCCCTCCTGTGCTGCTTCCATTTGCCTTTGTCTGTGGCTTTGGAGCTATTTGGGAGACACCTTGAGACAGCTGGAGAAACAGCAATAATCCAATTAAGGCATCTGACACTTTGGGCTGGTGGCATCTTGGCAGGAGGTGGTGGACACACAGGGGCTGTTTCTGGTTCGCTCTGTGAGATGTGTTTTCCTGGCTGTCGATACACACAGGGAAAACACCAGCAGTAAGATGCACAGATAAAAACCAGTGGCCTCTGCCTCCTCCCTTGGGTGTTTTCATGAGAAATTGGTTTCTGGGCAGGCAGGGGACAAGGCTCCTTCTTTTTCTTTGCCCCCCCCTCCAGAGCATTCAGAGAGGGAGGGAAAGAGTCAATCAGAGGAGCCAGCAGGGTTTGAAAAGTCTGAGATAGCCCCCTGACCAAGCCCGTTTATTCAGGCTGAGGGACTGATTCTTCCTTCCTCTCCTGATCCTCTCTCAGAGGTACCCTTTCTCTGGTTTCTCCCTTTCTTCTCTCCCGTTCTCCTTAGGTCATTGGTCACTGTTTCACCTCTGGGAATCTCAGGGGGTTGTCAGGGCCTGAGCAAAGCACAGGAACAGTCCCCTGGAAATTAGAACAGAGGAACCCACAATCCAACCACTACACCTTTTGTTGAAGATAACCAAGCTCACCGCAAAGAGTCACTGATGGAGCTGAGTAATCTCCCAGGAGCAGGGTGCTGCCCCCTCCCAACCGTCCTAAGAGGAGTGGCTCTCAGCACCCCTCTTGCTCCTATTTCTGTCTCCCTTATTCACCTCCTAGCCTGCCACTCCATGGGGCCCCTTCCCAGATGCACCTGAGTTGTCCCCGCAAGCCCCCCACACTGACTGAGGACAAGGCTCTGGAAAACTCTCCCCATCCCACGCCAGGCTGACTTGACTGTGCAATAGCTGGAGAAAGTTAAATGCTCTCCCCCTCATTATCAGAAAGAGTTTTATTCTGACTGAAGTGAACAATATGAAGAGACACCACAGAGCTCGGGCAGAGGATGAAAAGTTTCTTATATCCACAGAGCCGCACTTCAAAGTGTCCTGTGAAAAGGTTCCTCTTTAATTAGGGGGAGTCAATTGCCATGTAACTTAATTAATATCAAAAACGTTTTTTCCTTAAATGTAAGAAAGGAAGATGGCTACATAGAAAAGGAGAAAGAAACTGACAGCGAACCTGGACAGGCCTGTTCACGGACAGCATAACAATAAACTTTGTTTTTAATTACTCCATATACGTCTCAGATTCAATTAAGAACTTGAAAACCACAGTGGGTTCTTTGCCACGATGGAGATTTGCATCTCCATCCCCGACGCTGGCCTTGGTGTGAAATAAAGTGGAGACCTGAGATAGTTATCTGGATATTTCAGCAGAGAAATGCGGAATTCCTCTTTTATTTCGCTTATCTAAGAAGTGTTTGCAGAGAGTGGTACTGGAGAGCTGGGTCATCCGGCTCCTGCATGTACTACCTGGAGACTTTTCAGCCTTCCTCCCTCCTGCTGTTATCACGTCTCACCTTCCTTCCACCCATCTGCTCTGGGAAGACTCTGGGGCATTTGTCTGGTTTCTTCTCTCTTTCCACAATCAATCCCATCGTACCCCTTCTACTTCCTACCTCTCAAATCTGTGCTCTGCTCTACTGTCACCATAGGCAGGGCCACCTCATATCTCCCCCAAATAATTTATAAGTAGGCTCCTAACTCATCTTTCTGTTTTCCCTCTTGTCCACTGGAGTCCACTCTCCCCCCAGCAGCCAGTATGATCTCTTATAAGACATAAAGTCTTGCCATTCCTCTGCTTAAAACCCTTCCATGGCTTCCCATCATTCTTAGAAAAAACTTAAGATTCCTTAGCAAGGACCACCGAGGCGCCATATGATTTTGCCTCTGCCTAACTCTCTCACGCTTGTTCTTCACTCTAGCCAGAGTCTCAGGGTCTTGGTCACGGTGTTCCTTCCGTTTGGAACATTCTTCCACACCTCCTCCACCCACCGGATCTTGGCCAGCTCACTCCTATCCATGTTTTGAGTCCTGACTTAAACGTTATTTACCCTGGAGAGAATTCTGCAATAATCACCTCCCACATCTAAGTGAAATCCCCATGTTACATACTCACATGGAATACTACACTTCTCTGTAACACACATCAAAACTGTAATCAATTAACTGTTTTGGCAAACAGTGGTTTGATATTGACCTTTTCCCCTGAACTGTAAGCTGAGTGGAAGCAGAGACCAAGTCAGTCGTATCACAGGTGTTTGCTGAGCCGCCTGCCCATCATCATAGCAGACACCGTTCTAACTCCATCAGGCCATTTCAGACTCCTAACAAAGTGATAAGGTACATCATTTTCTTAAACCCATTTTACAGCAGTAGAATGTGATGCACAGAGGTTAGATTTACCCAAAGTCACACAGGAAGTAGGTGGTGGTCATCTGGCTCCTCTGTCTCATTTTTCCTCACTGCACTGTGCTCACACAGGAGGAGGACAACGTTCACTGGTGGAAGGCAGGGAGGGAGGAATGACAGGCCTGGGAATAGTTGGAGAAGTGAGTAGACTTTACCAGGCATAACACTGTGGAGTCAGCCCTCAGCTCATGGAGGGATGCATTCCTACTCAGCACACTGTGTCTTTAATATTCCCAAGAAGGAACCTAGAAATGCCTCTCTATGGAGTGAGCATAATGGAAGGATGCATCCTGAGAAAGTTAAGATGTGGGTTAGTCTCAGCGATTTTTCTCTCCCCACTCTTTGTCCCCATCCCAACTTCTAGCCCACCCACTTCCTTTGACATGAGGAGATGCATAAATTTATAGAGTAGGGCTGAAGTTCCCAAACTGTGCACCAAGGTGTCCTCGGTCGCACAGTGAACTCACGCAGCCCTGCAGGATATTTTAATTTCTGGAGGGAAACACAGAGTTGCGCACACCTGCCAGACACCGAGCAAATTACTAAAGAGAGTTTACAGTGTTGACATTAGATCTCACAGTTTCCTTTCAACTGAATCATATCTTTATGAAGGTGGTTTTTCTGTGGCTGCTGTGATAAAAAGGAAGAACTACACAAAAATCAATGTGGACTAGAAAGTGAAGGTGATGGTGTCCAAGGTTTGAGAAATTGTGCAGTGCCCAACAAGTGCACACATCCCATTAGTAAGTCATTATGATTAAGAATGAAATAAAAATGTTTTTCCTTTCAGTTTCAAGTAGCTATTAAGTTCTTAGGACATTAATACTTATAAACTTGTTTGACCCTAGCTACTTGAAAAATGGAACTGATAGGTAGTTCTTTGGGCCTATGGGCACCATGAAAAACTGATAAGACTAAATAACCTGTGAACCAAGCAAGTTTGAGAACCCCTGGAGTTGGGTGTCAAAGGTATTGTATTGGGATTGACATACTAATGTAGCAGAGTGGGAAAAGACCACTCCGCTTAGATAGGACCACCTCAGATAGGACACGATTGTCCTCGAGGGTGAGGTTATCTTGACAGATTACAGTGAGTTAAGGGAGAAAGGAAAGAAGCAGGCAGACCCAGAGCCCAAGCCCCACCTGGCTCCCCTCTCTGAGGCTTCTCCTGGCCGCGCACGCACATCCGCAGGCAGACAGAACCCATCGCAACCTGGCCCGAGGCTTGAAGGACAGGTTTGTAATTGACAGTATCTCCGCTGCCCTCGGCGAGCACCGCCCCGAGCCAGAGGTCTCTCCACAACCGCAAAGAAAAGCCTCTTAACTTCCCGCGCTTCACGCACGCACGGCCGCCTGTTATCAGCTGCAGATGGGAGACTCGGCCGCCTCCACGCCGGAGTGCTGGTGGAAACAGGCTTGGCAGGTGGACAAAACGGACAAGATGACAAGCGCTGTTAAACAGCAACACGCGGGGGGTTGTAACACAAGCGTAGGCCCTTCCTTCTCTTGGGCTCTCTGTGCAGTTAACGCGGCCGAGGCCGTCAGAGGAGCAGCCGCGCCTCCCAGTTTCTGAGGATGTGGTGCTGGCAGCCTCATCCTCCCAAGACCTCTGCCGGGACAGAGGCGACAGAGGCGACAGACTGGAGGGACTTCCAGACCCTCCTACGCTGTCTCCTAGGGGTCTTCTTCCTCAGAGCCTCGGGTCCTCCAGGTAGGGAGGTAGAGACCCACAGGAAGGGAAGCTTTCGATTTATTTCAGATGCAGTATCCATTCGCTCATTCCCACACGGGTGACAACGACATGCCAGGCACTCTTCCCCTGTCTCAGATCCTTGTTCTCAGGAACTCCTTGACACCCTACCCCAGAGGCTCCACACTTGCTTGGTTCTGGCACCTCTAGTTTCTCAGTGCTTTTTCATGGGGTCCCCCACATCCAGAAAAGTAACAAATGGAGTGGGGTGAGTGGTCTGGAACCCTTGGAGGTGCACAGCCTCCCCTCCCACCACCTTACTGGCTGATGACTTTAGGTTTCTTATCTATAGAAAAGGTGTTGAGCTGGGGCCAGCTGGTGGCACAGCGGTTAAGTTCCCACGTTCCGCTTCGGCGGCCTGGGGTTCACTGGTTTGCCTCCCGGGTGCAGACCTACGCAGCACAGCTTGTCAAGACATGCTGTGCAGGCGTCCCACATATAAAGTAGAGGAAGATGAGTGCAGATGTTCGCTCAGGGCCAGTCTTCCTCAGCAAAAAGGAGGAGGATTCGCGGCAGATGTTAGCTAAGAGCTAATCTTCCTCAAAAAAATAAAATACAAAAAGAAGGTGTTATCCTTCTACCCTGCTCTATCCACTTTCTTTCTTCTCCAGTCCAGAAGGGCTTAGAGAAAGCTGTTCAGATCCTCATTCTCTTCTCATCCCATCTCGAAGGCTCTGGGTTTAGCAGAGGAAGGCAAACCCGGCCAGCCTGTCACTCTGCACTACCAGAAAGCCTGAATTTGGATCTGTGTCCTGCCTGGGAGGTACAGACCCAGAGGGAAGCCAGAAGAAGGGAGAGAGCGGGCCACAGCTGCAGGGGGCTTCCCGTTTCGGTGGCCCCAGAGTCCTGCATTCAGGAGCCTTGTGGCTTGGCAGCCCCCCAGACTGGAACTACTACCAGGAGAACGTCTCTACCTCATTTCATCAGAGCCAGAGATGTCTGTCTCCAGCTGCCATATCGTCATCCCACCAGCTGTAGGACTTACTATAATTTCATACAGTTCTGCGGACAGATATTGAAAAGGCATCTGGAAAAATTGATAGCATATCAAGGCAAAGATTTCATAAAAGTCATTTTTTAAATGTCCAGCCATAGGTGCCAGCGTGCAGTCCTCGCAGACACACATTCAAGGTCCCCAAAGGACTTTTTCCCTGATCTTAGAGCGCCCCCTTTGGAAATGATGCTCCTACTGCAACTGGCCAAGCAGGCTTGTCGGCAGGTATCTGAGATCCGGGAACAGGGGAAAGGCAAGGGACGGGGAAGAGCAAGAAGGGAGAGGGCAGAAGGACAAAAGGGGCAGAGGGAGTAGGGGCTGACTTCCAGGGAGCATGGTGTGTACACACTGTCATGTGCTGAGCTCTGTGCCACACACTAAGCAGATGCAATCTCATTAATACACGCAAAATAAGCCTCCAGCCCCAGTTTACTAAGGGAGACACAGAGAGTCCAAAGGACTCACAGGAGTGGCTGCCAGGGCCAACGTCCTCTCCGATTCCTGAATTCATGCTCTTTGGTTCGAGAAAATTGTGAATGGCAGCTGCTCCCTTCTCATCTCTCTCCACAAAGGTTTTTTCAAGTTCTCCACTGAAATCACAATGAGAAGAAGCAACTATTTTCAAGGGACCGACCCAAGTTTCAGGGGGTTTGGCTGGACGTGGAGAGTCCACTGATAGTAACAATAGTCAAGGGCAGGTTTCACAAACGTTCTTCTTCCCCGCGTTTTCATCTTGTTTTGCTTCATCCCCTTCCCCAGTGATCACAAACAGGTGGCAGCCGCCACAGCATGAAAAGAGCCCCGGACTTGAACTTGGAATCAGGGACCCGCTCTAGCAAAATAGGGCTTGGCCTCAGCAGGATTTGGTCAGTAAGGAGAGAAACCGCTAGGCTCCGGGTTTTGATCGGCATCCAGGAGGTGGTTTCAAGGGATGTACGGGCATTGTCTGGTGATCACACAATGAGGAGCAGGGAGCTTGTCCATAGTGCAGGGAGAAATCTAGGGTTCTGCAGTAAGAAGCCAGGTCAGGAGCCAGCAGGTGGCTGAGTATTGGAGACAGGAACATGGGAAAGAACAAAGGGCAGTTCTCCGAAAGGATCTTTGAGTGAGACCTTTGTTAAGTCAAGGAGGGAGCTCTTTTCTGGAAACATCTTAAAGACATGGCTCTTTGAGTGGGTCTGGGGATGCAAAGAGCCGGAGTGCTCAGGATGGGGTGGGGTGGAAGTGGGGGATGCAGGGTGTGAACTTGACTCTGAACTCAAGGCTCTCTTTGGGGGTCTCTTTTGGTCTCTTTTGAAGGAGTTGGGGTTGAGAACAGAGGAAATTGTGCACTAACGAGTTTCTTTGGCCAGAACGTGCTTCCCCGTGGGCCTGTGCTTAAGTGGAAGCCTGGCTCCCTTGTTTCTTCTTGGTGGGGACCGAATCTCAGGGATGGTGAGCCTGAGATCCGCCGACTCATCCCTCTGTCTGCATGCTTGCCACCTTCCACACAAGAATCAATTCCACTTTGAATACCAGGGAGAGCACTAAGGAGCATTTCCATGCATGTCCTTCCCAAATAGCACCCTGGAAAGTCAGGAGAAGAAGGAGAAAAGCAAGCTCTGGTCCAATAATGCCGTGATGAAGAGAAACAGAAGGTTACGCTGGGGCCTCGCCGCTGCTCCTCAAAGGTCGAACCCCTATTTCTATCTGATAACTGGCTTCATGAGTGAACGCATCAGTGGAGAAGAGCAGAGATGGCAGGTCTGTTTTTGTAGGGGTACTTTTCAGAAGGACCTTGTTGGGGAGCCAGACATGGTAGGAGTCTGTGGCCTTTCCCTCCCTTCTGACGCTGTGAGCCGAGATGGCCTGAGCACTGTTCTAATAAAGTGGTGGTCACTATTTGGGCCCTACATGGGCAAATTAACTCTTCAAAGAAAAAAATACTATTCCCAAGCCCTGGATACTCAGAACCTTGCCTGTTAAATGCAATGAGTATTAAGTAATATTGTTGAAAACATTGTCTATCACCCAATGTCTCCTAAATGAAGCCCCATATGAGAAGTTCCTGTCAGAATTTAGAACCAGGATATTTTTTAATCCCCTAAGAATAGAGGATAGTGGAAAGGTATACTTCCTCCTTTTAAATGATGAGAGCTATGGTAATATACCATGTTTCCTTTTTTGTCTTAGCTACCAGGAAGCTCCAATCAGATTTTATGTTTATTGCAATAAATATATTAATCAATCCTTTGGATTAGTATGTTTGTTAACGCCCTTCTTCTTCAATCCTGGTTTCTCATTTTGGTTCCTATTTAATTATCTTATTGTATATCCTTTGTTTAAGCTATTTAAACCACCTTTGGAAAGAGGCAGATATTTCTATAAGACAACAGACTACTTTCTGCACATTCATGGCCTGAGCTGGATAAGCCACTCAAAGGGTACCTTTTTTTGGCAGGAACCCACATGACATCAACGCTGTCTTCAGAGAGAAAGGACAGTCTTCTGCATTCCTCTTGTGCCTCTTCCCCCGCCCCCACCCTCACAAGGACAGAGTGTCGAGGGCATTCTTTAATCTCCTCTCTTTTAATTGGTGAGAGAAAGTGGTGCCACTCATCAGCGCTCTAAGTTGGAGGGATTTAATTAGATCTAATGACCAGATAAATGGAGAATTCTGAGTAAGGACCTTTGGGGACTGATCGGTGTGAAGAGGATTATGTTGTTATGTTTCCCTGCACTCATCGTCGTGGCTGAGGCCACCATGGAAAGAGAAGCCGGGCTCTAACAAGAGGCAGGTGCAGATGCTGCTGGGGAGGGTAGGAGAGAGAGCAGAGGGTCATCTTTGGGCCGTGGTGGAGAAGGCACTCAGAGCAAGGGTGAGGTCAGGGCAAAGGGTGAAGTGGGGGTGAGCGCTCATGAGGATCAAGATATTTAATTCCACTGCCCGAGTAATTCTCACTGGTAGGTGATCCTGCCTTCCACTTGATCCATTTCCCAGGCATTCTGTCTCCCTGCGGCCCTGGCATCTTTCTCACCTTTGAGGAAAGCCACAAGCCCGGCCCCTCAATGGGTAGAACTGTTCACTTGTCAGGCTTCCCATGAGTTGGTGCTGAAATGACCTGTCCCCTTGACAAGTCGCCTTTATCTAGTATGAGCAGGATCATTTTGAATATCCTTGTGCTGTCACTTAGGGCCTGGAGTGTCAGCAATTTCTCTCCCCTCCAAGATCATCTGTCAGAGTTAGTGGGGTATTCTAGTCCCAACAGCCCCGAGGGAAAAGTTCTAGGGGCGGAGGCAGAGTGTGGGGAGAGGCAGGGAATGAAGTCAGTCTGCAAAAGCTCCAGATCTCACTCCTTCCCAAATGCGGGGGGATGAATCCTTCCCTGGAGAGAGGTCAGTGGAAGCCACGAAGCTTGAGAGGAGGAGTGAGAAGGTTTTTTGAGTAGCCACCATATGCCCAGCGTTTGGTCAGATGCTCATATCTGTAATACCACTTAATTCTGATAATATCAATGCCTGGTGCATGACATGTCCTCAATAAGTACAAGTAAAATGGATGCATAATTTAATTACCCTGAGAGGTATCACTGTCCTTATTATACAGAAGAGAAAACCAAGGCTTAGGGAAAATAAACAATTTGCCAAAGTTCACACACCAGTGGAGCTAGGATTTGCACCCAATTCTGATGCCAAAGATCACTCTCTTACCAGTTCGCTGTGAGTGCAAGACATTGGCCACAACCCTCTCTGGTCTCCCTCCAAATGAGAGCCTGTTCACGTTGGGCTTGTGTGTAATTTGATTTCATTAGACCTCAGTCTGCTCACCTATGAAAAGGACTGGCTGGGGCAGTGCTTGGTGACGACGGCAGCGGCCACTGTTTTTTTCCGGGAGATCCAGTAGAGCTGGGATGATTTGTGTGGAGCTGCAGCCCACTTTTCCTCTAAACCCAAAGCCCTGCTCTCGGTGATAAACAGCGTTAACGTGATGCTAACTCTATTTATATGGCTCTCTGCCCCAGGAGATGGATTTACATATGCGCTAAATGTATTTCCCCAGCACCTAAGTGTGATGCTTTATTTCACTGCTTCTGGACACCTGGTAGCAGCGGCTCAGGCCATTAAGGAAGCATCTCTCTCCACACACACACACACACACACACACACACACACACGGTGCACTGTGACCACTCTGGAACACAGTAGCAGCAGGAGAGAGATGGGGAGGGCCCTGGCCATTAAGGAAGCATTTCACACACACACACACACACACACACACACACACACACACCACAAGGTGCATTGCAACCATTCTGGAACACAGTAGCAGCGGGAGAGAGATGGGGAGGGCCCTGGCAAGAGAGTCCCACTTCCAAGTATAAATGACAAACCACCTCTTGTTCCAACTCTCTGTAAGGTTCTTAAAGACGCCGAAAAGGGCCTGCCAGGGTCATCTTCTCCCTTTACTCCTCAGAATGATTCAGATGAAAGTAGAGCGTAGGGCCCAAATGATTGGAATTGTTCTCTACTTCCTCTGCTTTAGTCTGGCCAAGGAAAGGCCTTCACAGCGTGAAAACGTGCTAGTCAGTGAGCCCCACGCTTTAGCCCAAGTAGCTCCTGAAGCACATGGATCAACCTTCCCTAGCATAATAGTTGTTAACTTTCATTGAACGAATTACATCCCAGGACCTGTGCTGAGGGCTTCAAATACATTATCCCGTTGAATTCTAATAACAACTCTATGAATTTTTACTATTATTACGCCCATTTTACAGTTCAGAAAATTGAGGCTCAGGAGATTAATAACCCGTCTGCAGCCACTCGGAGAGCTAATCATTAGCAGAAGAGAGATATGAACTCAAGTCTGTCTGAACTTTAACTACACAAGACCGCAGACTTCAGTGAGATGTGTGTTTCTGAGGATATTGGACTGTTGGGGTGAAGGGGACCAGAAAGGAGATTTAAGAGAAAGGAATTTTGCAAATTTTTTTACACTCATGTACAATGTGCCATAGAGAGTACAGTCATGTGGAGTCTTGGGCTAATTCCTCTAAGAGGCAGACAGGACAAGTCACAATCCTCTCCCATTCATTCACTCACTCATTCGTGTCTTAATTCAGACATTCACCCAACATGTCCTGTGCTATTCAGCGGAAATACAAAATTAAATAACACCTGGTCTCTACACTGAGTAAGCTCACAGTCTAATTGGGGAGACCAACCTGTAAGTTAATGATTGCACTGCCATTACATGCTTTGGTGGATGGAAACTATGCGAGCCCAGAGGAGGGGCATCCAGATCAGAATGAACTTCAAGTGATGGAAGGAGCAAAGGCTTTTGAATTAATTTAAACAACAGCAGCAACAAAAATAACTGTGTTTGAGTCCTGTTTGTACGATCTTGAACCAGTTCAAATTGTTTGAGCTCTACTGTCATTCTTTTTTTTTTTTAAGATTGGCACCTGAGCTAACATCTATTGCCAATTTTTTTTTCTGCTTCTTCTCCCCAAAGCCCCCTAGTACATATTTGTATATTCTAGTTGTAGGTCCTTCTATCTGTGGCACACGGGACACCACCTCAGCATGGCCTGATGAGCAGCGCCATGTCCGCACCCAGAATCCAAACCCGTGAAACCCTGGGCCACCGAAGCGGAGTATGCAAACTTAACCACTCGGCCACAGGGCTGGCCCCACTACTGTCATTCTTTTGCTGGATTACAAAACTACCAATCTAAAGATATTAGCAACCCTAAAAGAGTTGGAGAGAGAATTAAATGAGTTAATATAAATGAAAGTACTATTATTCTTCATCATAACGGCAAAGATGGAAAATATGGGAAAGGTAAGTAAGAAAAGGCATAAGAGCAATGTAAATATTTCTATAATACAGAATTAGATAGCAGAGTAATGAAATAGATGTAGATGCTCCAAGGAAATGAGCTGTCCTGGGCCTTTAAAATCATTAGTCATTCTTTCGGGGGCCAAATTTCTCCATATGGGATTAAGGAGAAAAAATACTTTGAGAAATTGGCAGGTTGTCATTCTTCCTAGGGTAGGAGGATAAAAATATAATCAACACTTTCCATTAGATCTCAGAGAAATCAAGTAATTAAATCTTAAGTATCTACTGACCATTGCCATGTGCCCAGCACCGTGGCAATTTCTGTGTAGAACTTCAAAGAGCTAATGAGGTCATTGGAAAGAAAAGAATAAGATATATTAAATAATTAACTACCAAACTGTGACAAACTCCACTCACAGTGGGAGAAGGAAAAGTTTGGCATAAGCTCAAACAGTGAGAGATGCTTTCAGGAAGAGGGGGAATTGAACAACATCTTAAAGAAAGGCTAAGGTTGGGAAAAGCAGAAGGGAGAGTGAAAAAGGATGAGAAGAAGAATGAAGGTGGAAGGGGAGAGGGGGAGAAAAACAATGAAAGGGTGGGAAGAAAGACAGGAGAGGACTAAAGAGAGAGAAGCCCGAATAGAAGAATCAGTCTCAGCAGAGAGAGAGGCTGGGACCAATCTGGAAGGGCTTGGCTAGAAGCCTGTTGCAGCAGAATCAGTGACAGTGGAATAGGTTAGATGAAACCAAATTATATTCAGAGCAGAGGAGTCTGGATTGGACGCTTCTGTTGGATGGACTCGTTAGTCGGTTCATGACAGGGATTGTCGGGATAGAATAAGTTTTGCTTGGTAATGGTTTGAAGGATGGCTTGTGGGGAGCCAAGAACAAGGAGTAGAAAGGCCAAATCAGAGACTCTCTGTGAGCCACGCTCCGTTAATGAGGACTTGGCCTCTGCAAGAACAAAGAGGAAAGGGCAGGTCTGAGCAGAAAGGAGAGGACTTGGAATATCAGAACTAAAAAGGAGGAAGGAGGAAGAAGAAAAAGTCAAAGAATCCTGCCAAGATTCTGCGAGGCTGGGAAACTGGAGGAAAAAACAGTGCCTCTGGGGAAAAAATTAAGTATTGGGGAAGAGGAAATGGGATGACTTTAAATTAGACTGTGTTCAGTTTGAGGTGACGGGCAAGTCTGCAGTGGGAAAATCATATAAGCAGTTGGGATAATGAGATTGAAATGAGATTGCATGGGTGAAATCAGGGCTAGACATGGACACATGAGGGATGTACTGGGGTGACAGTCATCAAGCTCTTGGAGGAGGTGGTTAGAGGAACAAAGGGAGAAGGGCTAAAGAAAGGTTCTTGGAGAATCCTCACATTTAGGAAGGCAGGATAAAAATGAAACCTTAAAGAAGACCGATAAGGAGCGATCCCAGAGGATGGGAGCAGAACTCCCAAGATCCGGTATACAAAGAGGAAAGTGCTAAAGAATATCATGAATGAGGGAATTGTCATTAGTGCCACACTGCAGAGATCAAGAATAATGGAGCAGGGGGCTCCATTAAAAATGCCATTTGTTTTGCAAGAAGACATTTCAAATGTAATTTGGGAGCGAACGCCAGCTTGTCTGAAAATGAAGACTGGGGTATCAGAAAGTGAAGACTTCTGCAAAGACCATAAGCTTGAATGGTTTACCGGCAAAAAGAAGAGAAGAAATTAAAAGGTGTAATAGGATCAAACCGAGGGCTTTCTGAGATGCCGAGACTGCAGCTCCTGGAGAGAAAGAGGCAGAAGCTGTAAGAGGTGGAAGAACCAGAGCTATCTTGTGGAAGAAAAATCCCAGAGGAGACAGGGTCAGAGTTCACAGGAAGCAGTTACCTTTAAATAAGAGGAAAGAAACCTTTTCCTTTGAGAATAATGGGAAAAAGTCCACTTCAGAGACAGAGCTTTTGTGTGGTGAGAATGAGGGCACACAAGTTGTTCACAAAGACGCCTTTAATCTTCCACTGATCTGAAATGGCCACGTAGCAGGAGTGAGACAGAAATCTTTGATGGTTTCAGTTACTGAGATTTTCAGGCTGTTATTGCAGCATCACCCGGCCCATCCTGACTGAATACGAGGAGAAAGTGGCCTCCTGAGATCAGGAAGGCAGGGAGGGACTGGGGTTTTAAGGAAAGAAAAGGTATGAAATAACTGTGGTCGTATCCAAGCGATTCAAAAAAGATTCTTTTTCCCAACATGTGTTTTCAAACTTTCAAATCTACAGAAAAGTTCAGAAACTGGTCTAATGATCACCCGTAGGCTCTTCACCCCAATTCACCAATTGCTAACATTTTGCCACATTCACTTTATCTCTCTGCATGTAACGTATATGGACACGCTTGTGCGGGCGCACGTACACACACACACTCCTTTCTTTCCTTTTCCGTTTTTGTCTCTTTTTTAAAAAAACATTTGAAAGTAAGTGGCAGACATCACATCAGTTCACTCTGAGCGTTTCAGCATGTCTTCTAAGAACAAGGACGTTCTCCTGTAGAACCACAATATCATTATTATACCCAAAGAATTTAATATTAATACAATAATGTTATCTAGTATATGTCCGTATTCACGATTTCCCAATTGTTCTTAAATTTACTTCTCAGCTGTTTTCCCCTCATTTATGATCTCATCAAGGATCACACACTGTTTTTGGTACATATATATATATACATATACATATACAAAGAGAGAAAAGTATTGAGGTAGGCTAGGCAGATTTGGATAGCCCAACCCTTCAATGAGCCAGATTTGCTCATTTGCTACGGGGAAATAGGAGTGAGTGAGAGCATGTAAGGAGATCTGCTTGGGTGGAGAACACAGGCCTTTGCCTGAGATTATCTGTGAATATGTCATGGTGGTGGTAGTAGTGATGAAGATGATGATGATGAAAAGGAAGATGAATGCTGCATAGCATCCAAGGAAAATGACAAGTTTTAGATATTAAAGGACCAACAAAGGAAAAAAATTAGAAATATGATTTGGCAATGTAAAACTGAATATTAATTAGACTCTTTATACCCTACCAAAAAATGTTTAATTACCATGCATTAAATAATAAATCATTAAATCTTTGTGAAATTAATTTGTTCTAAGTTCTCTACACATACATGCTCAATTTGCAAGTAGCAGGGCCAACTCCTCCCAGCTTTAATTAATTAGAGTTAGCGTTGCTGATGGAATATTTATGGACCAGGTGCAATTAGAGAGGAATGGGCTGTGTTCACTGTAGGGAATGCTAAGAGGGATTTAAGATATGAGAGATTGAAAAGCCTAGAATCTCAGAGCCAGTGTGACCTTTGTGATCATTTATTTCGGTGGATCCCTTTATATCATAGGGATCTGTGATGGCTACCATGTGAGGCTGTGTGATATTCTCAGTATTTCAAGATGACTAACAGAAATGTTAGATTTACTCATGATAAAGCTGCACAGGTTCAATAAAGTATCGGAGTTTTCAATTTTTTGTTTTATCTTGGGCTGGAATTACATTAACTCTTTGCAGTGATGTTGGTTATCTTCTGCTTACCAGATGCTCTGATAGCAGTTAAATACATCTTTCACAGAAAAAAAAGGATAACAAATTAATTTTTCTTTAATCAATGAGTTTCTTTGGTTGAAGAGATTTTTTAAAACAAGGGGAAAGGGCAGGGTGCTGAGGGAACTAATAGTAGAAGTCCTTAGAGTGAAAAGATGGAAAACCACTATTTTTGCCCCAAACCCTCATTTCATAGATGATGAGATTGCCCAAGTGACATCCCCAAGTTCATGCAGTTATTTAATAGAAGCAATTAGCAGCAATCCTTCTAGCACATCCAAGGTTAGTTGAGGAATAAATTTAGTGAGCTAAAAGTGGGGTCTCTCTGGTGACAGCGAGTCTCGAGAAGGGAAACCAGTTATGAGGCTGTTGCTGGCAAACCAAGCAGACTGACGGTGTCCTGATTTCAAGTTGTGGGTAGACTGCAGCTTATGTAGGAGGTACAATCAATAGGGCTCGGTGACTGAGTGGCTACTGGGGGTCTTAGAATGGTGGGGAAGGAAAGGAAGCATCAAAAACGAAATGACATTCAGATTCTAAATGGCAGCTTTTGAATGGTGCCATTTGTGGAAGGAGAGAACAGAAGAGAGGAAATGGAATTGAAGACAAATGTTAGGAAATGAGCTCAGACGCCCAAGAAGGCTGAGATTCTAAGATTCTCTGCTGCTCCTCGAGGGTTCTTGGGTCTTTCTAAAGCCAGGGACAGAGAGATCAAGAAGTATTCCCAGCCTGACACCTAGTTCTGGGCCGGAGTCACAGGCCTCTGCTCAACGCAGACACCAGGGGTCAGTGCAGCCCCAGCTTCTCTGTAAGGAGCTGTTCGGTCCCTTGCCTCGAGCATCTGTTCATTACCAAGAGAATTTAAGAGAACTCGGAAAGGCAGATTCGTTTATGATAGCGGCGTTTACAAGCAGCTGTAATTATGGTGTATGGAAAACAATTATTCTCTCCTAAAATTGGTCTTTTAATTTTCTCTTATTTGTCCCATAGTGAATGTTAAATAAGCCTCATTGCCTCACACACTGCCTTGGATATATGCACGGAGGCCCCTAAGCATCAGGCTGTGAAACACACACCACACTAGCCTGCACACACGCACTCACACTCACATTACACAGACAAGTTCTGGGGCAGTGTGACAGGTGCCCCCGGTGGAACTCCCAGCCCAGCCCCATCGCTGGCACAGCTCACGGAGCTGCATCATATAACCTCTCCCATCCACCTGGAGAACATCTACTCCTCTTCCTATATCCACCTCGAGTCGCCTCCCCTGTGAAACTTTTCCCTCCAGCGCCCTCAAATAGACCTGGCCACTCCATCCTTTATGCTACCGTGTTCCCTGAGCGTGCATTTTCCACCTGTGAAATTTCATCTACTTCTTCATTTCCATGTCAGTCTTTACATCCAAGCTCTTACATACCTTGAAGGTGAGAGCTCACCTTATGCGCTACCAGGCCCCAGTGGTTGGCACATGGAAAAGCTTAATAAATCAGTTTTGGGTTAAATAAATGAGTGATTAAGTCTAAAGAGGACTGGCTAGGGTATGTAGAGGGACAAGGAAGAAGGAAAGGATGAGGAAGCAACGAAGACGTTCGGCGTGAAGGAAAATCACAAGAACAGCCTGACTTGATCTGAGGTCCCTCTAGAGGAGTGGGACGTGATGCTGAGAAGCCTGCATGAGACGGAGTGGTGGGGTGCTCTGGATGTCAAGCAGAGAAATTCAGGCTTGATGAGACAGATGATAGAAGATCCTTGTAGATTTTTGTTGTGGTAATTGTGAAAATAGCTGATTTCTGCTTTCTCTCACAGGCCATAGCTGAACATATTGCTCTCCTAACAAAGGTCACAGAACTGGGTGCTTTCCCAAAATTCTGGCTTGCAAACAGCTCCATTTCCAGAGTTCCAACTCTACCAAGGAAAGTGAGAGAGGTGGAAGATGCTGAGGAGCTGAATTTACCTGCTTTCCGGGGATTTCCACGAGAGTGTGGCGCTTTTGCAGAAATGCATCCCATTTCAAAATGTCTGGGATCTTGGTGAGGCTGCAAAGAGACAGCACACAGGAGGGTCTCAACTTCTACCTTTCAAGAGAATAGTTCTCCTTAGAACCGGATTCTACGGGAGGTAGGCAGAGATGAGAAGCAAATCTTCACGATCAGGAGCAATGACATTTCATAAAGTGATTAGGCAGTGACATTAAATAAGTTCTCCGGCCATCTTGGAGTGATTAATGTGGGTGGATGGAGGCCAGGATCTATTAGGGGAGGCATGTGGCGGGCTGTTCTTTTGATTAAAAACTGTGTGTTTGTGGGGGGGGGCTGAAGTTTCAGGGAAGTGTTGTTATTAATTGGTTGTCTTTGTCCTTAAAATGGTCTTGACTATTAAATAGCTCTGTCTTTTCACAGGGGTGGAGGGAGTAAGAGGAATGAGCTCCACGTGAGGGACAGAAGGAAGGTGCTGGTGCCAAGAGTCTTTTGTTGGAATCAGATACTTTGCGGTTGGCAGACTCTTTAGACTCTTGTTTATCCACCAATATTCCCTCATGTTGGCTCAAATGCTAAAGGAGCTTCCTTTATTTTTCCTTTCACTACCAGCGAATGGGGCAATCCTGAGGATCACTGTAGCTTCATATTTAACTCCCTATCTGTATCCCCATGCTGGTGAGAGTGAAGAAAAGAAGCCTGAGTTTTCCCTCTCCCTGTGGTTTAGGAGCTCCGCGAAAAAGTTAAGGGTGATGAAAGAACATGGATGGAAGTTTTGTGAAGACTCCCGTACCTTGTGGAAACCAGCAACCGTTAGGAAAGTACTTATGTGAGCAGAATTTGAGAATTAACAGGAGACCAATGATTCCCAGGATTTCAGATTTCATGGACCAGGACAATTTTTTTAAAAAAAAGGAAGAGCAAGGGCCAGCCCTGGTGGCATAGTGGTTAAGTTTGGTGTGCTCTGTTTCAACAGCCCAGGTTCACAGGTTCGAATCCCAGGCACAGACCTATACTACTCATCAGCCATCCTGTGGTGGCAACTGACATATAAAGTGGAGGAAGATTAGCACAGATGTTAGCTCAGGGTTAATTTGCCTCAAGAAAAGAAAGAGGAAGATTGGCAACAGATGTTAGCTCAGGCCTAATCTTCCTCAGCAAGAAAAAAAAAAGAGCAATTTTTTACATTGCTAATTAAAGCAATAACAAATAAATTGCCATCCACCACTAACAAAATTACATAAACTATAAAAACTGAGAATAACATAATTAAAATGACTGAAGGATATTAAATGTAATACCATTTGCTTTATGAAAAACTTACTCTTTGTGTTAACTCTCCTCATTTGGTAGCTTACTTTTTTGACCAACCAAATATTCATTCACATACCTGGGAGAAGGTTTAGCATAAATGCCATCTCTGACATGCCAGCAGAAACTGACTTGACTTGGAGAACAGCAACAGCTTACACTCAATGAGCACTCCCAAGGTGCTATTAAAATGGAAGTGATAAAACTTACAATGGTTTTTTTCTTTTTTTGATTTTTCCACGTATTAATTCATTTCATCTTCACAACACCCCTAGAAGTGATTACTATTATTACCGCCACCTTACAGGGAAGAAATGCAAGTACAAAGAGGTTAAGTAACTTGCCGGAGGTCTGACAGCAGGGTGGGTGGAGCCAGAATTCAAACCCAGGCACTTTGGAGAAGTCCTAGAGCACCCCTGGGGTTACCTGGCTGCAATGGAAACAACCTGCATGGGTGAAATCAACCAACCAGCTTGAATCCTATCATGGAATTAGAAAGAGCGCGTGTGTGTATGAATGTGTGTGTAAGTATGTGTGTAGGGGATATAGGATGTGGGCACATGTACACGCCCTCCTTTGGGTGATTAAAAGAAAAAACTTACATCTTCTTAACAATGTAAATATCTCATTTTTGTGTGTGTGTGAGGAAGATTGGCCCTGAGCTAACATCTGTGCCAAGCTTCCTCTATTTTGTATGTGGGATGCCACCACAGCATGGCTTGACCAGCAATGTGTAGGCCCATGCCTTGGATCCAAACCCACAGCCCCCAGGCTGCCAAAGCAGAGCACGTGAACTTAACCACTATGCCGAATGGCAGGCCCCAAATGTTATCTCATTTGATTCTTCAAGAATCCTTGTGAGTATGACAGAGTATATTTTATTGTGTCCATTTTAAGATAGGGAAATCTGTAGGAAAATAAAAAATTATTATTAATAATAATTATAATGGCTAATATTTATTAGCACTTTTACGTGTGTCGATGTATTTAATCCTCACAACAAATTTAGTAGTTTCATAAGATTAACACACTACTTAACAGATTATTGCTCTTTTACAGATTAAACTGGGACTCAGAGAGATGAAGTGAGTTATCCAAGATCAGTTAGTGAATGGTGATAGAATTTCAATCAGAGAGGGATATGATTTCCTGGGAGCCTGGATCTTTTGGGGCTTTCCGGAAGAAAAAGAATACAAATTTTAAATTTCAAAATTAGGTGCAAATGTGAAGACTCACTGAGGATGAGAAAAGAGATCATAACAAATTACACATTTTTAAAAGCTTCTATGTATCAAACATTACAAAATCCAGAAAAATATTTTTATTGATTAACTGCCTGACGTATCTCTACCTTCTTCTTCCCCTCCTTTTTTTGGGTTACTTACTCTTCATTTTCTAGTTTTGTTTTTGTTTTTTTATTTTACCAGAGAGAGTTTATTCAAAGAAGAACGACATATGTATGGATTGGTTACAGGAATTTGATCTTACACAATGGCAGGAGCTGACTAAGCATTCTGTAAGGTTTGTTCCTTTTTTCCCAAAGATTGGCACCTGAGCTAACATCTATTGCCAATCATCTTTCTCCTTCTTCTTCCTCTTCTTCTTCTCCGTCTCCTTCTCCTCCTTCCCAAAGTTCCCCAGTACATAGTTGTATGCTCTAGTTGCAAGTCCTTCTGGTTGTGTTATGTGGAACGCCTCCTCAGCATGGCTTGATGAGCAGTGCTAGGTCTGGGCCCAGGATCTGAACTGGCGAAACCCTGGGCCACTGAAGTGGAGCACGTGAACTTACCCACTCAGCCACAGGGCTGGCCTCGAGATTGCAGGCCACTGGGGAGGCAGTTGAGGAGGGATGATGGATGTGAAGAAAGATCCAGGACAAATTGGAGCCAACATTAGGAGCTGAAAACCCACGGATGGACAGAAATCAGGTCTGTTACAGCCTCTGACAGAGTGGTATAGATGTCTGGCAGAACTAAGGCCCTTCATCCTGGAGTTAATTATGTATCCCTGCTCCAGGTGTTGTAGAAGCTGATGGAAGATCCAGGGGATGGTGGAGCAGTTGCAGGCCATGTGCTGCCTCGGACCATCAAGTTGGCTCCGCAGATGAGCAAACAACATAGATGCAGTGCAAAATGGCCACGGCTTCCCCTCCGCTTTCCAAATCTTCCACAAGAACCTCCCTGCGGCCCATCATAATCAGAAATATAGAAGAGTGAACATTCTGGGAAAAGTACTTCAGCCTATTCAAGTTGACGTATCACAAAGCGGTATCATGTTTTCTGCTGATGCTGGTTAGATGTTCAATAAATGTCAAACGTGTCTAGTTGGTTGATAGTGTTAAGTCCTTTATATCAACACTGATTATCTGTCTACGTGTTGTGTCAATGTCTGAGAAAGGGGTGTTGAGTTCTATAACTATATTTGTATTTTTTTCCATTTCCCCTTGCACATTTCAAAATATTCCCAATAAAAAATGTAAAATAGCCACGTAATCAGTGTTTGTTATTTTAGTGGTTGTTTACTCTTTGATTGTCTATTTGTATAAAATCGGGGTGGAAAGAGCCCTTAGTCTTCACTAATTGCAGTTTTCATATATATATATATATACAATAAAAATATATAAATGTGTACACATTTATATTTATAAAATACATATGTATGTTTTATATAATCTATACATGAAAGTATGTAAATACTTATATAATATACATAATTTTTTTTGCTAAAATATATGACCGTGTGGATACATTGCTAGGGCCTCTCCCAGGACCTTGGAAGGAACTCATGCAAATGAAGGCCCTTGACTTAAGTTTTCTGCTCTGATTCTAGCCCAGGTTTGTCTCAAAAGCCCAACCTCATGACCGCTCGACTGCCTCTTCAGTGAGAGAGTCAGGAGCAGAGTTCAGGTCTAACTCAATACAGGTGCTCTCTGCTCTATTTAAAGAATAGCTGTATCTGCCAGATTCCCACCGTCATCCAACTAGTGCATCAACGTATCTCAGTGAGCTTGCTCATGTTTGTCCAAGAATGTAGCCTGCTTTTTGCTCAAGAAAAATGTGAACATTCAACCAAACCTCCCAATCCCAATGTTAACGGAGAAGCAGATGAACACTTGAAAGAAGGCTGAGATTATGACTCCTGCTTTACGTAGGAAGCTGGCCCAGGTAATCCCATGTGACCTTCCAACAGAGTCGTCTGCTCACCTCTACCTTTTCTAACAGCAAGAATTCTGCCTGAGTGGAATTTGTCCATCTAATTTTCATTCACTCATCAATTCTGCGCAGATGGGAGTCATTCAATAAGTATCTATCCCATACCTGATATAATAGTGAATAAAACAAGCATGGTTGATGGTAAACTCAAGTGTGCTTCTTAAACTTTACCACCAGGTTAGAACATAGACACAGAGCCCTGAAGATGTAGTTGCTGGATAAAGATTCCACGGGACTCCTTCCATCAGAGCTGGTGGTAAAGAGAGAACATAATAATGAGAACAGCAACAGTACCTCACATTTTTGAACAGCTGTCGTATACCTTGTTCTCTGCCAAGCACTTTACACAAAGTATCTCACTGAATCCCCCCAATAACCCTGGAGATGGGTACCTAACCACTATGCCATCATGCAGGCAGTGCCCTTCCAGCAAATGGCAACAACACTCTGGGGTCAGTGAAATTCACCTAGGAAACGGGAGAGGTTCATGAATGAAGGTGAACCAAAAACGTCTGCGAACAACTCCAACATCAACCCAGAATCTGCTCACAAATATTTTCTCTCCTTCATAGGCTTTATCCTCTCCACCCAGGGGGAGGGAGAAGACTTTTTAATAATCAATGTCATTTAATGCCAAGGACAATCAAAAAGAACTTCTCATGAAATTTTTACCACCATGGCTTGCAATTTTTAATCAAGAAAAACATCCCTGTATACCTTCCCCAATAAATCCTGGCCTCCGTCCACCCATATTAATCACTCCAAGATGGCCTGAGAACTTATTTAATGTCACTGCTTAATCACTTTATTAAATGCCACTGCTCCTGAATGTGAATATTTATTTTATCTCATCTCTGACATCTTCCATAGAGCCCTAATCGAAGAACCCCGACTCCTTTTCAAAAGAACATGAGTTTCCCACTGTGCACCCCATTTGTCACTTCTTGCTGTAAAGATCAAATGGTACAATCTGAGGTACATCAGAAAAACCACTCTTTCTGACATGTCTCCCTTTGGTCTTATTCAGAATCCTATCATAGAAAGTTATTGCTAAAGACTAAGCATGAGCCTCTCCAAATTCCTCCCTCGGGGGTGGGGGCGGTGGCACAATATTTTATGCCATAAATTTTCATTTTCAATTATTCTTCTCTGTTCTGAGGAGTGAAAGGGGCATGAAAGTCCTGGAAACTTCAGAAATGAGAGGTTACTGAGAGAAAAAGAGCTAAGAAACAGAGAAAAAGAGCTCTGTCACCAACAGAAATGTTACCAAAAAAGAGTTTTTGCTTCCTTGACTAAAACCAAAATGTTGTCACAGGACTGGGATAAGGAGTGTCTTGCCCAGTCTCAGTGGAGGAAGGCGGAAGGGTGAAAGGATGGGGAGTTCCATAACTGGTACAGCAAGGACCTGCTCTGGAGGGAGTGGTTTTCATTGCAGTTGACATAGTCCTGGAGAGAAAAAGAAAACTAAACTCGACTGAGTGTTTCCTAAATATTATGAAGACAAACTCTCTGGAACAAATATTTTTGCTCCAGGGCTGGAAAATTGATTTCTTTGTGTATGCCAATGCCAATTGATTGGTAGTGGCTTGCTGTAGCATTGTGTGAGAAGGATTCTGAGACCTTCTCAAGCACAGTTGGAAAGAGAGCTGCGATGAGTTAACAAGGTCTATTGCGGAGAGAAGAAAGGAATGTCATGACTTCCGAGTAGCTGCTATCCGTGCATTGTCATATTGGTTAGTCCACCCAACACTGCCATGAAGACAAGAGAAATGCAGGTGTAGACACTAAGGTCCCACCTTTTATTTCATTCAACTCTTAAATCTCCTTCCTCACAGAAATTTGAAACTGATGTTGTCGGTTTCATATATTTAAAGGGATCTTAGAGGTTCTCTACACCTAACTCCTCACTTTATGAATAAGGAAACTAAAAATCAGAGAAGTGATTTACTTATTAACACTTTGAGTTCCAGGTTTTTTTCATATACATTTCTACGAATAGGGTCATTTCATTGTATAAAACAAAACAGAATTCTGAGAGGGTCACTACAAAATAAAATTTAAGAATGTTATATTTTTCTGTTGACATCCACTATACTAATCAAGAAGGCTCCTTTATGGAGAAAAATTATTGGCTATTGAGAGAATTATGCTTATACTTAAGGATTTAGAAATATGGGAAGAAATTACATTTTAGAAACTCACTATGATACTCATAATGAAGTAGAAATCTTTTACTATAGAATGTAAACAAAGACTTACTTTTAACGCTAAGAACTTTACTTTTTTTCCCTCATTTGGTCCACAACCCTGATAAAGCATGACCTCATTCCCATTTTCCAGGGAACGTGCTGCCCAGAGCTAGGCAGTACAGGGCCGAGACACATGCGCAGGCTTGTGTTATACAATAGTTTCGGCTCTTAACTCCTCTGTTCTGTTGCCTTGTTCTGTGACCTTTGGAAAAGAAACAGCATCTCATCCTCTGTGAAATAATAAAGAGAATTCACAAGTATTACAGAGTATGAGAAATCCACTTACTGGGCTCAGGAAGAAGAAAGAAAAACCATTAGCTGGGGAAAATGGAAAAAACACTAAAGGGTGGATGTGAGAAATCAAGAGGGGGCTGGCTGGCTCTCTCTGATGCAGAGGAATCCAGGATGTGATGGACACTAGACAGGATTTATCACTCTTTTCATCCTCAACCACTTCAACTCATTCCTGGGGGGAGACAGGGGTGGGGAATGGGGAAGCAATCTAAAGAACCATGTCTTATCATAAAACTATAAAACTTGGGGTTCGGGTAGGCAGTACTTTTCATTTCAACTAGGGTTGGGATTTGAGGAGAGAAATCAGTTCAATAGACAGCCAGAGTGGTTTAATCTCTTTCTAGAATTAGATGATGATGATGATGATTATAGCTAGGTGATAGATAGAAAGATAGATGATAGATTGATAGACAGATGACAGATAGATGGTAGATGATAGATCGATAGATGGATGAGAGATAGATAGACAGTGAGATAGATAGATGATAGATAGACAACAGATAAGCAAGCAAGCTGTCTGCAAAGCTAGTATTACAGAATGACATTTGGTTTCCTGGGCCATAGTTTAAGATACGGAAATGTTGGTCTCCCGGCAGAGAAAAGAGCACACATCCAGTATACGCAGGCTACCTGCTTATTGATTTATCAAGCTGACTTTACACTAAAAATAGAGGCAGAGAAAGAAAAATGCCCAGAAATGAATCAGGGCAGCATCTATGACAAGAGAAGAAAAAATAATAGTGGAAGGAATGCCTGGTACTTCATAATGGAAATAATGGGAAGAGTAGCTGAAAGTCATACTGAAAAAAAATATGTGTAACCTTAGTACCTGCCACACCAGCCCCTGTTATGTTTTCTCATCAACATAAAACATGCCATCAATTCTCCTATTTTAAGGAAACCGTCTTTTTATCCCCCCATATCTAACCTCATTTCTCTACTCCTTTTTATAGTAAAACTCCTTGAAAGCGTTACCAATTTTCCTTGCATTTTCCCCTGAACCACTCAGTCAGACTCAGCCCTTTTTCAGCTTACCAAAACACCAGTGACCTCCAGGTTGTGAAATCTAGTAGACAGTTCTCAGCTTACTTGAACTAACAGCAGAGCAATTATCCAACCATATGGACAGCTGCAGCCACACTGGCTGGTAAAACATTAAGATATGTCCACACCATTGATAAATAGCCCAATTTCTGAGCCCTCTGAATGCCCCAGCCAACCACTGCTACTCCCTAGAACCCATTCCTTACTTTCTCAAAACCCAGAAAGTAGTGGATTAATCCTAGGCACTGCAGGGGCCTCCAGGTCCTGCTCCAGCACTAAGGCCAGATTCTATTCCCATTGATCAACAGTGTACGTGCCAGTTGTACCCCCCAAGGGTCTTTACTCCCTGGCATTGCCACCCCCTCCATCCCCAAGATGAGTGGTCCATGGCCTGCCCACGTGCCACACACAGCTCTGAGGATCTCTGAGTCACATTGTTTGGGAGTCTTCTTGGTGTCTACTAGGCTCCTGGAATTCCAGCCAGCCCACCATGGCTCCATGAGCCAACCTTAGATCCTGGCTCTAGTAGGCCCAGACATTTGTAAAAAGTGTCCCTGGTGGCACTGATATCCAAGTAAGGAAATGCCTAAGCTCCATCTGGCCTCCAAAGCTCTGGCCTAGTACTGCTGGTGCTCATCCTGGTGGTGACTTCACATGGCTACATAGGGCTGTAGCCTCCATGGGACTTTGCCTCAGAAAGGATCTGGGAAGGGCAGGCAGAACAGGTGGGCAGGAAGGAATGGATGGGGCCCTTTGGGACAGTTTGTGGTCAAGGATACCTAGAGTGTGGGTCACTGTTGAGTTTCACCTCTATGTAAATGGGTAGGCTCATTAAAACCCACCAAGCACTCAACCATCACAAAAGTTAGCAGCAATAACTTCATTAATGAAAATGAAAACAATGACTTACAGTATTTGTTCTGTGTCTGGCAAATATCAACTCATTTAAGTACTTAATGATCATCATTGTGCCCATTTTTACAGATAACTGAGACACATGGAGGTTATTTGAAACTTAAATGGCAGAACCAAGACTCAAACTTAGTCAGTCCGGCACGTAGCCAATGCTCTTAGCTGCTACAGTACTCTGCCTCTCGTTTGGCCTGAATGATCATATTCCACCCAATTAAATATGACATTACGAAATTATTTTCTTGATTTACTTGATAATAAAGATTTTTAATACACAAAATCTCGGTAATATAACGACTAAAGCATTTAGAAGGGTAGAACATTTTTTATGTAATTGCTTTTCAATAGAAGTTGAGAGAATTTGGTGCCACGATCTATATTATTGATGTTAATTTGACATTCTAAGCCACCAATGACCATAAATTTAGCGGGGAAGTTTTTATGTGCTGAATGCCATCCTCTTTATCAAAGAATAGCTCACAGATAGGGGCATCATTTAGCTAGTGACAGCCTCCTCAAATAAAAGATCGCACCAACAATTTCTAAAAATTAACAAATCCTTTAAATGGTTTGATGAATAATTTGTACCATGACTATGTCACATGACAGAATTATACTATATCTAGCTTAGCTTTTTCAAAGGATAAAGGAGGTTTCTTTTCAGTTGTTATATATATACTTTTACATTAACTTATTTTACCAAGCTGATTGTTAAAGATTTTTAATATCTCCTCACCTTTCACTAGGATTTGACTCTCTCCTCCTTAAAACATGTTTTCAATAGAACTTAATGCAACACATTCTTGTTCTCCTCCTAGATACCATGGAAACTTCTCGATGTCTCTTGCTGATTATTCCTCATGTCTCTGATCTCCAAACCTTAGCACATCCTAGGCTCAGTCCTGGGACCTTTTCGCTTGTTTGTGTTTTCTCTCTTGGTCACCATATCCAGTATAATCGCTTTAAATACTACCTATGCTACCTGCAAATGTGTGTCTCTAATCTTACCTCTTTCTTGGATATCAGACTTCTATATCCAAATGGTTACCAGACAGCTCCTCTTGGGAATCTCCGCTTAAAGCTAATATGTCTAAAACTCAACTCGATCTTCTTCTTCAAACTCCCGGTTTTTCCCATCTTCTTAAATGGCAGCTCTATCTATCTAGTTGTTCAAGCTCCAAACCTCAGAGTCATTCTTGATTCCTCTCTTTCGTATCCCGTGTCCAATCTATCAGCAAATATCCTAAGATCTAAATAGATCCAGAACTGTACCTCTTTTCATCACCCCCTCTTCTATCACCCTGGACCATGCCATCATCATTTTTACCTGAATTGTTTGCAATATCTCCTTAATGGTCCCCCTGATGTCACTCTTACCCTCCTGTTCTCTATTACTGATTTTCAAAGGGTCATTCCTTTAAAACGTAAGGCAGATCATGTGGCTCCGCAATTCAAAATTCTCCAATGACTTCCATCTAACTTGAGTACAAGCCTAAGCCACTATAGTGACCTACAGGCCCCTTCATGATCTGACAATACATTTCCTCCTGACTCATCTTCTTCCTTCACTTGGCTTCAATCATAGTGACAGCCTTCCTAGACCTTGCACATGACAGACACACTCCTGTCTCAGGGTGGTCACATCAGCCATTCTATCTGCTCAGACAATTTTTCTCTTAGATACCCACTTGGTCCTTTTCTCTCTTCATAACTTTTCTCAAATGTCACTGTATTAGCTCCCTCTTGCTGCTGTAACAAATTAGCACAAACTTAGTGGCTTTAGTTCTAGAGGTCAGAAATTGTAAAGTCAATTGATTATTAGCAGGGTGTCATTCTTTGGGAAGCCACTTCGTTGCCTTTTCCAGATTCTAAATGCAACTACATTCCTTAGCTCCTGGTCCCTTCAAAGCCAGCAGCATAGCGTCTTGAAATCTCTCTTTCTCTGACCTCTGCTTCCATTGTCACAATGCCTTTTCTGATTCTGACTCTCCTGCCACCCTCTTATAAAGACCTTTGTGATTACATTGGGCTGACCCACATAATCCTGGATAATCTCCCCATCTCATGATCCTTAACTTAATCATCTCTGCACAGTCGCTTTTACCATATAAAGTACATATTCACAGGTTCTGAGGATAAGGATATGGACATCTTTGGGGGCCATTATTCAGTCTACCACAGTGACCTTTTTAGTTGATCTTTTCCAGCTGAAATAGTTAAGCTTACAAGTCTCATTCTCTCACCAGAAAGCCCTAGCCTCCTTTTCTGCTAAATTTTTCTCCAAGCACTTATCACCATCTGACACATGGAGTATCTAAAATTCATCCATCAAGCCCATTAGAATAAGGGTAAGTGGGTTTAGTCTCTTCTCTTCATTGCTATACCACCAGTGCCTAGAAGAGTACCTAGCATAAAATGGGCCCTCAATAAGTATCTGTTGAATGAGTATAAGAGTCACTTCAATAATAACATATGCAGGAAGGAGACTCACAACTAGAATCTGCTAATGAAATATATACATTGAAAATATTACCAGTGTTTGCCAAGGTCTAGTTCTGTGCTTGTCGCCCATAAAAGACTGCACTTTCAGCTTCTTTGTGGTTGATTGGGACCACATGACTAATTCTGCCCATTGAAATGTGACCACGAGTGGTGTATGTCAGGTCTGGTCTGAGGCAGTGGAGAGCCCATGCATTCTTCTCCAGTCCATATTCCTCTGTTGAAGCAACTAGGGAGCTGGTGTTTCAGGGGGTACAGCTGCAGGTGACAGAACCTCTGACACCCTGGGTGTCTGAGTGACTGTGCAAAACAGAACCTTCCCTTTATCCCCACCAACCAGAGTAGGACATATCATGTGATCAAGAAACCAACTTTTGTTGCATTAAGACACTGAAACTTTAGCTTGTTTGCTGTCAGAACATAACCCAGTCTATTCTGATGAATACAGAATTTCCCACCAGAAGTTGGGTGGCCTTGTAAAAAGTAACGCAGAATTTGTGGCACTAACTTCACAGTTATGTGGTCATTGACAAGGAAACTGATACCAGAGGCTAGAAAGGCTGTGACCCATGTTTTATAGTGACCAAGTATTTAGTAAAACTGTCACTCATGTAACTTCAGAAACAGATCATGATTTGAGTGACCTGCAGCGCTAGGGGAAAACATGTTAGAATGTTTGTTTAGTGATTTTGTCGTGTTTGGCTAGGTATTATATGAAAGACGGGAGCCCAGGAGAGAATTGCCCAATTTGAAAGCAGAAATAAAAGGAAATTGAGAGATTTAGGAATTGGGGCTCTGCAAGGTTAAAAAAAATACCCAACTGCTTCTAGACTCGAAATAGTACAATATGAGAGTCAGAAAGCAATTTTAAGGGAGATGGCAATAAAATCCTTCAACAGATTATATTACCTAAGGGCAAGGATCAGATTAAGGATATATTGCTCAGTAAATCTTTTTCAACGGTATAAAATTACTCATGTCAAATATTAAGAGTAAAACTTGCCCAAGAAGTGGGATAGAGAAAGAGAGCTGTGGGAGTGAAAATGCAAAGAAACACACCAGATGTGAGAAATTTGTCCCAAAAAGAACTATGGGATCTTCCTCTTCTCTTCCCTTCCCTCTTGAAAAATTTGGTCCTAAAGCCATTAGGTGGGCAGAGGAAGGTGGACTTTCACACTGGTGTGGGGGTAGCAGCAACCACAGTGGCCCAGAGGAGAGTACTGGAGCCTGAGCTGAATAAGGAGGGCACCTGCATAGGACGGCTGCCTGGGTCTGAGCCCTAGTGGGGCAAGGAGGGTGTCCATGTAGAGGAGGGAGTGTGGGGGTCAGGGCCTCAGAAGGGTGAGGAGGGCATCTCTGGGGAGGGGAGCATCTTGGCAAGTGATGTCAGAGCTTCAGGACACTGAAGAGTCTTCCTGGAGAAGTGGCCTGGTGTGGGGTATCAGAGGGCATCTGTATGGAAAACACACACCAGCACAGAGAGTGAGAACCCATATGGACTGAGGAGAGTATCCTAAGTGGCGAGGGTTAAGGGACAATGGGTCAGGCACGCGGAGGAAAAGCCTGAGCACGCTGAAGAAGACACCCACACAAAAGGTGGTATGTCATTGGGTTTCAGAGCCCAGAGTGAAAAGGGCACTCCCACAGAGAGTATGCAAAGTACAGGTTTAGCGGCCAAGCAGAGTGAGCAAGGGGTCTTTATGGAGTGGCAGCCTAGCACGGGTGTCAGAGCTTGAGCAGGGGGAGGGCGCATCCAAACTAGAAAAGCAGACTGGATCAGGACGTCAGCCTGAGCCAGTGAGGATGGCATTCACATGGAAGGGGCAGCAGCAGTGGATGATTGGTTATATGCTGAGGGGTTGATGAAATAAAGATAACAGGAGACAGTTTCTCACTGTCAGAGAAGGGCACTTCAAATATGAAAAGGGAGAAAAGTAGAAGGAGCCCTGTGGTACATCATGATGAACTTGTGGAGATTATATATATATATATACACACATATACATATACAAACATATATATTCATATATATTATGTAATACAACATATATTATTTATAGTGTAATATACATTATATAAAAATATAGATGTAAATGTATATTTTATATGTGTATACGTATATACATGCATACATACACAGATTCCCTAACTCTGTCCTCTGAGAGAGCCTGGGAAAAGTGATACTCGAATAGCAATGGACATACCAGGTGCCTAGATTATGACTTCTAAACACCTATTCTCTACCAAAAGGAACCACTGTTCCTTGGAGAAAAGGCCAATTCCAGACCTGGGCAGGAAAAGTATAATATAATCTTGGAATATTTTGTCCTAGAAAATAAGGAATAGCTCAAAGAATGATAAAGACATGTCAAAAGGCCACAGATGCCTGCTTGAAGGGGCACCCACTGGTCAAATCTAGGACAATTTGATTATCAAAATAAGCAATGTTGGCAGTGGATTATAATCCGCTAAATAAATTGAGAAACATATATATTCTAAATACAAACTAATAATGAATAAATTGAAAGTTTGGTGACAAATGAGATACATACATGGCTCCAAAGTACTTTCCCACAGTAGTTATCAGTTACGAAGGGAAAAAGAGTAACTTTACAGTGGAGAAGCCTGGCAGACATCATCTCATTCAGGCGATCAAAGCGAAAAAGTAAAAATCTCTGTCACTCAATGGCACGTGACAAGAGCACAGCAACACTTCTGTGATATTCCTGCCAAAATGCACGACTTGAATCTAATAATGGGGAAACATGAAACAAACGCAAATTGAGGGACACACTACACAGTAGTTGGCCTATTGTCTTCAAGAGCATCACGGTAATGAAAGTCAAGGAAAGACCGAGGACCTGGGCCACAGTGAGGGACGCACGACAGGACAAGGAAAAACAACTATGATTCTGAGCTGGATTCTTTTGCTATAAAGGACATTTTTAAAACATCAGGCAAAATTTGAATGTGTCTGAGGACCAAATGATAGTAACCCATCAATGTTGATTTCCTGATTTTGATGATTATGGTTTGCTTATGCAGGAGAATGTCCTTGTTAGTAGGAAACGCACTTACTAGGAGATGCTGGGGCATCAGATCAGCAACTTGCTCTCAAATGGCTCAGGGAAAAGAAAGTTCTCTGTGCCATCCTTGCAGCTTTCCTACAAGTTTTATATTGTTTCAAAAATAATAATACAGGCGTACCTCAGAGATATTGAGGGTTTGGTTCCAGACCACTGCAATAAAGTCACACAAATTTTTTTGGTTTCCCAGTGCCTATAAAAGTTATATTTACACTATATTGTAGTTTCTAAAGTGTGCAATAGCATTGTCTAAAAAAACAATGTACATATCTTAATTAAAAAATACTTTATTCCAAAAACTTTCTGTGCATCATCTGAGCACTCAGCAAGTCCTAATCTCTGTGCTGGTGGAGAGTCTTGACAATGTTGATGGCTGCTGACCGATCAAGGTGGTGGTTCTGAAGGTTGAGGTGGCTGTAGCAATTTCTTAAAATAAGACAACAGTGAAGTTTGGCAAATCGATTGACTCTTCCTTTCATTAATGATTTCTTTGTAGTATGCAATGCTGTTTGACAGCTTTTGGGGGGGTTGCTTTTGTTTGTTTGTTTGTTTGTTGCTGAGGAAGATTCTTCCTGAGTTAACATCCATGCCAGTCTTCCTCTGTTTTGTACATGGGCCACCGCCACAGTATGGCTGCCAACGAGTTGGGTAAGTCCACACCCAGGAACTGAACCTAGGCTGCTGAAGTGGAGCATGCTGAACTTAACAACTAGGCCATGGGGCCAGCCCCTGTTTGATGGCATTTTACTCATAGTAGAACTTTCTTTCAAAATTGGAATCAACCCTCTCAAACCCTGTTGCTGTTTTATCAACTAAGTGTATGTCATATTCTAAATCCTTTGTTGTCAGTTCAACAGTCTTCACAGCATCTTCACCAGGAGTAGTTTCCATCTCAAGAAATGACTTTCTTTGCTCCTCCATAAGACACAACTCCTCATCAGTTAACATTTTATCATGAGATTGCAGCAATTCAGTCACATCTTCAGGGTCCACTTCTAATTCTAGTTCTCTTGCTATTTTCACCACATATGCAGTTACTTCTTCCACTAAAGCCTTGAACCCCTCAAAGTCATCCATGAGGGCTGGAATTGACTTCTTCCAAACTCCTGTTACTGTTCAGATTTTGACCTCTTCCCATGAATCACAAATGTTCTTAATGGCATCTAAAATGGTGAACACTTTCCAGAAGGTTTTCAATTTACTTTGCCCAGATCCATCAGAGGAATCACTGTCTATGGCAGCTATAGCCTTACGAAATGTATTTCTTAAATAATAAAACTTGAAGGTCAAAATTACTCCTTGATCCATGGGCTGAAGAATGGATGTTGTGTTAGCAGGTATGAAAACAACATTCATCTCATGGTACATCTCCATCAGAGCTCCTGGGTGACCAAGTGTATTGTCAATGAGCAGTAGTATTTTGAAAAGAATCTTTTGTTCTGAGAAGTAGGTCTCAACAGTGGGCTTAAAATATTCAGTAAACTGCATTGTAACAGATGTGCTGTCATCCAGGCTTTGTTGTTCCATTTACAGAGCACAGGCAGAGTAGATTTAGCACAATTCTTAAGGGCCCTAGGGTTTTCAGAATGGTAAATGAGCATTGGCTTTGACTTAGAGTCACCAGCTGCATTAACCCCTAACAAGAGAGTCAGCCTGTCCTTTGAAGCTGTGAAGCCAGGCACTGACTTCTCCTCTGTAGCTATGAAAGCCCTAGATGACGTCTTCTTCCAATGTAAGGCCATTTTGTCTACATTGAAAATCTGTTGTTTAGTGTCGTCACGTTCATTAATGGTCTTAGCTGGATCTTCTGGATAGCTTGCTGCAGCTCCTGCATCAGCACTTTCTACTTCACCTTCACTTTGTGTTATAAAGATGGCTTCTGTCCATAAACCGCATGAACCAACCTCTGCTAGCTGCAAACTTTTCTTTCACAGCTTCTTCCCCTCTCTCAGCTTTCACAGAATTGAAGAGAGTTAGGGCCTTTCTCTGGATCAGGCCTTGCCTTAAGGGAATGTTGTGACTGGTTTGCTCTTCTATCCAGACCCCTAAAACTTTCTCCATATCCGCAAGAAGGATGTTTCAGTTTCTTATTGGTGTGTTCACTGGAGAAGCACTTTTAAATTCCTTCAAGAACTTTTCCTTTGCATTCACAACTTGGATAATTGTTTGCCACAAGGCCTAGCTTTTGGCCTATTTTGGATTTCAACATTCCTTCCTCACTAAGCTTAATCATTTCTAGCTTTTGATTTGAAGTGAGACATGACACTCTTCCTTTCACTTGAGTGTTTAGAGGTCACTGAAGGGTTATTAATTGGCCTAATTTCAATATTGTTGGGGTCAGGGAATAGGGAGGCCTGAGGAGAAGGAGAGAGATGAGAACGGCCAGTTGGCAGAGCAGTCCGAACACACACAACATTTATCAAATTAAATTCACTGTCTTACACAGGTGTGGTTCACGGGATCCCAAAACAATTACAACAGTGACATCAAAGATCACTGATCACAGATTACCATAACAAATATAATAACAATGAAAAAGTTTGAAATATTATGCGAATTACCAAAATATGACGCAGACCTGAAGTGAGCAAATGCTGTTGGAAAAACGGTGCTGATAGACTTGCTTAGCACAGGGTTGTCACAAATTTTCAATTTGTAGAAACGCAATATCTGCAAAGCACAAAAAGTGCCATGAAATGAGGTGCACCTGCCATAAGCAAAAAGAAAATAAAAATAAAAATGAAAATGGATTGTGAATATGGGTGTGGTTTCTGGCACGCAAAGATCCTGGAATCTGATGGAAAGAAACTTTCTACGTTTTTGAAAGATGGGGAGAAACTGTTGGCTCCCAATGTTTTCTGGTCAGAACGTGGGCTGTGACATCTGCACAGTTCTCATAGGGTCTATTTCCCGCAGTCAACTCTAGCTATGGCTGAAGAAGAAAATGGAAAAAGAAAAATCTCCCAAAGACGTGGGCTGAGAAACAAAGGACAAGGACGCCTTAGGGTACAGTGCCCGCCAGTGAGACGGAAGAACTCCTGTGGACCAGTGACTGCGCCCCCTTCCTGGATGTTGCATATCGGGCCCAAGGCAGGGCAGATAACTTGCATTTTTCATTCATGGTCTCCAGGCAAAGAGGAGCCATGCCTGGATCAAGTAGAGACTGTGACACTTCACCAAGAGAGCCTGGGCTTTGAACTCAATACCATGACCAGTTAAGACTTTCAGGTTATCTCCCTTGGGGAGGGTTGTTGGAGAAGAGTGAACTGAATGTTTGATGACTGTAAACAGACTATGCTAGCCACTTTTAGTATTCACCCAAATCTGGTTCTCTTCTTTTTCTGTGCATATAGAACACTGCAACTATTAGCCCCAACGACTTCTGACTATTTCAGCCCAATGAAAGGTGAGCAGAAGTGACACGCATCATTTCCATACAGAGGCAGTGAGGTGGCCAAATATTAGCCCTCCATCTCCCTTTCTCTGCTGCAGTGATTGAAGTCATTTGCTCCAGATGCTGCAGCTGCAAGACGGCAGATTCCCTATCAGCCTGTCATCCTGAGTGTCACGCCGGAGGCAGGCACCCAAGAGAATCTAGAAATAAAGTGAGCAAGCAAAACACTTTTTTAAAGAAAATTAAGCCACTAGGTTTCGAGGTTGTTCATTACCACAGTATAATCTAGTTTATATAGATACTTAATTCAAAGAACAGAACCTGGGTAGAGGAAGGTAAAAGACACGAGCATCTGATTGAAGACAAAAGAAGAGTGGTAGGAATGATCTCTCTGTGGGTATCCTACAGTGAATTAACCAAAGAGATACGGGACATGGGTTTCCCGATAGACATAGCAACACCAACATAGCAGCAAGACCTAGAAATTTGCTTTCTTTAGGCTGAGGGTCATAGAAAAGGAAAGTGCCCCCCTTTTGATCCCCGGCCTTTTACATGCTTGGATTCTTGACACCTGAAGTGGCTCTCCTACTAGTTCCTGGTCTTAAGATTTCTGTCTCCTCACCTCCCTCTGGTCTTAGTAACAATCCTCAATGGTTTCTGTCTCTGCATTCTGCATACTGGATTTCTTACAATACCTGACTCCCCCCAGGTGTTTTAAGGTTTTTTGTTTGCTTTGTTTTCAGTTTATTTGATATCCTTGGCAGAAATCCTGGCTCAGCTGACAGAAATAAAGATACTACAATGATACCCATAATCCTAACTAGTTACCCTGCGTAGTAAGAATACTTCTTAATGAGGGTCAACACCCCACTACTTAGAGTAAAACATAGCTGCCAAAATTATATGAGATAGTTTGTAATAGAAGTTCACCAAATATAGATTTTGGTCAAACGCCCAATGGTCAAGTGTTAAAATCAATATTCAGCTAAAGCCGAGTCAAAGCTGAAAATAGCCATCATAGAAGGAAGCTACAGGATAGAAAATATATTATTTTATTTATGTGTATACAAAATTCATTATTGACATTATTACAATATACAAAAAATATTATTATTATTACAATTTTATCACTGAACTTTTAGAAGTGAAATTTTAAGTTTATCGTATGAATGCAGGAGCAATTCTTGCTTCGCATGGTCAGCTGTTTGATGGTTCCTATATAGCACATTTGTGAGATTAAATAACTCATTAAAATTGGAAAAAGAACAAGAAATTTGGAGGTACCTTTTTCTCTAGTGTTCTCTTCTCGTGTTCTACTCCACTGTTCTTTATTATATCTAACTTTGTGTGTGTGTGTGTGTGTGTGTGTGTGTGTGTGTGTGTGAGGAAGATTGACCCTGAGCTAAAATCTGTTGCCAATCTTCCTCTTTTTGCTTTAGGAAGACTGTTGCTGGGCTAACACCTGTGCCAATCTTCCTCTATTTTGTATGTGGGCCGCTGCTACAGCATGGCTTGATGAGCATTGTGTAGGTCCATGCCCAGGATCTGAACCTGCAAACCCCGGGCCACCAAAGCGGAGCATGTGAACAAAACAACTACACCACCGGGCTGGCCCCTGTATCTAGTTTTGGTATGTGAGTTTTGAGTTTTCTCTTCTCATCAAATGTGGAGGTCACAGAGTTGACATTCTTGCTTCATTCTTACAAGATAAAAAGAAATCCCAAAAGAAGTTTTCCTTAAAAACAATCATGGCCTTAATGAAATTGCAAAACTAAAATTTAAATATAGTTCTTAAAGCTTGTTTTGTTTAACATACATCTAATAATTTTATAAATAGTAGAACTATGACATAATCATATTCTTATTATTCTGCTTTGGATTATTTAAATTCTTATAAATATTTATTTGCTGAGAAAGGATAACTTCCTGAAATTATCTGTAGAAGCCAGATTCCCTTAATTTTTGTATTAACTGCTAAACCATACCCTTATTTATCTATTTAAAGATTCCTAATTGTTTTTAAATATTAAAACGAACAGCTTTCGTAACAGCTATTGTTCCCTTTTATAACTGCAATAATAAATATGCCTTCACACTTTTAATGGACTGGGAGTGTTTATATAAAATACATACAGAGATTTGACTCTGAGTAACACCTAGTACACTCACTTATATTTAAAGGCATCGTGATAAATCTGAATAATATATCATGTTTGTATTACTTACGTTGCTCAACTGATAAGACGTAACTGTAAACAATAGCATGATGTTGTTATTGACCATGGACAAGGTCAAAGGTGCCAAAACTTGTTTAAAAATGTACGTGGGCTGTTCTGACGTTTAAAGGCTAAGACTGATGACAAAGCCAAGGCTGAATAGTGGACTTTTGGGCCAGATTCCTCGGGCGAAGCTAAACTTTGGTGTATCTCTCGTGTGTACAAACGATACTTCGAAGACGGATTCTCTGATGGCTGGAATTTACAGAAAGGTGAATGCCAAAGACCACCTTCACACAGGGTGCAACCCCCTCTCTAAGCAAATCAGCTCGTGTATATGGGATTGAGCTGGGTTGGCAAAGGCCTCCCGGGGCAACTAGGGAAGCAAAATTCCTTGACATAAAAGAAGGAACGGAAAAATACACATTCTCCTAGCTTTGGTAAAGAAGATTTACACTAAATAGAGAGCTCACCTAAAATGTCTAAGCAAAAAGCAGAAGAAAAAGGAATGGGAGGTGCTGGCCCTGCGGCCGAGTGGTTAAGTTCATGCGTTCTGCTTCGGCAGCCCAGGGTTCGCTGGTTTGGATCCTGGGCACAGGCCTGCACACCACTCATCAGGCCATGCTGAGGCAGCATCCCACATAGAAGAACTAGAATGACTTACACCCACGATATACAACTATGTACTGGGGCTTTGGGGAGGAAAAAAAAAGAGGAAGATTGGCAACAGATGTTAGCTCAGGGCCAATCTTCCTCAAAAAAGAAAGAAAGAAAGAAAAAGGAATGGGAAATCACAGATGAGGCAAAGTTTGGGACCGTCTGCCCGCCTCTGCTGTTTATTGACTCCTCTACTTTAACCAAGATCTGTAACCCACCTGAGCCTGAGTTTTCCCATCTATAAGATGTAGGTACCAGTATCTACATTCTCAAATTCATAAAGTAAGGGAAAGCTGAAAGTTTCGTAAATTCTAAAGCTCTACATAAAACAGATTTTAAACATTCAAGGAAGCTTTTCATTAAAACATTTTACTCTATTCTGATCACTCCCTCACCTCTCCAGTTTGCTACATACTATATTGATCCTGCTTACATGTTACGCTATAAAAAAAAATATTAATATTACTACCACAATTCCCATTTTACAGACAAGGAAACTGGGGCACAGAGCTAAGAAAGCACAGAGCTAAGATTACACAGCTAGAAGCATCACGACACACATCATTTACTGACAAGATCAAATCAGAGAACCTGCAAAGCTGAATCCAGGCCTTAGTGCACGGTTACTTTGCCAAGCAAAGGTCTTTGGTACAAAAACATCAAGCCTTACCTGTTGACCTCCCTAACTCAGTGTTGAGTCTTTTCATCCTAAGTTTCCAAGATAAAGTTTGGTTAAACACTGGAAAAGAAAGCCTGCTGCCCAAAATATTTATTATTTAAGGTGCTTGAATATTCATTGTAAAAATGAGGGGTACCCCTGAAATCGAGCAGAAGACCCTTTGCGTGCCTCAAAGAATGCCGAAACTCTTAGTCTTGAAAGCCCCAAACAAAATCAGTCTCTCTCGGTTCAGCCGGCATCTGAGCGAGCTGACGGACCTGAGACAACAAACGAGGCCTGTTGGAATTGGTCACAGCCACATAAATATCAGAGATAATCCTGTGGCCCAGAGCTCTGCTTTGGACCAACCAGGAGGTTGGCTACGTTCAGGAACTCACTCCACAATGAGTGTGGGAGGGGACCATCCCAAACAAGGCCAAAGGATCCTGAAGCTCTCTTCTAATTAAGCCTCAGAGGTGCAGGGAGGCCTAAGACTGTTCTTTTTTATGATAGTATCAGGTGATTCTTCTGCACACCAATGTTGACCTGACAACTACTGATATAGAGGGAATGGGACATGCCTCTTAGCTTGAGGTTTGAGTGTCACTTAGATTTGATCCCAGGAGTGACTGAGAGTGCTTTGCATCCCCTCCAGCTCCACCACTACAGCTGAAGCAGAGGCCGGGATCACAGGTGGGAAAACAGCCAAGCCTGAGCTTTATATCATTGGCCTGAAGAGTAGAAACCCCAACCGTTGGCTCAGACATACCCCAACTTCTCTAAGTCCCAAGCAAGGAACGGGCAAGAACAATGGCATCAAAGGAGCCAGAGAAGCAGGGTCAGAAGGAATATAGCAGCAGCTCTAGAGACGTCTCATTCCTGCCCATGAAGTCAGCTTACTTAGTGGTAGGTAGGGCGCTGGCAGCTGAGTCTGCCTAATTCTGAGGTTTAGCACAGAAACTCATTTGGATAACACACTTCAACCATGTCCTCCAACCCAGTTTTCATTAGTAATAAAAATATATACAGAAATTTACTCTCGTTTTCTTCCTTCTCCATCCTAGGGTGATAGAAGGCAGCAAGTCAGGTGTGTCTGCCCTGCAGAATCAAACTTTCCCATGATCTAAATTAAGGGACAGTGGGAAGCCAATTGTTGCTGTGTAAGCCGTGCCCTCCAGTCCAACTTAGATCAGTAAAAGAACAAGTCTTTTGATCTCCATCCTTGTGACTACTTTGTTTTTCTCAGTTGGTTTGGAATTCAAGAGAAGAGTATAGGAGTGTAATTTGAGTCCCCCAACCCCAGACTCGTGTTCAGGATTCACTGCCCAAGAGATGTGCGTGACCTGAAGTTAGTAATTCAATCCATTCAAGTCTCTGTTTTCTCATCCATAAAATGGAGATAATAGTAGAAACTGCCTCAAGGACTGTTTGGCAGGATAACAGGGTATAACCCAAGAAAAGTGCTCAGCAGAGTGACTGGCACATTTTTTCCAGTTTTATTGAGAAATAATTGACATACATCACTGTATAAGTTTAAGGCATACAGCCTGATGATTTGATTTGCATATATTGTGAAATAATTACCCACAACAGGTTCAGCTAACATCCATCCTCTCACATAGATACAATAAAAAGAAAAGAAAAAAAAAGGAAAAAGGAAAAAAATTATGACTGGCACATTTTTAGTACTCAGGAAGTGTTGCCTATTATATTTATAATTTAATATTTTAAATTAATTTTTATGCTTTATTATTATAATTTTGATCTTTGCTACAGAAACATATTGCTCTGTTTCTTTTTAAACCCATTCTTTCAGCACCGATATCAGGTAATACCCCAAACCCATCTCCACCCAATCCATGTGGAGCGGGATTTGAGGCATTAGCTGATACTCGTGAAGATGGTTTGGGCATTAACTGATGTCAGCAGAGATAGGATCGTGGTATTAGTGATAGCAGGAGAGATGAGTTTGGGGCATTAGCTGATATCAGCGCTGAACGAACTGGTGTAAAAGAAAAACACAGCACTAAAATTCTGGGGCAAAGATCGAAATTGGACTATTGTCAGAACATAGAAAATAAGAGAAATCCAATTGTATAAAGGAAGAAACAAGTTTTACAATGTGTGTGTGTGTTCTAGGAGGGAGTGCAAGAGTCAGGTAAATCAATACCTTGCAAATTGCTAGCACTTGAGGTTGGCAGGTTATCTTTTCCAGAGAGAGAAGGGAATAAGCAGGTTTTAGAAGCACGTTTTCCAGGAACACCACAAACAGGCACCCACGGTGCCTGCATAGGATCGCTTAGCTAAAGATCAAATAGAGAGAGAGAGAGATTTGTAGCAAAGGCCTTAGGTCAGGGTGCTACGGTTACTCTCCTGTTGTAGGTGATCACCCCAAATTCCTCCTGCAAGTCTAAGCTGGAGTTCTTGTACAATAGTGGAGGAAAGCAACTGGTACCTAGATGGCGACAATGAAGATGATTATGACTGACATCACCACCTAGTGTTTATTGATCGTCATGTGCCAAGCTAAGCAATGTGCATTCAATATCTTATTTCACCTCCACAACAATCCTAGGAGATGGATACAATTGTTTTTTAGCATTTCAAAATTAATCTTTTTATTTTGAGATAACTATAGATTCACATGCTGTTGTAAAATAATACAGAATTTCCCCCAATGGTATGATCTTGCAAAATTGTAGTACAGTATCACCACCAGGATGTTAACATTGACGTAGTCATTTTATAGAACATTTCTATCCCTACAAGGATCCCTCATGCTGCCCTTTTATAGCCACACCCACAAATCATAGATTGTTAACTTATTTTCCTTCTTCAGATTTTCAGTTTTCTGAAACAAATAGGATTTCTTTAACTGAATTCGTAATAGTTTACATCAGTGTGAGATTTCAGTTGTACATTATTTCTTGACTGTCACCACATAAGTGCTCCCCTTCACCCACTGTGCCCACCCTTCAGCCCCCTTCCCCTGGTAACCACTGAACTGTTTTCTTTGTCCGTGTGTTTGTTTATCTTCCACATATGAGTGAAATCATCTGCTATTTGTCTTTCTCAGTCTGGCTTATTTCACTCAGCATAATTCCTCCAGGTCCTTCCAAGTTGTTGCAAATGGGATGATTTTGTCTTTTTTTATGGCTGAGTAGTATTCCATTGTATATATATACCACATCTTCTTTATCCAATCTTCAGTCAATGGGCACTTGCATTGTTTCCATGTCTTGGCTATTGTGACTAATGCTGCAACGAACATAGCGTGCATATGTTACTTTGGGTCGTTGATTTCAAATTGTTTGGGTAGATACCCAGTAGTGGGATGGCTGGGTCATATGGTAGTTCTATTTTTAGTGTTTTGAGGAATCTCCATACTGTTGTCCATAGTGCCTGCACCAGTTTGTATTCCCACCGGCAATGCATGAGGGTTCCCTTCTCTCCAATTCTCTCCAACATTTGTTGTTTTCAGTCTTAGTGATTGTAGCCATTTTAGCAGACGTAAGGTGGTATCTTAGCGTAGTTTTGATTTGCGTTTCCCTGATGACTGGTGATGTTGAACATCTTTTCATGTGCTTATTGGCCATCCGTATATCTTCCTTGGACAAATGTCTGTTCATCTTCTCTTCCCATTTTTTGATCAGGGTGTTTGTTTTTCTCTTGTTCAGCTGTGTGAGTTCCTTATATATTATGGAGATTAACCCCTTGTCAGATATATGATTTGCAAATATTTTCTCCCAATTGGTGGGTTATCTCTTTGGGGTTTTTTGTTTCTTTGTTTTGTTTTCTTTTGTTTTTAAAGACTGGCGTCTGAGCTAACAACTGTTGCAAATCTTCTTTTTTCCTACTTTTTCTCCCCAAATCCCTCTACTACATAGTTGTACATTCTAGTTGTGGGTCCCTCTAGTTGTGGCATCTGGGGCACCACCTCAGCATGGCCTGATGAGTGGTGCCGTGTCCACGCCCAAGATCCGAAGCAACAAAACCCTGGCCACCGTGCAGAGCATGCAAACTTAACCACTCCGCCATGGCGCCGGCCTCATGTCTTTGTTTTAATTCTAGTTTCTTTTGCCTTGCAGAAGCTCTTTAGTCTGACAAACTGCCACTTGTTTATTTTTTCTTTTGTTTCTCTTGTCTGAGAAGACATGGTATTTGAAAAGATCCTTTTAAGTTCGACGTCAAAGACTATACTAGCTATATTATCTCCCAGGAGTCTGATAGTTTCAGGACTTATCTTCAAGTCTTTGATCCATTTTGAGGGTTTTTGTTTGTGTATGGTGTAAGATAACGGTCTACCTTCATTCTTTTGCATGTGGCTGTCCAGTTTTCCCAACACCATTTATTGAAGAGACTGCCTTTTCTCCATTGTATATTGTTGGCTCCTTTGTTGAAGATTAGCTGTCCGTAGATGTGCGGTTTTATTTCTGGGCTTTCAGTTCTTTTCCATTGATCTGTGTGGCTGTTTTTGTATCAGTACCATGCTGTTTTGATCACTATGATTTGTAGTACATTTTGAAGTCAGGGATTGTGATAGCTCCAGCTTTGTTCTTTTTTTCTCAGGATTGCCTTAGCTATTCAGGATCTTTGATTGCCCCAAATGAATTTTAGGATTCTTTGCTCTGTTTCTATGGACAATGTCATTGGGATTCTGATTGGGATTGCATTGAATCTGTAGACTGCTTTGAGTAGTATGGACATCTTAACTATGTTTATTCTTCCAGTCCATGTGCATGGAATCTCTTTCCATCTCTTTATGTCATTATCAGTTTCCTTCAATGATATCTTATAGATTTCATTGTATAAGTCCTTCACCTCCTTGGTTAAATTTATTCCTAGGTACTTTATTCTTTTTTTTGAGATTGCAAACGGAATTGTATTCTTCAGTTATCTTTCTGTAAGTTCCTTATTGGAGTATAGAAAACAACTGATTTTTGTAAGTTGGTTTTGTACCCTGCAACTTTACTGTAGTTGTTAATTATTTCTATTAGTTTTCCAATAGATTTCTTGGGGATTTCTCCATATAAGATCATGTCATCTCCCAACCGCGAGAGTTTCACTTCTTCACTCCCTGTTTGGGTTCCTTTTATTCCTTTCTCTTGTCTAATTGCTCTGGCCAAAACCTCCAGTAGTATGCTGAATAAGAGTGGTGCTAGTGGGCATCCTTGTCTTGTTCCTGTTCTCAGGGGGATAGTATTCAGTTTTTGCCCACTGAATATGATGTTGGCTGTGAGTTTGTCATATATAGTCTTTATTATGTTGAGGTGATTTCCTTCTATCCTCATTTGATTAAGAGTTTTTATCATAAATGGCTGTTGGATCTTGTCAAATGCTTTCTCTGCATCTATTGAGAAGACCGTGTGGTTTTTATTCCTCAATTTGTTTATGTAGGGTACCACATTGATTGATTTGCGGATGTTGAACTATCCCTGTCTCCCTGGTGTAAATCCCACTTGATCATGATGTATGATCCTTTTGATATATTGTTGAATTCAGGTTGCCAAAATTTTGTTGAGGATTTTTTCATCTATGTTCATTAGCAATATTGGCCTGTCGTTTTCATTTTTTGTGTTATCTATGTCAGATTTTGGTATCAGAGTGATGTTGGCCTCATACAATGTGTTAGGAAGTGTTCCATCTTCCCTAAATTTTTGGAATAGCTTGAGAAGGATGGGTATCAAATTCTCTCTGAAAGTTTGGTAGAATTCCCCAGGGAAGCCGTCTGGTCCTGGGCTTTTATTCTTTGGGATGCTTTTGATTACTGTTTCAATCTCTTTACTTGTGATTGGTCTATTCAGATTGTCTGTTTCTTCTTGTTTCAGCTTTGGGAGGTTGTAAGGGTCTGAGAATTTATCCATTTCCTCTAGATTATCCATTTTGTTGGCATATAGTTTTTCATGGTATTCTCTTATAATCCATTGTATTTCTGTGGTGTCTGATGTTATTTCTCCTGTTTCGTTTCTAATTTTGTTTATCTGAGCTTTCTCTCTTTTTTTCTTTGTAAGTCTGGCTAGAGGTTTGTCAATTTTATTTATCTTCTCAAAGAACCAGCTCTTTGTTTCATTGATCCTTTCTACTGCCTTTTTGGTTTCAATGGGATTTATTTCTGCTCTGATTTTTATTATTTCTCTCCTTCTACTGACTTTGGGCTTTGTTTGTTCTTCTTTTTCTAGTTCAGTTAGCTGTAATTTGAGATTGCTTATTTGGGATTTTTCTTGTTTGTTAAGGTGTGCCTGCATTGCGATGAATTTCCCTCTTAATATGGCTTTTGCTGCATCCCATATGAATTGGTATGGTATGTTATGAATTTCGTTTTTCTCCAGATATTTTTTGATTTCCCCTTTAATTTCTTCAATGATCCATTGCTTGTTCAGTAGCATGTTGTTTAGTCTCCACGTCTTTGTCTCTTTCTCAGCTTTTTTCTTGTAATTAATTTCTAGCTTTATAGCATTAGGATTGGAAAAGATGCCTGTTATTATCTCAATTTTCTTAAATTTATTGAGGCTTGCCTTGTTTCTCAACAAATGGTCTATCCTTGAGAATGTTCTGTGTGCACTTGAGAAGAATGTGTATTCTGTTGTTTTTAGATGGAGTGTTCTCTATATGTCTATTAAGTCCATCTGGTCTAGCTTTTCACTTAATTCCATTGTTTCCTTGTTGATTTTCTGTCTGGATGATCTATCCATTGATGTGAGTGGAGTGTTGATGTCCCCTACTATTATTGTGTTATTATGAATATTTTCTTTTAGGTTTATTAATAGTAGCTTTATGAACTTTGGTGCTCCTGTGTTGGTGGCATAGATATTTAAGTGTTATGTCTTCTTCGTTGAGTCTCCCTTTGATCATTATATACTGCCCCTCTTTGTCTCTCTTTATCTGACTTATCTTGAAGTCTACTTTGTCTGATATAAGTATCATGACACCTGCCATCTTTTGTTTGCCATTAGCTTGCAGTATCATCTTCCACTCCTTCACTCTGAGCCTGTGTTTGTCATTGGAGCTGAGATGTGTTTCCTAGAGGCAGCATATTGTTGGGTCATGTTCTTTAATCCATCTCATCACTCCGTCTTTGTATTGGAGAATTCAATGCACTTACGTTTAGGGAGATTATTGATGTATGAGGGCTTAAGGCTGTCATTTTATCACTCGTTTTCAGGTTTTCCTGCTTTTCCTTTGTTTCTCGTCCTGTGTGTTTTGGTCTACCCATTGAATTATGTAGTTTTTTATGACATGTTTCTTTGTTTTCTCCTTATTTATCCTTTCTGTCTCCATTCTGCTTTTTTGTTTAGTGATTACCCTGAGGTTTGCATTCAGAATCTCGTGTATAAGATATGCCATTTTCTGATGGTTTTATTATTTCCTTAGTCTAAACTGATTCAGTGCCTTTCCTCCTCCCCTCCTAAGTTGTTTTTCTCATATCTTATTCCATCTCATCTTGTGAGTTTGTGGTTAAAATGACAGGATTATCTTTGGTTTTGGTGTTTTCCTTCACTTTACCTTAATGCAATAGTTGAGTATTTGCTATCCTATTCTGATTCTGTCCACCGATTTATCTCCTTACTCTGTGTTTTGTGACCCCTTTCTCCCCCCCCACTTTTTTTTTCAAGTTTAAGGGCCTTCTTGAGGATTTCTTGTAGGTGGGCTGTCTCATGGCTATGAAGTCCCTTAGCTTTTGTTTTTTCTTTTGTTATTTCTCCCTCGTATCTGAAGGATGTTTTTGCTGGATAGAATGCTCTTGGCTGGAGACTTTTGTCCTTTAAAGATTTGAATATGTCATTCCACTCTCTCCTAGCTTGTAAGGTTTCTCTAGAGAAATCTGCTGAAAGCCTGATAGGGGTTCCTTTGTGGGTTATTTTCTTCTGCCTTGCTGCCCTTAGTATTCTTTCTTTTTCATTCAGTTTTGCCAGTTTCACTACTATATGCCTTGCAGTAGGTCTTTTTACATTGACAAATCTAGGAGATCTGGAAGCCTTTTCTACACATATTTCCCTCCCTTTCCCTAGGTTTGGGAAGTTCTCTGTGATTATTCCTTTGAACACACTTTCTGCTCCCTTCTCCTTCTTGAATACCTATAATTCTTATGTTGCATTTCCTCATTGAGTTGAATATTTCTCAGAGACTTTATTCATTTCTTTTTAGTCTCAGTTCTCTCTCCTCCTCTGCTTGGACCATTTCAACATGTCCATCTTCGATTATGCTGATACGCTCCTCTATGATGTCCACTCGAGCGTTCAGGGAATCTGTATTTTGTTTTCTCTCTTCCATTATGTCTTTCATCTCATATATTTCTGATTGATTCTTCTTTATAGTTTCAATCTCTTTTGTGAAGTAGCTCCTGAACTCATTGAATCATTTCTCCACATGCTCTTTTACCTCATTGACTTATTTGATGATAGCTATTTGGAATTCTTTGTCATTTAGATTACATATTTCTGTGTTCTCAGGACTGAATTCTGAGTGCTTGTCATTTTCTCTCTGGCCTGCAGGTTTGATGTAGTGTCTGATGTTAGAGGAGGTGGGTTGGGTCTTTTGCATTCTGATGTCATTTGGTTGCAGTTACCATCTGTCGCCACTGGGTGGGGGTCGAGAGCCATGTATTCTGAACCCTCTGCCTTCAGCTGAGATCCCAGGGAGTGGAGTGGGGATGGGGTGGGTCAGGGAGGGGGGCTTTCTCCTGCATGCTTTCAGAGCTTTCTTGCTGCTGCTATCTGGTCTCCTGGAGTGTTGGCTTGATGAGGTCACCCCTGCAAAAGCTTTTGCCCCATTAGAGGGTTTTGCTCTAGGCTGCAAGGGCCCTAGGAAATGCCTTGGTGTTCCTGCAAATGAGTATCCCTTCCCAACTCTTTCCCTCATGGATCCTCCCACTGTCATGGATCCTCCCACTGTCATGGATCGAAGACTTTAGGGGAGGGAGTAGAAGTTCTCTCTTATCCTGTTCCAGCTCCTCCATGGGGGGCTCCAGCCTCTCCACCCTCCGTCGTGTGGGTGTATGTCTCTCTGACATTTTTGTGTTGTGTTAGGATGTACTCTGTTGGAGTACAGATGCCCCTCTTTGTTATATGTTGGAGGGGAGAGAGTCCTGGGCAAGTTCATCCCACCGTGATGCTGACGTCACTCTGAGATGGATAAAATTTTAACTCCTCTGTTTTTCTAACGGTGAATCTGTGGCCAAAAAATTAAGTGGTTCACCTACATTCACATAGCCAGAAACTTGTAGATTTGAGATGCAAACTTGGCTTATCAGAGAGGAAGAAAAATTCTCACATAAGATATAAGAAATTCTTCTGTAAAAATACAGTGGTAGAAGGGGAGCCACTCATAATAAGAGGATTTTGAAAGATCCTGACAGCAAAGGTAAAAAAGAGAAATCTTTATACTCTTAGAAATAATAGAGATTCTTTTGTAGATTACTCTAAATATGCTGAAAAAGTAAAACTATACTATGCTTCCATAAATGCCAAGAAAAGTTCCTCAACACCACAGGAGGAAGAGACCTTCAAGGGTTATTAGTAACTGCCTGCCATACTTCAGAGAAGTGACCATCCAGGGTCATGTGCTTATTTAGCCTGGAGAGTCTACTGGCTTACTAACCCTACCAGGATACAAATAACATATTCAGAAGATGATGTAATTGGTAAACTGTAAATTGGAGGTTATGCTAACTTCATTACTTCCTATTGATAGCTGTAGCTTTAAAACCGAACAGTATATAGGAGAGCGAATAATAAACCACACTTCTGGTGTTGGCAAAAAGTCTTGGTTCTCTGAACCACGGCCAATGCCAATACAATGAACATTTAAAAGAGATTAAAAAGAAAACTGAAAAAAAAAAAAAACATGTAAAGGACTGTGCTCATACACCGTGAAGGAAACAACATGAATGATCTTTGCTCTAAAAGTTTCTCATTACACAGATAAGCAGTATTTAGAAGACATATCCATAGATACACAGGAGAGTTTCAAAGTTATAAGAATTTACCATGTCAAATTTGTATTCCATTAAAAGATCTGTATGAAAGGGATGGGTTTTCAAGCAAAATAAAAATGATCAAAATTGACCGAGATAAAAGAAAACCTGGAAAGTATAATATTCATGGACAAATTATTATAGGTAGTTAAAACTCTACCCCTAATTATAGTCCATCCCCTCACATGTAACCCTAATTACCCCTTTTGCCCTCCCCCCCTTCTCCTATGGTAACCACCAATCCAATCTCCATTGCGATGTGTTTGTGGTTGTTTTTATCTTCTACTTATGAGTGAGATCATATGGTATTTGACTTTCTCCCTCTGACTTATTTTACTGCACATAATACCCTCAAGGACCATCCACGTTGTCACAAATGGCCAGATTTCATCATTTCTTATGGCTGAGTAGTATTCCATTGTGTATATATACGACATCTTCTTTATCCATTCATCCCTTGATGGGCACCTAGGTTGCTTCCAAGTCTTGGCTATTGTGAATAATTCTGCACTGAACATAGGGGTGCATGTATCTTTATGCCTTTGTGTTTTCAAGTTCTTTGGATAAATACCCAGCAGTGGAATAGCTGGATCATATGGTAGATCTATTCTTAATTTTCTGAGGATACTCCCTACTGCTTTCCATAGTGGCTGCACCAGTTTGCACTCCCACCAGCAGTGTACAAGGGTTCCCTTCTCTCCACATCCTCTCCAACGTTTGTTGTTTCCTGCCTTGTTAATTATAGAAATAGCAATTCTTTGCATGTTCTCCATGTGATGTTTCAGTCAAAGCTTTGGTAATATCCAAGGAGCTTTACTGGCTGTATAAAGTCAATCTTAGGTCTTTAAAATTGTTTGTAAATAAGGAATCTCAGATTAGACCTTTAAAGTCTCTTTAGGCTAAGAAGCTAAGCTCAGAACTTGTCCGATTGTGTCCTCTTACAAGGAAAACAGATTCCTATTGAACTTATGTAAATACATATATTTTCATGAAAAATAAGAACATTTCATAGTTTCTGAATTCCGGAGGGATCAGGTAGGGAGAAAAAGATAAGTATTTCAACCTTTGTTGCAAAGACATACTTTACCAAATTGCTGTAGAGAAATCACATCCCAAAGTGTCCTAAGCTGGAAGAAAGACATAAATTTATAGATTCAAGTATTTCATAGAACCCCAGCCAGGATAAATTTGAAGAAAACTTCCCTAAGCACATTATAGTCAAACTGCTAAAAACTAAAGATAAAGAGAACATCTTGGAAATAGACAGAGAAAACTGACATAATACTTAAAAACTGAACAATGATGCAAATGACAGCTGACTTCTTATTGGAAATAATAGAGACAGTAAACAGAGGAGCAACATCTTTAAATTGCTTAAGAAAAACAACTGTCAACACAGAATTCTATGTCCAGGGAAAATATCCTTCAGGAATATAAGCATATTCAGATAAAATAAGCGAAGAATTCATTGTCAACGGATACACACTGAAGAAACACTGATAATTTAACAAGCCTTCCCGGTGACTCTGATATATGTTAAGGTTTGAAAAGCACTGATATAAATGAGAATTTGGCATCACATACAAGGTTAACGTAGAAGATCTTTGCCATCCCCTTTGTCTCTCAGTTGTATGATTGCGTGATTTAATAATCTACAATAAGGAATTTTGACTGGCTGAGCTAGACCTCAGAGGCTGTTAGTGTGGACAGTATACTTTTGTGTACTATGGCACAAACAATGCTGATACAGGACTCCAGTGCAAAAGTGCAGCATAGTTTTGGAGAGAGTATTCTCCAGACCTCTCCCTGAAATCTAGCACAATAGTGGTACCCTGAGGATCACCAGCTTTGTTAGCATCAGGTTTCTGAATGCAACGTTACCTAGAGCGTAAAATAAAGCCGTGGAAGCCACAGTGATACTCCTTCAAGTAGCTTTGCAAGCATCGCTTGTCAGCAGGCGCAATCCAAAGCAGAGAGGGATGGTAGAGGCAAACACAGTACGGCCAACAGACTGGTTCATATGCACACATGAGGTACCCATTCAGGAATGATCAGAAATAGCTGCGAAGACTCTTCATTAGGAAGGTGTGCAGCGGAGGACTGTAAAACTCCCGCTTGAGGTAGTAGGAGGTTCAGGGTCACTTAAAATAAGGCAGTAGGGTAAATGAGTGCCTTCATTTGGTGTGGCCAAGTAACATTTGGGCTTCAAAGGTCTGTGTATGGCAAAGGACGGGTCAAGTGGTAGGAAAAAGATGGTGGAAAGAGGATGCAAAGGCTAACAATGTTACTTTCGAAAATAAACGCTGATATACTAACTGTTGGCTATAAGATTGTGCATTATGGGCAGAAGTGAATGTAAAGTTTTCAGTGTCAATGTGTTGAAGTTCTATGGCTTCACTCACTATGGTAGGATAAGGAAATAGGGACTTCCACTTGCAGTTCACTCAGGGGTGAGGGATGAGAGCTTAACTGGGAGGTGGGCTGTCATGATGGCAAGAGAAGAAGTGTGATGTTGTAGTTAGGATCTGGTTTAGGCGTTATACAGATCTGGGAGTAAATCTCAGACTACTGGTTTATCCTTCATGTGACCTTGAGTACTTTATTTATCCTCGTTGAATTTCACGTTCCTCTTCTGTCAAGTGGAGATAATAATGGTCTCTATCCATGGGATATGATTATTGCTGTTATTCTCTCCAACCAGTTTGACATTTGATTTTTCTAGAGGAAACTTAGGAAGGTGCTTAGTTTCTGATTTTCCCCTTCTGTATAAAACATTTTTGATAAATTCTGAGTTACAAAGAGATGATGGCTGGGGGGAACTTGGAATATTAGCCAGGAGAGGGTTCTGAGCACAAGAGATCTAGTGAAGGGAAGCAGTATGAGCACCAAGGGGTGTCATATTGCTTGTGATTCTGTGTGATCTTTCTTCTTTCATATTTACTTATCATAAGATTCATACCGTGTATGTTACATTTAAAGGAAAAACATACATTATTTTCCATGTTGATGTTTATACTAGTTGCCTGGATCATTTTTGCAACCCCTAAAGACTTTGTAAAGCTAAGAAGTGTTTGCTCACTCACTACGTTCGATTTGGGAGTGGTTTCATGAAAATCTATCTCCAGGCCAGAGTAAATCTATCTCCTTATAAAGAACTCGGATTGGGGATACAGCTAGTGCATGCTCAGGGGAATTCATCACTCCGCACAAAGATAAGTCCTGTCATGAGGGTCCTTCCTTCTGAATCCCCTGTGAAATTTTGCCATATGGCACAACCTTGAGTTTTTTTCTCTCTTCCGGCCCAAATGTATCATTTATTACTGTGTTTTTGACATCGCTTTTCCAACTCTATGCTTTCCACATTGGGATTTCAAAAATCGGTAATCCTTCCCTCCCTCTCCCCTTCCATCCATGCTCTCCTTCCTCTCTCCCTCCTTTCTTTTCTTCTTTTCTAACTTCCTTCTTTCCTTCCTTTCTTTCATCTTTGCAATTTTTCAGTAAATCACAAGCTTTCTATAAAGTTTAGGGAGTGATATGTGGAACATTCATGTACTCATCACCCAATTTAAGAAATAAAATAAAAATAAAGCTCCTTGTACACCATCTTCAATCCAGTTCCTCTTCTCTCCCTCCACCAGAATTTGCTGTTAATCATTCCAGTGCATGACGTTAGAATTTTATCACATGTGTAATGTAACCACATACATATAGGTGCTGTTTTGTAGGTTTTAAACCTTTACATGCATAGTTTCACATGACCTATATCCTGAACCTTCCTTTTTGTTGTTGCTGTTCAAAATTTGTTTTTGAGATGGTGCTTTCATTTTTTTTTGCTTCCCAGATAAAGGCATTTTAAAAACCACCACATACTTTCTTACTGTATGTAAAAGATGATACTTCAATGACCCAAATTAGAAATATGGGTCATTGCTAAATTATGTACATTTATCTTTATGTGGGGTATTGCATAACTTTTGCTTTCCTCTGTTACCTTGGACCAATAAAGATGTCATCCCAAGCTGAGAACAGGGTGGTCCAGCAAAGCTTATCTGCATCCCTGCTCATCTCTTTCTCAGGGGCCATGCAAACTTTCAACAATCTGTGAGGAACCCTAGGCAAGAAAAGCAGGACAACATCGCAGGGTCCTGGCTTGGAGTTAATCTCCAAAGCACCTTTTGTCTTTATGCAGGCCCTGGTTCCACTGTGTCTCCTTGGGAAAAACCCTCAAACTCTCTAGAGGTGCCCTCTCCCCACCGTCCCAGAATACTGCACTGTAGAATCTGTGTTGTCCCTTCTGACAAATGGTCCACGTCTCTCTTCACAAGTTCCTACACCGGGAAAAGCGGCATCCACTTAAATTGTCTCAGAACTCCCTAAACTATATAGGGAAATTTATCTTAAATAGAAGTTTTCCTGGTAAATGTGAGAACAAGAATCAGCCAGGTATACAAAGAAAAGTTGAAACTGTTTCTTTCTGCTTTCCTTCAGATCTCCTCTTCTTTTTAATACTCATCTCTTTCAAGTCAAGCCTTTCCACATCTCTCTCCCTCCTGGCTGCTCACCTTTCTAGGGCACCCTTGTTTTACTCTCTCTATTTTCTTTCGATGTGCCTTTCTGTTTTCCACTTATGTTCCTCATCCTAGTTCTACTCATTGGCAGAGCAATACAGTAATTAAAGGCATGAGCTCTAGAGTCAGGCCAGTGTTCAAATCCTGGCCCAGCCACTGATCATTAGTGTGATTTTTGGAAGATTATTTATACTCTCTCTGTCCCAATTTTTCTCACCTATAAAAATGGGACGATTTTAGTACCTTCCTCAGAGGTTATTATAGGAAGAGAAATAAGATCAATACTAAAAACCTTTCACATGTGCCTGACACACAGTCAACTCCTCAAAGCTATTAAATATCATCATCACGTTTTATTCCGTATTTCCATTCTCTTCTATCTCTTGTCAGCTAATTCTCACTTGTTTTTATTCACCTTATTTCCTCCGACTCCCTTGATTTCTATCCCAAGTGCGCTCAGGCCATCTTTCTCTAACAATGGGGGTCTAGAAATGAGACACAATCCAGACAAGAAACAGCAGCAGGTTATATACGTATAGTTACAAACCCACCAACATAGATAATAACGTAGAGACAGGCTTTGTGATTTGTACAAAGCACTAAAGTATGTTCCTTATCGTTCCATTATGATTCTGCTCCAAAGAATCATTTATTGTACCCTGAGGCACCCAGAGGAACAATGACTGCTCCGAGAATTTAAAAGAAGTCATGAATAAGCTAAATCACATGATCTCACATGAACACTATTGCCAGCTCAGACCTCAGTGTACTCGCAGTCCTCAGCCTCAGGATGGCCCTCAGCCAGGTCATCTAAACGTCCTGCGGAAGGTGAGAGAACACTTGGGGAAAAGGAGAAAGCGTGGTGGGGATTTTCTAAAGGCCAGGACCTGAGGCACCTGGTTCATGAAGGGTGACTGACGTCAACAACGGGACCTACCTTGTCAAGCTGCCCTTGTTCTCTTCTGCTCATCCACCCCAGGGAAAGGAAGGGGTGTCTGCTCTCTAGAGGGCAAGAAACCCTGTACAGATCCTCCCCAAATCCTGTCTGGGTGTAGCCTCAGTACAAAATGACAAGCAAAATTTGCCTGGTCCCGGCTGCATTAAAAATAGAAATATATGAGCCATACTTGTAACTTCCAATTTTCTAGTAGTTGTATTAAAGTAAAAACGTGAAATTAATTTTGAGAATTTTACTGAGCCCAAAATATTATCATTTCAACATATAATCAATGTAAAAACTATTAATGAGATATTTCACATTCTTGGGGTTTTTTTATACTAAGTCTCTGAAATATGGTGTGCGCTTTACACTTACAGTATACCTCCATTTGGACCAGCCACATTTCCAGTGCTTAATAGCCACATGTGGCTAGTGAATTGGTCACTGTAGCTTTCAACCAAGAAGCCTTCTACTGCGTGAAACCTGACCTGTGCCCTGACCCATATGAAGAGCAGGAACAGTGTGGTGTCTTTTCTTAGTTTCAGAGAAAAACATTTGCTCTGCAGATAAATAGGCCTTCATCAAGAGATGCAGAAGAGTGAGACTACACCCAGCTCAGACTCCCTCAGGTAGGTCTTTTCCTAGCTGAGTCGCTCCACTATCAACATGGAGTTCAGTAGTCAGACCCATCCGCTCAGAGTCCTCCAGGTCAACTGAACTGGGGAGTCTATTTACAGGAAACCATTCATTTGACTTCCACTGCTCTGATCTCATGTCCCTGAAAGGGTCTTTAATAGGAGAACACCCAGAGAAGCAGCCTCCCTAGAAGATAAAGGGTTTCAAGGAGGAGGGAGTAGTAAACTCTTGAATGCTGTTGATGGGTAAGAGAAGAATTGCGACTGGATCATTGTGGGAGTCAGAGATGACCCCAACCACACCCCAGCCTCGGGGGCAGATATGATCCACACTTGGCCACAGGCTGAGACAGCCATGTCCAGAGACCTAAGAGCCAAGGCAGGAGAGGGAGCTTAAAATGGGTTTTCAGGAGAGAAGAGCATGAGAATGGGATGAAGCAACTATGAGGAGGCAGTAGGTGTAGCAGGGAGTGATGAGGGGAATCAGGCCAGGGCCTTCAGGGCCCTGAACACCAGCTGAAGAACCTCACATACTCAGGAAAAGGGGACATTGGAGGTTTTTGAGAAAGGAAGGAGCCTCTAAGAAGATGTGTGCAGTGGCCAGGAGGAGGGAAATGGGAGAGTAGGCTCTGGCCACCCATGGCCTGAACTCACCCTCAGCATCCTGGGCAGCCTCTTGGCTTGCAGGCTTCCTCCTTTCCCAGGAAAGATGCAAAGCCCTGTGGGGGTCAGATGCAGGGCACAGTCTTACGGTTGTCACAGCCAGTCTTTCTCCCAGTGTGTCACCTTCACTGGGATGCAGCTGCTTGGCTACCAATGAGAAGTACAGGGCTTCCAGCAGGACCTGGGGAAGGGGATGACATCAGAGAAGGTCAGAGCCAGAGGCTGGGCAACCTGGATCCCCTCTCACACCCTACTCACCTTGAGAGGTTCCCAGGAGAGGAACGAGGCCAGGAAACCACTTGAAAGGAGACACGTGATACTTGGACTATTGTCCAAGACTCATCCCCAGAGCCACCAGAAGCAGGCTGAGCCCCCAGGGCCAGGTGGGCACATGGGGCTGGTGGAGGTGCTCCTGCAGACCATCCATCAGGCCTGGGGAGGCAGAGACTGTCTGTCAGTGTCCTAAACTCTGCCCGTATGTGTCCAATGGTTCTGATAGTCACTGCCACCTCTGATTCATACTGGGGGCCTATAATGACAACAAAATGGGCAACCGTCCACCCAGAGCAACATGGAGAAGAGCAAAGACACAACCAGGCGGCTCTTCCACCCCCCCATGGCATCCAGCCTTCTGTGCTCTAAGCTGCCATTTCCCCAGACTCCTAGGACCCGCTGTGTTTTCTGACTCCCAGGAACTGCTCAATATTTCTCATCTGCTGTTGGGACTCTTCCTTGTTTCCTGCAATTGCTATTAATTTATTCTTTGAAAATATTATTTCTGTCATTTCTTTGGCTTGGTTGGGAGGGAGGTAAAAGCAAGGAAGAAGTAGCGGAGGAGCACTATTATTTATCGTACTTGCGGCAGGGAAGACATCCTGACTACAGGCAGCCTAACACAAAGGAGAGGTTTGAGTATATTAGCTAAAGCGATAAAAAAAACAACAGAAGCACTAAAAGTTATAATATAAGGAAAAAATTTCACGGTGGAGTAGAGAAGCTGTCAGTGATTTGGATTCCTCATCTTTCCCAATGGTGACTCAACGGAGTCTGTCTAAGGTCAGTATAATCAATAAGCAGAAGCATAAACTTGAACTAATGGGATAACCGCTGAATGACCTAAAACAGAAATGATTAATTCTCTGGAGGGAATGGGTAGGGCAATGCACTTTCCGTGTAAGACCATTCTACTATACTTAAGCTTGCTTTTAACATGCCTACATGTTATTTTTTATTTAAAAATAAAAAATAGGATTTGTGGCATTTATTTTTGTCACAGATTCATAAAGCCTGGACATATGATTATAGGTACCTATAATCATAGCAGTTTCACTGAAAATTCTACCAGATTTACCGCCCTTGTTATGGATTTCAACTGACCTAGAATAAAGTAGCGATAATGGATGTGACTTCATTCATTTCTCTGGGCCACAGGAATTCTGCACCCTCACGTTCTTTTTCACTTTTTATTTTGAACATTTTCAAACATTTGTATAAGTAGGTGGAAAGATATTTGAGGAGTCATTACATCTTTCCAGTCATCCAGTTTTGACAATGATTAACATATTTTACTGTATTTTTTCCATCTATTTTATTTTGGCCAAAGTATTTTAAAATAAACATCAGACTAATGACATTATACTTCCAAATGCATAGGTGTGCCTCTTTTTTTAAAAAAAAAGTGATATTTCTTATGTAAAGACAGTGCTGTTATCATTCCGGACAAGATCTACAGTAAAGGTTTAATTTCATATTCAAAATTCCCCAATTGTCCCCAAAACATCTTTTACAATATAAAGGATAATACTGAAGAGGAGAAAAAAAAATGGGGGCCAATAAATCATCACACATTTCAATTATTGGATGTTATGCCTCTTAAGTCTCTCTTTTTTAAAAAACAGCTTTATAGAGGTACAACTGATGTACAAAAAACTGCACATATTTATCGTATACAGTTTGATGAGTTTGGACGTATGCATACACCTGTGAAACCATCACCACAATCAAGGGAATAAACATATCCACCATGTCCAAAAGTTTCCTGGTGCCCTTTTATTTTTGTTTTTGTTTAGTTGTGGGTTTTTTTGTGGTAAGGACACTCAGCATGACATCTAGTCTCAACAATTTTTTAAGTGCACAATACAGCAGTAACTGCAGGCATGATGTTGTACAGAAGTTCTCTAGAAATTATTCACCTAGCATTACTGAAACTTTCTACCCACTGAACAACAACTCCCCCACCCCCCCACCGCCAGCCCCTGGCAGCCACCATTCTACTTCTCAAATCTCTTTTAATCTAGAATAGCCATTTCCCAACTCCCTTTATTTTCTTGATGTTGACTTGAAAAAATGGGGCAGTTGTTCTGCAGAATATCGCATCTTCTGGATTTTTCTCATTGCTTCCTCATGGTGTTAAATTTGTTTCTTTTCTCTAGGTTTTCTGTAAATTAGAAATTAGACCTGAAGACTCTTTTGGATTCTGGCTCAACATTTTGGACAAAATACTTCCTATTGCATCACATGAGAAGGCACGCAGTGGTGGATTGTCCCAATTTCATTGATGCTAAGTGGGTTTAGGTGGTGGCAGGCTGACATCCCCATTGTATAGATAACCATTTCCTCTTACAGCCAGGAAGTAATCTGTGGTGATATTTGGGCACCTTGTGAATATCTGTGTTTACTTTAGCGTCTATTAGTGATTATTATCTATATAGATAAATTCATTAGGAATTTTAAAACTGGCGATTTTCTAGTTCTTCCCACCTTTATTAGCTGGAACAATTCTGTTAAGAAGAGTTTACCTTCATCCGTTCAAGCTCTTTGGTTCCCCTGAAATACATTCACATAGGAAAATCAAGATGAATGCTAATTCTTTTGCTTTAATTATCCATTTTTAGAGTAATGTATTTCTGTACTAGCTACCTCCAGTGATAATAAATGAGATTTCTTCTCTCTCTGATAAACTCAAATAATTTTATATATTCAATGTGTTTCAAAACAATGGCAATCATTCTTTCCAGTGCTCAAATTGCTCCATTTTGACCAGTGAGAGCCCACTTGATTTCCTTTTCAGACCCCTAAATCTAAGAAGACCTCAGCCTTTATCACACAATCTCTGTTTATAAAAAAGAGTTAAGCATTGATGAAATAGATGCTCAACATCACTAATCATCAGGGAAATGCAAATGAAAACCACAGTGAGATATCACCTCACACCAGTTAGAACTGCTATTGTCAAAAAGACAAAAAAAAAAGACAAGCGTTGGTGAGGATGTGGAGAAAAGGGAACCCTCGTGCACTGTCGATGGGAAGGTAAGTTGGTGCAGCCTCTATGGAAAACAGTGTGAAGTTTCCTCAAAAAGTGAAAGATTTTTTTAAAAAGAGCTACCATATGATCTAGCAAGTCCACTTCTGGATATTTATCTGAAGAAAACAAAAACTCTAACTTGAAAAGACACATGCACCTCCATGTTTATTGCAGCATTATTTATAATAGGCAAGATATGGAAACAACCTAAGTGTCCATAGTCAAATAAATGGATAATGAAAATACACACACACATATATATACACACACACACAATGGAGTATCATTCCATTCCATATATATACACACACAATGGAATATTATTCCAGCATAAAAAGAATGAAATCTTGCCATTTTTACAACATGGATGGATCTTGAGGGCATTTTGCTAAGTGAAATAAGTCAGACAGGGAGAAAGAAATACCATATGATATCACTTATATGTGGAATCTGAAAACAAAAACCTTGTAGATACAGAAAAGAGATTGGTGGTTGCCAGAGGTGGGGGCGCAAAATGGGTGAAGTGGGTCAAATGGTACAAAGTTCCAGTTATAAAATAAACCCTGAGGACGTAATGTACAGCATGGTGACTATAGTCAATAATACTGTATTTCACGTTTGAAAGTTGCTAAGAGAGTAAATCTTAAAAGCTCTCATCATGAGAAAAAAAATTTTCCGTAACTATGTATGGTGACAGATGTTAACTATGTTAACTATGGTGACAGACGTTGCGGTGAACACTTTGCAATACATACAAAAATCGAATCATTCTGTTGTACATCTGAAACTAACATAATGTTGTACGTCAATTACACCTCAATAAAAAAAAAAAAAGAAGGGCCAGCCGGGCAGTAACCAGATGTACCAGTCTGCAGGGACTCTAAGCCAAAAGTCATCAAATTTTTCTGTAAAGGGCCAGATGGTAAATATCTTAGGGTCATTTACTTTTTTTTTTTGACGTATATTCTTCTTTGTTTTATTTTTACAAACCTTTAAAAAGGGAGAAATCATTCTTAGTTCACGGGCTGTATAAAAACAGGCTGCCGGCTGGGTTTGGCTGGCAGCCATTAGTCTGCTGACTCCTGCTATAAACTAGGAGCAGATACATAGAGAGGCAGAACTTATTTCTTTATTTCAATTATTTTTAGCAAAAGTGCTCTTTGTTCTTGGAAGGAATACTTTCATCAGCTGTTTGGAGTGTGGAATGCTGAAATGCCACCTGCCTGTCCCCTAAAGGACATAACCAAATGACAATGGCCTGATACCAGCCTGCCTTCTGAGTAGAGCAGGTCTTTTTAATCTCAGAGCTTTTATCCGGCTTAGTGAGATATGCAGTCTTGGGGTCAGAGCTGAGTTGCTCAGGACAATAGGGGTGGCACTGAGTTTTCTCTGCTTTACCACCAGACGGTCCTCAACTTGCCTTCTCAATATATGCTGATGAAATACTTGAAAAGTACCACACGATTATTTTTATACCCAGGTGCCACCTTGCAGGAAGGACATATCTTATATCTGAGATCCAGATAATTACAACAGAGATGAGTAAAGGATACAAGAAACATACCTACCTATATTCTAGAGCATTTTTATTTCATCCCTCATCAGGCCTCCTCTATCCCCGGGGTAAATAATGTGTGGAAAATGGAGTGATCTTCCACACGCATCAGAATCTTTTTTTTTCATAAGGTCAAGTAGAGGAGGAGGCATAGAGACAGTTTTGCTGGATCTAGAGTAGGTGAGGATAGAGACAAGAGGCCTGGTGGCGCGGGCTCACTGAGGCTGCTTTTCCTTGTCCAACATGCTGACCAAGCTTCCACAAGGATCATGACTTACCTGTCTTGGGAGCTGCTTCCCTCAGCACCCCGTGGTGAAGACTCAGCCAGGCAACAGGTTTAGATGAGAACCAAGGAGGGCTATGGAAGGGCCAAATGGATACGCATAAGCTGTTCGACCTCGGGGAATATAGTGGAGAGAGAATACCTTAGGGTGCAATTTCTAAGTCGATCCTATTGCCAGATGCCTGGATGGATGTATTAGAATGACGTTGGAAGACAGTAAAAAAATACAGATTCCTGGGCATCACCCAGGAAATCTTATTTGGCTGGTCAGAAGTTAGGTGTGACAATTCCCATTTTTAAAAAGCTTCCCAGGTAGTTGTGGTTCCCAGGCTCCTGGGAGAAGCTGATTCTGAAAATGTCCTTATAAGAGAAAGCATTAGTTCTGAGTGTGGCCTGCATGGTTTACCAAGGGGCCAGGAGGTATTTTGGTAGTTCTCAAAGGAAAACACTTAAACATTTTGTTTACCTATAGTTCATAAATTTGAAATGAAATGCATTGCTTCCCACCCTTCCTTAGGATAGTGTGAAATGGATTTCTATCACCTCTAAAAAAAAAAAAAGCCTTATCTAATGCAGAGAAGTAAAACCATTGAGAGCCAAAATTATGATTTCCCCAAAATTTCTCTATATTCTTAATAAGAATTGCTTTCTCAAAAGCGGTTCATGAATCATAAGGTCTGTTCAGACAGCTAATCTTGACTAGTATTCAGTTAACGTGGAATAGTATGGTCTTCAGGAACATATTTTTACATAATTACAGGGTTTTGTTTGTATGTGTTAAATTTATATTTTTTTGGTTTCTATTATGTAATCTTATATCCTCACTACGAACTAAATAAATCAAAGGCTTACAAGTGGATTATTGAAAGTAAATGTAGTGATAAAATTAGTAACATAAATACTTCAACTCAAAATAATTTTTAAAAGTGAAGAATTTCTTCTCAAATATCTGTGAATGTGATGATTTTATACAATTAAGTAAAAAATAAAGTGTAAAAAAGAAATACAACCACAAACTTCTGATAATTGAATTTTATGGAATCAGTAATCTGTTTGCCCCTTGGGTATTATTTTTTATGAGACTTTGTCAAATATATCTGCCGTGGAAGAAAAATATTTTGTCTATATTCTTTCCTTCACTCCTGGCAATAGAATTTGGCCAGAGGCATGGGTATAGGGTCTAGGCTCGATAATCAAAATCATCTATCCCCTTGGCCACTGTCATTGGTTCCAACATGGACATGTGACCCAAACTGGGACAACCAGAGTTTTCTCTGTGTTTTTTTATCTATATATAGGCACTGGAAGAGGATTCTATTCCTCTGGGATCACAAATCACAAGGATCACGCAACCTTTCAGCTGTCCCCTTCAGCTGAAAATATCCTGCCTGAAAATGAAGCCATCAGAGAAACATGGAGCCAAGTGGCGGCAAGGGAGAGACAGAAGTCTAACAATGTCCTTTAGGCGTCTGGATATAACATCCCTCAGTTTTTCTGCCCTCTCTGCACTTTTCAGTTATGAGTCAATACGTTCCTGTCCCCTTCTTCTTAGCTTGGTTTGAGGTGGTTTTCTATTGCTGGTAAAAAGTCCTATCTAACACAGTGTTAAGCCATCAAAGATTTAATATTAATTGTCAGGCAAATCACAGTCACCTCTCTGCTAGAGCAATCTGCTTTTCTCCAGAGCAAGAACAAAATATTGCCATTCAGTACAAACTTGATAAATTCTATCAATAAAGTCAAAGGAAAGAGCAAAATTACCAAGATATCATTTAGAGTTGCACTCCTGATAATGAAAAAAGGTCCAAGTCAAACTGCTAATGAGAAGTTTATAAAGCCAACCATGAGTTACTGACAAATATGGTTAACGCTAAATCGGAAGGAACAGTTGTTGGCAAAATTCCTTTATCAAATAGTGCTCTGTACAAACAAAATGTCAACAGCATATAATGTGAATTGAAAGGTGTGTACTGGATGCAGTTTGCTGTAGAGTAGGTTGAAATGATTGACAAGTAGAGTATGAATAAGCAGCATTTATAGGAGAGTGAAGCGCTTGCTTTTTTTGCTCCTGGTTGTCATTGAAAACTCATGCTGTAGATGAGGAATTTTCATGTACATTGTCTTGTGAGCTCTGGTATGGTACGGAAAAGAGCACGGGTTATTCCTACTCGAGCAGAAGCTATGTGTGCAGCAAGACACAGCTGAAGCCAATTCACATGCTGCTTTATCAACAGAAAACAGGGTTTTTTTTTTTAACAGTGTGCCACCTAATGTTGATTCCTTATGGAAGAAAATAAAGAATTCAAGCTATTAACAGATACTGAGCAACTGAGACCATTTCATTTTAGAATTTTGGGCAAAGAAATGACATGCTATCGATTGCCACATTGAAGTTTATTTGCTACGAAGGGAAAAGAACATATATCAGGTTGTGTGTGTGTATGGTAAAAAACACATTAAATTTACCATCTTAACCATTTTTAAAAGCACAGTTCAGTGGCACTGAGTATATTCACACTGTTGTGCAACAGATCTCTAGAACTTTCGTCTTGCAACACTGAGACTCTATATCAACCAAACGTTAACTCTCCCTCCCCTCAGCCCTGGATAGCCACCTTTCTACTTTTTGTTTCTTTGATTTTGACTACTTTAGATACTTGTATATGAGTGGAATCATATAGTATTTGTCTTTTTCTGACTGGCTTATTTCATTTAGTGTAATGTCCTTGAGGTTCATCCATGTTGTAACATGTGACAGGATTTCCTTATTTTTAAAGGCTACATGATATTCCATTGTATGTATAAACCACATTTTTATTTATTTGTTGATTTGCTGATGGACATTTGGGTTGTTTCCATATCTTGACTATTGTGGATAATGCTGCAATAAACATGGGAATGCAGACATCTCTTCGAGATCCTGATTTTGGTTCTTTTGGATGTATACCCAGGAGCAGGATTATTGGGTCATATGGTAATTCTATTTTTAATTTTTTAAGGAACCCTCATACTGTTTTCCATAATAGCTGCACCGTTTTACATTCCCCCCAACAGTGCACAAGGATTCCAACTTCTCTGTATCCTTACCAACACTTGTTGTTTTCTGTTCTTTTGATAGTGGCCATCCTGATGAGTGTGAGGTGATATCTCACTGTGGTTTTAATTTGCGTTTCCCTAATGATTAGTGATGTTGAGCATCTTTTCATGTGATTATTAGCCATTTGTATATCTTCTGTGGAGAAATGTCTATTCAAGTTCTTTGCCCATTTTTTAATCAGATTATTTGTTTTGTTGCTGTTGTTGTTGAGTTGCAGTAGTTCCTTATATATTCTGGACTATTAACTCCTTATCAGATATATGATTTGCAATTACTTTCTCCCGTTCTGTAGGTTCTCTTTTCACTCTGTTGATTCCTTTGACGTAGAACTTTTAAAGTTTGGTGTTGTCCCATTTATCTATTTTTTATTTTGTTGCCTATGCTTTTGGTGTCATATTGAAGAAATAATTGCCAAATCTAATGTCCTGAAGCTTTTCTCCTATATTTCCTTCTAGGAGTTTAATAGTTCTGATACTGACCCTGATATCAGTTTCCCTACATCAAACCCAGCATATATGGGATTAAAACCAAAACACTCATTCCCTGCTTGATCCCTGGCTTCCTGGCTCCAGAATCCACTATCCTCCATGGAGACAGACACCGCCAAGGACGAGCACCTGGATTCACTATCTCCTCCCCGCAAAGAGATACAGGCTGGTGGGAAAGCTGCTGACCAGCAAGGTCATGGGCTCCCTCCTCTCTGCAAGTAGTCTCAAGGCCAAAGACAGGCTGGTGGGAAAGCTCCGACCAGCAAGGCCATGTGCTCCCCCTCCCCTACCTAAAACCCCAAATTAAAACCCTTCCTTTTAGCTTTTTGGGGAGTTTGGGATTTCAGCCTTAGCTTCCCTCTTTCCTTGCTCATCACTGTGCAATAATAAAATTCCTGCTTTCTTCCACTACACCCGGTGTCAGAGGTTGGCTTGCTGTGCAACAGGTGAGCGAACTCACTTCAGGTTCAACATCAGTTTTAGGTATCATGTTCAGGTCTTTAATCCATTTTGAGTTAATTTTTGTATACGGTGTAAGGTGGGGTCCAACTTCCTTCTTTTGCATGTGGATATTCAGTTTTCCAAGCATTATTTGCTGAAGAGACTGCACTTTCTTTTTTGTGTAGGCCTGGCATCCTTGTGGAAAATCATTTGGCCATATATGCGAAGCGGTATTTCTGGGCTCTCTATCCTGTTTCATTCATCTATATATCTACCTTTATGCCAGTACCACACCATCTTAATTACTGCTGCTTTCTAGTATCATTTTGAAACCAGGCAGTCTAAGTCCTCCAACTTTGTTCTTCTTTTTCAAGATTATTTTGGCTATTCGAGGCCCCTTGAAATTCCATATAAATTTTAGAATATTTTTCTTTTTCTGCAAAAAAAAAAAAACACCATTGGAATTTTGATAAGGTTTGCATTGAATCTGTAGACGGCTTTGGGTAGTATGGACATTTTAACAATATTAAGTCTTCCAATACACAAGCATACAATGTCTTTTCATTTATTTCTATCTTCTTTGATTTCTTTCAGCAATGTTTTATATTTTTCAGTGTAGAAGTCTTTCACCTCCTTGGTTAAGTTTATTCCAAACTATCTTATCCTTTTTGACGCTACAGTAAATGGGATTATTTTCTTCATTTCATTTTCAGATTGGTCATTGTTAGGTATAGAAACACAACTGATTTCTGAGTGTTGGTTTCATGTCCTGCAACTTTGCTAAATTTGTTTATTAGTTCTAACAGTTTTTTTGTGGAATCTTCAGGATTTTCTATATATAGGATCATGTCATCTGTAAACAGAGACAATTTTACTTCTTTGAAAATTGGTTTTCCCCTTATTGCTTTTTCTTCTCTAATTACTCTGGCTAGAACTTCCAGTACTATGTTGAATAGTAGTGGCGAGAGAGCTACAAGTCTTTTCCTTATTCCTGATCTTAGAGGAAAAGCTCTCAGTCTTTCCCTGTTGACTATGATGTTAGCTGTGGGCTTTTTATGTATGGCTTTTATTATGTTGAGGCAGTTTTCTACTATTCCTAGTTTTTTGAGTTTTTATCATGATAGGGTATTGAATTTTTGTCAAATGTTTTTTCTGCATTGAGATGATCGTGTGGTTTTTGTCCTTCACTTTGCCAATGTGGTACATCACATAGATTGATTTTTCATATGTTGAAGTATCTTTGTTTCCAGATAGAAATCCCACTTGGTCATGATGTGTGATCCTTGTAATGTGCTATTGCATTCAGTTTTCTGGTATTCTCTTTAGGAATTTTGCATCAATATTCATCAGGAATATTAGCCCGTAGTCTTCCTTTTTTGTTGTGTCTTTGTCTGATTTTGGTGTTGGAGTAATGCTGGCCTCACAGAATGAGTTAGGGAGTCCTCCCTCCTCTTATATCCTTTGGAAGAGCTTGAGAAAAATTGATGTTAATTCTTCTCTAAATGTTTGGTAAAATTCTCCAGTGAAGCCACCTGGTCCTCAGCCTGTCTTTGTTGGGAAATTTTTCTTATTACTGCTTCAATGTCCCCATTGTATTAAATGTAGTTATAGGTCTATTCAGATTTATTATTTCTTCAGGAGTCAGTCTTGGTAGGTGGTATGTTTCTAGGATTTTATCCATTTCTTACAGGTTGTCCAATTTGTTGGCATATAATTGTTCATAAACTTCCCTCTTAATACTGCTTTCACAGCAGCCCAGAAGTTTTGATATATTGTGTTTTCATTTTCATTTGTCTCCTAATATTTTCTAAATTCCCTTGTGATTTCTTCTTTGACTCATTGATTGTTTAAGGGCGCATTGTTTAATTTCCTTATATTTGTGACTTTTTCTATTTTCCTTCAGCTAATGAGTTCTAGTTTCATTCCATTGTGTATACATGAGGTTTTGAAAGAGGCTTGTAATACTAGTAAAGAACACTTTTACCATGTTAAATGGCTTGTTCAAGTCTTGTATATTAGCAATATAGTCAATATCTGCAATAACGTGAAGCTATCACTTCAAAGGCCAAAAACATTATGAAATATGTTGATACTGGAATTTCTTAAAAAGACTGAATCAGAAGTAAATGGCTTAGAAGTCAAAAGTTTGACACTTAGCAACATTTGATGACTTTTTCATTCATCATAAAAATTTATAGAATACCGTTGACTTACTTTTTAACATAAATTCAAATGTTATAGTGAAACTTTAAAAAACACTCCCCAGAGACAAATGCAAGCAAATATTGTGCTGTCATTACAGTGCTTCTAGACACATGTGGCTATTGAACACATGAAATGTGATTACCGCAACCAAGGAACTGATTTTTAATTCAATTTTAATTTAAACAGCTGCGCGTGACCCATGGCTATTGTACAGTGGAGCTCTAGAACAAGAGAAGTAATAGACCCTCGTTATTCTATCCTGATTGGTCACCTTTAAATTAGGGCATTCAATTTGTTGAGGTGCAAGATTGAGTGGAAGGCGTATTGTAGAGTGATGTAGACAAACTCCAGTGCATTCAGAGAAGAGTAATGGTGAGAAGACAAGAAACTTCATCATATTAGAACTAGGTTAAAGGAAGTTGAGGTGCCCGTGGTGGGAAAATAATAACTCATGTACACATTTAAAAGTACAATGGTTGGCCAAATAATTAGATTTATTTAGAAAAATTTTAATAGGAAGAGTTAGAACTAATGCATAGCTTGATTCAAAGAAGAGACTTCTAATGTGTGTTCCCTTATTTAGAGGAGCCCAGTCCTGAGCTGTGTGACTTGGCCTTTGCAGTGATGTTATAGTGTTATAATTTTACTTCCTCTCACTAGAAATATTCCCTATGAGGGAATCATCCCTGAATTCGGAATCAGCCCTGAATAACAACATTTCCATTCTTGACACCTCAAGCATTTTAATGGGAAGAGTGGATACTTCTATGCTGAAAGGGAGATTTAGAGATAAAGCTTATAAAGTCGTTTGAGGTCCTCTGGAAGGGATCTCACTGCATCTATTAGGGTCAGCAAGAATCAGGGTTTCAGGGTCTATACATTGACATAATTCTTAGCTGGTTTCTCTCAGTGAGCATGTGGGTTTTGGATTGTGAACCCTGATTCTTACCGAAATCTAGAGAACAATTGGTTACCAAATTCTAAATAATTTTCTTAAGTAAGAAGACTGACATTATGAGTCCACTAAGCTTTCTTCTACAGATCACATTTTCCCTAAACTTGAATCATTTAGATTACTCCTTTCCGGGCCATACATTTCTTAAAATTAAACTATGAGTGGTGATGTTTTACTATTCTGCCATCATACTCAGCACTAGAGATATTCCTCCAAATTTGGTTTGCTCTTCATAGCAGCATTATTCACAATAGGCAAAAGGTAGAAACAACCCAAGTGTCAACCAATGGATGAATGGACAAACAAAATGTGGTATATGCATACAGTGAAATACTATTCAGCCTTAAAAAGAAAGGAAATTATGACACATGCTACAACATGGATGAAACTTAAAGCATTATGCTAAGTGAAGTAAGCCAACACAAAGGACAAATACTGTATAATTCCAAGTATTTGAGCTACCCAGAATAGTTTAATTCATACAGACAAAAAGTAGAATGGTGGTTGCCAGGGCCTGGGGGCAAAGGAGAATGAGGAGTTATTTTTTAACGAATACAGAGTTTCTGTTTGGGATGATGAAAAAGTCCTGGGGCTAGATCATGATGATGGTTGCGCAATATTGTGAATATCCACTGAATTGTACGTTTAAGAATGGTTTAAATGGTAACTTTTATGTTATGCATATTTTACTACAATATGAAAACTTTTTTAAAAATTTCATTTCCTCCTACCTTGGATTGCAATAAACTATCCTTGCAGTATAAGTGAGGTCATCTATAGAGAATGGCTAGTACTGTTTTTGCTGTATTTTTCCTCTAGCAAGTATAGTTTAAGAACATGTTAATCTGATTTCCAATCACATAATCAGGTGGATGGGCATTATTAGTGCCATATGCAATAGTCATATCCCAGGCATCAATAATACCCACATTGAGATCCACAAAAATGTCCCTCATGATAAGATTCTGAATGTAGCCATGAAAGTCACTAAACATCTCTGCATTTAGATATATCCCCCTGGTGTTTTCAGTTTTGGGGATCACCTTGGTCTCTGGGCTTTGCAAGAACAGACGTTCAATGGCCTTTTGAATATTGATGGCCCTACGGATGAAAATGTGGATGGGAAAGGGTCTGAAGTGCTAGCCGAGGGTAATGACAATGGCTGTGTAACTGTCTCCTGCTACCCGGTCAATTTCCCGTGGAATATAGTTTTCATCTTTCACCGAGAACAGATTTTTGGTAATAAATGGATGACCATGTTTTTTCCACTAAAGGAAAATGTGTCTTTCAGTATCCAGAAGCATGTAGGTTTTAAAGATCCCGGTTCCATGATGATCAAAATATTTTAAGGCTGATGGAAAACAAATCAATAAGTCTTTTAATTAAAGGAAAATAATGATGTAATTTTAAAATGCACATATTTAAAAAATTCTAACCAAAATCACTTCTAACTATAGTAGCATTGCTGCCTATCGGGGCAAGAGAATTTTACCAGATGCATTAAGATCTTAATAATATTTTGAACTTTCTATCAGAATATAGGAAGAGGAAGAAAAGTGTCAATATTTGTGAATGAAAAAATAAAACAACTTTTTATGAAAAACTCAAATCCAAACGTTTGGTGAGTTAAAAAACAATAACAAAACAAATAGCAGAAAAGGATAGCAAAAAATTCTAATTATTATTCAAAGAATCCCAGAAGTCAACTATAATGTCAAAATAAAAATAAAGTACATACTTTTCACCACTTTTTCTAAGTAGTAAATCCACTGACGCAGTCTTGAGTCTCCCATGAGGTAGATAAGTTTTCTCTTCAAGCAGTCATTTATATTGTTTGTTTCATTCAACTCGATCTGTTTGCAAAATGCTGTAATCCACCTTTTTCTCATATCATAACCACTGGGGAAAAGAGTCTTCACTCCAATCTTACATTTCGTTTCTACGTTCTTACTCTCTGGCAATAAAAATTCCCACAGCAAGCAATTTTTATTGCCACAAACCGTTTCAGAAACACCTTCTTCATCTTCCCCCTCCTCTTCCTCTTTGTCGGCCACCGTTCTCTATTCCTTCCCTCCTCTCTTCCACAAATGTTTATTTAACAAGATCGCGTTAAACAGGTAAATTAAAAATTCTCACTTTGGAATAATCTCACTAGTGAGTAGTTTTTCCTGGAGTAGGGATAGATTTCCTTTTACGCATTCGCAATGTTTCCCTGGGCTTCACCTTGTCACCAAGGCCACTCCACTGCGAGACAGCTACCCAAACCAGGAGGAAGTGTGTGGCCGTGAAATAGCAGGACTCGGTGGCCCAGCTAAATATTGTACCAACGACATTGGCCTTGCTGGCTTGTAAACCTCCTCTTCCCCAAACTACTTCTCCAGGAAATAAACTGAAACACATTTATGAAATGAGTGTCACATACTGTTTATTTTGTGTATATCAGAATCATGTTTCCTGGTTAATCAGAAAACCCCTTAAATGTTTAATTGTGCCCAGGCCTGTACGTAATATTCTCAGCGTGGTCTGATTAGTGCAGAAAAAGGGAAGACCATTATGTCCTTATTCTGAACACTCCAGTAGGAAAGTGGCCTGAGCTGTACTCACTGATCCACATCAAGCTTTCACCCAAGTAAGACTCAGGCTATTGTTATATTTTGCCATTAAAACCACATCTTCTTTGTCTTCTAGCTACATCTACTGGTTCGGATTTCGGGTATGAGTTTAGGAACTTAAATTTATCTTTAAGGAATTATATCAGGTTTATAAATGGGTCTGGAAAATAACAGTCTGGCACTGTCTTCTAAGAAACTGCCTGACTTGGGGCCGGCTCCATGGCCGAGTGGTTAAGTTCGCGCGCTGCGCTGCGCTTCAGTGGCCCAGGCTTCGGATCCTGGGCGCGGACATGGCACTGCTTGTCAGGCCACGTTGAGGCGGCATCCCACATCCCACCACGAGAAGGACCCATAACTAAGATATACAACTATGTACAGGGAGGGTTTGGGGAGATAAAGCAGAAAAAAAAAAGAAGAAGATTGGCAACAGTTGTTAACCCAGGTGCCCATCTTTAAAAAAAAAAAAAAAAGAAACTGCCTGACTTTACTAGAAATTACTGTCCAGGCAAGAGGGAAATCACAGAAATGTTAAGAGGACTCAAGTTGCCTCAAGAGTCTGAGAACTTTCTTTGGTGTAAAAGTTGGGCATGGATGACGGCTTCCATGGCAGAGAAGGGATCTGTCTTTTCCACAGACTGTGAGCTTTAGATCTGGGTACATGATTTATTTATAGCTATGTTCTCCACAGGGTTTAACAAAGTGGGTTCTCAATATACATCTATTGAACACATGAAAAAAGGGCAATGATAAATGTAAACCCCATTGATTGTTATAATGGAGATCATTTGCTTTTCTGAAATTCCCTTTAACTTTGTTTTGACCACTGAAGTTCACGTGATAAAACTGAAAAAAAATCCACGGAAATTGTTAGTTAGTTCATAGAACTTCAACTGAGATGGTTTAGCTGGAAGAGAGATTAGAAATTAGAAACAATGAGATTTCCTAACTCTGTAACTCATCGGAGACATTTTCACCAGTACCCAATTATTGGCTTTTCAGGAATAAATCTCAAGTTTAAATACAAATAACCTGTACATTTTGAGAGTAGGCAGCTAAAATTAAGGGTTGCCTAGTCTTTTATATCAGACTCAGGATGAAAATTGGTTTGAATTGATATGGAAATAATTCCCCAAAATAAAATCTCTCCTGTAAAACCCAAGATAATTGACACTATTTGTTCCAGGAAATGAAAGGTTGAAATGGTTAACGTCAAAGAAATATCTCTTAAACTAAGAATGTCCTTTAAACAGATAAATTGTGAACACGGCAGGCAACAGCACAATGGACTTACGGTTACATGATAAGACCTCAAGGGAGGTGAAGTTCTTCATCATTTCAACCCCCATGTTGGACCTTCAAGAAATGGGAAAATAAATTAGCCTGATATCTGCCCAGATGTCAGAATGAAATCACTGCCTTAGAGGGATTGGACCACTCTTAACTCTCTGTAAATGCTTTTTTTTTTCCTTTATTTTTATATATTTAAGGTATTCTGGGGGAACTAAATGGGTCAGGATTCTGAGAAACTCTTCCCCTGCTAATGGCAGGGACCCAGAGATCTAGAGAGAGTCATTTACCTTCCATGTGCAATTAATCAAATATATATATCTTTGATTTTACCTTCTCAATGATTTTCTACCACAAGCCATCCTCCCCACCCTTACCACCCATAGTAATTCAGGCCTCCATTGACATTTTCCTAGGCTAGTACTTCTCAAACTCGAGCATGGATCAGATTATCTAGAGTGCTTGTTACAACTCGGAATCCTGGGCCTCAGCCCCAGAGCTTCTGATTCAACAGTTCTGGGGCGCTTGAACAGATCCCTGCACCTCCATACTCATAGCAGCGTTATTCACAATAGCCATGACATGAAAACAACCTAAGTGTCCATCAATGGATGGACAGATAGAGAAAATGTGGTCCATATATACAACAGAATATTATTCAGCCTTAAAATAGAAGGAAATTCTGCCATTTGCACCAACATGGATGAACCTGGAGGACGTTATGCTAAGTGTAAGAAATAAGTCAGATACATAGAGACAAATACTGCATGATTTCACTTGCATGTGGAATCTAAAAAAGTCAAATTCATAGAAACAGAGAGTAGAATGGTGGTTGCCAGGGGTGGGGGTTGGGGTAGATGAGGAGATGTTGGCTAAAGGGTACAAACTTTCAATTGTAAGATGACTAAGTTCTGGGAATCTAGTGTACAGCATGGTGACTATACTTAATGACAATGTATTGTATACTTGAAATTTGCCAAGAAAGTAAATCTTGTGTGTCACCACACACAAAAAATGCTATGTGAGGTAATGAATATGTTAATCAGCTTGATTATCACTTCGCAATGTATATGCATATCAAAACATCACGTTGTACACTTTAAATATATACAATTTTTATTTGTCAATTATACTCAGTAAAGCTGAAAAGAATAGTTCTGGAGCAGTGTCCAAGAATATGGATTTCTAACAAATTCTTAGATGAAACGGGCTGCTGATCCAAGGACATTAGTTTGAGAACCTTGTCATAGATTGTTATAATATTATCCTTCTTCCCCTTTGGTTTATCCCACTTAAATACATCCTCTCTGCTGCCTGCTTTATTCACCTACACAAAATCTCTCCATGACTTTCCATCATTAACCTACGGGATAAGGACCAAGCTCCTTAACTGGCATGCAACTTTCTGTGAGCATCTACTTCTCTAGCCTCATCTTCATGCACTCTCCACCTTCACAACTCCCCCAGGGGTCTGTTTTCTGTACTCTGTAATCTCCTTGAGAGGAGAACTTAGGTCAACCTTATTCACTATAAGATTTCAAGGGCTTAGCACAGTGAGCTTCACCTCAATTAAGATAGTGACTACATTTGGTCAATTAAATTTATTCCATCAGAATGAAATCCATCTGGGAGAAAGAAGGACTCCTAAGGCCAGAGCAAGAGAACTCCAGGATGGACAAAGGAAGTATTTTTCAACACTGAGGATTGCCTGAATCCTGGGAAAGATTTTTTTTGGATCAAGTGAGAATAATATTCCTCTCATTAAGAGCGCCAGAGGGCTGGGTAACTGAGAGGCCAGGGTGGTTGGACAGTGATGGCTGCATAGAGTGGTGGAGTCATGGAAACAGTGCTATAGCAAATTGACATTAGAATAAGGTAGATTGGGATTCCAGTTCTGGCCTTGCAACTTACATTGGCCAAGTTATTTAACACGTCTGTGCTTAAATTTCCATCTATGTGAAATGGGCATGATAATTGTCAATCCCAAGTGTTTTACTGAGGATCCTATCAGACCTATCTTTAGCACAAGATTAAAATTTGTCTCAGTGGGAAATTTGAACTTTTTGAAACTTGAAACATTTATTCTTCCACATCGATCCAGGTAAGGTTGAAGTTGACGAAAGAGACCGATACCTGGCTACCTTGTAAATCTGGTTACCAAAGCCAAACTTTTCTGGTTACCAAAGCCAAACTTTGATGGGACATTAAAATTAGGATTAAAAACATGTACTCATGGTATAAAGGCATTCGTTTCAATGGGTGTTGTCTTACTATTGAGTGTGCATGTGTGTGTGTATGTGTATTGCATTTCAGAAGTGGGTCCAGAATATTGGACCATAATGGAAACTGAAAGAATTGTCAATAACTCTGTTGCTTGTACGATGTCTTCTTCTGTGGTAACCCCTTGTTTATTTTCCCATCATGATTATCAATAAAACTCTTAAATTAAAAAGACTTTTTTGTTAACTTTAAAGAAGTGAGTATCTAAGGAGGTAGCGTCTGATTCTGTCACCAGGGTTGGGAGAGAGAACCCTGGTGGGAAAATGTATTTATTATGTTACAAATGAAAGGGAAACAGGCTTAGTGCCTGGACTTGTGGGAAAGCAAGATGTCAGAGAACTTAGCTTGGACCTAAGAAGGGGCCCTAGAGCTTAGCAATAGAATAATCCGTGAGGGTACTTGGATGTGGAATTATGTATGAAGCCAGCTATTCCTTGTATATGCACTAAATTGCCTGTGAGGAGACTCAAATCTCTACTTGCAGTGAGGGGAGAAAAGGACAATTTAAATAGAGCAGGGGATCCAAGAAGGAAATGTATCTATTGGGAAGTAAAACAAGGTGGGGCAGATTACTGTTACGAATATAGCCCACTTGAGAAGCAAGATTGCACCAAAAATACATGGAGGTCTGCCAGACCAGGGACTTAGGATTTCTGAGAGCAGCCAGGAGAGTGTGCAAGGAGAGTTCCTCCAACCCAGGCTGCAATGAGGACCATCTCAGGAGGGAGCCAGATGTGGCCAACAGGAATATATCCCACATATACAGATAGTCACCGCCTGTAGAGTTAAGACATAGTTCTGAGACCTTCAAGACAGAAAGGCCTCTATGTCTCCATGATTGTGTCTCCTTTAGGTCTTAGTAAAATATTTATTTGAAAAAGTCCAGCCTCTTTTGACTGAGTCATAGGATAATGGATTTTTCCGTACCTTCATCAGGAAAGCAAAAGGAAGTAAAGGTGACATAGGGGAGGAAGGGAAATCTTGTAGAGGTGTAGGGTCGGTGTGCCCTGCCCCCTGTCCTTGTGTCATTATAATATTTGAATTGGATTTCAACTAGAATTTCCAGGATATCATGCTATCCAGCTTGATCTTCAGAACCCACATCGAAAAACCAAGGTCTTTCTACAGCAGCAGTTACCAAACTATGGAACCAAAGTCCCTTAAAATGATGCACTAAATAAGTGTTCCACAGTCAAAAAATTGGGGGAAATGTTTTGTGCTCTATTGCTTCTTGACAGAATAGATACTAAAGTTACTGAGAAGGCCTACTGCAAAGGAATCTATGTGATTATTTTCCCAGATTGTATTTCACTTATTCTTTCATTCAACAGTTGAGAACCTTCTGGTGTTGGGCGATGTGCTGGGCCTGTGAGACAAAATGGTAGCCCTCAATGGCTTCCTACCATACATACATGGCCTCTGAGGTCCTGCCTACCCATCTGACCTCCTCTCTCCCTCACTCTTTGCATTCCAGCCTTACTGGTCTCCCTCATGGTTCCTGGAACATTCCAGCATGCTCTTGCCACAGGTGCTACTTGCTCCTTTGAGAATGGTATTTCCCCCCAAATTCACATGGCTCCCTCCCTCTCTTCATTCAGGTTGCTGTTCAAGTGACCCATTCTCAGGCTCAAGCCAGGCCTTATCTGACCACTCTTTAAAAACAGCATCCACCATCACATTCAAATCCCATATTCTGATGACTTCATGTTACAAATCTATTTGTTTGCTTGTTGTCTTTCTATCCCACTAGAATGATGAATTCTGAACACATAAAACTGTGTCTGAAATATAAAAGGTGCTATTTATAAATTGAATAAATGAATGAATGAATGGCAAAAAAATAGTTACAGTTATTGCCTCAACCAGCTTACAATTTAGCAGGGGATATAAAATACATATATTTGAAATTTAATAGTGTAATGAGTGTTATAACTGGGGAAGAACAGAAACAACAGAAGAATATGGGACTACCACTGTACCCAGACTTGGAGGAAATGATGTTTAAACCAAGGATTGTGAAATGCCAGAGTTGAGAGAGAACATGGTCCATTTGTGAAATAAAAGGAGTCCAATCTGACTGACAGGGAGCAAGGCAGTATAAAAGTGAGACAGGCAGCTGCAGAGCTGGGCCAGTCCTTGTATGCATATTAAAGAGTTTGAATTTCATCCTCAGAGCAATGGGATCACATTAAGGGTTTTAAGAAAGGAAAATTAAAAGTCATCTGCATTTTGGAAACATTAGTCGGAGTGCAGTGTGGAGAATAAATTGAAGGAAAAAAGACTGTAGGCAAGGAAGCCAGCTCTGGAGATTGTTGTGATGATTTACGTGAGATATGCTGATAGTTTACACAAGGATAGAGGCAACAGCAGCAGAATAAAATGTCTGGGTTCAGGAGATAGTTGGGAGGGACAATTCATTTGATATAAAGGGTGAAGTAGATTAAATAATGATACCATTCACCATCCCCCTTTTGATTTTGCACAGCATCTATTAATACTCTGTAGGATTGGTATTCCATGGAATATATTATAGGAAATACTGGTCTATAAAAAATTATTGAATCTGGAAGTATTACCAACTATGGAGAACTACAGGCATACGGAAAGTACTTCATTAGTTATACTCCTTTTAGCAGCTAGTCAGGATGAATAAAATGCTTGCATAGGTGACCTGTTTGGGACCTGGGAATATACTACCAGCTGAACTGACTCTGAATGACGGACCTAATTACAACCTAGTCAACATTCATTGACATGATAAAGGGAGCTTGATTAGGAAAAGCTATTAGTCAAAGTTGGGCTGAAACTAAGTCTACCTGTTTGTATCGATTATTGTATTCGAAGGCCTGTTTACCTGTGGAAAAGACTCCGTTCTGCCTTTCTAAGATAGGAAATGTTTCCATCCTTGGTGGTCACGTGGGTTAGGGCCTCACAAGGAACATGCGAAGGCCTCACGCAGTAGAAAGCTTCTTGGTCTCGATCATCCAGGTACTTGCACAGTTCAGCACTTGAACTGAGGATCAGGCCACATTTAGAGAGGACCCGGGAGGTACTGTTGGCAAAGTGGCCCGTGAAGATCACCCTGTCACAGCCTTGGTTCCTTGCCCTCCAGAGAGCCGACACCCCTTCACTGGGGTGGATGAGCAGGAGAGACAGAGAGACCTGGCCCTCCCAGAACAGAGTGAAGCTGACAAGGTAGGTGCCATTGTTAAAGTCTGTCACCTTTCCTGAAGCGCCTGCCTGCAGGGCGGGGGAGGACGTCCTGGCCCGAAGGAAATCCCCGCCATATTCCTTCCTGCGTCCCAGGTGGTCCCTCACCTGCAGCAGGATGTCTAGCTGATCCCCTTTGCAGTGTGTGTCTTGAGGGTTGAGGATGGTGACTCTGCTGTGTGCGGCACTGGTGGTGGTGTTCACGTGAGTGAAGGGTCTGGGTGGGACCAGCTGGCCGAGTTCCTCCATGATTCCCTTTATTCTCAGCTCAGTCTCTGTTGGTGAAACTGCTGGATCCAGTGGTGCTTCAGGGTGTGTGGACTTTCTGAAGACATTCCATTGACTCAGGGTGATAGGGCTTCTTAAGCTGAATAAGAACTGAAGAACTGAGGGAAAAGGGATATATCAGCAAATAATATGGCTTGGTTTTCAATGTAAATTATTATGGTTTAGTTTATACACATTTAGGAGTGATGTAATCATATCAAAAATTGATTCTAACTAGTTTTCAGTTTTGGAATCATAGGAATTGATTTTCATGAAATGGGACTTCCTCTGCTTCCAGGAGAAGATTTTATTTGGAAGTCATTGGCTTCAAAATTAACTATACAAAATAAGTATATGTTACTTCATGATTGAATTTTAAAGTGTTTATCTTTGCCAGCCCCTCATTTGGCCTATTTTTTCTTTATAAAAATCATATAGCTATATTATAGATAATATGGAAAAGAGCAAATTTTAAAAAATATGATCCTACCTAAGCTTTGCTGTCTTTATGCTATTTTTTATTATGCCCACTCTTTCTTTTTCCTTCCATGTATGTTTTATCTAGTGTAATCATACTACAAATGTAGTACTAATTTTGCACTTATTACCATGTTTTATAAACATTTTAATATTGTTACACAATTTTCATGATCATTATTTTTAATGGTTGCATAATATTCCATCAAGAGGATAAGTAGCCAATGATATTGGACTATTGGATTATGTCTATTTGTTTCCATTTTACATCACACTTGGATATTTTCTTACACTCCATATGTAGGATTACTTCCTTATGACAGATTCCTAGTGATAGAAGTACCAGATCATACATTATTGAATTAAGTAATCAATTGGTCAAAGAACATAAACATTTTTATTCTTCTTGACTGTCAGATATGCTCTCAAGATAAGAGTTTACATTGCCACTAGCAGTATGTAAGGCCACCTGCTATGCCACACCAGTGTCTCATTGGTCATTGCAGCAAACAAGGCATAGAAGTTCTGAATAATGTTCCTTAACAAGAGTTCCTGAGACAAATATTTGGTCAAATGAAATATTTGTTTAGCTGACAATGGATGCCATTATATCCACCTGGACAAAGAGGTCACTGGAGGGAAAATTACCACCAATTTAAGGTCTTTTCAGGTCCCAGAGTCTCCCAAGCCCTGTGGAGGGACATTTGGCTAGTGGCCTAAAATGAATTGGGCGAAGCCAGGATTGGAAACCTACCCCTGTTTGGTTTTTGCTTTTTTGTTGTTGTTTAAGTCAACTGCTGTTTATTATTCATACAGAAAGTCTTGAAGTCCGGGTATGCTATTTCCTCTGTCATAACTATTATCAAAGATTTTTCTGGAACAAGATATTTGGTTATGCCAAAACAACTTTATAACATCACTTATTTCATATTCTAATAATTGGGTCATTGCCTGAATGAAAGATTCATACAAAATCTATCTTCTGATTGATGACTTTGGATAGCTGCATGCTCACCGGGAGAAAGGGGTTGTACTTGGATTTATCAGTTGACTAAATATCCCTTACAAAATTCATCACTTTAAATATTTTTGGTTAAATTATAAAATATTGTCATTAAAACTATTTGCAAATTTGGCAGGTGAAAACTGACTTATTATTTTAGATTATATTTACTTTGATACCAGTGTGTTTCAACTTTATTTTCCCTCAAATACTTGGGTTTTTTTTAACTGAGGTCAAAATAGTCTATAACATTGTGAGATTTCAGTTGTGCATTATTATTTGTCAGTCACCACATAAATGTGCCCCTTTACCCCTTATACCCCCCCACCTCCTTCCCCTCTGGAAACCACAAATCAGTTCTCTTTGTCCATGTGTTGTTTATCTGGGAGAGTTTTTATTTCTCCATCATATCTGAAGGGTAATTTCGCTGGATAGAGTATTCTTGGCTAAAAGTTTTTGTCTTTCAGAGATTTGAATATATCATTCCACTTTCTCCTAGCCTGTAAGGTTTCTGGTAAGAAATCTGCTGAAAGCCTGATAGAGGTTCCTTTGTAGGTTTTTTTCTTCTGCCTTGCTGCCCTTAATATTTTTTCTTTGTCATTGAATTTTGCCAGTTTTACTAATATATGCCTTGGAGAAGGTCTTTTTACATTGATATAATTAGGAGTTCTATTAGCTTATTTTACTTGTAAATCCAGCTTCTTCCCCAGGTTTGGGAAGTCCTCAGCTATTATTTCTTTGAATAAGCTTTCTGCTCCTTTCTCCCTCACTTCTCCCTCTGGAATACCTATAATCATTGTGTCATAATTCCTAATTGAGTCAGATATTTCTCAGAGAATTTATTCATTTCTTTTTAGTCTTAGTTCTCTCTCCTCCTCCATCTGAAGCATTTCTATATTTCTGTTTCCTAAGCTGCTAATTCTGTCCTGCACAATATCAGCTCTGTTATTCAAGGATTCCAGATTTTTCTCTATTTAATTCATTGTGTTCTTCATCTCCAACATTTCTGATTGGTTTTTCTTTATAGTTTCAATCTCTTTTGTGAAGAACTCCCTCTGTTCATTAATTTTGTTCCTGATTTCATTGAACTGCTTTTCTGAATTTTCCTGTAACTCATTGAGTTTTTTTTATGATACTTATTTTGAATTCTCTCTCATTTAGATTATAAATTTCTACTTCAGTTTAGTTTTGTATGTGGTAGGATGTTTATGATGATATTCATTTTATTCTCATATGGATGGTTGATTGTTCAAACGATTTATTGTAAAACTATTCTTTTTCCATGACTTGTCTTTCTACATTTGTCAAAAATCAATTAACCATATTTGTATGGCTACATCCCTGGAGTTTCTATTCTGTTCTACTCATCTTCATGTTTATCCCTTCATTAATTTCATATTGTGTTGACTATTATAGCTTTATATTAAGTCTTGAAATTTTGTAGTGTGACCTCCAACTTCATTCTTCTTTTTAAAACTTTTGTCTATTCTAGTTCCTTTGCTTTTCCATATAAATTTTAGAATCAGCTTATCTAGGTCAACAAAAATTCCTATGGAGTTTTTGTTTCAAATTGTGTTAAATCTATAGATTAGTTGTGAGACAATTAACATATTAACTATACTGAGTCTTCCAGTCCATGAACATAGTAAGTTCATTCATTTATATGTCTATAATTTTTCCATCAGAGTTTTGTAGTTTTCAGACTACAGATTTTGTCCTGTTTTGTTAAAATTTTATCTTGGAGTTTTATTTTTAATCTCTCATATGTGGCATTGTTTCTTTTTACTTTTTATTTCTAATTTTTCATTGCTAAAAATACGATATATAGAAATTCAATTGAGTTTTGTGTGTTGACCTTATATCATATGACCTTGATAAACTTACTTGTTAGTTCTAGGAGCATTTTTGTAGATTCCTTGGAATTTTCTATGTAGACAATTATGTCATCTGCAAATAGGGCAAGTTTTATCTCTTCATTTCCAACCTACATGTACTTTATTTCTTTTTCCTAACCTTATTGCAACAGCTAGCCTTTCCGGTATGATATTAAATAGGAGTGATGGAAATGGTCATCCTTGCCTTGTTTATGATTTCAGGGGAAAAGCATTCAATCTTTCACCATTAAGTATGATGTTAGCTATATGTTTGCCATGGATATCCTTTAATGGATTAAGGAAAGGAATTTCTCTTTTATTCCTAGCTTGCTAAAAGGTTTGGTCATGAATGACTTATGAATTCTGTCAAATATTTTTTTCTGTATAAATTGTTCTAATCAGGTATTTTCTCTTCTCTAGCCTGTTGACATGGTAGATTATATTGATCAATTTTTTAATATTAAATCAGCCTTGTATTCTGGGCATCAAACACACATAGTCATAGTATATTATTCTTTTTTTATATTGTTGGGTTTGATTTGCTAATATTTTGTTGAGGATTTTTGCACCTGTGTTCATAAAGGATGCTGGTCTGTTATTTTATTTCCTTATACTCTCTTTGTTTGGTTTTGGTATCAAGGTAATGCTGGCATAACAAAATGATTTGGAAGCTTTCCTTTTCTTTCTATCCTTTGGAAGAGATTGTGTAAAATTGGTATTATTTATTCTTTAAATATTTGATAGAATTTTCCCATGTAACCATCTGGACCTGGAGATTTCTTTTTCAGAAGAATTTTAACTGTGAATTCTATTTAACTGATTTTAGGACTATTCAGAATTTTTAATTATTCTTTGGGGATTTTTGGTAGTTTGTGGCCTTTAAGGAATTCATCCATCTCATCCAAGATGTCAAATTTATATGGTTGGAGTTATTTATGGTTTTCCTTTATTATCCTTTAATGTCTGTGATTTCTTTAGTAATGTCCCTTCTTTCATTCCTGATATTGGTTATTTATGTCTTCTCTTTTTTTTCTTTATAAGTTTGGCTAAAGTTTTATCAACTTTATAGATCATTTTACAGAAGCAGTTTTTGTTCTACTGATTTTCTCTATTATATCTCTGTTTCTAATTTTAATGATTTCTACTCTAATATTTATTATTTCTTTCTTTATGCTTGATTTTTCTAGTTCTTTAAGGTGGAAGATTAAGTTACTAATTTGATACCCTTTTTCTTTTCTAGAATAATCACTTAATGCTTTAAATTTCACTCTAAGTGCTGCTTTAACTGTGTATAACAAACATTAATAAATCATACTGCCATTTCATTCAGTTCAAAGTATTTTCTAACGTTCCTTGAAACTTCTTCTTTGATCCAAGGATTATGTATAAATGTGTTTAGTTTCCAAATGCTTGGAGATGTACCAGTTATTGTTCTGTTATTAATTTCCAATTTAATTTCATTATTATTATTTAATTTCATTTTTTTCATACTTTGTAACATTTTAAAAATTTTTAAGGCTTGTTTTATAACTCAAGAAATGTTCTAGCTTGGTGAATGTTTCATGTGCACTGAAACTGCTGTCGTTGGGTGAAGTACTTTATAAACGTCGATTAGATCCTGTTAATTGATTGTATTCTTTAGTTCTTCTTTATTTTTTATATATTTTTTTGAGGAAGTTTAGCCCTGAGCTAACTGCTGCCAATCCTCCTCTTTTCGCTGAGGGAAACTGGCCCTGAGCTAAGATCCGTGCCCATCTTCCCCAACTTTATATGTGGGATGCCTGCCACAGCATGGCTTGCCAAGCTTACCATGTCCATGCCTGGGATCTGAACCAGCAAATCCCGGGCTGCCGAAGCAGAAAAAAAAGTGCGCACTTTACCTCTATGCCACCAGGCCAGCCCAGTTCTTCTTTCTTTGTGCTAACTGTATTAGTTTCCTAGGGCTACCATAACAAATTACCATAAATTTGGTGGCTTTAAACAACGTAAATTTATTCTCTCACAGTTATGGACACCAGAGTTTTAACATCAAGTTATCAATAAAGTTGATTCTTTCTCTAGGTTCTGAGGCAGAATCTATCCCATGCCTCTCTCCTAGCTTCTGGTGGCTGCTAGAAATCCTTGGTATTCTTGGCTTGTAGATGCACATGTCAATCTCTGCCGTCATCTTCACATCATCTTTCCCTCTGTGTGCCTTCTCCCCTTCTCTTCTCTTAAAAAGTCACTTGTTATTGCCTTTAGGGTCCACTCTAACCTAGGATGATCTCATCCTGAGATTGTTAACTTAATTACATCTGCAAAGACTATTTTTCTAAATATGGTACATTCAGAGGTTTCAGGTAGACATATCCTTGTCGGGGGGGCACCATTCAACGCCCTACACTGACTTTCTACTTGTTCTATCAATTACTGAGAGCAACACAGAAGTCACCAACTATGATTTTGGATTTGTTCTTTTCTCCTTTCATTTATATGTCCTGTTCTTGATATATTTTGAATCTCTGCTGTCATATATATACAAATTTATGGTTGTTATAAATTTGGGGTGAATTGACCCTTTTATCATTATGTAATGATCCTATTTACTCCTAGTAACTTTTCTGTTTCTGAAATCTACTTTGTCTGAATTAGTAAATCTATACAAGCATTATTTTGGTTAATATTTGCATAGTATATCTATTTTTATTATTTAACTTTTAGCCTATCTATAGCTTTACATGTAAAATGGGTGTATTATGGACAATTTATGGTTCATTTTTTTTAATCCATTCTGACAGTCGCTGTCTTTTAATTGATATGTTTGGACTATTTATTTTTAACGTATTTATTGATAGGCTCTAACTTAGGCCTGTCATTTTATTAATTGTTTTCTCTTAGTTCTCTCTCCTTTTAGTTCCTCTATAACCATTTTGAAACACACCTAGAACCATCTTAACAAGATTTGCCCTCAAGGAAAACTATTTCACTAGACCTTAGACAGTTTGGGTTTGCCAAAGCCTCACCTACCCAGAGGAAGGAAAATATCCAAATCCAGCTCCCCCTAGCCTTCTTATTTCACCCAGGAGTGAAGTCAGGAGAGGAGGACAGAAAGCGGAAAAGCATTTGTGAAGGTGAACCTTAGGGGTACAAGCTCACTAAAGTACTGAGACCAAATCATAGGACTGTACCATGCTTCTCCTCCCCCATACTTTACCATCACATCAGTAGGGATCCAGTCTAAACAGTGGATGACAGCTAAAAGTATTGGAAGCCTCAGGCCCTATTTAAAAAGGAGTTTCCAGGAAAATCCAAAGGCAAAAATTCTAGGGGAAACTTGGTGCTGGCCCAGTGGTGCAGTGGTTAAGTTTACATGCTCCGCATTGGTTGCCTGGGGTTCACTGATTTGGATCCCAAGTGCAGACCTACGTACTGCTTATCAAGCCATGCTGTGGCAGGCATCTCATATATAAAGTAGAGGAAGATGGGCACGGATGTTAGCCTAGGGCCAGTCTTCCCCAGAAAAAAAGAGTAGAATTGGTGGTGGATGTTAACTCAGGGCTAATCTTCCTCAGAATAAATAAATAAATGATTTTTAAAAATTCTAGGGGAAACAAAAACCAAGATTCTAGATGAAATTTTAGCCTTTGACACCACGTCTTTAGTAAACAGTACACAGTCTAACTCCTATCCAGATAAACATAACACCTCACACTAAAGGCCTATCTACTCTGTTCCAGTTCACCAATATATCATGTCCATCTTTCAATAAAAGATTAAAATGCATGCAAAAAGAAAAAAAACACAGTTTAAAGAAACAATGTAAGCATCAGAACCAGACTCAGCTATAGTAGAGATTTCGGAATTACCAGACCAGGAATTTAAAATAACTGTAATTAGCGTGCTAAGTGTTCTAATGCAAAAAGTAGACAACATACAGGAACAGATTGGTAACGTAAGCAGAGATACGGAAACTCTAAGAAAGAATCAAAAGGAAATACTGGAAATCAAAAACACTGTAACAGAAAGGAAGAATGTCTTTGGTGAACTCATTAGCAGACTGAACACAGCCAAGGAAAGAATCAGTGAGTTTGAAGGTATGTCAGTAGAAACCTCCCAAACTGAAAAACAAAGATAAAAAAGAATAAAAACAAAAACAAAACAGAATATCCAAGAACTAGGGGGAAAATACAAAAGGAGTAACGTAATGGGAACAACAGAGGGGAGAAAAAAGAGAAAAAGACGGAATAAATATTCAAAATAATAATGGATGAGAATTTCCCAAAATTAGTAACAAACATCAAACTATAGATTCAGGAAACTCAGAGAACACCAAGGATAATAAATACCAACAAATCTACACCTAAGAATACTAAATTCAAACTGCAGAAAATCAAAGACAAAGAGAAAAATCATGAAAGAAGGCAAAGGGAGAAAAAACATCTTACCTATTGAGGAACAGGGATAAGATATCTATGTCCTATTCTAGAAAACCTATGAATATATTAGACTACATGGTAAAGGGAAGTTAAGACAGGACATGCAATTAAGGTTGCTAATCAGCTGACCTTAAAATAGAGAGAGTATCCTGAATTATCCAGATGGGCCAAATGTAATCACAAGAGTCCTCAAAGTGAGAGAGGCAGAAGAGAGAGAACCAGAGAGATGGCAGTGTGAGAAGAACTTGGCCCAATGTTGCTTGCTTTGAAGATGGAGGAACCAAGAAAAGTGGACCCCTAAAAGGTGAAAAAGGCCAAGGAACTAATTCTCCCCTAAACTGTCCAGAAGAGTATGCATCTTCATTTTAGCCCAATGAGATCCATTCTGGAATTCTGATCTCCAGAAATGTAAGATGATAAATTTGTATTGTTTAAGCCACTAACTTTATGATAATTTGTTGCAGCAGCAGTAGAAAATTAATACAGTTATAACTCCTGTTTTAAAGTCTTTGATAATCCCAACATCTTTTATCTCAGGGTTGGTGACTTTTGTTTATTCTCTTGCAAGTTGTGATTTTCCTGGTTCTTCATATGCTGAATAATTTTTGCTCATACCCTGGATATTTCAAATATTATGCAATGAGATTTTAGGTCATGTTTAAACCCTAAGGCTAACACGGATTTTTTTTTTTTTAATCAGGCAATTGACCTAGGTAGGTTAAGGCCACAAGAGTCAATCCACCTTTTGTGGGTTCCAGTTCCAAGGTCTTTCAGGTCTCAAAGCCTTTGCTGTGCTATTTGAATCTGTCCCATGTGTGTGACATCCAGTGGCCAGTCTGGAACCTGGGCAGTGGTCTAGTCTGTAGTTCAATTCCCAAAGTCTCTGGTGTGCTATTTAGGGTAAGATCAGTACATGCTAAATTCAAGTTAAGCCCAAAAATTCATCCACCACTTTATGGGATGGCTCTTTTGAGCCTTGTCTTCTCTGCAATCTCTCTAACCCCTTCTCATTCTCTGGGGTCCCTACTTTTGGCTCTTCAGCCAGATAAATGGAGCAGGAAGAAGGTTTCCCAGCCTGAGTGAGAAACCTAATATGCTTCCCTGGATTTCCTGTAGCACCTGAGATCAGGCAGGAAATTTGAACAAGGTCTGACAAAAGCAAGATGAACACCATATGGGGTTCTGAACTCTTAAGGGAAATATTATTTGGATAAGATTCAGCATGTAATGAGGTTTTAAACTTGAACAGAAGTATAGTAAAAAGGAAAAGAATTAAACTTTCTATTTTTAGATAATTGTAAATTCACATATAGTTGTCAGAAATAATAGAGAAATCTCATGTATCCTTTATCCAGTTTCCCCAATGGTAACATCTTGCAAAGCTGTAGTAATATATTACAACCAGCATATTGACACTGATATAGTCAAGATACAGAACATTTCCATCATGACAGGGCTGCTTCATATTGCTTCTTTTAACCACTCCTACTTCCCTCCCACCCCAACCCCTCCTTAACCCCTTAACCCCTGGCAATCATTTACCTGTTCTCCATTTCTATAATTTTGTCATTTCAAGAATATTATGTAATGGAATCACACAACAAATAAGCCATAAATATGAGCAAGGAAAAAGAAAGAATTTTGTGCCAGGCTCTTAAAATTAGGCGCATAAAGGGGAAAATCTCTTTAAAATAGTAGTAGCAGGGCTAGGATCAATATTCAATCTTCAATTTCACTCTTAGCCCAATTGCCTCATTCTTTTATTAACCTGTTTCAAATATTCATATTTCAAATATAGATACATTAAGGATATATACATATTTCAAGTATATATATTAGGGATAAATATATATTTAATATGTAAATATATATACTTCAGATACATATATATTTCATATATATAAACCCTAATATATAGGGTCTTTTTCAGAAGACTCTAAGATCTTTTGTTCTCATGATACATCTGACCAAATATCACCAATTACTATGTAATCCTCCTCTTCTCTGTCATTTTCTAACCCATTGCTTTCTTCCTCTCGTTGACTGAAGATTGTGAAGAACTTGGCTTATAGTCTTCTTCATCACTAAAAGTCCTGACATCCTCCAGGTAGATCTCCACGTCCATGGAGCAATTCCTCCAATACCTAGATCTCTTTGTCACTTAACCTTCTCAGCTGTAAGAGTAGTCAGACTACAATTCAACTTCCTGTCACCCTGCCCAAGTGAAGTGTAATCATCTTTTCCTCCCTACTGCCTGTTTGTTTCTGTTAGCCCCTTTCCAAAAGACTTTAAGTGTATTCAAATATCTCCCATATTAAAAAAATAAAAGAAAAACTTTCTAAGCTTCCTATTCCCCCTTTAACTACTATCCTGACTTTCACTTATTCCCTACCCCTACCCAATTAAGCTTCTCAAAATTTCTCTTCAATCACTGTTCTCACTTTCCCTCCTACCGCTCACTTCTCAGACCAGTGCTTTTCTTGTTCCTCAGGGCAATATCATTAGCAACTCTTTCTTCTCACTCCATAGCTCACCCAAGGAAATGTCACAGACTCCAAAGACTTCAGCTGCCATTTATACTCCGATGCTTCCTAAATCTATTTTTCTAAACCAGATCGTTCTCGGCTTTCAATCTGTATATTCAACAACGTCCTGAAGCAACATCTCCATTTAGGTGACCGAAAAGCACCTCAAACATAGACTGTTTATATCTAAACTTATCTTTTTTCTTCCAAAACTATTTCTCTTCCTCTTCAGTGAATGGCATCACCAGCCATGCAGTTGTGTATACTTGAAATAATTCGTGTTTTACTCGACTTCTTCACCCCCATAGTCAATCACTATTTCTGTTGATTCTATCTCAAATCCATTGACTTTTCTCCATCCCCATTGTTAGTACCTTATTTCATGTCACCACTACCTCTCACCTAGATCACTGAACAGTCTTTCTTTAGTTATTTAACAGTTCTTTATGAAGCATCTTTTATGTGCTAGACACTGTTCTGGGCACTTGGGATATACCAACAAATAAATACAGATAAAAATCCTTGTTCTTACGGAGGTCACTTTATAGCAGGTCAAGATAGACAATAATCAAATGGACATAATAAACAAGTAAATTCTTTAGTATTTTAGAAAGTGAAAAGTATTATTGCAAAAAAATTGTCAAACAGTGTAAGGGAAACGCTAAGAGGTAGGGGTGGGGCTGTTTTCAGTGTTATATAAAGAAGATGACATTTGAGCAAGTACGTGAAGGAAGAATGGGAGCTGCATGAAAACCCAGAGGAAGAACAGGCAGAGGAAACAGCCGGTGCAAGAACATCTTGGGCCAGCTTAAGTGGCCTTCTGTGCCCTTTAATCAAGGCCTGAGGAGACACGGTGCAGGGAGTTTGGGCCCTACAATGCTGCATGAGAAGCCACTGAAGGTGGTTAGATCAACATCCAAATTTTTATTTTAGAAATAAAATCCTGGATTCTTGAACACAAATACGACATCCCATATTTCTGTATCCCTAATCCATAGGCCGGCGCCTGACACACAATCTATACTCAACAAACGTGTGTTGAATGGATGATTAGAGCAGGCTGAGACTGGGGGCAGGGGAAATTAATTAGGAGACTATTTCTACAGCATAGATGAGAAATGACAAGGGATTGCACTAAAGCAAGACAATGGGGATGGAGAAAAAGGATAGATTTGAGAGATATTTAGGAGGTAGAATTTATGAGACAGTGGCTGAGTGCTTGAGAAGGGAGTTTTGGCTTGGTTGAGTGGTGGGCTGTAGCAACATAGGAGAGAGAGGAGAAAGGGCAGGGAATTTGTTTCCATTTGGTTTTGTTTGTTTTGTTTTTGCCAAGGAGGGTGGTGAGGGAGATGCTAAATTCAGTGTGCATTTCTTTGTCTTGGTAACACTAGTGCAAGACCGAGGTGAAGATAACCTGTGAACACCACATTTCCAAGTGTGGGACACAGAAGAGGTCTCAGTTCTGGGAGTGCACAAGCAGAGCTTCTCAAACTGGAGCGAGCATAGGAATCAGCTGGGGAGCTCGTCAATACTTCATAATCTTAGGCTCAAGCCCGGAGATTTCTTGTCAGTAGCTCTGGAGTAGGGCTCAGGAATCTGAATTTTATACACACATGCACAAACCTGGTGCTCTGGTGCAGAGAGTGTCCACACCTCACTTTAAGAAATACAAGTATTGGTAGTGGATGGGACCTGAGCATATGAATTAAAGATACAAGTATAAAGAGAAAAGGATGGAAGGCAGAAACCTAGAGAACGCAGATATTCATAGAGCAGACTCACAAAGAGAAACCTTCTGAGCTGTGGGCTGAGAGCTCTGTTATGGACCACTTCACATTATTGTCTGAATGTCTTAGACTTGTGGTCCTTCTCCTTTGGGGCTGGGAGTTTGTGTTAGACAAAGTTGAGAGAGACACTTTTAAAAGAAGTTGGGTCGAAATTTCAAAGAACCTTGAATGGCTAACTGAGTTGATCTCATCAGCGCTGTCATCTGTGAAAGCCATTGGTGAGAGTTTTTGATCAGGACAAGAAGATGATGAAAGCAGAATCTTTTTTTTTCTTTGAGGAAGATTAGCCCCAAGCTAACATCCATGGCCATCTTCCTCTGCTTTTCTATGTGGGACACCTATCACAGCATGGCTTGACAAACAGTGTGTAGGTCTGCACCTGGGATCCGAACCGGTGAACCCCGGGCCCCTGAAGCGCAATGTGTGAACTTAACCTCTGCGCCACTGGGCTGGCCCCCGAAAGCAGAATTTTTTAAAGGCCAGTTTGGTACTAAATGTTTGGAAGGAGGAGAAAATGAGGCTAGATCCGTCAAGAAAGACTGCAGAAAGGGAAAATCAAAAACCCAGCTGAGCTATGCAAAGAAAAAGAAAACCTCTATGAGGAAGGCAGAGGGCTGAACCAGAGATTCAACTGGACAGCAGACTCAGAGGCTGGAATTGGAGAGAATTCTTAGACGGGATGGTTAGTAGTGCCAAATACTGCAGAGACGGCTGCAAATCCACCAGACACTAAAATGACAATAATAGCATATATATTGTCAAAAGGATTAATGCTGAACAAGGGACCCTCTCAGTCACATCCATTGCTAAGATGACACGCTTTTTAACTTTTAATCCTTGCCTTCATAAAGGTGAGCATTCAAAGTCACTGTGACCTTCTCTGAAATTCTGAAAAAGGAAACAATTCCTACCTTTGTGTGATCCTTTGAAACCAAGTAAATGACCCAGAAAACTAAGATAAATATCAGCATCAGCGATAATTTACGAGTTATGGCATTTGGAAACGAAGTGAGGACCGGAGAGAGGACAGGAGAAATCATCACACGTTAAATCAAATCAACATGACGTTGCTCTCTATGCTTTGGTTCTTCCTCAGTACTTTCCAGAACAGGATTATCTTCTATACAGCTGCTGTCTCCTGGGTTTCCAGGAAGTCCCATTATATGTTCTATTAGGAATCAGAAACCATGGTAGTCCCTGAGACAGGGAACTGAGCTGGCTGAAGGACTCCTGGTTGCTGACTCTCAGGTTAATTCTTCAGTATGGAGTCATAGCAGAGCTCCGAGCCTTTTCTCTCATTAAGAACACAGTGAGCATGGCAAGTTTTAGTAACTGTTTACCCTAAGAAACACTTTCTTCAGGTGCCCTTCAATGAACCCGAGTCTCTAAATCTCTCTCGGATACACAAACACATTCACACACATGCACACACACGTGCAGTACCTGGTACCCTCTCTCCCTAGTCTTCCCTGCCTCCTGAGGCTTCCTTCTAAATCTCCCATTTGTTTTTTCAGGCAGCTTCCTTCCATCTCAGGTTTTCCGTCTCCTCATGCTAAAGCAGTTGAAAAACATTGCCATAAAGGGCAAGCGTGTACTCTTTAGAAAAGGTCATTGCTGAGTGGCCAGAATTTTAGTTTTAGCTTTTTAAGCCTAGAATTGCAAAAGTCTCAGCTAAATTATGGCAGTGTTTCTCAAACTCTTCGCTCGTGACCCACAGTAAGAAAATCATATCAAATCCCATTTCAGAGCTCACACCGCGCCCCCCACCCAAACCACATAGAGCAATACTTATCCTTATTGTGTGCAGAGCACAGTGATCTTTTCTAGTAATTCTATTTTATTCCATTCCATTTTAGTATTTTCCATGCGCAAATAGAATAATTGTACTTTCCCTGAAGGGTTGCAATGCTTCATTTGAAAAGCACTGACTGGTCTATGGTTCTCCCTCCCGTCTCTGCCATTAATTCTGCAAATAAGAGTTGGAAAGCGCCGCACCTGTGGAGGAATATCTTCTCCATCATGTTCTTGCACAGCAATTACAGCCGTCCTAAGCTTGTTGGTTAAAGTGGTCTTTGTGTTTATTTTAGGGTTGGAGTTCCCCTATAAGCTTCATTGATCAAAGGCTGAAATGCCATTTGTGGCCACAGTGTGCCAGATGGAATCACAGCCTCCCTTTCAATGACCTGTTCCTGCTCCCTCCACGCAGCCAGCCAGAAGAAAGAAGCCAGGAGGAAGCTCCTCAGTTTGTTTGAGAGAATGGACATATCCAATCCCAGCCCAGGGTCACCATAGTTTTATACAGAGGGCATTGCCTTTGCTCACGCCTTTGCTTTGTGTCTTATGGAATTAGTCACGTCTGCAATAACAGAAGTATCTGAAAAAACCAGAAAGAAGAAAACAGAAGCCCTTGTCCACAGTTCCTGAACGACTGAGACTTCATGTGGCTGGTTCCTCTCAATATTAGGAGTGCTTTCTTTGTGAACTCCTTCCCTTGCTCTAAACAAATGCATACATTAAGCATTCCAACAACAATTTAAATTAAATCTCAGGCCATAAAAGGAAGAGCTACAGGTCTCAATCCCACTGCAAACTGCATCTGTAACAGGGTAGGAAAGAATCTAAAAGAGCAAACTCTGTGGACATGGGGGTCACTGTCACTAAAGGTGGTACATGGTCACAGTGTAGCCACCTACTGGTGGCCTGTTACCATCACATTACACTAGCCACCCTCAAATTGCATTGCTCTGCATGGGAATATCTACAGAGATAGAGATATCCAGATACAGATATACCTTGATAGAGATACAGATACAGATATAGAGATATAGATATACCTAAATATCTACATATAAACATAGAGATATCCAGATAGAGATGATATATAGAGATATACACGCATGTATTTCGTATATGTGATATATGTATACACACATAACATTGGTTTGTTTGCATCCATGCCAATCCCTCCAGGTACGCATCCATATAACTATATAGATATCAAGACTGTGATCACAGCACGTTGGAAACCTGCACTAAGATGCAGTAGATAATTTCTGAAGGAACTGATTGAAAGAAAAGAGATACAGATCCCACCAATCCTTCCCCACCCTTGATAAGGTATGTTCCTTTCTACTGCCTTGTACTACAGTGTTGTGACGATTCTAATAGTGGGTCCAGGATTCTTAAACTAAACCCCTGGAGCCTGCTCCCTCGTGTGGAACAAAGAGAAAACACTTGCCTCCAAAAATCCTTAATGAGAAACGTGTGCTCCAAGTCACAGCCTAATCACCACTGCCACATAGATAACTGCATGGCAAACAGACAAATGCTTGGTACCCCTAAAATATGTAATTAACTCACCTCGTTTTCACAATAGTTGTTGAGCTAGTCAGGATAGATACTGTCATGCCCACGTAACAAAGAGCCTGGGACACAGAGAGGAGCCACAAAACTGGTCTGAGGTCACGGCGTCAGCATTTGAGCCAAGTCCAGAGCACCAGGCCCTTGACTTGTGTGGTGGGCCTGCCGCCCACAGGAATGGACGCAATGAGTTCAGGGTATGGCTCCCCAATCCTTACGATTGATATGAAAGGAAATAAATACAATGAAGGAGAGCCGATTTTTGGTTGAAGTAACATAGCCTTGACTTGTGCTTTTCAAATTAAAATTATTTTGCCTGATGGTGGGGAGCCGGTATGAGGCCACATTTTGGGGGAAGAGGGGTACTGGCTACTAAACAGCCCATTTTCCTCTAGTGTTAATTTTACTCAATGATTTTTGGGGGGCAAATTAAAGCTACTTAATTGGTAAATAACTTTAGATATTTTTGTCAATCTAAACTTCAACATACCGTAACATTTAAATGAGTTTTTAGGGTAAAAGAAAAGACTGCCAAGGAATTTTAATCCCTTAGTAAGGTTGTTTTTAGCAATAGCCATAATCCCCTAAAGGTTGAAGTTCATTCTCCTCTGCTTTTGGAATATATTCATCAAGAAGTTTGGGCTAAACTCAGAGAAACTTCCCTGGTACACGTGCAGAATGTCTGTGTTGCCAGCACCCTTGTGGGAGAGGTCGCCCCAACATCAGGAACATAGGCATCCAGTCTGGGGACTGTGGGGGAAGGGAACGAACATTTGTTCTAGGCAGAACATTAAGAACCCACTCCTGGTATTTCCTTCCATTTGGAAGGACATTAGTGATTTTTTATAAGAAGGTACCCAATCTCCTCTGCTTCTTCCTGTTCGAGGAGGCCTGGCTTGGTCTCACGCTGCCTGGACAGGATAGGTAAGCTTCTCTGATGCTGGGATTCAGTATTAGAAAGACCTCTTGGCTACATGTAGGTATAAACCACATTTTCCAATTTCAGCCTTCTTAGAAGTAACAGTGAATTTGGGGGCGGGTTCTCCATTTGCTTACTCTTTTCTAATTTCTCCACTCATTCAGAACTCAGTCTGAAAGAGAGAAGATATTTATTAGAACGTCTTTTAAAAACCATCAATTTCCTCAGTTCTATGTGCCGTCAATAGCTTTTAGTTCATCTTCTCATTTAACTTTTATAAACTTGGGGTTAGAAAGCAGCATCTCCACCACATAGATAGAGAAAGGGAGACTTGGGTAAAATAATTTTCTTATGCTTACATAAGCCTCTGTCTAATCCAAAGGGCGAGGGGTGCACACTATGGCCCGCGGACCAAATCTGGTCCACAGCCTGTTTTTGTAAATAGAGTTTTTCTTGGAAGAGAGTCACACCCATTCACTTACATATTGAGTTGAGTAATTGTGACAGAGATCATATGATCCATGAGCCTAAAATATTTACTATCTGGCCCTTGACAGGAAAACTTTGCTGATGACCCCTGGTCTAAGCAATCTAATAACCTGTTGGATTAGTAAGAGTTAAAAAGTGAGTGGATCATATGTGGAATATAAAAATGTACTGGGACAAAGAAAACAGTTCAGTGGTTACCAGGGGGAAGAGGGTGGTGGGGGGCACAGGGGGTGAAGGGGAGCACTTATGTAGTGACAGTCAAGAAATAATGTACAACTGAAATCTCACATTGATGTAAACTATTATGAACTCAATAAAAAAAAAGTATAAACTTCACTTCAACAAATAGTGTTGGGAAAATTAGATATCCACATTCAAAGGAATGAAGTTGGATCCTTAATTTACACCATATACAAAAATTAACTCAAAATGGATCAAAAACTTAAAATAGCTAAAACTATAAAACTCTTAGAAGAAAACATAGGGGGACAGCTTCTTGATATTGGATATGGTAATGATTTCTTGGCTACAACACCAAAAGTAAAAAGAAAAAGACAGCAAAAATGAAAATAAATTGGACTACATCAAAATTAAAAACTTCTGTGCATCAAAGGACTTAATCAACAGAGTGAAAAGGCAACCTACAGGGTAGGAGAAAATATTTGCAAATGATATATCTGATAAAGGGCTAATGTCCGGATTATATAAAGAACCTCTACAACTCAACAACAAAAAGACAAATGACCTGATTAAAACATGGGCAAAGGACTTGACTAAATATTTCTCCAAAGAAGGTATACAAATGGCCAATAAGCATATGAAAAGATGCTTAACATCACTAATCATTAGGGAAATCAAAACCACAAGACATCACCTCATACCCATCAGGATGGCTACTATTAGAAAAAAAAAAACAGTGTTGGCAAGGATGTGGAGAAACTGGAAGTCTTGTGTACTATTGGTGGGAATGCAAAACAGTGTGGCCGCTGTGGAAAACAGTATGGTGGCTCTTCGAAAAATTAAAAGTAGAATTATCATATGATCCAATAATTCCACTTCTAGATATACACCCAAAATAACTGAAAGCAGGAACTCAGATATTTATACACCCATGTACATAGCAGCACTATTCACAATAGACAAAGGTTGAAGCAACTCTAATGCCCATTGACAGATGAATGGATGAAGAAAACATGGTGTGCATAAAAATGTAGTGTGGGGGGAAATGGGGAGTTGTTGTTTAATGGGTATAGAGTTTCAGTTTTGCAAGATGAGAACATCCTGGAGATTGGTTGCAAAACAACGTGAATATACTCAACAATATTGAACTATACACTTAAAATGGTTAAAATGGTAAATTTCATGTTGTGCATTTTAACAATTTTTTTAAGTATAAATTTAATGAAATACTTCATACCAATAAGTTAAATGTTTTAATAAAGAAAAAAAAGTGAGTGGACTGCAAGAAGAAAAAGAAGTTCTACTCACTAAGTGGAGTGTTGAAATGGCAGAGAAATTATGGGTAATGACAAGTTGTAATATGTGCTCATGGGTCTGATTATCTAAAGTGGTATAAAGAAGAAGGTCACTGGATTGAAGAGAGACAAGAAACTATAAGGATTTAGATGTCGGATGTATCATCCACGTCGCTATTAAAAACTCACAGAATGAGAATGGGATTTGGTGTGGGGAGGAAGGTCATGAACTCAATACTAACTTCTTTGACAATGTAAGGGGGAGGTTGATAGACGACAAAGAAAGGAGGGTGGTGATGGGTATTAGCAGAAGAGAATGATCCGCAAAAAGAAGAATTCCACAGAAGAGGGTGGTATAGATGAAACCAAGAATGGTTTCCATTCCATATTCCCTATTCCATACGTAGTACTCTCCAGCCCCAAACAGAGTGAACTGATTTTTCCTCAATCTGTTCCCAGCATGTGATGCATTCCACTATTACAGCATGTATCCCACACAACTGTATTTTTTTGTTTAACAGCTTTATTGAGCTATAATATACATACCATAAAATTCACCCATTTTAAGTGTACAGTTCACTGACTCAATAAATTTATCTAGTTATTAAACTGACACTAAAAATCAATTTTAAAACATTTCCATTGTCCCCCAAAGATCCCTCATATCCATATGCAGTCCCATCTTGTTCCCGCTTCCATCCCCAGGCAACCAGTAATCTGCTTTCAGTCTCCAGGCCTTTTCTGGACATTTCATGTAAATGTAATCATTCAATACATGGTCTTTTGTGTCTGGCTATTTTCATTTAGCATAAGGTTTTTGAGGTTTTATCCATATGGTAGCATGAATCAGTACTTCATTCCTTTTTATTGCTGAACAATAGTCCCTTGTCTGGACATACCACATTTTATTTATCCATTCATCAGTTCATGGCCATTCAGGTTGTTTCTCTTTTCAATCTTTTATTTATAATGCTGCTACAAACACTTACATACAAGTTTTTGTGTAGTGTGTAGACATGATGTTTTCATTTCTTTTGGGTACATACCTAGGAGGGGAATTTCTGGGCATATAGTAACTCTATGTTTAATATTTTGAGGGACTACAAGACTGTTTTCCAAAGCAATTACACCATTTATTTTCCCAACAGCAATGAATGAGGATCTCAGTTTCTCCACATCCTTACCAACATTTGTTATTGTCTTTCTCATTAAAGCCATTCTAGTGGATGTGATGTGGTATCTCATCGTGATCTTGATTTGCATTTCCCTAATGACTAATGATGTTCAGCATCTTTTCATGTGCTAACTGGCCTTTTGTACATCTTCTTTGAAGAAATATCTACTCATATCTTTTGTCCATTTTTAAATTGGGTTATTTACCTTTTTATTATTGAGTTGTAACAGTTCTTTATATATTCTAAACACAAGTCCCTGATTGGATATATGGTTTACAAATATTTTCTCAATCTGTGGGTTGTCTTCATTTTCTTAACGGTGTTCTTTGAAACACAAAAGTTTTTAGTTTCAGTGAAGTAGAATTTATATTTTTTCTTTTGTTGTTTGTGCTTTTGGTGTCATATCTAAGAAAGCTTTGCCTAATCTAAGGTCACAGAGATTTACTTGTGTATTTTCTTTGTGAGAGTTTTGTAGTTTTCCTCTTACACTTAAGGTCTATAATCTATTTTGAGTTAATTTTTGTGTAGACTGTGAGAAAGTGGTCCAACTTCATTCTTTTTCTTATGGATATCCAGTTGTCCCTGCACCTTTTGTCAAATAGACTATTCAGACTATTTTTCCTCATTGAATTGTCTTGGCACTATTGCAGAAAATCAATTAACTGTAAATGTAAGTGTTTTTTTCTGGACTCTGAATTCTGTTCCATTGATCTATAAATCATTATGCCAGTACCACACAGGCTTAATTCCTGTTACTATATAGAACGTTTCAAATTGGGAATTGTTGCTTCTCTGATTTGTTCTTTTTCAAGATTGTTTTGGCTATTCTGGGTCCCTTGAATTTCCACATGAATTTTAGCACCAGCTTGTTAATTTCTGCAAAAGCAAAAAGCTAGTTGGGAATTTGATAGAGATTGTGTTGAATCTGAAGATCAGTTTCATCCTATCATCCTAACAACATTAAGTCCTCTGATCCATAAACATGGGATGTCTTTCCATTTTTTTAGGTCTTCTTTAATTTCTTGCAACAGTATCTAGTAATTTTCAGATTATAAGATTTGCATTTATTTTATTTAACTTCCTAAGTGTTTAATTCTTTTATGCTATTATAAATGGAATTTTTTTCTTAATTTCATTTTCATATTGTTCACTGATAATTTGTAGAAACACAATTGATTTTTGCATATTGATCTTATATCCTGCAAACTTGCTGAACTTATTTATTTGTTCTATAGTTTTTTAGTGGATTGCTTAGGATTTTCTTTATAAGATACCATGTCACCTGCAAATAGAGATAGATTTACTTCTTCTTTTCCTATCTGAATACCTCAATTTTTTTTCTTGTCTAATTGCCCTGCCTAGAACCTCCAGTTTGTCCTTGGCCTTCAACATTTTTGCTATAATGAGTCTGGATGTAGATCTCTTTATAATATCCTAGTTGGAGTTGGTTGGACTTCTTGGTTGTGTAGATTCATGCTTTTCATCAAATTTGAGAAATTTTCAGCCATTATTTCTTCAATTTTTTTCTCCTCTTTTCTCCCTCTCCTCTCCTCTGGTTCCCCCATTAGGAGTACGTTGGTGTGATTAAAATTATACCACATATCTCTGAAGATTTATTTATTTTTCTCTATTCTTCAGAATGCACAACCTCTATCAATTTATCTTCAAATATGCTGATTTTCTCATTCAGATCTGCTATTGAGCACTTCTAGTGAACTTTTGTTTTCAGTTATTGTACTTTCCAATTCTAGAATTTCCATTTGGTTATTTGGTTTTTAAAATTTTTTTATCATTTCTCTTTACTGATGATCTCTCTTTGATGGGGTATTGTCAGAATACCTTTCTGTCTTTAAGCAGAGTTTCTTTCAGTTTCTTGAACATATTTATCATGGTTGTTTTGAAGTTTTTGTCTGCTAGATCTAACAGCTTGACATTGTCCAAGGCAGTTGCTAGTGCTTGTTCTTTTTCCTGTTTTGTGGTCACACTTTCCAGTTACTTTGCATGTCTCGTATTTTTTGTTGAAAACTGCACATTTCAGATAATATGTTGTAGTAACTCTATATACTGATCTCCTCCTATGGAGCTTGATGTTGTTTTGTTGCTTGTTTATTCGTTTAGTGACTTGGCTGGATTATCTTAGTAGTCTAGCTCTCCTGGAGCATGCAGACTCTGATGTTGCTCCTCAGAAGGTGTAACCTTGGACATGTGCACAATCAGTCTGAGATGACAGTGCTTTTATTAAGGCTCTCTTTAACTCTGTTTTATTCTGACCTCTCTGTTAAGCTGTCTGCATCTGTTGGTATAACATTCAGCAGTTAGCCTCTAGTAATTGCTGAATGATTGCTCCATTATTTTTGACTGATCCAATTAAATGTGCCCACATTTGGGGGCAATCTTTGAGACTAGACTTTCAGGTTTGTTCCAACTCCAGAAGGGCTCTTCTTAGCTATTTCTTTCTGAAGTTCTCCCTGGTAAACTAGTCAGTCTATGGTTTAGCTTGTTGACCTCAAGGAACTACTGGCCTCCTCTTAATTGCCTACCCCTGCCACTAATGTTTCCATTGTTTTTAAGAGTGCCCTTTGGCTTGAACTTCCCAAGTAAAGTCAGTTCCCTTGGGGAGATCTTTGGAGTATTCTGTTCTATGTCTTGGCTTTCCAAAACCTCTACTATTGCTCCAGAATTGAGGATAGGGACAATGGCCCACTTTTCTCAGAGTGATAGCCTAGCTTTGAGCACAGATCTTCTCAGCTTGTCTCCTCCAGCAAATGAGCTGGAATGGGCATAATTTGGGAGCAGTATTATTAGTCTGACACACCTGGAATAGAGTTTCTGCCCTACAAGTAAAGGCTGGGTGGAGGAAGAGAGCCCCAGACTTCTCAGCCATTCTTGCCTGGAATAGACCTTCTGCACCATGGAGCCAGAGCGGGTGAGAAGTGCTGGTGGCTTCTGGGGAGGTATCCTCTACTGGGAGCTGGGGAAAGTGGAGCCTGTGTTCTTCATTGTACCCAATGAGAGTGGAGTTTCTGTCCTTCTAAACTGGGGGGCATGGATGGAGGAAGGAAGCATTTCATTGCTCAAATGCCATAGACTCTTGCTGTTCTTACCGAGATTTAGTAGGTTTTCTTTTTAAAATGTTTATTCACTTGCCGTATGCCCTTAAAATAATTTCCAGAGACTTTAAATCTTTGTTTTATAATTTTCACTAATAATGATTGTTTCACTGGGAAGAGGATCCATATTGCTCCTCACACCACTATTCCAGAAATTGTCTCTGGATTGTTGTTGTTGTTGGAATCATCCTTGGGCATAGGGCATTTTTGTGGAGCTCTAAATCAAATCAGCCTCCTCCAGCTATCATTCCGCATGGCTACTGCTCCACGGAGCTGGGAGCAAGATGGGAGCATCCCTGAGGTCAAATGTCAGAGATTCCACTCTTCAAAGTTCAGTAGTTTTTCTCAAATAAATGCTTTTATATTTGTTATATGCATTTGGTTAATTTCCAGAGTTCTGAAATGGTTGTTTTTGATAATTTTGTCCAGCTGTTTATCCGAAGAAAGATTTTCCAAAGTTCTAACTCTACTATTCCATAAGTCACACCCTAATAGCCTGATTTTATACTGACAATATCCATTAAAAGATTAACAAACTACTTATTAATATTTTCTGAAGAAAAATATAAAGACAAGTCATAGTCCCTGCCCACTCTATATAACTTCCTGGCCTGTTGCTTTTTCCAGGTGTCCTCTATGCTCTGACCAAGTTGTAAAATACCTTATGCTCACTTGTGCTTCATGGCTTTGCTCATCCTCTTCCTTCTCTCTGGAGTACACTTCACCTTCTGTCTGGTTAATTCCTACCTATATCAATCAGGGTCCATTCAAGAAAACAAAAACCATACACTAGCTATTTCCACAGAGAGAAGTTAAATTCAAAAATAAGTCAAACAGATATTGGAGGATTCAAAAGGCCAGAAGGGAGGAACAGTAACTACATGAAGCAGCCACCCCCCTCGCCAGGGCTGGTAAGCATTGGGAAGAGGTGGACGTTATCAAAACCCATAAGCTTTGAGGAGGGTCCCGGTGAAGCAGGGCTCACGAATCTAAGGAGGCATTGCCCTGTGGTTGCTGAATGTCAGAGGAGAGGGCAATGACAGTAGCTCTTAAAGAGCCAAAAGAAACTGGATACCACTGCCAAGATGAAAGGCTATTTGTTGCTCTTCACTGGCAGGAACAGGTAGCAGACAGAAAGGAACAGTCCCCTATCTTCTTTCACCCTTGAAGTCTCTCTCTAGTGCCCCCAGCAGGGACCCAGCTGAGGTTTGCAAAGTCCCAGCCCCAGCATCACAAAGCAGCATATAGAAAGGTGGTTTGGCATTGAGGGGCAATAGTGAATAATAGGCACACTGTCCATCTACCTAGACTTACTTCAAATGTCATTTCTAAGACTTTCTGGACATCCTTCTCCTAGTCAAGGCTGGAGCTCCTTCTTTGTGTACCCATAGAATACCAACTTCGTTTTTATCATAGCACTTATGACAACGTTTGTGTTTGCCTGTGTTTGTCTATGACATAAGTCAAGAAATGTGTCTTTCATTCCTGTGTCCTCTGTGTATTAGTTATCTACTCTGGTGTAACTTAGTGGCTTAAAACAATAAACATTTACTATCTTAGTTTGTGTGGTCAAGAATTCAGGAGTGGCTTAGTAGAGTGGTTCTGGCTTGGATTCTCTCAAGAGATTGCTCTCAGGATGGCAGCTGGAGATGCAATCATCATCTGAAGGTTTGACTGGGGCTGAAAGATCCACCTCTAAGCTGGCTTACTCATATGGCTCTTGTCAGGAGGCCTTGGTTCCTTACTGTCTGTTAGCAAGAGGCCTTAGTTCCTCAGCATGCGGACTTTTCCATAGACTGCTTGAGTATCCTCATGGCACGGCAGCTAGCTCCCCCCAAAGAAAGCAAAGAGAAAGCCATGATGCCTTTTGACCTAATCACACACCATCACTTCCACCAAGTTATATTTGTTAGAAGGAAGTCAAGACCAGCCCCACTCAAGATGTGGAGAATTAGGCTCCATTTCTTGAAAAGAGGAGTATCAGAGAATTTATGGACATATTTTAAATTTACCACACCTTCTACTGAGCACAATGAATGACATGGAGCATGTTTTAATCAATGACTGAAGGACCTCCAACTAAATGAACACTTAGAAGTCTATTACTTCAGAGTTATGCTTCAGATCAATGTTTTAGGAGAAACTTGTCTAGTTATTAATTATAATTAGGTTAATAAGAAACATTTTCCCTTTTTATAGTTACTCTGCCACTCTGTTTCTCAGTCTACTGACTTCTAAAGTACCAAGAATGGATTAGAAAAATTCAGAAAGATTTCTTCTGATTCTAGAAGAGCAAAACCAGCTCCATAACTCTGTCAATCAGGATCTGGATCTTCATGAAAACAGCTGTGGATTCTTAGATACCTCACTGGGCCACATGGCTATCACAGTACAGGCAGAACAGCACCTAACACATAGTAAAAGCTTGATAAAATTTTGTTGAATAAGTAAGGTTATGGACTGAATGTGTGTGTTCCCCCAAAACTCATATGTTGAAAATTCTAAACTTCATGTGATGGCATGAGGAAATGAGGCCTTTGGGAGGTAATTATGTCATGAGGGTAGAGCCCTCGTGAATTGGATTAATGCGCTTATATAAGGGACCCCAGAGAGCACTCTTGCCCTCTTTCTGCCATGTAAGGACTCAACAAAAATTCAGCAGTCTTCAACCTGGAAGAGGGCCCTCACCAGAACATGACCACCCTAGCACTCTAATATCAGACTTCCAGCTTCCAGAACTGTGAGAAATAAGTTTATGTTGTTTATAAGCCACCCAGTCTACAGTAACTTGTTATAGCAGCCCAATGGACTAAGACAAATTGGTACATACTTTAGACGTGGGAAGCTTAGATGTTCTTTAATGTTCAACCCTGTGTTTGTTTCTGAAGGATATATATAAGGGTGTGTGAATGTGTGTAGGGGTGTGTTTTATGTATGTTTTGTGTAGAGGTCTGTACAGGCATTTATTGCACTTCACTTTATTGCACTTCACAGATACTATATTTTTTACAAATAGAAGGTTTGTGGCAACCTTGTGTTGAGCAAGTCTATCAGTGAGATTTTTCCAACAGCATTTGCTCACTTTCTGTCTCTGTGTCACATTTTAGTAATTCTCAGAACATTTCAAACTTTTTCATTATCATTATATTTGTTATGGTGATCTGTGAATGTTGATCTTGGATGTATCCATTGTATTTGTTTTGGGGAGCCATGAACCACACCCATATAAGGCAGTGAACTTAATTAATGAATATTGTGTGTGTTCTGACTGCTCCACTGATCAGCCATTCCCCTATCTCTCTCCCTCTCCTTGGGCCTCCCTATTCCCTGAGGCACAACAATACTGAAATTACGCCAAGTAGTAACACTACAATGGCCTCTAAATGCTCAAGTAAAAGAAAGAGTTGCATGTCTCTCACTTTAAATCAATAGCTGGACATGATCAAGCTTTGTGAAGGAGGCATGTCAAAAGCTGAGACAGGCTGAAAGCTAGACTTTTCGTGACAGACAGCCAAGTTGTGAATGCAAAAGAAAAGTTCTGAAGGGAAATTAAAAGTGTTGCTCCAATTAGCACACAAATGATAAGAAAGCAACACAGCCTTATTGTTGATTTGGAAAGTTTTAGGGGTCTGGATAGAAGATCAAACTAGCCACAACGTTCTCTTAAGCCAAAGCCAAATACAGAGCAGGACACTAATGTTCTTCCATTCTGTGAAAGCTGAGAGATGTGAGGAGGCTGCAGAAGAAAAGTTTAAAGCCAGCAGAGGTTGGTTCATGAGGTTTACGGAAAGAGGCCATCTCCATAACATAAAAGTGAAGGTGAGGCAGCAAGTACTGATGTAGAAGCTGCCGCAAGTTACCAGAAGATCTAGCTAAGATCATTAATGAAGGTGGCTACACTAAACAACAAATTTTCAATGTAGATTAAACAGCCTCATACTGGAAGAAGATGCCATCTAGGACTTGCATAGCTAGAGAGGAGAAGTCAATGCCTGGTTTCAAAGCTTCAAAGGACAGGTTGACTCTCTTGTTAGGGGCTAATGCAGATGGTGACTTCAAGTTGAAGCCAATACTCATTCCAAAAATCCTAGGGCCCTCAAGAATTATGCTAAATCTACTCTGTCTGTGCTCTGTAAATGGAACAACAAAGCCTAGATGACAGCACATCATGTTTACGACATGGTTTACTGAATATTTTAAGCCCACTGTTGAGACCTACTTCTCAGAACAAAAAATTCCTTTCAAAATGTTACTGCTCATTGGCAATGCACCTGATCACCCCAGAGCTCTGATGGGGATGTACAATGAGATTAATGTTGTTTTCATGCCTGCTACACAACATCCATGGATCAAGGAGTAATTTCAACTTTCAAGTCTCATTATTTAAGAAATACATTTCGTAAGGCAATAGCTGCCATAGATAGTGATTCCTCTGATGGATCTGGGCAAAGTAAATTGAAAAACTTCTGGAAAGGACTCACCATTCTAGATGTCATTAAGGACATTTGTGACTCATGAGAAGAGGTCAAAATAACAGCATTGTCAGGAGTTTGGAAGAAGTGGATTCCAACCCTCATGGTTGGTTTTGAGGGACTCAAGACTTCAGTGGAGGAAGTAACTGCATTTGTGGTGGAAATTGCAAGAGAACTAGAATTAGAAGTGGAGCTCAAAGATGTGACTGAATTGCTGCAATCTCATGATAAAACTTTAACAGACGAGGAGTTGCTTCTTGTGGATGAGCAAGGAAAGTGTTGCTTGAGATGGAATCTACTCCTGGTGAAGATACTGTGAAAACTGTTGAAATGACAACAAAGGATTTAGAATATTACATAAACTTAATTGATAAAGCTGCAGGAAAATTTGAGAGGATTGATTCCAGTTTTGAAAGAAGTTCTACTGTGGGTAAAATGCCATCAAACAGCATTACCTACTACAGAGAAATCCTTCATGAAAGGAAAGGTCAATCTATGTGGCAAACTTCATTGTTGTCTTATTTTAAGAAATTGCCACAGCCACCCCAACCTTCAGCAGCCACCACCCTGATCAGTCAGTAGCCATCAACATCAAGGCAAGACCGTCCACCAGCAGAAAGATTATGACTAACAGAAGGCTCAGATGATGGTTAGCATTTTTTAGTAATAAAGTCTTTTTTTTTAAGATTGGCACCTGAGATAACAACTGTTGCCAATCTTCTTTTTTTTTTTTATTCTTCTCCCCAAAGTCCCCTAGTACATAACTGTAGATTCTAGTTGTGAGTGCCTTTGGTTGTGCTACGTGGGACGCCACCTCAGCATGGCTTGGTGAGCAGTGCCATGTCCGTGCCCAGGATCCAAACTGGTGAAACTCTGAGCCGCAGAAGCAGAGCACGTGAACTTAACCACTCGGCCACGGGGCCAGCCCCAGCAATGAAGTATTTTTTAATTAAGGTATATATATTGGTTTTTTTTAGACACAATGCTATTGCACACTAGTTACACTAGACTACAGTATAGTGTAAATATAAATTTTATATGCACTGGGGAACCAAAAAATTCATGTGACTTGCTTTCTTGTGGTGGTCTAGAACCAAACCCAAAATATCTCTGAAGTATGCTTGTGTATTGTGAATAAGGGGTGGTATTTATTCTTCCTTTGGTAAATTCTGTCCATCAGAATTCCAAACCAGAATTCAGTTCACGAAAAGGCTTTAAATACAAGGAAAACCTAAGTACACGAAGAGAGTATTCTAAGATGAGCTGATATTCTAGTTAATGTAAGTTTATTAAATGCTTGCACCAGCAACCCAGAGTGAGATGTGGGTCTCTTTAGAAATCATTTGGCATAGCTACGTGTGAGTTTTCAGATCAAGAAACCAAAGTTCAGAGTGGTTATATGATTTACTGAGGGCTATATAGCTGGTTAAACAACAGATTTAGGTAAGAACAAGTGTTTTATGCCAGTGTCAGCCTATCACTAAGCAATGTGCTGGTTAGACCGGCCCTTGCAGTTCTCATTATGATTTTAAGACGCCCTTCACCAATACCCATCAGGAAACTTCGAAAAAATAAAGGTTTATTATTTACAGGACCTGGAAATTAAATAGCATACCTGGGGCCACAAAGCAAGGTCACAAGTAGAGAGAGAGCACAGGCCTGGGGTTCTGCTTTCATTGGGGTTGAGGGTGGGGGCTTAGGGTTTTGTGGGCTCACTCTTTATGGATGAATTTAAAACATAAGAGCAGGAATTTAAAGCACAGGAAGAGGAAGAAACAAGTGGCCCAAGTGGTCAGTTATTGAAATCAACCAAGATCTCTAAAACAAATGAGCCTCAGTGGGAGAGGCAGCTTGGCTCTTTATCTAGCTCTGTGGCTGGCAACATGCTTGTTAGAGACTGTTGTTTTTGAAGTGGATGCCTCAGCGACCAAAGCTTAAGTCAGGTACTTGCATTAAAAAACAAAACAAAAACCCCCTATTGTCAAGGTTTATACTACATTCCACCCTGTGATTTCGAGGCATCAGAGTCAATGGTGAGGACATTAACTGCCTGAGTAGCCGATACGCTAAAAGTCAGGGATGGGGCACATTACAACCCTGAAAGTACACATCTAAATAGGATTATAGCACTAAATCCTATGATAATTATACAGGCAATAGTCTAAAATCCAGTTCATAGCCATGGTCTCAAACTTGAACGATCCAGCCATGAAAATAGGTTAGTGATCTTGGGGGCCTGGGAATGTGTTCAAAGGTTTGGGCAGTGCTGTGGAATATTTTAACAACTTGGGTCATCTGGTGTAAGGAGGTTTGAACCTGTCCTGAGTTGGCAGATTGCCCCATATCTCACTCAACCAGTCTCTTGGTCCTGAAAATAGGTCAGTTCAGCTAAAGGGTCGTGTCTCATTTCAGGAGGCAATGATGCTGGTGAGTTCCCCAAGTTAGGCCTATTTGGTGCAAATATTGCGTCAGGTACTTAATAAGAGGTATTTCTATAGAAACAAAAGAAAAAAAATAATGATTAGAGCAGAATATAGAGTCAGCTTATGAGTTTTAAAGGCAGCCAGTCAAGAAGACTTCTAGTCAGGTTCGAAGCATCTTCAGATGGAGTGAGGGCAGACAGTAGCAATCTGATAGATTTTCCTGGATTGCAGTTTGAATGTCTCTGGTGGTCTTTCTGAGTGGCCCACACTGCAACAGGCATGAACACTGTCCATACATAAGCTGTTGTGGTGATTTCTCTGAAGTTTATACAAAGTTGTCCCATTGTAGCTTGCATGACTTCACAAAAAGGGCAGTTTTAGTTCTCAATGACTCCAAGTCAGAAAGGTGGGAGAAAAATTGGAAACACTAGTTTGGAGAGTTGTAGCCGGATATTGGAGGAAATGAGAATTTAGTATCCAGTCCAGTTTACAGGTAGAAAACAAAACTTCAAAGACAATTAACAGAACTGGAATCTAATATCCACAACTGTTATAGTTTCTGTGTTAGAACTGTTATAGCCTCTACTGAAACATAATTTTTCTCTGTTATATATTTCTTACTGTGTTATAGTTTCTACTGAAACATAATTTTTGTCTCTACAATCACCCCCATCTCTATCAAAGATAATCATAGCAAGATTAATCTGTTTGTGAATTAAGTGTAGTTTCAATAAACTGGGCCTGATTACTTACATGAGTGCAGCAAGAATAGCGATTGACCATATAGGGCCTTTTAAGTCTGCTTTGCTGGAACCTTTCATAAGGAATCTCAGATTGAACTTTAAAAGCCTCTCCAGGCTAGGAAGCCAAGTCAAAGGCTTGCCATCAGACTTCACCTGCCATACCTATAGATCTGGGTGAATTCTTCTTTTCTCAGGGTCCCCCAAAATATGCTGAGGTTTTCTGAAAAACAAAAAACCTTTTAACGACAATTCCGTTTTAGTGAACTTGACCACACAAGGTAAAATTCTCCTTCTCTCTTTCTTCCCAACTGCCAATCTTCCTCTTTTTGTATGTGAGCTGCCACAGCATGGTCACTGACAGACGAGTGGTATAGGTCCACGCCTTGGAACTGAACCCAGGCCACCGAAGCTGAGGGTACCAAACTCAAAAACTATGCCACCAGGGCTGTCCCTCTCTTTCCCATTCTTAAATAACTAGTTTTACTTTAGGAAAGATTTACTTTCTTTTCCCTTAACAAAAATGCATCTCCCTATCTCACATCTTCTCTTAGCCAAAAGCACATCCTACTTTCCTTGCCTATAGAGCTGTTTCACTTATTATTTCTAGTAGCTTTAATTATATAGATAAATATTAATTCTAACTCTTAGCCCGTAGAAACCTTAATTTCTGGTGAAAACTAAGACACAATTGTGAACTAACCTTCATTCTTTAGATTGGCAAATTTATGAATATATTTCAAAATTTCTAGAAACATACATTTCCTCACAGCATAATTTTTCAATGTGGCACAAGACATGTTTACTAATAGATCAAATATCTTTAGTTCCTCTGTAATAAGAAGTCAAAAGTGGGTAAACTTAGACTTGTTTAGCAATTAATGTTTCAGTAATTAACCTTATCTGGAAATGATATAGACATTCAATGAATTCCCATCATTTAATTTAACTTAGAAAAATTCTGAGGGTGGAAGTTACCAAATATTTGGAAACCATTTTTAAAAAGACATGCCGTAACAAATGACTCATTGCTGAAAAGTTCACCTACAAACTCTTAGCCCACTTACATCTGCCTAAATCACTTGCTCCCAACAATTATGCTTAGATTACCCCTTGTCCATGAAAATCATCCATAACCAATCTATAAATGAAAATTTGGGTGAGTTTATTCTGAGCTAAAATGTGAGGACCATGGCCCAGGGCCTTTCTTCCCAAAGGAAAAAAGGGCACCAAAGAAGTGGGGTGTACAGAGTGGTTATATACCCCCAAAGAGGATGTTTCACATATGATGGAAATGTCCCTTTTACAATAGTCACGAGACTGCTCTGTCGGCACAGCCATTGACGTAGGTCTACTGTCTCAGTGGACACAGCAGGGTGGCAGATCTGTTGTCCTGAGCTGGGTGGTCACAGATGAGCACAGCAGTAAGTTCCTAGCCTAGGGAGAGATGCTTATCCTTAAGGAAATGCCAATGTCGGGGGAAGTTGCACCTTTATCTTAAGGGCATTTGTTCTTGCCATAGGAAATGTTTAAAGCAGATGTACAGTGCGTGCTCAATGGCCATACCAGGCCCTTTTGGAAAAACAAAGGCAGGCCAAATTAGGTTTACACCAAATGGCTTCCTCGTATACTCCACTATATCCTATTGCCTGCCATTTCTATTTGTCACCATGAAAATTTCATTAGACAAAGTCAGCCATTATCCCAAGCTACTCTTCTTGCTAATATATTTTGTAATAGAGATAACATAAATTCATTTAACTAGTAAACCCAGGTAGAATAAAATTTGTTTATCTGCATTGTATTTAACACTGATAACTCTGAAGACATATTTATTTCAATTAAGCTAAACTTAAACTAGCTTTTATTTACCAAAGATTATCCCAGATGCTAGAATTTGAAAAACATTTGGATTAGTTTCTATATTGCTGAATTTTAGGAATACTTAATTCATAAGCACTTATTTTTAAGCCAGTTAAACAGGGCTCTTTTACAAATTAATTTTCACAATACCATCTAAAGGTAGAGGGGAAAACATCACATGCATGTAACATACATCCATAGACATACATAAACACGCAAAAGGACACAGAGACCCTACAGCTTCCATTCTAAAATCTTAGCCATGAATCATCAGGTATAACAATATAAAACTCACTAGTTTACAAATAACAGTTGAATCCAAATTGGCAGACAGAACAAGTTAAGGTTACCCACTCCAATGGCTAGAGCATTTTACTAATATTTGTGAAGAAGACTTTTAAGATTTGTATTTGTCCTTGACAAGTAATCTTAAGGAGGCTGTAGACCAGATTTTGGGCGAGAGAGCTTTTATGGCATTTTGTATTTTAACAGGCTTCTTTCACCCTCTTTTTTTCCTTCAGTCTCAAGTGATTGTAGGCAGAGTTTTAGTTACCTCCTTAGGGTGTTTACATTTCAAAGACATAGTAAGATTTACATCTTCAAGGAACAGAGAAAGAATGTAGGTTTTCTCCTAGGAGTTTTAGTGCCTTTTGGATGGTTTTGGCAGTCCCAATAAAATATAGTAGCACTGCCCTGTAAATTGGGGAAGCATCCTATGAAACTAATTCTCTGGATTCAAGGTCAAATGAGGCTTGTTCAGAGGGGGTCATTTGGATCACTATGGTTGTGGAAATGATAAACCCATTGGACCACGCCAATTTTGAACAGCAGAAGATGGGCCTCATCTTAATGTTTTCCATTCACTGTGAACCTTAGCGGTGTTCATTGCGATAGAAGAATGGGCACAGGACCAGGCAGTAAATATCCAAGTGAGGAGAGGGAGAGCCCTGGTATGAATATATGTGGCTCAAGGGGCCTTTGCCTTCACTTTTCCTCTTCAATAGACACCTCAATAACCCTGTCGGGTTTTCCCTTGGCAGCAGATATGCCTCATGAGATGTGCTTTAATTCTGCTTCATTCAAGGGAATGTCAAGGGGGCTCAGGATCTGTGGTATCTCAGAGGAAATAAGCGTATAGCCCAGAAGGATCTTTTAAAAAGTTGTGGATTTTAGGGTCTTTAAAGATACTGGTCAGCTGATGCATTTTGGCAGCTGTGAGTAATAATTCAGAGTTCATTCCAAGCAAACAAGAAAAGCTGCCATAGCCAATTAGTTCTCCTTTCTCCTTCCTGTTGCATAAAATCTTTAAGAAAAGTTTGAATTTCAATTAAGGTATAGTTTTTGATCTCAGTTTATACTTCTTGTTTTTACCCTTTTACCTTAATCTTTCATGTTGTTACTGGAAAATTTTGGCTATCGTCACTGTGAGCCCTCTTTATAGGTGGCTGCTTTCTTTTCCATGGTGTCCCAAGAGACTTTTCTGGGACTGGGGTTTGCTTCCACTAGTGTGATATGCACAAGGTCTATGGGAAATGCCCCTAGGCCTCTGGAGCATAATACCAGAGTTTGGACATGTTGGTATGCCATTGCATTGAGCAATGCCTGGGAAGCTTCCTGGGGTTTTGCATTTATCAGGGAGCTGGTGTACCTCCTCAGGGTTCTTGGGAGGCAATGGCACTACATGTTCAGGAAACTTATATTTGTCCATTAATTTTTTTTAGTAATATCATGACAGGGATTGGACCCACAATATTCCACTGGGTCAGGGGATGAAGAGCAACAGTAGAGGCCTCTGTTGTAATTTCCCTCTGGTGGTACCAAGGCTATTTCACTCCTCTGGGACAGAATACACAGTCTAGGCATGACCCACCAACTCAGTGGTTGCGAACAGAAGTCTCCTGTCCTCCTCACCTATGGGAATCTTTTCCTCATGCCTTTAGCCCAGAGCCACTCCTTGGGCAGGACAATAGCCTTGCAATCCAATCCTCCCTCCTTAGGTCTCCTTGGCCTTGAGGCATGGAGGACCCCTACACATATTAATAGTCAATTAAGGTCTTTGTAATTAGTGGTCTAATCATCTCGTTAGATCATACGGCCTTGATCACACTACTCTGGGTAGATCACTGGATTATTATGGAAGCCATGAGCTTTTGGGTTGGATACTGTAGGCAATATACAACAGAGTCAATATGTGAAAGCATACAGCAGCAACAGACCCCAAGCAGGTGGTGCTCCTTTCCCAGATGGTGTTACTCACCTGAGTTAGGTGGTTATGAGCAAACTGCAAGTAAAGGGCATTCCCCTCTGTTAATTGCAAGGGCAATCACACAATCCTGGCAACTACCCCAATTGTTTTATGCCAGTCTCAGCCTATCCATAAGCAATATTGTGGTTGGACTGGCCCTTGATGTTCTTATTATGATGGTAAAAAGCCCTTCAGCAATAACCGTTAGGAAACTTTGAAAAAATGAAGGTTTTTTACTTACAAGACCTGGAAATTACACAATACACCTGGGGACACACAGCAAGAAAGAGAGTGTGTGGACCAGGGGTTCTGCTTTTATTGGGCTCAAGGACAGGGGCCTAGGGTTTTGTGGGCTCACTCTTTATTGGTGAATTTAAAACATAACAGTGGGAAGTTAAAGCATGGGAAGAGGAAAAAAAATAGCTCAAATGGTCCATTATTGAAATCAACCAAGACTCTAAAACAGAGGCGCCTCCGTGGGAGGAAGCAGCCTGGCTCTTTACCTGCTTGTGTGGCTGGCCACATGTTTATTTGAGACAGCCATCTTTGAAGTTGACGTCTCTTTGAAGTGGATGCCTTGGCAATCAAAGTTGAAGTCAGAAAAGCAAAAACAATCATCAGGGTTTACACTACAACAGGTCTCTTTGCTACCAGTCTATTGAATTTCAGTTATACTATGTTACCATTTATGGAGGGAAAAAAAAGAACTCTTTAGTTTGAGTCCATAGATAATACTTTTAAACAAATCAGAACTGATCTGGAAATACATATTTTAAATCTTGATAATAATAATCTAATTGGATTATTTTTAGGAGAAAAATTTCCCCCATCCCCAAATTAAGGATAATTATGGAGCTGTGGGGCTTTCACTGTAAAGAAGATCCTGTCACTGGCTCCAGGCTAGCGAGGAGTGTGGTAAAACAGAAAACGCGGCTGTGTATCAGGAAGATGATCTTGTAAAGAGAAAGCAACCTGCTACAGGGGAGAAAAGGTGTATGAGTTTCAAAAAAGCGAAGAGTAGGCAACTGTCAGGGTGTTAGAGAGAAAGAGAGAGCCAGTCCTCTCTGAGGTCTAGAACATGCTACAAATCATAAAGAGAGGAGATAAGGCCAGTGGAAAGAGTGGCATGATTGTCCAAAGATGTGGAAAGAAACTTCCACAAAGATTCTGGAAAAGGTGCAAAAAGAAATCTGGAAAATGTGCAGCAGGGCCAAATAAGCCTGAAGCCTGGGCAGTTTCTCATACGATACAGCAGAGTATGGGACAAGTAGGGACACTGGAATCAGAAAGCTGGGACGAGTTCCTGACCCTGCCGCTAGCTCAGTCTCCTCTCCTGTAACATGAGAATAATAGTAACTGCACACGGGTTTGTCATAAAGATAAGTGTTTTCGTGCAAGTTAAAGTCCTCGTGTATTGGAGGTGTTCAATAAATGGTAGCTTCAGTTAGAGCGGGGCAATGCAGGAGGGGACAGCTCCAAGGAGGAGCTTCTAATTTTGATAGTCTTAGCCCTCCTCTGAGTCCCTGGATTCTGATCTTGACTTTGTCTTGACGTTTGCCACCCACACACTCTGCCTTTCTGACTCCAGATGGTAATTGCCATCTCACAGGCCAGACTATCTCCTACCTACACTGACTCATAGCAATCGGTCTGGCTCTCCATGTCCCGTCCTACCAACGCTCCATGTTAACTCTGTGGGCTTCAGAGAAGGTGTCGAAACATTTTAAAAGGTACAAATCTCTTTGCATGCTTTGAGATCTTCAGACTTTTCAAACACTTTCATTTTCAGAATTATTGAGTACTGATAGAACCCTCGGTAAAGTATGACTACCAGTGGGATACTATGTTCATAAAATTTTTAAACTTTGAACAAGTTCAGGACATATATTTTTGTTAACAGATCATCAAAATGTAATGGACTTATTTCCATTCGAATTGGAGAGATTTTGAGGGAGAAAACAAACCCAGCATTTCAAATTATTTATCGTATAACTGGATAGACAACAATTTAGAGAATAGCAAACATCTTTTGAACTTACCTTAAATAGATATTATGTTCTGTATTTTGCCAAGATAATAGCATTATCATAAAGAAAGTGGAAAAGGTGTGGCAAAGCTATTTTATATATCCGTTATGAAACTCTAATTTATGTTTTCATGAGAAAATAAGGATATAGGGGCTGGCCCCATGGTCGAGTGGTTAAGTTCGTGCGCTCCGCGTTGGCGGCCCAGGGTTTCGTTGGTTCAGAACCTGGGTGTGGACACGGCACCGCTCATCAGGCCATGGTGAGGCGGTGTCCCACATGCCACAACTAGAAGGACTCACAACTGAAAATACACAACTATGTACCGGGGGGCTTTGGGGAGAAAAAGGAAAACTAAAATCTTTAAAAAAACAAAAAGAAAATGAGGATATAAAATAATATATGGTGCCATGTTTTAAGCGTGGACAAAATTACGTACAGTCATGTGTCACTTAATAATGAGGATACATGCTGAGAAATGCATTGTTAGGCAATTTCATTGTTGGGTGAACTTCACAGAGCATACTTACACAAACCTAGATGGTATAGCCTACTATACACCTAGGCTACGTGGTACTAATCTTATGGGTCCACCATTGCATATGTGGTCTGTCATTGACTGAAACATCATTATGCAGCAGATGATTGTATGTGTCCCTTTAAGGAATTTGTGCTTTCAAAGACCTCATTTTCTTCATGGTGCACAGAACAGTCTGGCAGAAGCAAATGTGAAACATGACACTGTTTAGGTTTTTCAAAGTCAATTTTTGAGGAGCAATTTATTGAGAGACAATTTATATGCAGCAAGATTCATCATTTTTAGTATACCGGTCTATGAGCTTTGACAGTAACGTGACCATCACCACAATCAAGAGACAGAACAGTTCCAACACCCAAAACATTATCTCATATCCCTTTGTGGTTAATCCCTGCCTCTACCCTCAACCCCTAGCAACCCCTTTATCTATTTTCTGTCCCTATGGTTGTGACTTTTCCAGAATGTCATACAAAGCTTTTCAGTCTAGTTTCTTTTTTGTAGCATAATACATTTGCAATCATACACGTTGTGTAGTTTGTCCCTTTGTACTGCTGAGTAGTATTCCATTATATGGATGTATCCCAGTTTGTTTACCCAACTGAAGGACATTTGGGTTATTTCCACTTTTGGGCAATTGTGAATAAAACTTCTATAAACATTCATATACAGGTTTTTGTATGAACACAAGTTTTCATTTCTCTTGGATAGTGATATGTTAGGTAATACAGTCTATTTTAACATTATAAGAACTGTCAAACCGTTTTCCACAGTGTCTGCACCATTTTTTTGCACTCCACCAGCAATGTTTGAGAGTTTCTGTTGCTCCATATTCTTGTCAACACTTGGTACTGTCAGTCTTTTTTTAGATATTCTAATAGATGCGCAGTAGTATCTCATTGCAATGTTAACTTCCATTTCTCTAATGTGTGATGATGTTGAGCCTCTTTTTATATGTTCATTTGCCATCTATATTCTTCTTTGGTGAAATGTTTAAACTTTAATCCATTTTTTAATTGGGTAGTTTATTTTCTTATTATTGAGTTTTGGGAGAATATGTGTGTGTGTGTGTATACATATGTGTGTGTGTGTGTGTTAATATATATATATATATATATATATATATATACATAATCTTACATGTATATATGTAAGATCTCATCTGCATCCAAAGACCTGAGAACCAGAAGCCTCGACGTCTGGGAGTAGGAAAAGATAGGTGTCCTGCCTCAAACAGAAAGAGCAAATTCACCCTCCCTCTACATTTTTATTCTCTTCCAGCCCTTAATGGATTGGATGATGCCCACCCACATTAGTGAGGGGAGGAGGCAATCTTTACTCAGTCTATCTTGAATCAGTAATCTCTTCTGTAGACATCTTCACATATACACCCAGAAATAACGTTTTACCAGCTGTCTGGGCATCCTTTAGCCCAGTCAAGTTGACACATAAAATTAACCATCACAGCCATCAAAGGCATACTTCACCTCTGTCGCTGTCCCTGTCTGATAATTCCAACATCTGGGTCATCTCTGAGTCTGACTCTAGATGTCAGACTCATCTGACATCTTGCTCTTTACTGTGGATTATTTTGTCTTGCTTTTCTGTGTGTCTCATTTTTTTTTTTTTATTGTCAGACATAAAGTTTAGAACAGTAAAGACTGAAATAAATATAATTTATGCATAGAAATGATACACCTCTTCTCCTAGGTCATTAGTGTGGGATGAGGTTTCACTCAATCTAGTCAAGAGTTAAGATGGGTTTGCTATGGTGACCTTGGGCTCACCATGAACTTCAAATTTCTCTGGAGTTACCTGGTGCTTAGGGCAGGTATTGTTTTGACAAAGCGTTTTTCTCAGTGTTCTTTTTTGTCCCCTGTGTGCCTATGTCTCAGACAGAGTCTCTCTCCATGCCCTTGCCCCTTCTGCTGTGGTTGACTGCTATTGCTTTCCACCACTTGTGGGGAGAAGGAATGGGGTTCTCTGTTGTTCTGGCTTAGCCTCCATCCTAGGCAAGCCCTGTGTCACAGGTTGGGTGGAGGTTTGGTAGTGGCTTTCTCAGTGATCCTGTCCCCATCCCCACAGCATTAGGAAATCCTAATGCTCTGGGTCCAGGATAGTTTGCTGCCCTCCCCCCCGGGAATACACAGTTTTATTTCTCCTCCACTTCCCCAGCCACAGTCAACCTTCATATGTGCTCTGGGAAGAGTTTGCTGTCCTTCGCCCAGTGGCATAAGGCTTTGGGTCTAGGCAAGAAAGATGCAGGGGAGACTTTGTGCCTTTCCCATCAACGAGCTTCTCTCGCCTCCGTGCCCACACTACCAAGGGAGGCTCTATCCAGTCTTCTGCCCTGACCCCTTCTTTTTCATGAGTGCTTGGAGAAGATCCAAGGAAAAGAGTGGGCAGGTCTCCTTATGTCTTCACTCCTAGAAGTTCTATACTCTCACACTAGCCCACACTCAGCTTTTGTTACCAATTTTACCTCACTCTAGTGGGACACTAACCCACATTCAGAGGAGCTCTGAGGAGGGGCCCACAGGTGGGCCTTGTACCCACAATCCATCCCATCCTCAGTGGTTTTCTTTCCTGTTTGACGTTGCAGATTTGAATTGAAACCGAAGCTGAGCATTCAACAGCACAAGCTTTATTCAATGGCCAAAGAATGGAGAAGTGAAACTATGTTCACAAGCCAACTTCTCAGCTCTTGGGGTGATTAAGCAGCTAATACACAGGGTCTTGGTAATGAAGGGGAGGAATATCCACAGTTATTCAGGGAAATGGGCAAGCTTTTCCCAGGGAACAAGGGTGCCTCCTCCTTTCTTTCCTTATTTGCTTATGTCCTGCTGTTGCCAATTGTAAACTGTCATGGCACTGGTGGGTATGTTATGTAGCATGTTGATGTATTACAATGAGCATATAATGAGCTGTGGGGTCTATGTCAAGTCAAGTCAGGCTGCCATGTTCCCTTCAACCTATTTTAACTGCTTTCAACTATATGTCTCAGCCATCTCTTCCTTCCTCTTTTTGTGGTTTCCTGTAAGCTAAAGAGAATACGTTAGGTTTGTTCTAAGCAGGGCTGTCAGTAAAGTCTTAGAGGGGTGGTGGGCTGGGTGAGACTTTTAGCAATTTGTTAACAAAAAATTAGCTAAATTCTTCTTACCCATTTTCCCCCGCAAAGTGAGTCAGCGTTTATGTCCCTTCTGTTCTTGGAAATATCCGTCTGTCTTTAGATTTTAAGTTAGATGATTGGCCTGTGACCCCAGTTTCTGGTAAGTCAATAAAAAAATTATCATTTTGTAGATTATCTGGATTTTTCTTGTTACTGTGGGAGCGATGGTGTTCCCGCTGGCTAACTAGATCCTAGACTGAAGCTGGAAGTCCTCCAGGGTTGATTTTAAAGCAAATAAAACTTCTCTTGGACCAGAGAGGAAACTCTAATTTAACAAACACATGTTTAATGAGCGATTGGACTTTAACTATCTACAACTAAAAGTAAGTAATTCTGTCTTATATTCCCTGTTGATTGAGGAGGATGATGGCATTCAGTGAGACTGTGAGAAGGTTTGCTTTTGAGACTGTAGGCTAATTTTTAACTGAAAACAGTATATTTACCTAAATTAGTGGAAAATATAATATAGTAAGTGCTAGGATAGGAGTTCTTAATCCTTCTTTTCTTTTTTTTTTTTTTTTTGGTGCCATAGAACCCTTCCACAATCTATGAATCTTTTCTCAAAACAATATTATTAAATGCAGGACTTAAAATATATAGAATTAAAAAGGAAATCAATTATATTGAATTATCGTTTTCAAAGTATTTTTAAATACAACAAAGAAATATATGCCTTTCCTATTTCTCACATTAAATGACAATATCTAGAGTCAGGTCTAATAACTACTGTAATTTCAAAGAGTGGTGAGAGTAAATGCTATTTCATGCTATCTGCAAAAATTGTAACCTGATGCGAACTATTCGTGGTTTCTAATGGTTTGAAATTAGATATCGCTAATGCTATTGAGCTTTATTATCTACATTCAAATTTTTTTAAATGCTGAATTTTAGTGAGATGTTAGTGAAAATAAAGATGTAATCTTTTTCCCATCTAAGTTCACAGACTTCTCTGATTTCTATCTATGGGTCCCGCAAGGGGCACACTGGATTAAGAAACGTCTGTGCTAGAAGCCGAAAGCAATCAGAAATAAAGGGAGAAAAGTCAGAGAGGGCTTTAGGGAAATTCCAGGTGGAGATCACAGCATCTGCAAAACTGAGGATGCAGCTGAGGATGAGTGCAGTACATTCAGAGAACTGAAAGTAATTTGGTATTTTGGAACACAACTACGATTACTACTACCAGTTACCCTTCATTGAGGACTTTTTAGATGCCAAGTACTGTATTAAGTATATTATAAACACTTTTTCCTGGAATTTAGTCCTCACAACATCTCTTTGAGGTAAACATACTTGATTTCCACTTTAGAGATGAAGAAATTGGGGTCCAGAGATTTTAAACAACTTTCCTAAGATCAAGTAGCTTGTGTGTTGCAGAGCATGTATTTCAACCTAGATCTGTTTCACTCAAAGCTCACGATGGACTTTGGGTGTGTCTTCATTTGTGTGGGAGGGAAGCATTTCAGTCTGGAAATGCTCAGGGATGAAGAGTCTTCAATGCCATACTACAGAGAGTGCATTCTCAAAACCAATGCAGAGTCTACTCTCCAGCTTCAGCCCCTGCCTCTTCACGTACTCCTTAGCCACCTTGGACCACTATCATTCCCAAACAAAACTGATTTTCCTAACTTCGTGCTTTGCATACGCTTTGCACATGCCTGGAATGCCGTCCTTCCGAGGTTGCCTTTTTCTCCTGGCTAACTAGAACTCACCTTTCAAGACTTCACGGGTGTAGGTGCTATCCTTGTTTAGGAACGCTAGAATCCTAAGCTTTCCAGACGCCGGAAAAGAAAACAGAGTAAGGGCAGTCCTACCAAGAAAAGAATGCAATATGGGGTACGAGCAGCAACGGGTAATATATTTTTGAAGCTACCTTCTAGGTCAGAAAAAAGGTGGCATCAGAAGAGGAATCAAGAGGAAAATTAGAGGGTTTATTTGCCTATTAAACAAGATGGTTGAGCTTACAGGGGAAATGAAAGCAGCATATGCTAACTATAAAGAGTACTGCTTCCTTGAACAACCCTATCTGGGGTTCAGCCCTACATAATATGTTTATAATGTTTGTTTAAGTTTCCTTTTGCATTTCAAATATCAAATTGTTAAACCTTGAACAGGAACATTATTTTTTAAATTGCTTTCTCCAAAGATTTTTATAAATTTGAAACTTATAAAACCAGTAAGTATTGGTATATATGCTTCATAGAAAATCCTTTTATCAAAAATCCATTCAATCAGTATTTAATGAGAACCTAAAAATGTGCAAGGCACTATGGGACATGTGATGAATTCTACAGCAGCAGAACCTCTAAGATCCTACACAGAGGTTGCACATTTACACTTCACAGTCATGTTTTCTTTGCTCCAGATTTTTAAGAATATTAAAAATTCAGGAGATTTCACATAATCATCTGGATTTCTGGGTTCAATTGAAGAAGTGGTGGATTGGCACCACTGGACTTGCAGTCTCAAATGAAATGGACTGGGGCTGAACGGGCTGCCTTTTATAGACCAGATGCATGCTTTCCAGGACACCATCGGCACCACCACTCTGCCAATCTCGGAGTCTCAAAATGTGGAGCCATTCTTGACGCTGACCTCACTCATCCTTCATATTCAATCAGTCAGCAAGTCAATCCAGTGTCTACCATATCCTTCACTTCTATCTCCTCCTTTTCACTCTAACTTCAATAATGATTCCAGGACTTTATTACCCCCTGATGAGAACTGTAAGAATAATAGCTAACATATACCGAGCAGCACTCATTGTGTTAAGCATTTTATATGAACCATCTCATTTAAGCCTCACATCAGCCCTTTGAGATAAATTCCATCACAGTCCTCATTTTACGATAGAGAAAAGCGAGACACTAAAAGCTTAATGAACCTACCCAAGGCCCCACAGCCTGCAAGTAGTGGAGTCTGCCTCTCGAGACTCTACTCTTAACCCTACAAATAAATCACACAGATAGCTTCAAGGTTGGGTACAGGGAGCCCTGGCGCCTTGAATCTTTCCAAGGGGTAGGAAGGAATAGAATGCTTTAAGAGAATCATTTTCCAGTCCAGATCTTCAACTTCTATAAATATTCTTTCATGAAATGGATCTGCCTGCTAACTCAACTAAGGTCTCAGAGTCCTCTTTCACCGTGACCCTTCTTTCACTGATTATCCCTCACCCATCTTGAATCTTACTAGGGTGCATTGCCCCAGAGCGTAAAACCCTCTAGGCAGTAAGCAAAATGACAACATGAAATATTGGTGTAGATGTTGGGTGAATAGCTTTTTCAGTTGGGTAACAAATGCTTTCAAGGTTCAGTCCAGTTACAAGTTCCACACCAACCAGGGATATAGAAAGATGGAGTGTTGTTGCCAACCTAACAACACCCTAATAACTTTTTCTTCTTGTTGTTGTTATTATCACCTTCAGTGCACCACAGCCTTCAAATTCTTTGTTGCCCTATGCTTAGGGTGGGAGCTGAGCAATAGGAAGGTCTTTTCTCGGAGTTCCTGCTGGCCCCTCTGCTCTCAGCCATCTCTGAGGCCAGGGTCACCGTGCAGTCCCTCCACCAGTTGCAGGCTGCTCTTGTGCTGTTGTTACTGGGTACAAGCCCTGGGATGGGAGCAAGAGAGATTCTCTATTTTCCTGGTCCAGCTCTGTCTTAGGCAGGTCCTCTGTGCCTAGGTCTTCGAGACAGCCTTCCTCAGAATTCCTGCTCCTTGCCTATTTTTGGCCTGTTGCTCTTCCAGACAATAATTAGAATCAGCTTATAGAAGTCTGATAGGATTTGTGGGAGAACTGCAATCTTTATGATGATGTTAAACTTTCCTATTCATAAACATGACACAGGATTCCATTTATTCAAGTCTTTCTTTTATGTCCTTCAATATTTTATAACGTTGCCCATAAAAATCTTTTATATCTTGTGTTAATTTTAGATGTTACTGCAAATAGGATTTTTTACTAGTATATTTTTAATTGGTCATTATTATTGCTTAGGAATATGGTTGATTTTATATGTCAATTAGTTTCCTAGAGCTGCCATAACAAAGTACCACAAAATATGTAGCTAAAACAACATAAATTTATTTTCTCACAGTTTTTAGGGTAGAAGTCTGAAATCAAGGCGTCAGCAAGGCCACACTCCCTCTGAAGGCCCTAGGGGAGAATCCTTGCTTACCTCTCTCAGCTTCCAGTGATCCCAAGTATTTCTTGGCTTATGGCCACATAACTCCAATCTCCGCCTCCATCTTCACATGGCCTTCTTCTCTCTGTGTCTACTTTTCTGTTTAGAAAGACATCAGTCACTGAATTTAGAGCCTAGCCTAAATTGAGAATTATTTCATCTTGAGATCCTTAACCAACTACATCTGCAAAGACCCTCCTTCCAAAGAAGGTCACAATCTGAGGTTCCAGGTAGACACAAAATTGGGGGGGACACTATTCAACTCACTTACAATCTTGTATCGAAGCTTGACCAAACTTTCTTATTATTTCTAATAATTTGTGGATTATCTATGTAGACTTTTATGTTATCATCAAACAGACAATTTTCTCATTTTCTGTCCCTTTTCCTTCTTTTGTCTACCTAGGTCTTCTTAGTTTTGCTACAACTCCAGAAAAAATGTTGGATGAAAGTTGTGATGACAAACGATTTTAATTTGTTCTTAATTGTAGCATGAATTCTCCTAAAATTTCACAGGTAAGTGTAATGTATTTGATGTAGGATTTTAATAAATATCCTTTATTATACTAATCAAGTTTCCTTCTTTCCTAGTTTGCAATGTAACATTTTTACATTGTTTCGTTTTTAAATTTTGAATGAGTGCTGCATTTTACTGACATTTTTTCAGCATCGATTGAAATGATCACATTTCTTTCATCTAAATGTTAATGTGGCTGTCAGGGAGGAAAAACTGTTCTTCCACCCTCTTATGTTCTGTGAATGGAGTCCTGTGAATTAAACTGACAAAAGACATATTAACAGAAGGAAAAAGTTTATACATATGCATATGGCAGCCAACAAAAGGAATAACTGTCTTGTTAACTGATGACAGTTAGAGGTTTACGCACCTAATTTATCAGGGAAAAGGGAGGAGGGAGAAAAGGGTCTTGTAGGAAGAACAAATAAGTTTCTTTAGGAAAGGCAAATTGTTTTTTAAGAGAACAAACAGGATATAAGAAAGTTTGTGATACTGTTTGTTTATGCAGGTGCCAGTGGTCTTTCCATTTTCTTCATGGCCATGAAACTCTCAGGAGTGGCTATTTATAGTGTTCTCATTTCCCAGAAGTTGCTGCTTTTAATCAGATAAAGAACACTCCAAGAAGGCTTTTATCTGTATCTATTGAATCTTAAATGTCTTCAGCTTAAATCTTAAGTCTTCATACCAACTCTGGGGTCCCCAGTGGGTCCCCACATGGTAAAATACAATGGATGTCCATCATTGTCTTCCTGGGACAAAACTAACTTAGCCATTGAAGCCAGGTACCTGAGGATTAATATAGATATTCAATAAGAACACGATTGCCTTTTGACCTCTTTCCCAACAAGACATAGATGAATCTTGTCAATATGCTGTTTTCTTATTTAACTTGAGGGGTGACTCAAGTCTTGAGGATTGTGAGTTTGTTTTGCAGAAGAAAGAAAATGCCTTTGGGGAAGTTGTGATCACCAGATGGCCAGTCCCAGCAACTATTTCAGATTGCCCAGGGACTTTTCAGGAGTGACCACTTTGTTTCTCTGAAGCTTCCCCTGCCAAGCCCCTTAGTTCTATAAAACACCCCTGCTTTTTGCTCTGTTTGAGGCAGATTTGAGCAAACCCAGGTTCCTGCCTTCTCATTTTGGCCAATTCAAATAAAGCTTTCTCTATCTCCAAGCATCAATGTCTCAGTGTATGGCTTGCTGCACACTGGGCACACAAATTTGAGGTTAAGAGGTTCAGTGTCACCATGATGGTTTTCTTCCCCATATATTACAGAATCCAATTGGCTAGTAATCTATTTAAGATTATTCACCTGTGTTCCATAGTGAAATTAATTTTCCCTTTCTTTACTTTCCTTGCAAAATAGTTTGGGGAATTTTCAGCCTCTTTCTCTAAATAGTTTATATAACATGGGTGAAATAGGGTAAAAATTGGGTAAAACTTGTGCCTTTGGGAGTACAGATTGGAGATATTTTTCTATTATGAATTCATTTTGCTTAATAACTACATTTTTAGAATTTTAATAGACTCTATTTCTTAAAACAGTTTTAGATTTACAGAAAAGTTGAGAAGATAGTACAGAGAGTTCCCATATACCCTGTACTCTTCTATTATTATGGTACATTTGGTACATATGGTATCATTATGGTACATTTATACTATGATAAAAATGTAAATATGTGGTATATATGACTATGATAACATATATACTATGGTACGTTGTTATAATTAATGAGCCAATATTGATACATTATCATTAACTAAAGATGATACTTGATTCAGATTTCTTTAGTTTTTACCTAATATCCCTGTTCTGTTCCACGATCCCATGTTACATTTAGTTGTCTTGTCTTCTTAGGTCCTTTTGGCTGTAATAGTTTCTCAGACCTCCCTTGTTTTCGATGATTAGACATTTTTGAGGAGTACTGATCAGGTATTTTATATAGAATGTCCTTCAATTCGGATTTTTCTGGTATTTATCTCATGGTTACACTGAAGTTATGAGTTGTGGAGAGGAAGACCACAGAGGCAGAGTATCATTTTCATCACATTAAATCAATGGTACCTATTATCGATAGGATTCACCCCTGTTGATGTTGACCTTGATTACCTGGCTGAGACTGCATTTGTCAGGTTTCTCCACTGTAGAAGTTACTCTTTTCCACTATTTCCAGGCTGTAGTCTTTAGAAGGAAGTCACTATGCACAGAATAATTGCTTTTTCATTTGAGCTTTTTATTCCTTCTCCCATCAATTTTGTTGTCATATAATTTTAAAATATTTCCTCTGTGTCAAAGCTTGCAAATGGATTGATATAAAGTTATTCTAGTACTTTCTCATGATTTCAAAAATCTTGGTATCAGCTTTGGTCTACCCTTTTTTAGTCGCAAAGTTAATTATTTGTATATTTTCTGGTTTTCTCTTGATCAAATTTACTGGAAAGTTTCTTACTTTTTAGTTTTGTTCTAAGAATTAGCTTTTTATTGTGTTGATTATTTCTATTGTTTCTTTGTTTTATCTCCTATTAGTATCTGCTCTTATATTTATGATGTCCTCACTTCTACTTTCTTCAGATTTGCTATGCTGTTCTTTTCTAATCTTGACTGGGCCATCTAGCTCATTCAGTCCTAACTTTCATTGCTATGTGATAGCCGCATTTGCAGTTATAGACTTCCCTCTTAGCGATGCGGTGGCATTCTACAACATTTGATATAAACTACTTTCATTGTTATTCCCTGTCAAATATTTTGCAATTTCATTGTGATTTACATTTCAATGATGAACTTAAAAGTTGCTGAGATTTCCCTTGTGACCCAGTATGTGGTCTGTCCTTGATTTTCACACGCACTTGAAAATAATGCATTGTCTCTTTGTTTCCTTGGTTTTTCCCCTACGTTTTTGGGATTCTTATTAAATGTGGATATTGACATTTTTATTTCTTTGCTTCATATCTTTTAACTTGTCTTTCATACTCTTTGAACTCTAGTCTCCTTCTTGATGATTTCTGGGAGAGGTCCTCAAGCTCATCTTCCAACTCACTAATTTGATTTTTGTGTGCATTCTACTCTTGCACCAGACTATTATTCACTTCAGCAATTATATGTTTTGGACTAAGAATCTTCAACTAGTTCTTTATGACTGTTTGTTTCTGCTTTACAATCAGACAATTGATATCTCTACTTTATCTCTGTCTAATGATATTTATTATGCTTATTATAGGGGAGGAAGAACCATTCCTCTACCCTTCTAAGTTCTTCTGGCTAGTCTAAGAATTAAACTGACATGAAACAGAATAACAGGAGAAAATCAAACAAATGTAATAACAGGTATACATGCGGAAAACCCAGGAAAACTGAGTAACTCATCAAAATGGCCAAAGTTACCACCTTAAACATCATCTTCAGCTAAAGACAAATAAGGATGTTGGGTGTAGTGGTTTTGGACTTCAAAGGAGACAAAGGCAATTCACACAGAGAAGGTAAAGCAAACATCTGGTAAACGAATGTTTGCCATGCCTTGCAAAGATGATGGGACATGGAGAGGACTTGGATCAAATGGGCCTTGCTAGGTTCCTCTCTGTCTACCACACCCAGTTCATATTATACCATAGTCATCTACGGTGATAGCTCCTTCCTGAAATAGGCCTTCTATCTCAAATTCCCTTTTTTTTTTAGGGTTTGGCAAAGGCTTATTTTTTTCTATTTCCAGTCTTTTTCAAAGTAGAGAGATTTGCTAGAATGAAGTTGATTCTAAGAGCACGCAAAAACTGAACACAAAGGATAAGACTAAATTCAGCAACCTAGAGTGATAAAAGAGTAAGCTACTTAGCTTGGCAGGTGGCCTGGAAGGGATACTGACCATGCAGTGGTTACTAACAGCCAGAGACTGAAGTCCTCACCCTGTAAAGCAGGCAGTCCAGCGTCTGACCACATGGTGAGTCTGTGTGTACCTCGGATTCTGCTCTGCACAGCGAAGAAAGGCAGGCCGAGCTGAGCAGTCTGTCCTAGACAGCTGCACGCCCTCGAACATAGTATTTCCTCCAGCAGTGTGAGTATAAGGCCACAATATTTATTTGGGATAAACCCCTTATGTAGTCATTTTAATATCAACATTGTTCATTCTTCCAAAATATAAAGTGCCCTAACTGAATGAAGCTGGCAGATAATTTTTGTGAAAATACTACATACATCATGACTAGTGGGTTAAAGTTATTTATACTTAGATATTTAAAATAGCCAAAGAAAATTTACTACCAAATTATTACAGTCAGTCTTAATGACATGCTTATTAATTGATCCCATAGCTATGACTACAGATTAGCATGGTTTTAGTGTCTATTCTCTCATTTGCCTAAATTAGGAACAGAGCATTTACAGAACCAATACACACAAGTGGTGCGGCCTCTCAAGGACCGAGATGGCTCTTCAGTTAGCTATGCCGCCAGCTCGGATGCACATCCGGCTACATGAAAAGAGCCGCATTCAGTTCTTCATCAAAAGGTGCTGGTGGGGGTCGTCAGAGGCCTTCCAGTGTAGATCCCCAACCCAATGGCCAGCAGATGAACAGCAGCAGAGACGGAAGAAAAACTTTCAGAAACTCTGCCGAGACAATGCCCCCTTTCTTCATGTTTTCGTGTTTCTCATGCTGAGTGTGGCTGTGCGCTTAGGGCGTCTGAAGAGGAACTCCTTGGCGGGGATATTTTCCGGCCAACTTGACCAATCCCATATCCAGTCTGAGTTTTTCTTCAGGACGCTTGCAACTTCATTCCTTCTCTCAATATAATCTTCCTCAGACTGAGAGCTGTTTTTCTCTCCAATGCTATGGGTATGTTTCAGAAGCTCTGTTAGTATCTTGTGGGGTCTGTGAGCGAGGCGGGCGGTCACAGTGAGAACTCTTGAAACTACTCCGTCCAGACTCATGCTGGGCATTCAGCAGTATTTTTCCGTTTCACCATTATAAATAGAAACGGAGGCTGGAACTCTGCTCCCGTTCCCATTTATTGCTGAAGTGCAATTCTACCCAGGAGCCCTGCAAGTTCTCCTCCTGCAGTCCGGGGGCATCCCGTTCTGCGACAGGCGACAGGCGCGAGGGAGGGCGCTGCGGCGGGCGGGCGAGTGGGCGGAGCGGGAGCGCAGGCCCCGCGGCTGGGGCAGGGGAGGGGGCGCGTCAGCTGTCTATTTTTAGGCAGTTAGGGAAGAAGATCCAAGTTTCTTCCTGAGTCTTTCAAACCAAAGACACACACTTTGGGGTATCAAATTCTGCTCCCCTACAATTCTAATTCTTGCTGTGTGTGGTCCATTACTTTTTTCCTTTTCTTATATAGTGGTTGTTCTCTTCAGATGTCTCATTTTTTTCTTAAGGTCACATTTCCCTGGGATTATCTGCTACTACCAATGGTACTGTCTCCCTAGGAGAATAGGCAAAATCCCAAGCCTTAGCTTGTGCCCTTGGTAATGAGTTTACAGAGATTCTGAGAAGGATTCTTTAGTGCTAAGAGCCTGTTTTGATCTGTTCTCGACAATTTCCCATTCTCTCACTCACACACATAATGTGACACTGACCTCAAGTGACTTTTCCGCACCTCCACTCGAGTACAGCTTTTCCAAAGAGCTACTGTCCTCTTGGGATCTAAACATCTAAATCAGAGTTTCTCAACCAAAAGCAATATTTGGAAATGTACGAGGGAAATTTGGGGGTTGCTATAATAATGCTGGATTACAATAGACATTTAGGGCAAAAAGCTAAGGGGATACTAAGCATGCTATAATGCATGAAAAAATCCCACACAATGAAGTACTGTCCCAGATAAAAATGACAATAGTGCCCCCATGGGTGGTGATGGGGAGGAGTTTAGGAATAGCTCATTCCTTTGCACATGTATATTTCACCTCTCTATCCTCAGGGTTCTCTACTGGTGCCTGATACTACTACATTGCCTCCAGCTGGCTGCTGCAAGATGATGCTGTTTCTCTGCCCTGGAGTAGCAACGCAGCAATCAGTGTTCTAACCAAGGTATTGAAAGGAAACTAAAAAGACTCAGAAGGCTCACCTCAATATTTTCCCTATCCGTGGCTTCCAGCTTTTTCCTGCATCCTGGGTTGGCTTTCTTTTCCTAAACCCTCACCTCCAACAGGCACATCAGAACCCCATCATCTCGGACTTCCCAGGGATTTCTCACAGTTTTTACTAATAACCGAAATACACTACCTCCCTCTCACTTCTGTGGCATCTCCAGGGTTGGAGCAGATGAGGGAACACATCATCTGTTAGTATCCCCCCTTGCTGCCTCAGTAGGAACACTGATTCTTAACAGCATGTGGGGGAAAACATGGTACATAGATAGCTAATTTTGAAAAAATTAGAGCAATAAAAATCAGACCAGCAGATAATAAGATATACAAAGCCATGTTTTAAAAAGGCAAAATAAAACAAAAACACAGTGTGACATCTATAGATGAAAAGTAGACCAAACAGGATGAAGAGCCCAGAAACATACCATGTATAGATGGCAATGTGAAATGATAGAAGTGGCAGCACCAACCTGTATAAATATGACAGACTATTTGGTAAATTTTTGGTAGATGATATGGGAAAAATAAATCATTTCATGGAGAAATATACTATTTTTTTCCATTTGAGAAGCTTTCTTAAGCTTTCTATTTTGAAATAATTTTATACTTACAGTTTCAAAAATAGTACAGAGAGTTCTCATATACCCTTCAGCCAGCTTCACTTAATAACATCTGTGTAACCATTGTACAAAGTTCAAAATCAAGAAATTAACATTAGTACATTCGTGGCTATTAACTAAGCTACAGACTTTCTTTGAATTTCACTAGTTTTTCCATTGATCCTTTTTCTGTTGCAGGATCCCACATTGCACTTAATCATCATGCCTGCTTAGTCTCTTCCAATATCTGAAAGTTGCTTAAAAGTCTTGCATTCTTTTTCATGATTATGACACTTTTGAAGAGTATTAGTCAGTTATTTTGTAGAATGTCCCTCAATTTTGATCTATCTAGTATTTTCTCATTATTAACTGAGGTCATGCATTTTTGTCAAGAATATCACAGAAGTGGTGTGCCCTTCTAGGTACAATATTTATGGAAAAAGATGTATCTTATTACTCGTGATATTAACCTTGATCACTTTGATAAGCTGGTATCTGTTGCTTTTTTCCACTGTAAAGTACTATTTTTCACTTTGAAATTAATAAATGTATTGGTGGAAAGATATTCTTGTTTCTCCCCAAGCTTTCATCCACTGATTTTAAGATTCATCAGCCCATCTTGACTACAGAAATGTTTACTGCAGTTCTAATGCAGAGAAAATACACCTTAACAATGTATCTATCTATATAACGAAATGGAATACTTTTCATTCCAAAATGTCTGTATTTAAGTTGCTCCGCTTCAGTCACATTTTCCACAAGAGAAAAAGGGGCGTACACCTGCTTCACAATCATATCACTAAAAGGGTCTTGGTAGGAGAGAGGTTCCAGTCAACCCTGAAGGGCAAGCCCACTTATAAATTTTTTAAATAAGTTCTCCTCATTCTATCTTGGAGACAAAGTCTCAGCCAGGCGAACATGTTAATTAGAGTTTGGTCAAAAATTGACTAGGTGGCCAGATGCCCACAGTCTCCTGTTCAGGTTGTGCAAATCCATTAAAAGTGCTCTGGAAACCAATCACATCCCTCTTTGAACAAACATGTTCACTTACCTAGCCATGAAAATCCCTAGACACATGCTCCTCGTATCACTCAAGTGTCAAAGTCAGGTGCATCTGAACAAGATGTTCACGGTTTTCCTGTGTTTTGTTTTTCATCTTCATGGAAAACATCTTCAAAGAACACTTTCAGTTTCATGCTGCCAGTGAACAAAAATATAATGACGTGTATTTGCAATATCTGTAGCTGGTGTCACACGATTTTGACAGTTTCGCACATTTTAGAATCCTGTCGAGAATTTGAGGCTGTAGGGGAGGAAGACATTTCCTCTACCCTCTCTGGGTTCTTCTGGCTGGAGAATGAATTAAATTCATGAGACAGAATAACAGGAGAAAATTAAACAAAGCTTTATAACATGTATACATGGGAGAGGCCCAGGAAACTCACCAAAATGACTGAAGCCACCACCTTAAATATTATCCTCAGCTAAAAGCAAAGGAGGATGTTGGGGGTAGGGGGAGTCGATCATGGGAGATTACCACACAAGTACAGTAAACAAGAGTCAGGTTATTGTGCAGACTTGAGTCCTTGCCTTCCGCATTGATGAGAGTTTCTAGAGATAAGGTCATTCCCCCTCTTCCTGGTACAGAGAGGGAGACGCCTTTACACATGGAGATTTCCTTTACAATGTAAATGTCTCTTAAGAAAGGGTAAGTAAATTCTACTTTTCAGGGTTTCTTTCCTGTCTGCAGTTTTTAAAAGTAACCAGCCCAAATAATACTCAGGCCAAAGAGGCATATCTTGGGGTGTCTAATTCCAGTCTCCCACAAGGGATGAGATAAAATTCATCCTCCCAGACCTGCAACATGCTCCAGTGCCTCCCAGAGATCATAAGGGTCGCTGAGGAACTAACTGGAGGGGCCTTTAGGACACGAGGTGGCCCTAGTAATGCGTTTGAAACCACCTCAGCGGCAGGCACAGGTTTTGTGTGCTCCACCATTAAGTGACTCAAGCACTTTCTGTCTCTGCTTCTCCTACTGCTGTTAACACCGAACCAGTCTCTACCCTCTGTCTCTGCTTCATGGCTTCTGCTGCCTCGTGTCTCCCACTATCTCATGACTGCTGGCAGCACCTTAGAATGGTTAAAAATCCAGCTCTGGAGCTCTGGCCTCAAGGCCTGCCTCTTCCATGTGCTAATTATATGACCTTAGCTAATGTCTAAACCACCTGTGCCTCATTTTCCTCATCTGAAAATGGGAACGACCTCACACACTTACTTCTGTGTGAACTGATAACGGTAGTTTGTTATCTAGGCCCCTCCTTAGGGTGGAGCTGGCATACCTGACACTCAGCTGAAACAAGCAGAAGGTTGTGGCTCTAAGCTCAAAGCATGCAGACCGCAGCTTATGCCTTGATTTGTTTTGGCACAGAGGAGAGGTACTCCGAGAGTACACTGGTGGCTTCAGAACAAAGCCTCCACACCCGGCTTACCAGAGCTCCTATGTGGAGGATTCAACAAAGTCAAAGTCTAAACTAAAGGTATGAAAATATTGGCAAATTTGGGCAAGAAGAGGAAGGGGTAACATCTATTTTTGGATGCAGAAACTTCTAATGTCTATGTAGAAACTGTGGATCTAGGCTAGGAGATGCTTCTAGGGGAAAGTAAATTTTCAGAGATGGAAAATTTTAGAAAGACAGCAGTAAGAGATTGGATTTTTATTTATGTATATAAAGAGATTTTTTTTTATTGTAAAAGATTCAGGTATACAGCTTTATAATTCAACATCTGTATATGCAACAAAGTGATCAAGCAATCTGATTTTAAAAGACAACTTGAGGAGCCGGCCCGGTGGCATAGTGGTTAAGTTTGCATGCTCTGCTTCAGTGGCCCCAGGTTCACAAGTTCAAATCCTGGGTGTGGACATACACGCCACTCATCAAACCAAGCAAACCAGGCTTTGGCAGCATCCCACGTACAAAGTAGAGGAAGACTGGCACAGATATTAGCTCAGTGAGAATCTTCCTCAAACAAAACAGGGATGATTGGCAACAGATGTTAGCTCAGGGCAAATCTTCCTCACAAAAAAACAAAAAAAAGACAACTTGAAATTCCAGGACGAAAACAGAAATTAAGATGTAATCATAGAAAAATATGGATAAAGATGAAAAATTTTTCAAAGAAATCTGAGTTTTAAAGTAATTCTTTTCCAGCTTCAGGGGTGCTAGAAAGGCTGGTAAGACAAGAAAAGGGAACATATTAACAGATTTGTCATAAGGAAGCTGGAAAAATCAAGTTACATTGAAAAGGCCCTAAGATGATGTGATTATCAGGGTCAATAATTACTGAGATATTTTGTGTCTGCTTTTTGTGTTTAAGGGAGGAGAACAAGAAATCCATTAGGTGACACAGATCCTAGAGATTCACCTAGACTTGAGCAACCCTGTATCCTTCAGGCCCTGAGCTGCTCAGTTCCCGGGAGTCCATGGTGGGCTCCATGTCTTGGAATAGCACTTCTGTTGAAGGAACAAGCTGACAGCCCAAGCTAGCAGTTGGGAGACAGGAAGAACAGCTGGAAGGGCCAAGGTTGAGCTCTGGGAGTAGATTATCTGAGGACGAAAAAAAATCGGGAGGCATAAACTTTTCATGTGTATCTGCATTTCTTTTCTATTTTGATTTGGTTGTGTTTGTGCTAGTTTTTGTATTGTCTCTTGCAGGAGCCTAATCAGGACAATGAGTGTGATAAATCGTAAGTCACTGTTGGTATTATTGTTTATATTAGCCTCCTGGATCACTTTTACAGTTGTCCAAAACTCCGCAAAGGTAGGCGTTGCTTTCTTTCTGTGTTTTACAAAAGTATACTTTTACTCGCTACTTCACATGTTTTAGGAAAGTCCAAACGACCAGACCTATAGATTGTAACAGGGGAATTTCAACAGCTTACACAACCTTTAAGAACCAAGGTACTTTATGATCATTATGCAATATGGGAGAGGATAATACTGTGTGTGGCCGCACACATTCTTCCTTTGTCTCTTCTGTATGTGTTGTAACTCTCTTCTGTCAATATTTAGCTATCTTTTCATCTTCTTTAAGGGAATTTCTTTTCTTGTTTTTTTAGTGAGCAAGATTGGTCCTGAGCTAACATCTATTGCCAATCTTCCTCTTTTTGTTTGAGGAAGATTGTCCGTGAGCTAACATCTGTGCAAACCTTCCTCTATTTAGTATGTGGGATGCTGCCACAGCATGGCTTGATAAGCAGTGCATAGGTCCAACGTGGAATCTGAACCCGCGAACCCCAGGCTGCCAAAGCGGAGGACACAAACTTAATCGCTATGTCACTGAGCTGCCCCCCAAGGGCATTTCTGAACAACAAACTATTTTTATATTTATATAGTAAAATTTGTTTGTCTTTTTTTTACAGTTAATGCTTTTTAAGTATTAAGAAACTCTTCCTTACTCTAATGTCAGATTATTTATCTAAATATTCTACTTTTTTTAACTTTAAAGACATTTAACCCTGTAATGTATCTGGATTTCTCTTTTTTACTGATTTTTCTTTTATTTCCATATGGATCATCACTTTTTCAGCTCTTTTTATTTTGTAGTTCTTTCTTTCTAAGCTGATTTATGGTGTCACTTTTGTTGTATATCAAAATTTCTAATAAGTACAGGTCCCTTTCTGGCTCTTTGTTCTATTCCATTGATCAATTTGTCTTCCAGGTATCAATACCACATTGCTGTAATTAATGGAACTTCATAATTAGTCTTGAAAACTTGTAGGTCAAGTTACCATTGCTTAATCTACTTCAGTTCTTGGCCAGTCTTGGCCTTTTACTCTTTCTTGTATGCTTTAGAGTCAGCCTGTCAAATTTGATGAAAAATCCTACTTAAATTATATGTACATTACATTAACCATGTAGATAAAATTGGAAAAAGTGACATATTTGTAATATTTTGCTGTTTAACAACATGTAATATCTGTCCATTTATTTAGGTCTTCTGCAAGATCTTTCAGTAAATTTTAGAATTTTTGCATGAGGTCTTAACGCATCTTTTGTTAGATTTACACCTAAGTGCTTTATCATTTATTGTCACTGTTGTAAATAGTGTCCTTTTCAATACATTTTCTATTTGCCTGTTGCTGGTGTAGAGGAATGCAACTGACTTTTGCCACTGAATAGCAAGATTTCACTTTCCAAGATCTTTAATTGATCCATTCTTTTATGGATGCAATATCATCTAGCATCTCTCTGAGGATAGAAAGTATACTTGTCCTAAATTTTGTTTTGCTCTTCCTATTAATTCTGTTCCCTTGGGTGTCTTCTCTTCATTAAACTTGATACCTCTCCTTCATGAATTGGCTTCCATAAAAATCTTTGCTAAATCTTGGTTGTGTGTCCACTCTATACCTGAGATTCTGTGGTGGCCAGTCTGGAGAGCTGTGATCTGTTTTCTCCAGCACGTTGGTAGCATAGGTGCAAAAAGTACTGCAGGGCAATACATGCTGCCCATCTGTCTACGCTGTGGCCAAGCACACAGGGTCCTACCCTACCTCTCCAACTGAAATATCTCTAGTTTTTACTCACACCCAAGTACAGAAGTCCCCATTTGTAGCTGCCTGGCCCAGGCTCAGGTGGGGAAGTAGGGCAGGATCAACCCACCTGGTTAGTCCTCCTGTGGGTTACCCCTCTACCCTCTCTAACCCCAGTGACCAACCTCCTCCCGGTTTGTAGTGGCCATGAAGTGGGTTCCATCTTTTTGCAGAATCCTCATCTGCGTGACTTTGGAGCCAAGGTTTTCTTCCTTGATCTAATCTCACCTGCCTTTCATTTTTCAGGAGATTCCTTACTAGTTCTGGTCCAATTAAGGTATCTCTTCCTCTTTCCCAGAACAGTTAGAAATTTTTTAAGTACTTTCTTGTCTTTTATAGGATTTTATGGAGGGAAATCGAGGCTATAATATGTGCTTAGTTCTCCATCTTGAATCAGAATTTTCCTGTTATATTTCTTCATTTTGTGCACAGAATATTATTCTACCATACTAAAAATCACTCATAATTTTCTTTTTTTTTTTTTTTTGAGGAAGATTAGCCCTGAGCTGACATCTTCTGCCAATCCTCCTCTTTTTTGCTGAGGAAGGCTGGCCCTGAGCTAACATCCATGCCCATCTTCCTCTACATTATATGTGGGGTGCCTACCACAGCATGGCTTGCCAAGCGATGCCATGTCCACACCCAGGATCCGAACTGGCAAACTCCAGGTCGCCAAAGCGGAACATGCAAACTTAACTGCTGCGCCACTGGGCTGGTCCCTCAAAAATCACTCAATTTTCATTTGAGGTCGTAGCAATTTAAAAATATCTGATAAAGTACTGTGATGGTTAAAAGACATTACTATGCTAATATTGTTCAGATCCTTTAGGTCCTTACTCATTTTTTTATCTACTGCCTGTAGCAGCTACTGAGAGAGGTTTTTAAGTTTCTAATTATGATTGTGAATTTTTCTATTTCTTCCTTTAGTTCTGTCAATTTTTGTTTCAGGTATAAATACATGTATGTGTAGGCACATACACATTTATGATTGCCATATTTTCTGACACATTGACCCTTCTATCATTGTGAACTGTCTATCTTTGTTTCTGGTAATACTCTTTGTCTTGAAGTCTGCTTTAATATTAATATTAGCTTTTTTATGCTTACATAGTATATCATTTTCCATCATTTACTTTCAACCTGTAGCTGTCTTTATACCTAAACTACATTCCTTACAGACAGCAAGTAGTTAGGTCCTGCTTTTGTATCTCTGCCTTGCAATGGAGTGTTTAGTCTACTTACTTTTTTAAAGATTTTATTTTTTTTTTTCCTTTTTCTCCCCAAAGCCCCCTCGGTACATAGTTGTAATTCTTTGTTGTGGGTCCTTCTAGTTGTGGCATGTGGGACGCTGCCTCAGCGTGGTTTGATGAGCAGTGCCATGTCCGCGCCCAGGATTCGAACCAACGAAACACTGGGCCACCTGCAGCGGAGCGTGCGAACTTAACCACTCGGCCACGGGGCCAGCCCCAGGTCTACTTACTTTTAAAGAAATTATTTTTTTTTTTTTAAAGATTGGCACCTGGGCTAACAACTGTTGCCGATCTTTTGTTTTTTTTTTTTTTTTCCTGCTTTATCTCCCCAAACCCCCCCTGTACACAGTTGTATATCTTAGTTGCCGGTCCTTCTAGTTGTGGGATGTGGGACGCCACCTCAACGTGGCCTGACAAGTGGTGCCATGTCCATGCCCAGGATCCGAACCCTGGGCCGCCGCAGTGGAGCATGAGAACTTAACCACTCAGCCACAGAGCTGGCCCCTAAAGAAATTATTAATATGAGAGGATTTAGGGCCACCATTTTGCTATTTGTTTTCTATTTGGCCCCTCTGTTTTTTGTTCTTCTGTTCCCCCTTTCCTGCCTTATTTTGGGTTAACTGAATTTTTTTCCTTTTTTTTTAGTATTTCCTTTTCGTTTCTCTATTATTTTTATAGCTCTAAGTTGTTAGATTCTTTTTTAAAACATTTATTGCAGTGGTTTTTTGTTTTTCTTTTTTTGCTGAGAAAGATTCACCCTGAGCTAACATCTGTGCCAACTTTCTTCTATTTTATTTGTGGGTCACCACCATAGCATGGCTGATGAGTGGCGTAGGTCCACGCCAGAGATCTGAACCTGTGAACCCAGGCCGTCAAAGCAGAGTGCACAGAACTTAGCCACTAGGCTGTGGGGCCGGGCTTTCTAAGTTGTTTTTTTAGAGGGATTTTGCTAGGAATCACAGTACACAGTCTTCACTTTCAGAGTTAATATTGTGCTACTTCATGTAATCTGTAATAACCTTTTAAACTCTTAGTTCCATTTCTTTCCTACCCCATTCTTTATGCTATAGCTGCCATATTATTACAAAATTATAGTTTTTACTTTAAATAATTATACATATTTTAACAAAATTAGGAGATAAACACATAATATTTTTTATTTGTCTGTATAGTTACCATTTCTGGTGTTTTCATTTCTTCTTGAAGATCTAAGTTCTCTCTGGTGTAATTTCCCTTTGGCTTGAAGAACTTCAGTTAGCGCTTCCTATAATGCAAGTCCAGTTGTTCCTTCTTCCACCTTTCAACTCCCCTCCAGCATTTGTCTGCTTGTAGTCACTCTCCTGTGCTTTTAGAGAGGATGTTTTTTGGTCTAGAGTTTATCATTGTTCTCTGCAGAAGAGTTAGTCCAATACAAATTACTCTGCCTTTACTGGAAATTCTGGAAATCCAATACTCTTGGATTAATATTATTACTGTTTTATTATTTGACATATTAAGTTTTTTTAATAAAAAACATTTTTATTTATCAAATAATATAGATAGTAATAACAAACACTTTAGTATGTGCCAGGTACCATTCTGAATGCTTTTCCTATGTTAGCCCAATGATCTCCACAATAACATATGAGGTGGTTATTTTTATGACCCAAATTTTAGATGAAGAAGCTGATTCACAGAGAAGTTAAGGAATTTAACCTAGGTTGTACAGCTAGTCAGCGACAGAGTCAGGTTCTAATCCCAGGCAAATCTCTCTAAAAATGAGCTGCCCAATGGTGTGAGCATGAGGTTTTAAGAGTAGAATTCTCATTCACTGCTCGTTTAGGTGCAAATCGGCACCACATTTCTGGAAAACAATTTCACAGCATGTGTTAAGATCTTTAAAAATATTCACCACATTTCACCAATAATTCTATTTCTGAGTTCTCAGCAAATAACCTGAACTACAAAGAAAGATTTATACCAAAGTTCTTCTTTACAGAATTATAAGTAATAGAGAAAAGCTGAATGCAATAACTGTCCAGAAAAGATGGAAATAGGTGAAATATTAAGCTATATCCATAGGCTGGAACACTATGCGGCCTTTGACCTAAGATGGAGAGTTTTTAACGGCACTCTTTTTAAAAAAGTCAAAATTCATTGGTAAATATTCAATTTATTCACAATCATGTAAAATAGTATATGAAGAATGAGAGAAAAATCACCAAAATGTTAAGAGTAGTTATCAATTGTTGGCATGACTGTGACTGAGTTTTATTTGCTATAAAGTTTCAGCATTCTCTCATTTTTAATAATAAATCAGTGTTATTTTACAATTAGAAAATAAATATGTATTTTTATAAACCTATGTTTCTTATCTCCTAAGTTAGCTAAAGCAATCTGAAAAATACTGATAAATATCATAGAATGCTTAAGCAAAGTGAAAAAAGTGAAATAGAAACAACAGATAATCATATTTTACGTAAGAGCCCCAGGCATTTTAAACATTTTTTAAGAACTTTTTTTAAATGACTGAATTCTTGTTTTAAGATAAAAAATAACAGAACAATAAACACTTGTTCTCTGCTCTGCAGTTAAAAAACATTATCTCATTTGGTCTTCACAGTTGTCCAGTAAAGGTATATTTTATCATCACCACTTTAAGGAAGAAGATTCTCAGTCTCTTTGGGGTTAAATGACTCTCTGAAATAGATTAGCCAAGGAGAAGTGAGGTTGTACCACCAGATTTAAGGAAAATCATTTTGCCTGTGAAACATATATGATAATAAAATCTCAATATCATTTTAGTTTAATTTTCATATCTCCCATCATTCTATAAAAGATAGAAGTTGGCTAACCTACCAAAAATTATTACATTAAAGGGGAACATTTTCTATGCTCTCTATTGTATTCCTTGTCATTTCAGTTATGGACTACACTCAAGTTGCCCATCTCCCTCCATCACTGGAATTACTTCACAAACTCCTTATGTCCTGACGCATCGCTGAATCCAGTAGTTTCACTAGCAGAGACTGAGCTGAGAATAAAGAAAATCATGGAGGAACTAGACCAGCTGGTCCCACCCAGACCCTTCACTCACGTGAACACCACCACCAGTGCCGCACACAGCAGAGCTACCCTCCTCAACCCGCAAGACACATACTGCAAAGGGGATCAGCTAGACATCCTGCTGCAGGTGAGGGACCACCTGGGACGCAGGAAGGAATATGGCGGGGATTTCCTGCGGGCCAGGATGTCCTCCCCCGCCCTGCAGGCAGGCGCTTCAGGAAAGGTGACAGACTTTAACAATGGCACCTACCTTGTCAGCTTCACTCTGTTCTGGGAGGGCCAGGTCTCTCTGTCTCTCCTGCTCATCCACCCCAGTGAAGGGGTGTCGGCTCTCTGGAGGGCAAGGAACCAAGGCTATGACAAGGTGATCTTCACGGGCCAGTTTGCCAGTGGCACCTCCCATGTCAATACTGACTGTGCCCTGCTTTTAAACTCAAGTGCTGAACTGTGCCAGTACCTGGATGCCCAAGACCAAGAAGCCTTCTACTGTGTGAAGCCTCCACAGGCGCCCTGTGCTGCACTCACCCACATGTATTCCAAAAACAAGGAAGTTTCTTATCTTAGCGAACAAGAAAGGAGCCTCTTTGAAAGGTAAATAACTATTTTTGGAGACTACCTGGGCAACCATGGTAATGATTTCACCTACATATTGATCCAAAGGAAAGTGCTGTGAGTATATCAACTTTGGGACTCTATGAAGAGCCATTTTAGAAAAGATCTGTGAATTCGTTTGAGGACAGTGCCCACTCCCCAGTAGTCTCTAAACTTTTTGGATATTTAACCCTTGTCATTGAAACAAAAAATATAAACAATACAAATTAAAAGAGGATGAGAAATATACATGTGTGTACATGTATGTGCTCTAATATATTCTTTCTGCAATCTCAATAAATTACCTTGCACACCTTCCGGGTATCTGTACCCCCTAAACTAATAAGCAAAGAAATGAAAATTTAATAAATGGCTTGGAACCGTGGGCACAGTAGTCAATTATTATCACTAAGAAATAACTGAAGCAATGAAGAATGTGGCTTCTTGTGTTTCCTGATCTTTGGGGCCACCTGCAGATTAATTCCTGTACTTGTCTCTTTAAGGTCAAATGTGGGTGTAGAGATTATGGAAAACTTCGATGCCATCAGTGTCTCCCAATGCAACAGTAAGTTTTCCCTGTGTTTGATGAGTGGTTCTCAATATTAGACCCAGGTAAAGGGTTTCTTCTTTCTGCTGGACTTGTTCACTATTATCAGTCCTATTGGTGCTTCTCATCGGACTTGTCTATGGTGGGCCAACATACCAGTTACCTAAGTGAATAAATGATTGAAATCACTAGGATACCATAAATCTGTTTTAGCAATATAACTCTCATAATCAATCTATTTATCAGGCAATAGATTACCTGGCCATCTAATACAATAACCTTCAAATGTCAAAACTCTCTCCCAATTTACACCTAGGTCCTTACCCTCCACACGACCACCGTCAGCACTTCCCACATCACTACAAGACCAGAATCACCATCTAGAGGTTTCCAACCCACCATCTAGGAGTCAATTCATTACAATTTCCCCCTCTTGGTCTTTGCTGCCTTTCAAACTATTTTAGCATATAAAATAGCACTTCCACACTTATATTTATTAATTTCTCTTCAATCTGTTTGGCTCCAAACATCCTAAGAAATCTCTATCTAAAATCATTTAAGGCAAGAGCTTTTGTGTCTCTCTAAGCATTAACAGCTTGCTAATTGCAAATAAACTTGTTCACACTGAAGTGTAAATATGTACCTAGAGGGAGAAATGGCATTTTTCACCCAGGATACACACGTACACTCATACCAGTTGTTAAAATATGAACTATTTCCTTTGGTTGGTGAATAATCACTGCCCCAAGTCCCCCAAGGGCTCCTCACCATCCTAGCCACCTCAGTCCCTCAGATTCCCAGACCATCCACAAACCAGTAACTAACAGTTAATACCTGGCCCGTCTTGGACCTCCAGGACTCTACGCCAGCCTACAGCCATATCCATGTGGACTGTCCAGGTCCCAAACCAAACTAGTTGTTAATTTTTTGTGTATCACCCTGCATTTAATTCAAAGGATTTACAGTTTGATGGTGGCATTTAAGACACTATGACAGAGTGTGATAAACTTGGGGATAAAGTGGGCTAAAATGATAGAATAATTGAGTTTTCGCTACTAAGCAAGAATTGATGACTCTACTTACATAGGAAAGCAAACAAACGCTTAAATTTTACCCAGAAGGCTTTTTTTCCTGGGAGAAAATATGTTCTGTATAATGAACATTATGGGTATCATTTAGAAAATTCATATCAGAGAAAAATTTTACTGAACAAATAACTATTCCGTTAAGAGGATGATGCTTCAATAAGGCTTTTCTACTACGCTTATGCCCTATTAAGTAAATACTTAGAAAAGACAGTAGGTTCTTAATAAATACTCATGGATAATGTGATATTTTAGGAGAGCCTATCTTGCTGATTCTTTGGCAGAAAAAAGAGTTCCAACGAAAAAGAAATGCAAGTTTGGAATGACATCCACAATCCCCAGTGGACACGTCTGGAAAGACACATGGAATCCTGTCTCCTGTAGTTTGGCTCCGATTAAAATGAAAGAATGCCTAAGGGGAAAATTCATACATCTAATGGGAGATTCCACAATCCGCCAGTGGATGGAATACTTCAAAAGCAGTATCAACAGTACGCTTTGGTCTAAGTTGTTATGCATAACCCTTTCTGAATCTTCTTTTTCATTTCAAGGGGAGAAAGAAATACGGGAAATGCCTCTTCTTTTTCATATTTCTTAAACACAACACACAAAAACTTTTCGCAAGATGTCGTTAACTTTTCTTTGAAAGAACACATTTCTCTGACTGGAAGGGAGCCAGTGTAGAAAACAGTTTATTACATCCTTATCCCCGCAGAATTCACACTTCAGTATTTACCCAGCATGCTCATAAAATCGCTGACGGAGCTGAAGATAACCTCATATATTATGTTGTCCGCCTTCTACAATTGGCATTATGTTTAAAGGTGTGGATTCTAGATCCAAATGGCCTGGTATCAAAATCTGGTTTCTCCGTGTCCTATCTGGGTGACTTTAGGCAAGTTATATAACCATTGTGTCCCTTAGTTTCCTCGTCTGTAAAATGGAGATGAAAATAGTACCCACATGGTAAAATGAGGTAATGTAAGCAATGCATTCAGAATACTGTTTGGTACATAGTCAGTTCTCTTTAGTGTTAGCTATCATCACTATGATCATTACATGAAAGAACAGATGCTACCACAACTAGAAGGACCTGCAACTAAGATATACGACTATGTACGGGGTTGGTGGGGGGGGGGGGGGTGGTTGGGAAGGTAAAGCAGAAAAAATAAAAGAACAGATGCCAGGAGCTGGGTGGTGACTTTGCATCAGGTAGGCACAATGGTTAAAAGCATGGGCTTTGGAATCTAACAGACTTGAACTGTGCCACTTAGAAGCCATGACCTTGGGCATGTTACTTATTTTCTCTGCCTCATTTTCCTCATCAATCAACTAGAAATAATAATAGTATCTGGTCCTTGTTATGAAGATTAAATGAGGTAATGGGTATAAAATATTTAAGATATCGTAAGCCACACAGGCATGTGGAAGCTGCTGGGTAAACAACAGCATATTGCAATTATTATCATTAGTTAATGTCAGAGTTGGGGCTAGACTCCTAGTCCAGTTGCTCTTTTTACTAAACCAAGAATGCGGTAATAATAACTCAGAATCCACTACTAGATCATAGCCCTCTAACCTGGAAAACCATCCCTGCCTGCCCTCTGTGTGCTGGGCTCTAGCTTTTATCACTGGGGTCAGTGCACCTGGTGTGGCTCCTGGTGCCAGGGGCACTCTGGCCTTCCTGTCATGATGCTGCTCTTGTGATCTCAAACTCAGAGGGTAAGCTGATCCTCTCAATGAAAAGGGAAAATCAGCAGGGCTCCAAGCTATCAGTGGAATTCCTAACAGAAGGAGACAGTTTTACATTGTGACCTCTGATAAACAACTGAACTCCTTGGACCTCAGTTTCCTCATCTATAAAATTAAGGTTCTGGTGATGACCTTTAGCATCACTTCCTAAAACAGAGTACTGAATTACTGAGTTATTACCATCTGTGACTAATCTCCTAAACTGCAGTAGCAAAATATCTGTTGCACATTTTGTTAAAAATTAAACTCTATGCCCATAGTGTGCTTTGAAAAAGGAAACGGAAGTAAGCTGGAAGCAGAATGAAGAAAATCATTCTGCCATTTTCCTCCAAGCAACCCTCCAGCATCTCCATTTTCAAATCTCACTGCATTAAGGCGTTAAATGTAGCCCTTTACTTCCAAGACGGCACAGGTTACAAAGCATTAATAATCCTTTTCTACACATTTTTCTCAGAAGTTCTAACTACAAAGCAGCTGGCCTTGATAATCTGATAAGGATCTAATTAATATGATGAAAAATGGAAGGACTTCATTTTATTCTGTTCCTATTACATTTACCATCAAAAGTTTTAAGATCGGGTGGACTACTTTCACAAGAAGTGAGAGCAGCTTCAAGTTTCAGCACAGATTCTGTCACTAGCTGTGTAAACTTGAGCAGGTCATTTAATCTCTTGGTTTTCTTTTCTATAACATGGCAATTAAATATATCCATATATGCACAAATATATATATGAAGAGCTCTGAGGGGAATGAATATATAAGTCCAAATAAACGCTTTGTAAACTGCAAAGTCCCTCACAGATGAATAGTAATACTGTTATTATAGATGCTGTACTCAGTACCGTTCCATGCATATGTAAAGGAAACACACAGGTATAGAATGTAATTTCAGTCTTAAAGGAACTTACAGAATATTTGGAGGAAATAGGTCTACTTATTTTTTTTAAAATGTAAAGACATCAATTAGTACCTTTTTCTATCTCAAATGAGCTTAGTCTACAGTTAAGAAAATGTACAAAAATAACACCTACAAAACTGACTACATCATCCTCCAATGAATTTACTTCAGAGCTTACCATCCCCAGTCCATTTGGTTCTACATGGTTCTACAAGGGGGCATATATAATTTCTTCTTGTGCAACCCTCTTGATTGCTCTAATAAGTTTTAAACCTAAAACCTATAATAAATCAGCCATGATTAACTTATTCAATCATAAACACTGAAGCTTTTCTTCATCTTTATGATCTTTGTAACTTTATTCTCCTTTCATTTTGGGATTGCCTATTTGTCATCAGCACTGAAGTCAGTGGATCTGCATGAACTTGGAAAATTTCAAAACCTGCTTGCTGTGGACTTGGATAAGAATATCAACATCCAGTGGCAAAAACATGGTTACCCCTTGATTGGATCATTGATCTACTCAGTCAAAGATATTGAGTACCTCGCCCGGGTCATTGACAGAACTGGAGGAGAGAAAAATACCATCATTGTTATTTCTCTGGGCCAGCATTTCAGACCGTTTCCCATTGATGTTTTTATCCGAAGGGCCCTCAATGTCCACAAAGCTGTTCAGCGTCTTCTTCTGAGAAGCCCAGATACTATGGTAATTATCAAGGCAGAAAATATCAGGGATATGGACGCTGACATGGAGAGATTTAGTGACTTTCATGGTTACATCCAATATCTTGTCATAAAGGACATTTTCCAGGATCTTAATGTGGGCATCATTGATGCCTGGGATATGACAATTGCATATGGCACAAATAATGTCCACCCACCTCAATCTGTAGTCAGAAATCAGATTAATATATTGTTAAACTATATTTGCTAGATAACACATATCTCTGAAATTTGTTTACTTAATTAAAAACATTAAGTGTTTGCTGTCATGTCAAATGTGTGTTTGGTTCTGAACTCCCAATTAGCACAAGATAATCTGTGCTATGGTTGATCCATAAACCACCAATTCAATCAAATCAGTTAGTTACTTCTAATTTGTGCTTCCTCTTAAAAATAAAAATACTCATGAAAAGGACCTACCGTTCTTGATCAGAACCCTGCCACTCTTCACAAATGGGGAGTCAAGACACCTAATGGTTAAAAGTTCTTCTCTCTGAGGCACGGAAATTCAGAGCAATAAAGTCCTTATAAAATAAATATGTGGAGAAAGCACTTCCATTTCCTTATTTCTACCACTAAAGATAAGCTCAAGGTGATTTCCAAGTGGGAAGAGAAGTCTTGTGAGGCAATTCTCCAGGTCCACAGTCCTGGAGGACCAGCAGAATTCCAAGCAAGGTCCCCGGGATACTGAAAACCTCTGACTTTTCTCTCCCTATAGAACTCCCACTGCTAGGAGACTAATCTAGTCTATAAACTTTATCCTTCAGGAATATAGGATAACACAGGCACAAGCACAGTGCACTAGAATTCACGGAGCTGGGCCTGGGTCCTTGTGTTGCAGTAATTCTATAACTTTGGATAAGTCACTTCTGCTCTCTGGACCTTGGTTTCCCAAACGAAGGGGTTAGACTAAGATTCGTAATTTTCAAACCTTGCTCTGTACAGCTCTGGGTGTTGTAGGTGGTACTTCAGGTACTGCCTGGATGGACAGGAGTTAGGAGAGGTGCCTGGTGGGCAGCGTGCAAGATCTGCCACATCACATCAGCCAAAATATCAGCCATTTTTACGCTATGTGTATTGGACTATGTGTATGTGGTTGGGCTTTTGGTTTGAAAAAAGTTCCACTGTTTAAAACATGTTTGAAAAGCATTATGCAGATAATCAACAATTAACACATGTAGGTTAATATTTTAATCATTCTTACTTGCATTTTAATAGGACTTCCCAAAACTTGACCGAAAAAGAATGATTGATATGAGAATTTCAGTTGAATAGGGCAATATAATTAGTATAAAGCAATTTGGCATATTCTTCCTTAATTTTCCCCTCTAAACTATGCCCCAGATATCACTGGGTCCCTGACTTACTCTTGCTGTATCTAGGAAATAGCAATTGTAATAGGAACATCTTAAATATATCTAGCCTCTCGGCAAGGGATAATAAATTTTCTCCTCAATTGCCCATGAACCACAGTTCACAGTTCAGTGCCCAGCAAACACTCAGATGGTCAAAAATATTTATTAAATCCCTATCATGTGCCAGGAACTGTTCTAGTCTTTAGGGAGACAGTGGTCAAAAAGGCACGTGAATTCTCTGCCATCAAAGAATTTACATCGTGGTAAAGAAAAAAGATAAACAAAAGATATAAAATAATTCCATACTGCAAAAGTAGTAAGAACAAAGTATAGAATAAGGTAATACGTTGCAGAGCGACATGGTAGTGATGGAGGTGACTAGTCAGAGAAGGCACCTTAGAGGAGAAGACGTTTCAAGTGAGATCAAGATAATGGAAAAGAGGCATTCATGAGACAAAGGAGAGACAGATGCTAGAGAAAGAACGGCAAATGCGAAGCCCCTGAGACCTGATGGAGCTTGGTTTATTTAAAGAGCAGGAGACCATTATGCCTGGAGTATTGTCAGTGAGGGAAATATGGAGGGAGAAGAATTTAGAGAGGAAGGCAGAGGCCAGATCACTATGGCCTTGGAGCCTATGGCAAGGAGTTTGAATTTTATCCTAACTAAAGTGGGAAGGCAGCTGGGGGAGGGAAAATAGGAGAGAGGGAAGGAAAGAGAGGGAGGGAGAGAAGGAAAGAGTGTGACACAACTCTTTCTGTGTTTTCCTCCTGCCTCCCTGGAGACTCCTTCCCACACTCCTTTGCCAATTCTACCTCTACTACTTGGCCTCCAAATTTGGAATACCCTGGGGTCAGTCCTACCCACCTGCTTTGCTCTATGCTCTCATTCTGGGTGATATCCACCCTGTGGTTTAAAAAACACCTGTAATTTTGACAACTTCTAAATATTTGTCTCTAGCTCTGATCTCCCCACTGAGTTTAGCACTTGCATATCGAATTACCTACTTAACTCTCCATTTTTGCATCTAGGAGGCATCTCAAACTCAACATGATCAAAGTAGAATTCTTATATCCCTATATTCCAAAACACATTTATTTATCCCTAGTCTTCTCCAATTGAAAAACATGTTAGCAAAATCCATAGAGTAATCAGAAGCTATCCTTGATTCACCCATTTCTCTCACTCATCTCAAAGTTTTGCCATATTTCCTTACAATGTATGTAGACAATCTGTCTCTTCTTCTCTTCTTCCACTGCTGCCTTCCTAGTCCAAGCTATACCACCCCTGAGGCCATTACTGGTTTTTCTGCTTATAATCTTGAAACTTCTACAAGTCACTGTCTACACAGCAGGCAGACTGATCTTTTAAAAATCGAAATCAGATTATTTCACATCCTTAGGTAAAATCTTTCAATGACCTCTAAACTCCTTTCCATGACCATAAGGCTCCCTTTCTTGTCAGTACAGTCTCAGGTCAATTATCTCCCGAGAGAGAATTCTTCCTGACCACACAAGCGAGAAGTAGATCTCTCGATCTCTCTGGCAATTAGTCACTTCACGATGTTCTCTTTTCGTGTAACTACGTATCACTATCCAAAATGATCTCATTAAGTTAGTCATGTATGTGACTCTTACCTGTTCTACTCAACGCTAGATTTATCTAAGCTCCCGAACTATAGGGCCTTGTGTTGTCCACCAGATGCTTTGTCCACAGCGTCTAGAACAATGCCTAGAATATATTAATGGTTCAGTTTGTATGTGTTAAATAAAACAAAGGCTCCTTTTACATTTGCTAGGAAGGAAGCCTGAGGCAATAATAGCTAATAGCTACCTATTTGGAATTAGAGAGATGTTTATGTATAAAATGACACGGCATGCAGTAAAGACATGTTCTCTTTCAGGTGAATCTGTCCATGATATGACAGAGAGGCTACAAGATTCATCCAATCTGCAAAAGCCCACAAGATGTGTATCACAAAATGTTTTGATGTGTTGACTCAGAAATGAAGAGTTTAGGAACAGAGATTGTATTGTTCATTGTTACCTATGGATGACTGCAGCTTTGCAAGAGAAAGGAGAGTATGGACACATGTCATTGGGTGCACTACTGTTTGTGTTACCAGGCAAACTTTGCTCTTTTGGAACATGGACAATGATATTGATATACGTGGCTCAAGGAAAGGGCTTGGCACACTTAGGGCAGAAAAAAGGAAGAATAAGATTTGGTCCCCACCCAGAAAGCAACCATAATTCAACCAAAGGGACAAACTTGTATAAAGATAACTTAAAAATGAAACCGGGGGTCCACCAGCATGGCCAAAATTTCTGTATCTTAAACTAAATTAAGCTCTAGAAGTGGCCCTTTAATGAATTTTCTACTTCCAGAACCAGGTAAGGATCATATTGAGTGTATATTCCTGCCCTCAGTCCATTGTCCAAGCTGTTCCTTTTTCATGGAAGGAACATCCTTCATAGCTTTCTCCAATTAAAGAGAGCTCAGTCATCCTTCAAGTCCCAGGTCCATACAGGCATATTCACCCACTCCCTCTTCTGCGTACTCATAACAATATTTTCCCATGGCTATAATGTTGTTTTGTGTTGGAAATAATTCTATATGTGTCTGACAACATAGATAACACTGAAACTAAATCACACATTTGATAAGGGCAGGGAATATATCTTTACCACTTATAAACAATCCCAGACCTTCAGAGCTGAGAGACTACACATGGATTCCCAGTTATTTTCAAGTTTGCAACTGCAGGCATGCAATAAGTGATTGGGACTAATAAGTAAATCAATGAGTGAATAAATAAGTACCTAATTTGACTCATGGGGAGAAAGAAATTTTTGGATAAAGCTTTCTTAAAGGATTAATGACAGAAAATATGACTCATTCTCTTTTTTGCCCTCATCTGTACTGCCTTTTGTATTCAACAACTATTGTTTCTGTCCTGACCAATACTCCTACTTCTAGTAACACAGGCCCTCTTTTACTGGGGAACTGCCCCTTCTCCACTTTATATCATACTAGAGGGACTGTCAACCATTTGATTCTGACTCTGTGGATCCCATTCATCCCATCGAAGCATTCTACCATCTACATAAGTGATGCTCCCAGTAGGATCTATTGGAACTGTTGTGTGGACAAAAAGAGCTTGTATGGAGACGGAATGATTTTATTCCACAGATTTCTCCTGAAACAAAAAGAGAAGGACACAGATTAACGGAACTACTAAGTGCCTGCTTTTATGCTTAATCCTCAAAACCTTAAGAAGCCTGCACTGTTAATATCCCACTTTATAGATGAGTAAGTTCCGCCCTAGAAAGTTAAGAACTTGTCCAAGATTGTAAAGCCAGTCTATTGAGAACCTTTTATTTATCAGGTATTATACACCTAATGGGTTCTAGTGATAAAAGATAAACAAGTGGTCCTACTTTGGGCACAGCATGAGACGGCAGGATTCTTTAGAAAAGACAATAATGCTCGGAACAGTAGAAGGCAGCAGGAATAGAGGAAGACCAAATATGAGATGGATTGACTCCATAGAGGAAGCCATAGGCGTGAGTCCACAGAAGCTGAGTAGGGCTGCCGAGGACATTGTGGACGTCCCTCATTCACAGGGTCACCAGGCGTCAGAGCCAACTTGACAGCATGTAACACACGACAGTATAAATAGATAACAAGAGATTAACACTATAAAGTAGGAAGCTGGTGGTAGATAGGAAAAACTGCAGAATTTATTCAAAATGGTGGGCTTGGCACCTGCTGCAGGCTCCCCTGTCAAATACGTCCAAAGAAATGTCTGGAAGGAGATTTATAAAACTTTGTTACCATGCTAGAGGAGAAGAATAATTTCTTTCATCAGAACAGAGAATGTGAGAAAATTCTAAAAGATTGAAATCAGAAGAGATTGGATTAAAGTATGAAACTACAGCACCAAATGAATTCAGGACTGGACTGCCACAAAAATTTCCTACACCAGGATCAGGAGGGAGCCCCAGCGTGATTGACAGAGAAGCGGAGGTATGACTCCTCCACACCTCATACGAAAGCACTGAAGGTATATGCTTGGGTTGGAAAGATAAAGCAATGTCATGCACAACACCTAAGAACAAAAGGCAGACTGGACTATGGAGAGACTAGGTGTTGGCACACAGCACCAGGCAATATTTCTAACAACTCTCCGAGAAACGAACTGCAGTAAACAGATATAACATCTACAGAGGCTAGTGGGGAATCTCAAATTCAAAGATGAACACATATCCAAAAATTAGCCATCATTTGAAAAAGACTAATGCTTGCAAGAAAGGCATCAAGCACAGCAATCAGAAGAAATTTACGCATCAAAGAAACAGAGCAAGTTATATAGGAATTTAAAATAATTATAATTAATTTCCAGAGTGACGTGAGAAGATGTTGCAGCCATACTTAGAGTTAACTAGATGTTCATTAAACTAAACCTGTGATAGATGAAATAAAGACAAACTCGAGGGACACACCAAAAATTAAAATGAATACAATAAACTGGTGAGATGAATGAACTCAAGAATTCCTCCAGTTTGTACATAGCAGTGATCATATTATACAGAAAAGAATAAAATTTCCTAATCAAAAGAGAGATCAGGTTGGAATATAATACTAAACATGCACGTGCAACCCAGAAACTGCTGTCCTAGGCATTTATTCCAGAGAAAGGATAATTTATGTTCACACAAAAATCTGTACGCAATTGTTCACAGCAGCTTTATTTGCAACACCCAAAAGCTGGAAACAATCAAAATGGACCTCAATAGGTGATGGTTATACAAACTGTGGTCCATCCGTAAATGGAATGCTATTCAACAATACAAAGGGAGAAACTATTGGTATATGCAACAGCTTGGATGGATCTCAAGGATAGTCTGCTGAGTGAAAAAGCCAATCTCAAAACATCACATATGATATGGTTCATTTATATAACATGCTTGAAATGACAAAAAAAAAATAGCCACTTTGGAAAACAGATTAGTGATTCCCAGAGGTTAGGAATGGTGGGAGGGGAGGATGCGTGTGACTATGAAGGGGTAGCATGAAGGAGATCTTTGTGGTGATGGAATAGTTCTATATCTTGTTTGCAGTGGTAGTTACACAAATCTACCCATGGAAGAAAATGACATAGAACTATACACACACAGTATAGCAATGTCCAATCCCCAATTTTGATATTGTACTATAGCTATGTAAGTTACAACCATTGAGGAGAACTGCATCAAGGGCATAGAGGGCCTCTCTGTACTATCTTTGCAACTCCCTGTGAATCTGAGCTTAAACTAAGTGCAAGGCACTGTTCAAAATGTTGTCCATGTATTAATTCATTTAATCTTCATAACAACCTTATGAGCTACATACCAGAAAATCGATGAAACTAAGGCACAGAGAAGTTGTTTTTTTCATATATGTGAATAATGCCTGGCACGTGGTAAGCATGTAAAAAACATTTGTTTAACGAATAAATGATATTAGACACTTATAATAGCATTGAATAATTAGGAGAATTAAAAACAAAGTTGAAATAAATGCTAGATAAAACAATAAAGTGTAGGGGCTGGCCCGGTGGCAAAGTGGATAAGTTCAGCATACTCCATTTCGGTGACCTGGGTTTTTGGGTTCAGATCCCAGGTGTGGACCTACACCACTAATCAAGCCATGCTGTGGCAGCAACCTACACACAAAAATAGAGGAAGATGGGCACAAATGTTAGCTTGGGGCCACTCTTCCTCAAGCAAAAAGAGGAAGATTGCCAACAGATGTTAGCTCAGGGCCAATCTTCCTCACCAAAAAAAAAAAGAGAAGAAGTGTTTTATAGGAGGAGATAATGGAAGCTAACTGTTCCTTTGCATGGCAGAAGAGCAGCAAAAGATGCAGATTGATTTTAAGCTTTTTAAAGATGTGTATTAAAAAATTTTAAATTATATTAACTATATATATGTATGATAAAACTTCCAAAACTATCAAAGAGGGAAAAAGAGAATAAAAAATGTAATCATCAAGAGAATGGAAGACAAGCCACAGACTGGGAGAAAATATTTGAAGAGACATATCTGATAAAAGACTGCTATCCAAAATACACAAATAATTCTTAAAATTCAACAAGAAGACAACAAACAACCCAATTAAAAATGGGCAAGAGACCTGAAAATATACCTCACTAAAGAAGATATACAGATGGCAAATAAGCATATGAAAAGATGCTCGACCTCATACATCAATAGGAAATTGAAAATCAAAACAACAATGAGATACCACAAGACACTTATTAAAGCAGCCAACATTTAAAACACCAACAGCATCAAATGCTGGGGAGAATGTGGAGCAACAGAAACTCACTCATTGCAGGCAGGAATGAAAAATAGCCACTTTGGAAAACGGTTTAGCAATTTCTCACAAAACTAAACATACTCTTACCGTATGATCCAACGATCACACCCCTTGATACATATACCCAAATGATCTGAAAACTTATGTTCACACAAAAACATACACATGGATGTTTATAGCAGCCTATTCATAATTGCAAAAATTTGGAAGCAACCAAGATGTGTTTCGGTAGGTGAATGGATAAATAACCTCTGGTACATCCAGACAATAGAATATTATTCAGAGCTAAAAAGAAATGAGCTATCAAGCCATGACAGGACATGGAGGAAACTTAAATGCATATTGCTAAGTGAAAGAAGCCTATCTGAAAAGACCGTATACTATATGAGTCCAACTATATGACATTCTGGAAAATGCATGACTATAGAGACAATTAAAAGATAAGTGGTTGCCAGGAGTTAGAACGGAGGGAGAGGCGAATAGTTGGAGCACAGAGGATTTTTAGGGTGGTGAAACTATTTTGTATGAGAGTGTAATGGTAGATCCACGTCATTATACATTTGTCAAAGTCCATAGAATGTACAACACCCAGAACGAAACCTAACATAAACTATGGACTTTGGGTGGTGATGGGTCAACGTAGGTTCAACAGCTGTAACAAATGCACCATTTAGGTGTGTGAATTGATAGTAGGGAAGGCTGTGCGTGTGTGGGGCCATGGGGCATATAAGAAATCTCTGTGCTTTCTGCTCAGTTTCATGAATCTAAAACTGCTCTAAACAATAGTCTATTTTTTTAAAAAATAATCATTCCACTAGGAGGACAGGAAAGAAGAAAAAAAACAGCATGGTAAATATGAAGCCAAAAAAAAAAGATGATAGAAATAACTTCAAACATGCAAGTAATCACAATAACTTTAAGTAAACCAAATTGTCCTGTTAAATGTCAATGATTAAAAATTAGAAGTAAAGAACTAAAATCCCTCCTTAACTTGTTCAAAAGACACATCTAAAACATAGTGACACAAAAAGGTTGAAAGCCAAGGAGTGGGAAAATAGTAAAAATAAACAAAGGGGATGCAGGAGTATCGATTTTAACACAAAACAAAGAAATGTTGGGAGAGCAAAATGACTAATTAATTTTTCCATCTTCTAACAGCTTCTTCTACTCAGATCATATTCCTGGATCAAGAACCCAAACTATCACGCCTCCATTCCTCATCCAGCACCTGAAGGATGAGTCCCCATAAGGGTATATCGTCCTCAGGGAATGTCTCGACACAGGAATATGGTACGTGGGAGGCAGGTGAAGCTCTGGGTACGATGGGATAACCTAGGACCAAGTTTGTTAATGCCCTAAAGATTACAACCTTGGGATCACTGGACTATGAGATTCTTAAGAGCAAAGATAATATTTTATTATTTATGTTTGAGTTACTAGCACCTAAAACATCATAGGTACTCAGTAAACGCTGGGTGAATAAAGGAGTGAATTAGTGTATGCACATCATGCAGTGTAATGATTTAATTCTTCATTGTCATACACATTATCATATTCATCGATACAGTAAATATTGCTATACTCTCTCTATCCCAAAAGCCTACAGATGCCAAGGGCATATCAGAATGCCCAGATAAGCCCTGCCCTAGATTCTCACACTCCCTACTGAAGACCTTTGCACTCTGACCTCCTGTCCTGGAGTGTATTTCTACCACTCTCTTTTCTTACATAGCCTCTTCTCTACAGCGGTGCTTCTCAAAGAGTGTTCCACAGACAGACACATATCCCACAGAGCAAATAATCTTTCCCCACTTATTAGATCCTTTCCAAACTGGTTGAAATATCTCAGCCACTCGCCGGTTCTCCGTATGGTGTCCACTGACAATACATCCTCCTAGTAGGAGTCATTTTGAGACCCCAGGTTTTCAGAGGAAAGTCTACCCGTACAGTAGAGCCACTGGGATATTCCCACACTATGACCACAGGTCCTTAGCTGTCTTACAACTAAGAGATTTCCATTCCCAAAGGTCTGGTGACATATGGGGAGAGAAACAGGAATCTCAAAGAGTTTCTGGGAAACGCCCAGTTAGCAGAGCCTGTAGAATTACACCACCGTCTAGTTACTTTATTCCTTATTGACTCTCCATATCTACATGCTGAGGCAATAAAAAACCAAGAGAGCGAATACACGTAGATGAAAATAAATATCTTCATAGACAAGAAAAAAGTGAGTTTTCTGCAGCAACAAGAGCCAGTTGAGAACTCACAGGTTCTCTTCCTACTATCCAGGTGGGGAAGTCATTAAAACAGGTGAGTAAGTAAAATTATGGAGACTCTGCCATTCTCTCTCTTTCTCTCTCTCTCTCTCTCTCTCTCTGGTCTTGACTGTGGTCAGTGAGGGAGGGGAAAAAGCAAAGCAAAAGGAATTAGAAAGACTGTCTCTCTGCCAAAACGTTCTCTCAAGTAAGAGAAAGGAAGAAAAGGGGGAAAGTTCGGAAGAAAAATGTGGTAAACAAACAAAATATGATCATGAGAGCCTCTCTTCCTGACAAAGACAGGCTGGTTTTGAACGACATGGCAGGAAGATAAAATATTTTTCTAATAACCAACCAGCTAAAGTACCCAGTGCTCCATGGGGAGCAAGAATATATATAGTCACCCAACCTAACATCCAACTGGAGAAAGAAAGAAGTATGTCAATAATACCTGCTCACAGCTGATAACATTTTTTTGTCTTGTTTCACATGTGACGTTGTCTGGGTGGAAAAATGTATAAATAAGCCACAGGAATTCAGAACATGGGAGAGACCCATGTGGTCTAGAGTTATTCTGGAAAAGTTTCTGTAGAGATGGGTCCTAGGTTGGGGGCTGACTGACTATAGAGTTTAGATGGGCACAGGGGCAAGCCATCCCAGGAGGGCAGCAGGATGTGTCACAAACAAAGTCAGAAAAGGAGGAAGATTTTTTTATCTGTGTCTTTGAATATCCGTGTATCCTTATATTGCATTTCGTGTGTATGTTTTTAACTTACATATAATTTTGTGATACAGATTTTTAATATTTTTTACTTTCTTCACTTTGCACTGTTTTTAAGAGCTGCTGTGTTGTATGTAAATCTAGTAATTTGCTCCTACCTGCTGTTTAGTGTCCCACATTACACATCCACTATATATATGTCTTAACCATTTCATAGCAATATATATGAAAGTCTATCGAATTCCGTACAACTACATACACAGATATAGAAGCAACTGAAATAAAATTTTGTATGCAATTCTTTGTGGACTGAGAAGTCCTCTGTGATATACCCAGATTAGATTGCTTGGACTTAGGACATAGGCATACACAATTAAAAAAAAAACTACCGCCATATTGTTTTCCAAAATGATTGTATTCATTTGTGTTCTCACCAATAGTACAAGAGTTATGTATAAAAATGCAATATATATTATGACCCAGTTAGGTTTAAGCCAGCAAAATAGCTTTGGAAAACATTTAAAGATATAGGGGAAAAATCATATAACCACCTCAAAAAATCAGAAAAAGCCTTTAACAATATATCAACTTCTATTAATGATAAAAACACTTAGCAAACTGGTTTCGTAGAAAATAACTTTCTTATTTTAATAGAAGACAGTAAAGAAACCAGCAAATATCATATGTCAAACATCACACATTTAATCAAACATGGTGAAATATTGAAATTAATAGTGGGAACATGTCAAAGCTGCCCAATACGGCCACTTCTCATCATCTTTGTTCTGGATGTGTGCTGATACAAAAACACTATAAAAATAATACAGCACAGTAGCTGGGGGCAGAGATGGGGACAGAATTGACAAAAGTGGTAAACAGGAATTTGGGGGGGAAATTCTATATACTGATGCTACACAGGTATATACATTTGTTAATGCTCATAAAACTGTGGATTTAAATGCATGAATTCTTACTGTATACAAATTATACCTCAGTAATGTTTAAAAAAACACCTATTACAATTCCTAAGCAATACCTCGGCAATACCTGTACCCGGCAGCAATAGTGATGATGGAAAAAGACTACAAATTGAAGAGATACTTAATAGTAGATGTAGGCAGGCTGAACTGCTGTTAAAAGAAAAACCTCCAAAAATGCAATGATTCAAAAAGGTTGGGGTTTATTTCAGGGGTTCTGCTCCTTGAGGTCATCCAGGAAGCTGGGCGTCCATCATGGAAGCCCCGTCATCCTCTGCCAGTGGTCTCAACCTGAGGTTGATGGAGATTCGAAAGGGCTGATGGGCAGAATTTAGGAAGTCTGTGAACTTGAGTGGGAAAAAACTTACATCTTTATGTTCTCCAGCTTCTAAAGGAGGTTTAGTAATCTCCTCCATTGTGAACGGTGGCAACAAATCACAGCAGCGTTCACAGTACCTGTGGCTTAGTCCCCAACTGAAGTCGCCAATATTTTCCTACCAAAAAGCAGTTATTATAGAATCTGGAAATAGCACTCACACTTAACATCACTTTAAAATTATTATAAAATATTAGACCTGGCTGCTAAATCTTGCTATTTAGTGAGTTAATAAAGAATTGCTCTACGACTATATAACAAATTAGGTTATTTAAAATGTTGATGACTGTACTGTCACATAATTATTTTTGTTATAATTCTGTATATTTTGTGTATTTAAAAACATTATTTGGAGAAGAGGTCCAAGGATTTCGTCAGGCTGCCAAAGGGGCCCATGTTACGAAGACGTTGTAAGAATCCCCTGTGTTAGGCTGTTGCCATCAACCCCGTGGTCAAAGCTGGGCTGCTGCCCCATCCAGTTTGCATCAAGTAGGAAGAGCAAAGAGAGCACGAGGAGTTAGATCACGGCCTTAAGGGAAAGGCCAGGATACGGCACACATCACCTCTGTCTACATTCCACTTAGAACTCAGTGCAGTCTGGGAAACACAAATATTGTGCTTGTCAGGTGTCAGGGATGAAACAGTTTTCTTCAACCCTCTTTGGGTCCCTGGCTGGGAATAAAAATTAAACTAAGATGAATAAGAGAAAAGCAAACAAATTTTATTGAATTTTTACATGTACATGAGAGCCTTCACAAGAGAATGAAGATCCAGAGAAGTGACCAGAGCAGGAAGCTTTTATACCTTTCAGACAAAGATACAATAAATTTGTGGAGGATCGACAAGACAAAGAGGTTTTCACTAGGGCTAGTCTAACTAGGGTTAGGTAGTCCTTATCACCCTGCTTAAGGAAGATGGGTTAACCACAGTTGTTTGCATTTTCCTCTGGTGCCATCTCTGGGCTGATAAGAGTCTATCTCCAATAAAAGGAGGTCTTCCTGCATTTACAGTTTCGTAATTGCCTTCGCTCAAAATAATTTTTACGTCAAAGAGGCATATTTGGGGGTGACATTCTGGTTTCCTTCACAGGCACTGTGTTAGGCACTGGGCATACAACTCTAAGAACCATTATTCCACGTGCCCAGCTATATTTCTATTACTAGTGGTGAAAGAGGCAACTAGTAATCTCTGCACGTTGACTCAATTGTGTCTGAAGATGACTGGATATAAGCGTAAGGGAGCTAAATAAGTCAAAGACAGCAGCCGGGATTCTGATTAGTGATGCCATTCACGAAGAGAGAGAGAGGAAGAAGCAGAAGAATAGAGAACATTCCACTTGGACAAGTTGACTCTGAGCTTTCTGTGAGCAGTAAGGTACTCGTAACCCTGCTCTCGGGTGGTGGGTTTGGGGCCTGGGGAAGTGGGGAGGGGCAGAAAAACCTGTTTGCAGCAATTGCAGATTTCCATGAAGTAAATCTACCCATCACGGCCACTTTCAAGCTCCCAAGATGATGTCATGGCATAAGGAGTTGGGAAGAGATGAGCACAACAGGCTCTCATAAGCTAGTCTGAGCCAGCACACCTCTGCTGGGCCGCGCAGGCTGAGAATTTGTAAGTGGAGACATCCTGAAGACATTTGCATATGGAGAGTTCAAGTTTAGGAGTAGAATCTAGGTGAGACATTGATTTGGAAATCAGTAAGATTTTCTGGCCATAGGATTCTGTTTAAAAAAAAAAGAAAAGGACAACAGGCCCAAAGCCCCATGTCACCAAACCAAGACTTAATTAGTTTCTGCTCTCCCAGAAATGGAATCTCAAACCAATCAGGAATCTCCTGATCAGCACTAGTTAGACAATCTGCCTGACAGACTCCTGCCATCCCCTAAAGGAAAGAACCTCGCAATAGCCAACCTGCTTTCTTTGGCCTGGTATTAACTTCCTTGCTCCTGCTCCCTTCCTCCTATAAAAGCCTAATTTTTTACAGCTCCTCGGAACCCCATTCTATCTACTAGATTGGATGCTGCTTGATTTGAATCAATTTCTGCTCAAATAAACTCATGAAATTTTTAATATGCCTCAATTTATCTTTTAACAGCTCTAGTGTCACAAGACAGAACCAAACGAGACCCCCAGTGGCCCCAGGGAGCAACGAGCAACCAGGCGAAGGTACCATGGAGCCCCTTGAGCTCTCTGCTTCCTCGCTGCCTCTGGAGGTGGTGGGCGCGTCCCTCCCGGAAGCTAGCTCCACAGCTTTTGTGTTAGCAGCTTTCAGACTTGATTTGAGCATTTCTTTTTCCAGACTTGGTCTGGAAACCGGCCAGAGTCAGACTGCGTCCAACTTGAAAAAGTAGACTGGATCTGGAGTTGGACTGGGGCCAGTGTGAGTCCTCAGGTGAATAAAATTTTGTTTTAAGGCTGAACAAGCAGGTTAACCTTACCAAAGTTCATGTTGAATTACAGCGGCCACAGTGGAGAACTTTTAACCTAGACAAACTCATGCATTTACAAGATGTGCTAGAGAAAAACAAGCACTCACCATAAAGGGTAGAGGGAAAATTACTTTTTCTGGCCTACAGTTTCTGGTGACCAGGATGAGACCCACTGGAACACCCCACTCACTCCAGAGCCTGCAGACAAGATTCTGGGACAATTGGTAGGAGCCGGCCAAGGGTGAGAGTTCTTACACAGTCAGCTCTCCCAGATCTGCATCTGTGCAGCCTGGTCCAAAGAGGAAGGTAAATTTTCACATTGTCCCTTCCTTTCCAAATTCAGATTGGCAGGCAAAAAACATTTGTAAGAATTAGATCTTTGACTTGTGACTCTTGAATTTGCTTTCATGTACTCATTTGCGGTCTGTCCTTTCTCTCCCAGGGGCAGCTAATGCCTTCTTGTTTGTCTTCTTTGTGTCCTGAGAACTTGGCTTGGCAACTGTCAGGTTGGGGTCCCCAAAAATATAGCCAGACAGAAATGTGGGTCGCACCCCACTCATAGCTAGATATGACTGCATAGAAATTTGGGCTGCACTCCATCGCAGCTAGGGTCCTACCGACTGTTGCCAGCTCTCAGGGGAATTGTCTTCATTTATTTTGGTTATCTTTGGCTCTTGGGAGCAGGCTGTGTGGAAGGATTTACTGAAACAGCTCTAACATTTACAAACAGCTCTAAATCTAGAACACAGGAATCTTTTGATTTCCATCTTAGTTGAAGAACTTCTCCCTGATGTAAAGAAATAAATTGAAGATAATATAGCTGGATGGGTGGGTCAGCACCTGGATATAATTCAGGTTGCATCCCAGTTCTTCAAGGAATTAAAAACAACTGTTCTACAAATTGAAGACAACTTGTACAACTTGTCTTACAAGTTGAGTCTTTACAAGAACAGAAAACGCCCATGTGTCTTTTTCACCATCTCAAAATCTCCCCTGTTCCTTTCGAAAGGTGCGTAGGTATTGAAAAGATTCTGGCTTTAGGAAACAAAAGTGCTTCTTGGAGAAACTTGCATTCTTTCTCCGTGCAACTTAGATAAAAATGTTCTACCCCAGCGCTGGCCCTGTCGCACAGTGGTTAAGTTCCCACGTTCTGCTTCAGCGGCCCGGGGTTCGCCGGTTCAGATCCCAGGTGCAGACATGGCACCGCTTGGCACGCCATGCTGTGGCAGGCGTCCCACATATAAAGTAGAGGAAGACGGGCACGGATTTTAGCTCAGGGCCGGGCTTCCTCAGCAAAGAGCGGAGGATTGGCAGCAGATGTTCGCTCAGGGCTAATCTTCCTCAAAAAAAAAAAAAAAAAAAGTTCTACCCTGTCTTCTCTAGGAACTGAGGGCCATCTCTTTGAAACGCAAATTTCAGGAGGTAACTCTTGTCAGAAGAGGAAAAAAGAGAGGTTATTCGGAAACTCTGCAAATGAAAATCCTCACCACAAGCATTAGCGAGAAGTTTAAGCTGTCTGAGTAAGTAACTGGAACTTACCCCGTCTGCCAGAAACACAATATGTATCCAACTGTTCTTTTATAAACTAGTAAGTTTTGCATTATCTTACCTGTCTCATGGCTAAAATTTTAAAACAAAAGCTATGAGATCTTGTTTGCGTCTGACTGTATGTTTACATATGTCTATGTACGTATGTTATAGGTGAGTGATATTTTTCTACCTCCGGATGGTATTGTCAAATGAATTTGTAAAGAGCTCGATTTGACTGGCTTAAATTAAGCGGACTTTCAGGAATGCAGAAACTACCCAAATGTTTTTCAAGTTAACGTGATCTAGCATAATCTTCAGTAAATAAGGGCCAGTTAAAGTTTATTGATTTAATTAAAACAGTCATATCTTTAGAGTTAGCAGTGTTAAATATAATGCAGACACACTTTTATTCTACCTAGGTTTACTAAAAGTTAAATAAGCTCACATTATCTCTATTACAGAATTTGTCAGCAAGAAAGATAGCTTAAGATGATGGTTAATGTCTCATGAAACTTTCATGAGTAATCTAAAAATAATTGTTAAGAACAAGTGAATTAAATAGATGTAAGTAAGTAAACTTATAAATGAACTTTTCAACAATAATTATGCTTTATGGTACGTCTATTTAAAAATAGTTTCCAAACCTTTTTAGTAATTTGAAACCTTAAAGTTATACTGAGATAAGTTAAATGATAGATACTCATTAAATATCTAGATCACTTCCAAATAAGACAAAATACTGAAATGTTAATTCAGAACATAGGTTTGTCTGCGTTTAACTGCCTTTGCCAGAGGAGCTAAAGACATTTGGGTCTATTAGTAAACATGTTTTGTGCCACATTGAAAATTTGCTATTAGGAAGAATATACTTCTAGAAATCGTGAAATGTACTTATAAATTTGCCAACCCACAGACTGCTAACGTAACAGTCTACACTTGCTTACATCTTACTTAGTTTTCACTAGGAATTAAGAGTTCGAAGGGCTAAGAATTCTAGTCAACATATGTAACTAAAACTACTTAGAAATATTAAGGGTGAAAGGAAACAGCTGTTTGTGAAAAGTAGGTAGGGAAAGTGAAACAACTGATTGTTCTAGAATGAGAAAAAGGAAAAAATGAAAAACATAGGACAAAATATGAATGAATATGAAAAAGCTGTAGGAGGTTTGTGGGAAAGGAATCTTGGGAAATGAATTTTATGTGTGATCAAGCTGGCTAAGATTGGAATGGATTTATTTAATTTTTTTCAAAATGAGTTTTAAGGGGCTGGCTGGGGGCACAGCAGTTAAGTTCATGCAGTCCACTTTGGCGACCCAGGGTTTGCAGGTTCGTATCCTGGGCGCTGACCTAGCACCACTTGTCAAGGCATGCTGTGGCTGCATCCCACATAAAATAGAGGATGAGTGGCACAGATGTTAGCTCAGCAACAATCTTCCTCAAGCAAAAAGAGGAAGATTGGCAACAGAAGTTAGCTCAGGGCCAATCTTCCTCACACACGCACACACACAAAAATGAGTTTTAATATCAAAAGTATACTGCTGCAAAACTAGAATTTGGTTTTCTCTCTGTTAAAAGGACAAAGTTTTCTTGAACTATTGATCTGCTCTTGATGAGAGATTGTGAAAAGTTTGGGGTTTTTAATCTTTTGGGTAATCTACCTGGAAAGCAAAGATTTTGTCTTACCAAAATAATTTACTGTGTTTCATGTTATCTTTATCAGGTCATTGATTACTTAAGAAAACCCAATCTTCTCAACACTAAAAGAGCTAAGTTTTGTTCACAACTATGCAACATTCTGTATTTGCCTTTAAAATCTTGTCACTTTTGTTAAATAGATAATTAAGTATTATTTCATAATGATCTTTGATCCTGTCTAGTCAAATGTTCAAATCTTTTGACATTCTGACAACTTCCCCTAATCAAATTCTAAACGGAGTCTTTCTGACCCTTCTGAGTAACTTTGAGATTTCTCAAAGGGTCCCTGAGATATCTCAAAAGATTTGTCTGTCACCTTGTAAAAGAGAGATATTAAACTAATTAGGTTTATTTGGTATGTCAAATGACAAGGGAAGCATTGTCAAATAAGTGATGATAAACTTTCTTAGGTTTTATTTGTATGGATGCATATTACTAATATAAGTGTTCTAGAAATTGTATGAAATTCCTAGAAATCTGATATGCCCTGGTATAATGTTATCAGTCATAATTCCAGTTATCTTTAAATGCTGTATGTCACAGAAATAACCAAATTTCCCTGTCAATTCAATTATAATGAGCTCTCATCAGATCTTTAACCATAAGCATTTTTAAGTCTTTTGTCATTTACAGACAGTTTTTGCTTTACTCTGATGCTTTTACAAAGGTGACTTTCATGGAAAGGACCCTACCAAGTATTCTTGACCAGTGACATCACTGCCAAATTACAAGGTGTCAAATCTTGGGTACATATTTCACAGTTGAAGAAGGCTCCACCTAATATCTGCTCCCGTGCAAATGCTGGAGACCTGACAATCAAATTGACAAGGAAGAGAAGTAGCCAACATTGAGATAGAATACTGCCTCCCAAGACATTGGATCAGTAACGTTTCTTTCCATACCTCCTTCCCTCTCTGACCATCCTTTTCCTAATCTTATACCATGAGGTCTTTATGATTCTTTTTTCCACATTTTGCCTTGCTCTGGCCGGGATAGATAATGCCATTGTTCACATACTCTCAGCCATTGCAAGGGAGGTAATCCAATCTCCAAATAACTGTTGGATTGGCCACAATATAGTGATCCTTTAGCTCTGCCCATCACAAACTTCTCCCTGGTTTCCAATGCCTCAGTTTCTCTGGAACAAACTCAGCCCCCTTTCTATCATGTCAGAGTTCCTAACCCTGGGGGTCCATTTCCTTGTCTCTGATAACAATCCCAAACCTGGGAACCTTGCATCTAGGCTGGCAAGGGTAACCAGAATAAAACTGCCTACACAGTCTACAGTTCCTTAAATTTTACTTGCCTCAATGGCTGTCACCTTTCTAGTCCTGAGCCACAGACTCAAGTGGGAATTACTGGGAGGCATTCACAATTCAAAATTTGCTTCCTTTGGCAGATCCCTGCTACCCTGGCTAGGAGTAAGCACAAATGAGGCTATGATCAGGAACCTCTCCTTAACTCTTGAAGATATTGCAGAATCTGCTGCTAAAGCCACAGCTACCCAACAAAACTCTTAGACTCTCTGGCCGAAGTTGTTCTTGGTTATCTTTTAGCTGAGCAAGGAGGTGTTTGTGCTACGGCCAACACCACTTGCTGCACTTTGATTCACACTTCTTGGCTAAGGAAAAGGATAGAGGTCTGGGGCTTACGCCAAAGAAATATATTTTGGGGTGGCATATTCTGTTACCTTCATTTCCACCTTTGAAACTTCTAAGAAGTTTCACAGTCCAGAAGCTGAGTTGGTCGATTGTTCCATATCTCAAAGAACCAGTCTCTTAGTCCTGAGAATAGGTCAAATTAGTTAAAAGGTTGTGTCTCATCAGGAGGTAGTGATGCAAATGGACTCCCATAGTTAGGCCTATATGGGGCCAGCAATCAGTATTCAATAAGAGGATTTCAATGAAAACAAAAGAAAAACATTGATTAATGGTTGGAGCAGACTATAAACCCAGTCTGAATCCTGAGGGCAGGTATTCAAGAAGATTTCTAGATGTTGGGCTGGAAGCATTTTCAGACAAGAGTGAGAGCAGACAATGGCAATCTGATAGATTTTCCTGGTTTGCAAATTTGAATGTCTCTGGTGATCTTTCTGAGTGGCCCACACAGCAGCAGGCACAAAGATTGCCCTCACATGAGCTGTTGTGTTGATTTCCGTGACCTTTATATCAAGTTGTCAAGCTTCAGTTTGCAGGGAAAAGGGCAGCCTTTGTTTTTAGTGACTTCAAGACAGAAGGGTGGAAAAAAATTGCAAGTGTTAGTTTGGAGAGTTGTAGCCAGATATTTGAGGAAACTCGAAGAATTCAGGATCCAGTCCAGTTTACTGGGAGATAACAAAATCCTAAAGACAATGAACAAGTCTATAATCTCACATCCACACAGGTGCACTAGAGTTTTCCAATGACATATAATTTTTCTCTCTACAGTCACCCCCACTTCTATCAGAGATAATCAGAGTAAAACTAATGTTTGCAAAGTAAATTGTCTCGTTATACTTGGCCTGATTATTTACTAAGTGCAGCAAGAATAGTGATCGACCATATAGATTTTTTTAATGTTTGCTTCCTGGAACCTTTCATAAGAAATCTCAGATTGGACTCTTAAAAGCCTCTCAAGCCTAGGAAGCCAAGCCAAGGACTTGCCTTCAGACTTCGTCTGCAATACCTATAAATTTCGGTTAATTCCTCTCTTCTCAAGGTCCCCAAAATATCTTGAAATATCTGAGGCTGCCAGGAAATGACCCCCCTTACTCAACTGGTAAGGCTGTTAAGAACTCTGTAAACAATGTACCAGGCTGTTTCTCCAAGGGGTTTTCTTGGCTTCGTAAAGTCAATCTTAGTTCCCTAAAACTGTCTAGTCATATCTGATTCTATGCACATCATTATCAAATATGACATTCCAGTCAAAGCCTTGGTAATATAACCAATGTTTCCAAATGTGTCCTGTTACAAGGAGAATATATTCTTACTGAATTTCCACAAATATTTATATTGCCATAAAAATAAGAATACTTGCTAAGAGTTTCTGAATTCTGGAGGGATCAGGTAGGGAGAAAAAGTAATTGTTTTATCTTTGTTCACAAAGGTATAATTTAGCAAATCACTGTAAATCATAGATAGGTTAAGAGAAAAATATTTCCTTAAATCTGGAAAAACAAAACATTAAGAAACAGCAATGTTTCAAAGAAAAAGTCATAAAAAATTATAGTCATTCTCATCAGTTTATTCAGTCCCATGGAATTAATTTTTGTTGATTTTTATCTTTTGCTTTCAGTTTTCTAAAGCCATCAGTTTTTCCATTACAGTTCTATAAATTCTTACCCAATTCAGTGGTATGATCTGAAAGTTATCAGAAATCTGTACTTATCAGAGTCCTTTCCGTGAATGTCCTGGAAGATAAAGCACTTTTACAAAAGCATTAGAGTAAAATAATAACTATCTGTAAATGACAAAAGACTTCAAAACGGCCATGTTGAAAGATCTGATGAGAGTTCATTATAATGCAATTGACAAGAGAATTTGGTTACTTCCATGACATACATTTTAAGATAACTAGAATTATAACAGATAACACTATACCACGGCACATCAGATTTCTAGGAATTTCATATAATTTCTGGAACACTTATATTAATAACATACATCTATAAGAATATAACCTAAGGAAGGTTTAACATCACTGCTTGTTTGACAATGCTTCCCATGTAATTTAACATATCGAATAAGCCTAATTAGTGTTACATCTTTTTTTTAAAATAAAGAGACAAACTAAATCTTTTAAGATGTTCCAGGAGCCCTCTGGAGAATCCCAAAGTTAGTTCAGAATTCAAAACAAAATGAATTTTATTTTTAGAAGTTTGTCAAAAATATCAAAAAGTTTTGTACACTTGGCTAAATAGGATCACAGATCATCATGAAACAATACTTAATTATCTATTTAACCAAAGTTACCAATAAACAATTTACAAGCAGATACAGAAGGTCACATAGTTGCGAGCAAAACTTAGCTCTTTTAATGTTGAGAAGATCTTTGTTTTTAAGTAACAAAACGCTGATAAAGACAACAAGACGCACAGGAAATTATGTTAGTAAGATACAAAACCTTTGCTTTCTAGATAGATTACTTTAAAAGTACAGAAAAAAACCTTCACAGTCTCTTATCAAGAACAGACCAATAGTCCAAGAAAACTTGGTCCTTTTAGCAGATGAAAGAAAATTAAATTTTAGTTTTACATAAGTACACTAATGATATTAAAGCTTATTATTAAACCCCTTATGATAAATTCATTCAATTTTAGCCAGCTTGACTACACAAAGGTTCTCTCTCTTCCTCTCTCTCTCCTCCAAACTTTCTACATCCATTTAGTTTGTCCTTTATTCTCCTCTTTCTCATTCTGAAACAGCCAGTTATTCAACCTCAGGACAAAATTCCTCTTTTTCCTTTAACAAAAACACATCTCCATACCTGATATATTTTCTTAGCCAAAAACACATTCTACCTTCCTTGCATAGAGAATTGTTTCTCTTATTATTTTATATTAGTTTTAATTACACACATTAATAGAATTCTTTACTCTTAGAAACCTTAATTTCTACTGAAAACTAAGTGAGCAATTATGAACTGCCTGTTACACCAGCATTCCTTAGATTGGCAAATTTATAAACACATTTCATAATTTCTGGAAGTATACGCAACCTCATAGTATATTTTTTCAATGTGGCACAAAATATATTACTAACAGACCCAAATATCTTTAGCTCCTCCATAATAGAAAGCCCAAAGTGGGTCAACTTATGTTCAGTAATTAATGTTTCAGTATTTGATGTTATTTAGAAATGATGTAGATATTCAATGAATTTCCATCATGTAACTCATCTTAGCAAAACTCTAAGGGTGTAAGTTACCAAAGAGATTTGGGAAAGTATTTAATTAGACATATCTTATTGTTGAAAAGTTCATTTATAAACTTTTATCTTACTTACACTTATTTAATTCACTTGCTCTTAACAATTATGTTTAGATTACTCATGAAAATTTCATGAGACATTGCACTAAGTTAGCCAGCAACCTAAGTTATTTTTCTTGCTGATAAATTTTGCAACAGAGACAACATGAGTTTATTTAGTTAGTAAACCCAGTTAGAATAAAAGTTATCTGTCTGCATTATATTTAATGCTGATAACTCTGAAGACAAGCCTACTTTAATTAAACCAACAAATTTAAACTAGCTCTTATTTACCGAATATTATCCCAGATCATGTGAACCTGACAAAGATTTGGGTTAGTTTCTATATTTCTGAGAGTTTGGGGAATAGTTAATTTATATAAGTGCTTACTTTTCTTTAAGCCTATTAAATAGAGCTCTTTTTCAAATTAATTTTGGCCATACCATCGGGAGTCACAAAAGTATCACATATACATAATGTAGATCTATAAACATATAAACAGACAGACAGATGCAGAGACCTTATAGTTTTAATTCTAAAATGTTAGCCATAAATCACATACGATAATACAAAACTCACTAGTTTATAAATAATGCTTGAATCAAAATTGTGTTTCTAACAGATGGAATAAGTTTATCAACTCAGATGACTAAAGCTTTTTTTAACTAACATTTATGTAGAAGACTTTTAAGATTTCTATTCATCCTTGACAGGTAATGTTATGGAGGCTGTGGACTAGATTTTGGGCAAGGGAGCTTTTACAACAATTTATGTATATATATATATATTTTTTTTTTTTTTTTTTGAGGAAGATTAGCCCTGAGCTAACATCTGCTGCTAATTCTCCTCTTTTTGCTGAGGAAGATTGGCTCTGAGCTAACATCCATGCCCATATTCCTCTATTTTGTATGTGGGATGCCTGCCACAGCATGGGGATAAGTGGTGCATAGGTCCATGCTTGGGATCTGAAGTAGCAAACCCCAGGCCGCCGAGTTGAAGCACACAAACTCAACCACTATGCCACCAAGCAGGCCCAGCTGTTTATATTTTTAAATGCCTCTTTTCCCTTTTTTTTTCTTCAGTCTCAGGAAACTGCAGGTAGTGTTTCAGTTATCTCCTTGAGTGTTTATATTTCAAATACATCGTTAAGATTTACATTTTCAGGGGCCAAGAAAGAATGTAAGTTTTCTCCTAGAGTCTTTGTAGTATATTTGTCTATTTTCAGAAGTCTAGGGTAATCACTATTTAAATTTCTCCTTCTTTTTCTTAAGTGCAGGGCATTTCTGTCTCCAATATCCTGATCTTTTACAATATTTACAACATTCTGAGACGAATAGAGGAGGTTTGGTGATTGGTAAGATTGAGAAAACTCTGAATTGCTTCTAGAGCCACATTTATGGCTTTGTAAAGACTCAATTTGTAAGATATGGACAGTTGCTTTTAATTCCTCAAAGAATTGGGTTGCAGCCTGAATGATATCAAGGGGCTGACCCACCCATCTAAATACATTTCTTTTCTATTTGCTCCTTTATATCAGGGAGAAGATTTCCAACTGTTATGGAAATTAAAAGATTCCTATGTTCTAGATTTAGAGCTATGTGTCTTTGGAATGTCTTAAAATTTTTCCACAAAGTCTTCAGGATGTTTTCTTCTCCTTTGAGTACATAGTTTTGTTTTGGCTTAGGAGAGAAGGCCTTAAAAAAATGTTCCTATCAGGCTCCAAATATCAGCCTCCAATTTGGCCAACTTCTGACTATAGAGCTACTTAAAAAAAATCCTTTCAAATATCTTATCGAGTTTCAGCCAGGACAAACAGTAATTACTCCTGGTAGTCTTGAACTCCTTTTTTCCCCATTTTTTTTTTTTAACTAAAGGTAAACCTCAAGTGACTCAACCAAAACCAATGAGCCTTTTATGACTTAATCATTGACTCAAGAGGTGTCCCCAAAGACAGTGCAAAAGATACAGTCCTCCCAAGATCGAAAGCTATTCCCAAAGACAGCCAAAAGAAAGAAAGACTTAGACAATTCACCTGAGAGCTGGCAGCAGTTGGTAGGACAAACCACAAATGGGGTGCAACCCACATTTGTCTGGCCATATTTTCAGGGCCCCTAATCTGACAGTTGAGCTGCCTACACATGTAGAACCAATAACTTGCATGCCTTGGGCAGGCAGAAAGCCAAGCCAAGTTCTCAGATCATACAACAAGATAAAAAGGAAAATAATAGCTGTCCCTGGGAGGAACAGGATCAATAACCAATGGGTACCCAAAACCAAATATTAACCAGAGTCACAATCCAAACAGCAAATTCTAACAAATGTTTTTCTCCTTCTAATCTGAATTTGGAAAGGAAGGTACAACATGAAAGTTTTACCTTTCTCTCTCAACTAGACACAGATCCAGGAGAGCTGGCTTTGGTAAGAATTCTTACCCTGTGCTAGCTTCTGCCAGTTTTTCAAGATCTCATCTGCAGGCTCCAGAGCAAGCAGGATATCTCAGCAGGTCTCGTAATGGTCATCAAATTGTAGGGGAGGAAAAAGAATTTTCCCTCTATCCTTCTAGGTTCTTGACTGAGACCTCCCTATAATAAAAAGACACATTAACAGGAGGGGAAAAAAACTATTTTAATTACATATGTACAGGAGACCCATAACGATATGAGACTCAAAAGGCAGCCAGGCACTAAGGTTTATATACTATCCCGAGCTCAGTAAAGGGATAGCGGCCTGGAGCTTCAAAAGGTAGGAAGGCAATTCACAGGAAGCTGAGAAGAGGACATGGATCGTAAATAATGTTTGCCCTTTCATGCAGTTGTGTCTCTCAGATAAACAAATGATCTCTAGTAGTAGCTCTGTTCCTGGGACAGGCCCCCTTTCTAATGTAAAATTGCCCTTACAAAGGGGAAACTTCTCCTCTGATTTCAGAGCTTCTTCTATCTCTGCAGTTTCTCAAAATAATCAGCCCAAAATATTTATGCCAAAGAGGCATATTTTGGGGTGGCATATTTTGCTACCCTTCAATAACAAAGGTATGCATAATGGACTATGGGAGCACAGAGGAATAAATGATTAACTAAAACTACTGAGGAAGGAATAATTAGTACTCAAGCTCAAGGTCAAATGATGAATAGGAATTTTGCAAGTTTACCAGGGAGCGTGGTGGGGATTAGGGGCTATCAGCGTACAGTAAGGGAAGAGGTGATGCAAAGACTCGCAAGCATGGAAGAACAAGGCTTATTCGGAGACCAACAAGAACTTGGTATTTCTACTACTGTATTCTAATCCTACACAAATGTTTATTTTATTGTCGGTTTATCTTCAATACATTCCATGGTACCTGGCACTTATTTGGTAAGTATTCGATATTTTTTAAATAAATAAGTAAACAGAATAGCTTTAAGATCTCTGAAAGGGAGGTTGAAAGTCTGATTCCTAAGTGCAATTTTAATCTTTTTTTTTTAAAGATTGCTGAAAGTTAATTACACCCACTACTTCCTAGATAAGGAGAAAGAAATAGACCGTACATTGTAACTCACACGCTACAAAATTCACTTAAAAGTGAGAAGACCTGGGTCAATCTCTAGAATGGTGGGGAGAAGGGACTCAGAGTTGCCCCTTGACTATGATTTTTTTGCCCTGTTAATTATGCTGTTTGTACATTCTGAGAAAATACAGAATTTCAGGGGATAGACATTGAAGTTGGTCTGAAAAGCAGGATTTGGTTTTAAATTATTCATTCAACTAATGTGTTTGTGGGACACTGTGCTAGGCCCTGGACACACAATCCTGAGATAGATATTATTCCAATTCCTTAATAATTTGACAGTCTTTTGGCAATCAGAAGGTAAGAAAACTACTGCAATGTAGTATGTGACACAGATTAGAGCTGTCACTTTGTCCTCTCTCCTGCATTCATTCATTTGTGTCCCCATACCAATCTGGACTCGGAACTCAGCACCTCCACAGGTTCTCCCACACCAGGCTCCAACAACTGGAAAGAAGTCATCGTTCAGATAGTGATTTAATAAGAGTTGTGGCTGTGTACTGCAACTTGTTTCAAACAGTTTCATCCTGGACTCCCCCAAGGTTAGCCAGATATAAACTGACCGTTTGTCTACTTTCTGTTTTGCATGTGCAGTCCCTGTTTTTGCTCTGCACCAACCAGATTCAAACATGGAACCTCTTTCGATTCCACCAAATGATTCCCATTCACACAAAAACTTTTCACACAATCTAGATTTCCCTGAGAATTTGGGGAGGGACAGCGGAAAGGAAAGGAAAGACTTTACATCTTGCACCCCAAAATAAGTTGTTTAAAATGCATGTAATTTGATTTCTGTTCTCCATGACCACGCTAACATGGACATGTGGGGAGGGGCTTCTCTCCCACTCTCCCTTTCTCTCCCTCACCCCTTCTCCCCTTCACCACCTCTTCCCATCTCCTTTCCTCATGTGGTACCTAGCCTTGTTGGGTCATCTCTTCTCTATTATGCAGAGTAATGAAGTCCTGAAGGAGTTCCTGCTTCGAAATTTTGTACTTGGTGCTCAGCAAAACAAAAGCTACCAGCCCCACCGCCCCACCCAGCTAACATAACCAATATTTCTTAAGGGCATTTTACAGATTATGTTCGTAACATAAGCATATTCTTATATAACCCTTCAGCTATCCTAAGTCTGCTTCTAAAAGACAGGCTGAAGAATCGATTTTTATGCTTCTCATTGTAATTGCGGCAAGTGCTATAACTGAGAAAGTAGAGCACAGTGAGAGAACACATGAGGGCCATCTGACTCCCATTTCAGGGTCCTGGAAGGAGGAAGCAATAATCTTCACTAAAACCTGGATAGGTAGCCAATAGGTGGGTGATAAGTTTGGGGGTATGAGTTGTTGGTTATGAGAGAGAAAGAAGAAAGTGGTTCACAAAGGAGGAACAAAGTCTCAGAGACCTATTACAAGTTAAAAATAGAACAATGAGCACAGAGAGATTCACTCCTTACTCCATTCCCTCTCTTGTGTCTTCTCTCCTAGGGCACTCATCATGTCCTCAAATATACTGTTTCAAAAAATATTGCTGATGTTGATGTCTCTTTTAGTAGTTGCCTGGATGATTTTCATGATTTCTCAAAACTCCAGAAAGGTAGGAAGATTTTTCTCCAGTTTGACCTGAAGCTTCCAGCAGTGTGACCTGTCTCAAGTCAGTCCCCACCAGCCAAACCCTTCCCCTCCTTTCCCTATCCAACTCTGCTCTTCCTTCTCCCCTTCTCTACCTAATTTCTCAGAGGGATTGTGGATACTATTTCCATTTCCTTACTTCCCATTCATTTTCAATCCATTCTAATCAGGATTCCATCTCCAACATGCCCCCAAAATGGCCCTTGTTAAGACCATTGATGACTTTCTTGTTACTAAATCCAGGTGAATATATTACTTGACGATGTAAATCCAGGTTTTCATTTTGTCTTATTTTTTTTTTTTGTCTATGATTTCTTTTTCCACGCAAAAGTTATTTTTAAAGTAATCCAGTTTCCTTCATTGTTTCTGTATATTGAGTCACAGAAAAGTTCTTCCCACTCTAAGGTTGTACAGGAATCCACCCAAGTTTTCTTATTTTTTTACTTAGTTCCATTTTTTATGTTTAAATATCCAATCCACTTGGAATTTATCCTGTTGAATGGCATGAGGTATTGATCTCACTTCACCTTTTTCCATATTGGCTGTTCAGTTATCCTAATCGCCTTGTTTAAAATTCCATTTTGTACCCCCACCGATTTTGAGTGCTGCCTCTATAGTATACTAAATTTGTATTTATAACGAGGTCTTTTTCTGATTTTCAGTTCTGTTCCATTGTCTTTTCATTCATGCACCAAACACCCTATTTTAATTATAGAGACTTTATGAGTAGATTTTAATATCTAGTAGAGCTAATCCTACCCACACCTACCACCCCTGCTTTTTTTTTACCCTCCATATATTTATGGGGCTATTCTTTCCTATTTGCCCTTCAAGTGAATTCTCTAATTAACTTGTCTAGCTCCAGAAAAAATTACTGATTTTTTTGTGATTTCATTAAGCGTATAAATTAACTTTAAAAGAAATAGTATATTTATGATGTTAAGTTTTTCTATCCAAGCACATGGTTTCCTTTCCATTTGCTCAAGTCAATTTTGCTTCCTTCAATAGTATTTCATGAGTTTTCCTCAAGTAAGTCTTAGACATTCATGTTAAGTTTATAACTATTTTACTGTCATGTTGCTATCATGTCAGATCATCTCTTCCACTTTATCTTCTCTCTGGTTTTTTGTCTGTATATATTAAAGATATGGAGTTTTTGTGTTTATTTTTTAAAGCTTTATTTTTTTATAGCAATTTTAGGTTCACAGAAAAACTGAGAGGGAAGTACAGAGATTTCCCAAATACCCCCTGCCCCCAACACATGCATAGACTCTCCCATTATCAACGGCCCTCACCAGAGTGGTACATGTGTTACCAGGAAGAAACCTACATTGACACATCATAACCACCCAAAGTCTATAGTCTACATTAGGGTTCACTCTTGGTGTTGTACATTCTATGGATTTAGACAAATGTATAATAACATGTGTCCATCATTATAATATCATACAGAGTATTTTTACTGCCCTAAAAATGCTCTGTGTTCTGCCTGCTCATCCCTCCTCAGCTCTGGCAACCGCTGACCTTTTTACTATTTCTGTAGTTTTGCCTTTTCCAGAATGTCATATAATTAGAATCATAGGGTAGGTAGCCTCTTCAGATTAGCTTCTTTCACTTAGTAACATGCATTTAAGTTCATTCCATGTCTTTTCGTGGCTTGATAGCTCATTTCTTTTTAGTGCTGAATAATATTCCATTGTCCGGATGTACCATGGTTTAACCATTCACCTACTAAAGAACATCTTGGTTGGTTCCAGGTTCTGGCAATTATTAATAAAGCTCCTATCAACATCCATGTGCAGCTTTTTTGCGGAAATGTTTTCAAGTGCTATTAGTTTTTATACATTAATTTTATGACCTGCTATTTTACTAAATTCTTTTGTTTGCGATCATTTTTCCATTGATACTTTGGAGTTTTGCAGATAAATAATCACTGCATCTGACAATAAAAACTATTTAACTATTCCTTTCCAACTCTAAAGTCTCTAATTGCCTTCTCTTGTCTAAGTGCATTAGCTATACCTCCAACCCAATGTTAAATAATCTTGGAGTAGTGGGCATCCTTCTCTTCTTCCTGATTTTGGTGGCAAAGCCACTAGTGTTTTCCCTTAAGTAAGATGCTAGCTTTTGGGCTAAAGTATATTTCTTACATGCGGATAAGATCCATAAATTTCTTTTTTTTTTTATGTACCAAGAAATTTATCACAGTATTGTTGATAATGACAAAAATTTGGAGCCATTTGCTTACAATTTTAATTAAATTAAAAATGTTTATTTAACAGAAAGTTTTTTTTAATTTTTATTTTTTTCGGATGTACATCAAATTTCAAATTCTGGATACATTACATCATGTTCACCACCTGAACACTAATAATAGTGCATCCCCTCACATGTGACCCTAATCACCCCTTTTGCCCTCCCCCTTCCCCCTTCCCCTGTGGTAACCACCAGTCCAATCTCCAATGCTGTGTGGTTTTGGGTTTTTTTGTCGTTTTTATCTTCTATTTATGAGTGAGATTATATGGTATTTGACTTTCTCCCTCTGGCTTATTTCACTCAGCATAATACCCTCAAGGTCCATCCATGTTGTCACAAATGGCTGGATTTCGTCATTTCTTATGGCTGAGTAGTAGTCCATCGTGTATAGATACCACATCTTCTTTATCCATTCGTCCCTTGATGGGCACCTAGGTTGCTTCCAAGTCTTGGCTATTGTGTATAATGCCGCAATGAACATAGGGGTGCAAGTATCTTTATGCCTTTGTGTTTTCAAGTTCTTTGGATAAATACCCAGCAGTGGAATAGCTGGATCATATGGTAGATCTATCCTTAATTTTCTGAGGATACTCCAAACTGCTTTCCAGAGTGGCTGCACCAGTTTGCACTGCCACCAGCAGTGAACAAGGGTATCACCTCACTCCAGTCAGAATGGCTATAATTAACAAGACAGGAAACAACAAATGTTGGAGAGGGTGTGGAGAGAAGGGAACCCTTGTTCACTGCTGGTGGCAGTGCAAACTGGTGCAGCCACTATGGAAAGCAGTTTGGAGTATCCTCAGAAAATTAAGGATAGATCTACCATATGATCCATAAATTTCTTTTGTTTAGTGTTTTTAACATGAATCAACGCTAATTTTGTCAAAGTCCTTTTTTTCATCTATGGAGATAACTGCATAATTTCTCTCATTAGCTGTATTAACATGATGGATTATATTAAAGGATTTGCTAAAACTGATCCAAATTTATATTCCTGGAATAAAACTCTCGGGTCATGATATATTATTTTTTCTAATATTCATTTGGATTCAGTTGGTTAATATTCTATTTAAGATTTCTACATAAATATTTATATATACAGTTTTCTTTGGTACATTTTTATCAGGTTTGGGGAAATATACATACTTCATAAAATGAATCTGGAAGTGTTCTCTTGTTTGTTTGTTTTGCCGGCGTGCTGACGTTGTTTAAGTAGTATGGAGACTGGCTGATGTTTAAAGTGTGGCAGAATTCCTCCAATCTGGCTGTGGGAGTACTCTTGTACTTTTTTCTATGATTAATTTATCTGTTTAGACTCTGTCTCCACTAGGGTCAATTTTAGTAAGTTGTATTCCCTTAATTATCCATTTTACCTAGAGTTTCATGTGGATTCGCTTAAAATTGCAAAAAAGTCTCTCGTAACTTTTAAAAATTTTCCCTCTTTAGAGGTCTTCCTCATAAGCATTCTAATTTCTCATATTTGTGTTTTCTTCCCTTTGCATTGACTAGATTAGCTGAAGCTTGTCTATTTTGCTGATTCTTTTTAATAAAAAAAGCTTTTTGTTTGTTCTATTATTTTGCAGTTTTTAATGCATTAATTTTGCTTTTCCCTTCTGACTAACTTCTTCCCTTTGCTTCCTTTTCATTTACTTTGTTTTCCCTTTTTCTGACTTTTTAGATGGGTGTTTAATTCATATATATATGGAGAAAAAAGAAAAACATAGAGACAATGTCTATATACATAGACTCAATAGATACCATAGAGAGACGATATAGTCTACATGTATACACAGAGAGACAATACTATAAATTTTCATCTAATAATTGTTTTAGCTGTATCTCATAGATTCTGATATAATGTGTTAACTATGTTTATTTTAACAAAACTCTATAATATTATTTTGCATTTTTCTTTGACTCAAGGGTTGATTAGGCGCATGTGTGGTGATGGATTGTCATTAGTCTTTGGGTGGTGAAGATGATGTAATCCACACAGAAATCGAAATATATAACAACGTCCACCTAAAATTTATATAATGTTATAAAACAACGTAACCGCAATAAAAAAGAAAGAAAGAAACTAATTTTTTAACTTTCAGGTGGAATAGTATTTGGGGGTTTTTTAATGAATTTTTCTTAAATATGTGCATATAATCAAAGAATGTTCTTTTATTATTTCTATTAGTTAGTATTTATTTAGATTTTCTTTGTGACCTAAGATACAGACAATATTTTTAAAGGTTTCATATGTCCTTGAAAAGAAGGTATATTCTCTATTACTGGAATTCACAGATCAGTATATATCTATAAGATCTGCTGTACTGGCCGTATTATTTAGGTCTTTTAGAACCTTGAGAATTTTGGGTCCATTTGATATGTCTTAGATATGTCATGTATTAAAGGCACCAATCATTCATGTGAATTTCTGTATGTCTCCTTGAACCTCCGATATTTTCCGCCTTGTAAATGTATTGCTGTACTGTGTACATAAATATTAATCATTTGTGGATTAATTATCCTTTAGCATATAAAGTGTCCTTTTTTTTCCTAAAGATTGGCACCTGAGCTAACTGTTGCCAATCTTCTCTTTTCTTTTTTTTTCTTTCTGCTTTTTCTCCCCAAATCCCCCCAGTACATAGTTGTATATTTTAGTTGTGGGTCCTGCTAGCTGTGGCGTGTGGGATGCCGCCTCAGTGTGGCCTGATGAGCAGTGTCATGTCCGCACCCAGGATCCAAACCAGCAAAACCCTGGGCCACCACAGCGGAGCACGTGAATGTAACCACTCGGCCACAGGGCCAGCCCCTAAAGTGTCGTCTTTTGTCTCAATACTTTTTGGTGTGAATGTTACCCTTATCAAATACCTGCTTACTTTCCTTTTTTTTTTTTTTTTTGCTTTTGCTTTTACCTGCTGTATTCCTGTCCAATTTCTAATTTTATTAAGATTTAATGAACTTTTTCTTTTAGAATAGCTTCAGATTTACAGAAAAATTACAAGAATATCACAGAGAATTATTCCTCTGTACTTTGCACCCAATTTCCCCTATTTTTCACATTATATAGCATATTTGTCACAACTAATGAACTCATGCTGACACATTATTATCATTTGAAGTCCACACTTTCTTCAGATTTCCTTAGTTTTTACCTTTCTCTGTTGCAGGATCCCATCTAGGATGCTCCATTACATTTAGTCGTCACATCTCCTTAGGCTTCTCAAGACTGTGACAGTTTCTCAGACTTTTCTTGTTTGTGACAGCATTGACAGTTTTGAGGAACAAAGGTCAGGTATTTTATAGCATGTCCTTCCAGTCTAGCTTGTCTGATGTTTTTCTCATGGTTAAACAGATTTTGGGTGTGTAGAAGGAAGACCATAGTGGTAAAGTGCCATTCTCGTCACATCATATCAAGGACACATGCTACCAACATGACTCATTACTGATGATGTTAAATTTGATCATCTGGCTGATGTAGTGTTTTTCAGGTTTCTCCATGATAAGATTCCTCTTCCTCCTCACCCACTCTTCTCCATATTGTGCTCTTTAAGAGTGAGGTTACCAGATCAATCCCACACTTGAGGACTGGGCAGTTCTGTTCCACCTCTTTGAATGGGGAGTATCCACATAAATTATTTGGAATTCCTTTTTACAGGAGATTTGTCTGTTGTTCCCCATACACTTATTTATTCAGTCCTTTATTTACATCAGTGTGGACTCATGAATATTTGTTTCATCCTTTGGGTTATAATCCAACACAACATTCTTTTCTTGTTCAAATTGTTCCAGCTTTGGCCATTGAGAACTCTTTCAGTTGGCTCCTGTGTTTGTTTGTTTTTGAGTACTTCCTTCCTTTCTGGAACTACAAGATACTTCAGGCTTATCTTGTATGTCCCTTGCCCTAGTCCTAGAATCAGCCACTTACCCAAGGAGCCCTGGTTCCTTTTACAGGAGAATGGTATCAGAAACCAAGATCTGGACACTGAGCGTGTTTGTTACTATTGGGGTGTTTTGCTTCTAGACCCTCTCAGAAGACAGAGCTCAGAAACATGTGTGCTACTAACCAGTAATACACATATATCTATAATTTGTGTGTACATTTATAAATATATAAAATCTGAATCCATATTAAGCTAAACATGAGTACATCCTGATATTTCTCTCATCCATTATCATACAGCTCACTCAAGCCTTCCTCTCTTGCTTGTCTGTAACCTCCCACTCTAACAATGAGAAATCTGACTCCCATCAGCTGTCATCCATTTGCTTATTTGTTCAATCCCATTATACATAATTGATAGTTTCTGAACTGTTAACGAAGAGTACAGTCCTTATATGCAATTTCTTTTGTGTTTAGTCTTTAGTCTTACAGTCTCCACCATTCATTTCCAAAGTTACTTAGGTCACCGACCCCTAAGACCCCATCCCCTTCAGGAGGGTTATGTCATATATTTATAATACAGTTAGATTTTGTCGGTCTACATTTCATCCTTGTGTCTCCCAACCTCCTAATTGATTTTTTCAAATTTTGCATAGATTAAGCTTCATTGTATGGATTTTTGCATTGTGTCATGCATCCACCACTACAGTACCATACAGAATAATTTTAGGGCCATAAAAAAATTTCCTATGCTTAGGATTTTTAGGGCAGTGAAAATACTGTGTATGACACTATAGTGATGGATACGTGTCATTATATATTTGTCCAACTCCATAGAGTGTACAGCAAGAGTGAAGTGTAATGTAAACTATGGACATTGGGTGATTATATTGAGTTAATGTAGGTTCATCAATTGTAACAAATGTACCACTCTGGCGGAGGATGTTGATAAAGGGGGAGGCTGTGAATGTGTGGGGGCAGGGAGTATATGAGAAATATCTATACCTTCCTTTCAATTTTGCTGTGAACCTTCTGACTATCAACAAGATTGGAAATCACTGAATTTGAGTACCTATAAAACAAGGTCTAATGCTAAAAGGATAAGACGGGACCTCTAAGGTTCTAACGACTTCTAAGTTAGAAGTCAACAGATATTTAGGTGGTTTTGGGGAAAATGTGGAGGTGGTGAGCAATCCAGGAAGAGGAAAATGTATTAGTAAAGAGCAAGAGCTGAAAGAAAGGAAGGTCAGCTCCTGAAAATAAAAGGTTAGTCTTACTAAAACATAGAGTGCAAGAGAAAGAGTGGCAGGAACGAGAGAGTTAAAAAGAGGCCACAGCATAAAGCCATATGAAGATCGAACTTTACCCCAAGAGTAATGAGAAGCCATTGAAGGGGTTTTAAGCATGGAGGAGACGTGAATGGAGTTTTCAGAAGAACTGATTTAGATACAATGGAGAAAATTAACTGGAGAGAAAGCAGGACTGAAGACGATCTGCACCCTTGGGATGACTACTATAACCCATGCAACAAATGATGGTGGCCTGAACTACAGCACAGCTGGGGAGGAAAAGACCATTAGTCGTAGGTAAAATATACACAGAAGTAGAACTAACAGAAGTAAGTGATGACTGGATATAAGATGTATAAGGAAAGGAAAAGTAAATGCACCAGAATCAATTTAACTCATATGAATTCCCTGAGCTCTATATTTTGGATTCAACATATTTATCTACAACTGTTCAGGAATTCTCTAAAAATATTGAGGTTAAAAGATAAATGTTTACATTTTATTCAAAATTGTCAGAGCATTTACATAATACTGATGATAATATGTAAATAGATATTTAAATTCATAATAAGTAAAAATGACTTGGACAGGCTCATTTCACAGTATGTCACATTCCTTGTCATTCCAGTTTTGGTCTGCTCTAAACCTACCCATCTCCCTCTATCATTGGAACAACTTCACAGTGTCTTCAGAACCTAAAACAACACTGAGCCCGTTAAAGTCACCAACAGAGACTGAGCTGAAAATAAAGAGAATCAAGGAGAAACTAGACCAGCTGATCCCACCCAGACCTTTCACCCATGTGAACACCACCACCAGTGCAGCGCACAGCAGAGTCACCATCCTCAACCCTCAAGACACATACTGCAGGGGTGATCAACTAGACATCCTGGTGGAGGTGAGGGACCACCTGGGACGCAGGAAGGAATATGGCGGGGATTTCCTGAGGGCCAGGATGTCCTCTCCGGCCCTGAAGGCAGGCGCTTCAGGAAAGGTGACAGACTTTAACAATGGCACCTACCTTGTCAGCTTCACTCTGTTCTGGGAGGGCCAGGTCTCTCTGTCTCTCCTGCTCATCCACCCCAGTGAAGGGGTGTCAGCTCTCTGGAGGGCAAGGAACCAAGGCTATGACAGAGTGATTTTCAAAGGTAAATTTGTTAATGGCACCAGCCAAGTCTTCACTGAATGTGGCCTGACCCCAATATCAAGTGCTGAACTGTGCGAGTACCTGGAGACTCGAGACCAAGAAGCCTTCTACTGCGTGAGACCTCAACACATGCCCTGTGAGGCCCTGACTCACATGACCACCAAGAATCGAGAAATTTCTTATCTTACTGTCAAGGAAAAAAGCCTTTTTAACAGGTAAGCATACTTTTAGGTACACTGAGAGGTGCCTACAGGCAGAGCTACATTGCCCATCTCAGTTAACATTGAGCATGACCCTCTCGGATGCCTCTTCTACTCAAAGTCTGCTGAGACATGTGGTGTCTTCATGAGCCCCCTGTCCATGACTCTCACTGCCAAGGTTGGCATTCTCACTGAAATGTTCAATAAAAGAGGGCTACCCAAGGTGGAAATCTATTATACATGCCTGTACTTCTCCATGATGACCAGTATTCTCAGGTTCAGTCATGTCTTTTACTGTAGACCTAGGTTTTATAAAACATGTTCAGTGTAAAAGTATTCTGCTATGTGTTAATAGATGTTACAGCAAAAAAGGATTCCTTGATAAGTGTGTGATAACCTCCATGCTCCTTCATCCCCCATATCATATTCTGTAGATTCTGCCTTTAAATATCTTTTGTACTCATCCATTTCTCTCCATGCCTAGTGCTGCTATTTGAGTTCAGATCCTCATCTTATCATCTAGACTATTTGTCATAGCTTCCCTCCCACCAATCCTACCCTCTCTAAACCACTGTCCACACTGCAGCCTGAGTAATATTTCCAAAAAGACAATTCCTACTGGTCATCTCCAGTTGATCTCAAGATCAGATATTCCTCAGTATGTGCTGCTCAGGTTGCAGGAGTCCTTCAAACTCCCCAAATCGTGATCCAGTGATTCTTGGAAGCCCCTGGTTGAACAGGACTCCACAAACTGGGGAGCAAGCACGTTTCTCCTATCAATTATGGCTGCATCAATGCCATGCCTTTCTCCCCTTGCTCATAAACAGATGCTCACTTCCTGGTCTCCCAGTTCTCCACCAAGCTGGAAAACACTTCATTGCTTAGAATGAACTATCAGGGTCTCGTCCTAAGCCACTTTGAGAATCTGCAAAGGGTAGCTATGTGCCACCACAAATCCCAGAACCTGTGGGCTAAGCCCTGGGATGACCTATCCATTTCAGACTCTCTTGCTTCTTTGCTAACTTTCTGTAAGTCTCAGGCTCAGTCCATCTCTTTTTCCCTTCCATTCTGCAACTATCCATTTTTTTTTCCTGGGGATTCAATTTCCCTAGTGACAAAGTGGAATGCTAGGTTCTCACAACCCCTTTCTTAGCAGTTTTCAAAGTCAAGCTTAGTCTTTCTTCCTTAAGCTTTCAAAAAATATGCCAAGAGAAAGTATGGATAACAACCATGGAAAAATAACATGCATTCCACATCTCACATAGTTGTCCAAGTGTTGGCTCCTGATATATAGTCCCTGACTCCCTTCTGAAATAAGTAAAAGCACATTGGCTTTCTGTTTTTTCCGTTTGATCTCTGATGGTGCAGCTCACCAAATCTCCTCCTACCCACTAACCATCTTTAGAACTAAGTCCCGGCAAAATAAGGATGAAAATGTGCTGCTCCCTTCCCTTCTCCAAAGTGAACCTCAAGAGACATCCATAGCAGAGAATTGGGTACCACTTATATCTGTTGTACCTGGTACGTGGGTCCCCATTCCCCTTGTAGCCCCTTTCTGCCTGCCACCACTTACAGACACATGTACACAGGTTTGAAACAAAGAGCGAGTCAAAGAGAAGGTAAGAGCTTCAAAGCAGGGAGAGTGAGGTAGTCTTTCGTTAACTGGGGGACAGAAATGCAATGTATATTAATTCATGCATCAGACTGAACACGACTTTCTGCCAGCCACTTTGATAGATAGTAGGGAGACAGCAGTGGACTAGGCAAATGCATTATCTTCCTTCATGCATATCTTCCTTACAATCTTCAGAAAGCAAGTTTCTAGGGCAAATGGAAGGTAAACACAGCAGAAAACATGGATAAAGAGGGAAGTAGGAACCCTGTGATAAGGGGTCTTCATGCCAAGCTAAGGAGCCTGAACACCTTAGGTAAGTGATGGGAATTTTAAATAAAGGATTTTAAGCAGGAATGCAATTGTATTTGCAATTAGAAATGGTGTTCTTGCAGTTATGTTGAAGAAAATAGGTGGGCTAAAACTGAGAGAGCCTGGCCAATTAGAGGCTCACAATAATCCAAGGAAAATACTGTATGAACTCGCATAAGTGATGTGGAAGCAGCAAAAGAGAAGAGAACTTGCCGATTAGATAAATACGTTGAATCTAAAATTCCAGGACACACTGATTGCATGTGGCAGATGAGTAGAGCTACCCTGGATTTTAGGTGCTCTCAGAAAGTTAGACAGTTTTCCAAAATCCCAATTCATATGCAATGCCCAATGCGTACAAAATTTAAAAGAATACTACTTTCCAACTGGAGAAAATTTTAAATTATCCTTCACTCACAAGCAGGTGACTTCTATTACTTGTATCCTGTGGACAGACATTAGGTTAATTTACTGTTTTATTTCTTGAAGGTCCAATGTCGGAGTTGAAATGATGAAACATCTTGAACACATTCACGTCTCCCAATGTTACCGTAAGTCTGCTCTGTCCTGTGGTAGATGGTGCTTGGCATGCATCTTCTGAGAGACAGTATTATGAAGAGGAAAGTTTGTCAGTATCAATCCTAGTAATCATGGTTTTCCTGGAGCATAATTCCTAGCAGGTTTCTATGGTGTCAATTGCTTTGGATTTTAAAGAGAGAAACCAATTCACAGAAATTATTTCAAACTGTTTTTATAACAGATTTCATCTTAATTTACCCAAAAGGAGGAAGTATTCATATCCTACATTCATATTTAAACCTGGGAGTGCGTCTCCTAAGTCAGCGATTCTGTCTAGGGCACTGTGCAAACGTCTCTGATGGACACCCACAGCTTCAGAGTAGGAACATTTGGGTTTGGTTATCCTAATTCTCTGTTGGAATAACATCTTAACCTTTAGTGGAGGGACTTAGCAATTTTATATAGAGACTCCATTTCATTAAACATGTTTTAGTGGCAAACACAAGCTATGTTACCGATGAAGAATAATGTTTATACTACCTTAACCTTCTTTAAAGCCTACCTGAGTTTACCAATAACATTCATTTGGAGATTTGCTTCAACGAATGATTTCTTGCCTAAATTTATTCATTTACTCAGCCAATGTTTGTTGAGGTTCTAATAGATATGAGGCATTACGGACAAATGGAGAAAAATAAATGTTTAGCAAGGCTGCCATCTGAAAGACATTCAACCTACTAATTCTATGAAGACAGTAAAAAAGGCAAAAGGGCTTATGCTGAAGTTGGTATTTGACTTAGCCCTGAAGAATACCTATAGACAGATAATTAAGTAAAGGGAAAACTCATAAAGACCATGAGTAGCGTTGCCAGGTTTAGCAAATAATAATACAGGGTATCAGTTAAATTTGAGTAATTTCTAATTGCTTATGCATGTTACATGAGATAAAGGGAAAATATTGCAGGAGAAATACACAAAAATTATTCCTTGTTAGAAATAATTCCAATTTGGTATCCTGTATTTTTAATCTGATAACTGTAGTCATGAGCAAAATTATCGTGAACTTCGTTCAACAGGCCAATGGAGTGAGAGCATTTGATGGAATGTAGCAAAGGATGAGGCTAAAAGGAGAGGAAGAAACTAAATCATAGAGGTTCTCAAGTACCATGCTGAGGATTTTAGGGTTTATTCAGAAGGCTTTTGAAAGCTACAAAAATCAATTAAGGAAGAGAGTGATATGATCCACTTTGTGCTTTAAAAAACACAAATTCACAGGGCCAGCCTGGTGGTGTAGTGGTTAAGTTTGTGTGCTCAGCTTTGGCGGCCCAGGGTTCGCAGGTTCAAATCTCAGGTGTGGACTGAGGCACAGCTCATCAAGCCATGCTGTGGCGGCATCCCACATACAAAATAGAGGAAGATGGGCACAGATGTTAGCTCAGGGCCAATCTTCCTCAGCAAAAAGAGGAGGATTAATGACAGATGTCAGCTCAAGGCCAATCTTCCTCACACACACACACACAAAAACTAATTCACAATTTTTAAAGAGTACATGATCTATAGAAAGACAATTTAAAATGTTGCTGAAGGATATAAGATAAAATCTAGGTAAATAGAAGAAAAATATTATTTCTGAATGGAATGACTTGCTATTGAAAAGATGTCAGACATCTCTGTATCATTTTCTTATTGAGTGGCTTAAAACAACCAAAATGCATCATCTTGCAGTTCTGTAGTTCAGTAGTCAAACGTCTCACTGAGCTAAAATCAAAGTGTAGAAGCCACATTCCTTTCTGGAGGCTCCCGCATAGACTGTGTTCCAGGCCTTTTCTGGCTCACCACATTCCTCACAGCCCCCTTTCTCCATTTTTCAAAGCTGCAACAGTGGGTCAAGTACTCACATCACATCTTTCTGACCCGTTCCTCCACCTCCCTCTGGTACTTTTGAGGACTGATGAGATTTAGATTGTTCCCACCGGATAATACAGGATAATCTCCCATCTCAAATCCATACCCTAAATCACATGTGGAGAGTCCCTTTTGCCAGGGAGGGTAACATATTCACAGAGCCCAGCGATTAGGACTGGCTGTCTTTGGGTCGGGGGTGGGAGGGCTTTAGCCTGCCCACCACAGTCTCTAAACTAATCCACAAATATAATGGAATCTTAACACTATTACCAACATAGTGTTAAAAATACTCAAGCCTATTCTAAAATTATTAAGTAAATAAATATGTAAGACTAATCATAACAGAATTTCTTATATATTTCAAATAGCCCTGCAGAGCGCTTCGTTTGACACTTGGCAAAATGAATGCTTTGACCCATAAATTATACAAGATATGGTTTACAATAATAAGCTCAAAGGCTATCTTCTCACCAAATATACCAGTACATTCTTAGGATGGGGAATATTTAATAAGTATGGACCGTAAGTTTCCAGGGTTATGGTATTCAACCATCCAGGGTGCAATGCTGACAAGCCTCAAAGAAGCCCTATCACACTGAAATGCCAAAATAATTAGAGGATGATGAAAACTCTCTTTAGCAAGTCAAATCACCAGGACTTAATAGCTATTCCAAGTAATTCCAGATAAGAGCTATTCCAGAATTTTCCAATTCTGCCACCAGCACCATTTTGCCACTTTGTCCACAGGTTACAAACACAGTGGACATAGGCAGAGACTGCAAGGCCTTTGGGAGCTAAGCACAGAGAGTGAAGCAGAGACTGTGGGTGTTCTCCCAATATCCATTTCTTCCTCCCTCTTTAACAATAGAACCCCCTAATTTTAGCTGGACCCATGGTCACCAAGCTAAACGTCACAGCATTGTCTGCAGCTAGTTATGGCCGTGACTAGATTTTTGGCAGAATTGTGAGTGGAAGTGATGTGGGAAACTTCTAAGTCATGCCTTTAAAAGTAAAACAACTTGGCCGACCCTTTCATTTCTCCCCTTCCTACTGGCTGAATTGTACACATAACGGGGAGAGATGAAAAAGCCATGGTCGGCCATGAGACTGAAGTCATAGGTTAAAAACAGCACCTTGATTGTGGTGATGGTATCATGGATGTATGCATATATTCAAACTCATCAAACTGTATGCATTAATTGTGTGCAGTTTTTTGTATACCAATTATACCTCAATAAAGCTGTGGGAAAAAATAATAAAGTTAAGATTATTACCCCCTTTCCCCCCAAAAAATGGCAGAACAACAAGACAGAAGGAACTGGAGTCCCTGATATCATGAATATCATATTAGCCCTGGTCTGCTCACTCTAGGACTGTTACGTGAGGGATAAGCAAATTTATATTTTTAAATCATTATTATTTGCTTCCTATCTAATACAGAATGAGATATCGGCACAGAAGTGCTGATGTAACAAAACCTGCAATACAGGCATTGGCTGGGGCTGGGGGCCGCAGGGGGCGTGGCATAATAAGTGACAAGGAAACACACAGGTGAGAAATCTGATCATCTTGTTATGCCACAGCAAAACATTTGGTACCTGTGATGCGTTAGAAGGCAGACCATGTGCCACAGAGCCTGTAATTCTAAAGGAACTTGATGGAAAATCTCAAAATATTCGTTTGTGTTGGCTGCTGTATGGCACCTTTAGCAAAATCCTATTAAAAAATATTAATTCAAGCTAGGTATTTTACACTGTTTGAGGTTTTTGAAATGTGGACATAGTATCACATATTTAAGCCTTTTTTGAAAAATTAAAAATATTCCTATAAAAAAATTAATAGAAAAAATAAGATTATTGCTTCATTCCTGGAACAAAAGGTAAGTGATTTGATGCAAGGACACCAACTTGAAGACCACGAGTATTTAGGTTAGAGACAAAGGCCTAAGTCACCACAGAATCAGGAGGGATGGCAAAGAAATGACAGAACATCAGGACTTAGCTAATGACCAGATTTGGGAGAAAATGAACAGGGAAGAGTCAAGATACTCAAAGTCTCTCAAAAGAATGCGTAGAACTGCCTAAAGCAAAGCTGGTGATCAAAGAATGTACTAGGAAGGTAAGGAATTAGGAAATCGGAGTTAGAGGACGAGAGAAAGAGATCAAGAAAGGGAAGGACAGGGACCGGCCCGGTGGCGCAGCGGTTAAGTGCACACGCTCTGCTTCTTGGTGGCCTGGGGTTCGCTGGTTTGGATCCTGGGTGCGGACATGGCACCGCTTGGCACGCCATGCTGTGGCAGGCATCCCACATACAAAGTAGGGGAAGATGGGCACGGATGTTAGCTCAGGGCCAGTCTTCCTCAGCAAAAAGAGGAGGATTGGCTGTGGACGTTAGCCCAGGGCTAATCTTCCTCAAAAGAAAGAAAGAAGGCTGGATATTTAACTTATGCCAATAAAATCACTTACCACAAGTATCTCTGTTACCAGAGAGAGAAAACATAAAAGAGAAATGCCAAATTGGAATGAAGGTTCCTGTCCCTGGTGGTTACACTTTCGAAGGAAGGTGGATTACAACGTTTTGCAACCAGACTCAGTTTAATACAATTAAGATAAAAGACTGTTTGAAAGGAAAACTCATTTACCTCCTGGGAGACTCTACGCTGCGTCAGTGGATCTACTACTTACCCAAAGTTGTAAAAAGTATGTAATTATTTTTAAATCTTTTAGAAGTTCAAGCTGATTTTAAAATACTTTCAAGGCGATCTCTGTTCTTTCATTTGGCTGTCTTGTTTTTTACTTCATTTAGCTTTCTATATTTGAGCCTTTTAATTTAAAATATATTGTGTAGTATATTGTATTCCCTCTTTCACAAGAAATGTTCCTCTTTATAAACTCCAGTGAGAACTTTACATTTTGATTGACATTTCACATGTATGAACAGGTACTCTGCCCTAGAGGGTAGAAATGCTACAGTCAAAAATAATCTAGGTAGGTGACTACTTTAAAGGATAGGATATCCCTTTAGAAAATATTAATCATTGCCTTCTAGTTAAAAGATTTATTTTTTTTTATCAGCACTAAAATTTTTTGATCTTCATGGAACTGGACTTTTTAAGAAACATTTGCTCCTGGATGCAGAAAGACACACTCAGATTCAATGGAAAAAACATAGTTATCCTTTTGTCACAATGCAACTCTACTCTGTGATAGAAGAGGGTTATATTCCTCGGGAAATTGACCGGATACCAGGTGACAAAAACACAGCCATCAGCATCACACTTGGCCAGCACTTCAGACTCTTCCCCATTGACATTTTCATTCGCAGGGCCATCAATGTCCGCAAGGCTATTGAACGACTGTTCCTGAGAAGCCCAGCCACCAAAGTGATCCTTAAGACAGAAAACATCAGGGAGATGCATTCAAACACAGAAAGCTTTGGAGATTTCCATGGTTACATTCAATATCTTACCATGAAGGACATTTTCAAAGATCTCAACGTGGGTGTCATTGATGCCTGGGACATGACTATTGCATATGGCACCAATAATGTCCACCCACCTGACCATGTGATTGGAAATCAGATTAACATGTTCTTAAACTACATCTGCTAAAGCACAAACAACAAAATCTCTGTGGCCCAATCTCTGCAAATAACCCTGCTTGTTTTGTCCAAGAAGTTAATTTATTTTAGGGACTAAGAAAATCAAATTTAAGATAATCTGTCTGGGCAGGGAGGATGCTTAAAAACAAAGACAACTGGCATAGGATGCAAAGCCAAAAGAAAAAGACATGAAGAACGATTACACCAAGCTTGGAGCTTGTCTATGTATGATAATAAATGTTCTTATTCTTTAAGCAAGTTTGGGTCATGATTTCTGTTACTTGTGGCTGAAGTTGTACCTGATAATTTAGTAAGGTAAAAGACAGTAAACTTGTGATTGCCATGATGGTCTAAACAGAGGTCATCTAAGTTTTTCTGTAAAGGGCTAGACAGTAAATGTTTTAGGCTTTGCAAGTCATTTGTCACAACTGTTCAACTCTGCCATTGTAGCAAGAAAGCTGCCATAGACAACATGTAAACAAATAAGGATGGCTATATTCCAATAAAATGTGGACATTGAAATTTGAATTTCATATAATTTTCACGTCAGGAAACACTGTTCTTCTTTTAATTTCTACCCAACTTTGAAAAAATGTAAAAACCATTCTTAGATCATGGGCCCTAAAAAAAACATTGTGGATCATATTTGACCTCTAGACCATAGTTTGCCAACCCCCAGTTTAAAAGAAAAAACTTGATAAAATTGAACACAGATCCCTTGGAAGCTGAGGGAAAAACTAGTAACAAACTAGAAATAGAAGAAAACTCCCGTAACTTGAGAAAGGTTATCTACCAGAAAACTACAACAAATATCACTTAATGAATGAAACATAAACATTTCAGGAAGAAAACATGAATGCCTATCACTACTTCTATTCAATAATGTGCTGGCAGTACATGTGAGAAAGGAACAGAAGTTGACTGTCCATGCTTATTTCATCATTCTTCTAGGAAAAAACTAAGAGGCTAGGAGTCAGCCCCATATGGTGTACTGGGTAAGTTCAGTGCTCTCCATTTTGGTGGCTAAGGTTCACAGGTTCAGATCCCAGGTGTGGACCTACATCACTCATTAGCCATGCTGTGGCAGCAGCCCACATACAAAATAGAGGAAGACCGGCACAGATGTTAGCTCAAGGCCAATCTTCCTTAAGCAAAAAAAGAGGAAGATAGATTGGCAACAGATGTTAGCTCAGGGCAAATGTTCCTCAGGAAAAAAAAACAAGCTGAGGCTAAATATAAGAATTTAGAAGATGACCTACAACAAGTTCAACATACAAAAATTAATAGTTTCCCCTCTGGGAAAACAGGATATCCATGTGGAAAAAAATAAAATTGGACCTCTACATTACACTATTCACACACACACAAACTGTTCAGGGAGATCATAGACTTAAATGTGAAAAGCAAGGCGATAAAGCTTCTCAAACAGTACATCTCACACTATCTGTGGTAAAGAGCCACTTTTTATTTTTTTACTATTATTAATTTTTTTTTAGTGAGGAAGGTTTGCCCTGAGCTAACATCCATTGGCAAACGTCCTCTTTTTTTTTTTTTTTTCGCTTGAGGAATATTATCCCTGAGCTAACATCTGTGTCGGTCTTCCTCTATTTTGTGTGTGGGTTGCCTTCACAGCATGGCTGATGAGTGGGGTAGGTCCACGCCCAGGATCCAAACCCACGAATCCAGACCACCACAGCAGAGCACAAACTTAACTAATATGCCACGGGGCCAGCCCCCAAGTAGTTTTTTAATTGGGAAAGATTTAATATTCCCTCAGTTTACCCATAACTTTATAACCTGAGAGAGCAAAGTAAATGAGATAGAGTTAAACCTATTTTGTCTTAATTTGTGTCTCCAACTAAATTTTAAATTACTCTTGAGTAGGGATCTTGCCTTGAATGCCTCTTACTATGCCCAGCGCAAGACAGGTCCTAAAATGTTTGTCAAACAAGTGGATACATTGTTCAGTACATTTTGAAGAAATATCATGGTTTCTTAAATGCTTAAGGGTTTTTTTTTTTTTAAATGTCAGTCTCCATCCCTTGTGACCAGCTGGGTCTTGGAGGATAGGGTGACTATGGAATGGAAAAGTCTCCTTCCAAACTATACAGTAGTCTCCCCTCATCCATGGGGGATATGGTCCAAGACCCCCAGAGGATGCCTGAAACCACAGATAGTCCTGAACTCTATAGATACTATGTTTTTCCTATACGTACATACCTATGATAAAGTTTAATTTACAAATTATTCACAGCAAAATAATAAAATGGAACAATTATAACAATATACTATAAAAAAGTTACATGAATATGGTGTCTCTCTCTCTCAAAATATCTTACTGTACTGTACTCACCCTTCCTTGTGATGATGTGAGATGATACAATGCCTATGTGATGAGATGAAGTGAGTGAATGACGTAGCCATTGTGACATAGCATTAGGTTACTATTGACCTTCAGAAGGAGGATCATCGAGCCATTAGGATGTTGATGGTTGGATGTCAGCAGCAGAGGATGGCTGCAATTGGTTGACTGTGAACAACTGAAACCTCGGAAAGTGAAACTGTGGATAAGGGGGGACCACTGTATACACAAAGTAGACTCAAGAGCTCCCTGAGCTGCCCCATAGGACAACTCTGGCTGATGGGACAAAATCTAGGAGTTTCATGGTGCTCAGCCTCTGCACCATCCCCTAGGGTCGTACTCACATACAGTAACAACACCTGCCCCACCACCACCACCACACAGACACACATACATTCACACAAATTTGAAGGTGGGTATGGAAAAGTTAGATCATAGACTTGAGAGTCAGATTGCCTGGATATGAATCTTGACACTGGCAGTTATTAATTTTATGGCCATATGCAAATTACTTAACATCTTCCTGCTTCATTTTCTAATCTATAAAATGAATATAAGATAGGACCTACCTCACAGAGTTAATTGTTTCCCCATATTCACTGAATAAGTAGGTAGCTGGCTAAGTCTTCATCCTCTCCCGAAACTCCTTCCACTGCCCTGAAAGAATTTAGATCCCACATCCAAACCAATTCAAGCCTCGAGCCTCCTGGTGAGTTTTCATTCCAAGTACCAGTAACCTTCACATCTAACGTATTTTGACAACCCATTTTGAGGGCCACACCTTGAACCTTGCTATCACCCAACTAACATCTCACACTTTCTAACCACCAACTCCTAATCTTCTATATTTCTTATACTCTCACTCTCATTACACCTCCCAGAAATGTTGAATTCACTCACTGATTCAGTAAACAAAAATATACTGAATGCCTCTTCTGTCCCAGGCATGTTTCCATGATTCTTCCATTTTCTTTCACCTTATAAGACCTCTTCTAGTCCAATTTCCTTTTCTTCTCAAAGTAGGTTCTGTATTCATTACTTGAACTATTTTCTCCCCTAAACCCTCAAATTCACTGAACACATGTTTTTCTGTTTGGGTCTCCGTTTCCTTGAAGGAAAGCATCTATTAATTCTAAATTTGTCCTTGGACAGTTTCATCTTTCTGAAGGTTAAGGAAGCAATAAGCAAAATAGTTTCACTAGTTATCAGACATTACTGTAGGATACAAGTTAATTTGTATTCTCACATCAAACCTCATATCAAATAAATCTCAGATTATTTATAGATTCAGCCTTTTTTTAAAAATCCAACTGTTACAACAAACTCAGGGGATATGGTCCCTATAAACCTCTTTTTTTAAAAAAATGTAGAAGACCAACTTCAGCTAAACAAGAGATAAATGGTAAAACCTCCTACAAACAGAATGATGACAATTACTGAATCCACTTAACCATGGTACTAGCCAAAAACATGATAAAACTACCGAGATTAGGGTTGGAAAACAGAATGTAAATATTATAAACTGTGACAATGTAGAAATGTTGTAAATAAGAAAAGTTGGAGGAGGACAGGTGGAGAAATTCCTTATCATTTTTAGCCTGGTATTAAAAGATACTTTTTAAAGCTAATAAGTAATATACATATGCATGAATATATACACATATATTAAAAATACATCTTTTAATAAACAAGTTATATATAACAATATATACTATTATATATTATATATATTTATTATTTATATTATATTTATTGTATATATTTATATAATATAGTATATACTATGTGCTATAATATTTAGCATATACTACATTATATATAGTACGTATAATAACATATATGCAGTATATACAACATATAATATACTATATATACTATATATGGTGATATATACGACTATATATGACATATATAACTTGTTTATTAAAACACATATTTAAGGAAATAAGGGTAAACACAAAGATACATAATTTTGGTCTCTGCTTATAGTAGAGAGTCAATAGATATTGCTGAAGAAAGAGAAGATGAAATATTTTATATAAATTTATTGTAGATATAAACTTATACGTTACATGAAGACAATTGCTAGAACAAAAACACAAACGTTTTCACTTTTTAGAACACAGACAATCAAATGCTGTTAAATTTCAACCCACTAACTTCATTTCCAGGGTATCTGTACAAGATTACTAAATTCAACCCTGTATTAGCAGAAGACTAGAAAAATCTGTATGTCCACTGACAGGGAGGTTAAAGAATGACATCCATACTATGCAATAATGTGTGTCCATCCTAATGGATGACTGAGACAGCTCAATATATACTGAAATGAAAACATATTCAAAAGATATCCTTCTTAAAAAAGCAAGGCACACAACAAATTGGACAGCCTAGAAGAAACGGATAAATTCTTAGACTTGTACAACATCCCAAAACTGAATCAACAAGAAATAGAGAATTTGAATAGACCAATCGCAAGTAAAGAGATTGAAACAGTAATCAAAAACCTCCCAAAAATAAAAGTGTAGGACCAGATGGCTTCTCTGGAAAACTCTACCAAACATTCAAAGATTTAATATCTATGCTTCTCAAATGATTACAAAAAATTGAAGACAGAATGCTTCCTAACTCATTCTATGAGGCCAACATCACCCTGATACAAAGACCAGACAAGGACAACACAAAGAAGGAAAATCAAGGCCAATATTGCTGATGAACATAGACACAAAAATCCTCAACAAAATATTGGCAAACAGAATACAGCAATACACTAAAAGGATCATACACCATGACCAAGTGGGATTTATACCAGGGATGCAGGAATGGTTCAACATCTGCAAATCAATCGATGTGATATACCACATTAATAAAATGAGGAATAAAAAACACATGATCATCTCAACAGATGCAGAAAAGGCATTTGACAAGAGCCAACATCCATTTATGATAAAAACCCTCAATAAAATGGGTATAGAAGGAAAGTACCTCAACATGAAAAAGGCCATATATGACAAACCCACATCCAGCATCATTCTCAATGGGGAAAAACTGAAAGCCATCCCTGTGAGAACAGGAACAAGACAAGGGTGCCCACTCTCACCACTCCTATTCAACATAGTATTGGAGGTTCTGGCCAGAGCAATTAGGCAAGAAAAAGAAATAAAAGGCATCCAAATTGGAAAGAAGTGAAACTCTTTGCTGTTTGCAGACGACATGATTCTACAAATATGAAAACCCTACAGAATCCATCAGAAAACTTTTAGAAATAGCAACTACAGCAAAGTTACAGGGTACAAAATCAACTTACAAAAATCAGTGGCATTTCTATATTGCAATAACAAACTAGTAGAAAGAGAACTCAAGAATACAATTCTATTTACAATTTCAACAAAAATAATAAAATATCTAGGAATAAATTTAACTAAGGAGGTGAAAGACCTATACAATGAAAACTATAAGACATTACTGAAAGAAATCGAAGATGACATAAAGAAATGGAAAGATATTCCATGCACATGGATTGGAAGAATAAACATAGCTAAAATGTCCATATTACCTAAAGCAACCTACAGATTCAGTGCAATCCCAATCAGAATCCCAATGACATTCTTCATGGAAATTGAACAAAGAATCCTAAAATGTATATGGAACAACAAAAGACCCCAAATAGCCAAAGCAATCCTGAGAAAAAAGAACAAAGCTGGAAGCATCAAAATCCCTGACTTCAAAATATACTACAAAGCTATAGGAATCAAAACAGCATGGTGCTGGCACAAAAACAGACACACAGATCAATGGAACAGAACTGAAAGCCCAGAAATAAAACCACACATCTACAGACAGCTAATCTTCAACAAAGGAGTGAAGAATATACAATGGAGAAAGGAAAGTTTCTTCAATAAACGGTGTTGGGAAAACTGGACAGCCACATGCAAAAGAATGAAAGTAGACCATTGTCTCACACCATACACAAAAATTAACTCAAAATGGATTGAAGACTTGAAGGAAAGATGTGAAACCGTAAAACTCCTAGAAGAGAATATAGGCAGTACACTCTTTGACACTGGCCTTAGAAGGATCTTTTCAAATACCATGTCTATTCAGGCATGGGAAACAAAAGAACAAACAAAGAAATAGGATTATATCAGACTAAAGAGCTTCTGCGATGCAAAAGAAGCCAGGAACAAAATGAAAAGACAACCCACCAACTGGGAGAAAATATTTGCAAATCATATATCCGACAAGCAGTTATTCTCCAAAACATGTAAAGAACTTATGCAATTCAAGAACAAAAAACCAAACAACCCAATCCAAAAATGGGCAGAGGATCTGAACAGATTTCTCCAAAGAAGATATACAGATGGCCAATAGGCACATGCAAAGATGCTCAACATCATTAATCATCAGGGAAATGCAAATCAAAACTATAATGAGATATCACCTTACACCCATTAGAATTGCAAGAATCACCAAGACAAAAAATAGCAAATGTTGGAGAGGATGTGGAGAGAAGGGAACTCCCATAGACTGCTGGTGGAAATGCAAACTGGTGCAGCCACTATGGAAAACAGTAAGGAGATTTCTCAAAAAATTAAAAATAGAAATACCATAAGACCCAGCTATTCCACTACTGGGTATTTATCCAAAGAACTTGAAATAACAATTCAAAGAGACTTATGCACCCCTATGTTCATTGCAGCATTATTCACAATAGCCAAGATGTGGGAGCAACCCAAGTGCCCACTGACTGATGAGTGGATAAAGAAGATGTGGTCTACATATACAAAGGAATACTACTCAGCCATAAATAAAGACAAAATCATCCCACTCGCTACAACATGGATGGACCTTGAGGGTATTATGTTAAGTGAAATAAGCCAGATAGAGAAAGACAAACATGACATGATTTCACTGATATGTAGAAGATAAACTAACACATGGACAAAGAGAACAGAGTAGTGGTTACCAGAGGAGAGGGGAGTTTGGGGGTGGGCAGAGGGGTAAAGGGGCACGTTTATATGGTGACTGACAAATAGTAATGTGCAACTGAAACTTCACAATGTTATAAACAATTATGACCTCAATAAAGCAAAAAAAATTAAGAAAAAAAATAGGAAAAGGACTTGAAACGACATTTCTCCAAAGAAGATGTACAAATGGCCAACAAGCATAGAAAAGATGCTCAATGTCTTTAATCACTAGAGAAATGTAAATCAAAACCACAATAAGATATCATCTCACACCCATTAGGTTGGTTGCTATCATAAAAAAAAGCAAAACAGAAAATAAGTGTTCATGAGGACATGTAGAAAATGAAATCTTTATGTATTGTTGGTAGCACTGTAAAATGATGTAGCCACTATGGAAAACAGTATAGCATTTCCTCAAAAAATTACAAATAGAAATACCATATGATCTAGCAATACCACTTCTAGGTATGTATCCAAAAGAATTGAAACCAGGGTCTCAAAGAGATAACTGCACACCCCCTGTCATAATAGCATTATTCACAATAGCCAAGAGGTGGAAGCAACCCAAATGTCAATCAACAGATGAAAAGATAAAATGTAGTAATATATGTACAATGAAATGTTATTCAGTCTCAAAGGAAAGAAATTCCAGCACATGCTACAACATGGATGAACATTGAGGACATTATGCCAAGTAAAATAAGTCAGTCACAAAAACACAAACACTGTATGATTTCGCTTATATCAGGCATCTGGAGTTGTCAAACTCAATAAAAAGAAAGTGTAATGGTGGTTGCCAGGGGCTGGGAGGAACAGAGGAATAGGGCATTGTTATTTAATGCATACAGAATTTTAGTTTTACAAGATGAAAAAGTTCTAGAGATTGGTTGCACAATGTGAATATACTTAACCACTACTGAACTGTACACTTAAAAATGGTTAAAATGGTGGGGCTGGCCCCGTGGCCGAGTGGTTAAGTTCGCGCACTCCGCTGCAGGCGGCCCAGTGTTTCGTTGGTTCGAATCCTGGGCGCGGACATGGCACTGCTCGTCAGACCACGCTGAGGCAGCGTCCCACATACCACAACTAGAAGAACCCACAACGAGAAATATACAACTATGTACTGGGGGGCTTTGGGGAGAAAAAGGAAAAAAAAATAAAATCTTAAAAAAAATTAAAAAATAAAAAAAAATGGTTAAGATGGTAAATTTCATGTTATATGTATTTTACCACAATGAAAAAAAGAGAAGATACTTCTATTTCTCCTAATATGGTAGCCAATATAATCTAAAAACATATCTGCTACACAATACCTAGAAATTCTACATAATTTATAACAAACACCTTTTTTAAATGCATAGGTAGTCTTATAAAGTCCCATGGAATTTCATGCCATATACAACCTGACAATTTCTAAATTGTTAGGTATAATGTGGACATTTCCTCTGAACTTTTCCAGACTCATATATTTAACTGCCATTCAACATCTTCACTTATATGGCTTATCAGGCATCTCAAGCTTAAGATCACAATGTAGGGGCCAGCCTGGTGGCACAGTGGTTAAGTGCACACGTTCCACTTTGGCGGCCCGGGGTTCGCCAGTTCGGATCCCGGGTGAGCACCCATGCACTGCTTGTTAAGCCATGCTGTGGTAGGTGTCTCACATATAAAAAAGTGGAGGAAGATGGGCACGGATGTTAGCTCAGGGCCAGTCTTCCTCAGCAAAAAGAGGAGGATTGGTGGCAGATGTTAGCTCAGGGCTAATCTTCCTCCAAAAAAAAAAAAACTAAACTAAATGTCCAAAACCAAACTCTTGATTTTCCTCCACAAACCCACTCTATCCAGTCTTCCTCATCTCAGTAAATAGCAATATATTTCTTACCAGTTGCCCATGCCTAAAAATCTTGAAGACTCTTACATATACTACATATTCATTCCATCATCAAATCCTGTTTTCTTCACCTTCAAACTATATTCAGAATTTTACCACTTCTCACCACCTCCATTGTAACCATCCAAGTGTATGTCATCATCATTTCTTATCCACAATTCTGCAATAGTATTCAATTTTTTTTCTCCCTGATTCCATCCTCAGGTCCTATAGTCTATTTTCCAACTGGAACCAGAGAAATTTATTTAAAATAAAAATCAGGTCACATTCTTGCATGTCACACCTTTGCTCAAAACCCTCCAATAATTTTTCACCCCACCCAGAGTATGAGTGAAACATCTCATCATGACTCACAAGGCCCTACGTGTTCTTGCCTCTCATTACCTCCCTGGCTTCTTATCCTACTACTATTGCCCCTCATTCATTACCCTCCAGCCTCACTGGCTTTCTTGCTTTAAATCAAACAGGAGACAAGGTTTTGGCCTGAAACCCCTACATAAGCCTAAACCTTCAAAGGGCTATTCTCAAAGAAAGGCTGGACTGGAAAAAAAATATATACCCATTGATAATGAAAGTTGACAAAGAAGCTTGTCTGTTTTGTCCTAGATTCTGATAAAGAAGCAAAACTCTCCCCCTGAGAGTTAGTAAGCACAAACCTGCCTTGATAAAGATCTGAAATTCTAATGTATACCACCTGTGCAGTTCAGGAAACACCAATCCAATAACTAATTAAATAAATAAGCAAGGAATCTGGGGATAATTCCCTAAGAGAACTTAACAGAAACAAGTGAAAACTCTTTCTGAATTGGCACACTCAAAACAAACCACACAGGATTGCCATAGATAAATCCCACCAATCATAAAATCACAATCCAGAATTACAAAACAACACAAGGAAACCATGTAACATAAGCAAGAATCAGAAGGTATGATGAAATTAGACCTCTAAGAATTTCAGATGAGAGACTGGCCCCGTGGCCAAGTGGTTAAGTTTGCATGCTCTGCTTCAGTGGCTCAGGGTTTTGCTGGTTCAGATCCTGGGCATGGACATGGCACTGCTCATCAAGCCATGCTGAGGTGGCGTCCCACATGCCACAACTAGAAGGACCCACAACTAAAAATACACAACTATGTACCAGAGGATTTGGGGGAGAAGAAAGGAAAAATAAAATCTTTAAAAGAATGCTACAAATATCTAAAAAGAAAAAGAATTTCAGATGAGTTACCATTAAAAACTATAAGCATTTAAAATTATTAAAGGCACATAAAATAAAATCAAATATATGAAAAAGGAAGATACTAACAAAAATATCACACAGATTTGAAAAAGAACTAAATGATACTTCCAGATATGAAAAATATAAATATAGTCATTAAAACCAAAAACCCCATGGATGAGTTAAGTGGCAGATTAGACAAAGATGAAGACAGAATTAGTGAAATGGAAGACAGGAAAGGGAAATATGAAACAGAAAGCGAGAGAGATTAAATATATAATAAGAAAGTGCATGATGAGGGGTTTTTTGGGGGAAAGAATTTGAAAATAATGTCTAAGAATTTTCTAGAAGAAATGAAAGATACGTATCCTCAGATTAAGATGCCCAGTGAATCCTAAGCAGCATAAATAAAACTAAATCCACACCTAGTATAGAACACCAAAGAGATATAAAGTGTGAGTCTTAGATTTCTGGTTTGCACAATAGGAAGAATACTGGTACCATTTCCCAAGAAAGGGAACACTGAAAGAAGTCCAAGATTTGGCAAGAAAGGGCATGAATTTGATTTTGGATATATGGATTTGAGAACTCTTTGCGCCATCAAAAGTAGTTGCCAAATAGTCACTTGTAGAAAAATTCTTCTTTTCCATTGGCTAAGACAGATTTTTCCAATCACAGCACAATTGACATTTTGGGAAGGATAATTCTTTGTTGTGGGGCTGTCCTGTGCATTGTAGAGTGTTCAGCAGCATCCCTGGCCTCTACCCACTAGATGCCAGTAGCACTCCTCCCAGCTTAACAACCAAAAACATCTCTAGATATTGCCAAATGTCTCCCAGAACACAAAGTCATCCCCAGTTGAGAACCACTCACCTAAGAGAAGACTGTAATTTTTTAAACATAAAATCTACTGAGAAACTAAAATTTTGTAATGTTATCACCAATACATTAAGATCATAAGTCCCTCTGAAAGCCATTATCTCTAGGTTCTTCCCTCTGGGGTCCTGAACAGCAGTGCACTTTATTTGACAGCCCTCTTGGCTTGCTTGGAGCTTTCCTGATCCATTAGCCCTGGAATAAATAAGGCGCTTGCCTCCATGGCCCCAAAGATTCCTCCTTGAAATTTTAAGTTGCCGTATTTGAACAGCAGAACAGTCATCCAGATTCCAGTAGTTTTGCAACGTGAAAATATCTTAACTATACCACAACAACAATAAGCAGCATATTCTCCCAAATTAAAAAGAAGGTCACCAAAAGATGACTCGAGATTCATGTTCACTTCAATACCTGAAAAAATAGGCTAATTTTCTGTTTCCCTTTTTTGAAGGTCTAGCGTGTACATTGAAATAATGAAACACATTGAACCCACTGCATGACTATAAGTCTGCTCTTTGCTGTAAGAGGTAGTACTTAGGACAATGGTTCCCAAATTGACTGGATGTCTCAGAATCACCTGGAGAGCTTTTTAAAAAGCAGAAATTTCCAAGTTTTTACACTAAAAATTAGTTCTTGGAAGGAGTTCCAAAATCTGTTGTTGTTTTTTGTGGGTTTTTTTTTTTTTTTTTGAGGAAGATTAGCTGAGCTAACTACTGCCAGTCCTCCTCTTTTTTGCTGAGGAAGACTGGCCCTGAGCTAACATCCGTGCCCATCTTCCTCTACTTTATATGTGGGATGCCTACCACAGCATGGTGTGCCAAGCGGTGCCATGTCTGCAACCGGTATGGGAACCGGCAAACCCAGGCTGCAGAGAAGTGAACGTGCGCACTTAACCACTGCGCCACTGGGCCGGCCCCTGTTCTTGTTTTTAACACCTCATGTATACTGCTAGGTTTGAGAACTACCACTTTAGAGTATGGACATTCTTACTCAGGGTTCTAACCATTCAGCCTCAGTCCTGATATGGCCCTAATAAAATGATTTTATGGTCAAATGTTAGAGTTGTTGTTAAAGATGGCAGTGTATTCATAAATAATCCATGGCTCAAAGAAAACACCAAAACTGTAATTATAGAAACAGAATAGAAAGTCTAGACATAGACCTAGAAAATTCACTCAACTGATTTCCAACAAAGGCACCAAGGCAACTCAATGATAGTCTTTTTTCTACAAATGGTGTTGGAACAACTGGATATCCAGTGGGAGAAAAATAACGAACCCTGACCTCTACTTCCCAAAAGTATTTATCCCTCAAATCCCCAAAAGTCAATCCGGGATAGATGATAGGATCAAACAAAAAGCCAAAACTGTAAAGCTTCTAGAAGAAAACAGACTATATTTACAATATTCAGGTAGGTAAAGATTTCTTGAATGAAACACAAAAAGCAATAAAAAAATTATAAAAAATGGGCTTCATTAAAATTAAAATCATCTATTATTCAGAAGACACTGTAAAAAAAAGATAGACCACAGTATCCAGAATATATAAAGAACTCCAACAACTCTAATAACAGAAAGACAACCCAATTAAAAAATAGGCAAAAGGCTTGAACACACACTTCACAAAAAAGTTATATGAATCTTTGATAAACACACAAAAAGATGTTCAATATCATTAGTCATCAGAGAAATACCAATTAAAACACAACGAGGGGCTGGCCCCGTGGCCAAGTGGTTAAGTTCACGCGCTCCGCTGGAGGCGGCCCAGTGTTTCGTTGGTTCGAATCCTGGGCGCGGACATGGCACTGCTCATCAGACCACGCTGAGGCGGCATCCCACATGCCACAACTAGAAGAACCCACAACGAAGAATACACAACTATGTACCGGGGGGCTTTGGGGAGAAAAAGGAAAAAATTAAAAAAAAAAAAACACAACGAGATCTTATTTTATACCCAATAAAATAGCTAAAATTAAAAAGACTGACAATACCAATTGCTAGCAAGGATGTGGAACAACTGGGGTCTCGTGCATTTCTCGATGGAGTATATAATGGTACAACCACTGGAAAAACAATTTGGCAATTTCTTATTAAATTAAGCATACATCTATCCCTTAACCAGAAATTCCACTAAGTATTTACCCAAAAGAAATCAAAATATGTCCACAAAAGGACTTTTATAGGAATATCAGAGTAGTTTTATTAATAATAGCCAAAAACTGGAAATACCCTAAAAGTCCATCCAGCATAGAAAGGATAAACAATTGTGGTATGGTCATACAAAGAAATTTTAAAAGTTCCGCAATCTAAAAAAAAAAAAGATGAACTGCTGATACAAGCAACAAAGTAGATTAATCTAAAAACCATTATCTGAGGGAAAGAAGTCAGAAATAAAAGAGCACATGCCATTTGATTTCATCCACATGAAGTTCAAGAATCAACACAACAACTGTGCTGACAGAAATCATGACAGTGGTTGCTGGGTGGTGGGGGGAGGTTGACTGGAACGGGACATGAGGGAACATTCAGGGGAATTGAAAAGTTCTGTTGCTTGCTTGGTGTGTTGGTTACACAGATTTGTCAAAACTTATCAAATTGTACAATTAAGATATGTGCATTTCACCAAATGTAAATTTTACTTCAATAAAAAACTTATCAAGTTGTACACTTCAGATAAGTGCATTTTACTGTTTGTAAATTATACTCAATTTTTATAAAAGCTAAAGAAGTGCAGTTATAGACTATTAAATCTATAAAAACAACAAAATCCACATATAAAAATTGATATGATGGTCTCTATTTCATTTATTTCTGCTCTGATTTTTATTATTTCCTTCCTTCTACTGATTTTGGGCTTTGGATGTGCTTCTTTTTCCAGTTCCTTTAGGTGCACTATTAGATTGTTTATTCGAGATTTTTCTTGTTTGTTGAGGTAGGCCTGTATTGCTATAAACTTGCCTCTTAGAACCACTTTTGCTGTATTCCATAAGCTTAGGCATGTTGTATATTTGAAAATATAAACAAAGTCAACAAGCCTTTAGCTAGACCCACCAAGAAAAAAAGAGAGAAGGCTCAAATAAATAATATCATAAATGAAAGAGGAGAAATTACAATGGATGCCTCAGAAATACAAAAGACTATAAGAGAAAACTATAAAAAGCTGTATGCCAACAACTTGGATAATCTAGAAGAAATGGATAAATTCTTAGAATCATAAAACCTTCCAAAACTAAATCAAGAAGAAATGGAGAATTTGAATAGACCAATCACCAGTAAGGAGATCCAAACAGGTATCGAAAACCTCCCCAAAAATAAAAGTCCAGGACCAGATACTTCCCTGGTGAATTCTACCAAACATTCAAAAAAGACTTAATACCTATCCTTCTCAAACTCTTCCAAAAAATTGAAGAGGAGGGGAGGCTTCCTAACCCATTCTACGAAGCCAACATTACCCTGATACCAAAACCAGACAAGGACAACACAAAAAAAGAAAATTACAGGCCAATATCACTGATGAACATGGACGCGAAACTCTTCAAGAAAATACTAGCAAATTGAATACACAATACATTAAAAAGATTATACCCGTGATCAAGTGAGATTTATTCCAGGGATACAGGGATGGATCAACATCCGCAAATCTATCAACGTGATACACCACATTAACAAAATGAAGAAGAAAAATCACATGATCATCTCAATAGATGCAGAGAAAGCATTTGACAAGATACAGCATCCATTTATCATAAAAACTCTCAATAAAATGGGTATAGAAGGAAAATATCTCAACATAACAAAGGTCGTATATGACAAACCCACAGCTAATATCATTCTCAATGGAGAAAAATGAAAGCTATCCCTCTAAGAACAGGAACCAGATATGGATGCCATTTCACCATTCTTATTTAACATAGTATTGAAATTCTTAACCAGAGCAATCAGTCAAGAAAAAGAAATAAGGATCCAAATTGGAAAGGAAGAAGTGAAACTGTTACTATTAGCAGATGGCATAATTTTAAATATAGAAAACCCTAAAGAATCCTCTAAAATGCTTTGAGAAATAATAAATGAATATGGTAAACTTGCAGGATAGAAAATCAACATACAAAAATCAGCTGCATTTATATACACTAACAACAAAGTAACAGAAAGAGAACTCAAGAATACAATCACATTTACAATTGCAACAAAAAGAATAAAATGCCTGGGAATAAACTTAACCAAAGAGTGAAAGATCTGAACACTGAAAACTATACAACATTGTTGAAAGAAATTGAAGAAGATACAAACAAATGGAAAGATACTCCATGCTCTTGGACTGGAAGAATAAACATAGCTAAAATGCCCATACTTCCTATAGCAATCTACAGATTCAATGCAATCCCCATCAAAGTTCCAACAACAGTTTTCACAAAAATAGAGCAAAGAATCCTAAAATTTATATGGAACGACAAAAGACTCCAAATAGCCAAAGGAATCTTGAGAAAAAAGAACAAAGATAGAGGAATCACACTTCCTGATTTTAAAATATACAACAAAGCTATAGTCACCAAAACAGCATGGTACTGGCACAAAAACAGACACAAATCAATGGAACAGAATCGAGAGCCCAGAAATAAACCCATACATACATGGACAGCTAATTTTCGATGAGGGAGCCAAGAAGACACAATGGAGAAAGGAAAGTCTCTTCAATAAATGGTGTTGGGAAAACTAGACAGCAATATGCCAAAGAATGAAAGAATCATCTTCCACCACCGTACACAAAAATTAACTCAAAATGGATTAAAGACTTGAATGTAAGACCTGAAATCATTAAAATTCTAGAAGAAAACATAGGCAGTATGCTCTTCAACATCAGTCTTAGCAGCATATTTTCAAGTACTATGTCTGCCTGGGCAAGGGAAAAAATAGAAAAAATAAACAAATGGGACTACATCAAACTAAAAAGCTTCTACATAGCAAAGGAAACCATCAACAGAACAAAAAGACAAACTAATGATTGGTAGAAGATATTTGCCGATCATATATCTGATAAGGGGTTAATATCCAAAATATATAAAGAACTTACACATCTCAACAACAGAAAAACTAACAACCCAATTAAAAAATAGGCAAAAGATCTGAATAGACATTTCTCCAAACAAGAAATACAGATGGCCAAAAGGCACATGAATGGAGGTTCAACGTCACTAACTATCAGGGAAATGCAAATCAAAGCTACAATGAGATACCTCACTCCCTGTCAGAATGGCTATAATTAACAAGACAGGAAACAACAAGTGTTGGAGAGGATGTGGAGAGAAGGGAACTCCCATACACTGCTGGTGGGAGTGCAAACTGGTGCAGCCACTATGGAAAACAGTATGGAGATTCCTCAGAAAATTAATAATAGAACTACCATACCATCCAGCTATTCCAGTGCTAGGTATTTATCCAAAGAACATGAAAACACAAATGTGTAAAGCTACATGCACCCCTGTTCATTGCAGCATTATTCACAATAGCCAAGACTTGGAAGCGACCTAGGTGCCCATCAAGGGATGAACAGATAAAGAAGATGTGGTATAGATACACAATGGAATACTACTCAGCCATAAGAAACGATGAAATCCGACCATTTGTGACAATTTGGATGGACCTTGAAGGTATTATGCTAAGCGAAATAAGTCAGAGGGAGAAAGTCAAATACCATATGATCTCACACATAAGTAGAAGATATAAACAATGACAAACAAACACATAGAGACAGAGACTGGATTGGTGGTTACCAGAAGGGAAGGGGTTAGGGAGAAGGGCAAAGGGGCTGATTAGGCACATGGGCATGGTGATGGATTCTAATTAGTCTTTGGTGGCAAACATGATATAATCTACACAAGAATCAAAATATAATGATGTGCACCTGAAATTTATATAATGTTATTAACTAACGTTACCACAATAAAAAACAAATCAATCAAAAATAAAAATAAATTGATATGAGGACAACTATATTCAGAAGAAATCTCAAGCCTTAAATATATTTATTTTTAAAACTAGAAAGTGAAAGTAAACTTGAGAAAAATGTCAAAAAAGGAAAGAGCCTAAGAGATAAAGAGAAATAAATTAATCATAATGTAAAAGTAAAATTATTAGAAAATATAAAAAGATTTAATAAATCATCAAGCTAATTCTTTCAAAATATCAATAAAATGGACAAACTTCTTGCAGATTTAAACAACAGAAAACATTCAAATCATTAAAAGTGAAAATTAGGCTTTATTCACAGATATAGAAGTACTTTATAATGGTATAAAAAAATTCAAATGCAGTACTGTAAACTAAAAATTCAAATTTTCAAATAAGGATGAAACACATGATTTCCTAGAAACACAAAAACTTCCAGAAATGACTTGAGAAAGCAATCTATCTGGATACCAATAACTGTGGAAGAAACAGAAATTTTCTCTTTTTTTTGAGGAAGATTAGCCCTGAGCTAACATCTGCCACCAATCCTCCTCTTTTTGCTGAGGAAGACTGGCCCTGAGCTAACATCCATGCCCATCTTCCTCTACTTTTTATATGTGGGACGCCTACCACAGCATGGTTTGCCAAGCGGTGCCATGTCCACACCCAGGATCCAAACCAGAGAACCCCAGCCACGAAAGCAGAATGTGCACCATGCACTTAACTGCTGCACTACCGGGCCAGTCCAAAACAGAAATTTTTGCCTGGGGAATAAATCTAAATGCTGTACACCATGTGTAGACAATTTTGCTAGTGAGTTCTAGCACAGCTTCAAGGAAAGGTAATTCACATATAATTTAAACTGTTCCAGAGCACAGAAAAAGTTGGCATCCTTCCCAACTCATTTTCCCAAACCAGCAATACCTAATTCCAAAGTCCAATAAATAGAGCACAAAAAAGGAAATCACAAACTAATCTCCCTATTAATATAAATAATACGCTAATACAGTAGCATGTTTAATATACCAGTCAATTAGTCACTTCAATACCTCAGAAGATTAAAAAATAATTATTTTAATAAATGCAAAGATTAAAAAAATAATTAAAATAAATACAAAAGCTCCCTGATAATAGAAGAAAATCTTCTTAATCCATTAGAGAATACTTATTGCATATAGATAGCCAATATTATAGTTAATGATGAAATACTAGAGACCACAACTATTAAATTCAGGAACGAGAGCTGTGTGCTGATTATTATTTTGCACTTTTTCATTATTTATTATTTAGCACAATAAAAGACAGAAGAATTTTTTTAATTGATAAATTTTAGAACCGCTGGGACAAATTAATCTCTGTTTTCTGATGATGTTTCTCTAAATGGCAAACCTAAGTAAATCAAACGAAAATTCACTAGTAGAAGTCAGTCAGGAGACAAAAGTCAACATATTTATTTTTCTATATACCACCAGTAATCAGTTAAGAAATTTAACAGAAGAAAATCCCCATTTTAAACAACAACCAGAAATACAAAATGCCTACAAAACATCTTAATAACAAAGGTGAAACAATTTATATGGTGAAAACTACCAAACTTTACTGAGGTCTAGAAAAGAAAACCTGTTTATTAGAATGTTTAATACCATAAACATTACGGCAATCTTAATGAAAATACCAATGAAATGTTTAAGAAGTTAATACAATAATTCCAATGTTCATTTGAAAGAATAAATGTTAGAATTAGCAGAAATTATTTTAAAGTGTGTAATAAGATAATAATAAAAGATATATAATAATTGTTTTATAAAATATTAAAATGCATAATAGAGACATAAATTAGACGATAGAGTACTGCAACAGGAATAGATAGAATCAGAACCAATTATATATAATCATTCCCTCTATAATAAAAATGCCATCTTGAATCAAAACAACTCTCTGAGGGAGGAGGGTGAGGAGTTATTCCCATTTAACAGAAGAGGAAACTGAGGATCAGACAGTAAAGTAACTTGCTCTAAGTCACCCAGTTACCACCCAGCTAGAAAATGTTATTAATGGTGATCATTACTTGGAGATGGGATTACAAATTATTATTTTTTTCTACTTTGTGATGACCCCGTCTATAACAAATAGAAATAATAAGGATAATATTTTTGAAATATTAAACTGATGTGAATTTCATTTATCATATGTTGTGTTATCCTGACTGATTAACAATATTCATCATTTAGGGGGAAGAAAGAAGTATTGCTCAGTTTTGATCTTCAAACCAGAATTCTAGCACATGGAAACAGAAAAGACTTGAAAGCTTGGTTTGGTTCTTTGTTTTTAAAAGGGACAATACCTTCAAAAGGGTATTTAGAGCATCATGGCAGAGTGAGGTCTCTCAGAAATCTTTCCCCTCCAATATACAACAACAACAAAAATCCATAATCCAACAAAGGACATCCAAACACAACACAAAAAACATCAGAGAGACCCCTGTAGCCATACGTTGGAGAGTGGAGAGACTGGAGCCCCCCTTGGAGAAGGTGGAATGGAGTAAGAGAAATCTTCACTCCCTTCCCTTAAAGACTGCAATCCCTCCACTGTGGCAAAAGCTTTCATGGGGGGTGATGTTATCAAGCCAACACCCCAAGAGAGCAGGAGAAAACCTTGAGAGCATGCAGGAGAAAGTGCCCCTCCTCCCACCCACTCAGCATGGCTACAGCCCCTGGGATTTCAGCTGAAGGCAGAGAGCTCAGAATATGTGGCTCTTGACCTCCACACGGTGGCAATAGGCAGTAACTGCAACCAAATGACACCAGGATGTAAAAGAACAGAATTCCCTCTAGTAATATCAAACACTACATTAGATCTCCAGACCAGAGAGAAAATGACAAGTAGCCAGAAATCAGTCCTGAGGATGCAGAAATATGTAATCTAAATGACAAAGAATTCAAAACAGCTATCATCAAAAAAACTCAGTGAATTAAAAGAGAATGTAGAGAAACAATTCAACAAGTTCAGGAGCTACAAAGAGATTGAAACTATAAAGAAGAATCAGTCAGAAATATTAGAGATGAAAGACACAATGGAAGAAACAAAACAAAATATGGATTCCCTGAATGCTCAAGTGGACACCATAGAGGAGCATATCAGCATAATCGAAGACAGACATGTTGAAATGCTCCAGATAGAGGAAGAGAGAGAACTAAGACTAAAAGAAATTAAGAAAGTCTCCGAGAAATATCTGACTCAGTTAGGAAATGCAACATAAGAATTATAGGTATTCAAGAAGGAGAAGAGAACAGAATGGAGTAGAAACTTGTTCAAAGAAATAATAGTAGAGAACTTCCCAAACCTAGGGAAGGAAATCCATGTGGAAGAGGCTGCCAGACCTCCCAAATATGTGAGTGTAAAAAGACCTACTGCAAGGCATATAGTAGTGGAACTGGCAAACCTGGATGAAAAAGAAAGAATACTAAGGGCAGCAAGGCATAAGAAAATAACCTACAAAGGAATCAGGCTTTCAGTGGATTTCTCTGCAGAAACCTTACAGGCTAGGAGAGACTGGAATGACATATTCAAATCATTGAAGGACAAAGACTTTCAGCCAAGAATACTCTATCCAGAGAAAATATCCTTCAGATATGAGGGAGAAATAAAAACTTTCCCAGACAAACATAAGCTAAGGTAGTTCACAGCCACAAGACCCCCACCCCCACAAGAAATCCTCAAGAAGGCCCTCATACCTGAAAAAAAAGAGAAAGGGGTTACAAAGCACGGAGTAAGGAGTTAAACAGGTAGACAGAATCAGAGCAGGACAGCAAATGCTCAAGTATAGCATTAAAGACAAAGGGAAGGGAAACACCAAAAACAAAGATAATCTTGTCATTTTAACCACAAACTCATAACACAAGATGGAATAAGATGTGAGAAAAACCACTTAGGAGGGGAAGAGAAAAGGGACAGAATTGGTTTAGTCTAAGGAAATTAGAGGCCATCAGAAAAGGGACTGTCTTATCCATGAGATCTTGAATATAAATCTCAGGGTAACCACTAAACACAAAAAGAAGAACAGAGACACAAATAGAGGGTCCCAGAGAGAGACACGGTGGGCACGGAGGTCTCCCAGCTGCCGTTGCCCGCCCCGTGGGACTAGGGATTGCCGGAGATCTCGGAGAGGACCGGGGCGGGGGATCTTTCAAAGGCGGGTCCGGCGACCCGGTGGGGAAGCGCCGGAGCTCCGCCAGGCAGCAGACAAAACTCTCTGTCTGCCGGTAGCAGAGGGGCCACGCTGAGCACTCAGGGCTCCCGGCAGAGGGCCGGAGAGAAGCCCAGAGGGCGGGGCGACCCCCAGCTGCCGTTGCCCGCCCCGGGGGACTAGGGATTGCCGGAGATCTCGGAGAGGACCGGGGCGGGGGAACTTTCAAAGGCGGGTCCGGCGATCCGGTGGAGAAGCGCCGGAGCTCCGCCCAGGCAGCAGACAAAACTCTCTGTCTGCCATTAGCAGAGGGGCCACGCCCAGCATTCAGGGCTCCCGGCAGAGGCTCTGACGGAAGCCCAGAGGGCGGGGCGTCCCCCAGCTGCCGTTGCCCGCCCCGTGGGACTAGGGATTGCCGGAGATCTCGGAGAGGACCGGGGCGGGGGAACTTTCAAAGGCGGGTCTGGCGACCCGGAGGGGAAGCGCCGGAGCTCCGCCAGGCAGCAGACAAAACTCTCTGTCTGCCGGTAGCAGAGGGGCCACGCTGAGCATTCAGAGCTCCCGGCAGAGGCCCGGAGAGAAGCCCAGAGGGCGGGGCGACCCCCAGCTGCCGTTGCCCACCCGGTGAGGCTAGGGATTGCCGGAGATCTCGGAGAGGACTGGGGCTGGAGAGAGTTCCAGAGACCCAGCTTAGTAGCCTAGGGGGAAACCCTACAGGCTCACAGAAGCCTTAGGGAAAGCCTCTGCACAGCACCAGTAGAAGGCACCCAGCCGCCAGCCACAAGGCTGGAAGACCCCAGGGCAAAAGCAGCATAGCTAGGTGTACTAACCACAGACTGTAGAAGATGCCAATAGCTCTCCTGCGACCCATAGAGGACAAGTGAGATTTGGTGGGTGCCGACAGCAACCGAGCGACAAATAAAAGTGATCCCACCCCTGGCTGCTGGAAAAGCCCATAACACCGTTGCAGACCCCAAGGAGAGAGCGCATCTAGGTGGGCAACAACAGTAGGCACCTGCAGTCTGAAGCCCCCCGTGACGGCCCCCACGGCAGAGGAGGGAATCCAAAGGGCCACTGTGGCTACGAAGAGGGGCCCAGGCCCAGTTAGCAACTACGGACAGGGTTCCTGGTTGGTGAAGTATAAACAGCTGCTCCCCCCACCGCAGCAGCTGAAACAAGTGAAAGGAGCAACTAAACTCTGTCTCCATGCGGAGGCACAAATCAACATCATCAAGCAATATGAAAAAATACATTAAATCTCCAGAACAGAAAGAAAGTAACAAATACACAGAAAACAATCCCAAAGAAAATGAGATATATAACCTAAATGATGATGACTTCAAAACAGCCATCATTAAAATACTCACTGAGTTAAGAGAGAATTCTGACCGACAACTCAACGAGTTCAGGAGCTATGTCACAAAAGAGTTTGATACGATAAAGAAGAACCAAACAGAAATACTGGAAATGAAGAACACAATAGAGGAGATTAAGAAAAATCTAGATGCTCTGAACAGTAGGGCCGATAATTTGGAGGAAAGAATTAGCAATTTGGAAGATGGCAATATAGAATTGTTGCAGGCAGAGGAGGAGAGAGAAGCAAGACTTAAAAGAAATGAAGAAACTCTCCGAGAATTATCAGACACAATTAGGAGATGCAACGTAAGGATTATAGGTATACCAGAGGGAGAAGAGAAGGAGAAAGGGGCAGAAAACCTATTCAAAGAAATAATGGCTGAGAACTTCCCAAATCTGGTGAGGGAGATGGATCTTCAGGTGACAGAAGCCAATAGATCTCCAAACTTTATCAATGCAAGAAGACCAACTCCACGGCATATAGTAGTGAAGCTAGCAAAAGTCAACGACAAGGAGAAAATATTAAGGACAGCCAGGCAAAAGAAACTAACCTACAAAGGAACCCCCATCAGGCTATCAGCAGATTTCTCAGCAGAAACTTTACAGGCTAGAAGAGAGTGGAATGATATATTCAAAAATCTGAAGGACAAAAACCTACAGCCGAGAATTCTCTACCCAGCGAAAATATCCTTCAAATACGATGGAGAAATAAAAACTTTCCCAGATAAACAAAAATTAAGGGAGTTCATTGCCACAAAACCTCCTCTTCAGGAAATCCTCAGGAAAACCCTCATTCCTGAAAAATCCAAAAAAGGAAAGGGGCTACAAAACCAAGAGCAGAGGAGATAAGTAGAAGGACAACAACAGAGAGTAGCAGCTCTACATCAGAACAGATTAAACCATGGGACGAGAAACAAAGGAAACTGAAGAAAACCGGAAAACAAGACACAAAATGGTAGTGGTAGGCCCCCACGTCTCAATAATTACTCTAAACGTAAACGGATTGAACTCCCCAATCAAAAGACACAGAGTGGCAGGATGGATCAAAGAACAAGATCCAACAATATGCTGCCTCCAGGAAACACACCTCAGCCCCAAAGACAAACACAGACTCAGAGTGAAGGGATGGAGAACAATACTCCAAGCTAATAATGAACAAAAGAAAGCAGGTGTCGCTATACTAATATCAGACAAGGTAGATTTCAAAGCAAAACAGATAAAGAAAGACAAAGAGGGACAGTATATAATGATAAAAGGGACTCTCCACCAAGAAGACATAACACTTATAAATATATACGCACCCAACACAGGAGCACCAAAATTTGTAAAGCAACTCTTAATAGAACTAAAAGAAGACATCAACAACAATACAATAATAGTAGGGGACCTCAACACACCATTAACACCAATGGACAGAACATCCAGACAGAAAATCAACAAGGAAATAATAGAATTAAATGAAAAATTAGACCAGATGGACTTAATAGATATATATAGAACACTTCATCCAAAAACAGCAGGTTACACATTCTTCTCAAGTGCACATGGAACATTCTCAAGGATTGACCATATTTTGGGAACCAAAGCAAACATCAATAAATACAAGAGAGTTGAAATAATATCAAGCATCTTTTCTGATCATAACGCTATTAAACTAGAAATCAACTACAAGAAAAAAGCAGAGAAAGGTGCAAAAATGTGGAGACTAAACAACACGCTTCTCAACAAACAATGGATCATTGAAGAAATTAAAGAAGAAATCAAATATTATCTGGAGACAAATGAAAATGAGAACACGACATACCAAATCATTTGGGATGCAGCAAAAGCAGTCCTAAGAGGGAAATTCATCACAATACAGGCTCACCTCACTAAACAAGAAAAAGCTCACGTAAGCAACCTCAAACGACACCTAACAGAACTAGAAAAAGAAGAACAAACAAGGCCCAGAGTCAGTAGAAGGAGGGAAATAATAAAAATAAGAGCAGAAATAAACGATATTGAAACAAAAAAGACAATAGAAAGGATCAATGAAACAAAGAGTTGGTTCTTCGAAAGAATTAACAAAATTGACAAACCCCTAGCCAGACTCACCAAGAAAAGAAGAGAGAAATCGCAAATTAATAAAATCAGGAATGACAGAGGAGAAATCACAACAGATACCAATGAAATACAAGAGATCATAAGAGAATACTATGAAAAACTATATGCCAACAAACTGAACAACCTGGAAGAAATGGACAAATTCCTAGACTCCTACAATCTCCCCAAACTGAATCAGGAAGAAATGGAGAATCTGAATAGACCAATCACAAGTAAGGAAATAGAAACGGTAATCAAAAACCTCCCCAAAAACAAGAGTCCAGGACCAGACGGCTTCTCTGGAGAATTCTACCAAACATTCAAAGAAGACTTAATACCTATTCTCCTCAAACTGTTCCAGAAAATTGAGAAAGATGGAGAACTCCCTAACACATTCTATGAAGCCAACATCACTCTGATCCCCAAACCTGACAAGGACAACACAAAGAAGGAGAACTACAGGCTGATATCACTGATGAACATAGATGCAAAAATCCTCAACAAAATTTTGGCAAACCGATTACAGCAATACATCAAAAAGATTATACACCATGATCAAGTGGGATTTATACCAGGGACACAGGGATGGTTCAACATCCGCAAGTCAATCAACGTGATACACTACATTAACAAAATGAAAACCAAAAACCACATGATCATCTCAATAGATGCAGAGAAAGCATTCGACAAGATCCAACACCCATTTATGATAAAAACCCTCAGTAAAATGGGTATAGAAGGAAAGTACCTCAACATAATAAAGGCCATATATGATAGACCCACAGCCAACATCATACTCAATGGACAAAAGCTGAAAGCCATCCCTCTGAGGACAGGAACAAGACAAGGGTGCCCACTTTCACCACTCCTATTCAACATAGTTCTGGAGGTGCTGGCCAGAGCAATTCGGCAGGAAAAAGAAATAAAAGGAATCCAAATAGGTAACGAAGAAGTAAAACTCTCGTTGTTTGCAGACGACATGATCTTATACATAGAAAACCCCAAAGAATCCACAGAAAAACTATTAGAAATAATCAACAACTACAGCAAAGTAGCAGGGTATAAAATTAACGTGCATAAATCAGTAGCATTTCTATACACTAACAATAAACTAACAGAAAAAGAACTCAAGAACTCTATCCCATTCACAATAGCAACGAAAAGAATAAAATACCTTGGGATAAACTTAACCAAGGAAGTGAAGGATCTATACAATGAAAACTACAAGACTCTCTTGAAAGAAATAGGCGATGACATAAAGAGATGGAAAGACATCCCTTGCACATGGATCGGAAGAATAAACATAGTTAAAATGTCCATACTACCTAAAGCAATATACAGATTCAATGCTATCCCAATCAGAATCCCAAGAACATTCTTCACAGAAATTGAACAAACAATCCTAAAATTCATATGGGGCAACAAAAGACCGCGAATTGCTAAAGCAATCCTGAGCAAGAAAAACAAAGCCGGCGGAATCACAATCCCCTATTTCAAAACATACTACAAAGCTACAGTGATCAAAACAGCATGGTACTGGTACCAAAACAGGTCCACAGATCAATGGAACAGAATTGAAAGCCCAGAGATAAAACCACACATCTATGGACAGCTAATCTTCGACAAAGGAGCAGAGGGCCTACAATGGAGAAAAGAAAGTCTCTTCAACAAATGGTGCTGGGAAAACTGGACAGCCACATGCAAAAGATTGAAAATTGACCATTCTTTTTCACCACACACCAAAATAAACTCAAAATGGATCAAAGACCTAAAGATTAGGCCTGAGACAATAAGTCTTTTGGAAGAGAATATAGGCAGTACACTCTTTGACATCAGTTTCAAAAGAATCTTTTCGGACACTGTAACTCCTCAGTTGAGGGAAACAATAGAAAGAATAAACAAATGGGACTTCATCAGACTAAAGAGCTTCTTCAAGGTAAGGGAAAACAGGATTGAAACAAAAAAACAGCTCACTAATTGGGAAAAAATATTTACAAGCCACTTATCCGACAAAGGGTTAATCTCCATAATATACAAAGAACTCACACTGCTTAACAACAAAAAAACAAACAACCCGATCAAAAAATGGGCAGAGGACATGAACAGACATTTCTCAAAAGAAGATATGAATATGGCCAATAGACACATGAAAAGATGTTCATCATCGCTAATCATCAGGGAAATGCAAATCAAAACTACACTAAGATATCACCTTACCCCCGTTAGATTGGCAAAAACATCCAAAACCAAGAACGACAAATGTTGGAGGGGTTGTGGAGAAAGAGGAACCCTCATACACTGTTGGTGGGAATGCAAACTGGTACAGCCACTATGGAAAACAGTATGGAGATTTCTCAAAAAGTTAAAAATAGAAATACCCTATGACCCAGCCATCCCATTACTGGGTATCTATCCTAAGAACCTGATATCAGATATCTCAAGAGTCCGTTGCACCCCTATGTTCATTGCAGCATTATTTACAATAGCCAAGACGTGGAACCAGCCTACATGCCCAGAAACTAATGATTGGATAAAGAAGATGTGGTATATATACACAATGGAATACTACTCAGCCATAAAAAAAGACGAAATTGGCCCATTCACAACAATGTGGATGGACCTCGAGGGTATTATGTTAAGCGAAATAAGTCAGTCAGAGAAAGACGAACTCTATATGACTCCACTCATAGGTGGAAATTAGTATATTGAGAAGGAGATCTGATTGGGGGTTACCAGGGAAAAGGGGGGGTGGGGGGAGGGTACGGAGGGGGAAGTGGTGTACCCACAACATGACTAACAAAAATGTACAACTGAAATCTCACAAGGTTGTAATCTATCATAACATTAATAAAAAAAAAAAAAGAAAAAAAGAGAAGAAAAAAAAAAAATAAAAAATAAATAAGGAGAAAATAAATAACCACAACATAAAAAACTACATAACTTGATTGGTAGACCAAAATAACAGGAAGAGAAACAAAGGAAATGCTGGAGAACCGAAAAACGAGTGATAAAACGGCAGCATTAAGCCCTCATATATCAATAATCACACTAAATGTAAGTGGATTGAATTCTCCAATAAAAAGACACAGAGTGGCGAGATGGATTAAAGAACAAGACCCAAGAATATGCTGCCTCCAGGAAACACATCTCAGCTTCAATGACAAACACAGGCTCAGAGTGAAGGGATGGAAAACGATACTCCAAGCTAATGGTAAACAAAAGAAAGCAGGTGTTGCAATACTCATATCAGACAAAGTAGACTTCAAGATAAGACAGGTAAAGAGAGACAAAGAGAGGCAGTATATAATGATCAAAGTGACATTCCATCAAGAAGAAATAACACTTATAAATATCTATGCACCCAACACAGGAGCACCAAAGTACATAAGGCAACTATTAACAAACCTAAAAGAAGACATGAATAATAACACAATAATAGTAGGGGGCCTCAACACTCCACTCACATCAATGGACAGATCATCCAGACAGAAAATCAACAAGGAAACAGTGGAATTAAATGAAAAGCTAGACCATATGCACTTAATAGACATGTTATACAGAACACTCCATCCAAAAACAACAGAATACACATTCTTCTCAAGTGCACATGTAACATTCTCAAGGATAGACCATATGTTGGGAAACAAGGCAAGCCTCAATAAATTTAAGAAGATTGAAATAATAACAAGGTTCTTTTCCTATCACAATGCTATAAAGCTAGAAATTAATTACAAGAAAAAGCTGAGAAAAAGACAAAGATGTGGAAACTAAACAACATGCTATTGAACAACAAATGGATCATTGAAAAAATTAAAGGAGAAATAAAAAAATATCCGGAGACAAACAAAAATGAAAACATATCATACCAACTCATATGGGATACAGCAAAAGCCGTATTAAGAGGGAAATTCATCACAAGGGAGGCTCACCTTAACAAACAAGAAAAAACCCAAATAAGCAAACTCAAACTACACCTAAGTGAATTAGAAAAAGAACCAAGAAAGCCCAAAGTCAGCAGAAGGAGAGAAATAATAAAAATCAGAGCAGAAATAAATCCTATTGAAACCAAAATGGCAGTAGAAAGGATCAATGAAACAAAGAGCTGGTTCTTTGAAAAGATAAACAAAATTGACGAACCCCTAGCTGACTTACAAAGAAAAAAAGAGACAAACCTCAGATAAATAAAATTAGAAATGAAAGAGGAAAAATAATGACGGATACCACATAAATACACAGATTATAAGAGAATACTATGAAAAACTATATGCCAACAAAATGGACAATCTAGAGGATATGGATAAACTCTTAGATTCTTACAATCTTCCAAAGCTGAATCAAGAAGAAACTGGAGAATCTGAATAGACCAATCCCAAGTAAAGAGATTGATACAGTGATCAAAAGCATCGCAAAGAATAAAAGCCCAGGACCAGACAGCTTCCCTGGGGAATTCTACCAAACTTCCAGAGAGGATTTAATACCTATCCTTCTCAAGCTATTCCAAAAAATTAGGGAAGATGGAATGCTACCTAACATATTTTACAAGGCCAACATCACTCTGATACCAAAGTCTGACAAGGACAACACAAAAAAGGAAAACTGCAGCCAATATCGCTGATGAACATAGATGCAAAAATCCTCAGCAAAATATTGGCAACTCAAATACAGCAATACATCAAAAAGATCATACATCATGATCAAGTGGGATTTATTCCAGGGACACAGAGATGGTTCAACATCCATAAATCAATCAACGTGATACACCACATTAACAAAATGAGGAATTAAAACCACATGATCATCAGATGCAGAGAAAGCATTGGACAAGATCCAACAGCCATTTATGATAAAAACTCTTAACAAAATGGGGATAGAAGGAAATCACCTCAATATAATAAAGGCCATATATGACAAACCCACAGCCAACATCATGTTCAATGGGAAAATACTGAATGCCATCCCCCTGAGAACAAGAACAAGAGAAGGATGCCCACTATCACCACTCTTATTCAACATAGTACTGGAGGTTTTGGCAAGAGTAATTAGGCAAGAGAAAGGAATAAAAGGAATCCAAATAGGGAGTGAAGAAGTGAAACTCTCACTGTTTGCAGAAGACATGATCTTATATATAGAAAACCCTAAAGAATCCATTGGAAAACTATTAGAAATAATTAACAACTACAGTAAAGTTGCAGGGTACAAAATCAACTTACAAAAATCAGTTGCATTTCTGTACTCTAAAAACAAACTTACAGAAAGAGAACTCAAGAATACAATTCCATTTACAATCGCAAAAAAAAAAAAAAGAATAAAGTACCTAGGAATAAATTTAACTAAGGAGACAAAGGACTTATAAAATGAAAACTATAAGACATTATTGAAAGAAATAGATAACAACATAAACAGATTCCATGTACATGGATTGGAAGAATAAACATAGTTAAAATGTCCATACTACCCAAAGCAATCTACAAATTCAATGCAATCCCAATCAGAATCCCAATGACATTCTTCATGGAAATAGAGCACAGAATCCTAAAATTCATATGGAGCAACCAAAGACACAGAATAGCTAAAGCAATACTGGGAAAAAAGAACAAAGCTTGAGGCATCACAATCCCTGACTTAAAAATGCACTACAAAGCTACAGTGATCAAAACAGCATGGTACTGGTACAAAAACAGCCACACAGATCAATGGAACAGAACTGAAAGCCCAGAAATAAAACCACACATACACGGACAGCTAATCTTCAACAAAAGTCCAAGAACATACAGTGGACAAAAGACAGTTTCTTCAATAAATGGTGTTAGGAAAACTGGACAGCCACATGCAAAAGAAGGAAAGTAGACCATTATTTCATGTCATATACAATAATAAACTCAAAATGGATCAGACTTGAAGACAAGTCCTGAAACTATAAAATTCCTGGAAGATAATATAGGCAGTACACTCTTTGACATGGAACTTAAAAGGATCTTTTCAAATATCATGTCTTTTCAGACAAGGGAAACAAAAGAAAAAATAAACAAGTGGGACTTCACCAGACTAAAGAGCTTCTGCAAAGCAAAAGAAACTAGGATCAAAACCAAAACACAACCCATCAACTGGGAGAAAATTTTTGTAAATCATACATCCAATAAGGGGTTAATCTCCACAATATATAATGAACTCACACAACTGAACAACAAAAAAACAAACAGCCCGATCAAAAAATGGGCAGAAGACATGAACAGACCTTTTTCCAAAGAAGATATACAGATGGCCAATCAACACATGAAAAGATGTTCAACATCACTAATCACCAGGGAAATGCAAATCATAACTACACTAAGATACAACCCTATGCCTGTTAAAATGGGTATAATCACTAACACTAAAAACAACAAATGTTGGAGAGGGTGTGGAGAGAAGGGACCCCTCATACACTGCTGGTGGGAACGCAAACTGGTGCAGCCACTATGGAAAACAGTATGGAGATTCCTCAAAAAACTAAAAATAGAACTAACATACAACCCAGCTATCCTACTACTGGGTATCTACCCATACAACTTGAAATCAACAATCCAAAGTAACATATGTACCCCTAAGTTCATTGCACTGCTACTCACAATAACCAAGACATGGAGTGCCCATCCACTGATGATTGGATAAAGAAGATGTGGTATAGATATACACTGGAATACTACTCAGCCATAAAAAAGACAAATTCATCCCATTTGCAACAACATGGATGGACCTGGAGGGAATTATGCTAAACGAAATAAACCAGACTGAGAAAGACAAACATCAGATGATTTCACTCATATGTGGAATATGAACAAGCACATGGACAAAGAAAACAGTTCAGTGGTTACCAGGGGAAGGGTGGAGGGTGGGTACAGGGGGTGAAGAGGAGCACCTATGTGGTGACAGACAAGAAATAATGTACAACTGAAGTTTCACAATGATGTGAACTATCATGAACTCAAAAAAAAAAAAAAAAGAGGTGTTTAATACCCTTAATATATCAAGAGAATCAAGTCAACCCAACATGATCAGTCTTACAAAATTCACAGAGCAGGCAAGAAAGAAGATAGGGCATTCCCACCACCTAGAGAAGAAAAGTAGAAAGCCCTTTGGGAACTGGGGAAGAAGCTGGGAGAGGGGAGAGAGAGAAGTCATCAAGGAAAAGTTTCAATTCTTCCCCCAACACCTCCCACAGTCAAACCCTGGGGAAGCGGCAATAAAAATACCACAGATAGTTAGAGGTCATGCCAAAAGCTAAGGGGAGTCTTGAACTTCATTTTCCATTTGGAACTCTGATAAAAGAATGGCTTGCAGGTACACTGCGCCAGCCTATAGCAGAGTGAAAACGAAGACATTGGTAAACAGCACCAAGGGCTAGGGGAGGAGAGAGGAACAATGGTGCTTGGTCACATAAGGTCATCGAGATCAGTCGAAGTCACATGGGAGCTTAGTCTTCAGTGGGACATGATGGAGAACTCTCCCAAGAGCACTATATTGCATTTCCCTCGACTGGAAAGCAGGCCACAAGCTATACCAGCCACAACGGCATCAACAGGCGAAGCAGCAAGGACAGCAGCAGATGCTCAAAGATGCAGTGGCACAAGTTACACATCAGAGTTCAGCGGGAACCAGCAGAGAAAGCTCTTTCTTAGGAGAGAAATCTCCCCTGCTACCAGGAGGTCAAGTAAGTGTCTGTCTGTGCCCAGAGAGCAACCAGAAATAGAGATGGAGAATGAAGGGAAGGTGATGAAGGGGGATATGGCAGGGAGAGGACTCCTCCAAGACTGTCCACTTACTAACAAAAGAAATGGGGAAATAATCTGAAAGAGAACATTTTAAACTGGGAGAGACAATGACCCATGATGGGAAATTTGACTTTTGCCCCCTCAACAGCAGGATTATTAAGCTAATCAAAGAAAAGTTAGAAAGCCACATTGTTTTACATATCTAAGTTTTAGTTTATGGATTTTGACCCTGCTATGTGTTTTCCTAGGAACACCCATCATGTGTTTAGCACTTAAGGTGTTCCAGGCACTGTGCTAAATGCTTTACATTCATACCACATTCCATACAACAAACTTTAGAAGCAGATGCTATCATTATCCTTGGACTACAGAACAGCAAATTGCAATGTAGAAAGGTTAAGTAAATTTGACCGAGATTAGACAGCAAATAAGTGACAGAGCAAAGATTTGAACCCATGGCCAGAATCCTCTCACTCTAACCACTACATCATACTGCCTATGTACTACTGTTACGCTCACTCTTGAGGTGTATAAAGAAAGAGGTTAAATGACTAACCCCACCAGCAGGTGGCAGAGCTGGGGCGTGAACAAGGCAGTCTGGGCCAAGATACGCCAGTTTCTATTTCTTGAGTAACTTTTTAAAGTATTTTAACAAATCTGTTTCTTGAACTTATAAATCTTACTGTTGCTTTTATAACATAGGGAATACACAAACTAGATTAGGGCAGTAGGAAATGAAAGAATAAAAAGATAGAAGATAAAGTAAGTTCAGCAAGGTTTTATGAATAGAAACTTCGTGAAAGAAAGACAAGCTGTAGGAAGGAGTAAAATTATTGGCAACTGAACGCTGGGAGCAGTGAGGGGAACCTAAGTGTTGTAGTCTAGCAATGTAGGATTACAACTAACAACTGGCTGAATGAGTTGGTATGAAAGTATGCTGAAAAAACCTGTGTGCATTATACATGTTCAGATCTCATAAGACAACCACACGTCCTACTGGAAAAAGGCTTAAGAAATGACACACATGCAGATTAGTGTTGGACAATCAAAGTCTTAGTGTACTCAGATTCAAAAGACAATGGTGGAAGGCATGGAAATGACAGACTGGACAATCTGACAGCATTTGGGGTGCATTATGGGAGGAAGGTAATTGTGCAAGACTTTAGTAGTTGTAGACATATCAGCCAAGGCACCTTGCACCTGCTTTCATAATAAGGATGAATAACTAATTCATAACTTGTTATGCAAGGAGAGAGGAAGGGAGAAATGTGATTTGGAAATGTTCAAAAGATGGCTACAACTAACGGAAAATGCTCCGAAATCTCAAATAATCAAATACATGTGGATTCCTTTGTTTGTAAGATTTCCTGGGAGTTTCTTTCTGAAATCCTTCCATGAGTACTTAGGTAACATCCAGACTTCATAGACAGCTCTAGTTGCTTTAACTCAGTTTGTTAAATCACAGTTTTGACAAGGTCAGTGTTTTGAGGGTCCCAGGTCAGTTAACTGCCTTGTTTCTAAACTAAAGGCTGCATTCCTAACCTGAGTCAATGATGAAGAGCCTGTACACTGTCTTTCACATTTGGATTTACACTCGGCTGTGGGCTACTTAAAAGCAGGAGACTTTTTTTTCATCTCTGTATCCCCTGAACCTTGCACAGCTATGGCGCAGGCACTCGATAAACGGGTGAGGAAGGAGCAGGCTGCAACCACCACTCGGTGAGGAGCACAGATTGAGGGATGCCACCATGTGTCTTTCAGCAGAAACCTGCGCACGGATATTCTTCACCCAGCACCTGTGCTCCCTTCCTCCACATGCCCAGGTAGGAGAAAAATTTGGCTGATTCTTCTGATACTTGCAAGTGTATAGGAAGGGCTCTAACAGAAACTGTGGTGCTGAATACTGCTTCTAAGAGGTGTTTGTTTTACAAGAGTGTGAAAAAGTGAAAGAAAAATGCAAGACTGAGGTAACTCCTCAGTTCTCAGTGGTTACCCTTTGGAAGGAAATGGATTTCAGAAATTTGCAGTCTGAATTAAATGTCATCAATGATCATTTGAAAAGAAAACTTATTTACCTCATGGGAGATTCTACACCACTAGATTTACCACTTCCCAAAAGTTTTTAAAAATATGTTTTTTCTCTCGTAAAATTCAATTTTAAAATTTTAAAATTTTGAATTTCTTTAAATGTGATCTTTCTATGTTCTTGATCTGATTTGGGTTTATCCACCTTTTCGACTTGTGAGTTTTTGTTTTTAAAATTTCACTTCTCGTCACAAGAAATATTAACAATATTCATCCTCTTCATACGTTCTATTAAAAAGTTCTGTCGTTGCCATTTTAATTCACCTGAGCTAGCATTCTGCCATTTTTAGGCAACAATGCTCTAAATTTGATTATCTTATCACATGTTTTAAAACCTTACCAAAATCCACGGTGAGTTCCTTTTCTGTGCTGGGCTTCCTTTGAAATTCGTTAAGATGAGATGGAAATTTCAGGACACCAATCAAAGGTCTCTGTTCACTCTTCTCCAAGACGATACTAAGCAATATTCAAATATTACATGACAGTTTTCAGCCTTCTGCCCGTGTGATGCCTTCACCCCAGCACCGCACTAAGCTAGGAACTCACTTGGTACCGAGGGTTAGACACCAAAGTTCTGTGGACACACCAGTGTGGGGGTTCTGATTCCTTTGGCTCATCCTCTGGGATAGAACTAAATGGTCCTTGGTGAATCCAATCATAACGCTAGAATCTCTTTTGAGGCAAGTTCAGCGGGCAAAATCTCTCGTTCTCTAATTAAACATTAAAACAGCATGCAAGCATCGATTCTTGAGAGAGATTTCTTAAAGGAATCTAGCAAATATTGTATAGTCTCTTTCCTCATTGTAATAAATACCATTTATTTTCCTGAAAGGGAGCATACTGTTCCTAAGTGACTTGAAATTTAAAAGTCAGAAGTTGGGGGCCGGCCCCGTGGCCGAGTGGTTAAGTTCTCATGCTCTGCTTCAGCAGCCCAGGGTTTTGCCAGTTCAGATCCTGGGCACGGACCTGGCACCGCTCCTCTAGCCATGCCGATGTGGCGTCCCACATAGCAGAACCAGAAGGACCTACAACTAGAATATACAACTATGTACTGGGGGGGCTTTGGGGAGAAGAAAAATAAATAAAAGAAGAAGATTGGCAACAGATGTTAGTTCAGGTGCCAATCTTAAAAGTAAATAAATAAAAGTCACAAGCTGATGATCCTTTTTTATTGTGATGGTAAGTATAGAAGAACAGGGTGATGGGCTTCAGGCCCATAAAAGATGTTTAATAAATATCTCCTGGAACATTAGAATGAATACTTTAACCAGTGGGTCAATGGATTAACTAGGACTCTTTCAGTTGCTAATGACAAAAGTCCACCTTCAGTCAGCTTAAGTGAGGAGTATTATCACATAACTGGGAAATCCAGGAATTCAAGACAACAGCTGGATCCACCACTCACATAGTGTCACCGGAGCTCATCACTCTCCATCTCTCAAATCTGCTTCTGGTTATGGGCTGGCTTCCTTCTTCCAAGAAGCCCTTGCCATGCAGCAGGAAAGGTGGGGCTGTCTACAGACCCACATTTACATCCTTCCAGCTCAGCAACCACAAGAGGAAAAAATTATTTTCCTCCCCTAACATCCATGTACCTATCCCAGGAAGGAATCTGTATGGGCCATGGGCCCATCCCTAAACCAATCACTTGGCCCCGGGGGGATAGGGTCATGTGTCCCCAGCCCATACGGTAGGGAGGCAGAGCATCAGGCCTGACAGGTTGACAGCCCAACAGCTTACCTGGTGGAATGATGGGGGATTCGTTCCCCGAGAGGAGTAGATTTGGCAGATACATGGCTACTACAGTTAAACATTTCAAAGTGACAAATACTATTCTTTTACCCCCAAAAAACCACAGTTTATTGGTTATTTACCACCAGCAATAGTTTTGTGTCTTTTTAATTGTCATGAAATTGGATTTCTTAAGAAACATGAACTGATAAGGAGCTTATATCCAAAATATATAACGAATTCATACAACTCAATAGCAAAAAACAACCCCATTTAAAAACGGGCAGAGGCTCTGAATAGACATTTTTCCAAAGAAATACAGATGGCCAACAGGTACATGAAAAGATGCTCAACATCACTAATCATCAGGGAAATGCAAATCAAAACCACAATGAGAGATCACCTCACACCTGTTAGAATGGTTGCTATCAAAAAGACTAGAAATAAGAGTCGGTGAGGATGTGGGGAAAAACGAACCTTTGTGCACTGCTGGTGGGAATGTAAATTTGTGCAACCACTATGGAAACAAGTATGGAAGTTCCTCAAAAAATTAAAAATAGAACTATCATATGATTCAGAAATTCCACTTCTGGGTATTTATCCAAAGAAAACAAAAACACTAATTTGAGGGGATATACGCACCCCCATGTTCACTGCAGCATTATTTACAACAGCCAAGATATGGAAACAACCTAAGTGTCCACCGATGGATGAATGGATAAAGAAAACATGGTAGATATACAAAATGGAATATTATTCGGCCATAAAAAAGAATGAAATCTTGCCGTTTGTGACAACATGGACAGAACTTGAGGGCACTATGCTAAGTGAAATAAGTCAGACAGAGACAGACAAATACCATATGATCTCACTTAAATGTGGAATCCAGAAGAAAAACACATTGGTAGTTGCCAGAGGTGGGGGAGATGTGTCAAATGAGTGAAGGGACATAAAAGGTACAAACTTCCAGTTATAAAATAGGTAAGTCATGGGGATGGAATGTACAGCATGGTGACTACAGTTAAATCATACTACATTGCATATTTGAAAGTTGCTAAGAGAGCAGATCTTAAAAGTTCTCACTATAAGAAGAAAAATTTGTAACTATGTATAGGGACAGACGTTAGCTAGACTTATTGTGGTGATCACTTCACAATATATACAAATATCAAATCATTATGTTGTATACCTGAAACTAATATAATGTGATAGGTAAAATATATCTCAATTTTAAAAATAAATTAAAGAAAGAAATGCTACTTCTCTGGTCCCACTGCAGACCTCAGGGATGGGGACCAGCAACCTGTATTGGATCGAGCCCTTCAGGTGACTCTGAGCCACGCTAAAGTTTGAGAACCACTGGCCTAGCTGACTCTCCATTTGAGTGCAAAGATTTCTTTTCATCTTAGGTAGTTAAAGAGTAATAGTCAAGAGCAAGGATTATAAAATTTTTCCATAAAAGGCTAAATATTAAAAAGCTTCGGCTTTGTGGGCCAAGAGGCAAAATCAAGGTTATGTAGGTATTTATGTAATCCCTTAAAAAACAATCATTTAAAAATGTAAAAACCATTCCTGGCTGGTGGGCTGTACACGAGCAAGTGGCGGACTACATTTGCTGACCACTGGTCAAGAGTTTTGTGTTAGGCAGTCTTACAAAAAAAAAAAAAAGAAACGTAATTCTAGATGCATAAAAGAAATTCACATTCAGTGGGGAAGACATGGATTCCCATTTATCACTTTGAAGCACTTCTCAGTGACAGACAAATATATCACCCAAGAAACTGACTTGGTAGCAGCAAACAACGCAGTCCTTGTCATCACCCTTGGCCAGCACTTCAGACCCTTCTTTATCAATGTTTTCATTCACAAGGTCAAAAAGCCATTGAATGTCGGCTCCTGAGAAGTCCAGACACCAAAGTGAGATGGAAAGCATTAACAATGTGCATATGGAAGGAGAGGGACTCAGTGACTTTTGCGGCTATATTAACTCACTCACCCTGAAGGACATGTTTTAAGATCTTAGTGTAAGTGTGATTGATACCTGGGATAAAACCATTGCATGTGACACTAAGAATATCTACCCTCCAGATCATGTGATTAGAAATGACAGTGAAACGTTTTCAACCTGTGTTTGTTAAATTACAAATATGAAGAATCACAAGGGGCCACTCTCCATAGATATCCACATTGATACCACACTTTCCCAGTTTTCCTCCCACCTGTCTAGTCATTCCTTTTCAATACCTACTGCTGGTTCCTCTTCCTCTTCCTACCAAAGTACATCCTGACCTTGCTCATGGTTTGTTCTGGACCTTCTGACCTTCGCATCTATGGTCTTTCTTTGGACAATCTCATCCATTCCCATTCAATTACCACCCATCAGCTGACCACCCTCCAATCCGCATCTCTAGTATTGACCAGTCCAGAGCTCCTGAGCTTCAAAGTGCTGTATCTGACTGTTCACTCTCTCCACATGGCTGTCTCTGCATCTAAAAAATTAACTCCTCATTCCTGCCCCTCAACCCAAATATGCTCTTCCTCCAACGTTCATCATCTCAGAAAATGACACCACCATTCAGCCTGTTACTCAAATTTGAAACCTGGGACTCATCCTTGAGACCTCCCTCTCTTTCAGCATCTCCTTCTACATTTAAACAGTAGCAAAATCTTATCTACCTCCTAAATATCTCAAAACTGTCCACTTCTCTATACGCCCACTTGTCCAAGCTACCACCATTCTTTAACTACAGCAGTAGCCACCTAACTACCCTACAACCATTCTTGTCACCTCCCTCCACTACTCCATGCAAATCCAATTATATCAATCTCTGCCTTTAAAAACCTTCAAAGGCCATAAAGCTCAGAGTGTCTCAGAGGGATGTGCTGGGATTAACTGTACCAGAGTCCTATAGAGGTGCTTGTTAAAATGTTGGCTCTTGAGTTGCACCAAACCCAAAGAATCAAAACCTGTAGGGATAGGCCCAAGACACTGATTTTTAATCCCAAATCCTTAGTACGGTTTAAGGGCCTCCATAATCTGACCTCTTGCAGTCCCAGGCTAGGGTAGGGCACTTTATTCACGATGCTGTCCCAAAACACCCTGTACTCCTCCAGGGGCAGCACTCTTGGCCTTGGTTACTACATGTTACATGTCTGATTCCCTGCCAGACGGTAAGCTCCGGGACGGAAGGGTCTACCATTTATCTCTAGTGCTCTGGACAGTGGGGCACACCATCTGTTTAATACTCATCACCATTCAGAATCAAAGAGAGCTGAATGCAGAGGACTCTCTCCGCAGCATGGTTGGTTAAACACGCCTGAAAACATCTTCATCTGTTGATAAGAGCCTACAGACCAAGAAAAGAAAGGGCTCAGATAACAATTAATTAGTGGCCTGAAGGAGAAAGTTTAATCTTCAAAATCAAAGCAATTATTCGGAGGTTGATAACAAGCTCTTTTCTAGTCTCCAATGAGATCAAATGAACAGAAATAAGCTTTGGACTACATTCAAAGGGTTTTTGATCATAAGTCCTCCAAGGGTAAACAAATCTTTTTTTAAAAAAAAAAAAGAGGAAAGAGACTCTACCCCCACTCCTTTTTCTTTAGAAAACTTGTAATTGTAAATTCTTTCTCTGTCTTTGGAGATATATGCAAATCTTTTCAAAAGCTCAATAAGCCTTTCACCAGTTTTACAACCCAGGAATGTCTTTCTTAAGGATCTAGGAGTCATCTCTTTACAACGTAAACATGAAGGAAGATAGCGCAGGCCCCTACCGCCCAGTCTCCAGGAGACTTTCACTTAGGTCTCTGGCTCCACATTGTTAACTACCTACCTGTCACAGAGCTAGAGCTACGAGAACCTTTATCACTCTTCCAGATAGAGGCAATTAGTAAACACAGATGGTCACTCAAATTACTAAGTGAGGGGCCAGCCCCATGGCTGAGTGGTTAAATTCAAATTACCATGTGAATCTGGGATGAACTATGTGTGACAAATGGTGCTGTCACGCACCCTCTCCTGAGGACTAGTAACCCTTTATCTTGAGAACGCGGATGCAGTGAGTTGTATCTGCCTGGCTATAGGAAAGGCTGAGATTTCTTTCTGTTTTTACACTCTTTTTAGCGGATTGACTGTGATGTGCACCACATTCTGGTTAAACGCTTACTCAATAATAAAACTGTTTTCTCTTCTCCCTTTGTGGAGAGGTTTTTTGAGTTGGCAGGAGATTTTGTTTTCAGTTACATTTACCCAACAGTTCCGATCACCAGCCAAACTGACCAAATGAAAGGTGGTGATTTAAGTCCACGAAGTTGTTTACCAGTGGTGAAAGCAAGCTGACGCTGCTCCTGAATTTCATCAGGGCCCTGACAGCTGACTGTGGGGTGAGAATATCTTGCCCTTAAAAACCAGTCTTTTCCACTTGTAGGTTACTTGTGCCCACTGCATTCCTGTCTCCACTGACTTCTCCCTCCTGGGCTCAGTATGTTTTTAAAACTCTGGCATATTAGCAATGGAAAGCTCAGGCAGGGCACACTCAGACCCAGGGGGCAGATATGCAGCCTGAGGAACTTAGTGGAGGTGAATTTATAAAAACGTAAGTGAGGAAAGCAGTTGGGATGAAAAGGACAAGATGTCCCAGAGGGAGTGACACCAGCAAAAGCTTCAGATGAAATGAACTCTCGGAGATATTTGACAACACTGAAAGTGGAAAGGCTAAAATGTTGAATACTGATGCAAAAGTAGAAAGGAGTATGACAAACACACAAAGGTGCTTGCTTCATGTCGTATGTTTTATGATGGGAAGGCAAGCACTGTTCAAACTAACTTTTGGGAGTTTTTTACAACAAAATAGAACACTTTTAGTTTCCAATGTTTCTAATGTTTTAAATTATAGTGTACTGATGAATAAATGAAAGCAATAAGATATATTGAGATACATGAGGAAGCCATTCGGTTTAAAACTAACTCAGCCTGTCCTTGTTTTTCCAAAATGGGCTGACGTGGACTGTCGAGCATGCATTGTACATCTGCTTTACACATTTAAAATGTCCCAAAGCCAAGAATGATGCCCTTAAAGATAGGGATGTTTTCTCCCCCCATATCAGCATTTCTTTAGTAAGAAGCGTTTCTTCCCAGAAACTAAGAATCACTGACTACCGTGCTCATCTCGTGACCACTGACCTGCTGTACTAGCAAAACATCTTGTGACTATAGTAAAAGAGTGATTCCTGTCCTATTTGATGTACGTTCCTTATTCCAAGACGATATACAACGACACAGTACAACCTGCTTCCTCAGAGTGCTTCCTTCCTTGATGAAGGTTGTTTTCCTGGGCTATAGTCCTCAAAACTGGCTCATATAATAAATTCCCCCCAATTTTGATTTATAGATTGATTATGGATTATTTGTATCGACAGCACTATAGTTTATAATATAAACTATATTTTTAATTTTTATATAAAATTTTTAATTTTTAATTTTAATATAAAATATTAGTTTTATTATTTTTTTCACTTCCCAATACATTAATAACCAACAGTAAGAGCTACTTAAAAAGTTGAATGTCTTGACAAAAAATTTTAACGGTCACAGAATACTCACCATCTTTCCCATGATTTTTAAGGTTGATTTGCATGGTTTTAGCTTGCACGGTCTTGCACTATCACGCCAAGCAAGGACTGCCTATATTTCTTATTCCTCATTAAACAAGTTAATACAGTTGCCTAAAACAGTGTCTGTCACACAATAAGTGCTCAATAAACGTCACCTATTATTTCAAAAACATTACATACAGTTTCTCACCTTTAAGGCAAAACTTTTTTTTAAGGTCTATACTTGCTGCTCCTATTTCTCCCCTTCCATTCTCTCTTGAACCTGTTCCAATCAGGCTTTGGTCCACATCCCTCCACCAAAATCACTCTCCTCAAAGTCACCAATCACTGCTGAACCACAGAATCCAATGGTAGCTGTACATCTTACTTAATATACTTGACAGCGGCGTTTAATTCAATTCTTCACAGACGACCTTGGTTTCTCAACACCACACTCTCCTGGTTTCCTCCTACCCTACATGCTGATCCTTTTCAATTTCCTTCGCTACTTACTCCTCTCTCTCTGACATCCAATCAAGTGCCAAAGTCTCTGGATCTCTTCTCTTCTCCTTCTCTCCCTGCCTCCCTCTCCCTCTCTCACACGCGCACACACCCCATCTCAAAGCCATCAGCATATTCTGTGAACCTGGTATTTTCTTGTTATTAGAATTATCCCCACTTTAGAGACGAGGAATCTGAGCCACAGAAAAGTTGTGTACTTGCCCAAGGTCACACAATTAATTAGTGGCAGAACTGGGATTTCTACCCAGAAGGGCTAGCTTTAGAGTTTTAAAGTCGCAAAATTCCTCAATTCTGGTCACCAGGATTTCCAAAAAAAATGAGGTATAATTTCAAGAACGCTTTTTGATAAAGACAAAAAATAAACAATTTCTAAGTTTCTTCCAACTATACAATTCAGTAAGTAAATGTACAACTAATATAAAACATAGCTTTGTAAACCAAAACGTAGCTTTAACAGTCTATAATGGAATTTCCCACTCAGTTTTATAATCTTTGTGTTTGTATATATAACTGTTAAAAATTGAGATACTTTTTTGTTTTTTTAATTCTTTTTTTCAATTCAAAATATATCCTAACATTTTCTCCATTATAATAGAGTGCCCTTGGTAAAGTTAAACTTCGCTTTTTTGGAAACCTTGAGAACTACAAGTAAGGAAATCTGCCATTTTAAAACTGCAAGAAATTTTTCTAATTCTCTAGAAACAGAGGATTGAATTCACTGTACAGAAGGAAAAATAATGTTCCCTCTACCCTTCTAGGTTCTTGGCTGAGATCCCCCTGTAATAAAAAGACAGATTAATAGGAGAAAAAACCACAATTTTAATTATGTACATATGGGAGCCCCACAAAGCTATGAGACTCAAAAGGCAGCCAGGCTATTCAGGCTTATATATCATCCTGAGCTAAAGAAAGGAAAGGGGTCTGGAGCTTCGAAAGGAGGGAAGGCAATTCACAGGAAGCTGACGAGAGGAAATGTGTGGTAAACAAAGTTTGCCCTGCCATGCAGATAAGTCTCTCACACGAAAAAGTAACCTCTGGTAATAGCTCTCTTCCTGGTACAGGCCCCCTTTCTCAAGTTCCCTTACAAAAGAGTAACTTCTACCCTGTTGTCAGAGCTTCCCCCATGTCTATAGTTTCTCAAATTAATCAGCTCAAAATAATCCTTATGCCAAAGAGGGATATTTTGGGGTGTCACATTCTACTACACTTCATTCCCTTTAACATATTGACTGTCTGGGCAAAAACACTCTTCAGTTTTGCAAAGGGGTAAAGATCCTATTCTGAAAAAGGAAATATTACTCTTCACAGAAATAGAACAAAGAATCCTAAAATTTATACGGAACAACAAAAGACCCCAAATAGCTAAAGCAATCTTGAGGAAAAAGCACAAAGCTGGAGGCATCATAATCCCTGACTTCAAAACATACTACAAAGCTGTAGGAATCAAAACAACATGGTACTGACACAAAAACAGATCAATGCAAAAGAAGTGAAAGCACAGAAATAAAACCACACATCTACAGACGACTAAGCTTCAACAAAGGAGCTAAGAACATATTACAGAGAAAGGAAAGTCTCTTCAATAAATGATGTTGGGAAAACTGGACAGCCACACACAAAAGAATGAAAGTAGACCATTATCTTTCACCATACACAAAAATTAACTCAAAACGGATTAAAGACTTGAACGTAAGACCTGAAACCATAAAACTGTTAGAAGAAAATATAGGCAGTACACTCTTTGACATCAGTCTTAGCAGCATCTTTTTGAAAACTATGTCTACTCAGGCAGGGAAACAAAAGAAAAGATAAACAAACAGAACCATATCAGAGTAAAATGCTTCTGCAAGGCAAAGGAAACCAAGAACAAAATGAAAAGACAACCAACTGGGAGAAAATATTTGAAAATCATCTATCCGACAACAGATTAATTTCCAAAATACATAAAGAACTCATACAACTCAACAACAAAAAAACAAGCAAACTGATCAAAAATGGGCAGAGGACATGAACAGACATTTTTCCAAAGAAGATATACAGACAGCCAACAGGCACATGAAAGGATGTTCGACATCACTATTAGGGAAATGCAAATCAAAACTACAATGAGATATCACCTCACACCCCTCAGAATGGCTATAATTAACAAGATGAGAAGTAATAAGTGTTGGAGAGGATGTGGAGAATAGGGAAGCTCATACACTGCTGGTGCGAATGCAAACTGGTGCAGCCACTATGGAAAAGAGAAAAATAGAAATACCATACAATCCAGCTATCCCATTACTGGGTATTCATCCAAAGAACTTGAAATCAACAATACAAAGAGATCTGTGTACCCCTATGTTCACCGCAGCATTATTCACAATAGCCAAGATGTGGAAGTAATCCAAGTGCCCACCAACCAATGAACAGATAAAGAAGATTTGGTATATTTATACAATGGACTACTACTTAGCCATAAAAAAAGACAATATCGTCCCATTTGCACCAAAACGGATGGACCTTGAGGGTAGTATGCTAAGCAAAATAAGCCGTACAGAGAAAGACAAACACCGTATGATTTCACTCATATGTGGAAGATTAACACATGGACAAAGAGAACAGATTAGTGGTTACCAGAGGGGAAGGGGGTGGGGGGTGAGCAAAACGTGAAGGGGCACATATATATAGCGACAGATAAAAACCAGACCATTGTTAGTGAACATGATGAAGTCTAGCAGAAACTGATAAATAATAATGTACACCTGAAATTAGATATTATAAATGAATTTGACCTCAATAAAATAATTTTTAAAAAAGTAAAAGTTAAAATTGCTCAGCAAGGAGTCAAGAAAACTGGATACACTTGATCTAATCTAATCTGATTTAATCAGCTGACTTGAAAATGGCATTTTTGGAGACCCTCAGAAAACTGCTGACACTTTTCATCATCTAATAATATTTCTTTTCTAAGAGAAAGAGATAAAATCAGCAGATTACAATTATTGTCTATTGCTCTTCAGTTACAGTAATGCCTGTGCGCATCTTTCCCAATGATCCTCTACAAGTATCACTAAGGATGATAAAAACAGCACCTGAAAACTACTTGCTCAAAAACCTCTTTGAGGGGCCAGCCCCATGGCCGAGTGGTTAAGTTCACGCGCTCCGCTGCGGTGGCCCAGGGTTCGGATTCTGGGCGCGGACATGGCACTGCTCGTCAGGTCACGATGAGGCAGCGTCCCACATGCCACAACTGGAAGCACCCACAACTAAGATATACAACTACGTACAGGGCGGGTTGGAGAGATAAAGCAGAAAAAAAAAAAAGAAGAAGATTGGCAACAGTTGTTAGCTCAGGTGCCAATCTTTAAAAAAAAAAACCTCTTTGAGACTGTATGGAAGTTTTTATTAGAAAACAGATTTAAAACAAACCAAGCAACCAATCTTGCCCCTACTTCCCAAACAACGAAAGGCAATTATGATAGGACGACAGTGTGGACCCACGTCTGCCATAAGAATACAAAAAAGTTATCCTTACTTGCTCCATTTGAAATGGTGGCCTGACCCTAGAGATTTGCTGCTAGCAAATTCCTCTGTATGTAGACCCACCACTATTTAGAAGGTCGAGGACAGCTAAGAGTAAAGAGTCCCATCTTTGAGACAGTAGGACCACCACACACAACTCTGCAGTTTGTGTGATGCCAGTGGTTGATTCTTGCCACAGAGCGCTCACTTTCTGTCCCACAGAGCACCCTCACCTCTAGCTTTCACCCCTCTAAATTAAGGGCTATCAGTGGAGTTCTCCCATAATTTCCTTTACTCATTGGCTCTGATCCTGATGATTTTTTAAAAGGCAATACCACAGGTCAGTTCTAATGTCTTCTTTCAACATAGTTACTCCTATATTACAGTTAGTAGATGGTCTCTAGTATTGTTGCATACGGATGGAGTTCTCCTCAATTTCCAGGACCCATTGAGGATTTGTCCTATTTTGGGGTCATCTTAAGTCAGTTTTGGGAATGTGGGGAGGCCTATGTTGAGACTTACATATCTCTAGACCTCTATCCTACATGATCTCCTTAAAAAATAGAACATTTTTTTCCAAAAGGAAAGATTTAGCTTTTATCAGTCAAAAATGTGGAACAGATTGGACTTTAGTAGAAAACAATGTGCTTAGAAATTCTTGATAGGAACTAAAACACGTAAAAAAAAATCCCGCAATTTTTTCTACCACCACAATACAAAAGTACGAGCAGTTCACAGATTTATCAATAAGTTAAGTTTCTGAAGCCCTGACCTTTGACAAATGTCAATGTTATTCTTCCACTATAGATAGAAGAGATGTTTTCCCTTGGATTGTTTGATAAAGAGTGCACAGTGTATTTATGAAGTCACTTGAGATAAAATTTGGTAAAGGAGTCGGAAGGTTAGATTTTCTTGACATGCTTAAATTTGGGGTCACTACTGTATCATAAGGAAGATTCTATTCAGTGTTATCTGTTACCTGGAAGCTGTCTGAATAGATGCGATATTCATTGACTTACAGAATTGGCGAGGATCGGAGCTCACACAGTGCGACCTCCAGCTCAGTTCTGTAATCTGGGCTACAGCATCTCTGCCAGATGATCATCTTCTCCTGCAGTAAAAGAAGACCAAACTGCCCCACAGGAAATAAGAGAACAAAGGTGGGGATACTTATTCCTGAATAACAGGAAGGAAGGTAAAAAGAGTGAAGTTGAAGTTAAAAAGCAAATACCAAATTGGGGGTGAAAAATTGCAACAAGGGATCATAGCACCCTAAATCTATAAAAAAATTTTAAAATTTAATTAAAAAAAAAACATTGCTTCCACAACACAAAAATTAGTAAAAGGCATGACAACGATTCACAAAGAATGACAACTGGACAATCTATGGATAAAAAGGTTAAACCTTACTTAAAAGTAAAGGAATAAAATATAACTGAAATATAGATATATACCCTCTCAAATTGCCAAAAATTATTTTTGAAAGATATTATCCAATACTGCTCAGCAAGGGACAAAGAAATGGGCACTCTCATACATTGCTGGGGGTAATCTAAACTGACATTGAACAATACATATAAACACACAAAATCATAGTCTATTCTGTAATATTATTATGGTTATGGTACTAAGAAACCTCAGGTTATCAAAAATGGAGATATTAAAATCAAAGTATAATGGGGAAGTGGGGAATGGCGTAGAGAGTTTCAAGCTGCAATACCAAAATTATTTTCACTGCAGGAATTTCAATAAAGATATTTTTATTCATCTAAGTACATTTTGCTATTTCAAGCTGCAGATAAATTATTCAATAAATGTCAATAAAAACTACCTTCATAGAGACTACGTTTTCTGAGTATAACGCAGCACTATTATAAAAAAAGAGAGATAGTGAACAATCTTATGTGCCTGAAAACTAGAATATAGTCTACTAAATAATATTTGTTTTAAGCAGAAAATTATGAGGGAATTTTAAAAAGACTTCTAGCTAACTAAAAGCACTACGTGAAAAATTTGAGATGCAGCCACAACTATATTTAGAAGGAAACGTTTTGATATTAATAATTAATAATAGAGCAATAATAAACAAAATGAACTTTGATATGCCATCCATTTGTTAAAGTTTTCATACTTTATCACATTTAAACAATTGTATTTTTATTGTAAAATATAGACTGGTGAAAATAAAGCATATATATTTTTCAAAGAATAGTCATTTTAGAAAAGCAAACACCTCATTTTGTATAAAGAAAACATTGCCAAAACCTTAGAAGCTTCCTGTGTGCCCCTGTCTCCATCACATCTGCTCCCTACAAAAGCAGCAGTGTCCTGATGCCCTGGCTTCACACATCCTGTGTATACATTCCTAAAGACACTGCTTCATTCTGGATGTTCCTTTAACTTGACTTAAATGGAATAGTAGTGCATGGATTCATTTGTAGTCTGATTATTTTGCTAGACATTGTCTTTCAGTTCATCCACGTTGCTGCACGTAGCTTTAGATCTTGTTTTCACTGCAGAACCTTCTAAACGTACCACAATTAATTATACAGTCTACTGATGATAATATTTGGATCATTTTCATTTTAGGGCTGCTATGAATATACTTATACTTATTTTCTGGTGCATATGTGCAAGACTTTCTCTGGGTTAAACACCCAGAAAAAGGACCACTGGATCTTAGGATGTGCACATATTTAAATGTACTAAGTAATGCCAAGTAAGTCTCCGAAAGAGTTCAACCAATCTACATTCTCACCAGCAGTGCTCGGGAGTTCCAACGCCACCACATTCTTAATCCCAGGTATTATCAGACTTTATAATATTGCCAATCTGGTAGGAACATTACTTATTATAGTTTAAATTTGAATTTCCTAATTAATAATGAAGTTGAACACTTTTTCATGTTTATTGACATTCAGGTTTCCTCTTTAGTGAAGTATCTTTTCTCGTGTTTCCCATTTTTCTATTAGATTCCTTTTTTTATTTTTGGTTATTTGGTAGGAATTCTTTACATGTACTGAGTATCAATTTTTGTCAATTATTTGATTCGCAATTATCTTCACCCAGTTTTTGACTTGTGTCTTTTATGGTAGCTTTCAAGAAAAGAAATTCTTCTTTTTCATCTAATTGAATTTAACAATCTTTTGTTATGCTGTGCAAGTTTACACACACACACACGCACGTGTGCACTTTATTTTGTTTTTGGCACGTATGTGTGAGTGTAGTCCTGTTTAGGAAATTCTTCCTCACCTGGAAAATACAAAGATATTTTCCTGGAATGTGTATGTGTGTGGTGTGAAGTAGATGTCCCATTTCATTTTTTAAAATATGGGCACCCAAGTGTCCTATTAATATTTATTGGAAAAAAATCTCTTTTCCCCACCGATTTGAAAACCATCTTGTTATATATCGTGTCCTCTAATGTGTGGTTCTGTATCTGGATTCTCTGTTCTACTCCACTAGTCTATGTGTCTATTCCAGCAACAACATCACATTCACTTAAAGGCTACAGCTTTCTAAGTCATTACACTTAAGAGGGCTATTTTCCCCACTTCACAATTCTTCAAGAGTGGACCAATACCTAGGCCTTTGAACCTCAACATAAATTTGAGAATCATTTTATCAAATATCCACAAAATAATATGGTTGGTATTTTTATTAGGACTATACTGACTCCATAAATAAAATTTGGGAAAATTGACATTCACAATATACAGGTCCACATATATACATTATATGAGTCTTTCTTCTATCTATCTCCATGGTTTAAGTATCTCAATTTCTTCCAATATAGTTGTATCATTTTCACCCTTAGGGTCTTGTAAAGCTTTTGTCAAATTTATTCCTGTGTTTCATATTTCTCTATGCTGTTGTAAATGGTATGTTTTTAAATTTTCATTTTCTAACTGATGTTTGCTGTTGTATAAAAATGCAACTTGCTTTTGTATTTGTTTTTGTATCCAGACGGCCTGCTAAATTATTATCTCTAAAAATGTTTTGTACGTTATTTTCGGTCTTCCATATAGACATTCAAGTCATCTATGGATAACAGCAGCTTTATTACTTTCCTCCCAACCCTAACGTGTTCTTATTTTTTACTGACTTACTACATTGGCTAGCTCCAGTATGATCAATAGAATTGGCAGCAGGCATCCTTGACAAGCTCCCATTCTCAGTGGGAATCCTTTGAAGTTTCAGCTAATATTAAGAATGTTTTGCAAGCAACCAACATGTCCTTTAGTATATGAATAGACTGTGGTACATCCAGACAATGAAATACTATTCAGCGCTAAAAAGAAATGACCTATCAGGCCATGAAAAGACATGGAGGAACCTTAAATGAATATTACTAAGTGAAAGAAGCCAATCTGAAAGGACTACATACTGTATGATTCCAACTATATGACACTCTGGAAAAGGCAAAATTACAGAAAAGGAAAAAAATCAGTGGTTGCCAGGGGCTCAGGGGGATGGAGGGAGGGATGAATAGGTGGAGCACTGCGGATTTTTAGGGCACTGAAACTATTCTGTATGGTAGTGTAACGGTGGATATATGTCATTATACACTTGCCAAAACCACAGAATGCACAACACAAAGAGTGAACCCTAATGTAAACCTATGGACTTTAGTTAATAACAGCGTATCAATGTTGGCTCATCAATTATAACAAGTGTACTGCATTAACGGAAGGTACTAAAAATTAGGGGTGTATGGGAGAAAAAAGAATGATGTTTAATATTTGTGGTAGTGGTTTCTATAGATACCTTTTGCCAGATTAAGTACATTTTCTTGTATTCCCAGGTTTTTTTTCCTTTAATCACAAATGGATATTGACTTTTTACAAATGATTTTCTGTACCTATTAAGATGGTCATATGATTTTTCTCCCTTAGTATGTTAATATGCTAAATTATTCGATATTTTTGTTTGTGGAGCTCATAACCCTTCATAACACTCTGTCCATTGGTTCATACAAGCCATCTTTTATTTAATAATAAATACCTGTGAACCCATCATAGAAACCAGAAAACTGACATCAATATTTATACAGCTATGTGATCCTCCTCCATTCCACCCCCCATTTCCTCCCCTCACCCAGAGTATTTCCTGAATCTTGTAATCCTTCCATATAAAGAGACGAGCGTGTGTGTGTGTATGCGTATACATATATGTATGTATAGTTTTTTTTAAGACAGAGCAGTTTTTACTATATTTACACCAACAAGACTTTGCAAGGAACAATCCCTATTGCACAGGAGAGCGCCCCGGGTGCATGAAGCATTCTGCAAGATGGAATATACACATACTCCTGGAGAGTGTATTTTCTGTTTAGTTTACATTACCCTAACTTTGAGTACCATGATACATTAAATCTCTTTGGAACTTACTTATTCACCCAATTTTATGTAGCAGAAATTTTGCATATAGATGTAGTTCAATCATTTTGATGGCTATATAATAGCCATTTGAGAATATACTTTACTTATCCATTCCCATCTGTGGGCATCCAGATTTCCAGGTTTTTGCTTTACCAAATAATGCTGCTATGAACTTTTTATACATGTCTCTTGGTACATATTTGCAAGTTTCTTCTGCACCTAGGAGTGGAAATGCCGGTAGACAAGTATATAAATGTTTAACTATTAAAACAATGCCAAACTGTTTCATAAGTGGCTATACTACCATTCCCACCAGAAAATTTGAAGTGATACTGTTGATCCAGATCCTTTCCAACACTTGGCCTGTCACACCTTTGATTTTTACCATTTGAATGGGTATGAAGTGATTATCATACTGTAGGCTTTATGTTGTTCACATTATTTTCTTATCTTTTCAGTTTATTTCTTTAATTGTATCTTTTTTTCCCCTGATTTTGGTTACATGTACCTTCTTTTTTCTTGAATGATGTTAACATTTGTCAGTTTTTTTATTCCGTTTAGCTTGCTTGCTTTCTCTACTCAATACTCATTTCTCTTTCATTAATTTTTTATCATAACTTTATTATTCCCTTCATCTATCATCCTTTCTAAAATGAGGATTTACAGCTACAATTTTCCCTCAAAGTACCATTTCACTAAAAGTTTTTATCTGTAGCGTTTCCACGAACCTTCAGTTCCAAATATTTTCTAATTTTTATTTAAAATTTTCTGTGATGTAAGTCGTTTGGAACAATATTAAATTTTTCTAGTTACCCTTTATTTATTGACTTATAGCTTAATTGTGGTATTATCAGATAACATTTTTTGAGTTTAAACTACTGAGTGCTGGAAAAGGCTTATCCTGAAGTTGTTGGGGGCAGTGTTCTACACGTAGTGCATTAGGAGAAGTTTGTTAGAAGGAAATTCATGGCTCTGAAAACAAATTAGAAAAGTTTAAAAATAACTAAGCAGGGGCCAGCCTGGTGGCACAGTGGTTAAGTTTGCACGTTCTACTTTGGCAGCCTGGGGTTCGCCAGTTCAGATCCTGGTTGCAGACCTACACACCACTTGTCAAGCCATGCTGTGGCAGGCATCCCACATATAAAGTAGAGGAAGATGGGCATGGATGTTAGCTCAGGACCAGTCTTCCTCAGGAAAAAAGAGGAGGATTGGTGCCAGATGTTAGCTCAGAGCTAATCTTCCTCAAAAAAAAAAATAAAAAATAAAAAATAACTAAGCAAAACTGAAAATGTAATCAAGAGAGTATGCCCAAAGAAAGAAAAAGGAAGAAAATAATAAAGGGTAGAACCAATACAAAACAACAAAATGGTACAGAAAAAAGATTAATAGTACCATAAGCTCCTCCTTTAAAGACTATTACAGACAACTTCAAGAAAGACTATTCAACAAAATAATAATAAAATGCAAGTAAATGTAACATACTTCAATCGGGGGCAAATTATAGCTATCATAAAGATAAAAAGTTAAGTTCTACTGTAAGAAAAACTATATTCAAATATTTTTGAAAACCTACAATAAATAAATTAGGAAAAATATACTGAGGACAAAATTAGCACTATGTAAAATAGAAACCTTGAATAAGCCAATAACATAAGAAACTAAAATAGTAATCTAAAAATCTCTAGACAAAAAATAACTTTTCCCAGATGGTCTAACAGGGGAGTTCCATTAAATTGGAATAGATAATCTCTATCTTACACAAATTTATCCAAAATTAGAAAAATTGTAAAAGACGTCCAATTCATTTTTCATGTTAGTACAACCTTAAAAAAAAACTGATGAAGACAATACGGAAAAGAAAATTGCAGGCCAATCTCACTAACAAACGTAGAAGCAAACTGTCTAAATAAAATCTTAGCTAACAGAATCCAACTGGGAGTGTGAAAAAATAACCCAAAAATACTTTTATTAAGTATTTTATTAAGAGTTTGTTCTAGAAATTCAAAGATGATTATTAAATCAGAAATCTATAAACGCATTTCACCACAGCAACAGAGTAAACAAGAAAATACATAATTATCTCGAGAGACACAGGAAAGATATTTGATAAAGTTCAACATTCAATTATCATTTTGTTCTTAAAAACCCAGGGTAAAATAGAACTTCTTTAACTTCTTGAAGGTTATGTATTAATGCCCTATAACAAACATTATAATTAATGGACAAACTTTTGATGTCTTTCCTTTAAGGTCGATAACAAGATAACAACACTACCACCACAGGTACCGCTCAACATAGTCAAGGACATTCTGGCCAATGTAATAAGACAAGAAACGCACATAAGAGACAAAATCAATTAAAAGAAATCATTATTATTTGAAGTTGACTTTAAAATCCACATAGATAACCCAGGATAACCATCATCTAATTAAAAGACCTTATAAGGAAACAAGATATAATACAAAACCACAGTAAAAAAAAAACAAAATAAAAAAACAGTGGCATAGAATCAGGCAAAGACCAACAGAATAGAATGAAAAGCCCAGAAACAAACCCATCTGTATACAAAAATGTTTTGTGTGATAGAGGTGGTATCACAATCAGTGGGAAAGGATGGATTAATTAGCAAATAGTGACGGGAAATTGGTGCACTTTATGGAATGAATAAAGTTGGAATCTTACCTCACATGGTCTCCAGATGTGGTCTCCAGATGTATTAAAAGTCCATAAAGATACTTGCACCCCTATGTTCATTGCGGCATTATACACAATAGCCAAGACTTGGAAGCAACCTAGGTGCCCATCAAGGGACGAATGGATAAAGAAGATGTGGTATTTATACACGAGGGACTACTACTCAGCCATAAGAAATGACGAAATCCAGCCATTTGTGACAACATGGATGGACCTTGAGGGTATTATGCTGAGTGAAATAAGCCAGAGGGAGAAACTCAAATACCATATGATCTCACTCATAAGTAGAAGACAAAATGACAAAAAAAAAAAACACATAGCATTGGAGATTGGACTGGTGGTTACCACTGGGGAAGAGGGGAGGGGGAGGGCAAAAGGGGTGATTAGGGTCACATGTGAGGGGATGCACTATAATTAGTGCTCGGGTGGTGAACATGATGTAATGTATCCAGAATTTGAAATATGATGTACATCCGAAAAAAATAAAAATTAAAAAAAAAGTCAATTCAGAAAAGCAAAATTAAAGTATAAAGCTAATAAAAGGTTATATAGGAGAATATCTTCATGATCTTGAGGTAGAGAACTATTTCTTATACAATATTCTCAAAGATCAAACCTTAAGGAGGAAAAGTGACAGACGTTACAATAACAAAATTAAAGGTCCCTGTTTAAAGAAAGTCACCACACACAAAGTCAACAGATGGATAACTGATTGGGAGTAAATAATTGAAAATCATTAAGGAAAAGACAGAAAATCCCATAGAAAGATGGACAAAGAATATGAATAAAGAATTTACAAAAAAGAAACAAAATTGCAATACATATGAAGACATGCTCAAACTCACTCGTATTCAGAGAAATACAAATTTAATAAGGAAACACTATTTTTGCACATAAAAATAGAAAAAAACATAAATTCATGTAATTCCAAGTACTGACAAAGATCTAGGAAAATGGTAATATTGTATTTCTGGTCATAATTCAAACTGTCGCAGCCATTATGGAGAAAATGTTGTCAGTACTTAGAGAAATTAAGTTACAGGGCTATCCAATGACCTGGAAATCCTACTCCTGGCTATATACTTCAGAGAAAACTCTTGCTCAGGCCCATAACGACACATTCACAAAGATATTCATAGCAGTATTGGTTGTGATAACAGTAAGTAAAATTGGGAATGTGTATATAAAGAAATACTTTAAAGCAGTAAGATTTAGTAAACTAAATGTCTACTTAGTAATATACACAGCCTCATAAACACAGTATGGCATTAAAAAAAAAAAGACATTTATATCATAGTACCATTTTATATCAAGTTAAAACACATTCATACAATATCATATACTTTAAGAACAAAAAGGTAGAATGGATATAGTCATATATTCAACAAAACAGGGATTAGGGGGCTGGCAATGGAAGTAGAGATGGAGTATGTAATAATATAAAACAAAAGAAAGATTTTGCATTGACTGATCATAATGTGTCATGAATAAACTGAGACGTAATTAATTCAATTCAGTAAATGTGGAAACCATAAAGGAAAGTAAAAATATTTTGATAAAATCTGGGAAAAAAACAAACCTCATACGCCTTCAAATATTTACACTCATGATGTTTTTTTAAATTCTCTTACTGTTGGCCTTGAACTAGCAATTTTGGTAGCAGTTCACTACCACTAGAAGTAAACAAAAGAACAATAGAAAATTAAATTAAATTTAAAAAACCTACGTAGCCAGTCATTCAAACAGAGGTATGTGTGCCTAAGAGTTACATCATAACAGCTGTTTTCCTACTGGGCTCTGCGTTCTATCCAAATCGCTAGGACTTTATAACAAATGGAGGTCCATGTATTACGACTGTTTCACATTGTAATCCCTAATTGATTCATCATGTTATAGCCATCTTGCTTTATCCAAACTTGTGTGTATCATGAGTAATGCCAGAACTCCAGCCGTCTGGGGTTATCTTTTTCCTTAAGATCTAATGAAAAGAAATCAAACCTTTTCTTTTCCTATAGGAAATTCAAGTCCCTCCCGAATGTCTGAGGATTCCAAGGAGGGGCTTATGTGCCTGGGTGGTCACTTGTCACCGTTCACTGGTGACTGCTGTTGTATGTTTGCTCTGAGAACCACTGGCCAGTTTATGGCTGCAGCTTGACATGCTCCACTTCTCTCAATTTGGCTTTGCTAACTAATGCTGATGCTAGATGGCAGGCACTTAATAAACAACATTAAAGTTATGGATTATAGCACACAAAAAGAAAACCTACAATTTTAGTCATTATACTTCCTACAGTTCATCAGCCAAGGAGCTCCCTTTGGCCATTTTCTTCCTTACATTCTCTGAGTCCTTTCTTTCAACCTGCAGTCTTCGCCAGCCTCAAGGAGACAACCAGAAAGAAAAAATTATTTGACGTTGAAATAACTCCCTGGGTTCCCCCTCTTCCCGCAGAAGGTAGAGCTCAACCCACCCCCTCCTCGAATGTGAGCTGCATGGAGTGACTGGCTTCAAAGAACTTTGAAGTATGGAAAGGGAAATGTCATAAAAACCAAACCTAAATCTCATCGATCCACTGGATACAACTGTAACTATATATGGGAAGTAAAGAATAGGAAGATGTATACACTCACTGCATGACATTAAGAAACCATTGTAAACTTTTTTAGGTATAATAATCATACCATGGTTATTGCTTTTATTTCTTTAGAGTCCTTATCTTATAGAGATACATATTGAAATATTTACAGAAGAAATGACATGCTGTGTGGGGACTGCTACAAAATAAACTGTGCGGGAAGAGACTAGATGGGGGTATGAATGACCAGAGTGGAGATAACTGCTCAAGCTGGGTAAAGGTCTACAGGGGTTCACTACACTAGCCTCTTGACTTTACATCTCTTAAATACTCTATTTAAAAAATTCTTAAATAAATAAATTTCTGCTGAGATGTACCTTCCCTCAGTGAGAACCAATTACATTATTAAACAGATTACTTAACATCTCCATTGGACTTCTTTGCATTCTGATTGCTTTATCTACATTATTAAAAAACACAAGCATACTACCAAAGAGGCATTTTGATGACCTTACTAAAGGAGAAGTCTATTCAAAGATGACTTGCCATCACCTCTGACACCACCTGTTTTAAATATTTATGGCAAGAGAAGTACATTTTAAGGTCCACCACACTGAGCAGCCTGCTACATACGTAGACACGTAGAAGAAAGTACAGGCATCAATAGATGGACAGTGGTCTTCTCTGTAGAGTGGGGTTATTTTCTATAGTTTCACTCGTTATTTTATACTCAGGAAAAAAACTGACACAAAAAAACAAAAACTGCACACACAAAACAAAAAAGAAAGACTGTGTCAAAAGAAAGCAAAATAATGAAAAAGGAAGCCTAGAAAAAGCAAACCAGTGACCTAAAAGTGAACCTAAATCCAGCCCTATCCTAAAAAAACCTATAAATCCAGAAAGCGCTTGTAACATTAAAGCTTTCTTCGTTGTGGAGCAAAGACGCTTCATCAAGCCTCAACCTGACCCAGACAGAATACTCCTCAAGACCTTCTTGATCTCATCCTAAACTTACTTTGTGAGCTTCTGATTACAAACTCATCTTCCCAGTGCCCTGATGCTGGAAAAAGGGATGCCCCATCCAGCACACATTAATATAACATTTCAGTCCTTAGAAAAGGAGACCCCAATGTAAACTGATCAGCAGCCTTCAGAATTACACCTCAGTCCCTCGTGTGTTCCTTAAGGGATTGGTGTGCTGCTGATGTACTGCTGAAATCAAGTTTCTGGGCCTGTAATGTGGAACTTAAAATTGGGGCACCAACTGCGACGCTGCTTTAGAGTCTCTGAGTTGACCAGTTGACCATCATCCCAGTGACGTCCACCTCTCACTCACTGTCACCTACTTTTAACATGCAATAAGGTTTTGCCAGAACGAAGGCTGTAAAAATCTTACTCGTTCACTCATTCATGAAGCAAATACTTACTAGGGCCCTATTAAAGAGAGCCTAGAATGCCTTCTGCCTTAGCTCACTGTGCTCCATCCAAGTGGACTTTCGGACGGTTCCAGGAACGCACTAAGTTCTGTGCTACCTAGAGGCCATTGTTCTCTGTGCCTTCGACAGCCTCCTTCCCATCTTTCTGGACTAGACTAAAATGTTACCTAATTGAGGCAACCTGCACCACCCATCCTAATAAAGTAGCCCCTCCTCGTCCCCGGCTCCATCACCAGGTGTCTGTCCCATGGCACCTTTTTAATTAACGGCACAATTCTTTTTTTCTTAAGTATCGTCTGTCTTGCTCACTAAAGCATAAACTCTATGAGGGCAGGGATATGTCCAAGTCCCAGCTGGTTGCCGAATTATTAAAACAACACTCAGCACAAATCAGAATCTTCAATAAATATGTATTGAAATAATAAGTGAAAGAATGAATTCTTAGTCATTTTCTCACTATCAACTAAACATACCTAATTTAATTCTCCAGAAATATGGACATGTGCTATCACATTTAAATAGTTTAAGCTATCTTTTTTCAGAGGAGAAATTCCCAAAGCATGAAGCATTCTCCCATATAACTTTAGAATTGTTTTTATCAATAGTCTATTAACACTCTATTCTCAAGGGTCTTTCAGCAACTCAGTGTTTAAAAGGATTTGTCATGCTTTTCTCAAAAACCAGTATTTAACCACAGGAAACACTTAACTATATTCTTCAAACTTAAACTAGAATTAGGATTTAATTCAAATGAAATTACTTTTAAAAATTTCAGGCTATATCTGAAACTCTAAAATAACTTTAAAACTCACACTTGTCTCCTCTCCCTGCCCATCCTCAGAAAGCCAATGTTTGAACATTGACTGCACACAAAAACAATTGCAGAACGTCAAAATGGCAAAAATAAAGTTTCCAACAACCAAGGAATTCACAGCATTCCTAGAATCCCTTGGAAAGACCGTACAAGCTTAGCAGTGGAGTGAGACCCAGGGACAAGGCATCTTCCTTTGACGCTCTGATCATTAACACACCACAGGATTTTACCTCAACTAGACTGCAACGAGGCTTCTGGATATCTTCCAGGTCCTTTCATTTAACAACTTGCAAAAAAGTATAATGTGGGTAGTACAGAATGCAACTTCCTTCCCTCTTTTCTACCCCTCCAGGAGACAGTTTTGGACCTAAGTCCCAGGCATAAACACACCAGTGATTCCCAAACTCCCATCTGGGGACTGACAGAGGCCCAGGATGAAGTTGGTGCTTTTTTAATCAATCCAAAAGGCAATGAAAAAAATAAGGACATGATTGGCTTTTTCACAAAGCTAAATGTATTCCAAAGTATCTGTTCTTCATTCTGAAATTATATCCTTCTTTTGTGTGTTTTAAAATGTCTTCTCTGTTATGGAATGATAGTGACAGGAAATGGTGTTTTAACATCCTTATTTTGGTAAAATAAATGTTGGCAATCTCTATTAGAGTATCCAAATAAAGTAAAAAGTTTACCATCCATAAAATGCAAAGCTGTATAAAACAAATATTGATAGTCTGAGGAGGAAACAAGGTTTCCTAGTAAAAGTTGGCCCTAGAACATGTAATGCCAACCCCACATTTCTAGAAGCTTATATTTAAACAAAAATAGTTCGAACAGGAGCAAGCTTTGCTCCTATCCCACTTTAGGGAGGGAGGGCTAGGATTTTGCTTCACAGTATCCCTAACATCTATCCTACTTTTCGGTTCTTCTGAAATTGCTGTTAGATGTTAAATAGGAACATGAAATGAGTGGGCCAGCATGTCAGCCTATTTCACAAAAGACTTTAAAGATGGAATAAGAAGGCAGAAGGATGTGACAAGGTACTGAGAACACCCAGAATGGTAGAGACGAGACTGTGTGTAAGAAAAATAAATAAATGATTTGGACAAAGAGAATACAACCGAGATGAGTGGAAGTATTACACTGTACACAGTCTCTAATCGAACAATGAGCTCCATTGCGCAATGTAAACTGTGAGCTGGCGAAATGGAATGCAAAATGGAAAAGTTTTTCCACAGAAACAAAATAGGACTGGGTTTCAGGCCAGCCTACACGGGCTTATTAAACTAGATTATCCAAAAAGTACACCTAACTCAGAATTCAGAAACATCTTTCCCCCAATGCCTATGGCTAAATTTGGAGGGGAGAAGGAGGTTGGACGCTCCCAAAGGATATTGTTAAATTCCCTTTGTCTGTAAACAAAACCAGCAATTCCTTATACCACTTCGATGCTGACATAACAGAAAGCACTGCCCGAAACTGTCCACTTCCTGCTATTCCAAATTTGGGAAACAAAGGGAAGTTCCTCCTCCCAAGGGCACAAGCACCAGCCTGAGTTCAGCTCTTCCAAGAGTCCTCAGACAAGATCATTCTGAAAATGGGCTGTGGTACATTACGCGTCTTTTTTTGTGGTAAAATATATATAAAATAAAATGTACCATTTTTGCCATTTTTAAGTGTAGAGTTCAGTGGCATTAGGTACATTCACTCTGTTGTGCAACCCAAATTATGCAACTTATCCTGCTTCCCCAAAGGTTCCGCGGGCTGTTCATGGTATGTTTTCATTTACACAAGAATATATTTTTGCACCACACTCCCCAATCTTCCTATTTTCTAGGGCTTACTCCTAATGAGAGACTCTTGTTTTCTGTATCATAAAATACCAGTGGCATTATAACCCAGGTGCAAAACTAAACTGATTAAATTATCCTGAAGACCAAGTTAAATCTCAGGTCCTATGCATTCAACTTGACAAGTCAATTACGAAAACTATTACATCTGCCTGCATTCTAGTGGAATGAAGACTTATAATCCCTTCTTTTTAGCAGCCTTTTAACATATTTATATTAATAACTTTATTAAGATATTTTCGACATACAGAAATTACATCTTTAAGGTATACAACTTAATGATTTTATATATATATATATACGTATACATTGTGAAAAAAGTCTCCATCAAGCTAAATAACCTATCCATCACCTCTACATAGTTACCCTTTTGTGGTGTGGGTGTGTTAGGAAGATTTATGTTAAGATCTATCCTCTTAGAAAATTTCCAGATTCCCCTAATCAATAGAAAATACTCAACTAGGGAGGAACTCTTCATTTACATTACCACCACAGCTATGGTTTTATCAGGAGCCACATACAATTAAAGGCTTTGCTCAAATAACTAAAACTCAATTAATTTTCACAATAGATATACAGCATATATCAATAGATACATACCATAATAGCTTTTGCCTCATCAATAAATATAGAACATAATAGCTTCTGCCCTCATCAATCTGCCACATATGGCTTATCCTAACAACAACCAATTCTCCACTGTGTCTGCTGCTCATTAATTTTTCAAGATGCCAGGGCATGTGAGTGTACCTAGGACTTCCATGCACTATCACAAGGCCATCGATACATCAAAATTTATTTAATGACAAAATGGCACTTGACCATTATGACTAGCTATTCTTCAAAGCTTACACTTATAAGAACACCAGTTTTGCCAAAGGAAACTACCAATTTCCCTACGAATTTGTCAGCTGGCTTATTAATGAAGAGATATATTGTTTTGTAAAGGAAAAAAAAAACAGGTGGCTCACGTTCCAGTCTCATCTCCTACGACTAAGCTACTGAAAAAGAGAGGGTCTTTCTTGCCCACATGCTCAGTACAATGGCTAGATGACCACGAGCGCTCAAGGAGTACTGAGTGGAGACTATCTTCACAGCACTGATTGACTCACCTCATGAGTTTAAGGCAGGGGAAGTCTACCTGGATGATCCCAAGAACATAGTCTGCAGGATAATTACAGCACAGACAGGAGAAGCAGCAAATGAAAAGCCCCAGGAGCACTGGAATGGCAAGCTCTGCTAAACAAACATACTGATCATTTTTAAGGCTGTAGTTATATTTAAACCAATTTGCATCGCAGTTCATTTCACAGAAATCACTTCATAGCTGCAGGATTCCCCTGTGAAATCACTTACCAGCACTACAAATTTAAATTTATTTTTAAACAGACTAATAAATAATGAACCAATCACTGAACCATCCTGTCTTCATACAGACCTGCAGCAGACCAGATCTGCTTATCTCACAGGCTGGCAATTATTTTACTAAAAATTAACACATGCTCCGTTAGGGGAGAGAATTCTACTTCATAAAGATACAGAACAAAGGATTAAATCAGTAAGTTGGCCATTCGTGTGAGAGAGGATTTAAAACGAACACCAAGAGTTAAAATTCTTAACAAAACTAACTGGTAGGACTCAGTTAACCTGATGAATAAACAGGCCATCTGTGAGGGAGAAATCCTACAGCAAAATAGTATGTGCTTCCTATGAGCCTGTTTCTCAAGCTTAGTGTTTTCAGATCTATTCTTGCATTAGAATTTATAACATTCCTAAGAGCCAAGTGAAGACAAAGACTATCTTGCCCAATTTTAGCTAGAAGCACTAAGCCAAAGTCACACCGTTAGTGAAGTTTCAACAGTGCTTGGCAGCACAGTTAGTCATAGGCATTAAAAGAACACTGATTTAAGATAACGCCTCCAGGCACCATAGCTCGTTGATCACAGCACCCTTTCCCAGAGGTCCTGGACTGACGCAATCTATTATCACTACACATTAGCCATGAGGATGCTCACTGTGCACCAAGCACTGAACTCAGAACTGTGTGAGCAGTATTTAACTTAACTCTATATTTCAGTTAGGTACCATCAGTCTCATTTTATAGGTAAGGAAACTGAGGCTTAGAAAAGTGAACTTGCCAAAGTCACCCCGTATGTCATGGAGTTCAGATTTGAACCCAGAGTTTGATTCAAGAGCCCTGTTCTTTACTATACAACTCTGTCTTCCAAACCTCTTTATTGGTGCATGAGCTAAAGCTCACACCATTCCAAACAGTATAAAGAACACTGGTCCAAAGTCAGCAGACTTATGTTTTCATCAACTCAAACTTACTATACTTGTGAATTTTAGCCTTAATTTACTGATTTGGAACAAGTTACACTAAGTGAATGAAATTATCAGATAATTCTGAACTATAGTGTAGTGACTTCTGTATCGGTAACTTTCACGCATTAGGATCACACTGCTACGTTCACATAATGGCCATAATCATGTCAGGAATGTAATTTGGGATCACCACAGAAGACCTAGTCCAATGGTTCTCTGGGAGAGGCAGGGTACCTGTGGGCCTTTTCCAATTCTGATTTCTTGTCCTAAGGGGGCATTCATCAGAATGAGACGTGTTCTACAAACAGATGATTCTACTGCACCCTGTGGCTGAGGACTCACCTTAGTACTGTGCTCTGAAGTACATAAACTGAGGAGTTAAGATTATTCAAACTGAAATCCTTTCTCAAAACTTACTGACCAGTAGACCTAGAGTAGCCAGCTATTTACGTTCTACAAACCTAGACAGCGACTACCTTGCACATAATATCTATTCAATAAACCTTAGTTATTACCCACAGCATCCCTGTCTGAGGGCTTACCTGAATTTCTTGAATGGAATGAAGAGTAGCTATGTTAATTCGACAACTATAACTAACAATGAGCCCAAATTTGCTTCTCTGAGTCTATCTCCAGTTATTCTATTTTTGACTTGTAAAGCAAACAGAACAAGTTCACTTTCTATCTAACATAAGAAACTTGATCCATTTCTAAGGGCATTATGAGAATTTAAACATTAGCCATACCCCTTAAAAAAGAAAAAGCCATCATTTTTCCAATGACTAAACTACTAAAGAATAGATGGTACGAAAAGGTTTGCATTTCAATAGAACTAGCTTTATTATTATTATTTTTTAAACAAAAGAAATGGTCTAAAATCAAATGCAGATTTGTACCAAGGAATGGACATGGCCTGGTACTTACAAAGAAGCTGCTGTGTCATAAATGAAAACAGCATGTTAGGAGAAAAAATAATATTTCAGGAGCTGTCTGCTTGAATAATCTGGATATGCAAGTTAACTGAAAGAGGGTGCTCTGCCAAGCAATCAGCATGAACCAAAGAAAAAAACCACCGAAGTTGCTTCCAGAGAACTAGGTGGTGGTAGCATGAGAACTGGCATCAACTCACAGTCTTCTCATTTTCCCCATTTTCTATAATTTTCCTCTTCTTTTCATCTGTTTTTTTCTTGAAGATGTTATTTCGGTAAAACTGAAGTTCTTTGATGCTTTCACTAATGTCATCAAGAGCCCTACAAGCAAACACACCATACTGAATTGAAACGTCCAGAAACAGAGGAGCTGATAAGCATTTTACAAAGCATAACTTTTTATAAATAACTTAAGAACAGGTACATGTAAATGTCACTATCTGACATCACCAAGAAGTGAAACATTTCAGTAAAGAGAATTTAAGTGCTTTGTTTTTTCAAGAACGTTTGAGCAAAAAAAAAAATTTCTAAAATAAAACAGATTCAAGTTTCCCAAACTGTTCTGGAAGACGGCGAAGTGTTCCACAGAAAAAAAGAATTCCAGGGTCAAATAAGTTTAGGAAAAACTAGATTAAACATTTCAAAACTTCTCCGCAAAGCATTTAATGGACTGACGTGTATTGTGAATTCCCAACAGGAGGCTGCACTACATACACAGTATTTCTAAAACTTAATCGACCACATTTGTGGAATACTTATTAACAGCTCATGGAACATAGTTTGGGAAACACTGAGCAATACTTAATGACGTCCCTGAACAAAATATACTGACATACTCGAACATCACTCATGACTCAGCCATCATAGTAAACATCAATTACAGACAGTACCTAACCATAAAAGAGGATCTACCTCCTCTCGTGGTGATTTGTGCTATAATCAGTGGCAGCCTGCCTCCATCTAACAGTCTTTCTTCTCCTCCAACATGCTGTTTCTCATCTGTTGTAGTCTGAGAAATCAGGTAACCAAGATGATTAGAACAGTGTGCAAGGAAATCAATAAGCTCTGAACGAGGGGCCAAGGGCCTCTTCTAGAGAATAAACTGCACAGACTTCAGGGCAAGAGTTTTATGACAGTTATTTCTGTGGTTAAGGCAACAATGTTGCTTTCTTCCCAGGTCTTGGATATACCGTAGACCTGAAACTGTCAAAAAGACAGCCTCTGGCTGAATCAAGGTACACATCTCTTATCCACAATACTAAAAACCCAAAAAATTTTTATAACCTGTTATATGGCAAAACCTGACCAATCCTGAAGTAAGCCTATTTAGAGTCGTTAGGTATGCCCTTTGGTGTGAATATCCACGTTTCCCTGTGGAAATACCAGTGTTGTATTATGGGGTGCACCCTCAGACCTTGTTAGAGATATGACAGAATGATAAACACTACAGGTACACCATTACCTTCCTAAGCCTGAAATATTCTGAAATCCAAAACACATCAAGCCCTAATTGTTTCAAGAAGGTATTGTACGCCTGTATTATTGTGCTGTGGTCCATGGAAGGCCAATAAAAAAACATCAGCACGCAAGACTCTTTGGAGCAGGGACTTGTCTTTCTCTGCTTGCCTAGAACGTGCCTAGCACACAGCAGGGGCTCTGGAAATGGATGAACCACATGCTGCCCTTAGAAGCCAGTGGCTAAATCACCCATCAAGTTTTAAGTTCCTCCCGAAAGGCTACAAAATCACAAAGTAAAAGAGGACACTAGATACACAAGGTCTTTAAATTCCTGTGTACTTGTGCTTAAGGTTGCAGAAAAGAAACAGTCTAAAAACTAAAAAGTGTCAAAGTTTGGCTAACTGTATTCTACAACTAGAATACAATTCTAATTTTAAATGGCTACAAGTCTCTATCCTTGCTGGGAAGAAAATTAATACTGCTCGTTACTAGAAAAATTAGACTGTTACACATTCCTACAAACTAAGTTACCTAAAAATGTTTAAAATTGCAATAAAGATGTAAGACCCCACATATTTCAGAATGGAATGCTAGAAATCTGACAATTCCTGATAATCTTAGCAAAAGTAAGTTATCTTTATGCTGGTTGTCCTTGATTTTTCCCCCAAGAAAAAAGAGTGGAGGAGAGCCATTATTTCAAGCAGTCAGGAATTTGGGGGTTATGTATATGTCCGATTGCCAAGCACTTGGAAGGACCCAAACTTACCTGTGAGAAGCAGCCTTCTTTGGTGCAAATTCATATTCTTCTGGATACCAGCGTCTATACACAGCAAAAATGGAACTCTCAAAGGAAACTGTCTCAAATACACTGAATATTTACCTCCTTCCAGTAACTTATTAACATTGAAAAAGGCATTTGGGTTGTGACTATCAAGTCACCTCCTTGCCTGGGACTTGATTTTCCACCCTCTCCTCTCTTCAATCAATATATTCTCTTTGTGCAAGCTTATCAATGTGTAAGATTCCTAAATCTGTTCACTCCAGTCCAGCCCTCTTGTGAGCTCCTGTCACAGATATCCAACGGCCTGCTGGACATCTCCACCTAAAAATGCATCAGACACTTCTAATTCAACACACATAAAACTATACTCACCATCCACAACACCTCCCCCGCTCCATCTACCAAATCCACTCTTCCTCTTATTTTCCCTTTCATCTTTGAACAGTTCCATCATCCACTAACTGCCCAAACTAGAAACACTGGAGTCACTTTACACCTCTTCCTTTTCCTCACTCCTGGATCCAAGCATTCAATGCTGTGCCAAATAGTTTATCTCCAGCCCCTTCTGTGCCACCCAACTGCCATTTCCCTAGCTCATTCTCCTCTCCCCAAGATGATGCAAAAGTCTCCTTTCCTATCTCCCTACTTCTCTTCTTGCCACCTTCTAATCAGAATGATCTAATCATCACTCATCCCTCTACTTAAACTTTTCAAAGGAACCCATCCCTTACAAGATATACTTTAACCTCCTTAGCATGGCACATATGCCCTTCATAATTTGGCCTCACCCCCCACGGATTCCAATCTCATGCTTGGCACTTCAGCATTAATGAACTACCTGTAATTCCCTGAACATATTTTGCCTTTATCTTCCTGCTCCCTCGTATCTTCATACCTCTGCCCATTCTCTGCACTGTTCTCTCCTCATTTAAAAACCTGAAAAACTTCCACTCTTCTTCAAATCTCAGCTTAAAAGCTATTTTCTAGGTAAAGTGTTCCCTGATTTCCCATTCCCCGCACCCCAATATAGAATATTGTGCCCTCAATATTCTATACCCACGTCTCCATTACAGTCATCACCCAGGACATTTTTAAGGTGTGTTTTTTACCCATCTGTCAACGCCGTAGATTCTAAGCTACTGGACGGCTTTTCATCCGTATCTTCCCAGCACACAGACCAATACATGGCACAGAATGGGTGCTCAGTAAATTTTCCGGATCAATGAAATTTACATGGAAGATTTTTGACATTGTTTCCCCCAATTCTCACCAGTCCCAAATAAATTAAGGTCCTACCCAAGCGAGAATGAGATGAGGAAATTACACACCCACTTGGCACCCTCAGTTCTACAGCTCTATTCAATTACTTTCCACAAATTCTCAATTAAAACATGGTAAATGAGGCAATTTAATGGATCCTAATGATAGCCCTTACCTGCACAGTTCTTTGACAGTGCTCACATCAATTATTCTATAATGAAGATGTTTCATGAACTGGGGCATGTATTTGTCAAGAAACTTCTTATCTGCATGAACTGAATTTCCTAGAAAGACACGAAGCATACCTCATCTGTGTATTTCTAGTAGTATACAACAGGATATAAAAATTTATAAACTGTATTTGAAATGGAGATGATTTTTTAATTCAAACAATTCCTAAAAGCATCTCAAAATTTCTCAATCAGGCCTGAGTGCATCTGATTAAGTTACAAGTGCAGATTTCTGAGTAGTTAGTCAGTCTATCTCATAACAAATTTGTAAATGGCCTCTCTATGGACAAAAGAATAAATCCATTATCCCATATACTTAAAATAATGCACAAATCTGCTTGTTACTTTTTCAGATCATACCAGATGTGCAAATTTTCTCCCAGTGTCACAAAATCCACACCACTAACACTAAAAATTTAAGTGAATCACATAAACAAATAAACCTTTATTTACATTCCAATTTTAACAAATCATATCCATATTCATGTTTTCATACAGTAATTTACATTAAAAACACTAAATTTTAAATGAGAACTTTAAAACAGACACCCGCCGCATTGGTTAGGGAATAAAATTTATACAATATATGCTCTATTACTTATTGTCAAAACACTTTTTATGAATGTTTAAGGAAAGTGTCAGTTACTACATCAAGTTACATATACGAATAAAAATACACCTTCATAGAACATTAACTTCTGTCTAACAATGGCAATCCTTTCAAAATCCTAGTAGAATTGGCCTGGTTTCTTTAAAAAGTCAATGTCACAAGGCAAAAAAAGGCAGGTGGACATTTTAGATTAAGAAACCAAAGAGATATAATAACCAAATGAAATGCATGAGTCATCACTGAATCCTGGTTCAAAAACAATTAACATATACTAGATATGAACTAGATATAGGATGATGTTATTGAATTATTTTTAGTTATCTCAAATGTGACAATGATATTGTGGTTACATCAGAAAAAGTCCTTATTCTTAGGAAATGCTTGATGAAGTATTTAGGAGTTAACCGTCACAATGCCCATGATTTACTTTCAAATGTCCAACAAAAACAGACATGTAAAACAAACATGGCACAAAGTTAACAATTACTATGTCCAACTTTCCTGTACATGTGAAAATATTCCATAATAAAAATATGGGAAAAAAGTTTATTGAGTTAGTCTGTGTATCCCAGATCTCATGTTAGTTTCAGGGCAGTTTCCCAATATTCATGTATAAATTACACAAGGAGACCCGAACACAAAAGTAAGATGTATATAGGGGGCCAGCCCGGTGGCATAGTGGTTAAGTTTGCGCATTCCGCTTAGGTGGCCCGGGGTTGGCAGGTTCAGATCCCAGGTGCAGACCTATGCACCACACATCAAGCTATGCTGTGGCAGCATACCACATACAAAATAGAGGAAGGCGGGCACAGCTGTTAGGTCAAGGCCACTCTTCCTCAAGCAAAAGAGGAAGACCGGCAACAGATGTTAGCTCACGGCCAATCTTCCTGACCAAAAAAAAAAAATTTTTTTTAAGTAAGATGCATAATCCAAATCAGAGTAAGTGGAAGACAGGGTAGTCCTGGCTGGTCTTTCTGGAACTGCAGTCTCTTGAACCACTACAATGGAAGACTACCTACAAGGTACACATAGGAGTTGATTTTACCTGCAAGTGGACAGAGCCCCGGAGGAGTCTGCTGTCGTACAAAGGACAGAAATTCATACTCTGCCTGCTGCAATGTCATTGTACTCTCCTTCACTGCTTTGGTTAGACCGGACTGCAAGAGAGAATCCCCAGCCCCCACCAGAAACACATGAAGTCAGTTTTCAAAGGCATCCAGAAATGAAACTTCACTTCTAAAATGGGCAAATATAACCACAGATGGACCATTTATAGAGCTCAGGTTCAAATTGAAACTGCCATCTTTGCACCGATTTTTTCTTAAAGAATCCAAGTCAAATAAGCTATGTTCCTGATTGTTAATAGGATTTCCATACAGCCAAAAAGATGGTGCCCAAAGTCCAAGGATACAAGGTCTGGGAAGAAGCAACTATTAACAGGACAGCAGCATTCCCCCTTCTCTGAAAGCTGATGTCTAATCTTATCCAAAAGACTGCCTTGAGCAATACTTGACAATCCACAAGGCATTGGCGACAGACTGAATGTAGGAGAGGCAAAAAGGACTTTCAGGAGAAGATGATCCCGAGAGGTCCCAAAGACGACAAGGAAACAAGCAAGCAGTTCCCCAGGCTTGCCAAGCAATCTTCCTCTAACCCTTTTTAAACTACCATCCAATAATGGTCCAGGATTCAGAGGTGGGAGCAACAAGCTGGTTACTGATCCCCAAAGCAGCAATCCTGTTATTTGGTACTGTTACCTTCCCATGATGCTCCTTACACCAATCTGACATGCTGTCCAGTAACTCATCTGGCTGTTTTATAATCAGGTTAGGACCCTGTGGATGGGAAAAGCCATTAGTCATCCAGAATCAAAAGGGATAACCTTCATTTCTGAGGTAAAGTTTAAGCTGCTTTAAGGATTTCATATATATACCAGAGAAAGCAAGACATGAGGGCTGTCTGTTAACTCAAAGTGGTCCGCATTCATCCTAGCATTGTTCATCACGGCAAAAAAGAATGAACGAAAGCACACATACACACACACCTGAAAACTAAAACGCCTATTAAAAGAGGACATAAATATCGATCAAGAGTCAGCAAACTGCAGCCCCAGCCTGTGGCTTTTTTTTTTATTGCCAGCAAGCTAAGAATGATTTTCACATTTGTAAAATGTTCATGTGTAAAACAGACATGTGACAGAGAGGTATGTGGCACTCTAAGCCTGAAATATTTAATATTTGGTGTTTTCCAGAGAAAGCTTGCCAATCCTTGATTATGAGTTCCTTTTGAAAATGTCTATATTACCATGTGAAAAAAGAAACTGCTGAACAGTATATTCATGCATATGATTTCATTTATACTTGTTTAAAAAAATGGGGCAGGAGGAGTACAGGGCAAAACACTAACAGCTTACTATACATATATTTTGGATAAAGTTATACTGCTTAATTTTAGCAATATTTTTACATTAAAAAATTTAAAAGGTAATTGGTGACAGCTGGAAAAAAAAAGGGAACAGTGGCCCTCAGATTCTCAGCTCCATTTAACAAAGCATTTAACAAAGCATTCAGCTGTGAGTTTCCTCGGACAGAGTCCCAGCAGTAACAGAAGCCTGACAAGGGGCACTAAAGCAAGTCACTTTGGGCTTTGTTTCTCCTTCCGTATGACAGAGACAATAAACTGCCCCGGCTCTCTCACAGGGATGTTAGCATCCCTAAACGCAATTATAGATGTGAAACTTCTTTGAACTCTCTGGAAAAAAAGGACTCTGTAAATCCAAGGTATTATTACTACTACAGCACTAAAAATAGTTTGCAATCACTGAGAGAAATGGCTAGAATTTGACTAAAATATGCCTGACATCCTACAACTAAGAAGGAATTTCACCAAAACAAGAAAACTGGTCAAAGCCATCTCCACGAGGAAGCAAAAAAATTTGCTCTGATAACATATTTTTTAAAAAACCAAAAACCTCATATTGTAAAAAACAATTCTAACAAAGCATGATGGAAAAAGCAAACTAGTACCAATATAAGGCTATGTAACTTACTCTGGAGCCCAGTTTGGCACACAAAACTACGAAAAAATTTTCAGAGTAGGATGTTTGTTCTTCTACAAGCAAAAAACACGCTCCTCAGACTCATGTACAAGAATAGAACATACTTTCCACAGAACTGACAATTAAGTGCCAACAGTCACTGACCATTTTTCTTCTTACATCCTTATCCTCATCTGACTGAGTCTGTTTACAAACGCCATAGTCTGTGTGAAAACAGACCCAAATTTCCTCCAGGGTCCATATCAACTAACTGGTCCATTAAACCATCAGCATTTCACATTATTTCAACAGTCTAAAGGGATAAGTCTTCCTTGGCCAAAGTCAGTAGGAGTGGTAAAATAGACACTTCTCTTCACTACTTATCTCAAGTAAATTCCAAGTGACAGGAAAAAACAAATGAAACTAAAACACAGCACGTTATTTACATAAAGTTTGAAAAAAAACGTTAGCTGTTAATGATGAAAAATCCAAAGTCTTGGAGCCGGCCCTGTGGCTAAGCAGTTAAAGTTCTGCACACTCCGCTTCAGCGGCCTGGGGCTCGTGGGTTTGGATTCTGGGTGGGGACCTACTCCACTCATGAGCCATGCTGTGGAGGCCTCCCACATACAAAATGGAGGAAGATTGGCACAGACGTAAGCTCAGAGCTAATCTTCCTCAAGCAAAAAAAAAAAAAAAAAAAAGAGGAAGATTGGCAACAAATGTTAGCTCAGGGCAAATCTTCCTCACAAAAAAAAAAAAAAAACAAACAAAGTCTCATGATTGTCCCTCCAGTTGATGGGTCAGGCGGTACTCCAGGATGTATGCCTAGTACTCCACAAAGGTAGCAATTCATCTATAAATGCCCTCTCTCCTCTTTTACTTACCCAGGAAAATAAGTGGAAGTCTTAACTGTAGATTTATGAAATTTATACAACGCCAATAACACATCAATGCTTCCATCTGGGAACTTATTTTAACAAGACTGTCTTTCCCACAAACATCCCTACTGTGTTCCTATTCTACAGTTTCCCACTGCCTCTGAATACTGCTGACACTATGCAACAGAGTTATTCAAGGCTAGAGATTTTACCCTCTACCAATCAAATGCTGCCACACACTTATGAAGTGCTGCATGAGTGGCCAAAAGGCAACAGGTGTGTTTTATTTGTTTTGCTTAATGTTTCAGTTAAAAGCAGCATGCTAAAACCTTAATCGTGCCCAATATGTCAACAAGAGAATATTTTCTGATTCTGCATCAACAGGAATTCTAAAATCTGAATATAGATCTAGAAGAATCAGACAGCAGTTGAAAAGACAGAAACTAGACATACGGAGTCAAGTTAAAGTTAAGGTTATGATAGAAAGATGTCAACCTTAGCGTGAGTCACCAAACCTCATGGTATAACAATAGTCGGTTGTCTTATTGGTTAGGAGTACTTTACTCAGACTGCCTGGGTTAAACTCCTGTCTGCCCCAATAACTAGCCAGGTGGCCTTGGGCAAATTACCCAACGTCTCTGAGCCAAAATGTCCTCCTATATAAACAAGTATAACAGTACCTACCTTATAATTGTTGTGAGGATTAAGAGTGAATACTTGGAAAGCACTTACAACGGTGCCTGGCACACAGTAAGCTCTCAGTAAATGGTAGCAGTTATGTAATTTTTGGCATGGCTTATTAAAAATAACTAGGCTGTGAGACGGATTACTTTGGTTCCAGTACCAACCCTACCATGATCTAGCACATTACTTTGGACCTTAATCTACGTGGACCTCAGGTTTCTCATTTTTTAAATGAAGAGGAAAAACAGTCTTTAGATTTCCAATACACTCTGAACAGCATGGCTCTATTACACAGCATCACCTACTTCAGCCAAAATGTTGAGATCAGAGTCAGTTATCAAACAGGCCATCTCAATAATCTGGTCCTTCTCAATGTCCAATCCTGTCATCTGCAATAAAAAACATATAACACACACAAAACCATCTTTCTGGCCTATTTTACCAAGTTTATTTAACAGGAATTCCCTCAAGCAAATTCAATTTATATCCCACAACCAGGATAGAAGAGACAATAATGCTCCTTGGACAAGCGCTCAAGACACTTAACATGAGTCATTTATTCAATAAACATTTACCAAAGGCCTGCTATATGTCAGGCACCACCGGTTCTACTCTAGGAAAGATGCAAAGTAAGCAAAATTGAGTGCTGACAGCATTCAATTTTGGAAGAGTAAGATAACTAACATCACTACATCTTTGCAGAGTTCACAAAGTTTTCATACTAACCATGCCACTTGATCTTTATCACAATCTAGTGTGGAAAGTACTGTTATCATCCCCATTTCATACATGAGAAAACTGAGGCTCAAGGGACAGAGGAGTCCTTGGCATGAGCATAGAAAACCCAAAGGGATCAGAACTGGGTTCTAGTCCCAGCTCAGATCACTAACAGCATGACCTTGAACGAGCTGAATCCTCTCTCTCGGCCTCAGTTTTCCCGTTTATGGAATGAGGGGTAAGGCTGAGTCATCTCCGGAGTCTAGTCTCGCTCTAACAACTAGGGTCCTGTAAGGCTGGGGAAGTGGCGTCTGGCACAGCCGCTGACCCCACCCCCACCCCTGTGACACTAAGACGTGAAGGACCAGAGCGTTAGACAGGTCCACATCTGGGCAGAGTTGGGGGGGCTGGTGGGAAAGGGCGCCATATGGATGACTCCTCACTTTTGAAAAGAAACCCCACAGTCCAGCACAGTTCCCAAAACCCGCAGGACTCCTGCCCCGGACTTGCCCCGGGCCGCCCACAGCCGGGCGGCGTTCACCTGCCACACCTGAGACCCAGATACCCGCCGCCGTCCCCAGACGGGCTCAGCAGCTCGGTCCCAAGCGCGAAACCTCCCTCGTCTCCCCTCACCCCACACCGACCTCACTCACCTCCAGGTCCACCCAGACCATCCGCTGAGCCATGCTCTCCCCTGCCGCCATGGCTGCGCCACCTTCGCGGACACTCCGCGCCCAGAACTGCCCACGACACCCGCCCACACCTTGCAACAGCCTGGAGCCCAGGGAGCCGCCTAGCATCACCCGGCACGAGCCGCCACGGCCCCAGCCTCTCAGCCGGCGCTGGCGCAGGCGCGATGGTCGCTAAACGTCGCAAACCCGCGGGGAGGCGCAGGAGCAAAAACCACAGGTCCCAGCATCCAGTGCGCCGACTTGCCCTAAACAGCCCAGCTTAGCTGCCGAATGGGATGATGGGACTTGGAGTCTCTCCTGGTGGTGCGGCCGATTTCCCCACCCCCGCCACGTGTTTTCGGATGTTACTGGACGCGTCTGTTTTTCAGAACTAAGTTTATTCGTTTCAAAGAGTTATTTCCTGAGTTTGGATTAGTTGCAAACCGCGTAGTTGAGAAAGAACTCTCTTACTTTGTTTGGTCAGAAAAATCCTGGTTATCTATTTGTGATATTTTTCAAATATTTCTTTCCTTTTTTGCTTTTATCCCCCCCCTCTTTTTACTTACCTACCTCTTCACTCTACACACTGGGTATTTTTCCCATTTACGTGAGACAGCGGGACTGTCTTTTTTTTTTTTTTTTTTTTTTTGAGACGAGAAGGCCAATTTCACTATCGTCAAATCCTTTAGAAATCCTTAAATGAGCCCTTGTCTGAGAGATCACTTAGCATGCATTAGGTGTTCTGTAAAAGTTTCTTTCCTTCATTGGCAAACGGTTTTTCCTTAAAATTCCTAATTCCTTAAGGAGGGACTTGGTCTGTGTTTCAGTTCAGCTGTTGGGTGTCAGTGGTACAGTAGTCCCCCAACCCTATATATACTCTTTTTTCTCTATACATACATACTATGATAAAGCTTAATTTGTAAATTAGGCACAGTAAAAGGTTAACAATAATAAAATAGAATAATTATAACAAAATACTGTAATGAAAGTTATGTGAATGTGGTCTCAAAATATTTTACTGTACTGTACTCACCCTTCTTTTGATGATGTGAGATGACATAATGCCTAGGTGATGAGATGAAGTGAGGTGAATGACGCAGGCATTGTGACACAGTGTTATTTTCAGGTGGTTGACCATAGGTAACTGAAGCCATATAGCACACCATCCCATTTGGGGAGAGGACTACTGTAATGACTTCCTACTCCACCCTTACAAGTTCTCAAGGTTAAATCTTGTACAACGAATCTTTGCAGCAAATTAAATTAAGATGAACTGAAAACTGCTCTGCCCATTCTTGGTTTTGATCAAGGTATCTTTAATCTTCTCCAGTGACAGCTATAGTTTCCATTATTTCAGCAAGTAGAGATGGCCACCAACAGGACCTTTTGATCCTGGAGTGTCAAATTGCCTGAGTCTCTTAAAACTTGGCTATTTAGTAGCAAGTTTGTGTGCAGGGTGTGACTGTGTCACAAACATTGGTCTCCTCCTGGAATTATATCCTCTATGTATTTTTCTGGAAGCCATATTGCCAGTAATTACAGAGTTTGGTAGTAATTCATACCTGCTGAGCTGGTTTTGTGAGAGAGAAACTTTGTTGCCTAATTAGAGCTGTAAGGATAGTGTGTAGTGTACTGGATTCCGCCTTCAGCTCCTTTGGTGTACCTACCCCACCACCTGCCAGAGAAACTGTCTTTGAAAGGTAATCAAATCGTGTGCACACATTGTATACATATCAAGACTTATGTTGTGCACAATGTGTGTATATTGTAACTGCTTTGCCTGATGAGTCACACTGTTTTGCCAAAGCTTTTTATTTATAGCCTGCTTTATAAGAAATAGTCTACATTTCTTCTTTAGTTTTTTCTTAGTTCTAAACTTGATTTATAGAAAGTAGAATCAGTTGAAGTATAGAAAACTTTAATTCGTTTTTTTATCATTCTCCTAAAGTATTATTATTTCTTTAAATTTCAAAAAACACCTTTTGTTTTCAAAGTTACTCCTGAAACATGGATCAGTTTTGTGACAATTTACAACTTAGAAAATGCTATTTACATTTAAGAACTTATATCCTGAAAATTTATGATCATAATTTTATGTGTGGACAGTTTTGAAACTTCAGTTTTGATAGTGATGTACTTTTATTATAACAATAAAGACACATTTTCGATGAGTGGTGTCACAATGTAAGGAGATGTATAGTTTATTGGGTTTTGTGTATAATATCATTAGATTGGTAATCTTAAAGATATATCCCAAGGCAGAGCAATGTATGCACCAAATTCACAAATTCAAACCATGTAAAGAGGAAGAGAGTAAGGGACCTAGAATCTGAAAGCAACCTCAGCCCACAGTGGACTCGATCATTTCTTTCCTTTTTCTTTTTTTTAGCAGAATCTATCTCCAAGCCACACCACTCTGGTCAGAGACGTTGCTTTTTCAATTCTGTTGTGAAGCTGTAAAAACTGCTTTTGTTAATTAACATCAGGGGCATAGTAGCAAGAAATCTTGTTTTCTAAAATCATAGGCTCAGATAAGCTCTGCTCTCTGAAGTCATTTTAGTAGAATGCACCATCTCCTCTTATATAAGGAATCTGAGCCATGTGATTCACTTTGACACAGAGAAGCTGCCTCAATTTCCAACCTAGGGGCAGAGATTCAGATAAAATGTTCTCAGACACAACATTCCACATTTATCTTAACTTTGTAGTTTCTAGGGAAACAGGACCCTGAGTCAGCTTCTCAACACTGCTGGTAGTCAGACTGTGACGGTTCTAACAGAATCTATGACAGTGTTTCTAACAGGACATGGCCAAGGGCACACAAACCCTCCCCTTTTTGAGAAATCACTACTGCTTTTTAAATTCTTTTTTAAATTGTGGTAAAATATACATAACATAAAATTTACCACTTTAGCCACTTTTAAGTGTACGGTTCAGTGGCATTAAGTACATTCACATTTTTCTGCAACCATCACCACCATCCATCTCCAGAACTTTTTCCTCTTCCCAAACAGAAAGTTCCATACCCGTTGAACACTAACTCCCCACTTCCATCCATCCCCCTCCTAGCCCCTGCGACCTCCATTCTACTTTCTATCCCTGTGAAGTTGATGACACTGGGTGCTTCATATCAGTGGAATCATACAGTATTTGTCCTTTTGTGTCTGGGTTCTTTCACTTAGCATAATGTCATCAAAGTTCATCCATATCGTAGCACATATCAGAATTTCCTTCCTTTTTAAGGCTAAATAATATTCCATTGCATGTATGTACCTAGCACACCTTGTTTATCCATTCATCAGTCAAGGACACATGAGTTGCCTCTACCCTTTGGCTATTATAAATATTTGCATGGATTTTAATTTTGTCTTTTTAATTGCTGCTTTCTTACCGGGACTTCCCCAACCCTGCTTTGTCCTCTCACCTCCTGAACAAAGATTACTGTGATAGTCAATCTAGAGGTGATCCCCACTCCCTCTGGCTCCTCTTCAGAATTATCCCAAACCCTATTTTTAAAAAGCCCTTCCCTACTCCCTCTTAAGAGAGGCTCCTGGTTCTTCCTGTTAACTGTTACAGTGAGTTCATAAACCTAACATTGTTACAATTATGTTCCGAGTGAGCTTTATCTGATATGCTTTATCACCATCGTATTACACTGGACTTTAATTTCCAGAATCCATTTATTTTTATACTTTTACAGGACTAGCACAGAGCCGTATACTAATGGTATTGGTACTAATTAGTAGTGACAAAGTAATGAGATTATCTCACACTGCAAACTGTCCTACAGTTTATAAAACATTTTAAATAGGCTGTAGGTACCTCATGAATACTTACTGGTTGATGATAATATTTCTTCTTTTCCTGCTTTCTGAAACTTTCTCCTGAGACGTGTTGACATCAGGTTTACTGCTGATAACTGATAACTGCTGTTTACTTCCTTCTAGTGGTCTGGGGAGGAATAAAGGATGATAAATCTTTGCCTTTACTTTCTATCACTGTAAAAAATCTAGAGTAAAAATAGAAGCCAAACTTATAATCTTCAAAGTACACCTTGTACACACTGAACACCCTGAAGGTTTTCATGAAATTTTAATGGCATTTTATCTCAATTCAGTACAACAAACACAATAATTCAGTTCAAAATACATTACGCTGATATTTATTATACCAGACACTATAGGTATTTAATATATTAAGATAGTGAATATCTAAGAATAAGGTGATTCATTTTGAGTTTAGAGTTGTTTGTTTTGCAGATAAGAAAACAGCCTTAATTTTTCCATCTGTAAAATGGGTTGTATGATGATTAAACAAAACATATAGAATATCTAATATATAGTAAGTGTTCACTTAATTTATTTCTGTAAGCCTATCAGGAGATACAAAATTTAATACCAGGAAGATTGTGCCAATGCTCTGAAGAATTATAGAGGGCTGGCCTTGTGGCATAAAGGTTAAGTTCATGCCTTCCACTTTGGCAGCCCAGGTTCATGGGTTTGGATCCCAGGCGCGGACCTACACACTGCTTATCAAGCCATGCTGTGGTGGTGTCCCACATATAAAATAGAGGAAGATTGCCACAGATGTTAGCTCAGGGCCAATCTTCCTCACCAAAAAAAAAAAAAGAAAAAAATTGTAGAGTGCTGTGGGAATATAGTGGAAAGGGATTCATTTTGACCAAAGAGATACAGGAGGATGGAAATTGGATTAGATTCTGCAAGGAGAGAACTTTGTCAACAGATATTGTAGATAAGAATATCCCAGATAGAATATCCTGGACCTAAGCAACGAGGATGATTAGCCTTTAAAATAAGACAGAAAGCCAGTGGAGAGAACAAATTGCAGGAAGAACAGGTAAGTTGATGAGTTCAGTTTTAGAAAGGTCCAAGTTGCCCTTTGAGGGGGACAACTACACAGAGATATCCAGCAGCCAGCTAGAAAGAGGGCAGGAATAAACACATGAACTTGGAAGTCATCTGCACAGAGAGAACAGCTGAAGCTATGGGAGGGACGGAGATTGCAAGCTGCCTAAAAACGTCAGCTAGAGGTCCATGCCAACCTTGAGAATCCTAGTTTTTGCAAATTTTTAAACCTAATGAGCACATAAAGAAGATTCTCAGCTTGATTTGTACATCTTTGCGCATATTGAACAAACTGGGGAAGCAGACCTACCAGAAGTCTGTTTCTTGAAAGAGTAAGGAGTCTCCTGGGAGAGAACTCAGCTAAAGGAAGAAGCAGCCAGAAACAGAGCACAATGGAGCACAAAAGCTAAGTCAGAGGGAGAAAAAGGATAATTCTGACAGCACAGTGTCTAGCACGTGGATTTGTCTCCTGCCTTAGTCCCTACTCGACTCATGTCTAAGTCCTATGGAGAACAGAGAGGCTGCAGGTATTCTAAAAGAACTCTTTCAATAAAAAGAACATAGGATAATGGCATCACACAACACTGCTTGAGTTCTCCTCTAGCACAACAAAATAAAAAAAGACAAAACTGGGGCCGGCCCCGGGGCCGAGGGATTAAGTTCGTGCACTCCACTTTGGCAGCCCAGGGTTTCATTGGTTTGGATCCTGGGCGTGGACATGGCACCACTCATCAGGTCATATTGAGGTGGCATCCCACACAGCACAACCAGAGGGACCACAACTAGAACATACAACTATGTTCTGGGGGGCTTTGGGGAAAAGAAGAAGAAGGGGGGAAAAAAGACAAAACTGAAGCTAGGCGGTAGCAGGGATGGGGAGTAGAGAGGAAAGTTCCTTCTCACTCCCGATATTTGCTTCCATGTGGAAGAAGTACCCCTGGTATAATAGTCCTGGCCTCTTGCGACTGGCCTCTCTTATTTCTCCATAAAAAAGGTGGAGAAAAATTTTAAAATTTGGGACAGAAATTCGACATGGGCAACCCAGTGCAAAGGCAGTGTCCTGGGGAGTGGACTTGTTTGGGAACCCTAGGAATACCTGGGCAGGAGGCTTCTCGGGCCTTTGCTGAGGTCCTGTGTTGTTCAAGTGGAGGGCATGGGAGAGTTACGTTTGAGTTGTTTCGGTCAGTGTGACCTCATATGCGCCCACAGGCTGCTGATAAACCACCTCCCTGTGTGACCAGTTTACCTGGTGATCTCTAGGTGTCTTGATAAAAGCTTGAATCAATTAATAATTGTCATTGCAGCCAAATGTAGACAGTTACACAATTCTGAATAGTCCAATGTAAATGCCACTGAAAATTATGACATCGATCTAGAGCAGTCTAAATAAGTATTGGATGAAAGAATATGAGCACGAACATTCAACGTGGGCCGTGTGTAATGAAAACAACAATAGGCTTCGGAGACAAACCAACTGAATTCAAACCCCATCTCAGCTAATTTCTATCGATATCTCCTTAAACTAGCTGACTCTAATCTCTGAGACTAATGTCCCTTATCTTTAAAGCCGTAACAGCACAAATTCATTTGAAGAATTATTGTAAAATTTTGAGATCATATGTGTAAAGGGAAGACAATACCTGGCACATGGTAGGTGCTTAATAAATAGTATAAGTAAATCGTTGGTATTGTTTATTTTTTTTTTTAGGAAGACTAGCCCTGAGCTAACATCTGCCACCAATCCTCCTCTTTTTACTGAGGAAGCCTGACCCTGAGTTAACATCCGTGCCCATCTTCCTCTACTTTATATGTGGGACGCCTACCACAACATGGCTTGCCAAGCGGTGCCATGTCCACACCCCAGATCTGAACCGGCGAACCCCAGGCTGCCGAAGTGGAACCTTCAAACTTAACCACTGCGCCACCAGGCCGGCCCCAAAACTGATCATTTCTGATCATGTAGCCAGCATTTGAGAAAATAGATTGTGGCAGAGACTGGTCATTACCTATCAAATACGCTTCTCTCTTTCTTCATTAATAACAGGGCACTTTGCCATCCTTGTGGCGGGGTGTGGTCATGTGAATAAGTTCTAGCCAATGATGTTATCAGATTTCCAAAAGGTGTCTTGAAAGGTATTGATGTAACTGGGAGGTGTTTTTCATCCTTCCCGATATCTGGAATTTTGGCACGGTGGCTGCAGCGCCGGCATCTGTCCTGGAACATGATGTGATCTTGAGCCTGGGAATGGTGGTGAGGATGGTGACGCGGAAAGATCGGAGCAACCTTGGTCTCTCCATGCATGGTGACTTGGAGGAGCTTCCATACTAGCTAGAAACTTGGTTTGGTGAAAGAAAAATCTCTACTTTGTTAAACCACTATTTTGAGCCTCTGTTTTTTATGACCTAACACAATTCCTAACCCCTACAGAACTCGCTTGGGAGATGGCCTATATTTAAAGCATGAGTGAAGAAAGGAATTCAGAAAGAAACAGATAACTGTTGGTCAAAATGGTAGGAAGAGGTTCAAGAAAATGCAGCGTTACAGAAAATAAAGGAAGAAAACGTTTGCACAAAGGTGTGAGGTCATTAGTCTCAAATTGAGGATGAGGTCTGAAAGATGTCACTGTATTTGGTCATTAGAGCACAAAATTCTGCTGCAGCTTAAGAAACAAGAAAATTGCAAGTTGACAAAGCAGGTAATAAAGGTTCTTTCTTGATACCTTGGAGAGAGCAGAAGGAAAGGAGTAAAGGAGCAGACAAGTTTGTTAAGAGTAAAGACTGCACTGCCACTGATAAAGAAAATCTTCAAGAAATGAAAGGGAAAGCAGTGGAGAGAGGAGTGAAGCAGGTAAGGATGTATGCAGAAGTTTCTGGAAGAACAAAACACAGAAGCACAGCTGTTGGGACAAGCCTTAGAATTATCATTTTACCAGGTGAAATCTCCTTTGAATGATCACTGTTTTCTAAAATAATTAAATTACCCTGACAAAATTTTCCAAACATAAGTGCTGACAACGGTAACTTTATTTCTACGTAGTAAATTAAGTACCATCTTCAAACTCTTGCATTAAATTTTAAATAAGCATAACACTCAGTATGTAGTTTTGAAAGGGGAGAAATCTTGCAACAACAAGCAAACTTCATGTGTAAACATAATTGCTGGGAAAATTGCATAATCAGCTTAAATCAAATGGGCTTTCTGTACTTTTTAAATTGTTATTAACAACAAATAAGAGTAAACTAATACACCAGAAGCATGTTCATGAAATCAGACGGTCTTCAGAGCTTAGCATTTACCTTGGAGTTTTAGTCACCTCCTGCCACAACGAAAAATTTTCATGACCTGTTTCTTTCACGTAATTGCACAAATTCATTTTATTTTACAAAAATTATCCAAGTGGTACTTTTAAATTTAAGTATTGCTTTAAATGCAGACTCTGTGAACTCCTCCGTACTATTTCATTGTTGGAATTTATTTTATCTATTTGGCTTCCTATAAAAGCAGTAAGAAATACATGCTTCACTTTAGAGAACACTTTGGTTACTAATCCTAAATATTCTGAACAGGAAGACATCTTCCATTTCCTATCTTCTGATTCTCCGTTGACCTTAAAATAGTCTATGAATTGCATTTTGAGGAGAAAGGATGTGGACTGAAAAATTACAGACATAAAACAATTAATAAATTATCACTTTTTTGGCCACATCTAAACAGTTATTGCCAAAGTGAAACACTTCATCTGGAAAAAAAGAAGCAGAAGGTGTGCTGCTGGAGTGTTTGAGAGCATGGGTTTGGGAAGCAGAAAGGTCTGCATTCAAGCTGCCTCTACCACTGTGTGACCGTGGGCTCGTCACGAGAACTGTGTCAATCTCTTTCTCTTCGCTTATAAAATGAAAGCAACAACTACTTCCTACTTTTTAGAGCTGCTGTGAAGATTTAATCAGCATATGCGCCTGCCACATTATAAACTCTCCATAAATGACAACTATTTAGTATTAACTATTTATTATAACCATTTATTAGTATTTATTACATTTGCTTCTCCCTGAGAAAATACATTTTGGCAGATATTTGAGAATGTTTTGTTTTAATAGAAACTTTTTTTTTTAGGCTCTTCTTAAAATTCCCCAAGGGGCATAACAAACAGAAAACAGGATGTTTCGCAATTCAAAAACCACTATCCTTCCATTCCTTCTTTTGTGTTATGTTTCTAGAAGAGTCAGTTGAGTGAGACAGAAAACAGAACTATAAATATGTCCAATGAACTTTTCGGCACTGGGCTTTTCCCACTGCCCTGTTTAAGTTGACTCTTTGTTTTTAGGTTATTTGGTTTTAGGGGCTGCTCTGACACTAATCACCTATTTATTTCTTTAGAAAAAATTATGTGAGGGGCTGGCCCGGTGGTGCATCGGTTAAGTTTGCATGTTCCCTTTCAGCAGCCCAGGATTCGCGGGTTCGAATCCTGGGTGCGGACATGGCACTGCTTGGCAAGCCACGCTGTGCCAGGCGTCCCACATATAAAGTAGAGGAAGATGGGTAGGGATGTTAGCTCAGGCCCAGTCTTCCTCAGCAAAAAAGAAGATTGGTGGCAGATGTTAGGTCAGGGCTAATATTCCTCAAAAGAACACAAAAACTTATAGATCATCAAATTTGGCAGAAGGCTCTACCTTCTTAAAATATAAACTAGAGGACTTATGCCTGTGACTTGTGCTTACACTCTGCAACAAATCATTTCACATTCAGGCCACATCCTACATTAGTTTACAGGCTTCACACGATCACAGTCAAAATCAATATTGGATTTTTCTTCAGACTTGAAACATAGTCTTTTCTTGATCATATTTTGAATTCTGAAAAAATAGTTAAATAAGGCATTTGTTTAATAGTGTTGGAGAAACTGACTAGGGAAAAAAACAGTTCAATCAGAACTTCATACAATATACTAAAATAAATTTTAAATGGATTAAACAGGTAAATATAAAAGCAAAGTCAAAAAATCGTGAAAAAAGTGTTTCATTTATTTTGGAGTAGAGAAAGAATATATAAATCTCAAATAGCAGAATAAACCACGTAAGAAAAGATCGTTAGCTTTCACTCCCCCTACCCGCGCACGTGCATGCACAGATACAAACACACACACGTTTATTATTATTATTATTATTATTATTGGAGGAGGATTAGCCCTGGGCTAACTACTGCCAATCCTCCTCTTTTTGCTGAGGAAGCCTGGCCCTGAGCTAACATCCATGCCCATCTTCCTTTACTTTATATGTGGGACGCCTACCACAGCATGGCTTTTGCCAAACGGTACCATGTCCACACCCAGGATCCGAACCGGCGAACCCCAGGATGCTGAGAAGTGGAATGTGCGAACTCAACCGCTGCGCCACTGGGCCAGCACCAACACATGTTTATTATTTATTTTAAGACTTAAAAAACATCAGAAGCAAAATTAACTGATTGGAGAAAACACAAGAAACATTTTAAACAAAGCTCTGGTATTCTTAAATACAAAAAGCTTTCACAGGTCAATAATAAGAATCAAAACCCTAATGGAAAATGGACAAAGGATATGAACAGACAATTCATAAAGAAATATAATTGGCTGATACAAAGAGGCAAAAATATGCAAACTCATTAATAACATTAATTTAAAAATCAATAATTACCGTTTTGAGGGGCCCGCTTGGTGGCATAGCAGTTAAGGTCGCGTGCTCTGCTTCAGTGGCCCGGGTTCTCAGGTTCAGATTCCAGTTTCAGACCTAGCACCGCTCATCAAGCCACACTGTGGTGGCATCCCACATAAAATAGAGGAAGAGTGGCACAGATGTTAGCTCAGGGCCACTCTTCCTCACAAAAAAAAATAAACTAAAAAATAATTACTATTTTGATGGAAATACCAATAGACTGGTTTAAAACTAGACAAGGTGATTATAAAGTTCACATAGAAATATAAGCATGAAAGAATTAGCCAGCAAAATTCTGAAAAAGAAAAATGATGGGTTGGGGGAGAAACTAGCCCTGCAATAGTTAGGTTTTAGGGCATGAATAGCCAGACATTTAAATATAGACTATACAGTCCAGAAATAGACCTAATACAATGGAGGAATTTAGAATATGATAATGACACCATTTCATATAAGAGAGGAAAAGATGGGTTAATAATATTGTCAGCAACTGGGTAGAAAAAAGTCTGGAAAAAAATTCAATTGACTTTACAATTTACACCAGAATAAAATCTAAATGGATTAAGCACTTAAATGAGAAAAAATTAAACATTGAATTGCTAGAAAGGAACAATAGTAGTTGCTTTTAGTGGTATTGTTGGCAGAATTCAGCTCCTGGAAGAATGGTGTGGCAGATTAAATTTTTAAAAGATGGTCATAACAATAGCTTCTGTTCCACATTCTTTTCTTGCAGTATGACCTTCAAACTCCTCTGATTGCTCAGTGGGCCCTGTGGCCCCTCTCTTTGAACATGGGTGGACCACTGTGACTGCCTTGACCAACAGAGTATAGCAGAAGTGATTTGCAAGCTAGATCGTAAAATGCCATATACTTCCACCTTGCTCTCTTGGGATGCTCGCTCTTGGATCCCAGCCACCATGCTGAAAGGAAGCCCAAGCAGGCCCACATGGAGAGGAACCAGAGCACCCGGGTTCCAGCCCTGCCTGAGCCCCCAGCCAATCGCCAGCACCATCTTGACAGCTGTGTGAGTCAGTCATCTTCAAAGTGGGTATTTCAGCACCTCTCATCTTCAAACTGGATCCTGCAGTCCCCATCTGAGTCACCTCAAATGCTAAGTGAAGCAAAGAAGAGCCAGCCCAGTTGAGTCCTGGCCAAATGATTGTTTTTTTTAGCCACTGGGTTTTGGAGTGGTTTGTTACATAACTGGGAACTAATGAGATACATACATTTTTACCTTCACCAACAGGAACTGGGCCAGCCTCTGTTTCTTAAACAAAGAAATATTAATGCATCTGAGAAACATTATACTTATTATATTTGTTTAAAAAGAAATTATAAGGTGCACTGATGTTGAAATAAAACAAGGTAATAAGGCACATAAAAATCATAATAATTCTGCAAATTTGCTGAAGGATGTTCTTTAACAGGTATGTAAAAATTGCATTCAAGGGACTGACCTGGTGGTGTAGTGGTTGGGTTCACACAGTCCACTTTGGCGGCCCAGGGTTTGCAGGTTCAGATCCATGGCACAGACCTAGCACCACTTGTCAAGCCATGCTGTGGTGGCATCCCATATGAAAAAGCAGAGGAAGATTGGCACACATGTTAACTCAGCAACAATCTTCCTCAAGCAAAAAGAGAAAGACTGGCAGCAGATGTTAGCTCAGGGCCAATCTTCCTTGCGCGCGCACACACACACACACACACACTGCATTCAAATAATCACAAATCAAGATCTCCAGGTTATATTGTTAAGTGCAAAAAAGCAACATATGAAAGAAAAGAGGGAAAATGAAAATATATTTTCATAAAGAAATGATTGGAGCCAGCCCCGATGGCCTAGTGGTTAAAGTTTGGCGTGCTCTGCTTCAGCAGCCCTGGTTTGGTTCCGGGCGTGGAACCACACCTGTCTTTCAGTAGCCATGCTGTGGCAGTGGCTCACATAAAAGAACTAGAAGGACTTACAACTAGAGTATACGACTATGTAATGGGGCTTTGGGGAGGGGAAAAAAACGGAGGAGGAAGATTGGCAACAGATATTAGCTCAAGGCAAATCTATCCCAGCGAAAAAAATAAATAAATAATTGAAGGACACAAACTAATAAAGTGGTTCCTTACTGGGATCTGGTAGTTAATGAGGTGGAAGGGACAGGACAGGAGTGGGTGCAAGACTTCTCAACATACACCTTTTAATACAGTTTTAGCTTTGAACCATGCAAATCTATTCAAAGAAATAAAAAATTTTTAAAGTAACACTAATAAACACATTTTAAATGGTGTATCAATAGGTCTTTGTATTTCAAAAACAAATATTAAGATAAATATAATAAAGATTCTATCCAATTTGATTTTTTCATTTATTGAGAATAAAAACTATCTACAACTGTAATTGTGGCAGAAGCAGTTATATCGCTGGCATTTTTTTTTTTTTTTTGAGGAAGATTAGCCCTGAGCTAACTACTGCCAGTCCTCCTCTTTTTGCTGAGGAAGACTGGCCCTAAGCTAACATCCGTGCCCATCTTCCTCTACTTTATATGTGGGACGCCTGCCACAGCATGGCTTGCCAAGCAGTGCCATGTCCACACCCAGGATCCGAACCTGCGAACCCTGGGCCACCGAAGCGGAACGTGCGCACTTAACCACTGCACCACTGAGCCGGCCCCTCGCTGGCATCGTTTTACTATTATTTACAGAAGGAAAAAAATACCAAAATTATAAAAATAAATAATTTCTCATTTTAAATGTGAAATGCAAGAATTCCAAACATTTGATCTATCTTTGGTGCTGTCACACATGAGTAAAACAAGAATAGTTAAAAGCTTGATTGATCTCTGGGATCAGACTGACTGGCTATGAATCGAGTCTCCACCACTGTGTCATCTCGGAGAAGTTATCTAAATTCTCTAAGTTAACTTTCTCTTCTGCAAAACAGTCATAAGTTGAACGCTCAATAAATGTTATCTGTTGGGAAAAAGTCATTCCCATCTACATGTAAATATACCAAGACCCAAAGCAAATATGATATACATCGTTTTAAATTTCTCAGGTAATCCAGCTTTCTCCTTAGACGTGTGAAATTTTAAATATTTTTTTATTTATTTCAAATATTATACAATATAATATAATAAATCTATAGTTATAAAAAGTTACAATATAGTATAATAAATAAGGAGTTAAGAAATAACTCCTTGTCAAGAGAAGGGATAATATTTAAAAATATTAATGGCAATCTGAAACTAAAATCTAAGTGATTGTGATAAAGTATTGGAGGAGGTCTGTAGCTGCGGTGGGAGAGGACAGCAGGGAAAGTAGAAGTATGTTACAGGTATTCTCTTGGTGGCATGCAGGGGAGTCAGACATAATACTGCTGGGGTGGTTTTGTACTGTGTCATCGTTAGCTAAAGGGAACTGTTTCCCAGAATTCCCTTCTCTGTCTAGTTCCCACTTAGAGTTGGTGTTGTAGTGTAAGGAATTTGACTGACCTTCATTCCCGGTTCCTGGGAGGGAACCTCTAAATTCTTGGCATTTCCCAAGTGATAGGAGTGCCTTCGTTATTGATGGTGGGCCCCTAGACAGTTTCAAGATGGGGGCTGGCCATACTGGAAAGAGCAACCATGTGATTAGAGGATTGAGGCTTTGAGCCACATGATATCAGTCTGACGTCCTGGGAGGGAATGGGGCTAGAAATCGAGTTCAATCTATGGCCAAGAATTCAAGCAATCATACCTGTGTAATGAAACCCAATAAAACTTGACACAGAGCTTGGATAAGCTTCCTGGCTGGTAATACACACTGATGTGCCAGGAGGATGATGCATCCTGATTCCATGGGGAGGTGACATGGAAGCTTCCCATTGGAGACCCTCCCAGACTCCACCCTATACATCTCTTCTTTTGTCTGTTTTGATTTATATCCTTTTGCTGTAATAAAAGTGCAACCATAAGTATAGCTCCTTCCTGAGTTCTGTGAATCACTCTAGTGACTTATAAAATCTGAAGGGGCTAGTGGGAACCCCCAAGTTTGTAACCAATTGGTCAGAAGTGCGGGTGGCCTGGGAATCTCTGAGTTTGTGGTTGGTGTCTGAAATGAGGGCAGTCTCCTAGAGGACTAAGCCTCTAACTCCTAGTAGTTAGAGTCAGAATTGCGATGCAGTTGACCACAAGAGAAATTTGCTTGAGATTTGTTAGTCAGAAGGAAAGCAGCGGCCATATTTCTTACACTCTGGAAGACTGGTGGAGGGTGCCAGGCACTGCGTACCTCGTGCACATTGTTGCTGATCTCCTGGCTCACCTTGTTGGTGTGGGGCAGCACCCGGCCTATGGCTCCTCCAGCTCCTGCCACATTTCCTCCAACTTCTCTGAGTCCTGGCCCAAACATACGTGTAGTTCTAAGCCAAGAGTGCCAGCTACGCCCGCAGGCTTCAGGTCATCCAAGTCATCTAAGGTAAAGTAATGAGAGACAGATGCAGCCTCCATTTTTTCTTCCTAGAGGTTTCCAGTTTGTCTCTGCTTCTGTTCTTGTTCAGCCTTCCTTCCCAACTGCTGGTGTGGCTAACCTACAATGACTTCAGGCCGGACACCAGAGGCAGGGCCACAGATTGCTCCGCCAGCAAACACAACTGCCTGAGACTGAATCCCTATGAGTCCCTTATTCTCTATCACTCTTAGTTCTGCCTCTCTGATTTTACCTTGACTGCCACAACTGTTTCAGTCTATTCATTGATAGAAAACTATAAATTTAAATGCGACTGTTGAGACTTTAAGGGGAAGCATTGCAGGAACAGAAATAGTAGACTCTAGGGTTTCCAACACTGACTGCATATCAGAATCTTTTTACACACTGAGAACACTCTCCTCCTCTGAGGTTCTGGGGTAAAGTTTAGGCATCAAATTGTTTCTGAAAGGTTGCTAGGTGATTCTAGTATGCCTCCAGGGTTACAAAATGCTACGCTAGAAGGAAGAAAAGGAACAAAGAAAAGGTGATCAATCTTACAAACAAACACACACAAAGAAGTATAGCAGGAATAAATCAAAGCATATCTTAATATAAGAAGTATTCCTAAAATCAAGTGACGTGGAAGTGTTAAAGTTAACCAATAGACACAGACAGGTAAATATTAACAAAAATAAAGATGTGAAATAGTAATATAAAACACAATAAAATTCAAAGTTAATAGCATGAAAATGGGTCAAGGATATATACATGGACAAAACTTACAGTATCTGGTGAAAAAACGTTATACTTCTTTTTGCAGCTAACATATCCTCAGGATATATACTAACTTCAGGATATGTTACTCAAGAAAATGACAAATTAAAGTGATCTCTTTCAGAATTAAGAGATCAAGAAGAGAAAAATATATAGGATTTGAAACATGTAATTAACAGGCTTATGTATCGTATTAGAAGCATGTTTAACTCCTTTAACTGCATGTAACTGATGTTCTCTATTCTTTCCGTAATAACCGTCAATGTCCTTGACATGCCGAAGGCTAGAGACTAGTACGTCACTCTTGTCTGTTCACCCATCCTTGCTCTTACAAGTTAAGCTATTCCAAACCTGCTTATGCTAGCTCTTATTAATATAAGTTCTTAATTTAAATACTATATAAACCAATAAAATATGAATGTGAATGAACGTGAAATGTAAATACAAATGTGAAAAATGGTGGTTATTTCTAGAAAACTAGTTGAATACTTTGTACAGATTCAGTGAGGATAAGTCACTATGAAAATTTGCTGTCAGACAGCAAAGTGTGAGCAAGACAGCTGTAAAAAAAAAAAAAAAATTGGATGCAAATCCTAGGAAACTTGAATGCTTCTCAAGTTTCTCTACATTTGCATTCCACTATAAAGAACCCAAAATGGAAATTATAGGCAATGGAGTCAGTAGTGATTTATACAAGAGAGGCCACTGAACTCCAATCAGTGTATCTAGACTTAAGGAAAAGGCCTTGGCCCTGCATCAAAAGATTGGCAAATGAATGTATATTAATGTTTATTTAATTAAAATGAAATGCATACATTGTAATTTCTATTTTTCAAATGACTCCCCCTTCTGACTTTTTTGATTTACAAATCTTGTCAGCTTAGAGAGCATTTTGTAAAGACAGAATTTTGAAACAGAGAAAATAAGTGCTTTTCCAACATGAATGGAACCATTATGAAAGTTGGGAAAAGAAACCCTCAGGCAAACACCATGCGTGCATCACATAGTGCAGGATGGAGCTCACAGGCAGGAAGGCCAGCCAAGGATGATGGGTGTGGTTCCAGGTTCCCTCAGCAACCTCTGGAGACGTAAGCTTGGGCCATGGGGTCAGCCCTGCTAGCTCATTGCCAGACAACCTACAAAAATCCTGTGATCATCCAGTTAATGATCTGGTTTGTCTCTCTATAAGTTTTTATGACATTGGGCACATTCTCCACATGGCTAGAAAATTAGAAGTCACTATAGAAGAACGGAGAAAAAAGTCATTTAGAAATAAAACAAATCTAAATAACTCAAATTAGAAAAATCAAGACTAAAAATACGAACCATTTAAAATGAAGAATGTGCAACCAAAAGAAGTCAGTGTAGCCACACTTACATCATACAAAATAGACTTCAAGCCAAAAAGTGAAGCAAGAGACAAAGATGGATATTATATAATGATAAAGGGGAGAAGCCAACAAGAAGACATAACATTTATTAATATATATGCACCCCAAATAGGAGCACCAAAATATATAAGGCAACTATTAACATACTAAAGGAAGAAATTGAAAGCAATATAATAATAGTAGGGGACTTTAACATCCCACTTACATCAATGAATGGATCATCTAAACAGAAAGACAATAAGGAAACATTGGCCTTAAATGACACATTAAACCAGGTAAACTTAATAAATATACACAGAACATTCTATCCCAAAACAGCAGAATACATGTTCTTCTCAAGTGCACATGGAATTCTCAAGGACAGACCACATGTTGGGACACAAAACAAGTCTCAAAAATTTAAGAAGATTGAAATAATATCAAGCATCCTTTCCGACCACCACAGTATAAAACTAGAAATCAACTATGGGAAGAAAACTGGAAAAATCACAAATATGTGGAGATTAAACAACACACTACTAAACAACTACTGGATCAATGAAGAAATCAAAGGAGAAATAAAAAAATAAATGGACACAAATGAAAATGAAAATATGGCATACCAAAATCTTTGGTATGTAGCAAAAGTGGTACTAAGAGGGAAGTTGATAGTAATACAGGCCTACCTCAAGAAACAAGAAAAGTCTCAAACAAACAATCTAATCTTATACCTAAAGGAACTAGAAAAAGAAGAACAAATGAAACCTAAGTCAGTAGAAGGAAGGAAATAATAAAAATCAGAGCAGAAATAAATGAAACAGAGACTAAAAAGACAATAGAAAAAAAAATCAATGAAACTAAGAGTTTGTTCTTTGAAAAACTAAACAAAATTGATAAACCTTTAGCTAGACTCACTAGGAAAAGTGAAAGAAGGCTCAAATAAATAAAGTCAGGAAGAAAAGGGGGGAAGTTACAATGGATACCACAGAAACACAAAGGATAATTAAGAGACTACTGCAAACAGCTATCTACCAAGAAGCTAGAAAATCTAGAAGAAATGGATAAATTTTTAGACTCAAACAACCTTTCAAGAGTGAGCCATAAAGAAATAGAAAATCTGAATAGACTAATTAGAGTAATCAAAAACCTCCCAAAAAACAAAAGTCCAGGACTAGATGGCTTCACTAGTGAATTCTACCAAACATTCAAAAAAGATTTAATACCTATCCTTCTCAAACTCCTCCAAAAGACTGAAGAGGAGGGAAGACTTCCTAACTCATTTTACAAGGCCAACATTACTCTGATACAAAACCCAGACAAAGACAACAGAAAAAAGAAAATAACAGGCCAATATCTTACATGAACACAGATGCAAAAATTCTCAACAAAGTATTAGTAAACCAAATACAACAATAATTAAAAGGATCATCCACCATGACCAAGTGGGACTCATTCCAGGGATACAAGGATGGTTCAACATCCTCAAATCAATCAACCTGATACACTACATTAACAAATTAAAGGATAAAAATCGTATGATCATCTCAATAGATGCAGAAAAAGCATTTGATAAGATTCAGCATCCATTTATGATAAAAACTTTCAATGAAATGGGTATAGAAGGAAAGTACCTCAACATAATAAAGGCTGTATATGACAAACCCACGGCCAACATCATACTCAGCAGTGAAAAACTGAAAGCTTTTCCTCTAAGATCAGGAAAAAAGATAAGGGTGCCCACTCTCGCCACTTTTATTCAAAACAATACCAGAAATGCTAGCCAGAGCAATTAGGCAAAAAGGAAAAATCAAAGGCATCCAAGTTAGAAATGAAGAAGTAAAACTGTCATTATTTGCAGATAACATGATTTTAGAGATAGAGAACCCTAATACTACACCAAAAATCTATTGGAAATAATAAACAAATACAGTAAAGTTGCAGGGTACAAAATCAGAATACAAAAATCTATTGCATTTCTATATACTAACAACAAACTATAAGAGAAATTTAAAAAACAATCCCATTTACAATCACAACAAAAAGAATAAAATACCTAGAAATAAATTTAACCAAGGACGTGAAAGACCTATACACTGAAAATATAAGCCATTATTGAAAGAAATTGAAAAAGACACAAAGAAATGGAAAGATACTCCATGCTCATAGATTGGAAAAATTAACATAGTTAAAATGTCCATATTAGCTAAAGCAAGCTACAAATTCAATGTAATCCCTATCAAAATCCCAAAAGCAATTTTCACAACAATAGAACAAAAAATCCTAAAATTTATATGGAACAACAAGACTCCAAATGGCCAAAGCAATCTTGAGAAAAAAGAATAAAGCCAAAGGTATCACACTCCCTTATTTCAAACTACACTAAAAAGTCATAGTAACCAAAACAGTATGGTATTGGCAGCAGACAGACACACATCAATGGAACAGAGTTGAGAGCCCAGAGATAAACCCACACATATATGGACAACTAATTTATGACAAAGGATCCAAGAATATACAGTGGAGAAAGGAAAGTCTCTTCAATAAATGGTGCTGGGAAAACTGAATAGCCACATGCAAAAGAATGAAAGAAGACCATTATCTTACACGGTACACAAAAATTAACTAAAACAGATTAAAGACTTACATGTAAGACATGAAACCTAAAACTCCTTGAAGAAAACCTAGACAGTATGCTCTTTCACTTCGGTCTTAGCAATATCTTTTGGGTATGTCTCCAAAAGGAAGACAAAAGTGAAAATAAACAAATGAGACTATATGAAACTAAAAAGCTTATGCACGGCAAAGGAAACCATCAATAAAACAAAAAGACTACCTACTGAATGGGAGAAAATATTTGCAAATCGCATATCTGATAAGAGGTTAATATCCAAAATATATAAAGAACTCATACAACTCAACAACAACAAAAAACGATTAAAAAGCAGGCAGAGGATCTGAATAGAGATTTTCCCAAAAAAGACATACAGATGGCCAATAGGCACATAAAAAGATGTTCAACATCACTAATTATTAGGGAAATGCAAATAAAAACCACAATGAGATATCACCTCATGCCCACTAGAACAGCTATTATCAAAAAGACAAGAAATAAAGAATGTTGGAGAGGGTGTGGAGTAAAGGTAACCCACATGCACGGTTGGTGGGAATTGGGAAGGTAAATTGGGGCAGCCATTATGGAAAACAGCATGGAGATTCCTCAAAAAATTAAGAATAGATCCAGCTATTCCACTTCTGAATATTTATCCAAAGAAAATGAAAACACTAACTTGAAAACATTTAAGCACCTCTATGTTCATTTCAGTGTTATTTACAATAGCCAAGATATGGACACAACAAAAGTGCCCACTGATGATGAATTGATAAAGAAGATGTGGTATATGCATATGCAGTGGAATACTACTTAGCCATTAAAAAGATGAAATCTTGCCATTTGTAACAACACGGACGAACCCTGAACATATTATGCTAAGCAAAATAAGTCAGACGGAGAAAGACAAATACCATGTGGTTTCACTCATGTGGAATATAAAAAACAAATGAACAAACAAAACAAAAACAAACTCATAGAAGCAGACAACAGACTGGTGATTACCAGAGGAAAAGGAGGATGAAGGAAGGGAGAAATAGGTAAAGGGGGTCAATTACATGGTGACAGATGGCAACTACACTTTTAGTGGTAAGCACGTTGTAGTATATACAGATGTCAAGTTATAATGTTGTACACCTGAAATCTATACAATATTATAAACCAACGTTACCTGAATAAAAAAATTGAAAAGATAAAAATACTCTTAAAATTCGATATTGTAGAATCTATTATGACTATAACAAAAACAAAAAAATAAAAAAGATAAAATGAAGAACGGTGAGTGCACTACGTATCAAAATTCACGGATTAACTTCCACTTCCAGTCAAGATGGAATAACAAGGATTAGATGTACCCTCCTGTCTGGAACAACCAGTACACATACAAGACAACAGACGTCAAGTACAAAGGACAGTGACCCCTAAGAAACAGGAAACTAATGAGGTGCGCCCTACAATTGCCTCAGTTTACTGCCTTGGGGGAATCTTCAGGATGCAGTGTGGTGGGGAGCAGGGCAGGCAGAGCCTGGCAAACTCCCTGATTTGAGGAGATAAAACTGGAAACCAAGAGAGTCCAGGAAACCAAGGCAGCTAGAATGTCCAGTGCACAGTGTTGAAGAGGATTGAGTTGCACAGGGAGAAAACACGCATCTGCACCTTTCCTCCAGTATTCATGACAGTATTGATCAGCATATAGATTTGAAGAAACTACCCAGGGCTGGGGAACGAATTGCCCCAAAGAATTAGAGGGAATACTACTCAGCACTCACACAGAACCCTCAACAGTATCTGTTCCCACTAGACAGACTGAAAAACTTCATAATTCATGAAGCACCTGTTAGAGTCTCCATGAGTCTTGCCTCAGTAATGAGGTGAATTAACCCTAGGCTAAATAGTTCTCAAATCCTGCCTAACAAATCTTTAAAGCATGTCCTGAAGGCATACAACTGTTTATAAGTAACTTAACTGTGCTCCAGAAGAAAGCTCAAGAATATTTATAGAAACACAAAATATCAAGCATCCAATAAGGTAAAATTCACAATGCCTGGCATCCAATCAAAATTACGAGGCATGCAAAGAGGCAGGAAAATACACCCAATAATAAGAGAGTGAACCGATAGAAACCAACCCAGAACTGACAAAAATATCAGAATTAGCAGACAAGGGCACTAGAATTACTATGACTTTATAGGTTGAAAATTTAAGTAAATACAGTGAAGATATAAAAAAGATCAAATTATGTGTTAACTCAATGAGGGAATCCTTTCACAATGTATATCAAATCATCATGTTGTATACTTTAAATGTTACAATTTTGTCAATTGTACCTCCTTAAAGCTGGGGGAGGGGCAGGAAATAATCAGAAAAAAAGAGACCCAAATAAAACTTCTAGAGAAAAAAACTACAACGTCTAGCATGAAGATTATATTGGAATTAATTGCTGATTAGGGGCTGCAGAAAAAAAAATTAGTGGACTTCAAGACATAGCAATAAAACTATCCAAAATGAAACAGAGGAAAATAATTTTAAAAATAAGCAGCACACCAGCGAGCTATGGGACAATAGCAAGCAGCCTCACGTAAGTGTAACTGGAGTTTCCAAGGAAGAAGAAAGTGAGGACAAAAAAATTATTTTTGAATAATGGCCAGAATTTTTCCAAATTTGATGAAAACTATGAACCCACAGATCCATGCAGCTCAATGAACCCCAAGCAAAAGGAACACGAAGAAAACTACATTAAGGCACATTAAAATCAAATCGCCCAAAACCACCCAGAGAAAAATGGCACATTATGTACATGACAGCAGATTTCTTACAATAAAAAAATGTGAGGACAAAGGAGTCACATTTTTAAAGTATTGAAAGAAAAGAAACTGTCAACTTAGAATTCTCTAGCCAGCAAAAAAAAAAAAATTCAAAACTGGTGAGAAATTTTCAGACATACGAAAGCTAAAAGAATTTATCACCAGCACTGTAAGAAATATCAAAAGAAGTTCTCCAAGCAGAATAACAGATGGCTAAACGGATCTACAAAAAGGAACAAAGAGCTCCAGAAATGGTAACTATGGGAAAAATATGTAAATTTTTTTCTTACTTAAATCTCCTTAAAAGAGAACCTGTTTTAACCAAAACAGCAAGAAAACAAACAAAAAAAAAACAATGCAGTCTGGGGCTTATACAGATACAAATTAAAATACCTAACAGCACAGCCTCTAGAAGGTCTGAACAGAGTGTGGGAGGGAAGGTAAAATGTATGAGGAACTAAAACTGGACTATAACCAGAGAATTTTAGAAAAATTATAAGAAATCCATGTACAACAGTATAGCAATAAATTTGGAAAGACAGAGAGAATGATCTTTTAGAAAAGTATCAATTGTTCAAATTGACTTCTGAGAAAGTAGAAAGCCTGAATAGATCAGTAAGTAACCATAAAAGAAATTGAGAAGGTAATCAGTTACTTCTAAGACCCAGATAGTTTTATAAATGAGTTTAACAAGTCTTTGAAAAAACAGATAATTCCTATGTTATTCAAATTTTTTCGAGGGCATAGAAAAAGGTAAGCATACTAATTCTACAAAACTAGAACCATTAATTCCAAAACCAAACTGAGATATTTAAGAAAACCTCATGAATACAGATCCAAAACTTGTTAAAAATTTGAAAAATAGAATTCTAGGATGTATTAAAGGCACAATACATTGTAGTTGTCTTTATAATAGGATGCAATGATGGTTCAGGGTTAGGAAATCTATTTAAAAAGAAGTTTCCTTTGTTGAAGTCTCCTTTTTAATTCAATCATTTGCTAAGTGTTGCTTTGTTTATTCATCAAAAATTTAGCATGTATTATACATATGCCAGGCACTGGATACTGAGAATTCAATGATGTATAAGATTTGGTCCCATACAAATAAAATGACAATACAGTATAAAGGCTATGACAAGAGAAATACAGGGTACCATGAGAATAGATAAATTGGTACTTCAACATTACGATGCTGTTGGAATAATCTTGTTGAGGTGACAATTGTCCCTTCAAGGATAGTGGCAGTTGGTAGGGGGAACATGGGCCTACACAACATAATCAGAAAGCAGTACAAAAAATTCTGATGGTTGATTGGATGAAAAAGTGTAGAGTCAAAGATTCTTTGGGGTCTCAATATGTGTTATGTATAAAAGGGTAAACTAAAGGTCAATTAAATTTTGAAAATACTAGGTTAAGTATAAACAGACTTCTTCACTGTAGTACTTGTCAACAGCTTTATGGTGCTCTCTGTCATTCTCTAAGAGCAAGTCACACAGCGTTAGTATGTAATGTTTAGGAAACATTTGATTACAGAACCCTTATTTTGCAGAACACCTTGTGTTCTTGTGTTTGGTGCCCCAAAAGCCATTTAGAAAATTATTCTGAACCAGGATCACCTGTGAATCAATAGGAACGGCTCTGACCCATAGATAACTTGCAATAAAGCAGTATTAATCTTTGTTAATATCTGCAAATATTACCGGATAAATTTTCAACCTAAAAATAACAGGCTCATTAGAAACAAATACTTCTACTACTAAACTAACTGCTTAAGCAAACAGAAACTTTGACCTTAACTCTCTATTCTGAGTAATTAGACAGCTCACTTATCTAGACACAGAAAAACTACAAGCATTTAGAAACAGAGAAAACCTGAATGCACACAAACTCCTAGAGACCAGGGAGAGTCACTAAATTAGATTAGTGTTCAGAACCATAATCCATGTATCACTGAAACTTTGATTCTAAAATTAACATTTTGTACATATTAAGTTTGATATGTACAAAAGGTACACTTCAGCATGCACTAAGTAGCGGCCTTCTTAACACCAGGTGATCACTGATTAAAGCACGTTGCTAACTTTGTGTACAATGTCTCTAAAGTTAGTGATGTCAAAAAAATAAGACACATCTTTCCTTTTCATGTTTTCAATATATTAAAAAGCAACATAGTACAAATGCTGTGGTTAATATTACAAAGGATCCAGATTTTTCAAGGAATGAATCTTTATAAACAATTTTTATAAACAAGTTGTACAATAAAAGGGAAACACTGTCTTGATAGATAAAAGTTTTTAAAATCAGAAAATGTTTAAGACTAAATTCTTTCAAATGTTCAAACAAAAGAGCAACCTGTACAATCTCCAAAATAAAATGTGTCAAGTTTGAGTGACAGAGGCAGCACCTAAAGGCTTTGTGAACCTTTTTTCCAAAAGAGTATACTTTCAGTAAAACATTTTACCATTTATCTATGTATTTACGTTTTTGTTACTCTTGAAAAGGGGATTTACACTAACACTGTATTTTTAATGTAAAAAAATACATTTAGAGATATTTAACTTCCTGAGTGAATTCAATCATACATCAAACATGATTTAATGAGCAATTCTAAAATTTTAGAATGAAATAGCATGTGTAGATTGATTACTTACATGTTCAATTTGAGTAAAACTCAAAAAAAGCATGTCACAGAACTTACACTTAAATTCTCTAAGAGGTTAAACAATATGATTTATCCCCAAACTTTACCAATAAGCTTTCTCAAATAAAATGTTAGTAAAATGAATCACTGAAATTACATTTTCTCATTTATTAACAAAATACTGACAGTCATTTCAGACTATCACCTTGAATGTTTTCTGATACACTAAAATCTGATTTGCTAACAAGAAACATCTTGCAATACAAAAAGATGACAGATAATTAAAATATTTGCTTTATAATACAACCAATCCATATAATATATCCCTTCCTCAACTGTCTAAAATGATTACGAATTGCGGCATTTTCTTTTGCATAAAACCCTTTCCTCTACACAAAACCCTGAGGTGAAAGGTTATTAATGTAATAAAACTGGAACCACAATTCTTCTCATTTCTTATTAGACTGTAACTATAGGTTTAAAAATCTTTATAAAGAAATGTGGCAACTTGTAAAGGCGCTCTGTACAGTTTTAACAAAACAGTCCCACACCAACTTAGCCAAAAGGGCCTAAAATGACCCTATAAAAACAACGTCCTTTCAACACTTGTTAGTGTCGAGATGAGCGCCATTTTCCATCTCTACCACTGTCTCTTCTGCTATCATAGTCATGGCTCCAGCCATCGTGATTCCTATCTTCATAGAAGAAATCATCTCTGCTTCCTCTGTAATAGTGGTCAGAGGAGGGATCAGAGTAACGCTTTTCACGGCTATAATGTCTATCTGCTACATAGGGATGAGAATTTTGTCTGACTTTACGCTGTGATGATGGCGTATCCTGGCGCCACTGGGAGCTTGAAGACTGGTTAAAAGTATGATTATGTGACTGAACTGATGGGGAAAATCCTGATTGATCCAGATGTGGAGAACCGAATTTCCCGCCATATGACACATGTCTCATAACACTGTTCATCTGAGGAAAGGGAAAAAGAAGGAAATGTTAACCACAAATATTTCCGATATCAAAGCCAACAGATATTTGGTCATGGTTAACCAAATAGATAATGACAGAAAAGCAAAATCACTCCTTCCTAGGCGGATCTTAAGTTAAACATAACTAAAAGTACAATAGCTTCATTCATTCTAATGTATACCTAAAAGATATCTGTACATAAGTACTACTCCTTGCCCTGAAGAATACAACTCAGAAGGGAAGAAGTTACACAAAATGACTATACTGTGAGTCACTGTGATGAACATATAAAGTCATGAGCTCAGTATAATTAGGAAAGGCTTCATGAGGTGGCATATGATCTGAGTATTAAAAGTATGGATGGAATATTTTAAGGAAAATATTTTAAGGGGTAAGTATGCCAAGGAAAGGAAATTGAGGATAGATACTAGCCAACGATGATTTTTTTAATGGCCTACAGCAAAATGAGGAAAATGAATACTACGTATATAAAAGTTGATATGCCTTTATATTGCTCTCAACTTTACTTCATTTCACTCATATTTTCACTCTGCAGACCTGTGAAATACAAAAGCCTAGGGACTGTAAGCCAAGATTATACACAAAGAAAATAAAAAGAAATGAATGTAAGAAAAAGAAAAAAATGAGGGACTTGGCAACTGATTAGAGACAGAAATGATACAGTAAAAGATACTTAAGATTTTAAGCCTAGTCTCATGGTGATATTATTACAGAAAGATGGAAAGTTCAAGAGGGAGCTGGTCTAGAAGACTCCCGTATATTAAAGTACTAATATTAAGTATTAAAGAGAGTATATAAGTCACTCAGCATAGGTTGCGAGAACATCAGAGAATGAATTTCCAGTATTTGAAAACACATCAATGATGGTAAAGAAAAATACAGATGTGAACTGTACTTCTATCTATTTTCAATCTTTTATATATATATTTCAGGCCAGTGAAACTAAAATGAGTGACCAATCTAGCTAAAATTTAAGTTAATTTATGAATTATCAGAACATTTTAACTAAGTAAGATTTTTTTTTAGCAACTCAAGTTGAAAAATTAGCCTACCACTGCTTGTCTCTGAAAATTTTCCGGAGAAGAGAAAGATCTCTGAATTTGCTGCGCTGATGGAGTCATGTTATCCACCGTCCTTTCATACCTGTGAAAAACAAGAAAACCAACATATAACCATTCATTCAACAAATATTTACTGCATACCAATCATGAGCAAGACACAGCTCTCAAAGGTAGGAATGAACAAGACAAGATATCTGACCTTGTGGAGCTGGGGTGAGGATTCAGAGAATAAGACAATTTCACGTGCTTATAAGGGATATAATGAATGAGTAAAGAACAAATAGAGATGAGAGAAAGAGAGTTCTATTTTGTCTTGGCTGGTCAGGGATGGCCTTTCTAAAAGGGAGACAATTGAAGTGAGAGCTGAATAACAAGATTACTTAGAGGCAAAACATTCCAGCTAAGGGAAGGACCAGCACAGGGGTGAGCTAACTATAGCCTGTGGGCTAAATCCAGTTTTTGTAAACAAAGTTTTAATGGAGCATAGCCAGTTCTTTTGTTTCGGTATTATCTACGAAGTGTTACAACGCAGAGGAAGAAAGTGCATGGCCTACAAAGTCTAAAATATTAACTATCTGGTCCTTTACAGAAAAAATTTTGTCAATCCCTGGGGTAGTGCAAAGGCCTAGACTGAAAACTAAAATGAAAAGGATTTCATCAATTAGATATACAAGATGAGGGAAACAGAAGAAATAAAAGATAAAACCTAGATTTTTGGCTTGAGCCAACAGGTAGACATTTACTGAGACAGGAAAGAGGAACAGGTTTCGGGGAGCAAGGAATTGAGAGTTCTGTAACATAAGGAGAATATTAATTTTAAGGACTTACACCTTATTCCTCACTTCCTAAAGAGGTAAGTTGCTCTACAGAAATACTCAGAAAATGTTTTAAATTAATTTTATTTTAGAATATGCCTTTGGAATCAAATCATCAGCTGATTTGTCTTATACTTTAGATCTTTTTACTTTAGGTTTTCTTACATCAGGCAATATATCTGTATGCTAAGGGGGTAAAAAGTATAATTTTACTTATAAAAACAGTATAAAAATGATGTACGCTCTTGCATTCGATTAAAATTATTTACTTGTATTTTCTTTTTTTCCACAAGAAATTCTAAGGGGGATGAAACTCTTTTTTCGCTCCACCTAAGATACCTTTGAAGGTTCTATAAAAGCGGTTGGAGATGCTTCAAGTTCCAGCTGCACTGAGAAGTATTTAAACACGATTACTTTCAGCTGGCACAAAAGGATGCTAAGAGGATACTTTTTTTTATACTATTGCTTTCTTACAATTTCGCCTTCCAATATCTGTTCACATCCAACCACTTCTCTCCAGCTCTTGGCACCACCCTAATCCAAACCATCAACCTCACCCCAATACTTCCTTGCTATCTTGCTACTAATACCAAAACCTTGCTACCAATAACTTTCAAATTGGTCTATTTTCACCCTTGTCCCCTCCAATCCATTCTGTCATTACAATCAAACACTTCTTTAAAATACAAACCTGTTCCTATTACTATCCTACTGAAAACATTTCAATGTCTTCCCACTGTTCTTAGGGTAAAATCCCAAAATCATAATATGGCCTATAAGATAGAGCCTCTATCATCCCTCCTCTCTCTACTTCATCAATATCATCCACTACTCTCCATTTTTCATTCATTATGATCTAGGTGCACTGGCCTCTTTCAGGTCCTCACTCATTTACATTGTCTGTCCTTGCTAAAACTTTCTCCAAGCACTTTGTACTCCTTCTTTAGAGAACTTAATATAGTCATTAAACAGGTAGTCACAAAATATATATAGTATGTGTCTTCAAATCAACTTTAAGCTCCACTAGGCAGCATATCACAGGGGCTGGGCTTGATCACACTGCCTGGGTTGGAATCTCAGCCCATTGCTTATGAGCAGTTGAAACACGAGCAAGTTAACTTCCAATCCTCATTTTCTTCATATGCACAGTAGAGATAATAATAACCCCCACCTTGTAAGACTGCTCTGAGGAATAAATGAGAGCATCAGTGCAAAAGACTTGGTTAAGAACCTGACAAATGATAGGGGCCGGCCTGGTGGTGCAGCAGTTAAGTGCACACGTTCCACTTCAGCGGCCCAAGGTTCGCCGGTTGGATCCCAGGTGTGGACATGGCACCGCTCAGCAAGCCATGCTGTGGTAGGTGTACCACACAGAAAGTAGAGGAAGATGGGCACGGATGTTAGCTCAGGGCCAGCCTTCCTCAGCCAAAAGAGGAGGACTGGCAGCAGTTAACTCAGGACTAACCTTACACACACACACACTTACACACACACACACACGAACCTGACACGTGATAGGCATTTGTTAACTCTTTCTTGAATGAAGCCCATTATGAGTGATAAATAGCTCTACGGATATACCAGGAAAAAACTGTCCCTGGTAAAACATCAGCTTCCCCAAAGCAAATAAAATTATTTAAGTAAATATATGGCAACTTTTCTAACCCACAGTAGCTGGAAGAGATTTTAGAGATCATTCAACTTCTCTTCTTTACAAATGGAAAGGTAGACCAGCTCTACAGAGAAACGAGACTAGCTCATGATCACACAATTAGTAGAGGCAGACCTAGAATCCAATTCTACAAACCCTTAGTCTAGCAGTCTGTTTACTAGTAGGTATTTTTAAACTGCAAGTAGTAACCAATTAGTGGTCATGAAACTAATTTTAATTTTTAAAAGATAAAATAAAATAGAAAATAGAGTGTGCTGCAAGCAATAAGAAATGTTTCACGAAATTTTTTTTCAGTTAAATACAGGTATATGTGGGTGTGGGTATATGTCTTTACAAATGAACATAAATATAGTTACGTATGTATCCATTTTAAGGGGACTATTACAATGTGTCCGTCTACAGTCCTCTTAGAACAGACACATTTACACACACATAGGCATACCTCATTTTATTGTGCTTCGCAGCTATTGCATTTCTTAACAAATTGATGGTCTGTGGCAATCGTGTGTCAAGCAAGTCTACAGGTGCCATTTTTCCAACAGCATTTGCTCACTTTTTGTTTCCGTGTCATATTTTGCTAATTCTCACAATATCTCAAACATTTTCATTATTATTATATTTATTATGGTGATCTGTGATCAGTGATCTTTAATGTCACTATTGTAATTGTTTTGGGGCACCAGTCACAAGCGGCACCCATATAAGACAGCAAACTTAATCAATAAATGTTGCATGTCTTCTGACTGTTCCACTAACTGGCCGTTCCCGTCTCTCTCCCTCTCCTTGGGCCTCCCTATTCCCTGAAACACAATATAGAAATTAGGCCAATTAATAACTCTACAATGGCTTTTAAGTGTACAAGTGAAAGAAAGAGCTGCATGTCTCTCACTTTAAATCAAAAGCTAGAAATGATTAAGCTTACTGAGGAAGGCGTGTCAAAAGCCAAGGTAGGCTGAAAGCTAGGCCTCTTGCACCAAACAATTAGCCAAGCTGTGAAAGCAAAGGAAAGGTTCTTGAAGGAAATTAAAAGTGCTACTCCAGTGAATACACAAATGACAAGTGAGAGGCTGGCCCCATGGCCGAGTGGTTAAGTTCATGGACTCTGCTTCAGCAGCCCAGGGTTTCACCAATTTAGGTCCTGGGCATGGACATGGCACCACTCATCAGGCCATGCTGAGGCAGTGTCCCACATAGCACAACCAGAAGGACCTAGAACTAGCGTACACAACTATGTACTGGGGGGCTTTGGGGAGAAGAAGAAGAAGAAAAAAAAAAAGAAGATTGACAACAGATGTTAGCTCAGATGCCAATTTAAAAAAAAAAAACAAAGAAAGAAAGTGAAACAGCCTTATTTGCTGAAGTGGAGCAAGTTTTAGGGGTCTGGATGGAAGATCAATCAAGCCACAGCATTCCCTTAAGCCAAAGCCTAATCCAGAGCAAGGCCCTAACTCTCTTCAATTTTGTGAAGGCTGGGGGTGAAGAAGCTGTAGAAGAAAAGTTCGAAGCTAGGAGAGGTTGGTTCATGAGGTTTATGGAAAGAAGCTGTCTCTATAACATAAAAGTGCAAGGTGAAGCAGTAAACGCTCATGTAGAAGCTGCAGCAAGTTATCCAGAAGATCTAGCTAAGACAATCAATAAAGGTGGCGACACTAAACAACAGATTTTCAATGAAGACAAAACGGCCTTATACTGGAAAAAGACGCCATCTAAGACTTTCATAGCTAGAGAGAAGTCAATGCTTGGCTTCAAAGCTTCAAATGACAGGCTGACTCTCTTGTTAGGGGCTAATGCAGATGATGACTTTAAGTTGAAGCCAATGCTCATTTACAATTCTGAAAACCCTAGGGCCCTTAAGAATTATGCTAAATCTACTCTGCCTGTGCTCTGTAAATGGAACAACAAAGCCTAGATGACAGCACATCATGTTTACAACACGGTTTACTGAATATTTTAAGCCCACTCTTGAGACCTTCTGCTCAGAAAAAAAAATTCCTTTCAAAATACTATTGCTCATCGACAATGCACGTGGTCACCCAAGAGCTCTGATGGAGATGGACAACGAGATGAACGTTGTTGTCATGCCTACTAACACAACATCCATTCTGCAGCCTTTGGATCAAGGAGTAATTTTGACTTTCAAGCCCTCTTATTTAAGAAATACATTTCGTAAGGCTATAGCTGCCTAGACAATGATTCCTCTGATAGATCTGGGCAAAGCAAAATGAAAACCTTCTGGAAAGGATTCACCATTCTAGCTGCCATTAAGAAAATTCATGATTCATGGGGAGAAGTCAAAATACGAACATTAAGAGGAGTTTGGAAGAAGCTGATTCTAACTCTCATGGATGACTTTGAGGGGCTCAAGACTTTGGTGGAGGAAGTAACCGCAGATGTGGTAGAAATAGCAAGAGACCTAAACTACAAGTGGAGCCTAAAGATGTGACTGAATTGCTGCAATCTCATGATAACACTTTAACAGATAAGGAGTTGTGTCTTATGGATGAGCAAGGAAAGTGGTTTCTAGAGATCAAATCTACTTCTGTTGAAGACTATTGAAACGACAACAAAGGATTCAGAATATTACACAAGCTTAGTCGATAAAGCAGTGGCAGGGTTCGAGAGGACTGACTCCAATTTTGAAAGAAGTTCTCCTGTGGGGAAAATGCTATCAAATAGCATTGCATGCTGCAGACATTGTTCATGAAAGGAAGAATCAACTGATGTGGCAAACTTCACTGTTGTCTTATTTTAAGAAAATGCCACAGCCACCCCAACCTTCAGAAACCACCATCCAGATCAGTCAGCAACCATCACGATCAAGATCCTCCTCTACAAGCAAAAAGATTACAACTTGCTGAAGGCTCAGATGATGGTTAGCATTTTTTAGCAATAAAGTATTTTTAAGTATGTATATTTTTTTAGAGACAATGCTGTTGCACACTTAATAGACTACACTATAGCATAAACATAACTTTCATATGCACTGGGAAGCCAAACAATTGTGACTTGCTTTACTGCGATATTCACTTTACTACAGTGGTGTGGAACCAAACCCACACTATCTCAGGGGTGCGCCTGTATCCATAATCCCACAAAGCAAATACTATAGCAGAAGAATAAAGAGGAAGGAGCATAAAGAAGGAAACCAATCATTCATTAAGTGTTTTGAGATCACTACCTAAAGAAATTCCTAATAAATGATTTTAACAATAGGTAAGAAATATTACCTGCTAGGAGATGTGGAGGTAGGGCTTGAATTTCCAACATGATGCTGGGGATATGACAAACTGACATCCTGCGAGGCATGGCTACTTCCTAAAATGAAACAATTTGAGAAATTCTTGATAGAAAATTTACTTTGAAATTTTCTCTTCCCCCCACCCCAAATCACTCCAAAAAGGTACATAGAGGCTAAGAGAGGAAACCCAAATTTCAGTAAGACTACTTGACAGTTGCATCAGAGTGAAAATTCTAAGTGTTTAATACCCGATATATCCAAAACAAAGGGTTCCAAATAAGGTACTATCCAATGTATAAACATCCAATCTGGCCATAATATTCTGGTCGCCACACTAAATCGTAAGACTAGGTACACAGAAAGTTTCATCCTCACATTATCAAGAACCAAAATTTGTAAAAGTAAATTACAAAGCAACCAGGAAAAGTATTTTCAGCAAATAATCCTTGCTCCTTTCAGAGCGTGGACCCAAACCCACATCTTTCTAACAATAAAGTTTATGTTCATTTCACCAAGCCAAACTGAAATTTTAAACTCAGTTTTAGAATTACAACTTTCAAAATTCATGCTGTCAACGTTACCTATTTTCAGGAATATATGAAGTTTACTATTCACAAAGCTTGAAGTATTTTCATCCAAAAAGAGGTTCTTAAAACCTAATAATAAAATTAAGAACAAAAAACAAAGCAGCAAACGACCCCCCTTCCCCAAACAACATCATTGAATAGTTACCTGATCTAAACTGAATTTTGATGGGCCTTCCAAAAAGTTTGATTCCATTAAGCAGATTCATTGCATAAGGAACAGATACTTCATGTTTGAAATTCACAAATGCAAATTGCTTTGGTTTACCATCCCTATCTTTTGGAATTTTCACTTTTATTACTGGCCCAGCCTATAGACAAAAAAGTGTTGAGAATTTAAATAAGGCAATTTCAGGAAAACACTCAAATTTTACAAACAAAGTTTTAAAACAACAGAAATGTAATCAGGAACTCTACAAAACAGATACCCACGGATTCCCACTGAGGTTAAAGAGCCAACAATTTGAATGAAAAGTAGATTAATTAATTTGGGGGTAAGGGAGCCCATAAGGAACTGGAAACACAATCACTGCATTTACATTTCACAGCACTTCATGACTTTTTAACGAGGCGACCAACATCCGTCATTTTCCCATTCCATGGAAATTAACGTTTATCAAAAGCAAGAGACAGTGGTTTTCTCGGACTAAAAATTCATTTTTGTATCGATTAATCAAAAATTACCAGTTGTTGGAGGATGGAACTGGAGACAAGAAGATACTTTAAGTTTTTAACACATTTAGTACAGAAACACTACAATGCTGCTTTTCCACGGAGTACTTCCTAGTCTTTTTAAAATATTTTAATGCTGCAATTTTAGAGGAAACCTATCTACGGAAAACAAACACAAAGAAATTGAAACGTAATTTACCAGTCAGATGAACTAAAGACAAAGTGTCCTAAGAGGAAGATGAGACGAGGAGGAGCAGGAAAAAGCTCCGCTCAACCAAGTAGGAGCCCTGAATCTTCTCCTCGGGATGCTTCACTTAGCATCCCTCCACCACCTTTAGCTGTCACTTTGGCGGGAACTCAATAGGGTTCTTCTAAGAAGGTGACACCCAGCGAGCGCCTCACTTCCTAAGCGCGAACTCCAGCCCCAACCGGCCCACCTGTCGGACGCCCGGACCGACAGCCAAGCCGGCGCGCAGACAGCGAGGACGGCCGCCGGGCCGGGCCCCGAGCGAGCCGGAAAACGAAAGGGAAAGGCTGACCTCGGCCGCTTACCTGGTGGAAGAGCTCGAAAAGGAGCTCCTCTGTCACTTTAGTTTCAAGGTTGCCCACAAAGAGAGTGCGATCCGCTTCCGCCGCCGCCGCCCCCATCGCAGCGTCGCCCCCTCCCTAAAAAGGCCGAAGGGTCGTCGCCGGCGCACCTACTGCGCACTCTCGGGAACCCCACGTCCTCGCGCTCCCGGACGTCACTGACGTATACGTCAATCACGCTCGCTCTCGGCCGGCGTCTACTTAGGCTGACAGACTGCGCATTCTCGCGAGGAGAGCACTCCTTAAAAGCGTCGCCTTGCTCCGCCCCCGCACTAGTTATGGCTTCCGGGGCTTTTGGTCAGCGTGTGCGGTGCGGGCGTGACTGATCTGTGGAGCCGCGAAGGGCCTACCTGGGCCGAGGGACGTTGCGGGCAGTATTTGAAGATGGCTCTGAACTACGTGTCCTTGTCCGCCGGCGATCAAGCGAACAGGGTGGCCTACCGCTCCTCCCACGGCGACCTCAGGCCGTCGGCCTCAGCGTTGGCGATGGTCTCCGGAGATAGCTTCCTCGTTGCCAGGCCGGAGGCGACCCCTCCGATTCCTATTCCTCGGCAGGCTGGGAGGCCGAGCGTTCGTCCCGAGCGCAGTCGGGCGGCTGCTGGCGGTCGGAGCCCGGCCCGCGTTATAAAGGGGAGGGAACCGGATGGGCGGAACCGAAGCCGCCAAGCTCGGTTCTCCCCGTACCCGACCCCTGGGGTTAAACTCGATCTCTTAAGGAGTGTGCTGCAGCAGCGTCTGGTTGCCTTCGGGGGTGTTCTCGCAGCCCGGCTGTTGGCGTAAAACCGGGAGCCCCCTCCGCCCCCTGATTAGCTTGTGAACAAGGCTTCTCTGAAATGCTTTCTTGGTGCAACTGCAGTGTTATTTTTAGGGGGATGAATTTCGTTTTAATATAAAAATACGTAGGAATCCAGTTAAGATAGCCCAGCATAAAGGGAATTTTTACTATTGCACAATTCAGATGTTTTTAAGCGGCCAGAATGGTTAGTTCGGGAAGGAGATAGAAGAGATTTTTTTTTCTTAAGTAGTCACAAAGCTGAGCTGGAGGGACCACCCTTCCCAGAGGACAGCTAAGCTTTTGTTCACCCTTTGTGCACTCCATTCCAACAGTGGATCCACATGTCTGCTTTCCACAAGTCTTCCCTTCCCTCGCTGGCAGATTCTCTACCTTGGGATTTGTATTTCAGGCTTCCTTGACTGCCTCCCTTTCTACCTCAGATGACTGCCTTTACCTTTACTTCTGTTGGCGAAAAGGAAAGGCTGCTTTTTACTACCCTGGCTTGTCCTTCCACCTATGGCCCAACACTTACCCTGTCATCTTGTCCTCAACACTTAACCCTCTTCCATCTTCCATCTCCCTTCTTCGCTTTTTCTTCAGGAAACTATCTACAAACTTCACTCTCAACCGTACTAAGAACAGCAAAAGCAAAACCTAAACCTTGCTACTCTTTCAAATTATTAAACCAATTTTATATTTCTTTCTTTGCCAAAGGCTCCAAGTGGATTTTTACACTTAAATTTGTCATTTTATTATTCTCATTCAGTCCTGGCTTCCTGAATCTGAATCTCTTGTCCCCAAATACACAAAAATTGGAAACGTTACTCACAGTCTCCTATCAGGAAGCGGTTCATCTGTTCTCTCTAGCATCTTCCTTGAACTTTCTTGTTTGTCTTTACTCATTCAACAATACTTGAAGATCTTTCTAGTGGTAAGCACTGTGGATGAACTTTCCATAGTCCTGCCATCAAGGAGATAAGGAGTGTATTCTAAATAGAGAGGCCAATAAGTCGATAGGTGATCACACCGGACTGTTGATTAGGAGCAGTGATAAGAACATGCCCTGATTGCAGCGGCCTTCCGGAGTACTGCACTGGTTCTTTGACCTGGCTGATTGCTCCTTTTTTGCTAATATTTTTGTTCTCTTAACCATGCATTCCCCAAGGTTTAAAGGGTGGTTTTGGAGAAAGTTAGTGGGTTTTGTAAGTGCCACTTCTTTATGTAAGCCAGTAGACTAGCTTTTTCCCAGGGAACTCTTGTCTGTAATTATGTTTGGACGAAGCAGAATTACCATACCCCACACAACTGAGTTGTTAAAACTACGTCTTAAGAAAAATGTTGCTAAGCCAGAAAACTTCCATAAGAGAGATTAATATAGTAAGAGATCTGGAAACCAGGTTATAGGAAAAATGTTTGAAAGAGTAACAATAGCTGCCTTTTATTGAGTGCTATGTGCAAGGTTGTGTGCTAAGGGCTTTTATTCATTGTTTATTCAGATGTTTATTGAGAACTTATTCTCTGCCTGCTGCTACCTGTGTTTGGCACTTAGAATAAAGCGATGAACAAAATAACTTTTCTGCTTTTATGGAGCTTTATGTATGTCACTTAATTCTCACAGCAGCCCATAAGAGAGGTATTATGCTTTGATTTTATTGCTGAGAAACCAGGGCACAAAGAGATGAAGTAAACTTTCCAAGGTCATACAGCTAGTAAATGACAGAGCTTGTAGCCTTTCAACCCAGGTTTCTCATTCGAACCGTGCAACACAAAAAATTATTTCAGTTGACTATTTTCTAAATTCTCCCAAAGATAGTATCTAACTAATACTATTCTAGATATCTAAAAAGAAGTTAATTCATAATATATGATGGATGCCTTAGGCTGGGCATTACAATACCCGTGGTTGAGAAAGGAATCCAAAACCTATATTCTAAGAAGAATCTAAATAAAATTAAGGCCGAAGGTAAGAAGGATGTTCGTAAAACTTAGAGATGCCTAATGGTGGAAAATACCACCTCACAAGGTAATGAATTAACTGCTCAAAGTTCAGGCAGAGGCTTAATCCTATTAAGTGTGAAATGGGATTAGATCATGTCCAGTTCTTTCCCATTTAACCTGTAATTCTATACTTTAAAAAGTAAACTTTGTTAAAATTGGAAATGGAGAATTGGGAGATGAGAAAGAGGAAGTGTGATACTTAGGATGACCATATTTACTGTGCAAACCAGGACACTTGAGAGCAGAAGAGGGGGCGTCAGTTATGCTGAGGCATAAAGAGGGGCTGTCCCAGACAGTATAACCCTAGCATATGGTAACAGCATGAAATACACCCTTGAAGCATACTCCTTAGCTTCAGGGAAAGGAGACTGAGATTTGTGAACAAAAGAACAAAAGTCTGGTTTGAAAGCGCACGAGAGGAAGGGAGGATCCAGTAGGAGTGACTTCATTTCTGTGTGTTCTGGCATGGGGTCATCAGGAGTAGGGCTTTGATTGAATAATAGTGTATGTGCCAGAAAAAAAGAAAATGGTGTGAAGAAAGAAAATGATTATGTTTTGTTTGACAAGAGGAGAACCTTGTTCACATAAATGCTCCATCATTTTAAATCTCAGTCAATGGATGTCTAAATTCTTGTTCTTAACGTCTGCAGTAGTGTCCAAGTTACAACGTGTTCCTAGAGTCACAAAACTGTATCGTGGAAGCAAGAACCAACATAAACCTCTTTCAATGAAATTTTCTGAAGCAGGGACAACTAAGTTTCCCCAAGAGCTGTTCATGTTGTTAAAAATCTATATGTTAGTGTACAAAATTAATTTTTATTCAGTATCAGTGGTTAAGTATAGCATATTATCATTCTTAAAAATAGATGAACTTTCTAAGAATAATACAAAAAATAGTCCAAAAAAATTAACACTTCTGTAAGTTTTTAAAAAGCATTCTAACTTCCTCTTTGTTTTTATTGCCCCTTATTTGTTATATCATACTAAGCAACTGACTAGCATGTGTTGAAATGGAGTCTTATTAGAATATTTACTTCCTCTACTCATCAGCACTAAAACTCTTAAAAAGAATGCCCATTTGGGGTATAAAAAAAAGGAGTCCAACAAGATTGTTTCCCTCAGTAGCCAGATTTGGTGATCAGCTTAACTCTAAGGGCATCCAAAGGAAGAAAGGAAGAAAAGGAGGGAGGAAAGGGAAGAGTAAGTGAACTTCTGATGGTCAGAGGTTCAACTGTCTTGCGAGCAAAATTAATTGTGTGTCTTTCATTCTTTCAGTGAATCTATTCAGATCTCACTCAAGTGCAGCTTTTGTCTTCCCAATTTCGGTGGAAAGTACTCTCATTTTGCTAACCAACCAGATGTTTGTTTGAATACCTGACTTCGTACCACTTATTTCCTGTCCTTATTGCTTATATCCATTCAATTGTGAAGTCCTGCCCATTTTATCTTCACAGTGTATTTGTTGTTTCTACAATCAGTTTCATCACCTGGACTGTATTTCCTGGAAATTTAGCCTATTTTCTTTGCCTCTACTTCATCCTAAAGGTATATAGCCCCCAGACTAATGAGCCTACAGCATATCTCTGATCACATAGTTACAACTCCAGTGTTTCCCATAGTATATTCCAAGGGACCTCCGCTAGAAATACAAGGTACTCCATTAAAAAAAGACAAGAGGTCAATAAATTTGACAAGTGGTGTATGTTTTATCATCCTCTTAGGGAGTCATAAAGTGTAATAACATGTTAAAAGTTCTGATGATTCCTTTAGAAAAAGAACATGCTTAACTTCATTTTAACCAGTGTTTCACAAATCTATTTGACCATAAATTTAAAATTTTTGCGTATCACTTACCTTCCTGAGGAGCCTCAGTTCTACAGCAACAATTAGAAATGCTACCGACTTAAAAAGTTCCAATTGTTCCCCACTTCAGGTATCAGAAACGGATTTTTATATAGTGTAATGGAATTTGGTAAGTTTCCAAAATGTCAGTAGGCAAATTGTTGGGTTTCCTCCCTCCTGGTTTGACAAGGTTCAACCCGCCCTTTATTCCACATCATGACTGGTGCCTGTCAGTGTCTTTGGCAAGTGGGTGGGAGGAGGGAGGCAAGCATTCACCTGCAGATTCCCTAGCCGCTGAGGATCAAGACTGGCATTTTTACTAATGAAAGGCGTTAGGAACAGCCTCTGATGAAAACAGGTAGATGTAATTATTTCCTAAGGATGCTAATTACATAGTGTTAAAAAAAAAAAGTAATGGTTTATTTGCCTATTTCACTGGAATATCTGAAAGCAGCCCTACTTCCAAATACACTTCTTCTAAATCAGAGGAGAAAAATAATTGCCATCAGCTTCCCAAAGACCTGAGAGTAACTGAAGCAATGTGACGCTAAAAGATTACATACTCCATAAGCAGACTTTTAAGACTTTTCATAATCTGACCAACCTGTATTGCCAGCCTTTCTTCTTCATAATCACGCTAGGTGGTTGCTGCTCTTTCCTGTCTCTGCATCTATTCCTAATCCTAGTCCTTTTAACTAAAATGCTTGTCCTGCTCATTTTCTGCCAGTTAAATTTTCATCCTATCCAGATTGGTCAAGGTTCTTTTGTGCTGCAAAGGACACACCCATTTTAACCAGGTTAAGCAAAAAGTGGACTGTCTTGACTCACAGCTGGGAAAGTGTGGTGAATATCTGATGTCCCATCTACCTAGCAATTATTTATCCTTCATCTGTAATAGCACTTTGGTTTTTCTTTTCCTTGGAGCCTCCTCCCTCATCCTCTGTTCATGTCTTTGGAATGAGGCTTAAAACCTTTGGGGTGAGGCTCCAGAGATAGAGGTATGCCCCGCATCTTATCTCCCCAACTATATTGAAGCTCCCTGAGGGCAGACAACATGTCTAAATTTATCTTTATGTTTATTTGTACCTAATAAGTGCCCAAAGATTAGATACTCAATGAATGCCCGTCAAATGAATGAATGAACTTCACCGAGGCTCGCTCTCCTTGGAATCAAAATCCAAAAATGGAATATTCCAGGATGGCAAGGACAGGAATTGTAGTCTCTTTGGTCTAAAATTATCTGGTTGCCTGGGCAGATAAGACTAAATGGTCAGACAAAATACATTTGTTTACTGGTTTACTTCAATTTGAAATCAGTCTGCCTCGAGGAACATAACCTAAAGATAGATCCTAATTTAAGATGTGGACAAATATTTATGCACGTAAATATTTAACACATTTAAAATTTTTCCTACTTAGAAAAATATGGAAACAATCTGTATGTCTAATATAGATGATAGGTAAAGAAAAACAAATTGGTGCTTACTATATGCCAAGTTGCTGCTAACCACTTTCATAAGGATTATTTTATTTAATCCTTGCAATCATTCTATTACAGGAGTTGGCAAACTTCTACTGTAAAGAGCCAGGTCGTAAATATTTTAGGCTGTGTAGTCCAAGAGGCACAATCAAAGCTGTTATGTAGGTACTCATATAACAGAGAAAACAAATTTCCATGAAACTTGTATTGATGAATTTCAAAACATAATAATTGATGCAATTTTTTTGTAGTGCCTACACTATTAATGAGCATATGGAATTCTCTTTTGGGGGGATAACACTTCGCTTAACTGGTGTTCAAAGTTAGTGCTCCCTATCATCAAAATCAGCAAATGCTCATCTGTTAATGCTGACTTTTAATGAGATTTTATCTTTGAAAATGTCTTTGAAATTTTCTTTTCACAGATACTGCCAAATACCGATATCAGTCCATGAGCATATGGTTTTAATTGAGCATATTCATGGCTTGGAAGGCATTTATACAATTCTGTTAAATTCTTCTCTTGATATTTGCCTTTTAGCATGTCATTACATTGCAGATTAATTGAAGTTTAGGTGGAAGCTCCTCAATTGCACATTTAAACACATTTTGAAATATGGAAATTTTCTTTGCACTTACCTCCAGGTCCAAAAGACACTATTGGAACTGTAGTTCGAACTCAGAAAATATATCCACTGCAAATTTGTGCAGGTATGGAGATCTTGCTTCTTCATTTGTTAATAGCACAGGAAAGTATATAAAGCGGCTTGAGATTACTTGTGATTAAACAATATTAGTTGTTGAAATGACTTTACCACAGTGTGAGCTGGTGTGTAAGTGACGTTTTGCCTTATAGCGGTAGGTTTTAATTCAATGAGGAACATTATCAAGCCTGCAGCAAAAACTAATTTCCAGAGCCATTCCCAGTTCGAGAGCAGTTATTTCAACCACTTAAAAATGTACGTACTGTTCTTAGTTGGAGGGCTGTACAAAAATTGGCAAAGGGCTAGATTTGATCTTCACACCTTAGTTTGCAGAGAATTTTAGTAACAGAACAAAAGAATAAAACCATTTAGTGGTGGAGTGGGGATTCAGATTTGATCAGGCAGCCTGGCCTCGGAGCCAGTACACTTGGTGGCTGTGCTGTACTACATATCATAGCATAGCTGGCAACCAGTGGTCTAATCCAGAGAGGAGTTTTCTTTGGCTAATAGGTTTTTCTCCCTTAAAAAAAAAGCATTATACCATATTTAATATGTACAAAACAGATAAGTAAAATGAAGCAATTCCTGTGTACTTACTACCCAACTTAAAATATTGCCCCACTCTTAAAATTTCTTCTGTTTACCTCACTTTGATAACTTTGTGCTCACATTACTTCCTCTCTCCTGATGTAATCGCTGCCCTGAATTTGGTGTTTTGTATTCCCTGCTTTATTTTTTAATTTAATTTTATTTTTTAAAGATTGGCACCTGAGCTAACAACTGTTGCCAATCTTTTTTTTTTCTGCTTTTTCTCCCCAAATCCCCCCAGTTCATAGTTATATATTTTAGTTGTGAATCCTTCTAGTTGTGGCATGTGTGTCGCCGCCTCAGCTTGATCTGACGAGCGGTGCCATGTCCACACCCGGGATCCGGACCAGCAAAACCCTGGGCCTTCGAGGCGGAGTGCGCGAACTTAACCACTCCGCCACGGGGCCAGCCCCCCTGCTTTATTTTTTAAAACTCCTTTCATTACAGGTGTATCCTAGTGTATCTCTAAGTGTGATATGAAATTGTTTTACCTTTTTAAAACAATATAAACAGTATTGTACTGCACATTTTATTCTGTGGCTTGCTTCTTTTCTCCACTTGATTTTGCCAGCACATATTTAAAAATAAAACTAAATTTCAGTGCCTTTTCTTGGGATATACATTTTCAGTTGCCACCACCCCCTATGTCTTATACCCATCCATTTCATGTATTTTACTTACCTCCCTGGGTCCTGAATCCATCCACACTTGCAACCCCTGATTTAAGATGGCATTCCATTTAGCTATTCAAATATGAAGTTTTAGTAAAATGGGAATTTATCTGTGTTAAAATGACATTTATGTTATATATGATGAAAACTGGATATAAAATTGTATATATTATATGTTTCAACCTATATGAACAAAATATGTATAGAGAAGACTAGAGGTAATTTTGCCAAAGTGTTACTTTTGGATGATGGTATTTTGTGTGATACATGCTGATTATATTTTTCCAAACTTACAAAATAGTTGATTTTTATCAGAAAATGTTTTTAAAATATTTAAATCATCTGTAAAATATTTTAGTAAGGCCATTATTGTTTCTGTTTATTCTTTAATCATATTAACTTCAATTAGGTTATGTTGATATTTTTAACTACTTAACATAAATCAATCAATTCTTCTATTGTTCTCCAAATAGATCCTTTCAAAAGGATCATGGATGATATGTGGGGTTGACAGCCAAATACAAGCTAGAGTCTAGACTAAAGAACAAATGTATTAGCTTTGCTGAATCATTTGTCTTAAACCCTATCAAACAAAGATTGCATTAACAGAACGCAGAGCCTATATGGTATTTCTTAAAAAGCAGTCTAATAGGCAAGAATTTGCCAGGTTTTCTCCTGCTGAAGGAAGAGTATGCCCCAATATGAGAACTCCAACAGCTAATCTGTAGAGGTGGATACGAGGCAGAGGCCGATAAAACCCACAAGTGAGAGCCATCAGCTTTTCTTGCTCTGGTTCCCAGCTGTCCAAGCAAACATCTGTCTAGCATGTCTTAGGGGAGAGTGTACTCACGAGGTCACCTGAGTCTTCCCAGTCCCATGGTTATTGGCATTCTGCTTAATGTACCAGCTCCTTGTGAGTGTAGTTAGCATGAAACAGTCCCAGAGAATCTGATTGCATTTAGAAGCCCTTACAGAGAGTTCCTGACATATGAAGCCTGAAGCTTAGATCCTGGAACATGATGTCCATATCAATGTACTGCTGTTCTGGGAAGTCTTATCCAGACAGTCCCCTGGTTCAGCATCTCTTAGATCACATTCCCTTCACATCTTCTGTGCTTCACAAGTGCAATGATAATACCTCAATTCCATTTCAGTTCTTCAACTTATTAACAAGCCTATATGGCCAAAGTGAAGACTTGGCAATCTCAGATGCCAATTTAACTATTCTCCAATAAAATCCTTCCTGTCTGTTAACTGGGTAAATGAACACAATGAGGCATTTTTCACCTGGGTTGTCTAGTTATATCTGGCTTCTGACAGTATTTCACATATAAATTATTATTCATAGCCTACTTTATTTCAGGCAAAGCGAAAGACGTTGCCACCCCACAGAGAATTTCAAGATTGTTGTGGGGGAATTCTACAAAACTTGCCAAATTAGTACATGCTAGCAATTTTTTAAATAATCCATTATGTTGATGTGGGAAGACTGTGGATATAAATTCTTTAATTATCTCTCCCTTTGGCTTAATTTTAGCTTTGTGGTGTGAGAGTAGATCTGCATTTGCACTGCTGCCATAATATTTGATGGCAGTTCCACTTGGCTCCTTTCTCGGCCTGAGTTCAGGGCAATATGGCAGTTCTGTGATGTGGACACAGTTTCTATGCTAAAGCCATCCATTTTAATAAAGTAAAGGTCTGGCCCATTGAGCCTAGTTGAATACAGCTGTTGCATTGATCTCTTCTGAAGCTACAGCCGTTGAGTTCATTTCCTTAATCACATTTTCCATACGGGTAAAAGCATGAAGCTGCTTGGTATCTTCCAGAGTGCATGCATTCTAATTTCAGAATCTAATCAAACGGAACTGGCTTCCTGACAGAGTAAACCGAGCAAAATACTGTATCCAGACCAGCTGCCAAGCTAGCAGCCTGAATTTATTTTTCCTTGCTTTGCTAAATGCATCTTGAATTTTTGAAAACACAGTCCAGGTTCTGGAAATTTAGCATTTTTGAACCAAGACCAGTCACCTCTAATATTCTTCTGTAAACACATCCATTAAATTTCAAAAGTCAGGTAGCTGAGTTAATCCTTTCTTACATGTCTATGGCCAAAAATAAAACATAGTCCTCTTTTCTATTGAACACAGGGATTGTGTACATTAGACCCTTGTCATTTGGGCTAATCTAATGGTAAAGAGCACCTGTAAATATCCATGCATGTCTGTCCTGATTACGACCTCTGTACTTCTTATTTGATCCTTATAATCTAACTCATATCTGAAATCTTTCCAGGTGTTTTCTATGCCACTTTTTATATATCATTTCATATATAAATATCAAAGCTTTATTTGTAATATAGACTCAATGTAGCAACCAGGACGCATTCAGAGAAATGAAACGGTTAGCTGGGTAGACAACCTATTTCTCAAACCGCTTGGCTTGTGAAAGAGGGCTTAAGGAGGTGCAGAATGTATTACCAATTCCTTTCTTGTTGCTAATTCTAATTTTTTCACCTGCAAAACAGACTCTTTTGTTGCACATGTCTTTTATCAACCGCAAATATTTTGTTTATATTTATGCTTCGGTTTTGTTTATCTTTTACCACTATACCAAGGATGGCCTTTGGAGGAGGTGCGTATATGGGCTGAGAACTTTATCATTCACTCAGGAGATACTTAGAAGTGCACATAACCTCAAATCAAGTGGATACCACCTTCCACAAGTAGCTTACTTACACCCTGACTTCCTGAAGGCCCTGCAATTCTCCCTTCCCCCACTCCAGCTCACATCTCCAGCCCGTTTTCTAGGCTAGCCCCTAGTCATGTATCAACATTTAGCTCAGCTATCACTTCTTCCCAGAAGCCTTTTTTGCTCTCTTCTCTTCTGTTTCTTCACACTCTTTCTTGCTTTCAAATAGCATCCATATGCCAAGGACTCCCAAATGTAAATCTCTAGTCCAGCTCTCTTCTGAGCTTCAGACATTTATGAATAACTGTTTACTCAATATCACCACTTACATGGCAACTTAAGCTAAACATGCCCAAACCAAACTCATCACCCCTCCTTCAAAACACCCGAACATGGCACTAATGTTGAATTAGTTGTCTGTCGCTGTGAAACAAATTACCACAAAATCTAGTGGCTGAAAACTACAATAAACATTTGTTATCTCATGGTTTCTGTGAGTCAGGAATTTGGGATTCACTTAGCTGGGTGATTCTGGCTCAAGGTCTCTCATGAGTTTGCAGTCAAGATGTTGGCCAGGGCTGCAGTCATCTGAGGGCTTGAATGAGCATAAAAGATTCCCTTCCAAGATGGCTTACTCACATGGCTGGCAAGTTGGTGCTGTCTGTTAGTAGGAGACCCCAGTTCCTCCCCACGTGGACCTCTCCATAGGGCTCCACGCAGCTGCTTGAGTGTTCTCACAACATAGTGGCTGGCTTCCTCCAGAGCAGGTGACCCAAAAGAGAGCCAAGAGGAAGCTATAATATCCTTCATGACCCAGCCTCATAAGGCAAATGCCATCACTTTCTCAGTATTGTGTCAGTCACACAGGCTGGCCATGATTCAGTGTGGAAGGGTAATACACAAGGATGTCAATACCAGCAGACAAGGATTATTAGGACCATCTTGGAAGCTGGTTTCCACCACTGTCTTTCCAGTTGCTCATAACAAAAACCAGAGAGTCATCTTTGACACCTTCTCTCTCAGCCACCTCCAGTCAGTACCAAGTCTAGTCTGCCTCATCTATACTTTGGCTCTATCTGCTGTTATCACTCTGTCGTTTTCATCTGATGAGATCACACTAAGACTATGCCATCTCACTGCATAAGAGCTAAGAGCTGAAGGGGAGTGTGCAATCTCTTCTCTAATCCTGCTTGATATTTTACAGCAGAAGCAGTCCTGGACGATCCCTCAAGAAACCGCCCTCTTGTCTAAGCACTACTACCCCCTCCAAATTCCTTATCTATAGGATGTTGGAAAATGAGGGAAATTAATAATTGTTGAGTGCCAGGCACTTAACATGTTTTATATCTTTTAATTATTACACCAAACCTCTGAGAAAGGGTTTTTTTTAATCTCCATTTTACAGAGCAGGAAACTGAGTCATGAAGTGATTAGCCCATATTGTCACAGCTAGAGAGTAGCTAAGCTGGGATCTGGATCCAGGTGCATCCACTGCAGAGCTCATTTCAGCTTCCGCCTCCCCAGAATTCGTCCTTCCAGGCACCTGCCTACAGTGAAGGCACCTACAGCAGCCTGTCTGATTAGTGTGCTCCTTTCATAAGGAAGTTTCTGTCTTGATAGAGAATAAAGTGAAAGTAGGAGTTAGAAAAAAGCCTTCAGATCTTTCTTTCGCCTTTAAAGAAGTAAATGACATTTGCCTCAAAGAAAGGTCAAGTGATCACAGGCTGGGAGGAGAAACTGGTCTTCAGGAGAATCAAGGCCTAGGGCGGGGGGAGAACTTACAGAAAAGATCAGAAGCCGACGTAAGTGTGTCAAACAGAAAGTTGGGAGAAAAGGAAAAGATTTCTGCTTCCAAAACTGGACTGAAGCATTCAGACGGCGCCTTGTTCGGTACAAACTTGTGAGTGGGTGGGTTGCGTCTGAATCAGAAGTATGGTTGGTGTGCAGCTTTTCTGGAGAGGGCAGCAGTGGCAGAATGCCCAGATCAGAAACGAGCTTGTCTTTTACTGCACCCAGAAGTCTGTGCTCTCTTTTCCCTTCACTTTGGGGGGCTGCTGGGAGAGATTCTGTCATTTGCACTGCTTAGTGACAAACAGGAAGTCGTGATGAGGAGACAATAATACAGGAAAAATGAGACCACCAGAAAAGCACCGGAAGCAAAAATCTGTTTCTCAGGAGGTGAAATTGCAGTAAACGGAGAGGGTTTCAGAAATTGGACCCAATTAATGTTCTTGACTTGTGTCCTCCTTATCTCTGGGGACCAGGTGTGGTAAATTGGAAAGGGCAGGCCTGGACTTTACGGTGGCAGAGAAATGGGTATAACAGAATAATGGTATAAGGGTATAGTACAGTAATCCCCGTTGAGTCATTTGTAGCTGGGTGTTCTGTGAGCCCCTCCCCCGGGGGCTCAAAGCTGCCATTGTGACTCAATAGCTTAGGTAAAAATGAAAAGTGTGAGCCCCTCCCCCAGGGGGAGCTTTTTCCGTCTTAAAAAAAAAGAGATAATTCCTAGGAAATACAAAGGAACGAGTCTCTAATCACTGACAGTGGAAATGCCAAGTACCTTGGCCCACCAGAGGGCAGAAAGGACTCTCTAGGTAGAAGGTGGGCTGAGCAGCCCTGGTTGGAGGCAGGTTCCCCGGGGCAGGTGTGCGGAGCTCTGGTCTGTTCACCGACATGTTCCTGGGCTGGCTAATTCCTTCCCCAAACATCTGCTTGCTGTCAGATTAGGAGAGCTACACCTGCTTTCCCCCTCTCTCAGGGATGTTGAGAGTTATCGTGAAGGGCCGTAATGAAGGGAACTGGGAGATTCTCGAGACAGATATTGTTTAATTGCTTATGTTGGCTCTGTGAGTAAGCTCAGATGTGGAGAGCTGACAATTGCCTGGGGCATCAACCAAGGTTCTTGGAGGCAAAGGGCAGGCCGCAGGCACAGTCCGGTCAGCTGCTGAATACCCTGCAGCGTGATGGACATGACCTTCAGCCATCTTCCTATTAGGCTGGAGACCGTGCAGAAGCAGGGCGATGGGATGTGGCCCCTAGGGCTTGTGACCACCACCTCTTAAGACTCCCCAAAGAGAGGAGGGGTGTGGACAAGAAGAGAGGATTGAGATCAAACACCTGGATAGCAACGTGTCTCTTACCCTTGTTTAATTTGCTAAGTGTAGTAAGATTAGGCTGGGTAATTCAGTTTGGCAGGAGAATATTTTTAGTTTTTCGGAAGTGTTGCTTTCATTGACTGCTCATTCAATTATGTGGCAACCATAATCTATGGTTCTAGCAGTTCTGTGAAATATACCAGCCTTGGATAAGGTTAAACTTCAGGGACCCCAAAAATGCAATAGCTCAACAGATTGGCTCAGCAGGCAGCTCGCCTCCCCATAATTAACCAGGGACCTGGGTTTGTTTCTTTGTCCAATTTTGAGAGGGCATCTCATCTGGGTTGCAACCAGTGGGAAAGGAAAACCGTATGACCTCTTCTGATCTGGTCTCAAGACACCAGGCTGGGAAGGGGACACATCACTGCCATCATACTTCACTGGAGAGAACTTAGTCACATCTTCTGCACAGAAGGTGGTGAAAGGTCGCATAGCCGGTCAGCCCTGTGCCTTGCTACATTTCCGTTACTATGGAAGAAGGGAAGAATAAAGCCAGCAGTATGTGTCACACTTCCATAGGTCAGTACTAGTTCCTCTTTCTGCAGAGGAGAAAACAGATTAAGAGAGGTAAATGGGCTCATCCAAAGGCACACAGCTAGTTAAGGGATAGCATCGGAGCAATAACATGGGTAGTTTGGCTCCTCGGTTCTTTTCTTTATCCCTACCATTCTCCCAGGACAGTGGGGCAGATCATTTGAAATTAGCACTGCCCTGGAAAAGCTAGGATGTATAATTAATATCAATATATGGAGCCCACAGGGATAAGTGCTAGGCAGTGACAGTACTGTGTCCAACTCCTCTGCCTTCCTCTCTAACCCCGGGTACAAAGTCTCTGAGGTAATAACTGATAACTGCCCTGCCTGCTGGGATGCCAGCCTATGGAGAGCAGATGTGTGCAGACACAGAATCAGACAGAAATAGTGATAACACTCTCTCTTCAGCCTTCTCAGTTTATCTACCTCCACCACAAATGTTTTTCTGTGACCATTCCGGTTCCCATGGGCTTCTGTTATTCTAGAATTCCTTATGCTGTTGGTTGCTCCCTCCCCCAGTGTGATCAGTCTATGGAGAGTAAGAATTCAATGGGCGCGAGAGACCCAGATTGAAGCAATTATTTTTGTCATCTCCGCATTGGCATGCACAGCCACTGCCACCCTGGCCACCTCCCTCCCACCAGGACTTCTACAGGAAATCCCTGACTTTGTGTAATGTGAATCAGATCTCTCCAAGTATCACCAGCCTGTGGGCTCAAGCTCAGGATTCCTTAAATTCAGAACTAAATCTTCTTAGTTCTTGGTCTGAATGATTCATAAAAGCATGTCTGGTTCTTTGGAAAATCCCAGCCCCAAAGCCCTTCTGGGAGTCTCTTAGTGGGGGCAAGGGTTTCTTACATATGTTCTTGATTCAGGGCCACCCTCTCTGCCTCTGTTGCTCTGACATGCACCCACTCTGGGTCCTCTGTCCTGCCAAGGTAAAGACACTCAACCCACATTGCTCCAAGTCCTTTCTGTCTCAAGCCCCCTGATCTGCCAAGAGTTGGACCAGAGAAACACTTCCTCCATCTGTTTTACTCACTTTGGGGCATGACCACAGCAAGGTTGCTTGGGCCCCAAGGTGTTGCTGAGTCCAGTGAGATGGCTCTTTCAGTTATACACACTTCCCAGAATGTACTTATACCTGTATACGTGTTGACCCTGGGCACAGATGCTCATTCCATATGTTCTCTCACCTTACAATGAATTTTTGTGTCCTGCTCCTCTGTAGTTGGCTTCCTTAGAGTGTCCTTCCACCCCCAAGTTGTCAGACAATTCAGTGTGTATCCGATCCTCAGGCACTGACAAGATTTACGTTCCTTTTCCAGGAGGAACCTTGGGTAATAGAGCCCAGGGAAGGAGATGAAGTCACAAATCCTTACTCAGAGCTGTATCCAAATCTAACTCCAGTCCATCACATCGTCCGTGCCCCCCCACCCACAGGTCTCCACTCAGAGGAATGCCTTCCTTTAATGCAATGCTGTATTAGTGTTTTAGATGCACAGCCTTTCAGTCATAGCTATTGCTTTCTTTCTGGGCTGCATCCTCAGATACATTGAAATAAAGGAGCTATTTATGCACAGACTCTATGGCTGTAGAAATTATCCAGTAGCCCAGATGTCTGTCTTTATGGAAAATTATTAAATTGTCCTGTCAATTTCCAAAAAGACCACCACAAAAAACCTTTGATGGAGGAAAGCTAAGTTTATTAGACTCACTGCCATAAAGGAGAGTACTACTTTGACAGTCTCAGTAGTATCTCAGAGAGGGAAATCGGGGAAGGATATTTTTAGTATATTAGACACAGGGCTGGGTGATTTAAGGCGGGTCTTACAAGGCAGACAACTAGTTAGGATTGAGTGGAGTTTCGACATGAAAGCTTTACATTGATGATTACACAAAGCAAGGGTTTTAGAGTATTGATAAGTAAGTTGTTAGTCTTGATAAGTGAGCTGTTTTAGTTGGTTCACAGTGCTAACTTCCAGAAACAACTCTTTTCTGGAACAAGTAGCTAAATTACTCTTGCCCAGTCCTAGTCTTATTTAGCAAAGAAACAGGAAAATAAATTTCAGTTCCAAAAATTTTGGCACGTTTGTATCACACATGTAACTATAAGTTGTCTTGTATTTTTTTTCCATTAAGTTTCTCATGATGGCACCTCCAAGTTCTTGGTAATTTTGCGGGACTTTGTTCACACCACTGTTTTGGTGCATGGTTCTTCCAACTTTTCTCCTTTACACTCTCTTGGGAGAGGGGGTCTTTGGTAAAACAGAGTCAAGAGACAAGGACGTAATTCACTAAAGTTAATCCTTGAGAAGCTATCATATTAGCAAAAGAAAAAAGGTGATTTATTTATGAATCTGAAGGAACCAAAGCCTCTTCAGCAATTCCAAGACATGCGGGATTTGACGCTGCCCCTCCAGATGGAGCTGGATTTGGGGGGAAATTAGAGAAGTTCAACAAAATCAAGGATACTATAAGGAAGAAGAGTAAGAGAGACCAGAGAAAGAAAGATCACCTGGTTACTGATAGGCAACTGATGAGTGACTTAATGGGAAAAGTAGAAGAATATTCTGCTTCATCCTTTGGAACTACACACAATTAGCCTGTGTGCCTGCCTGTTCCTTTGCTAGATTCTGAGATCCAAGAGGGTCTTCATATCCCTATTGCCTACCAAGGTGACATCCCTTCATAATAAGGAGTTTTGAACAGACTTGATTATGAGGCCGACTTCCTCCACTTACAGAGGAAGAATCAGCATTCCTGTCAACTGCACGCAATTGGATACATTTTTTGTTTAGATGTCCAAAATTATTCAAAGGTGGCTGTACCCCATTGTATCTATCTTCGTGGTCTAAATTTGGCAGTCATATATATTAGCCTGTAATCCACCTCTCTTAGTCCTTCATCAGGTGTCTCTTCAAAATGTCTTTTGAAGTGCAGCATCATTATATCATTTTTACTAATACCAGTCTCAGGACCGATTTTCCCTCTGGCAGTTTCCGTAATTGGTGATTTGGCAACACTGGGTTTTTTCTTCCAACCTGCTTGTTTCCTTCACTTAAAGCAAATTCTGTCAAATGAATAAGTGCCTATAGCACAATTACCAAGCATAAAACGAAACCACAAATAGGCATTAGCTTACCAGGGTAGTGCCTAGTATATTAAAAAGAAAGAGACAGGCATATGAGATTGACAAGAGAATAGAGCATTTCATTTTTTCATTCTGTTTTATTGCTGCAATATCCAATTTGATGGCCTCCAGCTTTCACAGCATCAGCTTCCTGCAATGACACTAATGAAGAAATGCTGCTTTTTGTTTATTCTTTAAGCAACTGTGTTGCTCTTTAATGGTAATATGGCACTTTCCCCCCATTCATGCAGAGTTATGAGCAGTTGAGTCTCTAGGCTCCCTCTGATGTGTACAGCACTCTGTTCCCTTTAAGATTTCTCTGACTGGATGGTAAGTACACTTTTCTGTCAATAAATTCAATGTTCTAGATATTTCAAAGTGTGGGCAGAAATGAGGATCTTTTCCAGCTTGGAAAAAATTAAAAAGTCCAAGAAGGAAGAGGGATCACTTTATTTTTTATCTCATTTCTCTGCTGTGTGGGATATACTGTTTTAATTATTTCCTAATCATTTTCTTCAGTCTGTTCCCTATGAAGGCACTCACATTTATAACCATTTTGGTTAATCATTCGCACGTGACTGACTTCCAACTAGTTTCTCATTTAAGCAGAAAGTTATTCTGTCACTTTGCCAGAATGTTCACTCTGGCTTGATTTCCCATGGGGCTCATTTAGTTTCTTCTCTGCTTTCTTCTTTGGGTTCCTTCTGCTTGCCCAGAAGTGTCGAATTTGATCTTATGTCAGCTCTCAGAGACTCCAAAATAAATGAAGGCTGGGTTTAAGCTGCCAGAACAGTGAGGGCAGTGAGGCACACCTACCGTTTTCAACTCGGTTTGATCCCCTATCATGAAATGTAGCTGAGTCCTAGGCTTGGTTCAAACCAGCTGAGACATAACCCAAAGTCACTAACACAGCAGAGCGGCTTCAAGATCCAGGAACAAAGGGAATATCTTCCAGAGAGCAGGAAGCTAAGTAGGTTACCCTTTTCCCCAACTTGGGAGCATTTTATTTCCACAGGATAATGGACAGATTTTGATGTTTCCACACACAAAATTAATCTATCCCACAAATTAAATAGAAATGGATGGGTATTTCAAATGAAACTTCTCATATTACATCAAAATAGGTAAAAAGATTAAGAAATTTCCTTTCAGTTGTGGGAAGAGAAAAACTAATACAATGTTTTAATAAAAAACTCTATTTTTCAAATGTTACTGAAACTGTTGAGTATTAATGCCTAGCAAAGTCTTTCTAACATTATTATCATGATTACTATTGCTGTTATTAGCAATTCAAATTAACAAACATTTATTGAGTCACTGTTATAAAAGATGGGAAGAAAATGACAAAATTAAATGACTTAGTCCTTGAATTAAGAGGCCAGCAAGACTACGGGAGAAAGGAACATGTAAATGGCTAGCTATAGAGCAATGTGGAATGGCCTAAGTTCTAAGTAGGTAACCCAGAGGAAGGAATAGGCAATTCTGACTTGGACTATTGGTGAAAGGAGCCATTGGTAAGCTGGGCATTGAGGCATGCAAACGGTTTTGGACGGTGAAAATTTGTTGGATTTTTAGATTGAGAGGATTGCATAACTAAAGCCATATGGGCAGGAAAGTGAATCCACACATTCAGGGAGTGAGTGGTAGCCTGGTGTGCCTGGAGCAGAGGGTTGTAGAGGAGTGGATAGACAAACAAGGCTGGAGACATAGCTTAGGGTTGGCCTGAGTGCCACTCCAGTACTCTGTTTTTTAAGGGGGTACCTTGATGTGCTATAAGGAATGTAGCAGAGTGAGCAAGATTTCAACTTCCAACTCCAGCATTTGATAGCTTCGTGAACTTGGGCACCAGTTTTTGGATCCCTAAACTGAAGATAATAATAGTAGTTACCACCTAAAGTGATAAGACCAAAGATCAAACACATATGAAAGAACTTAGCCCATTTCCAAGCACTAAGTAAGCTCTCAATAAAGAGCAGCTATTATTACTAGAATTACCTTAATATGATAAACAGATGATTTTAGCAGATATTCAGAATTAATTGGAAATACAAGCAAGGTGAAGAGAAAACAAAGAATTGCTTTGGAAGTTGTTGCAATGGCCAAGATGTTGAAGGGAAAGTTGGATAGGGGATAAAGATAACACAATTTGGTGACTTATAGGATGTGAAGGGTGAAGAAGAGTATAAAATAAATCCAAGTTTTTAGCTTGAACGATTGAGAAGACCATAGACTGTAATGCTATTATTTGAAAAAGAACTTAGGAGAAGCAGCAAGTTTGGATTATTGATGAGGAAAAGGGATATTCAGTTCAGTTTCAGACATGATGAGTGTATTCGTTTCTTAGGGCTGCTGTAACAAAGTACCACAAACTAGGTACCTTAAAATAACAGAAATATATTGTCTCATAGTTCTGGAGGCTAAAAGTCTGAAATCAAACGTCAGCAGAGCCATGCTGCCTCTGACACCTGTGGGTAAGATTCCTTCCTTGCCTCTTCTAGCTTCTAGCTTTGCCAGCAATCTTGGCATACCTCTGCTTGTAGCTTCATCACTCCAATCATCGCCTTCATCATCACAAGGCTGTCTCCTCCCTGTGTGTCTATGTCTCTTCTCCTCTGATAAGGACACTAGTCTATGTATTAAGGGCCCACCCTACTCCATTATGACCTCATCTTAACTGGTCTCATTACAATGACCCTATCTCCAAATAAAGTCACACTCACAGGTAGTAGGGGCTAGGACTTCAACATATCTTTTTGGGGAACTCACTTCAACCCATAACAGTGAGTTTCAGATACCTATGGCGATCAAGGTAGAGAAGTCCAATGGGCAGTCAAGATATGCAAGTCTGGAGCTCAGGAGAGAAGTCAGAGATATAGATGTGTAGTGGAAGAATCATCACCTTGAGGTGACAGTTGAAACATGGGAGTGACTATATGAAATTGGTCAGAGAAAGAATATAGAGTGAAAAGAAGGAAAAGAGTACAACCTCGTGTAATTCCTCTAATAATTAATGGCAGCCTCTGTTCCAGGACAGGCCAAGAATTGCTGAGGGTGGGTTTGGTGGAGGGTAGTTACTGAGTGAGGACTGAACCAGAATTGGCATGAGATAAGGGCTGACAGCAAGAATAAGCCCTAAGCAGTCTACCTAAGATATGGAGTTGGATGTGACATCAAGATTTGTGAGTAACAGTAAGTCACGTGGACCAGAAAACCACATGTACAACAGAAAGCCAATTTCTGCTTCCTGAAAAGAGCTGGACCAGATAGTTATGCAGAGCAGTGGTTCTCAAAGTGGGTCCCCTGGACCAGCAGCAGCAGCACCTGGGAGCAAGTTAGAAATGCAGATTCTCAGGCCCCACGCTAGACCTACTGAGTGAGAAACTTGGGGCCAGGGCCCAGCAATCTGGGTTATAACAAGCCCTCCAGGTGACCCTGATGTGCACGGAAGTCGCTAAACCACCGTTGTCAGGCAGTGTCAAGTCCCGGTTCACGGCCTGAGAAACCAAAAGTAAGAGGAGCACTGCTGGGTGGGACATTTCACAACAAAGTGCTGCCCAGTGGGGAAGTCCAGGGCTTTGAAGATTATTTTCTCTCTAAGTCCAGCAGAGTTTTAAGTTAACAAAATGATTAATAACAGCTGAAAATTAGTGCGATGGCGTCTGACTGTATCTTTGCATTTTAACTTATTTTCATATAAGGGCAAGCACGGTTATTAGAGATTAGTTTTTATTCTGTTTATTGGTATAAACAAGGCCAATATTATAGGATAATGTAATTGGGACATAAGGTCATTCCTTTAGACAAGTGCGAATGGCATATCCCTGGAGGGGTGCGAGATGATCCATTTGGGGAGTGAAAAACTATGTCAGGACTTATCTATCTCAAGAAATAAGGAAGCGATTCAGGTTAACTAACCTTTAATATACAAATCAACCTGGCACCCTCAGTTAGTCTGTCAAATGAACGCATTCCTCTGGTTTTTCTAGAGAGGAAGTGGGAATTCCATAAGGCCAGGGGTTAACAGTGGAACCCTCATTCATTCAGTTCCATTCATTTTGTTCCAACAAACTGCAGTTTACATGTGCCTGGTTAAGTGGATTTTTGGACTGCATTGTCTACTTTTACCTAAAGTCATCGTACCCTAAATAGACAAGTTACTTTCAAAAAGAAAGTGTGGACTGAAGTTCAATTTTAATAGTGAAAGTGTAAGGGAATAGTGAAAAAAGTGAGAGCAGCAGCTTGGTTCAGTAGATAAGAACAAGAATTCTGGACCCAACCACCTAGCAACTGTGTGACTTTGGGCAAGTTACTTAACCTCCTAACCTCTCTGTGCTATAGTTTTCAAATGTGTAAAAAGGAGATGATAATAGTACCCACCCCCCAAGGCTTTTAGGAGAATTACAAAGTCAATATTTTTGAAACACTTAGGAAGGACAGTGCCTAGTATAGAGCAAACTATACGAGTTTGTTATAATAAATAGCTTGAATTCTTTGCCAGCAACATTACAAAATAAAAACAAGGATCTAGTTAGGTCTAATAAAAAGTTAGCCAATATTTTTTCTAATTATCAAGAAGACTATTGGAATTATGGATTTAAATCCATTGTCGTTAAACTATGAACCTAGCCCTAGTGTATATCGCACTTTTAGATCTTGGGCAATCATAGTATGAAGTCATCACAGTTAAAACTATACTCGAGGGGCCGGCCCGGTGGGGCAATGGTTAAGTTCACACATTCCGCTTCGGCGGCCCGGGGTTCGCCGATTCAGATCCCAGGTGTGGACATGGTGTTGCTTGGCAAGCCATGCTGTGGTAGGCGTCCCACATACAAAGTACAGGAGGATGGGCACGGATGTTAGCTCAGGGCCAGTGTTCTTCAGCAAAAAGAGGAGGATTGGCAGCAGATGTTAGCTCAGGGCTAATATTCCTCAAAAAAAAAAAAAATTATACTTGAAAGTGTTATTTCATCTATATCTCATTTTTTTAAAGGTCTGTTTTTGTGTATGTCTTATAATGTACACAATATATTAGGACGTTTGTCCTTTTATACAATTTATACATAAATAAACGTATGTTGGTGGTATGTATTTAAAAGTGTTTTGGGTTCGAATGTGTGTGTATTTGGTTTTGTTTAAACTGATAGCATACACAATAAACAAAATTAGAGGAAACTCCTGTGGAGCAGAGGTTGGTTGGCACACTGTGTCCACGAGCCAAATCCAGCCCACTGCCTAATTTGTAAATAAAATTAATTGCAACACACACACACTCATTTGTTGTCTGTAGCCACTTTTGCCCTACCATGGCAGAACTGTGTAGCTGGGACAGAAACTGTACATCCCACAAAGCTGGAAATATTTACTCTGTGGCCCTTTACAGAAAAAGTTTGTTAACTCCTGGGCTAGAGCACTCTTTGCCTACTAGTAGCTTCATTGAATTGTGGTCATCAAATCTAGGATGAATCAGATAACCTCAGAAAATCCAGCCTTGCAAGGACAAACCTGCAAACTTGTGGCAGACATCACACCCACACAAGTGAAGGCTGTGACACTGCGGCGGAGAACAAACATCCCTTGTCCCCAGCCACCGGCTTCTCCGTGGGGAGGAGAGCTACTCTAGCGACTGAGAAATTGCAGAGTTCCACACTGTCCTGGGCTTTTCTCTGGAGCTGGAAAGGTGCTCCCTAAGGACTTCTTTCATGTTTGCCTTGCAGGCTGTCAGCCACAGAACAGTGATCTGCTTGGACCACATGTAAGGAAGAGTTTGAGCAGGTGTGGGCGGTTGGCAGCAGGAAGGTTTGTTCCTTTCATTATGATCGTACCTGAGGCACCAGACTAGAAAAACATGCCCAATCCTTTGGATCACTTATTAATAGGACAGTTCAGATCACAGATACTGTCCCGCCACCATATGCAATCAAAGATAAACTGGAAAGACAGGAAGTGAGATTTTTGGCCATGTCTCTGTGTGTTTTTCGTGGAATCTACTGTTTTAGAGTTATTTTTGTTTTACTAACGGCCTTGGCCTGAGAAATCAGTCAAACACAAAGAAAATAAGAATTGTTTGTTAAAAAGGATTGACAATTCAGTAATGGATGGGTCGCTTGGCACTATGGCCTTTAGGTGACTGGAAAAGATGAACCAGCTGAAGGACTTGATTCAGTGATGCCATATCCATAGTCTGCAGCTCCTCAGAAGTTGGTCTTCCAGCACTCAGATAAACAAAACCAGGAAATTCACCTGAAAAAGCAACCACTATATCCCTCAAACGTTAACCATAGAGTGGTTTGACCTTTATTGTCAAAATCCATCATTTATTAGATAGCAGATCTACAAAAACAAATCATTTTTTAATGTATACAATCTTTTTTTTTTTTTTAAAGTTTAGCTGTGTACATTGAATGTTGAGAACCAAGACTTCACTGAGTCTCAGGATGCCACAGATAACATTGTCCGTGACATAACGACAACATGAGACAGCTAAAAAGCATGAAAAATGAAAACTTCGGGATGTCCTGGTTACTGGCAGTGACAAGGATACTGTTTGTGAATCCTATAAACAACACGACTCTTTCTCTACAGGTATAGAAGATTGGTTGTCTAAACTCGGGAGAAGACACCAGAGCTAGTATAAGAAAAGGCTAAAGTATCAGGCGTAAGCAGCACCTGGAAGGAGCTCCATTTCTTAGGCTCTAACTGTCAGCACAGGGAATGGGCTTTGCTCCTGAGAGAAGCTGTTTGCTGTTTATTCCTAATGATGGTTAATGTGTGAACAAGCCAGACTCCCAGAGCTCTAACTGATATCATCAATGATGCTGGTACACAAACAAAGACGCTAATGAAGCGGAGCCATGTGACTCCTGCTTTGAAAACGCCTGTGGCAGAGGCAGGAGGGGAAGAGCTTGGCTAAATGAAGTCATTTCTAAGAGCAGTAGATAACAGGTTAGCATTAGAACAAAGCAATGGCTGCAAACCATTACATATTTAAATTCCCTTCACTTTGTGTGGCAGGAAAATTTTACTTTATCACTTTCTCCTCTGACATGTCAAAATACATAAGCTTTCGAGTCCTTAGGGCCTGTGTTCTCCGGTCAAAACATAAGAGGCCGGACATCCAAGGGGGCATTTTGATGCCAGGTGATGGACAAGTAGGACATTCAGCAAACAGCTCTGTCACTCATCCTTCCTCCGTCCACGGAGATGATTGCATACGTCGTCTGTGCCAGTCTCTCTGCTTGGCTACGTGCATGTTCCATGTTGACGCTCCTGCCTCAATGACTCATTCTGCCCAAAGACCATTAACGTTCTGGAGAGCTATAGAAATGGAGCTATTCTGGTGGCCGGGTAGGGGGTGGGGGAGCCTGAATCTCTGCATGTTTTGCCACCCTCAAGAAAATGACTGCCCCTAATTATAAAAAATCATGGGGAGAGCAGTTGACTGAAACCACTGCAGATGGCAGTTATTTCTCTGAACAGCCTAAAAGAGTAGGTCACCCTAGCTAATACACTAACAGCATACTTTTCTGTATATGCAATTTCCATCACATTCTCCAAATGCTTGCGTGCTGACTGATGTCTGCACTGAGCAAGAAAAACAGCTTTTTTTGTCTTCCTGTGGAAACCTCCAGCAATGCATTTATATATAGACTCCATGATTTGTTCTAGCAAGTAAGACATGCGTCTGTGGTAGGAAGAAAGAAGGCAGGTTTGGGTTAGAATTTGAGGGATGTATGAGCATAAGCATAGCGGTATGCATGTAAAGAATTAAACAGGAGAAATCATGTGTCTTCTCTGTCTGCACCATGTATGGGACAGTCTGGAACTGTCAATAAATGTTGGCTCCACTCTGTCCCAGGTGTTTCAGCCCCTCTCATTTCAATCTACTTGACAAAGAAGTAAGGATGGTGCTGGAAAGCAGGTCATTGATTGATTTCATTGTCATCTTAGCTACAGATGCCTCCCCCAGCATTTGCGGATGTGCTACTACATCAGAACTTGGCTAGAATCGAACAAAAATCCAGTCCTGTTTGTCACAGAGCATGTAGTAGAGCTGGGGGTTTGGAGACCCCAGCTCTTGTCCTCTTCAGGTCAATGGCTCCATCTCCAGGAGCAGCAGCAGTGGTGAGGCTGTGGAATGGCTGCCTCAGGGGAGCCACTTTTGTCACTGGGGTCACAGGGCCATGGGAGGGAGCAAGTTTCTCTGTCCCTAAAGAAGGAGCCGCAGAAACCACTCTAGGAGTGCAGCTGCTGCTCTTCAGGGTTATACAACAGGATCTTTGGGGTCACGTTTATTATAGTGCAATTCAGTTCAACAAACATGTATGGGGCATCCATTAGGGGCTAGGAATGGTAAGAGATTAAAACAATAACCATGTTCTTAAGATGGTGTTTCTCAAGTGCTATAGAGAGAGGGCATGTCCCCTATACTTTCAACATCCTCCTCTGTTAAGCAAGTGACACCTGTTACTGCGGCCAGGGGAGGTGTCCCACTGAGTGGAGGATAGCAAAGAGCCTAACAATGCCTCCCACTGGGAGCAGCAGTCCCGGATGTCAGCTCACTGCATAGTTTGCAGGTATTGTGGTCATAAAGAAAGACAGGACTCACACAGGCACTGGAGAGAACAAGGCTTTATCCACACAGAGAAGACACAGCAAGATCAGGTTCAACAGTGTGCATCCGTCCGCCGTGGCCAGCAGGTCTCATCCCACGGCCGATGCAGGGGGATGGTCTGCATACACCCATCTTGTGCTGCAGGCAAAGGACCCATTTCCTCTCATTAGAAACAGATAGAGCGTTAGGGTTGGCCCGGTGCCATTAATGCACACACTGAAGCAGAATAAAGGAGAACACGTCAAGCCCGGAACCGGGAAAGATTCGCCCAAATGAGACTGTTCTAGGGATTCTCCCACACAAAACTGTGAGGGCTCCTTATCTCCACATAAGAAAATGTTCCAGGCCTGACACGCACTCTTTATTTATTTATTTATTTATTTATTTAAGAAGATTAGCCCTGAGCTAACATCTGCTGTCAATCCTGCTCTTTTTGCTGAAGAAGACTGGCCCTGAGCTCACATCCATGCCCATCTTCCTCTACTTTATGCGTGGGACACCTCCCACAGCATAGCTTGCCAAGCCGTGCCATGTCCGCACCCCGGATCCGAACCTGAAAACCCCGGGCCACTGAAGCGGAATGTGAGAACTTAGCCTAACCGCTGTGCCACTGGGCTGGCCCCCCCGAGGCACACTCTTATGCAGACATGCAAGGGTCAAGCAAGCTCTGCTTGACTGCCTTTTTCCAACATCTCACACACGTCAAAGGCAGCAGGTTGGTGGGGCGGTATGTATATGAAAAAATACCTATTGTTTTTGTAACATAAATAACAGAAAGCGAAGATCAACGTAAGCTTCTTAGCTGGTGAGGACATAAATAAAATGCAGTGATACTCAAGGATAGCAGTATATCCAGCTGGAAGGGACACTATGTCGTGGAGGAATCTAATAAATAAGCCAATGGAAGGCAGACTGAGATCAGTGCCTCTTGAAAAATGTACAAGAAGTTGCCTTTTACAATGGCTTTTAAGAGTAAATTTTCCAACAATAATACTCACCAGGAAAAAAAAGAAAAAAGTCTTTGTGCTACAATATAAAGATATAGGTATTTGTCTACACACACACACTATGTATAACATATATATGTATAGCCAAAACTTTTCCAGCATCGTTGTACCATTGTCCATTTTCACCAGCAATCTATGAGAATATCAGTTACTCCCCCTGTTCCCCACATTTGGTACTATAGGGGAGGAAGACATTTCCTCTACCCACTCTAGGTCCTTCTGCTGGCCAGGCTACAAATTAAATTCACATGAGACAGAATAACAGGAGAAAATTAAACAAAGCTTTATAACATGTGTACATGGGAGAGGCCCAGGCAAACTGAGCAATTCACCAAAATGGCAGAATCTCTCACCTTAAATACCATCCTCAGCTTAAGACAAAGGAGGATGTTGGGGGTGGGGGGAGTCAGTTATGGGAGATTACCAGAAAGGTACAGTAAACAAGAATAAGATTATTATGCAGACTTAAGTCCTTGCCTGCCCCATTGATAAGTGTTTCTAGAGATAAGGTCATCCCCCCTTCTTCCTGGTACAGAGAGGGAGACAGCTTTACAGATGGAGATTTCCTTTACAAATGTAAATGTCTCTTAACAAAGGGTAAGTAAATTCTACTTTTCAGAGTTGCTCTCATGTCTGCAGTTTTTAAAAGTAATCAGCCCAAAATAATCCTCATGCCAAAGAGCGGTATCTTGGGGTGGCCAATTCCAGTCCCCAGAGTACTGTCAATCTCTTTAATTTTAGCCATTCTAGTGGGTACGTATGATGCGGGGTCGGTGAGCCGAGGAGTCAAAAGAAAGATTTCTTAGACTCTCAAGATCTGGCAGTAGTGCTCTTTTATTTAGAGAGTAGAATAGCATGGGGACAGGACCCATGCGCAGTCAGAGTTTCTGCTGCCGCCGCTTCTGCTGCTCCCGCTGGCATGGGGACAGAGCCCATGGGCAGGCAGAGCCGCTGCTGCTGCCCCCGCTGGCATGGGGACAGGACCCATGGGCAGGCAGAGCTGGTGCGTGGGGACAGGACCCACGGGCAGTCAGAGCTCCTGCTGCTGCCCCGAGTTGAGGGTTAGGGCTAATTTTATAAGGCATAGGTATATGATTCATCTCTTTGCAAGACAAAGGAAAGAACATGAAAAAAAGTTAAAATGGTATCAGTGCGGGCGGGGTCTGGTCATTGGGTGATCCCATGACTTTTAGACAAGAATCAAATCGGATTAAGTAAAGGTTAGAAAGGTTAGACGCCACCACCCTAAACCAGTTACATGAGATGGCCAGACAGCAACCAACTTAAGTTCTTGCCTTCCCCATTAAGAGCTTCTAGAGATAAGACCATTCCCCCTTCTTCCTGGCACAGAGAGGGAGGCATCTTCACAGATAGAGGTTTCCCTTAGAAATGTAAATGTTTCCCAACAAAGGGGCAAAACAAATTCCACTCCTTGGAGCCTGAATCTCATCTGTAGTTTTAAAACTAACCAGCCTAAAAATTCTCGTCATAAGCCATTTTAAAATTAAGCAGCCTAAAAATCCTCATCATGTAGTGTTATGTAATTGTGGTTTTAATTTGCAATTCACTGATGACTAATGATGTCGGGCACTTTTTCATGTGTTTATTGGCCCATATATTTTTTCTCGTGAAGTGTCTGCTTTAGTCTTTTGCCCATTTAAAAAATTGAGCTGTTTAACACTTTTTTCATTCCATCGTATTCTAGATGTAAGTCTTTTATAAATATATTCCCCAGTCTGCAGCTTGCCTTTTCACTTCTTTCCATTTGTTTAGATCTTCTTTCATTCAGTCATGTTTTATAGTTTTCAACATAGATATTTTGCATATCTTTTATTAAATTTATTCTTGAGTATTTTACTTATTTTTAACACTATTGTAAATGGATTAAAATTGTTTTCCAAATTATTCACTGCCATTTTATAAAAATACAATTGATTTTTATATGTTGGTCTTGTATCTTGAGACCTTGCTAAACTTATGTTTAGTTTTAGTAGTTTTTTGCTTGTTTTGTTTCCTTAGGACTTTCTACATAAGCAATCATGTTGTTTGCAAATAGAGAATGCTTTATTTCTCCTTCTCCAACGTTAGTGTCTTTTCTTTCTTCTTCTGACCTTTTTGCACTGGTTAGGACCTCTGGGACAATATTGACTAGAAGTGGTCAGAGCAAACATCTTTACCTTGTTCCCAATCTTAGTGGGAAAGTGTTCAGAGTTCAGCTAATTTGACGTTAGCTGTAGGTTTTTCATAGATGCTTTTCATCAGATTGATGAAATTTCCTTCTATTCCCAGTGTTCTGGGAATTTTTATCATAAATGGATGTTGAATTTTACTACTTGCTTTTTCTTCATCTACTTAGATTATCATATTGTGTTTCTTCTTTATTTTGTTAATATGGTGGATTACATTGATTGATTTCAAATGTTAAATTAACCTGTATTCCCAGAATGAACTCCATTTTGTCATTATATAGTATCCTTTATGTATATTCTTGGATTTGATTTGTTAATGTTTTTGAGGATTTTTGCATGAATCCACGAGGAATTTTAGTCTCTAGTTTTCTTTTCCTGTAATAGGGGTTCCATGTTTGTGAATAAGTAACATGGAAGTGACTAGGCCCATGGGGAGTATACTGAGGTTGGTGTGCTTTTTGGTGACTCTCAAATTATGCCAGTAGACAATCAATCACCCACTCTTAAGACACACTTTATATATAGGATTTCTTTAAACATTGCTATAAAAATATAGTTGGTGCAGTATCTTAGGTGATTTCATTGACTCAATCCAATTCATTGTGATGTGGATTAAGGCTGCCCCAGCTAGAGAAGCCCAAGGTGACCTGGCCTACATGCCAAACTATACAACCCAGTGGACTTTTTTTATGGTATGAATTAGGACCGCCCCAGGGAGAGAAGCCCAGGGCATCCTCACCTACATGCCGATCTATATGGCCAGATTCTTATCTAAAGTTATATGACCGCACAATAACCAGACCCCATCTGCACTGAAATCATTTAATGACTTTTTACATCATCTTTTCTTTTCTCCAGTAAAAATAAGTCACGTACCCATGCGTTATAAAATTAGCCCTAACCCTCAACTCGAGGCAGCAGCAGGAGCTCTGACTGCCTGTGGGTCTTGTCCCCACACACCAGCTCTGCCTGCCCATGGGTCCTGTCCCCATGCCAGCGGGGGCAGCAGAAGCGGCGGCAGCAGAAGCTCTGACTGCCCATGGGTCCTGTCCCCATGCTATTCCACACTATTCTCTAAATAAAAGAGCACTACTGCCAGATCTTGAGAGTCTAAGAAATCTTTCTTTTGACTCCTCGGCTCACCGACCCCGCATCAATTGCACAGAAGACTTGATAAATTGGTCATAAAAAGTCACTAAATTGGAAAAGAAAGGATTCAGCCATGTATACATATATAGAGAGAAAAACTTGGGGTTTTCTTTTTCCATTTCATTATCATTTTCTCGCATTTAGATTTGTAAATTTCAAAATGAGGAAATTCAACTTATTGGGATTGGAAGAGAAATTTTGGGGGTCATCTCAATAATCCTCATGCAGAGAAGCACCTCAACCATTGGCAAATTCTGTCTGTCAGGTTCTTATTAATGACAAGTCTGGATGGGTTTTTTTTGACAGTTCTTTGGTTTAGTTTTCATTTGAGGACCTCCATTTAAAGACCACTGTCCCACATCACTGTCTTAACTGAGGGAAAAAAAGATATTCATATCTGGCTAAGAACTACCAAAAAGATAAAAGCAAGCAAATTGATGGAAAAGAGACAAGATAAGTGTCTCACATTGTTTTCGGATGTGAAGACAGTGGGAAGAATATGGCACTAATGTGTTAAAAACACACATGTTTTGACAAAACTGACACAAAATCTTTGAAGAGGGCTGCTTCCTAAGACAAAAAGCATCCTTGTCCATCCTTAGGAAGGACAATTTTGAAATCAGAGATGTGGACGAAGACATATGTACAAGGCTATACTTTGAGAATATAATAGCAAATTTTCTAACAGTAGCAGCGTTGTTAAATAAATAATTATAGAGCCATATGATAGAATATGGTGCAACCATAGAAAGTCATATTCATGAAGTATATGCAATGTCACAGGAAACACCAATGATAAAATGTAACAAAAATTTCAGATACACAGACATCCAAATGCTGAAGGGCAAAGAAAAATAATTAATTAAAAGTAATTAAAAAGAATAACCTTCAGACACTAGATATATGCATAGAATAAATGCCAGAAGGAAACTGCTAAATTGGTAGTGGGGGCTATTTTTGTGTGACAAAAATAGATATGATTTTGTGTTTCTTATGGTTTTCTGTACTTTTGAATTCTTTTTTAAAACCTATATTATTTTTCTAATAAGAAAAATATAGAAAAATTGAGTTTTTTAGACTTGGTTTGGGAAGTGTGTCACATGTCATATATGACACAACGAAATAGTTTTCCACTTGGCTTCAGAGATGTGCTTGTGAAATAGCCAGGATGCAAGCTCAAGGGCTAGCTGTGTTTCAGTGCAGACAGCTTACTTGGTCTTTTACTGTTTCGGTGATAGTTCTCATGAGCCAAGTTTGACTTTTGAAGGAAGGTTCAGGCAGCCACATCTTAACAGCTTGACCACTCTCATTTCTGGCATGAGGGCTGCCAACTTCCTCACCCCCAGTCCTCTGAACACCACAAGCTGTCAGTTCCCAGTGGCTCTGCACTGTTGGTAGCTTTGTAAGCAGGCTGCTATGCAGTAGACTTGTGTCCCTGATAAATACTAGGTACTGTTTTACACACAGGCCAGGTATACACTAGACAATCGACTCATTTTGAAGCCAGTACATACACATATTTGATCCCACTATCTAGACATACAGTAGAGAGGAAAACATTGGGAGCTTGGCACAGAAGACCTGGATTTAGAGTCTCTGCGTGACTTTGGGCGAATCCCTAACTGCCCAGGGCCTCACTCAGCTCAGCTATGAATGGGTAAGTTAAATGACATTTTCTGTTTCTCTGTGACAAAATTGTTGTGAATTTCAAAAAGTGTGTGTGTGTGAAATTGACAAATTAATTCTAAATTTTATATGGAAAGGCAAAAGTCCCAGAATAGCCAACACATTATTGAAGGAGAGGGACAAAGTCAGAGGACTGACACCACCCAGTTTCAAAACTTACTATGAAACTGATGTTGGAGAAAGAATAGATCAATGGAACAGAATAGAGAGCCCACAAATAGACCCACACAAATATAGTCAACTTCTCTTTGACAAAGGAGCAAAGGCAATACAATGCAGAATGGATAGTCTTCTCAACAAATGGTGCTGGAAAAACTGGATATCCACACTCAAAAAAGTGAATCCTAACACAGAACTCACACCTTTCACAAAAATTAACTAAAAGTGACTCATAGACCTAAATGTAAAATGCAAAATTATAAAACTCCTAGAAGATAATACAGGAGAAAATCTAGGTGACCTCGGGTTTGGCAATGACTTCTTAGATACAACAGCAAAAGCAAAATCCATGAAAGAAAAAAGTTGATTTTGGACTTCATTAAAATTAAAAACTTCTGCTCTGCTTAAGACACTGTTAAGAAAATGAAAAGACAAGCCTCAGACTGGGAGAAAGTATTTGTAAAACATATATCTCATAAAGGGCTGTTATCCAAATATACAAATAATTCTTAAAATTCAACAGTTAGAAAACAAACAAATAAAAAGTGGGCAAAAGATCTAAACAGACATCTCACCAAAGAAGATGTACAAATGGCAAATAGCATATGCAAAGATGCTCAGCATCATATGTCATTAGGAAACTGCAAATTAAAATAACAATGAGACGTCACTACACGTCTATTGCAATGGCTGAAATCCAAAACACCAATTCTAACAAATGCTGGAGAGGATGTGTGTGCAACAGGAACTCTCATCCATTGCGGGTGGGAATGCAAAATGATACAGCCACTTTGGAAGACAGTTTGCAGTTTCTTACAAAACTAAACATACTCGTAATATATTATCCAGCAATCATGCTCCTTGGAATTTACCTAAAGGAGTTGAAAACATACGTCCACACAAAAATCCGCCCACAAACGTTTATAGCAGCTTATTCATAATTGCCAAAACTTAGAAGCAACCAAGATAACTTTCAATAGGTGGATGGATAAACAAACTGGTACATCCAGACAATAGAATATTATTCAGTGATGAAAAGCAATGAGCTAAAAAGAAATGAGCTATCAAGCCACAAAAAGACATGTAGAGACTTAAATGCATATTGCTCAGTGAAAGAGGCCAATCTGAAAAGGCTACATAATTTATGATTCCAACTATGTGACATTCTGGAAAGGGCAAAACTATGGAGACAGTACAAAGATCAGTGGTCGCCAGTGATGAGGAGGGAGGGAAGGATGAATACGAAGAACCCAGGGGATTTTTAGGGCAGTGAAACTATTCTGTTTCACTGGTTTCACATAATGGTGGTGTCACATAAACAGTTTCACTGGTTTCACATAACAGTAGATAAATGTCACACATTTGTCAAAATCCATAGAATGTACAACACAAAGAGTGAACCTTAATGTAAACTTTGGACTTTACTTGGTAATAATGTATCAATATTTGCTCATCAATTGTAACAAATGTACCTCAGTAATAGAAGATGTTATAGCAGGGAAAACTGTGTGGGGCGGGCAGACGTGAGGGAGTGTATGGGAACTCTCCGTACTTCCTGTTCAATTTTCTGTAATCATAAAACTACTCTCAAAACCAAAGTCTATTAATAAAAAAAAAGTGTATGTGAAAGCCATTTATAAGTAAAGCTCTACATGAGCATATTTTGGCTGCAAGTGACAGACGACTCCATTAAAAACAGCTTAAATTGGTGGTTTTATATATTTCTTGATTGTGCATACCTAACAGCAAAACATGTTTGAGAATACACTCAACAGTTTATACAAAAAATATGTATTTACTTGTATATAAACTATATACATTACCCATACAAATGTATTTTGTACATTTTATAAATGTATACAAAAATAGAATCTTTAACAGGATAAGTAAAAGACAAAATAAATAATCTTTAAAAATAATTATATTTTAGTACCAGAATTTTTCCACAGGAACACTATGCTTTACCATTTTTGAAACTTGAAAAATAGTATTTTGAAAGTTGTGAAAACTCCATTTGGATGTCTAATTTTAAGTTGCTTGTTTCTATATTAGATTTTGGTGGCTATCAGTGTAGAAAAAGATCCTTTACAATGTTCATAGAAGTTCATAACTGGTTGTGCTTTCTAAAGCATGACACCCTATTTCAGTCCCCCACCTCAACTGCAAAGCTGAGCAATAAATTCCCAACTTCCCTGATGAAAACCATTGTTCTTGAAAACTAATCAGAATTTTAGTTTTTATTTTTAACAAATGGGTTCAAAACCTATTGAAATGTTCCATTAAAGAAGATTTTTTAAAAAGTTGGATAACTTTCTGTTCTTATGAGTGATGACACACTGACATAATTTTTATCAACAAAATATGTAACAATTAAAACATTTCCAAACATCAATTTAAAAAATACTCTCCCAGGGGAGAAGATCCAAGATGGCGCTGTGAGTAGTCCTCTTTGTCTCTCCCTCTTCGAGTCTACAATTATTTGGACACTCATCGCTTAACAAAGGATATCCGGATAGCATCTCAGGACGTCTGAGAGACCCATGCGACTATACATCGGAAGGCGGACGGACTTCCCTCCTGGAGGAGGTGGAGATAGGTGAAAACTCTCCGACCCTGACTGAACAGCCTAGTACCTGCAAGCGGCTTTCTTCCAACGGACGCCCCCAGAAGATCAACACACACCTAGGGCAGGAGCGAGCACACACCAGAGGAGCGACGGTGGAAACAGGTGACCAGAACCCTACCTAAACCCCCCACAATTACTCCTAAACGCAGAGGGAAACTCTAGAGTTACACACCTGAACCCGTGGGGAGAGTCTCGCCCCGCCATTGGCGGGGAGATCCCGCCTGGTGTCCACGGCACCCGGAGGGTCCCAGAGAGAATCACAGAGGGTGTGGCGGCCCCCTGGCTGCCACTGCCTGCATGGCCGGGCAAGGGATTGCCGGAGATCTCGGAGAGGACTGGGGCTAGGTGAAGCTCCAGAGGCCAGCACCGCGCCCCGGAGGGGAAGCTCCAGAGTTCCACCCGGGCAGCAGACAAAACTCTCTGTCTGCCATTAGCAGAGGGGGCACACCCAGCATCCACAAGACCGGGAAGATCCCGGAGAGGAGAATATCAGGTAGGGCAGCAGCTGACCAGCTACCACTGAAATCAGGATCTCCGGCTATCCCCCAGTCAGGGCAAAGGGCTCCCCGAGTTCCTGGGGAACAGGACTGGGGCTGGGTGGAGTTCCGGTGACCCGGCTCCGTAGCCTAGGGGGAAGCCCTACAGGCTCACAGCAGCCTCAGCGAAAACCTCTGCACAGCACTAGTAGAGAGCACCCGTCTGGCAGCCACAAGGCTGGAAGACCCCGGGACAAAAGTAGCATAGCTAGGTGAGCTAACCACAGACCGTAGAAGATGCCAATAGCTCTGCTGCGACCCATAGTGGACAAGTGAGATTTTGCGGGTGCCAACAGTGACGGAGCAGTAAATATAAGTGATCCTACCCCTGGCCGCTGGAAAAGCCCATAACACCATTGCAGACCCCAAGGAGGGAGCACGTCTAGGTGGGCTGCAACAGTAGGCACCAGCAGCCTGAAGCCCCCCCGTGACGGCCCCCACGGCAGAAGAGGGAATCCAAAGGACCACTGTGACTATGAGGAGGGGCCCAGGCCCAGTTAGCAACTGCGGATAGGGTTCCTGGTTGGTGCAGTATAAACAGCTGCTCCCCCACCACACCAGCAGAAACAAGTGGAAGGAGCAACTAATCTCTATCTCTATGCTGAGGCACAAATCTACAACATCAAGCAATATGAAAAAATACATTAAATCTCCAGAACAGAAGGAAAATAACAAATACACAGACAACAATCCGAAAGAAAATGAAATATATAACCTAAATGACGATGACTTCAAAACAGCCATCATTAAAATACTCAATGAGTTAAGAGAGAATTCAGATAGACAACTCAACGAGTTCAGGAGCTATGTCACAAAAGAGTTTGATACGATAAAGAAGAACCAAACAGAAATACTGGAAATGAAGAACACAATAGAGGAGATTAAGAAAAATCTAGATGCACTGAACAGTAGGGCCGATAATATGGAGGAAAGAATTAGCAATTTGGAAGATGGCAATATAGAAATGCTGCAGGCAGAGGAGGAGAGAGAAGTAAGACTAAAAAGAAATGAAGAAATTCTCTGAGAATTATCAGACACAATTAGGAGATGCAACGTAAGGATTATAGGTATACCAGAGGGAGAAGAGAAGGAGAAAGGGGCAGAAAGCCTATTCAAAGAAATAATGGCTGAGAACTTCCCAAATCTGGTGAGAGAGATGGATCTTCAGGTGACAGAAGCCAATAGATGTCCAAACTTTATCAATGCAAGAAGACCAACCCCACGGCATATAGTAGTGAAGCTAGCAAAAGTCAACGACAAGAAGAAAATACTAAGGACAGCCAGGCAAAAGAAACTAACCTACAAAGGAACCCCCATCATGCTATCAGCAGATTTCTCAGCAGAAACTTTACAGGCTAGAAGAGAGTGGAATGATATATTCAAAAATCTGAAGGACAAAAACCTACAGCTGAGAATTCTCTACCCAGAGAAAATATCCTTCAAATACGATGGAGAAATAAAAACTTTCTCAGACAAACAAAAATTAAGGGAGTTCATTGCCACAAAACCTCCTCTTAAGGAAATCCTCAGGAAAACCCTCATTCCTGAAAAATCAAAAAAAGGAAAGGGGCTACAAAACCAAGAGCAGAGGAGATAAGTAGAAGGACAACAACAGAGAGTAGCAGCTCTACATCAGAACAGATTAAACCATGGGACGAGAAGCAAAGGAAATTGAAGAAAACCAGAAAACAAGACATAAAATGGTAGTGGTAGGCCCCCACATCTCAAAAATCACTCTAAATGTAAATGGATTGAACTCCCCAATCAAAAGACACAGAGTGGCAGGATGGATCAAAGAACAAGACCCAACAATATGCTGCCTCCAGGAAACACACCTCAGCCCCAAAGACAAACACAGACTCAGAGTGAAGGGATGGAGAACAATACTCCAATCTAATAATGAACAAAAGAAAGCAGGTGTCGCTATACTAATATCAGACAAGGTAGACTTCAAAGCAAAACAGATAAAGAAAGACAAAGAGGGACAGTATATAATGATAAAAGAGACTTTCCACCAAGAAGACATAACACTTATAAATATATACTGCACCCAACACAGGAGCACCAAAATTTGTAAAGCAACTCTTAACAGAACTAAAAGAAGACATCAACAACAATACAATAATAGTAGGGGACCTCAACACACCATTAACACCAATGGACAGAACATCCAGACAGAAAATCAACAAGGAAATAATAGAATTAAATGAAAAATTAGACCAGATGGACTTAATAGATATATATAGAACACTTCATCCAAAAACAGCAGGTTACACATTCTTCTCAAGTGCACATGGAACATTCTCAAGGATTGACCATATTTTGGGAAACAAAGCAAACATCAATAAATACAGGAGAGTTGAAATAATATCAAGCATCTTTTCTGATCATAATGCTATGAAACTAGAAATCAACTACAAGAAAAAAGCAGAGAAAGGTGCAAAAATGTGGAGACTAAACAACACACTTCTGAACAAACAATGGATTATTGAAGAAATAAAAGAAGAAATCAAATATTATCTGGAGACAAATGAAAATGAGAACACGACATACCAAATCATTTGGGATGCAGCAAAAGCAGTCCTAAGAGGGAAATTCATCGCAATACAGGCTCACCTCACTAACCAAGAAAAAGCTCACATAAGCAACCTCAAACGACACCTAACAGAACTAGAAAAAGAAGAACAAACAAAGCCGAGAGTCAGTAGAAGGAGGGAAATAATAAAAATAAGAGCAGAAATAAACGATATTGAAACAAAAAAGACAGTAGAAAGGATCAATGAAACAAAGAGTTGGTTCTTCGAAAAAATTAACAAAATCGACAAACCTTTAGCCAGACTCACCAAGAAAAGAAGAGAGAAATCTCAAATAAATAAAATTAGGAATGAGAGAGGAGAAATCACAACAGAGACCAATGAAATACAAGGGATCATAAGAGAATACTATGAAAAACTATATGCCAACAAATTGAACAACCTGGAAGAAATGGACAACTTCCTAGACTCCTACAACCTCCCCAAACTGAATCAGGAAGAAATGGAGAATCTGAATAGACCAATCACAAGTAAGGAAATAGAAACGGTAATCAAAAACCTCCCCAAAAATAAGAGTCCAGGACCAGACGGCTTCTCTGGAGAATTCTACCAAACATTCAAAGAAGACTTAATACCTATTCTTCTCAAACTATTCCAGAAAATTGAGGAAGATGGAGTACTCCCTAACAATTCTATGAAGCCAACATCACTCTGATCCCCAAACCTGACAAGGACAACACAAAGAAGGATAACTACAGGCCGATATCACTGATGAACATAGATGCAAAAATCCTCAACAAAATTCTGGCAAACCGAATACAGCAATACATCAAAAAGATTATACACCATGATCAAGTGGGATTTATACCAGGGACACAGGGACGGTTCAACATCCGCAAGTCAATCAACGTGATACACTACGTCAACAAAATGAAAAACAAAAACCACATGATCATCTCAATAGATGCAGAGAAAGCATTTGACAAGATCCAACACCCATTTATGATAAAAACCCTCAATAAAATGGGTATAGAAGGAAAGTACCTCAACATAATAAAGGCCATATATGACAAACCCACAGCCAACATCATACTCAATGGACAAAAACTGAAAGCCATCCCTCTGAGGACAGGAACAAGACAAGGGTGCCCACTTTCACCACTCCTATTCAACATAGTACTGGAGGTGTTGGCCAGAGCAATTCGGCAGGAAAAAGAAATAACAGGAATCCAAATAGGTAATGAAGAAGTAAAACTCTCACTGTTTGCAGACGACATGATCTTATATATAGAAAACCCCAAAGAATCCATAGAAAAACTATTAGAAATAATCAACAAATACAGCAAAGTAGCAGGGTATAAAATCGACATAAATAAATCAGTAGCATTTCTATACACTAGCAATGAACTAACAGAAAAAGAACTCAAGAACTCAATCCCATTCACAATTGCAACGAAAAGAATAAAATACCTTGGGATAAACTTAACCAAGGAAGTGAAGGATCTATACAATGAAAACTACAAGACTTTCTTGAAAGAAATTGACGACGACATAAAGAGATGGAAAGACATTCCATGCACATGGATTGGAAGAATAAACATAGTTAAAATGTCCATACTACCTAAAGCAATCTACAGATTCAATGCTATCCCAATCAGAATCCCAAGAACATTCTTCACAGAAATTGAACAAAGAATCCTAAAATTCATATGGGGCAACAAAAGACCGCGAATTGCTAAAGCAATCCTGAGCAAGAAAAACAAAGCCGGCGGAATCACAATCCCCGATTTCAAAACATACTACATAGCTACAGTGATCAAAACAGCATGGTACTGATACAAAAACAGGTCCACAGATCAATGGAACAGAATTGAAAGCCCAGAGATAAAACCACACATCTATGGACAGCTAATCTTCGACAAAGGAGCAGAGGGCCTACAATGGAGAAAAGAAAGTCTCTTCAGCAAATGGTGCTGGGAAAACTGGACAGCCACATGCAAAAGATTGAAAATTGACCATTCTTTTTCACCACACGCCAAAATAAACTCAAAATGGATCAAAGACCTAAAGATTAGGCCTGAAACAATAAGTCTTCTAGAAGAGAATACAGGCAGTACACTCTTTGACATCAGTTTCAAAAGAATCTTTTCGGACACTCTAACTCCTCAGTTGAGGGAAACAATGGAAAGAATAAACAAATGGGACTTCATCAGACTAAAGAGCTTCTTCAAGGCAAGGGAAAACAGGATTGAAACAAAAAAACAGCTCACTAATTGGGAAAAAATATTTACAAGCCACTTATCCGACAAAAGGTTAATCTCCATAATATACAAAGAACTCACACAGCTTAACAACAAAAAAACAAACAACCCAATCAAAAAATGGGCAGAGGACATGAACAGACATTTCTCAAAAGAAGATATGAATATGGCCAATAGACACATGAAAAGATGTTCATCATCACTAATCATCAGGGAAATGCAAATCAAAACTACACTAAGATATCACCTTACACCCGTTAGATCGGCAAAAACATCCAAAACCAAGAGCAGCAAATGTTGGAGAGGTTGTGGAGAAAAAGGAACCCTCATACACTGTTGGTGGGAATGCAAACTGGTACAGCCACTATGGAAAACAGTATGGAGATTTCTCAAAAAGTTAAAAATAGAAATACCCTATGACCCAGCCATCCCGTTACTGGGTATCTATCCTAAGAACCTGAAATCAGAAATCCCAAGAGTCCCTTGCACCCCTATGCTCATCGCAGCATTATTTACAATAGCCAAGACGTGGAACCAACCTACATGCCCAGAAACTGATGATTGGATAAAGAAGATATGGTATATATACACAATGGAATACTACTCAGCCATAAAAAAAGACAAAATTGGCCTATTCGCAGCAACGTGGATGGACCTCGAGGGTATTATGTTAAGCGAAATAAGCCAGTCAGAGAAAGACGAACTCTATATGACTCCACTCATAGGTGGAAGTTAACATATTGACAAGGAGATCTGATCGGTGGTTACCAGGGAAAAGGGGAGGTGGGCAGAGGGCACAAAGGGGGAAGAGGTGTACCCACAACATGACTAACAATAATGTACAACTGAAATCTCACAAGGTTGTAATCTATCATAACATTAATTAAAAAAAATATATATATACAAAAAAAAGCTATCTGATTGAATATCTAGATTTGAATTTAATTAACATTTCTAACCTCTCTTTGTCAGTAACTATATATTATTCAATTTAAAAGTGGAGAATTTTCATTACTAGAAAAATCGTTCATCTGCAAAAAAAAAAAAAAAAGCTCTCCCAAAGGTTTTTAAAATTTCTATTATTTAGGATAATATACTTCTTTTTTTAAAAAAGATTTTATTTTTCCTTTTTCTCCCCAAAGTCCCCCAGTACATAGTTGTGTATTTTTAGTTGTGGGTCCTTCCAGCTGTGGCATGTGGGACACCACCTCAGCATGGCCTGGTGAGTGGTGCCATGTCTGCGCCCAGGACTCCAACCAGTGAAACCCTGGGCCACCCAAGCTGAGAGTGCAAACTTAACCACTCGGCCACGGGGCCGGCCCTCTACTTCATGAATCCTCTTAACTGGGCATGTGTAAATTGTAATATGTCACAATGTGCTGAAAGCAAGCAAAAAGTAAAGGGAAAGCACCATTCTGCTTTCTAGAACTCCCACTCCTGTCCCCAGGGTCCATCTGGAGACACAGTCACTTGACAAATGATGGACTGAGTAAAGCTACTGATTTCAATATGTATTTTAAATATGTTTTTAAAAATGTGTGTGTTAAAATAGAAATCGATGTTCTATTATTTTCTTCTTTCCATTTTGGAGATGGCTGGCGTAAATTATGAGGGATTTATTATCTCCAGTAAATTAAGATGATTCCAAGATGGTTAATTCAATGGCCAAAGGACAACACAAAGACACAAGTCCTTTCCATTTTTATACTCTGCCATCCTCCGTATGGTTTTATTTTTTATCCTCAGGTCTCTCCCCTCATAGCTGCAAGATGGAGACTTCAAGCACCCCATCCTCATCCTATAATATTCAAAGGCAGCAAAAGAACTGGTTTCTCCTTGTCCATCTCTTCACATGAATGAGAAAACCCGTCCCAGAAGCCCTCATGCAGATTTCTCCTCATCTCTCATTGGCCAGATTACATCAAATATTCATGCCTAAACCAATCACTGGCAAGGAGGATGAGATCATAGGTTAATCACATTCATCTTCTGGGTTCAGAAGGAAAGACCAGAAGAAAATAATGATTCTGCTAGCAAGGAAGAATGGAGGGAATGCTGTTGGGTAGGGAACCAACAGTGGCTGTCACAAGCATGAGGCAGATATGATATTATTACAAAGGGAATGCACGTGCTAACAAATGTGAATAGCACTCAGGTACAACGAAAACTCTTACTGGGTCTTGCATGGAATTATGGGAAGATTATTTGCTTTTTTCTTTTGTGCTTGTAAAATACACATACCATGTGATACACACAGTTATTTCAAAAATAAGCATTTTCATGGAAGAATCTCCAAACACTGTCATATTGCACTTAACAACTCAGAATATTCCCTTGAAATTAAGTACTGTGCTTCCTACATGTCACTAAAAAATAAAACAACAAAAAAACCCAGCCTGCTCATAAATTCTGCCACATTTGTTTATACCAATTGTTGTTGATAGTCTCTTGTTTACTGATTGTTATTTGCTACCAAAGCAAAATGTTTGTTTAACTAGAAAATGCCACATTAATGCCAGATATTAGTGGCCACTACCAAAGAAAACTATACTTATTTTCCACAAATGTGGTCCACGTATAGGTGACCTCAGACTTGAGATAGTCACCATCAAAAAGTGCTACCTAACATCATTCTGTGATGTCCTGGCAAAAACACAAATCTAATTAAAGCAAGAAGCATATATCCTGGGAAATAGAGAGGACAAAACATAAGCACCGTGAGAGCAGGAATTGCTCTTATCTTTTCCATAGCCACATGGGCAGTGCCTAGAATAGTACCTGATACATAGAAGCAGCTTAATAATTACTTACTAAATGAATGGATAAGTGAATATAAATGGAATGAATCTGTTAAAAATATAAGCATCATTCACCTAATCAATTAATATTTCATTATTGAAATTGTTCTATCATTATTGGAACACTGTAGTTAGCTTTTATAAGAAAGGCACCTGAATAGTAAGAACGTCTCCATGTTTACCCAGTATGCTCCAAAGGAGAGAGAGTGACCACACCTGGTGGGCACAAATTTTCCCATTGCTCTTCTTTCTGCAGAGTAGGGATGTCTTCAGTAGCTTTCATGGCCTGAATGAAATTGCTCAAGACCATCCAAGCTGTAAACTGATTATTTGCCCACTGAGCAGCCCATTGACCATTGATATGGGTGTCCAGGTACTCAATACTGTAAGTGGGTTTCTTGGAAAGAAGTCACTTCCAGTCACCAGAAACGTCCCTAGAAAAAGTAGCCACCACTGCAAGTTAAGTTGACATTCTGTGGTATGTAAGGAACATCATCTGAATGCCTAAATCTCTAATTTTGAGGGGAGGGCCAGAGAAGTCCTGCGTGTGGCGCCAGTTAAGAAGGGGGCTATCATGCTCAGGGCTCTGAACTGTTCACCTCGCAGAATCCTCTGTATCTGTGTCAGAACTATACCGTGTAGGTGATATTTTCCAAGGTAGCTGTTAGGTCAGGCACCCAAAATTGGTGGCTCCAGTTGCCTGGACCCATCCCTGACTGAGCTGCTGGGTGACAAGTCAACTGAGTTCTCCTGTGTGGGGCCCTTAGACCAGATGAAGGCCAGAAGTCCCAAGTAACCCATTGACAGGGGGTGGCTACATCTCAAACATGAAATAACCTGTTTCTTCACTTTCGCCCAAAAGCATAGGTTCTGGATACATATATTTATGATTTGTAGCTGTAGAGGAGTATAGGAAATTGTTCTACGTTATCTTAAAGTGTTTTGGGAATTAAGATTGCCCTGAAGCTTTCACAAACGATATGAGAAGCACACTTTGTGAGTGCAGTGGCTCAGACCTCGCGTCTGCTAATTATCTAGTAAAGACAGCCACTTGCCTCAGAGTTGGCTTTCTCCACTGCATCCTGTTTTTCAGGTACAAGGACTCCAGAACACCTAAGTCTTCTTTTTTTTTTTTTTTTTGAGGAAGATTAGCCCTGAGCTAACTGCTGCCAATCCTCCTCTTTTTGCTGAGGAAGACTGGCCCTGAGCTAACATCCATGCCCATCTTCCTCTACTTTCTATGTGGGACGCCTACCACAGCATGGCTTGCCAAGTGGTGCCATGTCCGCACCCGGGATACGAACCAGCAAACCCCGGGCCGCCGAAGCAGAACGTGCGCACTTAACCGCTGTGCCACGAGGCCAGCCCCACACGTAAGTCTTTTAATGCTTCCATGTAGGTATGGCTCTAGAACTGATATGTATGATAAATACCTGCAATCACCTGAAACTCTCCAGGGAAGACACCTGAGGGTTCTTCTTGTGTGGGTTGCAACCCAAGGGACCGTATGAGAATGAGACCTACCTGAGGAGGTCTAGGATGCGAAGTCTGGGGTGGACTCTGAACTGTTATCTTTGAGGAGATTAGAATAGTAGAAGCAATTTGGGAAAAGGTGATGAGAAGCCTGGGCCATTGCTGTGACAACCATTGGGATGTCTACAATTTAACTTTGTTGGTTGCTAGAAGCATGGAATATGAGTGTACTTGTTCCACCTACAGATCCAAGTCTGGTCAAACATTTCCAGGCCCCCTTTGCCCACAAGGCAGTTTTGGGACATCCCAGGGCTCTCCCAGTCAATGCTCATGATGCACTATGGGACATTCTTAAGGTAATTGCTGATTCCCAGGATCACTCCTTGGGTAAAGCGCTCTCCGTTGCATAGGGTGGTGGAGCTGGTGCTGGTTCTGGTAGGAATACGGTTCCTATTCCATTGCATCTATCTCAGATCGTAGAGGCCAGTTGAGTTATGGAGAGCAGCATCTGCTTAAGCCAGGCATAGCAGGAATGGTTTACTAGATAAAGCGAGCCTTCACAGATGGGGATAACTAGAGATGAAATAGATCAGAGAACAGAGGGTCCTAGAAGAATGTCCCAAATAGTGTTGGTGGTTTGACGCTCACTCTTATTGGTCAGCTTCTTGGGAGCCCAACCAATGCCCGATAAACTGATAAAATCCACTTTGTGGATTGCTAGACCTAGGACCATAACCTGGATCACTTCCTGTGACACCATTAGCATCCTGCCCTTTGAAAGCCCTCCTGTACAGCTAATGGCTTTCTTACTTTGCAACACTGATATTTGCTATTTTTTCCTGAAAACTTCTGAGATTTTCCGCTAATATTTTAAGAATGTTATTTTTTGCCAAACATATTTATTATTGAGGGTTGCTTCAAAATGGACCTTGGGGGAAGGAAAAACATCAGCAATGAAGCCACTAGGCATAGACCCAGGAGAACAGGAAATAATGAGAAAGCATAGCTAAGAAATTCTCCATAAGCAAAGATAAAAATATGCATAATATGTCAAACTGAATAACCCAGGAGGGTAACTGGAAGAATGGCTTCATGAAAACTTTAGAGCATAAAGTAGTAGTGGGGCTGTTGAGTGGACGGTGGTTACAAGCAAAACTGTGAGCTGAAGGCTGGGCATATAATTGGCTACACTGCTAAGGGGTGGGAGGTGGAGGGGACACTTTGACATTTTGATAAACCAAGTGATGCTCTGCGAGCTGTAAGGGAATTAAAAGTTAGAAGCGAGTGTAACTGTGGCTGAGTTTGTGCCCAAGTAAAAACGCCTTAGGATCGACTTAGAATCGTGGTTCTCAAACTTAAGCTTGCATCAGAATCACCTGGGGAGCTTATTAAAACATGGATTACTGGGGGGCCCCATCCCCAGAGTTGCTGATTCAGTAGGTGTGGAATGGGGCCTGAGAGTTTACGTTCTAACAAGTTTCTAGGTGATGTAATGTTGCTGGTCTGGGACCACATGTTTAGAACACCGATTTTTAGAAGGATAGCAAAAAAGCTTTTAATAACTCTGTTCTTGACTTACACCCTCACATTCCATAAAAGTGAGGGAATTTTCCATTCTGTGCGTATCTATCAGAATTAAAAATCACATTGTAAAAAAATGAAATAGAATGCTTTTTCTAACTCTAAGGAGATTATTTCTTTTTATGATTTAAAACATGGAAGAAACTCAAAGTAAAAAATAATGATGGGTAGAATTACATAAAAATGTAAAACTGTGAAATAATGAAATTCCACAACACCAAGACAAAAAGAGATGTAACAGAATAAGAAAAAATGTTTGCTATAAATATGGCTGCATATTTAAAATTTAATGTCTAAAATATATTGAGTCATTCAAACCAGATTCCCAGTGGAGACATTGTCTGGGACACATGCAGGCAGCTCGTACACCAGGAAAGCCAACATAAACCAACATTTGGAACATTAAACCTCAAAAGTAATTAAAGAAATCCAAATGAAAACAATTATAAGGGGCCATTTAACACATATCAGATAAACAAGTATAAGGAGAAATGATAAAATTCAGCACCAGTGAGACTGGCAGGAAACGGTTGCTGGTGGAAGTGTAAATTGGTTGTTTTTTTGAGTAAGAGCCATAAAAATGATCATTCCAGAAAATGTATTCCATATAAGTAATTCATAAGAAGAACAAACCTATAATTATAAAAATATTTATAGCAGAATTATTTATAATAGCTAAAGAATGAAATTTACCAAAATACACAATATAGGGAAATAGTAAAACAAATAATGCTATATTAACCTAATATTCATTCATTAGAAACAAAAATGCACAGCCTGCGCAGAGAGGGAAATGCATGCTCTATTGAAATGTTACGGGAAAAAGCACTGGGTTTGGAGTCTAGAGGCCTGAAATTAATTGACCTTTTGCTAAAGATTCAAACTTTTTAAACTTTGTTACTTTTTCTAACAATGCAGTTTTCCTCTAACACAGCAGTTTTCAAACATTTTGACCACTCTCAAAATTCAAAAATTTTACATTCTCATCCACTATAAACACACACCCACACACTCACCCTCACTATCGGTAACATGCTGTGGTCTATTCTGTTCTAGTCTCCATTTCATTCCTTTCCACTCCATTTAAAAATGCGAGTCACTAAATTGATTTCAAACCCACTGATATATCACAACCAGGAGTTCATAAAACACTCATCTAATTTATAGGAGTGCTGAAAGTTTACTGCCACCCTTTCTCCCACCTCTCTCTCCAACATCTGTACCCTTCCCCCACTGTACACACAGACACAATACACCCAAAGAAAGCTCTACTAAAAGTCATGGCCAAAATGGAGCCATCGATGGTGGTAATTGTAGTAGGCATGCAACTTTTACACCCTACTAGGTATAGGGCATATATGCCAGGAGGAATAGTGATTTTTAATGCAACTGCACTGGGTAACTTGTTTCTCAGGTGGTGTCAACAGCTATCTTGAACCTTTCTTAGGCTATTTCTTCCTTCCCTCTTCTCTGCCATAGCTCAACACCCAGACACCATGTGCCTGACTTATAAAAAGTCACATGAACAAATGCATCGCTTTCCACGGGTTTGTTGTGGTAGGACAGGTCTGAAGATATTTTCTGCTTGGATAAGGATCTGGCTGCTCACCCAGCCTCTAGTCTTGGCATAGTCTGTGGTGGTCTAGCCCAGCTGAGAAGCTCCAGTTGGTAGTGCTGAACATTTGTCTGTGTGTCTTCTATGATTTAAGCTCTCCAAAACAGTTATTCTCAAATTCTAATACGCTCAAGGATCACCTAGACATTTGCTGAAGTTGCAACCATATATGTCCCAGCACTGGAGAGTCTGACTCAGTGATGTGGTTGGGTCCCAGAAATTACATTTTCAACAAACACCCCATGTGCTTTCTCCATATCTGGAGAAATCTTTCTGTAGGTCCTATTGCCAAGGTGGAGGGCTGACTGGGATTTGGGTGTGGGTTGTCCCGTCCATTGCTTTCCATCAAGCGTGTCCAATAAACCTTAGTTTTCTTCTCTGTAAAGCATAGGGAATATACCCTGTCTGTAGGCCTTCTTCAGCTCTACCCTTGAATGATGTGTCTATACATAACACTAAACGAAAGAACAAGGGATTCTTTGTACATTGCTTCTAACTCTGTTTAAAACAACTGTAAATATGGCTAAACACTAGAACAGATCAACAAGATATCTGTGTAATTGCGTTATGGTGAAGTTGTAGATGTACTTTAAAAAATAAGCTATTGAAATATTAAACAATTTTGAAAGAAATGGTGAACCACAATGACAGGGACATCAAGAAGGATGGTGACTAAGAGTAGACCTTTGAATCTGAATGCAGTGATTATGACATTGCTGATGATGACATTGAGAGCAACTTGGTACAGCCATGGGCATCAAATCATTCTGAGCCTAAAGAATACGTGGGTGGATAGGAAAGGGAAGTGAAAAGAAGAGTGAGCAGTAGCTCAAGGGAAAGGAGGAGTTAAGACATCTTTCAAGATAGAAGAGCCCTTTGTAGAGAGACCAAAGTCCCAGGAGACTCTGAAATTCAAAGCACTTCGTAAGAAAATAGACTTAGCAAGAAGATATGTTTTCTCATAGAGGAGGAAGAGAGCAGCTGCTGCTAATTGTCCTCCTCGTTGGGAATATCATTCAACTTCTGAGCAGAACCTCCATCTCACGTCATTATACACTTTTATTCAAGCCACATCTGGGAGGAGAAAATCTCCCAGCTAACAATCAAGGTGCTGGTGTCCGGATTGGGAATGTGCCTTACAGAACTGACATCTGTATAAGGCCAATCCCCAGGAGAAAGCATCAATCTTTACATTAAGAATCAGGGGGCTAGTACTGCCTTACGTTTGTGCTCAGTTTTAACTTCTCAGACACTTTCAAATGTATAATTTCATTTCATCTCTACAGTTCAGCAGGCTATCGGGGAATAGGATAGGCCTTGGTATCTATTTCTACCTTCTGTCCTCCCTCCTCATCCCCAAGTCCTTACCTAGGTTCCTGTCAAAGGAGCCTCTACACAAAGGTCAATAGCCAACTGGGAAAGAGTACTAGTTACTAAAGCTGGCAGGATGAGAACCCAATATTCGAATGCAAAGGTCTGGTAAAAACTGAATTCGGAGTGGTGAGCCCAAGTCAAAGTAGGGGCTCTTCTCTCCAAACTCATATCCAAACTGAAGAGCTCCACTCTCAGAGGTACCTGTGGCTAGAGAGTTGACCAGATCCCAAAAGGGCTCTGCTTACTAATTTCTCTACAAGAAGTGATGGGGAAGGATGTTTGGGTGTGCCAAGACGGATCCTGTCTGGCCTACTTACAGCAATGGGAAAGGAAGAAGATGCAGGGGGCTGTGCCAAGTATGACTACGGACCTTTAGCACTTTCATACATAACCCCACCCTCTGGTGTAACTGGATGAATGATAGATCGCTGGCCAATCAAATTTCTAATTCTTCCTTTCTTTGGGAGGAGCTAACGAGGAGGAAGAAAGTGAGCCAAGAGGGGGTTGATTCCCAAAGCAGACACAGACAAGGCATTCTGGCTGATGCGCACTGTCTGCTACAAGGGTCGTCTTGGTCTCAAACCTGGTGGTCTAACCAAGTGAGCTTGGAGGACACACGTGAGTCTTTTTGTCTCTTCAACCCCAGGGCTTCAACCCCAGGCTGGCCTATCTGTGTTTCCTTTCCTGGGGCCTCATCCCTGTCCTGACTGAGCCACCAAGTCTTTCCCCTCCAAGAGGAGAGAAGGGACAGCGAGGACACTTCTCTTCTGAGGAAATACGCTGTTTGGGAGCACATGCCATCTGGTCCCTCTGACTCAGTAGTCTGATTTCCATTTAGGTGTCCATTGCTCCTTCACACAGCTCATGTGCTTGAAGAGAGGCTGCCTTCACACTCAATTCCAAGGATGGGCCATGAACGACTTCAGGCAAACAGTAGGCCCCCTCCCCCAATCATCATGACTGCTTCAGGGATGGACACATGACCAAATTAGGGTCAGTCAAAGACAAAGACACGTTTTCTGGAGGATTCTGGGGAAAACAGCTTCACTTATGCTTAGAAACTACCTGAAGGACATTCTCTTTCTTTTGGACGTGAACAAGGAAGTACTTAGCCCTCAAAGCTACTTGGAGCCATCTTGTGGCCACTCAGGGAAACACATGCTGCGGAAGGCGAAGAGGAGAAATGACAAGCAACTGGGTCTTCAGCGTCAACACAGAGTTGCTGGATAAAGCCTTGACTGAAGCCTGGGTTTCTAGGCTTTCCAGGCATGTGAACTAATCAATTTCCTTTCATGCTTAAGCCAATTTGAGTCGCATTTTCAGTAACTGCAGCTTTATAATGAACACACACTGTAACACATAAGCATATGAGTTTAGGGAGCCTATTCCACTCATTCCCCTATCCTGCTAGAGTTTTCCAAGGACAAAGTGACTGCAGAGCAGGAAGTCAGATTTTCCCATATCAGTCAGATGGGAGGGAAGAGAGAACCAAGCTTAAGAAAACAGATCTTTAATAACATTCCTCCAACACACACATGTCCAAATGAAATAAGATAAATAAAAGCCCTGGTGTACAAATTTACAATCAAAACCAAGTACTAATATTATTATTATTACTACTTTTGTAACACCTCTCACTGAGTGTTCCATGCCATACTGTGGTGGCTCCATTGTGTGTCCTTGCAAATTCCATTTTAACTTATTTTAGTACTTGTGGGGGAAGGACAAATTTTCAAGTACCATCCATCATATGTTAGAAAACAAAACCACTAGACCCGACTGGTACTATAGTTCCTTTAAGGATGGGGACAGTTGCAAGAGATACAGAGCTCTGCCATGTAGTATCTTGCGCCATCCCAGAAACTGCTCACTTTCTGAATCTTTGAAAATGAAGCTGGTGAGGAAAGCCTTATACGGGAATCTCCAAATTCTGAAACCAACGAGGGTGACTCTTCACTCGCTTTGAAGCAGACTTAGCTGCCGCAAGCCTGCCAGGTTTGGGAAGGAGGTGGTAGGAGTAGATAAACATCCCGGTGATCCTTTGTAAAGGAGGTCTGGGGCCTCTCCCCTTGTAATCAGTGATTTTTCTTACTCTAATCAAACCCAGATGCTTCCTATAAAAAGAATGGCTGGCGTTCAAGCCATTTGCCAATTCTGCCTAGAGGTAGAGGGAAAGAAAAAAAGCCGTGCCCCACATCATTAATTTTAAATATCCTATTTTGTTTTATTTTCAGAATGAAATGGTATGGAACAGTGTAATGAGCAATAGAAATATGCAACCAAGATGCAATTATATCTTCAAAGGAGCAAAATGAGAGTAAATAAAAGGCCTTGCCCAAGTTAGCACACAAAACAGGCAGATCAGAACATCATTTACAGCGTCCAAATACATGCCTTTTGGTTATGTGTGTAAATTATCTTCCACAAACATCATGTTATATCACTGGAGACTCATTTCCGGGCTACAATAAAAATTGGATTTCTTGAGAGGCCCTAAAACATCTCAAATTCAATTTTACTAATACTGAGTACCTCAAGTCTGCAGCATTGTGCTAGGCACTAGGGCAGCAAGATCAATAGGGCATGTTCTCCACCCTCAAAGCGCTCACAGTCTAGTGAAGAGGACAGAGCTATACATAAATAACCATGATATAATGTGTGCTGGGCAACACAGAAGAGGGTCCATTTAGTTCTGTTTGAAAGACAGGGGTAGGCTTTACAAAAAGGCAGGCAGGAACCGAAGCCATGCTGTACAAGCAAAGCTGGGCCAAGCTAGAAGGTGTGGAGGCGAGGTCTTCAATCATTCAGTGAGAAAAGTACCCATGAGCATCCTGGGAATGGACGGGCAGCAGAATCCAGCTCCCTGCCTGAAACCTGTGGCCGAGCCAGTGCACTGGGACTAAGACAGCTCCAACTAAAATTTTAGAACCTTTCTATTTGAAGTGACAGGAAGCAGTGACTCTTGTATAAAAACAGGGATTAGATAGGCCTATGTCTGGCATCCAAAAATGTTGCTATATATAATGGATCAAGTGGATCTACTATATATAATGGATCAGAATGCCCAAATCTTTATATGAAGACCCAGGTCAGAGCTGTGCATCTCAGAGGACCAGACTGATGCAACAATGAAATTATTTAATAGGAAGAAGCAAGCATGGGGAAAAAATTCCCATGCATCATCAGATTTTGTACAAAAATTACAAAGCATGTAATGACATCCATAATAATGAGAGCTGGTAGGCAGACACAACAAATAGGACAAAGCACATCTAAGGAAATAGATATAATGGTGCAACTAGCCAAGGTGTTTAAACAAGCTTGTTTAGAATCCTCAAAGAGATAAATGAAGAAATAGCATACTTAAAATGACAGCAAGTTATTAAATTGGAAAAGGCATACATAAAAGTGAAACAAAAATTATTGAAAATAAAAAAATGAGTAAAAAACTTAGGAGATGTGACAAATAGAGTAGATAAGGTAAAAGAGAATCAGTATACTGGAAAAAAGAACTAAATAAATGTGGTATAGACTGGCTAGACACTCACCAATCCCCTTTCCTCTTCCTGGACACATAAGAAAACCCTATTTCCTGGATGTCCTTGCAGCGAGATCCAGGCCATGTGATTGGAATGGGAATAAAAGGAAAGTGTGTCACTTTCAGGCCTGGTCACAAAACAACCTGGATGATCATTTCCTTTCTTGGAAATCATGAAGATCACATGATGATGATGGCATCATCACAAGATGAAAGTCATATCTTGGAGGAAAAAAAAAGCCGAAAAGCCCCCCAACCTGCCTCCAACTGTGACATAGGCAAGACATAAACCTATGTTCTGCTTTCCAAGTTTATTTGTTTATTGCTGTGCAGCATAGCATAGCCTATGCTGAATATACAGTGAATCACCCTGAATGCAATAAAACAAGATAAATACATAGAAAAATAAAAATGAAGTTACAGAAGATAGACTGAGAAGCTCCAACATATGTAAAATTCGTTGTCCAAGTGGGGAGAATGGCTAAAATGGGAGCGAGAAAATATTATAAGAGAGAGGAAACTGAGAATTTTCCAAAATTACAGTAAAACATAAATCCTTAGGCTGAAAAAATGTCATTCAACGTCCTGGTTTACTTGCAGTAGTGATTTTCACAATAATAATTAAAATTTTGACCAAAGCTTAGAAATACATTATAATCTTTTTATAACTCTTCATTCATTCATTCATTCTTTCATTCATTCATACAAGAAATATTTTTAAGAACCTGTTATCTGTGAGACTGCTTGTTAGGAACTAAGAGTGTACAATCTAGTGAGAAATCAGAAAGTTGACGATTACTATAGAGAGCGTAGTATAAAGAAGGGAGGGATTGGGGGCATTCTGACACGAAATGGCATGATCCATTAAAAAGATGCCAGTAGTCAGGTAAGATTAGTGTGGAGGAAATGTGGGCAAGCAGCTACAGCTAATAGTGGAGTAGTAGTCAGGGCCAGATTTTGAACTAACACATTTGCAAAACAGCTTGAAACTTTAGAAGCAACATGTTCACTAGACGGTTTTAAGAATGCTGAAAGATTTCTCTAAAAAGAAATCCCTGCTCCACTCACCTGTCTGAAATACCAGCATGGCTCTAAGGAGCCACGGATTTTGACTGGGACAAAGAATTTTGCATACCTTCCCACACACAAAAGAAGAAGCATCTAGCCAGGTATCACCGTTGCAGTGACCCAGTCCTTATATCCGTGGCGTATGGCCTTCCTCACTCCCTCAGAACCTTTCTTTCTGATGCTCTACTACCAGGCTTTTATTGTGACAGGTGGGAAAAAGGGTGAAAATGCAAAACTGAAGAAGCCCAGAAAATGGGGCAGAATTTGGGGCTACAGTGGGAGGAGGCGGGAAAAGGGGATGACAGTGGGGTGGCTGGGCCATGACGCTGAGTGACATCTGAGTGCTTGAGGCAGAAAAGTGTTGGGGAGAGAAAGGAAGAGAGAGGAGAAAGTCTGCTGTTGTGAGGGGTGAGACCGCAGAAGGAGATTCAACAAGAGAATTTTTAGGAAGTCTTTCTCTGGGTTGTGCAACATAACACACTGCTGCCTCAGGACGCTCCAGAAAAGACCTGTGTTACTCTTCAAAGCTTTAGATTCCATTTTTTTTTTTTTTCATTTTAAGGTAATATTGGTGAAGGATGGTCCCAAGTTTTATTTGGGTTGCATATTCATACACTGTTTCCTAATAGTGGAAGTCCCAAGGGTACAGTGCCCCTGACGGGGAAAGGAACCTGCTGCAGTGAGAGAAAGAGAAGGTGCGCTCAGCAGCCCCTCAAGAGCAGGAGGCATCGAGCGAAGGAAGAGAGCTGGGTGGTGTGGGGTTAATGGAGACGAATTTCATCCACTTCATCATTTTGACCAGATCCATTCTCATTGTACAAATGATCACAAGTCCATAGGCCAAGGCCTTGGAGAAATTAGATCAGACCTGAATAACATAAATTATGGTCAAGGGGGAATCTGTTAAATGTGAAAACATTACCCACAGTGCTGGGCTGTACTACGACTGTCAGTCTCCTAAGATGCCTCCTCGGAGAGACAGGGGTAGGGGAGCAATGGTCCTCAGAGAGGGTCAGTCACTTTAGAAACGCAGGGGACTGGAGGAGGTTGCTTCTTCCCCAAGATGAAATCATCAGAGCCATGGCAGGCAGGTGGGCCATGAGGGAAAAGCTGTGTGGAGTGAGTTCCTTTTTCATCTCACGTCGGGGGATTGAGACAAATGCCAAGCACTCCCTCCGGCAGAAAGAGAATTTGTGCACAGGCAGCAGTGGGCCCTTCTCTTGAGATCTTGGCCTTTCTGCTCCTGGAAAGGTCTGACAACCTGCTCTGAAGTATGGAAATTGCTCTCACTGGAGACATTCCAGAGTCCCCTTCCAGCCACAGACATCCTGAGCTGGCTCCCCTGGTCTCCTGTGACCACTGAAAGGACTCAAATGAGGATTGTGATGTGAACGCGACAAGGTTTTTTGAGAACAGAGTGCAATTATGTTCAGAATCAGAATATCTAGGCCACAAATAGGGTTTTGAGTCTCAGTTCCCTCAGAGAAGAAAGGAGCTCCTGTTTGGCTAGAGGCGTTCTGTATGTCCCTGTACCTGAGGTGGTATTTCTTTTCATACTCGTTCATTCCATGAATTGTGTCCTCAAGGGTCAGCAGCCTGGGCACACTGTCAGCCAGATAATGTCAGACGACTCAATAGCTAGAGCTATGGCCTGGTCTGAGTACCCACTCTGACCCCAGAGAGTATTGGGGGTGATCCCTGAGGTGTCTTCCTTCCAGGGGCTCCTCTCATGCTACACAGGGCCTTCCAGATGCTGGGTGGTGGAAGCACAATCTTATCACTTCTGACATAGCCAGGTGTCAGGCTGTTACCTAAAAGACCCTCATACCCCAAGGTCATGTCCCTTGTGGGCCCCAAACTTTGCTGTCTTGGAACCAGTTTTGTCAAGTTAGTGCTGTCGAGCCTCCACCAAGGCCCCTGCAGGACATATGCCACTGCCTTCAGGCAAATAGGTCCGATAGGAACAATTTACTTGCCACAGCTAAGTACAGACAGTAATAGCCTTGACCATTTGCCTTCTCAAACCAGTGTGTGAATTCAGTCTTCCAGGGGACCACCCATAAGAGCTCCTGCCATCAGCTCTGCCTCCTCCTAGAGCCACTCCTCCTTCCTCTCTCTCCAACTGGGTTTACTGCCACCCTCAGAGTTTGACCAGCCAATTACGCTGAGATCTTCTATTTCCGTTCCAGACATTTCTCAACAAGGGCTTAAACTCAGAGGCAGGAGCCAGCCCTAAAGGTCTAGTGGTTAAAGTTGATGTTCTCACTACTTCCGTGGCCCGGGTTCATTTCCTGGTCATGGAACACCACGACCCATCTGTCAGTCGCCATGCTGTGGTGGAAGCTCACATAGAAGAACTAGAAGGACTCACAACTAGGATATACAACCATGCACTGGGGCTTTGGGGAGGGAAAAAAACAAAAAGAGGAAGATTGGTAACAGATGTTAGCTCAGGGCGAATCTTTCCTTGCAATAAATAAATAAATAAATAAAATAACTTAAAAAAATAAATTGACAGGCAGGACAGCCCAGCAATCAAGCATGTGGGCTCCTGAGTCAGAAAGCCTCTTTGCAAATCCTGCCTCTACTACTTACTATGTGACCATAGGCAGGTTTTACTATCACCTCTAAACTTTGGTTTCCCCATCTCTAACGTGGGAATAATAGTACATAATTCAGAGAATTCTTGTGAGAACTGAAGGGGCAAATGCCTGTGGAAACCTCACAGTAAGATCTCCATGTGAGTTGTTGTCATTGTTTCTTACTGTATGCTAACTCCTCAAAAAAGCTCGCAGTCTAGTCACTAGACTCTAGTGGAAGAAACAATCACATAAATAAGTGCTATATTGTGACTTATAAGAAATACATATTTGATCATTCAAAATGTATTTCTCATCTACATTTGGCCTTTGTCCACAGTTCCAGGCTCACAGCTCCTAAAACCCTTGGGATTTCCTGTGATGAGAGCAATAAAGGTGTCTTTTGTTAAGTTAATGGGGTGACTTTTGGAAAGCCCTTAGCTAAACTAAGGATGGGGGGCTGGGTGCCAGGAGAACCAACTGTGTGATTAGAGGATTGGAACTTCCTGCACTCCGGGGAGGGGGAAGGGGCTGGAGACTGAGCTCAACTGCCCATGGCCAATGATTTAATCAGTCATGCCTATACAATGAAGGCTCCATAAAAACCCAGAAGGACAGGGTCGGAGAGCTTCCAGGTTGGTGAACACGCAGAGGTGCTGAGAGAGTGGTGCGCCTGGAGAGGGCATGGAAGCTCCGCGCCCTTTTTCCATGCTTTGCCATATGCATCTCTTCCATCTGGCTGTTCCTGAGTTGTATCTCATGTGGATCAAGGCTGCCACAGGGAGAGAAGCCCAAGGCGTCCCGGCCTACATGCCGATCTATATGACCCAATTCATGTCTAAAGTTATATGACCACGCAATACCCAGATCTCACCTGCACTCATACCATTTTAACAACTTTTTACATCATCTTTCCTTTGTCTAGTAAAAATAAGTCATGTACCCATGCCTTATAAATTTAGCCCTAACCCTCAACACATTGCAGCCTTTCACTGCCCGTGGGTCCTGTCCCCAGGCTATTCTCTGAATAAAAGAGCACTACAACCAGACATTGAGAGTCCAAGAAATCTTTCTTTCAACTCCTCGGCTCGGCAATATAATATAATAATATAATAAACATATAAATATATAAATATAAATATAATAAATTACTAACTCTATATTCTCTGAGTTCCATGAGCTGTGCTAGCAAATTAACCCAACCTAAGAAGGAGGTCGTGGGGACCTCTGATCTATGGCCAGTCGGTCAGAAGGACAGGTAACAACCTGGACTTGTGATTGGCATCCTGAGTTGGAGGGGATCGTTGGAACCTCCAATTTGTAGCAGGTCAGTTAGAAGCACAGGTGACAACCTGGACTTGCAAATGGCATCTGAAGTGGGGTGGGGGTGGGGGCAGTCTTGTAGGACTGAACCCTCAGCCTATGGAATCTGACACTGTCTCTGGGTTGACAGTGTCAGAATTGAGTTGAATTCAGGCCACCCAGCTGGTGTCCAGAGCATTGCTTGTTGTTGGTATGGAGAAACCCCTCACATACATATACACGTTGGAATTGGGTCCAGGAATCCAAAAGAATTACTAACTTCAATTCAGAACAAAAAATGCTGTAATAAAAATACAGTTGCTTCTCATTATTCACGGATTCCATATTTGTGGATTTGCTTACTCACTAAAATTTACTTGTAACCCCAAAATCAATACTTGCAGTGCTTTTGTGATCATTCCTGAACATGCATCGAGTGGTGAAAATTTTGAGTTGCCCGACAGGCACAGTCTTAGCTGAGGTTGAACAAGACCACACTCTGCCTTCTTGTTTCAGCTCTCCCACTGTAAATAAGTGTCCTTTTCATGGTCTATTTAGTGCTACGTTTTTCGCATTTTTGTGCTTTTTCTTGGTGACTTCACTGTTTAAAATGGCCCCAAGGCATAGTGCTGAAGTGCTGTCTACTGTTCTTAAGCACAAGAAAGCTGTGATGTGCCTTTTGAGGATAACATGTGTTACAGAAGCTCCGTTCAGGCGAGAGTTATAGCGCTGTTGGCTGTGAGCTCCATGTTAATGAGTCCACAATATATCTTAAATAAGGTGTCTTTAAACAGAAACATTTGTCAAACAAGGTTATGTATTGATCAGTTGGTAAAGATGCCGCGCCCTGAGGTTCGCAGGAAACTGACCCTGTATTTACCCCGGGAGCAATCGCTCAGTATTTGCTAAGTCAGTGTTGGTGGAGACTTTACAAAATGTAACTCCTGTCCCGTGAACAAGAATCCGCTGGATGTAGAAAGAGCCTGGAGGACCCCGAGGAGGATCAGTCAGCTCTGCCTAGAGAAGGGTCTTCTCAGAGGAGGGACTTCTGAGCTGACTTGGCCGGGAAAAGTGGGAGCTTCCCGGTGAATCAGAGGCTAGTGTGATCCAGGCAGGTGGGTCCACGAGCAAAGCAGGAAGTGGAGGCAGGTTTGCGAACTGCTGAGGCAGAAGTCCGAGGGCCATCCATCCTTTCATTTAACAAATATTTATTGCGCACATCCTAAGTGTCAGGCACACGTGAGTGAGGGCTGAGAGTGGGGGCCGGAGTTAGGAGGGACCACGGAGAACGGCCTGGGATGCCAGGCTAAGGGCTCTGGAATTAATCCACGAGCAATGGAGAGTCATCAGAGGCCTTTCAGGCAGAAGGATACAGTGACCCTAGGTGACCAGAGAGCAAAAGGCCGCGGTGACACTAAACATTTTCTTCCAGTGACCCAGTAGACTAAATAACCCAGAGAAGCGCCAGCATTGCCTTCCCTGGAAATACTGGCGGTTGGTAGACATCTCTACGTTTCTCAAGGCCAGGTTTTGCTATTTTCTTACTTACCTTCAAGAGTCTCGCGTGTTTAGGATTAAGAGCAAACGCCTCAGCGTCTCTGACTCAGCCTGTTTCTCTCCTCAGTCCATCTCTCACCACTTCCTCACGTAAACCCTGCCCACCGGCCACAGGGAATTTCTTCCCGCTCTCTGTTGTCTCTGGGCTTTGCTACATTTTGCCTGGCGTACGGCTCCCTCTTCCCGCAAGCCTCTGCCTGCAACATACGCCTTGCTTACTCTCTTCATCCTCTAGGTCTCAGATTAAAAGTCACTTTCCCCAGGAAATCAGACCCGTGCACATTCCTTTGTGACACTTCACACTGAATTGTTTTGCCTGATTTACTGTCCAACCTGCCAAAAAGGCCACAAGCTCCTAGAGGGAGGCACCGCGTCTGTCTGATTTACTGTTCAGACCCCTTGTACCTAGTGCCTGGCACTCAGTAGCTGCCTGTGAGCCCAAGGGCAGGGGGAGACCAGGTTCGCCCAGGGGACTTTGGTGTCCAGCTCACCTAGTCTATGAATTGGTGGGGTTTTCCATTATGTTGAAGGTTGAATGTTCCATTCTCCACTATGGGCACTCCACTACGGTTTCCCGGGACCCAGGTTTCCTTAAGCCCCATCCGCTTCCAATGATTATCACGCTACTGAGGGTGCCGAGTTTGTCCTCCAGCCAGCAGGACCCTCTGTGAACTGTGAAACAATTCATTCTTCTCCAATGCACCAAGTGCACTTAAATGTCTGTAATTACAGTTGCACTTTCTAGAAGGACACTAATTATCTTTAATTCATGGATTATACTTATTGCCTGGGAGCAAGAAAAAAAAAAAGTGCAACGCATTGGGGAGGAGATGTTCTGCTTCCTTGCTTGGCGGTGAGTCTTTTTGGGGTTCTTTCCACTCACCCTCCCAGGTCCAGCTTCTCTCCAGCTAGCATACCAGCTCCACTATGGTAGGTCATTCACCCTGATCTCCGGGGGGATAAAGGGAGGGAGGAAAACAGGAGACTTTTTCAGGTTAGTCTCAGAGAAGGTCAGCGTCTTGAATCAGTGTTTGATCTTATAGGTTCAGAAACTTAATTTGTCATTGATCCATGGCTGCTGTGGTCACTGATTCATGCTAATCAGACTCAAAAGAGACTGAGTCATAAACAGACAGCAGACTCTTTTCGCTGGGTGGGAGGGGTGTGTATTGCCAGAACTTGGAATGTTGGTGGCTGTGATCCAGGCATTCCTGCCCTCAACTCTCAGAAGGTCAAAGGATATTGGATATTCTGGAGGTACGTTCTATTCTAGCTGCCCCCTGACAAAGCAGAGACAGCATGGATTATCAGTCCCACTTTCCAAAGAGATGGGCTCAGAGAGGTTTTACGCAGACGTCATGATTTGCTGAGTCTTCATGTCCTTATTTACAAATTTAGGTCAGGGCTAAGTTTTATTAACCGTGATCCTAATGATCAGAAATCTAAAGGGATGTATCACATAAGAATTTTTATTGAAAATGGTAGTAACTTAAGTCAGTAAAGCCTTAACCTGCTAAGGGATGGGGCTCAAATTTGGACCAAGTGCATATGGAGATGTCAGTCTCAACAATTCTCCCTTTGTCACTGTCTTAGCTCAGATTCCCTAGAAGCAGAGCCCAAGTCAGGGGTGTGGGGACATGTCATTTATTGATGGAGTGCTCTTCAGGGAAACCTGGTTGTGAAGGGAGGAGAAAGCTGAGCCAGGATGTGGTCTCAGGTGAAATGTAGCCCTGGCCTGATCCATGAGGGGAGGATGCTGGAGCATAAACTGCATTGACAGGTGTCTCCCTCTGTCTGCAAGAGGACCAGCCTTTTGAATGCCTGCATCAGTCAGTGGCTGTGGGCTGCCCCTGGTTGGGGGGCTAGGGGGAGTGGCATTGGCCTGTAACTTCCAGATCAGGTGCTTCCTGTCAGCTGAGAGCAATTCTCCCAAGAAGGAGGCAGCCGTGAGCCCTTAGCAGCCAACACTGTAGCAGCTAGGGGCTGGGTGTGCCGACCCAGAGAATAGGACATGGGTGGGGCACAGCAGCATCTACTAATCACTAATCCTGTGCCTTGTCCCTCTCACCTCTGGGCATTTTATACATTCTCTTCTCTCTGCCCAGAACTTGTTCCCCTCCTTTTTGCTCAGATAAATCTTTTTCCTTTAAGCCTCATCTCAGGCATTGCTTCCTCCAGGCAGCAAGACTGGTCTAGGCTCAACCTGTGTTTCCCCATCGGCACCACTTTACATGTTAAAGCTGACTCCTGCTTGTCTGCCCTCCTTGACTGTAAGCTCCAGGAGGTCAGGGACCATGTCTGTCTATCCAGCACTTAGAACCAGCCCTGGCACTCAATAAATGCTTTTAGTGTACAGGAATTAATAACGCTCTTCTAGAGGATTTAAACTTGAGAAAAAGTCAAGCTGCAGTCACTAATGAAGCTAAGCCAGGTGCACCAGAGTGGGGTGCAGTGATACCTACACTATGCCCCAATCACCATGAACTGCGGGAGAGTTTTGGGGGCCGGGAAGAGTTGTGCTCATGCAGAACAGCTGGTTTGTTTTGAATTTAGAAGCACAGTGAACTTTGTAAGTGATACTTCCCCTTTTTGCTTTGGGTGCTAGGAAGCTCAGAGCCCTAGCCCCCGATTAAGTAAAGGGTGAATTATCCAATTCTAAATACAGGCGCCAAAGTTCCTTTTAAGGAAAACACTTTGAAGGCTTGAGGGAAATGAAGCCCCAGGAGTGTGGTCTAGACCTGAAGAAGCAAGGGAAATGAAGAGATGGGTGCAGGTATTGGAGCGGGGAGGCAAGAAGCCCGTGAAGAGGGGCCTGGAGACCAGAGAAGGGAAGGGAGACAGCAGAACAACATGGTGAAGGGCAATTGGAGAAAGTGAGTCACTGAGAAATTCTTCATAAGGTTAAGAGCAAGGGTGCTGAGCATTTTAAGCTGCTGTGGTCCTACAGCGTCTTGAAGCTTCAGTAAAAGCTGCTACTCATATGTATTAGGGCCGGTGGAATTTCAGAGAATGAGGGCATCAGCATGAGTCTGGTCAGGGGTCATGTGATACAGAAAAGGATCTACATATGCTTAAAGTGAGATGATTCACAAATTGGCACTCAGTGCCACAGGAGCTCAGACCCAGGCGTCACCTGAAGAAAGACAAGTCATGGCCCTCCCCACCCCACCCCGGTTCCCTGAAAGACTGGAGGAATCATGGTGTGTGTGAAAGTTAGGGGTTTGAGCCAATTTCACTTGCATCTTAAAGATGGAGTTAATTTAGGTGGCACACATGTTAGAATTCTATTTTAACAAGCATTGTTGTCTAATTCAGAAATCACAGAATGTTGGCCCTCACAGGGACCTAATTCAACCTCTCATTTTACAGCAGAGACTGAGGCCGGAAAGGTGAATTTCCTTGCCACCATCACAGTCTCAATTTCTTCACCTGTGACAGAGGAGGTCTTCTCCTTTTAATTTTGTAAATCTTAACTCACAATAACATTTTAAATGGCACGAGGGGAAGGGTCACGTCAAATAGCTGGGATTTCCATATATGTCAGGGCCATGGGAAGGGGCAGAAATTGACCCTTGAGAGGAAAGGGGGCAATAAACTAAGAGCTTACCCTCCTCCTTCTAGAAGCATCGTCTGCCTCCTCTGGCCCACAAAGTGCTTAGTCCCTGCTCTCAAGGGCAGTGCCAGTCACTTGGGTGGGAGGCTTCAAAGGGACTCGTTCCTGCTGTTCCTGATCTTTCTGAAGAGCAGCCTAACTACTGTTTACCACTCTCTACCTCCTCTTTTGTGTAAACATTCAAAAGCTTTTCTCTAAATGGAAAGAGACAATAACCTGCCAGGGAAGAAGTCATTTCCTGGTCCTCCACACTGAAGGCAGAACAAAGGCAATATTAACTCACCATTATTTGCTGAGTGTTTGAAATTCATCACCAACTTTCCCCCTGAATTCAACAGATACTATTAAAGTAAAAATTAGAGTTTTAAGCATTATAGTTTGGCCAGAACCATAGAAAGTCTTCATTTTTTAAATATTAAAAAACTGGATTTTGAAACAGCACAAAACTTCCTTTTCCTTCTCTGAATAAATAGAAAATAGAAGGTGGTGGTGAGTTAACTGCATAATCTAATATTTAACATTTCTTATGCAAATCTGGCCAAGAGCCTCTGTATGGTTTATTACAATTTGCATTTTGTGTATAGACCTAAAGGGGAAAATTTTTAATGTATGAATCTATAAAAATAATTATACATATTTTTTATTAAAGAAAAATAAGCTGAATTCCCCGTCCTCTTTCCCCAGCAGCGTTGTAAGGGGAGTGTACGAAAGGAAATACTGTGGAGAGGTTTCTTGTTTGGGAAGGTTTAACTCAATTTAAATTCTGTGCTGTGTCAAAGGGCAAATTCAGGAATGGACGGCTCCAACAAGAGCCACGTGCGCCCTCTGCTGGCGATCGGAGGACAAAGGACAGCGTTTCCATTGAGCGCAAAACTGCCATCCGTCAGGAAGAGGATGGCAGACTGCCAAAGGGCAAATCATACTTCATTAGAAAATTTTGAAGTAGAAAGCTTCAGTGATTCTGCTCACGGTGGTGGTTTTCTTTGTGATAATCTTCCTTAAATCACCTGATTTGTCTCATTTCCACGGGCTTTGTTAGAAACAGCAAAAGGTTCCGGACTGGCTGACTTGAGAACCAGAAAATCTAGAACTTATCCCAGGGTTAGGTAAGAGTGCATTACTTTGTGGTCTCGTTCACAGGGATCTAAGTCCCAGGAGGCCAGAGGCTGTGTCACTTTCAGCATAGCATCTTCAGCCTCCAAGCCCGAAGCTCAGCATGTAACAGGGGCGCCATGAATATCTACTGAACCGACGAGGAGTTGTGAAGAAGACTCCGCAAGCAAGGAGCCTCTGGCGCTGACTTAGATATCAAGGGTCCACAAGATGGGTTTCCCTAGGCGTGGCTGGAGCCTCTCCATGGCATGGTTAAGGACTTTTGAGGAGCTTTTCAAAGAGCTTTTGAAAGCCATACATACTCAGTTCATGAAGGGATTTTTTTTTTATTGCGATAACATTGGTTTGTACCATTATATAACTTTCAGGTATACATCATTATATTTTGATTTCTGTGTAGATTACATCATGTTCACCATCCAAAGACTAATTACAATCCGTCACCACACACATGTGCCTAATCACACCTTTTGCCCTCCTCCTTCTGCCCTTCCCCTCTGGTAACCGCCAACCCAATCTCTGTTTCTCTGTTTGTTTGCTATTGTTTTTTTATCTTCTACTTATGAGTGAGATCATACGGTATTTGATTTTCTCCCTCTGACTTATTTCACTTAGCATAATACGCTCAAGTTCCACCCATGTTGTCACAGATGGCCAGATTTCATCATTTCTTATGGCTGAGTAGTATTCCATACATACCACATCTTCTTTATCCATTCGTCCCTTGATGGGCACCTAGGTCGCTTCCAAGTCTTGGCTATTGTGAATAATGCTGCCATGAACAGGGGTGCATGTATCTTTATGCATTTGCATTTTCAAGTTCTTTGCATAAATAACCCAGGAGTGGAATAGCTGGATCATATGGTAGTTCTATTCTTAATTTTTTGAGGAATCTCCATACTGTTTTCCATAGTGGATGCACCAGTTTGCATTCCCACCAGCAGTGTATGAGGACTCCCTCATGAAGGGAGCCTTAATGAATGTGGCAATATGTGGCTATATTAGCAGGTTAATAATATCAAAGTTATCTAATAGCTATATATCACTTAAAAGGTTACAAAATGCCTTCCCAGATATCTCATTTGATCTCAGTAGTCCTGAGAAACGATTATTACTCCTATTTTACAGGTGACCCCTGAGCCTGAGAAAGGTAGATGATGCTTTCCCGGCAATCAGTGACAAGCTAAGACTCACACATCTTTTCTGTCCCTTAGTTCTGAGCTCTTTCCACCTCCTCCTAGCCTCCATAAGATTTAATGGTCACCTTGCCTTCTCCATGTCAGCTGAGGCTAAAATTAGAGGGGGCAGTCACAGCTTTTAGAGATCAACCTAGTAAGTCATATCACGGACATCTCGTCTTATTACTCTTGACAGCCAGACGACGGGAATCACGAAAGCCAGGCTTCTCAGGCCGCACCACGCCGAATGGGTGAACAACCTTCTTAATCGCTTTCTCCCGCCCTGTCATTGCCCAGGACATTCAACGCCCACTTGCGTCTTCCTGAGTGAGAAAAGTTTGCTCAGGGTGAGACTGTCGAACACTTCCCCAGAACGTGGAGCGATAAAAGCCCACGGTGGGTCAGTCTTCAAAGAGAGTTATAAGTTAGTACCCGAGTGACCGCCAGGCAGTGTTTGCTAATGACTCAGTTGGTCTGTTTGGTTTCAGGGAAAACAAACGAAAGGCCAGCAGCCAAAGGTTTGCTTACATCCTGGCTTCATTCAGAGAACAAACCTGCAAGGAGCGTGACGGCAGGAGGAGGCATTTCATGCCTCTGTACACGATGTTCCAGAGAGAGCCCTTTCCTTCCCTGCCAGCCAAGCGCCCCCATTCAGCCTGCACGACCCAGAGCAAATGCCGCTTTCTTGACATCCCCCATCCAAAGCACCCTGCGCTTACTCATCTCAGAGCCCTCATCGCCGAATTTTAACTGTTTGCTTGTCAGTTCCCCCCAGTGACTAGAAGTTTTTTAAGAACGGGGCCGTGCCTTTCGTCTCTGTATACAAGTGTTGGCTCTCAGAGGTGAGTCCCAGAAGCCGGAGTACAATCCGATGGCTTTCAAACTTCTTCATCACAACCTACAGTAATAAATACCTTTTATTTCATGATCCAGTAGCAAATATTTATGGTTTTACATATATATGTACATATATTATTTTATAAAACTGAAAAAAGCTTCACAAAATACTACTATAGGAAGTGCTACTATCTGGGATTTTGTTTTCTAGTTTATTCTCTATTATTTTTCCAAATTTTTATGGTGATGCACTAAATTGAGTTTATGATACCCTAATGAATGGTAGCTTGCAGTTTGAAAAACACTGGTGTAGTTGACTTCGTCTGCCCTGCCCCCTTCCGTTTTCTGTCCGCGTCTGTTGAATGCCTTCAAGCTGGGAGAGGAGGCGGGAGTTCTCATTGGGGGATGCAGCTGGGAAGAGAGCCATGGAGCACGGATGGAGCACGGAGGATACCACGTTCCACCTGGTTCCCTTTTAGCCCCTTGAACTGGATTTAAGCTCCTATGAGTAGGACTGAGTTTTAGAAACTAACTAGAATGTTCATGAGAAACCTTATAAAACTCTGGGCACAAACAAGGCTGTTTCAGGGTCTGGATTAGGAATCAGTAAACTACAACCTTTGGGCCAAATCCACCTGTCTACCTGTTTTTGCAAATAAAGTTTTACTGGAACACAGCCATGCCCATTAATTTGCATATTGTACACGGCTGCTGACTTGAGTAGTTGAAATGGAGACTCTGTGACCTGCCAAGCCGACAATATTTACCATTTGGCCCTTTGCAGGAAAAGTTTGCTGACCCCTGGGAGAGATGGAGAGTGTTTCCCACCTCTCTGGGAAGACGCCAGAGTGGCTCTGAGGCATCCGAGGCAGAACCCTGGGCACGGGCAGTGTCTTTCTCATGACAGGCCACGTCATCCCTTCCCCAGCAGTGGCAGACTGGGCACGTGGACCGGCAGCAGCCCAGCCTGAGCAGGAGAGGCTGACACGGCAGATTCTGGGTGGGAACTGCTGCTGCAGGCTGCAGCACTGCCTTCGGAAGAACCTGGAAGCACCTGGCTGTTACTATGACTGCAAAGGTGAGGCCTCTTGAGCCAGCTGACCCTGGGCCATGGGTTTCATTGGCATTCTCAGTGCCTGGAGCAGGAAAGGTACAAAGAGGGTGCTGAATAAATGCTTGCTGAATATTTCTCAAATGAGAAAGGAATTGGTGGCCTGTGGTGTAGAAACTGAGTATTTTCACAGCCCCTCTGGAAGGTCATGCCAATAAAGAACCTGGAGGCCTATAGCCCAGGACTGAAATTCTCTCTCTCACTTAGAGACCAAGACATCTTTCTCAGCTGCCTTGGCAACTAATATCAAAGATGAAGATTATGGGGGTTGGCCCTGTGGCCCAGTGGTTAAGTTCAGTATGCTCCACTTTGGTGACCTGGGTTTGGTTCCTGGACACAGACCTACACCACTCATTGGCAGCCAGGCTGTAGCAGCGACCCACATACAAAATAGAGGGAGATTGGCACAAATGTTAGCTCAGGGTGAATCTTCCTCAGCTAAAAAAAAAAAGAAAGAAAGAAAGAAAAAACGAGATGCAGATTATGATAATAATGATTATAGCTAACAATAAATAAAGTATTGTGTGTCTATCAAGTGCCAAGCATTATATTCTAGGTCCTTTATAAGTAGCAATTCATTTTTATTCTCTTGACAGAAAGTCCTATTTTAATCTCATTTTACAGATGAGGAAACTGAGGCACAGAGAGGTTAGGTAACTTGCCCAAGGAGGAACAGCTAATAAGTGGCATAGCCAGAATTTGAAAATGGGATGATCTTTGTAGCTGGGAAAAAAAAAAAAACTGGATTGCTGGAACGAACAGAGATGCAGGTTCATTCATTGAATCCAGTGAGTTTTCTTTCTCTTGCCATCTAAGAATTTATTCATTCATTTAACAAATCTTAAGGAGGGTACCCTGTGTCTTTTCCATTTTGTCTGTAATTGGTCTGGAGGTGGGCACGTCACTCAGTTCTGGTCAATATGATGTAAAAAGCCTGCTGGGGTCTTCTGAAAAAGACGTCCTCCCCTGAAAATCCCACTTGCCGGCAAAGGCGGAGGAGAAAGATGGATTAAACTGGATGCTCAATGACACTCTTGAGCCATGTTTCCTCCCAGCAGTGCCTACTTCTGAATTTCTGATTAGTGAGATTAATAAATCCCTATTGTTTAAACCTCTTTTAGATATTGTCACTCAAACAGCCTCCTTTCCATTATCCTGTTATATTCCCTTCATAGCTCTTATCACTATGAGAAAGTATCTTATTTATTGATTAGTTTCCTTATCTGCCTATCCCCCCACTCCCTCTTCTAGAACATGAACTCCCCAGAACAGGGCCCTTACCTCTGCCGTTTGCTGCTCTGTCCCCAGAGCCTAGACCGAAGTGTTAGGGAACAAATATAAATCTAAGAGTCTCACAGTTCAATGGGGAAACAGAAAAATACACGCTAACATTACAATGTCACAAATGTCATCCTCGAGGTAAAAATCACAGGCGACGAGTTAGGGACTGTGCTACGTGGCTGCTGTGGCCAGTCTGGTCTCAGACTTTTCTCCCCAAAACGTTCATAAGTAAAAGTAGAAAACCTATCATTTTCAAACTCGTTTTAAAAAGAGATTGCTTGTTTTTATAAAACAAATTTAAACCAGGGAATCCTGTTTTAAAGGAAAGCTTGCATTTTTGTTTGCGGTTGTGCAAATGTAAGCCAGGGCCATTGTGTGGGAGGTGAGCAAGTGCAGATGTTTCCAGAGCAGTTGTGGCCTTTATTCTGGGGTGGGCGGGAGATGGCACATGTTTGAGAGAGCCTGGTCTCCACTGGAAGTGGTCGCTTCTTGGTGGCCTGAGTGGTCTGTGGAGCTGGCTGCTGGGAATTTTCATGTGCTCTTCCCGGAGCGTTGCTTGCAGAAAGGACGTGCAGGCTTGGGCATCTCTGCCCGCTAGAGGGACAGAGGTGGACCTGGCTTTCTCCATCCAGCCTGGACTGGCCTGTTAGTGTCCTTCAGGATAGAATCTCTAGAAATTGTGATCAGGTTAGAATACTATGTTGTGAGCATGTCCTATGAGGCTCAACAATTGAAAGCATCCTGAAAACGGACTGATACTGTGTTACGACACTGTTGTCCTACACCACCAAGTAAACAAAAATGGACCGATGTTGGCCTCTTGTGCTCTGATGTGATTGTTAATGCACGTGGGGGAGTGTGGAGGAAGGGCTCTCTCCTGTGGGAAGCAGAAATGCCCACTGTCAGTAATCCTAGGAAGAGGGACATCTTGGGATGAGAAATAAGGACTGGAGAGATGGGCCTCAGACCGGGGTGAAGAGGGAGCTCCCTCTCTCTCTCGGGTAGGGGTCAGCAAATTTTCTGCGAAGAACTAGATAGCAAGTATTTTAGGCTTTGCGGGTCATACACGTGGTGACAATACGCATGGTGATGGGGTCTAGAAACCAGAGGGAATAGACATGCCACAAGGAGGTAAGCTAACTCCAAGGAGATGCTTGGCCAAGAGCTATGCGATCAGCCTACCTTCCAGGACCCTCTAAGGATGTGGGCTCCGAAGACAGTCATTTCTAATAGCAGCTAAAATAGTACCTAAGAGTTTCTAATAGCAGTAAGATAGTGCCTGTCATCTCTCTTGTTAACTCCTAAACCTTTCTTCAGGTAGAAGTCACAGCCTTGGCTCAGATGTGTTGAGGGAAGTAAGAGCAGGGTCTGACCATACTTGGGACCCAAGAGCAAAGGGGCCAGCTGTTCCCTGAGCCTGGAGGCGATGGTGGCCCCAGTGGACCCTAACAGAGGACGGCTGTGCCCCGGGCAGTCCCAGCAGCAGTGGAGGCTGTCGTGCAGTAGCCTCTGCAGAGTGAAGACAGTTTAACAAGAGAGGCCTGTCCCTGGGAGAGAAGGAGTCCACAGGTGCTCTAGAAACAGTAGTAAATAACTGCAGACACTTCTCTGTAGGCATGTGTGGTCTTGAGCCATCACAACTGGATGTTTAAGGAAAATGAGGTCCTCTTTGGTTATCACAGGCGGTACAGACTGGACATGCCAGTTCCTCCTTTGATGTCCTCGTAGCACCAGCGCTTGTGAGGAGCACAGAGTAGGTGGTCAAGACATTGTTCTGAGGCTGACTGACAGCTCCAACCCCATGCTAGACAAACCGTCAGGCCCCAGCCGTCAGCCTCTACTGAGCACAATGACCTTGGCAGTTAGAACCAGGACTGAAGTCCACTGGGCAAGTCAAAGGAATTGCTTTAATTGCGATCATGAAGTGTCATACAGATCTGCTCTGCTCCCGTCCCACCAGGGAGAAAAGCCCCTCGTCGTCAGCCATGGTGGAAGAATGACGTTGAGAGCTCTCCTCCAACTGTTGGATGGTCTAGCCAGCCTCTCTCACGGCGGCCTCCACCGCCTCCCGGCCCAGGCAGAGGCTGGAGAACCTCTGCTCGCCAATCATGCAGTAGCTGCTCTTCAGGGCACCCACGATCACCAGGAAGCCCCCGGCTTTAGCAGGCTGCTGAGGTTCTTGAGGGCTGTGCAGAAGGCAGGGAGGTCAGGGCAGGCGGCATCCAGGCACAGCGTGCTCAGCAGGCAGTCAGCCAGGGGCAGGGGGCAGCAGGGCTGGCTCTGAGTCACATCGCACTTCAGGACTTGCTTGACCACCTGCCTCAACTTCTCCTCCTTCTCTGGCCCCTTGACTCTGAAACACACAAACCAACAAACGCTGCTTGCTACCTTACTCATGGGGACCCCAGATCTCTTTGGTGTCAATGCGACTAAGCCATAATCAATCTATAAATCAAAATTCGGGTGAGTTTATTATGAGCCAGATCTGAAGACTAGCCTGGGGCCTTCCTTCCCCAAGGAAGGAAGGGCACCAAAAAAGCGGGGTGTACAGAGTGGTTATATACCATCTTGGAACAATGAGCATACATCACATACACCCGGAATGTTCCTTTTATAGTTGTCACAAGATGCTTAGCTGGCACAACAGATAGAGGAACACAACAGATCGGTGGTCACAAGGTGAGCACAGCAGGTCGGTAATTAATCCTTAGTTCCCAGGAAGAGATGCTTATCCTTAAAGAAATGCCCATATATGGGGAAGCCACATCCCTGTCTTTAAGGGCATCATTTTTGTCTTTGGGACATAGTATTTAAAGCAGATGTACAATGTGTGCTCATCAGTCCCTTTTGGAAAAACAAGGTCAGGCCGAATTAGTTTTAAATAAATAGCTTCTTCATATACTGTAATATGTACTATTGCTTTTCATTTATTTATCATCGGTCAGGGCTGAAAATGGCAGTGTTGTCCCAAATGTTAGGTCCTTAGAGCCATCCCTGTGGTAACAGCAAAGAAAGAAGAAATAAGGGATCATTTTGGCATCTGAACGTGACCACATTCCCTTATGCTGGGTACAATATCTTTATAAAGTAAATAAGAACATGGAAATGATAATACAAATACCCAGCTGCCGCCCTCTACAATGGACTGCCCCCATGAAATTATTCTTCTTCCACTACTTAGAATAGTGTCTAGTTCATTTATTATTTATTATTATTATTACTCTTGTCCCCTCTACCAAACTGCGAGGTATTGGCTATTTGACCCGTATGTACCAGGTAATAATGGGCTTAAAATGCCGAAACGGGGTCTTTGCAGCAGCAACTGATCATTGAGGGGCAGTGGGTCAACTGGAGACGTTTATAGAAAATGTTGATCCCTATCCCACAGCTGTGGCCAAGGCTCCTCTAGAGAGAAGAAAACTACAGTTTCTCCTCTCAGGCTTCAAAAACTATTACAGATAGATAGTGTGTTTTCTGATGGAGATCATATTCTTGGTAGCCTTCCCAGGAATCTTATCCTTTTCTGTCAAATCAATGGGGTTTCTTTTCTTTTCTTTTCTTTTTTTGGTGAGGAAGATTGGCCCTGAGCTAACATCTGTGCCAGTATTCCTCCATTTTGTATGTGGGACACCACCGCAGCCTGGCTTGATGAACGGTGTGTACGTCCATGCCCAGGATCTGAACCAGTGAACCCTGGGCCATCGAAGTGGAGCACATGAATGTAACCACTACGCCACGTGAATGGCCACCTCAATGGGGTTTCTTGAGAGAAAAGCAGTTAATGAAAAGAGAAGAGAAAGCAAGTGCAAGAGATGGCATAGAGTGCCTCGGATCCTTTCGGAATTAGTGGAGGAATGAAGGAGCAAACTAACAAATTAACCAAATTAAATAAATGCATAGAGTGCACAAGAGAAACTAGAGAAACAGACAAGAGAGAAAGAAGTAGCAGAGAGTCAGAGGGGTAAGAGAAAGAGAAGAAACAATGAGTGTGTAAAGTGCTCAGAAGGTCACAGAGCTCACATAATAGGAGTGAGGATCGGGGGATCCAGCCCTTCGAGGAAGTTAATGAACAAAGCACCAGGGGTGCTTACATTCAGGAAACCCACAGCCCATTAGCTCCCGGAGAAGACGGCCACTTGGGCAGCAAGGCTTGATGGAGACAGCAGAGGACGGCCCAACATCAGAGCCAGCGAAAGAGAGGCTTCCAGTGGGACTGTTTCTGGTCATGAAGAAAGGCAGTGGTTTAAATAAAACTTGGAGGTTTACCTCCCGGTAGAATGATTTGAAATAGTAGCAATTAATGGTGGATATCTTATTTAAATATTTAGTTAAAATCTTAAGCCTAGTGTATATAATCAGTTATTTGCAAACATCCGTTAGTTTTGTTATAACTTTCCATTTAAGAAGCTTAGCAATAAGCACATGAAAAGATGCTCAACATCATTGGCCAATAGAGAAATGCAAATCAAACCATGAGACACCACTTTACACTTACTAGGTGGCTATACTGAAAAAGACAGACAGCAACAAGTATTGTTGAGGATGTGGGGAAACTGGAACCTACACACACTGCTGGTGAGACTGTAGAATGATCAAGCTGCTTTGGAAAACGGTCTGAAAGTTCCTCAAAAGGTTCAACATAGAGTTACCACATGACCCAGGAATTCCACTTGTAGGTATATAGCCCACAAGAATTGAAACATGTCCACACAAAGACTTGTGCGTGAGTATTTATAGCAGCATTATTCATAATAGCCAAAATATGGAAATGACCCAAATGTCCATCAACTTATAAATAGATAAATATAATGTGGTATGTCCATACAGTGAAATATTGTTCAGTAATAAAAAAGGAATGAACAACTGATACATGCCACAACATGGAAGGACCTGGAAAACATTCTGCTGAGTGAAAGAAGCCAGACACAAAAGGCCACACGTTGTGTGACTCCATTTATATGAAATGTCCAAAAACACAAATCTATAGAGACCAAGAGCAGACCAGTGGTCGCCAGGGGCTGAGAGGATTAGGGGGAAATGGGAGTGACAGCTAATGGGCACAGGGTTTCTTTTGGGAGGTAGAAATGTTCTAAAATTGTGGTAAGGATCGTACAATTCTGTGAATATACTAAGAACTATTAAATCACACACTTTAATCGGGTGAATTGGATCTTATGGGAATTTTATCTTGGTAAAGCTATTCTATTAAAAAAAGAGAGAGAGAAGCTTAGCAAGGTATTGGTTTCAGGGAATTCCTATGAACCGATAACGTGGTATATAGGGAACAATAATTACCTTTGGGTGGCTCTACCCGCTCCCCTATCAAGGGTAGAAAGGGTGGGAGGGGACCAATTTGTACTGATTGTCCTGGACTCTTCTGGTTTCAGCACCGGCAATCCCACGTCGTGGGAACCCTCCCAGTCCTGGGAAAACTGGGAAGGTTAGTCAGTCCCAAAGTAGGAAAACCAGTTACAAAGCTGCCACCTAGCCTGAGAGAATGTGTATGATTTGGCAGAACATTTTAAGATAAAAAATAATAATTCAGGGGCCAGCCCTGTGGCTGAGTGGCTGGGTTCGCGCACTCCACTTCGGTGGCCCAGGGTTTCCCTGGTTCGGATTCTGGCCGTGGACATGGTACCGCTCCTTCGGCCATGCTGAGGCGGCGTCCCATATAGCACAACCTGAAGGACCCACAACTAGAATGTACAGCTATATAATGGGGGGCTTTGGGGAGAAGAAGAAGATGAAGAAGAAAAAAAGAAGATTGGCAACAAATGTTGGCTCACGTGCCAATCTTTAAAAAAATAATAATAATAATTCAACATTATGGAAGTCTGTGTGGAACACAGATTTGAATAGGTAAATTAATCTAGAATAGAAAAATTTCAAATAACCTATCTGTACCTATGGATAACTTAAGTGTACATAAAACGCTAAAGAGGTGACAACATGGTGTTAATTGAATGTGTTTAAGGATCATCCTCTATCATGGGAACATTGTGGGAGCCTGTATTTAAGTGATTACATCGAAAGCAGGTTGGACCTCTGTGCCCTGTTGTGTGTTAAGCTATTTTAAAGACACAAGTTACCACAGAATGAGTACTTGCCAGTCAGATGATGATGGAAATTGTTCCCAAACTGTGAGTCACACTGTGAAGTCTAGAAAGCTCTCAGAGAATGTGCCAGTTTGAGAGGGAAATTTGTTGGAAACACCCACTGTGGCGGATACCTGTGTGTCCTTGGACGTACAGCCAACATCGGTGAACTCAGTTCCCGAGGTGGCTGAGTAAAGATTACGCCTCAGGGCTCCTCGGGGCCTGCAAGCCCACCCGCGGGGAAATGGACTCGCCTGGAGACCCAGGCAATTACCACTCAGCCTCGCTTTTAGCTTAAGGGGTAAGTGATAAACACACACTAGTAAAACGTTAGGCCCTTTTACAGAGAGGGAACAGCACAGCGCCATTTCTCTAGTTCTAAAGATCTGCTCTCTCAAAAGAATCAATATGCAAAAAAAAGGGCAGTGATTTCCTCTGTAAATATGCTGTCTGTGAGAGCCTGAGGCAGCTGGGGAGGGAGGGCAGGAATGAAAGGATGAAGAGCAGGATTCCCGGGAAGAACATTTAGCAAGACTGTCTTCGAGAACCCCAGGAAATTATCCCGGGACTTAGAGCAGGTTGCTCCCGCCCTGTCTCGGCAAGGCAGGTGGTGAATCAGAATCCCCTGGACACAGTTTTTCAATTACACTCACCTCCTCCAAGCCCCATCCCTAGATGTTCCAGCAGGCACCTCCGGAGGGAGAGCCATGAAAACGTGTACAGGAAATAAAAAGCTAAATGAGCTTGGATGTCAGTGGAAGAGTTGTAAGAGCAAGGGATAATCATTGGTTGACTTTCGGTACAGGCCACAGCTGAGTCAGGTGGAAGACATTCTGGGAGACAGAGTCTGGAAAGCAAAATGCACACATGTATTTTACAAAGATTTTTTTGAACCTCTGCTATGTGCTAGAAGAGTGCTGGGCAATGAGGATGTAGGTGGAGCAAATGAGAAATAGGTCCTATCCTCATGGAGATTACAGTGTGGTGGGGGAGAAAGAATTAACCAATGATCATCCACAAAAATGGAAAATTAAGCTGTGATAAATGCTAGGAAGGAGAGGAACATGGCACTGCTGGAGGAATATTGGGAGCTTAATTTGGTCTACAGTATCAGGAAAGCTCTGCCAAAAAGGAGTCAGGGCAGCAGAGACATAGAGGATAAATAAGGAGGAGTTAACTAGGCCAAAGAGAGTAGGGATGGGAAGAGGATCTCCCATAAGAGGAAATAGCAAGTGCAAAGGCACTGTGGTGGGAGGAAACATGGAGGGGAGGAGACTGCCAATGTGGCTGGATCTCAGAAAATAAAGCAGAGCATGGTAGAAAGTGTGGTAAATGGGGTCAACAAGTGCCAGACGGGGCAGGACTTTGTGGACCATGTTAAGAATTTTGCTTTTTATCTTAAAAGGTATGGACGGTCTTTAAGGAGTGCTAAAGAAGGGAGTGAGGTGATCAGATCTACACTTTAAGTTGATTACTACGTTAGGACAGGAGTGGAGGTGGGAGGCCACTTAGGAGAAAGAGGATGGTAGCTGGGACCAGGGTGATGGAAAACATTGGAAGAAAGACACTGGTTCAAGAGGAACTCAGGAAATAAAATGGACAGAACCTGGTGCTGGTCACGGAACATGACTGAGAGAGAGATGGCAAGGCTGGCTTCCAGGCTTCCGGCTTGTCCATTAATTGTGTGATGGTGCCATTCAAGGAGATAAGAACACCAGCAATGGAGCAGATTTGGGGGAGATCATAGTTCTATTTGGGCACATTGAGTTTGAGAGGCTTTGAGACCTATGAGTAGAAATGTTTACACTTTGAAAGTAATGGCCAGTTGAGGATTTCTCAACCTGCCCTGTTAATTTTCCCCAAGAGAGAATGCAGTGAGAGCACCTATTTAAGAGAAAAGCATCCTTTAAAAAGGCAGAAAGTTCTCAGAGGCATCGCTGAAACAATCGTCATGACCATCAGGATCCTGATGTTGAGGAGTGTCCATCCCTTACAAGACATGAAAACATAGAGATGCTCTGGAATAGAGGCAGTTCACTAGTTCATGGAACAAATTTGGCATGACTGTGTCTATTTTGGGCAATAGACAAACACCTTTTTTATTTTTATTTTTTTGGAAGATTGGTTCTGAGCTAACATCTGCTGCCAATCCTCCTCTTTTTTGCTGAGGAAGACTGGCCCTGAGCTAACATCTGTGCCCATCTTCCTCTACTTTATATGTGGGATGCCTGCCACAGCATGGTTTGAGAAGCGGTGCGTAGGTCCACACCCAGGATCCGAACCAGCGAACCCCGGGCCACCGCAGCAGAGTGTGCAAACTTAACCACTGCACCAGTAGGCTGGCCCCAACACCTTTTTAAATAGATTGAAAATGTTTATGTAGAGAACATCTGCTTTAGAGAACTGCCATTCTGCATATGCTCAAGCTTTCTCCTGTCAGGGACACTGAGGTAAGCGGAGGAACTGTTTTCTGTAGAGACAACCAGAAGGGGCTCCAGCCTCCCCAGGTCCCTCCTGGCTGCCCTGAGGGCTGAGGAGAATAACAGCAGAGCACACCTCTAACTCACGTGCATCCCCCAGTGTATCTTGTTGGGAAGCTCTGTTCTAGACACCAGCGCTTTTCGAACTGTAAAATGCATACAATACCCTGCAGATCTCATCAAAAATGCAGATGCTGATTCTGTAGGGAGAGAGCGGGGCCCAAGAGTCTGCATTTCTAACAGGCTCCCAGGCAATGTGGAAGCTGCTTCTCTGGGGACCACAAGGCAATCTGCTCCAAGTCCCAGGAGCCAGAGGTTAATTAATGCTGTTTCTAGGATGTCTTAAGGTAAAAGTTCATTTTCTTCGGTTCACGCTTGAGCAGTTAGTTATATCTTAGTATTTGACTTTCTGACTCGAGAAATGAAGAGTGTGAGGCAAGAATTTGGTACCAGTGTCTTACAACTTTTCAGAGAGTGGTAAAAATGAGTAGTATCTAAATGTATGAGACATATTCCAAAGGCGGAGGAACAGGAGACAGCTCAAATTGTCTCTGGCAGCAGTCAGCGCAAGAAATAGCTTCAGATAAAGAAGAAATAATCTCAGGGGAAATAGGCTGTGGGTTGACAGAGGTACTTGACGATGCAAGAAAGACATAAGCTGAATGGGATCACTATCATTCCCAAAATAGTTGAAGCCACAGGATCTAGCATGAGGATAAGGCTGAGAATGCAGAACTTGACTGCCAAAAATACAATCCCTTAATCTAACGGAGCGACTGGGAAGGGACAGTGTCTCAAGAGGCAATTGCTACAACTGACGATTCTGGCACGAGATAAGAAATGCTTTTAGGGTCCTGCTACATTTTAAGGATTCATTTCTGAATGAGATGGAAAGGCTCGTGATGGCCAGGGAAATTGAGAACAAAGTTCTAAAAGCCCTTTTGACATGATTTGGACTTCAGAAAGGTGTGTTGTCTGACAATGACTGAGAACTTTTTTACAAACTTTCCCTGAAATTCTTAAATCCTCGGAAATTCCTAATGTATCAAATAATTTTGGATATTGTCCAAATCCTCATAGCTACAGGTTTTTTTTTTTTTCCTAGTTAATACCAATTTCATTCTGTGGAATCATATAGTCAATAGAAAAGAGAAGTTTGAAATTACTTTTATTTTGAAGAATATATCTTCAGTTTGAAGACTACAGCCAGCATAAAATTCTAAGTAAGGGATTTGCAAGTTACAATGGCCTATGAAAGTAGCCTCTCTCAACTTCTTACTAAATGCCAGGGAGAAAAATAGAGCAATATTTAGGCAATATTAAACAGTTTTATGACGTTGCTTACATGTAAGGGCAACAAAAATACATTCCCAATATGCATAGACTTAGCAAATATGTCACTTACATGTTCTTGAAAAAATTACTTGAAGACCTATTCAGTTGACTAAGTGATAAACCAGAATTAAAACCCCAATGACTAGAAATAATCATATAAAACGAGCATAATATAAAACGTACACACAATTGCAAATATGATTACAAACCAAAAACAAATATCCAAATGTTTGGGTGTCAAAAATTGTTAAATTCCTCATATTACAAGGAAGAAAAACAGTTACTGACTTTTACCTGATATTGATAAGCTTAGAGAATTTGTCTCCAGTAGACCTGCATTATAAGAAATACTACAACAAGTTCTTCAGGTGACGGGAAATGATGCCAGATAGAAGCCTAGATCTGAGGAAAGGAATGAGGAATACTGGACAGGATAGATATGCGGGTAACTATAAAAGATTTTATATATGTTTGTTTCAAATGTTACTGACTGATGTGAATATGCTGAAAACTACTGAGCTATACACTGAAAAATAGTTGAGATGGAGGGGCTGGCCCCGTGGCCGAGTGGTTAAGTTCGTGCGCTCCGCTACAGGCGGCCTGCTGTTTCGTAGGTTTGAATCCTGGGCGCGGACATGGCACTGCTCATCACACCACGCTGAGGCAGCGTCCCACATGCCACAACTAGGAGGACCCACAATGAAGAATATACAACTATGTACTAGGGGGCTTTGGGGAGAAAAACGAAAAAAATAAAAATCTTAAAAAAAAAATAGTTGAGATGGTAAATTTCAGGGCATGCGTTGTGTTTTAACCACAATTAAAATAAAATAATAAAAAACAAATAAATAAAAGTACTACTGACTACTTAAAGCAAAAATAATAACAATGTATTGTAGCGTTACAGTATATATAGAGTAAAATATGTGACAACAAGTGCATAAGGAGTGGGAGAGTGGGTTAAAGGAATTACACTGTTGTAATATTTTACATTGTTCATGAGGTAATAAATATGTTAAAAATACATAATGCAGTTTCTAGAAAAATCACATGCATACATACACATACACAATCATGCAAAACACAAAAAGAGGTCAATATGGGCAAGCCCCATGGCTGAGTGATTAAGTTTGCATGCTCCACTTCAGTGGTCCAGGGTTCACTGGTTCAGATCTATGGTGTGCACCAACACACTGCTCATCAAGCCATGCTGTGGCAGCATCCCACATAGAAGAACTAGAATAATTTACAACTAAGATATACAACTGTATACTGGGCCTTTGGGGAGAAAAAAAGAAAAGAAGATTGGCTACAGATTTTAGATCAGGGCCAATCTTCCTCACCAAAAAGAAGAACTGAAACTTAAAAAAATATATATTACCATAAAAAAAAAAGAGTCCAATAGAGGAAAGAAAAGTCAATAGAGGAGATAAAAAGGAATACTAAAAATGTGTATACTTATATTAAATGGAATATCAAAAATTATTCCATTCACCAAGGAGAAGCAGGGAAAAAAGCACAAATGAGCAACAAACAGATGGAACAAATAGAAAATATATACTAAGATGGTAGATTTAGACTTGATCATACAATATCAGTAATTACATTAAATGTAAATGGACTAAACAATTCAGTTAAAAGGCAGAAATTGTCACATTGGATTGAAAAGAAAGACCTACTACATGCTATTTGCAAGAAAAATATTTTAAGTATAAAAACACAGACTGGTTGAAAACAAAAGGGTGGAAAAAGATATATCATGTATATTTGTTACCTGTTACTGCATAATAAATTACTCCCAAACTTAGGAACTTAAAATGACAAAGATTTATCTCACAGTTTCTGTGGGTCAGATATCCTGGCACAGATTAGATGAGTACCTCAGGTGCAAGGTCTTTATTGAGTTTGCAGGGTTGGCCATGTCTTCAGTCTCATCTGAAGATCCAACTGGGGGAAATTTTCTTCCAAGCTCACTTCTTAGGACAAGTATGTGAAAGACAGCACCCAACAGGGAAGCTGTAGTCTTTTTGTGACCTAATTTCAGGATTGATGTCCCACCACTCTGCTGCATTGTATTTGTGACTTGAATAGAGTCACTAAATCCAATGGACACCCAAGGGGAGAGAATTAAACAAGAGTGTGAATAGTTGAGGTGAGGATTGCTGGGGGCCATCTTAGAGGCTACCTACCACTCCAAGCAAACATCAAGCATAAGAAGGCTGGTGTGGCCACATTAATATCAAAGTAGACTTCAAGACAAAGTATATTACTGGTGGAAAAGGGAGATATTTCATAATCATAAAATGGTCAATTCATCAAGAAGACATAATTCTAAAAATGTATATAGCTAATAACAAAGCTTCAAAATGCATGAAGCAAATGTTGACAGAACAACGGAGAGCGAGAGATAAACCCACAATCATAGGGTGAGATTTTAACACCTTCTCTCAGTATTTGATAAAAAAAAATCATGTAGAAGTTTAAACAATGCTATCAATCTACCAGACTTAATTGACATTTATAGAAACTAAGTCCACAACTGGATAATATACATTCTTTTCAATGTAGAAAGTACACAGATTGTTCACCAAGATAGACCATAAGCTGATAAAATAAAACGCTGACTACAACAAAATTCGATTAGAAACCAAAAACAATAAGATATCTAGAAACTCTCTAGATTTTTGGAAAGTAAGCAAAACAATTCTAATAATTCATAGTCAAAGAAGAAATCACAAAGGAAATTAGAAAATATGCTAAATCAGATAATAATAAAAATATGACAAATCAAAAATCATGGGATGAAGCTAAAAGAGTGCTGAAGAAAATTTATAGCTTTAAATGCCTACAAGAGAAGAAAGAAATGTGTGAAATCAGTGACCTAGGCTTCCACCTTAAGAAGCTAGAAAAAGAAGAGCACATGTCAGAACTATAGTAAGTGGAAGAAAGAAATTGAGAAAAGTAAGAGTAGAAATCAATACAATACAAAATGGACTGACAATCGAGAAAATCAGTAAAGCCAAGAGTTGGTTCTTTGAAAAAATTAATAAAATTTATAAATCTCAAGCAGGATTGATCAAGATTTTTTAAAAAAAAGGACAAATTACCAATTTCAAGAATGAAAGAGGAAAGATGACTAAAGATCATATAGAAATTAAAAGGATAATAAAGGAATATTGTAAAACACTTTATGCCAATAAAGTTGACAATCAAAATGAAAAGGACAAATTCCTTGAAAAATAGTACTTATCAAAACAGACAAAAGAAGTAGGAAATTCAAATACCCAATAAAGAAATAAAGGTTCTCATAAAAAACCTCCACAAACTTGAAAAACCCTCAGCTTCAGATAGCTTCACTGGGGAATTCTATCAATCATTTAAGGAAGAAATAATTCTAATAATACAAACTCTTTCAAAAAATGGAGGAGGAAGAAATACTTCCAACTTGTTATATGAATCTAGCCTCATGCTGACATCAAAATCTGCCAAGCATGTTACAAGAAAATAAAATTATAGCTCAATACCCCTCATAGATATAGATGCAAAAATCTTTAACAAAATATTAGCAAATCACATCCAGGGAGACACAAAAGGATACTACTTCATGACAAAGGGGTTTATGCCAGTTTGATTTAACATTCTAAATTATCCAATGTAATTCACATTTTCAGAATAAAGGAGAAAAATCATATGACCATCTCAACAAATGCAAAAAGTATGTATGAAAAGTTTCAACATTCAATTAAAAACTCCCAAGAAACTAGGAATACAAGAGAACTTAGTCTGGTAAAGAATACCTATGAAAAACCTATAGTTAAGATCATTCTTAATGATGAATCATTGAACATTTTTTCCTAACATATGGAAATAGGCACAAATGTCTGCTCTCATCATTTCTATTCAACATTCTTTTGGAAGTCCTAGCCACTGTAATAAGGCCAGAAAAATAAATAAAAGTCATAAACACGGAATAGAAGAAGTAAAACTATTTTTATTTGCAGATGATGTAAGAGTATACATAGAAAACCATATGCAATCTACAAAAAACACTACTAAAATGAATTAGGGAAGTCAGCAAGGTCACAGGACACAAGGGCAATATACAAAGATCAATTATATTTCTATATACTAGCAAATGAAATAAAAATAAAATTAGCATGAAACAAAAATGAAATTAAAAATTACAACTAGCAGTAGTATTAAAAAACATGAAACACAGGAAAAATTTAACAAAATATATGTGAAATATGAGAACTGCAAAACATTGCTGAGAGAAACTGAAGTCCTAAATAAACTGAGAGATAAACCATGCTGGTGGACTGCAGAATCAATATATCCATTCTCATAAATTTATTTGTAAATTCAAAGAAATCTCAATCAAAATCTCAGCAAGCCTTTTTTGAAGAAATTGACAAGTTTATCCTAAAATTAATGGCACTAAATTTACCAAAAAAATCTTGAAAAAGAACAAAGTTGGAGGACTCATACTATCTGATTTCAAGACTTACCATCCTTGGTGAAAAGGATAAAGGACTAGCATAAATCCAGTGGAAATTTAGTAACTGCATGAAAGCAAAAAGGTTAATTGCAAACAAAATATAAAACTCCTAGTTTATTCATACTGCTATATTATAAAGAGTTGTACCACGAATGAGTCACCTTGATAACTTAAATTTAACAATCCACGTTTTCTTCTAATACAACAGTGTAGCAACAATATGTAAGAAAATGAACATAAAGTTTGAAATACTCTTAATAACCTTGAAGTCAGCAGACCATTAAAAAGAAATGGGAGGGCTAAAGAAATAGAAGCAGACTTCAGAGTTAATTTCAGACAGGAAACTGACCCAGGAATAAACAAAAGTTGGTAAATAGATGGGAATCAAATTTAAATGCAACTATAGAAAAATGAATTGACCTTCACTCCAAGAAGAGCATGGAGGCAAGCATACTCCTTAGGGACACGTTAAGACCACAGGATTTCATATTTATTGTGGGGATTCAGGAGTATTACCTCAATCCTCCTGTTGTTGAAGTTCAGAAACACGGGAGTCGTCCTTGATACTTCCCTCTCCTCATTCCCATAACCAATCATTACCAACTCTTACCCATTCTATCTCAAAAATTCATCTCAAAGTAATCTACCTCTCTCCATCACCTAGTCCAAACCTCTATCATCTCCTACCTGGATTTAAATTGTCTCCTTTCTGCATCTCTCATTCTCCTCTAAGCCCCTCCAACCCATTCTCCACACGATAGCCAGAGAGATCTTCGTAAAAGTAAATTTGGTCTTATTGCTCTCCCCATTATACCTGTAAGGGCTTCTCCTTACACCTGAGGCCACAATCTTTAACTTGGCCTGCAGGCCCTAATGATCTGGCACCTGCTTGCCTCTTGTGATGTGACCTCTAGGTAACAAGGGACCTCCTCTGTCTTGTTCACCGTTCTTTCCCAGTAGCTAGTACTACGGCACAATGTAGGTGCTCAATTTAAGTTTGTTGAATGAATGAATGAATGCTAGTACCTTTAACCGTGAGCCAAAAAGTGTTAGCCCTTGTTTCTTGAGGGAGATTGTCTTGCGAGAAAATCAGAGCTCTTTCCTGACCAAATCATGGGATATGTTCATTAAAAACATATATGCCTTCCCATTGTGAGTGAAAGACAAGAAAAGGAAAGACAAAGGATGTTGTGCAACACGCAACGTCTGCAGTATATCAGCAAAAGGGGAAATGTAGGAAAAAGTGAACTGGGGGAAGGGAGAGAGACAGTTCATGTGCAAATTAAACCATGGGTAAAAGAGCATGGGGAAAGAGAAAAAATGTACAAAACAAAAACAAAAAACCCCATAAGAGCAGGAAAAAAAAGAAAGGTAAGTACAACTGAGCATATAAGAAACAGCAGACAAGGCCAGCAGGATCCTAGGAGAAAGAGTAAAGTGGTCCTTTTATGAGTTTGCACAGGAGTCTGTGGGGTCTCAGCAACATGCGTAGCAGCAAAGACATGATGCTCCAGGAGCCGATGGTCCGCTGGGCAGGAGAGTGGGCCTGAGCTGAGCAATTACGGGACAATCGGCCGAAGACCGAGGCACGTCAGGACAAGAGAAGGACAAGGCGAAATGCAGAACTGGCCACCTCTGGCTAGCAGGCTGCTGCCAATTCTCGTGCGGGGAGAAATTAATTTAAACAAGATTCATTTGCATAAATTTTACTTGTAGACGGAGTAGTGTAAGATTTTGATCATTAGTTGTGAGTTTGTAAAGCTCTATTTTTATGGATGGTGAGTAACAAATTCTTTTCAAATACTTCCTTGATGCTGATAATCTCAGTTTAAAAACCTAGTCAGCTTTTGCTGTATCTGGTGGCGTCAGCACTGGCCACCCCCACAGCAGAGTTCTCTGTGCTTGGATCACTAGCAACAGAACGGCTCTGGGGCACGAAGCTCTGACAGCCAGAAGCTGCTGGTGAGGAGCTGTTTTCGCCTTAGCTGATGTTGTCCCCAAACAAGATCTGATGTACCTGACCGACAGGCTGCACCTACACACAGCCCTGGAAAGGTTTTGTGTGTATTCCTCTCAGCTCAGTGTGCATCTCTTCAACTCTCTCCCTGTGCTTTCTGCTATTCTGGTGCGTGCACACACACACTCACTTCTCTGTCTTGTTCTCTCTCTCTAGCTCTCTCTTTCTCCATCTGAATTTCTGTTTGGTTTCTCTCTTTCTGTTTCCTTTGCTTTGCAACTTGGACTTGACAGATAATTCTTGGTTCAGAAAAACAACTGTCACTCAGGTACCCTCAAAAAGCCAGGAAGCAGACCCCAGCTTCTCTATCTGTTCCCTTCCAGTTCACACACGTAAGTCACCACTGGGGACCAGTCGAAGGCCCCTGGCTCCTTCTTCAGCCACTTCTCCAGCTCTTGCAGGTTCTGGTCAGTGTAGTCGGTGGCGATGATCTCCTTGAAGGATTCACAAGCAGAGAGGAGCTGATAGATGGTGGGGCCAGAGCCGATGTCAATCAGGACGTCTCCCTGCAGGCCATCTGGTCTAGAGGAGGGAAGGAAGAAGGGGGGACCAGGCATTATACGGTAGCGGACGGAGCCGATTTGCATCGTCTTTGCCAGAATTGTGATGGAAAGCCCCAAGGAGAGCCCCAGAGGCAGGTCATCTCTCTATTCACTCCTCCTCCCTCAACGTCTTTTTTTAAAACATCTTTTCATTTTCTAGTCCTCAATCCAGGGTGGTGACATGTTGCTGGGATATTTTTAGGTCTAGGAAAAAGAAAAAAAGATCTATATGTGGTGTAGAGACCCCTGATCCAGAAAGACCGCTACACAGAGAATGTAAAAACTGTTGACGGGAAAGCCTCAAAACGAGTTTATTTGGGAATAGCCAAAACAATTGCCATTCAGGAGCGCATGCTATGGCAACCACGGGCAAAGCCGGAAGGGAAAGGAGGGGAGCAGGTTTTATAGAGAAAAGGAGGAGGAGGGCGGGCTCTTCTAAATGAAAATCCATTGGGGGAAGTAACGGTTCAGTGCATCAACAGCTTCTCATTGGCTGAGCTTCGGCATTTCTCATTGGCTGGGCTGTTGCCAGGTGGGGAGAGAAGTCTTCCTTGAGTAGTAAAGTGGTTTTACTTCCTGTCCAAGATGCAAGCCTCCCTCTCTTCCTGTCTGGGGTAATTGGTGACGTGTGATGGGGCGTGAGAGCTCCCCCTACAGGCCTTCCCAACTCCAATTTAGTTAAGGTTTCTTTTATTAATTTCCACAAAACTATTAAGGAGTACTTTTGGGGAAAGTTAAAAAAAAGTTTTTAAATTGAGTTTATATATAATGTCTTTCTCCAAAAAGCACCCAGTTCTTCATATACTGGGAATTTTTTTTCCCACGCATATTCACAGCATTCCTTTGAGTTAGGAACAGAATAAGTATTAGAATCTCTGTTTCTTAAGTGGCCCATCATGGTTAAATGGCTGGCTCTGGTCACCTAGCAAATTCATACAGAATCAAGGACAGCACTCTCATCCTCTGATACCCTTTTGCATGGCCAAAAAAGACAATGGATGCAAAAGCACTTTGTAAACTGTAAAATATCTCTACCAACGTTAGTTTTTACCCTCATTAAAGAAATGATGCCCAAAGGGCTGTCAAATAACAATGCCTAGACACAAAACCCAGTCATGCCCTGAGACTCTATCTCAAAATGCATGACTTGCCTTTCGGAGGGGAGACGCACAGACAACAGACAAACTTACCTAGGCAGAAGATCTTGAAAATGTTTTTCAGAAGATACCTAAGAGTCTCATTTTCTGCAGAGTGCCTGGACCCAAAGTTGTAATATTTTCCTAAGTAATCCTGAGGGTTAAAATGGCTCAGATAAGTGTCCTTGGAGGTGAAGCCAGATTCCATTGTGTCTCAGGCCTGCTGCCACCAATCTACCGCCCACGCTCCCTCTCCTCAAGAAACTGGGTAGTCACCCTGCGGAGGTTGACTTCCTAAGTCTCAGGCCATTAATCTTTCTTCTATCAGTTTAGCCCATCCCTTAGCAATAGATGTTTGGTTAAACACTAACTGAGAGAAATATACCAAAAATGTTCTGGCTGTTCTAGGAAGTGATGAAATTCCTGGGGAAGGGAGCCTAGGAGAAGGGCAGAGTGGGAAGGGGTGGGCCATGAGCTGTATGCAATGCTCCGCCAAGGGGTGAAGTTCAGCCACAAGGGATTATAGACAGGAGGAATCACCTGGGCTCATCAGGGAAATTATTTAACTCATAGAAGAACCGCAAAATTCAGAGAGATGAGTCATCTCCCCACAGCAGCATCATTCTTCTCCTTCTCGCAGGGATTCTCCCGGGAACGAGAGCCCAGAAGAATAGTTTCAATTTAAACATGTGGAGGAAAGAAAAGAAAAGAGGGAAAATAGGAGAGGAAATGTGTTCAGGGCTAGAGAAGGAATATCAGATGAAGTCTGGAAAGAGGGTAAAAGAGCAATTATGAAAACATGGATGAGGCTTTCTCCAGTGTCTAGGCCAGCTACAATCCTGTAACCCCGTCCTCGTGCTCTGCACACCCCTCCATCCCCTCTCTCTGTCTGCGGTTTCACCCACCATTTCTCAGCATCTGGCAAACACCTCCTCCCTGAGCCTCCCCACTCCTTTCAGTCAATCCAAATCCTGACGGTTCTTTCAAAGTGAACTTTAAGCCCTCTACTTCCTTTAACAAGTCCTTAAATTCCCTTTTCTGGACTCATATTGCCATTAGAATCAGCTCACCCGGCCAACCATTTGATTTTTTGGTGTTGTGTATTTGTTCCCGGTTTTTCTGAGTCAGTTTTCTTCCCAAACTAAATTTTACATGTGTGATACACTAAACCACTAGCTTCCTTAGATCAACGACCATGGCTCAGTCCTCTTCATGTCCCCTACCACACATCACTGGGTGGTCTTCCTAGTAGGTGTTCAAAACACTGGTTGATTAGTGGACTGTTATCATATTGCACCAAATGCAGTTGTAGCAGTGTTCCATGGGTGATGACTTAGCAAGGGCCCATTTGGTTCTAAGGCACAGAAACTCACTCAAAGAAGCTCAAGTAAAAAGGCAATATTAATAGGAAAATATAATGGAAACAAATTGTAGGGTATCTAACTGGGTCTCATGAACCAAAAAATCATTAGTCAGCTAATTTCTCTCTCTCTCTCTATTTCATTTTGCCTCTCTTTGGAAGGCTAGGGGCCTCTATTCTCTGCAAACCAGCTTCCTCTTTTGCTTATCCACTATGCATGGCTCCATTCTGGCCATTCCAAATGGTGGCCTCTGCACCTGAACTTACACAACCTTTTAACTCATCTCCTCACAGCCGGCTGACCAGGTCTGCGTGGTCCAAACCTGGATTCCTCAGAGAGATAATCTGCCTGGTCCAGGCTGGGTCAGTCATTGACCCTTCCTAGTAAATGGTGGTAGAGGGAGTAAAGAAGATTTGTGTGGTATTGAGACGGCTCATTGCAGGCACTTAGATGGGGCAGACAAATTGTCTCAGATTATTGCAAATGTTGTACCGCAAGTCACAGACCTGAAGGATGCGGAATCAAAGCAAGGTGTCTTTGTGAAGGGTTCCGAGGCCCTGCTGCTGCAGCACTGACAGCTCCTGCTTCTCCTGATGCCCTGGCAGTGCAGGGCAGTGGGAAGCATCCAGAACTCAAGGGCAAAAGTCACAATCTGCCATCCTGGTTTACCACCAACAATTTGTATGAAAATGGCAGTTAGGAAAACTAACTTTTGAGATTCTTAAGCCTCAGTTTTGGTGTAAAATGGGGATAATAGTATGGGAGGGGAATAAATTCTCCTCTACTCTCTTAGGGTCTCTGGCTGGGCCTAAGAATTAAACTGATGTAAGACAGACCAACAGGAGAAAAGAATGTAAATTTTATTAATTTTTTTACACATACAAGAGAGCCTTCACAACAGAATGAAGACTCAAAGATGTGACCAGAGCAGGAAGCTTTTATACCTTTTTGACAAAGAAACAATAAATTTGTGAAGAATTGACAAGACAAAGGGGTTTGGACTAGGGACAGGAAAGGATGAAGAAGTAACTGAGATGATAAGGGTTGGTTTAACAAGGTTTGTTTGTACAGACTTCTCAACCCCAAATTCCCCGTCTGTGGTGATAAGAATGTTTTCCTTCATCCTGGTACAGGGAGGGTACCTTTTAGATGGGAGATTTATCTCCTGTTTTCAGGAAGAAAAAGGAGGGTCAGAGTGTCCTTTTTGTACCTACTGTTTCTTACGTGTCTTTAATTAAATATAATCAATATGCCAAAGTGACATATTTTGGGGTGACATACTTTGGTTTCCTTCAATAGTATTTGTTCTGTTCAATGTTCCCTGTTCAAGGTATTGAGAAATTTAAACCATAGCTTTGCTTACATTAAATCCTTACCTTGGGAAATGTACTCTATTCCCACTCATGAGTCAATTAATCAGGGAACTTAAAAATAGTGGTTATGTTGGGCCAGCCCCGGTGGCCTAGTGGTTAAGTTTGGTGTGCTCTGCTTTGGCGGCCTGGGTTCAGTTCCTAGGCACAGACCTACACCACTCTGTTAGCAGCCATGCTGTGCTGGTGGCCTACACTCTAAAAAGTAGAGGAAGATTGGCACAGATGTTGGCTCAGGGTGAATCTTCCTCAAGAAAGAAAAAAAATGGTGTTTATATAGATTATATATGGCCTTGATACTGCAGTACCCCTTGCCTCCTCACCTCATCATTAATTTTTTCCTACCCTTTCAGAAGCCACCAGGATTTATATTCAGGATCAGGTTTCACTATGGATAGTGAATCTGCTCCCTCATAATGGCCCTCTGCCCACTCTTACATGAATGTTTGCTATGATTATGAGTGTTTGAATATACATATATACGTGTATATATGAAGATGTAGTTCCAAAAACAGCAGCCTCTGGAAGTTTTTCTGGAAAGACAAGCTTTTTTTCTTTTTTTTTGGGGGGGGGGGGTAACATATCCTCTATGAAAACAAACTCTTTAATTATATAAAACAAAGACAAGATTTTTCAATCAGATCCTGGACAGTTTAAACAAAAATTTAAATCTGTGGTTTATTTCATAATCCCAAACTGAATTTTTCCTTTTTCTTTATAAACAGGCCACTATGGAATTTTTCTCAGAAGCCATTAACCCCAAACCCCCAAATCCTTTCTCTAGCAGTTGCTGCTAAAAATCTGGAACTTGATAGCCCATGTCCAAGAAAGATGTATAAATGTGCTTCTTGCTTCATCCTTATTATCTGGAGTCCCTGGAAGTCTTATTTTCCTTTTTGGTGTGGATTCAGAAACAATTCAATATATCTACAGGGAACATGAGACCAATCTTTGAGCATAGCGGCAACAACATGCTCATGGGTATTGAAGTGCACATAAGCTTTTCCAGTGGCCTTCCCACTGGAACTGTGTTACATGGTGATTCTAACAGGCTTCAGTGGAGAAAAAACGTTTATAATGTCCTGGGCATTGGCATTGACATGGAAAGGCAATCCTCTCACGTGGACAAAATGTGGTGAAAACATAATTCCAAAATCAACAGCCTCTGGAAGGAACAAAGAGCAAGAAGGAAAGAGGGAGAGAGGAAGAAAGGAGGAAGAGAAGGGAGAGTTAAAGGGAGGGAAAGAAAGAGAAAGAACAAGCAAAGAAAGCATGCCATTCTCATAGAACCTGGTAGCTGCTCTTCACACGTGGTTGGCTGATAAAGCATTTGATTCATTATCTCCGAACATGACCTCACAGGAAAATAGTTCTGCAATACTTAGTGCATAAAAGATCAAGGTAGTAAGGCACTCTTCCCCAAAATACCATGCTCTAGACTCCAGAGGCTGCTAGATCAACTCTGTTGCTAGAACACACTATACAAACCCAAAATATAAATATTGCTTAAACTTTCTAGATAAAAGATTCCACATATTGACATATCAGTTTCCAGCAATATGCCTGCTAGCTCTCAAGACATACCCTCTTCCTGAAAACCACTAAAAATGCTGATATATAAACATAGATATGTCATATTTTATATATAGCAATAGAGATGTTTAACAGAATATTAGACATAATTGAAGAGAGAACTTGTAAATTAAAAGATAGGCTAAAAGAAATTACCCAAAATGTAGCAGAGAGAGAAGGAGAAATGGAAAATATGGAAAATTTAAGAGACACAGAGTATGGAGTGAAAAGGTCAAACATATGTCAAATCAGAGTTCCTGTTGGAGAGAAGAGGTAGAATGGATCAGAGTAATATATAAAGAGATTCCAGTACTCATGAAAGGTACTGTATCAGTCAGAGTCTAGTCAAGAGACAGAATCCAAACCAGTAATTTGAACTGGAAAAATGGAATATAAAATTTAATATAAAGAATTATTAAGTAAGTAAAAAAATAGTTAACTACTGAGAGAGTTAAAAAGAACTCTAAGGTGTAACAGAGGTGGCTAATGTGGAAAGTTGCTTGGGCTGACGGTACAAGGGAAACAGAGAAAAACTTAGAAACTTAGAGTACAGAGCCATAGAACTGAGAGTCACAGGCCTGATGAGAACACACTGCTGTTGCAGGAATTCTGGCCACCTCAGGAACCCAGGAAATGCCACTGCAGGAACTAGCCATGCACTGAGCCACTAGCTCAGTGAAGACTGTCATTGCTAGAGGCTTCTCTCAGGATCACAAGCCCACAACCAGACCTCAGGGGAAAAAAACTCAGGAAGTAGCAAGTCTCTTTCTCCTCCTCAAGTCCTGCGTGTCCCTCCAGCAGACCCCAGTGGCAGAACCTAACATAGAGACAGCTGGCAAAGGAGAATTGTGTTTGCAGAACCCAGCTTTCACATCATAAAATACAGAAGGGCAATTGGAGCTGCAAAGTAACGAATTGATAACTGGCACAGATATCAATACACAGGATCAATAATAGGTAATATTTATTGAGCACTTATTCTGTGCAGGTACTGTTCTATGTGTTTTGTAAACATTAACTCATTTAATCCGTACAACAATTCTATGAGGGACTACACTTAGAAGAACAGTGACTCCCAAGTGAGACAGATAAAAAGCAATCCACTCCTAGACATTTTATTGATAAAACTGCAGAACAACAAATACTATGAGAAGATGTTGCAAACATCCACAGAAAAACACAGGTTACCTTCAAAGAGTGAAAGTTACACTGACAGCTGACTTTGCAGGGAGACTAAGGAAGCCAGAAGACAGAACAATATTGTCAATGGGCTAAAACAAAGTACCTGACAATTTCGAATCCTATAACCAGAAAAAGTCTTTCTTTTGCCATTAATAGGTCTTCTCTAATGGAAATCCTAAATGACATATTTCAGACAGAAGGAATGTGAACTCAGATGGACGGTCTGAGATACAAGAAAGAATGAAGAACAAGTAAGGAGGCTAATTTGTGAGTAATTCTAAGGACATATAAAAAATAATCCAGATGGAATTACATACAAAATAACAATAACCTATAAATTTCAGGGGAAGGTGAATACATGGAGTTGAAGTGGCCTAGATCATTGTGTTGTCCAAGAAGGGTAAAAGTATTGATTATCTTTAGACTTTGATAAGTTAACGATGCAAATTGTAGTTCTAAGCAGATGATGGTGCCCTGCCCATATTCCCTTGGCGCTTACCAAGTCTGAAGAGGTCAACATCTTTCCACTGTAAGCACCTGAGACTCTGCCTGAGGGTTTTCTCTGGTCACAGGAGCATGTTCAGCCTCCACATAGAATATGCCGGAAAAGCCAGGGAGTTAATGCAGCGGTCCTCAGGCCCTCACCCAATGACAGCGCAAAGTTGCTTAATGAGTACACCAGCTTCCTTGCTCCTGGGATAGGAATGCTGAAACGTGTTCTATTTACTCTCCCAGAGGTCCCCAGCAGGACTGAGCTCCAGCTGCCCACAGCAGTAACTGGCTCATTAATGCAGCCTTCCTTTCTTTCTCTGTCTCACTTTCCTATTCCCTCATTGGTGCTTCATGGAATCCAAAGTAAAATGCCTACATTCCAATTTTAGATTCCACAAAGATAATGTAATCAAACTGCATCGACTTCCAAATTAGTAGAGGAGGGGAAATGGAATGACCAAAAAAAATCAATTCAGAAGAAGCCAAGGAATGAGAGAAAAAGAAACATAGACCTGTTTAGCCAAATACAAAGTATAAAATAAGGTCACTTACAGAGAGTTAAAAACAAACAAAAAAACATAATAATACATAATACTTGAACAGCAGGATTAATCAACTTGATTAATGGACACATATAAAATATTGCATCCAACACCTACACATTCATTTCAAGAATACAGAGGCTGTTAAAAATTACCATGCACTAGCTCATAAAGCAGGCCTCAACATATTTCAAAGGACTGAAATGATATGGAGTATGTTCTTTGACCAATGCATTTAAGTCAAAAGTCAAAAATAAAAAGATAGCTAGAACACCCTAATTTGTTTACAAATTAAGAAACCAAGAAGTAACCCATAAATAACCCATGGGTCAAAGAAAAAATCACAATGGAAATTATAAAATCTTTTAAACTGAGTAATATTAAAAATAGTACATATCAAAATTTGTGGATTGAAGCTAACGCAGTATTTAAAGCGAACTGTATTCCTTAAATGTGTATTCTAGAAAAGAAGAAAAACTGAAAATTAACGAGCTTATGAAGTTAGGAAAAGAGCAGCAAAGTAGACATAAGTAGAAAGAAAAAAAATAACACAGAGTAGAAACTAATGAATTTAAAAGTTAAGTTACAATAAGGAAGATTAGCAAGGCCCAGAAGTTGGCTGTCTGCAAAGACTAATACAATTAATAAATTTCTGATTAGAATGATCAAAGAAAAAAGAGACAAGGCACATATATATAGCCAATGTCAAGAACAGAAAAGGGCGTCTCATGGCAGATGCTGCAGACATTCAAAAAGATATTATGAAGGTATTATGAATAACTTTATACCAATATATTTAAAATTTAGATTTAGAAGTTCTTACGTCAATATACAACACATACAAAACCAAAATAGACATATAACCATCAAAGAATTTAAATTGAAAATTGTTCCCACACAAAACCTTCAAGGAAGATGGCCTCACAGGTGAGTTCTAGCATATACGCCAGGAATCAATAATTCTGCTCTTACACAAACTCCTGCCAAGAACAGAAAAAAGGAAAATCTCTCTCCACTAATTTTATGTCTAGTAAAACAATAATACCAAGGTTATTTGTAAGAAAGAAAAATCACAAGCTAAAATCACTCACAAACACAAGTACAAAAACCCTAAACTAATTATTGTTTAGTCGATAAGATAGCAAACATTTGTACGGTTCTTTGTTCCAGGCACTGGTTTAAACATTTTGGACATATTACTAAACCTTCCAATAGTTCCGTGTTAGGTACTATTATCTCCATTTCAGCATATGAGGAGACTGAGGCAAGAGAGTTTAAGTAACTTGCCCAGGTCAAACTGCCAGATAGTGGTATAGCCAGGTTTCAGACCTAAGCAGTTTAACTCAAGAGCCTATTTTTTTAGTGGTCACACGATGACCCCTGACCCCAGTGGGTTCATACCAGGAATACAAGGCAACTTGACATTCAAAAATCAATTAATGTAGATCATCATATTTATATATTAAAGGGGAAATGCCTTTTGATTGTTCAACACATTTAGAGAGAAAAAAATCTCAAATTCAACATCTATTCACAATAAAAACACCTCTTGGCAAACTGAGAAAAGAGTGGAGCTTCCTTAATGCGATAAAGATTATCTATGAAAGCTCCAACTAACATCATACTTAATGATGACACATTTAAAAGCTTTCTCTTCCACTTGAGGACAGAGACAAGAATGCTAACGATTACCAATTTTATTCAATGTTCTGCCAGGGGTCTTAGACAGTATAGTAGGTAAGAAAAATAAATGAAAGCTTTAAGGATTGGAAAGGAAAAAGATATAACTATTAGACTAAGCAGTTAATATAATGATGATATAGATAGAAACTGAAAAATAATCCACAAATAAACTACTGGAATTAGCAAAGTTTCTGGATACAAAATCAATATAAAAAACTAAATTCATTTTGTAGAGGTGGAAAAATTTTTCCTTCTTCCCTTCTAGGTTCTTTGGGTGTTCTATTAACTAAATTGACATAAGACAGATTAACAGGAGAAAAACATTTAATTACATACGTCCGGGAGCCCCACAAAGACAGGAGACTCAAAGGTAGTTGGACAAGTGAGGTTGATACCATCATGAGTTAAGGAGGAGTAGCGGTCTGGAGCTTCAAAGGGAGGAAGACAATTCACGGGAAGATGAGAAGAGCAAATGTTTGGTAAACAAATGTTTGCCACACCGTGAAGATGCATCTTTCTGATATAAAAGGTTATCTCTGGTATTAGCTCTTCTCCTGGTACAGGCTCCCTATGTAAATTCTTTCAGTCAGTTAAGGGAGACGTAAAAGCATTTCCTGGGGCTGCTGAGTCTTAATTGCCTTCAGCTCCAAACAATCCACATGCCAAAGTGGCACATTTTGGGATGGCGCATTCTGCTTCCTCTCAATTTCTAAACAGCAACAGTTATAAAATGAAATTTAAAACAGACTTCATTCACAATGGCCTTAAAAGATGTGAAGTACCTAGGAATAAATCCAACAAAATATGTATAAGACATTAATGGAGAAAATTATAAAATTTTATTGAAAGACATTAGAGAAGACCTAAATAAATGCAGAAATATACTACTTCATGGATTGGAGGACTCAACGTTGTAAAGATGTCATTTCCTTCCAAATTGATTTATAGACTCAGTAAAATCCCAATTAAAATCTCAATAGGTTTTTGTTGGAACTTGACAAGCCAGCTCTAAAATTTATTTGACAGTGCCAAGGGCCAAGAGTAGCTACTCTTGAAGAAGAAAAATAAGGTACGAGGACTTGCTCTACACATATAATACTTATTATAGAGCTATAGTAATTAAGACTGTGTGCTGTTGGTACAAGGGTGGACAAATAGACCAATGGAACAGAGCAGAGAGCCTGTAAATTGACCCACACCTTTATGAACATTTGATATATGACAGAGGTGATACCCCGATCAGTGGGGAAAAAGATGGACTTGTCAACAAATAGTGCTGGGATAATTGAGTATCCATAGGGGAGAAACTGGATTAGAATCTCTCTTCATACTATACACAAAAGTCGATTCAGATGGATTTAAAAACTATGTATGAAGGGCAAAACTCTAAAGATTTAGAAGGTAATATAGAAGAATATCTTCATGACATTGGGGGTAGAGAAGGATTTCCTAAGCCAGATACAAAAACTATTCATTGTAAATTTGAGTATATTGCAATTAAGAATGTCTTTTCAACCAAAGACGTACTAAGAGAGTGAAAGACAAGCCAAGATACTACAACACATAAAACTGACAAAGGACAAGGATCCAGAATTTAGAAAGAACTTCTGTGAATCAAAATGAAGATAAAGAACAACACAGAAGACTTGAACAGACCCTTTATAAGAAAGAAATCCAAATGGCCAATAAACCTATGAAAAGAGCCTGAATCTCATCAATGAAACGCAAATTAAACCGCAGTGAGATACAATTCCACGGCCGGCAAATTGGCAAAAATAACATCTGACCAGCACCAGGGACCTTGATCACAGATATTCTCATGTATTTCTAGTGCGCACATAGATGGGTTCACCATTCTGGAAAACAGGCTGCATTCACTGGTAGAGTTGAGTTTGTGCATATCCTATGCCCAGCAATTGCACTCCAAGTGTTACACCTAGAGAAAATCTGGCACACAAACATGAATGTTCTTAGTAGCATTGTTTGAAATAGCCCCCAACTAGCGACAACCTAAATGTCCAGCAACAGTAGAATAAATGAATAAATTGGAGTCACAACAACAAAAATGGACCCTTTACAGCTATAGGCATCAACATGGATGATTCTCCAAATGACATAGAATGAAGGAAACAAGGTATAAGGAAGACTTACATTTTAATTCCGTTTATATAAAGTTCAAAACCATCAAAAGTAAACAACATTATTTAGTGATGCATAAATGAATGGTACACTGTAAAGAAAAGCAATGAAATGGTTTCTGTAGACGGCAGGATGGAGTTGCCTCTGGAGGGAAAGAAGGGGGTTGTGCTCAAGCGAGAGAAGGGGTGCTTCTAAGATCCTGCAGAGTTCTATTTCCCAACTGGGGGTGGTTACCTGGTGTTCCTTTTCTATTAATCTTTATACTATATGTAAATGTTTTGTGAATGTTTCTATATGTATGATATATCTCATGACTTAAAAAAACATCCTGCTGTCTAGACACAGAGTCACTTTTGAAACAAGCGCAGATTTTGAGATCAAGGGCACTTGATCATATAGGTTTTCCCATTTCCTCTGTGAGTTAGACCCCAGCATGTCTCTTTTTTACTCAGTTTTATCCAATGGGGTTAAATCACTCAAGGGCATTAAAGGATAAATGACTATCTCAACAAAAATGGGTCAAGGATGGCAGGGAGCATGACAGAAACAGCCGCTCAAGTTTTCCTTCCAAGTTTCTCTTTCCAATCCTGGAAGAAGTCCTTCTGTGCTTCAGACATCAAGGGCTGCTTTAGATCAGAGGCGCGGAATGCTCCAGAGATGATCCAGGCTCCAGGAGGCAGGGATCTCTCCTTTTACATCCATGGCTCCTGCTTATCTTCAAGAAAGAAATGTGGGCCCAGGTACACCACAACCATCAGGAGGCTGCCCCCATCACCTCTTCCCGCTGCACAGGGGCCAGGGTGGGGGGTGGAGGGGTTGGCTTGTGCTACAGAGAAGCACGCCTCCTGAGCCTCCTTCTGGTTCTTCGCTCAAACCAGACCCGAGGCCGGGTGTGAGGCCCCAGGTCAGAATCCAAGGCAGGGCCAAATTAAGCAGCTCCTGGAGTCAGAGGAACCAGCAATTTGGGAGCCTTTCATGCCCTTGGTAATTAATAATAAACAAAATTACAAGCAAAATGATAACTCATCAAATTTGATGTGGTCTCATAGGGCCTGCTTTAGATTCTAATGAACACGTATGCTGAGTCCAGGGATGATTAATCTGAGATTTGATGGCAGGGAGTGGGGAGCCCTTCCTCAGAGTCCACAGTCTTCCAGCTTCTCTGTTTTGTTAAGAGTCCTGGCTACCTGTGAGGAAGAAAGCAGGCTGCTCCATCAGATCGGGAGAGGGGCCCTGTGTGTGCACAAGGAGCCGTGCTTGCTATGGTTCTAACAGTGCAGACTCTCACAGAGTTTTGGGTTGAAAACCCCCTGCCACACAGATACTGATTCAGGTGGGAACTAGTTATCTGGCTATCAATACTCACAAGTCGCCACATTTTAAACTGGCCACCGAATCTGTTGCCCAGGTTGCAGAAAGCTTTGGGAAAGATGCCAATGGGGTAGGGGTGGGGGGGAGTGTGATGTGATCTGCATGGCTAAAGGAAGAAGAGTGATGGGAGAAAAGCGTTCTTGGGAGTGGGGGCAGTTGAGGGCTACTTGGAAAACAAAGAGTTTCCTGAACCTCAGCCTGGGACAATTCCAGGATGCAGCCAAGAGACGTCCAGCCCCATCCGCCCCCATTGAATGGTTTGTGGACTGCCGGGAGAGAGCATTCGGGGCCTTTGGCAGAGCCAGGACCAGTGGCTTTGCTGCAGTAGGTGGCCAGCTTGCTGGAGATCAGCATGTACCCAGAAGATGTAATGCCAAAGCTCAGTGAGGCCAAAAATCAGGCAGGAGCTTCCTCAACACCCACCTGGTAAAAGCTGAGAACTTGAGTGGCTTCTGTGCCATCTGGATTGTTTTGTTTTGTTTCCTTTCCTCCTTGGGGTGACGTCCCTTAGTGATATGCTTACTTACAAAGCTTACTAAGATCTGATTTAGGGCTAGCTTCCCTGTTCCAATGGTTTTTGTTTCTTGTTCCATACTAATTACTGTAATGGTATAATATACGTTTAGGACACCCATTCTATCACTAATAATGCTATGCAGATATGAGCATAAAGTATTTCACTCTTTTCTCCCTCTGTTTATTACACAAGTAAAATCAAACAGTTTTATGTTCTGAGTAAAAGCTGTTTGGACTAAGATTGGATCTTGTGATTCTGTTCCCCTTTTATTGTTTTGTTTAGTTTTTGAAAAAACATGAGGTCAGGCGATTAAAAGAGAATGTTTATGAAACTGGAAAAAAGCAGTGAAGGCTGAACATAGACTTTTAAAAAATTGAGGATGGATGTAATAACCTCCTGGAAATCAGATTCTATCATGCAAAAGTAAAAAGCTGTGATTGTCAGTCTTCAATCTCTTGTCAGAAGCTTTTGAAATGAACTAAAAATCTGTATAGTGGAAGTGAGTTCATCCATTCAATTCTGTTTTCTTTTTCCCCTCCCACTTTTCTCTTTCATTCCCTCCATAGGCAACCATTCTTTGGTGTTTGATGTATATTTTCTTTATGTGTATTTTTGTAAAATATGTATTATTGTTTAGTATGCACATACCTTCATTTACATCCTTTTCACTCTGCTTTTAAGGCCCATTCACATTGCCATGTGTACGCGTGGTCCATTACTTTTTGCCACTGCATAGTTCTCCATGACTCGAATCCCCTCATTTACTTATCTGCTCCCCCAGTGATGGACACCCAGATTACCTCTAACTCCCCAATACAATGTTTCTGTAAATATCCATGTCTCCTCTGTGTCGACTGGTGTGAGGATTTCCACGGGGTATAGGCCCAAGAGTAGAATTGCTGAGTCATAAGATATCCACGTGTTTAATTTTAGTGAGAACCACCAGATTGCCCCAGCAAGGCTACACCAGCCTACATCCCTACCAGCAGGGCATGGGAATTCCTATATCACCATACACACACACTCCTCCAACCTCTACCACACACACTCATACACACACACTCCTCCAACCTCTACCACAATTCTTGGAATGATCTATTTTACCAATTTTTGCCAGTCTAATGAGAATAAGTGAAGTGGTACACTTTTTTATTTTGTCTTTCTTTCATGGATTTGAGCACATCTAAACACGCATATCAGTGAGGTAGGTGAAATGATGTAACAAACCCCAAATCTCAGTGGCTCAACAAATAAAGACTTATTTTTTGTTCACATCACAGTCCAGGGTGGTGGAAGGCAGGGCCAGGCTACTGTTTCAGGTGGTCACACTTCTATGTACGTGTAGCCCTGTCTTCTTCTAGAGCCTAGAGTCTTCCACTGGATTCTCTGCATCCAACAGCAGGGGAGGGAAGACAGTGGCCCAGGAGAATGGCACAGGAGGTTGGAGGGCCCTGTCTAAGCTGTGCCACACATTGATCCATTCATTCCTTGGGTGGAACTCAGTCACATGGCCTGAAGCAAGGGGGCTCAGAAATGTTGTCTAGCTCTGTGCCAAAGAAGAGAAGACGTGTAAATTGGTGAAGAGTTAGACAATCTCTGCCACAAAATGTTTGTAACTTTGGGGGTTTCCTCTTCTATAAATTTCCCAATCATATCCTTGCTCCTTTTTCTCTTTGGACTTCTTCCTATTGTTGTTGACTTGTATATTCTTTGTATAGTCTAGGAAGTATTGATTCCCTGTTGGTTTTATCCATTGCAAATATTTCTTCCAATAGGTCTGCCTGATCACTTCGGCTATGAGGTCTTTCATCAATCAGGAATTGAATTTTTACGTAACCTAGTTAATCAACATTTAGCCTTATGGTTTTTGTTTTTGAAATTGTGTTTGCTGTTTGCTTACAATCTCAACCTCTGGATTTCTCTTGAATGTACTCTGTCACTACTTCCTTTGTCAATTTCCCCATCAGTCCCCAGTTTTCAGGGGAGTCACTCATTAAGCCACAGGGAAGTAGAAGGTCCCATAGAAAAGGCCCACCCAGAAACTAATTTCCCAGCCTCCAAGTCTCCCTTCCAGCATCCAATTTCCCCTAATCCTGTAGGCCCCAGCCTGGAAAAACTCAGGTCTCCAAAGCTCTTATAGAAATGTACAAAACTGCTCAGGAATCCTTTCAACTGGCTGGAGAGGTAGGCAAGAGCCAGATCACAGAACGTGTACCCATTAAGATGGTTGCAACATTAAAGGCTGTTGAGTTGGAACTTTCTCAGACACACTGCAACTTCTTTTAACCTCCCTCTACCTAGTTTTTTGACTTTGATCTTTTGCTCACATTGTCCCTTTGCCTGAAAAGCCCTCTCTACCTTTGCATGGCAAAACCTTCTTATTCTTAAGACTCAACTTGGGAATTACTTCCAGGAAGCTGTCTCTGACCTCCCTCCACCCCACCCCCAAGTCTAGATTAATGCATCTCTTCTGTATTCCCCAATGCCCTGCACATCTCTCTCTCACTGAACTTAGCACATTATATCACAAGGGCTATTTGTCTACCTGATTGTGAACTTCTGGGAAGAGCCTGAGTCTGATTCACCTTTGTCCTCTTAGCACTAGCATGGGACCTAACACATGCAGTGGACTTAATAGCTGTCGAATGGATCTGACTGGCGTACTATGCCCCATGCCCTGCACTTGGTCCCTCCGCCCCAGTTTCACAGGCTTTGGGGACGTTTTCACTATAGCAGAGAGGGCCCAGAAGAATTCCTCTCCAAAGGCCAGCTGGGGTGCCTCTCCCTTGGTCTGTCGTCCAGGCTACTTATGGGCCAGTCTCTAGTGGGGCCCTGGAGCAGGCAGACTGAGGTTAGGTTTCTGGAGCCTTAGCTTCCATCGTGGAGAGGGCAGTGCATATTACACATGGCTGAGTGAAGGTTGGTGAAAACCAGGGTGCTCTGTGCTGGCAGAGGCCCTCCTCCTCCTGGTTCCCCCATTCAGAGGTCAGGTTGAACAGGGAGACAGGCCTCAGGCAAATGAGCATGCCGTGGACAAGCAATGTTGAGGGAAGAGTCCTCCCGCCCCATTGGCCCTGCAGCCTGTCAAGCTCAAGGCTCGGCTGCCACCTTGTGTCCAGAGAGTGAAGGACAAGGGAAACAATTAAAACAGAGCTAAGACTGGTCCCCAGAGAGCCACTGGCTGTCCTTGAGCCTTCTTCTCCCGAAGGGCACACCCCCTCACAGAGACTCGCATTCAGCAGCACGACTTGCCTTGTCCTCCAGGAGTGGGCCACCCACCCCACTCACTGCCTGTCACTTCCCCCGGAGGTCTGAGCATCTGGGATCCTCCTCTGGAAGGCAAAAGGGAAGGGCTTGAAATTTTTAAACGGGGCTTCTTTGTGGGAGGCCTGCAGGATGCAGAACAGGCAGGAGAGCAGCTCCTGTTGGCCTGTCGATTCTGCCTCCAGAGGCATTCTCGCTCCAATTTTGGAGAGCTCTGTTATAAAGAGAGGGAGACGGTTGGGCTTGGCACCCCTCCCCCAGGTGCCCCTGCTCTCACACCACTGGCTGTGCGAAGTCCCATCTAGGTCTGTCCATCCCATGCACCTGTATGGATCCCCCCTCCCACCCACTCTGACCCCATTCCTCTCCACAGTATGACCTTGTTTGTATCCTTCTTAGGGCTTCTCACACTCTCTTTTCATCTACTCTTTTATTGTCTGCCTTCCCTTCCCCTCCCAAGTAGAAGGAGGGCAGGGCCTTGTTGGACTTGTTCCCTGTATCCCCAGAGTACAGAACAGGGCCTAGCACACAGCATCCACTCAGTGTACCCTTCCTGATCCAGGGTCCCGAACATGCCAGTGTCCACCCATGGCTCCCACCTTGGCCACGCTGCTTCTTCAACCTGAAATGCCTTTAACGCTCCAGCCCACCCCACCTCCACCTCACTGTCTGCCTGGCAACCTGGGACTTACCGTTAGTTCAAGGCTCACTTTAAACACGACCTCTTTGGAACGCCTCCCTTATCTCCTCCAAATTAGGCAATTCCTTCTGTGTGACCTCACCTCCCGTAACACTGCTGTCATGACTGTCTGTGAGCTCAGTGAGGTCAAGAATGATGTCGTATGTATTCTCGCATTCTCAGTGCCTGGCAGATGGCAGATGCTAAATAAATATTGACGACATCTGATAAGCCCTGGAGAGGCTCACAGAGCCCAATGCCCCAAGTTCCGTCCCGAGGTCTCATAGGGAGACCATACTCTAGGCAAAAGAAACATCATATCATTGCCCAGTATCTTCCTAAGGCCATGTATCGTTTCCTCCAGCAGGAATGCCTTTCCAACCATCCTCCTCCTTTATAACTCATCTTGCCTGCCACTTCCTCCATGAAACTTTCCTTGAACTAATCCCTCCATCTTCGGTGCTTCCCATCACCATCCCTCTCCCAAGCAAATTCTGCCTTGTAGTAGAGTCCCATGCCTACTCAAGGGGTGCTTAATAAAAGTGTGTTGTTCGTTAATTCAATGAATGTAAACCCTTTCCGGTCCCTTGCTACACCTTGCACATATTGGTATTTCTTTATCTCCCATGAAGCCAAACATGATTCTGACTCATATTCGGCCCGCAAAGTGTATGCAGTAACTTGAATGTCGTATAAAGGAGCCAATAGCTCCTTGATGTGAATGCCGGTGTAACTAACGCCAGGACCCCAGAGGAACCTACTCGAGGGTGCACACCCACACTTCATGCAGTGAGGTAGTGCATTGGGCAACTCGGTCCTGCCAGAGCACCTGCCCTGGACACCCTCCCCATACGCCAGCCCACCTTACTCTTCACCTTCTGCTTTCCGGCCCAGCCCAGCTTTATGGCCACATACTTCAGTGTACATTTGGAGCTCTCCTTGGAAGGAGTGTTAACACTCAGCCTCTGGGCCCGTCTACTGTAATCTTCTCCTGGCAGCTAACTCCTGAACTGAACTCAGCCTTCGGGAGTCAGCCTCACCTATGACTCATGTGGTGGCACCACAGATAGATCTGACCCACCCTCTACTACCATCGTCAGTGTGCACACACACACACACACGCACCTATTCACATACACACATGGGAATATACAGAGATGCACACACATTGGGTAGAATATAATCAAGGCCTTAGATGTTGCAACCATGTTTAGTGTGAGGCCCAGACCTGGGCAAAGGTTCTGACATGTAGCACAGTGCCTAGCTTTACGTAGGCACTCGACAAATATTTGTTGAATGAGTAAATTCCCTGTTTGCCCACCTCCCGCCCCCTACCAACTGTCACAGCTTTGGCATTTCTCTGCCCCCTTGAAGGGCTGGCCTATCCTACCATGCCAGGTGCCCAGTGTGTTAACAGTGCCCTAGAGGGACAGGGCCCTAACCTTTGTACCCAAGTGTCTTCAGTTTTTCTTGAAGTTCACCAAACACAGTATGTTAACTCCCTCGGGGTCTCGGCACATGCTCCTGGGAGTTCCTGCTCTTCATTCCCCTTCCTTCACCTGGCTGACTCGTGGCCACCCTTTAGATCTCTCTGATCTGCTGCTGATTTCTTGAAAAAGTCTTTCCCAAGTGCCCCATCCCTGTCCCAAACTGGGTTAGGTGGGTTCCAGTGGACAAAGAGGGAAAACAACTTCTCAAGCTCTCTTCAGAACTGCTTATTACACGCATATATAGGGTCAGCCAAAACCTGTACACACACAGTGTTCAGGTAGTTCTCTACCAAGTGTATTCATGTTATATTTTTCGGGTCTCATAATAACCCTGGGGAGGGATGTTATTATCTCCATTTCAGAGATGGGGAAACTGAGGCTCTGAGATATTGACAATCCAGCTATAGTCACAAGAACAAGTTAGCCAGAGAGCCAAGTATCAAATCCGTGTCTCCTGACACGGGGCCTGTGTTCTTTTCCTCTCCTGGGGCGGGGCTGCAGCATTAGCGGGGTGAGGATACAGCGGGTGGATGAGCTCAGAAGCTGTGCAGTCCCGAATTATCTAAAATAGGAGATCGTGGGGGACTCCACCCTCTTCACTCCACACAACCCTGAGGAGCCCTCAAAACCAGAGGAGGCACAGCTTTATTTCTCTGGTCCAATTCTTTCCCCAACCCTCGGCTATTAGTGGAGTATATCATAAACCTCTCTGTTTGAGCTAAACATCCCTGTTTACCTGGCAATCATGTACAATAAGACTCTAAAAGCATTTGCTGGTAAGAGCTCTAAATGAAACTGGCTAAATGAAGAGGCAAGCAAATGAGGTGGCAGAATGACAGGTGGCAGTCTGCCCCTGCTCGCTCCTGGCTCCTTCCAGGTCTGCTGCATCAGTCCCTTCTCCGGGCCACAAGGAAGAACATGCCCGTGTAGTCTGAGCGGTCGTCTGAGCCCTCAGCAGGCTGCTGAGCCTTCTCCAGCTTCTCAATGGTGAAGCCCGTCTCCTGCAGGGCCTCCAGCAGGAATTTCTCCTCCAGGGGCAGTGCGGAGAACCTCTTGTCACCCACCATGTAAAAGGTGGTCTCAAAGCCCCCGCTCAGCACCAGATGGCCCCTGGGCTGGAGCAGGGTCCTGAGGTGGCGCAGGGCTGCCCGGCAGGCCCCCAGGGTGGGGCAGGCAGCCTCGAGGCACAGCAAGGAAATGAGGCAGTCGGCGGGAGGCAGGACTGCGGGTTCCAGGGGCCGTTCTTTCAGAATGTCACACTTGAGCACCTGGCGGACAGTTCTCCTTAGCCGCTCCTCCTTCTCAGCCCACTTGTCTCTGGAGTGAAGAGGAAAGAGTGGCCAGCTGGGTCATGCTCATCGTGTGAGATGCAGACAGCACCCCTAGTCATTCCCTGCCTTTTTCACACAGACTCCCAGAATATGAGGTTGCCAGTTTTACAGATGAAGAAACTGAGTCCCAGAGAGAGAGGGGGTCATGAAGCCAGCTGTTGACAAGGTCAAGCCTGGGACCTGCTGACCCTGTGGTCAGTGCTCCTTCCACCTGCAGGCCCTCTCCTGCTTGTACTCCCGGCAGTTAGCCCATTCTCGTTCAGCTAGGTCCGCGCTTAACACGACTCAGGCAAGGGCAACAAGAAAGGGCAAGTCTGCCTGGGGTCAGCTGAGGAGAACTACAAAGCGAGCTTGGTAGACTTGGTTGGGGACCCCCAGTCTCTCCAATACCTTTCCCTCCCGTGTCCCCCGGCCACTCCACTCAACCTCCTCATCACCACACTCGTTTTCTTCTCCCCTGTACCTGTTCTCAGGATGTGGGGTTCACTCATATTGAGGTGTGAATAAGGACTAGTAATTAAAAGGTTTACTCTTTCCAGTTCTGCATTTTAAAAAAGTCCTAGTCTTAAGTAAAAGGAATAAGAATTCACTGTACAACTTCAATCACGTTACCTAACTAGGGAGAGTCATATTTTGGGAGTGGAGGTGTTATGGTCGACCTTCCTGGTGCCCTGAGATTACACAAGGTAAGTAAATTCTGTTCCACCTGCATGCGAGATTGGTCTTAACTCTGTCCCCCACCTCATGTGGTCCACAGAAAAATTACACAAGCTTGGAGCCACCTGGAGGTTGGAATTGGAACAACAGGTGTCCCAGCCAATCAGAATGGGTGCCCGCCATAAACAACCAGCGGGCAGCTGCCCTGCCATTCCATAGCTGCTTGGGCTCATACCTTGGCATTCTGGGTAGGCTTTCGTGACAGTTTCTTTCTGGCTCCGTGTCTGTCTCTACTCATCTATTTCTGTTCCCTCTTTTGGTCTTTATAGGACTCATATCTCACTCTTCCTCCTTTCTTCTTCTTAGGGCCCCACTGACTTCCTTACTTCTTAGTTTCCATCTGCCTTGCCATTTCTACGTGAGTCCTCTGGAAAATTCTTGATTCAGAGAGCTAAGTGAAGCTCCTGGTATCATGAAGTTCCCAAAAGAAACAACAAACCCCTTACCTGCTCCCCTCAAGCTGACATACGTATTTCACCACTGGAGACCAGTCAAATGCCCCTGGCATCTTTTTTAGCCACTTTTCCAGCTCCAGGCGGTTCTTGTCTGTGTAGTCGGTGGCGATGATCTCCTGGAAAGACTCGCAGGCGGAGAGAAGCTGATAAATGGTGGGCCCAGAGCCAATGTCAATCAGGAGTTTGCCTTTCAGTCCACCTGCTTTAGAACAGGAACATTCTAGATTATCTGTACCAAAGCATGGCTCTGAGGTCCACACTTGCCAAAAGGCTGCACTCTCTCTATCCCATTTGGAGAGGCTGTAGCGAGTTGGCCATCTGGGAATGTAAACTCCAGGAATCTTGCCTGCACTGACAGCCTCGGGCACCACGTAGCACAGTCCTGGGCACTGAGTACGGATAGTTTGGGGAGGAGGGGAGAGTTTGGAACAGAAGAGTTTGTTTGGGTGGCGGGCAACTAGTAGAGAACCGACTTTGCCATTTCAACTGCCAATTCACCCTCTCAATAAGTGTTCACAGAAGAAATCTGGTCACATTCCTGAGGACCCTGGCTTCCCTATTCCAAGCACTTTTTGCTGAAGGGCCCTGTGGCCCCACTGAGATCATCTATAACATTCCGAGAACAATCAGCAAACATTTATGGAGCACCAACTGTATTCCCACAAACTTGCCTGGCAGTGTGTGGACTAAAGGAGAATATAGGGCCTGTTCACAGAGCCCTTGGTCTCCCCTCTGTATCCTGCCTTCTCTCCAGCCAGGGAGAGACTGGGTTAACACAAAATATGCCCACCTGGCCAAGGGCTTCCGAGGTAAACCTCATGGCAACAAGGAGAGGAAACTAGCTGGACCCAAGGGTTCCAACTACCTGCTGAACTTCACCTGCTCATTTGCTCCTGGATGCTCTTGTTACCTTTTGTTTGTTCCCCGTTCATGTGTTTTATCCATAGGGAATGGTGGCAGATAAATTCAGGCAGCCACCAAAGGTTTAAGAAAATTTTACGGCAGAAAATTTTTAATTGGGAAAACTCTAGCTATGGAGTTAGATGTTCTTCTCATGTGAATCATGAAAAGATACCTATTATTTGATTTAATGGTCCAGCCTGCCTAGCACCATTCTTCCCCTAGGGGCAAATCTGAGAGCCACTCGCCCAGGATGTTTTTGTTGTCCTCAGTGGTAATCAGGCAGAAGAGCGAACTTTGGGACTTTGGAGCAAGGCTTCCCACACTTCATGATGCGCATGTAGCTTCTTTTGTCAGGGAGACGGAGAAGGCAGGCCCGCTCAGGACCATCAAAGACCACAGTTCTTAGATTTCATGGGAGGAGAAAATCTTGACCTCAGAGACCGCAGAAACTGAGGGCATCTCACCATGTACCATACATTAAGTATATATAAAATCTTCCTGTAGGGCAGTTTCACACTCTCTGAAGGTCCAAAGTTCCTGTCAATCGTCTGACCGCCCTGCTCCACCCCCACCCCAAACCTGCCCTACAGTTGAAAAACACCAGCATCTGATTTAAGATTCGCATGGCCACCCAACCTCCCCCAGGGTTGAAGGAGCCCAGCACCTGATTTAAAAGTGGCATTGTAGTGTTTTAGCAGAAAATGGAGGAATTCATCACTCAAAGGATTCTGGCCCAACTTGAAGTAGTCCAGGTAGGCTGTGGGTTCAAAATTCGCCTGATAGACATCAGGCACCGTGGATTCCTGAAAAGCCATGGGGAGCAGTGAGGAAGGAAGGAACCCTGGGTTTGTCTGGGAAGGAACCCTGGACACTGGCCCTTCTTGATAAAGCTTAGGCTTAGTCACTCCCCCTGGCCCTCAAACGCTTAGATGACCAGACAGCCAATGAAGGACGTTTCCTAAACCCTCCGCCCTTCGGCCATTCACCTTTGTCACACTCGCCTCCTCTTCTCCGCCTCTCCAGGTCCCTCCTCTAGCGACACCACCCTCCACTCCTACGCTGGCCCCCGGGCTTTTCAGTAGCTTTGGCTTGTATGGAAGGGTTTCTAGTCCCTTTTGCTCCACTGTATTGTACCCTTTCCTACAGTGGTTTTTCAAACTATTTAAAAAGCATTCCTAATTTTTTTTTGTTACCTTTTATTAAGATTATGATAGTTTACAACCTTGTGAAATTTCAGTTGTACATTATTGTGTCAGTCATATTGTGGGTGCACCACTTCACCCTTTGTGCCCATCCCCACCCCCCCACCCTTTCCCCTGGTAACCACTAATCTGTTCTCTTTGTCCATGTGTTTAACTTCCACATATGAGTGGAATCATACAGAGATAGTCTTTCTCTATCTGGCTTATTTCACTCAACATAATACCCTCAAGGTCCATCCATGTTGTTGTGAATGGGATGGTTTTATCCTTTTTTATGGCTGAGTAGTATTCCATTGTATATGTATATACCATATCTTCTTTATCCCAGTCATCAGTTGATGGGCACTTAGGTTGCTTCCATGTCTTGGCTATTGTAAATAATGCTGCAATGAACATAGGGGTGCATGGGTCTCTTGGAATTGCTGATTTCAAGTTCTTTGGATAGATACCCAGTAGTGGGATGGCTGGGTCATATGGTATTTCTATTTTTAATTTTTTGAGAAATCTCCATAATGTTTTCCATAGTGGCTGCACCAGTTTGCATTCTCACCAGCAGTGTAGGAGGGTTCCCTTTTCTCCACATCCTCTCCAACATTTGTCACTTTTTGTTTTGGTTATTTTTGCCATTCTAACGGGTGTAAGGTGATATCTTAATATAGTTTTGATTTGCATTTGCCTGATGATCAGTGATGATGAGCATCTTTTCAAGTGCCTATTGCCCATCCGTATATCTTCTTTGGAGAAATGTCTGTTCATGTCCCCTGCCCATTTTTTGATCAGGTTGTTTGATTTTTTGTTGTTGAGTTGTGTGTGTTCTTTATATAGTATGGAGATTAACCCTTTGCCGGATATACGACTTGCAAATATTTTTTCCCAATTGGTGGGTTGTTTTTTGTTTCAATCCTGTTTTCTCTTGCCTTGAAGAAGCTCTTTAGTCTGACGAAGTTCCATTTGTTTTTTCTTTCTATTGTTTCCCTTGTCTGAGAAGACATGGTGTCCTATGATCCTTTTAATACAGATGCCAAAGAGTGTACTGCCTATATTTTCTTCTAGAAGGCTTATAGTTTCAGGTCTTATCCTTAGGTTTTTGATCCATTCTGAGTTTATTTTTGTGAATGGTGAAAAAGAATGGTCAATTTTCATTCTTTTACATGTGGCTGTCCAGTTTTCCCAGCACCATTTGTTGAAGAGACTTTCTTTTCTCCATCGTATGCCCTCAGCTCCTTTGTTGAAGATTAGCTGTCCATAGATGTGTGGTTTTATTTCTGGGCTTTAAATTCTGTTCCAGTCATCTGTGCAGCTGTTTTTGTACCAGTACCATGCTGTTTTGATTACTGTAGCTTTGTAGTATGTTTTGAAGTCAGGGATTGTGATGCCTCCAGCTTTGTTCTTTTTCCTCAGGATTGCTTTAGCAATTCGGGGTCTTTTGTTGCCCCATATGAATTTTAGGATTCTTTGTTCTATTTCTGTAAATAATGTCATTGGGATTCTGATTGGGATAGCATTGAATCTGTAGATTGCTTTAGGTAGTATGGACATTTTAACTATGTTTATTCTTCCAATCCATGTGCATGGAATGTCTTTCCATCTCTTTATGTCATCATCAGTTTCTTTCAGGAAAATCTTGTAGTTTTCATTGTATAGGTCTTTCACTTCCTTGGTTAAATTTACCCCAAAGTATTTTATTCTTTTTGTTGCGACTGTGAATGGGATTGTGTTCTTGAGTTCTTTTTCTGTTAGTTCGTTGTTAGAGTATAGAAATGCTACTGATTTAAAACATGCCTAATTTTTAAACTAAATTCCCTATGAGCCCCAGTACATATGAGCAATAATAGGATGGAGATGCCTTAGTTGGTTTTTAATCTTTAGTGTTCTCTGAACTACACTCTCCATCACAATGCTCTGGTTTCTGTCCTAGACTACTGAATGGATGTTGATAATATTTAGTAAAATATGGAAGACAAGAACAGGTTTTAGTTGAGGAGTGAGGAGGATGAGAAGATGAGAAGAGATGGGTTTAGTTTGGAGCACACTCAATTTGAGGCTGAAAAGTCTAATCTAACCCAGATGCAAGTCTAGAACTCTCAGAGAGATCTGAGCTGGAGCTACAGATGTTGTGGGCTGAGTGTGCAAAACATACTTGTTCCATAACTGAACTGAATTTCTTCTTCGAGTCTCATTCAAATGGGTGGTAGACATTAAATCTCAGTCACTTAGAGTCTTCCTTCACCAGGGGTGGGGTGGGGAACTTACCTGGTGCCAGGCAAGGGGGCTGGCATTTGTCTGTGCTGCTGGCACCTCCTGAGATGACACTGCATGATCTGGTCCCAGATCACTGATTAACACGGGTTTCAACATCCCGTTTACCCAACCTCTGTGCCTGTAACTCTTTCTCTCTGCCTTATTTCCATTCCCCACTCAAGAGCAATGGAAATCACTCTCCCCCTCCTCACAATGCTTTGGGCTGCAAAACCACCACAGTAACATTTCTTCTGCTCTGGCACCAGGTTGAGAGTAGGGACAAGTCTGGGGTCTTGACAATTCCTAGCCCATATTCAAGGAAAGGACACATTTCCTATGTACGTGGTTTCCTAAGTAAATAATGATAGAGAAGAAATAAACGTGTAATCAATAATACAAATTTGAACTCTGTATATTGAACTCTGTAATCTGAAAACAGAGGTATACTTTTTTAAAAGCTATCCATGGAATATTAAAAAATAGACTGAATATAAAACCACAGAGAAATTATAAAACTTCCCCAAAGTAGAAATAATATAAAATAACATACAGTGATCAAAATACAATAAACTAGATTTAATTACAAAACCAGAAAACAAGAGACCCTACCACACAGAAATTTTTAAATTTTTCTCTTAAACACTTTTTGATCAAGGAGGAAACAAAAACAAAAATCAAAAATACATAGGGAAAAAATCCTACAACTAGACAAAAATAAAGCAGGGGAAGATTCATGATCTTAAATACTTATATTAATAAACAGAAAAAATAAAGAATTAAGCATCCAAAATCAAGAAGTCAAAAAAGAATAACATACATTTAAAGAAAGCCTAAGGATGAAATTAATAAAAATAAAATCATGTCATCTGCAAAGAGTGACAATTTCACTTCTTCTTTTCCAATGTGGATCCCTTTTATTTCTTTTTCTTGCCTGATTGCTCTGGCTAGGACTTCCAATCCTACGGAGATGAGCAAGTGCAGATGGAGAATGTGACTGACACTTCCACAAACTTGGCTGTGAAAGAGAGGAAAGACATCAGGTGGCAGCTAAAAGTGGATGATCCTTAGATAGAAAGAGAAAAACACTAAATATTTTGACAGTAGAGGAAAAGGCAAGGGTGGGTGCCAATACAAGTCAAATTTATAGGAATGAGAAGGAAACTGAGAGTTCACAGCTGGAAATTGTGTTTTTCCTGAAAATAACAAGAAGGAAGGTACAAGTGTTTGAGATTAGAGGAGAAAACCAACAGCAAATGGAAGGCAAACACTAGGGAAATACAGGATTATTAGGTATTGTCAAAGGTCCACATAACTTGGTAGGAGTTCAGTCTGCCCAGAAGTGTGATTTTCTCCATCATGCTAAAAATCTGGGTGCAGGAGAGTGAAGATACTGGATTGGTGTAATGTTGGGGTTTTCCTGGGCAGGTGGAACAGAAGGAAATGGCAATAAAGGTAGAAGAGACCACCGTCTCTTCATCTATTCAAAATGCATTCATTGAGCACCTATTATGTAAGATAACAGGTTAATGTTTAAGAACATAGGCTCTGCAGCTAACCTGCCTAGATTCAAAATCTAGCTCCTCTGTTCAGAACATATGTCCTTGGACAAGTTATTTAATCTTTTTTTGCCTCAGTTTTTTTCTGGAACTCATGAGGATAATAACCTACCTCAGGGAGCTGTTGAGAGGATTAAATGAGTTAATTCAAATAAAGAATTTAGAACAGAAACTTCACTTCTGGCCATGATGGAGTAACAAATATTGGAATTACTTTTCACCATAAACAACTACGAAACTGGACAAGATGCATGACACAACTGTTTGCAGGCGTTGGACAACAGGCAGTGCACAGCTGCAATTCCTGAGAGAAGGAAAACCCATAAAGGGAGCCCAGCATGAACCAGCTGTCTGCCTGGGGACAACTTCCTGACTACAGCACAGCAAGGTGGAACCCAAGAAGAGTCTAGCGTCATGCTGAGCTCAGAAGCAAAGATCAGAGTTTGGAGCTGCTAAAGCGAATGGAACTCTTGGGGTTGGCTGCCAGGAAGGAGGGAGTCATGTAGAGGGGCCACCAAAAGTCTTTGTGGGCATGTATGCATTTGCTGGAGCTGCCACAGCAAAGTACCACAAACTGGGGGCTTAAACAACAGGAATTTATTCTCTCACAATTGTGGAGGCCAGGAGTCTGAAATCAAGGTGTCAGCAGGATTGGTTTCTTCTGAGAGCTGTGAGGGAGAATCTGTTCCATGCCTCTTCCCTGGCATCTGGTGATTTGCTGTCAATCTTTGATATTCCTTGGCTTGTAGATGCAATACCTTGGTCTCTCCCTTTTCTTCACACGGCTTTCTCTCTGCGTATATGTCTCTGTGTGCAATTTCAACTTTTTATAAGCACACCCGTTATTCTGGATTAGGACCCACCCTAATGATCTCATTTTAACTTAATTTTCTCTATAAGGACCCTTTTTCCAAATGAAGGTCACATTCTGAAGTATTGGGGGTTAGGACTTCAATGTATCTTTTTGGGGGAACACAATTTAACCCATAACAAGTTCTCTGTTGGGTTTTGGTCAAGAACTGGGCTGCACATGCACATGTTGAGACTTTGCAAGAGACTGCCTGCTATGGAGTTGAGAGAAGAATGGAAATACCAGAGGTCACATGGTGCTGGGAGTCATCATTCCAGCCCGAGTGGAAAGATCTTGTTGCAGCACGTATTATCTCAGCATTCAGCTGAGACACCAGAAAAGTCATGCTTTGGGAAGAAGGACCATGCCCTAGAATAAAGGCTACTTTAAAGTCACCCTAACACAGTCTAAAACCAAGCCTTGATAGGGGCAAGGAAAGCTTTTGATAAATTAATTCCCTGTCGCAACAAAACACAACACTCTTTAAAGGAAAACACCATAATCCAGACTCCTTCTGACAGATCACTCACAATATAGCCTACAATAAAAAAATTACTAGATACACCAAGAAGCAGAAAAGTGTTACCCACGAAAATAAAAGGTATCAATGGAAACAGGCCCTGAGATGATCTAGATGTTTAAATAACTTTAAAACAGTTATAATAAACGTGTTCAAGGAATTAAAGAAAAATATAGTCTTAAGAAGGAAACAGGGAATCTCAACAGAGAAGTGGAAACTTCTTTTTAAGGAAATTCTAGACTGAAAATACAATGTCTGAAATGAAGAATTCACTGGGTGGTTTTAACAGCAGATTGGAGATGGCAGAAGTAAGAGTCCAAGAACTTGAAGACAGAGCCGTAAAAATTACTCAGTCTGAAGAAGAGAGAGAAAAAAAGATTGAGACAAAATGAACAGAGCCTCAGTAACCTGTGGAAAAAAATAAAGCTGTTGAACATATATGTAATTAGAATCCTTGAAGGAAAGGAAGGAGAGAATGGGGTAGAAACATATATATGAAGAAAAAAGGTCAAAACTTTCCCAAATGTGGTGAAACACATCAACTTACAGCTTCAAGAAACTCAGCAAACCCCCAAGCAAAGAAAGTCACACCTAGGCACACCATAGTTAAACTTCTGAAAATCGTGCAATCATCCAGAGAAAAATGACATATTACATACAGGAGAACAATGATGTAACTCATGGCTGAGTTCTCATCAGAAATAGTGGAAACCAGGAGATAAAGGACAACATCCTTAAAGCTCTAAACAAACAAAATAGCCGTCAACCCAGAATTCCATATCCAGCAAAAACAGTCTGCAAAAATGAGGATGAAATAAAGACATGTTCAGATAAGTGAAAACTGAGAGAATTTGTTACCAATAACCCTGCAGTGCAAGAAATACTTCCTTTGAAGCTGTTCAGGCTAAAGGAAAATGATACCTGGTGGCAACTCAGATCTACAGGAAGGAATCAAGAAGCCTAGAAATGGTGAGTTCTAGGTTTCCCTACCTCAATTTGCCTCCGGCTTCCTCCAGGCCTTCAATCACCTTTTCTCCCCCTGCAGCCTTAAATACATCTGTTAGGAAATTTTCTTTTCCTGAGCCCCCAGGGATCCAAGAGGACCACAGGAAGAATGGAAGACTTGACTGCTGACATAACTTGTTTGCTTGCTCCACAACTAATTTGGGAGGGTTCCACTGGTCACATTGTAGAGAAAAAAAATTAGCCCAGGTGAACCAGGCAAACCTCTCTCCAAGAAGGCTTTGGGGTCATGACAAAGAATGCTATAGAAGAAGGGAGCTTTTCACGATATCTGGAAGGTCTGCACAGGGAACTCCTTGGGAAGCCTTGGGCAAAGGACGGGCTGAACAGACCCCAGAGCAGGAACCCACAGATGGGAGTCCAAGAAAAACCACGGGGCTGCAAGAAGCAAATAGTAGAACTTCTATTTTTATTTACTTGTTAAATTTTTAAAAAAATTTATTTTAGTGTATTTTATACTTAATATGGTAGTACAGTGGTACATGTATATAATGCATAAATAAACACACAAATATTGGGATGCATATTCAAAACTTTAATGAAAATTGTGCAAAAGCTATAAAGGTGGAATATGACTGACCCCAAAGGAATTGTAATCTGCGGGCAGAAATTGCTTTACAAATTTTATCTCAGGACTGACTCCATTGGTGTATTCTACAAGGTTTCTGATGAGGATCTGTGAATTGGCTACATCATCTGTATTTAAAATACAGACTCCCACGTACCATGCCCACAGGTTCTGATTCAGAAGGTCTGGATAGGGAACCAGATATTTGAGTGTATGTTCAAGGAGCAGAACAAAACTCCATGGGTTTGGTGCACAGCTGGTCTGGGAACCGTGGTAAGTATGGCGTATGGGGATTGACCCTCTCTCAACAGCCTCAGAGGAAGCAAGATAGAGAGGGAATTTTGTGAAGTGGGAGGATTGTACAGATGTTCTGCCCAGCTGGAGGAGGCTGGGCAAGGGACTAAAACAAGAGCTATAATTAGCTGATCTGAGGGTTCCTTTCAGCTGTCACACCAGAGATCCTGTAAGAGGGAGAAAGGCCACTGCTGCTCTCCTACATAGCTCCTGATGCCTCAGAGAGGCCAGTGATGTCACCACTCTACTGAGCCAAAGCAGGGTCGACCAGATGACTCTACTCCACAAGTTCTTTTCAGACCATTTCCTCCTTTTTGCCCCCTGTACCCAGTCCCATTTGGGCCCTCATCATTTCCAACTGGATAGTTAATAATAACCACTTGTTTCTTTCACAAGTCAACAGCATGGGAGGAAGGAGATATTTAATAGAAATTACAAACCCAGGCAGTGAGTGGACCTAGTTTGGCTCCTAATTCAAACAGACCAACTTTAGAAAGTTATCTTTGAGGTAATCAGGAAAATCTGAATAAGGACTGAGGGACGATACTAAGAAATCACTGCTAATTTTCGAAAGTGTATGAATGCTATTGAAGTTATATAAGAAAAATTCATTTTAAAAAATGCATACATTGAAGTATGTGGGGGGGAAGTGACATGATACCTGGGATTTTCTTTAAAATACTTCAACAGAAACAAAGGAAAGAAAAATGAAAGAAAAAGAAGGAAGGAAAGAAAGGATAGAGGAAGCAAGCATGGCAAAATCTTGATAATGTTGAATCTGAGGGATGGGTTTTGTAAGGGATTCATCATATTATTCTACTTTTGTGTATATTTGAAATTTTTCACTAAAAAAAGTGTTCAACAAAGAACTACAACTGTGTCTGGCACACGGTATTGTATGAGCATTGGCATTTGTTGTCATACCAACAGTGGGGCAAGTACCACTCTAAGCACCAAGGATACAGTGGCAAATGAGGCCAACTGGATCCTGGTTCTTGCAAAGGCTACAGGCAAGGGGGATGGGACATGGACCATGACAAGAAAACAAATAAAGAAAATATCAGATGGCGGTAAATGCTATGGGGGAAAAAAACTTGAGATGGGATGGTCGGGCAAGACCCCACCAAGGGGCAATATTTGAGCTGAGACCTGAATTATGTGTGAAAGAGGCAGCCAGGCAAAGATTTAGGGGGCAGAGGCTCTTGGCAGAGGGAACAGCACATGCAAAGACCTGTCCTCTCTGGGGGCAGATGGAAGGCAGTGAGGCTGAGAACAGTGGCAGGAGGAAAGTGGAAGGAGGTGGGTCAGAGAAGCAGACAGTGGCCAGATGATTTCACTGGCAGCAAGGAGAGCTTGGCTAGGAAAATGGAGCCCCATGATAGGCAGGAACTACACATTTAGGAAAAGTCTTGGCTGCAACAACTTGAAAGGCAGATCAAGTATATACTAAGCCTATAGCTCAAAGAGAAACTGTGGGGAAAGAACCAGAATGTTAGTGTGTGTTGGTTGTTCTCCAGTGTTTGTAGCAAGATATAATTATCAAGAGATGAATTCAGGAAAAAAAAAGACAAATTTCCAAGAAGAAATGAAAGAAAATTGGAGGAATCCAGTAATTTGTATTTTCTTGGATATAGGTAAGCTGACTTCTTCTATGCCCTAAATTATAGGAAATAAGACTGGAAAAGGCTTCCAGCAATAAAGGCTCATTATTCAAAATTCTCTTACAAAGGGATTCAGTCCTGTGGCACACATCAGATTAAGAGTGTTACCTTTCCCATCCACGCTGACTCTTTCAGATGGCCCCAAGATAGCCAACATGAAGTTGACAAGGAGGCTTGGATTTGAGGAAGAAAAAGGTTAATAATCCTGCACCCAGTGGAAGAGACAGGCACAGAGATGTGTGGACAAGGCTTCTGGTAAGAGCATGTTAAGTGTGAGATGCCTATTAGGTATTCAAATGTATGTGTCAGTTAAGCATCTGAGTCTGGAACTCAGTGGAAAACTCTAGACTCCCAAACTAAAATTTGAGGTCATGAGCACATACTAAAAGCCACAGAAGTGGATGAGACACCAGTGAGGGGAGGAGATAGACAAGGTAAGAGGGTCAAGGAAGCATTCAGAGCTGGTCTAATATAATATGCAAATTCCAGCAGAGCAAGAGGAAGCGGCCAAGGAGCCTGAGAGGCAGCAGCATGTGGGGGAGGGAAAAACCAGGAAAGCGTTTCTGGAAGGAGCCAGTTACGTCTAAAGCTGCTGAAAGATAAGTAAGATGAAGACAGCAAAGTAGCCATGTGTTTTGGAAAATAGAGCCCCTGATGAGCTTGGCGAGACCGTTTCAAGGAAGTGAAAGAGATAAAACTCAGATGAGAAGCTTTACCAAAAATGAAGACGACAGTGTCTATACACAACTATCTCGAGAATTTTGCTGTTCAGAGGAAGAGGATTTGGATGGTAACCGAAGGGGGCTGTGGGGTTAGGGAAAAGTTTATTCGAATGGGAGCCGTTGGCATGCCGATGGGAATAATCTGGTTGGGAGGGAGAAGTGAATGCAGCAGAGAGAAGAGAAAAGTGCACAGCAAAGAACTTGGAAAGACAGAGGATGAGACCCGGAGGGCAAGAAAGGGAGTGACCTTTGATACGAGGACAGCACGTGATCCCTTAGATACGTTACTAGGGACCCACTTTATGGGACTTCTGGGTGGTAGGGATTAAAGATGGCCCCTCTCTCCTGAGAGCAGGCAGGCAGAGAGCTGGGCTAATGTAAGGTCGTTCTTGGTGCTTATTTTCTTTTGTTTTGTCCTTGAGACTTCAGAGAATCTAATTTAAATATTGCAGCCCGGTCTCAGCTGTGCTCTGGGAACTGAGGGAAAGGTCAAGGTCCTGTGCCTGGGATAGGGCGTTAAGGAGGAATGCTAATTGCCAAGAGATTTCTGAGAATAAGGTGAAAATCAGTCAAGTCAAACTTGTCCAGCCCCCACCCCCTTACTCCTGCCATTTTGTGACTCCCTCCCTTCCCAAATGGGGACTTCTTAGGGAAAGCCTTTCCTTCCTCTGCCCATCAAAACCCACCCTCATGCATGCGCTTTTGCCTTCTCCCCACCTGGTGTCACTAGAAGCTCACTCTAAGCTGAAGACACCGCTGATCTAGGGGAGGGAGAAAAAGTGAAATGCTGCTTTTTAAACAAGTGCTAACAGATGATACAGAGGGGGAGGTAGCCTTTGCTCTGAGGATCTTTACAGTTGGCAAGAGTCGTAGAATCTTAGAAGTTTAGTGTTGGGAGAGGTCTTCTAAACCCTTTAGTTGCATTCATTTGAGATGGCTGGAGGGGCCAAGAGGCAAGGAGAGACAAGATGATCCAGCCTAAGATCACTTCCAATCAAATTATCTGTAGACCCAAATGTCCGAGGGAATCGGATTGTACACTGTCTCCCAGGGGGCACAGGTGTGAACTTGAGAATTCAGATGCTAACCAGCTGGAGCGGGGCTGTGGCAGGTTGTGGGGACGGCACAGGCTTGCTCGCTGTATTAGAAGGACAGTTCTCTTTCGAGGCAGGAGCTGACTTCAGCGGCTTTCCGCGATGGCTTTTTTAGGCTCTCTGAAGGTTCTCAGGAAGTGAGTTTGTCCCACTGTCCCCAGCCTTCTGCTGTCACCTCTCAGGCCCTCAGTGAGCCAGGCCTGGGGCACTCTGAGCTCCTTGTGCAACCCTTGCTGGGCCTGCCTGCGTCTCTCCCAGCAACAAAGCTTGTGGGGAGCTGGATTGTGATGTGTGCGTGATCCTCCCTCAGTGTAAGACGAGGCCCCGTGGATCCCTGGGGTTTGGCTGGCTGGCAGCAGCTGCCACACCAGCCTTTGGGGCATGTGAGGAGTTGGATTTGACATGGCCAGTTGGTCAGTGGGGGAAAAGGTGGGAGAAAAAGGGTCAGGATAGAAATAGTGGCTCAGAAGAACTTCTGGAAGGCCAACCGAACTGTCTCCCAAGTAGTTTCAGGTGTTTCTTCTCTGGATTAAATCTGGACCACATTCTCTCCTTAAGCAGCCCGACCTGGTACAGCAGGCGACCCAAGGGATCCAAAGCCACTTACAAGGAAACAGGCCTTCCCAGTCATTTTCCAGACCCACATGAGCAGCAGAAGCACCTGCAGCCAGTGCCCTCTAGGTGGCAACAGAGTCCCGGTGATGCCAGCAGAGGACCGGTCCGCTCTAGACCCCAGGCTCCGGGGTCCTGGCTATGAGGGCTTCTACCCTGGAAATTACTGTCTAGGCCATCAGGTCCCCTCCCAGGCCAGCCCTGAGCCCGCTAATCATTTATAATTTTCATTTTTATGGCACTGTGGTGTTTAGAAGGCTGATTCACCTGCCTTGCTCGAGTTGACGATTGTCCTGAGGGTAGAAGGGGCAGGCATTACTGTACCTCCTTTTACAGTTGAGGAAATGGAACCTCAGAGTGGTTCTGAGTTGCAGTCAAGGTCAACCAGTAAATGGCAGAGCTGGCCTCAGACCCAGGTCCTCGACTCTGAACCCCAGGTTTTTTCTGCCAGATCCCAGCTGCCCCTCTTCCTTGGGTGGCACAGCAGCCACCATGCCATTTCTAATCAGAGCAGAGCCTGGGTTGCTGGATCACATGGGTCCGTATGCTGCCCCTGATGGTGCCCACCTGGTCTTCAGAAGGCTGCCATGCCCTACGGCCATGGCCCAGCTCAGCCTCATGGGACGTGAGGGCACTCACAGAAGCAGGCAGAGCCAGCCAGCATGGTTACGGGCACTCCTGTGCCAAGGAACGGGACAACAGGCAGGCAACCATCCCACGGAAGCCCGCAGCTGGCCTCCTCACCCCAGACTCCCCCAGGTGTGCGTGGGGGAGGGAGGTGGGGCTGCAGCTAAGGTTTGACTTAGTTTGCCCTGGGAGAAGCTTCTGAGAATGAAGGAAAGGCTTTGGTACCACGGGTTTCCAGCAAATTCTGGGCAAGCATGTGAAGGAGGCAGAAAAAGCTGGGAGCTAGAGGTTTTGATTCCACGCAGGACTTCCTTCCTCATGGCAAAGAGTGGGAACTGTGAGAACATACAACTAAAAGGAAATTGTCAGACCTGGGTGGGCAGGCGCCAGGAGCGGGGAGGAATCTCCTTGACAGGCAGCATGGCGGAGAGGAAAGAAAGCTGTTGGAATGAGAAGGCTTGGCTTCAAGTCCCACTTCCACCATCCACAGCTGTAGGGTCACAGACTCAGTTTACCTGTCTGTAAAATGCGGCCAGTGCTCTGCACCTGACAGGAGTTGTGAAAGCCAAAGGGAAGTTTCCCAGTGTCCTGAAATAGAATATCCCTTTTGGGGGGTGAGCTGGGGTGTCTAGCATGCTCCCCGCTCTGTGGAAGAGTCCGAACCAGAGAAGGACCCCTCCCTTGGGTCTGGGAGTATGTATGGAAGAAGGCAATGATTTTCTCATTGTTGTCTGGCCCCGGTGACTCTGGGGGGGTATCAGACTTGGGGGCTCTGTGCCAGGTTGCTCCCTGCACCCCGCATTCCTGGGGAGATGCAGAGGAACCGGGTGCAGCCAGCCGGCGTACAGTCAGGAGCTTTGCTATTAATGTAGTCAGTAAATAAATAAAGGAGGGCTTAAGCTTAGTGTACAGCAATCAGCTTAGAACTACAGCGTAATTAGCGCTGCAGGGGGCGCAGGGCTGTGGAGTCAGGTTTAAATGACTGAGTTCACTTTCACCGACGCACCCCCCAGAGAGCAGCAGACACAGCCCAGAGAGGAGCCTGCTCTCCTGCCAGCCCACTAGGGGCTGGGGCCGGGAGTGGGCCCAGAACCACGGAGAGAGCTGGGGTGGCCCCCCATCTTGGCCCGGGACCAGATGTCTTCATGCACATGCACACATGCGCACGCACACACACACACATACACCCAGTGATGCCCAAGCAGTTCCCTGCCTGTGATGTGCCACTGTCCTGTGCTGGCTGCTCCTCCCTTTGCACATGGCACACACAGTGCAGGTGTCTCTATGAGCCAATATGGGCACATGTGACAGGGAGCAGGAGCGCCGCTGCTGGGGTCTCGATGCAGCCTGTGACATGCATGCACGCAGAGGCACCTGGGCTGGCATGTGATGGGCACCTACTTATCCAGTCTCACCTGTCCCTGGCCACTGCAACCTCAGCCCCAGATGCTAACTGCCTCTCTCCTTCCCTCCTTCTCCCTCTCTTTTGTTCATCTGTTTATTCAACAAAGATTGATTGGATAGCTACCGCAGGCCAGACAGCATTAGGCTCTGGGAATATGAAGATACGCAACACACAATTCCCGCCCTCAAGGAGCTCGCAGTTGGACGAATGGGGACAGTTAAGAAAGTGGTGGTTGTGGTGCACTGCAGCAGGTGGAACCCTGGAGGCTCTGTGTAGGAGGGCACTGAAGCCAGCCTCGGTGGCCAGGGAAGCTTTCCTGAGAGAGCTAAGGTTTGAGCTGAGACCTGAGTAACGAGACATCGAGATAGCCACACAGAAGGGAGGTCAGGACGTCTGTGGGTGCAGTTCCCACCTGCAAAGGCCCACAGGGGATGGAGCTCGGTGTCTTCCAGAAGCCATCTCTGGTCCAGTTGTCTGGACCATAGAGTAGGGGGTGGCCAAGTGACGTGGAGTGATCCCGAGACGAGGCTGGTGGGGTGGGCACAGGGGCTCTATCACTGAGGGTCTTGTAAGCCTTGTTAAGGAGTCTGAATTTCATCCTAAGAGTAATGAGGATCCACCGGGGACTTTAATCAGAGGAGTGACATGGCGTTATTTGCATTTTTGGAAAATCCCTCTGGCCGCCACAAAGCAGAGGATGAAACAGAGGGAGGCAGAGCACCTGGGGTCTGTACCCCCAACCCTCTCCCCTTCCTAGCGGGGGGGGGGGGGGGTGCGAGGGGCTCCGCAGGCAGCCGGGTGGGGGCGCTGGGCAATGTTGAGCTAGATGGAGAAGGCCATGGCCTTGGACAAAGCTCGCCATCTCTCTCATCTCACCTGCCACAACTTGCTTGACTCTTTGGCAAGCCTGCTGGCTGGGGCCTCGGCTCTCTCACCTGTGGCAGGAGGGGAACCCCACAGAGAGGCTGGAAGGAGAGCTGTTATGGTTGATAGGATGTGATCCAAGTACCACCTGAACTCGAGCTGAGCAGCCTGGGACAGGAAGGGACTTTGTGGGCATGGGGGGAGGGGGTGACTCCCGCCTAATGTCCTTGGAGACACATTCAGGAGGAATATAGCCCCTCCCTCGGCTGCCTGGCCCCTCTTCTGACCCCAGCAGAGCACCCTCGTGGCCAGTCCCGTCCTGGAGGAGGTTGCCCGCTGCTGCAGGGCTGGGGCAGAGGGCAGCTGCGGCCGGGGCGGGCAGGGGGGCGGGCAGGAGGCGGCGCCGGCCGCCTGCCCCAGGGAGGGAGGGAGGGCGATGGAGTCAGGCCACGGAGCGTTCTCAGGCTGGCCCGGCCAGGGCCCCTTTCTCTCCATGAGATCATATCTGGGTCAAAGAGCATGTAAAGCAGGCAGACCCCAGCGGCCACACAAAGCCCATTCAGCCCAGCCCCTATTCACTCACCTCCTCTCCCCCAGAGCCCGCGCCACTGCGCGACCCCAGCGCAGCGCCTAAGCCCCAGCTTTGATGTCCAAGAACAGAAAACGGCGATTAAATGTTGTTTTAAAGAGGGAGTGCTCACTGCCCTCCCATCTGTCAAGAGAAAGCTGAGGCCCAAGGAGGAGGGAGCGTTGGGGAGGGGAGGGAGGCCGGTGGGGGGAAGGAGGGGGAGGGAAGGGGAGGCCTGGGGAATGAGTGGGACCCAGAGAAGAAAGGGAGGGACGGATGGCTTGGGGGAATGGGGGCAGAGGCTCAAAATCAAACCACGTATGTCTTTGGCAAAGGATTGTTTTCCAAGATGAGAAACATGGGAGAGGAAAAAAAATGTGGGACAGAGACATGAAGGCTAAAAGAAACCCCAAGAGAAATAATGAGAGACAGAGAGGAGGAGAGAGGAATGGGGAGAGAGGAGGATTGGGTGAGAGGAAAAATGAGAGATGAGGGGAAGGAAAAATGAAAGGAAAAGAGCAGAGCAGAGAGCAAAGCAGCAGAGCAGAAACTGAAGGCAGAGCAGCCAGCTCGTGCAGAGACTGAGAGACCGCCCTCTGTCCCTTCCTCTTCCTGGGAAGGTCATCCAGGGAAGTGAGCAGAGCTCCAGGTGGTTCTCAGCCCCACAACCCCGGGGCCATGCAGACCCCAGGCCTGCCTCAGGAGCACAGGGGCTGGAAGGCCGCTCTTCTGATCCACGTCCAGAGCAGGCTGGTGAGGCAAAGCATCAGGCCTTCCACTCAAGCTGCCTGCCGAGAGGGTATTACGCAGAGCAAGGCTCCCAGAACCTCCCAACAATGCTGGGGGTCAGGCGGCCCCTGAGGCTTGGCATTGGTGTCACACCTTGGAGGGACCACTGTAGCAATCACTGTTGTGTCCCTAGGTCTTGGTGAGGAGACGGGTTATTTTGGTTGGAGTTGCATGGGTAAGATGGCCTGGGGAAGAGGTGCTGAACCAGAGCGTCTAGGATTGGCTGGAACTGGTGTTACAGCGACAGAGGACCAGGGCTATGCTCCTGCCCCCAGTAAGAGGAAAGAAGAAAGGCCTAGATAAGAAGTGTTGGCCCAGAGACAGGGAAAGGAGGCGGGAGGGAGTGGTGCCCCTCGAGTTTTCTGGAAATGCTTTATTCTGCTAGTGGTGACGCTGTGTTTGCACCCCACCTCCCGCCAGTTCCCTCCCTGCACAGGGCCACCTGCTCCAATCTCCCTTCTCCACGGGGCGTGGCTGCCACAGACCCAGGGAGCTTTAATTGGGTGGCAGCTTCTTGTTGAGAAATTTCTGAAGCTTGCTTAGCTGCTAGGAAAAGTTGAAAAGGTCTCTATGATCAAGACCAGACAGGAGACCCCCTGCCTGTGGAGCCCTGGGAAAAACAAACCTGATTTGGTATCAGGAGATCTGGACGCCAATTCTGACTCTGCCACTCACCAGCTGTGTGTCCCGAGCAAGTTAAAACATAAGGAAATGGATTGCAACTCAGCGGCTCCCTACAAGGTCCGCTCCCTGCGGGCAGGGGTCTGTCTGTTCTGCTGCCTCCGTTCCCAAGGCCCTCAGCAGCAGCTGGTCCATGTGACTGGATGGACTGCCCACGCTGAAGGAGTAAACGAACGAGCATCTACTTCGTACACTGTACCAAGGATCAAACGACAGCACTGTATTTAGTGCTATTTTTGAAGCTGAAAAGTATGTTATGGACTGGGTATGTGCCTTGTAAATATGGCATAAAAGTGCCACATAAATAAGGCTGAATGTGTGTAATGCAGAGCTTTCTCTTCTCCTATCCCCAGACAGAAATCTCAGTTCCTCTACGGTGTTCCCCACCCAAGAGGCAGAAAGACAAGGCACTTTAAAAAAGAAAAGGGGGACACGTCAAGCCAGAGACAACTGAATTGACTTTATTCTCTTCTAACTGCAGATTCAAGGTATACAACTGAACATTGCTATTTTTCTTATGAGACTTATAAATAAAAATACAAAAAATGTTCACTACAAAAAAATCTACTGTTAGTAGGATGTAAAAAATATTCTCTTTGCTATAGAAGGCACAAACTTCACTTAGTGACACATGGAGAGAGAAAAAAAACCTGCAGCAGTAAATTCATTTTTTCTTTTTTTTTTTCTTTTTAAATCTTGTCAGAAACACTGAAATTACAAAGAAACGCATCAATCTACACGAAACAGAGGCCGATGCGGGAAGCTGCAATCAGGACGCACAACCTCGAGTGAACTGCTTGGGGCCTAGAACACACAGGACCAGAGAGCACAGCGTGGGGTGGGGGGGTCAGGGAGGGAGCGGGGGAGGGAGGGAGAGAGAGAGTGAGAGAATGGGACAACCAGAAAGGAGAGGGAGGGCAGGGAAGAGAGACGGAGGGTGGGAGGGAGAAGGAAAGAGAGATTGATTTGTACAAAAAAGTAACCGGTAAAATTGAAGAAACAAAATCGGGCAACCTCCTTAAAATTAGGCTAAGAGGAGGTGCTGAGGTAGACATGAACTAGAACATCAATTAATTAAAAACACCATTCTGTAATACAGAACAATCGGACTGGCACTTGTGCTGTCACGACAGAAGACAAGCCACAAAAACAAACAAATAACAAAACAAAACATAATACCCAAACCAAAAGGCTTAGTTTTGCTTGGTCCAGCAGGGCGCCACAGCCCTCAGTGCTATAATTTACATACATATATATATATATTTATCTTTATATATATGGGTCGGATGTCATGGTGCACCACCACGGCTTCTTAACCTTACAAAGATCATGCATAACACTATGTGAACAAATTCTATGACACAGCAGGAGGCTGGTACCCTGTCTGCGAAGCGGGACGCCAAGGACTCAGGGAGGCAGGGCTGCTGGCTAACAGGCCTGCGGGCCAGCACCCTTCTCCCCTGACCCAACTTCCCTGGGCTGTCTTGCACCCCTATCCTGGTCAGCTCTGCCTTTTTCCTCCAGCCATCAGTCCCACCGTGTTGGGTTAGTCTGGCTTTTTTCCTCCAACTGAAATATCCAGGTAAGTGCCACCATGAAGCTCCAGGAAGGAGGAGACAAGATGGGAGGGGGAAAAAAAAGATATAACAGAGGCCTAGGAAAAATGAACAAACAGAGTTTGATCTTTTTCTCCTTTTCTATCTTATGTCCAGTACCCCCAGCTTTCACTCTTGTTGGGCTTGCAAGGAACTGGCCACAAATCTCCCCACCCCCCACTCCCCCTCATGGACCGAGTCCAAAGGCTGCCCCCACTGCTGTAAGCCAATGGCCCTCTCCCTCTGGGGCCTTGATGCCCCTGCAGCCGGTTGTACCAACAGCATCCAGAAGGGTACCATACACTTGTGAAAAATTGCAGCAGTTTTTTTTTCTTTTTTTCTAAACATGGAAAAACTGTTCAGGCACAAAGATTAAACAAGCCCGCGTTGCATCCCTGGATTGTACTGAATCACTGGGTCCCCCAGCCTCCCTACCCACCCCTGCCCCCCAGATCTACCTTCCCCGTATCCATGGCCTCCTCCAAAGCAGCCCAAAGCAGCAATGATATTTACTATTTTATATCTCTCTCTTGCTATATATATCTCTCTCTATATATATTTGTCTATCCTATATACACATAGGATTTTAATGCTTTGAATGAGTGAAGGAGTGAACAGGGAAAGAGCACATGAGTGAGGGGGGAAATGTCACCAAAAGCATAAGGGACACACCTGTAGGAGGGGAACACAGGAAAGGACTATTAACCAACTTGGACGTTCCAGGCTGGAGAAGTTCCACTCTGCTGGATAAGGCAGTAGCAAGTAAGCTTGTCAGCAGTACCACAGCTAAAGGCAGCGGGCTGGCCAAGGGGCCAGATGGCAGAAAGAAGAGGCAAGTGAAAACATTCAGATCTCACCTGGGGAGACAGAAACCTCCCCCCGCCTAGTCTCCCCAGCCCCCTTTATCCAGACACATCTAAAAGCCTCTAGATAACTTCTGACCGTCACCTTGGCCGTTAGGCTGTGGCAAGGTCAGAATTTTTTTGTCTTTGTGAGTCGGAAGCTGGGAAAGAGGCATGTTGGACTCTGTTGAGGGTGTCTGGGGCTTCCTGGGGGAGCAGGGGAGAGCAAAGAGTACAGACGTCTCCCCATCAGTATCCTTCAGAGCGCGCGCCCTGACCCGCTCTCCCTGCCTCCGTGGGAGCACCCCTCCCTCCTAGGGATGGTGGGGGCGGGCAGGTGCTGATTGAGTACCATCCAGTGCTGCAACACCAGATCACAACAATACTGCATGATTTAACACACAACCACACACGAAAAGCACACGCGCGCACGCACACACATAGTACAAAGGGATAGTTTCTTGTTGTCGGTGTTGGTGGGTTGTTTTTTTTTTGTCTTTTTTTTTTTTTTTTCCTATTCACATTACAAAAGGAAAGGGCAAGTTTCTGCAGAACTGACGAAGGAACTAACAAACATTACAAAAATATTACAATTTGTAAATATTAGCTCAACCCTCTCAGCTTGGATGACTAGGGGAGGAGACCCAGGCTGCGTGGGGAGGGTGGGGGAGAGCAAGAGGTGGTTAGCTAGGCCTATGGGATAGCTGGATTCTTCTTTTCCTTCCCACCAAAGTTGAATGACATCTCACTGTTACAATACTGTTTTCTGGGATTTACAGATCCCCTGAGGGCCAGCCAGTCTCCCCTTCTTCCCAGACCGGGGGAAGAAGGAACAGTGCAGAATGATTTCTTACAGACCGCTCCTCCCCCAATGACTTCACTCTTTTCACATTATAAACACGACAACTGCTCTAGTCACATATTCAAGTTTAACATTTTTTTTTTTCCTTTCCAAAGCACTAAGTCATTATTACAGTTGCAAAATAGCATCCTGCCTACTTTATATCCCCCATCAACACTCTAGTGACACAGTTCCCCCAGCTCATATTCCCGCAACACACAATTTTTAAGGCCTTCAGATTTGGTGGGCGAGATGGCAGGGCCGGAGGGATGGGGCCGAGGGACAGGGGGGTGGTCACAGCAGCACCCATCCCTCTGACTTCCCTATATTCCTCCCAACCCTTCTCCCCAAAACCGCTTCCCTAAACCACTTTTTAAAACCTAAGATACAAACGCAGCCGCAACTTTCTCAGAGAGAGAGAAAGGAAAGAGGAAAAAAACACAACTCTTAACAAATAAAGCACGAGATGAAACAGGAGGGCCCATCCCAAAGTGAACACAAATATTGCAAATGTGCTTTCCAAAATCCAGGGCGGGGCGGCTGGGGAGGACGGGGGAGCAGCGCGGCAGAACGGGAGGCGCGAAGGGAACAGAAGAACGACTGGACGAACATAAGAGGTAGCTTTCGGAAAAACAACACCCCACCCCAACGCAACACAACAAAGGCTGGCTCATCCCCACACCAGCCCTGAAAACAGACCAATTTTGGCAATGATGATGCACACGGAGGTGGGACCACACAGTTGCAAGGATCTGAATGATACAGGCCCCCAGACCCGAACGACCCAGCAAATGGGAAGAAAGGTGGGATCTTCTCCAGAGCGTTTTAGGCTGCACCGACGCTGGGCGAGGATGATTCACACCCAGGGCAGAGCCGACAGTGACCCCAGAGCGCCCCCCAATACACCACCCCTCCGCCCCCCTTCTGCTGACCCCCTGCTCTCAAGTTCAGATCCTTCTGGACAGCTCCTTCCAGCTGGAAGGCTGTGAGAGGGGATGGGAGGGCCTCGGCCAGCTGAAGTCTATTAAACCGACTATTAATTTACACAAGAAACAGAAAAGAACACCCTCCCCAATCCTCCAACCCCCAACCAAAAAAGAGATACAGGGGTTAAAAAAGCTCATGAGGTCACAAAAAACTGAGGTAATTCAAGTACAATGTGCTAACAGGGGAACAGGGGGCACAGAAAAGAAGCAAAACATAACACAAGGCCAATCGCTTTCAACTCCTCCTCCTCTTCCCTGTGGACTGGGGCCCTGCAAGCCAGCAATTCTGTCCCGCTCCGCACCTGGCTTTTCCCGCTGAGCTCACCAGGTCTGGGGTCCCCCGGGCCCCTATGTTCAAAGGGTCCCCAGGACGACTCCACAATTCCCTCCTCTGGCAGCTACCCCGACCCCGGGGCAGGGTGTCGCCTCGTCCAGGTGTCAGACACATCTGGAGAAGGACATCCACATGCTTCCCTTGGACAATGAGCCCTTTCATGGATCCCTGCTCCCAGGGGCTGCAACAGGGGGTGCCAGGGGCTGTGTGTGTTTGTTTGGTGGGATTGTGTGTATTTAGTTGTTATGTTTTTCCATTCGGAAGCAAAAGCAGCCCAGCAGGGTCTTGCTCATGACAGGGCTTGACCAGGGTGGGGTACTCCGTATTTATTTTGTTTCGGGTTCTCAGCAAGCTAAGGATGGGAGTGGGGGCTCTGGAGTCAGCTTCCCCACTAGGGAGCTGGAGGAGGCAGGAGAGGCCACCCATCCACAAGGGGCTGGGCCTTCCCTGGACTTGGAGGGCAGGAGTCAAGAGGAGGCAGGGGGCAAGGGGGTGGGGGAGGGGGTGAGAGCCACGAGGCTCCTGAAGACCATGAGGGGCCATCCAGATGTGGCAGAGCGGAGGAAAGCAACAGAACTGAGCGATAGAAGGGAAGGAGGGCCCCTCCCCACTCCACTCTGCCCCCAGCAAACTAGAGCTGCCATTTTGAGCGTCAACCAGTGACCCAGCCCAGCCACACCATCCGTGGGCCCTCTTTTCCCTCCCCGCCCAGCCCCCATCTTGCGAGGAGTCAGTGAGAGGACAGCAGGCAGAGATGGTTTGGCTCTGACCAGAGGACCCCTCATCCCCTCTCTTGCCTCCATTTCTGGACACAAAATGAGGGTCTGGGTAGAGGGAAGAGAAAAATATGCCAAGATCTGAGCTGAACAAAACCACCTCCAGCCGCACCCAAGAAAACCAGGCCAACCTCCAGGCAGGAGAGGAGGGATGGAGGCCCCCGGGGAAGGGGCAGTGGTCAGGCAGCCAGGTCACCTGGAGCCCCAGAGAGAATCCAAGGCCAGACAGCTATCAGGTTTCCTTTTTCTCCTCTTTTTTTTCTTTCTTTTTTCCTTTTTTTTTTCCTTGCACAGTCCTTCCTTGACTTCACCCTCCCTAACTCTTCTTTCCTTGCTCCCCGCTCCTCCGCCACTGCCGTGGGCCTCGCCTCACACGTAGCACAGGTACAGGTAAGTCTTCTCTATCCTCCAGTCGGGCGGGATCTCCTCGGGCTTGTGGCTCTTCATGTGCTTCTGCATGGAGGACAGGCTGGGGCAGTACTCCGTGCAGATGGTGCACTGGTAGGGCGAGGCGCCGTTGTGCGTCCTCAGGTGCTTGATCATGGCCGAGTAGTCCCGGGAGCGCTGGTGGCAGAGCTTACACTCAAAGGGCTTCTCACCTGTGGAGGGAGGGCAGGAGAAAGCCAGGACAGAGGGAGGGGCCGTGAGGGCCTCCACAGGGATGCTCTGGGCCCTCCTTCCACCCTCGGGCTTGTTGAAGAGTTTAGCACTTCCCGCTGGAACTTTCCATGGTGATGGATACACCATCCAATATGGTAGCCGCTAGTCACACATGGCTACTGAGTGCCTGAAATGTAGCTAGTGTGACGGGGCACTAAATTTTCAGTCTTATTTCACTAACTTAACTTTAGTTTTTTTTAACATAACTAACTTTAGTCTTATTTAACTAACTTAAATAGCCACATGTAGCTCGTGGCGGCACTATCGTCCAGCACAGCTCTGGCCCCTTGCCTTCCTCTTCTTAACTCTCCCAGACACAGACTCTTCCCTTCCTTAAGAAAAGAAATGGAGGTCTAGTAAAGGGGCAGTGAGAGCCCTAAAGGCCCACAGCTCCTTCCAGGGGAGAGAGGGCACGTGGCTACGGATGGTAGGAGGTAGGGGTGAGGTGAAATTGAGGGAACCTGTCCTTCAAACATGCTGCATCTGGGCGTGTCTAGTCCTCTAAGGCTCTAACAACCTCCATGGACCCTGTCTTCCCCTTTGGGGCTAGAATGAGGGAGGGTCAGAGAACCTGGGAGGGCGTGGCCACACCCTTGCTGCTAGCCGACCTCCCCTCTCTTACAGTCCCCTGGAGCTGAGCAGAGGATGTAAGGGAACCTTGTTTCAATACAGTAATTAACTGGCCAGCCATCTCACTATCGATACTCCTTCGTGCAGAGGCCCCAGCAAATAATGAAGTAATGAACAGCCAAAGTGATCTAACTATCGACCGGCTATTTACAATAGTCACTGCCAAATGCATTTAATGATCCACCTGCCAGGTCACATCCCCGACAAGGGGCTAAGGAAGCCCCAGGGCTCTGGGGAATCCTCTGGGCTTCTCTGGTTGTCAGCAACGAGCACCCCATCCTCTGTTTGTGGGCCATGCTGGAGGCAAGAGAGCAGAGCTATGACAACACGTACCCTCTGCTTACTGCTCCCTGGGCCCTCCCCAACCCTCCCACAGGAGCAGGCTCTCCCCAGGCTGGCAGGACCTGCCTGAGGTCACCTCTCCCTTCCTCTGCACAGGACAGCTGTCTCCCCTGATGAGAGGAGGCTTCCTACTTTGCCAGATTCCACTACCTTCTACTACCTCTCATCCTTGGGGGAAGTCCTTCTGAATGTCTACCTTCTCCCCAACCCGCAGTGCCCTGGTGGTAAATATGTAACAACTGGCTCTCTAAAAAGACCTAATTTGTAGCATTTGCTCATGGCTATGTTGTCAATACTCCCACCATGGACGATTTTAAGCAACCAAGGTGATGTCACTGAACTTGGGAAGAGATGTACAAAATTGGCTTTCATAAGCAGGTGAAGCTCCAGCATTCCACTGCCCCAACTCTGGCAATTCTGAACATCGGGACCACTTCCACTTGTTCTGTCCTCAGACCTTGGGGAAAACAGTAGCTCACATTTCTTTTACGTAAAAAGGAATGCGAAGGCCGTGTGAAATGGTAAAACATTATACACGTAGAGGGGTTATTAAATCCATCTGCTCCTCTATCTGAAAACCGAACTCTAACTTACACTTTCCCAACCTTCACCATAACCTAACTCAGTGCCCCTAATTCTTACTGTAACCCTCAAGTAACATAAAGCCATCCTAACATTCACTTTCAGTTAACTGGGTCAACCTAAACCTAATTCGGGATTCACGAACAGGCATCACCTTGCACATCATCTGTGAATTATTGGTATGGCAGCCTGGAGTGCTAGTCTGGGCCCATGGGAAGTGTGCTGTGATCGATGAGCAATGTCTGCTTCAGTGTGGGGAAGAGGCGGTGGCCCTCAGACCACCATACTAACCCTAAGCAGAATCGCTTCTACTCTGCGGTGCAGCCTTGGACTATCGTCACCTGGGCCTCTCCGGGGAACCATCTGCCCTGCCCCCCCCCCCCTCCCACCCAGGGCTCAGAGCCAGCCCAGGCACCCGCCCTGGCCCTCAGTACCTGTGTGCACCCTATAGTGCGTCTCCAGCTGGTGCTTGAGGCTGAACTTCTTGCCACAGCCATTGCACTCGTAGGGTTTCTCGCCCGTGTGGATACGTTTGTGGCTCTTGAGTGTGCTCTCATCCCGGAAGCAGCTGCCACAGAACTCACACTCGTACGGGTGGTCGCCTGTGGGGACAAGAGGCTGGATCAGGCCCTTGTATCCCCCTGCCCCGTCTTTAGGGGACAGGAGGGTATGTTCAGCGCACCAGGAAGAAAAGACTGCCACATTCAACATCCTGAAGGCGACTTAAGGACCCCCAGACTCTGCTAGCCCCAGAGCACAAACAGGGAGCACATGTGCGCCCACACGTCCATACTTTACTGTGGCTCAGTGGTCATCCATGGATCAAGGGCCAGTCTATGGAAGAGAGAGCCCATTTGGTTCAGGGACGAACAGCAGTCCCCAGAAAGCAGGCGCCCACAAGGGTAGAGCAGACCTGGGGACTTTGAGACCTTGCCCCCCAGCTTCTCGGGCTATCTTCTCTTCCTTTCCTCCAGGTCAGGGGCAAAAGCCACTCCCGCCTGACTCCCCTACCCTCAAAAGAATCCCTCTACACGTATCCCCATGTTCACTGCAGCATTATTTACAATAGCCAAGACACAGAAACAACCTAAGCGTCTATTGACGGATGAATGGATAAAGAAAATGTGGTATACACATACACAATGGAATGTTATTCAGCCATGAAAAGAAGGAAATCTCGCCATTTGCAAAAACATGGATGGACCTTGACAGAATATGCTAAGTGAAGTAAGTCAGACAGAGAAAGACAAACACCATATGATCTCACTTATATGTGGAATCTAAAAAAAAAAAAAGCAAGTTCATAGATATAGAGGTGACTAGTTAACAATACTGTATTATATACTTGAAAGCTGCTGAGAGATTAGATCTTAAAAGTTCTCATCACAAGAAAAAAGAAATTTGTAACTGTAAGGTGATGGATATTTAACTTATTGTGGCAATCATTTTGCAATATATACACATATCAAATCATTATTGTACACCTAAAACTAATGCAATGTCATATGTCAATTAAAAAAAATCCCTCCAATTTGGGGAACTTCTCATTGTTACCCAAATACCTCCTGCTCTTTCCCTCCTCCCCAGTTTTATGTAGCTGTTCTCTCTGCTCGATCCTCTCTCTCCCTTCTTCTCTCTCTGGCAAACTCCTAGTCATCCTTCAAAGCCCAGCACACATGTCACCCCTGTTTGGAAGCTTCCCTTTAGTCTCCCAGGCAAAATGAGTCACACTTTCTTCTCTGTCCCCAAAGAGAAGAAAAATCCAGCATTTCGTTTTTTTAGTAGTAGTAGCAGAATTTTTATGGGACTTTCTCATTTAAATGGGCCACATTTGTTGCATGCTCACTCCTGTGCAAAGAAATTCGCAAGGACCACATCATGTAATCCTTGCAATCACCTTATAAGAAAAATATTCTCATTCTCATTCTACAGATGAGAAAAATGAGATGCTTAAGCATGGTCCCCAAGGTCAGAGAGCTAGTAGGTAGCTGAGTCAGGATTCAGATTCTGGTTGGGTTCCAGAGTCTGGACACTGAAGACTTATCAGATTGCTAACTGACATGCATACTCTATCTCCTGTCATGCCCACGGTGCTTCTAGAATGGAAGTACCTCCAGGGTAAGAAGGGAGCCTTGTTCATGCTTGTAGCCTCAGTATGTAGCACAGGGACAACCCAGAGCAGACCCTGGGGAAATGTTGAGTATATGAAACCGGGGAAGAACAGCCTTTCCTTGGCTTGGAGTCTATGCCCATCAGCCTCCTTTCTGTGCATTCCACTCCTACGTCCCCTGGAGGGTGAGAGGTTGGGGCATGGGGATTAACCATCTTTCGCTTTGTGCCCAAAGTGGGGGCTTTGGGGGATGACAGGTGAGAACTTCAGCTACTTATTTATTACAGGAGTGAAGGCACAGACAATAAAGATAGATTGATCACCCCAGACTTTGTTCATGAATATTTAAATATCGCTGATTCGTCTTGTCACTGTAATTACAATTTCTCTGGGCTGCATCTCCAACAACCACAGTTTATGGTAAAGAATGGCCCACTGTATTTCACTTGTCCCTCTGCAGATGTGCGGGGCTGCCAACCGTGTAATGTCCTCTGCATTTCATACATTTTCTTCAGCTGAAGAAGGTTTCAGTCATCCACAATGACCTACGTTTTTTCATTATCCCCATGTCAAACTGCGCTCGTGCCTGGGCATAAATTGTCCTTCTCGTTATAGACTCGCATGCCTGTGCCTTCACTTCCTCTTTAAAATGATATTTTACTCTCTGCTCTCCCTCCCCTCCGCAGGCCGCTAACCAAACCTCCCCCCTCTCCAATGCCGGCCCCTGTACCCACATAAATTCTCATCTCTGCTGATGGCTCTGAAGGGTTTTTAAGGCTCTGTGGGGAGTGGATGCTGGGGTCTGCTCACTGGCGGGCTCTCTCATGGGGAGAAGATTTGCAAGAAGCTCTGAGGGTGTAGAGGGGTGGGTGGGAGCACTTCCATCAAAGAGTCAGACAGGAGAAGCTCAAAGAGCAGAGCCATCCCATGACGTTGGGTTCTCCCTAATCTATGGGCCATTGCTCCGGCTCAGAGGCATAGCCAGAGCGTCCCTCCCATGCAAATCTGGGGATGACCTGAGTCCTGGGGTTCTTGGCACCTGTCCATCCTCTCACTGCCAGGGCGGGTCCCCAGCCTCCAGCCCCACTCAGCCCAAGGGAGTAGAGGCCCATGCAGACCCTGGTCCTAATTAGTTGTGTATCTAACAGAGAGAGGGGTCAGTCTGTGCGCGCCTGGGCCCGCATGCCACTCTCTCTGCGTAGACGTCTACACACAGCCCCGTCTGACATCCAACTCCCCCTCCTTACCGAATCTGCAATGATTACGACTTTAATCAAGGATTCAGTATCCTCATTAAGACATAAATAAATAAATAAAGCAAGGGCCACGTGAGACTTCAGCCAGAGCCGGTAATTAAAACGTACATCGGCAGCCACCCGGCCGGCGGGGAACCGCTGTCTGTGCCTTTCCCCTCCAGACGGGGGCCCTGAGAGTCCAAAAAAACAAAGGGTTAAGGCAGAGAGGTTTGTCTGACCAGATTTTTATGAATTTAATTATGAAGTGGATCACATGTTAAATGAGTTTAAATAGGAAATCTCCAGAGTCAGCCAAGGGAAGGGAAGAAAAAGAACTTAGAAGAAAAAAAGAAAGACAAGCCATTCACACTCACACTCACACTCACACACACACACACACACACACAATCTGAAGCACGGTGAGCACCTGGCCTAAAATCGTCACCCTGAGTTAATCGTGTCCGTGTCGCCATAATGTACACAAAACTGGCGGCAGAACTCAAAATCCAATTTGTGGTATGTTGATTAACTCTGTAGCCTCTTTAATGAGCTTGACATTAAGTGCAGGACAAACGAGACTAATTAGAGCCCCCTCCGGCCTACCCAGTGCACCTGTGACCCCAGCAGTCTGTCCTTACCTGGTGGCTTCCTTGGCACTGGCCAGGCCCAGTGTCGCCCTCCCCACCCCAGCCCCATCCCGTTAGCTCCTCAGACCCCTCCCTTCAGCACAGCTGAGAGTTTATTATATGATGGGCCATGTGAATCAGGGATCCATCAATGCCAAGAGCGCGGCTGGACTAACCTACCAAACACAGCTGCCGATGCTAAACACCCAGCCTCAGCAGCAAATGGGCCAAGGAGAACGGAATATTAATGAGGCATTGTGTGAGGGGTGTGCTCGGCCTGGATATGGCTGGTGTGCACAGGGCCTCTCTGGTGTGAAAATCAATGAGTGTATGTGGGGGGGGGGGTGTGCGTGTGTGTGTGCATGGGCAGCATACATGCTCCATGTTTCCTAGATTAAGCAAGTACTTAATCTAGTACTTAATCTCCCAAACTATGTCTGCAAATAGCCCCTCCCCATGAATCTGAGCCATGATTGGCACAGGGGCAGGTGACATTTTGATATCTGAGCTCTTAGAAGGTGGCATGGACAAAGCAGGGCATATCCTGGGTGGACTTAGCAGGACTGGGATCACTTGAGTCACATGAAGCTGACTGATTTGACCCAGCAGCATGCTCAGAAGTGGCTGAAAGGTAATTGGCCATCTTTGATAAGGCTGAACTTGGGCACCCAGTGGGGAGGTGCTGACAGGATGGTACACATACCTGCAGGGATGTGTCTGCAGTCACTATAGACAAAGTCCTTGTCAGCATCCCTTCCTCCTTAGCCTTTCTTGTCAGCCCTACCCTCTGGGACCTCCCCTTGTCCTATGCCAGCAAAACTAAATAGTTGTCAGCAAATGTGGTGGTGCTAAGGCAGTATGGTCCCCTGAATAGAATGGCATCCAGAAGTGAGAGCCCTGGCGGCTCCTTGGCGAGGATGCCAACTGCTGGCAGGACAGGCCCGCTCAATCTGGGATAAATAAAGCCCCCTCCCTTAGCCAGCAGAGTCTGCTGTTTGTGAAAGGCCTGGCCTGTGGACTTAATTCCAGAGCTGTGACAAGACTCAAGAATGAAGACGGAAAGGGTCCTGCCATCCGTGTCTTGAGGCACACCGAGTTTTTTATACCCTCTCCAACAGACATGAGCACACACCCTGTTCCAAACTCAGATGCAGAGTCAGCCTGTCTGTCTCCCGGGCCCCGCCCTGTCGCTCACTCTCACCCCAAACCCAGGACAGAACACACACAGGCAGAGACACATGTAGACTCAGACAGGGGCATTCCTTTGTCCATGGACAGTTAGTGAAGACCCAGTTCTGCCTTAGAGAGAAGAAAGAATTTCAGTCATCTGTTCCCTCGCTGGTGGATCAGGGGCTGCTGCAAGGAAGCAAATGTCTCTTGGACCTCAGGGACCAGGCGTCCCACCCCCAAACCCAGAAGATGGTGGCAGGGACTGCCAGTTCCTAAGCACCTGGCTCAGCCCCCTTGACTCACAACCCCCCTCCTCCTCCATTATCTAGAACTGGCCAAGCAGGGCTACTCATGACTCAGTGTTTAAAGACCCTCATTGCCTCCCCTTAGCAAGGTTGAGGCCCAAGTATAGAAAATTTGCTTTTGTTATTGTGGAGCAAGTAGGACCACTTCTGCAATATTCCCTTAAGAGCCGAAGCTGACTTCAGGAGTATGTGTACATGGGTAGGGAGCAGTGAGAGGGGTGGGGGGTACAGAAGAGAGAGTCAGAGACCATGTAGGTCAGTGTTTTTCAAAATGCATTTTGGGTCCACCCGCATCAGAATCCCTGGGAAATATTTATTAATAGTGTTGGGTCTTGGATCCCATCTCAAACTCACTGAGCCAAAGTTTCTGAGGGTGGGACCCGAGAGTCTGAATTTTTAATGAGCACCCTCTCTGTCAATCACAGAGAGATAACCAACGGTCCACAAAATGGAGAAGCACGGTCAACATTTACCTGTGCTATGGAAGCCCCTTCATGCTCAACCCTTGAGTAAAGGAGGGCTGAGGGCCAATCCTCCAGGCACCTCCGCTTTCTGTTTCGGGAGGTAAATCCAGACACTGGTTCCCAAGACCTCAATGCGCGTACCTGTGTGTGAGCGCAGGTGGCGTTTGAGGGCGGTGTGGCTGGGGAAGGTGCGGTTGCACTCGCTGCAGATGTAGCTGCGCACGCCTGCGTGGACCTCCATGTGCTGCTGGAGCGCGCTCTGTGCCTGGAACCGCTTCCCGCACAGCAGACAGAAGACCGCCATGTCTGTGCCTGCGGGAGATAGGAGTGGGAGAACCTCAGGGGAGCGGAACTGAGGGCCATTTTTACCCAGCTAGGCCAGAGGGAGAGCCAGTGTCAAGACTAGCGCCCCCAAGCCTCCATGCTCAGGAGCAAACGCAAGGGCGGCCCGGGCCATACAATATTGATGGAGCACCAAGTATATGGCTCCACAGTGGACAAAATCAACTTACCTCCTGCCCTTATGGAACCTAAAGTCTAGTGGGAGAAAGAGAAACGTTAATCAGATACATCGCAGCAGCAAATCTGAGTCTGCAATGGTGTGGAGTGCTACGCTGAAGGCAGGGTACCCAGACGGTATATATCAGAGGGACTTTTCGGAGTCTGGGACAGAAGACGGGGAGGCAGGGTGGCCTCTGTGAGGAGTCAAAATAAGGAGGAGAACATGGGTCGGCCAATGTGTGAATGCAACTAATTTAAAATCACATCTCAGAATGGTAGCTCTACATCCTGAGCCTTCAGACAAGGCAAATGAGGCACAGACGGACTGAGTAATTTGTCTAAAGTTCCACAGAGTTCAGAAGCAGCAGAGCTGGGATTCAACAAGCAGCCTAGGTTTGAATCCTCTCCTCATGCCAGCTACAAACCTTATTCTTTTAACCACTTCTCCATTCATTAAAGTACACAGCTTAACGGTCCATTCATTCAACAAATGTTATTTTAGCATCTTCTACAAGTAGGACTCTCTTTTTGGCACTGGGGATGTAACCATGGAAAACTATACAAAGTCCCTCCTCTCATCATAGACGTTACCCAGCACACCAGGCCAGTGGGGGAAGACGGAACAGCATCTAGAAACACTCTGGGCTGGAAAGAAGTGCGCTGAGTCGGAGGATCAGAAAGAAGAACAGCACAGTTAGGGAGGCAGGGAGGAGTGGAAAGAATAGCCAAAGAGGCAGAAGCCAGGTTGTGCGGGGTCTTGGAAACCATGTTAAGAGCTTTAGGCTTTATCCCAAGACCAATGGGCAATTGTCAAGGACTTTGAGATTTCCATTTAATTCTGTCCAGTTGTTCCCTGCACTGATCAGAAGCGCAGGCAGGTACCCAATGGTACTCTACAAAGACAGGCTACCATTTTCTGTTTGTTATCAACCCCCTTCCTGATGTTGCTCTGGAGCCACGGCCTTCCTGGGTAGAGCCCCGCGTGAGGAAGTGTCTAAACTGCCCATCAGAGTCCTAACTGATTGCTCAGTGCCCACCATTTTCGATTCCATTTCTCTAAGTACATCAGCTTCTCCGGGAAGCCCATCGGCTCGCCTCTCTCTGCTGGCATCTGGGCGACATAACCTGTGCTTAGCCCCACACTGCCTTCCCCTGTGTGAGGGACACAAGCAGGAAAGGTAGGGAGACCCAGCATCTGTCCAGCCTCCCCAGAGTGGAGGGAGGGGCAGAGCTTTGGCTGCTGGGAGTCGTGGGCTGCTCAAGGTGGAATGAGGGGGCTCCTGGTGGAAAGTGGGGTGAACAGAAGGACAGCATGAAGAGCTTTGCTGCTTCTCTGGTCCATGGATGCAGATGGCAACTGGGAGGTCTGTTCTCAGCGCTTCAGTCCCATTCATGGCAGGCTGGGGATGGACTAGCAAGAACGCAAGACCTCTCTTTGTCCCCTGCTCCTCCACCCTTCACAGCCATCAGTGTAGACACCCTGGAGTCTAGGCCCCTGCAGCCAGGTTCCATGCAACCAGCAGTCGCTGCTGCATCCAGGTCCAGGGCAGGCTGAGCAGGGGAGACTGGAAACAAGCTAGGGCAGGAGTTTGCTCCTGGCCCCACACTGCAGAAGGGCAGGGAACTAACACAGGCCTTGCACTAGGTGCTTTATCTGTTTTTGCCATCTCACTTGAAACTGGCGATCCTGCCAGGCAGCCATTCTCATCCTCGTTTTTACAAACGGGAAATCCTAGCGATAAACTACCTGGCCTAAGGTCGCACAATGAGAAAGCAGCAGAGTTGGGATTTGAGAAAGCCTAGGTCTGTTTGATTTCAGAAACCACAGGGCTGGGCCCATGTCTAGCTCTGGGTCTGCCACCTGTCTGTCTGGGCTTCTCCCAGAAGAGGCAAAGTAACAACACCAGCAAGCCAGCTCCAACATGGCTTGTTCAGGAGCCCTGGTGCATCGTGGGCCTGCCCCAGCAAGGCTAGAGAACCCAGGGCAGGAGGAGTGCACTGGAAGCAGAGTCACAGGGATAGTTCTGTGAAGCCTTCCAACCCACTAGGGGCCAACAGGATCTCTGGGAGGGAGTGGGGTGCTTGGCTCCACTTGACTGAAGGGCACTGGGGGGAGTGGTCTGCCCGGGCAGAAGCAGACCAAGGGCTGACAGTGAATCCTCAACATCCAGCCCAGCCGGGTCAACATGCCTGGGAGTGGAGTCCGTCTGCAACATGTTCTGTGACACGGCTGCCCTGGTTGCTTCACCCCGAGGGCCCCCAGCACCAGCCCCCTTTCTGTCCCTAAAAGCCCCATGTCAAACAGCTGCCTTAAATCGGTAAGATGGAGCAGGCTTTCTGGATGAGCCATGCCCTTGAAGAGCCCAGGTTTCTCCTTATGCTTCCCCTGAAATCCTCAGCGTGGAACGAGCCTGAGTCCGAGGGAACACAAACAACATTCCCAGTAGGACACCTGAGCCCAGAGGAGCTCTGAGGGCGACAGCACCTGGCAGGGCCGCCTGGGAATCCTGCCGTGCTCTGACCACATGGTCTTGCCAAGGCCCTCAACACTGCCACACTGCGCTGTCCCCACTTCATCCGGATGGCCCGAACCCACTTCGTGTCCACTCAGCCGACCCAGTGAACATTACCCAGTGGAGGCACTGTGCTAGGTGACAATGGGGATGATGAAATCAACCAGAGAAACAGGGTCCCAGACTAGCTGGGGACTCAGACAAGTCAATGATCAGCCAGGGTGACTCCAAGAGGGCTTTGGAGAAGATTCTGAGTCAGGTTTTGAGAAATGAAGAGTATTGAGAAGCCGAGGGTCAGGAGGCATTGCACAGGAGCCAGGCTAAGGAAACACCGTCAGCTGATGTCAGAGCAGGCGAGGCTGGAGGACAGGCCCTGAGGGCAGAGACGAGCAGGGAAAGTTCCTGGGGATCAGATCACAGGGAGCCCTATCGTGGGCAGGACAGATGAGACTTCATTCTACAGGCAATGCAGAGCCATGAAAGGACTGGGTGATGCTAGCATGATGCCAGCTATATGTGAGGGCAATGCCCCCAGGGGCAGCATGGGGACCAAGAGCAGTGGCAAGCGGCTGGAAGCAGGGAGAGAGCCGATAGCTTTTGTGCTACCACTGGAGGAGGATGGGGACGCACTAGGGTAGGAGCTGTGAGGACAGGAGAAGGAGTGGAGAAATGAAATCCAGGAAGGTGGCATGCCAGGACCCGAGGCCTGGGCTCGAGTCAGGAAGCGTGGTGCACCTGAAGTCCCGGACAGCCAGCTCTGCACCTTGGTGATAGGTTTAAAGTTATATGGTCACCACCTAGAAAGAAAATGCTACAATGTCCCTACAATGGCCTTTCTCCCCTTCCTGGGACAGATATCTCACAAGGTGCAGGGGCTCTCCCTGGCCCCCAATACACTGACCAAGGCTCAGAGGAGAAGCAAAGGGGACTCTGAAGCCCTGCACCCCATCTCCCCGTTCTTCTGTTTGGAGACCAACAGCTGGGAGGATGGAAAAATACTTAAAAAGAAAAAAGGAACGGTTAGGGGGCAGAAGAAGATGAGACACAAGAAAAGCTATTGGTGCATGCAAGTTAAAAATCTAGAGACTAGATGTGAGTTATTAAACAATTTGCTGTAGTTTCTGCCTAGCTGATTGTTCGCATGTATGAAGAGTCAGGGCAGATTCTATTACACTGGGAGATTAAGCAAATAAATGCTAGCTTTTGGAAACACATTAAAATGTGGGACTATGGAAATAAAATTATCTATAAAATTGTATTAGCAATTCATTAGCTGCAGTGAGCTGTGCGGTGGGGCAAGGGGGCCCGGCAGCTAGAACACTCTGCTCCCTTCTGCGCCTGAGCTCCTGAGTTACCTGCTGCTCCCTCCTCTGCTGCAGAGAGATCTCATGCCTGACACCACTGGGGAGAGGGGAGGAGCCTCCGCTGCTTGTAAAAGACCTTCAGAAATCACATGCAGCACGACACAAGGGAGAGAAAAGAAGACAGGGGTCCTGGCTCTGCCACTTCCTTGCCTGGTGACCCCGAGCAAGTCACTGAACTTCTCTGGATCAGAGTTTGCTCATCCTTTGCCTTCTTCTTTGCAGTTGTTGAGAGGATCAAATGAGATACCCATGTGAAAAAGCTTTATAACTACAAAGATGTGGCAGAGCCAATGCCAGCCCAGATGACGCCTTTGTCTGAATTAGAAAATGATGCCTTCTCCTCTGCGCAAACACAGATCCTCGCCTGGGCGCACAGCTCTGGCATGCACGGAGGGCTGGATCCAGCCTCCGTTTGCCCCCTCAGCTGGGCATCCTCCTGCAGTGGACAGCCTGGATGAGGATCATGGCAGTCCTACACAATACACAAGCCTGAGTTGTTTCATCGACTCTGAGCTGCTTCTTCTAGGAAGCTGACCCTAGCGAAGGCATCTTGGATGAGTTACACCATTTAGGACTCAGCGCCAAGAACACCTTCTTTCTCCGAGCCCTCACAATTATAGCACATAAAACCCTTTGCTGCCTTACTTTTGTCATTCAGCCCTGCCTATGCCTACTAGATTGTAAGCCCTGCAAAGCAGGAACTATTCTCTTCATCTTTACATCCCCCAACACGGAGCACAGGGCCCTGCATAGAGCGGGCACTCAATAGCTGCACAGTGCATTAAAGAATAAATAAGGAGCTGTGGGATAATCACCAAGAGCATGGGGTGGGAGAGTGGACATAGGGCAGGGAGAGTCATGGTACAGACAGACGGGCAGAGCTGGTGAATGCTCAGACCAAATGAAGCCATTACTGAGAGCTTCCATCAAGGCTCTCCTTGGAAATCAACAATTCCAAGTGACTCACACACAGCTGAGCTCTTTGGGGCCTCTCACGTCTATCTAATGGGCTGGAGAGGGCCCCCAGTTCTTGCTCCACGTCTGAGCTCTCTTGTTTAGGAGCAAAGACTCAGACCACAGGAGGGCCAGTTTTACCACGTCATGGAGTGAAACAGTCAGAAGACCCCAGTTCAGGCCCAGAAGTGCAGCCCTTCCCGGCTGTGTGACCCTGGGCCAAGTAGCTGCTGCCCTTGGCCTCATTTCTTTATCTAGAAACGGCATTCATAACTAACCTGCCTTTTCCAATACTGACTTCACAGTGCTGTTATGAGGCAACTGACAAAGGTTTTTGAGTATGTAAATTCTACAAATCTATCATGTTCCATCAATCTGTAAATTTCAATGTAAATCAGATACATAAATGAACCTTGACCCAAAGAAATAATTTATCGGGTTAAAAAGTCAGCACCTCCTCTGCTCTCCTGAAGAATGAATGGGGCTCAGTCTTAGGCTGGATGCCAAAGGTGTCTGCCTGAAGGAAATCTGAACTAGGAAGAGGGAATGAGTGTGGCAAGGTTGAATGGAAAGCCTGGTTCTGGGTAACATGGGCAGGGTCCATGCAAATATTTGGGTCCCCATTTACATCTATTCTATCTCTGGAAATGGTGACCCACCCCACCCCCACCCCCACCGCCAAGGGCAGCACTGCCAGTTCTGGCTTCAGGGCATGGCGTGTACGACTCACAGACTCCAAATTTAAAACAAGTTTAATTTTAGCCAAAAAATGGGAGAAAGCCAAGGCCAGGGTGGAACAGGAGACAGGAGGGGTGACACAGATCCCGGGTATTTATTTCACCCAGGTGATGACTAGGTCTGAAATTACGAGACACAAAAACCCTCATGTTTACACCTGTGCCATTTCCATACCAATTAGCTCTTTAATAGAAAGGAAGGAACAGGATCAGAGGAGTGCACAGCTGGAGAAGATTTTCAGGTGCTACACCTTCTTGGAGCAAGGCTCTTATTATCACCAGCTATAAGCAGTTTCTTAATCAGAAGAGCAGAGGGGTCTAAATATACTCCGGCTGTTTTTGGTAAGCTGGCCGTGACTACTACATGTGCATGAGCCAGGGTATGTGCATGCCTTTGTGTGTGTGTGTGTGTGCATGAACATGGACCACGGATGGGCCTCTTGTGTCCAACCCCACTCGACCTCACCCAGCAAAGGAAGAGGTGCTTCCCCTGCATGCCCAGCAGCTTCTCCCCACAAGAAGAAAATATCAAATTTACAGGAGTGTGAAAACTTTCATTTAAACTGGAACCAACTCCCCACCCCCACCCCCAAATCCTTCAGACATGTCATTCTCCTTCCTCTGACCCCCAGGATTACTCTTTTCCCAGATGCCATGGGCAGCCCTGTCACCACACACCAAAACCATCACTGAAACTGCCACCTTTCCTCCTTCCCGATCTTTCTCTCCCCCTGCCCCCAGGTTATTGTTAGAGAACATGGTAGAGCTGCATCATCCACCGTCAAGAGAGAAAGACAGACAGAGACCAGCAGTCCAGGGCTGACTCATGCCAAAGGCAAGAAGACTCCGTGTGCATCTCAAAGGATAGAGATGCTACAGGTGTGTGGGGGAGGGCCAGGGGGCAGACAGAAAGGAAATCAACACTCAGCCCATGACATCGGCATGGGTGCCTCCCTTCTGACTCCCCTGTGCCATCATTTAAGGCTTGGCTCCTTCTTAAGGGATCCACTGGAAAAAGGGTCAGGAGCTCCCTCTCGAGTTCTCCTGTTGGGCATAAGTTGCAGGATCATCTGGGAGGAGCTCCTGAACTCCCAGCCTTCCTCAGAAGGCTAGCTATGTGTGCAGTGAGGGCCCAGTCTGCCTAGCCCAAGAAAGTGTCAGCCCACTGACCCCTGGGAATGACAGCTGCCACTGAGTGGGAGGTAAGTCCCAGCGTTTCCTTTACTGCCTACGGCCTCTCTCTCAAGAGAAGTAGAGAAGCTGAGAAAACATCTTGGAAGGCTTGTCTCAAACCAAATTAGCTGCAAGCCTGTGCATGGGTGCTGGTCTCCTGAATCTAGTGTCACCTACTGCTGGGCACCTTTAATCATCTGCCCAGTTACATCTTCCTGAACCAAGCTAGGAGCTAAAAACCTTAGCACCTAGCCTTCTTGTCAATGCAGCCTTGTCAAGTCCAGTCTCCTTATCCAGCCCTCCCTATTTCTTTCTCCTTTCTTTCTTATCTGCTTAGAATCTTGGAAGACACCTATACATCTGTATAAGCTTCCTTTTCCACAAGGGAAAGGAGGAATGTTATGGTTTCATATCCTTAGTCCAGGGAGCAGAGAGTTCTCAATGAATAACCAAAATGGAGAGGAGCTGGAGCAGCTGATTCAGATTTGTTTTAAAATGAAGCCAAGGATGGGTGAGTGATTACATGTCTCAAAGCACACACATGTGTGTGCACATATACACACACACACCCCTCTCTCAGTCTCTTGGGGAATGTGGCCGCATCCTCAGGCGGCAGCAGCTAGCAATGCTGGCTCCCAGAAAACCATGTATTTGTTTAGCAGTGAGCTGCAGACACAAGTGCATTTCATTACTCGGCACCTTCAGCTACAGTAAACAAATTTGTCAGCTCACTAGCTCATTAAGGTGCACCCTGGACACAGGGGATTTATTGAGACCTGCACAATAAAAGTAACATGAATGGATTTACTAATTTTGTCAATCACTCCAACAAACGAGCCGAAGACGGGGAGAACCTGGGGTAGAGGGACAAGAAAAGGGGTGGAAAAGAAAGTAAAGGAGGTAACAAGGAGGAGGAACATTGAGTTTGGTTTGCAAGAGACAGTCAATGGGTTAAAATGGGGCCAGATCTGCGCTCTGCTGCCTGGTTACATGACAGCCTCCCCGTTCGCTCTACCTCATGCTGGGCCACCCTTTCTAGGGTGAAAAGCTGTCAAGGGCAAAATAGGTGCCAAGGGCAAACTCAATTCCAAGATGCCAATGCGGTCCTGGACCCCTAGCAGTGCCACACTGATAGGGACACACCCCTCCAGCCCCTGGATCGGATGCGGAACTTAGGAATCTAAGGATTAAAAGCCACACGAGGGGAAGCAGCAGCCTCCTCCACATGAGAACAGACCAGTTACCTCTCCTGGTACCTCCCACCCGCAGTCCCTTCACAGTCCAGTTCCTGGACCCTTTCAGACATTCCAGAGTGAATCCAAACTTCCACAGCAAGAGCAAGGGGAGGAAGACGGCAAGGCAGTCCAGTGTGTATGTGTGTAGTGGTGGTGGTGGCAGGGGTGGAGTGGGGTGGTGGTGTTGGGGTGGGAAGTAAATCCGGAGAGGTATGCAGCCCTCTGGTCTGTAACTTTCAAAATGACAGCAGGACTGGGGCAAAGGTCATGGGGTCCGAGGCCTTAAGCACCTCCGCCAGCTGTGGCGGTGCAGCCTGGAGCCCGCAGGACGCCTGCCCGTATAAATCAGCCATAAGCAGCACCCGCTGGGGGTGAGGACAATGGGCCCACACGGGGGTGAGAGACAGGACAATGAGGCTCGGCCAGTGCGCAGGCCCGGAACAAATGTGCCCTGGCACCACAGGGGCCCCCATTTGTGAAACTAATTGGCCCACGATTGAAAAATTGGACCCACTTCAACAGTCGTGAGAGGAGAGGGGCGGCCCAGAGTCCCGTCACCTAGCCCGGCCCTGCACAGCCTGAGGGCCTGGCCCTGGGGACGGGAAGCTTCTCTCGGGTACCCATTTTGGCCTTTGAGATGGCACCAGTCTGGGGGAAGGTGGGCTAGGGGATGGGGCAGGTGGGCACCGTACTGCCTTGAAGGACCCCTGTGCCCAGCGTCTCCTCCCAAGATGCAGAGACAGACTGCCTTCCTCAGTTTCTCTACGCTGCTTATTCTGTAGGAATAAAGCTCACAGAAGAGAGACAAGAGCTTGTCCATCCTCTGGGATCCCAAAGCCAAAGGGCTCCCTGCTTCCCTCATTTGGGGGTAGGTGGGTAGTGAATAAACACATAGCTACAATAAGTTCCTTCCTCAGTACATCCTCACTGGCACGTGCTCAGCTCTCCGCCCTCTGTCCGTGGCCACGTCTGAGGCCTGCAGCTCTCTGCAAGGCTGCATGGGAGCCAGACTGTAAGCAGCTAAGGGCCCTCAGTCTCTAACTCATCTGGTCCTGGAAGCTTCTGGAAAGAGAACTCCTGAAGTGTGTGGTGGGAAGTCAGGATGGTGTGGGAAAGGACAGGCCAGGGTAATCATCCCACCTTTGTCCTCTTGCCCTACCCTTTCCTGTGACTTTTCACTGTAGACTCCCAAATGAAGAGAGGTGGAAGCATGGGAAGCACTGGAATCTTCAGCTGGGAGGCCTGTCCTCAAGTCCTGGTTCAGAGACCAACTCGATTTGCACTCTTGGGTAGGTTCCTAGACCTCTCTGGGCCTCAGTTTCCTTATCAGAAAAATGAAGGTGGAAGTAAATGATCCTTAAAGGGTTTTCCCCCTACTCTAACAGCCAATGATCTCAGGCCTACTGAAGACGGTGTTGGATGACCGAAAAGGGCTTTCTCCCATCAAGATGTATTTCACTATTTCCAAAGTCAGCCTCGACAGCCTTCTTTTAGTTAAAAAGAATCTCGAGGCTTCACTGGGAACCACAGAGGGACAATCACAGGCAAGGCAAAGGAAAGACCTGAGCTTGACTGAGCATCTGCTAGGGGCCCGTCCAGGTCTGTCACTTTGAACCGTCTCAAGCAGCCCTGTGGGATGGGGATTTTCAGGAAGATGGGAGAAAAAGACTTGAGAGAACCTGCTATGTTCTTTCTCTCAAGGGGCCACCTGCTAGCTCCTCCCAGAACTAGCCATACACCCACAAGGGCAGTTCTAAAAGAATCGCTGTCTAAGGGTCCATGCATCTCCCTCTGTGCTGGGTGAGGGCCTGGCTGATGGGGTGGGAGAGGGGCTTTCTCTCCCATGCCCCCAGTGCCGGGGTGACAGAAAGACAATTGAGAGACCCTGCACAGAGGCTGTCAGAGAACCAGACCCTCTGAATCCAGTGGTCTTATTTCCTTAGCACAGTGCCAACGCATGGTAGGCACTTAAATTCTGAGCAGTGTGTCTAGAGCTTCCTGGGGGGGGCCTGGAGGGTCCCCTGAAGATGAGACCCCATTTCTTTATTTGGACAAAGTTATTGCCAGTCTCTTTCATCCCTTGTATTCCTCAAGCGCACAAGACATTTTCTATAGAGGTCACTCTCCAGTTCCAGGCATCTCCAAAGTCATCCTGAGGCCCCTGGGGAGGAACCAGGGCCCAGAAGAGGCATCTTTGGGGGAAAAAAACCAACTCAGCTAGAGTCTTATTTAAAATGTCCTGTGAACCCCAATGTATTCCAGAGACAGTGAGGTGGAGACAGGAGGAGGTCCAGATAGAAGAGAAGGGACAGACAGGGAGAAACAGACAGACAGAGGCAAGACAAAGACCCAGAGAGACAGAATGGGGTTGGGAGGGGAGCTGGGCTGGGGGAGCCAGAAATTCAAAATAAAATGAAATACTGATTGTTTCAGAGCCATTTAAATACCTGACAGACATCGGGCAACGAAAAGAAAAACTACCCCATATAAATAAACAAAACCAAACCAAAAAAAAGAGAGGACGTATTCATTTTACTGACATTTTAATGGGTCCTCTCCTTTCCCCCCCAGAAGATGATTACAAATTAAGCAGCATTTAAATGCTTTTTACTGTCAACAATTAAAAGCAGGGCTGTGAGTCTGAGAGTGCCGTGGCCATTCATTCCCACGGTAACCAGGCTATCAGAGGCACTGCCAGCCTTCCCGTACTGTACCGCACACAATGGCCAAAAAGGGAAACATGTGCACACCGTTAATTTTGCAGGACACTCAGAAACAAATTAAAATATAAAAAGCTCCCGGCACAAAGATAGATACCAAGAGTGAGGGCAGGGCAGGTCAAGCTCATGGAGTTAAAGTCTCAGCAACGGCAGAGTTTAAGCACAGCCTGATTATACCTTATTGAAGGTTGCCTGGGGTTTGTTTCATGTAGTGTGTGTGCGTGTGTGCGTGCGTATGTGTGGTGCAGGAAGGATGAAGGGTGGAGGTGGCTTTCCTAGGGACCGAGGAATAAACAATTAAGAGAGTCCAGCACCTCTACGCCAGACCTCAGACCCCAGGGAGTCAGGGGTGGACACACCAGTGGCCCCAACCTGAGCTTCAACTGTGGGCACCAGTCCACCAACATCCACCCCTCCAGCACCTGCACCATTGCCTTTTTTCTGCTGGACCACAGGTAGGAACCAGGTGATCTTAATTTCACTCAGGCCAGAGGAAAGGATTTCATTCCAGGGAGCACCAAAAGAACAAATCTAATTTTTCAGAAATGGACTCTCTTTCTTCACTGTTGACACTGTCGCTACCAATTCATGTGCAACCCCTGCCGGCCCAGCCCGATACCACCAAGACTCACGTCTTTCTGAAAGGTTGAAATGCAGTCTGTGTTGTGTCTCAGTAAATTTTATTGCTAGAACTCTCTTTGAGCCAACTCAAAATGGATTCTAAGAACTCACATGGTCTCAGGTACCTTTTAGAATAATGGAATAATGAAAACTCAACCCCAGGATGAAGGGGAGAAAAGAAAAGCTTACAAAGGAAAAGGAGTGGAAAGTGGGGGGGTTTGGGACGTGGGATGTAGCTACCAATTCCCTTTCCAGTTTGGAGACCAAGATGGAAAAGCAACAGAAGTGAGCCGGCTACCAGGTGGAGGGCGAGAGGCTGGGTTTAGAAGCAGCCGGGTACACTTGTGTGCCGTAAAGTTTAATATGCAGGAGGGATGACACAGAAATAAAAGAGACACGTCCCCTTTAAAAGGAAATATAATTTACAGTGTGCAGCCAGGCGGCCCATAGTTTCAATCTCGTTTACTATAGAGAAAACTCTGCTAGCTGTTCTCTATCCCACAAATCCGATTTAATCAGACAAGCCAGCCAGCGTGGCTTGGAGTAAAAACGGATAATTAGTAAACAGAGAGCTACTCCAGTGGTTCATTGGCATTCGAGTTGGGCTACTGTGTCGCATTTAAAATGCAGTCTGATGAAGTTTACAAAATCAAACCATTTGTTACTCCTATTGAAGAGGCTTCAGGCCACTTGCAATTAAATTGGAATTAGTGCTCAGAATGAGACACAGCAAATTCATACTAAAAAGGGATCTGACTTTGAGACATTTGACTTCACTTCAACAGTTTTCTGTGTGAGTGTGTGGGTGGGTGTTACTAAAAGACTCCTCGATCACCCCGACTCTGCAGGGCTCCCGACTCAGGGAGCCTGCCCCCCACAACCTGCTACTCTCTGGGCTGGCTGTGGGGGATGGGGCACGGGGGAGGGGAGGGACAGCTGACACTGGGGAGCCAGGCCCTGCATTCACACCAGGAAGATACTGTACGAGGGAAAATGTGTCCACAAAGGACCATATGGCTCCCTTCTGCATTGAGCCTTTGGACAAGGGGGTGGAAGGGGGGCGGGGAAGCTGCCAGAAGGCACACTTCCAGGGGGCACTGGCCCCGCCCACCTCAGACAGCAGGCTGGCGGCTTGGGGAGAATGGGGGCACCTTCCCCCTGTTGGCTGGGTTCCTGTGATGCTCCTGCCTTCTCTCCTTCAATGGCCCAGGCACAGGCAGGGTTTCTGTCACCATGTCCTACTCATCAGCACACGCCTGGTCCCCAGCACTACCATTCCAGAAGGGCAGAAAAGGTGGGGCTGACTCTGTCTTGGCAGGGCTTCTCAACCTAAAGTCCATGATGCCCCCAGCAGTCCAGGGATTGAACTCAGGAGGCTGGTGAACATGGAGGGGAAAAAAGTGACGTCTTTATTGTCACCAACCTCTAACTGAAATTTAGCAGTTCCTTCACTGGGGAATGAAAGCAACAAACCCGTCGTATTCGCTGTACTTGTGACTTGGTCATCGACAGCGCAGATATTTTCATACCATGGTACCAGTGTGGCAGTTATCTGCAAATATTTATGCAAACCACTCCTGCAAAAATACAATAGATATGTGACCACGGCTTGAGCTTAACAACAAAGGATCACACATATACTCTACTACAAATAGCTTTTTAAAAAATATTTTGATACCTGTATTTAATGCCACTGAACTGTATATTAAAAATGCTTAAAATGGTAAATTCTATGTTATGCATATTTTACCAAAATAATACAAAAAAGAATCCTTAGTCTGGACTGGTCAAAAGTTACTTGTTCCTCTACAAGCCCTCTGCTGCCCAGAATCTAGACTAAAATCCAATTTTATTCCTTCTAAACTTCTTCAACTGCAGTGAATGACAGAAAGGAACGCTCAGGCTCCCAGGAAGCAGGGAGCTGTCACTGATGGGTCCTGGAAAGGATACTGCAGGAGGTCCAGGCTCCCTTCTCATCTCTGACACCAACTAGCCTTGGGGGAGTCGCTTCAAGTTCAAGGTTTACTGTCTCCCTCTCCCCATCAGAATGAAAGCCGCCTGAGAACAGGCACCCGATTTCTCTCATACAGGGCTGTGTCTCTTGGACCCGCCAGGTTTAGGCAGGTGATGGCTATTTACTGGATGGAGGCAAGGAGGAATGGGCAGGTGAAAGATTAAACAGATGAATTTTCTCTCTGTACCCCAGTCTCATCTGTGATTTAAAGAGGATAGGCTCTGTGATCCTTGAAGGCTCCTCCAGTCCCAAAGGGCTCCATCTGCTTACCTGCTCCTCTGTCTCCTGCCCACACCTTTGCCCCCCAGTGAGCAGCCGGGAAGCAGACAGTGGGTGGTGCGCGTGCATGGGTGGGGGACGACGGGCTATGATAGGAATGTGTCTGATGTGGAATACTGAGGGTGACGGCACTGCCCTTGGGTCCCAGGACTTTCCCGTGGACCTCAGAGATGGCCCTGCCCTGGCTCACTAGGCCTCATGCCCTGCCACCCAGAGGGGAAATGGTGACGATGGTGGTGAGAAGGAGGACAGTGAATTTGTAGGTTAGCTGAACACACAAGCGATGAGACGGAGCCACGAAGGACTGAGGAAGGGGCTTTTCTCTAGTGTCAGGCGGCATGTGCGCCTTTGAAAGCCTGGAAAGAGGAGGAGATCAAACTTTTTGTTGTTCAGGGAGGGTGGGAGAGGAATTTGATGATGGTCAAGAAAATCCACCAGCCTTTCCCACTTCCCCCAAATCTGGAACGACCCTCCTTCCAAGGAGGCTGTGTGGCTGACTCACTGAATCTATCCCAGGGAAAGGAGACAGAGCATCCGGCAGACACACGCCTGGGCCTCAAGGCCGAGTTAGGTGGTGTGCGTGCTCCTCAGACAAGTGATGGGCAATCCGGTCCTGCCCTCCCACACACTCACGCACTCATGCACGTGCATGAACACACACACTGCTTGACATTCTGAAGGAAGGTCTGTAGAGAAACCCCAGCCTCAGATTCTAAAAAGGAAATGCAAAGTTAAATGTCACTCGGTGGTTTGGGGTTCTTGTTTCCTCCCTTGTGGGTTTTGTTCCCTAGGTACCTCCCCTTTCGGTTCCTCCTCCGGAGTTTCTGGGCCACTCCCTGACAGGACTGGAGGTTGGCCCCGGAGCAGACGGGAAACCTTGTGGTATCTGTTCTGTTCTGTTCTATCCATCCAACACTAGTGTCGCTCGGCTGCCACCTCTTCCTACCCTGTTCTTCCCCTTCCCCTTCCAATCGCCTCCATTCCTCTCTTCGAGGAGTAGTACTTTGATTTCCCCGGGAGACAAGATGGGAGAGTCGCTTTTAGCATCACTCACTCCTTCACTCACTCACTCCTGCACCTGCATTTCTCAAATTTTAATTCTGCGTAGGCATCAAATACCAAGGCTCATTGCTAAGATGCTTCTTGCCCCCAAGAAACTTACCGTCTAAAAGTGTAGAGCAAAAAGCCTGGACTTTGAAGTTGGATGAAACTTAGGTTCAAATCCTGGCTCTGCCATTGACGTATCAGCTATAGAATCATATGCGAATTTCCTAATATCTCTGGGTCTTGGTTTCGTCATCTGTATTAGAGTCGCAATACCCACCATGCAAGGTTGCTGGGAGGATTAGAGAAAATATGTGAGAAGTGTCTACCTCAGTGCCGGTTGGTAGGGAATCGAGAAATGGAATTTAGAACAGTGATCCAGTGGACTGAGTGAGGGCCGTGGGGAGACAGGGAGGTAAATAAGTGGACTTGGTGTTTTAACTTAGGTCCATGAGCCGAACAGGCCCCCTCCAGGAGGTGCTTGTAGAGAACACTCTGGAGCTTCCATCCCCAATAAGAGCTATTCCTTTGAAGTGTTAAATTTAAACCTCCTTCCCTTCAAGTTCTCCCATCCAATTACTCTCACCAGAACCTCTCTTTGATTTCCAAATCTCTCCCGAGCACGCCCTTCCTTCCTTCTCTCTCCATTCAGTCCACACTTCAAGGCCGATGGCTCTACTACCAGCTGCCTCCTTGCCAATTCCTGAACTCTCTTGCTCATTATCCTTCCATGGCACCCACAGTGCCAAACCCTAACCCTGGATCAGTCTAACTCATGCCCCTTCTCCACTCCTAGAGCTGCCTAGACACCCCACCTCTACTTCCCAAGCACGCACTTAACTCCTCAACCCACCATGATCGCATTCCTGCTCCCATTGTTCCACTAAGACCACAACTGTTTGCCTCTGATAACCAGGAATCCCCCATACGTCACTAAATCCAACAGACATTTTTCAGTCTTCCTCTCAGGAGACTTCTGAGCAGCATTAAGACTGATAACTACTTTTTCCTCTTTGAAACCTTTTTAGCTTCCATGACACCACACTCTCCCGGTCTCCCTCCTATTTCTTCCAGCGACTCCTTTTCAATCTCCCTCGTGGGTGTGATTGTCCTGGAGGGGCATTACATAATATGTTGGGCTTCCTCTGGATCCTGTTCTAAGCTCTCTTCTCTTTCTGTACCGTCTTGTTTTGTAAGCTCACCCACTTCCAGGGCTTAAGGATTATTCATATGCTGACGACTCCAAAAGTCCAGGGAGTCTCTCTTCTGACTTCCAGACATACCTGTATATCCAAATGCCTCTTGGATATTTCCCCATTATGGACGTCACACATGCCTCCCAATTGCAATATCAAAACATTATCTTAACAACAGCAACAACAAAGTTCTGCTTCTCCTCTTGTGTTCTCCATTTCAGTAAAGAGTGCCACTGTCACCCAATTGCCCAAGCAAGAAACTCCTTGCTTCCTTTCTTGATTCCTTCCTTCCATCCTTGATTCCTTTCTCTCTCACCTCTCACAACAAACCAATTCCCAACTTTCTTCAGCCTCCTAAATATCTTGATTGTTTCCACTTCTTATCCATCCCCACTGCAACCACACTGGCTCAAGATACCATAATTTCTTGCCTAGATTATGGCAACATTGTCCTAACTAATCTCCCTGACCTCAGTTTAAACCCCTCCAATCTATTCACAACCATGTAGTCAAAGTCATTTTTCTAAAACATAATCTGATGCCACTCCCCTGACTAAGACCTTTTAATGGCTCCCTATTGACCTCAGGGAAAAGGCAGAACTACCTAACGTGGCTTTCAGGGGCCTTTCACATTGAATGCCCATTTATCTCTCAAACCTTAGGTCTTGGCCCTCTTCCCCACTCCCATTGTCAGTTCCATGAACTTGTCTTATTCTCTCCTAACTGTGGACATTTACCCATGTTGACCTCAGCCTGGTCTTCTTCCCTTTCTCCCCTAGGACCCCCATCTTCTGCACTTAATAACTTCTTCTCATCCTTTAGATGACAACTTAGAGGACACCACCTCCGGGAGGCCCCCCCCACCCCGCAATTTCCCATCCAAGTTGGAGGCCTTCATGTGTGCTCTTATAACATCTTATGTCTCCAATATAACAATATGTCTCCTCTATATGATTTGCTTACTTACTTATCTGTCTCCTTATAAGGCATGAGCCCCCTGAGGATATGGATTTCATTTTGCTTACTAGTATGTTCCCAGAGCTTAATATACTAGTAGGTACATAATGGGTATTCAATAAATATTTACTGAATGGATAAATAAACAAACGGCTACGTAAAAGTTTAACCTCCTAATACCTCTGTGGGCTTGGGCCACAGTCCTTGGCAAGTTATGATTTCTAGAGCCCAAGCCATTCATATCTGACTTACCAACTTCAAGGAAACATGTCTCCTAACCCTCTGCAGCCACCCCACCACCAGCCTAGATTCCCTGTGAGTCCAACGCTTCTAGACCGGGGTGTTCTATATCTTTAACGTGTATGACTGTTAGGTGTACACTCGTATCCATATGCTTTAGAACCAGGACATGGGCTCTTCTGGGCTTGGTTTCTCCTCCCAACCTGGAAGTACTCATTCATATATTCATTCACGTACACTCATTCAAGTGCTACCCAGTGCAGAACTATCCGGACATCTCTTCAAGAGAGAGTGTCATTCACATCAATGGAGGATCCAGGTCTTTGAATGGGAGGGCTGTAGAATGGAGTTACAGATATTCCATGGCCAAAGCTGTGAGCTGGCAGCCAACAAGGACTCAGATGGGACCTAATGTCAAACCTGGCACCTCCTCTTGGTCACTGGCAGAACATGGACCCAGTACTGCAGATGCCCCTGGTACACACTTTTTACCTTTCTCCTCTAAGACCATAGCAGGCACTCAGCTCTCGGCAGGGCCTGCTTTTAGCTGCACACAGGTCAGCCCCCGCGTAGAGCCCTCTGCACCCGGCACTGGGTTCCTCAAAAATCACACTCTTGGTGGGTTTCATCCCTTTTCAGATGGTGATTATGTGTAATATACTATTCTGAGATTCGATTTCTACAGCAGATGGAAAACCCCTAAAACAGGGCTGCTAATGGAAATGTCAAAAGCCATGTCACTAACATGCACATAAATTGTGACCTCCAATAGCATCCAGCTAGGAAAATAAAGATTGATTTTTCTTAAAGAGTTGAACAGGCTTTTGTCAGATTTCGGTCCAGCGTTGCTCTCAGCACTGGCCAAAGACCCCAGTTTTTGTTGCTCTAGGGATGACCAGTCAGCAATGAACGCAGTGCCAGGCGTCCTTGTGAGCAAATGTGACAATACAGGTAGCCCCAGGATTACCAGTTCCCAGGCAAAGGTGCCCTGGCTCTGCCTGTATCCATTCAGGTCCTCCCTTTGTCCAGACACCATGCTCACTCCTATTTCCTGATTCCCCACCTGTCAAGCTCTAAGAACCCTTAAAAATGAGAGAGAGAAGCAACGTTTACTCAATCATCTTCATGCTTCTTTCCTAACTTTTTTGGGGGCGTGGGGGCTGGTGATTTTTTAGCCTAGTACAAGGGGCCATTGAGAATCAGAAAACACTGATGACACTTTCTGTTCATTCAGGTTAGAGTAACTGTAGGTTTGGAGGATTCTGGCAAAGGTCATTGAAAGGAGTGAGGAATCTTCGAAACGTTTCCATGTAAGCCCAGATGGAAGCACTGTGGAGTTTTGGAAGCTTTCAGGACTGGTGGAAAGGCAAGAAAGAAAGACCCTGTCCTTCCAAAGATGTCTACATCAAGGCTGGTTCCCCACTACCCTCACCCAGGACTGTCTTGTTTCACGAGTGTTTTCCACGCAGGAAACATGAGAGACAGCTCTGGATGGACGTCTTGTGGTCAGGGCCACTTTTCATGACATGAGTCTCCCCTTGCACTTACAAATTCCTTATTCTCCGTGGCGCCTTTATTTTCCAAACACTTCCCTCTTCTTCCCCTTTCCTTCTTCCTCCTGCGTCACCCAGTTGTAGTTGTTTTTCTGGAACAACGGCCCATTGAGAGCAGACTGTCATTTCCTAGTAATACCAGCACAGAGAATGCTAGAAGCCACCTCTTCATCCGAGGGGCCTGGAGAATAAAGCACCCAGAAAATGGCCATGAGGACAATCCAGGCCTCAGATATGGATGGGAGAGAAACAACCGCCAATCTCCCAACTACGACACCTCAGCAGCTTGTGAGCTGTGGGTCTACTGACATGCAGTGAGGGTGGTGGAAAATCAGGATGGCCTGAGACGGGGGTGATGTGGTGAAAGGGGACACATGTGGAGTCCCTGCTTCATTTCCTGACTCAGCTGCATCTAGGCCTAAGGTGTCTTTTCCTACCTCCACTGTCATTGGTTTAATACACACTTAATTTTAAAGACTTATTTTTTTAAAGATTGGCACCTGAGCTAACAACTGTTGCCAATCTCCTTTTTTCTTCTCCTCCTCCTCCCCAAACCCCCCCAGTACATAGTTGTATATTCTAGTTGTGAGTGCCTCTGGTTGTGCTACGTGGGATGCCACTTCATCATGGCCTGATGAACGGTGCCATGTCCACACCCAGGACCCAAATGAGCGACATCCTGGGCTGCCGAAGCGGAGAGCACAAACTTAACCACTCGGGCCACAGGGCTGACCCCAATATGCACTTAATTTTAGACAAAGCAACTTCTCTAAGCTCTGAACAGGCAGGATTTGGCTTGATTCCCCCAAAGAAGCTCATTCTGCAAAGGCTGAAGACCCCAAGGATAAAGTTTACTGCAGGCTGGATGGGCAGTCGTGTACAGTCAGCACAGGAAGGCTGCCTCTGAAAGCGAAGACAGAGCGTTCATATTAATTAACATCTTCACAGAAAGAAGACTCTCCAGGGAGTATCTGTTTGATTATTCTTATTTACTCAGTGATTTTGCTACTTGGTTATTCCCTCCCCTCACTCCTAAGGAGTCTAAATGGATTCTGTGAAGGAAGAGGAAACGGTGAAGCCTTTGGATGGAGACTATAGGAAAAGAAAGGGGAGAGGGTTCATTCTTCTGTTGTGTGTAGACAAGCTGCCACAGAGCGCTGTGACGCTCACAGATATTCTATGTCCTTTGTATGCCTGCAAATCTTCAACCCGGGACACTGGGCAAGACGTTCACCTGGAAAAGGTTTATGACAGAAGTCCGGCACCACTCAAAACTTTCTAAGTGACTGCTCTGGTGAGTGTCCCCACCCCATCTTATTCAGTCCTCATAACTGTCCCCAGATGGGAACCATGTGAGGAATAGCTGGATTATTGATTGACTGATTTACTTATGTACTAATTATTAGTTTAATTAGTTAATGAGTGGCTACCATAAGGCAATAGAGAGAAATAAGAATGCTATTAGAGCTTCCATCCCATTTATATTAGGCACCTTGTATGAACCCATCGCTGTGCTATACGGGCCTGGGGACACACTGAATCAGACAGAGGCCCTGCCCTGGCAGAGCTTCTTGTCCACCAAAGGACTACTTATAAAACTCTCAAGGTTGGAATTTGCAAGTCGAGAAGGGGTCAGGCCCCAAGTGAAAAGTGTCCCTATGCCTATCCCTCACAACATAAAGTCATACACTCTTCTTTAAGAGGCTATAAAGTGACACATTTACACACACACACACGCATGTGCACTCACACACATGCCTCCATTCCAACACCCACAGTGGAGACATGAATGGCTGCTATTCAGGGCTGGGGCCTGGGTTATGTCATTATACAAGAGCGGGCAAGCAGTTGCTCAAACTTTCTTGTACTGGAAGTCTGCTTCTGCCTGAGCTGATTTATTCCAAGGACCATCTGGGCGCAGAGAACAATGTGCTCTCCTATCTGAATGACCGGCTGTATTAGTCATACCCTCTTAGCTCGACCCCTCCATCCCCTAATCTTCACACTTTCCTTCATTCCCTTTGACGGAGGCCAAGGACTGGCTCTCTTTTCTCACCTCTTCCTGGGCTGGAGAAGTTCGTCAGGGACAAAGAGCTTTGCCCTCATGCCTGTGGGTCCCACAGTCAAACTGGGACAGGCTGCATGAAAAGGGACCTACAGTCCCCTCTCTCCTGGCCCCCACTGCCCTGTTTGGACATGAGGATAAACAGCCCCCAACAATGCCTACCCCAGGCTTCCCAGTACTTCCAGGCCCCAAGCCAGAGGGACTCAAGAATTAGCTCAAGGCAACTCATGTCCTAAAAGCTCCCCTTGAACTGGTCTTACTCCACTCTGACCCTACACACTCCCCAGTACTTCTGTGTATGGCTTGTACACCACCATCGCATCCTTTTTCACACCCGCCTTAAAGTGTCTAGCTGTTTAACGTAGGGAGCATCATATCTACTTTTTCTTTAAGCTACAGTTCCTCTAGAGCAGGGAAGAAAAACGATCTTTCATTTTTATCTCCCTCACAGCCTAGGACATAGCTAGACCCAGCGTCACAACTCGATTTTGCAGTAAGCGTGAGTGGATCCCAACACAGAAACTCTGAACCTTCTGCCTGCAGTAAAGAGTTCGAAGGGCTGCTTCATCCCACCCCCCAGCACTCTACCCAAAGGCCTGGGTTCCTCTGGGATGGGAAGGAGCCAGGCCTGCTCAGACTCCTAATCCAGCATCATACACTTGCTCAGAAAATTCCTTTTTAGGATTTCACCTGGATGCTACAAGTTGCTGTTTATCTTTGTGACCTGCAGGTTTTGTTGCTGGGGATGTGTTGATCTTCAACCCTCCCTTCCCCACTCTGGCTCCCACCAGACGCACCCCATCATTGTCTGCTCCATTCAAATGAGGTGGGTCTCAGCGCATCTGCCACTTGGTCCCAACCCCACTACACACACACACACACACGGCTTTTACTTTATGTCTCGCCTGGTGCCAGGACAGAATTGATGGTGATGAGCGAAGGACACAGGAAAAAACTCAAGCGGACGATTAGCTGGGTTAGGTTTATGGCAACAGGCAGCAAACTCATTCATTTCATGTTTTGCAGAATATAAAAGCACTGAAACATTTTAATTTTAAATTCTTATCATTGAATTTACTGCTTTTCTCTCGCAATGATTTGTGTGGCTTTTTAATTTTTACAGTCTCTACAGAAGCCAGATGCTACTGCCTAAGGACAAAATAATAAAACCCTACTGCAGTCATGAGTTACAGAACAAAAAAGAAACAAGCAGTTGACAGAAGTTAATATCTCAATTTAACAGTGCTGCTTTGCTAATGATCCTTTGATATGTGTTTATTTAGAAAGGTCTGATCTTGACCTTGAAGGCAAACTCAACCACAAAGTCTTTATGAGAAAAGAAAAAGACTTTATTTATAGATTGGCTTTATGTCAATCATTCTGGCAGCTGGTCCCAGAATGCCAAGCCGCTGGAGGAGGGCGTAGAGGGAGAGTGGGACACACGTCCCAAATGAAGTGTTCACTTAGGGATCAGTGCGGGAGAGGGAAAGTGGAAGAAGGGCTGTGAGGGTAAGTAAAACCCAAATGGGGCAGGGCCCAGAAGCCCTGTTCTCTGCTTCCTTTGAAGGAATCAGGGTGGGGTGCTTATATTCCATCCAGACAGTGACACAGAACCAAGCATAACAAACCTCAGAAAAGAGACACACACACAAAAGGATGGTGCACAGGGCAATGGAACCAGCATGAAGGGTTCACCTGGGCGAGACTTCCAGGAAGGTCTGTGCAGAGCGGCAGGGCCTTCTGTAAGAACTCTCCCAGAACCGCGTGGAGGACTGACCTTCCACTCCCGGGAAGCAGGAGCGTAGACCTGTAAGCCCTTAGGGGCCCCGTAGTTCTGAGATTATTCCTCTAGCCTGTCAGCCTCTTTTCTCCCACCTCAGGCCAGGCCACTGGTCAAAGGAGATCCCTGGGGCTCGAGAACGTCAGGAGCTGGGCTGGTAGAGCGCCTCCTCACCCTGCAGAGCCCCCATTTGTCTGTGGGAATCCCGCCCCAGGCCACGCCTTGAGGTTCCTCCAAGGAGAAGCCCTGTGCATGCAAGGCCCTGTGCTGGTTTCTGTGAGACCTGAGGAGCTGCCTGGGGCTGAAGCCCTTCTCTGCTGAACAGGGCCTTTTGCTCCCACGGTATTCTACCCACTATGCTCCCCACTCCCACTATCTGTCCCAGGAAAACGCTACTTTCATGGTGTCAGTGACCACTATAAGGCTCAGAATCCCACCTCCAGCCTGGATGTCTCTTCTGAGCAGAAAATCCATAAATCCAAGAGGCCCCTGGATGTTCCACAGGCACCAAATACTCAACGTGGCCAAACCTGAAACCCACATCTTCTGCTCCCAAATCCACTCCTCTTCTGTCTCAGTCGTTAGCACTAACATCCGCTCTGTACTCAGGCTAGATGCCTGGGTGTCATCCCGGAGGTCTGTTGTTCTCCATCCCCACACATCCCAATCCGCCTAATTTTTTGTTACCTAAGAACTTCCCATACATGTCCTTCTCATTCCAAGAAGAAACTGCCTGGTCCAAGCCACTAGCATCTCTCACCAGGATTCCTGCGAGAGGCTCCTCAACACGGCTCGTGTTCCTCAGCTCTGACCCGCATACCACCACCCAAGTGGCCTATGGGAAATTGATGTGATCTCGCCACTTCCTTTTAAAGGCTTCCCAGGACTCCTCATCACCTCTGGATACAATCAAGGCTCCTTACACAGCCTAACAAGACCTCTGTGGTCTGGGCCTGCCCATCCCTCCAACCTCATCTGCCACATCTGTCTCTGACATGATACTTAAGCTACACCACCGCCATTTCCAAACACACAGGTCTGTTTCATCTGCCTAGCTCTCCCTTTATCTTGGCTAATTTCTACTTCTTCTTTACATAGGTAAATCCTGGTGTGCCTTCTTCTTCAGAAAGCCTTATCTGTCCCCTGGGTATCCACTGTGTACCCTTCCTCTGGGCTCCCACAGTGCATCTCCATCCCAGCACACAGCACGGGACACTATATCACCTGCTTACATGTCTGTCTTCCCAACCCCAGGTCCCTGAATCAAGACACCAGGATTTACCCATGTTTGCATTCCCAGCGTTTAAGCACATAGGAGGCCTGCAATGAATGTGGGATGAATGATGGCCAGTTGTTTTGGTTTTCCGAAAACAGCAGGCATGGGGGTCATTTAGTGACATGCCAGCTCAGTGAGAATCCGGATTTGGTGTGGGGGAGAGAGATGCTTCATACTTCCCTCCATCTCAGCCCTTCATAAGCCGAGGGAACATGCGCATGCGCTACAGGCTGCCTTCAGGGTAGATGTTTTTAGGCTGATAGCATCAAGTTTTGTCAGGTTTCTCTGGGGCCCAAGCAGGTTTTTCCAGACCAGCTGGGTGGGCATTCCCCTGCAGAAGTTCATCAGTCTCAAATGCTGGAGGCTGGAGCAGTAGTCTTTCTCTCTGTCCTTGTCACCCAGCCTCCTTCGGACCAAAGATAACAGCCAAGTCAGAGCCCTTATGGACTCAAACAGCAATTCATCTCCCTACTGAGGGTGGAACAAGGGAGAGGAAGGCCCACCGGTCAGTCCAGGCACAAGGCCGGCTGAAGCAAGACTCAAATCGTGGACAAGAAACGTCTCAGCCCACCCCCAGCTCTGCTAGGAAGTAATCAGCACCCAGATCGCGGACATTTTTGCATTTGTCCCCACCCACCCAATATGCCAAAGCGGCAGCCTTTACAGGTGCAGTGTGTACGAGGGAGAGGGGGCCCCTGGGGAGAGAGGGCGGGGAGAGAACAGTCCATAACTGTTCTCTTCACAGCTCGGCAGCCCCATGGAGAGGTTCGCTCAGGGCTGCAGGGCCTGTTCTTACCTGAGATAAAGCAGGAAAGGAGATAACAAATGGAAGCCACAGCCTTATCTTGGCCTTCCTTCATCTAAGCTCCCACGTCCCCACCTGCTGCTCTGTTAAACCCTTCTCTCTGCCAACAGCCCTTCCATTTCTGGGTTGGCACCATGGACAGAGTCCTGGCCATTGAGGCCAGCCCCCAACCTCTGACTTTCCAGGTGGGAGCAGCCAACCTTTCTTATATCGTATCCATGGACGATGCTTGAATTTTACGGTCAACATCTATTATTTTTAAGATTTGTAACCACAAGATCATTCAAATTCAACTTTTACAAAATGAAAAACGATGAAAAGCTGTAAAAAGCTAAGGGCACATGCATGTGCACACACTCAGTAGAGGCAGTTCTAGAGATGAAGATTCCTCAGTCTCTCTCAGGAACATCTTGTCAACTCAGGAAGTTCTTACCAGCGTCTAACCTAAGCTTCTCTTTTATTTATTTATTTTTTTAAGGTCATTGCTTCTTGTCATAGGGTAAAGAAAAAGGGAATTCTTTCTTACATCCCTTGTACATGTTTCTCTGGGTTTCTATTCTCTTCCCTGGCACAGCTCACAACATCTAGGTGGAATCAATATATTCCACCAGAGAGAGACTGGAATGAGCCACCCTGTTTTTGCCTTCCCCTTCTTGGTAAGAGCCCATTCTGAGAGGCGAGTTCTTGGTCATCCTGGGCTGGCAGGCCAGGTGACCCTTCTCCACAATCCCCCAGAATGAGGAGCCTGAGCCTCCTTCTCTAGCAGAGGTGATGGAAGAGAATGGAACAAGTGAATCCCGGGGCCACTCAAGAAGAGCAAGAGGGCCACTTTAAAACAAGTTCTTTTACTGCAGGCAGCCAGCGACGGTCCAGACTGAGTTATGAGTCCTTTGTGTTGAACAACTACTAGTTATCAGGTAAGTCATAAAGGATCATTCATAAAATTAGATTCACCACTCGTTTTTATAGCACTCATTAAAGGACATAAAAGACAATTCTTTTCAGCATTTTGGTGCTGAATTATAAATTCAATTAACTGGACACAGTTAACTTCATAGATCCAGAAATCCTTATATCAAAGAGGCAACTCCCAACCAAGAGGAGAAAAAAGAAGACATGCATTCCAGCTCTCTCTGCAGGCCTCGCTTGCTTCTGCTTTTCCCTGTACTCATGCCTTGTCCTCTGCTTTGGGAAAGGAAATGGATTTTGAGGTCGGGGGGGAAAAAAGGTTTTGAAAACTTGGGCCAGATACAGAACCTCTGTTCAGCCCCAGTTTACTCTGGGGATAAGAATAGCCATAGGTCAGTAATAAGGGTTCAGTACAGCATAATTAATATACTTGGCTGAGTACCTGGCACCTGGTCAGCATGCAATATACGGGAGATGGTTATCAACATCATTTTCTTAAAACTTAAATTCATTTCAACCCCACCTACCCCACTCAATCTTTCCTCGTAATTTAACCCGCATTCATGGACCATTTCACGTGTACCAGGCCCTGCGTTAGGTCCTGGGGATGGAGGGATGAGTAAGGCCCTTGCTATGGGAGTCCAGCAATGAGACTCAGTACTGTCCTTGTTAACATATTCCTCCTCTAAATTCCTCTCCATGCACCACCCAGGCTGGCATCTGATTACACAGTGACCTTTTGCTGGTCTCTGGTTGATTTATATATGTCTATATATAGCGTCTCCCAGCAAATTTATGTTAGGATAGTGGGAAAAGACAACATGAGCACCAGCATGAGGAAGCGGGTAGATTCCAGCCCAGCGCTGAAATCTAAAGAGTCAGAGTGGTAACGGGGTTGAAGTGTGAACTCTGCAGTCATTCGCTGTAACTAAAATCCAGGCTGGCCACTTACCACTGCTGTGTGACCTCAGGCAAGTTACCTTACTCCTCTGTGCCTATGTCATCCTCTGTAAAACCAGGATAACAACAATACCTGCCTTACAGGGATTTTATGTGGATTTAAGGAGGTCATGCATTTAAAATGTTTAGTACTACCTAGCAAAAAAGAAATGTTAATAAATATTAGCTATAATGGTTATCAGATATATATACCCCAGGGAAAGACGTTCATGGCTCCCTCATCTGGAAACAAGAATGTTCACCTTGAAAAGCTGATATAAGGACTAAGTAAAATGATCCAAATAAACCACTAGCACAGGGCATGGCACCCAGTAAATTCTGTAAGAATTCAGCAAATGCTGGTTTCTCTTCCCATGAGCAAGAACCAGATCCCACACGGCTTTAGGATCTTGCTCACCGCGGTACCCCATCAGTCCAAGTCAGCATTCACTAATTTAACTGGAATGGGGATGGAGGGAATAGAAAGGATTAGGATTTCTAAAGCTACTCTTTAGAAGACAATTCTTTGTATTGCGTTTTTTAAAAGGGGCAGGGGGACAAAATCAGGAATATGGGGGACAGGAGTTTCACGTGACTCCTACAGATAACTAACTCTAGGCAAATAAGTCCTCTGCCTGGGTTTCCAGTGTTGTTTGCTGAGCTGAGCGCCACGGGCAGAGGGTCCCATCAAGGTCCCGCTTCACTATCCTGGGGTATCACCAGGCAAGGAGCCTGGGTGGGATTTTAGAGCGTAAACGCCTCCCTGTAGCAGCGAGGCCACAGGGGAGCAGCACGTAGAATGAGGTGTCCTGGCCGTCCCAGGTCCGGGAGGTCCCCTGTCAGCACACAGGTGGACAGAGGCAGCTTCCACTGTGGCCACTGCTGAGATTCAGCAGGAGGAAACTGAGTCAACCGTTCAGAAGGACATCCAGGCTGTCGGGGGAGGGGTGCTGGTCTTTAAAACCAAGCCGAGGACTTGGAGCCTCTCTCTCCGCAGATTTTGAGGAACAGGGCACAGAACAATTCCTCCGGGCCGTGCGAGTACAGCCTGTGTGCTCCGAGGCAGGGGGAATGAGCTGGGTGGTCCCTCAGGAGTGGTTCTCAAGTCTCGAATATCCAGGATTTAAAAACAACAACAGGAACATCACGTTTATCTTCCCTTAGCATCTGAAACTTCAGGAAACAATTCGGTGTGCTAAAATGAGCACGAGAAGGAGGGTCGGGAGAGCAGATTCCAGTGCCTGACTCTGTAACCCGCTAGCCATGGGACCCTGGGTAAGTGTGCTCGCCTGCCGCAGAGCTGTTTCCTCATCTATAACAAGAGAAAGTTGGACCAGAAGGACCGAAGTCCCTTTCTCAATGTTTACGGCTGTGCTACAGTCGAAGGATGAACTCCTTCCTTCCCACTGTCCCAAGCAGGGTCCACACTAGGCAGTGAGCGGGGGTGGGGGAGGGAACGCTGGGGAACCTGGAGGACATCTGGGGAGGGGAAGAGACATGACAAAGACCCTTACTTATTTTCTTTTTCTGAAAGTCACTCCCAGCTTCTTGGGACACAAAAGTATCTGTTAAGGTAAGTTAAACCTTCTCGAGATGAATTTTCCTGCTACTTTTAATTAAAAGTTCTTTACAATTAAAAGGACACTATTCAGAAAAGGTTGAGAAAAAAAATTTCATTGACACTCCCCCTACCCCCTCCCCCTTTTCCCAAGGAAAAGAAAAAGCTGTTTTGTGCACAGCTCACCCGGTCCACACTGTACAAAAGGAGGTGGACTGGCGGCAAGACACATGAGATGACCCTTTGACCCCGAACCGCTGACAAGTCCTCAATGGCATAAATACCAGATAATCAATCACATGCCAGGAGGGCGAGTCCCCCTGCCCTCGCCCCAGCGTCGGGGTTTATGAGAGATACACTGTAAATAGACACTGCCTTCTTAAAAGAGGCCCCCTCGGCATTCCAGGGGCCGGCCATAATCCTGAACCAGGCCTGGCCAGATCCTTGACCATCTCGTTTTACAGCTTTCATCGCGAGCTTATAAAGCGCTTTTCCCTCCCAGGCCACCACTGCAAGTCGGACTTCTGGTATGAAATGAAGCCAATCCTCGCCCCCTACCCATATACCCCAATCCAAGAGGGAACTCTGAAAATGACAGCAAAGAAAGCTAGAAAACAGAAGGAGCAGGGAATGGAGGAGGTCACCAATAAAACCCCTGTCGGGGTGACTGGTAGGGATGGGTGTGTGGGGCAGGAGCCAGACCTGGGGAGGTGATGAAGAACCAGTAATAATGACATTGATGACAATGACAACAATAGTGATAACGGTAGCTAATGGCTGTGAAACACTTAGTAAGTGCATCACACCAGTCTTAGCACTTCACGAGTATCCTGTTATCTATCCTCAAAAATAATGCTCAGAGGCAGGCACTGTTATTGCCATGCCCATTTTACAGATGAGGAAGCTGGGGCTCAGAGTTCAAATAACATGCCCAAGGCCACAATGACTCAGCAACAGGGAGGATGGGATAGAAACCCAGACAAATGACTCAGGTCCACAAACAGCCCCACTCCGTCCCCCCAAGTCTGTGGATTCCTGCCTGGAAGGAGAAGATGCTGGAAATCAATCCTTCGGATCAACCAGTACTTTTAGGTCATACAGCAGCCGGGTGGAAGGAGACATTAAAGAAAGTTCTGATGAATGTGGGTCTAAAAATCAATATACCATCTGGATAGAGTCAAATTTCCAAGATAACCAAGAAGCAGGCTGGTGTCAAGGAGAAAGAATTTTAAAACCAGCCCACAAGTTCTGTCATGCAAGATTCTCATCTCTGCCCATTCACCTTAGACCCCCAAGAGCTCTGGCAGCAAGTGCCAGGTCTGATGTGTCCTAAGGCAACAGTAGTCTTCTGTACCTTTCCTCTTGCTCCGAAGAAGTTTACCAAGATCCTAAACCCGCCCCTGCAAACAGGGAGGTGGGGGTGGGGAGAGGAAGACAGAGCCTCTTGGTAACTAATTTTGATAACGCTTTTGTGTCAGGGTCAAAGGTTAAATATGGCCACACTAATCCGCTTCTTCCAGAATTCAAGCACAAGGGAGATTGTTCTGTAGCTTAGCAAGAGGGCCTTTCTCATTGCTGGAGAAATGGTACTAACCAAGCCCACTGAATGGGGACGCCTGGTTGTTGGAGATAGATTCTTGGGTTCATTTGGACAGAACATCCCAGCTCCTGGCTGTGCAGTTAGGGTTATTTATTATTAAGACGGAGGTGAAAGGAATGCAAAGTGGCACTTAAAAAATTTGAGTCCCTCGGTCCTGCCCCACCCCCTCCTGAATAAGGCTTCCTGCAACACCCTAGAAAGAAGGGAGGTGAAAATGCTTGGGGGGTTTTCATTTGAGCTTCAGAGCAGGCCTATTAGGTAAGCGGGGTTTTCTGACCCCATTGTACCAATGAGGAAACTGAACTTCTAAAAGGGCAAGTGACTTGCCCAAATAAGTAGCAGCGCCACGACCAGAAATATTCTCTGTTCCTGTGCCTGCAGGAGATGTACACACAGGCATCCTTCAGGACGACATATGGGGCTCCTCAACAAACGTGAGACCCATGACGAGAAGGCCAGAGGAATTCCAGGCCAGAAACATGTCTCCTGAAGTCCTTTTCCCGAAGCTTACCCCCGGGAAGAGGGTGCTTCTGAACTGGCAGGTGAGACAGGAGTGAGTCGTGGAGACCGCTGGAAAGCTACCTGGGGGGCCTGAGATTGAGCAGCCCCCTCCTTTCCTCCCACTCTGACTGAGAGCTCATTTCGCTCCTCCTCTGCCCCCCCACCCCGTTGGGGGAACAGTCACCCCCCCCAAGGCAGAGAGGGGAGCTCCCGAGGGAGGCAGTCGCCTTGCAAGAAATGATTGTCCAAGTGTCAACAACCTGCTGCTTCCCAGAGCCTCGGGGTCAGAGGCCAGGACGGAGCACAATGGCTTTCTCGAGCTGAAGGGTCCAGGCAGAGGGGCCTCTGGGGGGTCTCCGGAATGCGGAGGCTCTGAATCCAGGCACCGGGGTCTCCTGTCTTGCCCTTTTATATCCTTCCTCCCTCTGAAAATCCCAGACACCACCAGCCTCAGAAACAGGAGAGCAAGAAAGGAAGGGGATTAGTAACAGCCTCCATACACATGCAGACACACAAAGGTTTACTCTACGAGACAGGGCGGGCAAATCATGCGCCCTCCTCACAAAGTAAGTTTGCCCTAAAGCAGGAGAGACGAGGGTGAGAAGAAAATTCAGTTGCAGCACCTCCTCCTGCCTCCAAGCCTTCCCTGCCCATGGCCCTCATCAGGGCGGGCACCTGCCCTCCTTGCATGCACGCCTCTGTCACAGCCCTCTTCCTGTCCGTGAGCTCCTGGAGGGCAGGCGAGGCAGGCTGTCCCTGGATGCTGGTATGTATGCCCGTGGTTGGTGCTCAAATCACGGCTGATGAATGAGGAAGGAATGACAGAGTCTGGGGAATCTCTTCCTTCTGAAACTTTCTCCACACTGGATGTTACAGGTCTGGAAGGGTGAGCATGTAGGATCTGTCTTACTGACCCACAGAGGTCACAGTCAGTTATAAATCCTAGGATACCTCTCCCCCTAATTTCTGCCCACCATGTGACATTGCATACTTGATTACTGAATGGACCAGCTTGCTTGCTTCATCATTTTCTCTACAAATTAAGATAAATTAAAAAGCAGTTGGGGCCAGCCCCAATGGCCTAGTGGTTAAAGTCCAGCACGCTCCACTTTGGCAGCCTGGGTTCAGTTCCTAGGCACAGCACCACACCACTCATCTGTCAGTGGCCATGTTGTGGTAGTGGCTCATGGGAAAAAAAAAAAAAAAAAAGGAGGACGACTGGCAACAGATGTAGGCTCAGGGTGAATCTTCCTCAGCAAAAAAAAAAAAAGTAGTTGGCTTGCTTTCATACAGCACTCATTGTATGTGTAGGGCAGAGCACAGCAGGTGCAAAAGAGGAAGCCAAAGCCCCTGAGGGTATCAAGAGATGTCACAATTATAACAATACCTTAAATTTGATTGTGCTCGAGACCTTACAAAGACATAGTTCCTTCTAAGATCATTCTGGACCTCACATCCGTCTTTGAGGTATATGGCAATAACGGTGTTTTAATTTTTCATATAAGGAATCTGAGACTTGCAAAGGTTGAGTGACTCGTCCAAGGCCATACCGCTGGCAGGTGTAGAGCAAAAATCTGAATTTGGACAAGAACAGATTCCCCTTTCCCACTTCTAACCAGGAAGCTCCCTTCACTACTTTTCGTTAACCACGCAACAAGTATTTATTGAGTGACTACTTGTCCTAACACAGTAAAAGGGCCCAGGGACCCAAAGACGGTTCAGACAACACCTCTCACTCACAGAGAAGCAAGATGGCCAAATGCTGCAAGTGGGGTCGGTCCATGGTAGAGAAGACCAAGAGGAGGAAGTGCTTCCCACTGCTTATTTGGGGAAGGGTGTGGCAGACAAGGATACTGTCTTAGTCTGCACAGGCTGCTGTGACAAAATAGCACAACTGGGCGGCTTAAATAACAGATATTTACTTCTGCCAGTTCTGGAGGCTGGAAGTCTGAGACAGGGTGCCAGCATGGCTGGGTTCTTGGTGAGGGCCCTCTTCCTTGCTTATAGATGGCCGCCTCTCACTGCGCGTTCACATGGTAGAAAAGAGAGAGAACTCTACCCTCCTCCTCCTCTTAGAAGGACACTAATCCCATCAAGAGGGCGCCACCCTCATGACCTCACCTAAACCCGCCCAAAGGCCTTGCCTCCAACTACCATCACATTGGAAGTCAGGGCTCAATATATGAATTGGCAGGGGTTGGGGGGCAGAGGAGACACAAACATTGAGCACGTAACAGGTACACAACTGAGCTGAGAAGAAATATGCCAGGCAGATGAGACACACGAGAGCGTGGGAGTTAGGGGAAGATACAGCTATGGGTCGTAATGACGTTTCGGTCAATGACAGACTGCACATGCAACGGTCTGCATACACGATGGGGGTCCCACGAGATTGGTACCATGTAGCCTAGCTGTGTATAGGCTATACCATCCTGGTTTGTGAAAGTACTCTAGGGGAGGAAGAAATTTTCCTCCACCCTTATAGGTTCTTCTGGCTGGTCTAGGAATTAAATTGACATGAGACCGATTAACAGGAAAAAAACAAACAAAAGTTTAATAACACGGGAGAAACCCAGGATAACCAAGTAACTCAGCAAGTGGCCGAAACCCTCACCTTGAATACCATCCTCAGCTAAAGATGAAAGAAGATGTTGGCAGTGGGAAGAGCCAGGGACTTCAAAGGGAAGGAAAGCAATTCACAGGGGGTGACAAAGAGCAAAAGTCTGGAAAGCAAGTGGTTTTTTGGCTGCACAGAAACAGAAGAACACAGAGGAGAGCCCAACAACAGGTTTTCTAGATTTCTGCCCGTCTACCACCCAGTTCATGCTATGAAAGGTGACCGCTCACTTCCCAACTCAGCTTTTTTCATCTGAATTCTTTTAGGCAGTTAAGGGGGAGTTAACAGGAAAAACTTTCTGAGTCTTTCGTTCCTTAAAAATAATCAGCCTAAAATAATCCTCATGGTAAAGAGACACGTTTTGGGGTGGCAAATTTTGTCCCCCTTCACTATACTCTAAGATGTTCGCACAACAACAAAATCGCCTAGTGACACGTTTCTCAGGATGTATCCTCGTTGATAAGCGACACATGACTGTACATGGAGGAGAAAAACAGCAGGGAGAGGACGGGAGATTGCACGTGGCTCAGTACAAGAACGCTGTAGGGGATGGCCAAAGATGAGGCCCGAGACTCTGACTGTGACGTGCTTTCCGGGCCGTGTACTGGCGTCAGATCTGATAGCATCCAGAAGTTCTCAACTCTGGCTATACATCTGAATCTCTCGGGGAGCTGTAAAAAAATCTACATCTGGGGGGCCAGCGTGGTGGCATGGCAGTTAAGTTTGCATGTTCCACTTTGGTGGCCTGGGGTTCGCCGGTTTGGATCCCCGGTGCAGACCTATGCATGGCTTGTTGAGCCATGCTGCGGCAGGCATCCCACATATAAAGTAGAGGAAGATGGGCACGGATGTTAGCTCAGGGCCAGTCTTCCTCAGCAAAAAGAGGAGGATTGGCGGCAGATGTTAGGTCAGGGCTAATCGTCCTCAAAAAAAAAAAAAGAAAAATCCATATCTGGGCTGCATGCTGGAGATTCCGATTCAGCTGATTTGGGGTGGAAGCCCTTGCTTGGTATTTCTTTTCAAAGCTCCCCCAAGTGATTTTAATGTGTAGCAGGGGTAAGACCATGAGAATCCTTTGAAGGATCAGCACGGGAGAGGCAACGCTGGGTGAGCATTTCAGATGCCAGAGCCATCCTTGCCTGGGATGTAGTGCACGGGACCAGGCACTAAACCCAGGCTGGATCCACCCACTTGGCGTCGACCCCTCCCCTGCCACCTTGGATCATGCCACCATCCTGGGGTCTTAAATGATACACCCGTCTCCTCGGGTCTTTTCCCAGAGTCAGCTGCTTTCAAACCAACAAGCTGTAGCCCATCTAATCGAGTGCTCCCTGGTGATCAGGTGGAGATACAACGTGGGGAAACACCGTGTGCAGGATCTATGGGTTTCTGGCCGCAGCAGAAAGGATTTCAGGCAGACAGGGATGCGGGACAGTACAAACAGCACCCTAGACCCTCATAGCACTTAGTATATTGAATTGCCTAGTATCATTAATTATCTTTTCAGACACATCTGTATTTTTTCCTTCCTAGCAATGGTTAGCTTTCTGAAGGCAGGATTTGGGTCTGATTTTTCTATTTGGCAAATATTCAGAGAGTACTTAGAACAGCACAATGGGTAGGCAAACGAGGTCTGAGGACTCCAGAGCACCAGCACTGTGCCTGCTCTGGGCGCCCCTGGCCCGCGTGGGGCCCAAAAGCTCTCAGTGCAGACCCTGACCAACGGATTGACAAAGAGGGCCACATGGGACAGAATCTCCCACTCTGGAGATCTCCTGGGAAAGGGGAAGACGATTATTTTCTGGAGACGGCACAGAGTTGTGGGTATCTTGGGGGACAGCAGGAGTGGTCCAAGACCAGGACTCTTGGGTTCTAGCCCACAGTTCGCCCCTCTAACTTGCTGTGTGATCCTGGGCAAATCACTGAACTTCTCTGAGCCTCAGGATCACCCTCCCTAATGCCCCTTGCTCCAGTTCAGAAGTCTAGGAGTCTACAATGTTAGAATTCTAGACCTTGAATTAACCTCTTCCAATGCGAATACATCCCAACACCGGGCCTAGCATATGTAAATAGTAGCTCCAGGCTCTGCTTCTAGAAGGTGGGGGATGTGGCACTATGACTCACTGTTGGGTCAGGCAAGTCCTCCTTCTGAGTAGCAGCCAGGCCCCCTCCTGGCATCCAGGAGCAGAAGATGGGGAGCCCAGAAGCATGCCACACCAGGGAATCCCAGCTGGGAGCCTGACAAGGTCAGCGGCCAAGACCTCGCCTTCTGGACCACCTCTCTGGAGACAGGGATCCCAAGTCATTTCAAAACAGAAAAACACTTGCTGCTCATTCATTTGTCAAAAACCTCAAGTGTGTTTCCCAGAGGAGAGAAGTCAGAGCCACTCCAGGGCCCCCCGGGGCAGCTTTCCGAGGCAAGGTCTCCCCCTTTTCAATTCCTGTAACTAAAATGAATATGGAAAAGATAATTACCTTTAAAACATACTTAATACTTGAACACATTATCTCTACCTGCAGAAAAAGAATGTTATCTGATGGGATCTTCCCCATAAGCTTAATCAAATTGCTATCTTAAAACTCTCTGGAGTCCTGTGAAACAGTAATAGAAAATCCAAGGCAGAGGCTGCAAGCATTTTATATTTGTTTGGTTGAGGGGAACGGGCATCCCGTCTGACAATGGGCACTTAGAGACAAAGTCATTTCCAATCTGTAATGGATCTTCTCCGAGGGGCGGCAGGGAACATCTCATCCGACCTAAACCTGCAGTCCCTCCCTTAGGTAACTTTCCCTAATGTTCGGAGAAGGAGATTCCCAAAGAAAAGGCTTTTTCCTAACACCTGTTTGGGGCTCTTTTTAAGGAAGTCTTCCCTAGTTGGGCCTAAGATACTTAACATGCGGAGATGCTTAACTTGCTACTTAACTCCGGGTTTTAACTTGGCAAATAAATCGATGTCTATATTTCCCTTGGTCTGCCCAGCCCCCAGGCAGTGCCATTCGTTAAGTTAGTAGAGGAGGTAAATTACCTGCCCAGATCCTGCCCAGGGCGAGTGGCCATTTGCAAGGCTGGAGAAAACCAAAGGCAAACAGCTTCTAAGAAGATCGAATGTGAGGACTGGATATGTTCCCAGCATCTCAAGCTTGCCTGGAATGGCCAAGTAAACAGCTGCTGCAAAAGCGCCTGGCCGGTCCAGTTTATCTTGTTGACAGAAGCAGCAATAGGTAAGAGGTGATAACGTGCGGCATCTCTGTTAGTCCCTTCTTCTGTCTGCAGTTCCCACAAGGTCCTTGGGATATGGGGCCTGGTCCCCCGACCAAAGCATGGAGGGCAAGGGAGTGTCCCAGCGCACAAGTAAGGCACATCAGGGCTTGCCAAAAAAAATGAATGGGCTTAAAACAGAATACTAGGAAACCAGAAAATGATCAAGATACAGGTTTGTTGGCATGCAAGTAACAGATTACAAAGCAGCATGCATTGCGTATTACCACCCCATTTTCGTTTAAAAGAAAACAGAAAAAGATGGTGGGACTACAGGAAACATATTTCTCTTGTTTGCATGTATTTCTCATTTCCCCACACTGAGCACATATTAGTCATGTGATTCTTTTCTTAAAATGGGTTGCCTGGGTCCGTACTGCCCATCCTGCCTTTGGCAAGAGTGATGCCACCCGGGCAAGATAAGGGCTGGTTTCTCTTCTTGAGATCCACACCCCAAGGCGACTCCCCAGTCTCCTCCTGACGTTGCAGACGTCAGACTCGCATTCTTCTCCTGTTGAAGGGTCCGGACCTGATTCATTCTTTCTTCCCTCCCAGCTCTGAAAACAGTAGGAGGAGGAAGAAAGGAAGGAGGCACCTCTGAGCCGTCCTACTCGTTGCTGCCTTCTGTGAATAGAGTGATTCCAAACAGAGGACAGTCTCCGGCATCGTCTAAATGGCCACCATTATACAAACTGCTACCTGTCCAGAAAGTCCTCCGAGGCAGCAGGTAGAACGGATGGGGCCGAGTCTGTAAAAACCAACCACGTACCTGGAAGCTGCTTTTTATTTTAGTTGGGATATAATTCATAAACCATACAATACACCCTTTTAAAGTATACAATTCAATGGTTTTGAATGTACTCACAAAACTGTACAACCACCACCAACACTCTCTGAATCCAGAACACTTTCATCACCCCAAAAAGAAACTCCACACCCATTAGTTGTCACTCCCCATCCTCCCCTCCCCTCCCCTCCCCTCAGCCCCTGGCAACTACTAATCTGCTCTGTTTCTATAGCTTTGCCTATTCTGAACATTTCATACATTACGTAGCTTTCCGTGCCTGGCTTCTTCCACTTCGGTGTCAACAGTCACCCACGTTGGAGCACGTATCAGTACTTCCTTCCTTTTTATGGCTATACAATATTCCGTTGTGGGGACATACCACATTCTGTTTATCCATTTATCAGTTGATGGACATTTGGGTAGTTTCTATTTTTTGGCTATTGTGAATCATGCTGCTATGAATACTCATGTACAAGTTTTTGTGTATATGTATGTTTTCAATTCTTTCGGGTTAGAAGTTGCTTTTTCAAAATAAATTCTTGGGGCTGGCCTGGTGGCACAGCAGTTAAGCTTGAGTGCCCCGCTTCGGTGGCCCGGGTTTCGCTGGTTTGGATCCCAGGCACAGACCTACAAACAGCTCCTCAAGCCATGCTGTGGCAGATGTCCCACGTATAAAGTAGAGGAAGATGGGCACGGATGTTAACTCAGGGCCACTCTTCCTCAGCAAAAAGAGGAGGATTGGCAGCGAATGTTAGCTCAGGGCTAAAATCTTCCTCAAAAAAATAAAATAAATAAATTCTTGTTATTAGGTTGTTATTTGTCTCTCTCCCACATTAAAAAAGAAAGAAAGAAAGAGTACAGGATATTTAAAGGATGTTTTAAAAAAATCTGAGATTTCCAACTACTTGGGTTCCAAGGAAGTGACAGCGGCTTGTCCTTGCTGCACCCCAACCTCACACACATCCTGTCACCGCAGCTCCTCTGCCGCTCCCCTGGCATCACAGTACTGCCACCCTTACCCCTCAGGCCTTACCAGCCCTGTTCATCCACTAAGCAGGAATCTGTATTGCAGCATATGAAATATTTAAGCTGCTTTCTAAATATATACATTATTTAGCCTACAGTCTATAAAATATTTACATTGTTTGTCCCTCCCACCCCCAAATATCTGCATTATTTACAGTACAATCAGGGAAACATTAAACCTTGTTTTTTGACTTGCGCATCTCTTCCCTATGCCCTGTGTCACTGGGCGTGCACAAGCCGTGAGAGGCAATGGTGAGTTCTCTTGCCCAAGTCACAGAGCAGGCCCTGGGGATGCAGGAGATAACACAATGTCCACACCTGGACGGACACAATCGCAGTCACACCTGTCACCCCCACGGGACCAGGGGGCATACACCGCAGAATTTATGGGGGGCAATTTTGGATGCCAAGCTCAATGCCCCACTATTGCTGACATTTAGCTGCCGCCAGAATCTCCCATTCTGCAGAATGGGGGCTCATTCTGATTTATCCCTGGCCTCCAGCACTCCTCCAGGTGTGACCTCCGTCCTCACTTAGGTGGAATGAGAGTCTCTCTTGCTACCCACTTCCTCCGTCAGGCCCTTGGTGAACAGGGATGGCAGCTGTGACCTGGGATCACTGGCACGGGCCCATTCTTCCCAGGTACTGAGTTCTCCATCTGGACTCTGTCTTCACTGATGTGTCCCAATGGTGGGAAACGGAGGCAGCTGCCAGTGTAGCTGAGACATTAATGTCCTGAACCTCTCTCAAAATCCATTTCCCGACACTTGTTGCCTTTTAAGAAGACCTCCTTCATGGAAAGAATGAGACTCAAAGGCGATATTTTTCTTGTTTATAATGTGACCCTAATTTTTTAAATTACACAAACGGTACATGCCTGTAAATAGGAATAATTATTATATAATCATAAATAAAAATATATAATAATTATTATTATTCAGAAATAGATAAAGCAGGAAGTAAAATCTTCTTTGCCCTGTAATCCTGCTCTCTAAAGATAATCACCGTTAACATGTACAGAGCCTTATAGAATCTCACGGGATGACCTCTGTACGTTATATTAAATGGGATCACACTACACAACCTGTTTTCTCCAACCAGTTTTTATCGTGGACGTCTTTCCATCTCAGGTACCATAAGTAACAGATTCCTTACCTTTGGACATTTAGGTTGTTCTCAATGCCCTGTAACTACATATAATGTTGCAATCAGCATCCCTAAGGGAAGCTAAAAAATTGATCTTTGGTACATGAAGGCCAAAGCTGGGGAGGAAACAAATATGGAGGGTTGCTGAGCATCAGCCGCACTGTCCCCAGGGTTGGCACAGCTCTGCAGCACACACCTCCCCAACTCAGACACCTCCGAGGAAAGGTCAAGAGTGTGAAATCAACTCTCATCTCCTGGGTGTTGAACTGAGGAGAGGTTTTCTCTTCTTCCTCCCCACCCCCCACCTCCCTTCGGTACCTCTACTTACCCTGTTCTGTTTTGAATCTCTAAAATAATGTGACAAGTTAATGATGGTACAATTATCTAAATGTTTAACAGACATGTTATCTAAGTGAGTCGGATTGAGATTCCATCCCGCTGACAATAAACATCAATGGTGGAGCAGAAAGCGATAGGCAAATTATAGCAAACCCTGCAATTTCAATGCTATTAAATTTGGAGGAATAACAGCCTTGAGGCCTGTAAACTCTGAATAAAATAGGCCCTTGTGTTTGTCCAACTATTAAATCAAAATGCTACCAACATCCTAGAAAAAACAAGGCGATTTATAGCTTTTCAAGTTTCAGTTACACATTGGTTTTTATTAACTCCTTTCTGTCATCGGCAGCAGTGGTGTCACGAGGGAGCAGGGAGAGCAGACAGAGAAGCAAAGGGTAGGAGCTGGAGAGTGGCGTGGAAGGAGAAAGGAGAAACATGGCAGAATAAGGAATGGGAGCGAGGAGAAGCGAGCGGGAACCAGAGTCGGGGGCTGAGGGGGGTCATCAAGACTCTGCTGGAAGGAGGATGCTGAAAGGGAGAGAGCCACCCTGAACCACAGGAAGACGGGTACCCAAAAGTCCCATCAGACTCACCGCCGGGGCCCCTAAAGTTGAATCCCAGTCCTTCCGCTGAACGAGGCATATTATTTAGGCCTCTCAGCCTGCAGCTCCTCCTCAGCGATAGAGGCAGTGAGCCGGCCTCTCGGCAGTGTTATGACGGCTATATTAGACAACACATAAAAGGCCGCAGCGCCAGGCCCAGGCCAAGCTCTGAACAATAGTCCTCAAAGATCAAATTCCATCATTCCCCTCGAATTCCAGAACAGTTTCTAAAAGGCAAGAGATCTTTACCTTTAATCCCTTCTTCAGACACAGTATGCACTTATATTTTTATTGACTAAGCTTCTAAATGAAGTAAAAGAAACACTTGTCCACTGCTGAGGGACAGAAACCGTGGACATCTAAAAATAATCATCGAGAGCAGCCGCCACGTCAGGCGAGTCCTACATCCCAGTCACTCGGCTGAGCACTTCACACGCATTATTTTATTCAGTCCTTAGAATAGCCATATATTATGAATCAGAGTTTACATATGTGAAAACTAAGATGGAGAAAAATGTAGACCATCATTGCAAGATCAGAATCTCAGGCTGTGCTGGGAACCACAGAACCCCCAAAGCAGCCATTTTTCTTGCCCAATTCCCACACCCAACATTTGAGACAGGCAGAGAAACAAAGCAATTTGTCCCATGTCATAAAGCAAGCTTGTGACAGAGCCAGGATAAGAACTCAGTTTTCCTTTCTCCTAATTCATTATTGCTTCCAAATACCAGGCTGCCCCCCCGACCCCCCAACGACAACAATGCTCACCATCATTTCTGAATGATGGGAGACTGGAGAAGGCAGGGACCACAGGAGTCCTCCTCACTGCTGCATCCCTATCCCAGGGCCCAGCACAAATGTCTGGCACAAAGCAGATGCTCAAGATGTCTATTGAGCGAATGATCTTCAACCTTTTCTAACCCAAATCTGCATTGTGTCAGTTTTCCTCCTGTAATCCCACGGCAGCCAAACACCACCAATTCCCTCCAAGCGTGGCCCAAAGCCGCAATGCTTCAGATAGAAACTACTGGGGAGACGGATGGGCAGAGCATAGAGGATTTTTACGGCAGTGAAATTATTCTGTAGGATGCAACAACCATGGATACATGTCATTATACATTTGTCCAAACCCACAGAACGTACAACACCTAGAGTGAATCCTAATGGAAACTACAGACTTTGGGTGATCATGGTGTGTCAATGTAGGTTTATCGATTGTAACAACGTACCATTCTGGAGGGGGATGTGGAGAGTGGGGGAGGCCATGCACGTGTGGGGATCTGGGGTATCTGATCACCTCTGTACCTTCCATTCCATGTTGCTGTAAACCTAAAATTGCTCTAAAAAATAAAGTTAATAATTTTGAAAAAGCATTAGAGGCCCCTCCAGAAGGTAGCCATAGGGGCCCAGGAGCCACCAGGGTGAACAACGGAGAAAGACGGCTTGTCTGGGCCAGCAGGTGTCAGCTAGGTTGTCCTTCCCCACTCCACAGCTCCGGCGGAGCCGAGAGCCCTGTGCCTGGAAAATAAAACTCTATATTAGGCATCAAACATGCCTTTATAGTAACAGCATGAAACGAGGTCGAGAGTAAGTCTATGCGGGTGCACTGACTGTACGGACAGCAGCACATGACTCTCCCTCCCCAAGTGCCTATGACGTTCCACAGCCGTCTCGAGCTGGAGCTCTCTCATGCTCAGCTCCTTGGCATGCCATGTGAAACGCTATACAAATCACCCCTGATATTTATAAAAGTCAAATGCTATTATGTTTTCAATGGGGAGGTCACACCAAACTGCATGGAGTCCGCGTGTCCACCCAAGGACCCCCTCCTATCCCACCCTGTGCCCTCCAGCTTGGGAAGGGGTTTGAGGCTCACTCTGCCTTTTTCCCCATGTAACATTTTAGGCAGATTAAGTTATTTCTCCCCATCTGGCCCTTCTCCCTTGCCCCCTCCTCTGGGGCTGGGACCTGGAAGCTGCCCTTGGGAAGAGGAGCCAGCACAGTTGCTGGTTTTCCTACTGCTGTAGGACAGGGGCCAGCCACCCTGACGCGGCTCCTCAGTGCCCAGCACCGCGCCTTGTGCCAGGCCCAGGGCAGGAGAGGGGCAAAGCTGGCAGCCACCCTGGGGGAAGGAATGTTGCTGCTCACCCTTTAACTCCTCTGTCCCGCCCGCGACTCCTGCCGCCCCTCCCATGCTCACCGCCACAGAAAGGCCTCCAAACAAGGATTTCATTTTCTACTCTGAAGTTCAGAGCCAGAGACTGTCCCTGAAGCTTTTTCCAAGCATCATTAATATATCAGGAGTGAGAGCAGGGCCAGTGTAAGGAGACAACCAACAACACCAAGCTGGGGATACAGCTCTGCACCTTCAAAGGAGGTGGTCACACAGCTGCAGAATGTGTGCATGTGTGTGTGTGCACGTGTCCTCGCTGCTTCCTCCTTCCAAAGCTACAGCAAGGTGCCTCCTAGCCTCCTTCACACTGAAAAGGAGAGGACAGTGGGCAGGGCTCCCTCCAGCGCCTGCTCCCTGCTACCAGAGGAGAGCAGATCCCACAGCGTGGCTGCCCTTGGCCGCAAGGTGTGTTAGCTGTTTCTGGACCACAGGACCCTCCTGCAGCCGACATGGAAAAGAGGAGACCCAGCATCTCAACATTTGCAGCTGCTTGAGTGGCTTCGTGTGTAGCACAGGAATGTGGAAACTAGCAACTTTTTCTAGGCCAGTAAAAGAAAGTCCTTATTTTGTAGTCAGAGTGGAGAGAACCTTGGACTGGAAGTAAGACCTCATGGGTCCTAACTCTAGTTTGGTTTGTTTGTTCTTAACTGACCCCCTTTTTCAGATATGGGCTTCTGAGCCCTGGTTTCTAGGCTGTTAAACAGGCAGAGTTGACTCCCTCATCTGCATATGAGGTTTGAGGCCAGGCCCCCATGGGGAGGGGAGACAGTGTTCAAACATGGGCTCTGGGTGCAGGAGCCCGAGGCACATGTTCTAGGTCCACCCAGGACTGGTCTTCCTTAACCTTTCCAGGGCTCAGTTTTCGCCAGCAAAGAATACGGAGGAAAAATGTCTATGTTTTAGGACTGTAGTGAGCGCTTAATAAAATTATAACTCCAAAGTATCCAATAGAATACAGCTACTGGATATATAATATCCACTAAACATAATATTATACTATCTGTACCCAAGGCAAGTTCACCCAACTTGTTCATTTCCTTCGCAACATTGTAACCTTCAGGAAGACAGGGACCAAGTTCTGTTCACATTTGTTCCTTTGTGGTACTGGGTCCACAAAGCCCCTTGCACATAGTAGGTACTTTAAAACTCAGGGAATACGTGAATGAAGGAATGATGGGATGAACCAGTTGCACAGGCCACTCTGATCTGCAGCAAACCCAAGTCGCTAACCTGGTGGACCTGGTGGGGCAGGTTGGGGGCCAGAGGAGAGAGCTGAATTGCTTTGAGGCAAGTCTAGAGATCTAGTTCAACCTATTGTCCTGGCCCCAGAATTCCTAAACCTAGCAATAACTTCAGCCATCTTGAGTCTGCGTGTTTTCCTCTTTTCCTTACCAGGGCACTAGGCAGGCATAAGGTGGGATGACACAGAAGGTCTTACTTGAAGAAGGCAGGAGATGCAGAACACCCATGTTCTTGATGGCAAAGACACGGGCCAGGACACTAGCAGGAGACTCAAGATTCTGAGCCTTCAAGGGCACTAACCAATAGGGCCCCCTCTAAGATGTGGCAGGACATGTTCCTGGTGCTCCTAGAGGTTGGAGCACCTGCTCAGTGCCTATCCTAGCTCTGCAGCTTGTCTGGCCTAGGTTTATACATCATCTGTTTGGATACTAGCAGGGGGTGGTCCCCCTGGGCAACCTTGGGCATTCCAGGCAACAGGGCCTTAAATAAGATCCACCAAATCTGCTCTGTGGGATTGTTCAACATGTGGAATTCATTCTGCCCTCACCTCTCCCAACTGTACTCAGAGGGCTCCAGTCATTGTTAGCTCAGTGGGCACAATGGAAACAGCCTCTTGGTCAGAGGACGAGTGAGGGATCCTGGAAGATCCCACCTCCACCTTAGCAAAGCAGCTGCATGCCATTCCTATTCCTCCACCACCATTACCCATCAACCCGGCCCTTCCCCTCTCACCTCCCAGTGGGGGAATGGGTGCCCTCTGGGGCGTCTGATGAAGCTCGCGATGATGCAATGATAGTAACCACCACCACCACTTACTGAGAGTTGACTCTGTGCAAGGCCTATGCTGAGTGCTTTACGTGGACTATCCTATTAAATCCTCACAATACTCCTTATATAATAGATGCCATCATTGTCCCTATGTTACCAAGGAGGAAACCAAGGCTTAGAGAAGTTAAGCAACCTGCCTGAAGTGATGGGGCTGGAATTTGAATCTAGACAGTCTGACACCAGATCCCAAGTTCTGAGGGTCACTATGCACTGAATACCCTGAACTTCACATTCTGACTTCAGGCTCCATGGGTCCCCCTCTTCCCTGAAGCCTGCAAGACAAACCTGAGCCACCCCATCAGGGCCCAAATTTGCCCAGTGAGTAGAGCCCTCTGGAGATCATGCGATCCATGCGCCTGCCTTCGGGCAGGTCCATCCTTCACAAGTAGCCATGTGCACACCTGCCTGCCCTGTCCCTTGGGCTCTCACAGTCTCTCTGGCCTGGCCCACAAACACCAGCACTGGCTCCATCTCCCCCATGCTCAGACCACAGGTGGGCGGCTGCTGTGACATCCCCCCATATGGATTAAAAGAGTTGGTTTCTACAGCTCACGCCGAAGGCCTCCTCACTGAGACCTCCTCCTTCTCCGACATGGTATGCTGAAGACTGTCCCAACCCCCTCGCCTTCCACTCAGCAGCCAAGGTATCTCCCCTGCCCTCTAATTAATGCCACCCGATCTGTCTGTTGCCCCCAGGCCTGTTCAAGTCCAAAATGGGGATGTACAGTGGCTTGAACAACATTATGATTTGTAAAACCCACTCCTAATTAGTTTGACTTTGAATAAAGAGGGTAATTATTTTTAAATTTATTAACTGCTGCCTGGCCGGAGAAGTTTCCAGATCAAATGACATGGAGAAGCTATTTCTGTTCAGTGATGCAGCAATTTATATTACTGATCGGTCATTAAAACCTCTGGCACAAAACCACTTGTGTTTCCTGAGCCAAGATAGTGTCCATGTGTCAAATTTCAAACCCAGAGTATAAATTAAGCCATTAAAGGTATTTATCAGTTTATCTGGACTTAAAGAACTACTTACTAATTTAAGACCTTCCCAATATAGAACCCAAGTGGTGCGCTGGGCGTGCATGTGTGTGCGTGCGTGTGTGTGTTCTCACTTTTTATTTTACTGAACGGTGTAAAAAAACTTCTGATGTGTAAATGAAGCACACGCAGCGCAGGGAGCTGCATAGCTGTTAATTCCTCCCCGCTCTGCAACCCAAACATTTTGGAAGCAGCAGTGTTTTGCAATATGTATTTGTCATAATATAAAAGGTGTAAAGTGCTCTCTGTTTATCTCCTCAAAGTCTTCATGGTGCCAAAACAGAAAACTGAAGTGTGACAACAAAGCCTGAGCCCAGCCCAACCATCATGTGGCCTCCCAGAACACCAGCTTGAGCCCACCAAGATCTCGAAGGGAGGGGACGAGGAGGGGTCACACATACCAGGATAAAAATCCAGGTTAACTAGGGTCAAACGGGTGAGACGTGAAGATGACATTCATTGGGCTAAAATGGAATTGGGAAACACTTTCTACTAAACTCATTCTTCAGCGTCAAGAATAGCTGTAAAACACCATCACCACCCATTTGAGGCAGTGCCACAGGCTAGCGCTGTTAACTCCCCACATGGCAGCCTTGGGCACGGAATGCCCCAACCCAATCTGTTTCAGGGAATTTGCATCCTACCTCAGGAGGGGGACATGGGCATTGAGAATTTTTAGGGAAATGGGTCGCAGGGATCCAAAAGGCCCCTGCCCAGGACAGGAACATGAGCTAAATGATCTCTGAGAGGCTCTCCCTAAACCGTTCAGCCATATACCCATGGACAGCAGTAAGTCAGTGTGCAGGCAGCTGGGGAGTAACAGAAAGAGCATTGAAAGTGAAGGTGGGTCAAGTTCCAGCTCTCCACTTCCTAGTGGGTGACTTCGAGGCCTCCACTTTCTCATCTGTTAAAAGTGTTTTATAAACTAAGGAATGAGAAATACAAGATGGCATTACCATTATTCTACTCTCCCAGGGTCTCCATTCCTTTTCCTTTCCAGAGCTCTGGCTCCCTGCTCTCCTGTTCACTCTCCTATGAAACCTGCTGCCCCACTGGCTTTTCCCAGGCCCATAACTTGACCACTACTTTCAGCATTCCTTATCATTAGGCCTCTCCCTTCCTCATGGGTCCCCTTTCTTAGAACAGAGATGCCACCTAGATTTCAAGTTGTGTTCCTTCATTGATTAGTAGAGGAGGCTGAGGATCCATCTGGTTCTACAGGAAACAGCACAATAAGTGATAGATGAGCTCTGCCCTGTGTCAGGAAGAGCCATCCCGTTGCCAAGCCTACGCTGAGGATCAGGCACTGTCACATCTATCCTCCCTGAGCCCAGCCTGCCCCACACTAGGGAGAGTCTGCACGCTCCTCAACGCGGAGGGAGCTGACCCGGAGCTCACACCCACGTGGCGAGAGAGCCAATCTCAAAGTAGACATCTGGTCTCATCTCTGATTTGGATTCATTTTCTACATTCCTCTCCCCTTTCAAGAGCTCCATTTACTCAACCTGGAGATAACGCAAAAGCAAGGCTGAATGGCTGGGCCCCAGCACTGCTGAAGGAAGGACGGGACCTTATTCCTTTTGTAGGTGAGGAGACTTGAAGGGCAGAAACGACAAGTAACAAGTCAAGCCCATTCACGTCCTAGGCAGTGGAGCTGGAACCCCATCCTGGGCTTCTGACTCAAAACTCCAGGTTCTTTCTAATTATATTTGAGACAAATATCCTTTTCTGGAAAGTGTTGATCACTTTCGAGTTCTCACTGAGTTAAATCCTTGAAAGGCACTGGTCCTAAGATGCTTCTTGACTTTCAAAGCTGAATCAGGACCCAGACTCTAGAAACAGGTTGGAATGTCATTAATACCACTGAACTGTACACTTAAAAATGGCTAAAATGGCAAATTTTATGTTATATATATTTTACCACAATTTTAAAAATTAACAGTGTAATATACCAAAACCCATTGAATTGTATACTTTGAACACATGAATTGTATGGTATACCAATTATATTTCAATAAAGCTATTTAAAAAAAAAAGCGGACAGGGACCATGTCCGTGTTGATCACTACTGTATTCCCAGTGGGTGCCAGGCACACAGAAGGCACTTAATAAGTGTGTGGGGTGTGCCCGTGAACAACCTCCCTGTCTGCTCACCCCGCGGGGACTCAGCCTCTCTACTGGTCCCAGCGGAGAGGGTAGCTTGTTCCCTGCGCTGCATACTTAATCCGGACCGACAGATTTAAGCTGCTCGGCGAAGCTGGCTCACAGCTCAGTCTCCTCAGCCCCCAGCTGGAATCCTCAGAGTGGGATTCTCGGTTACATGTCCTACTATTGTAGAAAGTGGCTGGGACCCTGGGAGACCTGGGTCCTCCCCTGGCTTTCAAGATAACCAGCACTGGAACCCTGAGCAAAAACTCATCTAGCCAAGTCATCCTCTCTATAACTGAGCAAAGGAGATGCTGACTGGAATGACAGCTCACCTAGAAAGCTCTCCTCCCACTGCCACAGGCCGCGGCAGCACCAGTCCAGAGCCCACAACCCCAGCGCTACGAGGTATGCTCTCCACTCAGGAGAAGCAGGCTTTGTGAGCCGGAAGGACAAGGAATTACTGATGACAATCACCCTAACAGCAGCAGCTCACTGGTCTTCCTTCTTCCTCTCTAGGCCCCGGTGGTAGCTTGGTAGCCGGTCTCCAAAGATGGCTGCCATCCATTCCTCTGTCCCTATATGTGCTTGTCACTCCCCCTTGAGAAGGAGAGTCTAGTCTTCCACCCCTTAAATCTGGGGCTACCCTGGGATGGCTCTGACCAATAAAATACGGTGGAAGTGATGGTGTATGTTTCCAGCCTAGCTTTTAAGAGGGCTGCAGCATCTGCTTCTGGACTCTGGGAACCCTGAGCTGTCATGTAGGAAGTCCAGCTACTCCACTGTATAGAGAGGCCACGGGAGGAGCACAGGGAGTCAGATGTGTGACCGTGGAAGCCATCTTGGACAGCCCAGTCGAGTCTGCAGCCAACTCCAGCCCTAGACACTATCTGATTGCAAACACAGGACAGGCCCCAAGTGCAAACCACCCCGCTGAGCCCTGTCACCCCACAGAACTGTCAGAGACACTAACGCTTTGTTGCTTTCATCTACTGCTGGAGCGGTTCATTACACAGCACTTACAACTGAAATGCTCCCTGTGGTCAATTTTCAACACAGGAGCCAGAATAATATTCTAAAAACACAAACCAAGTTGTGTCATTCTCCCATTCAAAACCCTCCAATGGGTTATTTTTTTCCCCTTCTCTATAAATGTTTGCACACAAGGACATGGTGTGATGAGGGGGTAGGTGTGGGGTGTGCGTATGCGTGTATATGCAGCTTTACTGAGATATAATTCATATACCACGTAACACACAATTCATGCATTTAATCTATACAGTTTAATAGTTTTTAATTTATCCAGAGTTGTGTAACCATCACAACAATCAATTTTAGAATATTTTCGTCACCCCAAAAAGAAACTCCGTACCCATTAGCAGTCACTCTCCATTTTCCCCTAACTCACTCACCTGTGGTACCTACTCATTTACTTTCTGTCTCTATAGATTTGCCTATTCTGGATGTTTCATATAAATGGAATCACACAACACGAGGCCTTTTGTGGCTGGCTTCTTTCAGTAAGCATGTTTTAATGTTTTTAAGGTTCATCCACGTTGTAGAATGTATTAGTACTTCTTTCCTTTTTACAGCCAAATAATATTCCATTGTATGCATATACTCCATTTTGTTTATCCATTGATCAGTGGGGGCGGGGGGGGCATTAGGCTATCTCTGCTTTTTGGCTATTATGAATAATTCTGCTATGAACATTCATGGGCAATTTTTTGTGTAGACGTATGTTTTCATTGCTCTTGGTAGATACCCAGGAGTGGAACTGCTGTGCCATATGGTAACTCTATGTTTAACCTTTTGAGGAACTTCCAGACTGTTTTCCCAAGTGGCTGCACCATTGTACATTCCCACCAGCAGTGTATGAGGGTTCCGATTTCTCCACTCCTCAACAACACTTCTTACCATCTGTATTTATTATCACAGCCACATCCTAATAGGTGTGAAGGACTGTCTCATTGTGATTTTGATTTGTATTTCTCTGATGGCTAATGTGCTCATTGACTGCGGATATTTGGAGAAGTGTCTATTCAGATCCTGTGCCCTTTTTAAATTTTGGCTATCTGTATTTTCATTATTGAGTCATAAGAGTCCTTTCTATTTTCGAAGTCCTTTACAAGATGCATGATTTGCAAATATTTTATCCCCCTCCAGTGGACCCCTAGCACATGCAGAATGAAACCTAAATTCCTCACTAGGGGTGAGAGACCCACCTGATGTCCGACCTCCTCTCACTCTCCGCACCTCGCTCCCTGCCCCCGGCCCACTGCTCTTCAGGCTGTTCCCTGAACTTGTCAAGTTCAACGCAGCCTCAGGGCTTCTGTAAGGGCCTGCTCCCTCTGCCGAGACATTCTTCCCTGAAATCTTTGAGTGGCTCACTCCCTCACTTTAGGACTCTTCTCAGATGTCACCTCAGCAAGGCCTTCCCTGGCCGTTTTTTATCTAAAATACCAGGTTCTCCCTATCACTCTCTACTCCTTATCATGCTTTATTTTTTCTTATTAGCATTTATTATAACCTGACATTATATTATACATACCTTACATATATCACACATGCATACACATTATATATATTTGCCTATACTGTCTCCCTATGAGAATCTCAGTTCCACGATGGGCAGGGATGCTGTCTGTCTCCATGTCACTGTATCTTACATGCCCCAACAGTGCCGAGCACATTGTGGGAAATCAATAAATATTTATTAAATTTTAAATACATCTACCACCACATACTGAACGCTTACGATGAGCCAAACGCTCCACAAAGCACTTCAAATAAAATATCTTCTTCAATCCTCACAGCAACCCCAGGCTATGAGGTAGGCACTATTATTACTCCACTTTTCTAACAGACGAGGAAACCCAAATTAAGAAAGTTTAAGCGACTTATCCCTGGTCTCACAAAGAGTAAGTGGCGGAGCCAATATGACAGCCGGACAGTCTAAGCAGTGTCACCCTTGTCCTCCCGGTTCACTTCAGCAAGTCACCTTCCTTCCTTTGAGCCTCAGTTTCCTTACCTATGTCATGGGCCTAGCCTGCTACCTTTCAGTTACTGAAAGATTGGCTAGGTGAGATCAGGTAAGGCCCTGAGAACAGAGCCTGGCACACTGTAAGCATCTCATAAGTGTGGGCTACGCCGGTGATGACGACGCTGCTGCCGATTACAATGAGGAGACGATGCTGATGCTGTGAGATAATGCTTTGAAATAAAATAAAGCCATATTGATGTCAGTTAATATTGTTCAAATGCATCCTTGGGTACACATTGCTTTCTTTTAGACAAGGATTGGACTCTCTCAGAGCGGGGACCAGACAACTGTGGCCACATGAGGGTTTCAGAGTTAGTCAGATGGGGTGCGAGAGTTTCCTGAATGTTCGTTCACCAAAGAAAGGGCGTGCTTAGATAACATCACCGACTTTCTAAGGCCTTGACAAGAGCATTTGAGAGGATGTCAGTGTCCCATTAGAGATCTTGGTCTAAGCCAGGGCAGCTGTTCTCATGGGGCAAAGTCACCCTTGTAAATTCCTGCCCAGCCAGCCCCCAAGCAAGAGTAGCTGAACACAGCAGAACACATCCCCGCTCACAGCTGTGGATGTCACGTTTGCTAAAAGAGAGTGCTGCTAAGATACTTCATCCCCATACACTGTCACACCATGGAGGACCCGGAGCATGGGAATCAAACTCAACTCACCGGTATGGGTCTGCCTGTGTGTCTCCAGGGCGTCCTCCTTCGAAAACTGGGCACCGCACTGATCACAGACAAAGGCTTTGGCACCGGCTGAAAGAAAGGGGAGGCAGTTACCACCAATGCGAAATGCCATTAGGAGGGGGTTCTGGGCCAAAATCCTGCAGGTGGATAGTGAGGGAGGCATCAGATACCTGTGAAGACCCCAAGGCGGGAATAATCCACAGTCTCAGCAGCCAGCCCAGCCCCTCCTCCAAGTGTGACCACCCACCTACCTGAGCTCCAAATAGCCCATCTAGGGCTCCCCCAGAGAGAAGAGGGAACAAAACCAGAATAACCAAGACAAACAGAGACGGGGTCCAGGTGAGATGTCCCAAGCAGAAGGGGACTCTGGAGGGCTGGCTCCAGGCAAGGGTTGGAAAGGAGTAAATGAGACGATGAAGAGAAATGTGCCCTGTCGCCTAGATTATACTTTACGGAAAGTGGGAATGGTTGACATACTTCTACTCAGATAAACCCCTAACTCAGTGTGTGCAAAACCAAACTCGCTGTCTGCCCTAGCCACTGCCTGCATCTGGCCATTTAAAATCCCTGGGGGCCCCCACTGTGTCTTCAGGATAAAGTCCAAGCTCCTCACCATGATTCCCAAAACCCTTCTAGACATGCTTATCTTCCCTGCTTCATCTCTCCAAATCCTTGCTCCCTAGTCTCCAGCCCAACGCAGATGCTCTGGTTCCCTGGAGGAGCCAGGCTCTTCCCCATCTCCAGGTCTCTGTGTATCCTTTTGTACCTCCTCTGTCTTTGACATGCTTGCCCCTCTTCCCAGCCTCACAGTATAGCAGGCCCTATTCATCATGCATGCATCAGCCTCAATACCCCAGCCCCCGTGTCTGGGTGAGGTACCCCTTCTTTATGCTCCCATAGCACCCTGTATGTTCCAGGTCATACCTCTCCATGCTCTCTTCTAAACGCCGGTGGACCTGGCTCTACCTCCTGCCACACTATAAGTTCCCCAAGGGAGGGAGCATGTCATCTCATGCACAGCTGCATCTGCCTGACATCCGGTGGGATCCCATTACTCTACACATTTGTGGAATAAACAAAATCAGTTCAGTGCAATTCAATTTGATAAACTTTTTTAGAACCATTACTTACAAGGCTCAGCGCCAATGTCAAGATAAACAGGACTTTTGCCCATTTGCTAACAGTCTTCAAGGCTCTAAAATGTCATCTCATCCAGGGGCACCTGTTGCAAGCCTTGGTGATTTTCCTTCAAAATGTCTTCTAGATGCATCTCTTCCATTATATGTGGATCATCACGGCCCCATCCAGGCCCTTGTTGGGTCATGCCCAGAACACTGGAAGGCTCAAGGACAGCTGCCACATCACCAGCCACCCTCTCTGATCCACCCAGCAGACGCAGGGTCCTTGAAAGCCACTTGATTCCTCATTTCTTTGCTCACGAAAGTGAAATGGCTCACAATTTGCACTGATGCTAAATTCCTCTACTTGGCTTCAAGGTCTTCCACACCCTGACCCAGTCAGTTGTCTGTCTTCACCAGTCCTCACTGGGCACCACTCGATCCTTCCCGAGTCTCTGTGCCTGAGCAATGCCGGGTCCCATTCCTCTATTTTCAAGACTGGAGTGTGCCTGTACCAAGCACCCTGGCCCCTCACCGCTCTACCTTTCCAACCTGCCACGGCACTTGGTTCCTTTCCACCCACCTTAGCACTTCTTGACCTGAGCCTGTGTTTTAGTCTTGTATTAGTTTCCTAAGAAGCAGAACTAAATATCCCAGTGCCATTTTCAAACCATCTCAGACTTCCTGAGGCTTTACCATATACCAGGCGTGATGCTAAGTGTTCGAGATATATCATTTCATTTGATCCTAACAACAACTTTTAAAAGTACACACTATTATTACTTCCATTTAGCAGATGAGAAAACTCGAGCTCAGAGAGGTGAAGTGTCTTGCCCAATGTCACACAGTAGGTAACAGGACAGGTGGATTCAAACCCAGGCAGCTTGACTTCAGAGCCTTTGCTCTTAATTCCTATACCCTTCAGCCTCCCTAGGGTTCCATCTGCAAAGACGCTTCATGGATAAAAAGGTGGGATCTAGGCTTCCTTCCCCCAAATCAAAAAAAAAAAAAAAAAAAGAAAATCCAATATACTGCTTTTATAATCAAAGTTTTGATTATATCAAAGTTTTGAAAATCCAAAATTCTATTTGGAAAAATGGTTCCACTACTTTTTTAAAAGTTTTAAAATCTTTGCCTTGGAGTATTAGCACATACTTAAGGAACAGAACTAGAATACAAGTTGTGCCAGTATAGACTTAAACATGGATAAACCGTTCTTGACAGTGAAGGGTATCACGATCCTAGAGTCAGGTCCTATGAGGGCACTGACCTGGTCTGGATTCCTAACGCCCAGCAGGATATACCTTCTGCTAGGGGCTCAGTAAATGTTAGTTGACTGAAGAAATGAGTAATAAAGTGTCCCAGGAGAGATATGAAGTCACTTTTCCTTAAGAGCCTTAAAAGTAAATATCATCATTTGTCTTAGGCAGCTGGAGCTGAATTCGCCTGGAGGCAGGGGGAATACCATGATCATCTCCAGGTGTCCCTACAAGCTACAGGGCGTCCTCGGGCCAAGGACATGTACGGGGCTTACAGAGCTCTGAAGAAAGAGCCCAGAAACATCATGGAAGGTGGTCACTGTGTGTTCCCACAGGTGGCAGCCAGGACCACTTTCCCTCTGTTTATACTGGAGACACAGCTGGTGCCTCAAAGAGGAGAGAAAGGAGGCTGGGAAGGCCAGGGTGGATGCAGCCACAGCCCCTCACGATGAGAAACTGCCCCCAGTCCCAAACATTCACCAGCAATGATTTTCTGCGCATCCGTAAGGGATCTGATTTTAATTACATTTCTTTGGTTCTGTCAGTTCTCACGGCTCCAGAAAGAAGAAAGGGGAAGGGGAGGCCCAGGAGGGGAGCAGGGACTGGAAAGCAGAGGGTGCCCTGTGGGCTGGCGGTCGCCATTGTGCTGGAGCTACCGGTGAGGAACCCGCTGGTGCTGCAGCTTCAAAGGGATGTGGTATGGAGAGTTCTTAGAAAACAGCCGTCGGTGCGGCTATAATAGCGTCTGCTTTAATGGCTGAGAAGCAGAGAGAAAGGAAGGAGGGCAGGGAGGAAACGCAGGCCGGATGTGTGCCATCAGATGAGTTCAGAGGAAGATAAAAACAGATTAGCACACACCATCTAGTCGAGGCTGCTGGCTGTCCCAAGCCTGACCGCCTCTGGGTGCCCTTCAAGTCCTCCGCTCTGCACCCATGCCCTCCCAAAGTCATGAAACTGAGCCGAGTGTGTGAAAGCCCCCCGTCCTCAGTGACTCTGGGTGAGAACCCTCATCACACACAGATACCACAAATGTTGGCTCCCACTGCCGGTCCCCATTCATGAAGCCCCAGGACTGCTCCACCCCCCACATCCCCAGGCAAGATTCCCCCCAACTCCCCAGGGTGAGCCCAACAACAAAGACAGGCAGTTCTAGGACACAGGAGCAGAGCGGAGAGAGGCAGAAACCCCCTCTCCCGAGGAGGCGTGTGCCTTTAAATTGTCTCCGTAATGGCTGGCTCAGAGGCAGAAATATTTGGCAGCCCTGAAATTAAAAGTGATAAATTTCCTCGCCAAGCTTTGATCGATAATAGAGGCCTCATCTGTTAATCAATAAGATAGTCTCTGCCTGTTTACCGTGCATATGCTGTTCGCCGCTGCCTTCAGTATGATGTCAGGTTTGCATTCAAAGCAATTCAAGTGTGTACAAACCACATGGCTATTCTCAAAATGCATTATGGTGACATCATTCAGCCGCTAATACATTTATAAAGCATCAGTGCAAGGGAGTGATGGGGAAGGAGGAAGGTCATGCCAGCTGAACACAATGGGTGCATATGGACATATCGGCATCATTTACCCCCTGAAAAATTTCCTGGGGCTCATCTTGAAGAGGGGAGAATGCCAGGGCACAGCTCAGGGATGGCCACGCCTCCTTAGAGCCTTCCTGCACACAGGGCATGTTTTTGGATGTCCATTAAGTATATGCCAAGAGGTAGATTACAGCAAATGAACAAAAGAGACAGAAAAAAAAAAAAATCACTGCCCTCAGGGAGCTTCCATTCTAGAGAAGAAGGCACATCTTTAAAAATCAAGTACAGCCACATGTCGCTTAACAATGGGGATACATTCCGAGAAATGCATCATTAGGCAATTTCCTCGTGGTGTGAACACCATGGAGTGCACTTACACAAACCTAGATGGTACAGCCTACTACATACCTAGGGTATACGGTACTGGTGTTATGGGACCATGGCTATATATGTGGTCCATCGCTGATAGAAATGTCATTACATGGTGCATAACTCTGAAAATAAAACAGGTGGTGGCAATTGATAAAAAGAAATAAATTAAGTGAAGAGGGATAGAGAGTGCTGGTGCTGCTATTTTATATGGGGTGGTCAGGGAAGACCCCCCTGACGAGCTGACATCAGAGGGGAGAATGGAAGAGGTGAAGGAGAGGAAGCCACACCACTGTCTGGGGACACCTGGTCCAGGCAAAGGAAGAGTGGGGAGGCCACCTGGTTGGAATGGAGTCAGTGAGGGGAGAGGGAGAGATGGGGTCAAGTAAGGGGACAGACCACAGGGAGAGAAATTAAATAGCCAAGAGGGAGAAGAGCCAGAAGAAAAAGTAGGCTAGACCCCCCTCTCTCCTCTCTAGCAATTATAGATCGAGTGGACCAAGGGACAGAACAGTGGGATCAGTGAGTGCAGGCCACTCACTGCTGTGGACATCACACCTCAATAAACCTGACTCCCAGTCTGTAAAATGGGGAGACCACGTCTGTCTGCCTCACTTGAGGCTGCTGTGAGGCTCCGAGGAGACCATGGATCTTAAAGAACACAAAACTCCGTTAATCATCAAGAGCTCTGTGGCTAGAGGAGCTCACTGAGGATGTTTCTACCTCGGGAGGCAGGCGAGATTCAGGTCAGACAGATCAGAGCTCAAATCCCAGCCAAGCTAGTCACAAGTTATGACCGTCAGCAAGTTCCTAATCTCATGAGTCAGTTGCCTCATCTGCGAAATGGGAAGGAGAGTAAGTCCCTCAGAGGGCTGTGACAAGGTGGGGAAAGTGCTCGACCCTCTATCTGGGGGGCAGATGCACAGACCCAGTGAGTAGTACCCATCAGCATGCCCAGTCAGGCTCGGGGTCATGATCCCTTTAAAAAACTCCTTTGTGTAAAGTATGATTGATGTTACTGAAAAGAAAGTACAGTTATTTGGGGGCCATTTATCTCGTGTAAAGTGAGCTTACATTTGTAAAGACATATTTCATTACAAGCACGCACACCCCCACCTCTTGTCCCTCGAATTTAAAGGTGAGTGATGGTCTCGTTGGGGGAGCAGGATCATCTGTCATAGGACCAACATGTCAGTATCGGCAGCTATTCACACCCGGCTCTTAAATCCTCCTGGATGAGCCCCAGGAGCCCCGTTCACGTGTCCTGTGTTGCCGGGTTCTTTTTGGTCTTCCCCAGCTGACTGTAAGCTCCGTGTGAGCAGGGCTGGCGTCTGTCTGTCTTGTCCCCTGCTCCCTCCTCCACGCCCTACTCCAAGCCTGACGTGCAGTTTGTGCTCACTAAACACGTGATAAACAAAGAAACCCTCAGGCAGGTTCCTGGGCGCAGAACCGGCCTGGGAAGTGGGCAGTGGCCATTCTGAGCACTGCCAGGCTGTCCCCTAGGGGGTGGCAGAGTCTTTATTCCACCCAGTCTGGGTTCTCTACTGTTCCTTTTTCAAAACTCAAGGACATGTTCTCTGGCTGGAACTTAGGCAGTTCGTGGGAGAAGAAAGGAAAGGTTAGAAAGTGGGGCTGTCTGCTTCCTCATCTCCCTTTTATCAGCCCTCTGGCTCCCAACCCAGCTGCCCAGGACTCACACACCCGCAGCAAAGAAGCAGCCCCTCCCTCTAGCACGCTCAGGAGCCTCCAGTCCTAGGAGGCCTCCGATGGCCAGGGTAGACCCTCCACTGGCTAGCAGAGATCTGCTGAGTGACCCCCACTCCCAGCCCAGGAACTGAGTATATCTGAGTCGAGGTTAAAGAGACAGACAGACAGACATCCCTCTCCTGCCAGTCTCCCAGGGATCCTGCAGATGAGGGCTTAAGGATGCCGTAAGTGCTACACTCGGGGAACAGGAGCTGCCTGACCATTCAGAATTTTCCAGACCCCTACTTCTCCCCTTTCCCCTGACTTCCAGACACCTCCAGAAGGTTAGACAGGGGCTGGAGGAAGGAGGAGGGTTGAAAGCAGGTTGAGGTTGGGTGGAAAGAAGGGAGGCAGTGGCCACAGCCTGCATGGAGGCTGGAGCTGGTCTAAGGACTCCTTGCGTGGGAGCTGCCTTCACTCTCTGTTGAGAATCACCCCGACTTGCAGGAAGGAAAGGAGGGACATCCCAGGAAAGCATTTTCAAAACCAGAAAGCTTTCTATAAACGCTCAGCATTCCAACAACAACAGAGCTGAAAAGCACATCAGGCTCCCGCAGCTGCCCTCCCTCACCACCGCCGGCCTCTCCCCTTGGCCTCTCCCTACAGGCCTTCCCGACCAGAAATGGGGCTGGGCGTCCCAAGCATCCAAGAAGGGGAATAGAAGATGCTGGACGCGACCAGCTGGGAGCTCGTGTCTCTCTGAAGTAAATAAGGCAGAAGCCAATGAGAGAAGAAAAAAAAATGCAAAATCCCTCCCTCTCCCACCCCCACGCTAATAAAGGAGAAAAAAAAAAGGAACCACTGAAAAAACACATAACGTTTGCCAGCATCTAATGTTGAGCAGTGTCCTTTTTCTTTTAATTCCTTGAGATTTTAAAATAAACATCTTGAATGTTCTGATGAGATACGCATGCCTGCTTACATAAGGAAGTACAGAGTGTACCAAAACAGCAGACCCAAAAAAAGCTTAAGCTGTCAGAACAATGAGTACAGACGCGGGGCATTTTACAACGGGCCAGGGTGTACAGTTTTATTTACAGTACCTCTTATCAGACAGAGAACAGTACACTGGCTGCCAATTCCAAAGGCCAGCACTGCGTGTTCTCTCGCTCAAGGAGATGTGCACTCCCCAAGAGGAGCTGGAAGGCGTGCTCTCTCTCCAGCTCTCTCTTGCTCTTTCTCCTTTATCAACAAAACAAAAAGTGATACAGAACCAGCATCTCTGTAAGGTACACAGAGCCATGGGAGAGGGAAAAGGCAACGCAGGTGGGCAGATGTGGGCAGAATGGAAAACCACCAGCGCTATCGATTGGCTCAGGATATGGTTCAAGGGTAGCTCTACCTGACAACGAAGTGGGAGAAAGGTCCTCGGGACCTGGCGTCACTACAGGACGGAAAGGTGAATGAACTAATGATGCAGGGCCCCAAGCAAAGGTAGGATTGAGAAAGCCACCAGGAAAATGTTCCAAGCTGGGCACTAGAGATAGGGGAATGACGGGATTGCAGGCGGCAGGGTTTCAGATCTCTGGAAGTTAATTTCCGATCAATGACTCGGTAGGCGGCTGGGCACCTCACATGTGGATAAATGTCCACTCTGTAGAAGATGAGACCTTGGAACGGGTCAAAGGAAATGCTGAAGCATCCCTGGTCTGAGAGAACATTTCCTAATGAACCTAATGAATAGCATACTACCAGGAGGTTCTGTGGTGTCCTGGTGCCCTCAGCCTTCACAGGGATTCCGTGGTCCTGCTCTCGTGTCCCACAGAGAAAACTGAGTTCCACCTGGCCCCTTATCCATACAACTCAATTCTCAGCCCAGAGAGGCTTGGAAAGCTCCTTTGCTACCACTTTTAGGACCAGAAGGTAACCCAATAGGCTTAGAAACACAGCCTACTGCCGGTACAAACAGATCTACTCGACACAGCTGCACAGCAGAGAAATGAAGAACCCTTACTCTGGAATCAAACAAACCCAGGTTCAAGTCCTGGGTCCCACCATTTCTAGCTACCACCTGGGCAAGCGAATTATCTTCTCTGGGCCTGTTTCTTCACCTGTAAAATTAGGCACAGAGTATCTACTTCACAGGGCTGAGTGATGACTAATTTAAATGGCTACGTAAAGTCTTTAATACCATGCATGGCATGCAGTAACTGCTCAAGAAATGTTAGCTGTCGTTAACAACATCATCATCATTATTACTGTTACTTTCTCCCCTAGTGTCAATGTCTGGACCCCACACAGACATCAAATGCATGCAATCAACATCATAACATTTAAAATACTCTTACCACCCTCCCCCACCCCCAGCCAAAACACAGAGAGAAAAGAAGGGAGGAAAGATGTCCACTCTGGACAAGTCATCAGCAGAGTGGGAAGGGAGTGAAAGATAAAGGAAAGGCAGATGACACCAGCAAATGTGCACCCCAAGAAACCCCTATACAAACCAACAATGTATAGTCAAGAGAGGGTCGGTCACCTTTCCCTGGGAGAAGATCAAAGACATGCCCCCTCTCTGGTCAGCTCCCAACACTCATGGCCAAGTTTTGACGGCAGTATCATCCTCCTGCTGAGATGAGTGCGAACCTAGTTAAGGTGAGTTATTTTAAATAAAATGCAAGTTGGATGGTAAATTTGTTGAAGTGAAAACAACAACAACATACAAATCTTCCTGAAGTCTAAGAGTACTGATTTGGGGGTTTGCCTTACCCCTGCCTTTAATCCACTTCTTTCCCCAACAACTTTCATGACTAGCTAATCAAGGTATGGTGATTGATACAATGGCACAAAACCCTCTCTTACTATGGGAATGTCAACCCCTGATATGATGGACTAGACTTCCTTTCAGAAACACCGTGCCAACTTGGAGATGTCCCTGAGGTGGAGTCCTACAGTGCTAGTTGACAGACGTGGCTTTGGGTTTCTTCCCCTCATTGGCGGTATGGTCCTGGCATCAACTTTGTAGCCTTGCTTTCCTCCTTAAAATGGGGTTATTAATCCTTATAGGATAGTTTGAACAAGAACCTATATGAAGTACCTGGCACACAGTAGATGCCCAAATAATTATTAGGAGTACAGAATAATTTCACTTCATCAAGTTGATGAGCTCCAGGAGGCCGGCCTCTGGCCTGAGCCTTCAGGAACTCTAGCCCCTAACATTCCAGACCCACAGTTCCTTGGGGAAGTGCCCAATGAGTAAGTGGCCTAGAAGGGTGAGACGGCATTCTCTGGGGCTCTTGTATGCATGGTAACCAACTGTTTGTGATGAGAGAAGGGGCCACCATCAGATGAGGCAGGTGGATAAGGGGCTCAAGGAGGGTTCTGCTGGCCAGGAGCACCACAAAGAGAAATGGATGCAGAGTCCTGACTGTCCCTGCCCGAGCTGTGTCGCCTTGGGTGGGTCTCTTCATCTCTCCATCTATAAATGACAAGTTTTAAATTGGGACATCCCTAGTTTTCTTCTCCCCTAGGAGAAGAAAAGATGAATGGGTGTTATGCAAGAAGCTGGAAGCACACGGCAAAGAAAGCTAAACGTGGCTGTATAAGGGAGCTCAAATGCTTACACCCCTTGGTGATGGGAAGGTGGTGGCTCGACCAAGCTGGGGCTGTGTTCCCCGGTTCAGCCAGGGGACTCCTTCTTAGGAGGAATACCTTGCTCTATCAGGTGGGCAAAGCAGAACAGAGAGTCCAGACGCTGGGAAAATCATTAGCCAGACAGAGTCGGGCTAAGCCAATGAGGCCAAGGCGGAGGCTGCCCCCTGAGTTCCAGGGAACACTGAAGCCTTCAGGTGTTCACAGCTTTGTTTTGTTTAAAGGAAGTAGTCCTGCAGTCTTGGCATTTTTAAGAGACTAGGTAAAAAGGCCAGAAAAACCCCAGTGGGGATTTCCGTCATGATTTTGTGGGATATCCCCTCAACCCTTGGACACCAACAATCATCTTCCTCCCTGGTCCCTGCTTGAGGATTCTCAGGCGGAGGGGCTTCTGCTGCATCGAGCAGCCACAGAGCTCTGTTGGTACCTGAGCCTTTGGCCTTCTCCTCTCAACCTCGATTACCCTGCTCCTTTCTATTGAAGCACACAGGCCTTCACCCAAAATCTGATATGGGGGATCCCTCACCTTCCCGAGGGTAAGACTCATGAGTACTGCCTGGACAATGGGGAAAAGCACACCCAGGCCGCTCTAGGGGTGATGGCCAGAATCTAAACCCTGCCTACCCACAAAATCTCAAGCAATACCTGCCACCACCCCACGTCCCGACACTCCCTCCAATTAAATTTTCACTTGAGGTATTTTCAGAGGGAAGAGAGAGCAGCACTCCTCAGCCCTAATTGCATTCTGGTCCTCCCTCCCTTTCTTCTAGCAAGAACCTCCCTCCCTCATTTCCCGCTGACTGCAAAGCAGGCCAAGCCCTCTCACAGCACTGGGATCTCTTTGGGATCCTACAGTCATAATTCCCACATCTCCTCTTCCCAGAATCCCCTCTCCCTACTCCTAGCATCTCTCCCCAATTCCATTTGCAACTCCGTGTGTGCGTGTGCGCACGCGCGTGTGTGTATTCGTATGTGTGTACGTTAAGTTAAAATACCCTTAGGTCATCACATTTCAGTAAGTGACGAGAAACGAAGCATTTCAGAGGGCTCAAATGCTGTCACAAGTGTGATAACCATTGCACAAACCAGTGGGCGGGGCTCTGCACACAAGTGTCTGTGGACTCTTCCCTCGGCTCCCTTGAGATGGGAGCCCCTCTTCTTCTGGGAGCCCCACGAGGAAGCCCTGCCACAGCCCTCGCAGACATCCAGGCCAGACTGCCGGGAAGAGGCAGGATTCAGTCAGCAGAGGAGCCCCTTTGTCCAAGGCGACCCTGGCTTTGACATCGACAGATGCGAGCTTTCAGGTCAGGTACCCCCCAGCTACATCAAGAGCACTAGCCGTCTAACCTCTCTGAGCCTCAATTTCCTCACCTGCTCAACAGGTGATAACATCCCTCCTCTCCCCCCAGTGAGACTTTGTAGTTGCGCCACTCCAGGGAGCATCACTCACCCAGAAATGAGCCACAAGGTTGTTAGGAGGTTTAAATGAGCTAATGCACGGTGCCTAGCAACGGTAATTGGTGCTTGGCAACTGCACTCTAACTCTTCCCTTCCCAGGATCCTAGGGGTCCTGCCAGGGTTGCCCTGCAATGGGGGGCAATAAGGCTGCTGCTGGTGCAGCATCGACGGTAATAATGAGACTATTAACAACTAACATCTATCGAACATTTACTATGAAATAAGTACTATACTGTTTTAAACGCCACATATCATTTAATTCTCCCACCAATTCTAAGATTATCCCCATTTTATAGATGCGAAAGCTGAGCTTTTAACAGCTTAGTTCACGTGTTCAAAGTCTCCTAGCTAATAAGTGTCAAAGAAAAAGTAACTCAATCAGGGTGGCAGCAAGGGTAAGCCCACCTAACTAGGAGGGCCTTGGATTACATAAAAGGTTCAAGAGCAAGAAGTTCATAGGAAGGGGAGCAGAAAAAGGTCCCAAAGACAGTGTGCTCGAGTCCTCTGTTCTTCTCCACACTCTGGCTCACTCCTTGGACTTAGGGGATTTTCCCACAAGCTCCGAGGCCACCCTCCTCAGTTCATATCCTCTTCTCTGAGCATTTTCCCTGTTAAGAACAACCCTCACCTCTTGGTCTAGGAATGTAACACCACTGTCCATCAAAGAGAGTCTGGACTGAGAGCCAGCAGCACCAGGGTCTAGATCAGGCGCTGCTGTGGACTTGGCTGTATTCTAGAATCCTGATTTACCTGGCCTCAGTTTCTCCATCTGTAAAATGGACATCATGCTCCTAGCTCCTCCCTCCACCTAAGCTGGTATGGAGAGGAATGAGTTCAAGGACAGGACAATGTATAGAGCTTTACAAGGAAAGGTGCAACCAATCTTCAAGACTGACCTACAATAAAACCCCAATTAGGAACATCCCTCCACGACGGACACTCTTCCTGAGCATTTTCCTTTTGCCTTCTAAGAAGATAAGATATTCTACATCAAAAAAACAATCAATTGTAGCACTTAAGGTAGAAAAAGGCCTCTTACATTGATGAATGACAGCCAACTACAAAGACGGAAATAGACAAGGGTTTTTGGTTGATGTTCAGTTAACGAAAAGTCCCTTTATTCCACCCTCCCTGAGCATCCTAGCATCAAGGCTTTACGGAGCAGATGTTCACTCTTGGCTCTGAGGGTCTCTTCCCTTCCCTACTTCTCTCTGCATGTGTCCCTTATCACTTGCCCTTTACTCACTGCCCAAATTGGACCCCTTCTTCTTCCCAAGAACAGCAGGTATAGCCAATTAGTTTGGGGCTGAATACACAAATTTCAGGCCAAGGTGTCCATCCTAGACTGCAGTGTTGTCAGTGAACATTAGTTCATTAATACACACACACACACAAACACAAGCATACGGGTGCACATGCACACACACACCCTGGAGATTTCTCTCCACAAAGGCAGAAGCAACCAATCCACAGCGTCTACTGTTCCTCTGTTCTTGATGACAGCTGAGAAAGAGCCCCTTCACCTCACTCGCCCGTCACAACACCCACGACCTCATCTCAGACCAGGGCTCAGTGACTGCCATCCTCCCAACCCCTTCCTCAGGCCCCTCAGTGGCACCTCGAGGCTGCCAGTCTCTCCAGGCCTGCTGTGGCTTTCAGAAAACAGAGCGTTGCTATTTTTAGCCCTTCTCAGCCTAATAATACTCCCCAACACCCATTCAGCTTAATCACTTTATTGAGGACAAGACGCAGGCACTCCAGCCCGGGTGCTTCTGATGTTAGGAAGTAGTAAAATGTTCAAACTGGTTAAAAATGACACTCATTGGCTTGCCTTTGGTGTTTCTGAAACCTTAATTGTGGCTCAGGCTGTGGATCTAAAAGAACCTTGCAGGTTTCAGAGTCTGTCTTTCTTACCCCCTGCACCATAATTGAAGTGTTACATTACAACTACAGCACCGACATTTTCAGGCTCGAAATTCAGAAGGCTTAAGACTCCACACTTTTCAAAACAGAAACACTGCCCATCACACTTAATGCCCATTCTTAACATGAACTATCCCACCCCTCCCCCCCACCACCAAAAATAACAACTCGCCTTTTCTGGCTGACATGGTGGGCCAGCTATTTTCCATGTTAAGCCTGTAGCATTATCAAAGTGCATGTGAGACTAAAATGACATCAGATTGCTGCTTGAAAACAGGAAGGTTTGTTTGGTGTTATCAGAGGACCTGAGAATTTGGTGTGTGCAGAAAATTGACTGTTGGTAGCTCTTCTGCATGCCCTTTTGAGTCCATGACTTCCAAAGCTTTAGGGTGAGCATCTGTAAGGCATGCAACCAGTGCCCTGTGAACTCTGGGCTGGGGTAAATGGGCAGCCAGGAAAAGGAGTGGAAACAACGTTGCCTCAGAGGTTAAGACCAGTGGCTTCTGAGCCAGGCAGATCTGGGTTTACAGTCCAACCCTTTCTCTTACTCACTGGGTGAGCTTAGGCAAGGAAATTCAGCTTCCTCATCTGTAAAATGGACATCATAACAGTACCAATCTCATAGGGGTCTTGTGGGGATTAAATGAGATCAGGGAGGCGAGGGTCTGGTGCAGTACCTGGCACTTCGACCCTCAGTAAATGTTAGCTACCATTACTGTTGTCTCTGGTCTTCTTTCTGCTGTGGGCGCGTCCTAAGAAAGAGCATTTGGGCTTTTGACTCTTCAGCCTTGCGCAAGACAAAAAGGGAATCTGGCACCAGAATGGCTAACCATAGCCAGTTGTGTGCAGTTTCGGGATGTCCTTGGACACAGGGGAGGGAGGTCCTATGGACTCAAAGTGGTTGATGGAGCCCGTCCCAAAGCAGAAGCTCTCAGGGGGTGACTCCCCGGGTCCCTTCCAGCTTAGCAGGCCACAGCGGGGCCCCAGGTCTACAAAGAGCTAAATGACGCTCTGCCACATTCCTGGCCTTTCTCCCCTCCTTTCCTTCTTGGGCAAGGTATTCGAAGCACCTTCATAAACTTCCTGCTCTTCGGAAGGCGGAGGCGAGATGCCTCATTAACTTGCTTAGCTAATTTTACAATTTAACCAAACACCACATTCCTGCCTCCACGCAGCCAGCCTGACTGTGACAAACTTTTATAACTGAGATGGAGGAAGAAGACGGTCCAGGCCAGAGACTGAAGGCATCATCCTGAAAACTAAAGTGGGAAATAGAGAATAGAAAAAATCAAAGGGTCACTTTTTTTTTTTTTTAAACAGCTCTAAGTACGCTGCAGAGCAGAATTCTAGGCTGCGTGGGGCTGAGAAGTGAGGGAAGAAAACCACGCGGGGCATGTGGTGTCAGAAAGATGGAGTGCTCCGGTGACAATGATTCTTCCTGTCCCCCCCACCCCAGGGGGCTGGGGACTATATCTGGAAGCATAGTGACATGCTGTCCTCTGAGGGGCATGATTCAATGCTGATGGGCGGCAGGCCAGAGGCTGGGCAGGGCCACCCAGAGGACATGTTCAGCTTGGCAAGGCCCCAGGGCCCCTGCCAAAAGGCACTGAGAGACGCCTGCCCAGCCCACCTCGCCCCAGGGCCTGTGGACAGCGTCAGGCTCCTACCTCCTGATTATGAGTCTGGCTGTGGGTGGGGTGGGGGAAGGCAGTATGTCTAAGAAAGTTTCACTATAAAGAATCCTCTTGCGTAGAAAAGACCCCCAGGAGTTGCCATATTGGTCCCATTTATGCAGGCCCACACGTCGCCCACCCAGGAGAGACAGACCCCAGGAGTGACAGCTGGTATGACATAGGCCTTCTTACCTGTGGTCAGGCCTTTCTCTCAGTGCACAGGTCAGTAATGAAGATGCTGCCTGTGAGTCTCCTTGCTCCCTGGTCAGCTGTCCCCAGGCCTCCAAAGCCTGTACCTGTCCTCCTTCATCCTAAACTCCAGAGCATCTGACTCTGGACCCCAAATCTCCATCCATGCAGAACTGGCCCAGCAGGGCTCTCCCAGATGTGCCAAGTTGTTCCCATCAGGCCCCAACAAAGGGACCACGAGATCTGGGCCATTCGGGCTGAAAGCCCTGATGGATAGCAGCCTCCTGAAAGATCTGGTCTCTGGGCCTCTGTCTGTCCTGGGCTCATGTCGAGGAAGGAATAAAATGAGGAAGACTCCGGCAAATCAAAAGTTTCAGCGAGTTCTCTCCTTACCTGGAGTTACCTTGTTACTGAAAACGACTACAGCCTTGCATAATTACGCCACCAAAATGCTCACTGCCGCTGCCAAGGAGCTCCCAGAGCTCAATTAGCTAGTAATCGCCAGCGAGAGAGCTGCCGAGACTTAATCCAACTACCCCAGAAGACTTCTCATCCCGACTACCTAATGAAAAGTTTAGAACTTGCTTTGATTTTTTTCTTTTTCCTGGCAAGTGAAAGAATTCCAATCAAAACGGGATGGTTGGGGGAACGAGGAGGGAGCGTGTTAACTAATATGGAAAAGTCTGGAAGAGACGTCTCTGTCAGGTCGAATCCTGGAGAAGGTCCAACTAAGGGAATGCCTCCCTACAGAAGCACCAACCCTCTCCCAGTGGCTTCCCACCTATGGGCAGAGCTGCCGCCACCTTCACAAAAGGCACACACGGGGCTTCAGCTGCGTGGTCTGAGAAGGTGGGCTGCAGCCCTGGGTGCCTCAGCCTAAGACAGACCCCCACCTCCACTCTGTTCCTCCATTTCCCTCCAGGATGACAAAGTCTCTGTCCTCAGCCTCACCAAGGCACAGCCCTCTAAGCTACGTGTGCTCAACCCGGGCTTCGTGGAACCCTGGACACTCACAGCATATTTTGCAGTTCATTAAGTCTCGTATGAGAAGTACAATACTCCGATCTGCATTTAATTTTAAACCGCACTTTCACATTTGCATTTGTTTCTGTGGCTACCTCAAATTGGAGGGACCCCCTGCAGGGTCAGCTTTTAATTTTTAACGCAGCGTTTCTCAACCTGCAAGCCAAGGAGGGTCATAACATCCTTAGAAGTCTGAGGATTCTTGAGGAGGAGAACCTGGGCCCTAGGCCCCTTCAAGATTGCTGTGGGCGGAGGAGGAGGAAGAGGGAAGGGAAACCTGTCTAGCTGGTTCCAGCTTACAGAGGTTCTTGCTTCCTCTTGACCGGAAAAGCAAGTCTCTTTCCCACCATGAAGCTCCATCTGGACATACTGGCAGGAAAGAGCCATCACTGAAGCCGTTCCTCATCACCCTGGTCCTTGGGAGATTCACTCTCCTGTCAACTTTGCAACACTCACCCTTTCCCCCTTGTAGGGACAGTGAGCACACTCAGCCCTGCATGCAACGTTCCCTTTCTGGGGCTCACGTCATCTTCTCAGCCAGAACGACACCCCCCCTGCAGGTAAGGACCCTGGCTGCAGCCCCTCTGGCCATCCTGCTCGGCTTTGCATGCCACTGGCCCTCAGCTCGTAACTGCTAACTGATGAATTCATTCATGAATGATTTCTCCTCAAAAGAGGCCACATGTAGTGACCCAGAATAGTCATCAACGCTTCTCTGCTGCCCAACCTTCACCATCTGGTTCCCATTTGGTTGATGTTTCAGTCCCCAGAGAAGGCTTCCAGTATCCCCAGCGCGTGCCTGGGGAAGATGAGGTGGTTGGAGAACAGGCGTAACCAGCCTCATGCCAAGTGGCCCAGCCTCACTGGACAGACTCTGAAAGGTCAGGGAGGCGGCAATCTTCCTGATGTGTTACACTCCAAGTCACTGGAAGTCTAAGGAGCTAGTGACAACCCAAGCAGCCACAGCTCCCATGGTTCTGGGATGCAGTATTGGTCAGCTGCCCCTTTCACTCCTGACTCACCATCACAGAGGGCCTCCCCGCAGGAGCACAGCACCCAGCTGGGTCACCATGCAGGAGGGACCCCAGGCAGCATTCTAGTCCTAACCCTCCTCTCTGCATGGGGTGTGGTGGGGACTAGGGGGAATGATACAACCAAGCTCTCGTCTGGCTGCGAGAGCCACATACTCATCCACAGACCCTCCAGCAATGCTCCAGAACCACTCTACCCCCAGCCCTACAAGGTGATGAGGAGAAGTAATGGCCACAAGGGCAGCCACATGTGGCACCAGCAGAGCAAGAAGAAGCCAGTAAGTGACACATCTGTTCTTGGTGGCCTAGGTGCAAAACCCTGAACAGTAGACAATTACTGGGTCACCCACCCCACCCCCAGGACCCCTGGGGACAGGGCCTGCCCTGCTCTCCTTGTCTCAGCTCCCAAGTCTCTGAGACGTTGGGTATCTCTACACACAGAGAAGCAAGCATTTGGGCCAGGTGCAGCAGAAAAGCAGCCGTGTGGGGCCAGAGAGCCCTGGCCACAAATCCAGCTTTGCCATGTCCTGGCTGTCTGACCTGACACGAGTTATTTCACCTCTTCAAGCCTTAGTGGCCTCACCTGCAAAATGGAATCAGCATACCTACCTTCCAAGGTCAATGTAAGACTGAGTTCAGACAGGCAGAGCGCCAAGCACCATGCCTGGAACACAGCAGGCATCCAACAAACGTACGTGCCTTTCTCTCCTTCCCTTCTCCCTACCGTCCATCCTGAGCCATTCATTTATTCAACAGATATTTATTGAGAGCCTGCTGTGTGTTAGGCTGTGAGGATGCAACGGAGCACGCTACCAATAAGGTCCTGCCTCCGTTCCTCGTCTTCTCCTCCAGACTGCTGACCCCAGGGCTGGAAGGAAGCAGGGGAGTGTTTTGGCACTAGTCCCTACCAGGCGCCTAGCCACACACTCACCTACTCACCCATTAGTTTATTCAAAAAACCACTGAGTTATAACCACCACGCAGGTTATTCTGCTAGGTGGTATGGGGGATGCGGAAATAAATCACATGTTCTGAAGAAGCTTAGAGTCTAGTAGGCGAAAAAGGACAAGCAAATAAATAGCTATGACACAACGAAGGTGACAGGTGCCATAAGAGGGGGTAGATAAATGGCTAGGCGCAATCAGATCGGGGGGCAGCCTCTTGTCCTGCCCAGACAGACGCATCCTATGGCTGAGCCGGCTGACTTTAAAAAGAGAAGAAAAAAAGGAACACTGGCCAGGCTGGCACCGTTCCTAGCACGGGAAACAGGCAGGATCTATTTAAAACGACTAAGGCAGGTTAGAGCCTTTTCTGGCAATTCCCAAAACTCATGCTTCCTTGAGCTGACTGGGTAGCTGGACAGAAGCAATCCTGTCAAAATCCTGCAGATCTTTTAAAAAATCATTTAGCTGTGGCGGGGGTGATAATAGAACCTTGCCATTCAAAGGGAGGGTCCACACTGGGTGGAGGGGGGCGCTGGTGGAGGAGAGGAGGAGGGGATTGGGAGTAAAGGGGAACGCCCCCCAAATATGGATCAGGGCAACTGGCAAAGGAAATTTACGCATTGTAGTTGCTTTACTACCTAATTAATTCAGTAATTTCAAAAACAATTTTATTTATGTTCCATTTACCACATCAAAAGTAAAAAAAAAAATCCTACTGATGCTAAAATAATACCTCAAGGCATCTATTTTTAATCAGTTAAAAAAGGGGTGGGGGGAGGGAAAAAAAAAAAGCAGCCCCGGTTTCTATACAATCTCTCCCGGGCAGACCACCAACCCTCAGAGAGAGAGAGAGAGAGAACACAGCCAAACCCTCTCTGAGAGCCTTCCTGGCTGCTGAAAACCGAGCTTGTCAAAAAAAACAAATCCATAATGGCCTGAGGCTCCTCTCCAATCTATTTTCTGCTCAGCTGGTTTTAAATGAAGTTATTATGAGTCATTAAAACACCCGCAAGCCAGTGGAAGTCAGCCAATTACAATTTTAAATTTAGCCTGTTCTCTGCCCCAATCTCTTGTTTTCTTCCTTTGCCCACAGAACGCTCGCTGCTGCTGTTATTTCTTCCCTCCCTTCCTTTCCCCAAAGTGGAAGAGACAGTTATGAAAATGCAGAGTATTGCACGGCACGCAGAATCATTCATAGGAAACTCAAATTCTTAAATTACAAACTGCAAATCTTCAGCCCCCTCCAAAGTCAACCCACATCCCACCTCGGCCCAATGGATTCCTCGGAAACTCCAGACTGGGTCCTACAGGTCAGGGGGCTATTTTTAAACCGAAAAGGTTCATCAGTGGGGTCCTGTTGAGAAACATTCCCATCCATCACACAAAATCAACGTGTTCGAGGTTGAATGCAAGGGGGGTGGCACAGCACCAACGTCTGAGAATTAATAACAATGAAGCTGAAATTCAGAGGTAAGGCAGGCTTTGCAATCAAGCACGAATGTCGGTGGAAGTCACTAGATATGATGAGCTCATTTAGTTTTTAAATCTGCAAGGTAATGGTCTGTGAGGGGCCATTACAGCAATGGAACAATTTTGAGTATTTCATGTAAACGCTTCTCCTCGATCTTTTTTCTCACACGTGCACACGCAAACACATACACGCACAGACACAGCCGCCCCTCATTTCTGGGGACATAACCACAGCTTTTCCACACCTTCCAAGGAGTACAGTAGCATCTTTCCCAAAGAATTGTCCAATCCTACCTCCTCCATTGACCCTAATTACTGAGGAGTCTGGAAGCGCTGCAGAACAGACCCTAAGACATTTACATACACTTCTCATCACCTCCAGGACCCCTCACTCTCATGGTTCCTCTCTGAGACACACACACACACAATCCCCATGAGAGGACCAAGGTTCTGCCCAGGAAGAGGAGAACCAAAGCCAGATGGAGCACCCAGGAAAGGGGTGGATATCATGGTGTTTCACTGAGTCACTGACAGTCAGTGTGGAGACTAGGATGCTACCATGTTTTTCGATCCACTTGGTGGCTCTGGGTGAGGTGGGACTTAGGGTCTCTCCTTACCAACTAGCCTTGTTGAGAAGAGAGTATGAAATAAAAAGAGGACTCCAGGTCCATTGTGACCAGTGGCAGCTTACCAAAAGTAGATGATCTGTTCCAACCCTTATAGAATGCAGATCCAAGGCCTGTGGACATGGCTGCCCCATGTTCTGAGGGTCCCCAGAGCTGAGCAGATGTTGCCATCCTATCCTTATTCTTGAATCTCCCCACTCAGTTGCTCCAACTGTGGGGCCCTCAACCGGCAGCTCCTCACGGTGGTTCACGGGGGCCTGTCCTCCCTAAAGCTAATCAAGCTGAAGCTTTGGGCGCCCTCCCTTGCACTGGCCCATTCCCTGGGAGGGGCTCCAACACTGGATATTCATAATCTTTTCCAAGAGAAGACACCCAAAATTGTGAAACAACATGACATCCACCCCGCTCTGGGTGCTCCATCTGCCTAGGCCTGTGGCTCTGGTTCTCCTCTTCCTAGGGCAGAGCAGTGGTCCTCTCATGGAGTCCTCTCAAGTCTCAAGTGCCACCAAGCCCAGATCTGCCCCAGAAATACAAACACTTTAGTAACAGGGTATTATTCACTTATTCAACAAAAACTTATCAAAAAGCCTTCTATGTTCTAGGCACTCTGCCAGGCCACGGGTATGTGAGGAAGCACAAACTACAAGGTGCCAGGCGGGCTCTGCACTGAGTTCCGTGGTACAGACCTGTGCAGGCACAGTGTCGGCAAGGTGTGCTTTTTAGTAGCAAAGTCCAGGAAGACCTTGAAAATCTTAACCCTGCTCTTCCACTTGCCCATGCTCAGCTCAACTTAAGAAAACATCCAGGGACCCAGGAAAAGCAGAAGCCAAGCAAGAGAACCCCACTCTGGTCCTCAAGTGGCCAGGGACAGGACCACACAAGGTTCCAGGTGCTGGGAGTACTCTCGGAGCACTTGCTCAGAGTCCTCCCCAGGCCTTACGGCCAACACGGCATTTTGTTCCCCATCCCAACCACCACCCAACTTCTAAGCTAAGAAACTTTGATGGGTGGGTGAGAGAGAGAAGACCAACCAAGACAGATGGAGACAAAGAGAGATGAAGACCAAAGAAGGAAGACAGAAAACACACAGGAGCATCAAGAAAAGGCTGAGGCCAACACAGACATAAGGACAGGGACAAAGAGATGAAGGGAGACAAAAGGAGACTGGGAAAAAATAGAAGGAGAGGAGAAAAGCAAAGCTGGAAATCAACACCCGCCAGCACAGCAAGCTCAGTAGAGAGCGCCGAGAAGGACAGCTTGAAGAGTATGGCACGTGGGTGTAGTGGAATCTGGTCCCTTGGGCACAGCCTTGGATCCTGGGACCCAGGCACAGCCTGGTTAGAGGGCTAGGGCATGAGGACTAAGGAGGAAAGGAAGCAATGGAGAACCACATAAATAGAGGACCACCTAAAAATCCTGGTGGGGTGCATGTGTGGGGAGCAAAAGGGAGGTGAAAAGGCCCTGGAAATAAGAAAATTGCCTTTGGGTGGATCCCACACACATCCTACCTTATAGCCCCATTATCCATTCATCCTCAGACAAAAACAAGGGCCAGCAAAGCAGCCCAGAACTTAGGAAGGATGGAAGGAGCAAAGCAGAGGAAGGGAGAGAAGGAGAATAAACAGCAGACAGACAGGATGTCCCAGCATCCATCTCTCTAGGGCCATTCGTTTCCTGATAGGAACGTCATCATCTAGCTCGACAAAATCATATGGTGGTAGGAAAGGGGGCGTGTGGAGGAGAAAGCATCCTATTTTGGGAGAGAAAAATCAGACAGAGACAGAGAGAGAGAGAGACAGACAGAGAGAGAGACAGACAGAGAGAGTGAGAAGGTTATTACATAATTTCCACTTTCTTCCCTCCACCCTTAAAGTAATGTTCTATCTGACAGGCTCCTCTCTGAGGGGGGAAAAATGACAAATCCAATCCCAAATTCAACAGCCTGTGTTCTGTTCGGAGAGCACACAGTGTACTGTACAGCCCATAAAACTCCAAACAGCCTCCAGACACTGCCGCAATCGTCCTCCATCAAAACACTTTGTCTTGCATACAAAAATAAGATACAGCGCTGCATGGAATACACAATCAGCCCATTACAGTACAGGGAGACTGCTACTTAGCAACCAGGGGGCTCTGAAGCCTCGATGCTCTACAGGAAGCAAAATCTGTCGAGCCTGTTGGGCAAATGATAAACATTAGCAGTATTAAAAAACACAAAAGCCATGTAAATGGATAGACATAATGCGGAAACGAATTTATAGAATAAATTGGGATGGGGGACTGGAGTGCAGGGGGGAGGCTGGGATCCAGAGGGATAGATGAGACGAACTTTCCAAACCCCTGCTAAGGCACCATATGGAGGTAGAGACGTGTGTATTTGGGGGGAGGGATATGCGAACCCCCTCTTCACACGGGGCTGGAGGTGAAGGGGCGGGAGAGAAGTGAAGAAAACACTGTTTAATACAATGACCTGCCGTGAACTTTCCGAACTTCGTCTGTTCAGCTGGCTGACGTGAAGCCTTCGGGGCCGGGGAGACCCAGGCACGCACATCCAGCAGCACTGAGGGGCACAGATGTGGGGTTCTATCTGCCCTGGGGCCAGCATGGCACACAGCGCCATCCCAGGACCTGTCACTGACTGTCAACAAAATCCCTAGCCAAAAAAGAAAGTTAAAATAAAAACAAAAACAAAACAAAACCCAGACAACAAAACCCAAAACACCCCATCTGGGCTGGAAAAATCAGTATATTTCATCAGGTAAAGGGGAAAAATACTCTGGCTGTGAATCAGCAGCAGGGTTTCGGATCCCAGCCAAAACAGGAGCTAAAAAGCAAAACCATATTCTTCTGGTCTCAGTTTAGGCTCCGGAGGCAGAAAACGAGAAGGGGTGGGGGTGGGGGGGGCCGCGAGGAAAGGGGGAGGAGAGGGGAAGAAATGTATTTTTCATCAGCCAGTGTATAATTTATAAACAGCATTAAACAGTTTTTGTTTTCTTTTTCCTCTCTCCCGTGTATGGGCTTGGACAGCAGTCAAGCCTGCATTAATTTCTGCTTTGGGTACAGTGTGTTCTTGGAGGCACATCTGCGAGCGATCATAAACTCTCTGGAATGCTGGCAGAACATCCAGACCTGCCGCAGGCCAGTGACGACACCACTCTGGGAAAAAGTTCGGGAAGCAGGCCAAATTCAGGGTAGGGAGGGAGAGAGAGAGAAGCATGTTCAAGAGAGAGCCGGGCAAAGTGGCTTCTCTTGGTTCCTTCCTCTTTCCGCACCCCCCTCGCCCACAAGGACCAAAGGGAAGGCAGCGGGGCTCCAAGCCATGCTCATCGGATCTTCTCTGTGCTGTGCTATTAACCCAAACCCTCCACCGTGCCCACCTCTGAAGGCATGCTGAGAGAGTTAAAGGGCTCAGGCAGTTTCTTCTTGGTCCTCTCCTGGTTTCGCCCTGATGGCAGAAAGCTAACCATAAGAAGGGAGCACTGACGTTCATTGGGGGGCGGGCAGGGAGAGAATGAACTGACCACGGGTTCAGACCTGCCCGGATAACTCCCAGTCTCCTGCTTTCAGCAGACACCTAATCTGGGAAGAGACGAGGGAGACGGAGGCTGCAAGGTCAGGAGAAGCTGCAGGTCCTGGAAGCTGTCTTTCAATCAGAAGAGGCCTCTCCCATCATCGGCGTGGGGACCAGCTCAGATCCTTGCCTTGCAGTCACGGGGAATTTTCCAGCTACCTTGCTGCCCCCACCTTCTCTATCTTTGGGAAGAAGAACCCTGAATCCCAAAGCCAAGTGTTTCAAAAAGAAAAAAAAAGCAACAAGTACAATCCACAGATCTTCGACCTCTCATAATTTTTTTTCTTCCATCTCATCAGAACAGGGGAAAGCATGAGAGAAGCAATCTGGTTTCTGGCCCCAACCTCTCCAGCCCTTTTCCCTGCCAGACAGAGGACCCAAGCAGGCCCCGAACAATATGCCCCAGCCACCCCATGCTGTGGCTGGAATCGGAAAATCTATCAGCCATACACCATCTTCTGTCCTGGTGGCTCTAACTCTAGGGTGGAGTCCGGTGTCAGCAGAGGTTTCTCAACAGCCATGGCTCCCAGTGCTCAGAGAAGGGCAAGGGAGAGTGAGTGCAGGGGACTGGCCCCCTAGCAGGACCTGACTCGCAAAGAAAGGCTGAGTGCCCCTCACAAGGGCAAGAGGCACAGGCCTCTCTACACTCCAGCCACACCCCAAGATCGTCACTCAGGCTATTTCTCCATGGGTCTTATAAATCCTATATTCCAACCTCATGTACATCAAAAAACCCAACAGGCCTTTCTATTCCAGAGAAAAAAAGTGTCACTCCCTTATTCAATCCTTCAGTGGCTTTTCAGTGCTGTAGGTAAAATGCAGATCATTTTGCTACTGAAGGCCCTCCACAGTCCTGCCCCATCCCTCCCTTCTAAACTCTGCCCTCCCCAACCCGCCCCCCCCACGCAGCCCCCACACCCTGGTTACACTGCACATCACCATAGGTGTCTTGGGCTTCCTCCTCACCAGTTCCTAGCAAAATTCATTCTCACCCTCCATGTAAGTTCTACCATCCTCTAGAAGGAACACCCTCCTCCTGAATTCCTACTAGACTCTTTCTTGGCACTTTGCACACAGTGCTTTCTTTTATCATTGCTTCACAGTCAAACGTCTCTCCTGCTAGACTAGAGCTCCTTGAGGACAGGAATGCTGTGCATTCTGCAGTTTTCAGCGCACGGAGCCTGCCACAGAATTAGTGCTTAGGAAATGTCTGCTGGCTTCAAAAATGAATGACACTCCCAGAATAGGAGCAGGCCACCGAAACAGGCAAACCACTGAATAGTACGCAGCCAAGTCAAAAATAGGGGCAAGCAGTTCTGGGTGTGCTCACTTCTAATCCACCAGTATGTGAAGCCAAGCTGCGGGAAACACTACCTAATGGGAAACCTTACACGAGCAAATCACAGAACCAACTGAGTCACCGCCCGAGGCTACGGTCTCTGCATGGACATCCCAGAGCTAGGGATCACCTCTTAAGGGAGAACAAGGAGCAGCAAACAGCACAGCACAGAGGTCTGGTCTGTAGATGCTTCAGGGCCCCATCACCACACGGGATGGGGCAGCAAAGGATGGAGAGGGAGACTGCCGCGTGATCCCGGGCTGCAGAGGGGCTGGGATTCCTCCCTTGCTCACTGCCACCATCTTCCACCCAAGGTCCACGCTCCAGAAGGAAGAGCTCTGCAAAGCATCCAAGGGGTCACTCTTTCACCCCAAGCCTCTTTCCCCATACTCAAACCCACCTGCTCCCCAAAACCACCTCCGAGAATGCAGGGCCTGGCCAGATCAATGTCATTAGTTAATGAGTTAGGCTATTGTTTGTTAATTTAAATGTATTCTTATCATCAGGTATATCTCATAAACACTTGATTAGTTAATACATTCAAACTGAAATAAAAACTTCAATTAAACGGAACATTCACTACTACCCTTTAGAGTCTTAAAAAGGAAAAAAAGAGAGAAAGAGAAAGAGAAAGAAATAACTGTCTTTAAGAAGGGCCTCCTACAGGGCAAACTTCTAATTAAACAAATTGTCAATTTCAACACAATGAAAACTGATTTAGGAGCGTAAATTTAGTATTCTAGTCACTGAAAATAAGACCTCATATTGTCGATCTCCTACAGGCTGATTTCCTCGGATAGGGACATGCAGAGGAGAGAGGAAGACAACGAGAAAGGAGGAAAAAGAAAGAGAGAGGGAGAGAAGGAAAAACAAGAGACAGAGTGTTTCACCCTTTCATCAATAATGTCTCCGCAGAATTCCATGTGGCCTGTTTTCAAGCATCAGAGAAACTCTTCCCTCGCCTGCTCCTTCACCCCACCCCTACCAGATTAGAAAAAAAAATTAATCGTGTATGATGACAAACTTGGCTCAGCACTCACTGTACACACTGTACCCACAAGGCTGGCTCCCAGCCAGGCCTGGCCCAGCGCCAGAACTACAATAACAAACACAGGCCATGCTCGCCAAGAGGGGGTGGGGGCCGCTAGCACGCAGAGGGAGCGAGCAAGGAACTGAGCGCCTGAGCACCGTTCAGCTCCGCTGAGCAGGAGAAAACAGCAGGAATGTGCCTGTGCAAGGGCAGCAACAAATTCAGGGGAAGCCAGGAGCACCGTGACCCTGACCCAGATCCCAGACTCTCTTCTCCATGGCCTGCTCCGGTTTAACAAATGGTCCCCAGGGTTCTGGAGCAACTATTGTTCTCCTAGGCTCTGCACTGCTGCTCCAACCACTGGTGATGTTCTGTAAAGTGGGTCTGCACTACAGACACTGAGAGGCCATTCTTGCTGTCGGCTTCCTGCACGGAGCTTTCAGAACAGGGCAGCAAGGAAAGCTCCTGCTATCTAATTAAAGGCCTCTTCTAAAACATCACACAGTTCTGTTCTCAGGCAACTTGGGGAGCAGTCAGAAGGTGTACAACCCGACTTCTGTGACTGGAATCTGAGAGAAGACCCGGCACCACCAGTCCAGCCCTCCAACCCCAACTCCCTGACAAGGCCAGGGCCCTTCAGAGGCCCCGGAGCCTTCACTGTGTAACAGGTGCAGGGGCAAACAATCTAGGAAGTGGTCTGGCCTCCCTAAGCTCTTGCTGTCATTTTAATTTCAAGACCTCCCAGCATAGGGGTGAGAGATATGCAGGACAATAGAAAGAAAAAACAAAGACTAGAAATGTCAGAGTGGAAACAACCTGTGAGCTATCTGCAAGGGTGAATTAAAGCATGATTAGGGCCCATCATAGGTCCCCCATCACCAAATCCTCCTTCACAAGGGCTTTGGCAAGTGAATTTCAGAGGGACAGATCATTTGCAAAATCAGGCTTGAGGCACAGAGAAGAAAACCCAGGAAAACAGGACTCAGCTCCCAAAGCTGCTGGGGCATCCCTATGAGACTATGGGACTTTGAAGGGGTATCTCAGTGAGGACAGGCATGCGCGTCCCCAGGGAACTGCTGGCTCCTCAGGGGTGAGGCAGAGTCACTCATGGTATCTGGAGTGCGGGCTCCAGGCCCACCTGAAAGGGTGTAAGCAGCTTCTCCCCTTTCTGTCTCTCCCACCGGCCCCACCAACACTGCTGAAGTGTGTTTCACAGCAGAACCAGCAGCTAATTCAGACTTGGACAATACGGGCCAGAGGGCTCCTGGCTGCCCCCACCCCCTACCCGCCCCGCCGCCGTACACCCCTGGGACACAGTCTAAACAGTTCCCAGTGCAGGAGAGAGTGGTGGGAGACTGGACATTCCCTGAGCTGCCCATGGGCCTCCCAGGCTGCACTCATTCATTCAACCACTATCTATAGGCTCCAACGTGCTGGGCATAATGGGGACAGGCCCTGTCCCCAAGTAGCTTCCAGTCCATTAGAGGAACAGAGGGAAAGGAAGATTACACCCCCCGAGAGCCTATCACAGGTCAGGCATGGCGCTAAGTGTCAGGTGTGAGCCTCTCAACTGCTCTGAGGCAGGGTGAAGTACTCCCATCTCACAGCTGAGGATCCGGAGGCCCAGAGGGTTCCCATTTCTTGCCCAAGGTCACACGGTCAGGAGATAGGTGCCCAAATTCCTAACCCTGGCTCCCAAGTAGGGGTCATCAGGCAAATCTATGAACAACCATAACAAAAGAAGAACGACTGTGCCCAAGAATACTTCAGATAAAGAAATATGGCCACCCAGAAGGAGGCCTGATTGCTTCCGGCTAGAGGTGGGGAAAGCTGAGGATGGCACTGCAGAAGGGACCTTGAAGATCTGGGAAGACTGGGAAGGGTTATTTCAAGCAGAGGGAATGGGTAAAGGAAACCCCAGAGCTCGGAAAGCACAGAGAGCAAACCAACAAGTAGACGAGTCCACTGGACTCAAGGAAAAAGTATGGAGAAGGGACGCTCACTGGGCTGAGCGACAGAGGGGGCGAGGAAGCTTTAACCACAGGCTGAGAAGTGTATTACCCACAGAGAAGTGTCCAACTCCACATAGATGGAGACCACACAGGGGCCTGGAGCAGGGAGCAAATGAGACGGAAGAGCCACACTCTGCTCTTGGGAGGGGTGGCCACCTGGTTGGCAGACGGCTCATGAAACCCCACACTGTACCCTAAACAGCATTTAAAGCTAAAGGGAAGCAAGGAGATACAAGGGGCAAGTTACAAAAATAGAACAAATAGAGACATGAGTACCAAGCAGAGGCTGAAGGCAGGAACGCCTGGACTCAGGACTCCAGGCCAAGGTGGGACAAGTGGGTGGGACGAGAACGGTTCAGCGGAGCCAGGTGTGGGGTGGGGAAGGCCCACTCGAAGAAGGAATGGAACACACAGAGTGGACACGCCAACATAGACTGCCACGTGGTCTGGCCCAATCCCTGGATCTGGAAGAGGGAAGAAAGAGAGGCAAGGAGCTAGGGTACCTCAGGAAGGGCCATAAAGGCCAGGGAGAGACAACATCCAAGGCATGGTTGAGCCGCACAGGCTCTGCAGCAAGGCTGTGGCGAGCTGAAGCATAAAAAGCTACCAAATAGCATTTACACAACTGTGCAGGTGATGCAAGAAGCAGGGAGAGACTGCAAACAGCCAGCCAGACGGAAAGCTCTGGAGTACGGTGATGGGAGCACACCACAGGGTGACAGCTTCAGGACTAGGGAAAAGAGAGGAACGGGCAAGCAGAAACAATCAACATTTATTAAATATCAACTGTATGCCAGAGAATGGACTACAGATGCCTTTAACATGTATTGTGTAACCTAACACTAAAGAAAAAAAAAAACTGATACGAGCTAGCAACACCTACACTTTACAGATGCAGAAACTCGGGTTCAGAACACAAATCTGCCCAGGGTCACACAGTTAGCACCTATCACAGACAAGATCTGAACCTTCATCTGCCAGCCCCAAAGCCCATGCTCATTTCACAAATGCCAAACTGCCCAGAAGGCCAGATGCGGGAGGCAACAGGGGGAAGGAACCAGCAGGCGCTGACAGCTGACGATATGAGGGGAGAGCAATACCGAATAAGAGGACAGCCCTCCCCTCTCCCTAAAACGTGACTCCAAGGGTGAAAGGCAAGGGAATTAGAGGGAATACAGCACTGGCCCTGGCAGGGAAGTGTGGAGGCCGCCACAACTAAAGCCAGGGGAGCCCTTGGCTTCAAAGCAGCAACATCAGACCTGCTGTATCCTTCCCTCCACCAAGGACACGAAGCACGCTGGGTGCCAGTGCTTCTTCCCTTTCCACGCCTCATGGGGCAGAGCAGCTTTGCCCAAACATGAGCTGCACAGTCGACCCCACTAGAATTGGATAAAATTAACTTGCAAAAGACAGCACGCTGTAACTAGCTTTGTGTTCCAACCTTTCTATACCTATTTAATTAAAGGCTCCTGTATAATGTGAACCCGATAGTCAGATTCATTAGACAGTGAGAACCTAATTCCACAACTGTTTTGCTAATGAAACCACAGTCTACTTCGAAAGGTAGAGCACATGGGGCAGTGGGTGCTAACACCACCCTGGGAAACCCAGGTGAGAAAGAGGATGGGTTCGTCCAGATGGTCAGATCATCACGATGGACTTTCTGCTCCATGAACCTGGAGGGAACATCCATGGGACAAGGTGGACCAAGGCCCCAGCCAGCAGTGGGGACACTGTGCTCTGGGTGGAGGTGAAGGTGGGCAGGAGGTGGCTGCCTGTGCTCCAAGGGGCCAGTCAGGGCATCCTTGCCTACCTGAATGAGCCAGTAAGTGCATTCTCAGACGCAAACTATCCAGGAACCGCTTTCCGCAGAGCTCACACCCGTACGTCTTCATCCCACTGTGCAGCTTCCTGTAGGGGAAAGGAAAAGACAGGTTGCTGCTGCTCTCGCTGGACAGAAGGCAGGCCCACCCCCATGCGGGGGCTTTGCAGTCATCCCTCTGGCAGGTGAACAAGAGGAAGGGAGATAGAGGGCACGGGAGCTAGGGATGGGCACTGCTGGAGCCATATCCCTGGATCCTCAGACAGCCTAAAGTGCCCCCTTTTCTCATGGCCTGCTGCCAAGGAAGCATCCATTCCTGGTCTTGTCCAAGTGCTAGAAGAACAGGGCACTTCCTATTGCTTTACTCACTGGCACATGGACCAAGAAAAAAAAATCAGATCCAATTTCAGAGGGAGGAAGGAAGAAGCACTAGGAGAGTCAGACAAATGCTCGTGGTCAAAGTAGCACAGACCACACATGGAGGCCACGAGGCCTCTGCTTACCTGGGTCACAGCACCGCCCTTGCTGCGCTGCGACTGTGCAGGTGCCTGGCTCCCCTGCGAGACCCTTAGACGGAGGAGACCTGCACCTGTACCTTTTCTCTCTCGTATCCCCACTCCCACTGCAGTGCCGGGCACAGAGTAGGCTCTGAAGAAACTTATTAATGAATTGATGCTTTTATGGAGACAAGATGCTCCTGTCGGGGCATCCAGAGGTTCTTAGAACTACAGTCACTTCCCAACATGGAGAACCGGCCCCTAAGGCCCATCTTTTGAAACGTCTTCCTCTATTTCTTGCCAGAGGTTGAGCCCTGACAGAAAGAAAGCTTGCAAGAAACCAGATAACTTCATTCTAGAAATGCAAGGTGATAGTCATCATTTTGGCTTTCCAAACTGCTTTCATGCACGTTATCTCGTTTTACCATCACTGCAGTTCTGTGAGGTGGGCTTGGCACATATGATCACCCCAAGAAGACAGAGGTCCCAGTAACAACTGGCTCTGATCCCAACCCCCACCAGGGGCCTTTCCCGCCTGACCTCACTGCTCAGTCAGGAGCCAGCAAATGGAGCTGGATAGATATAGGGAAGCAGGCCGGCTAGTGGGGAGCTGAGCACTGGGAAGAGGGTCTGTGCAAGGCATGGCCGAAGCTCTGAGCTGTTGACTGGCGTGCGGGCCATCTGGCCTGGAACACTGACTTTCCTCCCACCCACACTCCTGTTCTCAGGCCCTGTTCCCAGGATCCACCTCCACGCCCATCTCTGCGCCTTGCCTGCCACCTCCCCAGGGGCCTGGGCCCTGAGGTGTAACAGGGCAGGCAATGGCAGCCAGAGGTAGGAGCTGAGAGCGGTGGGACAGGCAGGAGAGCATTCAAGGCCCCCTTAGAGCCAAGAACTTATTGCAATCAGAATGTGATGTGTTTAGACGACAGTCAAAGGCTGGAGAGCTGCTGATACCGATACTGACAAAACTGCGGGTGGGAAGTGGGGGTATTACAGACTCGAGCCAGCAGGACCTGGAGCTGGGCCTCACTGCCCCCAGATCATGACAACTAAGCCAAGCCACCCACTGCCACCACCTTCGAATCCCGTAATGAGAACACAACAGTGTGTCAAAAACATGCGGGTTCCCAGGTGAGCCTCCTGAGAGTCACAGTCCACGGGCCACAGGGTCCTGAAGACAGCATACAGTGCCCAGTGCGTGCGGCCTCTGATGGCGATCACACCCAGTCCTCTTCATAGAACTCTTTCTCAATCACAGTTTTGTTTGCTCGCCCTCCCTCTAACCCCTTGCCAAAGACAACAAATGATTTCCCAATCACAAACACACACACACACACCCTCATCCATGACACTGTAGTGTGCCCCACCCCCATGTAATCTTACTCCTGGCCATGGCTGATCCATCCCAATTGAGAAATAGTAACAGTACAGAACATTTTAACTGAACATTCTTAACTCTAAATATATTTCACAATGCTGGGCACTAGGACATGTCCTAACAGCATTCTGGGCAAAGCAGGTTTTTAAATATGTACCCAGGCATATGAGTATGTTTGCGCACACGCGCGCACACACACACACACACACAGGATAACTGAGTATTCCTACCACTTCCCCGGGTGTGATAGATGTTTGCTTTTCTAAGAGATGGTCCATGGAGTGGCAAAAGCTCTATTCACAAGTGGTTCAGCAAGTGAACCTCTTGCACACATTCATGGTCAGGTCTGGTGCATGGCAGCACATGGGATTTTGGTCTTATTTATTTTCATCCTTTTCTTTACTGGTGATGTCTTAGCTTCCAGAGGTGCCCACCTCTCAGGAGGCAGCTGTCAGGAGGAAAAGGAGGACAAACACCCATTCTGACTTGTTCTCCAAAAGGACTCTGGAATGACCAGTTTTCAGGTTTCAGCAGCCACTGCCAGGATAAGCATCCCCAACTCTGCCCTTGGACTCCCATCTCTTCTCCCTGTAGGTTCCAGAGCAAGTCTCTCCTCACCCTGATGAACAGCTTCTGGGAAGCTCACTGCCTTTTTTCTAGATGCCAGTGGATGTGCCTGGCAATTGGTGGAAGTGGCTTTCTTGGCCAAATATACTGGCGTGGCATGAAAGTGGACGTACCCTTGGCCCTTTATTACAGAGGTAGCAGGGTGCAGGGAAGAATGCCACGCGAGCAGCCAGAAGACCTGGATCCTCATCCTGACTCGCCCATTAACTTGTTCTATGATCTCAGACAAATCCTGCTCTCACAGTCTCTCTGCATTTTTTCATCTGTAAAGTGAGGTGGGTGATATCTCAGGTTTTGGTCCCATATGGAGCCAAAGTTTTATTATTCAAAAGTCAGACCCATATCCTTTTACCTAGCCTCCAAGGAACTCCTCTAAGGGGCACTATTATCCTCTCTGAGCCACGTTCCTGTTGTGTGATGTCCCATGACACTTAGGCAGTCAACCTAGGATAACCCAAGCAAAAATCAACCACCCAATCCCAGAAATTTATTCATTTTAAAACCTTTTAATCCAGATGACTTGAGTTTCCTCCTTTATTCACTTGCGGTCTATCTTTCAGTAAAAGAAACTTCTGGAACTCATCACCAGCCTGTCTTTGGAACCATTTGGCTGCCATGCATTTCCTAGCCTGCAGAGACACAGGTGTCCTGTCCTGCCCAATCCTTGGGGTAAGGACACTGCCCTGTACCTGACCCACTAACTCAAGTTATCAGAGGCAGCATGGCGTCCAGGTAACCCTACATGCAGTACAAGGACAAGGTCCTGCCCCACTGGCAGAGACCTGGGCAAAGCACACCAAGTTCAGAAGAGGAAAAGGGGAACATCTCACAGACCTGGTGTTCAAGGGAGCCCAGCACTGGTTTGCTCATAGCATTAAATATTGTTCAGATGCCAAGGTGAAAAGGTGGAAGCTTCTCCTAATTCAAAGGAAAAGGAAATGGCAGAGAAAAAAATTGAGGGCACTCAAGGGACTTGGCTACCAGTAGCCTCTCCGTGGCACAGTGTGCAGAATGGCCAATGGGGAAATAGAATTCCAACTGGTTTCTGGAGCAAAAGTGCAAATTTGTATGAACTCATGTTCTATCACTCTTTAGACCACAACCTCCCCTCCCCCCACCGCCATGATGCAACTGCAAAACATTTTGATTAAAATGGAAATTCTGTCCACCTCCTTCTTTACCACACACGCTCATATTTCCCCAGTCTGGTCCTCTCTTTTCACAAGGTCTAACTGCTCACAGCCATTTGAGGTCATCATCCTCCACTGCAACACAGGGAAGGAGGACAGCTGGGGACGTTTTTGTACCTTTCTGCATTCCGCCTTGGTTTTTACACTCTAATTCTCTGAGAAGAAGCGACATTGCTGAACAACATTTTGAAAGTAACCCAGTTCTAGCACGGTCTACGCATCTCCAATCTATATTCGGTGGAGGATCCATCTCCCCCATATGCTTCAGGTCCCCATCACCCACTCTTGGGAGAGAGCTCAAATTCTCCTCCACCCCCAGTGCTGCCCCACCTCAGACCACATCTGGCCTGTTGGATAAACTCACCTTAAATGTGACAGATTATCACTTAAGTCCAATAAAACAAAGAAAAAATTAACCTCTAACAGGTTTCTAGCTATTTTCTCAAGAGAACTCAATCATTAAGAGAAATTAGAGCTAAGCGAATCTAAACCTTTTAACAAGTAACGGGAGAGAAAGACTCATTCCTTCTCACTGATTCTCAACCACACAACTTTCACCAGTAAAACCCAGTTAACAAGATACATGCTCATCCAAACCATTTTTGTGCTACTGCTAAGTCTGAAAATTCATAAAGATTCTGTCTGCTTTAGACTGTAAACTATATAATGGCAGAAGCCATGTCTATTTTCCCTTTTCTTCATAGGGCCTAGTTAAGAAGTGATTGCTGAATGCTGCTGAAGAAATTCCTCTATCTAAGGGGTTGGGGGGGGGGTGCAGAGCGGGTCTAGGCATCCCTCGTTTCGTCCTAACAATAATCCAAGTACAAGAGCTTCATGGGCAGCCTCCAACCCAATGCTGGACTCTGTCCTGTGGCTCCTGAAGTCCACACGAGGAAGGCCAATGGCTATTTCATAGCCACACAAAGCCTGCCCTTCAGACCAACCTCTCATCCTCAGGATAAGCCTTCATCTCCCCCAGCCCAGCTAGAACACAACAGCAAAAGAAGTGGAAGCAAGGAGAGACCCATGCCAAACTCCATCCTCCCCATGCTCAGCTGCCACGGACAGCTGACCACACCAGCTGCTCCCTAAGGGGTGCCCTCTATATCTACTCTTTGCAGGAGAAGCTCGGCCCACCTCCAACCCACCCAGGACTAAGGACCAAGGGAGAACACGAGGAGAAGGGCTGGCAGCACTGCCTGACTGAGAGAGAGGGGTTCAAGGCTCAACACTGCCAATGGTCCATTTCTTCCCAAGTTCCTCTGCCCAGAGACAACCAGCAGTGAGAGCAGACCAACAGGCAGGGAAGGTTTAGAGAGGGAATTCTGATCCGATACTCAAGGCTGCTCTCCTTCACTCTCCTACTCGGGAGCTGACCTGTGAGTTTTGCTGGGCAGATCAGCACTGAAAACTAAGATCTGTCACTGGGGAAAGTTAATGGGAGGGAACTCTGTAGCTGGACTACCCACCTTTGAACGAGGAAAAGTAAAGTGGGGAATCCAACGTATAAGGGCTTTTATAAGGTAATATTTTCCTTGTTCTCAGCCTAACTGACTCCAGTCCCTGAACCAGCACTCGGCTCTGGCCAGTGAGGTCCTGAAGACCTTTCCAACTCACCCTCTCCTTGGTCTGAGTTGCTCCACGTGCAGAAGTTAACCCGACGCTTGGAGCTCTTGCTTTCTGATCCCGTGACCATCAACGTGACCTACTCAGTGCTTCTAGAGGTGCTCATAAGAGACAAGGACGAGACAGGAGATTCTGTGAGTCAAACCCAAACCAAAGTCTAAAATGATCCTCTTCTCTCCAAGGCCTGCTGCCCACATGGCAACCAATACTCTCTCCAAGATCCTCTACTCACCATGGGAAGCCAGCCACCAAGCAAACTTCTGCTCCTCTCTTGAGGAGCAGCTGGCCAACTGGTGCTGACTTGCTGCCATGTCTCCCAAGTGGGCACAGTGAGGCAGGTCCCTTCATGGGGCTCTGCCAATGTTCTCAGTCTCAAAAGCAACAAATGATTCCTAAACCCAGTGGTAAGAGAACCTCACCCTGGCCTCACTCACCTCTCCAAGCAGAAACAGAGCTGAGAGAGAGAAGACCCTACGTACGTAAGCAATGCCTTTACTCTTTTCCCCCAGATTCTTAAGTTCAAAAGGTACCTTCAATTTACCTCCATTTACCTTTAATTCAAGTGACAAGAGGAAGGCCAAACAGTCAGAGGAAGGAATGAACCAAAAGTTATTAAGCTATGAGGGATTTACTCCCAAAGCCAACTTCCAGGGAGATCACGGGTGTTTCCACATGCGGTCCAATCTCCTATACTTTCTCCAAATGCTTTTTTGCCGGGAAGGAATCCTCTGCACAGAGCCTGTTGTACTGGAGGCCTCCACCCTAAGCCAGAGCCGGCCATTCACAGGACATCTGGGATACTCAGGGAATCTAAGGGTGACATTATATCTTCCCAAAGAATGTCTCTTAACGCTACCAGTAGAGACATATTCCAGTCTAGGTGGGTCATTAGTCACACCTGTGTCCTTTTCCTTACGTTCTTTCTTGGTATATCAAGTCCACAATTCAGCACTAAGCCATTTATAAGTTCTTCAAAACCCCCTGGAGGACAGGAACCAGGTCTCTATTTCTGCCTCCAAGGCCCTCAGCACAGACGCAGGCAGCCAGAGCAGACACACAAGAAGCTAACTTCTAGTGAAGCGGTCGCCAACCACCCTAAGACAAAGGGACACCTGATCACTAAAACCCAGTCCTGGGGTTGTGTGGAACCAGAGAGGAAGCCTGGTACCCCCAGGGAGAAAAGGAAGGGAGAGCACTAATCTTGGCTAGGGAAGGGGTCACTTTCATTTCCTCAAGGCATAAGGGAAATTATCCTTTTACCCACATTTTTTTAATGTTGAGATTAGACAGTCATTTGACAAGCTGTGAACGCTTAGCTGGTATTACCACAAATTATCCTTCTAGCAATAGAGTTCGTTGCTCCCTGACTAGTCAATATTAATAAACATTACCGAATGCTTTTACAACACAATTTATTTTTTAATACGGCTCTTTATGTATGCCATAAAGTAAATATACCAATAAAAGGCAAAGATTTCAAACAACAGATTAAAAAAAGCAACCAAGAACAGAGTGCTAGTTAACACCTTCTGTGCTGCAGGATTGGGGTGGAGGAGTGGCGGGGCATACAGCCAGCGCCTCTCTGCTGGGAATCCAGACCAGTGGCACTATGGAAGATGGTGGCCATTGGGTTGTGTCAGAGTCTTTTAAAGGGAGGAGGAGAGAATGCCAAAGAAGGCACATTTTCTTAAGAATCTGGATTAGAAGTGTGGTATATTGACTGAAACACTGGATTAGGAGCAGAAGATCTGGTGCTTACTCCAGCTCTGCCAGGAATTATCAAATGACCTTGGTCAACCCCACTTACCCTCTTCTTGATTTCACTTCACACCTTTGCAACATGCAAGGGTTGAGTTAGATGATTTCCTAGGTCCTTTCCAATCAGGTTTACAACACTGAAAGGCTGTGGGGGCTGACAGGGTCCTGTGCCAGTCAGACTATAACCCCCTTCATGAAGGATCCATACCAGATTCATCCCCTCAACCTCTGTCACCAAGCCCAGAACATAGAGGGGACTCAGTGCATTTTTGTTGAATGAATGAACAAACATGAAAGGGATTTGAAGAGAAAAACATAGAGGTAAAAAAATCCGCCCCCTCTACACACACACATACACATACACATACACATACACACACACACAAACACAAATCAAGAACAAGAACAGTTGTCTCTATTGTCCAAAAGAGAAGGCCTCCATGGGGTTCTCAGAAAGAAAGCCATGCATCCTGCCTTGGCCTGGGATCAAGGCCAACCTGAAGCTGACTGAAGAGTGGAAGGAGCTGTCCTGAGCCTTGAAAATATGAGGCAGGACAATGGCATTCCCCGCAGCCATAACCACACCAAGTACAGTGCTTTCAGATAAGGCTGCTGTGGGTGTTAAAATACGATGTCAGAAATGACAAAGGGGCATGCTAATCTCCCTGCAGCAACTGCTCAAAGAAGGATCTTCATGGCTGCTGAGCACCAGGAGGCCTGGGCCCTCTGGCTGTTACATAACCGGCCCTTTGTTTTAAAATACTGAGTTCTCCTAAGTCATTTATTTGAAATATCTCTATCAACAAATTTCACCAAGAACAAAAGTTTTCCATTTGTGCGCCTGGGCTATAGGATGATCTTATCACACACAATCTCATACAGTCCCTTTCAACAAGGTCTTAGCGTGCTTATCTGCGAAGTTCCTGGTAGCCAAATATGATTGAAATGTTCTATTTATGCTCACTGGATTAAGGAGATGTTGCAAAACGGCACAAAAACCTGGCAGATGTAAGCAAGGTATTACAGCCTGGGCGGTTAAGATCTGAGGGAAGGGGATCAATACACACTTTTGTAGTTTTCTTTTTTTTTTCTTTCTTTCTATTTTGTGTTCTTTTTCTTTTTTTTTTCTTTAAAGGAAACCAGAAAAGTTGTGCTTTTAGAAAAGGGAAGAGGAAAAAATAGTAAAATGCCTTAAGATTTACAGCTTCTTACAGTTCCTTCCAAATCCAAAACAGGGCACCATGATGCATGCTTGATGATGTCAGCCCAAGGGAAACAAAAATAAATCCCAAATATTCTCTCTAGATCCTAAAAGGCCCTATAAGGGAATTGAACTATGGTTATGGATGAGCAGCACCTTGCTTTTTCTCTCTCACTCCCATATGAGGCTTTCAACCAGCACTAATAGCCAATTTCTGGGAAAATCGTTTTCGAAAAGCTACAGATTCCTCCTTTACCTTGCTGTTTTGCCTGGGTATGTGGGGGAAACACTGTCTCCTGGTTATCAAGGCTCATTTTTACATGTTCTCGCTTTAGCCAGGAAGCCGAAATGCTACCTTGAAATCCCACAGATCAGCCCTGGATCCTCAGAGACTGGTGAAAATCGCTGAGGTTTATTAAGGGCCTACAAAAAAAGTTCCCCTGGAATTAAACGCATCTGAAAATCTTCTTAATGTATATTGCCTCATTCTTTCTGCTTTAGTACACCGAAAATTAAATTACTTTTCTATGAGGATTCTGAGCTTTAGAGCCATCATGTTAAACATCAGTTATGAACACAAGATAAGAGATGGGGCACATGAAACTGTATGGACACCGGATCACCTTGTGAAAGTTACTGTCACGTTAGTGAAAGAAAAAGGCAAAAACCAAACACATATATCCACTTCGTTGCTGGCTCTTTTTTTCCTTCCTCTGGAAAAATGCAAAAAAACCAAAATGTAGTCAACTGAGGTTTTATAATAATAATGCCAATGCATGTATATACCACATCTGACTTTGAAAGAGCTTGCTAAGGATCATCTCAACTACCCTGTGCTTGGGGACGAGAGTGCTGTCCCCATTTTGTGGATGCAGAAACTGAGGCTAAATGACTTACTTTCCCACATAAGTAAGGGGGAAGTCTCCAGACTTCCCAGCTTAGAATCCACATTCACATTTTCCCACCTGAGGAGAGACCATCCACGACCCATAATGTCCTCCCACAGCCTCCCCCTACAGGACAACCACCAGCAAGACAGAAGACACGGAGAGCACGCCCAGAATTCACGGGGCTCTAATTAGAGAGAGGCGAGAAGAGAGGAGCCACTAACACAACAGGTAAGCCAAATGATGGCACCCGCAGTCCATGGACAGGCTGGGTCTCGGGGACGTTATAGCTTCCGACAGGAAGGAGCTCAGGGAAGGCACACCGCCTCCCCGCCTACTGCTAATGACTGTATCTGTCAATCACCTACCCTGTGCCAGGCTCTGGGAAAGTAAGGCTGCACTTGAACCGCAGTCCATCTAGTTAAGTTCCCCATCAACACTATTCTCCACTACTGCACTTTGTTGATTTCCTTTATGGAAATTAATGCAATCTACAGGTGTATACTGGGTTTTTACGGTGTTCTTTCTCTCTCCCAGACCGTAACCTACACGAAGGCAGAAACCCTCTGCTGTATCCTCAAGAGTCTGGCACAGAGTCCGGTACACAGCAGGCATTCAATACAGTTTTTTAAGTAACAGCTTTATTGAGATATTATCCACATACCATAAAATTCACCCTTTTAAGGTGTACCATTTGGCGGTCTTCAGCATATTCACAGAGCTGTGCAACCATCACCACTATCCAAGCCAGAACATTTTCATCACCCCAAAAAGAAACCCCATGCCTATCAGCAGTCAGTCCCCTTTCCTCTCGGCCCCCAGTCTCTGGCAACCACTAATCTATCTGCCTCCATGGATCCGCCTATTCTGAACACTTCATAGAAATGCGGTCACACACTATGTGGCATTTTGTGACTGGCTTCTTTCACTTAGCATATATGTTTCCAAGGTTCATCCATGTTGTAGCATGCAACAGGACTTCATTCCTTTTTATTATGGAATGGCAGAATAATATTCCATTGTGTAGACATATCACATTTAATTTATCCATGAATCAGTCCATGGACATGTGGCGGTTTCCCCTTTTTGGCTACTATGAATAATGCCGCTATGAACATTGGTGTACAAGTTTTATCTGTGAACAAATGCTTTCACTTCTCCTGCATATAAGCCTAGGAGTGGAATTGCTGGGTCAATGGCAACTCTACGCTTAACCTTTTGAGGAACTGCCACGCCGTTTCCAAGGCAGCTGCCCCACTGTACATTCCCATCAGCAAAGTAGGAGGTTTCTGATTTCTCAGTACAGTTTTGGACTAAATGAATAAAGGAATGAAGACTCCTCCTGCTGTAAAAAACCCGCAGAGAGGGGGAGAAATTTCCGAGGCTCCTCTGGTCGGCCAGCATCTTCATCTGTAGACATGAAATGCACACTCGTGTTGAACAGAGCCCCAAAGAAGGCTATGTATATTTAGTTCATTCTAGAGAGAGAATCGAATGAAAACAAAGACAAGGAAAGTAAAACCCAAGACAGCTCAAAGTGGGTCCTACCTCTGCGTGTGATTTCAACCTCCACCCTCCACCTCCACCTCCACGTCCAGACTCAATAATTTAATAACCCACACTCCTTAAACAGATTTAGTTGAAAAAAAATATGAGCAGGATCCCAGCTCAACTGCAGCTGACTCTGATTTGGTCAGCAATGAGCGGAGCTTTATTTGACAGCCCTGCTGTCTATGACGGGAAGTTTGAAAATATACTTAATAATATTTAAAACCAAAACACACACACAAACAAAAATCTCCCAGGCAAAATCTAGGCGAGGGACCCAGGGAGCTGGAACCTGCTGAGAACATGGGTGAGCCAGGGGCAAGGGCTGCTTCTCTTCCTGGGCTTGCTGGAGGGGCAGTGAGTCTGGAGCAGGCTATGGGGAGAAGCTCTGGGAAGGGTTCCCCAAACTTCGTTTTTCCCCCCTTTTCTTTCTCTGTAAAAGAAGGCAGCTGTATTCCTTTCTGCACAGACTCCTTGCAAAGAACAAACAAACAAAGGCTGGGATCGAGCAAGGCCCCTTGCAAGCTGCAGGTAATTAAAACGGCCTGTAAATGCCCCAGCAGAAAGCACTTCAAAGAGACAGTAATTCCAGCAATGGCCAGTCAAGACTGTGTGGTGTAAAAATTATGAGTTTTCCCAACGGGGAGCTTTGTGTGAAAAGGACAGGGGTTGGTGGCAAAGGGAGGGTGAGCCACACAGAGGAGGCTGACAATTGGTGTCCACACCCAGTGTGCACAGGACTGAGTGTGTGTGTGTGTGCGGCATGCACATGGGCAAGAGAAAGGGGGATAGTGTGAGTGTGTGTGTGCGCGCGCACATTTATCAACACCAAGACGCTCCACGCATGTGGGCATGGAGATAAAAGGAAAAATAAAATAAAAGCAACAAACACGCATCCTCTTCCCCTGCTGGGCCTCGTTTCCAGGGGGAGAAGTACCCGGCGGCTCACGTGCTCCTCCAGCTCCTAACTTGTGAGCCTGCCGAGCTGAGCCTGGCGTGTAGGAAATGCATAATGCTGATGACTCTGGGCCCAGCGACAGCCAAGGTGCAGCCGGCTCCCTGGATATGCATGTAGTACCTTCCATCTCACAGAGACACATACTTAGCGACTACATACCGCAAGCTATGTTATCTTAAAACAGAGGATGGAGAAAAGGCAGAGATCCTTCACCTTGACTGACGGCATTCGCCAAATCCTCGTGCTACCTACCTGGTGCCCCTGCACTCCAGGGGATGCGAAGACCAGTCCATAGCGTGGAGCTGATGCTCATGAGAATGGAGGGGGCACAGGGACCCTGGCCTTGCTCTTTTAATACACAACACAGAAAACTCTAACTGACACACACGTCACTGATCACCTGACCACAACACGGTACATCTCAAAAAACAAAAAAGCCTATCACTAGTGTATTTTTTTCTGTATTCTCTCTGCAGAGACCTAATACCCACAAAGGGCCACTGCACCAGGCAGGAGAGATAATATCATCCCGAGAGGGCCTCCCCGGTCCCTCGACTCCCAGAGCGGGTCCTCCATTTTACCCCATCTTCTGTGCGCGTGTCTATTGTTGCACTGATGACACTGGGGTGGCATCTGCTTGCTTGTCTGTCTCTCCAACTAGATGGAAAACTACCTGAAGACACCGCTTGACCTCATTTCTCTGTATTCTCAAGCCAAACAGAAGGCATGGCATCAGTGGGTGCTGAAGACGTGTTCTGGGTGAGTGAGGGGGTGGTGCGTCTTGGCCACACTGTGGGTACCAAATAAGTCAGGACCTGGATGGGGGACATACAGCATATTGCGTAGAGCCTAGAACCCAACTGTTCCTCACCCTCATCAGGCAGTTGAGAGTTCATGAGGCCCACAGGAGCCCTGGAGCCTGCAGAAGGTTGGTGGAAGGAAGCCCAAGCTTGTCGCTGCGGCAAAGAAAGCGATGCTGGCCGGTGGCTTTATTCCCCCATAAACAAAATCCTGCTCTGCCTCCTTCACAGCCCCACTCACTAACTCCTCCCTGACATTGCTGGCTTTAAGCCCACACATAAAAATGTCCTTTACTATTTTTATTTAATGAGCTTTCATTTGCCTCCCCTTCTTTGTAAATGAGAAAGAAAGCTCACCTCCTAATGGGGATGGGGAGAGGAAGCAAAGTGGAATCTTTTTAAAATGGGCCATAACTTCATGAAAAGCTTTCTCCTCGACAACACCCCCAACCCATCCCCACTCCTCCACAAGTCCTCAGGTCTCTCCATTCCCCCTGCATCCTCCCTTCTCACCATTCAAAACAAGATGCATGGATTTTGGACATTTGATTACTTTTAAGTATATATTTTCCCCTCAAATAGACTGAATACAATGGTTAGGAAATGTGACAGAAAACTATTCTGAGCCATTTATTGCCTTAATACCCACCTTTGTCCAACAGGCAGTTTTGACAACAGCGATAAATTCCAAATTTATGTCAACAGAGCATATGTTGAACACCTCATTTCTGAGCTAAAGCGGCATGCTGCCCTATAAATCACCGTTCTGTTTGAAATGAAAGTAGATTACAGGCCTGTGTTATTGAGCAGTTAGAGCTATAGTCATATAAATCAGAACTTTTAACTCTAGGCAATCCGTTGTGCAATTAACTAAAGGGTACTTTGTCATTTCAAGGCTTGTGCACAGACTTGGCAGGGCTCAGAGCTACCGGGGAAAGGGGTGGGAAGAAAAAAAGTTTTTAGGCTACAGAAAGGTTTTCGACTACAGCAACCATCACACCCTACAATGCCTTACCCCCCAACCACCACCGCAAGAACCTGCCAAGACTGTATACTGGCAAAGACAACCTCATAATCAGCATCTGCCACAAAGACAACATCATACTGAGTATTTGTCACCAAGTCACCTCTGGAATCCCTAGTGACTTCTCGTTCATTAATTAAGCATTTTCTAAGCACGAGCCATGTGCATAACATTGTCTTAGGTGCTAAGATGATGCCAGAGACGTGAGAGGTGATAATAGTAATGTAAACAACAATATTAAGACGATGTTGATAATGAAGAAGAAGTAGAAGAATAAATGTATATGAGACATATCTGAGCATTTACTATGTGCCAGGCACTATTCTGTGCATTTTCACCCATTATCTCATCCAACCATCAGAACAACCCTACGAGGCAGGGATTATTTTTATTTCTGTTTTGCTGAGGAGGAAACAGAGCACAAGGAAGTAAACAATTTGCCTGAGGTCATAAAGCTGGTAGGTGGCAGAGCCTGATACAAACTGAGTTACTAGAGGAAAAAGTTTAAAAACTCAGACTTGACACTAGCCCTGACTGCAAATTCCAGGTCTAAAACCTACTCACTTTAAGACATTGGGGTTTTCTAAACCTCGGTTTTCTGATCTGTCAAGTGGGATAATAATATTGTTACCCCAGTAGATAGAAAAAATGAGACTGAGCATGTAAGAAGATTTAGCACAGTGTTGAGAACATAATATGCTAAATAAACATTAGCTAGCATGGGGCTGAAGGAGAAGAAAGAAAGACCCTTGTCCCCTGGCCAGTTCATAACCTAGCTGGTGAGAAAGAGACAGAAAGAATCCTGAAAGGAGATCTGCTGGTGGGGTACCAAAATATCAACAAATAACCAATGCATGGGTGCGCAGAAGAGGAGCACATAAACAACGGGAGGTATGGCTAGAGATGACTTGAGGACATGGTGAGACTGAGCTGGTCCTTTCTGGGGCTTTGTAAACTCTGAAGGGCTATATCTACCTATGTTAGGAAACATTAAGAATGCAAAGGCCTCGGACAAGGGAGAGAACTCCATGTCATGGAGGCATCGTATGAGCCAAGACTTGCCATTAAGAATGAGCAAGCCATGCTAGACAAACCTTTGGGAGGTCAGCCTAGCTCATCTAGATGGGTGGGGGGAGAAGTGGGTGGGGATAACCTTGCAGAGGTCTAGAGGGAGCTGGATTACGCGGGAGTCCTAAAACAGAGGTTGACTTTGATCTCAGCTCTACAATCACTGAGCAGCCACCAAAAGCCTCCTTAGAACAATGGAGCTGGCTGGGAGTAGAAGGCTCAGGGTGGGCAGGGATCATGGAAGGAGCAGGACAGAGAGGAGTGCCCAATTCTGTATTGAGAATGAGGACATTTCGAAAGACGGTAGTGAAGTCAGCCTTCCAGAACAAAATGCCAACGCAATATCCCTGCCACGCATCTGTAAGATGCTTCAGCTCCCCAAGAGGGTACAAGAAGAGAGAGTTTGGAGCAAACCATCTATCTCTATCTATTGCCTAGCACAGGCACCTGGCTCTGTGGAGTACAAGTTACCATGGCAGGGAACTCAGAAGACCTGCTGCTTCTGTTTGCTACCTGGCAGCAACGTCCCTCCAATTAAACAGGCCATCATCAACTGATCAGAATGCAGATGGCAAGAAGAACGTGAGCGGAGGAGACAGGCTACGTTACCTCTTCCCCCTAGTCATCTGGAGCTGTTACCAACTCAATATGGTTGGTGGAACAGGAATATCCAGGTCCCCTTTCTCTCTCAGGAGCCTAGACAGGCTGCAAAACAACTAGTTAGTTACTCGGCATAGTGAAAGATACAAGAAAAGTATAGGACAACGACCTGTCCCCCTAATGCTTACCATCTAATTGAAGAGAGAAGACAATACACAAAAGAACATAAACCAGTTCTTAGTCGTGCTCAGTCAGGTCCTGACTGCAGTCGCCACACCCAGAATCAGCAGGAATCAAAAACTCAGAGGCCTCCAGAGGAGGTGGCCTAGAGGCTGGGCTCAGAAGACACTAAGGATGTAGCAGGCAGAGAAGAGGAGAAGGTATTTCAGATGACAGAGGCACTAGGACGGCATCATTCCAGAGCAAGGGGCGGCCAACCGAGAGACAGGGGAGCTGGGGCTGAGGTGAGCATTGTGGAGTCGTGCAAAATGAATGGAGACCAGAACGCTAATGGGGGAGAAGGTGGGGTTGAAAAGCAGGCACAGAGGGAGCTATGGCAGGTCCCTAACAGAGGAGGGAGGGAGACATGAGGATTATGGTGGTTCAGAAGCAGAAGTCTGACATGCTCTAGAAGCCCTCAATGCCTACCCATCCTCTCATGACATATGGCACTAAAGACCATCTGGCCTTGGAGACTGGCCAGATATTTGCTCTCCGACCTCCTCCACAGCCTCCCATTCACAGACAAGTGGATTCCTTGCAGGAATATAGGGTGACGGGGCTTTCCTGCCGCCCACTCTGTGTTCGGTCACTTGCCAGGGTGCTCTGTCTTGCTCCACAGCTGGATGCCAACAAGGCAAGGAAATATTAGACAGAAACAGGCACCCTCCCTAAGAATCCCCTACTACACGCACGTGGACAAGCAGGCACGTACCCACCACACACCCCATCTCTCACCATCTGGCTGAGCAAACTTCTGGTCTCAGAAAAAAAAGAAAAAAAAAACCCGGAAACCTCTTAGAGATACTTGTTTAATATCTGAAAAGTGGGGGAGCAGATGAAGTACGCGAGTTTCATTTAGAAAATCATTAGGAACTATTATAGTAAAACGAGGCTTCCAGTTTCCAAATAAAGCTGAAACAATCACACTGAACAAACTGGCAGAGCTGGCGAATGAAGGAGCCACGGAGAGGAGCAGGAAGGAAGGAAGTCTGATAAAAATAATAACTGGAGGCAAATAGGAAGTTGTGACACGCCACGCCAGGGAATTACAGTCAGCCCCCCTTGCCCCTTCAGGCCAGAGGATCAGCTTGACCAATGAGCAATGGGAAATCCACCAATCAAGGTGACAGCCTGGAGAAGGCTCTCGTTCAATCTTCAGGAGTGTGGTCTCCACATTCCAGGGACCCTCTGTTCCTACACATCCATTTGCAGCCCATGATTTCCATCTTATAAATCCTCACAAAATCACCTCTGGAAGAGGAAGGGGCTGGCGTCAGCCTCTTTTTGAGATATAAAACTGGACTGGGGGCCAGGTGAGGAATGAGACAAGGGGATATGAATGAGTAGCTCCCCTCCGAGCAAGGGAAGAGGGAGAGGCAATTCCATTCACTCAAACTCAACAGATATTTACTGCCTACTAAATGCAAGGCATGGTGTGAGCCAGTGTGGAAAGGTTCAAAAGAATGCAATGCACAGGCTGTACCCTCAAAGACATTAAAGCTTAGAGGCGGAACACGAGACATGCATGTAAAAGATAAAGAACCAGTGCAAGCTAACAACGCATGACAAGAACAGGGCAGATGCAAGGCTAAATGCTAGATGAAGAGGGCTAAGAGTTTTGAATATAGGCACCAAGCATGAAAGCAGAAAATAGCCCCTTCTCCGTCTAAGGTTTACCGTCATCTGGGAACACCACACCCATCTCCAAACCCCCATGCATCCCTCCTCCGGCTCGTACATCCTCTCCTGGCTCCACTGCAAAATTCTACATCTCTATCAAGCTGGAAATACTCATCCTATCCACTCTTCAGTCACATGGCCTGTTTTTCTCTAAAATGGCAGCCCCCAGGGTTAAACCTCTTAAACTCCATACGGCCCCAAGAGTCACCTCCTGCCGTCCCATGCCACCTGCTTTTCTTTCCTGCTTGGGAATGGAGGACGGATAGGTGGGCCTGTCAAGAGCTCCCAGGCACCCTTCACCTTGTTCCCTGACAGGCTCCTCCCCAAGGGCCCCACAGGCCACTCCTCGCTTGCTGCTTTCTTTATAAGCCAGCCAGGAGAGCAATGCTCCGATGAGCGGTCCCCTCACCACCTCTCACCAACGCAGAGCTTGGGGCTTGCCATGTTTGTCACCAGAATAGGGTGATGAGCTCAGAGCAGCCAGGCAGGCCCTTCCTCCAATTCTGCACCATTCATGGGAGGAGGAAGGAGACTCCCTCAGGGTCTCAGAAAGCCCTCTACCTCCAACGGAGCAGTTCTCCATTGCCTCTGCTACATTGCTTGCTCCTTGGAATCCATCCTTATCCTCTCTGCCCAAAGAGAAGGGCATGGTCAACCTTAATAAAATAAACTGTTAATAGAGTGGGCAAGGGACTTCATCTCCCTTCCAGAAGACACAATCTAATTCACACATTAATTATCTTGCTAGAAGCCTCTAGGCCTCTCTCTACAAGCGAATTGGAAGGATTTGGAAGTGTCATGCCCTGGAAATCCTCGGATCTAGTCATATAAATACTTAATTGCCATCTGAACATCCACATCACATCACTTCAGTATACCCAACAAGTGTGTGGCCAAGTTCCTTCTCCAGTGAGGCTGAGAGATGGAGAGTACCACAGGCAGCCTTTTCATCTTTCTCCTTTACTCTCTACTCCTTTTCTTTCCCAAGACACTTGCATCTTGGAGACCATAGGAGAGCCGGGGGGGTGGGGGGGAGGAGGGGGCACGCCGGGGGGGCAGGGGGGCAGTGCTCCCTTTTAGCAGTAAGCAATGGCTCTTTAACTGGCTGTTGGCTGTGACCTTAATCATGACAATGAGGTTTAGTTTCTCTTTTGGTAGAGAGATGAGAGCAGCAGACTTCAAATGGTAGATAATGGTTGGTCTCCTGAACAATGTACCCCAAAGGTCACTCCTGCATGCAAGAAATAAGAGAAGACACAGATGCAGTGTCTGTTTCCATAACAGCTTAACCTTCTAAGAATCAGAGGGCTTCAAGAGCCTGGGAGGTCCTTGGGCCTTCTACGTATCCAGGAATAAATGTACTCAAGCATTACAGACAGATCACCTAGAATATTTTTAGACTTCCAGATAAGAAATGCCACATAGAACATGGAGCAATTGTGGAGATGTCGGGGTAGGAGAATCGGACAGTAATAGAGAGTACAGGGCATGCCACCCAGCAGAAAGAGCTAAGTCATAAATCCCCGAGACAGCGTGACATGACCTTCAAGGGGGCTGACGCCCTTCAGTTAAGTCTATACTTGAATCTTAAAAATAAAACTGAAACACCCAAGACAAAGTCATCCTCAGTAGACATTATTTTCAGGTTCCATGATGGGGAGTAACATCCCCCAAAACAAACTTTTAGCAGGCAACTTTCTGCCTGATGATTAGTTTCATTCATGTCTTGTGGGAAACGCTGGAAAGCTGATCTCTGTAACCACCACCACAATGCTCCCAAAGCTCCCAGACTGACAATACTAGGAGGCAAGAACCTTAGAACATTCCAAAGCCTGTAGGGGACAAGCTCTCAGATGGTCACAAAGTTGCAAGATCATCCACAGAGCACATGAGCTCTCTAGGCCTCAGTTTCCCCATCTGTAAAATGAGGATGTTCCTTCTGACTCTGACAGTCTATAGACAGATCTGTGATCTATGAGCTTATAAGCCCCTCCCCTTATGGGGCCAAGACCCCATTTCCACAGGTGCTCCGAGGTGGCCCAGCACAGAGCACCCTTACGCTCCAAATGGTGGTAAATATCCTTCACAAATGCTAAGACAGTATTTGAAGGCTAATGCTACTTTTAGCCCTTCCTGGAAAAAATCTACTTATTTTAAAACTTCACCTGGGTTGTTCACACAAGGAAGACAAATTAAAAGGGAACCTGAACATGAGAAGGTAGCGAATGACATCGGAACCCCAGACTTCACTCTAGCCAGGGTCTAAGCCTACCCTGTCCTTCCAGGCAGAAGGATTTCAAGTGAATTCCATGGGACCCTCTTCCCTTTTTTAGCCAGAGCCCCACCATGAGATGGCGCACCCACAAAGGGAGTCCAGAGCACTGCAGAGGAGAGAGGAGCCACCCCACAAGAAGGAAGTGAGGTACAGGGAGAGCAGAGTTGCTTTCCTTTGAGCTGCACAAGATGCTGGGTGGGATAAAGGTCAGTCCTGCTTGGCTTCCTAGGTGCTGGGAGGGTAGGCCAAGGGGAGAGTGGTAACAAAAAGGTCACTTCCTGTTGCAGGAGCTCCCAAGAACAGTAAAAAGAAGACCAGTGGCTCCCATTTCCCCTGAGGACCAGCCATTCATTTCTTCCGCCTCACTGTATTAGTTTCCTTTTGCTGCTGTAACAAATTACCACAAATTCAGCAGCTGAAAACAACACAAATGTATTATCTCACAGTTCTGAGGGCAAGAGGTTCAAAATGGGTCTCACTAAGCTAAAACCAAGGTGTTGGGAGGCCTGTGTTCCTTCTGGAGGGTCTAGAGCAGAATCTGTTCCCTTACCTTTCCAGCTTCCAGAGGCTGCTTGCATTGCCCCTTCCTCCATCTTCAAAGCCAGCAACATCGGGCTGAGTTCCTCCCAGGCTGCCATCTCTCTGGTTCTCTGCTTCCGTCCTCACATCTTCTCTGACTCTGACACCCACCCTCCCGCCTCCCTCTTCCACATTTAAAGACCTTTGTGATTACAATGATCACATTGGACCCACCTGGATAATCCGGGATACTCTCTCCATTTTAAAGTCAGCTGACTAGCAATCTTAATTCCCCTTTGCCATTTAACCTAATAGTCACAGGTTCCAGGGATCAGGACATGGACATCTTTGGAGAGTACTATTCTGCCTACCATACTCACTAACCGTGCATCTTTAGGAGCAGGTTTTTCTGTCCTAACCTTCTGCCTGATGCCCTGAGGCTGCCTACACTATCCATCATGGCAGCCCATAAGCCTTTGCTAAGAGGTAAAGTATCTCATGTCACCTTCCTCATACCCCAAGTCACATGGCCCTGTGAGTTTCAGGAGCACTTGAATGTATACCTCACACTGGCGTAATCCACTTGCTATACCTACCTGTGGGTGCATATGCATGTGCGTACATGCACATGTGTATACAGTGTGTGGTTTCAACCCTTGAGAGAAGGAATTATGGTGTATACATCCTTGAATCTTCCATAGGATCTGGCACAACTCTAGACACCAAATGAGACACTCAATACTGGTGGCTTATCTGATTCTAGGACCAATAATCTCATCTATGGATTATCCAGGTTCCAAAACACGGCAATTGCTAAATTTTAGCTTTGGAATTAACCTGAAAGGAACTTGTTGAAAAGCACATGGCAGTGCCTTTCATACAACAGGTACTCAATAAAATTGTCCCTCTTTCTTCTCTCTCTGATTCCATTTCTTTTATCCATTCTCATTGCTCACTTCACTGATGGGGAGGGCTAGTTAAAATATGAGTAAGAACCAATAATGAAGCTTTCAGAACATTTGAGGATTTTCAATTCTTTGAGCCTTACTGTCACCCACCCATCAACCTGGTGGTCACAGGAATGCTAAATGTCAACTGTGTTAAATTCCCTGTGTAGTCCATCCCAGGTGTAAAATGCTGTGTTCAATTTCTCCAGCGAGCCATCAGCTGATCCCATTCCCACTTACAAAAAATAATAAATAACCCTTTCCTCACCTTCAGACGAAAGAGATGACTGAGCCTGTAAACCTACAAGACCAAAGCCCTCTACCCGGGCCCTGCCTCGTGCTCCCAGTGAGTCTGAAGACCAAAAAGGAGGAAAGGAGGAGGGGAAAAAGGGCAGAGCAAGACTCAGTACAAAGCTGCAGTGAGGAAACACGGCTCTATTTGGCGGTAACGCAACCAGAGTTGGGAGATCAAACCAAAGCCGTCAGAGGCTTGCAAATGACTTTTTCCCTGTACCTACTTTGGCGCCAAGACAAACACCAGGGGCAGAGAAGAAGGCGAATACGGTGAAACTCGGGCTCCTGAGTTTAGCTCCCACTAAATGAAGTGTGGAACCCATATTGAGATTACATTAGGCATTTTTCACAGACCCACCCTTGCTAAGAAAAGACCGTCCTGAGCCGGTGCTGGGGCACAGCCAGCTCTGCTCCTGGGTGTCTCAGAAGCCATACTTCACACGCAGCAGCCTCTCCACGTTGGGGCTCTCTGGGCACTAGTAAAAAGACCCAGGTCGCTTAGCCCACATCCACAGGAGACCTAAGTATTTTGCCAGCCTGTGGGGGCCTCTGAGGAGAGCCATGTGGGATGGTTACCAGAGGTAGGGTGTTCTTTGACGCCGCAATCTGGCCGTAAACCTGCTCTATAGTACTGCTGTAGTCCTAACAGGTTTCTGAGGACCACCAGGCCAATCCAGCTGAACACCTGTGCCAGGACGGCTTCACACTGCCAGGGGAGCAATTTCCACGGATGCTCACCTGCCAGGAGACCCACTGCTTCTACTTAAAGTCCTGGACCTAGCAAGCCAGGGCCAAGACCGCTGAAGCCCCACTTTCCTGCCTTACATGTGGGGTCAGTGAACCTGGGAAGGAAATCATATCAACCCTGACGGTGCTCTGGGTAAGATCTGCAGCCCAAAGCTCAGGTCTTAAAAGGGAAAAGCCCCCTTTGGGCTCTGCTGGACCTCAGACTCACCTATTGCTTTTTTAATTCCAAGACCAGAGTAGACTTTGGAGAGATTGGGCCACGTTTTCCAGTGGCTACCAGGCTCTCAGCAAAGAAGCATGGCAGAAAATGTAGACAGAGACCTTCAAGTGGAGAACCCAAGGGCATTCTGCCAGCATGCCTCTCCTCGGGCTGACCGGCCCCACAAGGTGCCAGAAGGGGTGGGGTGGAGCTAGTAAGCAGCCAACTCCTCTGGTTTAGGGCATTAATTAGGACTGGAAACTGCACCCCACATATTTTGCAAATGGATTCATTCACCACAAGAGCGTGGACACCTCAGCAAGGCAGGACACCAATGGATTTTGTGAAGAAAGGAGCAGAGAGATGGACAGGCAATGATTTTGATTTTGGAGAGATCTGGAAGGTTACCAGCCCTGTGAGTAGCTGCACTATAAAAAGAGTCAGACACGAAGTATTTCCTTTCCCATAAAATATTCATTGCCGCATGGAAGAGCCAAGAAGCCGAAACCTCAAGCATTTCTAACTTTGTACTGCAGTAATAACAGAGTTTTATAGGAACCTTCTGATTGTATTTATACCAGGCTATAAATACACTTCCATCTAAGAGAAAGGAGGGGAGACACATCTAGCTCCCCTCAGAACCTGGACTGTGAGGAGAAAGACTCCAGGTACGCTCACAGCTCCATTTAGCATTTCAGCTAGAAAACAGCAGATGGAGTGACCTACGATCAGTAGTTACAGGCGTACACACAGAGACACGACGCTCCGCTCCACACCTCTCACAAACAACGCTTGGGACGCCTTCAAAACCCATTTATAAATGGTACTGCTCTTGCTTAACAATGGAACAACATCCGTAGTGCGTGATATTTACTCAGGTCTGCAACGGACAGAGCGCTTTCCCATCCCTCGATCCTGAAAGCAAGCCTGCACTGGGGGCCCTACGAAGGAGGTTATGCAACTCGTCCAAGGTGACACAGCTAGAAGGCAGCAGAACCAGGCCAAGAACCTAGGCCATCTGACTCCACCTCCAGGTTCCTTCTCTGAAGCTGCCTCTACTAATAGACACTGTAAGGCAAAACTCTGAAATACAACTTGAGAGATGAACCATGCTTTGGCGGCATGACTCTACCCTCTGTGACTGACTGATGTGGAAAATCGGTCAATCTTGCAGGGGCAGTGTTTTCCTTTTCGTTTATATGAAATAACGAACCCCTGCCAGAGGTTACCATGGTTGGTGATTTGCACATTAAACCAAGCGTCGAACGCTCTCTAACTACTCACATGCATTCACCAGACACACAGATGCACAGACTTCATTTAACTAGACTCTTTTACTGCGTTCTCGACAGAAAGGGTGTAGGTTAATAAAATGATGCGTAATAGTTGCAGAACATTTGGCACTGAAGTTTCAGTTGAGATTAAGTTCACAGTAAAAGCTTTTCCTTTACTTTCAGAAAAGGTGGCCTGCCCTTTCTTCAGTCTTACTAACTGCCCCAAACCCAGTTGGATTCTGCTTAAAAGACTTTTTTAGTATGTAAATTCGTTGACGTCCAACGATGTCTTCAAAGAAAGACAGTCAAAGATGCAGAGTAGGCAAAACCTCCCCACTTGCCCTTGGGTACACTCACACCAAAACCAGATGGACTCTGCCAAAGGCTCACTTAGGGCCATTCAAAACCAATGAACATGTCTACATATTCTGGAAGCACTTTTAAGTGTGTCGATGCCAGACTGTCTCTGACCTGCAGTAAGTAGAATAAACCTTGTATCATCAGAAAGTTCTGCTGGATGTCTCCGAGAATTTAGTTTGTGTTACAAAGACAGAGAGAAGAGAGTCAACTCTGGCCCCCTCTGGGATAATTTATTCTGCTTCCTTCAATTTAAAGTTAGTGTGGCCCTAATGGTTTTTAATGGTTCTAAATGATTCAATGAATCTGGGCATTCACTGGAGGGCCATCTGGGGACAGGCCTGCCTCTCTGCAAACTGGCAGGCTTCCCTATTTGTTCTGTAGAACAATAAATGTCAATGAATTAAAAGCTTCAATTATTCAGAACATTTCCAACACCTGACTCTTATGAAAAACCAGATCAGTGAAAACAAAATATTTTGTATGCAACCATTTAGTGAAAATGTTTAAAGACACATCCTAGTTCAGGATTTCTCAATCTCAGCACTAATGACATTTTAGACCAAATAATTATTTGTCTAAATGGGGGCGAGGAGGGGGACTGCCCTGTTCATGGTAGAGAGCTTAGAAGCATCCATGGCTTCTATCCACTACATACCAGTAACAACCTCCCTCAATTGCGACAACCAAAAATGTCTCCAGACATTGCAAATGTGCCCTGGGGGACAAAACTGGCCCCGGGTGAGAACTACCTTCTTAGGGTAAACACTAATTCAAGCCAATGCTACACCTTTCACGTGGCACGTGCAATCAGACAGGTTAGCCAGAGCACTAGCCCTCATGTGCTGCAAGATCATGAAATGTCAAAGGATTCAATTACTTCGCTACTCAGTGCTTACAAAAACAGGAAAATATATTATTCTGTTTTGCAAAGCGTTTCAGCAGAGCTTATAACCAAAAGGATTTTCTAGTTAAACCTCAGTTAGCCAGAAAATGTAATGAATTGCCATAGCTTCATCCCCTAATATCCCAGTTAACTGTGCTTTATTACACAAGCGTACACACGTACACAGGACCACCTTGAGCTACACTTATTTAGCCTCATAAAAAGATGCTACTATCAGCTCACTTCTGGGATCGAAAAGAGGGCTGAAAGCCTCTATTTTATTTAGGAGGAGTTGGGAGAGGGAATTGGGAAAGCAATTGCAAAGGAGAGAAAATGAAGTTTTGATCACCTCACTGGATACTGTCCTTTCGGGTGTCCAGAGCTCACTAATAAAAGCCACTGCAAGCCCAGAGACTGCCATCTACCTGCATTCAGACTAACCCACGCACAAGCTCCTACAGATCTTTATATGCATGTCCTTGCAAGCACACATACCGACACCCGCCCATCCACTGATGGGGACACATATGAGTCACACCTGGTCAAGCACAGCCCCATGGCTCCCTGAAGCCACAGCATCAGTCCTGGATTCACAAGTGCCACATCTCAACTAACCTGACAAATGAAAGTGGAAAGTGGCCAGGGGGAAGCTATGAAAATCACACGCAAATACATCTCCCCATCCAAGCCCCTCCACACTGCTGGGTGCACACGGCCTCCAAGAGGGCTTGAGAGTTTTTCCACTCTCTCCAATGACAAAGTAGCCAGGGACATCCAGATGCATGCTCTCCTCAAAGACCCAGGCAGTCCCCGGGATGGCACACCCTCTCTGGGGTCAGGCCAGGCCCTTGTGACATTTGCTCTTTCCTCCCACAAAGAGGGTGAGCTGACAAAGCAAAGAGGCCTCTCTCCCAGGCTAACAAGCAGAAACTTTCCTCCGTAAAAGAAAAAGCCTGCTCTTCCCTGGGCAGCCCACCTCTCTCTAGGACCATCATTAAGAGACACTTGATTTCCACACACACCTTGCTCGTCCAAGGAAATCAATATGAAAATCAATTCATCCACTGATATATTTTATCAAGATACACGTGGCCATGCCACATTTCATTTACAGTGCAGCACTCGGGGAAGCCAAGGTCACGGATAGAAGGCAGACTGCAGGAGGCAGGAGGGGGAGAAGCCCGTATTCTGCACTGGCTGCAAATAGAAAAGTGAATGAAATAGGAACAGAGATAGAGAGGGGAGCCTGGGGATGCGACAATGACTGTATGTAGGAGGCGCAGCGTCGGTCCAGCTTGCCAGCTTGTTTAAATGTGAAATAGTTGGTAGATTTAGAATTCTAAGTATTTTTCTTCTGACCGCGGCAAACGAGAAATGGTTTCACTAGCGCGCTGGTCAGTAGAATACAAAATATTTTTGAGCAGAAAATGAAGAGGGAGGGAGAAAAACGGGGTTGGGTGGGGCGGAGGGTAAGAGAGACCAGACAGAATCTGGCCAAGACACGACCAAGACAAAGAATGAAAGGGATAGGCGGGAGGGCCAAGGGACATGTGCTGGGAGCGAGCGTATGGCAGGAAGCAATGGGAATTTCAACAAGCCTCAGGGAGAAAAATTATGATATCTGCATGGCTGCAAAGGGGCATATTTTTAGTAAATTTGAAAGTGATTTGCCACACACGGCACCATCCCACTCGGAGGCTCTCCGCCGGCTCCAGTAGCTGCGCCATGGATCAAATGTACTCAGTAATTGCAGAGTCACTGCTACCCTCTTACCTCGAAACAGAGCAGATTAAAATAGCATGAACAGCTATAATAACAGGTTTGGGATTCAGCTTTTTACAGCCAGAAAAATGCTTATGGAAATAAGGATTTTGCTGACTCTTTTCAAAGTGAAGAAAAGGAGAGAGAAGTAGCTCGCAGAGCTGAAGAGTGAACTGTATGTACCTGGTCCAGAAGGCCCTGGGCTGCGGCGCGCCACCTCCCACCCAGACCCAGGGCTAAAAATAAAGGCTGCTGCTCAGATTCTTGGCGCCTGGATGCACCCTGGGACCGGGCCCTCTCCTCCTCGTCCATCCTGCCTCCACACTGGGGCTGGTGCTACGTCCATTCCCTCCGTCCCTTCTGGCCCCAGGGAAGAGGGTGCCTGCAGACTCTATTTACCCCTGCCATGTGGAGTGTCAGCCTCCCCTTGGCTACTCCAGTGCCAATGAAGGGAGGTTGAGTAGGACAAACGGAACATCACGGGGCAGATGACAGGAGCACGCCCACTTCTGGAGAAGGCAGACTGGCTGCACTAACGTAGACCCCTTCTAAACCAGCCCAGGGTTCCATGGGCCAGAACCCCAAACCAGATGCTGCTTGTCTTTTAGGGCCGAGCTTCACTTGACAAGATCACCAGTATCTTCAGAACACGCCCAGGACCACAACTGCTGCAAATGCTCGTGTGCTGACCGCGGGCCAGGTGCTAATAAGGGCTCTATTGGCTTCCCCTCACTGAATCCTGACACCTCCCCCCACCAGGATCTAAGTGGAATCAGACAGTACTGAGTTTGAATCACGACCAACACTCTCTAGCTGGAGAGTCTTGGGCATGTTAAATTACTTAAACATCTGACACTTAGTTTTCTCACCTGCAAAACGGGGGATAAAACCAAGTGGATGGTATCCCCACTTCTCCACAACTGGGGCTCAGGCACCTTCCACGTGGCCCCTGCAGAAGTGGCTTGGGGTCTGCCCGGCAGGCATCTGGGCTGCCCACTGATAAAGCAAGAGCAGGCTAAGGTGCTGACTGCCCTGCCTCGGCCTGGGAAGATTCCCCCAAAGAGATGCTCCCGGGTGTTCATGCTGGCACAGGGCAGGTATGCCGGTGAGTTGATGCCGCGTCACTCAAGGGCATCACCCCTCCTAGTCACCAACACCTCGGGATCCCCCCAGGCCTTCCTAAGGAAGCCGTACAGCTAGTGATTTCTCACTCCTTGCTGTAGCCATGAACACTGCACTGAAGCCAGAGGCCGGATGGGATGGGAACAAGGGGAGGGGAGACTGAGCTCCCAGAGAGGGAAAGAAATGCTCCAAAGTCCTATCAAAACTAAGCAAGAAAAGCTTAGATCTGGGCAGGCCCAGCTCCCAGCCTTAGGCGGCCCACTGGGTCTTTACTAACTCGCCTCACATCACCAGGTGACGCAGCCCGGAGGCTGGGCAGGGAGAGAAGACATCTCTCCTCTCAGCGCCCAGTCTCCAGCCTTTCGAGGAGACAGCACCAAGGTTCTGCAACTCCATCCTAAGACACGTGCTGAGCTGCATTGTCTAGGGCACCAGATTAATCACATAACCCCTCCCAAAGCCCTGCTCGGGACTGCCAAGGGGCACATGTGACATCTGATAAGAGGCAGAGATCTGCATGGCCACGTGGGTGGCAGCTTCGGGCTTTGCCAGCAATGGAGCAGGCCCCTCCCTAAGCCCTTCTGACTCCCCAGCAGGCCCACAAGGACTCCAGTCAGGATCCCCCTTCCGATGCTTCCCTCCTCTAACCTCTGACACAAGTCCTAGTCGAGTCCATCCGACTCCACACTCAGGCACTGCCTCCCACCCGCCCACCGACACCTGGAAGGTAGAGCATTCTCAGCAGCATAAGCAGCCATCTAACCGTGTGTGTGTGTGTGTGTGTGTGTGTGTGTGTGTGTGTGTGTGTGTGTGTGTGTGTGTGTGTGTGTGTTGACAGGAGTAGGGGAGTGGGGGGCTTCAGACCATTACAGTGGCTCCCTAACTTCAGAGCCCATTAGAATGATCCCAGGAGCCTGCAGTATATAATACGCCTTTCTGCTCCCACTCCAGGGATTCTGATTCCAGCCCATCCCTGTGAGACGAGTGATTTTAACACGCATCCCGTGGGATGCGAATGCAGGTGGGTCAGCAGGTCACTCTGGGAACCCTTTGATCTACGGGCTGCAGTGGAAGAGAAGAACCATCTAGGGTCAGGATTCTCATGACAAGAGATGCACCAGGAGGGCATATCACATGTGAATGGCTTTTAAAATATGACACATGACACACACATCCCCGCCTCCATTCTGAGATAGGACCCAACCCTGGGGAGACACTGCTGTTACCAGGCTGTGTGACCCAAGGGAGCGGGCTAAATTCTTTGGGGGTAGGGGGGGTCTAGGGAGGGGAGCAGGTAGAAAATGTGGTGCAACCCTGATTCAGGAACCAGGGGGCGCTAACCAGGGTCCGAGGCGGGGTCGAGGAGCCAGTATTCCCTACTTCTGCTCAACCGGAAAAAGAAAAGACAGGTCCTGGCCTTCAGGATGCTTATAGTTGCTGGGAGAGATGAGGCTATTAAACCAGGAACAACCAGGGAACACCAGAGCTGCTCTCAAAATAAGTGTAATTCTGTGCAGCAGAGACGCTGCTGTGGATGGGGGGGTGGAGAGATCGGGGTGTCCCCTCACAGGTACGGGAGCTCACTGCGTCCTCAGGCCAGGAGTGGCCCTCCTACCAAGGTCATATGACCAGGGCCTCTGGGCTTAGCCACGAACACACAGGGCCTCACTCCAGTTTGTGAAAGTCTCCAGGAAATAAGTTTTCAGAACCTCCCTCAAGAGGCAGTCAGTCTGACCACTGCCCCAGGTCCTACTGCTGTCACTGCAGCCCAGGTCGCCAATCCCGCCCTTGAGGAAGACAAGGCCACAGCCACTCTCAACAATACTCAGCTCCCTCAAATTAGATATGGGGGTCTCACCACCTTCTCTGTCGTAAACCACACTGGCTCAGCCCCTTCATGGTCAGATTTCCTGGGACCACCCCACAGCACCTAGTTAGATAGGCTGTCCCAGACCTTTGTTACACCCAGGGCCAGTACCACCCAAATAGTCTGACATGTCCCCAGAGGGAGGAACGAGGACAAAGGGCACCGCTGCCAGGAAAACTCTGCATGGATAAGGAAACAGGGAGAAGGAGATGATGAGGCTCCTATTTAGTGGCTCCCTTCTAGATATTTCAATACAGAGCAGCAGATCGCCTCATTTTAAGACCAGCTAGGGCAGAGCTGGCATTAGATAAAAGCATTATCCATGCCTGGGCAAAAGGGATGGATTCCAATGAGAGATCACAGAGGCAAAAGGGTCAGAGCCAGAAAGATCCTTAAAGCGGCAGAAGCTTTGGGCGCGGCTGGTTCCAACCTTTCGATCCAGGAGTACACACTGAGCAGGGGTGGGAGTCTGCGGGTATAACTGAGGACTCCACACCAACACACTCAGTCCTCTCCTTCAGCGAAGCAGGACTTGTCAGTCCCAAGGGTTTGAGGACGCAAACCCAGATCCGGCCAAAAGGCAGTGGTCGTTTCGTCTCTCTGTGAGAAGGGCCACTTTGCTCTTCCTGTTCTCTCTGTCGCCTCTTGATGGAAAAACAGACGCATCTGTGGAGTGAATTTCCTTCATGGGGGTTGGGTGTGACTCTAAAAGATCACATCTAGCTGTCCAAAGCAAAAAGGGTCTGAAGCAAGATGCCACTCCTGTGACAAGCGGCACCCCCGGACCCTTGCCCCAAGCCTGCCTGCCCCCCAGGGAAAACCAAAATGGGGAGGACGAGGTCACTGGTCAGGAGAGGTCAGTGGGAGGAGCACTTTCAGCTTCTACTTTCCTGTCACCATTGCCTCCTTGTGAAGGAAATGGATGAGTCTTCTTCAATCTTTGTTTTCTTTCAATTCACCAATATTTATTAAGTATCAATTATGTATTCATAGTATCCTAGTATTCCAAAGACCCCAATATCCAACTATGCAGGTGGCTTAGTTCTTCTTTTTTTCTTTGCTCTTTTATTTTTTCAGCTTTACTGAGGTATAATTGACCAATAAAATTGTAAGCTATTTAAAGTGTACATCGTGATGATTTGATACACATTGTGAAATGACTCCTCCCGTCTAGTTAACACATCCATCACCTCACATATTTATTTTTTTGTGTGTGAGAACATTTAAGTTCTACTCTTAGCAAATTTCAATGATACAACACAGTGCTTATCAACTACGTCCCCACGTTTTACATTGGAGCCTAGACCTCAATCATCTGATAGCTAGAAGTCTGCACCCTTTGACCCCCTCTCCCAATTTCCCCCACCCCCCAGTCCCTGACAACCACTTTTCTCCTCTCTGTCTCTGTGAGTTCTACCAGAAGTCCTAGGAGGAAAGACAAAAATCAAAACACAAGTGACATCACGGGGCAGTCGTGTGGGAACCCTGGCCGTGCCATTTGATAGTTATGCGACCTTGGGTGCATTGCTCAACGACTCTGGGCCATCGCTTCCTCACGGCTAAAGTGGAAAAAAACCATACCCCCACCTCCTACTGCAAAGGCCGCTCTCTGGCTACAGGAGGTCAGGAGAGAAATCCAGGGGGCAAAATGTTAAGAACTGGCAAACCCCTAATCGGTAAAGGGGATATGGGAGTTCTCTGTATTATTCTTGAAACTTCTCTGTAAGGTGGAAATTATTTCATAAAAAGAAAACACATAGTGGTTCCCTTAGAGGAGGGTTGAAATGTAGAGGACAGTAGAGATATTAACTCTCCATGTATCTTTGTATTGCTTCATTTCTTAAAATGAGTGCGTGTGTCACTGCTGTCTTTTTTTTTAAGTCTGAAAGTTTAAAGGAAAACAGGTAGAAGGGGGAAGGCAGAGGGTCTGGGATCTGAGCCAGGCACAGGGAAAAGAGTCAGTAATGGTCACTGAGCTCCTGCCCCCTCCCCTCGGCCTGTGCCCTTAGCGCTGGGTGAACATGTAGATGGACAGGCCCCCCAGCCACAGCGCAAGCTCCCTGAGGACAGGAGACTGCCTCTCTCCTGCTTATGACCCCGCCCCTTCCCCAACCCCCTCCAGCCACACTCTGCACAGGTCATTCAATACCTGTGTCCACTGACAATGAGCACGAGTGAGAGGCTGGAACAGGTGCGCCCGGCAGAGTCATTAAGGACAGAGAGATTTTCATCAGCCTGGCTTGGCTTAACTGTCTCCTTCTGGTGCGTGAAGCTCAGGTTCCAGGGATGTGGCCAAGAGACGCTGATTTGCCAGTGGCCTAAATGGTGAGGCCTCTCAGGGTTATGGGTCCAAGGGGTTAATGTTTGGGTATTTTTTCCTCTCCCACCGTCCCCCTTCCAAATGACCGGCCCTAATCCCAGAGCTTAGCAAGGGTGGAATTCCAGAACACCTCAGTTCCGGACCTTGTTTGGTAGGCAGTCGGGGAAAGAGATGAAGGGAGAGATGCTGAGAAAGAGGAGAGGGTGGGAGAAGCATTTGGGGTAAACCTGAGAACTCTCTTGCAGGCTGCTGCCTTTTCAGTCATCACAGCCATGGACACGACTACCCAGAGCCCATCTTCTCACAACCTTTGCTGTAAGCACTGGTGACACTGATGTATTAAAAAATAAAGCAGGCTCTTTGCTTCCATGAGTTACCCTGACCCTGCGGCAATGCGCCTCGCATGACACTTACGGTGACTGGTAAATTGAGCAAACACGACATGGATGTCCTAAGAGTCAGAGAGAATCAAGCTGGACTTTACTCCCCATCACGCACGACCATCTCCCCAAAGAAAAGTGACCTTAAAAGCAGAACACATCTGCTGAAATCCTGCTGAGATTATTCATATGTTTTGATTCCTACTTCAGAAATAATAAGTGGTTCATGGGTTCCAAGTTTAAAAATACATTCATGATTTGGCCTCTGTAGCAGCCTCTATCCCTCTGGCTCAGGAGTATTTGCCACAAAAGGCTCCCTGCACCATCCTGGTGCCCATATATTCGTTTAGCCACAGGTGACAGGGGCGCATGGCCCCATATCATCTCTTTTTATTTTATTAAAAACTCTATTTTAAGGACATTGTCAATAAGAAAGGCTTAATTCCTCGGGAACGTAGAGCTAAGAGACTGGCAAACTGTAAATCCAGCTCTTTCTTGACAGTTCCTCAGAAGGACAGAGAATCCATGAGCATGAGAAATGGAAATTTATATTTAATTTCAACACCATGTGAAACCAAAATGGAGAGCAGCTCATTACAGGGTGTTAACAGCCAACAGGAACCCAAGGCCATCCTCGAACACTCTTCCATTCCTTCTCCAGCAAGTCCTCTCAGGTTTTACATATATATATGTATTTGCATATACATATACACACGCATGCATATATACACACAGCAGAGCCCTTCACCTCAAATGCAGTGCATTGACAATCAGGTTCAGATTCTAATCTAGCATGCAGTGTTGTCTTGACATTGTATTCAGCCTTCCTATCTATACTGTTCTCCTTCTGGGGGGCCTGATAAGCCCCCTTCCAATCCACAGGGCTCAAAGATGGATCCCGGCAGCCATGTTACACTATACAACCGCTATGGACTGAATTGTGTCCTTCCACCCCGCCCCCGGAATTCATATGTTGAAGCCTTAAACCCAATTTGACTGTATTTAGAGACAGTACCTATAAGAAGGTAATTAAGGTTAAATTAGGTCATAAAGATGGGGCCCTGATCAAATAGGAAGAGACACCAGAGAGCACTCACTGGCTTGCCCGCTCCAGTATGCATGCTCTCTCGCTCTCTCTCCTTCTCTGCCACATGAAGACACAGTGAGAAGGTGTGGCCGTCTGCAAGCCAGGAAAAGAACTGGCTTGGGTTCACCTGAACCCAACCATGCTGGACCTTGATCTTGGACTTTCTAGGCTGCAGAACTGTGAGAAAATAAGTTCTGCTGTTGCAGCCACCCACTCCTTGGTATTTTGCTATGGCAGCTCAAACAGACTAAGACAAGGACCCTCACCACAAAGCCTCCGGTGAGTAAGTGGCCAAGGGCAGACACCTACACAAGCTACAGTGGACAGATTCTCTCTCTAGAATTTGGGATATAGACATGGAAAGTTCAATCAGATCTTGTCATATGCAAACCTGGGCGTCCTAGGGTCGTCATTTTTAGACTCACTTCTGTCCACTGAGGGATGACAATGAAACTAGATGCACGGATAGAGGCTAGGATAAGAAAGAGAAAGAGAATTGCCTGAGTTTCTGACAGCTGATTCTTAGTTTTGCTCACTTGGCCTTTCAAAGGTGGGGCTGTATCCCTGGCTCTTGGGCTCCATGAAACACTCCCGTGTTAGGACAACAAATCCTCTTGATTAGCTTAAGCTGGCACAAATTGGATTTTTTACCTATAAGCAAAAGAGCCCTAATTAGCATACACCAACACAGACTTTGAGATCTTTAAGAGCCAATGCAGCGTCTTCTCCATGTTTATATAACCACCCTACCCTCATGGTAAACGTCCCATTCCACAGAAATCAAAGTGATAAATGTCTACTGAATTGAAACCAACAGGTACATCTGCCAAAAAAATACTCCTTAAAGAACCAGAAACCAAATACAGCCCAACTCAAGCTCCAGACAAAAATCAGTCTTCAACAACAATTATCTCTTTGCTGGGCCACGGATCTTGTACAGATTCGAAGGATCCCATGTTTTCCCCCTTATGTGCTTCACATACAGGGTGTGCATTCAGCAAGGGGAGAATAAAAGGCTGTTTCCATTTCTGATCCCACCCTCTGCCAACCATACCAGGCACACATCTGCTAGAATAAATGGTTGCTATAGAAATCACCATTTTTGGAACAGGCAAACCCAGTGTCTATGAAGAACGCAGCCATCTCAGTCCTCAGTGAAATTTGTGGGCTTGGGGCTCAGGAAGTGTCTTAGAGAACAGCCTGTACCTTGCAACCAAACTGACCGAAGATGGGGTCATGACACCACACGTCTCAAAGAATCTAACTTGACAGTCAAAACTGAAGAGCTGCCAGCAGGAGCTAAGGTTGTGCTGGAGGACCCTCCCTTGGGAGTAGAGTCAAAAATTGAAGATGTCCGTGAAATGCTATAAAACTGTCAATATAATACAGTGGCTGAGGTTTGGAATCTGGAATCAGTCAGTCCCGGGTTCACATTCTAGCTCTACCACTTGGAAGCTATGTAACCCTGAACAAGTTACTTACCCACTCTGTGACTCAGTTTCCTCATCTGTAAAATGAAGATGATAACAATCCATATTTCATGGGATTATTGTAATGATTAAATGAGATAATGTACATAAGTATTCAACTAATGACAGCAACGTACACTATTTTTACTAAATATCCGTGGTGCTAGCCAGAATCAAGAACCAGACATGGGAACAGCAAAGACCAAGAACAGAGTCATGGACTCTGTGTTTTGATTTGGTGAGGAAATAACCTCCCCATCTCACTGGCGGCCCAACCAAGGATGAGACTTCCATTCTGAAGCCTGAGGACGGTTATTTCAATGCTTGCATTCAGATGCTGTGGTGTTCCAGAGCCAGCTTGCACTGCTGCTCACATCTCTTCCCAACTCTGTCTTCAGTGACTTCACATTGGCAGCTTGAAATCAGCCACAGTGGGAGTATTTACATCATGGAAATCAGCAAACACTACAAATCAGGTAGTTTTTCATTCTAGAGAACTAGTTGTTAAACATTTCCTAGCATATCAACAGAAGAGCTTCTATACCAGGAAAGTGGGATGTGAGAAACATTTAGTACCTAAGATTCTGTATAATCTCAAGGTTTCTCTGAACATGGGTCAGGCAGGATTTCACAGGACACAGGAACTGCAAATGGGCATTCCTGATCGTCCCTCCGTGTTTTTTTCCCAATCTTAAACTATGGAGATTGGCTGCCTGGCAAGGCCCTGTCAAAGGAGGTGCCATCTTGAAGAGGCTAAGGTTACATGGGTTCCCAGGAGAGGGAAAGGAGAGTCCTGAAGGATGAGCAGAAGATCTAGAAATGAAGGCTGGCGAGGAGGCAGGGCCCCTGGGGTCGATGCTAGCCATTCCCTTTTCCATCTTTCTCGTTCAACTCCCAGCAATTTATCCCAACTCCAGACCAGCCACCATCATCATCATCTACAGACCCTGACAAAGGCCCTCAGGTCCCAAGGAAGCTCCTGACTTGGTTCCTAACATGGCACTGCCACCCTTTAGAGCTTGGGATGGAGCTGAATAAAGAAAGCATCCAAAGAAGTGCAGAGAAAGAATGTGGAGGAACCCAAACTCAGCGCTTTCCAGGGGTGAATATGGAGTGGGCACCAAGAGTTGACGAAAATGGGACAAATTAGAAGAGAGAATTTCTTCCATTTCAGAGGACAGCAACTTATAGATACAACGAGAATTCAGGGTTAAAGGAGGAGATGCAGAATAGACTGAAGAAAAGGAGATGGTATGAATCAGCAGAGGAGGAGCTGGGGGATGAATGAGCTGGAGGGAGCTGAAATGAACTCTGGTGGAAGGGGAGCGCCTCTTCCCCACCTGCTCCCAGCCTGCTGCCCTTGCACCTTGTCCCTGTTCATTGTAAGTGCTGGCTCTGCCCCCGAAGTCCTGAGAGAACCTGGGGAACAGAGGCCTGAGGGGTCTGGAGGTGGCTCCAACTGCCTCTCTGCTCCCTGGGAAAATAGAGAAAGACTCTTGCTGGCCTCAGGCGAATCACCTCCAAGTGATTGTACATAATGCCCCACCTCTCCTTACAGACTTCCCTCCTGGAAAGGTCCCAAGAGGCTGCCTTGCTCATTCCTCTCCAGACAAGACCCTCTAACTGTGCCCACAGGACTCTGCCCTTCTTTAATTGTTAGAGAAGACTGTGCAATCTTTCTTGCAAGAAATCCCTCCTCTGAAGAGAGGGGCTTCTCACTGGGGAGTGAACAACCCCTGGTGACAAGAGCTTTCCTCACTAGTAGCCTGCCATGGCAGTGGGGGAAGCTGGTGTGTCAGAGTCAAGACCCCAGCTCCACCCCTTCCTAGCTGTGTGATGCTGCACAAGGCATTTAACCACTCTGAGCTTCAATTTATCCTCTGAATGCTGATTTAATGATACTTACCTCAAAGCTGTTGAGAGGATTAAAGAAAATCTGGCTTCAAAAGCACCTAACATAAGGACTGACATCACAGAGGTGCTCACCAGAGGAGAGCTGCTGCTCTGGTGGTTGTTAGAACCCACACCCCCAGCCCTGCAGAGACCCACACAGAAGTTTTCTACCTGTCCAGGTAAGACCAGACGGAAGTCCTCCACCATGCTGTCCAACTCTAAACTTCTGTGGCCTGACACCCTCACCTCAACACAGCCCCTGTCAAAGTTCCCTCTTTCTGCTTCATGGGGAGAGGGACTCGTAGGTCACTCAGAACAGCAGTGGATGCTGAATTAGCAGTTCCGCGCAGGAATCCTCCTAGGATATCCCGCAGGCAAGTCCAGGGTTACCAAAGGGGAAGGCAGTGGTGGAGAGTGAACCTGTACACAGATACACGCACACACTCCCTCACATACACACCCACATTTACACACTGACACACACACGCTCACTCACTCACATACACACCCCCTGAATTCTTCATCACAAAGGTCAACCTGAAACGTCAGCCGAACTCCAAGTCACTGTCTGAGCGATGCGTGCGTCCCCTATTCTTTGCTACTCCGATCCTGAGTTCGTCACTTTGAGATAAGCAAAACCACGCAAGCTGGAACTCTGTCTCATCAGAGACACATGCCCCATCCTCCTTTCATTAGTGACATTATTCTCTTCCTAACCCCTCCCTCGAGCTGAGGCTCTCTACCTATTCACCTAGGGGTGAGAGAGAAGAAATGGAGGACAAAGCAGGAGGCCAAGGTTCCAGCCACTTCAACTCACAGGGCCTTAGTTTCCTCATGTAAGACACTGTGTGCTCCCTAATCTAAGATGCCATGACATTTGAAAATCTGAAAATCAGTCAAAACTACCAAAAAAAAAAATTGTCCTCAACACTGTAGCCCATTTTCTCTAGATCTTGTGGATTTTTATAAAGTAATCAAATATGCAACAGATTCAACACACTAATTTCAGACACACACCTGGGGTCCTGTGATAAAGTCAGTAGTGTCTAAACAGCCAAGGATTAAAATTTCAGAGAGTCATGATTTCATCAGTCACTAACTACAAAGGATTAATTTGGAGCGAGAGAAGAGCTCATGATTCGGGAATCCAGACCTAAGGAAAATATCTATCTCAGCTTTCCAGATGTCAGCACACACACCAATAAACGTCTTTGATGAAAACACTTCTCGTTATTCAGGGGCCTCCAAAAATACTGTTTTCTGCCATGAAATGAAGATACTTCTGATCCTTATACACTCTAAAATATCATCAAAAGTCAACGAACACAACTGAATTAGTATACAGACAACTTCTAGTCAAAATCTGTTTCCTTCAAGACCCATCGCAAATACACAGACCACTTCTACATAGTTTTCCCAAGATCTTCTCAAACATCATGTCCAAAACATGAATTTAATTATTTTTCCACCCAGAACTTCTTTAATATTCCCACCATCCACCAGTTATCCAAGCCATCACTCAGGAGTCTCTCTCAATTCCCTCCTCATAATCCTCCTGCCCAAACAGCAAGGCCTATCCATTTTACCCCTGCAATCTACCCTTCCCTCTCCGCCTCCTTTGCGGCTGCCATCACTCAGCCTGCATTCTCTCTCACCCACATCACTCAACAGGCTCCTAAGTGGTACCCCAACTCCAAGTTAACTCTCATATATCCATCCTCAATGTCAGACTGGGAGTGTACTTGCTAAAATATATTTCCTATTATTTCACTCCTCTGATTAAAATCTTTCAACACCTTGCCCCAAATTTACAGAATAAAGTTTAGGTCCCTTTGTTGAGCTAGCAAGACTTTCATAATGGACTCCACGTTGCCCCTGACCACCGCCTCTTCCTACCTCTTCATGCATCTCAAGTTCCAGTGAAACCAAATGCCCTACAGTCCTCTACTCTTTCCTCCCCTGGGCCTTTGCACATGCTGTTTCTTCTACTTAGAATGCATTTCTGTCTTGTCTAACCAGGGATCTTCCTCTTTCAAAACTCTGCTCAGATGTCACCTTCTCAGCAGTCTTATCTGCAGCCCCTCCCAAAGCACAGCCAATCACTGCTTCACCTCTGTTCCCTTTATCCGTTGTTCTTCACTGTAATACCACTTTACTATACTATACTGTATTGTTGTGCTTATGCATTTGCCTCCTCCTACTAGCTTATAAGATTCTTGGGGACAAGGACCATGTCTTTGGATTTCTGTGTCCCACTGTCTGGTATACAGTAGGACTCAATAAATACTGGATGAATGAATAACTCAGATGCAATCACGTCCCTCTTGGAGCTTCCAATGCATTTTCTGATTGTCTGAGAGAACATGTTTTATTCTGTCTTTGCTTACAGCCATTTGCGTACTAGTTCTAACCCCAAATTAAGAGCTAGGAAAAGGATTCCGTCTCACCATCACTTCTCCAACAGAGCCAAACGCATCTAGTAGGTATTCAGTAAATATTTCATGAATTGAATAAAGTGAGTTCAAAGCTACCTCCCAGTGGAGACGTAGCTTTAAAACACACACACACACACACACACACAACACATACACACACACTTACACACACACACTGCTCAATCACCTACTTAGGAGGCCCTGAGAGGTTTCCAAATGCCCCAAAATCCATCTTCTGAGCTGCAGGTTACAGAAGGTCAGATTCCAACCTGAGAATGAGGAGAAGTTGAGCAAAGCTGAAAAAGAAGACTACTCTTTCAGGTCAGTGGCTCCCAGGGATTAATGTCCCCATCACCCTTCACTTCACCTAGAATGTCCATTAAACACATGTATCCATATTCTTATTTCTCTCTTCCAGCACTTTCTGCCCCCAATTTCAGCAAATCTTGGGGCTAGCATTTGGAAGTAAAATTTTCTTGGCAAATAAAAAAAGAAGACCATGGAAACACATCTCCAGTGTCTACTTCCTGGAGTTGTGATTTTCTGCTGAGCGTGGTGGGGAACGCAAGCAGCCTGCAGCCCACCGCTCTCAAGAGAAATGTGCAAGTGAACACATGGACACTCATATGGATGCTAGGAGCCGGTGGGGCAATCCCTTCTGCAGAGCAGGCGGACACCCGCCTGCCTCTCTGTCCTTCTCCCCTCCCTTCCTCCAGGAAAGATAAATTAGCGGGCTGTCAGCAGAGGACAGCCAAAGCAGTTGTGTTTCTGTAAAGGGGCAGTGGAAGTGTCTTTGATTAATGAAACCTTAATACGCGGCTGTTAGACAACCTCTCCTCAGCCACTCTGAAGGAAGACAGATCCCTTCTGACGGGCTTTAACAAGAAGGGGAGAAAGTCCTGCAGCACGCCCACCACCCCATCGGGAGAGGGCCAGGCTGGCAGAGTCCGCATGAGGTCTCCTGCTCCACTCGAAGGAGCACAGCCTGGGGCGCTCCAGGGAGAGAGCATGTGTGGGACCCACTCCTCACCCTAGAAGAATGTGGGACTCTCGCCTGCTCACTAAAACCAACACCTGCCGATGTGCTAAGAGTCCTCTTGAAGTCCCAACAATAGACATCAAAGCTGATGTTTGGAAGTTGAGATAACAAGGAAAGGGAGTTAAAAAAAAAAAAAAAAAAGAGGGGGGAGGAAAACAACACCAACAAAAAGCAAAAAGTCTGTCTCACCTTTGACCTCTGGAGAGGTGACAGACCCCAAACACTTTAAACTGTGCTGGAGGACACACACTCTTCCCACTCGGGTCACATCCACAAATAAAAGCTATGGCTCCTTTCTCTAGGAGATCTTTTCCAGAGACAGTCAGACAAAGCTTCAGCTCCTCAGGTGAGGTAGAGAATCTAAAGATGTCAGCCCATCTTCCACAACCCTCTCCTACCTCTCTCTTAACAAAAGAAGGAAGGAGGGAGGAAGAGATGGCAGGAGGGAGGGAGGGAGAGAGGAAGGAAGGAACCTGTGCTCCTGAGGTCTTTACTTCTGTGCCCCTGCAGCCCATCAGCCTGAAATGATCTGTAGGACTTTCTATGAAAATAAGCTCAGGATTGGAACATTCCAGTGAACACCTTAACGTCCACCTTGACTTCCGTCCCACACGTGGAAAAGTAATGTATAGCCTATTCCTAGAAAGAACACTGATAAGAATTGAAGCAAACATTTTTTTTTTTTTTACACCAACACTACAGCTTAAAAATGTTCCCTCTATAGCACCCAGGCTGAACTTAGTAGCAAAAACACAGATCAATGAGGTGAGAGAATAGTAAGAAATTTTTCAAATAGTTTAGACATTCAAAAGGTCGAAAGAATGATATAACAAACCAACCACATATACTGAAGTCCCCAGTGTGTCCCTCCCAGTCAGACTTCCCTCTTGTCCCTCTCATCCCAAAGTAACTTCTCATCAATTTCCTACCTTGACTCTTCATCTATTATTCCGTCTTTCAACAAACATTTATTGGTCCCCTACTTCATGACAGACATTGTGTCAAATATCAGGGATATATTCTCCAATTAGAATATCCGGTTATTCTAGACCTTTAAGAAAAGACTCCAGTATTTCTACTTATTTCCTGAAAATACATCATAGAGACAGAGATAGTTCTACTGAATCACCTGGAGGTTATAAGACAGCCCGTCGGAAGAGTATTTTGGTAACAATTTTATCCCTACCATCCATTACTTTCACAAATAAATCAGCTTTTTATTAGAAAAAGAGTGGGAACTTAGTCTCCTCATGTACTTAAAACTTGACTAATCTAGCTAATATTGATTAAACAACTTTTTGTTGAGTGACTAACTGAATGAATAAATGAATACACAAATAAAAGAATGAATTGCCAGGTTTCAGTTGAAGACTAATAGGATGACTAGAGAGCTAACTAATGGCTGCCCCAATAACCTCAATAGAGTTGGTTTTGAAGAAGAAAGCCCCAACCAGCTTCATTTAGGAAGACAAAATGAGAGGATGAGCAATCAAAATAGAATGAGGAATAACATGGAAGGGGTATTGACAGGACATCTGCATTTTTTAACCCCTTTTCCCTAACAAATTCCAAACTATGGAATACTTCACAAGTACAAAGATGATGACTTATTTCTATTTGTCCTACATCATCTCACTCAAAGCCAAACATTTGTCAGGTACTCAAAAATATCTGTTGACTAAGCTGCCATGAACTCACCTCTGGGAAAAGGTCACGAGGAGACAGGTTTTAGATTGGGAATATCCTGAGAGCAATGCTAGCCACTCTGGAATTCCCCTTTCCCAAAACTCCAACCAGCTTCCAAGGCAACACTTCAACCTTATTTATGCAAAATCCATGCAACGTTGGACTTCAAGGCCCCAAACACCTCTTTTAAAGAATGGATCAGTCTAAGAAGAGCATATAGGAAAGAGTATGAGACTTGATCCGTTTGGTAAATTACTTATTCATAAATCATTATTGTACATTGATGCTAAAGATGCACAGAATTCAAAGATGAGTTTTGCTTTGCTCTCAAGCTAAACTCTAAGAAGGAAGGTTGGATACGCAGAAATGTTTCTGCCATAAGCCAGAAAACAGTAGGTACTCTGAGAGGTAAAAATGAAGTGATGGAAATAGAGATGGCTTTTATGGAGTTTTCATTTCAACTAGGTCTTAAAGACTGGGGAGGACTAAGAGAAAGGACACAGCGAGGCTGCCTCCTGTGGATAGACCACCTTTAGGATGAGTCTTTTCAGAATAGGGAAATCTTTGTGCTGCAAGGACACACTAAAAGCACAGGACTATATTCTCCTTAGAGAGAAGGAGTCCTCAGGAGACAGTGGACTTCTTTACAGGAAAAAAACTTTTTAACATCATTCTCTCTTCTCTTTCTCCCTCCTTCCTCTGTCTCTCTCTCTCTCAATATCTGAATACTCTTCCCAAACTCAAATTCTAAAACACAGCCATTAAAGGCTTTATCTATCCATTCTGCAGACATCATTATGACATTTTAAAATTAAATACATTATAAAAATATTATATGATAAAAGGAACCATAATCAGCATTGTAGGAGAAACGATAGACTAGGAAAAACATCTATCATGCATTCGATAGGTAAAGGATAAATGGTACTGATTTATACAGAAAGAGAACCAACAAATGTGTAAGGAAAAGACAAAAACCCAATAGAAAAGAAGAACAACCCAATGCAAAATGTTTTCCATTTTTGATGTAGTCAAGTTTATCCATCTTTTCCTCTATGTACTTTGGGTTTTGTATATGACCTTTTAAAAATATATTTTATATTATTTGAAATATATATTTCCCACCCCACCCCCAAGAAAACACATCTGACAAGTGCTCACAAGAAGAGAAATTCTGTTTTTATTGACGTGGGTCTGGAAGCCTCAAAAAAGAACAGAAAGAGTAACAAGGGGAGAGGGAAAATGTGTCTCAACAGTAGCCAATAAAAACACCAGAGATAAATAAATTCAGCATTCTGGCATCTGTGGACCCTGAAAAACTAGACTACGGATTAAATTAATTAGGAAAACCACCCACAATAAACCAATAGCACCGGGAGAGGGAGAGGGAAGGAGAAAGAAAGCTTGAAGGGCCGTCAAAACAGAGGCGTCAGAAGAGCTTGTGTAAAATAACTCCCGAAGGAATTTCCAGCCCATCATAGGACACAGTGGTCTCTGCATCTCATTCGGAATGTTTGCCTTGGCTGAGGTTCGAAACCACAAAAACATCTGTCCAGAAGGAAGCAACTGATTTCATTGAAATCATTCTGGAAACTTTTCACATATTGAGAGTAATTTCATGAAAGGACAATGCAGTTAATGTTACGCACTGGAAGAACAGTCTTGTGGTTAGCACCACTGGCTAGTTTCTTTCTCTCCCTGTTGGTGTGGAAGTGAAAGAGAGGGAGAGAAAGAGGGGGGGTGTTCAGAGGGGAAGAGAGAAACAATTTAAGGAGCACAGCCAATTATATAGGCTGGTTTTAATTTTGAAACTAGTGCTTAAATACCAATGGTATTGCCTTCAGCTCTCTGGAAACTACAGTGTAATTAGGTTCATTCAACTTAGCTTAAAACATGTCCAGTCATTAAAATTTTTCTGGATCCAGCCAAGTTATTACACACACACACAAACCCAGATCTCGAAGCCAAAAGTACATCAAGTCCCCAAGAAACAGCAAAAATGTGTCACTGCTTTTCAGAAACCATGCTTGTGCTTCGTGACCTTCCTTAAAGATAATGTTCTCACGATTAATTAATTTATGAATAGTTTCCCCCCCAAACATGCACAACAGGTTCCATGCAAATTCTTGAGCTTTTAAATTATACTGTTAATGAAAGCAAATAAAGGCAGTTAAAAGGCAATTTGCTCAATTGGTGTTAATATTTAAGCACAGCATGTGTAAAAACAAGATCACAGAATTCAGTTTTTACCGGGAAAACTTTAACCCAACTTCATTTCCAAAAGACCAGACGTGTTACCGAGAACCTTTTCTTCCCCTACCCTTCAGCATCAGGTAATGAGGCTTTTTATTAAGTAAATATTTCACATTAACCTCATCAGTTTCTATCACTTAGAAATTCTAATCTATAAAATCAAATCAGCTTAATCATGTTTAGATTAGATCCTGCATCCTGAAGGCAAACTAAATTGTTTACGTCTTCCCTCTCCTTGGCACACTCAGGCACCAAGTTTCCAAGTCCGCGTGCCTCCCTGGTCCTGTGGCTTCTCCTGATGGCTGACCCTTATTCCTAGATTCTGCACCAGTGAAACCAACACACCAGTCTTGGCATCTCAGCCAATTCTTTTAAACCAGCCTCCCACAAAAGCCGTAAAAGTTTACTAGCCGGCGAGAGTGGTTGCTGTGGCTTTGCCTGGAGTGCACCTAGACAGCCTTACAATAGGAGAGACCTATCCAGGTAAGATCAGTAACAGGTAACCTTCCTTGGGGACCCCAGGTTACTGCTTTGTGGGGTCTGTGCACAGGCTGCTGCAGAAGACCGTCTTATGCCCAATCTTCCCCCTTAGGGTCTGGGTGAAGTACCCAGAATCTCCCAGAAAGCCTGAGCCCCTCAAAGGGACAGGAAAAGGGGAGGAGGTCACAGTGAGGAGGGTCAGCCTCTCTGTGTCAATGAGGGTCCCCACCAAGAGCCTAAGGACATACACACACACACATAATTCGCCCCATTCTTCATACCCCTTCTCTGGGAGTCTAGTGCCCTCAAAACATAGCGTTTCAAAGTAGTATGATTTTGAATATGATGCTGAAGCTCTTTAAAATACCCGCTTTAGTAGACTCCCTCCAGAAGTCCTCTCGTGGCCCCCGTTCACTCCTTCCACCAGTCCTGGCTCTTCTAGCACACCTCAGTTTCCCCCACTGCTCTGCCCAGCCGTTCAATGGAAGCACGATTTCTAGGCTTTCCCTCAACACAACACACTGCCTAAGAGAACCAGCTGGGTCTGCCGTACACCAGCTCCAGAAGCCAGTTCCTGCTCTGCCTGGGAACCCACCGGGAGAACAGCCCCAGGACAACCTTGTCTCTGAATTCAATCGCTAAATCTCCCCGCAGCTTCCTAACCTTTTCTCCCTTCCCCCACCTCCAAGCCTGCTTATCCCCAAACCATTTCTATTCGATTAGGGGACTGGCCGCAGCAAGGATGTTTACATTAGGCTCACTTCCAGGCCATAACCCATCCTGAGGGAACACATTCCTGATCAGGGCAATGGAAAAAACTATGCGAAACATCTGGGCCTCTGTGCTCCCAACTCTGGCCTTGGGGAACTCCATCCACCTCCAGACTCTCCAAGAGTGAGTGGCATCAGGGCAGAGGACAGGGCCTGGCTTCAAAGGTCTGGGATGCCAGGGAAAGCTGCAGACATTTTTAGTCTAACCAAAGATGTCACTCCTCAAGGCACAAAGAACCAATCTCACTCACCACATTATTTCTGGGGAACCAGCACTTTCCAGAAGGCCAGTCTGTCCGCACTGAGACAAAGTTCCTTAAACAAGCCACATTCAAATGGAGAGCTACTGAAAGGCCAAAGGGAGCTCCACTAGAAAAAGAAACAGACATCTCAGTGATGGGGACATGTCTCGTACTCTTCCCTTCCTCCGTCTCTCTCCTCGCAAGGCCTCCTCGAGTACAGTGTCAGGTCCCAGCGCAATTAAGCCTGTCAGAGGTCAGGACAACACATGTGCCCTAGTCCCAAAACAGGACAGATCCACTGAAGAAGCAAACACAGGAGGTAGGCATAACCGTAGTCTGGTGAAGCCAGTTCTGGCTGGGTGCCCTTGTCTAACCATCAACACTGAAGCCAGCCTATCCCAATATCCACAGAGAAAATCTAAAAAGGCATGAAGAGCACAGGCTAAGAAATGAGACAGACCTGCATCTGATTTTCACTTACCCAACTTAAAAGCATGGGCTAAATATCTAACCTCTTTTGACTTCTTATGTGTACAAATGAGGTTTCTCATCTGTAATGCCAGGATGCCAAAGGCCACTTGTAGGGATTGAATGAGGTAACATGTACCAACGTTGAGCTCAGAGCCTGCCACACCATAGGTGGTCAACCCACAGGAGCCACCTCCCCCACGCCTAAGGAAGAAATCAGCTACCACCACCATCTCCCCTCATCAACCTCTACTGGCAAATTCCTAACAGCTTAGGTGTCTTTTAGAGAGTTGAGTGGGGAAGGGGGGGGTGAGAGAGAAGGAAGGAGGCAGATGAGGTCAAAGTTTCACCATGATGTTAAAGACAACTCTTTCCAAAACAAGTAGGCAGACAGTTATGAGTGACAGAGCACATGGACATCAATTCCACTCTAAACGGTAGTGTGGGGGCCGGCCCCATAGCCGAGTGGTTAAGTTCATGCACTCTGCTTCAGTGGCCCAGGGTTTTGCCGGTTCAGATCCTGGGCGCGGACCTAGCACCGCTCATCAAGCCATGCTGAGGCGGTGTCCCACATGCCACAACTAGAAGGACACACAACTAAAATATACAGCTATGTACTTGGGGGCTTTGGGGAAAAGAAGGAAAACTAAAATCTTTAAAAAAAAAAAATCAGATCCTGTGACTGCTTCTGCAAGAATAGAAACTGGCTCACTGATTCACACTGGGCTTTTTTCAAGAAAAAAGATTCCTAAGACGCTAGAGAAGATAGGTCTTCCAGCTCCTGAGCCACAAGACTCAGTCGCTGCTTACTAATGGCTACAAATATTTTGTACACTCAGCTGCTGTCTGTGTCCTCTTTTGTCGGGCCTGGGGTCTCAGAGCTAAAGCTGGCACCAAAAGACCATCTGGGGCTGTTGTCTTACACACAGAAGTTTAAATAGCTCAATGAATGAACCCAGGAATTAATGAATGATACAGCCGTATGGTCCCCGTCAGCCTCTCCTCGCACAAGCAGCGCTCAAACCCTCCCAGCTTCGTCTTCTACAATGAACACTTCCTAAGTACAAACCAATAAAAATAATAATAATAATAAAGGTGGGCGGTGGAAAGGGGATCCCACTACCAAGAAGGCAGACTTAAAAAAATCTAGTCCCAAATCTCCCAGTCTTCTCTGTTCATTCCAGGTTAATTTGAAAATCTCTCTCCCCAGATAAGACAGAAAACAAAAAAAGTGCCGTGCTGCACGCCGTCTGCAAGCTCCAGGCCTCTCCGTCTAGCTCTGTTCCTCTCTGAAAACCATCTATCTCCAAGGTCATTTTTACCCACATACTACAGAATGAAGAGCACACATTCTCCCAAGATGTGTATGTATGTATCTGCATCATGCAGTTGAGGAAAAAGTCAGTGTTACACACGCAACCGCAGGGAAAGAAACCATCCTTTAGTCTCTTCTAATAAACATACATTGTTGTTCCAGAGTGGAAATTTTCAGTACTGCAATCACTTTGACAGTCTCAAAAATAGCGTTCTTTGGAGAAGAGACACCACAGGAGAGAGGGTCCCTTTGAAAACTGACCTGTACCTCTTCACAGACAAACTCCTGGCAGAGTCGCTGGATTTGTTCACTAAACAACCAAGCGTTTCATCGCCAGGGAGGCCAGAGCACGAGAAAACAGGGCTGATCTGAGAGAGTTAAATTAGATCTAAACGCAGTATTTTACGGTGCACATTACAAGGTCTATAAACTCTTCTCTGGACATCATCAGAACCAAAATATGAGGGACACACAAGCAGGCGTCAAGGCAGGTGAGTGAGCCTCACGATTCCCGAGGTCCCTTCCAGGACCTGGATCAGAATCCAACAGAGAGAATCTAAGAAGGCATTAAGAGCACAGGCAAGAGGATCTCATTCAGGCTACGACCCTCGCTGGCAGCAAGCCTGTGGGCAAGTCACTGACCCTACTCGGGCTCCATTCCCTTATCTCATATGCAAAATCAAAGTGATGGCTAGGACCCCTTCCACCTCGTGGCTGGGATGTCTGTACCGGGCAACAGGTTGTCTTGCTCAGGGGCGTATGGACGGGTACTCCTGCCCCTCTGCAAGCCCAACCAGCAAGGATCAAACTTGGCAAAATGACTGTGCTTTCAAAAACCCATCTAGTGGGAACTGGGCTATGAGGGCTGGTGTGAAGGGGAAAATTCTGGGATCTGAGGAAACCTCCAGCAGAAAAGCAGACAGACCAAAAACACGGGTAATTCACAGCATTGTTGGTAGTGGGAAGGGAATAAGAAGGAATGAGAATGAGCTAGACCTCTTTTCAGTCAGAAAAGAAAAGATGGTGAAATCATCACCCTTGAGCCAATTTATACTTCTTCTAAGGAAAGGTCCAAAGGAAACCAAAGTTAAGTATTATTTTTTCATTTTCCTATATAATCAATCTATCATAATTTTTTTAAGGCAATAACAGGAGGAGGGCCCCATGAACCCCAAAGAGGATAAATACAGCCATGAATCGGGCCAAGGCTGAATGGATCAGCTGCCCTCACTTCACAGAAGCGACAGAACACTTCAGACGGCAGCGGCCGCCGTCCTGCTGTAGAGAGTGCTGCTCAGTGGAAAGTGGAGGCAGACGCGCCATCAAGACCAGGATTTTCCTCCTAACAACCTCTGCTGTTAAAGGTTAATACAGACTGGAGGGGTGGTGGGAGGAGGAGGGGAAGAGTGAGGGGATAGGAAAACATTACGCAATATTAGAATGCTACTTTTATTTTAAAAGCCATCATGTGTAAAGCATTAGTGTTTTTGAAATTGCATTCTTGAGTTAATTAAATGGACAATCTTTTATACATAAAAGTGAAAGAAAGCAATTAAAAGCTAAATGAAGAAAAACTGCCCTCCCCTGGTGATCTGGGCTACCCCAATCCCTTTGTATTAACGTGGAGCAAAGACAAGGATCTCCCAGCACCACTGTCCAAATGTCTCTTTTACAGCACCCTCGGTGACAGTTTGAGAAGTATTTGTCTTCCTTCTAAGTTTACCTATGAGACTGTTAGGATAAGAGAAGGAGAGAAACGGAGAGAGGAGGAAAAAACCTCATTTAAGCAGTTTATAAACAAACAAGGAAACCCAGCAAGGCCAGATCTCTGCCTCAAATGAAACCTAAATAGATCCCCCCCCTCTTTTTTGTCACCTCCAGTGGAAAAACAGCCACACCCAGCGTTTCACCCAAGAGAATTAATTCAGAGTTTTGGGCTGTCCAACCAGCCTCAGCTCACCGGCTTGGTTGCAAGAATCACAGCAATAGGAGGAACGTGGTCAGAAGGTACAAACTTCCAGTTATAAGATAAATAAGTACCAACGATGAAACATACAACATGACGTTACATGTACAACATACAGTGAACACTGCTGTCTGATAGACAGGAAAGTTGTTAAGAGAGTTAATCCTACGAGTTCTCATCACAAGGAGAAAAGTTTTTTCCTTTTTCTTTGTTTTCTTTTCATCATATCTACATGAGAAGATGGACGTTAGCTGAACCCATTGCGGGTAATCATTTCACAGTCTATGTAAATCAAAACATCATGCTGTGCCCCTTAAGCTTATACAGTGATGTATGTCAATTATTTCTCCGTCAAACTTGAAAAGAAGAATCAAGGAAGTATATTTAGATTACGACAAGAGAAACGAAGACTAGTCATAATGAGGAACTTCCTAAATGTACTGCTACGTCCACCTAGCAGGTGCCGAAACACCAACTGGTCTAATTTTTTACAGATGTGTCTTCCCCAGGCGGGTGGATGGCTATGGGTAAAGTTGCCGACTCACCTGACAAAACAGGTCAGGAAAAGGCAAATATGGTGGCCAGTGTGATAATCAACCCTGATCTCAGGGGAAACAGTAATGACAAACTCCCCTTCTGATGCCCCAACAGACTTAATCCTGTTACTCAAAGTGGTTGAGATTACTCTGGTGCCCCTACAAGAATGTCCTAATGATAAGAGGCATGACCTTTCTCTTTGGTGTCAGTAAGAAGAAAAGCATGCATTAGTCAATGTCCATTCAACAGAAATGGTTTTCCAGTGGAATCATGATGCAGAAGCTAGAATGATGTTCTCTGTTCTGGAAGCTGGGTGGGCTGAATCCCACCCCATGGTGAGTGGCTCCCAGGGTGCAGGCCTCCTGATTCCCAGGCCACAAGATCTCCTACCTCTTGGCTTCTGGGAGGTCCATCCCTTCAATGAATCTGACAGTCATGCCCGTAGGTTTCGAAGAATGCACGCAACCCATAACAAAATGGCACCAATCCACTCTCCAGTCCCTCCACCTCGATAATAGAGTCTTCTGGGGACAGTGCTGACTGCCAGCTGTTCCAAGGTACCTTCCTTTCCCTTCCTGCTAAGGAAAAAGGGGGAGGTGGGAAGAAAAGGCAAAGTAGAGATGGCCAGGCCCAGAAAGAGTAAGAAATGCTTAACTCTTGGGTGCCGGAAGTGAGGCCGATGTCTTTCACCAGTTGTGTCGGTCCCCAGCTAGCAGGCCACGTCTACAGGCTAGCACAAGCTTGCTGTTCCCTTACAAAGCCATGTAAAATCTCTCCCTGTTCTGCTTCCATCCTTTCTGCCTTCAAAGTAGGGACTCTCGTGGGGCTGGAGGGTAGAACCTGGTTAGCTCCCAGTTTTCTAGGCATGTCCAACCCGAGATAAAACAACAGATCTAAACCTCTCCATAATCCAAATGCATGAGTGTAGGAAAGAGCTCACAGGGCCGAGGAGGTGCCCGATTGGGATTCCACTCCCTTCCATACTCACCCTCAGCAAGGGATCTCAAACCGGCACACTGAGCAAGATTCTGGTCTGAGAGAAAGGAAGGAGGATGAGAAAAGAGAAAAAACTGGTGTGGATTACCCACAAATTCAATTATTCAGCCCACATACAAGAAAGAGTCGTTTGTTAAATTTCTCTTTGATTCCTCGGGCTCCAAACCCACCCACTGGTGTCAGGGAGGGGTGTTAAATAAGCCATCGAAAAGGAGCTCCTTTGTGCCCCCCACCACAGGCGCCCACACCTCCCTTTGAGATGGAGAGCCCAGCATCATTTGCTCCGGCCAAACCCTCCCTCTGTTCTGAGGCTGAGTTCGTCTTGGGCCCCAACTCATGAAAGGAATTCAGGATGGGTTAAACGTTACCTCTATCTCCACCCCACATCTCCTACGCCATCTGATAAGCGCTGGAGAAAACATCCTGTGTACAGAGGTTTAGATGCTGACCCAGGGTGGGGGAGCACCAACGATGCAGGGGCCACAAGGAGTTAATCCCCCGAGAGATAGGGGCCCACTCTTTGGAAAGTTCAGAGAAAGCAGAGAGAAGAAAGATTCCACCGGCTGTTACATGTGGTTACCAAAACACAAACACAACTAGAGAGTTCTATGTCCCAAAGTTAAAAAAAACAACAAGCAAAACCTCTATAGTCCCAGCAGACGGTGCACACTAAAAAAGAAATGAAAAAAAAGTGTGTTTAAGCAGAATGCTCAGCCAACCTGCAGTGCTGGTGCAGTCTCTGCCCTCTGTGCCCATCACCGGGTTAAACTGTGCTGTGGTCTCAGGCTGGGGGGTGAGGGGGTCTACATCCAGAATTCCAGTCGTTATTGAATTTTCCTCCATGCACAGTCCACTCCTCTTCCTCCTTCCTTCAACACAGGGCCTGGCCTGAAGGCAGGAGAATGCTTTGGATGGCCTCAAGGCTCTCTCAGCCCCTCCATTTTAACCTCAATAATCATAGTGTTATGGCTCAAAGCAGGAATAATTATCAAGGCAACGAAGTGCCACTCTACAGACCTCCAGTTTCAGCATCATTGACACAGTAATGTTTGCCTTCAAATAAGATCTTTTAATGTTCCTAGCAGCTGAGAGGAACAAGGCATAATGGTTTGGAAGGGCACCCACGTCTGACTGGATCAGTTAACATGAGCGCATGCAAAGAAAGAGCTTCAGCTGACTCTATTGTCCCTACCTGACACTTGGTTGGCACTGGGGGCTATGATAAGCATTGGGGAGCATCAGAGGCTTCAAGCCCAAGAAGAGAGCTGCATGAAAAGCTCCACGATTGGCCTTCTTTTGTGGAACTGCCCTAGGCTCTCCTGCCTATAAAATTCTCCAGGCACCCAATAAATAATTAAATGACTGTTCACCTCTTGCTAAACCACACCTCAGGGACACAGGACCAATCCCAGGGCCATCAGCAAAAAGCACCCCTCTTCCTATACATGCCAAGATCATCCCAGAAACACCAGCCCAAGCATTTCCCAATTGGTTTACTTCCAGAAAGACAGGGGGAAAAGACTTACCTGGAAGAAAGAAAAATGTGAACAACTGATTCCACCTTTTCCCTCTAACCACTCTTACTCCAACTGTGATGGATGAGGAGCGTGATGACAAATGACAAACCTTTCTCCTGAAAACCCCAGAGTGAAAAATTCACCAAGGATCCCGAAGACGGTCCATGCATAAAAAGCAAGAGAATGTTAGGAATTGCAGTTGAACAGCCTCAAACCCCAGGGAGATTCAAACCCAAACTTGGCTGCGAACGACGCACCAGCGCCTTCAGCCACAATAAGAAAGCCTCCCCAAAGCATTTTTTAAAGAATTTTTTTTTCCTGGAAAGAGAAATTGCAACTGAGAGCAGACCTGCAGGGCGAATCAGCTGAGGCCCCTGTCTCAGAAGGCCATGAAGGAGGACATTCCAGGCATCACTGACGTGTTCAGTGCCAACCCCAACATGCCAGACAAGACCCACCACAAGCTGAACACAGACCACCAAACCAAAGGAAAGAGGACCGTGATGCGGAAGCCAAAGGCAATGGAAAACAGGACTGTCCCAGGGACTTCTATTCCCTGGAGCAGCCCCCAATTTCATAAGGAAGAGAAATTAAAAGCCACTGACAAAACCTCGCCTGCCCCCTCTCCATTTGGGGTGCCACTAGTTCCTTCATCCCACCGTGATATATACAAAAATGAGACAAGGATATATGAATGCATCTCCATTGCGTGCAGTAACACGAAAAGTACAAAGAAATAAAAGCAGAGCCTCTGCTCTCAAGAAGAGGAGGAGGAGAAGGGAAATCACCCTTATTGGGCACTACAATAACAGTTAGGAGATCTGGTTTTTTTTTTTTCACTTGATGTTCACAATAACCTTACAAGTTAAGTGACATCCCCATTTTACAAGAGCCTCAGAATGTATACGTGATGTGTCTAAGGACATACAACTTAAAAAGTGGCCAAGGTCTCTGTGGCCGGCCCTGTGGCGCAATGGTTAAGTTCCCATGTTCTGCTTCAGTGACCTGGGGTTCACCAGTTCGGATCCCAGGTGCAGACCTACGCACTGCTTGTCAAGCCATGCTGTGGTAGGCGTCCCACATATAAAGTAGAGGAAGATGGGCATGGATGTTAGCTCAGGGCCAGTCTTCCTCAGCAAAAAGAGCAGGATTGGCAGTAGTTAGCTCAGGGCTAATCTTCCTCAAAAAAAAAGAAAAAAAGCCACCCTAGGGTCACTCACCATCCCAGGGGTCTTTCTGGATTCCCAAGCCAGCATTAAGTTTTGTGAAAGCAGTAAATACCCGATCTTTCAAAAGGAGGAATCCGACAGCCACTGTCTGGCCTCACTCTAGTTTATAATTATCTCAGTCTTATGAAAGGTTAATAATTTCATAAAGCTGGATGTGCCGTATCTCGCAAAAGTCTGTCAGAAAGGTCAGAGTCACTCCAGTTCTCAGTATTGCCTGATGATTAAAAATCTCCTGGAAAACTAAAATAACAAGAAGTCTCCTCGTCTAGTTTCATCTTTTTCCATCTGTGGCTGAGTAAACTCAAGAGGCAAGGGATCAGCCTGCCAACACCCCCAAATTTACACACTGCTCTATGACCAGACTCCCCTGACAAGCAGGATGAAATACTTGCTTGAATTAGTCTTGGTTTAAACACTTTTATCATCCAGCCAGGCCAGGACTGTAAAAATTAAATAAGTATCCAATATGTACTAGCCTCCTCAAAATAAGTCAACCGTCATGGGGAATAAGAGAGCAGGGGTGCGGGGAACCAATTTTTTTACTTGAATCCCTGGATCACTAGCCTTTCTATCAACTGCACAGACACAGCCTCAGTTTAGACTGGCATAGCTAAACTCACAACGTCCTCCTACAGGCCACCTCTGTCCAATTTGAAGTGTCACCTTGGGCTGAACACGAGCAGAGAGAAATGACTGGGTAAACCACTTACCATCACATGGAAAATCGAAAGGAAAGTAACATTTTGCCACTATTGATTAAGGAGAACCTGACAATCTGGGTTAAAAAACACACAAATAAAAATCAGGTCCCAGAATATATTAGTGTCATTAAGAGATCATCTGCCCCCGTCCGCGGGAATCCCAGGGCAGGGCAGCAGCTCAGCTGCGGCTGCCTCTGGGGTGCTCAGTAAGAGAGCTCATGTTTCTTTTTAAACCTTTAACTCACTTTTTGGCAAAACAAACCAGAACTGACTGTTTACGCGTAAGTCCATTTGAAGTTACGGAACACCAACTGGGGTGGAGACAGCTGAACACTTTGAAAGGTGCAGGAACACTAGGAGGGTGTGTGCCAACAGCACCCCCAAGTTCACAACACATGACATGTTTTACACCCTGACATCCAAACTTTTCTGAAAATTTTATCCTACTGAATCCCCAAGGAAAGGCAAGAAGCTGTATCATGGCTGTTTTTTCCAAAACAGAAGGCCAAGCGAAGGGGATCCAGGCTGCCTTCCCACTCTCTCCAAAGCTGCCTACCTCATACCCCTCACTCTCCAACACACACTTACACACACACACACGCACACACACAGACTCTTTGCTCACTTGAGTTGACATCGCACAGCTCTAAGAACCACTGACTCACCAGCAGGCTGGGTCACAAGACAATAGTATTATCCATTAGTTAAAATAAAGCCCCACTGGAGACTTAGGTTAAAATGTTTATTTACCAGCAGCTAGAGCTGTGTTTCTGGTTGCTTTTTGTTGTTGTTGCTGGAGAAGCATCTATCAGGGAGGGTCAAGAGTTTGAAGAGAACGGAACGGGTGTGAGCCAGGTACCCGGAGAAGAGAGAAATTTAAACAACACCTACACTTCCTTACTATAAGCTGCACCCTTAAGTGACCACATCATAAACATTATAAAATAGATATGATATATATGTTCAGAGTATTAGAGTCTGTACCTCTCCTCCTCAAGGGGAAAAAAAAAACAGAGGTCATGAGACCACCGTTTAGATGTGCGATTCCATACTTAGAAAAACTAAAATCAATACCTGTTGTAGCACCTCTCTCTCCCCCAGTAAGAGCACGGTTGTTTTAGGAGGATACAAGCTTCTGAAATGCAGCCTTAACAAACAGAACATTGCTCAACTGTTCCAGAGGCAGGTGTCATAAACAAGCAGCCACATGGCAAACATATTGATTTCCCAGCCCTTATCTCACAGCAACCGGTGCTCAGTTACCAGGCTGCTTTAATATGTAATTTACTGCAGGGAAAGAAGAGCAGGGCCTAGGATGTCTGAAATATTTACTGGAGAAGTCGGCAGTGGTATGGAGGTCCCCCACGAGGAGTGGCAACGTGCAAGCAAATAGGAAGAATTCTGGGTTGGAAGCCACAAATGATCATTAGCATTTCCAAACGGTTGAAGGGAGAGGCCAGACCCCACCCCTCTGGCCCTAGCCAAGAACCCATTACCCTGGCACTATTGATCTTCATCAACTATGTTTACGCTATGAAAATCCAGCTCACCACCGCCATTATTTCCATACGGATGCTTGATTTCTGCCAAAACAGTACAAGGAAATTACCTCCATCTATTACGTGCGTTAAATTGGACTCTTCAACTTGCTTCTCAGCCCACCTGACTCAAGATAAAAATAAAGAGGAAAGGGAGGTTAGGATTTCAAAAGCTCCTGGGCTGGTTTCTGCAGGACCTGGGAGAATGTTGAGAGTTTGATTTTTTTTTTTTCTTAATTTAAGTCAGACTTTTTATATACGCCAAGCTGCAAAACACCAAAAAAGATCCAACACTAATTAAAAGCAATCAATGTATGGTTACATTAAGTGGGAAAGAGGCTCTGTGTCTGGCGTTAAAGGTTGTACGTTTAAAATAAACCAAGAAATGCCAAAGTTAAGCTTTTTCAGATCCGTGCCAAGGCACCCACACGCCTGGTACTATATATATGGCGAGCCCGTACCTTCAGATGCTGGCCATTAAACCCTCAGAAGCACAGAGCGAGGCTGCTGGCTGCGAAGCCACCCCTGAGCAGAGGAAACTTCCATTTCCAGATTGCATATTTTCATCCTGAGATGCTAACTTATCTGGGCATAGATTTGCACTTTGAATTTCCTCAGGAGTTTTTAACTTTTCATTTAAATAAAAACCAAATGAAGAGGACGGGAAGGAAGAGCTGAAGAAGTTTTTGTTCAGAGGCTCACAAAATCTCTAGCCACATCTACACCCAGTCGCGGGGGACAAGGCACGCCACACATGGCCTCTAGAAACCTGACCACATAGGTACCAAGTCTAAAAACACAAACACCTCTTCCATAATTTTCAGAAATTCTGCAAACCTAGAATGAATTTCCTTCCTCAGGGAAACCTCCCTGTTCTGTAAAGCCACAGATTTTTTTTTTAACTATTTAAGGACGAAAAAAAATCAGAGTGGAAGATTTTCCTTCACTTCCCTCTGGGAAGAGGTCAACTAGAGAAAGTCTCAAAACCAAAAAAGGGGAGACTTTTCTAGAATCATAGGAGTCATAAAAACCCAGGGCCTCGAAAACTAATCGTGCCACCTGAGAGGCAGCATCTAATAAAAATAACTTTACCTAGTTAACAATAATAATGATGGTTAGAGGGCAAGGCTAGGTTGATGACTGATACTCAAGACCAAATATGGGTAATTGTTTTTCAAAACTTTAGCAAAGGGTTTTTATCAGTATGATGTTCTAAGTATTTTCCAAGAAGTTTTGTCTCAAATGCCAGGTGTTGCAATTAACATAAAGTACTTTTTTTTATTGTGATAAAATAGACATAACATAAAATATACTATTTTAACCATTTTTAAGTGAATGGTTCAGTGGTATAAGCGCATTCACACTTTTGTGCAACCATCACCACCATCCATCCACAGAACTTTTCCATCACTCCAAATTGAAACTCTATACCCATCAAACAGTAACTCCCTATTCCCCCTCCCTCCCCAGCCCCAAGTAACGTCTATTCTACTTTCTGTCTCTAAGAATCTCTTTCACATAAGCATAGGTAGGTACTTCATGTAAATGGAACCCTACACTACTATCCTTTTATGTCTGGCCTATTTCACTTAGCATAATGTCTTCGAGGTTCATCCATGCTGTAGCATGTGGCTGTGTCAGAAGTTCTTGCCTTTTTAAGGCTTAATAATATTCCACTGTATGAATATACCACATTCTTATCTATCCATTCATCTGTGATGGACACTTGGGCTGTCTTCACCTTTTTGTTCCCGTGAACAATGCTGCTATGAACACGGGTGTGCCAGTTATCTGTTTAAATCCTTGCTTTCAATTCTCTTGGGTACATACCCAGAAGTGGAATTGCTCACAAATACACTTTCGTTCCTTTAAAAGGAATCCATCGTTTGTGCTTTGGCATCCAACACCTTCATCAGAACCAAAAATGAAAAAAAGACAGAATTAGCTTGAAAAACTGAAGTCAACAATGTTGCTGAGGCAGAAAGCCACGCAGAGAGTGCGTACACGGTCACAAAAAGTGCCTATGAAGTGGAGCCCCTGCCGTGCACCGGGGGCTGCAGCTGAGACCCCACCCTTCCTCACTGGATGGGGGTGCGAGTTTTGAGTTCAACACCAGAAGTGTGCCTTCCAAAGGAAGGATTTGTCAGGTACAGAGAATGTGGCTAAACGGCTTCATGAACTAGCTGAATGTGCCATGACTGCCTGGACCTTGATGAGGCAACAGTGTTAAAAACACAGGCACATTTTTTGACCCGACCTGATTTAGACCTGCTAGGCACTTACTGTCCTAGGCAGCACGACAAAACCAGCATGCTGACATTTTAGGACGTGCAAATGTGCACAGACCACAGAAATCTGCCTTCCCAACTCCCAACAGCTTAATAACCTAAAACACCAAGATAAAAATCGTGTGTATAGCTTTATGATAGGCATAGTTAGAGGTTTATATCTTACCACAAATCAGAAATATAGATAATCCAAACCCTCCAAATTTTCATGAAAACCGAGACCACATCAGCTCTCCCCCATCCCAGGCCTGGCAAAGTATTTCAGAAGCTCAACTGGAGATAAAAACTCAGGCAAAAGAAAAGGCAATTTTAACTTCCTCTAAGGCAAGTCTGCAGCTTTAATATTAAAATGTCCCTGGGAGGCTCAGACCGTGAGGAATTTACTTTTTCATGGAACAAACTTTTCTTTTAAACTCCCTTTTTTTTTTTAATACAGTGTCTTAAGTAGATCTTTTGGAATTTACAAGATAAATACTGGTAATTTGATTCTTATCTTCTCTAAATCCAATTCTAAGCCAATTTTGTGTAAAGGACACTAATTATAGCCTACAGGGAGAGAAAAGGTAACCTATCAGAGAGGATACAGTGGAAACATTTAAAAGGCTATGGGACCCTGAAAAGTTAAATAGATTTCAAATCTATTGGAGTAAGAATAATAATTAGTTAAATGGAAATTATTCTCAGGCCCTGGTCTACTTACCGTGGGCGCTTCAGTCTTGTCAACACAGCACCCAAGTGTGTCAGGCTAAAGGGACCTGGAGCTTCTCTCTCTCCAGAGGCCTAGGCCTGGCAGTGGCTTTAAGAAGACCCAGCCACGGTGAGGAAACTATGAGACAAGGGGTGGGAGAATGGGATCCTCTTGCAAAGGGCTGACTTCTGCCTTGTGAACAGGTCTCGTTCTCCCTGCTCCATATCAATGTAGAAGAAATTGTTTGTGTAAGATGCTGTGCTTTTCTAAGCTTCACTCTCAAGACACAGTGACAGCGACTGCGGAGTGCGTGCGGATACGTCATCCTTCTTCGTCGCTCTTCCCCCTTCGTGTTGTTTTTCTTGGCCTTGCACAAGAGACAGTCATGCTAAAAGGATGCCATAAACCCCATCTGATGTTTCTGGCAGCTTTACGGATGCCGGGATGTGCAGAAAGGGCCCCCTGCTTCTGTGGAGTTGAGCTGGGGGGTCTGCAGCCCGCTGCGGGGGGGGGTATGGTGTCCTGGCTGGCTTGGGGCTCACGGAGCACACAGGCTGGCTGAGGATCAGTGGAATAGATCCCCGGAGGCCTTGGCCTCTGGAAACTCTTGCTTCCACCCACAGACACTCCATGAGCTGATGACTCAAAACATCTCACCAGAACAGCCTTCATTCCAGGACCACTCCAACCACTGAAGCCCCATTGGGTCAGGGACCTTGTGTACCTGATTGAGAGGCAAGCAGGTTTAAATTGAGCCCTGCTCATGGAGCTGGCAGGAGCCACATCCTCCCACAGGAAGAGGCGCCTTTTCTAATTCACACGAAAGCACCGTATGGACTACCAGCAGCCATGCTTGAGCCCACACAGAAACTTCCTGAGCAGCAATGCCTCTCTCTGGAGGCGATCACCTCCTTCCCACTGTCTGCATGCCCAAGTTTCCCACTGACCCCCAGAAGCTAGGTGCCCAAACACCACAGCATTGCAATCCACGGTGTGGCCCATGCCCTCACCAACGAGGAGAATAAACTTTTCCAGGTGGCTTGTTCCTATATCCCAATGTGTGAATGAACCAACACCTCAGACTATCAGTGAACTAATCTGGTTTTGTTTTACTGAAGAGCCCAAAGAAAATATTTTTAAGGGCCTGTATTGAAGAGTTTAACCAGAGAAGGACTTAAAAGTCTGAACCAATGACATCACTATTCCAAACACACTAGCACAGAAAGAAAAAGTGGCTCTTGATAATGCAAGAACCATCCAGAACCAATCCTTGTGTATGATGTATTGTCCCAAAGAGCTAGTGTGATGTCTTTTCTGTAAACCCTCTAGAAAATGACATGGGTTAAGCAGTAGAAATAAGGCTCCCCATTTTTCTTACAGACTAGTTCTTCAGAGAAACCAGACGGCAGAGAAATCTGTACTGTGTAAAGGGAAAACTTCCTTCACTGTGTCTTTCCAATCTTTTTATGGGCTCTGGCTGCTTCCAGCTGCTGGAACAGGACACAGAAATGGCCTGAGGGATGAGTACAAGGTAAAGACATTTTCTGAGGCTCTTTCTAATTCTACATTTCAAGCCAATGCTCCACCATTATCAGGCCTTTCACTCATCTCCTTCCAGGTGTCCTTTTTCTTCTACTTGTCCCGCTGTTTACTATCTGCCTCTCTGGAAGATGGGCAAGGACAAGAGAGGGGGCTGCCCCGTTGGAAGGAGCAGTGGTGGTAAGTATAGGGGAGGAAGAAAGGGGGGCCAAAGAACAAAAGGCTGAAAGGAAGACCGGCCCCTCTGTAGCTGGGGGACAGTAACTCCCACCCATGAGCTGTTCACTTCCCCACAGCACGGACCACCCAGCACTTCCAAATGGCCCAACGCTCTCCAGCATAGGCTTGAATTTAACCAGCCTGTGCCACGGTTACTCTTATGGCCCTGATTTTTGGTCTTGAAAATATGGTCTCAAAGATATAATGAAAGGGCAAAGGCAGAAACACTTGAGGCTTCAACGTCCATCTGGACTTAGCTACTGGAAGTCAGAGCAGGTCGATCGGTGAAGAATGCACCATCGGGCCTGTCAGAATTCACCCATGTAGGTGAATGGTCTTTTATCTTCTTTTAAAGGGCAGTTTTGGGGTGTGGTATGGTATATGTGTGTTTTCATAATCCTACAGCCTCAAACTTTAATCCTTTGAATGTTCTTCTGGAAACCTTCTCTTCCCTTTAACACATAATGCAGACCAGAGGGTGACCAGTATGAAGAACCCCAAGATCCAGGGATGGGTAGAAGGAAGACTGGGGGCACTACAAAATGGGGTCCTCAATTTGGCTCCTCAGGCTCATAAAGAGACTGTGGCCTGGTCAGCGTGAAAGGAATGAACACTGTGCAAGCCAACCCCACGTGTCATCTGACCTCATCCTACAACGATCCCATACATTAGGTACGTGCCACTGCTCTGACCATTTTAGAGATGGGCAAACTAAGGCTCAAGGAGATATCATGGCGAGAGGAGGAATCAGGGAATGGCAGCTCCAAGGATCAAAGAACGCACAGAAGTTGATCACTGTCCATGAATCTGCTCTTTGGAGAGAGGAGAGTGAGGGGAGGAGAGTGGGGTCCCCTCTCCTCTTTACCCCCCACCATAGTTCCTGTGAGGACGACAGGGCCATCAGGAGAAACACTAGTGAGAAAGGAATCATTTGTTCCAACAGAATAAGAGGATCAAGACAGCATGCCTCCCCCAGGCCCAGATCACAAAATTAGTTTCAAGGAGCAGCTCAGAGCTCTCTCAACACACACATGCCCACAATGCCAGAGCAGCCCTGCCCTCTCGCCCTCTCTCCCACCCCAAGCCAAACTGCCAGTGACAAAAAGCCCCTTCAGTGCTCCGGGTGCCCCCACCTTTTGTAGCAAGTCCTGGAAGGCCTGAATGCACAAACACAGTACCCTTTCACTGAGCCTCTCGGGGCTCCTGTTTCACTGGGGCCGTGAAAGAGAGTACTGTAAATAAAAGAGGCCTGGCTGACCTGCCCCTCCAGCCTCGGACCTCCTTCTCCTCTACTGTAACGGAGCTCCTGGTCCACACGGCTTCGGACACTCTGCTCAGCCCCACCGCACTGCGCCCACGGGGCATCACAGGGCAGGAAGACAAAAGGATGAGGTCCGGGCTGGTTTAGGGGTGTCCATGAGGAAGGTCTGGTCAGCTTCGGGACTTGTAAGCATTTAAGCACATGTTTAAACGGCTGCAGGAAAACCATCTCAGAACACCATGGCTGGACTGGGTTAGGAGAGGGGGAGGGGCGGCCACTTGGTTTTGTTCTCTTTGTCCAGCCAACTGGACAAAGACAAGGAGAAGGAGAGTGGGCTGAGAGACTGGAGTCACCCTTGATCACGGCCACAGGACACTGTCCCAGCAGGCTGGAGAAGCAGATAGGGACAAAATCACACTAGGGGTAGTCACACACTTTACAAAAAAAGGAAGGAAAGATGGGATGGAGGGAAAGAAGAAAGGCACAAAGTGGTGCAAAAGTAGCAACTACACTCACATATGTAGAGAAAACACAGGCCAAACCCCCCGGGGCCACTCAGCCACCCACCATAACCACTTAGCCCTGGCATTTATAGCTGTTTGCACACAGGGCTGGGGGTTGAGAGTCCATGTGCATCAGCTCTTCAGTTGGACTTAGGGGTGGCAGGGAAAGACATGAGAATATGGTGAAAGGGTCTTTATGAAATGTCCATTGTCTGTCCTCTCCACAGGCAGGGAGGAGGACGGATGGCCCTGTGATCCCCCACTACACTGTGACTTTCACTAACACCACCTTAGGGCAGGGCACGGGTCGGGGCAGGACGAAATGGGAAACTTGGATGAGAAAACAAATAAGCAGAAACAACAACGCCATAGACATTTTTCTTAAATTTCCCACAAACATATAATGCTACAGAGACAATGCGCAGAAACAGTCTGAGAGGTTGGGTGGGATATTAGTATCTTGGGAAAAGGGCACGGCAGCCACAGGGCACACACCGTATCCTGGCCGGGAAAGCCGAAGGGGTCTGGACCTCTCTCAAGGACAGCCCAGGGCCAGCCCACATCGCATCGAAGAGAATGAAGTCCTTTTTTTTAAGTTTTAAAATGAGTTTCCCAGGATTGAGGGACAAGAAGGCTGGGTCTCTAAGTCACAGATTGGGAAGTTCTTACACAGACCTCAGACGAGCCCCAGACGAGGCCTCAGCTGCACAGGCCCTCCTAAACTATCTTCTCACCACCAGGAAGTCCAGGTGTTTCTGTGATGTGGGGCTGGTGGAGGGGAGCCCAGGAACTCTCCGGCTAGGCCAGGCATCCCTACTTTGCTTCCCAAGCCACTAACAGCTTCCCACGGCCAGCCAGGCAAGCCTTCAACACAGAGAAACCCAAAGGCTCAAGAAACCACCCCATCTTCATGCCACCCTCCCTGCATTAGGCCCCTAGCAAAAAAGCAAGAATGTTCTTCCTGACCCTCTCAGGCCTCAGATACCTGAGGGACAAGAAGAGCACAGGGAGCATTTGATGACTTGGAGGCAGCACCCTGTCACTCTGGGCCTCGGTTACTTGCCCATGAAATGGGCACGAGAAGAATAGTGCCACTTTTCTTGCTTGAAAGCTGTGAGCTGAACTAGATAACCTCCTAATGTCCCTTCCAGACCTAAGATCTTGATTATAGGAACAATCTCAGCAGCAAACAAGAGCAGCCAAGTGACCCAGAATTAGCCACTTCCTGCCCTGAGCCTGGCTGGCCGCCCCAGGGAGGCCCCAAGAGGAGTTACAGACCCGCACCTGCCATCTGGATGTCTATAAAACCCCTGAACCTTTATACTGCAAACACCTTGGGATTTACCTGCAAAGTCGAAAGGAGAGAAAGGGGGAGGAGCAGCCCAGCCTCCCTACCCCTCTCATCTCCAGATCCAGCACATACCTGTACCAGATTCACGCACCCTGCGGAGAACACACAGTACTTTGGCGAGCATGGATGCAAAAGGATGGGTCCCCAGTGGGTCCTTTAGGACTGTAGTCAAATCATCATCCCCTCTGCCTCCCCACCAGCTAACTCTGGTTAGAGCTCTGTCTGCTCCCATCCAAGCCCCAAGTTGATGGTGGAAGATGTCTGGGAGCCTAGAGAGAGCAGATCCTCTCTCTGGGTCTTGGGGATCAGAGGCACCATCTACAATTCAACCCATGGAGCACATCATGGTTCATCACCCTGTGTTACCTGCCAGGTTGGGCACTGGGATAAAGGAAAGAAAAAGCCACAGTCCCTGCCCGCAAAGGGCTCTCAATTATCCTGAAGAGATGGCATGGAAATAAATACAGTGGTGTAGTAACCGCACTAACCAAGCGAGTAGGTGCAAATGAGACATCCTTGCCCTCGGGAGCCGCTCCTCGTAGGTTCCCTTAATCCACAGGAAAACCCTGACTGTGGAACCAGAGAACGCTTACCCTTTGAGCCCTGCCCTTCCCAGCAAAGCTCTCCCTGGTGGCTTCTCCTCAAGGACTGTATCTCAGCGGGATGTGGCCCAGTCAGGTGGGGGTGCTGGGTGGGGGTGCTGGAGAGCAAGGAAAGGGGAAGGAAAATCCAGTTGCTGGGCTCGTGGTCCTTGGCCTTGGGTAGCCTGCTCGTTGTCACCTGGCGGGTAAACACAGGCTGTAGAACATTAATACCTGTGCCTGCACAATACCGCATTGTGTGTGCAGGCCCCTGGCCACCTCCCTTCACACAGCATTCATACACCCCCGCCCTTCACTCCTGCCTGGCTTATTCCTGCCATAAGAAAGATGCCAATTAAGACAAATTTTCCACTGATCAAAAAAAAAAAAACAGAAAAAGAAAAAGCTCCAAAGCGAAGATGGTTCTGCTTTGACAATACCCGAGCCTGGGTCTGCTTTCTGGGCCCCCTTACTACCAGCTGTGCCCTGGGGGTTACCCCATGAGTACCACATGGCAGGTTTTCAGAAAGCTCAGCCCACCCCTGCTTCACAGGAACACCGCCATCCATCAGACAACCTCCAATTCATTAAGCCAACAATTTAGAGCACACCTGTGATGTCCAGGGTACCTCGCTGGACTCTGCAGAGGAAGCAGTGGAGAAGGGATGGCTATGTAACTAAATAGGACGCAGATCCTACCCCAAAAACTTAAGGTTTCTTGGGAATAAATGAACAGAAGTAGCGATTATAAAAGATCAAGCTTTACCTATACCTCTTTGGGCATGGGAGTTCCAAGGAGGGCCATGTTACTTCTGATTGGAAGCAAAGGGGAGGAATGCTTCAAGAAAGGCCCTGAGAAGGAGAGAGCATTTCTGCATGAGCTTGAAAGCCCTGGCCCTGTGTTGATGAGCAGAGATGGAGATGGAGACGGCAAGTGAAGGAAAGAATGGGAGTTCGATTCAACAGCAACACATACTGAGCTGTCATATGCCGGATGACGGACTAAAAGGTTGTAACACAGACACGAAAAAGATGGTCCCTGCCCTTGAGCGGTGTACAGCTCATGGCCTATGCTGAGAAAGGAAGAAAGAGCAGAAACGTGCCTAGAATCTAGTATCCTCAATGGTTTGGAACACCAAGCTAAGAATTTTCTAGTTGAGCCTCTAGAATAGGTAATAGAGAGCCAGTGCGGGCTTCAGAGCAGGGAGGCAATGTGGAGCTCTGCTTCAGGAGGATGTGGTGATAAGCCACTGTCGGGGCCACGGCAGGAAGGCTGGGGAGGAGACCAGGATAACCATCACCGGGTTAAGTGAGAGTGGGGAGATAGGGCTGGAGAGGCAAATGACAGACAGGGAAGGCAAAGGAAAGGCAGGGGCCGCAGACGACACCAAGGTAGGAGAAGAAGGCAGAGCCTCTGGCAGAACGTGAGGACACAGAAGGGGAAGATTCTAGAGGAACTGTGTTGACCTCAGCTCAATGCACACCAAGTTCTAGTTTCTGGCAGAACTGTTGTGCCCAGCAGCCAGCTGGAAAGGAATGTGTGCAACACAAGAAAGACCAAAAAACCCTCGAGATAGAGATGCGGAAGTCATCCACAAAGCAGTGATCACGGAAACCATGAGACTGCTGAGAAAGACACTGGAGAGAAAGAGGAGAAATGGCAAGGACATCTTCTTAAAAAACACCTACATTTATGGGGTGAGTGGGTCACATTCAGCATCAACTGACACATTGACAAGCCACCACCGTCCCTGTGAAGACCAGCATTTTGCAGATGAAGAAACAGACTATGGGGGCCAAAGTGTTGCACACTCAGAAAGAGGCAATGGGATTCAAACACAGATCCCACAGTGCTCCGTGTACAGTCCACACAGCCTCTAGGGAGGGAGTTTTAGGAACTACCGGGGAAGGGGGGCAAGGGAGCAATGCTAGAGTCCAGGAGGGCAGACTGCTTTTGAGAATTAGGAGGTCACAAGCAACCTTTGAAAGAACTGCGTCAACATAGTTACCTTGATGAAAGCAGATGGCAACGGACTGCAGAACTCCTTGGGGCAAATGGGACTAAAATCCAAAGTTGGGGAGAATAAATCTGTAAGCACCCAAGGATTTCTCGAAATAGTACCCACCTCATGGGTGGTTGTGAGGATGAAATGCGTTAACACAAGTGAAGTGCTTAGCGCCCAGTGAATGCTCAATTAGCTATGACTTACCAGGGACTTACGACGTGTGCAGCATGGTGGCAGGCAGTGTAGGGAGAGCGAACGGATGGATAAACCACGATGGCTATCCTCAGAGAACCCACGTTGTAGGTGGGGCGACCAGAGGCTCAAGCAGTTTAATACTAAGGCAGCAGAGCTCATAATCAAATGGTGGGCACTAGAAATGCTGCCGCAGACAAATGAGGAGGAAGCCAGAGGGCCGGGACAGGGAGACGACGCTTGCCAAAGAGGCCCCATGTGAGTAGGGCTTGAAGGCTGGATGGGACAGGAGACCAGGAGAAGGACCTATTCCCTTATTATTCCTAAGGGAAGGACCATCCAGGGGGGCGGGGGTGTCAAGCGGGGGGAGTAGTGAATGCCAAAAACAAAAGCACTTTCATTCCAAATCTGCTCTCCTGTAAGTGCCCTGACTTCTTGGAGGCCCAGGCTGAGTTTGCACTGCTGTGTGATGTTTGCAAAGGAGAGAGCGGGAATGTGAAAAAGGACAGGTGTGCACCAAGTCTAATGTGTCCGCATTCCATGTCGCTGGCCACGGGGCTCCACAAGGTGGTTCTCTCCCCCAAAGTGGGGTGTGGACTGGGAGCAGGAGTTAGGATGGGAAGGAACTTCAGAAAAAGAGCAAGCACCCAACCCAGGCTGCCTGCAAAGCTCAGACACCATCCCCACCCCCAGCCCCACACACTCAGAGATGGCTGGATGACAACAGAGGGGTCTGGCATGGCCTCACCTCCTCCAGGTTTGTCTTCTACTAAATCTCAGTTATGCAACCTCCAACCAACTCAGCCTTGCAGATGCCCAGAACTGCTCTAGCATTCAAAGTGTTCCATGACCTGGCCCCAATCCACTTTTCCTGCTTGCTCTCCCCCCATCCCATCCCACGCCCATCCTCCAACTCCAACACCTGTGTAAGGGCCCCCCGCCCCCACTCATACATTGCCACACATTTGCTCAACTCCTAGCTAGAAATGACGGCTCCTATCTCCATTTGTCCAAAGCCTAGCCATCCTCCAAGGACTAGCTAAATGCCACTTCCTCCAGGAAGTCTACCTGAAGCTTCACTAAGAATCGTTCAGCTCCTCTCCTCTGCTCACCTAGTACCTCACTTATGTAATAACTGAGCACACAGTCTGACACACAGACATACACAGTCATATACATATATGGCTATCATTTCTGTTCACTGTGTGCTCTTAAGGGAATTTATTAATATCTCAGCACTACCCCATAGCACTTTGCAAGCAGCTAGTACACAGCAGGTGCTCAATACATATTTTTTTAATTGAATACTGATAGCTAAGTCCTCACTGTATTGAGATGTTCTTCAAACTACAGGTGGTAAATCCATTAGAGGGTCCTGATTAACATTTTTAAATGGAATAGGAGAGAGAGAACAGAAGAGAAAATATCAGAGTCCACAGCATATAGTAAAGATAAAGAGAGTTTCGCTGACCCTTTGGTTTGAGGTATGTTTGTGTATGCCCTGGGTTGGGATGAAAAATGCACTGTTCACTGTGGACCACAGCCTCCATTCTAGAATAAACCAGCAAATAAAAAAGCCTGTAATCAGAGGTTTCATCCAAAACATAACTTCTGAAGAATTCCGGGGCGGGGGCGGGGGGCAGTGTCACTACTACACACTCTGTTCATCTGCCGACACCTCCACAGCTTCAGCGCAGAGATCTTCATGGAAGGGTTTTGGAATTCGGACAATAGTTCTCACTCACGGATCATTCCGGTAGGTCATCTAGACTCCACTTACCGAGGCAGGAAGGCACATGGCTCCATGGTAGGCAGATCTGTAACTGGCTTTATGACTAAAGGGGATGTAGGACTTAACCCTTGGTTAACCAGACCCGATGTCTGAGCAGCTGTTAATCTAAACATTGTATTTTAAACCCAGAAAGCAACATTCCCGGAAGATCCAGGGTGAGGAAGTCTGCTCCCAGGCTTGCTCACTTGGGGCCCCCCTTGGAGAAAGGCAGTGGATCCGGGCTTGGCTGCACAGGGCTCTGTGGGACGCTCCCCTGCCTCACCTTCCTGACCCTGGCATCACTCCTTTCCACCACTCACCTCTCATCAAGCCCCCGCCACCACCTGCTACCTGGGACTCACGCAGTCTGGCCACAGATCTCTAGACGAGTTCAAAAGCCTCCCTCCTAAGGAGCTCTTATCCTTCTAAATAATGAATCTCCCAGCCCTAATTAATGCAAAGAAAGGGGTAATATACATTTTTCTGTTGCTTTAAGTTACAGCTAGTTAGACACTTTGAAGGAAGAGCAGCCTCAAGCTAAAGGGTCAGATAAGCTAAAATCAATATAAGCCACCGCCTCCGAATCTTTTAACTCACCACCTTCCCACCCCTGACCATCCCTGAGCCAGGCCCCCGCAGCAGGCAGGGAGCAACCTCCAAGCCTGCAAATGACCATCCATTCAAGCTAATATCCAAAGAAGGACCATCTGCCACCCAACTCCTGCTTCTTGTCACCCTCCACTTCCCTCCTCCCCCCCAAAATCACTACAATCTCTGGGAACAATCAGACAGCCAAGAACAAGGGAAATAACCTCAGAGCACGCAACGAAAACAATAGAAGGGAGACATTCAGAAGACATATTAACAGAAATATAACATCTTAAACAGTAGAGGTGAGAGTCTGGTTCTTCTCCAGATTGGTCAAACCCACGTGGTTATGTCACCGCATATAATCACCCTGATGTGATCAGATCAAACAGTGATATAAAATTTACAAATCTGGGGCCAGTCCGGTGGCGCAGCAGTTAAGTTCGCACGTTCCACTTCTTGGCGGCCCAGGGTTCACCGGTTCAGATCTCAGGTGCGGACATGGCACTGCTTGGCAAGCCATGCTGTGGTAGGCGTCCCACATATAAAGTAGAGGAAGACGGGCATGGATGTTAGCTCAGGGCCAGTCTTCCTCAGCAAAAAGAGGAGGATTGGCAGCAGTTAGCTCAGGGCTAATCTTCTTCATAAAAAAAAAAAATTTACAAATCTGGAAGTATCTAAAGGAGGACTATTGGAACGGCAAGAGGGACTGAAATCATGGTGTAGGGGAAACCACTGCCTAAATAGGTAAGAATATCTCAAAGCCTAGGGCCCAGTGTCTCTGGGATTCTAGAGAGCAGAATTAGTGGGGGACATTAAGAACTTTCTAGAAATGGAATTAGCTGCTCAGTGAACAGTAACATCCCTCTCCTGGTCCAAGGAGAGGCTAGGAGGCACGGAGCACATGCGAGCCTCAGAACAGGATCTGGCCACGAAAGTCCTTTCCAGCCCATGGCCCGTCACAAGAGGGCAACAGCAGAAGCCAGGGTACTGTGGCCCCTAAAAGGGCAGGGGGCCCAGCACTGGGACTCACCTCTTCATCCTGAAAGGTAGTGAGCATCGGGGGAAGATGGAAGGAAGAAGGTAAACCAAGTCCTGTCTATCAACTGCCTCTGCTCCCTGAACCCAGCCGCTGGGACATCAGGGAAAGCTAGCATGGTCCTGAGGTTCCAGGACAGGAGTCTCTACTCAGGACCCAGAGTCCCCAAAAGCAATTTCTTAAAGCTGGCCTCTGGGTCCCAGTGAGTGTCAGGCAGGGAAGGGGGTGGTCTCTACCACCTGTCAACTTTACCTTAGCTGAGGAACTGTTTACCTTGTTTTGGGTTATGGGTGGTAGGTGCCAAGGAAGACTGTCCCCCTTTCAGCTTCTCTTTTTTTAAGACAGACAAAGAAAAGAGAAAAACAAAACAACCTAACAGCCACAGCCCAAGCCCAGGTCTGTGCTGTGGGCGGCCTACATGAGCTTCCTTTATCCAACCACAGAAAGGCATCAGTGGAACCAGCGAGGGGCCCCAGAACGGCCTTTCCAAGCACGGGCCCGCGGCTCCGTTGAGGTTAGCAGTTAACCAGGGGCCAGGAGCCACCCGGGCAAACAGACCATGCCCCTCGTTACACAACGCCGCCTTATCTCCCCGTGCCACTGTCGGTTTGCAGACATTGCGTAGTGCTACAACCACAGCCGAGACTGGCCTGGGCCAGATAGCCGCCTATCCGCCTGCTATCAGGCGAGCAAGGGGGTACGGGACGGTTAGCCTGAATTCAGACGCTCGGGTTTCTATTAAAAGAGAGGCAGAGAGACGGGTAACAGTCCGGCTGGCCAGCTTCATAGCGTCACTTCCTTTGATCCTGACAGCTGAAGCCCCCGTCCCCAGTCCACCTCCCTCTCCAAGACCCTCCAGCCAACGAGCAGAGGTGGCAAGGGTCCATTTCGTGTCACTTCCTCAAATCTTGGTGGAGCGCCAGGTACAAGACACAGGAAGAGGGGCTGACGGTCACTCTCGAGACTCCTTCTCACACTGACTCTGGACGGTAGAGGAGGAGCTGGGGGCAGCGGGATATGGTTAGTGGACCATATCAATGTGGAGAGCTCTGATCATGTCACCGTCCTTCTCAAACACCTTCCAAGGCTCCCAAATGCCCCAGAATAAAGTCCAAAGATGAACGGCTGTTACGTTTATTGAGCAACTACCTTGTTACAGGCACAGCACAGGATGTGTTAGATGCATTATCTGAAATCCTCAGGCTATCCCACACGATATCCCACACAATAACCCCACTTTAGGGATGAGGAAAGCACGGTCCACAGTGCCTCAGGCGTGTGGCCAAGATCATCCAGTTCGCAAGGGGCAGCAGGAGAGTCAGCACTCAGGTCCGGACGAGTTCTCGCCACTCCTCCAAGCTGCCTCCTCTCCTCCCTGGCCAGGCATGTACGGCACCTCCATCTGACCCCAACCCACCATTCCATATGAATCACTCCAGCCAAAGGAAGTTACTTCCTCCGGGATCCTAGCACTTGTCAGAATCGCACTTTCACCGTTTTTCATAGGCTTGCTAGCCAACTCTCTCTCCCCCATCAGGAAAGCCCAGATGCGCAGAGGCTCTGTCGTCTCACCCACCACTGAATTCCCAGGCCCTCCCCGTGTCCAGCACACAGTGAGTGTTCACCAATTTTTTTAACTAAAAAGGAATCCTCCAGGTAGAAGGCACTTCGTCTCTGAATTTCCTTGTGCTTTTCTGTCTACCATCATCTTTCCATTTTCTACTTTCTATCATAGTTATCAACATACACATTTTAAGTATTTTAACTCCTCTGCTCAAATTATAAGCTCTTCAAGAGCCAGTCCCATGTCTTACTAATCTTTGTATCTTAAAACCCTGAACACAGTACATCACCTGTAAATCTAAAGGACTCAGCGTACATTAGTCTAATCAGGCTCAGCAGCAGAGAGGTTAATGAGTACCCCAAGAAGCAAGTCACCATGCCAAAAATCCAGCCAGCACCCCTCATAGCCAAAGATTAGAAACTGCTCTCAAGTCAGATTCCATTCTTACCTCCCCCTGGGTGGAAGAGAGGAGCAGACCTGGGTAGTCACACGCAAGTTTGTGAAGGAGGAATTAAAGTAGGCAGCAAACGAGAGACATGGGTTCTAGTCCTGATTTTTGCCACCAGCTTGCTGTGTGACCTTGGGAAAATCACAGAGCCTCTCTGGACCTCCACTTGTTCTGCCCTAAATGAGTACGCTGAAATAAATGATTTTAAGGACGCTTCCACCCTGAGAACCCACACCTGCAAAGCGGGTGGAGAGCATGAATGCCTTCCTCAACAGGTGGCCAGAAGAAGGATGAGGACAAGGGCACTGAGATTCCCTCTTTGCACTAGTCCTCAACCCTCCAAAAAGAAATAAACAAACCTGAGCTGGTGAATCAGCCAGTCAGTCCCCCTCGTGAGGAAGGATGACAACCATGATTTGAATATGGATCCAAAGTAAACAAAAGAGAGAAAGGAGATACTGAAATGGATTTTCAATAAATCACTTCTCTCCAGTTAAACCTGAATTTTTTCCCACATGTGTGTACTTTCACAGATCCAGTTTGGGAGCATTCAAATTAGCACAACCTGGCCTTAAATACTGTGCAAAACACAGAGTAAGCATTTTGCTTTTATTTATGTCATCAATGGTTTCAATGGAGTGACTCATCCTTCCTCTTTAACACTCTGTTCTAATATGGCTTACTATAAATAATGCAGAAAGAGACGGAGCGACTGAGCCCTGGGCCTCTGCACAGCCAGGTCACAAAAGATCCAGGTCTGACGGACAATCCCAAGGTGAATCTGAGCTCGACGGATGCCCGGTGGTGGTTCCCATGGCGAAGAAGGCAAACATTCATTCCTTCTCTTTCCAGGTGTTCCGGACAAGTAAGGTCGTTAGAAAAGGGGACCAATATACACTGAGGAGTGCCAGGTGCCCAGCTAGGGTTTTTTTTTTTTTTGGAGGAAGATTAGCCCTGAGCTAACTACTGCCAATCCTCCTCTTTTTGCTGAGGAAGACTGGCCCTGAGCTAACATCCATGCCCATCTTCCTCTACTTTATATGTGGGACGCCTACCACAGCATGGCTTTTGGTAAGCGGTGCCATGTCCACACCCGGGATCTGAACCAGTGAACCCCCAGCCGCCGAGAAGCGGAACATGCGAACATAACTGCTGTGCCACCGGACCGGCCCCCAGGCTAGGATTTTAACACACAAGCTCCTTGAACCTTCTACAGCCTTCCCAAGAGACAGAGGCAGGATTCAAACTCAGGCCTCCATGCCTACTCCCTTAAGAGTCTGTATGTCAGAACTCAATCCATTCCTTCTGACCCCAAACTACATCTACTGTGGTGGTCTACATTTCTTAATGATAGAAGTGCCTCTCAGGACCCCAAATTCCCAGGAGGCTAAACCACAAATGCAAAAACATTGCAGCAATAAGAGGAGTCTGCCCCAGGCCCAGGCAATCAGTGTCAGCAACTCCTTCCAGCCCCAGCGGCTGGAAATCACCAGCCCCTGGGCCTGGTCCACCTCCCACCTAAGAATCGAGGCCAACATTCACCCCGGGGCTGAGCTGACAAGCCCTCCCTACACATTCTTTCCAGAAGCCACCTTCAGAGTCACACAGTCACCCAATGTCATCACTCACTATATTCACCAGATGGGTCACGGAATTATTCTGACCATCTCCAAAAGTCAAATCTACCCTCCCAAAGGACGAAGCAAAAGAATGTGGCACAGACTTCGGAAAGGATTCCGAAAGGTTTCCGAAATGTGTGGGGCCGTGGCCACATCGCAGGATTAAGTGATCACTTATTAGCTATGCAGGCGTCTTTAGAACAGCAGTAGCACTTCACAAATGGACACCTTTATATGCACAGGGTACTTACATTATTCACCTATTATTTCATCTGCCGGCTGCTAGCACAGGGTTAGTACTGTCATCAATTTCACAGTGCCCAAAAGAGTTCACTGGTTCCTTCCACACTCTCTCCTCTGGGCCAAAACAGCAGGCTCCTAAGCGCCTAGTTCTATAGCTTAATAGTGCCTGTTTACAAAGTACCTTTGCTGTCCTATGCACTTCACACATATTTTATCCACACAGGCACATAATTTCTTACAGAGCAAGGAAACAGCGGCTCAGAAAGGCTAAGTAAGTTGTCCAAGGCACACAACAAATTCTGGAACCTCAGTTTTCACTCAGGATGCCTCCCTCTAAAGCTGGTGTTCTTCTCAGCACTCTACAGCCCCAGAAAACAGGCCCCCCCCCCACCACCTCCCAGAAAGCCTCTTCCTTGAGGAACCGTCCCCCACCCCCCAATTCCTGGGCCACCTTTCCTATCTTCAGCATCTCACGGACTTTGTGCTGGCTGCTCCAACTTCCCAGCAAGCCTGTCCCAGGAGATACCCCCTGCTCTAAATAGCACCCTCCATGATCTGCAAACATTACAAGGACATCAAAACAAAGCTATCAGTTGGGTTCCTCGCTTTAGCAGCCAGTCCAAACTCTTTTTGTTTGATTCTCAGACAGCTTATTGACTAGGTGATGGGGTCAGAAGTTTTCACCCAGCCTCTTCCAGAATGGGGCACTCTGCTTGAAAAAGCAAATTCACGGCAGGTGGTGAGGTCCACCCATTTAGGATTTCAGATTTACACATTTTTAGCGAGCACAAATTACTTACCAGCCAAAAAGTTGTGGGAGTGAGAGAGGGTTGAGGGAGGAAAAGATAGGAACTAAAGAAGCAGAGATTACCCACACACTTTCCCACTCAACACAATGTTCCCAGAGACTCGGCACGTCCACGTGAAGGAGGAGAAAAGTAGGTGAGCGCAGAAGCTGATAAACTGCGTGACAAATGCAGCTGCTGTGTTTTACAAGCTACCTGTTTTCTGCCATCAGGTGCTTCCAGACATCTCCACCCCGATCTGAAAGAGGGTCCTCCTGCCTCCCCAACCTGGTCCCTCCCTCCTAACACACTACCCCTCACCCTGACCCCAACAGTTTATCTTTGCATATTGGAAAAACTGGCATTTATCAAGTAATCTACTCCTCATAGATTGTTAAACAGACCACAGGGGTTATCAGTGGAGTTGATACAGGAAGATAAACAGCAACCTCTTATGCAAATAGCACTAAGAATGTGGGACTGGCCACAGGACAAAATCGGAATTTAGGAGAACATCAATCTTAACCGTTTTCCTTAGTTCCAACCCTGCAAACCCGCAGCAACTTGGAGAAGATTCTCCGGGTGATTTTTCCTCTCTCTTTCTTGCACGGAGGGGCACGTGTGTGTGTCGGTCTAACCCACTTTGCAAAGAAGAGCGGTGGCTTCGTGTCTGACTAATATAACTCCTTTCCGTGACCACAAGCTTCTCCTCCTCGCAACAGCCATTTCGTTTTTCTGGGATTTCAGACCAACTAGCGTGTACTTTGTTCAGAAAGACAGAAAAAGGTATTTTCCAAGGTGGGAGTCGGGGTCAGAGGGCGGGAGGGAAAAAATCCACAGAGAACCAGGAGTTCTGGGCTCCGAGACACAATCCACGTGACCGGGCGATGATACCTGCTCCTGGGCTCTGCCGATCTGCCTTTGCGTGGAGACAAACAGGTCCAGGTGGCATGTCTTCAAACTCTTCTCAGTATTTTAAGGGCAAACTCACATCAAGAGGTGAGCAGCTCCAAGTGACAAAAGAATTACCCTTGGAAGGACAGAGCAAGCTGCTTCTCACACCAGGCTGCAGGCTGGGGAGGGGGGAAAAACGGGAGAATGACAGAATCCAGGGCTGGCCAGAATGAAAGACTGAATGGAATAGGCTAATTTACACAGGAAGTAAGCACTTACCAGACCCTTCATCTCAACACACAAAACCCTCGGCCATATCTGGAAGCAATTACATCCAGTTAACATGATCTGCTTGCCACTAAAATTAACTGCAAACAGAAATATTTTTCACTTTTGCAGCAGGGGATGCCAAGGTTTGGCCTATTCCCTCCGCCCCCCCACCCCCACCCCCACCCCACTGAATTGGCTGCTGGGGAATATTTAGCAGCTACTCGGCTCAAAAAACAAAAACCCCTCTTGTAGCTGTCAGGACACAAAAAGTAAAATAGTGGATAATTATGAAGGGGGGAAGGAGGGGGAGAGGTAGCAATGAAAACCATTGTGCTAGAAATGGAGGAAAGGGGCCAGGCACACGGGCCCTAAATGGGGCTGCGACACTCACGAGTCCGGCCCTGGTTTTCCACACTCAACTTCAAGGAAAGAAAAATGTTTTTAGAGTCACTCGATTTAGCAGCCGCTTCACATTGTTTTTAGGTACCATCCTTAGCCCTTCTGCCGAGGGGACGGGGGTGGGGGTATGCAGAGGGGGAGACTCACAAATGTCAGCGGAGCCTTAATTTAGCAGAGCATCCAGGGGACAAGTGTCACGATTCAGCTTTCGCATTGAGCACTTCCCATCCCTACTCTACGAACGCCTTCGAAGCAGCTTTCATCGGCTCCAACAGGAGCAAGAGCTGCTATTTATTTGAGACAGGCGCAGCTTTTCATGTAGAGGGAAAAGAGGGCTGAATGGAGGTGAGAACTTGCCTCCCCCAAGTGTGTGCACCCAGCAAGGGACCAGTGTCCCATTCTCCAAAACTCCAGGTCCAGCAGCTCGACTCGCTGACCACTCCTGTCCTTTCTCTTTGCACCCAACTCCGCAATCAGATAAGAACTTCTTTTTATTTCTCCTTGAACTACTGTCAACGATGCCATAAATGCTAGAGACAAATGGACAGATTTGTTTTAAAGTTCCGGAAGGAAGCATCATCTCCGACCGACCCCTGCCTGCCCCCAGGCCCATCTTTTGGGGCAAGACTCCGTGTGCTTCGCCCGAAAGTGCAGTTCACTCCTCTGTCACCAGGGGCCTTTAAAACGGCGGCAGCTGCAACAGCAGCAAAAGTAAGGCATCCATTTGCCAGACAAGTCACAAACATCTCAAAGAGTCAGGTGAAAGTTTCCCTCAAGAATGAGGTCAAACACTACTTACTGTTCTCTGCAAAAAATCACATTTAGAAACATTACTCCCAGGCCCAGAAAAAAAAAAAAGAAGAGGAAGAAGAAGAAGTAGCTTCTCTTTAATGATTCTAAGGCTATGATGAGGAAAAAATGGCCTCAATAGAAATGGGAAAAAAAGACTATGCCGTTGTTTTCAATTTTTTAAAACAAGTTTACAATGAGAAACAAAGAAACATGCACCTCCCTTCAAACATTATAAGCTGAGACCATAGCACGTGCCTGACCCTGGACTGGGCCCTATACTCTGTATGCACCATCCTATGAACAATATCATGGCAACACTGTGAAGTTGATGTTACTAACTTCCTCTCTCAGAAGAGGAAGCGGGTGGATCGGTATCTTGCCAGAGCCACAGAGCTTCTAGGAGGCAGAGGATGAATTCAAACCCAGGTTCAACCAGTTTCCCACCATGCCACAGCCAGCAACCACTCCAGAAAATTCTGACACTGCGGGGATGCAAAAGCAAGCAGACAACCATCCCCTGAAATCGCACGTCCCAGAGACAACCCCTGTGCGCGTGTGGGGGTCTCTCCTCCACCCCCCAGACCCCAGGCACACATCTAGGCACACACACTCAGCTCCGTCACCACACAGCCATCCAGGCATGGAAACGGTTAAGTTGCCCTCACTGAATAAATCAAAAGTTCAAGGCTGCAACATACCACAGTGATTCCCTCTTTACATATGACAAGAACCAGAGAGGGGCTGAAATCCCAAGCATCCTGAGCGGGGTCTCCCCGGCCCGCACAGGTTATGCCGCCAGGGTCAGGGCTGCGGACCTTTAGCGGCAACATTCATTTCCTGAACAGGACAAGTTCTCCTGACCATAAAGCTAATAGGAACTTCCTCGCACGGCAAGCTCCGGCTGACAAGGCTACTTGTCACTGGCCACGCAGGAGGAGAGCGCTGGTTCCCATTAGTGGGTTATGATGCCAGGTGCTACTAATAAGGTACATCGGCAAGAAACAAGAGCCCTGCTAAGTTGTCTCTCCAACTCTGGAAGTAATCAGGCCCGGGCTTCGGGGGTGGGGAGGGGCCTTACTTAAAGAGAGGGGTGGGGAGTGGGGGGTTTGGCCACAGTAGACCCCAGTAGCATCTAACCTGCTGAATGGCTTAAATAAATACATTTCCAACAATCCCTCCCCATTTCCCCCAGCTACCATAAAAGACTCCCCCAAATTAACACTCGTAATGTTTCCCCCAGCACTCCAGGCCTGATGGATCACCGAGGGCCATTATGGCCGGCCACATCTGCTTCTCACTATGGCAAGGAGAGTTGTGCCAACAGGCCTAATGGCATTAAGATCACAACGCTCAGCTAATCCACTTAGAGACCAATGCCGGGCGAGGGTGGCAGGGGGCTCAGCGAGCGAGCGGCTCCCTTGTCAGCCTGAGGCCACGAGAGAAGCGGGAAGCAGGGAGGTGACCTCACATGCGAGGCCCCGCTGTGTGCTTTACGTTACATGGTACCTCATTTAATATGTTGAAAACCCCATTGAGAGGTATGGGGCTAACCTCACTTCACAGGAGAGGACACTGATGCTTCCGACAGGGGAAGTCATTTGCCCAAACTCACTGTGAAGCACTGGCATTCAAACCCAGGGCCATCTAACGACAGTCTTTGCGCCCAGGCACTACGCACCTTGCCCCCCACAAAGACAATGGTCTGGTGGGGTGTCTGCTTGTTCTTGCTATGCCTAGTGCTGGTGGTTTGTTTGCATGTATATGTCCTCCTTTTATTTGTGGGGGATCTAAATGGCCCTGAAGACGAAAGAACTCCAAAAACTACTTCCAACTGGTCCACAATTTCTCCTCGTCATCCAAATTTCCATGACCAAGTCTTCTAATAACTCTACCAATAACGTCCCCCTGTTCCGGGAAGTTCCTTCTCTTCTCGAACTTGAGTTCTTCCGAATGCAAAGCTGAACGCAATCTGTTCCTGCTAAAGAAAATCAGGTCTCGAGGACAGAGTTGAAAGTGAGCTAGGAACGGAGAATTAAGCAGATTTTTGCGAGTTTTTAGCCAAAGTTTCCGTGCTGACGATAAAGTACCGGATCCCCTCCTTGCAGCTGCAGAGATAAGCGTCACGTAGGCAAAACCCAACCAGTTTTTCCAGACTGAGCCAGCATAATAAGGACACCGGGGCTTTTCAGGGGAAATAGAAAGGGGAATTTCTGATTATGCTGGCATGAAATTAACAGCATGGGATTTTTATTTTTGTAAGTGGATTTCTTTTTCGCTCCATTTTTCTGCTTTTTTAAGTTAGCATAAAAGGCCTCTATTGCTAGAAGCCGGCCCCTCTGCGTTGGTAACAGATGATGGAGTACAACGTAGTGCTCTGTGTGGAGCCTGTGTGGTCCCGATACCCCCAAAGACCTGAACCCTTTGCAGTAACAGCTCCTCCCTCTTTTCCGCCTCTCGAGGCACCAGAAGAAGCTAGGAGCCCAGAGCTGGCCAAGTGATGAGCCTCCTGGTCACCGGCTTCAGGGCACACGGAGCTGGTCCTTCCTGTATTCTCCCATATTCTCCCTTCCCTCCTGACTCCATCAGGAGCTGAAAGTCCAAGCAGGACATTACGGAAACAACGGTGAACATGGAGCCAGAAGACTGGGGCACAAACCCTGGTGCCACCCATTACTGTCTTACCGCGGACAAGTCCATTAACCTCTGCCCACCAGGAAATGCAAATACAGCATCCACCTTATAGGGCAGCTGGAGGGTTTGAGGAGATTCTGACGACGAACGCACTTAGCACAGAACCTGACGTGGATCAAGCACTCAAAACCACATTGGCCGAATGCACTCTGGGAAGCATCCTGCACTGGGGGCAGGAAAGGGAAGGAGCTGTGGCACATCCAGCATCCAGAAGCCCAGACTTCCCTCAGTAAGGGGGCGTCCGTGCTCATCTCTGCCTCGACCACAGGGAAATCAGCTCTCCCGGCTGGCCACGTGCACAGGTAATAGGACACCGCCTGGTAAGCCGCCTCTGGAACCGCTGATGATGGAGCACTGCCCAGCTAAATTTAAATGAGAACTGGAATGACTCATCAGGCCTCAGGTCATTGGGACAAAGAGTACCCTGGCCACCACAGTACAAGAGATCAGCTTCTGGGGGAAAATGCATGTGCTCACTGTGTATCGGCCCCAAACATGCAGCACCGAGGCAGCAGGTTTCATGGTGCTGGATGAACCACCGCCTGTGGAGAACGCAGGACCTGGACCAATACAAACACATTTTTTACCCTGCACTGCCAGGGTGACCCACTTCACAACAACAATGGCAATAAAAATACAATAGCAGACACAGAACACTTATTTTGTGCCACCACTCCTTGCGCTTGACAACCATTTACTGATTAATCCTTGTACCAACCCAGTGAGTAGGTACTGTTATTATTCCTATTTTACAAACGAGCAAACAGGCACAGAGAGGTTAAGTAACGTAACCACAGTCAGACAGCTGGTCAGTGGTGAAATGGGGATTCTGACCCAGATGGTCTATTTACTTAAAATGCACATTTTCTATGTGTAAAACACAGGGTTGGAGGTGGGGCAGTGGGGATGCCACACAAATTTTTCTTTCTACCAAAATAACGGCCACTGAGTCAGGACTTTCACCTAACAGCACCGAAACAGAACTTGACTAAGAAAACCTTTAGTCACCGAGGAAAATTCAGGAACCCTGTGATGGACAAACTGAGGCACACCTGTATTCACTTAGCAAGACTCTCAAGTCTCACACTGGGGCTCTCAGTTAGACTCGTTTTAAAGTCATTAATTAGAAAAAGTTAAAGTGAATGGGAATGTTTTTCTCCCGAATTAGCAAGAAATCAAAGAGTTGTGAATGGAGTTTGATTTTAACAGTTTAGGATAATCACTATTTTAAAGATTCATAAATAGTTTTCCTAGAACAAGCAGGAGGAAAAAGTGTTGCCGATCTACAGCTTTCCCCCCTCCCTCCAGCAATCAGCAGCTCCATCCGACAGGGACAGCGAATTACAATAGGACTCCTCACTGAGACGAAAGAACTCAGGCAACTTTCCTCCACTGGAAATAAAATAAATCATCTAAAATTTCCAAGAGTTCAGTCGAGATCCCAGATGACTGGAGATGACAGTCTGGATCCCAGAGGAACCCTAAGCAGGTTAAAGTATTTTAAAACGGAGCCAGAGGAGACAGAGGGGAATCTTACTGACCCCCTATTTTAGCTGGCTGACTGCCAATCCAGATTCTAAAACAGAGCAAAATTCAACTAACCAAAAGGACTTCATGAAGACAGAAGTGCGTGTGTAAGGGGTGAAAGAATAACTTTTTATTTTTTTATTTTATTTATTTTTTTTTGAGGAAGATTAGCCCTGAGCTAACTACTGCCAGTCCTCCTCTTTTTTGCTCAGGAAGCCCGGCCCTGAGCTAACATCCATGCCCATCTTCCGCTACTTTATATGTGGGATGCCTACCACAGCATGGCTTTTGCGAAGTGGTGCCAAGTCCACACCCGGGATCCGAACCAGCGAACCCCGGGCCGCTGAGAAGCGGAGCGTGCGCGCTTAACTGCGTGTGCACTGAACTGCTGCGCCACCGGGCTGGCCCCAGAAGAACTTTTTAAAGAGCTCAACAATCCAGAAACAGCTCATCCAAGTGCCCAGTTTTACAAATGAAGAAATTAAAGCTCAGGGTGAAAAAGAGACCAACATGGTGACAGCGCTAAGAAAAACCGCAGAGCTGAGTCTAGAGGCCCGCCCTGGGAAACAGCCGGATGCAACTCAACCAAGCCTTCTGCCATCTTCCTATCTTCACAACCAACGAGCTCGACAAAAGACTAGATTTCCAGGAGCCCAGGAGGTTATAAACTTAAGTCATTCATCACCCCCAAAAGGATACTTCCTGGAAACAGAAATCGTTTCGGAAAGGATTTGAGCAAATCTGTGAATGACAGAGTTGCCGTAAATAGCTACGAAGAGAAGCTGGGCTCCACCTGACCTTTAGGATTGACGTCAAGGAAGATAGCTGTAGCCTCCAATGGTGGTATCTGAAGGATGGTGTTGGCACCCAAAGACTAGGTCAGATGGATCCGACCCAGAACGGCAATGCCCATGTTCTTATATGGCCTGGCGCAGAGCACCCAGCACTGTGAATCAGAAGGTGAGCTGAGCTCCTGGCTCTGACCATTTATAGCTACCTGACCTTGGGCGTGTCACTTACTCCCTCCTAAGCTCCTTTTCCTCATTTCAAGTTGGGGCTGATAATGGTCCACAATCCCTTATCCAAAACCACTGGACGCTTCTGAAATCCTAATTGTTCAGATTTTAGAAAGGTACTATGGGGCCTAGAGTGTTTGCCAGTCCCAGAGGAGTCTAGGGAAGCACTCTGTAATCAAACACATTAATATTTTTGCAGCAAAACATATGAATATTCAAAACAAGTGGGATAAATATAGTCTCACATCAGTTCAGATCAGGATTTGCCACTAAATGAGTTTGCTACAAACTTACATAAAACCTTCCAGCTTTCAGACTTTCTAATCACAGATATGGGATGATGGACCTGTACCCCCTTAGGGGAGCCTGTGTGGTTAAGAGAGCTAAAGTCACTAAAGGGACTGTGCAAAGAAAAAAGTGGTATAACTAATAAAAGGCAGTATTAATATTATTGCCGATGTGATCATTATTCCACAGCATGCTCTCTTCCAAAGAGAACTTGGTTTGACCTCAAGGATGTCTAAAGCTGGCAGAATAATGAAAGAGGACCAAGAGTCATGGGCGACTTCTACCTGCCTCAAGGTGGCCTAAATCAAGGTCAATGGCTATTGGCCCTCTACATGGTCAACCACTGAAAACAGAGCTGCTGGCCACCTGGAGGGACGAAGGCAAAGGGCCAGGCAGAACTCTGACATCTCAGCTATGTGGCTCACGCACCTAGAGCCGGCCCCAAGAAGCCACCAAGAAGGGTGCACACGTGAGTCCAGCTGGCTGAGGCCATTCCTTGTGGTTCCTGAGCACCCCTTCAAGAACCAGGCAAGAGTTCCTACTGTGTGTGTGCAGGATCCACACTGTGGCTGGTCTAAGGGCTTATTTGCAGAAGATCCAGAGGCTCCTGGGAAACCAGACCGCACTCTGATTCTGCAGCACTAAATTCAGAAACGTATTAGGAGCAGGCTGTACGAGCCTAGGGAGACTGAAGGCTATAAATGAGGACTGTGTTCACACTCAAGTCAGCCATACTGTTCCCTGTAACCTTATCACATACACATAACCCCGAGAATGAGAAGCTGCACTGGGCCCAGTTGAGCCTGTCCCTAGATCAGATCCAGACAAGGCTACACGCAGAACAGCTCCAGCCTTTCAGAGAGAGAACGAGAAAGAAGAGAGACTGAGCCTAGAGAAGGAGAGTCCAGTCTTCCAGAATCCCTTTGTGACCCACCCTCCCTCCCTCAGACATTGTCCTCTATAATGTGGGCCCATAGGGAAGGTTTTGGGGTCCAGAGCTTGCTCCTGTGTCTGCCTGGAGAATGGTGCTGATCCATCGAATCTTCTGACTGTCCTGACTTCCTTCTGCATCCTTTAGGTAAGGAAACACCATTTAATTTACCCAAGTAGCATCACTGTGTGGTCTCTCCATCAACCCATGACTACATATGACATCGCTTTGACATCTCCCCGTGCACCGCAGGGACCACAACTTCACTAAGTTTCGTTCTGTCTGTCGTGCCTATAGGCTCCCCTCTCACCAGCTTGGGACCAAGTCATGAGGAAACCAACTGATGGGATTCCTTAACCACCTCTCCCTCCTGCATCACTTCCCGGCCCTCTCCCCTTCCTTCCTCTCCATGCCCTTCTGTCCCCCACAAAGAAAAGCAACAGTAACTGCTGGGAACTTAACCTTTACCAACACTCTCGCCTACTGGCTTAAAAATCAAATCAAATCAAATCTGTAGCCTGTTACTTCACCATGTTCGTCCCTGTTACATTTACAGCCAATTCCACAGCTTCCGGACCTCCCACTCTGATTGTTTTGTCTTGTCTTTTTGTTTGTACTGATAGTTGTGATGTCGGGGGAGGAACAGAGAACAGTAGGGAACCAGGAAGTAGCACCTTAATCCTGGAGCTTTGAGGGAGAGAGAAAGAGGAAAAAGTGCATCTGAGCAGAAGCCAAGTGGCTGCCAGTCAGAGCAAGGGCCAAGCAGGTGCAGGAACACATTCTCCCCTCCTCCGTTTCTTTAGACCCCTCCAGCTTTCCACGCAAGGCACTGCCCCAGGCTCTAGTTTCTTGGGCTGCAGCAGCTCACTTTCTATCCTCAGTCAAAAGCACATTCTCCATGTCAGCAGCCCATAGCGTGACGCCAAGGATTCCAGGACCAGCGCCTCCCCATCACAAGCTCACAAGGACAGGCACATTCTCTGCACCACCTCACAGCCAACACAAGCCCGGTAGAAGGCAGAGCCGTTGATACGACCCACAACTCAGAGCCAGTGGGGGCGATGCAGAGACAAGACCTAAACAAGATGGGGGATCGAAGGGCCACTGCTCCATCTTCACAGTTACTGTGCACCAGGCACAGCTCTAGGGATTTCTTACTTCGTTAATTCAGCACCACACCCTGCTGACCATCTCCATCTAAATAGAGTAAAACAAGGCTCAGAATGGTCACATGACTTTCCCAAGCACTCATGGCCAGATATGGCTAGTTCCACCACCCACGCTCTATGGGGTACAACGCAGCCAGCCCTCCACCTCCCCCCAGAGAAGCGAGGGTCCCACAGAATGGGAACTTGGGACTCCTGGGAGAGTGATATCTTTTGTAGCTCTCTTAGGTAGAGAGAAGCAAAAATGACGCAACAGGAGTCAGAAAAATACTTTACTTTCCAGGGGGTGGGGGGTGGGCAACACGGGTGAAGCGGGTCAAAAGATTAAATTTCCACGTATAAAATAAATAAGTCCTTGGGATGTAATGTACAGCATGGTGACTATAATTAATAATACTATACTGTATATTTGAAAGTTGCTAAGAGTAGATCTTAAAAGTTCTTATCATAAGGAAAAGAAAGATCTATAACTATGTATGGTGACTAGACTTATTGTGGTGACTGTTTCGCAATATATACAAATATTGAATCATTATGTTGTACACCTGAAACTAATATAATGTTATGCATCAATTACACCTCAATAAAAAAATTACTTTCCACCGTACCCCATTTCTCATAGCACGTAACTGAAATAATTCACATCCGGAGACGGCAAATTGATCTGGTCAAGTTTGAGGACCGGGTTTCCTCTTTAGGAAAGTTTGAGCAAAAACAAATACAACCCTGGGTCTATGTCTGAGCGGTACAAGCTTCAAGACGACACACCTCAGTGGCAGTTATTTTTCGCACCCACCGGAAGAAAAAATCGGTTATGTTGAGCTCAGCGGCACGTTCCGAAAGGTAAGGCTCAGAGCCACCAAGTCACCAGTTAAGCAGCGTTGGAGCAGGTTCCAGCTCAGCGTCGGGTAATCAGATCGACCTCCAGATGCCTCCCCTACCCGCCCCCCACCGCCCCTCTCTCACACCTCCTCCTCTACCTGAATGAGCAACACAGGAATAGGGTGGAGGGAGAGGGGTGCAAAAGGGAAAAAGCCACCCAAGATCAGCCAAACAGCAGGCCAGAGGGCATGCAGAGAACTGTGACCATGAATGACAACAGAAACCGGATTTCTTGACACCCAGAGACCACAGGGTGAAATGATAGGCATATTGTTATGACAGATGCAGGCCAACACCATACCCACTACTGATTCCCTCCGTCTTTACTCCACTGCTGAGGAGCAGTTTTCAAAACCCTCTGTTCTGTAGACACGACCCTCTTCAGGACTGAACGGCTCCAAGAGGCAGCAGTGTGCAAGGGAGTTAAGACCTGAATTTGAATCCATAGCTGTGCCTCTTACTATCTATGTGACCCTGGGAAAACATCATAGTTTCTTCCTGTGTGAAATAAGAACGTCGCCTACCTCAGAGGGCTGTGGTTACAAAAATGTGACTCCATGTAAAGCACTTAGCATTGAACTAGGCACATCCTCCACGTCATAAGAACTCAGTGAATGGTTATTTCACGAAGGAAACAGAAGCCAGAGGGAAGCCAATGCCAGCCCGAAGTGGCATTTAATTCAATGCGAGTAGAGATGGGATAAGAATAAGGCTCTGCAGGCTGTAAAACGAAGACTCTCATACCCATCCTTCCCCCTTGAATTTAAATCAACTCCCTCCACGTGTCTGCAGAGACAGAGAATGAGAAGGGAGAGCAAGCAACGTTCCTGGCAATGGAAGTTCACCAGGAATGACGTTCAGAACCTGCAGCCGCTCTTGTGGCCTGAGCAGCATCCAGCCCCTCCCACCCTCCAGAGCTGCAGACCAGCCTACCTTGGCAGAAACCGCCACACGGGAACCTGGGTACCTGCAACCTGGCAACACGGCCAGATCCAGGCTGTGGGAGACCTTCCTGCTCAACCCCACTCCCTCTTCTCCCTCCCTCCACTTTATCAGTCACTCCAGGCAAGGGAGAATAGACCCAACGGCAAAGAAAGCCAACGGGAGCCCAAAGGCAAAAAGAGAGGAAAGAGCCTAGAAAGGAGCTGGGCCCATGAGTTCTCCCATGCTTGGAAAGACCCTCAGCCCCTCACCACACTTGAATAGTGGCTCTCTGGGACTTTGAAAGAAGTGGGTTTTTACCAATAGTAGGGAGGACAGGGGAGCCAGGCCCCAGGACTGGGGAGAAGCTGGGAATGAAGGCAGGGTGTCGGGGTGTTGGGGTGTCGGGTGTGGGACTGAAGGGGGGCCTACCTGTGCTGCTCCACAGCCTCGTTGTCAGGCAGCTCCACCCCACACACACTGCACTGCTCCCCGATGGTCCGGCTCTCTGACTTCATGCCCACAGCCAGCTCACCCAGCTTGTTGAACAGCTCCCTCTGGATGAAACCCTGGGGCAGCAGACCCCCATAGGTGCTGAAGTCCATGGAGACGGCCAGGGCAGGCTGCACGTGGAGGCCAGAGGTCACTGAAGACGGCATGCTCAACACGGCGTCAGCCTTGTGGTTGGGCAACACAGAGTAGACACCCAGATGTTTCTCAGCTGAGGGCGCGGGGTGCTCTGGTCGGCCCGGGGGACCTTGGCCAGCCTCTGCTGGAGGTGGCAGCTGCTCAGCGCTCTCCTCACGCCCATAGTGCAGCTCCCTAGCACTGGTGATGACGCTGCTGCGAGTCGGGGTCCCGGGCCCCTCTTTGCCCCTTTCCTCCATCTTGTCCCCCATCCCACCTGAGATAGTGGACTCGGCTGCCCCAGGGCTATCCTGGCCAGGTACCTCATCCACCTGCATCATCTCTGTCTTCACCTCAGCCACCCCAGGGTGCCTCCCACCCCCAGCCAGTGTTGGCTCCTCAGGCCCTGCAGGTGGCTGAAGAGTTCCCTGCAGGAGAGACTGTCCTATGGTCATCAAGCTGTCCACTGCAGCCTTGGTAGGACTCATGGCTGAAAGACCAAATGAAGTGGAGACTGAAGGGCTCTGGTCCACCATGGGCCCAGGGAGGCTCTGTGCAGCCACACTGGCATACCCACTCTCCTCGCTGGAATGCTTCGAGATGAAGATGTTCTTAAGGTACCGAGCCTTGCGGTCCTCTTCCTCCTCGGCCCCGCCGTCCGCCATGGTGGCCTCCGTGTCATTGTCATCTGAGGCCTGGATGGTCTCCAGGATCTTCAGGCACTGCTCCTCCAGGTACTCGATCTCCAAGATCTCGGCTGCATATAGCAGGTCATCCAGGTCCTCTGCCTTGGCTTGCAGCGTGGCCGTGTACGCATACTCCAAAATCTGCTGGAAGGTCTTTGGCGACAGGAAGTCCAGAGTATAGTGCTGGCTGTTGCGGTGGAAGAGGATTTCAAACATCTTGCTGGTGCAGGCCAGTACAGTCCGGTGGGCGTGGAACTCCTGGCTGTCCACCATGATGACCACATCACACAGGGTCCCGGCCAGCCGCATCTGGTTGGCCTTGCACAGGAGCCCCGTGGGGTGGCTGGGGTTCTGCAGCTGGATCATGCCCATCTTCGTCAGATCCATGGTGCTCCCCGCGGCTTAGGCATGAGGCTCTCTTTCCTTGCTGGCTCTGCGTGGTGGGGCAGGGTGAGTTTCCTGGGCCAACAGAGAGGTCTACACAGGAGAGGGCGGGAAGAGGCAAAAGAGATGAGAGAACAAAAGGCAGATTAGTGAATATCCCTAAAAGTAAGAATTCAAACAATACAACACAGTCCACCCCCCCTCCCCCCCTCCCCCGCCCCCTGGCCCATTTCCCAGCAAGACTCTTGGAGACTTTAATGGAGGAGAGGGGAGCTTCCTAGAAATCTACATGTCTACCTTTACAAGTCCAGAGATGATGAGAGTAAAGAGAAGGCTCTGCCACAGCACATGCCTAATGCACTGCTCTATGACGTCTGTTCTATGAAGTGAAATGAAAATTACAGTGGAGCCTTGTGAGTCCTGGGCTGTCTTTAAGTCTGAGAGTGGGAAGCTCCTATGCAAGGCTAACATTCATTATGAGGAGGTGCCCGGCAGCTACCTGAAAAGAATAAGAGTTTAACCCCTTCCTTTGGTCAATTTAAGCACTCAATTTCACTCTCAACCCCCTGTGCAGCAAATCTCATCTTAAAAACAAAGTTTCCCTAAATCCTGCCATACAGTGGTAGCCACAAGAGCAAAGCCAAGCCTAGCTGGGGCTAGCAGCCTACAGGCCTAGGAAAAATCCATGGTCCAATCCTGGGCCTCTGTCCTTCTGTTCTTCTCAGGGTTGCAAAAGACTGACAGACCCAGGCCAGCGCCCCTCCTTAGGTACTAAGAGAAACACACACATGTAACCCACACACTGGCTTGGCTCACTTCTACCCACAGGCACCTCAAGTTATTGTTCTATCTGTAATCCAAAATCTGGACTGGGCGTGTACATGAGGGTGTGTGCAACACACTAACCAGAGAGGGAGCAAGAGTTAACATGTGTGCACGCTTATATAAGATGCCACACTTACCCTTGCCCACAAGTGCCCAGTAGACATGAGAATCTATAAAAGTAGCAGGATAGATCATGAAAGAGCCCCAGGAGAGAAATCAGAGGAAACATGCACCCCTACATCCAGGAGGGCACACGCTGGGCATATGAATTCCAAGTGTGTCCCACAGGCTCCCAGGAATGGGCAAGTCCTGTGACCAGGAGCAGCAACTGATGCTGGACATGGCTTGGAGGCACTGGAAGCGATATTGGCACCAGCATCTCAGTGTGAGTTACAACCAGTATGAAGGGAGGACAGCGCTGGGAGACAAAGGCCTCTCCCCAAAGCACTGTTCCAGATCAATAACAGGGCTCTGGGAGGCCCAAACCCGGTTTAAAGAGTGTTAGGGAGACCTCCAGGCCCAAGTCACTCCCAGCCTCTGCCTTGCTGTAGCCAATACCGCAGTGAAAGGAACTGGGAGCAAAACAGAGCAAGGGCTCCCTCACTCTTGGAACACTGCTTGCCTCCGCCCCAAAAGGAGCCCTATTGGCTCCAGAGCCACAAATCTCACGCAGAAAGGGTTAACAGGAAGGCTAATCAAGATACTTTTGCTGCCCACCCTGGGGTGGGGACTGAGGCCGTCAAGGGTGGGATGGCCATTCATCCGCTCCTCGCCACCGTGCGCCTTCCTGAAGACTTCAGGGTTTCTGAGAACTAGGAGGGAGCAATCGAAAGAATGGAAACTGGGCTACGCAATTCCTTCCCCAAAGCAAGCTTCTCAGGTCCTGAAAGAAATCAGGGTGCCCTCGGCCAGCCATCTCCCCGACTCGCGGCTCGGCGCCCACGATCGGGTCGGTGTTGGCTGCGGTGCCCAGCCCGGCGGCTCGGGGGAAAGCCGGCGCTAACCTGCTCGAGCTCCGGGAATGGATCGCTTTCTCACACCCCCCAGTTCTCAGCCACCCCCACGGAGACTTGGAGACGACTTCAGCAAACTTGGAGAAGCAACTTTTCCCGGGAAGCCAAACGACAGAAAGAAAGGGAACCGGGCTAGGGAAGAGGGAAAGCGAAAGAGACCAGAACGAAGGGCGAAAGTCCGAGCGGGCTGGATGCCTGGGCGAGAGCGGCGAGGAGGTGGACCTGCCCCGCAGCGAAGGGGAAGCACAAAAGCCCGACAGAGAGTTGTGAGAGGAAAAGCGAGAAGAGATCTGCGGGCCCTCGCTCTCCGACCCAGAGCCGTGACCCCCGGGAGCGACCGGCAGGGTCCCCGGCCTCTGGCGCCAGCAGCCGGCATGCCCGGCCCAGGCACACTGCGAGCGTCCCAGGGAGCGGGCGAGTGAGTCCGTACAGAGCGCGTCTGTGCGTTCCAGTGGGTCCGCGGGCCGGCGAGATTGTGCGCATTTTGAGCGCGTGCAGGAGTGTTTGAGGGGCTGTGCGAGCGAGCTGCCGGCGCGCCAGGATGGGAAAGGCGTCCCGAACGCATCAGGTGCAGAGCGGGGTCACCCACCAAGCGCGGCCGGGAGCGCACAGCGAGCTCCGGCGCCACGGCCGGTCCCGCCGAGAGCCGAGGAGGGCCCGGAGCCCTGGAGACCTTCCGGAGCTCGGCCACGGCCGCCCCTCCCCCCAAAACGGAGGGATCAAGTCCAATCAAGAAAAAAAGAGCCCACCACGTTTCCCAAAGAGAAACAAAACCCAAAGTGAGTCCCACTCCTGCTCCTCTTCGCCCCCAGATCCACTCCTCGAATCCTCCGACTCTAGCTTCCCAGACGGCCGGCGAATAAACACACAAATAAACCACAACCTTATCTCGCGCCCGCGCACCGGTCCGCATACATACGAGCGAGCACCCACCGGCTCCCAGCTCCTCCGCCTGCCCCTGGAGGTACAAAGCCTCCGTATCCCCAACCTTCCGCTCGCGCCCTCAGCCCCTGTAGACTGCTCTGCCCCCTACCTCTCACCCTGACCGTGCCCTGGAGCGGAAGGGTTGGGGAGGCAGCTGCGCCTAAGCTGACAGCCGGGGCTCCCCCTTCCAGCCGACCCCCAACCGGCGGTGGCGACGGCTGCAGCAGCAGGAAGGGAATAAGCCGAATAAAATAAGGCACAAGCCCAGCGGCCGAATGGCCGAAGCGAGCGCGCCCCCCAAGACCTCTCCAACCCCGGGGCGCCCTGGCACGCGGCTATCGCTAAACAGTGCGCCCCTCCCCGGCCCCCTACTCACCGCTGCCGAGCCGGGCGCTGTGGGGTGGGTGTGCGTGCCTCTTGAGGGGTGTGTGCCTGCGTCGGGGAGGGGTGTTGCTGGGGAACTGTTGCTCTCGGTATCAAGGCGGCAGCGGCGGCATCGCCCGGCAGTTCGCAGTACCCGCTCTCATCGCCCTCAACTCTTCTCTGCTGCGAGGTTAGCAAATCACCACCGGCTGCGGCGCCTCCGCCGCGTCCCACGTCAACGCCAAGCCCCCTCCCCTGCGAGGCCCCGGCGCCTCTCCATCTTTAGTGCTGGCGGCCGAGCCCGGCTCCCTGCCCACAGCTGCCCCCCTCCCTCCCCCCTCCCGCGCCGTCCCTGGGCTCAGCCCGCCCACCCCCCCACACTGGCCAAGCCCGCGCACGCTCCCCGCCCCATTGCTCCCTCCTCTCCCCTCCCCTCCCTTCCCCGCGCGCCGCGCTCCGGGCTTTGCCTGACATCTAGCTGCTGCTGGGGCGCTGGCGGCCGCCTCTTACCGGCCAAGCGGAGAGGAAGGAAGGAGCTCGTGGAGAGGAGTGCCAGGGACTTGGAACCCTTAGTGGGGGTAATGGAGGTGAGGGGCGAGGCGCAGCCCCCGCCTTCAACCCCTTGGTTTTTAACTTCCACTGGACACGGGTTTTCTTTTCTCCTGCTGCTCCAGGCTCGGAGTTTGGTCCCCGGCTTCAATATTTGCCTCGATTCAGTGCGTGTCATCTCGCCTTTCACTTTTTCTCCGGGCTCGGGGCTACATCCCCTGAACCCCGACATCGGTTTTAGAAGGTCACTTTCCCCGCCCAAAGGCAGGCCTTCTGTGCCTCTGAGCATCCAGATTGCGAGAAGTCTCCAGGCGCAGAGTTCGCGGGCCCTGGTGAGCCAGGTGCCAGAGGGTCAGCGGGGATCTCTCGTCGAGGGGAGACGCCCCATTTTAGCTCTCGCGATCCCTGGAGACCGATGTCGAGGCCTGAGAGAAACTTTTCTCCCTCCCAGTGTTGAGCATCTCCTCGGCTTTGACCCCCAGGGACCCTGGCTGGAAACAGTTCCTGAGAACTGCGCCCTGCTCAGCGCAAAGTCTTCAGGGGGCGAGTGAAAGCCTGAAGAAGCTCCAGGCCCCCCAAAAGTGCTTCCTCCTCTCCGCTGGCCGCTCCACTTTAGAGGGTGGAGTTGAGATCACTAACCCGGGGGCAGAGCAACCAGAAGAAATCTGCCTTTCCTCGGGTGGTGGAGAGTCCCTTTCTCCCCCCTTTCCCTGGAGCTTGGCGAAGGTAGGGGACAAGAGGTGGGAGGGAAGCGCTCTTCTGGGCGCAGGCCGTCGCGGCCGACTAAGGTCCAGGACCGCTGGGGTGAGGGTGGTGGTGGAGAGCGCCCTCCCTGGGTCTCCGGACAAGTCAGCCCTGGAGGTCATAGAATCTTAGCAACGCGAGGCTTCAATCCCACAGTCCTGAGTCCCCACATAAGACGCGAGTGGGTCAAAGGTTTCCCGCCGGACTCACCTACAATCACATTCCGATGCGCGCCTCTGGCACTGCCCCAGACCGAGAGTCAGGCCCCGAGAACTGAAGGGTCATGGAAGGTGGCAGAAGCCAACTGGAGGCAAAATCCGCTTCCGGTTGTGGAAAGCCAGACAGTGGAGTTTACGTATCAGAACTGATCCGGGTTCAGGAGAGCTGCTAATGGGGTAGTCCCAAGGACAAGCAATTCCATCCCAGCAAGCGTCGCTCCTGTCTCCTGCTGGCAGGGAAAGTGCTCAGACCTCCAGGAGTAAGGGGAAAGAAGAAGGCGGGCAGGGAAGGGAAGGAAGGGAGCCGGTTACCCTCTGATAGCAGTGAAAACAGCAACAGCTAACCGATGCTAGAAAAGCCCAGGCCCTGAGTATTCATTTTGAGTAACAATAAAGAGCAATCCCTATTATAGACTATTTTCCTAGCTAAGGTCTATGCAATCTGTAAGAGGAAAGGAATGTAAAGAAAGTTAAGAATAACTGGTCTGCAAGGAGAGCAAGACGGGAGGGATGTAAGAAGAGGAGAAAGACCCTCCTTCTGCCTCCCCGGGGAAACAGAACAAAGAGTCAGTAAACTTGTTGAGCTTCTGCCTGATGGTGCCTGCTGAAGGTTGTTGTCTTGCAGTCTACATGTACCTTCTAGTGCTCCTGCAGTTAACCCTTGATCCTAATCTCCTATTAATCCTCAAATCAGTGAAAGAGAGACTCTGGAAACAATAGGAAAGAACGGTCCCTCCGTGGCCCTGGACTCGCCCACCCCATGCCATATTCGCTCTATGTGAAAATCTCCCTTGCTTCATAAACTCTGCCCATTAAAAAGCCCAGCTCTCGTTAGTAAGTGTTAAAGAGAGATTAATGCCTGAATTTAAGAGGTGGAGAAGGTAACAAAAAGGAGGAAGGCAGGCGAGGCTGTGGGCTGAGTGCCAGCGTTGGGCTCCCAGCATTTCCACTTAGCGCTAAAGGCTGGCCGCACAGCAGTTTGATAAGGTTTATTGGGCCCAGATAAAGCCGCAGCAGCTGCCCCCCACACACACACAACTGGCACCCTTTATAGCCAGAGCTATGTCCTTGGGTCCCCAGAAGGCTGATGAGAATCCCCAGTTCAGAGATTTCATATGGTGGCACCTAAAAACAAGCAGGATGGAAAATTACAATAGAAATCTCTCTCTCTGTTCATGTATTTGTAGTGATTTTTTTTTTCTTTTTTACTTTTTTTCTTGAAGGGTGTGGTAAGGGAAGCTGGAACATCAGTTTTGATAGGTCCTAAAAATAGAAGAGACCTCAGTCGTGCTGGGATGTCATGCTGGCGACAGGGGAATAGATGAGTTGACCTTTGGATGGAATTCCATCCTTAAATCTTCTTATTCCCCCATTTCCTTCTTTACTAACATACCTCCCACTGGTAGCAGCCTTTCAGAGCTCAGTTCGTAGGAGAGTATATCAGGTCTGAGGGATCTCACAGGAAGGAGACAGTGGGAATAATAACTCATTCTGAGCACTGTCTATGGATCTTCACACATTACCTACATTGTTTTATTTAATCCTCATAACAACCCTATTAATGCAGGTACTATTATTCTCTCCGTTTCTGCAGATGAGAAACCTGAGGCTCAGAGAGGTTAAGTGCCTAACTCAAGACCATAGAGTTCTTAAATATCAGAGCTGAGACTTTAAATCAGACCATTCTGACTGCAAAGCTCATGATCTTAACTTATAGATCATACAGCATCTAGCGAGATGGAAGAGGGAAACGGGGCTTTTAACTTTTCTTCTCCTCTTCCTCCACTGAGGCCAAGGTCTATGCAGCATCCAGCCAAGCTGAGGACCAAGCAGTTCTCTGGTGAATCAGGCCACCAGGTAAACAGACTCAGATCACTACCATCTCGGCACTTCTCCTCCCCCAACATCTCAGGCCAAAGTTGAGAAGGGAGTTTTGAATTACAATAAAACTTCAACCAAGCAGACGCCCAGGAAGAAGGCGATAGTGGTGTTTTGAGTATTCCCATTGTTAATGGAATGTCGAAACTCATTCTGTTCCAACTCCTTAGTTGGAAAATAGTTTTAAAATTTAAAAGTACATTTTCCTTTTCTTGATAAATAAATCAAGGACTTCTACCTTTGGGGGAGAAGAAGCTACTTTGCATTTCTCCAAAACTTGGTGATGAGTGGGGAATGAAGCATTTTCAGGGAGAGATGCAGGCAGCCAAGCCCCCCAGTGGAAAAAGTAGTCTCTTCCGCAGTTGAGGACTCCAGGTTGCCACTGGAGGATGCACCAGGCTGTCACAGGTACTCCTCGGGGAAAGACACAGCAAGCCTTGGGGTCCTTTTCTGGAGGCAAAGACTCTTACAATGTGTCAAGGTCATCACTGTAGATATTTACTAGATAGATGCAGATGCATCTACTATTATTTACAGTATGTAAAAATTAAGCAGAGTAGAATTTGCTCTCAATGCATATGTTGATAGTTATTTTTGATTTGTCTTTTTTTTTTAATTCTTTCATCTCACTTCCTTAGCTGTCCCTTCCAAAAAGCAGAGGGGGAAATAATCAGGTGACCTGTGGGCTCTAATTAGCTGAAGGTCAGAAAACCAAATAAGAAGATGGCTTCTTGACTAGTAATTGCCATCCTTTTTCCCTGTGGAGATCTGGTTAGTGGTGTTTACAAACTTGGGCTTCTCTTCCAGGTACTAAGTATGCCCTTCCTCTCATCTGTAAGGCAGAGAGTGAGTTTTCAAATGAAGAAGAAGAGGGGTTATTTCCTTCAGCCCCTGAGGCCTTGGGTCACTGTGATCCCAAGATCTTTGTGATTGAGGAAGAGAAAGCTTTTTCTTCTCTCTCTCTCCCCAGCATATTGCAAATGGTGTTGGGACCTAATGTTGTCAACTCAAAGAGCAAATCTGAGTTGTTATTAGTGCAAAGATGCCCTGAGGGGTAGACAGTGTGGGTGAAATCTGCAGTGGATGTTATGGGGAAGTGTGTTTATAATTATAATGGGATTTAATGTACACTGGGACCAGATGATGGCAGCCATTTAAAAAGAGATGCTTAGTAAGAGTGGTCCCTTAATGACAGGCAGCAGGGCTCAGGTTATTATGGAAGGAGCACAGTGTTTCAGTGGATGTCACAAACCATGTGCCAGGTTTTATGGGGATCTGAACAAAGCTTTGGGGTGAGACATAGCAACTATTGCTGTCAGCTCTTGGGCATAATGTGTTCATGTTGTTGTCTTTGAAAGGGGCATCTGTACTTAAGAGAAAGCCATTTTGTCTCTTTTAAATATACATCAGCAGCACAAACACACAGGCTCCCGGCCACATTGAGTAGTTTTTGGTATTTCTGGGAATCTGCTTTGTGCTGAGAAAGATGGCCTCAATTTCAAAACTAAAATTTTGTAGCGGTCGAGGGGTGCAGATTCCATATAGTGTACATGAAATGAAGCAGCATGGCCCATTACAAGTAATGGGAGTCCCACAGCTAAATCCCCAGGCACCATCCTGAAAATTAACCCCTAAGTCCTCATCAGAAACAGGGGCTTTTTTACACTTTGGTGTTTTATTGTTGGGAAGCCAGGAAGAGGGGAAATATGTAACTTTTTTTTTTTTTTGAGGAAGATCAGCCCTGAGCTAACTACTGCCAATCCTCCTCTTTTTTTTGCTGAGGAAGACTGGCCCTGAGCTAACATCCATGCCCATCTTCCTCTACTTTTATATGTGGGACGCCTACCACAGCATGGCTTTTGCCAAGCAGTGCCATGTCCACACCCGGGATCTGAACTGGCGAACCACGGGCCACCGAGAAGCAGAATGTGCGAACTTAACTGCTGCGCCACCAGGCCAGCCCTGTAACATTTTTTTATGCTGTTTAAATAGCCAGCTGTTTAACTTAGGGGATGTTTAAGGTTATAGACTTCAATCTACTATTCTACAGCAGGAACACTATAGTTGTGTACCAAACCTGGAAAGGTGTGCAAGGGGAGGGGCACGCTCCTTGAAGGTACCACCAGAAGCCCCATGGTCCAGAAATACAACCCATATTCAAGTTGCATTACTCTATATTTTTCTTCCCTGATATGAGAGAAGTATATGAAAACTACTCTGTTCATTTAATATAGCTTCATCTATGGCGGTTGTGTTGTCTGTTCACAAAGCTTATGACTGGTCTCAGAGTCCTTAGAACAGAATATTTCATTTATCCTGACAAGGGATACAGTGAGACTGGACTTCCATTCATAGACTCTCAGAAGCTGAATTTCTGGAGAAGGTACTTTTCAAATAGAAGTGGTATGTCAGGGGCACACAAGCCACAGATGAGATGATTTTACTCAATAACGGGTAATTTGAGCCAATTATATTAAAATTATTTTAGCAAAAAAAACATTGATATCCTGTGGAGTGGAATTCAAAATCTGTACGAATTTTTAAGATAAAATGAGAGACTCCCTTGGAGTTCTCCCTTGAGAAAAGCTCACTGCCTTTTCCCCATTAGGACTGAGTGGGTGGGAGGCAGGGGGATGCCCCATGGGCAAGGCTGTTGTGGGCTCTGAGCCAGACTCAGCCTCCCTTGCCAGGGCAAGTTCATTTGTCTCTTTGGGAAGTCATTGTTGGATCTTTCAAGTAATCTTCTCCACCTCGCCCTCCAGCCAGAATTAATTTCTCCCTCCTCCATAAGTCCCTTAGCACTGTTTGAACATTTATCATAGTATTTACCACTATCTGCCTTGTATCTGACTGAGTTATGTGCATTCTGACCACCCCCTCCATTGTGATGTTCTGGAAGGCGAGGTCTCAGTCCTGTTCAACTCAGTATTCCCATTCCCAACCTTCAGAGCCTAGCACACTGTCAAGCCGAGTAGATCTCAGAAATGTTAGTGAATTAACTACTTAAATGAATGCGTACATGCGTGAACGAATGAATGAATGAGCAAATGGACATAGACACCCAGTGTTTTAGGAATTCAGGAGAGGAGGAACCATTCTGTATCCCAATATTTAGGGCAGAATTCTTTGTAGCTATGCCATTTTTACTAACCCTTGAAAAATCAGTGGAATATAGATAAGGGTTGAGGATAGCTGTTGAGTTTAATTGTATACAGCTCCTTGAGGGTATAAGTGGGTTCTATTTCAGTTTATGTCTCCATCAGGGGCCTAGAACCAAGCTTTTCTCAATATCCTAGGAGCATTAATAAATAGTTATTAAATCGCATTGAAGTGAAATGAATTGACTTAAATCACACTATTCATTATTCCTACAATGGCCTCGTACTCCCAATCCCAAATAGCTGTTAGTTAACCAGGCCAGGGCTGAGAGCAGAGCATCTGATCTCCTGCTAGGGACACCAGTGGGTGCACAACAGCTGACTGAATCCAGAACTAGCATATGAGACATGCATTAGCCACGAGTGCTGACAGATGAGCTCTGCTATCACCAGGTGTGGCAGAGACTGGCTTGCTGTTCTCCAAATGGCTTCATGAGCACACGCTGGATTACATTTTTCAGCGTATCTTGCTGTTAGGTACAGGCCATGTGATTGAGCTCTGGCCAACAAACAGATGAGCAGTGAGCAGGACAGAATGAACAGTGAGCAGAAGTCCATTGTGCCACTACCAGGACTGGCCCATAAGAACTCCCGCATGGAATCCTCCATGCCTTTTCCCTTTCCGTGACTTGACTCCATGAGCATGTAGATACCTTGGAAGCTGAGTGATGAGGATGGCAAGCCAGGATGGAAGGAGCCTGGATCCCTGAATCACAGCTTGGACGGGAGCTGTCTGCCCACTAAGACCACCCATTGTGGACTTTATAGAAACAAGAAATAAGCCTTCAATGTTTTGAGCAGGGTTGCCAAATACAGTGCAAGACACCCAGTTAAATTTGAAGATCAGATAAATCACTTCAGATAAATAATGAATAAGTTTTCAGTATAAGTATATCCTGTAGTTATACTAAAAAAATTAGCTGAAATTCAAATTTAAATTGGTGTCTTTTTTTTTTTTTTTTTTTTTTTTGCTAAATCTGGCAACCCTAGTCTTTAGCTATTATATATTTTGGAATTTGTTTTTTATATTAGCTAGGAATACCTTAATTAACACATCTTATTTCGTTTGTCAGAAGCAGCAGGGCCCCAGAGCTGAGATTCTGGCCTGAGACAAAGGGCTGCCCCCAGGTCCTCTTGACAATTAGCTTATGCATAGGGCAGGTCCATCGGGAGAATGGAGTATCCTGGATGGACAGAGCCAAGGGGAATACTAGGAAAGATCTTGACAGTTTGTAGTTCACCCTCTTTCCTATTAGCCTATTTTTCTTCAGCTGCCTCTTCCACTACGCTGTGAGTTCTATGGGGACAAGGGTGATTGTGGGTCTTACCTCTGTATCTGCAGTACTTGACACATGGTGAAAGTTGAGTTCTTGTTTGTGGCGGAAAAGCAGCATGATTGCTGGGGAAGGGCAGATAGGAAGGCATCATAATGTGGTCCCATCCAAGACCTTAGGGAGTAAAACCAGGACTATTGAGAACACCATCAAGCCAATGATCCCATCCCCCACTTTCTCCTGTACCCTGTAAATACTCATTGTAGCAAAAAGGCTGAGAGCTTGGACTCAGATTTACTCACATGGGTCTATGTTCAAATACCGTCTCCTACCTCCAAGGTCCTGGGTGATCTTGGGTCAATTTCTTAAACTCTCTGAGTTGCACTGTCCTCCCCTATAAATTGGGGGCAATAATGGTATCCACCTCACACCTAGAGTTGCTAAGAAGATGCCCAAGGAGTGCTTGACCCACAAAAAAAAAGATCTGAAAGGTGCTGACCTGGTGGCGCAGTGGTTAAGTGCGCCCATTCCGCTTCTCGGCGCCCCGGGGTTCGCAGGTTCAGATCCCAGGTGTGGACATGGCACTGCTTGGCAAAAGCTGTGCTGTGGTAGGTGTCCCACATATAAAGTAGAGGAAGATGGGCATGTATATTAGCTCAGGGCCAGTCTTCCTCAGCAAAAAGAGCAGGATTGGCAGTAGTTAGCTCAGGGCTACTCTTCCTCAAAAAAAATAAAAGATCTGAAAATGTTAGCTATTATTAGCGATGATATCAGGTACTCTTTCTTTCCACCTTCTTTCTACAAAATGACTTATTATAAATATTTGGGGTAAGGTCTTATAATAAATAAATTTTAAATCTCTTTAAGAGAGTGAAGGGTGACCTGGGATTATTGACATCATTGTAGCTGTGAGCATCTGTTTGAGGCCCTATCCTCCCAGTCTTGTCCCATTCATTTGGGTAGGATGAGGCAAGCAGGCAATAGAGGAGCGAGGCAGGGAATGCAAGGGGTGGTGTTAATTTTCACCTCGTAGCATGACGTGTTTATTAGTGTGCACATACGTTAAGCGCGGCAGCCTGGTTTCCTTGAGTTAAATAGCAGTCATGCCCAACTGGCTCTCCATGTACCATTACTCCAAGTGATTGAGCCAATTTCTCCCTCTGCCATGAGTTTAAGTTGTAAACCTCTCAGCCAGACCGGGAGGCAATGATGGGCTGCCTGTTGTGATTATTCTTAACCTTTAGGATTAGGCTCACAAGACCGGGGGTTTGCGGAGAAGTCCTGGGTGAGGCAAGTGCAACTACAGACTCCCACTCCCCTCCTCCCATCCCGCCCCCAGTCTGCATGTGTGTTTGCTTTGGCCTTGCAAAGAGGCCCAGTCCACCAGCTTGGGGGGAGTGATCTCTTGTGCTAGGGGAATGGTGACATGTTGGAGTCCTCGGTTCCATTTGTCTGGAGATAGCAAGAGGAGTTGTGGGAAAGCTGGAAAAGGATTGTTCCAGGGGTGCCTCAATATTCAGAAGTCATTACCAGCCATAATTGTTTCTCTTTGCCATGTATTTATTAGCTAGACACTCAGAGATCCAGCTGCATCTTTCAGGGACAGCTGCTATCTATATGATATAAATATACATATTCATATAATAAATATAATTATTTAGCATAATTACACTGAGACCCAGAGTCACAGAGGGCTGCAGGGCTGGGAGAAAGGGGGTTAAGCTAGTTCTCTAGCCCAGATCCGCATTTTCTCTCTTGTTTTCTCTCTTCCGGTCCCTATTTCTTTTCTTTTCCTTAAAGGAATCTTCGTCCTTGTTGATTAATCCTGAACTGGCAGGGATGGCAGATCCCTGAATGTGGGCAGCTTGTTTTGCTTTTCTGAACAGTTTGGTCTCTGCAAAATCCCTAAGAAGAAAGGAGGCTTTCGGGTGTTTGCACTGCTTCTTTGCTAAGAATCCAAGTGTACCTATGGTCCCATCCTCGGTGAAAGATGCAGTCAAAAAAAAAAAAAAATGATGCTGTCCTCAGGAAGTTACAGTCTAATAGGCAAGGCTGGAATGAGCAAGGACAAGTGGTAGGGGCATTTGTATTATCACTTTTTCGTTTTCCAAAATAAAAGTGGATGGGGGAGGAAGAAGGTGTTTGGGTGGACAAGCACTTCACAGAACTTGCTTGTGATCAAAGATAACAGAGTAACCAAAAAAAGCCCAAATCTGACGTCTGTTTCCTATGAGCTTGTTAAACTCCCTCCCATAGTTTCTTGGAGAGGGTCTGCCAACAGGATGATAAACTCTGTAGTTTATGTAGAATGAATATTGATTTGATAGGCTTAAACAAATCCAAGTCATGCCTTCAATTCATTTCTGCCACGACATGTGCTGAATACTGCTTATGAGGTAATAACCATGGCTAACCCATATTGAGGACTTCCTCAAGGGCGTTGGCTCTTGACATGAGTCATCTCCTTTACGCCTCCAGATAACTCCATGAGTTGGGTCCTATTGTTATTCCCATTTTACGGCTGAGGAAACTAAGACAGAGAGAGGAGGCAACCTTCCTTTGGCCATACAGCTAACAAGAGGGAGAAGCCAGCTCCCAGCCTCCAGAGGCCATGCTTGAAACCACAACCATGCATTCCTGCTCTTTGGATTAATTTCCATTCCTGGTAGCAGAGTCATTTGGTCCTTCATCAACAGAAGAGAAGGAGGCAGACTGAAGCAGATTTGTAAACCACTGAGCTTTTCAAATCTAATCACCAGGTCATTAGAAGGAGTGGGGTAGCGGGGCTGTTTCTCCAGGATTGAACACCGGGACCTCCACCAACGTGCTGGGGAGAAGAGTGCAGGTCTGTAACAGGCTTTCCCTGTGGTCTGAGTTTCTTCACAATTCCCTACAAATGATGAGGAAAAAATAATTTTCTAGCCTAACCCATTGGGGAAGCAGTGGAGGAAAAGTTGAGGAGGCACATCCTCTATAGAGACAGAATTTAGGGAAGGATATTCACAGCATTAGTGTAACATTGCAGGAATCAAAAGAAAAGAGCCCAGGTCCTGGAAGGAAGTCGTTAAAGGTCCCTGAACATGTTGGTTGTAAGGCGATGGTACATTCCCATCTTTTTCTTTCCACCCTGTGTCTTCTAGGTTGAAGGCAAGAAAATGGGGCAGTGGGCTAATAGGAAAAATGGGTAGGCTGGTAAGGCTGTTACATTTATTTCCAAACAAGGACCTGCCAGCACTTGTGCCCACGCATCAACATACAGAAGGCAAGGGAGTTAATTTTTTGATAAGCATACTTAAGCTTAGACGACCAAGTAACGCTTGTCCTCTTCAAGATGCCTGATAGACTCAAAACCAAAAGGGACTTAAAACCCTGTCGAGCGCTGTCTCCGCATTTTAGAGACAGGAAGCAGAACAGAGAGGTGGTACAGTGTTCCCAAAGCCGTACAGCCAGTTAGAGGCGCAACTTGGAGCCCTTTTGAAAGGGGGCCATCATGAGGATGTCATGGAAGTCATTCAATCATTCTTGGAAATCTTGTGAAATTTCCTTCAAAGTACATAGCATTAATCTTTTGAAAGTCTTCAGTCATGGCATATCTAGCCATAGAGGGAAGATCTGATTTTCAAAACAAGCTCAAGAGGGTGATGAAGCTGGATAATAAAATCTGAGGTCAAAACTAGTAGGATTGGAGAGCAGTGAGGCCGAGATTCTCCTGTGGCCCATAACCCAGCAATAATAGCAATATAGCTTTAAGAAGTCTATCCTCTTTCCCAATGTGACCAGTTAGAAGCATGTAATATACATTGGAGATATATCATCTATTTATCTACATGTATTTATATGTATGAGTGTGTATACATACATAGACACATACACACACACACACACATATATGGGTGTATCCACTCTGATGGATTAGTTTAAAATTGATCCTGTTACTTGATAGTCATGATTCCTTTATGCACAACCCATGAACGTCTTCCTTTAGAGGGTAGTAATGGTGGCGATTCTCTGGAGAAGCAATGTGCCATGCTGTCTGGGCTTTGGAATCAGACTAATGTTGGTCTCAAACCCAGATCTGTCATTTAAAAGCAGTGTAAAATGAGACAGATTTCTTAACTTAAGCCTTGGTTTCCTTATCTATATAATGAGGACACTAAATTCTCTGTAACCTCAAAAAAGTTAAGGAACTTGGCCATGATCCCACAGTTCGTACCAGACAGAGCTGGGACATAAACCCAGGTCTTTTGGATTCCCCAAACCGCCTCTTTCCTGGAACACATGCTTAGGGAAGCAGAGGGCAATTGCCTATGAGGAAGGTGGCCATTAGGATTAGAGAAGAGGTTCCTATCCTGCCCAAGCTTTTCTTTCTAAAGCCATCTCTTATTCTCTGCGTGAAAGACACAAATAGGTAAGATCACATATGATTCTCATGATATATATGTTATATTCAGTGAAAAAAAGTCCTCTCCTACTTCCTCACTCATGTCTAAAATTAAAATGACAAAAATATTACCAGGAAGAGAAATTTGGTGGAAAGCAGGAAAGATTATAAATTGTCTGCAGAGTCTACTGCAAGACATGGACCTCTCTGGTTATGAAAGCCCCATTCTGTGGGAGCTCCCAGTCATCGGAGGGGATCTTCTTTCAAGGGATAGCACTCAAATAAACCCCACCAATACTCCACTCTGTGGAAGCTTTTTCAAAGACTTAATATCCTATCTTTCCAGAAAGAGAATTTTCCTTCTATGGAGTTTATTGCCTATTGAGTGCCTTCAGTAACAAGGAAAAAAAAGGTAATCATGAAGGATGTTAATTTTTGTCTCTTCCAACATCTCTTTGGAATGTTTATTGATTTTCTGTTAGGCAGATTGGAGACAGCATGGTGAAATTATAAGAACACTAGATTTCCAGTCAGAAGACCTGGATTCAAGGCTAGCTCTGCCAAACATTTCCTGTGCAACCCTGGGCAAGTTGCTTAACCTCTCTGTGCTTCAATGCTCTCCGCTGTAAACATGGAGATATTATATGGAAAATGTCTCTGATCATTTTAAAGCGCTTGCCCAGTTCTTTGAGAAGAGCCCTAAGACCTGTCCCTAATTTACTGTCTGACCTTGAGCAAGTTACTTCCCCTCTTTGGGGCCTCAGGTTCCTTGTGGATAAATGAAAATATTGGACTAGTTTTATCACCATGCCAGCCTAGCTATGCAATTCTATAATACTCTGTGGGCTCAGGTGCCAGCACCTTCTGGCTGAGACGAGGTATGATGTGGCTGAGTTTAAAGGAAGAGGTCTCTTTATTATAGCTTTGATGCCCCTCCTGAGGAAAGCCAGGTGTTAGGGGGCCTTCTACCTCCACACAAGAGCAGGCAAAATGGACACGGCAAGCTGGGCTTCAGCTTGGGCAGGAAATGGTAAGGTGCATCTGTCAGTGATGGTTCTTTGTGGTTCTAAAAAGGAAAGGAAATATCAGTGGTGAAGCCATGGCCAGGTCATAGAGGAAGGAGTGGGGGATGGGGGCAGGGTGGAGTAGTTAGGGGAGTGTTTAGCTGTGACCCAAATAAAGTGTCCTTGGTACAGAGAGGGGGATGGAGAATTAAAGATACAGGTATAGATATGGTCCTTTGAATCAGGTCGAGAAACACATTTGTTCCTCTCTTTTTCAGAAATCGTGCCCAACGCTGTACACTTGACTCAAAGCAGATACCGTAACTAAAGGTTGCTAGTTCCCACCTCAGGGCCTTTGCACTTGATGTACCCCCCGCCTCCCCCCATGCCAATCTCCCCTTCCATTACACAATACACTTGTTTCCCTGTTAAGATCTCAGCTCAAATGGCACATCCCTGGAGAAATCCTCCCTACAACTGACTGCCCCAGGAGCTGCCCTCTGTCCCCCAGCCCCCCTGCCCTGCTCTATTGTTTTCACAGCACTTGTTACTACTGGAAATTGTTTCCTTTGTTTATAAGGCTGCTTGTTTGTTTCCTGGCTCCTCTCCCCAGAGCCACGTTCCAGCCCCCGTCTAGTGAATGTAAGCTCCCTGAGGGCCCAGGGCTGGACTCATCACTCAGGTTGTGGCATCCAGAGCCCCAGGACAATGCTTGCATAGAGTAAGGCCAAATAAATATCTCTTCAAAGAGTGAAAGAACAAAACAAGAAATGTGCTGCTTTTTTTTTTTTCTCTCTCTCTCTCTCTCCAGGAAGACTTTTTAAACAAACAAGCAACATGTTCTTGAGAACCAGGGATTCAGGCTCAAATAAGTAACAGCCAGGGAAGAAAAAGCCGTCCTTCTGCAGGCTCTGAGGTAGCCATGCCGATGGCGCTAAAGTTATTTTTACGGATGCTGCTTCCAAAAGAAGCATCCTCGTGTATCATGATATGCCCGCTCTCTAGAAGGGGGTGCCAGCCAAGGAGAAGGCAGGAGGAGTGACAGTGCCTGGAATCTGTACAGCACGGTACCCAGCACTTTCACATCATTTTACTATTTCATAAATGAGGACACCAGGCTCACAAGGCGCAACAACTTGACTGAGATCATCCAGGATAGAGTTAGGACTTGGATCCAGGTCCACCGGCTGCTGGTGCCCTTATCTTTGCATTTAAACGTCCTACAAATGAACACAGGGCTGCTGGCTCCCCATGCCTGCCCCCATGGAGAGATCACAGGAGGACCGCCTCCAGATGGGGCTGGTAATGACAGACTCCTGAGCAGGGCCAGGACGAGAGGATGGCAGGTGAGCCAGCCAGGGTACAAAGTTTAAGGAGGCATCACTCTCGGGGCATCTTCAGGATTCTGAGAATGATGCCTCGTTAGATATTGCATCCTAGACACCACACTTGCCTCCCCTAGTCCTGGCCCTCCTCATTAGAGCTTTCTCCGAGTTTTCTCTCCTTTTCTATCATGTCATATGATCCTTCTTTGTCTAGAAAGATCATCAAAATAACGAAAGGGTAGAATGACCTTGGGGGAGGACTGGCTCACTTTGCCAACTTGCTTCTAACCACCTCTTGGCAACCTCCTCTCCAAATGGCCACTGAAATTATTTTCCTAAAGGACAGATATGTCACTCCCTACTGAAAATCCTTCAATGGCTCTTCTCATGGCCTACATTTTATTTAAAAAAGGCCTAAACCACTTGGATGGCCTTTAAGACCTTTACAAATTGGCACCATCCTGCCTCCTCAACACCGTCATGTGTTCAATGGACCATGTTGGCTTTGGACGGGCTGTGTCCTCTGCCCGAGGTACCCTTCCCTGTCTGTCTGGGCAAGAGTCGTTTACCCTTCAAAGTCTAACTCCAAGGTCACCCATGCTCAAGATGGCTTAAGAATTGGAGCAAAACTGATGTGGACCCAGCTCATCACTGGTGGCCAGAGGGATAGCCTGATCTAGGAGGTTAGTGCTGGGCAGAGGACTGGGACCTCACAAGCCAGCTAGCCCAGCCTCCCAGGGCTCTTCCCCACTGTCACCACACTGAGGGGTGTGTGTGCAGAGGGTTACCTTCAGTCCTCTGCCTGGGCCGTGTAACTTTATAGCCGGCCTAAGTGTGACTCCAGCCTTTGAACTAACTTCTTTATATTTTCCTGTGAAGTTGTTGGTAATCAAGTGAAACTAGGTTCCCAAGTAACCTGGCACCTCCCCGGCTGCCCAGGGCCTATTTTTAGACTTTGCCCTTTGGCATCAGGCTTCCCCAAGCTGCCAGGGTCAGAGGTGTGTAACTGATTTGTAGCTTTAGTACCTGCACTCTACGAACCCAGCTTTCTGCCTGGCTCTCCTCCTCCCCCCCTTTTTGTCTAAGCTCCCATCTCTTTGTTTTCCTTCCTCCTCTGTGTCTAACTTTTCTGTCTTCTTTGCATGATCTTGAGAATCAAGCAAAAGTCAGGCTGACATTTTGGCCAGGTGTCCCCAAGGAGCTCCGATTGAGATCTTTATTCCTGAAAAGAAAGTGCATGTATGTGTTGGTTTGGGAGATGCTTAGCGAAGGAAGACTATGCATGTATGCTGGATAATAATAGCTCTAGTAATAATACACAACAATGACACCTACATTTGCTGAGCATTAACTATATAGTAACTCTGCTGAGTGATTTTTCATGCTTTTTCTTATTTAACCTCACAGCAATCCTAAAAGATAGGTATGACTGCTATATGCCATTTTAAAGATTATTCTTCCTATACGCATTTCCAAATGAGAAAGTTTAGGCTCAGAGAATTACATAAGTAGCCTAAGGTCACACAGCTAGTAAGAAGGGCTGGTGCCGGATCAGTCTTACAGGCTTCAGCTCTTCCTATTTGGGAGATCCTCAAGTCACTTCACGTCTCTGTGCCTCAGTCATATTGTTTCTGTGACAGAAATAAGGAGAGAGGGTCCTACTTGCTTTACACCATAGTTAGGATGGCTGTGTGGGATAAGGAATGTGAGGTGCTATGTAAGTGTTAGTAATTATCCTTACGAAATCTGAAACCTTGTGAGATCTGGGACAGGAGAGAGTAACATAAGGCACTGGGAATGTTTTTCACATATGAAAATTATGTATATGTTTCCTTGTTTTATTTGAGCCTGTATTTTCCATCTTGAGAGATTATCATCCTTTAGAATCAGGCTCTTTGGTTAGACTATAGGACTTGATGCTCTTCAAAAAATGGTTTTATTTGTGCCTCGTGACTAGGTAGGACAATTATTATCTCCATTCTGCAGGCAGGAAAACTGAAATAAGAAGTGGCTGTCAGGATCCTGTACTCTTGTCCTCTTTGCACTCCTTCATGTTTCTGTGGTGGGAAGCTGGGCAGGTGACAATGTTGATAGAGCCGTAGGGCCAGGTGGGGTGGGCGTGGTGGTGACAGATCCTAGATCCTGCTTCTTTAGGAGCCACTCCTAGATTATCAGAACATGGAACATGCATATGCCCCTCACTAAACATCATCTGTATAAAACTGTCTAAGAGGTGAGCTGTGATTAACTACTTGTCATAATGTTGTTTTGTTGTCCTTTAAATAAGGGTTTTTTAACATTTTTGTCATTTTCTCTTTGTATTTGGAATCAGTGGTTTTTCATGTGTCAAACAGTTTCAGAGACCTCTCTGGCCCTAGGCTCTTTCCCTAGAGAGTGCCTACACAAAACAGCCCTGGGCAGAGCAGTAAGAGGTGTTACCTTCTCTTCAGTAAAGGCTGAGTTTTGGAGCTTGGGCTGGACAGATCTGAGCTCAAAGCCCATCTCTTCCACTCACTAGCTATGCGTCCTGGGCAAACTGCTGAAACTCTCTGTCTCACCTGAGAAACGGAGAGAATAACATGTGTGGCTACTTTTCAACACTGGTATGAGTTTTAATGGGATGTATATCAAGGAGCCTAGTCCAATGTCTGCAATGTAGTGTGCTCAATAATGGTAGCTGTTTTTATTGAAGTTTTTCTTTTTCCTGATCTGGTTGGACTTACAGAGATTGCTCCCTGAGGGGTGGCCTTTTTGACAGCGTCTTTGTGAGAAGGGAGAATGGGCTGTAGAATTCATCATGACCATGTCTCTTGAGTGGTTATGAAGAGGGTTTTGATGGAGGTCGGGGCAGTGGCCAGGTGGGGCCCAGGCTGCTGGGGAAACTCTAGGTCCTCAGACCCCTCTCTCCTCTGGCTGCCCTATATCCCTTCATTCCAATGAGGGCCAGGCTAAGACCCAGAACCACATCCACAAGGGCCCCAAGTTCAGCCCCAAGTGTAGTTCTAGGACCCCCCCACAATTGTCCCATCCTGGGATGGAGGCCTGGCATGTTGGTCCTGCCCACTCCTGGGATGGGTAAGGGAAACCAAGGAAAAGAGTGGCATGAAATAGGAGGAGAAAAGAAAGCAGCTGCGCTGTTGAGAGTGTCCCAGACCAGGTGGGGCAGAGGAGAACCCTGACCTCGCTCTGCTGGAGGCCATGAGAGAACTCAGCACTCCCTGCTGGAAGGACAGAAGGACCCAAGTCCCTGTGGGAGCAGCAAAAACCATCCCGGCCTCCCCCTGAAGGGACCAGGGCTGTAGTCAAGGCCCGGTATAAAGAGCCCAGCCAGGAGCTGGGGAGGTCGGGGGGCAGGGAGGACTCATCCCCCTAATAATTCACAACCACTTAGGCATTTGTCAAAAACGCAGGTTCCTGAACGCCACTCTAAAACCTACCCAGTCACTGTCTCTAGGGGCCTGAAGTTCAAGAATCTGCATTTTAAACAAATTTCCCCCAAACGTTTGAGAGTTAAGAAGGAGGGGGTCTTTGGAACTGAATAGAGAAGGGTCTAGAAAAATTTCTCTGTGAGTCGATTTTAAATACTGTGCAAGTTAGATTCAAGACAAGATTGGCAACAAACATTTTGGTTTCACAGATATTTATCGCACACCTGCCATGTGCCAGGAACTTCGCCATCAAGCAGACTCGCAGCTCGGAGGGCGAGGTGGACATTGTAAAGAGCGATCAAGACTGTGTTGTGGGCAGCGCGGGAGCACGCATGTGCAATGTGCCCGGGAGGCGTCCAGGAGCTGGAACTGGAAGGAGGAGCCGGGAGTGGAGCAGGGAGGCCTCCCCGTTTTTTATTTTTGAGGTCGGGTGTTATCAGGGGCAGGTAGATTAGCCTTGCTTTTATTCTATTAAGCTGAAGTGAAGGGAAGCCTCCTTTCTCTCCATCCTTGACAGTATTCTCTTTGAAGATGATAAAAGAAGATTGAACCACTGGTTCACTTGTTTGCTCGTCTGAAATTCGGCCTCAGTGCGGTTATGCGTGCCCCATCTCAGCCAAAGTAAAGGAACTTTCTGCTTTACTCTTCTCCAGCAAAAACAGCAGTCAGTCAAAATAAACAACCGTTGGAATCCAAACGCTGGCTCCTCCTACGGAAAACGCAAAATATTTTCCTTTTATATTGATAGAGGTCCCCGGGGTGCCTGGCACGGCTGTGCGCGCATCTTCAGCGCGCGCCCACCTGCGCGCAGAGCCGAGCAGTGATCAGGTGAGAAAATCATGATGCAGAGAGGCGCTCGGTGCGGGAGGCCTGGGTTGTGAGGTTTTAATGGGGGATACTTTGAAAAAGATCTTGTAAGTGAAGTTGACTTTCTGTGGCTCACAGGCCTTGATCCTGCCAGCAGGCCGCCTCCGCCCCCTCGCGGTGTCCGCTGTCAGCCCAGGGCCGAGTCAGCGCCTGCCCTCCATCCGCTCGAGGCCACAGCGGCGAGAAGGCTGGACCGCCGCGCGCCGGGAGCCGGGCAGGGTCGGCCGGACCCCCGCTGCCGCTTCCTCCAAGCCCTGCTGACCTCTAGTGGTCACAAGGTAGAACTGAACAGGACGCTGGGCCAGAGGGGGAAGCAGGCAGGGTTTGTCTCAACCCTCCGCGGGTCTCACCCCAGGTTTGCGCCTTAGAATCACCTGGGAGCTTTGAAAATACCCCGTGTCTAGGCCCCACCGCAAACCAGTCTCCGACGGTGGGACCTCGCGTCGGTTTTTTTTAAGGTCCGCAGGTCATTTTAATGTGCAGCCGGGATTAAGAGCCGTTGGTCAAAATCGGGCATTCGTTGCCCTCTAATGTGCGTGTGCCAGAGCAGGTGGCTTTGATGCCAGCGTCTGAATATGGCCGAGTATGTCTGCTCTCAAGTGTGCCCCTGAGTAGAGTGTCTGAGCACCCGTATGGGCTTTTGTGCCTCCCTGACGGCGTGTCTCTGATGCTGGTGTCTGACGACCGTGGGGGTCCTGTGCCTGAGTGAGTGGCTGCATAGGGTGAGTGAGCTGGGGTGGAACTCGTAACCTGGGCACAGTCTCAAGAAGCAAAGGGTCCTGGGGCTGGCCCCGTGGCCGAGTGGTTAAGTTCGCGCGCTCCGCTGCAGGCGGCCCAGTGTTTCGTTGGTTCGAATCCTGGGCGCGGACATGGCACGGCTCATCAAACCACGCTGAGGCAGCGTCCCACATGCCACAACTAGAAGGACCCACAACGAAGAATATACAACTATGTACTGGGGGGCTTTGGGGAGAAAAAGGAAAAATAAAACCTTAAAAAAGAAAAAAAAAAAAAAGAAGCAAAGGGTCCTGTCAATCTCTCTCTTGTCCTTAGGAGTCAGAGAGGATGTTTTAAAGTCTGTTTTCCCCATTAGCATAGTTCATACTCTTTGCTCCTGGAAAGTTCTTCCTGTTGTCTTACGTCAGTCCCCTCTCAAGAAGAGAAGAGTCTAGATTGAAAAAAATGCCAGCTTACCCATCAGCTCTGGTAGCAGCCCTAGGATTCTGGGGCTGCAGTACCCAAGGCTGCCTGGAGGGGCTGGCCGTTTTCTTCAGGCTTGGCCCTCCATCAGGCCCTTGATGAAATGAGTTGGAAGGGAGAAGAGCCAGCGCCAGCACAATTAAATTAATTTCCAGCAGCTGCATGGATTAAAATTACCCACTTCTCTCCGGTCTCTGTCTAATGTTCCTGAAAACAATCTCTTGGTCCTCTCCTCCTCTTTCCTCTTCCTCATAGTCACAGCTCTCGGTAGATTTACTCCTGATGGCTCTGGCCTTCCTCCCCCTAGGCTTGGCTGGAGGGCACAGTCCTGGTATAGATGGCAGGTCTGACCGCCTAACCCTCCCCTTCCCACCTGCCGAGGGAGGGAGCTGGGCAGGGGCAACATCAGGGGGCGGCGTGACCCTCAGAAGTGGAACAGGCTGTCGTGGTGCCTCAGCCCTCACAGAGTTCCTGGGGCCTATGCACTCCCCGTGCCTGCCCTTTCTGGGAGCAGAGAAAAGCCATCCCTATGTCCGAACATGCGCTGGACTTCGTCAAGGATGTGGACTCCAATGCCTGTGTTTCCATTAGCTAGCTCCTCTCCTTTCTGAGCCTTAGTCTTGTCTTCTGTAAAATGGAGAAGAGAATATCTACCTTCAGGTGGTCGTTGAAGACTGAGATAAAACGTAGAAAAATATATATATATATAACATATAGATAATAGAGCCTGAGCCATGGTGGATGCTCATACATCATATTAACGACTATAGTAATAGCAGTTATTGAGTGCATGTTACAGGGCGATGTTTTAAGCTTTTCACATGTACTATTTGATCATCACAGCAATGCCCTGAGGTGAATCCTTGTCCCCATTTACAGATGCGGAAGATGAAGTAGAGAGGTACTGGCAAACGGGCCCAAAGACAGCCAGTTAATAAGTGGGGGCCTGGAAAGTGAAAGGGGAGCTCTGGGAGTCTGATGACGTGTCCTGAAAGAAGCTGTCACCGGGCTGTGCACATCTTAGCCATGGTGTCTGCTTGTGTCTGTGCATGTGGGAACACATACACGCACGTGCGTCTTTGCTCCTGTACCCTTCCTCCTAGAAGAGTTTCCCCAAGAGGAATGCCTCTTGGAGAAGCAAAGGGGAAACAGACTAGTCACTGCGACCAGTAAGAAAAAACCAGCAGGAAGGGAAGCCCAGTGCCGTTGGACAGAGGGAGTGATTCCCGAGGAGCCAGCAGGGCTGACGCGATGGGGCCGTCAGCCACCCTCACCTCGAATTCCGAAGCAGGCTCGTGGGAATGGGAACAGGCTTCCTTTGACACGGTCCTCTCCGGGATCAGCCTGTGTCTGTCCAGGGACCCTGGGGCCCAGCAGATTGAGCATGAGAGACAGCTCTCCTGGGGCTGTCAGGCCACAGTCGGCTCATCCCAGAGTCTCATCTGCTGATGTCAACAGTGGGCCTCATGCTTTCTGTGCTTTGCATGTAATTGACAATGGAATTTGTTAGTGGAATTTGGAGTTCTCCTCTGCCACACTGTTCCCTTCCTCACTGATCTGCTGAGTGGAGCTGGGGGCCTTAGCCTGGGGACTTGCTTCTGCCCTTTCCTGGCTGTATGACTGTGGCCATGTCACCACCTTCTCTGGTCAGCTCTGAGGTCTCATCTGGCCTAACATTCTCAGCCTGTGATGCCAAGCAGGTCTCCATTAGCTGCAGCCCACCAGGTTTGCTGGTTGGTGGAGGGGGGCGTGTGTGCAGAGGGGTCATAGCATTTGTGAGCACCAGATGACAACGTGTCATCATAGCAGAGGAAACGGTGTGTGAAAGGGGACGATATCATCCTGGCGCTGTCCCTGCCCACATGGCTCCATCGCAGAGTCAGGATCAGGATTTGGGGGTGACGCAGTTATTGGGAGGGAGCTGTCTTCCCTCCCAAATGCTTCAAAGGGATAAAAGGAAATATCAGAGCAAAGAAAAGGGACAGTCCAGGAGAACTGTTCCCAATTGTAGCTGTCCTGTGCATCGCACCTGCTGTCCTAGGCCCCTCGAGAGACCAATTCATTTAGTCCTTGGAACAACCCTGTGGGGGTGGGTATTAGTATGATCCCCATTTTACAGATGAAGACACTGAGCCATGAAAAGCTTACACAGCTAGTAGATGGCAACACTAGGATTCAAAACTAGGAAGTCCAGGTCCAGTGTATATGATTTTAACCATTACATTATATTGCTTCCCAAGGAGCGTCCCCAGGGACTCTAAGGAGTCATTTGGGAGAAGGTAAGTCACAAAGTTCTCTCTGGAACTGGCACTGGAATACTGCCCATGAAGACCCTCCATTTCAGAGGAAAGCCATGGCCGGGGAATAGGGGAGCCCCTCACAGCTGGGGGACCTGCTTATTGCACACTGAAGAACTGGCAGAGAGTTCTTCCTCTCTTTAATTTTTGCTTATAGCCCCCAGGCATAGGCCTCGTACTTCCACGTCCAGGGGATAAGGAACAACGAGATGCTTTGCCCTCTCGGGTTGGTTTTCTCAGACTGGCCCTTTGCACTGCACCTCTCCCATCCTCCTGAGGTTTTCACTTCCAGCTTCAGCCACCCGGATGCCCACCCTCCACAGTGGGAGGACTGGCAAGGCCTGGGCAGCAGACCGTCTGCTCATCACAGGGCGACATTGGCACGTGCGTCGCTTCCCAATTTCTGCTGAAAACACTGGCTGAAGATAGAACTGGGAGAAGAAGCCTTGAGGCAGGATTTGGGCAGAGAAGGCAGCCGCACCCATGTGGCTGAGCTGCAATAGACCCTGAGATGGGTGAATTGTGGGAGAATCCCAGTGCAGCCCTCACCCCACCAGCAGTTCACCCCCACGCCTTGGGGTGGTGCCGGCTGTAGTTGGCCTCCTGCCTTGGAAGTCGAGCAGTACAAGGGGGAAGCTGAAAGTGAAAACAACCCCAAAAGAGAGCAGAGAAGAAGATGAGTGAAAGTCCTGGCTGATGCAAATATTGACATAACCATTACGAGAGTAAATAAAACTCCCATTTATGTTATGCAAGTGCTATATTCTTTGAATACTTCTGTCTTGAGAAATTTTTTATTTCACCATAGAAGAAAAATGTTTTCATATTCTCTCCCGCCGCTCAGACCCAGAACCCAGCAAGGCCTTGTGCCCCCGAGAGCCATAATATTATTTGTTAACATTTTTATGATGCCAAATGGTCTGTAGGAGAACGGGCGCCATTCTTTAGCTGGGAAACCATATGGCACGACGAGTAATAAATAAGGTATTGTGATAGTTAATGAACCTAATTGCCAGCAAAGGCTTTAATACGGAGACTGTGCTGCTGAGAATTTAGCACCACATTAGGGATGCTGCGGAGCTCCCCCTGACTTCTGAGGCTTAATTTAAGTTCTATATTGCAAACTCCAGAAAATAATTCCAAACCCTCCTGCTGGAAAAGCAACCTGCTGGTAGGCTGTGATTATACCGAATTACTAAAATCGCAATCAATTTTATACACACAGTTAACCCTTGCCAGGAAGGACTCCCGGAGAGGAGAGGGATCAAGATCGCAGCCCATTCTACCTGTGGCTCTGGACTGAGGAGGACAGCAAGAGGCAGGAGAGGGTGGTACCCAAAGAAAGGGGCCAGAGCCAGGGGTCCTGTTCCGTAAAGAGAGGAAGTGGAGGAGATGCTGCTAGCAGACCTGACCGTCGGCATAGCCTGTTGGATTTCTCTAGTCCTGCGGGGTCCCCTTCCCTGTGGGACAAGAAGACAGAGGGTCTCGGAGAGAGGGGTCTCTGCCCACCCACCACTCCCAGCAGCAGGAATCCCTGGCGGGAGAAGGAACTGAGCCATTGCTGCTATTATTCCATAAGTCAAGGTTATTAACTAGAGAAGATCAAATCGTGGCAGTCAAATAACCTTGCACTGTGTAAAATGTAAATGCCGAACAGCTGCCGCTGAACTTTCACTGGTGTCTGGAACGTTCCCTGGGTGAGAGAAGCACACCGCAACGACGAGGAGAGGAGCCGGGGTAGAGGCGTTTCTTCTCTTTGGGAGATTACATCAAGCCTCCCTCACCCCCCAGCCCTGGCCGGGACGGAGGAGAATGGTCAGCTGTAGAAAGAGAGTCTCCTGGAGCGGGTCAGGCCAGGCATAGGAGGAGAGAACACTTCGAGGCTGTGGCCCTGCCCAGGAGGTGCAGATCCCACCTCTCATCTACCAGCCCATGTCCCACAGCGATGCCCAGGCTGTGGTTTGGAGAGCTGAGGAATATCCTTGGCAGAAGGGCACTCTGAAGGCGATGGGAAAGCTCATTAGGTGCTCCCTGGGATAAGCCCTCCTGTAGTTAGAGAGGGCGGGCGGGGCAGGTTGAGAGGTGGGAGTGGGTATGAGAAATAAGGAATCTTCCCGTAACTCAGGAAGACAATGGGAGAAGCCTAGGTCGGAGAAGCCAGCAAAGCCAAAAACATACTGAAGAGTCTGGAGAGTCATTGAGACCAGGTAGGAGGCAAAAACAGGTCTGGCCCGAGATGTAAGACCCTGCAAGGGGTGACCATGTATGGCCATATGGCTCCTCCCAAAGAGCAGGACAAAGCCCCTTTCCTGCTGTGGGCTAGGGTTGCTTCAGCCTCCTCTGGGATCTTGGGTAGACTCTGGAGTCCCAGCAGTAGGGTTTATAGGAGAGAGGCTTCAGGAGCCCTGGCATCAGGAAGTTCTGTGCACACAGCAGAGTCTGAGGCTTGGGGGTGGGATGGAGGATGAGGCATTGCTGTAGGTGTTAAGCTTCTTGAAGGCAGGAAACCTGTCTGAGCTTAGCAGTCAGCCTGTACACACCCAGGAGCCTGAATGCGATGGATATCAGAGGCATAAACTCCACAGGTGACTAGGAGAGGAAGCCCATCAGTCCCTGTGTCAATCCAACCTGCAAGGCAGACAATGTGGGTGACAGTTCCTCTAGGCAGCGCTGGCAGGGTATGAGATCACCATGGTCTGCTAGCGAGGGAAGGGGCCAGCCTCGTGTCAGCCCTGCTCTTGGTGCAGGCCCATTCCTGTGGCCCTGGGCTTGCCTCATGGTGCTCAGCCATGGCTCTGGTCCTGAAGTGGATGCTGTCAGCTGCCTTGTCTGTAAGTCGTGTTTCCAGAATTCAGGAATAGGAGACACTGAGACACCAAAGGTTTTCCCAGCCCCTGCCTATGGGGGTGGGGGGGAGGGGGAAGGAGTACAGGACCTGCGCAGACTCTAACTGTGATGGAGCTTTGGAAAACCACAGATGCAGGGACCCATCCCAGAGAGTCTGATCTTGGTCTGATCAGGGCAGAGAGCCTGGCCCGAGTAGATGTTTAAAGTTGCACAGGTGATCCTGAAGCAGAAGTGGATGGAGACCTAGTTCCCTGGAAACTTCCACCACCTTGCCCTCGCCTCGTTCCAGCCTTCTCCTCATCTCCAGACTGTGGAAAGAAAAATGCCTACATTCTTCTATGTAAGCAACTGAGAGAATACAGAGATTCTGCTTAAACAGCAAGCAAGCTGTAGAGGCAAAAGGAAGGCATTCTGAACTCAGGGAGGTTACCCCCCGGGTCAAGGGCACAGATGAAGTGGTTGAATTTTCACCTTTCAAGATTAGATAGATACACATCTGGAGGCAGAGGGATGAACTAAATGGCCTTTAGATCTTTGGCTTTTGTAACCTCATAAGTATTTCCATATTTACCGATGAGGAAAATGAAGGCTCTGTGTTCTGTTCTGTGACTGTTACTCAGGAAGGCACTGTTGGAACTGACAAGAACCCAGGTGTCTTGACTCTAAGTATGTACTCTTTCCACAATAGTTTGCTGCTTCTTCCTTCAGGTTGTGTTATCTGGGCACCGGGAAGATAAAACAAGAGCAAAAGAAAACTCAGGGTTCATGTTCATACATTGGATATGAGGGGGACTGAGGGACCCCTGAGGAGGTGTCCATTTCTGAGAGTGTAAGATGCTGCAGAAGCTTGTCATCTAGTTGGAGAGATTCTTACAAAATTGTAAAGCCATTTATTAAGTATGCAAGTTAATATGAGTGTAGGGGTGATGGAGAGAAGGACCTTATCAGAAAATGCTTCCTAGAAAGGGACTCAAAGCAATAAGTACTTACTATTAATTATGAATTGAACGCCCCGCTCTGTGCTAAAAGCTTTGAGAAAATCAAGGAAGGTGAATGTTACTGTGCCTGCCCACCGGGAGCTTTCTGTCTCATTAGAGAAGCAATATGCACATGAAGGCCTGGAGAATACCAAAGGAAGCAGGCCTCTGAGTCCTGGCTGTGGTACCCAGACACTCCAGTGCTGTGGTCTCCTAGTGAGACCTCGCCTTCTCTAGATTCTGAGAGGCAGGGAAAGTTTGAGCAAGTTGGACCAAGACTCCTTGTGACAATGGGGGTTCACTGGGGATCCTGGGCAAAGAGGTCAAGGTCAGGGGGTGTGGAGGTGCAGCTGGACACAGGCTCCTGAGCTGACTTTGCCATGCCATGGAGGCCTATGGGCTGAGCCAATGGCCTCAATGACCCCAGCTGCCCCTCTCCCAACAGAAGATGGTGGGAACCCACTGTGGCTCAGAGCCCTGTGAGATCCAGCAAGCGCCGAGATGAAGAGCTGCTGGGTGTGGATTTAGTCCTGTACATAAATACACTTTACAATCACAGAGAAGGCTTTCTACTCTGAGGAGACCATCGAATATTTTATAGTTATGCAGATCAAGTGAAAAGAAGGAGAATAAAGAAAAGGGAAGATAATTATTTGATGGAGTTCTCTTAGGATACGCCACAGCAGGGAATACTTACAAAGAATACATATTACTAGAGACACACTGCTATTCAGGCATCAAACTAACCTATAAATTGTCAGAAGCGAGAAAGGGAGGAAAAGAATGGGAGAGATTCGGGTGCCCATCACGCCATTAGCTCTGGGTTCCACACTCCACCTCGCTCGCAGCGGCTCTGTGCGCCAGCCACAGCAGAGTCCCGCAGAAGGGAGACGCCACCTAATAAATGTCTCTGGAAAATTACGACTGTACTGCTACAGTAAAAAGATGGTGCCGTTTATCTCAGCGCCATCTGCACAGACTCATTTGTTGCTCCCAAGGCAGCCCACACGCACCCAGCAAGTTTGCAACTCTCCAATGGTTGGAGTGTTTTCTTCACGAGGATGCTGCGGGACTTGGGGTGCTAATTCCTCTTGTGGCTCTGGGCGGTCAGCATGAGAGAAGCTGGAAGACGCCTACAACTGGCCCTCCTGGTTGCATGAGCCACCCACTACAACATCAGATCTGGACCTCAGGGTAGGGACCAGGAGCCTGGCATCCTTCCCATGCAGGTGAAAAGGCACACAGGGCATCAGTCATTGTTTATCCATTCATTCATCTATTCAACAGACAATACTGAGCATCTTCTGTCTGCCAGGCGCTGTGATGGACATTAGGGATACCTGCACAGCTTGCTTGCAATTTAATTCAATTGCCATCTTCTCAACGAGGGCTTCTCTGGGCCCCCCATCTAAAATTGCAGCCACCCCCTTTTTGTAGCAGATGCTGTACCACTCTGCCAGTATCCTCTCAGATCCCTTTGCCATTTCTGTGTGCACCAACTTGGGGTGCGTGTTCACTTCCAACAGCCAGCACCTGTGTCTCTTTTTAGGAGGACTGCCTTCAGGCTGCTGGAACCTGCTTTGCTGGAGGTGCCTGGGACCATACAACCTGACTCCCACCCCAACTAGGGGTAGCCCTTAACCAATGATTGGTAGATAAAAACCTATAGACACACCAGCTCCCTTGCCCCTAAGGGCTACAACATTGTGATGTGTTCAGTATTGTTGAAACATAAAATATTGATGGGTAGGTCGTTATAAAACTAGGAACATGCTACTGCTGCATTGCACAGGGTCTGTGGGCTTTTAAACGTCTGCACTGAGCTCATTTCAATGACAGGCAAGAGGTGGCATTGCTGAAAGCTGGCAGCTGAAAGGGACAAAGTGTGGGTTTGGCAGGATGGGACCACAGTCTCTGCTTGGACCCCTGTCCATTTTCCCATCTACCTGGAAGACACAGGCAGCTCGGCACAGCAGCAACCAAGGCCATAAAGACCACATTACTAAGAAGGCTTGAGACTCCTCCCTTCTCTTCTTCCATAGGCTCCTCTGCTGACACTGAATGTAAACCTCTCTTCTGCCTCTGCCCTTCCCTCCTCTCTCTTCCATACTCAGCCCAAGAACCTCAACTTCACATATAAAAACCACCTTCACTGCCTCCAGGAGAAAGCAGCACTGTTCCTTCCGTTATGTGCAGAAGCCCCTCTTAGACGTTGCTTTGGGACTCAGTTAAACTAGTTATGCCACTGATGGGGCGTTGAAGCTGGGAAATAGGAACCAGAGTATGATGACGCCTGGTTGGGCTTTTTTCAGTGGGTGATGCAGATACGGTGATGGTGTTAATGGGGGGATAGGCCTGATCGGAGCTGCAGCAGTGTGCAGAATGAACTAGCTGGAGCCCACAGCAGACGGGGTAAGTCCAGCCAGCAGGCCCTTGGAGTAATCTGGGTGATTGTGTGCTGTGAGTGATGATGGTAGGACCCAGGAGCCTTGGAAGTAGCACAGGAGAGGAGGGAAGAGCTGACGGTTATTCAGGAAGTTTAATAAACAGAATTTGGTGACTGATTGTGTGTTTCCATATGGGGAGGAGAAATCTGGGGGGAGAGCAGGTTTTTGTGGGAAGGAGAAATGGAGGACAGAGGCGGAGACTGAGAAAGAGAAGTGTACAGAAAGAAGGGGCAAGGAGATAGTAAAAGGATTATAGAAAGACAGACAGAATGACAGAGACCAAATGATGGAGAAGCAGCAGTCAGAAAGAGTCAATGAAACTCCTAATGAGACTTCCTTTTTTTTTTTTTACTTCTTATTTTGAACTAATTTTAGACTTACAGAAAATTTGAAAAAATTGTACAGAGAATTCCTACATACCACTTGCTCAGCTTCCCCTCATGTTAACATTTCACATAACCACAGCACAGTTGTCAAAACCAAAACATCAACACTGGGACAATACTGTTAACTACACTGCGGATTGTATTCGAATCTCACCAGTTTCATAGTGAGATCTGGAGAGAGAGAAGCATACATAGAGAAAACCAGAGAGGGAGAATGAGGTTAGACACAAGTACCCAAGTCCCTCTTCCTGGAGAACGTTTAGAGAGTTCTCCATCAGAGCCTGAGGGTCTGGACTATCTTAGGGACATATATGAGGTGCTCTATAGTACGTGCCTCCTAAGTGGCTATTTAATAAATGAATGAATTCAAGCGCTCCAGGCATTGAACCAAAGTCATTACAGACAATCAGGCACAGTCCTTGGTCTTTTCTCTGCTTCCACAGTGTCCAGGATCTGTGGCCTACACCAACAGACATTTTCAGGAGGGCTCATGCCAAGGACTTCTTTTAATGTCAGGTTCTCAGCTTTGTCCTCCAGACAGAGGTCCCTCTAAAAATGCACTTTGCTGAGCCTTTCTCCTTAAATGCCTCCCTTGGAGGCACAGTCACGGCAGCCAGGATCTCAATCCGGCTCCCTTTGAGTTATGATTTAGGGGCTTAGGAGAAGTTTATTTCTGTCATGCAGGAAGGAAAGGAGGCATTTTACCCATCACTGGGGTTCTGAGCAAACTCATCCCCTTAATTTGGGAGCCAGGCAGTCTAGGGATGGGTGGACTGTCCATCACCCGAAGGTTCATTAGCTTTTGCCCCCTGGGCTCATCAAGCATGGTGGAAAGCCGACACCAGCAGAGAGCAGGTGCGTGAAACAGCAACCCACTGGGGTTCACAATGCCCCCTTCTCAGGCCAACTCCAAAAACCTATAAAACAGTCCCATGGCCAAGCCATCCTGCTTCCATAACAGTGACACATTCCAAGTCTTCTTTAACAAGGCCTATTTCTGTAGTTCTGTGCTGCATGAAGGGGGACAACTCTGCCATTTTGTCTCCTCTTGACTTCCGTATTTTCACCGTTAGTGACTGAGAGGACCTTAGAGTCTGTTGGAGGCCAATGACAGTCCTTAGCGGGTAGTGCCAGAGGAAAAGAAATGTAAAAATTGAACTAGCAACAGAGAGAAGGGCAAAGCTGTCACATGTCCCCAGCACCAAAGGACCAATGATTCCAGGCCAATATACATAACCGTTGTTGGAACTCCTAGTCCATCTCAGAATAGACATTCTTCCTTCCCTTCTTTTTCTTTTCTCTTTTTTTCTTTTTGGTTCAATGTGGGGGAAGAGACTGGAAACATCCATTAGCTGAGGAATATTTAGATAAACTCAGATACAATTACATCTCACACACCTCCAGACACTAGGAGGGTGCCCTGTACGATACTCTCTGGTCCTAGCCCTTGAAGACCTTGCCATGGTTCCCTGAAAGATAGATAACTCTGATGTTTCTCCCAACCTGGTGGGGAGATGCACGGGAATAACAAACAAGAGAGAATTAACGACCTGAAACAAGGTTTTTTCAGATTTTTCAAGTTCCCATATTTGACTCAACCCCCAAAATAATCACACATTGATCACCTTGCCTCTTTTTCCCTAATAACAAGGATAAGAAAGAGCTGGCTTATATAGAAACAGAAGGAATTCAGGTTGGCTCTAGTGCCCGATACAGTGCTTGGCACATAGTAGGTGCTCAAAAATATATATTCACTGAATGAATGAATGAGTGGTAGATACAGGGAAACTTTAATGGCTGGGTGATTGTGGAAAGAGCGTTGGAATTAGAGAGAACTGGGCTCAGCCTCTGGACCTCCTCCTTCCCATGTGCCCTTGGGCAAGTTATGCGACCTGTGTCAGCTTCAGTTTTCCTCACTAATAAAAACAAAGATGAATAGCTCCATTCTTCAATGCTATGGTGAAAAATAAGTAGAGAATGTGTGTGCTGGACAGTGCACAGCCCAGTGCCTGGCAAGAGGTGGATAATAAATGGCAGCTACTTTTGTGATTGTTTTTGGTAGTTGGGACCACTCAAACTCAGAAGGTTGTGGAGAACGTTGACAAAGAGGATGGAGGTTCTCTCTTAGGATTGTTGGAGGACATTCCTGCCCAGAGGCAGGAGGATAGATAGGTGAAGGCTTAAGGCGCAAGCTTGCCTTGCGATGCTAGGATTCTGGATGCCCATTGTGTGTGGGATGTGGTTGTTTCCTAATGCCTGAGAGAGCCAGGTGCTGAAGCAGAAAATAAGCAGACGTGCCACGCCGTCTTCCAGGAGATGTGGGGTCTGCAGCCCAGCAGTGCACACCTGCTTCTCTCTTCCTTGCTCTCATTTTCTCTCTTTCTCACAAACATATGGCGATTCCCCAGGACCACGCCCAGACCCACGGTCATCAGCAGCCAGTGCAGCTTCTGGTAAGAGACATGGGTTGTCTTAGGTTCCAGAACACACTTTTCTACCCAAGTTACCAGACAGTAAACCTTAGAGGACAGAGAATGTGTCCCCTTGCTTTTAAAAAATACTGCTGGCACCCTGCACATAATAGGTGCCTAATGAACCCTTCTTTTTATTTTATTTATTTATTTTTTGAGGAAGATTAGCCCTGAGCTAACATCTGCTGCCAATCCTCCTCTTTTTGCTGAGGAAGACTGGCCCTGAGCTAACATCCATGCCCATCTTCCTCTACTTTATATGTGGGATACCTACCACAGCATGGCTTACCAAGCGGTGCCATGTCCACACCCGGGGTCTGAACCGGCGAACCCTGGGCCGCAGAAGCAGAATGTGCGCACTTAACCACTGCACCAGGGGGCCGGCCCCTAATGAACCCTTCTTGACGATGGTGAAGATGAGGAACAAGGATGTTTCAGCCCAAGGGCAGGTGAGATAGGAGGCTGCAGCAGGACGGGTTAGATACTGTGCTTTTTGGAAGCAGCGACACGGACAAAAGACCTTTCTCCCTTGTTACAACTCTGAGACCACAAGCATTTTCACAAGTGGGTGACCGCTGGCACCAAAGCCAACCAAATGATTGTTTGTGGAATCTAACACTCACCACCCAGCTTCTCTTTTTCACTCTCACCTTCTCTGTCTTCCTTTGATCTCCCGCTCCTTGTGTTTCCTCTTCTGCCTTCTTTTCCTCTCCAGTCTGTAGCTTTTGGTACCTGCTTGCTCAGTCTCTCAGATGTTGGTGAGGTGAGGTCTGGCTTTAGAATCGCTCAAGGCCAGACCTGAATGAGAGACAGCTCTTCTCCACAGAGCACGAGCAAGGGCTCCAGCGCCAGGCCCGCCCTGCTCCCTCAGCCCAGCAGTGCAGCAACTCTGTGGGACAGCTTCTGTGTGACGAGTGTGGGGCCAGGCCCCTTCACACACTGTAATCTCATTTAATACAACAAACCTGCAAAACAGATGTTTTCTCCCCATTTTCCAGATGAGGAAAGCGAGTCTCAGACAAGGAGAATGACTTAAGGCGGTGGTTTGGAGCTTCAGCGTGTGCCAGAATTACCTGGAGGGCTTCTTAAAACGTAGATTGCTGGGCTCTGCTTGAGTTTCTGAATCAATAGGCTGGGGATGGGGCCTGAGAAGTGGCATTTCAACAAGTTCCTAAGTGACATGGATGCTGCTGCTCAAGGACTAGACTTTGAGGGCCACTGAGTTCCAGGGTGATGGCTAGGAAGTGGCAGGCCAGGGATTCAAAACCAAGCCTTCTGATCCCAAATCTAGTGACCTTTCTGGTCCCCCTCAGCTGGCTTCCCTCAGCAGAGGGCCTGGGTAGGATCTCTGTCAGCGCCCTGAAGTCTCTCCACCTGGAAATCGTGTAGACAGCTGCGGTCACCTGAAATCTCCAAACATCTGGAAAGTGGGGTGAAGCCAAAGGAAGTGCCGTGGGCTCTGGGCTTCAGCGCAAAGGGAGAAGGTCCAGAGATGGAGGCCCCTGTCACAAACCTGGCTCACTGGCCCCTAGAGCTTCTTTTACAGGGTGTTTTATGGGCGAGTTTTCAGTGCCAGCATCCGGGCCGGTGAGGAGCTCAGCCCTGCCAGAGTCAACAGCCACTTGAGCAGGTGGGGAGAAGTTCCCACAGCGGGGCAGTGTTAAATGGCTACTGCATTTAATTGTTAACTGAGCTCCTTCATTGGTTGAGGGAATGAGAGAAGGTGGAGGCAGGCAAGCTCCAGAATGAGCTGCAAGAAGTTGTATTTCTCTCCACTTTGGGCTCATCGGGGATTCTGTACAGAGCAGCCCCTTGGGGCTCAGCGCCAGAGTTTATGTCAACCTCTATGCTTGATGGGCTCGAGGTTCGCGCCTCCAGGTTAGTGGGACCCAGGAGGCTGGGGAACCCAGCTGCTCCTGGCATGCGTCTCACCATTCTTGCAGTCAGGGACTGACTTTGACCTTTGTGGGTCCCGAAATAGAAGTCAGAGCTAGTATGAAGCACCATAAAGCTTCTTGGCAGCCACACGCTGTCACTCGGCTCTTCAGGGCCTCATACTAGCAGAGAATATACAAAAGGGCTGCCTGGAGGCAGAGGGATGGCCACAGAGATCTCTCCAGGGCCCTGCCTACCTGAGATCCCAAGGATCTTGCATCTCCTGGAACTTCATAGTGCAAAGGTGAAGGCAGACATCATTGCCCTTGAGATCGGGGCATATTCCAGACACCTAGCCTTCTTTGCTTGTTATTTCCTTCCTATGAGCCCCCAACAGAAATCCAGGACTACTCCTGCCTCAGAGCAATTTAACCCAACTGGGCAGTGACAACATGGGACTGAGGAAGCCCCACCCCTAGAAAATGATAGTAATAATAATGATTGCTATCCCTCATTTGGGGCATGCTAAGCACTGGCCTCTGTTCACATATTGATTCATTTAGTCATCTCAACAAATAATGACTTAGGTACTGTTATTATCACCATTTTACAGGTGGGAAAACCAAGACACCGAGTCATTGGGTAACTTGGCCAAGACCACACAGCTAGAGAATGAGTGAGCCTGGATTTGAACCTGGGTAGTTTGGCTCCAAAGACTGTACCCTTGACCTCACCTTTATACTGCAGCCCACGTCCTGCACCCCCACCCCCTACCCCCTCCGCCCATCTGCCACTGCAGCTGCCTAGGATAGCTTAGGCGCTCCCAATTCCATACCCTCCAGTTATGTGGTCCTGATCGCCAGTGTTCACATGGCATGTAGAGATATGTCACTTTACAGGAAATGAAATGGCAGGAAGATGACAGTGGGGACAGAGAGCTCTTAGAGAGGACCAGGGGATAGGGGCTGTGACCCCAGAGACTGTGGGATATAGCAGAAAGCACCAAGACTTGGAGTCAGAAGACCCAGCTCCTCAACTTGCTGCCTGAGTGACCATGGGCCGGTGCTATAGACTGAATGTGTACCCCCAAATTCACATGTTGAAGCCGAATTCCTAATGTGATGGTATGTGGAAGTGGGGCCTTTGGGAGGTGACTTGGTCATGAGGGTGAAGCTCTCATACATGAGGTGAGTAACCATATACGAAGAGACCCCAGTGACACGATCCCTTTCTTGGCCATGTGAGGACAGTGAGAGGGAGCTGTCTACACGCCAGAAAGTGGGCCCTCACCAGGCACTGGATCTGCTGGCGCCTTGATCTTGGACTTCCCAGCCTCCAGAATGGTGAGAAATAAGTGTTTGTTGTTTAAGCTACCCAGTCTATGGTAGTTTTGTTATAGCAGCCCCAGCCGACTAAGACAGCAAGTTACTTAACCCCTTTGGGTATCAGTTTCCTTATATATAAAATGAGGATAACTGTTATAGGCTGAATTGTGTCCCCCCAAATTCATATGTTAAAGTGCTAAACCCTCTACCTGAGAACATGACTATATCTGGAGACAGGGCCTTCAAAGAGGTAATTACTGTAAGTGAGGTCATATGGGTGGGACCTAATCCCGCATGTCTGGGGTCCCTGTAAGAAGAGGCGATTAGGATATGGACATGCACAGAGGGAAGAGCATGTGAAAGCACAGGCAGGAGAAGACTTGTCTGCAAGCCAAGGGAGAGGCCTCAGAAGAAGCCAACCCTGCTGACATCTGGATCTTGAACTTCCAGCCTCCAGAAGTGTGAGAGAATAAATTTGTGTCATTTAGGCCACCCAGGCACTTCATTATGGCAGCCCTAGAAGACTAATCCAGCCCACCTTTTGGAGATGTGGTGAGAACTACCTGAGAGACAGTAAGTGAAGGCTCTGACCGCAGAGGGTGGTGCAGAAAGGTCAGGAATTGGAAGGAAAAAGGAATCGCCTTTGTCTGAAGGCATCAGGAGTGGGTGATGTGGGATCCTGTGAGGGGAACAACCCAGGAACTCGAGCAGTAAGGGCTTGTTTCAGATGGAACTCAGGATTCCACTGGAACCAACCAATAGGACGTATTCTACTAGGAGAGCAGAGGGGACTAATTTGATAGCTCAGCTTCATTCATTCATTCATCTATTCAACCAACAGTTACTGAGGGTCTGCTATGTGTGGGCCCCCAGCCTGGGCTGAGAGCACGAGGGAAGGCTTCTAGAAGACAGCTGCTCCTGAGCTGAGTCCTAAAGGATGAGCAGGAGTAAGGCAGATGAAAGAAACAGATGACAACTGTATGTCCACATTAGGTTTGGACTGAAAGACCAGGTGCAGACCCCACTTGGGTAAATCAAACAGGGTTTCCTTATTTACAGACTAGGAAGAAGCCAGGACATATGACAGAGACGCCAACAAAAGGCCAGGACAGTGGCCCAAAGTTGCAGGTGAGGACTTCTGAGTAAATGAGGGTCACATTAGATTTTCTGGAAGCCTGTCTCCTTCCAGGCAAGGACATATCTCTTGGTTTTGTGGCATGAAGCTTATACAGTTTGCAAGGGCCCTCTTTAAGAAAAATAATAAAGTTATGAATACACAATTAGGTACAGAGTGAATGTTTATTTAGAATGAAAAAATCAGAGCAAATTAGAAATTTTAAAAAGCTAATAAATATAGCAAACATTCCTCTTTCTTGGACCTTGTGCAAATGAGGGTCTTGAAGTTTAGCTTCTAGTAAATCTTCCATTTGTACACATAAACACATACCCACATCTAGACATGAGGCTGAAACATCCAGCACGTAACCTACACAGCATTCTTACCAGAGACCAGCCCGTCACCTGGGCCAAGTGTGTGGCCATCCCAGGGTACGCTGGCTACAAAGTGTACACGGTCCATTAAGGAAGAATCAGACTCTCCAGCACAGCCTGGTGGGGTACGTTGCTGAACTCTGTGCCTGAAACTGGAACGAGGGTTAGCTCCCCAGCAGGCTGAGTCAGGCTGTAAGGCCCTCAGACCAGCTGTGGCACCCATCCTGCACGGGCATTCCAGGCTGGAGGGAGAGCTTGTGAAAGACAGAGGGAAGAGGTGGCGAGGCCCTTTTGGAGGCCTGCCGGTAGTTCCGTGAGGCTGGAGTTTGTGCACGCGGGCACAGAGGAAAGAGGAGGGTGCGGAGAAGTGGGAAGGGCTCAGTCATGAAGGGTTTAGTATAGATGCTAACGAGTTTTAATTTTATCCTGAAGGCAATGGGAAGTCATTGAAGGAAGCTAAACGTGTAAGAGGCACACTCAGATTCTCGCCTGGGGAGAGCCCTCTGCAAGCAGCGTGCAAGGTCCAGGTGGCCTAGCAAGGCAGGCAGACCCCTCAGGAGGCTGCTGCTGTAATCCAGGTGTATTATGAGGGTTCTCTAGAGAACCCTCTATATAAATAAACTCTCTGTCTACAAAGAGACTTATTATAAGAAATTGGCTCATGGGATTATGGAGGCTGAGAATTCCCCAGATCTGCAGTTGTCAAGCTGGAGACCCAGGAGAGCCGATCTGTAGTTCTAGTTGGAAAACCAGCAGGCTCCAGACCCAGGAAGAGCTGATGTTTCAGTTTGAATCTGCTGGCCAGAAAAAAACCGATGCCCCAGCTCAAGCAGTCAGGCAGGAGGAGTTCTTCCTTGCAGAAAAGTCAGCCTTTTGTTCTATTCAGCCTTCAACTGATTGGATGAGGCCCACCCACATAGGGAGGGCAATCTGCTTTATTCAGTCTGCACATTCAAATGTTAATCTCATCCAGAACACCCTCACAGACACACCCAGAAGAATGTTTGACCAAAGGTCTGGGCGCCCTGTCAAGTTGACACATAAAATTAACCATCACACAAGGGAGAAATGATAATGGTTGAACAAAAACAGTGGCCACAGCAATACAGAGGAAGTGTTTAGATTAGAAAACCGTTAAAAAGTTCAGCAGGATTTGGTGACCAATTAGTTTTGAAAGATAAGGGAGAGAGAGAGTCTATGATAACACCTGGGTTTTGGTTTAGGGAAGAGTAAGTGAAAGATGGTTCTTTTTACTGTGATGGTGTCATCTGGCTGTCCCTTAGCTTCACCAGTTCACAGGGACAAATGCTGTCACATTACAGTTAAATATCGATTTTACCAGCTCAAAGCCCCGCCTGCAGATCCTTGCAAAGTTTTCCCAAAGAACTCCTGGCATCTTAAAAAGTCTTAGCCCACATTCAGGAATCAATCATCATTCACGGCTGCAGAACTGAGATTCTGCAGAGCCAGAGATGCACTGTGTCTGCCCTCTCCTTGGCATCAGCGGCCAAGCAGAGCTCTGCTCAGGCGCAGAAGCGGCAGGCAGTGCAGTGCATGCGGCCGCCTGCTGGGAGGTCAGAAGGGGAGCACTCTCTCCCTCCCTCTGGCTCTGAGGCTGCCGTTGACCTTGCTGCTGTTTACAGCGAGAGCCTTAGCTCTGCCCTCAGAGCCCTTGTTCCCAAGGTGCATCCCTGACCTCCGCTAGGTTCTGAGGGTCCCTCAGAAGGGGAGCACTCCCTCCCTCCCTCTGGCTCTGAGGCTGCCGTTGACCTTGCTGCTGTTTACAGCGAGAGCCTTAGCTCTGCCCTCAGAGCCCTTGTTCCCAAGGTGCATCCCTGCCCTCCGCTAGGTTCTGAGGGTCCCTCCACACCGGCTGCCCTGCGGTACCCAGGTCCGCACCTGCATCACTGCCCTCCTTCCGCCGCCGGCACTTTTGGCGGATGTACTCGTCCTACCGGATGTCTCCCTTTGTGGTGAATTCTCCCCCGGAGGCCTGGAAGTTCTTCTTGTAATTTGGCCTTTCCCACCCACCCCCAGTCCCCCAGTGTGCCTGACGTGCCTTTATGTGCCTGGAATCCAAACGTAGATACTCCAGAGTCCCTGTCCCCACACGCAAATGATCCTCTGCCCAAGCGTGTCAGTACATGTGAATAGATATTTAAAGATGTATTGTTCCAATCTTAGGGTGTTTATTTTGTGTTTAGAGTTTTTGTGTGTGTACTAACTCTTATTGTGGTTGTTTACTCGGTTTTCGTTTGTTTTGGATCTCCAGTGCGGAGAGCTGTTAACCGTAGTCCTCATTTCGTGTTACTTCCTCAAGATCCGTGCAAGGTCTCCTCTTTATTTATTTATTCTTCTTATTTCTATACCTAGAGTGACCATATATTTATTAGACAAACAAGAGCGCTTCTGAGAATAAAAAGAGGCACTTTAATAATTATTATGCTGGGACCACAGTTGTAAACCAGAACATATGGTCACCCTGCCTCTACTTTATGTCCGTTCCTGTGTCCCTCTAAGCAACCATTCCATTTTGTTTCATTTATGTGTTTTTGCTTTTACATATTCTTATAAAATGTGTACTTTTGTTTTATGTGCAAGCATCTTCAGTTTATATGGATAATATTTTGCTATAGCTCCACTTCTGTTTCTTACCTTTTTTCTCTGAGCACCGTTCCTGTTCACATCGAGTCTGTTGCTAACAGATGCCTAATGCTCTGTCATTTGTGACCAGTGCATGTATAGATGCATTTACGTGGTGACGGATGCCCAGGTCGCCCAGCCCCACCCCGTCAGGAGGAACACCACAGAGATTCTCCTTGTTCAGGGAGCCTCAAGAGCTGCTGTAAGAATTGCTTTGAGATCTCAGGACCAGAATTGGCAGGTTGTTATTTAAGTAAGTGGTGCCAGATTGCTCCCTAAAATTTGCCTAACTCTTTGTGAGTAATGTGTAAATTTCAGCTCCGGCCCAGCTGGGACACTTGGGGAAGGGAAGGCAGAGAACGGAGACGAGGCACAGGAATTTAGAGAGGGCACCAAGGGACTGGATGTGATGGTGGAAACTGCGAACAACGGTCAGAAAGGCCGGAGGGAAACCAAGAAAGGCCATAGAAAGAGGAGATGGGTTGCCCAGGCTGCAGAACTCTGCCTCTGAAGTCACACACTCCCCAGTGAACCTCGGCTCAGCCAGCAGCTACTTATGTGGCTGAGTTCCTTATTTGTGCTCAGGCTCAGGGTCCTCACAAGTAAACCGGGTATAGTAAGTCCCTGCCTGGACAGGTTGTAGCTTAGTTCTGTATCTGGAAGATGATAAGCATCCAGGAAATGCAAGGTATTTTATTCTCTAACAGCTTCCTCCAAGCACTTATCAGAGTTTGTGGTTGCGTGGTTATTTGTATGATTATTTGATGCATATCTGTGTCTTCCACTAAACTGTATGCTACCACAGGACAGGGACCTTGTCTATTTGATTACGATTCTATCCCTAGCACTGAACACACTCCCTGGCACAGAGGAGACAGAGTAAATATTTACTGAATTAATTAACCAGTGAAAATAAAATACAGAGGATAATTACGGATTGTGGTAAGTGCAACTGCAACGAAGGAAAAGACAGCATAATGTGTTAGAGAATAACTGAGATGAAGGCAGAACGTACGCAGGTCTGCAGGGAAGGCTTCTCTGAGGAGGTCACAGGAGCTGAGAGAGAAAGGTAGAGAATGAACCATCCTTACAGACAGAGAGTTGAGGGAAGAGCCTTCCAGGCACAAAGACAGCATGTTCAAAGGCCCTGAGGCAGGTAAGGGCTTGGAACATCATGGGAAGTCAATGAGGGATCTTAATTAGGAAAGTAATGTAATAAGTGGAAACAAAGAGAACAGTTAGGAGGCTATTGCAGATGATGGTGGCTTGTACTTAGTGGTGAAAAGATGAAAAAGAGTGGGTGGTTTGGGATCATTTGGGAAGTGGAAGATGGGACAAGTTGAATGATCAGGTGTGGGACAGAGGGAAAATACATGTCAGGGTTGACTTAGGCAGTTCTACGAGTGGTAGTGGCATTTGCTGGGACAGAAAAACTAGGGAAGAAATAGAATTGGTGGTGGGGTGGGGAGATTGAGAACAGAAAGCTCAGATTTCAGCATAATAAGTTTGAGATAACTTTGAGATCATTAAAGGGAGATATTGAATAAGCAGATAGATAAATCTGAGACTAAGGGGGAGGGGTCCTGATTTATTTAGAGTCATCAGCATATGAGGTGGTACTTAAAGTCACGGGTTGGATTGGATAAGCTCGCAGAGTAACAAAGTATCATTAAAGATGATAAGAAGGGCCTCCACAGAGCCTTGGGTCTCCAGCATTTGGAGGCTGGGTGGAAGGGGAGGAGCGAGCAAGGGAGACTGAGGAGGTGTGGCTGGTGAGGTGGGAGGACCTGGAGGGTGTGATGTCAAGGAAGGCAAGAGAGAGAAGGAGGAAGTGGTAAACTGTCAACTGCAGCTGAGAAGTCAAGGGAGAGTGGAGTAGGGAAAAGATGCCCCTGGAATAGGCAGTGTGAAGGCTGCTGATGAGTTTTTTTAATTATTATTTTTTATTTTTTTTAAAGATTGGCACCTGAGCTAACAACTGTTGCCAATCTTCTCCCCGCCCCCTGCTTTTTCTCCCCCAACCCCCCCAGTACATAGTTGTATGTTTTTAGTTGTGGGTCCTTCCAGTTGTGGCATGTGGGATGCTGCCTCAACGTGGCCTGACGAGCAGTGTCGTGTCCATGCCCAGGATCGGAACCGGTGAAACCCTGGGCCGCCGAAGGTGGAACGCTCGAACTTAACCACTTGGCCATGGGGCCGGCCCCTGCTGATAAGTTTTTTTAAAGACTTTTTAAAAAAACAGGTTTATTGAGATACATTTTACATGCCACAATTTGCTCATTTAAGTATACATTTCAGTGGTTTTTAGTATGTTCACAGAATTGGGCAACCATCACCACTATCTAATTTTAGAACATTTTCATCACCCTAAAAAGAAACTTCATGCGTATTAGCAGTCACGCTCCTTCCCCCCAACTCTGCCCCAATCCCAGCTCCAGGCAGCCACTAATCTACTTTCGGTCTCTATGGACTTGCCCATTCTAGACATTTCATGTAAATGGAATCATACTTGGGGCCGGCACAGTGGCCAAGTGGTTAAGTTCACGTGCTCCGCTGTGGCAGCCCAGGGTTTCGCCGGTTTGAATCCTGGGTTCGGACATGGCCCTGCTCATCAGGCCATGCTGAGGTGGCGTCCCACATGCCACAACTGGAAGGACCCACAGCTAGAATATACAACTATGTACCCAGGGGGGCTTTGGGAGAAAAAGGAAAAAAATAAAATCTTTAAAAAAGAAATGGAATCATACAATATATAGCCTTTGTGTCTGGCTCCTGTCACCAAATATAGTGTCTTCAAGTTTCATCCATGTTGCAGCATGTATCACTATTTGATTCCTTTTTATGACTGAACAGTATTCCATTGTATGGATATGCCACCTTTCATTTATCGTGCATTAATTAGTTAATGGAAATTTTGGTTGTTTCCACTGTTTAGCTATTATGAGTATTGCTACTGTCAACATTTGTGAACAAGTTTTTCTAAGGATATATGTTTTCATTTCTCTTGGGTATAATCCTAAAGTGGAATTGCTAGGTCATATAGTAATTCTATGTTTAACGTTTTGAGAAACTGACAAACTGTTTCCCAAAGTGGCTGCACCATTTTGTATTCTCACCAGCAATGTATGAAGGTCCCAATTCTGCCACATCCTGTCACTTGACATTGTCTGCCTTTTTTATTTTAGCCATCCTAGTGGGTGTGAAGTTACGATATCTCGCTGTGGTTTTGATTTGCATTTCCCTAATGACTATTTCATATGCTTATTGGCCATTTGTATATGGCTATTGGTACATATGATGAGGACAGATTCATGGAAATGATGGTTGTTGAAGTCAGACTGAGTTAAAGAAAGAATTGAAGGTGAGGAAGTGGGAAAAACTAATATAAAACTATTTTGAGGAGTTTCCCTTTGGGACAGTTTCAAGTGAAGTTTCTTTGTTTTTGTGTTTTCTTAATAATAGGAGACATTAGAATATGTTTGTTCATGAGAATGGTCCAATAGACATGGCTGCTTGATGATGCAGAGGAAAGAGGACATAACTTCAGAGTAAAGCCCTTGAGAAGGTGATAAGGGCAGGACTTAGAGCATAAGAGATGGGGTTGCCTTGAAAGGATCCCCCTTCCTCCATTTCACCTGTGAGAACTTGCGAATAGGCGTGGTCCATTGTGGAGCTGGTGGTCGGAAGTTGAAGGGGTTCCTTTCCGATGGCTCCTGTTTTCTCAATGAATTAAAGAATGAGATCATCAACAAGAAGCAGAGTGCAACAGGTGTGGGAGGTTGGAAAAAAGAGAGGAAATAATAAACTAATGATTTGGAGTGTAAGAAATCAAACTTAAAAGAGGAATGTGGGTTTACTAGGGGGGCATTGAGTGCCCATTGTAATTGAAGCCATGAATTTATAGTAAATCCTGTCAGCTCAGTTTGATTTTCTCCAAGAATATTCTCTGCTCAGATGTGGGATCAGAGAATGTGGCTAGCTGGACTCAGCCGGAGTTGTGGCCTTGCCAGGTGAGTATAACAGAAGGAACTGAGCATAGAGTTGAGGATGTGTGTAAAGTCGTCATTATAATAAGGACTGTGGCAGTGGTTCTCAGCGTGTGATTCCCAGACCAGCAGCATCAACGTCACCCAGGAACTTGTTAGATGTGTAATTTGGGGCCCCACCCCAGACCTATGTGAGAGGACTATAGGGGAGGCTGTGTCCTCAGAGGACAGAAGTGAAGATATAGGGAAATTACTTGGTTATGGTTGGGAAGCTCCAGAGGAGAGAAGAAAGGATTTGGGGGCTCTGGGAAATGGATCCGTTTAGGAGCTATTGATGGGGGCTCGGTGAGTCGAGGAGTTGAAAGAAAGATTTCTTGGACTCTCAAGGTCTGGCTGTAGTGCTCTTTTATTCAGAGAATAGTATGGAATAGCATGGGGACAGGACCCATGGGCAGTAAAGAGCTGCTGGCATGGGGACAGGATCCATGGGCAGTAAGAGCTGCAGGCACGGGTTGAGGGTAGGGCTAAATTTAAGGTATAGGTATGTGAGTTATCTCTTTACAAGACAAAGGAAAGAATATGTAAAAAAAAGTCGTTAAAATGGTATCAGTGCAGGTGGGGTCTGGTTATTGGGTGGTCCTATAACTTTAGATAAGAATCAGATCGGATTAAGTCAGGATGTCCTATGCTTCCCCATTAAGAGTTTCTAGAGATAAGGTCATCCCCTCTTCTTCCTGGTGCAGAGAGGGAGACACCTTTACACATGGAGATTTCCTTTACAAATGTAAATGTCTCTTTAACAAAGGGTAAGTAAATTCTACTTTTCAGAGTTTCTTTCCGGTCTGCAGTTTTTAAAAGTAACCAGCCCAAAATAATCCTCATCAATATGACCAGTAGTTTGGGGACCAGTGATCCACTGATCATGGATGACCCAGGAAGCCTTGACTTTGGAGGTTCCTAAAGTAAGCAGGGATGTGACTTATGATGGGATTTACTCTGCAGAGCCCTAGAGGAAAGTAGATATAGTTCCCTCCAGGGTCGTGAATCCTTAGCTGAGTTCTGGGTGACAGCTCCTCCTGTAGCTGGGAACTGGCATCACATCACTTCTGCCACATTCTATTGATTAAGTCAAGTCACAAACTCAGCCCACATTCAAGGGGAAGGGACTACACAAAGGTGTGAATACAGTCAGGTGTGGTTCACTGAGGGCCACCAACAAAACAAACTACCACAATAGTTAATGCTTTTTGTATACAGCTTAAAAAATCATTGACTACTACAAGATCATGAAGATATTCTGTTTTATTATTTTTTTTTTTGAGGAAGATTAGCCCTGAGCTAACTACTGCAAATCCTCCTCTTTTTGCTGAGGAAGGCTGGCCCTGAGCTAACATCCATTTCCATCTTCCTCTACTTTATACGTGGGACGCCTACCACAGCATGGCGTGCCATGTGGTGCCATGTCCGCACCCGGGATCCGAACTGGTGAACCCCGGGCCGCCAAGAAGCAGAACATACGAACTTAACCGCTGCACCACTGGCCAGCCCCTCTGTTTTATTTTAAAAGTTTTATTGTCTTACCTTTCACATCTAGATCTACCCATCCATCCAGAATGGATATTTGTGACCAATATGAAGTAGGACTCAAGATTCATTTTTTCCCCATGTGGAAGCCCAATGTATTAAAAAAGACCAACCTTTTACTACTGCTATGAAGTGCCATCTTCATCATAAACCAAGTATCCATATATCTTTGAGTTTATTTCTGGACTTTCTCTTTTGTTTCTTTAGTATATTTATCTATGTTTGCCCCTACTTCAGTCTGTCTTGATTATTGTAATTATGTAAAAAGTCTTGATAACCAGTCGTATTGATCTTCTAATTTTGTTATTCTCTTTACAAGATGCATTCAAATATAATAAGATGATAATAAGATTGCTATGAATTGAATTGTGCCCCCCAAAAGATATATGGAAATCTTAACTCCTGGTGCCTCAGAATGTGATCTTATTCAGAAATAGGGTCTTTGCAGATGTAATCAAGTTAAGATAAGGTCATATTGGAGTAGGGTTGGCCCTACTCCAGCATGAGTGGTGTCCTTTAAGAAGAAGAGAAGACAGAGATGCAGAGAGAGAACGCTGTGTGACGACAGAGGCAGAGACAGGAAGGATGCAGCTGCTAGCCAGGGAGGACCAAAGACTGATGACCACCACCAGGTGGGAGCTAGGAAGGGGCAAGAAAGGATTCCTTCCTACAGGTTCCAGAGGGTGCATGGCCCTGTTGACGCCTTGATTTCTGAGTTCTAGCCTCCAGACTATGAGACCATAAATTCCTGTTGTTTGAAGCCAGCCAGTTTGTGTATTTTGTTACAGTAGCCCTAGGAAGCTAATAAAAAAATGTTATAACAAACAACTGTACTCTAAAAAACTTGAAAATTTAAATGAAAGAGGCGAATTCCTAGGATAACACAACTTACAAAACTGACACAAAAAGAAATGTAAAAATTTGAAATTCCGTATCTATGAAAGAAATTGAATCTGTAATTTAAAAAGAAATTTCTTCACAAAGAAAACTGTAGACCCAGATGACTTCACCAGTGAATTTTACTAAACTTGAAGAGATGTATCTTAAATCCTCAGTAATAGGGAGCATTGTTCAGGGTTAGAGTTAGGCCTTACAATATCCCAGGCAAAAATGTTGGAGACTTCCATTCTTTCAACAAAAATGGAGAAGGTAAAGAGAGGATGGATGCAAGGGATATTAGGGAGAAAAGGTAGAATCAAATGAACTTGTGGATGTTCTAGACATGAGAACAAGATGGTGGAATGACAGCCGTGTCCAGGATGCCTTACTTGAACACTTGAGTCAATAGTTACGTCATTCATTGAAACAGAGAACATGGAAAGTCAGCTTGAAAGGCGGGGTTGACAGGGAATTGAAATTTGACATGTGGTGTTTGAGGGGAATCTCCAAGTAGGGAGGTGAGACAAATACTGGATACGTAATTCAGGAGTGCAATGTGGGTTGGGGATACAGATCTAAGAGTTAGGAGCCCACTGAGTGGTATTTGAAGTTATGAGAATGGATGAGATCTCCCCAGGAAGGAGTGTAGTCAGAAGAGAAAAGGGCTCAGGACAGAACCCTGAAGAACAGAAAGACCAAATGGTCAGCAGTCAGGAAGCTATTGCAACTAAAAGACAAAAAAACAAAGCAAAAAACCCTATCCATCTAAATTAAATGATAAGGAAAAATTGTCCTTAGACGTTAACAAGCGGACTCAAGCTCAGGCAGCGGTGGAGTTGGCGGATGGGTCAGAAGGATCCTGTATTCGTTTCCTAGGGCTGCCATAACAAAGTTGCACACACTGGATGCCTTCAAACAATAGACATTGATTGTTTTACAGTTCTGGAGGCTAGAGTCCAAAATCAAGTTGTCAGCAAGGCCATGCTCCCTCTGAAACCTGTAGGAGAGGCTCCAATCTCGGCCTCTGTCATCACATAGTCACCTTCTTTCTGTGTGTCTTCACTTCTTATAAGGACACCGGTCATTGGATTTAGGGCCTATCCTACTCCAGTATGACCTTATCTTAATTATATATGCTATGACTTTATTTCCAAGTAAGGTCACATTGTGAGGCACTGAGGGTGAGGACTTCGGCATATCTTTTTAAGGGACACAATTCCACCCATAACAGACCCATTCCATCTTTCTGTTCTGCCATTCTCAACCTGTTGGCTTTGCCTCATGGTCAAACCTGGCTACCGCAGTCCTGGGCATCACATCCAGCACAATAGTGTCCATCAAATGAAGAGGGATCATCTCTTCCCTCTATCTCTTTTAGAAGCAAAGAGACCTTTCCAAGACCTCCTCCTTCAGCAGACTTCTTCTCGTTTCTCATTAGAAAAATTTCATCACGTATGCATCTCTAGTCCCGTTACTGGGAGGGGAACAAGACCGCTCATCATGATTGGCTTGGACCAGTGGTTCTCAAATTTGAACATGCATCAGGATCACCTGGGGGGGCTTGTTAAAAAACAGATTTCTGGGCTCCACCCCCAGCACTTTGGGTTCGGTAGGTAGGAGTGAGGTCTGAGAATTTGAATTTTAACAAGTGTCCAGGGGAGGCTGATGCTCCTGGTCCTGGGGCCAGGCTTTGAAAACTGCTGGTTTAGACTATTCAGATTCATCTCAGAGAACTGGGCTCAACGAGTGGGAAATGCATTGCCTCTCAGAGGAGGGGGATATCTGGACAAAATCAGGACTCCATCAGAAAGGAGTGAGGGGAGAAAACTGGGTAGGTGATCAATAGTGTGTGCTACAGAGTGGCCAAAGAAGAGCCTGGAAGAGACTGAGAAGGAGTGTGTCCAGACGAGTGAGAAGAAAGTCAGAATGCAGTGACGTCAACGGAGCCATAGAGAAGAGATTCAGAGAGAGAGTGGTCAACACTGTTAATGTCTCTAAGAGGGCCAGAAAGGTGAGCACTGAAAGGTGACCATTGGATTGAACAACTAGGAGGTCTTTATTGATCTCAGCAAGAGCAGATTTATTTTGAAAACAGGACATGGGAACAGTAATACAAAATACAAAGTTGTATACACATCATCTGCTACTGATACCAAGTGCTAGACCTAATTCCTAGAGTTGGGACTGGCTTTCCTGGAATCCAGGCAACTAGTGAGTGATAAGAGGAGGCAACAGGGTTTGATTTACTGCTGAGCAGTGAAATAAGTTTACTGAGACAGAGCTCAGTGTTCTGGGCTCAAGTTCAAACACAGCCACATCCTGAGTCCTGAGTTAGAGATAAGAGGTCGTGATTGTGGGGGAAAGATTTGTACATCCTCATCTCTTTGTCGGTTCACACATCTGTCTCCACATATGTGGGACTTACCCATCAGTTCCCACCCACTCCTCTCTGTTATGTGTATTTGTTGTCTAGCTTCACATATATACTTAGTTATCTACAGACAAGTCCAGATTCTGCCACTTGCTACTGGAATACCTCTCTGGGCCTCCATTTTCACATCTGTGAAATAGAGACGATAATTGCACCTCTCATAGAAGTGCTATGAGAATTAAATGAGATCATGTGTCTAACTAAAAATGTGTATATATGTAAGATAATTATTAGGGCTACACATCCATTACTTTCTGTACATATAACATCATCGGCTAACTACCAATTGATTCCCAAGTGTTGGATGAGTACAATTTAAAAAGGATATTTATACTGTATGTTTCTAACTATATGTCATTCTGAAAAAGGCAAAACTATGGAGACAATAAAAAGATCAGTGGTTGCTATGAGTTGGGGACAGGGGAGGGATAAATAAGTGAGGCACAGAGGATTTTTAGGGCAGTGAAACTACTCCATAGAATGCTATAATGGTGGATACAAGTCATTATACATTGTCCAAACCCACAGAATGAATACCAGCCACAGTGAACTCTAACACAGACTGTGGACTCTGGGTGATTATGATGCATCGGTGTAGGCTCATTGATGGTAACAAACGTACCACTCTGATAGAGGATGTCTATAATGGGAGAGACTATGCGTGTGTTGGGGCAGGGGGTCTATGGGAAATCTCTGTACCTTCTTCCTAATTTTGCTGTGAATCTAAAACTACTCTAAAATAATAAAGTCTTCTAAAAAAGTATATTGATAGTTATCGACTTATACCCACCTACTCAGGTCTATACCTAGAGGTACGTATACATTTGCTTCTGGCATTGCATGTAAACATTTACACATCTGTTCTACCTTTCTACATGTCTTTATAGCAGTTGTTTACATAAACAACATGTAGGCACAGAATCTCCATCAGCCACACCAATGTACACAACTCTCTCTCCTTATGTGAATGAGTGGTGTGCTCTTCCAGGTCCTCTGAGAATCAGACACCAATATGGGATTAAATGTGCAAAGATTTTATTAGGGGAAATGCCTGTGAGGGAAAATGGGGAGGGAGCCAGGGCAGGCTGGGAGAGCTGTCAAACTGCTCTGCAAGTCTGATCCTGGTGAGGGAGAGAGGGCCGGAAGGTTGAGTGGAATCTTCCTAGACAGCCAAGCAGCATAAGAAAGATTTGGCAAGGCCATTGGGGAGTCCTCCAGCCAGTCGACCATTAAGAGGAGACCCCTATCTCTCAGGAATGGGCCTCTCTGAGCATCCCTGCCACACGCAGTCAGTCGTTGGTCAGGAACAGCCCATGGGAGGCGTGGGCTTGGCACAAATGATGCCGTGGATTTTAGTGCAGCAGCTGCAGCCCTTGATCAATTTCCCTCACGGTAGCTGCAGATTCAGGGGTGGTGCATTCTCTTGGCCACCATATGAGGGACCATCCATTTTTGTATTTGATCCAAACACTCCAGGTCAAAAAACAGCAAATCAGTTCAAACTTGATGTCTCAGGGGCCCAAACCTCAAATCAGGCACAGAATGAGTGGGGAGCCCCCTCCAGGATTCCCATCATGCCTTCCTCTCCCTGGGGTCCATGACCTCCTTCATGGCAGGGCTGTCAGTCTAGCCCTGATCAGAGGACAAGTGACCAAGGGCAGCCAATCAGGCCAGGGGCTCCGTGTGAATCACCTTGTGTCCGAGGCTGAGTTCCACTGATGAAATCGTGGCAAGCCACCATGGCTCAGGCCAGTACTGTACAGATGAAAGTCTTATTTACGTGGAAGATATATCTGCAGAGGGAGCAATAAACTGCAAAGCAAAGTGTGAAGGTTTGCAGCAAACGCTGTAAAGTTTTATATTCCTGAAAACTAGGGATGAACGATATAACCATTTAAAGCAAAGTGGATAAAAGGGGCTTCCACACAATTGTAAAATAGCCTTATAATAGTTAATTGCTAGTTTCTTATTACAGCAGAGAGAGCCAAAATAGCCTTTAAAATACCTATGGTTGGAAAGTGAGAGGAGGAAGGAAAGAAGAGGACTGGAGGGAGTGACCAGAAAGAGAGTTCGGGCCCCAGTTCCCAAGTAGGCTCAGAATAGGGACCACTGTCCTTCCTTGAAGCCTGACCTGTCCCCAATCCTGAGGGGCTGGTTGCTGCTCAAGCCTGTCCATCGCGTTCCTGCTGACTGCCACAAAGACCTTGGGTGACTGTGGACAAATCATTTCACCTCCCTGGGCCACAGCATCTTCTTCTTTACAATGAAGGAGAACACCATGCTCTCCCAGGTCCTTCCCACTCCAATACTCAGTCTACGTCATTCACTCAGTGCCTTGATATTCCAGGCACAGTGAGAGGAAGGTGGCAGGGAGAAGGATTAGGATTCTGAGAAGAGAGGAGAAGACAGACACTTAGATCATTGCAATTCCATGTAGTGAACTGCTTAACAGAGGTATGGGTGGGTGTGATGGATACCAAGAGGAGGCATTAAGAACTCTAAGCGGAGATGAAACCTAAGCTGGATCTTGTAGGTTGAGCAGGAATTTGCCAGAATGACATTCTAGGTAGAGGGACTTTCATGTGTAAAGGCTCAAGACCAGAGCTGTGGGGTCCATGTAAATGGTGCCCCTGGGGTTGCATAGTGCACAACCTGAGCAGCCTGACACAGCAGCCCTGTAAAGCCAGGGCCCAGATGCATAGGAGGAATGGTGAGGCTGATGGTGAATGCCAGCACACACCACAGTAGACCTCCAGGGTTAGACCTCTCACCCCAACCCCACTTCCCACCACATTCCTGATATCAGACCACTTAGTGGGGCTACTGCTTAGATATGGCCTGGCCCCAGGGGGATTTCTGTTCTACTCCCAAACTCTGGAGAGCCCTCCGGGAGCTGTCAGGAAGCTAGGGAGAGGCCCAAATCCATTTCCCCTTTTAGCAACACAATTGCACTTTCTCTCTCCTCTGCAGGGGGCATATGGGTTTCCTCCTCCACAAAAGGGATTACTAATGAAAAGTAGACTTTTAAGGGAATGGTTTATCGGAGGATTCCTTGCAAATCCAGCTCCACTCACCAAATTTTCAACCCTATGTGCCAGCTGCACCCCTCCACGCTGCACCCCGCCCCACCCAACATACAAGTGCAAGGCAGCATTCCTGGCTTGGGGGTGAAGGGAGTCGTCAAAACCACGCCCTTCGGATGGTGGGGGTGGGGCGTCCTGAGCCCCTCTGTCCCTTTTCCTGCCCAGTGCTGCTTCCTGCTCCAGAATCAGCCCATCCTTCTTCCTGGGGGCAGGAGGGCAGAGGCCGAGCTAGGACTCCATGTAGCTCTGCTGAAGACATGCGGTGTTTGACCTGTGACCCCACAGGAAATCCTTCCGACCTCTAAGGTGAACCTCAGGAGGAAAACCATGACCCCACAGTGGACAAAGGGCAGCGCTGAGGCCTTTCCTCCCCTCCCCCAGCCCAAGATCTCTTGACTCTGGAATCTTAGGGAGCAGAAGGCCTCCTGGCCTACCAGCTGGGGTAGGGTCTCAGCTATGGAAGGGGGCAGGGAACACCCTAAAGAGGAAGGGAGGCCATACATCCTGTTTGCCCCACTTTACAGTAGGTTGTCCCTATGCAATTATTAATAGTACCTCATTTCCAGGACAGGCATGCTGTGGTCTGGATGATAAATTATACGATCGTTCTGGCAGAAAGGGGCTCATGTAGAATCCACATTACCTACCACCCCTCTTCATTCATTCAGCAAATATTGAGCCTCTGCCCTATGCCAGGCCTGCATCTGGCCCTGGAGGTGCAGAGCTGAGTGAGAAGCAGTCAGTCCCTGCTGTGGGAGCTCACGATGTGCAGAATCAGTCCCAAACCAGCTATGGCTCAGTGTGGACGTTCTGGGGGAAAGTGATCTATTCTCTTAAAGCGGCTCAGAGAAGGTTCACTGAGGAAGTGACATCAGGGGCTTCCATGGCCATCAGCCTCCTCAAAGCCACCCCTACATTCCCCCTCCAGCCCCCTCAAGGTCACCCCCCACATTCCACACCCAGCCCCCTCAAGGCCACCCCCACATTCCCCACCCAGCCCCCTCAAGGCCACCCCCACATTCCCCACCCAGCCTCCTCAAGGCCACCCGTCCTCCTTTAGATTGCCCATGCTCTTTCAGCTGCCTCAGTCTCTCTCTTTTATACTCTACCCTCTGCTTCCCACCCAAAATGGCAGTGACAGTGTGCACCAAAGGGTAGATTAGAGAAGGAGTTTCAGTTAAGATCTTCCCTCGCGTGTCTTTCTCACATGTAGATGTCTCTCTCCCCAGTTACAGTTCATTCATTGATTCGTTTACTAAATGCCAAGCGTGGACTACAGTCTGGCCCCTGGGAGTGGTGAATACCTGCCTTTGGGAACTTACAGGCTGGGAGCCAGGATAGATGCTAAACAAATCACCGCACTATAAATACATGACTTCCAATTATTGCGAGAGTAGAGAAATGGGGAGGGTGCAGAAAGAGCACATCGCGAGTGAGGCTTAAAGTGGTGGGAGAAACCCTGGACTCACGTTCCCAAGACTTTGAGTGAACCCTTAGTGGGATCCCGAAGCCCAGTGATAAACTCACATGGCAGATGGATTTGAGTTTCGTTAGTGAGATCCAGAAAAATGTGCCCTTAAGTGAAAAGGGCAGTTGAGGCTGGGGGGGGCGGTCGATATGTCAGCAAAGAGAAAAGGACAAAGTGCAGAGCGGGAGCCTGTGCCATGATTAAGTGTCACCTAGATGGGAAGGCAGGATTTCCTGGATGTTAGGCTGGGAAGGTCCTCTAGAGGTTATCCTGTCCACCCCTGCCTGTGCTACTTTCTCAGACAAAGAAGGAGACCAGGAGAAGGGAGCGGCGTCCCTGTTAAAGGCTTTGGAGGGAAGTGATTGGCACCCCCTTCTGCATCTAACATCTCTTGCATCAAGAAGCCCCTACCACTGTCAAGCACCTCTCCACCCTAGGAAGACCAGCAGACCCTGGGAGAGGGGTGGGGAGGGGAATGAGAAAGGCTGCCACACCCTGATCCCGTATCTCTCTGGCTAGAGTCCTGGGCTCATTGCTGTAGGTTCTGCTTTCATAGCCCCTTCTCCTAAGTTATAAAGTAGCTCAGTATTCATCACCATCAAGCTATTGCACAAATGAACGTGGCCTAATAGTAGTATATTTCTTATATAGTATTAATTAAATGGGGCAGAGATGGACCACTCCTCAATTTTGCTGTGCAGGGGCCTGGGCAAGAAGCTTCTAGATTTATGCGTAAGAGCAATAACAAAACCGTAGTTAAAATTTATCAAGCATTTACTTTGTGCTAGACCCTTAACTGGCCTTGGCTCTTCGGATCCTCACAACAATCCTGTAAGGCAGGATTGTGTAGATTTCACAGATGAGGAAACTGAGGCAGAGAGAAGTTAATTAAGCACCTTGCCCAAGATCTCAGAGTGGTGGAGAGTGATGCCCCCCTCAAAGACACCCACTTTCTAATGCCTGGAACCTGTGCTTATGTTGTGTTACAAGGTAAAAGGGACTTTGCAGGTGTGATTAATTTAAGGATCTTGAGATGGGGACATTATTCTGGATCATCCGGGTGGGCCCATTGTAATCGCAAAGGTCTTTATAAGGGAAAGAGGGAGGCAGAATAGTCAGAGAAGGAGATGTGACAAAGCAGGGAGGTTTGAAGGTATTACACTCCCGGCTTTGAAGATGGGGGAAGGGGCCATGAGCCAGGGAATGCAGGCGGCCTCTAGACTCTGGAAAAGGAAAGGAAACAGATTCTCCCCTGGAGCTTCCAGAAGGAACACAGCCCTGCCAGTCCATTTGGGACTTGCAGAACTGTAAGATAGTAAATTTGCCCTTTTAAATTGGTGACCTGTTACAGCAGCAGCAGGAAACTATTATGTATAGCTAAGGTGGCAACGGCCAAGTTAATGGGCGTTGCCCTGGGACGAGAAAAGAAATCATATCATTAACCCTATTTGGACCAATGTAGTCTCTTCAGTCCTTACCCTGGAGCCATTGGATGAGCTCTCTCAGGGTCCCACCCTCCCTATCTAGTTACTGACCCTACCCCTCCCCTCTCCTGCTCTGGGCAGCACCTTACTCTCATCCTTCTCTTCCTGAGACCACTGAGGACCATCTCAGAGCTGGTGTGGGGTGCGTTGGAGTTGAGGCCCCAGAGACATGGGCAGAAGAGAAAAGCAGAGTCCTCTGTGGACCTGTATATGTCTGGGTTTTGAGTGAAACAGCTTTTTTACCATCAGGCATCAATATCTTCATCATCTAAGCAGAAAGGGGAAAAGCAGCTAAGTGTGTGACTTAGTGTGGGGTCCAGGCCTGAGCACAGAAGCAAGAGGGGCAGTTTCTCAGGGATCAGTGTGGGCACAATTGTGTGATGGCACGGGGCGGTGGGCTAGCCTCTCCCCAGAGCATCCGAACAGGGCTCCAAGCTCTCTGGAACAGGATCCTCAGTGCTTGCCAAAAGGGAAGAGCTGGCTTTGAAAGAAGGGGGCTTCAGAGGCCTCTAGAAAGGGATGCAGACATTTTTGGGAGGAGGGGAGAGAGAAGGGGGCAAATAATGTTTCATGAAGGCCTCTCCATAGAATTTCTGGACTTTGCTGCCACCTTGTGGAAAGAATTTAGAAGGATAGGGTTGTGGCTGCCCTTGGCCAAAGATCGGCACCTCATTCTGGGCCTTAGGAGAGTACTTTTTTCTGAGTCTTGAGAGTGGGGTTCTCCCAGGGACATAGAAGTGAATTCTTAGGCTCCCGTAGTCCTTGCTGTCATACTCATGATGTGTCCCTCTGCTGAGAGGTTAGTTCTCTTTGCAGACAGGGACAGAGGAGGGGGAATTGAATAGGAGAGACCCAGCCAGGCATCAGGAGAGTCCACCCAAGTTGTGCTTACGATTCATACGCTTTCCCAAGGGAGGAGCTCAAAGCTGTGGTTTTAGTCAGGAGCTCTGTGCAAAGGAGCTCGGGAATGTGCAGGGGCGAGGTAGAGGGAGTAGCAAGGGGAGAAAAAAGGACACAGAGGTATAGGATGTAGACCCATTCAGAACGTAATGTGAGCAGACCGAGGGGGCACTGATATGCCACTAGACATCTCTCTACTCCAGCCTTCTGACTTCCCTGGGCTTTTGCCCCATGTTGAGAGCATGGTGCCCCACAACATCTATGAGACGGGTATGAATATGATCCCCATTTTCCAGATGAGAAGATTGAGGCACAGAGGAGTTAAGTACTTGTCCAAGGTTTCACAGCTAGCAGGTGATAGGGACAAAATTCGAATCTGGGGCAGCCCACTCTGTGTGGCACTCGTATTGTCCCTGGTAAATGGGTTGCAAAAAGGAATGGGAGTGGCCGAGCTTCAGGAGTCCCAGCTCTGGGCTCCCTCCCGACTCAAGTTCTGATAGTGGAGATTGAGGCAGACTCTCCTCCCAGGTCTGCCCCTTCCAGCCTGGATGAAGGTCTCTCTTTAAAGCCTTCTAGGCAATGAGATTCCATTCCTTCCCTTTCAGACTCCCCATCTAATTCATGTCAGGAATATGACTGTCAGGAAGTTCTTCCCGCAGTCTAACGTCTATACCTCTTCCTGCAGGTCAAGCCCGTTTATAAGGTCTCAGATAGAAGAGAGAGAGGATGTGGAGCATGCTTCTCGTCTCTAAAACCAGGGTTTAATTCTCTAACCATGACAGTCAGGGCTGGCCAATCACAGGCCTTAATGGAAGAGCTTAAATTATAGAGGACCAAGTTAGAGAAAAGACGAGAAAAAACCCCAACAAAACCCACCCAACTCCCAGCCACTGGTACTGCAGCTGATGGTTAATTATCTGCTGTTGGTGTGCGCTGTTAGGGCTCCTGAGCCTGATGGTCAGGGCAGACAGTGTGGGCCGGGGGAGAAGGCCAGCGAATTGGTGTCAGGTCAAGACAATTGTGTGGGGCCCGTCCAGACCCTTCTTGACATCTTCCCGCCTCTTCCATCCATCCACTCCCCTCCAATCATGGGAGGAGCTGCCCTCTCTTGCCACCACCCCTCCCCAAACACTCGGAGGAGAGAGGGAGTGATTAGCATGGGGCATTGTCCCTGATAATGGGCCCCAGCTGCCGCCTGAAAGGAGAGACAAAGCGCTGGCCGCTCCACAGGCATTATCGCCTCGTTAAATCTCTGTTATTAGATTAGATTCAAAACGTATTGATTCAGAGGCTGGAGGGAGATGGGGGAGGGAGGGGATCTGGCTCCGGAACGCTGAACCACACCTCCCCCACCTTCACCCCACAGGCAACTTTTCCTCCCTCCTGGTCTCTCAGGGAAATCTCCCCTAAGCCGGTATCCTGACTCTGAGCTCAATTACTCTCCCTGGAGCATTCCGAAAGCAGTGGAGTGTCTACTCCTGCGAGGGGCCCTGAGGTCGCTATGTGCAGGCTGGCATCTCCCAGGATGGTGGCCACGGGCTCCACAGCTTGGAGCACTGCAGAGGGCTGTGGGGCTTCAGCCTGGCACTTTCAAGACCTTTAATGGAATCTTTTGAGTAGAAATGACAGGTTTGGAAAGCAGGGTGGATGGGAAAAGGAGGTGAAGACTGGGAGTAATCGTGGGTGACCAGAGAAGGCTGAGGGAGAGGAGTGGAGATGAGCGGAGAGCCGGCAAGCTTCTCGGAAGCTCAGATGAAGACATGGGTGGTTTCTGGTTCTCTCTCTGCTTGGGACAGAGGGGAGGGGATGAACTGAAGCAGTGGGAGGAGAGAAGGATATAACAGCAGGGAGAGAGATTCTGGGTGTTCTCACATCCTAGACAGGGTAAAGGTCTCCTTGGGAGAAGACCAAGACCAATATTGACGGATGAGAGTTAGTCCACTGGGGGATTCTCCGGCCCTGGGCCTCAGTTTCCCACCCCTGGGCAGCACAGCCTGGATGCTGGATCGATGAGCTGATTGGCTGTGGCTGTTGGACCAGAAGATGTTACACGTGGCGGCTAATTCCTGAGGTAGTTAATTGGCTGCCTCACTTCTGGGCTCTGTTGCCGCATTGATTGTCGGCGGAGGGTGGGGAGGGGAGATGGGGAATCAATAGGTTGATTAGTGTCTTACTAGCTCTCTAGTTGGATGCTTTGTCAATAGCCACCCACTTACTCACTAGTGGTGCGTCAGCAGTGCCACACTGTCCACCTTTCTCTCTCTCTGGCCTGAGACATGAGAATCTTCTAGTAGTATGAGTGGCCCCAGTAAATCCGAGTGGAGTGGGGTAGCTTTTGGACCTAAGACCAGGCTCCAAAGTATGGGCTGTTGGGACCATCCTGAGAGAGTAGAGATAAACAGTCTCCATCTTTAGCCCAATCTCTGCTCACCAGGAGGCTACAGCTGTGAATGGGACCAGTCTCCAGCCCCACAATCTCCTGCTTTTTGCTGGGAGACCCTAATACCTACCCATCAACAAAACAAGATAAATATAGAATCCCTAACCAATAGCAAAAGCACATATGTCTGGGGTGGAGGCAACAGATGAAACCTCACTCCTAGTTCATCTTAGGAACCAGCAGCCAGTTAGACAATATTTACTGAGTTCTTGCTGCGTGCTAGGGAAGTTGGGGTGAGGAGAAGCTGATAGAAGCTACACCAGACAAGTACCCTTCCTCAGCCTCTAGGCTCTTTCAGACATGAAGCTCCCAAGGGCCCAAGGTCTACCCTCCACTCAGCCTCCTGGGACAGTCTGTGAACTAGAACTCCAGAGTTTGGGGTCAAGGGAAGGTACAGTGTCAGGTGTTCTATGCTGAACGCTTTATAATTGGCAAGCCTGGAGCAACTTGTCCCAGATACTCCTTTTGCGTCCTTTCCCTTTAGCCTGGCAATGTTCAGTCTCTGTCCACTGTGGCTTCCTCTGAGTGACAGGCAGCCCATGACAGGGAGAGGGATAAGGCTGGAATGAGAAAGGGAGGACCAAAGCCCCAGGCAAATGTAGCAGACACTAACACAGGTTACTCTTGGTGGGTTCTGCCATCCTTTCCTCTGAATGCTTGTTAGGTGGGTAGAGTGATAGAGTTGGGGTGCTTCTCAGCACATCTTAAACCCTAATGACTGGGAGAGGGGGCCAGGATATGAGAAGTTAGATCAAAGGCCATGTCCCCAATTCTGTCTGCCTCATGGTCCTCCTTCTGGTGCACGTGCCAGTGGCTGGCTGCCAAGAGTTCCCAAAGGGGATAGATAAAAAGCCTTGGCTTTCCCTGTCTTCCAAACACCAAACCGGCTGGTGCTGGCCATGGTGCTGATGTTCCTGTCTCCTTAGCTGGATCCTCTTGCAGGGAGAGAGCTTGCTCCCAGCTTCGCGGAGAGACCAGGAGCCCAGAATGATAACAGGACTGCAAGGACACTTCCAGCATCTTCCTAGAGGTCACAGAACTGAGCTTCCCCCTCCCTACCTCTCCACTGCTAAGCTTTCATGGTCCTGACCCTCGCACCTTAAATTCCACCTCCTCTTGTTTCTTCTTCCTAATAGCCACTATCTGATCACCTCCCAATTCCCTGAGGCAGGGAGCATTGAACAACTGAAATCACAGATAATTCCCCAATCTCATTTCCACCAGTAACTTTAAACCTCTTCTTCTACCCACCCAGCTGCTGACAAACAGTCAAGAAGAGAGTTTAGAGCTTCACCGTATTTTATTTCCCCTGCCCACCCCCACCCCCACCATCTGATGGAGCAATTCAGGGAAGTGGCCACAGGTGAGGTGAAGAAGGTGCCCTTAAGGTCGGATAAACCTGACGCAGAGTTATCGGGCCTGTGCAGCAGCGTTGTTTGCCTTCAATCTAAAAACAAGGCTGAGGGAGATGAGCAGAATTCCAAAGTGCCTTATTCAGGGAAGTGCCAATAGGGAAATTGAAACCTGATACATAAATAGAGTTGAAGTTAGGAGATGCATGGGTTTCTTCTGATCTAAGACAGCATGTTTTAAAGCCATGATGAGCAGGTGGGGGAGGGAGGGAGGATGTAAGGATCTTGAACACCAAGGTTTTTGGGGAAGGGTTAAGCCCCCGGTTCAGGATTGCTGAGATGAACTAGCAATGGAACCAGAGATGGAACCGTTTATGTGTTTCGAGAACGTCCCTGGCATCCCCTGGGCCCTGAAATTCCCCCATCCCCATCCTAACCAGCGCCATTCGCCCCGCCCATGCTGGGCTGTAGCCACTCAGGAATACCGCCAGATGGACCAGAGCGTGACCAGGGTGACGCTGTAGGCCAGCATCGCCAGCAGGTAGATGCGGAAGAGCAGCCTGTCCAGCACGGAGCCCACATGCAGCCAGTCCCGGGCCACCTCTCGGCTCTCATCTCGCTTCTCCAGGAAGTGCCGGATGGAGGCCAGCTCCTGCAGCAGCCCACGCGCAGCCAGGGAGGCCTCCCGCGGCGGTGGCGGAGGGCTGCCTCTGCCCCTTGGGGTCTTCTCACAGTCCTGGGGTCCTCCCAAATGGCTGCAGTGGTTTCCCACCTCTGGAAGAAGGGCAGAACATTTGCAAGGGAGGGAGGCTCAGCCAAGTGGCTGAATGCTGTCCCTTATGTTTCCGTGGTCTGCAGAAATTTTTATTAGGCACAATTTCAGACATAAAGAGTATAGAGAATAACTTACGTATTTGCATACCCACCTGCCAACTTAAGCAAATAAAGGGAGCCAATACAGTTGAAGATTCCTGTATACCCATCCTTAGTCACATCCTCTGTCCCCTCCCCAGGTCACCAAGATCATGAATTTGGTGTTTATCCTTCCCATGTATTTTTTTTTAACCCATGGGCTTTCCCCAACAATTTGATATCCACTATTTCATTTGAGTCTCACAATAGCCCCCACAAGAAAGGTAGAGTGGGAGTGATTACTCTCTGTACTTTTTATATGAAGGTGCTAAAGCTCAGAGAGGTTAAGTGACTACCCTGTAGTCCCACAGCTGGCGCATCGTTTAATAGTGAGGCCACCTGGGCCTAGGTATCTGGACTTTGAATCCACTGCTCTCTCTGCTGTGTCACAATGCCTTACTGCCCTCCTCTCCATGACTCCAGGTCCTGTACCAGAAAATACACCTGCAGATGTGGCTGCCTTGACCAGGTGAGCAGTGAAATTAGGCTTGAGGCTGGTGTACTAGCTCAGGAGCTCATGATGGGAAGGTCTTAGATTAACCAAACATCTCCTATAGAAGGCCTGGCCTTAGCCAGAGGGAGGACAGAAAGCAGTGGAGTGGGATGAAAGGGTTAAAATGCTAGTTTAGAGGCAGGTGGGCCTGGCTGGATGCAAATCACAGTTTCCCACTTCCTGGCTCTGTGACTTAGGGCAGGATCTCTGGCCTCTCTAGGCCTGTGTCCTCCATTTCGAAACTGAGAATGAGCATCCTATTGGGTCGCTGTGAGGACTACCTGTGAGAAGGCACAGAAAGTGCTTTGCAGGAGCCTGCCCAAAGCACTCAAGAAACCAACCAACGCCCCCCCGACCCCAACCAACGTGGCCGCAACAGCTCCCCAGGGGTGTAAGCTCCACACTGAGGGTCCCTCTGTACCCCTGTCTCTCTGCCTCATAAGTGTTTGAAGTCTAAGGGCCGGGGTCTTTGAGCTCATTAGAAAGAGAGTTTTAGAAATCCTGGCTGCAGTATTTAAGCAGGCGAAGCAAAGAGTCCAGTAACTGCCCGAGGGGCATCCATTTGACCCACTTTTGGGTCCATCTCAGAGAGAGGCCACTCTCAGCTCAGAGGTCTCAGCTCCTGACATGCTCAGCCTCTGGGACTCCTACCTCTTCTCCATCCACACCCGGGCTGATGAGAGGATGTGAACGTGAAGAAACAGTCCAATCGGTGCCTTTGGCTGAAGTCTGCCCCCTCCCAACGAGGCCAGGCATGGAACACTGTGTGCAGGACAGCACCCAATTCCCGGGCATGGCACGCCCTTCAGAGACCCTCCACCACATCCCTGCTTCCAGGCCAGAAGGGGCCCCTTCGTGTGGGACTCTGCCTTTCCCTCTCTCACCTGAGCAGTCATGAGTCTTAGTGGCTTGGGAGGTGGTGGTGGGCCTTTGAGAGGTTAACTGCTCCCCTAGGCAAAGGAGCAAGGTGACTCTCTCCAGAACCAGGTGCTGCAGCCAGGCTGGCACGGGCTGCTGCAGGTCTTGCTTGTGTACCAGCCGCACGATCAAGATGGTCTCAGCCAAGCTTATCACCAGCAGAGCCATGCACACGATGAAGTAGACACCTGCGCACCCCAGGGAAGGAGGGGGGGACACACAGAGGAAGTGGGAAGGGGCGGTCCCTTCGTTCCTCAGCCACACTGAGCTCTTCCCCAGGAGTGGGCCTTACCAATGAGGGGAGTGCCGATGGCGGTGGCTGGCAGAGTGTCGGACACAATGATCAGGAAGACTGAGTAGCCCAGGAGGAGTGTGATCTTGAAGGAGACCCTCTCGCCACTGTCCGGGGGCAGGTAGAAGCCCACGATGTCCATGACCATGAGGAAGATACTGGGCAACAGCAGGCTGACCGCATAGAACAGGGGCCGCCGACGGATGACCACCTGAGACCAGGAGAGGAGCTCACAGGGAGCCTGCGGCAGACAGGTTCTGCACCCAGGAGCCACCACCCCATCCCAGACCCCCTGCTTCATGGAGCTTTTAGCCTGGATCACTCAGAGAAGGAAATGGACAGAGCCTACATTCTGTCTCTGGATCCAGGCTTGTGCCTGTTCCGCGTAAGCAAGGGACAATTCAGCTGGGTTTCCCCATCTATTCTGTTGAAGCTCCAAGGGGTGAGTGTGACCCTGGAGTTGGGAAAAGGGCTCTTCCTCACAGGCCTCCTTAAGTCTCCCCAGGAGCGAGGACCTGGTAGTTCTGTCCGTCATGTACCCACACCCACTCCCCGTTCCACTCACGTAGAACTTCATTTCTGCATAATAGTTGCTGCTTTCGAGACTGAACTTCTGAAACTGAGGCAGCACCTCCAGGAGCTCCCACTCGCCCTGGTTCATGAAGACGCTCTTGTCGAACTTCACTTTTTCTGGTAAGCGCAGCAGGGTGATGTTGATATCCTGGACTGAGAGAGGAGAGATCAAGCCAGCCCTGGAGTCTAGTGCCAGGGGTGTGCCAGACTCCGTGATGGGGGCCATGGAGTGGGCTGCGCCCACATGACTTAGCTCATCTCAGCTCTCGATCTTCAGCCTCGGTTTCCTCAGCTATAAAGTGAGGTAATAGTGTACTCTGTCCCTATCGGTACAATGGGCTGTGGTGAGCGAAATGAAGTCTTGGATGGAAACATGGCAAAATGCAGAGAACCAGACAAACCATTTATTAGAAAGCCCTCTCTCTCTTTCTCTTACACACACAGACACACATACCCCCCTTACAAACATCTTTCTAGAGTTCCCTGCTAGAATTACCCACTTAGGAAATGAACAAAAGTCAACATTCTACACCTTTGCCTTCATAGAGACACTTGTCTTTAAAGATGAATTAGGAAAATCAGCAAAATCCTCACTTACAACATAGCAGTTTTACTTTCTGTGTCTATGCTAGAGAGACAGATATACACACGCGCCAGGAGGACAGGGGTCTGCAGGTACCGTGAAATATTAGGAAAGATCTAAATGTCCACCCATTGGGAAAAGGCTTAATGAAGTTTTATTAAGCCAAACGATGAGCTCTTCTCCAGCAGTCAGAATTCATGAGGAAGATCTAAATATGCACTAACTAGGAATGTCCAAGATTGGTTGTTGACTAAAAAGAGCCAAAAAGCAGTAGCATAAATGATACATTTGTGTAAATAAAAACCTATAAAATAATTTCCACGTGTTTTCCATAGATGTGTGTGTGTATATGCAAAGGACAGAAGGCTCTGGAAGAACACGCTATATGAAGTGTATGATAAAAGCTATTAAGTCTTGGTGTGGGGAGTTGTTGATGAACAGTTGGGGATTGGGGGTAGAAGTCAAAGGTCAAAGATTATTTGTAATTCTGATTCTTGTTCAAGGAAGTTATGTATTACCTTTGTCATGAACAGTTAATACAATAAAATCAGAATAGAAATGGAGGATGCCTTTTTGCGGGCGGGTGATGCTCACTTCACTGGACCTTCATGAGCAGCCAGCATTCATCCGCTCAATAAAAGTTTGCCGAGCACCTTCCCTTGAGCCAGACACTGCACTGGCGATCTGATGGTGGGCCAGAAATCATATTCCTACCTCTCTAAGTTTATGTCTGGAAGAGAAGCAGACATTGAATAAGTACTTACCAGTGCAATAGAATGGGGAGAAGAACAGGATGACATGAAATTGAGCAACGAGGATGCCTAGTCTGGGGGATGAGAAGAGTTCTCCACGAGGAACTGATGCTGATGCTGTGATTAGAAGGTGAGTGGAGGAGTCGGCCGAGCTAGGTGTGGCTGGGGCAGGAGTAGCGTGGGAAAGGAAGTGGGGCAGCGCGAGGGGGAGGGGGCAAGGTGGCCTAGGAGAGGAGGCAGCATGTGATAAAAGGAAAGATAAAGGGGCTTTGGGGCCTGGGAAGGAAGGCAACTGGGCTGGAGCAGAGCCCAGGGGAGCATGCACGAGATGAGGCTGGACTGGCAGGGCCGTGGGCAGGGCCACAGTTTGCAGGGCCCTCCCTATCTGCCAGGTGAAGGACTTGGATTCTGTCTCAGGAGTGCTGGGAAGCCATTGAGGGTTTAAGCAGAGAGTGACGTGATCAGATTTGCATTTTACTAAGATCTCCCTGGTTGCTGTGAGGATCATGACTTGGAGGAGGACGAGAATGACTGAGGGGGACCAGTCGGGAGGCTCCTGCAGAAATCCGGGCAGGAGACGAGGATAGCTGGCCGCAGAGGGGAGGGCACATCGGTAGAGAAGAGAGGCAGGTGGGTCTGAGAGACACTTACGGCCAGACCCTGTCTGTGATATAGGAAAGAACTGGTCCTACTGAGCGTCTCTCTGTCAGTTCATACTGTCTCATTCAATCCTTATGACAATTGAGGGAGGTGACAAGGGCAACAATATTAGTCCCATTTGGAGGATGAGGAAACAGGCTCAGCGGCATTAAGAAAATAAGTGATAAGAAAGTTGAATAAGGGAGAATGCATCCTGGTGTCCGAGGTCACTCAGGTGTCCGAGGGACCCCTCAATCTGTGCCCCCTACCCTCCCAAAGCTCATATACTCACTGGTGTGCAGCCAGCTGGTGAAGGTCAGGGAGCAGTTCTGTACATCGAAGGGGAAGTTGTAGATGTCAAGGCTGCAGGCGGTCACCACCTGGAGGGGCTTGTAGTTCTGGACCTCACCGCAATGCCGGACATACACGTACGGGATATTTGGAGACTTCCCCACATCCACACTGGCCAGGGAAGAGGGATCAGCTTGGAGGCTCAAGAAGCAGGTCAAACCCTGGGAGTCTGAAGGTCTCTGAGCAACTCGGCAGGGAGAGAAATTCAGGGAGGGGCTAGGCACCAGGATAACCTGCACCGTTTCATCTGGCCTCAGCTTTTCCAACCTTCTTGTCTATCTTAGACTTCCTTACCCGCCATTGTCAAGGCTGCTTTCCAAGCAGTAGAGGGCATTTCTCCTCAATTCCCCTGGTAACCTAACCACAAAAGGCAGGCAAGGACTCCGTGTACCCCAAATCCACTGGCTGTAAGGAGCTTGCCCAGCTGTCCCTACACTGCCGCCCACCCAGGCTGGGCAGAGCTCAGCTCCCAGGATTATTGGCCCAGTGGCAATGGGCAGGCTTGGCGGAAGAGCAGAACCTTGGGTTCCATCCTGACTCAGGCTTCTCTTTGCTCCCCACCCCTAGAAGTCCTGTGAAATGGGAATAATCATCTGTGGAGGAAAAGGAACTAGAGAAATCATTGAGAAGAACTGGGTCAAGCTAGGAAAGTCCGGCAAGACCTCGTCCCACGCTCTCAGCAGATCCCAGACCCCTAGACTCTCTCTAGTGACCACTGTGGCTTGGAGTGGCCATAGCCCGGGGTCCTGAGCCTGCAGCCTTCTGTGGAATCAGGCTGAGAGATGAGAAGTCAAGACTAAGGCTACTTCACTGTTTAACTGGAGATCCAGCCAGAAATGGAAATTTCCCCAAATTCCTCCATCCCGAGCTATGCAGGGCGTGGGGCTCTAGGTCAATTTCCTCCCCATAAACAACAGCATCCTCTGGAGTCAGGCAATGCAGTGGGTACTGGGCAGAGGGCGACCGGCCCCAGGCCACCTTCTCCTTCCATCTTTCTCCCAGCCATCCTGCCCACCCTGGCATGCAAAAGCCCAGGCAGTGAGCCTGAAGGGACCTGAAGGATGGGGAGAAGGTATGTTGGCTGGGGCCAAATAAGACAGGGTCTGGCTGCTGAGAGTAAAGGCTGGGGGGACACACTTCATATTGAGGGTGTAATTTGTGGCCAGTCAGGCACATGTGTGACTTGAGAGGTGTGAGTGTCTCTCAGCACCAAATCTCCACTGTGACCAGGAGCAGTGGCCACTGCTGGGCCTTCATTCCTTTCAGTAACAGTCCTGTCCCCCTTAAAAGGCAGCTGTCCTTTTTGGCTGTTATAACAGGGTGAATTCATTCCCTGGCTTCCTCTCCCCAGAAAAGGGGCCTTGAAAAAGTACAGACCTTCAACATCAGGCATAGAAAAGAGGAGTTTTAAAAAAGAAAAAGGGAGGGGGGAGCAAAGGGGAATTTGGGCCCAAGCCAACTTTGCAGACAGTTCTGCAAAGAGAGGGTGGGACCTCTCAAATGCAAGAGCAATGACCCTGTCTCCCTGCCCCCTGCCTTCCCAGCCCCTCAGCCACCTGGCAGCCCAGCCTCTGAGGACAGTACTCACAACTCGTTGATGAGAATGTCCGGGACCCAGATGCTGTCCGTGGGGATGGACAACTGGGTGATGTTGTCAAAGTCCTCAGGGTTCCACTGGAGAAACTCATCAGTCCAGTACTAGAGGAGGAGCAGGAAGGGTCACAGGCAGCCCCTCTATCTCGGGGGGGGTTGTTGGCAACTCAGGCTGACTCCACTGCTCAGTGCCCAGGCAACAGGCGGGCATTTTCTTGGGGGAATCTAGGTGGCACCCAGATTGCTCAGCAATACCTGACAGTACCCCCGCCTCTGTACTCACATACTCCTACATGCAATATGACGCAGACAGGTGCAGCCTCTCCGGGGGAAAGCATTCATTGGGGGATTTCTAATGTTTTGAATCCCCTATCTACCAACTGAGGCATCTTAGCAAATAGCTTCTTGAGTCTTGGTCTGCACATACGTAGGCGGGGATAATGACACGTACCTCACCAGGGTAGAGACACTTATTGTTAAATTTTGACCAATGCACTCTCCACTGTGCTGCCAGAATGACTGATCTAAAATGTAAATTTGCTCATGTCACTCGCTTGCTGAACATTCTTCAGTGGCGCCCCCTTGTACTCCGGATAAAGTTAAACCTCCTGGCCGACAAAGGTCTCCACCTCCCTCTCTAGCCTCATTTTTTTGTTGTCATGCGAAAAAAAGAATTAGAATTCTCCAGCCACATGGAACGAAACAGTCCACATCATGCCCTTCTTCCTCTCCCACACTACAATCCCCATCTTCCTTACCAAGGAATGCCTCATCCTTCCAGACTTAACCAAGGCCTCTGTCTGTTCCTTTCCCCAGGAAGCTTCTGTGACTCCCATCCCCAGGCTGGGTTTTTATGTGCCTCTTCTCTGCTCCCACGGTTGGCATGTCGTCCTTGCTGCCTTGAGTGGCTGTCTTGCTGCATTTAATTGTTTATTCAGGTGTCTGTGGCCTCTGCCAGTCTGTGAGCTCCTTGTAGGCAGGGCCTGGGTCTAGTTTGTGTTTCTAATTCTGGTTCTTTAGCACAGTGGCTGGTACATAGTAGATTGGCATCCCCTCACTGCGGGGAGCAGACAAGTGACCCCAGAGGTCCAAAGATGGGACCAGGCCAGATGTCCCAGGAAAGGAGCTCCAGGCTACTTGTTCCTTGGCTCCCCTCCCTTGAGGCGGGGTATGCTCCGTATTAAGGGACACTCTAAGGAAGGAAGGGAGTGGTGTGTCAGGGATCAGCATTCTGGCTTCTTCCTTCACCCCACTCCCTGTCCTGTGAGCTGAGGGTGGTGGTGGAGTGTGCCCAGGAGGAGCGGGGAGGGACTTTACAGAGACTCATATATTCCAGGCATGTCCCCAGAGCATCTCTCAGGTTTGACGTCTATGCACTGTCCCCATCCTCCTGCTCCCCTCTCCTCAGCCACTTTGGTTTCCCCTTCTGCTCTGATGTCTTCCCCACAGCCTCAGGGGCTGCCAGAGCGTGACCAGCCTGTGGACAGCAGCCCCCACTGTGTGCTGCCCTCCCCTACCAGCCCAGACCAGAAGTGCTGCCAAGGCCTCAGAGCTTCCACATTCAGTGCCTGACCAACGCCCATTAGAAGCTGGAAGAGTGGGGAAATGGCCAAGGATGTGAGGGCTAAGCGGGTGGGGTCGTCCTGTTTCAAATGCCCAATTTGATTTTGTCCAACCTGGCTTAACAGAAGGAAGAACTTTCTAGCAATTAGAGCTGTTTAAAAGTGAAGTGGCTGCCTTCGGAGCTCCCCGTCACTGGAGGCGTTTGATCAATAGAAGTTGAACAAGATTCTGGGAGAAACCTCAGAAACCAGAGGGGTTTGGAGGATTTCCCTTCCACGGACCCCAGGCTTCCTTCCATTCCCAGTCCTGAGCTTAGAGGAGTCCCCGCGCCCGGAACTCATGAGTATGCCTCTGGAGCCCTCCCCTCCCCTTCCCTCTCCACAGCCTCTGAGGTTCCTGACTCCCCTGAGATGGAGAAACCCTTCCCAGAAGCGTAAGTCCCCGTCCCAGGATGTGGGGTGGGCAAGGGGCTGGTCTGCTCACCTGTCGGTACCAGATGTAGGTGGTCAGCACCTGATTCTTCTCATCCTATGAAAGGAAAGGGAGCTCAGCGAAGGTGGCCCTGGGGCTGGGGGTCCCCGTGCACATGCCAACCCTAAAAGGAGCTGCTGCTTTGTGTCCCTGTTCCCTCGGGAAGCGGAGTGAAGGAAAAGGGTGGGGAGAGGGCCAGCCAGGAAAAGTGGTCTCTTACCAGGACTCACTTAGAAAGAAATACAGTGATTTCTTTCTTAAATTCCTATGTGTGTATGTGTGTGTGTGTATAATTATATGTACTTTCTATTACCTTCTGTTATGTTATGCATATTATATACGTCTATTATGTTATGTATATTTTAAATATATAATATACCTAATAAAATAGGAGATAATAGAAAGTTTATATAACAATATCATATGTATCTTTCTATTTTTCTATATTGTATATACATCTGTACATCTATTTCTATCTCCTGCCCTAGTATGAAGTCAAGAGGTACAAAACGACATAGAGTGAGAAATTCATCACTCTCCCTCGCTCCCATCCAATCCCCACTTTCCCTTCCTGAAATAGCCACGCTGACCACAGTAGCGACTGCAAAGTCTGTTCCCATGCACCCTGCCCCAACACAGTGCCCTGCATCTCTGCAATTATCTTCTTGTTTGTCTCTGCACAGTGTCTGACCTCCTCTGCTGGGCATTGCAGCCCCCTGCCACAGTAATTGATGAAGGAATTGATTAATTAATTGATTTATGATTAATTCTTCCACCATTTAGTAATACCAGCCGTGTCCCAGGACCTGTGTAAGACACCAAGGGCATGGAGGTGACTAGGACAGTCTGAACCCTCACACAGCTTACATAGGGAGATGGTTACCACGATACAGTGTGTGAAGAAACTCCTGTAATGAAGGACCTGCTGGCTGCAGGGATGCAGGAGAGGCAGCCACACAGGTGACCCTAGTTTTCTGGTGTGGGTGTCTATGTGGATGGTGGGTGCTGTAGTCTGCCCTGAGCCATGGTGCCAGACTACAGGTACTGTGGGTACTTGAATGCCCACTGTGCTGCCCAGGGGGTGACTTGGTCTCACATGGTCTCCCACCCCAAAAGGCCCACCTCTGAGCCCAGCAGATTGGGGCTGAGCTCTCACCACGCTGAGGATGGCATAGACGATGACATCAATGGATACGGTGGTTGGCTTCCTCCAGTCCCGTACGGGTCGCACGCCCTTCTCGTAGTTGGCCAGGAGGTAATCTGACAGCCTCAGCAAAGCGGGCCTGGAGGTGTTATGGGTGTGGGGCACCCCCCTGAGCCTGGCTGGGAAAGAAAACAGTTCAAAGTGGATGTTAGAACCTGAATCTCTCAGCTCTCTTGCCCTGGTTTGAAAGCTGTTAAAAGGAAAGTGTCCCCGCCCTTCCCACTCAGGAAATTCCCAGATACTCCCGCAGACTGAAATTCTCATCACTAGAGCATTTTGTCTGCAGAGATTCCTGCCAGAAGTCAAAGGCATTGTCTCAGAAGGGTAACCTCTGCACTCATTTACGCGAGAGAGGGAGCTGGGTTGTAAAAGCAGGTGACACAGGATGGGTGGGGTCTAATGTCGGCCAAGGACTGAGAAGGGTCGAGAGTCGGGAGCTGCCCAGAAGAGGTGGGCCTGTGGGGCCCCGAATGAGGGGCTCTGGGGAGCCAACAGGAACCTGCCCTGCATGTGGGATACTGGAAGGTGAGAGAAATGCAAGAAAATGGGGCCCCAAGTGCGCAATTTCTAAGCCAATAGTCTGTATGAGGGTTTGCCTCAGCCAAGGTCAGATCTCAGCACCTGCACGGCTCCTCATTGTCTCCTTGACCCTGGCCGGCACCTGACGAAGAAAGAGGGTGGGAATCCAGGGAAAAGGGACACTGCCTCTGCCTCCTGCAAAATCCACCCGGAGAAGGTCCCCTGCCACCCCTCCCCCTCCACGTGCGCACAGAGTCCTGGGGGAGGCTTTGCCAGGTCTCCTTCCTAGGGTTGCTCTGTGGACACATTTGATGGGGTTAGGGAGAGGGTTAGGGGGGAGGTGTGGAGAAAGTGAGGAGAAACCAAATTGTTCCCAAAGCAGGAGGACTACAAGGACAAATAGTGACAAGAAAACCCAACTCCTAGGCTTTAGCTCCATTCTATGGGGATGTCATGGTCACCTCAGTTATCCCTCTGGGAAATAGCAGGAGCATTTCCTGAAAGGTGCCAAGAAATATGAAGACAAAAGGCCTGTAGGGGGAAGGGGGAGCACCCTAGGGGACAGGGGAACAGGTGCAGGGATGTGAGGGGACGGGCAGGGAGAGACCAGGGTCTTTCTCAGGAGCCAGCAGGCCTGGCTTCCTCTAAGCAACACTCCCTCCTGGCTCATCTTGTCCATCACGTGCGCAGCCTGTTGGTCCTCCAGACTCTCCTTCCTGCCCCTCACCGCGTAGCCCTGATAAACTTTCAGCTTCCCTCAGGACAGAGAAAAGCAGAGAGGGAAGACAGGAGACCATTTACTGAGTGTCTCCTCTGGAATAATATCAGTTGACATACTACTCACTTCTGTCCTCTGAGAGGTGAGTACTGTGCCCTGCAGGTGGAGGAACTGAGATTCAAACCCAGATCCCTGTCTGTCTTCATGACACCAGCAACGGCCCAGATCCTGTTGTCTGGGACTCTGACCGGTTTGGAGGGAACCAGACTGGGCCTTGTGGGCTTTAGAGCAAAGAGCCATTGCTGGGAGGGACAGAGCTTCTCCTCAGCCAAGCCTGGGGGTCTTCTCCCCAGGCCACAGTCATAATGGGCAGCCTGGGCCTGCCTGTCCCCCTGCGTTTCTCCAATGACAGCTCACAGGGAAGAAAACCACTATGCCTGTGAGCCCTTCATGTGTGTCCAGCCCCTGCATTACATCCTAACTGCACCCCAGCCCCAGCTTCAACCAGCTCTGGATGGAGAGAAAACCTTCCCAAACCGAGAATGAATATTGTCTGCAGCCAAAGGAAATGGATCCTTTTGGGACTAAAACGCTCTATATCCACACGAGGCAGGAAAGGCTGGGTGGAGGGAATGCAGAGTGAAGTTTGGTGTTATTGGAGTTAGTCCCGGGAGGGAACTTTAGCAAATGAAGGCTCTGAGAGCCCATGCAACGGGACCACTACAGTTCTGGTCTCCACTCTGCTCTAATGAGCTGTGTGTCTTTGTGTGAATTACTCCCCCACTCTGGACCACAGCGTTCCCATTTATAACAAGAAGCGGTGGACCAAATGAGCTTGAAAGTCCCTTGCAGCTGCTATTCGATAGTTTAGGGGCAAAGAGGAGGGAAGCCCCTCTCCTGTACCCGTCTAGCATTTCTGATACAGCAGGCTGCTGCTCTGCTCCTCTGCTCTCCCCAGGCACCCAGCGTCCCCAGTTTTCTAGCTGGACCACAGTGCCTTAAAGTTCTCTCGTGCTCCTCTGTGGGAGACCCCTGACTTTCCTGCAGCAGCACCCACTCCATAAATCCCCCTTCCCTCAACCCTTGGAGGAATCAGGTGTCTCCTACCCCACCTCTGAGATGGCCCGCCAAGTCCTGCGTGTTTTCGCATCGTCCCCTTACCTTCTCCCTGTGCCAGGAGCATGGGCAGAAGTAAGGCGAGCAGCGCCCGTGGCACCCACAGCAGCATGGTGAGCTTCCCGCGGTGTGGGGGTGCCTCAGAGCCACCTTCAGAGTGAGTCCCTCGGAGAACCAGCCTGCTTGCACTCTGCCAGCCTCACGTCCCAGCCAGCTGCATCTCCCCAGTGCTCCCAGCAACTTCTGAGGCCGCAGTGTCACACTGCCTGGGCCACCAGGGCTGGGAAACCGCCAAGTTTTCCTGCACTCAGTCCTTCAGACAGATCAGGTTTCAGGGTGGGAGGGATGGGAGGGGACCAGTGAGATGGGAGCCCGCCCAGCTGATGTCATGCAGCAGGAGCTCAGTCCACCCGTTCATCCAGGTGGCCTGGCTAAGTTCTCCAAGGAGTAGCTTGGGGACAGGGGGCTGCAGGAGCCCCGGGAGCAAGGGTGCAGCCTGCCTGCTGGGAGGTGCTCCAGGCTGCTGGCTTTATTTCTGTCCCATGACAAATAAGTTTCAGCTGCACTGGGCTGGGGCAGGTGGGGTGAGGTAGGAGGGGCAGGAGGGCCACTCCCTCACTCCCCAGGGTGACACAGTGCCTCTAGCTAGTGACTGTGCATCTCTGCAGACAGAGGAAGGGGACCTGGGGGCACCACATGTCTGCCCTTGTGTCATCATCTAGATAGACACAGTTAAATATTTAAGTAGTTATATATACATAATTTTATACTCTGTCTATATATTTATGTATTTTAAATATCCATGATAAATGCATGTTATAAAAATATAATAGTAATACATGCTCACTGTAGAAAAATATGAAGAAAAATTAAAATCATCCATAGGCTTACTGCCCAGAGACAGACACTGTTAATATTTTGGGGTATATTCTTCTATCATTTTCTTCTGTAATATGTATACAATGAAGTTAATATGCCATACATATGATTTTGTATCCAGAGTCTTTGTTTGCTTAATATCATTTCATGAGCATGCTCAACATTTTCCTATTAAATGTTGTTTTCCTTAAGTCAGACAAAGAAAGACAAATACTGTATGATTTCACTCATATGTGGAAGATAAACAACACATAGATAAGGAGAACAACTTGGTGGTTACAGGGGGAAAAGCGTTGGGAGAGGGTGAGAGGGGAAAAGGGGCACATGTGTATGGTGGTGGATAAAAACTAGACTATTGGTGGTGAACACGATGCAGTCTATACAGAAACTGAAATATAATAATGTACACCTGAAATTACACAATTTAGAAGCCAATATGACCTCAATAAAATAATAATAAAAAAAAAATTTTCTTAAAAGAGGAGTTTCTGTTTTTGTTGTAAGTCACATAGGCAAGTATCTATCCCTCAGATGCCCAATCGTGTGCCACCAAAATTCCCTGAGAAAAGAATTGCTGTGAATTTCTGTTGGAGGGAATCCCGGCCCCACCTCCCTGTGTAGGTAGACGTGGGCGTTTCTACCTCGAGAGTTAAAGGCAAGAGGCATCTGTATCAAATCATAGCAAGCTTCAACAACAGAACATTTTCTTTCTTTTTAATCCCTTTCCAGCTGCATTTAAATGTGGAATAAGCTGAGAACACTGTAGGAAGGAGGAATTTTCTGAATTGTAGTAAAAAAAAAAAATCACCTCAGTCAGGGGTGAGCCCTTTGGGTTGTGTCTGGATTTTCCTCTCATTCGTGTGCATGATGAAATCTGCATATGGCGTCCATGGCTCCTGATGGAGCCCCTTCGTAGGCCCTTGGGCAGAGTTGGCCCTGAAATGTTCAGTCAAGCTTGAGGAGGTCGGGATACCCTTTTCTCAAGTCACGTGCTTCCTCCTGCGTAATCCAGAAAGACAAGGAAAATCATCTCCAAGAATTGCTTTTGGAGGAATGGAGACGAGGACAAGTGGTAGAATAGGAGAAAATAGGCAGCCCCAAACTTCTAGGGAATTTAAAGAGCCACACCCCCCAGAATGAATGTACTCAGACTCCAGCCTTGACAGCAGGACAAGGCAAGGCAGGAAGAGCTAGGCTGCCCTCGGGCCTCCAGGCTGAGGTCTTGAAGGGGCTCAGACTCACAAGGAGCACTTGTGGACTCCTAAATGCATTCTCGAGTCCAACATCTGGAGTGATAAAGATTCCTGGGCTCGTGCTCCCCTCCATTTATGGCCATTACCACTTAGAAATTGGCTGCAATTTTCTAGAAGGATTCTCCTCTTGTTTATGTCCATTATGAAATCTGCATAGAGCATTATACCTTTCATTGATGGGGTCCCTCCTTATGGCCATGGCCAGGATTTGCCTTAGCAGTCACAAGTGAGCAAACTCACTTTATAGCTCCATTATAGCTGTTTCATCATTAGAAACAAACAGGCACTGGGCCAGCTCTGGTGGCCTAATGGTTAAGTTCACATGCTCCGCTTTTGCAGCTGGAGTTTGGTCCCCAGTGTGGACCTACATTGCTGGGTTAGTGGCCATGCCATGCTGGTGGCCCACATACTAAAAAATAGAGGAAGATTGGCATGGATGTTAGCTAAGGCTGAATCCTCCTCAGCAAAACAAAACAAAACAAAACAGACACTTAAGTGCTCCATCACAGAACCCTAACCACTGCCCCCAAATGCCCCATTTGTACTCCTTGGGGCTCCCTGTGTCCATCCACGAGGCCCTCCCCATCTCTTGCTCCAAGCCGAGCTGGGTACCTGGGGCCCATTCCTTCCACTGAGCTGAGCCACCTGGACACAGAGAGCCAGGAGGAAGCACCAGGCATTGAACTTGTTCTGAAAGGGGCAGAGTCAAATCAGGAGGGAAAGGGGCAAGAAGAAGATGAAAAGAAACGGAAGCTAAAACTACAGAAAAGGTGAGGGAGGGTGGGGTGGGAGAGTGGGGGTTGTGGAGGAGAAGAAGGGAGAGAAGCAAAAAATAAAAGGAAGAAAAGAAGGAAAAATTGGTAAGAAACTAAGAAGGGAGAGGAAGATCGGAGTAAAAGACAAGAAGAGGAGCAGAGTGGAGAGGAAAAGAGAAGGAAGAAAAGAAGAGGAGGAGGAAGGATGAGGCAAGGCGGCAGGAGGAGGCTGAGCTATGAAGCCAGGATGGCCTGAATGCGGCTGACCCCTCCCCACCTGGGACTCTGGAAAGTGGGCTCTCCACACTGTGGAGTGGAGTGCCAGCCACCGGTGTGTGCCGCAACCCACCTAGGGGGCAGTGAGAAAGCCTGGAGACCCTGTGCCGTAGTCCCTAGGCCTTCATTTCTGGGAGCTCCTGGAATCCTCTGGGACTGCCCAATTGTGTTAGGGAGGGAAGAGGATGTCTTCGGCACAGTGTGTGCCTCAGGGAATTAGCCTCTTAGGTAACAGGATTAGAGCGAGCCGGGCAGGCACAGCCTTGGCTGGAGATGTATTGCCTGTGCGCCTCTCTGATGGAGCAGCAATCAAGTTTCCCCTGAAGAAATTTCCTATTAATGGATTTGATGGCACAAGAGAGGAGGGGGCGGAGTTGGGGCCTTGGCCAGTGGCGGGGTGTAAATTGCCTCCGATGAAACTGTGGAGTCACTTTTGCCCCTTTTAAACGAGATAAGAATTAGTGCGAGGCCTTGATGAACTCTCCTTGGCTGGTGGGGATGAGGGAAAAGTGGAGGCCTGGCTAATTTGATTCCTGAGCTCGGCCTTCAGACGGCCAGGCTCCTCCCAGGGAGTGGAGGCAGACACGCAGATGGCAGCGGTCCAGCGTGAGTAATGAAAAGCTCTGAGACTGCAGGACCTGCAGGCCTGGGCCTTCCCTCCGTGCCAGCTGCTCCCAGCACCTCAGGGAGGAGGACTGTACTGCACAGGGACCTGGAGCTTTCCACCCATCCGGGATCCTGTCCCACAGGGTCATACCCCTTATCACCTTTGTTGCTTTCATTTTCCAGGTTAAAACACAAGAGCCCAGAGAGACTCCATGACTTGCCTCCATTCCCACAGTTAGTTACGGAGGGAGCTGAGATCCTCTAGACTCCTGGCTCCAGCCCTTCCATTACAGCTGTGTTTCTCACCTTCTCCAGTAAATTTTTACTGGTCTGTAAAACTTTTACCACCCAAGAGCCTGACCTTTTAAAACCTATAAACTTAACAAAAAGTTCTGCAACCTGTAGTAACCCTAGGCCCCACTAGGGGCCCACCTACTAGGGAAGGGTTGAGGGAGGCTTATGGTTTGTTATCATGGTGCTACATGGGGGACAGAGCTTCATCCTCCGCCATCACCTGGGGGAGAGGGATCCACGAAGCCCCACTGGTTAGACACCCGAGCTTAGCACTTGCTCATGGAGTCCCTACAAGACCCACCTCTTTCTGCTCTGGGGATGGCATAGGGAGGACAGACAGGGGCAGCCTTTCCTCCACCCAGTTCCAGGGACCTGACATGGCCTGGCAGGAAGGTTAAAACATTTAGGGGTCATCTACCCAGGGAGAGGGTGGAAGCCATCAGGATGCGAAGATGCCTGACTCAGTTTTCCTAGTTCTCCTGCCCAAAGAGGCAGCAGCGGCCTTTACAGGGAGGACAGAGGAGGAGTGGCATCCCCAACAGACATAGGAGGATCTCTTCCCTCCTCGTCTTTCTTTCTTTGATGTCCCATCATGTTCCATCACGATCTTTTCTTTATCAAGGCCCTGGACCTTGGAATGGCGCAGTTTGCCACCACTCCGCTGACAGTACCTACCATTTGTCCAGCAAACTATGTGCCAGGCACTGTGCCCAGCTCTTTAGCTTATTCAACCCTTATTTCTTAGGAAGAAGATATTATTATTCCCATATTGCAGGTGAGGATATTGAAGCACAGAGAAGTTAAGTAACCTGTGCAGAATTACATAGCTGGTAAGTGGAAGGTATGGTACTAGGTCTTACAGACACAAAAGCCTGAGTTCTTAACCACCTGGTGATGCGGAGTCCCAGAGCATTCTCTTGGACTTAGACCCAGGCTGATTGGACTCTGGCTGCAGTCCCGGGAATGGATGGGGGTCCCCACTCCCACCTTGATTGCTTTTGTTGAAAGGGCAGGCTCTTTTGGCTGGCCCTACATAAGCCCACTAATTAAAGATATTTTTATTAAAGAGTGTCATAAGAATATGCAGTAAGTTAATGGACCGTTAAGTTTACTATTTTCTCTATGAAGAGGGTTCAGAAATACTGCTGTCCACCATCCTGGTCTCAGCAAAGCCAGTTTCTGCAAATGTTAGGGATCAGGCCTCACAATAAACATGGAACTGACAATCTCTGCAGCCCCTCCTCATAGTATGGAAGTGATGCTAGAGTTTTTGGAGTGTAATATTATTCTGTAGAGTCTGGGTACATGGGGCGGGGCTGCCTCAGAAAGATGTGGTTATTTCCCATCTCCTGTTACCTGGGGAAGAGGCCCTTTTCTTGCCCTCTAACCAGACAGGATCCAGATCCTGAAGTAAGTGGCACAGTGGGGCTTTTTCTCTCAATATTGACCCCAAAAGGTCAAGAGGACCCAGAGTTTGGTCTTAGGAGTTGGGTGCTTACATTGCCATCTTCCACGTGCAGATAGGCAAGGAGTAGGAATGACGAAACCCAAGCAAGCGGCCTGTGAAGCTGTGCTGTGCCTTTGCGACTCTATGAAGCTATTTTGGGACACTAGGAAGGATTCAGCACGTCTAGGGGAGCTGAGCACCCTGTGCCGGGCAAGACAGACTGTTCTGGTCCTTTCATACCCCTTTGCTTATTTCCCTGTCTCTTCCCTTGATATATATTCCTGTGGGAATTCCCAACCTTCATCCTTCGCACCAAGGGGAGGAGATGGGGGCCGGTGGCCTTTGTTCCTGAGTAGGCCAGTATGGTGACAGCAGCAAGGGTCTGAGAGAGAGAGAAGCACCCAAGTAAAGTGAAGCCCTAGGGACTGAGATGGGGTGCTTGGTCCCACTGCGCCGTCTGCCTGGAGATGTTCCTGCGGCTAAACTTTGGAGATTTGAGGACTTGTTTTCCTAAGGGAGGTGGTGATCCTTCACACAAGCCATAGGAAATCAGGAGTATGAGAGGGAGCAGAGCAGGCAGGGGCCTGTCCTTCCTTCTAACCCTTCCCCTCCTTTGTGGCGCAGGAGGATGGAGATGTCACTGCAGTCGTTACAGGTATCCAAGATGGTGATGTTCCAACCTCTTGAGTATGTCCCTTTCCTGTAAGACGACACTTTCTGCCTACCTCTTTCCCCAAACCTCCATCAAATTTGCGCTCTTTCATCTCCGTGAGATGGAAGCTTTTCTTCTGTGCCCCAAACAACAGAGCCAACTCCAGGGTGGTCTCCAGGGCAGAAGGTCACCCTGGAAAGTGCATCTGGGATTAGCGAGCTGGTAGCAAAGGCAAGGCCTTAATGGGGTTGGGGGTGGGTCATTAGCCCATCTGGTCACCCCGAAGCCGGACCTGCAGACAGAAGGTGGTTTGGCTTAAATTTCTTTTTAACTCAAGAGAATTGCTAAATTCCAGGGAGGAAGGGACCAAAGAGGTCATCTTATTCCTGGTGAGTGCCCATTAGTCTATCTGGCCACCCCACAACTGGACCTGGGGAGAGAAGATGGTTTGGCTTAAATTTCTCTCTTACTTGAATTCTGATTTCTAGAAAGGAAGGGACTGGAGAGCCCTTTTTAGCCATCCTCTTGCTTCCGGGAAGATTAGTGTCTTAATATATTGTTATTAGTATTTTCTGAGAAATTTTCAAAGAAAGAAACCTCACAAGCTCCTTTGGGATTCCAAAACAAAGTTTCTCCTAATATCTAACTTTAATTGCTCTTGGTACAATTTAAATCATTTCCTTTCATCCTGTAAAAATGAGTCCCGTCTCCCATCCATCCGCTCCACTGTCTTTGAGAGGCGGTGAGAACACAGTGGTCATTTCTGGGCTCTTCCAGAGAGAAGAAAGCAGAGGCCGAGAATAATAACATCGACCAACCTTTGTAGCGCACCGCGCAGTTTACAATATGTGTTCATGCATATTCTCGCTTTCACTCTGAAACTCACTAGGGCACGCTGAGGTAGGCGACATCCCCATCTTATGGATGAAGAGCTACGACTCTGAGACATTTGGTGACTTTCCCAAGGTCACTCAGCTTATAGGTGTCCAAGCCTGGTTTAGAACCCTAAGCCAAGCTAGGGCAGCATTCACGAAGATCTGACTCTGTCTTCTACCTTTTCTACTGGGGTAAGAAGCAAAAAGGAACACAACAAACCATAACGGTTGCTGCCTCTGGGGGATGTGGATCTGGGGGAATAGGGCAGAGAGGGAGACTTATTTTCTCTATTTATCCTCTTACGCTTTTAAATTTTGTGCGATGTAAATATATTACCTAGTCAAAAAATTTAAATGAGTTTTTAAGAAGAATCAACGGGAAGAATGGAATACAAACCAGGTCCAGTCCTAGTTCCATCATAAACTCCGTGTCACCTTGGGCAAACCAACTGAACTGTCTAAGCTTCGGTCTCATCATGTAAAACATGCGAATAAAGGAGTAATTGGCCTGCCCACTAGATTGATCTATCTACCAAATTCACAGGACTTCTTTTGAGAATACTGTAGTTGAACACTTATTAATCTGGGATGGAGAAGGCAACATCAGCATCACCTGGTTCAAATTATGCCTGTCCCCTCACCTAGATATTCTGACATCTGCTCCCTCTTTCCTACCACACACACGATTATGAAAATAACAATTCATGGTGTTAGGAAAATAGCACGGACTCTGGAGTCAGACTTGGATTGAGCTCAAATCTCAGCTCCTCAGATAAGTAGTTACATGATCCTGGTCAAGATACCTATAGTGTTTAACCTCGGTTTTCTCATGTCTAAATTGGACATAACCATACTCATCCACATAGTTCACTGTGAGGATTAAATGAGATGCTGGGTGAAAATCACATGGCACAGGGTAGGACATAGGATGTACTCAAAATCTGATCATTTCCTTCCCATTACAAATAAAAGGGATCAATAGAGTGAATAAATAAGTGAGGTAATGGGTTGTGAACACTCTAAAAGAGTTAAATACCGCAACACAACCTGCAAGGGGTTGTTCCTGAGCAGCCTGTCACAGTGGCCTGAGGGTGAAGCCTGGGAATAGGGGAGGGGAGACCTGGAAAACAACAGTGTGTCTGTGACCCAAGTGGACATCACCTTCCTCAAATGTCACCTTCTCAGTGAGACCTCCTCTGACCACCCTATCTAAAAGTACGCTCCGCCACTGCTCTTTGTGTTCCTTCTCCACAGTGTTTGTCACCACCTAACATACTATGTGGTCTTCATTTGTCTTGTTTATTATCTGTTCCCCCTTCTAGAATGTAAGCCCCACAAAGGCAGGGATTGCTCCCCGCTCAGGTTTGCTGAGGTATAATTGACAAATAAAATTGAGTATATTTAAAGTATACAGTCTGATGATTTGATATATGTATACATCATGAAATGATGACCACAATCAAATTAATTAACATATCCATCACCTCCCATGGTTATCTTTTTTTGTGTGTAAGAATGCTTAAGATCTAATCCCTTAGCAAATTTCAGGTATACATACACTTTTATTAACTATAATCACTAGGCTGTATATTAGATCCTCAGAACTTATTCATCTTATAACCGGCAGTTTGTACCCTTTGACCAACATCTCCCCATTTCCTCTACCCCTGGCCCCTGGCAACCACCTAGCAACTACCCTCTTGGGTTTGACTTTTTTTTTCTTTCACTCTCTGGCTTATTTCACCTAACAGAATACCCTCCAGGTTCATCACTTTGCCAATAGCAGGATTTCCTCTTTTTATGGCTGAACAATAAATATTCCACTGTATATATAATCTTATTTTCTGTATCCATTCACCCATCGATGGACACTTAGGTTGTTTCCATATCTTGGCTATTGTGAATAATGCTGCAGCGAACATGTGAGTGTATATATCTCTTTGAGATCCTGATTTCATTTCCCTTGGATATATACCCAGAAGTGTGATTGCTGGATCATATGGTAGTTCTATTTTTAATTTTTTGAGGAAGATCCATATTGTTTTCCACAGTGGCTGCACCAATTTACATTCCCACCAACAGTGCACAAGGGTTCCCTTTCTCCACGTCCTTGCAGCATTTGTTGTCTTTTCTCTTTTTGATAATAGATATCCTAAGAAGCGTGAGATTATATCTCATTGTGGTTTTGATTTGCTTTTCGTTTCATTACTGATACTGAGCATTTTTGTGTGTGTACTTGTTGGCCGTTTGAAGATCTTCTTTAGAAAAATGTCTCTTCAGGTCCTTTTCTCATTTTTTAATCAGATTATTATTAATTTTTTGCTATTGAGTTGTGTGTGTTCCTTATATATTTTATATATTAACCTCTTATCAGATATATGGTTTGCAAATATTTTCTAGCATTCTGTAGGTTGCCTTTTCATTTTGTTGATGGTCCCCTTTGCTGTGAAGCTTTTTAGTTTGGTGTAGTCCCACTTGTTTATTTTTGCTTTTGTTGCTTGGACTTTTGGTGTGAGATTCAAAAAACCATTGCTTAAGACCAATGTCAAGGGGGTTTTTTCCCTACGTTTTCTCCTGGGACATTTATGGTTTCAGGGTCTTACATTTAAATCCTTAATCCAGTTTGAGTTATTTTTGTGAATGGTGTAAGATAGGGATCCAGTTTCATCCATTTGCATATGGATACTCAGTTTTCCCAACACCACTGATTGAAGATACCATACTTTAGAAGAGGGGATTTCTATGTGTTTTGTTGATTAATGAATTCTCAGAAACTAGAAGAGTGCTGGTCACAAGTAGATGCTCAATAAATATTTGTTGGGTGAATGAATGGTATTAGCAGAAGAAAATAGTATTAGGGAAGAAAAGTGGAGATATCTAGTACTTGTGCTCTGGAGCTCTCCTCACTTCCTTGGGGGTAGGGGGTCTGTCAACTAAGGTAGGAAGGATGCCACCAGCCCAGGAGCCGGGATCCTTGGCTGCCTCCTCTGGTTCCGGGGAGGTACCAAACAGACTGCCATGGTCCCACTGCTGCCACAACTCTGGTCTGCTGCTCTCTTGGACGGTGACACAATGAGACTCAGGTGACCACTGGGCGGCCTGTGCAGTAACGTGTTTCCTGGAATGGGGAACATTTGGGCCCCCTGAGCTGCCATTACCCAGAGAAAGGAAATAGCCTGTAGTCCTGTGTGAGTAGATAGAGTGGTGGGACAATGGGGAGAGGGCAGGCATGGAAGAAGTACCAGCCTCATTCCTAACAAGGGGGAGGCAGTGAGGCCTCACAGGAGGTCTCAGCTGAGGAGCATTCTTCCCTCCACCCGGTGCAGAGGCAGGATCCACTGAGGCGGTCACATGGCCCTCCTGCTCCAGGGACCACTGTCTCATTCATCTTGGCATTTATGGGAGAACAATCTGTCTCTCAGACTAGAGCAAGGCCCTTGACCAATCCCAGCAGCCACAACCTGCCTTTGTATCAATGTCCTCCAGAGTGAGAGGTATCTAGAGATGTCTTGGGCCTTAACCCTTGGGTGTTAACCTGGTCTAGTCTCCAGCTGGCACCCAAATCTCTATGACATCCCCAGTAAATGATCTTTCAGCTTTTGCTCACAGAACTCCAATGATGAGGAGAACTTTCATGACAGCCCATCTCACTTTTGCAGAAATCTTTCCCTCAGATCTGTTTCTCTAAAACATCCAGTGCTCTCCTTTGGGACTATTCAGAAGGCAAATTCCTTGTTGATATCAAAGTCCTTCCATCATCATTCCTTCTCAACTGTAGCCCCAAGCCCCTCAGTTCTTTCAGCACAGAGTATTAGAGCAGGAAGGACCCCACGCAGGGAGGCAGAGGCTGTGCATGACTCACCTTAGAGTCTGCAAGGCTGTGCCATGGGCCTGGGGCATCATAGACACTTATTGGCGTCTGTTGAATGAATGGATGAGGGAAAGAATCTGGTGCACAGTTCTCGATTTATAGGTGAGGAGAGTGAATTTCAACAAGGATAAGTGACCTCAGCAAGGTCATGCAATTCCTCACTCCAGAACTAGCTCCCAGTTCAGAGGATTTTCCAGAGTCCCATACCAGAGGGTTCAGAGACCTGTTTTTGCTTTGTGTTCTCTTTTCTTTTCCGTTTGGCCTGGTTTGCTCCACAGAGGCCCTTGTAGCCCATCTGGCCCCTGTTCCCACTCTGTCCTCACCTGCTGTGACCCTCCCATTGTTCTGTCCACTCTGCCTTAGAACCTTTGCTCAGCTCCTCCCTCTGCCCAGAGTTCTCTCCCCGAGATGTCCACTCGGCTAATCCCCCCTCCTCTCCTTTAAGTCATTGCCTGCATCTCACCTGCTCTATGAGGCCTACCGTGGCCACTCGATGCGATATCTTCATCCATCCTGCCCAGCACACCTGATCCCTCTTACCCCGCCCTGCTTCTTCTTTTTTCCACAGCCCCATCAGGTCCTTACACTCTGCATGACTGACATGTGTTGATTCTCTGTTCTCTGTCTCCGCTGATAGAATGCGAGCTCTGTGAGGGCAGGGAGCTTTGGGGGCTTTGTCTACTGATGTATCCCAAGTACCTAGACAATGCCTGATACCTACTAGGGGCTCAAGAAATATTTGTTGACTGAATCTCCTACTTGGAGAACCAGCAGGGCCCCAGGTCTGAGTGGCCTCCTGAATCACCTGAAATAGGACTCATATTTGTTAACAGATGGGTTGGTTGATGACATGACATGTCTTTGCTGCTCTGTAGCCCTGTGTATGGAGCACTGGCTACACAGCTGAAGGAAGAGGTGTGTACACAGGCTTTCCTATGGTCCCACAGAGGTCCCACCCATGGTCATGGCCGAGAAGTTCCCCTACCCCAGCTCCCAGGGGACGATCTGTGGAGTGTGACTGAGTTCATGGTTGCTCCTTTTACTTTCCAACCCATCTCAGATGTCCCATGTGGTCGGCTGAATAATGGCCCCAAAGACACTCAGGTCCCGATCCCTGGAACCTGTGAATCTTACCTTATGTGGCAAAAGGGAGTTTCAGGTGTGATTACATTAAGGATCTTGAGATGGGGAGATTATCCTGGATTATCCCCGTCAGCCTTAAGTATCATCACAAGTGTCCTCATAAGAGGGAGGCAGAAGGAGATTTGATGACAGAGGAGGAGAAGGCCATGTGATGACAGAAACTGAAACTGGAGTGGTGAGCCTTGAAGGTGGAGGGAGGGACCACAAACCAAGGAATGCAGGAGGCCACTAGATGCTGAAAAAGGCAGGGAAACAGACTCTCCCCTCAGAGCCTCCAGAAGGAACCCGTCCTGCCAACACTTTGACTGGAACCCAGTGAAACTGATTTGGGGCTTCTGACCTCCAGAGCTGTAAGAGAACATGGCTGTGTTGTTTTAAGCCACTAAGTTTGTGGTAATTTGTGATAGCAGCCATAGGAAACGAATACAAACCATTCCTCGGGCAGCTCCCCCTTCACAGCCACCAGTACAAACCCCAGGTCTGTTTTCTCACATCCCACAAAACCTCAGACCCTCAGGCTGGGGTGGATGGACCCTGCGAGGTCCCAGGTGACTTCAGCCCCGACAACCTCACGTTCCTCCTCCGGAGTGTTGTTCCGAGTGGAGCCACCCCCTTCCTCCTCTTCTGGAGCTTTCCAACCGCTGTAAATAGACCCTGAAGTGCCTTGCTGGCCTGGAGTAGCTTCCCCAAGAGAACCCTCTCAATCTTCCTGCTTTCAAGTACTTAATTAGTCCTAAATGAAGAGTCCTCCAAAAGCATACAGCACTTTGCACATTTGCTGACGTAATCGCATTTGCGCATCTGTTGTTGCCACTGCTAGTCATCCTGGAAGCTTTCCTTCCCCTTCGGGCTCCCGTGAAGGTGACTTCGTGAGCCCTGAGAGCAGCAGCACTTTCCAAAGCACATCCTCTCCTTCCAAGGAAACCTTCTGAATTCTACAGCTCGATTTGTCATTCCACCAAACAAGGGTTGAACTGACCCACCCCAAAACATTCCTGAACTTCACACGTGAACACAGATCGCCATGATTCGGTGCTGCCAGGTTTGGACTTCTTGTTGTTACTATGTCATTTAGTCAGTATGACAATCCAGAGAGGGAGAATTTTACTCCCTCCTTACAGATGAGGAAACTGAGGCTCACTGTACCGTGGAATCAGTCAAGTGTGGTGATTAGAAACTGGATATGGCGACCACCAGTACTATCCTCCAAATTTTCCAGTTGTCCCCTTTTCTGGGCACTTGGAAGGATTGCACCTCCTGGCCTTGTGGTGTTTGGGTTGGTTGCATGATGAGGACAATGTGACAATGAGTTGTGAGAGCAGAAAGGACAGGTGTGTCTTCCAGGCCAGGCAAGACCCTTCCTTGTGAGATCTCTTTCTCTCTGCCACAGTGACTGACGATGCCCCAGATGGAGGCTGCTCCATCTGCCTGGGTCTCGGAGGGAGGACAGGGAGCAGAGCTAGAGCTGACCTGCGGTGGGCACACAGCACGCTGCTGTAAACCACCACTGTGAGGGCGTCACGTGTTACCACCGTATAACTGAGCCTCTCCTGACTAACCTGGCTCGAATGTCAGCTCTGCCACTTTCTGGCTACATAGCCTTGGATGAGCCAGTCAGACTCTAGGGCTTGGCAGGATGGATGCAGGGCATCTCCCATAGAGTTTTAGGGAGGATTTGATGAGATAATACGAGTAAGATTCCTAGTGCTGTGCCTGTCACGTAGTAAATGCTTGGTAAATGGGAGTTATAGTCACTCTTGTTATTACTGTTATTATTATAAAGGAAATTCAGTAAATTGCCCAGAGTCCTCTAGTTAGAAATGATTGGCAGGAAGGGGAAGGGGACCACATTTTTGAGCAGCTATTATGTGCCTTGTCTACCTGCAAAGTCTTCATCCTAGGTGTTGGACATCATTATCCCTGTTTTACACATGAGTAAACTGAGGCTCAGAGAACGGTTTAACTTGTCCAGGGTCACGAAGCCATTAAATGGTGGAGCCAGGATTTGAATTTAGGCCTGAATGACTCTCTCCCCATTATCTTCCTTCTCTTCTTTGAAAGAGAATTCCCTCAGCACTGTGCACATAATCCTCTCCTAAACCCAACCTCCTCTACTCCACCCTCCAACCAGCCCCATCACTTTCCCACATCATCAAGGCTTGTCAAGGGCTCCAACACACCAGCCTTCTCCAGCCTTCTCCTCAAATCTGGACTGCCCCCATCCTGACCTGACCTGTAGTGGCCCAGCCCCATTTCTGACCTCTCCCTCTGCCCTCCCCACCTACTTCTCTTCAGCCTGGGCAGAGGAGCCCATGGAGTCCTCAGGATTCCAGCCCAGGGCAGTATGCACATCTTCTAGCCTGAGCGTGCTGGGGCAGGGGCTCTTTCCCAGCAGGATGCAGCCTGGAGGGAAACACATTGCATTGGGAAGTGGAAGACCCTAGCTCACCTCTGGGCTCTGCATTTGAGAAGAATAATCCATCACCTTTGCAACTTCCATCCCTACAGGAGCTCATTTAACTGCCACAGCTCCCTGTGACTGGGAGGGTACCAGTTATTGTCACCATCCCTCTAAATGCTAGAGATACTAGCTACATCTAGATATAATCATGTGCCGCATAATGACGTTTCAGTCACCTATGGACTGTGTACATGACGCTGGTGCCTTAAGATTAGTACTACATAGCCTAGATGTGTAGTGGGCTAGACCATGTAGGTTTGTGTGAGTGTACTCCATGAGGTTCACACAATGGTGAAATCTAACGATGCATTTCTCAGAATGCATCCCCATTGTTAAGTGATACATGACTGTACTAATATCTAGATACTAAAGCTACTAGACGTTAAGTCAGATCACCCTGAGTTCAAGTTCTACTCTTTCACTTACTCATTGTCTGATGTCAGGCAAGTTACTTAACCTCTCTGGGCCTCAGTTTCCATATTTGTAAATTTACTTTACCATGAAGACTAAGTTAGATGCAATATGGGAAGTCCTCATACAATGCGTGACACACAGTAAGCCTCCCATAGGTAGTAGCTATCAGTAATCAGCATCGTTACCATCATCTTTGCCATTATCTTGGATTTATAGTTATCCTCTCCCAGCCTCATCTACAAAATGAGGGTTTTGAATGAGCTGGTCTGGTTTCCCTCCAACTTTGAGTTACCACTTCAAACACATACATACAAGCACACATGCACACACACACGTATAGGCATACAGACCCTGCTGCCCAAAGAGGCAGAACGGAGGACTCCAGGCCTACAAAGCCACAGTGACAAGCCTATGACCTGCCTAGCTACCCTTAGTGGGAGCTTCAGGTGGCAGGGAGAGTGTCCCGGTGGCTGGAAGGCAAGTGGGCAAGGGGTGAGGGGGAGATGGGCCAGGCGGCCAGGAGGATCAGCAGCCTGTAAGGAGAGCTAAGGGCTTGGAGTGCAGCCCCAGAGCCACCCCCTTAGCCCTGGAAGCAGCACCCATAAAACCTATTGGGTGTTTGAAATATCACCAGCAGGGGAAGATCTGGGAGATGCAGAGAGCTTTCGTCCCTCCCAGGGACCGGGGCTGAGACACGGTGGCAGGGAGAGCAGGCCAGTGGGCAACCTTGGAGACCTGAATAGGGAGACAGAGTGTTGGCTTCACTTGATTGGCGCCTCCTCCCAGCACTGGCACCTCTGGGAAGTAGGAGAATGAGCAGTGACAGCAGCACGGACTACTCTGTCACCTAGGGTTCTTCCCCTCCCCACCCCTAACACCCAGTGCTTTGATACGAGGTGGCAGCAAGGTGCTTCACCTAGTGCAGCTTGGCTGGCTGCCTCTCAGGGAAACTGGAGTGCACGTTCCTTCCTCCAGAACTTTCTGTGCCGGTGCTCTGTGTCAGGCCTGTACTAGATGCCGGGGCTATGGAAGGATGACCATGGCGTGGCCGCTCCAGTCTCAGGTCTGCTTCTGCTTGATTTTCTGATGTGTCAAGCTCTGGGGAGAGGCGAGGGATTGGGTGAACAAGGGCTACATCTGATCAGAGGTGAGTCGGTCAGAGGCAGCTCCTGCCGGGAGGAGAGGGAGTCACATGATCGAGGTCCATCCAGAGGCTGTGGCCATGACACAGCAGCCCGGACGGCTCAGGAATTTGCTTTGTGCAGTGAGTGGGCTCTTGGGGAAAGGGGTGCCTGGTTGCTTGGGCTGGCAGCCTGGTTCTCCAGAAAAGAGTGTGGCCGCTGTCAGGGGAAGGAGGGCCGTGGAAAGGGCCTTCCTGCCCCTGCACTCCCGTCTCTCCTTGGACGGCACACACAGAGCTATCTCCGCCATCTGCCCACAGCCTGTAATTCAGCCGCCCGCCCAGCTGCACTGAGTGTCTGACTGCTCTGACTGCGGGGAGGGCAGATTACTGAGTGGAGAGCAGTGATTGGCAGGTGCCCAGCGGGCCCAGCTGCCCTCGTGGCAGAGGCGGTCTCCACGTGATGCTGTACTGCCCCTGAGCCCCCAGCTCCCAGGCCTGTTGTGCGGCCCCCTCCCAGAGTTCACACCGTCTCCCTTTACCTTCATCCTTCTCTAGATCCACACTTCTCCAACTGTAATGTGCAAGTGAATTGTCTGGAACCTGGTTATAATTCAGATTCTGATGGAGGGCCCAAGGTTCTGCATTTCTAACCAGGTCCCAGGTGATGCTGATGCTGCAGATCCAGGGGCCATTCTATGAGCAGGAAATCTTTAGAGTTTACATGGCATTTAACATATGTGATCTCTCTGGGCTCTTGCAACAGCCCTGTAGAAAGTGGTGAGTAATAATAATAATTGCTTTCATTCTCAGCACTCTAATGCAAGGTGTTGTGCTTGGCACTTCATAAAATCTTATCTCATTCAATCCTTACAGCACTTTGGCAGAAGAGCTCTTTCTCAGAATCTACAGGTGGGAAAAAAAACAGAGGTTCTGAGAGAACTCAGTAACTTGCCCTAGGTCACAAACCCCAGGAGCTGTGGAATTGGAATTCAAACTCCCACCTTCTATCCTGAGCCCTCTCCTCCATCCGTATATAAGGTGGGCAAATATGAGCCTGCTTTAAGAAGTAATGACCAAGGGGGCAAGTTCTGGAGTCAGAGTGCGCCTGAGTATAGCTGACTCCTCGAGAACGTGGGGTCTGGACTCAGCCCGCTCAGATGTGAATGCTGGTTTTGCCACTTGCTAGCTTAGCGATATTGGGCAACTTAACCTCTCTGTGCATCAGTTTCTTCATCTGTGAAATGGGAATGATAATACTAGGGTTATTATGAGGATTATATACACTATGAGATCTCATTATATATACATACCTCATAATATACATAATCCTCATAATAACCCTAGTATTATCTATCTATCTATCTATCTATCTATCTATCTATCTAAGGAGATCAGAGAGAGAGAGCACGTTGAGAGGTGTCTGGCATGGATATAAGTGACATTACTTGTGAAATGGAGATATTGACACTAATGATAAAAACTCTCACTTAAGTCCTTAGCATGTGCCAGACCCTTTTCTAAGCAATTTACATGTAGCAACTCATTTATTTCTCGTAATAATGCTACAAGCTAGGTTTAATATTAGTCCCATTTTATAGACGAGGAAACTGAGGCACAGAGTTTAAATGACTTCTCCAAATTGCGTAGCTAATAAGTGGTGGAACTGGAATTTGAAACAGGGAATATGTGGTTCACCCAACACATATCGACATACTGATCGAGGGTCCACTGTGCGCCAGGCACTGCCGTAGGCACTGCAAATACAGCAGCGGACACAGTAAACTCTTGCTTCCCGGGGCTGACGTCTAGGGGTTCTAGAATAACACCAGCTAAGCACTCAGCACAGTGCTCGGCACATTACGAAACCCTCCATAAAAGTTAGCTCTGCTTATCCTCTGATCCACCTTGCCTATGGCAGACATCGCTAGTTGATCACAGCATTTGTTCCCACAGAGCCCACCTGTGGCCCCAAAATCTGTCTCAAGACAGAACTCCAGGCAGCTTCTGCCAAACCCTCAGGTTTGCACTGAGACCAAATCTGTGTCAGCTCTGGGTGACTATTCTGTAGTGGAACAGATGAATGTTTCTGACCCCAAAGCCTCTGGTGTCCACCACCCATGAGGAGGCTGTGGCAGGAGGATGGGACTGGGGTGGAGAAGGGAGCTTGTAAGGGGAAGAGCTGGAAAGCAGAGATTGGCCAGGGAGGTGGGGAGAAAAAGAACTGCCAACAGCACCTCTACTCCCTTTGCTCTCGGCCTGGAGCTCCCCAAGGAGGATGAGCAGGGTGACTGGGAGCAGGGTCTGATCCAGGGCTGGCCATGCTGGTCCCTATGCAGCCCTGGTCCCTAGTGACACCAAGGAGGGCTGATAATCCCACTAGACTGACACAGGTGCCAGGTCTTTGGAGCGTGGCACTAGGCTGGGCAAGAGGTAGAGAGGACAAGGTAAAGGGCCCAGATCTGGAGTCTGTTGCCTAGCGGTGCCCTCCCGCCCCTGCAGAAAGCTCCACTGCAATTCCTGCTTTATGGCCTCTGCCCAATGAAGCACAAACTTAACTACATCACCCCCCCTAACAGGACAGGGGCGGGGGCTGAGGGTGGCACGCTGGGCTGCTTCAGCCCCCTAATCTAATCACTGGCGTGGGTCATTTCAATTACGGACACCACAGTGTGGTGGCGGGCGTGGCTGCTCATAAAAGCCTGCCTGCTGTTGCTCAGCTAATTATGAAGCTCTTACTGTCTCGGCAGGTAAATAACTCAGGACTGAGAGCTTCCGGCTGCTGAGAGGGAGTGTGAGCCAGGGAACAGGCCAGGAAGACGCCTGAGGTGGGCTCCAGGGCACAGACGGGGGTGCAGCGAGGGAGGCACAGCCTTCCCGGAGGGAACACGGGAACTGGGGTCTCTGCCCTGGGGTGATCATCCATCAGTGGGGAATTGATGGAGGAACTCCTTACCTTTAAAACCCAAGATCTGAAGTTTTCTAGAAACCTCAGAGCCACAGGGTAGAGAAAAAACTTAAGCTGCATCCCCTTCTGCTATCCAGGGCGGCTCTTTGGTTTGCTTCCTGGTCTGACCCATCCAGGCTTAAAGCTGGACCACAGGAGACTGGCTGGGTCATAGAGATGTAAAAGATGAGGGCTCAGCTTACTTAACCACAATGGCTTCTCTCTTCCAGGACAAACAGAGAGGGAGACAGGGATGTCTTGGGACGAGGGTGAGACCCTCTGCCACCTGATTATTGACCATACAAAAGGCTGGGGAGGCTATGGGAGATCATAGCAGCAGCAATTGGAAGTTGTTCTGAGATGTAATGATGAACGCAGGGCTGCCCATCTAGCCTGGGGCTGTGCTTAACTAATTCCTTATTCTAGATGTCAGTGAAGTCCCTAGAACGGGAGCTGTGATTTCTTAGTGAGTGCTGAAACTACCTTAGATTCTGGGAAACGGCATATGGTAGGAGCATTCACAGCTGGGAAAATCCCATTTTTGCTCTGTTCCTCAGTTTCCTTCCTCTATGAAACAGGCATCGTGAAATTTATAAACACTTGGAGGGGCTGAGCTAAAGCTGCTCTGTAAATAAGGGCTGCGGGCACCCTATCTTCCTCCCACTGCAGAGGGACACTATTCCAGGAGGAGGTCTCCAGTGCCATTTGTTAGTAATGGTGCTGCTTCAGGAGGCACACTTGACCCTGGGGCCTAGAATGAGTCCCTGGCTGCCATGTTGAGGTGAGGGCCACTTGGTACTTAGACAGAGGAAGTCCGCACTGGGGCCCAGCTCAGTGGCTAGGCTTCCCTCCTGAAGGGCCGCTTCTTAGAGGCTGATGTAAAGAACCTGGGAGACTTCCACTAGGGAGGGAGCAAAGGTGAGCTGTGTGGGAAGTGGAATGGGAAGTCCCTTTGGCAGCGACCCCCCCACCCCAAGTCCCCTAGAAGGAGATATGTGATGGATTCAGCCATTGGCCTTTGGGTCCTGGAATAAAAGCACTTCTGGGGAGAACCAGGGCCTATAACTGGATTATGATAGAGGTAGTTGGAAGAGAGGCCTCACACCAAAGACTCAAGACTAGAACCCATCTGTTGATAGCAGGCGGGTCTCGTTTTTATTTTGCAAAGTATTATTTACTTTTCAAAGTGCTGTTAAATACATTCTTCATTCTGATCCTCAAAATTCTGTGATGTGGGTAGAATAAGTATAAGCAGCCTCAACTTCAAACATGGTAAGCTGAAGCTCTAAGTTAAGCCCAAGGTCCCCTGGCTAGATAGTGATGGAGCCAGGACCAAAACCAGCTGCTTTCCCCATGACACAGCTGGAAAGGAAAGAGCTTACTGCAGGCCTCTTCCTCCTCTAGTAACTGAGGAAGAGAGACCTAGGGATCAATTCAGAGGCTACCTGAGCAGGTGGAGGCAGAGGAGGCCAGCGGTAGAAAGTGGGAAGTGAGGAGGGAAACAGGTGGAGGTTTGCATGGACACTTCCTGTTCACAAACTTCTTATGTTCCTCATTTCATTAACAGCAGCAGTGGAATTTCATGGACAATTGGCGTTGAGCACTAACTGGGAGGTAATGAGAGAAGGAGGATACAGGTAAAGGCTGTTTGAATTTAAATTCTTTTTCTTTGGGGGGATGGGGGACAGGTATTTTTTAAAGGCAATTTTAGTGCTGGAAAAGTTCCTAACAAACAGCTTTGGACTTTTGTGTCCTCTGCGGCTGCATAAGGAGCAAAGACTGTCAGCCCGCTGTGTTCTTCTGCCCACCAGCTCCTGATGGCGGCCCTGAGTGAGGGATGCTGAGGGACCACGTGTCTGACCTTGGGTAGATTTTGTCCCTCAGACTTGGGAAGACACACTAGAAATGTGTCCACCATCAGCCGTGAGCTGGAAGGAGTAGGTCTGCAGTAGTTATTGCAGAATCACTGTGAGCAAAACTCTGTATGGACCTGGGCAGAGATGGGGATAAAGTAGAAATGGAAAACAGGATTACTGTTCTGGGAGTGTGTGATCTCTCTGACAAGCGATGCACACACACACACACACACACACACACACACAAACACGAGGCCACGAAACATTCAAAGAGAGAAGGCTATAAGGTAGGATAAGACTAAAGACAGAGAAGAGGGGACTGAGTCATGGGGTGATCAGGTGAAAAGATGAGAGAATAAGACTATTTTGAGCAGGGTTCTCAGATAGTGACATACACTTGGTGAAACAAAAGAAGAGCATGTCAAAAGTGGAGGCTTTGATGGAAATAAAACCCTTCCTGAGGAGAATGGCATGCAGGTTGGCTTGGCTTGATTGAAAACTCTGTTATAGAAAGCATGGGCTGGCCCCGTGGCCCAGTGGTTAAGTTCACGTGCTCCGCTTCGGCGGCCTGGGATTTTGCCAGTTCAGATCCTGGGCACGGACATGGCACTGCTCATCAGGCCACACTGAGGCGGTGTCCCACATGCCACAACTAGAAGGCCCCACAACTAAAATATACAACTATGTACTGGGGGGCTTTGGGGAGAAGAAGGAAGAAATAAAAAATATATATAAAAACAGAAAAAGAAGATTGGCAATAGTTGTTAGCTCAGGTGCCAATCCAAAAAAAAAAAAATGTCATAGAAAGCAATGAGAAAGGAAGAAAGGCAAATATAAGTGGAGGGAAATTTTGTGGAAAGCTGAGATTCTAATCTTAGGATTCAGGTTGTAAGGCCCCAGGACCTGCCCTAAGATAGGCTCAATTCAGATTTGGCTACTGAAGTCTTGATTCATTACCCAAGTGCCAGGTGATCAGGGCTCTTCCGTTCTGGACAGCTAGCTGTGGACATAGAGGGAAGCTAAGGGGCCATTAAGACTGTGATGGTTAATTTTATATGTCAATGTGGCTAGGCCACAGTACCCAGATATTTGGTCACACATTCTTCTAGATGCTTCTGTGAAGGTATTTTTTAGATGGGGTTAACATTTAAATCAGTAGACTTTGAGTAAAACAGATTATCTTCCAGAATGTAGATGGGCCTCATCCAATCATTTGAAAGCCTTAAGAGAAAAAGACTGACCTATCCAGCAGAAGAGGAAATTCTGCCAGCAGACTGCCTTTAGACTTGAACCGCAACTCTTCCCCGAGGCTCCAGCCTGCTGGCCTAACCTGCAGATGTTGTATTTGCCAAACTTCCACAATCACATGAGTGTTATGGGCTGAATTGTGCCTCCCCAAGATTCATATGTTGGATCCTAATCCCTAGTACCTCATTATGTGACTGTATTTGGAGAAAGGGCCCTTAAAGAAGTAATTAAGGTTCAGTGAGGTCATTGGGTGGGCCTTAGTTCAATATGAACAGTGCCCTTATAAGAAGAGGAAATTTGGACACAGGCACACACAGAGGGAAGACCATATGAGGACACAGAGAGAAGGCACCCATCTACAAGCCAAGGAGAGAGGCCTCAGAAGAAACCAACCCTGCCAGCATCTTGATCTCGGAATTCCAGCCTCCAGAACTGTGAGAAAATGCATCTCTGTTTAAGCCACCCAGTCTGTGGATTTCACTATGGCAGCCGCAGCAGACTAACACAGGGTAGTGGATTACAAATTCCTTAAACCCAAGGGCCATGCATTTAGCCTGTTCCTCAGCTCAGTGCCTTCCACACAGTGTGTGTTGACTAAACGCTGTGCTAGATAGGGGCTGGGAGACTTGGCACCTGGATTCCTTCCAACAGTAATGCACTGAGGAGGCACAGAGGAAGAGGGACTCAACCAGGGTAGTGGAAACAGGAGTTTCAGGACACAGATATGGTGGGGATTTTGTGTTCTGGTTTGTACAAGGTTGACCTCGAGAATCAAGTCATGTAAAGAATGATCTGTGACTGACTGACTTTGTATTCTCTGGTGTGTCTAACATGATGCCTAGGACTTAATTGACAGTCAGTAAAGGTTATGTTGAATGGTTGACTGAATAAGTGTCCAACACAGGACTGGGAGATGGACTGGTCTTACACTTTTTAAAAAATTGTTAAATCATACATATATACTTGTATGCCTAGAAATTTTCTGAAAGAAAGATTGCTAATGTCGTTGCTTTTGGGGAGTGAACTCAGATAAGAAGGCAGGCTTACTTTCCACTGTCTACCTCATACTGTTCATACATTTTCATCATGACTGCATTCCTCCTGGGTCATTCAGGAGCCCATTAGGTGTGAGTACCTGGGCTGAATGAAAAGAGGCAAGGGGGACTCAAGGGCTTTTTAAGCCTAGGTGAGCCAGAGGCTTCTGAGGCCCCCTTGGACTTCCCACTGAAGCTGATGGCCTGGTCCTTCAAGGAAGGTTGTGGGCAAACCTGGGCAGTGGGTTGGGGACTCTCTCTATCTGCTGAGGAGAGGAAAGGCTGTGCTGAGCTGCACAGAGCTGCCTTGTATAAGTAGGATGTCTTGGCTTGATCCACCCAGGAGATTTTCTAAGCTAGGGGCCAGCCCACATTGGCTCAGTCTGAGTTTAGGGGCTGAGATGATTCTCATACTTTTTCATATTAAGCTACTAGAACCCAAATTTATACAAACTCCGTGTGTCAGTGCATCAGCACTCTACTATTCTGGAGTCATTAACTCAGTCACTTTAGGTAATTGGTTGAAATTGGAAAAAAAAAAAAAAAAGCTAAGGTGACTGAGGGCCCTACCACCAAGCTAAAACGAGGCTTTCTGGAAAGCCAGCAGGAAGTGGTCTTCCATCCCCAGAACGATAATGTAAAATGCAGTGCAGAGGATAAGAAGCAGGAGTTTCAAATTGTTCACACAGCCTAGCGCTCCATCAGTGGGAACTGGTGCTGAGGGTGAAACAGCAAGACAGGGTAGGGGCCTCAAGGCTTCTCCCAAACCTGTTACTACAGCAAGCTGGGGCCCTGGGATCCATTCTCGGCCCGTCAGCATTGGTGTCCCCTCGAAGGCACAAGAGGGGTCGCTCCTGCCCACTGTGCTGCTCACTGTGGAGGAATTTGACCAAACAGGATGAACTTAGATAAGCTGAGAACCAAGAAGTCCATGCAGACTGTGAAGAAGACCCCTGAGGGAAGGAACCAGGAGAGGTGGAGTTAGTCTGAGCCTCTGGGGCCTCTCCCTCTCCTCATCTGAAATGCAGCATCAGATCTTTGAGGGGAGTTATATACATGGGGGTCTGGTAATCCCAAGGCTGCTTACCAGCCAGAGGGGTGCTCACTATGCTCCTGGGCATCTCAGCAGACATGTTGACCCTGAAGACGGTGTAGCCCACCAGCACGCTGGTGTTGAACACAGTCCTGGCACAGCAGGTGGGTGGCAGCTAGAAGCTCCCCAGGTCCACAAGCATGAGGAAGATGCTGGGAATCGGCAGCCTCACGACATAGACCAGCGAGCACCTGAGAATCACCACCTGCCCAGGGACAAGGAATCTGTTGAAAAGAGGGTCTAAGCCAACACAACAATGTTTGGCCAAATCCATAGCCAAGAACGCTCTCTGAAGTCCAAACATGTTTGCATAATGTGAAAAGTCTATGTAGTTTAGAAATAGGAGATTGTTTTGTGATGTAGAAAATAGGAAAAAAATCCTTTTGGCTTTTATGTAGAGCTAATATTAATATTATTAATAATTGTAATAATAGGAAGCAGCTACCATTTATTTACCGCTTGTTGGAGCCCAGGCACTGGTTGGATGCTTCATCTCATTCAGTCCTCACAACAGCTCTAAGGGCCTGGTCTCATCACCTCCATCTTACACGCAAGGAAACTGAGGCTCATAAAGATGAAATTGCTTGTCCAAACTCACACAGCTGGTGAGTGAGAAACTGTTTTAAAACCAGCTTTACACCAAAATCTTTCTTCTTAAATTGCTTATTATGCAATATATTGTACTGTTTTTGGTTTAGTCTATCCTCTTACTTGGAAGGCGAGTGCCTTAGCACCTGCGTATCTGTCAGAGTCTGGGCAGGAAGAAATAGCGCAATTAAATTGGGAAATCTGAGGCGGGCTTGACTGGGTGTGGGCCAGACATAAGGAAACAGGAGGGCAGTGCTGCAGGGGGCGGGGGCACTGAGTGAGCTGGTCCTTCCCTTACACCGGAAGGGGCCCAGGGCTGGAAACGTGACTGGAGCCTGAGAAGAGAGAGGCCTGTCAGACAGGAGTCGTGGCTTCCCCTTAGGGGCATAGCCAGCAGGAGGACTCCACAGGGAAGGAAATGGAGAGAGAAGCTCCCCACTCACTCTCCCCACCTCCCATCTCCTGCCACTGCTCCCCTTGCCCTCTACCGGCCAAACATGACCAGAGGTCCCATGTCTGCAGGCCGCCACCCAGTCTCCAGCAGCACGGAGCAGGAGGCGAAGGCAGAAAGTGGATCTGAGCAAGGGGCCAGCTGAAGATATCCGAGGAGCCTGTGGTATGGCTGGGCGCACAGAGCTGCTGAGTGGGTTTTGCAGCTGGGAATTTGAGTCTCATAAAATTACAATGATTGTTGCCATTTTTTTTATACCTAACTTCTCTGGGATGGTGATAGGAAGTGTCTTTAATAAACACAAGCTCTGTTTTCATCCTTCCTGGAGAGAAACCAGGAAATATCAGGGCTACTGTCCCACCAGGCTGTGGACCCTTTGAGAGCGAGAGCAGCAACTATTTTTTAACCCCTCACAGGGCCAAAAAAGAATACTTATCTTACAGTATTTGATAAATATTTGCTGAACAAATGGATGTTCTGGACCTTTTGTTGTCAGATTTGGAAAAAAATAATGTGCGAAATCTCCCATTTCTCTGATTCACCGAACAAGTGAATGCTTTCTATGCGTCAGATGGTGTGCTAACTAATGCTTTTACACCTGTGATGTGATTTATTTAATCCTCACTGTGAGCCTGTTAGCAGGTAATAAAACATCCCCCCTTCATAGATTTTTAAAAACAAAGCTCAGCCCCTTAAGTAAGTTGAGTCAGTGGCAGAGCTGGGATGTGCCCCACATCTTCTGATTCCAAACCCAGTGTTCTTTCCTGTACAGCGTCCTCTTGATCTGAGCAGACTCTGAGTTGAGTTGTGAGTTCTTCTCCCTCATCTCTGTCTCCCTCTCTGGAAGGGACTCACATAGAAATGAGCCAAGGCAGAGGCCAGGGATGGAGCAGAAGGTGGCAGGGGCAGAGCTTGGCTGGATGAGACCAGACATCACCTGGCTGATGAGAGTGGGGGCTCCCCAGCCAACGGGTCTGAGAGCATATCCCGACGCAGTGGAGCTTGGCAGGCTGGAGCTGTTTGGCGGACTGTAGTCTGGCTGTTGTCTTTCACATTAAACACGATTGGCTGCAAATATCTAAACAGGAGCAGCAATTACTGCTTTGCAATAATTTGGTTAAAATACCTTTCTACCAAAGTGCAGTCAACAAGAAAAACAACAACAACACGAGCTGTCATCAAGCTGCACCTCTCTAGCTCCCTTCGTCTTGCTATGACCGAGACCACTGTGGTCAGGTGGGGGCAGTAAGAAGGGAGTCAAATGGTTAGAGTCCACAGGGGGCCTTGTGTTGTGGGCCCAGCCTGGGCTATTGGTGGTCTGGCTATAGGGGGTGGTTGGGGGCAACCAAGCCTGCTGTCTCTGGTGGGTAGAAGCAGGAACACCCTGTTGAGACTTCATGGTGGATATTACATGAAGGAGATGTAAGTCCAAGAATATCACCCTAAAGAAAAGTACAAGAGGATGTGTTAAGTGAAAAAAACCACCCAGGCTTAGAGGCAAAGGAACAGAGCTCCTGAGCCCTCAATTCAAGGTGTCTACATGTGCTAGTTTAAGTGATCCTGGGTAAGGTGTTTAACCTCTCCATGCCTTGATTTCCCCTTTTTTAGACAGCAGTTTACTTTTGCCGTGCCAAACACCTTGGGTACAACTGAGATGAGCTGCCATACTCTCTACATAAAGTTCCTGTGTAAACAGACGTGCTGCAATGACTCCTCTCCACACAGAGCCTGATGCAGAGAGTGAATGTGAATCTGGGCCAGAACCAAAGATGAGCACTGTGGCTCATGAGCGTCCCTGATTTCCAGAAAGTGCAGTTTTATCAAACCACATATTCCCCAAGGGGCCAAGGGAGAGGTGTGGCAAGAGCTAAGATGTTGGGAGGCAGAACAGCTTCATGGGCATGCACCCCATGTGGTTGCACAGAGCTAAGCACTTAGAAGGGCCCCGCACTTGGTTTAATGCTCTGCTGGTGCCATTTTGAAATTCTTAAGAATTTTCGAACAGAGGGCCTTGCCTTTTCACTTTGCACTAGGCCCCACAAATTATGTACCCGGTCCTAGGAGAGGATATTCCTCACTGGATATCAACAGTAGCTGAAAGTAGAGAGGAAATATGTAAGTATAAAAACAGAAAATTACCTTCTGTGGTAACATAAAGCAGAAATCTCCTTCATCTATGTATGGATTATACAAGAGTAAAACTAGACAGGCCGTCCAAAACCACTTCATCCATGTTCCTGCCTTTAGCAAGGATGTTCCCACTCCTAAGACCGACCAAATAGTACCTGCGGCTTTGGTTTTCTTCGAGAACAAAGGAGCTGCCTTTTTCTTTAGGTTGATTTAGGGGCGATATTACCTATGGACCAAACTAATTTTCTCTACAAGCCAAGCGCAGCCTAAAGAAACTCTAATTTTATCACAGTCTTCAGAAATGTTTTGTTTTCATATCTCATTTGATCCTCAAAGCCCTTTATTCCTTTGTTCAAGAAACATTAATTGAGCACGAACAAAATGTCAGGAACTATCCTCAATATTGGAGGGAGAACTGTTAACAGGACAGGTCCCTGCCCTTCCCCCCCGACATCTTATGGGATCAGGTACCAGACTCTGGTACTTAGATATTTCACAAGCCTGCAGACAGAGAGGAAGTTTGCCCCAGAATGGACCATAACCAGAGTCTACACCTGATTTAGATTATGATATTTGGACTTTTTGGGTTTAAAAATATTTTGGTCTTAGAGTTGCTGCTAGAATGGATTAGGACTTTTGGGGATGTTGGGACAGAGCGACTGCATTTTGCGCATGGGACAGACATGAGTTTTGGAGTGCCAGAGGGCAGCAGACTGTACTGGGTTGAATAATGCCCCCAAGAATTCCTGTCCTTCCCAGAAGCTCAGAATGTGACCTTATTTGGAAACAAGATTGTTGCAGATCTAATTAGTTGAGATGAAGTTTTCCTGGAGTATGGTGGGCCCTTACCTCAATATGACTGGAGTCCTTACAAGAAGAGAAGAGACACACGAAGGAGAATGCCAAGCGAAGATGGAGGCAGAGATTGGAGTGATAGATCTACAAACCAAGGAACGCCAAAGATTGCTAGCAACCACCAAAAGTTAGGAGAGAGGCATGCTCCTCAGGGTGCCCAGAAGGAACCAGCCCTGCCAACAAGTTAATTTCAGGCTTTTAGCCTCCAGAACTGTGAGAGAATAAATTTCTATGTTTTAAGCCACCCAGTCTGTGGTACTTTGTTAGAGAAGCCCTAGGAAACGAATACAGGCGACTCGCCCAGTAACACACAGTGTATGGATGCCAAAGAATGGGCTGGAACACACTGCGTTATGTTTAGTTGTGTGTCACCATCATAAAGGATTAGGCACATAGTTTCTGGAGTCAGATTGCCTGGGTTTAAGTCCGGGCTTCACCAGTCACCCTGTAACCTTGGGTAAGTTACTTAACTTCTCCGCACCTCAATTCACCCATTTGTAAAAATGTGGATACTTGAGTACCCATCTCACAGAAATGTCAGGATTATGCGTACAAACTTAAAATGATGCCTGATGCAGAGCAAGTGCTCGGTTTTGCAGTTATTGTTATTATGTCTCCCTGGGCAGGTTTTGAAATTCTTGATATCAGGAGTCTCGTTTTATTCATGCTTGTGTCCTCAGTGCTTACCATTGAGCCTGGCACATTGTAATAGCTCAACAGATGTGCATTGAGTTGTATTACAGTGTGTTAATAATGCTACTTTTAGTTCCAATAGGGTGGGAGAATGGAGTTAGCCCAAATGAGGGCTCTCCAATTGAGGTCAGTCCTCTGACGGCTACCTCTCTGGGGGTGACGCCAAAGGCAGTAACCCCTGCTTATACTGGGGGAAGGTATGTCACCAGCTCAGTGAGCCACTGCTCTCTGCAGAACTGCCCCTACCTAGAGCCCATCGTTTCTAACGGACTAAAGGAGCTGGTGCCTTTAAATTCCACAGAAAAGGAAGGAAAAGCACTTTAGTTTCAGTCCGTGTTCTCCATTAGACACCCTTCAGGTGTTAGCAATATTATGCCACAATTTCATTATCCATTAAAGCCAGGTAATAATAAGTACACAAAGGTATTTGGAGCCTATTGATGTTAATGAAAGAGATCAATCTAATTCAGAATGTGTGTGTGGAGAGCTCCTTGGAGATGGAATAGGCCCCAAGGTTAGCCTCTAATTGCCTCCTTGATGGTAGACCCCACCAGTACTCAATTTTGCATGACCGTCTTTATGACATAGTTGGAATTTTGACGCCCAGACTCACGCTTCATACAGAAGCCCATTTTCCTCCTCTTCCAAGCCCCTCTCAACATTCCCAGTTCCGAAAGAAGGGGAAAGTTGCTGCCATTTACGTAAGATCCTTGCACCAGAGACTTTCTTGGATCTGGCCACGGGTTGGGCTGGATTAGCAGGAAGTCCAGGACTCCTTGAGTGACCCTGGAAAGGTTTCCAGGGCTCTGAATTCTCATTCCCTCTCTCTGTTTCTCTGTTTCTCTCTCTGTCTCTTTCTCTTTCTCTCTGGAGTGATCTGGGGGAGCTCAGGAGGATCTTCTGTCAAGTGTATGAGCTGCATTCAGTGGCTACCTCAACAAAATTACCCTAACCTAGAAAGGAAAATTATGTCAGAAAAAGAAAATAAATGAGGCACATTTCTCTCTCAAAAGCCCCTCTGAATTTTTCTAGGAGTCCCCTATAGGCCTCCCAATTCCTGCCTGAGTGAGCACTTTATGCAGTGTGAGGATATCTGTGGTTGGACTCACTTTAGTTCCCACAGCTGTCCACCCTGCTCCATCCAACGTGAGTTCTTAAATTTTATTCCTACCTACTCCCACTTCTACCTCCATTCTTTTCTTTTTCTCCTCCCCCTCCTCCCCCTCCTCCTCTCCCTCCTCCTCCTCTTTCTTCTTCTCTCCAAGCCTCCCAGTACATAGTGGCATATTCCATTTGCAGGTCCTTCTAGTTTTACCATGTGGGATGCCACCTCAGCATGGCTTGATGAGTGGTGCCAGGTCCACATCCAGGATCTGAACCAGTGAAATCTTGGGCTGGAGAAGTGGAGCATGCGAACTGAACCACTCAGCCATGGGGCCGGCCACTCTACCTCCATTCTTTAAAAAAACAAAACAGAATATTACCATACAGAAATCGAATGCTCACCCTGCTGTTTTTGGGAACCAGCAACTCCAATAATGTTTTGGAGGAAACCTCCCCTCCCATGGCTGCTGGATGCCAGGCTGCACACAGACATCCTTGTAGGAAGAAGTGCCTGTGCCCCGGGCTCCCTGTGGAATGCAGCCCGACTCCAAAGCGTCAGTGGTGCCTCCTCATAAACAGCATGTGCCCTAGAGCCCACAGATATGATCGCACATTAGCTGACACTAACAGGGCATCTGGAGCATTGGGCTTAGCATCAATGGCAGCAGTGTACTTCAGGCCCAGGGTGAAGACATGTTTAGAATAAATCACTGTTCCTCCTGCCTACCCCACCTATCCCCAGCCCCAGCCTGGCCTGGAACACAGCAGGAGATTAGATTAAGAGGGAGATGGCCCCTTGCCATTGGGACCCTGGCAGGCCCCATGTTGGCACGGAACTAGGCTCTGAATTTCACGTCATCGGCCGAGGGCTGTTGAAGGACGCCAGAGTGCCTCGGCTGCTAAATTCAGAGTAGGATGTCTGGCACGGAGTAAGAGAACATGAGCCTCACCAGGTGCACACAGCAGGAACGGGGAGGCACGGAGGTGAGAGAGGCTGAGGGAGACAGAGAACCAGGACAGTCACTGAATCGACTTTAAGTCTTTCTTAAGCTTTCTTAAACTTGCAGAATCACTCCTGAGTCTGGCTCCCTGCCAGACCAAATACGATCTGTGAATCTACTCCAGATTCTTTCCCTACTCTTTTCCCGAGGGTCAGGGTGGAAGCCAGCCCTGCTAGATAACCCACCTTAGCCCCCAGGGCAAAGGGACCAGGGAAAAGCTCCAAGAACATGAACATGCCCACTTCCAGCACGCCTTGATGTCAATGCTGTGAATGGAGAAGGAGCATGGTCGTGAACAGAGCAAAGGAATGGGACCCTGTCTCCTCTGCTTCCTTAAACAATCTTCTACACCTCTTCATCATATTTAATAATGGAACTCGTACATAGAAAAACTTTGCCACTGTTGAGAAGACAGATTAATATTTAGGATGAAGGGTGACAGGGAACTACAAATAATGGCTGCCCTATGGAGAGAGTGAGAGCGTGTGTGCGCGTGTGTGGGTGTGCAGGCACGCTCCTGTTTACCTGCCCCGTCTCTCGCCTTTGTTTGTCTCCTCCGTGCGGTGTAGGTAATGGTGTGTGCAGCGTTCTCCGGAGCGCTTGGTAGGTGACGGTGTTCCACCTCGCACGTGCTACTCCCTCACATTTCCCTTTAATGCTCTCCATTATTCGGGCTGCATTAATAATGTTTGCGGGCTGATATCTTTAAAATTAATGAGGTGTTTACTCTTAGCCAAGAAACTCATTGAAATTAAAAAAGCTTTCTTTTTACCCCTCCCTTTCCCTCGCTAAAAAAAGTGGACAAAAAACCCACAATGCAAGCTTTGCTAAAACCCAAGCAGAATAGGCAAGAACCCAAACCCCACCGCTAGGAAGGTGTGAGTCGCAAATAGCTAGGACCCAGCATTAGACGTTAGTCAGGTTCAAAACACAGCTGTTTCTAAGAGGCCCTGATTTAACAAGAGTTTTGCTGGAAAGCTGCACACACCACCTTTTAACCCACAGAGCTTCATGTGTGCCCTCAATAATAGCTTATTTCACTACCACCCACCCTTGGCATATAATTATCCATTGTAACCATAGCACCTTAGTCTTGTCTGAATTTTCCTTTTTATTCAAAAGGTTTGTTTCCAGGAGAATTCATCTTGTGTGCAATCCTGACCTGTCTGTAGTCTCTGTTTTTCAATTGGATCCATTACCTGGCATGAAAGACCCACCCCAACTACTACCACCTTAGCTAACTTTGTGCAGAAAAGCAGAACTGACTACTAATGATGTGAGTCTACCGGTTGCATGAACCTGCTGCAGACCACGTATCAGGACGGCTTGCCAGGAGGGCCAGGGAAGGGAGAGTGGTGCCTCTGGAGTGCACAGCAGCGGGCTTCACTGTCCTACCCTCCCACTGCCGCTCAGGCTCCTGCTGGACAAATTTCCCTCTGAAGAATGCAACCAAGAGCCTTCCCAGTGGCGCATCTGAGAAGTTCGGGTTCTCATCACGTCCTTTTAGGACCGTTGTTCTCTCCGGTCCAGAAACTACCAGTGGTCTCTGAGGATCCTGCAGGTGATTTGTTAGCTAATTTCTCAAAATATTCAAGTTAATAATATAATAATTTTATGTATCTGCATCTGGAATTAATTAATAATTTACTCAATTAAAAACAGGACAATAATTTTGAAGAGACACTCTTCTCTGAATTTGTCGTTGTTGTGTGTGGGTTTTCTCTTTTTTTTCTTTTCTCTCAGTAGCAGTTAGAAATGAGGATGTCAGTTTGTATTGAAAGGCTTGAAGATTCCTGTGGAGTAGGTGGTTCAGGTCTCCAAACCATTGTCTTTATATTCACGTATGAAATACCTACAGCAGGAACTTGAGATCTGTGACTGAATCTCTGGTCTCTGAAATGCCGGGATGCAAGTGGATGTCCAGAGCCATCCGAATCAGTTGTTCCTGGATGATAATGAATGAGACTATATAACAGAGCAGAGATTCCAATAGAGAAGGCCAAAGATTACAGAGAAGTGGGCAACAGGTCAGGAAGGGAAAGGACCTACATTAAACTGAAGCTGTGCAAAATCTCCAGCACCGCTCTGCAGGATGCTATATGTTGAGGGCACAGGAAGAAGTTCCCACTCACTGTCATTCAAAAATGCCTTTTTGTCATGCTTAATGTTTTCTCTGCTCCTGAGGAAGGCCAGGTCCATATCATCCACTGAGAACAGCAGAAACAATCGACTTCCCTGTAAAGAGAGAGACACCAACATCAACTCATGTTTCTAACTCCTGATCAAATCCTTCCTTTTACTCCTGCCCCCAGATGTACAGTCTTACTGAGATGAGGTTCAACATAACCATTTTGAATTAGGGGTAGATGTGCGGAATAAGATCTTTCTAGCCATGAAAAAAACCCCTATGAATTTAGGGTGTAGATTTCACTATCCATAGAACGACAGCACTGCTCCTGTGACTTCTGTAACATTCTCACTGGCAGTGGAGGCCTAATATTGTATTTCCAAACCAACAACAGCAACGGGCTATACATCTGGGCACAATACTGTACTTGGTCTGAATTACAGCAGGAGCCAAATAACAACAGGAAGAGATTTAGATTTGTAAAAAGTCAATTACGTGCAAGAATAAAATAGACCTGAGGAATGGCATAATATAATTTCACCTATGTGTGCCAACCCAGCACAGGCATGTTTCCTGCTAGCAGACTGTACCTTTCACGGTTTACCTGTGTGCAGAATGCTATTGAAGGTTAGGCTGCAATTCTGGCTATCAAACAGAAAAGCGTATGTCCCTAAACTGTGTGCAGAGACCACCTGGATGGGCTTAGAGTTCTTAATTGTCCTAGATGAGTTCACATAAACATAGGGAAGGTTGGGTGACCTTTCATTGTCCACACTATATGAAATTTTGTAGTTACAGAGAGAGCTTTAGTCATTTCAATACACAAACAAATAATTATGAGATGGTAGTGATGATGACACCCAGGACTAGCCTAGAAGTGCCAAGACAGAAGCACTTTTCCCATGAGATAATTTACCCTGGCAGAGATGGGTTCAGCAATGACAATCTCATATGTTAATTTACTTGCTATGTTATAACACAAGCATTAGGAATCAAATCCAAATCTTAAATGATGTCAACTTGTGGTACTTCTAACCTGAATATTCCCAATAACATGCTCCTCTTCTCCTCTTCAAGTTGGGAAACAAAAAATAACAATGGCTGAAAGTAAACAGCACTGGCCTGCATATTATAAGCAGTCTAAACTCCACAGAAATGTATCCCAGCACACTTACAATTCATTAATGATGATATCAGGGGCCCAGATGGCACTCAGAGGTAGGGAGATCTCTCGAATGTCATCAAACATGCTGGAGTTACAGGATAAAAATTCATCATCCCAAACGTGTTAGGAGAAGCCAAAAAGGAAACTTATCAAAAGGGGCAATGTCAACCTCACCAAAGAGGGATTTGGATGAATAACCCAATTGATCAGCCTATTAGTACTATCTGTTAGGGGAGAGGATTTCCCACCCAACTCCTAAAGATGGTGGCCCCAACCAGAAACCATGGCCATCCACTTACATGGATTCTAATACATCAGGTCTGCTGTAGATCTGAGGAACTGTAAACATGAAGATGATATCTATTCCTTAGAGTAATTATATTTTGCGAGAGATCAAGATCAGGAGTCCAGCATGCACAGGAGGAGATATAATCATTTGCCTCATGGTACCATACACTTCTCTTTAATTTTTGATTCTGTGCATCCTGCAAAGCAGAAAGAAAATCCATACCAAATCTTAGCACGTCAGTAAATCAAAGCCCAATTCAACATTATGACAATTCGGAGGAATAAAATCAAATCTAACTAAATAATGCTGATTTTAAAAACATTACCTTGACTCTTCAAGATCCGAGTATTCTCAGTTCCTGTTTATTATGCACACCTGTCACTATGAGCTTTATTATATGACCTATGACAAAATGGCACTTCAACTGCACTTGACATCTTGAATGATTTGCTCATCTCTTTCCCACTCTAATTAGTTACTCCGCCATTAATCAGACTAAAAAATGATATGGAGTCTTAGCCAATTCTGGGCTGAAAAGATGAGACCAAGTTTTTATTTGTAATCAAGACATTATTCATAATCTTTCGATGAATGTTATCTCAGCTGCTATCGACAGCCTTTCCTGTTAAGTTACCTTATGCTTGGATTTCCCTGCTTATAAAACAGACTGAATGAGCTAAATGTAAATGAGGTATATTTTCAATGATATAAATAGGTGTGATTTCCTATGTCTGCAATGAGTCAGTGATTTTTTTAAAAGGTCTTCAAAAACGATAACCAAGAAAGAAATCTCTTTACTAATTTTTTCATATCTAATCTAGTAAAGAACATTCTAAAACTACCATGTTCTCAGGAATTCAAAGAAAAGGAATATCTCATACCATATACAGACAACTCAAAAGGGATCATAAACCTAAATGTAAGAGCTAACACTATAAAACTCCTATAAAAAACAGGAGCAAATCTTCCCGACTCAGAATCAAGCAATGACTTCTTAGATTTGACACCACAAGCACAAGCAACAAAAGAAAAAATAAATGGGACCTCATCAAAATTAAATGTTTTTGTGCTATAAAGGACACCATCAAGAAATAAAAAGACAACCCACAGAATGGGAGAAAATATCTGTGAATCATGTATCTGGTAAGGGCCTTGTATCCAGAATATACAACAAACTCTTACAACTCAACAATAAAAAGAAAAATAAGCCAATTGAAAGATGGGTATGAAAGGATACAATCAACAGACTGGAAAAGGCAATCCAGAGAATGGGAGGAAATATTTGCTGATCATATATCTGATAAACGGTTAACATCCAAAATATATAAAGAACTACAACTCAACAACAAAAAGCCAAACACAAATTAAAAGTGGACAAAGGACTTGAATAGACATTTCTCTAAAGGAGATAGACAAACAACCCACAAGCACATGAAAAGATGCTCATCATCACTGCTTTGGACCAAATTGCGTCCTTGCCAAATTCTTGTGTGACTGTATTTGGAGATGGGGTTTTAGAAGGTAATTCAGGTTAAATGAGGTCATAGGGTGGGGCCCTAGTCCATTTAGGATTGGTGGCCTTAGAAGAAGAGGAAGAGAGAAATATCTCTTTCTTTCCTCCATGTGAGGACACAGTGAGAAGGCAGCCATCTGCAAGCCAAGAAGAGAGCTCTTATCAGGAAGCAAATCAGCTGGAACTTTGATCTTGGACTTCCCAGCCTCCATAACTGTGAGAAAGAAATTTCTATTGTTTAATCCGTGCAGTCTATGGTATTTGTTATAGCAGTCCAAGCTGACTAATTCAATCACTAATCATTAGGGAAATGTAAATCAAAACCACAATGAAACGTCACTTCACACTCGTTAGGATGGCTACTATAAAAAAAAAGCAGGAAATAACAAGCGTTGGTGAGGATGTGAAGAAATTGGAACTCTTATACACTATTGGTGGGAATGTAAAATGGCGCAGTTGCTGCAGAAAACAGCATGGCAGGCACTTCCCAAAAAAGTTAAAGATAGAATTACCATATGGTCCATCAGTTTCATTCCTTGGTATATACCCAAAAGAATTGGAAGCAAGAATTCGGACAGATATTTGTACACTCATGTGAATAGCAGCATTATTCACAATAGCCAAGGGGTGGAAGTAATCCAAGTATCCATCAATGGATGAATAGATAAAGAAAATGTAATATAAACATACAAAATAATATTAGCCTTAAAAAGGAAGGGTATTCTGACACACACTACAACATAGATGAACCTTGAGACATTATGCTAAGTGAAATAAGCTAGTCACAAAAGGACAAACACTGTGTGATTCTACTTATATAAGGTACCTAGAGTAGTCAAATTGATAGAAACAGAAAGTAGAATGGTGGGTGCCAGGGACGAGAGGAAAGAGTGATGGAGAGTTTAGTGTTTAATGGGTACAGAGTTTCAGTTTGGCAAGTTTAAAAGAGTTCTGAAGATGGACGGTGGTGATGGCTGCACAACAATGAGAACGTACTTAATGCTGTTGCATTGTACACTTAAAAATGGTTAACATGGCAAACTTTATGTTATGTGCATTTTATCCAAGTAAAAATAATCATTAAAAAAGTGAGCTAAGGACTTGAATAGATATTTCTCCAAAAGAAATATACAAATGACCAGTTGGTACATGAAAAGATGCTCAACATCATTAGTCATAAGGAAAATGCAAGTAAGCACCACAGTGAGATACCGCTTCACCCAACTAGGAGGCTAAGATAACAAGTGTTGACAAGGATGTAGAGAAACTGGAGCCCTCATCCATTACTAGGAGGATTATAAAATGGTGTGGCCACTTTGGAAGTCTATTAGTTCCTCAAAATGTTAAACATAGAGTTACCATATAACCCAGCAATTCTACTCCTAAGTGTGTAACCAAGAGAATGAAAATGTAAGTCCATCATGGAAAAACCTGCACAGGAAGGTTCATAGTAGCATTATTCATGATCAAAATGTGAAAATAACCCAAATGTCCATCAATGGATGAGATAAACAAAATACAGTATATCCATACAATAGAATATTATTCAGCAGTAAAAAGTAATGAAATACTGATGCATGCTACAACATAGAGGAACCTTGAAGGCATATGCTAAGTGAAAGAAGTCAGTCATAAGAGGCTGTTTATTGTATGATTTCATTTATATGAAATGTCTAGGAGAGGCAAATCTGTAGAGACAGAAGGTAGGTTAGTGTTTGCCTAGGGCTGGTGGGGGTGAAGTATGAGGTGTGACTGCTAATGGTATGGGGTTTCTTTTTGAAGTGATGAAATGTTCTGAAATTGGATAGTGGTGATGGTTGCATAACTTTGAATATACTAAAAAACGCTAAATTGTATACTTTAAATGGATGAATTTTGTGGTTGAATTATATCTCAACTATTTAAAAAAATGTAATAAAGAAAAGTAAAGTCATTTTTGAAGACATTTTCAGGGAATTTACAAGCAGGCTGATACAAGCTATGAATGAATTCTCCTTGAACTTGTATTTTTCATTCCTTTCCATGTATAGTCGTGACTAAAACTTGCATCTTTAGAAGAGAATAAGAGGACCAGAAAATTCAACATGAAGACGTGAAATAAAATGCCTAAAATATTTCCCCTGGGGTCTTAGTTTCAAAGATAAAGAGTCATGTAAATGACCTTTTTATTTCTGTAATGTTTAGTTCAATACCAAGTTTTAGTAAAATAATAGAGTTTGGGGAGTAGATGGCATGAAAGCAAATAACAGCTCCATTTTTCTCCCCAGAGCAGAGTATACTAAATTAACTATGCAGCCAATTATCCCACCATATCAAAAATATATAATCTTTGTGCATAAGGTCAAGACTACCACACTCTACAATCCAAGTTGGGTGGGGGTACGGAGGCACCATTGCTATTTAGTCCAGGTGGATGGTGCACATAGAATTGTGCCGTACACAGACTATACAGGCATACACACGGTGGCATCATTTAAAAGAAAAACAATAAACGTTTTAGATTAAAGTTTCCCTTTTTTTGCACTCAAGAAAGCAAATTGCTATTGAATAAGCATTTCTAGATACCTTGAGAAAGAAAAAGGTATTGCGAGCAGATATGGAGTGACCTTACTTCGGTGGCTCCACAGAGGCTGGTCTGAGCGGACTGGCTCTACAGATTTTTATGGACTTCAAGTAGGTACTTGGCAGAGGCAGATTTTAAAGCTGTACACAAAGTGAAAAGACCAAATTCGCAAGTATTTTCCCAAGGAAGAGCTTGGAGGACGTACAGAGGGGCCTTCCAAACAAGATCAGCCATGCAGGGGTCCTAGTAGTTGAAAAAAGACCACTGTTGAGAGCTCGGGGCTAGGTGACACCACTTCCAAGTTCCAGCAGCTGAGAGATCCTGAAATAGATCATGTCTCACCCACCAAAGCCCAAAGGCTCAGTTCTAGGCTTAGCTGCAATCAATGAGGGTTCCCCACCAAAGGTGGGGGGGACAAGCTAAAATGTTGTTTATACTGGGAAATGTGGCTGTTAACTACTCTTTCACAACAAATATAGTTCTACTGCTATGAAATGTCCTTATCGCTGTCACGCCACGTCATGAATGCATCGCCTTGACTCAGTCACGTGGCTGGGGAGAAGGTCTCTGTCTTAATATTTCCTTTTCACTATTGTTTTATCCAGTTGATTCTTATTTACTGCCATAGTGACTCCTTAACTCTTCTTGCCCGTTGCTTTGTCATCTTACATTTAACAACAGTATTGAGAATTATTTTCCAACATCTTGTGGGGGTGTCTGGGAAGATTCATCATTCAGCCCTAAAGAATGCAAAGTCAAAAAGGAGTTTGGGGCTAAATCTGAAATCTTTTCTTGTCAAAGGAAACAAGTTTCTCAATGCCAGCTGGTGAACATAATTGGCTCTCTGGTGGCATTATTCACAGCTTTTCCCTCTGTGTATCTCCCTTTTTTTTCTTTAGATACCTTCCATCTTGCTTGTTAAAAGCAAAGGATATTTCAGAGAATTGGAATTCATTAGTCTTCCTAACAGAGGGAGTCTATTTAGATCTAAATTGGTGGTTAGCAAATATACAGATAATTCCCGCACATTCTTATTTATCTTTCCCAGTTCCGAAGACTATAGAAACAGATGCCTCAACGTCTGGCTGGGAGGCTCTAGTCAATGGACTGGAATACAAAGGTATCTGGGATTCGGAATTGACAAAATTCAATAGAAACAAATTGAAACTCTTCAGTGTTGAGTAGATTATCTCTATAATCAGATTTCCCTAAGGTACTCATAATACCCAGAAATTCTAAGACTGTAGTCTTTCACATAAACAAAACAGGAGGCAAAACATTGTAATGGAAGTGAGGTGCAGTGATGAAAGCTGGGCTGAAGGCTCTTCACATCAAACAAAAGTTGCCAGCAGTTCAGCTGCTGGCAGATGCATCCGACAAGTTATCTATTCACATTGGGAGTGTCCTTGTCTGAGCAGAATCTGTGAGTGATTTTATCGAGTCCTTCAAAACTGGCCCTGCCTTCTGGAACAAACTTTAGGCTTAGCGCACCTGAATGGAATAGAGACATTTGCAAAGCATATTAGACAAAGCCATTCATAAAGATCATCCTAGAACTGGTACTTACATATTTTAATTAGTTAATTAATTTGTTAGACAAATATCTATCCAGTATCTTTGAAGTAATATGTGCTGCATATTGTGGGAAATTTGAATATGAGTAAGAAAGTTCTTGCCTCAAGTAGCTTATTAATAAGTTAAGGTATGTGACATTTTAACAAATAAAATGTGAATTAAGAAATATACAGACTTCAGTGTGTTTAAAGGAAGGAGACCACTGCCAGCTGGGAGAATTGAGGGAAATTTCTTCCAGGAGCTGAGATTTGAAGAACTATACGATCTTGCAGATGGAGAACGAGGAGGAAGACAGTCAGTGGAGGAAACAGCAGAATGCATGGAATACAGGCAGGAGACAACAAGGGGTTCAGTTTCATCGTAGTATTAAGCACCTGTAGAAGATAAGGTCAAGACAGTAGATAGGGATAAAACTAGATGGATGGAATATAACATTTTTCCAGATTCTGAAGGAAAGTTTGTCATATCAAATAATATACTATGTTTAACATATTCTAGTAAAAAATTCATATATTCCAAAACACTGGAGAAAAACACATCTTTGAAAAAATAATGGTGTTCCCCTTAAGTACCACAAGGAATCTGATTTTATTTTCTTTTATTAGGGTAGAAAGAAAGAGTTAGACAAAAATTTTCAATCTGATACAATTGTTCCAAGGGAAAATATTAATATAAAGATTTTACTCCTTTTCTATATTTGTCTCCAGATAAGTCTCTAAAGGAAAGTCTGAGCAATTCTACTTAATCTTAATCAATATGAAGCTAGAAAGTGGAAGGATGAGGAGAGACCCAGAAGGCAGTCTTAATCCCTTACTCAAGACTGATTATACCTCTGCCCTGAGGTTTCACATGACACTGTTCATTTCATGTGTCTTTATTCAAATGATGTTTTTCCCATTGTACAGTGTCTGATGAACAATACAGTCATAAGAACCCACCCACAACTAACAGCAAGGACTAACATTTCTTAAGTAGGGGAAGATACAGCCCCAGGAAATTAAGTCTCCAAAATTCTAGTTCAACATACATTTAGAGAAGAGATTTAAAGGAGTTTTTTTGGGGTTTCTTGTAGGCCTTTTGGAGTAGGGGTGGGGATTTCCTGCTATTTAACTAAACAGTATTTTCTAAGATCTTAGATCTAATACTTTCACTACTGTGAGTGGGAAAATACAGCTGGGAAAAGTGAACTTGGTTGCTAAAAGGGGGATTTTTTGTGTATCATTTAAATGTTCCTGTTTACGAAGAAATAATGATTAGCGTTTAAGATGGAGGAAAATTATGCTAAAATAACTTGCATCAGGTGAAAAAATAACTTAAATCCTGTTACAATATATCAATTATACTTTTAGTTTCAAATTATTTTTCCATCGGTTTTAATGCCTAATTCTCAGTCAAAAAAAATCAAAGTTTATGATTCATAGCATAGCACTAAGATATTAACACAGAAAAACACCTCCACTAAAATAAATTAAAGAGAAATTTTGTTATTTTTAACAAAATACATTAAAATAACAACATTGTATTATGGGTATATGATGTATGTAAATGTAAAATTGATGACAAAATAGTACAAAAGACAGGAGAGCAGGTAAATGGAATTTTACTGTTGTAAGACTCACACATTTTATGTGAAGTGTAATAACTTTAATTCTACGTACACCATATTAAATGAATAATGGACAGAGAAATCCCTAAAGCAAAATCTAAAAGATAATTCAAAGAGAGATGCTGAAAAGTTGACAGAAGAATTAAAATAAAATAATAAAAAAGCTTTAACTTACCTGAAATAAGGGAAGATAAGAGGAAAAGAAGAACAAGAAAACCCAGATGGGACAACTAGACAGCAAGATGGTATTGATAAATGGAGGAAACACTATAATTAAAATGCATAGATTAACAGGTTAAAAAAGCAATACCCTGAAATACTACACAGCAACAAAAAGGAACAAACTATTGGTACACACAACAACTTGGATGAACCTGACGGGAATTATACTAAATGTAAAAAGCAAATCTCGGAGGTTACATCTTGCATGGTTTCATTTATACAATATCCTTGAACTAACACAATTATAAAGACAGAAAAGAGATTTACGTGTTCCAGTGGTTAGAGACTGGGGGGAGAAAGTGTTGTGTCTAGAAAGGAGCAGAACCAGAGAGCCTTGTGGTGATGATCATGTAGCTTGATGTGGTGGTGGTTACACAAAGCTACACATATGATAAAATTACATAGCACACACACATATACACACACAAATGAGTACTTGTAAAACTGGAGAAATCTGAATAAGCTCTTGTCGATTACACCAATGTCAATTTTCTAGTATTGATTTACTGTTTAGTATTAGTATTTACTATTGATGTACTATATTTATGCAAGATGTTAACATTGGGGGACATTGGGTGAAGGGTGTACAGAACCTCCCTATAAATTTATTTGCAACTTCCTGTAAATTTATAACTATTTCAAAATAAAAAGTTGAAAAAAACCAGCAAGATTCAACTACACGCTCTCTCCAGGAAAGGACTTTGAATACAATGTCACAAGTAGATTGAAAATAAAAGGATGGCAAAATATATACCATGTGAAAAGTAAGCATAAGAAAAACTTCAAGAAAAAGAATTTTCCCAGAGATGTAGAGGGGCATTTCATAATGATAAAAGAATCCATTCATTAAGAAGACATGCAATCCTAAATGTGTGTGTGCCTAATAACAGCAGAAAAATAGACAAATCACAATTATAGTTGGGGATCTTAACACTCCTCACTATGAAATTAACAGAACAACAAAAAAACTAAAAGGTTATAGAAGATTTCAACAACAGTATCAAACACGTTTATCAAATTGATATTTATAGAACAGTACACCGTCTATTCAACATTGTACTGGAGGTCTGAGCCAGTGCAACAGACAATAAAAGAAAATAAAAGTATAAAGAGTGGAAAGACAGAAATAAAACTGTCTTTATTCACAGACAACATGATCTTCTACATAGAAAATCTGAAAGAATCTACAAAAAAGCCTCTAAAACTAATAAGAGATGGCAGAGTCAAGGGATCTAAAGCCAATACATTCAAATCAATCGTAGTTTTATATGCTAGCAACAGATTCAATTTAAAATACTACTTATGTTAGCATCAAAAATGTGAAATATTTATGAATAAATTTAACAAAATATTGCAAAACACTGAAAACTACAAAACACTACTAGGAGAAATTAAAAAGGAACTAAACAAATGGAGAGATACATTGTACTCATGGTTGGAAGACTATTGTTAAGATGTCTATTCTCCTCAAATTGATCTGTAGATTTAATGCAATCCCAATAAAAATTCCAGTAGTTTTTTAATATAGAAATTGATGAATTAATTCCAAAATTTTTATGGAAATACAAAGGGCCTAGAAGAGTCAAAACAATTTAAAACAGAAGAACAAGATTGGAAGTCTCACATTATCTGAGTTTGAGACTTCTATAATGCTACAGAATGGAGATAGTGCATTGGTGTAAAAACAAACATATTGATTAATTGGACAGAATAGAGTGCAGAAATAGACCCAAGGTATACAACGAGCTCTTGCAACTCCATAAGAAGATAATAAATAGCCCTATTTTTAAAATGGGTAAAATATTTGAGCAACTATTTTACCAAAAAATATACAATTGGCAAATTAGTGCTCAAAAAGATGTTCAACATTCTTAGTCTTTAGTGAAACGAAAGTTAAAAACCACGTTGAGTTGCCACCACAAATCTACTAGGTTAAAATTTTAAAAGATTGACAATATCAAGTGCTGGTGATTATGAGGAGGAACTGAAACTCTCATACATTGCAGGTGGAAATAGCAAAATGATACAGCTGCTTTGGAAAACAACTTGGCAGTTTCTCATATCGTTAAACACAGACTTATCATACAACTTAGGGATCCCACACCTAGATATGTATCTAAGAGACGTGAAAACGTATGCAAATGTTTATAGCAGCTTCATTCATAATTTCCCCAAACTGGAAAAAACTCACATGTCTAACAACTGGTAAACAGATAAACAAATTGCAGTACATCTGTGTCATGGAATACTACCACTAATATATGCAACAACACAGCATGGATGAACCTCAAAGGCATTAAGCTAAGTGAAAAAAGCCAAAACAAAAAGGGTGAAATACTATATGATTGCATTTATAGATCATTCCGGTAAAGCAAAACTATAGTGAAAAAAAAATAAGATCAGTGTTTGCCAGGGACTGGTGGTAGGAGGAAGGGATTGGATTAAAAAGATGAGCTTAATTCTATGTAATTTATACCTCAGTTTAAAAATGTATCAAAACTTTGTAGGATGTAGCTAAAGCAGTGCTTAGAGGGAAATTTATAGCTTTAAATGCTAAAATTAGAAAAGAAAAAGTTTTAAAATCAATGATCTAAGTTTCCACTTTAAGAAGCTATACAAAGAAGAACAAATTAAATGCAAAATAAGTAGAAGAAAGGAAGTAAATAAAGATAAGAGCAGATATCAGTGAAATAGAAAACAACCAAAGGGAAAATTCAAAACCAGTATTTGATTCTTTGAAAAGATAAATAAAGTTGATAAACTGTTGGCAATACTGTTCAAGGAAAAATAAGAGAAAATACAAATTGCCAATACAGGGAATGAAAAAGGCAGTATCACTAGAGACCCTGTAGACATTAAAAGAATAAAAAGACAATAGTCTAAACAAATAAATTTGACATCTTGGATGAAATAGAAGAATTTCCTAAAAAATACAAATTACCACAACTGACACAAGAAGAAATAGAAAATTTGAGCATTCCTATGTATGTTAATGAAATTGAGTTGACATTTGAATGGCTTCCCACAAAGAAAACTCCAGTCCCAGATAGTTTTACTGGTGAAATCTATCAAACAGTAAGAAAGGAAAATATCTGTGTTACACAATTCCTTCAGAAAATTGAGGAGGGGACATTTTTCAACTACTTACATACGGCCAACATATCCCTGATACCCAAACCAGACAAATACATTACAAGAAATGAAATCTATAGCCCAATAACCCTTATTAACATGGATGCAATCTAAATTAAGTAGGAATTCAAATACAGAAACATATAAAAAGAATAATATACCAAGATCAAATGAGGTTCATCCTAGGAATGCAGAGGTGGTATCACATTTTAAAGTCAATCAAAATAATTTACCATATTAACCATATAAAACAGAAAATTCATTTGATCATCCAAATATATAGGGAAAAAATATTTGATGTAATTCAATATACATTCAGGATTAAAAAGAAAAACCTCTCAGCATACGAAAAAATAGGAGAGAATGTCCTCAGTCCGATAAAAAGCATCTACAAAAAACCTATACCTAATATCATACTTAACAGTGAAAGATTTTTCCCTAAGACTGGGAACAAACAAGGCTGTCTGCTCTCACCACTTCTATTAACAATGAAGTAGAGACCTTAGGCACTGCAATAAGATAAGAAAAGAAGAATAAAGAGCATATAGATTAGAAAGACAGAAGTAAAACTATTTGCAGATGACATGATTGTATATGTCCAATTAATCTACATCTAATCAATCTATAAAAAACTACTAGAATTAGTAAGTGAATTCAGCAAGATCACAGGATACAGAGTCAACACACAAATTAATCATATTTCTTTATAACAACAAATAACTAGAAAATAAAAAATGTTAAGTAATATTTATAGTAGTATCAAAAATACTTTGGGATACGGGCCCACCCAGTGGCTTAGTTAAGTTCACACTCTGCTTTGGTGGCCCCGGGGTTCAAGGTTCAGACACCAGGCATGGACCTACACACTGCTCATCAAGCCATGCTGAGGTGGCATCCCACGTACAAAATAGAGGAAGACTGGCAACAGATGTTAGCCCAGGGCGGATCTTCCTCACCAAAAAAACCCACAAAAACCAAAAAACTTTGGGATAAATTTAATAGAAGTAAGTGTAAAACTTCTACATTGAAAATTACAAAACATTGTTGAAGATCCAAATAAATAGAGAGAATATCCATATTCAAGGATGGCAAAACTCAATATTAAGACGTTAATTCTCCCTTAAATTTCTCTGTAGATCCCATACCATTCTAAACAAACTCCTAGAAGGTATTTTTAAAAAACAGAAATTGACAAGCTGGTTATAAAGTTTATGTAGAAATGCAAATGTCCTAAAAAACCAAACTATCTTAAAAGTGAAGAACAATATCCAAAGACTTATTCTACCTGATTTCAAGAGACATAGTCCAAAACTTAGCTGTCAATTTAATTTTCAACCAAGACACCAAAGCAATTCCATGGGGAAAGGAAAGCCTTTTCAAAAAAATGATGCTGGAACAACTCCTATCAAAATGCAAAAAACCAAGAACCAAAACTAAAAAACCCAACAAAACAAAACACAAAAACAACAACAACAAAAGCCTTGACCCCTACTTCACACCATCACAAAAATTTATTCTTAATAGATCACAGAACTAAATCTAAGGAGCTAAAAACTATAAATCTTCTTGCATAAAATATAAGAAAATATTTTTATGACCTTAGGGTAGCAAAGACTTCTTAGACAGTGCCCAGAAAGCACTAACCATAAATAAAGAATTGATTAAAAAGTGGACTTCAGGGGCTGGCCCCGTGGCCGAGCGGTTAAGTTCCCGCGCTCCGCTGCAGGCGGCCCAGTGTTTCGTTGGTTCGAATCCTGGGCGTGGACATGACACTGCTCATCAAACCACGCTGAGGCAGCGTCCCACATGCCACAACTAGAAGGACCCACAACAAAGAATATACAACTATGTACCGGGGGGCTTTGGGGAGAAAAAGGAAAAAATAAAATCTTTAAAAAAAAAAAAAAAGTGGACTTCATTAGATTTTAATATTTCTGTTCATCCTAAGACCCATTAGAAAAATGAGTAGACAAGACACAGACATTCACAATACATATCTGACAAAAGACTTATGTCCAGAATATATAAACAACTCCTATAAATCTATAATACAAAAAGACCAACAACCCAATAAAAAAATAGGAAAAGACTTAAACAGGTACTTCACAGGGAAAGATATGTAAGTAGTTAATAAGTGCATGAAAAAGAGGCCCTAATCATTAGCCATCAGGGAAACGTAAAGTAAAACCACAATGAAATACCCTACAGCCTTACCAGAACGGTTAAAACTAAAAAGACTGATAACACCAAATGTTGGTGAAGGTGTGGAGCAATGGGAACTCTCATAGCTGACTGGTGGGTGTGTAAAATGTACAGTCACTTTGTAAACCAGTCTGGCACTTTCTCATTAAGCATAAACCTATACTATGAGCCAGTTATTCCACTTCTAGGCTTTACCTAAGAGACATGAAAACATACGTACATCAAAAGTCTTGTACGGGAACATTCGTTGCAGCTTTATTAATAATATCCTAAAACTGGAAATGACCCACACGCCTACCAACAAGCGAATGGATAAACAAATCATGGTTTATCCATAACCAAATACTACTTACCAATAAAAAGGAAAAACTACCGATTTACACAACGTGAGTGACCCCCAAAAACTCTATGCTGAGTGAAAAACCCAGACACAATAGAGTATATACAATAAATTTTCATTTGTATGAAGTTCTAAGACTGGTAAAGATAATCTTTGATGAAAGAAATCAGAACGGTAGTTGTCTCAGTGGATGGAGGGGATGGGGATTGACTGGGAAGGAAATGAGATGAGGGATCTTTCTGGGGTGATGGAAATGTTTGATATATTGACAGGGATATGGACTATATGGGTGCAGGCAGTTATCAAAACTCATTGAACTGTACACTGTGCATGTCAATATATGTATATTATACCTCAATTAGAAAAGTTTTGAGGAGTGGATTGAAAAACTGCTATTAAGCTACTTTAACAAAACAAGCTTAGTAAAGTCTGCTTTTAAGGGAAATCAATATAAATCTGGAAGCTACCGATATTGGAGACTTTGTAATCAGGCAAAAGGAAAAAGAGGAAGCAGGGATACTAGCCAGGGCCATCATTTATCGTGGGCTTACTAAGACCTCTGCTAACTGCTTTACTGCATTTTCTCATTTAATTCCCTCAACAACCCTTTTTTCAGATATAGTAGAAAAGACATGATTTAATAAACAAATCTTCCCACCATCCTTAGCAAACACCTTAGGTATAAAAGTCCCCTATAAACTCAAGATACCAAGGTACTTTTTCCTCTTTTTAAAATTCCAGGCAATAAGCGGTGAATGTTTTCTTAAATCTACTATTATTATCACTAAGGAATGTGAACTGTAGAAAAAAATACCTATTACCATTTTCGGTTTCAGCAATACTCATAAAATATGTGCTGTGATCGATGACCACAATTCTTAAAACATGTTGATTCCATGAAACTCATATTTTTAGACTATCTGCCCCTCACAATGTAAGTTGGGGGCTAGAAAGTGTGGTTTGCCTAATAAACATTTTGCCTCACGCTCACTGCTAAAATGAGTCTAGCACAACTTCCCTACCAGCTCAACTAGAGTCTCAGAATAAAACTCCTCCTAGGCTCTTGCATAAATGGCAGGTGGTTTTACAGAAGGGTAACAGGAAGAGGAAAGGACAAGATGGCCCTTACCACATCCAATACAGCACCGACAAATGTGTCCAGGTACACAGTGGTGACCTGCGTCCAGTCGTGAACTCACCTCACTTCCTTGTGATATTTCTGTAATAGTTTCTTGAGGAGATGATCGAGAGCAGAATTCCTGGGATGAGGTGTATCTATGGCTACGATTCTTTACAACTATCACTGTAAGGATGAAAATAAGAGAAACTTAGCATCTTTGGGAGATCTCAGACTGTTCAGGACTTGATGGCTCCTAGCAGGACATAGTCTTTAGCTCACCCCAATCTGCTTAAGTTCAAAGCCAGTTGGTGGGCTTTTTGTCAGATGCTTATTTCAAGCAAGCTGATGGCCTAAGTGCCCAATGGAGAAATCTCATTATGAAGATAAATAAATCAACCCATCTCCGTGGACGCAAACCATACCTGTAATTCCATTTTTACAGCAATCACGCATCTTGGAGACAGAATTCTTTCTTTATTTCTGTATTATCCTCTCCAGGTACCTGGAAGAAACCTTCCTATACACTTAATGCAGAAATTAACTTCCCTCTTGGATTTTTCTTTTGATTTTTCCATTTGTAAGTCAGCAATTAATTAGAAAACCCAAGCATAAACTAGACAAACCAATGAACTCAAAGATCTGGGTGGATTTCTAAATAATGGGGTTATTGAGATTTCAATTCCTACATTTCTTCTAAAAACAAACAAATAATTAAAAAAAACTCTTTTCTCTCTCAGTCTGTCTTTAAAATGCACTTGTCAGAAAATGAGATCTTTGTTTTGGGAAAATTTTGTCTGGTTCCAGGGAACAACCATTTCCTATGACCCAAGAATCTTGATTTGTAGAGAAACAGTGATTGGCGTTGAGGCAGGAGAGGCCAAGGGAAAGGAAGCAAAAGAAATGAGCACCAACAATTGGAAGTGACAAATTTGTGAGGGCTTTCTCTGAATTGCAAAAAGATATTTTGTTCACAAGCTTTGCCAGCCCTTGGGGGATTCAAAGCTTCGCTAAGTCATTGGACTGAAGCAAATTGCACACCTCCTGCCACAGTGCGTGAGTGAAATCTATCTGTAGTGTCCTGCGCGTGAATTCAGCTCAGCTCTCAGTGGTTTTGATGGTTATTTTGATGAGCTGCTGAAGGTATGTGGGATCCAGCAGGAAACTGTAAATGAGATATCCTCTCCCTGTGCGACAGTCCTGTTTATACCCATTTCTTTATGAATGATGTCACGTCGCTTGCTGCCACAGGCAGCAATTTCTATGACTTATCAATGTCAGTGTGACCAAAATGCTAACAATGATGCTGGAGGTGCGATTTTCCAGGCTCATTGTGGGCAGTAGAATATTCACTCTCATTACCATCCGAACTGGGAATCCAATGAGCATTTTAACTCCCTAACTATTCACCCAAGAAGATGCCTCAAGTGGCATCAGCTATGCAGGCGTGCGGGACTAAGGTGGGTAACTTGCATCAGGCATCATTTTTACGGCTTTGTGAACTGTGATTGTCAAAAAATGCGCCGTGAATCTCTCTACCTGAGACCACTTCTTGTTGGCATACCCCAGGTGAGAGAAGTCAGGAGCACAAAGCAATGCTGGTCTGGTGCTTTTCTTGACAACTTCAGTTTGGGCAACTTCACTGTTAACTCGCTTGGAAGCTCCCAATCCAAGTCCCACTTGGGGAAATACTGAAATGTACATGTTTCAATAGAGGAAACTACCTGAGACAGAGTTAAAACATAATTCTGAGCAATGAATGTGTGTTCCCTCCACCCTCTGCTCAGAAAGACTCAAATTCCCCTCTGCCATCTTTGCTAGGAAACAATTCATAGGGCCCCTATGAATAAATATATATTTTCTAGACTGTGTCAAAGTCTTTGGGTAAAAAGAGACAGTTCTGGAAGCTCGAATTAGGAACAAAAGAGAAAAAAATCAAAGATAGGAGGAAAATAAGAAGCAAATGAAAAAGTGTGCTTAAATAAACTATAAGGGGAAAGAATTCTTTGTTTAAAATGGGAAGAAATAATAAATTACATTTCTCCTATGAATGCAAATTTGCCTGAGGAGAAAGATCAATTACAGGAGAGAGATTAAGAATTTAAGTGACCATTAATTAACAGTAAATTATGCCCCTTGAAAGCTAATGTGACATTCACACAAGCACTAAATGACTCGCAGTTCAGTGATGTTTCAAGAGACGCTGATGGAAGCTATCACCAGACCCAGGAAAGACGCCTCGCTTGCACTGCCTCCTTGAATGCTAATGATAGCTTCAAATAATTCACTTGTAAGATTTCTGGAAAGTAGAATGTGTTAAGCACTAAGCTATCAAGCACTTTTAGGTGAAGAGAGATTTTTTTAGAAAGATAAGAACACAATAGAATTATTCCTTTGTTTTCCTTGTATTAATGAGTTACGCTCACACACACCTATCTTAAAGTGTTCTGGGCACTTCAATGGAAAGAGCTATTCTTGCTTTAGTGAGTTCCCTATCTTTATAAGAGAATTATACATACATCTGAGAGGTTACAAGGAAATAGAGGTTTAGGTGTGTGGTAATATCGAATACCTAATACCGATTGAATACTTGCTGTATGCCAGGCATTGGGCTAAGAGCCCTTTACATAAATGATCTCATTTCACTTTTACAACAGCCTTAGGAGATAGGTACCCCACACCTCTATGAGGAGTCACTATTATTACAGGTGGGGGACCACAGGCGTAAGGGAGGTTAGTACCACCCAAGGTCATAGAGCTTGCAAGTGAAGAGGTTGGCATTCAAACACAGCTGATCTGGATCCAAAGCCCAAGCTCCTAATCATGACACCACACCGACCTGGCTCCCTAAGAATTTTAGCCCCAGCACTGAGTAACGCTTCACAAGGAAGACTGACATGATGCATGGTGTACATTATTGGGCAGAAACAGCCCATTGTTATTTTCTGGGTATGTGTGTTTTCAGGTCAACAACATCTTACATTTGTGTTGCATCTTATAATTTCACAATGCTATCTTATTTGACCTTCATGAATATACAAAACAGTTAGCTCACAGGGAAACTGAATCTCTAAGAGATGAATTAACTTGCCCAGGGTCACCTGGCTGCTGAGTAGTGGAGCAGGAACTGAATGGTTCTCCTGGGCCAGGTCCCCCACCCCAGCACACATACTGCCTCCAGGGAGCAGCTGTGAACTGGTAGTTGGTTCAATGCTCTTGTATTTATGAATCACCTCGATATTAACTTGGTAAAAATTCCAAAGGGCTGATTTTTCTACAACAAATGTTTTCAGTATGATTTATGGTCAAGCACTATTACTAGACAGTATTAAAACACTTTTTTCTGCCACATTTAGAACAAAAATCAAGCCTAATGCAAAACATTACAAAGAGACATCATTAAGAGTTTCTTCTGTTTTCTTACCTTCATTTTTCTATTTTATCTTACTTAGTTTAATGCTCATAATTATTTTCTGCTAAGAAACCCATTTGGCATTTAATGAAATTTCCTCTGTTTTCATTTTTGTAATTAAGATATGCTTTTATCCTTTAAGTTCAACATCCAGGACTTTTATACTTTAATGATAAGTGGCTATTTTTCTTCTCTACCCAATAAAAAAATCATTTCCAGCTGCTTGGCTACCGAATTCCTTCCTCATCTCCATAATTGACTCATTCCACTTCCAGTTATATTTTAAAACATGGAAATTCAGATGTGAGCTCTAGGAGAACCCTCAAGAAAGTGGGATATTGGGAATCACCAGCATAAACATAAATTCTTGATTCGTGCATTTTTTCTAAGAATCGATTGTATCCTAACTCAAATGATTCAGTTCAGTAGAGTTAACATTGGTGCCACGGAAGTTAATTCCAGAAATTTTATGTTAGTGCCTAATGTGCTTTTAAGGGGACTTGCACACTCAAAACATGCAAGTTTATAGTACTTGTCTTTAGAGATATGTTCAGCTATACAGACTTTGTACGGCTGGACGTAAAGCGCCTAATATCAAAATGATCTCCAGGTGTCTGTAGCCATGATGTGTCCAAGGGACTCTTCTTCTGGGTTACCAAAAACTTATAATGAAGCCAAGACTATTTTGAATAAGAAAAATGTATTATTCAGACATAAAACAAATCTGAAAAAGAATGCCCCAAACTCTCAATGTAAATTGCTGCAGAGAGAGCTTGATTTCTAGAGAAGGAGAGATTTATCAAACAATTCTAACATTTCAGAGCACATTTTCAGCTAGGTAAAAAGCCCCCCTGTGTGACTCTGCATGTACATGTACCTGTGATTGTAGGAGCCGAGTCAAAACAAGCCACTGGTTTCCATGTAGCTTCATGGGACTGGTATTTACAGATGATGAATAAAAATGAGCACTTGTGAGGAGCTACTCTAGTTTGTGAGTTAATATTCAATGTCTAGTGAGATCATAAGAGGACTCACCTGAGGCAGCCACTGGGATGAAGGGCCACAGAGGAGCCATTGCTCTTGCCATCGTGTTCCTGGGCACGTCCCAAAGAGGAGAAGTGCAAACTTGCCTATTGGATGGAATGCCACTCAATTTTTCCTAAAAGGGCTCCTCTTTACTCCATTCTCCTCTGTTTGCCAATTTATGCTGTCCTTGCTTGGCACTACTTTATAAACGCTAAATGGGACCAAAGGCAACACCAGCACCACCACACAAATGTTTTGGAATTGACACCATCGTGATACTCCTTAACTTCTCCATTTGGTTCTGCCCCAGGATCAGATCATAGCCAGCATTTCAATTTCCCTGACAGGAGCTAGCTAAGTGAATAATGTAATCTGAGAGGAGCCCCAAAGGAGAGGAAATTCCACACTAATATGATTTCCTTTACAGCCTTTACCTAAGGCAATGCTCTTGCTGACATTCAGGACACTAATTTCATTAATAATTGAGATCCAAATAGCTGTTCTAAATCAGACTTATGCAGTAACATCTTCAGCATTTGACAGTGTTTATTGGACTCTTGAATTACACAAGGCTGATGGAAACCTGGTATTCTCTAATGAAGAACGACTGCTAACAACACAGTGGGAAAAGGGCTTTTTGTTTTTCCTGAGTCCTTGAAATTAAAAGAAATGTTGATTTTTGATAAACAGGAGTGCTTCTTAAATTTTCACTGCCCACAATTCAGAGAGTGCTTCTAGGCTTATTGAAGATGAGAACTACTAAAGTTTAATATCATTCAGTAAATTTTTTTTCCACTTTTTGATTGAGTACCCATTCATTCTTCATTATTAAGCAAAAAGATGTGTAATTCTATATAACTCTATCTTCCATTGGTAGACCCCTAGATGCTCTAGAAACAGACACTAAACTTCATATCATTTCCAACATCTGCCTGCTTTTTACTATAAATGGGATTGTAGAAGCACAGGTTTGAGATAAGTTTTCACAGAGCGAATCGAGGGGGAAAAGTATATACTTGATCCCTGTTCTCCTAATTATTCAGTCCATTTGGTTAGATTCCATGAAGCTCTGTTCTGAATTTTCATCTACCAATAAAATGTAGCCTGATTGGTTTCCTGCTATTTGTGAAGAGAGTTACAAATATGGAAAGGGAGAAACCTAGGAGGAACCCCGTGGTGCTGAGTTGGTTTTAGAGGTGTCAGTGTGAACTCATGGTTTTCAGGATACGTAGCTAAATGCAGAAGTAAATACAAATGCAGATGTCTGTGTGCACATGTTCATACACACATATAACCCTAGCTCTGTCTACTAGAGGGCCTGGGAGCAGGGACACCCCAATAGCAATGAGTCCACCTAAAATTCAGATCTTAGTTTCTAAGTACCATACCAACCTGAAAGGAAGAGATGGAGAAATGACTGATGCCAGGGCTGGGGCAGAGAAAATATAAGAAAAGCCTAGAACATCTCACCGTATCATAGAGTAAAGAAGTGCTAAAAGAAGGATGGGGTTGTGATCCAAGGACATGGTCGGCTTGAAGGGTCTCCCATTGGCCAAATCTGGGAGAAGTTGAGCATCAAAATCAATAATGGTGATAAGGAACTATAACCCACTAAATAAAATAATAATCCACCAATCCATACTGATTTAAGTAAATAAATGAATGGGAAGAAGAGAAAGCTTTTCCTTAAATTAGAACGCCAACTAATAAATGCAGAAGGAATGATGGAACCTTCATGGTAATGATTAATTCACTCAAGAAACATCAGTAAGTGATAAAAACTAGCTGGTGAAAGTTTGATGAGGAACAGGACATTTACACAAAATACTTATTAATTACAAAGATTGAAAAACAAACTTTCAGGGGCCGGCCTGGTGGCACAGGGGTTAAGTTCGCACCTTCTGCGTCAGCGGTCTGGGGTTCGCCAGTTCAGATCCTGTGTGTGGACATACACAGCACTTGTCAAGCCATGCTGTGGCAGGCGTTCCACATATAAAGTAGAGGAAGATGGGCACGGATGTTAGCTCGGGGCCAGTCTTCCTCAGCAAAAAGAGGAGGATTGGTGGCAGATGTTAGCTCAGAGCTAATCTTCCTCAAAACAAACAAACAAACAAAAAAACCTATCAGTGGAGAAATCTGGCAGACAACACCTTGATCAAATGAGAATTAACATCACCAGTTACTGGAATTGTGTGCCACAAGATAGGAAGGATCAAGAAGATACAACAGCACTTCTGTTATCATCCTGCCAAAAATTCGTAACTTGAATCTATCCAGGAGGAAACATCAGACAACCTCATATCATGGGACATTCTACAAAAAAGCAGGCATATAGTCTTGAAAAGTATCAAGGTTATGAAAGTTAAGGAAAGACTGAGAAACTGTATCACACAAAAGCAGATAAAAGAGGCATGACAACTCAATGCAATGTGTGATTCTGGATTGGACCCTTTTGTTATAAAGAATATTTCAAGAAGAATTGGTGAAACTCAGATGGGGTCTGTGGCTTAGATGGCAGTAATACAGCAGTGTTGATTTCCTGATTTTGGTTGTTTTGACATGATGTAAAATAATGTCCTCGTTTGTAAGAATAACACGCTAAGTACTCAGAGGTGAAGGGGTGTCATGTTGGCAACTTAGTCTGAAATGGTGGGGGGCGAGGTGTTTCTACCATTCTTCCAATTTTACTTGGCATTTGAAAATATTTCAGAAGAAAAAGAAAAAATAAATAAATATAGCCTGGTAGAGGAACTTTGATACAAAATTACGGAAATTTTATTTGAGAAATACCCTTTAGAGAGGGTGGCCAGAAAAATGGGGCTTTGTCAAGAGTTAAGATGACTGACCGATCTGGCCATCAAAGCCTCAGCCCTTCCCATCAGTTTGCTAAATTGCCGGCTTCTACCTATGGGATGAATTAGAACAAGAGAAAGGCAAGCTGCAGGCAGCCTGTCTATATAAGTAGCACTTTTTATGGGAAGGAAACACAGAAGCTTGCCTTTATGCAAAGGTTTAGTCGAGATGATATCGACCTTGTATTCTTGCCACGCGTTTTAGTAAGCCATGACTCTAAGTCAAACCTTCTGGGACGTGCTTCCCTCCCTTTTTGTCTCACTGTCTCATATACCCATCTGTTACTGGAAGGCCATTGCTAATGATGTGTAATACAGGTACATTACGACCTTCATTAGCTAATTTAACAACAGTCTGGTGATCCTGCCCATTACTGCTCTTTATTGGCTGATGAATTCTGCCAAGACGGGAAAGGTTTTGCGCGAGCGACTTGTCTTCAAAGTGTTTTATATACAAATGCTTCCTGATTTTTCTTTGGTCACCCCGCTCTGCGGCACGAGATGGCTCAGATCTTCCTTTTTCCAGCCTTACTGTCCTGTCAGGGTTTACTTTGTTCACTCAGTGCCTTTAGATTTAGAATGTCTTCCCCACTCAACCTTTAAATTTTCATGAAAACCGTCTCTTCTCACTCCTTAAATAGAGCACTTTTTACTCACGTTGTTTCTAGTAATCCATCAGTGAAAGATTTCACCCCCTTAGACATCTCCTTAGGAAGGATGAGGGTGGGGGTGAACCCCATTCCAGCCCCTCAAGCTGATCAGTGTACTAAAATCAAAAATTGGAATTACCAGGGGCTATGAATTCAGGCTTCTTAAATATCACCTGAAAAAAGAAAGACTTATTAATCTGGGGTTTGAATCTACTATTCTCCAACAGTAGTTCAAGCCAGACCTATCATTAATAGAGTACCCAGAAACATGTTTCTTTCAGAAGTCCCCCCTCCACATTCCCATGAGCCCTTGCACTTCATTTCTCCGTTATTTCCAAGTAAGACATGACACCTCTTCAATGGACCAGTATCTTTTGGAAGAAGCAGGGGGAAGGGGTTTATTATGCAGACATAATAAGGAAGTGTTTATTATGCAAACAGCAACTGAGTTATGTGTCCTTTAAGACTACTAAATAGTTTTTAATTACTGCTATATCAGTAAATCCCATAAATATGCAAATGCAATTAGTTCACAAAATAGGCCTTAAATATCTTTATTCCTCTCCAACAAAGTTCTTTGAAGTTAATCTCTAACTCTCTTTGTTCACTCCCTTGGCAGTCGTGCTAAAATGGACAGGAATTTTGACAGATGTACATATTCAGGGGGAACCAAATTTTCTGAGCACATCTGGTCAGGCTGGAGGAGAAAAGCAGAAATGGACACTCAAGCCAAACTCAAATATTTAATAAGCAGAGTCCCATATGAAATTTCTTTTACTCTATAGCATTATCCCCTGAAATAAATATCAAGGAGACCCCGGGACACCACTTCAAGTCCAGAGCCAGGCTCAACACTTGATTTCCTTCTGGTTCAGAGTTTCATTTTTAATAATCATGCATATTTTCTGGTCCCTAAGAATAAATAAATAAATAAACAAGTAAGCAAACAAATAAACCAAGGAACAGCGTTCCCCGTGACTCTGACCCTTCCAGGTTCTGTGACATGGTTTCCTATGGGGGGGTCATAGAACATAGGAGCCAAGGTTCCAAGCTTTGGAGTCAGACACACCTTGTTTGGCCTCCCAGCTCCATCTCTTGCTAGATGCTCACGGCCTCGGTCACACTGCTTACTGTTTCTAAGCCTTAGTTTTCATATCTGTAAAAGGGATAGAATAGGCTCTGCTTTGTTTTCTGTGGTTGCATAATAAATTACCACACACTTAGTGGCTTAAGACAAAATTCATTTATGAGCTCAGACACAGTGTGGATGGATTCTCTGCTCAGGGTCTCACAAGGCGGTAATCATGGCGGCGCACTGGAGGTGGCTCTCACGGCGTCAAAAGAGCCAATTGTGGACATCCCTTCCCAAAGCTGTGTTCAGTGACAGCAAGTTAGTAATTTGGAATCAGCCGTGTTAGGAGTATTTGCCACAGGGAAATCAGCGAACGCTGCAAATTAGGGCCCCTTCCACCAGCTGGCTACTAAACAGCTACTCGCAACCATGACCCACCCCCTTGAACTCACAGGGCCTTGCAGACACCTCTGTTATAGCACTTATTCAAGTATCATATGTCTATAGGTTTACTTTCCTATCTCTTCCAGAATTCTGTGAATTCCTTGAAGGTAGAGCATTGTATCTTATACATCTTTGTATCTCCAGCACAGAGCTTGGTACCTAGTGCTCATCAAATGTTGGAGAAGGATGGAAGGAAGATTAACAAATGCGCAGAAAAGAATTTTGGTTTATGTGAGACAGATGACACTAAGAAGGGCCCAGATTTTTCACAACCATATCCAATATGCTATCCTTATATCACCCAGCTCACAAAGGACGGGCGAGAATGATTACTTGGATTCAGAGCAAGGTTGCTTTTATTTGGTTTGCTCTAGAAGTGGTTAGCAAGAAGTGCAAAGGATAAACATGGGACACAGATGCAAGGTATCCGTGCCCTTCTTTGATTTTCTCAGAAGATGCCTAAAATTCAGGGGTCTTGCAGTCATCAAGAGTGAGGTGTTCCCCCAAAACCCAGAGGAACATAGAACCATGGGCCTTCTGCTTCTGTTTATGCCCCAACTACGTCAGTTCCAGGAAGCTGCTTAGACGGCAATGCAAGGCAGATAGTCTTACTCAGTAAGCTGTTGTCTGGGTCTTCTGCCCAGATCCTAATCCTCGAAGTCTTGCTGTGCCAGCACTAGGGAATCTCCCTTGATCTGTGGCTCACTGCAGGGCCCAGGACTTTTCCATTTAGGCCATTTAGGAGTTTCCTATGGAGAGGCCTGGATACTGTCAATCATGGCAGCCAGTAAGTTACTCTGGTTCAGGTCTAAATTTCTGGATATTGCCATCTCTGCTCTGGACTCAAGATGGGGCAAGGGCTTTGATCTTTTAGAGCTTGTCTTATTCATTCATTCATTCATTCATCCACTCACTATGTGGGGAATTGTGGTAGACACTGGGGTTATAAAGATAAGAAAGTTCAGGGAACTTAGGGTGGAGTTCATAGATAAGAAACTCTTAGAATACAATGAGATAAATGCCAGCAGATGAGTGAACTGGGGAGGATGGAGGTAAAAAAAAAAAGCCCAGATTTGGGGTGGGGTGAGGAGAGACTTTTTACAAATGGCATTTGTGCCAGGTAAAGATAGTCAGCTAGGTGAGGAGAGGGAGTGTGGAGCTCCCAGCGCAGGGAATAGCAGGTGGAAAGGCTGGATGGCGAGAGAAGAGAATATGGGAACTTCCAAGGGGTTGCAAGCCTCACTTCGTAAAATTTGGGGGCAGATAATTCCACATTCACATGAGTTGAGTGGATTAACAAATCTACGATACCAAGTGTTGAGGGAGAAATAAAATGGAAAAGTGAAATATTGTATAAGTCTGTATAAGTGCTGTTATTATAAAGCTGTCACCAAATGGACTGTAGCAATTATTCTAAAATGCACAACAGCTGTACTTGTCCCCGTTCTGCCATAGCTGAAATTTACACTGTCATTGCTCCAGGAGGAAGCCTTGGCACTAATGATAGGCTGGCTGACTATGGCTAGAGTGTGACAGACCTCTAGTTAGAGCCCCTGAAGACTCCAAGCAGCGGAATAGGAAAATGCAAAGCTAGGTGGAAACCAAAGTAAATGTAGTCAGAGCGCCGCCTTGTGGCAGCCATCATGCCTGCAGCCCCAGAAAACTCCAACCTATTTTACATTTTATTATCCCGGAATACTTTTACATGACTTGAAAGTCATGTCAAGCCTCTATTCGTGCCACCACGATTTTTTCTTTGCTCTAAATATCCCTCTTCAGGTTCCCCAACCCCAACTCACACCAACCCTTCTCGTTTGTTTCCACTCTGCTTACAACTGTCAATCAATTCCTCCCCGCTTACTTCCTTACTCTTGTTCCTCCAAACTCTGCTCCTGGGAGCTTCCAAGTTTCCCAGCGACTCAGTGACTTCTTAGCGGGTAACCTCCCCGTCCTCTTCCTAAGAGTAGGAATAAACAAAGCCTTGGTTCTCCACCTCTGGAAAGTTTTAAACTGTCTTATTAAAAACCATATAGAATTTTAATATTAGACTGAAAGGATAAAATTCCATAAAGTTGACTGTCTTGGATTGGGTTTTCCCGCAGCCTACCTGAGATAGGGATCTGCGTCTGAGTGTTTATTACAGAAGAACGCACAATGGAATAGCTAAGGAACAAGGGTGGTTTTAACCTGACTCTACGTGGAAATGTGACAGTGAAAGCTACACTAAGAGTTCGTTCATTAGGAAGGGAGCCTGGCTGTCATACTCTCACTCACACCTGTCAGTCACTAGCTATGGTCCTGAGGGCCGAGATGACAGGGAGACAACTCCCAGGCATTTCTTGCTCTTTTTCTGGGCAGGCAAAGCTTTACTAGCCCAAGAGAGGTCTACAAAAGTTCTAGGTGTGGATGTTTGGAAGCAATAGCACACAGAAGCCAAGAGAGGGATGCAGAGAAACAGTAAAAAGGGATCTGAGAAGATCTGGGAAGACCACTGAAGGTTTCCACTGCAGAGACGGTGAAGATTTACGGGAGGCACTAAGTTTCTTATTTCTCCAGAAGACAGTGGAACCCGATGATCGACTTTTTGGGAGCCTAATCATACAGAAATATAAACAGCTATTTTCAAATGAATACTAACCCTCCCGAAGAAAGCACTTCTCTTCCCCAAATAATCAATGATGATTTTGCCATAAATTTTAGCTCAGACACCTGATTCCTAACTTGATCACGTCTTTTAAGAATAAGGTATGAAATCATAAAATCTGAAGTCTAAGTTATACTGATGTGAAGTCTAAACGAGTAACTTGCAATGCTGATAGCACATTAGGATCATCTGGAGTATTTAAAAATTTCCTGGGCCCCACCTCCACAGATTCTGATGTTATGGTGTAAGCTGAAGACCAGGCATTAGCATGTTTCTGAAACTCCACAGGTGACTCCAATGTGCAGGCAGATCTGAAAACCACAAGTTGAAATCAATGCAAATAGACTCACTCATAGATGGACGGATTCAATTATTCAATTCAATTCCATTCAATTATTATCAAATTCTACTTTGATGCTTGTAAAAGGAAACTGTCGGAATGTCTGCCTGTCTACACTTCCCTTCTCTGAGAATTGCCTTTTTCTCCAGTTCCAGTGGACATAGATGTTATTTCACCTTCTCTGACCAAAGCCAATGGGATAAGGGGTGGACATTTGGTCCAAGTGGACCACTAGACTCTCTCCCAGAACTTGGAACCAGGAAAATAAGTCACTAGCCACTTGGTTAGTGGTGCTGGGGCTGGAAAAGTGTCATGGACCCAGGGCTGGGGTGATGCCAATTTCCACCATTTCCACAGAGAAGCAAAGAATGCTGGACTACAGAGAAGAAGAAGAAAACAGACCTGTTGAGGATGAGAAAGGATGAGAAAACACATGTGGCAACAAAGACAGGAGTAATTTTGACTTCCGATGATTCTCCAAGAACTGGTTTTAGTACTTGTACAGCCCGGCTGCACTACTACAATATTGCTCTCTGGCCTCCAAAAAAAAAAAAAGTCGCCCTCCCGACCACTTTTTACTTTGAGCTGCTTTGTGCTGGTTTCTATTGCTTATAACTAAAAAGTTTTTGTTAAAGCAATGGTAGTTTGGCCAGGTGCTAAGTCTTTGCCCCCAAATATCTTTCTGTTAGGTAAAGTACATAGAGGGGTAGTACAAACATAAAGTGCATACTGTGTGTAAGCTGATTGTGCACATGTGTTTCTGAGCCTGTGTCGAATCATTCCCCACCGCCATATTTGTCTACCCCTCTATACTGAAGGCTCCTTCAGGGAACGAGGCTGTGCCTTAATCATGCAGCCAGCATCTAGCACAGTAAAGTAGTGTAGTGGATGTTCAAGAAATAATTGTCGAATTCAACTATTAGGCTTGTCAAACACAATATGTATATGTTAGTCTGCCAGGGCTGCCGTAACAAAATACCACTGACTTGGTGGCTTCAACAACAGAAATGCATTTTCTCACAGTTCTGGAGGCCAGAAGGCCAAGATCAAGGTGTCAGCAAGATTGATTTCTTCTGAGCCCTCTCCCCTTGGCTCACAGAGGGCCACCTCTTCCCTTGGCTCACAGAGGGCCACCTTCTCATTGTGGCTTTACATTGTCACTCCTAAGTTCTGTATGTGTCTGTGTCCTAATGTCCTCTTCTTACAAGGGTCCCAGTCTTATTAGACTAAAGGCCACTCTAATGACCCAATGTTAACCTAATTACTTCTTTAAAGGCCCTGTCTCCAAATATAGTCACATTCTGAGGTTCTGGGTATTAAGGCTTCAACATATGAATTTTTAGGGGACACAACTCAGACCATAACAATATATGTGCACTTATTTACTTATTCAACCCATTTTTATTGATCATAATGCAACAGGACTAATGCAGTCTTCCAGACTAAAGACTCTTGGGTGTTCCATCATTGCTAAAGGTGCCAACTCCTTCACATTCTTAGTTTGTAACTCTGGAAGAATCTTGGAGATTGAATTAACTCCAAATTACATGATTAGCCCTTGGAGGAAATCTAAGGCTACTAATTTCAGAAAATTAGGTAAGTTCCTAGCACAGTCTTCTTATTAAAACTAGTATGGATACAGTGTTTTTTAATTTTGCTTCATTTATATTTATTTATTTATTTATTAGGACTTTATGTTTTTTAGAGCAGTTTTAGGTTCACAGGAAAATTGAGGGGAAGGTACACAGATTTCCATAATACCTGGCATTGCTGGGTTTGAAAGCCAACAGAGAATATGCCCAGGGAAACTACAGAACTTCAGGGAAAGAAAAACTTGCTCTTAAAGGACCCCCACACAGAATCACTTGACCTGGAACCAGAACAAAAGCATCAGATAAAAAATTGCATAGTCCATTGGTAAAAGAGACTCACTTACTAAACTCAGAATGCATCCTGGAGAGGCAGGAGATGGTTGGACCCACCCCCAGGGAGTGAGACACTGGTGGCAGCCATTATTGTGACCTTGTTCAGTTGTGCTCGCACAGAAGCTGGCAGGTGCCATTGGAATCTTCCTTCTAGTCTGTTAGTGCAGGCATCTGCCCTGCCCACTAGAGCACTCAAGGCAATCAAGCATGGCCAGGCAGCAGGCAGCCCACCCCAGGGACTGCCCCACCTACCAATGAGCCTGTGGTGGACTTGTGGGCCCACAGCGTACTTGTGCTGCTGGTGATTGCAAACAGCCACACAGGGTATCTGCCCTGCCTTCCAAAGCCTGAAATGGTTGTGTGCTGCCCCATCCATCAGCGCAGCAGAGTCACTTCTTGCCAGAGCTTGCCCCATCCATAAGTGAGCTGACAACAACCACATGCCACACAGCTAGCCTCACTTGAAGCCTTCCCCACTCACCAACATAGAGGAAGCTGAGCATAGCAGGGAACCACAAGGGGGAGGGAGGCCTGCAGCAATTGTGTGTCCTTGGGCTTAGCAACCAGCCACATTGGGGGCTTGACTCACTTGCCAGCAAAACTGCAGTAGTTGTGTGCTACCAACCTCACAGCCAGCCATGTCAGGGCTTGCTGCACTCAGTAAAATGCCTGTAGCAGCCAAATATGGCTGAAACTCATAACCAGCTGGCCTGTGGGCCAGCCTAGCCTACCCATGCACTCACAGCAATAGCAACCCCATCACAACAGAAGGGCATGTGCAGCCTACAGGGGACACCCCTGGATCATTTGGTCCTGGTGATGAGAGGAGAGCATGCTGCTGGGCCCCATAAGACATCTCTTACATAAGGCCACATTTCCAAGTTCAGGAGGCATAGCTGATCTACCTAATACTAGAAATAAGCATAGAGAAATAGGCAAAGTGAGGAGACAAAGGAATATGTTTCAAATAAGGAAACAGGACAAATCCTCAGGGGAAAAAAAAGAACTAAATGAAATAGAGATAAACAATTTACATGATAAGGAGTACAAACTAATAGTAATAAGGATGCTCACTGATCTGGGGAGGAGAATAGATGAACACAAGGAGAACTTCAATAAAGAATTAGAAAATATAAAAAAGAACTAATCAGAGCTGAAAATACAATAGAAACGAAAAATTCACTACAGGGAATCCGTAGCAGAGTAGATGATACAGAAGAGTGGATCAGTGATCTGGACAATAGAGTAGGGAAAATCGCCCAAGCTGAACAGAGAAAAGAAAAGAGAATGAGGACAGTCTAAGAGACCTCTGGAACAACATCAAGCATACTAACATCTGTCTTATAGGAGTCCCAGAAGGTGAAGAAAGAGGCAAAGGGGCAGAGAACTTATTTGAAGAAATAATAGCTGAAACCTTCCCTAATCTGGGGAAGGAAACAGACCTCCAGGTACAGGAAGCACAGAGAATACTAAACAAGATGAATTCAAAGAGGCCCACATTAAGACATATTGTAATTAAAATATCAAGAATTAAAGAGAGAATCCTAAAAGCTGCTAGAGCAAAGCAACAAGTTACATACAAAGGAAATCCCATAAGGCTATCAGCTGACTTTTCAGCAGAAACCTTATAGGCTAGAAGGGAGAGGCACAATATACACAAAGGACTGAAAGGAAAAAAACTAGAACCAAGAATGTTCTACCAAGCAAGGTTATCATTCAGAGTGGAAGAAGAGATAAAGAGCTTTCCAAACAAGCAAAAACTAGAGGAGTTAATTACCACTAAACTGGCCTTACAAGAAATGTTAAAGGGAGTTATTTAAGTGAAAAAGAAAGGCTACAAATAGGAATAAGAAAATTATCAAAGAAAAATATCACTGGTAAAGATAAATATACAGGAAAGTTACTGAATCAACCACCAATAAATCTAGTATGAAGGTACTAGCTAAAAAATGGTACAATGATCTATATGTATTATAAGAGGTTAAAGGATACACAAAAATAAAAGTGGTAAACTATGATATCAAAAACATAAAATGTGTGTGTGGGGAGAGTAAAAGTGTAGGGCTTTAAACAAGAGGTCAAACTTAAGAGACCGCCAACTTAATAAAGATTGTTATTTGCATAGGTTATTATATACGAACCTCATGGTAACCATGAACCAAAAACCTGTGATAAATAGACAAAAAATAAAGAGAAAGGAACCCAAACATAACACTAAAGAAAGCCTCAAACCACAAGGGAAGAGAACAAGAGAAGAAGAAAAGAACAGAGAAGAATTACAAAAACATCCAGAAAAAATTAACAAAATGGCAATAAGTACATACTTATCAATAGTTACTTTAAATGTAAATAGACTGAATGCTCCAATCAAAAGACATAGGGTGTCTGAATGGATAAAAAACCAAGACCCATATATATGCTGCATATAAAAGACACACTTCAGACCTAAAGACACTCACAAACTGAAAGTGAAGGGATAGAAAAAGATATTCCACACAAATGGAAAGGAAAAGAGAGCTAGGGCAGCAATATTTATATCAGACAAAATAGACTTAAAAGACACAAGAGGAGGCATTATATATAATGATATAGTGGCCATTTGCAGATGTCTTGATTTTATATATAGAAAGCTCTAAAGGATCCACCAAAAAACTTAGAAATAATAAACGAATACAGCAAAGTTGCTGAGTGCAAAGTCAAAACACAAAAATCAGTTGCGTGTCTATACGCTAACCACAAAATAGCAGAAAGATAAATCAAGAATACAATCCCAGGGGCTGGTCCCATGATTAAGTGGTTGGGTTCGTGCTCTCTGCTTTGGCTGCCGGGGTTTTGCTGATTCAGATCCTGGGCACGAACATGGCACCGCTCATTGAGCCATGCTGAGGTGGTGTCCCACATAACACAACCAGAAGGACCTACAACTAGACCATACAACTATACACTGGGGAGAAGATGAAGAAAAAAAGAATACAATCCCATTTACAATCGCAACAAAAAGAACAAAAGGACCTGTGCACTAAAGACAATAAAACATTGTTGAAAGAAATCAAAGAAGACACAAAGAAATGAAATGATATTCCTTGCTCATGGATTGGAAGAATTAATATAGTTAAAATATCCATACTTTCTAAAGCAATCTACAGATTTAGTGTAATCCCTATCAAAGTCCCAATGACATTTTTCATGGAAATAGAACAAAGAATCCTAAAATTTATATGGAACAACAAAGTCCCTGAATAGCCAAAGCAATCCTGAGAAAAAGAACAAACCTGGAGGTATCAAATCTCTGATTTAAAAAGATATACTACAAAACTATAGTAATCAAAACAGCATGGTACTGGCACAAAAAGAGACATGCAGATCAATGGAACAGAATCAAGAGTCCAGAAATAAACCCACAAATCTACGGACAGCTAATTTTCAAAAAAAAGCCAAGAACATACAACAGAGAAAGGAAAATCTCTTCAACAAATGGTGTTGGGAAAACTGGAAAAAGAATGAAAGTAGACCATTATCTCACTCCACACACAAAATTTAACTGAAAATGGATTAAAGATTTAAACATAAAACCTGAAACCATAAATCTTCTAGAAGAAAATACAGGCAGTATGCTCTTTGACATCAGTCTTAGCGGTATGTTTTTGAATATCATGTCTCCTCAAACAACAGAGGCAAAAGAAAAAATAAGCAAATGGGACTACATCAAACTAAAACCTTCTGCATAGCAAAGGAAATCACCAACAAAACGAAAAGACAACCCAACAATTGGGAGAAGATATTTGCAAACCATATATTTGATAAAGGGGTTAATATCCAAAATATATAAACAACTTACACAACTCAACAACAAAAACCCAAACAACCCAATTAAAAAATGGGCAGAGGATCTGAATGGACATTTTTCCAAAGATATACAGATGGCCAACAGGCACATGAAAAGATGTTCAACATCTCTAGTTATTAGGGAAATGCAAATCAAAACTACAATAAGATAGAGGGGACCAAGATGGCGGAGTGAGAGGTCTTCTTTGTCTCTCCCCCATCGACTCTACAACTAATTGGACATTCACCGATTAACAAAGGATATCCAGATAGCATCTCAAGATGCCTAAAAGTCTCGTGCTACTACACATCGGAACGCGGACAGACTTCCCCCGCCCCGGGAGGAGGTGGAAATAGGTGAAAGCTCTCCGACCCCCGACCCCCAACCCCCGGACAGCCTAGTTCCTGCAGGAGGCTCTCTTCCAACGGAGTCCACCATAGCATCGCCAGACACCAAGGGGAGAAGTGTGCACTCACCAGCTGAGCGACGGTGGAAACAGGTGACAACACTGCTACCCAAGCCCACCGTGATCGCACCTAGGCCCAGGGGGAAATCCCAGGGCCCTGCACCCACCGGCAGGGAAGGCTTCCACTCGCCATTAGCAGGGAGGCTCCGCCCAGAAGCCAGAACAAAGAGAAGCTCCTGGTGGGCCCGGCACGGCACCAGACCACAAGCTGCCACTGAGCTCACGGTCTCTGGTGCACGGCTCGGTACAGGGGGCACCCTGACTTCCCGTAGACGTGCTTGGGGACACGTTTGGAGCTCCAGTGCCTGGTTCTGTGGCGTGGGGGAAGGCTCCGGGGTCCCGCATCTCCCTGGCAGGGAAAGCCTCTGCTCACCACTAACAGGGAGGCCACACCCAGAATCCAGGAAAAAAGGAAAGCTCCCGCTGGACGGATCCCCTGGTGTGGCTCCAGGCCACAAGCTGCTGCTGGGCTCATGGTCTCCTGTGCACGAGTCGGTACAGGGGGTGCCCGGACTTCCCGTGGACGCGCCTGGGGACTGGGTGGAGCTCCAACACCCGGCTCTGTGGACCGGGGGGTTGCTCCAGGGTCCCACACCCCCCCCAACAGGGAGGGCCTCTGCTTGCCATTGGCAGGGAGGCCCCGCACAGCATTCAGAACACCAGGAAGCTCCCTAGAGCAGAATTCCCCACAAGGCAGCAGCTTACAGGCCTACAGACTCTGGCCGTGTCCCAGACGAGGCAAGGGGCTCCCAGAGATCCTGCGAGAGTAAAGTGGGGCAGAGTAGAGCTCCGGTGAAATGACTACATAGCCCACGGGGGAACTCCAGGTTCTTACAGCAGCCTCAGTGAAAGCCTCTGCATAGCACTAGTGGAGAGGTCCAAACTGGCAATCGCAAGGTGGGAAGGCCCTGGGGCAAAAGCAGCACAGCTAAGTGAGCTAATGACAGACTGCAGAAGATACCCATAGCTCTGCTGGGACTTATAGTGGACAAGTGTGATCTGGTGGGCTCTGTTAGGGACAAATCGGAAATTATAGGTGATCCTGCTCCTGGCTGATGGGAAAACCCGCAACACTGCTGCAGACCACAAGGAGGGAGCGCGTCTAGGTGGGCTGCAGCTGTAGGCACCAGCAGCCTGAGGCCCCCTTGCAATAGCCCCCACAACCGACAAGGGACCCCACAGGACCACTGTGACTACGAGGAGGGGTCCAGACCCAGTCAGTAACAGCTGACAGGGTTCCTGGTTGGGGCAGTCTAAACAGCTGCCCCCTCACACACACCAGTTGCAACAAGTGGAAACAGCAACTAAACTCTATCTCTATGTGGAGGCACAAACCCACACCATCAAGCAGTATGAAAAAATATATTAAATCTCCAGAACAGAAAGAAAATCATAAGCATCCAGAAAACAATCCCAAAGACAATGAAATCTATAACCTAAATGATGATTATTTCAAAACTGCCATTATGAAAACACTCAACGACCTAAAAGAGAATTCAGATAGACAACTCAATGAGTTCAGGAGCTATGTCACAAAAGAGCTTGACACCATAAAGAAGAACCAATTAGAAATACTGGAGATGAAGAACACAATGGAGGAGATTAAGAAAAATCTGGACTCTCTGAACAGTAGGGTCGATAATATGGAGGACAGAATTAGCAATTTGGAGGATAGGAATATAGAAATGCTGCAGGCAGAGGAGGAGAGAGAATTAAGACTAAAAAGAAATGAAGAAACTCTCCGAGAATTATCCAACTCAATTAGGAGATGCAACATAAGGATTATAGGTATACCAGAGGGAGACGAGAAGGAGAAGGGGGCAGAAGGCCTGTTCAAAGAAATAATAGCTGAGAACTTTCCAAACTTGGGAAGAGAGATGGAACTTCATGTCACAGAAGCCAATAGATCTCCAAGCTTTATTAACACAAGAAGACCAACCCCAAGACATATAGTAGTGAAACTAGCAAAAGTCAACAACAAAGAGAAAATACTAAGGGCAGCCAGGCAGAAGAAACTAACTTACAAAGGAAACCCCATAAGGCTAGCAGCAGATTTCTCAGGAGAGACCTTACAGGCTAGAAGAGATTGGAATGAAATATTCCAAACTCTGAAGGATAAAAACTTGCAGCCAAGAATACTCTACCCAGCGAAAATATCCTTCAGATATGATGGAGAAATAAAACCTTTCCCAGATAAACAAAAGCTAAGGGAGTTCATCACCACAAAACCTTCTCTTCAAGAATTGCTCAGGAAGAAACTCATTCCTGAAAAATCAAAAAAAGGAAAGGGGTTACAAAATCCAGAACAAAGGAGATAAGCAGAAGGAATAATACAAAGTAACAGCTCTCCATCAGGACAAAATGCAAAAGAACTGGAAAGCAAGTGATAAAATTGCAACAGTAGGCCCCCATGTTTCAATAATCTCACTAAACGTGAATGGATTGAACTCTCCAATCAAAAGGCACAGAGTGGCAGGATGGATCAAACAACAAGATCCAACAATATGCTGCCTCCAGGAAACACACCTCAGCCCCAAAGACAAACACAGACTCAGAGTGAAGGGGTGGAAGACAATACTCCAAGCCAATAATGAACAAAAGAAAGCAGGTGTTGCCATACTTATATCAGACAAAGTAGACTTCAAAGCAAAACAGGTAATGAAAGACAAAGAGGGGCAGTATATAATGATAAAAGGGACGCTCCACCAAGATGACATAACAGTCATAAATATATACGCACCTAACACAGGAGCACCAAAATTCGTGAAGAAACTCTTAACAAAACTAAAAGGAGACATCAACAGTAATACAATAATAGAAGGGGACCTCAACACCCCATTAACACCAATGGACAGATCATCCAGACAGAAAATCAACAAGGAAATAATAGAATTAAATGAAAAATTAGATCAGATGGACCTAATAGATATATATAGGACACTTCATCCAAAAACAGTAGGTTACACATTCTTCTCAAGTGCGCATGGAACTTTCTCAAGGATAGACCATATCTTGGGAAAAAAAGCAAGCATCAATAAGTTCAAGAGGGTTGAAATAATATCAAGCATCTTTTCTGATCACAATGCTATGAAACTAGAAATCAACTACAAGAATGAAGCTGGGAAAGGGCCAAAAACGTGGAGACTAAACAACATGCTACTGAACAAACAATGGATTATTGAAGAAATTAAAGAAGAAATCAAATATTATCGGGAGACAAATGAAAATGAAAACACACCGTTCCAAATTATTTGGGCCGCAGTAAAGGCAGTCCTAAGAGGAAAATTCATTGCAATACAGGCTCACCTCAATAAGCAAGAAAAATCTTACATAAACAACCTCAAACGACACCTAACGGAATTAGAAAAAGAAGAACAAACAAAGCCCAAAGTCAGTAGAAGGAGGGAGATAATAAGAATCAGGGCAGAAATAAATGATATTGAAACAAAAAAGACAGTAGAAAGGATCAATGAAACAAAGAGTTGGTTCTTTGAAAAAATTAACAAAATCGACAAACCCTTAGCCAGACTCACTAAAAAAAAGAGAGAGAAGTCTCAAATAAATAAAATTAGAAACGAGAGAGGAGAAATCACAACAGATACCGAAGAAATACAAAGGATCATAAGAGAATACTATGAAAAACTATATGCCAACAAATTGAACAACCTAGAAGAAATGGATAAATTCCTAGACTCATACAACCTACCCAAACTGAATCAGGAAGAAATAGAGAATCTGAATAGACCAATCACAAGTAAAGAAATAGAAACAATAATCAGAAACCTCCCCAAAAATAAGAGTCCAGGACCAGACGGCTTCTCTGGAGAATTCTACCAAACATTCAAAGAAGATTTAATACCTATCCTTCTCAAACTGTTCCAGAAAATAGAGGAAGATGGAGCACTCCCTAATGCATTCTATGAAGCCAACATCACCCTGATCCCAAAACCTGACAAGGATAACACAAAGAAGGAAAACTACAGGCCAATATCACTGATGAACATAGATGCAAAAATCCTCAACAAAATTTTGGCAAACCGAATACAGCAATATTACAAGAAGATTATACACCATGATCAAGTGGGATTTATACCAGGGACACAGGGATGGTTCAACATCCGCAAGTCAATCAACGTAATTCACTACATTAACAATATGAGAAACAAAAACCACATGATCATCTCAATAGATGCAGAGAAAGCATTCGACAAGATCCAACATCCATTTATGATAAAAACCCTCAATAAAATAGGTATAGAAGGAAAGTACCTCAAGATAATAAAGGCCATATATGACAAACCCACAGCCAACATCATACTCAATGGACAAAAACTGAAACCCATCCCTCTCAGAACAGGAACAAGACAAGGGTGCCCACTTTCACCGCTCCTATTCAACATAGCACTGGAGGTGTTGGCCAGAGCTATTCAGCAGGAAAAAGAAATAAAAGGAATCCAAATAGGCAATGAAGAAGTAAAACTCTCGCTGTTTGCAGACGACATGATCTTATATATAGAAAACCCCAAAGAATCCATACAAAAACTATTAGAAACAATCAACAACTACAGCAAAGTTGCAGGGTATAAAATCAACATACATAAATCAGTAGCATTTCTATATGCTAACAATGAACTAACAGAAAAAGATCTCAAGAACTCAATCACATTCATGATCGCAACAAAAAGAATAAAATACCTTGGGATAAATTTAACCAAGGAAGTGAAAGATCTATACAACGAAAACTACAAGACCTTCTTGAAAGAAATCGACGACGACATAAAGAGATGGAAAGATATTCCATGCACATGGATTGCAAGAATAAACATAGTTAAAATGTCCATACTACCTAAAGCAATATACAGATTCAACACTATCCCAATCAGAATTCCAACATCATTCTTTACAGAAATCAAACAAAGAATCCAAAAATTCATATGGGGCAACAAAAGACCCAAATTGCTAAAGCAATCCTGAGAAAGAAGAACAAAGCTGGAGGCATCACAATCCCTGACTTCAAAACGCACTAAAGCCACAGTAATCAAAACAGCATGGTACTGGTACAAAAACAGCTGCACAGATCAATGGAACAGAATTGAAAGCCCAGAAATAAAACCACACATCTATGTACAGCTAATCTTTGACAAAGGAGCTGAGGGCCTACAATGGAGGAAAGAAAGTCTCTTCAACATATGGTGCTGGGAAAACTGGACAGCCACATGTAAAAGAATGAAAATCAACCATTCTTTTTCACCATTTACTAAAATAAACTCAAAATGGATCAAAGACCTAAAGATTAGGCCCGAAACAATAAGTCTGCTAGAAGAGAATATCGGCAGCACACTCTTTGACATCAGCTTCAAAAGAATTTTTTCGGACACCATAACCCCTCACATGAGGGAAACAATAGAAAGGATAAACAAATGGGACTTCATCAGGCTAAACAGCTTCTTCAAGGCAAGGGAAAACAGGATTGAAACAAAAAAACAGCCCACTAAGTGGGAAAAAATATTCACAAGTTATTTATCTGACAAAGAGTTAATCTCCATAATATACAAAGAACTCACACAACTCAACAATAAAAAATCAAATAACCCAATTACGAAATGGGCAGGGGACATGAACAGACATTTCTCCAAAGAAGATATACGGATGGCCAATAGACACATGAAAAGGTGCTCATCATCACTAATCATCAGGGAAATGCAAATCAAAACTACACTAAGATATCACCTTACACCTGTTAGAATGGCAAAAATATCCAAAACCAAGAGTGACAAATGTTGGAGAGGCTGTGGAGAAAAGGGAACCCTCATACACTGTTGGTGGGAATGCAAACTGGTGCAGCCACTATGGAAAACAGTATGGAGATTCCTCAAAAAGTTAAGAATAGAAATACCTTATGACCCAGCCATCCCACTACTGGGTATATATCCTAAGAACCTGAAATCAGCAATTTCAGAAGCTCTATGCACCCCTATCTTCATTGCAGCATTATTCACAATAGCCAAGTCATGGAACCAACCTAAGTGCCCAGCAACTGATGATTGGATAAAGAAGTTGTGGTATATTTATACAATGGAATACTACTCAGCCATAAAAAAGGACAAAGTTGTCCCATTCACAACAACATGGATAGACCTTGAGAGTATTATGTTGAGTGAAATAAGCCAGACAGAGAAAGACGAACTTGGCATGACTCCACTCATAGGTGGTAGTTAACATATGGACAAAGAGAACTGATTGGTGGTTGCCAGGGGAAAGGAGGGTGGGGGGAGGGCACTAGGGGTGAAGTGGTGTACCTGCAACATGACTAGTAATAATGTACAACTGTAATTTCACAAGGATGTTAACTTTTATAACCTTAATAAAAAAATATATGGAACGCTTCATGAAAAAAAAACTATAATAAGATATCACCTCACGCCGCTCAGAGTGGCTATTATTAAAAAGACAAGAAATAACAAGTGTTGGAAAGGAAGTGGAGAAAAGGGAACAGTAATACACTGCTGGTGGGAATGTAAACTGATGCATACACTATAGAAAACGGTATGGAGATTTCTCAAAAAATTAAGAATAGAGCTACCATATGATCCAGCTATTCCATTTCTGGATACTTATGCAAGGAATACGAAAACACTAATTTGAAAAGATATATGCACTCCTATGCTCATTGCAGCATTTTTCACAATACTTTGAAACAACCTAAATGCCCATCAATGGATGAATGGATAATAAAGATGTGGCATATGTACAATGGAATACTACTTAGCCATTAAAAAAAGATGAAATCTTGCCATCTGCAAGAACATGGATGGACCTTGAAGGCATTGCGCTAAGCGAAATAAGTCAGACAGAGAAAGCCAAATACCATATGATTTCACTCATATGTGGAAGATAACAACAACAACAACAACAAACAAACACAGAGATGCAGAGAATAGATTGGTGGTTAGCAAAGGGGAAGGGAAGAAGGAAGAGGGTGAAAGGGGAGAAAGGGTGTATGTGTACTGTGGCAGATGGCAATTAGACTTTGGGTGGTGAACACAATGTAGTTTACACAGAAATCGAAATATAGTGATGTACACCTTAAATTTAATGTTATAAACCAATTTTACCTCAACAAAAAAAAAAAAGAAAAAAAGGACAGAGCAAAAAGAAAGATTTCTCATATACACCCCCCTGCCCCCCGACATGCATACCTTCCTCTATTGTCAACATCCCCCACCAAAGTGGTTTATTTGTTACAATGGATAAAGGTACATCGACATGTTGTAATTACCCCAAGTCCATAGTTTACGTTACAGTTCACTCTTGTACATTCTATGGGCTTGGACAAATGTATAATGATGTGAATCCATCATTATGGTATCGTACAGAGTATTTTCACTTCCATAAAAATCCTCTGTGCTCTGCCTCTTCATACCCCATCCAACTCCCTAGCAAACAGTGATCTTTTTACTCTCTTCAGAGTTTTGCCTTTTCCAGAATGTCATATAGTTGGAATCATACAGTATGTAACCATTTCAGATTGGCTTTTTTCACTTATGAGTATTCACTTAAGGTTCCTCCATGTCTTTTCATGGCTTGATAGCTCATTTCATTTTAGTGCTGAATAATATTCCATTGTCCAGATGTACTACAGTTTATTCATCCATTCATCTACTGAAGGACATCTTGGTTGCTTCCAAGTTTTGGCAATTATGAATAAAGCTGCTATAAACATCCATGTACAGGTTTTAGTATGGAAATAAGTTTTCAACTCCTTTGGGTAAATATCAAGGAGAACAATTTCTGGATAGTATGGTAAGAGTACGTTTAGTTTTGTAAGAAACTGTCCAACCGTGTTCCTAAGTGCTGTACCATTTTGCATTCCCACCAGCAATAAGTGAGAGTTTTTGTGGCTACACATCCTCACCAGCATTTAGTGCTGTCAGTATTCCAGATTTTGACCATTCTAATAGGTATGTACTTGTACCTCATTGTTGTTTTAATTTGCGTTTTCCTGATGACATATTATGTGGAGCATTTTTTCATGTGCTTATTTGCATCTGTATACCTTCTTTGGTGAAGTGTCTGTTAAGGTCTTTGGTCCATGTTTCAATCAGGTTGTTTGTTTTCTTATTGCTGAGTTTTAACAGTTCTTTGGATAATAGTCCTTTATCAGATGTGTCTTTTGCAAATATTTTCTCCAAGTCTGTGGCTTTTCTTTTCATTCTCTTGACACTGCTTTCATGGGGCAGAAGTGTTTAATTTTAGTGAAGTCTAGCTTATCAATTATTTCTTTCATAGGTTGTGACTTTGGTGTTGTATCTACAAAGTCATCGACATACCCAAGGTTATCTGGGTTTTCTCCTGTGTTATTGTTTAGGGGTGTTATAGTTTCATGCTTTCATTGAGGTCTGTGATCCTTTATTAGTTAATTTTTGTGAAGGGTATAAGTTATGTATTAAGATTTATTTATTTATTTCACATGTGGATGTCCAGTTGTTCCTGCATCATTTATTGAAAATACTATCTTTGCTCCATTGTATTACCTTTGCTCCTTTGTCAATGATCAATTGACTATAATTATTTGGGTCTTTCTCTGCACTCTCTATTCTGTTCTATTAATCTATTTAGTCTTTTGCCAATACTACAATCTAGTCTTTTGTCAATGCTATACTGTCTTGATTACCATAGCTTTATAGTAAGTCTTAAAGTTGGGTAGTGTCAGTCCTCCAACTTTGTTCTTCTTCTTCAATATTGTATTGGCTATTCTGGGTCTTTTTCCTCTCCATATAAACTTTAGAGTCAGTTTGTGGATATCCACAAAATAACCTGCTGGGATTTTGATTGGAATTGCATTGAATCTATAGATAAGTTGTGAAGAACTGACATTTTGAAAATATTGAGTCTTCCTATCCATGAACATAGATTATCTCTCCATTTATTAAGTTCTCTTATTTCATTCACAAGAGTTTTTTAGTTTTCCTCAGGTAGATATTGTGCACATTTTGTTTGATTTATACCTTTGTATTGAATTTTTGGGGGTGCTAATGTAAATGGTATTGTATTTACAATTTCAAATTCCATTTGTAAATTGCTGGTACATAGGAAAGTGATTGACTTTTATATATTAATCTTGTGTTCTGCAACCTTGCTATAATCACTGATTAGTTCCAGGAGTTTTTTCTGTCAATTCTTTTGGATTTTCTACATAGACGATCATGCCATCTGTGAATAAAGACAGTTTTATTTCTTCCTTTACAATCTATATACCTTTATTTCCTTTTCTTGTCTTATTGCATTAGGTAGAACTTCCAGTATGGTGTTGAAAAGGAACAGTGAGAGGAAAGATCCTTACCTACTACCTGATCTTAGAGGGAAAGCTTAGAGTTTCTCACCATTAAGTACGATGTTACCTGTAGGGTTTTGTAGATATTCTTTATCAAGTTGGGGGAGTCCCCCTCTATTCCTGGTTCACTGACAGTTTTTATCATGAATGAATGTCAGATTTTGTCAAATGTCTTTTCTGCATCTATTGACATGATCATGAGATTTTTGGAAACAGCTTTTTAAAGGCTTTTACTCTAGCTTTCACCCTCAGTTGGCCAGCTCACTTGTTAATTCTTTTATTTTTAAAATCTTTTTCTTTTTTGTGCTTTGTTGTTGTTACTGTTCAATGGAAATAATAATTTTACAGATAGTAAAATGCACAGATCTTAAATGTACAGTCTGATGAGTTTTGAAAAGTGTATACATTCATGTAACCAACGTCTCAATCAAGATATAGTACATTTCCAAAAAGTTCCTTCATATCTGTTGCCTGTTTTAGAATTTCATATAATTAGAATCAGATGCAGTATGAACTCTTTTGTGTGAGATTTCTTTCTCTTAACTTAATGTTTTTGAAATTCAAATATGTTGTTATATATATCAATAATTCTTTGATTTTTATTGCTTAATGATATTTTAGCATATGGATATTTTACAATTTGTTTACCTAATCTCCTGTTGATAGACATTTGGATCATTTCCAATTTGGGACTATTATGAATAAACATACTACAGACATTCTTTTATTTTTTTTAAAGATTGGCACCTGAGCTAACATCTGTTGCCAGTCTTCTTTTTTCCCTTCTTCTTCTCCCCAAAGCCCCCCAGTTCATAGTTGCATATTCTAGTTGTAGGTCCTTCTGGCTCTGCTATGTGGCACGTTGCCTCAGCATGGCTTGATGAGCAGTGCCATGTCTGCGCCCAGGATCTGAACCCGCACAGGCCTTGGCCACCAAAGCGGAGCACACGAACTGAACTACTCGGTCACAGGGCTGGCCCAAGAAGTTCTTGTACAAGTCTTTTTGTGGACTCACACCTCATTTCTCCTCAGTGAAAACTTAGGAATCAATTACCGGGTTTTAGGAAGGTGTATGTTTAACATTTAAAGAACTGTTTTCCAAAGTGGCTTTGCCATTTTATACTCCCACCAGCAACATATGTGAGTTTAGGTTCCTCCACATCCTTTCCAACACTTTATCAAGTCTTTCATATTTAGTCATTATGGTGGGTGTGTAGAGGTATTACATTGCAGTTTTAATTTGCATTTCCTTGATGACTAATGACGCATTGGCCATTCATATATCCCACTTTTTAAAGTATCTATTTAAGTCTTTTGCCCATTTTTAAATTGAGCTGTCTTTTTCTTAACAACTTGTAGGAGTTCTTTATGCACCTAGTTATGAGTAATTTTGTAAGAGTTCCCCCAGTCTGTGGCTTGTCTCTCCATTTTCTTAACAGTCTTTTGAGGATCATAAAGTTTTCATTTTGATGAGGCCAATTCATCAATTTTTTCTTTTATGTTTAGTGTACTTTCCTGTCAAACACATCTCTGCCTATAGCTAGGTAGAGAAGATATTCTCTTATGTGGTTTTGTCTCTAGGAGCATTAAAGTTTTAGTTTTACACTTAGATCTATGGCCCATCTTGCATTAGCTGTTGTATATGATGTAAGATTTAAGTCGTTTCATTTTTTTATACAAATATCTTGTCATTTATCACCATTTATTGGAAAGACTTTTCTTTCCCCACTGAAGTGCATCAGCACCTCTTCTGAAAAATTGACTCTGTGAATTTATTTCTGGACTCTTTGTTCTGTTACAATAATATACTTGTCTATCATACGGTTTCTCAACTTCAGCCCTATTGATATCTTGGGCTAAATAATTCTTTGCTGTGGGGAGCTTTCCTGTGTACTATGGGATATTTAACAGTGTCCCTGACCTCTGCTCATTAGATACCTGTAGTACCCCTCCCCTAATTGTGACAACCAAAAATGTCTCCACACATTGCCAGATGTCTCCTGGGGGACAAACTTGACTCTCAGGGAGAGCCACTTGCATATCCTTTTGCCAACAGCACCTGACTTGAAAGCATATAGTATAAGTTCTCCAAACATGGTATTTTTCAAGACTTTATTAGCTATTCTAGCTCCTCTACATTTCTATATAAGTTTTAGTTTATTAAAAAAACCTACTGAGATTTTGATGAAATTATGTTGAATCTGTAGATCAATTTGGGAAGAATTAATAGCACAAAACTTATTCACTATCTTAGCTCAGGCTGACATAATAAAAATACTATAGACTGGGTGGCTTAAAGAGTGGAAATTTATTTCTCACAGTTCTGTAGGCTGGGAAGTCGAATAAGTGTTAATTTATTTGATTCCTGGAATGGATTCTCTTCCTGGCTTGTAGATGGCCACTTCTCACTGTCTTCACAAGGCCTCTTCTCAGAGCATGCACACAGAGATATGTATGTGATCTCTCTTCCTCTTGTTATAAGGCCACTAATCCCATCATGAGGGCCTCACTCGCATGAACTAATCTAACCACAATTACCTCTGAAGGCCCATCTCCAAAAACCGTCACAGTTGGGGTTAACACTTCAACATACGAATTTTGGATGGACACAAACATTCAGTTTATAACACTATCCATGAACAAAGTGTATCTGTTTATTTTAGGGCTCTTTAAACTTCATTGAGCAATATTGTGCAAAGAGGTCTTGTGTATCTTTTATTAAATTTTTTCTTATGTGTTTTATGTTTTTAATGTTATTGCAATTGATAATTTTTATTTCGTTTTCAAATTGTAACTAGTATACAGAAATGAAAGTGATTTTTGTGTGTTGATTTTGTATATCTTATAACTCTGCTAAATTTACTTATTAATTTCAGTAGTTATTTTGTAGGTTCCTTAGGATTTTATGCATAGTCATATCATATCAAATAAAGACAAATTTACATTTTTCTTTCCAATATGCATGCCTTTATTTTTCTTGCCTTCTGTACTAGGTAGGTGCACAGATACAATATTAAAGTAGTGAGACCAGATGTCTTTGCCTTTTTCCCCATTTTTGAGGAGAAGCATCTCAATATATCTTAACTACGATGTTAGTCATTGGTTTTCCATAGATGTCTTTTATCAGGTCACAGAAATTTCTTTCTGTTTCTAGCTTGCTGTGAGTTATATAACAATTGGGTTTTGAAGTTTTTGTCAGTGCTTTTTTTGCATGCACCGAGATGATCATATGGTTTCTGTTCTTTATTTGGTTAATGTGATTATATATTAAAGAATTTAACCATGCCCAAAAGGAGGTCTGGCCCTCTCAGCTTCCGGGATGTAATCTCTAAGTTCCTGGAATGTCATGCCTGATAGGAAGGTCTTTGTTTGCTGATGGACTGGCTACACTACATGATATATACAGTGAGAGCTGACCATGCCGAAAGGTCAACAACATCATTTGGGATGGGAGCTTTGGGTCACACAACATCAGTTCGACCTCCTGAAGGACTGGAAACTGAGATCAGCCATGTGTTCAATCAATCATGTATATGCAATGGAGCCCCAATAAAAATCTCTGGATACTAAGGCCCAAGTGACCTGCCTTGGTTGGTAATACTTTGCATATTGTCACACGCCTATATCAGGAAAGTAATTCTGTCCTGAATCCACAGGAAAAGGACAATAGAAACTCTGCACTGGGCACTACCCTGTGCACATCTTCCCTTTGCTGATTTAAATCTGTGTCCTTTGGCCATAATAAATCATAGCCATGAGTATAACAGGTTTCAGTGAGTTCTATGAGTCCCTCTAGTGAATTTTCAAAACTAAGAGTGGTTTTGGGGATGCCTAAATTTACAGTTGGTGTCACAAGTGAGGGTGATCTTATATGAATACCATGATCCCTGTAACTTTGTAGTTGGCTACATTCTTGCAGTGATGAACTACATCGATTTTCAAATATTAACCAATCTTATATTCTTGGGTGTGGTGGATGCTGTGATGTGCTACCATGATCCACATTCAGGAATAGAAGAATTATTCCCCCAGCTTCTGGGAGTGTTGTCAGCAGAAAGCCCTCAGTTGTCAGCCACTTTAAGAAGTGCCTTGGCTGAAGACAGTTACTTTGCCCAAGGTTATATCCCCTTTCTGGGGTGGCCCACATCTAGTGGTTGACTGATGTGGTGGTATAAAGGCCTTCCCTCTATCCGTGTCCAACTCAGGACAACTCAGAAGGTTCATTCCAAATCTAGAGCTTCCTGCAAGATCAGCTGAGGTCTTTGTTACGACTGCATCACAGCTAAACTTCTCCTTCTGTTCAATTCTATTTCATTCCCCTCCCTCGTGATCCCAAGAGCATTCCCTAGTAAAATGTCCTGCACACTAGATTTTTCTCAGAGTTTATTTCCTGGGGAACTCAACATTCAATGATTGGTGCCAAGATTGGTCCAAGAAAATGGATGCTAAGAGGGGATTTTGTAGTTGGATAACCTGATATCCATCTGGCAAGAGGATATCAGTACTCACAAGTAGCCCCTGCACAAAGTAGAAGTGCAATTGTTAAAACTTGCGTTGGCGATGAATGAGGATGATATGCCAATAGAAAGAAGTGTGTTAGCTAGTGCAATATATCTGGTGTATGAGATGTATGGAGGTAATAATAACTATAAATACAGTGGTATCGAGTGGCTATGGCTAATCTTGACTAAAGCTCTGGAAAAAATAAGGAAAAGCTGAGAATGATTAACCAGAAATTAAAAGTTAAGTGTGAAAGCCAGGGAGCCTCCTTAGTAGCATGTAAAGAGGAACTTATCTCCTGTAGTGGAAGGGTAGAGAAAGCTGAGAACCAGGCTCAGGACTTAATCCGCAGAGTAGCTGAATTCCCAACAAAAGCACGTCTGCTATGCCAGGGTCAGGACTCTGACTAGGAAAGAAAAGGTTCCTGACACATAAGATGGTGATATCTGGGTTAATACATCTAAAAATCCTGAATTCCCAGGTTCTCCTGAACCCTCTAAGCCTGCAGAATTGGTCCATTTCTCCTTACTATGGGATAGTGCACTATCCCCTACCCCCTTGCTTAATGACAATGCAGAGGCATCTCCACTACAAGATAATATGAGCCTGCATCAGAATACATCCCCACCTCCTTCCTGGCCACTAGACTAAAAATTAGGTTAAGTACATATATAACCTAGACGGGAATGTGCTGGGCCTAAAAGAACTATTCCCCAAAGGAGCTGCATAGCTTAGACAACACATATGAGCGGAAGCTGGGAGCACATGTGTAAGACTGGTGTCCAGAGCCAAAGGGGATGGAATGGGGAGAACATAAACTTGCATAAAAGAGACTTTTCCATATGGGAGTATTTTTCTAGGCGTGGAATTTAACACCCCAGCAAGAACCCCACAGAATGACACTAAAGAATGACACTAATAAATGACACTGCTTAGATGGATCCTAGAACCATGGAAAATATCATGGCCCAAACTAAGTGAGATGAAAGTGCAAGAAGGGCTGCGGTAGATGGTGGAAGAGGGACTACAAGGCTCAGAGCAGTGGAAATGTTAGGGTGCATGTGCTACAAAAGGCTAGGAAACCCACCACTTGATTATGTTCTGTGGGAGGACCCAAAGACTATATCATTTACCAAAGCAACAGGAATGCATTAGTGGGAAGTATACAAACATGACTACGTTCAGTTGTGGCTCTCCTCTGTAGGCCAGAGCTGTTGGGAGTAGATATTGTTATAGAATTGAGCTCATTAGTAGCGATGGGAATAAGACTGAAACAACAGAGACCAGGTGTCAGGGCTAAACCATCAGAAGTCAGGTGGGGACAACTATTGTAATGAGTAGCAATGTCAGAGTGGCAGCCAAGAGGGCCAGCTTGCATAGAGTTGTGGGGTAGTTAGAACAGGATGTGTCTAGGCACGAATTAGACAGCCAACAAGAGTATAGTTCAGTGTGTGAAACCAAGAATGTATGATCAGGAGCCTGAGGGCACACATTCCAATAAACAGACACGATCCCTGCCCAATTTCTGGGCCTGAGGCAGTTTCTTCTTCCTTAAAATTTTCATAGAATTCACCAGTGTAACCATCTGTGCCTTGAGTTTCCCTTTTCTGGAAATTTTCTAATAATAAACTCTCTTTCCTTCATAGACACACAGCTATTTTGGCTTTGTTTCATCTTGGGTCAATTTTGTATTTTTCATGGAACTTGTGCATTTCACTTGAGTTGTTCAATTTGTGAGGATAAAGTTAGTCATCATATTCTCTTATTAGCCTTTCAATATGTGTAGATAACCTCTCCTTCGTTTCTGATAGTGATGATCTGTGTTTTCTCTCTCTTGGTTAGTCTACACAAAGGGTACAGGCCTGCCAGGGCTGCCACAACAAATTACTACAGACTGGTTGGCTTAAACATCAGACATTTATTTTCTCACAGTTCTACAGTCTGGAAGTCCCAGATCAAGGTACAGGCAGAGTTAGTTTCTCCCAAGGCCTCTCTCCTTGGCTTGTAGATGGCCTCTTTCTTGCACTCTTCGCATGATCTTTTCTCTGTGCATGCACATTCCTGGTGTCTCTTCCTCTTCTTATGAGGACACCAGTCCTATAGGATTAGGGCCCCAACCTTATGACATCATTTAACCTTAATTGTCTCCTTAAATGCCTATCTCCAAATACAATAATAGTAGGGGTTAGGGTTCAACATACGAATTTTGGGGGGACACAATTCAGTCTATAACATAGAAGGTTATCAATTTTCTAAAGTTATGTTTCAATGAACCAGCCTTTGGCTTTGTTTTCACTTTCTTTTTCTCTGTTTTCTATTTCATTGACATCCTTTTATCTTTATTATTTCCTTCCTTACACTTACTCTGAGTTGACTTGGCTCTTCTTTGTTTATCTTCTTAAAGGGGAACCTTAGGTCATTGATTCAAGACCTTTCTTCTTTTCTAATATAAGCATTTAAAAGCTTACAGTTCCTTTAGGTACGGCATTAGGAGCATCACACAAATTTTGATATGTTGTATATTCATTACTTTTCAGTTGTAAATATTTTCTAATTTCTCTTGTGATTTCTTTCTTGAACCCTAGAGTATTTAGAAATGAGTTATTTTAAAATTCTGAGTGTTTTTCTAGACATTGTATTGTTCTTGATTTCTAGTTTAATTTTGTTGTGGTCAAATAACATACTCTGTATGCTTTCAATGACTTTATTTTGACTGAGAGTTGTTTTATGGCCTGGCATATGCTCTATTGATGTGAAAGCACCATGCATGCTTGAATGGAATATCCCGCCATTGTTGGATGTAGCATTCTGTGAATATCAATTAGATCAAGGCGGTTGATAATGTGTTAGGTTATATTTTTACTGTTTCTTTTGTTTTGTTTTTAGTCTCTTGCTCTACCTCTTCCTGAGAGATGTTAAAATCTCCTACTACTTTTGTGGAATTGTCCGTTTCTCCTTATTATTCCTTCAATTTTCCCTTCATGTATTTTTGAAGATCTCTTATTAGGCACATACCTATTTATCATTATTATGTCTTCCTGATGAATTGATGCTTTTATCGTTATAAAACAACCTTCTTTTTTTCTGATAAAACTCTTTATCATGAGATCTATTTTGTCTGATAGTAATAGCCACTCTAGCCTTCCTATCCTTATTGTTGGATGGCGTTTTAGTCTGTTTGGGCTGCTGTAACAGAATACCATAGACTAGGTGGCTTAGAAACAAGAGAATTTGTTTCTCACAGTTCTGGAGTCTGGATGTCTGAGATCAGGGCACCAGCATGGTCAAGTTCTGGTGAGGGCACTCTATTGGGCTGCAGACCGCCAACTTCTCCTTGTATCCTTACGTGGTGGAAAGAGGAACTAGAAAGCTCTCTGGGGTCTCCTTTATATGGGGACTAGTTTCATTCATGAGGGCTCTACCCTCATGACCTAGTTACCTCCCAAAGCTCCCACCTCCTAATACCATCACATTGGGGGTTAGGATTTCAACATACGAATTTTAGGGGGATAGAAACATTCAGTCCAACTCACATGGCATATCTGTTTTTTCCATCTATTTACATTCAGTCTACATATGTCTTTATATTTAAAATGCATCCCTTGTGTATAGTACAGTTGGGTCTAGCTTTTAATTCCATTTTGCTCCTCTCTGCTATGTAATTGGAATGTTTAACCCATTAATATTTAAAGTAATTATTGATATGGTTGGATTTGGGTCTCCCATTTTATTATTTGTTTTCTATATTCTCCTGGGGTTTTTTTTCTTCATTTTCTGCCTTCTGTTGAATTTTTAAAATTTTTAACTTCCATTTAAGATTATGGCTTTTTTGCTATGCATTTTGCATCATTTTCTTAGTGGTTGCGCAAGGGATTAAAATATGCATTCTTAACTTTTCACAATCTACTTCCAGAGTTAGGACTGCACCTTTCCATGAAATGTAAGCAATCTTGCAATCGTTTAGTTCCATTTACCAGCCCCTGCCATCATTTATGCTGTAGTTGTCATATGTATTACACCTAAATGTATTATACACTCCATAAAACAATGTTATAGTTTTTCCTGTACACAGTAATATGCAGCCTGCTATGAAAACAATTAAATGACTTTTTAATTTCAGATATTGAATGTTTTAAGTTCAAAATTTTTACTTTGTTTTTCTTTGTATTTTCTAGTTGTCTCTTGAGGTTTTCTATTTTTTCATTTATTACAAGTATGTTTTCCTTTACTTCTTTGAGTATACTTGTCATAGATACTTTAATATTTTTGTCTGATAATTCCAACATCTTGATTTGGCCTGTTGATTGTCTTTTCCCTTGAGAATGGGTCACATTTTCCTGGCTCTTTATATACTGAGTAATTTTGGATTGTATCCTGTACATTATGAATTTTTTTTGTTGAGACTCTGGATCCTACTATATCTAAAAAGCGAGGAGGATATTTGTGTGTGTGTGTATGTAAAATCTTCCTCCAATGAATATCGAAGTTTTCATTTTAGTAGTGAATTAGACCCAAACTGCAATTTCTTCTGAGGAGGGAACAGCTCAGCTGATTTCTTTTGTCCTTTTTGAGGTGCTTTGTGTCTAAGGTAGAAGAGTCAGCCAGAGACTTGGGCAGACTCTACATGAGAACCCAGGGATCCTCTCTCTACTTCTCTCCTTTTCACAAGTCCGTTCCTCACTTTTGGGTGCTGTGTTTGTCCCAAGCTCTAGTTTATGATCCCTCAGGCCAGAAACCTGGTTGGTTTTCTATCAGTGATTCAACTATTCAGTGTCGTGCTCTGACTATGGCCTGTTGTCTGAGTAAAGAAGCAAAAATAGGGCACATACCCCTTGCCAGACCTTTCTTCCACATTTTGATTCCCTTTTAAAACCTCTGTTCAATCTTCAGATCCTTCAAATACTTGTTTTTTATTTTGTCCTGAGTTTATAATTGTTATTTGTTGGAAAGTAGGTTTGTTGAGATCTTATTCCTTCACTCCAAAATCAATACTCTTGATTGACTCACTTTTTAGTTTTAATTTATTTAAAAATGCAAAACTATATTAGTAATATAAAAGGAAAATAACTATTACTTGTTATGGACTGAACGTAATCATAAAAATAACACTTAATTATTATTAATTTTTCAAAACTGAAAATAAAAATAAACAAGAACTATATGAAACAATAGATAAATTTATAAAATATAAGTTCTTTTATGAGAAAAATAAAACTATTTTCAATCTGTCATTTGTAAGAGGGAAAAGTAGCTCTAGTAGCTTAGTTTAAGACAAAGATGAGGTCTTACATCAATGAGTGGTTCAGATTTTTAGCTTTTATGATAACCAACACAGAGATTTTCAACTAAGCTGTGTACATGAGTGGAAATGACAAAAGATGTATCATAGCTTTTCTAGTATGGTTAAATACTAAGAATGAATTCCCAACCAAGAAAGGAAACAAAAATGTCATATTTGTTACAAAAATTTTGTACTAAGAAACCTCCCTCAAGCAATCTCCAGAATCTGCCCTGAATGTGTAGGTTTACTTGGTAAGGTCCACAAAATCATTGAAAAGGGGCTCTTTACCCCATCCAGTTTGAGTAATGCATATTTAGCTCTTTTAAAAATCAAAACTTAGTCAAATGTCACTTCATGATGTTCAAAATACTTTTAGTATGTCCTTCAGATGAGCTTATAACCAGAACAATGTTAAAAAGATACAACAGGCCCCAAATGGAGTCACTTATGCTAAGCCTCACCAAGACCTAATATCTAATGTAATTGCAGTTTTGGCCTCTCCCAGGAGTGGAATTTTAAACTAATCAGTCTGGAGTTTCCTGATTAACACTAGTGAGACACCCTGTCTGATAAGACCCCCTGTCTTACCCCAAGGGAAAGTGAGCTTGCCTGAAATAGTCCACTCTTTTAACTTCTTTGTCCCACCATCTTTCTGCCTATAAAATCCTCCCACGTTGTACAGTGCCTCAGAGCTCCTTTCCACTTTCTAGATGGGATGCTGCCCAATACATGAATCACTGAATACAGCCAATTTAAATTTACTTGGCTAAATTTTTATTCTTTAATATCATTCAGACACCAAAAGACCTACTCACAAGATCAAGTCATAGTATTGGTTTTGACCTCATTCCATTCTCTGTCTTGCCAATGAAATTAATGAGATTTAGCATAAAACAATAGTTGTTGGGATCATAAAGCCGAGGGAACGAAAGTTGAGAATCTTCTACTTCAAAACACAAGGCTAACAATTTTAAGCTGAAGTACTTTCCTAAGACTTTTTATTCCCTGCTACTAGAACTCCTTGATTTGCACAGACCAACTCTCTCATCTGCTGGCCCCAAGAATACAATACTACCTGTACTCCTTAAAGCAACTGACACCTCCTCTATAGGGTTGCAGCTCCTCACAAAAATGGCTGAAGAGTCCAGACAGTCTATTCAGCACCCTGTTCATTTGATTTTAAGTTTCTTGCTATGTATTACTCTGGAAAAGTATAAGACACAATAAATACTACAACAAACAATTGTTTCAGAACTCTAGAGTTGTTACTTTTGCCATCCCAGTTCTGAAATTCTAAACTCTTTTCTCCAATGGGGATGGAAAGCCCCGTTCAACCTTTGCCCTTAGCTTTTACCCCTCTGGCAGAGACCATCAAATATTTTCCTTCCTTGAACTCCTCATTGTCTCTATCTCTTCAGGGATGGCCTTGAGGCACCTAGGCCTTAATTGCCAATAGAAGTTGGCTTACAAAAGAGAAAAAGCTGCAGTCTCTTAAGGGCATGAGACTCAAGGCAGTGACATCACCTACTTTCAGTGGGGTGCCCTCTATTCCCTCTGGCTTTGTTCTTTAGAAACAGATTAACCACTTCTTGTTAATGACTCATGCGTACCAGAATTGGCTGGGGATTTGCATTTTACCTATATCTGAAAGACTGGGAAATACTATGGTAAGATTTTCTAGGACCATTTCTTAAATTCAAGATAAACTGTGCCATATGTAGGGTGACCATTTAATTTATCATACAAACCTGGAGGTCTGAGAAAGGTGGAGCTACTAATAATCAGGCTGGGAAAATAGGGGTAAACCAGAATTCCCCCAGGCAAACTGGGACTTGTGCTTACCCCAACTATAACTAGTCTTCTGACTAAAGGTCAAGACTGCCATTGTCTTCCTCTCAGCTTTCCCTGTCTTTCTCAGCTGAGCTCAATTTTCACCTCCTCAGAGAAATGTTTAGAGGCTGCTTCCCTAACTATTCATCTTTCTGAGCTAGGATTTATCTAAATCAGAATCTTCTTATCTTTTGCCTCAGGCTATAGAAAGAGAGCGTTACACTGCTTAGCTGTGAATCCTGGCTCTACCTTTATTAGTAGAAAGACTTTGGGAATATTAACCTTCCTGTGGAAGTTTCCACATTGGTAAAGCAGGTATTAAAATAATAACACTTATTTCATAGGGTGCTGTGAGGATAAAATGAGTTCATACACGCGAAGCACTCAGACCACTACCTAGCCTATAAGTGCTGAGTAAAGTTAGATATTACTTCCTCTAAAAATGTTATTTTTTTCTTCCAGAGTCAAGTATCAGATCAGTAAAAACATTTGGATTTCTAAAGGCAAATTTGTTTTAGTTACTCTTCTTGCCTCATCTATTCTTTCAAATTCTGATATTTTGAGAAAGATTTTTCCCTTCAGTGGTGTCCTGGGTGAATAAATTAAGTCACCTAGAGTCCTAATTTAAGTCACAGTACTTTCTGCTTTATACAAATTTTTATTTTCTTTTCCTGGGTGGCTTTCCGGTTTTTATCCTAAGTCATGTTTTTGGTAGGGAAGCCCCAACTTTACACAGACTCTTTCCCAAGGCTGGGAGATAAAAGGAAAATTATTTTACAAAATAGGCTTGCTAACTCCTCATACATCATGTAAAATCTGGATTTTTGGCATACTCTGCATAAAATGGAATGGTAATATTTTTCATTTGTTTTATCTTGAGGATAGTCAAATGATAATTTCTACTTACTAGTGTTGCTGCATAAAATTGGGGTTCTCTTGCCTGAAGTGAATAAAAAGCCAGTTATTATGGCATAAGTTTTTGAGTAAAGAGAAAAGCTTTATTGCAAGATCAACCTGCAAGGAGGCAATGCTCTCAAATCTGTCTCCCTGATCCAGAGCTTGGGGCAAAATTTATGATGGACAGGGCAGACTGAAGTATGGAGATAGATGATTGGAGGTAAGGAGAAGTGAGGTCATTGATGATCTGCTCAAATGTGGTCAAGCTTCACTACTCTTCATAGGACATATGTTAATAAAATGATGGTGTTAGTATGATGTGAAGGTGGAGTTTTCAGCCCCTTCACATCAAAAGGGTCACTTATTGGACGTTGCACAGGTCCAGTTGATGGGTTGGTGGTCTCAACTGACCTTAACTGAACAAGGGGTTGTATCTTGGTTTCTGAAAAACTACTCTTAATTACTCCATTGGTAAGATGGGATCAGTTTGAACTGGTCATAGAGGGTCCATCATAACAAATCCCCCCTTTTTGTTGTTCATTCCTCAATCTTTAGAGATATAAGGCAACAACTGACTGCTCTGGCTTCTTCCTGCTGATAAGGGGTGTAGGTTTTTCCATCTCATTGAACCAGTCTCTTAGTAAGTTTGCAATGCAGATGGGCTACCACAGTTAGGCCTATATTGTATAAACAAGTAAGCAAGCATTTAATAAGAAGAATTTCTGGAGAAACAAAAAGAAAAACAAGGTTAATGGTTAGAGCAAATTATAAGCCAGTTTCTGAGCCCAGGGGCAGCCAGTCAAGAAGATTTATAGGTGTCAGGGTTGAAGCATCTTTTGCAGTTTGAAATATCTCTGATGATGTCATCAAGTGTTCACATATCTTTCTGAATGGCTTACACAGCAACAGATATAAATCTCTCTTAAGTGTATATCAAGTTGTCCAGCTTCAGTTTGCAGGGCTTTGGGAAAAAATGTGGTTTCAGTTCTCAATGATTCCAAATTAAAATGATAGAAAAAAATTGAAAACATTAGTTTGGAAATTTGTAGCCAGATATTTGAGGAGGCTAGGAGAATTCAGGATCTAGTCCAGTTTAGAGATAGAAAACAAAAACTTCAAAGACAATTAACAGAACTAGAATCTAATATCCACAAATGTGTATTATAGTTTCTACTGAAACATAAGGTTTTTCTCTAAAATAACCCTCATTTTTGCCAAAGGCAACCAAATTAAGACTCACTGGTTTGTAAAATGTCTAGTTTCAATAAACTTGGCCAACTATTTACATTAAATACCACAAGAATAACAACTGTTCATATAGGGTTTTAAAAATCTGCTTTGCAGGAACTTTTCATAAAGAATCTCAGATTCAGGGGCTGGCCCAGTGGCATGGTGGTTAAGTTCATGTGTTCTGATTTGGTGGTCCAGGGTTCTCCTGTTCAGATCGTGGGCATGGACCTAAACACCACTCATCAAGTCATGCCATGGTGGCATCTCACAAAGAAGAATTAGAAGGACTTACAGCTAGGATATACAACTATGTACTGGGGTTTTGGTGGAGGAGAAAGAAAGGGGTTTTAGTGGAGGAAGATTGGCAACAGATGTTAGCTCATGGCCAATGTTTCTCACCAAAAAAAAAGAAAAAAAAGAGAATCTCAGATTCAACTTTAAAGAACTCTTGAGACCAGGAAAACCAACCTAAGGACTTGTCATCAGATTTTGCCTACAAAATCTATAGATTTGGGTGGATTCATCTCTTCTTGACATTCCCCCAAATATCCTGAAGTTCCTGCACCTTTCAGGGAAGTGACCTTCTTTACTCATTTGGTAAGGTTGCTGTGAATCCCGTAAGCAAAGAACCAGGCAAATATTTCCAAGTGGCTTTATTAGTTTCATAAATTCAACCTTTGTTCTTTAAAGCTCTTTGGGGACTATCTTATACATGAGATTCTGAATACAAACTTCAGGGTAACCACTAAACAAAAAAGCAGAACAGAAACACAAAAAATAAATAAGGAACAAACAAAGAAACACATCATAAAAAACTACATACTTCAATAGGTAGACCAAAACACACAGGACAAGAAACAAAGTAAGTGCAGGAAAACCAAAAAATGAGTAACAGCATTAAGGCCTCATACATCAATAATCAAGCTAAATGTAAATGGATTGAATTCTGCAATAAAAAGACACAGAGTGGCAAGATAGATTAAAGAACAAGACCCAACAATTTACTCCAGGAAACACATCTTAGCTCCAATGGCAAACACAGGCTCAGAGTGAATGGGTGGAAGACGATACTCCAAGCTAATGGCAAACAAAAGAAAGCTGGTGTCACAATACTTCTATCAGACAAAGTAGACTTCAAGATAAGACAGGTAAAGAGAGACAAAGGGGGCAGTACATAATGATCAAAGTGACACTCCATCAAGAAGAAATAATGCTTGTAAATATCTACACTCTCAACACAGGAGCACCAAAGTTCATAAAGCAACTATTAACAAACATAAAGGAATATTTTAAAAATAACACAATAATAGTAGGGGACCTCAACACCCCACTCACATAAATGGATAGATCATTGAGACAGAAAATCAACAGAGAAAGAGTGGAATTAAATGAAAAGCTAAAACAGTTGGACTTAATAGACATATATAGAACACTCCACCCAAAAACAGCAGAATATACATTCTTCTCAGGTGTGCACAGAACATTCTCAAGGATAGACTCCACATGTTGGGAAACAAGGCAAGCCTCTATAAATTTTTAAAAATTGAAATAATAACAAGCATCTTCTCTCATCATAATGCTATAAAGCTAGAAATTAATTACAAGAAAAAAGCTGAGAAAGGGACAAAGATGTGGAGACTAAACAACACACTATTGAACAAGCAATGGATCACTGAAGAAATTAAGGGAGAAATCAAAAAATATCTGGAGACAAATGAAAATGATAGCATACCATACCAATTCATATCAGATGCAGCAAAAGCCATATTAGGAGGGAAATTCATTGCAATACAGGCACACCTTAACAAACAAGAAAAATCCCAAATAAGGAATCTCAAGTTACACATAACTGAATCAGAAAAAGAAGAACAAACAAGGCCCAAAGTCAGAAGAAGGAGAGAAATAATAAAAATCAGAGCAGAAATAAATGCTATTGAAACAAAAAAGGCAGTAGAAAGGATCAATGAGACAAAGAGCTGGTGCTTTGAGAAGATAAATAAAATTGACAACCCCCTAGCCAGACTTACAAAGAAAAAAAGAGAGAAAGCTCAGATAATTAAAATCAGAAGTGAAAGAGGAGAAATAACAACAAACGCCACAGAAATACAATGGATTATAAGAGAATACTATGAAAAACTATATGCCAACAAAATGGATAACCTAGAGGAAATGAATAAATTCTTAGACTCTTACAAACTCCCAAAGCTGAGTTGAGAAGAAACAGACAATTGGAATAGAACAATCACAAGGAAAGAGATTGAAACAGTAATCAAAAGCTTCCCAAAGAACAAAACCCCAGGATCAGATGGCTTTCCTGGGGAATTTACCCAACTTTCAGAGAGGATTTAATACCTATCCTTCTCAAGCTATTCCAAAAAATTAGGGAATAGAGAAGACTTCCTAACACATTCTATGAGGCCAACATCACTCTGATACCAAAGCCTGACAAGGACAGCACAAAAAAGGAAAACTATAGGCCAATATCACTGATGAACATAGATGCAAAAATCCTCAACAAAATTTTGGCAACCTGAATTCAGCAATACATCAAAAGGATTACACAGCTTGATCACGTGGGATTCATACCAGGGACACAGGGATAGTTCAACATCTGCAAATCAATCAATGTGATACACCACATCAACAAATTGAGGAATAAAATCCACATGATCATCTTGATAGATGCAGAGAAAGCATCTGGCAAGATCCAACAGCCATTTATGATAAAACCTCTTAACAAAATGGGGATAGAAGGTAATTACCTCAACATAATAAAGGCCATATATGACAAACCCACAGCCAACATCATACTCAATGGGCAAAAACTGAGTGCCATCCTCTTGAGAACAGGAACAAGACAAGGATGCCCACTATCACCACTCTTATTCAACATAGTACTGGAAGTTTTGGCTAGAGTAATTAGGCAAAAGAAAGGAAGAAAGCTGTTTGGTCATATCTGAGTCTATGTGTGTTCCTGTCAAATATGACATTCTAGTCAAAGCCTTGGTAATATAACCAATGTTTGCAATTCTGTCCTGTTATAAGGAGAAGAGATTCTTTTGAACTTATGCAAATAACTATATTGCCATGAAAATAAGAATACTCATTCATGAACTGTTCCCAAATTTTGGAGGGATAAGGCAGGGAGAAAAAGATGTTTCAATTCTGCTTACAAAGGTATAATATACCAAACTGCTATAAGTCATAATTAACCTAAGAGAAAAGAGAAAAATGTTTCCTTAAATCTGAAAAACAAAACACTAAAAAAATCAATACTATTTCAAACAAAAAAGTCATAAAAATTGTAATCATCCTCATCAGTTCATTCAGTCACATGTAATCAATTCTTGATTTTGATCTTCTGTTAGCAGTTTTATGAAGCCATCAGTTTTTCCATTAGAGTTCTGTAATTTCTTCCTCAGTTCAGTTTTGCAATCAAAAAGCATCAGAAACTTGTATTTTAGAGTAAGTGTAAGAGTCCTTTCCATGAACCTCTCTGAAGATGAAACATGTTTGCAAAAACATCAGAGTAAAAGAACTGTCTGCAAATGACAAAATACTAAAAAATGGCAATTGAAAAGAAATTTGGTTATTTCTGTGATGCATGAAAATTTAAAATAACTGGAATTATGACTGATAACTAGGACAGATCAGAATTTTAGGAATGCTATATAATTTTTAAAACACTATGTTAACAACATTCACTCATGCAATATAACCCGAGAAGGTTTATCATCATTTATTTGAGAATGCCTCCCATGTTATTTAACATATGAAATAAGCCTAATTGGTTTAATATCTGCCTCTTTACAGAGAGAACAAATTCTTTGAGACATCTCAGGGACCCACTGGAAATTCTCAAGGTTACTTTCAAGTCAAAAGGATGACTTTATTTAGGATATGAATTTTTGGGGAATTTTGTCAAAAATATCAAAAAGTTTTAAAACATTGGTCAAATAGGATCATAGCTCACTGTGAAACAATGCTTAGTTATCCAATTAACCAAAGTGACAACAGAATATATAAAAGGCAAACATACAGAGTTAAACAGTTAACAACAAAACACTTTGTTCTCTTAATAGTGAGATTCCATTGTTTTAGAACATAGGAAATTATTTGGACCAAACATAGATATTCTATCTTTTAGGTAGACTTATTAAAAAATAAAGAAAAACCTTTTATAATATCTTTATCAAGAGCAGACTAAAAGCTCAGGAAAATTATCTTTTTAAGAGACAGAAAATCAAATTTTAATTTTTGTACCAGCTTACGTTTGATATTAAAACTTATTCACTTAATTAAATTCGTTTTAATCTTAGCCAACTTGACTGCATGAAACTCTTTCCTCAGAGTTCCTCTTGCATAAACCTTCTATAACTTTCTTTTTACATTCAGAATTTGTCCCATGCCTTCTTTCTTCCCTCCCAGTATTTTAGGACAAATTTATCTTACTTAACAAAACAAACAAAAATATCTCCATCAGTTAAAATATTCTTTACTGAAAACATACATCTTGCTTTCCTTATTTTTTATGTATTGGCATCCTGTTGCCTGGCAGATCCACAGACACTGTCTAGAAACATGGGCTTTCTCATAGAAAATTTCTCAGTGCGGCACAAAACATGTTTATCAGTAATCTCAGATATTTTTCAGTTTCTCTGTAATAAGAAGCCAAAGGTTTACAAATCTATGTTTAGTAATTAATATTAAATATTATTTATTATGTGGAAGTGATTAGATACTCAATAAATCTTATCATTTAACTTACTTTAGCAGAACTCTAAGGTTTCAAGTTACCAAAAGGTTTTGACGTTAAGTACATACACCATAACACATAATTATTATTAAAAAGTTCTCACAAAGAACTTATCTTTTTCACATATATTTAGTTTACTTCTTCCCAATAGTTATTTAGATTGCTTACATGACTTCATGAGACATTCAGGCAAAATTAGCTATTATTCTAAGTTATTATTTTTGCTAAAAAACTTTGTAACAGAGAGAACATGAGCTTATTTGGTAAATAAACCCAGGTTAGAATAAAGGCTGCATGTCTGCATCATATCGAGTGTTGATAACTCACATTCCTATTTCAATAAAACCAAGTTCAAATAAGCTTTCATTTACCAAAAATCATTTTATATCACATTAACTTGAAAGACATTTGGGTTAGTTTTTATTACATTTATATCACCATGTACTTTAAGTCAATTAAATAGAATTCCTTTTAGAAATTATACCATTTGGAGGTAAAAAAAAAAAATCACACATATATATAACATGTATATAGGCACACATACACAGAGACTCCAGAGCTATCATTTTAAAAATACTGCCATGAATCAGGTATGATAAGACAAAATTCACTAGTTAGGAATCCAAATTTTAAGCTTTTTCTACTAATATTTGTGGACAAGACAATCAAGCTGCTATGTTTTGGGAAACAGCACCCCACAGGCAGTTTTTCTTTCCTTTTTCCTTTTTTTCCTTCAGTCTTAGGAACTGGTGATGGGCTAGATAACAGTTCCTGGAGAGCTTACAAGCTTTTTGAGATAAAGGAAATGGGTGGAATCTGAACACCTCTAGAGCTGCATTTCCAGTTTTGCAAGGATTTTTTTTTTTTAGGGCAGTTGCTCCTAATTCCTGAGAAATTAGATTGTAATAAATGACACTATAGGCTGATCTACCTGTCTAACTACATCATCCGTAATTTGTTTCTTTCCTTCTGAGTGCTTAGTTTTATTTTAACTTAGGGAAGGTAGCCTAAAAAAAATCCTATCAGGCTCTGAATATCAGCTTCCAGTTTGGCTGAATTTCAGATTGTAAATTGCTAAATCCTTTCAAATATCTTGTCAGGTCTCAGCTGGGATGAACATTAACTATACCTGGCAGTATTGAACAACTCCATTAATTCTTAACATAGCAGTTTCCCAGAAAATCTCTCAGAGTCTCGTTAACTCTGGGAGGAGGGGCTCATATTAGACCTTCCTCCAAAAGTTGATTACAGGGTGTCTGTAAAGCCATGACCAACTAGGTTTTTCTTTCAGGTATCTTTTATAACTTAATTTTCTATTAACTTTTTGCAACAAAACTTTTAGTAAGGTTATTTAGGAAATTTGAAGGTTTTGCTTTTACGTGTACTTCTTGAATGATCTTATCTAATTGGAGCATCCCTTCTAATGGCCAATATAATTCCCTTGAGGCTGATAGCAGTTAGATAGGACCTTTAGCCACAAATGGAGTGCAACCCACATTTCTGTCTGACCATCTCTGATGGCAAAATGGGATGCAACTACGCTTTCATCCAATCATATTTTGGGACATTGACAATTACCAAGTCAAGCCCTTAGGACACAAAACAAGCTTAGTAAGACTTTGTAGTTCTTTGTAAATAGTTACAGCTTCTGGAACCTTTAGGTTTTGAGCAATAGTTCCAGAAGGTGGTGTGCCTGACTCTAAAGATTGAAGATCTCTTTGTTTCTTGGTTTGAAAGCTCAAAAAGAACCCAAAATGGTCACTGTAATTTTAAATTATCCTGGGTTATCTTGCCAGCCATTTACAGTTATTTCTATTTTAGGGAACTTTTTCAAGGTGGCCACAACAAATAAGATCTTTCTAGAGGATAATATTTAAGGTCTAACAGTGTATAACCCTCATAAGGTTAATTTCTAAAGAGAGTTTGTTATGGTTACTGAGAAACTCAATCCCCAAATGGCCAATTTTAACAAATGAAACAGTCAGACATAGACAAACATGAACAGACACAGAAATCCAATACCCTGGGACTCTAACCCAGAGTTCAGGACTCTAACCTCATCCATTGAGTGCCCCAGTGGCTGTAACCCCTTTATATAGTTTCCCTTGGAGTGGGACTTGAACCCACAGTTTTAGCCTTGGGACTTTAACCTGGCAAAATCTCCTTTATAGGTATTCTACCCACAATTCTGATGAGATTATTAGACTATTTAGGCACAGACATGTTTTACGGAGATCTCTCACCCCAAAGACCCTGATTCAGGAGCTGTTTCTTCTCTCAAAAGAAAAAAAAATCTTGGGACCTGGAGCACTGCAGTGGGAAACAGGAATCTGATCAGCCAAGCCTCCAGACAAAACTGTCTAGGCTGCCCCACACCCTGCTAGGGGTTTCAGAGCCTCAGGCAGGTGGTCACAGGACCTAGTCCCTTTGTGGTCATCAAAATTGTTACCACACAAATTGGAGTTCTCTTGCCCAATGTGCATAAAAAGCCAATTATTACAGTATCAGCTTTTGAGAGAAGAAAAAAGCTTTATTGCAAGGTCAACCTGCAAGGAGACAGGAGTCAACAGTTTCATATCTGTCTCCCAGATCCAGGGCTTGGGGCAACATTTATGGGACAAAAGGCAGGGCAGTCTGATGTGTGGAGATAGATGATTGGAGGTAAGGAGAAGTGTGATAATTGACAATCTGTGCAAGCGTAGTCAAGTTTCATGACTCTTCATAGGATGCATGCTCACAAAATGGTGGTATTAGTATGATCGGAGGGTGGAGTTTTCAGCCCCTTAATCACAAAAGGGCCACTTTTCAGGCATTTGTGCAGGCCCAGTTGATGGGTTGGTGGTCTCAACGAGCCTGAACTGGACAAGAGCTCATTTCTCAGTTCCTGAAAAACCACTTTTAATTATTCTGTTGATAAGATAGGGTCAGTTTGAACTGGTCCTAGAGGGCCTGTGGTTACATAAGGAGAAGATGTTAAATCTCTGCCTCATGGGGCTGGCACAGTGGTGTAGTGATTAGGTTTGTGTGTTCTGCTTTGGCAGCCCAGGGTTCATGGGTTTGGATCCTGGGCATGGACCTGCACACCCTCATCAAGCCATGCTGAGGCAGCATCCCACATACAAAGTAGAGGAAGACTGGCACAGATGTTAGCCCAGCAACAATCTTCCTTTACCAAAAAGAGGAAGATTGGCAACAGATGTTAGCTAAGGGCCAGTCTTCCTCACCCCCCGCCCCCCCCAAAAAAAAATAAATCTGTGCCTCATGCATAAGAGTTATCTTCTGTAAACTGAAGAGACTTTTGTTTCTCAGTGTTTTTTGAGGGCACAGAAATGTAATTAGAGAATGAAGATGGTATGCTTTGATCTTTATTTTAGAATGCTATTCTTTTGTTTTTATTAGTTGTAAAATGATATAATGAACGCTCATGTATCTACCACCTGATTCATAAAAATAGAACATTGCCAATATCTGTGAAGTCCACTATATGCCACTTACCCATCACATACCTTCCCTTTTCTCAGAGCTTCTATTCTGAATTTTGTGTTTATAATGTTCTAGCTTTTATTTGTATTTTAAGCATATGTTTATCTCTCTAGACAATATACTGTTTAATGTTGTTTCTGTAATTTGTATAAATGGAGTAACACTGTATATCACGTTCTGTGATTTGCTTCTCACCCCACAACACTATGTTCCTGAGATTCATATACAATATTACAAAGCTGTCATTCATTCATTTTCACTGCTGTATAATGTTCCATTGAATGACTATACAAAGATTGATCAATTTTACTGTTGATAAATTTAGGTTTCTTCCTCTTTTGTCTGCTTTTAAAAGTATTGTGAAACTTTTGTATGTATATCCTGGTAAAAATGTTCAAGAATTTTTCTAGGATACTTACTTAGGAAAGGAATTGTTGACCATTAGGCAAATTTTAGTGGTTGACTCAAATTGTTTTCCAAAGTGGTTGCCCTAATTTATACTATCAGTGTACAGTCATGTGCTGCATAACTATGTTTCAGTCAATGATGTTCCCCATGTACCATTATGGTCCCATAAGATTATAATGGAGCCAAAAAATTCTTATTGCCTAATGACATTGTAGTTGTCATAACATCACAGAGCAATGCATTATTCAAGTGTTTGTGGTGATGCTTATGTGAACAAACTTACTGTGCTGTCAGTCATAAAAAAGTATAGCACATACAATCATGTACAGTGCATAATATTTCATAATGATAATAAACGACGATGTTATTGGTTTATGTATTTACTATACTGTACTTTTAGTCACTATTTTAGAGTGTACTCTTTCTACTTATATAAAAAAATTTTACTGTAAAGCATTAGGCTGTGTTACGCTGGCAGCAGCCTCATACATCTCATGTTTACTGTGTCTCTTGATTTCATCATTTTCTCTTGTGCTTGATTTAATCTTGTGTTGTTTTCTTCATCATGGCCCCTAAGTGTGCAAAACCCACTGCTAATGTTACCAGTAAGAAGCTACATTGAGTGATTGACCTAGAAGTGAAATGAAAAGTTATTAAGGACTATGAAGGTGGAAAATCAGTGATGTTTATTGCTCACCAGTCAGGCATGTCCCATTCCACCATAGCTATGTACTTGAATAACAAGAACAAAGTGACAGAAGCTGTTAAAGGATCTGCTTCATTGAAGGCAACGAGACTGACAAAAATTTGAGAAGGGCCTACATCAGACATGGGGAAATTTCTAAAGGCCTGAGTTGAAGACCAGACACAGAAACATCTCCCTCTCAGCACCATGACAATCACAGCCAAAGCAAAAAGTTTGTCTGCAGTGTTGAAAGAAAAGGCTGGACCCAACTACAATGTTGACTTTACTGCTAGCTCTGGGTGGTTTAAGAGATTCTAAAATTGTTATTCATTACATAACGTGAAAATGAGTGGTGCATCTGCGAGTGCTGATGTGAAGGCAGCAGAAAAATTTTTGGTATCTCTCAATAAGTTGACTGAGGAGGAAAAGTACTTGCCAGAGCAAATATTCAACATGGATGAAATCTCCCTATTCTGGAAACAGATGCCTGAAAAGACTTCCATCCATAAGGAGGCCAAGTCAATGTCAGGTTTCAAGGCTTTTAAGGACAGAAAAACAGTCTTGCTTGGGGGCAATATTGCAGGCTACAAATTGAAACCCTTTGTGACCTGGCACAGTGAGAACCCCAGGACCTTCAAACATATCAATAAGCACACATTGCCAGTGTACTACAGGAGCAGTATGAAGTCATGGATGACCCAGCTCCTTTTCCAAGATGCTCCCTGTATTGCTACGCCAGTGAAATGGAGTACTGTTTGGAGAAAAACATACCTTTCAAGATTTTGCTTATTGTTGAGAATGCTCCCCTACATCCTCCTTTTATTGGTGATCATCATCCCAATATCAAAGCAGTGTTTCTCCCTCCAAACACCACGTCTTTGATCCAACCAATGGATCAAGGCATTGTAGCAGCTTTTAAGACCTACTACCTGAGGAGGATTATTGCTACAATTGAGGAAGATACTGATGAAATTCTGGAAGGATCACAACTTCTAGGACTGCATCAAGAACTTTGTCTGGGCTTGGGATGATGTCACCAAGGAATACATGAATGGCATCTGGAAGAAAACATTCAAGAGATTCATCCATGGCTTCAGAGGATTTTCCAGGGATGAGGAGGTTGCAAAAGTCAACAAGGCTGTGGTTGAGATGGCAAACAACTTAACCTGGGTGTGGATGAGGTTGACACTGAGGAGCTCCTAGAGGTGGTTCCTGAGGAATTGATTAATGAGGAGTTCTTGGAACTGGAACAAGAACACATAGCTGAACAATAGGCAAGAGAAAAGGAAACTGCAGGAAAAGAAAAAGAACACCCAAGAAAACTCACAGTGTTTAGCAAAAGCATTTTCAGACCTCAACAAGCTCCTCAAAAAGTTTGAAAACATGGACCCAACACCAAAAGGTTTTCATTAATAGAGAGGAGTTTTCATGGTGCATTATCTGCTTACAAGCAAATCTATGATGAAAAAAGAAACAAACCAAGCAAATAACATGGACACATTTCTGAAAAAAAATGACACTTCCTCAAGAAGGGTCTCAGGTAAGTCCTTCCAGAGGTATTCCAGAAGGCATCATTATCATAGGAGATGACAGCAACATATGTGTTATTGCCCCTGAAGACCTTCCAGTGGGACAAGATGTGGAGGTGGAAGACAGTGATATTGATGGTCCTGACCCCGTGTGTGTCTAGGCTAATGTATGTGTTTGGGTCTTCGTTTTTAACAAAAAATTTTTAAGCAAAAAAATAATAAAAAATTAAAAAAATGGAGAAATCGTATAGAATAAGGATATAAAGAAAAGATTTTTGTACAACTGTCCAATGTATTTGTGTTTTAAGCTAAGTATTATTACAAAAGAGTCAAAAAGTTAAAAAAATTAAAAAGTTTATAAAGTATAAAAGTTACAGTAAGCTAAAATTAATTTTTACTGAAGAAAAATATTTTTTTAATAAATTTAGTGTAGCCCAAGTGTGTAGTGTTTGTAAAGTCCACAGTAATGCTCAATAACGTCCTAGGCCTTCACATTCACTCACAACCCACTCAACTGCCTCACCCAGAGCAACTTCCATTCCTGCAAGCTCCTTTCATGGTAAGTGCCCTATACACGTGTACTTTTACTGCACCTTTTCTATGTTTAGGTATGTTTAGATATATACTTACCATTGTGTTACAATTACCTACAGTATTCAGTACAGTAACATGCTGTATATGTTTGTAGCCTAGGAGCAATAGGCTATATACCATGTAGCCTTGGTGTGTAGTAGGCTACCATCTAGCTTTGTGTAAGTACACTCCGTGATGTTTGCACAATGACAAAATCAGCTAACGATGCATTTCTCAGAACATATCCCTATTGTTAAGCGGCACATGACTGTATAACTGTTCTCCCCTTGCTCCACATTTTCACCAACACTTGTTATTGTGGTATCTTTTAATTTTTGCCAATTGCATGCAAGAAATGGTATCTTTATGGTTTTAATTCATGTGTTCCTGATTATCAGTGAGTTTAGCATCTTTTCATAGGCTTGTGTTTCCTTTTTGCGAAGTGTCTGCTTAAGCCTTTGGTCCTTTTGTCCATTGCATTGCATTTTTCTTTTAATTTGTAAGAGTTTTTCACCTAGTTTAGATCAGCAGTTCTCAACTGGAGGGGAATTTGCCCCTGAGGAAACATTTGGCAATGTCTGGAGACATTTTTGATGGTTACAACTGGGTAGGGGACAGCTACTGGCATCTAGCAGGCAGAGGCCAGGAATGATGCTAAAACACGCTATAACGCACAGGATAGCTTCCCCAACAAAGAATTATTTGGCCCAATATGTTAATAGTGCCAAGGTTGAGAAACTTTGTTCTAGATACTCATATGTTACCAGTTATACATGCCGTAAATATTTTTTCCCAGTTTGTGGATAGTTTCATTTTTCTCATGGTACCTTTTGATGAGGAGAAATTCTTAATTTTAACATAATTGAAGTTATCAATCCTTTCTTTTATGGATTGTGCTTTTTGTGTCTGATTTAAGAAAGTTCCCTATCTTCTAAGCATAGAGATTCTCCAACAAAGCGTTTTAAGAATTTTTAATTTTGCTTTTCTACATTTAAGCCTCTAATCCACTTGAAATTGATATCTGTTTATGATGTAAGTTTAGAGTCCAAAACTAATTTTTATATGGTTAACTAACTGGTTGAGCACCATTTATTAAAAGTCCATTCTACCCCTACTGGTCCACAATGCTGGTCTGTCGAATATCAAGTTTTCAGGTATGGGCTTCTTTCTAGTTCTCTAATTTATTACCACCTTTTTATGTGGAGGCTAAAGTTATCTCCACCTTCTTATACAAGGAAAATTGGATCCCAAGAGTTTAAGAATTCTGAAGAATTCATGAAAACAGATTTCAAGAACTTTTTTTTTGGTGTTTCTCTATATTTCCTAGAGAAACAAAGAGAAGGGGACATGAGATTGTTATTTTTAATACCAACAAGACCAAATACTTCTAAAGTGAAAATGAACTCATTAATTTTACTGAAAGTTGTTTCACTTCTCCACAAACTACATTTGCCTACAGTACACATTTCAGGAAGGGTGGAAACCTATTTATTTTTCAACTAGGAAAAAAGGCTTTTCTGGAACATTTTCTTAGCATCTATAATCTAAACTTATATATCATTTAATTCTTTAATTGAGAGGTTATAACAGAAATATCCATATTCTTTCCTCCATAGTAAGAAAGGCCAATTTCCCAACTGCTGAAAAGGTAGCCCTTATGGGCATTTATGACTAGATCATTCCTGGAAAGGAATCTATAACTCAAAGAACAGTCACACCTGTCAATCAGCCTCAGCTGTCAGCTTTCAAATCCAGTTGCTCCGAAGCCAGCGGAAAAACTATTTACGGAGTGAAGCCCAGAGGAAGTGTAAGTATACATTTCTTTCTTTCCTCTTTTCTCTTTTCTTTTCCTAACACTTTCCCTTCCTTCTCACTTATCCCACACAAGCTCCACACAACTATTCTATAACATTGAAATGGGATCATTTTATTATAATACAAACTATATTTTGGGTTTGAGGTAAATCAGAAGCAGAAATATAAATTCACTGACTCAGAACATAACTGCATTGGGACAAAAAGTTTTCCAGGAAAGGAAAAAATTTCCACTTCTTCCTTGAGAAGATAATCTGGAAATTATTCCCTTTTTAAGCTCGTCAACTGTTTGCTATTGCTCCTTATTAATATTATTTCTTTTTTCCCTGAATACTCTTGATACTATTATCAATTAACAGCGTAATTATTCTAGAGCCTTCATGTATAGGTTTTGAGGAGGAATGAGAAAGGATTTTCTGTGGTGACAGTTCATGTTCCCTGATACCCATTTTTGATATTTGATCACCATGAAGCTTGTCAACCGATGGCCAAGCACTGACGTCGAGTGTTCATTAAATACTCTGGTTGGACAGGGTGTCTTTAGCTGATCACATGGCCAGCACCAGCTGGTGGTTAAACCCAAGGGGGCCAAGAGGATTTATCAGATCTGGAGCCTGCAAATTGATTAGACTGAATTTATTAGATTTAGACCCCTGTTTAGAACCATATAGCAGAAAGATATTTAATCAAAACTCAGGAGCCTCTGTTTACCAAATTGCCTGTACATACCTCTATCGAGATATGTGTATAGGAGGTCTCTGGTGATCTCTTAAGGAAATTTTCATGAATAAGAGTTATAGGTTTCCACCCCACTTACACACATTAAACAAACAATTTCCTAAAATGAATGTGCAAAGACAAACAAGAGTTGCTCCAGAGACATGGTGAAGACACACAGATATAGAGCTTTTTAGCAACGTGGACGTATGCAATGCTGCAAATAAACTAGGATGAGAAATCAACTTGTTTTGCAATGACCCCCAGGTTGAGGCCATGAACACAGGTTTCAGTTACTTACAGGAAAAAAAAAGGCAAAGCCACAAAAGCCCTACAACCATCAGACATAAACACAGACAGTCTGCCGCATGTGGAAGATTCTGAGCACTCTGCCAACTTGCCTGCCAGGGAAAGGGGTCCCTTGTCTCTCCAGGTGATGGAAGTAGCAGCAGTTGCAGTCCGGGCTCCTGAGAGTAACCAGGTAGGTTATCCACGGGAGCTGCACCTGATCTGTACCTGTTTCCTGATGCTACAAGCTGTACCCACATGCAGGCTAGAAAGGCTTGCAGGTGAAACATCACAGTCACGTGGACAACAATGCCAGGAGCACAGGAGAGGCTACCATCCATACAAAATTCACACTTAAGGTGCTGCCTGAGGGCCAGACCAGGGAGATGGTATAAGCAGTGCCCCTAAAAGACGCCCTTCCACAACCGGCCTCCACCCAGATTTGGAACAGCCAAAAGTGTGCCATGTGGATTGTTGCCGTGATAATGTGAATAAATGAGAAACATGGTTAGTAGTTACAATTTCCGCCAAATGGTTGAAAATACAATTGAGTTACCGGCACCTTAGTTCTTAATGTGCCATCATAAGCATCTGGCTCAAACTTAACAAAATACTACAAAATTTTAGTTTGAACTCCAGAAATCTACAATGGGATAACTTGGCAATTCTCGCTTCCCACGCCCAGGTCAGCGTCAGGCAGCACGCTGGGCATCAGCGAAGAGAGGCTCTGGTCCGTTTGCTTGGCTTTAGACAGACCCCTCCATTCGGCCTCCTCCTCTCCTTTTCTTAAAGATGCTGAAAATTTTTCATGGACCAGACTTCGAAATGGCGCCATGGCCAGGGGGAAAATGTCTATTACGCGCTCCCTAGACCGGTTCCCAAAGTGGGGAGCAGCTTTAACTCCGAGGCGAGGCAGGAGCCGGTCCTATAAACGAGTAGGTTTTGAAAACAGAGGGCGGAGAACGAGCCTCGGGAACGCAAACGCCGCCATGCTCCAAACCCTTTTCCAGGGGCCAACCTCCCGGAACGGAACACTACCGCCCCGAGTGCCAGCGCTGACCGTTAGCCAGGGGCGGGGTCGGGGTCACGTGGCCGGCGCCGGGGCACAGCCCGGCGTGCGCGGGAGCACGCACTGCGGCTTGGGCCTCGGCCGCGCGCCTTGCGTGCGCGCGCAGGCCGGGGGCGGGGCGTGTGGGCTGAGCCTCCGGCGCGCGCTGGAGCGGAGGCGGGGCCGGAGTGGGGTGGCGGGCGGGGGCTGGACCTCCTCCTGCGAGGCTGGGCTGGCGGCTGCGGCGGCGGTGGGAGGCGTGTGATCCGCGGAGGGGCGCCTCGGCCATGACTGCGGAGCTGCAACAGGACGACGCGGCCGGAGCGGCCGACCGCCAAGGCTCGGTGGGCCCCGGGGCTGCTAGCGGGAGCCGGGGGTCGGGCTCTGGGTCCCGAGAGGGGAGAGGGCGCGGGGCCCGGGCGGGAGCCGCGCGTGTCGCGGGCGGGCCTGCGGGGCTGCGGGGCTGCGGGGCTGCGGGCGCGGGGCGGGCTGGGGCCGGGGTGGAGGGCGCCGGGCGGGTGAGGACGGACCCTCGGGGAGGAGGCTGAAGTCTTTGCAAGGCTCAGGTCCCCGAGATTGAGGACCATCTTCGGGTCCGTGGGCGAGCTGAAGTTCGGGGTGGGGGGGGATTTGGTGTTTTGGAAAACCACATAGTATAAAGGGCCGGACGTAGGGCTGTCTGCATCAGAGATCTCTCAGGAGAGCGCTCCTGGGCCCGGATCAGGGGTGAGAAACTTCCGAAAGCGGCAGCTTTGATGGCTTTTGTTTTTTGTTCGTATTTTTAAATCGGTTTTACGGCAGTGTTGTTTTAAAGTGTCTAAAGCAGACCGAAGTTGTCTAACTTAAAGCTAGGATTTATCAACACCTTGTGAAAGAACAGGTCCCAGTTACCACTTCCGAGCTTCCCCTACCCCCCCCCCCCCTTTTTTTTTTTAAACGGAGTAGCCTCCCCGATTACTGCATTCATCCCTCTAGATTTTAACGAGGGGGAGGAATAGCGCGATGAATAGAAGGTATGCTGTTAATGCTTTCCTATTCCTATTCTCTAAGGAGATTGAAATCAATACAAGGATTTCTGGGCTAAGATGGTGAGAGTGAAAACACTGGTTTGGGAGAAAATCAAAAGGCTAATGTCTGTGTGAAGAAACTTGGCAAGTGGGCAATTTGAGAATGTCTTCTAATGTTTCTTTGGAATGTTAGAACTTAACACTACCCCCTCACCCCTCAAGTCCTGCGCTTTTTCAAGACAGAATGGGAAACCTGTGCCAGATACTTAAATACGAGTTTGGGAATGAGGAATTTCATAAAATATTTACAATATAAAGCTGTCAGATACCTCCACATGAGAGCTCTTTTAAGTGTTTTTATTGTTTTCATGCACTCAGGAGACCAATAGTGTATAAGGTGAACGCATTTCCTTTGAATACTCCTGTAGTAAAAGATAACTTCCAGGTCCTGGGCTCCAAAATTGAAGTATGTGGATGGCATTTCGTGTGCTGATTTCTAATGGAAATATTATTTTTAGGTGTTTACAAATGCCTCTTGGAATCTGAGTCAGGATTTTCTCTGGTTTCAGAGATCAGTTCCATTTGTTTTTAGGACAGTGACTTAAAAACAGGTGGGAAAATCTTAGTTTTGAGACAGTCATGTTGATTTAGAGAAGGGACTATTTTAAGGGAGAGCAAGTCATATTTAAATTTGTCGGAGCTCTGTCAATTGAGACCATGTGCCTGTTAATCAGGAGCATCATTTACTTCTGCCGCAGTTTGAGTGGTGACCACTGTCTTAGCACTCTCTATTTGAGAGTTTGTATGTGAGGTGTTTGAGGAACACTTTATATAAGTCATAGCTATTTTTGGACAGCTTGGATCTCTGGTGGCTGTGGCTGGCTGGAGTACCCTCATTCCTGGCAACCTGCGGAGTGATGACATTTACTGTTCTTCCCAGTGATTCGCCCCATCCAGACAGATGATAAGCTTGGAATGCTTGATAATGTTTGCCCTTTTTGTTTCTGCTAATGTAAAATGCTTAAAGTTAGCAAGCTAGGTTGAAGGAATCTTAAATGGGAAAAGTAGCTTTCGCAACTCAGAGGAAAGATTTTAATAATGTCTTCCTCATCTTGATAAGTTTCCTGTTAGAATGGACTCTATTTGGAATTCTCTGAAGCATTCTACATTACCCTTAAAGGATCATTCATTGTTCTAGTTGAGAAGAGCCTTCCTCCCCTGACACTCAGAAGCTATTTAAAACCTAGAATGCTTCCCTTCCCTTATTCGTCGGTTGTGCATGGGACAGACAGAACCTTTTTTGGCTTCCCAAGACTTTTAGTGAGAGAAAAATGTAGTACTCTTGAAATATGTTCTCAGTACTCGAACCTAAAAGAGGACACTTTGTGATATTCCTGTGTCCCCCAGACTGCAGACGCAGATATCTAAAGAGATTACTTCCAGACAGCTTCCTGTATTTTAATCAATTCTTGACTCAGATAAAAATCAGCAGCAGTGTTTACGGTTATTGTGAGATAAACAACTTGAAGTCAGGTTGGTTCTTATAAGCTGTCATTCTTGGCAGCTGTTGTAGGGTTCATCACACATTCTTTGTGCTAAATGAAGCCTTATGAAAACCTGCCAGTTTCAGTGAAAAGTTAATGTCCCTTTTGCTTGCTCTTGATTTATTGGCTTTTCCTTCCCTTTTACCTGGTCTTATTCGTTTTTGGAACATCAGTAAGTCAGTGCTTGGTTGGCTTCCACAACTTGCATGCCTCCTCAGTTACAAAGTTTCTGTTCGCACAATGAGTACAGTGTTTATAAAACACATTAACAACGCCTCACCAGGCAAGATCTTTCCATGTGTTTTGTTTCATCAAAGGAGTTTAAAGCAATAGCCAAGTGAAGCACATATTTTGCAAGGAAAATAATGATGCAGATAGCAGTAGGAGCTGACATTCATTGAGCGTGTGCTGTGTGCCAGACCATGTGCTCAGAACTTTATCATCTCAGTACTTATGACAACTCCATGAAGTTTTCTTATGGGAAGGCTATACCTGTTAAATAATTTGCCCGTGGTCACCCAGCTAGTAAATAGTACAGCCAGGAGTGAATCCAGGCAATTCTGACTCCAAGAACCCAAGATATCCCTGATCCTGCTTATTAGTCAGTGGACCCATTGTCTTGGGTCAGAACCTTTCTATTAATTTTTAGAACTCTCCTGATGTTTTCAACTTTCAGTCCTCTCTCTACTCTTTCTAAATACATAAGCTTCTATTCTACTTGACCGATATTGCTGACATCTAAAGGGAGCTGTCTCATTTTTTTTTTTTTTTTACCCCTTTGGCATCACTTCTCTCAGTGGAAGAGGTACCCTTCCCTTCTCCCTTCATTTCTTAGAGATGAATCTAGATCAGTGGTGTCTGGAGACCTTTTTGATTGTGACTTATGGGGGAGGATGCTACTGGCATCTAGTGGGTGAAAGCCAGGAATGCTGCTAAACATCCTACAATGTCCAGGATAGCCCCACAAAGCAAAGAGTCGTCTGGCCCAAAAATGTCAGTAATGCTGAACTTGAGAAACCCTGATTTAGGTGATGTCTCTCCTCATTCTAAGTTATCTCACATCTCCTTTATCCTAGGCTAACACCCAGACACCTTCACTGTCTTCTACTCCCTTGTGACTCAAAATATGGTCCGTGGACCAGCAGCATCAGCTGGGAGTTTTTTGGAAATGTAGACATTTGGGTGTGCTGGAGCCAGCTTGTCGATTGTGTTCATCTCTTCCCAACTCTGTATTTAGTGACGACATGTTGGTGGCTTGAAATTGCCACGGTCAAGTATTTATAGTACCAAGGAAATAAGCAAGCTGTGCAGATCTACACACCACTGTTTGGGCCTCCACCCTAGACCGATTGAATCAAATCTGCCTTTTGACAAGATCCCTGGGTGATAAACTTTGAGAAGCTCTGTCCTACTCCACAGAATTCCTCTTTTCCCTTCAGCTATGCACACATTTCTCCAGTCCTCAAACAAAAGAATAACAACGAAATCCTCTTCTGCCCTGTCCAGCTGTTGCCTTGTCCACCACCTTCCTTTTATTTTGTTTACTTTTTGAACAAAGTTTCTAAATCCACCTGTTTCTTTTCTAAAGTGTTTTTCCAATTACGGTGTGATTCTAACTCAATGTAGAAAACTTAGAAAATACAGACCCAGGCAAGATTAACTCTTGGCTGATAGGAGGCACAGCCCCCATGCTGAGCCAAGTTAGTTCCCAGATTCCAGCATAGAACTTGAGGTGGCAGCAACAGCTCTGCAAAAGCCCAGTTGGGAGATGGCTGTGGGGAGCAGTCTAGGCTCCAGCAAGAAGAGGGCTGATTGCCCAGAGGCCTGGAGAGAGGCTAACCAGGCAAGAGAAGGTTAGATTGTAGGGCAATGAGTGGTTTCATGTGATCAGCATCTCCCGGCTTCCCACTGAGAGCCTTGCCAATAGTAGGCTTCTAATATTGTTACTAGTGAATGAAACAAATCTCTCGGAAGTGACCAATGACCACTTGGTCGAATCAGTGGCCTTTAAGTAGTAATTCTTTTTGCCATTTTCCCTTCCTTGTTCAAGTACCCACTCAAGTTCCAGTCTCATACTTTTATTTTTGATGGTTCCTCATTGCCACTTTGTTGTTATTTTGGCATTTGATTTTATTGCTACTTGTTATCAACTGTTCTGCTTTTTTCTAGAAATTTCCAGCATATATTTTTTAATCATTTGCCATAGTCTCATTACAGACAGAAGTAGTAGGCCCTCACTTCTGAATTGACTGCATCATTTTACAACTTTCTTATGAAAATTAGCTCTGGAAGAGATGTTTGACTTTATCTAATACAGCCTTCATCTTGCAAAGGCCGTAAGGGGTTTAGGGAGTTCATTTACTCTGGCTCCCGCAGTCTAAGGCAGAACCCTGGCCTCGGGCTTCAGTCCCGTGTTAGTGCCCTCAGTGCTACAGCTCCCTTACTTCCTGAGCCCCCCTCCTTTGGACCTTCGGGCCCTCTGTTATTCTGGTTCTTCTACCTTTCTTCTCTTCTAGGGGCTAACCCGTTTGCTTTCTTGCCTGTTACTGTCCTTTTATTAACTGCGTCCAAATCTGCATTTGTAATCCCGAGTTGCAAATGCCTTCTCCCCCTCTATTTCCAAATGGTTGTTAAACAGTTCTACTTGAATGTCAACCTCCTTGGCTATGTACATTTGCTGTGTAGCTACTATTCCCACGGGTATTATACCAGGCAGGGGAATGTACTTGTAATAATAGCATCTGTCATATTCCAGTTACTGCCCTGAGCACTTTTCTGCACATTTTTAGTATTTACAAAAACTCTGCAAGGGATGAATTATTATATCTTATTACTGATGAAGAAACTGAGACTCAGATAGTAATATAGCTTATAAGGGCCTAATATGAGCTCTTAAGTCTGTTTGCTTCCGTATTATAGATGAGAAATGTGGCTTACTGGTAATTAAATTCTAAGTAGCAGAACTGACACTTCAGGCCATTCTGAATTTGTCCCGCTGCAATACATGCCTTTCTAAAACCAAACATTTTGACCACCACTTGACAGTTTACGAAGCACTTTAACACATAATCTTGTTGAACCCATATAGCAGTCCTACGCCATAAAATGTAGTGTGACTAGGAAGTAGAATTTGCAAAGTGACAGAGCTCGTAAGTGATAAAACCAAAACCATAGCACAGGTAGTTTTCTCCTAGGATATCGGTATTCTCACTGCAGCCTCTAGAGTTTTGGTTGACAGCTAGGTCACAGAGTTTTACGTTTATACATTTTTTCATTTTACTAACAATTCCTATATGCAGTACTTCATTTGATATTCACATCAGTCCTGTCAAAGCCTGTGGTATACTTTATTTTCCAGATATGGAAATCGGTGGTCAGGAAAGTTGAGATTTGCCCAGAGGCTGACATGTCGTGGAGTCTGGGCTGCATATTTCTGCTATCTAGGCTTTCTACGTAAAAAGGGAGGTCAAAATTCCGGACATACAAAGCCAAATTAGAGATCTGCGTGAGTTGGTGTTAGCAGCATGCTTCCTGGTGGTTGGTAGTCCGTTTCAACTCAAGATGTCTTAAACAAAGATTTCCTTTTTCCATTCTTCCTGCCCAAGTTAGTTTTTACCTTGTGTCCTTTTTCTTTTTTGGTGTGTGGGTGTTTATGTGTATGTGTGCAGGTGCAAATATTTCTTGATTTTTATTCAATTGAATTGAAATTCGTATAATAGAAAATTAACTTTTAAAGTGTACAATTCACTGACACTTAAGATATGCACAGTATTGTGCAACCACCACCTGTATGTAGTTCCAAGACATTTTCATCATCCCAAAAGAAAAGCTGTATCCACTAAGCTGTCACTCCCTATTTCTTCCTTCTCCCAGCCCCTGGCAAGACCGGTCTGCTTTCTGTCTCTGCATTTGCCTATTTTGCATATTTCATATAAATGGAACTATACAGTATCTGACCTTTTATGTCTGGCTTCTTTCACCTACTGTAATGTTTTCAAGGTTCAGTCAAGTTGTAGCATCTATCATATTTCATTCCTTTTAATGACTAATATTCTACTCTTACTACATTTTATCCATTTTTCCATTGGTGGACGTTTGAGTTGTTTCCACGTTTTGACTATTGTGAAGAGTGCTGCTGTGAACATTTGTGTACAAGTTTTTGAGTACCTGTTTCCATTTCTTTTGGGTTAGAAGTGGAATTGCTGGGTCATGTGGTAATTCTATTTTTAACTTCTTGGGGAACCACCAAACTGTTGTCCACAGCAGCTGCGCCATTTTACATTCCCACTAGCAATGCACAGGAGTTCCAGTTTCTCCTCATCCTTACCAAACACTTGTTATTTTCCATTTTTGTTTTGTTTTGTTCTATAATGGCCATCCCCATGTGTGTGAAGTGGAATCTCATTGTAGTTTTGATTGGCATTTTCCTAATGGCTGATGTTGTTAAGCATCTTTTCATGTGTTTATTGGCCATTTGTATACTTCTTTGGAGGAATGTCTATTCAAGTCCTTTGCTCATTTTTGAGTTGGGTTTGTCTTTGGTTGTTTGAATTGTAAGAGTTTAATATAATCTGGATACTAGACTCTTATCAGATTTATGGTTTGAAAATACTTTCTCCCATCCTGTAGGTTGTCATTTCACTTTCTTGATAATGTCCTTTCATGCACAACAGTGTTTAATTTTGAGGAAGTCCCAATTACCTATTTTTTCCTTCTGTTTCTGCTTTTGGTATCATATCTAAGAATCCATTGCCAAATCCAAGATCATGAAGATTTTTCTCTATGTTTTCTTCCAAGAGTTTTATATTTGGCTCTTATATTTAGGTTATTGATCCATTTTGAATTAGGTTTTGTATATTGTGTGTGGTAGGGATCCAACTTTGTTCTTTTACATGTGGGTATCTTGTTTTCCCAGTACCATTTTTTGAAGAGACTATTTTTTTCCCCATCAAATGGTCTTGGCACTCTTGTTGACAATCAGTTGACCATAGATGTATGGTTTTTTCTGAACTCACAGTTCTGACTCATTTGTCTATGTGTCTGTCTTTATGCTAGTACTACACGGCATGATTACTGTAGCTTTGTAGGTTTGAAATTAAGAAGTGTGAGTCCTCCAAGTTTGTTCTTTTTCAGTATTGTTTTGGTTATTCAGAGTCCACTGAAATCCCGTATAAATTTGAGTATCAGCTTTCCCATTTCTGAAAAAAAGGCCATTGGAATTTTGATAGGGATTGCATTGAATTTGTAGATCACTTTGGGTAGTCTTGCCATTTTAGCAGTGTAAGTCTTTGTAATTTAATGTGTGAACTTGGTTGGGCCGTGAAGTGCCCAGACATTTGTCAGATATTATTCTGGGTATGTTTGTGAGGGTGCTTCTGGATGAGATTGACATTTGAATTGATAAACTGAATAAAGCAGATTGCCTCCTTAATGTCTATGGGCCTCGTTCAGTCAACTGAAGACCTGACTAGAACAAAAAGGCTGAGTAAGAGGAAACGTCACCTACCTGACTGCTGGCTTGGGACATCTGTCTTCCGTCCTCCGACTGGAACTTAAACCATCAGCTCTTCTGATTCTCAGGCTTACCAACTCAGACTGGAACTACACCACCGACTCTCCTGGGTCTCCAGCTTGCCAGCTGCAGATCTTGGGACTTCTCAGCCTCCGTAATCACAAGAGCCAATACCTTACACACTCATGTGCCTGATAACAATGTTTTGATTGAAGGACTGTATATGCAGTGGTGGACGCATAAGATTAGTACCATATAGTTTATGTGTGTAGTAGGCCATACCATCTAGGTTTGTGTAAGTACACTCTTCTGTTCACACAGTGTTGAAATTGTCGAATGATGCACTTCTCAGGTTAAGTGTTAAGTGACACATGACTGTAATAAATTACTTTACCAACACGCACACAGGAAACTAGAAATACAAGGTTCCTTTACACACACACACACACACACACACACGCACGTATACCCTATGTTCTGTTTCTCTGGAGAACCTTGACCAATACAGTCTTTGAATCCATGAACCTGAATGTCTTCCCATTTATTTAGATTTCCTTTAACTTCTTTTGCAGTGTTTTACAGTTTTCTGGGTACAAGTCTTTCACCTTCTTTGGTTAAATTTATTCCTAGATATTTTATTCTTTTGAATACTATTGTAAATGGAATTGTTTTCTTAATTTCCTTTTCACATTGTTCTTTGCTGCTGTGTAGAAGCACAACTGATTTTTGCATGTTGATTTTCTACCCTGCAACTTTGCTCTATTTGTTAATTAGCTCTAGTAATGTTTTTGTGGATTCTTTGGAACTTTATATAGATAATCATGTCTCTTGTGAATAGAGATAGTTTTACTTTTTCCTTTCCAATTTGAATGCCTTTTATTTATTTTTCTTGCCTGATTGCTCAGGCTAAAACTTCAGTACAATGTTGAATAGCACTGTGGAAAGTGGGCATCCTTATCTTGTTCCTGATTTTAGGGGGAAAGGTTTTGATATTTTACCATTGAGTGTGATATAAGCTGTGATAAATAAAGGGCTTTTCTCATGTTGAGGAAATTTCCTTTTATTTTTAGTTTTCTGACAGTTTTTATTGTGAGAGGGTGTTAGATTTTCTTAAATGCTGTTTCTGCATTGATGATGGTCCTGTGTTTTCCCCCCTTCATTCTATTAGTGTGTTTATTACGTTGGTTGGTGTTCTTACTGGTTTCCTATTATGTCATTGGCAATAGCATTCTGTCAGGCTTCCGTCTTCAAATATTTGACATTCTTTGAGCTGTTCAGAGTTTATCCTCCCTTTCCATTTCTCCTACAGCATTCCCCTCTCGTTACACGTGGTTTATTCAGTAGCCCTCTAACTCATAGTTAAGCTGTCTTTCCCTACTCATCCTACTTTGAACTAGTTGTTCATATGTGCTAGATTAATCACCTTAAAGTACCTTTTCTCCCCCTTCATCTTTCTTCCTTGCTGAGGAGTCTGTAATGATTTTCCATTGTTCATCAGATCAAGTCTAAACTTATCCTGACATTTAGAACACTTCATAATCCAACCTGCATCAGCTCTCTGGTCCCTGTTATTTATCAAAAATAGAAACTACATACTAAGGCCCACCTAATAATAACTTAAAATTTTACTGTTGTTAGATTTCTGAAACCATAAGCATGTAAACTTGATTTCTTATATCTTTCCCATATTTTCCTAGTTTCTCAGTTAACCTTCACAATATATTGCTAAAAATGGCATTTTTAAAAACTTTTGAAGATGCATTCCATATGACTTTATTGTAACAGCTTCCCATTCTCATTTCTTGTATTTAGTTGGGGCATGTATTCAAAGAAATAAGAAAATATTTTTTTAATGTATCCTAAAGTAAGAAAGAAACAAAGTGCAGGACATAATTTATAGTGTGAAAAAATATATTCAGATGCAGAGATCAATTCTAGAAAGATATATCAGAAATTGTTAATAGTGGGTACTCCTGGGAAATGAGACTGGGATGGGAGGAAGAGGGAAATTTCCTTTTCGTTTTGTATCCTTTATACTGTTGGAATTTCTTACTTAGTGAATCTGAAAAAAAGATGAAAAAGTTTGAAAGTAAATAATGGTTAGTTCCTTTTTTATTGCTATTAATTCCTGTTTAAACCTCTTTACACCATATAAGAGTAGCTAAATTTTAAAAGTTTTTAAAGCTTTTTAAAAACTTTAAGCCAATTGATGAATCAGAACAGTCATTTTCATCATGTGCCTACTTTTTGCGTCATTAAAATAAGTTAGCAAGTAGCCTGTTTCAGGAGATTTAATTGTATCCAAAAAAGCTGCTATTTGTCATTTTAAGGGAGTCGTATTCTTATGGCACTTTAGATTTCTGCTTTATGAGTAAGTTGGACCAACATGGAGTTGTTGCTGGAAGAAAAACTGAAAAAATGCCAGGGCTTCTGTGGGCCATTCCTCGTTTTGTGCAAGTGGAAAGGTTGGCAGCAGTCTCAGGGTGCGTCATTGGGACCCTGTTGTCCAGACTGGATTTCTGGAGTTGCCGCTGTACATTTTCTTTGACTCCTAAAGTTATTCTTTTGCTTTCCTTGGGTACTTAAGTTTTATTTTAAAATTGAAAAACCAGATCTTTAACTTTGGAGGGAATTTTATTAGGCATACCTTGGTAGCTCTTTGGAGTAAAGGGACGTTTATCTATTAGTTTTAAACTTAGAAATGTCTATAAGAATAGATGATTGAGATCAGGAAATGTGCACATCAGAATGATTAAAACAGCATCCCTATTTGAAGGAATTGAAAAATCTAGAAAGCTCCTTATCACAGTGCTGACCTGGGTGTTATGAAGATAAAACTTTTAATTAGTAATCTCACAAATTTGCCTCATCTGATCAAAGAGAGTTTTAATTTAGTTACAGTAGGATTAGGCCAGTTATTGTTTACTATGAAAACTTGATAGCTTAATGTTTTTATTGTCTGAATAATCCCGCTTATTGCTTATTATGAGATGAGTTATTGTCTTTAAGAAAACCTCAGTCCTGAGAAGTGGACTGAATTGCACCAACACTACCGAGTAGCTGAGGTCAGGAAGCTGAGTTCCTAGATTTGTGTGTGCCTGTCTTTCTTCGCTGCCTCTGGGCAAGAAAAGAGAGTACTTTTTGTTTTATGAAAACAATGAGAATTTAGCTAAGGAAATGCAGACCTGTTGGCTCTTGTCAGTTATTTGACTCGGTTATGACTGGGGCACAGGCCTTGTCTTGTCTCCTGTTGGGTGCGTCCTTTATACAGTCAGGAGGTGCTTAACGACAGGGATGCGTTTTGAGAAATGCATGTTTAGGCCATTTCGTCATTATGCAAACATCAGACTGTACTTACACAAACCTAGATGGAATAGCCTACTACACAGCGCGGCTACGTGGCACTAATCTTAATGGGACCACTGTTGTATATACGGTTTGTTGTTGGACCAAAACGTCATTACGCGGTGCATGACTGTTTACAGCATCGTAGTTAGGGTGAAGTTAATATTTCAGTCAGCTTCCTGTGAAGTTCCAGGAGAAACCGTGAGTTAGTAATACAGAAGGACCCTAATGAGCTTAATTTATCTGTTACTGTAAAATGAACATTTAATATAATACTTACTAGGATTCGGGTTGTGGGTACTATTGAGAACTTAGGTTTAGCTAAATATTTATAAGACTGAGTTGTGTCGTAGCAGTTGTTTATGTGTGTCAATAGCATAGCTTAATCCTTGTGAAATTTGTTAAACTCTTAATAGTTATCTTTGATTTATCTTTTAATCCAAGATATTTGATGATAAAATAGGTTTTGTAAACTTTAGTTTCCTAATTTGCACAGTGAAGATAACGATTCTTCACTTTTTGGGTTATTATAAGGATTACATGTATGTGGGGCAGCTAAGGTTCCTGGCACAAAGGAGGTGTTCAATAAATGTTAGTTAAAATTGTTACTGGTGGTGTCCTATAGATAATTCAAATTATGTGGTATGTTGTATAATTCTGCCTTTACAAGAACCACGTGATGAGAAATACTCGGTAAAGACAGTAAGTCCCATTTATTCATGGGCTCATTTGTTCCCTCCACGTGGGAGGTAGAAGGGGAGAACAGTGTGGGCCAGAGTCCTTGGGAATGACTTTCTGGAGGAGGTTGGGTAAATATAACCATGGACTGTAGGTTGGCATTCCATGGTTAAATAAATGTAGGTATTTTTTAGAGATAATATAAGTAATACTCCAAGGCATGAGAGGATGAGTTTGTGAGGTAAGGAACTGAGTAGGAGAAAAGGTTGAGCAGGTAAAGGGTAGAATCAGGTAATGGTCTTTAAATAGAAAGATGAGGAACGTGGATTTGAATTAACATGTAGAAGATTGTTCTAGGAGCTGAACAAAAGATTTTACATAGTTGCCATTTCTGCCCAATAGCTTTTAAAAAACGGAAACTAAGAGTTTATTTTCCTTTTTTGACTGTCTTATTCTAGATGTGTTAATGTCCACCGCTACCTATTACAGAATGGACAAAGGAGTGGGACTTTAATCCATGGTCAAATGTAGTGATTAGTAAATTATTTAATGTGTGAATACCATATTTTGTTGATTCATTTATTTGGCCTTCTGAGCTCTCTGAAGTCAAGATGCTCCTTACATTGACTGTCATCCAAGTAGCAGGTGTAATGTAGTTATCATGGTCTGCACAGGTATGGGCTTGGTCATAACTGTTCCTGTTGTCGTGACACTTGAGTTATATGCACTGTTGGTACCACACGGTTAGTTTACTTGCCATTTAAAATGTCTTTAAAAGATCACACTGTGATTCAAGATTGAGATGAAAAAAACTGTGTATGGAGAAAGGCATAGAAACAGAACAACAGGGTTCAAGTTTGATTTTACGTGAAGCAAAATATTCATCACTGGAGGAATGATCGCAGTTTCAAATTTTCTTGCAAAGCTGCAATCAAGTGCGTTATGGGACCTATGAAGGAAGATACCATAGGTATTTTAAGCTGTATGAAGTTTTGTCACTGAGAAATATGCAAAAGAATTGCCCATCACATGCCAGGCACTACATCTCAAAGCAGGGTAAATTGCTGTGTTTCTCAACATAAATGAGAAATTTTAGAGCTACAAGAAGCTAGTGTGACCAATTCATATGTCTCCTAGGCCTGTCCTGAAGGCATTGTGTCATAGTTTAAGTGGCAGCAGTTTTTCTGCTTAGTGGTACATAAAATAATGGTGCTTTTTATAACCAATGGCATCTTGCATTCCATCAAACACAGTATTCACCTCTGGACTTCCTGATGGTAGCTCGTTTGGAACTGATTGTACTACTAGGTGATCAAAGTTGTGATTAGATAATGGCAGGCAAATCAAAATAGGGAACTTAAGATGCAAAGATCAAGGTCAAAATACAAGAATAAAATATTTGCATTGTTTTGCATTAAAAAGGTATTCTTGCCTGTTTTCTTTGTCTTCTCAGATATAGCATGGCATAGAGTTAGAGGGCAGATTCTGAGGTCAGGCAACCTGGGGTCAAATCCCAGCTACACCCCTTACTAGCAAGAACCTTGTGTAAGTTTCCTAACCTCTCTCTGCCTTGGTGTCCTGTCAAATGGGCATAATATCTGTCTCACAGGTTTGTTATGAGGGTTAAATGAGTTAATACATATGAAGTGTTTAGAACAGCGCTGGGCTAACAGTAAGCAGTATGTATTAGCTGTTACTTTTTACTGGGATTATTTTCTGTGAATCCTAGGTGTCACTTGGTATACAGAATAATTTGAGGTGAAGATGTGATTATCTATCCCATTGTTACCTTCTTGATTCTGGTTTAGGGTTAATATGCTGCTCATTTCCTCCTCCCAATTCTTATTCCACCGTTTTTTGGTATATTGATTTTGATTTTTTAGAAAATTGTGTATGATTGAAATATATAGAGTTACACTTTTATACAAGAAAATCAAATGGAATTAGAATTAGTTTGGGAAAAAACTTTTTAATACTTTATTTTTCTAAAATCACACGCTTGTGTTTTCGGCATTCGCCAAGGCTAAATCTGGACACCTTTTAGTCTGACAGTCCCTCTTCCAGTGCACAGGCTGTGACTGCCTTTGACAAGGCTCACAGCCTCAAAGACTGCTGGTCTCAGCAGGGTGGGGTTCCATTTCTAGAATATGACTATGGGCTGTGACTAGAACAGAAGGACTGTTGATGCTTTCCGAGGGCTATCCAGGGGTGTTTCAGTTAGTTATTTCTAGTTGTGTGATACTTAAGTGTGACATTGGGCCCTCAGCTGTTGAAGAACATAGGATACTGTTTCTGTCACAGCTGACAGTGGGGTAGACGGCCTCTCCTAACTGAAAGATAGTTAATGGTGAAGCATCAAGTGTTGAATCCGGGCCTAATTCTAAGATAACCTTAGGAATGGTATAAATCAGACTTCTCACTGAATTAGATTTGAATTATTTCATTTTCAGTATTCATCTGAGAGAGAATGATCTTCAGTTGGGCCAACCAGTTGTTTAAATTGAGCTTACTTGTAAATACGTGTTTTATGTTAACTTTTCTCTTTGTTCAAAATAGGATAAAATGTTCCAGTGAAGATTTAAGGCTGAAAAGAGGTTATATCCTGATCTTGTGATAGCTGGAAGTTAACAAGATAGGTTTTTCCTTGATTCGGAATAATGAAAACATTCCATAGTTTATTCCCTCTGGAATTGTATTTATAATTCAGAAAATTCTAACTTTGTCTCTACTTCTTTTTGAGCAGTCAGACCTAAAGTTTTAAATATGACGTTGGTGGTGTCATTTGTTAACTACATGATTGGAAACTTATTGCCAGTGACAAATGACACACACAAATGGCATGTGCCGTGAAGCTTAAAAATAGCACATCTTCGCATCCATGCAAATTCCCTGGACTCCTGATATGACCTACTTAGGCTCACGGAAAGGAAAACCTGAGGCACTTTAAGCGTCCATTAAGGCCAGAATGTTACCTTTAAATGTTTTATATATTTGTAGTTTTACTGTTTACTCATATTTCTTCCACAAGTGCCAAAAGCATTTCCCATGATTAAGCTTTTAAAAGAGCAATTGATTGGCATTTCAGAATGTGTCTGATAGTCGGTACCTTGTTGCTTGGAGCTAGTCGGTTCTTTAAGGTAAACAAGTCTCAAGCTTGTTTATCCGAGATGCTTGTACTTATTCTTTAAATGTATCCAGGTTTGCTTTTTGACTGATGTATGCCTGTGGTTTTTTGTTTCTCAAATACAGAGCTGCCAAATGCTGTTAAATCAACTGAGAGAAATCACAGGCATCCAAGATCCTTCCTTTCTTCATGAAGCTCTCAAGGTTAGTTTCAAGGCTTCTGTTAGTCAACAGGCTTTAAAACAGTTGTCCATATCATAGTTCTGTCAGTTCAAGCTATTTTTATGCCAGAATGAAAGCGCATGTTCAGACAGAAGCTCTACAGGTCAAATGACCTGCCATCTTCAACATGTCAGTGATTAGGGGGAAGAAGTTGGGGATGGGGGAGACTGGCAGTGAGGGGGACCCTGCAGGGTGAAATAGACCTTATATGGGTCTTGATTCAAATGAACATTCGAGTCAGGGAAATTTCAACTGGTTATTTGATATTAAAAAGCTTATTTCTCCTAAGGCGTAATAATAGCATTGAGGGTTATATTAAAAAAAAAAAGATACATTCTGAAATGTTGACTGATGAGCTGATAAGATATTTATGATTTGCTTCAAAATATCTGGGAGAGGGTAGGAAGAATAGATAAACCAATGACTTGATAATTGTTGAAGCTGAGTGATGGGTCCATGGGGTTCAATTATACGTGCCCTCTCCTGTTGTGCATGTTAGAGATTTTCCCTAATAAAAAGTTAAAAACAAATGGAAGTGTGGTCACCACTACAGAATATGGTGACTGCTTGGCACTTTTGTTGTAGAGGTGGACTTCATTTAGAATCTCTGTGTTAATTGCCAACCCACTTTTTGATTCAATGTGGCTTAGCTATTCTGTGAGATCAGGCACCCAAAGCAGTGAGAACAAGTCTCCAGCAAGATTTCATTCTTGTTTGCATGTGGCAGGAAGTCAGAGCATGGCAAGCCCCTTCCTGTTACTAGGAGTTTGGTGTAAACTTGAAGCATATTAGACTTACTGTCCTCCACCATGCTCTTTTTTTCTACTTTCTACCCTAAAATTAAGCCTAGACTTACTCAGTACGTCACCAGGGTAGTAAGCAGTTATAATAAAAAAATTAACTCGCTACTTATTTTAAATACTGTGATGTTTTACTTTTGAAATTTCTATTCTTTTCCTCCCCTTAGGCCAGTAATGGTGACATCACCCAGGCAGTCAGCTTGCTTACTGATGAAAGAGTTAAGGAGCCCAGTCAAGACTCTGTTGCTACAGAACCATCTGAAGTAGAGGGGAGTGCTGCCAACAAAGAAGTATTAGCAAGTAGGTATATCCTGTCTTGGTCCTCCTCTGAACTGACGGAAAATAAGAGATGAGTTTATGTGAATTTCTTATCAATCACATCAACCCTTTGGAAATGATGGTAATAATAGCTAATTATTGAGCCATCACTATGTGGCAATCACAATTCTAAGCACTTTAAATGGGTTCATTCATTCATTCAGCACTTATTCACTGAGCACCTACCTGTGCCAAGCACTCTTAGGCACTGGAGATGAAGAAAAGAAACAAGAATCCTTGCCTTCTTGTAACTTATTTTTTCGTGGGGGGGAGATCAACAGGTAAATAAGTAAATTATGTAGCATATTAGAACATGATAAGTACCATGGAGAAAAGTAAAGGATAGAATGAAAGAAATGAAGAAAGGAGTGCTGGGGACTGCATTTTAAACAGGATGGACATTTTGAGAAGGTGCAAGGGAGATGAGGGGGTAAGTCATGGGAAGCCTTAGGATGGGAATACAGCTTGGCTTGCTTAAGGAGGAGGAGGAGGCCAGGGCTGAGGTTTAGTGAGTGAGGAGGGCAGTAAGAGATGAGGCCATAGAGGGAACGGGAGGCAGAGCATTCAGTGCCTTCCTAAGTGCTTGGCTGTTACTCTGAGTTAGATGGCTAGCCATTGGAGAGTTTGGAGCAGAGGAATCGTGAACTGATTTCCATTTTCCAAAGATCATTCTGACTGCTGTGTTGAGAACAGAATGTCGGGGAGGGGCTAGTGAGCATGGGTCAGAGCAGGGAGTCCAGGACCAGTCAGGAGACTATTGCAGATGATGGTGGGCTGGGTCAGGATGTATTGGTGGGTGGAGAGAAGTGCTTGCCATACAGGGTTTGCTTACAGGGGAGATAAGGGTTGTGAAAGAGAGGAGTTAAAGGTGGCTCCAGGGTTTTTTTCCGTAAGCAGCTGAAAGGATGGAGTTGCACTTAACTGACATGGGAGTAACTGCAGATGGAGCAGATTTGGAGGGGAAGATATAGAGATCAGTTTTGGCAGTATTAGGTTTGAGCTTGTTAGACATCCAGGTGGAATGTCAAAGAGCCAGTGGAGATCCAAGTGTGCAGTTCAGGGGAGAGATCTGGGCTGGAGATAGATAAAACTTAGGATCATAAACCTGAAATGGTATGTAAAGTTATGAGACTGGATGAGCTCTCTAAGGGAGTGAGTGTAGAAAAGAGAAAGGGTTCAATGACTAAGCAGTAGATACTTCCAGTGTTGAGAGGTCTGGGGAGGTGAAGAGTATCCAGGGAGGTCGGCAGAAGACCGGGAGAGTGGTACTCTGGAAACCAAGGAGGCTTCCGGGAGGAGGGAACCATCAGCTGGGTCACATGGTGCTAATGGATATTTGGGCTGTTCGCAGTTTTGAGCTATTCTGAGTAATGCTGGTTAAATAGTCTTGTATAGGACTTCTGGTGCACATACTGACTTTTTTCAGTCATTTTTCTTTTTTGAGACTCCTCCATGTTGAAGGTTGTAAGTGTAGTTCATTTATTTTCGCTGGTATGTAGTATTTCCTTGTCTAAATATACCACAATTTCTGTATTTGTTTATTGACTTTGGGGTGGTTTGAATTCTTTTGCTGTTATAAGCAAGGCTGCTCTGAGCAGTTTTGATTCACGTTTCTTGTGCATGTATGCAAGAGTTTGTTTAGTGTATATACCTGGCACTGTAATTGGTGGGTATCATTGGCTGGCTCATCTTCATCTTTATAGGTAATGACAGTATTTTCCAAAATGATTTGTTACCTATTTTGTAAACTCCCTCTAACAGGATTTGCGGATAACTATTGCTCTCAAACTTGTTAGATTATAAAATTGTTGCAAATATTTTTAATATGAAATAATATCTTGTTTTTAATGAGAATTTTTAAAGTTAGTAATGAGATTGAGCATCTTCCATTTTGACCATTCATGTTTCCTCTCATGTGAAATTTCTCTGTCTTCTGCTTTTTTTCTATTTGTTAGCTTCTTTCTTATTCTTTCTTGATATTATCTTATGGATAATAACCTTATTCATGATATATATCTTATTGATATTGAACTTATATATTTTTAATATTAACCCATTTTTCTGGATTTGTATGTTTCAGATGCCTTCTCCCTGTTGGTACCTTGTGTTTTTACACTATGGTGATGAACTGAAATACCTGCATTTTACTGTAGTTGCATTTATCATCTTTTTTTATGGTTTGTGCTTTTTGTTTAAGAACTCTTTCTATACCCTGAAGTCATAGAATATTCTTTTATATTTTCTTCTGTAATTGTAATGTTTTACATTTCACATTTAAATCTTTAATTCATCTGAAATGGATTTTTTTTTTTTGGTGAGGCAAAAGGTAGGGATCCAGTTAGATTTTCCCCCCCATACTCAGTTGTCCTACTACGTTTCATTGAAAAGGCTCTCCTTTCCCACTGATCTGCAGTGTCAGCTCTGTGTTGCATCACATTTTCATGTTTTCCATTCTGTTTCATTGAGTATCTGTTTTTAATTCTTTGGGATTTATACCTAGGAGTGGAATTGCTGGGTCATATAACAATTCTATATTTAACTTCTTGGTTTTAATATTTCTAAAAGAGAACTCTTTTCATAACTGCAACATTATCACACTTTAAAAATTAATAATAATTCCTTAATTTCATCAAATACTGGTGTAGAAATTACCCTGCTTGTCTCATTGACATTATATTTGCAGTTGGTTTGTGAGAATAATGATCCAAATAACAGTAAAACATTAAACATGTTTGAAATGTCTTTTGAGACCGTCTTTATAAATTTTCGCTTTTTTTCTTGCAATTTAATGCCTGGAGAAATCACATCCCTTGTCCTGTCACATTTCATCATGCTCTGGAATTTGCTGATTTCATTCTTATGATATCCTTTAGTGGATTTTTCTGTCTCCTGTCTTTCCTGTAAACTTAGATGCTTAACTGGCATGACTGAGTCATAGTTGTGTGTGTGTATATCTTCTATTTTGTCATGTCAAGAATTAAATAACGTCTGGTCGCCCTCTTTTTGTGTTGTTAAAATTGTTAGTGTGTTCAGATATTGTCAGCTTGATGAATTTATTATGAAATTCCCCACCTAGTGTTTTAAGCAGCCAGTAGTGATTGTTGCTGAGATTCTGTATTTTACTGGAGATTTCAAAATGGTAATATTCTGTCTATCATTACTTCATAATTTATTAGTTGGAATTTTTTTTTTAAATTGTCATAAAAAACACGTAACAAAATTTACCATCTTAACCATTTCTGCATATACAGTTCAGTAGTGTTAAGTATATTCACGTTGTTGTGAAACAGATCTCCACAACTTTTCCATCTTGCAAAACTATGACTCTGTCCCCATTCCGTAATAACTCCCCATTCCCTCCTCCCCTCAGCTCCTAACAACCACTGTGCTGCTTCCTGTCTCTATAAGTTTAATTACTCTAAGCACTTCATATAAAAGTAGAATCAGGCGGTTTTTGTCCTTTTGTGACTGGGTTGTTTTACTTATCATAATGTCTTCGAAGTTCATCCATGTTGTAGCTTGTGTCGGAATTTCTTTTCTATTTAAGGCTGAATAATACTCCATTGTATATATACACCACATTTTGTTTATCCCTTTATCCATCAGTGGATATTCGGGTTACTTCCACCCCTTGGCTATTATGAATAGTGCTGCTATGAACGTGGGTGTGTAAACATCTCTTCGAGATTCTGCTTTCAATTCTTTCGAATATATCCCCGAAAGTGAGATTGCTGTATCATGTGGTAGTTCTATTTTTAATGTTTTGATACTCCATACTGTTTTCCATAGCAGTTGCACCATTTTACATCCCACTAATGGTACACAAGGGTTCCAATGTCTCCATATTCTCACAAACCCTTGTTATTTTCTGGGGTTTTTTTGATAGCCGTCCTAATGGGTGTGAAGTGATAGCTCATTGTCATTTTGGTTTCCATTTTCTATGATGATTAGTGATGTTGAACATCTTTTCATATGCTTGTTGGCCTTTTGTGTGTCATCTTTAGAGAAAGGTCTATTCAAGTCCTTTACCCATTTTTTGATTGGGTTATTTCATTTGTTTGTTGTTGTTGAATTGTAAGAGTTCTTTATATATTTTGCATATTAACCGTTTATCAGATATATGATTGGCAAATATTTTCTCCCATTCTGTTTGCTGCCTTTTCACTCTTGATTGTATCCTTTCATGCACAGAAAATTTTAAGTTTGATTTAGTCCTAATTGTCGTGTTTTGTTTTTGTTGCCTATGCTTTTGGTGTCATATCCGAGAAATCATTATCAAGTCCAATATCATGAAGCTTTCTCTTTAACTTTTTGAAGAACTGCCAAACTCATTGCATTTCCTTAATGGCTAATCGTGTTGAGCATCTTTTCATCTGCTTATTGGTCATTTGTATATCTTCTTTGGAGAAATGTCTATTCAGATTCTTTGCCCATTTTAAAAATTGAACTATTTGTCTTTTTATTATTCAGTTGCAGGAGTTTTTTATATATTCTGTGTATAGGTCCCTTATTAAATACATGATTTGCAAAAATTTTCTCCCATTTTTGTCGTTTTACTTTCTTGATGGTGTCCTTTGAAGCCCAAAGGTTTTTTATTTTGATGATGTCAAATTTATCTATTTTTTCTTGGGTTGCTTATGCTTTGGGTGTCTTCTCTAAGATGCCATTGCCTAATCTAAGGTCATGAAAATATGTACCTGTGTTTTCTTCTAAGGGTTGTGTAGCTCTCCTATCTTGAGGGCTTGCTCCATTTTGAGTTCGTTTTTCTAAATGGTGTAGGTTAGTAGGTAAAAGTCATTCGTTTGCATGTGGGTATCCAGTTGTCCCAGCACCATTTGTTCAAAAGATGTTCTTTCCCTATTGAATTGTCTTGGTACCTGTGTTGAAAATCAATTGAGTGTAAATGTAAGGGTTTATTTCTGGACTCTCAGTTCTGTCCCATGGCTCTGTATGTCTGCCCTTATGCCAGTAGCACACAGTCTTGATGACTGCAGCTTTGTGTTCTTTTGTGTTTTTGCTTTTTAAATTAAATGTTCTTTACTGCTCTTGTGTAGAAATTCACTTCACTTTTGTACATTGATCTTTTATCTAACCACTTGTTGTTAATCATAATTATTTTCTATAGATTATTTTGGGTTTCCCTCATAGTTGATCATTATCTGTGAATTATGACAGCTGTGTTTCTTTTTTCCCAATCTTTATATTTTTTAATTTTTAAAATTTTCTTGTTGAACTTGCCAGAACTTTCAGAAGCATGGTGAGGAAAAGCTCTGATAGTGGACATCTTTGTCTTCATCTTGGTTTTAAAGGAAATGTGTTTAACATTTCACAATTAAGTGTGAAGTTTACTGTGGGCTTTTCATCGATATTCTTTCTCAGCCTGAGGTTCCTAATTGGCTTGGAGTTTTTATTCCTGAATAGAGTTTGAGTGTTATCAAATACTTTTTCTGTATCTATTGAGATGATCCTTTTTACCTTTAACTGTTAAGATAGTGAATTTTATTGGTCTCTTTTCTAATGTTATCTCAGTTTTTCATTCCTGCAATGAACTCAACTTGACCTTAATATATAATCTTTTTTTGTACATTGTTGGATTCTGTTAGCTAATGTTTTGTTTGGGTCTTTTACATCTGTGATCATGTGTGAGTTTGTCGTTTTTCCTTTCTCTTACTATTCTTGACTGGCTTGAGATATACCGAGGTGTTATGCTGACCTCATAAAATGACTTGAGGCGTATGTCTTCTATTCTCTAGAATAATTTGTTGAGGTTGAAAATTTCTGTTCAATGAATGTTTGATATTTAGCTGATGTTCTTTGATGTTAAGTAAAGAGACTATTTAACCTACGGGTATGGGATATGTTTTTGACTTTGTGGAATAAAACTGCAGAAGGGGGTATTTGATACATTGCATTTTAGCAGCTTGTTATTACTATACTCTTGGCTAGTTTTAAGGTTACAGTGTAGCTGTAAGTTATTCATTTGACTCTGGCATAGAGTAATAAATTGTTACATGATGAACCGTTGTATTGAGAGCTAGGGAGTATATCTAGTTTTGTGAATGCTTTTACCTTTTCTCCTGCAATATAGGCAGAGGGGCAGTGTTTCGTGCATGTAAACTAATTAGATTTCTATTTATCTTCCAGAAGTAATAGACCTTACTCATGATAACAAAGATGATCTTCAGGCTGCCATTGCTTTGAGTCTACTGGAGTCCCCCAAAATTCAAGCTGATGGAAGAGATCTTAACAGGTTATTGATTTAATTTATAGTCTTTGCTCCCCAGATTAGTCTGTAGGTCAAAGGCAATAGCTCTGTGAATGCCACTGAGGAACAATTCTGCCAAGCTCCTTTAAATTGCACCCAAGTGAAATTTCTTTTAGGAGAACATTTAAATTCACGTTGGCTTACTTACTCTTTGTCTCACTTTTGAAGAAGCCAAATATGATAAGGGTCATAGTACATACTGTAGTCTTTGAGTAGAAGCCTACAAGGTTTTAGTTCACAATTGCTAGGGGGAAAAGCCCCATCCCATTGCAGGTATCTGATAAATGTGTATTCCTTTTATAAGCTTTGAGTCTTTGTAAAATTGGAGGATTATTTTGTTGGCTATTTGAAAAATGGATGTTACCACTCAACTGCCCTGTGTCAGACATGACCAGCGGATATATTTTATTAATTGGTACTGATTTGGCGATTGTCTGGTGGTGTTCACAGATATCCACTTCCAGTGGTGGCCTCTCAGTTTCCAGACATGTGTCTCCCCTGTCACTGCTGAGTTGTTTCTTTCAGGGAAACACGGGACATGATTTGTGTGCTAAGCAATTTGGAGGCTCTTATCTTTAGCAGAGTGTCTCTCTTGCCTCTTTCAATGGCGAAGTCTGAGATGGGGCGCTGTTGTTAAAATCTAAAACTTTCAGTGTGGTAGCCATAAATAGTCTGGAGTCTCAACTCAGTTCCATCATGGACCTTATTAGTAGTAATCTCTGTTATGGAAGGATTAATATCTCTATATTTAAGCCTTACTTTTCACTTAAGTTGTAATCTTGAAGTTACTATATAGCCAGTGATTACTCGGTAAATAGTTTATCTGGCATTTTGAATTATCTATGAAAGGTTACCAGCATCTTCCATACAGTATATTGTCCTTTAACTTTTTTCTTTTTTGATGTGTGCTATATTGGCACGATATAGGATGCATGAGGCAACCCCTGCAGAAACTAAACGCTCAAAAAGAAAACGCTGTGAAGTCTGGGGAGAAAATCCCAATCCCAATGACTGGAGGCGAGTTGATGGTTGGCCAGTTGGGCTGAAAAATGTTGGCAATACATGTTGGTTTAGTGCTGTTATTCAGGTATGATATTTTTAAGAGACAACTGTGTCTTCTGGAAGCAATTTTGTAATTTATTAAACTGAAATGTGAGAAACATAGCTTTAGAAAAATGGAACCAGATACATAAACCTGGGGAGTTTCCCCCATGGCATTATTATGCTTTGGTTGCTTTCTTGTGTTTTAGATTTAGATGTTCTGGTGTCTATATTGGGCAGTACTAAAAACAAATCTGCTGTGGTTGTAAATATGTTGAATAGGTGTTTTGGATCAGCATTTAGTAAATACTGTATTACAGCAAAGCAAGAGTTAATAAAGAGAAATCAGCTGTTGGGAGGCAATTGTAAATATCCAGGCAGGAAATGATGGGGCCTGGAATAAAGAAGTGGCATAAACCATGAAAAGAGAGAATGAAAGCATTTTAGAGATCATTTAGGAGATCAAATCTGCAGGATTTGGTGAGCGACTGAATATAGGATATGTTCAGGAGAGAGTTAAGAAAGAATCTACGGTTTCTTGCTTGAGTAACCACGTGCCTGATGGTGCCATTTGATGCTGGAGGAGGAATAATGCACGTGTGTGTTAAGAGTGGGATTTCAGTTCAGTTTTATACATGCTGAGTTTGAGGTGTCACATGGAGATACTATGTGGGCAGTTAACTATATGAATCTGTAATTCAGTAAAAAGATCTGGGCTGCAGATACAGTTTTGGGAATCAGTAGCCTATAGATGATGATAAAGCCAAGGGAGTGGATGGATTCCCCTAGAGCAAGTGTTCCTTCTCCAGAAGTATCTCCCAGGCATCTTAAAGTCAGCATGGGCACAATGCAACACTTGCTCCCACCGCAGCAATCTTCTTCATCAGTACTTGGCGTCTCCCCAGCAACTCAGCCAAAAATGAAATCCTCGCTTTCCATACGTATGATCCTTGAATTTATTCCACTTACCATGTGCTTGCACTGTTTTAGCACTGGGGAAACAGGAGTGAGTGAAACAAAGCCCTTACTTTCATGGAGTTTGCTCTGAGAAGAGTGGGATAGATTGTAAACAATCTATGTATGAGGTGATGATAAGTGCCCTAAAGACAAATGAACGAGGGTAGTGGGGCTAGAGAGGGTTCAGCTAGAGAGGGGAGGGGTGTTATTTATACAGGTTGGTTAGGTGGGCCTTTTTAATAAGGTGGGCATTTCAACAGTGGCCTGAAGAGGGTGAAGGAATGAGCCATATAATTACATAAAGAACATTTTGTATAATTACATAAAGAACACTACAGACAGGAAACAGCAAGTGTGAAAAGATCCAGATTCAGGAGCTTGTTTAATATGTTGAGAAGTAGTAAGAAGGCTGGGACTGAGTGATGGGGGCGGTCAGAAAGGTAGTGGAGGTGGGGTGGGGGAGTTTGCGGTTATGATGAGGATTTAGGAATTGTATATGAGATGGGAAGCTATTGGAAGCTTGGAGCAGAGAAGTGATATGATCCTACTTCTGTTTCAAGAGGACCACTGGCATCTGTGTTGAGAATAGAATGTAGAAGGTAATGTGGAATTAGGGACATGAGTCAGTTCTTTCCTATCGAGAGGAAGACAGGTTGCCAACCTTCCCTGGATTCACTCCCCTCTCAGCCTTCACTCCTATGAGAGATCTTGAAAAGGGCTAGCAGATAGAGGGGATAACTGGGTAAGGTTTCTGAGAACGCGTGAGAGGACAGATAGAGCGAGTAGGAAGGGATTGGTCCTAAAGAGGAAAAGGGCAAGAGAGTGCTAGGGGAAGGGAGAAGGAAGAAATGATGACTGCAAATTAAAGTTGTAATCATTTCTAATAGTCATTTTTTCATCTGTGAAATAGGCAGCCATTTTCTGAGACAGAGTGGAGAAGTGACAGAGTCAGATTTTAAAGGGAGTGAAAGTTTAAAATAGTTGTTGTAGACAGTTGGAAAACCAGTTGGCACCAGAATACACTAGTAGCATTTCTAAAAACTTGGAGATCTACTTGAGGTTTTTGACCTTAAATGTGTAGTGATATCAATGTCCTGTTTTTATCAGGACTTTCTCTTAGCACTCTGAGACTCTTAAGTGGAAAATTAAATTCATTTAAGTCAGAGGATTTGCTGGGTATGATGAAAGGACAAAAGGGCAGTTTGAGAATTAAAGGAAGGTGGTTAAAGACCATGAAATGAAAGCTAGATAGAGGGAGAAATGAAGACAGGAAGGAGCTAATGGTTAGGAAGAACTGAAAGAGGTCAGTTTGCTTGGACTCGTGATGAAGTCATAGATCACATGTCCTATGGGTTATTGAACAAATAAACCAGAAGACAAGTTATGGTTCAAGAGTGGGACTTTCTGAATTTTGGATCTGAGAATTGGCAGCTTTTCAGGTATTAACATATCCTGGGTTTGGCCTTGGATGTGGGTATAGAGGTGGATGAATATGTCACTAGAGATAAGGTGCTCAGGAAGCCAAGGGGTCCCTGGGCTGAATGGATGCACCTCTGTGTTCCCTCAATAGATACTGGTTGAACACCTCTTGTATATTTAGCACTCTTCTAGGCCCTTGAGATGTAGGAGTGAACCAAAGCAAGATGGAGCCTTGCCTTATGGAATTTAAATTCTCTTGAGGCAAGACAGATAAGGAACAATAAACTGAAAAACTAGCTAGTTAACTAAATAAATTGATGTAATATGTTAGACTGTGATTAGAGTGATAGAAAAAATAGCAGGGTCAGGAAGTTTGGAATTGCTGCAGGAGAGACAGGAGCAGGCTGCCATATTAGCTATGATGTTAAGTTAGGCCTCACTGAGGGGATGAGATTGGAGCAGATGCCAGATACACAAGAGGCGAGGGAGTGAGCTGGGCAGCTATGTGGGAAGAACATTCCAGGTGGGGGAAACCATAGAGCAACGGCCCTAAGGTGGGGGTAGGCTTGGTGTGTTCATGGGCCATCAAGGAGTACCAGGTGGCTGGAAGGCTAGGGGCAGAGAGAAGAGTCACTGGAGTTGAGGTTGGAGAGAGAGCTTGTCTTTTATTCTGAGTGAGATGGAGAGTCACAGAGGGTTCTGAGCAAAGGAGTGGTGAACTCTGGCCCGAGGTTTAAAAGCCTCCCTCTGGCTGCTAGGAGGAGAGCAGGATGGAGGGGCAAGGTTTCACGTGGAAGGAGCTCTGAAGGAGGCTGTTGCAGTCGTCATGTGAGAAGTGATGGTGGCCTGGACCAGGTGGGGAGCCATGGAAATAGAAAAGAGGTTGGATTCTTGATTTATTCTGAAGGTGAAGCTGATAGGATGTCCTATGGATTGGATGTTGACTGAAGTCACCTAGTAAGGTGACAGGACTTGGGATAGTAAGAAGAGTTATCATCAGATGATAGTCTTCAGTGAATCAGGAGCTTTTTTTGGTTATATTAGAAACATACAGGTTGGAAGATCCTGTGTGGCAAGTGGATTGGTAGAGGGTAAGTTCTGGAGGCAGAGAGACCATGGCAGTGATCCAAGGGAGCAGTGATGGGAGTTTGACTGGAGCGGTTGATGGGGCCTGATAGGGAGGAGGTGGGTGTAAATAGCACTCCAAAGGCAGAGTCCAGGGTCTTCTTACTTATTGGCTGTGGGTAGTTAAGAAAGGGAGAGGATGTGAAGATTATTCTGAGGTTCTAAACTTTGATGGCTGGAGGAAGAGGAGGATGTAATTAAGTGACACCGAGAATACAGGAGAGGCAGCAGGTGGCAGAGGATCATATCAGTACTGGATTGGGAAATCTGAGTACTATTAGCTCACGCTTTTGTAGTTTTTAAGAAAAATGGCATCTTTGGGGAAAGCCAGATTTCGGCAGAGGTGAGGAGGTAGAGTGAAGTGGGACTGAGAAGGTAAAGCCATTTTTCTCATGGTAGAACAGAGGTTCTGGAAAATCTGGGGTAGAGTAGGAATGAAACTGGGAGGAATGGAGAAGTGCTGGGTAGACAGATGAGGTGAAAGAGAAGACAGTGGGCCCAGCAGGGAGCTAAGCAATCCAGTCCTGGCTCTAGACAAAACTGTGGTAAAGCAACGGGACGTAACTTTAAATTCCCAGCCCAGTTGTACCCCCACCCTACTGATTAAATCCCAGTACAGCTTGTGAGAGAGTGAGGGAAGTTGGAGAGGTGGCACGCGGCTCTGGTCAGATACCATTGCCGTGAGTTTGTGTTTGATATTAGAAGGTATATCTGGGGTGTTTTTTGGGTTTTTTTGAGGAAGATTAGCCCTGAGCTAAGATCCACCACCAATCCTCCTCTTTTTGCTGAGGAAGATTGACCCTGAGCTAACATTTGTGCCCATCTTCCTCTATTTTATATGTAGGATGCCTGTCACAGCATGGCTTGATAAGTGGTGCGTAGTTTGGCACCCGGGATCCGAACCGGGGAACCCCAGGCTGCCAAAGCAGAGCGCGTGAACTTAACCACTGTGCCACCAGGCTGGCCTCACTCCTGGGTTTTTTTTTTTCAATACAATTCAAGTATTTCATTTAGTTCTGATTGCAAAGTGTTTTGCCTGGTCCAGTATTCAGGCTTGAGGGGTTTTTCATTTGAGGCGTATGTTGGGTGAGGAGTTATATTCAAACAAGGGATTTTAAAAAGCGTTAACTTGCAAAAGGTGTTCATAGTAGAAAAATGTATGATTTACAAATAATAAAAAGAATCCCTGTTTCTGATTCTGCCAGCTAGAGATATCTGCTGTTAAAATTTTTTGAAATACAATACTTAGGACAAAGAATGGAGAATAGTAAACACTGCCATACCTACCACCCAGCTTTAGAAGTAAATGTTACAAATCCCTGCATTCTGAGTCCCTGTTGTACCATCCTCAGTTACATCCTCGCTCCCCACAGGTATAACCACACGTGTATGGATCCCTGAGCAATATAATCCTGTCGTTTTATGTATAAGTAAACTTAATATAAACAGTGTAATAGTCTATTTTTTTCACACAAAATACATTTCTGAGATTTATCCATGTTGATACATGTAGCTCTTGATTCATTTTCACTGCTACGTAGTAGTCCATTTTATGAAAACATTTTTCTATAATATTATTTTAATGATTACATAATAGTTTGTTGTGTAAATGTACTATAATTTATTTAATCTATTCCTATTGTTAGCCAGTAGGTTGTTTTTTCCTAAAAGGATTAACATTCTTTCGGCTGAATTTTTATGCATGGCTATTATTATTTCCCTTTATGTAGCAAAGTGGAATTACTAGATTGACATTATATGCACTTGGAAGGTAAAAGAAATATTTTTTTGCTGCAATTATTTTGAAAAAAAAGGCTATGAATCCATTTCTTTCTTTATTTCAGTCTCTCTTTCAATTGCCTGAATTTCGAAGACTTGTGCTCAGCTATAGTCTGCCACAGAATGTGCTTGAAAATTGTCCAAGTCACACGGTAAGTTGGTGCTGAGGAATCTTCACTGTTTAGTTCCTTTCATCCCAAAGACTTTTACATTTTTGGCTAAAGCTGATAACTGATGCTCTTTGCTTGTGCTAATACATGTTTTCATTTCCAAATGGCTCTTCTGCCTTCTTTGTGACAGGAAATAAGGGTTTACCGGGGGCTGGCCCCTTGGCCGAGTGGTTAAGTTTACGCGCTCGGCTGCAGGTGGCCCAGTGTTTCATTGGTTAGAATCCTGGGCGCGGACATGGCGCTGCTCATCAAACCACGCTGAGGCAGCATCCCACATGCCACAACTAGAAGGACCCACAACGAAGAATATACAACTATGTACCGGGGGGGCTTTGGGGAGAAAAAGGAAAAAAAATCTTAAAAAAGAAAAAAAAAAGAAATAAGGGTTTACCAAAATGTAAAGTTACATAGGAATTAAATTAGAAAAGCAGTTCGAAGAAATTGGCAAGTCACCCTGACGGCCTCAGCTTCTGTGCCCCAGGGGGAGATTCAGAAATAGTGAGCTCCTACACAGCTTATCAGCCCCTCAGGCCGGGCGATGCCGGACAGATGGCCTGATGCCTGAGGCCCCGACCCTCTTCTGAAGAGCCTTCAATCTGTTTTTGCCAAAGGACAAACCTCCTGCCCTCGATCTAACGCTTCCCAGGATTTCACCTGGGTGGTACATTCTCCTAACATGAGAGAGGGCAGCAGCTTCAGAAAATAAGCATTTTTGCTTTTCTGAGAATATTCTCTCTCTGGCTTTTACATAGATATTCCTCAGGTTAGGGCAATCCCCAACAGAGACCTTATGAGAGTACCTATAACATAGTTTGAGACCTGACTCTGACCTAGATCTAGGGAAATATCAATTAGGCAGTGGTAACTTTTCCTTTATAAGTTCTAATTCTCCAAATACATTGCTGTCCTTTCTACAGGAAAAGAGAAACATCGTGTTTATGCAAGAGCTTCAGTATTTGTTTGCTCTGATGATGGGATCAAATCGCAAATTTGTAGACCCTTCCGCAGCCCTAGATCTCTTGAAGGGAGCGTTCCGATCACCTGAGGAACAGCAGGTACAAAGAAGCCTGTTCTTCTTTTGTTTTCCTCAAACTCCATGGAGTTTGCAGTCATACCTTGTTAATATTACTGTGATGTTGCTTTATTTCAACTGTGTAGTAAGTTTTGAACATGACTGAACAGGACTACGGGTGCCTGTTTTTGTCCCTTATAATGCCTAAGGAACAGGTGGTAAAAAGAGTGTGTGTGTGTGTGTGTGTGTGCATGTGTGTGTGTGCACGCTGTGTCGGGGAGGCTGGCAGTTCTAAAGAGAGGAAGAAATAGAATAGACGGGCTGTTAAAGTAGAAAGGAGGAGATTGGAAAATAACCTCAGTGAATCATAGCAAAGGGTCACGGAGAAAGGTAAAGTCCTTTGTCTGTGCCTTTGTCTTGGGACGGCCCAGATAGAAAGCCTATTTTTAAGACTATCTAAACCTGAGTTCAGTGGCTTTTCTGAGCAATCTTTCTCTCCTAGACATTAGCACTCTCCTTTCTCTGCCTCCTGTCAAACAACAAAGCTGTCGCTATTACAGCAGCTGCTTCTTCATAATGTAATTTTTCTATGTGTGTAAGGTCCTACAGCTCTGTAAAATCCTCACAGCATTTCGTAAGTCTCCTGTCTCCGTTCAGCTCTCATATTGTTCTAGAGGACCGCGGTCTGTTCTTTGGATTTTTTTTAAGGCCTACTTGGAATTTCGTTAGTTAGTTACGGAAAGCTGTGGCCGGAGGTGGTAGAGTTCCACTTTCCTCCCAGCCACGGCCTAGTCAGAGGTTGCCCCGCGCGCCTTCTGTTTATCCATAGTAGCTAGGTTCCCGTGTTCCTTGTATCTTCATGATATTTGACCCTGAAAAATAAATCCTTTCGTTGCAGTAGAGTCTTAGTCATTGGTGAGATGAGAGCAAATGTTCATTTCCTGAAGTATAGTGTTGGGTCTAACTCTTATGCAATTTGTGCCTCTCTTATAGCAAGATGTGAGTGAATTCACACACAAGCTCCTGGATTGGCTAGAGGACGCATTCCAGCTAGCTGTTAATGTTAAGTGAGTGTTGAGGATTTGTTTGTACATCCTTCCTCTTCACGGTGGTCCAGTGAGAATTACGATCTGGGGGAAAAGTACTCTTCTCAAGTAGAAATTGCTGGTTTTTAGCAAACCTCATGGGATGACCACTTAGGTATTCGCTGTTGTGTATCCCCATTGCCTTTGGTTTTCCTCTCTGAGGATATAGATAATCATCTTAACCTGCAACTTTTTTACTAAAAGGCCCAAGATTGTTAACTTTGATAAAGTCATAGCCTGTGCTGTAAAATGTATTAAAAGGTTAAATAAATCTTAGGTGTGAATATAGTGGTATAGTATGGATATATTAAATTTAATCTGAGATGACTTGTGAAGTCTATGTAGAATGTTAGAGGCTAGCTTTTGGTTGTTTCAGTCCCTGACAGAAGTGAAATTCAGGGCAGAGAATACAAGTATCCCTTGCTTAATACAAATCTTGAGAAATTTGTTTTCTAGACTGTGTTAACTCTAGATAGAAGAAATGTATATCATAAAACAGCTTTGCAAATAGCAACTTATATAGTTAATAACAATTTAAGATGGGCTTGTAGAAATGAATTCTTTTCATTGCATTACTATTATGCCACTGGGAACAGTTCTGTATGTGCAAACTGCATGAGGGTTCATTCTTACCTCTATACTACTTCTGTACCTTGTACACCTCTATGATTGGATATAGATGCATAGATCGAATGTATACAAATATATGTATTTGTCTGCATCTGTGACTCTGATTTTAGACTTTCAGCTCTGCAAGGCCAGGGATCATGTCTTCCTGTCTTTGTGCCTTCAGAATTTGGCACAATGCTGGGCAGATACTTGTTAATGAATGCTTGAACTGAACTAATTCATGACTGATTTTTGACCATACCTGGCTCTTCAGGGGTTGATGAAAATGTATTATTTTTGCTTTTGAATGATTGATGGTTGGGGTTAGTGCAGTGTTTATTTGATCCAAATGGAACAGTTGTCTCCTTTTTTTAAAAGCAGCGATCCCAGGAACAAATCTGAAAATCCAATGGTGCAGCTCTTCTACGGTACTTTCCTCACTGAAGGGGTTCGTGAAGGTAAATTGTCTGCTCTAAGTGTTGAGTCCAGACCTGTGACCATGTCTGTATATGACTGTGTCCCTTTGGGGAGGCAGCATAATGAAAAGGCTTGAAAGTCAGACAAATCCAGGTCTAAATGTTGGTTCTGCCTCTTACTATCTGTGTGATCGTGGACAAACTATGTGAGCTCCTGGATCCTCAGTCTCTTCATTTGTAAAATGGGCACAATGTTTATCTCAGAGTTGTTCTATTAAATTGTATAACATTAGTACTCCCCAAATCTAGTATTAATGTCAGACACACAATGATGTTACTTAGTGTTGTTTTTTCTAATATAATATTTAATCTGAAAAGGTTTTATTGAGTGAGACTGCCAAAAATGTTTGTCTACAAAAGAGGTTTCTCTAAGCCGCATGTTGGACACATAATGCTGTTTTGTTTTGTTTTTAACTATGGAGAATTTTGAACACATACAAATAGAGCAAGATAAAAACCCCCATGAACTCAGCAACCATTAGCCATGGCTGGTCATTTCCCATCTGACCCCTGTCTGCTCTTACCCCTCCAACAGTCTTTTTAGAACAACCCATTACCACTGTCACTCCAAAAAATCTCATTTCTTCATATCAAATACCTAGTCAGTGTTCAAATTTCCAATTTGTTTTATAATTACATATACAGAGAGAGAGGGAGAGAGAAGGGGGTGGGGAGTGTGTTTATTTTTACAGTTTGCTTTAATCAGGACCCAAATGTGATTCATGTATGATTGGTGGGCATGTCTTTCAAGTCTCTTTTCAAAATCTGTAGACTCTCCCTCTCCATCCGTTTCTCCTTGAAACGTATTTTTTTTTAAGAACCTGGGTTATTTGTTCTCCAGCGTTCCCTACAGTCTGAAGTTGTGCTACTCGCATATCTGTGACATAGTTTTACATGTTCCTTTCTACCTCCTCCTATTTTTGTAAATTGGTAGTTAGAGTTTGGCCAGATTCAGGTAAGGCTTTTTTTGGCAAGACTAATTCACAGGTGGTGGATTGTCTTTGATCAGGTGGCACATAGTGTCTGGTTGTCTTTCTTTTTGCGATGTGAGCAGTTGTAGTGATCAGTGCCCGCATCCACTGGCTCAGTAGAGGCTGCTATGCAGGCTGACGTCTACTTCTAACCAGTTCTCAGGAAGTTGCTGAATTAAGAAGATATTGTGTCTGTGGTGCCAGAAAAAAAGCTTTAGATAGCAGTAGTGATGTCTTTAAAAAAGCAATCTGTTTCTTTGCCTAGGAAAGCACTTTTGTAACAATGAGACCTTCGGCCAGTATCCCCTTCAGGTAAATGGTTATCGCAACTTAGACGAATGTTTGGAAGGGGCCATGGTGGAGGGTGACATTGAGCTGCTTCCTTCCGATCATTCAGTGAAGTATGGACAAGAGGTGAGTTGGATATTTTTTTATTTGCTGTGCCAATGGCAAAACCAGTTAAGTAGGACTGTGCTTTTTGGCAAACTATTTTCCCATCACATGCTAAATAACTTTACACTTAACAGAACTTGAACTAGTCCGAAGTCTCTCATGAGTTGATATGAACTAGTGAGTCTTAGTGTTTGATAAATGAATTCTTTACTAAAAGTGTGAATTTGAGTTAATCATATAAAGGTTGTGTGCTGCTTCTGATGTTTTAAGTATGATCAAGTTTCTCTCTTTCTGTTGAAGCCTACCTGTACCTGAGTAGGGAGAACCCACTGCCTCCATATTTTCGGAGGGTAAAAGTACAGTGATTAACTCCTATGGTATGCCATTTAGAATATTTTCCCTATTATAGTATTTATTGTTCTCGGTTGTAAATTCTGCCTTTGCTTTTAAATTTAATATTCATTTATTTATTTTTGTGGGTTGGAAAGAAAGTGGGAAGTTAGAGAGCAAGGGTAATTAATATCTCAAAATTCTAGTTGGGTTAAGAATTTGTGAGTTGCATTTGTAGCTTAATTGTCAACACCACACAGCTTGGATTATTCTCCTTTTGTATACATTTTGAAACAAAATTGTGACTTATATGAGTCCAACTTGGTAATTACTGTAGGAGAAAGAAAAGCTTTCTTGAATTAAAATAGGAAGCCTAAGATGAGCCTTGTCAAAGTATATTAGCTGTAGAGCAGTGGCAACTGGAGAGAGCTACCGCCTCCTTAGTTTTCAGGGGAAGTACTGATTCCACATTGAGAGGCATAACCTCTGTGCCCTCTGTGCAGAGCTGATGCAGGCTCTTCCAGAAGAGAAGGACCTCTGGAGACCTTTATTCAAGGCTAGGAACTCTAAAAAAAAATGAAAATCATTATGCTTGTTTAGATTTAGCCCTGGGTACCATCACACAGACTATCTGGATTCACCTCATGCCAACAGGGTGTGAGAAGGGAGCGTGGCTGTTTGCACCTTTGGTAAAGGGTTAAAGCGATTCATACAGACCTCTGGCATACAGGTGAATTGAAGAGAAATGCCCTTCCTGGTCTAGCTTTTCCTCATCCAGGATCAGTGACAGTGAGATCTTGTTTATAAGTCAGCGCTTTCTTTTCTTGAAACGTTGTAGGTTGGTTTGATTGGGTCTCTCAGGAGACGTGTAAATTCTTGGAATTGAGAGATTTTCTCAGAAAGTTGAGAACTCATAATCGTGAGGCTTTTTAGACATAAAGGGGATTCAAATTGTGTAAATAAATACTGTAAATAAATAGTAAAGACTGTAGATAATAGTATATAATGTATCTACACCTATTAGTCTTTTGAGCTGATTCATAGAGATCGTTGTCTCTTATGTTATATGCTGTTTAGATCATAATTTCTAATTCTTTGGTTGGCTGGCCATTTTCTTCAAGTTTGAGCCTCTTTTGAATACTGATGACGTAAGGAATGAGTTGTGTAGAAGCTTGGTGCAGTTCACATATTTAAGGGTGATTATATCTGAGGATGATATTTGAGTAAAATGCTGTTGACTGGCTCCTAAATTTGGAGTCTTGAGGACTCTTCAATCATATTCTCTAAGAGGGCATAATTCTAAGTGGTCATTTCCTTTAGTATTTGGGACTAAACAAAGTTCTAGTATGAGTTTGGTTTGAATATAAATTCTATACCAAAAGAAGAAACTTTGGTGAGGGGTGTTTTAAATCTGGCTGCTGCTGGTTCCTAAAATTAACTTCTTTCTCCAACATTTCTACTCTTGACGCAGCGTTGGTTTACAAAGCTACCTCCGGTGTTGACCTTTGAACTCTCAAGATTTGAGTTCAATCAGTCCCTTGGTCAGCCAGAGAAAATTCACAATAAGCTGGAGTTTCCTCAGATCATTTATATGGACAGGTGAGTTCTGTGGGAAATTGTCGTCTCGATGTATTGCAGCAGAAGTGAGCATGTACTAAGTGTATCGTGCATAGGAATCACCTGGAGGTCTTGATAATATGCACATTTGGATTCAGTGGATCTAAGTTGGGGCCAAGAGTTTGCATTTCTAAGAAGCTCTCAGGGTGATGCTAATGATGCTTCTGATCCCTGGACCGCAATTTGAGTGGGTAGGCTTTAGGTGAAAGCCCTGCTAATTTGGGGGTGAAGAACAGTATCTGGAGTAACCCCAGTGTATTTCTTTCTAGTCTGAATACTATTTGTATTTCTGGGGAAAGAACTTCTAGAGAGACTTATATTATAGAATTTTAATCTTTTTAAAGTCTGGTTTACTGATGTATAGTTTACACACAAAAAAGTTACCATTCTTAGGTGTATAGCCAGTGAGCTTTGACAAATGTGTGCAGCCAGGTAACCACCATCGTAGTCAAGATATAGAACGTTTCCACCACCCAGAAGGCTCCCTCCTCCCCTTTGCAGCCAGTCCCTTCCCCTACCTCCAGGCCCTGGTAACCACTTCGTTGTTTTCTGGCCCTATAGTTTTCCCATTTCTACAATGTCATATCAGTGACATTTATATTCAGTATGTACCCTGTTGTGACCATTTTCTTTCATTTAGGATAATGTTTTTGGGATTCATCCATGTTGTTGCATGTATCAGTGGTTTGTTCTTTGATATTATTGAGTAGTATTCCATTGTATGGATGTACTGCGATATTTTTTCCACTCACCAATTGATGGACATTTCATATGTATCCAGTTTTAGGCTACTATGAATAAAGCTGCTGTGAACACTCACAGATGTGTTAGTGTGGTTTTTATGCTTCTGGGTAAAATAACTAGGAGTGAGATTGCTGAGTTGTATGAAAAGTGTATGTTTAACTTTATAAAAAATTTCCAAAGTATTTTCAAAAGTGACTGAATAATTTTTCATTCCTACCAGCAGAGAACTCCATTTGCTCCAAATCCTCGCCAATACTTGCGATTATCAGTCTTTTTAATTTTAGCCATTCTAGTGGGTTTGTAGGAATATCTTAATTTCTTTTGATTTATATTTCCCTGATAACTAACGATGTTGAGCATCTTTTCATGTGCTTGATTAATGGTCATTTGTGTATTTTCTTTGGTGAAGTATCTGTCCAGATCTTCTGTCTGCTTTAATTGGGTTGGTTGTGTTCATACTGAGTTGTAAGAATTCTTTATATATTTTAGATAGAAATCCAAATATTTGTTGTCTTGCTTGTCTGTTCCATTTTTGTACTAGTGTCTTTAGAAGACTAGGAATTTTTAGTTTTAATGAAGTCTAATGTATCAGTTTCTCTTTTATAGTTTGTGCTTTTTGTGTCCTAATTAAGAAATCTTTCTCAAGCCAAGGTCACAAAAATTTTGTTCTATTTTTGCCTAGAAATTTTGTAATTTTAACTTTATCTTCATGTCTATGACCCATTTAGAGTTTATTTTTATATATAGTATGAGGTGAGGGGTTTTTTTGGCAGGAGGAGGAATGGAGGCATGTGGATGTCCAGAAATTCCAGTACCATTTGTTGAAAAGTCTCTCCTTTCCTCTATTGAATTACCTTGATACTTTTGTCAAAAATTAATTGGACATCTATTTGTGGATCTGTTTCTGGAGTCTGTATTCTGTCTGTTGTCTAATCTTAGGCCAGTGCCATATTGTCTTGATTACTGTCGCTTTATTGTAAATCTTGACATCAGGTAGTGTAGATCTTCCAACTTTGTTTTTCTTTTTTCAAAATTGTTTTGGGCCTTTGCCTGTCTATATAAATATTAGAATCAGCTTGTCATTTTCTACCTAATAGCTATTGAGATTTTGATTGGGATTGTGTTGAACCTGTAGATCAATTTGAGGAAATTGACATCTTAACAGTTTTCATTCCTTCAGTCCATGAACATGGTATAGCTCTATTTGTTTAAGACTTAATTTCTCTCAACAGTATTTTATGATTTTTAGTGTATAGGTCTTGCACATATCTTATTAAGTTTATCCCTAACTAATGCATGCTTTTGATGTCATTATATGGTTTTTTAAAAATTCTACTTTCCATTTGTTCTTTACAAGTATACAGAAATGCAGTAGATTTTTTCCCTCTCTTTTTTAATTGACTTTATCTTTTGACCTTACTAAACTCACTTACTAGTTCTGGTGCATTTTTGTAGATTCCTTGAGATTTTTCTATGTAGATGATCATGTCATCTGCAAGTAAGGGCAGTTTTACTTCTTCCTTTACTATCTGTATACCTTTTCTTTCTTTCTTTTTTTTTTTAACCTTATTGCACTGACTACGTCTCCAATAAAACATTGAATAGAAGAAGCGAGAGTAGGCATCCTTGAGTTGTTCCTGATCTTAGGGGAAAGCTTTCTGTCTTTCACCGTTAAGTATGATGTTTGCTTTGTGTTTTCGTAGATGCTGTTTGTCTGATTGAGGATATTTCCGTGTATCCTTAGTTTGCTGAGACTTTGTGTCATTAATGTTTTTAAATATAAATTGTGTTTGTGGGATTATCATTTGCTTAGGTACATGTACAGGAGTAAAGAGCTCATTCGAAGTAAGAGAGAGTGCGTTCGAAAGCTGAAAGAGGAAGTAAAAGTTCTGCAGCAAAAACTGGAAAGGTGAGTCGTGGACAGCTTTGTGCTTAGAAACGTGCAAGAGGAGAACATTAAAATCATAATTTGCTCCTATTTAAAAATTAAGTATTTGTTAGTATATTTTATAAAATAGCTAAGAAAATTTTTTTTCTAAGTGTGAAGCAGTCTTTAAAATGAACTAATAGTATCCATGAGTCCCAGGGGACCTAAGTGACCCACAGTGGCACAGTTAGTTACTGGCAGTGACCTCAAGAGGACTCAAGTCCAGATTTCCTAGCCCTTCACTTTTTCTACTCTCCTTGGTATCTTTTTCATAAATATGAGAGAGGTAACTGTCAAAATACTCCAATCTCTTTGTCGTGGGAAAGCAGTTTCCCACGTGTCTGGGAGTAATTTGAAAGTGTCTGGGAAAGATTAAAAAAAACACTGTTCTACCTAGAGCAGAGCTGACTGATTAAAAGGGCTAATATGTCTGACACAAAGTCCTTTCTCTTACGGAGAATCTTTCCCTTTTTGTTTGTTTGTTTTGCACTATTTCTGTGGAATCACTCTATGACTTCCTAAAGAGGAGTCGAGTAATTTCTTTCTGGTCAAGATAGATCTCATTGATTTAGAATTTAAGAAGGAAATCCCATTCAATGTCAATGGCTTTTTCCCACTCATCTACTTAATTTTGCTGCTGCCACCACCCTATCTCCACCCACTCCTTTGCTAGGTCATTAATTTCCCTGAGAGGCTGCACTTTTCCATACCAGCCCAGGATAGACCCTTCCCCCTCCCCCAGCTTCCTCTCTCACTTCGGAAGAGCTTGTCCAAGATGTACTGTGATCAGTCATCTGTTTGTCTTAATATAGACTTAAGCTGAGGATTGATTCCTCAGATACGGTCCTGGAAGTGATTTACAGAGCTCTCTACATGCAGCAATAGTTTACTTTTAATGTTTTAATGATACTTTGTAAGATTGGAAAATTTTAATTGTTTTCATAGAACCAAACATACCTAATGTATTATAGCTCACAAATACTCAATTTACCAGTAACCAACAAGGCATTCTGGCTTATTTAAATTCTAAGATAGAGTATAGGAGCATTTTCTCTAGCACTTTCTTTTTAAAATAAAATGCCTTTTAAAGTTTCAGAGAATTTTACTTGGACAATTTTTTTTTTAAATTGCCTGTCTATATGTGACATATTCCTGGGGAAATATACAAGAAACTGTTAAAGGATACCATTAGGTAGTAGAACTGAGGTGGGGTAGATGACTTTTGTGGTTTGTTTTACACTTTTTTGTATTTGAATTTGCTTATCAGGTACCTGCATTACTTTTATCGTTAAAAAAATCGAAAATAGGAGGCCGGCCCTATGGCCTAGTGGTTAAGTTCAGTGTGTTCTGCTTTAGCCACCTGGGTTTGGTTCCTGGGCATGAACCCACACCACTTGCTGGCAGCCATGATGTGGCAATGACCCATATACAAAATAGAAGAGGACTGGCACAGATGTTAGTTAAGGGCCAATCATCCTCAGCAGAAATAAAAAAGAAAGAAAGAAAGAAAATGTTCACCATTTCTTCTCTGAGATACCTTGATGTAATATTAAAAATAAGATTTCTTGTATACAGCATAGACATCTTTTTTGAAACTACGTTTGCTCTGATCCTACTAAATTAATACAGATGCTGCATTGTATGAAGTAGTTGGTCCTAAAAGTTGTCTAAAGGAATTCAGTAGAAGAAAAGGAAAATGATTATGTCACACAACTGAAGATAGGTTTCTTAGAGAAAAATTTTTCCTGAAATTTTGTATAAGTATCATATTAAAATGCATACAGCAACCCTGGGAAGAGTTACAGATGTAAAGTGATGACTTAAAACCCGTTGACATAGTTCAGTGCTGCATTGCTAGTAAGAAAATGTTTCCTTTGGTCCAGGCCAGTCGTATATTAGTTAATTCTTTTCATAAACACTAAGTGCTTAAGAAGACATGTCATGTTAGTGGTGTCTATGGGATGGACACAAGGCTTAGTTCATGTACTGTAGGAGTTCAGAGAGGGGACGTGTTCTTTCCAGCGTTGGGAGGGTGGAATAATGAGGGTGATGCCATGGAGAAAGTAGATCTTGAAAGGTAAGTGGAGTTTAGGTAAGCTGAAAGCAGCCAAAATTAAGGGGAGAAAATACATCTAAGGAATAGAGCAGTTCTCCAAGGTTCCTCTACTTTTACACGTTTGACGTCCGTTCCAGTGAAAGCTGCAGCTCTCGGTGGCAGGCAGCTCCTAATTCTACTTCTCCTTTAAATTAGTGAAGATGAAGTGTCTTTGCTACATACCCTCTACCACCAATATGTGGAGTTGCATTGTACTTTATTTCCACTAGCATTTTCATTTCATAGTGTCCTTTTTAATATAGAAACAGACAATTCTCCTTCTTCTTAGTTCTGTACCTCTTTTTTCTTCTACTTTGTTCAGAGAAGAAAAATGTGAAGTGACTCATCCCTTGTAAGTGGAATCCCAGAATTATAGGGTTTACCTGTACCAACTATTCAACTTAATAATTGTACCATTTAAAAACTCTGTTTACTATAGCGGGCCATAGAATTCATTAAAATAAATCTCTTTACTGAGTCTGACCTATACTAGTAATGGCAGAATATTGGATATTATTAAAGTAATTTTTTAATTATTTTGATTACATATTGAAAATATTTATTATTTACTGATCCCAAAGAAATCTTCAGTAGTTTATGCTATTCAGTAGTAGGCCTATGCTATTGTACGAGTGTATGAATAATAGGGTACTTAGGACTCTGCAGAGGAAAGATTTGTCAGTTTTCTTAAACTCTCACCATTAGCAACACCTACTTCCCATTTCCAGCTTTCTCTTAAATTGTAAAATAGGTGCTCTAAAGGGCAGCCAAGAAAAAACCCTTGGGTACTAGCTCACCAGCATTATTTTCAGATTTGAGTACTGGTAACATATCTGTTTTCCTTTAAGAAACAGAATTTACTTTTATGACCAAAGCCTAAATGTGATATTATATCAAGAGAAGGTCTGACTTGCCTGACTTTGATTAGAAGCCCATTTGAAATGTTTTCTGCCAGGTATAAAAATGTAGACTGTCATCAAGTTTTACTTTGGTAGTTAGAGAATTTTTACGTGTTAGATTGTTTGAGTAACATATTAAATATTGTGTAGCCTTTAGGAATTAGCCTGTCAGTTGACTTTCCACACAATAGCAGATCTTTTGTCAGCAAGTCTCAAAATACAAGACAGACCTGGCCAGTAGAGCACCATTGTCTTTGCCTCTCAGGTACGTGAAGTACGGCTCAGGCCCAGCTCGGTTCCCGCTCCCAGACATGCTGAAGTATGTTATTGAATTTGCTAGTACAAAACCTGCCTCAGAAAGCTCTTCGTCTCAGAGTGATGCCCGTCTGACGTTACCAGTTTCTTCAGTGCACTCTCCGGGTTCTGACCTGACATCCGAGGAAAGGTAATAAAAACAAATTTTAAAGATAGTCTATGTTGTCTTTTTGGTTTAATTTCAACTAAGCACCATCTTTCCACCATTCACCCCATAAGAGCTCAAGGGCTGTGAGCTCTTTGTCTTAAAGGGTGGGATTTTGCCAACTGTCACTTGGGTGGGAGTGTTCATAATCCCCCCCAGCGCAGTCGTCTTGCCCATGGGATGGGCGCATTATTTCAGAGGCTCCTAAACTGTTGGGAATGGTGTTCACGCTCCACCAGGGCTGCTTGATTTTGAGCTGACTATTAGCTAGCTTCCACTAAAGGCCTTTCTCAGAGGGATCCTCCAGCCCTGATCTTCCAGAACATCTCATCTCCCATGTGCTGAGAAGTATGCATGACTAAGTAAACATCAAGGAAAGAGAGACTAATTTGTAAATAGAAAATTAAGACATGAAAAAGAACTGGCTAGAAATTGAGGAGGACAGCCCAGAGGGGCACATCTAGTGAAGAAACAAGACCAGTCACATGAGCTCTCTGAATGTATTCCAGCTCAACAACCTTTGTGGCCTAGAGGAGCCAAATTTGATCGTAGGGTCAGCACGGATCAAATTTGATGTGTGTGTCCTGGCTAATGAAAACACTAGAACCCATAAAAAAAAAAGTTAGACTTTTATGGTAAAAAAAACCCAACCATTCTCCCAACTCTCCCCCCATATTAATATTTATTCATCCACGTATGCGTGGAAATGCATATCTGGATAGACCATTCCAAATGTTAAGAATAATTATCTCTAAGGGGTGACATGAGGCTAGAGATGGGGGTTCTTTTACTTTTTACATTCTCCCTTTGTGTTTGGATTATTTTAATAGAATGTTTTCATATTCTTTATGAAATATAAATGCCTTTAATTTTTAAAAGTGGTCGGGCAGGCTGTTTAATCACATAAAATAATACTGCCTGATATTATTAGATTTTAAAATTACAGTATGCATGTGTGTGAGAGAGAGACAGAGATCTCTTCTGAGCTTGGGATATCTGCTCTTTTGCTTGTGTTGGGCTTATTCTTTGATATGTGTGGGTTAGGGAAAAGAGGTTTTCTGTAGTATTTTCTGCACGCGAGACGGGGGTGGGAGGAGTAGGGAATTGAGCGTTTCTTTTAAGTCAGAGCTAAGGGAAGTTTGTGCTCTTCAGCTTTGGTGTGAAACAGAAACCTGAGTACAATTAGAAGCTTAGTTTCTATTCCCGCTGCTTTGTCTGTGTGCAGTTTGTTTGACAGTAGTTCATTAGTAGATGAATTAACGTTTACTTTACATGCTGTATTCTCAGTTAGTTTCCAGCAATGATGTAAAGAAGTTAACGTTTACATTTTGTAGCCGAGGTGTTAGATTCCTTACCTGAGGTGTTAGATTACTAACTTTTCCTTGGGCGTTTAGCCAAGGAGTGGTGGCAGCTGAGATTGAATGCCTTTAAGTCCTGCCCCATGTGCTCTCCCAGGGGCCACCTGGTTGTATTCCAGTGAGAACACAGGATGTTCAGCTGATGCTTCATTTTTCTTGATTCTGCATATTTTATTCCTGGATGGGTAGTGTCACTTTAGTCGGTTGCATCTTGGAAACTCTGTAGTTGATGTCTTGATTCTTCCAGTCCCAGTCTTCTCTGCTCCATCTTCCTTCTTGTCCCTTCTTATGAGAAGGCATTCTGATGAGTGGTTAGAGAGTGTGAGTTGTAGACTCAGGCAGATCTGGGTTTAAAGCCCTCTCCATCATGTACCAGCTGGGTGAACTTGGGTAGGTTGCTTAATTTCTCTGAACCTTAGGTTTGTAACTGGTAAAATAGGGATGGTAATAGTATCTGCCTCATAAGCAGTTGTGTTAAATGAGATGGTGCTCAGAAAGAAAAGGTTTGACTCAGTACCTTCGCAGAACAAATGCTCACTAAATTATAGTCGTCCTTTTCCATATAGCAGCTTTCCTTTACAAAGGACATTAATTTAGGCAGAGGCATATTTTGGAAATTATTGCATGAACATCATTTTTGTCTCCTTTCAGTACAAGTAAAGAAAGCTCTTCTCAGGATGTTGAAAGTTCCTTCTCTTCTTGTGAAGATTGTCTACACAAGTCTGAGACAGTGAATAATCCGCTGAGGGCTTCCCGGTCTTCCATGGAAATGCCCGCACGGCCAGCTCCTCGAACGGTCACAGATGAGGAGATAAACTTTGTTAAGACCTGTCTTCAGAGGTGGAGGAGTGAGATCGAGCAGGATATACAAGGTTGGCTCTTTTAAAACCTGTCGAACAGTTACTCTGTGCCTTTTCTGTGTGTTGACTGTTTGGAAGTGAGGCGCCTTGGGTACACTCCCTGCGGTTACCATATATGCTGTTGAATTTCGGCATGGTGGCGGTGACATCTTTTGTTGTCACTTTTAGTTCCCCATAAGGTAGGTTCACACTCCCATATACAACTGGAAAGATCCCTCTTGACAATTTCCGGTAATTCCTGAATAGCTTACACACTGATGATCACCTTTGGCTGGAATTTGTCTGCATCTGCTGATTCCTCTTGCTGCAGTTGTCTGAACTCTGGCTTCACTTGACCCAGACTTAGAATTTAGCTTTCCTGGATTCCTACCTTTAGAAGCCTTTTCTATGTGAAGCATGCTTTACTGAAGGTTAGTCAGGTAGAGAATATTTGAGCAATCCACACAAACTAAAATCGAATTATTCAGCATTTTGATCTTAAAAGTCCTTTGGCTTCTTTGTCATGTTGCTCAGACTTTCCCCCCTCCCCTTCCTTTCTCCTTTTATCTGGAGAGCAAGAAAATAAAAATAAAAGTCTGGATTCCTCCCAAGTTCTTATTCACAGAAATTTAGCCCTACCTTTTGCTCTGCCTTCTCCTTTCCAGTCCTGTCTCTGGAACATATATTTTACACCCAAGTGACTCATTAAGGTCTTTTTCTAGATAGAGATTGTTTCCTCTTTAAGAAATTTTGGTTCTAATTATAAGAGATAATTTTTTAAAACCTCAATGTAATTATATTATGTAATATAATAAGTTATATTATGTCGTGTAATCACATATGTTATATATGTTGTGTGATTACATAAGTTTGTTATATTGAACCAAAAGCTTTCATAAAATAAAGCACCAGGTGCTTGAAAACCGTGTACTGCTTTGTGGTTCATAAAGTGAAGCTGAAATAGAGTCCCAGGTGCAGATAAGCAGGGGTCTTTGCTTAGTTGAAGCAGCCTGTGTGACGTGGAATGAAATCGTCTTAACTAAATATTCTTTCTTAACAGATTTAAAGAATTGCATTGCAAGCACTACCCAGACTATTGAGCAGATGTACTGTGATCCTCTCCTTCGTCAGGTAGGATGAAAATGGATGGGAAAGTGGTCAAGGCATGTTCTAGTGGTGCCAATGGTAGATATAAAAACAAAATTTGATGGTTTTCTTTGAAACCAAGTGGGAACCTCCCTGAGATATAAGAATAAACTTAGGAAAGCAGCAGATATTGTTCTGTTTCTTTATTTTAGGGTAAAAAAGGCAATATATCTTTTATTAACAATAGAACCTAAAACTTTTGTTTTGATTCTGCCACATGGTATTTTTTCACACAATAAAAAGGTTTGCTGTCGACTAGTAAGACAAATTTCTCATAAAATGGTAAGTTAAGTAGTGCAATGGTAATTAAGTAGTGTGCGTAGGGACTAGTAACCCATTCTTTCCAGAGTTCCACGATCCTTTGTGATTCTTCCTTTAGCAGCACTTTCAAACTTTCTCTAACCCCAAAAGGGAAATGGGCAGAAATTCTTATTATCCACATAAATTTTAGTTTAGAATAACATTCTGGCATGGAGGGAAAATGAGGCTCTGGGCAGGGGTGTGACCTCTCTGGGTGTTCTGTGTGAACAGCTGCAGGAGGAGAGCTCTCTTTCCAGGGTTGCATGGAGGCACAGTTATCCACGAGTAGAAGGAATGCGACCTGTAAATCTTGGACTTTCCCCATTTTGTCTTTAGTGTTATTTCAGAAATTTCACCACTAGTAAAAACATGTCAAGGTGTTGACTAAATGTAAGTTTAATTTGACTCTGTGGCTGACTTTCCCTTCCTTCTTCACTACTTACTTGACACTTAAGCATTGCTGTATTTTCTCCATATTGAAAAAAATATATGCTTTTCAAATGTTGAAACACGCAAGTATGTGGTTAAAAGGGTCTTCACTCCAGATAGGTAGATGATCACTCTCAAGAATCAACATAGGGGGCCAGCCCCATGGCCAAGTGGTTAAGTTCGTGCGCTCCGCTTCGGCGGCCCAGGGTTTTGCCAGTTCAGATCCTGAACACGGACATGGCACCGCTCGTCAGGCCACGCTGAGGCGGCGTCCCACGTGCCACAACTAGAAGGACCCACAACTGAAATGTAAGACTATGTACTGGGGGGATTTGGGGAAAAGAAGCAGAAAAAGAAAAAGAAGAAACATAGGGAACATGTGACTGATTCATAATGAAATATGCTAACTTAAATTTTGGTACTAAGTAAAGTAAACATGGAAGAAGATAGCTGCTAAACTTGTAGGTCCCAAATATGGTAAACTTTTTCTTTACATGAGTAGTCAAGGTGGTTCTATTTGAAGATAAACTGAGTTTGGACTTAGGGGGATAAACAGGTCTAGGTTATCTTTGGTTTCAGAACTATAATCGTAGGAGTTTAGAGTTGAAGGAGTCCGCAGAGTGGTCATCAAGGTAACAGTCTGCTTGTAAAGATCCGGGAACTGAGACGTACGTGGTAGATTCCAAGGCTGTGGTTTTGTTGGTTCATCTTGAATCAACAAGACGTTATGCTGGGAACCCCGTATCAGACGTGTATATATAAGTAGTTTTCCTGTCTGAGAGTTGGGAGTAATTTTGAATTTTAATAACCTAAACTTTGTCAGAATACTTTGCTTAATCTCACTCAGGAACGTGCCTTCTGATTTGCAGGTGCCTTATCGCTTGCATGCGGTTCTTGTTCATGAAGGACAAGCAAATGCCGGACACTACTGGGCCTATATCTACAATCAACCCCGACAAGTCTGGCTCAAGTACAATGACATCTCTGTTACCGAATCTTCCTGGGAAGAACTTGAAAGAGATTCCTATGGGGGCCTGAGAAATGTTAGTGCTTACTGTCTGATGTACATTAACGACAAGCTACCCCACTTCAGTGCAGGTAAAAATATCTTAGCCGAAGCCAGAGATGGGGGAACAGCTGTGCTGCTCAGGGAAGGAAACAGTCTAACAATTGCTTTAGAAAATTTAAACTAGAATTTATTGTAAAGTAATAATGCATTTAAAAAATACAAACAGCACAAAAGAGAATAAAAAGGAAAAAGAAGTTTGCTTTCCTACTCCATCCTTGAGCCCTGGTCCCGCCACCGAGTATCCATTGCAGGCTTTCTTACGTAGTCTTCAAGAAATATTCCCTGCAGATGCTGGGTTTTGTTTATCGATATGTCTCCCTCACCTCATTTTTTTCCCCAAATGGGATATTTTTCCATTCTATTCTGCATCTTTTGTATTAATTAATGTATCTCAGCAAATCTGTATATTTTCATAAATAGAACCAACTCATTCTTTTTAACAACTGCATAATAATTCCATTGCATGGAATATGTATGTAATTTATTAAACCAGCCTCTCATTAAGAGACTTTTAAGTTGTCTCTAGTTTTTTCTTTTTTAGTGACATCCTTATCCTGCACATATTTTTGCACCCTCTGGAGGAGAGCTAAAGTTTACAAGTGGAGTTGCCTGAACAGTGTCATACTTCTCGTAATACTATCACTGGTGCTAAGAACAATCGTAATTATCATTTATATTGGTACTTACTACCTGCTTTCAAACTTTCTCTCTCTAATAACTTATAACTGTAAAAGGAAGATAGGCAGGGTAGGAATTCTTATTATCCCCATTTTCCAGCTGAGCTGCTCCAGTTGTCCAGTCATACAGGCAATAAATAAATGGTGGGCCCAAGATTCAGATCCAGTTCTGACTTCAAATTCTGTGCTGTTTTCCATTTGCATTATTTTCTCCTTATTCCTTTTACATCTTCCGTGAGAGGTTCTATGACCAGTGTTTCATATCAAAGATCATAGAAGGCTTTTTCTTTTAGTATTCAAACTTTTTGTGTAAGTAAGAAAACATGTGAGGCATTTTGTCCAGGCAGCACGTTGTCTGATTTGCTAGTGTGTTTGGGGGATGGGGATGGGAGAACAATCACTGAACAGGAACTGATCTTTGTGATTGCATATTTGCAGTGTGAAAGCAGGAACAGCTGTTTGTGGGAGTTACTGTACAAATGACTGTTCTGGCTATTGGTGGTATATGGGAGCCTTGTTATCACATGTGTGGCTCATTTTTGTATTATGGAGCTAAGCAAGTGGAAACTGTCATTTGCTTAGTGAAAAGACTAGTTAGTGGCAACCAGTAAGTAGATAACGTTCTACTGTAGGTTTTTTTGTTTTGTTTTGGTCACAGGGTTAGAAGTGAAATTTAATATGTTCTTGCCATTTTTCTTCATAACTTTTAATGACCATCTGTTATTGACCGTCTAACCATTGTATCAAACTGCTTTCTGATAGCACTTAATTGTGTGAAACTTGGGCAGTATAAATGTCTTGGAATTCATCTCTAACCATCGACATCTACTATATACTGTCTATAACCATCAATATCAGTATCTACTGTAGCCATAAGTTATCTACAATCAATAATAGGTGCTGGGGCCGGCCCCGTGGCAGAGTGGTTAAGTTCACACGCTCTAGTTCAGTGGCCCGGGGTTTTACCAGTTTGGATCCTGGGCACAGACGTGGCCCCACTTGTCAGGCTGTGTTGAGGTGGCATTCCATATAGCACAAATAGAAGGACCTATAACTAAAATATACAGTTATGTACTGGGGGCCTTTGGAGAGAAGAAGAAAAAAAATGATTGACACCAGATGTTAGCTCAGGGCCAATCTATTAAAAAAAAAAATAGGTGCAATGGTTACATTGATAAAACCATTTAGCTTGAAATTTCCATTGGATCTAATGATTTTCTGAATTTCCAAGAAATATTTGGTCCGTTCTTGCTGCTTTGGCAGTGACTGACCTCTATTCCAAATCCTTACTCTCTGTCATTCATTCATTCATTCATTCAGTCAGTCAGTCATTCAATAGATATTCAATGCATGTCCGCCTACTACTATGCCAGGCGCTGCTATTGGTGTGCTGTGACTGTTGGCCTTGTACTGTCAGTACTACTAATGGGTTTTGTATGTATTTTTTATTAGGAAAAAAGGGACAAACTGTCATATTCTTTTTCTTTCCAGAAAGAACCTTTTGATTCCTCGTGACCTGTCACTGGATGGTACTCCATTGTCACTGTCTGTGTTCTTCCTCAGAGGCAGCCCCTGATGAATCCGATCAGATGTTAGGAGAAGTGGAAGCCCTGTCTGTTGAACTGAAGCATTACATTCAGGAAGACAACTGGAGGTTCGAGCAGGAGGTGGAGGAGTGGGAAGAAGAGCAGTCTTGCAAAATCCCTCAGATGGAGTCCTCCACCAGCTCCGCATCACAGGACTTCTCCACGTCACAAGGTAGCTAAGAAGGCCGCTCACGCCAGTGAGCTAGCGGCGCTCGTGCCGCGCCCCCTCAGGCAGCCCGTGCGCCTCAGCTGCTGAAGTGATGCACAGTCCGCGCAGTGTCGTTCCGATCTAGGTGACATTGCACAACCTGCTGGAATAACTTGTGGCTTTAGAATGTGGTTTCTCGTGAGCAGAAGTAATGTCAGAAAGCCTAGCCACCTGTACTTTCACACTGTTTAGTTTTGGCCTATTTCCCAGGTTATAGGTGAAACTGTGATAGAATACTAGGTAGACTTTATGAAAACTGTTCTCCAAAGATAATCTTCCTAACAGACGGTTGGTTGTAGGAAAGCTTCTTGGCATAAAGAAATATGACAAATATGGGAGCACATTACATTTTACAGAATCATCAGTGGGTTCGTGCTGAAGTAGCCATTTCTTCTAGTCACTGGTTTCTAGGGAAAATTTGTATAGATTTTTCTTTTACAAGGTTTGTTAGAAGGGTTGTATGTTAAACTTTGTATCCATCCTGCTTACCTTTTACAGAGTGTTCTAGACGTTACTTCCCATCACGTGCTAATTCTTCTGTGTAATTGTTTATCAGAGCCTCCAGTAGCCTCTTCTCATGGGGCTCGCTGCCTGTCGTCTGAGCACGCTGTGATTGTAAAGGAGCAGACTGCCCAGGCTATTGCAAACACGGCACGTGCCTATGAGAAGAGTGGTGTAGAAGCAGCCCTGAGTGAGGTGAGCGTGACTCAGAAGCCCAAATTCCCCTTCAAAGGGGCAGGCTTTCAGCGATAATTGCTGCAGTTTTCTCACATTTCTGTTTTTCTGTGTTTCTGCTGCGTTTAACCAATCCCTCTTTATTTCTCCTGTTTTTTCCTCCTCTTTCTCTTCATTCTTCTGCCACGGCTTAAGGAAACTGAACCCAAGAAGCCCATGCCCCCGGAAACAAACCTTGCAGAGCAGTCAGAACAGCCCCAAAAGGCTAATGATGCAGAATCTGCTGCCCAGCCTAATTCTGAGGTCTCTGAAGTCGAGATTCCCAGTGTGGGAAGGATTCTGGTTAGATCTGATGCAGATGGATATGATGAGGAGGTACAAAGATGAGTGCAGGATTTAGCTGCTTGTTGTCAGTCTTACATTCCCTTCTCATGTGACTGTATATATATATATATATATATATATTTTTTTTTTTTTTGGTGAGGAAGATTGGCCCTGAGCTAACATCTGTGCCAGTCTTCCTCTATTTTGTATGTGGGACACCACCACAGCATGGCTTGATGAGTAGTGTATAAGTCCGCACCCAGGATCCAAACCTGCAAACCCTGGGCCGCTGAAGCAGAGTGCACGTACTTAACCACTATGCCACTGGGCTGGCCCCTGAATATGCTTTTTAAAGGGGTTTGGCAATAGTTATATTTTAGTAAATATAAATATTTATATATTAAATATAAATAGTAAATATTTTCTCTTTGAAACAAATAATAAATAAGAAGGCCTATCTGGTTTTGACCCTAGTTACCATTTTTAAAAAGATAGCTTGTTCCCAGTATAGGTCTACCCAGGCATACACTTATGGGGGTCGCCGCAGAGTCTGGATCACTCAGAAAGGTAGAAATTAGTTCCTTTTTTGGTAATGAACAAAAAAATTGCCTTTTAATTTTAAGTTAGGAATCTTTGTTAATATTAGTCCACTGTTTTCCCTCTAAATATGAAATTTTTAGTTAATCTAGCAAGCAGAACCCATATGAATTGAAGCTTTTTTTTTTTTTTGAGAAAGATTAGCCCTGCGCTAACATCCACCACAAGTCCTCTTTTTGCTGAGGAAGACTGGCCCTGAGCTAACGTCCATGCCCATCTTCCTCTACTTTATATGTGGGATGCCTGCCACAGCACGGCTTGATAAGTGATGTGTGCGTCCATGCCCGGGATCTGAACCGGCGAACACTGGGCCATCAAAGTGGAGCATGCGAACTTAACCGCTACACCACCGCTCCAGCCCCTGGAGTTGTTTTTAATTGTAAAGCTTGAGAAAGAAGCTGGAGAATCCCAAGTTATTCACTGCCTGTCTCCTTTTCACTTGTCACTGCGCATAAATAATCATGAATCCTGTCCCTCAGATTTCTAGTGTTTCTTGTGGGATGTTCTTTTTAAATCATGGAAAGGTTTTCATTTTATAGTTATATTTGTGTATTCCCTATTTCCAGACTGTTTTAAATGTACTGTTCTTTCTAGTAAAACTCTAAAATGTTTGTGTATTTAGGATGTATGTTCAAACTACAGAACTAAATTGGAATTCTCATTCAGACACTTCCCTTCTGAGAGCTATAATTTGACTTGGTTTTTCAGCAGCGCCATTTTGTAGGTATTTTTAGACATAGGTCTTTATACATCTGCTCAATTAGAGAGGATAGATAGGGGTCACTTGTCTTGGGCTAGGTCTTGACCATGTGTGGCGGGGCGGGCTGTGAGAGCGTGAATAGGTGCGTGCGCCCTGACTTGCAGTAGAGGCTGCCCAGGAGCACGCTGCCCCGCTGCCCTTCAGCAGCCTGTGCGCCTTTCTCTCGTGCAGTCTTCTTTTGAACCTTTCTTCTCTCCTTTTTCTCTCTGTGTTTGTGCCCTCTTGTGGTAGGTGATGCTGAGCCCTGCCATGCAAGGGGTCATCCTGGCCATAGCTAAAGCCCGTCAGACCTTTGACCGAGACGGGTCTGAAGCAGGGCTTATTAAGGTATCTCTGTTTTTTAAATTCTAATCCTTGTACCGTAGGTATCATAATAATGGGCAGTAATGCTATTATGGTAAAAATGAGATTAAAAGTGTCTTTCATTGAAGTAAGATGTAAAACTCCCTGTCCTGTCTTACTGATGAACAAGGTACCCCACAACGCGGGGCTCTCCTCTGCTCTTGGTGCTCTGGCAGCCTTGGGGGGGCCCTGCCGTTCCGTGTCACACCTGGCCTGAGGGCTTGTTGTTCTTAGGAAATGTCTATTAATAAAGCTGTGAGTGAGACATTGCCTTTGTAATTTGGGGGCATTAATATAAGAAAGTGGGCCATACTTTTTAAAGTACTTGAATAAAATTTAAGGTACTTGAATAAATTGCATTTATGTGGATTTTTAAAGTTGAGGTCCTTGGTACTCAAGGTTATGCCTGAAAGAAGTAAAGCTAAATATTTGTTTTTCTGAGAACTTCATGAGAAAAATGAGTTTCTTATGAGTACAGTCTGTCTTTGGTCCCAGAATGCCAGAGGAGTTTCATCCCTTGGGAAATGCAAACAACTTAGAGAATTCCTGGTTGCCTCTGTCATTCCTCAATAAGAATTTCTTAGAAGTCTTGTTAGAGTTAGGGAAGCCTCCATAGCCCTCAGTTTCTGTGTGCAAAAGCCCACAGTGCCCCCTTTTCTAACTCTCAGTTCCGTCGTTAATAGGCATTCCATGAAGAATACTCCAGACTCTATCAGCTTGCCAAGGAGACCCCCACCTCCCACAGTGATCCTCGACTTCAACACGTGCTTATCTACTTTTTCCAAAATGAAGCACCCAAGAGGGTGGTAGAACGGACCCTTTTGGAACAGTTTGCAGATAAAAATCTCAGCTATGATGAAAGGTAAGAAGGGAAGATGCAGGTGAATCACCCTCCTTCTGCTGCTGGCTTGACTAACTCCTCCGAGGCGGGAGCTGTGCACCGACCCTGTGATTGCTCTCTGAACTTTGTCCCACACAGGTCAATCAGTATTATGAAAGTGGCTCAAGCTAAACTGAAGGAGATTGGTCCAGATGACATGAATATGGAAGAGTACAAGGTGAAGTCTTTCCTATAAATCTACAAGACAAAAAACATTATTTCCTGAGGCAAAACTAACAATTTTAGGTTGTCACAGACTGACTTGTCCCCCCTGGCCCCCAAAAAACTGGCTAAGAATGGATAAGTGATCTTTTCTTGCTTCAGAATAGCAGATTTCTTTGTTCCATTCTTCTGTTAGAATGAATCAACACTTCATTTTCCTTAAATAAGTACTTTAGGCTTGTCCTAGGCAATAAAATTTTTGAATTCATGGTTTTGGTTTTAAATAATATAGTTTTCTAATGTTTCTATATTAGAAATTCAATTTCTTGCATTAAAATGCATATATAATTACAATTTTTTAAGCAAGCATTGGGTTCTGCATAAAACAATGTTATGTACCACCGAAGGTATGTCCCCCACACCCTACTGAGCTTGCATGTTGCTCTTTGTGACTGGAGTGGTCTTATCCTTCTATCTTCCCTACCTCTTGAGGTGTCATCAGAACTTGAGAGCTCACTCATTTAAACCAGAGCTGAATGACTTTGACATGGGTGTTGGGCAGTAAGATAAATTCTAAAGCTCATATGAAATAAATATTTCTGTTCCTCAGTGGAAGGAACAGAACATTGAAAATTAAGGTCTGCAGTAGATTTTTATTCTAAATGTTGAATATGTTGTTCTCTGAAAGCTTTTGTGTTTGTTGTTTTTGTGCTTGGTCACATGTGCTCAATAAATATTTGTATTGAGTTTAAAACTTACTGTGGTAGAGAGCGTAGAAATCGTTTGTTTTGGTCATAATTGTTAATGGCAGTCATTCCTTTTCAGAAGTGGCATGAAGATTATAGTTTGTTTCGAAAGGTGTCTGTGTATCTCCTAACAGGCCTGGAACTGTATCAAAAAGGAAAGTATGTTGGCTTTTTTTGTCACTCAGATTATTGGTCAGGACGCTGTTATTTATTTATGCCCACCGAGGAATACAGAGAGTCACAGCCCGCATCACCCCCCTTGTCACCTGCGCCCGTGTGCCTCTATTTGTTCCAGTGTTTCACTTCAGTTTTGCGGTGAACATCATACATTGTTCTTCATCCTTCCTGTAATAATAGGTTTATTAGTAAAGAGATATAACAGCTACACTTGCTTTGTGACAAATGAACTCAGAGAATGAATTTTAGAGTTGGCATGGGCCTTAGTGAGCATCAAGTCCAGTCTTTGTTTTAGAGTTGGGAAAAACTGGAGCCTAGGGAAGTTTCTTGATTTGCCTTGGGTTTCTTGGCCGGTTTGTAGAAGAGCTGAAACTGGCTGCAGTCTTTGGCCCTCAGGCTTGTCTATCTTTAAGACTTTTCTGTAATTGCACCCCAGTAAATTTTTGTATTAGAGAACAGTGAGGTCTAAGGCCTGGATTTTGGAGAAGGAGCACTGAGCCGTTGTTTATCTGCCGTTTTCTAAGGTACCAAGAGGCGCTTTCCTACCTAGTGTATGCATATCAGAGCAATGCCGCGCTGCTGATGAAGGGGCCCCGCCGCGGGGTGAAGGAGTCCGTGATCGCTTTGTACCGGAGAAAATGCCTTCTGGTGTGTACTGTTTGTAAAGCCTTACAGTTTTTATTTTATCGTATTGTAACCTCTGCTCCTTGAAGCCATGAAGAAATATAACTTAAAAAACAAATAATCTCTAGTAGGTTTTAGATTTTTCCAAACTCTCAAGAATAGTTTTACATTGAAATAGATTATTTTAAGTTACTTAAGTATCATTCTTCTTCAACCCCTGATAGAAGTTAGGGTGAGAATCAATTGTCCCTTTTTCTGGGCCCTTGATGTGTTCCTGCATTATAGCTTTTATGTCATTGCTTTCCTACTAGATTGTGAGTTCCTTGAGCACAGATCCTTTTCTTATTCAGCTGTTTCCTCTGTGCCTGGCACATAGGAGGCATCTAATAAATGTATGTTGAAGGCATGCAGTGTTTTTCTGTGTTCCATGCTAAGCTGGTAGGTGAGAGTTTTCATGACTTCTAAAGAGACTCCAGTTTTTAAAAAAAAGTATGAACCATAAGCATTGGTTCTGCTGTTCTGTTAACTTCATTGGCATGCACCACTGAAGATCCCTCCTGCCCTACTTTGCATTTGGCAGCCACATGGAAAGGCAGACCCGTATGGCCTCTGCCTGCCCAGGGGTTTATACAGGTGCTTGTCCTTCAGAGAACTACAAAGAGGTGGCTTGCCCTCAGATTGTGTGTTTGTGTTTGTCTTCCCTGACACCCAGCGGAATTGCCCTTCATGAGAAGAGTCAGGCCAGCGTTTCTACCACTGCCTTGTTAACACCAAATGGAGGGGATTAAGTCATGACATATGTTCACCTCAAGAGGTTCATTTTCTGATTTATACTTTGATTTCTGTATCAGTTATAAGTATGGCAGGACATTTTGAAGCTGAAAAAGGGGCCTTGTAGATTTGATGCATCTGAATTTTTTTTTTTTTTTTTTTTTAAAGATTTTATTTTTTCCTTTTTCTCCCCAAAGCCCCCCGGTACATGGTTGTGTATTCTTCGTTGTGGGTTCTTCTAGTTGTGGCATGTGGGACGCTGCCTCAGCGTGGTCTGATGAGCAGTGCCATGTCCGCGCCCAGGATTCGAACTAACGAAACACTGGGCCGCCTGCAGCAGAGCGCGCGAACTTAACCACTCGGCCACGGGGCCAGCCCCATCATCTGAATTTTTTTAGAGCCATTATTTATTTATTTTGTGAGGAAGATTCACCCTGAGCTAACATCCGTTGCCAGTCCTTCTCTTTTTTGTTTCTTTCTTGAGGAACATTAGCCTTGAGCTAATATCTGTGCCAGTCTTCCTCTACTTTATATGTGGGACATCTCCACAGCATGGCTGATGAGTGGAGTCGGTCCACACCTGGGATCCGAACCTGTGAACCTGGGCCACTGAAGTGGAGCATGCGGAACTTTAAACACTCGGCCACAGGGCCGGCCCCCTAGAGCCATGCTTCTATTTTGTAAATCCCCAAATACAGGTTACATTTTGAATATCTTGCTCAGCTTCCACTCGTAGACGGCAACAGTGATTCAGGTTCTTTCCGTCACTGGCTCTCAACCCTCAGTGTGCCTCAGAGTCACCTAGGGAGCTTTCACACAGTGGTGACGCTCAGGCCCCTCCCCAGACACTTAAACCAGGCTCTCTGGGGAGGGGCCTGAGCATCAGCATGTCCTCTGCAGGTGATTCTGATGCTCCCTGGAGGTTGAGAAGCGTTGAATAGGCCTTTTGGTAGAAGCAGGGGTTAAGCATGACCTTGACTTGGAAGCATAGGCTGGTGGGTCAGAGACTTTGCTGCATTAGAAGCACCTAGGGAGCTTTTGGAAAATGCCAGTGCCCAGGTCACCAGCATACCAATTAAATTAGCATGTCTGAGGTGGGGCATCAGTAGTTTTTAAAGATTCCCAGGCAATTTTAATGTGCAGTAAAGTTTGGGAACCACTTATTTAGGTTCTTCTAAAATAGATACTTATCTTTTTCAGACTTTTTTCACTCTGCCTTTTATCTTTAGGAGCTGAATGCCAAAGCAGCTTCTCTCTTTGAAACAAATGATGACAACTCGGTAACAGAGGGCATTAATGTGATGAATGAGTTGATCATTCCCTGCATTCACCTTATCATTAATAATGATATCTCCAAGGATGACCTAGATGCCATTGAGATCATGAGAAACCATTGGTGCTCTTACCTTGGGCAAGATATTGCAGGTATGTTGTTAGCACTTCCAATAATTTCTAAGGCTCTTGAGAATTCTAGAAATTACGCTGGTCTCACTGTATAGCAGTGGTTGACAGACCTTATTAAGAGATTATTGGAACCCCCTAGCATATAAGTGAGTTAAAAGTGTTCTGTGCTATCAAAACGAGCAATGGGAGCCTGGGCCTCTGCCCCTTTTAGCCTCTGTTACCTCCTCTGGCTACTGAAGCAGTTCCACAGACAGCCAGCAAGCTCTGTTTGCAAAAATCACTGCTCTCCAGGAATATCAGACTTCTATTACTTTTTCATCTGCCAAAATCTGAATTCTAATTTTATAGTTTAAAAATCAAAATCTATATGTACAACTTGATTACCTGAGGGGTACCATAACTAAATTTCCCTGTGACTTGAAGTTGCAAGACATAAACATGTTATTAATAATAATGCCTTCAACATTAATAAATTAGTGAATGAAATATCCTTGCTTGTCCAAAGCATTTTCGAGAGGGAGCCTAAAACTAGTTATTTTTAGGTGAGTTTGGTAGACTTAGAAAGATGGTGTATATTCTAGAATGAATTCTCTTTGTTAGTTTTTCACTGATGTAAAGATATTCTCCTGGCTTGTTAAAGTGTTTGTTTATAATATTTATTGAAAAATTCTATAATAATTAGTAGCTGTGAATTTCCTTTCAGTGTCTTCAATTTTTGTTTGGACCATGTGTGGTAGATACATAGCTTTACTTTATGCCATGTATACATGCTTGTATATTTTAATCATTTGAAAGAAGACAGCATCATTATATTTATGGTACAGAGTATTATATCCACCCACTCTCTCAAATTTTTAGAGGATGATTGTTTAGAAGATCGGTCCATAATGAAGTGAATATACAGTGTTATTTTGCCAAATGTCAAATGGCTTAAAGCTGTGACTTAAAGCTTTGGTATATTTGGCAAGTAGGTCTTTGTTCCTGGTTTGGCCTGAAAGAATCCTCATTTGTTGTTAGCTGGCCGGCATAATGCTTTGACCTGTGAGGTCGGGTACTGACCTTCTCGTATAGTTGCAGACTTAGTAGTTTTTATTTAGAGTTCTGTTTAGCTGTGTATGTAACTGTCCGTTTTCCCTCCACAGAGAATCTGCAGCTGTGCTTAGGGGAGTTTCTACCCAGGCTTCTAGATCCTTCTACAGAAATCATTGTCTTGAAGGAGCCTCCGACTATTCGACCTAATTCTCCCTATGACCTTTGTAGCCGATTTGCAGCTGTCATGGAGTCAATTCAGGGGGTTTCAGCTGTGACAGTGAACTAAGCCCCCACATACTCAAGGCCTATCCTGGTCTTTGGTTGCTTGCCTGTTGTCCAAAAGTCTGTCATCACAGTGCTTACCTTGGGAAAAGGACTGGGTGGGAAAGTCAGATTCAGATCCAGACCCCAACTGTGCTGTGTGTGTAAAGAAGGATTGAAAATAAAATTGCACTTTTTAGGTACAGAATCATAAAAGCAATTTCACTTAAAAAGGCAGGCACCAGTGTATTAAAGTATTGAATTATGCCAGAAGACCTGAAATGCCTCTGGTACCTACGAGAGTGCTTGGGCTTTTCTAAGCCTCTTGCCAATTTTTAAATTATCTTTCAGGCTTAAATATTTTTGACAGCAGAATAGAAGGGTGATTCATCAGAACCTGAACCAGAAGAAAAGCTACTAGTTATTTTATCAAATATGGATGACATTTAAGAATTCTTCACTGTAAGGGTTGAGAAATACAGACCTTGCCTGGGTTTTGACAAGAGATGACAAAATGGATTAGTGATGAACCACTGCCCTTTTACATGTGGGTTGAATATAAGGTCATGTGGCAGTAAGATGCCGAAAAGTCAAAGCTGCCTCTCCTTTCTTCTGTCTCTTTTATTTTATATTTTTAATTAAACCAGAAAACCTCATACTCAGTCCTGAGTGAAAGAAAGGAAGGCATTAGGGACTTTAGGTGGAATAGAATTGTGAAACTTGACTAGAGATAGCATTTTGATAGTTGTTAACCATTTAGGTAAAATTTTCTAGCATCTGAAAATTGTCAAAAACAGATGTCTAAGGCTGCTTCTGGCCCAAAAGAACATTTTGATGCCCTTACCCTTTTTTGCTTTGGAAAAGTAAAGGATGTGGGTTTGTAAAAAGAAAACAAAACTTATATATATGTATATGTAGAGAGAGAACTATCCCCTGTTGACCATTTTTAAAAGGCTCCAGATTGGATACTGGGTTTCAAGCAAATTTTAAGATTAATGAGGGAATCATGGGAGGGAAGAACACTTAATACAACTATGCAGATTTTATAAATGTGCAATAAAAGTATTTGTTTTACCTCTGGTGTGCAGTATGGCCTTTATTTAAATATTAATTTTATACTTTGGAAATGGATGAACTCAGTAAGCATTTGTCATGTTTTGGTTTTTCTTCTTTAAAAGAAAAAAGCAGATTAAAGGGTTGAGAAACTTAATGGGATGAAATGAGAGCAGGCAACAGTTCTTGAGCAGCACCTAGTGGTGACTGATACCTTTTCGTCTCATGCGCCAGTCGTATTGCATGTACGGGTATCCACTTTGTAATTTGTCAAATTTAGAAAGCAAAAAAAATTATTTTCTTAAAGCTGAATTTCTTATATTGTGATTAAATTAATGTTTAGGCCATCTTTTAAAGATACTCAGAGGTGCTTTTGTGTTTTAAAGCTAATTGCAAACATTTGTTTCATGGGAATTGATCAGTTTTCTTACCCGTTGGTTACCTTTTCTTTTTGGTGAGGAAGATTGGCCCTGAGCTAACATCTGTGCCAATCTTCCTCTATTTTGTATGTGGGATGCCACCACAGCATGGCTTGATGAGCGCTGTGTAAGTCCGCACCTTGGATCCGAACCCGTGAACCCCAGGCCACTGACGTGGAGTGCAGAAACTTAACCACTGTGCCCCCTGCCATTGATTACATTTTGCTATTTAAAATTCTAAGTACCACCATTTACCTTTCACTTTTAAATCCCTGTCATTATTGAGTACTATGCACAGTTATATTATTTCACTTAATATAACAACCTTGCGATGATGATGGGGCCTATGGTTTGTCCTAAGTCAGAGAAGAAAGTAGTGCAGCCAGGTGGTCTCACTTCATGGCCTTTGCTTTTAACAACTGCTCAACTGTCCTTGGTAATCTTGTAAAATCTTTTGCTTTGTATCTTTCCAAATTAGTTATTTTCTAATGAGCTATTGGGATTTACAGTTGGCCACGAAAGGAGCAGATGGACATCTGTAGTGTATAGTGTGTGGTGTTGAAAAGTTTGTATCATTTGGATGCACTCAAACCACCAGGGGGAGTGCTGAAAAGTCGTTTCTTTTTCTTCACTGTAGGTACAGCTTGGTTTCTTACAGGATCCACAAACTGCCTGAGACCAGGAATGGTTTTTACATATTTAAAGGGTGTGAAAAAAGGATGAGGAGTAGGGAGGTGGGGAGAAGGAAGAAGAAACCTATATGACCTTTACCTAAAATGATTCAAGAATTTGGGCAGGGTACTTGACATCAGCATAAATTCCGTTGAGACTGGGGTTAGCCTTTCCATGGTTACCTGAAATTGCAATCCTTTTCTGTTTGTATTTGTTAGCTCTTTTAAGACCTATGAGGCATATAAACTCATTTTTACCCTACCCACTTGAAGAAAGAGGTGTGAAGTGGATACATACAACAGAACAATTTAAAGAACTAGAGGCGAGGATTGAATGAAGGGCTGGGATATATCAAGGGTAGGATAGAAGGGGGAATTAATTGTAGCTGTGATCTATTCATTTTTATTGCTCAGTTTATTGTATTTCATTGTATGAGTATATCTTAAAATTTATTCTGCTAATTGTTGTTTAAGTTGTTTCCAGTTTTTGGCTGCTACACATAATGCTGCCAGGAACATTTATGTACGTGCCTTTTGATGCGCGTGCAGATGCATTTCTGTTGCTATGTAACCATGAGTGGAATTACTGGGCCATGGGATATTTGGGTCATAGGAATAGATAAATATCTTTATTAGATTCTGCCAAACAGTTTACCAAAGCGGTTATGCCAATTTAACCTCCCACCAGCAGTTTTATAAGAGTTCCAATTGCCCTATATTCTTGTCAAGATTTGGTTTTGTTAGTATTTTTAATTATGGCCATGCTGGCAGATGTGTGATGATATCATTTTAATTTGCATTTACCTGCATAACAATGATGTTGAGCATTTCTTTATATGCTTACTGGCCTTTGGTTATTCTCTTCTGTGAAATACCTGTTTAAGTCATGCCCACTTTTTTGTTGGATTTCTTGTCTTTCACTTATTGATTTATAGGAGTGTTTAAAAATATTCCAGTTATGGAAACTTTTTTGATTATGTACATTTCATGTATCTTCTCCCACTCTGACTTTTCACTCTTTTATCTTTTGATGAAAACAAATGTTTGATGTTAATATACTCCAATTTTATCAGTCTTTTCCTTCATGGTTAGTGCTTATGAGACCCTGTTGAGGAAATTATTACCCAAGGTCATCAAGATATTCTGTGTTATCTCTCAGCAGTTTTGCTGTTATACCTTTCACATTTAGCTGATAGGCCCGCATCATTTATTGAAAACATTGTCAATTTCCCAGTGCTATGCCTTTGTCATAAATCAAGTGTCTACATGGGGGTCTGTTTCTGGGCTCTTTTGTCTGTTCCACTGGCCTACTTGTCTACTTGTACCACTATCACACTGTCTTAATTAGTGTAGCTTATAAGTCTTGATTTCCAGTAAAATAAGTTGTCCAGTTTTGAATGTCTTCAAGATCATCCTGGCTATCCTTGATCATTTATATTTCCATAAAAGTTTTAGAATCAGTTTGTCAATTTCACACATGCACACACATCTCCAGGGATTTTCATTAGGTTTACAGTGACTAGAGAGAATTTGGAGAGAATTGACATCTAATCCGTGAACATGGTATACTACATCTATTTAGGTTTTCTTTAATTTCTGTGTAAAGGTCTTCCACATCTTCCATAAGATTTACTCCTAGATCTTTGAGGGTTTGCAAACTACTGTAAATGTTGTCATTTAAAAAATTCCATTGTTAATTGTTTGTTGCTGGTATCTAGAAACAAATTGATGTTTTCATATCAACTTTGTATTCGACAACATTGCTAAATTCATTTATTAATTCTAATAGTTTATCACTAGTTTTTTTAGATTTTTAAAATGCACGATGTTATCTGTGAATAATGACTTTTAATTCTTTATTTCAAGTCTCTACAACATTTATTTTCTTGTCACACTTACTAGGACCTCTGGTACAATGCTGAATAGAAGTGGTGATAGTGGGCATCCTTGTCCTCTAATATCAGGGGAAGAGGTTTTCAATATTTCACCACTAAATATGCTGTAGGCTTTTTGTAAATTCTATTTATTAGGTAAAGAAAGATTCCTTGTATTCTTAGTTTGCAAACAGTTTTATAAAACTTACAAATGGATGTTGAAATTTGTCAAATGCTTTTTCTGTGTCTATTGAAATGATTACGTGGATATTCTGTTCACGTGTGAATTACATTTATTGATTTTAAATGTTAAGCCAACCATATGTTGCTGGAGTAAACTGAATTTGATTATGATACAATTTTTATATATATATGAAATTTCTTTTTTATATTTTGTTTAGGATTTTTGCATGTATGTTCATGAGAGACATTGGCCTTTAATTTTCTTTTCTTATAGTGTCCTTGTCAAGGTTTTGGAATCAAGATTATTCTGGCCTTACTGAATGAGTTGGGAAATGTTCTCTCATTTTCTATGCTTTGGAAAAATTTGGATAAGATAGGATTATTTCTTCCTTAAAGCCTGGAAGACTTCATTATTGAAGCCATCTGAACCTAGAATTGTTGTTTGTGTGTGTTTTTTAGGAATGCTTTTACTTATGCATTGAGTTTCTTTCCACACATGTAGAGTTTGAGATTTTGGGGGGTTACTTCCTCTTGTGTTAGTTTTGGAAAATGATTAGAAATTTGTTCATTTCATTAAAATTTAAAATTTAGTGTCTGAAAGCTCATATTAATACCTCGTGTGTGTTTTTGTTTTAATGACTCTGGGATCTTAGTGATGCCCCCTTTTCCTTACTGATCCTGGGTGATGTTTCTCCTCTTTTCTTTTTGGTTAGTATTTCCAGGTGTTTATTGGTCCATTCAAAGAACTGTATTTTGGTGTTGCTTATTTTCCTCTTTTGTAAATTTTTTTTCCCTGCCTTTTTTAATTCAGAGCTCTTCAGCAGTGATCCTTAATCCTGGCCACCAATCCAGAATCAGCTGTGTCACTTTAAAAAGGCCTGCTAAGGCCTTAACGGTACAGACACTCGCTTGTTAGATTTGGGCTGGGCCCCTGATGCCTTTATGCTTAGAAATCATCACAGATAATTCTGATAACACAGTGACAGCTGAGAACTACTCCTTTGTAGAACTGCTATGCCTACTAAGAAAGTGGCTCTTAAACGTTGTGATCAACACACTGAATTCTGTGCTTCCATAAAAAGTCTGTAGAACCTCCTTCAATGATAGTTTACAGGTTTTCATGGTTTCTGAGTTAATATATTTTATCTTGGCACATTCCTCAGGCTAACCTGAACTTTGATGGAGATATAGAGAAATATTTTTTTCTACATAATTAACCTTTCCTTTAATTTCCATAAACACGTCAGTTCCTTAAAGTTTACTCACAGGCTTAACTTCCCAGCTGTTTAGTCATTACGTTACTTTTCCCTGAGCCTTTAAAAAAATTCTCCACATTCTTTTAAGTTATTGAACAATAAACTGACATATTACTCCATTAGAAGTCAAAGTGGGGCTAGTTTAAGAGAGATTTTAAGGGCATTTCCATTCTTCTTTCAGCACTCTTGATTGCTCCTGGTCATCCATTAAGTTGTTGGCTAGTTAGGATGAATCCTCAACCTCATTGTTGAGTAGTTGATTGACCATTTATAGACAGGTGAATGGGTCCTACAGAGCAGAGACCTGGTCTTTTCCCTTCTCAAAATAAGATAAGCCTGGATTGTCCCTGCTACACCAGGAAGAGAAGAAATTGTGATGATAAGCAATGAATAGGAATATTGACTTTGAGTAGAAGTAGGGGATAGAAACCTTCTAAGTTATTTAGGTGACTTGGAATTGATAAGCTGGCACAAAAGTGATACCCAGGAACCACCAGTAGTGAGCTTTGAAAATTAAATGTGTGCTAGTCCTGGTGTTAATCATATTCATAGAGGGATGGCCACTTTTCTATCTAGAGTCCTGATGATGGGTTAGAGGTATCACTGCCTGCCAAAGAAGGTCTTCCCAAATTAGCATTTGGATTTTAAGAGTAAGGACAGAATCCCCAGTGATGTCGTGAAAGTAGCATGGTCATTCTCTAAGTCATCTTGACTGTCCCTACTTAAGGAATAGCCAGATCTCATTCATGAGTTAAACAGTTCTACAGCTTTCCTGATTTGTAAATCACTGATGAATCAGTATGTCTCTTATGAAGATGTGGTTCATGGAAAGAATATTGACATCGGAATCTGACACATCTGAGCTCAAATCCCAGCTGAACCTGTTTTCCTGATCTATAAAACAGGAAAACACAACTTTGCAGTTATGTTTTAAGGGCTAAAGGAGACAGTAGATGCAGCAGTGACTCTCTGTGAAGTTGAGCTCCAGATGTGGTTTTCATGGGGAAATGTGTCATGGGGCAAGAATTTTAAGGCTCCTTCTGACCTGTGTAGGGGCCAAATAATTGGGGCATAATGTAGATATCCAGTGTGTTATGGGCTTCTGGCAAGTGGATGGGTTCATATTAGCCAATCTGATTAGAAGAGAGATGTTAAAGGGATCAGAGCTTGGAGCTGGCCCTGTGGCCTAGTAGTTAAGTTTGGCACACTGCACTATGGCAGCCTGGGTTCAGTTCCCAGGAGCGGCCCTACACCGCTTGTCAGCAGCCGTGCTGGGGCAGCAACCCACATACGAAATAGAGAAAGGTGGGCAGAGATGTTAGCTTAGGGCTAATCTTCCTTAGCGGAAAAAAGGGGGATCAGGGCTTATGCTAGATAGAAAAATAACATTATCCCCTATCTGATTCTTTTCCTGTTTTAGATATATTTTTTCTTTAATCATTTTATTGAATGGCCTGAACTTGATAAGGTACAGTGAGTCAATAGCTTTCTTTTTGTTTCCACGGCTACCTTCCAATATGATGTTTTGGATCTCCTTTCCCTGCTCCTTGACAGCATCTCAGGAAGATCACATAACTTTGTCAAGTTTATCTCAAACTTGACAATACATGAGAATAATCTTCATGTTTTATAGAGTCCAAGCCAGTCTAGATCAGGAGTTCACTCTCATTCATTTGCTTCAGTGCTTCTCCCCTCACCTTAGTTCAGGCCTCAGCCCGAAATTCAGGAACTAGCAGTAAGGAAGGAGCTGTAGAATGTTCTTTCACTCTCCCTGCTCCATTCCCCCCACACCCTCAACTTTGGCCAGGTGGCCACCCTAGAGCCTGGGGGAGGAGAGTTTATATGAGAAGGCAGAGGACATTGTTTAGTTTTTTAAGAGGCTGCTAGTCTTGTTTGTAATACTCTCTTGGTTCTCAAATGTCTTTTGTTATGGCAAAAAATCCAGGTCTTTCTCAAGAACTTTCTTGGGTGCCATCCTGGTGGCAGTAGGAATGGATGAGCTCAGCAGGGGTGGGATTGGTCTGTTTCAGACACTGGTCTTACCTTCTGGGAGAAACTCCTGTCTATGAGTGGTTCTGTTAGGTCCATCTCCACCCCATTCCTCACAGGGAGGGGTAGAGAACATCACAATACTCTCATCTGTTATGAATTCCCTTCCAGGAACCTTCCCTAATGAATCTGTGTGCTTCTCTATGTAGGCTATTGGGTGTAAAGGCCAACCAGTTTGGCCACTTCTCAGCAGCAGTATGTTGAGCGCTTCTCTTTATGGGGCATACATCACCCATGGGACTTGGCTTTGAGGCTCTATTCAAAATTCTGGGCAACAGGATAGTCCATGCCACATCCTGTAAATGTGGAGAGGTAGTAAGACAAGTGACAGGCTTAAAAAAAAAAAATCCATCACTTAGTAGAGTGGAAAGTGAACTCAACTTCTTTCGGTTCCATGTTAGAGGCCAGTGACTGCAAACATTTCCCCAACTCTGACTTTTTTATTGTCCTAACACTGCTGCTAAGACACATCTCCTATCCAGAAGCCCATGAAACTGTTTCTGACTTCCCTCCCATCCCCAAATGCTGCTAACCCACGTTGGAATCCCTTAGGACTTTTTCCCTAGAGCTGATCTCAGAGGCTCATAAGAGTAACAGATGAGTATTTTAATAGGGACTTTCTGGAATGCCTTATCTGCTAATGGTGAAATTTTCAGACCCAAAGGCAGGCTGGTGGAGAAGATAGCACTGAACACATCAAATTCTAAATGCATCAAATTTGGTGAGTCCGTGAGTTATTTTCTTACAATGCTTTGCACATAATAAAAGCTTTTGACTTGAAATACTGTTTCTAATACGCATGACAACACATCTTTCCATGTGTAACCACAATAAAGAAATGTTTTTAATGTGAGAATAATTTGCCACAAATATATGAGAAAAGGCCGAGTTGAAGCTAAGATGTAATTAGTTCTATTTTTATTTCTCATTATTCTCCCTACAAAACAGGTAGATAGAAACATGGGCAGTTTTAGATGAAAAGCATCTTCACCCTCGGACTCATTCTCCACAAGCGGATTCTGGCCAGAAAGAAGATCACATTCCCTTCTGGGGAGGACATGCTGTTGGCTGCTTGAGAACCAGTCAACTGTCCGTGCCCCACCCCCATTTTAAAAAAATGCCTTTGTGTCCCCTGTGAGGAGAGTTAGGAAGACAGACTATTTTCTTAACAAATCTTTAGTTTGTGTCTGTTTATTTGCAGAGGAAGCCATCATCACATGCTGATGAAAAATATCAACACCTGCAAACATGAGATTAGGGTGAGGGCTGCGAGTCACCAGCAGGAGCAGGTGAGCCACCTGGCAACAAAGACTCTGTTCAGACCTCAACAAAAGCACAAAGGACAAGATTTTTCTTTGTAGGTCTTTGGTTTTTCCTTCTGCTTTGGTGCTTAGCTCTTCCTTTGGTCTGGTGGGTTGTCTCGGCAGCCCATCTCCGTGAAGCAACAGGATGGCATGACAAAAGACCACCATGGCATCAAAACCTGGATTCAAGTCCAGAGCAGCTGGTTGCTCACCTTGGGCATGTTGCCTAAATTCTCTGATCTCAGTTTTCTCATTAGCAAAACAAATAATATCTGTTCTCCCAATCTCAAAAAAACTCAAGATACGTCAAATAAAACTACCAAGAAATGTGGAAGTACTTTGTAAACTCTTAAACCCTGTACAACTATGTGATAGGGAAACTGCACAGGGACACAGTATTAGAAAAAGGAGAAAAGGAGCAGACTACTGCCACAGTCACCTGGGGCTGAGCTCCTATTCCTGGCCGCACGCTTGGCTTCCTGAGAATAGAGACAACATTCCTCAACCTGACCTACATGCCCTGCAGGATCTGGCTCCTTCCTACTTCACCAGCCTCACCTTGTACATTTTCCTTGCTCCATCTAGAACCACTATCCATCCTTTAGCTTTTATCCAGTTATCACTCCCATAGGGTACCCATCCATGGCTCCCTGACTAGGTTAAATTCCTCTATTGCATGATCTTATAGAAGCATATATTTTTCCAAATTTGTAAAGTTTGTCATGGTTACAATTTACACTTATTCGAGCAATTTTACATTAATATTTGTCTCCCCTGTTTTCCTGTACAAGGGGCAGGGATAAATTCTGTCTTACCATTTTGTTCCTGGCTCCTCGCACAATGCCTGGCATATATGGTAGATGCTCAATAAATATTGGTTAAATGAGTGAATAAATGATCAGATGCATGAATGATGACCTGAGTCCTTCTTGTAGATTCTGTGGGACCCAAGGGTAACTCTTGCATATTTGAGCCTCACCCGTGGTTGACACTTGGCCCAAAGAGTTTTGAAACTTTGAGATGGGGTGGTTGAAAAGATGAGCATTGGAACCAGAGAAGGCCAGAATACAACTTTGATGCGAACTACCCTTTTATACTTAGAAATTTACGTAACGAGTCATTGGATTTGTGTATGTCAAGTAACCATACACAAAAGGACATGCATAAAAGGAGAAGGAGCTTTCTGGAGAAACTGTGACTTCTAGAGAGCCCTCCTCTGGATGAGGAGGTAAAAGTTGCTGAAGATGAAGTTGCACCTGGGCAGATTTGTTTCCTCCAAAAAAAAAGTGTAATTTTTCTGAGGAGGGAATTGGCTTGGGCTATGCTTGCAAAGTTGTTTGTTCTCGCATTGGTGTGTGCATATTCCTGCTTGAGCAGCGGCTATCTCAAGACGGCAGGGCTATTTTATCAAGAAGTGAGAGGTGTCATGGGGCTCTGAGCACGAGCCTCTGAGCCGGAGAGGTGACCTATTTAGGGGACATTGGGAGCCATGCCCCTTAGCTGTTCTCCTGTGGGAATTGTTGGCAGGGTTAATGGTGACTCTTTTTCAACTGATTAAGGGAGGGGGACAGGTGGGACTGAAGGAGCAGCGTGGATGCTGCAGTGATCGCAGCTGCCAGGCAGCTTAAGCATGAGGCCCCTCCTTGAGGACTTGCAGAAATGCCTGAGGAAGACCTGGGGTGGGGCCCTCTGGCAGAGGGTCTGCCTGTGCAGGTAGGACAAGCGAAGGAACTTGGATCATTGCTGTGAAAGGGACTTTATTTGTACTCACAGCCTGGGTAGGTCTGCTGACATTTGGGTTAAAGTTTAAGGGATTTATAATGTGATTTTGCCTATAGTAAAAGATATTTCTGAGGAGCTGGTACTTCTCTCCACGTATGTGCCCACATTGGGAAGTTCTTGGGCACAGCTACTCTGGGCTAACCAATTTGTCCCTGTTTGACCAGGACTTTCCTAGTTTTAGCACTGAAAGTACCCAGTTCCGGACAAACCAGGATTGTTGGTCACCCTACCACTCACTCACAGTGACTATTTCTTACCTTCATGCTGGGAACAGGGCAGACCATTCATTGACTCAACATAGCGGAAACCAGACTATGTCTTCCCTTTGGGATATTAAGGATCTACGAATAGCCAAGATATACTGTGAAACTCTTTCAAATTGTGCAACTGAGGCTAAAAATGGATGCAAGGATACTAAGGTGCTATTCTGGGCCAATAATTCATTTTCATTTGCCAAGTCATCTTCAGCTTTGTCTGTCTGTCTACCTGTCTATCTATCTATCTATCTATCTATCTATCTATCTATCTATCTATCATTCCATCTATCTATCTATCTATCATTCTATCTATCTATCTATCTATCATTCCATCTATCTATCTATCTATCTATCTATCTATCTATCATTCCATCTATCTATCTATCTATCTATCTATCTATCTAATCTATCTATCCATCCATCCATCTGGTGACTATTCACACTAGATTTTCTATGATGGATACAATTTTGTAATATACTTTCCTTAGTAATAAATAACATCAAGTTTATAATTAATATTACAAGTTTTAAAATAGTTTATATAAATGAAATCCCAAATCAGAAAAACATGTTTGTTAGAAACTGTGCCTTGATTTTTCATTCTGAAATTAGAATCACCATATCACCAAGATAGTCAATCCTTAACAAATGGAACTGTGACCACCACCCCCCAAATGAGGCAAACAAATACAGAGTGATGAAGGGTAAGGAAGAGAAAGGATTCTACTGACATTCCCTTATTCCAGAGATTCTTAGGCAGAAGCTAGTCCTAGATGAACAGGTTCTTAGGTCTTGGTGTTAGATAGAAGGAGCCATCGAACTCCTCTGCTGGAGCATAGGATGGTGGGGCTGTAGGACCAGTCATCCGGGGAGAGGGCACATCTTCTTTTCCCAGGCAAGATGAGAAGATGAGCAGTAACCCACCAAGGGCCAGGAAAATACCAGCAGCCCAGCCCAGGAAGAGGGCATCTCCAAATTCCCACCGAGGCACAATCTCAGGGACGCTGTCATCCCAGAAGTCTTGGATTGTGGCATAGGCCACCCAGGAGACTGGAAAGAGGGTAGTGGCTGAAGCTGATGCCTCCAAAGTCCCTCCCAGAAGGCAAAGCCTCCTCTTAAATACGTGGCTGATCCTGTGAAACTGGAAGCATTCAGACCCAAAGACAGAAAGCAGAAGCCCCAATAGTCCCAGCCCATGGGAGGCTACCATGAGGACACGGGACACCTGGAGCTCCTGGGGCAGGGACAAGAAGGACTCAAAGGCCTTGCACACAGTGGCAACTTCCTCCTGATTCACGCAGACTTCCCAAAGCCCCATGATCCAGGTCTCCATTTCATTCAGTTCCAAATTGAGAGTCTTCCATTGGGGCAGGGCAGTGGTCACACATGAGCAGACCCAGCCAAGGAGAGAGAGGAGCAGTCCCGCCAGCTGGACTTTTCCACGGAAACTCCAGGCCATGGCTGCTCCCACCACAGAGGCAGAAAGTTAAAAGGAGGCTTGGAGACTGGTTAGTGGGGAGGCCTTTTGGGAAGATTGGGCGGAAGATTTTTCATATTTGGAGAGGGTTCCTGTTTCAGTTTTCTAGGCGGCAGCTGAGGCAGGTGCCAGGAAGTTGGCAATGTTTGGGTTTAGGGGGTGTGCCCAAGATCGGATGTGGGTGTGGATTTTGGGAGAGGGTCCCGTGAAAGGTAAGAAAGCCAGACAGTAAGCTATCAATACATATTTGGTGAGTAAACTCACAAACTTAAAGTTAAAATCACTCCCCAGTTCTGAGATGACAAGAATGATGTTCTGGGAGTATTCATTGATATAATCTTTCTGGAGAGCATCATGACTTCATGGTTCATACTTTTACATATATGCGTATTTTGACCTAGCGCCCTGCCTCCAGGAACTTACCTTAGCCTATTGTGAAGATATACAAAGATTTATGAAAATGTTCTTGAAATATTGTTAATAATTGTACATTTTGGTTAATACTAGGCAGCCATTTTAAAGTGATATAGAAGACATTTTAATAACATGAAAAATGTTTTTGTTTTTTTTTCCTGAGGAAGATTTTCCCTGAGCTAACATTTGCTGCCAATCTTTCTCTTTTTGTATGTGAGCTGCTGCCACAGCATGGCCACTGACAGATGAGTAGTGTAGGTCTGTGCCTGGGAAGTGAAGCTGGGCCACTGAAGCAGAGTGTGCCAAACTTAACCACTAGACCACTGGGGCTGGCCCGTGAAAAATGTTTTTGTTATGTTGTTAAGTGAGAAAAGCAGGTGACTAAATAGTATATAGAGTATATAGAATACAATTTCACTTTCATAAAAAAGTGCATATATCTATGTTGACATCTATATCCATATATATATGCATATCATATACCACAAAATGTTGACCATGGTTATTTTAGTGGTAGGACTATGGGTAGTTTTTATTTCCTTATTTTGTGCTTATCTATGTTTTTGTAAATTTTATGAATTTATTATTTAGTATTTTTGTAAGCAGAAAAAATTAGAAAATTTCCCAACCCAAAGAACCTATCGAGACCCAGAATATACCAGGAGGGGAGCACTCCCTCCCCAGTCTCCTGCTGCTGCTAGGACAGCTGTTATAAATAGATGCTAGTCATACCAGCTTCCATTCCTAGGTATTTATTGCTGCTGCCAAGAAGCAGGTTCTGACTGGAAAGGAAATAATTTTCACCTACTGAGTGCGGCTGAACGCCAGACTTTTGGCTAGATACCTTATCCTTAGTTAATTTTCACGCTACCACTGTGGAGATACACGTTAGGTAACTTGCCAACATACCCTGGCTGGTAAGCAACAGATCCAACTCCTGAGCTAGGAGGCTCAGACTGTGACATTTCCCGTTCTTCTCCCCAGATTGTGACAGTGATTCCCCCTGCACTGCTCCAGCATGTGGGGAGGATTAATCTTTATGACAAAACACAGAAGAAAATGGGGATTTATTATATTGAAGACATAAATTTTTGACCAGTGTATTCCCCTATTCATATTTTAAGCAAATGCATACCCTGTGGTACACCACGCAGTGAAAGCAGAGGTGTAGGACAGTCAGCAAGGAGGAAACATCCGAGAAAGCATCTTGACTTTATCTGAATGACGTTTCAACACCTAAGCAACCTAATTAAATTATCAATGGTCTAGGGGTGGAAGGAGGCAATCAGAATCATCTCGAATGCTCTTTTTTCTTTTATGTTTTATTATAGGAATTCAAACTTACACAAAAGTGGAGCAAATGGTATAAAGAAATCTCATGTCCCATCACCCAGTTTCAAAAATTATCCACTTCTACCCATCTCGTTTCACCCATACCCGCATCCACCACTCCACATCTCTCCCTTCATATGCGTTTCAAATTGTAGGCTCTTTCTGCTGCGTTTTTAACAGCCACATGTTCTAGTCAACACGATGGCAAAATATTTTGTCTCCCTGGAAACACTGTCTGCTTGCACTATATCCATCCAGATTTGTGTTTGATACTCTGCTTCCTGGACACAGGTATGCCACATGCCCGTGAGCCATGATAAGTCAGGAGGAATCCTTTCAGACGTTGCTCCTTTATCCTTGCATTTTCTTCAGGGCCTTTCTTGATGATTCGTGAAAATCTGTGAATTGGGAGACATACAAACCATCATAAGTAAGAATTATGAAGGAAGTCATATTAGTAAGAGAAAACGGAACCCATTTGTTTATTAATTTCTTTTTATTAATTCAAGTATTCATCAATTCCTGCATGCATTGACTGTCTATGTGTAGCAATGGCACTCCATCCCCTATGCTCTTCCTTCTCCTTCCTCAGTCTTACCCTGGCTCTTCCATCTTTTCCTGGAACCCTGAGGAACAATCTTCAGCTTATCCAGTGGCTTCTCTGCCCAGGGAGAGGTGGAGCTTCTGCAGGTGTGTTTATGGGCATGCATGAATTGGTTTCCTGGAGGAAGATCCCAGAACCTCAGGCTCAAAGTGGCACCACTTTCGATTCTCAGTCCAGATGCCTCCTTGCTGTGAAACCTCCCTGATTCACTCAGAGACTGGGTGCTCCTCCTCCAGTATTTCCTCTGCTCTTTGTACCTTCCTCAGAGGTGGGTGAAGTTTCACGCCTGTTACTTGCACAGGCCCCTTCCCAGGCCTGCACCTGATTTTGTATTTTATATTCTTTTCCTTAAAGAGTCCTCTCCTTCCCCACAACTGTGTAAGATTAGGCACCACAAAAATCTGGATTGCTCCCTCATCTACCTCCAAAATAATTATCATATCCTCCTGTGATTATTTATTCACACATTTTGGCTTCTGAGACCTGGCATCCTGTCTGTCATGTAGTAGTTAATAAATAGGTAATACAAGTTTTCAGGAATTTCATCTGCAAGTCCTTCTTTCTCACTGGGCATTTATTATTAGTAGCATTTAGAATTCAAAGTGAGGCTGACAGGTCTACTAAACAGAAACTGATTTGGTTTTCTAGGGAGAGGTGTTTCCCAGGATGCTATGGCTGTCCTTTGTGCTTCCTGTCTTAACCCCAATTTCATTTCCTTTGCTCATGTCACAGGAAGCTGCCCTTGCCTCACTAGGATAAGCAGATTGTCCCACAGCCACTTAAAATTGACAAGGACCTTAGGGTCAGCATCTACTTGGGGTCAACCCTCACAAGATATCTTTTCAAAAAATTAAAGATATTTTAATTAAAGCAGTACATGTTTATTGCAGGAAAAAACAATAGATAGGGAAAGAGAATAAACATCATAAGTCCACCACTCAGAGAGATAATTTGGTATATATCTTTTACCTCTCTCTCCATATTTTTAACAAAGAAATTATACCGTGCATAGTATATTGTGAACATCTTTCAGTATGTAACATTTAAATAATGAAACAATTTTTAAAAGCTTTTGATAAAATTGATTTGTAATCTCTGAAAGTGCTAAGTATCTTGTTCCAGTCCACACAGTACTAATGTTGTTTATACCTAGGTAATATAAATAATGTAAACGTCATGTATTACGTAGATGTAATATATGTATATTTATATGTACATAGAGGCAGTATTTATATATGTAATATATGTACGTAGATGTAACATAAACTATGCAATACAAAAGAAGTGCAATTATAGGCAGACTTCTATTTATACTGAGGTGACGCCACTTCGTTCCACAACTCCAGAGGGCACCATTCAGATGGGCTCCGATGGCCACTGCGGCCCATGGGAGCGAATATTTAACGAAAAAAAAATCAAGATGGGTTCGTCGGGTCTTCCAGCTAGATAAACTTCACAGCTAAGAAGTTTGAAGTTGAGAAGGGTTCAGTTAGGACTGATTACTAAATAAAAACATTTCATTTCTTCTACTTAAAAACGGGCGGGAAGAGACAAGCTATTCGAAAACAGCTAGGAAGAAAACGCTTCTCCGCACAGTTTGCCAACTACGGGACACCGTGGAAATTCCACGCTAGGATAGTCGCGATGCCTACTGGGAGTTGTAGTGTGGCCCTCGCCTTCCGTGCAGCGGCCTGGGCCCCGCAAGACTCCGTTTCCCAGCAGGCCGCGCGTCAAGGCCGCCGGCGGGACTGGAGCTGCCGCGCTGACTACGAGAGAGTGGCTCTGTCAGCTTTGGTTCCTGTCGTGGCCATGGCCTCGTTCGTGACGGAAGTTCTGGCACACTCGGGAAGGCTAGAGAAGGAGGATCTGGGCACCAGGATCAGCCGCCTGACCCGGAGGGTGGAGGAGATCAAGGTGAGGGCGCGGCAGCAGTCGGCGGACTAGAGAGCGACGCCGGGTGGTGTTCGAGGAGAGATGAGCAGTGGCTGAGGGCGGACAGAGTGGGTAGGAGCAGAGTCAGGTGTGGGGCCTGAGTGGGAAGAATGAGGAGTGGCAGGGCTGGGAAGTATGTGGATTGAGGAGGAAGCTTGGAGCGCAGCCGAGTTGGGGACGGAGGAGGCGAGGAGGCCTGGGACTGTGCGGAGGAAGAGGCGGTGGCTGGGGGAATGTTGGGGAGTGGGGTTAGGTTGGGGAGGCCGGGGGCAGGGGACGCGGAGGGAGACTGAGGGGACCAGCAGGGCAGGGGAGTGGGACTGAAAGCCTCCATGTGTCCAGAGAGGGAGCACAGGAGAGGGATGGATATGAGGACAGGACGTGTTTGTCTCCTGCACCCACTCCTTTTTGTCCGATTTGTTGATGCACATGATAGCTTTGGGAAGATTGTACCATTCTCCTCTCTGAAGTTTTTGTTATTGAAACCTAGCAGTGTGTTTATTTGCTCTCTTCTCCATCCCTAAGCCCTGGAGGCCGTGCTGAGTGTTGTAAAACACGTCAATGGCACTTCTCTGGACCCTGCTGTCTTGAGACTGAGAGAGAACCAAAAAGCACAGAGCCGTACACAGGTTCCCTGTGTACTGCTGTCCTCACCTTGCCAGTATTTGCCCGCATCTTTGCTGCATTCACTTAAAATTATGTGCACCTGCTTAAGTCTGGATTTAAGGGAGCGAGTTTGGCACCTACCATAAAGGCACAAGAAGTAGCTCTTCCTAACAATTCTTGATTTTACAAAAATGGTTTCCTAGTTTGTAAGTATTTCACGATACTGACATCTCTTTAACATGGCTTTTGGGTTTTAAACCACGTTTTATATGATACACAGACTATTAAGCTATCTTAGCATGGCACTTGGGGTTCCTGTGTGTTCTGAACCTAACTTACCTTTCCTTTCACTAGTTTCCTTTACCAACTTGAATCTTCAGCCAATTGAGAATTACTTCCTATGCTCCAAGAAGGCCCAGTATCATTTCTAGTTCCCAGATTTTCCTTATGTTGCCATTTCTCCATCTTTACCCGTAGTCTTTCTACCCATTTTCCAGGTTTCATCTCAAATGTAGTTTCCTGCATGAAAAATATCCCCATTTTCCCTCAGGCAGAGGTGTTCTCTTTCTCTTTTGTGCTCCTGGAGAACATTAACTCTGTTGTTGTGTTACATTTCTGTGTTCTGCATTCTTGCTACTCAAGTGTACGTAGTGTTTTCCTGCCTAAAAGGAATTTATTTGTGGGCAGGTGTAATTTATACCTGTAGCTTCCAAAGCATTGAATAATTCAGTGCAAAGTCTTCAGTAATTTGTTTATTAATAAAATGTAAATCAATTTACAGTTTTAAGATTAGACCTTAAAATTTTATAAGCCAGAAGATAGAAATTCGTAAATTGATTGAAATATACAGATTATGGATTTAACTTATCCATTTGCTTTTTTTTAATTAGATATATGTATAATTAAAATTGGCTGTAGTCTGAGTTGATACAGTTCAATATGAGAACTTCTGGCTCCACCTTCTCTTTTCTGGTGTTTGTAAAACTCTTGGGCACTAGTGGGATTTGGTGATCATTGTCTTCTTTCACTCTAATAATGTCATAGGACCATTAAGGGTGGGAGAAATATGTGTTTCAAAGAAATCTGTTGGCTTGGAGGGAAATGGGAATGGGTGTGGGTAACTGGCAGGAAGGCTCCAACATGGAGGATTCCTTATGGAAGACAAGCATATATTTTTAACAGAGTCACCTACTCATCTCAGTGTAATTCTGTTTTATATTATAGGGTGAGGTATGCAGTATGATCAGCAAGAAGTACAGTGAATTCCTGCCCAGCATGCAAAGTGCACAAGACCTGGTTTCCCAAGTGGATAAGCTATCTGATGACATTGACCTGCTGAAGTCCAGGATAGAGAGTGAGGTAAGAAGAGGTTGTTATATTGGGTACGTTTGCAGGGGGGTAGTTCAGCTTCCTGATTCCTAAGACAATTCAGTTATGTACAACTTTTCAAGACTTCACTTTTCTTATTGGTAAATGGAAGTTGAATTAGATGATTTTAGGGTAACTTCCAACTTAAAAATAGAAATATTTTCCAAAATTATAATTTAAATAATTTCTTTTTTATAGTAAAATTTTTTTTAGCTATAATAATAATGTCTTGCATTTGAATAGCCCTTTATAAATTTTAAAAAAATAATCTGAGGAGAGCTGGCCTGGTGGCGTAGTGGTTAAGTTCACGTGCTCTGCTTCAGTGGCCTGGGGTTTGTGGGTTTGGATCCCAGGCATGGACCTACACACTGCTCATCAAGCCATGCTGTGGCAGCATCCTATATACAGAATAGAGGAAGATTGGCACAGATGTTAGCTCAGTGAGAATCTTCCTCAAGCAAAGAGGAAGATTGGCAACAGATGTTAGCTCAGGGCCAATCTTCCTCAACAACAACAACAGCAAAATCTGAGGATTTTGTCATCTTCATAATAAAAACAGGTAAAGCTTAGAACTGGATCATTTGGTCTCTTCTCTTACCTCTTCCTAGTTAAAATACTTGCATCTATTAATGGCCAGCATTGTCTTACAGGTCTATAGCTGGCCTCAACACATTCAAGCTTCAGCACAAGGTTTGTCTTTTGACAATTTTCTTCTGGAAAATTGGCTTGGTGTGCCAATCATGACCACTCTACTTCTTGTCATCAAGCCACTTCCTCTGGACATCCAGAGAGTCCTTGCCCATCTTGTCCTGTGTCAGTTTGTGGGGCTAGTGCTTTCTATACTTGTGTGGAAAGTCTGGTGGGTTTTAAGAATGTGTATCGTGTTTTCTGGAGTGCTTTCATCACAAAAAGAAGTAAACCAGTCTGGAAACAAAAATATCAGCTTTATAATATTAAAGACATTTTCCACATGTATTATCTCCCCAGGATTTTTCCCCTACAGTTTCCTTTTAGGAAAAATAGGCAATTGAAAGAAAGCAAGCTGATACTGGAGATTTAAACAAACTCTAATCTTAGGTGTCTTCAACATCCATTTCTAAATTTTTGCTCAGGGCTCGTTGATATCCAAAAATCAAGATGTTGAGGTATTCTCAAGGTCCTGAAGGAAAGACAACAAGTCTCTTCTCTATGTGATAGTTTCTAGAGAGGGAAAGTGAACAGATGTGTTTTTCAAAAGTTTTCTATAAAATTTGAATGACAAATAGGGAAACCACTAGTTAGCTAGAAAATTTATTTAACAGTCAGTTCACCAATCATTCTGATTAGAGGTTTTAATAAAAATAAATCCGTTACTTACAACTCCAGCACAGCTCAAGTAATATTTTGGAAGTGTATTTGTCGTTAGTTGATTGTTTGATCAATGAGTCAATAGTGCGATCTTAGTCTGTACTATTGAAATGAAATGCAGTATCTGGAACAAGAGAGTGATGAGTTCTCTGTGCCTTTTGCTGGCCGGATTATGGCTGGTGAAATTTATTCAATTCTGGTTGTTGTCTTTTGAAAAATGGCTGGTCTAAATGAGAGGGTCCAGGGCTGAATACTGAACCATCTGAAGAACAATGAAAGAAACTGAGGGTGTTTAGTTTTAGTAAGAAACACTTTCAAGATTTGAAGCCCTAGGGGCTGGCCCTGTGGCCAAGTGGTTGGGTTCGTGCACTCTGCTTCGGCGGCCCAGGATTTCGCTGGTTCGAGTCCTGGGTGTGGACATAGCACTGTTCTCGTCAAGCCATGCTGAGGCAGCATCCCACATGCCACAACTAGAAGGACCCACAACTAAAAATATACAACTATGTACCGGGGGGCAAAAAAAAAAAGGTTTAAGCCCTTATCATATCAAGATTCAAATTTATAGCCAAAGAAGGGGAATTAGATCCATAGGTGGATGTTATAAAGAAATTTATTCAGTCATTTGATATACTCATTGAGCATCTACAAAGTGCCTGATACGGTGGTAGTTGCTGAATAAGACAGTTTTTAATTTCAAAATGTGACTCTCATGCCTGATGTAGATGAGTAAAATAGTGTGGTACACACCAAATAGGAGTAATCCAGTTAGAGAGAAGAGGTGTAGTTAAGGATGGCTTCCGGCAGGAAATAGTGTCCAAACCAAAGCCTGAAGTGACAGGTAATTAGGCAGAGAGGAAGGAAGAGTGTTTTAGGTAGACGTAGGGGACAGCATTGCAGAAGCAAGGATGTAATGGAGAGATGTCACTTTTGGAGAGCTGCAAGTGTTCCATATGACTCATGTTTAGTGAGTGTGGTGGGAAAGGACATGAGATGAGATCAGAAAGGTAAGCAAGGACCTTGTATATCAGGTTAAGTAGTATGGACATTATCTTGATGGCACTGTGGAAGCCATGGAGGATTTTAAGCAGGGGAGTGACATCAGAATTGAATTTTAGGAATCCCATCTGGTTGAAGTTTCAAGAAAGGACTTGAGGGAAAAAGAGACTGGGAAATGAGAAGGCAGTTAAAGCATTAGGAGGCAGTTAAAGTAATCAGGCGAGACAGGGTGGTGACTTGCTCTAAAGTCAGTGGCAGTGAGGATGGAGAAAAGTGGATGAATCCTAGTGACATTTAAGGGATAAGATCTTTGGGACTTGTTGATGTGGGTAGTAAAAGACGGAGAAGCCAATGATAAGTGGGGAACCAGGTCATTGATGTGCCATTCATTGAAACAGAGAATCTAGAGAAGGGGTAGGTTTTTGTGGGAGAAATTAGTTTAAATATGGAGTGCCTGTGTGATATACAACTCCAAATAGAGTTGTATAATTGGAGTGTATTAAGATGAAGGCTAGATGTTCAAAAGAAAGGAAGAAAGGGAGACAGAGACAGACATTGAAATCCACTGGCTCAAACAAGATATGTATTTTTTTTTTTAAAGATTGGCACCTGGCCTAACAACTGTTGCCAATTTTTTTTTTTTAAGGATTGGCACCTGGGCTAACAACTGATGCCAATCTTTTTTTCTTTCTGCTTTATCTCCCCAAACCCCCCCTGTACACAGTTGTATATCTTAGTTGCATGTCCTTCTAGTTGAGGGATGTGGGACGCCGCCTCAACGTGGCCTGACGAGCAGTGCCTTGTCCGCGCCCAGGATCCGAACCCTGGGCTGCCGCGGCAGAGCATGCGAACTTAACCACTCGGCCACAGAGCCAGCCCCAGATCCGTATTTTTTAATTGTAGTAGTCCAGGCTAGCATGCTGATTCTACAACCTATGGCCTACCTGCTCTAGTATAGTCTCTGCCAAGCACTGTGAAGGGGGTCTGAGATTTTAACCTGCTTGCAAGTTGGCCTGCCACAGTTTCATGGATGCTGGTAGAAGACATGAGACTCCTTGGATGAGAGATGAAAAATAGTTTATTACTCACAGCAGTAGCCAGCCTGAGCATTTTTGCACAGGGCCCTGAGCCCCAGTTTCTACAGGGCAATGTGCAGTGCATTATAGAAGAGAACTCCTGAGCTCAGGGAATGTGAATCTCTTATAATGGGGAGTAAGCATGCTTGCTTTTTGCTTTGGAGGAAAACACCATCTCTGTTTTCCAAGCTGTTTACTACACAGACCTCCTTGAAAAGATAGTCCAGAACAAAAGATGGTCATTACTTCACTCGCAAAACAGTGCAGAAATGTAAGAGACCCCTAAAAAATTATGTTTCAACAGTCTGTAGAGCAGCAGAATTGGCAACACCTGGTGGCTTGTTAGACCTAGAGGCTCTCAGGCCCCATCGCAGACCTATTGAATCAGGATCTGCACTTTAATGAGATTCACTAAGTAATAGGTATGTATATTACAGTTTGAGAAGCACTGCTCTAGGATTTTGTTGTTGAGTGGTTGAAGTTGGTTTCTCCCCATGTCCAAGTTGTAGCTGGAGGTTAAGGGCAATGGGGGAGGCACATCTATTTTCTTAAGACTCAGACCTGGAAATTGTGCACATCACTTCTGCTTATATTCCATTGGTGAGACTGAGATACATGGTCACCCCAACTGTGAAAGGGGCTAGAACATAATAGACTAGTTGAGTAGCCATGTGTTGTTGTTACTGTGGGAGAATGGAAGTATGGATTTTAGTGAGCATTTTGCACATCACCCATCCATATACGTGTTTGGAGGTTAGGAAAATGATGTGGACTTCGGATAGCAGCACTTGGAAATTGAAGACATGGGAATGGATGAGATTGTCCAGAAAGAGTGTATAGAGCAAGGTTTCTCAACCTCGGCACTGATATTTGGGGCTGGATAATTCTTTATTGTGGGAGACTGTTCTGTACATTGTAGGATGTTTAGCAGTGTCCCTAGCTTCTCACTAGATGCCAGTAGAACTCCTTCAGTTGTGACAACCCCAAATGTCTCCAGACATTGCCAAATGTCCCTGCATGGGAATGGGGCAAAAAGAAGTTCATTTTTTGAGAACCAGCAGTTCAGAGTAAGAAGAGGGCCAGAGAGAAAGGAATATCAATATGTTTGAAGTGATCAGAGGCAAAATGAAGCTTCCCCCCAAAAATGAAAGGAATGGCCAGAGAACTAGCAGGAAAATGAGTAGAGAATGTTGTCGTTGAACTAAGGGAAGGAAAGTAACAGTGTGCTGATAAATAGTTAACACTGATGGTATATGCTGTGGATTTAGCAACAAAGAGTTGTTTGGTGTTTGGGGCAGCAGCTGTTTTGGAATAGTTTTGGTGGAATGGTGGGGGTAGAAACCAGATCATGGTGAGTTATAGAGTGAATGAGAGGTGAGAGAGTCAAGACAGTAGTATGGATCACTTGCAGTAAGCTTGTTGGTGAGAGGAAGGAGAGAAATAAGGTAGCTACTGAGGAATGAGGTCGTTGCTGAGGAGGAGGAAATTTTTTCTCAAAGTTGGGAGACATTTTAGCATATTTAAATCTGATGAGAAGAGCCATGCTGTAGTAGGTCTTCAATCAATATATATTTCATGAATGATGAATGAATTAGGGAGAGGTAAAAGATATAGAAAGAGAAGAAATAATTGATAGTGCAACGTCCCTGAAAAGGGGGGGCAGAATGAGAGTTTGGGTTCTGATTCAATGTAAAATCTTTCTAATAGTTAGACCTATCCAATGGAGAGTGAGTTATCACTTGGCAGTTGGGATACCCTTCTAGTAATCCAGGTGGATGAGCTCTCTGATGAAAGATAGCAACTGCTTAAGCTAAGAATAGGTGGTGACGCGAGGATTCTTGGTTGATGGGAATGGGTATTCCTGCATAGGGTCATGGTTTGGACTGAGAGGACCGCCTAAGATCTCTTCCTGCTATTCTGTGATTTTTGTTCCAGTCTTAACCAGCACTTAAATTTCAACATGAATTATATTCACCTAATAAAGCTTAATGATTAGCTATAAATGTTTTATTTCTTAGGTACAGAGTAGCTTGAAAGTACTTGTTTTTGATGTGTGCATTAGGTCCGCCGAGATCTTCATGTATCAACTGCTGAATTTACAGACTTGAAGCAACAGTTGGAAAGAGATTCAGTAGTCCTAAGTTTGCTTAAACAGCTACATGAGGTCAGTAAACTCAGCTCAAACTTCAGTGTTTTGGTGGTAAGAAAGTTATTTTTTTTTCACTTGGTCTCATTATTAACTGAGTATTGGGCTATATGGTATTTTTTCATATTTTAAAAAAGAATAAGCTGACAGACTTGAAATAATAAGATATATAAAGTAAAATGACTAATAACTATCTTATCTTTTTAGTTTTCTACTGCTATTGAAGAATATAATTGTGCATTAACAGAGAAGAAGTATGTCGTTGCTGCTCAGCGTCTGGAAGAGGTATTAAACGCTTTCTCCAAAGCCTGAGCAATTAGTACTATTTTTGTTTTTAGTAAATGTTGTGTTCCATGTATTCCTTATCGTTATACAGATATATTCTGTTTGCCCTGAATCCAGATGGAATGTTTAACAATGATTCTGTTTCACTACCAGGCAGAGAAATGCTTGAAATTATTAAAATCCAGAAAATGCTTTGATTTAAAAATGTTAAAATCTCTCAGCATGGAGTTCACAATACAGAAACAGAACATACTTTATCACCTTGGAGAAGAGTGGCAGAAGCTGATTGTATGGAAGTTCTCACCATCAAAAGGTGCTGCTGACCTCAGGTGGACTGCTTTGCTTAATCTGCCTGAACCAGTTTGACCTCTGAATATATTCTAAATATTTTATATTGTGGTAGATGAGAAGGTTTCATTTATTAATCTCCCAAGTGTACATTGAATTTTCATATTAAGCAAAATGCTTGTTAGAATCAACTCATTTGGGTCCCTAAAGTGTTCTCACTTTACTTCCCTTACCTCTCTTTCTGTGCCTTCGCTAGGAAGGAGCAGAGAAGAGGGAAGATGGTTGAGTGGCTGGGATCCACATGATGAGGGTGTAGTCGAGGAGGTGGTAGTAATTTAAGACCATACAAAGTTCCCACGACATTGTAGGATGTAGCCATTCTGGACAGCTGGAATCCCAACAATTTATCTTGGCTAGAAATCTTAAAAGAAGCTGTTCAACCATTCTCTCTCTTGCTGAGGAAAGAAGACAGGAAGTCAATGGGACAAGAGTTTGGCTCAAATATTCTCAGTCCTTGGGGAAAAAATGGTGACAGAATCATGAGATAGGGGGTGCTTAGCAAGATGAAGAAGTAGAATAACTCTGGCCCTGGCTTTGATTTATGCTACTTGGCTCTCAGCTCCTCTGCCCATCTCTGGGTGTGAGCCCTCTCTGGTATGTTGTTAATACAAAGTAAAACCTCTAAGGGAATAGGTAAAGGACATGCCATTACACCTGGTGTATTTTCCAATCTTGAAACTTGAAATTTAGTTTATTTCAGGGGAAACCTCACAGTCTCCCTCCACCCCCTTTCCTGTATCCACTTTGGCCTCCAGATACATTATATATGTATGTGTGTACATAGAGATACACACACACGTGTATGTATTTCAGGTATTTTGAAGAAAGTAATCGAGAAATTTTAGGTTCTATTTCTAAGCAGACTATAAAATTAAGAAAAGATAGGTTTTCTAATTATTTGTTATAACACACCCTTCCTGTTAAACGTGTTTGGCAGGCTATCCTCTTTACTTGATAAGAAAGAACATAGAAGAGGAGGTCTCAAGTGAAATTAGAACCTCGCTTTTCATTTCTTGCATTCATTCAATACATATTTAATAAGCATTTATTTTAGACACATCACCTTGCTTTTGCACTTAGTTGATTCTTTAAACATATCAAAAAAAGTCATTTCCTATTTTAAAGTGATGCCAAGGACATGTATGTCATAAGTAATATTTGGTTGCATTAGAAGTGTATTATAGTAAAACCACATATTTAGGAATCTCAGTAGAGAATGGGCTCTGAGGAATAGCATTGCAAACATCTTGTATTGCTGAGACAGCTGATATTTTTTCCCTTTTTCTTAGATACCAGCAACTTGGAATCTTACCTACAAACAGAACTTCATTTATGCACTGAACAATCTCAGAAAGAAGAGAAGACCCCTGTGCCACCAATCAGTTCTGTCCTCTTGGCATTTTCTATTCTTGGGGAGCTGCATACCAAGCTTAAATCATTTGGTAAGGCATGCTACTGTGTTTCCTTTACATGAAGTCTTAGAAGGTCCAGTGTTAAAGGAGTGATAGAAAAGATTATAAAACTATTCTCTGGATAATATTGATGTTGGATCATAGGGTTTGGCCTCATGATTCGTCAAATGGAATTGTCATAAGTATTACTGTTTTTATTAAGGTCTTGGATCCTTTCTTTCCTTTTTTTACTTTTTATTAAGATATGATAGTTTACAACCTTGTGAAATTTCAGTTGTACATTATTGTTTGTCAATCATGTTGTAGGTGCACCCCTTCACCTTTTGTGCCCATCCCCCACCCCTCCATTTCCCCTGGTGACCACTAATCTGTTCTCTTTGTCTACATGTCTAACTTCCACATATGAGTAGAATCATATAGAGATTGTCTTTCTCTATCTGGCTTATTTCACTTAACGTAATACCCTCAAGGTCCATCCATGTTGTTGTGAATGGGATGATTTTATCCTTTTTTATGACTGAGTAGTATTCCATTGTATATATATACCATATCTTCTTTATCCAGTCATCTGTTGATGGGCACGTAGGTTGCTTCCATGTCTTGGCTATTGTAAATAATGCTGCAATGAACATAGGGGTGCATGGGACTTTTGGAATTGCTGATTTCAAGTTCTTTGGATAGATACCCAGTAGTGGGGTGGCTGGGTCATATGGTATTTCTATTTTTAATTTTTTGATAAATCTCCATACGGTTTTCCATAGTGGCTATGTTTTCCATAGTGGCTGCACCAGTTTGCATTCCCACCAGCAGTGTATGAGGGTTCCTTTTTCTCCACAACCTCTCCAACATTTGTGACTTTTTGTTTTGGTTATTTTTGCCATTCTAGCAGGGGTAAGGTGATATCTTAGTGTAGTTTTGATTTGCATTTCCCTGATGATCAGTGATGATGAACATCTTTTCATGTGTCTATTGGCCATCCGTATATCTTCTTTGGAGAAATGTCTGTTCATGTCCCCTGCTGATTTTTTGATTGGGTTGTTTGATTTGTTGTTGTTGAGTTGTGTGAGTTCTTTATATAGTATAGAAATTAACCGTGTGTTGGATATATGACTTGCAAATATGTTTTCCCAATTGGTGGGTTGTTTTTTTGTTTCAATCCTGTTTTCCCTTGCCTTGAAGAAGCTCTTTAGTCTGATGAAGTCCCATTTGTTTATTCTTTCTATTGTTTCCCTTGTCTGAGATGACCTGATATCTGAAAAGATCTTTTTAAGACTGATGTCAAAGAGTGTACTGCCTATATTTTCTTCTAGAAACCTTACGGTTTCAGGTCTTATCTTTAGGTCTTTGATCCATTTTGAGTTTATTTTTGTGAGTGGTGAAAAAGAATGGTCAATTTTCATTCTTTTACATGTGGCTTTCCAGTTTTCCCAGAACCATTTGTTGAAAAGACTTTCTTTTCTCCATTGTATGCCCTCAGCTCCTTTGTCGAAGATTAACTGTCCGTAGATGTGTGGTTTTATTTCTGGGCTTTCAATTCTGTTCCATTGATCTGTGCAGCTGTTTTTGTACCAGTACCATGCTGTTTGGATTACTATAGCTTTGTAGTATGTTTTGAAGTCAGGGATTGTGATGCCTCCAGCTTTGTTCTTTTTTCTCGGGATTGCTTTAGCAATTTGGGGTCTTTTGTTGCCCCATATGAGTTTTAGGATTCTTTGTTCTATTTCTGTAAATAATGTTATTGGGATTCTGATTGGGATAGCGTTGAATCTGTAGATTGCTTTAGGTAGTCTGGACATTTTAACTATGTTTATTTTTCCAATCCATGTGCATGGAATGTCTTTCCATCTCTTTATCTCGTCATCAGTTTCTTTCAGGAAAGTCTTGCAGTTTTCGTTGTATAGGTCTTTCACTTCCTTGGTTAAATTTACCCCAAGGTATTTTATTCTTTTTGTTGCGATTGTGAATCGGATTATGTTCTTTTTCTGTTAGTTTGTTGTTAGAGTATAGAAATGCTACTAATTATGTTGATTTTATACCCTCAACTTTGCTGTAGCTGTTGATTATTTCTAATAGTTTTCCAATGGATTCTTTGGAGTTTTCTCTATATAAGATCACGTCGTCTGCAAACAGCAAGAGTTTCACTTCATTGCCTATTTGGGTTCATTTTATTTCTTTTTCCTGCCTAACTGCTCTGTCCAAAACCTCCAGTACTATGTTGAATAAGAGTGGTGAGAGTAGACACCCTTGTCTTGTTCCTGTTCTCAGAGGGATGGCTTTCAGTTTTTGCCCATTGAGTATGATGTTGGCTGTGGGTTGGTCATATATAGCCTTTATTATGTTGAGGTACTTTCCTTCTATACCCATTTTATTGAGAGTTTTTTTTTTATCATAAATGGATGTTGGATCTTGTCAAAAGCTTTCTCTGCATCTATTGGGATGATCATGTGGTTTTTGTTTCTCATTTTGTTAATGTAGTGTGTCATGCTGATTGACTTGCGGATGTTGAACCATCCCTGTGACCCTAGTATAAATCCCACTTGATCATGGTGTATGATCTTTTTAATGTATTACTATATTCAGTTTGCCAGAATTTTATTGAGGATTTTTGCATCTATGTTCATCAGTGATATTGCCCTGTGGTTTTCCTTCTTTGTGTTGTCCTTGCCTGGTTTTGGGATCAAGGTGATGTTGGCTTCATAGAATGTGTTAGGAAGTGCTCCATCTTCCTCAATTTTCTGGAATAGTTTGAGAAGGATAGGTATTAAATCTTCTTTGAATGTTTGATAGAATTCTTCATAGAAGGAGTCTGGTCCTGGACTTTTATTTTGTGGGAGGTTTTTGATTACTGTTTCAATTTCTTTACTTGTGATTGGTCTATTCAGATTCTCTATTTCTTCCCGCTTCAGTTTTGGGAGATTGTAAGAGTCTAAGAATTTATCCATTTCTTCTAAGTTGTCCAATTTGTTGGCATATAGTTTTTCATAGTATTCTCTTATAATCTTTTGTATTTCTGTGGTATCCATTGTGATTTCTCTTCTTTCATTTCTAATTTTTTTCATTTGAGTCTTCTCTCTTTTTTTCTTAGTGAGCCTGGCTAAGGGTTTGTCAATTTTGTTTATTTTCTCAAAGAATCAAGTCTTTGTTTCATTGATCCTTTCTACTGTCTTTCTTGTTTCAACTTCATTTATTTCTGCTCTAATTTTTATTATTTCCCTCCTTTTACTGACTTTGTGCTTTGTTTCTTGTTCTTTTTCTAATTTGTTAGGTGTGGTTTGAGATTGCTTATCTGAGATTTTTCTTGTTTATTGAGGTGAGCCTGTATTGCAATGAATTTCCCTCTTAGGACCGCTTTTGCTGCATCCCAAATGAATTGGCATGGCGTGTTTTCATTTTCATTTGTCTCCAGATAATATTTGATTTCTTCTTTAATTTCTTCAATGATCCATTGGTTTTTCAGTAGCTGTTGTTTAATCTCCACATTTTTGCCCCTTTCCCAGCTTTATTCTTGTAGTTTATTTCTAGTTTCATAGCGTTCTGGTTGGAAAAGATGCTTGATATTATTTCAACCCTCTTGAATTTGTTGAGGCTTGCTTTGTTCCCCAAGATATGTTCTGTCCTTCAGAATGTTCCATGCACACTTGAGAAGAATGTGTAACCTGCTGTTTTTGGATGAAGTATTCTATATATATATGTCTATTTAGTCCATCTGGTCTAGTTTAATTCTACAGTTTCCTTGTTGACTTTCTGTCTGGATGATTTATCCATTGGTGTTAGTGGGGTGTTGAGGTCCCCTACTATTATTGTATTGTTGTTGATGTCTCCTTTTAGTTTTGTTAATAGTTGCTTTAGATACTTTGATGCTCCTGTGTTGGGTGCATATATATTTATAAGTGTTATGTCTTCTTGGTGGAGTGTCCCTTTTATCATTATAAACTGCCCTCTTTGTCTCTCTTTATCTGTTTTGCTTTGAAGTCTACTTTGTCTGATATAAGTATGTCAACACCTGGTTTCTTATGTTCATTATTAGCATGGAGTGTCATCTTCCATCACTTCACTCTGAGTCTGTGTTTGTCTTTGGGGCTGAGGTGTGTTTCCTGGAGTCAGCATATTGTTGGGTCTTGTTCTTTAATCCATCCTACCACTCTGTGTCTTTTGATTGGAGAGTTCAATCCATTTACGTTTAGAGTGATTATTGAAATGTGGGGGCCTAATGCTGCCATTTTATCGCTTGTTTTCCAGTTCTCTTGCATTTCCTTTGTTTCTCGTCCTGTGATTTTTGGACTACCAATTCAGGTAGATAGTTTTCTGTATGGCTTTCTTCTTATTTGTAATTTGTGTCTTTATTCTCGTTACTTGTTTAGTGGTTACCATGTGGTTTGTATAAAACATCTCATAGATGAGATAGTCCATTTTCTGATAGCCTCTTATTTCCTTAGATTAAGCCATTCCATCCCTTACCTCTTCTCCTTCTAGGTTGTTATTGTTAGGTGTTTTTTTTCTTCCTTCTTGCGTTGTGAGTTTGTGGTTAAAATGACAAGATTATATTTATTCTCGGTGTTTCCCTTCCTTTTATCGTTAATGTTATACTTATCCTTTGCTAATCTGTTCTGATGGAGAGCTGCACCTTTCTAATTTTGTCTTTCTACTTATCTCCTTTGCTCTGGGTTTTGTAACCCCTTTCCTTTTTTTGTTTTTTCGAGTATGAGGGTCTTCCTGAACATTTCTTGGCGGGGGGGGTCTTGTGGCGATGAACTCCCTTAACTTTTGTTTATCTGGGAAAGTTTCTATTTCTCCATCATATTTGAAGGATATTTTTGCTGGATAGAGTATTCTTGGCTGTAAGTTTTTGTCCTTCAGAGTTTTGAATATGCCATTCCACTCTCTTCTAGCCTGTAAGGTATCTGCTGAGAAATCTGCTGACAGCCTTATGGGGGTTCCTTTATAGGTTATTTTCTTCTGCCTTGCTGCCCCTAGTATCTTCTCTTTGTTGTTGACTTTTGCAGGCTTCACTACTATATCCCTTGGGGTTGGTCTTTTTACATTGATAAATTTTGGAGATCTATTAGCTTCTGTCACATGGATTTCCATCTCTCTCCCCAGATTTGGGAAGTTCTCAGCCATTATTTCTTTGAACAAGCTTTCTGCCCCCTTCTCTCTGCCTCCTTCTCCCCTATCTCCCTCTGGGATACCTATAATCCTTATGTTGCATTTCCTAATTGAGTCGGATATTTCTCGGAGAGTTTCTTTATTTCTTTTTAGTCTTAGTTCTCTCTCTTCCTCTATCTGCAGCATTTCTATATTCCTATCCTCCAAATTTCTAATTCTGTCTTCTATATTATTGACCCCACTGTTCAGAGAGTCCAGAGTTTTCTTAATCTCCTCCATTGTGTTCTTCATCTCCAACATTTCTGATTGGTTCTTCTTTATAGTATCAAGCTCTTTTGTGACGTAGCTCCTGAATTCATTGAGTTGTCTGTCTGTATTCTCTTTTAACTCATTAAATTTTTTAATGATGGCAATTTTGAATTCATTGTCATTTAGGTTATAGATTTCAGTGTCTTTGGGATTGTTTTCTGGGTACTTGTCATTTTCCTTCTGTTCTGGAGATTTAATATATTTTTTCATACTGCTTGGTGGTGTGGATTTGTGCCTCCACATAGAGATAGAGTTTCGTTACTGCTTCCACTTGCTTCTGCTGGTGGCGGGGGCAGTAGCTGTGTAATCTGCACTGACCAGGATCCCTGTCAGCTGTTCCTGACTGAGCCTGGACCCCTCCTCGTGATCGCAGTGGCCCTGTGGGGTCTCTCGTCAGCTGTGGGGACAATTGCAAGGGGGCCTCAAGTTGCTGGTGTCTACTCTCACAGACCACCTAGACACACTCCCTCCTTAGGGTCTGTAGTGGTGTTATGGGCTTTCACAGCTCCAGGGAGCAGATTCACCTAGACTTGCAGCTCTGCCACCATCAGGTCCCACAAGATCTCACTTGTCCACTATGGGCTGCAGCAGAGCTATGGGTATCTACTGCAGTCTGTGGTTAGCTTACCCAGCTGTGCCACTTCTGCCCCAGGGCCTTCCAGCCTTGTGAGTGCCAGGCAGGAGCTCTTCACTAATACTGAGCAGAAGCTTTCCCTGTGGCTGCTGTGGGCCTGTGGATTTTCCCCCTGGACCAGGGAGCTGTCATGTTGGGGCTCCAAATTGTCACTTCTCCCTCACACAGTTCCACTGGGTCTCCCTTGCCTCCTTGCAGCTGCAACAGGGCTTTGTGTGTTAGATGGGGCTGGCCGGGTTGCTCAACCAGCCAAGCCCCTTTTGCCCCAGGGTCTCCCAGCCTTCTGGTTGCTGGGCGGGGCCTCTCCACCAAGGCAAGTAGAGGCTTTCCTTGCAGCTGCTGTGGGACTGTGGATTTTGCCGCTGGACCGAGGAGCAGTCTCACTGGGGCTCCAACTTGTCACTGCCCACTTGTACCATCCCACTGGGTCTCCCTTGCCCCCTTGGGGCCGCAGCAGGGCTTTGTGTGTTAAGTGCGGCTGGGTGGGTTGCTTAGCTGGTGGAACCCCTTTTGCCCCAGGGCCTCCCAGTGGTCTGATTGCTGGGCGGGGCCTCTCTGCTAAGGCCGAGTAGAGGCTTTCCCTGTGGCTGCTGTGGGACTCTGGATTTTCCCACTGGGCTAAGGAGCAATCACGGGGGATTTAGGGCTGTAGTCACCTGTTTCCACAGTTGTGCTGCGGATGCATGTGCATGCCCGCCCTTGGTGCCGTGGCGATGCTATGAGCATGTCAGCCGGTAGAAAGTTGCTTGCAGGTACTAGGCTGTCTCGGGGTTGGAGAGTTTTCACCTATCTCCATCTCCTCCAGGGGAGATGGCTGTCCACCTCCCAATGTATAGCAGCATGGGTCTCTCAGGCATCCTGAGGTGCTGTGTGGATATCCTTTGTTGACCAATGAATGTCCAATTAGTTGTAGTTCGAAGATGGAGAGTCAAAGAAAACTGCTCACTCTGCCATGTTGCTGACCTCTTTCTTTTTTCCCTTTTTAAACTAGCTACTATTTATTTTACTTGATTTTTTTGAATAATTTAAATAAAAATCTGTAGACAGTTTGGGAAACTTCAGTGGGAAAACCTGCAGTGCATAATGAGTGGTGTGTAATGTCATGGTAAATGTATTTTTGTTGTTAGGTTCAAAGATCTTTATTTTTTTTTGACATGCTCACTTTTTAAAAGTTTCTTCTAGTGATTTCTGTTGAGTGTTCACATAATTTTTCAGGTCAGATGCTGCTAAAGTACATCCTTAGGCCTCTGGCATCTTGCCCATCCCTTCATGCTGTGATAGAAAGCCAGCCTAACGTCATTATCATTCGTTTTGAATCTGTGATGACTGACTTGGAACATCCCTCACCATCTGAAGTTTTTGTAAAGATCAGACTGGTACTGGAAGTGCTCCAGAAACAACTTCTAGGTATGTATCCCCAAGGAAGTGCTTTTGTGTTTTGGCAAAGTCAATATTGTTTTTAAAAGTAAATATTATTTTAAAGTAGATAAAAATACCGACAGTATGAATGAATGGAGGATCAGAGGTGAGTAAATTATGCCATAGGAGCATAGTCATTACCTTCTTATTTGTTGCTCTATTTTACATGCCTTCTCTGCTCTGTTTTGACAGGTAGGGTCATCAGTGCTGCCCCAGATTCTGTACTTGTAACATTTAGTTGAATTCTAGGACGCATTTCTCTCACTAGACTTCTGGTAATGTTACTGAACCAAGTTTGTTTTGTCTGTTGCGTGAAATGCCAATCACTGAGATGATGAGTCTGCAGCAGAAAACGGCTTTTATTCACAAGGCAGCCAAGCAAAGAGACAGGAGAACAAATCCTAAATCTGCCTCCCCTAAAATGGGGATTAGGGATATTTATGGGATAAAGGGACAGAGTGGTCTGAAATGTGGGAAGAGATGATTGGAGCTAAGGAGGGGTGAGGCAGTTGACGATCTGCGCATGCATAGTCACGCTTCACAGCTCTTCACAGGACACATGCTCACAAAATGCTGTCATTAAAATGATCTGAGGGTGGAGTTTTTGGCCCCCTGATGTCAAGGAGTCACCTATCCTTGGTCTGCACAGGCCCAGTTAATGAGTCGATGGTCTTAACCAGGCTGAACTGGACAAGGAGTTGACTTTCAGTTCCTGAAAAACTTAAGCTCCCATTACTATGGTGACCCAAGCGTCAGAGACATTATCTGTAGACTATAGGGCAGGCTTTTTTTTTTGAGGAAGATTAGCCCTGAGTTAACATCTGCTGCCAATCCTCCTCTTTTTGCTGAGGAAGGTTGTTGCTGAGCTAACGTCCATGCCCATCTTCCTCTATTTTATATGTGGGACGCCTACCACAGTGTGGCTTGATAAGTGGTGTGTAGGTCCTTGCCTGGGATCTGAACTGGCGAACCCCAGGCCACTGAAGCAGAGTGCTAACTTAACCACTTCACCACCAGGCCGGCCCCATGTAGGGCGGGCTTTAGTAATGGATTATCTAACTGCTTTTACCGACAGACAACGAACTGATACTAATTAAAGCAAGTAGCCCCTCCCCCTCGTTTCAGTAACAATCCCATTTTGGGACTCAGGCTTTAATTATAGGAGAAGCAGAAATGAACTGAGTGCTATTTTACATTTTTTCAGTGGGAAATCCCCACTACTTGATGTAAACAAACTAGGTTTAACAATTGAAATAGCTAGTTTCTATATTACTTGAATCATTTTCTTTTGGTTGTCATACTATTAAAAATGTTTCTTCTGGTATTTTATTTTAATACTATTGTTTTTTAGTTTATTTGACTTAACCTTCTTTTTGCTTTTCCCAGTCACCTTATTGAATAGTCAAATCAAGCATTCTTGAGTGGAGAAAATAAAACAGAAATGCTGTTCTTGTTTATATGCCTTCCTGGCAGTTGTATAGTTTAGTTATGTAAAATAATTTAGATGTGAACTAAGGAGTTCTTTCTAGTTTTGACAGTAGCAGAGAAGAGAAAATCTCAAGACTTGCATAAACGGCAGAAATCCAAGGTAGTTTTCTTGTTCCTTCACTTAGAGAAATAATACACTTTTATTTTTGTTAGATATAATCAAAGTATCCAAAGATTGGAAGGAACGAGAGAGGTGATTCAATCTAAATATCTCTGATGCTGGAATTTCCTCTGTAACTTTCCCATCAATCGTTACATAGCCAACCTGAGCACCTTTTGTGAGAGGAACTCACTTCCTCTTGAGGCATTCCGTTCTACCCCTGGGCCACTCTGAGTACTATGAAGATTTGTTTGTTTGTTTGTTTTTTAGAAATCATATCTCCTAACTATATTAAATACTATTACCGGTTGCCCATTTTGCAAATTAAATCTTTAGGGTAGTTGTTTAAAAATTTTGTTCAAAATATCTTGCCCTGTAATGTTTATTTTATTGATGCTATTTCTGCTGTGTGGAGTGGTATAGAACAAGTCTAATTACTATTACATATGGTGGAATTTCAGATTCTTTACAGTAGCTGTTATTATTTCCCCTACAACTTAATCACCAATATAAACATCCTTAGGTTTTTTTGAATGACATAGTTTTAGGTTCTCCTTATCTTCATTGCTGTTCTGTGAATACAGCTATGCGCTGCATAATGACGTTTTGGTCACAACGGACCCTGTATATCATGGTGGTCCCATAAGATTGATACCATATAGCCTAAGTGTACAGTAGACTATACCATCTAGGTTTGTGTAGGTACACTCTGTGATGTTCACACAAGGACAGAATCGCAAACAACACGTTTCTCAGAACATTTAGTGACACATGACTGTGTGTTTCATTTCTTCTGTAGTCCTCTTATTAAAGTATGGTGTTCAAAACAGAATAAAGTATTCTAGGTATAGTCTGAACCAATTTAGAATAATATGGGAACATGTATGTCCTCATTCTCAGTTCCATGCTTCTGTTAGTATAGCCAAAGGCTTTTATTACACAGATATCTCATTGAGCTTACTGTAGATGAAAATCCTATGTCATACTCAGTGCAAATTGCTGCTCTCCCATTTTGTATTTGTACTTGATTTTTTGGAATTAACATTAGTCTTTGTTAAACTTTACTTGATAAAGTTTTGCAGTGTGTTTACAATCCTTTCTACTTCATGTCACTTGCATAATTGATAACCATGTTTTCTCATAGTTTAAGTCAGTGATGATGCTGTTGCCTGGGATAGGGCCAGCGTCAGAGAGTGCTCTGGGAATTCCAGTAGAAACCTCTTTCCAATTTTACGTTAGTTCGTTAAATTAATCAGCACAAAACCTGTTGTTTTATTTGTAAGTTTTCTCGTACCTAGGATATTCAGAGCAGAAGACAACTCATTTGATGTTGTTACGTGCTCTTCCAATCTCTTTATGCATTTTAGGTTTCAGTTTCTCTTTTACCATTTATTTTTCCCCTTTTGGTTCAAAGATCTGTCTTTGACCAAGAAGAGGATGACAAAACAGGACTTCAGGAATTCTGCGTTCTCTTTGATATTCATCAGTCAACATTGCCGCCTTCATCATCTTGGTGTGAATATAACCTGAAAATCATATTTTGAGTCCTTAGTTCTTTTCAGAATCCTCTACTTTCTTTGGATTTTAATTATTCTGAAACTTCATAAAGGCTTTTGCCCTTCTTCCTCTTAGGTTTATCTTTGGTTATATGTTCTTTTCACCTTTTAAATATGTATTTTTTGCTCCCAAGTTTTCTTTATTATTAAGCATCATTATACCACCAACAAAGGAACTTTTAAAAGAGGAGAAAAAAAACCTTTTGGAAAGAATTTGGCAAAATGTATAGAAAGCCTTAAAATGTTTATATCCTTTAAACCAGGATTTCAACTTCTAGGAGTCTGCCGTAAAGAAATAATCTTAAATCTATAAAACCATTTATGTATACAGATGTTCATTATGTTACTTATAATACTGAAATACTGGAAAGAAATGAAATCTTGAACAATAGGGAAACGATGAAGTTATGTAGCTGTGTAATGAACTACTTTGCATAATTATGTTATACTTTATTGAATTTTTTAAGGATTTTAAAACTAAATGCTTCTAAAAAGCCAGCAAAAGGCATTATATTAAAGGATTAAAAACTTTATTTCCATTAAAAGCAGTTGTAAGTCAGGAATGCACAATGTCATTAATAACCTTGACGTTATTTTAGGACTTATGGCTGATGCAAAGAAGAGAAAATAAGTATGAATATTAAAGAGAAGAAATTATCTTTACTTGTAAATGATATGATTGTGAACCTAGAAAACCAAGACTCTACTAAAACTCTTAAAATTAATAATAATACATATTTAATGTCTAGATACAATATAAATATATGAAAATTGATAACTTCTCTCTAAGCTAGTAGTAATCAGTTATAAATTAAAATATAAAGATATTTATTTATTTTTTGGTGAGGAAGATTGACCCTGAGCTAACATCTGGTGCCAGTCTTCCTCTTTTTTTTTTTTGGGCTTGAGGAAGATTAGACCTGATCTGACACCTGTGCTGATCCTCCTCCACTTTGTACTTGAGACGCCTCCACAGCATGCAGTGGAGTAGGTCTGTGCCTGGGATCCAAAGCCATGAACCTGGGCCGCTGAAGCAGAGTGTGCAGAACTTTAACCACTTGACCATGGGGCCAGCCCAAGATATTTTATTTATAATGGCAATAAAATCTATAAAATTCTTAAAGATAAATTTAATAAGAAAAGAGAGGACATATGTGAAGAAAACCATAAAATTTATTGAGGACATAAAGTAAGACCTGAATAAAAGGGAGGCTATCTTGGATTAGAGGACAATCTCATAAAATTGTCAGTTTATTCCAAAACACTGTATAAATTTAATACATTTCCAATCAGATTCCCATTATATATTTTTCAAACTATACAACTTACTCTAAAGCTTACATCAAAAATATATTTGTTAGGGCCAGCCTGGTGGTACAGTCGTTAAATTCAGGTGCTCAGCTTGGGTGGCCTGGGGTTTGCCTTTTCAGATCCCAGGTGTGGACCTATGCGCGACTTATCAAGCCACACTGTGGCAGGCGTCCTACATATAAAATAGAGGAAGATGGGCACAGATGTTAGCTCAGGGCCAATCTTCCTCTGCAAAAAGTGGAGGATTGGTGGTAGATGTTAGCTCAGGGCTAATCTCCCCCTCAAAAAAAAATATATATATATTTTTTTGAGAATTGCTAATAAAGATTTGAAACACACTAGTGGAAGAATTTTATAATTACAGCCATGTTCTTGGTACAAGAAGATCTGTGGAATGAAAAAGAGTCTAGAAGTAGAGCAAACAATAAACAAGAACTTACTGTTTGATGAAAGTCACATTTCATTTAGTGCGATAGATAGTTTACTTAATAATGGTGCTTCCAAAATAGACTATATATATGGAAAAAAACAAAATTAGATTCTTGCTTCATGCTTCATACAGAAATGAATTTCAGATGAATTAAAGCCCTTTATGCAAAAACTAAAACAATAAAAATGCCAGAAGAAAATTTAGGAGAAGACTTGAATAGTCTCAGGAAGCTCAGAAGACATAAAGGAAAGGATTGACAAATTTGACTATGTGTTAGTGGTAAATTCTGTGTGGTAAACGATACCATAAAGTCCAAAGATAATAGTTGTACTGGGAGACAATATTCGCAATGCATTTGGCAGACAAGGAGTTAACATAAGGATTTTTTTCAAAGAAAAAGACAACAATAATTGAAAAATGGGCAAAAAATATGAGTAGACAATTTATGGAAGAAAAGTTGTAATTTGTTAATAAACATAAAAAGATGTGTTGCTTAACCTCCATAGTTGGAGAATGGAAGTCACACCATCAAGGTAGCACTTTCCATGCTTAAGGTTGACAAAATTAAAAGATCTATGTAGGGGCTGGCTTGGCGGCCTAGGGATTAAGTTTGTACGCTCTGCTTTGGTGGCCTGGAGTTCGCCAGTTCAGATCCCAGGTGCGGACCAATGCACCACTTAATCAAGCCATGCTGTGGCTGGTGCCCACCTATGAAATAGAGGAGATGGGCACAGATGTTAGCTCAGGGCCAGTCTTCCTCAGCAAAAGAGGATTGGCAGTGGATATTAGCTCAGGGCTAATCTTCCTCAAAAAACAAAAAAAAAGATCTGTGTAAGACACTTCTGGTAAGGAAATGGAAAGGTAGTCTCTTTCATTGCTTTTTGTGAATGCTTTTTAGAAAGTAATCTAAAGCTATATAGTAAAATCTAAAATATACACCCCTTTGACCCAGGTATCCCACTTTTTAATTCCTTATAGAAGTGATATCAACACTATATATGTTTGTATGTGTGAGTATATACTTGCACACCCAAATGTACATCATTTGAGAAATGCTTGTATAACTTATGGTTGAGCCATACTATGGGATATTATGTAGCTATTAAGAAAGAAATGAAGTAGAGCTAGATATGTTGACCTAGAAGAGGGCCATGATCTATTTTTAAATGATAAAAAGGTTAAGTGTAAATCCTGTGTTATGAAGCCATTTTTATAAAAAAGAAAGCAGCCCCTTATATGAGTATCATATTAGTTTACTAGGGCCGCCATAACAAATACCACAGGCTGGGTGGCTTAAACAGCGGAAATTTATTGTCTCGCAGTTCTGGAGGCTGGAAGTCTAAGACCAAGGTGTTGGCAGCTTTGGTTTCTCCTGCCTTGCAGACAGCCTTCTCACTGTGTCCTCACATGGCCGTAGCTTTCTGCATGCACATCCCTGTTGTCTCTTCCTCTTAGAAGGACACTAGTCATATTGGATTAGGGCCCCACCCTTATAATCTCATTTAACCTTAATTACGTCTTTCAAGGCCAGGCTCTGGCTCTAAATGCAGTCACATTAGGGCTTCAACATGTGAATTAGTGGAGGGATACCATTCAGTCCATATCAAGTGTGTGTGTGTGTTTGGAAAATGCATATATATTTTTTGAATGAGTATAAGGGAGGAAAAATATAAGCCAAACTCTTAACATTGGTCACTTGGGCAAGGAGAGGGAGAGAAGCTTGTGGATGGGGAGAGGGAAAATTTGGCTTTTTCTTTATAAACTTTAGTGTTGTTGGGCTTGTCACAACAGGCACATTTTGCTTTTGCCGTGAATGGTTTTCTGGAAAGTATTAATTACCAAAATTTACCAAAAAGCAGAAACTCTGAACATACAGATAACTGTAGAAATTTGAAATTTGAAAGGTTGTTAAGGACTTGCCACGAAAAAAGCCACCATCAGGCACAGAAGGTTTATGGCTATGAATTCTTCAAATTGCAGATAGTCCCTTTGTTAATAAAGCTCTTTTGGTCAATGGGAAAGGTGAAAAGTGCCCCAATTAATTGTTTAAAAACCAGAGTAAACTTAATACCGAACGTAATAGTGATGGCATACACACAGAGAAACACATAGAATGGTTTTACCTTTGGCTTGTAATTGCAAACAAAAAAAGAAGTAAATTAAATCTAATAGTACCTTTATAAAGATCACATTGTGACCAAGGGTTTATTCTGGGACTGTAAAGATGGTTCAACATAAGGAAGCTGTCAACCAGTTTATGATGTCAGCATACTAAAAGGAGTTATATCATTAGGTATGGAAAATATTGTGACAAAATTCAGTACCCTTTCCTAATAAAAGATTAGGTAAAATAGGAATAGAGTAATTGTTAATAGTATAGTGAAATGTTGATGATGGGATTTTAAGTGAAAAAAAGGGTACAAAATAGTTTATACAATGTGGTCACACCTATGTATCACACCTGACTTTTCCTTTTTTGGGATGTATGCATATATCTTTTCAATAAATCTTATAGAGCAAAGCACCGTACCAGATGCTTATACCACTTGACTAAGATGGTACCTGTAATTAGATGCTATGGTCTAGATCAGCACTGTCTAATAGAAATAAAATTTGAGTCACATAGTGTAATTTAAGGTTTTGTAGCTACAATAAAAAAAGTCAAATGAAATGTGAACGTATATTTAATAATATATTTTATTTAACCCAATATATTCAAAATATTATTTCAGTATATAATCAGTATAAAAATTATTAATGAGATATTTTGCATTCTTTTTTCATACAAACTCTTTCAATTTGGTATTTTACACTTATAGCACATCTCAGTTTGGATGCAAATTTTCCCTAGAAATGCTTGATCTGTATTTAGATGTCAAAATTTACAGCTGAAAAAGTAGGCTCCAGACCCAAGTTGTTCCAAACATATTGAAAAGTTTTCCAGTAACTGTACTGAGTACCAAGAAATCATTTCCCTTTAATAGTCTCATCTGCATCAACAAATGGGTTCATCCCTTTTAAAAGAATTAATTTGACTTTGAAAGAAAAGCATATCAGTTTCAAAACTATGACTAAGTTTAAGTAAATTCATTAACTCATGTATCAACTTAATGTTATTAACATGGAATTCGAAGTGGTATTGCATGAATTAAAAAAAACTCTTGAATCAACACAGCATTCTTCAGATTCTTTTGGTATTTTTGGCAGCCAGTTTACATTGCTGATTACATTTGAAATCTTCAAACTGAGTTTTATTAGAAAAATGGTGAAGTTAGTAATTTGTATTATGAGGAGGTCTAATTTCAATATAAATTCTTGCATCTGTCTAGCTAGCTTTTCCTTTCCTTGGAGCTTCACAGTTACCTTGTTCATATGCAGTGTGACGTCAGTAAGAAAACAAAGTACATTGCCATTTTTTATCTCTGATTATTGAATATTTGGTAAGCATTACTATTGTTTCAAGAAAGCCTTGATTTGAAGATGACAGTTTAGTAAATCTTTGTAAAGCTCTTCCAGACTCAACTAATGAGCATATTGGCAAAAAAACTACTTTGCATGTATATGAATGATTTTAACAACTGTATTCGTGACACTTTTCCTAGAGTCTACTTCAGGAAAAAACTAAACATATATATATATCATGAAGTGGAGTGAATCAATAGGGAATCATCAGTCTCTTGTTTTAAAATTCCAATAAGTCTGCGTGTTTTTTACCTAACCTAACATTGGAACATTGTCTGTTGTGATAGAAACGGATTTTCTTTACCCAGCTGAAATTCATCTCTGTCATATAATCATATAACTTTTAAAAGATGAAAAAATATTACGCTGCAAGTTTGATGTTTAGACCGAATTGAGAATATTTCTTTGTAAATTTGGAAGTCCTTTAAGACATAGTGTACCCAAAGTGTTATCTAAAGCTAAAGAAAAGTGTTCACAATTTTTCAGAAGTTAAATCAATTGATCTTTGATATTGTTAGAAAGATCTAATATTCTGTGGATAATATGAGCCATATATTGTAGATTAGTGGCTTAACTGAAGATCTTTCACATTTTAAAAAAGGTTTTTTTCTCATAATTTTTCAGCAGTTTCCATAAGTGAAATAATTTCTTTTACCATCTCTCTATTTAAAAATGTTTTGAGTGTGTAGGTAAGAATCCAAGTCATTTTATAGTTGGTCAAAGTTACAAGCTCAGATCCTATTAAAATCACTTTTTAAAATTTTTTTTGGCACCTGAGTCCCAATCTGTTGCCAATCTTCTTTCTCTCTCTTTTTTTCTTTTTCTTCTCCCCAAAGCCCCCCAGTACACAGCCGTATACTCCAGTTGTGGGTCCTTCTGGTTGTGCTGTGCAGGGTGCCACTTCAGCATGGCCTGATGAGCGGTGCCATGTCTACGCCCAGGATCCAAACCGACAAAAGCCTGGCCACTGAAGTGGAGTGCGTGAACTTAACCACTTGGTCACAGGGCCAGCCCTAAAATCATTTTTTTTCTTCTTCTTTTTTTTTTGAGGAAGATTAGCCCTGAGCTAACATCTGTCGCCAATCCTCCTCTTTTTGCTGAGGAAGACTGGCCCTGAGCTAACATCCATGCCCATCTTCCTCTATTTTATATGTGGGATGCCTGCCACAGCATGGTGTGACAAATGGTGCGTAGGTCTGCACCTGGGATCCGAACCAGCGAACCCTGGGCCACCAAAGGGGAACGTGTGAACTTAACCTCTGCGCCACTGGGCCGGTCCCTCCAAAATCACTTTTTTGATTGGATATTTAATTGTGATTTCAGGTGACTAATTTTGTTGTTTCTTTTTTGAGAAGAAACTTAAATTGCCAATATATTTGCTGAAAATGTCTTTTAATATTGTCTACTTTGTTGTCTTTAATAAAATTTTGCACAGCAAGAAAGCAGGCTTTTTGTTTTGCTCTGTTTTAGCAAATTGCAGCTGCCATTCCTTGTGAAATTTGTGACATATTTTCTTCCAGTCTCTTTTTTTTCCTTTACTGTTCCACAGTTCTGCCAGCTTCTACATCTTCACTTCATTCTGCATCAATAGTATATCATGATGTTAAATTTAAAGGTCTGTCCCTAGTTATTTTTTTAAACTAGAAAGATAATTGTATCATAATTAAAATAAGTATTTCAATTTAGCTACCTTCTACAATTTATCTAGGTATCACTGTAACTAGTACTCTATGCATAAAACATTCAAGTAAACACATTACAGTGTTACATTGGTGCATAGAAAAAATATCATTCAAATGGAATCAACATTTGGGCTGACTAGATTGGTGATGTGTTTACGTGAAATATGAAATACTAGAAATGATGTACGTGCGTGACATGAGCACTACAGTACAGCATAATAGCTTACGTGGTGCTGTGGTTAAAGTGTAATGTAGTCTTATCAAAACAACAAAGTCGTGTTTAACCAAAATGTATTTTACACTACTTCCTTTTTTTTTTTAGTTAAAGTTTTTATTCAAGAAATGTACAGAGGTCTCATGTACCCTTCACTCAGTTTTCCCCAATGTTAACATCTTGTGTAAGTATAGTAAAATAGCAAAACAAGGCAGTTGACTTTAGTACAATTCACAGAGCTTATTCAAATTTCTCCAGTTTTGCCTGCATTCATTTGTCTGTGTGTATTTAGTTTTCTGCAATTTTATGACGTGTAGCTTCATGTAACCATGAACACAGTCAAGATACAGAACTGTTCAATTGCCACAAGGGTCCTTTGTGCTACCCCTTTATAACCACTCATCCTTGCTTTCGTTTTTAAACTTAGTTGAAATTAATTAAAAGAAAAATTAGGGCTGTCCCCGTGGCCAAGTGGTTAAGTTTGTGTGCTCTTCTTTGGCAGCCCGGGGTTCGCTGGTTTGGATTCTGGGTGCAGACCTACACACTGCTCCTCAAGCCATGCTGTGGCAGCGTCCCACACAGAAGAACTAGAATGACCTACAACTAGGTTATACAACTATGTACTGGGGCTTTGGAGAGAAAAAAGAGGAAGATTGCCAACAGATGTTAGCTCAGGACCAATCTTCCTCACCAAGAAGAAGCATACCTTAAGAAAAGAAATTAGTTCTTCAGTCACACTGGCCATACTTCAAGTAGCAAAATGTGGCTGGCGGCTATCATGTTGGATAGCGCAAGCCTCGACTTTCAACATTGTCAGCTATCTCAAGGATCTGAGATAATAGGGTCACTTTCTTTTAAGATTCCTATCCCCTAAAGTCTTCCTTGGTGAATCAGAACTAGTTTCAGAATAGGTGGTCCCTTTTATGTTCTTCTTCCCTCTACATTGGTCACTAATTCTTAACTATTTTTTAATTAATATTATATTCTAAATATAGGTCCCTCAAAATGTATTGGGAAAAACCCACCATAAGATATACTATGGAAGAGGTACTGAAGTATTCTGTTTGGCAAACTAGATATTATGCTATAATGTAAGGTGTTTATTGATCTTTTACTTAGGATCAGATCCTAACACTCAGATCCTATGCAGAGATGAAAAAAGTATGTTTATTCATTATTAAAGAACTGGGGTTTTATCCTAAACTAGTTTCAACTTGGTATGCAGAACTTTTGAGTGCTTGTCATATAATCAGATCAGTTGTTTAGCAGTAGATGATTACAATGTAGATGGCGTAATACCTTATTGTTATAGAGGACAGGCAGTAATACAGTTCAGACGATTCATTTGAGCAGTGAAAATAAAATAATACTTGTGTGTCATGCTTTGTCCCACGCAGTCTGTTGAGATAGCTGTAGCGTTACCTGTGCTGTTTTCTTCCCCATCATCTGAAAGTGAAAGAATTCTGGAAAACAAGGGAACTTGAGAATATATCTGGACTGTGAATGGTTTCTCGTTTAAAACTTTTTCTTTTGAATTCAGATTTGCCTCTGGATACTGACCTGGAAAATGAGAAAACATCTAAGATCGTGTTGGCTGAGATGCTTGGTGACATGATCTGGGAGGACTTGTCTGAATGCCTCATTAAAAACTGTTTGGTTTATTCTATTCCAACAAACAGCAGCAAGTTACAGCAGTATGAAGAGGTAAGACCAGAGAGAGCACAGAAGGGTTTAGGAGACTAGGTTCCTATCGGTGTCTTTTGTTTATCCTTGAAGGTCTTTTGTTCTTTAGTGACATCTTGAAGAAAATTATTAATAAGGAGTGGAAGCAAATTCCCTATCACTTCATTTCTCTCCAAGCTTCCTAACTTTTATTTGGGGTTGTGTGTTTTCTTCTTAAGCATGTTTTCTTTAGTAAGATACTTTTGAAAACAATTCTTTTATACTTGTATCAGCTATAGCAGCTACTATGTGACACTTTACTTTTTTTGCTTCTTTTTAGTGTGTTTCCTTGAAAATGAAAGATCTTTGCACCTTTACTAAGTAGAGTCAGAAATTTTTATTGAAAATTCTCTTCCTAATGAATTTAAGGCTGGGAAAAGATATAATATTTTTATACCTAGTAATTGATGGTCTGTTCTAAGACTTAAGTAACTAGCTGGTCTTTGTTCTTTTCTATACATTGGATTTGAAATTTTAATATTGAAATGGAATATATGTATATAATTCTTCTCTTTTTTCTTTCTTGTTTTTCTTCCTCAGATCATACAGGCTACTGAAGAATTTGAAAATGCCTTAAAGGAGATGCAGTTTTTAAAAGGGGATGCTACTGATTTGCTGAAATATGCCCGTAACATCAATTCTCATTTTGCTAACAAGAAGTGTCAGGATGTGATTGTGACGGCTAGAAACTTAATGACCTCTGAAATTCACAACACTGTGAAGGTATTGGGGTTATAGTGTATTCAGTTATATTTAGGAAGCAGCTGACTTTTGAGATGAATATGGTAGAATGGAAGAGACCATGACCGCCACTCAGTTCACTGAGACAAGTTATTAAGCTTCTTAAACATCAATTTTCCCGCCTTTAAAGTGGTCCTAATATCTGCTTCTTTCCTGGAGTATTGTGAGGTCCAGATGAGATAATGCACGTGAAAACGTATAAAATTGAAAAGTCTGCGTAAAAATAAGGGATTACTATTGTTGAAATTAGACAGTATATCAACCTATAGATTTTTTTTCAGCTTTGTTACTTGAGTTTTTAGTATAGTACACAATTTTGTGACCGGTGTAATCGGGCTTTATTATGTCTAGAGATTATATCCTATTGTGAAAATGTTGACTTCATCTCTTAGGCTAATAGTTTTGAGTCACTAGTTTTGAAATTAAAATAATAAAACAAATAAAAAGATATCTATGTAGGGTTTAAACAATTATCTGCAAAGACAGTAGACTAATTAATTTACATTGGACGTAATTTACTCCTTTGACCTTAGATAATTCTGTGTGTTTTCTTTTCTTTTTTTTTCCGTATCTTACATATATAAAATAATATTTGGTAAGCACAGGTATTCCTTAGATTGAAGTAACACATAGAATAAGATAATCCCTTAACAGAAAATTCCTCAGCCATCTTTCTGCTGTTGCTGCAGGGAGTAGGCTCTTCTTCGCTCTGTTCCTTCTTCTGCCATCCTCCATTTCCCTTGGGGGTACCCTGCTACTGTGTCCACTTCAGCAAAATATTTAATTAGCCATTTGAGGTGCACAGATATTAACACGTTTTGAGGTAATTTTGGATTGTTAAGGTTGTGGAAATCCCCTCAGTACCAGGAACTATGCTGTGGTTTGGTTTTTACATGAATACTGCTTGATCACGTCGCTCTTCTACACAAAATCCAGTGGCTTCCCCTCTCATTTAGAGAAGAGTCCCTTGCCTTCCAGTGGTCTTCAAGGCCTTATATGCTCTCTTTTCCCATTTCCTCTCTGACTCCATTTTCTCTTGCATTCTTCTTTAGTTGCTCTGCTCCAGACACCTGGACTCATTGCTACTCTCTGAATTTGCTAGGCCCACTTATTGGCAGAACTTTTGGGAACATTCTTACCACAGATACTACATGGCTTTCTCCGTTTCCTGACCACTCTGTTTAAAATTGTGACCTCCCCCTATTTCATATACCCTTTCCTTGCTTCTCTTTCCTTCATATCACTTAACATCAACAAACATTCTGTATGAATTATTTATTGTTTCTCCCTCTCTAGAAAATAAGCTCTTTAAGGGCAGGGTTTGGGTTTTTCTTTTTTCTTTTTTCTTTTTACTATTTACTGTTGTATTCCAGCACAAAGAAAATACCTGATACATACCAGTATGTACTCAGTCCTCAGTAAATATTTGGTAAATTATTTAATCACTTAGCTCTGTCATAACTCCGTGATGTAAATAGGATTGTTACTGGATTCCTTTGTGACTCTGGGCTAAATCTTGTGGCAGAATTGAACTGGGTAGTCTCTGAGCACTCTACACAGCTAGTTCTGACATTCTATAAAACCGTGTTTTTCCCAAGTACCCAAATCCTAATAATGTGCTTCCTCCAGATCAGGGTTTCTCACCAGTGGCACTGTTGACATTTGGGGTCAGATTATTCTTTGCTGTGGGAGGCTCTCCTGCTGGAGATTTGGCAGCATCCCTAACCTCTACCTACTGGATGCCAATAGCACCTCTCCCAGTTGTGACAACCAAAAATGTCTCCAGACATTGCTAAGTGTCCCCTGAAAGGCACGATTGTCCCTAGTTGAGAACCACTCCTCTGAATTCGAACCTAGTTCTTTTTCTTGGCATTTCAGCCCTGGAATTAGATCTTCTAGACTGCCCAACTTTGAAAAGCTCCCCTTTCTTTTTCTGAGAACCGTTTTCAACTTAATTGCCTTTCGTGGACTTCATCTAAATTCTCTCTGAAACAGTTCCCTATGTGTACTATTTTCCCGAAAGATCTAAAGTTGTGTTTTGTTGTTTTGTTTTTACATTTTAAACTGACAGATAGCATATTAGATCTTATATTTTTCTATGTTGAGGTTCCCTCAACCGTTCTCATGAAGTGACTTTTTTGAGTCGTGTATTCTGGATTCACTGTTTTTTCAGACAAACATTAGCATTTTTCTAATCATCTCTGTAATTATAATTTTTTCCTTCTGCATTCTAATCGTAGCTGTAGTTTTGACTGCCAGGTCCCTGACACTTGTATTCTCATTTAAATTTCATAAGAGCCCTACAAAGTAGATATTGTTTTACCATTTTACAGATTAGGAAGGCAAGCGTGATGGCTTTTTGTTAGACTTGGAACTTTCTCTATCAGAAATTTTCTGGCGAGGTCCAGTGTGTGCAGAACAGAGCTGCTCTTCTTGCAGTGGAACCTGCTGCTTCTATCTGCTTAATCCCCTTTTTTTTGGCCTTTCAGGAATCTTTGAGAAGCAGGGTTTGAGAATCATTATTGTAGTACAGTTTCTTCATTTTACAATGAGAAAATTGAGGTCCAGAGAGGCTAAATGACTTTGTTAAAGATTAGGGTAAAAAATGTCACTGACGTTTCCAGACTAGCAGCCTAGTGTTCTTCCTTTAGTCTTGACCATGTCTGGGAATTTTCATTCTGTATAAATGTTAGGGAGGCTTTTTTGGTTTTGGTTTGGAATTTTTTTTTTTTTTTAAAGATTTTATTTTCTCCTTTTTCTCCCCAAAGCCCCCCAGTACATAGTTGTATATTCTTCATTGTGGGTCCTTCTAGTTGTGGCATGTGGGATGCCACCTCAGCATGGCTTGACGAGCAGTGCCATGTCCGCGCCCAGGATACGAACCAACGAAATACTGGGCTGCCTGCAGCGGAGCGTGCGAAGTTAACCACTCGGCCACGGGGCCAGCCCCTGGTTTGGAATTTTTTTTAAGGGGAAGATATGGTATCCTGAATGCGTTATTTCTTTGGCTAAGCCAACACATGTTCCAGGTGGGAAATAATTTGTTTAATGACAATAGAACACAAAATCATACTGGTCTGCAAAAATCTAATAGTCTAGTCTGAGACAGATGATTTTTGAAGGTCCTTTTGTTTACCTGAAATCCTGGGCCAGTTTCACAGCTTTCTGTTTCCACCAAGATTGAGTGCATAGAAGAATTGGAAGAATTGCACAGTAAAGGGGATTGCCTATTTCTTATGACACGCTCTCAACCCAAGATCGAACAGTCATTAAAATACTGCCATATTTCCTCCAATCTTTTAGTTACTCGCTAGAGCCACAGCTTTATTATCAAGGAAGCAGCCAGTGTCTTATTCCTCACTGTATGCTTGCATTTGAATTATTCAAAGGACAGTGCATTTTCTATGTTTCTGTGTTTGAATCTTAGATTACTCCTGATTCTAAGATAAGTGTGCCACACTTACCCAGTCCTGATGAGGATAACAAGCTAGAAGTACAGAAAATGTCCACAACTCAGTACAACGAAGTGGTGAATTTAGAGCCTGAAAATACGTTGGACCAACATTCCTTTTCTTTGCCCACATGCCGCATCAGTGAGTCTGTGGAGAAGCTCATGGAACTTGCCTATCAGACTTTACTGGAGGCCACAACCAGCAGTGACCAATGGTAAGAGTTGTGAGGCGTCTGAAAATGGCAACAGCGTGGTTAAATGCACATCGAAATTGGACATTTGTTGAGAAAATTAGCTAGAATTCTTTGGGTTTTCTTATCCCATTAATTTTTTTTCATAGAAAAACAGTGTAGGACACAGATACACATTGATAATTAAGTTTTGTTTACAATAACATATACGTCTTACAGCAAAGCATAAGAAATAAAAGCGTGTGTATGGAGGGACAAACGGGTTTCTTTGCTGTTGAAAATTGTTAATCACTTTTTAAGAAAAACCTCTTTAATTTTTGTTTAATCTTTACTCTTTATTTGAATTGAATCATATTACATGAGAAAGCATGTGTAAAGAACTTAGAATACTACCTGGAAAAGGATTAAGAGATTAGTACTCAAATGTTTATTGTTGTTGGTGGTAGGGGTCATAGTGATAGTTTACCATCTGCTCCAGCTGCTTTGGCCATTTACTTTAACATTCATTTTGCCTTTTGAAATCCAGGTTTTAATTAATTTACATTTTAAATCTTTATTTTTAAAGCAGTAATAGTTTATTGGGCAGCCAAAGGTAGAAGGAAAAGAATGGAATGTACCAAAGATCTGATTTCTCCCTTTCAAGACGATTTCTTGTAATCTACATTGTATTCAGGGTACCTCAAGCTCCATTCCACATCTTGTACTGAATCTCTTTCTTTAATAAGCTCCTTTCCTACTCCTAGACTAAACTGAGGAGAAAATGGCAGGTTGTAGCCCAAAGTGATTGTAGAACAGATTTACAAAAGCCTCTTTAGTTTGAATCTCTGTGTAGCAGTTTTTTACTTCTCGTCCTTGTAGTAGAAAACAATTTAAGTTAGAGCTTGCCTTAATCAAATTGCATCTTCAGATGGGCTTCCCGAGTTTCAGTTTTTTTCTCCATGTGTAAACAAACCCCTTTATTTTATTCTGCTCTAGGAAGAACATGTTTATCAAGGTACTTCTTTGACTTTAATGAATCATTATATTCACAAGTCCACCCAGTTTTAAATAGAAGAAGAAAGAAAAATGCATGTAAGGGAGTATATACTCCTTTGGCAAAATAAATATAGGTGTGACTGTTTTTTCGTATGGCATTTTCCTGAAATATACCAGATCACAAATTAAGACTGCAAGGCAATAGTTCCTAAATCTTTTGAGAACACAGAGCATCAAATAATATTTTTATATACTGAATGTCTATGGACATTCCTTCCACTGAAAGAAATAGTTTTTAACAAGACGAACAAAAACACTCTCCTCCTTACAATAACCCACTTCCCTATTATCAAACCTCAAAAGGCAATGTATGCAACAAAAATAAAATGAAATTATTTAATCAAGTATCATGGTAATCAAGTAGTAACAGTATTTGGGGTATAGTAACCAGTAATTATTTTTCTAAATATTTGTGGAATTCCTATGACTTATTCAAGGTATATAGTTTAAAGATATTCTTATGTAGAAGTAATCTGTACAAACCTTACATTTGCTCTTTCTAAATGCATTTTAATAATAATCTTTAGGTGTTCTAAGGCCAGATTTAAAGGGCAAAAAACCTTGAGGTTAGATTCTATCCTAGAAATGTTGATTCATCTCCTTGCACTGGGGTAAGAAGGAGAAAAGGTGAAAGCTGAAAGTCAGCCTGATTCTAAAGAACCAAGTGAATGCCTTTATTGATACCTTGCCCTTTGCAGACTGCGTCCGTGAGTGGGTGACATTTGCTTGAGGCTTAGCTCCATTTTTTGCAGAAGGGATACTCTGGGTGCTGGCAGAACACAAATTGATAAATGGAAAAGAGGCTTTGGATTGAATGCTGCTATTCTTAAAATTATTAATGGGTCCAGGTTTTTAGAGGTGCAGTCTAATTAGTAAATACTGGTTGAAAATGTATGTCCATCTGGATTAATCGTTGTTTTCAGCGGTCACCAAGTCACGTATTCTCTCCAACTGTAGTTGTAGCTGATGATTCTCACTTAAGGTGCACCTAGTTTGAATTTTTTTTCTCATTTCCAATATATCCTTATGCATTTCTGTTGAAACTGTGTTTTCCTCTTAGTGCTGTTCAACTTTTCTACTCAGTGAGGAATATCTTCCATTTGTTCCATGATGTTGTACCAACATATCACAAGTAAGTGCCACTGTATCTGATTTCTGTATAATCTTGTATGTGTAAAATGTTTATAATGTCAGGTTAAAACCAGTAATTTTATATTCCCACCGAAGATATTTTGGTTACTAAAATTCATAATAAAGTGCAGGAAACCATTTAAAATACATGTTTAAAGGACATTGGTCATTTATTAATAAGTTAATAAGGGTACTATAATCTTGCAATATAGTGGATGATGCAAATTTAAACACTCACAAGAACTTTTCCCTGTTTTTGATAATAGATATTTTTAGAACTGCCACACTGTACTTGGTTACAAAACAAAAAGGCCATCACTCCATATTGCTATCCAGTAAACATACCACATTCTCCCTTGGCATTCACAGCTTTGTGGACTTAATAGCACAAAAGATTGCTGTTTAACTGTTGAGTATGATCAGCCATTCTTCCTAGCTATTTACCTAACATCTTGGATTGTAAAAGTTTCCTGTAATATTAATCTGAAAATTTAGTCATAACTTTGAGCCTCTAGGAGTTCTGTCTCATCCAAATTAAGTGTTTTGGATGACTTTTATAAATGCTTTAAATAATGTATCGACAAAGCTTTTCCTTAGTCAAGAACTCTGGCTTCAAAGAAAAAAATCAGTTTGTTATTTGTAGCATTTTTTATTTCGGATTTTTGAACAATTGAGGTGTGTTTTTAAGTAGGTCCACCTATTGTTTTTGTTATGCAAGAGAGCTTATTTATTCTGAACCTTATTATTTTTATTTGTGTTCTCTTTGCTGTGGTTTAAAATTTTTGTTTTGCTTTCTCCTTAGTCAAGTAAAGGAAAAGAAAAAGCATCTTTGGGTCAGCTAATAGCCATGTCCTTGGAGAGTCAGGGACGATTGACTTAGGAGTTTCTGTGCTTAGAGAAATATTTTCACACTGGTGTGGAGTGAGGTTTGCCTCTCTTCCCCCTTTGTATGATCTTGGAACTTTGTGCTGGACCAAGGGTTCACAAAGTCAGTGTATATCAGAATCACCAGGAAGCCTTCTTAAAATGCAGATTTCTGGATCCTGTGCCCAAGGTTTCTAATTCAGAAGGACTAGGGTAAAACCTGGGATTTTTAACAAATTTCCAGGTAATGCTGATATTACTTGTCAGGGACCACACTTTGAGATCCACTGTCCTAGGTTAGAGTTCTCAGCTTTGGCTGTATTTTAGAATCTCTTATGGAGCTTAGAGAATGTATATATTTACCTAGGCCTTACTCCTAGAGATTTTGATTTATAGGTCTGATGTAAGACCCATGTATCTGTGTTTTTTCAAAGCCCTACAAGTGATTCTGATGTGTAGCCCCAAATGAAGACAGCTGTCTTAGATTTTTAGTTTCTGACTTTGTGTATTCTAGCCTGACCTTGAATCAGCAAACTAGGAAGTATTAATTGAATGGCTGCTAGTGGGTATGTAGCAGAAGTATAAGACAAGATCTCTTCTCAGTCTGGGTAGGTAGACTAATGTGTGTGAAAGAATTAGAGCAGTGATTTTCGCACTTGTATGAAAATTAAAATCACCTGGGATGATTTGAAACAAATGCGCTGGCTTCCCTCAGAGGCTGTGATTTAATCTGTTTGCGGTGACGTCTAAACATCTATATATTTTAAATTTCCCAAGTGACTCTAATCTGTAGCCCCCTTTGGAAACTTGTGAATTAGATAATAGTTAAGTGCTTCGTTATATCAATGAAATAGGAATTTGGAGAAAGGAGAAGTAAATCTGTATTTCTACAGACTTATCAGTGTTAAATTTCAAGGGCATTATTATGTATAGCTATGCTAGGTTTCCGGTACAAAGAGCTGACACAGGTAAATATCTTGATTCCTTTATTCTTTCTTTTTTGTTAATCACTGGGATACGTTTCTAGGATGCGGTCACCTTCAGGCAAAACAGCCTCCCTCTGATTGAGTGGGAGTGGGAGTGGTGAGATCACATCTTGTTATGCATGGCATTTGTACAGTAGACAGTGATTACAGCCTAGAAGTACGTTGAAAGAGTAGTAACTTTTCCTCAGCCCCGACTTCAGTAACAGGTGATTTATTTCTTTTTCTACCCCTCCTCCTGCTGGCCTAGGGAGAACCTTCAAAAACTGCCCCAGTTGGCTGCCATTCACCACAACAACTGTATGTACATTGCTCACCACTTGCTGACCCTCGGGCACCAGTTCGGATTGCGTCTCACCCCCATTCTCTGTGATGGCACTACTACTTTTGTGGACCTTGTGCCTGGCTTCAGGAGACTTGGTAACTGATAGCTTCAGTTTTGGAAAGCATATTGATTGTGCAGTTTCTGAGCCTAGTATCTTTGTAATTTATGAATGAGGCAGTTAGAAATTAGGTGCTGGTCCTGAGCTATATTGGGAAGTGGGAGGGCATTTAATTTGCAAGTGATCCAGGTAATTTTATAAAGTGAATGCAGTCTTTGTGGAAGCATTACTTTTTCATGATATGATTTCATGATACGTAAGAGTTCCCAGCTGCATTGCTGGTATGCAGTGAATTCACCAAATCAGAGTTATGTTAGTAGAATGCCACATAAGATTTGTATTGTGACAATTCTGTTAGCAGTGTTGGTAAGACTTCACTAATGTCAGTGCTTGTTCTTTTGCAAAACCTCCCCCATCTTCTCCCTTCTTTAGCTTTATTTAGGATTATTAAAATAAAAAAAAATGAAATGTGGGGCAAATCAATATGTTTACTGTAATGATAGCCGAAGAAAATCAGAGAGTCTTTATGATTCACCTGCTTTTCAATTCCTAACTTTTCCCTTAGGTGGTGTAGATATATCAGAAAAAGAAGTGGCTGTTTCTTCTATACAAGTAGCTTTTCTTATCTGACTCTGGACAAACTACTGGGAAAGACTTATCCTGAGGATGGGTTTGGAGGGACTGGCTAATGTATTAGAGGTGATTGTTTCTGGTAAGCTTAGCGCAGCTTTATGACGTCATCTAGCAAGCAGTTGTTTTCAAATAGGCAGGACAGATCCGTGATTCCTGCTTGTCTCTCCTCTTTCACTCTGGTTGTGCAGTATGTAACTGAACAACTTTTAGAATTCTTTATTCTATTTTACCATCATAGGGACAGAGTGCTTTTTGGCCCAAATGCGCGCACAGAAAGGAGAACTTCTGGAACGATTATCAAGTGCTAGGAACTTTTCAAACATGGATGATGAAGAGAATTATTCTGCAGCAAGTAAAGCAATCCGACAGGTGGGAAGCTGTTGTTAGCTCTGGAATTTGTACTTGATCTTTACATAATGCCCCCTTCTTTTTAAAATTTTTTATAGGGGAAGATTTGCCCTAAGCCTACATCTATTGCCAATCTTCCTCCTTTCCCTCTGCCCAAAGCCCCAGTACATAGTTGCGTATAGTTGTAAGTTCTTCTGGTTCTTCTATGTGAGCTGCCGCCACAGCATGGCTACTGATAGACAAGTGACCATGCCCGGGAACTGAACCCAGGCCGCCAGAGTGGAGTGTGCCAGACTTTAACTGCTGGGCCATCAGGGCTGGCTCCCTTCTTGTTTTTTAAGCAGTGAAGAATCTGTAATAGGTAGCTCAGTTGATTCCCCACCCCGCCATTGGAAAATCTGGATACCTTGTACATTCATGTTTATGAACTTTCCCTTCCCCTGCCCCACCAAGCCAGCAGGAAGTTATCTTTCCATCAGCCCCATAGTGTGATTAGTTATCTAATAAGTCTGTGGTAGCAAGTATTTGACCCGTGAACTTGGTTTTGGGAAATTGGAAATAGTAGCTTTCATCTTAATGCCCCTGTCTCCTATGTGCTTTATCTTTTTACAGCAGTTTTCCCATCCTCAGGACAAGTCTGCTTTTCATCTAGCAGGGATAGCACTAAGGTTAAATATTCAAGAAGCACATACTCTCGATTACTTCACCTCACCTTTACATAACGCCTCTTCTTGCATATGCACACAAGTAATAAATGTAAATGTGGAAAATAGGAGTTGCAACAATCTCTCTTGCATGTAAATAGCTGTGTTCTCCTGACAGGTACTGCACCAACTAAACAGACTTGGAATTGTGTGGCAGGATGTCCTGCCAGTGAATATATATTGCAAGGCTATGGGGACTTTACTCAGTACTGCAATTTCTGAGATCATTGGCAGAATCACCGCCCTGGAGGTAAGGGCCGTTACGTGCCTCACCAGACTTGAGGTGCAGTTCTTGTCCCAGATTCTCACTTTACTAAGAAAATGATGTTGGAGTCTCATTTTCAGTCAACACAGATGGTATAAGAAATTGCTCTTGTTTTATGTCTAACTCATTATACTGTCATTCAGTTTTGTCTTAATTATGTTTTGCTGGAGACTTGCTAATCTCTATATCTTTTATACTTGTATAAGAAAGTAGGATTATATTGCTTCTCCGTCTAGCCTCTGTACAAATTATGATTGAGGAGGTTGTAAACTGAATAGTCCCAAGATGTATTATAAAGTATGAAGTCATATATGTATTTAATTTGCAAGTGAACTAAATAATTTAATATAGTAAAGTGAAATGCAGCCTTGTGCAAGTACTACTTTTCCAACACACTATTGCAGTTGGGATTATGTGTGTCATCCTACAAGAGAGTTGCCTGGACTCTGCCTGCTGATGCCTCTAAAGCATAGATTGGCTGAACTCTTATTTGTAATAACATGCCCTGCTTTGCAGCAAGCTGTGCCACATTCTACTGGAGAAATGGGCTCTTTCATGCAGGCAAACTAAATTACTGACAATCTGTTGAAACATATTTTGTGTCTTCCTAGCTTTAGGGGTATTGTCAGAGAGCTGATGAAATTTAATGTCTAGTAAGGTATGCTAAATTGGTTGGAAAACATCTTGCTGTAGCTGAGCCCTTGGACAACATGCACCAAAGATCTGCCTTTCCTTACTACTAAGCTGGCCCAATTCCATTCTGTTGTGTTCCCTTTGTGCAAAATCAGGACATCTCTACTGAAGATGGTGATAGATTGTATTCCTTATGCAAAACAGTGATGGATGAAGGACCCCAGGTATTTGCACCTCTTTCTGAAGAAAGCAAGAACAAGAAATATCAAGAAGAGGTTCCAGTCTATGTGCCAAAATGGATGTCATTCAAAGAATTGATGATGATGTTACAAGCCAGCCTGCAAGAAATTGGAGATCGGTGGGTATAACCTTCTATAGAGGCATATATCTCTCCACAGCTACAAAGAGTATTAGTGTCATTGATAGCATTGCTTTTTTCTGTTTCTTTCCTTCTTTTTTTTTTTTTAAGAGTGGCGTCTGAGCTAACAACTGTTGCCAATCTTTTTTTTCCTGCTTTTTCTCCCCCAAATCCCCCCAGTACATAGTTGTATATTTTTTAGTTGTGGGTCCTTCTAGTTATGGCTTGTGGGATGCCACCTCAGCATTGCCTGATGAGTGGTGCCATGTCTTCGCCCAGGATCTGAACCGACAACACCTGGCCGCCGAAGTGGAGCGTGTGAACTTAATCACTCGGCTACGGGGCCAGCCCCTTTTTTCTGTTTCTTAATGTGACGGGGCCAGCCCCTTTTTTCTGTTTCTTAATGTGACTCAGGAGAGAGTTTCATATTCAGAAGTACTAGTTGGGACCTTTGTGTGGTCTGTCATTGTGTGGATCTCATTACCACTTTCTCATATTTGATAACATAAAGCTTCCTTGTTTCATATTATTTTGGTCTTAAACATATTGTTCTGGGATGCTGTACAAATGATCTTGCAACCTTGTGACACCTGGACGGAAATTGTTGCTCATTTTAACCAACAGTGGATGCATTTGAAGATTGGTTTTGATATGTTAACAGAGAAGTGACTTTTATCTGTATGGAATATTCAGCATCAAACCATTGTTTGATCAACCAGCAGTTTTTCTACAGGGAGCACAGTAGTTTTAGGGATTAAGCACAATATACACAGAAAGGATTCATCTTTTCTTAAGTGTAGTGGATGATGATGTCTCTCAGCACCATCGGTTAACACTGCTGTGCCTCATAATTGTATGCTGTATCACATTATACTGAGTGTGCAGAGGTCATTGATGCTGCCCCAAACAGAATGGATGTGGGTTGGTTATATATCTCTGGATGCTTTTATTATTGTCGTGGTAGATTAACAAGTTTGCACACTTTGCATTGGGAACTCCCTGAATAGGCCTTAAGGTCCATCTCCAGCCATCCTAGATGTGTCTGAGTTTCTCAGCAAATATTGTCCATTCTAAAATGATGTAAATGCGATGTCTACTTGAAAAAAAATTCACATCAAAATACCTCTAACTACATTAGTGCAAAATTTTATTTATTTATTTATTTACAAGTCCTTAGTGAGTAATAAGATATCTTTAGGTAAGACTCCAGAGGGCAGCAGCTAAGAATTTTTCTTTCTACTGTTAAAAGGGCCCTCTTGCAGCCTAAGAATGATCATTAATTTTCTATTATGAGAAAAATTACAATACTTGTATTTCTTTGCTTCCTTTTTCTTCATAGGAAGGTTTTTTCCCCCAGAGATTTCAATAAATATAATAACTAATTGAGAAAATTTTTTTTTACCAAAGGAAACTATCTCCAATCGTGTAGTTTAAACATTTTAAAATTATAAAATATATATATGAAGGAGCACAGTATATATAACATTTATTCACAGTTTAAAGAAAAAGAGTAAAATCAGTGTTCCTGTACCTATTACCCAACTTAAGAAAAATATTACCAGTACCTTTAAAGAAGCCTGTGTGACCCTCTCCAAATGCTCCCCACACAGGTAACCGCTATCTTGAATATTGCGTTACTTACTTCCTTGCCTTTCTTTAGTTTTACCACATATCCCTAAACAATGTAAAGTCTAGACTTGCCTGTTTTTGAACTTTCTGTCGGTAGCATCTTCTCGCTTGCTTCTTTTATTCGATATTATGATTTTGAAATTCATTCGTGGTGGTGTGTGCTTCTGCAGTTCATTCTCACTGCTGTATTCCATTATACAAATATTTATAGTTTATCTTGTTGTTTCACACTTTTACCAGTATTTTGTATTATCAGATTTAAAAATTTTTGATAACCCAGTTGGTGTGAAATTTGCATTTCCCTAAATTCTAATGATGTTGAGCATCTTTTTATTAATCATCCATTTTTCTTTTATTGTAAAATGCCTGTTCATATTTTTTGCCCTTTATTTTACTGTTATTTATGATTTCATTATTGATTCATGGGAATTCTCTGTGTACTTTTTGTGTGTATGCGAGGAAGATTGGCCCTGAGCTAACATCTGTTGCCAGCCTTCCTTTTTTTGCTTGAGGGAGATTGTCCCTGAACTAATATCTGTGTCAAATCTCCCTCTATTTTGTATGTGGGACATCTGCCACAGCATGGCTTGATGAGTGATGTATAGGTCTGCACCTGGGATCCGAACCCAAGAACCCTGGGCTGCTGAAGTGGAGTGTGTGAACTTAACCGCTGTGCCACTGGGCGGCTCCTCTATGTTTGTGATTTTTTTTTTTTTTTTTGAGGAAGATTAGCCCTGAGCCAACTGCTACCAATCCTCCTCTTTTTTCTGAGGAAGACTGGCCCTGAGCTAACATCTGTGCCCATCTTCCTCTACTTTCTACGTAGGACGCCTACCACAGTATGGCGTGCCAAGCGGTGCCATGTCTGCACGCGAGATCCAACAGGTGAACCCTGGGCCGCTGGAGCGGAACCTGAACACTTAATCACTGCACCACCGGCTGGCCCCTCCTCTGTGTATTTTTTATACCAATTCTTTGTCAGTTAATATTTGTTGCCTGTGGTTCACTTTTTAAAGTAGTTTCAGATCCCAAGGCTCTATATGACTATATGAGAATGTTATAATTGTTAACTTTGAACAGGGCTTAGTGAATATAGAATAATGGAGAACTGTCTTATCTTCCTAACTTGGTCTCCTCATCTGTCTGTACTAATACCAAAATGCAGCCAGAGAGCAGAAGAGGTCAAAGAGATTGAGTGGTAGTAAAGAAGGGGAAGGATGCCAAGGTTTGTTTTATTTTCATTTAACATAAATAAGCATTTGGGATCAAATAAGCAATTTTAAAATCTTGATTATACTGCAGTGATGTAATAGGAAATAGAATTTTATCTTTTATTTTGCAGGTGGGCAGATGGAAAAGGGCCCTTGGCAGCTGCATTCTCTTCCAGTGAAGTAAAAGCTTTAATTCGTGCCTTGTTCCAGAACACAGAAAGAAGAGCAGCTGCCCTTGCTAAGATTAAATAGCTCTGTCTTCCTAAGAAAGCTGTCTTGACTATGTGGATTCCTCTCTTGGCATAATTACTCCTTTAAAGACTTTGGAATCACCCGTTGGTTTTGATGAACCAATATATCACAGAAGTTTGATTTCACCTAAGAATGCCTTCCCTCCTGGCCTGTTGAAGAACTGGATGATAAGATAAGATGTCAAGAGAAGCACCTCAATTTGTTCACTTTCTAGCCACTCTCCCTTGATAAGAAACTATAGGACAGCGTTATTTCCTGTTGCGTCCAGGGCCTTCTGGGAACTGTATTCATTGTGAGTGTAGGCCGTAGCCTTGGATCGAGGAATCCAGGAGATTCTAAGAGACAGTGAAGAATTTGTGAGCAAATGGGAGATATATTCCCCAAAATAGGGCAATCATATCTAGCTTTCCGGGAATTAAGGAGACTTGCTTTAATATTTCTTTCCAATAAATAATGCTTTTCAGAGTTTAAGGGTGAGTGTCTTTAATAACACAGGAACTTTGACGAAAGAGACCAAGTTTTCATACCTTCTGTGCCATTCTTTTTATTGACATTTATGATCCTCACAGAGGACTCGCTGACTTGTCCTCTTCTTTCTTCATAACACTGACAATTTCCCAGAATTCCTAGGACTTTCAGTATAAATTTTTAGCACTTTTTGCCATTTCAACTAAATTCTGTTTTCTTGGTCGGGGTTTTTTTTTTTTTGCCTTCTCAAGCTCCACTGCTTCTGAGCCTATCAAATAACAAAGGTTTAAATTGCCACTGTTTTTTGGGCGAATGTTGTGCCATGAGATGCTAACTGTGGGCTCTGTAGCCTCATCCTTTATTTGGTGGACACAGGTAATCCTTCAGCTCAACTTTTTGTGTTTTAACTCTTTGCAGCTACTGGAGGTAGATATTATGTTAAGGTTATCCTGGACCTCGGTAGGACTCGGGCTTGTGTTTCTTCATACTGACGTATGGTTTCTTGTGAAAAGGGGGTAAAGGGTGTGCTCGTCATGTGCTTTGAGCCAGGTGCTGTCTGGGGGCCGTTTTCAGGACAGAGGGCACGCTTCCTTCGGCCTCGGCCGCTCCATCCCTGGCACACACAGAACAAAGTGTTTTTCCTTCTGCCTTCAAGTGTTCTGCCTTCACCGCCTCACTCTTAGTTCTGGCTCAGCCCCTCGTCATCCAGATGCTTAATTTTTCTTTTACCTGTTTAGGGGTCATAGAAGAATAAATAAGAAAGAAGAAGAATGGTTTTCTTTAAAGCTCAGCTGTGGTTCATGACAAGCTGTTTGTCTGTACTCAGCATGTCTTCCTATGAGAACTCACAGAAAAAATAATTGCCTGAACCAACTAGTTTTTTAGGAACAAAGGAGCTGTCTTTCTTGAGAGAAGAGGAAGGAGGCATTCACAGGTGAAGAAGATACCTGTTTTTGAAAATTCACACAATTTCGGGTAGCATTCTTTTCTCCGCAGTTGAGAGAATGGAGAACTAAGGACAGAACTGAAATAAGGGCATCACAGGAGTATTACACAGAGCATCAGATCTTTTGTTCATGGAAGCTATTCCTGTTGCTTGACAGGTACAGCAATTTGGGGGTGGGATCTCTTGTGACTGAAAAGCATGTTCCTCACTCCTTCCCTCCCTTCAGAAGCACAGAGAACTGCAGTACAGTTTTTCTGAGGCTGTGTAGACTCCATTCCTTGGGACTATTTCCCCTAATGAATAGTTTGAATACCATGGCACACACAGCAGGCAGACTCCATCCTCTTCCCTAGCCAAGGCAATTGATGGCTAATGATCAAGTGGGTGTTCACTCTGGTAGGGATGAGCCATCTGATTGAGCATGTGGGAGTTGGGTCTGGCAGCTCTTATAGGGACCTTGAGGGTACCTTTTTTTTTTTTTTTTGGGTGAGGAAGATTGGTCCTGAGCCAACATCTCTGTTGCTAGTCCTCCTCTATTTGCTTGAGGAAGATTGTCCCTGATCTAACATTTGTGTCAGTTTACCTCTATTTTGTACGTGTGATGGCACCACAGCATGACTTGATGAGCAGTGTGTAGGTCTCTGTCTGGGATGTGAACCTGCAAAGCCTAGGCTGCTGAAGCAGAGTGTGCGAACTTAACCACTATGCCGCTGGGCCAGCCCGAGGGCACCTATTTTGATTGGGAACCTGACTTGGAATGGGAGTAGGACCTGCTTCCTTTAGAAAGAGTGTGTAGATTATGAGAGGAAGGGAACTTTAAGAGGCTTGACTCATTTAGTGGATCCGTGCGCCTACTAGAACACACGTCTTCCCAATTAACACCCAGAACTACACAAATGACTTCGAGAAATGAAATTCAAGAAAGGTTCCCCAAGATTTTAGTAAAAAGGAAAGTTTTTGTTAAAAGCCAAGACTTCAAACAACTTAAATCCATAGAGTGACTTGATAGTGGCTCCTGTTACTGTGTGGATCCTGCGTTGTGGTGACACATTCCATGGTCAGTTTTGCATGAGGATTTCTCTCTGAAATGGAGATCCTCCAGATGGCACTCTTTCCTCAGGCCTGGGAGCGTCACAAGGCATCTAGGCCTGGTCTGTGGAAATGAAAGCCAGGGAGCCTGTCCATTTTACCCTGGGCTTATATTCTGGCCCTTGTCAGCCCAGGAAGGTTATCCGGACGTTGAACAGCATCTATATTATAAGCTGCAACATGTCGCCCAACTATCACTTGTAGGTAGATCAGACCGTATTTCCTTCTATTAATAACACTGTTAAAGGAGATGTGGGAAATTTCCTTCCTATGCTTGCAAGTACATACTATCACTTAAGGCAATGATTCCCAGCCTTTTGTGGGGTTTCATTCTCTTGTTTATCTGATTTCCCAACATTTTGTCTATCTTCTGAAAGTTCTGAGTGGTATACATAGATACACACACACCCTAGGGTCTTTTTGTGATAAGAAAGCTGGCCCAAAGGAGTAGTTTGTCCAAGCCCCACGGCTGGTTTGTGCCGTGGCCAGCTGAAGGTATCCGGGAGGACCTTCTTAGCAGAGCGGGGGCACTGCAAAGGCAGGAAGGGCTGAGGCGATTGGAAGCTGCCTCACACAGTCTAGGCACAAAGTGGTCCTTTTAAATTGGGTTTTGATGCCCACATTCTTCCTAATCACAGAACTGACTTTGAACATTTGTTTTACGATAATAACTTCCTCCCTCCTAAAAATACACATTTCGCTAGAGCCTAAAATTTCCCAAAAGCTATAAAGCCCCAATTTTGGGAAGCATTTCAATTATCGTATGGTTTAGACAGAAATTCCTCACTTTGTCATGAGGAGTCTGGGTAGGAACTATGTGATGTCACATGACATGACTGGAGATAGCCTTAGATGTCTCAAACCCAAGTTATGAAATCTCTGCTGAGAGTCGGGGAGGAGGGCGATAATTCTGATGAGCTATGTATAAGTCTTCACTCCTCCTCAGAAGTCAGGTGCCCCAGATTTCTTGTGCAGTCAAGAGAGTGGGGTGGGAGTAGATGGGTCTTAACTGCTCCAGCTATTGAAGAAGACACGAGAACCAAGGCCAGAGACACCTACTCCCTCCCTTGTCTCAGCCTTTTAAGTAGTTCTGAAACCTTCCTACATTCATTCCACTTACATTTATAGGGTGCCAGGCATTGCTCTAGTCGCTGAAAAAAACTCCCCTAAAACAAAAGTCCCCTGTCCTTCTCGAGATTTAAATTCTGATGACAAAGACAGATAATAAACATAAAGTAAGTAAATTAGTATGTTTGCAGACTTGAAGTGCTATGGAAAAAATAAATGTAGGGTGATAACTGAACTCCCCTGGAGTTCCAGGATAAAGGAAAGTGGAGCGAGCTGCCGTTCTGAAGAGGGCGGTCAGAGCGCACCTCCTCGAGCAGGTGCATGAGCCACGTGGCCATCTGGGTGCAGACAGCTCAGCAGAGAGACCAGCCCGTGCAAAGCCCTGAGGTGGGAGGAGTGTGCCTGGTGAACTCAAGGCACAGCAGAGAGTGACAGAGAGAGCAGGGCTAAGGGGGTTAGAGAAGTAACTGGAGAGGAGGGGGATAGATTGTATAGGCCGTTACAAGGATTTGGGGTTTGTTTTAAACTCTGAGTCAAATGGGAAACCTTTGGTAGCTTTAAAAAAAAAAAAAAAAAAGGGAAACGTATAACAGTAGAGAAAATAGTATGGTGAACCCCTAGCATCACTCCTCTTCAACAATTATGGTCATACAGCCAATCTTGTTTCATCTGTACCCCGCCTCCCCTACCCCCTCCTTCTTGCTCCTGCAAACACACGCTGTTTGTTTGTTTTATCAGAAGATACACCCCACCTCTTTACGACTCGATTCTTTTGGGCTCCTTTCATGGAGAATCCCAGTAGATGAGGTGACCCAGCTCCAGCTGCTGGGTTCTGGGAATGGTGTTGGTTGGAGTCTGGGACTGGCTTGGTTTAAGTGAGAGGAACCCCCTTCCCTGAGGTCTGTCTGGGTGGAGTGGAGCAGCCGCTGGTGGCTTCTGTCTCCCGTTCCCATTCTCTGACTTTAGAATCGCTGCTTTAAAAGAATAATAATTGTTTTCATTTGCATGAAGGGCTCCATTTATGCTTGATTACCATGCAGTATGATAAAAATTATGTATAACATTAAATATGTCAGATTAACTTCATTATAAATTTCATTTAATTCCAATACTGAGCTCTTTTCCTATGTGCATAGTCTTAAGTACTTTGCCATATCACTATCTACATTATTATTACTTAGAACTAAAAAATGAGGACTTCTTGCTCCCCAACTATCTATGTAGTAATCTGTTCTAGGATCTTTTGTAAAATTAACTTCAATGGCATTGGTCTGACGTAACAGTAGACCTGTTGCCCCTTTTGAAAATCGGGACACTTACTCATCTCCAGGACTGTGTGACACGGTTTTGTGATTACATCTGCAGTTTCTCTTATTGTTAAGTCTCTTGGGATGGAATTCTAGAATTATATCTAGAGTCTAGAATTGTGAACTCATTTCAAACCCAGGTTTTCTTTTTCTATCTTTTCACTTATCTTTGGCTTCGTTTCCCTCTCAAATACGTTTGTTCTATCCTTTCCAGGTTGAAGAGGGAGTCTCCTTGATAGGGAATATGGAAGCAAAAGGGTATTTGAGTTGTTCAGCTTTCTGTCATTTTCTTAACATCCATCACCAACTCCAAGCATAGCCTAACTCTTTCTTGTTCCTTTTCTTTCAGGGACCATACCCCCTCCCGCCACCCCCCCAAAATCCCTTGAAATAGTGTGTTTCATAAACTTCAGCATATTCTGGGCTCTGATCTTCCTGACGCTATTTTTCCATGTTCAGGCTGTTTTTATATTGTTGCGTATGGAGGACCTATTTCTTGTTTTGGTTGTTGTTTTGTAGAACTCATTGCTGGTTTCCATTTGCAGTCACGCTCTTGTTTTTTACTGTATTATCATATTTTATTATATGGTCAGATTTTCAGTTTTTTTTTTTTTTTGCTGAGGAAGATTTGTACTAAGCTAGCATCTGTTGCCAATCTTCCTCTTTTTTTTTTTTTTTAAATGTGAGCTGCTGCCACAGCATGGCCAATGACAGATGAGTGGTATGGTTCTGTGCCAGGGACCTGAACCCAGGTTGCCAAAGCAGAATGAGTCAAACTTTCACCATTAGGCTGTCTGGGCTGGCCCCAGATTTTCAGTTTTGAACACACCCCCTCACTTTCATTCATAGGATGATGTCTTTCTTTTACAGTAGATCATTTTACCATAGATCATTTCTGACATTTTCAGTACTCTTTAAAAAATACGCTTTCCTAAAGCCAGGGCCTGTGCCTAGGCCAAACCTTTTTTTTTCTGGCCTATTGTGAAATTTGCAATTGTTCTCAAACTGTTGTTTTGAAAAAAAAGTTCCCCACTTTTCTTCCTTGGCTTTCTGAAAAGCACTTACTAGCAAGGCAATTAAAAAGCACATTGGACATTCTGGTGTTTAGCAGAGTGGGACCTCTCATGGCGAGCTGAAATCCCCTACATGCCTGCGTCAATTTCCTGTTCAGTCTAGAGAGATACCAGCCACTTCCTCTATCTGGCCGGGTGGTGCTGTGGTACCTGCGTGTGGCAGTATTGTTTCTCATTCTTTTTCTGTTTCTTTTTACCCCAAGTGCCTGGTTGAATGTTTAACGTCGACTTTATCAACCTATGAGAATTTAACTTGGGGTCTCTGAGAACTCAATAGAATCTTAACTTACTGGTTTTTGTTTGTCTTTTACTAATTTCTGCCAGCAAAGCAGTCAGAGGGAAAGAATAGTTCAGTTAGAGGAGAAGCAGACCTATATGATAACTCATTTTTTTTTTTTATAAAGGCAAAGTCACGGTCTCATTAAGAAAGTAATATTACTGTCCCATGAAGCAAAGACGGTAAACACCTTTTTTGACTGGCACTGAAGTATATTTCCCCTGGAGTTTGCTTCAGAATAGAAGAAAGGGGCTCCTGAGAAGCCCATTGCCTCAGTTCTCTGTTCTTTTGTTTTGTCTTGTCTTGGGAAACCTTACTAGGAACTGTGGGTGAGTAGATGGGGATGAAACGATGAAGGAGCAGGAGGGATGTAGCTCTGATCCTTCGGATGATCCTTGCCATGACGGGCTGGTCTGCCCGGACCTGGGTCAGAGGAGAGGTGGAGGAAGGATGGATGGAGGGGTGAAGTGCCGGCGTGGGCTGTGGAGTTACACCGACCTGGATTCCCACTTTAGTACTTAACTCTGTGACCTTAGACGAGTCATTTGTTCTGTCAGGCTCAGAATCTTCATTTGTAAAATGGGGATAATAATATGGCTGACCTCACGGAGTTGCTGGGAAGATAAAATGAGGTTACCTACGTAAAGCACACGGCACAGGGCCTGACAGAGTGGTGGTCGTGGACGTGTTAACTCCAGCGCTCGGCACTCCGGGCTCGAGGCGCACAGTTTAGAGTGGGGTTATGTCGGTAGCTCTCCAACTAAATTGCAACTCTTGGAGGGCAGGGGTGGCGTCTGAAGCTTTTCTTGGTGTGGAGCTGGGCAGAGCAAGCTTAATAAATCCTCACGGATGGATTTGAGGGCAGCCTCTCGCACTGTGTGGCAACGCGGCTCAAATAAAGAGAAAAGGGGGCACCTTTGTGGTGTGAGCCCGAGTGTCCTTGTAAGTAACCCACGAGACCTCTGACATGGGAGGGATTCGATTTTGGGTCTCAGAAGAGCTTCTTCCCTTGGCTGTGTGTGGATGTTTGTGTTTATGTAAATATATAAAAGCCCGTTTGTGTAGGATTTATACCACCTAAAGGCACAAATTACCTTCAGTTCTTGTTATGAGGACTCTTCAGCGCCCACTGAAGCCCTCACAGTGTCCCGGCAACGCTGCCAACTTCCGCGAGGCTCCTGAACGGTGCGCTTCAGACCTCCCGGTGCACTTGGAGTTGAGCGTACTTGATTTACATTCTAATTCTTCGAAAACCTTCAGCTTTGATAGGATAACTTTTAAACAGAACAGGCAGCTAACCAAAACAGCCAACTTCCCAACAATTCTGGACAAATAGGCCTTTATTACATAAGCTTATTATTATTATTGATACTGGAAGCAGTTTTCCATTTGGTTTTATATGATGGTTGTTATTTTTGGGTGGAGATGGGAGGGTTTAAGTAACAAGCATTTTTTTTTTTTAAAACAGGTAACAAAAGCGGCAAATAAAAGGTGCAGTTTTTTCTCCCGTCTGTATGTCTGTCTCCAGGAGTGAGCACGGGAGGGAGCTGGTGAGAGGCAGGCCCTGAGAGCTGCTGAATGCACTCTCCTCTCCTGGCCCAAGTCTGGCCTGAGAAATGAAGGAGAGCGACTTCTCAGCATAAAGCTGGAGTCTGCAGTCAGAGAGACAGAGAGCGAGTCTGCGATAAACTCCATGGGGCAGAAAGGACTGAGAAAGGAAGCTGTCATCATGATGTTCCCAGGATCCTGTAGAGGGGACGTAATATCAGGCTAACGTGCACTTAGTGGTCATTTTACAAAAGTGACTCGTGCTCATTGTCATCAGTGTTTGGTAGGTGGTTCAGAATTTCCATTGGTGACTCTGCCTCGTTGCTGAGGGACCGTGTGTGATCTGGATCTGTATAACCCAAAGACTACGTTTTCATGTTTAATCCTAAGAACATTCCTTTGAGGAAGATAGTATTGTCCCTATTTTACAGATGAGGAATCAAGGCACAGAGAGGTTAAGCGTCTTGCCCAAGGACACACAGTGGGCAATACAAAGTCAGCGTCCCAACCCGGGTTTGTTTGATGCTAGAGTGGGTGCTCTTTTCATTATTTTCATGAAAATTCCTTCTCCGCCACGGGTCTCTCTGCCTCTCACAGTCTCCAGATGCATTAGCTGACCAGGATGGCTGTAACAAAGCACCAGAAACTGGGTGGCTTACACAACAGAAACAGATCGTGTCACAGTTCCGGAGCCTAGAACTCCAAAGCCAAAGTGTTGGCAGGATTGGTACCTTACGGGGGCTGTGAGGGAGGGTCTGCTCCAGGACACTCTCCTTGGCTTATAGGTCTTCTCCTGTGTCTCCTCCTATCATCTTCCCTCCGCGTGAGTCTCTCTGTCTCAATTTACCCTTTTTCAAGGACACCAGCCATATTGGATTGGGGCTCATCCTAATGACCTTCTTTTAACTTGATCACCTCTGGAAAGACCCCATCTCCAAATGACGTCACCTTCTGAGATACTGGAGTTAGGACGTCAATGTATTAATTGCGGGGAGGGGGCACAATTCAGACCATCGAACCAGACAGATCTCCTCTGGGTCACACACTCTAGCAGCTGTGTTTCAAACACTTGGTTTAGTGGCAAGACTTTTTTTTCCTATTGCCCCTTAACGTCTTTGTCCCTTTTATTTAATCTGTTGACTAACAGCCGTGAACATCGTCACTTTCCAAGTGGGCCTGCTCGCTGGAGTGAGTCTCCGGTCAACAGAGCATTCACTGGGCTCTGCTTTAATTAGCCAGGTGCCCAGGACAGCTGCTTCGGAACGCAGGTTCACAGACCAGCAGAGAGCAGAGGCGAGGCTGGCAGGGCTTACTGCGGATCCCGGGTGTCACTGAAGGAGCCCGGGCCCTGGGAACTTCGCTTCTGTTCTGGGAGGAAAAGAGAGGGAAGCTTAAGTGGGATTTGGGATTTTCTACCCTGGCTGTGTCTTCTAAAATTAGATGGGAACCAGAGGAAAAGTCAAGGCCCTGCAGTTTCATTCCCCTCTTTCCTCGTCTTGCCACCTATCAAGTCAGCTCTCTCCTTGGGTTCGTTGGCTGCTTCCGCCCCACGATCCAAACTGTAGTGGTTCCTCAAACCACTTCCTGTCTCCCCACTCCAGACCCGGTCCCAGCCCTGCCTCTCACTCCAAGGGGCCCCAACCTGCTAAGTCTCCTGCCTGTCCTCCCAGGTCTGTGGGAGGCAGCCCTGGACAGCGGGGAGCTCTGGATTTAAGGTTAGAAGGCCTGGATTTTCTTTTAGCCCCCGTCCCCTGGCCCAGCAGTGTGAACTTGGGCAAACCATCTAGCCCCTCTGCTCTCAGTGTGCTCACTAATCAAATGGAGATAGAAATGCCCGCCTTGCTCTCCTCCCAGGATGGTCGTGAAGACAGAACGCACTTCAAAGGAGCTGCCCTGGCATAAGCGGTTATGAAAATGAAGAAAACTCTGATTTTGCTTCTGTGGTATTTACCGTATGACATGTTGCTGGGGTCATTTTGTGGTCTCTGCGTTCGTGTGTGTGTCTGAGTTGGGCTGTGAATTCCGAGAGAGCTGAGGTCAGGCAGTGATGGGCTTCAGATGATTGATGAAAGCCGGTCTTGGAGAAGAGGGGAAAGACCAGTAGGTGACAAAGTGGGTATCAAAGAAGGTTGCAACGGAGAGAGTGACTTGTTTTCTCTGAGTCACGAAGGGTTTAGTCATGTCAGTCGTTAAACATTGACTTAAAGTGTTAGACAGCTATTGCTGACCTAGAGCAGATGTTTCGAAAGCTATTTTTAATCAACCACATGATGGATATTTTTTACTACTCCTTTGTGTCTTAATTAAAACAGATGAAAAACACCCTTTGTGTCCGATAGTGACACCACTGACTCACCATGTGGGGAATTCCTCTCATAGTCCATGTTTGTCTGAGTAATTTCATTATCTTACATCTTCAGATTTAAATTTGAATGACTCCCAAAGTAAATGACTTTCAAGCAAATTAAAAAAAAGTAGTTGCTTAACAAAATGAGTAATTTGGGGCGCACTTTTGTTTATAGTTGGTAAATTATAAACTTCATATTTTATGTCTGAGCTTGAGAAATAGTCCAGAAACAATGGATGGTTCTCTGTAGGCTTAGAAATAATTTCCTAGAATACAACTTGGGTCATTTTTGTCTGAATATTTGAACAAGGGCGGCCTTGTTCCCCTTTCCTCCTGGGAATGCAGGCTCCCACGAGGGGAGGAGAGAGCTGCTCAGCCCATCCCTCCCACTCTTTGTGGCTGCCATAGGGGCTGATGCAGGGAGAGTGCAGGGCAGGCGCAGAATGGGGGCAATTTGTTTTTTTTAAATTTGAGGACTCTGATGTGCCAGTTACTGGGCAAGGTGCTAGGAATAAATGTATCTATACAAAAAGACACCACTAATTCTGGATTTGTGATGTTAGGCCAAAAGTTTTGGGATGGGCTGGCAGTTGAGCTGCATCTTGAAGCACCGGTGGTTTTCTGATTAGGAAAACACGAGGGAAAGACATTCTAGGCTGAGAGCACAGCCGAAACAAAGGTGTAGGGGTGGGAGTGGTGGTCTACTTGAGGAACGTTCTAGAACTCTTTGATTGTAGTTGGAATATAGGGTACAGGGAAGGAAAGATGCAATGAAACATGAGGCCAAAAAGATTAGTTTGAGACTAGATCATGAAGTGCATTGAATAATTAGCCTAAAGAATTTGAATTTGATCCTGGGGCACTGGGGAGCCAGCAAAGGTCTGTACAAGGGGCAGAGTGGCCTGGTCTGTCCTGTGTTTAGGGAGGGACCCTGGCAGCCACATGAAGGATGGATTGTGCGCGAGAGAAGGGAGGCAGGGTGAGTGTTTGGAAGGCAGGCTATGATAGGAGTCTGAACTAAGGCAGTAGTATGGAAGTTTCCAGACCGGGCAAAATGGTGGAGGGGAGGAAATAAAATAGACTGGCAGCTGCACGTGTGGACCGATAGACTGATTCAACAAAATGTTGCTGAGCACTTACCACATGGCAGACACTGTGTGCAGCTGAAAGTACAAAGATGAAGAGGACAGGGTCCCTGCTCTCGAGGACGTCCCCTGACTTAGCCCTGACTGTGTCCCCCGGGCTCGTGGCACCTGCACTATTAGAGGGGGCTATCCAGTGCGGGGCTGCCAGGGTGCGGGGGAAGGTGGAGGGACCTTTAACTTGAGTCTTAAAAGCATGGTGGTGAGCTGGTTGTGGCCCTAGGCTGCTTTTTAAACATGGTTGCCATTGCTCTGGGGATAGGGACTGGTCTTAACCTTGGCTCTAAAGGCTTCGCCTAATCTGGTGCACTCACTGATGATCCAGCCTCTGCTCACAGCATCTCCTCTTCCCTCTCCCACTGGGGCTCCTTTCAGTCTTTCGGGGGCACAACACTCTCCCCTGCCACAGGAATTTGCCTCTTGCCTTTGTCTGGAGAGCTCTCGCTCCTCCCAGATCCCAGTGGAATCATCCCTTCCTTAGAGAAGTCTTTCCTGAGTCTTCAGACTCAGTCCTATCTCTGTTCTGTGCTCACATTCGCACCTCGGACGTGTCTCTCCCTGCACTTTTTCCAAACTATAAATATGCACTTGTGTGGTCCCTTGATTTACATGTGTCTCCTCCCACTAAATGGTAAGCTCTTTAGGGCAGGGATTGTGTCCGGTTTTGCTGGGCACTGTACCTTCAGTATTTGCACAGTGCCTGGCACATAGCACACACTCAATAAATATATATTGGCTGACTGCTGGACTAAAGTAATTAGTTAAAGGAAGAAGGGTATTTCAGGAATAGGGAACAGCATAGACAAAGGTGCAGTGGTTTCTTCTGGGGATATTCTAGGAACAACTAGTGACTGGCTTATGGGAGGGAGGTTAAAGGGGAGGAAAAAAGATGAGGCTAGGAAAGTGTGTTGGGTAAACTTGGAAAGAAGCACCTGTGCCATTCTTAGGACACCCTGGGTGCAAGTTAGGTGCTCTTATCATACTCTGTTCTTCACCCATCAGACACTGCATTCTAATTGTTGGCTTGATGAAGCTAGACTATAAGCTCCTGGAGGGCAGGGGCTCTGCCTGCCTTGATTGTTAACTCCAGAGTCTAGAACAGTGCCTCGCATTTGGTAGGAATCAACAAACACTTGCTGAATGAATGAATGAGCAAATGAAAAGCTCCCTTGAAAGCTTTTATTATGGGGGCTATGGGGAGCCATGGAAGGTTGTTAATATATTTAGATTTGCTCTAGGAAATGTTACTTTGACAGCAGGGTGGAAAAGAGAAAGGTGTTTTCATTTATTTTAGCCTTCCATATTGATAGTTGAGAGTCTGGATTTGCTTAAAAGGAGTGAAGGTACAGACTGATCAGAGTGGAATAGACTGGAGGCAGGAGATCAATCAGGCAGCTGTTATAGGAACTCTGGGGAAGATGCTGGTAGATGGTTAGGGTGGTAGCTGTAGGGCTGGAAGGAGGGGTAGAATTGAGAGAGATCCAATTTGAATGGCTGGATGGAAGGTGAGGTGTTGGGAGCAGGCAAAGATGACCCCAAGATATTCAAGATTTCAGTTTGCCAAAGAAAGGTCAAACTTCTTGCCAGCGGGGTCTTGCTGGGGAGACGAAGGGGAAGTGAGCAGAGAAGACGGAGGGGAAACCACCTCCAGGCCCTTCAGGACCCTTCTGATGAGCTGGCCTTCCCCACTTGCTCAGGCATCCCTATTCTAGACTTTGGCCAGAATAACGAGACAGAAGAGAGTGCTTGGAAGGCAATATGCTAATGAATAAGCAGCTGATTATCATGTGAGACCACACAGCTTTTCTTTTCCTTCTAAATTCACTTTTATCCATTTCTTTGTATTCGAAGCAAGCAAAATGGCAACAGACACTTGGGGTTTCTTCACTGCCTATTAATATGCAGTAATGGTCTGGAATAAGTTAAGTGGATCTAGCATTTTCCCACTTTTCACTCATTAAAGCTTCTCTCTTGTTAGATTTAAGAATCATTCACTTCTTCATTGAGAAACCACTCTGCAGAGGGCTGGATGGGAAGAGGTATGTGGCTGGGCCTGATTAGGCTATAGGATGGCAGTAGAGGGTTTGGTGGCTTGAACCAACCCCAGTAGAACAATCAAACCAAACTTGGAGGGGATGGGGGTTGTTTGGGGGACCTGGGGATATTGTAGGTGCAGATGGACCATGCTACAGAGAGAGACTAGATGAGAATGAGGGGTGCATTGTTGATAGAGACAAAGTCAAAGCAGTGAATGGGATGGGACGGAGGGGGATGTACAGAGCTGTCCAGAATCTCGAGCTTGCATCTCACGCATGCGTACTTTCATCACCTCCACCTGGAGCACCAGCCTTTCCGTTTCCAGGAGATAAAGAAAGAATGATTACAAGGGCTGTCTAAGCAAGTCTCAAATCTGTAGGACAGGCAGTCAGGGAGAGAAGATCACTGACAGACTTAAGTCCATAAACAAGGGCTGAAGCTGTCATCCACTGGCAGACGGGAAGGGAAGATCTCAAGCAGGATGGCACTCCTTGGGCACGGGCCATAGCTGTGGTCCACAGGTGAAATTTCTTCACTCTGAGTCTGCCTGTTTAGTGGCTACATGACTCATGAGGCATGTGTGTGTGGTGGGAGTGGGGGAAGATCCTGGACCAGAGGTCAGGAGACCTGGGCTTGGATGGCCTCCACCATCCTGTGGCATATTCACCTTTCAGAATCTCAGTTTTCTTCTCTGATAGGAAAGACGGTAGATTCAATGGTCTCCCTCCTGGGTAGAGGAGAAAGACAAGAGTGGGATCTGCCTGAAGGTGCCAGAGCCCATCTGGACAGTTGAGAAAGTCTCTTGTTGTTTTTGAGAGTAGTGACTGAAGGAGGAGAGAAAGCAAGAATTTCAAGGTTCATAAGTCCAGGCTCATCCATAGATGTGGTCCTGGAGAGTCAGGGAGTCATCAGTGGGGAGGAGGCAGGGGAACAGGACCAGGACTAGGGTCAGGCTACTTCTGAATCACCAGGGTAAAAATACAGATCCCAGGGCCCTCATTCAGAGGGGATATGCTTCAGTTGTTTTCACATAGGACACTCCAGGGCACAAAATTTCAGAAGGCATCACTCTTAGGGTATTTAAGGGCCAACACTCCTCTTGCTAGTGACTACCTCCTTAAATTTTGCACCCTAGACTCCCACTACCTCACTTTAGAGGTTGGTATTCTGTCCAAACCGGAGAAATGACCAGGGCAACCCAGAATAGCTCATCTGGGATGGAAGGCATAGCAGAGAGAAAGGGAAGAGAGAGAGACTTCTTGGATAGCCAGGCAGAGAAAGATGTCCAGAAAGGGGCCAGCCTCAGTTTAATCTAGAACCCAATCTTTTTTAAAATCAGGTGTATTACGGTATAATTGACAAATGAAATTGTAAGCTATTTAAAGCGTACTTAGTGATGATTCGCTATCTATACACATTGTGAAAGGATTCCTTCCATCTAATTCATTAACACATTCATCACCTCACATATTTGTCTTTTTTTTTTTTGGTGAGAATATTTAAGTTCTATTCTCTTAGCACATTTCAATTGCGCATTACAGTGTTATAAGCTATAGTCACCATGTTATAACTTATACGAGTGACAAGATGACTAAGATGCTCAAATCTTATTTATAACAGAAGGTTTGTGCCCTTCTACCAACCTCTCCAGATTTCCCCCACCCCCCAACCCCTTGGTAACCACTTTTCTACTCTCTGTTTCTGAGTTTGACTTTTCCTTTAGATCCCACATATAGTGATATCATGCAGTGTTTGTCTTATTTTTCTTAGCATAATGCCCTCAAGGTCCATTCATGTTGTGGCAAATGGCATTGTTTAGGGGACCTGGGGATATTGTAGGTGCAATTTATCTTCTTCTTTCTCATGGCTGAATAATATTCCCTTGTATATTGTACCACATCTTCGTTATCCATCCGTTGACAGACATCGAGTGTGTTTCCGTATCTTGGCTATTGTGAAAAACGCTGCAATGAACATGGGAGTGCAGATATATTTTTGAGATCCTGTTTTCATTTCCTTTGGATGTGTACCAAGAAGTGAGATTGCTGAATCATATGGTAGTTTTGTTTTTAATTTTTTGAGGAACCTCCATACTGCTTTCCATAGTGGCTGCACCAATTGACATTCCTACCGTCAGTCCCCTTTCTCCAAAACCTCACCAATCCTTGTTATCTCTTGTCTTTTTGATGTCTGACATTCTAATAGGTGTTAGGTGATATCTCACTGTGATTTTGATTTGCATTTCCCTGATAATTAGTGATGCTGAACACTTTTTCATGTACCTTCTGGCCATCTGTATGTCTTCTTTGGAAAAATGTCTATTCAGATTCTCTGCCCATTTTGGAAAAATATCTGTTCAGATCCTCTGCCCATTTTTTTCTTCTTTTTTGTGAGGAAGCTTGTTGCCGAGCTAACATCTGTGCCAGTCTTCCTCTGTTTTATGTGGGATGCTGCCACAGCATGGCTTGACGAGTGGTACTAGGTCTGTGCCCAGGATCTGAACCTGTGAACCCCTAGCCGCCCGAGCAGAGTTTACAAACTTAACCTCTATGCCACTGGGCCGGCCCCTCCTCTACCCATTTTTTAATCAGATTGGGGTTTTTTTGGCTATTGAGTTGTGTGAGTTCTTCATATATTTTGCATATTAACCCCTTATCAGATATATGATTTGCAAATATTCTCTCCCTTTATGTATGTTCCCATTTCATTTTGTTGATGGTTTCCTTTGCTGTGGAGAAGGTTTCTGGTTTTATGTAGTCCTACTTGTTTATTTTTGCTTTTGTTGCCTTTGCTTTTGGCGTCAAATCCAAAAAATCATCGCCAAGACCAACGTCAAAGAGCTTACCCCCTATGTTGTCTTCTAGGAGTTTTACGGTTTCATGTCTTAAATATAAGTCTTTAATCCATTTTGAGTTGATTCTTGTGCATGGGATATGATAAGGGTCCATTGCATGTGGCTGTCCAGTTTTCCCAGCACCATTTATTGAAAAGACTATCCTTTCTTCATTGTATATTCTTGGCTCCTTTGTTGTAAATTAATTGACCATGGGTTTATTTATGCTCTCTATTCTGTTCCATTGATCTATGTGTCTGTTTTTGTGCCAATACCATACTGTTTTGGTCACTATAGCTTCGTAATGTAGTTTGAAATCAGGGAATGTGATGCCTCTGACTTTGTTTTTCTTTCTCAAGGTTGCTTTGGTTATGCTTTTGTGGTTTCATTCAAATTTTAGGATTGGTTGTTCTATTTCTGTGAAAATGCCTTTGAATCTAATAGAGATTGCATTGACTCTGTAGATTGCTTGGGATAGTATGGACATTTTATCAAGGTTAATTCTTCCAATCCATGAGCATGGAATATCTTTCCATGTATTTGTGTCTTTAATTTCTTTCAGCAATGTCTTATAGTTTTCATGTTCAAGTCTTTCACTATTTGGTTAAATTTATTCCTAGGCATTTTATTATTTTTTGATGCAATTGTAAATGAGATTGTTTTCTTAATTTCTCTTTCTTGATAGTTTGTTACTAGTGTATAGAAATGCAACAGATTTTTGTATATTGATTTTGTATCCTGAAAATTTATGAAATGTGTTTATTAATTCTAACAGTTTTTTGGTGGTGTGTTTAGGGTTTTCTACATATAATATCATGTTATCAGCAAATAGTGACAGTTTTACTTCTTCCTTTCCAATGTGGATGACTTTTATTCCTTTTTCTTGCTTAATTACTCTGGCTAGGACTTCCAATACTATGTTGAATAAAAGTGACAAGAGTGAGCATCCTTTTGTTCCTGGTCTTAAAGGAAAAGCTTTCAGCGTTTCACCATTGAGTATGACGTCAGCTGTGGTCTGTCATCTTTTTTGAATAGACACTTCTCATATTGCTGTAAGCCTTGGGTTAATTTCTGGAGTTCTGAAAAAGTTGATTCTGACAATTTTTTGCCAGTTTTCTCATTGGTTTTATGGAGGAGAGAATTTTAGGAGGTCTTTACTCTGCTATTTTCACTGACATCACCTGTAATGTGTTTGAAATGCCCTTCTGTGTGATTGCCTTCTCATTTCTCAAAACTCAGCTCCAATGTCTCCTTTCTTGTGAAGACTTCTCTGGGTCCTCTGGGCAAAGGAGCCAGCTACTTCTTCATTCTCCTCCACCTCTGTGTTCATGCCTCTGCTATTTCACTTTTCACAAATAACCATTATTTACATCTGCTCCTGTCTCCCCTCTCGGCCTCCAAGTTTCTGGCTTGTGATTTATTCATTCCCCATGGCCAGGTTCAGTCCTGACACACAGTAATTATTCTAGGAGCCCTCAGAGCCTAGCCAGGGGGCTCTCAGCCTCCGGCACCATCTCTCTCCTGCTGCTTCTGTGACTCCTGGCGGACCTCTGTCTCTTCATTGTACTGGATGTGCAGAGCTCTTTGTGATGACCATAAGCTCAGAGTTGACACACTGAATGTATGAGGAAAATAGGAAGCAAAAGGTACAAATAATGTCTGTGTGAGGTTAAACAGTAATAATAACGATGATAATAATAATAATAGCAGCTAATACTTACTGAAAACAGTCTGTGCTAGATACCAGGCTAAGAGGTCTGTATTTAATATCTCATTTAATTCCATCATCAACCATATGAGGTAGGTACTATTATACTAACTTTACAGGTGATGCTGTGTAAAGGAAGTGGCAGAGCTGGGGTTGGAGGAAGGCCTGGCTAAAGCCCATATTCGTAACTGTCCCTTTGGGGGGATCTATAAGAGGCATTTGGAAGAGGGGGAGCCATACCACGCTTTCCCCTCCCTGGGACCTGTTCTGCCTCCTTGACTAAAGAGATGCGGCTCCCAGGTGTGTTCAGCCCATCCCGGGCTCAGCTGGGCTACCTCGTGCTTTGAAGCAACATATCACTGAGTGCTGCTGTAGGAACCAGGCCCCAGGGCAGCCTGATGGAGAGGCCCCATTTCCCTGGCACTGGGGAGACAGGTGCAGCCCTGAGGAGAGAGATGACAAAGATCCCTCATCATCATCCCAATTCCAACATGGTGACAGCCCCAGACTGCTGGGAAAGCCAACCCATACAAAGGTGAGATGTAATCCAGAGGGCTCAGAACATTTCAACAAATGTTAATATCAGTGTCTCCAATACAGCCCTGTCAGCGGGAAGGGAGAATTCTGCTAGCGTGCATGGGGCACACTTTTTGGCACAAGGGATCTGGTTGCTAAGCAACAGTAGCTGGCCTCCCCTCCTCCTCATAACCTTTTTCTCTGTTTCTAAGCATCCAGTTAGCATATGGGAGGGGCTGAGGCTGCCCAGCCCAGCCCAGCCCAGCCCTTGGCCCCCTTTCGTGCAACAAGGGGTCTATTCATGGTTTCTGAGCAGAGTTCATTGTCTCTCTGGAGTGCGCACGTGTGTGTGTGTGTGTGTGTGTGTGTGTGTGTGTGTCTAGGGGGAATCAAGGGGAGGAGCCGTGTGTGAACTAGGGAGAGCTCACCCTACAGCCAAGCTGGCTGGGCTATTTCATCAATGCTGATCCAAGAACAGGAGCAGAACCCTGTCCAGCAAACCCTAAGGCTTTACGTCGGTGCCACTGATCCACACGGTAAGGCTACATCTCTGTGCCATCCCGATCTAGCCTCTCTCTCCCCACTGCTCTTGGGATTCTAAGCTGGTGGAAAGAGCTCCTCTGGCAGCTCTGGTGCAGGGGTAGATCCTAGGGGGGGCCCTGTGTGGCCAACCTCTTGGTTTTCCCCCCAGGGATTGTTTTTTATTTTCCTCTCTTCCCCCCACATACTTTGCACATGGGGAGTGCTGAGTAAATCATTATTACATTGAAATCTTGCTCAAAAGAAGGACCAAGAGATCCTATACCATTAAAGACCATTTTTCCAGGCTACCACATGAGCTTGGACAGGTGGGTTTTGAGGTGGGGCGGCACCTGAGGTGGGGCCAGTTTGTCCAGTGGCTGAACCTGAAGCCAAGCTCCCTTGCTACTGAGACAGGAGGAAAGGCTGGGCATGCCCTGGAATTCTCTCAAGACCAAGTTCTGCCTCTCTGCTCAGAGGGACACCAGCTCAAGAGAAACCATATCCCCAGAGAAGAAACCAACACCTCACCCCAGTAGGCACTTCTCTGTTTTCTTCGGGGTGCTTGCCTGGCTCTCTCAGGTCTGCTAGTCTTCAGTCTTACTGTCCCTGCCCTATGAGTCTCACTTCTAGGCACAAGAAGGAGTGCGTATGGTTGGGTGCAAGCCATGACCCCTGTTTCTGGTGGAGAAGAAAGGCCTTCTGGTGGTGGGAGGTCCAGCCCTACAGACCCAGGGCTGTGATTGGTGTAGGAGATGGGAAGTAGGAGTGGTGTCTTGCTCCATAAAGAAGGTTGGGCTGCTGCCTGATTTGTGACCTGAGCCAGCTTAGGTGCTCACACGTCTGGTGGAGTGATTTTCAGGGCGATTTAGAGGCGACTGAGCAAGGTGAGTCTGACAAAGGCCTTCCTTCTCCCAGCCAGAGGATCAGGAAAGCCAGTTGGATGGAGCACAAAGGCAGGATGAGGAGGGTTTTAGTGTGAAAAGAACCTTCCACATGACACATGAAAATCCCATCTAAGCCAATAATGTTTTAGAGTCGGTGTTTCAGGTTTTTATGATCTTTGGGCATAACCCTGTGTGTTGACAGGGAAAGGTGGTCTGCAGGGGAAATGGGAGTCACTTCCACTTTAAGGGGTCTTGTCTACTTTACTGGATTATAAGTTCCTTGAAGAAAGGATCCATAGCTTATACATATTTCTATTAATATTGTTATTATACCTAATATTTGCATTGTACTTTATAGATCCCTTTCAATTACATCATCTTATTTAGCCTGCCTTCCTTCCTCCCCCCCTTTCTTCCTTCCTTCCATTCTTTCATTCAGTGTATATTGATTGAATTCTCACTTCACGCTAGGCCTTGAACCAGGCCCTGGGATGCCTAGAGCAGTGAGGAAAGAGAGAGAGAAATAAATGAGCACAGTACAAGGGCACGAGAAGTGCTCTATGGGTTGAAGAAAGCTTCCTGGAGAAGCAACATCTAAGCTGAGTCTTGAAGGGTCAGCTACGTGGGGGAAGGGACTACAGGTGCAGAGTCTCCGTGGTGTGAGGTTGCATAAATGTGCTGAAGGTTGGCACGTGTGTCAGTATGACCCTGAGTTCCTCTGCGGAGGGAGTCAGTGCGGGCTGGGAAGGATGGAGAGGTGAGGAAGGGCAAGATCACTGAGGATTTTGTGAGCCATGCCACAGACCTTTGGATTTCTCCTGACGGCTAGGAAGACTCATTGAGTATTTTAAAGATGAGGTTAACTTGCTCATATTTGCATTTTAGAAAGATTGCTCTGGCATGGAGAATGGATGGAGGGGGACAAGAACTGGAGGAGGGAGATTACTCCTTGGGAAGTAGGGGTTATCACTCTTATTTTATAAATGAGAAAACTGAAGTTTGAAAGAATGTTGAGTTGTCAGGTTCACATAGTAGGCTGTAGGCCTAGCTTTCAACTGCTAGTCCAGTGTTTTCCCCAAGATCTTATTTTCCATTAGTCTTCTTCATGGCACATGAACTTCAGGCAAATGTCTAACTTACTCTGTTCTATGCATTCTTACCCTCATGACTTTGCCTATTCAGTCCTCTTTGCCTGCAATACCAAAACCCATGTATGTCAGTTCAAACTTTATTCATCCATGAGGGTCTATCTCAGATGCTGCCTCTTCTCAGAACCCTTTCTTGATCTCCCTAGTGAGAATTAAGCTCTCCTTCTGAATGCCAGTGGTAGTGTAAGTGAACTTTTCTTCTGTCGCTTAACATGTATCGCTTTGTTTACATGACTTATCTTCAGGACTCAGCTGTAAGTTCTTTGAGATGGTAGTGGTGGAGGTCCGTGTTGATTTATCTTGAACTCCATACAGTATCTCCCATCATGGCCTGCCCACTTGGGCTAAATAATAATGAATGAATGAACAGATGGTGCACTGGGGAGGGGCACTTCTTCCTCTCGATAGGAGGGAATGAAGGAGGGTGGGATCTGGAGGCTTCAGGAGGGATATTGCTGGATTCAGCAGATGCCCTCACAGGTCGTGGGAGGCAAGGTGACGGGGTGGTGAAGAGCATAGTCTTTGGAGTGGGCCCAATCTGGGTTCAAGGCTCTGCTCTGACACTTCCTGGCTGTGTGTGAGTAAGGTGGGTGGGGTCAGGGGCTCCAGGAGAGCAGAGAGGGCCTGGAGGGGCAGCTAAGGGAACATGTGGGGGGGTCCCCAAGATGAATAAAGGCTTGCAAGCAGCAGTGAGGGCATGGCTGAGGTTAGAGAATGGGGATTTGCAGTGGGCTGTGGCTTCTCTCCTTGGTAGGGGGATCCCGAGTGACTGACAACTATTTCCTCAGAGCCTGATGCTGGACGGCCAAGCCCCCATGGAGGCTCAGTATGCAGAGGAGGGCCCAGGGCCCGGGATCTTCAGATCTGTGCTGGGAGACCCACTACGGAGACCGGAGGCCCAGCAGCAACCCAGTAGGCCAGACTGAGCCATAGGGGAATGACAGGGTGGGGACAGTGAAGGGATAATCTTCCTATATCCCCCAGATTCTCTTCTTCCCCAGATCCTCCTTGGGTCAGCCCCAATTGGTGGATGGCGAGAGGCTGCCTCACTATTTATCCCAGACATGCTTTTGCTCTGTTTCCATTTGGGGGATTGAAGGGGCTCTGGCGGCTTCAGTGGTCAGGGGGCTGCCCCCACCCAGACGGAGCAGAGGGAGGCGGGCAGGTACAGTGGGGTGAACTCCTGCTGCAGCTCAGTGGCTGCCTAGCCCCGGGGTTGTGCCTCAGGGTGGGGTGAGGCTGGCAGGCAGGCACAGGGCACCTAGGTCCTCCTCTGCCCTCCCTGACAGTCTCTCCGTCAAGACGCTGGTGCTCCAGGCGGCGTGGCTGTGCAGTGCTGGGAGCCCTGGGGCTGCTGGCTGGGGCGAGTGTCGGCTCATGGCTTCTAGGTTAGTGCTGGGACTTCAGTGGTCTGGAGAGGGACAAAGAATAGGATCTGGGAGATACTGGAAGAGAGGAGCAGGTGCTGAGTAGGTGTTAAAGGCAGATGAGATGAGCGTATTTCTCATCCACTCTGAGTAGACAACAAGAGAAGGGATGACATTGCAATAGATGGGATTAAGGGTCCATGTAGGAAGAACATTTCAGTCCTACAGTGAGAAGTGTAGAGTCCTTGAGTGGATGATCCAGGGAGGCCTTAGTCAAACTTCTTCTAGAAATCTTTCCCAGTCGGAGAGATACAGAGACAGAGAGACAGACAGAGAGCTATGCCTCTCCTCTGCATGTTAGCTGGAGACCTGCGTAAAGCAGGGTGGTGGATGGAGACCCCAGGCGGGTGCTTTTGCCTCCCTCTGCTGCAGATATCTCATTCTGCCTCTTGGCTGCCTACTATGGGAACCCCTCCCTTCCCCAGCCTCTTCTCTGTGACCCTCTCCTTGTCCTTGTCCTCTGAAGTGCTGTATCTGTGGCCAGCTGCCTCTCAGCCTGTTCCGCGGAACTCGCAGGATGAGGAGATGACTTTGAACTGCTCAGAGGCCAGCGGTGGCGAGGAAGCCCTCCTCCCCTCAATTCCCAAAGCAGGTGGGCCACAGCCCCAAGGCTATGAGACTCCTCCCCAGCCCAGGCTCCCTTTGCAGCTCTGGGATCCCCCCTTCCGGCTGGGGGCAAGAAGACCGAAATGGAGGGCCATGAATTCATTGCCATCCATCTGGATCTCCTCCTCTCCTGTGAGGGTAGTGACATGGTCCTGCATTGCAGAGCTGATTTCTGACTTAGGGCTTTCAGCACTCCCTGGGGACTGTCTTGATCTCTAGCTGGGGCAGGGCTGGGAGCCCAGGTGACTTGCCATTTGGGGCAGAGTGAGCCGCAATGTGGAGGAAGAGGAGCCAGGTGTGTGTGGGGAACCAGCGTGTGAGCAGCAGGAGTCTTTGCCCAGTGGCCACCTAGCGGGCTGGGAACATCACTTGACATTGTCTGCCTCTTCCCCCTACCTCGCATTGTCCTCTCCCCTCCAGGTAAGAGTTGCAGATCAGAAGATATGATGCCGCCAAGGCTGGGGTTAGAATCAGTTCCAGACTAGAAAAAGCTTGGGGCCTGCCTTTTGCTAGACATGGGACTTTGGGTACGTTACTTCTTTGAGTTTCCATTTCCTTCTTTATGAAGTGGAGATAAAAATATTTACTGCATAAAGCTGTAAGGATAAAGTGAGCTAATACATAGAAGTGTTTAGTACCGAGTCTGGAAAAGCAGACTCTCAATAAATGGCAACCATCACTAGCATTGTCACAAGATTCGAAATCAGAAGCCCTCGCCTTGGTCCTGGCTCCATCACTTGCAGATTCTGTGATCTTATACAAGCCGTTTAACCTTACGTGCATTAGTTTTCCCGGGAGGATGGTAATCCTCACCCCATAGGGCGGACAAGGAGTGATGGAGCATGTTTAAAAGCACTTGGTTAAAACACAAAACTGAAATCCTGCACAAACAGGAGTTATTTTGTTCTCAGAACTGGCCTGGCGCGCTGGGGAACAGGGAGCCTGACATTGGGTGACCCAGCTGCTATCATTAAGGCTTCTTCAGGTCCCACAGTGGCCAGGTCCAGCTCCCCCTACCCACCCTGCCCCTCCACCCTGCAATACGTAGGATGTGCTTTCACGCTGTGGTTTCAGTATCTTTCAGAATAAACAAGGAGGACTTCTTGCTGCAAGTACAGGTGAGGGCCCGGCCAGACTGGCTCCTGGTCTGCCATGAGGGCTGGAGCTCTGCCCTGGGGGTGCGGATCTGCCGCAGCCTGGGGCACCTCAGGTAACTGGGGCCAGAGCTGGGGCCTGGGGACCATGGAGGGCTGGTGGGTGGGAGAAGGGGAATTGGAGACCTCTATCTGCCTGTCACCACCAAAGTACTCAGGAAATGGCAAGAGATCATTTTGGCCGTCTCCTGGCCTCTGGGCATGATGGCACCCCAGCCTGTTTCTCTCCTTTGAGCATCCCTGCTTTTTAACAAATATAAATCCCAGAAGAGGTCCTTGTCAAAGTGTAGCTCAGTCACCGTGCGGGGATAGTATCTCATGCACATTCCAGTTATGACTGACCACCATCTCTCATGCTGCTGTTTAAAGCCGATTTCCTCCTATTCTGTCCCCCTGTTCTGCCAAGACTCACTCACCACAAGGGAGTGAACCTGTCTGACCTCAAGCTCAACAGCTCCCAGGAGTTTGCTCAGCTCCCTCCTAGACTGGGAGGCCTCCTGGAGGAGGTGTGGCAGCCCAGGTAGGGCTTCTGAGGAGGTTGAATGGAGTCCCTTACTTCCTGGTGAATAGTCCAGCAAAAATCTTGGAGATGTAAGATAGGAGGACAAAGAAGATCATTTCCCAATCAGAAATTACTAACTCACTTCACACGAGCCCTGCCCATCAAAGTTTTCATATGTTACCTTATTTGCTCCTCATAAGAACTGCAGGATTGGTTGTTATCGTCACAGGATTTGAACTGGTACTTTTATCCCCATTTTACAGGTGGGGAAATTGAGGCTCAATGAGATAAAGGGACTTGTCCAAGGTCACAGAACTAATAAGCAGCCAAACCAAGTCTTGAAACCAGGCTCCTGTCTCCAAACTAAGTGCCGTCTCAGCCCTGCCATAGTTTACTTGGATAATGCTGGTATCTCAGGAGAGCAAGGGTTGATTTGTTCTGGCTAAGAGCAGCTTGGGGCCTGGAGACACTCCAGGGAAGAGGGACCTGGGATGGATCAAGCCCTTCTCCAAATCCTGGGGGTGGGCACAAGTAGAGAGGGTCTTTGCCTTGCTTGGGCTCCCTCAAGCTTTCTAGCGGCCTCCTGGGCTGGCTGGCTGGGCATGCCATCGTTGCTCTCTTCCTTGCACCTCTTTTCCTGTCTGGACTGTTCCCTCAGGCCCCTCCTATGCAGCTGCTGTCCTCTGAGGGGCCATCATGGGAATGTGGCTGCAGAAGGGGAGGCTTGGAATGTTTCCCTGTCTTAGATACCTAAAGGGGCAAAGGGAAGTAGAGGTGGGATGGACTCTGCCAGGGGAGCCAGGAGGGCTGTGGGTTTGGGAAACTAGATGAAACTGGAAGGATCCAGACGTTGGACTGCTGGGGGCAAGAGGTGAGTAAAGAAAGAGAAGAGGGCTTTGGTCCAAAAGGAATTGAGGTTTGTGCTGAGAAAGAGGAGGGAAGAGGAGAGCAAGGACATGAATATTCGGGGTCCGGGCAAAGGGCTTGAGAAAGAGGATAGAGTACCCTCGGAAGGAGCACAGGGCACCAAGCCTTGTTCGCTCACGCACTTGCTTATCCCCTCATCCATCAAATACACAAGGGCCCTTGGTGGGAACAGCTGGACTGTCTTACCTATAAATACTCCATCTGTAACTTGGGGCTCTGCCCAATCAACCCTCGAGGACCGTGAAGTCCTGCTGGTGGCCTGGGGTGACTGGGCAGAGTGTGCCCTGCTGTCCTGGAGACCTGTTGTGAGGAGGGGCCTAGGGGCTTGGGTGGGGGCGGGAAGCAGATGGCTGTGGCTACGCATGAGGCCCCCCTCTGTCTCCACCCCGCCAACTACCCTCCTCCTCCATGCCCTTGGGTGGGCCCCTGCCCAGCTTCTTGCTGGCACCTCTGTTTTGCAGGGACAACTGCACTTCTGGCCAAATCGTTTCCCTCAAATGCTCTGGTGAGTCATGTCTGGGGTCCAGGAAGGTGGCAGTGGGAGGAAGGAGTCTCCCCCCTGCCCTGAGTGTGGAAGAGCCCCATAGAGACACTCAGCTGGGCCTGGGGTGGGGTTCCTTACCCACCTGCCCATCAGCCTGCCAGGCCCCTTCGTGCAGACACAATTCTGCCCGAACAGAGCCCTGTCGAAGCCTCTGTCACATCCCGCCACACCAGCCACTGGTCTGGGTGGATGACCTCCTCACGTCACTACTTGACACTACCTGCCTTGACCTCTGACCCACACTCCCACTTTCTTATGGAGAGCCCCAAAGGTGGAGTTACTATTGGCTATTAACTGGTTAGCAGCTTCAGGAGACTGAGGAGGGTGGTGGACTGGGGATGGGCACAAGTCCAGAGGGTCTTCACCCTGCTTGGGCTTCTTTAAGCTTTCCAGCAGCCTCCTGGGTGGGCTGGCTGGGCATCCCCTCAGGGGCCAAATGGGAGACAGCCTGTGGAGTTCCTTTCATGCTATTCAGCTATCATCTCTTCATCTGTCCTTCACCCATCCATCCACACACCAACATTTCAACCCCTCCTATGGGACAGGCATTTTGTTAGGTATCAGGGCTCCACAGATAACGCAAGCGCAGTCTGTGAGCTCACAGCCTGATGGGGCAGGCAGGTGTGTAACCACATTCCTACCTTTCGGTCCCTCCTACTTAGGACCAGGAGTAATAGATGAGAGCTGTCCACAGTGGGCCACTCCCTGAGAGTCAGCCTCTCTTTCTTTCCATCTCACTGGTGCTTCTCTGTTCGCAGAGTGTGGGGCAAGGCCCCTGGCTTCCCGGATAGTCGGGGGGCAGGCCGTGGCTCCTGGGCGCTGGCCATGGCATGCCAGCGTGGCCCTGGGCTCCCGGCACACATGCGGGGGCTCCGTGCTGGCGCCACACTGGGTGGTGACCGCTGCGCACTGCATGCACAGGCAAGTCTCGGGTCTGCTAGGGAGGAGCAGGCCCCGTTGTCTTTTCTGTTTGGCCGTTGGTATGTCCTGTATATAATGTCTGTGTCCAACTGTCTGCCTCCGCATGACGGCTCTGAGTGGGTGGGTGGTGTTTGTGAAATTCTCCCTGTTGAGTGGCAAGAACAGCTCTGCATGAATAGCAGTAATCATACAAATATCAGCTCTTTGTATTTGCTTAGTTTTTAAGTTTTTAAAATGCTTTCACACTCACAGCCCTCTGCACTTCTTCATGTTTATCACCACTGTAATTAAATCATTTCCTTGTCATTGTTTGTTTAATGTCTTCCTTCCCCTTGAGACTGGAAGCCCCATGGGAGCAGGGACTCTCAGTCTTGTTTAGCACTGAATCCCTTTGTTGTTTCTCCCCCTGCCTTGTCCCCAGGGCCCAGAAAAGTTCTGGAATATAGTAGATGCTTAATATATACTGGTTGGAGCAGTGAAGGAATGAGTGACGGATGAGTGTGTGAGCTCTTTGGCCCTCTTCTGGTGGCTGACAAGGCAGCTAGTGTAGTCTTCATTTTACAAGGGGAAACTGAGGCTGGGAGCAGGGAAATGCCTCCCCCACGATCACACATACTAAGTGGAGAGACGGGACGGATGCATGTTTTTCTGCCTCAGGTTAGAGTTATGGCATCATACCAGGTCCTTTGATGTTCGCAGTCGAACTTGGAAGGGGATTTGCAGGAGAGAGGGGTGGTGGGTGCAGATGACCCATAATGTTTTACTTCTCTATCCATCAGTACTCGAGCATTTATTAGGTACCTACTGCATGCCCAGTCTCTTGCCAGCTGCGGGGGGGATACTAAGAGGCATGGTTCTGGAACTTACAGTCTGGCGATGGGGGCCCCACTAATAGCCTCTGTGGCCAGCTTCCTCCACCCGCCACCTCACTTACGTCAACTTCTTCTGCCCCTTTCTTCCCCGGGCTCAGCATCACTCCTATGTGCAGTTTCAGGCTGTCCCGCCTGTCCAGCTGGCGGGTCCGTGTGGGATTGGTCAGCCACAGCATGGTCAGGACACACCAGGGGGCTGTGGTGGAGAGGATCATCCCCCACCCACTCTACAGCGCCCAGAATCACGACTATGACGTCGCCCTCCTGCGGCTCCGGACCCCACTCGATTTCTCAGGTGAGGCGCTGGCCTTGGGTGAGCAGGCTGTCGGCTGTGCTGAGAGAGGAGCAGACGCCCGGGTCGGGCAGGGGGGCTGAGCTCTAGAGTTCCTCCCAGCGCTGTAAGCCTGAAAACATTCAGTTCAGACTGTCCTGAACTTTGGCATCACCTGGACCTGAAGCCGCACCGGCTCTTCTGCATGCTCTTGAGGACAAAAAGCTTAAAGAGCCGGCCCCTTTCTCAGCTGGGCTGCGACGGGATTTGCCTGGAGGTCCCAAGAGGAGCTTCGCAGCTGCTCATCTGCCAACAGGCTGCTCCAACCCTGCCCCCAGGCTGGTCCCAGGTCCCAGGAAGCTTGTGGCATGCTACAGTTAATAAGATTCCTCTCATTTTTCCAAATATTCTTTCGCTCAATCCTCATACCTCCCCTGACAGGTAGACGAGGCAGGTACACACAGACAAGGATGCTGAGGTTTCCTGAGGGCAGTGGCTTTCTTCAAGTTCACGCACAGATGGTTCCTGAGCCTGGTGCCCCGACTCCAGGGCGGGGGCTTCTCCTCTACAGCATCTGCCCAAGGGCAGCTCCTCAACATGCACACGCACATGCGCACTGACCGACAAACACGTACACTCACAAAACACACACACACACCACAACCCACACTCATGTGATGCTCACACAAGCACACAGGCATACTCACTCCTATGCACCATATGTTCACACCATACACACTCATGCACGCTCACTCTCATGCGCACACCATACACACTCATGTACACACTCACGAACACACACTCATGCCCACTCCTGCACACACTCAAATACACTTAGCACTCCTCCCTCTCATTGCTACCGGTCGCCTTGGGTTTCTGGGACAACGGTTGTTGTCGTATGCCTTTCACAAATGTTATCATATATGGGTACCCTCTGAACTGTTGTTCAACAGTTAACATTCCTAAATTGACGTAAATATATTTAAAAGGGAAACTTTAGGTTAGTGCTTAATGGGAGAACCCATATTACTTACAGTAAATAGATCATAACCACAAAAATACACAGAGGGAAAACCAGCCAGTGCTCAAGTTCTAGCCTGGTGCCGTCCTCTGCAGCGTGGCCGCATGCAGACCTGCTCTCTGCGTGCTTGGGCGGAGGTGGACGGGCACTGAGAGAGGTACAGCCGAGCACCAGCCGAGTCTTTCTCCCTGCTGCAGTTAGAGGCACTGAAAGAGAACCGATAGGACGTCCTGTCTCCCCAAGTCAATCAGTGTGTATTTGGTCTCAACATCACACCTAACACCATGTTTGGGCTCCACCCGCAAGGAGTGTCACACACTTTGGGAAATAATGCCAAGAGGATCCAAACCCTGGGGAAAGTACAAAATGGGTCCTCATTAGGAGTAGTTAGGTACAAACACCCAGAAGGAATTTCGTTCTCTCGCAGTCCTGGGTGGGGGTGCACAGCGGGGACACTGCCCAACTAGAGGGTGCCCTGCACGCTGCGGTTCACACATTGTCCTCTGTGTGCACGGCGACCCCCAAGGTGGTACAGTGCATGACCCGCACAGCCATACAGGAGGCCTGGCTGGGGGAGGCCAAGAACCAGGACTATTTGAGAAGGGGGCGAGGAGGACCTGCCAGCCCTGGTTCTCTGCCCAGGCTAGGGGGAAGGGAAGCTGAGCCTGAGCGGGGCCTAGGACCACGTTCCTCTCTACAGACACCGTGGGCGCTGTGTGCCTGCCGGCCGAGGAGCAAGATTTTCCCAGGGGCTCGCAGTGCTGGGTGTCTGGCTGGGGCCACACTGACCCCAGCCATGGTAAGTCAGCTCCCAGGGCCCTGGGTACAAAAGGGGCGTGGGGGTGGGGGAGGCATCCTTCTCAAGGTGAGGCACCTCCAACTCCCCTGGCCACGTGGCAGGGCCAGCCCCCTTTTCCTCTGGCATTGCCCTTGGCCAGGCCAGGGGCCCCTGTCTCCCCTGCCTGTGTCTTTCTGAGAGAACAACCCCTGAGACTCCCCTAAATCTGGCCCTTTACCTCCGCTCCCCTTGTCCCAGGAGTGCCATAGCCCCAGCTTTCGGGGGGATGTGTGAGTTCTACTTTGCTTCTTCACTCCCAGCTCCCAGGTCTGCCAGACCCCTGCCTCCTTGCCCAGAGTCCACACCTCCCACCCTGAGCTCACCTCTTTGTGTCTCCAGGGTCTCTAACCAACCCCCCTCTTGCTGCTCTGCCTTCCTGGGTCTTGCTTGGTGCCCTGCAGCCCTGCTCTGTGTCCCTCCATCTCTGTGTCTGCTTCCTGCAGCCCACAGCTCAGACACACTGCAGGACATGGTGGTGCCCCTGCTCAGCACCCAGCTCTGCAACAGCTCTTGCGTGTACAGCGGGGCCCTCACCCCCCGCATGCTGTGTGCCGGCTACCTGGACGGGAGGGCCGATGCATGCCAGGTGTGGCAGCAAGAGGGCCCTGGGGGAGGGCAGGGGCACGGGGGCTTGCTGTGACTTGGCCCCTGCTCTGAGCAGCCTTTTTAGGAGGGGTGAGGGAAGGCGAGATCCATGCTGGAAGCAGGAGGGGCCTGAAATGGGGAGGTCTGTGCCCCTCTACCAGGAAGGACTAACGGCCTGTTTCTCTGTGTTTCTGTGCCTGGATCCCTCAGGGGGATAGCGGGGGTCCCCTGGTGTGCCAGGATGGGGGCACATGGCGCCTGGTGGGGGTGGTCAGCTGGGGCCATGGCTGCGCAGAGCCCAATCACCCCGGTGTCTATGCCAAGGTTGCTGAGCTCCTGGACTGGATCCAGGACACAGCATGGGTGAGTGTGGGGGCAGGTGTGCGGGGAGGTATGTAAAGAACCCACCTTTTGGAAACTGTGGACCTCATCCCTTAGGCCTGGGCCCTGCTGGGGGCTGGAGAGGGGGCTAGGGAACGTTTCCCAGAGTGGGAGGAGGAAGGAGTGATGCAGTAACATTGAATTCGTTGGATTTCTATACATTTAAGCGTTAACTAGGGAAGAGGAGACTTGAGTTTGTATTGTGGCCCAGATCTGCCATTTACTGTGACTTTTGGCAAGTTTATAACTTAGTAAACCTCACTTGCCCGGTAATAACCATCGTGGCTGGTTACATGCTACTGTGACGATTAAATGAGGTAAGATCTGTACAAGGCCTGCACGGTGCAAGGCTTAGCATGAGTGACCCCCCTGTTATTTATGTATTTATTTATGACCATCATTCCCCCCTGGTTTCTAAGGCAGTGACTCTTCACTGTGGAGAGAGCTCAGCATTTAACAGTTTGGGTTCAGCAGCAAATTAATTCTTGTGTGACATGAGGCAAGCTACTCAGCTTCGTCTGTTTAGTGGGACGACCAAGTGAGATAATGTGTATAAAAATACATTTTTTCATATAAAGGACTTCGTAAATGCAAGACTTGATAATGAAAATCATCCTTCTGCAAGGTTGGGCACGGGGCGGGTGGTAGATAATAAACATTAGCGTTTACAGGGGACATATGCATCCATCTCGTTCAAACCTTACAGAAAACCTAGAGCAGCGTGTATTTTTAAAGCCTTTCTGTTTGATAGAAGTGGAAATGAAGTTTCTAAATGGTTAAGTGATTTACAGAAATGAAAGTCACTCGGCTAGTGCACGGTGGAGCTGCGCTGTGGATCCAGCTCCTTTCTCTTCCAGCCCAGGACTCCCTCTCCGAGGCCTGTTGTTTCCTCCAACTCGCTGTGTAGCAGCCTCATGTTTCCTGGGGTCTCTGACAGGTCCACTAGATGGAGGAGAAGCAGCGGCTCCTGATGCAGAAGGCATGGATGCTCCATCACTGCACAAGAGACTGTCACCTCCCATGGGCCAGCCTCCAGGCCACATGGCCTCTCCCCTTGGGCCCTGATTTCCAGTCCCTCTAGCTCACCAGAGAGCGTCATTGACAGGAGAGAGGCTGGGGCTGGGCTGGGAAGGTGGGGGAGCTGAGAGGTGTGGGGGAGGAGCTGGAGAGGAAGAGGCTGCTGGCAGCAGGTGGGAGCCAGCCTTCTGCCCTCTTTCCTCCCCAGCCCCTGTGCGCATCTTTTGGGAGGATGCTCAGGGATATCCTGGGCCTTCTCCCTGTGCGCTCAAGGCAGAAGTGCCTCCCTAGAGAAGCCCTGGCTTGGAGGCTTCTAGGCAGATGGGGTCAGGGCTAGCCAGCCCAGATTAAGCCCATGGAGTCAGGATCCTCTCCCCTCTCCAGTTGGTCTCGCCTACTTCTTGTTCTCACCTGGCTCTGGCTGGCCCTGCTTGGGTGGGGTCGCTGTAAAAACACTCTGGTTGGTGTTGAAATAGGGTGTTGGTTTTAGAATAACAGTTCTGTGAACTGGTCCAAGGAGTTCTGTTATTAAAGTGAATTGATAGATGGTCATGGTCGGATTCTCTCTCATTCTCTCTCCTCTCCCTCTCTCTCTCTCTCTCTCTCTCTCTCTCTCACACACACACACACACACAAGCACACACACACGTTAGGGATGGAATTACAAACTTCCTCCCATACATGTTTCTTAAAAGCTCTGGCACTGACTCTTGCTCGTCTCTCTAGAATCTTGGCATGCCCTTATTTAATTCTTTACTTTGGTTAAATCTTCATGCTATGATCTGCAGCAAAGAGCCCCAGCCGCCCAGGTGCTCTGATGCTGTGGGTCTGAGAACCACTTAAGTCAATGCTCTCTTACGGAGGGTCTGGCTGCCCCATCAGACCCATCTCTCCTTCAGAACTGGGCCTTCCGGCTTGGGAAGATTTCTTTCTGAGTTTATGCCAGGTTAGCATTTTCCTAGTGAAGCTTCTCTCCCGTTCTCTCCTCTTTAGCAATTAAGATGCAATTGGCATCTTGTTTCTAAAAACTGCAATGAATTTTTTATGGTGCTTACCCAAGGAGATGCAATTAGTGTTTAGTAATAACACAGCTTTTCCAGGAGTTTATGAGCATTTTTTTTTCTTAAGGGGTTATACAAATGAATATTCATTCCTGGAGGGTCTGCTCCCTTTCCATGAAGTACAATAAAAAATAAGGGCCTCAATTCACTGTTGCTTTGTTACTTGGGGAAGAGGTTGCTGGGAGTCTGCTGTCAAATTGCAGAAGCGTCATGGGAGAGGCCCGGGCAGGTGGCAAACAGCTTCAGCCTGTGTTCTTAGAGCCCAGACCTCCAGCCTCCACCTGAGATCAGAATTTCCTACCCTGTTCTGGTAGGTCCCCACCTCCAGAGGCCGTTCCAGCGCCGCTGAGCCCCCCGGGCAGGGAGGAGTTACCTGCAAATCATCAACTATGATCTTTCTTGTATTTCTCTATCAACCATAAGCATTTGCTGATTTAAAGGGAGGTTTCTATTTATCACAGTCATTATGCTGTTAATAATCAGTGACATCTGAATACTACTTTACAGTTTATCAACCCTGCTCACACGTGGTATCTCATTTAAATCTCATAACAGCTGTGTGGTGAAGATATTATTATCACTGTGCCCATTTTACAGGCAAGAAAATGAGTTCAGAAAGATTAAGTGACTTCCCTAACGCCAGAGCCAGCATACGAACCCCGGGTATGGTTACTCTAAATCCACATCACTATTTCACACATGGATGAACACGATAGTCCAATATCGCACAGAGGTGTGCAACTGGAAGGTATTTATCACCTGGTTAGTCGCTTGCCTACAGTAATGCACTTGATCCACCTGCTCTGTAGATTTTATGGCCCCTGATGTGCATACACCTCCCAGCTTAGGAGTGTGATGACCCCCGACAGAGAGTCTATGCTGATAGCCATCATCAATGCTTCAAGATTCTGTGCCCCCCTTAAGATGGTTCTTTTGGACATTAGTCGGCCATCTTCCCTCTTGCTAGCAAGCTGTGATAAAATGCCCTTTCTCTGCCACCGTCTTGCCTCTTGACGATTGGCTTTGGTCTCGTGGTGAGCAGATTGTGCCCTTTGTGCCGTAACACATTGCCATCCCTGCTTCTTGTAGGAGGTAACCAAAACCTGAGAAGTTGAGTGGCTCCCACCAGAGACCTTCTTACAGATTTCCAGTTCTGCACGACATTCATGGTCTAACTTAAACTTACAAATGAGTATCTTCCACAGGAGGACAATAAAGAGAACCCTAATTAGAGAATTTGTTAACAGCGATTCCCTGTTTACCTGCAGAAGCTCTGGGTGTCCTTTGCGAGGCCACCAGTCAGATCTGCAGACTCGGAGGCTCTCAGCTGTCCTTCCTTCGTCGGCACCTGATAATCCAGCCCTTCGAAAAGTGAGGAGAAGGTGCCCTGTGCTGGCTCTGCCTCCCCTGGGCCAGCTGCTGGAATGTGGGGGTGGAGATGGGGACAAGAAAGGGTAGGAAGATTCAAGTCTGGAGGATTTTAATGAGGACAAGCTGGGTGCCCAGCTGTGTTAAGCTCTGTAGGGAATTTGGAGGTAGAGAAGCTGACTACCTTATTGGAGCAATGAGACTTTTTTGCAATAAATTATTAGCGGCCAGCCAGGCATGAAGCTGCATGGTGAGACAGTAATTGCTCATCAATAAGTCAAGGCATTTCCCTGTGCAGGAAACCTGTGCTCGCCTCCCGGAGGAGTCAGCTTCCTGCCTGCCTGCGCAGAGCTGGGGAGCCTCCTGTGACTTCCCCAGCAGGCTGCTCCTGGCTGCCATGCCCAGGGTGGAGCCCCGCTCTCCTCTCCTCCTTCTCCGTGCTCTTGGGTCTGGAGGGTTTGGTGGAGGGCAAGCTCCCCTTGTTAGACCTTGTGTGGAGTCTTGCTTTTCCTGGAAGGGTTGCTGTCAACCAGGGGCAACCTTGCCATTCCTTGGGAACAATTCTCAGGCTCTCTCTTGCATTTTATTCTTAGAGGTGCTGGGCTCACCCACAGCAGCACAAAACTGGAAATGCTATAGATGCTAAAAGATGGTGCAGTAGCTGTCAGGAGGCAGTTTTCCACAGTTTCTCCATTGTTTTTTCTCTCTCTCCTCTGCCCTTTCCTGGCCATGCACAGAGGCCCCTCCTGGCCACTCAAAAGAGAGCCCACTCCAGGTGTGGATCTCTCCCCTCCTCACTGCTCAGACACACCAGCATATACTCTTGAGGAGTTTGCTTCACCCTGGGGCTCTGCTTCCTGCTCATCTGACTGGAGCCCAGTGTGGTTAATGGCTCTTTAAATTGCATCTTCACTGCCTCCGTGGCTGGGAAGGTCCCTGTGCTGGGTGGGGAGGAGCTTCCACTCCTGAGGGTGAGGCTGGTCTTTCTTACACCTTCTGAGGAGACCAGGAAGGGGCAAGGGGGAGCATATCGACAAAAATAATCCATAACCAATCTATAAATGAAAATTTGGGTGAGTTTATTCTGAGCTAAAATCTGAGGACCATGGCCCGGGGCCTTTCTTCCCGAAGGAAGAAAGGGCACCAAGGAAGTGAGGTATACAGAGTGGTTATATACCCCGAAACAGGATATTTCACATATGATTGAAATGTCCCTCCCACAATAGTCACAAGATTGCCCTGTCGGCACAGCCCTTGATGGACACAGCAGGTAGTGGGTCTGCTCTCTCGGAGGGCGTAGTGGGAGACAAGTCTATTGTCTCAAGCTGCGTGGTCACAGGTGAGCGCAGCAATCAGTTCCTAGCCTAAGGAAAGATGCTTAATCCTTAAGGAAATGCCAGTGTTGGGAGGGGGAGGGAAGTTGCACCTTTATCTCAAGGGCCTTTGTTCTTGCCATAGGGAATGTCTAAAGCAGATATACAATGCATGCTCAACAGCCACGGTCAGGCCCTTTTGGAAAGACAAGGTCAGGCCGAATTAGGTTTACACCAAATGGCTTCCTCATATACTCCAATATATCCTATTGCTTGCCATTTTTATTTGTCAAGCAGGTGGGCACCCCCAGCACCTCTAAGAGGGTTCTCACCTGGATTTGGTGCTGGAGTGGACCAAGCTGGGGACTCAAACAGAACGGAGAGAGGAGCCTTGGCTCGGAAAGTGCTCATCTCCCACTAATGCTCCTCTCCCAGAACAGCACGTGGGCTCCAGGAGGGCAGGGCATTTCACAGGGCTGGGCTTGTCTTCTGAGCTTCCTCACCTTCCAAGGACTCTGCCTGAGGCATTTGATGGTGGAAGATCCCATCCGGGTCTCTAACCACTTGAGAACGTGCTGCCCTGAGCTGGTGACTCAGCCTTCCTGGAGTTTGGCCTCCCACCTGTCAGATGAGGGGTCTGAGTGAGGAAGTCCTCAGGGGATCTGCCTTGTCAGGCCAGCTTTAACTCAAGCCTCCATTGCCTCTGGAGACATCCGCCCCACAGCTTCCAGTTTGGACACCCCTGGAGGGGAGCGTGTTCCCTGGGACAGACGTAAAGGAATGAGCTGGCTCTGGCGTCTCCGCCCGGCTCCAGGACAGCACTCACAGCTGCTCTTCCTCGAGGCCTCCCTCTGGGTCCCTGGGAGGGCAAAGCATCAGGCAAAAGACTTTAAAGCCATCTTTCCCCTTGTCCTCCTGCCGAGCATCTGCACCCTGGCGAGGAGGTCAAGGAGAAGTCAAGCCCTTGACCCGGCACCGTTCTCAGGTGCTCCCCAGCCACTTCCTGACACCCCAGGCTCTGCGTGGGGAATCATGGGCCCCAGCCTCCTAAAGACAGTGAGGGGATTTCCTCCCTACTGTGAAGACCACAGATACTTTCCTTCTGCCCATTCTCCCTTGACAGCTCGTAAGCTGGCCACAGGACCACCTCCACTCTCCAGCCTTTCCCCGCGCACGAGGTGGAATCACAAGGAAAGTTTTCAGCTAGCAGAACCCTTAACAGGCAGCCGGAGTCCAAACCTGCTCTGTCCTGAGGCGCAGGGAGAGAGGATCCTTTCCGACTGCCCCTCGGTTAGGGTGACCCCACCTTCCCAGTTTGCCCAGGACGGTCTCAATTTTAGCTTCGAAAGCCCTGTGTCCCAGGAAATCCTTCAGTCCTGGGCAAACTGGGAGAGTGGGTGGTGCTAAGTCGACTGCCTCTCTGCTCTATAAAAGGGGTGCTGCAAAATCCAGAGCCCCTGAACCTCCTCAGTCCTCCTGCTGTCTGATTGGGGTTAAAGGAAGCCTTCCCTGGTGGCCCAGAGTCGGAGGGTAAGGTGTCCAGGAATTCTGGAGGTCTGGACTGTGTTGCAAAGGCTGTGACATCAGTAATGGCCCCGAGGGCCTAAGAGCAAGAGTCCTTCCTTCCACAGGGTCAGCAGCTGACCTGGCTGTCCTCTCTTTCCCACGGTGGCTCCTCAGATGGCAGCCAGGGCAGCTGTACCTCACCTTGCCTAGTGTTATGAGCAAACTGCTTGGCTCTCCCGGGCCCAGAAATTCTCCTGCGCTTTGGGGAGGCTGGGAAGGTGAGGCAGATATAGCGCTGCTCCCTGAAGATTGATGACCCGGTTTCCCCAGGCCTCGCTGATTTCTGGCCCCCAGAGCCTAGTACGGGGCTCAGGATGTAACAGGTGCTTGCTGAGCCCACTCGGGAGGAGAGAAGAGGGACTGCCGCCCCCACGGAAGCTGCTGGGTCTCTTCCCCTGGCCTCTGCCTCCTGGAGGGGATCAGAGAGCAGCAAAGAAGAGACTGCCAGACTGCTAGAGCCCACGGGGATTTTGTGGGGTTTATTTTTCCTCAGCACCGTCTGCAGAGGTGAGGGCATGCATAAAAGAGTGAGGAAGATTTGCTGTTCCCACTGCTTGGCAGTCGCCCTGTGTTTGTACAGCGGATCCAGGCGAGGAGCGGCTGGAGCACGTGGCAGCGATGGTGGGACTCAGGGAGAAAGTCTGACCCTTGCACAGTCTTTCTGCAAGGACCCCGGGGTGGAGCTGAAGGTGAGGCTGGGAGGGAGGTATTTTGGCCAACACTCCAATCACCGGGGACCAGAGTGTCCTTGCCTCTGAGGCCCCACACTCTCCTGCCTTCTCCCTGCTCGAACTGTTAGCAGGTAGCTTGGATCTGAGAATCTCTAAACCCAGGGCCATGTGGTGGGCCTGATAGCTGCGCTGCCAATGGGGACCCCCAAAAAAGGGCCCCAGGCTGGGCTCATCTGTCACTCATGGCCCTGACAATGGGCACAATCAAAAATCGACATTTTTCATGGCCTCACCTGGCCTGGGGCCGGGTGGGAAGTGGTTAGGATTTGAAACATTTCAGTGGAAAGTGACCTTGAACAGGATCCAGTGTTACTTCTGCATGCCTGTCCAAGGCTATAGCACCCACGTCTTGGTGACATTGTACTGTTCCAGGGGCCACCAAAAGATGGGCCACTTTTTGTACAGTCCGTCCTAATGGGTCAAAACTGGTGGTGGGAGGTAACAGCAGAAGAGAGGAAAGTCTGAGGGACTGGGAGTGACCTCTGGGACGTGATATGATCCGCATTGTGTGCGTGTCTGTGTGCCTGTGTGTCTGTGTCTGAGTGTGTGTGTCTGCATGCATGCATGTATCTGCGTATTTGTGTATGTCTGTGTGTGTTTTTGAGCGCGTCTGTGTATTTGCGTGTATATGTGTCTGTTTGTGTGTGTGTGTTCTGTGGGAAACTTGAAGGGCCTGAGGGGAGAAGATAAATGTAAGCAGTCTGGGGTAAGGCTCTGCAGAATTTGTTCCCTAACCCTGGAGAGGGAGCTCTGACTCTGGCCAGTGTCCACACCTCCCCCTACCACCTTTAGCTGCCGCCTTTGTGGACAAGGACAGGGGATTCTCATGCAGAGTGCTATAATCTTCCCCACCACAGACCTCCTCCTCTTTTGGGGTGACCATGCTAATCCTCCCCCACACACCCACGCGCTTATGCACCGCCTCAACGCAGATATGATCATAAATTACCAGAAAGAGCAGTCACTGAGGGTTATATACAAGAAATACAGACCTGTAGGAGCTTGTGTACATGTGTGTGTATGTGCGTGTACGTGTGTATGCTTGCGAGCGTGTGTGTACGTGTGTGTATGTGTGTGTGTGGTCATTTCCCACAGGGGCTCTCATCCTCTCCAGACTGCTGCCCCCAGCCCGACTTTAACATTTGTTTGGCTTGGGGCAGGATTGTGGGCGGAAGGCCACATACCATATGTCTAAATAGTTGAAAATTACACATCAAACTAGCAAATAGTTAAATTAAAAGTGTTTTCTCCTCTTGCCGTGACAAGTATACCTTCTTGAGTGTGTGGAAGGCCAGGTTCAAATTTAGGATCCTTGGCTCCTTGGATTCCCTCCTGGAACACGGCGGGATGGGGAAAGCTGGCCTGTGGCCACTTTTCTTCCCACCCGCTGATCCATCCCCTCCTACTCAGGGCCTTGTGGGCAGACCTGTGGGCACAGATCCTGCTTAGGTGTGTGCCCACCAGTGCAGTCTGCCTTCAGGGAAAGAGGCCTGTGCATCTTCACAGCCATTTGAATTCCAGGGTCTAGAAGGGGGCACATGGGCTCTGGGTGAGCACATTACCTCAGCCCTGTGAGTTCTCTCCTTGGGGAGGGTCTGATTGAAAGGGCCAGGACAGCAGGGCCAGGACTAGGGTGAGGCGAGTGAGCATGGCTCTCAGGATCATGCAGGGCAGGCTGGCTCCTACCTAACCCTGGTCCTGGCCCAGCAGGACAGGGGTCCTATAAAGTGAGCAGCCCAGAGCAGGGAGGGCTTCTCTTTTCTGGTCTCCACGGGAGCTGAAATTTACTCCAGGCCATCCATCAAGACAGAGATAAGATGACAGGAGAAGACCCTCTCTCCTGGGCCCCCAACTCCTCTGAAGGGCTGTAAAGCACCCCTGCCACGTTTCACAGAGCTCCACCTCCCATCAGTCCTGCCCCTATGGTGGTCCCTGGGCTCATGCTCAGTGGAGAAATATCCAGAGAGATTCATTATGATTCCCACTCATGTGACCTTTCAGAAATTAATTGAGATAAACAAGGAGAAAAACTCTAGTATACAAAGAGATTGTACTCCAGAGCTCTCTCACGGAACAGAATTCAATAAAAATTTAAGCGGAGTCAAAGCTAGTTAGAAAAATGGATATGTCGGGTCAAAGAAAGGACACGGGAGAGGAAGCAGGATACACATCTGTATGTGTTTTGGAGAGATCTGGATTAAACTTGTGGACTGAACTGTGTCCTCCCGAAACTCATGTGTTGAAGCCCTAACCCCCAATGTGACTATAGTTGGAGATCAGGTCCTTAGGGAGGTAATTAAGGTAAATAAGCTCTTAAGCATGGGGCCCTAATCTGATAGCACTGGTATCCTTATAAGAAGAGGAGAGACACCAGAGCTCGCTCTCTTTCCTCACGAGCGCAGAGAAGAGGCCACGTGAGGGCGCATCGGGAAGGCAGCCGTCTACAAGCCGGGAGGGGAGTTCTCACCAGAAACTGACCCTGATGCACCTTGATCTAGGACTTCCAGGCTCTGGAACTGTGAGAAGTAGATTTCTGTTCTTTAAGCAACCCAGTCTATGGTATTCTGTTATGGCAACCCTAGCAGACGAATATGAAACTAAATCACCATAAGAGACACTCCTAAAACAATACAATAAATACAAGAGCAAGCCAGGGTGTTCTGGCCTGAGGTGGAGCCTGTCACTCAGGTATTCATTGCATCATGTGTGGCAGGCATATAGGAGATGCTGGGTGGGAAGGAGAGAAGAGTGCTCGTCCAGGAGCCCAGAAGTTGGGGTTCTAACCTGGCCTCCATCACTTGATAATAAACCCAGCTGCTACTGGACTTTGCTGAGTTTCTATTTTCTTCCCTAGGTAATGGGACTAAGACTAACAATATATGTTCTGCATAACTCACAGAGTAGATGAGAAGACCAAATACAATCAAATAATGAGAGGGCTTGGAGATTGGATAGACCTACACAAATACGAGAGCGTATTGTTTCTAACCTGTATTGGCAAATCTGCCAATTGTCATGTTTATCCAGTTAAACCCCATTTATTGACTGTGTCTTTGGTACCACGGAAGCCTTGAGCACCCAGAACTGAATAAAATAACCCTGCCTTCCAGGGATTCATGGTCTAGTCTGAGACAGACTTTAAAAACCGGCTACATTTGTTATTTGCTTAAGGAGCACAAATACAGAGAATTTTAAAAGAGTTCGCTGCACTTACTTTACAATCCTTTAAAGGTAGATATGTGTTGTTGAGAAAGAATTGATGTGGTAAATGTAGAAATTTCCCACCTACCATCAGCAGGCAAGGTTTTAAGAAAACCAATGGAGGCAAACGATGTTTCGATCGTAACCTTAGAAGTGTGGTTTCCATACCAACCTATCTGTGCAGAATAAAAAGCCCAAGAAAAGCTGCCTCACGAAATTCACAATATGGCTAGCTTTGTTGAATCATGTTTTTAATAGAAAAGATTAAGCCCCCACCCCCACAGTGCCCTGCCAAAGTGTGTGTGCTCCCACACACATACACACAAACACAACAGTAGGTAAAGTGGGGTCTTGGAGGGGTCAAATCAGGCTCTCCTTGGAATCCTGGGTTCTAACTCTGGCCCATCACTTTATGTCTCTGGGTCTCAGTTTCCTCAACTGTATAGTAGGAGTAATACTGCTTCATAAGTTCTGTAGTCATGAAACTGAAATGAGATCAACGATATTATTATCCTGAAAGAGCAAGGAGCACAGTTGCTGCACAGGTGGTCCAGAGCACAGCTGATCTGGAAGGGCTTCTTCCGTGCTTCCAGAAGGTGGTCAGGCACGGCATTAGAGGCTGCATTTAGTTTTGTGTCTGCTTTGTCAGCACAGTCACCACGGAGGACCCAGTCCTGCCGGATCTCTCCTGCTGGCCTCTGACCATCCCTTCCTCCCTCCTTTCTGTCCTCCCTTCTCACCTCTTCCCTTTCCTTCTCCCCACACCTTCTTTCGTTGTTATTGAACACCTGTTGTGTGCCAGAACGTAGAGATAAATATCTCACTGTTGTAATAGACACACGCAACCATGTGGGGAACTGGGAGATGTACAGCGGTCATTTCAGCACAGGGCCAGTTATAAGGTGCAACAGGAGCACAGACGAGGCATCGGGCTGGGGAAGGAGATTCTGCTTGAGTTGGGCCTCCACTGATGAATATCAGAACTGAGTTGGGGCAGGGGCAGGGGGATGTGGCTGGGAGGCGAAGAGAGAATGAGGGCAGTTCAGGCCAAGGGAAGAGCATGAAATACCTGACCTTTCCTGGGAAACAGCAAGTAGTAGTTCTGTGATTGAGGACCTGGAGGGGGTCTGATGCCAGTGAGTATGTGGGAGCCAAGCCAATGGATTCTCGCTTTGTCTTAGGGGAAGTGAGGAGATGCCACTGAAAGTGTTAAAGCAAGAGAGAGTCACAGTCATTGATAATGAGGGTATATGAGTGTATAATGGAGAGATTATTCTGGAAGAGGCATGAAGGTGAGCTTTGAGGGGCACTGGCATACCATTATAACCATTAGCATAGGGTTTCAAACTTATTTTAAGAATAAAGTCTTTATTTAGAATGCTTAAACATATGAGATAAAACCATTTATTTTATAATTCCAAATTGGCGATACACATTTAGTATAAAATCAATGTGAATATTGTTTTTATGGGCATAGGAAGTTGAAGTCAAGGGCTGGACATCAGATTGCAGAGTTATATCAGTTTCAGGACCCAGTTTATTTCCAGATTTTGGTTTTGGTTGCATAGCACCAAGAAATCCTGACTTACACAGTTAACTAGTTGCTAATAGCAATGGGTTTTTCACAGCTTGTCTTTTAATCTCAGGACGCTCTTTACTTAAAAGGGGGAAACTTCATTCAGAGCCTGAATAAAAATCGGTTCATTTTGTTTCCTAAGTTAATGGGCTAGTGGTGTCCATGTGCCAAAATTGAGCATATAACACATTTTCGTTACGATTTAAATGGTTAAAATACGTCTTAGCTTGGGCTGCCATAATAGATAGTGTAGACTGGGTGGTTTCAACAACAGACATTTGTTTTCTCACAGTTCTGGAGGCTGGAGACTCCCAAGGCCCAGATCTAGCAGGTTTGGTGTCTGGAGAGGTCTCTCTCTCCATCTTGCAGACGGCCACCTTCATTCTGTGTCCTTACATGATGGAGAAAGAATGCTCTGGTCTCGTGTATTCTTCTTATAAGGACATCAGTCCTATCATGGAGGCCCCACCCCCATGAACTCATCGAAACCTAGTCACCTCCCAAAGGCCCCGTCTCCGAATACTATCACACTGGGGATTGGGGCTTCAGCACGTGAATTTTGGAGAAACACAAACATTCGCTCCATAACAGTTGCATAGCAACAAGAAACCCTGATTTTTACAGTTAAGTCGTTGCAAATAGCAATAGGTTTTGCGCAGCTTGATTTTTAGTCTCAGGATATTCTCTAATTAAAATGAGAAAACTTGATTCAGAGGCCTATATAAAAATGAGTTATTTTGGCATCCTATGTAAGTGGGCTGGTGGTCTCCATGTACCCAAACTGGCTACTTAACACATTTTTATTATGGTTTAGATGGTTAAAATATATTTTAAATGAAGTTTAAATCAAATATTTGAAAAACGCCAAGCCACATAGGGAAACTGGAGATATACAAGATTATCCCTACCCTGAGAGTAAAGGGTATTATGTGATTTATTTGTGTTGCTCATTCACTGGGGGACAGCAGCTGGCCCTGACCGTGGCTGGAGTTGGACAATTAGGGTTGCATTAATACGCACTGCTTTAGTGTGGCTGTTGAGAGGCACTTCTCTCAAAACTGGCAGGAATGGGGGGTGGGTGGCGACATTGGGTTCATCTTTCCTATCGTCAGCCTGCGGCATTTGTACAATCTTGGTACCCGGCTGATCTATGACTTGTGGGCATTGGGAAAACCCAAGTAAAATGTCGGGATATTGAGAGACCTCACATGTCTGAAAACTCCTACCTGCATACACTCATGGAGCTTCCACAAAGGACAAAAGCCCACCAAGAGAAGACCTACTATGTGCTGGGAACTGTTTTGTGCACTTTACCCACACTTTTAATCTTTGCAACAACCCTATGAGATGATTGCTATTATTGTCTCCATTTTATTTATTTATTTTTTGATTGGCACCTGAGTTAACAACTGTTGCCAATCTACTGGTGTCTTTTTTTTTCTGCTTTTTCTCCCCCAATCCTCCCAGTACATAGTTTTATATTGTAGTTGTCTGTGCCTCTGGTTGTGCTATGCGGGACGCCGCCTCAGCATGGCCTAACTAGCTGTACCATGTCCACGCCCAGGATCCGAACTAGGGAAACCCTGGGCCACTGAAGTGGAGTGCGCGAACTTAACCACTTGGCCATGGGGCCGGCCCCAGTATTGTCTCCATTTTACAGATGAGGAAATTGAGGCACAAAGAGTTTAAGCATCTTGCACAAAGTCACGCAGCTAGTAAGTGGCAGAGCTGGGATTTGAATCACTATGCATACCTGACCACTATGCTCTCTTACGCCTCTTCAAGGTAAGAATTCACATTAGACCTCTGAGGGCTAATACATATCTTTTAGTTGGCACTGAACGTTGCACTTGTCCCTTAATTTTTCCCAATAATGTCCTCAGTGCTAGTCTTAGAATGTGGGTTCTTCTGATGATGTTCAGGAGGAGGTTTCAGTAGAAACTGTGCAATAGGCAGTGCAGGTGGGGAGAGGGACTCAACATACACGGGAACTTATTTGAAATGTACTCTTTGGAGCTGGGTCGAGGCATCCGTGGTCTGGATTCATGATGCTATCCTGAAGTATCAGGTGTCATGGAGTCAGCAAACTGTCCTAGGGGTCTTTGAGCCAGGCAGCAGGATCCAAGATACCAAGAGGATGAGACAGACCCAGTTCAGAAAGGGTGATGGGATGCTGTGGCTGTGGGTGAGGTGTGATCCTGGCTCCTGAATCCTCCTCAGACACACCCTTTTCTGGCCTTGGTCCTTCCAAGTAAAGAGAAGCAGCCCATTAAGCCTCCACTGAAGGTAAGAGGTTTGGAAGTGAACCGGCAAGGCAGCTAAATTGATAGGAAACAGCAGGGTGGGGGCAGCCATTGCAAAACCAGTCTATGAAGGGAAGGTCCCCAGAGGCAGGGCTGGATTTTCTCAAGAAGGAACGGTAAGCCGAGCAGACTGAGTAAATGAAGATGTGTCAATCGGGGTGCGCAGATTGGCCGGGGCACCGGCTCTGGAGTCAGTCATGGTCAGGCTGGCGGGTGACCTGTTTGCAGGGCTTAGAATAGCCACCAGCCTTGAAGTTGGAAAGAATTTATTTCAGGATTAACAAAAGGAATCTCCTGCTGGGAGCAATTTTATGGAGCTTGTTATCTCCGGTGTTCACACCAGAGAATGAAAATAGCATCAAGGAAGGATTTAAGGAGTTCTGGGAGAGTGGAGAGCAAAAGCCCTATTAAGGGGAGTCAGCGAGGTGTAGGGAAGCTGCCTGAACTTGGGGATTGTGACTGTGAATGAAGTTCAGCAGCCTCCCCCGATCCCTGGTGCCACTGCTCACCCAGTGAACACAAGTCATGGTTGCCATTGACCCTCGAGGGCTTCTGCTCAGGTTCCAGCGTGCTGAACCCACCCCCGGGGTTAGTCTGAGCATTGTGCCCAGAGATCGTGTACCCCTTACTCACAGCCCATATACCTTTAGGTTGCAGCGCCCCAAGGATCAGGCCCAGCTCAGGCCTCTCGATGGGCTGGGAGCTGGTTCCAACCTGAGAATGGCTCTGAGAATGAGAATGTGGCCCTTTTTCACGTGGCCAAATGATTGCCCTGAGCTCAGAAGAGCAGGGAGGGGACCATGCTCTGGGGGACACTGCCTATGTACCAGGCACTGAGCCACACTTGTCAACCACGTTGGTTCATGAAATCTTTACAAAAACCCTGCCAGGGGGTAGTCTTTGTTCTTCTCTGTGTAAATGGAGAAACTGAGGCTCAGAGAGGTTAAGAAACACACCCAAATTCACACAACTGGTGAGGAGTAGGGACAGGGTTCAAGTACACATTTTTGGGGTTCCCACATCTATGCTCTCTGCACCACCCCTGCCTCCTGAGCAGAAGACAAAAAGCTCAACCTTTCCCTGAAGCTCAGGAGAGGGTGCCACAGGGCCTCCCAGCAGGGCCCAGGCCAAAATGTTCCCTGAGGGACTTAGTGGCCCTGACCTTGGGGAAGTCATTTGACCTTTCGGAGCCTTGGTTTCCAACATGGATAAAGTGAGAATAATAGACTCCCTTCCCCTTTGCAGGGTTGTGAATATAGGATGGAAGCAAATGGGTGGAAGCACCTTATCACTGTCAAGGACACATTTGATGATAGAATAATCAGTGTTAAACTGCCCAGTGAGTTCATGCTTCTCTTCCTCATTATGCACCACTGGGGATCTCTCGGAGAATGCTGGTCCCCAAACATTCTGGGCTTGAACTGATGAAGACCTCACTATTCAGCCAACAGGAAAGTCATCTACAATTCCTTTCAGGGGCTGGTTGTTGCAGAGAAGGGTGGGGAAAAATCTATCTAAGAGACAAAACTTTCTTTTGTGCCAGCACAAGAAAGGAAGTAAGTAATTTTTTGACTCAAGTCCTGGGCAGCCAGCCAAGCTGCAGGGAACAAGGTAGGTGCCCGGCTCGAGTGGACAGCAGGCTATGAGTCTGTTACCTGGAATGAGGATGGCTCCAGCCAGAATCCCAGGCATGTCAAGTCTTTTAAGAACTGGATGGGGGAAGGAGGGTAGTGTTGGTAAATGCAGGGGGAGATAATGGATCCATGTAGACCGCTGGGCAGGCCCTGTGGGGCTCGATTCAGTGTTGCAGTGAAGTGGGCCACGTGGCTTTGGAGCTCCCAGGCTGTCCCATTTCTCTCCTTGTGGTAGGATCCCACTGAAATTGTTGCTCCTTAAAGCATTTGCTGCTCTGAAGAGCCTTCATCCCTCCTCTCAGAGTTTCTGTTTAGTAGTTAAGACCATCCATCAGGGACTTCCTTGGCCTCTTGGCAACTGTCTGGGCCCTAAGAGAAGAGTCCTAGGTGCAAACATTCAGATTACTCTTTGACAGAGACTGGCAAAATGGACCAAAAAACCCGTGATTCAGTTATGTGCTATCTATAACAGACACACTTTGGATTCAAAGACCTAAGTATGTTGGAGGTAAAAGATAGAAAAAGACATACCATGCCAACAGAAACCAAAACAGATCTGGAGTAGCTGTATTAATGTCAGATGAAATAGACTTTGAGACAAAAATTATTACTACACAAAGAAGGACACTTTATAATGAAAAAGTTTAATTCTTCAGGAAGACATAACAATTATAAACATATATGCACCTAACAAGAGAGCTCTAAAATACACAAAACAAAAGCTAACAGAATCGAAGGGAAAAATAGACAATTCAATAATAATAGTTGGACACACTTCAATACCCACTTTCAATAGCATATAGAACAGCTAGACAGAAAATCAATAAGGAAATAGTGACAACGCTATAAATGAGCTAGAACTAATAGATATCTATAGAATACTCCAGCAACAGACTATATTTTCTTCCAAGTACGTATGGAACATTCTCTAGGATAGAGCATATGTTAGTCCATAAAACAAATTATTATTAAAAAGACAGACAATAACAAGTTTTGGTGATGATGTGGAGAAATTAGAACTTTCATAAATTGCTAGTGGGAACGTAAAATGGTGCAGTTACTTTGCAAAACAGTTTGACAGTTCCTCAAAAGGCTAAACATAAAGTCACCATATGACCCAGCAATTCTACTCATAGATATAAACCCAAGAGAATTAAAAGTATATGTTTATATATATATATTTATATATATATATATATGTATATATGTTTGAATGTACATGGACATTCAAAGCAGCATTATTCATAGTGGCCAAAAAGTGGAAACATTCCGAAGTCCAACAACTGATAAATGGATAGAGAAAATGTGGTATAACCATACAATGGAATATTTTTTGGCAATGAAAAGGAGAACTGATACATGCTATAACACAGATGAACCTTGAAAGCGTTATGCTAAGTGAAAGAAACCAGAAACAAAGGCTATATATTCTGTGGTTTCATTTATATGAAATGTCCAGAATGGACAAATCCACAGAGGCAGAAAGTAGATTAGTGGTTCTCAGGGATTGGGGGAAAGGGGATGGGGAGTGAGTGCTAATGGGTACAAACTTTCTTTTGGGGTGATGAAAATGTTCTATAATTAGATAGCTATCATGTTTGTATATCTCTGTGAATATACTAAAAACCACTGAAATATACACTTTAAAAGGATGGCATGTGAATTATATCTCAATAAGGCTGTTATAAAAATATATTATAAAATTCATGGACCCATGTGAGGTATAGTAATTTATCAGTGAAGATTTAGGATAATGGGTGGAGGAGAGATACTTATGTGTTTGTTTATTGTCCATTCTGGGCATGTGAAGAGTCTTCATAATGTCTAGGCATCAACTCTTCCTCTTCAGTCCCAAGAACCATCTCTTTGTGTTCTTTATTGTAAACTCTGGGTAGTTTTATACCTCCCACTGAGAAAAAGGAAGCTTTACTGTTATTACGTACAATGCCGTCGCTCTTAGGAATGTGTTTTTATTGAAACAATATAATCTTCTTGCCTCTGCGCTTCCCTAATACCATGTAGTTGTGGCTGGTTACATCACTACTTGTGACCCTGTATCATCTGTCATACCGCCTGTGAGTACTGGCTTCTAATCACTCTCTCAAAGGTTGTTGCTATGCTTCTTTGTTGATGATGACCACAAATGCAAGTCTTACCCAGACTATACAAGAAATTATGAATAAAACTTTGCACTGTGGTCACATTAAATTCATCTTTGGAATTTTATAGCACAAACATTGAACAACATATTTTAAAACCATGTCTTCTTTTGATTTCTCTAGGCACCTTAGAATATGACTTCTTTCAATGTTGACTGCACTTCAGTATTCCACACACTGTCACCTGCAGGGAGGATAGATAGGGACACACAGGTGGAGGAAGAAAGGTAGTCCCTCGTCTGGGATGGTTTAAGACTAACCTAGAAGAACATGGTGTCACCACATCCATCAGAATCAAGAGAGGACGTTGATTGGAAGGGCCTGTTGAACTGTGGAGCAATAATCTCTAAAGCCCTTGGAGGAGATGGCCCAGCCACCCCCGGAGGACTGCCTGACACATGGCACAGAGCCTGCAGAGGGCGGGTGCCAATGGTTAGGGAGCATGGATTTCCCCACTGTCGTTGGGTGCTGTAGACTGAAGGCAGCACCATGGATGGAACACGATGCATGGGACCCCACACTCAGCTCAAGCCCAAGGATTGGCGGTGGACCTTTGGAAGTCTAAAGTCCTGAACTCATCTTGTGTCTGACATGAGTGAGTGTCACGAAAAGAAATACGACAGTACCATTCTGGCCACCTAATCTTGCGTAATCTCATGAAATAAATACTGCATTAGCCAGCAGAAGCAATCCTCCTGCCAGGCTGCCCTCCTGGAACCAGGGCCTACCTATCAGGGCCTGGAACAACCACATTGGCAGGAGCCCTAGAGCATTCAGGGCATCTAGTCCCTCCCACATATGAGGTAGAGGGTTATTTCAATGAAAGAAATGAAACAGGGCCAATGCAGGGCCTAGTTCAGGATTGGGGTTCCCCACCTGGATGATACTGCTGGCCCCAACAGGACCTAGACATCAGAGAGGAAGTGCGGGTCCCCTTAAGGTGTGAAGCCCGGGACAGGGGCCCTGCTGGCCCTGATCTAAGGGTGCTACTGTTCTCAAGTTCACTTCTCACTACTAACTACTTTAGTGGTTCGGTGTTTCTTGGTTTACAAATTCCAGAGAGGGAATCTGGTTGTTCTAGCTAATCACTTTTGCTCTGGGCTGGTAGGACTCATAAGTATGGTCTGTGGACCCCTGGGGTCTGAGACTCTTTCAGAGGGTCTGTATGGTTGAAACAATTTTCATGATAACACTAAGATTTCATTTGCGTTTTTCAGAGTGTTGACACTTGCAGTGGTGGCACAAAAACAATGGTGGACAACACAGCTGGCACCTTGGCATGGATCAAGGCAAGGCCACCAAACCATTCTAATAGTCATCGTATTTTTCACCACCATGCACTTGCAGTAAAATAAAAAAATTTAAAAAAGAGCCAGTTTCGCTAAAGAGTATCTTTGGTGAAGTGGTAAAGAGTATTAATTTTATTAAATCTCGACCTTTGAGTACGTCTCTTTTTCATATCTGTGTGAAGTCCAAATACAGCACTTCTGCGTACCGAAGTACAGTGAGTGTCTCCAGCAAAAGCATCCGTGTGACTGAGTTGTGAGCTGAACTGCCCACTGTTTTCACAGAACGTAATTTTGCTTGTGAGATTTATGGACGGAAAAACTTTGGTTATTCAGATTTGATATTTTGCAGACGTTTTCTTGAAAATGAATGGAGTAAGTCTGCCGCTTCAAGGAAAACAACTGATAGTGATGACAATGATGACATTTGAAGTTTCCAGAGAACATTAGGATTTTGGAAAACTTGTATCCAGCAGGAGCTGAATAGCTTTCCAATACCTAAAGACCTTTCTGATTGGTGGTGATATTAACAAATGTGGCTTTTGATATTGTATAATAAAATACGTCATGTGAAAAATCTACATAATTAAGTATGCCCATATTTGACAAATGACCAAGACATGATGTAACACCATCATGCATGGGAGAAAGACCTAGTTAAAGTACTAGGTGGACCAGTGGATTTAACATACAGAGTATGAAAATTTCCTGATTTGGTTTCAGACTCTACATTGCAACTAAGCTTTGAGAATCTATCCCTTGTATAGTTTTGATCAAGTATCAAAAAAGAGTATCCACAATTATCTGAAAGGCTGTTAACATATTCACACCTTTTCCAACTACATATTTCTGTGAGGCTGGATTTTCTTCATTTATCAACCAAAACAACATGTCACAACAGCTTGCATGCAGAGGCACATATGAGAATCTGTCTTCCACTGAACCAGACACTAGGGAACAAGACACTAGGGAGATTTGCAAAAATGTGAAACAATACCATTCTTCTCACTAAAATTTTTAAAATTTAAAATTTCGAAGATTTAGTTGTTTTTCATAAAAATATGTTGTTTATGTTAGGATATAATGGATTTATTGTTGTTTTAAATGAATTAATGAATAAATATTTTTAGAGTTAGAAAATTTGCTAAGTATTAATAGATAAAAGCCACATAAACAAAAGTGGTTCTCAGTAATTTTTAAGCATGCAAAGATGTCCTAAGACCAAAGATTGGAGCATGGCTGCTCCATGCTATGCTGGAAAGCCAGGGGAGTGGTTGCCCTCTGACAGGTGCCCACTACGATGCAACTGGCTGTGGCAGAGAGTGGGTGATCTGGGGGAAAGCCATGGTCATGACTACCCATTCAGCAGGTCAAGGATGGGCAGCTGTCCCTTCGAAGGAGCTGCAGGAGTAGCAGGTACCATGACCAAATGGTCAGCATACTGGTTGATTACAGCTCATCCTTTTGATGCTAACTGTCTCGGTGGAGCTCGAGCTCTCTTGGGCTAGCTCGGCCATTCCCTAGCACCTTGTCAAACCCCAGAGCTTGAGGCCTTAGATGTCCAGTTAGAACATGGATGTGTCCTCACCATGAGAGTGTGAGTTCCTCGAGGGTAGGGACTTGTTCATATTTGTGCCCCCGAGTCAGGAATACAGGGATGAAGAAACATACATGGCCCCTGCCCTCATGGAGCTTGGAGTGTAGAGATGAAATATTAAACACAGTATTGCATACATAATCGTACAATTACGGACCGAAGCAAAAGGACAGGGTACATGAGAGAATAAAATGCAGTGGTCAGGGTTTACGATTTAGATTCAGGTGGCCAGGGAAGGCCTCTGATGATGTGAATTCTAGGCTAAGACTTGAAGGCTACTTGAGTTAGGCGACGAATGAGCACGGGCACACCTGTGTTAGTGTCCTCTTCTGGGCACCGGGGGCAGCATGTGCCAAAGGACTGGAAATGTTTGAAGACTGTGATTGGCAAGGAGGGGTGAAAGGGCCGTGTGGCCTCGGAGGAGTCTGAGATGGTCAGGGGCCAGAACAGGAAAGATCTTAGAGGACTTGTAAGGGATTTGGGATATTTTTTATTTTCTTAGTACAAGGGAGAGTTTGAAGCAGAGAATGATGTGATCATTGGTTCTGGATGGCTCATTCTGGTTACTATGCTGAGAATAGGCTGGAAGGGGACAACTGTGGGAGTTGAGAGATGAGTCTGGGGTCCTCTGGAGGGATGATAGTGGCCTTGGCTAGAGTTGTGGCAGAAACGTGAGAAATGGATCGATTGAGATGTATATTGGAGATAGAATACTCTGGGCTCCATGAAAGAATGAGTGGGGGCAGGGGGATGTGAGGGAGAGGAAGATGGCAAAGATGTATCCTGGGTTTCTAGCTTGAGCACCTGGAGAAGGGGAACATGATTCTTAAGACGGGAAGACTATGGGAAGACCAGATCCGAGGGGAAGCTCAGGCATTCCAATTCAGACTTGCTGGGTGTAAGGGACTTTTGTTACAGAGAGCAGCCTCAGAGAAGGGGCTGGAAGTCAGACACTGGGAGCCTGAATAGGTGAGGCCAAAATGTTTGTGGTGTGGGGTGGGCACTGCCTGAGTAGACACTGGTGGTCTGTACCCTTTGCAGGACTATGTGGGCTGCTTCCTTGTGTGAACTGAGAGTTTCTCTAGAAGCAGCTCTGGAGCTACTATGGGGAAGGCTTGGGAGGGCCTGGCAGTTGAGGCTGGGCTCAGTTCTCTCCCCCTAGGTTGATCAACCTCCTCTTGGAGGCTCTAGGCATTCTGGAAGGCGGCCTCTGAGACCCAACGGTGAGAAGGGAGCGTGGGTAGACCCCTTTAACTGGACCATAGCAATGCTAAAAATGAACTTCCCAGCATCCCAAGTCATGCTTAGAGGTGAGGAAGACACTCCCAACCTTCTGTAGCATATCAGATACTGTATCTTAGAAATCCCAGCCAAAGCCTGAATATTGCTGCACAAACACCCTGAGCCAAAACGCAAGGGAAGACAATTAGGTCTGAAGCGCTGGAAGAGTGGCTGAGACCAATAGAGCAAGAGAGAAAGCTGGCAAAACACCAAAGTCAAGTCAGTTTTCTTCCAAAGCTCTGGGCTAGTTCCAAATGCAGTAATCAAATATCTGGGGGAGCGGAGAATTTGTCCTGGGCTAGGGTTGTGATGAAAGCTCCCCTCTGATGGAGATGCTCTTGTCTTACCCTTTTCTATATGTTTCTGCCACTGCGTGAGGTGGTGCATAGCTTAGGCCAGTGGTCACAACCCCATACCACACCAGCCCCAAACAGGAGGCAATGGTGTGTGTGTTGGGGGAGGGGGGAAGGCAAGGGGGAGGGGTGCTGGAGTGTGGCATGGAAGGATTTTAGGGGAAACAGAGCTGCTGGTCTAGGGTACTTTGAAACCGTAATGGAAATCTTTCATGTGTGAATAGGTCTTATTTTTCTCAATAAACTCACTGTAGTGCTGGCTGGCGCAGGCAGCTAGTACCTGATAAATATTTGTGGCGTTGTACTGTGAACTTTATGGGAATAATGTAGAAGGGATGAAACATCCCAGGCTGGGAATAGGAAGAGGTTTCATGGGGCCAGCCTCAGAGGAGGCTGGAATTTCCCCAGGGGGCTTGTTGAGGAAGGCAAGGCTGGTAGAGGAACAGAAGGGAGAGGGGAGGACTGGACAGAATGGGAGGATAACACTGACAAAGGAGGGCCGAGAGAGGGATGAAAGATCCCTGATGGAGATCAAAATGCAGGGGCCAGATGGATGTCCTGCAGACCTCCTGCAGGCCAGAAAAAGAACTAGAGATAGCCGTTCCCAGCCTAGGCTCCTTGGCCTGCCAAGTCCTTGGATGGAGGCATTGGAAACTAGAATGGAGACTCCACCCTAAGCTGGCAATTTTACCAGCAGAGCCACTCAGCAAACTGGTTCTATAGACTTTGCTCAGCAAATATCCCCAAAGATCTCTGATGTCATGTCATTCATCAACTCAATGGCTCCCCAATACTTGTAGCTTCAAGCCTCACCTTCATTCTTTCAGTCACTCATCCATTTACTCATTAATTAATTAAAAAGACATTTATTGAGTGCATCCTATATGCCAGGCACATGCTAGGTACAAGGGTTAAAATAGCGCAGTCGTTCTCAAAGTGTCATAACTGGACCAGCTGCATCAGTATCACCTGGTTTATTAGTTATATGTGGCTGCCTAACAAATCACCCCAAAACTTAGTGGCCTAGAGCAACAATGACCATTTGTTACCCCTGAGATCTGCCTTGGGATCTATCACGAATTAGCAGTCAGAACATTGGCTGGGGCTACGGTCGTCTGAAGGCTTGTCCAGGATCGGAAGATCTGCTCCCAAGGTGGTCATTCACATGGTTGGCAAGTTGGTGTTGGTTGTTGGTGGGAGGCGTCAGTTTCAAACCCTGTGCACCTCTCCCCAGGGCTGCTTGAGTGTCCTCATAACATGGTGGCTGGCTTCCTTCAAGTGAACAATGCAAGAGAATAAGCAGCGAGCTGTAATTTCTTTTGAACCTAGTCTTAGAAGTCACACACCATCACTTCCACAATACCCTAGTGGTCACACAAGTCAACTCTATTGAATGTGGGAGGAAACCCCGCAAGGGTAAGAATACAGGGAGCAAGAACCACGAGGCTGTTTGTGAGAGTGGGAATTTGTTAGAAATGCAAATTCTCAGGCCTTGCCCAAGATCTACTGGATCAGACACTTTGGGAGTGGGGCCTACAACTGGAGTCGTAATAAGCCCTCCTGGTCATTCTGGTGCACAATGAAGTCTAGGAACCATTGCTGTGATGTATGAGACAGTCCCTACCATTAAGTTGCCTGTGGCCTAGCTTACATTACTAAGCAATCATGGAACAGTGCTGTAGCCAGCACATAGGAGAGGTCAGGAAAGGTTGCCTAGCCCAGCATTTAAGGTCTGTCTTAACGTGAGCTCCTGACCCTTCCTCTCATTCCTCATTAATTCCTCTCCTACTTGGGCCCTCTTCTGTAGTCTGATCTCTTTCTTGTCCCCTTTCTCACACATTGTGTTTGTCCCCTCTTTTGGGGAATAAGCTATTATGAACATGACAGCATCTGGCATGGTGCCTGACAGATAATATTTGCTCAATAATCACATCCTTGCTCCCATTTCCCTTGTTCTGGATTTCACATTTGGAAGACCCAGCTTCTCTGCCCTTCACCGAACCAAATTCTGACCTTTCTTCAAGGCACAGTGCAGGGTCCCCGACTTCTCTGAAGCATCTCAGACTTCTTCCCCTACACTATTTTCTCTCTTCCCTGAATATCTGGGCATTTAGAGTCTGACTCATACAGCCTAGCCTTGATTCCACTGATGCATTTTGTCCTGTATTTTTCCTCTGAGAGTCTCCATTTGTGACAATCTTTGCAGCTCTTATCACTATCTGAAATTGCCTTGTTTATTATTCTGTTCTCAGGTCAGTTCCTGTCACCACCGCCATTGCCGCAGACCCTACCTCCACCAAAAGGCTTAAATCAGCTCCCCCTACCACCCAAGGCCCCTGTGGGAGAACAGCCTCCAAGGTCAAACACCTCTAAGTTGGTTTGTCTTAGCTAATGAGCTCCTACTATGTGCATGGCCCAAGGCAGGTCCTGGACTATGAGAGAGCCTTCCCTTTTAAATGCTATTACAGATGGAGCATTCACAGGTCAGGGCGGGCACCTCCTGTGGCTGAAGGAGTCCAGGGCAAAAGACCTGCTGGATTCTTGGTTTTCCCCGCTACCAGCTGGGTAATCCTGGGCAGGTCCTCCTCACTGATTCAAACCTCAGTTTTCCAATCTGTGAAATGCTGCTCATACCCGCCCATGTCTGAAAGATCATAAATACCCAAGAATGGATATGATAGAACAAAACTATCAAGTTGCCAAGGAAATGAATGCTAGCACTTAAGGGTTATCAGTTATTTATCATCTATTTATTTAATGTTTACTACATGTTAGAACTTGTATCAGGCCTCTGGGTAGAACGTGGTGAAAGAGGTCCCTTCATTATCCCTTGGGACTTTGCAGTGGTTATCAGGAAGAACAAAGCAGAGCTGACAGCCCTCTGTGAACAAGGAGGTGGAGGCTGTGTGCAAGGGCCGGAGCAGGGAATCGGACCCCAAGGAGGTGGGCGGGCAGGGACTGGATCCAAATGGTGCCAGTCCACAGGTAGCTCCCTAAGTCCTTCAACTTCTTTTTCTTCTCGCCCCCAAGGACCCCAGCGCGGTCCTCACTTGTCCCGCAGCACATTGCTGACCTGTGTCTTCCCGCTGTGCTGGGGCTGGGAAGAGCAGGTAGATGGGGTCTCTGGATCCCTCTGAGTCGGGTTTCAGGTGGAAGAGGCCCCTTGGAGAGCCTTGCCCCAGTAGCCACCATCCCCCCCTTAGGCCCCATCCTTCTTCTTTTTTTTTACGTGGCAGCTGAGCTGTGACTCGCTTAAATATTCCTCAGATTGTTTTCATTAGTCAAAGCAAGTGTCAGTTCTAATTGTCTCTAGGACCAATTCACCTGTACAGCCTTAACTGCAGATGTAAACGTGCTTAACAACATCACTTCCAAGCAAACGTAGGGAGGGTGGGTCATGGGGGGCGGTAAAGAGAAACTGCTTCGTCAGGGATCCGTGTGAGAGCAGCCATGCTCCGTGGTTGACTTCTAAGAAGGAGTTGTGTTTGGTCTTCTCTTGCTAAGCGATGCTCTAGGGGTCCCTCTGGCCTGCTTGGGAAGGAAAGCAGTCATCTGCTTGCCTCTGATGAATTCATATTCAGAGAAGACGACAGCCACATATAGTGGGAAAATCATCCAAGTGGAGTCAGGAGACTATGTTTTGTCCCAGCTCTGTCACTAGCTAGCCCGTGGCCTTGGCCAAGTCTCAGAGCCCCTTGGACTTTGTGTGCTCATCTGTCCGATGGGTGGGAAGGTGGGGGGATCCCGAAAGTTCCTTCCTGCCCCCATGGTTTTGGATTATGGGAGGAGCCTCCAGGCTTGTTCCCAGCCCTGGGATTTTATGAATTCTGCTCTATGATTTTATGAATTCTGCCCAATTTTCCTCAATACCTCTCCCTTTCCTCCTCACAAACTGCAATTGCTTTGCACATCAGCATCCCTCAGATCTCTGATCTTTTGTACATATTGTACATATTGTACAAAAGATCAGAGATGAACACTGTAATATTAATACCTAGCAGCCTCCATGTAATGCTTTCTGTCCTGTATCTTTAAGAAAAAGTCAAATGAAACATGATAAAGGCAACCTCTGGGAACTGTCCAATCCTAGATTTCACGGCTAGGCTAAATTTGAGTCTGTGTCGATGCCCTAGCTTAAATTGCCACCTCTCCAGTCCTATGCTCCTATATAAGGTAATAGTCTCCAGTATCAATTATTTCTGAAATGATTTATCTTTGGTTGTTGAGGAATTTAACTCCATTTACCAAATAGATTCTATCATGAGCAAAACCCTTCATAGATGCTCTAGGCAACAAAAAGGACAGAACATTCTCTTCCTTGGGGACATAATTTTTTTATATCGTGTATTTTATGCATTGATTGCCTAAAAGGATAGTCGTATGTTGTGAGCATCTTAAGGTCTTAGCATACTGCCTCATAATAGCAGCAACGATTAATTTTTTAGTTAATGCAGAACTATATGTTAGCCATCATGCTAAGCACTTTGTAAGTAGTTTCTCATTTAGTCTTCATAACAATCCTACTCTAGAGATGTGGAAACTGAGGCCAGAGACCTCAAGTAACCTGCCAAAGTCATATGACCAGTAATGACAGAATAGGGACTCAAACCAGATCTGCCTGCCTCTAAACCCCATGACATTTATCATATGAATGGTCTGCTTTGTGTAAAGTTGACAATCCTGAAATATTGATTGAGTAATTAAGTGGAGAGTGAGTGCTTGAAAGAGTAAATAAATGGAAGAACCTTGGTGTAGACCCTGAGTGGCTTGAGGGACTCACAGGCCACCTCCTTAACTTCACTGAATGGGGCCCAGGCCCTATAGGTGGGTAACTGTCCACTGGGTTCCTTGTAGTTCTAGTGTGTTCTTGCCTCATAAAGGACCACCCCCGCTCTCTCCACATATTCACCCATATCTTGTTTATTTGAGTGGAGCCTCTGCTTTGAGTCAACCGGATAATTTCTTTTCATTTCGTCCTCACTCCCATCTCTACCCCAGGCCTATTTCCAACTGAGCTCTTATGCAGGCCATTTCCTGGCCTGAGATCCTGAGATACCCGGGAGACGTCCTCAGAGTCATTTACTTATCTCCTTTCCAGATGCCCAGAATGGAGACCAGCCAGAGGAGCAGGGAGACAGCCGAGCTGTTGCCCTCGGCCCTGCTCGGCACCCTTGTCCATACTCAGAGGCTCTGCCAAGCTGAAGGGAGACCCAGGAGCTGGGAGGCGCTGGCCAGTGACAGCCCTTCCTCTGGGCCCTCCAAATTCATGGTAACGGGCGTGAAGAGCCCTGCCCGATGCCCCTGGCATCAGCCTCTCAAGATTCTAGTTGGGGAGGAATGCCTCTGAAGGCTGACCAGGACATCTGTGAACTCACCACAGACCTGGAACAGAAGGGAGGGCCTGGTCTTAGCCTTTTCCCACCTCCCTCATCGCTTGTGCTCCCTTGGTTCAGCACCAGGAGCCCAGTTCCTTGGGACCTCTTCAGCCTCCCTGCAATCTCAGCTGTGTGTCAAGGAAGCCCAAAAGTCTCCTTCCCGCTGAAATGCTGAGGCCATCCTAGAGGTGGGATGGTGGGAGGGAGAGAGGTGACACTGAAGAGAGGGGACGAATGGAGGCATCTCTGAGTGTGAGGGCCCTGGAATTGCAAGTTAACCCAGGCAAGCCTGACCCCCAATGCCAACTGAGGGAGAGAAGGGCAAGAGGGAATCCAATTTATTGAGAACTTGCTACTGTGTGCCAGGGCTGTACCAGGGCCTCTACACATGGGTTATCCTCTGATTGTTACAATCATCTTCTGAGTTGGGTTTGACTGTTCTCATCTTACAGATGAGGAAACTGAGGCTCAGAGAGGTGAAGGAACTCAACTGCATTCTCACAGCAAGTGGTGGAGCTTGAATTTGAGTCCAGCTGCGTCTGGATTTAAAGCCCATGCTGCTTCCTCAGAAGGGGACATTTCATGCACGGCCCTTTTCAACCCTTGTGTGGCGTGGACCCCTTCACTTCCCTCTTGCTTCTTGGCTGCCTCTCTGCAGCTGGCTCTGACAGAAGCTGGTGCTTCTGGAGTTAGAAGGCAAATCCCATGCTTGTGTGTGTGTGTACGAGCATGTGTGTGCTCCCATTCAGCACATGTACGGTTTGGGAGGTATGGAGAGGAGGAGGGCTTAGCTCTCTCGGATTTATGGCCTCTGCACAAGCGGGGGGTTTGTGGGGTCTGCAGAGCTGCGTCCTCCCCACCGCACCATCAGCTCCTATTCCTGCCCAACCTCTCTCCTCCTCCCCAAGTTCAGACTGCCAGGATGGCCATCCCCAGGCTGCTCCGCCGGCTTTAGCGTGAGGGTTTGTTACTGTGTTATAGGCTCTAGTTTCTTTCCCAGGGGGAGGTAATTGCAGAGACTCACAGGTGGAGCAGAATCAAAACCAACTGTATTTTACTCAATTCCACCTTCTTCTATGTGCTAAAAAGCTTTAAGGGAAAAAAAATAGGCTCTTGCAGAAAATTACACCCTGCCTCTCCTTTTCTGCTACTCCTAGAAAGTCATTTAAGATGGAAATTAGAGCTCATTATTGCACATTTAATTACCCACCAAATGAATGGCATATTTAATGGAAATGGCAAAATTCTCCAACATGTGTAAGATTTCTGGCTCATGCATCCCCAGACATGTTGCAAAATAATTCATTAACTAGAGATGTGAGTTTCTAGGGTTGCCTCAGGGGAAAAGCAGGGCCAGGGAGTGGGGCTAAGAAAGCATGAGCCAATTAGCCGACATCCCTGCCTCTAAGACCAAGGTAATGTGGAATTTGCTCCTCACCAGGGACAGGGCAGAGAAGCCAGTGCTGGGGCCACAAGCACCCTTCCCCTCCAGGTTGCTCTTCCGTTGAGTGGGGAGAAGAGGGTGGGACTAGCCCACCTCTGGGCCTCTCTCCACCTCCAGGATCCCAATCACTCACATTGCAGCCCCAGGCAATATGTCGAATCAGCTCTTGGGTGGGGGGAGAGCTCCAGGAAGAGCAGGGACAAGGGGACAGTTTCTGAGACCGTTATTGGGTGGCAGGCTCTGTCACCCCTCTTCCCCACCATCAGTGCTCTAGCTGTGTCCTCTCTGGCTTTGGCTCCAGGCTATTGTTATATCTTAGGGATGTTTGTTCCTTCACTCAACCAGCTAACATTTATGGAACATTTGCCATTTGTGGAAAATCTGTTTGTTAATTCAACCATACAAACAACCAACCTTCTTATTAAGTACCTATTATTCATTCATTTTCTCATTCACTCATTTGTTTTAAGCAGTGAACTACCCAGCCAACAAGTATTGAATACTGATTCACTTATTCACGTAATCAATCAGCAACACAGTACCTATTATCTGACCACTCATCTGTCTATCCAGCCATCCAGCCAACCAACAAACCAACCAATATTTATTGAATATTAAGTGCCTATTCATTCATGCAATCCACAAATGCGTATTGAGCACCTACTATATACCAGACATTGTGTAGACACTAGGGAAACAAAGGTCAAGACACAGGTCCTGCTTTCAAGGAACTTAGAGTCAAGTAACAATATTAATAACTAACATTTATTCAGCATTTAATGTATATGCCCAGCACCGTGCTAAATGCTTTACATATATTAGCTCATTTGCTATGATAGGTACCATGAAGAAAGAAGCGTAGAGAAGTTAAGTAAATTTCTCGGTGTTACACAGCTTTTGAGTGACAACGTTTCAGAACGTGAACGCAGGCAGACAGATTGGGGAACGTGTACTCCTAACAACGACACTGCCTCCCTGGGTGGGGTGTGGGTCGGGGGTGAGATAGACATTGCACAGTCCTATGGGAGGAGGAAGAGAAGATGGATTTGGCTCTGTCTGGAGGAAATAGAGTTGGCATTTGACCTGGACTTTGAAGAAGACGTAGGAATCTGTGAGCTAGGGAGAGGAAGGAGAGACATCTTGAGCAGGACAGTGCTGGGAACTGGAGAATGCAAAGACGTACAAGACACAGTTTCTGCCCTCTAGAAGCTTTCAGTCTCACAGAGGAAGGAATACATGGACACAGATAACTTCACCACAAGGAGCATTGGGGATGGACAACAGGTGTGCAACGGTGTGTGATGGATTGTACGAGTGGTACAAATGCAATAGGTGGGGGCAGCAAAGGGAGAGAAAGATTCCTACCAGTTGGAGGTGATCATAGATGCAATTATGGAGGAGACAGAGCTTAAGACAGACCTTGAATCAAGGCTGAGTAGGATCTCCTAAAACAGAGAAGGGGCTGGGGAGAACATTCCAGATGGTGGAATGGCATGAGAAGATTCAATGGGCTAGAAAACAAGCGATGCCATTTCAGGCTCAAGTCTGTGAGCAGTGAGGGAAGAAGAGTCTGGAAAGATGGTGAAGATTGTGAAGGGACTTGGATGGTTTTCTAGGGAGATTAGGCTGTACCTAGTAGGCAGGGGAGACACTGGAAGTTTCTGAGAGGGGAGAGTGCTAATTATTGTCTGTCTGTCCCCTTGTTTTTGTGTGCCAGAAGTACTCCCACAGCCTGCATCACCCAGCTCCCTCGCTGGCCACCTTCTGGTTAAGTTCAGCCGATGGGGGCACTGGCAGTAGACCCGAGCATGGGAGAGGGGGGCCAGGAAACACCTTCCTGCTCTGTCCTGCTGGACCAGCTATGTCCCTGCAGAAATCTACATTTTTAGCATTCACTCTAGGTAATTCTAATATTTAGGTGGGTCTGGGAATCATTGACCTACATTGTTTACAAATCACTTTCTCCTTTAATCTTGTAACTGAAAACATTATCCTCATCCATATTTCACAGTTGAGAAGATGAAGTTTCAAAAGGGTTATGCTGTGTCCATTCTCACCAACTTTTAAGTGGAAGAGCTGGGATTGAAATCTACATTTCTGGTTCTATATGCGGTTTCTTGGGAAAACCAGAGCCAAGTTAGGAGACCTTGGTAATAATTGATCATCATGCTGTTTTCTCGAACTTGTTTCCTCTAATCTTCCTGTTGCCAAACATTGCCCATTTGTTCTCTAATGCCCATCTTAACTAGCATCTGCTCCACCCAGCCCTCATAACCGTATCATCCTGTGGCTACACCCGGTATACGTGCATGTCTGCTCTCTCTGGTTGTCTCTAAACTTTAAAAAAAAAAAAAAAAGGCAGTACAGAATAGTGGTTAGTGCATGGCTTCTAGTCTTTGATCTCTTGGACTCAATAATCTCATTTACCCCCTCACTCAACCCTCGTATCTCATCATCAGCTAGATGATGAGTGGGCATTTATGAAACTCCAGGACATCATTCTCTGATCCCTCCTCCATCCCTCCAGGTTTATTACTCTCTAATTATGGATTCTGCCCGGGTCCCGCCCCGGCTGAGTCCAGGTTCCTGAGGGATGGACGGCGTCGGTGCAATGAGGGGAAAATAAAGGAGATGTGAGACTTGGGTTGGTGTTAGCAAGTCCGACTTTACTGTGCACAAGTGTCGTTTATATGTTTTTCAGGATTAGTACAGAAATGGTTCTACAGATATTCTCAGAGAGATAAGGAAGTAAAAAAAACGAGCACAAGAATATTTATTAGCATTCCATTCTATAGAGCATAAGGTTAATGATCGTCTTCTCCGCAACTAACTAGTGTTTGTTGTCTCTAAGCTAAAAGAGATAGGTACCTAGACACCTGTTGTAATTCATGGTAAAGTTAAATCAAAGAGAGAAGGTCCAGGCCTCCGGACAGGACAGCAGTCCGTCTGGTTACATCCTGGTGGAGCCATCCCTACCTCCCTCAATCATTTACGCCATTAGTGTAGATGGTTAATGGGAACAAAAGGCGACTCCTGGGTGTCTTATCCCCAGGGCTATCTGCATTCTCAGCGGGCAGTTAAACATCTTTACTTTTTCGCGCCCTTTAGGGGGTGGAAGCATTCCTTTGTCTTTTAGATTGTGGAGCTAACAGTCCCTTAAACACACTGCCGGAGAAAGTATCATTTTGTTAGTAAAGTAAAGGGCTGAAAAGCTAAGCTAAACTATATATCTTCAAGAATGAAAAGCAGAAATAAGTATAGACATAACCTTGCTAGAAAGCGTGCATATAATTCAGAAAATATCAGGGGTGTCGGCCGGCCATTCTTCACCGTGGGGCATCCCTGCACCCCTCGGCCCTTCTACTCATCAATTGTTTATTATTTATTGCTTTTAGGAGAAAACCTCTATAACATTTTAACAGAAAGCAGAAGGTCAAGGATAATATGTAGATACTTCTTGATCATCTAATTAACCAGCAAACTTAGAAGGACGATGCATATATATATTTAGACAAAGAACTGGAGGGAGAAGGAAACATTAACCAGATGGAGGCCATAAACCTAATTCGACATCTTATCTGGGCAGGATTCCTTTCTGATTGTCTCAAATGGGACTGTGTGCTCCTCCAATAATTAACTGAAAAATATCTTGAAAGTTACCTGCAGGTGGTCACATTGTCTTACTATATCTAATTTTCCCAGGAGGTAGTGCCTCCCAAGCAGCCACCCAAAGGAGTGAAAACTAGAGGTTAAGAAAGGAAAAGGAATGAAGGGCAATTAGAAGCAGCACAGGTTTCAGAACTATGTGAGGGGCCGGCCAGTTATTCTTCACCAAGAGGTGACCCTGCACCCCTCGGCGTTAATCGGCTGGACCCTGTCAAACAACCGATCAAATGATGTAGCCACGGCTCCCGGCAGGATTCCTTGTTAGTAATTGTTCAGTCGATTGCTATTTTTTTTATTAGGATGGGTAGGAGGCAGGTAAGTCAGCCAAATGGACAGAGATAATTCCTGGGGGGAGGAAAAAACCCTGAGGGTAGAGTTTATTATATCTTATGTCAAGTGGAGGCCAGGAAAGACCATTATTGCATACCTATTGTGTGCCAGGTACTTAATGACACTATCTAATCTTCACAACAAAATCCTATGAATTTGTATGTCTATTTTTACTTTACTGAAATAAACTAGAGTTCAGAGAGGTAAGGTAAAATTCTCTAGGTCCTTCAATTTGTGGTGACAAAGCCAGGACTTGAACTCACATCTGTGTGACTCGGGAGCCTGTGCTCTATTGGCCACACCTGTGGCCTCTGGCGTAGGAGTGCTGAGATGGAGAACCTGCGGGGGGCGTCTCAGGCCCCAAGCTGTGCCCAAGGATCTCAGCTCCACTTTCTATGTTGCTGTGTCTCCCTCTGTGGCCTCGGCTCCCTCCCATCCACTGATTTCTCTAAAGAGGCCTTGGGTAACGACTCAGCTGGGTGCTGTCCAGCCCCACCTTCCAGACCTCGTGGGAGAGACTTCTGAGGTGGATAATGGCTTTCAAAATGTAATTTAACTCAATACACTGCTCTAGTCTTACTAATGGAAGCCCTATTGTGTGTGTCTCTGAGGCAGCCGATTCCAGAAACTTTCATAGAGAAAATGTCTACACTGAGGCAACTGTTACTTTTCTGAACAAATGGGATGGGGTTTAAGCCGTCTGGTCAGGGGCTGGCATTTGTGGCCTCAGTGACTGTAGTTGAGATGCCAGGTTTCCAAGAAAATGTCAGGAAGAAGGTCCCCATTATTCCCTCAGGAGTGGCCCACAGACCCGTGCTGAGGATCCCTCTGTTTTCATTCCTCCCTCATCCCGCGGCGCATCCTGGTGGAGCAAGGCTGCCAACGTCTGCATGGGGATTTTCGTGTGCACATGGGCTGGATTCTTCACCTTGATAGAAAGACATCTCAGAAAAAAGGAAAAAGGGCTTATATTGAGTATTCTTCAGGTTAGGTGGTTAGAAAGGGTCTTGTAACAGATTTCTGGCATCTGGGGACACTGAGTCAAGTCACAATTCAACCCTCATCTGACTGGAGCACAGAGAAAATGCTTGAAAAACACTCAGGTAGGGGCTCCACTTACCTTCCTTCCAATTTCTGACCCTAATCTCTGCACCCCCCGACACCAACACTGTCACCGAGGGGTTCCACTGGCTCCCTGCAGAAAGCCACCCTCCATCTTCCTCTCTGTCACTCGGACACTCCAACACTCCTGCTCCAGAGGCAGGGTTCAGGCCCTGCGCCACAGAGGCAAGTGTGTGACCCACTTCCCAGGAAAGTGTCTACCCTGTCACCTCTGGGCTGTAGCCCCATGTGCCTCCGAGATTTCTGAAGGCCACAAACCAAATTTCAAAGCAGCTTGCTTGAAATCCTCATTTTTTAATGTGATGGTGGGAAAAATCAATCTGTGTATCCGATGTTAGGAAATTGTCTGTTTGTGTATGTCAGCTTGGAGAGGTCCTAACTCTGGGGCTTAGAGGTCAAGGCCTTTAGTGCTGTTGTATGATGTGGGGCTTTTGGGGTGTGTGTCCATGTGAAGTGACCAGAGCAGGTAAGAAGTGTTGGATGGACAAGAGGAAGCTCTCTATGTCCCCAGGATGAGCACACAAAGTGGAGAGAGCCTGGGTGTTGAGTTCTAGCCTCTGCTTTGCCAGCCCTGGCCTTCTGGGATGGGGTAATCAGTAGTAGGAGGAAACACCACTGCCTTGGGGGAGCTCAGGTTGTAGTTTTGCTCCAGGCCCAGCCGTGATATCCAAGACCTCCCCTCCATCATCACTCCATCAATCCATTAATTTGTCTGTCTTTCCATCCAGCCGGACTTGAACTTTCTTCCAAATTAGTCATCATGTTCAGGAGAATCCAAGCTTTGATGAAGGTCACAGGTTCTTCAGCCCAGTCCTTGTCTCCCCTCTGGCCTTGTCTCTCCTGACCCTCCGCTTCACAGTCTACACCAGGTTGAACTGGCCACACTCTCACCTCCCAGCTGTGGTGCACATTCTCTCCCTTACCTCACATTCTCTACTTTGACTCCTCTACTAGATTCATCTTCTGCTCACCCTTCAGGCTTGAATTGAGATGTTACTTCCTCCAGGAAGGCTCTCCTCACATCCTCCCCATTGCCCATGTCTGGGTAAATGTCCCTCCTCATCCATGCTTCCTTAGCTTCTTGAGTTTACCCCATGAGGGCTCATCTGTCGCCCTGTAGGGGAGGACATGGGTGTCATTTGAGGTTGACCAGAACAGATCTGCTCATGGTCTGTGCCATTGGGTTCTAGCGCAGGGGCAGGAAGCTGGTAGCTGTGGTCGAGGCTGCTTCTCTGCCTCCACTTTGGGGCTGTCTGGGTGGCTGAAATCTCTCACAGAGTGATCCTGATCAATGGGTCTCCCTAAAAGAGGCAGCTTCCACCTATGAAGGAAACATCAAATGTTGATCTGTGGTTGGTCCTGGGATCACAGAGAGAGGGTTAGTGGCTAGTGGGGTGTGAGGGTTAATTTTATGTGTCAACTAGACTGGGCTAAGGGATGCCCAGGTGACTGGTAAAACATTACTTCTGGGCGTGTCCGTGAGGGTGTCTACAGAAGAGATTAACATATGAGTCAATAGACTGAGTAAAGATCTCCCTCACCAATGCACGTGGGCGTCATCCAGTTTGTTGAGGGCCTGAATAGAACAAAAAGCCATCAGAAGGGCGAATCCACTCTCTCTGCCTGAACTGAAACATCCGTCTTTTGCCTTTGGATACAAACTCTCCTGGTTCTCAGGCTTTGGGACCTGGGCAAGAACTTATCCCTATCAGTTCCCTACACCCCATTTGCAGGCTTTCAGATTTGGACTGAATTATGCCACTGGCATTCCTACTTCTCCAGGTTTCAGAAAGCAGATCGTGGGACTTCTCGGCCTCCATAACTGCATGAGCCAATTCCTGTAATAAATCTCCTCTTGTGTCTATCTATAAAGATCCTATTGGTCCTGTTTCTCTGGAGAACCCAGACTGGTACAGGGGGGATATATGTTCTTCCTTCTGTGCATCACTTGGGTGTAGCCTCATGGCGAATCTACCCCTCTCTGAGCTCTGCATTCAGGCAGGGTGGAGGGAGTTATCAGACAGCCCATATTCAGCCCTTCTGCAACTCTAGGGTTCCTTCCTGATGGAGAAGGGTGTGAAAGCAGAAAATCCCAAGGAGGTATTTTGGGTAGGATTGTGGAGGGGAAGGCAGGCCATCCCACTGCCTGATGGACTGTGTTTGTTGGTAAATGTACTGTCTCATCACATGTTTCCCGGGCCTTGGAGCTTATCTTCCCTGTCCAGGTGGAATTTGAAAGTCTGTTGGAAGAGAGAATCCTGGGACAGAAGCAGGAACATGTCACAGGTTTTTATGGCACAGTCATCCCTGGAATTTTAATTACCTTATCCTCACACTATTATATATTTACATATCCTAATGACGAGATTACACATTTCAATTAGTATGTAATTATGAGTTCTATTACTTAAAGAAAAATACTTGGGGATAATTACACAATTATGAAGTACAATTAGAAAAATGACATATAATTAAATTTAGAAAAGCTTTTGAAACACTCCTCCTACCCTCCCACCCCGCCCTCCTGTACAAAAGATTTCTTGTATTTATCCTCTCTCCTCTTTCAAGTGCAAGTACAAGTGCAGCCCACTCCAGTCCAGCATGAACAAGGGGCCGATATTTCCCCGAAGGGCCCCGGGGCATCATATCTCGGAGATGCAAGCTCTTGTGACTTTTGGGGGGTTTAGGAGCATTTCTTGACTTTGCAAACTCTACCTGAGGTTGTGGCATCATGGGGCATTTTTTCAGGCACTAGGTAGAGTTGTCCAAGCTTCCTTGTTACTCCATCTGCTGGGACTGCAGAAAGGGAGGGCGTAGGGTGGGACGTAGCAATCCAGAGGCTGGGGATGTTGAAGGCAAGCCGGGCTTTCCACTGAGGCCAGAAACAGATTATTGCAGGTCATCTCTTACGTGGCTACAACAGTGGACCTTCTTGAAAACACTTCCACTTTCCCAGCTCATTCAATCCTCAGCTCCATCTGATTAGGCAGGAAGGCAGGTTCCTTTCTTGAAACTCCTTCTTCCTCTGCTCTCCACGTCTCCATGTTCTTGGTTTTGTGTTTGGTTCTCTGATTTCCCTTCTCAGTCTTCTTCAGTGCTTGATTTCCTACTTGCCTCACAGATTGAATTTTATTGTTATCCAAAGTTCCATACTCTCTCTTGTTCTTTTTTTCTTTCTTTGGCAATTCAAGTAGAATGGAGGGAGCAAGTAGGACGAGGTTGGGTGGCAGCAGGGAAGGCAGCCAGATGGTGCTAAGAAGCCCCTATGGCAGAGACTGGCCACTCTTCACACTGCCACTTCCCTTCTTCTGGGCCACATAGCTAGGAAATCTTCCTAGACTGCCCTGCGGTTTTGTGTGGCATGTACCTGTGGGCAGTTACCCTACTTCCGGGCTTGGCCCATAAAACCTCCCTCTCAGTCCTACCCTTTCTCTTTCATCATCTGAAGGTTGAATGTTGATGTCCAGAATTACTTTCAAAATCACCTTGAAGAAGGCAGGGACCCCCATCTCTAGAGCAGAGCACTCACTCTCCTTTAGCTACTATTTAGCGTTTGAGCAAGAAAAACTTTAATTGTATTAAATCATTGAGATTTTTAAGTTTATCTGTATAGTAGCTGCTTGTAAACTAAAATAGCCTTACTAATATGAAATACAACTTGGACTCTAATATTAGGCAATATAGGCAGTATTTTTGTTCTCCCCTCTGGTAGGTCTAAGTAGGAAGCCAATTTATATTCAGGAGTTAGTAAAGTTGCTTAGTCTGGTGAGTGTCTTAGTTGCCTCCATGACATCCATTTCCCTTTCATTTGGTAATCCTCCCAGTTTTGTTCAGGTCCCCAATATTTGTCCACACAGCCTATGTACCTGCCCACCCCCACCCCCACCCCCAGCTCTAAGGTTGGGCCTAAGTATAACCTCGTTCCCTTGGCTGTAAGAATCCAGCCAACGTGAATCAGTCCTGGCCTCAGGATTTGTTTGGGAAGGGCTGTGACTCAATTTGGTCCAATGAGACATGAGGGCAAGTTTACTGGGGTCTGCTTGGAAAGATGCTTCTTCACTCTTAAGAGAGAGCCGCAGGAACTGGGTCACTGATGACTCCAGAGTTCTGAAAATGAGAAGCCAAAGATCCAGAGCCCGTCCAAGAAATGAGAATGGGGAGCATGGCCTTCAGACCCAAGTGACCTGCTCCCTAGGCAGCTGTGTCCCTACTGGGACTCATTCATTACCTCTTCTTGCTCTGCTTCCAAGCTCACTGAGGATACAACTTAGGAATCTTTTGACTGAAAGTATCAGGAAACCCAATGCAAATCAACTGATTACTGTAACAGAGATTTATTTGATCATTGAGTGAAAATGGCTAAGGATGGATCACGGTACAAACATAGCTCTTGCTTGGTTTCTTTGAGATGCTCTTGTCATGCTGTCGCTTCTTCAGGCTGGTATCCTGCAGCAATCCTAGGCCACATAGTTGTAGACAAGGTCCAAAGGAGGGAGGTTACACCGGGCCATTCTGATGGTGTTTTAGCCCTTCTCAAATTCATTGAGCACTTGACTATAGACCTCTTAGTTTACTCCTACAGTTAACTCCTCACATCCATTGTCTGTATGTTACTATTTAATTCTTAGAAGAGTGACTGAATTTCCCTTATTTCTAAGTTCTTTGGCAGAATGAGCACCTTGCTGAGGCTCCCATGTGGGCCAACATAGGTCATCCTCTCTTGCTGACTGATCTCATCCTCTCCCATTTTTAAGCCATCACTTGTCCACTGATGACCACAAACCGACAACTCCCGGGCAGACTCCTCCACAGGCTCCTCGCTGTCTTCTAGTTTCAACCACCTGCTGCATGGCTTCCTGTACACACCAGGCAAGCACCTCAACCACAGACTGTCCAAGTGGGAAACTCCTCATCTCCTCTTAGTCCAGTGTCTTCTAACTCAGTGGTGCCTCTATTGACCCAGTCACTCAAACTGGAAACCTCAGCACCATCTTTGCCTTCTTTATTTCTTTCCCCTGACAAATTCAGTGGATTACCAAGTCCTCCGATGACACTTACTAGATAAATTTTTAATCTCTGTCTTCTTCATTAACTCAATCTTTTTTTTCTTCTTCTCCCCCGAGCCCCCCAGTACATAGTTGTATATTCTAGTTGTAGGTCCTTCTAGTTCTACTATGTGGGACGTCGCCTCAGCATGGCCTGAAGCGTGGTGCCATGTTCGCACCCAGGATTCAAACCTGTGAAACCCTGGGCTGCTGAAGCAGAGCGTGCGATCTGAACCACTGGGCCACGGGGCCGGCCCCCATTATCTCAATCTTACCCGAATCTCTTCTTCTACTTTACCTGAACTATGAAGATCGTTTCCTGACTGGTCCGTCTTCTGGTCTCACTCCCTTCAAATCTATCCTACTGATTACCCCTAGATCATCCTTGCTAGAACACAGATATTCATTCCCTGGCTTAAAATCCCTTCATTGGCTCTACATTCTGCTAGAGAATAAGATCCAGATTCCCAGCCTGGTGTCCAAAGCTCACCACGCCTGGCCCTGGCCATGTGCTCCAACCTCTTCTCTACCGTCGTACCCCTCACAGTGTCCCTTTCAGTCATAATGAATTATTTGCTCTTCTCAGAGTACATGTTGCTCTATCATAACTGGGGACTTTTCTACACACTTAACCTCCTAAGAAGTCTATACTCCACTCTCTTTAACTCATACACTCTCCTTCGTTCTTTCAGCCCTGCCTCATGGGTCACCTCCTCAATGCACCGTCCCTCACCTTTCCTCCCACGGTGAGCAGCTGCATCTGTACTCCCCAGTGTTGCACATTGACACGTACCTTCCGTGGCAGGCATCTCACTGCACTGCCGTTATTTCTTTATGTCTGTCTCCTGCACTGCAGGATGAAGGCCTTGCAGTCAGTCCATCAGCATTTATTTATCGAATACTCAGTATGTGCCAGATGCTGTACTTTGGGGACAAAGAGATAAACAAGCCTAACATTCATATGCTACTTACGCACGCCAGGCACTACTCAACACACTTTGCATTCATTTACTTAAAGAGCAATAATTTGGTAGGAGCCATGGAGAGAATGCAACTTATGTCACATGGGGGTAAGAGTGACATGCCCATCCCCTCCTTAAGAACTTAGAAATACAGTCATTCTTTAGTTAAATAGTAACACACACACAATTATTTCTGCAAATTTAGTTGGTGGGAGAAACAAAGCTTGAATCAAGGTCTTTCAGCCCCAAATCTTATGTCCTTTCTGCTATGCAACACTTGTTTTGCTTAACCTCCTTCTGGCTTCCTCATCTGTAATGAGGCTATGATAATAATACTTTTCTTTTCTACCTCATTTGATTTGTGAAAAAGATCCAGTGTGAAGGTGATAAAATTTTGCAAGCTATAAAGCTCTATACAAATGTGAGTTGTTGTTACATTTATACATGTGACTAAGAAGCCATATTTAACATCCATTCTTGCCTAAAATAAGGCACCTCTTAAAGTTGCTTATCCTCTCGGTGTTCTGAATTGCACAAGAATATGCTGTTGCCCTGATGGAGTCAAGGGTCTTTGATTGCTTCTTGATTCTTCTTGGTACCTGATGCATAGATTGTTTATAGTTAAGGGGATCACTTGCCTTCACTTGAAGAGTTTTATTCTCTTCTTTACTCTTCTCTCACCGCTGCATGCACCTCCAAACCTTTCCATCTCTCCTTCCTGCTAAATAATCCCAAACCCCCAGTTCCAAATTCTTGCCCAGAGAGTGGGAAGCCCCACAGGAGCTGAGACCTGCAGGACATGGCCGAGAAGGCCCTACCCAGGGCCTGACCTGGAGCTGGCTCCCCATTACATCCGCTCACACTCTCAGCCCCAGGGCAGAAACCGCTCCAGGCTTAGGGGCAGGACCCTGACTTTCCTGTTGGCAGAACAGGCAGCAGGCAGGCCCTGTGGGAAAGGCATTGGTTGCATTGACAGCAGCACAGTCTTCAGGCCACTTGTTCCCCAGCGATGTCCCAGGGCAACCCTGGCAGCCTCACTCTGGCAGTGTGCTGACTGAGGGCAAGAGACAGGGGTGGTCTCTTGGGATTGAGTGTGATGGTGGAGCAGTGTGGAGAGGGTCTTCTGTCATCTTTTATACACACAGACTCAATATTATCTGATGGGGTTCAATTGGCTGAAAAACAGTGGAAAGTTTAACATAGGCTCAGCCTGGGGGTCATGAAGAGGGAGCCCCGAGTCTGTGTGCAGCATCACACCTTGTCTCCGGGGAAGGCTGGTGGCCTGACCTTTCCCTGGCATTGGAGGCTGGGAGGCCATTCCCTTCAGATGTGGATTCTAGGGAACCTTGGACCCCGCAGGCCTTAAGCTGGCTTCCCATAATGACGCTCAAAACTATTCAGGGACTCCTCCCATCTTCTGTCTCCTACCTTCTGTTGTTTTTTTTTTTCTTAACTTTTATTTTTACTGATTGCCATGACACCAGTGCCGAGAGTGTCAAAGATGACAAAGAGCCCAAGGTCAAGGTGCTGCTTCTCAGAGAAGTGGCTCTAAATTGCAGATCTAATTACATCATTTGCTCCCCATCTCCATTTTGTTCCTCTTCTTCCACTTAAGACTATCCAGATACCTTAGGAGAATGTCCAGACTCCTTACAGCACCTGGAATCCACCGCCCAGCTGCTGCCTCCTTCTGCAGCCTCATCTCTCACCACCCCGCCTCCCTCGTCCCTTCTGCTCCAGTGAAACTGAACTCCTTTCCACGTCATAGAATATGGCGACTCTCTGTCACTCCCATTCCTCCTTCTCTTCCTTCCATTTTGAGTGTAGACATGACTGCCTACAGAAGGCCCTCCTGCCTGGGGCGTCAGGGCTTCCTCCCTCTCTGTGCACGCTCGACACCTCAACTTGCATGTCCCTGAGAAAACATTTCAGATGTTTTATGGTCACAAGTTTGCTTGTTTATTTTCCCATTAAAACAGTTCTAATAGGACAAGGACTGCTGTAAGCCCTGACATATCTTAGGTGTTGAATGAATGAATGGAAACCTGTCCAGTCCAGTCGGGAGCTGTCTGGGCTTTTGAGAGACCCAAGAGGTGGCAACTTCTACCATCCATATTTCCTAGTGGGGTGCCGCTTAGATTTCACCTCCCTTTCCTCTGTCATCAGCCTACAATCTCTCCTCACACACAGAATCATTGTGCCGCTGGAGGAAACTCCAGCCTCTTCAGGGATTCTTGGAAGCTTTGAAATCGAGTGTTTTTGTTTGGCCTCTTGTTATTTGTGAAAGCAAGGCACCCCTGGGGAAGGGATTGCTGCTAGGCTGCAGATTAATGGCGTGCAGAGACTCCCCAGGGCCAGCTTACAACAGAACAACTCACTTGATTATTCTTTTCCTTATTTGATGTTTTTCCGCTTCTTACCAGTTGGTGAAATCTTTCGAGTTCTGCTGCAAGCTCTTGGCGGCCAGTGGCCCTGTGGCTTCCCTAAGTTTACCCTGCTGGCCAAGCTTCTGGGCAGGGACGGGGTGGGCTGGGGGGAAGACCGACTCTGCAGCACAAGCTGTTCTGCTGGGGCAGGGGTGAAACAGCTGTTCCCCAGAGCACACTTGGAAAATAAAACACCGTTGATATTCTAGTGAAGACTAAGGTGACTTCTGCTGCGGAAATTTCAAAGCCAGCCCAAGAGGGAGGTAAGGAGGGTAGTCACAGGATGACAGTTATTTGAAGTAGTTGATCTCCTGAAATCCACAGTGCTGACCTTGACTCTGAACTTGTTCTTCAGGATGTCAAACTGGCGACATTTTGGCCTCAGGCCCCCACAGCAGCAGGGTTACCCTGTGCTTGGGTTTGAAGAGAGGAGTCTGGTGTTTGAGCTTAATGTCTGGTGGAAAAAATATTGAACATGTACGGTTTGTCTGCCTTTTTTTCCAAATTAAGTATGGATTTTATTATGGCCTGACGTGACTAAAGTGTACACAACCAGGGTCTTTGAATGCAAAATATAAGCTATAGTAATAGTGGTTGTCAATTTGCTCTGCATCTCTGTCTTTTTGGTTTGGTGTGCATATTTTTAATCAAGTGTGCCTGGCATTTATTTTTGGTTGGGAACCATCTGTCACCTCTAATGGGGAAGGCTTAGAAACCCTACAGCAAGTTCTTTTTCATCATATTCACTTCCTGGCTGATAACGGGATGTGATAAATTCCAAATGTTAATACTGGAAGCCCAGCTTTTGTGGTGATTTGCTAAGAAAGCTGGAGTCCTCTGTGTATCCTCATTAAATAATAGCAAGGTTAACAATCAGCGAGGAAACAGGAGCTAGAGAAAGGAGTAAAGGATTCTGCTCTGACTCCTTCAGGGGGAGGAAAGAACTCTGGGACTGGGAACAAGATGAAGCAAGGAGCGCTGCCTGGAGGCAAAGATCTGTAAGAGGTAGTGAAGACTTCCGGTTGATGAGTAAGATCAGCCTTGGAGAGAGCTCTTTCAGGACAAGAGAATAGGGCAAATGGGGCTGGGACTGAGAGGAGAAGATGAAATATTCCCTGAGCAGGAAAGCGAGGACCAGATGGAGGTCTTGCAACAGAGCTGGTGGTTCCCAGGCTGTGAAGTTCACTTCTATGCTAGAATTTAGTGACCTTCAAGGTCAAACTGTCTACTTTTTTTTTTTTTTCCATGCCTAGGGGAAAACAGAAGCCTAGAGAATTAAAATGAAGCAGGCTGAAGTCACGCATCTAGTTAATGAAGTCCAGCCGAGAGCCGACTGTATCTCTGTGGGCTTGTGAGGGTGGGTGAAAAGGTGGTTTAAAGGATGCCCCATGGAGTGCCGCTAGGTTTGGTGGAGAGTGCCCCGGCAGGCAGAAGGGGAACAGAGCTTCCAGGATGAGGAAATGCGTTCCTTCTTTTCAGCATCCTGGCCTCTGTTAAGTTCTGAGGATTTTCTAGAAAAGACAAGGATACTTTTTTGCTGGTGGTAACTTGGAAAGTTTTCTTAAGTAGGTAAAATTAAAGAACTCTGCAGGGAAGAATAAAATGACTCCTCAAGACAGGCTCAAAGAGATACCTTTAGACTTAGGTTTATACAGATTATGGAAACTACATCTCGTACTCTCATAATGTATGTCAGGAGGGGTTGAATGGTGGCCCCCAAAAGATGGGTCCATGTTCTAACCCTTGAAACTTGTGAATTTGACCTTAGTTGGAAAAATGGTCTTTTCAGATGTAATTAAGTGAAGGATCTTGAGATCAGACCATCCTGGATTTAGGGTGGACCCTACATCCGATGACAAGTGTCCCTATAAGAGAAAAGAGAGGAAGATTTGAGACACAGACAAATAAGAGAAGACAGGGGCAGAGACTGAAGTGGTGCTACCATAAACCAAGGAACGCTTGGGGCCATTAGATGCTGGAAGAGGCAAGGAGGGACCCTCCCATAGAGCCTTCAGAGGGAGCCTGGCCCTGCTGACACTTTGATTTTAGACATCTGGGCTCCAGACCAGCGAAAGAATAAATTTCTGTTGTCACAGCTGCAAGTTTCCACAGCAGTCCTAGGAAACTAATACAGGCAGGGACCTTCAGATTTCTCTGTTTCTTCTGAGGCCTCAACGTCTTTCTGCTATCTGTGGGCCTTAGCATGGCTAAGTCTAAATTGGATCATCTCTGACCATCCAGATTTTCTGGAGTAAAGATCCAGCATCCAGCAGGCGGCAATGGGTAGTGGTTAAGAGGACTGTTTCTGAAGTCAGATTGCATAACCTTGGGCAAGTTACTTCCTCCTGTGTCTTGATTTTCTCCCATGTAAAATGGGAACAATCATTTTACCTCACTTCATAGAGAGCTGGTGAGGGTTGAAGAGATTTATATGTTTAGAATCTAAATAGGCTTATTGGAGTCACGTGCAGCATACAGTAAGTGCTCAATAAGTGTACTGTTTCATTATTTCCCCTTTGAAAACATCAGATTAGTGGGATCACCAATAATTTATTTCCTAAATGGAACCAATCTGAGAGTAAAAGGGAGGCTATTAATAATTCCACTGGGAACAGACTCCCCAGGCAGATGGGGAGACGTGGTCACCCTGTGAGGGACCTTAGTTTACATGTCGGGGTATGGATGACAGTGCCTAAGCTGTCAAAAGCCATAAAAGGCTTTAGGCAAGAAACATGTGGGCAACCTGGCCCTTTAAAAACAACTAGCTGGAAGAAAGATAAACAAATGAAAGCACTCATGCATAAATTTGGCCATTCAAGTCCTTCTGTCTTCAGATAACAGTAAATCTCCCAATCTTTAGGGTGAAGAAGTTCCCGTTCACCTGCGGGGCCTGCTCCTTCCTACTTGAATGTTAAACCACCATAGCCTTAACGCCCACTAACCCACAGCACTGGGCAGAGGGTGGAGGAATTAGAGAGCAGGGGGCTTTCCAAAACAGGAGCTGGAGCTGAGGAGAGGAAGGAGGTGAGTGCTCTGTCCCAGTGTGCGTGAGTGGGGTCGTCCTCAGAACACCTGCTTCCCGCCATGGCCACGTGCTGGCTCATCCACAGCAAGGACATGGGCAGTCTTCAGGGACAGTCTGTTCTCCAGCCTTCCTCCAGGCAGACAAAGACGCTCCCCGTGGTCCTCCATCAGCCTTGTTCTCTGCACGAAGCACCAGAGAGCTCCCAGTGTTGAAAGGCAAGTGTCCTGTTCCTGTTTCCTCCAGGTCCCAGACTCCTTTTCCAAAAGGATATGAAAAGACCCAAATGAATTTCACTTTAAGGATTTGTCTTGATATCTCAGAATTTTGATTCTGTGAAGGGGTGACCTCTTTGAAATGCTTGGTCTTCAATGAGCCATTTTCCATATTCAGTGAGTCCAGATGCTGGACAGGCTGTTTCAATAAAACAAGCTGACATTCTAAGAGCAAAGGGCTATGGGTCTCTGGCTTCCTTGATGAAGCCCCCTCCCAAAGGCCACTGGGAGACCTAGTGATTATGCCACACTGGGTTTATTAAACATGCTGAGAAACGGGGAGCATCATCCTGAGGGAGCCCCAGTAGTGGCTCAAAAGGGGGAAGTCATGGGCTTTTGTGATGGGGTGGCCTTAGGGGACTAGTTGCCAAGTAAGGTCTGGGCAAGGAATGGTCAGAATTTGTAACCCAAGTGAATTGCTCGAATAGTCAGTGGTCTTGTCTCTGAAACTTGAGTTCATATGGAGTTACTGTTAAGTCATTTTCCCATGATCTTATTATGGAGCCTATAAGTCTGTATGAGCTGGTGTTAAAATGTTTTGATCTTAGTTTGTGTTGTAAGACATGATTTTGTACAATTGATCTGTTTTGCAAGTCACAGTAAAGTTTTGCAGTTTTATTTCTTACCTCTGAGAACAGGAGAATTTGACTTCCGGGGAGCTGCCTCTCCTTTGATTCAGTCCAGGAGGAAATTCCTAATGGAAGTGAGCAGGAATGCTTGTTCCCATTGGAAGCCTCCTATTCACTGTTTCCTCATGCTGCACCAGAGAAATTCTGTCTTCTTGCTGAATTAGGGTCCTCCAAGGACCTGGCTTCCATCACCCACCACCCACCGTCATCACTCACCACCTCCTCTGGCACCATCCATCACCATTAACCACCACCACTCCACCCCGTTCCCACTATTCACCCCCAGCACCATCTCAGCCAGCACCACTTATAAAGCAAGCCCTGTGTGCCAGGAGCTGTGCTACGTGGGTTTGTAACCATTGTTCAATCGCCACTGCAGTTTTTGACACGGATTAGTGGTTCTCAACTGGAAAGATATTGATGGATCCTAGCCCAAAGTACTGAATCAGAAGTTCTTGGATGAGGACTTAGGAATCTGTATTTTCAAAATATACCACAGGTAATTTTGATACACATGTAACATTCAAGTACCATAGATGTAAAAAATATCATCCTTGTTCTACAGATGGGCCAAGGGAGAGGGGATTAAAAAACGATTTCCCTGTCATCCCAGGAATGACTGTATCTGAGATGAGTTTGGGAAATAGTCTTGAAGAATCAAGAAAAAAGAGTTACTTCTGTTTAGTGACCTATTGTTTATCTCATTTTATAGAGGAGGACACTGAAGCCCAGAGTAAAATTGTCCAAGTATTGCCCAAAAATTGCCCAAAAGTAAATTGCCCAAGATCATGTAGCTCACAAGGGCAGAGCCAGGAGTCAGAAGCAGACCCGCCTGATCCCATGTGCTTTCCTGAATATCACAGCTGTCTCCAGGAAGCTTTTCTCAGGCTGGCCTGGGTGTTTCTTTGTTTTACAAACATACTGCTTGTGTTTCTGCTTCTACACCATGCAAACATAGCTTCCCAACCAAGAATGACCTCTCTGCTATCCTAGCTTTATGAGCATAGCATCTCCTCGTCAGCACCTTCCTTCCTCCTCCGGCAGGTCCTCCCAACACCCTGTCAGGCTTCTGTCCTTTTCCCTGGCACCCAGGTTTATGATTTTAATATTTTTTCCCCTTCTTTACCTCTACCAGTTATCACTTCCTGTCTATCTTTTTTCCAATATATTTCTTCCCTCTGTCTTTCTCCAAATCCATTGCTATCAACTCAGGTCTTCATGCTCTCCAAACCCTTGTAAATCTGTCTCTGAAAGTGGCCTTATTGATACCTCCATCTTCTTCCTCATGTCATCTTCTGTGAGATAGTAGAAAATACATATTTGATCTCTGCTCCTGGTTCCTGGCACAGAGCAACTACACCCCTTGTAAATTCCTGAGTGAAAAGAGAACTAGGAGCATCTTTTGTTTTACTGAGGGGACTCTGGGTGGGCTCCTGTATGGCTCTTAGATGGGGGCTGGCCACAGGAAAGACCAAGGTGTCCTTAGAAGCTTGGAATTTTCAGCCCTGCCCCCTCCCTTCTCTAGAGAGGGGAGAGGGGCTGGAGATGGAGTTAATAACTGATCATGCCTACGCAAGGAAGCCTCTATAAAACCCCAATAGTGTGGGGTTCGGAGATCTTCCAGGTTGACAGACATATCCATGTTGGGAGGGTGACGCTCCCCAACTCCGCTGGGACAGAAGCTCCTGTGCTTGGGACCCTCTCAGACTTTGCCCTATGTATCTCTTTATTGGGCTGTTCATCTGTATCCTTTACCATATCCTGTAATAAACTGGTAAATGTAAGCAAGTGTTTCCCCAAGTTCTGTGAGCCGCTCTAGCAGATTAATTGATCCCATGGAGGGGACTGTGGGAACCTCTGATTTATAGCTGATCCGCTAGAAGCACAGATGACAACTTGGACTTGAGATCGGCGTCTGAAGTGGGAGGAGGGGGGAAGCCTTGTGAGACGCAGCCCTCAACTCGTGACATCTGATGTTGTCTCCAGGTAGATGGTGTCAGAACTGAGTTAGTTGTAGGACACCCAGTAGATGCCAGAGAATTACTTGGTGGGGGAAAACTCCCCTACATCTGGTGTCAGAAGTGTTGTGTGCGTGGTAGTCGTGTGAGAGTAAAGGAGAAACAAGAGGAGAACTGGGTTTTTCCCTACTCGGGAGGAAAGGACTGAAGCTTTTCCAATACATCTACGCTGCACTCAATGAAAATTTTATCCTCCAAAAATACTTTTGCTGTCACTCCTGGCTCTAAAGCCCTGCGAAGCCCAAGGCCCTTCTGGAGGCAGCACCACTGAGTTTCCAGGTTCATTAAAAAATAACAATGATCACAGACCTGTTTTTGTTTAAAAGTTACTGCACAAAAAAAACAGCTAAGCAATTTGGATGTTCCACTCAATGTCTGGGCTTCTACTGAAACATTAAAGGATTGCCTTCAACATAACGTCAGTGACGATAAAAATCAGAGTGAACGCGGACATAAACACTTGATCTAATTTCATACAACACAAACACTTCTAATATTTTTTCAGTTTCCTTTCTTAGAAATCAATTTCTTTCTATGTAATTATGGTTTTTTTAATGTTCAGTATCCAATTCTCAAAAGTGTCTGTTATATTCACTCTTTGCTATTTCAAGAAATGGTTGCTTTTCACTTTATCTTCTGCTTGAGATAAGATTTCTAACCTAGCACAATTGTATCCAGTAAGTATATAAAATGGGGCCATTAATTCTAACAACAAATCTATAATCAGCACTTATATAAAAAAGAATCTTGGCTGTTTCATAAAGTGTCTAAAGACTGAATATATTACCACCCCTCCCCCAACCCTTACAAATAATTGCTTGTTGGATTACGTTGGCAATTCTTTAACCTTAGGTATGATTTTCATCTCTGTTGTAACATGGAATTTTAATTCGCCAGCTGTGAAACTAGTTTTACACATAGTACAAAAACCAACATGACTTTAAACATTATTTTCTGTCAAGAGGCCATTCAATGCATTGGAGTGACCCTGAATAATATACAAGCAGTTACTTTCACTTACTCTTGTCTCAAATGCTCGGAAAATCTCACCTTCTGGCTTCTTGGGGTGGATTCCATCTTGGACTGCATGCCAATCAGAACTGTGTGGCCATTGTAACTAACACTAGCCACTGCAACAACCCTCAAATCTCACTGGCTCATCAATGTAATTGTTGATGGGGTTGGGTTATGCTATTGGGCAGCCCCCTTCCGAGCCGTGATTCAGGGATCCAGCCAGGCTCCTTCTATTCTGTGGTTCTGCCAGACTCTCAGATGGGACATTTGGTGCAGCACTTGCTGGGGACCAGGTCTGGAAGTGGCACACATCACTTTCTCCCATATCCTATTGGCCAGAACTCTGTCATTTGGTCAATCCATAGTAAGGGGTCTGGGAAATGTTGAGAAGCACACAGATTTGGGTGAGGATGGCTAGCTTCTAAAATTGGGCAAAGTTCACCTCTGGGGCGGGTGGGAGGATTGGACATCATAGAATTAAGAAGCCTTGGGAGCTAAGGTGGGAAGATTTCACTTTCTAAGTCTTAATTAGAAGGTTGAATTCCCTGGGGCCTTAAATAGGAGACCAGAATCCTGACCTGCCTGTCTAATCTGCAGTCCAGATGAGATCTACCTAAAGGTTTTTGCTGAACTTTATTTTATTTAATTGACTAATTAAAAACATACTCATGAACAGGAAGAATAGTAGGGTGCAACATTGATACTAAGAGGCTTGGATCTATTAATAATTTCATTTAAAATTTATTTAAAATTTATTTTAAATTGAATATCATCAATTGCAGCGTTTTGAACCCTTCGTGTTTCAGTCCGCTGAAGCTGTCCTTCTCTAACTTTAATGTGCGTAAGAATCATCCGGGTGTCTTGTCAAAGTGTAGTTTCTAATTCAGCAGGGCCTGAGATTCCGCATTTTTAACAAGCTTCTAGGTCATGCTCCTGTTGCTGGTCTGAGGACTACACTGAGTAGCAAGGCATCAGAGTAGTCGGAAGGGCGCATTATAAAAGATTACTGACAAAGGAAAAATGCTTATGAATGTTCTGGACTTACTGTTAAGTCATGTTCAATTTTAGTAGGTATGTGCATGCCGACAGAGAAACAACATAACATAATGAATAAAAGTAAGTGCTCTGGAATTAGTAAGACTTGGGTGTAAATCCTGGCACTGCTGCTTATTGGCCACGTGAACTTGAGTGAGTGAGTGGACCCTCTGATTCCTCCTCTATGAAGAGTGATGAACAATATCTACATCAAACGATTGTTATGAGATTTAAATGAAAGTCTTGGTAGCGTCTCTGGCACAGAAACGGCACTGGACAAGTGGAGGTTATTTATCTCGGCTCACCTTTGATATCAATGAAAATCACATGACTGGCATGCAGAAACATTTCTGATCCTGGTCCCAGAGGGAAAAAATAAAACTCATCATTGTGCCTGACCACAGTGTTCCCTGGTTCTTCTCAACTTAGGCACCTGAGTTGACTTCCCCCATCGTCAGAACACAGGATTCTGTCTTGAGTTCTGGGACAGATGCTGGTTTGAAGCTTCCAGAACTTCTGAGCTTTGTCTCTTTCAGCCTGGGAATCATACTAATCTTTCATACACTGTGTTTGACTTGCTGCATTGTCTAAGGACACAGTTACTGGACTCCCCTTTCTAGGACCACATGAAACAAGCTTATTGCTTGTATGCAAGACTCCAGATGCTGTCCCTTGGGTTTTGTAATCCACCTGTCCAATTTAAAAATTTTCTTTTTCTTGTTCTTTTTCTTTCCTTTTGAGGAAGATCAGCCCTGAGCTAACATCTGCTACCAATCCTCCTCTTTTTGCTGAGGAAGACTCGTCCTGAGCTAACATCAGTGCCCATCTTCCTTCATTTTTGTACGTGAGATGCCCACCACAGTGCGACTTGCCAAGCAGTGCGTAGGTCTGTACCTGGGATCCAAACCAGCGAACGTCGGGCCGCTGAGGCAGAATGTGGGAACTTAACTGCTGTGCTACTAGGCCGACCCCTATTTTTCATTTTTAAGTAATACAAAAATACATTTTCCTTACAGAAAAACAAGGAACACTACTGAAGAGGCTAAAGTCTCTTTCAATCCCATTTCCCACTCCCCGAGAGGAACCATGGTTTTGAGTTTGACCTCTCTCTCTCTCTTCAATTTTTTTCTGGGGGGGTGAGTAGGATTGTCCCCGAGCTAACATCTGTGCCAATCTTCCTCTATTTTGTATGTCAGATGCTGCCACAGCATGGCTTGATGAGCGGTATAGGTCTGTGGCTGGGATCTGAACCCATGAACCCTGGGCTGCCGAAGTGGAGCGTGCAAACTTAATCACTATGCCACTGGGCTAGCCCCAACTCTTTCTCTTCAATTTTTAAGATAAGTTTTTGTAGTCTGAAATTTTGCAAACCCTTGAAAGCGTTTGTTACGAATGTAAGGGTTTGTCTACTGTTTGCTTCTCTTCAATCTAAATGTACTTCCTAGGCAACCTCATCTCGACTCAGTTTCCACTGCTAGCAATGATAACCTCAGAATTTATATCCTGATCTACTCTCTTGAGCTCTAGAACCATGTATCCAAGTCTCTCCTAGACGCCCACAGGGGCCTCAAACCCAACTTGTCTAAATCTGCATTTCCAAGCTTCCCGCTAAACCTCTTCCTCCTCCTGGTTTTCCTCTCACAGCTAGATACCCCCATGCACCCAATTCCCGAGCCAAAGGGAAATGAAAGCGAAAAATGAAAATAAAAAATACAGTGATTTTGACCGCATGCAAATAAAATGTTCTCATTAATCTGACAGGTTTAAAAAAGGAAAAGTCCTAAAATATAGGGGACTCCTGTTAAATTAACATTAATAATGCCTATTGCTGGCAAGGGTGGTGAAACATGTGACATTGAAAATTGGTGCAATCCTTTGGGAAAGCAATTTGGTGAGTGCGACAGGTGTCATAGAAGTGCTCTCTTATTTAGTTTGATCTAGTAATTCCTTTTCTAGGATTTTAGGCTAAGCAATAATCCCAAACACAGGGGAAATTACATTCATGCAAATATTTACCTGAGTGTTGTTAAGAAAAAGGAAACAATTTGATCAAGAATAGATAACATTTACTGAGTGCTTACTACCTAGTAGGCTCAGGGCTAAGTGTTTTACGTCTATCACCTCATTTTCCCCTGCAGTAAACTTTTGAGTTAAATGTTATTATTATGCCAATCTAGAATGCAGAAAACTAATGTTTAATGAGTGTAAGTATCTTGCAGGTCAGGCAGCTAGTAAGTTACATGTTGAGATCTGAACCCGGGTCTGTCTTCACAGCCCGAGCTCTCAGCTGCTATGCTAAACCGAGGAAGGGCTCGCTTGAGTAAAGGATGTAACCCGCCTAACGAAGCGCTTTGCGCCTGTCAAAGAAGGTGGATGCAAAGACTATGTGGCAGCATAAAAATATAATTCATTAATTTATTCAATAAACATTTATTTCTGAATACATTCGTCTGCTGAATGAATAAAATGTTAAGCGAACAAAACAGGATGAAAATGGGACATATATAAAATATGTAGGAAAAATACCAGAAGGAAATACAATAAATTATTAATCCTGTTCATATTTGAATAGTGATAGTATTGATTTTTTTCTCTAATTTCTACTTTTCATACTGAGTTCTATTGATTTTAACGTTGTTTTTATCTTTTTACTACGGGAAATTTCAAACACATACAAAAGTAGAGAGAATGGTGTGGCAAGTATGCGTGTAGCCCTAACTCTGCTTTGCCAATGATGAGCTTATAGCCAATCTCACTTTGTGATATCCCCACCCTTGTCTCCCCCACCCCTAGATTGTTTAGAAGCAAATCCTAGAGATCTTGCCATTTTATTCATAAATATTTCTGTCTGTGTCTTTAAATGATAACCAATCTTAAAAATAACTCTAATATCATTACTTAAATTATAAGTAATTCCTTAATATAACCAGATATCAAGTTAGTGTTCAAATCAGTCCTATTGTATCCTAATTTATGTTTTTTTACGGTTCCTTTGAATCCATATCCAAATAAAGTCCATACCTTGCAACTAGTTATGTTTTTAAATCTCTTTTCATTGTTAGGTTTCCTCGTCCTCTTTTGTCCCCCCCTTTGCAATTTATCTGTTGCACATAGTCATTTCTTTGTAGAGTTTGTTTCCCATTTTTTCATTTTGCTGATTGCATGTGTATGATGTCATTTACCTTGTCCCTCTGACTCTATGATACAGAGTCTTTGTCATGTTCAGAGTCAAGTTTTTAGGTAAGAATACTTCCTAGACGATGTTGCCTACTTTTACCAGGAGGCATATAACATCTAGTTGGCTGTCATTTTGTATTGTTCGTACTCACTGTGTTGGTGCTTATTGCTCAGATCTGTGCTGTCCAATAGAAATATAATGCAAGCCATATAAGTAATTTTAAATTTTCTAGTAACCATATTTTAAAAAGTAAAAAGAAACAAGTAAAATTAATTTTAATAGTATATTTTATTTAATCCAATATATTCTACACCTTATCATTTCAACAGGTAAACAATATAACATCACTTTTTTATTTTGTTGGTGCTGTCGAATCAATTCTGCCTCCTAGCGACCCTGTGTACAGCAGAACGGAACCCTGCCTGATCTTTTTTGCACCATCCTCTCATCTTCCCGTGCTATATCAGACAATGCTCCCTGCTATTCATAGGATTTTCATGGCCAATTTTTTCGGAAGTGGGTGGCCAGGTCTTTCTTCCTAGTCTGTCTTAGTCTGGAAGCTCTGCTGAAACCTGTCCACCATGGGTGACCCTGCTGGTATTTGAAATACTGTGGCATAGCTTTCAGCATCACAGCAACATGCAGCTGCCACAGTCTGACAGCTGACAGATGGGTGGTGTGGTTCCCTGAATGGGGAAATGAACCTGGTCGCGGTGTGAGAGCACTGAATCTTAACCACTAGACCACATAAACATTACTAATGAGATATTTTACTTTTTTAAAAATATGAAGTCTTTGAAATGAAATGCGCATTTTACATCTATAGCACATCTCAAATTCAACTTACCACATTTCAAGTGCTCAAGAGCCGCATGTGGCTAGTGGCTACCGTATTAGACAGAGTTGCCGTGGGCTGGATCCATTCTGTCACTGAAGGCTACAAAATGATGATATTCTAATTCTATCATACCTTCTTCATTTATTAGCTGACATACCCCTAAAAAAGAAACTTACCTTCATCAACTATTTTAATAAGATGGTAAGAAACTTACTTATATCAACTTCTCTTCAGACAGCTCGTTAAAAAAAGGCAAGATTGCTCTTGATTCTTTTTCTTATTTGCCAGTTTTCAAATTACAGGTAGGGTTTTCAGCATGCTCCAAAGATGATGGATGAGGTGTTTTTTTTTTTAACATAATATTATGAACTCAAGGATTTAAGCACATTTCCTGTGTTTAAGTCATTGTAGCGAGTCTTACTCTTGATGCTTAGATTGTTCCATCCTTTCCCATAGGAGCCTCTTTAAGTTGTCTCCTGAGTTTTCTTGACATTCCCCCAATTGTCTTTGATATATTTCTGGTAAGACAAGATGTTCTAGGCTCATTATTCAACATTTCTGCCTAAGACCTAGAATCAGCCATTTCTCCCTGGAGCCCCGGTTCATTTTAGTCACTTTAATGACTTTAAAGACCATATTCTGGTGCTTAGTGTTCTCGTTGCTACAGACTTTGTTGTTTTTAGATCTTTTGAGTGGGCAGAGCTAGGAAATATTTTTTTTAAAAAATGTGTCTTTAGTTTATACTTACACTCACAATTCAAATTCAGGAGTACAAGGTTTTTATTTAGTTTTTAAAAAGACTTTATTTTTAGAGCAATTTTAGGTTCGCAATAAAATTGTGGGGAAGGTACAGAGATTTCCCATATATGCCTTCCTCCTGTAGATGCACAGCCTTGCCCATTATCAACATCCTGACCAGAGGGTGCATTTGTTACAATTGATGAACCTACATTGACACATCATAATCACCCAGAGTCCGTAGTCTACTGTAGGGTTCCCTCTTGGTGTTGTACATTTTAAAGGTTGGGACAGGTGAATAATGACCTGTAGCCACATTTATGGTATCATACAGTGTTCTTTCACTGCTCTAGAAAAACCCACCCTCTGTGCTTTGCCTATTCATCCTTCCCCACCTCTACCCTTGGCAGCCACTGATTTTTTTACTGTCTGCATAGTTTTTCCTTTTCCAGATGTTATATAGTTGGAATCATACAGTATGTAGCCTTTTCAGATTGGCTTCTTTTACTCAAGGTTCTTTCATGTCTTTTCATAGCTTGATAGCTCATTTCTTTTTAGCACTGAATAATATTCCATTGTCTGGTTGTACCACAGTTTATTTGTCCATTCATCTACTAAAGGATATCTTGGTTGCTTCCAAGTTTTGGCAATTATGTATAAAGGTGCTATAAACATTCATCTGCAGGTTTTCGTATGGATGTAGTTTTCAACTCCTTTGTGTAAATGCCAAAGAGCACAATTGCTAGATTGAATGGTAAGAGTATTGTTAGTTTTGTAACTTCCAAACTGTCTTCCGCAGTAGTTGTATCAGTTTGCATTCCTATCAGCAATCAATGAGAGTTCCTGTTGCCCCCGAGTCTTGCCAGCATTTAGTGTTGTCAGAACACTCTGACTCGCTAGGAGTCAGAATTGATTCGACAGCACTAACAAAATAAAAAAGTGATGTTATATCGTTTACCTGTTGAAATGATAATGTGTAGAATATGTTGGATTAAATAAAATATACTATAAAATTAATTTTACTTGTTTCTTTTTGGCCATTCTAGTAGGTATGTAGTGGTATATCACTGTTATTTTAATTTGCATTTTCCTGGTGACCTATGGTATGGAGCATCTTTTCACATGCTCAGTTACCATCTGTATATCTTCTTTGGTGAGGTGTCTATTAATGTCTTTTGCTCATATTTTAATCTGGCTTGTTGTCTTACTGTTGAATTTTAAGAGTTCTTTGTATATTTTGGATAACAGTCCTTTATCAAATTTTCCTTTTGCAAATATTTTCTCCTAGTTTGTGGCTTGTCTTCTCCTTCTTCTGACATTACCTTTTGCAAAGCAAAAGTTTCTAAGGAGTAAAAGGTTTTTGCCTAAATGTTTTGATCTTACATCTGCATCTCCTTTCTTTCATGCTGAACACACTGGCTCCCAATGACATTAACAAAATTAGGCATTGACTTTATTCCATAGCAGCCACAGAATAGTAATGCTAACACTTCCACCAACAACATGATTATGAAAAACATCTAATTGTTGTTTTTCAGTTGCTGTATACTGAATATTTGTGTGTCCTCCCCTCCACCGCTGTAATTCATATGTTGAAGTCCTAGCCTCTAATATGATAATATCTGGAGATGAGCCTTTGGGAAATAGTTAGGATTAGATAAGGTCATGAGGGTGGGACCTTCATGATGGGATTAGTGCTCTTATAAGAGACACAGAAGACTCTCTTTCTCTGCCGTGTGAGGACCCAGCAAGAAGGTGGTCATCTGCAAGCCAGGAACAGAGCTTTCACCAGAACGCTGTCAGACCTTGATCTTGGGCGTCTCAGCCTCCAGAACCATGAGAAATAAATTTCCATTGTTTAAGCCACCCAGTCTGTGATATTTTGTTATGGCAGCCTGAGGACACTAAGACACCAGTTCTTTTTATCCTTAGAGTATCTTCTTGTCCTCAGGTATATTCTAGAGTATATTTTAAATTAAGTTTTAAAAAGGGAAAAGAAAATTAGGAGGTTTAATGTATTTTGGAGATTAAATTTTTTTTCTGACTCTCAAATTTTTCCTTAAGGGTAAACTCAGTTTAATATAGGTTGAAGAATTTAGAACAATTTACTAATAGATCTTTAATTTTTTCAAAGTATTCAAGAATGGTGGTACAGATATTCAGTAAAGTGATAGGGGGTATTCAGAGGAAGGTACGTGCGCATGGCTATATAAACATATACAAATACATGAACAACATGAAAACATATATTTTATAGCCTAGTCTCTACGGAGTAACTGTACCATAGGCATAGACTTTTACGAGTGAAAAATAAGAACAATTTAACTAAATAAATGCATTGATTTTCACTTATTTCTTTTATTGTGAAGTAGTTCCAGTAGTTGATACTCTAGTTGAAATATTTAGATATCTAAAATACCCAGTGAATTTTGTGCTTCCAGTTTTAACACATATCAAGTTGAAAGAAATTTTAAATCTAGAATTAATTTTGTTGTAGATCCCCAACTTATTTCAAGTAATTCAAAGACTGTTTCTGCATAGGCCAGGAGATGCCATCTTTGCACTCTCCCTCTGCCTCACCACTGATCTCTGGTACCTCCCAGAAAGGAGCTTATATACTTGTCTGGAGCCCCAATTTTTGCAACTGTCACACAGGAGACACATCCAGATAATCTGGTCTGGAGGCCAGCAGGGTTTATAATTGCATCCTACAGGACTGTATATATTAGCATACTTTAAAAGCTGCTGCTTGAGAATCTGGCTTCCAAACAGCTTGAAACTAGGTGCTGACTGAGATCCCTCCCTCTGGAACACTGGCAGTGTTGGCACACCCTCAACAACTGGGAGCTATTAAAAATAAGTCATGCTGCTTGGACAACTGCAAAGATTTGAGAGACAATGAAGAGCTAGGGAAAGTTGAACAATAAGTTTTATAATCTACATGAGGCCACTCCTTCAAACCTGGGAGAGGTAGCTGTTTCACCTAATATGTAGAAACAAACACAGAGAATCAAGGAAAATGAGGAAACAGAAGAGTACGTCCTCCAAGCGAAAGAAAAAGATAAAACCTTAGAAAACCTTAAGGAAGTGAAAATAAATAATATACCTGATAAAGAGTTCAAAGTAATGGCCATGAAGCTGCTCACTGAACTTGAAGAAGACTGGATGAACACTGTGAGAATTTCAACAAAGATATAGAAAATATAGGTAAATACCACACAAAAGTCACAGAGCTCAGGAATACAATAACTGAAATGAAAAATATACTGGAGAGGTTCAGCAGCAGGATAGATGAAGGTGAAGAAAGGATCAGTAATCTCAAAGACAGGGCAGTAGAATTGATCCAAACAGAGAGGCAAAAAGAAAAAAATGATTTTAAAAAAGTGAAGATGGTTTAGGGAACTGATGGGACAACATCGAGCAGAACAACATTTGCATAATAGAGGTCCCAGAAAGAGGAGAGAGAGGGAGGGGGAAAAATCTTATTTGAAGAAATAATGGCTGAACATTTCCTTAATCTGGGGAAGGAAACATACATCCAGATCCAGAAAGCCCAGAAAATCCAAATTAAATGAGCCCAAAGAGATCCATACCAAGGCACATCATAATTAAAATGTCAAAAGTTAAAATAAGGAGGGAATCTTAAAAGCAGTGAGAGAAGAACAACTTATTACATACAAGAGAACCCCCATAAGACTATCAGCAGATTTTTCAGCAGAAACTTTGCAGGGCAGAAGGAAGTGGCACAATATATTCAAAGTGCTGAAAGGAAAAACCTTCCAACTAGGATTACTCTACCTGGCAAAGTTATCATTCAGAATTGAAGGAGAGATAAAGTGTTTTCCAGACAAGCAAAAGCTAAGAGAGTTCATCACCACTAAACCAGCCTTATAAGAAATGTTAAAGGGACTTCTTTAAGCTGAAAAAAAAAGGGATGGTAATTAGTAACAAGAAAACATAAAAATATATGTCTCACTGGCAAAGGGAAATGTATAGTAAAGTTGGTAGATTAATCACATATAAAGCTAGTATGAAGGCTAAAAGACAAAAGTAGAAAAAATAACAATAACCACAATAATTAGCTAATGGAAAAACAAAATAAGAAGATGTAAAATGTGACATCAAAGACATAAAATGTGGGAGGGGAGTAGAAATGTAGGGTTGTAGAATGTATTCAAACTTAGGTTCTTATCAACACAAAATAGACTGTTATAAATATAGGTTGTTATATATAAGCTTCATGGCAAGCACAAAGCAAAAACTTACAGCAGATACACAAAAGATAATGAGAATTAAATCTAAACAAAACACTAAAGAAAGTCTCAAACCACAAAGGAAGAGAGCAAGAGAAGAAGAAAGAAACAGAGAGGAACCACAAAACAGCCAGAAAACAATTAACAAAATGGTGATGAGTACATACCTATCAATAATTACTTCAAATGTAAATGGACTAAATCATGCAACCAAAAGACATAGAGTGGCTGAATGGATAAAAAAACAAAACCCATTTATATGTTGCCTATAAGAGACGCACTTCAGATGTAAGGACACACATAGACTGAAAGTGAAGGGATGGAAAAAAGATGTTGTATGCAAATGAAAACCAAAAGAAGGCTGAGGTAGCTATACTTATATCAGACAAAATAGACTTAAAGACAAAGAAGGGCATTACATAATGAAGAAGGAGTCAATCCAACAAGAGGATATAACATTTATAAATATTTATGCACCCAACATAGGATATATAAAGAAAATATTAACAGAGCTAAAGGGAGAGCTAGACAGAAATACAATAATAGTAGAGGACTTTAATACCCCATTTACATCAATGGATATATCATCCAGATAGAAAATCAGTAAGGAAACATTGGCCTTAAACAGCACGTTAGACCAGATGGACTTATTAGATATATACAGAAAATTCCATTCCAAAGCAGCAGAAAACACATTCTTCTCAAGTGCGCACAGAATATTCTTTAGGATAGATCACGTGTTAGGCCACAAAACAAGTCTTGATAAATTTCAGAATACTGAAATCATATCAAGCATCTTTTCTAACTACAATGGTATGAAACTAGATATCAATTACAAGAAGAAAACTGGAAAAATCACAAATATGTGCAGATTAAACAACATGTTACTGAACAACCAAAGGATCAATCAAGAAATCAAAGGAGAAATCAAAAAAATACCTTGAGATGAATGAAAATGGAAATACAACATCCCGAAATTTATGGGATGCAACAAAAGCAGTTCTAAGAGGGAGGTTATTTCAAGAAACAAGAAAAATCTCAAATAAGCAATCTAACTTTACGTCTCAAGGAATTAGAAAAAAAGAACAAACAAAATCCAAAGTTAGTAGGAGGACAGAAATTTAAAAAATCAGAGAATAAATAAATAAAATAGAGACTAAAAAGACAATAGAAAAGATCAATAAAACTAAGAGCTGGTTCTTTGAAAAGATAAACAAAATTGACAAACCTTTACCTAGATTCACCAAGAGAAAAAGAGAGAGGGCTTAAATAAATAAAATGAGAAATGAAAGAGGAGACGTTGAACTGATACCACAAAAATACAAACAATCAAAAGAGAATACTATGAACAATTATACACCAACAAATTGGACAACCTAAAAGAAATGGATAAATTCCTAGAAATGTACAACCTTTCAAGACGGAATCATGAAGAAATGGAAAATCTGAATAGACTGATTATAGTAAGGAGATTCAATCAGTAATCAAAAATCTCCCAACAAACAAAAGTACAGGACCAGATAGTTTCACTAGTGAATTCTACCAAACATTCAAAGAAGAATGAATACTAATTCTTCCCAAACTCTTCCAAAAAATAGAAGAGGGAACACTTCCAAACTTATTTTACAAGGCCAGAGTTACCCCAATACCAAAACCAGACAAGGATACCACAAGAAAAGAAAATTATAGGCCAACATCCCTGATGAACATAGATGTGAAAAATCCTCAACAAATATTAGCAAACCGAATTCAACAATATGTTAAAAGGATCATACACCATGATCAAGTTGGATTTACTACAGGGATGCAAGGATGATTCAACATTTGCAAATCAATTAATGTGATATACCACATTAACAAAATGAAGCATAAAAATCATATGATCTCAATAGATGCAGAAAAAGCATTTGATAAAATTTAACACCCATTTATGGTAAAAGCTCTCAACTAAGTAGGTATAAAGGGAATGTACCTCAACATAATAAAGGCCATACATCACAAGCCCACAGCTAAAACCATACTCAATGGTATGACGATCAGGGATGAGACAAGGATTCCCACTCTCACCACTTTTATTCAACATAGTATTGGAAGTTCTAATAACAGCAATTAGGCAAGAAGAAGAAATAAAAATGATCCAAATTGGAAAGGAAGAAGTAACAAAGTCACTATTTGTGGATGAAATGATTTCATATATAGAAAATCCTAAATACTCTATCAAATAACTGTTAGAAATAATAAGTGAATTTAGTCAAGTTTCAGGATACAAAATCAATATACAAAAATCTGTATGTTTCTATACACTAACAACAAATGTTCAGAAAGAGAAATTAAGAAAACAATTCCATTTATATTTGCATTGAAAAGAATAAAATACCTTGGAATAAATTTAATCAAGGAGGTGAAAGACCTGTACACTGAAACTATAAGACACTGATGAAAGAAACTGAAGACACAAATAAATGGAAAGATATTCCACACTCATGGATTGGAAGAATTAATATTGTTGAAATGTCCATACTACCCAAAGCAATCTACAGGCTCAATGTAATCCCTACGAAAATTCCAATGGCTTTTTTCACAGAAATAGAACAAACAATCCTAATATTTGTATGGAACCACAAAAGACAAATAGCTAAGGCAGTTTTGAGAAGGAACAAAGCTGGAGACATGATGCTGCCTGACTTCAAACTGTATTACAAAGCTACAGTAAATCAAAACAGTATGGTATGGGCATAAAAACAGATTCATAGATCAATGGAACAGACTAGAGAGCCAGAAATAAGCCCACAGATATATGGTCAATTAATTTATGACAAGGAGACAAGAACATATAATGGGGAAAGGAAAGTCTCTTCAATAAATGATGTTGAGAAAACTGGATAGCCACATGCAAAAGAATGAAATTGGAACATTATCTTACACCATACACAAAAATTAACTCAAAATAAATTAAAAGCTTGAATGTAAGACCTGAAACCATAAAACTCCCAGAAGAAAGCATAGGTGGTAAACTCCCTGACGTGGGTCTTGGCAATGATTTTTTAGATCTAACTCCAAAAGCAAAGGCAACAAAAGCAAAAATAAAGAAGCATGACTACATCAAACTAGAAACCTTCTGCACAGCAAAGGAGACCATCAACAAAATGAAAAGTCAACCTACTGAATGGGAGAAAATATTTGCAAATCATATATTTGATAATGGAATAATATAAAAAATATGTAAAGAACTCATACAACTCAACAGCAAAGAAACAATCTGATTAAAAAATAGGCGGAATCTGAATAGACAGTTTTCCAAAGAAGACATGCAGAGGACCAACAGACACAAGAAAAGATTCTCTAAATCATTAATCATCAGGAAAATGCAAATCAAAACCACAGTGAGATATCACCTCACACCTGTTAGAATGGCTATTGTCAAGATGATAACAAATAACAAGTGTTGGCGAGGATGTGGAGAAAAAGGAACCCTTGTGCACTGTTGGTGAGAATGTAAATTGGTGCATCCACTATGGGAAACAATATGCAGGTTCCTTGAAAAATTTAAAACAGAACTACCATATGATCCAGCAATTCCATTTTTTGGTATTTATATGAAGAAAACAAAAATGCTAATTTGAAAAGATATATGCACCCCCATGCTAACTGCAACATTATTTATTATAGTTAAGACATGGAAACAACTTGAGTGTTGAATGATGATGAAGGGATAAAGAAGATGTGGTATATGTACACAATGGAATACTACTCAGCCATAAAAAAGAATGGAATCTTACCATTTGTGATAATGTGGGTGGACATTCATGGCATTATGCTAAGTGAAATAAGTCAGACAAAGGCAAATATCATGTGCTTTCACTTATATGTGAAATCTAAAAAACAAAACAAATAAACAAAACAAAACAAAACAAAAACCAAGCTTATAGATACAGAGAACAGATTGGTGGTTGCTAGAGAAGGGGAAAGGTGAAGGGAGTCAAAAGGTACAAATTCCCAGTTATAAAATAAATAAGTCCTGGGGATGTAAGGTACAGCATGATGACTATGGTTGATAATACTGCACGGCATATTTGAAAGTTGCTCAGACACTAAATGTTAAAAGTCTCATCACAAGAAAAAAATTCTTTGAAACTATTTATGGTTCTGGATGGTAACTAGACTTACTGTGGTGATCATTTCACAGTGTATACAAATATCAAATCACTATATTGCACAGCTGAAAGTAATATTATATGTCAATTATACCTCAAGAAAAAAGAAAAAAAACAGAGAATATTTCTACCAACAGTGTTTTCCATTTTGTTTAAACTTATTTTTGATCTATGCTGTATAAATGAAGAACAGATTTGTGAATTATAGTGTATTGTTTTGTAAATAGCAATACTCTAAAATCTCCAATTTCCAATTCAGCCTATATCTACCAATGGGAAAACTATGGTGTTTAAAATTTATTCTTTTATTGTGACTCTAGGAAACAGCAATGAGGTCAAGATAACCAGGCTATAAACTCATGTGAGGACAGGATTAAACTCACTTGGCCACACCCCTCTGCGATGTGTCTGGGAGCAGCACGTTCATTCACAGCTCAAGGACAGTCTGCTCCCTCTCCACCTGGTCTCACTGGACGTTGCTGAAAGCATTGGCACACAGACCCATAGGCTGTTAGGGCCAGAAGGGCGTTTAGAGGTCTAGTCTAAACTCTTTATTTTAAAGATGAGAAAACTGAGGTCTCAGAGTGATGGTGAAAATTTCAAAAGATTATGAAGTTAGCTACTTTCAGAACTCAGATCCATATCATCAATAACAAAGAGTACATAGAATTGAAAATGTCAGTATCCATGTGTTCTCTGACAGAATTAGTATTAGTCCCATAGAGTTGGAACTGACCGGTTGCATTGTTGGGATGTGGTGAGGTAAAACGGGACTTATGATTTAGGAAGGAAAGTCACAGAACAGCTCTCCCTGGCTTCTGAAATAGCACTAGAATTCTACTGCTGGGATGAAGCGTTGTCATTCTCTAAAGTGAGTTCAGACCAGCAAAGTCAGTTCAACTTCCCTTGATGTACAAAAGCCAGGACCCACTTCTGCTAGTGGGAGTGGCTTCTCTCACAACCAGCTCAAAGTGAGTTGGAAATTCAGTACACGTGAGATGACTATCATGTCTATGGAAGTCTCATGATACATGTGGGCTGCTCTTTTCCTTTTAAAAAGAGGAAATTTAATACCTGAATATCTGGTATAACCAGTCGAGTTGGGGGTGAAGGGGCAGAGGTTGGGGGTCTGTGGGTGTTACTTGCCAATAGGTAGACCTTCTATAGGAAAGAAAAGTTGAGAGGGTTGGAGATGCCTTATTTCTGAGAGTAACATGCCTCTAGTTTGTACATATCAAAAGTGATCACCCTAAAATAATAAATAGTAAACTTGGAAATTCTAGTATATCCTGGGTAGCTATAAGTCCACCCCTGTAGTGGCTGATCCAACCCCCAGCAAGCTTCAGTTTACTTTATGCCCTCAAACTTGGACATGGAGGGACCCTTAGAAGAACAAATGCACAGGAGAGTGACTCAAATCTTACCGATGAGACTGGGCCATGTCTAATAACAAACACATCTCATTCAGATCCCAGGACAGGGAGAACCTCAGATCGCCAAGCCCAGAGTGTAGTATTCAGGAAGATGTAGACAAAGCAGGTTACGACTATGATCTCTGAACCTGGCGGATAGAGACCTGATAAGACTCTCACCTCAAATTCTTAGGACCACCCTGTACGAGTTTTCAGTTACAGGGCTCCAGTTCACTGCACACATGAGGCTTACAAAGGAACAGGCAGAAATGTGGGGGAAGATGCAGGTTGCTTCAGAGACTCAAACACTAAGAAAAGGGGGAATTCCAAGAAGTGTCAAGTGCTGTAGGCAGGTCAAGAAAGCTGAGTAATTTTAAATCATTGAAAATGAAAATTATGAAGAAGCTTTGAGGAGCAATTTTCATGATGCAATAATTCTTTTTTTTTTTTTTTTTTTGAAGAAGACTAGCCCTGAGCTAACATCTGCCAATCCTCCTCTTTTTGCTGAGGAAGACTGGCCCTGAGTTAACATCCGTGCCCATCTTCCTCTACTTTACATACGGGACGCCTACCACAGCATGGCTTGCCAAGGGGTGCCATCTGCACCCATGATTCGAACCCGCCACCCTGGGCCGCTGAAGCGGAACGTGCACACTTAACTGCTGTGCAACCGGGCCGGCCCCGATGATACAATAATTCTTAAACTTCACTGTGCATAAGAATCATCAGAATGCATTTAAAAGTTCCAGTTTTCTAGGCTCCTTCTCCAGAGATTCTGATTTTTTGGTCACTATAGTGCTCAAGAATATGCATTTTAGACACACTTCTCAGGTGATCCTGAAGCAAGTGATCCATGAGCCACACTTTGAAAGGCACTGCTATAGAGAAATGATAGGGGTCCGTGTGGCAGGTTGTAAAGGGCAAGTTGCTAATGGGTGATGGGTTATTGAGGAAGTGGAAACAACACACGTGACCTTTTGGGAAATTTTGACAGTGGAAGGAGGAAGAAAAGACAAGGGAGAATAGGTGGAAAAGGTGACAGTGTTGAAGAAGGAATTTATGTGATTGGGAGACCTAGCTTGTTTATAGGCAGAGAAGAAGGAACTGGTGAAGAGGAAAGAAAAGAGAGTTGGAGGATTTGGATCTGTTAGGGCTCTTGCTTACAGGTAAGAGAATTGTGAAGTGAAAACTGACTTAAGCAAAAGGGGAAATACATTGGCTTATGAGACTGAAAAAAATCGAAGGAGGAACTCAACCAAGGAGCAAGACCCTGTTTATCTCTATCACTTGACTCCTTTATTTTGGCTTCATTATCAGGTCCCAAATGGTAGCAAGGATGGCCACCAGAAGCTGAACACATCCTTCCAGTTCAAGTTCAGCAGCAAACAGCATATGCTCCTCTCCCAACAGTTACAATAAAAAGTCACATTGGTCACACATTCATTCATGAACCAATCACTGAAACTAGGGGAATGCAATGCTCTGATTGGTCAGTCTTAAGTCTCATGCCTCCTCCCTTCAGATGATGGGAGTCAACTATAGAAAAGAACTGTTGACCAAGAGCTGACAAGGTTGTGTGTCCCAGATGAGAATTAGACTGCTGTTACTAGAAGAAGGATGAATAGATATTGAATAATTTTTTAAAAGTCAGATGTCTACTATGAAGATAATTGCTGAAGCTAGGAATAAGTGCCTAGTTAGTTCCATTTATTTTTGTAAATTTATTTTTTATATTGTGAAATATTTAAAACATACAGACAAGAATAAAAAGAAATAAAATGAACTTCCTTGTATCTACCACATAGCTTTATGAAAGATTATCCTTAAGCCACGTTTACTTAGAAAATCTATTTACATAATGTCTCATTTTAATAGGTTAAAGGAAAAATTGGATCCTTCAAATAGGTGCAAAAAGAAGCAATTGATGAAATTCAACACTCTTTCAAGATTAAAAAAAACCTTTTAGAAGATTATTATTAGACAAGGGACAAGGACTTTCTGAACCTGATCAAGGATACTTCTAAAAGACCTACAGCAGACATCATACTTAATGGTGAGATTGTGGAAGTATGTCCACTAAAGACAGCACTAAAACAAGGACCACCATCACTGATTCTATAGCCAATGTAATAAAACAAGAAAAAGAAATAACAAGTAAAGACTTGGAAAGAAACATTTAAAGTGCTCTTTATTTCTAGATGATCTGGTTGTCTACCTTGAAAATCCAAAAGAATGCACAAACTATTAGTGCTAGTAAAAATGTTAGCATGTTTGCTAGATACCAAATTAACATAAAAAATCCATAGCATTCCTACAAGAAGCAATAACAATCAGAAATGTAATTAGAAAAGAATTTTATTTACAGTACCAAAGAAGCTGTAAGATACCCATATACAAATTTATCAAAAGATGTGCAAATTTTCTGCGAACAAAATATTTTGAATGAAAAGTTTAATCTATTTCACTTCCTTCTCTGTCTCCATCTTTCTCTTTTCACCCCTTCTTGTGTAATGGTTTTCGTTTACCTCCTCCCAGCTCACTTGGTCCCTCTTCCAGAACTCGGTCTTACCAAAAGCTCCTGAGAGTTCTCCCCTGGGTGATGGTGGGTTGTCACAGATTCCCAGACCTAGTATGAGGCTATCTCTAGCCTCCCATATTTCTGGGCTTCAGCTTACAAAGAGATGTACTCTTGGACCGCATTTTTCAGTAATAGTTTCTAGCCTCCGTTTTCCACCTGGAAGGGGAGTAGGGTGGTAAAACTCCTGGCTCTAGCCCCCTGCTTTGTGTGAAGTATTTTAAGCTCCTTTATCCCCGGGAGTCAAACTCAGCCTCCATCCCCTGCTCTAGGCCCAGAGCCCAGCAAGCTCAAGGCTCTATTCAGGCTCATATTTTTATGTTTTTGTTCTGTTTCTGATCAATAGAGATGTACATCTCATATTTGGGCCTGGTAAGATATATATATTCATATAAAAATATATAATCAGTATATATAATAAATATATACATATACTTTTTTCAATTTTTACTTCATTGCTATCCATTTAGAGAGTGGAAGTGTTGCTGATTTTGCTTCCTCCGGTGGACTTGAAACCACAATCAGAGGGAACGTGAGGAAAAGCCCAGGGCTGGTGGACCTCGAACCCACAATCAGCCCTTTCTTCCTCAGAGGGTCCTTTTCTGTTTGGTGTCACGAATTTGAAACGAAACCAAAGCTGAGCATTCAACAGCACAAGCTTTTGTTTAATGGCTAATCAAGTATGAACTCATTGCCCATCTTGCTAAAAAATATTCCATTCCTTTTCTTGGAGGATAAAGATAAAGAGAGGATGAGAAAAGATACACTGTTCATCTAAATGGTTACCAATTAACATCAACTTATGTAAACATCTGTTTTGAAAATCCCTTTGGGAAATGGGCAAGATGAAAGTGAAGGGTAGATCCAGAAGGAATGAAGGAATTAGGAGCCTGGGAGCTTGGGAGATGGGGAGACAGGTGGGGATTGGAGGAAGAGGAAGCCCTGCTTATGAGCAGCAGCTCCTCTGTGGGCATCTTGAATTCCCTCACTTTTTTTCAGTGTAGCAAGAGCTCTTCTCCCTTCCCTCCTGATCTATCTTCTTACCTATGTCTCTCTCTTCCAAGAAAGGGAGATGGTGGGTTTTGATTCCTTCCCCCTTCTTTCCTGTTGGATTTTCACAAAGAAGAGACCCAATGATGCTTCCAGGACTCAGGCAGGCCCTTCTCTTCATTTCTGAATAACAATCTCTAGGATGGGAAGCTGATCGGCAATCAAATTCTCCCCAGAGCCCAGATCAAGGGCTTGCACTGATAAACTCTCCGTTTTTTTTTCTCCTATAGTATTTTTGAACACCTGATATGTGTCAGGCTCAGAGGGCCCAAAGGAAAATTCACAGATAAGAAATGAAGGATGATGTGGAGCAGTCACCTACTCCTGAAGCCATCCTCGAGAGTGGAGATGAGGTCTAATTTCTGAACTCCTCTTCCAGCTTTCCCCTTTCCTTTCCTTTCCCCACATTGCTCCAGTCTCTGAAGCTAGAAGAGCCAGCTCTCTGGTTAAAGAGCTAAAGAGCTAAGGTCCCTGCTTATTCCTGGTTCTCTTTTTTTACTGTGAGGACCCTGGCTTTGCAGGCATCTTTGCTTTGGCTCCTGGCTGTTATCTGCTGAGGTCACCTGAGGAGGCCAGTGCTGTCATCATGGCCACCAGTCTGTGAGGGCCTGTCCTGGGGCTTGTCCAAGCCCCAGCTCCAGGAGGCAAACTGCAGATGGTTCTTCTATTTTTAGATGCTGGGATGTTGCCCATGACTGAGCCAGTGACCTGGAAGAGCCAATTCTCCCTCCAGTCTCTGTTTCTGACTCCCTCATTTCCTTTCATTGTTCTACCAGAATTTCCCTCTGTCTATGGGACTGGGATGAAATGACCCCAAGTTAACTGAGCTAGACCTTGGTCTGGGGACACAGACCCTGCTGTCCCTGGTACCTGCCAACACTGTGGCTACAAGACTGGTTTTAGGCATAACAGACTAGATTGCTTGTTACATCAGGGATCTCCAAAAGTTTTCATCATGCTTTCCTATCAGTAAAACATTTTTGAGCATATATGCCAGTTTTTGCTTATGTATTTATCCATAAATTCTATACATGCACTTTTGTACGAATGTATTACATATGTTATAAGGCTTATATAGAAAATAGAAAAGTTTTAGGCTGAGACAGTTCTAACAGATTAGAAGTTCTCATATTCTTTTCTTGTACTGCATAGACCTTCTGGCACATCCCACTGTGGAAATCACTGCTCTATGTAGTGAAATGAGAAAATGTCCTTTGGAAGCATTTTTTTGAGCTGCAATGTTAGCTGTTGTTGATTTGAGGAATAATGGAAAAGGCTTTTGTTGGCCAAAGTATTTCCCTTGTTCAATAAATAGGAATATCTGAAATTATCTGTTAGAGAAGTGATAGCCTTTGGGTCAAGCATTGCCTTCTCTCTGAGGTCTCTTAAAACACAAATTCTCCTGAAAGATGTTGGGAAAAGAAGCATGTTCTACCTCCAGTCCTTTGGGTTGATGCCTAAGTCCTTGCTTTCTCAGAGCTCTGACTGCCTGGCACATAAGAAGAATGCAATGTGTTTGTTGAAGGAGTGAATGAGTGAGGAAAGGACACAGAAGGGAAAGACCAAGAAGAGCAAGAAGGAGAAAGGATACTGGGAGATAGAGTGAAGTTGAGTTTCCTCCTCTTCTAATTTCGCTTTGGCTGGGAGCAGTCATTCAGCACAGCATGGTTCCTCCCAGTATGGAGCTTCTCTTGCTCTGTTTACCAGGATTTCAGGGGATTCTGAGTTCCTGCAGGTTTGAGAATGGGCCCTCTACCATCTAGACATCCAGAAAGAGGTCCTTTCCTGCCTTTCTGATAAGCTTAGCAGAGTTGCTCTTCCATTTTTTTGACACCTTCACTCTGTTCTTAGAGCAGCCTAAGATGGTGGCACAGAGGTCTAGCCTTCAAGACCCGTAGGGTATTTGTGGGACCAAAGAGGGATCTGCGCCCTTTGGTATCTTCAGGACATTTCTGTAGGCAGTGGTAGGAGGCTTCTTTTTCCAGAGAAGAGAGACATAGTAAAATGGATTCTACATATCCAGTCAGACTTGGCAGGTTTTTGTTTGTTTGTTTCTTTTTTGACTCCCTCCCCCCAAAACTAGGAAAGGATTTTTGCAGATCAGATTAAGATGGTAGACTGAGTGAGAGCATCCTTTCTGCCTTACTCTCTCAACACGTTTAGAAATAAAGGTACGCAATATACCTGTAATATAAAATACACGTAAACGTGTGTCTCCATAAACAGCACCAAGTTAATTTAAACTGCAATGAATTTATAGATTTACTCGGTGAAAATTGATATCTTTGTAATATTGAACTTCCACATTCAGAAAAATGGTATGTTGCTGTATCTCTCAAAATATTCAGGCCTTCTCTAATGTCCTTCAGCCATATTTTACAGTTATCACATATTTTTAGCCATTTATCTGTGATAGACATTTGGATTTGTTTCCACTTTTTGGCTATTGTGAATAATGCTGCTATGAACATAGGTATACAAATATCTGTTAAAGTTCCTTCTTTCAGTACTCTTGAATATATATCCAGAAGTGAAATTATTGGATCCCATGATAATTCTGTGTTTAAATTTTTAAGGAAATGCCAAAATGCTTTCCACAGCAGCTGCACCATTTTACATTCCCACTAGCAATGTACGGGGTTCTGATTGCTTAACATCCTTGCCAATACTGTTTCCCCCTTTTTTTTTATGATAGCCATCCTAACAAATGTGAAGTGGCATCTTATGCTGGTTTTGATTTGCTTTTCCTTAATGACTAGTGATGTGGTGTACTGTATTTTTAAGTTGATTTTTGTTAATTGGCATCCTTATTTTTTTCAAACAAACTGTAGAATTATTTTTCAAGTTCCTCAAAAATTTTAACTGACATTTTAATTGGGTTGCATGGATTTTATAGATTAATTTGGGAAAAAATAGAGCTCTGTATTTATTCATGTTCTGTATGTCTTCTAAACAAGCTTTAAAAAATTTAATGAAGTTTAAAATGTATGTCTTTAGAATTGTGCACATTCTTTATTGGCCTCTTTCTTAGACATGTTATAGATTTTGTTGCTATTGTAAATAATATCTTATCTACTATTTTCTAGATAGTGATTACAAGTCTTCAGAAATGCTACTGATTTTTGTAGATTGATCTTGCATCCAGTCCCATTGCTGAACTCTTATTAGATCTCACAGTTTGTCTTTGGATCTATTTAAAAGAGGGTCTATATATCCTCATAGGTGAGCATATAATTTGCAAATTATAGCAGTTTTATTTCTTCTCATTCAATTCCTACAATCTCTTATTGCTGTTGCAGTTAATGTCATTATTATACGCCTTACATAGCATTAGCCAGGATTCCAGAAGTGGGGACAGTAAACATTCTGTCTAATTTCTGATCTTCTCCATTAAGTATGATGTTTGCTGCATATTTTGGTTATAGATCTTTTATTAAGTTAAGGGAGTTCCCTTTTATTCTTATTTCTTTCTGAAGGTTTTTGTCATAAATATATGTGCAATTTTTATCAAGTCTTTTTTTTGTATCTATTGATATTTCATTTGATTTTTCTACTTTGGTCTAGTGTGTAAAATATACTCAGTGATTTCTGTTGTCAAATGATCTTTACGATACTGAGATAATCCTTACTCAGTCATGATCTATTACTTTTTTATATGCCGTTCAATTTGGCTGGCTTATATTTTCTTTAAGATTTTTGGATCTATAAGTAAAAAAGAGCTATTCTTTTATTTTCTTCTCTTATTCTTCTTAGAGCTTGGAATTAATCTAATACTAATCTAATGAAGAGTTGGGTAGTTTCTACTCTTTCTCTACTTTCTGAAGCAAATTATTACAGAGAGTTTTTTGAAATATCATCTGTAAATCTTGTGGCCTAAGGCCTTTTTTCCCACTCAGAGACAGGGGTGTGTATCCTTTTTTGTTGTTTTTAATCATTTCAGTTTCTTTATTTGTTATTGATTTGTTCAAATTTCCTAATTTTTCTTGGACTAATTTTATATTTTTCTGTACATTTTAAATATTTTAGTAAATTTTCAATATATTTTATCTTGCATTTTATTAGTGAATAGTTATTTATCTATGTATGTTGATTTGGCAGGACTGTGTTGAGGCTCTCTTTGTGATCTAGTAAATGGAAAACTGTTTAAATGTTTTATGTGTGATCCAAAAAAGTGCTTTCTCTACTTGTTGGTTGATGTTGTGAAGTTCTTTCTACTTCCCGTCTAATTATTATTTCAAGTTTATGAATCATATTTGAATATTCTCTATCGTTGTTTGTTATTTGTCTGCTCACTCTCTGTTTCTCAGATGGTTGCAAGAAAGTTTCTAATCACAATTTTTGTGTTTTTTTTTTCTGTAGTTATGTTGTTGCATTTTATATCTTGAGGCTATGTTTTTAAGGGCATATATGTTCACAATTGCTATATCTTTTTGATTTTGTTTTGTTTAAAAAATATCCTTCTTGGGGGCTGGCCCATGGCTGAGTGGTTAAGTTTGTGCACTCTGCTTTGGTGGCCCAGGGTGTCGCCAGTTTGAATCCTGGGCGTGGACATGGCATCACTCATCAGGTCACGCTGAGGCGGCGTCCCACACAGCACAACCAGAGGCACTCACACCTAGAATACACAACTGTGCACTGGCGGGCTTTGGGGAGAATAAAAAAAAAGCAACTTGGCAACAGTTATTAGCTCGGGTGCCAATCTTTAAAAAACAAAGAAATAAACAAACTAAAAATCCTTCTTTATGATTTTTTGGCCTCAAATTCAATTTTCTTTGATATTAAATTTGCTTCCCAGTTTTATTTGTTTAAAAATTACCTCATACACCTTGTCCATCATTTTATTTGTGAGTTTCCTTTCATCTTTTGTTTTATGAATATTCATTTTAGAAAATATATTGCTGAATATTGCTTTTTTTAAAAAAAAGAAATCCAATCTGTGAGTCTCTGTCTTTTGATTGGTGAGTTTAATCCATTACAAATTGTATTCGTCTTCTAGGACTGCCATAACAAATTATCACAAACTGTGTAGTTTAAAACAACAGAAATCTATTGTCTCACAGTTTTGGTGTCTAAAGACCTGAAATTAAGGTGTCATGCTCCCTCTGAAAACTGTAGGAGGATCCTTCTTTGTCTCTTCCTACCTTCTTGTGGTTTGCTGGCAATCTTTGGCATTTCTTGGCCTGCAGCTGGATGGTTCCAATCTCTGCCTTTGCTGTCATATGGCCTTCTTCCTGTGTCTCCATCTTCCCATGGTGGTCTTCTTATAAGGACACAAATTACATTGGAGTAGGGTCCCACCCAACTCCAATATAACCTCATCTTAATATAGCTAATTACATCTGCTACATTACATTTTGAGGTACTGGGATTTAGAACTTCAATATATATTTTTTAGAGGAATCCAATCCAATCCATAACACAAATTATGTAATTAATTTTATGTTAATATTTAATTCAGTCATCTTATTTATAATTTATACTTACTATATTTTACTTTTCTCTCTTTTCTTTTTTACTTTCTTGTCTTTCATAGAAGAGAACTTTCTTTGACTGGTATGAAAATCCTGATTTCTATTTTTATGCTTTTTAGTAGTTATAAATAACATTAAAATCATTTGTATGTTTATTTTTTCTCATCAATTCTCTATTAGTATATATATATGTTGCTTTATAACAAAATAAGTATACTTTCACCTTCCACTGTTCTCTCTTTGCAACAACTATTTTTTCATCCACTGCCTACTAGTCAGCTTGGTATTGCTCAATGTTGATTTCCAGATGGTTATGAATGTCTTTGATATTTTCTCTCTCTTTCTCTTTCAGTCTCCCTCTCTTTAATGTTTCCTCCTCTCTTGATTTTTTAATACTAGAATTAACTTTCCTAAGTTATTTATCCACTCTCATTTCATTTTTATCTCATAGCAGTTTTATGAATTTCTCTTCCAACTGGCCGGAGTACATTCTCTAAAAGTGTTTTCAATGAGAGTTTTGTGCATTAACTTCCTTAGTCCTTTCATCTTTGAGATTATTTTATTTTATTTTATTTTGAGGAAGATTAGCCCTGAGCTAGCATCTGCTGCCAATCCTCCTCTTTTTGCTGAGGAAGACTGGCCCTGAGCTAACAGCCATGCCCATCTTCCTCTACTTTATATGTGGGACGCCTGCCACAGCATGGCTCGCCAATTGGTGCCATGTCCACACCTGGGATCCTAACCAGTGAACCCTGGGCCACCTAAGTGGAATGTGTGAACTTAACCGCTGTGCCACTGGGCCGGCCCTTATCCTTGAGATTATTTTTACGGCATATTTAAATCTTAGTTTTTCCTGAATATCAATTCTTGGTTTGAAGTTTGTTAACACTTTGAAAATATTACATTGCTGTCTTCTTGCTTCTATTGTAACTATTGAACAGAAGCTGGATGTCTATCAGATTCTTATTTCTGTATAGACGATCATCTATTTTTCTCTGGCAGCTTTTAGAGTTTTGCCTTTGTCTTAATGTTTTAAAATTTACTTAATTTGTATAATGTGTCTAGGTATGGGTTTTAGCATGTCTATCTTATTGGGCACCCCATGAACCCTTTAAGTCTGAGATCTTTCATCTTTCTTTAATCCTCGAAAACTCTTGGTTATTTGTTCTTCAACACATTCCTTCCTTCATTTCTTTCTTTCCTTTCTTCAAGACTTCCTATTACACAGATGATGATACCTGTATTTTTATTCTTCATAGCTTCTAATTCTGTTATGTTTTCTTACTCTTAATTCCTTCCCAATGCCTTTTGGGAGAATCCATCAACCTGATCATCCAGCTCCCTGTGTCTGTTCCAATGGAATCTATTTTTATTATTTATGTCATGTATGAATTCTTTATTTCAATGATTAAATTTTTCTTATCTAGTGTTTCTATTTGATTCCTTTTTTATTTTATTGAGTTTATAATAGTTTATAACACTGTGAAATTTCAGGTGTACATTATTGCCAGTCACCATATATATATGTGCCCCTTTACCATTTATTCCTGTCCCCTAATCCCCTTCCCCTCAGGTAACCACTAATCTGTTCTCTTTGTCCATGTGTTTGTTTGTCTTCCGCATATGAGTGAAATCATATGGTGCTTGTCTTTCTCTGTCTGGCTTATTTTGCTTTACACAGCACCCTCAAGGTCCATCCACGCTGTTGCAAAGGGGATGATTTTGTCTTTTTTTTATGGCTGAGTAGTACTCCATTGTATATATATATCACATCTTCTTTGTCCATTTATCAGTTGATGGGCACTTGGGTTGCTTTCACGTCTTTGCTATTTTCAACAATGCTGCAATGAACATAGGGGTGCATAAGTCTCTTTGAATTGTTGATTTCAAGTTCTTGGGATAAATATCCAGTTGTGGGATAGCTGGATCATATGGAGTTTCTATTTTTAGTTTTTTGAGAACTCTCCATACTGTTTTCCATAGTGGTTGCACCAGTTTGCATTCCCACCAGCAGTGTATGAGGGTTCCCTTTTCTCCACATCCTCTCCAACATTTGCTATTTTTTGTCTTGGTAATTATAGCCATTCCAACAGGTGTAGGGTGATATGTCATTGTAGTTTTGATTTGCATTTCCCCAATGATTAGTGATGCTGAACATCTTTTCATGTGTCTGTTGCCCATCTGTATATCTTCTTTGGAAAAATGTCTGTTCATATCCTCAGCCCATTTTTTGATTGGGTTGTTTGTTTTTTTGTTGTTGAATTGTATGAGTTCTTTATATATTATGGAGATTAAGAATTTATCCATTTCTTCTTGATTGTCCAATTTGTTGGCATATAGTTTTTCATAGTATTCTCTCATAATCCTTTGTATTTCTGGGGTATCCATTGTAATTTCTCCTCTTTCATTTATAATTTTATTTCTTTGAGACTTCTCTCTTTTTTTCTTAGTGAGTTTGGCTAAGGGCTTGTCAATTTGTTTATCTTCTCAAAGAACCAGCTCTTAGTTTCATTGATCCCTTCTACTGTTTTATTTTGGTTTCTGTTTCATTTATTTCTCCTCTAATTTTTATTATTTCCCTCCTTCTGCTGCCTTTGGGCTTTATTTGTTCTTCTTCTTTTTCTAGTTCTGTTAGGCATAGTTTAAGACTACTTGAGATTTTTCTTGTTTATTAAGGTGGGCTTGTATTGCTATGAATTTCCCTCTTAGGACTGCTTTTGCCACATCCCATATGAATTGGTATGATGTTTTTTCATTTTAATTTGTCTCCAAATATTTTTTGATTTCCCCTTTAATTTCTTCATTGATCCATTGGTTGTTCAGTAGCATGTTGTTTAGTCTCCACATATTTGTCACTTTTCCAGCTCTTTTCTTGTGGTCGATTTCTAGTTTCATAGCATTATGGTAAGAAAAGATGCTTGATATTATTTCAATCTTCTTAAATTTATTGAGGCTTGTCTTCTTTGTCAATATATGGTCTATCTTTGAGAATGTTCCATGTGCACTTGAGAAGAATGTGTATTCTCCTGTTTTGGGATGGAGTGTTCTATATATATCTATTAAGTCCATCTTGTCTAGTTTTTAATTTAATTCCACTATTTCCTGGTTGACTTTATGTGTGGATGATCTATCCATTGATGCAAGTGAGGTGTTGAGGTCCCCTACTATTTTTGTGTTGCTGTTAATTTCTCCTTTTAGGTCTATTAATAGTTGCTTTATGTACTTTGGTGCTCCTGTGTTTGGTGCACATATATTTATAAGTGTTATGTCCTCATCGTGGAGTGTCACTTTTATCATTATATACTTCCCCTCTTTGTCTCTCATTGCCTTCTTTTTTTTCAAGGAAGATTAGCACTGGGCCAACATCTGCCAATCCTCCTCTTTTTCTAAGGAAGACTGGCCCTGAGCTAATATCCATGCCCATCTTCCTCTACTTTATATGTGGGACACCTACCACAGCATGGCTTGCCACGCAGCAACCCCCAGGCTGCCGAAGTAGAACATGTGCACTTAACCCCAGCACCTCCAGGCTGGCCCCAGTCATTGCCTTTTTTATCTTGAAGTCTACTATGTCTGATACAGGTATGGCAACATTTGCTTTCTTTTGTTTGCCATTAGCTTGGAGTATCATCTTCCATCCCTTCACTCTGAGCCTGTGTTTGTCTTTAGAGATCAGATATATTTCCTGGAGGCAGCATATTGTTGGATCTTGTTTTTCAATCCATTCAGCCACTCCATGTCTTTTGATTGGAGAATTTGATCCATTTACATTTAGGGTGATTGCTGATACATGAGGGCTTAATACTGCCATTTTATCTCTTGTTTTCCAGTTGTTCTGTATTTCCCTTGTTTCTTGCCCTGTGTATTTAGGACTGCCAATTCAGTTTGGTGATTCTCTATGATGATTTTCTCAGTTTTCTGTTTATTTTTCATTTGGTCTGTGTTTTAATTTTTTGTTTACTCGTTACCATGTGGTTTCTATAAAAGATTTCGTAGATGAGATAGTCCATTTTCTGATAGCTTCTTACCTCCTTAGTCTAAGCTGGTTCCATCCCTTTCCTCTTCCCCATCTAAGTTATTGTTGTCACAACTTATTCTGTTTTGTGAGTTTGTGTTTGAAATGAAGTGACTGTAGTTATTTTTGATGCATTCCTTCCCTTTATCTTTAATGGTATAATTAAGTATTTGCTAACCTATTGTGATAGAGAGCTGAAATTTTCTAATTTTGTCTGCTTATTTATCTCCTTGCTCAAAGCTTTGTAAACAATTTCTTTTTTTCAGGTTTGAGGGCCTTCTTGATCATTTCTTGTAGAGGGGATCTTGTGGTGGTGAACTCCCTCAGCTTTGTTTATTTGGGAAAGTTTTTATTTCTTCACTGTATCTGAAGGATGGTTTCACTGGATAGAGTATTCTTGGTGGAAAGGTTTTGTGTTTCAGTATTTTGAATATGTCATTCCATTCTCTCCTAGCCTGTAAGGTTTCTGCTGAGAAATCTGCTGAAAGCCCGATAGGGGTTCCTTTGTAGGTTATTTTCTTCTGCCTTGCTGCCCTTATATTTCTTGTCATTGAATTTTGCCAGTTTTACTAATATATGCCTTGGAGAAAGTCTTTTTACGTTGATGTAATCAGAAGTTCTATTAGCCTCATTTATGTGTAATTATAGCTCCTTCCCCAGGTTTGGGAACTTCTCAGCTATTATTTCTTTGAACAACCTCTCTGCTCCTTTCTCCCTCTTTTCTCCCTCTGGAATACCTATAATCCTTATGTTGCATTTTCTAAATGAGTCAGATATTTCTAGGAGAATTTCTTCATTTCAGTCTTAGTTCTCTCTCCCTCCACCTGAAGCATTTCTACATTTCTGCCCTCTGAATTACTAATTCTGTCCTCCATAATATCAACTCTGTTTTTTAAAGATTCCAGATTTTTTATCTCATTCAGTGTGTCCTTCATTTCTAAAATTTCTGATTTTTTTTAATAGTTTCAATCTCTTGTGATGAATTTCCTCTGCTCACTAATTTTATTCTTAATTTCATTGAACTTTCTTTCTGAGTTTTCTTGTAACTCACTGAGTTTCTTAAGATAACTATTTTGAGTTCTCTGTCATTTAGATTGTAAATTTCTGTGACTTCAGGATTGGTTTCTGGATACTTGTCATTTTCCTTCTGGTCTGGAGTGTTGATGTATTTCTTCATGCTATTTGATGGTGTGAACCTTTGCTGGCACATAGTGATAGTATCTGGTTGCAGATTCCACCTGCCACTACTGGCAGGGGAGGCACGAGCTGTTTTCTGAGCACTTTGCATGTGCTGGCAGTTGTGCCCATCCACTGGAAGTTGTGCTGATAGGGCTCTGTCTGGCCACTGCTGCTTCCCACACTTAGGTGCAGGGGCTCTGGTGATGATCTCCTGCTTTGGCTGACTGACTAAGCTGGTGTGCTAGGTAGGATGAGGGGGAGAGTGCACCTACTTTCCTGCCCATGCTCTTGCTGTGCACTCACTGGCTGCCTACCTGGGCTACTCAGCTTAGTGGAGATGCCCCCACGGTGGCTTAGCTGCCTCAGCATGGAGCATTCCTGTGGGCTGGGAAGCAACTCCACAAGCAAAAGCATTCCCGCAGGGGGCTGCCTTTTCCCTCTTCTCCTCTCAGAGTCATGTGCTGGCCAATGTGTGAGATCCCATGCCCTAGATTGTTGCTGCCAGGTAGAGGGAGGAGATTCACTTACCTCCTTCCACTGCCTCCTGGGGGGTCCAGGACCCCCCCACCTTCATATATATGGCTGCATCGATCTCTCAGATGTCTATTGTGTTGTGTTAATGTCCTCTGTTGGTTAATGAATGCCTTTTTCATTGTATCTTAGGGAGGAGAGCCTAGGGGAACATCACTCCACCGTGATGCTGATATCACCTCTGATTCTTTTTTTATAATTGCTTTTTCTTGCTTTATCTTACTATTATCCTTACTTTTCTTTGTTATTATGCTTTTTTTAAATTATTAATCTGTTTATTCCATTAGTTCTAACTTATCTTGTATCAGTTGTCCCATTTGTTGTCTTTCTTTTACAGTGGTGATGCTTCTCAGGTGTCTGGTAGTTTTTGCCTGTGAGTTCCTTTTCCCCTGGGAATATTAGCTGTCTTGGCTAGAGTTGTTCCTGGGAAAGAGATCAAGACTGAGGCTTCAGTGTGATCTGCCCTTATTGGGTTAAGAGGGGAGTGGAGCATTGAGAGGTACATGCAGCCTGGGCTTGCTCTCCCTTCTTTGTTAACCTCTCACAAGGACCCTGCTGTGGGGAGTAGGGCAGATTCCTGAGCATTCCTGTTTTCTGAGGACTGTGTCTCCCCGGTTTGTAACTGGCAGGCTCTATGAGTATGGAGAGTGTGGGAGGAGAGAAAACTCAAGGGCATGCTTGTCTACTGCACCTGCTGCTGTTTCCTGCTCTTCACCTCAGTCAGGCTCAAGTGCTTCCTTGACATTTCTCCCTCTCATTCTGTGGTGCCCTCTGGAGCTGATTTTTTGATCCCGTAGGGGCTGAGAAGGGTAACGATGCACCCAGGGCAGTGTGGTGGAAGCACAGATCACAGCCCACAGGCCCTCTGCCCATAGTCGTGCCTGACCCTTTTCTGCTCTGCTCCGTTCTTTCCTCTCCACATCCAGTCATAATCACTCTCTGTCTCACTAGGGTTACTCAGAGTCTTTATTTTGGTTCTTCAAATTTTCACTTTTCTGTTAACTTTTGAAGTATCTCCAGGGTTGGAATAGAGGAGGAAACCCCCAGCCCATTTTCAGCTCCACAATTCCACTGACTGTGCTCCCTTTTACTTCTGAGCTTTCTGTTGCCCCCACCTCCACCTCCAGGGAAAGGTTCTTCACGTCTTACAGTTGCCTCTTCAGGCAAAAAGCCTACATCACTGGATCGCCCTCTGCTCTGCTAAATTATTTACTGCTTCTTCGTCTACTTCCCATCTTCAAAAATGTTCTAAATCTTCCAGTCTGCTATGGACTCCTCTCCAGTTCATGTTATCCAGATGTGTTTATACTTCTTTTCTACTGCTTTACTTCCATATTTGTAAGATTTCAGGAAGTAGAGAAATAGAAGCATTTGATCAATATGTCACATTTAAACAGAAGTCCTCCAACAGGAAATATTTAGAGAACTAAACAAACAGTTTCTCATGTTCATCTGGAAGAAAAAACATGGAAGAAAAGTCAAGAAAACTTTGAAAAGAAAAGAGACTTGATGTATTATCACCTACTATAGAGCTATAGGAAATAAAATACTGTACTATTAGCACAAGAAAAGCAAAGTTGATTATTATAATAGAATAAAGATCATAATTGAATAATCTGAAAACAGTCGCATAAATGTAATTCGTTCATGAATAGAAATAGGTATTTCATATCAGTAGGGAAACGATGAACTATTCAATACCTATTGCTGGGACAACTAGCTGGCTGCTTAAGAATAAAATTAAAGTGTACCCCTGCTACAGGTTCAATCATGTCTCCCCAAAAGACATGTTGACATCCCAATCCCTGGTACCTGTGACTGGGACCGGATGGTTAATTTTATGTGTCAGCTTGTCTAGGCTATGGTGCCCAATTAGCTGGTCAAACACTAGCCTAGAGTGGCTGCAAAGGTACTTGTAGATGTGATTAACATTTATAATCAGTAAAGGAGGTTAACCTCTGTAATGTGGGTGGGCCTCATCCAATCAGTTGAAGGCCTAGAGAGCAAAAACTGCACTTTCGTGGAGAAGAAATTCTGCCTCAAAACTGTAACATAGAAATCCTGCCTGAGTTTCCAGCCTGCTGGCCTGCCCTATGGATTTTGGACTTGGCACTGAAACATCAGCTCTTACCTAAATTTCCAACCTGTCAGCATACTGCTGTACAGATTTTCGGCTTGCTAGCCCCCACAATCACTTGATCCAATTCCTTAAAATAGATCTCTCTCTATAGATATGTAAATACATACACATCTATATGAAATATTATATATATATACAATTGGTTCATTTTCTCTGGAGAACCTTGACTGATACAGTGATCTTATCTGGAAATAGGGTGTTTGCAGACGTAATCAAGTTAAGATGAGGTTGTTAGGATGGGCCCTAATCCAAATGCCTGGTGTCCTTATAAAAAGAAGAGAACTGCCACTGAAGACAGAGGCGCACAGGGAGAACGCGATGGGATGACAGGGGCAGAGACTGGAGAGATGCAGCTGCAAGTCAAGGAAGGCCAAGGATTGCCAGTCGCCACCAGAAGCTGGAAGAGGCGAGGGAGGATTCCTCCCAGAGTCGCAGAGGGAGCGTGGCCCTGCCGACACCTTGATTTCCGACGTCTATCTTCCAGGAGAGTGAGAGAATAAATTTTTCTTCTTTCAAGCCACCCAGTTTGTGATACTTTGTTACTGCAGTCCTAAGGAAACTAACACAACCCCTATCTAGTGCTTCACATAAAAATTCATTCCAGAGGAATTAAACAGGTAAGTACAAAAAACTATGAAATTGTTTGCACAACAAAGACTGGTATCTAAAAATGCAGATCACTTACTAAATCCAAGCGTGGTGCCCAGCGCTTTTCTGGACAGACATTCTCTCTGTCTCTCTTTTGCAGATCAGCGAGCGGGCACGGAGCCAGCAAGAGGTGGAGTCAAGATTTGAACCCACAAAGTCTGAATCCAGAATGTACGGGAGAAAAAAAATGTTGGCTATGAAAGCTACAAAACCAAAAGCCAAAAGGAAGAAAAGTTGACATCCTAACTGTCTGAGAATTCAGCAGTTCAGTAAGACAAAGGCAATGTAAACAAAGTTGAGATAGGACACAGGGAAAAATATTTTCAATGTATCTAAAAGACAAAGGAAACAGCTAATATAAATCAAAGAAGTAAAATCAAGTAACCTAGCAAACAATGACAATGGATGAAAATAGATAAAGAGAATAAAAGTGCAAATGGCCAAGAAACACATGAAAAGATGTTTATCCTCACTAATAGTCTGGGAAATGCAAATTGAAATGGCGTGCCACTTTTTGCTTTTTAATTTGGCAAAGAGTAATATGATTGATAACAGTCTTACCGAAGGGTTACTCTCCCACATACTGGTAGGTTAGGACTTTGTAAACGCTTTTTGGTACCTAACTGCACACTGCGGGTAATGATAAGAAACGCACATTCCCTTCCATCCAGCAATCTCCACTCACCCTCCCCTCACACACACATTAGATTTCTATATCAGTCAGGACTTATGACAGAATTCTGGTTAACTCAAGCAGAAGATTAGTTTAATGGGAACATATCTGGTAGTTTGCAGAGTTGATGGAAAGCCTTGATATCCAAGTTCAACAGTCTGGCAGGAGTCGATGGAGGCTGCGGCGCTGAAGACCCAGCAAAGCTCATGCCTCAGGAGCAGTCTGACTGCACGCAGCCACTGGCTCTGCCACCACTGGAACTTGTGGCCACCACTACTCCACTCTGCCAACACTGCTGCTGCCACCAACAGTCTCTAACTGTCTTTGAGCCTTCGTATTGCTCTCTGCTGATTCACAAACGCAGGTGAGTGCTATTAGCGAAACCCGGGTCACATTCTGAACTTGGTGCCAGGGGCAGAGCTAGGGCACATGTGGCTTCTTTCAGCTTTCAAAGTGGAGATGGGGGCCTGCCACCCACATAGACTTACACCTTGAATGGGAAGAGTGTTTGTCTAAAGAGCAGCCACAGCCAGCAAATACTATAAATGGATCTACCCATATCAATCAGGGTTCTCCAGAGTAACAGAACCTATATGGTGAGGGGGTGGGATGTGCTGAGGGGGAAATTTATTCAAAGGAATTGGCTTACATGACTATGGAGGCTAAGAAGTCCCAAGATCTACAGTCGGCAACTTGGAGACCCAGGAGAGCCGACAGTGTAAGTTCCAGTCTGAGTTTGAAGGCCTGAGAACCAGGAGAGCTGACGGCTTAAGTGTCGTTCCCAAAGCTGGAAGGCTGGAGATGCAAGAAGATTTTGGTTTGAGTCTGAAGGCAGAAAGGACCAATGTTTCAGTTCCAGCAGTCACGCAGGAGCAGTTCCCTCTTACTCAGCCTTTTTATTCTATTCAGGTCTTCAATTGATTGGATGAGGCTCACCCACATCAGGGAGGGCAATCGGATTTACTCAGTCTGCCAAATCAAACCTTAATCTCATCTAGAAACACCCTCATGGACATACCCAGAATGTCTGGGCACCCTGTAACCCAATTGTTGACTCATTAAATTAGCCATCACACCACCATTGTGGCTACTCAAGATTTATACACATTCTCTTCCCATATTTTCACTAAACCTCCCCCTGCCAAAAAGTATTTAGCTACACCATGTAACTATCCCATGCACAGAGCAAAAGCACTAGCTTTCTTCCTAAAAAGGGATAGCCCAGGGTCTCATCAGTTACACATCCCGATCTTGGTCCAGGATCTCTGGGTCATGTGCATTCCATCTCCAATTTTCACTATTCCATCTCTATATTCTATAAACTCTAGTGGTGTGTTGGAGCCAGCTCATAATAAGATTTTTGTGAATTGGTTATTAACACAGCTATTATTCAAAATTAGATTATATACACTTACAATGAAATAAATTATATTAAAAATAAAAGTAGGAAATAGTCAAAATTCATCACTTCCTAATTATTTTACTGTTACCTATGCTCTTGAGGTTATTTACATCCATTGTACCTGTGTGGTGGAAATACTGTAACATGATGCTCTACTGAGCACCTCTTCTCAACTCTGTGTTCAATAATGTCGTGTCACTAGCATGAAATTGGACAGTGCAGGTATTTATACAACAAAAATGGGCAAACACCTAAACTAAGGCTTATTTCTTTTTCTTTTTTCTTTATTTTTGACAGGCTGTCTAGACTCAAGAAAGTGATGGGGAAAATGTCAATAATGGTGATTAAACTTAAATATGTATCATGTCTACCGCTCTTCATTGTGAGTAGCAAAAAACTGATAAAATATTCATCTAGTATTTAAAAACTATTACCTGATTCAGCAGTAGAGCTTTCATGCCATAGACAAACCAGGGAAGTCTGACATAGATCTTCGTTGCCTTATTTCCACCTTATTCGTTAACATAAATGAAAATATCAACCAACATTTATGTCAGAACTACACTAATTCATCACCTGCAATCAGAGATTGGCCACAGATACAAGTTTAGCAAAAATCAATACAAGCATTCTGTGAGGATCAATTGGCTATAGTGAATTTACAACCAAGAGATATTTATTATTATTTGTAAATTGTGTTAACACATTTTAATCAGTAAAATTTACCATAAACTATGTATGCTGTGATATTTTGATTTATGGTAAGAAATACACATTTGGTCTTTGTCTCATTTCTGGCACAGAGCTCCTAAAACTCTGAGACGTCACAAAGATGTCTTTTGTTATGATAATGAAGTGGCTTTTGGAAAGCATCTGAGTTTGGGGGCTGGTTGCCAGGAGAACTATGTGATTAGAGGGATGGAAATTTCAGTCCTACCCCCTGACCCCTGGAGAGGAGAGAGAGGCTGGAGGTTGAATCATGGCCAATGATTTACTCAATCATGCCAATGTAATGAAGCCTCCATAAAAACCCCAAGAGAGAGGGTTTGGAGAGCTTCTGGGTTGGTGAACGCGTGGAGACTGGGAAGAGTGGTGTGCTGAGAGAGGACACGGAAACTCCATGCCCTCCCCTCATGCCTTGCCCTATACATCTCTTCTGTCTAGCTGTTCTCGAGTTATATCCTTTTAAAATGAATGGGCAATCTAGTAAGAAAAGTGTTTCTCTGAGTTCTGTGAGGCACTCTAACAAATTAATTGAACCCAAGGAGGAGGTCATGGGAACCTCTGATTTATAGGCAGTCAGCCAGACGCACAGGCAACAACCTGCACCTCCAAATGGCCTCTGAAGAGGGTGGGGGGGGGAGCAGTCTTGTAGGACTGAGCCTTTAACCTGTAACCCAAAAAGGGGGTTGTGAGAACCTCCAATCTATAGCCAGTCAGTGAGAAGCACAGGTGACAACCTGGACTTGGGATTGGCATCTGAAGTGGAGGGCAGTCGTGTGGGACTGAGCCCTCAACCTATGGAATCTGATGCCATCTCTGGGTAGATAGTGTCAGAATTGAGTTGAATGGTAGGATACCCAGCTGATATCAGAGAATTGCTTGTGTGTGTGTGTGGAAACACCTCCCCGAAAATCTGAATTGGTGACCAGATCCTATTTAATGCATATATTTTGTTTTCTGGAAAGCTGGTGATTAAAAATTTGCCAGGACACCAATGCCAATGGATTAAATTGTGGTCTTAGCCACCAACATGTCAATATGATGAATCTTTCTCAATATAAGTGAAAAACAAATCTCAAATGATTAGATACAAGATGATAGTCTTTTGGTAAAGTTAAAAGTAATTTAAAAACACTCTTGAAAGTAAACATTTACTAAAATCTATTCACATCCTTTGCTCATTTTTAATTGAGCAAAGAGGAACTATTTATTTATTTTTATTGTTGAGTTGTAAGAGTTCTTTACATATTCAGGATACTAGACCCTTATCAGATTTGCAAATATTTTCTCCCATCCTGGGTTGCCTTTTTCACTTTCTTGACTCCTTGATGTTTTTGCCTCATCCTCTCTGAAACTTGAACTAGGATTCTCCCTGGAAGGAGATTTACTCTTTAGTGCAAGTTTCAGGGCTCAGGGGAAGCCAAGAGTGTCAGAAGGGAGGAAATAGTTAACCACTTGGTCGGAGGGAAGCAACAGTTTTCAGGTGAATGATAATTAATTAAACAAAAGCTCTGATTCCATCAGGAGCCAATTTTGGCAGCTGCAGAGATTCAATTAGCTGTGATTACAGCCAGAGACTGGAAATGCAGTGCCCTCGGGCCCCTCTGTCCCCTGTATGTTTAGGTCCAAGGGCAGTGTCTGGAGTGCCTGGTGTGGGCGCGGACACTTTCCCAGGCAACTCGGGCCAAGTGGGTGCTGCAGCAGAAGCCCCAGTGCCACAGCAATAATGCTGCAGGCTTGACTTCAACTGAAATACCAATGGCCTGCAAAGGGGGCCATTGTCTTATGTCCAAGCCTAGATAAGTCTCTGAAAGATCTGTGGCCAGGGCTTTTGCTGCGGTTTGCCCACAGAGCTCTCCTGCTAAGTGGCATCAACCTACTTCCCTTTGGCAGGTTGTATGTTTTAGTGCCTGCCAGCTTCTTCTGGGCGGGCAGGAGTTTCAAGAGGGCCTCTTCCTAAGGGATTATCTTAAGAACACCCATAAAGGGCAGGGCAGAGCTGGAGGAGGGTGGAAGGCTGGAGACAGCCCCAAATGGGCTGCCGGAGGACCTTTCTTCTGGCTACGCTTTTGTTTTTGAAACATACATTGAGCACCATGTGCCACAGCACCTCATAGAGAAGATACCTGTCTACTGAGCAAAGGAACAACTCCTGGAATGGTCAGTATTATAGTCCTCATTATATACACGAGGAAACGGAGGTTAAAATCATATGGGCACGAAGTGGAGGAGCTCAGACTGTTTGACTTTAGATCCTGAGCTTTTTCCATAAAAAGCCTCATTTTGGAATAAAGTTAATGAGCTTGTGAGGCTTGTGTAGGACTCATACCTGAAGCACGAAACTGCTCACCAAAGAGTAATTCCCTTCCTCCTTCTTCAATCTCCCTGACAGTCCAGTCCATCCTCAAACTTCTCTAAGGGAAGTCTGACCCTTCTCAGTGGGCCTGGAAAGCCTTCTCCTCATCTCTTAGCTCCTACCTACCAGCCCATCTTGCCCTGCCCCTCTTTGCCCTGTTTCTAAACAAGGCCTTTAAAAGCAGCTCAAAAGTTGCCTCTTTCAGGTAGTCTTCCCAGACTGAGCCCAACAAACTCCCCTGTCCCCCGGCTGCCTGTCAGTCCTGCAATGCCTGTTACAGGGCTATAATATAGGCATTATAGTCTCTGTCACAGGCACTCACTGAAACTTGAGTGTTCACAGCAGCATTATTCATAATAGACAAAAAGTGGAAACAACCCACATATCTATCAGTCAATGAATGGATGAACAAAATGCAGCTTCCATACAATGGAATATTATTCAGCCACAAAAAGGAATGAAGTACTGATTTGTGTGTGGGGGTTTTGTATTCCATTCCTCCTGTGAGTGTCCCAAGAAAAGGGCCTGAGACTTCTCTATCTGTGTTTTCCTGTTATTCCCAGCTCTGCCACCCATGGAGTCTGGGGGACAAGAGCCAACCACCAGGGAAGTCTCTCCTTACTTGGCCACCTGCAAGGCCCACCACAATATGGTGGACACAGCAAGAGAGGGATTCTTCCTAAAACAGAACTTGGATCTGTGTCCACAAAACAACTCGGGAAGGGAAGCCCTGGACCAGCCTGTGTGGGAAACCCCTCTTCATGGAGAAAAGTAAAGCATTAGACTACATAATCTACATTATAGATTATGTAAAGTAAATCTACATAATCTATAATGACAGAAAACACATCAACGGTTGCCTGAAGATGGGGTGGAGGGAAGGATGGATTACAAAGGAGCACAAGGAAGCTTTTGCGTATGATGGAAATGTTTGTTGTCTTGATTACGGTGATGGTTTTGCTGGTGAAGAATGTTGACAACTGTGGTGATGAAATGCCAAAATTCATCAAGTTGTGCACTTTAATTATGTACAGTGTATTACACTTCAATTAGACCTCAATAAAGCTGTTAAAAAGAAAGATTAGCCTGCAATAGTTTTCCTCTCGTGCCTCTCCTTTCCCTTCCCTTTCTCCCCTTCCAGAGAAAAGGTTCCGAGAGCTAGGCATGTGATTGTTCTTCTTTGGTGTGAAACGGGTCGGGAAAGCTCTGTCTTTGTTGAGTTTCACTCCGTTTCCTCCTGAAGTTTTTCCCTAGCCTGACTGTAAGGAAAAAGCTTCTATATAATTTATTGTTCTCTCTGTGCCTACTCCCTTTTGGTTGATGGTCTTGGTAGATTTTTGGATGGAGAACAGGATTGTACGGCAGTTGTATCCCAAGCTAGTCTTGGATCCAGGCTTTAGGACCCTAAGTCATCCATCACCCAATCCTCCAGCTCTCCCATCTCTACTCCACCACCTGCATCCCATCTGAGGTGGCCATCACTGAAACATGGCATCTTAATGATAATTTTCCCTAAAAACATGGCATCATAATGGTAATTTTTATCAGAGACTCGTCCAGATAAAATCTCTAGCTTGTCCCCAAACTCCAGGGTCTTTGGAGATGGCAGCTGGGGAGGAACATATGGCTATAAAATCTCTTGGCTCTAGAGACCCCCCTGCCCATCCAGAGTCAGTCCCTGGGCCCTAACAACCAATTTCAACTTCCTTAATGTCTGCTGAGTTTCTCTAGACCACAAGTCTCTGAGTCCTTTCTCAGCCTGCTGCTTGGTTTTGCTAGCGTCCTTCTGGTTTTCCAATCACGTCTTCCTGCAGAAAGTAATAACACAACCGTTTCAACAACCTTCAGCAATACAGAGACCTTGTGTGCTGTCTAAATGCACTTGCAGAGATAGGATCATGCTTACCCTCACTCCAGGATGAGAAGGCAGGCATGGGCATCTTGTTTAGTAGATGGGGACAGAGGGTGAAGAGACTCGGTCAATATCATGTGGAAGAGACCAGATGCATGTTTACATCATTTGTCTCCAGGTCCGGGCTTCCTCCTTTAGTCTACCCACGTTTGCTGTGCACGGGGGCCCGGGAGAGGGAGGAGCTGACAGCAGTGAGGCCTCTGCTCCCAGACCCAAGTTGGTCTGAGCAAGCTAAGACAGGCTGGAGGCCACACTTCCTTGATCAGCCTAGTCCAACATCTGATGCCTCAGGATGGACAATCCATCTGCTGAAAACACCATTTCAGACCCCAGGAGCTGACCCTGCACTTCCCTTAACCGGGGATGCTGATCTTCTGTATTCTTTTTTCCACAGACCTCCCTCCACCCTATACAGCTCCCACAGGAGCACTGGAGTGTTCCGGATAAAGGGCAGGGCAAGATAAATAGCAGGGGAGGGGGCTCGCCGCAGCCGCTGCATCAGGACTGTGTGCGTGTGGAAGTCCTAGCTGGTCTCTCAGCCACACCACCCTTCAGCAAAGCCATTCTCTTCAGAAGGGCACTGCAGGTGTCTGCTGGGGCTGCCATAACAAAATGCCACAGACTAGGGGCTTAAACAACAGAAGTGTACTTCTCACAGTCCTGGAGGCCAGAAGTCCAAGAGGAAAGTGTTGGCAGGGTTGGTTTCTCCCGAGGCCTCTCCTCTCGGCTTATAGGTGGCTCCCTTCTTGCCGTGTCTTCGTGTGGTCATCTCTCTGTGCATGCATGTGTCTGGTGTTCTCTCTGTGTCCTATAAGGACACTAGTCATATTGGATTCGGGCCCACTCTAACAACCCCATTTTAGACTAATTACCTCTTTAAAGGCCCTCTCTCCAAATATTGTCACATTCTGAGGTACTAGGGCTTAGGACTTCAACATGTGAATTTTGGGGAGACACAATTCAGCCCATAATAGGCACAAAGTCCCATTTGGGTGGGTGGGGGTCTGGCTTCCTGCACTGGACATCCTGATGCTCTCAGGGAGACCACATCCTCCAGACTGTGGCCCTAGACTCAGAGTACTGGCACACATCAGCCCGGGAGTGTGAGCCTCCCGTCCCACGGGGGTTGCTCTGCCCAGGCTTTCCAGAGGCCTTGTTTGGGAAGCTTCTGGCCCAGTGTTGCACATAGGCCCTACCTCTAGGTTTTTCTCTCTTTTCTAAAGCTTGCCTTCAGCTAGTGATGCAATAATAACATAATGGCTAACACTGATTGAAGCTTACTATGTGTTAGACCTGATGTTTATGTACACAGGTTTCCCCCGCTATCCAAAAGGAGAGTGTTCCTAGGAAAACTTTTATAAGCTGAGTTGGCGTAAAGTGAAGAAGCAGTTACCTTAAGACACATTTTGCCAACAAATGCACAAAAGAAATCGAGATACAGCACAGATGCTCACAGTTCAAAGCTATGGCATTTGATGCTGAGATGCTAGTGTAGTTCCCGGGGAAGGAGCGTGGTGGCGCCACTCTCGCTGCTTGGAGTGTGCACTGCCTCCATATGGGCTGGCTGCAAAGCAAACACTGAACCTTATTTTGTCCTTTTTTTGTAAAAACGAAAATCCTCTTCAGATTTCTTTCGGTTAGCAAAAACAAGTACTAACGTAGGTCTTCTGTAAAGTGAAGTGGTATAGAGAGAACTTTCAAAAAGCGGGGGAGACCTGTGGAGTAGGTCCTATTGGTTGGTTGTGCTTCTGCAGATTCAACCAATTGCAGATTGAAAGGCTTACAATGGTGGCATGTGTACTGAAGGTGTACAGACTTTTTTATTATCATTGTCCCTTAAACAATGCAGTAACAACTATTTATATGGCATTTACTTTATTAGATATTATAAGTAATCTAGAGATGATTTAAAGTATATGGAAGGATGTGCAGAGGTTATGTGCAAATGCCATGACATTACTATACAGGACTTGAGCATCTGTGGATTTTGGTATCCACTGGGGTCCTGGAACCAATCCCCGCAGATACCTAGGGATGACTGATTTATTATGCCCATTATACAGATGAGGAAACTGGAACTTGCAGAGTTGCTTGTCCAAAGCCACAGAGCTAGTTGACGGGATCTTGGAAATCATATCCTTCACTCTGTAGATGAGGACATTTGGGGCTCAAAGAGCCTGTGCAGAGATAGTCAGTCCCCATTTTGGACAAAGGGATCTTGGATGCTGACGAGGGGACTCCAAGGAGTGTGGGGCTTGGACAGTGCTGAGCATCCCGCGGGAAATGCCTCTTCAGGTCTCTGTGGCTTCTCAGCGTGCTGGGTGAGCTTAACCAGGGAAGGACTAGTTCTGCGGCTCAGAGCTCCGAGAGGTGGAGAGAATGAGTGAGGTGAATGCAAGCTCTCTTCCAGACAGAAGAATTCAGGGCACCGCACCCTAAAAAGACATCACAGAGACAGAAAAGAGGCAGAGGAAGGCGTCTGAGATGATTCAGAGATGAGGAGTGTCTTCTTTCGGAATACAGCCTGAGACGGTAGAGATTCGGTCATGGACCTTGAAGGCGCCCTTTGAAGCTCGAGGGAAGGACAGCAGAGGAAGTACTCTTTTACACAAAGGCTCAAAATAAGTGGAACTTGTCATTGTGAATTGTGCAGGCTGAAAATATAGTCAAAGCCCCAGAATCTTAGACCTGGACGGGCCTTCTGGACCTAAGAGGTCAGATAACTGGTCATGGGAGGATGCAGTTGAAGGGAAAGGGTCTTGAATGGGGTGGCAGGGGAGGGGCCTCATTCATTAAACAAAATGATCTGATCTAGGTTCTAAATCCTGCTGACTTTAACCAGATGTGTGATCTTGGACAAATAGCCTAAACCTCTCTGGGCCTCAGTTTCCTTCTATGAAAACTGAGGATGCTAACTACATAATGTTGAAGGGACCTCCCAACCGTAGCACTCTAAGAGTTTGTGGTCCATAGACAGGGAGAGAAGATCAGAGTAGCCAGGATGGCTGACAAAGGAGGAGAGTGGGGCCAGAAGCAGGCTCCACGGATTTTGATTAGAGAATAACTTCCATGAGCATACCTTCTCCAGAGAATAACCACTGATCATCAGAGACCTGAAACCATTTGGGAAGGACCATGGTCTGACTCAGTATGTTGTCCTTTATAGATCTATTTAGTGGCACAGATTGGAAGGCAAAATGGAAGGTCACTGGTGGAGTAAATGAACTTTGAAACAAGACAAACCTGGGTTTGAATGTCACCTCTGCCATTTATTTGCGATGTATCTTTGGGCAAAATACGTAATCTCTTTGTGCTCAAATTCCTCACCAGTAAAATTGGGATAACAACATATTCCTCCCAGAGTTGATGCAACAAATACATTAGCTAATGCATATAAAGCACTCAGCACCATCCCTGGTAGGTTGTAAATCCTCATCACATGGTTATTTCATGTTGTTATTAGTTCACAGCGGGTATGGTAGAAAGAGGAGACAATCCTGTTCAGCCAGGATGGGCTGTGTGACACTCCTTCTCCAGGCTTGTCCAGTCTCCCTGGACATTGCAGGTTTCCATGAAACTAGAATGTAAGGCCTGTCAAGTAGCAAGGTGGTTATGTGGCTAATTAATGGTCTAAGCAAGAGCTGAGAAGCTGAGACAGGCATTCCAGAATAGGAGAACTTCGCAACTAATGCAAATAAATCCATGGAGTGATTGAAGTGTAATTACATTTTTTACTGCAATATTTATGGAGATCTTTTCTTCTTTGATAGAGTTACATTCAAGCTCAAATGACTTCAAGGGAACAGTTGGGGGAATATTAAATGTTCTAACTAATTAAATAATGCAGCTAATTCTAATTATGCAATTGACATCCACTGAGCTACAGAAGACGTAGCTTGAAGAAAAAAACCCACAACAATTAATGTGGTAAGTGCTGTCGTTTCTGATTTCCTTAATAGAGCTGGGCTATTTGTAAAAAGCAAGTGAATAGCAACAATAATAAATGATCTTCTTGCCTGAGTGAAAACTAACTCTGAAAAATGTTGAAGGCTGTTGCCACCGTTCATTCTGGAGGTTTAATTTGTGTCTCTGGAGAAAGGAATTTCTTTGCTAAGACACTACATAAAGAATTTAATAATTGGTCTCTTTCTCCGTTGAAGAGCGTAATACCCCCCATATGTCTCTACATTGGTTTGGAGAGTGATGGTGGCTGTGTCGCTGGGAAATTCTGAACCAGTGAGAGATACTTGCCCACTGGCTTGGAGCTCATAAGAAACTTGCACAGAGCATAAAAGACACTGGTGACAGCAGAACCAGGCAGGGGTTCCTGATTCCAGCACAGAATTTGGTTATGGATTAAAAGAAAAAAAAAAGATATAGCTAGCTGAATTCTACTGCCTAAAGTGCAAAAAATAGGTTGCTAGAAGGCAAATGCCAACCCTAAAGCAAAAGGACAACACCGCAGTAAGACCAGAATGGTACACTGGGGGAAAGTGGACGAACCTCTAATGGTCTGGGCCTGTCTGTCCCACTAACCTAGAAGCCCTCCCACTTCTCCTGGCCCCTGGTTGAGTCTCTGCCCTGGGCTGCCCTTTTGTTATCTTGTAAAGTTTTTGAGTTGACCCTGCAAATCTTTTCAGCTTTGAGTGGGAAGGAGAGGGAGGGAGTGGGAAAAGGGCTCAGGTCCTCTCTACCTTCCCACGTGGACATGCCTTCCCATGAACATGCCTTCACACGTGGACATGCCTTCCCACAGACATGCCTTCCCACGTGGACATACCTTCACACGGACATGCCTTCACACGGACATGCCTTCCCACGTGGACATGCCTTCACACGGACATGCCTTCACACGGACATGCCTTCACACGGACATGCCTTCACAAGGGATGCATCCTGGGTGAGGCTGAGGGTCCCTGGGCTCCAAGAACCCATGAAGCAGGAAGTCCCTCGCTCCTCGGGAGGGCCATGGTCTGGACTTGACCACCAGTCAACCCTGATGACCTGTAGCTCCAGAGGGGCAGAAGAAAGTCTGAGGGAGGCTGTAGTCTTCTGCCAATCTGAGACTTTTGAAGGCCATGACTTGCAACTTATATGTTGAAAGGTGTTCTGTCTTATGGATAAGAGCACAGGTTTTGATTTACACTCTACTTGAGTTTGAATCCTGCTGGTCAGATTACTTAGACTCGCTGAGGCTCAGGATCTTCATCGTGTCAATGCAAATAATCCATAACCAATCCATAAATGAAAATTGGGGTGAGTTTATTCTGAGCCAAATGTGAGGACCATATAGCCTGGGGCCTTCCTTCCCTAAGGAAGGAAAGGCATCAAAGAAGTGGGGCATACAGAGTGGTTATATACCCTCAAAGAGCGTGTTTCCCATATGATTGAAATGTCCCTTTCACAATAGTCACGAGACTGCTCTGTCGGCACAGCGATTGATGGACACAGCAGGCAGTACGTCTCCTGTCTTGGTGGACACAGCAGAGTGGCAGGTCTGTTGTCTCGAGCTGAGTGGTCACAGGTGAGCACAGCAGTCAGTTCCTAGTCTAGGGAGAGATGCTTATCCTTAAGGAAATGCCAATGTGGGAGAAGTTGCACCTTTGTCTTAAAGCCATTTGTTCTTGTCTTTGGGACACAGCCAATGCTTAAAGCAGATGTTCAATGCATGCTCAGTGGCCCATCAGGCCCTTTTGGAAAAACAAAGTCAGGCCAAATTAGGTTTACACCAAATGGCTTCCTCATATACTCCAATATATCCTGTTACTTGTCATTTTTATTTGTCTTTTGTAAGATGGAAATAACAACACCTACTTCCGGGATTGTGGGAGGAGAGAATGTAGTGCATTATGCAGTCCTTGGCTCATGACAAGTGCTCAACATAGGGTACCGATTGCTACTGTGATTCATCTATCTACCTGGCACCTTGCATAGTACCTGCATGGGCACGCAGTAAACTGTCAAGGGATGTTTGTTAGATCATTCTGGAATCTAGGGTAGATCATTGGGACGTGGGCATCAGGATAATGGAGATGGAGCAGGCTCCCTGCACAGCTAAGAGGTCTGTCCCTGCCTGAAGCTGCTGGCTAGATGGAGCTGGCAGTTTTAATGGATCCAGATGTAACCTTCACTGAGAAAAGAGAACATTATAGCCGGAAGGGAGTGTATGAGCATCCTCCAGTTTACAAGTGAGAAAATGAAGGCTCTGAGAGAGCCCTTAATGGTTCAATGTTGCAGAGCAAGGAAACGATGATTTCAGGTCCAGGTTCCTGCTCAGCCCATCGCCCAGCGTGTGGCTCACCAAGATGTCTGGCAGCCCATGAACCTGACTGAGGTCTGACATCTCCAGTTGTTTATGTGACCCGATCTGGACAGGGCCACCTACCTGTGAGGCTGACTGCCTTAGTCCCAAAGGCCTCCAGAGAAAGGATCTCCGGTGGCTCTTCCCAGTTTATTCCAGAACTTGGCACCCTCCGAGGCACAGTCTTCCTTAGCTCTGATGGAGCCTTCAGTGTTGCCAACCCCGACAGTGGGCGTGCGAGGCAGCTGGGGCCCCTGTGCGGCTTCCTGGGATGTACTCCCTTGCCCTTCCTCAGTCTCCCCGTTTGGGCTGTTCCGGCAAGTCCTGCTGAGGGCACGAGGTGCTGCTGAGGCTGTGATGTCAGTTCTTTAAAGTTCACTTTTGAAACAAGGACATGAAGTTACCTGGGAGGTTGGGCCCCAGCTTGCTGAGCTCCGCAGCTCTCTGTGGGACTGGCTGCTGCCGTCAAAAAGAATAGAGCCGTCACTCTGCAGGAGTGTTTCTGTGATAATAGGGTTTTTGCCTCCCGGTAATTGGAAAGGTGCTAATCTAGTGACTCATAAGCTGCATATAAGAAAAAAATCCCACCCTGGAAACGAAACTGCATCGTGTTTTCTGAGCATCTCATCCTATTTCAGTGGGGAGGGTAAGCTGGGGCTTAGCTGTACCAAGCAGAGCCTGGTTGTCCTGGCAACCCTGCTGGAGAGACCAGGAACCCCTGCCTCCCCTCTGGGGGTCCAGAGATACAGAAATCAGGGAAGGGTGGACACCAGCCATAAGTCTGGGGCAGCAAACCCAGCCCCGGGCCATTGGGAATGGGAGCCCGCACGTGAATGTGTTTGCAAAGGAGACAGTCATTACTAAATTAGTGTTAGAAGCTCCCAAGGTTGGGTGAGTGTGCAAGTGCGAATGGACATGTGTGCACATGTGCATTCGAGTTTGGGTGTATGTGCACATGTGGGTGGGTTGACCGTGTGGGCTTATAGTGAGTGTGTGAGCAAGCATGTGTGCACATGTGCCCAGACATGAATGCTGCTTTTCTTCTTTTGGCTTGGGCTCTATTATTTTTGCTTCCTCCGTCCATATTGCATCCTTTGAGCTTTAGGGACCTGAGCCGCATGCTAAGACCTGGCCCTCAGTGGGTAGGTACCTGGGGAGACAACTGAGTTGGCTCTTGCTCCTGGGGAACAGCTGGAGTTTCAGTCGGCCCCTTTGGAGAAATGCAACCCCTTTGCCTACCCCTAAAGGAGCAGACAACTGGACTCTGACCCTGCCTGGAGGGCACATGGAACTGCCCAATACCTCGACCCCCACTCCAGGGGCTCAGGGATGCTTTACCTCCTCCATACACACCATGTCCCCTCTGTCACCCTGCTGTGCTCCCTTTGCCTGGGGACATCCCCCTCCTACTCCTGACTGCTGTCCTCTTCCCATGGGATCCTGCCTTGCTCAGAGTCCTTGACCTTGGTGCACCCCCAGGATCTCTGGAGCCCAGAAGGGCAGAGTCCTTTCAGCCACGACGCCCTCTCCCCCCCACCTCCTTCCTGCCTGCAGCTCACAGCCTGAGTCATAGTCCCCCTGAGGCTCTCGTCTCCTCCCCCCTCCCACTCCTTTCATTAACTTCATTGAAGCTAATAATCCTGCCTGCAATTCCATTGTCTCCTCTTAATTCCAATTTCCTTTTGTCTCAAGGGGCAAATCAGCAGAGTGAAATGGTGAAGTGGCGGGCACAGCCTCCTGTGTGTTAATTAGGGGAGCATTAGCGAGGTGCTACAAACACGCCTTCAGCATCAGGGCCCTGCTCCTGCCTCCCCTCTCCTTTACCTCTCCCTTTCTTTCTTCCCCTCCTAAGCTCCAGCCAGACCTGGAAGAGTGGCCCAGGATTGGAAACCTGCCAGTCGTCCTGCCTCCACTCACTCACTCCCTCACCCCTCATCAAATCAGTCACTGCGTCACACAGATTTACCTCCTGAATATGCCTCAAATCCTTCCATCATTCCGCCCTCCCCACAGCCTCCGCCCCAGTCCACACCACCATCAGCTCCTAGCTGGGTGATGGTGCAGCCTCCTAAATGGCCTCCCTGCCTCCAGGCTTGCCTTCATCAAATTCTTTCTCCATCCTACAGCCAGATGCAGCACAACTGATCCTTCTGGGTACCCATCCTGAGTGGGTACCACACAGCAATCCCAGGCACATCTTCCTTGTCACCTGCTGAGCTCCTGCTCCCCCTCCATTTCCTTGGGCATCCTTTCCTCCAGGAAACCTTCTCTGACCTGCAGGACTGGGCTGGGCAGAGCCTTCTGTGTGTTCCCAGAACAACTGCATACTGACCTGTAGCATCTCATTGGTAATGCTGCATTACAGCTGCCTGTGGCTGGTCTGGCTTTCCCAAGAGCCTGCATTTCAGGATGCTGAAGGCTTTTGGGGGCGGGGGGTGAGGATGGGGATGACAATGATGCATATCCTCCAGCTGTGAGTTTTGAATTAGGAAATAAGCACAAGAATCTGATAGGCTGTTTATTATTACTAGGCTTTTCACTATTGCCAATAAAGCTGGATTGAAGAGTGACTTGGTCCAAAGACAAAAAGAGTTCTCTACTCTTTCCCTTCTCCTGGGTTGAGTTAACCCTCCAGCCACAGCAGCACAGCAGGACAACTGCAGGCCTCCCTTGCAGGGCAGTGGCCTCTCAGGTCTTACGAGTGGAGGAAGGAAGGGTGCGCCTCAACCGCAGCAGGTAACTCCTAAGGAGATGGTCATTGCTTTTTTCGAGGGCATAAGTGAGAGGAGCGGGGGGAGCAGGCAACAGTTTCTGCCCTGTGTTAAAAGGTAAACTGAGGCATACTAAAAATACTGAGAGTTTATTTGAGCAAAAATTGATTGGAATCTGGAAGCCCCAAACTGGAAGTGGTTAGGAGCCCTCCCCTGACAGGAGCCAGGGCAAGACTTTTATAGAGAAGATGAGAAGCAAAGCAAGGAAATTATTTGATTGGCTGTAGCTTAAGGCTGCCTTATTTGGGAAAGCCTAGCTGGCTGTTGGTGATGGGTTGTCCTTGGGTTTCGATTTCTTACCCTTGAGGCATTACAGGCTTAGGTTTTGGTTGGTTTACATAGACTACTAGGGGGTTAAAGTCATCCCAGTCTAATGGCCTCCTTGTGTAATTAATTTAACACCAGTACTCATCAGCGCGTGCTATAAGTTCCTGTTTTACGGCTGGCAGGAGTGTGGGGAGATGCAAAGGATGGCTCTCCTGACATGAACTAGCTCTGTTTTGCCATCAAATCCCAGCACCCAACCCAGAGCCCAAGGCACTGCAGACAATCTATAAAAGTTTGTCAGGTGGAGGAAAGGTCTTACACTCATTGGCTTCATCTAGGAGGGGTCTTAATGATGAGGAAACTCAGTTCTGAGAGCCAAGATGACTTACCCAAGGTCTCAGAAATAATCAGTGTCCCCTTCAGCCTTCTTATTACAGGGTCACGCTCCCTGATGCAGATCAGTTGAGAACTAAGGTCAATAGGTGGGTTGGCCCGGGGATGCGGTACGTAGAAGGAGCTTAGAGTACATCAAGACACAAATAATATCCCAAGTGCCTGCCTGGGATGACTGTGAGTTTGAGGTGGGGGTAGGTCAGGAGGGAAGAGGGCTTGAAGCCAGAGCTGCAGGAACAGGGGCTGGTCAGCCTGGAGGAAAAGTGCGATTCCTGAAGGGCCATTGGGTAGGAGAAGAATCAAGCTTGTGCTGGATATCCCTAGCACAAGGTGGAGCTTGGACCAATGAGAAACATATTTTGTGTAGTGTGCTAAATTCCACAGACATTTATGAGCACTAATTTGTGTGCACAATGGTGAACCAGTCCCTGTTGTTGAGGAGCATTTGGTGTGGTTGAGTCACAAGCAATACCGTGTCAGAAATGCCCAGTGCTGGTATTCACTGTGGGGTAGGAAAACACAGAAGAGGCTCCCTGACTCTGCCTTGGGCCAGGGGAAGGATGGGGTGGTCAGAGAAGGTTCAAGGAGGCGTTTTGTTTCAATAGGAGAATTTTCTAATAAATAGTGCTAACCAAAGGGAAAGAGCAGCCTGAAAGGGTAGTGGTTAACCAAGGGGTTGATCTCTTCCAGCTCTGCACGGCCATGCTTCTCAGAATGCGGGTAGGGAGGGGGATGGTGGTGGTTGGGTCTGACTAGCCTGGGCCCCAACTCCTAAACCAGATGCTGCCAGGAGCTCACCTGCATCTGCTTCCTTGTTTGGTCCAATACTGCAAAGCCAGACTGTGCACTGCCAGGTCGACTCTACCAGACTCCACCACGCTTGCTGAACTCCAGCTAGTGACCTGAACTTGGACTGAATTCTTTACCTGTTTCAATGTCTTCCTACTGAGGCTCGCCAGGGAGTGAGGAGTGGTGGGTTAGATGGGAGGATTCCCTGCCTTTCTCAGAGATAGACTCTGTTGTGATCCCAGAACTGCCCGCTGAGCTCCAAGGCTCTGTGGCTCGCTATGAAGAAGGTGCAGGGGATTTTGAGAAACAGGGAAGGACCCCGAGGGCCTGGGGTGGGAGATGTGATGCACTCCTGTGTACACAGCCTGTCTGCCGCCTGCTCTTGCCTCTGTTGTCACTTCCCCCAAACTGGAGGTGTAGTTTTGGCTGCCTACACCTCCCTCCATTCCTTTTACCTCTCCTTCATCCTAGCAGCCCTCAGGCCGGCCCGCTCAATGGTAGTAGCAGCTACTTTCTCTGGACTATGAAGAGAGAACAGCTTGGTGCCTGCTTTGAGCCCTCCTAGGTATACAAAGAGGATTCTGAGGACATCTTTGGAGATGGTCTTTGCGGTTTTCCCTCGTAAAATCCTATTTCTAGCTCCCCCCGTACTCCAATATCCTAATAATGTTTTTTTGAAGATTTGAAATCTACCTCCCTCCATTTGATCTCTTCCTCTCTAAATTCTCCCATGGTCCATTTTTATTCTCATCAGTGTCCTGCCCTGATCCTGTTCTCTCATGAGAGATCACCAACCAAAAGCTATTCTTCTTCTGGGACCAAGGGACATGATTTGCCCCCAGAAGCTAACATATCCACCTCTAAGATACTGAAACTCAGAGAGGAAAGTGATGGTCTTGCCTTCTGGATGTCAAAGTTCAGGACACTTAATGACAGGCCAGACCCACTTTTCACCAGACCTGCCCCATGCCCTTGGTGCCTGCTCTGCCCTGGCCCTACTCCACTGAACACGCCCACCCAGATGGACGGCCCTCTTGAATTCCCTTGGCTAAAATATTGCTGACATGGAATCCTTCTTTGCTAAGGCTGACAAAAAAGAAACACGCAATAATAGTAAACCAGCTGGTGGTGCTCTATAGTTAATATGCTTTCAAATGTATCTTTTTTCCAGTTATTTTAACAACTTCTAGGTAGGAAGAGAAATTTCTATTATTCTCTCTTACAGATGAGTAAACTGAAGCTCCGTGAGTTCGTAGACTGAGAAGCCATGCGGAGGCTTGAATCCAGATCTGATTGCTTCAAAGAAAGGTTTTAAACGGATTCAACCTTTTAAAACCTTCAGTTTATATTTTAGTTCCCTGACTTATTTCTTTAGAATCTCAGCTAATTTATACAGCTGTTTTAGAAGGATCCCTTTTAGAAGATCTCATGTCTGGTGGTTAAGAAAAATGGCCACACAAAATCCTGCACATGCATGTTTACAGCAGCTTAATTCATAACTACCAAAGCTTGGAAGCAACACCAAGACATCCTTCAGTAGGTGGCTGGATAAATACGTGATGGTACGTCCAGACAAGGAAGTACTATTCAGGGCTAAAAAGAAATGAGCACATGCCATGAAAAGACATGGAGGAATCTTAAATGCATATTAGCAAGTGACGGAAGCCAATCTGCAAGGGCTACATAGTATATGATTCCAGCTACAGGACATTCTGGAAAAGGCAAATTTATGGAGATAGTAAACATCCCAGCAGGTGCCAGGGGTTAAGGATGGGGAGGAATGCTAAACAGAGCACAGAGGATTTTTAGAGCAGTGAAACTACTCTGTATGGTACTGTAATGGTGGATATATGTCACTGCGTTTGTCTAAAGCCGTAGAATGTACAACACCCAGAGTGAGCCCTGATGTAAACTGTGGACTTTTGGTGATCATGATGTGTCACTGTAGGTTCATCCTTGGTAACTAATGTACCACTCTGATCGGGGATGTTCATAATGGTGGAGGCAATGAGTGTGCAAGGGCAGAGGGTATATGGGAAATCTCTGTGCCTTCTCCTCAATTTTGCTGTGAACCCAAAACTGCTCTGAAAAATAAAGTCTTTTAAAAAAATGGCTTCAAATTCTTAGACAATCCTCCCGTTGAGAAGGTCAGCTCTCCTTGAATCTCTGTGGGATTTTGACTGTTTTGCCCCATAGAATACAGACGAAGTGATGTTATAGGGCTTCTGAGGCTAGGTCCTAAAAAGGCACGCTGCTTCCGGCTGGTTCTCTTGGAACATTCACTCTCTGGTTGCTCCCACTGGCGCTACTCCCTCTTGGAGCCCAGCTAATATGCTGTGGGAAGCCCAAGCAAGATGGAGAAGCCCCATGAAGGCACCTGGCCTGTAGTCCCAACTGGGCCCAGCTTTCAAGTCATCCCAATCCAGGTACCAGACGCGAGAGTGAAGAAGCCTCCAGGTGATTCAGCCCCCAGCTGTTCATGTTGCTCCCAGCTGTTTGAGTTTCTCAGAAAAGTCCCCAGACATCAAAAAGCAGAGATAAGGCATTCCTGTTGTTCCCTGTCCAAATTCCTGACCCGTAGAATCTTTGAGCATAATAAAATAATTATTGTTTTACTTAGTTTGGAGTGGTTTGTTACACAGCAACAGATAACCAGGACATCACACCAGACCACGAGGCTATGGGAACTCACTTTCTCAGACTCCCAGTATAAACTTTCTAATCCCTCGCAGACAGGCCGGGCGTGGGCTGCTGGAGAGAGGCACAGATTGATTGATCCATGGGATCCATTGCGGGGCCTGGATGTGCTGGCCGGGCCACTTTACCTTTCCTTCCTGCCAATCTCTTGGCTAAAAGGAGAGGTAAACGGTGCCATTAATCACTCTTTACCTCACTTCTTTCTTCCTTCTGTCTGAAGGGGGCAGCTCACAGGTCTGAGTCATGCAGGGAGGGCCCTGTCCCTGGGGCCTAATCAATATCTGCCTCTGAGGCAGCTCTTAGGGGCTGTTAGTGTGGCATTTACAAAATAACTGTATTGACTTTGGGAGAAGATAATTGCAAGTGACAAATGTTCACTTTGGCAGGCAGCGCACAGCTCTTCTAGGGCCCCGGCAGGGCCATGAGCCTCCTGTGGGGTTGGGACTGAATGCAGGGGATGCCAAAAGGGGTGTGTGCGTGTGTGAGAGAGAGAGAGCGTGGCTCTGACCCATCCGGCCACCCCACCTCTCAGTCCTGCATGGGCAGCAGACAGGCTGTGAAATATGGACAGTCAGGGCTGCTTTGGGCTCCTGCTGTTTTTTAAATTTACCTTTTTTTCCACGGGGCCTAGGATGATGGAGACACTTCCCTCCCAGTTCCTTTCTTTAATCACCTCCTCCAGGAGCCAAGTATGACGAAAATGAATGGTCAGCACTGACCACAATCACCAGGGAACGGGAACCAGGAAAAACACTGACCTAATTGGAGCAAGAGTAGAATCTGGGTGATGAGTTAGCTCAGTTAGGTTGTGGCTGCATAATACATTTTCAAAACAAATTTTTTTTCATGCAAATGGTAGCATATCATGCTGTTCTGCTCCATGATTTTTTTTTTTTCACTTGACAGTATATCTTGTGGACTGTTCAATATTGGTATCTAGAGAGGTCCCTTATATTTTAATGAGTGTACACAAAATTTCATTTCATGCATGTACTCGCATTTATTCAATCAGCTTCCTATTGGTGGATATTGAGACAAGTGTTTCTCAATCTTCAAGGTGCATATGAATCATCTGGTGACCTTGTTGGAAGGCAGATTCTGATTCAGTAGGTCTAGGGTGGGGTCTGAGATTCTGCGTTTTTGACAAGCTCCCGGGTGATGCTGATGCTTCTGTTCCATCGACCACCTTGTGAGTAGAGAAGATTTAGCCTGCTTTCAGTATTTTGCCATTATAAACAATGATGCAATAAATATTTTTGTTGGTGCCTTTCACATTGTGCCATTCTGTCTGTAGGATAAATTTATAGAAATAGAATTTCTGGGCCAAAGACGTGTCTGTGTCCTGGTAATTTGATAGATACTGTCAGTTGCCCTTCGCGGAAAGTCCACTCCACCAGCACTGTGTACGAGAGCTCGTTGCCCCCACACCCTGGCCAATAGGAAGGATTATTAAACAAATGCATTTCCATTTCTCCTTACTATTTTTAGTTTTTATTTTATGAACTTCGATGTTACATTATTCAGAGTTGTTAGACCTTCATGGTGAATTGGACCCTATTTTATCTAAGGTCCCTTTTTTAGTTCTATTTAACACTTTTTGCCCAGGATTCCAACTTCGAGTCCGCCTTTGCCTGGTGTGACTCGGTCCAGGCTTTCCTTTATATTCCTGCATATTTTTATTTAAGATTTGTCAAACTTAAAAGTTAATTTATAAATTAGTTCACTTGCATATGCATATTTAAAGTCATATATTATATAAAATCTTAATTTAGAAAGGCAGTTTCCTCCACCCTCAATTATTTCATGAAATCATTTTGTTCAAACTCTTCGCGTGCCTTCTCAAGATTACGGTTTTCTTCTCCATCATTAGAGCTCATCTTCTGAGTCATTTATCCCAGTTTTTCAGAACACATCAGCCTCACCTCCCTCGAAAGGTTGAGATACCACAATTTTTGATTCCACGAGTATCAGTTTCACTGCAAAAGTCATCCCAAGCTACAAAGACTTGTTCCTTTTTTTGAGGAAGATTAGCCCTGAGCTAACTGCTGCCAATCCTCCTCTTTTTGCTGAGGAAGCCTGGCCCTGAGCTAACATCCGTGCCCATCTTCCTCTACTTTATATGTGGGACGCCTACCACAGCATGGCGTGCTAAGCAGTGCCATGTCTGCACCGGGGATCCGAACCAGTGAACCCCGGGCCCCGAACTGGAACCTGCACACTTAACTGCTGCACCCCCGGGCCGGCCCCCAAAGACTTGTTCTTTAACATTCAGCTATTCATCTGTTTGTCCCAAAGTTGTCTATTTACGAGCTCCTTGACGCAGCTACTGTGTTGTCTTTTCCCTTTCATTTGATTTATGTTTTTTATGAATAACACATTGAAATAGATAGAAATATATAGATACACATGGCAAACATTCTATGAGGCTTATACTTTAAGATAAAAAAAATTCCCCAGTCCTTTCCATCCACAGCTTCGGCACTCCGACAGGCAATCATTTTGAATTCTTTTCACTTTTCTGTCACTTTCTCCATCTTTCTAAATAGCACCCTCATATTGCTATTTTTTCATGTTTTAAAATTTTAGATACTATCTATTGACTTCCTATAATGGAAAAGTAGATTAGCTCTTTCAGTCTGCTCTTCCGCATTTCCTCTTTCAATTCTCCCAATATAGTTATAATTTTTGGACGAAATAAATATTCAACGTTTATAGTATTGTGATTATATGAAAGTTATTTAGAAGTGAGCCATGTGGCAAATCATAGTTAAGTTTTCTTTCTGTACAGCTATCTGTTTTTTCTACGGTTACTACTGATTTTGTTTTCCTTTTTTTTTTGTTTGCATCGTTTTCTCTATATATCATTAATTTACCCAACTCTCTGACAGAGTGTAATTCTTGTTTCAGTATGTTAAAACTCCAGTAAGAGGTCCTCCTGGAGGCCCCTGGCCTCTTGCTGCCATCTGGATGGGTCACCCTCTCCACCTGCCGCCCAGGCTGTCATTCTGGGAGCTCTCCTCACCCCCGGGGGTCCCCGTTGCTCTCTCCTCTGTCGGATCCCCTGTCTCCTGGCTTTCTCTTTGTTTACTTTCACTTTATGGAGGCATCTTCTAATAGCTTTCAGAGAAAAGGAGCATGGAGGATCAAACTTCAAAGGATTTTCATCTCTGTTCTTATTCTATCTCCATGGTTGATTGATAGTTTGGCTAGATGTGGAATCCGGGGTTTCATATAATTTTCCCTTAGAATTGAAGGCCCATTTTCTCCTTGCTTCTAGTATTGCTGAGAAATTCTTCTGATACTGCATCCTTTGGGTGTGACCCCAAATTCCCCAAACCCCCTCCCGCCAACGTATCACCTCTCAGGGTGCCCCTAGATCACCTCTGTACACCTAGAATTCTGAGATTTTATGATAATGTGCTTGGATAGCCATTTCTTGCATTGTGCTGGGCTCTCAATGATAGGTCCTTTCAATGTGGAAACACCTCTTTCAGGCCCAGGAAATGAACTTGCATGATATTATACTTTTGACAAGTTCCTTCCATTTTTTCTCTCTTCTCTCTTTCTAAAACTTGTATTATTATTGGATATTTGACCTCCAGGACAAATCCTCTAATTTTTCTCTCTTTTCTAATCTCAATCTCTTTATCTTTTTATTATTTCTAAGAGATGTTCTTATCTTTATCTTCTAACCCTTCTATTGATTTTAAAATTCATGGCATTATGTATTATACATATTTTTTGTTTCCTGAATCTAGCCCCCACTCCTTTTTCTGATATTCTGTTCTAATTTCCATAGATGCAATAGCTTCTTTTTATCTCTGTGAGGATATTAATTATAGTATTTGGGAGGTTTTCTCTGTTCCTTACCTTGATTCACTTTTTTTTAAAGTTGTTTTTCTATTTCTTTGGTATCCATTTCATATTAGAGCCTCTCTGAAATCTCTTGACCTTTGCCTAGTTGTTGATGTGTAAGAATGAAGCATTACAAGATGGACTGGAAGTTCTGGTACGTGGCCAGATTGCACAGTGGTGGGTTTCACTGGAGGCTTACTGGGCTGGGACCAGGCTGCTTCGTTGAACTCCCTATGCCCTGAGATGACATTATCTCTCCTCTTGCCCAGTCAGTTCCCACAGAGAGGGTGGAGGGGTGGGGTGGGGACATAGACTTAGACGCCTGCTTCTGGGAGCTGGGCAGGGAAGAGGGCCAGGGAAGTGGGGGGGCCTCACCACTTAGCGTGTAGACCTTCAGTTGACCCCCCTGTTTACAGTATGGCACGCCCACTGTCAGAGTCCCCCTGGGCCTCCTTCTTTGGAAGCTAAACCTCCTTTCTGCTTGGCTATGGGGGTGGGGTGGGGGGCTAACTGCTGCTTATACAGACTTTGGGCCAATCCCATAGTTTTCAGCCACCACCAGCCCCTGCCTTGAAGGCCCTTGGTGCCTCCCCACCCTGAGCCTTTCTGGGATCCCGTGCACTGAAACAGCTCTGCTTCTGCCTTCCCCACTCCACTGCCCTCCCTGCTGGCAGTGAGCCCCAGCTCTTTCTAGTTTGCTGAGCTTCTTCATGTGCCTTCTATTTATTTTTTAGGAATATTGGCTATGAGCTAACATCTGCTGCCGATCCTCCTCTTTCTGCTGTGGAAGATTGGCTCTGAGCTAGCATCTGTGCCCATCTTCCTCTATTTTAGGTGTGGGTCACCTGCCACAGCATGGCTTGATAAGTGGTACTAGGTCCTAGCCCAGTGAACCCCATGCTGCCAGAGCAGACGGCGCAAACTGAACTGCGATGCCACCAGGCTGGCTGCATGCTCCTTCTATTTTTTTTCCAAGTTCCAAATTTCTGTTTATCTCTCTTGCCGGCTTTCATCTTCTCTCCTGTTCTCTTTGTTGTGGTTTTATGCCCTTTTTCATCCTTTTACTCTCACCTTTTAGCCATATCAGGGAAGAAACAGAAATTTGTTCCTATTTCCATGTTTAGCTGGAACCAGTCTCTCCTTTCATTTCCACCCTTTCTGAATCACTTTATTTTAGGTATGTCAGAGTCATCTTGTCAAATAGCAAGCCTCAGCTTACCTCTCTTTGCCTTAAAATCAAGGCTCCTGATGCTTTCTTAGGATGAAAGCCCATCCTTTGACCTTGCTTGAAGGCTTGCCTGATCTGCCTCCTGCCTTGCCTCCCCCAAGACAATGCTCCCTTTACTTACTCTTTTCCAGCCATGCTGGACTTTGAACATGCTGTTCCCTCTGCCTCAGTGCTCTTCCCTCAACTGCCCTTCACCTGGTTAATTTTGCCTTCCTTCAGTGCTTATTGCTCGCTAATCTCCCTCCTTCCAGGAAGCCTCTCCTGCCTCTAGACCAGGCCAGGTTCCCCATTACACACTCCAGTAGCACTCTGCATGCACATTTAAACACCTAAGGAGTCGCTGGAGGTCGGGTCCTTCACTAAGGTGTAAGCTCTTGGCTTTAGCAGTGACTTTAGCTTGGAGGGAGCAGGTAGAGCTGAGTCCTATGAGACTGGGGAGCATACTGTCTTCTTGCGTGTAGTATCCCACAGTCTAGCACAGTGTTGCATAGAAAGGCTACTCAAAGTATAGCTGTTGGATGAATGAATGAATGAATGAATGAGTATGCTCCTGGACCTTAGAGTTTCTCTGGCTCAATATCTGCTTGTTTTATCTTAAGACATTGAGGCTCGTTGACAAAGGGGAAGTGCCCCTCAACACACATGCATACACTTTTCAAATGTAAGACTAATAACAATGATGTGAGGTCGTTTCTGTCTGCCTCACTTGACAGAAGAAGAAGCTGAGATGGAGACAGTTAAAGTAACTTGCCTAACATCACACAGCTAAGTGCCAGAGCTGGGATTACTACTCAGGCCACTCTGCCTCCCAAGCCCATCAGTTTATTTGCTCCATGATGCCCTGAACGATGGCATTCAGATCACATTCAGATCTGACCTGCCAGGAAGCAGGGAAGTAGGCGATGAGTCAGCCTTTGCTTTTCTATCAGTCTCTAACCTCAGGGCTTACAACAATCACCTTTTCCTTCTCACTCATGGGTTTACAGGTCAGGGGTGGCTCTGCTGTCTTTGGCATGCACAAATGCTCTGGGGCATTTTATCCTCATGGTAGAGAGCTAAAGCTCAAGAGGGCCGCCATAAATGCACAGCCCTTCTGGAAGCTTTGGGCCTGAATGCCACATCCACTCACATTCCATTGGCCAAAGCACATCACGTGGCCAAGCCCAACATCCAAGGTATGGGAGGCACCTCCTCCCATGATCGGGGGCGCTTTAGAGAACAAACATTTGCTGAACACTAATACAATCTACCATCGTGAGAGACCTAGTGACCTCGATGGACAATGAAACCATTGGAACCCATTTTCTAGAGGCTGCCAACCCGAGAGGGATGCCTCCTGAGAAGACCCCTCCCGCAGTCCACATGTTAAGCACCCACCGTGTCTCAGTGTCTGGTTATTGCTCCAAGAACCCAGACCCTAACAAGGAGGAGGTGCTGATGATTTGAGCGGACATCTGTCTGCATTGGTTGGTGCCCACACAGTTGTTAAGTGTTAAGCAGCCCTCCTGAATGTATGTAAATACAAGTTACATATTTAAACCTTTTCTGACCTGGCATCCCAGCCCGTGATCTGCCATATCTCCTGAGAACTCCAAAAGGGGTGTAGTGTAAGTGCCTGACAATTAGCTTTTTTGATTGGAATGTAAGGCCTGGCATTAAGCTTTTGATTGCTGAGGCATCTGTTTAAAGACAAATAAGCTTATTACCAGCTACACAACTAGATAAAGAGCCAGGCTGCCCCACCCATGAAGCTCCCCTTCCAGAAAGCCCCAGGAGACCTACGTAGCTGACCGTGTGAGTGACCTTGCCCTTCCCTTCCTGCACTTTAATTCCTGCTCTTATGTTTTAAATTCACCAATAAAGAGTGAACCCACAAAACCCTAGGCCCCCACCCTCGACCCCAGTAAAAGCTGAACCCCAGGTCCACACTCTCTCTCCCTGTCTCTCCCCGTGACCTTGCTGTGTGGCCCTGGGCATGCGCTGTACCCTCCAGTATTATTATGTGAGTCATAAACCTCATTTTCTCAAAGTCTCCTGATGGCTCCGGCTGAGTTGTGTTGCACAATCACAACAAGAACCACAAAGGACTGGCCCAGCCACCACGTGGGCTCAGAAAAGGGAAACTCCTTCCAGCAGAGAGGATGTTTCACCTGGTTAGTGGAATGGCACAGCTGGGGCTGGATTTCTGGTTAAATGTTCTTTACTGTCTTCAGAGAACACAGAAAATCAATTTTGAGAGAGAATCCCTGGGTAGTGAGAGGACAAGACGACGGGTGGCTGCTCAGGAGGGTGGCATTATCTGTCCCTGGTCAAGCACATGTGAGCTGGGCCTCCCTGGGGCTCACAGGTGACCTGGACGCAGAGCCCCTGTACTAAGGCTGGACCTACCTCTGGTCCCATTGATGGCCCGAACCTGGGAGCCTGTGTGGGTGGGGAGGCTAGCTGCCTTTGTGGCTGATTTAATCATACAGGGTGTGTGTGGGAGCCCGTGCTCCTTCTCTCCGCTTAATCCAAACCATATTAAAAACAAGCCTCTCTCGAGGCCTCTGTTCGTAATAAGTGGTTTATGCTGCAGCTTCGAGTGGGGGGATTTATTCGCCTTTCATTCATTCCTCCCGAACCTTATCCCTCCCCCCACCTCCTGCGCCCGTGGATGGCAGGATGAGAAAATAGAAAGATGGTTAATGTACATTAAACTGGATGATTAAAATAAAGACTTAGTTTTTTAAGATCTCTTTGCCTGAGTTTCTCTATGACCCTCAACCTGGCGTTTTAGCCCCCACCCAGCCTGCAGGGCTTCCCGGGGGGAGAGGGGTGTGGAGGCCTGCTGAGCCGTTCTTGGGGGAAGGCTCAGAAGGCTTCTGTGAGGAGAAGTCAGTGTGCCAGGGTCCCTGGGCCTGCAGTGTAAATTCCTCCACTGCACGGCATTGTTCTGGAGGCTTGGTACAAAAGAGAGCACTAAAGGAGGAGCCCCAATTCTGCCAGTTTTTGCTGTTTGAACTTAGGCAAGTCCCGTCACCTCTGGGCCTCCATCTTCTTAGCTGCGCAGCAGGAACATGGACCTGTCCTCGCAGGGCAGTAATGAGGATTAGAAGAGATGGGGACTGGGTAAAGCACTTTGAAAACCGCTGAGCAGGGAACTGGTGTTGGGGCTGGGGGTTATCATTATACGTGCAAGCCCTGCTCTTCTGGAGATGAAGGTGGGGGGCCGGGACAGGGAGGGGACCCCCTCCTCCTTTCCACATGGTGGTGAGGGTAAGGTGGGGTCCTGGGGACAGTCGAGAGGAGAGCAGACCCCAGGGCCCCGTGCCCTGCAGGAGCCGCAGTTCAGTGACAGCGCATCTGGGAGCCGGGTGGCTTTGTGTGGGTGTGGAGCCCTGAGCCGCCTGTCTGCCGGCCTCTGCAGCCAACACATTAGCAAAACCTCCGCATGGTGCCGGCTCTTTCTGCGGGGCCCTTGATGAGGCTTCCTCTCTGGCACAGGTATGCAAATCGTCACTACAAAGAGCTGGGTCCGGGCTGTCCGGGCAGGCCAGAGGAGGCCAGCCTTCCCCAATGAGTGATGCCAGGGCCAGACAGGTCACCTGCCTCTGCCTCAACCATGCCGGTTTGGGCCTCTGAGCCACCTGCTTCCAAAACCCCTCCTTCAGATGGGATTCATGATATATCTCCTCCCAATGGTGCCCCACGAAAGAGGTCCTTCCTCTCTGACCCTTCTTTTCTCTGCTCCAGATGTGAGGAAAACGGCTGGGATACCCTGTGGCTGTCCTCAGCTTGCCAGACCCCAGTCACTCCCCTGGGCATCGATCAAGCTTTGACTTCTGGGTGGGAAGGAGGACTAGAGAGGTGGGCCAGTGCGGTCCCCGGCCCCAGCCTTCACCACGCCACCAGGCTCCTGTCGTGAGCTTTTGAACCAGGCTGAGTGCTTCGGAGCCCGGGTTTGGGGAGGAGAAACTCGATGACTCCAGAATAGAAACACCACACTCAAGTGGGTTAAACTCTAGCCCTGACATTTAATTAGCATCTTTTTCAGCTCCCACACTTGAAGAGCACCTGTTATTTCTTTTCTTTTACTCACAATACACTGTAAGCCAGGAGCGTCTTCCCAAGCTCCCGAACCTCTCATCAGAAGTCAATCACTTTGGAAGCATGATGACTATTTCTGCAAGCCTGCCGCGGGCTGCGGCTCGGGAAGCGAGGAGCTTCCTGAGAGGCGAGCAGGAGACAGGGGTGAGGGCAGGGGCCCTACACAAGCTCCCAGTTTTAGTCTGCCCACCTCCTTCCCTGTCACCCTGAACACACCACCTGTCCAAGTGATCATGGCATCTAACGAACCCCTAGACCATTTGCTGCTGAAAAGAGCAAGGAAAGAGCCCAGGGGAGAGCCGTCTGCCTGGATCATGCTGGGAGCAGCTGGGAGCAGACCGGTGGGTTGGACGGTGTGGGCATGGCTGGAGGGATGGACTCCTCAACACAGACACACACATAAATGGCAAATGCAGTGGCAATAAGTGCCATGAAGGAGAGTGTAATGCCGGGGGCCTGGACTAGTCTGGGGGGTCAGAGAATCACTTATAGGCAGAGATCATGATGATGGGTGGGATGAGGCAGAGAAAACTGGCCATGTTAATGCCCTGAGGCAGGAGGGAGCAGGAAGCCTTCCAGGAATGGGATGAAGTATTTCTCACATCCATTCCTTTCTCTCCATCCTGCTGCCAGGGTCTTGCCTCAGGCTTGGCCACAGCATTAGCTCTTATAGAGCCTCTTGGCTCCTTTCCTCACTCCCTCCCAACCCACCTTACTGGTTGCCACTAGGTTAATCTCTGAGAAATGTAGCTTTGATCATAATACCCACTTATTCAGAAGCAGCTAGAGTCTCCCACTGAGATAAGGCCTTGTGCACCAGGGTCCCTATTGTTCCTTTGTTTCTCATCATTTTCTTGCTTGTGGCCTCAATTCAGCCACGGGGGCCACTTACCCTCCTGCAAGTGCATGCTGAGCTTCCCTCCCCACAGGCACCTCTGCTGCTGCCTGAAATCGCCCCCTTGCATTTCCATGAAGGCCTGGAAACAGCCTACGCACACTTCAGGCTCCTCCCCCAATGCTGCTGCTCCACAAAGCCTTTGACAGGGGCACCCCAACTCCACCAGCACGTGTACCCACCTGGGGCACTGGGCACTGTGCAGTAGTCATAACTGCTGTGTTGAAAGCCAAGCATGGCTCAGGTTGGAGGCTGGGGGAATCTAGCTGAGGCCCTAGTGCAGGCCCCCTCAGGGGAGGTCGAAGAAGGCTAGGGCATTAATTTTGCCTTCCGCTCCCGAGGTGCAGTTCCTGAAGAGCTCGTCCTCCTCCATCCTGACCGGCCTCCCCCACCCACGTTGGGTCTAGGTTTGTTCTTGCTTCACTGAGCCAAGTGAGTGCCTGAGTGCCCAGCGTGCTGCCTCTTTATCCCTGAGCTGCCTGAAAGGTGGGGTCACAGGTGCAATGTAAAATTATGGGAAGAGCATAGGTTTGGGGTTTGGAGAGACCTGCGTTCAAACCCAGCTCTGCCATCTGTTAGATGTCTACTCTCAGACCCGTTTTTTAAACCTTTCTGAACCTCTATTTCCATGGAGACAGCAAGCCCTCCCTTTTGGGTGTGTTGTGAAGGTTAAATGAGATAAACGAGATCGCGTAACAGGGTTGAAGCACAGTGGTTGCTTGTTTAGGACCTGCCGAGACAGAGGCGACTTTGCTCCCTGCGATAAGCCTTCATTTGATCCTTTTCCTCACACTGAGTAGAAGTTTTGAACCCTGAGAGACAGAGCCTTGGCATTCAAGGTCTTCTGCCCTCTCCTTTATCCCCCGTCCATGATGAGCGAGCAGGAGTTGGGCATCACTCACACTGTTATCCTCTGTTGAAGGTCGGGTTATTCCATGTTTGACCCGTTCCTGGATCCTGAGCTGGTGGAGCTCACCTGTTGAATGGCAATGCCAGAGGGCCGTGTCCACCACCACAGCCAACCTCCATGGACCCACATTGGAAAGGAGAGGCATTTCATCCCTTTAGTTACGCACCTGAGGCAGACCTGTGGGCACTGGCTAACATCCCTGACTAAGGTGTGTGAAATTTTTGAGCAAAGTCTCTTTCTGTTCAGAAATTATCTCGTGTGCTGTCTGATGTGCTGGAGTCAAACAGGCTTGCACACATATTCTGACCCTATGATTTCTTTGCTATGAAACCCTGGGCAAGTTACTTAATCTCTAAGTCTTAGTTTTCTCTTCAATGAAATGGGGATAGAGATATTAAATACAAAACTGTATTTAAAACACTTAGGGCATTGCCTGGCCCACTGAAGTACCCATTTATTCACCCCCCCATATGTTTTTTGGGTGCCTACTGCATATCAAGAGTGGCTCCAGGTGCAGGGAATCATGGATGATAATTTCTGCCTTGTGGAGTGGACATTCCAGTGGGAGTGGGAGGCAGACGGTAGACAAAAGCAGAGTAGGGGGGAGCTGGGGTGCTGGCAGGGGTGGGGGCTGCAATTTAAGTGGAGTGGTCAAGGCGGGTCTCAATGAGAAGGCGACATTTAAGCAAGGACATGAAGGAGCTGAGGGCATGAGCCTGGTGCACACAGGGCAGAGCATTCCTGGCAGAGGGATGAACCAGTACAAAGTCCCTGGGGTAGGAATGGGCCTCGTGTGTCTGAGGGGCAGCAAGGAGCCTGCAGGGCCGGAGCAGAGTGAGAAATGGGGGGAGAAGCACCAGGTTAGGGGACAGCAGGGAGTGGGAAGTGGGTGCAGATCAGGCGGGGCTCAGGAAGCCATTGTAAGGATTCAGGATTTTCTCTGAGAGGAATAGGGGCCAGTTGGAGGGCTTGGAGCAGAAGGGTGATATACTCCGACTGACATTTTAACAGGACTACTCCAGGTGCTCTGCTGAGACGATTCTCTACAGGAGCACGGGAGGAAACAGCGAAGCCAGCTGGAGTGTCTGCAGTAATGCAAGTGAGAGACGATGGGGGCTTGGCCCAGGGTGCGCGCAGTGGAATTGGTGAGGCGTGGCTGGATTCTGGAGGTGTTTTGAAGCTGAAACCTACAGGATTTCATGATAGGTTGGATGTGGAGAATGACAGAATGAGGGGAGTGAAGGGTGATACCAAAGTTTTTGGCCCGATCAATTGGAAGCATAAGATGTGGAAGACTGTGGGCCTGGAGCAGGTTTGTGGGGCAAGATCAGGAGTTCCTGCTACCTTTGAGGGGCCTATTAGATACCCAGGCAGAGAAGTTAGAAGGCAGCTGGCTATGTGAGTCTGGAGCCCAGAAGGGTGAGCTGGGCTGAGACATACGTTTGGGAGTCAGCATTGAGATGGGATTTAAAGATGGGAGGATGAGAGAGGCGCCCAAGGGATGCAGTGTGGGTTGAGCAGAGATGAGAACTAAGGACAGAGCATTGGATTCTCCAGCCAGGACTCAAGTAAATGTTACATACTCAAGAAACCAATACCGTAATGTCTTATTCTCTCAATGTCAAACGCCCTCTTTGTTCTCCTGAACGAATACTATGATCTTCTTTCTTTTCCAATCATCTATCTATGTGTCTGTCTATCTGTCTGTGTATCCATCTATGTGTCTATCTATCTATCTGTGTATTTATCTGTGTATCTATCTATCTGTGTATCTATGGATGTATCTATCTATCATCTCTGAATCTCCTTTTAGTTGTATTTTTTGTATCTTAAGATGACTCCTTGTTTTAAAAAAGACTTGACTCTCTTTTCAAATATATACTTTGCCTTGTTTACTATCACGATAGCTGTATCAAATGTCTATTACCAATCTTTTGGAGTTTGCTTGCTTGGAGTATAAGACCTGGCTCCCCTGTTGAGCCCAAAATAATTCCTGGGAAAGCACACACGTGGGAAATCCTAGGTGGTCCTCGGGGATGAACGGAACTCGTGCAGCCGAGGCCTTAAGAACTGAGGCTTGGTCCCTGGCTTCAAGCTGGTGGTCAGTCTTCCTCATTTCTTTCTGCATGCAGATCTGGAGTAAATGATAAAAAACAAAATCAAGCAAACGAACAAAAACCATTTAACATTCTGAGTTTGAGATCTTATTTCCACACCAGTTAGTGAAGGCGGCCGGGACTCTGGGAACCCACCCTCGGTCTCAGGGCTCCCCCACCTCTGCGCCCTCTCCCTATATCTCCCAGGGGACAGCCAGGAAAGAAGTCATCTGATTCCTTTATGCACAAAACCTTGTATTTGGGTAAAATGTGTTTTAGGAAGTTATGTTCTTTGAAAAGGGACAGGTTCTTCTGAAAGGATTGCAGTCTTTATCAGAGACTGGGCTGTCAAGAGGTGCTGTGGCTTTTAGAGTTTAATGAGTAAATTTAAATGTTGGATGCAAATTAGGCATAATATTAACTCTAGCTTCAAAGAGCAAAGAGCAAAAGAGATAGTTAAACAGCCATGAGGCTTTCTTTTGACTAGACAAGCCTATTCCCAGCACACAGACAATAACGAGATAGCTTTTTGATGGCTTCTGCTGAGCCACATGGAAGCAAAAACACAATGGTGTAAAGAGAAAGGAGCTCTTCTCCACCTCTTCTCCTCTGGGGTGGGCCATCAGAATCTATCCATCCAAGAGCTCGCCTGCTTTCCTCAGTGCTCCACCCACCGACCCTCTGCAGGCTGGGCCAGACAGTGAGTGGCCTCAGGTGGCAGCCAGTGTGAATCTTTGACAGGTACCTCAGGAGGGGCTGCGACTTCGCCTGCAATAATCCCACCTGTCAGACCGCATTTGGCCTCCAGCCTCCGGAGGTGCCAGATTTTATTAGCAGGAGAGTGTCATATTTCCATACCTGCCTCTCTAATCATCCTCCTCCTGCAAGTGGATTAATTAAAATGAACATGCAAATACATTAGTTACAAACCCAGCATCCCTCTTCACATGCAAATGCAATCAATCGATACCAAGATGATTTGCATAATGGCAAAAGAAAGAGGAATTCTTTATAATGTGGCTTTTGGGGTGAAAACTTAAAAATCTCACGTACGTCATGTGTAGTCTAAGCCTGTCTGGCACAGCGTGTTCTCTGTCATGCTCCTCAGCAAACAATTGCTCTAAGGCCCAGGGCATTTCCCCCAGGAAGCCCTCTTTGCTTAATACCACCCCATACTCTCTGCTCCCTCATTCCCACCCCTCAGTACACACGTCCCATGTCAGGGCTGGGGCTCTGTTCTGCATTTGACCACACTTTGCTCTGAGGGTGTTTTCCTTGCAAGCTCAAGGCTGGAAAAGTGCCCTGTCCTCCACATGCTCACCCATGCTTAGCTGACTAGAAGCTCAACACTGGAAGGACTTCTGAGCCCATCTAATGAGCCCCCCTCACTGTTCAGCTGGGGAGACTGAGACCTTGAGTGGAGGATGAGTTGGCCAAGGTGATACTGAGGTTAGTTAATGGCAGAGCTGGACCTAGAAGTAAGCCAGCCCGGAGGAAGGGCCCAGAGATGCAGTGAGGGCTGTTTCCTTCCCTCAGGTCATCACTGTCTCACTGTCTCACTTGGCCTCAAGGGGCTGTGAGTCTCTTGAGAGACGCTTGATATTAAACAACGCACAGAACAAAACTCAATCGCTATTTGCCAGGTGAGGGCTGGAGAGTTCTAGAACCGAGAGACGGAAGAACTCCCGCCCTAAGGGACTTTATATTGGAGATTGCTAACATGTTTTCTTTAAAAGAACCCTCTTTACGTTGGAAAAAAAAATTAGGGTCTTCTCTTTCCACGATTGAAATTGTGTGAAAGTATATATTTATGAAGAAGATACAAAATAGAAAGTACTGGGATTCCAGTAGCAGTACATCCATTTCAAAAATAGCTGGTGTATGTGGTAATATATTTTTTCAGCCCGCCGGCAATGCTTGGAGTGCCTTTGGATTTGTAGATTCTGCAAGGGCTCTGCTGTCCCCAGGAGTGTATCGTTCAGAGCTGCTAGGGTAGACAGAACTGGTGTCTTGGAGTCCCTGGTCCCTGGTGTGGAACCTGCCGTCTGGTTTCTTCAGCAGGCTGAGACACGTGGTAACCAGCCACGACTGTCTTTCTTCCAGTCATCCCAAAACAAACTTCCTACAGGTGAATCTTGAGGGAGATGAGGACTGGAGAGACAGGGGATGGGAGACTTCCAAAACATCAAGTCATTTCTCAGAGGGATGTGGATTTCGGCCCCAGAGTGGAAGGCAAGTGGCTAATAATAATAATTATAAGCTATCATTTGTTTAGTAGCTACTAAGTGGCAGAAACTATGCAAAGGAGATCAGAAAAATATAGCTATGGCTATGGCTATGGTTACAGATATAGATACATCTCCCCTGTATAAAACCCCGGGCCTCATGTTCACCAGTCTCGACACTGAGTCATGTTTTAGGAAGCAACTTCTGCAGCCAAAAGTAATTAAACAGGAATCCTAATCTTTACTGGAATCTCTCAAAGAGCATTAAGATGACTGAATCAAGCAGCACAGTGAAATCTCTCCAAGTTCCCTTTCCTTCCCAATCTCCCACACTCTGGCGCTTTCTTCGGAAGCTCCCACCTGGCAGGTACTCCAGAATGCTCCCTGCTGCTTCAGTGTTTTCCCTGCTGCTTTTTCCTCCCTTGCCTCTCTCGCCTGGGATCCTTACCAGGCAGGTAGATTTTCTCTCTCTCACATCAGGTTTAGTTTCTCCTCTGCTTGCCCATGATGCAGGTTCTCCATGCCCAAAGACAGTCCTGGGGCTGACCCAACAGGCAAGAACCGTCTTCCTGCCTTCCACCTCTATAGAGCTGTCTCTCTCTCTGTCCTTCCCTTCTTCCGAATTGCACTGCAGAAAGCCAGACAACAAGTGGGCAGCAATGGAACTCTCCTGAAAGAGTGGGGTGAAGAAGAGCTGAGCAAAATTCTCCAAGGCAGGATGGGGTGGGGTGAGGGGTGAGGAGGTGGGGAAAGAAGGATGGAGACTGGGAATATTGCTACATTTACACATTGATAAATCTACTTCTAGTCACATACATCTTACGATTTAATCTTTGCCGAATCCTATGAGGGAGGTGGCATTAACCTCATGTTACAAAGGAAGAAACCTATCTCAGAGAGGTTAACTAGGTTAGTGAGAGGTTAAGAAGACAGAGCACCAGGCGCTGCACCGATGCCCAGGGAAGCTCCCCACTCTCATCTCCAAGCTTTGGCAGCATTTTAATCTCAGGAGTCCTGTTCCATTTTGATTGCAGGAACGTGTGGTTTCCTGGCATGGTCTTGGGTGTTTTCTGATCATCCCTTGACCATTTTCCCAGTCCAGATCAAGTTTTGCTGCAGGAATTTGGTTTGCTTAGACATGGGTTTTTGTACTATGGATCCATGCTATGGTGTGGTTGCTCTGGAGAGAAAATACCACTTTTACACAGGTATTCAATGTACGCTCTGGCCACACCAGCCTATGCCCACTTTCCAACATGGCTTTGTTGTGCTTGTCCTTCTGCCCTGGAAAGAGCTTCCCAGCCCTGCGCCTGTCTCCCATCCCAGCCTCTGCTGGGTGGGACTGCGGCCAGCCAGTGATGGTCATGTTGCTGATTCCACACAGGAGGGAAGAGAAAAGTGGGTGCCTCTTATGGGCTGAATTACGTCCCTCAAAATTCATATGTTGAAATCCTAACCCCCAGAATGTGACTGTATTTGGTGATCGGGTCTTTAAAGAGTGAATAAGTTAAAATGAGGTCACGAGTGTGGGCCCCAATCTACTACGACTGGTGTCCTTATGAGAAGAGGAGAGTAGGACACAGATACGTACGGAGGAAGGACCGTGTGAGGTTACAGCAAGAAAGATCTACCTGCAAGCCGAGAAGAGAGGCCTCAGAAAAAACCAACCCAGCTGATACCTCAGTCTCGGACTTCCGGCCTCCAGAACTGAGGAAATACATTCCTGTTGTTTAACCCCCAATTGTGGTACTTTGTTATGGCGGCCCTAACAAAGGAATATAGTGTCCTTCTTTGGATTTGACAGAGGCCCCTGTCCCAGAATTGATTCCATGGGAGTCTGAAAAAGCCAACAGGAGCCCTCGGGCCTGAACTACACAGCCCGCCTTGAATCTCACTATTTGGAGCTTGTTCTCAGGCCACAACAGTCTTGTGAGAAAGTTCAGCTCAGAGGTGGCTGCCAGGCCTCTGAAGAGCTGCCAGGAAGGAGTGAGTCAGAGCCCGAGGAAGATCTCACAGACCAACTGAAGTATGGTCCACAGATGGCAGCACGAGCATCACCCGGAAGTGTGTTAGAAATGCGGAATCTCAGGCTCTATCCCAGAGCCACTGAATCAGAATCTTCATTTTAACAGGAGCCTTGGTGATGAACATGTACAGTAAAGTCTGAGAAGCACTGCCTCTGATTCACAGACCCTTGTATCTCGTGAGAGCCCAAGTCGTAAGTGACCTGGGTTCCTCCCACCTTGCCTCCTCACATCTGGAGAGTCCAGCTGAGCTGCATCAGGATGGCCTGGGCCAGGAGAGCTGGGGCAGTGATGCTCAATCTCGGCTGCACAGTGGAATTGCTTAAGGATCCTTAAGACTCCTGATGCTGAGATTGCACGCTAGGCTAAACAAATGAGAAGTTAAGCAGGGAGAAGGGGAAAGACCCAGGCATCAAGATTTTTTAAAGTTCCTCAAATGATTCTAGTTTGTGGACATGTTTGAAATCGTATCAACTATCTATCACCTCCTCACAAACAGTCCCAAAACTTAGCGGCTTAAAACAATAACCATTTATTTGGCTCATGATCCTATAGGTTAGTGTTTTGGGCTGGGATCTGCTAGGCAGGTCCTCTGGTTGCTGCTGGGCTCATTCATGCATCTTCGATCAGCCACAAATCAGAAGGGTGGCTCTGCTTCTGGGGGATGTTGCTGGAGCAAGTGGGGGGTCTGGGACTAGGCCATGCTTCTTTTTCCATCCATAAAGCTAGCATAGTCTTCTTTATGTGGCAGCTAGCTTAGCAGCGGGGAGGGAGAGAGAGAAAGAGTGAGAGGGAGGGAGAGGTCTAGGCTCAGGATGGGCACCATGTTGCTTCCACCATTTCCTATTGGCTGAAGCAAGTCATAAGACCAGACCAGATTCAAAGGATGGGGCAACGGATTCCACCTCCTGATAGGAATTGCTGGAGAGTCACATTACAAAAGGCGCAGGACAGAAAGGGGTAGAGTACTACGGCCATTTTTGCAGTCTATCACACTAAACTGACAAGGACTCGTTCCTCAACCAAACTTTGGTCAGGCTCCTCTGAGCTCTTCTTTCGACCAGGCCCTGTCCTTGGCTCTGTTCTTGGCCTGCTGGACCAGTTCAGGGACAATCCTCCTACCCTTGATATCCAGTCAAGCTCCTCATTCCCCCACCTTTGATATCCAATCAAGTCCCTCTCCGCCCCCACCTCCCCACCCCTACCCTTGATACCTCACCACGTTCCTCTTAGTCGCGTTCCGTCCTCTCTTTCACTCTGTCTGCTGGCTATAAAGCTCCAGCTGCCCCTGTCATCTTCAGATTTGGGTTCAGTCTCCTCCCCTATTGCGACAGTCTTGAGTGAGGTCTTCCTTGCCGTGTTTAATTTGTGTCCAGTGCCTTTTCTCTTTAACAGGACCACTGAGCTAGAGGGGGGTCCGCCTCTTCCTTCCTCCTCAGGCCCCTCACACAGCTGCTCTGAGTGGGCCTGAGCTCCCTCCAGCTGTTACTAGGGCTTTGGAGGTTGAAGTCGCCTTTTGAGGAAAACAGATTAAGGCAGTTTGCTGAATGGAGCATCCTCGTGACTTGCATCGAAATCCCAGAGGTCTATTTGCGATCTCAAACCAAAAGAGTGTCCCTGGACCTCTCTTAAGCTCAACTGTCTCATCTTATGGTGAGGATAAGAATACCTACCTAGCAGGCTTGTGCAGCTTAAATAAAATAGCTGTGAAAGCTTCTAGCTCACAGACAGTCAGTCAATTGGGTTTTCTTTCCTTGTAGACAAATCTCACTAATTAGGATTAACTACGGCAGAGGTCAGTCTGGATGAACAAAAAGTGTAAGCATAGAAGTTCTCCCCCAAAAGCAGTTGTATTCTCTCAACCACAGAGTAACTGCACTAAATACTCCTTGCGAGAGGGAGTCCCTTAGGGGCCACAGGAATAGATAGCATCACAAATGGTAGTAAATGGAGAGACCAGTTGCCTGGAAATGGGCTCTTCTCCCTTCAGTCCTGCGTTCATCTTACTGCCATTGCAACTACACACCATAGTCTTTTAACACATTTAGTAAATGAGAATATTGGTGCAATCCCTTTTCCCATGGGTGACGCTAGTAATACCTCAGTGAGACTGCAGTATTCCAGATGCCGTTCACTGAGGGCTTACTAGATTCCAGGCTCTTTACAGATATCACCTCAATTACTGCTCAACTCAACCCCAAGAGATGGGAATTGTCCACCTTTTATGGACGAGGACGCTTGGCTCAGAAAGGTGCAGTGGCCCCTCGAGGTCTGTTAATGAAGCAGTGGAGGAGCTGGATGCCAAGCCAGGCATCTGTCTGACTTCAGACACCTCTCCCGAGTGGTTCTAGGGGACCCTTCAGCTGGACCCCTGTGTGAACTCACAATATGGCTAACCAGTGTCTCCAAATGGATCCGATTCACTGTGGTCATGGCTGGAGGTGGTAAAAGCCTGCTCCCAACAGCCTCTTTGTGTGTGATAGGGATGTGGATCTTACCATCAAGGAGGGACATTGGTGTGTGAGTTCCCAGACCTACCCATTGGGGTCTTTGCGACATTGTCAAGGGACACCTGTCCTTGTGAGCCCCTGGATGCCTCCCCGGCCAGCCTCAGCATCTCCCGCCCCTGACTCAGCTTTCTCCCTTTGGTGGTGTTAATGCCTCTTAGCTGAGAAGGATTTCCAACAAACTGCGCCTGACATTTTGAAAGTTGGAGGTTGCTAATTGGGCCTTTGTTCTGCCAGACTCAGGCTGTGCTGAGGTGCCTTTCTCCTCAGCTTGATTATTTCTGCCCAAACCCCAGCTCCTCGAGATCCCTGGACCTGCCGGTAATTTGCACCAGAAGTCACCTCAGGGCCGGCAGGCTCCTCTCAGAAACCTGAGCCCACCAGAAAGGGCTGTTTCGGGGTACTGCTATGGGGTGGTGGGGGACAGCAGGGGAATTCTCCAAAGGGAGGTGCCCAACTGGGGCCCATGGACTCTCTGGGGGGCATGTGGATGGGCTTGAGAAAGTTCTTAAACCTCTTGAAATTGTGCACAAAAGTTTGCTGGTGAACTTTTTGAGGAAGAGGGTGTGAAATTTTCAGTGGATTCTCAGGAAGGCTAAGAACCCCAAAGAGCTCAAGAATTACTAGTTTGAAAAACAGGGATTAGAGAATTGGGAATAGTTAGAGGCAACAGCAGTGTTGATTCTGGAGAAGAACAAGAGGATGAAATGGACCTTTCGTAACTCTGAAGTTCTGTTTGTGTAATAAAACTATTTCTTAACAATACCATTTCTTGAGGCATACAATGTGCCATGTGCTTTATATCTACTGTTTCATTCAGCTCTTATAACGGTCCTTTGAGGTAGATAACGCATTCTCATTTTACAGATAGGGAGATGGGTCATCAGAGAGGTTAGGTGACTTGTCTAGGGTTACACAGCTAATAATGGTGGCATCAGGATTTGAATATGATTTGATCTAATTCCAGAAGACAAATAAGATGTGCAGTAGAAGGTAATTAGAAGGAAGGATAAATTTTCCCCATGAAGTTGACTATATGCTGAGATAGTAATGAAGGGCTTCTAAAGTTTCACTACTCCTAGAAATTTTAAATTACTTCTTTCATTTTATAATGCTCAGGACTTTTTTTAAAAAGTGCTTTGTGTAAATTATTTTATTTGGGTCTTCCTGACCCCCTGGGAAGTATACAGGGCAGATATTAGCTCCTGCATGTTAGAGTGACACACACTTGCCAATATCCTGTAATTAGGGTTGTCCAAGCTCTGTCTGCAGGCTTCCTGTGCTCAGCCTGGGGATGTCACTGCACAGCAATGACTGGTTAGGGTCGGCACCTGGACAAGAGGACCTCTGGGAATGCTTCTGGTTCAAGAGCTCCACAATTTAAAAACTGCGTGTGTTCACTGGGGGAGTTCAGCAACAGTGATGTCTGTTGTTTTGTGCTGTGCTCCTAAAGTCCTTTTCTTCCTGAAAAAAAAAAAGAAAAAAGAGCGAATTTCATGGAAAAAAAAAAGTTTTTGTTACAAGCCAAGGTGTTATAAAAACAGATACATTAGACCCAACAGAGAGACGCAGATGGAGGTGAGGAGCACGAGGAGATGAAAGCTGGGAAGCACCACCGCACATTTGCACAGCCCACCACTGCAGGCCCAGTCGGTTACATTGGGCTCTGGTTTGGGAGGTTTGGGGAGTTAGTAGGTGGGGTGCAGTGTTTCCTAACTGGTGATTTATGGAAAGGTTGAGTTGCTCTGTGTGTGTGTTGTGTGTGTGTGTGTGTGTGTGTGTGAGTGAGACAGGGCCAGGTCTAGGGATTGGTGGGTGAGTGAGGCAGGTAGGGTGCCAAACGGAAGGAGGCCCCCGTCTTGGGACGGTGCAAGTGCAGGGTGGGCGCAGAAGAGGGGGCCCCCTTCCGATTTGCCCCCCTAAGAGCCTCACTCTCCTCACCCTGGGCATGAGCGATGGGACTGGGCATTTTCACCAGGGGCATTAACGGTCCCAGTCTCCATTTCTGGCTCCCAACAGTCAACGAACAGAACGATGATTAGGACATTCTTGTTTCTCTGGAAGGAACAGTTGGAGCGCGAGGTACGTATGGAGCGAGCATGCGCAGTGGGCTGTCCTTCCGCCGAACACTGCTCCCTGCTCTGCTGGGCGTGAACACTCCAAGGGGATCAAACCTTTCCTGCCATCATTTGTATTTTGTTTAATTTTTACTCCTAAGAAACCGCTGGTCGAAGACAGAAAGCATAAGGAACACTCGTGTTGGAATTCAAAAAGAAGCAAGGATTATTGGCCTCATAGTCATCTCGATCAAATCAGCGAGCTGCTCTTAGCTGCTCAAAATTCTGCTGTAGCGCTCTGAGTCGCTTCTGGTACTTCAAAAACCAATATTAAAAAGAGAAATGCATTTCATTTCGGCTTTTCATTTGTTGGGAATAAATATTATTCATGAAGCTTTTGTTTGCAGACAGATGCTGGAAAGGAGCGGCCTGAAACCTCTCCTAGTTTGTTTAGAAACAAAATATGACAAATTAAAAAAAAAAGAAGCCAGTTTAATTTTTAAAGTGCAAAATGTGGTGATTTCAAGCATCAGGTCATCGAAGCGGTTTTGGATGCTGTAATACCGAGTTTGAATTTAATCTGCGTTTTAATACACATTTGGGCCCCAAACTAAACATGTTACACTGAGATGCTTTCAATTCCCGAGGGGCTTCCTAAGTCGTTTTAGTATGAAATGGCAGAGAGACGCTGCTGTGGAAGAAATCCTGTGGAGCCAGACAGGCCTGGCTTGGAAATCCTTCTGAGTCACTCCAGGAGCAAGATTGTCGGTGCTGCTAGCCTCAGTTTCCCATCTGTAATGACGGTGATGAAGATTAAATGAGTGTTTGTGTCAAGAGGTGCTTAATAGATGTGATCTTTCCATGGAAGGCAATTTATTGTCGTTTAGCTTTGGGCTCAACTGTCTTCCTTGACAACCAATTTAATTGCCCCTCCCTCACATATCCCCACCCCCAAAGCCGCCTCTGGAGACATTATCCTTTTTCATTGCATTCACAGCACTTGAACCTGTCTGATATGATCTCAATCATTTATTTGTTTTCCTGTCTGCTACCTGTATTGGAATGCGAGGTCTGGGAGAGCCGGATCTCTTCTATTTTCTTCATCTTTGCCTCTCCTGTGTTTAAAATAGCCTGTGGGCTGGCCCAGTGGTGCAGCAGTTAAGCGCACACGTGTCGCTTCTGGCAGCCTGGGGATTGCTGGTTTGGATCCCGGGTGCGGACATGGCGCCGCTTGGCAAGCCATGCTGTGGTAGGCGTCCCACATACAAAGTAGAGGAAGATGGCCATGGATGTGAGCTCAGGGCCAGTCTTCCTCAGCAAAAAGAGGAGGATTGGCAGCAGGTGTTAGCTCAGGGCTAATCTTCCTCAAAAAAAAAAAAAAAAAAAGCCTGATATGTAATACCTGCTCCATAAATATTTGTCAAATGACTTTTTAACTCTTTTCCTTCTTTCATAACTGGCTGTGACAGTCATTTCATCTCTCCATTTGTCACAGAAGCACATCGCTCCAGATCAGCACTTGGCAAACTACAGCCTGTCGGACAAATGTGGCCCTCCACCTGTTTTTGGGACTAAAGTTTTATTGGAACACGGCCATGCTTAGTTGTCTACACATCCTCTGTGGCTGCTTGTGTGCTACAACCGTGGAGCTGAGTAGTCGCAGAGACGGGATAGCTCGCAAGCCTAAAACAGTTACCATCTGGCCCTTTATAGACAAAGTTTGCTAATTTCTAGTCTAGTGGACTCTGAGATCTTTATATTCCTGATGCTCTTAATCGCCCGTGACACACCCACACAATGTTCGCTGCTCTCTGTAATAACAAATAGCTGATCCATTTTCTGGAACTTCTTTGAAGTTTCCTATTAGGCCCTGAATTGATTTTGTTTGGTTGTGGTGTTTATATTAATGGTTCCTTTATGTCTCCGTTACTTTCCGGCCTTCTCCCCCAAAGGATTTAAGCCTTAAATGGTATAATTGCTGCCACCTTGAGATTTGCTGGAGCTTTTTCTAACCACCAGCAACTTCAGTCCTAGGATGGGATTGCCTTCATGTTGCACTCGGAGCGTGCTTGCCTTTGGAATCGATGAATTTCTAGCTGGTGTTGCCCCGGCTTCAGTGTCACAAAACCTCGGCTGGGTGGTGGAGGGCGACAGATTCCTTGTTTCTTTGAAGGGTCTCTTCCCTTTTTAGGCTCCCTGCCCACACAGTTCCACAAAAGACTATGTTTCCGAAATGAGGCAACGTGGAATAATTGAAAGAACATGGGGTTTAGCTTCAGAGAGATTTTGATTGGTGTTCCGTATCTGCCACTTAGCAGTTACATGACTTTGGACGGTAACATAACCTTCCTGAGCCTCAGTTTCCTCATCTGGGAAGTGGAGGGAGGTTGGTTTACCACCATATAAAGGAGAGTGAATGACAGTGGCCGTTTAATAAATATTACTGGAGCACCTGTCACATGTCAGGCGTTATTCCAGGTTCTGGAGATACAGCAGTAAACAGGACAGTGTTCCTGCTCTCCTGGACCTTGTGAGGGGGAGCTGTAGACAAACAGCAAATGGATATTTAATATGATGATGAATGCAACGAGGAAAAATAAAGCAGGGTGAAGGGACAGAGAGGAATGGAAGGGTGCTATTTTATTTAATAGGATGGCCAGGGAAGCCCTCTTTAGGGAGGTGACGTTTGAGTAAGACCTGAAGGAAGTGGGGGAGAGAGACACGGGAATACCTGGGGGAACAAGATTCCGGGTCAAAGAGGCAGCATGTGCAAAGGCCTTGAAGCAAGAGCTTGCCTCCTGTTCAAAGAAGAGCGTGCAGGTCAGGGTGGCTGGAGCGGAGGGCGGGAGGGCAGGTGCTCAGACGTGAGGCTGGAGGAGCTGCCAGGGCTCGGATCACTCAAGGTCCTGCAGAGCCATGGAGAGGGCTCAGGCTTCTGTTCTAAGGGTATTGGGAGGCCACGGGTGGGTTTTGAGCAGGGATGTGACATGATTTGACTTACGTTTGAAAACAATCCTGGCTGCTGTGTGGAGAGTAAACTGTGAACTATTTTTAAAGGCCTGTTATAATTTCTTGCACAGCAGACCCACGATAAATGTCCTCTGCCCTCTATGGTACCAGAGCCTATGTAGAGGGAATTAACTATATCTGTAAGAAGACCATGTGAGGTCAGGTGGGAAAACAGTCTGATTGCTGAAGGGTGACGGATGGAGAGCAACCTCTCCTCGGAAAAGTGGTCCCATCCCAGTGGGTTCTGGGCCAGGAAGTGGGGATGGACACCCTGACCTCTGGCCTGTCTCTATTTCCCAGTTGATGGGACCATCCAGTTGTCCTCCTTGTCAGCCTCCAGCGGCAATTAGAGGCACTCAGGCCAGGCTGGACTATTTGCCACATTTGAAATTGGATCGTAAAAATGGGAGATGATTACAAGTGCATCATTACGCTTTACATCATTAAGTGTCTCAGATCTGCTCTCTGGAAAGCCTTCCGCCCAGGCTGCTGGCGGAGCCACTTGGAGGCCTGGAGCACTGCTGGCAACACTTTGGGCGGGAGGGGAGCTCTCGCAGGAAGGGCGGAGGGGATGACAGAGCAGAGTGTGTGAATAGAGTAATTGTGTGAGCTCAACGATCAGGACCCGGAGTGGGGACCAGCTGCCCTGTGCCCACAGTTATGCCTGATTCCCAGGCAGAGCTGGGCTGAGGGGGTGTGGCGCTTTACACCCCGGCCATAAACTTGCTCTAAGTGACTGCCCTCCTGTAGTGTCAGCTCTGTCAGTCAAGGTCCAGCTCCAGGAGGAGTCGTCCCCTCTCCCCACCCCCGCCCCTGCCCTGAGAGAATGACCTGCTCACCCTCCTACCTCCTCTTGTGAGTGTTGGGGCACCAGGACCTGCAGGTGGGGCATCTGCTCTGTCTTCTGTCCCTGCTTGGGGTCGGGGGGAGGAATTCCAGTAGGGTGACGGACCATCCTGGTTTGTCTGGGGCTGAGGGGTTTCCCTGGATGTGGGACTTTTGGTGCTAAAACTGGGAAAGTCCCGGGCAAACCAGGACAAGTTGGTCATTGCAGAGGGCTGCCAAGACAAAGGGCTCATTGGGAGCAGGGGCTGTGTTTTGTTGTTAATTTTATTTTTTAAAGGTATGCTTTTTGCTGAGAAAGATTGGCCCAGAGCTAACATCTGTTGCCAATCTTCCTCTTTTTTCTTTCTTTCCCAAAGCGTCAGTACATTGTTGTGTATCCTAGTTGTAAGTCCGTCTAGTTCTTCTGTGTGGGATGCTGCCACAGCACGGCTTGATGAGTGGTGTGGAGGTCCACATCCAGGATCTGAACCAATGAAGCCTGGCCCTCTGAAGCAGAGCATGCAAGCTTAACTGCTATGCTACTGGGCCACCGTCTGTTGTTATTTTTATAACCACTTTATTGAGATATAATTACATGCCATCAATTGACCCATTTAAAGTGTACAGTTCAGTGATTTTTAGTATATTCACAGCTGTGCAATGATCATCACAATCAATTTTCAAACATTTTCATCACCTCAAAAGAAACTCCATATCATTAGCAATCACTCTCCATTTCATCTTCTGTCTACCTACCCCATGGCCCCAGCCTTAGGCCACCATTAATCTACTTTCTGTCTCTAGAAATTTGTCTATTTTGGACATTTCATATAAATGGAGTCATGCAATATGTGGCCTCTTTGTGTCTGGCTTCTTTCACTTAGCATAACGTTGTCAAGGTCCATTCATGTTGTAACATGCATTAATACTTCATTCCTTCTTTATTGCTGCATAGTATTCCATTGTATGGATTTACCACATCTTTTTATCTATTCCTCAGTCATTGGGCATTTGGGTTGTTTCTACTTTTTGGTTATTAGGAATGATGCTGCTATGAACATTCACATGAAATGTTCGTGTGGATGTGTGTTTTCGTTTGTCTTGGGTAGAAATCTGGGAGTGGGACCACTGGGTCATATGGTGCCTCTGTTTAACCATTTGAGGAACCGTCAGATTGTTTTCCAAAGCAGAGGTACCATTTTACACTCTCATAGTAGCGTACGAGGGTTCTGATTTCTCTGCACTCTCACCAACACGTTTTACTCTCTGTCTTTTTATCGTAGTCGTCCCAGTAGGTGTGAAGTGGTGTTTCCTTGTGTTTTGATTTGCATTTCCTTGATGGCTAATAATTGGGGGCTGTGTTTTATTCCTTCTTATATCTGAGCACTTGGCACATTGACTGGGGCAAAATTGCTGCTTACCACGTGACAGTTGAATTCTGTACCAGAATCAATCACATCATACCCCCACTGCTAGAGGCAGCTTGTGTATATGGCCAGAGTGGCTGGGTCTTCAGTGAGTTTAAGAAAGCACCCAAGGAGAATGTATTGAGGGGTAAGACAGAGATGAAGGAGCCTTCCTCACTGGGATGGTGCACAGTTTTGTCATCCAAAGACCATGTGCTTTGAGTGCTTTGATGCCAAACAGATGTGGGTTCAAATCCCCCTGCTGTGGCCCTGTCCTCACTCTGGGTGGGAAAAGCAGAAAAATAGTGATTTGGGGGGCTGGAAAGACAGCAAAGGGCCAGATTATGGAGGACCTTGTGGGATACCCTCAGTTTGGGTTTCTATTCTGGTGCCCTGGGAGCCACAGCGGTGCTATAGGCAGGGCAGTGATGTGGGTAGGATTGCATTTTAGAAAGAGCCCTCTGGCAGCAGCACGGAGAGCACATCACGCCCCGGGCCAGCGTGACACGGGGAAGGTGCTGCCAGAATGCAGCTAATACGTGATGGCAGCGGCACAGAGGCGCTGTGAGAGGGGAGGAACTGAGGAGTGGTGGCGAGTTAGACACTTCTGGAAAGTGACTCTTTACACTCCGAGGGGCATGGACCTCTTTGCAAATCTGAGGAAACTCAAAGACTGTTTTCCTGGGAATCAAGTGCACAAAATTTAGCATGTAAGCTCCGAGGTGGTAAGAGCACTGTGTACTTAGAGCCCAAGATCGCCCTCATCTTAGCTTCACTCCGTCTTGCTGGTGGCCACTGGCAAATTGCTTTCCCTCTCTGAGCTTTGCTTTTTCTCCAAAAAATAAGGAGGCCATGCAAAGTGATCCACAACTCCCTCTCCTGTCCTGTGGGTCCTTGCCTCCAGGAGTACTCAGGAATATTCCCTGCGGTGGTCAGGTCTGGAAGACTTTGCTCAGGGGAGCACGCAGGGAAGTGAGTCAGCAAGTGACAGGAGCCCGACGGTGTCAAGAAACTGAACATTAGGAACTGCATTGCTCGCCTTGGGGTGTTTATTGAATGTCTATGAAAAAAGAGTGCACAAAATATATTTCCCACCTTATGAATAATTCGTCTGACAGAGATGACCCGGAGAATTATCATCTGCTCTCTGGCTTCTTGTTTGTTTACAACTTTCTGAAGAATTTGAATTACTTCAGAACTCAGATCCTGAGGCTAGAGCTTCCGGAAGGGGATTAGTGCCTTATAAAGGCGACCCCCAGAGAACTACCTTGCCCCTCCCACCATGTGGAAGCAAGAAGATGGCAGTCTATGAACCAGGAAGAGAGCTCTCACTAGACACGGAATCTGCCAGCACCTTGCTCCTATGCTCCTAGACGTCCAGCCTCAGAACTGTGAGAAATAAATGTTCATTGTTTGAGGCCCCCAGTCAATGGTATTTTTGTTACAGCAGCCCAAATGGACTACTAAGACAGTCGTGATACAAAATTAACTTTACAATATGATCACACCCATAATAAAAATATATAGAAAATGTCTGGAAAGGAATATGCTAATATTAACCTTACTGTTCCTCGATGATTGTCTAATGGGTAATATTTTATTTCTTTCCTCTTTGGAGGTTTCTGTAATGTCCACATGCTCTACAATTTGTCTAATTTCTTCAAATCAGTATTCCAGGTGCCTCAAAGAATGCCCTTAGTAGATACAGAATGAATGATTGTTGATTGTTGAATTATTAAATTAATTGTATGTATGTTACTATTAAATCAGGAAATCTTCAGTTCAGCTGTGAGGAGCCGAGCCATAGACACGTTCACTGTATATGGCACCCAGAAAGGGGAGGTGGATGAGAGTTTCAAGGGAGAACCCTGGGTGCCAAGTGCTGTGTTCCTCCCAGAGGAAGAGGCTGTGGCCTCCCGTCCAAGGCTTCGGTATGGTGGGTGCGGTTTCTGTGAGGTTTGGCTGGATGGTATGATTCTGAGACCACGAGCTTTGAATGACCAGGAGAGACAGGAATGATGACCACGGACCCTGTGACCTGAATGAGGATCTCCAAAACTGGGTGGGTTGCTTTGAGTTTGCATGAGTCTGCTTGAGCCTGGAGGAGGCTTGCCCGGGGCTCCACAGCAGAGCCACTTGCATTCTCCCTTTGCCCCTGGGTTAAGTATTTGGGGAAAAGCATCCTAATGGATTCCAGGTTAGTCCCTGAGAAGCATTTGGCTTGAACGGGTGGATTCCCTGGAGGCCTGTAGTCTTGTAAACAGGAGAGATTCGGAGAGCACTATTAACAAGCACAGCGCCTCAATAATTCATCCTCCTGTTGGCAACTGCAAGCTTTCAGAATTCCAAACTTCAATGTCCGTGTGTTCTGGTGCATGTAAAAAAACAAACAAAAGAGCAAGAAACAGGGGTGGGAGAGCAGGAGTGAAATCCTCATTGATGTGGCTCTGCGGCTGCTTGGGAGAAAAGCCCCAGCTTTTATTGATCAGCCCAATGGTGTTGACAGGCTTTTGTGCTCTGTTTCTTCGGTTGTCTTCCACTCCAGACAGCTCCTCTTTTGTCCTCAAATCCCTGGGCGTGTCTAGTGCCCAGCACCTAGCAGGCTGGGCCCACAGGCGTTTGTCCATCCCAGTCTGCCGCCGGACAAGTGGAAGCAAAGCCTAAAACCCTCTCCTCAAAAACAAAAATCTGCACACCAGTGCCAGCCGTCATCAGCATCGGTAGCCCAGAAGCTCTGAGGCCCAGGCCGGGTCTTTAGGGGTAAATTCAGGGGAAGCTCCAGGCATTGACAGAGCCTCGGAAACCCTAGTGCTGAAGGCTCTTTACAGGGAAGAGGATCTGGCTGGTGGCTTACACGGAAACTTCCCATTGTTCCATCTAGAGGGTTGGTCTCTACTTCCCAGAGGCGTGCTTTTTCTGCAAAGAAGAGGAACTGAAGTAATCTTTAGGGTTCCCCAACTCAGAAGCTCTCCTTTTGGTCTGTCCTTTCTGCTTCAGTGCTGGGTCCTTGCCAGGAGAACCACTTGGGGGAGCACATACGGGGCTGGAGAGTTGGAGGAGGTCCATTATGGGAAAGCCACCAGCAACCGCTTTCCTCTCCCTTGGTCCATTCATCGCCTCATTAATCCAGGCATTTTCTCATTGATTTGTTCACTTGGCAAATGTTTATTAAGCAGGCACTCTGTGCCAGCACCTCAGCTGGGCACCAGGGCGTGTCAAAGACACAAGGTCCCCCCGGGGCTCACCTTGCTAACCAGCCTGCCTGTGTCTTTGCCCTCCTCTCACATTCTGCCCCGCCCCCGTTCACAGGTGCCAAGCACACTCGCCTTCCACTGTTCCTCCACATGCCAAGCTCGGGCTTGTCTCAGGGCTTCTGTGTCTGCCGTCTCTTCTCCCTAGAGCATCACGAGACTGGCTCCGTCTCCTCAAGCAGCTCAAAGTTACCTCATTGCCTCCTCAGAGAGGTGCCGACAGCATCCTTGGATACCCTCTTTGCTCTGAATTCACTTCGTAGCATTTGTTTAGCACTGTTTCGTGTGCTTCCTTCCCTCCCTCTGCACGTTAGCTCCATGAGAACAGGGGCCCTCTCTGCCTTGCTTATGGTTTCTCCCTTGCACTTGGAACGGCGCTCGGCAAACAGTGGATGCTCAGGCAGCGTTGGCTGAACCCCTCTCTAGCTGGGCTTTCATTAGCTCACCTGGCCACTAGGGGCACTCTGACCTCCTGAGCTCGCTTCACCCAGAGGGACAACCATTTTCAACTCCAGCTTGGTCCATAGGGGTTGACATGTTTAGAAAGAAAAATCATGAAGCACAGAAGGGAAACTCAGTATATTTCAAAGCCAATTAGTTAATCAAATATGTACCCTAAGGTGACCTAAAGCCTCAGGGCCTCGTGGCTGACTCTGATCCTGGTTGATCCTGCTTGAATGGGATGTTAGACCAACTCCCGCTCCTCACTGCCAGATTCAGAAGGACTTTTGGGGCGTATCAGAGCCTGCAGCCCAGGCTTCTCTCTGGGTGAGGACCTGGGATGTGCTCCCGGATCTGGGTCGCCGCGTCTATCTCTGTGCAGTTATCCTGGCCCTCTCGGGTCCACGCAGGCTTTTGCTGTGGGCATAATGGCTTCACAGAAACAAGTCTGGCGCTCCAGGCTGTCCTGCGCTGAACCGCAGACATCTCCTCTGCTTATTCTGGAGGAGTGTCTCGCTCGGTCCCTCTGTTCTCCCCGCCTGCAACAAGCCCACTAGCTGGGCTCATGGAGGGTTTTTCCTTCTTTTCATTTGGAATAAACCTGATTTCTTTCCCTACCTCGTCTAAGCCAGGGCCTGGCCCAGCCTACCTGTGGCCTCATGACCCTGATATAAAAGATGTCCATTTCCAATGTGGAATCTTGGGGATGGGTGTCACATAACTTTTCTGAGTTTCACTTTCCATATCTTTAAAATGGAGGTGGTAACACCTGCCCCAAAAAGTGTTGTGAGGTCCAAAGAGATAGTAACTACAGGACCCAGCAAAAAGTGAGGAGAAGGTAGATATGACTATCATGATGACAGTCTCAAGGTCCTCAGCCCCAGTCCCAGTGTTGCTCCTGACCTGGCTGGTAGGAGTTCCAGGACTCTCTTAAAAACGGGTGATTTCCCGCCCATCCTTGTGGGGAGGGCACTGCCTCATGCCATCCCTGGCAGGCAGTGTGGTGCGGGGCAAGTTCATCGGATGAGAGTCAGGACTGGGTCTGAGCCTGACACTGGGCGACCTTGACCAGGGATTCCCTTGTGTGATCACGTCTTTTCCCTTTCAGCTCTGCCATGCTGTACTTTGCAGTCTGTATGGTCTGAAAACTATAGGAGGCTGGAAAGCTGCTACAGGGAGTGATAAAGGAGAAGGCCAGCCTTGCTCAGTGAGTGGGGGCTGCAGGCAATGCACACACTGACCTACAGGTGATTTCAGCAATGAGCAGATAAGGGGTTTCCTTGATCCATGAAACCAACTTCAAGAAATCTCTGAGGGGTCTGGCCCCATGGCCGAGTGGTTAAGCTTGTGCACTCAGCTTCGGTGGCCCAGGGTTTCATGGATTCGGGTCCTGAGTGTGGACATGGCACTGCTCATCGGGCCATGCTGAGGCGGCATCCCACATAGCATGACCAGAGGCACTCACAACTAGAATATACAACTATGTACTGGGGGGCTTTGAGGAGAATAAGAAGAAAAAAAAGAAGATTGACAACAGATGTTAGCTCACGTGCCAATCTTAAAAAAAAGAAAAGAAAGAAATCTCTGGGACTAAATCCCTGTGGACAGCACCATCCACACTGGTTTTCAAAGCTCCTGAGGAAGTGGAGGGGTGCTTTGCTTTGGGCATGATGGAGGCAGCAACCCCAGCAGCCCCGGAGCAGACACAGCTATAGAATGTCTCTCAGGCACCAGAGGGCGAGGCCGGGCTGGTCTGCTGGGGATGGCCCAGGCTCTCCTGTGCCTCTCTGCTTGTCACGAGCAATGAGCACACTTCTCCGGCTGGTCCACACAGCTGTCCGGGTCCTCAGGAAGCAGAGTGTAAGCAAGTTGGTTAATCCTCAGTTAAAGCCAGGGGCTGTGGGTGACAGACTGGGGCCCCTTGGGGAAGGATCTAACCTCCAAGCCCCGCTCCCTTCTTCCTGCTGTGAACTGGAGACAAGAGTGGTGTGACCGTCTTTGCCTCGCCAGAAAGCAGGGCAGTCAGTGAGACTGGGAAAGTAACTTCCTCACGCGGAAGGAAAGATGTGTGACTATTGGTTTAACTCTGGGCCGAGTGGCACCCACATTGATTGTGGGGAGCAGGGGCCTGAGAGACCGACTGACTTATTTATTGTTTGATGCTTCACCTCAATTTAGCATCATTTATTGTCTCTTGTACTTGGTAACACAAAGATGAATAGCACATGGCTTCTGTGCCCTCAGCTCACATTGTAAGTCTCCACTCTCTCCCCTTAGACAGTGCGGGGCCCCAGAGCTGCCTACCATCCTCATACGAAAGGCTCTGAGCCCCTCTCAGCATTCTGCCTCCCTTCCAGCCTCCTAGCCATGCTGTGTACTTTATCTCACCTAATCCTCATGATCACGCCCTCTGGAGTTGGTATTTGAAGCGTCATTTTGCAAGTGAGCGCACGGAGGCTCCGAGATGTCTCCAGTGGGGTGGAAGGGGCAGTGCAGCTCCAGAGGACCTGGAAGTTCACAGAGGACATGACACCTGTCTCGATTTTCAGCGACGAGTTGAAGGTCCCTGGAGGGACAAGAGGACAAGGAGCTTCTAGGCAGAGGGAAAAGAGTGGGAAACAGCCTCCCGTGATTAGGAAACAGTAGGTAGTCATAGCTGCAGTTTAGAAAAGTCAGGAAGGCCCTCGTGTACCAGGCTAAGGAGCTGGGACTTCATCCTAGGGCAATGCTGAATGTGTGTGTGTGCACGTGTGTGTGCACTTGTGTGTGTGTGTGGATGTGTGTACACAAGTGTGTGTGGTGGCATTTACTCTGGGCAGAATCACTGGTGGGTTGTGGATTTCATCGCCCCTCTGGTGAGACGCAGCTGATGCAGAGGGAGTGGGCTGCTGTTGGGCAGACCAGTTGGGAGGTTATTGCAACTGTCCAGTAGCATTAACGTTGACTGAGTACTTATCCCATGCCAGCACCGTGCTGAGCACTTTACCGGCATTATCTCATCTATCTTGCAACAACCCCTGAGGTGGGTGTTATTTTTATCCCCATGTTACCTATAAGGAAACTGACATTTTGAAAGGTTAAACAGTAATTTGCAGATCTCACAGCTACCAGCACAAACTGGGATTCGAACACCAGTCTCTGACCAGATTCCAGACCCTTGGCCATTATTACCTCGTGTGACGAGGGCCTTCATTGGGGCAGGGATAGTGGGAATGAAACTAGAGGAAACGTCTGGGGAGTGTTTAGGAGGTAAAACCTGGGACTTCGGTGAGTGGATGGATTCAGGGAACGAGTGAGAGGGAGAAGCTTCTGGCCCAGGTGACTCTGGAGTCTGAAGAAAGAACAGGTTTTATGGAAACAAGATTGGCTTTTTGACCCCAGATTCAGCTGGTACAGTGTGGCTGGATCCTAACTGAATAAGCAACACGTGAACTGCCCCTCCTTGTTTCATTTATAGCTGATCAGGAATGCATCTATGAGATGAGAGCCCTGCCTGAGGACTCTGGGAGCTGCTTCCCAGGCTGGCGTTGATCCAGCTAGCCTGCTGTCTTTGGATATGGTCATCCCATTGGTTCCGGAGCTCCCAACTGCATCATCATCCAGTTTCTCCATCTGAGATTGTGAGCTCAGACATACTGCACTGTTTGGCTCTTCCTCTGACAACTCTATCACAAAAGAAATGCAGTATGTCAGGCATCACAGGCTCTTGATGGGTCCATATTGGGCATCACGGCCTCTCTTCCTCCAAAGCCACCTGTTTAATACGTAGGAGTTTTATCCGGGATGCCTTCTATCCCTTTTGGAAAATCAAGACATTCATTTGTTTCTCACCCCTTTTCAACAGCATTCAACACATTCCGATTGTGCAATTGCTATGCACCAGGCATGTCCATTGTCCCTTTCCCCATTCTATGGGATTTTTCAAGGATTCCCAACAGCAGGTGCACACTCTGCAAGTTATCTTCAAACTGTGGAATATAATTCTTCCAGGTCAAGAGTGTTGACCTCATTTTAACAATCGTGTGCTACCTAGATTCTTAAATTCTCCTTATCAATGTTCATTCTAAATTTTCTGACCTGAGCATCATTGTCCTTGACAGGAAGGTGGAAGCAATAAAGGACCTGAAGAGTACCGCTTGCTGTTAATTTTAAACCATCAGTCCTGGGAGGGGAGGAGGCAACTGACAACCGATACTAGTTAAGAGCCTTCCTCTGTGCCAGGTTAGTTTTTTGCTTTTAATGCGTCATCCCTTGTAATCCTCACAACAAACCTGCAGTGTGAGAATCATTATTCCATCTTTACAGATGATGAAACTGAGGTTCAGAGAGGTTCGGAAAATTGCCCAAGGTCATCCAGTTGGTCCTTGAGAGGTGGATCTAGCCCTCATCTCTTCTTATGGCTCTGACTATATGCAGGAAGGTCTTTTGTGTCGTTGTCCTTGACTCACTCTGGCTTTAGCCTCCCTGACATTATACTTGAAGGTCCTTGTCACTCCTTTGTATTCATCCTGTGCAAGCACGTTTCTTCCATATCAGAATCATTTGCAATTGCATTGTCAGAATTTCATTTTTGAAAGGCATCGCTCAGAGCTGTCGTCCTTGAGAGTATAAGGTCATGGGATCAGCCTTTCTTTCCTCCGAAGGTTTTGCAATCTGCCTTCGTAAAGACTAAGGTGCATGGCAGACCGTGCCCAGCATTTTTCTCCGCGAACAGCACGAACTTTGAGATGACCCGGCTCACGATTTCTTTCCCTCTTCCTTCTCCAAGCAGTTCACCCATGTTGGAGGAGAATTAGGTTCAAAATAGTGGCCTCACCCCACCCCCAACCTCTGCCTTCTGAGAGATTAAATTGCTGAGGCGAACCGCGAATATATTGAATGTTCGCTGCTTGTGCCTGCAATGATAGTGCCTGCAATGAAAAGCAGTTGTAAATAAAATCGATTAGGTAAGTTAGATCGGGAAATGACGGTATTTCTACAGGGTTATTTGGATAGGAATTTGATTCATCTATACGACAGCTTGTAGGGACTTGCGTGGATCTCTGTGCGTGCTTGTGCAATTTGAACGTGTGTGGCTCCAAGAGGAACTCTAATAGAATGTACCTGCACTTTTATCTAAAACAACATTAGGTGACTTTGTATGAGGTACACAATATAGACAGTGGTTAAGAGCGTGAAACTTTGGAGACAAAGAGACACAAATCTCAGTGCTTTCTCAATGCTTCGTTCGCTCTGAGACGGGTAGATTCTAACATCTTGAAGCTTTAGTTTTCTTATCTGTAAAGTGATGGTGATATGGTATCTACATAAACCTCATCGGGTGTGTGAAGACCGAATGAGACAACATATGTAAACATTAGCACATGCTTGGCACACCGTGAAACACTCGGTTAATTTAGGATCTTATTATCATGCATAACGACATCTGTTCTTAGGAGAGATTATTTTGGTTTGTATCAGATTGTGAAAATCTGAGTATATGCTTCTGGAACATTTTAGTCTCATTGCTACTGTTTCACGCAGACACGCTGTGGTGTGTCCTGAGAACAGGGAGATCCTAAGAGGGAGGAGACGGAATTCTTCTAAATCAAGGGTCGGAAGAGCGGGGGAGCATTTAAATTGGAGAACAGAGTTGGCTCAGAAGTGCAGTGGGCAGAACGTGAAAGAGCCCTTCAGAGACGTGAAGGGCCTCAGCCGGGAAGAAGCTGAGGCTTCTTGTGTGTTTTCTCCAAAGGGCAGAACGAAAATCAATAAGTGAAGGTAGTTTTGCATCCAAGGAGAGAAAGGTGGAGCTCTGACATCCCAAGTGGCTGTGGGAGGGGACGCCTCCCCTGGGAAGGGCTCACGCAGTGGCTGGGCAGCCATCTTCTCCTCTCTCAGCCTCCTTCCCATGACGGGAGGCCAGATTAGAGATCTCCGAGGTGTTTTCCTCTCTGTGCTTCGTGAGAAAGAGCAGCAGCCTGCATGTGTGTATTTCCTCAACTGGAACTCCAACTTCGATTTCCAGGCAGCACAACATTTGTTTTGAGAAAAAAAAAAAGAAAACCCAGCCAGCTCAGAGGTGACGAGGGTGACAGGGCTACAATTATCACCTGCTCCTCAGCACCTAGTGTTTTGTGGGAAAGATGCTGACAGCTCTGAACTCTCTTTGTGTGGGGAGCTGAAGCCCCCAACCTCTGCTCAGAACATTTGACACAGACAGACAGCTGCGGGACCGGCCTGGGGGACCGGCGGGGGTGGAGGGGGCTGTCACCTCCTCCCCTTCTCTTTCTGCTGTGGGAGTGGGCTAAGAGGCTCTCCACGTGTTTCCATTCTTGGACAGATTTTTGTACTACTAAGCTATCCTTCACTTAAGAGTCTTCTCGGCTGGGGATGGCCCGGTGGTGCAGTGGTTAAGTTTGCATGTTCCACTTTGGCGGCCCAGGGTTCGCCAGTTCGGATCCCGGGTGCGGACATGGCACCGCTTGGCAAGCCATGCTGTGGTAGGCATCCCACATATAAAGTAGAGGAAGAAGGGCATGGATGTTAGCTCAGGGCCAGTCTTCTTCAGCAAAAAGAGGATTGGCAGCAGGTGTTAGCTCAGGGCTAATCTTCCTCAAAAAAAAAAAAAAAAGTCTTCTCTGGGTGCCAGACCTTACAAAAAAAAGGAAACCAGTGGGTCTTAATTTGAGATTAACTGACCTTTACAAGGGGGCAGGATGGAGGAGTGACCTCCAGAGGGCGCCAGAGTGATTCTATGTTAAGTAGCTGCTGAAGAAGTCCAGGCGAATAGTGGAAACAGGTAGGACCTTCGCGTCCCAAAGGCTCAGGTGGAAAACCTGATTCTGCTTCTTGTTTGCATGTGACCTTGGGCAACTTATTTAACCATTTAGAGCTTCAGCTTCCCCATCTGTAAAATGGGAGTAGCAATACCTACCTCGAAGGGCTGTCATGAAGACAAAAGGAGATAAAGGAGGCTTACGTGAGATAACACCGACGGAGCGCAGGGCGCAAGGAATTATTGCAGAGGATCTGTATCTCCGTTGGCACATCAGGCCCACTGTCCACATTGAATTCACACTGCCCGCGCACATGTGGTCAACCATTTTCCATACGTACGTTGGTGTTTTTGTAATAAATAAAACGTGAACTCAGGGAAAAGCTCCCAGGACTCCTGGTAGGCTTTGGGATAACGTTTTCTTCAATCAACAGACACTGAGCACTGTCGCTGTCACGTGGGAGTCTGCAGATGTGTTTGCCACGAGATGAGAGTCCTCAGAGGCCCCCAGGAAGATGATGCAGGTAAAGTGCTTAATCTCCCCCAGTCCTGAGCCCAGAGGAGAAGGAGGGCCCTTCTGACCTGGGTCGGGCTCTGATCTCTCTCCTCCGATGCTGCCGGGTCACAAAGAACGTACCGCACACGCACGGACAGGCCCCAGCAGGCTTAACTGAGCTCCTTGGAAAGTCTGGCCTTGGTTTTTCCCTTCCTTTTCGACAATACCAGCTCCAGATTAGGAGAATTAGTGGGGAGGACCTCTGGTTCATCAGAATAATGCTTGTCACCTGGGCTCCTTCTCTGATTTGCGTTCTTCTCCACCGCCGTCTAGTGTGGGGGGTGAAGAGCAGAGGCTCAGAGGCTTGTAGCTGGAAAAATGCACCCTTCAGGTACTAAGCCTGAGAGCAAACCCCTCAGGAGAAAATTCCCCTGCACTCCCCTGCTCCTTCTGACCTCCAGCACCTGGGAGATGAAATGCTCCAGGCTGTTCTCTGGTTCAGTTGTTCAGCCTCTGGGAGGGGCCCTAAAGCTACTGGTGTCTGGTTCCCACCACCCATTAGCCAGGGATACCCGTTCACCAAAGCAGCCTGAACCATGGCCACCCCCGTTGCCCATCCCTATGTCCAGCGACCACCCCCATGGCTCTCTCGGCTCTCATCCCACAGACAGTGCTGTAGCCTGTTGCTCCTCAAAGAATGCTCCCTGAGTCAGCAGCATCCCATCCTCTGAGAGCTTGTTAGAAATACAAAATCTCAGCCCTCCTCCATCCCTAGACCTACTGAGTTAGAATCTGCATTTTAACAAGATCCCCATGTGATATGTACGCACATTAAAGCCTGAGGAACATGCATCTAGCTCACCTATGGGCTCCTATCACTGCCCAACTACTTTACGGTGAGGATAACTCTCAGGATTACTTCCAGCTACTGAGCACCGGGGGCGGAGAACATGGTACAGAGAAATGGTTATAGGCATCTCAGCCAGAAGTCAGAGAGAACCAGCCAGCATCATGGAGTCCTAACTGTGTCAGGCATGTTATAGGCATGATCTGATCTCATCGTGACACCCTCTTTCCAAGGCAGGGTGTTATCCCTCATATATGGAGGCGCCAACTGACGATCAAAGAGATTTGAAGCTGGCTCACTATTCCAGAGCTAGTAAGAAGGCTGTGTGCCAGATAGACAAGGAGCAAAAGAGAATTCCAGGCACAGGAACAGCCTGTGTAGAGGCATAGAGATGGGAGACAGCCTAGTTGACATCATTGTGAAGAAACGCTATCTGCACGGCACTAGGCTGGGTATTCATTCATTTGTTCATTCAGTCACTCCATAGCTAGCTACTGAGCACCCACCATGTGCCATGCTCTGTGCTGGGCAAGGTGGTTCCGTGTGGAATGAGACAGACACAGCCTCTGCTCTCGAGGAGCTGTCTTTCGACTGGGGAAGAAAAATTCATTGAAAATGATTTAATTATGATTGAAGTAAGAGCCACAAGGCATAAAAAAGGAATCTAGCTTATTTTTGGAGGAGTGGATACTGTATAAATCAACAGAAGGATCCCCCCTCCCTTTAGGGCTCCCCAACTTTCAGGGCTCCCAGGCTGCTGTCTTCTCTCTGGATTGACAGTTCATTTCTTTCTGCCCATCAGCCAAAATCACGGGTTTGTGCACAGTGCCCGGCAAACAGGGATGCTGAAAAAAGGGAGCAGGAGTGTGGGCCCCATACTGCTGAAGAAGGGGGCCAGAGCACAGGATTCCCCCTGGGTCTCTGCACAGAGCGGGGTGGTGCCGAACATGACTTTGCTTTTTCTAACATCAAAAGCCCTGGGAGGCTGGAGTTTCATGTGTTTTCGCTGCTGGGTGTGCTGATGAGGAAGCCCCAGGGGAAGACAACATCAAAGTGTGGGCCAGCCTTCCTTTCTTGTCTCTGTCCAAGGCCGGGCATACTCAGACACAGCTATAGCTTTTCTGGGAGATTCTATTTTATCGTTATGCTTTGATCTGGGGGCTCCGATTCTCTCACTTGGGTTTGCTTTTTCTGTAAGCCCTAATCCCCGCAAATGGCCTTGGCACAGAGGGCAGCGTCAGTCACCAGCCAGGGGGCCAGGGAGGCTGTACTGCTATGTCAGGAGTCAGGAACACGGGAGTTTCCAGATTGGCCTGTTTTAGTTGTCTGTTGCTGCCTAACAAGTCACCCCAAAACTATCACAAGAAATAGTATCCTCAATGAACAGTGACTTCTTATTTCTCGCAGTTCTGTGGGTTGCCTGGGCTCAGCTAGGTGGGTTTTCTCTGTTCGACAAGGCATAGCTGAAATCACTCAAAAGGCTGCATTCAGCTGGGAGCTGGATAGAGCTTGGAACATCCAAGATGACCTCTCATCCTCCATCCACACGGCCTCTCATCGTTCAGCAGTCTACTCTGAGCTGCTCTGCAGCCTAGCAGGCGGCTTCTAAGAGGGAGTGTTCCAAGAGGGCAAGCCCCAGTGTGCAAGCACTTATCCAGCCTTTGTTTGCATCATGTTTGCTAAAGTCTCGTGGGCCAAAGCAAGTCACGTGGCCAAGCCCAGAGTCATTGGGGGAGGGGACTCTGCAAGGGCATAACTCCCAGGAAATGTGGTACAGTGGGGACCACCAATGTAACAGTCTGCCATGTGGGCTTTGGAAGTGCAGCTGCTCAGGGAAATAATACAGGGCTTGATGGAACAAGTACTCAAACTAGTACCAGGTACTGTAGCAGATGCTGGGCATACCATGATGACCAAGAGGCTGTGCCTGCTCTCAAGGAGCTCACAGATCATTGGCTACAGACAGACGAGTAGGCAATCCTGTACCGTGTGTGATCTGCACTGGGATTGAGTTTTGCTGTGAATCCTATAGAGTCAAAGAGGAGAGGGATTTAAATCAGACCGAGGGTCAGGGAGGGCTTCCCGGGGAAGGAACACTTGAGCTGAGTTGTGGGGCAACAGCGGGAGTGGGCCTGGTAGATTTGCAGTTGGGCGTTCCAAATGCAGGAGGTGGTGTGTGTGAAGCCCCAGGGGTGAGAAGTGCCTTGAAACAACCAGGAAATTGGATGTAGCTCCTCATTCCACACATCGGAAAGGAAAAAACTGTGTGGGAGATGAGCCAAGAAAGCCTAGAGCGTGCAAGTTCTAGTAGTTTATCATGCTTCAATCCTTTGAAACCGAGGGAGAGCATTAGAAAGGCATCTTCTTTTTGAATAATGGCATTTAAATTGCTTCCTATAATAAACACATTTACTTGTGTAGAATATAATATAAATGGGAAAACATTATTCTGGCCGCCACCCACTGAATGAGGAGGCTAGTGCCAAAAAGTAGTTTTGATTTGATGGCAGCCTGTGCTGAGTCAAAAGCAGTTGGAATGAGAAAGAAGGGAGATCTAGGGAGGCGCTTGGAAGGGTATAAATGAGATTTGGTTCAAAGAGAATATGAGGGCTAAGGAGGAGGAGAAAAGGATGATGCCATCTCCTGCTGCCCCACCTCCCGTCCATGCACCTGTCCCCAAGGGGTGCAGGTAGTCTGGCACCCTCCAAGGGAAGGGTGGGCCAGGCTGACTTTCTGCTGGAGCATGAGATGAGGGGCCTGTTGAGGGCATAGGGCTGGTCTGTATCAATACCCTGTCCACTGGTAGGCACTCCATAAATAGATGTGGTCCAAGCAGTGTATCTGAGTGCTGAACAGCTGGGACTCGAAAGTACCCCAAGTAGGACTGCCAAGATTCAATCCTGGTTTGGGCATTTTTAGCTCTGTGACTGTAGACAAGTTGCCTAAACTCTCTGTGCCTCAGTTTTCTCATCTGTGGAAGGGAGAATACTCTATAGGATTATTGTGAGGATTACGGGGGATGATGCTTGCAAAGTCTTAGAAGAGGGCTGGGACAAAGAAGGCACTTGATAAATGGAAGTTATAATAATTATTACAACAGTTTTGTCTGTTCATTTATGCAATAGGTAAAGCTTTCAAATGGTTCAAAATTCAAAAAGTGCAAAATTATGTGTAAAGGAAAAGTCTCTCTCTTATCACTGTCCCCAATGTAGGTTTTCTCCCTGGCAGTGACAAATGTTTCTACCTTCTTGGGTATTCTTCTAAGATAGATTATGGTGCCAGCCCAGTGGCATAGCGGTTAAGTTCATGCACTCTGCTTCAGCGGCCTGGGCTTCACAAGTTTGGATCCCAGGTGCAGACCTAGCACTGCTTGTCAAGCCATGCTGTGGCAGCATCCCACATAAAATAGAGGAAGATTGACACAGATGTTAGTTCAGTGACAATCTTCCTCAAGCAAAAAGAGGAAGATTGGCAACAGATGTTAGCTCAGGGCCAATCTTCCTCACTAAAAAAAAAAAAAGATAGCTTATGCATATCCAAAGAAATGCATATATCCTCCTTCTTTTTATTACACAAGTGGTGATGTACTTCATGACACTGTGTTGCACTTTCCCCCCACTTTCTGGCCACAATTGCTCATGAGTAGATAAGTAACTAGCCTCCTACTGTCCAGCCTTTTGCTATTATAAACAGTGGTACCATGAAGAACAAATGACATTATTTCACTCCTGTTGGAGAATAGCTAAGGATGAATTTCTGGATCAAAAGGGTACATGCATTTTTAATTTTGTTAGCTATCGCTAAGTTCCATAAAGGTTGTATCAATTTACACTTCCCCCAACAATGTATAAGCATGGTGAGCGTGCTGGAAAATATATTATCATACAATGTTGGAGAAAGTGTAAATTGGTGTAACCTCTATGGAGAGTAAGTTAGCAATATCTAACATTTTGATAGGTGGCAAATGGTATTTTAGCATAGTTTTGTTTTGCAATTCTTTTACTGTGTGTGGAGTTAAGCACTTTTTTCCTAGGCTTAAAACTCACTTACATCTCCCTTTCAACAAACTGTTCCATATCATTTGTCCATTTTTTCTATTGTGCTGTTAGGTTTTTTTTTTTTTTTTTGAGGATGATTGGCCCTGAGCTAACCTACACTGGCAACCACTGCCAATCCTCTCCGCCTCCCTTTTTTTTTGCTGAGGAAGATTGGCTCTGAGCTAACATCTGTGCCCATCTTCCTCTATTTTATGTGTGGGATGCCTGCCACAGCATGGCTTGATAAGTGTGTGTAGGTCTGCACCTGGGATCTGAACTGGCGAACCCAGGGCTGCCGGGGTGGAGCATGTGAACTTAACCACTACACCACTGGGCCAGCCCCTAGGTTTTCTCTTTTCTTATTGATTTGTGAACTCTTTACGTATTAAAGAAATTGTGATATGATTTACAAATATTTTTTCAGTTTTTAGCTTGTGTTTTTATGTTACTCATGGTAGTTTTTGCTTTGCAGGTTTGTAAAAACGTTCATGTTGATGAGTTCTTTTGGTTTTTCTGTTACGGCTTTTGGGTTTTGCATTGTACTTAGGTCATTCATATTCTGAGATGAGAAAAAAAAGTTCTCCCCTGTTTTTTTCTGCTATTACTATGGTATCAGTTTTCTATTTAAAACTTATTCATTTGGAATTCCTTCTTGTGTAGGTGTTGTATGAATAAAAGACTTGATTTTGGGGGTTTCCATCTATTTTCCCAGCATTACCTTTCAAGCAATTTATTTATTCCTTCTAACTTGAGATGCCTCCTTTATAATGTGCTATATTTCCAAAGCGATTTGGGTTTATTTCTGGCCTTTTTATTCTGTTCCATCCATCTGTCCATCTATTCATATGCCATATCACAATGCTTTAATTTTTGTAGCTTTATAATATATTTGAATATACAGAAAGACTAGTGTCGCCTTGTTACTATTTTTTTCATAAACATTCTGGCTTTTGTTGTTTGTTCATTTTTCCATATGAACTTCAAAACAGCCGGGTAGTACTGTTTTGCACTAATTTTAAATTCAAAGATTAAGCAGAATTTACATCTTTATCATGTTGAGTGTTGCCAGACCACGGTATGCCTCTTCATTCGTTCAAGTCTTCTCTTGTATTTTTGAGTTTTATTTATTTATCATTAATTTTATTGCTTGGTATTTCATCTTTATTTGTATGTGGATGTTTTGCTGTTGTAATTGGGGTCTTTTCTTCTATTATGCCTTCAAATTGGCTGTTTGCTTAAAGGAAGGCTCTTAAGTTCTGTATACTAATTTTGTATCCAGCCAACTTAGTGAATTCTCTCTCTGTGTGTAATAATGTATTTGGTGTGTTTGGTATTTTTCTCCTTGTTGGATTTTTGGAGTTTCACATATGAAAACAGTAATAATTTTACCCGCTCCTTTCCAATGTTTATAACTCTAATTTCTTTCTGGGTCTAATTGCATCAGTTAGGATTGTTGGAACAGTGTTAATAGTGGAGAGAGTGGACATCTTTTCTGCATTCCTGTCATTAATGGAAACGCTTCTGATGTTTCCTCATTAAACTTTGGGGTTCAGAGAGAGAGAGATTCTATCATGTTGAGGGAGTATTCATATATTCTTACTTAGCTAAGAGGTTTTAATGAATGAATGTGGCTAAGGACATATACTGTGTGATTCCTTTTACATGAAGCTCATGAACAGACAAAAACTAATCTACGGCAATGAGGTGAGGACAAGGGTGACTCTGGTGAAGGGATTATTGACTCGGAAGGCACACGAGGGAGTCTCCCGGAGGGCTGGAAACAATCTCTCCCTGGATATGGCTGGTGATTATACAAAACGTATATACACATATAAATGTAAAAAAATCATTGAATTGTACACTTAAAATTTGCACTTACACTGTATATATGGTATTTGTGAACTGGAAAGAAAAAATAAAAGAATCATCATCAAATTCGATCATATGCCTTTTTGGCGTCTGTGGAGATGATCATGTCCCTTTCTCCTCCTATCTATTAATATGGTGAATGTGTTAATGGAGTTCCTAACATTGAATCTCCCTTGCATTACTGCAAAAAATCTCACTTGGTCTTGGTCTGTCCTTTTACTCAGGATTTTTCAAATGATATTTATAAGGGTGCTGATCTATAGTTGGGTTTTGGAATCAGTGTTATGCTTGCTTCATTCAAAAGAATTTGGAAGAATTCCTTCTTTTACTATGCTCTAAGGGAGTTTAAGGGCATTTAGAATCTATTTTTTCTTCTTCTTTTAAAAATAGGATTAGAAAATTACCTTGTAAAAATTCCTGGCCTGGTAGTCTTATGGAGAGAAAGTTTGCCAACTTTTTCTATTTATTCTTTCATAATTGGTCTGTTTAGATTTTCTATCTTTTGGAGAGTCAGTTTGGAAAATATGTGACTTATGCAATTATTCAGTCCCTTGAAATTTTCAAATGGATTTACGTAGAATTGAATAAAGTAGTGTTTTAATTTCCTTTGTCTCTGTGGTTCTCCCTCCTGCCCCATATGCCTTACTTGGTAATTTTGCCTTTTCTTTCTTTTATTAATTAGATTACTTACTTACTTATTCATTTTCCTAAAAGTCAGCTCTTGAGTTTATTCTAATATTTTCCTTTTTAAATTAATATATTTGTTTCTGCTCTTAGCTGTTAAATCCTTCCTTCTACTTTCCTAAGGGTTATTTTTATAGCTTCTAGAATTAAATGTTTAACTCATTTATTTTATATACTCTTGATTATTATTATTTAAGGAAATAAATTTCTCTCTTGATATTACTTTAACTATTTCATCAGATTTGTATATATTGTCTTCATTATCATGTTCTAGCTATTCTGCCGTATTTATTTGCATTTCTTTTTTGACCTAAGAGTTGTTTTAAAAAGACTTTAAACAGTTTTTTCCAGTGGTGAGGGTTTTTTGTTTTTGGTTTTATTATTCATTTCTCGTTTTAGTGCAGTGTGACCAGAGAATGAATTTTGTACTTTTTTACTTTGGGTGCATTTCAAATGAAAATGTTTTCTTTGTTTTGAGGATACAGATTTTGAAATATATAAATTAAATGTACTTATTAAACTATGTTATTTTGATCTTCAGTAACTTAATTTTTATCCACTTGATCTTTCATCAGACAGAGTTTTGGGGCCAGCCCTGTGGCCTGGTGGTTAAGTTTGGTGTGCTCCACTTTGGTAGCCTGGTTTTGTGGGTTTGGATCCCAGGTCAGACCTACACCACTCGTCAGCCACACGGTGGTGGTGATCCACATATAAAATAAAGGAAGATTAGCACAGTGTTGGCTCAGGGCTAGTCTTCCTCAGCAAAAAAACAACACAAAAAAGCTTTTTACTACTGATGTGTTGTTGCTTGTTTCTTCTTGTATCTTCTTTTACTTTGCTTTGTAATTATTGATGTTTTGTCATTTATGCATAGATAGAACTATTTTTATTTCACTGTGAGTTCTATCTTTTCGCATTATGAATTATCATTCTCTGTCTCAGTGCTCTTCATGCGGATTCAGCCTCTCTGACATTTAGGTCACGACCTGTTTTATTTTTCTGTGACGTGCTTGGTATACCATTGTCTATCCTTTTATTTTCAGCCTTTCAAATCCCTTTATTTTAGGTGGATTTAAAATGCAGCAAAGTTGGGTTTGCTTTGTGATACAATCTGAAGTCTTCTTTTAATAAGTGAGTTTAGCTCAGTGACATGGATTTATGTGACATGTATGTTTGGTCTTCGTTCTGTCATTGTTTTGTGTTATGTTTTCTGGTTTTTTATTTTAGAAACTTTCTCTATGTGGACTTTTCCTCTTTCCTTTGGGCAATTGGAAAGTTTGTATTTTTCTGGCAATTACCTTCATAACTCTAACTTTATATAATACTCTCAATCCCCTATTTCTTTAGACAATCCCCTATTTCCTTAGTTAATTATATAATACATTCAATCCTCTATTTCTTTAGATAATAGGTAGTAATTTCTTTCATATCTTTCTTCAGTGCTTTTGCTTCTCCAAGATAATTGCCTCATTACTTTCTTTTTTAAAATCACGGTGAAATATTTAGTCACAATTTATTCAGTTCTGTGGAAACATTTTCCTGTTGACTCTTCATCTAGTATTTGTGGTCCTTATTTCTTTCCTCCTTTTCTCGTGTTTTCTTTGTATAGACCCTGTGTTGTTTTCTTTGTAAATACTCACATTTGAAGGAAGAGAGTTTTTCCGGAACCAGCTGTCTGCAGTCGGTGAGTGCGTGCGTGGGGAGGCCTGGGCGGGGCTCCAGGCCACTGGAATTGCTCGTTAGGACACAGGGTTTCGTGTATGAGTAGCTTGGGCTTTAATTCTCTGCGCCAACAGAGGACAGGCATCTTTGGGGTAATTCACAGGGCAAAGCCTCACTCCTCCCCACGGTCACGAAGATGCACTTTTCCTCTCAAACGTGGCTTGTCTGCGTGACGCCTGGTCTTGGCCCACCTTCTCTGCTTCCTGGAATTGGGTCCAGAGACTCTCCTGGCCCCACCCCGTGGACTTGGTTCTTGCTTTTGAAATCATGGGGTTTAGGTTTTTCATCTCAAGGAGGGCTTCTGGCCTTCCAGAAATGCATTTTGCAAGTTCTTTCTGAGCTCTGCTGCTGGGACTTCCCCTCTCCGCTTCTTGCCACTGAGTCCTTATTCTCGGGATGACATTTCCAGCTATCTCATGGGTCCAAGTTTCAGGTCTCTCCTACTTTGTGAACATAGAGTTTTATGTTCCTGCCTCTCATTTGCTTCATTGCTTTGAGATGATTTTTGAAAGGGGAAGGAAGAAATGCCAGCTTTATGTTGCTCTGGGCACACTGGAAGTTGACTGTGCTAGCTGATATTATTATCATTACAGACGTGCTGCTAAGCAGTGGGTCACAGTAAGGGGCTGCCCAGCCCAGAGACAGGCGAATGGCTCCTCGGAAGCCCTTTCAGATGTCAGGAGGGTCTGAGTCTTCAGGCTGAGAGATAGGAGACCAGGTGAGGATGAGAATGGTCTTACTCACAAATGGACTGTCAGGTCCTGACAACCACCCCCAGGGGTGGGAGCTGAGGGAGCAGATGCAGCTCTGACTCCTGAGGACCAGCATCCCCTCTGTGCATGGCAGGGACTCCATGACCTTCAGCAAGTTCCGTGCACAGAGGAGCAAGAGCGTTCATCTTGCATTTATAGATGGGGCAACCAAGGGCTAGAGGGAAAAGAATGTCTCAGCAAAGGAGCATCCTGACTTCCAGCCGTGAGTTCTCTTTCCTCTTGAATGTTCTGCCTCACAAATCATCCCAGGAGCCTTGGGTCTTAAGCTTGGGCTCCTCTGGAGGGAACCCTTGCAGTGCCCTGAAGGTTGTCTGCAGACTCAGTGTCTGGACCTTACATCACCATTCTCTGGACGTGGACTTCTCCTCCCACCAGTTCCATTTCCAACCCCCGCCAGGCACAATCCTCTCGCGCATCCCGTGGAGGTCAGCCTTCCTGGCCCTTCTGCACTCTGTCTTGTCCTGGTCTAAGTAGGTGACCTGGCCTCGAGCTTCCATGGTGTCTCTTACTTACCTACTTCAAATTATTTTGAAAGATTCTGTGCTTGTTCCTTGGCCCTTACTCTTTCCTGTGCTTAAGATTCTCTTTCCCATTGTTTCTTCTCCCTCATCTTACTTAGGTCTCTGCTCAAAAGTCATCTGCTCAGACAGCCCATATAAAATAGCATCGTTAGTAACCCTCTAACCAATTTACTTCCATTCATACAAGTTATTTAATAGGTGTCTTCATTTGTCAATTGTCTACCTTCCCCACCAGAATACAAGCTTCATGAGAACAAGGTTTCTTTTTTTGTTATTAAGATTATGATAGTTAACAACCTTGTGAAATTACAGTTGTACATCATTATTAGTCGTGTTGTGGGTACACCACTTCACCCCTAGTGCCCTCTCCCCACCCTCCCTTTCCCTTGGTAACCACCGATCAGTTCTCTTTGTCCATATGTTAACTACCACCTATGAGTGGAGTCATACAGAGTTTGTCTTTCTCTGCCTGGCTTATTTCACTCAACATAGTACCCTCAAGATCTATCCATGTTGCTGTGAATGGGACGACTTTGTCCTTTTTTATGGCTGAGTAGTATTCCATTGTATGTATATACCATATCTTCTTTATCCAATCATCAGTTGCTGGGTACTTAGGTTGGTTCCATGACTTGGCTATTGTGAATAATGCTGCGATGAACACAGGGGTGCATGGGACTTTTGGAATTGCTGATTTCAAGTTCTTAGGATAGATACCCAGTAGTGGGATGGCTGGGTCATAAGGTATTTCTATTTTTAACTTTTTGAGGAATCTCCATACTGTTTTCCATAGTGGCTGCACCAGTTTGCACTCCTACCAACAGTGTATGATGGTTCCTTTTTCTCCACAGCCCACGAGAGCAAGGGTTTTATTTGTCATATATGGCACTACATTCTTAGCAACTGGAAAACTGATGGTCCATGATAGACACTACCGAAATCTTACAGGGAGGAAGGAAGGATCGCTGTGTTCACACATCGCACTGAACTAGCATTGTGTTTTGCCTTTCTCTCCCTTTCAACTGTCACATCTTTGAGGGTGCCTCATCCCAGTGCCATGAATAACACCTGCCTCTGCACAGTAGAAGCTCAATGTATATTACTGAAATGAATCAAACACAGCATCTCTGCCCCCAGATGAATCTCAGAGTGCAGGAGTTTATCTGCAGAAGCCTAGAGGGATAGGGTAAGAAATATCTGCTCTGGCACCCACCATCATCTACCCCTCTCCCCCCAAGGTGCTCTTTATTTGCAAAAGCATCAGTTGTGATATGGAAAAATTTTTTCTATAAGCAATAGATTTCATTTGATCAGGGATCAGAAGTATTTCCAGGGGGGCTAGCTAAGGCCTGCCCCCACCCCTCTGCCCATCAGTGAGTGGAGGTGGGTGGGGTTGGCGCTACCCACCAGCCTGTCCTCTGACTGATTCCTCCTCGCCCTCCCAACACACACAGGCGTTTGCTAGAGGAGCTGGGAAAGAGAAGCATCCAGTAATCGTGAGAGCTCTGGGGGTTCATTGACAGAATGGAGGCAGCTGGTGAAATGGACTCGTTGGGGTCAGGAGTGCCTTGTTGTTTCCGCTCCTTACAGGAAATTGTTTGGTTCCCCTCCTGCCCCTTCACTCAGTCTCAGCTTCCCAAAGAGAAATCACCGCTTTGCAGCCATGTTCCGAGAGCGTTGCTATAAAGAGGATCCATCTGGTGCTATCCAGCCGCCAGCCCCTCTAGGGGCCCACTGTGCTCAAAACCCCGATTGCTCAGGCTCAAATAATTAATTGTGATGTTTACTTCAAATGGAAGAATGTGAAATTGTTCAACATGCCAAGCAGTTTGCCAAAAGAGAAAGAGGAGGCTTTGGGACTGGGGAGCCAGGTCCCATGCCCATCACCCTGGCCTGTCTACCTGCTGGAGCTGGTGACATGGGACAGGCCCTCAGAGGTTGTCTGGCCCTGAAGATCCCAGCCAGGGGGGGTCGGGATAGCTGGTGTTTTGCTGGGACTCGGGGTGTGTGCTGCACACAGTTGGGGACAAACAACCAAGTAATAGAATTTGCAAATGATTTATTGCATCAAAACCACATATGGATGCAATACAGTGGATCTGAAGTTCCAGTTGATAACTTCACTGCATTCTGATAGCCTTCTTGGGTGAAAGAGAAAGAGGTGGAAATTGTGCTCGTATGACTGTCTCAAATTAATAGCATGGCCATAGGGACCTCAGTAGGAAAAGATTGACAGTCACTGCTGTAGTTAACTTCTTGTCCACGATGAAATCCCTTCTCTGTATCCTTGGCACATGGTCTGGTCTCTGCTTGAAAACAGCTAGTATGGTGGCCTTTGCAACCAGCTTGATTAGATAGAAAGAACTTAGCATATTGAACTGTCTGTGGTTTCCCCCACTGTCCTAGTTTTCCCTCCCAGAGAGAGAGGATCTCCGCTACAAGCTGCCTGAAGCAGAAGCTCTGCTCAGACCACCTCAGTTGCCATCACTATTTTTTCATAACACCAGGTCCTGCCTCTTTGTGGCAGGGCTGTGGAAACCCACTTGTCTGCATGCCCCCAACGGAAGTGCCTGGGAATTAACATATTCCCAAGGGCAGCCCTTAACCAATGAGTGATGGATGTAGGGGTCCCTTGTCCCTTGGCTGGGATAATTCTGGGGCATTTATATTGCACCATTTTCTGGAGTTTTCCTGCTCCAGTCACCTGTTAAGAAGCTGGTTTACTAACACACCCTTACTGGCTGCCTTCCTCCTCCGCATTGCTCCTCCCTGCATTTCTTGTACCTTCCAATAAACTGTTTACACTTTAACCCTTGGCTCAGAGGCTGCTTCTGGGGGAAGCCAAACCAATAAAGCCAACCACAAAAGTACAAGACCTTTATGGAGAAAATTGTATGAAAAGAAACAAGTGGAGAGATGTAACATATTCATTGGTATGAAGACTCAGGACTGTAAAACCATCCTTTCTCCATTAATCCATTAATCCATTAATCTTTACATTTGATGCAATTTTAATTAGACTTTCAGTAGGATATTTCAGAAATTTGACAAGATGATCGCAAAAGTCATACAGAATAAAGGGCACAAATAGCTAAAACAATTGTGAGAAAGAAGAACAAAGAAGGGAACCTCGCTTGGCCATATACCAAGACAAATTCAAAGCTGTAGAAATAAACTAGCATGGCCCTGCGCAGAAATGGGCAAGTAGACCCTGGGGAAGATAGACAGCTAGGGCCAGGAATGCGGGTGCAGAAGAGGTAGCATCGCCAGTCAAGAGGAAGGGAAGGGCCTTGGGGAGGGAGGGTGACCGGCTGTGGTCCATTTCTACCAACACTGGAGCAAAGGGAACGGGCTTGAATTCCAGCAGGAGGGGTGCAGCTTAGGTAAAAGAAAGAGGGTCACGTATGAGGCCAGGGGACTGAGGCCAACAGTGGCATAATTAGGAGCTCCTCTTTTGAGAATGCTGGGGCCTGCCTGACTCTCTGTTCTGTGTGTTGTTTCCTGGTTTGATAAACATACACCGCTCGCGTCTCCAGCTGGTCCCCTGATCCATGCATCAGCCTGTCGTGGAGTATTTTGACTTGGTGCTTCTCGCTTAGTGCCTCTGTGACCTCTCAAAGAGAGCCCAGCACAGCAGGGGAATGGGAACCTTTCTGGACAGTGATGTGTCATTAGCGCTGGGAAAGTGGCAGGCAGTGTGGACGTGAGGAACAGCTGCTCATTTCTCTGGCCAGCGTGAAGAGAGCCACATGCTTTCTGTCACTAGTATCTGGCCACATCTACTCCCTGACTCCCAGACCTGGACACAGAATGACACGTGACTCCCACAGACAGGGACCGCATCTAGGAGACACACAGTGCCACATTGGCACGGGAACATGTTCACATCACGGGCCTAAGCGTGGTCCTCCCAGACTTGGCTGAAAGGACATCTGGGTGAGGCTGGGTTTCTCACGACTGAATTCCATGGCAGGGACCTTTCCTGGTGCTGGGAGCTGGCTTGGGTGTGGGAGAGACTATGCTTTCAACCCCTCTCCCAAACACTACACACCCATACACACACACATACACACGCACACACTCTGTGATATGGTTAATTTTATGTCAACTCGACTCGACTGGGCCAAGGGGTGTCCAAGATATTTAGTCAAACATTTTCCTGGGTGTCTCTGTGAGGGTGTTTTTGGATGAGGTTAACGTTTAAATCAGTGGACTTGGAGTAAAGCAGATGGCTCTCCCTAACGTGGGTGGGCCTTATCCAATCAGTTGAAGGCCAGAATAGAACAAAAAGACCAGCCTCCCTTAAGCAAGAGAGAATTTTCCAGTAGATGCCCTTTCGATCTCATCTGCAACATCGGTTCTTCCCGGCTCCACAGCAGACGGCTTTTGCATTAGAACTGCAGCATCAGCTCTTCGGGGTCTCCCCCTGCGGGCCCACCCTGCAGATTTTGGACTTGCCAGCCTCCATTGCATGTGAGCCAATTCCTTATACTAAATCTTTTCCTATACAAACACACATATATCCTATTAGTTCCCTTTCCCTGGAGAACTCTGTCAATACACACACACACACACACACACACACACACACACAGAGTTTGCCCCTGAGGCCATAGTGCAGAATGGAATTTGGCAGCTTAACTGTCTCTCCCCTCTCCCTCCCTCCCTCCCTGCTTCCCTTCCTCTGTGTCACGCCTATCCACACAGGCCTGTGGAGCCCAAGGATGGATAGGAATGGAAGTGGGAATTCTAGACCCAACATCCCAGGAGCAGACCGGGGACCCTAGGACTGACCCTGGGAGACCCATCTGGAGGAGCTTGGCCCCCCTGGAGTTTCTTCAGCCTTACCCAGACCTCCTGGAATGTTCCCTGAGGGCACTGCTGAATCACCTCTCCTGCCTGGGGGACAACAGGGCCTTAACGAGCTCTGGTTTCTCTAGCTGGTCCTTTTCTTCACTCTGCCTCGCTCCCTCCCTTCTTATTTCCACTCCCCACACACCTGGGCAATGCGATCACCGCTGTTCTCAAATCCTTGGGAAGCAGACCCTTGGTCTGAGTGAAAGGAGGGGGCTGTACAAGGGAGGAGCCCAGACCAGGAGTCAGAAAGCCGGCCCCTGGGGCTCACTTCACTACTTCGCAGTCCAGTGACCTTGTACCTGTCGAGCCCCTTTCCTCATCTGTGATAGGAGGACGGTGGACAAGATGGTCTCCAAGGATGGGTATTTGGGGGCTCCCACCCTGTCCAAGCTGGGGGCTAGTGGAGAGAATGCGGAGTGTGCCTGGCACCTGATGGGGCCACAGTGAACATCTGCTGAATGTCCTTGAATGATAGAATGACAGAGGACCTAGATTTGAGACCCCGTGGTATGACCTTTTTCAAATCACTGTGCTTCCTTAAATCTCAATTTTGGTGGAAATAAGTGTCGCAAAAGTGACCGTCCTGGGAAACCAAACTGCGAAATGGATCGTTTCCCCTCAAGCTGGTCGAATTTCCTGCTTTAGACACAATCCTTCTCCAGGAATTCACACCTTCAGAGCCATCTTTTCTCAAGGATTTCCTGAGTGTCAGGTGTGGTACTAGACTCGGAGCCACCAAATTTAATTATCTCAGTAATTCTATGCAGGATGCTTTCTAATCAGTGTTTTATAGATGTGGAAGGAGACTCAGGTGGTGAAGTGACCCTCCAAAGTCACAGAGCTAGAAAGTGACTGAGGCGAAATCCAAACATTCATTCATTCATTCATTCATTCACCATTCCTCCAGGCGCTGGGCGTACAGTGGTGAATAGGATGACGGGCTCCTGTGCCCGTGGAGCTTAGACCTTTCAGAGTCTTGCCCAGAGCTGTTCCACTCTCCCTCACCAGGTGGTCTCTAGGACTCTCTAGTCCCAACACTAGGTCCTATGACAGCTCAGATTCTAGGTCCTACAATGGCTTTTGGTCTGGCACAGCTGCCTTCTCCCTAAGGTCAGGGGGAGCCTCAGCAGCCCTTTGGGGTCAGGTTGTGGGAACAGAAGGGGGCAGTTAGCTGGTGTAGCAGGATTCCCACCGTTGGTCGTTCTGCCCTCAAACTTGCCCAGCCACTGGACACCCCAACTGCAGAAGCCCTGTGGGGTAGCATCCTGGCACCCTGGACCCCAGGACAGGCAAGGTGGAAGGATAAAGGAGAGAAGGCCCCATGATGAGGCAGGAGACAGTCTGGGGTGAGACGGAGCAGATCTGACCACCTGACTCCCCTTCCTGATCCTTTTAGTGGCTTCCCGTGCTGGGAAGTTAAAGAACCAGCCCCTCGAGTGGCTTACAAGGAGCTCCAGTTAACTCCTACCCGCATGGGTCACCCCTAGACTTTGTTGGGAACTTGTGCTTTGGGTGAGTCTATCCCAGCAAATTTTATTCTCAGTGTCAGATTGTGCATCTGTCTGCAGCAGTCGCCAGAGTCTGGGGTCCTCCAGGGCACAGACCTCCAGGCCTTGCACACGGTCCGTACTGAAGAAATATTTGCTGAGTGAATGAATGAATGCAGAGCTGAGCAAACATTCCTCAGGGGGCTGAGAGTGAGCCCTGGAGGCTGGGCTCGGAGTATATGCACCTGACTCCAGCCACCTCTTCCAGATGCTCCCCACCCCGAGCACAGAGCTCCCCCTTCCCCTGCAGAGCCCGCAGTTAATGTGGTGCCCTCAGTAATAAACATGCACCTTGTGGGCTCCAATCTTTCTCATTAGGGGCCCAGGCAGATGGCTCATCTTTTCCTGGGGCTAATGAATGAAACATGCTGCCCAGCAGATGGCCCTGTGCTGTCCAGGCATGAAAGTGCTCCCGTCCTTTCCGGATCTGGAACTAGTGGCCAACCCAGAGCCTCCACATTTGATGGACGTAGGCCCAGAGTTGGTGTCTTTGGGTAGAAGGTGGTCCAGGTGGTGCTCCAGTCCTAATGGGCTTTAGTTTGACATTCAAGGCCCTTGTAGGCTTGGTCTTGGCTGGCCAGGTTGGACATTTCGTTCTCTAAACCCCTCCCTGCAGCACATTGCTTCCTTCCAGGAGTTCGTTCATGCAGTTCCCCTTTATTGATTCCTCTTCCTTCTGTGTCTCTCTGAAGCTCACTCATTGTGAAAAAGCCTATAAAAGTGACACCTCCCCCGGGGAGCCTTCCCTGACCACCCCCAGTGCAGAATTCCCAGGTCCTCCTTTTATATTTGGCATGAAAAGTCTTCTAGCCCCAGCTCTGTCACTAACTGTCACTTTCCCCTGTGTCTCAGATTCCTTGTCTTTAAAGGAAAGAATATCTCTCTGCAGACTTTTCATGAAATTTGAAAGAACTTCAATTATTGAACATTTGCAAGCATTTATTCTATATTTAGTTCAAAACATACAGGACTAGGTGCAGAGAACAAAAAAGTGAATAAAACAGCTTCACCCACAAGTAGCTTGTAGTTCAGTGGGAAACAATCTAAATAATAATATTAACAACAACAGTAGCTTCGCATTTATGCTCTCCAGGGCACATTGGGCTAAATGCTTTATATACAGACAAATATAAAAGAGATTGAAATACCAAGTAATAAAGTGCTTTGCAATTAGACAAAGTCGCAAATAAATTAAAGATGACCTTGTTACCACTACTCATCTTTAGATGTCTGTCCATCTTGGTTCCCCATTGAGGCTGCAAGCTCCATGAATCAGAAGAGGACTTGTCCCTCCTTGTGTCTTCTGTGGTGGCCTCAGCAAAGTATGTGTCATTCCAAGATTGTCCACTCATTGGTTATTGCCCTTCCAGAGCCAAAAGGACCAGAGGAAAGGCTGCCTGGTCAGAGGTCAACGCCATTGGAGGTCAGTCAACAGGGCCTCACTGAGGTCACTTCGTCTGGCTCCTGCCATCGGCCACACCCAGCTAGTAAGGAGAAGTTGTCTTTCCTTGAAGGGCCTGAGAGTAGAAATATCTACTTTTCCCAGTAGGTCCTGAGTTCTGACTCTTGTTCTTTGAAAATTCTTTTCTTGGTCTTACGCCCTCTTCCCAGCTTTACTCTCCGAAACATCCTTTGAGTGCAAGAGCGGTGCCTTTCACATCCTTTCCTTCACTCGCCCTCCTGGTCAGCAGCATCTCCTCCCTCCCAGGTGCCCCAGGGTTTCAGCCACTCCAGGTTCCACTGAGATGGAAATGCATCCACACTAAGTCACGGGAAAGGACTGAGCATCAGAACCAGCTTCCGACTCTGGACCTGCCCCAGCTCTGCCTCTGCACCTCTGAAGAGTAACTCCCATCCTGCCTTCTGGGCTCATTAGGAGAATCAAACAAGATGACGTGTTAATGGGCTTTACCACCTGGACCATGTGAAACAGAGCTGAGGGGTCATTATTACCTGCATTTTAAAGAGAAACCTTTAGGTTTTGAGTTTTAAAGCAGTTTTACTAAACCTAATGATGGAAGTTCAGACCAAGTTCAGACCTTTCTTTTCTGGAAAGAAGAGAAATATGGGGACACCAGGATTGCTCAGGCCCAGGCAAATGACATCACACAAGTAGGCGCAAGTCTTTGGTCGGTCTGTGTCCCTTCTCTGTCACTCAGGGTAGGTGCTGCAGGAGTAGGGGAGGGCGAGGGTGGGTGGGCTTCTCTTGTGTTGGGCAAGAGAGTGGACAATGGGGAGATGTCTGCCGTGTCCGGCCTGGGCAGGTTGCTCCTTGGGGCCCAGCTAGTCTCTAGGTCACTTCACAAAAGGCTGCTGTACCTGCACGGAGAATTTTCCAGCTTTTAATGAAGCCACCAAAGCAGTGCGTCGGTAAAGTTCAGCCTCTAATCCCCAATTAAGGCTCTGGCCTCAGCTGCATCCGGCATCTGGTAGCTGATGGCTAGGGTAATTGTTTCTCCCCCTTTCTCTCTCACTTTCCAGCACGGTTTCCAGTGGGAGGGGATCCTTGCCTCCGGCTCCTGGCAGCAGGAGACCTCTCCCCAAGGTGATGTCCCAGAGTGTGAGTGGGGCAAGTTCTGGGTTCAGCCAGGCTTCCAGCTACCCCCAACTTCCCTGTCCCCCCTGAGCCCCTCCCCTGCTCCCCTCAGGGTCCCTACTCCATGTCCTTTGTGGCCTTAGGCCACTTAGTAAGTACCTACTCTGTGCTGGCAACTTTGCGTATGTCGTCATTTAATTCTCAAAATGAGCTCTCGAGGAAGAGTGACCCCCACCTTTCACCAGAGGGGCAGCCGAGGGTCTTAGAAGGTATGACTTACTATAGCCCCACAGATGAGAAAGGGCAGAGCTCAGACCAACCCTGGGTCTGTGGGTCCCCAGACTCCCACCACACCAGTTCCCACTCCACTGTGGATGTGACATGGGCTTTACAGGGACCTGGGGCTTAGGACAGAAAGGATGACCAGATTGCCATCAAATACCTTATCGCAATAATGACAGCGGCCATTTTTCAGCCAGTGGCCCAACATTTAATATATGGTGAGTATTCAGTTTTCACATGCAGGGTACTGTCTCGGCACTTTACTACCCATCTCATTTAGCTTCACAGCAGCAATCCTGCCAGATAAGAACTTTATTCCCATTTTACAGATGAACAAACTGGGACTTACAGAAATTAAGTGTATTTACAAGTTGAACCATATTAAATTTCTACTTTTGTAGGTAGAAAATGGAAAAAATCATCAACCTCACATGGCTCAGCCTAATTATAAGTAAAGTAGCCAGGATTTGAACCCAGTTCTTTCTTAATTCCCCAATTCCTCCTTTCCCCGATAGAGCACAGCCTTCCTTTTGCAGCTTTTTTGAGACTGTATGATGAAATAGAAGAGAATTGATGTCACGCAGAATAGAAGATGAGCTCTGCTAACCTTCTCCATCGACTCTGGAAGGCCATTTTCCTGCTCTAAGAAGCAGTGGCCTGGTGAGACTTTCCTGAGCAGCAGCCATCTCTAAGGGCTGCTGGGCAGAAGCAAACTGGCTGGACTTTGGGCTCAGAAGAACCGCAACGGCACAGACAAACAAACAACTGTCTAAGTAGAAATGCATCGGGCAATGCCCGAGTAGATAGAGGTTCTTGCACAGCATTGTTCCTGAGACAGGGCAGACCAGAGACAGAGATCCCTGACAGGGAAAGGGAACGGGCTGGGGTCTCGCCATGTGCCCATCCCGCAGGCTCAGTTGAATGCACAACTCTCTTCGGAGCTGAACTTCTGGCTGTAAACATGTGGTTGGATTTACTTTGCTTTTCCAAAGTGGACAGTTGGGCCAGCCTCACAACAACACAAAAGTGTATGCATTATTTACCAGCCACTAGAAAAGTCGGCTTAGGAGGCAAAGAACAGGTTTCCATTCTAACCCCCATCAGAGAGCCATAGAAGCGTGGGGCATTAGAGCTTTCCAGAACCTCAGAGATTTCCCTTCATTGTTCCCTCAATCTTTGGGTGAGGAAACTGAGGCCAAGTCTGCATCCTGCCCAAGACCACGTGCTCACTGATGGTTGGGACCAGATCTTTTTCATTTCTAGGCCCTCATTGTCTGGCAGAGTGCCTGAGTCATGGTGGGAGCTCAAAAAATGATGACAAACACATGGACAAAAATATTGACAAAAGGGTAAAAATAGTGGAATGAGATGAGAGATGTCTGCCCCTGTCCCTGTCCCATGGCTGTTCCAGTAGAAATGGTGGCGTCTCTGTAAGCACAAGAACACCTTGCTTCAAAACAGAGTTCATGTTGTTAAAACAGGGTGAGGCCATTTCAAGTTCCAGTTTGTGATCTGACCAACTTGAGGGGCTAAGGTGAGCTTCTTCGTTCTTTGAGACAGTGTTGAGACCTATGTCCTTTGAACTCTGCCCTGGTTCAGTCCTCTCCGTCTTCTCTGCCCTAATTGCTGCCTGATGAAGGATACTGAAGACATTTAGCTGGCCAGGATGTGCGCTGTGACTGTGTCCATCTTTGTTGACCTCCCCACCCAGGCTGAGTGAGACTTTCCCATCCTCTCAAACCTATCCTTTCATAAAATCCTTTCACCCGTAAGCTGCAATATCGGAATCACCTGCAACATCTTAAAAATGCTGATACCTGGATCCCTTCCCAAGAGGTTCTGATTTAATTTCTCTGGAGCACAGCTTGGGCATCAGAACGCTAAGTCTGGGTTCCCGGCTAGGTGTTGCTAATGTGCAGCCAAGCCTGAGAACCTCTGTGTCAGCTCCATTGTCTCCCCATTACCTACATAGTCTTTGGCATTCAAGGAATGTTTGTTGAATGAATGAATGAAGGGTGAGGAAGAAATGAATGCACGCAGGGCTTCCTACCCAGGAGCGAGGAACAGAATAACCTGGGAATGTTTTGCAAAACATATGAGGCCTGGCCCATGACCCCCTCTACTCTCCATGCCCTTTGATCATCCTCCCCATCATCCGCTAATTCGGATTCAGTTCATCTGCCTATAGTTTGGGTTTGTGTGCTTTGTAAAACACTCTCCAGGTGATTCTCATGTGCAGATCTGGTTAAGAAAAATGAGTGAATGAATGAATGAATAACATATCTGAGCTAATAGAAGGAGTTTTGGGACCAAAAAACTGAAGAAGGAAAGATAGATAAGCATTCTCCATGGTTTAGGAAATTGGTGAGAATGGTCTTCCACTAGTCTTGTTTCCTTTCACAAAATTGGAAAAATAAACAGCAGTTGCTGGGGAAGAAAGAAGTAACTCTTTCCTCCTTCCTATCCCTCCTCTTTCTAGGAGAAGCCAATAGTTGCCTGGAAGCATGAGTCTGGCCTTTTCTCTTTGGATTCCAATTTGCAGGTCGCCATGGGTGCTGCCTTGTTGTTAGCACATATATTGGATTAGAAATTGAGGTCATGGTGAGGAGGGGGAAACCAGGGAGACAGAGGAGAGATGAGCCACTTCGGAAGTTGGAGATTAATTGCCACCCCCGCTCTTCCCCTCTCCCCAACTCAGTAGCAGGACCTTGGAGCCTGAGGAGCTGTTCAAGCCATTTAACCTGCAGCCTGCAGTCACCAGGGACACTAGGGAGGAACAGAGAAAGTCAGGGGTGAGGGAGAAGAAAGAAAGAGACCAGCAAGTCAGCCCCTGCAGGCAGCGGGCCCTTCTGCTCCTCCGGAGTGGGGCACAGCTGCTGCTCTGTGGGCACACACACCTTCTCCTCGGTCTGCAGGGCCCTCAACAGCCAGGTAGCAACACGAATCACGGGCATGAACCAAGCCCAGGAGTCTGCAAACTGCCAACAGCAGGGCTTCCAGCCATTTTTAGTAGAAATGGTAAGACAAACATCCAAAGAACAATAAGACTAGAGAAGTAGACCTTATACTATCAATGTCCAATGATCCTTTCTGCAACTGGCATAGAGAACTGACTTTTAAATTTTATTTCACGTTAATGAATTTAAATTTAAATAGCCACCTTAGCTAGTGGCTACCATATGGGATAGCGCAGATCTGTCTGGTGGGCTGAATGGATGGGGAGGAAGGGGCATGAACCTGGGGTGGGGTAGCACAAGGAAAACACTGGTACAGTTCCACATAACTTGGGCAAAAAGTTCAAGCCCCCGTTGAGTGGGGTGGAATACTGTATAAAACGTTTTCCCTTGTAGGAAGATGCAGGCTCTCCGAGCTGTGGCTTCTTGGGATCTTGAACTAATTCCATAGAGTTCTTGTTCTCACAGTGCCTCCAGTACCAGGAAGGGAGCCTCCCACTGAATCCTGCTCTACTCCAGGGAGAAACGATTCCGTTTTTCCATTGCATCAGTTCTCAAAACCCTTCCCTTAGAGGAGACTCGAGAAGAACAAACCTCTCCTGCTGGGCTGAGGAGAGAGCTGGAATTAGAACTCAGAGCTGACCAGCCCCAAAGCCCCCAGACTCTCAGCCCTACACAGTCACCTCTCACATTGGGAGTCAGATTCTGTTACCAGCTTGCTGAGGGGTGTTGATAAAATCCCTTAATTTCTATGACTTTTATCTGTAAAATGAGGAGGTTGGCAGCCCCTGAGATGTCCACGGTTCCTTCCTATTGCAAAAATACTGTTTCTAAGGCATTTAAAATTCCCCCACTGAATGCCAGTTGAAGTCAAATGGGCAGTGGAATGGCTTCTCTCTCACTGCAGCAAGCTTTTCTTTCAACCCTAATTACCTACGACATTAGCTGTTTTCTCTATTAATGTTGTCATTACTGTAAGAACAGCTCTATTTTCTGCTGCTCAGCCTGGATCACCCCCAGGAAAACCATTGTCAGCTCCAGCCAGGCCTGAGCGAGCAGTGGGCGAGAAACTTACACGATCTGCCCCTGAAACCAATGGGGTCACATAGCGGGCCCTTGTTATCAGCTCTCTGCCCTTCTCTCCCCTCTATGCCTTCCCTATTTTATCATTATTCCCCTCTTCTCCCTTTTCCATTTCATCTTTTCCCTCCCCCACTCCTTCCTCCAGCTTCCTCCTTCTCATCTTCTTCCTCTCTCTCTTCCCTCGCCCTACCTGGGTCTCTACCTCCCCTGCCACCCTTGCCTTCTCTTACTCAAGTCCTGGGAGCCCTGGCAGACCCAGTTTTATGCTCTTCCTAAGCCACAGACTAAGCCACGTTTTGATGGGTGGGAGGGGCAGGTGGGGGCTGGAAGGGTGGGAGACACTACCTCTGATGATTTTCAGATGAGCTTACTTCTCCAAAGGCAAAGAGAGAGATGGGAGCAGCTCTTGTTGCTAATAACAAACAAAAAAGGAAAGGAAACCTTCTAGCCTGACATGGACTGAATGTGTGTCTTCCCAAAATTCCTAGGTTGAAACTCTACCTCCCAATGTGATGGTGTTAGAAAGTAGGGCCTTTGGGAGGTAATTACAATTAGATGGAGTCATGAAGGTAGATCCCTCCTGAATGGGATTAGTGTTTTTATAAGAATCAGGAGAGAACTTGCTTCCTCTCTCTCTATCTGCCATATTAGGATACAAGAAGTCGGCTGGCTGCAACCCGGAAGAGAGCTCTTGTCAGAACTGGTCCATACGGGCACCATGATCTTGGACTTTAGCCTCCAGAACTTTAAGAAATAAATTTCTGCTGTTGATAAGTCACTCGGTCTGTGGTACTTTGTTGTAGTAGCCTGAACTAAGACACAGCCAAACCAACCCCCCAAACCTGAATGTTCCACAAGGCATTAGCAGTGATGTTTGGGAGTCGAGAATCAAAATGGGGGGAGGCTACCCCTGTCCTCCAGCTCAAGGAAGGGGTCTTGCTCCCCAAACTCAGGGAGCTTCATCTCACAGAGGGAGGCAGACAAAGGGAGGATAGAGACCTGGGAGGCAGCCAGCAACTTTAGCAAGGAAGCCTGAAGTGATTCCCGGCTCCTCAGCCTGGCTGCCTCTCGGTCTGGAAGACCTAAGTAGGGCAGCTGCAGCTCGGGCTGGAGACCCATGAGTGCGCCATTCACATGTGCCCCCATACTGGGGTAGTGAGAGGAAAGCCCTGGCTTATAGGACTGTGCTCTCAACAAAGTCTTGGGGATTTGCTGCTAGCTCAACTCAGCTGTGCTCACTGCCACCCCATCCTCTGCTGCCCCATTCTGCAAGGAGCCTGCTCCAGAGGTAAGGCTTGGGACCCCCGTCGCCTCTGGGACAAGGCCCCCCTTTTGAGCCCTATTCCTCTTTGTGAGGGGTCTCTGAGAAGCAGGGAAGGGGAACATGTCCTTGAGCTTTTTTCTCTAAGTCTGTAGAGCCCGTCTGGGGGTGAGAAATGAACTCTAAGTCTGGGCTCCTGGCCAACGCCACCACTTACTAGCCTTGTGCTCCCTCTAAGCCTCATTTTTTTTTCATCTGTGAAATGGGAACGGAATACCTTCTTCACTGGAGATCTTATGACGATTGAAGGGATAATAAATGCCTCTTTTCTTAGACAGTGGACAGGTGCGTTGGTTAGCTTGGAAGCTGGAGGATAGACCCAATGACCTCTTCAGGTTACTACCTTGCTTGGGCATCTGTAACTCTTGGGAAACTTAAGTGAGTCCAGAAATGACCTTGCAATTGGCCAAGGTAGGTGAGACTTAACAGCTTGTTACCTGTGCGGCTGACAAAGCGACAGAGCCCTCAAGCAATTTTGAGGCGGTCAGGAGAAGGTGTCAATAATGGGCATCTCTTTAGCATCCGGACTGAGTTTCTCAGGCTGCATGCATCAATTTCCAGCCAGCTCCTGCTGATTTGGTTTTCACGGTGGAGTGGTGTGGAACAGCTGACGCTGATGCGCTAGGAGGAGGAGAACAAAGGGAGCATTGTCACATTTGAGTAATGTCGACACTCAGCCAGGAACAAAGGCCCTTGTTATGCAATAGACGTAATGGGAAGGGCCAACCCAGGGCAGTACCCTTGAATTGTAAGGTAGTGGAGCGACAGACAATTTCCCCAAGGGAGATAAAACTAAACTAACTTCAGCTTCCAGCGTCAGGTATTGGGAGGCAAGCGGCTGAGCCGAAAGAGGCTGGTCAACCTTCCAGAAGAGGGTTGTTTCCAATCACCATCCACCAGGGCCACTGTGGCTAGTGGCACAGACTTGAAGGTGATAAGTAGGTGATGAGGGTACAGGGCTCTAGAGAAAAGGCAGGTGACAGGGCAGCAATAGGGTGTTCAGGAAGCCATTGAGATCGAAGAATCATGTAAATCTCAAAGTCAAGGCCCATGTAGATACCAGAAGGAGAGTCAGAGCTCTCAGCCCCCATGAACCCGAGGCACCGCCCCAAACTCAATCCTGCAGTAGAAGCTGCCCGTTCTCGTTCTCTGTCCTCTATCATCCTTGCAGAGTTAGTCAGATCGAAGGGCAGTGGGAGACAGGGAACAGGACAGAGCACTTGCTCATGACTAGAGCAGAGCTATTAAATGTCCTGTGAGGTTGGGACATTTTCATGGAAGACAGAAAAGATGGCCTGCATCTCTGTGGGAGTGGTTTATTTAAAGGTTGACTTCCTGTGCTCCGCTTCTATTGAGGAAAGAGGGTTTAAGATGGCGGTAAGATAGCCAGGGAAATTCAGCAGAGGAGTTTCCTGACCAGGAAGACTGTGACCACGTGAGCAAGAAAGTTGGGAGATTTCTTTTCTTTTGAAAAAGACAGGGTGGCAAGCAGTATAGGAGAGGTTGCAGCATCTTTAAAACACAGGAGGCTTCCTTTCTGTCTGGGATGGTTAGAGGTAGCTTGTCCTATAGGTAAGGGGATGCACAATTAACCTCTCTGATTCCCAAGTTCTGCAATCTTCTGATCCCCCTGTGTGGCCCCTGCTGCCTCACCCATCCAACCAGACTCAGCCTGTATGTATGATAGTCGTGGGTGACATTTTTCATACAGTTTATCAGAGCAGACCATGTCCTGTCTGAATACCTCCAGGACTGATCTGCCTGAATATGAGGTTTACCGCTTTCTGATTTTCATGAATAACATTTTTTTTTAATTAATGTTATAATAGATTACAACCTTGTGAGATTTCAGTTGTACATTTTTGTTAGTCATGTTGTGGGTACACCACTTCCCCCTCTGTGCCCTCCTCCCACCCCCCCTTTTCCCTGGTAACCACCGATCAGATCTCCTTATCAATATACTAAATTCCACCTATGAGTGGAGTCATATAGAGTTCGTCTTTCTCTGACTGGCTTATTTCGCTTAACATAATACCCTCGAGGTCCATCCACGTTGTTGTGAATGGGCCAATTTTGTCTTTTTTTATGGCTGAGTAGTATTCCATTGTGTATATATACCACATCTTCTTTATCCAATCATCAGTTTCTGGGCATGTAGGCTGGTTCCACGTCTTGGCTATTGTAAATAATGCTGCGATGAACATAGGGGTGCAACGGACTCTTCAGATTTCTGATATCAGGTTCTTAGGATAGATACCCAGTAATGGGATGGCTGGGTCATAGGGTATTTCTATTTTTAACTTTTTGAGAAATCTCCATACTGTTTTCCATAGTGGCTGTACCAGTTTGCATTCCCACCAACAGTGTATGAGGGTTCCTTTTTCTCCACAACCTCTCCAACATTTGTCACTCTTGGTTTTGGATGTTTTTGCCAATCTAACGGGTGTAAGGTGATATCTTAGTGTAGTTTTGATTTGCATTTCCCTGATGATTAGCGATGATGAACATCTTTTCATGTGTCTATTGGCCATATTCATATCTTCTTTTGAGAAATGTCTGTTCATGTCCTCTGCCCATTTTTTGATTGGGTTGTTTGTTTTTTTGTTGTTAAGCAGTGTGAGTTCTTTGTATATTATGGAGATTAACCCTTTGTCGGATAAGTGGCTTGTGAATATTTTTTCCCAATTAGTGAGCTGTTTTTTTGTTTCAATCCTGTTTTCCCTTGCCTTGAAGAAGCTCTTTAGTCTGATGAAGTCCCATTTGTTTATTCTTTCTATTGTTTCCCTCAACTGAGGAGTTACAGTGTCCGAAAAGATTCTTTTGAAACTGATGTCAAAGAGTGTACTGCCTATATTCTCTTCCAAAAGACTTATTGTCTCAGGCCTAATCTTTAGGTCTTTGATCCATTTTGAGTTTATTTTGGTGTGTGGTGAAAAAGACTGGTCAATTTTCAATCTTTTGCATGTGGCTGTCCAGTTTTCCCAGCACCATTTGTTGAAGAGACTTTCTTTTCTCCATTGTAGGCCCTCTGCTCCTTTGTCGAAGATTAGCTGTCCATAGATGTGTGGTTTTATCTCTGGGCTTTCAATTCTGTTCCATTGATCTGTGGACCTGTTTTTGTACCAGTACCATGCTGTTTTGATCACTGTAGCTTTGTCGTATGTTTTGAAATCGGGGATTGTGATTCCACCGGCTTTGTTTTTCTTGCTCAGGATTGCTTTAGCAATTCGCGGTCTTTTGTTGCCCCATATGAATTTTAGGATTGTTTGTTCAATATCTGTGAAGAATGTTCTTGGGATTCTGATTGGGATAGCATTGAATCTGTATATTGCTTTAGGTAGTATGGACATTTTAACTATGTTTATTCTTCCAATCCATGTGCAAGGAATGTCTTTCCATCTCTTTATGTCGTCGTCAATTTCTTTCAAGAAAGTCTTGTAGTTTTCATTGTATAGATCCTTCACTTCCTTGGTTAAGTTTATCCCAAGGTATTTTATTCTTTTCATTGTGATTGTGAATGGGATTGAGTTCTTGAGTTCTTTTTCTGTTAGTTCATTGTTAGTGTATAGAAATGCTACTGATTTATGCACGTTAATTTTATACCCTGCTACTTTGCTGTAGTTGTTGATTATTTCTAATAGTTTTTCTGTGGATTCTTTGGGGTTTTCTATATATAAGATCATGTCATCTGCAAACAACGAGAGTTTTACTTCTTCATTACCTATTTGGATTCCTTTTATTTCTTTTTCCTGCCGAATTGCTCTGGCCAGCACCTCCAGTACTATGTTGAATAGGAGTGGTGAAAGTGGGCACCCTTGTCTTGTTCCTGTCCTCAGAGGGATGGCTTTCAGTTTTTGTCCATTGAGTATGATGTTGGCTGTGGGTCTATCATATATGGCCTTTATTATGTTGAGGTACTTTCCTTCTATACCCATTTTACTGAGGGTTTTTTATCATAAATGGGTGTTGGATCTTGTCGAAAGCTTTCTCTGCATCTATTGAGATGATCATGTGGTTTTTGTTTTTCATTTTGTTGATGTAGTGTATCACATTGATTGACTTGCGGATGTTGAACCATCCCTGTGTCCCTGGTATAAATCCCACTTGATCATGGTGTATAATCTTTTTGATGTATTGCTGTAATCGGTTTGCCAAAATTTTGTTGAGGATTTTTGCATCTATGTTCATCAGTGATATCGGCCTGTAGTTCTCCTTCTTTGTGTTGTCCTTGTCAGGTTTGGGGATCAGGGTGATGTTGGCTTCATAGAATGTGTTAGGGAGTTCTCCATCTTTCTCAATTTTCTGGAACAGTTTGAGGAGAATAGGTATTAAGTCTTCTTTGAATGTTTGGTAGAATTCTCCAGAGAAGCCGTCTGGTCCTGGACTCTTATTTTTGGGAAGGTTTTTGATTACTGTTTCTATTTCCTTACTTGTGATTGGCCTATTCAGATTCTCCATTTCTTCCTGATTCAGTTTGGGGAGATTGTAGGAGTCTAGGAATTTGTCCATTTCTTCCAGGTTGTTCAATTTGTTGGCATATAGTTTTTCATAGTATTCTCATATGATCTCTTGTATTTCATTGGTATCTGTTGTGATTTCTCCTCTGTCATTCCTAATTTTATTAATTTGCGATTTCTCTCTTCTTTTCTTGGTGAGTCTGGCTAGGGGTTTGTCAATTTTGTTAATTCTTTCGAAGAACCAACTCTTTGTTTCATTGATCCTTTCTATTGTCTTTTTTGTTTCAATATCGTTTATTTCTGCTCTTATTTTTATTATTTCCCTCCTTCTACTGACTCTGGGCTTTGTTTGTTCTTCTTTTTCTAGTTCTGTTAGGTGTCGTTTGAGGTTGCTTATGTGAGCTTTTTCTTGTTTAGTGAGGTGGGCCTGTATTGCGATGAATTTCCCTCTTAGGACTGCTTTTGCTGCATCCCAAATGTTTTGGTATGTCGTGTTCTCATTTTCATTAGTCTCCAGATAAAATTTGATTTCTTCAATGATCCATTGTTTGTTGAGAAGCGTGTTGTTTAGTCTCCACATTTTTGCACCTTTCTCTGCTTTTTTCTTGTAGTTGATTTCTAGTTTAATAGCATTATGATCAGAAAAGATGCTTGATATTATTTCAACTCTCTTGTATTTATTGATGTTTGCTTTGGTTCCCAAAATATGGTCAATCCTTGAGAATGTTCCATGTGCACTTGAGAAGAATGTGTAACCTGCTGTTTTTGGATGAAGTGTTCTATATATATCTATTAAGTCCATCTGGTCTAATTTTTCATTTAATTCTATTATTTCCTTGTTGATTTTCTGTCTGGATGTTCTGTCCATTGGTGTTAATGGTGTGTTGAGGTCCCCTACTATTATTGTATTGTTGTTGATGTCTTCTTTTAGTTCTATTAAGAGTTGCTTTACAAATTTTGGTGCTCCTGTGGTGGGTGCGTATATATTTATAAGTGTTATGTCTTCTTGGTGGAGAGTCCCTTTTATCATTATATACTGTCCCTCTTTATCTTTCTTTATCTGTTTTGCTTTGAAATCTACCTTGTCTGATATTAGTATAGCGACACCTGCTTTCTTTTGTTCATTATTAGCTTGGAGTATTGTTCTCCATCCCTTCACTCTGAGTCTGTGTTTGTCTTTGGGGCTGAGGTGTGTTTCCTGGAGGCAGCATATTGTTGGATCTTGTTCTTTGATCCATCCTGCCACTCTGTGTCTTTTGATTGGGGAGTTCAATCCATTTACATTTAGAGTGATTATTGAGATGTGGGGGCCTACCACTACCATTTTGTGTCTTGTTTTCCGCTTTTCTTCAGTTTCCTTTGTTTCTCGTCCCATGGTTTAATCTGTTCTGATGTAGAGCTGCTACTCTCTGTTCTTGTCCTTCTACTTATCTCCTCTGCTCTTGGTTTTGTAGCCCCTTTCCTTTTTTGGATTTTTCAGGAGTGAGGGTTTTCCTGAGGATTTCCTGAAGAGGAGGTTTTGTGGCAATGAACTCCCTTAATTTTTGCCTATCTGCGAAAGTTTTATTTCTCCATCGTATTTGAAGGATATTTTCGCTGGGTAGAGAATTCTCGGCTGTAGATTTTTGTCCTTCAGATTTTTGAATATGTCATTCCACTCTCTTCTAGCCTGTAAAGTTTCTGCTGAGAAATCTGCTGATAGCCTGATGGGGGTTCCTTTGTAGGTTAGTTTCTTTTGCCTGGCTGTCCTTAGTATTTTCTCCTTGTCGTTGACTTTTGCTAGCTTCACTACTATATGGCGTGGAGTTGGTCTTCTTGCATTGATAAAGTTTGGAGATCTATTGGCTTCTGTCACCTGAAGATCCATCTCCCTCACCAGATTTGGGGAGTTCTCAGCCATTATTTCTTTGAATAGGCTTTCTGCCCCTTTCTCCTTCTCTTCTCCCTCTGGTATACCTATAATCCTTACGTTGCATCTCCTAATTGTATCTGATAATTCTCGGAGAGTTTCTTCATTTCTTTTTAGTCTTGCTTCTCTCTCCTCCTCTGCCTGCAGCAATTCTATATTGCCATCTTTCAAATTGCTAATTCTTTCCTCCATATTATCGGCCCTACTGTTCAGAGCATCTAGATTTTTCTTAATCTCCTCTATTGTGTTCTTCATTTCCAATATTTCTGTTTGGTTCTTCTTTATCGTATCAAACTCTTTTGTGACATAGCTCCTGAACTCGTTGAGTTGACGGTCAGAACTCTCTCTTAACTCATTGAGAATTTTAATGATGGCTGTTTTGAAGTCATCATCATTTAGGTTATATATCTCATTTTCTTTGGGATTGTTTTCTGTGTATTTGTTACTTTCTTTCTGTTCTGGAGATTTAATGTATTTTTTCATATTGCTTGATGTTGTTGATTTGTGCCTCCGCATGGAGATAGAGTTTAGTTGCTCCTTTCACTTGTTTCAGCTGCTGCGGTGGGGGAGCAGCTGTTTATGCTGCACCAACCAGGAACCCTGTCCGCAGTTGCTAACTGGGCCTGGGCCCCTCCTCGTAGCCACAGTGGCCCTTTGGATTCCCTCCTCTGCTGTGGGGGCCGTCACAGGGGGGCTTCAGGCTGCTGGTGCCTACTGTTGCAGCCCACCTAGATGTGCTCTCTCCTTGGGGTCTGCAACGGTGTTATGGGCTTTTCCAGTGGCCAGGGGTGGGATCACTTATATTTGTCTCTCCGTTGCTGTCGGCACCCACAAAATCTCACTTGTCCTCTATGGGTCGCAGGAGAGCTATTGGCATCTTCTACAGTCTGTGGTTAGTTCACCTAGCTATGCTGCTTTTGCCCTGGGGTCTTCCAGCCTTGTGGCTGGTGGCTGGGTGCCTTCTACTGGTGCTGTGCAGAGGCTTTCCCTAAGGCTGCTGTGAGCCTGTAGGGTTTCCCCCTAGGCTACGACGCTGGGTCTCTGGAACTCCCCCCAGCCCCAGTCCTCTCCGAGATCTCCGGCTATCCCTAGTCCCACGGGGCGGGCAACGGCAGCTTGGAGACCTCCGTACCCTCAGCGACTCTCTCTGGGACCCTCCGGGCGCTGCCAACACCAGTCGGGGTCTCCCTGCCAATGGCGGGGAGAGACTCTCCCCGCGGGCTCAGGTGTGCAACTCCAAAGTTTCCCTCTGCGTTTAGGAGTAATTGCGGGGGGTTTAGGTAGGGTTCTGGTCACCTGTTTCCACCGTCGCTCCTCTGTTGTATGCTCGCTCCTGCCCTAGATGTGTGTAGATCCTCTGGGGGCGTCCGTTGGAAGAAAGCTGCTTGCGGGTACTAGGCTGCTCGTCGGGTCGGAGAGTTTTCACCTATTTCCACATCCTCCCGGAGGAAAGTCCGTCCGCCTTCCGATGTATAGTCACGTGGGTCTCTCAGACGTCCTGAGATGCTGTCTGGATATCCTTTGTCAAGCGATAAGTGTCCAAATAATTGTAGACTGGAAGGGGGAGAGACAAAGAGGACTACTCACGGCGCCATCTTGGATCTCCGTCCATGAATAACATTTTTTTAAAAAAGATTTTATTTTTCCTTTTTCTCCCAAAGCCCCCCAATACGTAGTTGTGTATTTTTAGTTGTGGGTCCTTCTAGTTGTGGCATGTGGGATGCCACCTCAGCATGGCTTGATGAGAGGTGCCATGTCCGCGCCCAGGATCTGAACCAGTGAAACCCTGGGCTGCCGAAGCAGAGCGCGCAAACTTAAACACTCGGCCACAGGGCCGGCTCCATGAATAACATTTTGAATATCATGATACTGCTTCCTTCTTCACTCTGCTCTTGGGTGAAACAAGCCAACCTTCTCTCCTTCTTTCCGTCTCTGTCTGTCTCTTTGTCTCTGTCTGTGTCTCTGTCTCTGTCTCTCTCACACACACATGCTACAATCAGAACACAGCCCTGGTCCAGATACCTAAACTTGGTCCCCAAATCCTGATGTCTTCATTGGCACAGGGCACACATGAGCCATTTGCATAATACCAGGACACTGTTGTGATGGGTTCTCGCCTTGGCTTCCTGCCATTCGAGCTGTTTAAAGACTGCATTCCTCAGCTGCATGCGGAGATAATAAGAGGAGAAACAGGAGATTCCCTGGTTGTGGAACAGAGAGCAAGGAGGGCAGAAGCAAGGTTCTCCCTCTCTTTTTGTCTCCAGGGAAGACTAGTAAAACATTGCAATAATGATGATGATGGTCACCACTGCCGTGCACCTGCTATGAATGGGTGTGTACAAAGAGATACAATGACAGTTGTCACTCTTGTGCATCTATGGTATGTATTTTACATACATCTCTTCGTTTACTCCTCTCATCAAACCTAGGAGGTAAATATCATTATTCCCATTTTACAAAAGACAAAATAGGATGAAGCATCTGCCCAGACTCACAGGTAGTGGGACAGCCAGAATTTCCATACCCGGGTTATTCTGGCTATGGACTCTTCCTATTTGCCTAACCACTTGCTGTTCCTTTTTCTCCTGGTCCCCTAAGACCTGAGCTCCAGAACCCCAGCTGGGTTTCTGCTCCCACCGTTGTTCAGCTGTCAGGAGGAGATGAGGAGCACATTGCATCCCCCTGGCTTGCCTTCCTGGCCTGACTGTAGGGTCCTTCTTTGCTTCGACCATCTGACCTCAGGGCAGGCAGTTTCCTCTCCTTGGGTGCCCACCTCCCTCTCCTGAATGGTTGAGGGTGCAGGAATGTGCCTGGAGGGCAAGTCAACCTGTCTGAGTAAGAGTCTCAGCAGAGCGATGACTCATTTCCCTCATTTTTCAAAACTATGTTGCTGTTAATCCTTTATTATAAAAGTAAAAATGCTCTTTATAATGCAGGTTTTATTGAAGCACGGTATAGGGCCGAGGCTAATAATGGAGGAAAAATATAGATATACCTCCTTCAAACAATAACGACATAGTATTCCACAGATGAACCCTCAGTAAGTCAATCATGCCCCTACTGTTGGACAGTCAGGTTGCTTCCAGGTTTTTTGTCATTATAAACAACAGCGAAATAAGCAAGTATATACTTACATGCTGCTATTTTTATTTTTATAAGAGAGAGTCTCCAAGGTGAAATTTCTGAGTCAACATGTAAGGATGTGTGTGGGGAGGCAGTGTATGTGTGTGATTTAAATGCCATTGTTACTGTGGTGATTGCTCACCTCAGCTATTTGATGTTTTCTGTGAAATAATCTAGTCATGGAACTTCTAGGAATGGAACTACTATTTTTAATGGAGTTAACTTTCTTTTGTTCTAGAGGACATTTTTCTTTCTTTCTTTCTTTCTTTCTTTCTTTCTTTCTTTCTTTCTTTTTTGGGGGTGGGGGTATTAGCCCTGAGCTAACATCTGCTGCCAATCCTCCTCTTTTTTGCTGAGGAAGATTGGCCCTGAGCTAACATCTATAATATCTGTACCCATCTTCCTCTACTTTATATGTGCGACGCCTGCCACAACATGGCTTGATAAGCAGTGCGTAGGTCCTTGCCCGGGATCTGAACCCATAAACCCCCGATTGCTGAATCAGAGTGCATAAACTTAACCGCTTTGCCACTCGGCCAACCCCGAGAACATTTTTATAATACATTCTTTTCCTCCTAACATTTTAAAAATTTCAAACAAAGTTGGAAGAATTTTACAGTCAACACCGGTGAACTTGGCACCTCGATTCTACCTATCATTAACATTTTACTATATTTGTTTTATTATCTATCTGTCTACCCATTCTCACCATTCATCAATCCAACTATATTGATTTCCTATGGCTGCCGTAACAAGTACACAGACAGGTGGCTTAAACAATAGGAATTTATTGTCTCAGTTCTGGAGGCTGTAAGTCTAAAGTCAAGGTGTTCACAGGGCCGGTTCCTTTGAGGGAAGAATCTGTTCCAGGCCTCTCTCCTTGGCTTATAGATTGCTGTCTTCTGTCTGTGTCTCTTCACGTTGTCTTCCCTCAGTGTCTGTCTCTGTGTCCATATTTCACTATTCTAAAAGGACACCAGTCATATTGGATCAGGGCCCATCCTAATGACCTCATTTTAACTTGGTAATCTCTATAAAGACCCTATCTCCAAATAGGGTCACCTTCTCGGGTACTGGAGGTTAGCACTTCAACATAGGAATTTTGGTGGGAACACAATTCAACCCATATTACCAACTTATTTTTTGATACATTGCAAAGTAAATTTCAGGCATCCCCTTAAATACTTCAGCAAGCGCATCATTGGGTAGAGTTCTGTACTTGTTTACGATTTTTTAAATGTAAAATTTACATATACTAAAATGCTCACTTCTTAAGCATACATTGAAAGTTTTGACAAATGTAAACACTGGTGTAATCCAAACTTCTATCAAGATATAAAACATTACCATCATTCCAGAAAGCTCCCTCATGGCTCTTTCTAGATAATCCCTGCCCTCCTCGCCCACGGAAGTATATTTAATTTTTTTAATATATATTTCCAGTTGACTTTCTAAAATGCTGATAGAAATTTACAGCCCCACCAGTAATAAATTAAGTGCTCATTACTGCACTGCCCTACTTATTATATTAGTAATAATGAGAGCTAACACTATTGGCTGCCTATTCCATGCAAGGCTCTCTTCTAAGCTTCACGTGTTCTAAATGCTCATTTCTTTCTCACAACAACCCTGTGAAGTAGGTATAATTACTACCCTCATTTTGAAGATGAAGATACTTAGGCACAGAGAGGCTAAGTAACTTGCCGAAGTTTGTACAGCTAGTAATTTGAGACTTGAATCAGGCTGTTTGTTAAAATCAATATTATTTAAATACATATTTTACCAATTTAATGAGCGGAAGTCGTATCTCATATCTGCTTTAATTTGCATTTCCATAACACAATGAGATGGAAAATTTGTTGATCATTTGGATTTTCTCTTCAGTGAACTGCCAGTTCTTATCATTTGCCCCATTTTCCTCTTGGGCTGTTAGTCTATCTTATCAATTTGTAAGACCTCTTTGTATATTAAGGACTTTATCTCTTTAATATATCATTCTAAATATTTTCCCCATATTGTTTAATTTTCACTTCCTTATGACATCTTTTGCCAGAAACTAAAAAAAAATTGTGTGTGGTTAAATAGCTCGTTTTTTTCTGTTTCCCTGTATGATTGTAGGGTTTTTCGTATCTTCTTTCAAAGGTCCTGTGCTTTTCTTATAAACTGTATTCCTCAATATTTTACAGTTTGTGTGCCTTTTGGGAATGGAACTTTTGTTTCCATTTCCATTTCTCACTCATTATCAAGTACAAAGAAAGGAAAGTGATTTTTATATATTTATCTTGTATCTAGTCACTGTATCAAGTTATCAATTATAAAAATTTTTTGTTTTTTTAAAACTGGGTCCCTTGGAGCTTTAAGCTACAAAAGCATTGCAATTTCGAATAAAGATAATTTTGCCTCTTTTAATGTTTTTATGGATTATTTGATTTGGCAGGCATTAGCTAGGTTCTCCCAAATAATATTTAATAATCTTGATGATAGCTTTGCCTTCTTCCTGATTTTTAATGGAAATAGTGTAAAATTTCATTGTTTAGTATAAAGTTCACTTTTTCTTTAGATATTCTTATTATGTGGGAAATAATGCATGAAATGCACGACAGATATGTAAATAATAAAGCATAATAAAAAAAACAAACACCTATGAACCCACCACCCACTTAAGAACTACGACCTGCTCAATATTATTGGTTCTACCAGTTCACCCTCTAGCCTATTCCCTTCCTCCCCAGCTCCAAAGGGGTAACCACTACTTTGCTGTTGCTTTTAAGAAAATATTCTTTATTACATTTAATTGAGTTACTTTATTCCTATTTTACTTAGCATTTTCATTAGGAATAAATGTGAATATTTACTAAATGCCTTTTCAGAATCCATTGTTGTAACTTGGTTTTTCTCTACTGATTGGTTGAAGCTATAAATTAATAGATTTCTTGATGTTGAACTTATATTAATATTATTGGAATAGCCTCTACTTCGTTGTGATTTATTGAGTCTTTTCATACCATTGAGAGGTGTTATTCGCTATTATTGCACTTATAACTTTTATGTCTTTCTTCATAAGAGAAATTAGTCAACGTTTTAATATTTTGCAATATGTCAGATTTTGCTAAGTTAAACTAGCTTTATTCTTCATAAAATAAATTAGAAGGCTTTCCACTTTTTCAATGGTCTGGAATGTTTTAAATAACATAGAAATGATCAATTTTTTAAAGGTTGGATACAATTTGCCTGTAAACACATCTGAACCCAGAGTCATTTTTAATGAAACTTCTTTAGTTAGCTTTCCAATTTCTCACACAGTTATTGTTTGTTCAGATTCTCTTTCCCTCTTTGGGACAATTTTGGGGGTTGTTATTTGACCAGGAAAATCATCCGTGTCCTCTAGAGTTTTAACTGTGTTTGCACATAATATTTATTTATTGCATGTATTGAATATTTGTGGTTATTTACACTCCTGTTTTCCCCGATATTACGTACTTTCGCTTTCTCTCTTTTGTCTTTAATCAACTGTGCAGGGATTATCTTATTTTACGATCTTTTTCTCAAAAAACTGCCTTTTGACTTTTTACTGCTCTAATTTTTTGTTGTTTTCCACTACATTCATCTAAACATGTGTCTTTATTAATTATTTTTTCTAACGTCTTTTGGTCTACTTTGTCATCATATCATCTAGTTTTTTAAGTTGAACACTTATCTATTTTCAATTTAATTAATAATAAAAGGGGAAATTTAAGACCACTAAAATTTCTGTGAGTAGCTTTAGCTATGCTGGATAAGTTCTGATATGTAGTATTTTCTTTCTGATTATTTCCTATTTGTTATCTACATGTAATCATTGTTTAGGCCCTTCTTCAGTGGGCCTGCCTGTTCCACGCCTCCTTCTTAGTCATTCCCTTTCAAGATCCCAGAGTGCCTTAAGTGACTTGTAATTTTGCTTTCCTTTCTTATGGTTTTTGTTCCCTTCAACCCCATATAGGGCAGGTTGTTTGGGCTTCTACAAGCGGTGTCAAATTGACAAGTGGTGGAACACAATCATTTCTGCTTTTTTGAACCAGAGATGATTGTACTGGCAATTGTTACCCCTCTGTTGAGGTTTAAGGAGGGTATTTCCCTGCTCCTAGGTCTATAGAAGGTACTTGGAGAAATTCCACCAGTGCAATTTCTTCCTGGACCCCTAGGAGTAGCCGGATCCAGCAAAGTTTCCTTTCTAGAACTGCGCAAAGCAGGCAGTTAGAGCCCCTCTCCAAGTTGGTTCGCCACCTTCTGTTGGCTAAGCTCCCTCCGCCTCTCTGAAACCACAAAAGTCCCCAACTTCTCCCCAGGTTTAAGGAAATGCAAATCTGGTGCTCTGTTGCTGGAATCTTCACTCTTGCCTGGATCGAAGGAGAATAAAAGCCCATTATCTTTCCACACGATCCCTGAGAGCTCCGTGGACTCTCCAGGCGCTGCCAGTTGGATTGCCTTGGTTGTGGCATCATCGCCTACTGTTTCATGGAGCTGTAGCTATTTCTTTTTCAATGCTATATAGTATTCCACTGATGCCCATAGTTTATCTGTTCATTCTACAGTTGAAGGGTTTTGGGGTTATTTCCAATTTGGCCTACCGTAAGCAATGCTCTGCAAATATTGCAGTAGGTGTTTCCTGGTGCACACGGACATACTTTTTTTACAACAATGTAGTCTGCTACTCCTAGGGATCGCTAAGACTTTTTCAGGGGTTCGTGAGGTCAAAATTTTTCATAAGACATTATGTGCTTTTTTCATTGAGTTTACTTTCGTGCTAATGGTGCAAAAACAATGGTGGCAAAACTAGTAGTGCCTTAACATGAATCAAGGCAGTGGCACCAGACCGAACCAGTAGTCATTGTATTATTCACCACAATGTACTGCAGTTTAAAAACTGCTTGCTCCATTATTAATGTCATTTATTAAGCAGGAAAAATGATTAATTGTATTAAATCTTGACCCTTGAGTACATGTTTTTTTTTTTTAATATTCTGTGTAGCATCAAAAAAAATCTAGTACCTAGGAAATATTTAAGAAGGGCAAGACTTTTCCAAGGAAAATTCTGTAACTTCATTGAAGAATATTGAATAAGACTTAAATAGATGAAGAAATATGCCCCATTCATAGATTAGGAGTCTCAACACTGTAAATATGTTAATCTCCCAGTTTATTTGAAGAGTCAATGCACAGAGATAGCTGACTTTGTTTTACATTTTTGCAAAACTCTGTAATGTTTGGCTTAATGGAAGAGAACTTAATTCCTAGGTAGTTGATATATATTTTTTTTCAATGTCTGCCTCCTTTTTTTTTTGAGGAAGATTAGCCCTGAGCTAACATCTGCCACCAATCCTCCTTTTTGCTGAGGAAGACTGGCTCTGAGCTAACATCCGTGCCCATCTTCCTCTACTTTATATGTGGGACACCTGCCACAGCATGGCTTGACAAGTGGTGTGTAGGTCCGCACCTGGGGTCCAGACTGGGCCGCCAAAGCAAAATGTACGAACTTAACCACTGTGCCACCAGCCCGGACCCAGTAGTTGATGCTATTTATTTATTTATTTATTTTTAAAGATTTTATTTTTTCCTTTTTCTTCCCAAAGCCCCCCGGTACATAGTTGTATATTCTTCGTTGTGGGTCCTTCTAGTTGTGGCATGTGAGACGCTGCCTCAGCATGGTCTGATGAGCAGTGCCATGTCCGCACCCAGGATTCAAACCAACGAAACACTGGGCCGCCTGCAGCGGAGCGCGCAAACTTAGCCACTCGGCCATGGGGCTAGCCCCAGTTGATGCTATTTTTGATGCCATTATGAAAGGTGTCTTTCATAAATTTCATTTTCTGTTAGTGGCTGACATACAAAAGTATCATTTAAAAAATATTAGTTTTGTATCCAGCAAACCAACGCTAATAGTTTAATTGTAGATTCTTCTGGATTTTCCAGGTGCACAATAATTTCACCAGTGAATAGTGACAGTTTTATTTCTTCATTTACAATCTTTGTAGCTTGTATCTATTTTTCTTGCCTTAAAGCACTGGAGAGGATCTCTAGGACAATGTTGGACAGTAATTGTTATACCAGACATCCTTGTCTTAGTCAACGTTTTATAACTATTCTTTACCACTTTAAGAAAGCTCCCTCTCAGAGAACCCTGAGCAGCCCCACTGCCTCTGCCAACCTAGTTACCATGACACCCAGAAGGAGCCACAGCCTCCACAGCCAGCCCCAGGCACCATCACTGCAACCACAAGCAGCAAGGCTGAGACCCAGCACCCTGCTGCTCCCACCCTTGGCACTGCCCACACCAAGCCTGATGCCACCTGCAGCGGCCTACAGAGCTGCAGCCAGGGTGCCCTCACCTCTGCAGTGTCAAGAAAGTCCTCACAAGGAAAGTTTCGGGAACAGTAAAATGGCTGAATGTAAGAAACGGATATGATTTCATCAATAGGAATGACACCAAGGAAGATGTATTTATTTGCCTACCAGACTGCCGTAGATAACCCCAGGAGCTATCTTCACAGCGTAGGAGATGGACTGTGGAGTTCGATATTATTGAGGATAACCAGGTGTGGAGTCAGCAAACATTACAGAACCTGCTGGAGTTCCAGTGCAAGAAGTCAATACACAGCAAACCGGAACCAAGATTGACTACCCACACAGCAGGGGTGCTCCAAGCAATTACAACAGAATGACCAGAGCAGTGAGAGTGGGAGAAAGAATGAGGGATTGGACAGTGCTCCCGAAGGCCAGGCCCAACAGTGCCAGCCCCACCACAGGCCACAGTGCCTACCCTACTACCTGCAGAGACTCTCTGGGCATCGACCACAATATTCCAACCCTCCTGTGCAGGGAGATGGGATAGAGGGGGCTGACAACCAGGGTTCAGGAGAGCAAGGTAGACCAGTGGGACAGAACATGTATCAGGGTTAGAGGCCACCATTCCGCAGGGGCCTTCCTCGCCAAAGACAGCTCAGAGAGGACAGCAGTGAAGAAGATAAGGAAAACCAAGGAGAGGAGACTCAAGGTCAGCAGCCGCCTCCACACTGGTACCGCCGCAACTTCAATTACCGATGCAGTAGCCCAGAAAATCCTCAACCACGAGACAGCAAAGAGACAAAGCAGCAGATCCACCAGCTGAGAATTCGTCAGCTCCCGAGGCTGAGCAGAGCGGGGCTGAGTAACTGGTGCTTACCATCTCCACCACCGTCGGGTTTAGTCATCCAACAAGAAGAGATGAACATGAAATTCCAGCAATAAGAAATGAGGAAAAGACTGGAGCTGAAGACCTTAAATGCTTGATTTTTGTCTGTTGACCAGATAACTAGAACTATCTGCAATGTTTATACAGCTTGGGGTTTTTGTTATTTATATGGAAAGATGTCTCTCTTTGGTAATGACAAACTTTTTTCAAAGCTTGGTTTTTCTCAATACATCTTTAAAGGTTTTTAAATTGTTTTATGCCTAGTCAAGTGGAGATTTTTAAGAGTCTCATTTTAAATTTGTAATAAAAGTTTACAATTTGATTTTTTCAAAAGAGTCCACAAACTGCAAGCACCCGTTAATAAAGGTCTTAAATAATAATAATAAAAGAAAGCATTCTCTCTGTTTCTATTCAGCTAAATGATTTTTCCTTAAAATTATAAATGAATGTTGCATTTTATCAAGATTTTTTCCACATCGATTGTGATAGTCGCATGATTTTTCTCCTTATCCTATTAATAAGGTAAATTACCTTGGCTGATTTTTCTAATGTGGACTCAGCCTTGCATTTCTGTATCACATCCAACTTATTCATGATCTATATCTTTCTATAAATTGTTGGATTCAATTTCTAAAATTTTTTTTGAAAATTTTTGCATATGTGTTCATGAGTGAGACTTGCCTATAATTTTCCTTTCTTTCAATATTTCTGTCAGGCTTTGGTATCAAGGTTATACTTAAGTTGGGTTCTCTTATTTTTTTATTCCTCATGATTGTATAAAGATTCAAGTAATTCTTCCATTAATTGCTGATAGACTCACTGGTGAAACCATCTTGACTTAGAGTTTGCATTCAGCAATACGTATTTTTCTTTACTACTCATTCAATTTCTTTAATGCTTACATAGAATTATTCAGTTTTTCTCCATAATTTATTTATTTGAATTCTATTGATGGAAATGTCAATGGCTTTCAGTTTTTGCTATTACAAAGGATGCTGCAATGAACACATTTATACAAGTATTTTGCAATTTTGTGTGTATCTTTACATTTTTAACATATTTTTATCAGATCAAGTCTTACAAGAGAAGTTGCTGCATCACAAAGTATGAACTTTTTTTTTTTTTTTTTTGCAGGGGAAGATTAGCCTTAGTCTAACATCTCTTGCCAATCTTCCTCCTTTCCCCCCAACAAAACCCCAGTATATAGTTGTATATAGTTGTAAGTTCTTCTGGTTCTTCTATGTGAGCTGCTGCCACAACATGGCTACTGATAGACAAGTGGTGGTGTTCTGCACCCGGGAACTGAACCTGGACCGCCAAAGCAGAGTGCGCCAAACTTTAACCACTAGACCATCAGGGCTGGCTCAAGTATGAACATTTTTAGACATCTTTGTCTTAATATCAGACCATTTCTTTCCTGAAGAAGCAGCATTGGATAGAGAAATGGACTCTGTATTAATTATGTGGGTAAGAAATTAGCCCAAAACTTGATGGCTTAAAACAACAATAAACATTTATTATCCGCATAGTTTCTGAGGATCATAAATTTAGAAATGGCTTAGCTGGGTGATTCTGACTTGAGCTCTCTCATGAGGCGGTCATCAAGATGTTAGCCAGGGCTGTGTCTCAAGGCTCAACTGATGCGGGAGGATCCACTTCAAGATGGCTCACTCGTGTGGCTGGCGAGTTGGTGCCAGTCTTCGAAAGAAGGCCGCAGTTTCTCCCTCAGTGTGGGCTCTCCACAGGCTGCTTGAATATTGTCACAACACGGTGGTTGAGTTCTCCAGAACAAGATGAGTGACAGAGAGAGAAAGAGAGCAATGCCTTTTGAACTGGCTTTGGAAATTACACACCATCACTTCTGCTACATTCTATTCCTTAGAAACAAGCCACTGATCCTGGCCCACAGTGAAGGGAAGAGGAATTAGACTCCTCTTTCTGAATGAACAAGTGTCAAAGAAATTGTGAGCATATTTTAAAACCATCTCAGCCTCCCTCTAAGCCTTGTTTAAATGGATTGATCTCCTTGGTATAAGCCTTCACCAAAAACACGTTTCTGAGGGGAAGTTCTCAGTGTGTTGAAGTCACTGAGGAAAATGAGATCAGCTGGTAAGAGTGTGGAACCGGGGCTACAAGCTGCCGAGTACCTGTTGTCCTTAGTGTCCAGTGTCCTTAGTGTCCTGGCTGCTATCCAGGCTCAAGATTTATGTCTTAATTATGTAAATGGAGTGATTATGCCATCAGGGGCTCTGGTAAGCTAATTACTAAACAAGAAATCAATGCCGCTGAAGTCAAAACTAATGAATCCCAAGGGTCCCAACACTCTGGCTGTAATTGCAATATTGAGGATCTTATTTCAAGACACTGTGCCGGAGAGCTTGGAGGGGAGAGGGAAGAAGCCTTCTTATCTAGGCTTCCTTTCCTCATTGATGCTAGGGGCTGGAAACAATCCCTAGCCACCCCTGTCCCATTTCATGGCCACCTCTGCACTTACCCCATCAGCCTGTGAAAGCTCAGGCTCTGGGAAGTGACCATATGGACTATTGTGGCCAGTTACAGGGGGATGGAGGGACTTCAACCAGAGCATCAACTCAATTAGATGTGACATTTGCGTTTGGAGGATGGAGGCAGGTGAGAGGGTTTCACTAGGGTCCCTTTCTCCACAACTCTCTGCTTTTCATGAGATGTCTGATTCCCCCTGACAACAGACAAGACTGGACAGAGAGGTCTCTTGACTCTAAAGACCCTGGAGGCATGAGAGCGCCTACTCTCCTTGTTGTCCACCCTTCCCCCTCCCCCACTCTGACATCACAGGGCTCTGGGCTCTGTCTCTCTTGCTTTCTGTGGCTATTTTTCCTTTAATTCCAAATTGCCTAGTCTTGCCCTCAGCTTTTATCCAGTGCTACTACAAGAAATAGCCATGTGCAATCTGGTTTTGCAATTATAAAAATACTGTTGAGGACCATGACTGGTACATCTACAACAAGATGGTGAGGGGGATTTATCCGGTGTCCCGGAATTGTGACTAAAGTCCAAACTAAAGCAGTGGACAAGAGGCACTGAGAAACCCTGCATTCTATAGAGAGCTGCTCAGGAGCAGAGCCAGCGCATCCTGGCAATATGACAATGCGGTTTGAAAACCATACATTGCCGAACCAGCTTTCCATCTTCAACCCACACTCCATCCTGACCCTTGTTCCTCCACCCTTTTTTATAGAAGGACAGGACTGGGGAATAAGGGGAGATGGCACCAGAGCAGCCAACCTTACAGTGTTCATGATGATGGACAGTTCCCTTTTCTTCCCGTAGGAAGACATACATACAAAGACCACTGGCTACTTCTGGTCTAGAGATTTCTGTAAGAGGCCTATAAAATGGCCCATGCCAGCAGAGGGAGAAGGGACTGTAGAGAGCCTGGGAAGGAAGGACTGGAGGTACCCCATCCCAGTTCCCCTTAGACCCTGGAGAACACAGAGGAAGCCCACAGCCTTTCCTGTGGTCCCACCTAAAGAAGCATGGAATGAGAAGGGTCAGGAGCTATGAGCTGCCCAGGTGGTTGCCACAAGTGAGGAGAGTCTCCACTCAGAGAAGACTGGGAGCCATAGCCCAGATTGAGGGGGACTTTGCCACCTCTTTTCTGAGTGGGTCCTTGTGTGAGAGGAGACCCAGGTTGAATGGAGCATTGCTCCAAATTATCATCCTACCTTCCACGTGGAGACTACCACTTCAGCACTAGCCTCACATGGTCCAGACTGAACCAGGCCAAGATCCAACATGCCTCCTCACCACCACTGGCCCTCAGCCATGCTGAGATGCCTCCCACCTCCCTGTCCCTCTTTCCTGCCCCTAAGCCTGGAAAGCTAGACCCAGAAGCGAGAGGAGGAGCAGAAGTAAAAGAAGAGACTATGTTTCTAGCTCCTTCCACCTTCGGTCCCTAGAGCCACAATCTTCCTGGGGCTTATGGTGGGGAGGAAAAGCTTTGAATCAGATATGGATTTGGAGTTTTAAGCTGACTGGACTGAGTTTTTAATAACTGAAAGTGACAAGAACATTCACTTTCTGCCCAAAGTATCATTAAGTGATGGGGGAAAGGGATTCAACAGAACACAGCAGAAAGCAGTGACTGGAAAAAATTAACTTTTGTGTTTATACCCCACTGAGTTGAGGCTCTTCAATAACTCACTACACTTCGTTCCAGTCAATGCTCTCTAAAGAAAGGCCCATGGAGGGAAATTATTCTCAGAATTTTTTGCAAGGCTGTCCAGGACGTGAGGAAATGAGCACATTCACACACTGTGGGAGTTAAGGTAAATTGTGAAGTTCTTTTGTGAAGCCTAAAAAGTGTGTATCTTTGACCCAGCAGTTTTTTATTCTTAGGAGTAGATTTAGTTATTGTTCAACAGATTTTCTGGAGTACCAATTATGTGCCAAGCACTGTTCCGGGTATGTTGACCAAGACAGACATGATCCATGATCTGTGTCCTCATGGACATTACAACTTGGTGAAGGGGAGAGGCGGGGAAACAGGGTATTACAATACAGCTCAAGTCCTGCTCTAGCAGAGTGAAGGGCAGGTGATGGTGGCCACCGTGAGAGGAACGTCTGACCCAGTCTGTGCTGCTGATGGTGATGGCGGGGTGTCAGGGGAAGATCATCTGAGTAAATGATGTCTAAGAGAGGAATAGGGGTAGCTAGGTACGGGATCGCAGGCACAGGAAGAATGTTCTAGACAGTAGGAAGAGTATGTGCAAAAGCACAGAGGCAAAGAGAACATGGCATGCTTAAGGGACCCAAAGAAATTCAGTTTGGCCAGAAAGCAAAGCAAGAGTGAGGGGATTAGGAGGGAGGCAAGGGAACCTAAGGAAATGATTCTGAGCGCACGTAAAGACTCACCAAAGAATCATTTGTGACTATGATATCTGAAGCTCGGAGACAACTTAGATGTCAAACAATAGGTTCCTGGTGACACCAGCACAATAGAACACTACACAGCTATTAAATGATGCCGTGGAAGAAGATTTATTGACACAAAAATATGTTTGATGTTATATTGGCAAATAAAAAATCATGATATAAAATAGTTTATATAGTATGTGATTTTTTTTTTTTTTGGTTAGTGCCCATTGAGTCAATTCCAACTCCTAACAACTCTGTGTACAGCAGAGCGGAACCCTGCTGGTCTTTTTGTGTGTGTGTGTGTGTCATCCTCTCATCTTCAGGTGCCATATCAGATAATGCTCTGCTGCTATTCATTGGGTTTTCATGGCCCATGTTTTTGGAAATAAGTGGCCAGGTCTTCTTCTTAGTTTGTGTAGTCTGGAAGCTCCACTGAAACCTGTCCACCGTGGGTGATATTTGAAACATTGTTGGTATTTGAAATACTGGTGGCATAGCTTTCAGCATCACAGCAACACATAGCTGCTATAGTTTGACAACCAAAAGACAGGTGTTTGGTGTCTTTCCCTGACCAGGAAATGAACCTGGGCTTCAGTGGTGAGAGCGCCATATTTTAACCACTAGACCACAGGGCTGGCTATGTATAGTATGGTCTTATTTTTATTTTAAAAATTATACGAAGATTTTGGCAAAAATATGTATCAACAAGTTAATATTTATCTCTAGGTGCCGGGATTTGGGGTGAATTTTATTCTTTCCTTTTGCTCAACTGTAGTTTCTACTGTCATTTATCTGTGTGCAAGTACCGCTTGAGTAATAAAGGAGTGAAACTTGTAAGAGAGAAAATCACCAAAATGTAAACTTAAAATATTTAGTGTCAGGAAAATCTTAGCCTCTCTTTTAAGCATGAAGAAATTATTCAAAACTGAGAAGAGGAAGTTGGTGTAAATGCAACTGACATGGAATATCAACTTTAACACTTATGGGCTTCAGCAAATTCTGCATGCTCATTCAGACTGTCCACCCACATGCATGCTGCCATTCCCAGCCACATGCACGAGTAGCTGGGCCCCAGGAAGCACCAGCTTCTCATCGATGTCTCCAGTTCTGGCTCCACCTCCTTCTTGGCTTTTGTATAATAAAGCTATGTTCTCTAGTTTCATCTCAGATGCTTCTTTTTATTTTTTTAAACAGCTTTATTGAAGTATAATGGATATACAAAACACTGCACGTGTTAAATGTGTTGATGAGTTTGGACACATGCATATATCTGTGAAACCATCCACCACAATCAAGGTAATAGACATAGCCATCACCTCCAAAAGTTTCCTTGTGACTCTTTGTGGTTTATAGTGTGTGTGTGTGTGTGTGTGTGTGTTTGGTAAGAGTACTTAACATGAGATCTACCCTCTTAATAAAATTTTAAGTCACAAGACAGTACTGTTAGCTATAGGTACTACATTATACAGCAGATCTCTAGAATTTATTTATCGTGCTTTACTGAAACTTTGTACCCACCAAAGGATTTGCAAGCAGATAAGTCTATAACTTTACACTAAAGTTGATTCAAGGCCTTATGAATTCCAGGGAGTCGCACAGCTTTGTCCAGGAAATAGGCATCTTCTGCTGGTCCTACTAGGGTGGCCCACTTGCACACACACATCTAGCATTATGAATATATATCAATGTCTTAGGGAGGCTTGTACAGTTGAGGGTAGAGAAGCTTGTGATGTACTTTCTTTTCTTTGGTAACAATCCTTGTGTTAGTTATCAGGTTTCCTTTTTGCCCTGGATGCCTATAATCAGAAACTCTTGATGCTCAAATATTAGGGTGACAGAAGAGCTCTTCAGAGTCAGCACTTTGAGTTCAATCTGATCCTTGGATAGGGCGCTTCTCCAGCCATGTGGCCCCTCTGTCTAAAGTAGACCAATCTCTTCTCTGTCCCTTGAAAGGAGCATGTGGTCCCCTTTGCCGTTCTGGTGTCTATGCTGGTCCTCTCACAAAGAATTCTTTCTTTATACCACTTTTGGTCTACCCGCATGCTACTGATCAGCCCAGCTCACTTCTCACCTTTGTGAAGGACTCCTCAATGCTACAATTTACACGTGTCCAACCCTATGAGCTTCATGGAAAGAGCACAGACTTTGCCACTGGAAGCCCTAAGATCCAGTTGTAACTTTACCATTTACTAGTTGAGTGATCTTGGGAAATTTACTAATCTTTAAGAAATTCAGTGTTTTTCACTGAGATATTGTGAGGATTACAAGATGCTATATTTTAGGGCCCTCAAATTACCAAATACTACACATATTCAACAAGAATTTATTAAGCACCAATCATGCAACCGACATTAGACTAGACATTACTCAAATGCTAGTTTTGTTCTAACATTCAGTAGTCAACAATAGTCTTCTGAGGAATTTATCAAATAGCATTCTGCTTTGTGCTTCTAATGTTTCACCTGTGAATGTCTAGTTAATTCTATTGTATTTTGCATGTTAATTCCTTCATATTATCAAATATTTATAAAATCCCTACTACGAGCCTAGTGAGGATAAAACGGTGAACAAGAACGTGACCTCCTGCAGTCATGTGGATACAAAGGGGAGATTTTGAAGGCTTTAAGCAAGGCTGTTTTAATGGGATTGATGTCTTTAAAAATATCATGTTTTTTCCAATTAGTGGAACTTTCTTCCTTTCTTTTCCTAGCCAGTCCTTCCATTCTTTGTTTCTGAAATTTGATGTTACCTCCTCCGGGGATATTCCCGGACCTCCTCGTCTGGGTTTGTGCCCTCCCATGTGCACTCTTCATATCCCTGAACAGCTCTCATCACATTGGGTTGCAATAGTCTGGTTGCCCGTCTATACGCCCCTAGGCCATGAGCTTTATAAGGCAACAGAGCTCATGCATCCCTTTCAAATTGGTGTCCCCAGTGTCCAGCCAGAGCACAGAGCAGGCACTCAGTAAGTATTTGCTGAAAAAATGGTGACCCTGGTAAGAGCAGTTTCAGAGAAGTAGTGGGAACAAAACCAGACTACAGTAAGATGAAGCAAGAATGAGAGATGAGTCCTGGAGACAGTGAGAAGAGGTGCTTCTTCCAAGAATCTTACTTGAGAAGAGTTTGGATGAGATGGGCAATAGCTAGAACAGGACATAGGGGACACTGAGGGTTTGTTTTGTAAGATGGGAGAGATTTAAACATATTTTAATGTTGATGAGAAAGATCTGTAAGGAAGGAGATTAAGATATTGGAGATTAATATAAGGAGACTGTATTAGTCAAGTATTATAGCAATAATTTTACATAATAAACAACCCCCAATCTCAGTGGCTTATGGTAAGAATGAACATTTATCTGACTCACTTATGTGTCTGCAGGTTGGCTCTGCATTGTGTTGCAGGTTTGTGTATCTGGGTCTGCTCCTTGTGCTTCCATCCTCCTTGGACCAATGAGCTAGCCAGGCCATGTTCTTCTCATGGTTTTGGCAGATGCTGAAGAGGGATGATCAGAAATGTGCAAGGTCTTTTAAGACTGTGGCTCAGAACAGGCACATTATCACTTTTGCTCACATTCCACTGTCCAAAATATGTCATATGGCAATCTCAATCTCAACATCAATAGGGCAGGGAAAAAATACTCTGCCCACAGTGAGCCATGGCAAAGATGGGAAGCAAGAAAGAATTGTAAGCTAATGATAGAGAAGTATGCATGGCCAAGAGAGAGAGAGAGAGAGAGAGAGACAGAGATAGAGAGATGGAGAAAGAGAGAGAAAGAAAAGATGGAAATAATTGATGAGGTGGATAACTTGAGGATTGAGGATGGCAAGAGAATAAAATATTGGCATATTGGCAATAGAGTGGTTCAAATGAAAAACCATGGAGTCCAGACTAGACAGAGAAGAACGAAAAGAAAGTGGAGGCTGATATGGTGAGTGAGTACGGGAATCAAGGGATGCTGATGAGGCTGAAGTTGAAATGGAGTACAAGGAACTGAGCAAGAGATGGTTAGACAAGACGTCAGAGAGTAAGGCCTTTGAATTTAAAATTTTTGCAGTGGAGCAGTTCAAACTGCTGACCAGACTCAGGCTGTGGCTATGAATAGGAGAGATAAGGTGAAGGTAACTAGAGCTGAGGCGATCGAAGCCCTGGGAGGCCCAGGGCTTGGATGGGTGGTCATGCAGACAATGCAATCACCCAGGGTTACAGCACAGTAAAGCAGCAGCGGGGGCTGGAGGAGACTGTGAGGCAGGATGTCACTGGGGGACCTGGAGAAGACGGGGATAAAGAGGAGTAGGGATACAGGCCTCAGGGAGGCAGGGCCTTACACAGAAGTAGTGGCGAAATTTCTGAAAGCAGTGTCAGGCGGCATGTAGGATGTCATCCCCAGCTGCTGACATCCCCAGCTGCTGACAGAAATATTTCTGGGTTGTGGAAGAAAGAGTAATTCTTCATTGAGGAGCCTGTAGGGGAAGCAACATTCTCGGGGAAGAGCCGAGTTTCAGTTAAGCTGGAAAGAGAAGGGCCCTTGGGGTGAAGAGATTGAGGGAACAGGAAGGTTTGTTCCTTGCAGAGTTGGTTCTGCAGGGAACCATGGGATCTCGCACAGTGGTGGAGGAAGCCCGAGGGAGTGCGAGAGGAGAGGTATGCCAAGGGGAAAGACAGCACAGCGTGGATGTGAGGCATGGCTGGGTCAGTTGGGGAAGGAGAGTGCCAGGTGTTTCTGGAAGGAGGGCATCTACAGCCGAGACAGTTAGTTTCTAGGACTCTCACCATGTGGGAAAAACAATAGTTGTCAGGGATGAGCAGCCCTAACTCACTAGAAAAGCACAAGGCCCTTAGAAAATGCTTAATAAAACGAATAAATGTCAAAGAAAATACTGGAAACATGAGCCACTTTCTCTATTAGAAAGGGCCATGGCTCTAATCTTGGTCCAAGCAAGGGAAAGGGCCAATAGTCTGTGATGCTACAGTAACCTGACCCCCATTGCTTCCAAAGCTTGAGAATTATCTGCCCAGAAATTTCAAAACCTCTGGTTATGGGTTTTGATTTCTCACTAATCTTTATGGGGCTTACCTTGATAATTAAATTACATATAATATTTACCAGGTCACCTCCTCCAATTAAGATGATAATTAGCTTCCATGTTGTACCAGGTATTTACCAGCCTCTGTATGGAAAAGGGCTTAATGAAACAATCAGGACATGTAATCACATTAACAATGGGGAGTCCATGGGGAGGATTTGAAATGTCTATTAGTAGAGTGGAGAGTAACAGGACTTCTTGGTAAACACAGACACAGGACTGACTGTCACAGATCCAATGGCACTTGAAGGAGAGTATGGGCCAGCTGAGAAGACTAAGCACTTTATACCATGGCAGGCTCATTGAAACAGGAAGATGGTGCATGGAACAGTGTGGGCAACAAGTCTTGATAGAGTGATAACCAACAACAACTTATACTACCACTGCCATTTGTCAAATGCTTATTATGCATAAAGCACTGTACCAGGGGTTCTACAAACATTATGCCAATTCATACTTACTGAAACCTTAGGAGGTAAGTATTATACTCAGGTATCTTTTACTGACAAAGCAACCGAGGTTCGAAGAGGTGCCGTAACTTGCCTAAGGTCTTATGGCTAGTAAGCAGCAAAGCTGAGACTTGAATCCTGGTTGAGAAGAGGCATGCTCCTCCACAAGGCAGGAGACTCATGTAAAGCAGAGGCTCTGGGTACAGCGGTGCCTGCTGCTAAGACCACGTGGCTGCCACAAAAATGGCTTGGACCAAGGGTGGCAAGTATATAGCATATGTACTGCCTGTCACTCCCTCCAGTTCTCCCCATGCTAGACAGCTCTAATTTATCGTGAGACTCTTTCCCACTGAGCACAAATGTGGCCTCATAATCTTTCTCACCCCAGCACTCCAGGCAGCCAGTAAGTCAATCAGAACTGACACGTGGGATGAAATCTCTGCCATCCCTGGTGTGGATGCTCCATGGAAACATGAGTGAAAAGCACTGGGCTTGGAGTTTGAGGGACTCAGCTTTGAATCCTGGTTCTCCCTTTTCAAGCAGCTCTAGAACCCGTTTCACCACCCGTGACATCTGAAGGTTGGAGGATTACATTAAACACCAATGTGTAAACCACAGTGTCTGTTGCAGTGTAAGCCCCAGGGAAGTGTTTGCTTTCTTTTGTCATGAATGATGATCAACATGTTCAGCCTTGTATCAGGGGCAAGGGTAGTTTTCTCAAAGGCTTAGAAAACTCTCCGGTGGAGAAAGGCAATGACGGAATAGCCTGGATCCCAGTGCATGGAGAGTGGTGAGTCCCAGGGGCAAGGACCTGCAGGGACAAGAAAGACTGATGTGTTAAAGAGCAGTCCAGCCAGGTTGGAGGGAGGCCCCATGGAATAGAGGGGCAAGGAAGCCAATTCTGGCAGAGACTGAGAATCCCTGGGCCGGCCCCAACCTGGATACAAATCCAAACCTATACCAGCCAAGGTGAGCCAGGCAAGGTGACTTGAAGTGAGGCTTTGACGACCCCAGGATAAAGAATCTGTGCTAGACAAACAGGGTGTGTCTTGCTTGGCCTTTGCTTTATTTTCCATTCAGTCTGTGTTTGGTTTTTCTTTAACTTTCTAAAGTTGCAAAATACCAACTTCTTCTTTATTAATCTGAGGGGAGAGGGGACTGTCTATACCAAAAAGGAAGGTTGGGGCTTCAGAGTGACCTGGATGCCAAGAGTCCTGAGGGCAATGATTGTCTTGGGGGAGAATGAGGAAGAGCCATGGAGCTAGAGAAGCCAGGGAGGGGACGCCCCGGGGTGTGGAGGGGAGGTGATCAGGTAAGCCATCAGCAAGACTATAAGGTCTTCTCCTGCCTTTGATTTCAGTCTTCTGTCAGATTTAACTAGGCAGCTGCATGTCCCTCTTGAGTCCTGGTGACCTGCCCTCTCATTTACCCCTTCCAGGTCTCGACCTTGACTTGATGGAGGTCTAGAAAGAGGCCCTAAAAGGAGACATTAGCAAGTCAGGGATCCCAGCTCAAAGCACTGTATCTGGCCATCTGGGTAGACCCTGCCTCCTAGGGAGAAGGAAAGAAACCATTATTCAGTACTAGGTTCCAGTTTAGGGTGAGTGTGTTAGGCTCTTTTGATGGAAAGGATTGGGGGCTTTCTTGGGTAACCTTGAGTCAGTGTATACATGTGTGTTTGGGGTGAGGGAAGAAGTGTTATAAGGAAGAACATGGAAATAAGGTTATTAGGAATCTCAACCACATGTTCAGGCCTCATGGGTACCAAGGAGGGTTTAACAACCAGGCCTTGCAAGAAGAACAGGAACTGAAGTCCTGCTGGATCATGCAGAGACCAGAACTGGAAGACTGGTCAAGTTCAGGTAGCTCTAGGGGTCAGGACAGATCACCACCCTCAGCACTTCCATCTCCACTGAAGTGTTTTCTACTCACAGGTCCACTTCTTGGTGTTTATCTCCTCAGGCTATGGACAAACCCCTTCATTCTACTCTTATTTTTGGCTTACTTATAATTTACTTTACTCATAAATGTGACTTACTCATGGTTGCTTGTGGCCCTTGCCTCCCCCAATCTCTCTCTGCATCAGTTTCTGCTCCCAATGCCAACAGAACAATTCTCTAGAGAATCTTATAGCTCAAATTCCTAATAAAAAAAATCTATTTGGTCCTGCTCATCATAATTGCCTCACTTGAGAAAGAACTCTTCTAGTCAAATCACCCCATGGATTGCCTGTCTTGGGTTGTCTAACTACAAGAGAAGCTCCCCCATTGAAGGCAGCCTGGGACTGTGCATGTGTACATCTGGTCTGCGTCGTCTCTCTGTCCAGATTGGAAGCTCCCAAAAGCCAGGCCTGGACATTGAGCAGTGCTCTGGCCCGAGACTCTGATACCACATTCTACATCAGTCAGGATGGTTCTAAGGACTAGGGGGTAGGAGCTGAATTTAACAGTGGGAGTCCAATGGCCCCATATATGGAGAGTGAAGGGAAGCAGAGTCTGGGCAGCAGAGCTGAGGGTCAGGCAGTGTCAGGCAGCATTAGTCAGCTGGGTCAACTCCAGTCTTTACTTGTATCCAGTTGTCTAGGTAGAGAAACCTGGTGCTGTTGGATGGCATCTTCCCAAACTGTACCTTGCACAATGGTAGAAGGAGCCTCTCCTGCTTATTGGTTTAAATAATACCCTAGAGCCATTAGTTAGGCAGGAAACTTATTTCCTCCACGCTGGATTTCTTTCCAACGTGGAAAATGCCTTTCAAATGCATATCTTGTCTGGGGCTTATCTCTGTCCAGACTGCCAAGGTCTGGTCACTGAGCAGTGCTCAGGCCAAACCTGAATGGCTCCATACCTCCAGGGTGCCCCTCCAATTCCCACAAAGCCTCTGTAGTCTGAATGGTCAGATAGCTGGTTGTTGCATCCCTGCACACTGGCTTGGGAGTTATCCAGCAGGAGAAAGTAACTAGGAGGAGTCACCCAGTATGAACCAGAAGGTGCAGTGCCTTAGGCTGCAGATGAGTGAGGCCAGGCCTTGAAGGGTTTGGGAGAGGGACGAGTGGAGATATCTGCATTTGAATGGCCCTCTCTGGAGGCTGGGCTGAAGTTGGGTCTAGGGGTAAGTCTGGAGGCAGAGAGAGCAATGAGGAGGCAAATGCTGTGGTCTAAGAGAGAGAGGACCCGGGCTCGAGCTAGGTAAGAGTGCCAGAGAGAACTGGTTCTACAAAGCCCAACAGGGAGCAGCCATGCTGAGCTCCCTGCCCCTGCACCCACCACTCCTGGCACGGGCCTGGGAACCCTCCCCAGCAGGGGCTGCGGGTATTGCTGCTGCTGCCTCCCCATTGCAGTCTGGCTTTCCACAGTTGGGCTCAGCAGTAATTTTCCCCAAACTGTCCTTAGAACTGTCATGGCTTTAACCAAATGATATTGCCTATAGGTAATTATAGGATTATCTAAGGGGCTCAGGGAAACCCAGGTCATTCTCAGGTTTCCAGCTTGAGTGGCAAAGAGGTGAGCCAAGGCCCTCTGGGTGGGAGGGCTTGCTGGATACTGCTGGGAGATGGGCAGGGTGTGGAGGGGGTGAGGAAGGATGGCCGTCCCCCTAGCCAGGGAGGATGTTCCCCATGGGAGTCACAAAGAGAGAAGGGAATGCCCATGCGAGCAGTGGGTTTACTCCATGGTTTCCATGAAGTCACCTGCCTGAGGGGTCAAGCACATCACTAACAATAGTAAATCCCAGCTATGGAGCACTTCCTATGGGCCAGGCATTCTCTCTCAAGGTGCTCAAATATATAGGATCACATTTAATCCTCACAACAATTTTTTTTTTTGATGAAGAAGATTTGCTCTGAGCCAACATCTGTTGCCAATCTTATTTTCTTCACTTGAGGAAGACTAGCCCTGAGCTAACATCTGTGCCCATCTTCCTCTATTTTGTATGTGGGTTGCCACCACAGCATGGCTGATGAGTCATGTAGGTGTGCACCCAGGATCCAAACCCATGAACCAGGGCCGCCAAAATGGAGTGTGCTGGACTTAACCACGACACCATGGGGCTGGTCCATCATAACAACTTGTTAAAACAAATTATTATGTCCATTTTACAGATAAGGAAACTGAGACTTAGTTAAGCAACTTATTCAAGGTCACAAAGCTAGGCAATAACGTACAACTTTTGGAGCCTTATGATTTTGGCCATCCCAGCACAACAGACCCCTGTAGCAGGTATGTGAGAGAACTAGGGAGGGGTAGTCAGAAAGGAAAGCCAGTCGCCTGGCTCTGAGAGAAGGTCAGGAACATGGGCAAGGAAGTTCCTGCTCCTGGACTTGTGTGCTTTTCCCTCTAATGCAAGCAGACCAGTTCAGGGCTGGGTGACTGGTGGGTGGCTGCTTTCTGTACCATCTCTATGAGGAGGAGAAGGGGCTATGCCCAAAGCAACAGTATATCAAAGTACACAGAGGGACAGTGATGTATTTGTCTTATTCCTTTCCTCACCTTCCTCCTTCCGTCTCTGCTACCTCCTGTCTCTCCTCCTCTCTGTGTCTCTTCTCATCTTCTCTCCTCCACTTCAGCATCAAGAGATCTAACAACATCCAGCTATTCTCTCAAAAGCCCTGACATCCAGCTCAATCCAGTTGGGCTCACCCAACCAGCCACCGTCTGTCCTGACTCTAGACATTTGGTCCTACATCTGGACCACTCTCTTCCCCTGCCTCTGATTCTCCCCATCCCTATCCTCATCAAAACTTCCAGACCCCCAGAGCCTCTCAGCTAGGAAACTGGAAATCAGTCAAAATAAACCAACTCACACTAAGTTGAGTATAACAGACAACTCACCTTTAAGCCCTCGGGGGTGGGGGTGTTTATTAAGCCAAATGGATTACTAATCAGAGAGGTTTCTTTTAACAAACATTTGTTCAATCTACCCTGTGATGGGTTCTATGCTGGGGGGCATGCAGGACACAGGGGAGCCAGAGGGTCTCAAGAAGTAAGATAAGAACACAAGTAACAATGCCATGAATGTCACAAAGATGACTGTGACTTTATTTAGAGTAGGGAGTTCTGTCTTAGTAGGGTGTGGGAGATGAGGAAAGGCCTATGGAACACAACCATTTGAGCAGGACCTTGAAAGACCAGAGAGAATTAGACACGTAGATGTGGGATGGGGTGGGGTGGCGGGGTGTCAGGCATTTCAGACAAAGAGATCAGTGTGAGCTTAGCCCTGGAGGTCGGCCTGGAACATGTATCCAGAAGACAATGGGCAATTCCAATGTGTGAGAAAGATGCTTCTGCTTGAAAGTAGGCAGAGAAAGGGATTTCTTCAATACCGTCCCTCAGTTTGTTCCTGCAAGTGAAGGACCTGAGATCTACAATTGCTTTTCCTCCTCTTCTCACGATGCCCCATCCAGTCCAGTCCCTGCCTCTCTGGAAGGAGGGACCAAGTGCTCTTTTGCCTTTCTCCAGGCTTATCCAAGGGCTTGCCTTGAATTACCTCCCAGCAACCCAGCTCCCACCTGACCCTCCAAACCTGTGGGCAGACCCACCTATCATCAGATCTTGCGGAGCCCAGGTGACAGACCTAGGAACCCTCTATGTGGCCCCAGAGCAGCTCCCCAATCTTTCCCAGTGGCTCCTTTCTTTCCTCCAAGTTGACCCCCCCCCCCAAATACTTGGTTTCTGTAGCTACAATAATTGTCCTCCCTCTAAATAACTTAGCCACTATTTATGCCTAATTACCATGTAGCATAATAATGATATCTATAGCACGACCTTTGTCAGATTAGCTTTGCAGAAAGTTTTGCTTCATTATAACACCAAACTTGATTCATCATATACTTTGAGTATCTAACCTCTCCGGGCCTTGGCTCCCACGTATATAAAATGAGGGGTATGGTTTAGATTAGTGCTTCCCCACCTGGCTGGTGCTCAGAACTGCTTGTTGGATCTTAGAAATACGGAATCCTAACCCTGTCCCCTAAGTTCTGATCTGGTAGATCTGACATTAGGCTCCCAAATCTGCAGTTTTCTCTCAGTTTCCCAGGTGTTTCTATTGCATCCATCCACGGACTGACATTTGAGATACACTCTGGGGTGGATCATCTCTGTGACCCTTTCCAAAACTCATTTACTCCCTCATTGGTTCATTTATGGCAGGGAGGACACTAGCAGAGATGAGGCTGGAGATAGGCAAGGGACAGATGTGGCAGACTTTTAATCCATTTTAACAAGATTAGAATTTATCTCAAAGGCAACAGGAAAGACTTTGGAAGGTTTTAAGCAGGGGTGACATGATCAGATTTATGTTTTAGAAGCAGCATTCTTCTGCAGTGTGGAAGATGGGCTGGAGGTGGGAGGCTGGGAGAAGGCTTTGGAAATAATCTGCCTGAGACGATGATGGTGACCTGGATTGGAGTGGTGGCAGTGAGGGTGGAGAGTGGACAGATTCGTGTGGCATTCACAGAGCAGAAAGGACGGGACTGAGTGATTTCTTTTTTCCTTTGGATCTGGGAAGGAGTGGATTATTATTGTTTGGCTCTGTGGGCTTCATCCTTTCCTAAGCTGGAGAACCCCTCAGTGTATGGTTCTTGGTCAGCTCAATGAGAGGCACAGATGCCCCAGATTTTGACTCAAGAGCTGGTGACGCGGCATAGCAGTTAAGTTCGCTCATTTTCCTTCAGCGGCCTGGGGTTTGCCAGTTCGGATCCTGGGTACAGACCTATGCACTGCTTGGCAAGCCATGCTGTGGCAGGCATCCCGCATATAAAGTAGAGGAAGATGGGCACGATGTTAGCTCAGGGCCAATCTTCCTCAGAAAAAAGAGGAGTACTGGCGGCACATGTTAGCTCAGGGCTAATCTTCCTCAAAAAAAACCAGAAAAGAGCTGGTGACTCAGAGAAGCAGGGACAGCGGAGCATCCGTTCTAGAGGCAGCACAAGTAGCTACAACTTTCAGCTTCCAGAAACAGCATGACAGAGTGCCAGGGGGACGCCAGTGTCTGATGCCAGCAGTGGTGGCCATGCCATCTGGTGCCCTGTGTTTACCAGCAATAACTTAGTTCTCACTGGACTGCTGTATGGGCTTGATATTCGTTGAAGACCTAACAGCATCTAGCTCTTTGGTTCCAGACTGTTTTACAAGCCTGGTTCTCTAACCTCCCCTATGATTCTGTGAGCTACTACAATATTGTCAATGAATTCCCTTTCTGCTCGACCTGCCTGAATTGTTTGTTTCTCACATCCACCTTCCCTGACCGCTACCCTGTCTGCATCAGAGGCGGGGAGGGCCTGAGCAGCCAGGGTTAGTCCTCAGCCTCAACGAGCACATGCAGGCAGAGGAGCAGGTTGTGAGGAATAGAATCCTAAATGCTGCTGGTTGGCTTACAGACTAGCTATCCCTCTACTCCTGATTTGCTCACACTCAACAAAGAAAGCTTGGACTGAGCTCTTCTTCACTATTGAGAGCTTTCTCTGAACGGCACAACTCCATTCAAAACCTGAGTGGTTGAACGGTGCTTGCACTGCGGACTGTCTGGAAACTACCATCCTAGTTTCACTGCACGTTCCCAGCTTCTGGAAGAGGAAACCTTTAATAACCTTGCAGTGCTCCCCCAAATTAATGATATTCTTGACCTCCCGAGACGGTTGAAAGGTAAATGAGACCATAAATGAGAAAGTGCTTTATTATCTACAGAAAGGGCTGAAGAACTCCAAGGCAGTGCAGATGGTACATCCCTAAACGCAACTTTGGAAGTTATATATGTTGATTGTTTTCTAAACTCAATCACTTTACACCTATTTACCTGGTAATTCCCAAGATGTTTTATTTTGCTTTTATGTATATGGCGTGTGCAGTGGCCACTGAAATACAACGTTTATATATTTTTTATTGTAGTAAAATATAATTTATCATCTGAACCATTTTTAGGTTTACAGTTCAACGGCATTAACTACATTCACATCGCTGCGCGACCATCACCATCATCCATCTCCAGAACTTTTTCATCTTTCCAAACCAAAACTCTGTGCCTTTTAAACACTGACTCCCTATTCACCCCTCCCTCCGGCCCCAGGCAACCACCACTCCACTCTCTGACTTTTCTAGGTACCTCATAAAAGTAGAATCATACAGTATTTGTCCTCTTGTGACTAGATTATTTCACTCTGAAGTTTCACCCACCTCATAGCATGTGACAAGATTTCCTGCCTTTTCAAGGCTGATTCATAGTCCATTGTTTGTACAGACCACACTTGGTTTATCTATTCATCGATCAGTGGACACTTGGGTTGCGTCTGCCTTTTTGCTACTGTGGATAATGCTGCTATGAACATGGGTGTACAAATACAGTGTATATTTTTACGACATCTTCCCATCAAGTAATTAAACAAAATTGTAATATGGATAATTGCACTTTAATTTATCTGTTTTGTAACTCTGAAGAATTGTATAATAGACTTGCTTAAAGTGGGTCACACCTGTATCCTTTATTGTTCCAAAACAGGAAAACACAAAGAACATCTACAAATGTCCGTTTCACACTGATGTGGAAAAGCCCATTACAGTCTACAGTGAGGAAGTCACCCCCTCACAGTGACTTACACGTGCAGATGTCAAAACCCCCAGGTAACTCTGCTCTCCTGCCTTGGTCAGAGAGTGTACCCTGAACCTCTGTCCTCTTAGAAGGCTGCTCCCCTTCCCCACCCCTCCTTCAGGATGACCAGCCCAACCGACTTTCCCTAGACTATTCTAGTCCCTTCACTAGCTTATTCTGACGTGAGACTGTGGATCTCAGAGCAACATCAGTAACCAAGAATGCTGCACCTCTCTAAGGTTTTCAGCACTTTGAGAGAAACAACACAGTATAAAAGGATGTGCTCATTTTCTTTTCACTCCACACCTCTTCTGACCCAGAAGGACTGCCACCTTAGTGTTCTCAGAGTCATTTGCAAATGGGGCAAGAACAAAATGACAAAAGAGAAGAAGACAAGAAAAGAAAAATTCCCGGAGCTTGAAAATAGGGCTCGGATTTCACCTGCAAAGTAGGTTAAGAATCCAGAGCTGGAATATTACATAGAGACGGTCTGCATTTCCTTCAGCACTTTCTCCAGGGGAAGTTTTCTGGAAGAGCCGAAAAGGGGCAAAATGTATGGAGCACCAATATGTGTCAGCTGTCATTCCCGCTTAACCTTCATGATAACACTGCCATATGGATTTCTGTCCCCATTTTACAACTGAGGAAACTGAGGCTCAGAGACATTCAGAACGTTTGGAAGGTTGTGGAGTTCGGACGTGAACAAAGTCCTGTGTGACTCCAGTTCTGCTCATTTTCTGACTCCTCCCAGGAAGGCATTTCCTTTATCTTCTGTGGGATCATTTTCAGAAGGGCAGCTGTGACGGTCTGTGTCTTTCTTCCTGAGGTGCACCAGAATTTGATAGAGACCAGCAAGGGACGCTGCTATCCAAGCCCCAGCCATGCCTCATTCTTCATCTCGGAGGCCGTTCTTTTGGCACAGGAAGAAGTTCTAGATCTTCCTTATTCTCTGCTGGCTCAGTCCTTTGCTCCCTCATTACTGTGGGCCAACAAAACCCCCACATGCCTCCACCCATCTTCTACCCCCATACCCATTACTAACCTTTTACTTACCACTTTTAACACTAAAAGTGGTAGAAATAAAGATTTAAGTCATACATCAGGAAAAACTTCCCGACTCTGAGGCTCTGGAACATACAAATGTGAAACTTATGAAGGTGGTTGTGCCCCTTTTTCCAGGAAAGCTATAAGGAGGAGGGCCGCCCTGCCCCTGCCTGCCTCCCTGGACTGGCTACAGTGCTGCCTGGAGGCAGGGGGAGGCCGTGAACGACCTCCAGAGAGCCCTGACAGCCTGGGAGGCAGACAGCCTCTCGTGCGGCCGCCTGCTTGGCCGCAGATGTTCCCTGCCATCAATCACTCAGTGCATCTGTTTGCTATGCCACTTGTTTAAAGAGCGAGGCGTTTGCTAATTGAAAACTAAAAGATCCATCCGTCTCACTCGCAGCCAGCATGAAATCCACTCAGCCATGCAAGACTAGGGTGAAAAAGGCAGCGTGGAGCTACAGCGTCCTTGGGTTGGTACACCCCATGGAGGTCATCGTGCTCTCTCTTCTGCCTCCTGAGTGAGCAAGGCTGCCCCCCTCAGAGCAGCCAGGGGTCACCCATATTACAGTTGGTCTAACATGCCTCATCTACAATCCTCAATGCAGCCTAGAGTGACAGGTATTTTTAGCCCCAACTTAAAGATGGGGAAACTGAAGCTCAGAGAGATTAAACAATTTAGCCAAGGTCACAAAGCTGATAGGTGACAGAGGCAGGACACCAATCTAGGTCCTTTGACTGTCAGGAGAGGGGTGGCCTGTCCACTGGGTGGCTCCGTCTTGGACCAATGTAGAGGTGCTGAGCTTAGAGGCATCAAGTCCTTCCTTAAGTGGGTTAAACCTTGGAAAGAATGGCCTACGGGTAGACAAGAGGGAACATTGAAATTTCAACTATGGCTGCTAGATTTTATTGCTTTAAAAGCAAATATGGCAAAACATTAGGATTCCTGATTGCTATGCTATCTCCCTTTCAAGGCCGCTGGCGGGATGGTCCAGATCCACATGATAGTGCCAAAGGTAAGGACCAGGAGAAGGGGCCTGCTGGGCCCACTTACAGCTTCTCCCTCTTGCCCAGTTCCTCCAGAGATGGCTGCATTCGAGATAAGTGCCGGCCCAAGCCTCAGGGGATGGTGGACTGGTCCAGAGCTGAATCTCTGTGGAATCTAGAAGGGCACTCCATTTCTCTGGGCCTCAGTTTCCCCTTCTGGAGCGATGAGGATGGGGCGTTAGATTTATGCTAAGGTCCTTGCCAACTCCAATTTTCTATAATTGTGTGGGTTGTTGGAGGAAATACAAACTTAATCTTTGTGGCCCAGAGCAGCTTGATTCCAGGCACGGTGGACAGACCTGCTAGGCACGGTCAGTCCTTTGTCCTGTCTGTGCTGTTCCCTCTGCCTGGCATGCTGTGCCACCTTGCCTTCTCCCCCTTGGGAACAGGTGTTGTTTAAACCACAGGTGCTGTGGTATGTTACAGGTATTATCTGAAGGTCTCCACTCAGCATTGCCAGGACGTGAGAGCAGGGGCCTGGTTTTATTCCTCTCTGTGACCCAGAAACCTGACATAGAACCCAGCAAAGGGAGGATAGTCCACAACTAATAGCTGAAGAAGAGAAGAAAGGAAGGAGAGAGGGGAGAAAGGGGAGAGGGAGGAGTTTTCTCTGCAACCCAAACGACCCTGGACAGAGGAGACGCTGGGCAGAGGATGGTAGCAAGACAGTCCTCACCACCACCTCCCTTCCCCTCCTCCCCTCTCCTCTGCCTCCAACTGGAGTCAAAGGTGAGCTGGAATTCCCGAGGCCCCCTTTTGAATTTCCATCTCAGGTCAACTCTGAGCAGGCTTTCCTCCTGGAAGAGCCAAGCAACAGAACTGACCACCGGGGTTCCAAGACCGGGCGTCAGAAAACGGACCCTGAACCTCTCCTCCTCACTCGACTCCCTGGATGGGTGGTGCCTCCCCCAACCCTTGTCCGCTGACCCCTCAAAAGAAGGAACAGACAAGCAGGTGATGAGGATGCTTGACTACCAGCAGCCCTGCGTATATACAGGGTGTTACTTTGTGGGATGGGGGAGCACAGCAGGCAGTTGACAGTCCGTTCCTGTTTTCGCTCCGATCGATCTCGAAGCCAGGGACAGCGGCCTCGCCCACCAGCTCGCCTCTCCCCTCAGGCCCTGGCACACGGAGCCCGCACACACACGAGCAGTGGGTGGGGCGGGGCCTCTCCCAGGGGCGGGGCCCCGGGGCCCCCGTAGCCAGGGCGGCCCCGCCCCCTCCCTCTGCGCTCCCCGCACTCTGGCGCCGCGGAGCTGTCCAGCCTCAGTGCCGGAGCCAGCCGCCTCCCGCGCGCACCGCGCCGCCTCCGCGCCTGGTCCCTGCGCCTCTCGCCCGCCCCGCGCCGGGCCCCGCCCCGCCCCGCCCCGCCGCGGCCGGTCCACTGCTCCCGGCGGGCGGGAGCCGGCCAAGCGGCTGCCCGCCGGGGCTCTGAACGGCGCGGCGGGGCCGGGAGCCAAGGACCCGCCGAGGAGAGCGGCGGCCCCGGACAGCTGCCGGAGGGGCGGCCGCGCGTGGATGCGGCGGGAGCCGGAAGCCTCGAGCAGCCGGCGCCCTCTCTGCCCCCGGGCGCCCTATGGCTTGAAGGTAAGCGCCAGCAGGATGGAGCGACAGGCGGCCCAGGGCCGAGGCAGGTCGCAGGGAGAGGAGAAGGGAGCTCAAAGGGTGGCACGGCCGGGACCAGAAGTTTGTCCGGCTACTCCGGCGCCGTCTGCCCGGGACCGCCTCGCCTGCAGTGTGGGGCTCTCCACGGACCCTCCGTCGGGCCGTTTGCCTGGAGGGCGACAGGAACCCAGCGGCTACCATCCCCTCTCCCTCAGTCTCAGCATCCTTCGCACAGCCGGGTCGGGAATTCTCGCTCCAGGAACGAGCGGGCGGGGCTGGGGCAGCCTCCCCGCCGAGCTCTGAGAGCGAACCTCGCCGAGCCGCGGCTTCGCAGCGCGGCCGACTCCCGACGGTCTCGGAAGGGCACTTTTCGCCCGGCACTCGAGACTGGGACCCCAGGACACGCGGCCAGAGTTTCCGACCGCCCCAGAGAGAGAAGGGTTGCACTTGGCAACTATGCATTTGTGCGACCTGAGACTTCTCAGTTCCTAAGGACAGAAGCCAAGGATGGGGGAGAGGCTGGCTCTGGCTCTACTCTCTCACTCCCTAATGTATTAGCAGCTGTCCTTGGTCCTGAGTTTACCTTCTCCTTCGCCTTCTCTCCGTTCGAGATCCAGTTGAGGAGCGAGGCTGGGTTTTCAGACCCGTCTCGACCTGGGAATGGGAGTGATGGTGGGGGCAGTAGCGGAGGGTGGCTGTCCGACTCTAAAATGGATCAAGAGCCCCGTTATGGCCGTGTGCGGAGACAAGAGGCAGCTCTAAGCGCCAGGCAGAGCGTGTCCCCACATCCCAGTCTGCTGCACACAGCCTGTGAACGGTTCCTCTTGAAGAGCAGAGGTAAGAGGGTGCGTGTGCGTCTACAAAACAGGCTTCGCCATGGACACAAGTCACAGCACTGAAGCTCTGTAGGGAGCTTGCTGTCAGCCACAGGGAAGCTGTCTGAGCGAGTCACTGTTGTCCCAACAGGCACCCCACTACTTTTTGTGCCAGGGGCTCCTAAGATTGGTGAAGTGCGAAGCACTTTGTGGATCCCTCTCCAGTTCCTTCTGCAGATCTAACAATTTCCACATTTTGACCAGCTACAAACCTTTCAGGCTAATCTTTGCTCCTCCCTGGGAATTAGATGTTCAGGGATTCTCTCCCCCGTTCAGATATAAATACTCTGCTTATCCTCGATTCACTCTGCAGCATTAGGACCACTTGAAAAAGAATCATTCTTCTCGTCCCTCCTCACCGCCCCCACCCCCACCCCCCGGCTTCTGTTTGATGAGAGTGTACACAGAGAGAGGCCATGGTGAATGTGACCAATTGAAAGAGAATCAGTGAGCTGGTTTGCTGGCTCCCAATCCCTGCCTTTGACTTTTCTGTTTAGTGTTCAAAATTCCTGGTATATGTGATGGTGGGTGTGTGTGCATTTGATGCTGTCTCTGAAATCAGACATCTGACAGAGAAGACTCTTGAGAGGGTTAGAACTAGGGTCAAGTGAGGGCCGTGGTAGCCCCAGCCTTGGTCTCTTGAGGAATATTCTGAGTTCCTTCTGAGTTCAACCCCTGCACAGCCTGGGAATGAAATGCGCCTGGAAAATGGAGGGTTCTGACTCGTTGTAGAGGTCTGGGGCAGCATTTCTCTAAGGTTGTTTTTTGTTTTAATGTACTCCCTGCATCTGAATCATCTGGGAAGCTAGATAGAAATGCATCCTTTTGGTTTTTCCCTGAAGAACTGCTGAATGAATCTCAAGCTGAGGCTCAGGAATGTATATTCTAACAATATTTCTGGGTGAATCATATGTACACTGGGTGAAAAAATCACCTCTCATAAAAGTTCTTTCTTCTTTGACTAGAGGGGGCATGGTTAACGTCTTTAATTGGCCCCACTTGCCTCCTGCAGTTCTACGTGCTAAATTCTTCAGGTTGGTACTATTGATGGAGGGAGGGACTATGCCCTTGATTCAATTCCTTTGCTGAAATAAAAGATGCAGCCCAATCTCCTCTCCCCCATGATCCTCCTAGTCTTTGCTTCTTGCTAAAACAGATTTTTGGCTTCCCTAATAATCACCAATGTGGCTCCAGTTTGACTTGTGTAAATACTAACTGCTCCCTTCTGGGGGCCAACCCAGTGTTCCCCTTACCCTCCCTTTCTGGGGGGAATTATTATCTTTTATTATGAATGTGCTGTGATCTGCTAACCCAACTGCTCCTGAAATGCCAAGGAGTGATTAGTTCAGCTTAGTAGCACGTCATGTTCCCCAAGGCTGGTAGACACTTGTGCCCCGCTGGTGGTGACATATTGACTGTATTGATTTGGTTCTTGTGCTCTCTAAGCTAGGAAGCTGGTAGGGGTGAATGAGGCCAGGCATGATGTTTGTGGGCTGGTCCATCTCCTGCTTCCACCTGCAAGGTTGGATTATTTCTGTCTAGAACATGCAATGATGTAGGAGTATCTGAACTTGAGAAAAAACCTTCTGTTCCTCTTCCTATACCAGGGGAAATGAAGGGAGCACAGAGTCTCATAAAAAATATGGCCTCGTATACAACTGAGATTGACCTGCTGAAGCTCGACTTGTCTGAGGTCACTGTTCTCTGGGTAAACATGTGTAAGGGGAAAGGCACGTCGACTGGGCCTGGAAAGAGGTGTCTCCATCTTCCCTGTAGGTGGAAGTTACATTTTGGTGTTGAAGAAGAAGCATGGCTGTGAAGATAGCATGGGGGTGGGGGAGATAGAGGATGATGGGACTTCCTTGGGGCAACCCTGCCCCTTCCAGTGACTCATATTTTCTGACCTGCCGCCCGCCCCTCCCGTTTCTTCTTCCCTTGTGGCTTAATACCTATGAGACTCCAGCAGCGAAGGTGTTTTAGCACCCAGGAAGGGAGAGGACAATCACAGTTGAGGTTTTTTTTTTTTTTTTTTGAGGAAGATTAGCCCTGAGCTAACTACTGCCAATCCTCCTCTTTTTACTGAGGGAGACTGGCCCTGAGCTAACATCCGTGCCCATCTTCCTCTACTTTATACATGGGACGCCTACCACAGCATGGCTTTTTGCCGAGCGGTACTATGTCTACACCCAGGATCCGAACCGGTGAACCCCGGGCCACCAAGAAGTGGAACGTGTGAACTTAACTGCTGCGCAACCGGGCCGGCCCCCACAGTTGAGGTTTTATAACACCAAGACCCCAAGCCACGACTCCAGTATCTCCCAGCATCAGGTTGTACGTCACAGGTCACAATAACCTAAGATATGAGGTCCTGAAAATATCTTAGAATTGTTGCCCAATCAGTTGCAGTTCCCCTGGGACATAGTTACCAGGACTTTAGATCCTTCCACTATTTGGGCTCCTCAGAGGTCATCTTGAATGCCTCTGACCCTAAACAGGGTGGCTTTTCTTCTAGTCCAGAAACATGGTAATCTCTCTCCTGTTATTAAAGTCCTTCCAAAAAGGAGCCACATAAGCTTTCCAGTTCCGGGGCACCAAGATTGGGCTTGGTAACTGCTTCTCCATCCGTCCAGGAGCTCTGCTTAGCAGGAGGGCATGCTGCATCTAGGAAATGCTTGGAAACTGCAGGCAGCAAGAAGGGCACAGCTGGGTCCAGCTTCTTAGCAGGCACCCTCCCCTGTATGTAGCATCTCACTTAGTTAACCCCAGCATCATATCCTCCCACCCCCCATAGGGCATCTTATGGCCCTGGGAAGACTCCAAGATTTGGCTTTGGGATTATATGCAGGTCCTCCAGCTCTCCAGGATACTAAATACAGGATACTCCAGAATACTAAGGATATGTGCAAGTTGCTTATTTACCAATTCTGGTTGGTAGACTGGTTGATATTATCTCCAGTCTATTAAATTACGCTAATAGTGTGGAATTCAATGTTAATACACCCCTGCCTCTCACCTGTCCCCATCACCAATGTAATTGAAATTTTCTTCCTTTTCTTTTTGTAACAACAGAATCATATTATCTAAATGCATAGGCTTGGAAAATAGCTTGATTATAGTGTCAGTACATGTGGGTGGAGGAGTAAAACTACAAGATTCAGCCACTTGGTTTGCTCCTGTTTGGGTCCAGAGAAAGGAGAGAAACTTGCCCTTTGGACTGCACAGTTTCCCTCTTCTTGTCCTTTTCACCTCAATCTGATAAATGGGTTAAATCAACACCCTTGGCAGCTGGGATGTCCCCTGGGAGGGTGCAGCCTCCCTCCTGGGAGGGAGCCATGGGAATGTTTCTCTGCAGAGGAGCAGAGGCCCTTGCTGCCTCCAGTGTACAAGGAGGAGTCAGAGATGACGCACTGGGGCCTGGGGACTCCCCCCTCCCATGGATGCAAGAGGCTGTCCTGCTGCAGTATCCCAAACTGAGAGACCTGGAGGCTGCAAGGGCATCTGAGAAAGTGTGGGGCAGTGTATGGGGGTGGGAGCCAAGGAGAAGTAAACTCTTGGGGGCACTTGGAGGAGACTGATATTAACTATGCACGTATAAGGCATCAGCTTAGTGCAGTTTGGGCAATTTGTCGTAATCTGATGGCACTTGCAGGGATCTTCACGTTTTCCAGGAGGAGACAGGGGAGTTCTTTGCTGTCTGCAGTGATGGGGAGAGGAAGGAAGGAGGACCCTTGGCTTTCCCTGGAGCCCTCTGAGTGATGTCAGCCTGCTCCCAGACAGAGGCTGGTAAGTGAAGTCAGGCAGACTCAGCCTCCAGGGGCCCCCTCCATAGTCCCACAGTCAGCCTGGGCAGACCTGCCTTCCAGAGCGCTGGAGCTCATCACAGAATGGCAGCCGCAGCCCCAAGGATACTCCCCTGCAGATGTCTGGGAGCCAAAGTGAGTCCTGGGGCCCATCTGTTCCTCACTGTCCTCCTTCAGAATGTGCCTGCCCTTCTTGTTTCCACCCCTGCCTTGTTGTTATTGTTTGGATTCTAAGTGGCCCAGCAGGGGAAAGGCATTAGAAATGAAATTATTTTTGTTACACTCTGTATAATTGCCTCCTCTCCTTCCTGTTACCCCAGGCAGCAGCATCACTAGCAATTCCCCAGGAACCCAGTCTGGGAAAGTGTCTTATTCACAGGCTTTCTTAGAAGGACTGCTTTTGACAAGTGGTCCTGCTCACCAGTCCCTCCATCACTGATCTAATCATCATAACAGCCAACATTTATGTGCACTTGCTGTGTGCAGGGTACTGTGTTGAACACTTGACATGTGTTTTCCATTTCCACTCTTGATCCTGCAACAGCTTTACAAAATAGGCCCTGTTATCCTCATTTTACAGGAAGAGCATGAGCTTAGAGAGGTAAGTGGCTTGCACAAGGTCCCAGGGCTAATATGCAGGATTGGGATTTGAAGACAGGCTGTCTGATGCTAAAGCAATAGCTGTCTCTGACCTCTGTAAGTGACATATAGGATAAGAAAGGGAAGAGAATGAGGATAAGAAAGCCCTTTCTTTGATAAACTGAAGAGACAGTGACCTTTGCATGTGATACCAGAAAAGGAAGAGATAGCAGAGGGGTAAGAATGGATGAAATAACTTCTTGGGGTTCTCAAAGTTGAGGGCCATCTAAGAAGTTGTTCTGTACCTGAATCTGGGCCCCTCTGGATGGAAGGCACTGGGAATGAGCCTCAGCAAGTGATGGGAAGAGAGGGGTGGGAAGCAGGAGCAGAAGGGAGGCAGGCTCAACTAGACCTTCTAGTTGAGGGGAGGGTAGGAAAAGAGACAGACGGATGGAAGTGGTGGTTTTCCTGTAAAGCTAGTCTGAAACTGATAAGATCATCTCCTGTCTCACGTCTTTTTGTGGTGAACTGAACTGTCCAAAGGATGAAACCCAGACTTCTGCCAATGTTTTGGCCTTTGGTGTTGCTTTCTTATTACCACGAGATGAAAGCTTGTCACATCCCCAAGACTAAGCTTCTTGATTTTACAGAGAGGGGAGGGATGGGATGGCCTGGGATCCTGCACAGATGTGGGAGTAACTCATGGGAGCTGCCTTTAAGAGCTAACTGATCAGTGCTTTTCTCAGGGACAGAGGCAGTAGAGGCCTGGGTGTCCCTGGGCAGGGCACTTAACCTGAGCATCAGCTTCTTCAGGTATAAAATAAAGGAACAGTTTATGTGCTGTCTATCAGATTGGCATTCCTAAGATTCAACGACACTGAAGACTCAGCAGAAATGATTAGATAATGAAGTTCACCTTGTAATAACCTTGAAGACTCTAGCCTGTGTTGTTGAACCTCACCATGAATTTTATGAATGAGACTTGCCAGCAACTGGTCCCTTATTTAAACCCTTTAAAAACAATGTAGTATGGTAGTTAAGCCTGGGGGCTCTGGAGCTAGACTGCCAGAATTTGAATCCCGATTGTAATACTTGCTTGCTGTGTTACCTTAAGTGAGCTGATTAACCTCTATCATCTTGGGTTTCTCCTCTATTTGGATGTTAGCACCGACCTCATTGAGTTGTAGTGATTAATTAAGGCAATAGATATAAGACATTCGAAAGAGTCCCTGGCAAAAGTAAGCACTCCACAAATGTTGACTATAATGATTATTATTGTTTTTAATAAGAAACTTGAGGGGGAACATTTTCAACTACTTTTGCACCTACTCCGCATCTGAGTTTAGATCGCTGAAATTAAGCACATTACTGAAACGTTCACAGAATTCCAGCTTACATTTCTTTCTTACGCTCTCCACTTTTCTGCACCACAATTCTTTGGCATTCACCTGTCAGAAGCTCTTACTCATCTTGAGCGAGGGGGGTTCGAGTTGCCCGTCATCCCTTTGAATTAGATTCAGCTGAACTCCCGTCTTACCACACAAAAGCCTGGAAGAGGCGTCCATCTTCATGGTGATGGCTTTGCACAGCCTTATTTTTCTTCCTGGCTTCCTGGGTCATTCATCTGCTTCCTCGTGATTGAAGCCATCTTGAGTGGCATTGTCACATGGTGTGGCGCACTCTGGCACAGGCCACTTTTTATTAAAAAGGAAAAATAAGGAGAATATAGTGGTGAACAAGAGGATTTTCTTTCCTCTCTCCTGGTTGAGAGGGCCAAAGAACCTTATGCTGAGAAGATCCCCAAAGCTGCAAGAAATACATGCTCTCCATATTTTGGGGTCATTAATGGTAAGAGCAAATACCACCCATATTTTGGATGAAGTATGGTCCTGCCTGCGAAAGGAGGATGGAACACAATAGCTTCTGGCCCTAGGAATCTACAATCCTCAAAGCTACTCTCTCTCTTTAGCTTTTTTTTTTCTTTTTTTTTTTCTTTTGCTGAGGAAGATTCGCCCTGAACTAACATCTGTGCCAGTCTTCCTCTGTTTTGTATGTGGTTGCCACACAGCATGGCCACTGATGAGTGGTGTAGGTCCACACCAAGGAGCCAAACCCAGGCCGCTGAAGCAGAGCATGCTGAACTTAACCACTAGGCCACAGGGCCAGCCCATCTCTTTGGCTTTTTCTTTTTCTATGAATCTTTCCTTGGGGAGGACTCTTTCCTAACTGATGCATCTCCTTCTGACTAATTAAGAAGGCTTACTGTTTAGCGAAAGTAAGAAACTTTTGAGAGCACGGCAGGTGTTCCATTGCTTGGTCATCTTCCTCAGGTCACGTGGTCATTCGTTTCTTGGACTTTGAGATCCCTCAGCTCTTCCATTCATTTTTGGCAGGGTGAATAAGAGAAGTGTATTAATAAGCAGAAACTAGTGTCCAGGGTCCCAAGCAGAAGATGTCAGGCCCCAAAGTGGATCTGTCTTTCCATACACACCTTGGCTTGAGCAATGTGTATAGCAGAAGGCCTGAGATTGCTCTGGAAGACTAATGGCATAAAGTCTGCCCTTTGTCCAGGCTTCTCTGGCAAGCTAGAGGGAGGTAGTAGGAGATGATGACTGTTTTTCATAGATCCATGCTGCCCTCCACACGTTCTGGATCCTTCCTTATTTACATTCTGTGGTAGCCAGCCTCCAAGATGGTCCTCAATATTCCCTGCATCCTGGTGTTTGTGTTCTTATGTAATCTCCTCCTACGTTAAATAGGGCAGACCTGTGTACCAATGGAATAATGCCTAAATGACAGATTGTGACTTCTGAGGATAGGTCCTAAAATGTCTTGTGGCTTTCACCTCATTCTTCCTTGGATCACTCATTCTGGGAAAAACCAGCTACTATACCATCAGGACACTCAGGCAGCCACATGAAAAGGTCTGCAAGTGAATGAAGCATCTTGGAAGCAGGTCTTCCTGCCCCGCACAGCCTTCATTTCAGGTCTTGAACCATGAGGCCTTGTGAAGGGGACCAGACTCCAACCTGAGGGCAGCAAGAAGCCATTTTGAAAGGTTTTGAGTCAATCGACTTGATTTGCATTTTAAAAAATCACAGAGGCTGCCTGGTGAGAGAACTGATAATAGAGAAGCAAGACTAAAAGACTAATTAGGAGAGTTTTCAGCTGTTCAGGATGCTGGAGGCCTGAACTAAGGAGGAGCAGTGGATATAGAAAGACATGAGTGATTTGGAAAGTTATTTAAAATTCAGCAAAGCTTGGTGATTGATGGGCTATGGAGGATGAGGGGAAAGGAGAAGCCAAGGATAGTTTAAGGATAATGAAGCAAGGGAACTTAGGATATTGGTGAAATGTCTGAATATTGGGCCAGAATCTGAGCCAGGTAGAAAGGAAAGTGAAGATATGTGGTGGATTTTAGGGGGGACTGAGAATCAGTGGACCGATGGCGTTGATGAGGTCAGAGAAATGGTACACTTGGAGTGAGTGAGTGATTGACCTGCGATACAGAGGCAACTGTGGTCACAGGGTGGGATAACTGAATTTCTAATTCAGAGAGGAGCAGTCCTGGGTGATGACAAGGACCAGAATGCAATCATGGGACTAGGTGATTGAAGTGGAGAGTGTACCTGGAGATGGGAGGGTCAAGCAGTTGAAAGTCCAAGGTGCTGGAAGCTGATTTCACCTAAGTCAATAGCAGGACTTGGGCTGGAGTGGAAGGCAGTGAGCTAGGTGCCAATGGCTTCAGTGAAGGAGGGGACGTGACTAGTAATCTATGGATGACTGTGACAGAGAAGCATAGAGGGTCATAGATGGGTGACATGCACCTCAAAAGAACAGGGTCTTTACAAGAGGGTAGACATGGGGATGTAAGGATGAGAGACTCCTGCAAGGGCTGCAGAGGAAGTGGTGCCCTCAGTTGAGGCTTTGAGGGGAGGAGCCTGCTGCTGCGGCGAAGTTCAGCCTCCGTTCCAGATCTCATCACACTGTCTTCCCTTCTTCTCCCTCACCAGCTCATGAGCTTACTAGATCACATGCCTCTCCTTATCTAAAGGGAATGGAAGAGAGAGGGGAGAAGAAAGGAGAAAAGAGAATGTGACAAGTGGGTATAAAGATGTGGATGAGAGGGATGCAGGGAGTGGAGGTCATAAGGAAGAAGAAAGAACATGGGTCTGTTGACATTTGTTGTTCCTCTGCACTCACTGAACCATATACAACCTCTGAATATGTTGGGTTTTTTGCCTGAATTCTCCAGCCCTTGAGCTTAAATGCTAACTTATAGTCAAGATTTAAAAGTGAGCATGGACATCATCTCTTCCAGGGAACCTTCCCTGATTTTCCTCCTACACTGTCCTGCCAGCCTGGACTAGGGACCCTTCCTCTATATTTCCATAGTGTGAAGTGTAGGATTCATCACAGTGTGTTGTAATTGCCTGTTTACTGGTCTATTTCTCCACTAAGATGGTAAATCTGTTGAAGGCACAAATGGAGTCCTTACCTCTCCAGACCTAGGTACCAGCCCACTGTGCCGTCCATGGCAGAACTGTGATTGAGGCTTCCCTCCAACCCCAACACACACATATACACATATTCACACAAAAATAAGACAGGGGGGCATATTATCTTTTGCTCATCCTTGAAATCTCCCATATGATTAAGATAGGCTAGAAAGTTCCTCCAGCAAGTGATTTAGACTGGAGAGATCCCAGCATGTCAAGGCTGTAAAGAGCCGTAGGACCTAGACTAACTTTTCATGCATGGATGAGGAAATCATGCCCAGAGAGGTAAATGATGCATCCAGAGTCTCATGGTTGCTTAGCAGCAGATAGGACCCAGACCTGGGGCCTGCCAGTGACCCAGACCATTTCCTATCACACCAAACCAGTGCCCCGTGCTGTGCCCAATAGCCAGAGATGGTGTTTGCCATACTGCTTGGCCTTAAGTAGCCTCATCAAAAGTTTCCTCAATTTACCCAGCTCCAAAAATCATCCCCTTGTCCTTTCTTCCCGTTTCTAGGTCCAAAATTTCTGACTTAGTGGCCCTTATTACTCAGCTCTACTCTATGGCCTGGGAAATACAGATAAGTGAAATGTAAATTAGGGCCACGTTAGTACTCATACATTTTGAGGGGCTCACAGCTTTGAGTAATGGGGCCGCAGAAGCATCAACATCCCATTTTCTCACAGAGAAGCAGATTGTAGGCAAGTTGGTGCTCAGTGTATCAAGTGAAATGCAAAAGCCCTTTGTTGTATTATTGTCACTGATAATAACATAAGGGGCACTGATTGCTCTTTTGTCATCAGTCAGATCTTTAGGAGTAGGCAGCAAGGAGGGGACAGGAGAAGAGGTAGTTCCCATGCCCTACACCCAGCACATGCTTCGCGAATACTAGGCTGTCAACATATAATTGTTGCATGAATGAATGAACAAATGAATGAATGAATGAATACTGTCCTCTTGCAGAGCAGCCTGAGATTTGCTCAAAACCTGATACATTACAGGCTAAAGGAACTGGATTCCACCGTCCTAAAGAAACAGGATAAAAGCCGGGCGACCAGCCGGGAGAAACCAAATGTCCACTGCCTTCTTTTCTAAGCACTTTTGTTTGGCTCCTAAATGTGATAGGAGAAGCACACGGAGCAGGGTGGCTGCAAATCCTTGGGTTCCCTGAGCCTGGGGCATCAAGAAGGTCTCCAGAGGGAGAAGGGAAGGTGGGCAGACCTCTGCAGCGTTCATGGCCATGTGCCTTAAACATTTAGGGTCAAGTGAGCTTGGGAAATGCATTAATTCCCTGGGTTGCTGTAATAAAGTACCACAAACCGAGTGGCTGAAAACAACAGAAACTTATTCTCTCACAGCTGTGGAGGCGGGAAGCCTGAAATCAAGATGCCAGTAGAGCTGCCTCCTTTGGAAGGCTCTAGGCCCTTCCTCGCCTCTTCCAGCTTCTCATGCTGCTGGGGTTCCTCGGCTTGTGGCAGCATGACTCCAAGCTCTGCCTCCATCTTCACATCATCTTTGTCTCCCTGCATCTCCCTGTCTCTTTTCCTCTTCTTCTAAGGAAACCAGCCGCTGGATTTAGGGCCCACCCTAATTCAATATGATCGCATCTCAATCTTAGCTAATTACATTTGCAAAGACCCTATTTCCAAGTAAGGCCATGTTCTGAGCTTCTGAGCAGGCATGAATTTGAGGGGAACACTGTTCAACCCACCACAGGGAGCTTCCTGCCTCTCTGGCCCCTGGTTCCCTGCAGACATCTTTTGCCTCTTGCAGGGCAGGACCATTCCCCTCCCAGGCACCTATTCTTGGAACAGCTGCACACACATCCAGTTGAAGCCTCATCTTCTGAGTTAGAAGGCAAATAAGGACAAGAAAGAAAGCAATTAGTAGAGCTGGGTGTTCAGGATTAAAGGGGATTCACTGACCTGCTGGCACAGTGGTTAGTAAGAGGAAAAGTGAGGAAGGTTTGGAACAAGACAGGACGCTTAGGCTCAGGCCCGGTGAGGGTGGTGGCTGGGTATGAATAGAAAGTGCGGACAGTTGGAAGGAACTCAGGGATTTGAAGTTGTTGACTCAATATTTGTCCCACAGCGTGTATTAAATGCCTCCTATGTGCCAGGTCCTCAGTCTAATGCTCTCATTTCACAGATGAGAACAGTGAGGCTCCAGCAGGCCAAGTGAATTATCCAAGGTCTCCTGGGGGTGGAGTCAAGATCAAAATCCAAGTCTTCCAACTCGGTACCTCACGCAAAGCAATGCTCTTCTCTCATATGCTCCAATCTGCCATGGGGATCCTCGATCTCCATTGGGGAATTGTATTAATAGTAACAATCCTGCCTCTGGACAGGGCTTGACCATGCACAGAGTGTGTCCTCAGAAGTCAATTTCCTACTGGTCCCGGTTGTGGTGGGGGTGGGGGCAACAGTGAGGAGGGCTTCCTGACACCTGCCCCTGAGTTCAGCTTTGCTGGGGGCAGGGGAAGGGTGTGGGATCTCCCAATAAAGGAGAAGAGCTGGGACCTCACAGACAGAGGCCAATAGGGACTGGTTCTGCACCATAAACCATACACACCAAGGGGATCCCATCATTGTGTTTGCCAGGCGGCCAGTCCTCAAGGACATGGGAAATGCTGATGGTGTTGGAGAGCCCTCTGGGTCCTTGGGCATGGATAACATGCCTGCAAATAAGGAACCCGCAGCCTTGCAGATTGACCTTCCTGCAGTCCTGCGTTAGCAGCCAGCATGGCGACATTTGGAGGTGCCTATAGTATGTCCCAGTGGGGCTTGGCCATCAGAGCCTACCTTTCTGGGCTTTCCAATCTGGATGCTGGTCTGTAATGACCTGGTCCATAGGAGATGCTCAGGAATTATGTGTTAAATGACTTGAGTGAGCCCAGAGAGAAAAGTGAGTCCCCTCCCTGTGGCAGGTGAGGCAGGGTGTCAGGGAAGGAGGTGCGGAGGATTTCCAAGGAGCTGCTCTCAGCCCAGCTTTGGGACTTGAGGCCTTAGAGGATCAATCTGGGGCTGGGATTGGAGTCTGCATCAGCTCCCTGAGCACCCAGAATGCCAGACACCCCTAGCTTCTCTGGCTTTCATCTTCTCTTTATCCCGGAGCAGTTACCTGCCCTCCGCAGCATCTCCCTGCTCTGTATCCATGGTAATGTCATAGCCCCAGGAGTCCACGGTCCTGGAAGAGGTGAGAGAGGAAAAGGGCAAGGACAGGAGCACACGTGGCCAGCAGTGTCCATGTGCCTCTTCTGAGCGGCTCCAACAGGCCATGGAGGGTGCCCCACCAAAGGCTGGCAGCAAGAAGCGGCTGGGCCAAGGGCCTTTGGAGAGTCTTTGGTCCAGAAAAAGAGCAGCAGGGGGAGTCTCTGTCCCCGGGGGGGATTTGGAGGCTGGCAGCTTGGGACTCTCCTTCAGTGGGAATCACAGACAATCTAGCTTGAGGCAGAACTCAGGTTCTCTGTGGCCCAGGGAAAGCCCGCTAGCTGGGTGTCTCCACAGTCCTCTCCTCCCCATCCTGCCCCATCCCCATTTTACCAGGCAGTGGACCTCTCTCCTCCCACTTAAGTATCTGCCTGTGGCAGCTCACAAGCTCTGTGGGGCTGAGGATGGCCTGTCAGCGGCGTGGGCGACACCCGGGCCAGCTGGGTGAGCGCAGGGTCCTCAGCAAACAGTGCTGGCTGCTTCGGCCCTGGGAACCAGATGAACTGTAATAATGGTCAAAATGAGCAACTTGTCTAAAGACAGTAGATTTGGTGGTGCCTCTAAGCATAGCCTCTGAGTTTCAGTCCCCCAGACACAGAGACCCAGGAAAACCTAACAGAATGGACAGAAAAGCAAAGAAAGAAAAGCCAGAGCCGAAATTCAGTATATTTCTGCCAGACCACGGCACTGCCCCTTGCAGCCCGCTGCCCAGTTTCTTGGAGATTTGGCAATCTACTAATTTGCTGGGACTTCTTTCTATGCAAACTAGACCCCCGTGGACCTTTATAGGGATCTAGAGAGTCAGGAGTCTTGAGTTCTAGTCTCAGTTCGGTCACTCTGTTACAGAAAAGATTCTTCTGTCATTTGTTAAAACAATAAGGAAGACTTCATTCTGGGCTATTGTGATAGGTGTCAAGACTATTGCAATAGGGGAGAGAGATCCGCGTCAACTCCAAATATACAAAGATGACTGGCGATTTATAACCAATGAGCAAAATGAGGGGGTCGCTGGATGGACGATTATCAAGAGGATGGAAAGTTACCAAAGGTGGGGGACTCTTGCTGAAGGCAGGCCAGGCAATCAGGTATCAAGAGTGAGGGATTCTCTCTGACTTATTAGGATTCTTGCTAACACTGGGCTAGGCAGGTCCAGGACAAGGTCCAAGGATGAAGTCTGGTCAAAAAGAGGGCTCACAGGAGCCTGACTAAAGTGTGGCCAACCCAAATCGGGGGGTCTAGGGATATTTCACCTCTCTCATCCTTCGATTCATTTTTCTCAAATGATGGGATTGGATTGGGTGAGGTCCCTTCCCATGGGAACAAACTATGACCACCAACAGCTGCTCTAACTGTCCCTGTTTTCACCCAGAGCTGCATTTGAGAGTCATGAACATTACTTTAAAACACATCTACTATTTAGGTGTTAATTTTACAATCAGATGCTTTCTTACCTACAGTAGTATTCAATTTACCCAAGTGAATAATATTTACCACTTTAAAATACTGACTATACTATGTGCCTAATACACATTGCCTTTAATCCTTGTGACTACCATAAAAGACAGGAAGTATTATTTCCATTTTACAGATGAGGAGACTGAAGATCAGAGATATTAAGTAAATGTACTTAAAGCCACACAGGTGGTAAGAACCAAAGCCGGTATTTGAGCCCAGGTCTGGCTGGTACAACTGCCCCCACGCTCCCTGAGCCACATGAAGTTCTCCCATATGTTGAGTCTGTCTCCTTCACTTTCACGGCAGGACGTGCCACAGTGTATGATAGTGACTTGACTCTTTCTCTCCTCCTCCTTCTGCCCCCTCCCTGTACCCAGCATGTGAGGTCAATTAGGGCATCTTCCTGTCCTTGATGTTTAGTATACAGCAGACCCTGCACATTTGTGGAGTGAATGTATGAATGAAGGAGTGCGTACATGTATTCCAAAAATTTGGAACTTGGGGACCTTACAGACTGCTTTTATAAAGAGAGAGAGAGTTTGCAGTGCTATGCACAATAATGGGCATTCAATAAATGCCGATCCATATGCCCATGTGCACACACACACACACACACACACATGCACACACACAACCAGTGCTGGTTTGTGGTGCTATACACACAGCACAGGTTGGGATGGACAAGCGCCTTTTTTTTCCAGGTCACAATTGATACGTGTTGTTTCAGAAAAGTGTGCTCATCTTGGCTGACACATTTGGAGGCAGCAGCAAACCTGGCCCCTGTGGCCTCTCCATCCAAACTCAGGAGGGCGGTGTTTCCGCATTAGCAGACATCGAGAGAGCAGTAAACACAGCACTTTCCTCGTCTTTTCCTGGTGATGTTTGTAGGTCTACACCTGGCATTCTGTGTCACCTGTGTGGGCCAGAGATCACACATGCAGGAAGGAGAGTCAAGGCACAGAACAAGTAGATTGATGAGAGAAGCGTTTATCAAAACGTAACCCCTGGAAAATCATTTTATAATTAAAAAATAACACTGTGGGTGTATTACAAGGGTATGTGTGTTTATGTATAAAAATTGCTAAATACTCAGGTTTAACGCTATTTAGCCAGCTGAGCTATGATGGCCTCAGGTGGTTGTTTTTCTAATTACAGGTCTTGGCTGTGTCACCAGCTAGCTAGGAGCCCCGAGGAGACTTAGAAAGTCTTTTTCTGCCCTTTAAATCCCTTTTAGAAGGTCTTGCCCACCCCCGGGGCCTAAGAGGGTGCAGGGCTTCCATGCCCGTCCCCACCCCAGGCTGGTCCTGGCCTGCCTGCCCCACGCCCAGCGGGCAGCCCTGGGAACCAGAGGCTGCTGTTCGGTTCAGCTTCCAGGGCTGGGGCAGTAATTGGCTCTGGCTCTAACGAGCAGGACCAAGGTGACAAAGCCCATCAGCTGCTTGGAACTGCTACCTGCAGAGGGACCAGGACCAGCATCAAACCAGCAGCCTGGAGAGCTGACACTCAGACAGCACATAATTTCCAAATTAGATATTTCTGAGGCCTGGCTTTTACGGTGCAGACAGAGCTCAAAGGCAGCTCTGGCAGAAGCTGCAGAAAGCAGACAAATGGAAATGGTACATGGAAAGTGATTTCATTCATAATCAACAGGGCCCTGGGCTTCCCTTTACCTCTTTTTCATGAAAATGCAAATAGAGCTTTTGTTTCAGGGAAGTCCACTGCCGTGGTCCTGGTTCTGGGGGCAATGGCGATGGTGGGGGATTCCAGCTGCATCTTGGGGACCAAATTGTGGGAACCTCGAAGGAGGGGCAGGACGTGGAGCCGGTGAGCCAGGGCCCGCTAAGAGTCAGTTCGATTGCATTCTTTCATCTGGATGAAAACAGAAGTGCTATCAACCCTGTAGGTTAATCCTCAACTTCCCTGCCTAGAAAAATATAGGAACATCCAGTCCACCAAGAAACGCTGTACAAGAGAATAGGGTCATTGTTTTTGCTGCTGAGAACTCCCCTTCTTTCTGTCTGATGTAGCTTTCTATGATCAAGTGAAAGAATATTCATTGACTAAAGCAACACACTATACTAGGCATATATCCTTTAATCGCCCAGACTCCTGCAAGAGATGCCATCTCCATTTTATGGGTGTGGCCACTGAGCCTCACGGAGGTGGAGTGACTGGTTCAAGGCCCACAGCTCCCCGTGTGCTCATCTGCCTCTCCTACTCATACATAAGCTTTAAGGAGAAGGAGTATGTTATCCTTCTATCACCCTGTATGGCCTAGCAAAGTGCTTTTCACAAAGTAGGCACACATACATATTTGTTAAATAAAATAAATGCATTCATTTTTTAAATTATTACAAAGCGACTTAGCCCTGTCTTAATTAGCTACGGAGACTTGTGCAACTTACCCATGTTTTGTGGGCCTTAGTTTCCTCATGGGAGACTCTTAGATGATGGTCACCTCCAGAGCTGGTTGAACCATCTAAGGTCAGCCTCCTGGCCCAGTGGCTCCTATGGAGATGGCTGCTTCTCAGATGATGCACACAAAGGCCCACAGTGAGCCCTGTGGTTTATTCATTCTTTTTGCGGGGGGGGAGGTGGAGAGGGAGAGGCAAATTCTATTTGGAACGACCATTAATTTCTTTTTCTTTTCCTTTTTTAGTGTGGTAAAGAATAGATAACATAAAATTTACCATCTTAACCATTTTTCAGTGTTCGGTTCAGTAGTGTTAAATATATTCACATTGTTGTATAACACATCTCCAGAACTTTCTTGTTTTGCAACACGGAAACTCTATATCCATTAAACACTAATCACCCATTTCCTCCTCCCTCCAGCCCCAGCAACCACCGTTGTACTTTCTGTTTCTGAGTTTGGCTGCTTTAGATACCTCATATAAGTGAATCATATGGTATTTGTCTTTTTGTGACTGGTTTATTTCATTTAGTGTAATGTCTTCAAGGTTCATCCACGTTGTAGCATGTGGGAGAATTTCCTGCCTTTTCAAGGCTGAATAGTATTCCACTGTATGTGTACACCACATTTTGTTTACCCATCCATCCATTGATGGACACTTGGCTTGCTTCTACCTCTTGGCTATCGTGAATGATGAGACTGTGAACATGAGTGTACAAATATCTCCTGGAGATCTGCTTTCAATTCTCTTGGATGGATACCCAGAAGTAGGATTGCTGGATCATACGGTAGTTCTATTTTTAATTTTTTGAGGAACCTCTATACTGTTTTACGTAGTAGTTCCACCCTTTTACATTCCCACCAGCAGAGCACAAGGGTTCTAATTTGTCCAAATTAAATAATAACAATGTTTATTTTTTGTTTTTTAAGTCGTGGCCATCCTAATGGCGTGAGGTGAAATTTCAGTGTGGCTTTGACTTGCATTTCTCTAATGACTAGTGATGTTGAGCATCTTTTCATAGGTTCATTCATTCTTGGTGGAGCTGAAGAAGGAGCCCCAAAGTGGATGATAAAGAGGCAGATATCATGGGGTTCCCACAGACCTTGGCCTGGGTCCAAGGGTCCCTGAGTTTTACAAGGAGGTTGAGTAGATGGTGAAACTTTCCTGCTCTCCCCTTCAGCCAGGACGAGGTACAGAGGATGCACTAATTTGATCAAGCCTCTTAGGGCCTGATAGGAGGAGGGGACAGTCATAAGTTACAGAGGACAAAGCCAGGGCTTTGGAGTGAGACAAGTTCAAATCCTAAGTCTGCTTTATGGTCTGTGTGACCTGGAACAAATTGCTTAACATCTCTGAACCCTAATTTCCTCATTCATAAAATAGATTATTGTGAGAGATCCATACTACTATGTGCTGGTAAATATTTTAACAGCCAGCTCTCCAAGAAAAAATAATGCTCTGATTTATAGCATTTGCTGATTTCATTGTGTAAATACCTAGACTGGCTAATCAGGCTGCCAACTCGACGTTGTTGAACGCAGGGTTGGGAAGAGAGATCTGCACAGCCAGTCCCGCACCTCACTGGTCCATATGTAAAATGCCTTTCCTAGTGTTTGGGATGTGTCATGTTTTCTCTTAATATTAGTCCCCTTCCTCTCCTCCCCCAACCAAAGGGACTCTGGGTGACCTAGCTAATAAGAAAGGTTGCTCAATTCTCCATATTTATTCAACAAGTATATATTGAACTTCTATGTATACAAAACCCAGTCCTAGAAGCAGAGTATAGGGGCATGGAAGAACAGGGAGGGAATTTTTTTTAAGCATGTGACCCAGTCTTGCTTTCAGAGACGCCACTGTGGTTAGGTGGCCCCCTCACGTGCTGTCATCTCTATAATGTAATATGCTTATCACCTTTGTACCTGTCTCTCCCACTGAGTTGTGATCTCCTGAAGACAATGACTGTTTCTTGCTTGTTTTGGTATCGACATTGCCTAGCACTTTGAAGGTATCCATAAATATTTGTTAAATGATTTCATAAGCTTGAAATCTACCTGAGGATACAAAACTAACACATCTGAAATATTCAGAGAACAATATGTCAATCATAATTACAAAACTTCTCATTTGATAAGAATCCAACTGCTTCAAGCATTTTCTGTTAACACGGTTAACATTCACCGAGTGCTTATGGTATGCCAGGCATCAAAATAATTACTTAACACATTATCTCATTTAATCTTTGCAACAACCCAGTGGAGTAGGTGCTGTTGTTAGCATCATCTCCATTTCATATCAGAGCAAATCGAGCAACAGCAGCTAAGTAGATTTCCCAAAGTTAATCATTGCTGATACTGTGTGTGTAGAGCATGTAAACCTACGACTTGATACTTCCTGCCCCATCAGGTAGATAAAAGTGTTGTTATTCTCATTTTATAGGAGAGAAAACTGGCTTCGAGAGGGAGAGAGAGATTAAGTGACTTGCCCAAAGTCACACAGCAAGCAGGATGCAGAGCCAGGATTAAGACCCAGGCCTTCTCATTCCTAACACAGTAACTGGCATGTAAAGTACGGTGTGAGGTACCACAGATAACAAAGGCTTGTTCAGAGAAGGCAACATGACTGGGATGTCAAGTGGGCAGGGAGGCCTTCCAGAAGATGTGCGGCTTGAGTTGGACCCTGAGGAGCTAGGGGTTGACCTGGACCCACAGATGTCATCCCTGTGTCCTCCAACACACACATGCACACACACACACACACACACACACCAATGGCCCTGCCCCGGATCCCCAACGTGGAAAGCAAGGGATAACTTTTACACAAACTTCCCCCGTCTCATGGAGCCCACAGGAAAAGCACTTGGCAGCTGCTGCGGCTTCTCCTATGCGTTCATTTGTTAAGTTATTTACACAAAGGATCCACCAGCCCCTAGGCAGCCCGGACAGCACTGGCCTTTCTTATGGTCTTCATCTCTGACTCCAGAGAGGTTGTCATTCTTGGGAAGTACTTGCCTCCCACGTATAATCTAGAGCCAGGCCCCTCTCCCTTTGAGGCAGCAGTGAGATCACAGTGGCTGAGCCCGAAGCCGTGAGTCACCGTTAGAGGAGGAAGTGTGTAGGTTGTCCTCCGGCCAGGCTGGGTGTGAGCTGAGTGCGCTGGGCTGGTGGGGAGCCCGATGAGGGAAGAAATGAGACGGTGGAGTTCGCTCAGCCTCTTGACCCATCCCCAGCTGAATTTTCCTTTGAGTGTTTCTTTTTTGAGTCATGTAAGCTGTTAAAGTAATAATTTTCAAAAGGTTAAAAACATATTTCTCAAACAGTTACATGTCAAAGACTTATTTAACTCATTAATGAGGGAACTAGTGAGATGACAAAACTAGGTTCCAAAGAGAATGTGAGAAATATATCTTTCTCAGTGGAGGAAAGGAAGAAAGCTGGAATATGATTGTTAAATTAGGTATGAAACTCATTCATGTCTTAGAGGGCAAGAAAATCCTAAAGTCTGGGATTATCTTCTCTACTGGATGGAAGTCATTCACATATTATCAATTTTCTCCCTGTTAACATCTATCTTATAGGCTTGGGCCCTTTTTGGACAATAAACAGTAAATAGACAAAGTACACCCCCTAGAGAGTCGGAGGAGCCTTAGGTGGCCTTTTGGCCTTATTTCCAGGTTTTGGAGACATTTTCTTAACAGCTCAAAGGAATCCAGCTAGTCCTATGCTATGGGGGATGCTGCCAGTTGCTGCGGATGTCTGGTCCAATTATGCATTCTGGAACTGAGGAAAGAACCACAGGATGGACTTGGGGACCCACTGGACCCACTGTGAGAAGGACCAAGCTAAAAACCCCGTTGATCACCGGGCCTCCACAAGCCCCTGCTAGGCCTGGTGGACCATAGTATCGTTTTGGGTTTCCTGGGATTAGTGTCACTTCACAGCCAGTGTCCAGTAACCCCTGAAAAGTCAGATTATTTCCTCTTCTCCAGTGCCCCGTCGCCCTGGTAGAAGGCTGTAGGTCCCTTTGGGGAAAGCTGGAAGAAAGATTAATAGTGTAAATTTTTTGGCAAAGTAGCAAGGTTCCTCCTCAAGGGGACCTGGACACCCCTTCATTCAAGGCTTTCTGGGTCTGTAAGTTGGCTCAAATCTGGGAATTGATTGAGGGGTTATGAGTCTCTGTTTTGGTGATTCAAGTTAGACTTCTGTTGCCTTGACCTAGAGGAACTCTTCCGCTTATACAGGTCAGGTAAGAATTTAGTAGCTGCCCTTCGATTTCTCTTCTGAGGACACCGTGATCAACTAGCTGATGCCGTGGGTCTCTGTGATCAGCCTACTCGGATTGCTGCTTTGACTGTGCCATCCATTAGGGCCTGCAGACCATGTGGGGTTTGGGGAAAGAGCCTGTGAGAAGGAGTGTTGAGATGTGAGTTCTGATCCTGTCTTTGCTATTAACCAGTTGAGTGACCTTGAGTAAACTAATACGCCTCTCCGGGCCTGCTTCCTCAACTCTTAAAGAAGGAATAATAACCCTGCCCTGCTTGGTCAGAGGGCTGTTGTGAGGCCTCTAGAAAATACAATGATGTTTTTAAACTGTGGCTCTTTGCTAAGCTTGGGTGTTTTAGATGGCGTGAGTGAAGGATGCAAGGTGGGTCTGACCCATCAAAGAGCTTTGGCTCAAACGGTGTGATGAATTAGTTGCCAGCACTTTAAAATAGGGATTTCAAATACAAGTCCAGATTTCCATCTTCTTTTAAAGCACTGGAAACTGGCATATTCTCATACGGCAACAGTGGTCTGAGGGTCCTCCTTGAAGTGTGATGTGCTCTCTCCAGTTTACCAGCGCCCACCCACTACTTCATTCCTGACCATTGTGTTTACTGAGGGGGCCTGCAGGGGCCAAGGGCCATGCTAGATGCTGGGATGCGTCCATACGGACTGTGAACGATTAACTGTGCAGTGTGACAAGTGCGACCAGCAGGGCTGGGGCCAGTCTGAGCCTCCGCCCCCAGATTCCTTCCTGGGCCTTCAGCCATCCTGCTCTGACTTTGGGGTGACTTTTTACTTCCCTTGTAGTCTCTCTGGCCCCAGTTCTTGGAAGACCCATCTGGCTTGTGTGAGTATCTTCACTTGCCAGATAGTAAGGCTAGTTCTGCTCTTTCTTCACCTATTACTCCAGTTTACAATTTTTTTTTTTTGAAGAAGATTAGCCCTGAGCTAACATCTGCTGCCAATCCTGCTCTTTTTGCTGAGGAAGACTGGCCTTGAGCTCACATCCGTGCCCATCTTCCTCTACTTTTTATGTGGGTTGCCTACCACAGCATGGCTTGCCAAGCAGTGCCATGTCCGCACCCAGGATCCGAACTGGCAAACCCTGGGCCACCGAGAAGCGGAACATGCGCACTTAACTGCTACGCCACCAGGCCGGCCCCCTCCAGTTTACAATCTTGACCTAAACTTCCAGTAGTGCCCCCCTGGCAGGCACCATCTCGGTGGAGACAGTTCCACATTACTCTGTCACTCTGCTAGCACAGCATTTATTCATCCAGTCAATTTTACTGAGCCCCTATGGTGGGTGTGTGCTCAGGAGGAGAAGCCTCGTGCTTTACAAAACCCACTGTGATCTGTGCCTGTTGGAAGGACACCTGCAGCTCACAGCTCATTTGCATAGCACAGGTGCTTGCCATGCCTAAACCTAATGAACGGTAAGCCCTTCCTGTCTTACGTGACCACCTTCCCAGGGCATCTCAGGTTCCCTCATTCCCCAGGGATCTAGAATGTCCTCATCTTTATAATGAAATGAGTTATGAAGTCATCTTGTCTGAGCCTCACCTATCAAACTCTCTGGGAGTGCAGAGGGAAGAGGTGCTGCCGGGCTCTGCAGTCAGGGAAGGGCTCTGTCAGGAGGTGGGCTTTGCCCCATGAAGGGTCTGTAGGATTTGGACAGCTGGGAATGGAGGCAGGTGGAGAAATGGAAACATTCAAAGTTGAGGGGATGGGGAGGGTGAGGCAAATTGAAGAGGCAGGAAAAGCACAGAATTGATCAGCTCCTGCTGGAGTGTAGCCTTTCTCCAGGAGAGCGGCAGGGTTCACGGAGGAAGGTCAGAGGTAGAGAGCAAAGCGTCTAGACTGTATCCTTCAGGGAAGTGAGCAAGGTGATGACATGAGCCCAAGGCCATGGCTTTGGGATGTGGACTTAGGAGCATGTGCAGAATGGTCCGGAAGTGAGGATAAAGGTAATCGTGGAGGAGGCACTCCCGAGTTCCAGCTTCCCGCAACTCCTCCCATTTCCTCCATCCAGGCCCTGGGCCTGTGGCCAAGTGTGACACAGCTCCTCTGGAGGTGGCCAGGGAGAGCTGCCCTGCTCCTTGTCCACCCTCCTCACCTCAGGAGGCCCCAGGTGAAGTCTGAGTGCAGGCCTCTCTGGAAAGCGAGACCCGGCTTGAGGACTTGAGGACGGCAGAGGGCAGTCTGCTTTCCCTGGCCCCTGGGTGAGGACAGGCAGCAACACCAGGCCCCTCTGGTTCTGTCTTCCCCCTGTTGCTTCGGCGTTGGGGCCGAGACTGAGAGAGGCAATTAATGCTACTGCCAAGGGAGCACCACATTGGGATTACTGAGACACCAGCTCCTCCAGTGGGGAAAATATTGTGGCAGCAACCCCTGGGCTTATTAGAGGAGGGAGCAGCTCTGAGAGCGCCAGGACTGCCTGTGTTTCCGGGAATAGCAGGGGAGTTCCCCCAGAGTATGGGGTGTGTTTTCCAGCTGCAGCTCATCGGGGCTGGGGTGGGGTGCTGTAAACACAGTCAGTGGCCTGTTGCCTCTGAGGCTGGGCCACCCCCGGTTGAGCCTAGATTCCCTCCCATTGCTCTGGGCTTCCCTCGGGGCTTGGTTGCTCTCCTGGCCTCTGGACCAGAGATCTCATGAAGATTTGGAAAGAGTGTCAGAAGATGTCTCAGCCTTCCTGTCTCTAAGCTCATTATCCCTGGTGACTCAGCCACTGCTGCTGATGACTTCCCAGCCTGAAGGTCCTTGGAACATGTTCTTTCTTGCTAGGTCCCACCCCTAGAGACCCTTCAGGATCCTTTTATGGGGTCTTACCCTCACCACAACCACAGACATCTGCGTTAATAGGCAGTAAGCACAGCAGACAATTGACCTAGACTGACAGGGGAGGACGTCCTGGACACTCTAAGCACCGTCCTTCCTCCACCAGCCCCTCAGCATGGGCAGGCCTGGAGATCCCGTCATGGCAGGGTGGGAGGACAAAGCCTTGGTGGTCCTCTAGTGCAGTCACACGCATTTGTTCAAAAAGGAAAGGGAGGCCCAGAGGAGGGAAGTGACTCGCTTGAGGTCCCGCAGCTGGAAATGAAAGGCAGAGCTGGGCCCGACGTTGGGGGCCGACCGCTGGCCAGAGCTCTTTTCCCACACATCCCTAACTCCTGTGTCTGTCGGTCTATCTAGTCTTGTGTGCACACTCAGCACATAAGGGTTCCGCTCATACACGAGGCGAACAGTGACTTTGCTGGCTGGCTGGCTCGCGTGCTCTGTGAGTGCGGAACAAGCCACACATTCTTTTCTCTTTTTTTTTTCAGAGGGTGGTGTGGAAGCATTAAACAGTGGCAAAGTTTTCTCTCTTATTCTCACAGCCACTTCCATCCACCCATACCAGGTATTCTGTGCAACAGGGATGTGCCAGAAATCACAAATTCAACAGGAAACCCGAGGGAGCAGGCCAGGAGAGGTGCAGGAGTGGGAGAGGATTTTATGATTTTAAAAAACAGCATCACGGAGCGTGTGCAATTGCCAGTGCAGTGATGGGGTGAGGGTAGGGGGGGACAGACACAGGTACAACGGAACAGAACGCGGCCGTGCAGGGCAGGGGGGTCTCCCGACCTCACCCCACCAGCCTCTCTCAGTGCAGACCCAGGGTGTGCAGGGGCTGCTGTCTTTGGAGGCTGGAGCAGAGTGCGGACAGGTTTGGACTTCTGAGGGCTGCAATATGCTGCCAGATCCATTCCCGAGTGATCCGAGGGCTTCCCCACGGCTCTGCATTTGCTCCGCGTTTACACACGCTCTTCTGGGCCAAGTTCCAGCTCTGCATAAGTCAAGGCTGAAGACAAGATCAGCGGTGGCCAGTTAGGGGTTTTGTTCCACCAGCCTATCAGTACGTGTGGCAGGAGGACAGGCGGATGTGCAGAAACTCCTCCCACTTTGGAGACAGAGAACAGGCCTTCCCCTGGGTGACAGCATCATCTTCAATTGCTACAGACACCTAGTTCCTAAATGGCGCCACGATGACCACCCATCTCAATAGGGCTTCTTTCAGATTGATTGCACATTGCCAGAAGGCCGAGGCCAGTGGAACCTGGCTTTGGTGGTGACAGAAAGAACATGGGCTTTGAAGAGCCAGAGGGGCCTGGGTTTGAGCTCCAGATCTGCCGGTTTACAAGCCGTGTGGTCATGAAGTTTCTCAGGGCGATTACAGGTGGGAACAAGCAGCCCCTTATTCCAGGAGAGGCAGCCTTCCGTCTTCACACATTAGCGTGATAAACAGGACAGGTTTCTTTTTCTTGTTTTCACAACTACTTGCACCAACCTGCATTGTAAAATGGGGCTGTTGTACTGACTTTTTAGGAGGACTTAGCAATGATATGGGTACAATATCCGAGAGAGTGTCGTGCCTCAAACCCCGGGAAAAGAGGGGCTCTGCAGAGACCCACCCAGGCTCCAGTCCCCCACTGCGCATACAGCTGTGCTAGGTCGTGAACCACTCTTAGCCTCGCTCGCTTCATCCGTAGTGAAAGGGTTAATGACATTCACCTTTTAAGGTTGTTTCAAACATTAGGAAAAAGGCGTATGAAGTGTATAACAGTGTCCAGCACACAGCAAGTGGTAAGCAAACAGTAGTGCGATTACTATTACTGTTGTTGTTGTTGTTGTTGTAAAGAAGTCAGTTTTCTCCAGCATTACCCGGTGCCTGACCCCCAGTGCCAAGGGAGTTGAAGCTGGTCTTCTCAGCAGAAATGACTACAGTCATTGTCACTTAACAACAGGGATGCGTTCTGAGAAATGTGTCGTTAGGCGGTTTTGCCTTTGTGTGAACGTTGTGATGTGTACTTATCCACACCTAGGTGGTGTAGCCTACTGCACACCTGGGCTATATGGTACTAGTCTCCTGGGACCACTGTTGTACGTGGGGTCCATCGTTGACTGAAACGTCTTTATGCAGCACGTGACTGTATAAGAGGCTCTTGGAGGGCAGGGGTGCCTGGATGATCAAGGTTGGGATCCGTGGACCTCTGGCTCGGGGAGCAGCCCGTGAGCTGCAGTCAGCTCCATCATCAGGGGCCCTGAAAGGGGGGAAGTGGGCAGGGGGAGCCTAAGACCCTCCATTTGCTTCACCTGCATGAAGCAGACTCCACGTGTCCCAGCAGGAGTGATGCAGGCCCCCTCCGTCTGCTAGGAAGCCACAGGAGGAGGAGCGTGGGTCAGACAGAGAGGAAAACTTCCTGGGCCAGGGTGCTGGGCAGCTCACTGGGACTCACAGACTGAGGCCCCTGGAAATGCACCAGAACTGTGAGCTCCCGGCCACACCCAGCATCTCTGCACCCATCACTGGCTCTGGCACAGGCTGGCCTTGCTTAGTGTCCTGCTTCCACTGCCTACCAGCTGGGACGGTAGATGCATCGCTGAACCTCTCTGGGCCTCAGTCTTCTGAAGAATAGGAACATTACAAGAATTAAAAGACAGCACCTATATAAGGAGTGTCAGTGTGTCTGGAACACAGTAGGTCATTAAAATGACAGTATTAAAAATTGATCAATTGGCAGATATCAATTTGTCTCTCTTTCTCCTTTGCTCCCTGCCCCTTGCACAGAAGCTTGACACACATGTGATGCTGGCTCTAGGCTCCATCCATGGATGAGCTGGGAAGGGGACCTCCTCTTTGCTAGGAGAGGAGTTCCAGCATCCTTGCCTGTGGGTGGGAGCTGTGGCCCAGCCCCCCTCACACAGACACCTGGGTCTCAGGGTGCCTCCCACCTGACCGTTCAGAGCTCCACACGGGGACATCTATTTCTTGTTTGAGATAATTTTAGACTTACAAAAGAGTTGCAAAGTAGTACAGAGAGTTCCCACATACCCTTCACCTAGCCTCATCTAATGCTAACATCTTACCTAACCGCAGCACAATGATCAAAACTAAGAAAGCAACGTTGGTTCAATACTATTAACTAAATGACAGTTTTTATTTGCATTTTGCCGTCTTTTCCACTAATGTCCTTTTTCTGGTCCAGGATCTAATCCAGGTTTCCACGTTGCGTTTAGTTGTCATGTATCCCCAGTCTCCTCTGATCTGTGACAGTTCCTTGGTCTTTCATTACCTTGAGACTTTTGAAGAGTACTGGACAAGTATTTGCAGAACAGGTAACACCTATTTTAAACGTCAGTGATGGAGCGGGCAGCACAGAGGTCTACAATCTCGCTTTCATTCTTTTCCCTTTCTTATATTTCTGTAGCCTCCCCGAGACTCTGCTTCTGCCAAAAATCTGCCCAGAGGAGTGAAAGATCCCATTCAGCTACAAAGATGATAGGGAGTTAACACACCTGTTTAGTGTGGCACACCAGCCATGTCACCTTTCCTGCGCAAAAGCGTGGCCTCTTTCTGACTCACACTGTCCAGCTTGTGCTCACGTCTGAGCCTCCGCCATTGAACCGGTCACTCTATCTAGACGGTAGACTGCACGAGAACAGGGGGGCTGCCTTGTGTTCAATGCCGTGTCCCCAGTTCCTAATCAGTGCTGCATCCGACGGGCAGCACATGTGCTGAATGAGTGATAATCACCATCACCATCGGTCACTGTTTACGGATGGCGCCTGGAGTGCAAAGGGCAGGCCAGCAGGTTATAGCAGTGTAAGGCGTGTCCTTTTCTCAAGGGACATCAGCTCTGGTAGGGAGACTAAAAACATATAGAAAAAGCTAACATACTGGCCAGACAATACGGTACACGCCTTCTTGCCCTCTTGTCAATCAATGGTTGATTGACCAGTGGAAAAAGTTCGCTGAAGAGAGGTCAGGGGCTGGCCCGGTGGTGTAGTGGTTAAGTTCGTGTGCTCTGCTTTGGCAGTCTGAGGTTCGTGGGTTTGGATCCTGGGCACGGATCTATACCACTCATCAAGCCATGCTGTGGGGGCATCTCACATACAGAATAGAGGAAGACTGGCATGGCTGTTAGCTCAGTGACAATCTTCCTCAAGCAAAAGAGAGGAAGATTGGCAACAGATGTTAGCTCAGGGCCAATCTTCCTCAAAAGAAAAAAAAAGAGAGAGAGAGGATTCATTAAAAAATAATGCTTCACACATTTCATTTTGCCTTCAAGCATCCATTTACCAAACTTTTTGTGTGTATCTTGGGTCTTTTCTTTGAGTACGAGTCCACCAATTGGAGTTTACCTCATCTTATTGGCGTAAATATCCCAATAATGCTTTATCTACAATCTTTATCTGCAAAAATACTGCCAGTAAAAATATATTTTTTTAATTTTAAATTTTATTTAAATTTAGTTTTTTAAATTTTAAATTTAATTTAAATATTTTTTTTTTTAAGCAAAGGAGAGATTTAAACACAAAACAATACAAACATGGACTCCTAGATTTTCAGAACTTTTAGTTATCTCATTCACGTATAACTAGTCAGGAGTTGTATTTTTGTTTTAGCGATTTTTCTTTATCAAAAAATTTCCCCAATGCATTCAACTTAGTTTTTATGGAATCAACCTTTCAATTTTGTATTCATATTTCATTGTTTATGAAATAGTGAACCAGGTTTGTGGCAGTTGCAAGAACAGCCAGCGTGAACAGGGTCGGGAACAGATCTGACTGACTGGTGAGCGTCCAGCTCTGCAGGTGTGCCAGGAGGATAGGCAGAGCACAGCTTCCTAGAGCAAGCGTGCTGTGCGCTGCGGGTACCGGTCAGCATCCTTTCCTCAGGAAATGATTGGAGAGCGATGATGAATCCAATGTGCCAGTGACGTGAACGGCATTGGAGAGCTTTTAAACTGTATGATCTTTCATCTCAATTTGGTTGTCATTTGCTGAGCCCCTGCTCCATGCCTAGCGTGTACTAGATGCTGGAGGAGCAAACCAGGACCGAGACACAGACCGTGGCTTGAAAGAGCACAGGAGATGGGGAGAGACAGGCTTGCAGGTTTTGATACCACGAGCACTAAGAACAAATCATGTGCTGTGAGATTGAAGAGGAATAAACAAGTGGTTCTGCCTGGAGGAGCTCATGGAAGGCTTCTTGGAGGAGGTGGCCTCACAGACTGTAAGTGAAAAGGGAATTTGGAAGAGGCAGAGCATCATCCTCTCAAAAAACTGAAGATATTGGTGTTCTCTGAAATGGAAGCTGAAGGTGCCAGGGGCAGCTGGGTCCACTGGCTTATTGTCATCACCATCCATCCTGGAGGGGACAGGGTCCTCGGGCCTCCTCAAGTAGACCCTGATTTATTTGTTGAATTACAGATAAGGAAGGAGGGTGGGGGTGACAGAACCAGCTCTCCACAGGGAGCCCTGCGCTGCACAGAGTAAGGAAGGCAGCAACGATAATGGCAGGGCGCCTCTCCCAGGTCCCCAGCAGCCCTGACTGTCAGGCTGGGGCAGGCGGTAAACGCCAGACCTCAGTTCGCCTCCCGCTGGAAAGATGGAATGTTTTGTTTCAACTGCACCTCAGTTGCTGAAGATTCCCACTTCCTGGGCCGCAAGTGTAATTAGGTAATTAATCATAGAAAGTCTGAAGCCAAGGCAACCTTTGGGGAGAGAGATTTGTTTCTACTGTGTCACTTCGAACATCAGCCAGGCAGAAGGGGCCCCACGGGAGCCTGTGCTTCAGGAACAGGAGGACGGAGGGCTGAAGTTTCCTGCTGGGGCTGGGGAGGGGTAGAAAAATCTCTACTTTGCCCAAATGTCACCCGTATTTCCTAAAGCTACCCCAGCCTCGAGAGTGCCCATCTTCCTGCCACCAGCAGCCTTGATGGTGAGGATCGGGTAAGAGGATCCTGGAGCATCCTCAGACACAGACTTTGTAGATCAGCGACGTGAGCAGCTCTGTTTCCGTGGATACTGTTAAAAAATAGGAGACTCAACTTAAATCTATTCTGGGGCCTGGCAGTAAATGTAAGTTAAGTGAAACCAGCTGAGTGTAGGGCTATAAGGATTGCTGGGGACTGTGGTAAACTTGAGGGCACTGTGCTTCAACCAGCTGGGGTTGGATGTGGTGACAGGAGGTTGGGGCTTCTGCTAAAGCCTTGGGGCCTTGCTCCTTTCAAGCTGGGGCACCTGGGGAGAATGTAGGGGGCAAGGAGCACAGAGTAGCGATGTAGCTTCTTCTCCTTCCCCGTCTTCCATCTTTGGAGTGCAGACACAGCCTCTTCCCCATAAGCAGGGTCCTCCTCTGGTTGGGAGGGCCCCTTCCTCCTCCATCAGTGTGTGCCTTGTGTAAAGACAGCTGCCTCTACTTGACCCCAGCTTGTTGTTACCTTGCAAGAATGCTGACCTTGTGTTTCCAAAATCTTATGATTCTTTTTGTAAGAGAAGCTAGAGATCTTTATTTGAATGTGAAATCTCAAAATTTTAAATATTGACAATTAGTTGCAAGTTTTCAACCCTGCTACATGAGCCCAACAAAACTTGTCTGCAAGGTAAATGTGGCCCACAGGCTGCCAGTTTGCAACTTCTGGAATGAAAGGGATTAGCTCACTAGCACTGAATCTCTGTTGCTGGGCTGGTGGAGATGATTAAATAGGCAGCCAGCCATTGCCAGCCTCAACAAAATGGATTGATTCTGTGTTCTGGCCTGCCCAAAGTAGTTGCTGGCTTGGGGCTTATGGCATGTGGCTCATTGTAGGAAGATAGCAAACTCTGTTTCTCAGATATGTGATGGCTTAAACTGCTTGGATGGTGACTTTGTGGGTAAGAGTGCATGATTCGTGGATGGAAGCCAAGGTGCCTTGGCATCAGCGGGTTATTTGCACAAACTTGGCAGCTCAGACTGATCCTTAAGGAGAGCTTCCCCTCCCTCCTGCCACAGCCATCAAAGCTCTCCGTCAGCCTGTGCCTCAGGGAGCTGTCACAGCCTCATTACTGCTAATTCATCTTCACTTAGTGCATCAAAAGGCTGATTTATCAAATTGGGTGGGCGCACAGGAAGTTTGATTAGCCATATTATGTTATTTGCCATGACGGGCTCAGAAATCTTAGCTCATCTGTGTCCCAGGGGTCCCAAGATAAGACCAAAAGTGTTTATGTTCTGCCTCAGAAATTCTCAGGATCAGAAGCCAGCGTGACAACTCCAGCCAGAGGTGTTTCCTTAGTGACATTCCCGATGGGGGCCTTCTCCGTTTCCCTCCTTCTCTCTTTCCCTCCCTTCTTCTAGCACCCCCCAACTCTGTAGGTGGTTTTCTGGATTAAAGCTATCAAAAGAGGGCCCGGGGTAAGCAGGGTCCCTGGTCCCATCCATTGTCCTCTTTGGCTGAGCAGCTCTTCTGCCTGGGAATTCCCTGCCATCTTTGCAACTAACAAAGCACTCCTGGATTCGGATTAATGGCCTCTGCTACTGTCCCCATCATTGCCCCTGTCAGTCTGCCAAGCAACAAATCCAGAGGTGCAGCCCTTTCCCCTGAGGAAGAATGGGACAGAAAACTTCCCAAAGAAGTTGTCTCAAGAGGCAGCATCCCACAAAGAAACCTAACAAGCTAAAGGCCCTGGGCTGCTTCCTGATCATCTGGGGCACCACCCATGGGCACATACTCTGTGGTGCGCACAGCTTTACCAACGTCCAGGAGCAAGTGGGGGAAGGGTCGAGCTTGGAAAGCAGTCCTTATAAAGAAAAGGGTTATTGCCAGGATGTGAACAGGCTGAGTAGGATAGTACATGTCGCAGTTTCCCAAATGCCATCTGTTGCCCATCTCTGCTGAGGACAGAACGGGGAGATGAGTGCACACAGAAGTTAGAGGAATTTAGGTCAGATTCAGGAGGGACCCCCATGGAGCCTCCAGAGTCATTTTCCTTTAGCAGACTTAATATCTTTGAAGATGCAGATGATGCTGATGATGACAGGGACCATAGTGGTAGCCACTACCTGCCATTTATTGAGCCCTTGCTATGAGCCAGACACAGAGCCATGTAGGTAAAGCAGGGGATCCGTCTAGAGACCTTAACTGCCGTTCTGGTAAGGAAAGCAACCAACTCTGCGAACTTGGGTGAGTCATTTCACTTTTCTGGGTTTTCGGGTTTTTTTTTTTTTAAGATTTTATTTTTTTCCTTTTTCTCTCCAAAGCCCCCCCGGTACATAGTTGTATATTCTTCATTGTGGGTCCTTCTAGTTGTGGCATGTGGGACGCTGCCTCAGTGTGGTTTGATGAGCAGTGCCATGTCTGCACCCAGGATTCGAACCAACTGAACACTGGGCCGCCTGCAGCGGAGCGCGGGAACTTAACCACTCGGCCACGGGGCCAGCCCCCTGGGTTTTCAGTTTTTAATCCATAAAATAAAAAGATTAGATTAGGCCTTCCCTAAGGTTTCTTTCAGGAGTAAAATTCAGTATTCTACAGTTTTCCAGGTTAGTCATCAAGAGAGTAGTAACAACTGAGCGCATCCTCTGGGCCAGGCAAAAGGCTCGATGGACCTCCTGTAACTTCGGAATAACCCGGGGAGGAAGGTCCTCTCAGCCAGTGTTGAGGCTGTCCACAGCAGCGCTGTTGCTATCAACACGCACCAGCACCACGAACACTAATTAACACTCATCAAGCTGCTGGCCTTCCCAGTAGGTGCTAAAGATGTACACAGGTTTACAACAACCTCTGCCCATCAGGCCTCCCAGGCATGTCACACAGAGAGGACAGACACGGGAGCAAGTGAGCACACAAGAGCACGTGCGAGGAGCAAGTGATGGTGTCAACTGCCACGGCTCCTCAGTGAGAATGGAGGTATGATCCGTTTACAGACGGACAAAGGCAGGTCTAAACGGAAGTGATAACACACTGACATTTTTATAAGACTTTAGAGTTTGCAAGCCACTGAAATAAATCATTTTATTTGATTCTTCCACCACTCTCTGAAATTAGGTATGACTGCTCTCATCATTAAATATTATTAATTATTAAATTGAGAATTAGAGAATTGGCTCATCCAAAGGAACTAGGTTATCTTTCTGTATGTCAAACAGCTGCAATTCGAGGAAATAATCCAGGGCTAACAATCGCTTGATATGTCATAGAGTCTGCCAGGTCCTATTGCGTCCTTGGCTTGCCTCTGCCTTCAAGGATAGAACTATCTCATAGCTATTGTGGCCTTAGAATTTACCAGAAAGCCTACAGACCAAGTAGGGCTTCTTTTCCCCCAAGATTTAGAGGGAAGAATCAGAGTTGTTGCAAATCCACATGGCACACACTGAGAAGACATTAACTAAGGTCCCCTGCCAGGTGCCCCCAATGCCTCAGGCTTTTGGCTCAGCGCTGGTTGGTGGGAAGTACATGTCAGATACAGCTGAAGTTTCTCTGGAGAGTGCAGAGGATTGGGGGCTGCAGAGAAATAAGGGATCTCTTTCAGGGCCTCTCATCCCAACTTGGGTCTTCTGCCTGAGACCCTCACACAGCTCAGCTCCCCCTCTCTGGCAGCTGTAGCATCCCTCTTAAGGATATTAGCTGCCATTTATTGAGCGTCCACCACATGCTGGACCCTTGATTTGTGTTTTCTAAGTTAAGTTCACAACCACTCCAATGAGGAGGGAGTTATTGTCTCCCTTTTACAGATGAGAAGACTAAGGCCCAGAGTGATGGCATTGTCAAGGCCACACTGCTAGCAAGTGTTGGAGGTGAGACTGAGACCCAGGTCTGTCTGTTTGTCTGTCTGTGTGATTTAAAAAACCAGGCCACATTGACTCCTCTCCTTCAATTCTCGGAACAGAAGGAAGGTACTCCTCCTTATAGTCTGGTGATTGCTGCTTAGAAAAGCCTTAAATGTTGGGGGCAGAGACGGGGACGAGGAGGTAATGCAGTGCCAGTGGGCACACAGCTTGCTATCAGGATTCCGTGCCCATCGCTGTGGCTGCCCTTTCGACCTACTTCCGTTGTGGGGCAGAGCTCTGTTGGTGACCCCCAGCCTGTGGCTTTGGCAAGGAAATTGCCTTCCTTCTCCCTTCTATGGTTGTGCCCGTGTTGCCTCTCCTCTGAGTGAGGTACCAGGAGCCCGGGCAGGGCAAGATGCCCAGACCCACAGGGCTTCCCCTGTTGGTGGGTCCATAACCCATGGAATGAAAGGAACCACAGGGAAGAGCAGGAGGAAGTCGGGCAGGACTGGCCTGAAGGGCTGAGGCCAGAGGCAGCCCCTGGGGTGGGAGAGGACACGCTGGACCCCAGCTCTGCCCCCACTCCTCCACTCCCCCGAGAATCCAGGTGTCTTCTCCTCAGAGCTCACTTTGTCAGAGCAGCATGATGCCCTGGAGACGCTAAGAGTGTCGTTTTCCAGAAAACATCCAGTTGCATAAGGACACTCAGGACTCTGAGTGTGGGGCCCAGACCTCAAGGTCCCTCTTTGCAAAGCTGTAAGGGGTTCTCGTGAGGGCCCCTGTGGACACCAGTCTGAGACCTAACAACCTAGTGGGGTGAGGCCCTGGACGTGCCTTGAAGGATCCACGTTTGTGTAGGCTCCTGTCCGTATAGATGCATGGTGGATCTGGACCCCGAAGACCTTACTCCCTCCCACTCTAGATCCAGACTCAACTATTATAAGGGAAAAGTCTGGTTTCTGGAGGCAGATGGACCTGTGTTCATAACCCACTGCACCGGGTGCAAGTGGGCAAATTTGGGCAAGTTACTCACTCTCTCTGTGCCTGTTTCTTTGTCTGAGACCCAGAAATAATATCTAATCTCATGAGACTGTTTTGCAGATTAAATGAAATAATATATACACAGAGCTTCACACAGTGACTGTCATAGAAGAGGAGCTTGGTAGCTGTGACAGTTGTCATTAAAATGGTCTTCTACCCCCTCCCTCCTGTCCCTACCAGCTGACCCACCATACTTTGCAAAGGGGAGGAGATGGCCCTTTAGACCAAGGCTGTCATGTTGTTGAGAAAGGGTCCCAGAGCTCTAGCTGTGCTGGACTGGCCAAAGGAGTCATCAGGACAGAGGGAGTGTCTGTCAGGCTCGACTGGTAGGAAAGGAAACCAGCATTTATAATAAGGGAACAGGATCGGAAAGGCAGTAGGAAGCCTGGCTTGCATCCATATATTTTGGGGGGGCGGGGGCGGGGGAAGGGTTAAAGAGCAGATTAAACTTCTTTTTTTTTTAACAGTTTGTTATAGAAAATTTCAAATTTATTCAAAATTAGAACAGTACAATCAATCTCAATGTATCCATCAGCCAGCTTCAACCATGATCAACTTATGGCCAATTTTGTTTCATCTGAACCCCCCATATTATTTTCAAATAAATCCCAGACATCATATAACATCAACTGTAAATATTCCAGTGCATATCTCTAAAAGATAAGGACTTTAAAACAATTAATTGGAATGCCATTGCCACACCTAAAAATTGTTATTGATAATTCCCTAATATCATCAAAAATCTACTCTTCAAATTTTCAACGGTCTCATGAATGTCAAGGATCTTTTAAAAGTTAGTTTCTTTGACTCAGAAGTCAAATAAGGTCCATACGTTGCAATTGGCTGATATGGCTTTTAAGTTTCTTTTATTATAAAGGCTTCCCCTGTCCCCATCTTTTTTTTTGTTTCCTTGCCTTTTATTTTTGGAAGAAATCGGGTCGTTTGTCCTGAAGCGTTTTCCACAATCTGGATTTTGCTGATTGCATTCCTGTGGTGAAGTTTTCTCTTTAATTTGTCTTTGATGTACCGACACCAAACAGATATTTGTGTGGGAGTCGCGAAGGTAAATCTTGCTTGTCCCCGGCTCCGTTTCAGAAAGGTCTCCTCTCTTCTTTATGGAAAAGAAATGTCCCCGCTGCCAGCCTGCTGGAACAGGAGGAAGGGGGACATGGCGAAAGGGGTTTCCAGCAGAGCAATGGTGGATGTTGGGCGTTATTTGGACTGCAGCCTCTCGCTGTTTTTATGAACAGGGATGTCTTTTCATAAAGCAGAGCAATTTTCTGCCAAATAGCAAGGATTGTTTTTCCTCCTTCTAGAGCAATAAGGTTCAGGATTTGTCTCCCTCTTGACTTTCAAGAGCATGTTTTCTCAATTCTTTCCTGAAATTAAAGTAAAGGTCAAGGAGGCTGGTCTGAGACCCAGCCCTCCCTTCTCTCCAGGCTCCTGCTGGCGCGACTTTGGCAGCCAAGTGGGCTGTCTCCCCGGGCTCTGGTGACCCGGCCTGGCCCCCAGGGCAAACCAACCTCAACTTCCCAATTCTTTTCTTTGTGGGGGAAAATTGAGGAGGGAGGGAAATACAGAGAAAGGAAAAAAGAAAACAGTGTCAGCCTGTGGGCTCCGTTCTGAATTTAGATCTCCTGAGCAATTTCCAGAGGCTTCCTTCTTCACACCGTGTTCCTTTCCTCGGGGAGGGGGCCCTGGGCCCCACGCCCTCCGCCCTGCTTCCCACCCGCCAGGTTTGAGCGCTGCACGTGAGCTGCCCCAGTGATCTGCCCCTTCCCTCACACGGGGTTGAGCAGCGAGGATTTTTAATCAAAAGGCAGCGCACGCAGGGAACATACCACCACCACCCCGCTCAGCATTGCGGGAGCCGTTCTCCCCCACCCTTCCCCACACTGAGTCACTCCAGCTAACAGTTAATTAATTTGTGACACTTTGACAGTTTGTGAGGAGACATTTTTACGAAGCCATCAAAATCCACAGGGATGGAGCTGTCAGGCAGACACCCCTTTCTGCATTCACTCTGTCTCCAGACCCTCCCTCACCCCACTGTAGACTCTGGGGCCCTGGGCCCAGCCCTGAGGGAGGCCTGAGATAAGGCCACAAAGTCCTGAAGTCCTCTTGGGGCACTCCACACTCCCAGAGTGTGGGAGGCTGGAACAGACCCGGGAACACCTGGCCACATTGGGAAGAAGCACAGGATGAAAGCATCAGAGGCAAGGAGGCCCCCGTCAGGCTCCACTTGGCTTACTCCCAGCTCCTGGACAAATTCTCCCTCAGGGGCCCCTTCCACAGCTGGACAAGGAGCTGTGTGTGCTCCCGCCTCTCCGGGGGACACTGCACCCCACCCTACAGCTCTGGGGATGAGCTGCGACCCTCACTGCACTTGGTGGCTCACTGTGGGTGCTTTATAGTTCTGGTGGCACTGAGGGAGAAGATGGGTCCTGCCGCCCGGGCCTGCTGCAACTTTGCACCTACGGTGGAGCGGCAATCTAGACGCTGTGAAACCCTGGGCCCCCCGGCTTTCCAGTAGCCCAGAAGCCATCCCCACCAGCTCTGTGCTCCCCTTTCCCCAGAACTTAGATTACCTCTCCACATAACGCCCTCTCCTTTGCACAGGTGCATTCTCTTTTTCTTTCGATGCCTTGAAATCCTGTGTGCCCCAGTGACGGCCCACCTGGGGAGCTCCCTGGATGGAACCAACCAGCTGGGCATCCAGCCCAAGCTACCGCTCTGACTGGGACCCAGAGGTTCAGAGAGGACCTCAGAGGCTACTGGTACTGCTGGAGAAGGATCCAGGGAAGAAACAACAACCAGGGCAGAGAAGGATCCTGGGACTGGCTCCTTCCCACCTAGGGGAGACACTAGCTCCCATGGACGCCTCTCAAATGTATATTGAGCACCTACCATTGCCCGGCACCATGCTGGGAGGTGAGAAGACCAAAATAAAACGAGACAGGTGTGATCCCTATGCTGGTGTAGCTCACAGTTTGGCAGGGAGAACAGACACTAAACAAATAATTAGATGAATAACAGTTTAATTACACCTGTGCTAAGTGTCACCAAGGAGCACATGTGCTGTGAGAGCATTGAGCAAGAGGACCACTCTGAGCTGGGGCATCAGGAAGGCGTCCCTGGAGAAAGGGCATTTCTGAAGTTGAGAAGGAGGAAGAGGTCAGCCAGGGGGGTGGGTCCTAAGCCCAGGTGGAAGGACTGGCCTGGTTAGGAGTTGGGATGCTGGAAACCGAGGGGAGGGAGCATGTGGTATCTATGCTGATAGGTCTGTGGCTTTGGTGACAGTAAGTTGAGTGAGCATCCGAGGATAGCTTCTATTTTCTGTGAGGTAGGAGGCAGAGCCAGGACTGCCTGGCCAGGTTTAAGTCCAGGGAGCAGGGGGAGAGACTTTGAGCAGGTGACCAGGTTACCAGCCTCAGGTTAGGTCACTGAATACCCTCAAGACTGTGCCCACCTTCCTGGCTCCAGCTGGAAGGAGCCAAAAACAGCCAGAAAGCAAGAATGGGAGAGATTCATTCAAGCTGTTCCACACTAAGGAAACCTGGACAGATAAGGGATCTAAACTCTGCAGCTGAGCTGCTGTGTGGTCCCCTGCTTACTCCCTCACTGCCCCGGCAGGGCTCCAGGTTGGACTAGCAAGGCGTGCCGTGACTGGAGGGGGCAGAAGAGGGTGATGTCAGTGTGTGGCCTCCCCTCCCACCACGGGCCACCAGAGGGGAGATTGCCCCACTAGGCTAGGTCTTTCGAAATAGTCCAGACCTGTCCCCCTGTAGCAGCCCTGAGGCTCTGGGTAGAGAGGGGTGGGAACAAAGAAGGAGTCCAGGAGGGAACAGGGTACCCCCACCACTCCTCTGAATGTCTGTGGCCTGGGAATTTCTAGGAGCAAGACCTTGCCTGAGCCTGGGAAGGGCGGCTGTCCTTGCCCTATAATTGAGAAAAGGCAATCAGTATTTCTTCCCTTGGAGTGACTACTGGTGCCTGAGCCAGACTCACAGCCTCACCACCCAGCTCCCCTGCCTCTGGGCCTGGGAAGCCGGAAAGATGTTCAGGACCAAGGAGAGAGTGAGCCGTGGAGGTGACAGCATCCATCTCCACACCTCCACTCCTGTCTCCTCTGTTCTCTATCCCAACATTCCTCTCCATTCCTCCCGCCCCCTCCTCCTTGTTCCTCTCCTCCTTCTCCTCTTCCCCCCCCCCAACCCTACCCCACCACCCTCTACGTCCCCAGCCCCAGGGCTTGGAGGTCTTTCCATCCAGATAAGATGAGACTGTGGCTGTTCACCCACCATACAGGCTTTCCCAGGGTCTGGGCCCAGAAGGTTCTCCCTGAAGGCTCCTGGGCTAGCGTTCCAGGAACCAACCTCTGCCTCAGTTTCCTCTGGCCCTGCTGAGGCCGCCCTCCTGGGCTCAGTAAGCAAGGCATTATTCAGTAACTTGCTCCTTTTCCTTTTGGAGTAGGAAGGAATGAGGGGGCCTACTCCCCCTCCTCTTCCCCTTCCACCCTCTTCCCCTCCCACCCTCCCCTCTGGGAGCTGCAGGAGGAGGTGGGGAGGGGCCCACTTCCAGGGCACAGCCTGGACCTGTGTCTTGAGGAGCAGGGGCGTGGCCTGAGTTGGGGGCCCTGGGGAGGAGCCCCTGACCCACTCACTCTCACCCAACTCACGGTTCTCATCCAACTCCAGTGCTCCAACAAGCTGCTTTTGAAATGCAAATGCAGAACGCTCTCCCCACCCCACTCCTTTTTCATTGAAATGCTTCAAGTTTCAGAAAAGAGGGAAAAATGATGTGTTTAAGACAGCAGTGTCTCACCCGCCACGAGCCTGATAAGGGATTGTTAAATTTTAATTAGACAATTTGATTCCTTCAAATGCCAAACTTTCCGAAGAGGCAGCACCAAGGGAACCGTTGAGTTTATGCTGCACCAAGGGGCTCCTTACCCCCACCCCCGGGCCCTGCGCCCCAGGGTTGTGCTGCTTGGATGGAGGAATCAAAGCCTGAGAGAGAAGGGCATCCTCTCCTCTCTCCTCCTGGACCAGCCAGCAGTCCTCCAGGGTCCCAGGCTGCCCTCATAGATTGACCCTTTTGGCCCCACCCACTCCAGGCTGGGGACCAAGGGTGACCACACCCTTCAAGGTCCTCTTCAGAGAAAATGTCAGTTTGGGGTGTCAGCCTTGGACCGTGGAGCTTATTTTCTTCCAACATACTTGTGAGAAGCTGTTTCTGTTTACAGGCTGGAGAAGCTGCTGGCTGCCACTGGGGTGTGACCGGGAGAGCAGCTCACCTCCTTGTCACAACATCTACCCCCCTGGCCCCTCTGCAGTGGGTGTTCTGAGCAGTGTGGCTGGCAGGGGCAGCCTCTGCGGGCCAACTTGGCCCAGGTGTTTGGGCTCTAACAACGCTCTTCAACTTGAGAGCTAGTGGATTTTCAAATCAGGGCACACACAGAAAATGGTCACATTTATGAAAGATGAAGGGTAAGTGGCAGAGGCAGTGGATGCTGGAAATGCCCAGCTCCACATTACACTTACCCTGATAACCCCACCTACCTCGGTTCATTCCAGACATCTGCTGGGGAAGCTCTGCTGTCTAGGCTCAGAAGAGAGCAACCATCACAGCGGTGGAGGTGGGCTGGGTGTGAGGGAGGACTTGATGGAGAGGGGTACTGACCACCCGAGTGGCTGATTCTGGAAGATCTTTCGGTAGACCTTTGCCCTTCTGAGTTGGGACAGGGCAATGAATACCGGACACCGATGAGAGTCAGGTGATCTCTGGTACTTTGATGGCCTGAGGCTTGCAGGCTACCCACACAATGGAGGTCCCCATACTCCTGGCTCCCTCCTCTTTTCCAACGAGCCAGGGCAGCTGAAAAGGAAAAGCCTAGGAGGCCCCAGAGCCCACCTGGAACCTCGTCTGCAAGCGTCTGCCTGGTGAGATGGGGTGGAGAGCAGCGGTTGCCCTGCATTGCTGCCCAGGAGAGATGAGGATAGTGCCGTGGGAGAGAGGCAGCCAGTCCTTCATGGAGGCCTGACAGCTGCAGGCATCTTTATCAGTTCGGGCTGTCATAACAAAACACCATAGACTGAGCGGCTAAAACAACAGACATTTATGTTCTCCCAGTTCTGGAGGCTGGAAGTCTGAGATCAGGGTGCCAGCATGGTCACGTTCTGGTGCCTCTCACTGTGTGCTCACATGGCAGCGGGAGAGAGAGAGCAAGCTCTCTGGTGTCTCTTCTTATAAGGGCACTCATCCCAACACGGGACCCCACCTTCGTGACCTCGTCTAGACCTAAGCACCTCCCAAAGGTCCCATCTCCAAATACCATCACACTGGGGGTCAGGGCTTCAGCATAGGAATGTTGTGAGGACGCAGTTTGGTCCATAGCAGCAGGGTTAGATCATCCATCCCTCTCTCAGGAGACGGGACTAAGTAGCCAAGCCCATAAGAGCTAAGAAACGGCAATGCCCGTGCATGTAGTCGGCCCTCACTGAAGGCTTCTTGACTGAGGACTGTGATTTGGAGCTTTGACTCTTGAGGCAGGAGCCACCTGGGAGGAAGATGGAGGTGGCATATGGTGTTTGGTGAGCAAGTTGATCATATTTTCATAACTCCAAGTCAAAATGCTTCTTCTGACAACAGAATTTTCTTTTAATAATATGTGATCTTATTTATCTGAAAACTCTTCTAACTGTAAGGGTAATTTGCCTTGGGTTATATATTTAGCCAATCTCCTTTCTGAAAAAGAACAAGAAATTTGGATCTTCCTGGCAAATCCAGGGTGCCAGCTATTGTGTGAGATTGGCACTTCCCACCTGCACAAGCTCCAGAGTGGGCACTGACCTCACCTGGCTTCTCTGGAGCCAGGACCAGGCCAGAATACCTGGAACTCTCCCCTCCCCCCACAGGCAAAAGTTCTGCCAGGGCTGGAGAAGCTCGAGGGGCAGGCGAGGGCAGGATCTGAGGGGTCTGCCAGGTGCCCCTGGAGTGAGAAGGACCACATCCTGGCCCCTCCCTTGTGCCTCTTTCTCAATGGATGGCCCTTGGAGCCCAACAGCCTGTGCAGCCCAGGGACAGAAGGAGAAGAGGAAGGGATGGGGCTGGAGCTGGAGAAGAGGAGCCTGGGGACAGGCAGGATTTCTCAGGCTTCAGAGAAATGCCAGGAGGTCACTATATTTTATCCATTCGAAGATGCACATTCCTCCCACCTCCCATATTATGTCTCTGAAATCAGAGCGCATTTTACAACTGACCCCATCTTACAGCTGTATCTGGCTTGACGGTATTTTTCCTTTCCCGGTGGTACGTAAAATAATGGCGCATCGTACATTTGATCTGTTTTAGAAATATGGCTAGGAAATATGGCAATTGGTATTACAATCCCTGGCTATAGCAGGTGGACTGAGAGAGCTGAATCTTCCAGGCCAGCTGCTACCCCGTCCCGAGGGTCGCACAGATTTATCCTGCAGCCATAGCCCAGGAACAGACTTTGCTTTCTCTTTCCTTGACTCCCTCCCAAGAGGTTGAGTGCTGCATTTTGGAACCCTGCCCCCTCATGCAGCCCCCACTTTCCAAGGATGAGCCATAGGAGGCGGCATGGTGTAGCAGGAGCAACGCAGGGGTCCTCTGACCCTACTGGGCAGTGTTTGGACAGCACCAGTCACCACATCTCTCTGAGCCTCAGACTCATTGTCTGAGTGCTTGGTTCTTTTGATTCTTTGGCTTGGTTTGGTTTTAAAAGTCAACATTTCTTGATGGTTTACCTGCTCCAGCCACACATGCATCATCTTACTCAATCCTTACAATAATAGTTGCTGTCCCTATTTTGCAGATGGGAAAACTGAGGCTCAGGAAAGCCAAATAATCTGGCCAAGACCCCAGAGCTAGTCAAGGTAGAGCTGGGATTTGAACCCAGGTTTTCGGTCTTCAGCCCCTATGTTATGCCAGCACCTCCAGTGCTAGAGTCCCTCGTCTGTGGAGGTGGCTTTGCTGATGTCTGAATTCCTGCTCAGTCTGGTATTGTGTGAGAGCTCGCCAGGCAGCCCCTGCTCCTGAGCGATGTCAGCCCCAGGTAGCAAGGGTGCTGAGGACATAGGAGGGACTGGGGATTGCTCTGGGGGTGGGAAGACAACCCTGTACCAAGACATTAATAGGGTCTACGGGCATTTAGTCATTGTCTGTGTTTTCCCACTCTTTCTGTAATGTAAATATGTTACACTTGTATCAGCAAAAAGCAACAAGAAAAATTGAGAATAAATACTAAATTAGAAAATTCAGTGCATGAGGTCTTTCCAGCCTCGGGTGAAGGGACGCACCATGGCCCTGCAGAGTAACCAGCGCGCAGAGGAATGAGTGCTCACCACCAAGCCCTTCCTGACCGGTACGCTTACATTTACCATCTAAACTGTACCCGTCATTTTAAGTCCCAGTTTAAGTTCTATCCCCTCCAGGAAGCCCTCCGTGAACGCCCCCGCTGTGCCCATGTGCATATCCTCTCTGATTTCTGAACATCTGCTGTGTGGGGTGCTGTGGGGATGCTGTAGATCCCATGAAGGACTGAGGCGCTCTTTCCACAATTCCTGGGAGTGTTGACACCTGACAGTTCTCAGCTGGGTCCACCCTCTCGGTGATTGCCCACTGCTGAAGAGAGAGGCCTCTCTCAAGGTCACACCCTTTCCCTGGGATGGTCCACAACCCGTGACATTATGAGAGGGCACAAAGGGCTCCCTGTTGCCCTAATTTAGGCAATTCTGCAAGGCTCCCTGAGGGAGTCACCAGAGGTCTTTGGCGTGATTGCAAGGCAGCCTGACTTCCCCCTCTGCCTGCTTCTGCTTCCTCCACTTCCCTTCAAGTCTCCATCCTGAGAGCGTTCCTGATAAGTTTCCTACTCAGAATCCACTTTCTGGAGACCCAACCTGCAACACCCGTGATACTCTTTTGTCCCTTGTTAGTCTGGTGACCTATGTTAATAGCTGTATTTCAAGTGTGGAGGAGTTTTCTTCCCAGTTAGACTCATACAGCCTTTGGTTCAGTTCAGCAAGCATTTCTTGAGCACTAACTGCCTGCAGATCACAGCATTAGGAGTGTGAAGAGAAGAACAGGATAACATGCTCTTTTGTTTATTCTGTGAAGACAATGAGGCGTGAGCAAGGCACGGTGTGACCCTTGAGATGCTTACAAACCCGTGAAAAAAGCAGACACACAAATGGGGTCTGTTCCAGAATAGAACCACAAAACAATGTTGTGGGAGCCCTGAGGAGGGAGGGAGATGGTCCAGCCAGGAGGACGTGGGACGGATTCCAGAGCAGGAGGGTTCTGCACAAGCCTTGCTTTGAAGGATGTGTAGGGACCGGGCAAGTAGGGGGAAGGGAAAGGAAGTTTTCCAGACACTCTTCTGATTGATAGAGTGGGGATCATAATTAGAAGCCTCAGAAAGTTGTCTTGAGGACAAATGAGACAGTATATATATAAAAAAAACTTGACAAACTATCAAATCCTTTGCAAGCACATGAAGCTGTTTATCAGCATAGGCAGGTGCAGGAGTGTGCTGCAGAAACAGAAGACTGGTTGGATGTGGAGAATGGATGGGGTAGGGGAGACAGGAATGTGAGAGTCTCCATCAGATGCCACTGGTCCTACCTGGAAAGGGACTAAGGAAAAGGGAGGAGAGGTAGTGAGGATGCTGGGGGAAGTGAGTGCCTCTATGTCTCCAGCCCCAGACAGTGCTTGGCGCAGTGCTTTATGTCTAGCAGGCTCCATAGACGCTGATTGAGTAAATGAACGGCAGGGGCAGCTCATGTTGCCTGATCAATACATGCATACAGGTCTCCTGCTGTGTGCTCCAAGTGGGAAGAGGTAGTAGCTGGCTTTACAGATTTCAGCATCAGTATGACACAGTGCTTCACTATCTTAGAATTGGAAGACTCGTTGCATGGGTGGCATTCCATGTCACTCCACAAGCTTTCCCGGAAGACTCCAGAGTGGTGGTGCTGGGCGGGACATCATCCATACTCCTCTGCTGAGAGCTGGCAGGGAAGATGTGTCACACAGGAATGAGGGTGCAGAGGTGGTGGGCAGACCCTTCTCCAGGGGTCTCCTCTGATCTGTTGCAGCTGGTGTGCCCTCTTCTTGGATCTGGACGTGGTACTGTCTTCATCCCAAATGGCATAAATTTGTGCATTTCAGATCGATTTGGGTAGCAAAGCATCTGGAAATCATGGTGCTTTGTGTGGAATGCCTTGAAGTACTGATAAATTTAATTCCATTGTGTGAAATAGGAACACTTTTGTTAGCAGGAACACCAACTATATTATATGTGCATTGTTTCAGTCACAACCAAAACACAGGCTGTTAAGCTCATCAATGCCCAATGCCTCCCTAGTCTGCCTCGGAGCCCCTCTGCTTTCCTTTCTCAGTGAGCAGCACCATCGGCCTCCCAGAGCACAAGGCAGAAATCCAGAGTTATCCCCGACTTCTCTCCCTGCTCGCCCGATCCCCACTCCCACCCCACATCTATCCAACGACCAAGCTCCAAGAAATTGACTTCCGAGTTAGCACCTGATTCTGGACACTTCTCTCCATCCTGATTCCCACTACCTTCATTCAGGTGACCACCATCTCTTACTTGAATTACAGCTGTAACCTCGTTCCCTTCCAAGATTCCCTCCATGTCACAGCAGCCGGTGACCTTTCTAAAACACCAGTCTACTGGAGTTATTTCACTGCACCAAACTCTCAGGGACTCCCAAGCTTACAAGACCCGATCTGGCCCATGAATGGCCTGACAATTTAAATTTCCCCAGCTTCACTGTCATGCCCTACATTTTTCCCCAAATGGAATTATTTCTTGTTTGGGACTGTGTTCTGCTCTCTCTGGCAAACATGTCCTCTCACTCCATTGTCTGGCTAACTCCTCCTCCTACTTCATCTCAAATGGCACCTCCTTCAGAAGTCCCTCTGGGATGAGACACCCATTCCTCAGGGCTCTCAGTGCACAAATCCAGAACCTCATTGTCTCTTACTTGGGTTCCTGCAACAGCCTCCCAGCTGGTGTTCTACCATCCCACTTGGCCCCCCTCTTCCATTCTCTACACAGCTGTCAAAATTTCTCAAAGGCAAATCTGATAATGTGGTTCCTGCTGCCCTTAGGGTCAAGTCTGAATTCCCAGCATGACTGTGATCTTGCCTGTTGCAACCTCCCTGGTTCAGCTCATGCCAGTCCCTCTGTACTCAGCATCCTGAATTTCTTCCCAGCCCTCCACCGTGGCCCACTCTCTAGCTCTGTCTTTTCCATATGCTGCTTCCTATGTTGAGATCCTTCCCCTGGCTCCCAACTCTTTACTTGGCTAATTCCTACTCGTCCTTCAGGTGGCTGTCGAACATCACTTCCTCTGGAAAGACTTCTTCGAATCCCTAAACTGGGTTATGTGTCTCTCCCCACCATTCCGTTTCCGAGAGCCTACCACTCATAGATTTAATGGCTTGATTAACTGGCTATTGTTTCTTTTAGAATGTGAACTGGAGAACCATGTCTATTTTGTTCCTGCCTATGTTTCTAGTGCTATAGAAAACAGTGCTCAATTAATATTTGTAGAATGAATGCATGTTTCTAGTCCTACCACTGGTAGCTGGAACTCCTTGCCAATTTGTCTTGAGTGTGGTGCATGGGATGTGCTTAATAAGTGTTTGTTGAATAAATGGGTGAATGAATGATCAGCTCTTTTCAAGCTCGTTTTTTTTATTATACATTTAAAAAAAATTATATTTGGTCATTTGTTCTACCATCTGCAAGAATCGCTAGCAGAACAGTGGCAGCAGTTCTCAATGTTTTAAGAAAATTGTTAGATGCTAAACGAAATCCTGAAGCTGGAGAATTCTCTCTATTAATTTTCAGTGGTTGGTTTTAGCTCCAGAGCCCTCCGTGGGAGGCAGCACGCTTTGCGATGTCCTCCTACTCACTCCCTGTGTCCATTTTTCTTGGCCAGAGCCTGGCCGCCCAGTGGCCCCACTGCCCCAATGGATCCACTGAACCTGTCCTGGTACGATGACGATCTGGAGAGCCAGAACTGGAGCCGGCCCTTCAATGGGTCCGAAGGAAAGGCCGACAGGCCCCACTACAACTACTATGCCATGCTGCTCACCCTGCTCATCTTTGTCATCGTCTTTGGCAACGTGCTGGTATGCATGGCCGTGTCCCGTGAGAAGGCGCTGCAGACCACCACCAACTACCTGATTGTCAGCCTTGCGGTGGCCGACCTCCTTGTGGCCACGCTTGTCATGCCCTGGGTTGTCTACCTGGAGGTAGGTCTGCACCTCTGCCTTGCTCCAGCACCTTCTCCAGGTCGGTGCTATGCTGGAGCCTGGGGAACAGGCTCCTTGCTGGTTTCTAGCAATAAGTTGCCTGGTACTTTCTCAGGTGGCCTCTTCCTCCACTCTGGGCTCAGTTTTTCTCCTTATAAAATGGATAGATTATCTTTTTAACAATCTCAGCTACCAGTTAGAGAGTGCTTCCTAAGTGCCAGGCCTCATGTTAAGTCCCTTATATGCAGCGTTTCCTCAATATACTCCTCACAGCAGCCCTAAGAGGCCAGCATTATCATCATTTTACAGGTGGTGAGCCAGATAGTCAGAGAAGTTAGGTGACTTCCTCAGCATCACACAGCCGGCAGGTCCAAGCTGGAACTCTGTCTGACCCCAGAGTTGGTTTATTGGGTCCCACTGAAAATGGGAATAAATGATGAGGATCCCAAGGAAGGGTGTTGTTCATGCTTCCTGGCCTGAAGTCTTCATTCCTCTCTCCCCACTTCAAATATGGGGGCTGCCGCTCAATGCTCTCCTTCTCCCTTCCCTCTCTCCTGGTTTATTCTAGGGCCTGTGTCTGGGACCTCCAGGTAGAGGCCGCTGTGCTGTACCCCCTGTCCTCAGGAAGGACCATATAGTCACCCATTGCTCAGCTCAGGACAGAGCCTGGCGCTGTACCTTCGAGTAGTAAGGCAGCCCCTGCTGTGGTCCAGCCACCGCCCCCTCCACTATGGTCCAGGAATCCCTCCCCCTATAGTCCAGGCACCCCCCTCCCTCCACTATGGTCCAGGCACTGTGCCAGGCATTTTGCAGACACAGACTCAGCAAACACTCATGCTCATCCTGGGAGTCAATACTACTCTTCTCACTTCACAAACGAGGAAGTTGCCTGGTGCTTTCCCAGATGCCTGTTTTCACCCAGATCACACTGCCAAGGGAGAAACTGCCAATAGAGAAGTCCCTGAGAGTGTCCCCCCTTCAGGAGGACACTTTTCAGAGCAAGCAGGCAGATGTGGGTGGGTCTGCAGGATGTGGGTGGATACAAGCTGGATCCTGCCCCTTTCTCTGCCCAGGGTTCTGGGGTGGCGTCTGGGTGCACGGGAAGCTGACCAGCCATTCAGGAAAGAGCCAAAATGCCAAGGTCCCTAACATCACTGAGCTGTTACCTTCCTGCCCCAGGCAAGAGAGGAATTCCCTTGTGCCACGGAGGAGGCACATCCCTGCCTGGGGGGAAGGGCTTCCACTCTTAGGAGAAAACGTGAATCCTTGGTAGGTTTGAGCAGAGGAGACATCTAGGAGAAGAAGCTGAGTGGGGCGGGGAGGCTGGGCAGAAGGGGCACCTCTCCCGGTCTCCATACCCCAAGGGATTCCCTGTGCTTCCTGTTGTCACTAACGCTGGCCCCAGGGCCATCAGCTCTGGGCCATCACTCCCTTGGTTCCCTTTTGCACTGACCATACAGGCTGGAACTTTCAAAGTGACCTGATTGAATGTTAAGGAAGAACCAAAAGGAAACAAACAATAGATACAAAACAGCATAAAGACATACAGGTGCCACAGGCCGGGGATCAAATTCCTCCCTTACACTCATGTCTACGTGAGGACCCTAGACTCTGTCCAGCCCACATCCGTCTGAGGGCCTCTCCCTGAGGGGTCCCTTCTTAAATCTTAGGACTATTCCCCTCCTGCTTCCTTTCAAAGGAGGGTTCCAGGCCTCAGACCATCAGGGAAAAAATGATGGGTGGTTGGCAGAGCAAATAATGTCTCTGTGACTCTCTTTCCATGTCTGTATAATGGAGATAATAATAGCATCTGCCTAGAAGCATTGTTTGAGAGCCACATGAGTTGGTATATGAAAAGGGCTTACAATGGCACCTGGCACATGTAAGCACTTTGTAAAAGTTGGCCGTGACAATGGTGATGAAGATGAAGCTAGGTATCCACATGGAGGGGACCCTCCCCATGCCCAGGCTAAGAGGCACCCTCTTCCCAGAGTGAGACGTGCTCTGCCCAGGGCTCTGGGCCTGGGTTCTGGGCCTTCCAAGCCCACTATCCTTACCCAGACGCCTAGGGTATGGCCAGATCTGTGCATTCGGACTCCTAGGCACCTCTAAGTCCTCAAACAGATATTTTAAACACACCTGTTCACCATTATTTTAAAGGTGAGGCTCAGTGTTTCAAGGGGCAGAGTGGAGAATGGCATCTCAGAGGTCAGTGCTCAGAGTCCCCCATAGTCTCCCAGCAAAACAAGAGCTGGACAGTAGGCCCTGCATACGGGACATTGTCTCAGCTATTTGTTATCCCTAGAGAATGTCCCAAGTGGAGTTTCACCCTATGCCAACATCCTGTCCAGATATCCTCACAACCAGACACTGTACCCTCTCCAAGAGATGCTCTTTTCCAGAATTTTCCATCCTGTTCCATTTCTAACAATGTAAAATGCCTCTGATAGCCTGCCATGTCAGCATCTGTCCAGTAGGACTGGATGTGCATTATTTATTCTGCTCAGTATATGGAAAGCACACTGGTTTTAGAGAGAGAGAACCAGGATCAATTCACAACTCAACCACTTTCCATCTGGAGCAGCTCCTGAGAGAAGAGGGCCAGGGGCCACTTGTCTGCAGGTGCCATTCCACTTTGGCCTCCCAACCCTTGGAGGTGAGGGTTTGCTGTGTGCCTCTTCCAGATGAGCAGATGAGATTGAGAAGGTGAACAGACTAAGGTCGCAGTTATTAATTCACTCATTCAACGTGTCTTGAGCGCTTCTCTGTCCTAGCCCATCTGTGAGGCTGAGGTCTAAGGCATTGGCCTGCCGTCGATGAGGAGACTAATAGGGCCATTACAGTGCAGTCTGATAGAGATGACAACAGAGCAATCCTCGCAGCAGATGTGGGAACACAATGGGGGCACATGGCTTTGGCATATGGGGACAAGGAAGTCTTGCAGGAGGAAGTGGGGCTTTTGGAACAATTCTCCGGGAGAGGGAGTGAGGCAGAGAAAAATAGTGTGCAAAGCCCCCGAGCTGGGGGGAGGGGAGTAACTGGCTGGAGATTTTGAGGAGCAGTAGCCGTGTCATTAGCCTCAGAGATTTGCTGTCATATTCCATGGATATGAGTGTGGAACGTGTGGAACAGTGCCTGACACAGAGTAAGTACTTAATATGCGCTAGTTATTATTAAGACTTAGCCGAGTCAGCTTGAGGCCTGTCGTGAAGGTCTCAGCTTCACGTGAGCAATAAAGCCAATAAATGGTGCCCAAAGGTGCAGAGAAAATAGCCCTGGAGTTGTACTGGCAGACCTGGAGTCCAGTCCTTCCTCTGCTTCTAAATCACCAGGACATCTTGGGCAAGTCCATTTTCCTCTCTGACTCCAAGTTTGCCTACCCTTGTAATTTTAATCTCTCCTTTCACAGTTGGTTCATTTAGTACTTTTTACATAATCACCTCCTCTTTTGCTAAGCTAGATGGTCTCTCCCAAGACAGCTTAGGAGAGAGCACAGGATGTGCTGCCCGTAGAACTTGCTTCCAGCTCCAGCCCTGCTGCACGCTGGCCCCGTGGACTCTCTGAGCTTCCTTTCCCTCATCCGTGAATGGGCATAAGCAATCCCCTCTTGTACCAGCTTTGAGAACAATAAGTGAGATAAAGTACTTGCCCACAGTAGGTGTTCTAGAAACGGTGGCTACCAACACATTCTCTTGAGTCTCTGAGTCGACTACCCCTAACTGTTCTAGAGCAGCTGCTCCTTGGACCACGGAGGAAACCCCTCGCTTCTTCTCTGCTCCAGAAAGGCCTTTGAGGGTGGGGATTGAGAGCTCCCTAAGGGCAGGGACTATGTCAGCACTATTTACTACTGTACCCCAGAGTCTAGAACAGAGCCTGGCACATAGTAAGTTGCTCAATAAGTGTCTATAGGAGAGAAGGAAGGCAGATGGAGGGAGGGAGGACAGGGAAGAGGGCCCTAGATCCCTAGGGACATGAAAGCAGCTCTGAAAAACTGGTCTAGGAGGGGCTTCAAGGTGGAGAGTGGACCAGGTGGACCTGGAACCCTCCCCATGGTGCCCTAAAGGTAGATTCTGTTTACACCAGGGAAGCCCTTCCATCCCCCGCCACATCTCTATGCACCCCCCTCCAGCTCCTGCCCACTTGGTCAGCACTCTGCTTCAGTACGGGGGCACCCTGTGTTGCAACATGGGAGGGGCCCTGAGGAAGGCAGCTCCACGGGAGAGGTTTTCCTGTCTCCCAGGAAAAGCCGCTGTTCCCTGCATGCCTGACAACAGCAGCTGCAGTGGCCATCCCTGAGCTGGAAGGCCAGCATCGGGTTTATGCCTGAGAGCAGAAAAGAGGCAGCACTGAGAATGAGTAATGTTGTCATTAGCCCTGCTGCTCTGCTGTGACATGCAGAGGGGGCACTGCCCCGCCCCAGGCACCGGAGGGGCTTTCCTGCTCTTCATTTCTCCTATGGTAGAGGCCCCAGGTGGATCTCCCGGTCCTGACTCTCCGATCAGGGATGGGGACTGCTCCAGACTCCCAAAGTTGCCAGGGCCAGGCTGCTGTGTGAGTGTGAGTGCATGTGTGTGTAAATGGGAGGATGGGGGATGTGGATGTGCATGAGTAGGGGCATGGGAGTGTGTGTGTGTGTAAGGGGGTATGAGTGTGTGTGTAGGGGGAGGGATGAAAAATGCTCCTGCCAGGGGCTGGACACGTGTCCCATCATACCAAGGATAAAGCATTACAGCACACCCACCCCAGCCCGTTCTGGTGTTCCTAAAGTTCTAGCCCAGATTTTCCTCTTTCATCCTCTAGTGTAACAAGGAGCAGATATGTCTTCCCTATTTCACAGAGTCATCGTTTTCATCATGATTCTCAACAGACATTTATTGGGCCCTGACTCTGTGCTATGCACCATGCTGGCCACTGAAGGAGCAGCCTGCCTCCCCCGGAAACCCCAGCCAGCCAGGACCAGAAGCTTGGCTGAAGGGCTTGGGCACATCCCTGCACTCTTCTGAGGCTCAGTTGCCTCATTGGTAAAATGGGGTCGCAAGGTGATCACTCAAATGTTTGACAGATGAAGGTTCAAAGTCGAGGCACGTGGTATATGTTGGTCTTATTTCTTCCTGCACGGTTCTTGGCACAAAGTGGCCTTCTGTGTCTAGGAGGAGAGGGGGCCAAGGGCCCGGGCCTCAGGTACTCATGGGCATGGCTCCCCATTGCTGCCCCTCTTCTCCCCCAGACCCTAGCTGGAGACCCACAAGACCCCCACAGCTGCCCCCCGAGCCCTTGGCCAGATCTGCCCCAGGAAAACCAAGCTGGGGGCTGAAGCTAACCTCCCCGACTGCTGTCTGCCTGCTATGTTGCTTTGTCTACAGGTGGTGGGCGAGTGGAAATTCAGCAGGATTCACTGTGACATCTTCGTCACTCTGGATGTCATGATGTGCACAGCAAGCATTTTGAATCTGTGTGCCATCAGCATCGACAGGTGAGCCCAGCCAGGGTGGGAGAGGTGACCCGGACCATTCACCTTTTGGGCCACCCCACTTCTCCTTCAGGGTTGGGCTCTGTCTATGATGCTGTGGCTGTATGTTTGTGTGTGTATATATGCATATGTGTGTGTGTGTGTGTGTATGTGCATGCATGGGTGGTTGTGTGTCTGGCTGGGAGAGTACAGACCCCCTAAGGAGAGGCCATTTTATGGACAGGATGCTACCAAGAATAGCCAGACAGTGAGCGGCATAGAGGAGAAAGCACTTGATTCTGACTGAAGCCTAGCTCTATCACTTCCTCCTTAGGTGACCGTAGGCAGATGATGGAAGGTCTTGGAACCCTAGTTTCATTGTCTAGAAACCAAGGATGATGATACCCGTCCACCTGGGGCTGCAGCGTCTGGTTGTGCATTTTACATCTAGCCAAGGGGGCCCAGGCCATGTTCGCCTTGCTAACCTGTAGCCTTGGAGCCTCTCACTAATTTCCACAGATGGGCCACTTGGGCTCCCAGAGGCCCCAGCCCTACTCCTCTTGCAGGATTTGTGGAGGGTGAAAGGAGCTACCGTATGAGAAGTGCTGGATAGAGGAATGTGAGGGATCCTAATTACGTTGTTATCATTTGCTGCCAAATGGGGCTTAACCCAGGAGAGGCCTGGCTACCAGTCCATCAGCAAACACTTCCATTGTCTTCAGGCACAGCAAAGGTGCAGTGGATACAGTGGCAAAGGCGCAAAGACCTAGGCAATGGCCCTTGAAAAGCCTAAAATCCAAGTAGGGAGACTAGAGGAACAGAGATAGTCCAGGAGAAATGGTCGCCAGTTGGCCATGAAGCACGTGATCGGGTATCACCAGCCGTCCTCACTGTCTGAGTCTAGGACAGGAGGGAGAGCTGACTTAGAGTAGATGGGTGGGCTTCATGGAGGTGGACCAACTGTCCACTCCCGAGGAGCAGGGTGTCTCTGGTGTGTGCATGTTGTGGAGTGAGGGGTTCCTGGGCCCGTACCCCAGACTCAGGCCCCACCCATCCTTCAGGTACACAGCCGTGGCCATGCCCATGCTGTACAACACGCGCTACAGCTCCAAGCGCCGAGTCACCGTCATGATCGCCATCGTCTGGGTCCTGTCCTTCACCATCTCCTGCCCGCTGCTCTTCGGACTCAACAACACAGGTGAGTCCTGCCTCTGTCTGGCTGGGGCTCTGCCCGCCCCGGGTCCCTGCTCCTGTGCAGGACCCTGAGGGAGCTGAGTCCCTGATGCAGACATGGGCAGAGGCCCAGTGGGGACCTGTTCACAACCCAGACTGAGGCCAGGCTGGGTCTCCTGTGCCAAGCCTGACTCTGGTTGGCCCAGAGAGGAACAATGGCCCAGGAACAACGGGATTGGATGAGGAGTGGGGTAATGATCGGGAGGATGTCTGGCCATTTCCAACTTTGTTTATTAAATTGAAGCAGGCCAGACAGCCTCACGTGCTGCATGTGTGTGCATGTGCGTGTGCACGCACATGGCGGGAGGCTGCTGGGCTTCCATCCACCCCGAAAATCGTATTTGTGTAATGAGGCTGCAGCCCCAGGGCCGTGCCACCTGCAGGAGGAAAGGTAAAAGCAAGTAGGAGGTTAGCCCACCGCGGCTGGTCCTGTGCGAGGCCGTCAGGAGCATTTCCGACAGAGGGGGCCCAGTGCTGCCGGTGTGATGAGGAGCTTACTGTCCTCAGGGCCCACAGGGATGCAGGTGTGCCTCTGGAGCCACGACAGGACAGCACCGATGAAGCCTTCAAAGCATATGGTACAAAAATCTAAGCGTCTCAGGAATTCCAAGAAGAGGCGCTAAGGCTAAATATGTTCAGATTAATCTGGAAAGGCCCTGAGATAGAGAACCTGGAAGGGAACTTGGAAACACATGGGAAACACAGGTGAGTTTAGCAAACAGGACCAAGTTTTCCTGTTCCTAAAATTCAAAGGTGGCAGAGGTCCCTGCAATATACAGGAAAGGCTAAAGAAATGGCTTATTCTTTTAAAATAATTTCCTGCCATCATTTTTCCCAAACTCTCTGGCTCCGCTTGTATGCGCATAGATGACAAAATGAATGATGAAGTAACAAGGGAATGTTAATGGAGAAACTCAGAAGCAGCCGATCACAGCTTAGCTTTTCACTCACGGCTGTATTTAATGCTCCAATTTACACTGTGCATGTATTTACATTCAACATTTCCAGGCAGCCTTAGACACCCAGCAATATTCTCTGTAACCTTGCTCCTCGTTCCCATAGAGGAGATGAGGTGCTCTGGCGGCACTGGGGCCCCTGGGCCTGCTGATGCCCGCCCACCCGGGGCTCTCCTTCCTCCAGACCAGAACGAGTGCATCATCGCCAACCCCGCCTTTGTGGTCTACTCCTCCATCGTCTCCTTCTACGTGCCCTTCATCGTCACCCTTCTGGTCTACATCAAGATCTACATCGTCCTCCGCAGGCGTCGCAAGCGGGTCAACACAAAGCGCAGCAGCCGGGCTTTCCGGGCCAATCTGAAGGCCCCGCTCAAGGTCCCGAGATCCCCCCTCCCCGGCAATGTCCCCACCTCACCACTACTGAGGGGCTTGTCCCTGCTCAGTGAGGGGCTGGGACACTGCAGCAGGATGGGGCCAGGCTGGAGGAGCTCTGAGGAGCTGGGCGAGGGCAGATTTCCAAGGCTTGACCTCAGCGGAGCACCTTGAATCTCCAGGAGTGGGAGGTGGGGCGGGTGGCAGAGACCACCTGGGAGGAGAAGTCTTTGCCCGGAGATCTCTGTCTGAAGGCAGCAGCTCTCGGCACCCTCCTGGACTCCTCTCCTCCTTCCTTCGCCTCTCCTGTCCTCAAGCTGGGCCTCTGTCTCCCTTTCCTTCCCTCTGACGCCCCCATCCTGTCTCCTTTACCTTCCATACTCTGTCCTCCCCTCTGTGCACGCCTCCTCCTTCCTCACCTGTTCTTGCTTCTTCTCTGCTCTGCCCCTCTTTCATCTCCCTGCTTGTGAATTCTCCCCTCTGCTCAGCCCTCCCCGGGGAAGACACCACGTGGGCATAGAAGGAACAAGAACCTTGGGGTTAGACACATCAGGTTCAAATCCTGGCACTGCCACTTTTTTCCTGAGTGACCTTGGGCAAGTTGTTTAACTTCTCTGAGCCTCAGTCGTTTTCTCATCTGTTAAGTGGGACTCATAATACTGACCTCACAGGGTAGTCTTGAGTATTCAGTGTGAGAGGGATGTGAACATGCTTAGCATGGTGCCAGACCCTTAGCAGGGGCCCTGTAAAAGTCAGAGCCCTTTTGTCCCTCGTCCTGCCCACCTCTTCTAATCACAGTGCCGACCTTCTCCTTTGCCTTGATTGTCTCCTCAGGCCCCCACCCTTCTCATCTCTGCCCTTCTCTGAGCTCCTGTGCCAAGTCTGACCACTCCACATTGGGTTTCTGTCCCCACCCACCTCCCCATCATGACTCATGTGCTGGCTCCCTCCACAGGGCAACTGCACTCACCCCGAGGACATGAAACTCTGCACCGTTATCATGAAGTCTAATGGGAGTTTCCCAGTGAACAGGCGGAGACTGGTAAGTGCTCAGGGCAGGGACCCGAGCCAGGTCTTTCCGCCCCTAGGGAAGCCCACTGCCACAATTCTCAGACCTCAGCAGCTGGCCAAAGGGACAAGCACCTCCCGGGACCCGCCACTCTACCTTACCATGCACACCTCCCACGCAGGCATGGAGCAAGACAGCTTGATTCCTCAAGGCACAGAGAGGTACCCCTAGCACAGGAAAACAGTTGGGAGAAAGGAGTGGGCCACCATGACATGATAAAAAGTAACAATAATAATGGTTATTCCCATTAATTGAATCCCTACTATGTTCCTACTATCTCATCAAATCCTCACAGGACCCTGAGAGGTAAGTCTTATTGATTTTACCCATTTTCATTTACAGAAGAGGAAGCAGAGGCTCAGAGAGGTTAGGTAACTCATACAAGGCTAAACAGTAGTTAGTGTGAGAGTGCATAATTGAGCCCAGACCTGCGTGACTCTGAAGTCACACCCTTGTTCTTTCCACTCACCTATGCTGCCTCACTACGTGCAGGTTCTGGGGCTGGAGGCTGGGAGCTGGGGGAGGAGGGAGCAGAGCGGCCACGGGGCTGGCGGTGAGCTGCATCCTGTCGGGGATGCCTGGAGGGGCAGAGTCACAGCAGACCCCAGGCTTAGCCCAGTGACAGCAGCCCCAGGGGCCACGCAGCAGGGGCCCCATCCCCAGGTGGGCAGAGGATGGGCCAGGGAACCGCAGAGGGCCGCACACAAAGTCTAGGTCAGCCATCTTCAGGAAGCAAGTCTCCCACCATTCACTTGCAGGCAAAGGCCGGACTCCAAGGAGCTGTTTATGAGACAGATGCTGAAACAGAGACTCAGGCTTGGGGCACCTGGGCACACAGCGAGGCTGCATTTCAGAAGCTCAGGCTGAGACCTCCAAGGCCTCAAACAAGGGAGCATAGGGAAGACCTGGGAGGCCATGAGTGGATTCAAGCCAGAACAGTTGTGGGGCCTTTGAGGTTGACTGGGGATTGCTCTAGGAAGGGGCCTGGGGTGACCCTGCAGGCAGGGGCTGCCGTGCGTCCTGGGTGATGCCTGTTCCCAGTGATCATCCTCCTTGCCTCTCTGGCAGAGTGACCCTGTAGTGTTTGCAGGAGTCTCTAGAGGGGGATAGAGAAGGGCAGGGTGGGGCAGGTGGGGCAGGTGGGGCCAGGTAAGGCTGAGTGGCTGATGCCTGAGAACTTGCCTGGTTTTTTACCCAGAGCTCTCTGCCTCTCTGCAGGATGCTGCCCGCCGAGCCCAGGAGCTGGAGATGGAGATGCTGTCCAGCACAAGCCCACCCGAGAGGACCCGGTACAGCCCCATCCCACCCAGCCACCACCAGCTGACCCTCCCCGACCCATCCCACCATGGCCTCCACAGCACTCCTGACAGCCCTGCCAAACCAGAGAAGAACGGGCATGCCAAAGACCACCCCAAGATTGCCAAGATCTTTGAGATCCAGTCCATGCCCAATGGCAAAACCCGGACCTCGCTCAAGACCATGAGCCGTAGGAAGCTCTCCCAGCAGAAGGAGAAGAAAGCCACCCAGATGCTCGCCATTGTTCTCGGTGAGTTGGCCCCAAGGGCTGCCACAGCTTAGCTCTGCCCAAGGCTGGCTGGGGGAAGGACCCATTACTGCTGGTCCCATTACCTGCCATGTCCTTCTTGACCATGGTGGGAGGGTCACCCGACTGACTTTCTCAGGCACAGGGCAAGCCCATTGATATACCTTGTTGGGTAGATTCTATAACTGTGCTCACTTTACAGATGGGGAAACTGAGGCTTGGGGTGGTTATATTAATTGACCAAGGAGGACCCATGATTTAAACTCAGGCAGCCTGACTCCAGAGTCTGTGAACTTGACCCGTCTACCATAGTGACCCCAGAACCCCATGATCCTGGGCAAGTCACTTTCTCTCTCTCTCTTCCCCTCATCATTAGAGTAGGTTACTTCTCAGTGTTGTTGTGGTGGCCAAATGGCATACGGTGGTGAAAGCATTTTGTAAACCGCAAAGTAGTACACACAGGTAAGTGTTATCACCATAGTTTTGTTAATCTTGCTATTGTTGAGGAATTCAGAAATTCAGTTCTCTTGACTCGACCAAGACCCTGTGGGACCAGAGCTGTGAGAAGGGGGCCCGGATCGAAATGAGGGCGTGGCCCTGCCAGTGAGGCAGGACTTTCAAATGAAAGTCTGCTAGTAAACCCGATAAGAAAGGTCAGAAATCGAGGGCTGAGTTGACATGTGTGGTTGGGTACAGGAGGGCTGATGTGGCTCTGCCATCCATGTAGTAGCCACGGCAGTGTGTGACATCCTTCCACACCTGCCATTCCCTTTGACCTCCCGACAGTCCTGTGACGTGAGAGGGACAGAGGTTAATATTCAGGTTTTATGAATGAGAACACCTGGTCACAGTAGGTTAAGGGACCGACCACTGATCACGTGGCCAGTGGTGACAGCAGAGTCAGACCAGGCCCTCTGCTGCAGTCCCCAGGGTCTCTCTCTGCTCTGTGGTCCTGCTCTTCTTGGGCACCCCTCTGTCCCTGGGGACTCCCAGTGTGCCTGTGGGGCATTCTGTGCACACGACGCCTCCACACCAAGAGTCTCACTTGTGCAAGAGGTCCCGAGTTAGGTAGAGCGGGCGGGTTGGAGGTCAATCTAGGTGACAGTGCATGTCCCAAGGCAGGGACTAACAAGGGAGCCCATCAAGGGCTGGGGGAAGTGTGGGGAAGGTAGCAGGAGCCTGGCTATTTGGGGCCCTTGATAGACTGGAGCTCAGCTCTCAGCTTTGCCGCCTAAGAGGGGAGTGGTCTTTCGTGAGTCCCATAGCCATTGCCAGGCTGTTCTCTGTCTTCCTCACTGGGATGCTGTGAGAACTAAGAGGGTGGAGTGCTTGGTTCTCCCTTCCTACCTCTGGCCCAAACTGCACTGAACAAACCCTCCACTCCCACTGCCGAGGAAGCCCTTGTTCGCAAAGACGACCAGAAAGTAGACTCGAGATGTCCATTTTCACTGGCTGGCGTGTCAGAAGGTTAACCTTTCAGATTCATTTTCAAGCCCTTTATCTTTCCCTATGAGGTAGGTATTATTATCCCCATTTGTCAGATGAGGAGAATGAGACTGAAGGAGAGGAAGTGACCCGTCCACTGCAAATGGGCATCAGAGGCGGGTCTAGAATCCAAGACTGCACCTCCTCCCGCAGTGCTCTTGCTGCTTCAGCCTCGGTCCTGAGCCGCAGCCACAGCACACAATCCAGGTGCCCAGTGAGCGCGGGCCTTCCCAGCCCAGCCTCTGCCTGGCCCTGGGGCCAGCCTGACCCCCGCCCTCTCCCGCAGGCGTGTTCATCATCTGCTGGCTGCCCTTCTTCATCACCCACATCCTGAACATACACTGTGACTGCAACATCCCGCCCGTCCTGTACAGCGCCTTCACGTGGCTGGGCTATGTCAACAGCGCCGTGAACCCCATCATCTACACGACCTTCAACATCGAGTTCCGCAAGGCCTTCCTGAAGATCCTACACTGCTGATCCTGCTGCCCACCTGCACAGCAGCCTGCTTCCACCTCCCTGCCCAGGCTGGCCCGGCCTCCATCCCTGGGAGCTGCGGGCAGGAGGGCACAGAGCGGACTTGCCTTCTCTTCGCCCCGGCAGGCCCTGCAGTGTTAGCTTGGCGCCACGCCCCTCCCTGCCCGCACACCCTCACTCTACCAGGGGAGTGCTAGAGAGCCACGCATGGTGCAGCCTTGCGCTGGACCCCCTGGCTCAGGAGCAGCTCACAGAGCCGCCCCCTCCCACTTCCAGGCCCCCTCTCCTTGGCACCAAAGATGCAGCCGCCTTCTCTGACCCTTTTCTGGACTCTGAGGTTGCCGGGGCCAGTCAGGGCTCAGAGGCCATGCTCTCTGTTGGGCTCAGCCTGCCTTCACAGGCCTGTGCTGGAGCAGGTGGTGGGGAGGGATGGACTGGTCACACTCCATAAGGCCCACACCAGGGGAGCCAGATCTCTTGCCAAGGTCCCAGGCAACTCCAGTCCTGGGAGACCCATGTACATACCAGACTGTGGGATGAACCCCAGAGAAGCCCAAGCCAAAAATCTTTGCTCCCTCTCCTGCCCGACAGGATCCTCTACTTCCCACAGCAGTGGGTCCTGACCTGCTCCACCCTGTTCCAGCTCCTCTGAGGGGAGGAACCCTGATCTTGAAGGGCCCCAGGAAAGTCTGTGCAGAGGGGAAGCCCACCGCAAGCCCACTCTGCCACCTCCCGATAGACTCGGTGCATCCCTTCCCATAGCAAATGCTAGGCCAGCCAGGTGACCCATAAGGTGGGCTTATGACCACGTCTGGGGCCTGGGTTGGGGTGTCTGAGCTTCTTTAGGGGGCCGCCTCCTGCCACACTTGGCCACAAAACCACTTTCCTTTTCTCTTCCTCTTGCCTCTTCTCTCTCCCGCTCCCTTTCCCTTCTATTGCCTCCGCCTTAGAGAGCCCATGGCTAAGAGGCTGCTGAATACCATTTGGCCTGGCCTGGCCCTGCCCCGAGGGACAAGGGGAAGCTGCAGCTTGGGGCATCCCCCGGGCCCCAGACTCTGTAACATCACTACACATGCTCCAAACTAATAAAACTTTGACAAGGGTCACATCCGAGGTGTCTCGGGTGGAAGGGTGCAGCGTCACCTTCGTCCTCTGCATCAAGTGTAGCCAAAGCCCTTGTGTCTGTGCTGGGCATCAGAGCTGCAAAGGCCTTCTGCAGACCCCTCCAGAAAAGGGTGACCCTGACCACGCCAGCAGGGTGGACAGGACTTTGGGAGAAAGGAGGAAAGGAGCTGTCCTAGGGAGACGGAGGAGAAGATGTGTGTGCTTGTGTATTTCCCCTCCTCTGTGTCCTCTCCTCCTGAATGGACGTGAGAGCTCTCAGTCCTGCTCTTGTGTGGCCCCAACCCTCCAGTGTCAACCCAGATGGGAGGGGAGAAGATTCCAAGGGGAATCCCACGGCATACCCAAGGCTCCTCTAATCGTCAGAACAGCAGGGTCCTACCAGAGGGAAGCCAAGTTGTCCCCACTTCCCACCTCCTCCTCTCCAGGTCCTGGTGTGTCTGAAGGACCCATCCTGAGCCCTTCTCACCCACTAGGGCAAATAAGCCTCCATGGAAAGGCGACCCTCGGGGTACCGGCTGTGCCTGTGCCTATGCCTGCCCCCTGCCCTGTCTTCTGTCTCTCATCAGGACCCCCTTCCTCTGAGGTAGGTTGTGGAAGCAAGGAGGCCCTGAGTGATGTGGCCTGAGTGGTCTTCCCTCCCCTTGGCCTCCAGACCAGTCACAGCCCCAAGCCTTCTGGGGCCATGACTTGGCATCATCCCAACAACAGAAATTTAGCTTTATGAAAATGAAATATAAATCAACCCGGGAAGGAGGAATATTCTTACCACCTTGAGAATAACAGTGGTGATGACAAACAAGGTGCGGCCCCCACGGCTCAGGCTTCGGGGAGCTGTCAGGGCATAATTTGCATGCTAAATACAATATTTTTAGCACCAAAGTTTGGAGCACTTCACTTGCCCTGAACACTTAATTATGGACTTTGATCTTCTCCCTGAACCTGAATGTAGCACTGAGCTCCTGTCCCCAGAGGCACCCTGATTCCAGGAGCGGGTGCAAAACAGGCCCCTGGTCTAGCTCAGGGGTGTGGGGTCAATAACCCAGTGATCATCTCCTGGGGAAGGAGTCAGACCCAAGGGGGGCTAGAAACCCCAGGGACCTCTCAGCTGCTGATACCCACCCCATAGCCAGTGCACACACCTTTACACACACTTACACACATCACACACTCAGTCTGTGAAAGATCTTGACCTGGATGGGAACTTAAAAGCTCATCCCATGGTTGGAAATCTTATGAGGTCAAACAGCTTTATCAGCTGTGGGAATTGATGTGGGGATGAGATGACAAGGGTGGGAGAGAGAAAAGGAGAGGAAGAAGGAAGAAAGGAAGGAGGGAGGGAGGAGGGAAGGAAAAATGGAAGGGAGGAAGGAAGGAAGCAAGGAAGGAAGGAAGGAAGGGAGGGAGGGAAGGGACGAAGGAAGGAAGGAAGGAAAGGAGGAGAGAGGGAGGAAGCCAACCTTAGAGCCATCTGGGAAGAGCACTGACAGGGAGGAGAGGGGAAGAGGGCAGGCAGGGGCGGGAGGCGGGGCAGGGAAAGTTGCCCACAGCTGTCATGAAGCTTCAAGTCTTCCTGCCAGACAGCAGATTGACAGCTAGAGTGGGCAGGGGGAGGGCTGGGCTCCACCCTCTCCCCCCTCAGTACTTCAGGGGCAAAGGAACAGGAGGTGTGCGACCCAGGAACGCTGAGGTGGAAGGGGCAACCCAGGCTCTGCTCTCTCCCAAGGGGGCCTGACCGTGGCCCCTTCGCCTTGACAGTGAGGGCCGAAAGGGAGCTGGAGGTTGGGCAGGCTGCAGCCTTCTGATTTTCTCTCCTCGCTGCCTTTCCCTGTGCCTCTGTCTCCGTGCCTGCCTTTCTCCGTAGAATGCCTTTTAATCAAAGGATCATTCATCTGCCTTTACAGCAGGTGGAGTCTGCAAGCACCCCCCTCCCAACCCAGAGCACAACAGTGAAGCCCCACGTAAGGAATGAGCCTTCCCGGTCAGGCACGGCTGGTCACTTTGCATATGTCCTCTCAGATGTCCGCATGTGACTGCAGGTTTCGAAGCTTCAGGCCCTTATTCTTCTTCCAGTGGGTTCTGGAGGACTCCCAGGTGGCCACGGGAGGGGGAGATGGGCCACGGGAGGGGTAGATGTCCTGGGAGTTGAGAAGGTGAGCAGTGCCGGAGAAATTGCATCATTTCATCCATCCTCCACCCCGCCATTGTCTCACTCAGTGAATGTTTATTGAGCAACTGCTGTGCTCCAGGCCCTGAGCAAGGTGCTGGGAATGAAACAGTGGAGAAGGGGGCTGTGATCCCTGCCTTCGGGGAGTTCACAGTCCACTGAGACGATGGGCATTAATCCAACAATCACATGATAACTGTAAATGCTCCCTGTCCCCCAGGACAGAGCCCTGGCTGGGTGTGGCATGCACGGCCCAGCTCCAGGGCACCATTTACCAGATGATGACTATGATGTGGGATGCAGCGGCCCTGATGTGCCTTGGCCTGGGACAGTAGGTAGGGAATTGGTGAGGACACGAAGACCGATGGCGTGGAGGACTTCCTGCACGGTGGGCAGGAGGCCCTGAAAGAAGCGACTGGTGGTCCCGCTTCCCTGGTGGTCTCAGAAGAGGAGCAGTTAGTTGCCTGCAACCAGGGACATTGAGGACTGGCCTGCCTTGGGGGCATTTCCAGTGCCCCCACCTATCTAGCATCCCTTCCCGCATCATCCCTGTCCCCAGGGACTGGTGGCCCAGCCCTGTGCCCCACTGCCTCCCTGCCCTCTGGGTCCCAGGGCCCAAGGCTGTCTGTGTGGCCTTAGCTCCCATCTATGCAGACGCCTTGGTGGGCCCCAGCGCACATGCTCTGGTGATTTCCTCGGAACCCCCAGAGGTCGTCTGTAGGGTCCCCTGTTACAGAGGAGAAGTCTCACATTAAGGGAGGGCGGTTGCCCGGGTGGCAGGGCTGGCCTTTTAACACAGGTCTTCTGACTCTGCATCTTGTATTGTCCATTCTGCCCACTTCTTTTTTTAAGGAAGATTAGCCCTGAGCTAACAACCGCTGCCAATCCTCCTCTTTTTGCTGAGGAAGACTGGCCCTGAGCTAACATCTGTGCCCATCTTCCTCTACTTGATATGTGGGACACCTGCCTCAGCATGGCTTGATAAGCAGTGTGTAGGTCTGCACCCGGGATCCGAACCAGTGAACCCTGGGTCGCCAAAGCAGAACGTGTGAACTTAACCACTGTGCCACTTTCCCACTTCTTGAGCAGCCCTGAGTAAAGCTGGAGGAGGCTAGTGTGGTCAGAAGATTAAAAAGAGAGAGAGAGAAAGAAAAACCCTTTGGGACCAGACTTTTAGGATGCTGCCCTTGGGGTATATGTGAATAGCCAGCTCAGCCGCACAGCCAATGCGTGGAGGCGGGGGTGGAGCAGGTGGTGCAGTTTTTACCGGGGCTTCAGTGGCAGGAGGTCAGAGTCTGGGCATCCATGTGCCCCTGGTTCTGCCACGCCCGGGTTCTGGGGAGTCCAGGGGAGCAGGAAGCTGGTGAGGAGACAGCAGACCATCTTTGGAGGTGGGGAGACACCCTCTAGCTTTGTGGGGTTATAGGGGCAGGGAGAAGGGCGTACCTGGCAAGAACAGCTTCCCACTCCCTCTCCCATCCCGGCTCGGCTACTTGACAAATAAAGCAGAGTGAGAGCTGCTGGGCGGAACCCCGGCCCAGAGGGCGCTGGAGAGGCCTTTCACTCCCAGGTGGAACCACCACAGCTCCAGGTCCACAGGACATGCTGCAGGCCACTGCACTGGCTGGAGGCTTCCTCCTCCTCGTCTTCCCACCTGCCTTCTGTCCTGAGACCTGGAGACCTGTGTGAGGCCAGAGAAAGGGAGGCAGCCTCCCAGCATCTCTGGGGCAGTGGGAGTCAGATGCTGCCGGTGAAGGGAAGAATCGGGGTCAGGCAAGGGGAGGGAAATGGCACCATTGGGGGACCTGGGGAGAGTGGGACAGGGTCTGGGGCAGGGGATTTTGCAGGAACAAAGCTATGGTAGCCACATCTTCTGGGTTTTCCTGGCCAGGCCTAACTCCAAATACTCTGTCCTGTTGGCCCCATGAGTATGCAGTCTGCAGGGGTGAGGCTCCATGTCGCGTCCAGGGCAGGTAAGGGTGGGGTGGGCAAGAGAGGGAGGAAACAGCCTGGAGAAAGTCCCATCATCTAGTTCTCCCCACTGCAGGTGCTTCTCTGGGGTCCAGAGCTGGAAAAGCCATGGCAGGGACCTGACCATACCCTTCTCCCCACCCAGCCTAAGGTCTCCCCATCACCGCGCCCACCTCTTCCTCCTCTTCCTCCTCTTCCTCCTCTTCCTCCTCTCCTCCTTACAGTGCTGTATCCATCTGCCCACCCTTCTCTGCACAGGCTGAGCCCTCATACTGCCTTTGCCCATCTGAAGGCAGAGTAGGGTCCAACACCAGGCCACATCCGCATCCAACCCTCTCCAGGTGGGTGCAGTCATGGGCAGTGTCTGCTTTGCTGACACTGAACCCACTATCTGGCTCTTGGGGTTTGGGGCAACACAATCCGTGGATATCTCTGGCAGCTGTGTTTCAGCGGGCACGACCCACTAGTGGGGCTTGCCTCTGCCCTACAGCTGACCTGACACTACTGTAGGTGTGTCCCAAGAGGTCTCAGCGCCACAGCCCACACCAAGGCACTGCAGGAGGGTCATCCCTTCCTCCCCTGAATGAGCAAGCCAAGGAAAATAGGCAACAATTTCCAAGAGCATCCCCTCCAGAAGGTTCCAAAAGGCTGCGTTGTGAGTGCCCCCTTCAAGAGAAAAATTCCTCTGACTTGGGAGAAACTGCAAGAAACTAATGTGTTGAGTGCTTACTACTGCTTTGTCCTTTGACCCACGAGGTATCTGATTTAATTATTACTACAAGCCAGTGAGACAAACATAATGGCTGTTAGATGAAATAGCCAAAGCTAAGAAAGTTCCAGCAGCCTAAGGTCACACACTGGTGGATGACATAGCCAGGATTTGCACCCAGGTCAGCCTGGCTTTGAAGCCCATGGTCTGTCCACTACCCAGCTCCCTACTGCTTCCCTCTCCTGTCTCAGCCCAGCCCAGCTCCTGCCCTCTGTCCCTTATGTCACAGCAACAACCCTGCTACCTATAATCCGATTCGGCAAGCCCGGATGGAGTACTGAGGGAGGACTGGGGGGAGTACAGAAATAAGCAAGAGCGGTGATGTGGCTCACAGTGAGAAAGGAAGGCAGGGGGCAGCGGCTCTCTGAACCTCACTGCAGGGGGTGCTGGTGCAGGGTGACATCTCCAGCCGCACCATCAGAGAAGGCTTCACGGGCAGGGACAGGCAAGTGGGATCTTGAAGAGTATAGACTGTGCTATCCAGCAGCCACATGTGGCTACTTACGTTTAACCTGTTGAAATAAGAAATGTGGTTCCTTTGTTCCTCTAGTCACACTTTAACTGTTCAACAGCACAGGGGGCTAGTGGCTATCCTATGGAACAGTTGCAGATATAGAAAGTTTCCATTCTCCCAGAAAGTCCTGTTGACAGCACTGGTCTAGAATGACACCTAGGTTAAGAGTTTGGGTACCTTCAACTAAAATGGGGGAGAAAGGGTGAGGAGTACGCCTGTAGACGGGGTGGGAATGCTCATCTTGGGACCTCCCAAGTAGGAAATTCCTCCCAGTAGGAAATTGGGGTGTTCCTATCCTCCTCCACCCCCAGTCTCCACTAAACAGGGTTTGAGACCCTCCCCTTGGGAATTTCGAGGGCCTCACTAAAACCCAATTCTAAAAGTCCCAGGAAACCTCTGAAAGGCAGCTGTGTTGAAATGGGACTCAGAGTATATGTGTGTGTCTGTATGGTCTGTGTCTACGCTGGCAAGGGGTGGCTTGAAAAGGGAGAAGAAGGGGCTTATAGTCAATGAAGGGGCTGTATGGCCCAGAGCTGGCCAGAAGTCACGACCTCAGGTGTCTCCCGGAGGAAGCGAGTAGAGGAAGCAAGGCTCTGAGGATCTCACTGTAGACCCAGGATCACCAGAGTTGAAACGATTTCTAGGGACAGTCCTGCCTACTCCTTCATGGGTCTCTGCCATTCATAGGACAACAGGTGCAAAAAAACGTCTACCTTTTCTACCTCCTTTCTTCGAGGTCTTTCCCTAAACTCTTATCAATAGGATAAATCAGACGCTGTGGTCCCTGTGGTTCCCTCGTGACCACTGCCACAGATGGATCTGAGCTCACCTGGCTCTGAACCCGTAACCCCACCCCCTTTCTCTGGCCCATGGAGAATCTTAGACTTGGAGCTAAACTCAGACCTCAGGGTACAAGGAGAAGCAAACAGCGCCGTGTCCTCTCCCCACCCTCCTTCCAGCTCCAGCATGTTCTGGCAAAGACAGAACTCCCAGGGGCATTTTGAACTACAAGCCTTGCCTGAGGCTTAGACTCAGAGAACAAGGAGAGTGGGCCAGGAGACCACCAGAGAGTAGCAGGATGGAACAGTTGGCTTAATGGCCCCTGCCCCAGTCCTCAGGACTCCCCACTCATCTAACCAGGAGATGGAAAGAAGACCCCCCCATCCCCAGGGCTGCTGGCCAGTGACTGTCTTCAAGGTTATGCTAAGGAAGGGTACAGAGAAACCAGGGGACGCCCCCTGGCGGTTGTTCTCGGCCCTGGCTGCTCTCCAGGATCCTACCCCAGAGATTGTGGTTTAACTGGCTAAGGGTAAGGTCAAGTGTTTAAAAAGCCCCTCCAGCCAAACACACACGTCACCCAGGAGATTCTAATGTGCAGGCTTGATTTATGGCTGCTGCTCTAGGGCATAACCCAGTTCAGCGCTGCCCCCCGGGCTCTCTGTGGTGGCTGTAGGCTATGGCATGGTGGGGTGAAATGTCCAGGACCCAAAAGGCTGGCACCACGGTCCAGAGGCCACAGGACGGGAGATGCTATGCTCCAGCTCGGCTAAAAAGGACTCATGTACTCAACACATACGTGGGGCAACAGGTTTTCTTTGCCCTGCCTCTCTCATCCCACACTGATACGAGGCTGCTGACTGGTGGCCCCGTGCCTGGGTGCCCAGCCCAGGAGGGAGACACACAAAGGTGGACCTGCCAGCTGACTGGGGGTTGGAGCTGGCCAGTAGTTGGGGCAGAAGATTCCTTTTCTCTAACAATTGCAAAACATCCTTGAGTTGGAGGGGCTGCTTTAGCAGTGCAGAGAGATAGAGAAGAGCAGGATAGGACCCCTAGTACACCTGTCCTGTCTCCACCCACAGCCCCATCCCACCCACTCCCAATAGTCAGCCAGCCTTGTCAGAGCCAGAGAGGAAGCAGAAGCTGGCTGGTCACTGAGCCAGGGCCCCAGCCCTACTCCAGCCTGCCCCACAACCAGCAGGACAGGTCAAGCCTGCAGATGAGTCGCCAGGGTGTGGTCACAGGAAGGGGCACCCTGAGCCACTGCTGGAGAGGAAAGTCCCTGCCCTGCAAGCTCCACACAGAGCCCAGATGACCACCTCACCATCACCCCCCCCTCCAATTCATCATCACCACCTCTCACCACCCCCACCCCCTCCAACTCACCATCACCACCTCTTACCACCACCAACCCCTCCAACTTCCACATATACCCTTGCCTCCTCCCCCAGTGTGAACTCACACACACATATAATACACTTCCAGTAGACCACACACACCACACCCCCACTCCCCTCATCAGCCTCCTATCCCCATGTGAACTCACACACGTATTATACACGTACACCACACCACACTACACATACCACACACACCCTATACTAACACTACTGGCCCCTACATGCAACCTGGTCTCAGAGGTCCATCTGTCTCCAAAGGGGAGACTCAGGCCCACAGCTTTATTGACTTTGGGGTTTCAAACCTGGCCAAATGACTGGACACAGCGAATGGTGGGGCAGGGAAGGCCAGGGGCTGAGTGTCCCACATAGGATCACTTGAGCGCAGTTGGAGCACACCTTTCCTTCATCCCCAAGAGACTGTGTGGGAGACCCAGGCACTGGGACAAGGGCCACGAGGAAGGTGTGGTCAGTGTGGCAGCAGAGAGCTAGCTGGGGTATTAAACGGTGAGCAGCAACTTCCTCCAAACTTTTAGCTCCTGTCCCTCGAGCAAAGCATGTGTGCCTGGCTCTCCTGGCCCAGCTCGAGATTGGGGGCCAAGTCCCACAGACATGAGCTAGGAGGGAGCACTCCCCTCTCCTCCTTGCCTTCCTTCATCTTCAGAGGGGGTTTCCTAGGGTGCAAGCGCCCCTGTGAACTCAAGGGCAAGTGGTAAAAGGTGGCAGAAGTCTTGGGAATGAAGAGGAAATTCACTTCGGGGGTCTGAGTCCAGTTACAGGAGGAGGAGGGTAGGAGTCTGCTGGAGATGCACTTGGAGGAGGAGCTGAAAGAAGCTCTCCATGCCAGGGCCCCTTCCCCAGCTACAACCTCAGTGGTGCCTTCCCATCCCTCCATCACCCAGGAGACCACGTTCCAAGTTTCCTCTGAAGGTCAAGGGGCAGGTGGCAAGTACGGGTGGGGAAGGGGCCCTCCCAGAAGTCCAGCTTCACTTCCACCAACCCCTCTTCCTTAACAGTAAGGAGACCCCAGGTTGTCTAAACATCCATCTGGGCTCCAGACTCATCACTGCCCAGAACAGCCAATAAGGGCTCCTTGCCCTCGAGGAAGGGGACGATGCCCTGCTTTTGGCTCCGGAGGGCCAGCTGCAGGGGTGTGCAGCCCATTCCATCCTGGATGTCCAGCTGGGCACCGGCTTTGACCAGCACTTTGAGGATGGCCATGTTGCCCTGGAGGGCAGCCAAGTGGGCAGGTGTCCAGCCTACCTTGTTGCGGGCATGGACATCTGCACGGTGCTCCAGAAGGTTGACGACGCTCAGGAAGGTGCCCCTCTGGACAGCCAGGTGGAGGGGTGTCCAGCCTGACTGCTCGGCAGCATTGGGGTCAGCACCACATTGTAGCAGTGCTGACACCACCACCTCCGCCCCATGGCGGGCAGCCAGGTGCAGGGGGGTCCAGTTCATGCCTCCAGGAGCCCCCAAGTCTGCGTGGCTCTCAGCCAGCAGGCGGATGATCTCCAGGTGGCCTTTGTAGGCTGCTAGATGCAGGGGCGTCCAGCCCTGCTGGGTCGGCAGCTCGAGGCTGGCCCCATACCTGAGTAGCATCTTGCAGACAAGGTACTTGCCCCTGGCAGCTGCAATGTGCAGTGGGCTGTAGTTCCTCTGATCAAGGGCATTGGGGGCAGCCCCACTCTTCAACAGGTGTTGGATGGCCCTCACCTTGCCTCGTTCCACCGCCAGGTGCAGTGGTGTCCTCAGGTTTCTCTGCCGAGCATCCAACTCAGCCCCCTGGCCTGTCAGCAGCTTGACCAGGTTGACGTGGCCAAAGTAGGCAGCCACATGGAGGGGGGTCTTGCCCTCAGCCTCATGCAGGTTGGGGTCAGCTTGACGAGAGACCAGAAGCCGTGCCACATTCTCAAAGTTGTTCTGTGCAGCCAGGTGGAGTGGGGTCCACCCCTCATGCTCCTGGGCATCCACGTGGGCCCCGTGGTCCAGAAGCAGGCGGGCAGTGCGGTCGTCCCCATTCTGGGCTGCAAAGTGCAGTGGGGCCCAGTCGTCCTCATCGGCCAGGTTGGCATTGGCGCCGTGCTCCAGGAGCAGAGTGCAGAGGTCAGGCTGCTGGTCCTGGGTAGCGATGAGGAGAGGCGTGTAGCCGCAAGCCGTCTGGCAGTCCACGTCAACCTCATGAGCCAGCAGCAGCTTCACCTGCTCCATACTGCCCTGCGCCACCAGGAAGTGGAGGGGAGTGACCTTATTCTCATAGATACGCAGCTCTTCATCGCTTGGGACCAAGCTCCCACTGTCTGAGAGCTGCAGGACCCGCTTCAAGTAGTCTCCTGAGTTTCCTGGGAGGAAGAAGCGGTTGACAAAAGGACCTCTGACCTATCCAGAGGTCTTCTCAGCCATCCCCCTGCCTCCTGGAAGTACCATCCAAGAACACAGACTACTGGACTAAAGGCTATGTCTTTCCTGATATTACGCATCTCTGCATAGCCTCCCTTGTCCTAGAGAACTGAGTCTGGCAGTTCTTCCCGTGAGGATGAGGCAGAAAGAGGCCTGGGTGCAAATCCTGACTCCACCCCTTAGCACCACTTGACCTTGGCCAGCTCTGCCTGTTTGAGCCTCCAGGCCCTGATCCATAAAGGGGACACGAACAATGCCCACCTCTTACGGCCACTGTGAGGACAATTATGTAGGTAAGAACTTTCAGAGGGGAGTCTGGCACAAAGTAAGTAAATATAAGTTGAAAATAAGTTTGTGGTGGAGCCCTACGATCTGGACTTCTCCTGAGGCCATTAAGGACTCACTTCCTCCTGCTCCACCCAATGGTACATCAGAATTTAAAGCAATAATAATTACCCCCCCCACCACCAAATAAATAAATAAATCACTGCCCAAGCCAAACCCCCAGAGATTCTGATCTAGTCCAGGGTGAGGCTCAGGCATTGGCATTTTTTTTCCTTTCCCAAGTAATTCTAAGGCACAGCCAGGGTTGAAAACCAATGCTCCTCCTCCAGGCCAGGAAGGGAGGAGTCTGGCCTTGCAAGAACACAGACCCGAAGGGGAGGCAGAGCCAGGCCCCCAAGAGCCTGTGCATTTCTAGAACACGGAGCCGGGTGCCAGGAAAGAGATACACCGACTCCTGATTTGTCACAGGCCCGGGGAGGAGGGTGGGGGCCGGGGAGGATGGGGAATGGGGATGGTTGGATTGCACTTTCTCGTCCACTGCGAGTTCTCTGGTTCCCGCTGTGGCACTCCGGACTCACCGATGTCTGTTAGCTCCTGGTTGACCTCCACACTGACCTGGGGAGGGGGAACCAGAAGACATAGGGGCAGATCAGACGAGCCGGGCAGTTCTGGTCTGTGCTGTCCTCCACTCCTTCCCTCTCTCCAGCATTCCTTGTCACCTGTCAGGACTCACATCCCACCCTTTCCTAGGAGACCCTGCTTTTACGCCAGAGGAAAACCCTGAGCAGCGGAGACCCTGCCAGAAAGAGATGGCTCAGGGCCTTGACTGCCTCTTGGGTCCCACGTAAAGGAGGGTGGCTCTGCGGGTTCTGCTGGAAGCCCCATGCTAGCCCAGGGCTGGTTCCCATGTTAGGGAATAGAACAGGGCAGCAGAGTGACGACGTTGGTGCCCATGGTGGGAAAGCCTGGGAGAGCAGAGGTCTTCCTCTGTAGGACAGGGCTCTGCTTAATCCTACACATGTGAGAGAAGTTATGTCCTTCTCAGGGGCTCTGAGCTACGGCCACCCTTAGCCCTGAGTACAGCTTTCTGCAAATTAGGAAAAGATGTTCCCAAGTGGGCTGCCTGGCTTGGCCAGCAGAGTGTGGGCTGGCTCTCAGTCCCCATTTGCACCCTCAGCCAGGTAGCTCGTGAAGGACACACCTGTGCACGCATCCTCAGCACGTGCCAGAGACCATGCCCCACCACCGCACGCACCTCCCAGGGCTGGCACAGAGAGGGCTTGCAGGACACCTTCCTGGCCAGGGCCTCGCTCTCTGGGTCGGCCACAGTGCTCTGGAGCAGGGACAGCAGCATGTCTGTCTCGACTGTGATGTCTGCTCCACGAGGGGAGAGAGAGGAAAAGGAGCACAGGCTGGTCAGCAGTCCTTCCACATTATAGATATCCTGACATTTCCCACAACCCCCAAAATCCATTCCTGGGCCCACGTGCATCCATACTGGTACACCAGGAGGCAGGAAACCCGGGTCCCAGCCTGGGCTCAGCAGGGCCACATTGGCAAGTCACTGACCCTCCAAGGGTCAGTCCTTTTCCATAAATCAAGGGGGAGGGACCAGGCGATCGCTAAGATGCTCACACTTACACACAGCTGTGCGTTTCACAGTCTCTAAGAGGCTGGATGACCTCCAGGTCCCTCCATGCCCTGTGATCTCATGGTTTGGGAACATGTTACAGATGAGGACACCATAGCCTGAAAGGACCCGGGTGACTGGAGACCCCAGCAGCAGCAGAGCCAGGCCCAGAAGCCTTCCGACAATCAGAGTTTTCTACACTACCTCCCACAGGGGCACATAGCCCAGAGAGACTGGACTGCAGTCCTCGGCTGCCCCGGTCCCCCTTGCCATCCTCCCAGCACTGAGAGGGGGATTCTGCCCTAGTGCCATAGCAGGTGTCTCTCTGCAGAGCTCTGTGGTGTAGCTGGGCTCTAGTCATCTCCTCTCCTGGCACCTGGCACCCCGGCTCTGCCCAGCTCCCCAGTCCCTGGGCAGGTCAGACTAGACGAGAACCTGGAAAACACGGCCTCTTCTTGGGGTCCTGGTCCCAACAGCGTTTCATCAGGTCCACCATCTGCTGGGCCTCACCTGGCCACTCCTCGGAGACGGGCTGCAGGGAGGGCCGCCCGCCTGTGGCCACTCGGACGATGATGGTCATCATGCTGAAGCCTGCGAGAGGAGGCCCGGGCTGTGCGGGTGCTGTGGGGCAGGGGCAGAGGGGCTGGGCAGGAGGCAGGGGCTCTGGGGAGTCTGACAATGTGGTGCACACAGCTGGGACTCCATAAATGCATGGGGAGTAGACAGCTGGATTGCAGGTGGATTGGAGGTTCCAGTTTGAGCAGCTGAGTCTCTGGTCCAGTTCCAGCCACCTCCCAGGCCAGGACCGGACATGACCCCACCTTGCAGGCCTCTGCTGTCCAAAGGCAGCAGGCCTGATCAACAGGCCTGGGTACAGGCTTGACTGCAACATTGCAAGGTTATCCAAGTTCCCTGGCACTCTATTTCCCCGGCTCCTCAGTGGCAGGGGTCAGGTGGGAGAGGCAGGAAAGGGCCAGAGAAGCAAAGGTCCCAGAAAGCATGGGCTGGGCTGACCTTTGCCCTTCCTTTTACTGTTAGGAGAGCTCTAAAAAGTAGGGGGAGGAGGGAGGGAGGGTGCGGATGGGAATCTCTGAAGAGAAGATGGGTCCCTGACACAAACATGCCCCTGTCCTGCTCCCACGAACCCTCAGCCCTCCCACAGCCCCTTCTAGGACCCCACCCCAGGATGCCACCACCGCTGCTACCTGAATACGGTTTCTGCTGAGTGAGGAGCTCCCAGATGACAATCCCGAAGCTGCAGAGGGGAAAAGTGCTCCCTGAGTGACTTTCTCTGATATCCATGGTCTCCCCAGCCAGGAGGGCCCCATGGACCGCACAATCCCAGGCATGGCCTCTCCAGCCAGAGTCCCCCTCCAACCTTCACCCTCCCACGTGGGCAGGGAAGGGCTGGACCTCCTCTCTGTCCCATCCTGTCCTTTGGGCCGCAGGGTCCAGGCAGGGCAGTGACAACAAGCTACCTCCCAGGCCTGCGGCATGGAGCCCTGCCTTCCTCTCACCTGTACACGTCGTACTTGGGCCCCGGGGCCTTGTTAGTCTCCACGAACATCTCAGGGGGGATGTAGCTGAGGGTGCCCCGCAGAGCCGACCGCTCAATGTACTGCATCCGGGTCGACTGTTCCATCCACTTGGACAGGCCGAAGTCTGAAATCTGCGAGGAAGCCAGAGGTGGGGATGGGAGCAATTGAGTCTCGCCTCCAGAAAACTGCCTTAGTTTCTCACCCTCCCGCTGTCCGCCTCTCCAGTCTAGGGCAGCAGTTAGGAGCACGGCAGCTCTACCACGCAGCACCTGGCCGATCTTCGATAAGTTACCTCTCAGAGCCTCAGTTTCCTCATCTATAAAATGGAAATAATATGAATACTTAACTCATAGTACTAGTATGAGGATTCAAGGAAGAAATATGCAAAAAGCACTTAGTAAGTGCTGGCACATAATAAGTTCATGGTAGGTGTTGCCATTATTCAGAGGCACCGTGGATAAAGTTGCCGTCTTTGGTGAGCTTCTGTTCATCCCACTTCCACAGGCACTGAAGTGCTCACACCATGAATATTTATCCCCTCTTTGTTTCCATCCATTGCTTCATTCAAATGCCAATTGACCATCCACTGAGTGCCAACTAGACTGGGCAGCGAGGACCAGGCAGCAGATAAGAAAGATGAGATCTCCTCTGCCCATTGTTCTCATAAGAGCTTATTAAAATAGGGGGTACAGTCACTAATGAAATAGTTTCACAAATGACTATACCTATAATTGGGGTTAGCAATATGAAGAGACAGAGGTACAATGAGAGTATACAACAGGGGCCTGTTGGGGTGGATCACAGAAAACCTCACTGAGGAGGTGATGTTTAAGCCAAGAGCTGAAAGACGAGTGGGCCTTTGCCAGACAAAAGAGAAGTGGGGGAACACTGTTACAGACAGAGCAAACAGAATGTGCAAAGGTCCTGGGGCAGAAAAGAGTGTGAAATGTTTTAGGAACTGAAAAAATGGTCATCGTGATCTTTTTTAGGATTCATCTCATTTACACACATCTATTTATACCCAAAGCAAAGGATGAGAGGGATAGGGATTATTCTACCCACATTAGAAATGGAAGACCAAGGCCAAAGAGGGTTATTGCAGGCATACTGATCCCTGCTTCATGCATCAAATTTCACTGCTCATCCATCTCTGTTTTAGGTGTGATCTCTGCCTTCAGTATGCCTCCATGAAGGGAGCTGCTTAAAACTCTTGATGGACCAAAGAGTCAGGCAGGTAGATAATCCTGCTCACCTGGAGGAGACTTGGGAGGGAAAAGGAGGCAGAAGGGTTGCCCAGGGCCCTGACCTTGACGTGCATGTTGCTGTCCAGGAGGATATTGCCTGGCTTGAGGTCCAGGTGCAGCAGAGGCGGCTGAATGCTGTGGAGGAAGTTCATGGCCAGGCTGGTCTCATGGATGATGCGGAACTTGAGCTGCCAGCAGAGGCAGTGGGTGGACAGCATCTTCTCCAGGGAGCCATTGGCCATGAACTCCATCACAATGCCCAGGGGCTTCCTGCACACCCCATAGATGGACACGATATGCTGAAACTTGATTTTCTCCATTTTGGCTGCTTCTTCAATGAGGCAATTCACGTCGGAGCTATGGAGAGTGGGGAGCGAGAGACAGAAGGAGGTGACCCATTAATTACAGAGCAATTAGCAGAACACACAAACTTGGCTTGATGCCAGGCTGTGGGGACCCAGAGAAGCCTCTGGAGTTTGCAAGATGGTGGAGGAGGGGAGAGAGACATGAAAGGATGCCCAGCAGGATGTGCAGATTGAGGTCCAGATGGCCAGAAACAATAAGACAGGAAGGAAAGGAGTCTGCAGATTTAGGAGCAAGACCATTCTACAGAGGTGGCCACAAAAAGCCTGCCATTTATTCTGTGCACTTGTTTAGATGCTTATCTCCTCCAGGAGATTGCAAGCCCCTGGAGGACCAATATCATTGCCTCATGCTTCTGTTTTAAAACATCATTTATTGCCATTTTGATTATGAAAGTAATACAGATACCACATAGAAAATCTAGGGGATACAGAGAGCTAGAAAGAGGAAAATTAAATCCTCAGTAACCCAACCTTCCAGAGTTGGCCTCTGTTAGTATTTTAGTATATTCTCCTACGATACATTTTCAAGGTCCCTCTGGTATTTTCCCCCTCCTTTCACTCCTCTCCTCCTCTCTCTCTCTCCATCACACAGTGTGGGCTGTTTTGTGATCTGCGTTATTGTAGCTGAGTGCTTCTCTACATCATCATTCTTCTGAAGCAAGCTCTATGCGGCTGCATGCTATCCCATTCTATGGATGGAGTGTCATCACTCATCATGGTACTCCCCACGGCCGATTGCCATGCACAGCACAATACGTCTTTGTTGAATTGAACAGAAGTCAAGTCTTAAGGGAAGGCCTTATAAAATAAGCATTTGCAAACCCTCCTGCTCTTTTCATTGTATGAGCCCACAGAACAGTAAATATGCAAATTGTTAGAGATTGTTTGGGGATCGCACGGATGAGGATTAAGGAGAAATGACATTTTTAAAAGCACAGTATTTGCAAAGCTGTGTTGGCACTGCAGTCAGAAGCTGCTGGAAATGTGCTCACAGGGCCACCCTGGGAAGCCAGCCAGAGCCTCCTGACCTCCAGGAAAAACCACCTGCTCTCGCTTGCATCTGGACAGGCGGGCCCATCCAGGTTTCTCCTCTTCTCGCCTCTACTTCTCTACTGTTTCAGAGACCTCCCCTCCACCTCCGTGATATTTCTATCTGTCTCCTCTTGTCCTTTAGAGTTCGCAGGAGCATCTGTCATGAAGTGGAAAAAGCATGGGATATGGCGTCACATTGCCCTGATTTCAAATCTCACCGCTTACTCTCTGCATGACCGAGGAATAAACTCTCTGGGCCTCAGTTTCTTAACTATAAAATGGGAACAATAGTGACTTGCACCATTCCCCTTGACACCCTGACTTCTTGAAAGCGTTTGCTGTACCTATAGTCTCTCTCTTTTCCTCATCTCGCACCACCTGCTTTCATCTAGTGTCTGGTCTCAATACTTCACTGAACAGCTGTGGGGGAGGTCACCAATGACACATGGCTGTAGCCTATGCACAGTTTTCAGGTCAGATTTCTCATTCTTTTTTTCAAAATATTCACTTGCCTCAGTCGTGTGCCAACATTCTCCAGGATTTCTCCCTCTCTTTCTGGTCACTTCCTCTCTGTCCCCTTTGCAGGCTCCTATTCTGTTACTTGACTGCTAGGCTCAGCGCTAGGCCCTCTCCTTTCCTGCTGTTGCTAGATGCTCTGTCTGTAGGCAATCTCAACATCTCCAACTGGGTGTTCAATACTTCCCGAGTCTAAAGCTGAACACTCGATGCTCACCCTAAACCCGCTCCTCCCTCAGCCTTCCTCATCTTCCATCCCTCTAGTCCCCGAAGATCTTGATGTCATTCTTGACTCCTCTCTTCCTCCCCCTCAGCACCTCCTGTCAGCTCTACCTGCAAAATATAGCAAGAAGCTCATCACCTCTCACCACCTCTACCCACTGGCATCTTGGCCCAGTCTCCTAATTGGCCTCTCTGCTTCTCTCTCTTCCTCTCCACCATCTATTCTTAACTCAGCAGCCAGAGTGATGCTTCTAAAATGTAAGTCGGAGCACATCCCTGCTCTGCCCAGGACCCTCCAGTGGCTCTCTTCTCATTCACAGTAAGAGCCAAAGTTTTGACAATGGCCTACGCAGCCTTGCAGGATCTGCCCTGGGCATAGCTTGCTGGTCTCATCTACTAACCCCTCCCTTCCAGCTCTGTTCCTACCATATTGGCCTCTTGCTCTTTCTCCACCATGTCAAGTATGTTCCTGCCTCAGGAACTTTGCACTTGCTGTTCCCTCTGCCTACAACACTCCTCCCTAAGAGAGCCACATGGCTTGCTCCTTCTTCGCTTCAAATCTCTACTCAAATGCTAAACCTTTCAAATCTAAAATAGCAACCTTACCCCAACTCTAGCAACTCTTATCCCCCCATATACAGATGGCCCACAAATTAATATTTCTAGATTCTAATTTTTCTGGGAAGATCAGACTACTCAACTGTCCTTGGGTATTTTAATCAAGAAAATGTCAGGTGGTGGGAAGTGTTACAGATAAAAATATTTACCTATTTATTTATTTACCTTCTATCTGCCTCCATTAGATGAGAAGCTCCACGTGGACAGGGACTTTGTTTTGGTCTCTTAGTGCTGAATAATACCATCCACGCCCTGGCTTCAATTACTGCCTATCACAAGTGACTCACATATTTTAATTTGCTTAGCTCACATCTTCACTCTGAAGTCTACTTGACAAAATCCTTGGCTGTTTAAAGGCACCTTAAACTCAACATGTACAAAACTGAACTCGTGCTCTTCCTCTCCAAACCCGGGCCTCTTTGCATGTTCCATTTATTATTTGTCAATGACGCCATTTAACAAATATTTATGGAGCACCCACTATGTACCAGCCACTGGGGATAGAGCAGAGGACAAACGGACCAGACTCTGCTCTCACAGAACAGACATTCTAGTGGATCCTTTCTTCCTTTGGGCAAGCGAGACAATGAGTTCCCCTTGACACTCATCTCCCTTATCGTGCCCCCACAGACAATACAGCACCAAGGAAAGTGGATTTTTACCTCCTAAACACTGTGTAATTTATTCCTTTCCCTCTCTCACCAGTACATCAGTCTAGACTCTGATCATTTCTTGCCTGAATGATGACAACAATTTCCTACCTGGACCAGCATCCACTCTACCTTTCCAACCCATTATCCACACTGCAAATCTGATCAATTCCTCCCTGTCACCCCTCCCCCCGCCTGGTTATAAACCCTTCAGTGGCTCTCCACTGCTCCCTCTCTCAACTCCAGTCACAACAGCCTTTTTTCCATCCTTTACTTCCTATGCCCCTCCTGCCATGGGTCCTTTGCACATTCTGTTGCCTCTTCCTGGAAGGCTTTCTCCTCTTCATCTACTTAACTCATACTCATCCTTCACATTTTAGCTCAAGTGTAACTTCCTCAGGGAAGCTTTTTCATATCTCAGTCAAATACTATTAATAAGTTCTCACAGAACCACAAATCTCTCCTTTCTTACACTTCTTACAGTAACACACTTACATTTATGTGTGGGATTATATGATTAATGTCTTTCTCCCCCAGGCTGTAAGCTCCAGGAGAACGGGGCCATGTCTGTTGCATCCATCATTATATCTCAGGGTCTAGTGCAGTCTGACACACAGTAGGAGAGCAATAAGCTCATCAAATAGATGAATGAATGAGGAGATGGAAGGAAGCTCCAGGGAAGTAGACATGTGACAGTCTTAGTATAGTACTCCATGCATGGCAGGACTCAATTACCATTAAATTCCTTAGCCCTTTCCACACAGGGAACTCCCAGGACTTGGGAAGGGAAGTGGTGGGAGTTACTGTCAATGTCTGACAATGTAGTCTTGTCAATGCCATCTGTCTCCTTTTGTTCTTTGCTTCAAAGGCTGTATATGATTTGGACAAATCTTAGAATAACCTGACTCTACTCCAAAGCCAATGGGAGGATGCTGAGGGAGGAAGGTGAGTGAGTCTGGAGCTCATTCATTTTGCCCCTATTCATTAAGCAGGTGGGGTCTGGGAATTAGAGAAGAGACTGGCTTGAGTGTTTGGGAGCTAAGGCTATTTTAGGAGCTGGCATGGTGACCACACAGAACATGACAAAGAATATCCAAATTAGATGCCACCCCAGGCTCTCCAGTGGATGTCCCAGGGGTCTTGGGAGGAGGACATGGTTATCATGATGAGGCTCATATCCCAAGTGTCTCCTTCATGGTTGCACAGGGGGTAAGTGCATAGTCGGTATCAGCGTATTTGGTGGGAATGAGACTGGAGCCCATCCCAACAGGAAGGCAGAGACAGGTGGAAACGCTGGGAAAGAGGCAGTAAGAGAGAAAAGGAGGCATGCCGAGGAGTGGCCATAGAGCATAGGATGAGAGTTGGGGAGGAGCCAGAGACAAAAACAAGAACAGAGACTGTAGTATTCCAAGTTTGACCTTCCAGCAGGACCTCTGTGAGAACCAGTAAGTGGCCTGGGCAGGTTCTCAGGCCAGCGGGTTGGGCCATCTCCATCCCCCAAGCCTCCTCCAGCCTGAGCTGGCTGGGCAGGGGCCACACCAGAGGCCATGTGGAGGGAGAACCTGGTTCTCCACAGATCGCTGAGCATCACTGAGCGAAGTCCCCAGCCTCCCAGCAAGCCCTTGCCTGCCCTGAGAGTTTGGGAGTGGGTAGGAGAGTGGCAGAGGGCCATCAAGAGCAATCATCACCACCCTCACCCCCAGAAGGAAGGAGGCCAGACCAGTTTGGGAGGTCAGATGGGACAAAGGCATCTTTGGAGGGTACTTCCTGTTCTCCTTTTACCTTTGTGGATTCCAAAAACAGGTATGGTGTGCCAAGTGCATTTCAGGTGTGGAAACGAACTGACATGGCTGTGCCTGGTGAGCTCAGGCCACTGGGTGGAGTTCAGAAACACTGAGGGGAAAATCTTCACCTTCAACCTCCGCCTGCCCCCCCCCCGCCCCCCCCACGGGGAGCTACCTGGGCCTCAGTTTCTCCTCTGTGAAAGGAGAGGGGCGGGGTGGGCGGGTACCTGGTGGTGTCCGGCAGGAGGCAGGGGGAGCACTTGATGGCATACTCGGTCCTCCAGCGCTTGTGCCGCACCTGGAACACCTGGCCAAAGCCGCCGCTGGCCACTCGGCGCCAGTCGCCGTCGAAGTCGTCGCGGGTGAAGACCGTGAGGCTGCCCAGCCGCTGTTTCACGTCCGCAGCCATGAGGTCTGCGCGGCCGCCCGGCCCCTCCGGACCCCGCGCACTCCCGCGCCTGGGCTGCAGGCTCGGAGCAGCCGCCGCTTCCTGCTGCTCAGGTCCCGGGAGGGTGGGGATGGGGAGGCGAGCCGGCCCTCCCTCCTTCCTCGTGAGGAGGAGCCGATCCTGCCCTGCAAGGGAGGGGAAAACCCAATCCTGAGCCCTGAGGCCCCAAGCAGCCATGGGGGGCCCGAGCCTGGGAAGAGGGGATGTCCCATTGAATCACCCCCAAGAGACCCCTCCCCGCCTCAGCATCCTTCCTCAGTCTCATCCTTTGAGTGTGAGGTCCCAGAGGCAAAGAACTCTTAGATGCCTCATTAACAAGTGGAATGATGCTTAGGGATTTAGGAAAGAGCAAGGTCAACCTAGAGGCTGCTGATTTCTTTCCAATGGTATGGGTAAGGAAGTTCCTAATTCCTGCCTGGCTAGGAAGTCTGCAGCCATTGGGTAGAGAAGAGAGAGCCGGAAAGGAAAGCTCTGCCTTCAACTGCCGGCTCATATCTATGAATGGGAATGGGCATGAATGAATGGGAATGAACAGGTGGGTATAGTCCACGTATGACCCAAACCCACCATATATGTTCCAGCAAAGGAATTTTGCCCCAAGATGCTGAGTCCTTTCTATTGACCTTCATAAATGTATTTTATTTTGGCAGATTGGGTTGGAAATTCTCTGGACTTGGAATTATTATAAGAATGTTGCGTGTGTGTGATTGTTTTGAAGGAGCCTAAGATTTTCAGCCTGCCACTCCCAGACCAGCAAGCTGTCAGAGCAGTTCTGCAATATTCTGGAAGATGCTGAAATCCAATGTGAGCCTTTCCCCAAACCAGAATGACAAGCTTTCGCATACAGGGAAGTTCCCCAGTCTGTCTCCAGTCTCCACCCTGCAAACTCGTCAGAGGACACCTGGACAAGTTCTGGCAGACTCCAACCCCTGGTAGCGTGTGTACTGAGGTGAGGGCAGGGGTAGCCAAGATGAAGGAATGCGTGCAGGAAACTGGAACGTCTGCCCAGGAAGCGAGACTCTCCCAGAAAGAAAGGGATGGCGTGAGCCAGTGGGGCAGGGGTTAAATGCAAGAGCATGTGAGTCGGTTAAACCTGCGTTCAAACTGCGGCTTTTTCCCCACCACTTATCCACTGTTGGGCCTTGGTCACATTACCAAATCTCTCTGGGTTTCTCCACCTGTAAGATGGGATAGTAATGTAATACCCATTTCAAAAGGTTGCTTTAAGGATTAATACACCTAAATGAACACTCATAGGCAAAAAACGAAACCAACCAATACTTCACATATTATCCAAAAATTAACTCAAAATGGATCATGGGCTTAAATTAAAATGTAAAACTACAAAACTTTTAGAAAAAAATAGAAAATCTTCTGGACCTAGGGTTAGGCCAAAAGTTCTTAGGCTTAACACCCAAAGCGCAATCCACAAAAGGAAAAGTTGATAAATGGTGCTCACCAAAAATTTAAAATATTCACTCTGTGAAAGATCCCATGAAGAGGATGAAAAGTCAAGCCTCAGACAGAGAGAAAATATTTGCAAACTACATATTTGACAAAGCACTAATTTTCTAGAATATATAAAGAACTCTCCAAACTCAATGGTAAAAAACCAAGCTATCCAATTAGAATAGATACGAACAGGGGCCGACCCAGTGGTGCAGCGGTTGAGTTTGCACATTGCCCTTCTCAGCAGCCCAGGGTTCACTGGTTGAATCCTGGGTATGGACATGGCACCGCTTGGCAAAAGCTGTGCTGTGGTAGGCGTCCCACGTATAAAGTAGAGGAAGATGGGTGTGGATTTTGGCTCAGGGCCAGTCTTCCTCAGCAAAAAGAGGAGGATTGGCAGTAGTTACCTCAGGGCTAATCTTCCTCAAAAAAAAAAAAAAAAACAAAGGAAGAATAGACACGAACAGACATGTCACTGTGGAAGACATACATCTAGCAAATAACTGCATGAAAAGACGTTAAATAGTATTAGCCATTAAGGAAATGCAAATTGAAACCACAATGAGATATCACTATGCACTTATCAGAATGGCTAAAATTTTTTTGAAAAGTAGTGAGACCACCAAATGCAGGTGAGGATGCAGAGAAACTGGATCAGTCACGTATTGCTTGTGGGACTGTAAAATGGTACTCTAGAAAACAGTTTGGCAGTTTCTTATAAAGCTAAACATACAATTATTATACAACCCAGCAATTACGCTTTTGGGCATCTATCCTAGAAAAATGAAAACTTACGTTCACACGAAAACCTTAACTTGAATGTTCATATCAACTTTATTTCTAATAGCTAAAATCTAGAAACAGTGTAGATTTCCTTCAACAGGTGAATGTTAAACTGTGGTATCATCACGTTATGGAACACTACTTGGCAATAAAGAGGAATGAACTATCAATACACAAAACAACTCAGATGAACCTCCAGGGAATTCTAGTGAGTGAGAAAAGCCAGTTTCAAAACGTTACTTATTATATGACTCCGTTTATATTACATTCTTGAAGTGACAAGTTCATCGAGATAGAGAAGAGATTGGTGATGGTCAGAGATGGGGGTGGGGACTGGGTGAGTGTAATATTGTGATTTATAAGTAAGAGCATTTCTATTTCTGGCACAGAGCTCCTAAAACCCTTGGAATTTCCTAAGTGATGAGAGTGGTAAGTGATAAAAATTTACTGAGCATACAGGCCATTTCCAAATAAGATAAAATATTAGACATTCATTCCTAAACATAGGGTTATCTACTTTTCGTTTCTTATTACAGAAAGACTAAAAGATGTTTGGGTCTATTAGTAAACAAGTCTTGTGCCACATTAAAATAATTTTGTTCTGTGAGAAAATGTATACTTTCAGTAAAGAACGTATAAAGAATGGAGATATATTCTTTGTGAAGAAGGGAAGTAATTTTTGTCCTAAGGAGAGGCTGGGAAGGAGAGAAGGGATGGAACACAATCAGAATGTAAAAAGCAAATTATAGAAGGTTTGTAGAAGAGGAACCCTGAGAAGAGTTTTGTGCATGGTCAAGTTGGCTAGGATTGAAATGAATTTAATTAAGTAAATCAGTTTTAATATCAAAAGTAAGCTGGTGCAAAATTAGAATTTGGTTTTCTTTCTTTTAAAAGAACAGATTTCTTGGACTTTTAGTCTGCTCTTGACAAAGAGATTATGAAAGGTTATTCTTTACTTTGAGTAAGTCTACCTGAAAGGCAAAAATTCTGGGTTTTGTCAAAATAATTTCCTATGTTCAAAAAGCTGAGGTCTCTTTACTAAGAGTGCTAGAGTTTTGGGGTTTTTTTTTAACTGTTTAACTCTTTGTGTTTGCCTTTAACAGCTTCTGTTGTTACTTTGGTTAAGTGGATAACTATATATTGTTTCACAGTGCCCTATGATTCTATTCGGCCAAGTGTTTTAAAACCTTTTGATATTTTTGACAAAATTTCCAAAAAATCAAATTCTAAATAAAGTCTTTTGACCTGAAAGTAACTTTAAGAATTTCCCTTTTGTCCCTGTGACCTGGCAAAGAATTTTTTCTCTCTTATAAAAATGGAAATATTGAACTAATTTGATTTATTTGGTTTATTAAATTGCATGGGAAGCATTGTCAAATAAGTTATGCTAAGCCTCCTTTATGGATACCCTTGTATGCATATACATTATTAGTATGAGTTCTAAAAGTTATATAAAATTTCTAAAATTCTGATACATCCTAGCATAATGTTATCAGTCATAATTCTAGTTAGTATCCTAAAATGTTGCGTGTCACAGAAATAACCAAATTTCCTTTTCAATTGCATTGTAATCAAATCTTTAACTATGCCATTTTAAGTCTTTTGTTATTTACAGACAGTTATGGTTTTACTCTGATGTCTTTGCAAATATGTTTCATCTTCAGGGAGATTCATGAAAAGGACTCGGACACTTACTCTAGAATATAGTTTTCTGATAAACTTTCAGATCATAAAACTGAACAAGGTAAGAAATTACGGAACTCTAATGGAGCCTTCTCTTTCTTGGAAAGACAACACTCTTCTCTGCATCTCCCAATCTATTACGAAAGGGGGAAATTTTCTGACTGTCAGGTTTGTCATCAGAAATTCATCCTGTATGTGAATCCAGAGAATCTCTTATTACATTTAACTACAATTCCTGCACTAATTCTCTGCCATTCCCCCCCTAAGTCCTTGTGTTAAGTGTCTAGAAGTTCTTGCCCAACCAATCGAACTTCCAGAGATTTAAGAGAGAATATTTGTAACTGTTGTGAATACCTCTTGCTGAACTTGGGCAAACTCCTCTGGCAAAGCAGAGACAGAAGTAGACAGACCTTGAGCACGAGCTGAACGGTTGGATGCTGTGCCCACTGACATCCCATGGTTCTTTGATCTCTTTAGCTCGCTGCCTTCAGGAATGGCCTCCTGGTTCAGGTCTATTCTCCAATTTGGACTTAGCATTTTCTTTCTTATTGTAGGACTTCTTGCTGTTGTAAAACTTTGTCTGTTTTGCATCGCTTGATGTTATAAAAACACCACTCAGATAACGGTGGCTCAGTGCTTTAAAGTGATTGCTAAGGCTTATGAGCCTTCACCTGGGAAACTTCCAGGAACTACACACAATGTTGACCTTTAAAGGAACTTGATGGTAAGGCTTTTCTCTGCTCTGGCACTCTTGTTGCTCAAATGTGGCCTAAGGCTCCTAAGGAAACCACTTTCCCTCCTACATGGGATATGACATACTGGGAATGAGCCTTCCTGGCAATGAGAGACCAAAAATGCTTTGACGGCTGATCAGCAGTGCTTTCCAATAGTCAGTCAATAATACTTTCCAATAGCCAGTGAACAAGGTTTTCCAATACTTGACCAGCAATGCTTTCAAATGGTTGTTCAGGGGTGCTTTCAAAGAAAGATCTTGATCAAAATGGGAAAATGTCAAAACTGACTATAGTGGAGCCATTTTAAAATAGAGTTGAAGCTGTCCTTCCAGAGAAATTACCTTGTCTTGAACCTTGGACTAGACCAAACCTTTGGACTGGGCCAAAGTGGCAATTGTTTTACAATCAATTGCTTGAGAAGTCAGCAGGAGAACAGACATCCTGATCACAAAGACTGAGGCTTGTGGACTTCCTGAAGATGGAATCAATAGTCAATCAATGTTTAGCCAAGACCAGCTCTCTCTGCCTTCAGCTCCAAGTAGATTTCTTTGTAATACAACCACCCTTCTTTGCCTTTAAAAACCCCTGACTTTTACTCCCTATTGGGAAGCTATTTGAGTTTCTACCTGAATCTGTGCTCCCTGAATTGCAATGCTTTGATCCCAAATAAATGTTTTGCCTCTTAAATTGGTTTCCATTTTTGCAGGTTGCTGGAGGGGGTCATGGGAACCTCCAATCTATAGCCACTTGGTCAGAAGCACAGGTAACAAGCTGGACTTGTGATTGGCATCTGAAGCAGAGGGCAGTCTTGTGGGACTGAGTCCTTGCCTTGTGGGATCTGATGCTAACTCTGGGTAAATAGTGTCAGAATTGAGTTGAATTGTGAGACTCACAGCTAGGGTCTGAGAACTTCTTGGTGGTTTGGGAAACATCCCTCTCTGACACACATGTCAGAGTTGTTTCAGAACTGTTAGTGTGGCTGTAAAATGACAGCACGAGGGATCCCTGTGATGAAACTATTCTGTTTCTTGACAGAGAACCCACTACTGAATTTACACACGAATTTACACGTGATAAAATTGCATAGAACACACACATCACATGAGTGACGTAAAACTGGCGAACTCTGAATAAAGTCCATGACCTATATAATTGTCACTGTTGTGATATTATGTCGTGGTTATCACACAAGATGTTATCTTGGTGGGAAACCAAGTGAAGGGTATAGGGGATCCCTGCATTATTTCCTACAATTGCATGTTTATCTATAATTATCTCAAAACGAAGTTTTTAAAAATGTGTGTAAAGGCCTCTTCCTCTTCCCTCTCTAATTTCCTTCTCTCCGTCTCCTCCCCCTTCCCCTCCCTCTCCTCCTCCTCCTCCTCCTCCTCCTTGTTCTTGTTATTTCCAGGCAACCTTACATTCTCAGAAGCAAAATCTTTCCATAACAGGAGAAAAGGAAGTCGTTGAACATTTAGCACAGAAAGCCTTGAGGAGAAGGCCTGCCCCCTCTGGACACGTAGAAACCTAAGAAGGGAGAGAAAAGGCCACTGTGTTAAAGTGTCTGAGGCGGGAGAGGATGGTGGGGAGGGAGCCAAGCAGTTCCCTCTAAGTCTCAATGCTCCCCCTCAGGTGACTTGGTCACGTAAGCCGGTACTCTCAGATGAAACCAGAATTACATCTGACTGACTAAATTTGCAATAGTCATTCAGAGAAAGCCAGAAAAAAAAACCCACTTGCTATTCTCAGAATCATTTCAGAATTCTATGTAATCAGCGTACCTCACCGAGGCTCATGGGATCGTGTCCCAGCAGTTGAGATGCGCAGGCGTACAGATAGAGGCTGGGCTGCAAAGCCAGGGGGCACCAGGCATGGCTCCACTGGGGCCACAGATGTCCCCATGGGGCCTGCTGCTAGTCTGCTGCACCCAGATGGTGAGTGCCTGATGTGCAGGTCTGCTGGGCATGTTTCTACCCAGGCAGATGGACTTGCTCCTGAACACTCCAGAGAAATAGCTCCTCTCAGGGCCAGGGTGGAGTCTGGAAGCAGGAGCGAGACTGGAGTGAACCAAGAATGGAGTAAGAGCATGTCTGGATTCGGCAGGATGTCAATTCCCTGAGAGTGAACATGTTTCCCCTTTGAAGGGCTTTTGATAAAAACTATCTGAAGTGTCAAGGAGCCAGAAACAGAAGCCCTGTGTTTCAGGAACCGCAGTTCTCATTGTCAAAATTATGGCCAAGGTTCTTTGTGACCTTGGGTGCTTGTGATCCCTGGGTTGTGTCCATATCAAAATTAAAAACAAATGTCCCAAGAATCCTGCTGCCTCAAGCAACTTAGAAGAAATGCCCTGGCCGGGGCTTTGGGAAACCTTGGTCGTGCATTGGCCTCATTAGGCTTAGAGCTTGTGCCTATTCCAAGAGGTCATGGTGTATAGCCTCTCTAGGAGCTATGAAGGGATTGTGAATTTAAATGTAAAGCTCTTTTAATTTAATAACGAGTCAGGCAGGGAGATGTGAAGAAATAACCCGTGACTCCCTCTGTGGGGACCCTGGAGGGAAAATACCCCCGGACATCAGCCTTGAGAATGGTCAGGGCTGTACTGTTTATCTGGGGATAAGCCAGCTTCCTCCTTCCTCTGGGCCCTTCCAGGATGGGTGTGAGCCAGGAACGGCTGGGACTGGGGAAGGAGCTAAGCACTGAAGGGCAGCTTTCTAGGCTGTGCAACAGGGAGTGTGGGAAGCTTCTAACATGAAATGAAAGGGACTTCTAACATGCAACTGATTCCACGCTTCTAGTGTTCTGTCTGTCCCTTGTATTTCCTCATTGTTTGGCAAAGTTCTTTCTTCTTTCTTTTCTTTCTTTTAGGAATGGGGAATTAGTCAGACTACTTTGGGCACACTCAAAGAAACCACAAAAAGGATTTGCTTGCCTTTTCGCCATCTGGTTTAGGTGGTTGTAAAGAACACAAGTCTTCAAAGTCAAAAAACCTCAAATAGACTAGTGGCATGTGAGCTCCTGTACAGGAATCGTGGTCTGTCTTGTCCACTGCAGGATCCTCAGCACTTGGCGTGCAGGAGGGAGCTCATGTCATAGCTGATGGATGGATGAATAAATGAATGAATGAAAGAGAAGGTGAACCTCAGGAGGTAGATGCTAACTTTTGGCAGTCCTGCCCACCTTCCTTAGGGTCCTCTCCAGTCTCGTCAATTCCTTCCTTCCCTTCAGTTTCCACTTGGCCCACACCCCAGGGCCAGGCGGCTAAGACCTCTAGGCAGTTCAGCTTCCTGGCGATTAAGCTTCTGTGACAGCCCAAGGACTCCTTTTCCCTGGGGAAGATCCTTCAACGATTCCCGTCACCGCTGCCTTCCTCTAATTGGATTCCTTATGATCATGGACGATGCTTTGCGAATGTTTTTGTAAATAGTTTTCCAAGCAAAGAGTTTTTCTGATGATTAAGAAGAAATTGATGGTGAAGCGTTAGGGAGCAAAGCAATAACAAGACCTGTCATTCACTGAGTCTTTGCTTTGTGCCCACTCCATCCGGAGTGATCAACCTGCATTATCTCATTTAATCCAATTTCCTGAGGTGGGTACTATTATTGTTCCCTTTTTTTTTTTTTAAGATTGACACCTGAGCTGACATCTGTTGCCAATCTTTTTCTTCTTCTTCTTCTCCCCAAAGTACCCCCTGTACATAGTTGTATATTCTAGCTATGAGTGCCACTGGCTGTGCTATGTGGGACGCCGCCTCAGCGTCACCTAATGAGCGGCGCCATGTCCTCGCCCAGGATCCGAACAAGCAAACCCCTAGGCCGCCGAAGTGGAGCACACGAACTTAACCACTGGGCCACAGTGCTGGCCCCTATTGTTCCCATTTTTACAGGCTTAGAGGAGTTAGAGGAGCTAAGTAACTTGCCTATGGTCATGCAGTTGGTCATTAGATGCCCCAGGACTTGAACTTGGCTTGCCTCTGGCCAAGGCACATACTTTTAACTCTGTAATACGGCCAGAAGGACCTTGATAAAATCAAACATGGCCCCTCAGACTGTGAGGTTCACCTGTGAGGTGATGGGGTCATGGCCAGGACTGAATAAAGGGATCTGCTGGGGCATAAGTCAGCTGTGGGTGTTCACTGACACCCCCCATCCTCCATCAGCCCCTCAGGCAAGTGTGAGGGTGGGTGGGCTGGTACTGAAGGCAGAGCTTTGACTAATACTATACTCATCAGGACTTTGCCTGAGGCTAAAAGATATCTTTGGAAGCTGTGCCCGTAGAAAGGTCTGTATTCACTCAATCAAATTTGGCTTCTGGAGAAACTTCAGGATGACTTAGTCACAGTAGAAATGTCTCTTTGCCTCTCCTTTTTTTGGCTGAAAAGAGAGCAACGTGTCCTTGGGACTGTCAAAAGCCTTTTCCACCAGTAAGAGGGAAACTATACATGTGCTGGTAAATTTGCGTATGAAAACTTGGGACAGAAGGTGTCAATCCGATGGAGTTTCAAGCTGGGAAAGGGAGCCCTTTAAATTTCCTCCAGCTCTGAGCTGTCCTTTCTCTCCTGGAGGAGTTGCTCAGGGATGACCTAGACGAGAAAGGAGAATGGTTGGTCCTGGGAGCAATTTGGAGTGGAGGAGGTGAGTTATTGAGGACGAGAACTGAAATACGCCGTTTCCAGGTATACAGTGGTGGGCAGCATCTAGTGCTGGACACAAGGGTTGGCTTTTCATAGAAACCAAGACTGGTTTAGACAAGAGCCTACGGGTATTTCCAGATGTTGGCATTGAATGACGTGGGAACAGGTAACCGAATGAGACTATGTGTCTTTTTTGCCTTGAAAGTCAAAAGACGAACAGGACCCGCCCCACCCCCCCCCCCACCTCCCTGGCCCCACCCCACCCCCCACCCCCCGGCCTGGTGAGGGAGACTCTGCTCTAGAAGGAGAGAATAGGGAAGAGACCAGTGGCGCTGTCTTCAGGTCAGCCCAAACAAGGAAAGTGAAGGAGGAAGTCGGAGCACATTTTCCTGCCCAGCCTTTCGTGTGGTCTGAGTTTCATTCATTTCTCCCCATTTTCTCTCCCAACCCACAACCCATGTCCATTTCTGAAAAGTCCTCCTTCCAACATAGGAAAGGGACAACTTAGACATCACCCCTTCCAGGGAGGCATTCCTGACCCTGTGTCCCTTGCTGGGCTAGAAGCCCTATCTCCGTGTCACAAACATCACAGGAGTACCAATGGTACGTGATTCTGTGTTCACCCCTTTCTCTTGACCAGGTGCCCCTGGAGAGAAGAGACTGACCTCTGTGCCTTCTCCCAGTGCCTGGCTCATAGTGGGCACTTGATCAATGGAAGCTGTTATTCACTATAGTATCCAAGCCCAAACCATTACTATCAGTGGGGGTGATAGAGGGGGGCATGGAGAGTTTAAAGTGGGTGAGAGTGGCCAGGCCTCACCCCTGGCTGGCCCTGGTCAGAGTCCTCTATTGCCTCCCATGCTAAATTTCATCATTCAAGCCATAAATATTTATTGGGCACCTATTATGTGTTGGCACTTTTCTAGATACTTGGTCACGTCAGTGATCAGAACCAACAAAAATCAGAGTTCACATCTTGGCAGGAAGAGAGCGGTAGTGCAAACAATAAACAATGTATCCTGATAAATGGATTATGTAGTATCTTACAATGGTATGTATCTGTTAAGACAGTATGTTTCAGAAAGAAAGGAGCTAGGAGAAATAAGGCAGGAACGCTTAACATTTAAACAGGTACTTTCAGGGCAAGTAGAATGTAGGTAGGATAAAAGGGTCGAGGGGAATCAGCTGGAGTATTGATAAGGGCTCTTTTGGTAACAGTGACAACTCAAACTGGCTTAAGCAAAAGGGGATTTATTATTTCACAAAAGTGGGAAGCCCAGTGATAGCCCTAGACACAGCTGGATCTGGGGGCTCAAGCAATGATGTCAGGGCTCTCCTTAACTCCATCTCTTGGTTCTGCTTTCCTCTGTGTTGACTCTATTCTCTGTGACGCCTCCTCAAGGATGAGAGAGTCACCAGCAGAGCTCCAAACTCATATCCTATCTTCCCAGCAACCTCAGTGAAAAAGAGACCTTCTCTCTTTCCTTCGCTCTGGCAGGTCTGGGCTGAGCTCTGATTGGCACTCTTCAGGTCACATGGCCATCTCTGAACCAATCACTATGATGAAAGGGATGTACAATGCTGTGATTGGCAGGTCCTGGACTCATGCTTCTCTCTGGAACCAGGGTTAGAATCAGCTCCACCTGAATCAAGTGGACTAAGCCTGGGGGAGAAGTGGTTCTTCAAGAAAAATTGAGATATCATTACCAAAACAGAGGGAATGAATGGGTGTTGGGCAAGTGAATACCAAGTGTCCAGTCTACAAGGAAATAGCAAGTCAAAGGCCCACACCCAGAAAGGTGAGCTGATCCATCCCAGGTTGTAAGCCTGGCTGGGGTGGAGCTGGGATTCCTGGCTCTTGGTCCATGCTGATTCCAGAGTGCCCTCAGAAAGAACCCACGGGGGCCACCTTTTCTAGCCTCTCACTACTGTGTAACACCCCTGCAGATAGTGACTATCATTTCTCAATGACTCCAGGTACAGAAGCAAACAGCCAGCTATCTGGAAAGTCCTTATTTCAAAAACACCATTCCCGCTTCAATTTCTGACCTGAATTTCATATGATTCCACTAGTTCTCAGAAGCCCAAAAAAACCCCCAAAAAACACCTATTTCTTTATTGCTTTTTGAATGGTTCAGAGCCTCAGAAGTGTGGTCCAACCAGGACAAAGGACCCTAAACTGAGAGCCTTTTAATGGAGGAGGGTGTCCCAAGGAAACTTCTAAGGGAAAGATGAGAACAGGTCTAGTCTCCTTGTCAGAGGTTAGTCACCGGTGCTCCGAGGGCGTCATCCCTCTGCTGATTGGGTGAACAGGGCACACCACATTTCTCCTGATGGACTTCCAGACTCCCATGAGAAAAAGTCACAGCAGAGTTCATTAGAAATCATGACCACCTGGGAGAAGATCTGTTTCAGCAGACGTGATCCCTCTGTTTATAAACTGCTATAATACTGACACACACAGACAGGAGTCTGAGACTTTTAAAGGCCTCCCTTTGCTTGAAGGAAGGACACCAGGCACCCTGCGAGACGTGGACATCAAAGTGATAACCCTTGTAATCCAAGGCTGGGGTTCAGAGGACCCCTGCCCTCAGCGGATGCTTCTCTTGCCCTGATGGATCGGGGCCAGCACCACGTTAGCTCCCGGGGGAGTTTTTGTTTGGTCTGCTTGGTTTTCCCCCTGATCGTGCCCTGCTGTGGTGATAACAGACATGGATGGGGAAATGTTATCCATTTTGCCCAGTTATTTTATACGATCTAGCACAGCACTTGGCACATAGGAGGTGCTTGATAAATATTTATTGAATGAATGAGGAGCTTTTCAGGATCAAGCTGTCATTTAAATAACCTTGGCCACTTGATACAACAACAGGGCTCCCCAGGACTGCAGTATGTGGAAATTCAAGCACCTCCATTTCCACAGAGAAAGCGTCCTGGCCTCCACATGCCACCACCCGTCGCCTCTTCTTATGCGTCCTGCCCATCAGATAATGGGTAATCTTTTGCAGTGGGGAGATTTAAGCTGTTATCTCACAGACTGCTGATGGATGAGCAAGGCTTTCAGATAAAACCTTAAAGGAGTTAGAGTCTCAGTTTCCCCTTCATGCACAGGGAACAAGCAAGATGAACTGGCTGCTTCCTGTGCTGCCATTTGGGCCAGAAAATTCGTGAGGAGAGGGCTGGACAGTGGGCAGTGAGGTTCGAGGGAAAGGCTGGATTCTGATCCTGGCTTAGCCCTGATTTCCTCAGGAAATTCTGGACAAGACATTGGATCTCTGAGCTTCTCTTTCCTTAGCCTCAGATGGGAAATAATGCCTAACTGACAGGCACGATGTGCACATGAAATGAGGGCAGCCACGTGAAAGCCCTTTGAAGAAGTTAAAAGTACTTCCCTGTGTGAGGCCATTATCATCTCACCACAGGAGACAGACTGCTGGGGGAGGGTTCTGCCTGAAACACCAGGATTGTCTGGGGGGGGGGTGCTTAGGATGAGGGTCTTTGGCCTACATTTGCCCAGAGGAAGCACAAAGGGGGCCATCCTGTTCCATGTCCCGTGGACATGATGAGGGAGAATCGTGAGAGCAGCCACATGCTTCTCTGAGGAGCGGGAGACTCAGCGGTGTGGGAGTCAAATGAGATAATGCCATGACCAAGAGGGAAGCCACTGTCACTAGTGGGGACTCACCCACATGCTCTTGAGGACAGGGCCAAGCACCAACTCAAGGTCGTGCCCTCCAGAACGGCGTGTCCTTAGAATAAGTTTATTAAACTGTCTCTGTGTACACCTAATTCTCTTTTTCTTGTCCACAAGTCTTCTCACAGAAGAGCTCTTCCAGGTCCTCCAACTAAAATTTAAATTCTGCTTGTAGAGAAAAAATAGACACAGAAAAGAATTTCACAACAATGAAGAACTTACAAGTGCAGAACACTGCAGTAGGAATTCAGAGACAGGGCAAGTAGTGTGGGCAGCAGAGGGCTTCACGTGGAGTGGAGCCACTGAGTGTCTAGAGGGACTCAGCGCAGATCTTGGACCAGTTTCTTGACCCCTCTGTGCCTCAGTTTCCTCATGTGTAAAGGGAGAATAATAATAGTACCCACCTCATTAGACAGAATCTGAAGCCAGTATTTAAGAAAAGGTACCTGCCATTTTTATTATGTTAGGGCTTTGAGGATGTGTAGGATTTAAAGAAAGGAAAGGAGAAAGTCTTTTAAGCGCAGGACAGCAGGAGCAGAAGGAAGAAGATGGAAATGAGCAGAATGGAGGCAGACAGACATAGGGGAGCTGGTCTAAAAGAAAAGGAGGACATGGTGGGAAGCCACGATTCAACAAATATTCCTCAGGCTTCCATGAGGTGCTGGAGCACCATGGCAAACCACAAAGACACGGGACGCAGGGTAAGTACCACAAAGACATGAGACCCAGGGTCAGTACCACAAAAACATGGTACCCGGGCTAAGTACTACAAAGACATGAGACCAGGGTCAGTACCACAAAGACATGAGTACCACAAAGACATGGGACTCAGGGTCAGTACCACAAAGACATGGGACCAGGGTTGGTACTGAAGATTGGCTAGCTGAGGTAGTGACCAGAATATGACCCTAAAACCAAGCTGACTTCAAGGCTTAGGGAGACCACACTGGATGGGTAATGTGGAAAGGTCACGTGTAATTTTATCAATATTATTTATAGGGAAAAATAACTTGAGGGGTAATAATAAATATGCTTATTTTAAATTATACCTAAAATTTATGAGTCATAGCAGTTACTCATACACAGTGTAAGGAATGCATATAAATCTTACAGTAGTTTAAGTAAAATAATGTGGGTGCTTTATCAGCAAAACTTGAAAAAATTTAAAAAGAGCTATGTTCTTACTACCCCCACCACACCCGTAGGCACACACTTACACACATGCACACACATACACTTACACACACACACACCAGTGAAAGAGTTTGCCCTTTATCCTGTAGGCAGTTGTGAGAAGGTGCCTAAGGAGGTGTGCAACACAATGGAAGTGGTGTTTAAGAGGATTATTGTGGCTGCAGTGCGCGAAATGGCTTAGAAGACACAGTGAGACAAGGAGATCAGCAAAGAGGCCATTACAATAAATCAAGTCAACCAAATTCCATGCCTGTCTTTTTCTCATTTCCCCCAATATTGATAATGCAGTGCAGAGTTCAGCAAAGTCTAATCCCATCTAATGCACTTCTCAATCCTTCACGCTCTCCTGTGCGCCCCCCGACCTCATCTTCATTCCCACCATCCATCCTCCCAGACCAGTCCTCCACTTCTGCAGGCCAGTCAACATCCCGGATAACATTGAACTTGGAAGCCCACTTCTCTATCGCCCACCTTCTGGCAGAGTCGGCCCCTTCTAATCCCAATAAAAATCCTTATACTGTATTTAAGAACTCTAGAAAAGAGCCCATACGGATGCCAGGGAAGGGACATATATAGAAGCAGCCGACTTTAGTAGAATGACAACTACTCCGCATGATGCTGAGAGCTTTACAGAAATCCGCTCATTTAATCCTTATGACAACCCTTAAAGTACGTGTCACAGTGCCATATCCCCCCCCACCCCTTACCTTTTATGGTCAAGAAAATTGAGGAGCTCAGCAGTGCACTGAGGTTATAAAATTATAAGCAGTGAACTGTGCCCTGAGCCCTGGCATCGGGACATTGTGTCTGCGCTCTGGCCACTGCACTTACCGCTTCCAGTCTCCCTTGAGTCCCTGCCTTCTCTGCACCCTTGGTCCAGAGGGTCCTCACATATTGAGGGCAGCTCACTTAGCATTTTGGAGTCTTGCTTTCTCGACTACTTATTTGTAAAATGGGGGGTGGGGGGCAGAGGTACACACTTTTGAGCAGTGAATTATATTTGCAATAAATGAATTCCAATAAAGCAGATACTGGATTAGATGGTCCCTGAACTGTTTTCAGCTTGGACATTCTAGGAGCCTTTGTCCTCACCACCCATCCCAATATTTCTCACTGTCTTGCTGTGCCTTTGATCTAGTCTAAATCTCCATTGCACGTGGACTCGATCCATTCTTACATGGAAATTCATCTCGGCTGCAGAGAGATGAAGTCCGCCTGTGCATGCCTATGTGTGGGTGGACTTGTGGCTTGAGGGGAAGTGAGGTATCTAAATGAGCAGATGGAGCTGATGAAGACTAAAAGGACAAATGTGAAGTTAGAGGCAGACATGTGACCAGAGGAGTGATGCTCAGGCTGAGCTGAATCGGCACATATGGTGGACGGCCACACTCACGTGGAGCAGCTCCTCTCAATCTACCGGTGTTGGGAGCCCAGCTCCAGAACTGGATAGACCTGAGGCTGTGGGGTAGGGGGAGCTGGCAGAGCAGGTCAGCCATCACTGCTCCCACTGCTTCGCGGGCACCCAAGGGCCTCTCCCCACCCCCTGCCAGGGCTGGGACCCAAAGCAGCCAGAGAAATCCAATCTTGGCTTCAGGGCAAAATCAGACCAAGGGGCAGAATGCCTCCAGGGAGAACTCATTCTTCATTTTGCCTTTGAAATTGAGATCAAATTAGAGGTGTTGTTAAAAAAAAAAAAAAAAAAAAAAAACGTCATCCAGCAGGCTTCAGATCCCAGAAGCCGAGTGCTTCAGGGGCTCCGCAGCAGCACTGGGAGCTGTCCAAGGTTCCGGTCAGCTGGAGGTCCTGCTGTTACCCATGCCTCCTTTCCAGGGCACTCAGGAAGGGTGGGGCCTGCAGCCCCTGGGGCTTGAGGACAAAAGAACTAATGACACCCTGATGAATGTGTAGGTGGAGAGGCAGTCTTTGGAACCAACAGGCTTTCCTGATTCTGAACTGAGAACAAGCAGCAAGTGACAGCGAGCATCTGTTGGGGAGGGGACTTTGGGGCATTGCTCCCAGCACCTATGGCCCTTCCTGTGTCGGGGCTCCCAGCCCAACGCACACTGGGTTCTGCTGATGTAAGTGCAGCCTGGCCGCAGGCCCTAACAGGCCCCAGTCACACAGGTCTGGGTGAGAAGCACTGTCACCCAGCTGGTGAGCCCTGGGTGTGCTCAGAACCCCACCTCGCCCAGGCCTCCTACCTCTAGGAAGTAGTATGAGGAGGCAGGCCAACAGCTGGGTCTTGGGAAATCCTCAAATCCTCGTGTCTGCCGCCAGGCAGGCGCAGGAGACAGGGAAAGGCAAACAACAGCCGAATAATTGCTTGCCTTTGCTGTGATGCAGTGAGAACCTAGGAGGATGAGCAGATTGGCGAGGGTGGGAGAGGGCAGGGACTGAGTTCATGCTCATTTTGGGTCACCATTAAGTGAATGCCTTCTATTTTCCAATCACCTAAGCCAGGCAGTTCACGTATGTTATATCCAAACCCAAGAACCCTGGAAGTAGGGGTTGTTGCTCCCGTTTTACAGAGAGGAAACTGAGGCTCAGAGAAACTAGATGACCTTTCCCCAAGCCACATTTAGTAAGTGGGGGAGCAGGGTAGGATCATAATTCTTTGGAACTTTGGTCTGGGACTCTTGGCATTCACTATAACATGCAGGTCCTGCCTCCTAAAATGGTGAAGTGATTATACTGAGAAGTGGAAGAGAAGCGTCACTTACTGGACTTTTTGCTTTGGGACTTGGGTTCCAGCGGTGGCCCTACCAGTTTCAGAGTGGACGTGGAGCAGCTGTGAGGGAGAAGTGCCTTTTGGGGATGGGCTGAGAGTGCAAGGTGGGTTAGGGAAGTAAATAGGTCTGTACATGAGAGTTCAGTGCAGAAATGGATCCCCCTGCTTTGGCCCTTTAAACAGAACACAATCTAACCCATGGAACGGGGTGCTCACAGATCATTCGATGGGCTGGAGGAGGGAAGCAGGTGGCGCTTCCAGGAACGATTCCCCGGACTGTACAGACCTCCCTGCCAGGGCAGTCGCCCCCCACACTGGACCCACTGAAATCAATAGCACGTGCCACAGTGGTGGGCCAGATCTCAGGAAGCTGCCTGCACCACTGATGCCCCCACAGCTGTCTCCTGGCACTCCAAAGCTGGGAAACAGATGCTGAAATGCTGCTGCTGGAAAACCTGACGTTTCCAGCATGTCACCAGCAGAGAACAGCAAAAGGGGCAGAAAGGGCATTAGGCTGGAGAATCTAGTGCCCATCTAGACCCATCGCTTACAGGCACTCTGGGAAACATGGCTTTTCGTTTGCTGGCATCCACCTCTGCAGAGCAGAAAGGGACATTAAAAAGAGGGCATGATGGATGCTGAGCAGCCCTGGGCAGCTCCTACCACAGTAGCCAGGCTGATGCCCACTCTCTTGTTGCCAACAAAAACCAACAGGCCAGCACGCTGAAAATCAATATTCGCTTCTGGAGTGGATATTTAAAAAGTCTTTATTAGCACAGGAACAGCCCATAACCCACAGCTGTGTGTTTGCAAAAATGTGCACAGATACCACGTCTCTTAAGAACCGCTGATGTGCTTCATTGTAGAGCTGAGAATTTCTATTCCGTGAAGCTCTCTCAGTTGGGCAGCAAACCTGTCATAATCAGAACACAAACTCCAGGACATCAATGCCATGGGGCCGACTTCTGGCGCCCAGAGCCAGCCCCCCTCAGGCAGGAGCTGGCTGGGAGAGGGGCGGCGGCTGTGGCACTGGGAACCCTAAAAATCACCGGGGGCGAAGCCCTCAGGGAGGCCCACAAAACACTGCGAACTCTCTCACTGTGAGAGACAGATGTGACAGGCTGATCCGATGGGACCTGGCTCTCCGGAACTCCCCAGCAGGTTGCCACTTTGAGCATATCCTAGCTAACGTGCCTTGCTTTCTGTGGAAGAAAGATTTTATTTATTCCTTCCATTTGAACCATCAGACAGAACTTGAAAGGGCCGGAGCTGTCATCCAGGCCAAGCCTCTCCTTCTACAGAGGAGGAACCAGAGGCGTGCAGAGGTAAGAGAGGGAACCAGGCAGGCCAGAGCTCCTCCCTGTCCATGGCAGGCACCCCTCTTATATACTAGAGCTCCAGCCTCTGCCACGGGTGGGCAGCTTCCAGGAACACGGATGACTAGGTGTTTAAATGCACCAGAATGGGGCCAGAACAGAAGTTTGAGCTAAAACAGAAGCAACGTACACAGTTAAAGCGAAGCTCTCTTGCCCTGGCTTGTCAGGGGGTCTTAGACACGCCATTCTGCATCTTGCTTCAGCTTTCGTCCAGGACAAGAATATTAGCCTCACTGATGACTCTCCCATATGCTTAAGCCCAGGCGAAAAAATGAAGTGGGAGGTCTAACCGTTTCTGGAAAAGTAGAGGAGAGAGAAAGGAGGGAGAGAGAAGGGGAGATGGCGTGGGGGAGAAGAAGGATGAGCAGAAAGAGGAGGAGAGAAGGACAGAAGAGAAAGAGGGAGTGGAATGGACAGAAGACAATGGCAGCAGAGTGCATGGAACAAATCCGTGCCAGATGAATGCCTTTGTTCTCCCTGGTTGGGGCCTGAGAGCTCCCAGTTTCCTCAGGGAAGGCTTCCTCCAGAGCAGCAGCTCCCGGGCCCAACACCTGCCCGCACCCAAGGCACCAGGGCTCCTAGTTTCCCCATGGAGCTCCGTGCGGCGGAGTCCCAGCCCCAGCCCAGTGCCTTGGCTTGGCTCACCCCACTCCTCTCTGGATGTGAGCGGCACAAGCCACCCCAGGTACCTTGGCTCAGCTGTGCACAGCTTCCCCAGAGCGATCCCTGCATTCAGCTGCACAGCTGTCTTCTGCGCATCTCCGCCTGCATGCTTCAGCAAGACCTGCACAATGTCTGTCTTCAGCAAGGAGGACGCAACGTGCGGCACCTCCATGCAGTTCCCCAAGCAGAGGGCCGCGTTGCCCACCAGAATCTCATCCTCTGAGCTGAGCAGCTTCATCAGAACACCGAACTCTACAGGGATGGAAGAGAACCAGCATCTTCCCTCAGGATCCCAAACAGAAGGCTGGCAATGGGACAGGAGGGCACAGGAGGTGTCAGTGGACTCTGAGCTTCTCCAGAAGCTCTGAGGAAGATGTATCACTCACTCATTCAGAAAACCTTTATTTAGCACTATGAAGCTGCTTGGCCCCTTGCTGCATCTCTGACGTATCTCAGGGGCCCAGAGCAGTGCCTGGCATGGCACAATTATTGCGAGAATGACAGCTATGCATCTGATAGGTCTGTCCTTTCTAAAGTCCCCATTCTTTTTTTTTTTTAGGAAGATTGGCCCTGAGCTAACTGCTGCCAATCCTCCTCTGTTTTTTTGCTGAGGAAGACTGGCCCTGAGCTAACATTCATGCTCATCTTCCTCTACTTTATATGTGGGACGCCTACCACAGCATGGCTTGCCAAGTGGTGCCATGTCCACACCCGGGATCTGAACCTGCGAACCCCGAGCCGCCAAAGCAGAACGTGTGCACTTAACCACTGCGCCAGCCCCTAAAGTCCCCATTATTAACCTCTATACTCCACCAGACAGCCCCAGAGGCGGCGGCCAGGGGCCTGCTCTCTATAGCTGCAGGGCAATGAACAGGGTCCGGAAGAAAGGCTCCTCCTTCTATGGGGGGACCCCTCAGTTCACTTCCTGTGTCGTCCCGAGGAGGTGTTGGGAGAACGTTAGCAGGCTGCCTCGGGGAACCCCTGCTGCGAATGACTGCGGCCAACTCAGTCACTAGAGCAAAGATAGGCTCAGACTCGGATATTTCCCTGTTCAGTGAAGGTTGAAGGCTCCCACGCTGCCCCAAGAAGGAAGAGAACCCGTGTTGAGTCAGTCTAAGCAGAAGGCTTTAGAAACCATTTCAGTGTTCTTGGTGAGAGGAGGGAGCTCCCGCCTTCGGCCCTGTTCTCTCTGAGCTGTTTTGCAGCTGAGTCTCCAGTGCGAGCATGCTACCTGTGAGCAGCTGAAGGTTAATTACACGCTTTCAGAGCCGGAGGGGAAATGACATCTTGCTCCATGAACACTGCTGAAGTCTGGGGCGAGGGCAGCAGTCTTGACTCACTCCTCATCTGAAGTTCCCTTTGCAGCTTCAAGGATGGATTAACCTCTGGGGTGTGGGCTCCATGAAATGAAACGAACACTTACTTTTATCCAGCCTGATCACTTCTTCTCGTGCTTCATGGTTACTGTTAGTGCAGACAGCTAGTGTCTTGACGGCATAACGTGATGCAGTCTGGCCTCCCGTCTAGATTTCAGGAAAAAATGAGAAAATAAAATCAATCCTATGATTGTTCTCGGCCAGAAATCACAGTGAGCAGCTGCGATTGTGCTAGTGGCTTCCTAAACTTCTAAAAGAGAGTTCCACTGAGGATGGCGCATGCTTCCTGGTGAGCAGGCCTGGTCCTTGCCGGGCCAGAGGGTCACTCACCTCCTCTCTGACACAGCCTGCACCTCCCATGTGAACGGAGGCCTGTCATGTACACCTGAGTCATTACCTGTGGAAGGCTTCATGAGTAAACGGCTGAGAAGAGAAGGATGCTGTCGACTGGCAGTCTACCGAAAAGGGAGGGAAGGCCCTCCCATGTCATTTCACCATTTGAGAATGAGGGCTGACTTGCTGAGGCTGTCAGGCTAACAGGCCTGCACAGAAACCATCATGAACCTACATCATTTTAAGAGGTGAAAACTGTCAAATCATAACCCTTAAGATCACCCATTGCGGGGTCTTTAAAACACACATGTGCAGGTATGCATGCAGAACGCACATGTGTTCGAATGTGTAATGCACATGTGTGTGCATGCAATCAGCAGCCTCTGGCCGGTTTGCGAGAATTGTGCAGAGTGAATGATGGTCATCATCCAAGTGCGGCCTAAACACAGACCCAGTGTCCTGCCCCTCAATATTGCCCCTGCCCCAGCAGCAGCCCCCCGATACAGCACGCTTCCTGGCCCCACTCAGCCTGGGGTTTTATGACTATGTCTCCCTTGGGGTCGCCACACTAATGTAGGTGAGTGAACCTCACTGGGAACATACATCGCAGGCAGAAGCCAGAGATGGCAGCCTAATAAGTCACCTCCTCCTTTCAGGAGAATCTAGTTAACTATTGTACTGACTTGCTCAGATTCACTGCGCTTGGATCACAGGGAAAACCCAAACATCCTTTTGTCACATGGTGACTCTCTGCACCCTACATATCTCACAAATGGAGTTACAGCCAATATTCTCCAGATAACTGGACAGAGCATCGTGAGCAGGAAAACCTGAGCAAAATGAGGGGCCTGAGAAACCCTGTTGAAAGCCACTCAGACCACCTTTTTCAGGGACAAAGCCCATGCATTTTTAAGTTCAGCTTGAGCAGTAAGCCATTTTTGTGGATGTACCTAATGAACAACTCACTTATTCATTCAACAACCTTTCGTCAATGTTCAGAGCACAGCCTGGGTGGACAGGCAGGAGAGAAGTCCCATTTAAGAAGTTTAAAACCCAGCAGAGATGAAGCAGCAGCACCTTAACTGAACAAAACCCTCCTGAATTCTGCTCCCCAAATAAAACACGACACTCCTGGAAACTCAAGAGGTTGTAACCAAGGAAGCGATTTTACCTTCAGGAATTTCATCATTTTCTTCACCACTCCTGCTCTTAGGGCCTCCTCAATGATTTTCAGAGAGGAAGAAAGGGTGCGGCTGAGAACGCCAGCAGCTCTCTGGGGGAAGCAGACAGTAAAGGTGGATTAAACCTTCTTCTCAGAAATGCTGACAACCTTTCAAAGTTAACACGCAGTTTGGAGAGGCAAAACCAATCATGAGTATTGGGAACAAAACATACACTGTGATTTTAAAGATACGTAATGGCCGAGGAATAGAGAGCAGGCTGTTCGTTTCCATAAAGCTGCTGTGTGGGCAATTCAAAGGGCTGAAGCCTTGTCCCTCGGCACACAGAGGCCCAGCTGGTCCCAGCCTCACACAGGACCAACCAGTTCCACTCTGGGAAGAAAGTCCTGCCCAGGAGCTCGGCCGTGCACGCACATCAGCGGGGGCCTTATTCCATGGTAGACCTGCACTGACTTTCTGCGTCGTTTAGCTTTTCTTTTGTCTTTTTGTTCTACTTTCTGGGAGACTTCATTTACTTTATTTTCCAGTGCTGCTTTGTTTTAAAACAGCAAGCTGTTACTGTTTTATGGCTATAATACTATCTTGAATTTTTCTGAGGATATAAATGATAGCTATTAATGTTTTTCTTCTGTTTCCCAAATCGTCTCTATTTCTTTCAGGTCAACTTTTCTGCTTATCTTGGTTTTTACCTATTTGTACACCTTTCCTGAAATGTCTGGTGACCCTTAGCTGCGTGGTCACATTTATGAGAAAAGCAATAAAAATGTGTTTCGGCATATGCTGTGTTTATGGGCAGTTTGTTGACTGACAGGTGGAGAGGTGGCACTTCCAAATACGAGAAAGCAAAAATCTTTTCTCTGGTCTTTCAATTCTTTTAGAGAAAAAGCGCTCAGATTTTAGGCCTAAGGGATAGATGCCTGGCTGCCAAATGCAATTCCCCATCTCTCGCTTGTGCCCTCTGTTGTACCTGGTGATTGATGTCTCAGTCTTCTCCAGATTACTGCAAGACGAACCGGCTACCTTCCCAGCTGTGTCCCTCTGTCTATACTCTACACTAAGGTTTCTTCGGCCCCACCTCGTTAACCGTCACTCCTGCCGCTGTTCTCCATCTTCCAGAAACTGGTTAAAACGACTTACCATTGGTGACCTCTTGCCTGTTCCCTTTTTCAGTGTGGGTTTCTACTGTTTTTCCCCCTAACGCCTTTTTCATTTTTTTTATGGATACTTTTTTTGATGAGGAAGAGTGATCCTGAGCTAACATCTGTTGCCAATCTTCCTCTTTTTTTTTCTCCCCAAAGCCCAAGTGCATAGTTATAGGTCATTGTAGTTCTTCTATATGGCACGCCGCCACAGCATGGCTTGATGAGTGGTGTGTAGGTCTGTATCCAGGATCCGAACTGGCGAACCCCAGGCTGCTGAAGCGGAGCACATGAACTGAACCACTAGGCCATGGGGCCGGCCCCTAGTTTCATTTTAATGAGGCCTCCAGAGAGAGAAGGGAAAAACGTGTGTATAATCATGTTATCAGTCTTGTTTCCCTAATCTGCTTCCTACAGCTAGAATGTCGCTACAGCTGACACTACAGATCTCTTTTCAGACCCAAGACAGTGGAGAGAGAGCCTTACTGAAGGACTGAATTCCCCTGCTGAAGCTGCTGCCCTGCTCAGCAGCAACCGTGGCACACGCATGGTCCTGGGAAAGTCTGGCAAGAGAGTCCTTGAAGGGTTAGCGCAAAACTAGTGCAGGCCTCGCCTGAGGCTTAAACCACCCAGAAAAGCCCCCAAGTGCACAGGAACAGTGGTTTTCTACACAGTTGCAGGGGGTTCCAGGGAACCTACAACTGACCACACATTCCTGGAGCCCAGGTTAAAAACCTTGCGCTTTAATGTCTGAATTGACTTCAGGGAAGTTGTGGGCATGCTAGCCCCAAACAGGGTGCGGTAGATCTGCTCGGGACTTTTATTGCAACGCTGGAACCAGTCCCTGTCTACGATCCTCGAAGGGCTGGTTTCCCCACCTGCCCTGGATGGGACCCCAACTGTTCCTCCAGGCTTTAGGGCCCTGATCCGATAGGTGGAAAAGTTGGGGTGATTCCTAATGTGAGAGAAAAACACATCTTAGGATGATGGCAAATAGCCTCGTCTCCTGATGCACTGTGCTAAACACAGGCCTTTCCTAGTTTTCTTATCCAAATGCCAGAAACAGAAGTCAGAAAGCCATTCCAGCATCTCTCTCCAAGGGGGCTAGAACCACGATGCATAAACCGCCTCCAGGATCACTGGCTTCAAAAGAGGGGCCTGGCTTTGTTGATTATGGAAAAGGGATTCTAAAGAAAACCACCTGGCCTGAAATAGGATGAATCAGACAGCTTACACTGGATAAGCTGTTAAGTTCCGGACCATACAGAATAGGGATTCTTAACTCGGGTTCCTGGACTCTAGGGGGTCTACAGATGAGCACTGGGTGGGGTCCCCAAATCCCCTGAAACTGTAGGCACATTTGGTATTTATGTGCTTATGGGCGCCTTTTGAGGAGTATGTCTGCCCCCTACCTCAGAAAGGCAGCAGATTCTCAGAGCTGTGGTGACTTCGAAAGGGTAAGAAGTATTCATAGTAAAACAAAACAAAAGGACAACAACGAAGGGAGCTGTTTCTGGATTTCCCTGGGAGAAGCTTACTGTCAGGATTCCTCCATCCTGGCTGTTCAGCAGAGACATGCACCTCCTGCTCACCTCCATGGCCCAAACCTACAGCGGTGGGGAAAGGGAAGAGATGTGAAGGTTCTGGTAATCTGAAGCTCTATGGAGCTCCTTCTGAGCACTCAAATAGAAATGACCACAGCACCTCGCAACTTCACTCACAACACCTTCTCCCATTGCTCTCATTTCTTCCCGTGTCCGTCTCCCCTGACTACGTGGCAATACTTTCAAAGCAGGGGCCACTTTTATCTGACTTTGTAAATGCAGAACCTAGCACCATGCTCAGCTCCTCCTGGACACTCAGTCAGTTTTCTGGATGAAGGCCCGACTGAGTGACTCGTCCCTCTCTCAGCGGAGCAAAGCGACAGAGCATCCATCCAGCTCTGCCCATTCCCCCTGCCAGGGTTCGAGTCCCTGTGCTTCTCTTCTCTTTGTGAAAATGAGAACAGTTCTATGCAACAGAATGTGTTTAGGCTGTCCCAGGGTTCCAGGTAGGGAGAAAAGGATGCCATACCTCAGAGACAAAGGGGGATTGAAGACACAAGTTCATCATGAGTCCTAGGAGTGTATACATGACCTCTCTGAACAGGTCCACATCCTCCTCACACCTGGCCTGTGGAGACAAAACATGCTAATCAATGGCCTTTCTTCCTTGCAGCCTTTCACAGTCATCTGTTCCACTTGGCAATGGTCTCAGCATTACTCACACTCCCTAAATTGCCAATGTCATTAACCTAAGTGATGTTGGAAGATCAGAGACCAGTTCTACGAGTTAGCATTAACACAGGAGACTTGCAAGGAATCTCTGGTGACTCTGCCACAGGACTGGCTCAGCCTGGTCCTGTGTTTAAACTGAAGAGTGAGCTGCTAAAATGGGTGGTCAAGCCAACTCCACCAGAAAACCCTTCAAATCACTCCAGAGTGGAGGAGACTTGATCTGGAAGGCTCCTTAAGGCCAGAAGCCCATAAAATCTATGGTTACAGAAGGGGTAGGCCACTGGCTCCAGCATCCTCAAACAGAATTTTTGGAAAAGCCAGATAATTAAGAAGAAGCCAATGCCCCCAAAGCAGATAAAAGACCAACTTTGAATAGAAAAGCTAAAATACCATGAGGCCCAAGCAGGCATCCCCAAATTCTTCAGAGGCAGACATCTGTCTCCGTATGGCAGCCTCAGCACTGAGGTTTCCCATGAGGGCAATACACTGGCAGAGAGCTGAGGTGTTGGTTACCTTGGGATCTCGCTTCTGAAATCAAGAGAGAAAGCGAATCAAGAGAAAGTGAATCTGCAGAGTGCAGGCAAATGATGCCAGAGTAATCCTTAGGGGCATCCCTCACTCACCAAAATGCCTGGGAACCAGAGAGCATAATGTCACTTGGGGGCATCAGTGGGGTCACAGAGGCAACAGGCTGGAGGCACATAGAGGGGCAGACCCCAAAGCCCCTTGGCCTGGAATAGGGAGGCCTAGGGCTTAACCCCAGTGACTCCACCAACAGCTGGGAGAACTCGGGCAAGTCCTGCCTCTTCTCAGAGCTTCCATTTCCACATCTGTGAAATTTGGGGGTGTGGATATGCTCTCTCAGGTCCCCTGAAACTTCTATGGCTCACTGAAGGGTCTAGCCACGGTATGCTCTCCCAGGAGAACTCCCCCCACCGCCTTGCTATTTTCTGCCTCATCAGCTCAAATCACCACACCTGCCCTCCTGATGGGGATAACTGCCATTCAGGGGACAGGGCTGCATGTGGTACTTAGGATGGGACTTAGGGTCAGAAGGGGACTGATGGAGACTGACAGACTCTCTCCGCCTCCACCTAAGATGCAGTCCACATCCAGCCTTTTCTCTCCTGCAACAAGCCCCGTCCACATGCCATCTCCACCTGTCCCGACTGTGGTTGTTTTAATAAGAATTGTGTAAATTCCAGCTGTGAATAAATGATTAATCAATCTGAGAGACAATAGGAGGTCTGGAGTGTTAATCGTGTTTAAACGGCTCTGTCATCCTCCCGAGAGCGTCTGTGACAGGTGATAGAAATGAGGGCTTGCTCACCAGAACGCCTGTGAGTGCCAGGAGAACACCTGGAAGGTTGGCCTCGAACCAGACTTGGAATCTGTTGAGGAAGCATCAGCCATGACTTATTTCCACATGGAACAAACGATAACATAAACACAGTGTCCTGGGTAATGGAACTGACAGTCGCAAACTCTGGGCCCATGGGGTTTGCAGCATGCATGGATGACTCGTTGCGAACCAAAAGAAAGTGTCCCTGGGTATGTAATGTGGCTTTAATTTTCCTAACTCTGGAAAATTGCCTTTCGTGTTAAACCACAGATCTCAGATGGCAGCTTTCTTATGCAAAAATTGCTAGAATCCTTACGCTTCTGCCAAACTGCCTTATCCCACCCATGCTCTGAGTCTGTATGCTGTGTGCTATGCAAACAGGAAATACACTGCATTTATTGTCACAGCCGTGAGGAGGGCCCAGATGCACACACATCCCCACATGCCAGAGCAGCTATTACACATTCCCATCTCATGTTGATGGCCTCTCTATGAGCACAAGCAGCTCTCTCATTATCTGACCATTTCTAAGCAAGATGCCCTAGAGTTGGTGAGGAAATTAAAAAAAAAAACCAAGATGCACTTAAAAAAAAAAAACTTTAAGAATTATGAAAATCTAACACCTTTACTGTCCTTGCCAGTAGCTAAGAAGAAAATGTGGGGAGGGGTAGTTACCCATAATGCCACTGGCAGCCCAAGAGGAGGCTACATTTTACAGCACATTCTCTCTCAGTCACATTCACTCAATACACTTTTGCTAGGTAGTTCCTGTTACACACTGATTAAGGGGAGGAAGGTTCTCCAGTACATAGTAGGCTTGCCTACTGCAAGAGATACTGTTTTAACTACGTTATTGCTTCCAAACCCAGTGAGGACTGGGTCCCCCTGTACCCAAGGGTCTGGAATAGGAGTGGACGCCCACAGCCCCCTGGAAGGCGCAGCCCGCCTGCTCAGTGCATCTCATGATGCTCAGTTGGCCTACCCTCTCTGTATACTGCACATTTTTAAAGATCAGACCGTTCAACAAAGGTGGAATTTCCAGAAATCAAAATTACCTTTCTTCCAGAGCCAAGTCTGTCAGCAGTCTCATGGCCGAGTCGGCCTTCTTATCTGAGAAGTCAAGAAATGACAGCAGGGCTTCCAACAATCTGCAAAAATCAATAACAACCTCAGAGTGGGCTGTCCTCCAACCAACAGCATCCACAACAAGGAGACCGGGAAGGAGTCAGCGTCTGGGTGAAACAAGCTGAAAGGGTGGCCTTGCCATCTCCTCCTAGGGAGCCCAGCTGCTTGTCTACCCCAAAGAGAGGGACACTCTCCTACGGGTACGGATCTACTACTTAATGTGAATTCCCAGCTGGTTGAACAGTTTTAACAAAGTTCATTGGTTATCAGACAGCAACTTGGAAGGAATCTCTGGTGCCTCTGCCATATGACCCTGTCTCAGCCAAGTTCTATCACATAAATGACATCTAAATGACATGCTTACTAATCTGCTGATGACTAAGTGGAGGGCCCCCTAATGAGGCTGGGATGCAATAAAGATTCAACAAGATTTTCACAGGCTGCTGAATATATCAGATGAAACTTAATAGGGCTAAACTCAAAACCCTTCACTTAGAGCTGGAAATTCTGTATAAGTAACAGAATTGGGTGAGCTGGTTTATAACTGACTCATATGCAAAGATTTAAGGGTTTTTAGTCAATTACAAACCCAGTATGAGTAAACAGCCTGGTGTGGCTGACAAAAAAAGCTAATGCAATCTCAGGCTGCCCTAACGACTGATGGGCACAGAGTGGTGGAAGGAGTCACCTGTCTGTCCAGCAAACCCACACTCAGCACCTACAGTATGGTAAGGGCTGTGCTCAGTACTAGGATGCAGCACTGAGCTTCTGGTCTCCGACAGTGGCACGTATGTGGTAGGCAACAGGTTAGAAACAGACATATGAAAGTGGGCACAGGGCTGGCCCGGTGGTGCAGCAGTTAAGTGCGCATATTTTGCTTCAGTGGCCCGGGGTTCGTGGGTTCAGATCCCGGGTGTGGACATGGTACCACTTGGCAAGCCATGCTGTGGCAGGCATCCCAAGTACAAAGTAGAGGAAGATGGGCATGGATATGAGCTCAGGGCCAGTTTTCCTCAGCAAAAAGAGGAGGATTGGCAGCAGATGTTAGCTCAGGGCTAATCTTCCTCAAAAAAAAACAAGTGGGCACAGAGTCTACTTCATGGGAAGTGGGGGAGAAATATGGAGAAAAGGAAGGCTTCAAAGAGTGGACAACATTTCAGTTGTCACTTGAAAGTGTAGCCTATTGTTCATTCAATCAGTGATACTTACTGTGTCCTGACTATGTGTCAGGCAATGGGGTAGGTTCTGGGGCCACAACAATGAAACAAGACAATGTCCCAGCTCCAAGAAGCTCGCAGGCCAGTGTCAGGCACACGGGGACAGGAGCAGAGCATCTCAGGCAGAGCACACAGCAGTTACAAAGACAATGAGGCATAAAATAACAGGGACACACTCGGGGCCTGCTAGCGTTGCTTACAGTTAGTACCTAGGGCCTGAGGGGAGGACAGGGAGCAGGGAGTCTAGGGAGCTGGACCGAGCCTGGGTCACGGTGGACTCTCTATGGCCTGCTGGAAAGCTTGTACTTTATCCTGTGGGTCTATGCTTCCCTGTGTGGTTGGTAGAGGACTTGCTCGGTGGCGGTGTACAGAGGGCGGGAGGAGAAGGCAGATTCTTGAGCCCCTCTGGGTCTCAGAGTGGGAGGAGGTTCCAGGAGGCTGCATTTTAACAAAGTCCCCACGTGATTCCTAGGCACTATATTTCTCAGTAGTTGGGTAACTAGTATTATACACAGTAGAGAGTCGTTTCAGCATTTTAAGTAGAAAAATAACAGGACGAACGTGCATTTTAGACAAATTCCTTTGGTGGTAGGGCAGAGGCTGGATTGACGCAGGTAGTATGGGAGGCAGGGAGCACTGGGATTGTCCAGACAATAACTGAGGCAGGGGCAGAGTAAGACGTACAGTCGAGAAGAAAGAGGTGCTGACAATGACCTAGAGGGAATGACTGGAGACACTGGAGGAGAGCCAGAAGGAAATGAACCCGGGAGATGCTGAGGAGGTAGAACCGCCAATATACCATCTTCTTACAGATGGGGAGAGAGAGCCATCCAGGAGGGCTTTCAGGATTCTGGCTGAGGCAACTGTGTGGATGGAAATGCCGCCTAGGAAGACAGGAAATTCAGGTAGAGGGTCCGGTTTGAAGAATCACTTTTGATTTATTAAGTTTATGATACCTGCCACATTGAGATGGAGATGTCCATTGGCAGAAGGATGTTTTCTTCTAGGGCTCAAGAGAGACTTACATGTGACAGTTAAGGCCACAGATGAGAAGAGGGCCAAGGGTAGAATACTGGGGTCTCTGACTTGGAAGGCTGACAGCATAAGGCAGGCTCACAAAGGAAACCACGCGGGTAGGAGGAGGGTCAGGAAGGATGGTGTCCTGAGAGCCACAGTTGCGGAGTTTCATGAAGAGCACAGTGATCCCTAAGACCAAATGCCACAGCGCAGTAACAAACGAAGACAGAAAAGAGTCCATCAGATTAGGAAGTTAGCAGTATGGGCTCCAGTCACGCACATCTCTGTTACTGGATTTATTTAGCTGCTTGTTCTAGGAGTGGTCTCAAAGTCAAATTACCTAAGGAATGGTCAAGACACCAGGATGCTTAACCTGGAAAAGATGAGTCTTCAGACACCTCAAGCATTGGAAAGTGGGAGATCTGATGCCTTCTGTAGGCTTCCAATAGACCCAACCGAGGCCTCAACGTAGGGAGTCACGGAACAGGGTGGGCAGTCCGTGTTCAGTGGAGGGAGATAATTTTCTAACAATCAGAACCGTCCCAGAAGGGGATGGACTGCCCTGGGAGGTGGGATTCTCATCCTTTCCCTAGCTGGGGAAAGCCCCCAAGTCTATGAGCTGTTATAGTACCCACCCCAATCAAATGGAGAAAAATATAATGAAAACGCTGGAATCTTCCCTGGAGGGCATCATGCATAGGCCGGACTGTGATACCCCAGAGGGAACATCAGTGCTGAGTGGGGCTGGACTGAGGTCTAAGGTCCCGGGTAACTCCAAGCGCTGCAAACCCCCGACCTCCTCAGAAGCGTGCTCTAGTGCTCCTGCCGTCAGAAACCATTCCTTTCACAGTGAGTTCAGTACACGAAGGTGGTTAACTTCCACTCATTGAAACCTGGTTCCTTCGGTCTTGAAGATGAATGCTAACGAGCCTGAAGAGCACAGAAGAGGAGCTGGCAGTCTAAGATCTTCTTGGTTTTTGTCCTGGGAAACATAAACAACCGGGCTTCTTCTCCATGTGACAAAATGCACATCCTAACTGGACTAAAGGGGATGAGACCCCAGAGGAAACGGTGTCCTTCACTACTCTCTCTCATCGCCTTTTTTGGTGGCAGATTTTCTGCTCTGCTGAGAAGCAGCTGTCCCTGTAGATGGACCACAGGTCAGACAATGGTCTCTGTAACCAATAAATGCACTTTCCCCTCCACTTAGGACCCTGAGTGATAGACTTAGAAGAGAGAAAATGATTACGAAAGTTATTACTGAGTCCATACTCCGTGTCAGGCATGACACCAGGGGCTTTCTTTACTATGGCAGACGCTGTTTGCTGGCGAACCCCACAGACACCCTGCTACCCACCGTCTATCCTGCCCGACTCTACTACAGAAGCTGGGATCATTTTCCCCACCAGGGGTGGCATATGACACAATTCTAACCAAAGAAAGAAAAGCAGTAGCTTCTCTCTCTCTCTCTCTTTTTTTTTTTTTTTTTTGATGAAGATTAGCCCTGAGCTAACATCTGTTGCCAATCCTCCTCTTTTTGCTGAGGAAGACTGGCCCTGAGCTAACATCCGTGCCCATCTTCCTCTACTTTATAGGTGGGTCGCCTGCCACAGCAGCATGGCTTGACAAGCAGTGTGCAGGTCTGCACCCAGGATCCAAATGGGTGAACCCCGAGCTGCCAAAGTGGAACATGCAAACTTAACCACTGTGCCACTGTGCCGGCTTCAGCAGTAGCTTCTCTTGACAAAAGGGACAGACCCGGCTGGTGCTAACCTGTCTTAAAGAGGGCTGTGATGCTTGGAGTTGCAGCAGCCTTGTGTGACGACAAGAGAAAGACCAAGAGAAGGAAAGAGACCTTGACCCTAACATCTTTAAGCCACTGAACCAGCTGTTGCTGTCTTTAGTCTTTTTTGTTATGTGAGAGCAATGAGACCAGCTTTTTTGGTCAAGCATTCTGTAAAATGCAGTAGAAAAAAATTTTAACTGGCATACATGCATCCCCCCTATTCAGCTTCATCATAAGTCTGTGATACACATGAGACACCAGGCTCATCAAGGCTAAGCGACTGTCCTGGGTCATATAAGTAGAAAGAGACAAACAGAGGATTTGAGCTCATGACCGCTTGAATCTAAAAACCTAGCACTTTCCATAAAGTGATACTGGCCCTCATTTGGCTCCTGTCAATGTACAACAGTCCCTTTAACTTCTCATACAGGAAAGAGTATTTTGGGAGGAAGGTGATATGAGAGCTTCTCTGTGAGGGTCATGGGACCCGTGTGCAGCCCTGTCCTGCCTCAAGCCATCTCATTTCATTTCAGAGAACACATTCCATCTCTCTCCGGTTTAAGTGGAGATAGACATGAATGAGAAGAGTGGGCATAACGGTAATAGCTGGGGTTTCTTTGACTGTCTAAAGAGAGTAGGCGGGACCACACGAGTTGATCATAAATGCCACTCTCCAAGACACTGGAAAAACTCAAATTGAAACTCAAGCAATTCAAAGATAGCTTGGGGGGTAAAAGCTTATGATAACAATAGCTACTTTACTCAAAGAGACCAAAATCAAATGAAAAAACATAGAATGAACGTATTGAGGAAATGACTGCAGAGTCATGTGAAATGTGAAGCGGGCTTTTGAGGATTTAACTCTGCTAACGATCCATCAGCCTGTGTGGGCTGAGCTTCAGGGGGTTGCCAAGGCCTTTCCTGTGAGCCATGGGGGCTGTGACCAGCCGAGAGTAGGGGTGAGCCACAGCCAAGGCTTAACAGCCACCCCATCCTCAGTACACAGTGGACCTCCTCGCCTCCGTGGGACAGGTGCCAGAGTTCTCACCTTGGCCGGGAAAGATCTGACAGGGTTTCAGATTTGGCTGCTTTTCTCAGTGGAAACAGAGAGAGGGAGCTGGGGGTCAAGGCCTGGGAGACAGCTTGGCGAGATTCCCTCAGTTACTTGCTGCAGTTTCTCCTGCCCCATCTGTGAAATGGGGTGGTAACACTTTATCTTGCCTACCTCCCAGGCTAAGAAGAGATAAAAGGAGACAATAGTGAAAAGAGTTAGAAGCCAACTTCTGTTTTTAGATTATGTATGAAGCATTTATAAAGCAAGTTATAATCACTGCTACTATTTCTGTTAGGTTGAACCACGTGAAATTGCCAACATGCAACCTTTCTGATATAAAAATGACAATTTCACATGTTCAAACCAATAGTCTTTAGACTGAAAAGCACTCGGCAGGATCACTGTGGTTCAGTAATTTTTTAATAAAGTCTCCTTAGAAGAGAGGCATACTTTATTCCTATTGCCTTAAGCCTTAGAAAGATCTACCTGCAGTAGGATTTGAAAAGTATTTTATTTATTTATACTGTACCTTGCCCCAGAAAGGGTTAAGGACATGCAAAATCAGAGAGTATGACCTCAAACAGGAATGAACGAAGACAAGTAAGAGCAGGAACAGGGGAGAGCCAGAACTGAGGCCAAAAGGGCAGAAGCAAATGACTTATTTAAGGCTGGGTTCCAGATCTGGATTTGGAAGGGCTGCCATTTACACCACCTGCAGTATCTGTGAGGTGGAAACAAGGTCAGGAGAAGTGAACCTGTCCACAGCACGAAGGCAGACAAGAGTTGGTCCGGGAGGTCCTCATGAGGGAGGGTCCCTTTCAAAGGCTCTCCGGTCTTTGATCCTTAATAAAGTCTGATGGCATTTCTCACGTGAGAGGTGTGGGAAGGGAGACAGGGAAGTCTTGCCTCGGCAGGTGACATCTGAGGGGCTGTGGGAAGCCCTGCCGGCAGAGCCTTACCGCGTCAGGTCGAGGTGGCTGATGATCAGGCTCCGTCCGTTCTCAGTCTCAGCGAGCTGCAGCAGCAGGGCCAGGCTCTGCTGCCGGATGGTCAGGACACTGGAGGCCAAGAGGGAGGGCAGCAGCCCACCCGTGCCGGGGTGCACCACAAGCAGACGCTGGTTTTCCTCTGCAAAACACAGGGATTGTCTGCCTGGTGCACAACACGACAGCGATTAAACCAGGTCTGTCTCCCACCATCCCTATGGGAAACCCACTCTCCACTCATTTGAGAAGTGGGATTATGAAGCGTAAGAGCAGGGGCTCTAGAACCAGACTGCCAGGTCTGTGACCAGATGAACGACCTAAGCTGAGTTGTTAACCCCTGTCTCCTCAGCTTCCTCATCAGTGAAGTGATGAAGGTGACCAGCCTAACCGAGCTATTGTGATGATTAAATGAGTCAATTCATGATCACGCTTAGAACAGGGCCTGGCACACACATTGGCTAGTATCATGATTCTTGTCAAAGGCTCTGGTGTGTGGTATCTGGAAATGCGAGGAAATGGAAAGAGATCGGCTTAATTGTGGAATATCTTTAGACCACCAAGTTTCATATAAGGGCCAGAGCAACCACTTGAGTTCTTTCTAGAAAACCAAAATATCACATGAGAACATTCATTAATAAAGCATGCCCCTTCCTAGACCGTAAGCTATGTCCAAGGTGGTGGCACTGCATTCCCCGCTTTCGGTTCCTTTTCTAACCAGGTACATGAATTTGTTTGAGAGCAGCCACAGTACCGGCTGGAGGATGAGGCTCAGCTACGAAACAGGGCAGAGTCTGTTTAGTTTATATAGTTTTTCTTACACTGGAAAAGTAGCTCATTGTAAACAATTCAAATAACACAGAAGGAGCATAAAGCTGAAAATGAAAGTCCCTTCTCTCGTACCCCCTCCAGGTAAGCCCATTTCCTACAGAAGCTATTATTCACTCCTCGTAAGACTAGCGTTACAAAATAGGATAACTCCTACCCTGTAACCTGCTTCCCTTGCCCGCTCAACAACGCATCACAGACATAGTTCCATTTCCTTACTTTTAAGCATCCCCTTGTCCTTTTTAAAAACTGCTTCATATTTATTGAGTTGGATGTACCAAGATTTCATTGATCTGAGACGGAGCATTTACATCAAAGGCTGTGTCTGACAGTATTTCTTCAGATGTTAAAGAAAAATGTGACCCCCTAGGTTCATAGAAACCAAAGGAGGATGCAGGCTGAGGAAGTCAGGCTGCGGTGGGGAGGGGCTAGGTCCCACTTACCAAGCCCTCCCTCCCTCCCCCTCCTGTAGGGGGATTTGCAAAAACACTGCTTGAGCTGTGCAGAATCCTACAGAGCAGCAGGGCACCTTGCTAATATTGGTCTGAGCATAATGCTCCTCAGGAAAGAGGCCCCCTGATTCTCTCGTTTTCTAGAATTTAAGATGATTCCGTCACTCTACTAAACCAAGAGAAAAAATTATATTATCTCCTAGTCAGCATTTTATAGTTTACAAACTGCATTCACAAGTTCTAATGCTGACTTACCACAGGAGCCCTGTGGAAAGGAGACACAGCTATCATTATTCCCATTTTCAGTGTTTTGTGTCCTTTTCCTATCAAAACACAATTTTTTTTGATTGGCACCTGAGCTAACATCTGCTGCCAACCTTTTTTTTTCTTCTTCTCCCCAAAGCCCCCCAGTACATAGTTGTATATTCTAGTTGTAGGTCCTTCTGGTTGTGCTATGTAAGATGCCACTTCAGCATGGCCTTACACGTGGTTCTAGGTCTGTGCCCAGGAGCCAAACTGGCAAAACCCTGGGCCACTGAAGCAGAGAGCGCGAATTTAACCACTCGGCCATGGGGCCAGCCCCAACACAATTTTTTTTAAATGCAGGAAATACTTAAAATTTTTGGTTACATTGAGGTCACAAAAGAGATAAGAAAGATCAGACAAAAATTTAATGAACCCCAGAAGATGCTAATATGTAAAAAGGTAAGAGTTAACAAGGTAAACAAAATCCTTATAGAATTTTACTGTTCCAAGGTTACACTAATCAGTGTCACAAGGTGCCAGCAGGCATGATCGTAAACCTTGTGATTCTGAAATAGGCGATCAGCAGAAAGGAACAATATTTACAGGCAGACAGGAAAGGAAAACTCTGTCTACCCCGCTATCAACACACGAGCAGAGGTCGTGAGTCTGAACAGAGCAGGGCGAGTGCCCGGTGATGAGACCACTCATTCTGCTGACCGGGACCTTCGCCACAGTGGAGGCGGCTGTGAGGGTGCTGGAAACACGAGTGCAGTGCAGGCCTTGCTTCTGATCCATATGCTTTTTCGGGGGAAAAGTCTAGACATCAACCGTCCAGGGCCTGGCCTTAGGTGGGAACCATCATGCCCGACTGGGCAGTGCCTGCATTAACAGCGCATTAGCCACGATTAACGGTGATGACTCAGGCTTACCGTTCCCAGCGCACACTGCCTGCCAGAGCCTGAGAACAGACACACAGACTGTCTCTTCCACTGCATCTTTTCCTGCTGTGGAAAAGCACCTAGAACAGATAAGGGAGAACAATATTAAACTAGAAGTTAGTCTTGATCTTTTTTCCAGTTGGTTTATTTCAACTCCAGACTCCTAAAATGCGGGTTTAAGAAAATATCTTAATAATCCAGAGCTGCGGGTCACCAGGACCAATGGACTACTAAGCCCTGAACTGAGAGCTCCAGGACAACGATGCAGGCCCAGGAGGTCAGGGCTGCACGGAGGGAGGGCGGTGAGCCAGGGGCCATGGGCGATGGCCGCACCAGGACCAATGAACTGTGGTGGGCCAGCAGACGGCTGAGCATTCATGGTCCTCCTCTCATGTGCAAACACGTGCTGGTGACTGCACCCCACATCAGTGTCCTAAGCCTCAGGAATTGCACCATCACAATTAAAATACAAAATAAGGTAAAAATAAATTTAGCAAACCACCTCCTAGCATATGGGTCTTTCTTCAGATGAAATTATAAACGGGATCAGCCAGGACCCAGTTGATCTCATTTCCTGATATGATTAACAAATTCCAAAAGAGGAAAAGAACAAATAGCAATCCTGCAAAAACTGTGGGAAACCAGCAAGAATGGTCATTTCTTTGACTTTGAAGTGCTTGGAGGAACCCCGGGAAGTTCTGCTGACCTTTTGTCTCCCTGAAGTTGGTAACTGTGGGATAACTCAAGCTGCCTGAGGCTCAAAGCTCAAGGGGTGTTCACCTAGCAGCTCTGCCCTCTTCGAGGGGCCACAGTACTGACTGAAGGTGATACTATCCAGGGAAGCCACTGCCTCTGCCATTAGCGTCTGATTTCATGAGAAATGGTCCTTTCCTTGCTGTGATGCTGGGCTGTCTTTACAAACATCCCTACCTTCTTATGACCTCATTCTCACTGATGATACTGAATCCATTATGTGTTCTGAATAAAGTTCGTTCTGTGCCTGAAAAGAATTCAGAGAAAACCACATCAGACTCCTGAACTGTCTGGCCGACGTTTGGCTGTAACAGAGCCAGCCGATAATGAGAAACCCAATATGGAATGTCAAGGTCACCAAATTAACAGGTTGGGCAGAAACAAATACCTTTACATTCTGAAACCTACAGCTGTCATCAGCCACTCAGTGCCACAGGGAGAGAGACATGCTGTTTGGAGAAGGATCGCTGAGCCCAGGGGGTTCTACGGGTCATCTGACAACTCATCATTTCACAATCTTTAGAGAGTCTCCAAGAGCCACTTAACCTCTGGGAGGAACTGGCATATCCATCTGTTCTTATATATTTATTTCGAAGCTGTTTCCAGGCTCTACAGAGGAAGCTATAATCTCCAAGAAGCTACCAAAGGGGAAGTTTGAGCACCCTCCATTGTATGCTAAAGGGAAATCAAGGACTCCATCTATTTGTACAAACATTCTGCCACTGAGTAACAAAAAACGGTGTAAGCCCTGGTGTCAATGTTTACAAGAACTGACAAAGGAGAAGAGTCTGACTCTCCTTAGCAGGGGCAGAGCTCATGTTTGCTCTGAAACTACACACAAGCACACGTCCTAAGCAGCCATTAAGTGTAAGTGAGGTGAACCTTACAGTTTATCCTACAAAATTCTGTCTTCTATTCCTCTATGGTTGGGTGGAGATTTGTGGGGGTGGGACAGGGTGTCTGGGTGTATATGGGGTATGTGTGGGATGGGTGAGCATGTGTGAAGGGTGAATCATGTGTATGCATGATATAAGTATATATGGTGTATGTGTCGTGTCTGCATGGCATTTGTATGTGTGTGTGGTTTATGTGATATAAGTAGATACGACGTGAATGCTCACTGTGTGTGTATGTGTGTGTGATGTAAGCATATATGGAATGAATGCATACTATGCGTATTTGTGTTTTGTGTTATATTGTCTGTGTGGTGTTGACTGCATGTGTGTTGAGTGCATGCATGCTCTGAGGAGAGGATGGAGCTGGGGTGGGGTATAACTCTTACGCACGCCCTTTAGCATCCACATTTTAGTAGATGTTCCATCAATATTTGTGGAAGGCGGGGGAAGGGATCCTTTCCTCATTGGGCAGACCTCTATGCTCTGTCCCTTTACAACAACAGTATTCATGAGATCACACGCCTCTCTGGCTTACAGTCCTTCATCATTTCCGTCAGGATTTCAACTCCCCCTGCATAGAACAAGGGCATCTGATCAGGCTTGGAAAGAGTCTCCAGGAGATTCTTGGTTGTCTCGGCTGTGCTCCTCCCTGAATCCAGCAATTCATGGGCTTCCTTCTCCTGAAGGTCTGCTTTCTCCCGAAGATCTACCTGATTCAGGTAATCTAGTAAAACAAGAAGGGAAGAAACACAAAACCCCAACAAGCAGCATTACCCACAAGAAGCAACCGCTTTTGAGGATGGGAGGTTGAGAGGCATAAAGCATGAAAATAATTCTAACTCGTCTTCGGTAAGGAAAATTCTAGGAACAGTATACAGTCTATACCCAGAATCTTAAACCATCTTCGGGATTCAAGGACATTATTCCCTGTCTACAAGGCCCTGAGGAAGGATGGTGTACAAAAGGAGGAAGGCACATATTAGAGTGGGAGAACAGAGGGACGAGGGGCAGGGCAGCCTGTTAACATGGAGGCTGTGACTGTGTAGGCAAGGCACGGCTGTGCTCTGTGGCCAAGTGCAGAGCAGGTATGGAAGGCACCCTAAGGCCAGAGCACAAAGGGGAGGTGGAATTCAAAGGAAGGACACCAGCAGGAACATTCTCACCTTTCACCTGTGTTTGCAGCTGGGGGTTTATTTCTAAGATCTTCTGATAACACTCTCTAGCCTGGAAAAAAGAAACAACACCTTGAAGAGTGGTCAGGGCGTAAAAGTGATTATAAGAAAGACACTGGGTACCATAGGGCTTGACTTCCTCATTATTTTCTCCCAGCCTTCTCCTGCTCCCAGAGTAGGAGAAAGGCATGGGGAACACAGCGTGAATTTGACATTTTGTTTAGGCTTCTCTGGTTCTGTGGGGCAACAGATATTATTTCAAAATTTATTTTAAAAAATAGTGTTGTCAGATACAGCCTGTGATGGAAAATATTCAGTCCTAAATTCTTGTGGATCATGTCTGGCTAGGATAGGAATAATCATTAGGTAAATGCAAAATTCAGATATGATATTTGCACTGAGAAAGAACAGGAGGCTACCTGTCAGATATGCCCAAAGGGAGTATGGAAATAAATGAAGCTAGAGACATTATTGACAGAGACTTGGGCACAGGAAAGGAGGACTGCCTATTTAAATGTACAGGGCTGCAGAGAGAGCCAGAAAGGGGTCCACTCATGACCATGTAAGAGTCTCCTAGAAAACCTGAGAGTGGGGGGGCTCTCACTGAGGAAATTGTTAGACAGAAAGTTTCTGGAAAAAGAAAGATTCTAGTTCTCGGGGCATGTTGCTGGGTTTAGGGCAGTATTGTCCTCGGGGATATCAAGAACTGCCCAGCGCACAACGCCACCAGTCACTGAGAGACAAAGCTCAGAAAAAAACAGTTCTGAGATATCTCGGAAGCTCAAGGCTCATCTAGAAGATTAGGACGAAGAAATGAACTGAAGAAGAAACATCCCATTAAAACAGAATATCGTCACAGGATAGAAGTATATACATCAAACATGGTGACTGCTCTAGACTGAATGTTTGCATCCTCCCCCAAATTCATATGTTGAAACCTAACCCCCAGTGCGATGGTCTTTGGAGGTGCGGCCTCTGGGAAGTGATTAAGTCATGATAGTGGAGACGTCATGAATGAGATTAGCACCCTAATAAAAGAGACTCCAGTGAGCTCTCTCACCCCCTCTGGCTGTGTATGAACTAGGAAGTGGGCCCTCACCAGACACCAAATCTGCCTGTCCTCCAAAACTGTGAGAAATAAACGTTTCTTGTTTTAGCCACCCGGTCTGTGGTATTTTGTTCCAGCAGCCCAAAAGGACTAAGCCAGTGACCCTGTATCCAACTTCTTCTTCTTTTTCTTTTTTTTTAAAGATTTTATTTTTTCCCTTTTTCTCCCCAAAGCCCCCCGGTACATAGTTGTATATTCTTAGTTGTGGGTCCTTCTAGTTGTGGCATGTGGGACGCTGCCTCAGCGTGGTTTATGAGCAGTGCCATGTTTGCGCCCAGGCTTTGAACCAACGAAACACTGGGCTGCCTGGAGCGGAGTGGGTGAACTTAACCACTCAGCCACGGGGCCAGGCCCTCCAACTTCTTTTTAACCCTAGATCCAATCTATCAGCAATTCTTGTTAGCTTCACTGTCAGTATATATCCAGAATCCCATCACTTCTCACCACCTCCACTGTCACCAACCTGGTCCAAGCCATCATCACTTCTCACTTGGATAATATGTTATAATAGCCTTCTAACTGGTTCTCTGTTCTCTTATCATGCCAAAATATATTCTTGATACAGCAGTGATCCTTTAAAACATGAGTCAGATCATTTCATTCCTTTACTCGAAACCCTCCAATGGCTCCTGGCTCACTCAAAGTAAAAGCCAATGTCCTACCACAAGCCTATAAGGTCCTAGGGGATCAGCCTTCACACACCCCCATCACCTGTCTGACCTCATTTCCTATCACTCTCCTGTTTGCTTGCTCCAATCTAGCTATCCCTGTAACTGGACCACTCCTCCATTATATATTTACGTGCCTTACTCACTTAACTCCCTCTCTTCCTTCAGAGAAGCCTTCCTTGACCACTCTATATAAAACCAATCTCACCTCCACCACTTCCTGATTTAGTTTTCACAATAACACTATTACCGCCCAACATAATACACATCTACTTCCAGCCACTCCTACCCCAAGAATTGAGTTCCAGCAAGTCAAAGATTTTGTCTTATTCACTGATGTATTCCTGTTGCCTAGGACAGTGCCTGGAACAATTCTTTATTGCTTCTCTACTACCTGACCTTATTACCATAAGCCTGTATTACTTTTACAATTAAAATCCAACAAAGAAAAGAATTTTCAAAAAAACGTACAATAGGAGGCAATTTCTTTTAAATATATAATATCTTGTAAATGGAAAGGCATCCCACGTTCATGGATTAGAAGACTTAATATTGTTAAGACGACAATACTCCCCAAATTGATCTACAGATTCAATACAATTCCCATCAAAATTCCATCTGGCTTCCTTGCAGAAACTGACAAATTGACTCTAAAATTTGTATGGTAATTCAAGGGACCCAGAATAGCTAAAACATTCTTGAAAAGGCAGAGCAAAGTTGGAAGACTCATGCTTCCCAACTTCAAAATTTACTACAAAGCTATAGCAATTAAGACTGTGGTATATGCACAAGAACAGACATATAGATCAATGGAATAAAATTAAGAGTCCAAAAATAAACTCATGCATTTATGATTAATTGACTTTTGATAAGAGTGCCAAAATCATTCAATGGGAGACAGAATAGTCATTTCAACAAATGGTGCTGGGCCAACTGGATATCCACATGCAAAAGAATGAAGTTGGATCCCTTCCTCACACCATATACAAAACTTAACTCAAAGTGGATCAGAAATCTAAATGTAAGAGCTAAAACCATAAAACACTTAGAAGAAAACAAAGGGGTAAATCTTAGATTAGGCAATGGTTTCTTAGATATGACACTAAGAACATAAGAAACCAAAGAAAAAATAGGCAATTTAGACTTCATCGAAATTAAAAATTTTTGTGCTATAAAGAACACCATCAAGAAAGTGAAAAGACAACATGGAGAGTGGGGGAAAGTATTTGCAAATCATTGATCTGATAAGGGACTTGTAGCCAGAATATATAAAGTACTCTTACTCAATATAAAAAGACAAATAACCTAATTTAAAAAATGAGTAAATAATCTCAAGAGACATTTCTCCAAAAAAGATATACAAATGGCCAATAAACACATAAAAAGATGCTCAATATCATTAGCCATCAGGGAAATGCAAATCAAAACAACAACGATATACCACTTCCCACCCACTAGGATGGCTATAATCAAAAATACAAATAACAAGTATTGTCCAGGATATGGGGCAATTGGAACCCTCATACACAGCTGGTGGGAATGTAAAATGGTGCAGCCACTTTGGAAAACAGTCTGGCAGTTCGTCCAAAGCTTAAACATAGAGTTACCACACATCCCAGCAGTTCTACTCCTAAGTATATAGTCAAGAGGACTGTAAACAGATGTCCATACAAAAATTTGTATACGAATGTTCAAAACAGCCAAAAGTGGAAACAACCCAAATATTCATCAACCAATGAATAGATAAATAGACCATGGTATATCCATATGATGGAATATTATTCAGCAATAAAAGGAATGAAGTATCAATACATACTACAACACAGATAAAACTTGCAAACAAGTTGAGTAAAAGAAGCCAGTCACAAAAGACCACATATTGTATAACTCTATTTATATGAAAAGTCTAGAACAGGCAAATGTATAAAGACAGAAGTAGATTAGTGCTTGCCTAGCATCGAGGTGGTGGTGGAGGGAAGGAGAGTGACTGCTAATGGGTAAAGGGTTGTTTGTGGAGGTGACAAAAATCTTCCAAAATTGACTGTTGTACTGGTTGTGACACTCTGAATACACTAAAGACCACTGAATTATATACTTTCCATAGGTCAATTGTTTGGTATGTGAATTATACCTCAATAAAGGGGCTATTAACAATATACATCTCAGCATGTATATACATCTTCATGACTACTTTTTGGGTGATAAGATTACAAGTGAATCTTGTTTTCATCTTTTTGCTGATGTCTCTTCTCTGCTGAGGTGCCCTTCCCAGGCCGAAGGAACACTGGTAGAAGATACCGCAGAAGGGATTCCTACAGCAGGCGGGGTTGTACTCGACAACACTCAACATCCTTCCTAACTCTAAGATACGAAGATCTACGTTGGAAAATGCTAACGGCTGGGTTAATATCTAATCAGCATGGAGGAACATGGTTCTCCTGAGACAGTATGAAGCATCGCTCTGTGATCAAACATGCCACTTACATTTCTCTAAGAACTTACCACGCTGTAGTTCTTTAGGGCCAGGTGGGCTTTTCCCATGTGGAAATATGCTTTTGTGCATTTTTCATCACACTGCATAAAAGAGAATGGCTGATCAGACATTTCAGGAGATGTGAAGTCATTAGCCACTCCCTAACTGCCTGACTAAGAGAGCTAAGGCAGAGCTTTGGTCTGCAGGACAGCGACCAGAGTTACCCATTAAAACTTTTCTGTGCATCTGTGACCAAACTAATTGATGCCTGCAAGGATCCTGGAGGCACAAGTCAGTTCTCTATCAAATTAATTAATGATACTTGCCAGTTTTCGTTTCCATTTAATGAGACTCAATCAGGGAACAAAGCAGAAACTTTTAGTTTAGAAGAGCTCTTGACCTTGGATAAATATTAAAATCACCTGGCATGCTTGTAAAACCTCCTGATGGTCAGGCTGAGCCTCACAACAATTAAATTATACTCTAGGGTAGGGCTCAGGTATCAGCAACTTTGTAAGCTCTCCGGGTAATGTAAATGTGCAGCCAAGTTTGAGAACCAGTGGTTTATTAGAAGAGAGGAAAATTTACTCTGGGCAAACAGCTAAGGTTACTATTATAGCTTAGTGGGCCTGGGAAGTTCTTCCCCTGAAACAAACCACAATATGTTGGCTGGAAACATTCTCATCACTTAAGATGAGGAAGTACATCGCCTTCAAAAGGCAGGATTGAAACTTATGACTGAGACTACACCATTTGCACAGGGGGTCCTGCACCTGCCTGCCCCTAATTATTATAACTCCAGAGGGAATGATTCAGCACAGGGGCATAAACTAAAATTTAAAGCATCCAGTTAGTTAACTGAACCCTTTTGTGTGCAAGGCATTGTGTTGGGTCTGGATGCCCCTCAGGGGTTTAAGATTTCAAAGGATTAAGCGGGCAAGCTCAGGAGTCTAAAGAGTCCTGGGTGAAGCCCTGGTCTGCCCCTCGCCAGAAGTGGGATGTTGGCCACCTAACTTTTCTGACGCTCATTTTCTTCACCTGGAGAGTGAAGATAACACTAGTGTCTCTCAGGTTGCTGTGAGGAGGAAATGCACATAAGACAGTGCAGTGCTGGGTAATACAGGATTAGCTGCTGTTGCGGCAGCCACAACTGCAGTGCATTTTAGCGCAAAAGAGAAAATTTAAAGAAAAGCTACATAATAATAGAAGTAACAATAACTGTCATATTTAGAGAGGGCTTCATGGACATATCTTTATGAATGTCATTTCCTGATTCGCTGCTACGTGAATGGGAATAATAGTAACAGTAATGATAATAGTGCGTTGTTGTTCAGTCCTTACCATGCGCTAGGCACTGAACTTGATGGTTCATACGAATTATCTCACATAAGCCTCATCCCAATTCTATGAAGTAGATACAATTATTATCCTCATTTTACAGATGAGAAAACTAGGGGTCAGAGAGCTTCAAGGTCATACAGGTACCAAGTGAAAGAGCTGGGATTTAAAATCTGGCCGTTTGACTCCAGGGCCCAAAGGCTTAAATATTACATCAAATCCCCTTCTGAAAGTGCTACTGCAGTTCAGTAGAAGGAAATCCACTGTGAAGAGATGTCGTCTAAGAAAGGGCATGCAAAAGAGAAGGGATTTGAGCTGGATCTTGAATGACACGGAGGAGGATGAAGGAAGAATGGGCTGAGCACGGCCCAGGGGTGGGAACACACAAGGGCTTGACGGACAGTCTAGTACAAGAAGCAGGTGCTGGGCGGAGGGAGGAGCAGGCTGGAAGGACTGCACATGGAAGCCTTGAATGCCAGGCTGGAGGAGGTGAGTGATCAATGGCAGTGTGTAGGAAAGTTGGTCTGCAGATTGCGTGCAGAGCTGACTAGAGGAGGGAAAGGCAGTGTGAGAAGTGAGGAGACCAAAATAATCACTTAGAATGAGGGGCTGATGACATCTGAGGTCCTGATGACAGTGGGAGAGAGGAGAGTGCAGATACCAGAGCTACATCAAAGAGAGAATGGACCAGCATCAACTAACCATAAAGGATAAGGGCGAAGGAGGAGGTCAAGTCACAAGTTTGGGGTTTTGAATCCTGGAAGACATCACATGCCATTAAGAGAAAGGGGTAAGGTAGGCCAGGTGGTGGGAAGGTTGAGCGAGAAGATGAAGAGTTTGTTTCCAGGCAAACTGCGTTTCCGACAATGCCAAGACAACCCCACAGAAACCTGCAGGAGGCAGCTGAAATGCAGCCCTGGAGCACCGGGAAGGTGGAGACGGGGAAGCAGGGCTGAGAGCCATTTGCACAGAGTTGAACCCATGAAAGGAGATGAGAGAGCTTTGCAGGGAAACTGCAGAGAGAAGAAAGGCAGGGAGCCGAGGAGTGACCCCGGGAGACTTCACAAGGATGAAACGGGGGAAGCAGGAAGGGAATGGTCAAAGGGAGAGGAAACTCCAGCACTGCAGCTTCTGAAAGCCGAACGTCCACAGAATCTGCACTGGCAGGGCATCAGGGTTACCACAGGGGGCAGCACGAGCCCCGAGCCTCCTGTGTGTCACCATGAAGGGGGTACATTGTGACTGTGCCTCCCTCAGACACGGGCACAAAGGGCTGCTAATGGATTTTCTCTCTAACAGGCCTTTTCTCCTCTGATCCTGTGTCAACCCTCATCAGGATTTTCTCCAGTGAACCCCAGATCCCCTTAAAAGGAACCCTGCCTTCAGAGGAAGATGGATTTTACTGCGCAGGAAGTGTTCTGCCAAGAAAGAAATGATTCTGATCCTGATTGAAACCAGCTTCGCTGCCTTATCTTCCCTGACAAGGAACTGTCATCACATGGGCTTGTCTCTACCAATTCAAAAGTGTCAAAAAATATTAAATTGGCATGAAAGTACTAATACTGTTAATAATGGAGTACCACTGATGTTCGCTATTGAGACATTACCTTTGAAGAGAAGGAAACTTTTTCTTTTAATTCACGGCTTTGACATAGAGCCAATCATTGCTAGCTTTTTAGAAGTTCTTATACATTTTTTCCCCATCCTTCCAAGTGTTTACCCAAACCTCTGCAACTGGGAGCCTCACTGGGCATCTAACAAGAGTGGCTGCTGTGTGTCAGCGTTTTTTAATGTCAGCCCTGTTGGGCCTGCTTTGCCTCGGTTTCGCTGTTAATTACATTGTGCTTCAATTAACATTTGGGAACAGGCCAGAGTGTTATCCTGAATCAGCATGATGGTGCGACTACTTCCTTCATCCTTTTCAGATCAGAAAAGATACTCCTGGAAGCCCCATGAGGAGAAGCTGTTTCTTCCCTAGAAGGGAATGAGATCACATCCAGGGATTATGGGCTTTAAGGTTTCGGTGGAGAGGCCGTGTACAGTAGCTGGTTGAGAGCACCGGCTTACAGTTAGACCAATATGAGCTGGGTGATCCTGCACAGGTTACTTAATTAATGTCTGAGGCTCAGTTTCCCTGTCAGGGAAATAGGGATAAGAGTGGTATGGAACAGAAGAGAATAAATGTTGTGAGGCGCAAACGAGATAGCCCATGGCCAGCATGCAGCAAATGGCAGCTTTTGCTGTTATCGTTGAAACAACCCAGGAAAATGTCCTTGCCTATCTCTTCTCTTACAGAGGAGGCAGAAAAAGAAATCACCATCAAATAAGGTGACAGACCAGGTGAGTGGATCTCTGTTGGAGCTGTGAAGAACCTCATGTTGTCAGCTTTGGGCAGTTCTCATAATTTAAAGACCGTAATGATGCAATGGGACAAGATTTGCCACACAATGTATCTTCAAAGGGATAAAGAAATCAAGCTTTCCAGATGTCAGTCTGGAGGATCTCTAGTGTTTTATAAACCATTATTAGTAAAGGTGAGTTTCTAATTCATCTGTGTTTCCCTTGCTTACCCTCTCAATAAAAAATAAGGAAATAGGCATGGCCAATATGTTGCTGTCAAATGTGCTCTTGTTTTGGGCCACACTCATTAAGCTGGGGTAGGTGGGCTGTACTGAGGGAATTTAAGCCACAAGATAAACATGGCACCTCAATTTTACTCGATTATAAGTTATTTAAAATAATATGGTTATATTAAAATAAACAGATACATTTTATGGAACGCAACGCAAAATTTGCAAGAATTTTTAAGATAAAACACACGTCTACAAAGAAATTTCACACTCTCTGCCTCTAGCCCCTCCAGGGGCTCATGTGCATCCTATTAGCAGCACTTCAGTGAGGAAGTCTGGGAAGCACTGGTTTTGGTTATTTATTTAGTTAAAACCCCCTGTGACAGAGGAACTTAGGGGAATGTGGATTAAGGGTTATTTAAATATTTAGTCATCTGAAATAATGTCCCTAGGAAGTGATCATGACATTTCTCTTTTAGAAACTCTTCTAATATGTCCACCAACCATCCTTACTTCTCCCCACCTTTAATTATCTATTTTGGCAGGTTTTGGAGGAAATAGCATGCACAGTATTACGCTATCTGCCTGAGGCCTGAGTAGTATCCAGGTTGAACAATAGGAATGCTTTCTTCTGATTATTCCTCTGCAAATAGGGGATATTATAACACATTTCTAAATTATTAGAGCTGGGGGGAAAAGTGCAAACTGATGAGGAGGAATGACAACATTGCAGAAACAAGCTCCCATGGTTGGCTCTAGAAAGAGAAGGAGGCATTGCCACGGTCACATAAAGCAAAGCCTCTGATAACACAATAGTAAAGGATGAGCCATTGCAATATAAACCTTGAAAAACCACTATTAACAGCACCTTCTCTGGAGGACTTACTATGAGCTAGGTACTTTACGTGCATTATCATAACCCTCACAGCAATTCTCTTCTATCCCACTTTGCAGATGAGAAATCACCCTTTCCCACCGTGATATACTGGCAGCAACCCTCTGCTCACTTCAGGACTGCATCATGTGGCCCAAGCAAGCCCAACTCCATGACGTGGAAAAGGAAATATCTTCTTACCTTCAGAGCCCAGTCACAATCCACTAGTGCCCTCTGGTAGTCCCCAAGTTTTATATAAGCCTGTAATGACACAAATAGCCAATGTTCACACACAGCTCTGCAGCAAGCTGTCTTTAGTCAACACAGAAAGAGCAGTCAAACAGTAGAATGGTAATGAGAAGTCACTGCTCCCTCCCTGTATCAGGCAGGGTCCCAGCAGGAAACAGATGGCACACTCAGGCTCAGATCATAACCAAGGAGAGTGTAATAAAGGGACAATTTAAAAGGTGAGGGTAGGAATGTTACAGCCCTCAGGGTGGGCAACAGTGGCCCGCTATCACCACTGCTAGAACGGAAGGGGCAGGGGAGGAGCGATGAACAGCACAGGAAAGGTCAGCTTTGAGAAAAGCGCTGCCTAACAGGAGCTGAGGCCTTTAGTAGAACCAAAGCTGGGAGAATAAACACCCAATCTCACTTTCCTCCTTCCTTCTGATCTCTCTGGCTGAACCCAAATGGAAGCTAGAAAGCTAGGAAGTCCAGGGGCCAGTCCACAGAGGTCAGTCCCCCAGGGCACAGAGCAGGGCAGAGAAGGATCTGGAGGGGCAGACAAAAATACCCAGCACGCTAAATACATCTACAAAGGAAAAGCTAGCTTCTAGAGTCTACCCCTCTGTGAATGTTCCAGAGGGAAACCAAATGATAAAGGGACTCAAAAAGATAATTACAAGTGTGGACAAGAATGGAGAAAAATTGAAATATTCATTCACAGTGGGTGGGAATGTAAAATGATGCAACCACTTTGGAAGACCATCTGGCAGTTCTTTCAAAGGTTAAACCTAGAGTTACCATATAATCCAGTAATGCCTCTCCTGGGTGTGTACCCAAGGGGATTGACTTACGTCCACACACAAAATTGTACACAAATGTTCATAGCAGCATTATTCATAATAGTCAGAAAGTAGAAACAACTCAAATGTCTATCAACTGATGAATGGATAAGCGCAGTATATCCACACAACAGTATATTATTCAGCAATAAAAAGGAAGGAAGTACTGATACATCTTACAACATGGATGAAACTTGAAAACGTTATGTTAAGTGAAATAAACCAGACACAAAAGGAAAAAATATCATATGATTTATATGAAATGCCAGAATAGGCAAAGGTATAGAGACAGAAAGTGGATTAGTGGTTGCCTAGAGCTGGGGGTGGGGAAGGACAGGAGGCCTGGGGGGGGGGGGTGACTGCTTAAAAAGTATGGGGTTTCTTCTTGGGATAATGAAAATATCCGAAAATTGGTTGTAGTCACGGTTGCAAAACTCTGTTGAACATACCAAAAATCTTTGAATTGTACACTTCAACTGGGTGAATTTTATGTCAATTATATCTCAATAAAGCTGTTACCAAAAACAGACAGAAAAAGTCTGCTTCTTTCCTCATGAGCACAGCAAGAAGGAAGAGATATAGGAAATGGGCTGACATTTAGCAGTCAGACCACCATCAAAAGCCCTCAGTGCCAAATGCCCCCTTTTGGGATCCCCTAGAATTGAAGAAAATCTTGAAAATCAAGAATTGACTCAGAATTCTGAGATCCATTGAAACTAAACTGAATTTAGCTCATTTACACTTTCAAAGAACTAGTGGCATATAAACAAATGAAAGGCTGTTCATCAGCAAGTACAATGGCTATTATACCCGTTATATTAATTACTGGACACAATAGGTGGTCAATACTTTCTTATCAAGTTGTATTAAGTAGACTTTAAGCACTCTTCTTTTGGAAAGTTCCCTAAAAAGCATCAGTGATCGTCCCACTGTAAGAAAGGAAAACCAGGCACCAGGAGGATAAGTGGCTTTCCCAGCGTCCCAATGGTCACCAATAATAGAGTCAATACTACATGTAGGTTTGTCTGTGATCAAAACTGTCCCAGGGCACTGTGACATTCTTAACAATAAATCTGACGAAATATTTACATGGTCAAGCCAATTATGGGGTCAGTGTTATAACTCCTGGGGAATCTAAGCATTCAACCAAAGCGAAGGGGGAGCAGGCGGTAGCCAGCTAATGAATTTCCGCCATGCAGCTCTTTGCATCGATAGAAAGGAAGCTGTTATGTAGTGCTTTCATTAACTTGGGTTCTGTACTAATTGAAGTTGACGACTCTTTGAGCTGTCTGTTCTATAAAGCACCATCCTTTCCTTCAGGGTTTGGGATTTCATTTGAAAGTCAGAGGATGTGAGAAAGAAACTAGCATCCTTCTAGAAAACCGTAGCCACGATTCCGTGACATTGTTATTCAGGAGACACACAGACTGAAAAAGTCTATATGGGTGGGTTTAACAATTTCTCTACACAGCCTTTCACTTTTTCTTTCTTCTTTTTTGTTTCCTAAGGCTTGCATTCAACACCCTCTAACTTCCCTGTTCTCTTTTGCTTTTCCACATTTTAAAAAGAACTACTTTCCCAAACGGCAATTAAACTCCTGATTTACCTAAATTACACCAGCAAGTTATTGATCATAACATTAGCTCCAGGAGAAAACAAAGCCATGAACGGGTAGATTTTCCTTCTAGCAAGCAACAACACTCAATTCACAGGGTCCTTATTAAGTGTTTTCTAACACTGCATGCAAACAGGGGAGGCATTTTAAAAATAGTCAATGGTTCAAATGATTCGTAACACCAGGCAATGCATTTTGCATTTATTTGTCTCTGAATAAGCTTTCTCTTTGGGAAAGCTGGGGGGAATTGCTTCCCCAAAGCTTTTCATTGCATTTACTTATTTTTATCCACATTCTTAACGTGATTCTCCAGAACTAATCAAAGTGCTGCTTAAACTTGAGTACAGTAAAAATGTATCTAATTTAAATGAATCAGGTTAGAGATTGTCTCAATTAGACATAAGTCTGAATTATATAACATTTTAAAAGCAATTCAATTTTACTGCTTTCAAATAACTTCAGAGCAACAAGCATCCGTAGGTAAATGTTTTGCAGACCAAATTTGGTGATAAATAAAAATTTGTTTTCATTCAAATGTTTCTTTTGAAGTGTCAACAGAAACTTAATTCCCTTAATTGGACTTATGTGCCTCCAGTGTTATATAACTCAACAAGGATTTATTGAACATCTGTTATAAATAAAGTATTAGGGGGAAAAGTATATGGCAGATTTTGCCCTCAAACAGTTTCTAATCTTGTTAGGGTGATAAAATGTACACTGTTAAATCAACCTCTGTCCATTTTATTTACCAATTCACGTCCTTACAACAATTTTTCTCCACAGTTGGGGTCAGGTAAGTGACACCTCAACTGCAGTCTGACTGATCCAAACTGCTGAACTAAGGAGGTTACACCGTGCTGGGATTTATTTATCATTAAATCACTGTCACTTCCCAGGCTTTTTGACTTCCTAATGTCCTGTGCCTTCCATTCAACACTCGTCCTCCACGTACCACAGTGGGACGTTCTTAATTGTAAGTTACAGAAACTGGAGCTGATGAGAGCTCTGCTGCACCTTCACCCTCTTGTGAATGACAGGGTACCCAGTTCATTTCACACAGGTCTGGCTGACACATCCTGACCATCAATCACGTCTGCCAATCTGCCAATTTTTCAGGCCTGAGCAACAGAGAGCTCCACCACACACAAACCCAAGTACTTTTCAAAGAAAAGGTCAGAGGTGACATTTTTGTTTCAAGTGAAGAACTATCAACCTTGTCCTTTCATTAAGTAGTAGATAATAAACATCTGGGTGATGGTTTTTACCTGGCGTTCCAGGAAACTAAGCTCGTCTGTGATACAAAACTGAGGTATTAGGGATTTCACAAACTCAAAATTTCTAGGCCCATGAGCTATCCAATCTACCAGTCATAGAATCTTAATCAAACAGAGATTGATACAAGAAGTAAGAAATTAACAGGAGAGTAACCCTGACGAGTTCAGACTACCATCCAAAAAGCAGGCTGGACAAATCCAGTGGTGGCAGAATCCCAAGGTCTCATGGGTCACTTCATTCCACTAGTTTTCTCCTTTATACACAGAGAAAAGTGCCCAGTTACCGTCAGTGATGTTCTGGAGCTGACTTACACTATGGAGAGAACTGACTGTGTGTAGCTCTTCTTGAGTCTCCCTTCAATGATTTCAAGTTGGTAGCTTGAAATTGGGCCATGGTGAGAGCACTTACACCATGGAATTGGCAAATGCTCCATACGGATCAGCTTCCCCCACACCCCGACCAGAGCCAGTTGTCAAACATTTACCAGCACACCACTGGTACCATGTAGTTTCATCTTATTCTGATTTCACAAGATTAGTGGCTACTGTTTCCTGAGAAAACCCCAAGGACACAGTCTTGGCTCACTGACCTGGGCTCGGTTGGTGTACAGCACCTTCATGTCCTTCAGCTTCTCCAGACCCTCACTGTAGAGCAGGATGGCCGTTTCATAATCACCTCTGACAAACGCTTCATTCCCCTTTTCTTTTAGGGCTATGAGAATAAAAGCCATACAGGTGAGCTCTCACCACACACTGGAACATTCTTTCAGACTTTATTCCCCTGATTTTCCAACTCTAAAGGTCATAGCTTCCATTGATCCAAAGGGAACGTGTCACTTGTTTCTCTCTGCAGATATTTCAGGATCGGCTATTTTTTCTCCAAATCCACCCAAGTCTTCTAAGTAGCTTCTCAGAAAAAGTAAATGTTTCTGCCTAAAGGCTCAGAGCCACTCCAAGCCACAAAGATTAAGTCTACACATTCAGCGTCTCATGGAGTGGGCCAAACAACTGACTTTCTAGCAAATAGGGAATCATTCAGATCTGCAGCACACGTACCACCGGGTAGTACAAACCAGGTGCTGAAAGCATCCTTTGTCCTATATGTCCCCCGCCACACACACAACCCTGTCCTTTTAGTTTACGTCTCCTCTCCCTTCTCACATTTTTGTTTTCCTGTTTCATTTTCTTTTTTCACTTCTTCAACTATGCCTCAGGCTAGCCAGGGGTACCTCACTCCCATCCCTGCCTACTTGTATTATTTAGTACTGCTCAATCTGATATGCTAAAGCTATCTACATGCTTGAGAAAGAGGTTTGACCATAGAGGCTGACCGAGGGCACGGCCGACTCCCTGTCTGTTGTAGCAGAAACAGAGAACAGCTCACCAATGGCTCCTACCTGGCTGGGTCCCACTGCCTCAGGCCCATCATGAACCCACCGTCGTTTTAAAAATCTCTCTTGGTAACAAACGGGAAGCTTGATATCCTCAAACATCAGCACATAGACTCCTGTGCACTTTCTAGTACAAATCAGCCCAGCTCTTGCAAAGTGAAGGCTGACAATTACCATCTGCTAAGACTTTGTTTTCCCTTCTTCTCTTGGCACGTTCCTTTGCATCCTTCTCCATCGATGCCAAGAAGGCCTCTGACAGCAGAGTAATTTCAAATATTAAAAAGAAAAATCCAAATACTATAATCAGTTCTTTAGCTCAAATTCAGAAGAAAGCTACCTTAGAGCTTTAGAGCCACACTTCTCATGCATACACATGAAGGTACGTGCACACACGGGCACACACACAGAGATTCTGAGGCAACTAAAATGACATTTTCTTAATTTGACATAAAATGGTAATCTGTGTGATGTATTATTATATACGATGGCTATGTCTGTGCTTCAAATATGAATTACGCCTTTTAAAAGAGGTTTTCTTTGAAGACAGACTTTTTTGTTCCATTTAGCATAATGAGCTTCTGAGCCGAGCAACAGAGAAACTATCTGGATCCCTTGAGCAGCTGAGAGTAAATTGGATGATACAGAATAACAGTTCAGTTTACAAAAGATTGGCCAGGAGAAAAGAGAGAAAAACCTCTGAGTGCCATCCCTTCTGACCACCAGGAACAGAACTGGGTGATGGGTAGGTTCTTGTTCATGGGGTGTTTCTAAGCCTAAAGACTATAATTGAAGCGTCTGGAAGCTACAATCAATAAACACTGATCCTAGATAAATTAATACACTTCGGAAAGCGAGTTATTGTCCTTACCTGAGTTTATTTCATCTGCACTCTGCAGGGCACAGGTCATCATAAAAACAAAGAAACAAATTTCAAAAACCGCTCTTGGATTTACACATATACAAACCAAGAATGCAGATCAATTACAATTGTGGAGGGGGGTCATTTCCTTTCACTATCAATTCTGAAGGGCTCAAAATGCAGGGGGCTTGCTTTATCAGGACATTTAATCATGGGCACAATTGTTACAGGGCTAAGTCTGCAGAAATAAAGGTGAGTAGGTCAAGGGATACCAACTGTGCTGTATGAGTGGAAAATATGAGTTAGTAGAATATATTATTTTAATAGCTTAAATGTGGCCACAAGCTCAGAAGGTGGAGAGGCCAGATTTTCATTAAAACAAACCCAAAGAGTTGTTTAAAGATGACCCAGAAGGACCAAAACAACCAAAAAATAGAATTTGTACTTCCTTGTGCAAAATAAATCTAGCGAATCTAAAATACAAAAGACTATTTCAGCCTCACCAGATATTTTGAGATTAAACTACTACTCCCTCTGCTTCAATGAGGACCTCCTCACTGTATCCACTTATACCACTCCAACACAGAAAAAGGACACCTTTGTAGGAGCTTTTGGAGAACTGATCATGGTCTTGTTCAAGGTGGTCCTGCATTCGTCCTCCTCTTGGTCTTCCCCTGTAAACAGCAGTCTCTTTTCTGTCTCAAGAACAGCTTTCTCTCGTACAGCTGGGTCATCAGAATTCATCTCCTGGATTAAATTGGCTAGAGGAGAAATTAGATGTGAATCATTCAAACAAGATCTTAAAAAGGAAGGACTGTTCACTGGGACTTTTATTTTTCCAGCTTTATTGAGATATAATTGACATATGACATTGTGTAAGTTTAAGGTGTACAATGTGATGATTTGATACATGTATATATCGCGAAATGATTCCCACAATGAGGTTAGTTAACACATCCATCTCCTCATATAATTACAATTTTGTGTGTATGTGAGAACATTTAAGATTTACTCTCTTAGCAAATTTCAAGTATGTAACACAGAATTGTTAACTATAGTCACCATGCTGTACGTTACATCCCCAGAACTTATTAACCTTATAATTGGAAGTTTGTATTCTTTGACTATCTCCCCATTTCTTAAAGAAGATTCTGAATAGAAAGCAAAAATTAGAGCAATTAGAACCAACGAGAAAAAAATTAAGAATAAGGTTTGCTTTGCCTGGAAAAGGCTGCAGAAAAATTTAACTATGGCCTTCAATGAACAGAGTTTTAAGCCATTTATTTAATTCCACAATTTATGCAGAGCTTATCATGAGTTAGATATTATGCTGAATGCTATAGACAACAACGATGAGCAAAAAGGATCCTTATATTTGAAGAACTTAGTTTTGTGCGAGAGACAAACAGGTCAATACAGGCAGCTCTGAGATCACAAAACTACAGCCCTTTAACTCTACCCTTACCTGTCTTCCCTTCCTGCCCAACCAGCTTCGATCATAAGGCCATCACTTGGCTGCCATCCCACCTACATGCTTAATTCCCTTGTCCTCACACCCCCACCTACCAGACAAAACTCCATCTCTAGATGAATCCAACTCGTCACTTCTCCAGGCCTCTGTTAGGGACGCTGAAAACTGACAGAGAAAGACAGACGGATGCCCAGGGGAAATGGTCCTAACTCAGCTGGACTGTCAATGATGCTCAGCAATCCTACTATGTTATCCTAGGCAAGTCATCCTAATCATCCTCCCAAAGACTTTTACAAAATTGTCTCCAATCTAAACCTGACCATCTCAAAAAGATGACCTTGCTTATTAATGTAGGGAGGAAAGAGATGCCATCAAAAAGGAACTCCTTCAACTATCCACCATCAAAACTAAAAATCTACATCCATCTTTACTTCCTACTACTATAAGAAAAAAATGTCTCTCTATGTGAAGTTAATCAATCACCCTATGCTCAGGACACCATCATCCCATTTTGCACAATCATAACCTTGCATTAACAATTAATTATCCCATTTTTGCAATACTTTCAACCTCTCCCATTCTACCAGTTTCTTCTCATTCTTATTTATACACTTTAAATCTCTCCAATGCCCTACCTCTCCTCACAACTAAACTTCTTAAAGGCATTTTCTGGTTCCTATTTCTTCATTTCCCACTGAGTCTTCAAGGAAATTCGCTTTCACATTTTTTAGTTGACAAATATTTCAAAACATACAGAAAATAATATCACAGACATTTTTGGTTTCCACACCATCTGTAAGGTAATATGTATCCTTCTCCAGTATGTTTAACGCTTAGTATTTGTATCATTTAGCTTTTGCTGCATTTGGAGCTTTTGCTCCAAAACTCAGTGGCTTAAAACAACTGCGATCTATTTAGTTCACAATTCTCTAGGTCAGCAATTCAGCCTGGGCTTACCTGGCCAGTTCTTCTGGTTTCAGCTGGGCTCATACACATGTCTATGGTCAGCTGTCAGTCAGATAAGTGGCTGTGACTTCTGAAGGTTGGCTGGCTTTTGGCTGGGTAACGGGAGAACTCGGGAAAGTGTGTCTCATCTTGCAGCACGAGAGCAAGCCCTGACGCACATGCGCTTTTCAGTCTCCGCTGGTGTCATCTTTGCAAACATCCCTTCAGCCAAAGCAAGTTACACGGCCAACCCAGATAGAACGGATGGATGGAGAAACAGACTCCACTCTTGATGAGAAGCAGGGAATTTGTGACTACTTTTGCAATCTACTGGAGCATTTGTGTATGTATATGTATTTAAACATCTTAAATAAATGGTTTTATAAAATGTATTCTTTTGCAACCTACTTTTTTCCTTAATATACTTTAGAGATTTGTCCTTGATAGATGTAGTTCCAACTGATTCATTTCAGTCACTGTATATCCATAGTTAATCCATCCTCTTATTGACAAACATTCAGGTATTTTTTCATTTTTTGCTAGAGCAAATAAGAGAATACGTGTGTACATATTTCCTTGTGCAAATTCTTCAGGATGTGGCTCCCCTAATTTTTGCTTCCTCAAGCAGTATTCAAGAGTTCCCATTCCTCCACCTCCTTGTCAACACTCGCTATTATCAACCTTTAAAATTGTTGCCACTATAATGGATGGGAATGGTATCTCATTAATGTTTTGATTTGCATTTTCCTGAATATGATTGGGATTGAGCATGCTTTTATTGGATTGTAGGCCATTTGGATTTCCTCTTCTGCAAACTGCCTGCTCCTATTCTTGGCCAATTTTCTATTGGATTCTTTGTCTTTTTCTTGTCATGATTTCTTTATGTATTCTGAACTGTTGCGTGTATTTGCAAACATCTTCTCCTTGGGTATGGTTTGTTTTTTCATCTGTTTTTATGGAATGTGTTATTGAAGATATTTTCTTTTTAATTTGTTAAATATACTAATCTTTTCCTTTATGATTTATCTTGTTTGTGTATTTTATGGTTAAAAATATATTCTCTTGTATTGTTTCCTAAAAGTTATAAAGTTTCACTTTTCTCACCACAGTATTTAACACACGTGGAATGGACTTTTGTGTAGTGCACAAGCACCATTTATTGAAGAGCACTTGACTTCCCCACTGATGTGACCTGTTGTCCCTGTTAAGTGTGTGAATCTGCTCCAGGCTCTGCATTCCATTCTGCTGGATTACTCGTCTTTTCCAGCACCAAAACTCCCATGCATGTTCCTATAGCTTTATAACAAACCTTGAACATCCGGTAGGGAGAGTTGTCTCATCTTCTTATGTTTCTTCAAAATTGTCTTGATTATAATTGGTTCTTTGCTTTTCTCTGTGAATTCTGGAATAAGCTTGTTGAATTCTAAGAAAAACACTTTTGGAATTTTGATCTGATTTATACTGAATGTATAAAATAATCTGAGAACTGACATCTTTACCAAATGAGGCTTCTCATCCATGATAAAATATATGACTCCATTTATTTAGATCTTTTACATTTTTTAATGAAATTTTTTTATTAACTAAACTCCATATTTTATTCTTATTTCATTACTTTCTCCCTAATGTCCTTTTTCTTTTCTGGAATCTCATCCAGGATATCAGATTACATTTAGTCTTGTCACATTGGGCTGTGACAATTTCTCAGTTTTTGATGACCTTGACAGTCTTAAGGAGTACTGGTCAGGTATTTTTTGTAGAATGTCCTTCAACTCAGGTTTATCGGATGTTTTTCTCACAGACTGGAGTTAACAGGATTTTGGAAAGAAGACCATAGCACATTATGTCAGGGGTACATGCTGTCAACATGATCTATCGTGATGTTAACCTTGATCACCTATCTAAGGTAGAGCTTGTCAGCTTTTCCCACCTCAAAGTTACCTTTCCCCCTCCCTTTGCAGACTGTACTCTTGGGAAGTAAGTCACTAAACGTATCTCACATTTAAGGGGTGAAGAGTTATGTTCTACCTCCCAGAGGGGGTAATATCTACATAAACTATTCAGATTTCTGTATGGGAGATTTGCCTTTTGTGTATATGTATGTATGTATTTAGTCATCATTAATATTGGTATGGACTCGTAGATATTTATTTTATACTTTGGATTATGATCCAATACTATGTTGTTTATTTTGTTGCTCAAATTCTTCCAGCATTGACCATTGGGAGCTCTTTCAACTAAATCTTATAATTTTCTCCATAAAGATTTTGTATATATTTTGTTGGATTTATTTTGGCCTGATAAATGAAGTCTAACTTGAAATTACCTCTTTTAACTGTTGCCAGTATATAGGAAGTATGTAAGAATACAGCTGAATTTTATATATTAATTTTGTATCCAACAATCTTCCTGAATTTCCTTTTTTACTTTAATAACTTATTTGTAAATTTTCTTGAATTTTTCTCTGTAGACTCTCACATTGTTCAGGGATAATGATAGTTTCATCCTCTCAAATTTTTCTAATTTTTATTCATTTTTCTTGTCTTATGTCCAGAACATCCAGTAAAACATTACATAAAGGCAATGATAGTGAGTATTTTTGTCTTGTTCCCGACTTGTAAAAGAATCCTTCTGTTTTACCACTAGTATGATGTCTTCAAAGGAGTTTCAGTCAGTATTCTGTAAGTTCCTTTCTATTCTCAGGTAGGTATGGATTTTTATCATAAGTGGGTTATGAATTCTATCAAATGTTTTATTTTTAATTTTTGTATCTGTTAAGATGATCATATGGCTTTTCTCTTTTTGCTTGAGGAAGATTGTTGCTGAGCTAACATCTGTTGCCAATCTTCCTCTATCTTTTTTTGTATGTGGGACACCACCACAGCAAGGCTTGATGAGCAGTGTGTAGGTCCATGCCTGGGATCCAAACCCATGAATCCTGGACCACCAAAGCAGAGAGTGCGAACTTAACCACTGTGCCACTGAGCCAGCTCCTGGCTTTGCTCTTTTAAAATGTTAAAATAAAATATCATATTAGTAAATTTTCTAGTGTTAAGCCATTCTTCAGACAAATCAACTTGATCATAATAAATTATGTTTTATTTCATCATTGGATTTGGTTTTCTAACGTTGTATTTAAGACTCTTTAACTATATTCATAAATAATATTGCTGTGTACTTTCTTCTAGTATACACATTTTTCCTTTTGCTGTCAAAGGTGTCTAGCTTCATATAATGATTGGAGAGTATTCTCTGTTTTCTATTCTTTGGAAAAATTAGTGTAAGATCAGAATTATCTGTTTTTTGACTATTTGGAGGGACTTGGCTGTAAAACTATATGGCTCTAGTGCTTTTTTGTTTTTTAAAACAATTTCAAACACAAAAAAGTTGAAAGTACAGTACAAGCGCCTTTTTTTCCCCTCTGAATCATTTGAGGGTAAGTTGCTAACACCCCCAAATACTTTAGTGGGCATTTCCTCCAAATAAGGACATTCTTGTTTTCCTCTATAACTACAACACTACCATCTAAACCAGCAAGTTCATACTGATACATTACTCATCCTCAGTTCCCATTCAAATTTCATCTCTTGTCCTAAAAACTCCTTTACAATAAACAGATCCATTCAGAATCATGAGACTGCTATTAGTTGCCCTGTCCCTTTAGTCTCCTGTAGGCTGGAACAGTCCCTCAGTCTTTCCTTAATGTCCTTGGTCTTGACACTTTAATATGGGCCAGCTATTTTGTACAAAGTCCCCAGTGTGGGGTTGTCAGATCTTTCCTCGAGATTAGACTGAGGATTTGCATCTTTGGCAGGAATATCACAGAAGTGATGCTGAGCCCTTCTCATTGTTCTACTCTCTCTATTGGTGGCTCACGATTTCTATTGTCTCATTATTAATAATGTTCACCTTGATCACTAAATTAATGTGATATTGGCCAGGCTTCTCTACTGTAAAGTTACCATTTTTTCCTTTGTAACCAACATATATTCTGTGGGGAGATACTTTGAGACTAAGTAAAAATCCCATTCCTCATCAAACTTTTACATACTTCTTAATTTATATCAGTATGGACTTACGGTTTTCCAGAGATTTGTCTATTTAATTACTCATTTCTTAGAACCAGCTTTTAGCTTTGTCCATCTTTTCATTTTATTTTTTTCCATTTCATTAATTTGTTGCCTTTATTATTTCCTTTCTTTAGGTTTATTCTCTTTGTTCTTTTTCAAACTTTCTGAGGTGGATAATTTCCTCATTAATTATGTGTGTCTTTATTTCTACACAATCATTTATGGTATACATTTCAATTATTATCACATCCCATAAGTTCAGATACCATTCAATTCTAGACATTTGATATTTGATAAACCAAAGTATGTTTTATCTTTGACTCATGTGTGACTTAGTTATTTAAATTTTACGTTTGACCCACATCTAATACAGAGGTGGAGGAGAGGAAAAGGTTGCTTATCTTTTTCTAATTGATTTCTAACTCCGTTGATTCATGGTCAGAGAATATGGTCCATATGATACAGATTCTTCAGTATATGTTGCTTTGTGGCCAAGTTCACACTTTTTGTGAACGCTCCATGGTTTTTGAAAAGGGAAATCGATGGATAGAGGGCTATTTATCCAATAACAAAGCTTATTACTTGTGTTGCTTAAATCTTCTAAAATTCTATTGTTCTTTGGCTGCTCAGTATTTTAATCTCCCATTATTCTGTGGATTTGTCCTTTCTTCCTTATAATTTTGCCAAGTTTTGCTCTTAGATTTTCTTTTTAATTTATTTGTGCTGTATAGATTTTAAAGCTATTTATCAGAAGGTTGCAAATTTAGAATTTTTGTATCTTCCTGGTGAATTTTTCCTTTTAAATTATAGCCTCTGCTTTAAAGTCTATTGTGTCTGATGCTAATATTTAACATCTCCTTTCTTTGGACAGTATTTGCCTTGTGAATACTTTTCCATTTGTAAAGTTTTGACTTTCCTGAGTCCTTAAGTTTAGGAGTGTCTGTTTTATATAGCACAATAACTGGATTTTTAAAAAGCTATCTGATAATCTGTTTTAACTGGAGACTAGTTTATTTTATTATGGTTACTGATATAGTATTTGCACTAATCTCTACCATGTTTCATGCCTTTCACTCCTGTGTTTCTCTCCTTCCTTTCCTGTCTTCATTGGATTCATGGAGCTTCTTTATTCCCTTTTTACTTTCTACAGGTTTAGATCTTACACTTTATTTCTATTCTTATAATGGTAACCTCTATCATTTTAGCAAACATACTTAACAAAATTGAAAGTTTGACGTCTATGATGTTTTACCCAGCCTTTCTAGATGTTTGCAGGGGGAGAGTTTTTAGATTCTATCATCAGTAATATTGCTGGAAGTGGTAGGCCCCACTTACTCTTCAACTCACTAAAATTTGGTTTCTCTTGCTCCAGTACAGCTCCCACCAAAGTTACAAATGATCGCCATGTCGCTACACTTAGTGAAGCTTGGTTGGATCCAGCTCTCCGAAACAACCAACAATGCTGACCACTTCCTTCTCTATGAAATAATCTTTTCCCTCTGCTTCTAGAACACAAAATTCTCCCCATTTTTCTCTTGCCCATTGCTTTTTGGTCTCCTTTGCTTGCTCCTGCTCTCCCTTTCCTACCTACGTACCTCTTAAATTTTGTGATCCTCAGGGCTCTGCCTGAGCCATCCTCTCTTTTCTATACCCCTTTTCCAGGCATTCCTGTTCTCTCTCATGGCTCCAAACACCATCTATACGCCAGCTCCTCCTAAACTGACATCCCCAGCTATAGTCTCTCTCCTAGGCTCAGATTCACAAAGCCAACTTCCTTCTGGACATCTTCACTGGGATGTCTTACTCACCAAACCTGACCTGCTCATCTTCTTCCCCCAAAAACTGTTCTTCCTTCAAATGCCCCTTCTCTCAGCAGACGGCCCAACCTGTCCTTTGACCCAAAACCTTCAGGACTCATTCTTGAGTCTTTGCTCTCCCTCTGCCTTCACAGCCATCAAATGCTAAGTCTTGCCAAGGAAAACTGCTAAATATATCTCGAGTCTGTCTACTTGTGTCCATTCCTACTGCTACAACTCTAAACCCAGCCAGCCTCTCTCCCTGGAGCACTGTGAGCCCCTCCTAACTGGCCTCTCCTCCCCTCCAGTCTACATCCACCCCATGGACAGACTTTCTAAGGTATAGACCTCATCATGTCCCTGCTCTGAGTAAACCCTCCACACGATTCCCATTGCTCTCTGGGTAAACACAAATTCCTAATCATACCTTCCAAAGTCTCCCAGTTCTGGCCTTTCTGGACTCAGATGGGACCCTTCGCTCATTGATCTCTTCTCTCCAACCATATGGAACTTTTTATTCTTTCAGTTCTCAAAAGCACCACACTCTCTCTTAACTCCCAGCTTTCCTACCTCCCTCTTCCCACTTAGAAAACTCCCCTGCCCCTTCCCCGAGGGCCAGCTCCTATTCCAGCTTCAGACTTCTGTTTAAATCTCATTCTTCAGGGAAGCCTTAGTTGACTCCTGTTATGGACTGAATTATGCTCCCTCCCCGAGTTATACACTGAAGCCCTAACCCCCAATGTGACTGTATTTGAAGAAGGGGCCCTCGAAGGGGTAATTAAGGTTCAATGAGGTCATTAGAGTAGGGCACTAAACCAACCGCACTTGTGTCCTTATAAGAAGAGGAAGAGACACCAGGACTACTCACACACAAAGAAGACTACGTGAGGACACAGTGAGAAGGCTGTCTGCAAGCCAAGGAGAGAGGGCTGGAGACATCTTGATCTTGGGACGTCTGGCCTCCAGAACTATGAGAAAATAAATTTCTGTTGCCTAAGCCACCCAGTGTGTGGTACTTCGTTGCAGCATCCCAAAGAGACTAATACAACTTCCTAACCTGAGTTAGAGCCTCTGGCATTTTGCAAGTCTCTCTTTGTATCATACATCACACTGGAAATTGCTGGTTTAGTATCTGTTTTGCCCACTGGACTGTAGATATCATGAAGGAAGGTAACTCTTGTTTATTGTTACTGTACTCTCCAGTGCCTAGCAATACTCAAAACGTAACAAGAGCTCAAAAAATGAATGTATAGACTCTATACGCATGTGGCTATAGAAATTTAAATTAATTATAAATGAAATAAAATTAGAAATTCAGTTCCTCAGTGGTACTAGCTACGTTTCAAATGCTCCATAGCCACATGTGGCTATTGCATACCAAAGTGGACACTATAGATTATAGAACATCTCCATCATCACAGAACATTCTGTTGGACAGCACTGGTATAAATGACACCTGAATGAACTCTGAGTATGAATGAAAGTTAGCCAGGTAAAGAAAGATGGGGAGGCGGAGGGAATGACAAGGGCAACACGCAGAGATGAACCACCGGGGTATGTGTGGGCAACTGGAAGCAGTGTGTTGCTGCTCAAGTGTGAGTTAGGGAGAGGCGAGAGGTAAGGACAAGGTCACGGGAGGACTTAAGTCCTGATGAGAGCTTGAAATTTATTGTGACTGCGGAGAGAATCCAAGCAGAGAAGTGTCTGGGTCAGATTTGCATTTTAGATACATTACTCTGTGGGGAGTGTAAGCCTGGAGGCAGGAAAAACAATCAGGGGGTTGTTGAAAAAGTCTGGGTAAGAGAACCAGAACAAAGGCAGGGTTGGAGAGGACAGAGCCGGAGAAATAAGCCAAAGTGGATGGCTGATTGAATGTAGGGCTGAGAGATGGGAAGAGTCCCATGTGACCTGTAAATTTCTGGATGGTGGTGCTACCAACTGAGACTAGACTGAAGAGGAAGGTAGGAGAAGTGGGTTTTATTTGAGAGGAGGAGGACAGAGGGGGAAAAGATGATCAACGCCATTTTGGACACATGAAGTTTGCAGTGTTTGTGGGATACAGTGGATGTGATGTTGGCATAGAGGCTGAGGCTCAGAAAAGAAGGCTGGGTGGCAACTGAGCTGTGGGGATCATCAGCAAATAGTTGTGAAAATCATGTGCTTGGACAATATCACCTGAAGGGAAAAGCAAGCAGTGGACCAAGTCCAGAACTCCAGGGAATAGCATTTAGGGATGAGCAGAGGAGAGGCCCATGATGAGCACAAAGAACACATTATGGATATATCATTTATGAAGTTACCCAAACGATTTTTCTTTTTGAGGAAGATTAGCCCTGAGCTAACATCTGCTGCCAATCCTCCTCTTTTTGCTGAGGAAGACTGGCCCTGAGCTAACATCCATGCCCATCTTCCTCCACTTTATATGTGGGACGCCTGCCACAGCATGGCTTGACAAGCAGTACATAGGTCTGCACCTGGGATCCGAACCGGCAAACCCCGGGCCGCCGAAGCAGTACGTGCAAACTTAACCGCTGCACCACCGGGCCTGCCCCTACCTAAACTATTTTAAAACTGTTCTATTCTTTGGACCCCTCAGTCTTCTGGAAGCAGCAGTTTCAACATATTTCTAACTGGTATGTAAGGTTTGTTTGATGTTTGGTTGGCTTGTTTCCATCCCCGAACAAGGTCCCTGAAGTGTGATCAGGAACTGACTGCTCTGGAATCTCCTGAATGTGATCTGTGGGATCAGAGAATGTCCTCTGAGAGCCCACCTGTCTGAGCTGGGGAAGGAGTCTTCTTGCCCAGAGGATGAGAGACACGGGTATGACAACCAGGAGCCACCCATAGAATCTATGGAGCCGGAGGGAAAGTCGTTTGGTTTTGCAGCTCAAAACCAGAAATGGTTCTGCCCTAAAACAAGAGGGATCCCAGACTGATCAGGGGCTCCTGAGTGATCCCCTTGAAGCGAACAGCTAGGCTGACTGGCGATGGGGAAATTGCAGCTCCTTTTGACCTGATTCTACACGGAAGGGGACAAAATATGGAAGAGAGCTGTCAGCCTGAATTCCAATCAGAATGTTAGCAGTTCTCTGATAGCCATTAACAGCCAGACAATACTACCCCCAGGCTCTAATATTACTTGACTCTCAATACCCTTTCTGTTTAATTTCGATTACATTTTTTCTTGAGTCATAAATCTGTCAGGCAACCCAGGAGTTAACTTGGAATAATGCTTTCTCTTTAGTCACTCCACCTCTCTAAAAATTTAAATTTAATTTAAGAATTTAATTTGTTTATGATTTACTGGTACTTACTGATTTCATCCACATTTTTAAGAAATTTCTGCAAGTCTTTCTCTTGATTGTCAGCCATTGTGAAACAGAACCCCTGAGGGAGGCAGCATAAATGATGAAAATTAATAATAATAAAGCACTAAACAGAATTTGTCAGGCTGATTACCCTTCTAAAACTAAGAGCCAAGTGATTATTTTTAAGATGGATTTGTGTTTACAAATGTCATGAAAAGCAGCAGGGTGATCTATCTCACTCCAAGTGCTGGTGAGGCCAAGGGACACTCATTATTTGTGGTGATACTTCCGGAAAGCTGCCAGCCCTCCCTCCACTGGGGAAGCTGCTCTGCAAAATGTTCCTCCGAAGCCGACATCAACCGTTGTGATTCAGGGACCCAGCGTGAAGGAGCCCAGGAGGAGAGCAGCCGACAGGCCACCAGGGATGGAAGAGGATGCTAGCGCCTGACTTTGATCATGACAGGCTGTCCCAGACAGAAGCTGGGAGCTGGCTGTGCAACAGATAACAAGAAACGGGACAATTTACATCTAAATGTCCATACTTGTTTAAAATATAAGCTTCTGGCTTGTTTCTGAGGACTGGAGAGAAGCTACAAATTGCCGGAAGGGATGAGAACTTGACGGCAGCTGCATCTGCGTCTCTTCTCCTCTCCAGGTCCTTTAGATTTACTACCTCTCAGCTGTTTTTAAGTGAAAAGCCCTCAGGGTGTACCCAGTGGTTCCCAAAAGTTCATCCACAGACCATAAAAATCATCCGGAAACTTGTAAAATATACAGGGTCCTCAGTCTTAGTGCCAGAGCTTCTCAGTCGGTAAGCCTGAGATAGTAGCCAGAAACGCAGTTTTAAATACCCTCCAGCTGATTCTGATTTACAGCTAGGTTTAGTAGCACTGTAGTCGTGAAATGCACCTATCACTGGGAATTTGACATCTGCCGCGAACAAGCTGTGAGTTATTTGATCTCTCTGGGGTGCCACCAATTACAAGCTGTGTGACCCCGGCTGAAGTCACAACCTCTCTGAGCCTCAGAGTCCTCATTCATTCTATGGAAAAGTAGTAGAAACCAGGAGGGCTATTCTGGGGATTAATTTAAAGGGCCAGGCACCACGCAATGAGTAGTAAATGCGAGGCACCCTTATCTATAAAACGGGGTGGGGTTATGTGGCTTAAATAAAAGACCACTAGGGTTCTTCCCAGCTCTAGCATTCTACACTCCCCGCAACGGAGGCCTAGTGAAGTGAGTTAACTCGCCCAAACTTACACGGGCAGAGGGCAGGCGCAGAACTTCCAGGGCAGGCGCCAACCCCTCTGCTCCCAGAACAGGGGTCTAAGGGCGCGCACTGCCTGGGCAGGGAGCCCACGACAGGACAAGAGGCCAAGGCCGAGGGACGCCCAAGGCGTCCGGCGCTCCGAGGCTCACTGAACAGCAGCCTGCAGCCGGCCAGGACCAGAGCGGGAGCCCGCCGACACGCTCGCCACGACGCCCCTCCCCGCCCGGCGCAGAGGGGCGGGGCCGATGGCACCGTTGCCCGGCAACCACTCCTCAGCGTCCACCGGCCCCCTTGCCCGCCAGGGAGGGACCAGCCCGCAGCCCGCAGCCGATACCGTCCTGTCTGCTGGGGCCCAGCCCAGCGTCCTCTGCTGAGCTCTGACGGCCAGATCAGGACCAGGTCCCAGGGCAGACCCCGGACCACCCCGCTGCACTGACCTGACGCGCCCAGGGTTGCACCGGAAATGGCGGCTGTGGGCGGGCGGGGACTGACCTGGGCTGGGGTGGGCAGTGTTCAGGGCCTAGGGGCGGGGCCAAGGGCCAGGGGTGGGCGTGGCCCACGCTCAGACGCACAACCCTCGCACTCTAGATTCGGAGCGGGCAGCCGAGTTCAAGGCCCAGCTGGGGTCCAGGATACCCGGTGGGGGCCCGGGAACGAGGAGGAAGCGAAAGAAGCTCAGACTGATCCGCCCTGGTCCCTAAATCAGCGCCAGGTTTTCGCCTCCTTTTCGTCTAAGGAGTGCCGTCTCACTCCCATAATATCCATAGAATCCATGGCCCAAAAGGATGAAAATCTCAAATGTACTTGAGAGAGCCAGGCTTGGGTGTGAGTCGGTTTTGCTTCTTGGGAAATGTGAGGCTTTCGGAGAGCTGTGCAACCTCTGTGATCTTCCGTTTCCTCATCTTTAAAATGGAGAAATGGCACTTTCTCCTAAGTTTTATGGTTGAAGCACCAGGCACCTAGTCAGTAGGAATAAGTGGTAGTTACTATCCAGAAAATCATAGAATTTAGAGCAGAATGAGACAATGGTCACACTTTGAATACTCACACACACCCTTAAAGAGGTTGCAGTCTATTTTTTTTTTAATGAAAGTTCAGTATTATATGCCGGATTAAAAGGGAGAAAAGCAGTTTTGGGAGAAAGTCCCATCTTGAGTTTAAGCTGATGTTCAGAAACACCTGGGACTTCTTGGCAAGTTTGTGGGTTTTTTACAGAAACCTGTTTGGTAGGGCCTGAGGGGCCCCTTGGGGATGGATCTTACTAAGAGGGGAGTGGGGCCGGGCATAGCCAGCTAGATCAACATTGATTCTGAGTACAGACTGTGGCTGTGTCCTGTGGCCTAGGCCCGGTCAGATGCATGTCTGAGCCCCGTGGAGAAGAGGGGCCTGTTTGACTGACTCCCCACAGGTGCTGGTGCTCGTGCAGTCCCGCGTGGGTCCTCCCCCAGGGGACTCCAGCACAAGGTGGCCAGGGCATTCTCCTGGCAGCAGACCAGGTGCAGCTTCGGCAGAGTGAGTCTTTTAGCACATCAGCTGCAGCAGGAGGCCATGCGGCCTGGGGGACCCAGCAGTGCAGTCGCAGCAGCTGTCCTGAGGGACTGAGATGCCTCATGAGAAGAAGCAGAGAGTGGTGGTGTCTGGCAGAGCAGCATTGTTAGTGCCTTCTGCACCCTGGAATTCTCAGGAAGACACGGGGTACTTTACGGTGACCTTATAGCCGGTGGGAATTGATGGAGACAAGAACCAGTGACAGGTTATTACTGTTAGTATCACCTCATTTTCCTTTCAGGCATAGAGAGGCCTTGAGCACACACAGGCATAGTCTCCAACCTCAGGGTCTTTCTTGTCACTTTGGGGCTGACAGTCTTAGTTCCAGATCACTTACTTCCTATTCCGCTACTCTTTTTACCAAACTCCTGCACCTGGACTCCAGAGAGGCCTGCCCACAACTGACTACACCACACAACCATTCATTCATCAAACGTGGATGGTCTGCCGTGCACCAGGTGCTGTAGGAATTCCCCGGGGTGCATGACACATATTCATCATACGCTGAGTGGCTAAGAGCTGGGGCTGGGGAACCGTTCTGTCTGGGTTCACACAGCGGTCATTAAAATATTGCTAAGCACCTCCCAAGCTTCTTTTACTGAGCTAGGTGCTGGAGGCCTTTTTTTCTTCTTTACTTTCTTCTCCTATTCCTAGCTGTGGACCTTGACAGATTATTTAATCTTCCTGTGCCTTGGTTTCCTCATCTGAAAAAATGAAGACGGAATAGGGTTGATCTCATAGGGTTGCTGTGAGAGGTAGACGAGTTAATATAGGTCAGGTGCCTAGAAAACGCCTGGAGCGTGATCAAGACTCGGTAAATGTTATTAACTATTACTCCCGCTACTGTGATTAATACGCATTAGACCACTGCTTTGGAACCTGGATTGTGCATAAGAATTCCCTGGGGAGCTTGTTAAATTGCAGATGCTGGTTCAGCGGGACTGGGGACAGAGATTCTGTAGTGATAGCTCTTTGTGGACTGTGGGCCACGGTGAGCAGTAAAGGGCAGACACTTTACTAAATGCTGGGGATGCAATGGAGTACAAGTGGTACCATCTTAGTCTGGGGTCTCCAGAGAAACAGAACCAGTAGGAGATATATCTATAGATATAGATAAAGAGATTTACTGTAAGGAATTGGCTCACATGATTATGGAGGCTGAGAAGTCCACGATCTGCAGTCCGCAAGCTGCTGGAGACCCAGTGAGCCAGGGGGGTAAGGTCTAGCCCGAATCCAAAGGCCTGAGAACCAGGAGAGCTGGTGGTGGAAATTCCAGTCTGAGTCTGAGACTGAAAGCAGAAGACTGACGTCCTAGCTGAATGCAGCCAGGCGGAGAGAGTGAATTCCTTCTCATTCAGCTTTTTATTCTATTCAGGCCTTCAACGGATTGGATGAGGCCCACCCACATTGGGGAGGGCAGTCGGCTTTACTCAGTCTACTGATTCAAATGTTAATCTCATCCAAAAACGCCCTCACAGACACACCCAGAATAATGTTTAAACCAAATATCTGAGCACCCCGTGGCCCAGCCAAGTTGACACATAAAATGAACCATCCCAAGTACCCAGTCACCAGACCCAAGGAGCTTATCACCTAAGGGGGTGAAAGGTAAGTAAACAAATAATCATTGAAATGCTCACTGTAATAAGTGCTATGAAAAGTAAAGGTTGCAAACAAAAGTAGCAAAGGATGCTATGAATGCCGAGTGTCAAACCTGGGAGATTTTCCCTCCCGACATGGTGTTTAAGCTGAGTGTAAGGGGCGAGCAGGCATCGCCCAGTTGAAGAGGGAGGTGGAAGCAGAGGGGACAGCACGGGCGGTCAGGAAGGAGCCTGGCATGGACGAGGAGCCACAGGAGGCCAAGCTTGGCTGCTGCTTAGAGAGCAGAAAGCAAGCAGTGCAAGAGGAAGCAGGGCCCAGATCACACAGGGCCTTTGGAAGGTTCTCGGTCTTTATCCTAAGTGCCACGCGCAGCTTTTGAGGGGTTTAAGCAGAAGAGTGACATGCTCAGATTTTTTTTTCTTTTTAGAAAATCATTCTGGTTGTAATGTGGAGAATGATCAGAAGAGGGCAAGGAGGACACTGGGAGACAAGTTAGGAGGTTGTTGACAGTGGGGACTGGGAGAGGGAATGGAGAGGATTAGATGAATTTGAGATGTATTTTGGAGGGAGAATTGACAGCAGAGAAATATCAGCAATGACATTAGTCTTCTGGCTTGAGCCGGAATGGGGCTGTCTATTGGCTGAGATAGAGAAGACTGGAGGAGAGCCAGGTTTGGAGAAAAGATAATGAGTTCAGATTTGGCATATGCAGTTCAAGATGCCTATGAGTTATTCAAGTGTAGATGTCGAATAAATTGAAAATTGTCCCTTAATATTTATTCTCCTCTTCAGATCCTCCAATTTTTAGCAAAGCACAAGTTACCTAAAATAGACTGTATTTCTCACCTTGCCTTTCACATGACTAAGTTCTGATCAATTAGATATAAGCAGAAATGGTGGGTGCTACTTCTAGGAAGTGTCCTAAAAAAGGATTCCCTTCTCCTTACCTTTCCTTCTCTTGTTGGTTAGAGTGTGGACACAATGGCTGGAGCTGGATCAGCCATTTTGGACCATGAGGTAGAAGCAGTATGTTGAGGATGGAAAGTGACAAAGTAGAAGGAGCCTGGGTTCTGATGGTCATAGGGTTATCGTCCTGGTTTTGGACTGCCTAACTCCAAATTTCTTTATGTAAGAGCCATTTAACCCCAACAGTATGTCAGGCTCTGAGAATATAAAGACTTCTGTCTTAAGTCCCTGTTATGTTGAGTTTTCTGACACTCCCAGCCAAACCTAATGTTAACTGATATCGAAGGCACTATTCATTCATTCAACTAATACTTTTTAGGTTGATGTCAAATTTTTTTCATCACAAGTCCAAATAGTCCAAATGATGTTATGCTGGTCTAATGGAAATATTTAATAATAAAACATATCAATTTTTAAATAAATTGTGTCCAGTGGACTCTAAATACCAGCGCAATTTGCCACTGAGATCATGTAATTAAGAAGCATATGAATAATGTCTTCTTTATGTTAGAAGTTATTTTTATGGTTAGAGGTTATTTTTTTCTCCTTGAAGTCATATTTCTATTTTATACCCCCACACACACACACACTCAGAATACTATTGTAATATAGGATATTTTTATGCTTGAATCTCTTTCACGGATCATCCCATCCATAATTCTCTGCCACAGAAATATCAGTACACATTGCTGGAGTCTCTGCTTTAACCAGACACCATGCTACAGGTCAGGGGAACAGCCTCTGTCCTCAGAGAATCCGCAGTCCAGTGAGGAAGATAGTAGACGCATAAACAAACTATTATGGAGCAGTGTGGTGAGGGCAGTGACAGTCTAGTGCTTAAGGAAGCAGGAAGGAGGAGGAATGGTGTCAGGCAAGGCCCCACAGGAATAGGAATTTACGCAGTGAGTATAGAAGCTGAGCATGCATGGTGTGCTCCTGGCAGAGGGGACAGAATGAGCGGAAGTTTAGAGGCAGGAAACATCCTGCTGTGTGGGAGGAAACGGGAAAGTTTAAGGCAAGAGTGGTGAGGGGTGAGCCCAGAGACGTGGGTAGGGCACAGGGTATCAGGGAAGGAAGCAAGGAAGAGATGATGTGAGAGACAGGGCAGGGGATGCAAACAGGGGGCAGGTGTGTTTGCTCCTCGGTGAAGCTGGAATAACAATTCTCAGCAGCCACAAATGCTTGTGGCTTCTTCAGAAGTCACTTCCATCTTGATGACTCCTGTGTGAATCTCTGTCGAGCCCAGACCCCACTCCCAGCCCCAGCCCTAGCAATCCCACAGGATAACTAGACTATGCCCCTCTTGGGAGTAGGGATTTTGTTTTATTTTGTCTTAGTATTCTCCGCACCTGGTGCTTAGTTGGAGCTAAATAAAGATTTGTTGAATAAGTGAGTTAATCCCTTGCTCTGAATGGAGGAAGGCTCAAATCTAAGTTACTCTAATGCAATAGGAGCAAGGGTATCTATAGTTTCTCTACCTCGGGCTTCCCAGAGAGGTCCATCCCGGAGGACAGACATTGTTACACAAAATATGTTTTAGGACAAATCTCATACTTGACAGGTTGGTCACTTTAAAATGTCAGAAGCCTTGTAAGCCCCGGGTGGTCACTGGGCTATCTGCAAAGATTGCAGTTTTCCTCCATCCAGGCACGTGGTAGGATCTCGCTTCCCTGTGGCCAGGTGGCTTGCTTGTTCAATACCGTGTGGGAGGAAGTGAAGTGGGCAGAGCCTGTGGGAGCCAGTGTGTGACTCACCATACTCAGCCAGCCCTGCCCTCTGCCGCAGGAAGCAGATGGTGGGGGCTGTGTCTGCCTCAGTGCTCAAGTCCTCACGTGGACCAGAGACGCCTGATAACTTTTGATGGAGATGTAGCACGAGTGCGCCATAGTCCTTTCTTGTTATAATCCACAGAAATTTTGGACCTGTTTGTTATGCAGCATGACATACCCTTTCATGTCTAACATGGCCACTCAGACCGTTGTTCTTCCCTTGCCACAATGAGAAAATCTAGGGACCTGGTGCATGAATGTACGTCGATTATGATCTTTGTGATTGACCTTTTAAGTGTCGTCTGCATTTTCATACATATTCGAACACACAGAGGAAAACAGACGTTTAAAATGCGTGTGACTCGCATTTCCAATATATCCCTCCTAGACAACCTTTATGAGTCATACTTTCACAACTGCTACTTCTGCCTAGCCTACATCCCTCGTGTGGTACTTAAGGTTTACTTTTTGTTTATGTCCTCAATAAAAATTGGAGAACATTTGGTCACCTTCCACTGTGCAGTAAATCTGAGATGTAGAGATTATTAAAAGCCATCTCTCCTCTCTTTTACTCTGCTCTCCCTTTTGTGTAAACAATTCTAACTCTTTGCCTTTTCTTATCAATCATACTTGATGAACTTAGGAGAGACAAAGAAAACAAATTTTTTTCTCTGAGGACAACTGCGTGAGGAATAAAGGCATCTTACCTTTGGCAGTAAAGGGTGTAGATGAGGTCAGCCTGGAGCCAGGAGCCAGACTACAAGATGTCCTGTTGGACAAAACCCCTCACCATGGATGCTGGGACCACAATTCACTTGCTAACTTTGACTTCAAGATTTAGAGGGAGGGGAAGCTGAAGGAATTTAGCACTGTCTCTCACCTTAAAGAAAATTAAAAAATCACAGTGAATTTTCTCCCCTGAATGGATTTTCTTCACTAAAAAGAAAAAAGTAGTTAAAATTCTTGCCTCTCGGACCCACTCTTTGCTCTTTCAGTTCCCATCTTATTATGGATGAAGAAATAATTTCAAGATCTAGTCACAGACTCGGTCTGTGTGTCCACCCGGGGCAAGAATCTTCCTTGGGATCTCTATTCATAATTAATAACACCCCAGTTGTTACCAACAGCAACAATAACAACAAGAATGATAGCAACTAACACTCACTGAGCTGCCATGTGCCCGGCATCATGCTCCATCCTTGACACGCATTGTCTAACTTAGATCTCTCAATGGCCCTACAAGGTCTCGCTCCCATTTCACGGATAAGAAAATGGAGCTGGCGAGGTTACTTGCCAGAGGCTGAGTCACGATGTGAACCCTGGTCTGAGAGTTCCCTGCAGCTCACACTACGCCATCTCGCCACACTGCCTCCCCTGCCCCGGAGAGCTCTGTTTTGAACTACTGTGGTCAGTGACCACCCCGGCAGCCTCTGGCCCTAGCTTGGCCTCATGGATGTATAAACCTCCATACAGGGTGCTCCGTCTACCTCACAGACTGGACTAAACCTCCAAAGGTGATGGATGCATCTTTCCTATAGCCAGAGGGCCATGTCTCCTACTCCGATAAGAAAGACGGGGTGACTACAACGATGCCCTCCTTTGGAGCCTTTCTGTGCATCACAGGACTTTTCCACTTGAGAAGGAAGGGGCAGTTGGGCATCTATCTAGTGCCAGGTAGAAACTGGGCCCACCCAACTCTACCTAGTGTGGAGCAGCACTGCCACCGTGTGGGCAGACTGGCTGCACCTGGACAACCGTGGAGGCAGAGAGGCGGGGACTACATAAGCTGTCGGCCAGCGGCCAGGTATTTATTTAAGGTTTGTTGAGCACCTACTGTGTGTCACGTACTTGGCCAGGCTCCTTCTGTTGCTGCTGCTGAGATTCCGTCTCTGGCTAGTGAATTAAATGATGTCAACAATTTAGGCTCTAGTGAATGTTTATTTATTTGTAATTTATTTGAGGCCCTTTCATCTAGGGGTGACTTAGACCACTCAGAAATTATACAGATGCATCAACTTTGTGTAGTGGGATTTTCTTTGCCTCCAAGGTTTAGGGGACAAAAGGACACAGAGAGAAATATAGGACTCCAGAGTTAAGTACTGTCCTGATATGGGCTCCATCTCCATTGTTACGAAAGAGTGGGGATGTGTGTTCCTAGCAAAAGCCTTTGCTTCTTTTTGTATTAACAGCTTAATAGTATATTAAAAGCATATCATAGAAAATTAGAAAATAGAGAAAAACAGAAAATCATTTATAATCTTTTTTTACCCCAACACCATCACTGTTAGCATTTTGAAGTATTTCCTTTCTATCTTGTTCCTGCATGTTTTGGCAAAGATGTATCCATGCTTACATTTGACTTATGTTTTACTCGATTGGTACAGCACAGTATCATCATAAAGATAACAGCCGATACATTCTGAGCACCTGTGATGTCCCAGGCCCTTTACTAGGGGTTTTAAATGTCATCTCATGAAGCCACATAACAATCTTAGGAGATGGTGTTAATCCCCCTTTTATAGACAATACAACTGAGGCTCAGAGGGAGTCCCTCCATCTCTCACCTCTCGTAAGTCTGTGCCGCATTATTGCCTTCTTCTAGAAGCGATCATTTAGTATCTGCATCCATTCCATTGATCCATGCACAGCACTTCACCTGACTGTTTGCCATCATTTTAGATCTTTAGTTGCTGCTAATATTTTTTGCTTATGTAAGTATTGCTGTGACAGGCATCTCTAAATATGACTTTTATATATCTAGGATTAATTTCTTAGGGTCCCTTCTCGGAAGTGGGTTTCTCAATCAAGAGTTTGAATTTTTATGCTTGTTAATATTTCCTAATTGCTTCTCCATCGGGTTGCATCAATTTGCACACATTAGCCTGGCAACCAGTAAGGTAGGAGACTGTCAGTTTCACAACATCCTCACCAGCACTGAGTGTTAAATTTTTCTAATCTCAAAGATGATAAGTGGAATGATAAATAAATCTGTGATATGAAAAATAGATTTGGCTTGTTTTGCATGTCTTTTGTTATTAGTGAGGGTGAAGTCTCTTTACTGCTCCCCACCTGCTGTGGTACTTTCCACCTCCTTTTGCACAGTCGTAGAACACCTCTGCTGTCTTGGCCTCTAAATCAGGGGTTCTTAATTGAGAGCCCAGGGACCCTCCCAGGGGCCCATGGATAGACTTCAGGGGGTCTGTGAACATGTTTTGGAAAAAAATTATATCTTAATTTTGCAAACCTGTCACTGAAGTAGCACTCCTTTCATTGTTAATGTGGGCGGCAAGCCACAGTGGCATTAGCAGTAGCTGTGACACCATTTATGCTCAGCAACACTTTGAAACTACAATCAGTATTAGACATGCTGCTAGAACTTGTGTTTTGTTGTGTTAATGAACAAACACATTTATTACCATATCACAAATTTATTTATAAAATATTTTGATAATTGTATTTCAATATAAATTGTTTTCTTTTGTAACCCCTTGTTTTTTTAAATAAATACATTAAATTTTAAAACACTATTTTGATAAGAGGTCCATAGGCTTCACCAGTGGGGTGATAGCAAAAATAAAGTTCAAAATTTCTGTCCTACAAATCTTCATTCTAGAAGAATTTCAAATAATGAATGTAGATACTACCATTCCAGGGGATAGAAGTCAATTGTGCTCCCTTTGAGTGTTCAGTGGACTTAGTGATTCACTTCTAAAGAACAGCACATGGAAAGGGAAAGAGTCACTCCACAGTGGGGAACCCTTCAGACACTACCTGAACCAGGTGACCAAGGTCAACATGACCAGTGAGAAGTGTTGATGACACGCATCCCTGATATGATGCAATGAGAAGGCACTTTATCTTTGTGACATTCTTTCTGCCAAATCCACAACCCTAGTCTAATCATGAGGAAACATCAGGCAACCCAAATTCAAGGACACTCTCCAAATTACCTAACCTGTACTCTTCAAAGGCGTCAAGGTCATGAAAAACAAGGAAAGACTGAGAAACTGTACAGACCTGAGAAGACTAAGGAGAAATAATGGCCAAAAGCAACATGGTACCCTGGATTAGATCCTACACAGAAAAAAGACATTATTAGAAAAGCCGGTGAAATCTAAAGTCTATAGTTTAGTCAGCAGTATTGTACCAATGCTAATTCCCTGGTTTTGATAAACCTATTGTGGTTGTGTAAGAGGCTAATGTTAGAGGAAGCCAGATGAAGGATATACAGAAATTCTCTGTATTATCTTTACAATTGTTCTGTAAATCAATTTTTAAAAACCTCCTGTCCCAAATCAGTCTCTCCTCCCAGTTTCTAGTTTACCCATCCATTCATTCATCCACTCAACAAACACGTATTGAACAGCTACTCTGTGGCATGGAGATTGGGTGGAAGTGTGAAGATAATGATGAGAAGACAGGAACTTACAGTCTTTCATGCAAACTGACAAGACCTGCAGGCAGCTAAGATGCAATGTGTTGAATGCGTCAGTGGAGATGTGTGCAGTGTGCAACACAAGCTTAGGAGAGGAAAGAGAAGTAGAAAGCTGCCAGGCGAACAAGTCACTGTGTGTAGAGTGGAGAGCAGCTGTAAGGATGGAGGTGTGAGAGCACAGTGTCATCAGGAAACCATGACTAGTTCAGTCTTGTAGGAGGATGTAGTGCAAGGGGCAGTTGTGCTCAGTGAACCAGGGAGGAAGGCAGGTGCAAACATTCCAGGGATTTAAATTTTATCCTGTGGGTAAAGGGGACCAACTGGAGGATCCTGAGCAAGTCAGGCAGAGATTTGCACCACAGAGGGATAAGTTGTCATGTGCACAAAGGAGTGGACCAAGGTGGGGGCTCCCTGGCCACGGGATAAAGAATGAGCCCAGGCTCTTCTGCTGTGAGTTCTCTCTCCTGTTATGTCCCTCTGGTCTGGGCCCTATTGCCTGCACACCCTTATTCTCCTCTCTCTCTACCTCAGAGCATCTACACAGCCTCAGATCGAGCACTTTCCTGTGGAGATGGCTCTGCAGATGTACACTCATGCCCTTTACTCAACTCTCACCTCCTGACTTCTTAGTCCTGTGGCCAGTGCTCAGCCCCCTGGCCTTTGCCTGTGCGTAAGGAGGTACATACAATTGCAAAACCACATTTGGATAAGTGATGAGGGCCTAACCAGGTCAGCGGTTGTGTGGATTGAGAGGAGGAAATGGATACAAGAGATGTTTAGTTGGGCAAATCAATAGAAAACATTGACTAGTTGGAAGTGGGAAGGGAGAGAGGGGAAGGATTTGGGAGTGATGCAAGCTATCTAGCTTAGGAAGTGAATGCATGGCCATGTCCTTCTCTGCAGTTGGGAACAGGAAGAGAAGGAGGAGAGATGAGGAAAGGGATGATGAGGAGCTTCAATGTGGGGTGCAGGGGAAACAGTTATCTGTCCACATGTGGGCTTTGGAAGAAAAGTTTGAGATGGAGATAAAGATGGGAGGTTGTCAGCATATTTCTAGCATCCTGTCACAAGAGGATACATGTAGGCATCCTATACATATGCATGACTATTTCTCTCAAGCCAGCTTTAATTGTGAAAAGTAAAGAGCGCTGGACTTAGAGCCAGATCGATCAGGATCCAAGTTTCAGTTCTACCACTTACCCTCTGTGTCAGGGTTCTCCAGAAAAACAGAACTGATAGGAGACAGACATATATAGATACAGATAGATACATAGATATATAGATACGATTATAGGTATAGATAAATGATAGATAGATAGATAGGTAGGTAGATAGATGATAGTGATAGATAGGTAGATTCGTTTTAAGGAATTGTGGGGGCTTACAAGTCCAAAATCCATGGGGCAGGCCAGCAGACTGGAAACTCAAGTTGATGCTGAAGTCTTGAGGCAAAATTTCTTTTCTTCAGGAAACCTCAGTTTTTGCTCTAAGGTCTTTCAACTGTTTGGGTCAGGATACTGTCCTTTACTTAACGTTGGGTGATTATAGGTGTTCACCACATCGACAAAATACCTTCACAGCAACGCCTAGGTTAGTGTTAGGTTAAACAACTGGGTACTGGAACCTAACCAAGTTGACACATAAGACTCACATCACACCATTTATGTGACCTCAGGCAAGTTACTCAAGTTCTCTGAGTCTCAGTTTCCCCATCTGTAAAATATGGTGAAAAATTGCTCCCCAAGGAATATGTATTAAGCCCTCCTTTAATGAAAGTATCAGAAATCCATTTTGAACTCAGACTAAGAAAGGAATTTACTGGCTCATTAGTGAAAACTCTAGAGCAATATCTGGCTTTGATCACAGTTCAATTCTGGGTCTCAAATGACAACCTTAGGGCTCAGGTTGTGTTCCCATTTTGGCCCTGCTTTTCTCTGCTGGCTTCATTCCCAGTCATGTTCTTCCCACACAATTCAAGTCCCAGATATCCAGCATCCTCTCCGCCTGGCAACCTCAATGGAAAGAAACCTTTCTTTCCTAGGAGTTCCAGAAAAAAAAAAATCAGAATTGTCTTTCATTGGCTTAATTGGGTCATCTGCCCATATCTAAATAATCATAAGGCCAGGAATGGAAATAGGCTGACTGGCCAGGCTTGGGTTGCATGGCCACCCCTAGAGCCTGGGTCAGCCCTACTCAACCCAGACGGACTGAAAGTGGGGAAGGGTGAATTCCCCAGAGGAAAACCAGAGTGTTATTACCCCAAGAAAGGGAAACACATGCTGAGCAGGAAAAAGCAATTCCACTAGAGTTCATCGCTTGGCTGCCCAACCCTCTATACACCTTTCTTCCCAAGTAATAATTAGAAAAATGCTTCACCCTTATACCACTAAACACTCACTCATTGTCTGCCCAAAGGGAGATGGTCCAAAGCCACCTATTCTTGGATGTCAAAGCTCCAGGTCCGGGGTCTCTGGGTGATGTGTGCTTTCCTGATCAGGTCCAGGTGTGAGTCCTCATAGTCCTGCGGCCTGTAGACAAGTGATACATGTAATCAGCCCTGGATGCTCCGTGTGTAACAATGGTGGGAAGGTTGGACAACTGCAAATGAAAATTCTCATTGATAAAATGTGAGCCACTGGGTCACTGGTCCATAAGATATATCCCATCCTGCAGTTTGGGAATGTGAAGTAGTCCCTGCCTGGAGAATGGAGTGTGTTACTTGACCAGCCAATCCAGCTGCCCCTAGTCACACTCTCTGGAAAGCTATCCCTTGTCAACTCTGCTCCTTGATCTCATCTAAGAAGGACATTGGAGGACTTTTCCTTCCTGGGGTCTGTGCACTACATTAACAGCTCATTCGCCTTTGGTATGGTGGGGGCAGGGATGGGGATAGGGTGGGCGGATCTAGAATTAGCCTAGGGCTTCAGCAATCACCAGATTTTACTTTTTCTAGACTTGAACTTTCTCTAGCAAAACAACACCCTTAAAACTTTAATATGGGTTTTACTCTCCCCACCCCTGTTCCTGAGCAATTGAGGGCTGAAGCCATTACAGGAAGGCCAGCCACAGTGGCCCAAAGTAGGGTGTCTGAGCCCAAGTAGTGTGAGGAAGGCATTCCTGGGAAGAGCCAGGCTGGAGCAGTGAATCTGCACCTGAGTGAGGAAGGTGTGGGTGAGGTGGGTGGGAGGGAGGAGGACAGCCTGGCCTGGGAATCACAGCATATGGCATGCAAAGGGCATCTCTCTGAGGAGGTGGAGTGGCCTGGCACAGAGTGTCAGAGCAGAAGTAGGATGGAGAAGCAGGGTCCATGCAGCACTGGGGATGTGGTTTGGCATGGGTGTCAGAGCCCGGGTGAGGTAAAAGGGCATTCTGGCAGCGGGGTGGGCCAGTGCAAGCTATCAGAGCTTGTGCGGAGTGAAGAGGGTATGGTGAGGAGTGGCCTGTCCTGGGGAGCAGGGTGTCCCCATAGAGGAGTCGCCTGGCCTGGCAGGGTGTGTTAAATTCCAAGCAGGATGAGGAGGGTGTCCTCTTGGGGAGATGGCCGGGAATGGGGAGTTGGTGCTGGAGAAGGGACAGGAAGGTATCCATGTGTGTGTGTTTGTGTGTATGTGTGTGTGTACACATGTGCATGTGTGTGTCCACTGAGAAGGCCTGGGAGCAGCCTCACCTCTTGCCTGCAGATCTTAGAACCAGGGCTCCTTGGAGAAATGGCTGCTTCTAATGCTGAGGTGGAGAAAGTACAAGATGAGCCTAGAACATCTTATCTTGTGCCAGAAAGCAATGAAGTATTCAAAAAATGGTGGGCTTCCACTGAGTGGCCAGACAAGGGACAATTTGAGCCTCAAAATAAATAATGAGAGTTAACAACTCACTGAAAAAAATAGAAAACCATTAGTCTACACTGATACAAACAAAGAACAAACCAATGGAAAGTTTAATGAGATATGGGATATTTACAAATTTTTTAAGTACCTCCCCGCATATTAAGCCCTCAATTAATGATGTTTTCTTCAACGATGAGCAAATGCTTATTAACTGTAAAGGGAGAAAAGAGGAATTTACGGGGGGGAAGCTTGGCAGACACCACCCTAATCAAACGATCAAAGTAAACCTGATCAGATACAGGAGAAAGGAAACTGTGTCCACCTTATGGGATGCAATGAGAAAAACCCATTACTGTGAGAAAATTTCAGACAAACAAAAATCAAGAAACATTCTACCCAAAATAAGCAGACTGTACTCTTCAAAAATGTCAAGATCATAGTAAACAATAAAGAACGCATCTTCTAGATTGAAGGACATTAGAGTCGTGAAACTAAATGAAACGCGTGTTCCTGGAGTGAATGGTGGACACAAAAATTATTTTTCTATCGCTTTAAAGATCATTAGTGAAACAACTAGAGAAATAGGAATAAGGACTGCAGATTAAATAATAGTATTTTATCATCGTTAATTTCTTGATTTTGATTCTGAGTGCGGTTAGGTAGGGGAGGAAATGTTCTTGATTGTAGGAAATAGTAAAATGTTTGCTCATAATGGGGCATGAGGTCAGAAACTGATCTTCAAATGGTTCAGTAAAAAGAAAGTTCTTTGTACTGTACTTGCAACTTTTATGTAAGTTTATGATTATGATTGGGAGGCGCTATGGCCAGTTTTTTCAATCTAATAAAAATATTGTGGCTATTTTTTTTTCAATCTACTACAGTGTCCAAAATAGAACTCTTGCTTCCAACACTAGATATGCTGCTTCTTGTCTCAGAAAATGGCGCCCAACATCCACTCTCTTGTTTAGGGCAAAATCCTGGGAGTCATCCTGATTCCCCTCTGTCTTTCACTCTCCATCCAACCCACCAGCACGTTCTACCAAGTCCGTCTCCAAAACAGATCTTGAACCTATTCCCTTTCCATTGCTGCTACCACCTCTTTTTAAAGGCCGCCACCTCCGTGGGGCTGTGAAGGAGACATTCATAGAGATGTCCGTGGGAGGCTGCTCCCTCTGTCTGTTCTATAGCCAGGTGGCAGAGGGCCTGAGGCTGTGGTTGATCAGAAGGATGCTGATGGTCAGCTGGATTTGCGGGAAGGAGAGCAAAGGTGTGATGAACTCACTGAGTCCCAATGCATTTGCCCATCCCTGCGTGCGACTGCAAAGAGTCCTTAAGAGAGTTATGGACGCTGGACCACTTCTGCCTTCAAATCTCACACAAGTTCTTCTTTCGGTCAACTCTAATTGGAACCATGCAAGGAAGGGGGTTCTGGGGAATGTAGGTCCCGGGGTAACCAAGCTGACAGAGTGCATTTCCATCACACCAGTCCTTGACCACCCAATCTAAAGAAACCCCCTGGTCATACTCTATCACAGCACAGAGATGTTTTAATGTTTTCACTCTCTGCATGGCACTTCCCGCCCCTGCTATTGTCTGATTTGTTTGCTGTGGCATTCCCCACGAGAAAGCCAGCTCAGGAGAGCGTGGATCTTGTCTGTCCTGGTGCCCACGTTCTATCCAGTGCCCAAAACAGGCAGCAGCAAAGGGTGTTGAAAAAATGTCCCCCGCCGCCTTGACTTTGACAATTCCCTATTTTGGGATTTGTTACTTACAATGCCCAACTTCCACATGCTAATCTCTTTTACTAAATAAGAATTAATAGCATTCTTTTGGTTATGAGTTAAAAAAAAAACTCCCACCCAAATAGACTTAGGTAAAGGGGAATATGTTGGTTCACGAAATGGAAAAGCCCGGAGACTTTCAGGCACGGCTGAATCCAGGGGGCTCCAAAGCCACCGAGGTTTGTTCTGCTCCTTGTGCATTCATTTCAGTCTTGGACAGGGGATGCTCAAGACTTCTATTCTCATGGGTTCAGTGAGAATAGAGCTTCTTTTTGCCAGTAGTTTCAACAAAAGTCCTAGGAGTACAAGGGGAATCCCCCTCCAAAAAACTGAGGTTCTGTGGAGAGAAAAAGGAAAACTGGAAGCCGGCTGGGCAAATATGTTTGTTCACTATGGATTTGTTGTGAGGATTAAAGTTTCTGGCACATAGTAAGCCCTCCATTAATGATAGTTTCTATAATAATAATAATTAATATTGTCGTGTAATTATTATCACTGCTTGAAAGCATTTTGTACACTGCAGGGTACCAAACCAATGTTGGCTATCATTCTCTCATTCCGAGGTCAGCAGATCGGACCCAGTTCAGGAGCAGAGAGGAGAAGGAGCGCTCACCTCCCAAGCGCGGGGAGGCCGGGGCTTTCTGCCTGGGCGGCTTGGTTGAAGTCCTGGCCCCCATGTAGTTCTCGAGATGGCCACTTGGTGGCAGGCTTAGTCCACTCTGCGCCTCCCCAGCCAGGTCCTAGTCCGCTCTCCGGCTTTCCCAGGAGCCTCAGGGTCCCCACTCCTCCTCCAACCTCCTGCCTGAGACTCGCCCTCGTGCTGGAGATGGAGGGTCACGTGTGGACGGATGCACACCAAGGACTTCACAGAGGTGTCGGGGTTGCAGGGTCGGGGCTGGGAGGCTTTGGCGAGTCTGGGACATCTCCACCGGGAGTTTTCAGGGCTGGCGAAAGACTGGCTGTGTATTTGGTGAACAACCTGGGTGACGGATTCCAGTGGACATTTGTCATGTTCTGGTGCATAGCATTTGTCGAACATCCTTGCTTTGTCTTTGTCAGGGGGCGGGGACTGGGGTGAGGGTCGGGGTGGGGCGAGTTCCAGCCTTCTGAGTCCTCCCTCCCCAAAGTTGGAACCTGAGCGCTCCACTCCCAGGATTCTTTGCGCTACCCACGGAGTCGAGGTGAGACCCAGGCCCCTCTGACCAGACTCACGGGTGTGAGACCTCATTCTGGACATGGGGGCAACTTGAGGAGAGAGGTTCTGTCCGGAACCCATGTAGCGAGGCGTTGGCGTTCTCTTGGCGGTGGGGGTGCGGAGGGTAGGTGGTAGCAGTCGGAAGGTCTGTTGCCGGACCCAAACGTGGCATTCCCGGGGAAGAGCGGGCAGTGGTGGCTTTCTCATCGGGCGATTTTGGCAGTATTGTTATGGGCATTGCTTTTAGGAGCTTGGTCTAAAGCCTTGTTCTCCAGGCCTCTCACAACTGTGTGAACGACCTGATATACTTTTAGTAAAATCCTATTTTGGTTTAATCTGCCAGAATCAGCGTTGGTTGCTTGCAGCTAAGAACCCAGACTAATATAAGTACAAACCCTGATTTATCACGTGCCAAGTCCTAGGCCTCTTTTAAATTTCAAACATTTCTCTGAGGTAGAAATTCTCATTTTGTAGATGAGGCAAACACTACTCAGAGAGGTTAAGTACTTTACCCATGGTCACACAGCTTGGAAGTACCAGGGCCTCAAGTCCAATGCAAGGTATGTTGCTCTCTGGAGTCCATGATCTTTCCAATGTGCTGGACTCTGTGCCGTCAGGACAGGGACATTATCTGTACCCCCATTACCCAGGTTGGGGCCTGACACATAGTAGGTGCTTGATAAATATTTGACCTTAATAAATACTGAACAAGTGAATAAATGAAAATGCCGCAATCTTTTTGTTCTCAGAGTGTGGGTGGACTTGAAGCGTTCCTGGGATGGGGTAAGCCCTGGTAAGATGTCAGGTGAAATCCGTCTTTGGAAGGTCTGCCCCCTCTCTTTAGATCCCCTTCTCAGCTCCCAGGTCGTGCTTGCTGGCCCAGCTCCAGCCCCTCTGCTCCACCTGGATCTCAGCTAACTGCTGTCCCTGGAAGGTGAATTCGAACGATGGCTGTGATCACGTTGACAGTTGGCTTCCTCTATAGTCAGTGTTCCAGACTTTGGTGGGAGCTCAGAGTCGTTGCTATCAAAGGAATCCAGAATCTGAACAGAATCCTCTACGCATCCATCTCCTCTCCCTGTGCCCGAGGAGTGGCCACCTAGCCTTTAGGACTGTCCTCCTTTAGGGCTGTGCTCCCTGAGACAGCAGTCTCCCTTTGGCATGTGTGACGCCAGCTTCCCTATGACGTTGGTTCTCCTTGTGCCCTCGGGACTCTTACATATTAAGCCCTCCCTTTTGTGGTTGATAACCCTTCAGTTGTGTGCGGGCAATCATTTGAAGAATCCAGTATTCTGCCCCAGGGCCCCCCTACTCTGCTGCCGGGTAAATGTACGCACCGCCTCCCCCTGCTCCTCCTGGCCTTGAGTCCCTTCACCCTCCAGTGGTTCACACCCAAGTGGCCAGTGCTGCTTCTTAAGTGTGGTCTGCTCAGGGCAGAGCGAGCATTGGTTCACATTTTCCTTGCGGTGGATAACCCATAACTGGGTTCAAATTCTGGCTCTGCTTCCAACTGGCTGTGTGACGTTGGGCAAATTATGAAACCTGTCTGCCTCAGTTTCTTTGTCTGTAAAATGGGGCTAATAATAATATCTACCTCATGGAATTATTACAAGGGCTTACAGAGTGAATATTTGTTAAGTGCTTAGAACAGTGTCTGAGATGGTGTTATAGAAGTGTTAAGTAAAAATAAATAAGCTGTCAATGTCAGTGTCACATGTTTTTGAATGTCTACACTGCATCTTCTCATACTGAGTTTATAGTCAATTTAAAACTCATAGTCTTTTTTCTTTCTTTTTCCCATGTGCTCTGCTGCTAAGCCCCAGCCCTGGGAACACACGTTTCAGCAGCTGGATTTTTCGAGTGCGTACAGGAGTTTACATGGGTCCCTCTGACATTACATCATCTCAGTGGCTCATTGCTTCAAATGGCTGGGCTCATTTGGATGCTAACTCTGCCTTCCAGCGTGTGTGGTGAAGTGTGCTGAGTCTTAGGAAGTGTCTTGCTGACATCCACACCCTCCACTTCGTCTACACCACTTCCTGTCTGTCCGTGTGGTACCGCAGAGCCTCCTGCAGGAACGTTTCCCCAGCCCTCAGCTGGACGGGCTGGGTCCTCAGGCCAGGCTCCACATGGCAGAGATGTTGAAGTGAGATGCTCCCTAGCCACCTGCCTGCCAGTGTTTCTCCACGCGTGGTCTGAGGACCACCTGGATGGCATCCCACTGCCCCAGACCTGCAGCCTCAAGATCTGTGGGGCTGGAATCCAGGAATGCACAGTTTATGTAAGTGTCTCAGGACACTCAGGAGCCCGGTGTCGGGGACGACGGGGAGCTTGGCCAAGTGTGGCTGAGGACCAGGGCTGCCGCTCACTTCCCAGCCTGGGCCACGTGGTGCGCTGGTGGCTGCCCACGAGAGACCTTCTGCTTGTCTTAAAGGACCCACTTTCTTTCCTCCTTCAGCATTAGGACACGGAACTACGGAGTGTGGTGGGACTTGAGTGCTAGATCCGTGGGCTCCGAGTTGTGGCTCCCTGGGAGAGTTTCATCCCCTCTCAGCCTGGGAGACCTGCCCAGCTTTGTTCCTCATGCTCACCGCCCTGTTTCCAATAGGCTGTTGACGGACATCCTGACGGGAAGAACTCCAACTGGCCAGACCCCTGTGGGTTGTCTTGTTCTGAGCTGGGGTTGACAGCCAAGTGGCTGGGCTCACCTGCTCAGGAAGAGGACTTAGCATTGTGCTGTCCCCTGGAAGCCAAACCACTGACACCTAGACCTGGGGACCAGCAGACGCTTCACAGGTCACACTGCGCTGTTCTCCTTCCGTTTGCTCTTCCCCAGCCTCACAGCCCAGAGTTTTGTCCCCGTCGAGGAAACTCCATGGAAGCTTTCCTGGTTTTGCTTGGTCAGCCTTGTCCATCCGATAACCGTGGCTTTGAGTAACGGTGAGGGGTAGAGCCAGCGGCAATGTTCCTGGCTTTCAGAGTCTCCAAACCCAAGTCTTCCCAACCTGCCCCCGTCACACAGGTGCTGCTCACTGCCTGGGCATTGTCACCAGCCTGGAGGAAGGAGGGGGCCATGATGACCCATGATCAGGGCCTGGGGCAGGCAGCGCAGACCCTCTCCAGCCACATATGAGCCCTGTGATGGGACCCCACCCTGGTCCCCCGTGTAGACTTCCTCCAGGATACTGGGCAGTGGGCACTGCTGGGGGGCTCAAGTTCAAAGGCATCTTCTTGGCCAGGTATAGACCCTGTTTGCATTCACACGCACACACACATGCACACACATACACCGATGAACATGGGCAGGTAACCACGGCTGGTGTCTATATACATGATCACTCCACCCGTGCATTCATTCACTCAGTCATTCACTCAGTCAGCAGTATCAAGTTCCTCCTTTGGGTCGTCGCTGTCTGAGGTGCCGGGATAAAGGAGTGAATGAGACAGACACAGAGCCTGCTCTGGAGGAGTTCAGAGCCGGTGGGAAAGAGAAGCACTAAATCAGAGATTAAACAAAGTGCCTGGCCTTGGAAGATAACCAGAGGGTATGTTAAAATATTTTACTGATTGTGTGCGTGGATGCCAGCTCTGGCAGCCGAGCAGAATGCTGGGGATACTCCTCTGGGTCAGGCGCTACCATCTGAGAGGAGAGATCTTGGGGCCATCTGAAGGACCCTATGAGGGGTGGGGTGACAGCAGCTACTTACAGCACTGAAGAAGCGTTTCAATATTTTAACAAGCTGGTATGACTGCACCTGCGGGCACCAGCTGTAGACTGGCCCTGGGCAGAACAGCAGGATAGGCAACCTGGATCGGGTGTCGGGAAGGGCTTATCTGATCAGGAAATAGTTAAGCTGAGACCTGAGGATGGGGTAAGAGTCAAGAATGAGTGTGGCCATTAGGGGGTGCTGGAGGGGGTTCCAGGGAAAGCAAGAAGCACTTGGGCACACAGGGACCCAGAAGGGAGGAAGAGCATGGCGAGTTAAGGAAATACATGCACAGACTGTGAGGGAGAGTAATGTGAGACAGGCACGGAGAGTAATTAGCGGTCTCATCAGCAAGAGTGAGAGGGTGAGAGATGGGACCTTAATTTGATAGAAATTAAATTTCTACCACCCCACGGAATGGTAGATTGAAGGAGAAATTAAGTTCAATATTAGAAAAAAAATTTCATATTTGCCTGAGAGTCTTACCTACCATACAAGCTTGGGAGAGCGAGGCCCTCAGTACTTGGAACACACTCTCTCTCATGTTTTTAGGTCCCTGCTTAAATGCCACCTCCTCAGAGAAGTCTTCCCTGATTACCCTATGTGCAATAGCACTTCCTCCTTCATCACTTGCTAGCCCCCTTACCTCACTGTGTGTTTCTTACAGCACTGTTGTCACTGGCTTATTGGATATATTTCTTTAGAATGTAAGGTCTGTAAGAGTAGGGTCTTTGTTTCCGCAGCAACTAGAACAGTCCCTGGCCTTGGTAGGTGTTCGAAGAACGTTTGTTGAGTGCATATTAAGTGGATGAAGAATGATCCCGTGAAAGCATGCGAGTGAGGGCCATGCCAAGGAAAGAGATTGGCTTTGTTGTACAGGAGTGAAGGTGGGAGGGATGATAAGGACGCAGGCGGCTTTGTAGATTTGGGGGGTGGGGGGCTTGCGAGTGTTCCTTTCTGCCAGCTTCTTTTTTCCCTTAGAAGGAGGAAGCCAGACCACTGGCTGAGATGAAAGGAGCAGCTGAGGGCGGGGGTGGTTTGGGGAAAGTGAAGACATTTTTGCAGAGGAGAATATGAACAGTTGTGGAGGCATATTAGGCTTGTCGGGCAGAGCTGGTGTCCGAGCCTCGTTGAGGGGGACTGTCATTAGCTGTTGGTACTAATGTGCGTGGTTGTGTGTTTTTTCTTGAACAGCACCCAGCTGTCCAGGGGTGAGCAAAGAGACGGCAGCCAGGTGATTTTCTGGGGCTAGAGTTATACAAAACAGCTGCAAAGTGAGAACATTGAGGCAGAGGAGTTTTTCGTACTGGTGAATGAGTGGTTGATGGGCTGGGCAGGGGATTGAAGTTAAGGGAGGGGAAGTATGTGGCAAATTAGAGAAAATCTGGGACTCGTTAAAGCCGCAGCAAGGACATAGAACTGATATATTGGGAGTAGCTGAGTGAGTGAGTTGGATGGGTCAAAGTATGTGCTGGAGAGCAGGAATCTGCATTTCTGATTCAGGCTGGATGGCTGGGGTGATAATCGGGTCTCGGGTTTGGTTAAGGGATGAGGTGGCTTAAGTGATGTTAAAGGAGAAGGTCCCTGGAGAGGAGGAGGTCAAGCTTAGGGGCCTGTGTGTTGGAGGGGTTGTCCACATAAAGCACCAGAGTCACCCAGGGTGTTGGTGGAACTTCAGGAGAGAGGAGGACCATGAACCGAAAGCCAAGGTCTTCTCAAATGAGGGGCACCGTCAGGAGTCTGCACAAGGTGATGACCGCCTGAGGACTCCACGGAACAAGCCTCAGAGAACACCAGCCTTGCCCGGGGGTGAGGGAATGGTCATTTGGAGGGGACAATCAGGAGAAAGAAAGCCGTGCCCCTGCCCCCAGATCCTAAGGTACAGGCTCCAGGAATTAATCTCCAGGGGAGAACCAGTAACGATGGGCGGCGTAGACACTCTTCGATGGAGAAGGTGAAAGTGTAGGGAAGTTTGCTAATCGTCTTATGGGAATTCCAGAGGCTAGGAGAAGAATTTGGGAGGGAGCAGAGAAGTATAATCTGAATGTTTTCTCTGCCCAGTTCTTCCATCCTTTAGAATTACTCTTAATCATTACTCCACCGCATCTAGTCGGGAAGGCAGCCATGCTCTCACCCTTCTTTCTTTCCTTAGTTTTATTTGAGAATAAGTCAGACTTGTAGGGAGACAGCAAAGAGAAATAAACCCTAATGCATAGCTTTGCATACAATTTACCCCACGACGATTGCCCCAGCACATGTGTACGTGCCGCCACACTGCAGAACTTCTACAAGTAAGCTTTCTAGAATATTCATTGAATCAAGAACCTAGCACAAAGCACTAGACCATGTGCTGCCCTGCCTTGGAGAGAAAGTCTTTTCCTGAATAGTGTGCAAAGTACTAGCCTGGTCTCCCTAATATCCTCTGCTGCCATCACTACTGGGCCCACCATGCGCCATCATCATCCTGCCCCGTTAAAGACCATGAGACCCCTTTCCCAAGAGCCCGGTGCTCAGCTGGAGGCCTCTGGCTCGCCCCCTGGGCCAACAGCAGATGTGGGCTCCCATGAAAATGTGCAGGGAACGTGACAGGCTCCATGCCCTCCTGGGTCTCCGTGGTCGTATGGAATGCCTGTGCTGCCTTTATCCCAACCTCTCCTGGACCCAGGCAACTGAGCTATGCTTAGGAAACTCTGTTAAAGCCACCATAAGCTGCGTGTTCACTTTCTAAATATAGGTAAAAAGTGTTTAACAATTCCAGGCATTGCAGGGAAATGAAATACAATTTGTGTAAGTTCTTAGAAGTAGGAGAAAAGATGGATCATTTTAGGACCCACAAGTAGTGCAGCGGGGCTAGAGCAAAGAATACAGTTTGGAGATGTGCTAAGAATGGGCTGAAGCAGTAAGCATGGCGTGGAGCCGTGACCAAGATGGGTTTTGTTAGCCTTGTTAAGGGGTCTGCATTTTCTCCTGAGGGTAGTTGGGAGCTATTGAAGATCTTCTTGGGAGGACGGGGGAGTGGCATGATGAAATTCACATTCTGCACAAGTCATTCTGTCCAGGGTGAGGCCAATGCATTGGAGGCCACCAGAAAAAATCCAATGAGACCCCTTCATTATCCAGCTTCTGCCATCCAAGCTCAGAGGTCCTGGGGCGGAGATGTACGTGGGAGCCTTGCTTTCACTGGCCATGTTGAACGTGACTCTCATCACTCAGAGGCACCCTACTCTGCCTGCCCCAAGCACCAGGAATGAGGCTGGGGCTCTACTCACGCATGGCAGTCCTTGCAGGTGACCGCATCAGAGTGTTTCTGAAGACCGTTTGGGAGAAAGCAGGGGTGGAGGGCCTGGACAGCAATGGAGGGCACCCACTGGAGTGGAGGTGGGCATGCAACTACCCAGGGGAACAAGGATCCCAGGACATCTTTTGCTAGCCACAAGTCAAAATCTAGACTCTAGAGCAGTGACCACGTGTGCCAGTCAGCAGGACAGATGGAGGCAAATCCTGTTAGGAGACTAAGAAGAGGAGGCCACTGTTGGAAGAAGACACTGAGTCACTGTCTCTCCTCCCCTTGTCCCCTGAGCTGAGGCTGCACATGGCGTAGCAGGATTTTCTGATGGTTCTCCTTGACCTAGAGCTGCCTGTGAATTTTTTTTTTCTGGGTTCCTTGCTTAGTTCTCTCTTCTTTTTAATCTGTATTCATTTCCTTGGTGATGTCACCAAGTGCCAGGGTTTCAAATACAGGCTCTATGCTGACAGCTCCTACATGTGTCTCCAGACTGGACCTCTGGAACTTCCGCCTATTCAAAGTGTCCACTAGGGTGTTCACAGGATCCGGACTGAGAGTGTCCAGAGCAAACTGTACATCCCCCAAGTCTGCTGCGCCTTCACTCCTTTTAGAAAGCAAGTGGCAACTCCATCCTTTCAATTGTTTAGGCCCCAAATCTGAAAGACATCCTTGATGCCTCTCTCAGACCCCGCTTCCAGTCCATTATCCAATCTTGCTGGCTTTACCTTCAGTAGGTAGCCCGAACCTGGCCATTGCCACCCTCCACTGGAACCAGCTTGCTCCAAGGCCACCATCTTGTCCCATCTAGATTATTGCCTCCTAATTCGTATTCTTCCTTCCTCTCTTGGTCTGTTCTCCACCCAGCAGCCAGAGTGATCATTTCAAAAATAAAGTCACGTCAGGCTTCTGCTCAAACTTTGTCTTCGGCTTTCATCTCACTTGAAAGAAAAGCCAAAATTCTGATAACAGCCCAGAGACCCTATGCAATCTAACTCAGAATCCCTCTGACTTGTCTCCTACTACTTCTGTCTCTGTCCCACCCCATCCTTTGCTCTCCAGCCACACTGGCCTCCTTTCTCTAACTCAAACTCATGGAGAAAGTCCCCACCTCAGGATCTTTGCACTTGCTGTTCTCTCTGCCTATCTTCATTCAGATATTTGTAAAGTTCAGGCCCTCACTTCTTTTAGGTGACTGCTCAAATGTCACCTTTTCAGAGAGTACTCTGATCGCCCCTGCACCTGGATTTACTGTTATCCATAGCACTTACTGCCCCCTTATTTAACCATAATAGCGTAAATAATGCTATGTTAACAGATCCTAAGGTCAAAGGACTTATAACATAAAGGGTTACCCAGCTTATACTGGCTCAGGAGAGCCAATTGTTAAATTTTGAGGAAATTTGTGAGCTAGTTGTTAAGCACAGTCATTAAAAGTTAAATTAGATAAACTTACAATTAACAAAATTGTATTAAAAATAAAGGCCTTGGGGCTGGCCTGGTGGCACAGTGGTTAAGTTCTTACGCTCCACTTTGGTGGCCCAGGGTTCACCAGTTCAGATCCCAGATGCGGACCTATGCACCAATGATCAAGCCATGCTATGGCAGGCGTCCCACATATAAAATAGAGGAAGATGGGCATGGATGTTAGCTCAGGGCCAATCTGCCTCAGCAAAAAAATAAAAATGAAAATAGAGGAGAATCACGGCTGATGTTGGCTCAGGGCTAATCTTCCTCAAAAAATAAAAATAAATAAAATAAATAATAAAAATAAAGGCCCTAAATACTCAAAATACATCACTTCTCAATTATTTTACTATTAATCTATATTAATAGTTTATCATTACTACATAACTAATATCTCTCTGCTTGAGGTTATTTGTATCTCTTTTATCCGTGTGGTGGAAATACTATATAATGATGTGCTGCTGTGCATCTTTGCCTAACTCCTTGTCCAGTCACGACATGTTCAAATCAGCCACATTGGGAATATTTGCATACCACTGAAATCAGTAAATGCTACAAATCAGGGCTTGATTGTTTTTTTGTGTGTGTTTGTCTAGACTTAAGGAAATTATGCGGAAAATATTTATGATGCAGATTAAACTTAAAAATGTGCCATGCCTGCAGCCATTACACTGTGAATAGCACAAAAAGCTGAGGCACTATTCTAGTATTCAACAACTAACACCTAGCAATGAGGCCGCTCACACCATTGAGGAATGAGTGAAGTTCCGACACATACATCTTCATCGTTTCAGTTTCATCGTACTTGTTAACATAAATGAAAATATCAACCAAATTCTTGGAACTACGCTCACTCATCACTTGTAACGCTAGGTTGATTATGGGTGCAAGACTTCAGCAAAAATGAACCAGAGTATTCTGTGAGTATCAATTGGATATACGGAATTTCATTATAGAGTACTGTATCTTTTATTATTTGTCAATTGCATTCTTTATATCAGTAAAGTTTATAATAAACATTCACACACACCGTACATATATACATCCCTTTTCCCTCCCACCTTAGAGAGCTGGTTGTTAAACATTTACCAGACCACCCCTGGGTTTATCCCTCATGCAGACTCTGTGTCCATCATGGGTCATCTGTTCCCATCCCTCACGCTGGGCCCGGGCGATGGACTTCCACCACTTGCAGCACTGCTGGTCGTTGTGGCAGAGGATGAGGGCCAAGTCAGACACACACTGGCTTCTAAGGGCTCTGCCTAGAAGTGAAATGCACCACTCTGCTCATATTCCATTGACCGAAGGAAGTCACATGGCCACACCTACTTTAAGTGATCAGAGAAATGACATCCTATCACGTGCCTGGAAGGAGGAAAAGGAGAACTGGAATACCGGGGAACAGTCCGAAGGACCACCACAACATATTAGGCACTATGCACTTATTGTGTGCCCCACCCTCACACTTGAACTAACATTCCCTGAGAGTTTTGTTCCCTGCTGTATCCCAAGCACCTTGGAGAGGCTCAATAAATACTTACTGAGTGAATCTGAGAGGAGACTAGCCTGAAGGAAGAAGGCTCTGGAAGCAAGCCCTCATGGATCAATGGAGAGGGTCATCATTTCATGATTTCTCCAAATCTGGGTAAGCAATCTGTTTCTATCATCCCCCACCCCACCATATGCAGCTGGAAATTTGTGGCCCAGGAAATCACATAGATGCATGTGGCTCTGTGTCATTGGAATAGGCCCTAGGGCTAAGGAGTGGATGACTCCTGGGAATGGGTGCTGACAAAACCCCAGGGGGAGGTCACTGACCCAGCCTGGGACCAGGGAGAGGCACACAGGACACAAGAGAAGGAGATGCCTGAGACTAGTGCAGGTGCAGGGTTGGTCCTGAGAGGGCCTCCTTGCCCCAGGCCTTGTCTTGCTCTCAGGTGCCTAGCTTGCCTCACCCTAGTCCTGGCCCCGTGGCCAGGTCTTCTCCAGGAACTCCCGATTCTACAGTTTAATAGGTAAGTTCAATGCCATCAGCTATTTCTTCCCAACACAGCCGGACAGAGCATATGCAAGAGAATTCTGAGCTGAGGCAAAGTTTCCTTCACTCGTTGTCTAGATCTAAGACTTTAATAAACTCCAAGGGCTGAATTAAGGCTCTGAGTGGTGAGAGGTTTGGCCAAGTCATAAGGAGAGGCATCATGTATTCTAGAATAAGCCTCAGGTGTCTACGTCAGTGTTGGAACCTTGAAGCTCAGGTGTAGATTGTTGTTCCAATTGGGTTCGCTGCTATCACACACCTGGGAGGCCAACAGCACTAACTCGCACTAGTTGGTGCTAAAGACAGTACTACACTAGGCTTTCATACATAGCCATGCATTGCTGTAGGACTGGTGTACATTCTGAGAAATGCATTGTTAGGTAACTTTGTCATTGTGCGAACGTCATAGAGTGCACTTACACAAACCTATATGGTAGAGTCTACTACACACCTAGGCTCTATGGTACTGATCTTATGGGACCACTGTCATACGGGCTGTCCATTTTTGACAGAAACGTTGTTATGTGGCGAATGCCTGGCTTCATTCGTTAACTAGTACCTCAACTCTGTTAGCTCGGTATTTCCTGTTTGTCAAAAGAGCAAACTGAGTCTTGGAGAGATTAAATAACTCTTCCGAGGTCAACAAGGAAGTGGCAGAAATCGGGATTTGAAGGAAATCTTTCTGATTCTGATGTCCGGCCCTTCTAAACGAGGACTCCTCTATCAACCTGAGAGAAAAAATTAGACACCATCAGCCAGGCAACGTGAACTCAAGACACGGGGTTTAACTGACCTTGTTCACAAGGTCGAAAAAACACCACTAGCATTTCCACATTTCATTCATACGACAGGCTCTCACTGAATTGAAATAAATCCCAGTTGGACCATAACAGCTTTTTTTTCTTTCAATTTTTATTGAACACAAGTATTCTGACAGAATGCAAAGTCAAAATTCTCAGTTAGTACTCAGTATTTACACCAGTGAGAATGGAAACAAAGGTGGTATTGATGTTTCACTTGGTAAAAAGTTTATAACAAGAGAGAAGGCCCCCGAAGTAGGGAATGCTGGGTAGGGATGTTAATGGAGGTCTGAAAACCTCCATCCAGACAGACAGCCTAGGGTGAAAACCTGGGATTTGGAAGGCTCCATAGAAAAGTGTGAAAAGAGAGTTCCACTTCAAAAGCTGCACTAGATACACTACGGCCCTTCAGGATTTGGAGACCCCGCGCACGGCACTTGAGCGCCCCTCCAGCAGAACTTGGCCATGCCAGCATTTATGTGAATACATATGTACGGCACATACACATATAGACACATAGATGTGGGAAACTGGTAGAGTTGATCTTGCCTTCAAAAAATTAAAAAAGGAAAACTATAAGCTTTTATCTCTTAACATAAAAGATAGAACATCTTGAAAATAAAGTGACTCCCTCTTTGATTTTAGAGAAAGCATTGCTCTGTTTTTTTTCGGCTTTTTTTTTTTTTTTTTTAAAGAAAGGGAAGCTCATGCATGCAGAGACAAATCTATGTATAACTGGGCAGGGGCAGACCAAAAGGTGGGCAGAATCTTGGGTTCCAGCTAATGGCGGAGCCAGGTTTCTGGGTGGGTCAGGGGCTCGGCTGCCCTGGGCCAGGTTATCTGAGGGTTGACTATACCTCTTTCTCTTCCTAAGCATCAGAAGCAAAATCACTTTGCCTAACCACAACCGCTCGGAGTGAAACGCACAGTCTCGATGAGGTATGGTGTGAGCTTGGCCTAGGTAGTCAAAGCCGTTAACATCACAAGATGCAGAACTGATTCCACTGACATCCTGGAGACGGGATGTGCCCACCACGCCCCACTGGGTCCTCTCCGTCTCAGACCCCCACGGCTCCCATTCCGCCGTGTGCTCTAAGAGCCATCCTCACGCGGCTTGTTCCTGAGGGCCTGGGCATTTGAACCATAGATTTGTGCCAGCCCTAGAATCAAAGGAGCCAGAACTGGGTACAGTGGGATCCTCCATCTCCATCCCCGGGAGCTGAGAAAATGCAAAATAACCCGACACTGAGCAAATGACAAGACCATTATTTTTTCACAGTTTGAAATGAAAATCTAGCATATTGCCACTGATCAGACTGCAGAAGTGTGAGAACATGGGGGAGCGAGGCCCACACAATGGACTCGGGGCAGGCCTTCCCCTCGCCTCTTGCTGCTTTGAACCTTAGGAAAGGAACACGTGCCAGGGGGCTGGCTTCTGTTGACCTAGCATCATCTTTATCCTCATCATCACTTTTATTCCATTTTCTTTGTTTAAAGGCTTCAATTCCTTTGAAGAGTTATTTTTGTTTCCTGAATAGTTTTTTTTCTGAACTATCTGCTATACCTTCCACAACCAAACTATGTTGAAGTTTTATTTCAATACTATGACAAAAACACGTTTCACACTAAGATATTCACGCATCCACAGTGCACAAGCTTGCAGGTCTAAAGTAGAATGAGAAAAAAAAGCAAAATTTCTATACAAAGGGCTGGCTTTTCCCTTCTCCCCCCTCCCATCCCCCTTAAAGTTTCTGTATTTTTTTCTCCCACTTGGTTTCCAATCCAGGAAAGTTGTGTTATGACTCCAGACAGCAGGTCGTTTTTTTCTCTTTTTCTTTTGTTTCTACAAATGCTGCCTAAGGGAACAGAAGGCTGATGTTACTTGACTTCAACAGATTTCCAAAAAATGACACTAATTCCCTGAAGCGCACATCCTCTTTGCTCAAATCTAGATTCTGGGCTCAAAAGGAAACTGTATGTATATATTTTATTTGGCTTTCTACAAAAAGGGGATGTTGGGGGTAAAAATGTGTGTTCACCAAGACCAGCCCCAACTATACAATCTTCTCTGCTTCATTCAACAAAGCCTAAGAAGTCCTTCAAAAGGAAGGACTTGGATGCCTGGGGAGCAGATCCTTTTCACAGATACAGGCCAGGTGGTGGCTAATCAGAAAGTGGTCTAACCCCCGAGGAAACACACAAAGAACCGAGAACGAAAAAGCAAAACCATTCCAGAACGAGATGGATTTTCACCTGAGTTGCACACAGGCAAAAATTTCCAATGAGACTGGGGGGAAAGAGCCACTGTAAACAATCATATTTTGTAAAGTTGTCCTGTGCTAAAGCAAGCCTGTGAGGATCCTGCCCGCCTCTAGGCAGTATGTGTAACTTTAAAAGAAAAAAAAAAAAAAAGGCAGCTATTTTACACGGATATTTAAACACAACCAAAGTCAAACATTTGTCAATTTGTAAACACTGGAAAACAAAGTTGGCAGAAAGGGGGGAAAAAAAAACAGGAGTGAAAAAGAAAAGGAAAGAAAAAGAAATCCAAATACTGCAAATTGAGATCTACCCCCAGAAGCTGCAATTTGGCATTTTTCCTACAAAACGAGAGTCTACGTGGGAACTGAATTCAGCTAGAAAGGGTGACACACTTTGCATACTGAACAAATTACAAAGTGAACAGAAATTATAACTTATTTATGAGGTTTTACAGAGTTCAAACTCGACTGAAAGTATAAAAATAAACTTGGACTTTGTTCATTCGGTTAGTCTTAGTGCCTGGAAGTATTTCTCTGCAACTGGTCTGTGCCAATCGGGCAACACCACGTGCGGTCTTCCTGAACCTAGATTTTTTTTTTCTGAGCTTCCTAGATTCTTAATTTGGGGTCCTTTTGTTTGATTTTTAAATGGTTTCAGGGAACGGAGTGTCCTAGTTTGGCTGTGGGTTTAACCTTTTCGTCTCATTTTCTTACAAGTGAGTGGGCAACAAAGGAACCCTTTCTATAAACCTACAAAAAGGAGATTCCATGTTTATCTGTTTAGTTTTTTTTTTTAAAGGCAAAAGACACTAGAGGAATGAGATGTGTTTGTGTGTGTGCGTGTGTGTGTGTGTGATATTGGAAATGCTCTGGTGAAGCTGTTGTGTCACTTTTTCTTTTTGATCTTTGCTCGTTTCTCATCACCCATCATGCTTTGCTCTCATTCTCCTTTGTTTGCGTGGCGTCGTTGGGGACCGTCTTGACTTCGGCTGGCGCTGGCTTCGTTTCTGTCTCCTGGGACTCCGACTTTGCTTCTACGGGGCCCTTCCTGCAGAGAATCAGAAAAACAGCACTGAGACCAGCGTCTGCAGTAACTCACCCTTCAGCCAGTCCCTCGGGAGGGGCTCCAGTCGGAGCGCTGGTCTCCAGCCTTGGCCGCACGTTGAATCACCTGGGAGCTCTAAATATCACTGACACCTGGGCTGTACCGCCAGAAATCCTGATTTAATTGGTCTGGACATGGTGACTTTTAAAAGCACCCAAATGATTCTCATGTGCAGCCAAAGTTGAGAGCCACTGACTCAGAGGAATGAGACCTTTCTTGTTCTAGCCCTAATGCAAAGCCAGGGGCTTGGTCTTTACCTGGGTTGGTGGAAGGGGGTATAAGATGACATCTTTTCCTCACGCTCATTGGCTGCAGCAGCCCAGCTTGGTATAAATGAGGCATGCTGGGCTGGGCTCCCCAGGACTGATTCCAGGGGACCCCTATGTAAACCACCTGCTCTTGCCTGTCCCCACCCTCACCTCACTCTGTGCTCTGTGTTTCATGGTGACGCCTCAGTGGCTTGCCCGGGCAGGGTGAGAAAATGCTCTTTGTTACTGGGAGTCTGGTGAGAGGCTAGAGTGGGCTCCATGCTATGGGGGGAGATGACTGGGGTGGAGTGGGCAGGGCTATCGGAATCCTTTTACTTCCTGACTGAGATTCAGGGCTCCTGGTGAGGGTCCCCTTGCAGCTCTTGGGGGCAGCACCACAGCTTATCTGGTGGCAGACACAGGAGCCTCTATAAAAACCCAGGCCTGACTCTGTCTGGATCAGACCCAGGAGCAAGAGTCTGGTCTAAGGACGCACTGGTGCAGGCTCAGACCCCAGCCCCAGCTGGTGCCGCAGCATTTTGGCATCGCACTTAAGAAACCTGTAAGCTTAAGGATCTTCCTTGAACTTGGAACTCCAACAATCATTCGGTGTTCAGGAGTTCTGAGTCTTCCCGGCTGCTCAAGATCAGGAGAAGCAAGAGAAGGTGGTATGAGTGTGAGGGGCATCTGGTGGGAGTGTGACAGAGCCTCCTGGACCAGATCCTCTCCCCATGGGCCTTGGGGTCTGCCTTTTCTTCCTGCATAACGGTGCCATTCCAATGGGGACTCAGCCTGGCTCTGGATAACACACTGACTGTCTGTGGGCCCCAGGGTGGCCGATAAGGGCACCTTGGCCTCCTTAGCTCACTACCCAAGCTATGCTCATCAGTGGCCCGACTGCAAGGGCTCCCCCAGGGAAAACAGAAGCCACCACTAGGATGATAAGGATAAGACATAATTAACATGGCCTAATTAGTGAGCAGGCGGCTGCTTGCTGGGCCCTGCTGCTGTCCCCGCTCTCTCTGCCTTATCCCAGCCCCTTGGTTGACAGTCGCCTCAGAGAAGCCCTGGATTAGGCTGAAGACGCATCTAACAAGGAGGACACAGCACAGCACAAACGCACACCACCACGGGACACAACCCGACGACAGCAGACAAAGAGAGGCCGTACTCGGTCTTTGCTGGTGCAGGCGAAACAGAGCTGTCTGCAGTGGAAGGAGCAAGCTCAGGGGCTTGTCCACTGGCCCCAGCGGCGGGAGCAGGAGAGCCCAGGGCTGCAAAAACATCCTTTGCAAGGTCAATATCTGGGGTCTTGAAGTTCCCTTCGTCCATTTTAAAGTCCTCGCCCTGGGCAGGGTTTGTGGCGCTGACGGAGGCAGCCTCCTCCCTCTTTGGGCTAGTGAGGGCTGTGGCCGCCTCGGTCGGGCTCTTCACCACGCCTGGCTGGGTGGGCTCGGGGTCCGGGCCTTTGGTGCTGGGAGCCTCCTGCTTGGCCTGGGGGGCTTCTGTGGCAGGAGCAGCTGCTGCTGCTAGGGGACTGGCTGTCCCTGTGGAGGCAGGGCCTGGTGCAGGAGCCGGCTTGCTTGCCGGAGGGGCCTTGGAGGCCTCCCCGACACCGGCAGGGGTGCTTGGGCTGAGCACAGCCCCCTGGTTAGCCAGGACACTAGAAGACAAATTGCTGGCAGCAGGGGCTGAGGTCGGGGTGTCGCTCAGGTCAACGAGGGGGGCAACCTTGGGGGCTGATGCCGGGGGTGGGGAGGAGGCGGTGACGCCGGGCCCCTTGGAAGGGGTGGCCTGGCCAGCGGGCACAGAGTTTGAGTCAGGTGTGGCCGTGGCTGGGGGGGCAATACTGGAAGTCAGGGTGGTGGTCTCACTGGTGGGGCTGTTCTGAGCAGTGGCAAAAGTTTCGGTGATAGTGTCAGAGTTAGCGGTGACGGTGGTGACAGAAGGCAGCATGTCCTCGACAGTGGCTGTGGTGTCAGCAGGCAGCCTGTGGGGAGGACAGGAAGTAGAAGAGAATAGACAATGAAGCTGAGACGACACAGAGAAGCAGGGGGAAGGAGGGGGCCATGGGCAGAGCATGCAGTTATGCACAGGCACAGACACAGGCCCACAGAGAAACGAGGATGCGAGAGGAAGCACATGCCCAGGCGGGCAGAAGAGGAGACAGGAGACGACAGAGAACGCGGGAGTCTAAGAGGGACCTGCTAGCCCTTCCTCCCTGCTGACTCCCTTTCAGCTCTCTGCACAAGGCTCCCTTTCCCTACAGCCCCGTGGGGGCCTTTCTGATCCCTGCCTGCATCTCGACTCAAGGAGAGGCAAGCTTCCGTTCAGCATCCATCACTGCAGGCGTCCTAGGTCCCCGAGGAATTGGGCCCAGCTGCCCTGCAGGGCTCCACAGGCAGTGATGGGGAAAGTCAGGAATAAGGCAGCCACTGAGTGCTCCAAATGGCCCCTAAGAGCCATGGGTTCTCCAGCCAGAGATTTTGTGCTTCCATTAAACTCTATTCCCTTCAAACTAATGGTACCCATGACAGCCAGGCAGTCATTACAACCACAGCTGGACATTGTCTCTGACTGCAGGTCCCCGACGTTTCCCAGAATAGGAGGGCCAGGGAGCTTGACCAGGTCCCCAACTTCCCTCACTCTTTTAGAAGGAATGCAGAAAACCTAGAATTCTTGGGAATTCTCCTAAATAGACTCTGCTAAGCCTTGCAAAGCTCAGCCTCTCTCATTGAAGTTCAGCCACCTTAAGCCATTTTCAGGATGTGTGTGTAACTTGGGAACAGGGTTTAGGGACCCCACTTATCCAAGGAGCCCTTTAAGGGCACCCACAGCCATCCAGATAGAACCAAGAATGCCTTCTCTCTAGGGAGAGAGTGGGGTCAGGCATTTCTCAGCCAAGGCATTTCTGGCCAAGGGCTCCAGAACTCTGGCCTGCAATGTCTGGCTGGGAGCTGCGGGTGGGAAGAACGAGAGGTTTGGGTAGGATGGTGAGGTGGGTGTGGGGCTCTGCTGAGGAGGTGCCAGCCCCTCCCGCCCACGTACTCGGGCTCCGTCAGCGGTGTGGTCTCGTTGGGCTCTGTGTGTTTCCCTCCATCGTGGTTTGGGGTCCGCTCCTCCTCAGTTCGCACCTCCACAATGGGCTCCTTGGATTCATCTTTCCTGTGGAGAGAGTTCTGTTGGTTTGATCCCAGGGAGCTGGGGAGGAAGGGGGCTCCCAGAGAAGCCAGCTGCTACTGAGGCACCAAGGCCTGACCCAAGGCTGGCAGGGTGGGCATCTGGGGCCAGATCCAAGTGCTTGAGCCTCAGTCTCCACTCTTACAACTCTGTGACCTTGAGCATCTGATGGGTTCATCCTTGCCTCCATTTCCTCATCTGTAAAATGAGGCAAATAATAGTCTCTAGCTCACCTGGCTGTTATGCACATTAACTAAGATAATGAATGTACAGTGTGTAGGATGGTGCCTGGCACAGATAAGTGCTCAAATCATCTATATTGATATACATGTAAGCACGTACGTGTGTATGTACACATACGTATATGTATATATGATGCTGGCATGTGCAGTGCTAACAACTTATTTCCTTGCTCTATCCCTTCTCACCTTGTTCCAGCTCAGCCCCACCCAGTGATAGTCTGTGAAGGCGCCTGCTAATTGGGATCTGTTCTCCAGAGATGCTGGAGGCGATGGCCCCTGGATCGTCAGCTCCGGGAGGACAGCAATTTTCTCTTTCATTCCCTGCTGTACCCTGTGCCTGGGAAGAGTGCCTTGCCCACTGTAGTGGCACGATAAATATTTGTGGAGTGATGTATGAATGAATGAGTGAATACATGAATGAATGACAGCAAGGCAAATGTGTCTCTCAGATGCCGGTCCCTCCATGGCAACTCCCCTCCAGGTTTAGCTCTGACAATTCCCCTCATTTTGATCTGTGCAGGTATTTTCAAACTTCTGTGGGATTCTAATACACTAGATGTGGGGTTGGGCCCGAGAGTCTGCTTTTCAAACAGGCACCCCCAAAGACCATGCTTTGAGAAACATTTCTTTTTCCCCCTTGGGGTTTCCAAATGGGGAAACAGAAGGGGCTCAGTTGCAGGGGCCCCCGGGCTGGGGCAGATCCTGGACCTCAGCAGTGGTGGGTGGGTCTCTACTCACGAGAAGGCGGCTTTGCCCTCCTCCATGTCCTTGCCCTTGGCTCCGGGCCCAGCTTTTCCGCACAGGTTGACGGTGATGCACATGAGCAGGCCACACTTGTTCAGGAAGTAGCAGGTGATGTCCACAACCACAAGGAGCAGGACAAAGATGACGATGAGGATGCCCACGATGGCCCCGGTGCTCAGGCCTGATGTGGGGCTGCCATTGGCTTGAGTGGGAGGGGGAGAGAGAGATGGCCGGTGGTTAATACGCTGAGATGCAGACCCCTGGACTCTGCAGAGCAACAGCCCCTGGGGGTGGGGTAGAGCCCTCAGGACAAAGTCACGGCATTTGTGTCCAGGGTGGCACCTTCCCTGGGGCCTTTCTATGCCCAGGTGTTGAGACGACGGGGTCTCTTTCTATCTTCAATAGGAAGGGATGGCAGCCTCACCTCATAGACTAGGGGACAGAGGCATGAGAGCAGGGGCTGGGAGCCATGTCTCCATCCCCGCCCTCAACTTCTGAGCCTCCTCCAGACTCACACTCAGCTGATCTCTGCGTGAGCCCTGGGAGAAGCTGGTCACTCATTTCAGGCTGAGCTATGGCTCCTGGGAGTACAAGGGACAGGGTCCCAGGTGGGAGTGGGAGAGGGTTCCCAGGGCTTAATTTGGGCATGTGGTGACATCAGATACAACAGGATGCCCAATACCTACCCCGCTCCCTTTCCCCCTCTTTAGGAACAGCTCCAGAGGATCCCGATAGGGGACCACATCAGCTGCCTGGCTTACCCTTCTTCACTGCACCCAGGAGGACACATGAAGCCCATTTATTTTGGAGACATGGAGGCCTCCCCAGACCCGGTGGGCGAGGTGAAAGGTTCTGGAAATACTCACCATCTGGGAGTCAGGCACACTTGGATCAGACTTCGGGAAAACCAGCAGACTCACCCAGAGATGCATACCCACATGGACAGGCACACTCACACTCAGGACAAATGCCCACCACTGATGGACACACATTCTCACATTCAAGCAGTACCTAGCACCCTCGCTCTGTCTGGGCTCACTTTGAATGACTCAACCCCTGTGTCTTACTCTCCTGGTGTAAGGAGAATACACCCACAATCCCCCTCAGGGCCTGGGCTATTGATGGTATCACAGAAGGACCCCAGGCTCAGCTGCCAGGGCCCCCTCATGATGAATGTTAGTTGGCTGAGTTGGACCCACTGGCCACTTGGTGATTCTCACCAGTGTCTGGGAGATGATCAGGCATGCTACAGGAAGCGAGAACCCCTGTGGAGCTCTGCCTAGAAGCCAATGTGGAAACAATGACCCCAGACTGAAATGTGGGCCCCTCTTCTTTGTTTTTGCTCTTCTGGGAGGATAGGGTTCCAGAAATGGTAGCCCCACTCCACCACCAGAACTTGTCTGAAGCTTCCTGTGCCCACAGGACCTACTGGGATTACCCAGGTCTGTTGACTGGAGGCAGGAACTGTGGCCGACACTACCTGGGGCTCACTATGCTTTTGCTGAGTGCCAGGCCAAGCCCAGTGGCCTGCCAGCCACATATCATGCCAGATAATGGAAGGACCATGTAACCCAAGGTAACGGGTGCCATAGATGGGCCACATGTTCTTTTCTCCTGCAGTCTGTTCCAGGGGGCACTCCTCTGTCTGCCCCAGGGGTCCCCGCTCAGGCATTGCAGAGCTTCTTCAGTGGCAGTCCCACTCTGCTGGTCCATATTTCAAACTTCAGTTCCGGGTACAGGCCACCAGCCCAGTTGGCCAGAGATGACCACTCACAACCTAATTTCCAGCACCCAGGGAGCAGCTGGGCCTGAGCTGGTGGAGATACCCAAGCTCTTGAATATTTTTGGTCCCTTTGGGACGTGGGTCTTGCTTCCCAGTCTTTCCTCCTCAGGCTCTCTTGCTGGTCCTTTCCACCCCTGCACTGAAGATCCCAGCCTATTTCCCAGGAACACCCCGAGACTGGCAAAGGGCCCTGTGCTTGGAGGCCCCAGCTCTAGCCCCCTTGTCTCTGGGCTTCGGCAGCAGGAAACTGGTCCCCAGCCTGCAAGGTCAGCTAGAGCTGGTCTTTTTCCTAGCAGCTCACTAAAGCAGCAACAAAGCCATCCACTCTGCTTCCCCACAGTCCTCATACATTCCACCCAAATAAGCAAAGAAAGCAAGGCACGCCTTCCTGATCTTCACAATCCCAAAGCTGTTTCCCAAAATAGAGAAGAAGTATCAGCTTTGGGCTTTCTCTCCATCCCATGACACTGGGCTGGGAGTCACTGCAGTCTCTGACATCAGCACCCAATAGGGGTTAAGTGCCTACTTCCTGAAGAAGGAGCCTACAATATTTTTGTTGGGGAGAATGTCTGTATTTTTGGATTCAATGACACTAACTCTACATTCGGAAATTTATTCACAAATATGGTTTTAGGGGACTAATCATATCTCTAAAGAGGAAAAATAAACCACTGCAAGGCTGCTCTGTGTGTGAGAGGCAGCGGCAGGTGTCCAGCTGGTGCTCAGGGCTCACCTGGCCCAGCTGGGAGGCTATACTGGTTCTGAAGGCCAACACCTCGAGCATGTTCTGGGAAGGGCCAGGATGGCAAAGATGCTGACTGTGACGTAAAACACAAAGTAGGGCATTGTCTTCCCTTTCATTGGATATAAAATTCCAGTTCTTCCTCCTGGCCTAAAAGGCCCCGCGTTTGCTGTGGCTCTCCCACTCTGACCATCATAACTCGTGGCACTGACCTCCTACCCCATCCCTGTGTCTCAGCCAGGTGGGCCTCCATTCTACCTGCTGAGCACACCTAGCCCGATCCTGCCTCAGGGCCTTGCTGATCCCTTGCCTGGAACACTCCATCCCCATCTTCCCATGGGGAGCTCTCTGTTGTCGTGCAGGCCTCAGCTCAGATGTCGTGTTCTTGGAGAGGGCCCCCAGGCCCTGCTCTCTTATCTGGTGAGGAACCTCTACTCCAAATCTACCACATTACCTGTTTTATTCTCTTCTTACCACTATCTGCCATTTTCTGTTCATTTACATGCTTTTTATCTGGCTGCTCCCTCTAGCCTATCCCAGCCGGTATTCCATCTATCTTATGTCTCCCCAGCATCTAGGACAATCCAACTTATAGGAAATGTTAAAAGAATATTTGTTGAACAAATGAATAGGTGTTTCAACTGGAGATGAGAACACTGTCTCCAGATATTTAAAGAGATGTCACAAGAGGAAAGTAGTCTTGTTCAGTATCACCAATGGATGGAAACCGTGGGAGAGGGAGGTGGATTTCAGCTTTATACAAGAAAGAGGTAACAAACAGAGCTACTCAAATGTAGTGTGGGCTCCCTGTGGCTGCAGCAGAGGCTGGACAGCCCCTTGGCAGGGATGTTGTAACACCATGGATGAGGTTCCTGCTCTGGGCAGGGCCTAGGATGGAGGGTGTCTTCTTCAGCCATAGAGCCTGTCATCCTACAGTGCCCACCATGTGGCACGGATTCCCTAATGTCAACCTCCTCCAGAGCGGGTACTGAGAAGGACTTTTTCCCAGAAGACGAGTGCTCGGCAGGTCCCATCTTTATTGTGATTTTATTTTTACAAGAAAAATAAATACCTTGTAGTGTAAGCTTTTTCCATTTGCAGCAGAATTCCTGGGGTGCTTTGTTAAAAATTCAGATTCTAGGGCTCCCCAGTTCTATTGAATCAGAATCTCTGGAGGTGAGGCTCAGGAGTCAGGATTTGATCAAGCACCTGAAGTGATCTTTATGCATCCTAGAGTTTGAGGACCAACGTTTCCAGGACTTCTTGTCCCTGCATTATAATGAATAACAGCTGTTCCTACGACGCATCACCCAAGGATGAGCTGTGGATTCTCACCTGGTGACCTTGACCTAACTGATGTACTGGATGGATGAAGAGAAAGCAAAGATTATCTCCAAAGGCAAAGGGACCACTCAGTTCTAGACTTCAGACAAAGTCTAAGAGTCCAGACTGTAGCGGAAGTGAAGTGCTCCTCAAGCTGGGGAAAGAGTGTGCGTAGCTTTTACAAAAAAAGCTGTAAATAAGGGAAACAACAGGATACCAAGAAAAGGGTATTCAAGTCAAGCCAACACTCATCATCTCTCGGTGGATGTTACAGAATTGTTTAGTCCAGGAAGGTGAGAGGGACGAAGGGTATCTCCTGCATTTTATGTAGCACTTTACAAAAGGAAGAAGTAAAAGCCTTCTGGGGTCTATCTTTGCATGATCTTCCCCCGACCTCCCTTGTCTAACGTGCCCGCACACCTGCGCGCAAAGAATGCTTCTGGGGAACAGTTCCTCCATAAATTCTGGGGTCAGAGCCGCCCCGAACAGCGAGGCAACGAAACCGGGGCTGTCCATCTTCTGTGGTTCCTGGCATGGGAGGGGCTGGCACTGACTAGGGAACTGGCTTGCCCCATGACTGAGACCCACATATGCCTACTGTCTTAACTGGCTCAAAATGGGAAGATGGGTCCAGATGCGCAGGTGGGCCTGAGTCATTGTGCCATGGATCTCGGTGCAGCAGGAGTGCCCCCCACCCCCGACTCAGAACCGCTGAGCTGGGGTTCTGTTTCACTCAGAAACCCCTTACACGGCTGCTGGCTCCTTCCTGGAATCTGCTCAACAGATGGCTGGTGTCCAATTAAGTGTGATTAGAAACAGCATAGGGTTTGCCAAGAGAACCTTCTCTCAGGTTCTCTCTATCACAAGGTCACTCTGTGCAGCCTCTGTTAGGGGATTTTAAAGGGAGCTGCAAAATTGGGAGACCTTGCTAGAGTTGTGTATCTTGTGGCCCAGAGTGTGCCTCTGACCCCAAAGTGATCACCTCCCAGTTCTGTAAAGGAAGGTCCCCCTCCCCCTGCCTGCTGGGGACTAGGAAAGTCCAAGGAGGCAATGACCCACAACAGCTCTTAGGATCCCGAGAAAAACAGATAGCTCTCCATTAGGAAAGTATTTCTTTTGCTAGAACTTCACTCAGCAGGCTACAAGTTTGGGATACAATTTAAATGCTCTCTCGGGTAATCAAAGCCAGCCCTGGTGGTCTGGTGGTTAAGATTTGGGGCTCTTATCATGGCAGCCTGGGTTCATCTCCTGGTCAGGGAACCACACCACCTGTCTGTCGATTGTCACACCGTGGTGGCTGTGTGTTGCTGTGATGCTGAAAGCTATGCCACCAGTATTTCAAACACCAGCAGGGTCACCCCCGGTGGACAGGTTTCAGCGGAGCTTCCAGACTAAGAGAGACTAGGAAGAAGGACCTGGCCACCCACTTCTGAAAAAACTGGCTATGAAAACCCTATGAACAGCAGCAGAGCATCATCTGATACAGTGATAGAAGGTGAGAGGACGGTGCAAAGAGACGGGGCAGGGCTCTGCTCTGCTGTACACAGGGTCCTGGGAGTCAGAATGGACTCAAGGGCACTAACGACAAGTGGGGTAACCAAAGTTATCCAGCTACACATGAGGCGGAGGGAGAGGACTTTTGACACTTTGTAGGACACACACTATCAAATAAAATCAGAACACGCCAGTGAGTTCACATGAAATGTTATTTCCTTTAATAACGCAAAGGTGTAAACTTCATAAAGGCCTCGCTGATTATCTACACAACAATGTTAGCATTCTTATTAGTAGAAAAACGTGATCCAAACCTGCCATATAAATATTCCAAAATGAGCAGAGAAACCCTGTGGCGCGTGGAGCGTGGGCAGCGCGGATACAGAGCACAGGGGCAGCTGAGCTGGGTGGCGAGCGCTCACTCCTGCAGGGGTCTCTAAAGGCCACTCTCAGGGATTCCTGGAGCGTTGGGGGCTGCAGCCATCACTGAGAAGTCAGTGTCCAGTGGGAGAGGGTGTGCCCCAGTGCTGTCTCCTGAAGGGATCCCATTACAAACCATGGGCCCGCTGTCTGAACAGGCCCCCTGCAATGAGCCCTAAGTTGCTTCAGCTGAGGTCTGCTTGGCCCCAGGGACAGGGTCATGTCAAACCTCCCCATACTTTGGGCCAGATCTCCAAAGACTTCCTTCAGAAACACTGACACTGTCCCTCACCTATGGGTAAGACTGGGACCAGGGTAGGGCAGACCTCTTTGATGGGCCCTCCTGGGGGAACATATGACTTCTGCCCAAGATGATATAAAGAGCATGCCGGGAGCCAGGAGGACAGGGACGGGTCACCTGCGTGAGGACCGATCTCTAACTCTCTTGGCCTCCCTCCAGCTCTCACTAATTGACCTGGGACTCTTACACCATGTGCCTCTCCTCATCGCTCTTGTGCCTGAGAACCAAGGCTGCTTCTGCTGCCCTGATGAGGACGGAGGTCAGGGAGCCAGGAGGCGAGGTTTAGGAGCCAGGAGGCGAGGTTTGCAGCGGGGCTGGAGGCAGATGGGGCTGGGACGAGAGGCACCACCCCACCTGAGCTGTTGGGCCGCTTGCGGCCTCCAGGGTCTGCACTTGAGCCTCTAACTGTGAGTGCTGGGAATGTGGGCCTATACTAACCCACACAGGCAGCCCTGCCCCACAGACCATGGGATCCTCTGGATTCCCAAAGGGAAAGGCTAGTCTTTGAACATTAAAAAATAACAGCAGAACTGAAAAATGAAGAAACTGAAAAGAACAAAAATCAAACTTCCGTGAAGATGCTCAGAGATGAGATATGTAGAATGATATGTGACTACAATGGAGGGAGGGAGTTTTTATTCAGTGGAAGGTCCGTCTGCAAGCACACACCCTGACGTTACTGAGCGTGACTCCCCGACTTTCCATGCGGGACTTTAGCAACACTTCCTCTCCTGGGCACATGGGAGGTATACTCCCCAAGAGCAGAGAGGAGTAGCTGGCTTTTGCCAGAGTTTTAAAAATGCCACTAAAGCCACTGACCAACAGGGAGGTTGGGGGCATTTGGGAAGTCTGACAGGCTGATTGAGTCTCAATTGATCGACACTCCTGGCTGGCCAGTCCGGGAGTGGCCTGTCTCCTGACATCTGCCCTGCTGAGCAGGTATGGGGAGAGTGCAGGACTCACGCCTGATTCACAGTGGATGCTTCCAAGCGGGGGGAGAGAGGCTTATATGATAACAGGGTCCATGTTGGACCACAAGCCCCGAGACGAGAGGCTCTGTGCTGATCTGCAGGCATGCAGCAGTTGTCACTCTGTCTGGGAGACACGACCTTGGAGGCTGACAGGTGTTGGGCATATTACAGGAGGGCCCTGTTCACAGAGCCAGCGTAAGGTGCCGGTTATCATATAGGACCAAAGCGCCTCCCGGAACGTTTGATCAGCCCCAGAAAATACCCAACAAATCCAATTTCCTTCACTGTAGGGGCAACAGAGTGACTTAATTTGCCCATTGTGTCAGCAAAATGCTCAGGGGAATCACAGTGGTCTGGCTCCCTGACATGGGGCACTTAAATGTAAGCAACGCCAACTACTTATTGAAGGGCGGAGGAAGAGCATGGGGTTAGACTGGGCGGCACGTGGTGATTTTAACAATCTGATGCAAGCTTTAGAAGGTACTTAGAAGTCCTCTTCTGCTACATCGTTGTCAGGTAAAGACAAAAAAAATGCCACAAGTAGCAGATATGCAGAAACTTCTCCGTAAATCTAGCCTAACACATTTTTTTACAGTGTTTAAAGAAAAGAGCTCTCAAATATTTTTGTACTGCCATGAGAAAGGGGGCAAACTCCTTATGAAGTGGCACAAAGGTATCTGTGAATGGTAGAATGTCTGGAGGTCCAGCTTTTTCCAATTGCCAAGCCTTCCTGGTTCACATACAGTGCTCGGTGGCACCGCCGTGGCAGTCCTGACAGGTTCTTCCAAAGGGGGGCACTGATCATTCTCATAGGAGCTGAGCTGGGCTTTTAAGCAAATTTAATTTTTTTTGTGTGCTCAAGTTCCTAACAGAGCAAGAGGAGAGTCACTGCGGAGAAAAGCAATGAGACAAAGGTGTAGGACGCAGAGGAGGCTCCCAAGGTCGCTGCAGGTGCCAAGCAATGGGTCCCCAGAGAGAATATGGTTGTTTAAAAACAAATGTGGCAGTGGGGATGTCCCAGTGACGTCCAAGGTGATATGTGTGACGACAGACACAGGAAGGGGAGGGGGAGAAGGAAAGAGAAGGTAGAGACAGAAACAGAGAAAGAAATAGATAAAAAGAAAAAAAATTAGGTCAAATATAGAAAACGCGAGAATCAAAGGTTAATTCAACTTAGTAAATTAAACTGACAAAGGTTAGAGAAGAGTTCAGTGCGGGCTTATTGCCATCAGGCCAGTTCCGAAGCTCAGCAAGGCCAGAAGCAGCACAGCAGGGTGAATTGGGGGGTTAGGGGTGAGCGAGCAGATGAAATTAAAGTGAGAGAACAGAAGCCTCCACAGTGGAATACAAGACTTTGATTAGGAGAGTGTTACTTTGGACTAAGGTGAGGCCTCGTAGATAGAGTCCATGAGTCTACCCATAGCCTTCTGGTCTCTAGAGCAGTTTACACATAGTGGTAGAGATTCATTTGATCCCTGTACTATGTGTAGCAAACGGGGCAGGGATGGGGACTGCCCTCTTAGTGCTAAGTCAGACTCCTCTTCCTATTGCACATCCACATCCCCATCCACAGTGCTCTTAAAGAGAATCTACTTCTGCGCCCCTCACCTTCTACCCACCCCACTGACCACAGAATTCCACCAGGAACGTACATCTTGTAATTCAGATGTTTTCTTCTTGGGTTCCAATACAATGGCCAGGAAATCCAACCAAGCACAGAGCCACCATATTCTAAGACCTGGCCAGTATAACCCCAGAGCTCTCCTGGGCGAGATGAGCAGACCCTCCAACCTTCTCCTGGCTAACGGGGCACCTGGGAGATTAACAAGAAGAACCCTGATATCTCCAGCGGGTACGACTCTGGAGGACAAGGTCTTCCCAGAATTTGTGTATCTGATACACAGTGCCCCCAACTTCTCCCATCCCAGAAGCTGATGCTGCTGGCAGTACCCAGCATGCGAACGCGGCATGTCCAAGCCACCTGTCTATGGAGTCTTACTCCAGGAAACACATGCCATCAGGAATCTGTCTCATTGCAAAGAGATTACTCAAGCTTCTCACTTTCCCACCTCCTAAGAGTCCCACAAAGCCTGGCAGATCTGGACACTCACACCAGACTGTTGATTTCAAGGAAAAACTGACCAAAGAATGCAGAGAAAGAAGGGGCAGAGGATAGACAGGGCCACTGCTATTTGGAGATTCAATCAAGCAGTAACGAGAACATTTCTTGCAGCCACGCCCAGGTGCCTTGCCTTCATCACTGACCATTTGACCAGTGTCTGCGGAGACATGCCCATCCCCGCACGAGCTAAGGGGCTCCCTGACGATGCAGAGGGGAGGACCAATCGACGCTTCTGATCACTGGCTTCAAACCCAACTGCCAACTCCCTGGAGGCCCCCACATGTCTCTCAGACACACATTCATGCACGACCAACCATCGGGAACCACACACTGTCTCATATTTTTGCTTGACTAACCCACATTCACACTAACCCACTTTCACAGCCCTGTGTTGCAGGCAGTCCTTGTCCTTTCTGGCCTCTCTCCCGCGGGGAGGAGCAATTGTGACAACTGAGCTGAGAACCAGGGCAAGCACTACAGCCGGGACAGGGATGTCGGGGGCCAGACCAAGGCTACCAGAGATCGGACATTTCCATCCATACTCGAACACGGCAGGGAGTTTAGGCGAGCCCCTCAAACAGCCTGCAGCTAATTGTTCTATGCCCACCTCTCCTGCCCATGGTTGGCATTGGCCAGTCTGGGAAATCAGAGAGTAGGCTGAAGATCTCTTTCTGCTCTGAGGGATTTGGTCAATGAGGAGACTGGCCTTGAGCAGCAAGGTGGCTGGGGGCCAGAAAGCAGAACTCTCACTTTATTCCCACACTTGACTTGGTGCTGGATCCCGAGAGATGGGTCTGCATCTCCTAGGAGAACTGCTCCCATCATGGTCTCCAGCAGACCCGAGTGACTTTCATGGATGGGGTTTTCCAGCATCCACTTTCGCCACTTGTTCTGTTTCAAGTGGTTCAATTTAATCTTTCTTTCAATTGAGAGGCTCTTGGCAGATAGGATTTTTAACTAACTGGGCACCATCTCTTCCTTCTCTTGGGGGGCCCCACAGAGAAGAGATTTGGACCATGGCTGTGCAGGTAAGCAAGCATCAGATAGAAAGCGCTTAAAAACATTTATGTGGTCCTTGTATGAAATGGTAGACGGCAGATAAGGTCTCAAAAAGGATCCTTACTCAACCAGCTTCCAAGGCTTTGCTGGAGCTGGGGCTTTTCCCATCTGACAGTCCCATGGACTGGCTTAGCATCAGTCCTTCAAGGCCAAATGACACAGGACCTTCTCCCCAGGATGCTTAGCTAAGCCTTCCTGGGGGTCCAGTACATCTCAACCTACTGCACAAATAGGTACAAAGCAAAACTAAGCTTTGCATGGGCAACCAATCATGAGGATGGCTGTAAGCAAGCAAGTTGTCAGGGGTTGTTCAGGCACATTAGGAGGTGCAGCACTGTGCATTAATTCAAAGCGGGAAACTCACAGAAAGCAGAGGCGCTCATACCTGGGATGGCCGTGGGCTGGGCCGAGGTCCTGAACACAAAATGAGCCGCCTTGGACTTTCCCTGTTGGTTCTCAGCCACCACGTAGACCTCATACTCAGCATTCCAGTCCAGGGACTTGAGCATGACGTGGTCACTGCCAGATGGAAGCCTGATCTCTGGTTTCCACTCGGAGGACGGCTTCTGGGAGAAATCGGCAAGAAGGACATGAGACACCAGGAAACTTTAGATGAAAATGCTGCTAAGACAAGCTAACAGTAAGAACTTAAGGGAGTCAATAACTACTGGTGCAAAAGAATAAAACTAAAAACCAATGACGGGACATGGTCTTTATTCTTTGCCAGCCTGAAAAACCCTAAGGACTACGCAGGTCAGGAGATCAACCTTGCATGTTTGCAGAGAGAAATGGCGGCAGATGCCAGTGTGGCATGGGGTCAACCCTTCAATGTCCTGTCCTATCATCTTGAGGACATGCAGGGACTCAAGCGCCAACCTGCGTCCCCCAAGCTACACTCTGGAATGCCAGGCAAATAACACAAGGACGCCCTGGAAGAGTAATAAAACAGCAATGTTTCTTGTCCTACTTCAGAGTGGTGCTCACACTCAGGGGTGTGACTCACCTCTCTGCCACAGGGACACTGCATGGATTCCACTTTTATGAAAAATAAAAACTAGCATTTATTGAGCACTGATGAGGCACTGGACTAAAGGCTTTCCACATTTTCTCACTGTATCCCTACAACAAGCCTACGAGTGGTGTTGTCAGGCCCTTACTAAACCTGATGATGGGGAAGACAGAGAGGGCAGGTGACTTCCTAAAGTCACACGGGGAGTCGAGGTGGGAGCCAAGTGCATCTGGGCCCTGAGCTGTGATCTTTCTTTTTCATAGCAGGGAACTCAGCAAACATCTGTTGAACTGAACTGGATTTTTCTATTGCATGCAGTGTAACCTGGTTTCTACGACTGGGGCTGGTGGCATCTCGGGTGTAAATTCTGCTGTCAGGTCCAATGTTGGATGCTCAGAATGCCCACAGGGAATGGTACACTCCCCTTGGCAGAGCTCCACCCTGTGCCTAATTCAGGCATGAAGCAGGACTTACAGGTGCCCCCTTTTGCTCATTGAATGTTCTTTCCAGTTACATCCTACACATTTGCCAATGAGTTTGCTCTGGGTGGAATTTTCAATGTTAGGTGACCACTTCCCTAACTCAACAGTTGCGGAAGGAGGTTTGAAGACTTCCTGAGAAATCTTCAGATGGTTTCATAATTGCACAGCCCATCTCTTCACAATCTTTGGTCTTCTCACAAGCCATAGGAGAGGTGTATGCTGGGCACACAAGAAGGCTTGACAAATCTTTACTGGATGATGGGCTGCTGCTCTGAAGAGCAGAACATGCTGACAATGTCACCTGGATGGTGGCTAGCCCATGGTGAGGCTGGAGGAAGAGTTCTATTACTATAAAGCCAGCCACCTTCTTATGCAAAATGATTTGCACCAGCCAAAGACATGCCTTTAGGAATGTGACAGCGCTCACGTCATGGCCGTGATTATTGTGGAGAAATGCTAGAAGGGGAAAGTCAGTTTCCTCAGAGTCTAACCAGGAAGCCAGGCCATGCTATAAGTTAGCCTGCCTGTGTCACCATGTGGCCCTGTTTTAATTTAAAACTACGAAATTCAGCTCTCTTTTCCCTTCTTTCTCTGAAAGGCTTCTTTCCTTGGCAAACATCATTACAAAAGAGACAACCAGAATATAAAGCAACTATTTAATAAAACTAACATTAGGTTATGTAACAAATTAATAATATATAATAATAATATCTAGCGAACATTCAGTTTTTGAAGTGGAAGAGACAGAACAGTTAAGGCTGTTGAAATCTAACACATCTCAGTGTCTTGTGACAGCTGTCTTTCTATTTTTTTTCCTTCTTCTTCTCCCCAAAGCCCCCCGGTACATAGTTGTATATTCTAGTTGTGAGTGCCTCTGGTTGTGCTATGTGGGATGCTGCCTCAGCGTGGCCTGATGAGCAGTGCCATGTCTGCACTGGGGATCTGAACCAGTGAAACCCTGGGCCGCCGAAGTGGAGTGCATGAACTTAACCACTTGGCCACAGGGCCGGCCTGGCCAGCTGTCTTTTTAATGCAGACCTGCCCGGCATAGGAAAACTTCTGGAAAACTGACATCTGAGGTGGCCTTGCACAGGAGGGATTTCCAGCCCTAGCTGGCTTCTCAGCAGAATTATTATAATTACCATGGATATAGGTTTCCAAGTGTCAGGAACATTTCAAGTTATTTGCATATATTATGACTAATCTTTACAATCATTTGACAAGCTATTTTACAGACGGAGAATGGAGGTCTTAGAAGATTGGGCAATCTATTCAGGTCCCATGCTGGTAAGTGGTAAAGGTGGAATTGGATCCCATGTCTGTCTGGGCCACATCAGCGTATCAACGGCCAGAGGCATCCCTCTCTGCATGCCACCCACTTCCAGTGGGCTATGCGGGCCACCTGCCCAGCCCTTTCATCTTCCTCCTTTCACACAGCGATGCCTCTGGGCTGGCCCTTAGAGAAGTCAACTGAGGTTCTCCCTCCATAGCAGGCTCATGTCTGGCCTCACAATTAAGTAGGAAAGGCCAGAGTGGAATGACACACCTGCTGAGCAGCGTGCCCCGTAGGACTCTGCTGTATGGAATCTCCTTAAGCCTAACCAGGTAAGGGCTCACCTAGCACTTTGATGGTGGCTGATCAAAAGGGAGAGAGGGAGGAAGTCAGCTTCCTGGAGAAAGCCTATCTTGGGGGCTACTGGAAGAAAGAAAACTGCTCTCCGGTTCACTATTTTCTACTGATAAGAAACCCTAGCAAGAGGCTATTCCCAGTGCTCAGACACTGCCTCTAAATCTCTCAGCAATTGATAGTGCTTGGCAATGGCCAAGTGTCATTCTAAAACCAAAAAAGGAGAGAGTGATTCTCAATTTGGGGGGTTGGGAATGAAAGGTGGAATGACAGAAATCTTAGATGGGTGGTGAGCAAACCAGGAAGAAAAGGCATAGCGCCAAATTCATTGTTGCAGGGTTAGAACAGCTCAGGAGGGGTGAAGAGCAGGTGAGGGAACTGGCATGCTTCTGGCATGCTTTAGGATCTTAGAGCAGCTTGGGGCAGGGGCTGAGAGCCCAGTGTCTTCAGTCAGACAGACCCGGATTCAAACTCTGCTCCCCCAGCTATGTGAGGTCAGGCAGTTATTGGCTGCGTAAACTCAAGGTACTTCCTCTGTAAAGTGGGGATACTCCTAAGACCAACTTCATAGGGTTCTTGTGGGGAAAAATGCATGTGATCACAATGCCTGGCCCGTAAAACACACTTTATCAAAGATAGTCATTATTAGATATCAGTGCATTATTTGCAAAAAGTACCGGGTAATGGCAAAATAACTTTGTAGAAATGTTCAAGAAGCAGAAAAATCAAGCATGGTTTGAGTCTGTCACCACCATGATCATTTTAGAGGTTTTAAAATGGTCCCAAGGTGGACATGGCCTGACAGCTGCCTTGGGATTTAAAACCCTGACCAGGGCCCATGAGCCACCTGCAAGGCACAAGGCGACTGTCTTGCTCCTGCCCAGCCTGGGCTTTGCCTGTTGTTGCCCCATCAAGGTGGGTGCGAGGGTTGCAGGGCATGGGGCGAGGACTGGGGGAGGACGCCACTCACCGCTCGGTACTTGACCAGATAGTGTCTGATGGGGGAGCCGCCGTCGTCCTGCTTGATCAGGTTCACCTTAATTGAGTTTCCGTCCTCTCCCATCTGCCCTTCGAGCTTAGGTGCGCTGGGTTCCCCTGAAACAGCCAGTTAATTCACATGACATTTTCATCCACAGAACGAAAATCCAATCCGTCAGAATGGGATGTAGTGATGGGGTGGGGCTGGACCCTTTTCTGGCTTTCTCAGAAATTCAAATGGTTAAAAAGCAATAAATATACAACTACAAATTCCAGTAGGATGCCTCAGACTTGGCCCAAACAGAGAGACCCTTTCTGGAATGTTCTGGGCAACACTCTCCCTGTGAGCACAGTCCTTTTACTATTTTAGAAATAGGCTTTTTTCTGTCTCTCGCTGGTGCTTGCATTTCCTTTTAGCTGCTCTTACAACTGCAGATTTAACTTTTATGAACATGATATATCTTGAGGAATAGCCTGAAATATGGGAAAATGTAAGTGTTTAAGGAGAAAACTTACACCCATAAAATAATTTTTCAAAGCGGCTGAGTTTCTTCCCTGGATATATGATTTATACCGAGGGTCCGGGGGCTGATGCCTAACGGAGGGCGGACGGATGATGCTGCATTCTTGTGACCAGTTTTTCGTGAGTTAAATTTTATTACTTAGATTCACTAAAAAAAATAACAAGTTTCCAGTGACTAAATAAAGCCCCATTTGCCATAGGCAAGTGTCCTGCAAGTATCCTGCATTGACAGCTCCACTGCCTGAGTGATAACCCTGGGCACCTTGTCTGATAGTAGCAATCGTGACAGTCTTTTTCTTTGTGAGAAGAGAAGGGAAAAAAAATGTCTTTAGTATTTCTTAATGGAAAAAACGTTGATGTTTCTTTTTATTTGCTGTACGTGCCCAGCTTGGAGCACGGTGGATCCAAGGTCAGAAAGGAAAGCGAGCGTGTGTTTGACAAACTGTGAGGCTGGGATGGTTCTTCGGTGAGCAAGGTACTGATTGACTTTAGGAGAAACTATTTCATGAGCACATGCCGAAAGCCACGAGGTGGGATAAAAGCTATGATCTGATATAAAAAGTTAAAGTGAAGATTTAAACCTCTCGGGAATCTTGCACTTCCTGTGAGGATCTGGATCTATTTCATGACCGCAGACAGAAAATTCAGAGAGCCTATGCAACAGTTACCTCCTGGGTGGATAGTCTTGGCTCGTTCTCTAAAAGACAGAATCACGGACATGTGACAGAAGAGCCAGGAAAGGTGGTCACTAGGTTTTGGACCTTATCACTGGAGGTGTACCTCCGGCCACTTATGAGAAGGCTGCTGGCAAAGCCAGTCCGGTCTGCCCTCCTCATTCAGCTACTTTGGGAACCTAACAACGGCCCGAGGGTCTTGCTTCTCCCTTCGAGACAAGGAAGAACCAGAGAAAGAAAGCTAATGGAGGGTCCTGCTCCTCAGCCTGGGCCGGCAGCGGCACATCACCGGGGAGCTCGTCAGAAACACAGGCTCTTGTAACAAGATCCCAAGGTGATCCGTGTGCACCTTTAGGTTTGAGAAGTAGCGGTAATGGGGACACACAAACGCTGCAACAGGGAGGATGCATAATCTTAACGTCTGAGGGATACAGTATTTAGGACAAGTTGTGCTTGTGATTTGTTTTCTTCAATCAGTAATTAAGGAAAAAGAAAAACCAGAACAAGAAGATAAATGGGCTTCCGGCAAAAACTTGTCCTGTTTTTACACCACTCTCTAGCTACTGGCCCCAACTATTTAGTGGAAAATATTTAGAAATTTGGTTTAGATAATGTCAAGGCATGCACGTTTTTTTGAGCTCTTTTGGACTGTTCTAGGTCTTAGACAATAATTCCATTATGTCTTATATCGTTATAAATATCAAGCGCTAAAAAGGAAGTGCACGTGGAGCGTATTATAGAGTAGGGCGGTTTGTGTAGATTCACCATGCTGAACAGATGGAAGGAGGCGTGCAGAAGGACTTTACAAATGCTGATCCCTGACTGAATTAGGGTGACCAACTCATGCTGCTTAGACGGGGACTTCCCAGGTGTTAGCACTGCAAGTCCTACACTGGAAAGTTAGTCGCAGGCAAAACGAGATGGTGGATGACTCTAGACTCAACGGAGGTGGATTTTAATCATTATAACTTTCTGTATTTAGAATTGCAACACTGACTCTGTGATGGACGGTCTATTTGCCTTAAGAAGGAGGGAAGGAGTTGGCGTCAGTGGCCCTCCCAACACACCCACCAGGCAAGGACCCAGTCCTTCCCCCCAAGACCTCTTTGGAAGGGAAATAGAGATGAATCCACTGCGGCTGCTCTGGCTGCACCTTCCTTATTACTTCCTCTCAGATGTGAGCAGCGTGGGTTTCCAAGGCTGAATCGGTACTGCAAAACACGGAATTCTGCTTTGGGAAGTATCTATTTAGAAGAGGTGCTCTCTCTCATGTTTGTGAAGATCCCTTTAAAACTGAGCACTAAGGATGCTGCAGGAGAGCCCAGAGGGTCTGTTGCCTTGGACAGGTCACTGCCTCAGTCTCCACATTTGCAAAATATGGGCACTGGACCATCGGGTGCTCTCTACGGCTCCTTCTCACTCTGCCATCACTAAGACACAGTGACAGTCACTGCGCTAGGATGGACCATCAAGCTCACCCTGGCTATTTTCATGACACTGTAAAAAGACAGAACACAAAATATAGGATGTCCAGACAATTTTAGGGAGATGGAGCCCAAGATCAACAATTCCATATCTCTAAGGCACAGAGTTGTTCATTTTTGGGTTTTTTTTTTTACAATTTTTAAACAGTTATCTCAAAACTTTTTTTGAGAAAACTCTCATCTTTGAAAAGTCTCTTCAAAGACATATGAACAAAAATCTCTCCAGGGAGTCCCTGCAGAAACCAACAGCCCTGATGAGGGCACGCTCCTGTCTTTGCATATGTTTCAGAAAAAATATAATTGGAATCACAGAGAAACCACTAAAAACTGTACTATTGATAGCACATAGTTCTAACATTTACCAAAGTTCGAACACTATAATTGCTATCATTTTATCTACTTGATGATCATGTTACTCTGATAGGTGTGTATTATTTTCTTACAGAATTCAGAGCATTTTATGTCATATAATATTCAGGTGTACCTTTTTGAGTGCTTTAAATATGATTTATTCAACAAATGTATATTGAGTACCTACTAGATACCAGGTAATCGATTAGGTATTGGAGTTTCAAAGGTGAATAAGGCATGGTTTTGTTTGCCAAATGAAAACAGTTATGATCAATTCTTTTAAAAAAATGGTGGGGTCCTCGTATAGAAACACAACCCTTCCTATGACAGTATAACCTACGACGGTATTTGTAAAGAAAGATCATATTCAACTAACATCATAAGGATTCTGATCAACTTTGTGGCTATGGAACTGACTGTAAGTACACAGAGATGTAGAAGGTGCAATATTTGTTTAATCAATTGTGTTATTCATCCTCAAATGTTTACTGTCGGCCAACTGTTTTAAAGACTAGAAATGGGGTTAAAGAAACTATTTCTTAAGCTCTCTGCAAAAAGAAGGCTCCAGCCACGCCTGACGAGGGAGGGGCTGACACCAAAGAAATGGGGCCTTGGCATTCCAGGGGCTCACTGCTTTGCTGAGCACATTAGGAAGGAAATGATTCAGAGGGTCCCAATGTGCACTCCGCTCTGAGATGGCTGCTCTGATTGAAATCATTACGGGTAATTTTCACAAAACCAATATTGTAATTATTGGTAAATGTTGGTTTGTGATTCAGCAGCAATCGGCAGTTGCTCCAGGAAAACCCCTGGGGTTAATTATACCCTCTGAGTTTAGCTTCAGCTATGAAGTCAAATTTCGCCCCCAAAATATTTGACGTAAAGACCAAAACAGTACTCTAAAAAATAAACCTTCCCAGTAACAACTATGAAATATTAGGCAGTTCTGCTATTTTTCTAGAAGAATGTAAATCACGGATGCAAGGAAAAAGAATGTACCATAGAGACCACATATAGCCAGAAATATAGGCAGGCCCTATAAATTCCCCTGGGAAACCATAATTGAAATGTGTATTTCTGGCCATGCACATCGTAGGTTCTTCTTTGTAATTATTGTGCTACTGGGCCCTAACATTGAAGTCGGCATCATGTCTTTCCCCCCGTCACCCGAAACCCTGGGATCAGAAAACTACTGCTGGATATCTGAATTTCACAACAAAAGTTAAAGCAAGCCCAGGGTGTTGGGACAACAATTGTGAATTTTAGAAGGAAAACAATATTCTACATCTCACTCAAAAAAGCCCAAGGACCCAGAGTCTGCATTCTGAATGATGCACTGAGGTGCCGATGGGCATCCTGAGACAGGCTTGACCTGGGTCCATCTTCATCCACTTTGCTTTCTCTCCCTTAGGGATCCACACAGAGTCTCGGGCATCTGAGTGTAAACCGATTATGGATGGAAGGCCTGCATTAGAGCCTTTTACATTTGCTGTCACATAAGATTGTCTGGCATTAAAGGTGCTGTTCATTGGTTTATCCTAATTCCTGTTCCCGTTTATTGATTATTTCTCATAAGCAATTTGAAACTTGTATATTTCTTTCTATTATTTGTTTGAAACAGTCCAAAATGTATGATTTAGCTGTTCAAATATGAAGTCTATTTGATTTTTCAAACTCAGGAACATTCAAAATTACATCAAAGGTTTGAAGTTTGACCGTTCCTTAGAGGATCAGCAAACAACTTAAGGGAATTAGGATTTAGAGTTATTAGACCACAAACTTGCCTTCCTGAGACCAAGCTCTTCGCCCTGGACGTCAAACAAACTAATGTGATTTATGCTGCATCCATTCTTGGACCCTCAAAATCTCCCTGATGCCTCCTTTGGCAACCTACATGCTATTCTGTTCTGAGATGGTTTTTGGACAGTCGCAAGAGCAGCCGACAGTGCACGGATGACAGTCAATTTGTCTTAAGCACAGCTCCCCCGCATCAGGCCTTTGGAGTAAAGTGTTCTTTTATCTCCTGAACGCTTTTCTCTTAATTGTTAAGGATTTGCTTGTGCTGGTGCCCCCTGACTCTTGGCCATCCTAGTCTCTGGCTCCAGGGAATGCTGGGGTACAGAATGAGCAGGTATGGCATGGCTTTTACAGAGAAGGATGCTCAGCTCTCTGCGGCCAAGCTCACAGAGGCATCTAGTCCAAAAATCGTCTCCAGCATCAGTTTTCTCAGGAATCATGAAGGTGACTGTGTGCGGGGGGTGGGGTGGGGAGGGCAAATGGGAGCATGGAGCACAAATTAAACAGCAACAAATGAACTCTGACAGACTGAACCACAAAAACACCAATTCCCTTCTCGTGGGTGTCATGAAAACATCAACAGATTAATTGATCAATTATCTTTGTTTCATCATCCTAAAAAGAAAATACGACCACAAAGGTATGGCTTGTGGTTATGGGGCTGATCCAGGCTGAGGAAGTTATGACAGAAATAACTGCTATCACCAACAATTAACTCAGCTCCTGCCTCCAAGGCCACAATGGGGGTTTGCGCACATCTTCAACATTATTTCATGGACGTTAGATTACTTATTAAGAAGTATGAGGCTTCTGGGAGGTTTCAGCCCTCATCCTGGTAAACCCTAGGGAAATGGGCACTTTCCAAAGGCCCCGATCCCTGCCCACAGGCTTCGGGCTGATACACACCACTGCCTCACTCTTCAGCCTTTTCAAGCTAGCTCTCTACCCTGGGAACCACCAGTGCAAGGAATCCTTAGGAATAAAGGCAATTAGAACAGAGCCCCTGGTGCAAGACTATGTCGACCTGCCAGAGACTGTGGCAATCCAGACACACAGCTGTAAAAAATAAAGGAAGGAGTGGAAGGGGTGGTTAGTGATGTTTTCAATCTAAGGAGGAAGAGTGGGTGTTAAAGAGTTTAGTTCATCAGAATCAGCATGTCCTAGCACGAGTCAGTGTCAGTAGCTAAAGAAAAAAAGATCATTATGAATGGGTGGGGAGGGAGTCATGCTCAAACATGCAACACGCTGACAGGGGGGTGCAGGGGGCTTCTCGTCACACACATGCTGCTCGTGGGGAGGGGGCAGGGGAGTCCCATTTGCACAGAGTCCTCAATAGCTTTTGGAGCCAGTGGAGGAAGCAGGCCCTGCAGTTACCGGATGCCATGCTATCAGAAATAACTTTTGCAACGGGGGGCATTTTAGCTGGCCACAGCGAACCCACTCCTGCACTCCTGGGACACGTGCCTGAGCTTCCCTGTCGTGAATCCCTATATGCAAAGCTCTGTAGGCTGGGGAGCCACGTGACCCTGGGGCGTGGTGCTCAATGTCTGTCTTCGCCTCCCTTCTTCTTCTGAATCAGTACTGCTGGACTGAGCAAACGCTGTGGACGGGAACGTCAGGCGCATGGAACATGAGCATGTGTTAAGCGCATCCCGGGTAATTTTGGGGAGGAGGTGGTGGTGGACAGGGACACTGGATCTCATCAACTGTGGGTGTATGACCCACTGCCAGGAGGAAGACTCCTTGCTCACTTAAACCTTCCTCGTTTAGGCCTAACTCACCTTAAACCTTTACTAACAGCCAGAGAAGGGAGGCAGGAAATAACTCTCCTTAACGAAGCTCTTATTTCTCTCCCTTGTAAATTCTATTTGTTCTGAATTCTCCATACCCTTAAATTTTATTATGAAAGGACAATTCCTGCTGCTTGCTGCTTATCTGAATAACAAGTCCTCTGCCTGTCCCTTTGCCAATGGCAGGAGAGGGTCTGTCACAGACAGGATAGCAGTTTGTTGAGGGGGTAGTCATGCTTAGGAATTCCATCGGCTCTCAGCGATTTTTTTAGTACTGGCCAGATTTTTCTCCGACAGCCAAGACCACAGCTCAGGTATGCTTCCAGGGCAACTGCAGGAAGCATCTTCCAACCTTTCTTGCCTTGCTTGAAATGTCTGGGAGAGAGCTCTCCTTCGAGGTGTGAATTCGTTTCTACCTTGATAACACTGCACTTTGCTTCATTCTGACTTACAGCATTGCACAGAAATGAACAAATTTGTTTTTAAAAAAGAAACTAACGGGTTTCAACCTAACATCTGCTCATGCTTAACATTTCCAGGGGAAAGTTCAGGCCTTTGCCCAGAATATCACCCTCCCAGCAGTCACCACAAGCCTGAAAGAGCCTGGTCCCTCTTAGGGAAATAACAAAACCACAATATTTTGGGTGGGGCTTGGGGTTTAGAAAGTTTTCAGCTCCCAATATTCTCTGCCTTAAGACTCACAGATTAAGACAGTCTTTTAAGGCAGGTCAAAATTCCTAGCACTCAGATGTTCCCCTGCTTGCGGGATATTTCTACTTTATTTCATACAACGTCAATAGCAAACATCTTTTCGGAAACGAGGGCAGCTCTGATCTAAGCTTCTGTCCAGGAGTCTGGTTGTAAATGGGACTAGACTGGGGCACAGTGGCCGCACCCAGAAGTCCTGAGAAGTGACCAATGGGGAGGGCGAGCGAAAGGGAACATTCACGAGGCTCATACACGTGGGGAGCACGAAACAAAAGGACAGACCAGGAACAAGAACATGCGAGACGAGCTGTGGATGGTTTTGTTTGCGTGGATGTCGCCCATCAGTTCTCAGAGAAGTGAGGTCAACCGGGGGAGCCCTTGCATGCACGGGCACCCAGGGCGGTTACTGGTGTTAGTTCTGCTTTCGTGATCAATGCAGCCTCTACGTGTCTCAGGGTGTAAACATTGAAGTAAACATTTTCAGTTAGAAGAGAAAGGGATGCATATGACTCCCGGGGCAGGTTCTGAAGAGGTGTTTGATTTTACTGGGGGACGCTGTGAGCAGAGGCTTCCTTTTCTCTTTATGGGAAGCGAGAAATGTTTGCACAAGGTTGTGACAGTCGCCATATTAACTAATTATTTTGTCACTGCTATGCGCTTAATTAGGCTATAATTTTATTTCCTTTGCTGCAAGGGTCAGTCATAAGCTTCTTGATTCCAGGGAGATCTCCAGTCGTGGTAATTGCCAAGTGACTTTTGCTTTGATTTTCTTTCCCCTCTGTCTGGGGGAGGGTCACTCTGGAAAAGTGACACCTCAGCAACCACAGCCAAACTGCTCTAAATCCAAAGTCTTACATGTCATTTCAGAAGGTCCTCGATTGGCATGAACCTTTTGAAGCATTCTCACTGGTTTTGAGCAAATACAACCTTCGCAATTGATACATTTCAATGTTGTAAACAGATAGATTTTCACCGAAATCGACTCATTTTAGAGCAACTGCGGCTTTTAGAACTACGGGAAAAAGTTAAACAACAATGCTGTAAAGCTAACTTACAAAACTGCTTTCTGGGAAATAATTTTTATGAATTATCTGGTAAAAATTCAAGTTTGCAAACTGTGTTGTGTTGTGGCGAAAGTGGCTTTTACTGTAGACAGCAGTTTGCGTGGCCAACTTTCTTGAAGCAGAATATTAAACCAAAGGCTTTCATGGTATCAAATTGTCATGTCAGGGCTGCAAAGAATGATGAATTCTGGTGGTGAATTGAGAGCAAGAGAAAACCTCTCAAATGGTTTCGCTTAGGCAATCTGAGACAGGAAGAAATGAGCGGGCCCTAGGTGCCAGGCTGTGGTCCCAGATTTATTGCACTAATCAGAACAAAGAGTTTTACCTTCTGTTCATCAGCGTGGACGACATCATCAGCACCATGCAAGCCACATGACAAAGTCACATGATACGCACGCACATGATTGGTTGAAAGGAAAGTGGAGGAGGTCACATGGAAAATACAAAAAAATTAAAAACTGATGTAAACAATGGGCAGGGAGAAAAATCAACAACCAAATCACAGACTAAATAAAAGGAGAAATCAAATTAAATTAGCAGCATATATAGGAAACATTGGGAGGACAGTAAAACTGCCCGGAAATAGAAGAATAATAAATCAGAAAGAGCAACTGGTTAACAACACCAATAAGCATTAGATACGGCTGCAACACTGCACATTAATACCACAGCAAGGAGCACGTAAACTTGTTTTGAAATAGGGAGGTGTTTCTGTCAGGACCCAGATGTCAAAGTCATTCCAGGAGACTGTTGAACGAAAAGAAAAAAGCAAGTTACTATTCACAGATTCCAGAAATGTCTCGGCATCCTTGGGAAACAAGCGCGATGAAAGAGAATACCGGTCATGAAGGAAAAGTTGCAAGAGTTTTAAGGCGTAGACTCTGTGCCCTGTAAGAATAAAATATTACGTCACATCAAGAAAAGTCATTTCATGTTTCCTTTGGTGCAACAAGGAGAGGGGGCATGGGCTGCATGAGCTTGGTGGATGCGGGCCAGAGAAGGAGCCCTGGGGATCTTTCCTCGCTTCCCTATTCATCTGCCCACATTATCCTGGAGTCCCCAGTGAGATACCCCGGTGGAGACACAAACGAAGGAAGAGGCCAGTGCACAAAGGGACTAGGTTCCCTCTGGAGGTTGAGACACCGGCTCAGTCAACAATAAACAGTAGAAACTGAACCCACGGCCCAACGAGCTGAGAATCCGACATTAAACTAAGGCTTGGGCATTAGTGGATACAGCTCTCTCTTTAGATGTGTGGCTACACCGATAAGACACGAATTTGATTTTTACGATGAAAAAAAAAACCAGTTTTCTTCTTTGGATTTATCTACATTTCTTTTTGTTCCTATGCTGCATTTACATTCCAAATTTGCTGGATTGACCTTGCCTCGTTAAAAGGCATTCTGGGTTTCCAGCCTCAGCCTTCACAGGCCAAAGGAGGGAAGTTTTGGCTATTGCCAGTTGAGGCTAAGAGAGAAGAAAGACAAAGAAGGGAGGTGGGGATACATTTCTGCCCAAAGCACAGGACTGTTTAAAAACAATTCGAGAGAACCTCTTTAACCAAGTTACCTATTCCCTTGCCACTGTGAGCTGACAGAACGTATGCTTTTTATTATTTGACATTATACAGGTTCTGGCACATTCCAACCAAGGGTGCCCTGCAGGGACTATATACAACTGAGCAGTTTCTCCTTTGATTTTTATTTAGGATAGCTTCATTCATTCATAATTATAAATGGATCAAAATAGACACACACAAGTGAAAAGAGGAGACATTATTTATTTTCAACCCTACTGACTGACAGAGGATCGATTTTTCATATGCTTATAGCTGCTTGGCTATTATTTCCACTGCAATTCACAGTTCCTACATTTTGCCTTGCTGTTGAGGAAAGTGCTCAGGCTAAATACAAGGGGCTGCCCAACTGTGACCGTCTTTCCTTTATCCCAGTATCCACTGAGACCTACAATTTGGGTCAGTAGTCAAGTTGTTCAAAATAAAACAGACTCAAACTTTCTTCTCTTTGGACGGCACTACTAAGCATTTTATCTGTGGGCAGAAATGTCTGATGTTTAAAAATTAAACATACGTCAAGGGTGAAACACCTAATTCCTCCTTAGGGAAAAATCTGGACCCAAGATTGTGTTTTACTTGCAGAGAAGACCAACCTACAGTGAGACACCGTAAACAGGACACGATTTGTGCAAGTGCATGATGCAGCCTTCTCCTACTACGCTTGGCACACACACTGCACCCAAGCTGGAAAGGACAGGAGCATGGCTGTTAGAAGAAAGGGTACTGTTTGTTGCATTCCTTTTCCAAATGCAAGAAAACCCAACATCCACATTAAATCCATGTGAGCACAGTTCATTGTCACCCGCTCGGCTCTGCTGACAAAATGAAACCTCAAAAGCATCAGGAATTAAAATTCATTGCAGCACACACACACACACACACACACACACACACACAGAGAACACCAAGAAAGCAGACCCTTAGCTATGCTCTGCAGTAGAGAAAAGAACCATTTCACACAGCACGCAGAACGTGGAAAGTCTTTTCTTCTCTGTTCAATTATGTATCAGAAACCCTGGCCCTGGGAGCAGGAGCTGTACTTCGCATACCTGCTTTCTGCCTGCTCATCCTGACTACCGCTCAAAGGAACACAATTTTATTATTATTATTTCTTTTCTTGCTGAGGAAGATTGTCCCTGAGCTAACATCTGTGCCAATCTGCCTCTATTTTGTATGCGGGATGCCACCACAGCATGGCTTGATGAGCAGTACATAGGTTCCGCCTGGGATGTGAACTTGTGAACCCTGGGCCCCCAAAGCTGAGTGCATGAACTTAACCACTATGCTACTGGGCCGGCCCTGGGGATGGGTGTTATTTTTTCTGTGTACTCCAAAATGCTATAAAATCTAAAACTCCCACACAGCTGTGGACACACACTGTAAACATACACACACAGTTGACTTGTCAGGGGATTTAAGGCCACGACACACAAGCTCACTTCATTAGAGCATTATAAAGACTAGCTTGGAATGTGTTACCCTTGTGATGAAGTGTGATGTTTCCACAGTAGAAAAGATGATACAGTCTGGCCCTGACTCTATCATCAGGAGATGAATGCCAGAACTTTCATCTGGACTCAGCAGACAAACTGGAGAGAGCCTGGTTAGGCTTTTTCCGGCCTTATTTTTCTACCCTGAGGAGGAGGCTTTTAAGGATTGGAAATACCTCTGCTTCCCACGTGTGCTCTGTCTGCGTGCCTGCTCCATGACGCGGCCAGTGAGACAAAGGAGGGCATGCTGTCAGGAAGAAGCCACTCCTTCCTACTTTGTATGACCCTCTACCTTTCCCCAAGCAGCCATTTTTTCCTATTCTTTCCCGTGTTCTCAGTCGTTCAGCTACTTCTGTATTAGTGTGCATGTGTGAGCGTGTGTGTGTGTGTGTGTGTGCGTACGTATTTCAGAGGGGAGACAACAAAAGCTGGGAAGAGATTCTGTTCTTTTGTCTCCTCAGCATTTCTCTAAGCCTTTTCTATTTTTAACTTGAGAGTAAATTTGGAAAGGCTGCCTCTGTGCACATAGTAGTCTTCAAATAACCACCCTAGTTCTTTTGGTGACGCTGGGGCTGCTCTCTCAGCCAGGTGGACAGCATGCTCAGGAAACCACACCAGGCGAGGAGGCTCCATGCATTCACAACTATTGCTTTTAATACAAGAGAAAACCCCAGGCAGCGCTGGGACCCAGAAGTCAGCTCTGCAACAAGCGGCAATCTGGCCAAGAGCAGCTCAGCTCTGTACTCACTAGATGGTTCTGTGGTTGTAAGAGCAGGAAAAGGCCAGGTTGCTATGGAAACATGACAGACAGAAAGGGCACAGAAAGGTGAAGGAGAGAACGGAGAGAAATTCATAAATAAATGTATATGTACTTTTAAGGCATTATCATAAAGAAAAGAGAGATAGTGAAGGAGACATTCTCTCACTCCCTTCTTCCCTGATTTATCAATATAAATACAGAAATTTTAAAGAGATTATCAGAGATTTGCTGACAAATTACTCTCCTGCAGCAAATAATGACATCACTCATTTATTCTTACCAAGAATCCCAGCTATTATGTGCTGGGCACTGTTTTGTGCTTTTTGTGTTTAATGGTTCAGTTTCAAAAACACCTAGAAAGCAGGTAGAATCTATCCTTCATTTGAGAAATAAGAAATCTGAGGTTCGGGGAGGCTGAGCGACTCATTCAAGGTCGTGGAGCTGTATACAGAAGTAGTGGAGCTGAGACTGGAACCCAGGGCTGCCTGGTTCCCAAGCCTGAGCTCCTGCTGCTACAGTCCACTGCCTGGAAGCACTGTGCTGGGTGTTGTGCCTGTTTCTGAGTTATATAGATGCAGCAGAGGGCTCCTGAGCTCGAGGCTCCAGTTGCCTCCTGAGGCTGCACTCAAAGTGCAGGGGCTTCTGATGGACTGAGGGAGCACGCCAGCCTCGCCACCGTCTGCTGCTCTGACCACATGTTGGCATGACACACTGGCCTCACTCAGCTGCGGTCTCACTTTGCTCCTTCCCCCAGAAAGCTAGGTTCAAAACTCCAAATCGTGGCAGGCCTGGGGCTCTCTGGACTCCCGAGGACTCAGGAAACAAAAGGACAGGCAGCCAAATGGAATGAGATGGTAAATGAGCGAGGCTCAGTCAGGATGACGAAGCCTGAGACTGACCAGGGGATGTCACCGTGAGACTCAGTGGCACTGCTCTGGGAGGGCAAACACAGCTTGAGAAATGCTATAATGTTTGCTGGGTTTTGGGGGGATGGGAGCGGGGGAGGAGGGCGACTACTCACCCTATTTCGTAGAGGAGAAAAACAAGGCTCAGTGTGAAGGGTTAAAAACTTGCCCAAGTGCTATTGCCAGACACATCTGCAAGCAGACACTGTTGATTTCCCCACAAATATTTATGAGAAATGTATGCATTTATGGAGAAAGCAAAAGCTGCAGGCCTCGCTATCTAATTTCAACGTCTGAATCCAACTGTGCCAATTAAAAAGAAGGGCAAACACACAACACCCAGAGCATTTCTTACGACCCTGCGGAATAGGTATGTGCCTCGGCAAATTCCTTTGGCTTCTCCAAATATCAGCTTTGGTCTGGCCCACTAAAAATCCTGAGGACAAGGCTGCGCTGCTGCGGCCTCAAGCAGCCTGCCTGCAGGCATTTCTGTCCAGAGCAACGCTTTTCACTTGCATCCCATTCGGGGAGTGCTGCTTCCCAGGAATCTGAGAGGCCCTGTGCTTATTTCTCCTTTCATTTGCTTCTCTAAAACCCGGCGCTGTCTTCCACCAACAGAGTTGAATGATCACCTGGTGAAGGAGATAACATTAAGCAGACCCACTGAGGCTGGTGGAAAGCAACCTGCAGGGAGATGGATGAAGAAAAAGATACTCACTATCTGGATGAGACAATGGAACAGGGGTGGAAGAGCTAGCAGGAGCCGCTGAGGAAAGAAAAATGAAGGTGACCAAAAGAAAGGGAAAAAAGATCACCCAGGCGCATAGATATCGAAGGACAAAATGGATGAGCCAATCCTGGGATGTCAGTACAAGAAGCTGAAGCAAGTTAAAGTGGGGAAGAAGAACACCATGCATGAGAACAGGTGGCCGGAGAACTGCACAGAGCAGGGCTCTCGCACTTCAAAGCATAAGCCTGTGCGCCTGCCAAGCCCTCTGGTGCAGGTTAGGGATTGGGCCAGGAACAGCTGCAGAGGCCTCCAACCCTGTCTAAAACAAATAGCCAATTCAGCAGGACCAGCTGTCTCCATAGGATCAGACGTATGGGAGGAAAGGGAACCTGGACCTCAGCTAAAGGTGAGCAAGTAAAGGAGAAAAAGACTTTGGCTTTTCGTGTTCCATAAATGTGTTTGCATATAGGCATATATTTACACTTATGGCACATATTCGTAGCAAAACTTGTATGTCTTACTCTCTAATTTCAATATCCAAATGAAATGGAAATGATCCTCCCACTTACTAATGTTTACTACTTGGTGAGGTTCACGATTGTCTGGCATCTTGATGATAAACGACCACTGCTGCCCTCCAAAGAAACCCTAAGAATGTGGTTCTCTGGATGCTGCAGTGTGTATGGAGAGCGTTGCAAATAATACTGAGTGTTATTCTAGCTAAACAAGTAACATTATCCAACTTTCTGCATGGAGAACGATTAGAAACGGTGCATCCAGGACATTTTGGACAGTGAATGGATCTTTAGCTTTTCATTGGCAAATATTCAGAAGTTGTCCCATTAATGATCACAAAACGAAATCCCCTTGGAGAGTTAGAGGAACATTTGGGAAAACATCACCATTATCTCCATCACTGCCTTGACACACCTGGTTCCGTCTTCCCTTTATGTCCCAGATGAGAGCACCTCATTAAACCGTGTGAGTACATTGTCACTGGCATCAGAGCATGATAGGCCACTAACTCATCCTGACTTGATGGTCTGGTTAATTCAGGTAAAATGTATCTCTCTCTCTTTCTCTTTTATTTTTTTGGCTTGAACTGTCTGCATAATTGTCCATAATATTCTGGTGAAGGGATGGAGTTTTCTGTGCTTTAACCACAATGTATTACAATGCATTTAACTTATACTTGCAATGTGCCATCTAGGGGGCAAAATGGGAATAGAAAAACCTCAAGATGCTTCTTTTAAAAAGCAGAGACTCACACGTAATCTTTATACCCTGAAACAAATCATCCATTTCGCTTGATGGTTCAGAAGCAAATTAAGAGGTAATATTCAGGCCACGAAATTCTGAAGGTGTGTGGCTCAATCATGGGGGAAAAGATTCATAATCAATTATCACACCATCTCTTTAGGGCCTCAGCAGCTCTGAGAGCAAAACAGCCCTTCCCAAGGCAAACAGGTCGTCAGCTTTCCACCTAAGAGCATCTTGACAGCATGAAGACACTTGGCTTAAATATACATGAAACAGGAACATTTTCCCAGGTTGAAGTTCTATTTGTTTGAGTCACAGCTTCCTCGTTACCGTCACACACATTGATGAACCACACACAAAGAACCTCCAGACAGGTGAGCCAGGCCTGCTAATCTGGCAGCTCCAAAGCAGGAGTCCTTGAGGTATTTGTGGCTGTGCTAGTTTCACCTGCTCATCCCTGCTTTGACATATTCATGTTAACGAACGTGGTGAAGTCTATTCAGGAGCCAAGGAGGCAGTCCCATGATTGAGACATCTCAACAAACTTCAAGTGATGAGCTAATGCAAAATGCACTGGCTGTCACCTTTACCTCCTAAACCCAGGGTCTGGCAGCAATGACTCTCTGTCTGGTATGCCAGCTCCCGTTGATCCTGGGTGAGGGAGCACCCAGGGCCTAACTCCAGTGTCACAGGATCAGGCGGTGCATCTGCACCCCAACATTACAGGATGGGAATGTATCGTCAGTGGCCAAGATGAGCCAGTGACAGAAACCAACGCCGCTGGTTGTTGGGCTTGGTGTAAGCATGCAGCCGAACTGATGACTGATTTTGTTTACCTGAGTTCAGATAACCTTTGTGCCTTCCAAGGAATGGGAGTGAGAACTCCGAGAAGGTCCTTCCTAAAACGCGTCCTCGCTTCCTAGCAGCAGTGAGTGGGTTTCATCACGGCAGTGGTAAAAGCTGGCATCTTCCTTCCAGCTGTATCCTTTTTTGGGCTGGGTCTGGGACAACAGGATACTCCCACGGCTAGGCCCTCACTTCAGCGACTCTAGGAAGGCTAGGAGGGCACAAGGCCTGACCATCATAACCAACTTTAGTGAGAGTGTGACGTTGCTGCATATTTCCCATGCACGCTGTCTCTTATCCTGCTCAGTTCTTGAAAGAGGCACTCCACTCTAAGGCTGCGCCATGGTTCTCCTTAGCTAAAAGGAGTCTGCTTTTTAATACTTTAAACGACAACTTTATTGGATGACCAAGATGATCATGCCACTAGCAACGCCTGCTACGGTTGTCATTCATGATCTACTTAGAATGGAGAGCTGAACTCACCATTTTCCAAATGGCTTCTTGGAATCTTAGTTATCAGTTTTCATACTAGCAGACAACAAACAAAAACGTCTAGAGGTATCCCCTACCTTTTTTTTTTTAATTAAATATTGACTTTTAAAACATAGCATCTGCTATAAAAATTCTCACCTTTACAAGGGCTGAGCTGGCAATGAACGAAAACCACTGTGGCCTTTGAAGTCCAAGCCCCAGTTACTGGTTAGAAACTCGCAAGAAGGCCTCATGCCAGCCTTCCCCTCTGTAATGTAACAGAGCCAGCATTCATTTACTGATAAAATCCCCAAGCGAGGAAACCCAAAGACTCAGGTTAAGGATCCAGGAGGAAGATGCTCTCACGCCCAGAGCTGCTCCCACTGAATTCACGCAGGGTGAATTCAGAGCTGCAGCCCAGAGCAGACAGCTGTCAGTGCTACCTGACAACTCCCCCCTCCCAGGCTGACTCCTTCCAGAACCAGTTCATTCAGGAACCAACTCTGCTGAGATAGTGGATTTAGCACTTGCTCAAAATCTCAGAACGCCTACACTGAGCTACTTGTTTTCTGCTGTTGCTGCAATATTTCTGAATAAATTTTAAAAAGATAAGCTTCCCTGAGTGCCTTTCAGGAGCTAGGAGCTTTTTATGAAAAGAGTGTGCAGCTTTCTGAATACCTTTTCTTCTGAGTCTCTTCCCTCCACTTCCCACTACCCACAAGGGTAACACTTCCCTCCACTATTCTGAGCTCAGCCCAGGAAGAAAGAGCCACACTTCAGCAGAAGTGAAGTCCGGGGGCCTCTAGGCAGGCTGAGGAGATCAGACCACAGTTCTGCTCCCAGAGCAGCAGGCCAGCTTCCTGTCACCTTTGCTCCCTATGTCCGCTATTTACAGCTCACACGATTAGAGTGTCTTTCCCAGGGAGGATGAGCCCGTCTCCACATGCTTGGCAGGAGAGTTACTAAGTAGCTGGTCAGTTTTCCCAAATGTGGAAATGCACATTGCAAGGAACCTAGTGCTACAGAACAGAGTTGACTGGAATTGGAAGTTTAACTCCCCAGCAGCCCTGCAGGATGGCCCCATCCGTGACTTGGAACCAAAGTTCACGCTACTCCTCACAATGGCAGCTGCTGCAGGGGCTCCCTCCCAGGCCTCCACCTGCCACCCTGACGGACACAGAAGGAGCAATGAGCTTGATTCTTTTATCTTCTAAAATCAAATGTGATTTCCTGTCAGGCTTTTTTCCCCATGAAGGGATTCTGAACAGAGAGGTCTGTTGAGGCTGTGGTCCCTTTCCTGGCGTCCTGGCTAAGGTGAGCAGGTGCTATACAGTGCTCCTGAGAGACCACCTGCAGACCCCCACCATGCTTGGCGCAGCAAACATCATCTCTGCCACAGGGCAATCATCACACACACAAATTAATAAATAAACACAATTCCAAAAGACACAAAAGTTGCATGCTCTAAAACAGGACGAGTGTTAGCCTCTTGAAGTAACCTACGGACATTAACAAGTGCACAGCTAGACTAAAGGTCAGTGTGGTTAGGGCCCGGACGGTATCATCTACTTCAGCCTCTAGGGGACAAAAAAGGGACTGAACTAAATTAAGAACTAGGACTAGCGGATGTTAACACTATGGAAACAGGTGACGAGGTAGCAAGAGGCACTTACGTGGAAGAGGGCTATCTGCATTTCCCATGGGTGGAACACAGACGAAAGGAAAAGACAAGAGACAGACCCAAGAAAAAAAAACACAAGATGTAAAAGAAATGAATAGGATCCGCAGAGCACACGGAGCTGGAAACTCAAATTATCAAATTACTTCAAATCCAGAAAGAAGCAATTCCTGCAGGAGGAAGATGAGACAGGCTTTCTATTTCTGGGCGGAGGGAAAGGGAGCACTTTGCAGGTCTGTGGCTTCAAAGAGAAGGAGGCACAAGATTCCTCTGTGTGTTTTTTAATTCCAGGAATCAGAGCGGGCCCAGGGAGCTCTGTGACCACTCAAGGAGTCGGTTCTACAGCATCTTCTTCAGCTGGGGGGACTCCCAATCCTCCCAGGGCAGGAACCCAGGTCTGTGGAGGGATGTTGCTAGAACAGGGCTCGCCCAGAGCCTGGCTCTTTGTGGGAACGCTGGGAAAAGCAGAGCCAGCATAGTTTAAGGAAAGGGGATGACGGAGGAGAACAGAGATGCAACCTGAATGGAATCAGGAAGAAGCAACTCTTGAAAGAGGCAGTGAGGGAGGGAGACCCTGACATGTGCTCGTGGTGTGGGAGGGAGAAGGAGCAGAAGAGTCAAAGGCCTCGGCCATCCTTTTCCCTTTTGTATTGCTGGCATTTTGTTCCTGCTCACATATCCTACGGCAGCTTCTGTTTTTCTGTAACTTCGTATCTCTGCTGCATCAAAAATCCCACAACTAATTATATGAACTGTCACTGCCGGTACCTGCTTCCTTCAAGTCACAGGGTGCTTAGGGCCTTTGTGACCCGTGTCAAAATGCAAACCTCCCACATCCCTCCACGATACGCTGCTGTGTTTCTCCCCATTCCCTCTGATAATGTGTGGGTGGGTCTCCTTCCTGGCTATTATTCTAATAAGCTGGACCATCTACTCTGACAGAGTCACCAAGCCCTTCGAGAAAGAGAGGATAAAGGGAGTGAGTATCAGCCATGACTGAGGGCCAGAGAACTAGGAGCTGGGACCACCTTGACCAGAGGGATCTGAAAGACAAAAAGCTGTCATCTGAACAACGGACCGGGCCAGCTCAGGATCCCCCACTGCCCCCAAGGAGAAGAGGGTGGGTGGGGAAGAGGCAGGGCAGCTGGCTTTACTTACGGACTGGCTGTGTCTTGAACTCGGAGGCTGCGCTGATCTCGCCCAGACCCTTGCCATTGAGGGCTGCCAGTCGCACGGCGTACCTCGTCTCAGGCTTTAGGCCCACGATGGTGACGATGCCCTCCATGTTGGCTGTTGTGAGAATATGGGAAGGATCACAAAGGATGAAAAGTCTATTGGTAAAATGCTGCAGCCACTGTGGAAAACAACATGGCAGGCCCTCAAAAAATTAAACACAGAATTATCACTTAATCCAGCAATTCCACTTCTGGGTATATACACAAAAGAATTGAAAGGAAGGACTAGAACATATATTCATACACCCATGTTCACAGCAGCATTGATCACAATAGCCAGAAGGTGGAAACAACCCAAGTGTCCATTAATGGATAAACAGATAAACAAACTGTAGTATATACACACAATGGAATATTATTCAGCTTTAAAAAGGAGGGACATTCTGATATACACTACAATGTGGATGAACCTTGAGGACACTACACTAACTGAAATAAGCCAGACATAAAAGGACAAATACTGTATGATTCCACTTATATAAAGTACCTAGAACAGGCAATTGCACAGAGACAGAAAATAGAATGGTGGTTGCCACGGCCTGGGGCGAGGAGAGAATGGGGAGTTATCGTTTAATGGATACTGAGTTTAGGATGATGAAAAAGTTCTGGAGGTGGATAGTGGTGATGGTCACACAGTAACGTGAATGTACTTAATGCCACTGAACCGTACACTTAAAAATGGTTACAATGGTAAACTTCACGTTATGTATATTTTACCACAATAAAAAAGTAATTAGAAGTGATGTTAAAAAAAAAAGCGTGTTGGACAAACTGTAACATGGGATCAACCTGCCATAAAGTTGGTATGAGGTTTCAGAGGGAAGTTGGGAAGGTAAAGGGATTGTCTTCTTCATGCTCTGTTCCTGATTATACGGAAATTCCTCTCGGCTCCCTCCAACCCTCCCCAAAGCTGAAGGAGTGATGCAAGCTTTCCAGCAGAACACATTCGCAGTAAGACTGGGTTGGAAGCTGTCTCTGAATGGCTATGACACTGCGCCCCAGCCCATTCCCACTTCCACCCTCATTACCACATATCGGGCCAGGATTAAAGATTTCTACAGAAACAAAGCATACTTCACTGAGTTAATCCAACTACACCCCAAAGGGAGAGTTAGACATTAAATATACTCAACCCTCAGGGAAAGATAGTCTGGGCTCAGAAGCTTCAAATTGCAGTCATCCAAGGGTCATTTTTTAAATCTTTAGTTTGGAAATATATCACAGGATTGATTTAAGGGCAGACTTGTCTGGCTGGCTCTGCTTATTTGGCTAATATCATAATTACACGACAGTCCTTGAATATAACCAAGTAGGATGGATGGGTGATGTCAGAGAACCCACAGCACATGTAACCCAAGTGTGCAGGGTGTGCTCATCCAATTGTGCTCGACACCTAAGCAGGGCTTCTGCTTTGGAATGTGCTTGACACGGTCTCATCCATCCTGGCAGATGAGAACCAGGTCCTGAAGCACAAGGGGCAGAAGGACGACCACTCTACATGAGATGTGACCATGTCCCAATTCTGGGAGGACGGTGATGGTGCTGCAGCAGAGGGACATGAACAGGATGGCAGGTGCTGGCACCTGGCATCCCCCAGTAGGTGAGAGTGGTATGCCACCCTACCCAAAAAGGCAGCGAGGGTGCAAGGATCTGGAGAATGCAGGGGTGAGTGTGTGCCCAACATGGAGTAACCCTTCCTTCTAAAGGAAATGATGACTCTTCCCGACTTACCTTCTTTGGCATCATACCACTTGAAATGCCACACTTCCTCGCCCATGGCTCTCCACTCAGCCTTGTATTTGAGGATGGGCACCCCACCTGTGGCCTCTGGCTCATCAAATTGCACCTGTGCCGTGCTGGAGTATGGCTCCACCTGGTCGATGGATGGTGAAGATGGGGTGTCTGTGGAGAGGACACATAGGGAGACCCAGGTGAGCCCAATTTGGCCCAGGACATAACTCCCAATGACGAAGCATGTCTCTCTTCTTTCTGCTCACTCTTGGGAATCTTGTTGCCTGTATACTGTCCTCCTGGCCCACCCCCCTATATAATTCTCTCCCAACATGCTCCATGCCCAGATCCTCAAGCCTCCATTGGCTCCCTGCTCCCTGATCCTCTGGCTTTGCTGGCTCTGGCCCTCTCTACTTCCTGCTCTCTTGGCATCATCAATGGACACAGAATGGGCCATCAAGGGTAAGGGTGGTGCAGCTGTAAGGGGCGCTCACCTGCTTGGACAAGGATGAATTCCAAGGACTCCTGTCCAATGCGGTTCACTGCAGTACAGTTGTAGTTTCCAAAATCGTTTTCAGAGTCCGGGGTCACCTTTAGAAAGAAGGAGCTCTTGGGTTACAAGTATCCCATGGAATGCCCACCAACTCAGATCCTTACTTGTTGGGTTAAATTAGCAAAGAATAGAACCAATATTACATGAATCATTAGCTCTAGCCTAGCCTCAAACCAGATAGAACAGAAAAGGGCTGTTGGGAGAGACATACTCTGCCTCCCAGGCCCTGATGGGGACACAGGAAGAGCGAGGTGGCTGTGCTAAGGCTCAGTTTCTTCTCCAGCCATGGTTCTCCTGCTCAGGACATGCCAGAGAAGCAACAGAGAAGATTACAGCTGCATACAGGAGCCTATCCATTGTCACACTGTGCCTTCTCCACCCTGCGCCTATCCCCACCCCGACTCACCTCCAGGTAGCTGGCAGAGGGGGAGTTGTAGATCTTGATATTGCTGTAGTTGGAGCTTGGCAGCAGTTGGCCATCTCGGAACCATGAGATTGTGGCACTGGGGTAGGCGAATACCTCACAGGTGATGTTCACCTGGTTCCCCTCCCAAGTGTACACAGCCACGGGGCCCTGCAGCTTGGGGGCATCTGCAATGAATGGCGATGACTATCAGGAAGACTGCCATGATCATGGGGCCCCATAGATCCTGCCTCCTGGCACTGGGAAGGTGAGTGTACACAGAAGCAGAGCTAGCGCTGGCACACAATAGAGGTCGGCCTGTGAGCTACATGAGAAGACTGAAGAGCATGCAGGCTTGTAGGAAGCCTGGGAATGGTGTGAGGGGGGTGACCCTGGGATACAGTGCTGAAATGCCCTAGGGCCAACCAACACAGGGAATGTGAGCAGAGCTCACAGGGTGCAGCTCAGGTCCTAGCTGCTGCTCCTCCCTTTCATGCCAACCCTGCCCGGCCCTTCTTCCCCTCATCTTTCCGCAGTGATTCCTCACATTGCACTTCGAGGTACATGGACTGGGAGTCCTGGCCGATGGTGTTGCTGGCGGTGCAGATGTATTCTCCAGCGTCTGTGTACTGGATGCTCTTCAGGGTCAGGGACGACACGCGGGCATGGCTGCGCACTACCATGTGCCCGTCCAGAGTCTGCCGGGGGGAAAGGGAGAGTGTCAGAGCCCGAGGCAGGGCAGGGGCTAGGAGACCAGGCCATCTCTTGTCTGTGACCAGTCTCACATCCTCTCTCCTCTCTGTGCCAATGTCTATGTCTTACTTTAAGTACCAACTAGCGGGGGAGGCTCTGGAGAGCACCATGGGAACTTGGGTGTATCCAAAACAGAAAATGGGACTCAGTTTACGGCAAGCAGCCTAGACTATGTGCCAAGATTGGTTTGGGGCAAGGACAACCAAGGTCCCCCAAGACGACTTTGTTTAGTATGTCTAAAATGGAAGCAAAAGCCCTGGGCAGTAGATATTCTAGCAGCAACAGCCTTGCCCCATGAGATTCTGGGAAACCTGCACCCTCCATCCTCTCCTTCCGGCAGTCTGCTCCTCTGCCAGTTCCACGGTGCCTGCACATGTAATGGGAAATCCGAATGTACTCAAATATAAGAAATTATATAAGAAAAGTGTATTTCTGCAGATGCCTCACTTTCCTGGATGCTTCCTTCAAAAAAAAAGTCCAAGAACTGAGAGTTCAGGAGCTGTTGAGCTGGGAGGCGCCCTCCAGGGACAGTGGTGTAGACTCACAGGCAGATCTGGGATCCTTGACACCACAGTCACCACCATTTTCTAGCCCTTGATACTACGAGTGGCTTCCTGAGTGTCTAGAATTACAGGGATCGGACAAGAAGGGAATAAACACATGATCCCTAAGCAATGGGAACTGAAATATTTCCAAGGGGTTTCCCCCCTTGACACTCTAAGTAAAATGATTGATGGCCTAGGAAAAGTCTGAGCATGTGGCCCCAGTTCAGAGCCTTAAGAAAGCTGGTAATCCGAAGAAGGAGTCTTGCTTCTGGTAGGCTGGGCCACACTCTTATCTCTAGCATATGATACTCTGTAGAGACGAACAAGTGAGTGCTCTGCATTTGGCATCTGTCATCCCATGGGGCTGGGCCTTTAAAGAGTGAAAGAACACTCGGCTTCAGCTTCTTTTGATCTGCCGGTTTGGAAGTCTGAAATGTATAATTGCAGTGTCACACAGCAGCCAGGATGGGAAGCCCAAAAGTAGGCACCACTGGCCTTGAGTGCAGTCTCAGCAGATCTATCACAAGAAGTCCCTTTTGCTGTCCTTGATAGATCTAATCCACTTAAGCTCCATCACATTTCACTTCTGGAAGCTAGAACATAAGTGCTCGCAAGGAGGCAGAATGGTCAAGCACAGTCATCACTGCCTGCTGCTGCTGGGAGGGCCACTCCTCTCTGAGAGGAATGCCTGGATGCCTGTGGTTCTCAGCTCCCATTTGACCTGTAAATCTGTGAGGCTGATTGGTCAAGAAGTTGCAGCCCAGGAGATGCTACACCTTAATGAGAGATGACAACATACAGGTGTGGAGGACTCGGTCAGAAAGCCTTAAGACATCCAGTTTGTTAAAGAAACTAGAGCCTGGGACTCCTTTGCTCGTGGGCTGACAGGGTTGTGCTGGTACATCCCAGGGGCGATTCTCATGTGCCGTACAAAATCTTTACCCATCAGTCTAAACTAGTGGCATTGAGAGCGTGAAGCCATCCCTGCAATTATCTCTAAAGGGCTGACCTGCCCTGCTTGTCACTCCTATTTGCCCAAAACACAGCAGGACAAAGGCAGAGGGGATTCAAGTCCACACCTAGCCTTTCTGGTTATCTCAGTGAGAACACAGGTTCTGCTGACAGTGACACCAGCCAGTGACTGAACTATTGTGATTCTTTGTCACACGGACAGGACTTGTCCTGGGGCCACCACGCACAAACATGGAAAACTGACCAGAATCTTTGGGAAGTCAAGAGAATATTTCTGTAAGGAAGAGATATTGCAGCAAAAGAAGCGAAGAAAGTCATGTAGGTAAGAGGAGAACATTAACAGATAACAACAAAGTGGGGCATGAGCAGTCTTGACTCAGAATAATCTAGAAAATGGTTGAAGAGAAGCTCAAGAAATGGTTGCATTGACAGCACACTTTTTTTTTTCTTCTGTCTAGTCTCTTTTTCTAAATTTCTCTATGTGGAAATTTTTCTCATTTAATGATGCCAACAGACCAGTAGGCAGCCCTCTGTAGAGAATTCTTGTTTTGCAGTGGCTCATGACAGGACTGATGACCGGATTATGCGCCAGATGCCTGGTTCTCCCTCTGAGGGACACAGATACACTCCAGTGTGACCAGAGTATGTCTCTCTGAAATGTTTTATTCTGGCACCAGGACAAGTGCCACCTACAAACCATCTAGACCCAAAGTCATGTGGATGGTCCAGGCTCACAGAGGAAGCAGATAAACTCTGGGCAAGAAGGCAAAGATCATTATGGCAAGAAGACCACATTTTGCAAAATAGCATGGAAGGAAATTATGATTATTCTTCTCATCAAAACATTTTTGTCTCCTTTCTTCCAGAAGAAGTACTAAGGCTTTTCAGAGCTTACAAAGTAAAATTAGCCATAACCCAAGTCTTCTTTTGAGCTCCTCTGGACTCATGGTCTTCATCTCTGAATGAGACAAGTAGGAGGGAATGGAACTTCTGAGCCCCAGGGGTGGCACTCACTTGAAAGTCAATTATGTCCAGAGTGAGCTACTCAAGATTTAAGGATACTTCTGGAAAATGGAGTGAGGAGTCTGCTTTCCTGGGAGTAAACCTATTACTTCTGCTTATAATAACAATTCTCTTAACATCTCCTTAATACTCCTAATAAATCTTACCCTCTCCTCTAGCCAGGTCTAAATCACAATGACAGGGGGAAGATGTACAAGGCCAAGCAGAATGAGATGTGTAGCTGCTCAGGGGTGGCTGATAATTAACCTTCGTTCCCTCCCTCCCCCAAGCCCAGTGGGTCCGTGACTTTGGGGCAGTAGGACACCAGCCTGTGATGGCAGTAAGCGATTCCTGTGCCCTAGGAGGAAAGCATTTCAGCAAGGATGTGCACTGAACTCCAGTCCCATGACATGGAGGAAGGTAGGACCCAAAGAGAGCTTATAATGAACTAGATTTGACGACAGCAGTGTTTTCATGTGGAGAAACTAATGTCAGTGCTTGGGGACAGGCAGTCAACTTTTAAATGTTAAACAGCGTTAAATATTTATAGCCATGACCTGAACACATGACTTATGTGTGCTGAAGAATTATAATTTCTAAGACTAAGAGGATAAATTTACCTAATTAAAATACAGTCTATAGGACTGTCATATTCTGCATTTATGGTATCACATAATATCAAAGTTCCATCTGGAGAAGAGACAAAACCCACTTCTTTAAAAAGTATTTATAGATCAGATCCTTGAACCTCATCTAAGGCATTCTGTTTTTTATTTCACTCTCTGTCAATCATACACATCAGGTAACAAATGGCAGGCATGATCATAAGTAGGGTCTTGGTGTAGGAACAAAAATCTAAAGATTAATATTTAGCTTCAGTTTTCAAGCTAAGTCCCACATTACCTAAACTGAAGAAAGCAGTCTGAGAAATTTCAAAGGTTAATTGCTACTGACTTAAAAAAAACCAGAACCATTTGTGCCAAATCATTCTAATCTCATAAATTTAATGCTCTATAAAAGTAACATAGATATGTTTAGCAATTTGGGAAAACCAACGAGAGATGTCATCTGCATTGCTTCAAGATGAAATGTGATGTGAAAATTTGCCAAGGCCAATCATTATAAAATAAGCGAGCAACAAGATGAGTTGAGCTGGAAAGAAAAGGTCTGAGTGGGTTTTTAGATCACTAACACTGTGACTTTATGATCCAAAGCCACATCAACCAGGGGAGAGTCAAAAAATTGCATCATTTCCAAATGTCTGGCCTGGGAATTGGGGCAATTTATTGCTAGAAGTATAATTACCTGGATGTGATTTTACCAGCACCAGCAAGAGAATAAGATCCAGTTTTAGGAAATAATAAAGATTTGTTCATCCACTCCCAACACAGCTTGCTTGCTCATCCTAAAATGACACTATTACTAAGTAATGTCTACCACTATTGACCTATTCTGTATTCTAACTAAATTACTAATTAGTTTAGCATGTCTGGTTATTAAAGCGTAAGGGTGAGTTAAACTATAATGCTTTCAAAACTAGAGACTGGCTAGTGGTCAGGTAAGCTATACCTCTTGCTTCTCGGGTCGAGTCCACGAAGCCTGGAGAGAACAAGATATAAAACACAACAAGAAAGCAGTAAAATTTTACAACATGTTGCTTTAGAGAATTGATGTATCACACTGCATTCCGTGCACATGCAGCTTCTTTTTAATTCAGAACTTTTTCCAAGGCCCACTTTCAATGGTGTGTTTATTACCCAATTTAATTCAGGACTTAGCTCACATTCAGCTTTTCCCCCCTTATGCACAGTATGATGTACAATTTAAAGGTAAAAGCTTTCCTAATCTTTGGTGGACATATGTATGGATACCAGCTGACATATTAGACTGCTCCTCTCCCAAAACATCTTGAATATTCCTCGTGGTATTAGGTGACACTACTAATTCTAATCACATAATCTAGAGATACTTATAGAGTAGGTTTCCTCCTTTGGATTTTATTAGATGGCTTATCACAAATATACTAATGCCATTTTGTGCTCATGCATTTTATAACTGCATGCATCCTATTCAAAATCAAATTTTTATTTTAAAAAAAGGAACAAAGAAAGGAGCAGAGAGGCACATTAGGAATGAGAAGCACGAAGTCCTTCAGATTATGAGTCAGGAAGTTTTGAGGATACCAAATTGTGAGTGTTGTGGTAGGGCCCCGGTCATTCTCAAAGGCAGAGGATGTGCAGACGGCATGCGGACTCAAGCGTGCACCCTCGTCATCAAATGCGGCATTCACAAAGGAGTGAGCCAACTCAGGAACACAGAGGTTTGGGAATTTTCCTACCCACATCTAGACTTTTTATTTATCTGGCACTGGGGAATCTATTTTGCTTACAGTTTTTCTGTTTTCATACCGGGAGTCAAAAACATCCTACCTGCATTGTTCTTTTATGAGATGGCATGGCTGCCTGATTGTTCCTGACGTTCAGATGGAAAAAGGATAGAAAAAATGCCAGAGACACAGCAATGCAATCCCGGGAATGCAAATGAGTTAGCAAACATTTAGTAAGAATCCACTAAATGCAAGTAGCTTTTGTGGGAAATGAAGATGGAAATGGTGGATGATGTCACATGAAGATGAAAAGAAGAAGAAAGTGAGAACAGAGGAACATGCACAGACAAAAGTAACAGTGGGCCAATGTGTCAAAGTGGTTCCCAGTTCCAAATCACTTAGAAGCTTGTCTGTCACATGCCAGGGCTGCATGAATCAAGATATTTTGTTTTAGGGGCTATATCATATGGAGTTGTTTGTTTTTCAGATCGGATTCTTCTTCTGTCTCTCCCAAATAATTATGGTTTTGTGGCTTTTAGAATAAGTAGTTGCTAGTAACACGATGTTTTTAGTAGCCTGACCTCCTGCCTGCGCTCGGTGGAATGATAGGATGTGCTTTGACCCTGACAATTTGGTGAGGGTGTGTGGCCTACTTTAAGACAACCTGACGTGCAATTATACACGTATAAAATAAATTAGGATATAATTAGTACCGCTCCAAAGATTGTTAGTGCCAGGTTCTTTATAGCCCCATGTTTTATTATCTTACGTAAGTCTGCAGGAATATGTACATAAACTAAAGGGAAGCATCTAGATACTAACCCTAGAGCATTCCTTGTTAGACTTTTGCCCACATCCTGGATAAGCCAGACCCTTGATTGCTAATGCAGGCATCTTTTCCAACGTTTAAAAGCAGGCACCTGGTTTGTATTGAATGAGGAATTCTTCCAGGTGACAAAAAGCTCCAGTTTCCAGAGAATCTGTCTTAATTGTGGGATACTCTGTCAGCTCAAGATTGAAGGCTCATGAAATGCATTTCATTTTTTCTATCTCTTTTGGTCTCAACACTTCACCCCTCTCCTTTTCCTTAGACGTTAAGGCTTCATGTGCTTTCCTTTACCAGTCATTTCAAAGGCACAGTGATGTTCAAATAAGCATACAATAGATTCATTCTGCCAGCGAGAGAGTATGCAAATCACCATCCAGGGGTCTCACTCAGTATGTAAATGGTCCCAGGAATTTAGCACTGCTCACTCAAATACCTGGACATATGTAAAACGAGTCTGGGTAAGACGAGTAGTGAAATGATATGGATGCACAAACCATCTTTGCAAAGTCTGCAATGACCTCCATAAACATTGATCAAACTGACCCATTATGACATTCAGTTTTTTTTTGGTCCACATAATAGTGACCACTAAGAAATGCATTAACTTTCAGACAGATGGTCTACGCTAATGACTTCAATGATTCAAACTTAGCCTAGCTATTATCAGTTGTTGATGGAAACCAACTCACCTAGCTGACGCTTAACAGATTGATAAAAATCAGTCTCAAACGAGGGACTGGACTGAACCTAGAGACATGATCAAAGATAGGGGGTGACATCCAGGCTCACTGCACTGGTTTTTGTTTGTTTGTTTTCTTTTACTTTTAATGAAGAAGAGCATCAATATTCCATTAGAAAGTCATTAATATGTGTCTATGATTGAAAGCCTTTTCTCCCTTCTTTTCTTTCTTTCTTTTTTTTTCTCTGAGGAAGATTCGCCCTCAGCTAACATCTGTTGCAAATCCTCCTCTTTTTGATTAAAGAAGACCGGCTCTTAGCTAACATCTGTGCCAATCTTCCCCTATTTTGTATGTAGGACGCCACCACAGCGTGGCCACCGATGATTGGTGTGGGTCCGTGCCCGGGAACCCATGAACCCATGTCGCTGAAGCAGAATGCACTGAGCTTAACCACTATGCCACCAGGCCAGCCCCTCTCTTCTTTTCTTAAGAAGGTTAATACTTGACTCAACTAAGCAGTGAAGCACAAGACAAAGCTGCTTTCATTAGCTTATATTGTAACTAACTTCATTAAAGAAATCACTGAGCCTTCCATGAAAGTCATCAAAATCATGACAGGGCATTTGGCATTAGGTGCTCTGTCTTCTGAGCCAGTGTCCCAGAGGGAAGCCTTGGTGGCATTCTGAGGGCTCTGTACTTGACTTTGTCCCAGTCAACATTTTTACCAGGGACTTGGACAAAGATATTTCACATAAGTGTTCATATACGTTTGGAAGCAATAGCAAATATAAACGTTAGATGACAGTTGCATAGGAAAGGCTACTAATTTGCCTGCCCTTTGGCCTTGTGCTTAGGCTGGGGTCACCGCTGACTGCTAGACCTCATTACTTTTAATATACGTAAATAAAATAGGGGGGGCATGTAGGTTGAAATGCTCTGGACCCACAGACCTCTAAGGACAGTTCTGATGAAAGTCAGTCTTGACTGGTTGGAAAGACAGTTGCTTTCAAGCCAGGGGGTATTTGTCCATGTGGCATTTTTTATAATCACGATGATTAGAGGTGGCTACTGGCATTTAGGGGGAAGGAGAATAGTGGTGCTAAATATCTTGCAATGTACAGGATGCTTCCAGTGTGACCCCAAAGAGAAAGACTGGGTTGCAACAAACAAAATCCAAGTTTTAACAGAAATAAATATAAAATTCTGCATGATTGGTTAAGCAATCAATTGCATAAAGAATAGGATAGGGGCTATGTGGCTTAAATGCAGTTCATGTGAAAAAGACCTGAGCATTTTAGTTGACCACAAGCGCAATATGAGGCCACAGAATGAGGAAGCTGCTGAAGGGCTGATGTAACTTTAACTGCAGGATAATGTCCAGATCAAGGGAGCAATTACCGCAGGGAAGTCTGCATTAGTTTCACTGGGCACCACAAAATTTTAGGGCAGCACTAGTGAACTAAAGCTATCTAGTACAGGACAACTAGGTAAGGGGTGTGGGAACCATGATATAGGAGAAACAGGGAAAACAACTGGGTGTGTGAAAGGGAAGAAGAGTAGACTGACAAAAGGAAAATCACGTAGGATTCGAAATTATTTAGTGGCTCTCCTACAAAGGACGGAGTGGCAGAGATGGGAAGACAGAGAAGTGAAAGGGGCGGGGAAACAGATCTCCCTGACTGTCAGCATTGGCCAAGGCCCCGCTGAGGACTGACACTATCACCCTTCAGGGAGGGGCAGAGTGACTTTCTAGTTGATGTGCTTGAAATGGGTGACAGACGGGGCCAGGTAATCTCAAAGGGAGCCTTCCTTCCAACCTTCTAGGATTCTGGCATTTTATGAGATCAAATTCTCAGGAGGCCACTTTGCCTTAGCAGATAGATACAACTGTCTATCCTTATCTGCTTAGCGTATCATCCTGATTTCAAAAAGAAAACTGTTTTCTTCCACTGCCACAATTCAGCGACTCTGATCCCTAATTCTATATAATGCGACTTCAGGTGGAGGAGAACACGCGGCGCGGCTGACAAAGTAAAGGGGAAATTTATTATCTGGAGTCCGCCCCACCCACGAATAGCCCCCTTTGTTTTCTGAGTTATTAGCTATCCACTGTATAAGATGGACATCATGCCTCTTTGATGTCAATATTTAATTCATGGAAATGGCAATTTTTCTATACAGGGTTTCATTTTGGCAAATATGTTAATCTGGTGTCACATCACCGGCTGATTTGGAGGACTTGTTCTAACATTGATTCACTCACGTTCCAGTCACGTCACTTCAAGTGACGTGAAGGCCGTCCACAGTAAAAGGAACCACAACACAACCTTGTTGCTGGGCTTAAATAAGTATCTCCAATTGAGACAAATGGTCTACACTGATACCTGCATTATACAAAAAGCGAGTCAGTCCTACTTGGCTTGAGACAGTCTCCACTGGAGACCTTCGGTCTCAATATTTAGTAAATATGAGTGTGTATTAGTGCCTGGTTATTTGATCTCATTCTGCAAAAGCGAACTCACAGATACAAGCCAGAAGTGCCAACCCATTAAAGGACCTGAGGCAGGCACAAATCTTAATAACCCTTCTAGTCTAGCTTGGTTGTTGAGCTATTCCTAGAAAAGATATAGAATTTAAAAGCATCATTCACCTGGGATAGATATTATTTCTGTCCTTTGCTGTAGGTCATAGATATACACTGGGCCATTCTGGACAAATCTACTCTCAAGCATGATGTGGAAACATCTGTCAAGCAGCAGCCCTGTGGTTTAAGCCCTGAAATGTACATTCAATCCAAGTAGCACACACAATGGGAGCTGAAATCTGAGCTGAGGGTTTAATCCCAATGTTGATAAAGTATCCAAGTCAACACCACATTTCTTAATCCAGTTGGTTTTCACAATATCAAACAGCATATGCAAGTTTCAAAAATACTTAGCAGTCCCTCAGTTGGTCTTTCATTAAGTTGAATTCAACTCAGGAGGTAAAACTTGCAAAAAAATAATGGGCTTTTTGGAAGAGCAATTTCTGTTCCTTTTGTGTGACTTTTCTTTCCTATTAGTGGGACAGAAATCAGTTCCTCAAATGCAGATGCCAAATTGGGTTCTGGTATTTCACACTATCCCTTTTTGGCTTCATTTGAGTTTACCCTCTCTATGGATTTTCTTTAGGCAGGCAGAAGAGTGAAGATCCATCATTTTTGACATTCTGGTCAATAAACGATCCATTATAAATGTTCTTTAAGGCTAAGGCCATTACTCCTGAATAGGTGACAAAGCTTTGGCCAACTAAAATGAGGCCCATCACTACAGGATACACGAGATGAAATTGGAGAAGTGCCACAGGAGAACCAGTTAAGTTGCTTTAAAACCAAACTGCTTCCTCCTCCTGCTTTTGGCCCACTTAAGAGCAAAGGGCTGCCTGGTGTGGGGTCACCTCAATTTTTATATATTGTCAATAATAAAGATGGCTTTCCGGTGCCCTATAAATCAATGTGCTTTAAAGCTAAATCTTCCCAGTCATTTTAATTCGCCAGGAAGGTTGCTAGAATGTTCTTAAACTCTCAGTGGACATACTGTAGAATTCAGTGTAATCATCATCATATCGAAACTGCTAATTATTTTTGCCTTTAGAACAAAATGATACCCAAATGTGACTGAGAATACAGGCAGACACAAAGGCAACCAAGCTTTTGTGCATATAGTGCATGTATAGCATGAGTATACAAAACACAGGAAAAGAATTAATAGGGTCGTTCTGATCCCTACTATTTCCGGGAGACACTTTCTTGGGTGCTCCTGAGATGATGATAATATCTCCTGGTGCACCAGGATCTTGGCTTCTCCCTTGTTCCTCACAGCTTCATAACCCTGGGTTTGAAAATCACCATCTCCTTCCTCCCCAGAACGTCTAACTTGACCATGCCCATTAACATCACACCCCTGCAAATCTATGCAAGGAATTGTGCCCCTTCCATTGCCAGGGGATGCTGACCAGGCTACATCCAGGAAGGCTAGGGGAGAGAGGCCATAGGACCAGGCTGTGGCCTATGGTGACCACATCCCATGTTCTGGCTCACCAAAGAGAACCGGGCATGATACAGACTCAATCCGCTTTGAGTCTGCGTTCCATAGCCCTGAAACTCTTGGGCGACATTATACCTTTTCTGCGCTGCTGATGTTTCGGGTGGAAGTTCTCCAGGTGATAGAGGGAATGGGGTCTCCCGAGGCTTCACAGGTAAGAGTGACTTGTTCCTCCAGTTCCATAGCTGTCTGGTTCTCTACATACGTGATTTTGGGTTTTGCTGAAAAGGCAAAATATTTCTATGAGTTTATCTGATTTTTTTTAGCTTTCTTGGTTTATATTATAACATGCACCCATTTAACAAAGGTTATCTACTTACTAAGTAAGTATAAGGCCTATTCTAGGTGTTGTATGAGATAAAGAGCTGAACCCCAAGGAGCTTACAATGGAGCAGGCATATGAAAACATCTAAGTGATGGTAATAAAAACAACATCCTATATAATAAAAGTGCTAAGGGCAGTGGATGCAGGAGGCACCGAGCAGAGGACGAGCACTCCTCTGGCTGGAGTCTTCATGAGGAGACAGCTTTTGGGCTGGGCCATGAGGTTTTCGGTAGGAGGAACTTTAGGTTGGAGATGGAGTTATTCCAAGTGCAGAAACTTTTGAATAAAAGCAAAGAAGCAAGAACATGTGAGGAGAGGGTTGGGGAGAGAGCAGCGTGGCACAAGTTGCGTGTTTGTGCATCAGAGCAGAGGGAAACAATGCTGGACCAGGCACAGAGAGCCCTGACCGCCTGGTTAAAGCGCTTGCTTCAATTCTATACTGTGGCTGGTGGAGCCCCACCGACCGCGCTGGATCAGAGGAATGAAACGATCATTTGTATTTCAAGAAGGTTAATTCGGGAAAAATTCAAGATGACGAAGCATGGAGAAAACCTTGAGGTGGGAAAACGAATTTGGAAGCTCTGGCAATGTCCCAGATGTGGTGTGATACAGTCCTGAATGAGGTGGTCGGGGGTGGGGCGAACAGAAAGGAAAGGGCAGCTGAGAGAGAGAAGCTAAAGGAAGGTTTTATAGGATGTGGCAAGTGAACGGAGGGCGAGTAGGGATGGCAAGAATCAAAAGAAGGAATGAGAAGGGGTGCAGATGATTCTGAGATTCTTAATGACTAGAAGAGTTGTGTTAGCATGAACTCAAGTAAGGAAATGCGGTGAGTAACTCGCTGGGGGCTTGGGGTGGGCTGGGACCGGGAAGGGATGAGTGGAGATGAGTTCATTTTCCAAATGTTTTAGGTAATGTAAGAAAACACGAGCGTTCAAAAGCTGAGTTAAACGTTAAAACATTAGAGAAAATTGAATTTTCCCAATTTAAAACAATTATACTCTGAAATTGCCAAACCTTCCAGAGAAGAGAAAAGATAATGCTGCACAAATGTAACTTATTTCACTAATAGAGAAAAAGGTCAGGCTAGATAAACAAACAAAAAAATAAACAAATCAGAATTATAGATAATTTTTGAAAGAATTGCATTTCTTTTGTATTCAAAGTCATACAGTAATGCCCAGTGGGCTCATAATCTACTGACTGTAGACATCCTCCAAGTTGGGGCCCTTGATTCTTTAATAAACAGAAAACAATGATAGGGCTGTGCACTTTCTGTAGCAAGTATCTGCTTCTATATAAAATTACCCAAATAGTTCAAAGATTCTCCTAAAGTTAATCTGTCCTAACAGCCTGCTGAGCAAATCCTTTTTTTGGCAGCTAGCACACGGGCACATCTCAATCCACTCTGGCCACACGATCATGAATTTGAATTGACGGAGTCCGCATGCGTGAGGTTTTCCCATTGGAAGGCTTTGTTCCTCTCTTGATAAACAGGAGGAGGTCACAGCTCCCATTGGATGGAGGAAGTGCTCTTGAACGGGACGTTTTAGAGAGGTAAAATAAAAGTTGAATTTCTATACTGTTAAAATCATAGATTGAAAAGTAGAAAAAAAAAAATCAGCCAAACAACTGAATTCACTAAACTGAACAGCTGTCTTGGGGTCTGGAGGCAGTCATAGGAAGGCTGAATTTCTGGCCTCCTGAAACTTAGTCAGACGTTCTAACCTAGACAGTGAGCACTGACCTTCTCCTGACCCACAGCACTGTGTCCCTGCAGTGAGAGGTTAACAGAAGACAGACAAGGGACAGTTAACATCTGTTAATATTTGGTCTTGGTGGCTCCATTTCCCAGATGGTGACAAAGGGTGCATTGTGCAAGCCTTTAGAAAAAGGCAAACTATATTCTTATTAAAAACATTATTAACAATGGCTAATTTTGTATGGTCTCCAGAAGGCTGTGGAAGGAAGGCAGGCTTCTCACTGATGACTTAACCTCTCTGCACTCCAGAAGCAAGGCTATTGTCAGAACTAACTGAAGGCTTAGAGGACGGCCTTGGAAATTGGATAGCGATATAATTTATGGTCCAAATCAGGGCACTCTTGAGAGTGAAAAGGGATGCTCTGAATAATTACCCTGGGACAATGGGCATCATGGGACAAACAGGGACAGATGCAAGGTCACTTCCCTCTGCAAACCAGCATGTAGAGGAAGCTGTCCAGGTTTTATCTGCAGATGGTACTTGCACCATCTTAATTAGCCTGTGTTGTGGGCCCCTGACTTTGGATCCCTGTTCTAGTCTCCACTGCCACTATGGGACTTAATGTCTCAGATTGCTCCATCGTGTCTCTCCCTATGTACTACCCTGTGAGCACAGCCATCCTAGTGAGTTTTCCAAGCACGCCTGTTCTCCTCTTTGGCACGTCCATGGTGCTGCACCCCGCCACTTACGGCCAGCCTTGTCTACTCTCACCCCAATCCAGGCTCCTGCAACCCTGGCCCAAGGAGGGCTCTGGAGCCCTGCTTCCCTGGACTGAGAGGTTGGACACGACCAGGTGCACCTTCCTTCAGGCCCCCATTTGTCCTCTGCTGTAACTCGCAAGGGCTGCTGTGGTCCTAAGGGTCAGCTAAACAAAGCTTCTGCCCATTGGTGAACTTGCCTCAGCCCACAGCAGCATGAGACCTCACGAGCATTATAGAGCATAATAAGTGTCTGTGGAGACAAAAATACTTCTTCAGAAGGGCCCATGGGGAGCAACGGAAATTCATTCCCAAATTTAAAGGAAGACAGGATGCAAGTACTTAGTCAAAAGAGATTCTAGCAGATAACTAGGGCAATGCATGCTAGAATGTGTCCCTTTCTTAGGAAAAAATGATGTCAGTTAGGTACAACTATAGCAGTCTCTAATTTAGATATGTCCCTTTCTTACTAATTGCCATCTCCCTTTTTTTCCCCCAAAGATTGGCACCTGAGCTAACAACTGTGGCCACTCTTCTTTCTTTTTTTTTTCCTGCTTTTTCTCCCCAAGTCCCCCAAGTATATAATTGTATATTTTAGTTGTGGGTCCTTCTAGCTGTGGCATGTGGGGTGCCACCTCAGCGTGGCCTGACTAGCGGTGCCACGTCTGCACCCAGGATCCAAACCAGCGAAACCGTGGGCTGCAGAAGAGGAGGATGCGAACTCAACCACTTGGCCACGGGGCCGGCCCCCTGCCATCCCTTCTTGAAGCCACAGGAGTTTGGAGCGCTTCCTCACTATCTAAGCTACAGGTTTCTTTCCCCCTATACCTCTCTGCTACAGACTCTACCGCTGCTGGGGAACCTGCCCCATTTCTCACCCTAGTGCTGGTGTCTAGTGGCAAGTCAGAAGGGGAAGGAGAGGGAGAGAAAGGGCGGAAGAAAGATGAAGCCTTAACTAGCAAGCCCCTCCTCACCTGGTTCTCTGGCCCTCATATCCATGTCTTAAACCAATGGGGGAGGCAGGCCAGAAAGAGGAGGAGAGAAAAGAGGTCAAGAAGGTGAAATGGAGAGGGGAAGGAGACCGTATATGGGGTGCCAGGCTACTTCGAGGAGGCTGTGTGAACTCTCCTCGGGATGCTACAGAGGAAGATTCTCACTCTGGATGGGGGCTGGATTAGACATGGTCCCTGTGAGTCTAGGATTTTCTTACCTGTCTCTGCAGGAGTCTGCCCACCCCTCCTCTTTTCTCTCCTGGCTGTCTAACGTACAGTCTCTCAGTGGCAGTCTTGGGAAAGAAACTATGGTAATAGAGTGTGAGTGTGTGTGTGTGTGTGATGCAGGAGTGGATACATGCAAGGGAGGAGGTCAGAAGACAAATCCTTGCCACCATTCCTGCATCCTGCTTTCCCTGCCTTGTCACCTCCTCCCCTGGACCTCACCCATTCTCTTCACTTTAGCATAGCCCCACACGTCTCCTGACTCACTATCCACACCTCCTGCCTGGGGCAGCCATCACCACTAGAGAGGCTTGGAAGAGAAGCCGAGATCTGTTTTTGACCAGCTAAGTTAGAACTGAGTGTACTTCCACAGAGGAACCAAGTCATCCATGGTGCTAAAGGTCGAGCACACAAATTTCAGAGTATTACTAGTCACTCCATATGTAATTCAGATATAGGATGTGTTCAATTGGGTTTCATGGAGTAGTAACTACCATTGCTAGCTCAGGGAATAGACTTAAAAGCCAACAGCCTGGGTTTGAATCCTGGCTCCTTGGGTGGGGCACTCAACTCTGTGCCCATTTTCCTCATTTATAAAATAAGGATAATGAAATCTACCTCATAGGGTTGTGCTGAGAATTAAAAGAGCTAACTGATAGATATCATTTCACACAGTGCTTGGCACATTTTAAGCACTCACTTCAGGCTGGCCATCATTATTATTACTTTATGGAGCTAATATCTAAAAGAATTTCCTGAGACAAGCAATGATTACACATTTCTAGGCTCGTCTCCCTGCCATATACCTATGCTTCATTCCCATAAAACTAACTGCTATTCACTCATTTATTCAAATACTAGTGCCTATGATATGCCAGGTGCTGCTGTAGGAGCTGGGGGGACATGTGTGAGTAGAACAGACACAAGTCCCCGTCCACAAGGAGCTCACATTTAGCACAACATGGGCTCTTCCTGTGTCTGTCCCTGTGCATGTGCGGCCTGAAATGCTCACCCACCCTTCTCCATCTGGGAAACTCCTACTTGTGAAATAGCACATGGTTTGTGAACACTTATCTAACTTCTGAGCCACAGGACCAGAGGTCTTCTTTTCCTATAAAGCACTGTGCATACTGCTATTATGAAGTTATTATAATGGGTTGTCATTAAACATTTCAGTGTTGGTCATCTACATTAGCCTGTGAACCCACTGATGAGAAGAGAGTACAAGTTATTCATCTTTGTAACCTTGACAATGGCTGAGCCCATAGCAGGCACTCAAACATTGCTGACTTGACACTATCTATTATAACTCATATGCTTATATGTTTATCTCCCTCTTTGTGCTTCTTAGGGTCAATGGACCATCTCCTACTCATCTCTGTAGCCCCTTGGTCCAGCAACAATGGTGCTCGAGAAATATTTGTTAAATGAAGGAATACATTAACAAACGCATCTGTCTTTCTCTATAATATGGAAAAACTTAAAATCAGAGAGATTGGGGAAGACCAGTCTGAATTAGAGAAAAGACTGTCAAGAATATTTCCCAAGAAGGTTAGCTTTCACTCTCAAGTATATACAATTAATTTGAACCAAACTGATAACCTGTTTCTAAATCCAATGGTCATTAATGAATAAATAGGATCTGTCTGTGATTAGCAGGTCCAATTGCACACAAAAGCTTGCTTTTCAAAGGTCTGTGTTTACAAACATAGATCACTTCTCCTGATCAGGCTCAACAAGCAGGTCCCGAGCAGGTTCCCCAGGCCCACTGTAACCACCTGAGAGCTGCACGCACCACAGCTGCCCCTCCGGCCTCTGTCCTCTAGTAGCCCTGTCAACGGTGTACCAGCTTATCTGTGTTTTTTAAAATGAGCAGAGAGAGTTGAAATCCACTAGGTTAAACATTTCTCCACCATAACTTCTTTTTCCAAGGTCAGATCAAAATGCATTTCAGTTCTAAATGAATGGAAGTTAACTGAGTTTATCAAGATGAAGTGAGTAGAGATGTGGGGGCTCTTTTCAGGACCTCTATATCACTGTTTCATGCAAGCCAGGGAAAGAAGCAATGGGAGACAGAGGCAGCCAGCCAGTGTGTCACTAATATTTACCAAGGGCCTATTATGAGTCTGGTGTTGTTTAAAGAGCCAGAGATAAAACAATGTATCACTCGGCCAGTACTCTGCCATCTTGGAGTTTACATACTTAGTGAAGGAGAAAGGCAAACAACCCCCAAACCAATGTGTAAATGAGATCGGTGCAGCTCCTGATGAGTGCAATGAAGAAGATGCAGTAAGATGAATGCAAGAGATTAGTGGAGGTGGATGGGGGTGGTAGTGGTGATAAGGGAGCTGCATTAGCCAGGCAGTGAAGGAAGGATTCATTGAGAAGGCGAGTTGCGTTGAGATCTGAATGATGGATGAGAAGGCAGCTCGGAGTGGATCTGGGGGAATAATATTCTAAGCAGAGGAAACAGTAAGTACAACGTCCTTGAGATAGGGAACAAGCTTGGAATGTGTGAGGGACAGAAAGAAGGTCTGAGGGGTTGGCGAGCTTTGAACGTGGAGGAAAAATGAGGTTGTAAAGGAAGGCAGGTGCTAGCTCAGGTTTGGTCTTGTGGGCCATGGTAGGGAGTCTGGATTTTATTCTGGTTGCAATAGGAAGCCATTTAAAAGAGGAGTGATTTAGGTCATTCTGGCTACTGTAAGTAGCAGAGGCTAAAGCGGACCAATGAGGAGGCAGAGTGATCGGCTAGGAGGCCGTCTCGTTGACCAGGAGAGGAGGAAGATGGCTCAGACTAGGCCTTGGGTGGTGAAGACGGTAAGAAGTGGTTGCATTTGGGATAGATTCCGAGGCAGAGCAGACAGGGCCCTGCTGTTGGAACGAGTGTGTAGGGTAAGAGGAATTGTGGCAGAACAGAGACCTTGACCCCCAGTGTCCTCACCAAAGACTTTGAGGTGGATGGACGCATCCTGCTCTCCAGCCTTGTTCTCGGCAATGCAGATGTACTCCGCCTCGTCATTCTTATCCACCCTCCTGATGGTCAGCTCCGAACTGTCGTCGCTGAATAGGTACTTCTCGTCCTCCTCATTCTCTATCTGTTCTCCATCCCTACAGGGTGCAGAAATGCAAAGCACCATGATTTTGACCACAGAGGTAAGATGTTTATTTTTAATTTGTTTCTGTAAAATGCAGACTGAGCCCATGGGAAAGCCTCAGTCTTCATAGAAAGTGAAGAGCCAAGCTGTGCTTCCACATACAGAAGACCTCTGATTCCTCTACCCGAACCTCTGACTCTGTCCACAGGCTCTAAACCACACCCACAAAACTTCCAAAGAGGGCCTCCGCTGCCACGACCTTGGTTCTGCCCCACAAACTGAAAATGAAGGAATTCAATGCACAAGGCAAGAGAACCTCAGAAAAGAATCCATTGTGCACCAGAGTTGATATTCCCCAGCAGGGCATACCCTTTCCATTGAAATTGAAATGCCAACATGGAGCAGGCCCGATGATGTCCCCTTCTCTGCTAGTTAGTGACAAAAGGCAGGAGCAGTTTCTTACTTTGTCCAGCTCATGGTGGGCTCTGGGAAGCCTTCAGCATCGCATACCAGGGTGACGGACTGGCCAAGGTTGGCGGTGGCATTCACTATGCTCTGCCTGGCCTGGACGGTGGGTGGCACTGAGGGAAAGAAGGACAGTCAGGGGTGGTTGTGAAAACTTGAAAGAACCTAGTGGCCTGGAGAACAGGCACTTCTAGAGGACCCCAGGTCAGAGGGTCACGGTCTGGGAGTCAAAAGTCCTGAGCAACTGCAGAGTTAGTGTAAGGGATCTAAATGGAGGTGTATACTAAATAATTACTGTACACTGACTAAATAATTCACACACAAACATGCATTAGTGTTTTTCAACAATACATAACATTGTTATATGTATAACAATATATAACAATAATGTTTTTCAATAGCACAGCTTTGAAGCTATATTAATACATTTTATTCATTCTAAAATGGTATTCAATTTATAGTAGCTATTTATCATTGTATATCTTCTCAATGAACGCATACTAAACTTACAACTACCATAGTTGGTGGAAGTTGACGTTCAAAGGGGCTCTTGATACTGTAAAAAGTTGAAAACTCCCACTCACGGTGGTTAAATGGTTAATACCAATTTGAAATGTACTAGCTCACCAAAGAGTGACATTTCTCTGGAACTGTCACAAACAGTCCTGTGCACAAAATGTTTTTACCAAAGGAATGAGAGGGGGAGAGTTTGGCAAAAAATATGTATCAATTGCCAAACAATTCAACCATGATTTACTTATTTTCTTAGTACTGACATTATAATTTCCTGTAAACAGCTTGTAAATGTCAGATCGATTCCACGAGTGTGTTTATTTGACACTGCAAATTAAGATTAATAAGCCCATGGACCATGATTCTGACTATTCTGAGGCCTGAATTGATTATAATATTTTCTTTGAACATTGAACCAGGGGACTAACTTCACAATTACAGTAACATCAAGGACAATGAAGGATGAATAAGAATTTATCGGTAAGCACGGGGACAGTTTCTAGTGCTGCAAGACAATGAAGGACATTCAAGAACTGCGTTAAAAGTCCCCAGAGTTGAGGGAGACCCAAAATGCAACTATATTTAAAACAAACAAGCCAGAGCCCACAGAGGGTCTTGGGGATTCAGCTGAGATGGATGAGTGAGTCAGGACAGGATCTATTCTATAGAGCAAAGAGAAAATTACAGAGAATGTTTTTGGGGAACCAAGTTGTAGCAACAGAGAGAGCAGGAAGAACGAATCGCCTCACCATTCACAATGACCTGAATGTCCTTGAAGTTGATCTCCCCCCGTGCCAGGATCCTGCCCTCACAGCGGTAAGTGCCTTCATCTGTTTTCTTGATGCCCCGGATCTGCAGGTAGTTGTTGGACAGGACTATGAATCGGACTAGAAGAGACAAGAGGCAGGTTCATCCAAGGATCAGTCAGACAACTCTGGAATCTGCAGGCAGGTGGCTGAGCCCTTCCTTTTTCCTAGCTTCAGTCTTACAGGGTGGGGATTTAAGCTGAAATAGAAAATGTGTCCCTGGCTCTCACACAGAGCCAAGAGCAAAAGTCTATTGGAAATCTGTCTTTTTCTTTCGAGAGAAAGTCAAGCGACTGAATATACAAGTCATAGACATACACCCATTCAGGACCTGGGAATTGCATGTGGTTCTGGGACACTGGAACCTGAGTTTGGATAAGATGCCTGAGAGGCTGGCAGAGGTGGAAACCCTAGGGGACCTGGTGGCCCAGGGGAAAAGGCAGCTGCCGGGGAATTCGGGTCTCACCGTCTTTTTTCAGGATGACATCTCGGCCTTTGTGTTTCCAGATGATGGTTGGTGGGAGGGAGCTGACCACATCACACACGATTACGGCATCTTCCCCCTCCCTGAACTCCTGCGGGGTTGGTGCATTCTTGAACATGAGCTTCTCTGGAAAATGAGCAAGAGAAAAGTGAGGGAAAACAGCTGGTTCTCCTACAAAGATCCCTTTTCACTGGAGCCATGCTGCCTGGATTTGAGTTGAGGGCAATTCAATCCATATATACAGTGGTACAAAAGGGGGTCCCACCCAGTACTTGGCCAAAGATGCCAGGCGGAGCAGCTGGCACAAGTAAGAAAATATGTTGTTAATGTTTGGCAATCAATGTCTATTCACTGACTGCTAAATTTATCACACTTTGTGCAGAAAAGGGTCTATGAAGGGAAAGGAGTGTCTTTACCAAGGGTCCCTTGCTGTGTGGGATGGTGCCAGTGAAATCCAACACACAGGTGGGATGAATTGGTAGAACACCTATTCTACAATGAATATAGGAGTCATCAGTCCTTTCTTGTCTCCCACTCTGTCTGGTACCCCAACCCCAACTTTCCTACAGCAGAGAGAATTTTGAAGAACAGAACAGAAGTAAAGCAGGCTTAATGGCAACAAATACTGTGGCAATCAATACTGTTCCATTAGCTGTCATCCACCATTACATTGGCCAATGAGACAGATGCAAGATAACGAGGTAATGAGATGCCACCTCCAGACTGGGTTTCAGTGGCAATGGGAACTGCCTGCTCTGAGTGGCACAGTGTTCAGATAATAATCCCTCACTCAACTGAGCCTTTGGGCTCCATTACCAGCAGGGGAGAGTGAAATAGTAAGGGAAAAGCTGAATTGTGTCACAGTCAGTCAACACTCAGGGAAGGGATAGGGGAACCCACAATAGCCCTGTGGGAGCTATGTAATTTCAACTTACAGATTGGTGGCCAGTGGGGAGGTAGCTCTGACCAGCATGAACTGGGGTTGTGAGTTCTGAGATGGACAAGGATCATTTAAGAATATACTGAAGCTCTCAGCTCAATTCGGAAAAGACTTAGGGAGAGGAAAGGAGAAAAGGGGCCCTGTCAAGCCCTCAGCCTGTCCTCTACTGCCATCCCACTCTGTCTGCCACCTGTATGTCTTCCTGGCCAAAGGAGAGGACAGAAAACGGAGAAGGAGAAGGCTCTTACGGAAGATCTTCACGTTGACTGTGGCCTCTGACTCACTGCCATCCTCGCCAGTGACCACACACTTGTAAATGCCGGCGTCGTCAATGTTGGCATTGTAGATGGTGAGAGTAGAAGAAGAGTCATCGTTCCACACCACTGAGATCCGCTGCTGGTTCGGGGTGAGCTTTTCTCCATTGGGGGAGAACCAGGAGATGTCTTTATCTTTGGCATCTCCTGCCACTAAAGAGGAAGAGATTGTTTTCAAAGAACTGAAGTTGAAAAAGACAAAGTCCCCTCCAGGTTGTCAGTGACTACTCAGGAAGAGCTACTGAACAAGAGATCATCAGACTTGATGATCAGAGAGGGATGACCATTTGCACTAGAACGTGACGCAGCCCCTATTGTGGCTTCTGTGTTTAATTGTTATATGTATAACACCACTTAGAGTACTAGGAGAGAACTCAAGGCCCACTTGTCTTGGCATTTCTAATAGTGGTTCTATCCTTAATGAGGGAAGAGAAGATATGTTTGTTGAAGCCAGGCACCAAGCTAGGAGTTTACAGTCTCACAGCCCGAGGGACAAAGGAGTTAGTGTATCTAGGACCTGTGCTCCAGGTCCTCGCTGATCTGAGCCAACTGAGCAGCTCGTTTTTGAGGGCTTAGATTATGGTCTCCTGAGCAGAAGATGAGACACCGGCTAGTCTAGGAGTGTGGATTCCACCCACTTTTATTCTAGCATCTGCCCGCACACACTGGCATGACTGTCATTTCAGCACCCCCTGCCTCAGACAGACAAATTCGTCTCCTTAAATGCCGTAAAGGAGATGCATCCTTTCCCCGGGCACCTAGGACGGGCAGATGCTGCTGCTTAGCTGTCCCAGACACTGAGCTAGAACAGGCTGCAGGGCTCTTGGATCCGGCGGACGTGGCTTTGCCCTGCCTCTCTGCACGGCGCCCTTCCCTGGCCCACACCACCCAGCCCTGCACAGATGCTTAGTATGGAAATGAAGCAGTCTTCCTTTCAGGGCCCATCATGCTTTCATAAATATCGCTATTTGCAAGATGTGCTGTGGGCTCCACGGCTGCATCTCCAGATCATTTAAACTGTGGTAATGAAGGCAGAGCTGGAGGGAACACATCCAGCGACCACAAGCCACCTCATCCAACGCAAATCATAATAGCGTTTAAAGGCCCCTCCTTGCCAAAAGCGGCTTGCTAAATGTCACAGTTTACACCTAGCTCAGCTCTTTCCTGGTTCTTCCATGTTCCAAACCCCAGTCACGTCACATACAGGGAATCCAAAGTCTAATTTGAAGCCTTTTCCTCCACAGGACATTTCCTGATAATTACCCGAGATGTGGAAATGGGGCATATTTTCTAAACAAAAAACAAGGACACTAGGTCCGACAAATCCCGGAGCTGTGGGGCTGGGGGAGAGGGGCAATGGGACAGAATATTGGTATTCACAACAGACCCTGAAAGCCCAGGATACCAGCAAAAGAGATATCAGCACTCAATTTTCTTGCAGGCAAGTTTTAGACCTTCTTGAACTTTCCTGCTCCGGGGGACTCTAAGAAATAAGCCTCACGTGGACCCACTGATGTATTATTTCTGAACCAGCACTGCTCTCCATCGTCATTTACAGAACTCTGGATGCACACAGAGTGGGGAATCTGGGGGCGATTCACTTTTCTTGGAGTTTTGCTGACTTGCCTAAGAAAGTCCCTAGAGCTCCTCCATCCCCCAGCGGAAGTCCAGATGATAGACTTCACTGTGTTGGGGCAGCCTGTGAGGGGAGAAGGAAGAGGGCCTGGGAGATTCCCTGGTCTCAGGTCACGCTATTGACCCTGAGGTTGGGCAACCGCAAGAATCCCAGGTGCCGTGTGATCGGCCCGCACACACAGCCCCACTGGCTTCTGCTCCGCTGGGTGGGTTTCCTGAAACGCAGTGGGACCCGGGGAACTCGCCTTGGCATAAGAAGAATTTGGACTCTCCAACGCTGATCTCCCCTTGGCTGGGAACAATATCCACCTGCAGAGAAACTGGAAAAGACAATGTCCAGTGTAAAGACACGTTCGAAGTTTTGAGAATGAAACCCACAGCTTTCATTCAAAAGCGGAGGGAAGGGAGGAGGTTGTTTGGATTTTGAGAACTTGTCACCACCAAAGTACCCACGGTTGTGCAAGCCAAAGCCAGAGTGGACAAGGTGCAGACTATTCCTTGTGGAACTGCCACCCCCCTATCAGATAATGCGAGGGCCCCTGGAAGATCTGGGGTGACCTCTGCCCTAAATGTTTCTGACCCGTTGAGAAGGTCCTGCCCGAAGCAGTCACACTTCTGGGATTCACGGAGATAGCAGCCCAACCAGTTACATTTGGATATCAACCTGAAGTGTGCCCATGGCTATGTTAAGAGGGAAGCCTGCCACTCCAGAACCCTGCACAGGGGTCTCCTGGCAATTCCCTCAAGCCACCATGCTTAATAAGGACGGAGAAGGACTCAATATGAAGATGCAAACTGATTTTGAAGAAGGGGATGCCAAATGCTCAATGCTCACCTCATCTCCTGACTTAGGACCAACACACCTCTTTCTATAATGGGAGACAGCATCAAACATCCTCATCCCAATTAGTCAGACTCTTCTGAAATGCTGTAGTCCATGCCCTGAGGAACTCCCTGTGTCCCTTGGCTACTTGCACTGCATTTTTATTTGAATATCCACATGCTCTGTAATTCCATTCCACCGATAAGACAAAACACATTGCACCAGATTCACAGATTCCTGTATTCATTCAGTTCCTCATTTATCTGCTTGGAGTAGATAACTGTTTCTCATAAAAATACAGTTTTAGGGTAGAAAAAACAGCTTTTATTCATTTGGATTCAACTTCCTTCTGCCTCTGCTCTTCTAAGGTGAAGTAAATCTGAAAGCTAAAGGCTAACGGATGTTTGGTTCAATGCATGTAGCTTCTCAAAGCCGATAGGAAGGAGGGGCCTGCACAAAACAGGCTAGGTATAGAGCCTCAGAGCCCTTGCCCAGAACAGCCATTTTCTTTTCACAGTGGAACGAGGGAATGCTGGTTGCCATGGCGACTGACTTGCAGGCAGAGCTGCTGCAGGTCTCAGTCTGTGCTCATTTGATGAAGGGACCACAGTTGTGCTCAGTGGAACAGAGGGATCAAAGGGCCTGCTTGGGGCTGGGAAGGGGGAGCATGGGGGCAACCCAGTTATTGGGGGTGCAGCCTTCCTAACCACCCTACCAACAGACAAAGCAGATCATGGAAAAATCCAGCAGAGGCTGCAGAGAGAAACGGATGGCTGGGTGGAGACAGGAATGGAAAAGGGAAACAGTGAGAATTCGGGTGAGGAATCAGGCATGGGGGAGAGGCTGGGAGATGATGCTGACCACTCCACTGTGAAAATAAGAGGTGGGAACCCAGAGACTTCCAAATGCTGGTTTGGAAGAAATATTATAGTAGTCGAGGGGCAGCTAGGTTCTCCCTAATTCAATTTGCTGTTGAGTACACATTTGGGGCCCAGGACTGAATTCTTCCTGAGAGCAATGAAAGGTCTTCCCCTACCTTTTCTGAATTTCGCCTGTAGCACCAGAACCACAATGGAATATAACGCCGTGGGGGGCGGGGTGGGGGGGGCACGGCGCGGGGCATGCATCCACTGTGTGAGTTGTGACTAGCCGAGGCTGAGTCTCCCCTCCCTCTCTCTCCTCCAGCTAAGTTAGGTGCCACTCAATTCTAAACTGAGGGAGTGGAAGGGGTCTCAACCACCACCATGTCCCTCCTCCTCATTTTTCTTATGAGAAAAGAGAGGTAAAGTGACTTCCCCAAGGTCACTTCTAGCTAGCGCCAACATGGCCCCAAGAGCCCAAGCCACCTAGCTCCCAGGTAAGTGTTCTTTTCATTTTTCATTGCTGCCTCTGCGAGTAGAGGCTAAAATGTTTGTATTCAGTCTAACAGACAATCTGGCCTACCTGAGGAACAACCGTCAGATTCATCATCCCCTAACAGGACAGAGCAAGCCCGGAGCTGATAAGGGCCCATAGGATTTTGGGGAGCACGAGGCCTTACAGAGAGGGCTACAGGCCAGTGCCATCCATCCTAAGGCCAACCAGGATCTTTTCTATCCCTTTCTGTGGCGCACATTCTGCGAACAACGGGCCTGTGAAGCCTGGAAGCTGTGTCTGTGCCATCCGTCACCTAAGTAATGGTCCTTTCTGGAGTTTACTGGGGCATTTTTAGAGAATGAGAGGCATATTTCTGCCTGAAAAGTTCACTGGCCCATATGCTGAGCATTAGCAGCCGGCTTCAACATATGGATCCTGTTACTCTCACAGAGCCCTGACTGCTTTGAGAAAAACAGTCTTATCCCAAGCGAAAAAACAGCCTTCATTTTTCCAGCTCTTTTCAAACAGAACACGACTCTCAGGGGACAAGAGAAGATGGCGGGGCTGAAGCGTTTTCATACCCAAATGTGGCCAGTATCCTTCTCTGGGCAATGGAGAGACACAAGCAACAAGACTTTCAAAGGAGTTCCCAGCTTCGCCAGACCCCACGCGCACATTCATCATCATGGAAGTTTTTTAAAGAAGAGCTATCTATCCATGTAGAAGCCTGACCTTTTGCACATATGGAAAACACAGCGAACAAGGGACAAAGCTGGGCCAGAGGAAGCCCAGGCTCTCTGCAAGTCAGCGCGCGGAGGTTTTCCACCGTAGTACAATGGCTGGTTATTCTTCCCCCAACGCTAAACCTTGAATTATTAGGTTTAATAGTGGTAAGTGGAAATCCTGCTCCAAACTCAAAACTCCTTCCCAACACTTCTTGGGCTCTTTCCTTTCTCGTTCTGTTAGTCCTTTCATTGTTTCCAATAAAAATTCCTACCTCACCTGTCACCTTTCTCCAGTTGCAAATTTCCTAACCAGGCGTGACCCATACCTTTAAAGAAACTTATGAAAACAGTTCCCCCAGAAAAAGTACCTCATCTCCTGCTTTGAATAAACACTCTGCATAAACACTGCTTGTCATCCTAGCCTCAGACGCATCGAGAGATGCATCTTACAAGCACAGGGGTTTGGACCCTGTGGGACCCAGAGGCATGGCTGAGAGCAACTCCATTCCCATAAGTACTGGTTCCCCAAGGCCTCTGGCAGCTTGTTCACACTTTCTGGTTTACAAAAGACACTCCTTATTTAATCTGATGCTCACAATAGTTCTGAGATATAAAAAGGTCAATAATGTCTCCATTCTACAAAAGAGGAAATTAAAACTCAAAGAAATGAAACAAGTTGCCCAGGGTCACTCAGCTAATGACGAAAAGTCACCTAATTCTAAGGCTTCAGCTCTTCCCCCTACACTCCACAACTACCACTAGCCTTCTGCTGGCCTCCCAATAATTATTACCTATTAGTTACCACTGGCTCTCTTCCCAAGTTATGGGCTAGAAAGAGCAGAGCATACAAACATCTTATAATCAACTTGCTGCCATGATTTCTACCTTGGTTAACTATAAAGGGCCTCTTTGCTCACAGATAATCATAGCTTATAACTCCCATTTTACAGAGGGAGAAGTAGAGGATCAGAGCCATAAGTAACAGTCACGGTGGAATCAAGATTCAAACCCAGGGGAAATGGAGTCCAAAGCCCCAGCTATTTTCTCCCACACTATTCCATCCCTTGGGAACAGACAGAAAAAAAGGTTCTCTTGAGCATGGAAGCCTCTCCCTCTCTTCATCTCATTTAAAAAGTAAAATAACCCAGTGGGAGATTTATATGTTTTAACATGAGTTTTCTGTTTAAATGTCTTTTTAAAAAATTGATGTTATGTTCTGAAAGATATGCCTACTTGTTTAGCAAACAGCTTCAGGTATAGACAGAAGTTTTCTAACTCCCAACTTCCCGGCATAACAAGCTGTAAAGTCTTAGCTGCTAAAGAAAAGTGAATCAAAATTTCTGGTCCTAAAAGACGCCAAGGCACTTATCAGAAGAGGTGGAAATCTTACCACGGCAAAGCAATGGAGAAAAAGTATTCTGATTTCAAAAATTAGATTATAGATTTCACTGGAATCAGCAACTTCTGCAGCAGTTTAATTTTACTGGCGTTCTTCTCAGATTCTAATGTGCTTGAGGAGGTAGGAGCTGAAAGCAGAAAGTGAACCCAGCTCTCTCCATGGCTGATTGAAAATACTTTCTTGTTAAGAGGTCATACAGACACTGGCTGATGAGGAAGACAGACTGCAGGTGGGCAGCAGGCCCAGGGAGATGCCTGGTCACCAATCTAAGAGAAGGGTGGGCACAGTGGATTAAGCTCATCAGTGACTATGCATCCCATGAGGGAATTTCCTAGAAGCCATTTAATAATGGCTAAGGATGTTTGAAAAAGGCATCAAAGTGTAGCTAGACATTTATTTTGTTAGCCATTGTTCTAGAGATGAGCCTTAAATATCACTATACTTAACCACTTTAATGGAGAGTTGTTTTTTTTTTTAATAAAGTACACCTGCATGCTAAAGTCTCTTTCCTTTGACATACCTGTGGGAAATCCCAATGTCTGACCTAGGGTCATCCGCACTGAGGCACCCCCACTTGCCCGTGACAGTTTGTTCTCACTATTAGCAAAGGACTCGAAGGGAAATAAAGGCCAATCAAACTCAGTGAAAGTAAAACCCAAACTAATGTGGCAGTACTACAGAATGGTTAGGGCCAAGGACTCTGGGCCAGATTGTTGAGTTTGAATGTCAGCTTGCCATGTACTAGCTATTTAATCTTAGCCAAGTTATTTACTCTCTGGGTGCCTGTTTTCTTATCTGGAAAATGGGGAAAAACAGAACCCTCCACATAGGGCTGGTGGAAAAATGAAATGAATTAATATACGTAAAGCACTTAATGTCTGGCACACGACAAACATTTTATCCTTGTTGTGTATTATTGTTCTTAATAAACCTATATTAACAACCCTTCCTGAAGAAATGATTTCAGTTACTATTTTCGTGGGAAGCAATGTTTCCCTTTATGGTTTAAGATAAAGCAACTTTCCCAAATGATCCAACTGGCAGTCAGGTGGCCTGATTCCACTCTGCAGTCATTTATGACATTTTACTTGCCAGGCAGAACTTTATTGGTGTAAACGATGACTTAATCCAATCAAAGCCAAAGAACAATAACGCGGGCGCTCTAGACAAGTCACTCCCCTTGGCCTCAGTTTTCTTATCTGTAAAATGGGGATGATAACAGAACTGAATTCGTGTGGTTGGATTGTCATGAGAATTCAACAGTCAGGAGTGAGTCATAGTTAAGAGTCAAAGGGGCCTGGGTCAGGGTTCCAGCTGTGACACTTGGTGCCTCTGAGTTCCCAGGAGAATCTCAGAGCCTGTTTTCCACATTTGTGAATGACCATAACCACCCTATCGATCTCACAGGGATGCTGAGATGATTTAGGAAGGTAATGTATGTAACGCACCAAACACGAGGACAGGCTGTGTTGGCTGTTTTTTAAATGACAGTACATAGATGATAAGACTTTGAACTTATACAGACACACACATACACACTCTCTCACACACACCCCAAACAAAATCCCCAATAATGCTTGTGATGAGAATGAGATAGCAGGAACCTCTCGTAGACTACTAGATTCAACCTGTCTGAAATCTATCAAGGGGGACGTGTGTGTGCATTTATGTCTATGTGTATGTATGGGAACATCCACTGAGAGCCTGGATAAACATGCATGTATGTGTATGAAAAGAATAATGCAAATTGTCAGATTGCTATGGTTGCAGGAAGCAGCTGGACAGAGGTCTATCTATCTCATTTTGGGGGAGAAAAATGAATAAACAATTTGGGATGACAAAGGAGTCTCGTTCACGCCTGACAGATGAGGCCTATAGTTCTGGCTTGAGCTACTGTTGACAGCAGCTGAGTAGAAGAAGAAAATGAGGTAGACTGTTTTACTTTCAAATATTAACTCACAAGTTAAACGTCATTTTAAAGGAACTATAAAATACTTGTTCTTACAGATTTCAGCTTCAGGTTCTGTATAATGGCATCATAATGGTAGACATATTCTAATTGCCCCTGGAAGCATCCTCATTGCTTGAAGCTGGCTCACAGCAGCAAGTGAAATCACCTAGAAGTCATATTTAGGGCTGCCAATATTTTGATCAGCCTGGTTAGGCCCCATCTGTATAAATGCTGAGAATTCTATCTAATTCCCATCTAAACCTAAATATCCAGAAGTAATCTAGCCAGGGTTTCCAAGCCAACCGAGCTAAGTGTACAATCAGACCCTTGGGAAACACTCTGTGTGAAGTCCCCACTGGACCCTGGGCCCCTGGCTTCCCCTGATGTGTCAGCCAGCCTAGAGAGCAAAGAAAGGCCTCAGGAAAGCTGTGGTCCTCCCTGGTTGAGAACACGAGCACACAGCAGATGTGTGAACGCACAATTCAAGACTGGAGGAGGAAGGAAAGATGACTCTCGGTGGTGGTGGTGGTAGGTTCATTTTTTATAGAGAAAACAGAACTTCCTGTATGAAGACAAACTATACAGACAAGCCAGAGATAGTACACAGACATTTCAAAACCAAATTCACTTGAAAGAGATGCTGGGGTCATATACCAAGCTGGCTTCCAAAGTCTTTCATTTTAATAAAGCCACCAAAACTGAGCAATATTTCATTACACAAGTGATGTACCGAGTAGTCCTGGTGAAAATTCTCTTTACTCTCCTCAAATCCCATGACTCTTCCAAACAGAGCGATGGGGGAGGTATGGACAAGGCGAGTATGGCTTCAGAATCTTCAGCTTTCTATGCCATAAGATACCATAATATGATAGTAAGGAAGAAACAGTATTAAGTACCACTGCACAACTGAGGCCTAGATGATTAATCTGATATCCCATTACCCGAGTCTATCCTATGGAATTCTGGTAGCCAAACAACAGAAACCAACTTGCCAGAAGCAGGAGGCTCTATTTCTTAGCAACATAAACTATATGAGCTGCTGAGAATGAGGAATAATTGGGTACTGGCTCTGGTTCCATGGCGCTGGCTTCAAATCAGAACACAGAGCCAAGGCAGATCACAGCTTCAGTTCCCTTGGCCTCGAAAGTTCCCTGGGTCAAATTAGCATTTCATTAGGTCTAATCAGATGGTTTAGTTTTATAGAAAAAGACTCAGTGGTTTCACACCATGGTTGTTGTCTCCACAAACCACCTAGAACTTGACTAATGTCACATCACACAGGGTCCTGCGCTTCTGGTTATAGGGCAAGAAGATCTACATGTTGGTTTAATCTGCTCAGAAGTAATAGATTCACGCTGTTCTCCAGGCCCTCACTGCCATTGCCAATCCGCCTCCCCAGAAAGTACACAGTTCCTACCAGGAGTACTCTGGAGCATCTTTAACGGGTAGTCAGAAGAAATGACTCAAAGGAATACTAAGCAGGGGCATGACCCTAACAAGTGCCACAGCACCCCCACAGATCAGATGCAGGAAGAAGCCAGCCTGACGCTGACGAAAAGGAGTTTGTTTATTTGTTTGTTTGCTTGTTTTAATAGAGGATCATACAAGGAAGGAGATGCATTGAAGAATTTACTATATTTTTTTCCAAAGCAGCAATAAATCAGAAGTATCTCCATAAAGCCACAAAAGTCTCAGATTCCAGGCCAGAAGTGAAATCCGTTTCGAGCGGGGATCAGCCCAGTCTCTTACAGTCCACAAGTGAAGGCGAAGGCAGGAACGTTCCACAGCCCCTCACACTGCGGAGCACACAGGTGAGGGCACGAGCATGTGCCGAGAGGTGGCAGATGTGGTCTAGTTATACCACGACTTCTCAGTCTTCCACTACACTGGATTCACGGCCAGGATTGCAGAGCCATTTAGTAACAAAGAAGGTTAGAGGCAGAAAGGACCCGACACATCGTCTCCAACCCCTTCATTTTACAGACAGGAAACTCCAGGAGCACAAGCCCAGGGTCCCTGCAGCAAAGCTCGGGAGCCATGGGACTGGCCCCACGTGCTGACTCTTGACATGAGGCCTCTTCTTGTTTCTGTGTCTCATTTTATTTGATAGTCCTCAGTAGCTATTTGGCCAACTGTCTTCTCTTATCTGGTTTGCCCTAGTCTCACCTCTGTCCCCAAAAAGCAAGAGTCATCAGATAGAGAGAACTGCTCTCTTAAGTGCAGGTAAGAAAATTGGACAAATGGCAGGTGCTCTACTAGTCCGCACAAAGCCAATAAAAATGTCTGGTACTTCCAACACCAGGGGCACTTTCTAACAGCTCAGGTTCCCTGCTTCCTTCTCAGACTGCCCTTCCTGTTTCCGTTTTCCGGGCAGACCCTGACGGCAGGCCAACAGCACGGAAGAAGCTGAATTACCGAAACGCAGAGCGAGGACGGAAATAGATGTTTGGATCTCAGCTAATAAAGTTCTCCAAATAAACAATGAAAAATCTATCAATCTGCCCCGATAACCAGGCCTTCTTAATCAATTGCTGCATATTAAGTGACTGCTTCCAGGACGCCCCTGACAATGTTTTCTTAGGTCTGCTCTCCTGAAGCCTTGCCTTGACAAAATGACTCATCGAACTTCTTTCTTCCAGCTGTAAAAAGGTACTGATACAAGGCAAATCGCTCCCCTCCCTCTCACAGCTTTTGCCAACACGGCGAGAAGTTGGAATTCTATCTTTCAATGTTTGTCCAGCTGTTGTTTGCAGATGTTGCATTCTTTACACCCAGAAAATAGAAATTTAGAGAATGCCAGCATGCAACTTCATCTTGAGAATTTTAGATTGTGCCCATGTCTTTCAAAAGTGTCCTTATGTGCTCATAGCTTTAAGCACATCTGGGTTATTGAGGATACAAAGGCTTATAATCTCTCAAACAACCAGTGCAAAGAATTGTTAAATTTGGTTTCTCTCAAGTGAAAAATTCACACTCTCAAACAAAGACACACACACATATATATATACGGTGATTATTACGTGCCAGTCACCACACAAAGCACTTTATTGAATTCATGTAATCCTGCTAACAATCCTATGAGATAGGTACTGTTACTGCCCTATTTGACAAATGAGGAAACCTAGGAACTGAGAGGTTAAGTAAGTGACCCAGGATCACAAAGCTGGTTAAGTGGTAGAGCCAAGATTTGAGCCCAGGCTCCATAGTCTTTGATCTTAGGTATGTATTACTTAAAGTTTGTCTCAATCAAAGTCAATTTTCATGGAAAAGGGGTTGATTTTGTGCTGGATGAGCTGGGAGACGAGCATATAAGTAGAGAAAAACACTATCTACTCAGAGGTATACTGACTCAGACCCTGGGATATACTGATTCTGAACAGGGGCTGGAAACTGAGGTTCCCTGAATTCTGAGTCCACCAGGCCACACTCCTCTCCCTGCTGTAGCCCTGCCTTCATCTCGGGACTGCATCCCCTGTACCCCATCTCCTCACCACCAACCGGTCTGGCCTCCATGCCCACCTGCAGCCCTTCTCTGCTGCCACTAACGCTCAGCACTGGTGGCAGCCACCAACAGGGATCAGGCCAGAGGCTGCAAGTCTGATCTTCCAATCAATAGATTACTAGTTATCCCCTAACTTGGATTCTGGATAAGCCATATGATCCCTTATTAAAATGTTAATCTTAGGGGCCGGCCCCGTGGCTGAGTGGTTAAGTTCGTACGCTCAGCTGCAGCGGCCCAGGGTTTCGCCGGTTCAGATCCTGGGTGTGGACATGGCACTGCTCGTCAGGCCAAGTTGAGGCGGCGTCCCACATGCCACAACTAGAAGGACCTGCAACTAAGATATACAACTATGTACTGGGGGCATTTGGGGAGAAAAAGCAGAAAAAAACCAAAAACAGAACGTTAATCTTAAAATTATTCTTTGGTAACACATAAGTTGTCACTGGTTCTTCACTGCTCTGCAGGGTAGACATCTGAAATGGATTTTTCACGTGTCTACTCAGCTGGTGCTTTCTCAGAGCAGTCATTCTCCCTAAGAGGTCGTCTGCAGAGTGTCCATGGAAAGAGAGTCCTATCAGAGGTCACACTCTTCTCTGCTGGGTGGAGACTCCATTCCCTCCCTCTCAGCCACTGTCAGCCCTAATCAGATGGAGCCTGACCTGCTGGATAATACATGGAACCACATTACACGAAATTTTGAAGGGGACAGAATAGAAGAATACCCAGCCATTTAAATAATAATAGTTTTACAAATAGTATACCCATTATTCTGGGAAATAAAAAATGGTATTGCTTTCTTCAGTTAGGGAACAAATAAGAAAGCTGTTGCTGGCCCCACGAATTAGGGTCAGGGCTGCAATACCATGTCCATCACTCAGTGCCATGTCCATCACTATGGCTTATCAGGAACTTAGACCTAAGAGCAGCCACAGCCCAGGTGGGTGGTGGAGAGGGGAGAGGAGAAGAGGCAGTGGCAGATGGTGGCCGTGTGGTGGTCCAGGCACACCTGAAGCACATCCTTGCTCCTAGTCTGCAGTATTACTCCCGCCAACCTTATGATCCATCCATCCATAGAATTACCCGTAACATCACTTTCTGATTCTCAGTTAAAAGTCCTTTGGCTGCACTTATGGCCTCCTCTGTCTTCACACAGTGTGATTTCAGGGACCCAGAGGAGCCCCACACGCCTGCTCCAAGCCCCAGGCTGGTTATCTGTATTCTATCTTCATTCTCAGTACTCTGACCTTAGGATTTGTATGCCGGATCACAGGAAGGGCCTCAGGCTGCACCCTAGGTGACAATCAGTCTTTTTGACTTAGAATTAATCAAAGATTTGGGTAGAGTTTGTTAAAGGGGCTGGGAAAATGGTCCACTGGGGAGGAGTAGGGAGGCTGGGAGAAGACAACCAAACATACAATGTTGTTCCCCTCGTCTTGGTAGCTGGGACCTCGCCACGGGCTAAGTGTGCTCCCTTCTCTCCCAGAATAATGCCACAACCCTGAAGGATGGATAGTCAGTCAGAAAAACTAAATGTGGAATGAGATCCTTATGGCAGCCTTTATAGTTTTTTGTTTGGGTAGGGTTTCTGTAGTAGGGTTTTTATTTAAGCAATCACAACTTTCTTTCATTCTTCTCTCAGACGCCTTCCCTCCCCAATCCAAACCCAACTGTCCTTGACAAACTCACTTTGCTTTATCCAATAGGCAGGAGAGCCTTTGAATCCCAGTCTGTGAAATCAAAGACAGAAACATTAAAGAAAGTCCCCCCATGGCACCGTGTCGTAATGGGCTTTGATGTTTCAAGGACTAAAATGAGTGGGATCCCAAAGAGCCACTGCAAAGGTCAGTGGCAGACGCGAGGCTCACCCACGATAAACAAACACACGCCAAACCCCTCTGAGGGGGGCAGAATCTTCTTTTAGGAAGGATTTCACAGAGGCAATGCTTCTTTCCCCTCAAGGTGACCAACTCTAGTCAGGAGCCTCTTTAAAACCAAGTAACTAAACTTTCTTAGTCCTGGGTCCTCATCTCAATAAGAAGGAAAAGCTGCCGTGAGACAAATCTTCTCTTTAGGGGAGGTTTGTGGAAAACCGCTGGTCAGCTTCAGGAGACAAACCCCTTTCCTGGCAACGGGAGCTCACAGTGCACACTGGGATCTGGCCTGGCAGTTCCTGCACTGAGTCTGCATAAGGGATTGGGTGGGTCACAGGGGAGGAAAAACACACACACACGCACGCACGCACACACACACGTTTCTTCCTCACCCTGTCTCCCTGGACAGTGAATTCTCCTCTGGGAACTACCTTTTGAACTTTCAAAATGGTGTCAAGTCACAGTGACCAGGCAAAACTGGATTCTTTAAAAAGAACTCAGGTCACTGGTCACTGAATTTTCCTTCTTTCAAAATAGAATCAGCCTCAACAGTAGCTAAACTTGGGAGTGCGGTAACTGGTTTCTATTCCAAACTGGACTGGTAGCTACCAACCTAAGACCAGTGGCGATCTGAACATATTTAAATGCATGGAGCTCACACATGACAGTGTTCTCTTGTGTTGCGGTTCACTTTCAGTTTTCTTACACCCCCATCAAAAACTCCCCAAACAGACTGCAAGACAAACGGAGCCAACAACCAGTGCAGCAATCACTCCTGCCTTAGAAGCAGTCGTGCATCTGTCTGCTCTCAGGGTGACTGTGTTATCCTGGGGGTAACTCAGTAGGTCTCTTCGAAGCATGGATCATGACAGAAGGGGCCACTTGTTTCACATGGGCTGGGGTCTCCCAGACAGGCCTGTCTTTGTCTAATGGTGTCCCTGCATTTATCCTCCTTCAGCCACCTCTCTCTCCACCCCACCCCACCCCACCCCACCCCACCCCACCCCAATTCTCAGGGTCGGCCTTCTGAATATTCCATACGACAGAAGTCCTACACACTCAATAACAACAGCAACAAACTTTGGCCAAAAAAGAGAAAGCACTGATACATATGAATAGATGCCCCCCGTTCACACATCATACCTTATTTTGTAACAAGGCAAGCTGCTTTTATTTCTATAAACAAGTCATAGCTGTAAGCATCACTGTCTGACCTTTAAAGACGCCAGTATCTTACAGAAAGCTATTAAACACTGACAGTCTACTAATGGGCCAGAATTGCCCAGTAAATGGCTAGAGTGAAAAAAGAGCACACAGCCCCAGCAGCAGCTCTTCAACTCCTGGGGGCAACGAATTTGCCTCGGCATTTCATCTCGCTCTCTGGAGGGATAATAAGCCATGACTCTCTCTTCCTCTTTTTCATTATGGGATCTACACGTAGGTTTACATTTCAAGAAGCATTTGAGTTCATTCAGGCAAGATGACACATTTTGAATAGCCCACGCAGATATCACCAAAACTCAGTCTAAGATCCCCAATCTACAGAATCTCAGCCTCAAAAGTCACTGGACTGTGAGTTCAGCGCCTGCTTCCTAGGGAAGGAGAGGATATGGTGAAACCCAAGCTGTTCCCCAAAACATCTAGGTAGGTTATAAAGCTGAAAACAAACAAACAAACAAACAAAAACAACTATCACCCTCTCACCCTCTATGTTCTGTCCTTTTTCCCTGAACCCTTGGGGTAAGGCTATTAAATGATCCAAATGGGCTCAAATCCCAGGTTGGCCTTATCTTGGACCAAGACCCTTTTGTAATGTCACAAGAAGAGAATGACTCAGAGACCAAAGCCTGAAGTCAAGAGGGCTGGGTCTAGTTTCCCCACAGAGCAAAATCTGCTGGAGTCAAAACAGAGTTGGACTCATTCTTGCCTCTTAGCCAAAGGCCTTGCTGTCCTGCCCAGAGCTGAGGCCTCCTCTCACAGCAGGGAACTCCCTTAGACACCAGTTGCAAGAGGCAAATCTGCAAAGGTGGGACTGGGTCAAGAAAGAGAGCTGACAACCGCAGTGTAGAAGGAAAGCCTCATTAGGGTAAAGAAAAGAGACGCAACTAACCGGATGACATACTGGTGCCGCGTGCCTGATGGCATCTAAAGAAGCTGGGTAAGGAGCCACCGTATATGCTACTGCTATGGTTTCTCACAGCCTTCTAGAAACTACCAACTGTGACATCAGCTTAACCCCCATTCTACGTGTGAACAGCCTCTGCCCTCCGATTGTGTGCTCTAGACTCAGAGGCTATCACTGGGACCCTCCATGAGACCTTGGCTGTCTGCACAGACGGTTGGCACAGCCTAGACCGAACAGAGTACAGGGTGGTTCCTTATAATCTTCAAATAGGGACACTTCTGGATTCTTTCTTCCATGGAAAATCAACCTGGACTACTGGAGAGCTGATCTGGGGCAAGGCTATTAAATGACCAAAATGGGCTCAAATCTCGGGTTGGCCCTTGTCTTAGACCATGATCCTTTTGTAATGTCACAAGAGAGAATGACCCAGAGACCAAAACCTGAAGTCAAGAGGGCTAGGTCTAGTTTGCTGGTCTTAACTATCAAAATCTGACCCCATGATCCTCTAAGGTCATGGGAAGGCATTAACAGGAAGGGACTTGGAGGTAAAGAGATAGAAAGGTCACTTCCTCCTCTGCGCCTCCATAGCAATTAGCTTGCACTTCCATCACAGCGCCACTGGGTTAAAATGTAGTGCATCAGAATCCGTTTAAATGACTCAACTCTGTAAGGACTGAGCCTCTGCAGTCTCAATGCTCAACACATTGCTTGGCCCACAGTATGCCCTAAAAGATATGTGCTGAACTAACCTGAAGATTCTTCTTGGACTATTCTTTTCTGAGGTTCAGGCCAGGCTAAAGGTTCCCAAATGCATGAGATGCAGGGGTTCAGGCCATGGAATAGTATCAGCCTACCTGCTTAAGAATTACCTGGAGAGCTTAGGAAGAATCAACTTTCTTGCCGTATCCCTGAAGATTCTGATTTGCCACCTCTGCAATGGGGCCCTGTGAGTCTAAGTTTAAAACTCTCCTCAGACAATTCTGATATGCAGCCAAGTTAGGGGTCACTGGCCTACTTGGGGTAACTGATGAACTACAAACAATATCAAACTCATTTCAACTCTTCAAGCTCCTGCTTGAAGTGTTTGATTTCTGCAATCATTCTTATGTTGCCCTGCTACTTTGCCATTTCTCACCTTAAGCAATGTGACAGTTCTACAGAAACTCCTATTTCATTCATTCATTTTCAAGTTTGTCACGCTAGCACTTTAGGAAGTATAACCCTACACTCAAAACCCGTATACATGTAAACATATTGTTTTTCTAAAAGCAGATATGTCCTGCAACCAAAATGGATAGAATACTAAAGGACAGGAAGTTAAGACCACTGCCCTTAACACACAGTTTGACATCCTTGGTCCATCTAGCTCAGGATGACAACTTGTGTGCTACAAATGGAAGGTCTCAATAAGTGTCAGCTGATCAGTTCAGCAACCTTTCTCTTGCTTTACTAAGCAGGTAAGCCTGAAATGTTCCCTGTATGAGCCACATTTAAAGCTCCTACAGATGAATGTGCTGATCACTAAGTGGATGTGGTGTGAGAAATCTATCCCGGATGCTCAGTGTAGACCCTCATTACCCATAAGAGAAAAGAAAGGTATGAGGCATCCGACACTATCTGCCTAAAATGAGTCTTCGAGGTTCTGAACTAAAAAGTCTTTAGAAATTTTGAATTAGCTATAAGTCATAAAACAAGATGAATCACTGTATAGCATCTTCAAAATGGCGGTTAAAAAGGATACCCAGAACTAAATGGCAATCTTTTAGTCTGGGAAGCTTTCTGGCCCATGGCATAAGGAACTACCTCCCTCTTACCTTTATTCTGTTATAGTGATGAATTTCAAACCTCTCCAGGAACATTAACCAGGCCTCTCAATCCCCTGCTGAACCTGATGAAAGAAAACTTGCAATTGTTTCAGACAATTCCTTGATGAATTCATCTTGCTTTCAAAGCTGCACAGTCCCAAGGACAAATGCCCCTCTCATATGCAAAAGATTATTATTTATTCTTAATATCTCTATGCTTGCTCATTCCTTTTCCCCCTCCCTATAGCATACGCCTCACTTTAAAAGAAAAAGCCATTTGATGATTCATTAGCTCTTCTCTGAATGGAGGAACACATAACCACCACACAAATGCAGATGCCTTTTCCACAGAAGTTATAGATCTTTCTGACCACTCAATGCAGATCTCTGTGTCTTACAGACTCCCTACAAATGGCCTACACATAGGAAATAGAGAAGAAAGTGTATAATTACATTTTCCTATAAACTCATTTGTTTCCTCTATTTTAAACTATCAAGAGAAATTCAAATGACCCAGAAGAGACCGTCACCACAGCTTGCTCTCCTGATGACACTGATCCACAGGACCAAAAAGGACACCCTGTGTACCACATGGGGACCTTACTTGCTTTTCAAGTGGCACATGAGCACAGGAGAGCCCCCAATACTCAACTTCTGGCTGGTTAAATAATTTGTAGCTGAAAGTTTCTTGGTCTTAAGATTAGAAGTTAATAACACTATTTAAGAGATGACTCAAGTAATAGACTGGAGGAAAAAAAGGGAAGAAGAGGATCATTCGAAGCTGCTAGACTATGAGCTACCTAGAGTGAGGTCAGGTCTTTGCTGTAATTTCAAAGCATCTCCTACTTGGTTTTATACCTAGCAGGTTCCAATAAATGCTCTCCACTGCCTGCGAGCAATCTCCTTTCATTTAGGTTTTATCTCCCGAGGTGAATATTGTTTCTTAAACTACTTGGTTAAAAGAATGTATTTTAAAATTGTTTTGAATGGAAACGCCTGGGTCAGTCCCTAAGAGTGAGGCCTTGAGGTCCAGTGGGAAGAGAATGACTGCGCCCACATGGCAGGAGATCTGGATTCTGGTTCTCATCGCCTTATGTGTGCTGTGGCACTGGTGCCCCAGCTGTAAAATTAGGATAAAAAAAGAGGCAGAGGGTAGCAAAGTGGGGAGAAGCTGATGAAAAGGAACCAGAGAAACCAGGGTTTCCATTCTGGCCATGCCCCTAAGACACCCACAGAAGTTGAGGCATGTCATTTCATCTTGCCAGGTCTCAGTTTATTCACTTAGAAAGGAAGAGGTGGCACCAACTGATTTTTAAGGTCCTTTCCACCTCCATAGTCATACGACTGGGCCCAAGTTGGCAATTCATCCAGGGGTTTCCCAATGTTCACATCTCCCCGCCAAGGCTGGGTTGTCCCAGTGCTGCCAGGTGTGGTGGGGGTGCTCTGACCCACAGGCACAAGTCTGTTTAGTTCCCGGGCCAATCAATCCTCGCCGACCCCGGCAGCTCAGCGGATGCCCCAGCCCCACCTGGGGAGAGCGTCTAAAGCCAGTGTTGCCACAGTAAGCCTGGGATCCTGCAGTGCCTAGGAGGTGCTGGCCTCTTGCCAGCCCCCTCCTGAAGTGGGGCCCTTGTCCCTTACTCTGCTCCTAGCTGAAGTTCTGGTCCAAACCAGACAGACCACCCAGAACACAATACTGCCTCCCACGGAGCCAGAAATATGCTCCTACTCCAAGCTCCTCCCGCTGCTGTTCCCACCCCAGTCACCCCCAGATCCTCCTCTTTAGGGAAACAGAGATGGCAACACTATCTGTTCCGTAGAGCAAGCGAAACGACCCACGAAGTGCCTTGCGTGTAGTAGACACTCTACAAACGTAATCATTACTATTAATAACCCCAACACAAGGCAGAATAAAGCAAGTGCCAGATTGCTGTTAATGACACCATAGGAGAGCCCAGAAAGGAAGCCTCAGGGTCAGCCGATGGGTGAAGGAGCAGACCCACCTCCCGCACCCCTTGTCTGACCGACATTGAGAGCTGGACAAGCTGCGCCTGGGGCACTTCTCCAGTGCATTTCCAGTCGTCCCTGGAGGTATTACCATCTGGTAGGAGAGAGAGCTGGAGAAACCCAGAACAAGACAGACTAGTCTTCCATCAAGGCTTTCACTCCCCTTGAGGCACAGGCAAAAAGCTGGATGCTTCTTCGAGTGCTAAGCAATCCCTATGGGCTTCAGGGAAGAGATATGAATAACTCCGAGGACAGTAAGCTGTGTTTTGCCAAATAACATCATTACAATGAGGGCTATAAGAAAAACAAGGAGCTAGAAAGAAACTGCTGTCTCCATTTGTCTTTTTCCCTTCTTCTTCTTGGGTTTACGTAGTAGTCAGCTACTTAGACACGTGTATTCCAGAGGTACCCCTGGGGCCTATTTCAAGCAATACTTTTTGAAGCTAAAGTGGCCAAGTGGTCTCGTTCAAAGAATTTTAAACTCTGGAGGCTAGTATGTCAAAAATGGAGTGGAGTCCCTTAGTCTAATCCCAGGTGGTTTCTGTCAATGTAATGAAATCATGAGAGAAACAGAGAAGCTGAAGCAGCCAAGCACCGTCACGCCCTCCGGATGGCTTCTGAGGTCCAGCCCCGTTTGTGGCCAGGAGAGGGAAGGTCACCCGGGTTAAAACAAAGCGGTAGGCCCCACCCCAAGGAAAATCTGGGCATGTCAGTGTAGGCCTACCCACATTCAAAGCAGGTACCCGGGCCTCAGAACCTGCGTCTGCCAAAGCCAGACAGTCTAAATCCCACGAGACAGAGCTCAGGGCGCCACGCTGACTTGGGCAGAGTGGAATCACGAGGCTGAGGGTGCCTGAGAGGCCGCCCAGGACTCCCACACCACCCATGCTCATACCGGAACTCACAAATTCCTCCGTGTGGACGCTCCCAGCCTCAGCTCTAGGAATCTCTCTCTAAGGTATTAGTGAAAGCGAGAAAATGACAAGGAAGCTCCGGCAGGAGAATCAGCATTGTTGTTCCAGGTCAGGGGTCTTTTCATTCTTGTTCGAAACTGTGCCAAGTAGTAAAGAGAAGCTGCAGTAGGGATCCTAGACAAGGCACTCACAGCGGCCATCAGGTGTTTGAACTCTGGGCCAGACACTTTACACACATTCTCCCTGGGAACCAGCACAGACCCTGCATGCTAAGAGTGACGGAACCTCGCCTCCACCCTCCATGGAAGGGCACTGTTACCCGACTTGACAGCTGAGGACACTGAGGCTTCTAGAGGTTAAGTAACTTGCCCAACATCACATGGGATCTGAGATCTCAGGGTTGTTCTGCTCCAAAGTCCATCTCCTTTCTAACACCATGCTGCCTCCAGTGATGCAGCGGGGCTTCAAAGGGGAGGCTGATCTCTTCTACTTCCTCTCCTCTAAGTCCAGGTCCTCTCTGTTTATAGCCTTAGGGGTAGAGAGAAGAAAGCAGGCTTACAATGCTCCAAGGAAGGCTGTCCCCTGCGATGGGCATTCACACATCATGCCCCTACTTCCCAGAGATCCGGGGTTTCCTTAAGCATGCTCTGCTCAGGGCCAGGCTCCCAGACATTAGGCTTTTGTAAAGATCATTCCAGAGAATGCCTCGTAATTCTTTTAGTAACAAGTCTAAGAAGAACGCCACCCTATAGCCTTTATCTCTAGAGGTTTATTTTCTTCTTTTAGCTACTGCTTCCCAAAGAAGCTTTCTGCTGCCTTTCAACCCCAAAGCATTTAACACACTCTTTTTAATGGGGGATTTCTTATCTGCAGGATGAGACTGTAAGCCTCTTCAGGACAGAGGTAATCCCATGTTGTTCCCTTCATCCTCCAAGTGCTCAGCCCTACCTGTGCCCAGCAGACGTCCAGTGCACATCAGAGGAAGCGAGACGCATGGAGGACGTTCAGCACAGCCCCTGTGATAGTCAGTGTTCCACAAATACACACACACGCGCACACACACACACACACACACACGGTGGGAGGGAGAGAAGAGGGGCAGCAGATGTTGCTGCTGCTCCTGTGTCACCTGGGAATTCAGGGTCCTGTTCTGCATGCTGACCTCGGGGAAGTCACATAACCTCCAGCTCTCCCGTTTCTTCATTTATAAGATCACAAAGATTGAGTGTGAACATTCTTTGACTCTAGAATATTAACGAGTTGGATTCCTCCCCATCTAATTTCTCCTATTTCCCAAGATGCCGCTTAAAGACACCCTGTCACAAAAGCCATGTGTCTCCATATTTTAAGAGAGACAATTTAAAAGCAAAGGAAATCTCGGCATTTCATGCTAAGGAGGTTTCAGACATCCTTATATTTCTAGCAATTTCCATGTGGTTTGTTGTAAGCTCTTTCTAAAATCTTATTGGTAATTGTCTATACTCTATCATATTCCCCCGAGGGATGGGAGAGAAGAAATGACCCAAGTGTTGATAGAAAAGCCACACAAAGGCTGCCTGGCAGCATCCTTATTAGGTAGAGAGAGGAGGAGATGGCTAAGTCATGTACCTGCCTCTGCCTCCCCACCGTGCCGCTGAGGACCACACAATAGCTGCTTTGGAAGCAGCTCGCTTGTCAGCATCATTCCTTTGCACAGTGGGTGAGCTGAGGCAAAGATAATTTTCCAGGCTGTTTGGCTATCAACAGACACCAAATTGTCTAGCTGGGCAGACGTGATTTCCTTCAACTTGTTGCAAAATTCTTAAACAAACCTTGAAAATAGAAATGTGTTGTCTTTTTACTTCATAACTAAAGGATGGTGAATTCTTTACTTAGAAATCAAGTTGAGGGTTACGCATATAAACATACTCTCACACAGAAAACAAGACTAGGCTTTAAACCCATTAAAAATGGGTAATTATATATAATTTAAAAATATATGATGCACTCTCATCGCACTGACCTCCTGCCCAGTGGCATGCATGTAAATATTTATCAAGTGGCTCTTGGTGATCAGGGAGCCCTAATTTGTAGCACTTGCAGATTTCTGTGGTGTAAACACTCCCACTATGAAACTTTGAGCTACCAATGTGATGTTTCTGAATGTGAGTTTGGAAAAAATGCATACAATTGGCTCTTGGAAGCCAGCGGAACAGTGTTGGCATACTGATGTCTGTCTTGCCTGACATGCAAACTCTGATCTTGGGCTACAGGAGTGGGTTGCTAAGAGCCTGCTTCTTCCTGCCCAGCATTAACAAGCAGGTGAGTGAGCTGATGCAAATCAGACGAATGCACCTCAGTGCTTCACAGGTCAGCCACGCGGAACACTGAGGTCTCACTGAAATCTTCCACATAGTTATCGCTCTCTGAACCCATGCCCAGGTTCTTCATTCTTTAGAAACCCAGCAAACACGTTCTGTCCTGAGGTCAATCAGAGAGCGACATGCCTTCTACTCAGGAAGAAATTAGCCTTCTTTCTTTTGTACTGAGCTCTTTCTCCTGATCCCAGGAGGCAGCCTTGCTCTGGTTATCCTGCATCTGCCGAAAACCAGGCTGCTTGTCAGGAATTGCAAAAAAGCAGAGTATTAAAAAGTTTGCTAATTGGCCCCCAGGATGAAGGAGCTTCCTCAGAGCCCCATGGATACGAGGCAGGGCCAGCCTGGATGCACTGTGACAATTTCCAGGCAGTTGGCTGATTCCCCAGGTTTCCTCATCCTTATAATGAAATATACATCAAACTCCAGATCGTTTCTAAGGGCGAGAAGCTGGCCTGGTGATGGGAGGTAAGCCCTGCAGCCCTCTTCAAGTCAACATGTTGATTCACTAGCTATGTGGAGTGCCGCGAGGGTCTCCCCGTCCCAGGTTATTTCACTCCTCTCCTACGCCTTTCTTTCCATTTGACTCCTTTTTTTCTGTCTCCCTAACTCCTTCTCCTCTTTCTGTCTCTCCTCTTTCATTTTTCTCTTCTAAGATGGAGGCGTGGAGAGAATGGGATGAAGAAGAATGAAGAAAATTCATCATGCAAGGACTGTGTTTGCATTTATTTCATCTGGACGGTCTAACTCATGCGTATTGCTTGGATTTTAAATCGCACACAGTGTGTAAGGAACGTCTTTGCAGAGCTCGACTATCCATTTATATAGTTGCTTTTCTGAAATAGCATTCCTCCCACCCAGTCTCCTCTAGTACGTTCTTCTTTCACTGTACTGCAGGCTTCCGTTTTGAGAGAGGAAGGGGAAGACCCATGGGAGGAAGACTATGAAGGTAACAAGCAAGAGAGACGGATAAAAGAAAAAGCAGAAATGGAGAGACGGTGGGGCAGTCCCAAGGGGGCTGCCGCTGTGCCCCTTTCAAGTTGGAGCCTGCCCACGGTGGCTCCCCATTTCCCAGGTTGGCCTCATCTACCCACTGGCACCGGCTCCCTTCGCTCCCCACCACAGGGTCTGACCCGCACTCTCCCTGCTCCCCTCAGGTTTGTACTGGGTTACAAACTATACAAAAAACGTGGGGCTCCCTCTCCCAGATATCTTGTAACTGTGGCTTTTTGAGGACAATGTACCCTGTCTCACTTCCCAGGGGAATTTCAGGCCCCGTAAGGTGGTTCTGGGGAAGACAGGGGCCTGAAGAGCTGTTGACCTTCAAGCCACCCCACGTAGGCAGCGGCTTATAGCCGGGCATACTCCACCCTGAGTGTGATAAACACCAGCGTCATAAACATTCCAACTGGAGATATGTTTAAATATGCAATCTGTGAATCTGCAGCAGCCAGGAAAACATATCCCAGGATGTGCTTGAGATAACATTTTATGATCTTGCCAATGGCCTCCCACCACATTGTCAGATAAGAAAGTCTACTGAGAAGTTTGGAGAAGATGAAGCAGGACTATAAATTCCAACCTTCCAAAGCCAATTTTATCATTCCCGGGGAACCCAACGCAGCATATCACTTTCATGCCCTCCCACATGTTAATTTTTCACCGAGGATGCAACCCTCATATGAGGTTGACGGACAAGCCTTCCTCAACAGGCTGGGAAATAAATGGTGTATTTTTTTTTATGGTACAATGGAAACATTTGGAAAGCATTTATTGCATTTGTCTTGAGGAATTTGTTAAGCTAAATTTGGCCCCATCCCAATGACCACAGAGAAAAATCACATAAATTAAATATACAGAAAACAAACAATGGGGAGATTTACAGATGTCTCATATCTTAAGATATAACTCAAATAAGAAAATTAATCTTTGCAAAAACCCATAACATCTCCCTTAAAAACCATGGAGGGTTTTGTGTTTATCCTTCCCAGACCAGTGGGTGTTCTCAGAGGTGGGGTGGGGATGTGACCTCAGAATACACCAGATGGTTTTTCAAGATGCCAGAGAATTGGATGGTGGTCAAATAGGGCTTTACCTACACTCCTGTAAAATATAGCAATTCAATCAATAGTGGATGAAACAGTTTTGAGGAGCTGTAGGACACATACCATCCTTTCTGACCTTGGGCCACTTCCTTATACTAACTCTTCAGCATGATCAAAGCAGAATCCAATTTAGAGTAACATAAGGAATCTTTACTACACACTTTCACTTTTAAAAAGCTACCAAGCACGCTGCCTAAACCTATAAGCCTCGCAAGGGCCAGCCCTGTCTTTGATCTCTGTGTTCCAGGACCAGCTCCATTCTTGGCACACAGCTGGAGCTACACACACTTGAGGAAGGGACTTGAATGAACCCACCATGGTCTCTGGATTCCCAGCTCTGTGTTCTTGCCATTAACGTTTCTGATGATTAGATCCTCTTCTACTAAGACATAGTATGTTATCAAAAACACCAGCATCTGGTGGTTGTTTGAACGACCACTCACATTCTTATCATCCTCTTTTCTTTAGGCACTCATCATTTCCTTTTCTACCCACTCACCAATGTCTGCATTGCCTCCAATTTACTTAAATAGCATTCTCATTTTCATTATTCTTGCCTTTTTCTTCTTTATATGTATAAAAATACATATATTTTTATATACGTATATTTATATACATGTATAATGTGTTAGGTTTTAAATATAGGGACATAAATTTGTGTACAGATATGTAAGGAATATGACTGATGCTTTTTCACAATGGCAAATGGTATAAGAAACACGAAAACAAAGATATTCTGTTATTTCTCCATATGAAGACAAAGAGAAAAGCTCAAGGACTCATCCTTTTCAGCGTCATAACTACCTCACTAGCAACACACTAGCCCTAGATCCTGGGGGCTTACAGGCTAAGTCTCTAGAAGCTTAGGCCTGGCCTAGGTCTAAAACCAAATATATACATGCAGTATATTGAAATATACCACACCTCTTATTGAGGAACGGAGCTGATGTGCAAAACTCCTAAATCAAAAGAGCTTTCTACAAGGTGCATACATGGTGAATAAATCAATGACATACATGTGACCAGTGGGGCAAAGTTTCCCAACTAGGGTTGACGTACACAATTCAAGCACTTTCCAAATTGTTACAAAATGCACGACTCACGTTCTACTCCTTGCCACCTTCATTCAAACAGTACACATAGCCTCCATCTCTTGGGCCAAGGGTTATTGTGGTGCTGTCATTCACAAATCAGCACAACTGGTAAACTCTATTAAACTTCCATCAACATCTCTTGTTGCATTAGAGACCTCAGTCAACCTTTTCACAACAACTGTAAAATGTGTCCAGATGGTTAACATAGCACATCAAAGTTAGTATTCAAAGGCTTCAGTCAATCTAAGAAATACAGATCTCCCACAAAGGCATGACATCACCCAGTAACCTCAGTTGCCAAGGCACCTCTGGATACTTTTATTTTGTAGGGGCTGCACAGAGGAAGCCTTTTGGCCCCAATCGATGTGCAAACACAACACACACACACAACCTTCTCTTGTAGATGCATTAGTACTGTTCCCTGAGGATGGAGACATAGTTGTTGGTGGGCCTGGAGTGGGTGCAAATGTGAGAATAACAATCGCACTTCTACCTTTGATGGGATCCACACAGGGGAAGCTTTCTTGCTGGGATCCCCGCTACCCTCAGCCACCTTCCATGTTGTTTCCTTCCCTTCACCATTTCTTTACCTTATTGCTATTTCTGTACCTTAATGAAAATATGACTGGCACCTGGTTTCTCTACGCTATGTGGAAGTGAAAAATACTAAGCTGAATGTGAAATTTTTCACATTCCCAAATTTCCAACATCTTTAAAATCTGTGCCAGCCAAAGGTGGTTAGAAGAGCCAGGTGGGGACTATTCTGTGCCTCTGGGCTCATGAGGACCAGACAGGCTGCAGCATGAGCTGGCAGGACCAATGTGCTGGGTGACTGGCTTCTGTGCACCTGAGACCCGCACACCAGGAGTCATACCCTACCTGTCGGCAACATTTACCAAAACAAATCACTACCACAGATCTTTTGTTTTTTGCTGTATTTTTTTTCTATTTTCACTTAACCTCGCAAATTTATTTTCAGATGCAAAGAACCTTTCTACACAACCTGTGCTCCTGGGCATAATCATTACTAAACAAAACTGAGGTTGCTCAGAAATACCTGGTGTGTGATGGGGAAATGGAGTCAGCTCTGAAAGAGAGATCTCAGTACAACGCGTGAAACATAGCAATCAGTCCGGAAGTCCTGAGGGGGCTGGCAGCTGGCAGAACCACAGCAGGGAAACGAAATCCTCCCATTAGGGTCTTCTCAGTTCCTCTGGTTATGTTAAAAAGGATAGGACTGCCAGGAAATCTTCAGAAGGGGATATATATTCATATTCATATATATTTAGGATTTTCAATTTCTCATCTCCTAGATCAAAGCAGACCATAATAAGAACTCCATTGTCTAGTTAAAGGCATTATTTTGCTACACGGGGCACAGAGCATTTACACTAAAGACACACTGACAAAGGTAACTTGCCACAGAGATATTTTTTAACATCAAGTACCTTCACTGGAGATAAAGGAGGATTTGGGAAAAGTGGCCTCTGGCATTGAGCTAGTCAGAGGCAACAAAAATTCTAGTTCGGAGATCGACCCTTCTGCACCATCTCTACTCATAACCTACAGTAACCCCCTGCCCCAGACCAGGGCAGCAGCACTGACCCCCAGGACTGCTGGATTCCTTCCACGGGCCCTGCACATCCTATTTTCTGCTATTCTGGAGATAAAGGAGCAGAAGCTCTGAAGATAAATCCAAGAACACAAGCCTCGAACTAGGAAAGAACCAACCTAGAGGGAGATTTTGTTTCCTCCCTCCATAGCTTTCCCAGCATATCATGCTGCCCCTAAAATGTTTATGTTTCTAGAAATGTGCACTGTTGGCCATGCATTTTCCACCCCCATAACTAAGTGCTCACAAGCCTGAAAAATGTGCCTGGACAAAATGCCGCTATTAAAACAGTGGAGGCCATGCACACAGCAGGCTCCGCGTCCAGATTCCCATTCCAGCCCACGGTGCGGGCAATTTGCACCATCACGCAGTCCCTTCTTATTGTACTGCTGGGGCTGACGTCCAGGGAAGTAATTCCAATTAGACCCCAGGTTTATGGAGATTCTTAACATAGTTATAAATATTCAAATCAGGGCTGGATCTTGGCAGAATTTTTCTAATTAAAATTTCATTCAAATTAAATCAGCCACATTTTGATAGACATGGGAGACAAAAAGCTTTGTGGTTTTCTGAGGGATTTTTTTTTTTCCCTAACTAATCAAAAACACGGCTAATGCAATAAGAGCGGGGAAGGGACTCTGTCCACGCTGATGGCAGTTACGCGTGAGCAACGAAGTGAAGTTGCAACCAGAAGCCATTGCCTTCCCAAGTTAACACCGTTTTAAAATTGCCTATTACTTAAAAATCTAAAACTCGACAGACCCGAGGTGGAGGCTGGAGCTGCCACGAGCAGTATTTTTAAAAAGTAAAACTTGACAGCATCACGGGAAAACGATTCGACATCATTTGCATCTCAGTTCGATCCCAGATTAAGCCTTCAAAACACAGCTGCCAGGCTCAAATTTGCAAATACAGACACAAATTTCCTTTTTATAACAGTCAGACTTGTAAAAGGCAAACAAAATAGACAATGCAGCACTTAGAACATTTCCAGCTAGGAAGGAAAAAAAAAAATCCATTCCAGTATCCAAGGCAAAATACCTACTTTTCATGGTAAAACAGCTTTATTCATTTCCACTTCCTTCACCGAACACCATTTAAACTCCACATAATTTTTGCTATCAAGCCCTCTCCCACAGACTAACAGCTAAAATGCCAGGCTGTCTCCAACGTAATTAAACAAAATGTGCAATCTTCTAAAATCTGTGAATAAACAATATAAGGCAAAATAAAAGACCCAGACAAAAGAACATACCGAGATCAATCCTCAAGCTGTAATATCCTGACATCCCGCCACGGAGTCCTCACGGAATCCACTGTGGCATGGAAAATAATAATTCCAGAGCACAATGAGGACAAGGCTGTTGGGAGGAGGGGGGTCGCTCGGAGCACAGGTGAGGACACTCACTGGGAATGCAGAGGGATGAGCTTTATTTTGTACATGAGACAAGATGGTTTTGATGACAGCGCCTAGAATCTGCCGTAAGTCCAAGACAGCTTGGAAGAAGTTCCACCAGCCCAGCCTGGAGTGAAGGGGACGAGACTAAGGACCTCATGGAAGACATGAGCTATACCGTGTGAGTTTGCTAGCGCTGCCAGAAGAAGGTAGTGTAAACCGAGTGGCTGAAACAATAGTAATTCTTTGCCTCTCAGTTCTGGAGGCCAGAAGTCCAAGATCGAGGTGTGGGTAGGGCCATGCTCCCTCGGAAGGAGCTAGGGAAGCGTCTGTCCCAGATGCCTCAGCTTATTTCTGGTAGTTCCTTGCCTTGTGGTAGCATAGCTCCAACCTTCGCACGGCGCTCTCCCTGGGTACATGTCTGTCTCTCAATTTCCCCTTTTCATAAGGACAGCAGTCATATTGAATTAGGGACCCATCGTATTCCGGTACAATCTCACTTTAACTGAACTAATTACATCTACAATAACCCTATTTTCGAATAAAGTCTGAGGTATTGGGGGTTAGGACTCCAACATATGAATTTTGGGCAGGACACAATTCAACACATAACGTGTACCAAGGAGATGAATTACCAAATTGGACAATAAGTGATTGTTAAATCTAATTCACTGTTAGCCCTGCGAGGGCAATAAGAGATCCCTTTTCAGGATGCATCTCAAGCCACCTGCCTTCCCCAACTCCCCTTTGGGAAACAGTGTGGGCAGATGGATGGAGCACGGTCTTTGCAGCTAGAGAGACCTGGGTTCAAACTCTGCCTCTGCCACTTAAGAGCTGTGTGCTTTGGGAGAAATTGCTCAACATCTCTGAACATGTTTCCACCTCTGTAAAACTGAGATAATAATATCTACCTGACAGGTTTATAGTGGGGATTGCATGAAATAGCATAAATAAAGTGTCACATCTTACGGCACCAGGGGCAACCTGCACTCATTAATTCACCTTCTCTTTCCCTCCGCTGCTTCTCGAATCCTGCACTCCCTACAGAAAGCAGGGATTCTGAAAATCAAGCCACTGTATTTTACTTTTAATGATCCTACTGCAGATTTTCTAAACACAAACACAATGCAACACCACCATCAGCTCAGATTACCTGGCCCTTATTTACAGCATAAATAATTATTTTACTGTAATTAGCTTTTCGCAGTGTTGGAAGACAGGCTTAATGATTTTTTTCCACCCAAGAGAGCTCTGATTCATGACTTCCACTGTCTATGCAGTGTAGTATGAAAGGAAAATGCCTGCTTTTTCCCCTTAGTCCCCCTCCTTTATGAGCAAATGGGCCAGGGAGATATGAAAATAAAACCCAAAGAAGAAGCCCGAAGATGAAGAGGTAAAATGAAGCAAAACAAAACAACAACAAAAACAATAATTCCGCCATCCTTCCTCACTGTCCTCCCCTCCCACCGAGACAAATTTCTCAAAATGATCCTACACGTTATTTTGATCCTTGGACATTTTTTCAAATAACGAGAACATAAGGTTGCATTTTTATACCCTCTTAACATCTGGCCAGTGCATTTCTTATACATTATCCTTTAAGGTTAAATAAGTATTAGACATTAAGTTCCACATCACATGCAGAAATATCTCTGTGGACAGGCCTGCATTACAGTTTTGGGCTCTAGAAGTGTCCTAGATGTAAAGAAAGAAGGACATCATCTGTCCCCTCTCCCTTCCAATGTTCCTGTGCTTTTTTGCTCACTTGTTGTCACATACGTACTGCATCCTCTGTCACAGGGGACCAGAGAGGATGAGCAGGCTGAAGGACAGCAATCCTATTTTAAGAGTGGGTAGAATTTTAATAGGGGGGAGAAATTGTTTGAAAAAAACATTCAATAGCAAACTGCTGTGAGACTCATGGGGAAAAGGTTGGGGTCTAGGGGCTGTGGACCTGGTGTGATGTCTGGCCCCCTCTCCCTCAGGTGGCCATGGAGCACTGGGTAGATCCTTGTGACTTCAGCCTTCTCCTCCACGAAAGGAGAATGCCGGCATCTGCCCTTGCTGGTTTCAGGCTGCTATGAGTTCCCAATGAGACAGCAAATGTTCAAATGCTTTGAAAAACACCATGAAAATATAATTTTCAAGAAAAAAAGCAGCTTTTGGTCTACAAAAGCGGGGAAGGAATGGAGACACATAAAAATGAAGACACTTGGGAATCAGAGAAATGTTCTAGACATGTTATTTCATGCCTCTTGGAAAAAACAGTCAATCAGACAAACAAACTAATGAAACAAGGTTGTGAAAAATATTTCCCAACCTACTCTGAAGCAGCCATGTAAAATGACCAGGACCAATGTCTTCACAGAAACCATGTCATCTTACTCACACCTAAGATCTAAAGGAAAATCAGGGAACTTACGACAAGTGAAAATATGTATCATCTGTTCTCCTGGTCAGGGGAGGGAAAACTCAAAACAATATATTTTTAAGGACTGTCACAGAGACAGAAGAAGGAAAGTTCTAGCTTTTTCCAAGCAAACAGCTTTTCTCTCCGCATTATTAACGTGAAGCCCAGCTGTACATCTGATGTTACACTGGGGGAGAGTTCAACCCTAATTGTTCCACCATTCAAGGCAAGTTGAAATGATCTGCTAGCATCATAACATGAGTAAACAGGTCTGTCTAGTTGCCCATTAAGCCACGTAAATAATTGTCCCCCGTTTGTGTTTTTGGTATATGGTTGGAATCGACTCAGTCAGTCTTGTCCTGGGTTTCCCAAGCTGGTTGTTATTTCTGCAAAGCAATCTAGAGATGGGCAAAAAACAAAAAAAAAGAGAGAGAGAGAGGTAATCTTTGCTCTCCTCTTTAATAGGCACACGAGTACATTTACATTCCGTCTCCAAGTTCATGCAATAAAGGCCTCTTTAGTATCCCGTAATAACTCCATTAAAAAGCTTATACTTAATCACACAGTTAACATTTTCACGTGGAATTGGTTCCCTGGCCTCCCCTCATCTGGATTCCCAGCTCCCCACCTCACACAAGCTAAACATTTCCCATTGATTAAAAAATGCTGTTAGCGCAACTTTACTATCATCTGTGGTTAAATATAATTAACTCAGCGTTTCAACAAAGAAACTGGATCAAATGGCCCTGCAATTTTTGGTAAGAAACAGGATTTCTTCCCACTGTGTACAGACTAAACCAAGAGCAGCAGGACAGATCCGAGAAGTTAATAACACACCTCCAACAGAAGTGGGGGAAAGTACGTTAATTACTGGGTAATGGATATCAACGCTGCAACTAACTACAATTACACATGCTTAAGTGACCCTGGGTGTAAAGTGATCTTGGAGAACAGAGGCTGTCCCCTCTTCTTCATAAGGCACATGAAGTGGGAATGCACTGAACCTCAGAGACAAGCTAGTCATGGTGGCCGTTAGCATGGAGGCTGCCACCACTGGGGTGTAACCGTCCAGGGTCCCTCCCAGAATAACAGTTGTGAGCTGGAATTACAAACCAGTGTTTATAAAGCAATAGAAGTGAACTGGGCAAAAGCACCAGAGAGCAAATACAAACAGAACCCAGACCACAAGATTTGGGTTCTCGAAATGCAGACAGATACATTGTGTATACAGCACCTTCACACGAGGCAACAGTTTCCAAAGAAAATCCTTCAAATGGATTTGAATTAACTTGATTACCCAGCCTGTCCTGGAAGAAGCCTTATTTATCTGATTCAATTTTAAACAGAATTCTGAATTCAACTCCCTTTCCTTTTAGATATGGAAAAATGAGTACTATGAAATTCTGGTTTCGGAATCCAGCCACAATCCAACTTGTCTGTATAGTTTCTAAAGAAGTCATATAACAAGTGCCTCAAGATTTGGTTCAACTTTTCAAAGAGTGAAGAAAAAACCAAGCTGTTGGATAAAAACCACACACACACACACACACACACGCACGCACCCCTAGCTATCATGTTATATCATGAAACCACAGCAAACTGGTCACACTAGATCAGTTTTAGAAAAGTCTGTTTATAAACCTGGCAGAATGCTGAGAATTAACGCGCACGCACATTCTGAGCTCACATTATGTGAACCTTGGGTAGAAGCTGATCCCGACATGGTACGAAGGCAGGAAGGCCTGTTCTAGGCTGAAGACGGACCCAGCCTCCCCTCAGGGAGCCGCCGGCAGACTCCTGCTCTCCTCTAGCTCAGCCCTCACACCCCTAGGGGCCTGGCTCCAGCTGTGAAGTTTGGAATTGAGGCTTTTGAGTAACTGCTGAATGTTGAGTAAGGGTTTGCTGAAAATAGTTTTTAAAAATTAAAAAATCACTTTACCACTCTGAAATAGCAGGTGGTAGCCGCCATAGTAAAGTGGCACCCTCCCTCGCAGGGCAGCCTGCGGAGAAGTGGCTGGGCCACTGTGCACGATGAGGTCACCCCCACATCATGGGACTTTGGGAGAGCAGACTCTGGAAGGTGGTTCCCCTCGTGGCACCTCAGATGGTGGGATTTTATAACGCTGCCCCTAAACCATTCAGAAACACAGCATTTTTTCCAAGAATGGAAGTGAGGAAGCTTAGAAAGATATATATACATACCAAGGACACTTAAGCCTTTTCCAGAAGTGAGGCAAATCTGAGGCCAGTGATTAACAGGAAAAGCTCAGAGTTCTGGCTTCTTTACACCGATAGGTCTGTGTACCTGACAGCTCCTCTGATTACAGAAGGATCGAGACTGTGTACTTAGCACGTCCTATGTGTTCCTCAACGTAGTCATCAGTACTGCAGCCCTCTTGTCACACAAGTCAAAATCCATCACATCAAATTCCAAAGAGCCAGAAATCTAATTTGTGTTGACTGAATGAAGGAGGGAACGAGTGAGCGAATCCTAAAGAAGCCATTTTTAAATTTGAAATCTGATCTAACCCAGCTGAATTTGCATATTACTAATTTTTTTTTTTTTTTTTTTTTGGCCTACGTGGAGACCTATATTGTAAAGATTGCCCACAGTAAGCAAAACAGAGTCAACCTTTTTGTCCGACGATGACTGTATTTTCCAGAGATAGAGTTCAGGATTTCCCTCTATGACAAGTCATGTGTCATGAATCTGAGGATCTGAAAGGCTGCCTAGTTACCTAACAAGGTCATATTTGTTATCATCACTCAGTAAAGTACAGGCATAATAACAACCTCCACCCGTGCTTTATACTGTTCCGTGTATCTTGTCATAACCTCTCATATACATCATCTCACTTCACCTTAAAACAATCTGCACTTCAGGTAAAATGCACCTGCTTTATAAGTGAGGAAATAGAGCTTATAAAAGTTTAAAATGACCCACCCAAGGTCGTACAGTGATTCCATGGGTTTACAATGGTCCAGCCGCACTTCAGCCGGCTCACTGATGTGGAGACAGGCAGTACCCACTGGTGGGCCCTTCATTTTATTAACTGTGTTTTTGTATGGCTTTTCAGGGTCCCTCATGTGCAAACTCCTTTCCCATGTCTTGCCCCTAGCAACCAGGCTGCTGGCCTTGGAAGGCCAGGACCATGGCGGTGATCCAGGCCCTGTGCTCCTCCTCCTTGCTCCCGCTGCTGCCTCTCTGCTAGTTTTCTGATCATTATCACCTCTCCCAGGGAGAAGGCGGGGAATATGAAAAGGCATGGAACTGACTCAGTCAATTTTGCTACTTAGGAGCAACAGACGCAGGGGAGCGGGCAAGAAGCCAGTAGAGCGAATGGTGGTCTTCTCCGCACTGGAGCTGAGTGACCACGGAGAAGCCAGACAGCTGGGCACCTCGCAAGTGGCCGAAAGTGGAGGCTACCTTATTCACTCAGTGGCGGAGGAGAGGCTCCTAAAGATGTGCAAAAATATTCCAAATAGCTAACAGTCCAGTCAGGGGCTGGGGGACGAAGTCTTCACAGATCCCAGCCCTGGCCAGATGTCTCAGGGGGTTAAACGTCATTCATTCTCTGGAAAGCTGTTTGTTAAATTAACTACAGGTCTAAAAAGTGGTGGTGTTTAGTACTTCGCAGTCTCCACCGCCTATGAAACAGGCAGAGAGCCTGTGGCTGAATCAACATGGAGTCAATGCGGCTACGACGAGCCCAGAGACCAAGTCTGAGACGCTGGATCTTAGAAATCATCTTTCTGAACTAGCGCTTCTGAAAGCTCCTGGCCTGACCCAAATCCATCAAAGTGGACAGAGGTGGTTTTGCTTAACTTTCCTCTTCTTTCTTTCTTTATTAAACAAGGTAAAAGTATAAATTACTATTTATCATTCTAATTTTAATATCTAATTCTGTTTTTTTTCTTCAGACTATTGATTGAAGCTTTCTCTCCCCTTTCGGTTTTTCTCTCTCTTTTTTCTCCCCTCATGATGGTAAAATTCAAAACTAGCTTCTCCGTCTATATTTAAAGGAGACATATAATCAAGTTATTGGTAGTTATTTTGTGAAAGATCAAATGTATAAATTTTAGAAGTTATAAAAGCAACAGTAAAGAAAGTACTGCCATTTGCATTGCACTTATTGGCTGACCAAGGATAAATGAAAGGGTGCTGTAAGTGGGAAGGAAATAAACGTCCTCTATGGGGCCCTAATGATCTTAGGGACCATTCTAATAGCTGTCCAGCTGGTCTTCCTGTCTCTGGTTTCTTCTTGCTTCACTCTGGGCTACAGATGCCTGTGGCATTGATCTTTATGAGAAACCATGCTGGGTTCCATCTAACAATTATTCATTATCCTCCACCCCCTTAAGGAAATAAATAAGTAAACAAAGAAATAAAACAAAACACTAAAAGCCTTGTAAATTCCCAGACCATCTTCAATCTGGCTACATTGAATCTTTCTGACTTGATTTTCCTCGTAAATCCTCCACGCCAACCAGATTCCAAATCACTGTGACCTGTAAAGTCTTCTGCTTTCCTACTGATGAGTTTTGGTTTATTCACTTATTTCCATTTGTCTTTTCATCAATCTGATCCTCTCATTTCTAAGTCACTCCGTCTTGTGGAACGTGGGTCCCTGGTGGTGCTAAGGTGGGGCTGACAATGGCAGAGGTTAATTCACGGCTGCCTTTCTCTAGCATCTGTCCTCTCCTCCGAGAGACTTGCAGTGACACGCTGGGTCCTTGTCAATGAGTAAGCAGCGGGGCCCATTCTCCACCATCAATGCGCAGTGCAGGTGCTCAGCGCAGACAGCAGATCTCACACACCAGAGGCATCCGCTCAAAGGCAACAATATCTCCACGTGGAGAGTAACGAGTGCTGCATTCAACCACATCCACTCTGCTGACTTGATACCGAGGTCCACCAGAGCCAGGATCAGGTCCATGACAGCCCCAGGGGGCAGCAGGGTGCTCTGTGACCCTACCCAGAGCCCAGATGGGAACATACCAATTGGAGGGCCCCACAGGTGGCTTTCCCCATAGCACCCTGCACTTCCCTTTGGAAACACTTCTCAAACTTTTCTTTGTCTTCACCTCCTGACTGTACACTTTAGGATGCCAAGGTCAGCAAACTTTTGCACAGCTGTAGATCCCCAGCACTTGGCACAGTGTGTGGCATATTAATGGAACCTATGACTGCAGGGCAACTGAACCCTGACATTTTGTTCCTTAAATCTTAGCCAGGTCTGAGCAAAACCTTTCTTTAACTCTATTCTAGATTTTCACTTCTTCTTCGTCTTCTTTTTTTTTCCTTTGGTGAGGAAGATTGGCCCTGAGTTAACATCTGTTGCCAACCTTCCTCTTTTTGCTTGAGGAAGATTGTCCCCGAGATAACATCTGTGCCAATCTTTCTCTATTTTCTATGTGGGACACTGCCACAGCATGGCTTGATGAGCAGTGTGTAGGTCTGCACCCAGGATCCAAACGCATGAACCCCTGGCCACCAAAGTGGAGTGTGAGAACTTATCCACTAGACCACTGGGCCAGCCCCAAGATTTTCACTTCTTATTCAGCCTGTGGCCCACAAGAAGCAGAATGCTCAAAACATGGTCTTCCCTCCTGGCAAGCAAGTGGCATTCCCTACTGGCCTCTCTGAGACGGGACAGGATACATCCTTCCTTGTAGAATACTGCCTCTCATAGGAGAGAGGCTTTGTCTCCCACAGGCTACTTTCTATAAGGCTCTTGACAGATTCCAAGAGCAGAACCTCAGACCCAACTCAGAATATTCTAGCTTTGAGGACCAGTTCAATAGAGAAACACGCAGAGTTTCTCTAAAGCTGCAACATCCTATTTTCATGGGGGGAACAAAAAGGTGCTGGAGTAACAAAAGCATTAAATCTGCATGGTAGACCAGGCGGCTGAGCCCAGACTGACGAAAACAGCAGCATGAGTGGGTTTTTTCCAGACTCTTCCAGCACTTTCATGGTGTTTATTTTCCAAAAAGAAAAAGATGTGCCACAGACTTAGAAAACTGCATCCCTGACTTCAATCCCCAGGGGTCCCTTCTGCTTTTCTTCTGGGAGGCAAGAAGATTTCTCTCCAGCAGAAGAACGTGGGCAGGGCAGTGAGGGTGCAGGATGAGGCTGCACGCGAGTTCTAAAGCGACGCTTCTCCACCCTGGCTGCATGTTAGACCACACGGGGAGCGTGGAAAATACCGACGCCTGGGCCCCACCTCTGGCCTGCAGAATCCGAGTGTGCAGGGATGGGAGGGGCGTTAGTAACTGTTCATGCTCCCAGGTGATCTTCACATGCAGCCCGGGTTAAGAGCATCTCTCCCAGAGAGCCCAGGCAACCAACTGCAGGTCCATTCCAATCTACATGAGTGGCCACTAGGGTGGCTTGTCGAATCATTAATGAGCTTGTGTCTCCGTTGCCTCGGCCTTGCGCGCTGCCTGTGGAGAATATGTCCTGTGACTGTAGCAACAAAGGAAGAACAAACAGGGCAGAATCCAATAACGTTTCTGGCGGAGACAAACATTTGGACAGTCCCACATTCATTTTTCCCTTTCCCCATTACATTACGGCTATCTCTACAAAGCAACTCATCTTTATTTTGAAAAGCCATTAAAACAATTTTTTTCAGTGTTATTTGTTCAAGGAGAGTGATGTCATGGGCTTGCTTTCTTTGTAATTTAGAAAAGAAAAATGGATTCTTCCATTTTCAGCCTCCGGAGTAGTTACTAGGCCAGGATGGGCACAGAGAAAACAATCTCTACAGATAACAGCAAGCACCCCGCTCCTCTCGCTTCCCCGTGAGCAGCCAGCAAAGGCTGCTTGTCATGCAGGTGCCTCTGTTCCTATGACGTGGCACATGGGCGTCAATCCTGAGCTGGAATTTTTGTTTTTTAACAAATAAATGGCGAGACAAGGGATATGCTTCGAATGACTGGAAACCAAGTAGACAAAGGGGTTGCTCTGGGATGCTGTTTTGATATTTTTCACTCTGTTTGCAAAGGCTAAATTACGGTAGGAATCTGGACCCGTTCCTTTAGCAATTGCCTTGGAACACACCATAACCATCTAGGGCTGCTCCCCCTCCCCAAGGAACTACCACTCAAAATTACAGATCCTACTGCAGTGAAACCCCCTAACTGCTTGTTTGTTTGTTTTACTTAAACGATCCTGACTTCCTACCATAACACCCTTGAATTCTGAAAATATCTTGAACAGCAGTTCAGCTGGCACACACGCAGATTTCACGTTGTTTGCAGGAAACAATCCAAGCCAAGGTGTCAGGGAAAAGATCAGTTCAGGGGATGCACAAATATGACCAGCTGCTCCCTGGCATAGTAAACTGCAGAAACCCAGCCTACTGTATGGAGCCCAGCCACAGGCCTGCTGCTCCCCTCTCCTCTCCTCCAGTTCTGCCACGAGCCATGTAATATCATAAGACTCCAGTTTCTGTTAAATGCTGAGCAAGAGAGGAGGGGAAAAAAGCCAAACAAAGAAGAGTTTCTTTTACAATATCCTCATGTTTAACAGAAAAGGTGGTGACCTTCTTTACTTGCCTAACATACTGACTGCACTCAACAGGCAGACAGATTCCATGTATATTTATCTATGATAAACGCACTCAATCTTTTTTTTTTTTTTTTAAAGAGCTTTAACCTGATTACAAGATTGATCAGTCTCAGAAATGAGCTGTGCAGGGATGATAACAGAATCAAGACAAGGAAGCCCAAATATTTTTGATAACTCAGCAACCACACATGTGGCAGTAAGAACACACTCCAGCAGCCTCTGATGATACCTGGGTCTCTTTTGGTCACATAGACTTTAGTGATAACAGCAAGAAAAACAAGGGATTCTGACTCTAAGGTATGAGGTCCACCAGCTTAAAAATGCCATGTAGGGATAAGGGGCAGGAATGAAACATTCTGAAGCAGGGAATAAAATGTTTTGAATTAAGACTTCAAAAACTGACAAAGAACTGCCTTGTAGTATATAACCTCCACTGTGGAAGATGAAAGTGATCACCTATTCCGGGGCCACTTTGATTCCCTGTCCTCTTTTCCCATTGGTAGCACAGATTTTCATTTTCTATGGACTGGAGACCGAGATCAAGCATAATTCAACGATCTCGTCCCTCAGTTCTCTCCTGTCTGAGAAGAAAGGGATGGCAGAGCACACCTGCCAGGCTCCCTCCGTCTTCCAGCGATGGAGCTTACACAGATACACACACAGGACGCGGGAGCCACATATCTCAATGGGTAAGAACACAGAGCTTAATCCAAACTCTCAGAAAAGCCTTTAGGAGCTATCAGGGAAGCAGACAAGGCCCAGACAGAATTTATGGTTGATTTAACCTTGTAAAAATTCCCTGGGTCAGCAGAGTCCAGCGTGCTTCATCATACAATCTGGAGTGAATTCCTTCCAGAAACCACCCCGTACAAGCAGCACCCTCCATGACCCCCTTTGTTTGGAGCTGGTATCACATCTGCAACGGCAAAAGCAATCATTTTAAATGTTCGCGATGAACACCTAGGGCAAGTACTGGCACAGGACCACGAGCAATTTCCAACAAAAAAATGCCGAATTCTACCTGGGGTTGAGGCTGTGCATTGGCGGCTGTTGGCAGAAAATAAAGTCAGTTCAGGGGAAGAAATGCTCTGGAGTTTCTCCTCATTGAAGATCAATGAGACTGGCTGTGTCTGATTCTTTCATAATTCCTGCAAAACTCTACAGTTCCAAGTTCACTCCCACCGCGCAAGATTTGGGATATTGTACTGGTGCCAGGAAAACTGGGCAACATCACAAGGGCCCTCGGACTTCATGTCTTGCAGCTGGAACAGCCCCATGGAAACAGGGGCAGTTGGTGACCTGGAGTGAAGCAGAACTAAGGAGGAGGCGCAATCTCATTCTCTGAAACACCGTTTAGCTCCATGACCACATTCAGACTGTCAACTCCAATGTGGGGAGAGATTGTCCAAGGCCACGTCTCTAAGCTTGGTGTTCAAAGGCTGCCTGAGGGGACTCAGCAGGGTCTGTCTCTGTGTGCGACCTCAGGGGCTGAGAGAAATCACATCAGCTGTAAACCAGAGCCTTCTGGCTGGCCACAGTCTCTCCAGGCATCGCGCACTCATGGCTCCGTCGACACGCGATTAGCAGGTACAAGTGGGGCATGTGTCAGGCACAGTGGGAAGGGGAAGCTACATGCACTAATGAACAAAAACCCACTACTGTTGGGGGCATTTAAGATATTAAAAAAATCAGATTGCTAAAAGCTTTGACTGAATTTTCTCTTCTGAAATGCATTTAGTAGAAATAACTCTCTCTCTATATGTGTTTATATAGTATATAGGAAAACTCTAAAAGGACAGTTAAATTCTTAACTGTGAAGGCCACACCACAGACTTCTCTATTGTCTTCACAGCATCTAGTACATTTTACCCAGATGTATGGTAGATGCTCAGGGCAGTGGTACCGGATAGGTGATTTGAAAACAGACACTACCATAAACATCTCTGCAACAGGATATTTCCCAATTATCAAGTATTATTTTATTTCTCATGGATGCCTACACACATAAGAAGTGAGCTATTAAATTATATAAACAATTAATTTAAGAAATATATCAAATTTGAACATATGAAATACAGATTGTAACTTCTAATTACAAAATGCAACATTCTTGACCATCAAATTTGAGGAAATACACTATTGTTAAGTTTTTAAAAGTTATCTTGTTACATTTGACAAATAAGCTGCAACAAGCCTCTGATTATATTAGAGCCTTAATCTTACGAAGCTCCCACAGGCATCTATATATAATTAGTAAGATTAACTACATCACTCTATTCAATAGAGGCCCGTGCTCTATCTAAAAAATACCACATTGCATTGAAAGAGACGCTGAGTTTTAGTCTTCAATTGGTGGTGTTGGTCTCTAGAGATAACTATTGTTAGAAATAGCATGTTGCTGTTTACTATTGAAGAAACACACTCCAAATACAAACTGGCTGTTTTAGATAAGTAAAGTCATTAAGATGTTTACTGTTTCAGGTGAGGTGGCTTGTCCTAATAATCAACTAGGCAAAAATATGCTCTAAGTAACCATAATTAACCCAATAAATAGGAAAGGCTCTCAGCAATTTCATCCACCCAGTGTTCACTTGACAACCAAATACTGTGTATCTACTACACATTTAGGGACAATGTTCTAAGTACTGAGAAGTCGCAAGAAGTCTAACGTGTGGCCCTCAGAGGACGCCATAATTTGGCTAGTAAAACCATGCCTTAAAGAGACTATTTTACAAAACAAGCAAGATAATGTACTATCTTGGATTGTCTTATAGTAAGGATAAAGACAGGGCACAGGGAGAGAAGAATGAAAGGACATGCACATCTTCTTAATGTTCTGTGTGACAAAACTGGACAAGTGTATAAGGCACCTCTGAGGTGAACTGAAGTATGATGGTTGCTTGAGGAAAATCACTTGTGCAATGGCGTCGTGAGCTCAACTAGCCCCATTTTTCATGGATCATCATTTTCACTTGAAATAACTACCCACAGACAAACTAAGGTTATTCAGACTTGGGTATCTGGACGACTTTCCTCAAAAATGAATGAAGTGAGCCTGTACTTGACAGTATTTGTGGCCAATGATAAAATTCAAGCTTTCAAGTGAAAATTAGCATTTTGGAAAATCTATATCTACCAACGTGAGCTTAGCAGCTTTCCAACACTTAAAGGCTTTTCTGATAAAATCTTGGGGATATCAACGCATACAATTTTTAAATATTATATAATAAAATGCACCATATTTGGAAGGTCTGCATAACTAACTCAGTGAACCAGTATTTTCTAAATTACCAACGGATGTTAAAAATCTCATGCATGAGTAAATGATACATTCAAAGTGCAAGATGAACCAAAGGATTTAATGTCACAGAGTGCAAAAAGCCCACTGATAGTGGGGCTGGCCTGGTGGCCTAGTGGTTAAGTTCACGTGCTCCACTTCAGTGGCCTGGGTTAAGTTCATGAGCTCCATTTGGCAGGTTTGGATCCTGGGCAAGGACCTACATACTGCTTGTCAAGCCAAGCTGTGGTGGCATCTCACATATAAAATAGATGAAGATTGGCACAGATGTCAGCTCAGGGACAATCTTCCTCACCAAAATAAAAAGCCAATTGATACGAATTCAGATTCCACACTGCAACTAACATTAAGAAGCTGCCACATGTCAAGTTTTGGTATAGTGTTAAAGGATATCCACAATTATCTTAAAAGTCTATTGAAGTACTCCTCCATACATAGCTGTGTGATGCTGGATTTTCTTCGTATACTCCAACCAGAACAGTACATTACAACAGATTGAATGCAGAAGCAGGATATAAGAATCCAGCTGTCTTTTATTAAGGCAGATACTCAAGAGATTTGCAAAAATGTAAAACGATGCTGCTCTTCTTAATTGTTTTTGTTTTGGAAAATTCAGTTATTTTTCATAAAATATATTACTTATGACAACATATAGTGACTTATTACTGCTATTTTTAAATGAGTTAATAAATAAATATTTAATTTTTTCAATTTTATTTTTTATTACCGTAAGTATTGATTCGTATAGCCAATATAAACAAAAGAGCTTGGGGGAGTGTCATAATTTGCAGGAGTGTAAAGGAGCCTGAGACCAAAAAGATGGAGAGTTGATGATCTAGACGGAGGTAAAAACAAAAAAGCAGACTTCCAAACAACAAAATGCTACTAAATGTCAGGTTAGTAGGAGCATTATGTACCAAGGAAGGAGGAGAAAAGAGGATGGAAGGATGCATTGGCAACTGCTCCCAATATAACCAATATGAATACGAAATTGTCATTTATTTGGTTGTTTAGGTGCCCCAGCCCTTGGAGCCAAGCATTGCTCTATAGGACCCCCCAGGGCACCTTAACGTGCTGCATGCCTCAGGCAGTTAAGCAGAATAGGCACGGGGCTCTTTGATTTGTGTTTGTTTTCCTAATTAGGGAATCCTCTTTCATCTTTAAGTCTTCATTGCTTCGCTCTCTCAACACTGCCCTGTCTGATGGACCCCCTTTCCCACTCCCCAGAGCCTCTGCTCCAAGCCTTCCACCTGCTCTCTCTGGAGATGACTGTTTCTCTTTTACCAAGAACACTGAAGGCCACCAGACTGCATGTTTCTCCACCTCAACATTTCCCTCTTCGCCAGTATTTCTCCTTCGCTTCCATCTTCTCTTATTCTTAGAGGAATAAGGATGCAAGGCAACATCAATGACTGAATAAATTACTAATGCCTCTTATGCCCATTTAATTTATGAGAAAAGCAAAGCTCGGCATGGTTAAACAACTTCCTCAACATCACATAGCCAGCATAGTGTTAGGGCCAGGCCTCGATCCAGAGCTGATAAGCTGTGTTCTTCACCTCCCCCTGCTACCATCCCTGCTCCATTACCCTCAATGCCGCCTGTGCACACGAGACACACTCCCACATTTACATGTCTAGCTCAGGCTTTTCTTCTTAGCCCCAGATTCATGCCTATACTGTCCACTTTAAATTTCCACCTGAAAGACACCTCCAACCAAACTACTCATTGTCTTTCCCAAAGCTGCTCTTTCACTCATATTCTTAATGTTGTCACCATCTACCTGATGTCCAAGCCAGAATCCCGGGAAACATCCTCTCCATCACAGCCTCTCTATATACAACCCCCCCCCCCCACCCCCAGTAACAACATTCTGTCACTTCTCCCTAGAGACCTCTTCCATCCACCCTTTCTTCTAAAGCACTGTACTGCTGTAGCTCAGGCTCTCCCAGAGCTCACCTGGACTACCGGTAATTGGATCTGTCTGGCTTCCTCGCTGCTGGCTCGACCCTCTAGAAATCACTCTTCTCACTTAAATCTGAGTCATCTTTATAAAGCACAAATATGATGATATCACTTCCTTTCCTAACACTTTGCAACGACTTGTTGTCCCAGCAAGTGAGATAATCAAGTAGAAGCTCCTAATATGGGATATAAGGAGCTCCATGGGTTCATTGTGCCTGTGTCCCCAGCCACTCGTCACGCATGCTCCCTGCCCAGACATCCTGAGTTGCTGACAGTTCCCTGCAGCCATCACACTGCTTCAGATCACTGCTGCCTCTGCACACGCTTTCTTTTCTGGAAGGAACACCTTTCTTCACTGTAGTCTTCCGCATGAGCTCCTACACATACTGCAAAATCCACTCTCCACAACAAATTCTTCCCAGATCTTTAAAATCCTCTTTCAAGCTTTCCCTGCACATTGTAGTTTCTACATAGAATATGTCACACTACGTGTCAATTATTTGTTTACATGCCTCTTTCCTTGCTATATTGTAAGTTCCTTGAGAGAGGCACCAAAATTTTTTATCTTTCTATGCTCAGTACCTAGTAGCAATGGGTGTTCAATACAGTTTTTCTGGTTGAATAAATAGAGTTACAACTGCTCCATGTTCCTATAACTGAGAACCAGTGTCACAGAGAACATGAGCAAAAGGAAAATCAACTTGGCTACAGATGGGCCTGTTACATAAAGACCAAAAGCATGTAAAGGTAATGCTTGTCTGCCAAGGCCAAGTGCTCTGAATGAGAACACATCAGAAATATGCATTTTAAAGCATTACACGAATAATTTTAGAACCCATTAGACTGACTTGTTTCATATGTTGGCTTGGAGAAGAGAAGATGCCAAAGGGACGTGTGGCACTTGTAGTTTCCGTTTGTTAAAAAAATAAATGGAAACCATAATGCCAAAAGCAGAAATGCACAAATGCAGTATGGAAGAAATGCAGCCAGTCCACAGCGAGATTTCTGCAGCCTTTGCATCTGGACTTCGTTTACCACAGCAGGGCTGTCACCCATGCTTGGGGTATGTCAAGGAGAGAGACCTGAGCTCTGATCCTGAAGCTCAGACAGCAACTTTGCTGTTTCCAGACACAAATGAGGGATGTCTTCCTATAGCTCATTAAAAAGATTCTTAAATTTTTGGAAGCTTCCAACCATTTCTTATCTTTCTCTTGAACTGACTCCAAAGCGGCCCTCAGATGATCCAGTCCTAGTGCGTATCCTCTGCTGGAAGGCAACATGTTCCAGAGTTAGAGGTGATCAAACACCCAGTGCATCTCCTCTGTCCCCTTCGCCTCCCACTCCCTGAGCCTCTGGTACTGCTGAGGACCCTCATGCTGCATGGATGCCTCTCAAAATCCATCTTCCATCCTTCCCAAGTCAGCTGCTGAGCCCAGTAAGGTTCTGGATGGTGGGCTCAGGGGATCTAGCTGCACACTCACTGCACCCTGGGGGATAAGAATAGACCACAGTGACTGACGAGAGTGACGAAGTTAAGTAAAACCAAAGGCTGAGAGCCGCTGGTGTGGGCCTGGGTCTTCCAGCAAAACCTTGGCCCTACTTGAAGAGCCTTCCACAAAAGCTGATGACAGAAGTGGAAGATAAGGATGAAAGCGACAGGTACAGATTCCCTTTTTCCATCATTTCACCTTTATTCAATAGAGGGCTGAGTGTGGGCTCTCAGAACATCTGCCCCAATCAGGTAATTCTATAGCTTTTTCTACCCAATGCCAAGCTGGCTTAAAAGTGAAAAACTCACTGAATTTGTCAAGCAGTGGAATGTCTCCTGACCATATCCAATTGACTAGTCACTTTCAGCCTCCCCAGCAGAAGACATCTTCACTTACAAAGAATGATTTCAGGATCATGAAAACGGTCAATTCGATTTGGCTATATTTTCTCTCTCTTGAGCTCCCACGTGTACTGCCTGACTGGGCTGTGGCTTCTGCACATTGAGAAGGGGCCCTCAGCTTCAGTCTCTCTTTCGCAAGAGCTTGTCTAGATGGACCCTATATTTCTCTCAATTTGCTTTCAGCTGGCATTTTCAGGCAAAGTCCATTTCCCCTGTACATTCAGGATTGGTTCTTAAAGAGCCAGTCGGAGGCACATCAAAGTAATTATGCTTAAGCTTGCCATCTCAGAACATCAATGTAGCTAACGATGTCCCAATGAGGAGCACCAGCACCCTACCTGGCTTTGCTTCTACATCTAAAATTTTGTGCTTAATACCACACTGTCTTATCAGTCATATTCTACTCCTATTATTTCTTAGATCCAGACTAGATCCCTTAACCAGGCATTCAAGGCCTTCAAACCATCTCAACTATCTAAACTTTCTCTGCTATAATGCCTGATGTGGACACTCCATCTGCAAGCCTCATTCAGTCTCCGGTCTGAGCCTTGGATCATCCTTTCCTCCCCACACACAACATCCTTTCCCATATTCCTAGTCTGATGACATTCTACCCTGAATCCATTCCAACTCATTCCAAATACTTCTTCCTTCACAAAGTCTTCTTTAGTTCACAGAGATCTCTCTCTTTTCTGGTGTCCCCAGAGTAAAAACTGCCTGACAATTTGGGAACAGATCATACTCTATCTTTTACCTTCTCTGATTGACTTATACATGTTAACCTTGCCTCCCCAACTGAATGACAAATTCTTTAATGGCAGAGTAAGTCATATGCTTCTTATCCCTCCCAATGCCTAGACTGGTCCTGGCATATGAGAGATGCTTAATAAACACCCACTGACTTAAACCCAATATAGCAACTTAGATCATAAATGATACTCTCAACAGGAAATACCACGTGAGCAGGCTGGTATCGTACCTCACGAACTCCCGAGTGACTCATTCAGTTTCCATATTGACAGGGCCACACATGCCACCAATCATTTGCTGCAGCCAAATGGATTGATTTTCAATCAATTTAAACTACTATGTGCAACTCAATCCATTTTTTTCTAAAAAGTGCATTTACGTTGCTTGATATCTTAATTCACACTTTCACAACTAGAGATATATTCATTTATATTGGTCCTTCCTAAAATAGTGATTTACTTTCATATTTTTAAATTAATTTTTACCATTGCAGAGTTGATTCAGGTTTTGCATTCTTTATTTTCAGTGAAGCAGACCTTGTATTGTCTTTCCTTTCAGTGCTAAACTATCTGCACAAATGGTATACACTGTTGCCTCAATTTTTCCCACTGCCCACTTTCAATCATTCCCACCCTTTTAAATTCTGACCTTTATGCAATTGACTCCCAAATATATGCTTCTCAACTTCACCTTTCTTCTGAGAGTCAATTCCACATCTACTACCAGAATACCTCTTTTTCAAATAAAACGCAATAAAGGATGTCGGCAACTCTGTTTGCATTCCAAAATTCTATTTGCAAGCCTGTTTGAAATTTTTAATTCATTTTCCATAGAAACTGCATTATAAATAGTAATTCAGTTAGTTCTCTGGCTGGGAAACAAAGCTTAGCTAATCCATCTGCAATGAAAAGTAACAGAAAGCAATATGGTAACAATATGAGTAATTAAATGAAGCACTAAAAAGTGAATGTAGAAAGATAAGTTTATCTTGGTTTAATATTTGAAGAAAAGCACTTTTCCTTACAGGACAGAGAGACAGAGACTGCGGAGACCTAGAAGACTTCTTTTATGTCCTGTCACCCAATTCTAAAACTTTGCAGATTTCAGACCCACCTCGTCAACCCAGTTATCAGTCCTTCTGATTCTACCTTCATCTTACCTCTTCCTTTTATCCATTCTCTTCCATTCCTTCTGGCCATGTGCTCAACCACACATCATCCTACCCTACCTGGATTATTATAATGGCTTCTTAGTTGGTTTCTCTGAGTCCAATCTCTTCTTTAAAATCTATTTTGCCTATGGCATTCAGATTAATCCTTTCTGAACTATCTTTCACTCTGTCACTGTTCTGCTCAACAGTGTTTTATACCATCCACCCCCATCAAGTCAGAAAGACATAGACCTGACCAACCTTTCCATGGGGATGTGCATTCCAGTCTTGGAGAAGAGCCCCTGTACTGGAAGGGCCCATGCAAAGTCCAGTGGAGTACCGATTCCCATCTAAAGTAGTCTAGGCACCCAAAATGACTTCTAGGATTCTTGGTGAGGAGAGAGCACAGGCTCTTTCCCTTTAGAAGTCTCTGAATAGTCGATCTGCTCTGGAAGACCAGAAAGTGATGGCCCCATTTGGTTACTACATAATTATTTTAGAGAGGAGCTAGAATGCTGAAGCTCTTAGCCAAAAGTGAGAGGATGGGGAAGTGAGACTGTCACCCACTGGCTTCTGTTTGATCTCGGTTACCAGACCCATCACTACGACCATACAGAGGAGCAGCATAGTAGTGAAAGAGCCTTGCACTGGGGCAAAGGTCCTTTTCTGAGACTCTGCAGTGTCTTCATTTTGCACAAAAGGGACAGTAATACCCACCACCCACAGCTGCCATAAGCATTGAGGGAGCGTGCTTGAAAGGACCTATAATGGTGCCTGATAAATGCGTACATACAGACAGGGATGCATTAATTAAATCAGAGGTAGGGAGATAAACAAAAGCCTTTGCTCAGAGCCTCTGACTCCTGATGAACCTCCAGCAAATGTTTTCATTTGGACGAATGCTCACTTCATCAACTTTGGGCTGGAATTCAAGCAGAATCTTCCATGTTGTTCTACATGCCATCCTGACTCACTAAGAAATATCTGGGTAAAGCAGAATTACTGGCTTACAATTCAGATCCAAGAAATACTCAGGAATTAAGACGATAGCAAATCCAAATGAGACATGGAGTCTGCTCTGGTTAATTAAAAAACAAAACAAAACAACACCTCCTGCCTCAAAACAAAAGTCAAACAGACCAACAAAAAATAACCGGGCCAGAGCTGGCCCAGGCCCTGATCTGGCCAGCAGGAGCAGAGCGGCTGCCTGTTGTCATGACGACGCAGGCACTGTAATCCAGGGCCTCAGAGAGCAAAGACCGGGGCTGCAGCGTGGAGCCACGCCCAGGGCTCTGTGGTCTCTAACTCAGGCTTCTCCTCTCAGATTCCAGCAAGAAGAGTGAAAGGAGGGTTGGGAAGATATTCATTTGCTTTCATTCTTTGTGTGGTACTCACAGAAATACTAGGACTAATTGTTATGAGGCTTTATATTTGTAGAGGATTTATCCATGTTCAAAGCTCTTTTACACACAAAATTCTAACAGCAGTTGAGGTATGATGGTGTTAGTCCCATTATGTAGGTGATGGAGCCTAGAGTAGCAGCCACAGGACAGGTCAGTTAAACCCTCTGAACCAGGGGGTTTTTGTCAGCATAATGTGGATAATGTGACTTACCCTGACCACATGAAACTGTAAATGACATAGCTCTAATTCTTACAGAAACATCACCAGGTGAACTCCTGGCCAGTGCTGTTCCCATATGACCCCATCTTTGCTCCTAAGAAAAGGCAGCATCAAATAGCGTCAGGCACTTAAGCGATACTCAATAAAGGATGTGTCCTATCCAGCTCTGTTATATACTTGTAGACAAGTTGTCCCTGTTTCTAGTTCCTTGGGCTGTTTGGAAACTATGGGGATATCTGGAAACAAAGACTGTAATTGCAATCTGCGTTTCTGAATCTCCCATTAGCAGAGTCATTCCACCTACTGTGCTGAGAGGTGACCTCATTAGAGAAGAGGGACCGTCACTGGCAAACTGAAAGCCTCCTGAACCCTCTGGCAGTTGCGCCCGCGCTTGGGGAAGGCGTCCAGCAGCTGCCGCTGACAATGGGCTTCTGTACCCCACTCCTGCAAAAGCTTTTTTTGCAGGCCTTTGCTCCTCCCATGAGCTCGCCAGTTTTGTTTTGGTTTATCCTCAAGCAAGATGGCTGCTGATTGCAATGAGCTCAGAATAGCAGAAAGTAATTAAAAATTCATTTTAAAATCTATCGCGCATGTTAACATCTACATTAAGAACACTGCTGGGGTAAATAAACTGGCATCCTCTTTAGTAAGGCAAGAAAAAAGAATTCAGGCATTCTGTGGCACACAGTTTAGGAACAGTAGATAACACGAACTGGATTTCAGCTGGCCTTTGCACAAGTTTTGTCCAAATGCAAGTGGTCACGTCAGAAACCAGCATTTTTTGAGAGAATCTGGTAGCAATCTCATGGCCCAACCAGGAAACTTGTTGATTGAGATAATTCTTCAGGAAAATGGATCTCATGCTTTCAATGAGCAGTTCTCTTTAGAGGCCAGTGACAAATAGTGGTGGAGAGCTGACATCTTAATAAGCCCTTTTTTCCCAATGATGTGGACCCATTGTTTATTACATGGTATTAGGAATTTATCTGTATTATTATCTAGAGTGTACACCCGCCCCTGACATGCAGACTGAACTGCCAAGGTAGTAAGAGAGGTGCATCTGGACGCTTGGCTTTCCTCCACCCTGCCACGCCCTCCTTGTGCCGTCTGCAGTCCCAGACCTGCCTGTGCCCAGCAACACGGCCACTGACTCCATCACTGCCCCTGTCCCCAAACCTCACTATTATTAACAACTAGAAGCAAATTCCACTGGAAAATGGACAGGTATTCTCATTAAGGAAGTCCACATTCAAAGACATTTTTCGAAGAGTTTTTGTTTAACTCTAGCAGCAAAAGCGAAACTGAAGCACACTACTGACAAGAAGCTCACTTCCACTAAGAGGTCTGTATTTTCACCCATGAGCTATGTTTTCTGAGTCCAAACATTATCTTACATTAATTTTGAAGAGTGTCTAGGTGGCAATAGGAATCTGATAATGAATACAATAAAACAGGTTCATTTAGCAATCAAATTACATTATTAACATGACCACATTACCCATTGTATTATAAAATTTATGTTCATTTTCAGAACCAACAACCCATTCGGCTCATTGCAGTCGGAGGCAGTGCACATATTTTATATTTAAAGTAACTTGTCGTATTCCAACCTAGGAAATAAATACCAAATCAATTTGCTTTCTTCTTCTTCCCCCAACACTGAAAGCAAATGTCAAGTGTTATAAAGCTCTTCAATGATGCCAATAGTTTTATTAAAAATTGAGATTTAATATCTCTTCTCATATTCTTGATAGAGGCATTGAAGTAGGTTGGGCTATAAAACTAATAACCTATTTTTCACTGCAAATATTTTCATTCACCTGGGGCAGAGTAAACCAAGGCCTTTATGGCATCGTTAAGCCAGATTATGAGCAATTTTGATTAAAACCAAAGACACTGACATTTTCCAACCAAAAACAGAGTGTCTCCAGAGTCAAAGTCTTTGCCAATGCTTGTATCCAGACGAATCCTGAAGCTGGTGCAGGGGAAACTGCCTCCAGTGGGTTGGGGGCCTCTGCCTTTCCTTTAGCTGTGCCTAAATTATCACAAGCTCTGAGCACTTCCTGCCCTGATTCTAAGGGGGTGGAGGTTGGGGAGACTGGGGGAGGCGTGATGACAAGGAGGGACTCTATGCTCCTAGTCACACAGGATAATGCCATTCTGACCTCAATGAACATACACATGAAGCAGAAACAGAGACATTTCTTTATAGGGACCTGGAAAATACTAAAAGTTAAACTTTTTCCAATTGTAAAGCAACAAAGAAGACAATAGATAGGTCTTTAAAAAGAAGGGGAGGAAAGCAACAAGACAGCGTAATGATGTTCACCTTTCTCACTATTAGCAGTGTTGGAGTTGTCATCATGAAGATAGTTAAGGATATTTTCAAGTTTCTAGGATGAAAAATTGAGTTGAAGATTCTGATTTTTTTTTTCTCATAACTGTTTCAGAAACAGATGCTAAATCACTTATAATCTCCTGTAAAATTATAAGTGATTGTATTGAAATGCTAGTGTTGGGCATGCCTCCTGAATTTTACCAGGTTTTCACCGTTGGCAGTTTTTATATTTAGGGCAATATGCTTTGATCCAGTCCAGGTTCAAATATAAAGAATAATCATAAGATTTTACAACAAAGGTCTGTTTTGTGGATTCTTTGTTCATGTTATTACATGTTTACATTTGAAGACGAGACAGCTGCTGTTGGTATTCTCGGGGCTAGTAAAATTGAAAGAGTTAATGACTGGATGTCAGTCTTTTCAAGGCGGAATATTCGTGTAGCTTGAATTAGAGTATTCATATTTTTGATAATTAACTCAAAGGAGGTTTCTACTTTTCTTAGGTTATGAGTTAGACAGTTAAACGCTGCAAAGTCAATCTGGCGTTGTGAGGCATTTAAGACGATGAACACCACGTACTAAGTCTTGTTTTTTCATCATGCACACTGGTTAAGGACCCTCTACTCAGAAGGGAATTGCCAAGGATTCAGTGACACTCCAACGTCTATGATCATTAACAATTGTCAACACAACACCTACTATGCAGTAGGCACTTTATATACGTGATTTCTTTGCACCCTCACTACTCTTTGACATAGGTATTATTTCTATCATATGGAGGAAAAAACATAGCTTAAAAATTCTAAGAAACTTGTTAAAGGCTACACAGGACATATTCTGCTGACTCGCAAAATAAAAATACTGATCCAATCTTTATAATTAAAATTGAACACAACTTTGCCTTGGGTAATGAGTAGGGTCAGCTCTTTTTCTCTTAGGTTGCTGAATTACCATGAATTAAGGGTTTTAAGCCGTAACTGTAATGTATTAGTGGTTCTACCATTTTTAAAATATGTAAATCTTTTTCTAATTACAATAAAATTTACCTTATTCTATCTGAACCCAGAATGGACTCTTCTGATTAATACAACATTTGGCTAACAAAGTGTTAGGGTCAGACTACTAATCTTTAAGACGTAGAACAAAACCGTATGCGCTTAATATAAACTAAGCGCACCCTTGGAAACTCAGGAAACACATGGGAGCCTGTAATGCTGTAGGGTCATCATGACAAAAGCCAGCTACAATTTCACAAGCGAAGTAGCACAGCACTGCTTCATAGAGACTTCTAGCTGCTAGAATCTTAGATTTGAAGTGGCATAAGGCACCTCAGAGACGCTCCGTCCAAGCCTTTCATTCACAGATAAGCAATCGAAGACTCAGACAGCCCAACCTCATCCAGGGTTCCACGGTAGCCACACAGTGACCAGAACACATGCTGACCAGTTTTGCAATGCTAAGCTGCTTCGTCAAAGTCATATTGACCCTCCTTATCTCATCGTAATTTAGAACAAAAGACAAAAGAAAAAGATGTGCTGTCACTCGTCTTCTAAATTTGTTGATTTCCAAGCAACCATATATCTACTTTTTTTACGTTTTCTGTGACAGCTATTTCCTGGATCTTCATTTTCTTACCACGAATTCCATGGCACAACGAACACACCTGACATCATGCTGTAAATGAGACACAGCAAGGGACACGCCCTTTCTCTGAGTAGTTCCTGATTTTTCTCTCTTCCTTAGTGCAGTTTTTATTAGGATTGAAATGTGGAGAGGAGCTTCTACACAGCATTCAATTCCAGCCCTACAATTTAACTTGCAGGTTTAACTGGGGGATGATTAATCTATTATTTACTTTAGCTGGCACCGTTTTCCTGTCACTTAAATCATATTTAATTTCAATCTATTATAATCCATTATCAGTGCTGAGCCAAAACCCTTGATGCACTGTTTTCTTATGGGATGGTTTCACACTTGCAGCATCAAAGCGCGAAGCATCCCATGCACATATACAGATGATGGACCGCCTGTGCTACGCTGTGGTTCATGTGCACACTTTAGAGATTTCTATATTTTACAACTTCAACATAGCCGGCGCCATTTACTACCAAGTGAAAAACCACCGGAACAACCTAGATCAATAGTCTATTTAATCTGAAAAGTCATCGTTCGTGTAAAACGGGACTTAAATGTTTTTTTGAAAATCATCCAGATCTTTTATTTCTGCCTCCTTTGCAACAAAAAGTCTAAACTCTAAAATTACTTGAGATATAAAGGCCAAATGCGACATGTGAAATTTAATTGAATCTCAGTTTGGGGAAAAAAATATATAAGACATTTTGGAGGAATAATTGCACTGGGTATTACATGATACTAGAGAATTAGTGTTAATTTTCTTATGTATGAAAATGGCACAGCAGTTATGTCAGAAAAAGACCTTATTTTGAGGGTAAAATTCTTATTTTTAGGAGATGAAATAGTGAAATATTTGGGAATTAAATGGGATAGTGTCTCAAGATTTTAAATAGTTCAGAAAAAATATATAGATGAAGCAAATATGACAAATATTAGTTTAAATTTATGAGGTTGGTAAATAGGGATCCATTGTACTAGTTTTTACATTTTTTGTGATTTGTTAGAAAATTTACAATAAAATTTGGAAATCACTCAAATATCACTTCAGAAAAATGACTCAAAATTGCTTAGTTTATGCCCCCCCATCCCACCGCTAGAGAATAAGAACCACTGTTCGGGGCAGATGGTGGGATGGTAACAGATGACAGAGAAAACAACTATTTCCTAGAACGATTCTCCAAACAGCAAACATAACATAGCGAAAAGAGGACAAAGCCAAAGGCAGGTGAGGATACAGCTACTTTACATGAGCTCTTTTTTTTTTTTTTTTAATTATAGTTTTTTTTTTTTTTTTTTTTAAAGATTTTATTTTTTCCCTTTTTCTCCCCAAAGCCCCCCGGTACATAGTTGTATATTTTTCATTGCGGGTCCTTCTAGTGGTGGCATGTGGGACGCTGCCTCAGCATGGTCTGACGAGCAGTGCCATGTCCGCGCCCAGGATTCGAACCAACGAAACACTGGGCTGCCTGCAGCAGAGCGCGCGAACTTAACCACTCGGCCACGGGGCCAGCCCCACATGAGCTCTTACTTCCAGGCTCTGGCAAATTCCACCTGGGTTGCTCAAGGCACACGCATGTGCCAGTGTGGATACACTGATATCCAGCTCTTAGACACCATGATAAAAGGAAGAGCAAGGCACTAGGACAGTGCAGACATGCAAATGACCCAAATCTCAAAAGGGGGTAAAGCGTTATGTACTTGGAGAACACAGTGGTTTAAAACCCGTGCTTCATATATACAAATATTGAATCATTATGCTGTATACCTGAAACTAACATCATGCTATATGTCCATTATGTATCAATTAAAGACAAACAAACAAAACAAGGAAAAAGACATGTTTCGCATCCGTTGAAGCCATCTTGCTGTTCACCCTAGAGACTTAGGTGGGAGACACACCCAAGTACATTTTCCTAATGACAAACAGTAAGGTGGAAAAGTCTGCTTATTTCCTGCTTGGAGCTGCCCCCAACTTAACCCTTCTGGGCTTCCGTTTCCTAATTTGTAAGACAGAAATAAAATGCCTATCTCATCGGTTTCCCACAAGAATCAAATGAAATAACATTTGTAAAGAGCCCAGTACTGAACCCGTCACCGAGTTGTTATTACCACATGTGTGTCTAGAACCGCATGTCTTACCATAATCTTCTAGCCAACATGGAAAACTAGGGGCCGGTTGTCAACATAACTAGGCTGATGCATGTCTAGTTAAAAAACTGCACCTCAAGAGGGTTGATGAATGGATCAATGTCAACCTAGAGAGAAGACTTACATGTTCCAAGAATTCATCTTTATCTTTTTTTACTTCTCTTTTTATATGAGACTGGGATGAATTACCAAAACATAGATGACAGAAATATCCTAGAGACAACTGCAGCACCAGAGAGAAGATGACTAAAATAGAGTGAGTACACCCCAAGAGGTACATGAGATTGTTCATTAGGGTGTGAGAAGGCACTGTTAGAGCTATTTCTGTCTATTTTTAAATTAAAAGCCAACAGTTAAGCTTCACTAATATTCTAAATGCCCCGACTGACCGTGATACTGTTGCGGGTCTACCATTGAGAGGACGGTCTGTCATGTGGGGCACACAAGAAGTCTGAAGGTTTCCAATACAACAAATGATTGAAGGGCCTTCTCTGATTTGTTCGCTCTCTTTCACTGTATTACCACACACAGCTGCTTAGTTGAGCTCTGTTAAGTGGATTTATGGATTACATTATCTAGTTTTAACTAAACCAATCTTCCCCAAATGGACAGCTGGCTTAAAAAAAAAAAAAAAGCTTCTGACAAAGAAATCGCAGATTGAAGATAATACCAATAAAGAAGGCAGACATGAAAATAAGAAAATGGCAGAGCAGACAGTCTACTGTTCTTAGTATGAGCTCTACGCCAGCCATACGAGATAAAAACAACAGTGATCTAATGAGATCTGATCAGAAATCAATAAAAAATTTGAAATCATCAAAATGACTCGAGATATCGATTTTGATTCACCATCTGAACCTCACCATAAGCAGATATTATGGCTTGAGATACTAACTAATGACACATGCATATAATTTATAAAATAGTAAATACACATATATTGAAGATGAATGCTCAAAAGTTGTTTACAGGTAGAATAAGCAATCAAAAATGCTTAGGGAAAATAATCAGGTCTCACAAAGTTCAAAACAAGCTGGAACATGGGTCAATTTTAACCATCACGAAATATAAATGAGATGAATGCAAAAAAAGTCCTACATTTCAGGTCAAAAAATCCAATATCCAAGTACGGGAGGTGGGAGACTTGGCCCCAAAGCCATTCATGTTCAAAAGGCCTAAGGTTTGCAGCTGAGCATCAGCTTCATGCCAGGTAGCAGTGTGCGGTGGCTAGCAAAAGATTGCACCAAATCTCAGGCTGCCTCCCTCGGGGGAACTCCAGTGTCTAGAAACAGGGAGGCAGCAGCTTCATTATATTCTGTCGGCCCACAGGTGGAAGACTGTGCAATTTTACCAGAAACATACAGGCTTCCGTAGAGAGACTTCCGGCATTGGTAGGAGGCTGGAAGAGAAAACCTCTAAAGCAATCCCAACTCAATTCCCAGTCTGTGAAGACACAGGGGCAGGATCTGGATAAGAAGAGGAGCGGAATTGAAACAGTTTAGCTTGCCATATGTAGTAGGTAGTGCTCTCAAGTGTAACCCTCTGAGAGTAGGATCTGTTTTTTTGTCTTTTTCCCATTCAATATTGCATTCCAACATCCCGGACAGTGCCTGGCGTCTAATTTGTGTTCAAAGTTTGTTCTCATGGGAGGGAACGTCTCATCACTTGACGTGTTCATGAAGAGGCTGCATGGGTTTTTATCGCCAAGGAATTTCCACCTCTAAGGTGCTACAATTTTATGCTCGCATACAACCTTTTCCTCGGAAAATTAAAATATCATTAGCAAAGATCTCCTCTGAGCCTCTTTACAAATTTTTAATTGAGCACTCCATATTTCTATGGGTGATTCTCTACTCAGATCAATTTTGATTCTTTTCCAAATAATTTGGAATTTTCTTTTAATCTTTTTCTTTCTTTCTTTCTCACAGCCTCTTCTTTACTGAAAATGTACAGAGAGATTTTTGAAGTCAATTTGGCCAGGAATCTGTAAACAGTAATACTTTGTCTTATCTCTGTCTACCCAAAAGGCAGCATATAAACACAAAAGCGAATGTGGAACAACAAGCCTCCAAATATTCTAGCTAAGGTTTAAAGAAGAAAAAATAATTAAGGGCCTTGAAAATACGTATGCAAGAAGAGATAGCAGACCTTGCCACATATCAAACTGATGATAGCATAAGGTCAATATCTGATGTTTCCTGCAACTTGACAGGACAATAAAGAATAATTCCTTAAACCATTTCAGCTTATTAGAAATTAGATTCTTTAAAAAAAGAACCTTCAAGTGGAAACAATTGGGAGAGAAAATCACTGCCCAAATTAAAAATATAAAACATACACATGAGCTGAATAGTTCAGTGGTAATACCGTGAAGTCACACTGAATATAGTATCTCTGCTGTATTTGAACTTCAAACAATTCTGCTCATCTCCTTTAAAATAAATATCAAAGATCTGATTTCCAGTCTGCTAGCAATAATCAGTCAAGATTTCCTGCAGAACATTTTTAAATGACACTAGTAATTGTGACTTTATTTTGAAGATAAGATCTGTCCAAGGAAATGCCTAACAAAGATGGCAGTCTGGCTGTTCTTTCAAGAAAGGCTTGGAGAAATATCAACCCCGACTATTACTCAAGAAAGGTAGGCTGAGTGTTATTGGGACCACGCCCCAGTGAGGAAGTGCTGTCAGAGAGGCATCTGCCATTTGTTGGGATACCACAGTAAACCTCACCATCCCCACGAGAGAGGCTGGGTGGTCATCTGTGATGGGTGGGGCAGGGGAAGAGTTGAGAAGACGACCTCTAAAGGTTATGCCCAACGCTAAAACTCTATGATGTTAGGAAATGCTGAAAATGTGGGTCTGCCCGATGATTTAATTCCACAGAGATTTCCACAGCGTGTGGAAAACACATTGTTCCTTCAAGACTTAATCAAAAGGGCAAGAAAGCTGGTCATTTTTTATCGCTGTGTACCATCACCGAGATTAAAATGCAAAGAAAAGCACATTCAAACATAAGCATTTTATTTATATAATAAAATCAAGTCAGGAGGTATTGTAAAAGAGCCCGGATGATGCAATATCCAGATTGGAAGTGGAGTAGAAGGCAGTGTCTATACCAACAGAAGTATCAAAATGAGATACAAAAAAATACCCAGCTCAACTTTGTCAGTTCCTGCTAATAGCGATGAGGCTGTCATTCTTGCTGTTTCCTATTCCAGGGCGTTGAGCTGTCAGGAGACACAGGCAACACCGTGGCTCCCCAGGCCTGGGATGACAGAAGCCCGGGAGTCCTCAGTGACAGATGCTGGACCGTGATAACCAAAAAGAATAGGAAATGCAAGGAACAGCAGCTGGGCCAGACAAATTCCACTTCCCACCTGCTGCTGATTTACACATTCATCTCTCAAACCCGATCCCCGTCCATGGAAAAATCTGCCAGCACATTGAGAAATTAATCAGTTTGGGGAAAGGGAGGGAGTTATCCACGGTCGATTTTATATTCTTTCTGTAAACACATTTGTGTAGCACAGAGGCAGCTGAGGGGAACAGCAGTGGCTCTTTCTGCTCTCTGCTGTAATCACCCATACACCTGGGACTCACACAGCTCTCACTGCTGTTTTCTTAGATGAGAATTTTTTTTTTCCTAGGGTAAAGCTGGCTTTGGAAACTAATTAGATACGTCTGTGTTTTTTTGTTTGGCTTCTGAGGACATTACGGACACCTAATTTGCATTTCTGTCTTGTCCCTCCCTTGCTGCCTTTGCGGCTTTTCCTTTTGTCTGAACGGAGAACAAGAATGATTTCCAAACATGGCTGGTCAAACAGGCCACTCTTTAGAGTGTGTGTCTATATACGCGTGGAAAATTCGAGTGCCTCGTTCGCTGCAAAACAACCTTTATTCTGAAGAACATTTCAGCTCAAGGAAATGCTTTCTTAAAATGTGTAATTCCCTACTGTGATTTCCTTTAAAGTTCTAATTAGTTGTGCACAGTAATGAATTCCGTAAATTGCAGTGTTTCATTTAAAGCTTTTAAGGTACAGAAGGCTCTAATAATGAGTTTTGCCATGATAGGTCTTTGAAGAAAGTAGTTTTGAAATGTAGGTTTCACATTTTTAGAGATGTCATGCATCTTAGAAACAATCACAACGTTGAGTCTTGAATTATTATTTGTTGCTTACTGCCATCAAAATGTCAGATTAATGAGTAATTAACAATGCTTGCACATAACCTTATGTATGTACGTTCTTTCCACAAAGGCCAAAAGCATAATGGAGAATTCAAGCCATGAGACATCTTTCAACAAATACATTTTCAGAGTTTCCATTTTAAATAACTTACTACCAGGTCTATAACTGTCTTCGTTAATGGTCAGCAAACAGCTGGGTTTCTAGATAACGCAGTGAACATAAAATATTCATATCATTTAAGCTATTTCCACATTTCACTAATATTCTTTGATTTGCTGGTCTTGAAAGGAAAGAAATCATCACCATTGCTACCCCCTCGTGCACGCTTTGTTTTTTTTTAAAGGAAGGGTTTATTGGAACCAACTACCTCTTTCTGTTATGCCCTGTTTTAGGACAACTAAGCTACTTTTTATCCAATATCTGTTTACCAGTCTTTCCTTCTCTTCTTGGATTTAATTGACACGACTCTCTCTGAGTCCACTCCCCACTCTCTCACCCTTCCTGGGACAGGAGCTGTCTTCCGCCTGGTCAGCATTAGCCCAGGCCTCCCGCTAGGCACCCTCTCTCCATGTCACTTCACACTGTACTCTATGTCCTCAGTCTGACCACATAGCCCTTTGGCCATTCAACTCCATAGAATCTGTTATCTGTCTTTTGTCTATACTGGCCTCCCCTTTCCCTTCCACAACTTGGGATTAATGATTTGGAAACCACCCCCTCTGGTAGCCCAGCCTCCTGCACTGCCCTGACATCTTCCTAAACCCCTCCAGTCAATTCCCAGGCCAAGACCATCCCCACCATCCATTCTGCCCCTTCCTGCGCCTGGGCCACCGATGACTGAGACAGACAGAAGACAAATCCTCGCAAACCTAGAGAGTTACAGATTCAAACACAGCCAACTTGGGAAGCATCAAGGCTGCTCATTAATCACTTCCCGCGTGTCTCGTGGTCTCCCTAACCCAGACCCCACAGGAACTATTCCAGCCTCTTTCCCACCTGCTTATACTCCCAGCTCCTCCTCACTCACCAGCCCGGGTCTCAGTGGAGGGTTCAGTGCCGATACCACAGGGAAGACCGAACCCACTGATGTGCACACACCATTCACTCGCCCCACAACGCCCCTCCATTCTTCACTAAAGAAAGAAGATCCTCTCTGGACTCCTTTCCCCAAGAACTCAATGTCCTACCCCAGCCCACTCTTACAGTTATCTCTTTCTACCCTTACCCTCCCTCTCTCTATTGAGCAGTTTTTCTGACAGCTTATCTTTTAAAACAAAAACAAAACCCTTATTTGACCTACCATTATGCCTCTGACTTGTCAGTCTCTCACCTTCCATTTTTTGCCAAATTCCTTGACTATGTGCCCCCCACTCATAGGCTCCGTGGCTTTTATTCATTCCTCTCTTAACCTTCTTCCAGCTTCACTATTCTACTGAAAACGACACTGAAAGTTTACAGAGCACCTCCTTCTTCACAAGTTCATTAGCATCTCTTTCCTTCCCTCTTGATCAGTGGTTCTCAACACTGCCTGGACCAAAGGATCATTTACGAAGTTTTTAAAAAATATAACGTCTGGATTGGGTCCCACCCGTAGAAATTCAGATTTAATTGCTGTGGGGTGGGGCTCAGTCATTGATATGTTTTTAAAAAATGCCCTAGGTTATCTACTGTGTACTAAGCTTGAGCCCCATTCTCAAGACTATCGCGACGTACACCTGGAAGGCTCTCTGTCTGTGCTCCAGGCACTGGGCCCGTCTTTGCTCATCCTGACTCCCTCTGGTCGTCTCTTCTGATTCCTATGCTTTAGCCGTCCCCTGTGCATTTTCTCCAAGGAATACTCTCCCATCCCACATATCTGTTCCTTTTTCCCCTCTTGTAGGTCATTTATAATTCCTAATATGAATAATGCCACATCCTGTCTAAAACCTAACACTCAGTTCCGCAGTATGACTGCTGTGCGTTTCTACTGCACATTTTGCAGTGATCTGATGACTAAAACGACCTGATGTCTAAAAACATCTCCTTTCTCATCAGTCCCATTCCTACCTCTAGTACTATTATGTCTTACTTTTTTATTTCACTTTGTACTAAAATTAAATAAGTTAAGTGTCCACTGTAGAAGCTCGCCTACTTCCAAATTAATGTGAAAGTAAATGAAATCACAATGGAGATTCATTGTATTGTATCAACTACGTTAATTTTTGGACAGAACAAAAAAGACGTACTCCCCAGACCCACATAACATGCACGAAAACCTGCTTTCAAATCTCCTCATTACCGGTCATCAAGAAATAGTTAGCCCTGGGATTCCCATCAAACATGCTGGTCATTACATTGATTCGTGAGCATTAAATCGCCTTACCTCCACGACATAGCAGGTGGACTAGGTACTTTGCATAGTCCAGCGTGGCCCTAATTTCCCACACAGAGCACAGAGGAATATACACAGAACATCTGGCAAGAAAAATAGTTCCTACACTGCTCTCAGTGGCTCAAAGTACCAATGACAAGAGACATCCTGGATTAAGAGCCCCAAGGGGCAGGACCTCTGCCTGGCCAGGGCAGATACCACCCAGCTGGTGCATGTGATGAAGACAAGCTGAGTTTCTTTCTCTTGCTCTGCAGACTCAAGTGGGTTCAACAGACTACACTTCTCGTACCCACTCTCTGGAGACCCCAGTGCCCAAGTTTGTTTTACGTCTCAAGAATCGATGTGCTCTCAAAACTGCTAATGATGGGGGCCGGCCCAGCAGCACAGCGGTTAAGTTCGCACGTTCCGCTTTGGTGGCCTGGGGATCACCGCTTTGGATCCCAGGTGCAGACCTAAGCACAGCTTGGCAAGTCATGCTGTGGCAGGCATCCCACATATAAACTAGAGGAAGATGGCACGGATATTAGCTCAGGACCAATCTTCCTCAACAAAAAAAAAGGAAAAGAAAAGAAAAAAAGAGGAGGATTGGCAGCAGATGTTAGCTCAGGGCTAATCTTCCTAAAAAAATGAATAAATAAAATGTATAAAAAAGAAAAACTGCTAATGATGCCCATTCCCTTGTCTTCTCAAATAATGATATGGCTACCATAAGTCATGAAAATCACATTAAGTAATAACATTTGATGCATATTCTTGATGTTTTCTTACAGACATAATATCTGTTTTTTAAAAATCAGAAAATAGTTATTTTTTTCTCAACTTGCCCATCCAAACGTGAGCCCCACCTCTGCCTACAGATGCTGCTCCAGCAGAATATCTGGGCCTGTAGTTAAACCAGGTTGGCTGACAAGAGAAGAGAATTCACCCTGCCAACTCACCTCCTTAGCTCCCACCCTTTCCACTGTTCTCACACACTGATGAGCACCCAAGAGAACTTTTGGAAAACAGTCGGTTTTGCCATCAGAACTTCAAGCCCAGAATGGGCAAGGTTTCATGCCTGCAGCTCTAAGAGAAAACAAGGTCAGGTGACATTCGCCGTTGCCGGACCCAACGTGCCCCAGCAGGGAACTGGCAGGAAAAGGCAGAAACTATCCGCCCCTTAGAATCCACAGGGCTCTCTCCTCCCTCTGTAAGAATTACTGCAACAGAACAAGCTTTCTTCCATGTCGCAAGGCAACAAGACTGGTTTCATAACTAACGCTCAGCTCACATCATTTCCGTGAGATGACATACATTACCTGGAAAAGACTTGCAACTGTATGTTATAAACGGACAAGCATGCCAGTGTGAAGGCTATGGGGGGTGTGGGAGAATATGTGCCTCCACAGCCTTCTGCCCAGAATTTATAGGAAAAGGAAGTAGGGGAGAAAAGGTAGTGTGAGTTATCTTCATTAGGTATTTATTAGGTAACTAGGGGATAAGAATTGGCCAGTCTCTAAGCCTCAAGATGAATGTTCAGCCAGAGGATACACTAATGCTAGGTTTGGCTAGAGTTTGGCTAGGGTTTGGCTAGGCTGAAAATTAAATAATACGAGAGATGGTGAAAATTCACTTTGGGAATGGACATATACACTAGCGGAATTCATCTAATCGAAAGATATGGTGGGAGAGTTGTACACCCATGCTCAGAGAAGCACTATTCACAATAGCAGAGAAGGGAAAAAAATCCAAAAGTCCAACAATGGATGAACAAAAGGTGGCATGTGTACACAACGCAGTATTATTCAGAGTTAAAAAGTAAGGAAATCTTGTCACATGCTACAACATGGACAAAACTTGAGAACATTCTGCTAAGTGAAATAAGCCAGTCACAAAAAGACAAATATAATTATGATGTCATTTATATTCCAAGTAGTCAAATTCATAGAAACAGAAAGTAGAATGGTGGTTACCAAGGGCTGGAGAAAGGTGGAAAAGGGGAGTTATTGTTTAATGGGTACGGAGTTTCAGTTTTGCAAGATAAAAAAGTTCTGGAAATTGGTTGCACAACAATGTGTACATACTGCACACTGCTGAACTGGACATTTAAAAATGATTAAGATGGTAAATGTTATGTTACCTGTTTTATACCACAATAAAAACATGCAAAAAATTATGATGAGTGTGTGTTTCTGACAGCTACAAAACTCTAAGTGTCCCCATTTGGCAGAGAATCTGAATGGTCCCTCCCCTATAATGCCACAAGTTTAAGAAAACCCCAAACCGGACTCATTATTGGCTGGATTAATCTTGCTTCAAAGGGTGAAGCTAAAGTGATATTAACACTCCTCTCACCTCCTTGTTACTGAATATTTCAGTCTTAATAGAGCTTAAGTGTGAAATGTCTGTGAATTGCTCTCCTGTTTGTGAGTCATTGACAAAAACTCACAAAGACCCACACACACCTGTGCCTGGTTCAACAACAGCGCCCAGGAGATAGGAAATCAACCAGCCAAACTTTGATACTAGAATGGAGGGCCTCACAATCAATCACTTTTTCTCTTAAAGTAAAACAATTCTCAGTGATCAAAATGCAATTCTTTTCGCTTGTTATATGAGTTGCTGCTGTTTTAGCAAATTAATACCATTCGCAGTTCCTTACCTTTTCGTTTTGATGTGGAATAGATGAAGGAATTTCATTGCAACGGGACACAGCAGCAGATCACCAGGTTGGCAGGCAAAGCAATAAAGAAAAAGGAGAAAACTGTTATTTTACGTCCTTGGAAAGAAGGACAAAGTCTGCTCCAAAGCAACATCTATCACACGAAGAACATAGCGATAACACAACACACAGCTATTTTGAAACACAGCGACGCACTTCACAACAGCAACCTCTCTTTCCATCGTAATTAGAAACCTATTGCTTCCGGCACAAAGAACAAAAAGGAGACTCTTAGCATCTACCAAGGACTTCCTCCCCGAGCTTGTCTTTTCTTAGCTGTTGATTCTGTTACTAAAAACACATAGGACATAATTCCTCCTTCAATAGCACAGAACAACAGGGCTCTCTGGGCACAAACTTCTGTCCTTCTAACACCTTCTCCGGAACCCAAGAAAGGAATTCTGCTCCCTAAACCCGTACCCAACATTTTGGCATCAACATTTCTATATTCCTCAACGTTTCTGGGAAGTGACCTGTGAAATAATCAGGACACACAGCCACAGCATTAGAGGCCTCAGGTGCAGGAAGGCAGCTACTAGTCTCCAGTCCCAACAGACGTGGAGCGGCCCTCTACGGGGTGTTTCTCTCATCCCAGTAATAGCTGTGCTATCACAAACATGGAGCAGGGAGAATGGACAGTGGTACTTACTCCCCAGCAGTGCCTAAAGACACACACACACACACACACAACTTCCTAATATGCTGATCCCAAACTCATCTGCACCCTCCTGAGAGTTGCTGGCTAAGTTCAGGAGCAGGGAGTTGTGCGGACTGCCATATTGGGAAGAAACTGCATTGTAGAAACCATGAAAGGAGAGAAGGTAAAGCTTCATTCCCCCCAGGGATTAAGGAACACACATTGCCTAGTGCTGAGAGAGACTGAACAGATGTGATTTGGGGAGCCTGTCTTTTCTTCATCTTTTTCTTGTTAAAAAAGGCAAATTCTCACAGCCTGGCTCAAAATTTAGGTCAGAGTCTCCTGGGAACACTGCCTTTCCTTGCATATCTTACAGACATTATTGCAGTGCCTATTGTTAACTGTATGAGGTGAGCCCTGAACAGAATATGCTTGCCACTCAGCTGACCTTTCACCCTTGGAAAAGGGCAAGGGGCAATGATGGGCAACAGCTCTCAAACCAGCCTGATGGATGTTCCAGCAAGCTCAAACGGTGTCCAGACAGTAGGACTACAGGATTCAGACGAAGATGGAAAGGATGTGTGTCTCCTCTCTCACAAAGAAGCATCATCAGTCCCCTTCTCATCCTAACTAAATCCAATATGAAAGGACACACAGTTCTCTGTCAGGACGAAGGACATCGTTAACCTGGTTCCAGATGGATATGGAGTCCCTGGTTGTGGCAGAGATTACTAACTCCCACAAACCCACATCCCTTTCCTCCTGGGCATACAGCTGGACTGCATTTCCCTGTCTCCCTTGAAGTAAGCCATGGCCATATGGCTCGGTTTTGGTGGATGGACTGTGGTGGAAGTGATATATGCCACCTCCAAGACTGGCCCACAAAACCTCCTGGGCAATCCTCCACTCTCCCTTCCCCTGGCTTCTGGCAGGACGGTAATGTCCAGGGTGAAGATGGTGGAGCTCTGTCATCCTGGAGCCCTGAATGACTGGGTGGAGCACAGCCTACCCCACCCAGCTAATGAAGTACATGAACATGAGAAACAAACTTCTACTATGCTAAGCCACTGGGGTCTGGGGGTTTACCTGTCACGCAGGTCCACGTCACTCTTAACTAATACACCAGTTCTAGTCCCTCATGAGGGACTAGAGACCAGATCTGAGCTTCTATTAGATGCCTCTGTGCTTCCAACGCATCCCTTCCTTTTCCTTTAGGCTGTTCTGAACACGAGTTGTTTCTCACAATCAATGAATCTCTGAGTAAACCATGGGCTTGAAGAGAATGCTGGAAGCTCAGGGAGAGGCACAGCTGGTGTCTCTGGTGGTGGGGAAGATGGCTTTGTGTCCTCCCTCATGTAGCCCAGAGGGACTGAAACCATCAAAAGAAGGGCTATTGACGGGTACTGTCAGGGCTCACTACTGATGACACCAACTAAGTTACTGGCCTCTACCACGGTCCACCTTGAAAAAGACAAATAGGCTTAAATTAATTTAGAAGACACATAAAAAAGAATTTCCTGCCAGCAACTGGAATATCTTGGGCCAGACCACAGGGTGTGACGCTCTTCAGAGCTAAATATGAATAGAGTGACAACTGCTCCCAGTTGGTTTAGGTCAAGCCTTTACTGACTGTTCCTCCTATGACTTTAATACTAAGGAAGCAAACTTTTCCAGAGGAAGAAAAAAGGAAAAACTCTCTGGTGGTTCTCCTCATAGTCCATGCTATGTGGCAAGGAGACAGTTACGAGGAACTGTTCATTCAGCAAAGGGGTGCAGCAATGCCACCATTACACCTCAGGAAACATAGGCACAATTACACACATCGCCATAACACACTCGATAGAGGCTACAACAGCCACACCCGAGGTCACATGTCCCTTGCTGATGGAGATGTATAAATTCACTTAATATATATGTATGGAGAGCCTATAATGTGTATGACACTGGAATCGGTGCTGTAGGGGAAGCCAGGACTTATAATTTATAGTTCCCGTCTTCAAGTTGCTTACAAACGACTAACAGAAGCAGGCTATGAGCATGAGAGGTCAAATAAAATAACAAGACAATAGTATAAACGCTGTCACAAAGATCTCTACAGCCCCATCATCAGGCAGAATTCAGCCCATTATTTGTATCCAATTTGTTTTTCAAACCCATTTAATTTGCCAACACCACTGTTCCCGGAACTCCCAATTCCATTGCCCTGTTTGATTTATTTCTCCACTAATATATATCACTCTATAACACACTATTTAATTGACTTGTTCAATGTATTTACTAAGCTTCATGGAGGCAAGGATGTTCTCCGCTCTGTCCGCCGTGGTACCCTAGTGCTTCACACAGTGCTAGGCACAGAGTGGATGCCTAATAAATACCGATGAACGAAAACTCCAAGTTTCTGAATACAGAAATTAACAACAGACAATCACTTTATTATTAAAAATATTCTTTAGCCCCACACAAAATATCCCAGTTTCTTCAGACCCTCTGTCGATAACTAGAGCCCCCAAGTCTGCTCACGGATGGAAATACAGAACAAGGCTACAACCTGATAAGGATCTCAAGTGTGAAACACAAGATGCTGCTACTTGGAAGAGATGGTGGGCAAAACCTGTGTTTCACATGGCCATCCTGTTATTTGAATTCATCAGAGCATAACCAGGAATGTGGTCCTTAGTCACCCCCTTGTCCAGAGGGCCATTAGGGCTATTAATGCCATTAAAAATATGGCAATAATATAATAAAGGCAAGAATGTATGCCTCAGATAAAATGCACATACGGATACAGCAGAATCTGAAGCTACCATAGCAATATGCTAAATCACCAGCCTATTTACTCAGCTATCAAGGGGCTGAGAAGAATCTCAGGGGCAGAAGGAGTTGTGGCTGCTCACCCTTGCCACTCAGCACATCTTCTTTATTCAGGATGCCCACAATATCGTGCAGGCTCAGAAGGAATCCTGACATTCAAATTCTTGCCTCTCTCCTAGCAATCTCAGTGCCAGGTATTTATTCTACATTTTGTGCTCCCAAGGCAGGCATGGGGAAAAGTGGGTTTTAAGAAGTTCTTCCAGAATCACACTATTTAATCACTTGATGTAATGAACGGGATTGGCCTTGCTGACTCCCTGTGTTCATCTCACAGCTGTGACTGAGCGGGCATTTCAGAGAGTGAATGATCGATGCTCATATATTTTGGTCACTGTAGCTGGCATAAAAAAAAATTCAGATCATTGTCTATAGAGTACCCGAGAAACAAACCAAAAAGGAATCTCATTATAGTGAAGACCAAGCCAACGGATATGGACGGAGCCAGTTCCACACGCACGGACAATTATGTAGAAACCAACCCTGCCAGGACGACAGTTTAATTTTCAAAAGCAAAACTTGGCCCTAAGATACCAAGCTAAGAATAGATTTTTATTAAAACTATCTTCATTTGTCAGGCAAAAGGGTCCTCTCTGGCAAATGAGAGGCCCTGCATCGAGCAGAACTGAAAGGAGAAAGTTGTCATCCTCCGGTAGACTCCCTCTACGGATTGAGTCTAACGAGAAGACCAAAAGTCTGCCCCCAACTGTGCGGCTCCCAGAGGATTGGTTTAATGATTCTGCCCTCTTTTTTTGCTCTACATAATCTCCCCCAGGGTTTAATTTTTAATAAATTGTGTGTGCATGAGTGTTGGAGAGCATGTGTGAGCATGCACATACACAGAAACACACACACACACACATACACATATGCACATTTAGAGAAAGTATGACTTTATTAACTCTCCAATTGCTGGTCGCAAAGCATCAATGATCACAGACTACCCCCAATTACAAGCACTGCATTTACAAACCCCACAGCCACACAGATGCGGCAGCCGCCCCAACCTGCCTCTTCATTCACTCCTTTCTCTTTGGAGGCCATGCTGACCGTGCTGAAGAGAAGCTCTAATGAAACCTGGGATACAAAGCCAAGTTTTCAGCTTGGAAGGCCAGGCAGCAGAGATATGAGCAAATCATCTGTAGGAATACAGAAATCCAAAGGAGTGGGGCAGGCCCTCTGAAGAGGGCAAAGGATAAAGGACACTGTCACGGGAAGTGACAAAAGCAGAGGTCTTTATCACTATTTTCATGATGGGGTACAGCATCTTGTATCGTGACTTTTCTTTCTACACAAATGCCTCTCTCACTAGACTGTGAACACTTTGAGGGGAGGGACTCTCATAGCCAAAGCTCCTGGAGAAGAACGTACGTGCGGGATACCTTCACATATCCTATCTCACTGGTTGATAACTCATGGGGCGCTTTTATTCCCATACTACAGAAGAACAAATCGAGGCATGCAGATCTGAAGTTGCTTGCCCAAGCTCACAGAGCTAATAAGTGACAGACCTGGGACACAAAGCTAAGATTGCTTGGTTCCCAAATCTTTCTGTTAGGCCTCTCTGTTCCTGCATGCAGAACCTGTGCAATGAATAGTCACTGAATAAATGGGCAATGCCATGAGTAGTAGATGCTGTTGGAAGGCTGCCAAAAGTCTGGAGTGAACGGCACATGGATTAAGTCACGGAGCAGACACGAGACGAGGAAAACACAAGACCATCCCAGTGACAGAGAGACCACACTTCAGTGCTGGGCAGTTTGTGCGCATGCCACAGGGTGTACACGGGGAAAATGACAGCTCAGCCACACCCAGTGTGATAAGCACCCCGCACCCCACCGAAATCACTTCTGCCCAGCCCTTTGTGGTACAGGTGCCCTGCACAAAGGTGAAATTATCTTGTACCTAAGGGCAAAGATAGCGCATGTTCTAAACAATCAACCAACAACCGATGCGTTGAAATGCAACCCATCTCTAAATTGGGAACCACCCGAATCCTTCTCGCTTCCCATATGAAGGGATGCAACTCATCACCTGCTTGGGTTTGGTTACTGGGCACTAATCACTTAGCCTTTTATTGTTATAATTACTTTTTGGGTAGAGACTGAATTACAACATTTCAATGCCTTGCAACTCTTAATATTGATTTTTTTTTTATTTCTATCCTGCTTGATTCCCAAATACCATCCCTGGAGATTCTGGGGTAGAACCCTGGAATATGCATTTAACAAGCACTCAGGTGAACCTATTAGGGAATAAGGCTCAGGAACCACCATTCTAACTAATACACAAGACAAAATGGAATAGAGACATTGTGTAATTCGCACAACCTGCAAAAATCCCCACCTCCTTTGAGTTTAACACTGGTGGAAAGGTAGTTAGCAGGTATCTGTATGCACCAGGATGTCACTGAGGGAGGCAGGAGGGAGGCACAGACAGCACACGGGAGGATGGCTTTCTCCTGGAGAGGAGGTTACACCCAGCCGTGTCCCTTGCATCCAGATCTGTCTGGTTGGTCTGGAATGAGGCCCATGCTGTGAGGAAACAAGGTGGATGTCCTGGGAGACACGCAACTATGGCAGGTCAGCCTGAGTGTGCCCCAGAGAGCAGCTGAAGTTTTCCACTGTGAATTTGCTTATTCTCTGTGCTGTAGGCAAATCTGCACTGTGTTTGCAGTGGGGGCTGGGGAGCTGAGCAGATTCTTATTGAAAAGTAACAATGTTGGCTTTTAGGAGAGAAATTTTCATCTAAAATGCCTTTCAAAACTACATAAGAATGTCAGGGAGACAAGAGAGGCTCAATAATTTGTCAATCGCATCCACTGAGAACACAATTATGAGAAAAATGAACTGTAATGATACAATAGATCTTTCCGTGTTACTTAAAAGACTAAGCAATAAAAGAGGAGGGTGACAAGCATAAGAAGAATATGGCTATAAACACATCTGAATTGGTTTCATGACCATGCAAGGCGACGCTCACCCCATCTTCAGCTCCACCCTGGGACTGAGACAGCACAGAGAACTCTGTGTTTTGGAGTCACGACAACCTGGATTCAAATTCCACTTCACCAGCTGGATGAGCTGGCTGACCTTGAGTGAGCCTTGCATAAGCTCACTGAGCCCTCTCTTGTAAGAATGGTGTAAAGATTAGAGCTAATATTGGAAAGCACACAGCACAGGGTCTGCCACATAGCAGGCAATGAATAAAGAGCAGCCATGCACTATTATTATTACTTTTGTTGTTAAGGGTAGTTTAGGGACAGAGAGACTTGGAAAGATCCAGGATCAAGCTTTGCCAAGGAGGACAAAAGCCAGCTTCACCGAGTTCACAGATGATCTCAATGTATATTCTAATTTTGAAGGATGGGTTGGACCATTTGAAACTCTGCCCCCACATCCAGCCTGGTGGCCCGGTGTCCTGCGATCTGCACAGGTGGTTGCCAGCAGGTCTCCACCTCTGCCAGACTCAAACATCAGTTTCCAGACCAACGTGGTGCAAGCTGCTGCTGCCCAGGAGACCCACTAACAATTCTGTCTGCCCAAACCCAACAGGGGGCAAAAGGCCCCTGTCATCACCCCCAAGCCGAAGTCTCTGCTGCAATTTGGATACAATCAAGAAGTAGGAAAAAGAAAAGTTAATCCAATGTAACCCCTTCCATTAATCAAGATCATTGAGATTTCTCTTGATCTGTTTACAACAATTTTTCTACTCTTTTATAAATGGAATACGCTGTCATTTTGCAGCATGAAATGGTGACAGGGATTGGAATTTCTAAGATGCTGCATACTCTGGTTTCTCTTCAGATCGTATAAATCTTTCGCCTTTTCCTAAGATGCTGCAATAGTCGTTACAGGTGAAATGTGGTCTATTAGTTAATAGATGTAACAGCGAAAAAAACCACCTTGCCTGGAATCTTTGGAGGACATCAGTAAAGCCTGCTTTATCAGATTCCTTATTCAACCGTTGAAACACGCACTTATCGAGCAAAGTCATCCATTCAGCAAAATGTTACCAGTAAGTTACCATCCGACTAAGTGCTTTAGACGTCTGAGGGCTGCATTCTATTCTGCTCTAATCACATTACTTAAGATTTTCTAAGTTGTCTGATTAGAAGGCTGATTTAATTAGAGCGCTAACAGAAATGACAAACCCTACATATGCTCATCTAAAACCTTTCTCAATCATATTTGAGGTACCACAGTGTGACGGCTAATGCTGGGCATCCAGGCCTTTAACGACACAGGGCCTCAGCAATCTGCACTTACTTTTACGACACACGTTAAACATTAAACATACATTGGAAGCACTGCTGAGAAATTTAATAGAAGGATCGATTCATGCTCTTTTGCCAGACCCCAGGTTACCCAGCTGTCAGTAAACATGTTTTATACCAACTTTAATGCTGTAGTGAAAGCCAGATGAACACATGCAGGAGTAACAGGGAGATAAAAAAAAAATTTCCAAGTATTATATACCTCCCCACTCCTGTGTTTTCAGGTAAGATATTATCAAGGTAAGTTCTTCAAAAATAAATTATCATCAGAAGCTACCCTGAAGAATGCAATAATCTGCTATTTCTCACATATAATGAGCTTCAAGATAACAATAAGACTAAAACTGCACAAAGAATTTTGAAATATCTTGTGACTCTACAGTTTGCAATCTGAAGAACACACAACAGCTGCTTTACTGCACAGAGCTTTTGCCCATGCTTGGCAGAGGACAGCCAAGAGAGGCAGGGGCTGCATATGTCACTGTGTGGCAGAATGCTGAGCCGGCCTCAGGCCGCCGTCCCATACTGGTGACCAAGGAAGCGAGACCAAAGCAGAGTTGGCCCAGCACTCTCCATTCTAAAGAGTACAAATGGTTGGGAAAGACCCCTCCCTTCGAGGCTTAGGGAGATGGCAGAGTCACTCTGCCATCCCCACTCCTCCCTTGTCCCATCCATCCCCCTCCTCAGTCTAGAGAGACACAGGAAAAGAGAGCAGGAGGAGTCGTTAGTTCTGGACTTCTATCTGCCTAGTGAGAGCAGATATGGCTTCTCCCTTCTTCCCCCTGGAATCATTATCCTCTCTTTCTCTCTCTCTTTCCCTCAAAGATGGGACTTTTACTTTGGAAGGGCCTGTGTGAAAGGGTACCCGGCATCTTGGTCCCCAGTTAGATGACTGCTAGGTCAGCAGGCTTGCTGACCTGCCCTGAGCCTACCGGAGCAGGTGAAAAGAGAATTGGAGAGAAATGGCAGGGCAAAGAGGGGTAGCAGCCTCCTAGTGGAGGCAAGGAGGTGTGAGCCTCCCGTGGGTCAAGCTGGCCTAAGTCCTCTTGCCAGGACGCTGTCTAAAAGGGCGGCCTGCAAGGAAAGGGACCTCAGGAAGGAAAGGCTGTGGGTTATGTCACCAGGTGGCTGGCTGGAGTAGAGTTGACACTGGATGTCCCACATCTGCAAACCATGCAATGGGGAGTCCCCTAACATGGTTCTGCAGAACGCTCCCTTGGGTACCACAAGAAGGCTAGTATTTCGATGTCTGCCACCAGGCAGGCACCCACCATAAGCCAGGGGTACCCACCATAAACTAGGGGTATCAGAGCCACATGTACTGAGAGAGGACTGCAGCCACGACCTGTGATGTAAGGGACACCTGTCTCTCCTCCCCACCCTAGAATAAGGGAAGAGATGGAAGATGAGACAGGGGACGGTAAGAGTGTCCCAGAGCTAGAGTACATTCTTCTACCTTTCTCCAAGGTGTGTGTCGGGGGTGGGGCTGCAGGGGGCTGGAGAAGCAGCCCTGCTGCTCCCCCAGTTCAAGTCCCTTAAGCCTAAAGAGGGCATGTGCTGGAGGGAAGGGGAAGAGGGCAGACTGACAAAGGATATGGGACTGGTGCTTTAAACTGACCATCCTGAGTTTACTTTGTTGGTTATTTTGGTTTTTTTTTTAAAGGTTTTATTTTTCCATTTTTCTCCCCAAAGCCCCCCGGGAACATAGTTGTGTATTTTCAGTTGTGGGTCCTTCTAGTTGCGGCATGTGGAACGCTGCCTCAGCATGGCTTGATGAGTGGTGCCACGTCCACGCCCAGGATCCGAATCAGCGAAACCCTGGGCCGCTGAAGCGGAGCAGCGAACTTAACCACTCGGCCACGGGGCTGGCCCCCACTTTGTTTTTTTAAAGATTGGCACCTGAACTAACATCTGTTGCCAATCTCCTTTTTTCCCCTTTCTTCTTCTTCTCCCCAAAGGCCCCCAGTAGATAGTTGTACATTCTAGCTTTAGGTCCTTCTGGTTTTGCTGTGTGGGACGCCACCTCAACATGGCCTGATGAGCGGTGCCATGTCCGCGCCCAGGATCCAAACCAGGGAAACCCTGGGCCACCAGAGTGGAGCACGTGAATTTAACCACTTAGCCATGGGCCCGGCCCCCCTGAGTTTACTTTTACTTAATGAAAACAACTGCGATTCCATCAAAGAGGTTCAATTTCACGCATCTTTTCTGAGGTTCTGCTACGTGCCAGGCACTTTTAGGCACTTGGGTAACAATGACACCAATGAACAAAACAGACAAGATCCCTGCCCTTCCAGCTACCAGTGGGGAAGGGAGATTTAGCACAGGACAGGGAACGAGAGTGAGCAGAGAAAAATAAAACCGCTGAACCACTACCGAGTTCAGGCCAGTCAATAAACCAGCTTCAACAGCTTTCAAAGATGAAGCAATTTCTTTCCGAAAGTTTTGCTTTCAGGAAAAACACTGCCTTCTGCACAAGTGCTCAGAGATTGAAGAGTGGCCTAAGAGGAGGAGAGGAGGGTTGAAGGGAGAAAATGACTAATAAAACAATGTATGAGTGCACAGAAATTAAATGTTCTAAGTGTCCTCAGGGAAGATCATGGTGAGCTTTCACAAGACAAGACGGTGGCTGTAATATTGATGGATATTTGGTCCCATTTCTTCTGTGAAGACTCTCCGGAGGGGTTGGGATCAGAAGGCGAGCTGGTGACACCCAGGAAACTATGGGTTTAGAGAGATGCTTCAGGACACTTGGGATCAGCTGAAATAGACTAGAAGGACCAGAGAAGAGTTTAAGATCTGCTTTAAATTACACTGAGGCAAGCACAAATGTGTTTTCTAAATAACTCCTCTTAGAGAGAAAGACATTATTTATACAGATCTAAGTCCAAATTTATGAACAGCTCAAAAATCTTTGAAAAGGCACCTAAAGCTTCCTCCTTCCCTTCTCCTTCGTTTCTTTGCCTCCTTTCCTAGTTTCTGAGTTGATTCTACCTTCCCCGGGAAGGACACTGTTTCCCCAGAATGACCAGACAGTCCCATCTGAGAGATCTGACAGGCGTGAGACCCATGGAGCCTGATGGAGACAAGCAACCTCCGGGCTCTTAGGGATGATGACTCGGAATTCCGCAGTAAATTCTGCTCCCCATTCTCCTTCCTGAGGCGATCACCGCAGTTCTTCTCCAAAGCCCCTTTCTGAAGTGGAGAGCCTCTTTTTCTTGTAAAGTTGGTGTTTACTTCCTTGGCTCATTCCACCCAAGGCGCAGCTGTGTCTGGGCCAAGCTTTATCTCCTCAGGATAATAAAATCATCTTAAGAGGTGAGTCAGTACAAAGCATGACAACAGCAATGTCACAGGGAGCCTGTGGCGTTCCTAATGAGCCCGGGTTATAGTTTTATTTAATGGTGGATTATTACCCCGAATGACGCTAAAGGTTGTCCACTAAGGCCTCCATTCTCGGCTGTTTACAAGGCAGAGTGGTAGAGATGATGGTAGTTACTTTTAAATGGCTGAGTACTAAAAAAGATGAGGACACTTCTCCCCTGAAACCTTCCACCTTTCTGAAATGAGTTCCACTCTTAACACTGCCCGTGGATAATGTCAGTCCACAGGGTGCTAATGGCCCAGCGAAGCTGTAACACTACAAATTCTGCATCAGGGAAAAAGCACCAGCATAGCTCAACATCCTTTAGTGAGGTTTCTATAAAATGCCTTCTCTTAATAAACCAGTAAATTTTCCAACCTGGCAGTCAAGGCTGGCTAATTCTTTTTAGATCACCAAGAGAACACTGTAGATTGAGTTCTTTTAGGAAACTGTGGGGCCTAATTAAGTCCAACAGCCGGGATGTTAAATGCAAATCTTCATCCTCCAGCAATTTAGTTTAAGCAGCAAAGCTATTTTCCTTTTTCTGTGTTTCAACTAAGTATTTTATCATGATGAATTGAGAAGAAGAAGAATAAACCAAGTCTAGGAAATGTAACTCCAGACAGGGTACTGAGTTGTATGTAGATGGATGGGCCTGACATTAATAAAATCCTGTTTATCTCTAATACATTAAAATAGTATTTTATAGGAAAATTTCAGTGTGTGGCACAGAGAGGAGACATGCTGAACCCATTGACATTTAGCTAACAGAATTTTTAATAGAATTGAGCTGGCCCAGGAAGGAAGAAAAATAGGAAAGAAATGCCAACCAGACGACTCCCCAGAGAATAATTCATTTCGGCTTTATGTGACATTAAATATCACTTCCTCCACCAAGGTTAGACCCTGTATTAGTCTTAACAAAGCAAATTTCACCCATCCCAAAACTCCATGACGATGGCCCCTAGATCAATCCAAGGGTTGAGGGCACAGCTATCAGCCAGTCTAACAAAAACAAGACAATTCATTGTGACTGGTGCCATTTTCCATTTCACTGTGCAGATGACGGGAGGGCCTCTAGACCACAAGGACCAGTGGCTTAGAAAATACTGTTTGGAATTTCTGTCCTCTTGGCCGAGTCTGACTTCTGGCTTGATTTCACCTGGTCCATGGCGATCATCGGCTATTGCTCTGGACAGATGCTCTGCAGCTCTGAAAGCAGTTTCCCTCCTCTGGGGCAGGTCCAGAGCCTGAACGGTGGTCACTCAACTGATGATATTTCACGGGGCGGGGAGAAGTCTCTCCAACCCCAGGAGGACCAGCCTTCAGAGCATCTTTCTTTCCTTTCCTCTCTCTCTCGGCCTTATCCTGCTTCCCCATCCCTTCTCCCTATTTACCTTCCAACTCTTCCTCTTCCTCCCATTTTCCTTCTCTTAAAAGTCGCCATAAAGAGATGCCTTAGCATTTTCCCAATATTTTAACTTTGTTCTCTTAATTTTAAGGTGATTTGAACATTTTATATTTGTCTCAAAAAAACATTTTTTAAAAGGAACTATTTTCAGTTGTGCTCTGTAATCACGAGATTTTAATATTTTAAACTTTTACTATTCTTGACTTGCTTTAAATACAAAAGTCCTTTTCTTCTGTCTTTTCTTTTTGTTTTTTAACAGCTTATTTTCATTCTCAATGCCTCAAATGAACACTAAAATTCAGTAGTCGAGACTCCAGCTGTTTTTCTTTGCAGATTCCTTTCACTCCCATAGACTCACAAGTTCAGTGCTTCAGTTCAGAACTCAAAATCTTTTTATTGAGCACCTACATAGGCCAGGAATAAGGCGAGGCACTGAGGAGTCATCATTCAACAAGACATTCAGCTTACGTTCCGGAAGGAGAGACGGACAGTAAAGGAGTACAGAATAAATACACAGAACAACCAGGGATGATGATATGTGTTACAAAGAAAATGACTAGCAAGCCACGAGAGAATACGCAGGAGGCCTGTTTGAGGTGGGTGGTCAGAGAATGTCTCTCCAAGGAGCTGGTTTTTAAGGGAGCCAGCTGTGCAAAGAGCCGGGAAAGAGAATTTCAGGGGAGGGAACAGCAAGCACAGAAGCCCTGCGGCAGGAGGGAGCTTGGGTCTTCTAGGAACCTGGAAAGAATGCGTGTGTGACTGGGGCCAGTGAAAGGGGAGAAAGCGATGTAGGACAAGATAGTAGACACAGCAGGGACGAGCTCACAGGATGCTTCTGAAGAACCTGGATTTTATTCTTAAGCGTACAAGGAAGTTGCTGAAAGGTTTTAAGCAGGGGAATGGCTTGACCTGATTTTTACAATATTTCTCTTTACACATCACTCTAGGAGAACTTGAACTCCTGACTTCTGACTCCAGGTGCAGAGCACTTTCCGTCAAGTTTCCAAGACCAAATTACTAGTAACATCTTCAAAACACACCAAAATGCTGAATCTACCCCCCAAATGAACACCACTCAAAAGAAAGCAGGACAATATGTGACTTTATGAACTCAAAGAGTTTTGAAGACATATAATCAACAGGACTGTAAAATGACAGATCCGCCTAGTTTCTGAAAATTAGGATTAACAGCTCCCTGCCTGGACGTGTTTGTTTTTGTTTTATTTTTTTCTACATGGTCTCCTTAGAAATCACTAATGAGAATTTAAAATAATGAAATGCGTACAATAATTTCCCAAAATATTTCACTGAAATGATGAGGTAGTTATTTTTAAAAAATAAGAAGAATGAGAACACGAGACATAAATAGTAACTAACCGCTACATATCTAAAATCAGTGTAACTACTGAATTTCAGGTGATAAGTAAGAAGGAAATGAAAAGAAAGTTAATCTTCTTTGGGAAACAATCAGTAACGTAAGGCCCCTTCCTCGCCTTTTATCCGACCCAATCAATCACACATTTATTGAGAATCACTCCATCTACCATTGATATGAACGTCTTCTACCACTTTTTCTGCCACTGTTTCTTTATGCTATTGCTCCAACTCTGCCTGTCTGTCTGTCTGTCTGTCTCTTCTCTTTCAATCCCAGCCCTCGCCTTAGCCCTTGACTCAGAGCCCGGCTTTCCCTCAGGAAGGCTCTGGAATGGAGCAGGCCCGGTTCTGGCTTTTGAAAGCAACGGGGGCTATAAATGAGGCAGTGTCAGGACACTGAATGGATCTGGCCCAGCGAAAACCTCTCCCTACACCCAAGAAAATCTTTCCCAGCAAAGGCAGTGATTTTTTCTGAGGCATTTAACAGGTATAATTGTTCACTACAGGAGAATCATTTGGGCTCATTTAGGTTTTTCCTCTACCCATCAGGGCTAAACTGATAGCTGAACAAAGCCAGACTCCGCTCCAACACTGACACAGCTGAAGAACAAATGCTTAAGAAATAAGATTAATGTCCTCTGAGAGTACAAAGAGAGCAAAAAGATTTAACAACTTATTTTTAGATTCTAAGTACCTAGATACAATGATAAAAAGAAACCTCAGAGAAAGAAAGACAGTTGGAAAAATACAACAAAGTCTTATTTGCAGCGAGTTATTTGAAGAATAACACTAAGTATCATTGTAACCTCATGATACCAAAATGGAAAATAAGAGATCATAATGCACTTAAAAAAATACATTCTCACAATTATTGCTATTAATCACTCAGTGTGAGTGGTCTAGGATGATCTTGCAAATGTGAAGTAAACAACTTCCTGAGATGCTTTATTTACAATATTTTATGTATTTAAAAATCTATCATCTTTCTTCCTTACCTCCCAAAATTTTAGACAAGTGGTTTGCTGTGATGACAAAAAGATGCATAATTACTCAACTTGCATGATCAGTTTATCCATATTATTTTCTGACTATAAATTAAAAGCTAAGAAGTCTCACACATTTATAAGCGTTATGAAATTTACCAGGATTTAGGTTGTTCTGCCAATTGAAATTCACAGACACAATTTGGTTTTCCCTCAATAAAGTTGGATAAAGTTTCTGACGAAATCAATACATTTCATTATCCCCAAATTCTAAAATCCACAGGGAGAAATTTCTGGATGGTTACCAAGATTTTCGCAGTCCTTTTGGTTGGTTTCAAAGCAAACACGCCAATAAGACCTTTGACATGACAGGTAGATGGTCTGGGTTGGGGGAATTGGAGGAGGGGGTGCAGAAGGTACGGGTGCAGAAGGCCAATGGGAGAGGAGAGCTTTGTTCATCAATAATAGTGTAACTTACCTGAGGGCAGGACATCACATTCTCAAGTTAGGTTTCCTAGAACACTGTTGGAATATCTCTGGTTGTGGAAAGGACACCAAAATGGAAATAATTTAGATCTGAGCACTAGATACATCTTGAGTTTTATCTCTAGCATATTAGTTTACTCCCTCGGTTTTTGCTAGCCACCAAATGGCTTACGCAGATGAGAAGAAATACAAAACACTGTGTTTAGAGAGCATTAGGCAAAAGATATTAATGCTGCCCTAATTTTGTCACATTTTCTTGGCACGTGAAATATTGAAGGCCAATTTGCAAAGAGAAACATGTAATTTATGTATTCTCCCTCATTCTCACAAGGATTTGAGGCAGAAAATATAGAATTCATTTTACAGGGAGTGCCCACTTGAACTCACCAAATACAGAAAATGTAATCTTCTATCTTCATGAAGAGGCATATTTTTATAAACATTTTGCTATGAAATCTTACATTATTAAGAAGGTTCCAGTCATAATACTAGATTTTAATCTGTTTTTTGGCCCCTTTCCTAAAACACAGTGGTACCTTTTCAAAAAGGAAAGCCATCACAAGACCCTGAATGGAGAATTCTACGTGCATGGCCAACTGCATGGAGAGCAGAAGCGATGAAGAGTATCGCACTCTGCCAGCCTCGTCTGGGCTCAGCTTCCCCAGCACCTCCTTGAATAATATCTTTATTGATTGGTCTTGCTCTTTGAAATGAGCAGACTGATGTCTGACACGCTGAACCCAGAGGGAAACCAGAAGCTTTTCTCTCCCTGAGTCGATAAGTTTAAACAACTCCAAGTCTAAAATGATGCTAATCATTTGATGTAGACGGAAGTTTTCTTTTGGAATCACCTGAAAGTATGTGCTAGCTGACCTGGCCTGGCTCTGATTTAAAGTCCACCGTATCTGCTGTGCTATCATTTCTGCTAGTTGGTGGCTCTGCAAGGCTGCCAAGAGGTTCCTTGCAGAAGGGGTGCAGCCGTGGGCCCTGGTGCTGTCAGCCTATCACCTTTCTTTTCCCCCTCCATAATAAAGGCACAAAGCAGGAACTTTTCAGAGTAGTAGCACTGAATGGACAAAAGATTATTTACCAAAAAAAAAAAAGAAATGTAATGCTCAAGCAACAAATAATTTTTAAGCACTTTAGATTAAGGTACTGTGCTAAGTGCTACAAAGGACATGAGTTTCTGTCAAAACACTGACCCCCTGGAAGAAGAAGATGATCAGATATTAACTACATATAAGAAGATATTTATTACGTCCATGAATTTTTACAGAAGCTGTCTATTTCCAGTTTGTCACTTCAAACCTAGGTTTTTGTATTTTCTCCACACCCATGGCTACCTGGGAATTAGAGAAGTCGGTTTAAGTTTATGAAGGGAAGAAGAAATATTTTATTTTCTTAGCAGCATAATTCCTCTTTAAAAGAGATCCATCTACTAAAGTGTATGCTTAAAACTGGTTAGGATGGTAGATTTTACGTTATGTGTATTTTATCACAATCAAAAAGAGAGAGAGAGAGAGATCCACAGTGGTTCCTCTCCTATTGGGGAACACCTACCTCCTCAAGCTGTTTGCTCACTTCTTGGTTTCCTCCACCCTTGATCTTCATCCACTGTTTGGCTGAACAGAATCTTAAGTCCAAGCTTGACCAGGTTCTTGTTATTTGTTTTTGTTGTTATTTATTTATTTTCCCCAGCTTTATTGAGGTATGATTGACAAAAACATATTGTACGTATTTAGGTTGTATGTGGTATTTTTTTTTTTTTTTTTTTGGTGAGGAAGATGGGCCCTGAGCTAACATCTGTTGCCAATCCTCCTCTTTTTGCTTGAGGAAGACGGTTCCTGAGCTAATATGTGTGCCAGTCTTCCTCTACTTTGTATATGGGATGCCTCCATAGCATGGCTTGATGAGCAGTGTGTAGGTCTGCACCTGGGATCTGAACATGCAAACTCCAGGCCACCAAAGTGGAGTGCACAAACTTAACCACTATGCAACCAGGCCAGCCCCTTGTACATGATTTTTTTAAAGGCATTCAACATGATGATTTAACATATGCATACAATATGAAATGACTACCACAATCAAGTTAATTAACATATCCATCACCTCACATACTTGTATCAAACTAAAAAGCTTCTGTACAACACAGAAAACCATCAGTAAAATGAAAAGGCAACCTATGGAATGGGAGAAAATATTTGCAAACCACATATCTGATAACAAGTTAATATCCAAAATCAACAAGGAACTCATACAGCTCAATAGCAAAAAAACAAATAACCTGATTAAAAACTGGGCAAAGGATCTGAATAGACATTTTTCCAAAGAAGACATACAAATGGCCAACAGGTACATGAAAAGATGCTCAGCATCACTAATCATCAGGGAAATGCAAATCAAAACCACAATGAGAGATCACCTCATACCTATCAGGATGGCAAAAAGATAAGAGACAAATATTGGCGAGGATGTGGAGAAAGGGAACCCTTGTGTGCTGTTGGTGTGAATGTAAATTGGTGCACCCACTATGGAAAACAATATGGAGGTTCCTCAAAAAATTAAAAATAGAACTACCACATTGTTATTTGTTTTAAAGAAAGACTGTTTCTCAGCTAACACATGCAAATAAAGCCTTCTTCAGAGCATCCACAAAACGGAAGAAGGATCCCCAAGCGTATGCGTGTAACAGAGATCTCATTGTTGTAGTTTCTGTTCTTCTGCTCTTACTTCTAGAACAATCAGGAAACTCACTTTGTTAGAATTAATTAGTCCTGACTTTCTGGTCACCGTGTCCCTTACAGAATCTAAGACATTGCTAGCATCTTGGCAGTTGGGTGAGGTGGGTATCTTCCTTCTTGATTCTCTGTGGGGATGCCCATAAACTATAAAAAGTAAAGCCGATGGTAGGTGTTTTGATAACACAGAATTAGGAATAAGATACCTCACATTTGGTAATTCTTTGCCGGCATATTTTGAATGTTTACCAGGAATGTGGAGGCAAAATACGTTGGTCTAACCTTTGGCTTTCCATTGGTAATATTATCATAAGAAGAAGGCTTTATTTGCATGGTACCTATTTCCAGCCTGTTTTGTATGCTTTATGATAGACATCAAGATTAAAATAACTTTTTGTCTGCATTTCCTCTGTACTTTAATCGGGTAGTAAGAGCAATAAACAAAATACCGAGATAATGGTAACTCAGAAACTCAGAAGATATAGAAGGTGGACCTTTGGCAGCTCTGCCCCAACCACTTCTCTTCCAGGATGACACAAGCTGTGGGGTGCTCATTGCACAGGAGCATCCTTTCAAGGTGTCCATTTATCTTTGTCTTGTGAAAAATAAGCTAAACTTTAAAACTATCTGCTATGGTCTGAATGTTTGTGGTCCCTCAAAATTCATATGTTGAAATCCTAACCCCCCAAGGTGATATTAGGAGATGGGTCCTTTGGGACGTGATTAGGTCATGAGTGTGGAGCCCTCATGGTTAGGATTCGTGTCCTATAAAAGAGACCCCAGAGAGCTCCCTCACTCCTTCCAACATGCAAGGTTACAATAAGAAGACAGCTGCCAATGAGGAAGTGGGCGCTAACCAGACACCCACACACACACCATGATCTTAGATTTCTCAGCCTCCAGAACTGTGAGAAATAAAAGTTTATAAGCCACCCAGTCTATGGTATTTTGTTATAATAGCCAGAACAGAGTAAGACACTATCTTTTCTGAATTTTTAATTCCCTAATACTAAAAGGAGACATTGGTGGGTTAGGTACAATTCTCCTAATATCAAGTAAGATTTTCTTTTTTTTTCTTAATGAGGAGAGGGAAACTTATCTTAATTTGTTTCTTGATACTTGCACTACAGATAGAAAATTTCATGCACCACTGAAACACAAGTTCCACGAGGCAGGGACTTTGTTTAGCTCCCTGTTGATTCTCCATCCTTGACCAGTCAAGAAATACCTGTTACTGACTGACTGACCCAATGGTTAGGACTTCAAAATGGAAAGCTGAACAACTTGAGTGCACTTCCTAGCCTGGATCTTCTGCGTCCCTGACGTGAGGTGCTCTTGGAGCACTGTGGACCAAGTCTTCCACCAGAGGGAGCAGGGACACCACCACGGTGCCGAGGACACTTGGTGAAAAACCAAGGGAGGTGTCTGAAGAAGAAAACGGGACAGTCCCCAACCACAGCAAAAAAGAATCAAAACCAAAGTGAAGAAAAATAAAACTTAAGGTCCATGCAAATAAATGCAATGGCTAGGTAAAACTAAAACAGACTCTCCTTTTCCTGTTAACTAGGGGGACCACCCAACCAGCTACATCTTTGATGGTTGCCCATCTCCTGGTTACTAGCGTGGAGTTAGCCTTGGCACAAGGCACCTCATCTTAAAAGCAGAAAGGAGAATGACCACAGCCAAACCACTCTGAAATTCCCCACTGCAAAGCTCTGAAACATTTCTATTTCTGCCTCTCACTCTGGGGAAAAGATCCATTCTATGGGCTGTTTTTGACCTGGCACAAGTGGCTACGATGACTTCATTCCAAATTCTGGGCTGTGATTCCACCTAAGAACAAGTAATTCTCCACAAAACCACCATCAAATAACATAAATGACAACTGAAGTTTAATATTCAACGTCTTCACTTTCTTCTCCAGACAAACTTAACCTAAAACAGGGCAACAGTTTGAAGCACTGGGCATCAAAACACATAGCTGGTTTAAAAGCAGATAGTTAGCGCTTTCTTGGTCTCTCAGCGCAGACGAGAAGGCTTTGCAGTGGACAACAATGTGCAGGGGGATTCAAAAGGATGGACATGGGCGACCAAGTTACCTCATGGATCACCATCCATAGATCATATGATTACAAGGTCTATTTCAAAGCCCTATACCATCCAAAAGGAAAGATAATCCACGGCAGGATCGAAAATGCACGATAGTTAGAAGAAAAAAAAAGACATCAAACTAAAGACGCAAGACGTAAGTTTCATTTAGCTAACGAAGCTGTGGAGAGTAAATTATCCTTCCATGGCTGCTGAAAGAAGCAACAACAACAAAAGACACTCTCCATTTGCTAAGCGGTTCCACCCTATCCAACTCTAGATGGGACCTGCCAGTCCACAGACGGCCAAAATCGGACGTTCCTGGGACCCTACTGATGGAAGAGACTGCTGAGCAGTCATAAACCAGAACATCCCAAGGAGTGAACGTGATACTATTTCAGGTTTGTTTTAAGGTGACAATCAGAGTAAACAGAAAATTATATATAACTCAAGAGAGAAATAAAGTCAACAAATTCAAACAAACAACATCAAGTTTCTACACAGCAAGATACTGGTGTATTTCTTTCCATTGCTTCTTGCCAGGCATCTTGCCCAGTCTATAGCAAGTGGTCAACAGGGACTTACTGATTATCTAATTAAAACAAAAAAATTCTAAGGGCTTATCTAAAAAGAAATGAGAGGCCCAGCCCCTTTCTACAAAGCTACTAGATCAGAGAATAGCTACGGAAAGATATGAAAGACAGTGGCTAATCTAACGCACAAAGAATCAAAAATGCTTTTCAAAAGTTGAGGGATCCTGCATATGAAGAAAGTGGCTTCTTGTTCTAATCCTACTCCCCTGGTATAAAGGCTTTCATGAAACTAACACGTACTTAAAGAAATCCACAAGGGAGAGGGGGAGGCAGAGAGTGTGCTTTTTGGGAGGAGCAGAGAAGGCTGGCCACACTCAGCAAGACCCATGAAAAAGCTCTCCCAACGTTTGTGGGGAGATCTTTCTCTACATTAACAGTAAACAATGAGCCTTGTCAAATTTTTCTTATTTTTCATTATAGGAAACGTTAAGTGTCACAATACTTCAAGCGTGTAGCGTGAATGGAAAACAAGATGGCATAGTGACTTCGCGACAATGGTAAATCAAGTGTTCTGTCTGGCAGGAAAAATGTCATTACCCTGTGAGGTGATCTAGCCGATGTCAGTTTTGAATCAGAGGGAATATGACCGTTTGAATTGATGAGAGAAACAATCGATTTTATTTTGGCCAGCAACTTTTAGAGGTCAGAAGGAAAATATTTATTGTACCTTTTAAAAGAAATAACATTCATTATACTCTCCAAAAAGTAAGTTCAAATAAGGTACATATTTCCAAAGGCAAAATGTGAAAAACAGGAGTTTGTTCTTAAAAAATCAGGTTAGGAAAGACTAACATCAACCCCACTCCCAAAAGGAGCATTAAAGCAAAACAGCTTATCACTCCTGCTCGCTCGCACAGGTTGGTCCTGCCTTAGCAGCACCTCCGATTCAAGGTCTGGGAAAATGCACCGAAAGTAAAGTCTGCAGCCACCTAATGACTAGCAATCTAACAACAGACAGAATGTCCCCAACGAGGTTATCTAGGCAATTTACCACTTTCACTATTTTTCAGTCAAAGCAACTGCATTCTGGGAGAAAGATTCTCTTTTTCGCTTAGTAAAGATGCACAGGAAAGCTTAAAAACAAGGTCTGCTATAAGAAAATTCAGACAAAAGCTAATTTAAATAATTCATAAGCTTTTTCAAATGACCACGCTCATTTTTAATGATAGAGAAGAATGATTATTGATTATAAAAGATGCTTTTGACATATTTTTGAGTGAAAAAATAGGTTACAAGACATACAAGAGTACAGCAGGCCCCCTAGTCTGCAGTTTCACTTTCCACGGTTTCGGTTCCCCACAGTAGACACTGGTCCAGCAGCAGAGACCTTCCTTCTGACGCACGGTCACCGTGCCACGTCATTCACCTCACCTCATTTCATCACGTGGGCAATATTCTCTCACATCATCACAAGAAAGGTGAGTACAGTACAGTAAGACATTTGGAGGAAGAGAGAGAGACCACATTCAGGTAACTTTTATTACAGTATGTTGTTAGAATTGTTCTATTTTGTCATTAGTTATTGTTCTTAATCTCCTACTGTGCCTAACTTATAAATTAAACTTTATCACAGATATGTATGTATAGGAAAAAACAGTACGTATGTGGTTTGGCACCATCCACGGTTTCAGGCATCCACTGGGGGTCTCAGAACATATCCCCCGTGGATAACGGGGGACTACTGTATAACCTATTTTTATAATGGGAATGCATAGGAAAATGTGTGGAAGGATACGCAACAGGGTGGTAATATTGGATTATACTTTCAGTTACGTTTACTGAGGAATAATTTACCTACAGTAAATTTCACTGTTTTTGTATACAGTTCTATGAGTTTTGACAAATGCACACAATCATATAACCACCACCTCAATCAAGATATAGAACACTTCCATCACTCCAGAAAGTCCTTTTGTGTCCTTCTGTGGTCCATCGCTCTCCCCAGCCCAGCCCCTGGCCACCAGGGATCTGTTTTCTTTCCTTACCATATTGCCTATTCCAGAACATCGTACAAATGGGCTCATACAGTAAGTAGCCTTCTGATTAACACTCTGTATTTTTTCTCTAGAATATGGGATGTAGGTGGTGATTTCTTTATTCTTGTTAGCTTGTTTTTCTATATTTTCTAATTATTCCTTAAAAACACAATTACTTCTGCAATTTAGAAAAGTGGAAGTAAAAATTAATTAATTGTGATAGGTATTATGGTCAGTAGATAAAGCCAAGAGAAGGCACATGAGGACAAATGTTGTATAAGATATATAAATTGTGGGGTCTGGCCCAGTGGCATAGTGATTAAGTTTGCATGCTCTGCTTCGGTGGCCTGGGGTTCACTGGTTTGGATCCCAGGTGCGGACCTATGCACTGCTTATCAAGCATACTGTGGTGGCATCCCACATATAAAATAGAGGACGATGGGCACAGATGTTAACTCAGGGCCAATCTTCCTCAGCAAAAAGAGAAGCATGTCAGCAGATGTTAGTTCAGGGTTAATCTTCCTCAGGAAAAAAAAAAAAAGATATCTAAATTGTGGGATTACTTCACCAGAGAGTTAACTTTGAGAGCAATAGATAGCCAGTTAGAGCGAGGCAGAAACCCTAGCTGGGCTGCCTACTAGTTGTGTGGCTCTGGGCAGGTTATTTACCATCTTTTAGCTTCATTGGCCTCATTTTTACAATAGGGATCCAAAAAGTGCCTCTCTCATAGAATTGTTACAAAGATTAAATGAGATTGTGCATGTGGGCTACTGGCACTTGGTAAAAATTTAGCACTAAAATTATATTTATTATTTATTTGGCTATTCTTATCACTATTACTATCATCATGGAAATCTTGGGAAGTGTCCTGGTATGAAAGGACATTCTAGGCCCCAGAGTAGAGCCACGAAGAGAGAGAATGGCAAGTAGGGCAGAAGGAAGGGGGCCAGGTCACAGGCTCACGTCTTAACTCTCAAAACTAAATTCTAGATATTTCACTTGAGAAAACTTAAAACTTCTGCTTCTTCAAAACAGAGTTCTCATCATTTTGTTGTGATTTCTGAGTGAATTCACACACCTGTGGTCTTCTATTCTTGGAATTTTAAAAGTGATGGCTCATTATTCAAGGCACCTTGGCAAATGTAATATTAATAGTAAAGACCAACCACCCTTACAACTTTAATCCATCTTTTCTTACTGTTTAGAACACAACGGTCCTTTCGTGAAAACATACATTTGTGTTTGTCTAACTCTCCCCCACAACTCCTTGAGAATGGCCCAAACCCTCTAACCTTTCTCCCAGCCACTACATGACTTGAATTGAGGGGCGATGAGGGGAGCCAATGATAAAGATAGCAATCTAAACAAGAACATGAAATTTAAGATCAGTGCACAGTGAAGCGAAGCAATTGTAGATGTTTATCTCTGCAAGGTTTTTGTTTATCAGAGACTCTGGGGTGAGAACGAGTTCATAAAAAACAAATATGATCCACCTTTATCTTCCCAAGACCGTAACACACGCCAGGAAGTGAGTAAATCTGTCTCCATTGGGAAGCTCCCAAATGTTTTGATTGAAATAGAACATCTCATTTAATTCTCATCCTCGGGAAGAATTCATAATTTATGAACCGATCCAGGCTTTTCATAATAAACGGCAACTGAATTAAAAACATGTCTGCTGTCTTTGGCCAAACATATACATATGTTAAAAGCAGGACTATTGGCTTCATGCACTTTGGCCAAAAAACAATTATAACCACATTACAGTTAAGTTCATACGCATACATTAATATATGTATGTCTCTTTGTCTACGCATGTGTGAACATACATGTTTATGTATGTACATATATGTATATGTAAGTGAATGTGTATCTGTGTAAGAAAACGTTCATTGAACATTCATTATTGAGAAACCTCACAGGCCAAGGAATGATCTCCCCAGCTCCAGGCCCACTCTGTCGGTTGCCTGCTTAATAACAGGAGATGCTCCCTTTGACTAGAAAATCTGACCAGCTCCACATCCGACCTGGCATTTAAGACCCAGCTCAAGTACCACTTCTTCCTCAAGCCCTTCCCAGTTCCCCTACACCAGAAACAACCATCTTCTCCTTTCCACCTTAGATTCATTATTTATATATACGTCTTCTCCCCATGACAAAACAAAAGGCTCCTTGAGAGCAGGGCCCACGGGTAATTCTTATTCGGAGCATCCTCCAGGCCCCCAGTGCCTAGCATAGCACTTTGTACAAAATAGAGGCTCGAGATAAATTTTCTGAATGAAATGAATGAATGATATTTTATTCCATTTTAATACAAAAATCAATGTTTGCTCTCATAGGTTAGTAATAGCTGAACAGATCAGAAAAGAGGACTCAAGAATATGGCTTTGGTAATATTTGAATTTCCAATTCCTGACAACTCCTGGTTCCTCTGGAAACCTTGCTAATATTTCAATGGACACATTGGATAGTCCACGGATCTCTGGACCCAATCTCAGTAAAACAGAAAGAATTTGCGTGTTGAGGGTTTAAGAAGAAACTCGTTTTGGATGGCACAGAGTACTTGGATTGGCATTTATGAGGGCATTACGAAATGATTTGTCTTCCCTATGCTTTCAGGTTAACAAAGAAGTTTTTAACCAGATACCAATACACTAATCACAGGTAGCTCCCCAGTGTTAATCAATTAAATGACTTGCATGAGAGAGGAGTCAAGAAAGAGAACACGCATGCTCCCCTTTTCCCAAATCAAGTATGATGCCGGAAGGATAACTTCCTCCCCAAATCTGATAAAGCAATTACCCAGGAAGTCAGAGAGTTTGAACAATACTCATTCCAATTTAGCATCTCTCTTCTTTTTCAAAGTGTCAAAAATTTAAAACTTAGGGGAATAAACACGTGGTATCCTCTGGTGCCCCACTCCAAGGTGACATTCACTGACCACCTGATGTGCAGCTTTGCCTGCCTGTGCTCCCTCAGTCCTCATAACAAGGTACATTCCCACTTAACCCACTTTACAGATGACAATAGTGAGGCTTATAGTATTAAAAATTATGCATACGCTAGAGTCTATACAGCAGAAAACATTCCTCAAGGCAGAGCTTACGTCCTATAAGTTCATCTGTAAAGTCCAATATTAAAATTTGGGGGCTTATGGACAATGTTGGCCAATTCATTTTCTACTGACTCAAATGAACACAACCTATTTTCTAATTGCTTAAGAGTCTGGGGGAACTTATCTCCAAGTGGCCATAGAATTTCCAGAAAATTCTGAATTTCACCTCTGAGAAAAGGATAACAGATTTAATATCACAAAAGCTGTGCTTACTTGTGGACTTCTCCTGGTTATGTCCCTAGGATCGCTCCTGAGGACTCCACTCCCTGAATTTATGCCATTTGGTCAACAGGAGGGGTCTAAGATTTCTAGGACTGGTCTTTTCTTTCTTCAAGTTAAACCTCAAAAGAATCTATTAAACGCTTACTCAAAAAGTCTGGAGCTTTGCACATATTATTCCATTTAATTCTTGCCACCTGATCAAATTGGTATTTTAAATCTCTTCAGGACCCTCAATGTCCATACAGAGAGGTTAATTTTCTTGGCTATGAGCACACAGCTAGTAAGCCAGAAGGGGAACTCAGATGTTCCTAACCTTAAAACCTAGGCTTTTTCAACTGCACCATGTAAACCACGCTCTCCACTTCCCCAAGCATTTCTGCCTTCTATACATCTGAGCTCAAAAGATCAAGTCCATCCAGCTTCTTTTCGGGACACAATCATTTTCTTTTGTTTTTTTCTGGGAAAAATTGGCCCTGAGCTAACATCTGTCGCCAATCTTCCTTTCTCCCTTTTTTTTTTTCTCCCCGTAGTTGTATATTCTAGTTGTAAGTCATTCCAGTTCTTCTATGTGAGCTGCTGGCCACAGCATGGCTATTGACAGATGGGTGGTGTTCCACACCCAGGATCTGAACCCAGGCCGCTGAAGAGAGCACGCTGAACTTTATCCACTAGGCCATCAGGGCTGGCTCCACAATCACTTTCTTAATGCTCGTCTTTATCATTAAATAATTTACCAGACTGAACTGAAAGTTGCAAATACTTTAAGAAATCATTGTGTAAAACAAACTGACCGAATCCTGATTCCGATGCCATTACTTAGAGAACTGGGGGGAGGAACCACAAATAACTGTGATTGTGTATCTGAGGCCACACCAACAACTGCCTCTGCTCTGACTGCCATTTTTACATTTTTCTTTGGATTTTTTTAGAAACAGATGGGCTAGTGACTGGAGTATTATCAGTTCCAATTTATACAGCTGGAGCATCCCAGAATTGCAGAAATAGCAATCTTCTGAATAATTTCTCTTACCACCAACAACTGCAGCTTCTGCTATTATCATGCCCTTCCTGGGCCTAGACAGCATTCTTCCCATTCCAAGAGCCGTGGCTGTTTATTTTAACCCACAATGTCCTTTTGTATTTCGGCTAAGAAATGCTTCAAACATGTGAATCACCTGATCTTTGTTTTGTCTTTCCTGAGGCGGAGAAACTAGATGATAATATTCGGGTTAAAGGACATTTTATCTTCAGCTTTCATAAGAAAAGAAAACCAAGATTGGAGGCAACTCAACTGTTTTTTTCTCTTCCTCATCAAGTCCAGGAGCCTCATGTGTAGGATTTCACACTGAACTGCCCACTTTATGACACCAACTCTTAGACTCCCAACAAGACAAACTGGTACAAACCACAAAGTCTGTGGACCATAGTTTGCCCCTGATGCCACGCATTCAGGAGTTTTCAGAGTTAAGATGTTTATCGTTCTGGGAGGAAAACTCTAGCTCTCTAACCAAAAATTTTCTTTTTCATTTGAGTGTTTTATAACCACAAAGTACTCATCTGATAAAATGGGACCTGACAATATTTAGAAATGACTGGAATCACAATATAAAGAATAATAAACTCACTTTGCTATTCATGGGACAAGACTTAGTTTTCTCAGATAATCTTTTCTCCGCAGTGGCAAAGACTATGCCAATCAGCCAAATAAATAAATAATTATTAAAACTATTAGATTCTTATTGAAGTTATACAGAGTGTATAATGCTGAAGAAACTAGTTAGTTTTCATGGATGACAAAGCTACATTAACACATAATTTTTCTATTTTTCAAATGCATCTTTTTTTTTTTTTTAGGAAGATTAGCCCTGAGCTAACATCTGCCACCAATTTTCCTCTTTTTGCTGAGGAGGAATGGCCCTGAGCTAACATCCGTGCCCATCTTCCTCTATTTTATGTGGGAAGCCTGCCACAGCATGGCGTGACAAGTGGTGCCTAGGTCTGTACCCAGGATCCAAACCAGTGAACCCTGGGCCACCGAAGCAGAAAGTATGAACCTAACTGCCGTGCCACCGGGCCAGCCCCTCAAATGCATCATTTTTATAACAGCTTTTTATTTAAATAAAATATAATTCACATACCAAATAATTCAGCCTTTTAAAGTTCAGTGGTTTTTAGTATATTCATAGAATTGTGCGCCCATCACCATCATCTAATTTTAGAACACTTGCATCACCCCCAAAACATACCCATGAGCAGTCACTCCCTCTTCTCTTTCCCTGGTCCCTAACAATCACTAATCAACTTCCTACCTGTACAGATTTGCCTTTTCTGGACATTTCATATGAATGGAATCATATAATATGTGGTGTTTTGTATCTGGCTTCTTTCACTTAGCATGATGTTTTCAAGGTTTATCCATGTGGTAGCAGTGTTTCAGTACTTCATTCTTCTTAAAGGCCAAAGAACACTTCACTGTATGAATGCACACCTTTTTATTTATCCACTCATTAGCCGATGGAAATTTGAGTTGTTTCCACTTTTTGGCTATCATGAGTAATGCTGCTATGAACATTGTGTACAAGTTTTTGCATGGATATATATCAAGCATCTTATTTTTAATGAAAATTGCAATCTTTGCCAAAGAAAGAAATGTAAGTCATTTTATGCCAGTGATTGGAAAGGTTTTAGCAGTAAGAACTGTGAGAAAGCAGGATAAGTAGGCAGAACCTGAGTAAGCCAGACATGGGAATGCAATGGGAGGCCCATCCCCAGCCTGGTCTCATCCTGCCAGCATAGCAGCAAACAGTAGAGGCATCTCTCTGGGCATCCTCGACACTGCTGTTGAGAAAACGGGCCCTCCAACCTCTAGTGCACATTGCAGAGAGTGAGCAAATCTTGCCCACCCCACTCACATCCTCACAACCCGGCCTCATTTCCTAGATTGTGAAGTGGAAAGGGATGTTTGAGCCAAACCCTGATGACATTCTTCTGCAACATATGCTGATGAGGACTAAAGTGATCTCAAAATGTATTCTCACTAATGACTGAAGCAGGTCAACAGGCAAATCAGACTTTTATTAACAATTCCCTTCCATCATGATGTACCATCTCCTCCAAATGAAAAGAGCTCATTCAAGTAAACAGATAAGTTAACGAAAGAATAAGTCAACCTGTTTGATTAAAATATTCCTAGAAAAGGACCTCAACGGTTAAAATGTACTTTGTTTCTATGTTGATTAAATATCAAGGGTGTTTCCCAAGCGTCTGAAGTACTAGCCAAAAAGGTTATACATTAACTTCTTCACTCTCAAGGAAAATAATATTACAGGACTCAGGTGCATGAGACTCAATTTATTCCCAAACTAGTGGTTCAAAAGATCAGTAATTACGAGGCTGTGTAGAACAAAGAAATGTTTTGCGTCCTCCAAACGACCAGAGGTAGTTTGCTAACTAACACCCACAGACAATGAGAGATTACCCCCAGTTTGGCTTTGTTCTCACTAGAAAGGACTTCAACCAAGCTAAAAGGCAGCCAGAGCCCAATAACACCAGAGCGAACCCCTGTTGTCTTTTCACAACTGGATCTGCATTTTTTTCAAAGGAATACAAATCTCAAATAGACGAGTCTCAAATGCAATTATGCTCATTCACACATATATCATCACGGTCATTTCCATTAGCAAAATACAGTGTCTGAATTTCTTGTAATAATAATTTTTAAAAATTGCCACAAAAGCAGCATCAGATTCTATGTGTCTAAACTATTAACCCTTTTAATAGGGTGGTATAAATCACTGTTGCTCTTCTCACTCCCACAAACAAAGCAGCTTCGCCCAGCCCTCCTCCCATCCCCCCCACCGGGAAACGAAACCAAACAAAAACCTAGTTGGGGCCTCCACGCAGTCACAGAACCCACCACCGAAAGATACTGGGGACAGTACTGGGTTTGTGTTTAGAAAGCTGAGAGGAAAAGAGATCAGAAGGGGAAATGGACACACACAGAACAAAAGAAGGGTCTAACTCGGGGGTTGGCAAACTATGGTTCGTGAGCCAAATCTGCCCACTGCCTTTTTTTGTAAGGCCCTCAAGCTACAAATAAGTTAAAATTATCCAGAAAATATTTTTGAATTATTAGAAGAAAGTCAAAAGAAGAAGAATATTTTGTGACATGAAAATTACATAAAAATCTAATTTCAATGTCTATAAATAAAGTTTTATTGGAACACATCCCCGCTTATTCTGTAACATATTGTGTAAGGTTATTTTCGGGCTACAAAGGCAGAGCTGAGTAGTCGTGGCAGAGAGCAGATGGCCTGCAAAGCCAACAAATTATTATCTGGCCCTTTATAGAAAAAGTTTGCAGATCCCTTGTCTAACCCAGCCGAAGAGTACATTTCATCCCAAATCTCTCAAATGGATCTCAAGAAAGACATGAGTCCAATCCACCCATAGTGACTGGGTGAGTGGGTGGGTAGGTGGGACATTTGTGGAGGGAGGTAACTTAAGTGGGATCCCTGTTGCACCTAAGCAAAAAAAAAAAAAAAAATCAGACATACCAAGTTTACTGGGTTGAGAGTTTTTGCCGAAAAACTACTTTTCTCTTTTTATAAATTTGTTTCAAGCAATACAGCTTATCAGTGAACACAAGAACACATTAGTTGCCCACAAATTAGCATTTAATACAATTATCTACAAAAGGGACAAGGAATCCATTTACATTTCAAATCTTCTTCACTCCATTTAGCCTGAAGCTTTTTTCAAGTAACAAATGCATCCAGGAACACTAGATAACTACTTCTTATCAATTTGGATGCCATTTTAATCCACCCTTAAATAATGCTCCCCTTGTGCGAAGGTGGAGGAGTGAAGCAACTAGGGAAACGGGTAACTGATGAATAGAAACTGGAAGGCTGGCGAGCCCGCTGACAATAGCCAAAGTGTTATGATGTCAAAGTTTCATTAATTGGATGTGTTAATCGACCACTCCCTATGTACTCATCTTTCCTTAACTCTATCCAGTGCTGACCAAAGAATGCAAGGAAGGTATCTTCTGCCTAATTCAAAAATAACATGCAGAAAAACATCTGTAACCAAATTTCATATTCTAAACATCACCCAGTTTACTTTGTGTCTGATAATCAAGCAAATGTGTGTCTGTTCTTACGAGGGAAGAAAGGAAATAATCAAAATGCAAGACTCTAAATGCTTTCAAATTCTGGAACAGGAATTAAAAGACTTTCAATAGCTGATCTTGCCTTAAAAATTTTGCTCCAAAAATCTTAGCTATACTCTTCACCTTCCTCATGAAACTGCTAATCTCTGGTCTGCCTTTGGTGGCTCATTTATGTGCAATACTAGAATGATGGTCTAATTTTTAATCAAAATTTGCTCATGTTTAAACTCTTCGGTTCTTTTTTTACTTTTTTAATCATTCAAAGTAAATAAGTAAATACCAAGTTGCAGAGAGGCACAGATGGCTGGGGAATCTATGGAAAGGCCAGATGGTGTATCAACATGCCCAGGAGCCAGGCATCCTATCGGCGGCTTCCAATCTGACAGTGGCTGGGATTAATATAACCTCCCCAGTCTCCATGCCAGCCGAGGGGCTCACAAGACCGGTGTTTGGGCCAGAAAAGATGCTGACTAAAGACACCCCGGGCTCACCTCACTGTCTGCAGCAAATCTGACCTCAAGTTTCATACGGACTGAAATGGCCCAACTTTCTTTGTAGCTGTTACAGGTCAACCTTGCTTCTAACACCACGTATGTGTTGTATGTGGGAACACATGTGCCCAGGTGTGCCCTCGTGTGGATTATAACCTCCAGTTTTTCTTTAAGACAATCCCTATCACAGCTACAATTCATATTTCAGGGGAAAAAAATACTCTTGAAAAATTAAATACAGAGAGAATAATATTCCTAAGGAACTTTTTCATGTGACTACAAAAATGCAAGTATTATTCCTGACATTATACAAGGGTAGACTTTATTACAATACTCTGAACAAATAATGAATTTGCAGAATTAGGAAATAATCACATTTCCTTTCATTTTTATCAGGTACTGATCTATACTTAGGGGAAAATAAAAGCAAACACACCAGTGTTCTTAATCTATTTGTAGAGAAGACTAACAGAACACCATGTAAATAGGCTGTGTACAAACACAGGAGGAATGCCCAGTGTTTGAAAATCGGCTTATTCATGTTATAAAATAATACAAATTATTTAGGAAGTATATCCCGGGAAACAGCAAATCCAAATTTATTAAGTTCTATAACCTGCTGAGCCTCAGTTTCCCAACAGGGAAAATGATCTCAAAGAGGAGACTGTGGCACTAAATGAGTTAATACACTAAGGCGCCTGGCATGTTGTTAGTACTCAGAGCATTAACTATTATGACTTAATTATTAAAATTATTCCTATAGTTTCAATCGCATTTTCTTTCAAAGAATTTTACTTTTCTTCATATATAAGGAGACAGAAAATAAATGGTCCATTCAATGAGCATAAACGCAGGCAAAAGAAGTGGGGAAATCAGAAAAAAAGAGGGGAGGAAGAAACAGGTGAAAGTGTGACAGTAGGATTTATAATTAAGGAACAATATATAATGCAACCACCATTTAGAACAGATCATATGTGGAGGAGCAAAGTTAAATATGGAAAGAAGTAGATATGAAAATAACAAAGGAAAATAACGAAGCCATTAAAAACAAGGTCACACCTTTGGCGGTGCTAACAACTAACGAGGGAATTCAAGCCATTATGGAAGAATCCTCTGGCTCTTTCATATTTCATTTTAAGGCTTTTAATAATTATTCTAACTTCCTGGCACTGCCACGACAGCAGAGATCATAGGAGCTCTGGGATCATCACCAAAGAATACTGTAGAAGTAGGTAAGTGCGCCACGGCAGAGTGACAGCAATTATAATGACTTCTTACCAGGTCAAAGGCAAACCTGGTAAATCTTTCCTTAAATCTCCCAAGAAAGTGGAGGTTCACGCCTCCAGGTACAACCTGAGTTAGACCCTACTAATTTGAATACAATCAGGTTCCTCTTGGGACAAAGAGAACAAGACAGAAAGGGAGGAAGTGATCTCTTTTATTACTTTCCCTTTTATCATCTGGAAGCAGTGAAGGACCAGAAGCAATCTAGGGAAGCCATATTATAGTTGCCATAGCAATCCCCAAGGATGAGTTTAGAGAGTAAAAAGACAGGAAAGGGCACTGCTGGGTGGTTTCTACCAGGCACAAGAGGCAAAATTTAGGGTGGTGAGCTCTGGTTGATGAGAAGTTAGGATTTTTCCATAGACAGGACATCAAATAGCCTGTCTGTTCTCTAAAAATAAAAATCACTTGAAGCAAGCGTCCTATAACCAGCCAGGGAAGCCAGTGCTTTCCCTCTCTGCTGATGTGGGTTCGGGTGGCCATTTGCTTCTGCTGCTGCTCATCATTTTCAACTCCTTTTGTCTTTTCTGGTTTGTTTGTTTGTTCACTCACATTGCTGTCAGTCAGTTGAAGAGGTTATTATAAACAGAATTAATTTATTCCAGCTACTGGTACAGGAAAACATATGGTGAATGTGACAGGACAATAGTTATCTGCAACATGCAGTGATGAACTCAAGAGAAACAAATCAAAACAGGATGCCCCGCCCGCTCACAGCAGACAATGAATTCATGACTTTACTCAACACCCTCCCATCTTCTCATTATGCTTTCTACTACTCTCTTCCAGATTTCTCCAAGGTCTTATTTATCCTTTCTTGATAGACAATCCATTAGGCAGAATAACATAGTACTTAAGATCACGGACTCCACAACCAAGCTACTTAGATTTGCCTCTAAGCTCCACTAAATACATGTGATCTTGGGAAAATTAATGTCTCTGGGTCTCAGTTTTCTTATCTGAAAAACGGGAGGAAAATAATAGTGCCTACCTTCTAGTGTTGCTTTGAGGGTTAAATGAGTTTATATCTGTAATGTGTTGGAAATACACCCCACTGGTATTTATCATCGTTGGGGGATGTGTCAAGGAAGAGAAGCAACTTCCATAATGGTTTTTCTAAACAATGGTCCTATTCAATAGTTTTAATTATCTCCAGGACCCTGATGAAGTCCAATCTTCATCTCCTATATCATCACTCTCCCACGCTCCTGATTCCTAAGCCCGACTGCCTGCCGAGCGTATATTCTTGAAATTCTCACGAGCCCTTCAGACCCAACAAATTAACTCAAATTGGAACACACTATGTTCCCACTCATGTCAGGCCCTTCACTCTAATCCAGTTCTTCAAATGATTGTCATTATTCTGGTCTCAGAACCAATGCCACTTCCTCAGGGAAGCCCTACCTGACCACTCCATTTATAGGGGCCTCTCTACCCTTTTCCTCACCCCTGAAATGGTTCCCTTTCTTAGCATACCCTGTTGTGGTTTCTTCATAGCTCTGGACCCTATATCTGACATGATCTTTCTCTTTTATTTCCTTACTTGTTGATTACATGCCCCCTCCACTAGAATAAAGCTCCATGAGATCAGGCATCTTGTTTTGTTCAATGCTGCATCCTTGGAACCTAGAGCAATATCTGGTACTTAGTACATGCCCAGTGTTTACCAAATGAATTTGTTGAATAAATTTCATGTCATGAATTTCATGACACTGCCTGAATTTCAGAAAATTTTGGTCTCATATACGTGCTTAAGAAATGTTTTCATCAATTATGTTTAAAATAAAAGGCCTTGGCACCTGGTAGAGAAAGCTTCAGCTATTTGAAATATTTAGATATGTAGAAAGCCCCATTGCCCCCGAAACAGAAAGTAAATGAAGTCTCTATAGTTTTCTTTTGTGTACACTTAACACTTGTACACAACACAGAAGCTTACACAAGTTCAACTTAAATGCATCTTGATGATGATAGCGATCCTACTGTTATTTTAGGTATTTATGTCAAAATAAATGTGCATAAATAAGTAAATTTATTTTGACAGAAACGCCCTCTCTCCTTTAAGGACCACTCAATTGTTTTCACTAACAACTATCAAAAACGTGTTCTTAAAATAGCAGTTACTAGTCTTGAGGACAAAAAGTAAAAATAAGCCCAAATCATTCCTTTGTCAGTTTCAACAAATGACAAGTTGATATGCTAACAGCTCCAATGAAACTGGCAGTCACCAACAGGTAACCGGATCACTCCGCTAACGGGGGAACACATTTGTTGACTCCTCATTTGATAATCACTCTTTATATTAGCTCTATTCATTTCAGTTGAAGTCAACAAACATTTACTGAATTTCTACCTGTGTTCCATCTCTCAGTTAAGTCCTGGACAGAACACTGCCTTCAGACGAGTTAATATTTGCACAGGTGCCTGGCATACAGTAGATATTCAATAAAAGTTTGCTGAATCCGCTAAATCAGAAGACAATTGAGATAAGAACATTAGAAAGATTCACAATGTGCTCCAAAGCTTGGATTTGGACTCACAGTGAGCCATGCTGGAATCCCAACTCTAAGGCTTCCTAGGCAAGTGATCTTCAGCAAACTTCTTAACCCATCGGACTCAATTTATCCCAAGTGAAATGGGGTAAGAAGTCCTACACCTTGCAGGATTTTCCATTGGAGCATTGGATATGACATTTGTAAAGCACTGGGGTTGGCGCACGCACGCGTTTGTGTGTGTGTGTGTGTGTGTGTGTGTGTATAAAACTCTATAAGGAAGCAAAGAGACAAACCCAGAAAGTGGGACGTTCTACAGGACAGTTGTAAGAAGCTCAACAAAGCAATGGCATGAAAAATACAAAGCAGGGGTTTGCTCTAGAGTAAAAGAGACCAAGGAGACATAACTACCAAATGCAACACGTGAGCCTTGCTTGGATCAGGACTTTAAAAAAAGGAAAAGGTAGCTGTAAAAAGACAGTTCTGAGACAGAGAAATGTGAACAAGGAGCAAGATATTAGATGAGACCAAGGAATACTATTAATGTTCCATGTGATAGTGACATGGTAGCTATGTAGGGAAATGTCAGTATTTTTAGAGATTACTAAAATATGTAGTGGTGAAATTATGAGATGTCTGAGATTTGCTTTAAAATACTTCAAGCAAATAACGAGGGGCAGATGAAAAAAGTAGGGCAAAATTTTGATAACTGTTAAATCAGGGAAATGGGTATATGGGGGTTGATTGTGTTATTTTACTTTTGGGTATTCGAACTTTTATTGATAAAAAGTGGGATTTTATTCCCTCAAAAAACAAAACCAATCAACCAACCAACAAGTCCTTAACCACATCTTTCGCATCAAAAAGCCGTGCCAGTCTTGTATTCCAGTCACTGGCATTGTGGTTCACCCAACTGTGCTTAAACATCGGGATCCTCCCCAGGCCCACGTCCCTTCTCACCCTCCCTCACCTCTCTGGGCTGCACCCACGTCTTCGATTACTATTCAGAAATGTACCCTTCGCCCCAGCCCTGACCTCTGGGCTGGGCTGCAGCTGGCATTTCTAATTACCCGCTATACACATTCACCCGAATACAACACACTCTCCTGTGTGCAGATTTACCAGAGCGAACACGTTAACCTCCCACCTCTCACACTCACCCCAAGTGATTCCTCCAACTTTCTTCCTCCTCTTAGGCAAAGGTACCACCATTTCTCTAGGATAGAAATCTCCCATTCTCATCAGTTCCTCCCTGTCCCTCATTCCCTACTTATAGCTGATAACACGTTTCGTCAGTTCTATTTCATAAAGGTTTCTCAGATTCATCCCCACCTTGGTATCCCACTGCCTGAGATTCAGCTGGGGCCTAGACTCCTCTGACAAGTGCCCACTTCTCTCCCAGCCAGCAGCCATCCCCATGCTCGGTCACCCCCCATCCTGGCATCCCAGTGCACTTCCTGAAGTCCCACCAGGCCCTGCCAGAGCTGCATACAGACCCCCTGTAACTGCCTACCCCTTCAGGGCCCGATAGGTCTGTGTCTGAATTCCTGTGGCTCTAAGAGCAGTAATTAATTATAATAAAAATATTGAATATTCACCCTGTGACAGGCATCATACTAGGTACGTCATTTACATTATTTTATTTAATCCTTACAACAGATTTTTAAAAAACAGATGTTATCCATTCTATAGATAAGGAAACCAAGACAGAGACAGATCACAGAAACTGCTCAGGGTCACACAGTCAGTAGCGGCAAGGCACAGTCTGTGAACCTGGATGGTCCAGCTCTAAAGCACGGGCACTGGCCCTCAAGGCTCACCTCACTGATTCCCGACTTAAAGTCAGCCTCCCTCAGACTCGTGTCTTCACCTGCAAAATGGGATTACAAAATCTGCCTCATAAGATCGTTGCAAGAATTCAATGAAATAACAACTCCAAAAAATCAGCTATTAATTGGATTGTTTCCAGTTTTTTGAGAAAGGATTTGGAGATTCTCAGCCCAGCGTGGTCCCCCACCCTCAGTTTCCCTAGTACGTTTCAGGACTCCCGGGAAAGAGCCCGTGTCTTCTCACTGGGTCGGCCTGGGTGTGGTGGGTTCCCCAGGTTAACAGAACTACATCCAAAATATCATTCACCTGTGTAGACATTTACGTGCTCAGCAGTGACTGAGTATGCTCCACTGTGCTGAGAACCAGGTGACTGGACAAGACCCCTGATCTTAGACGCTCAGTCTGTGAGTAAGATAAACACACACACACATAATTCTATGACAGCAGGGTAAGCACCGTATCAGAGGATGGGAGACGGGAAAAAGGAATGCTGAGAATGCAGTTATTAGCTCTGCTTGGGGGGAAATCAATGACATTGCAAATTCATCATGAGCACTTAACAAATATTAATTTATAATGGATCAGTTATACTGTTCTTCTCCAATCACATTCTCTTTACAAAATGATTGGGTTTGGGGGCCAGCCCAGTGGGACAGTGGTTAAGTTCAAGCGCTCCATTTTGGTGGCTTGGGGTTCCAGGGTCCTGATCCTGGGCATGGACCTATATACAGCTCATCAACAGCTACACTTTGGAAGAGTCCCACATACAAAATAGAGGAAGACTACCACAGATGTTAGCTCAGGGACAATCTTCCTCAAGCAAAAAGAGGAAGATTGGCACAGATGTTAGCAGAAGGCCAATCTTCCTCACCAGAAAAAAAAAGAAAAGAAAAGGAAAAAAAAAGAAAGATTGGGTTTTGACAAGACCCTAGCTAAACATCAAAGTTTAGTCCGTTTCTGTGCTCAAGGTTGTCAGGAAATCTTCACAGTGAAACCTCAAAGGTCCCATTTACTGTAAACAACCTAGTAGCCCAAAGAAGAGAAATATAAAATATATTTCTTTTTTCAAAAAAAATTCTTAGATTATTTAACAATTCAAAATGAGATACTATTTTCCTTTTTTATAAAAGCAGTCATATAAAAATATATCTATGGTTTTCTGCATATGAAATAAATATAACTTAATATTAAAGACTTCCTCTTTACAGTTCTCTTTATTCAAAAAGCATGCCAGAGATGTTCTTGTCAGGGTGATTTAGAAAAGACCAGGCCACAGCTAACAGAGCTGTTGGAGAGCCAATAAAAAAATCTCTCTTCTCCCTTCATTCCAGTTCAAATGGCCCAGACACAGTTGCTGACATGCCTGCCATGAGCCCACCAGGTATGAGCACGGTGGAGTTAGCAGGGCTGAAAAAGAACCGCCCAGTGCATCTCAGGCCCTAACTGCTTGTGAAAGACGGGAATGTCACCCAAATGTGGGCCACAAAGAACCTGTGGCTGAAGGAGGAATGGGATGTGCCCAAATGGGGGGTGGGAGCTGGGAGCAGAGCAGTGTAAAAGCCCTGGTCCCTTACATTCGCATGAAGATTCCCAAAGCCCTGCCAATGAGAAACCTCTCCACTCTAGTACAAGGAAGACTCAGGGAGCTAGTTAGTTCGAGCTTTGAAGACAAAACGATCTAGTGGGTAGAGGTCCATACAGTACCCAAAAGCTGAAAATACCAAAATACAAAATCCATCATCTCAGCAATGACTTTAATCAAGCTTTCAGTCTGACGTCTATGGTGCCAAATGACAGAATTTTTTTCCCTACTGTAACATCTAAATCCATTTAACATTTTTTTCCTCGATGCTGTCCTTGTTCAACCCGGTTGGTCCACCACTAGCTATGGGCCAAATGGTTAGCTGTAGGACGGGTCTCTCCCCGAACCCCCTCCCAAGTCATCCCTCTTTGTTTTCGTAGTTTTTGTCTTAACCGCCTAAAGAAGACTCTGTTTTGCTCCCTGTGTTTGAAGCAGCACGATAGGACTTATCTGCTATTGATTGTTTTATCTATTCTTAATCCCCACAGAGGCAGCAGCAACCACAGTGGCCTGCAGGTGTGTTTGTGTGGGGGGTGGGGGCTGGGGGGTCTCCTGCAGAGAAACACAGCACACAGCAGCTTCCAGTTGGGCAGGAAGACTGTATAGGGAGGGAGGACCCTCAGGAGAATGCAATGACTTGGCGGCCCATTGAGGTGGGGAGGCCATTCCTGAGCGCTTCCTCCGTCTGCAGAGCGCCCTTTATAATCGTCTCTTTGCTCCAATCCGTCTACTTATTTGCTTTTAAGTAAAAGGATGTGAAACAATCCCTCCAGTCAGAAATGGAAGGACTTTCGTGTACCTGATTATGTTGGGTAGCTACCGAGCGAGCGTGCCTCACTTCCATAAAAGTCTGCTCCCAACATTCCTACCCAGAGAAAAGAGATGGGGCGTTCTTAAACTTTCAAAGGGAAGCCTTCCAAAGGCTTAAGAATAAAGAATCTCTATCCAGCTGTGCTCCGTAAGACCATAAATCTTAGGCTGCAGAACCTTCAGGAGGGAGCTGCGTTACAGTTATGGGGTGGGGGGAGGGAGGAGGACCAGGATGTAAACTAAGTCTGAGAATGAAATGAAAAAAAATTTCTCTTATTCCACTTGGTGCAATCAAACAGCCAAAATTCTCCAAAGCCTGCTGGATGGTTTTTCTCTGAAACAAGCTTTTCCCTAAGTGGCCTTCTCTGTGCTAAACGAGATGCCAAAAAGAAAAGCTATGTGTGCAGCGTGTGACCTGTTTTCCATCAAATGTCCTGTTCTGCGATGGCAGCTGGAATTAAGAGGGCTCCATCTGGGAGTTCAGTCGCTCCTTGAGGAACACCAAATAATAGTGATCGGCGTTATGGCTGCAAAAGAAAACTACAACCCTGAGCGTCTACAAAAAGATAACTGGGGCAGACCAGAGACTTTCCAAGTATTTTGTGTTTGGTATTCATTCTCATTGTCACTCACTAACAAGCCAGGTTGCAGAGGCTCAAGAAGAATTTACAATGAAGAAATATTCAGTCGAGAAAATTGTATCCATACAGTCATTTTCTGAAAATTAAGATTGCCGTTATCTGTTTTTGCATTTAGTATTTTAGTATTGAATGTTTTAGTATTTTAGCATTTAGCATTTCATTACTAGTATTTTGTGCACACCTAGTTTGAGGACCAGTGCTGAGAAAACGTAATTGTAGGACCGCGTCAGTTCCCGCCGCTAAACAAAGACAGGATTCTTTAGTGACAGTTACAAGAGATGTTATATAACCTCACTTCTTTCTTCCAGTAGTGAGTGCAATTACTTATTTGTCTAAGATGAAAAGCATTTTCCACCTGGACCATTCTATTTAGATTTTATACTCCTCCACTAACAACCAGACAGGATGGGAGGGAGATGGACAGACTTTCCTGACCTTCCATGTTCTCCAACAGGTAATTATCTTTAGAATTTAAAGACTATAAACAGACTTTTACATAATTGCAATTTTATCTGAGAATGGATTCAGTTCTGCCTGGATTTGAATCCTGATTGTACCACTTGATAGTAGCGTACCCTTGGGCAAATTAGTTTAACCTCCCCATGCCTCAGTTTCCCCACCTGTAAATGAAATCCTCATCCTAGAAGCACCTGCCTCACAGTCCTGCTTCTATTTCCTTCCCTGTGAACATCTTCCTCCATGGTGTGCTGGAGCAAAGAGGTTCTACAGCCAGAGAATGCAGGTTTGAATTCTTACCCTGCCTTTGTAATTGTTAGCCAGACAAGCCATCACATCTTAAATCCATGAAATGGGGAGAATAAAACTCACTTTATAGGATTCAAGGACTGAATGAGATACTGCGTATGAGCTCTAAAGAACCAGCAGCACCAACGATTCAAGTTACTTCACTTCCTTTATGATTTATGACTTATTTACTGTCCTCAGTACCAACCCTGGACACAATTTTCTTGTTAAGTAATTATCTGCCGTAACCTCTGCTACAGTTCTGCCCTCTAACCTACTTTCTTCATCTTAACATTTCCATCCTAGCCTTCTTATCCTCTCAGGCATGTCTAATTTCCAGTTATTATAAGCTGCTATTCCCGAGGATATAACTACAGCAATGAACTGTGTCCTGGCACTGGAACCCTGAGTGGCCTAGAAAAAGCGCGAGCCCAGTAAAACATCTGCAGCTCGCCATCCTGAAATCAACCATTTGGGCCAAAGAGATGCCTGGCAGAAAGCAACAGAAATAGGAGCAGTGAGCCGGCTGCGCTGGGAGGCAGTGGGGTATGATAAAGATGTTGTAGGGTCAACGGATTTCTCTCTTACCAATTGTTTGATCTGGGGCAGTTACTTAACCTTTTTGAGAAGCAGTTAATGTATAACTTAAAACAGACTTATTCTACATAGTGTGTGTGTGCGCGTGTGTGTGTGTGCGCGCGTGTGTGCGCGCTCGTGCACGTTGTGGGGGCTTCCATTATATGGGTTGGATCTTTTGGGAAATCAAACTTGTGACAACTACCCACATGCTGTCCACCCCCACACGCACGCCAAATCACTCTTATTCTGTTCTACTCTTTCTTTTCTGATAGCTATTATAATTTTCTAACGTACTATGTAATTTACTCATTTATTATGTTTACTGCCTATTGTCCATTTCAATCCCCACTAGAATGTGAGCCTGAGAGAAGGAATCTTTGCTGTTGCTTTTGTTGATGTATTTCAAGGGCCTAAAACAAAACCTGCCTCACAGTAGGTGCTTAGTGAGCATTCGTCGAATGAATGAATGAATGAATGAATAAATGAATGAGTGAAGGAATGGCAATCAAAATGGAACACGGGCCAAAATACGTCGAGAAGTGCTAACTTTTTAGGAGTCGCATTTTGGATATAATTTAAGTTGGTATAAAGTTCTCATTATTTCTTCCAATTTTAATTGGAAACAATGTTAACTCTCCCTTTTCTCCTTTCCCTCTAGTGCACTGGAGCCACCGAGTTTAGGCTTTGTGGATATAATCCGTAAGTAAGACATGCAGACTCCAGCTTTCCCCATTATTCTTCCAGCTATGTGACAACAGCGCGGCAACTGGGCACTGCATTTCGGTTAGGAGGACGGGGAGGAAAATAGCTCAACCATCAGCCCCCATCATTACTTCCTTGCCCTTTATGTCTCACTCATTCCCTACAAGTTCAAGAGTTCATTCGTTGTATTTCACTACAAATTATGTTGCAGAAAGTGAAATAATGTGCGGTGTAGTTCTAAATCTTCTCCACAAACTATGCTGTCTTGCTTTATTGTTCAGTGATGCAAAACTTCTCCTTTACAGAAGATGTATTAGTCTTGATCCCATTAATATGGGTCAGTAATACTCTAAGTAATAATCCATGCAAGGCAAAGTCATCGTGAATGTTAACTAAAACATACAACCAACAATGTTTTTTCCTGTCAGAGCCTTTGAATTTATCAACTAATAGTCCGTAGCATAACGTAATATTAATGAGGTCAGAGAGAACAGTTAAAATTTTTTTTCTCATAACTACTTGTTGAGATTATGAAACAAAAACAATTGGAAACACCGCAGTTTACTGATAACTAGAAAACCTCCAATTATTCAGTGCACAGAAATCCCCATAAATTCTGAAGATGTTCTTTTCATCAATCTAATATGTATATTTCACTCTGCATAATATTAAGTTGGATGTACTGAAAAATCAATTTCTTTCTCCTGTACCATAATCAAGCCTTACAGACAAGAACCCTGCAAGTTACTTTTGGGAGGAAAAATGCATCCAAATCCTTGGTTATGCTTTTTTGGGTTTAGTTAATCAAAAGAGCGAGCATTATAATCTTCCTTTGGAAAACACACTTTCCTCATGTTATGATTATCATTATTATGTATCCTCATTTCTCCCTTTCTGAAATGTCTCCCCCATTGTTTTTTTTGTGAAACATTCTGTTTTCTTTCCCCAACACACAGTTATCTTCACTTCTCCAAACTCTTCCACAGGCTGGTTCTGCAGACTGCTGAATTACATGGCACTCCGAAATCAGGAAAGAGGAAAGAGGCTCAGCGCTTCTAAGCATATCACTATCTGGACCCACGGTGGCTCGTTTAGTAAATTTAAACCTAATTAATAGCTTTTACGTACTGATTAAAAAGAAAACCTAAATCAACTCTATTTTTTAAACTTTTAAGAGAAGAACCCAAAGCCTAATGAATTTTTAAGCCAAATGTGAGGTTTTAATGAAATGCATAGATTTGGCACATTCTGATTCTGATTTCTCAACTGCTTTGTTAATTTTACATTTTTAATACACGCAGGGCCTAATTATAGCTATCTTAGCCCAAAGCAAAAAAAAAAAAAAAAATTAACAATATTCTCCAACTCCTCCAAAGATGCTAAAATTCAACTGATTAGTCTTCTCCCTCAATTCCCATCCTCTAATCTGCCTGCCATTGACTGAGGAATAAACAGCATTCCCTGGAGATTTACTAATTTTACTACGATCTCGAGTTAAAGACAGGATTTCAATCCACTTAATGTTTACATTTAAAGCTTGAGGTGCTTCTCTCCTCAGTTCTACTCATTTCCAGCGAAGCAATTTCTAACAAACAAACTCAAGACTAACACTAAACGCCGATTCTTCCGTGTATAGTGCCCCTCCAGAAATATTTATTTTGCTAAAATAATTAGTCACAACATGGAAACAAAGTCACCACTTGTCAAGGTGGTTAAAGGTAAGCTTTCTTTTCAAATGCCATAGAAGGAAATTGCTATGACACCTGAAAAGCAGACTGGATGCAAGTGCTACCTGGCTGGCGACAGTCGTGCCGAGGATACACTGTTATGTCAGCAGCTAGGAACAGGTCATGTCCTTTGACATCCATAATGCCACAAGTCAATGGTAGGTGCAGAGACTGAGCTCCTTAAAGGAGGAGTAAATCTGCTTTCTGTCCAAAGGCCAGAAGAGCAATGCACAGACATTTTTATACAAAGCCAGTTCACAGTGATGATAAAGCCAACTATGCTACGAAGCCCTGTAAGTGATCAAGAGGAACAAACTGAGAGCTATTCACTCCTCATATTCACGCTATCCAGGGGGTCAAGTCCAACAGCTCCTAGGAATAGGGAGTTCTGCACCCTCAAATTAGCTGCATCCCATCAGGCAGGGCATTGCTGGACTCACTAACGTGTGGGTAACCTCAGAAGGGGACAGACAGAATGGGCCTGAATGACAAGCTGCTAAGATCTGTAACAACTATGAAGCAGAGGAGACAAATAACTTTGGATGTAAAAGTTTACTTTCAACTAAAAAAGCAAAAAGCCAAAGTCAGCCCAGGGCATCTGTGGAGGGTACTTTAGACTCTTCTGCCTTTTGGTCTTTCCATTGTTAGCCCAGAACACGAATGCGACAAACGTTGTGACATATAGAGAAAGGTCAGGAAGCAGGAGATACATCCACGACCTGTCCAGCTCTGGTTGCAAAGGACTAAACAAAAGTCCTCTGGCCTCTGATAAATGATTCTCTCTCTTCTCACACGCACCGCCAGCAATGCACCTAGTTGATCTGTTTCCGAAGAACAACTCTCTCGAGAAAGACGACTGAAATACAAGTATGTGCTTTCCTTCTGGATAAAATTTTTATGTATAAGTCTTAGAAAAATAGACTCTAAGGTCTCAGTCAAAAAAAAAATATGTCTGTGGGCTTGGGCTAATCTGCAAGGTTTCTATGTTTTAATTATTTACACACCCTGTTGCTACAAAGTGGACTGAAGTATATTCAACTTATAATTACCCTTTAAAATATAAGGGAAGCTGTTCAGATATTCTAACTTAACACCTTACCGTTATTTTTCTTACATTGTATTGGGATTAGGATTTGTACCTAATAAAGACTCGACCAGAAGCTAGAAATTTGTCTAGTTTCCTCAATCCACTATTCTATTCACACCTCTTCGCAACTTTCCACGTTAGAAATAACCCCTTTCACCTTAAATTGATGCAAAGTATCAGCCTGAACTGAAATGTGTGGCTCACACTTTCTGATGGGAAAGAGATAAATAAGAAAGTGCAGTACCTCAGTGACGAAGGAACTGTTAACACGGTCTTCCTTAGGAATGTTAATAGGACTCAGAAGGAGGACACATTCCTGAGAATCTGAACTGAGTCACTGCAAAGAGAAAGACCTGTCCGATTTTAAATATCAGATTGCTCTGCCCTTCCCAACATATGTCAACTGATCAATGAAACGTGTATTTAAGAATACTGATCCATTACAAACTTAGTAAGTGTTATGTGAAGACTAGCATGTAGTCAGGGGTGCCTTTTAGAGCATTCATCACAAAATGTTCACCGAAAGTGTTCCCTACTTTGCCAATTCTGAAAAAAACAAAATTCTGTTTGTGGGATCTGTTGGAATCCAGGGCCCAGAGCCCTGCCCTGCCCGCTCCTGGTTTACAGCTGCAGCCGTGTGACGGAGGCTTCTCCCTCAACTTCTCTTCCAGGGTTCCTGTACCCCACTGCCCAGAACAGATTTTCTCACTGGTGTTGAGGATAGTGCAATGTGAGGTGTGTTATATGGAATCTGGGGTTAAAAACAAATTTCTCTGAACTCATCTATTATCATTTATCAAGGTATACCATTATTCCTATTACTGATATGTAATGCAGCTTAGAGAAATTAGATGTAATTTGCTTAACTGTGAGAGAACAGCTTCCCCAGGTTTTGGAAGAGATAATCAGGAGACTGGCGCAACCCCAGATGAGCTATTATCTATCTATATGGTATATGTGAGCCAGTGAAATAAACCTACCCCAGCTCTAAGACTTGAAAAGTATTATGCCGGATGTAGCAGGATGACAAAAAAGAGTAAGCCAAGATCCCTTCTGGAAGAGTCCTCATAACCAAGCAGGAGACAAAGCAAGTAAACACATAAACAACCGTAATGCAGCCTGCAATCAATGTTGTAAGACAGCTACAAAGCACTCTGGGAGTCCAGCAGGAGAAACTATTTCCTGCCAGGTGAAGAGAGGAGGTCTGTGAAAGGCTTAACCCAGATTCCCAATTCACCTAGATAAACACAATGATGGTAAGAGGAGAAAGGAAAAATGGGGGGAAAATCTTAAGAATAAGTGTGAAAAACAATAGCGTTGTCCATATCCACCACATTCAAGACGACTGTGTTAGGCAATCACAGGACAGAACAGGCATGAGTGATAATTGCAGAGCGGGAGGAAAGGCAAGGGAGGCGTCGAGGTCACCGTGCCTCACTCCATGAAGTCTCATAACAAACCCACTCTAGTCAGAGCTCCGCAGCATCCTGTCGCAGGATTAGTGCTAACAGAATCGCGGGTCTTACCTAACAGGAAATCACAGAACTGTCACAGATTTCACCCGGTACAGCTCTGTTTGCAGACAGGCCAACATCTGTATCAGTCAAGACAAATCTTTGTCAATTTACACTTTGAACCTTTATGGATGGAAATTTTACAGTTTCTCTGGGTAGTCAGACTAAGGATTTAATCACGCTGTTACCCAGAAATCTGGTCCACCGTCTAACAGGACGCCCAGTACAGTGAAATTCACACTGCGCGCATGGAGCAACACCTGTGCAGTCACCATCGGGGTTCCAGGATGATTCAGTCAGCGCGACTGTCGTCAGCAACAACAGCACGTTTCCTGAGAGCTGACTGTGTGCTGCAACTGTTCTGATTGGTTTGCATGGGTTAATTCCCTGCGCCCTGGCCAGGACACAACCAGGCAGTTAACACTTTTGTCATCCTCATGTCACAGAGCAGTAAGGTGAATGGACAGAAGTTATGCAGCCGGTACGTGGTAGAGCAGTCAAGGTCTGGAGCCCAGGCCCTTAACCACTACGCTAAGCTGCCTCTAAGAGCGTCAAGATAACCACCTGGACATCAGGATAGCCACGTCAGCATCAGGATAACCACAGCACAAGGTACGCAGAATACAGAGGCAGGAGACCTGGTTCTCTGTTCCTGCGTTTCATGGTATTTAAGAACCCATAAATTATAAGATACACCATTAATATTTTTTATACCACTAAAACTTTGTCAATCAAGTTATAACACAGTGATCAAAACCCACCAATTATAGGCAATCCTGATTTCAGAGATGTTGAAATGTGAGAGGAAATGTGCATTTTACAATCTATAAAATACTGTTACACTGTTAACGAAGAAATCATTTAACCTGGGGCTCACTTTTCTACATCTGTAAAATAGGAGGCTGATGATTATTAAGGTCCCTTCTAACCTGACAACTCTACGTACCACCTATGTGAAGAACAGGGCTAGCACTAAGCGAGGGGAGCCAGGTGCCTAGGGGCCTGAAATTTAAGGAGGCATTCACCCTCAGGGTGCTGCAAGTCCAGGGTGAGCACCCGAGAGTGAGCACCTCCTGAAAGCATGAGCCCTAGCACCCTGGCTTGCCCCTTCCTAACGGGGCTCTGATGAAGAAAGCGATGTCGGAGCCGGACAATTTGTCTCCGGAGGTTTCCCATCAAGATCTTTCTAGAATGACCTGTTCCCACTTAAGAGCAACTTTTTCCAACTCTGTTCATCTTTCCTTGCCTTGGAGCATCTCTTTGTATTTCCATTCCCTCTCCAGCTTCTCCCCACTTCTATTAAAAAGCCTGATTCCAAGTTTACTCAGCTGGCTCTGCACTGTTTTACTGAGACCGAGGACAGATGTGTGAGCTCCTCTGGGCTGATGACTTCACAGTATCCCTCAGTTATAAACAGCACCCCACTTCATGGGAAACTCATTGCTGATCTCAAGGCACGGAGAGAGACTAGGCCCTTGCTATTCTGCCCACCAGTACCATCTTGCCTGTGAGCATCTCAGAAAAGCAGAATCTCACGTCCCCCTCTGGACTTGCAGAATCTGCATTTCAACAAGGTTCCTGGGGGACTCATAAGCACAATAACTTTCAGAAGCATGAGACTAGGCAAAATCATGCCAGATACACAGAAAAGCAACTCCAATGCTATTAACTACTATTTATGAAGCACCTAATATGTGTCAAGCATTTTCCATACAGCATCTCCATTAGATGCAACAATGTCAATACATAAATGATTCATTTAAACTCGACAGCCCAAATGGAAATCCTTCCGAAAGTACGGTACACTAACCACGTCGGACTAATAAGGCAATGTTTTGTAAACTTTTTTCTGCAAATAGTAGTATACTCACCTCCCATTCTTTCAGGACTTTCACTTTGCACAGGCTGATATTAACTGTGTGCCTTTGAGCTAACTATTAACTTCTCTGAAATTCACTCTCTTTATCAATAAAATAAGAGATGCGGGAGTATAAGGATGAAATTATATAAAGCATGTAAATCACTTAGCAGTGTATGGAATGCAGGAAAAGCTCAAAAAATAAAACATACTACCCCACGTGGCCAGTAGCAAAGTCTGGTCAAACTAAACAAGCATAAATCATTGGCCTAACAATTTGCCCTATGTTTCAGTTTCTTCAGGAAAAATATATGCTCGCTGTGTTTTAGGATTATCCAACTATCTGCACAGCTTCTAGGAGACGACAGGCAAAGATACCCTTGTTGCTTTGAAAAACCTCTCTTCCAAGTAAAGATAGCTGGTGTAACTTTAACCATGACCGAAAACTCGAGCAGCAGCAAGTGTCCTCCTTGCACAACTGCAGATGTGCATAATGTGACAGCACAAAAGGCACCTTGCTCACTTATTGTACTCTGCGGAGGGAGTGGGTTGCTTTTGACAGAGTTGTTCAGCAAATAAGGATACTCATCGTTGCTGAATAAATTAAGCTATTCTTATGTGACCTTGCCAAACTAGGTTTGAGTGACCGACATGATCAGTATTGTCTCGTATTCATTCATATGATGTGTCAGGCATGCTCACCATGTCCAGACTCTTCTTGCCTTTGTGGCTTTTATAAAAGGTTTCATTGAATTGCTTATTAAATCGGCTGTATATAAAACTACTCCTTTGAAAGATTTCTCTGGCTTGGCTCCAGCTCAATTAGCAGTCTACTTCCAGCTGATGAAAAGTAACAGTCAATATCAGATTATAGTTAGCAACTATTCACAAGAGTAATCAAATTAGATTTTGGTATCTATGGTGACACAATAAAAATTTCTACTAAGCCCTGTGGTTTTACAATAAGACTACCACAGCTTTATATTAAATTATTGTTAAAAATATTTTCTCAAAATTGAATCTGCACCTCAGGAGATACACATTCAAGTCTATGGGCATATCAAAAAATGTACAATCAGAGCTTTTCCAATTTAAATACCAAGTAGCCTTAAGGGTATATGGAAACAATATGCATAGATCTTAGTCTGTTTGCTCTTTCAACAACTTCTTCTCAATTATCAGTTGCACTTGGCCCTTGGCAAGCTGAAGTACCAACTGGTCTTTCAATAAAATTTACCAAACCTATATTCCAGAACTGGACCAAGTGGGAGGATAATAGGAAAAAAGAAAAGACAATCACAGCTTTTGATGTGTATATAATCTAAATAGGATATTAAACATATAAATTAAGACAATATAGCAGATTTCAATTCACACGCATATGGAGTAAAAATGTATGTATTTATGTATGTGACATACAAATTATGTGGAAATTGAATATAATTGCAAGTAGGCAGAGTAAGGCCTCTATTGGAGTTTACCGTGTTTACTTCATTAAAAACAAACAACAACAACAAAAACCTTAGATGAGATTTTCCTTTACTAAAAAAAAAAGTCTCTGGTGCCTTGTGAGATGGTGTGCATCTTCTGGCGGACTTCTAGCTAGAGACATCACACAGCACCTCAGGAAGTGAGTTCCTCTTTGCCCACCATGCTGCAGACGCCCCAGCAAGACTGTAGGTCTCATCGTCTATGGTCCACGTCCAACTCCTTGACCTGCAACCATGGGTGGAATCCACCCTCTGTACTTCCTGGGAACTGAGATCTAGTTGATGGAAGCTGGGAGGCTGTCTTAGATCTTTTTGCCCACAGACTCCCCCATCCTGCCATCATTCCAGAAATCTCTTTCCCCTTCTCTGACAGACAGGGTAGTAAACATTCTGGCTAAGCAGTCATCCAATGTGGGAACAAAGTGGCAGTCTGTTCTCTTACAGGCACCCCCAACCTTTACCAAGGATATCCCCTAACCCCTCATTAATTTCTGGAAGAGAAATCAGCACCTTTCAGTGTTGGGAGAATTAAATGAAATAGCAAAAGTAATTTCTAAAATGCAAAGGCTAAATAAATGTAAGAAACCATTATTGCAAGACAGTAAATGATTTTTTTTTAACACATGTACAGTGCTTATCTTCACTCAAATGCCAATCATCTTCTTCTGGATCCCAAGCAATATGCAAAGCAAAGTGAAAAATAGCACAGCAGAAGCCACTCCACTCTGTTCCCTTAATGACTTACATTTACCTTGGCAACTAAACACACAATGACTTGGCACTTAAGGCCCCCTTCAAGCACCAGGAAAACAAAGCCAGCATTGATACGACTCTACTGATGATTCTGTCTATACAATCCAATGTTTTGGCAATTTACAGTCACAGCCGTGTCTCTTTTCCTCTTGTCACTACAAAAATACTGTTATATGATCTAGCGCTTTAGAATTATATCAGTTATAGCCTCCATTCAAACAATTAACTTAATAATCCATGATCACCAATTAGATGCTCAATTGGACAGATGCTTGCTCTTATATACAAAAGCCGTGCTGCATATGAATACCACCCACAGCAAACTTGACTGGCAGGTCTTTTTCTTTTTTCTAAGTTAAAAAAAAGTCTTTTCAGAGCATTTAATTTCCAGGGTTTTGTGTGTCTGATTTGACAACCTGTATGTGATTTAGATGGAATACTTTGTATTTTTATTTTGCAAACCCAAATTTTCATCAGGAAACAGTGTTTCTTTAAGGACATTTCAGGCTTTGGGGAAACGTGCTTACCTGAGAGACCTGTTTCAAATTATCAGGTAAAGCACATTTCTGTAGTGGGCACTTGAAAATCACACCATATATTACTAACTCAATAGGCTGTATCATCTTCTGCCAGCCTCCCTTTCATTATTATATAAACGGATGAGAGAAAAAAAATGATAACCTATAATTCCACCCGCCTTATTCAACCTCAAATGTATTCTCTTTTCCAGAAACACAATCAGATATCTGAGAGCGTTCTCTGTAGAATGTCAGAATCTGAATCTCTGGTATCCTTGAATAATATACTGCAATATTATTATGATTTTAAATCTTTAAAGATACCTTTGTGCACAAAGTTTCCCAAAGAATGAAGACCATTCCTTTAGAAGAAAAAGAAAGCTGAAACAAGAGCTCATTTCTCTAATATGTCAATCTTGAAATACTTTTGTTATAATATAGCGGCCATGTCTTCCCAGTAAAGGAAAATGGCTGGAGAAATAGTCAACCCAGTGTTTCTAGCCACTGTGAAAAAGACTGATGGACTGACCAATTTAGTTGAAAAGTGCTAGAACATCATGGGCTGACATTCATCAAACACAAGTTTGTTTAATTTTTTAAAAATTTTAACTGATTTTATTATGAAACATACAAACACTTTCCAAAAAATATATCACAAAAACTACACAGCTCCATGGTTTACCACAGATTATCTTAATTTTCACATTAATCAGATAAAGAGTAAATCAAAAAAAACTTGGCAGTCTTTAAAATTTATTGCTTATTTGGCTAATCAATTCAGCATCTGTGCCTGGGACATAAGAAACAAACATACTCAGTTCCCTTAGGAGGAAAAAGAAAGGCTTATGAATCCAGGATAGAAAAACAGACACCAAAGAACAGAGTGGAGTAGGGAAGAGCAGTGGCTCTAGAGGTGGGTCTCAGGAATTTGATGCCTTGTTCGACCATTTACCAGTTGATTAACATTAGGCAAGTCACTTAACCCCTGTTGCCTCAGTCTCTGCAACTATTAAATGAGAAACCATCAAATAATATATGTAAAATGCTTAATACACAGCATGAGCTTAACACACAAGTGTTGCATAGGTACATTTTTCATGGAAGTTCAAGAATAAGAAGCACAAATCATAGCCTCATGCAAACTGGAAGGTGTTTGGGATCAGAAGTTGGTCTTTCTGAGGCCACAGGGCCACCCTCTCTCATGGTGCCTCTGCGTCTGTCTGCATCTTGCTGGGTCAGCTCTCCCTACTGACTGGTTTCTCACAGCTCCAGCTGGCACATGGCCCACCAACCAGCCCAGGTGGGCAGAACTCCTCGAGACCTTTTAGTGGCAGAGTGCACTGCCAACTACCTCAGTCTCTTGAGTTTCAACACTCAAATTGCTATGAAAGAAATATAAGTAGACTACATCAACTTGTCAATACTGGACGTTTATGAGTTGGTTGCCCTTGGGACAGGTCTCCAACCCAGCTCAAATCAGCTGTGGTCAGGAGTGAGATGCTGTGGTCTAGAGCATGGCTGTGTGGGTCAAAGGAGCTGTAGGCAGACCACACTGTGTGGTCTAGATGACTCATGAAATGCCATTTCAGAAGACTCTCCCTCAAAACGCAGTGAATAAGAAATATACATATATATATATATGTATCTTAACATACATCTTTAAAAATCTTCTCTCACCAGTTTCCTCCACTCCCATTCCAACATTGCAATGAAAATAGTTCTCTGACCAAAGCTTTCTATAATTCTGATACCCTACTCAGTCTTAGACGCTGGAAGGGACCCTGTAGTGGGTGGAAGAGTAACTCCCCAAAAGTTATGTGCATGTTCTAACCCCCAAAGCCAGTGAATAAGACCTTATTTGGAAAAAGTGTCTTTGCAGATGAAATTAAAGATCTCAAGATGAGATCATCCTCAATTTACAATGTGTCCTAAATCTAATGACAGGTGTTCTTATAAGAAAGGCAGAGGGAGATCTGAGATACAGACAAACAGGCCACTGGAGACAGAGGCACAGATTGGATTTACACAGCCCCAAGCCAAAGAACGCCTGGGGCCATCAGAAGTTGGAAGAGGCAAGGAAGGATTCTCCCTTAGAACCTGCAGAGCGATCAGAACCGAGACAACACCTTGATTTCAGACTTCTCGCTTTCAGAACTGTGAGAGAATACATTTCTGTTGTTTCAAGCCACCGAAAATTGTGGTAATTACTATGACAGTCCTAGGAAACCAATACAGACTCTAAAATAAGCATCTGTGTTTATCCATTCAAGAAGTACTTCCCAAGCACCAATACATACAAAGCCCTGATCTAGGCAGGACACTAGAGACACACTGGATAAGAGAAAGAAAAGGTGGATTCAACAAATTTTGTACATGGGCTGGCATGGCATCCAGCTTCACGTGAGTGTGTGCTCAGAACGCAAGGAAAAACAGGCTCAATAAGACAGATGTACATGAATACAGCAGGCTGAGACTGTGGGTGGATCCTGGGGCAGGCATATCACATTTAGAGGACAAATGTGTACAATGGAGTTAAATTCTTATAGTGTGCCTAGGAGAAGCAAAGCGCTCTCCTAAACCCCATATAGAGAACTTCTTGGATTGTTCTTCCTCCCTTCTTTGCCCAGCAAATGTCTTTAGATAGAGATCAAATACCGTCTTCCCAATGAAACCTTTGCTGGCTGACTTCCTAGGAAAACAAGCAATTTCTTCCTCTGTTCATCACATCAGTCTCTTCATACCTTTACTACCATGCTAATCAAGCTGCTTTGTCATCGTCTGCTCACAAGTCTGCCTCCTCCACCAAAGTACAGGTTCCCAGGAAGAAGGGACTATGTCTGATACATCCTGGAGTCCCTAGTACCTGGCACAAGAAATGCTCACTCTATTTCTTGAATGAATGAGTCAGAGTTATTTATTCATGAATCAGGATCGTGTTGAAACATGCATAATAATTAAATGTTAAAATATTTTGAGGTCAGATACGTAAGAGTAGTCATATTCACAGTCAGAATGAATCATATTTTTGTATCAAAATAGAAACCCTTTCTATTATTTTCTGCTCAATCATAACTCAATGCCAACGTTTCAGCCTCTTTGGTACATAATCAAGAGTATAGATACACATTTATAAATAAAGGACCCTGAACATGATGCAGCAAAAGGTAATGAAATAATTTATCAATTTCAATCGAGCTGAACAGAAGTCTTTGAAAAGCTAGAAACAAATCTGCCATCTTTTTCTATGGAAGGAAAATGTGCATATAAGTGTCTCACTTTACTTTGCATTTACGTGAAGGGGATATTTTGATCAGACAGCAGTCTAAGTGGGCTAGTATTAGGAGAAATGGTTTGGGACTGAGGATTCAAAGAAAGGAAAAATTCACTCAACTATTTGGTTTTTAATGTCGAGACCTAAGAAACACCCATTTACGGGTACAAAAATGGAGAACCCATTCCTCTGCTCCCTCACATATTACTTTTTCCTCTAAGGGCAACTAAGCGATATGTTGAGGCCATGGCTATGCTCCTGGGGAAAGAGGCAAGAGAATGAACAGGTGGTTTTCACGGCATGTAGAACAAAAACTGGACCCCAGGGAAGGATGGACAAACGTGTTTTCCATGGCTTGTCACCAGGGGCAAGCAAGGAGGAGAGCTGAACTGCAAACTGCTGACTGCGATCGGCCCCTCCTTCTCCCCCCAAACCCAGGAGTCCCTCTGCAGTGGCCGTCTGCACAGGGACGCCGAGTTTGCTGATGCTGCCCATTCCCATCCCCGCCAGAGCCCCAGCCTCACTAGATACAAGTCAGGTCAAAAAAGGACTGGGGAGTTTTGCCCACTGCCTATTAGGCCATTTTCTTTTAGTCAATAATAAGATTTTGATTGTTCTAGACATTTCCTTTAGTATGTTAACTTCTCTTTTCATTTTACCTTTCTTTTTACTCAACAAAGAGTCAGAGGGAATGGACTCAAGGAAAACAGTTCTAAGCACAGACAGACTCTTCTCTGGTAACGATGATAAGCACTTAAATAGCATTTTGTCATTTACATTATTCCATTTGTTATTCCTAACAATCACACAGGCAGGAAGAACAGCAATTGTTTTCCCCTTTCATGTAGGAGAAAACTAAGTTTCTGGGAGATTTCATGGTTTACTCAAGATCATCTGGCCAGTGTGTGTTTCTGATACCGGATAAAGTTTTCCTTATCAGTACCCCATGATCTTTCCTTTAATCCGAGCTGACTTGACAGAGACCCACCTAGGACCCTACAAAGTTCTCCCAAGTTAGCCCCATTCAACCTCTTAGTTGTAGAGGTGGCCAAGGAAAGCTGACAGCCTTACTCTAAAGACCCAGAACTAGTGATCCAAGAACTGCCCATCTTAACCTTGCCTTCTCCCCTCAACCAAGGAAACCAACAGCTGAGCTCCAAAGACAGCTAACAAATATGACTGAATAGGAGGGTGGCCAGTGATCGAGCCATCCTGTACTGATCCACAAATTCTGATGATGTGGAAACAAGCAAGTTTCCTCATGTCGAATGTTATCACCTCTAGAAACGTGCGAGGGGACACTCTGAGCAAGAAGAGCTTATAGTCACAGATAGAGCACGAATCAGAGCACGGAGCGAGTCAGAAATTCAGGAAGCCACTCTCTTCTTAGACGTGTGCTATCCAGTACAGCAGCCATTAGCCACATGTAGCTATTTCATTTCAATTTTAATTAATTAAAATTAAATAAAATTAAAAATTCAGTTCCTCAGTTGCACTACCCATATTTCAGGTGCTGAATAGCCACACATGACAAGTAGCTACCGTATTGGACAACACAGATACATAACAGTGCCCTCATTGCAGAAAGTTCTGTTGGACAGGGCTGCCTTGCACTGTTTTCCTCTTGACAGTGGGACTGAAGTTTTTTCTTTTAGGCATAACTCAGAAAGAACTCGAGTTACTTTAGGCAGATGCCACTGCGGAGGGCAAAGTGAAGAAATGATTGCTTCCCCAGCCACATGCCTACACCACACCCAGGGTCACCACATTATACAAATCCAGGGGTACTGTTCACGTTCACGTCACAATGTATGTGAGCCTCATCTTCTAGAGTCGTTCAGTGCTTGTCCTGTATCACGCCTGCCTATGGCAACCTTGATCATCCCAAATTCACAATTTCTTCTTCAAGTGTTTCATGTCATGCCCTCAGTATTCAGGAAAAATAAGGACCTTGCAGTGCTAAGCTCAAAAGAAACTTAGAGAAAAGGACACAGCAGCAGCATCAAAAAGAATTTTTAAAATATCTTACCGGAGTCAAGGTGCTCTCTTGTGAAATCCTATTATTACTTCTGCACTGCCAGTTTCTCCTTCTAAATCTCATTACAGATGCTTCTCTAACACCCACTGTTTACCCAACAGCAGAAATCAACTCCCACTCAGAAAACAGCCAGGTACCGCCACTCCAAGACTCATAGATATCAGAAGTAAATACTTTATAAGAACATGTTCAAAATTCATATTACAGGTGAGTATTTCAGATTTCTGTCTGTAACTTTCTTTCCACCGGTGTTGCAAATTAATTGATCAGGAGAAAAAAGAATGACAGGTGTGTTCCTCACTTCTGACACACAGAAACTCCCACTACCACCATCCAAATGGGGTGTTTCGAAGTGTGCTATGTATATTTAAATGTTTTGTAAGAGGTTCTTTTCTCATTAGCTTAAATTGGAATAAGATGCTTCCATATGGCTGCAGGGCATTAAAAAAGTTAGCAGAACTTATAAAATAACAAAATTAACATAAAATAACCTTATAATTAAAAAATTGAGGAACACCATCCAGTAAGTCAAATGCCATGCTAAGAATACTCCTGGAGTGCCAGAAGGTGGGGCGACTGCCAGAGAGGTGGAAAGAAAGACACACCACAGAGGTATTCCTATAATCTATGAGAAATGAAAATGTTTTCTAAGCTACTTTTTTTTATTTTTTGAGGAAGATTAGCCCTGAGCTAACATCCGCCACCAATCCTCCTCTTTTTGCTGAGGAAGATTGGCCTTGAGCTAACATCTGTGCCCATCTTCCTCTATTTTATTTGTGGGATGCCTGCTACAGCATGGCTTGATAAGTGGTGCATAGATCCATGCCTGGGATCCGAAACAGTGAACCCAGGGCCGCCAAAGCAAAGCACATAAGCTCAACTGCTACACTACTGGGCCGACCCCTCTAAGCCACATTTTTCAAGATAACTTTTCTACACATCTCTCTCTCTTTCTCATCCTCTTTAGTTGGGGGACTACATCTTTTCACTTGGACTTGGTGTAAGGGAGCTGTGTTTCTGAAAAAAGAGGCCCTTTTTCTTTCCATAGACATGTATTTATAAGCAGCTGGAGAAAAAAATAATAGTGTAAAAACAAGGCAAGATGCAATAGAAAACACTTAGAAATCATGATCATGGGTCTAAAATCCATGGAAGAAAGTTTATTTTAGCAAGACAGTAAAAAAAGATGACTCCAGCAACACAGCAATCAACTTGGGCACTGTGTGAAGTCTGCATCCTGAGTCAGCAAACATGTAAATCAAGGCACATATTATATTTAAAGTAGTACAATAAATGTGCACCAAATGAAGGTGGTCCCAAAATGTTAGCCCTCTATGGCTAGACATTGTGTGAGAAATCTACACGATTAATCAAGCACGATAATTCAAGAAAATAGGTCCAGATTAGGGATTTTTTAGCTCCACTTATCCCGAGGACCACTACAAAATCTCTATGAGATGCTCTATCTTCACTGTCCAGGCTGTTGACATTGCCACATCAACGGACAATGAAAGTAAACATTTGTTGAATTCTACTATAATACATTTATCTAAGACTAATATTTCATTGGTTGATTTTTTAACTTTAAATAGGGCAATGCCCTTTGTCTTCCCTAAAATGAATACCCTAATTCATTCTTCAATTTTACTCCTTATTGATAAGCTTAATCAAAATTAATGCAACCATTTGTCAAAACAACAAAATCCAACAAAGCTACTATTGACTTTCTGGAAAAAGTTATTAATTATCAATTTGTGATAAATTTTGAAGATAATTTCCAGTTACCAATGCAAATTTGTCCAAAAAAATGGCAACCTTCCAATTTTTGTTTAACTTCATAAGAGTTACAATTGAAAACTGCAATCCCGCAGTTTGCTTACTGCCAGCAAAGTATTCTATCTAGGCCAGTCATAAAAAGATCCAGGTTCTCAGTACAATTCCTACCAGCAGTAGCAAATCCCAAAGTAATACTCAGAAAGGTTGCTCAAATGAAAGCCCCCAGGGGATATCATGTTATCACTCAACAAACACTTACAACAAAGTCCATGGCCACATCCTGGTTTTGTTACCCCTGGGAACTGTTTCACCTCTGTAATCTTAAATTCACATACCCCAATATCCAACTGCAATCCATTATCAATCCCCCTCTTTTCCACTCCCCTGTTCCAGCCATACCAACTGCCGCCATCTCTTGAGACTACACCTCTCTTCTCATCCCTCTTCTTCCAACCAATCAGACCCGTTGACTTCACTTGCCTCCAGTTCAGGGCTCCTTCACCTTCAAGTTAATTCCTCCCCTCACGCCCTTCCTGTACCACACACAGCCTACACATTCCCAGAATGAGTTCAATCCAACGTCCATCGATGCCTCTCCAGTGTAGGGTTTGCCAAGTGCTGCAGGAGAAAAATAAACCACACAGACTGGACTAGTGATAAATTTGTAGTTTCTGGTTTCAGCACATCCTATAAATATTTTCTGGGGAGGCATCCAGGCAGTTCCCTTTCCCATTTACTCAAATATTTACTACCCTCTCGAGTACCTGGGTCCACCCTTTTCTCCCCTCTCTATCAGCAAATGACCTCATCTCTTCCTTTATGGTAAAAATAGAGGCCACTGAGCAATACATTTTATCAGCTTTCAGGCCCTCTTCCCAACTACCTCCAAATTTCCTTGTATTCTTGTCAATCCTTCCTACACTTCCCCCAATTACAAAGAAAAAGCCATACCTTTTATTTAAGGCTTCCTTCTCCCACTTTTGGCCTTGATCTCCTTCTGTCTCCCTCTGGGATCATGCACCACCAATCATTCTCTCTTCTGTCTCTAACCTTTCCCCGCCCTCTGCCTGATTCCCTTCAGCCCACTAAAATGCTCATCTTCTTTAAAAGAAAGAACAGCTCTCCTTCGACCCCATGCCCTTCTCCAGCTACCTGTGCATTTTTCTCCTTCTGGGCAAACTTCTTCAAGGAATGATGTCTCTTCCTCTTTCATTTAATGCCAAATGCACTGCCGTCCAGCATTTTTCTCCACTTGCTATGACATCACTCTTTTTTCTATTTCCTTTAACCCCTGAGTCTAGTTATTTTCAGTATCCATTTCTCCCTGTAAATGCTGATGTTTCCTAGGGTTCCATAAAACATAATCATACCATTTATCAGCTAAACCAGGACGCTTTTAAGAGTGTCAGGCAGGACACGGCACTTTGCTAACCCTGGCTATGGTCCTCTCATTGGGTCACCCACACATTCAGCCTGAGCCACCTTCCCTTCTCACATAACTCCCCCTCCCCTCAAATAGTCTGATGAAGTATCCACATCTCCAGCCCCGAGCCTTTGGGAGTACCAGAGCCATAGCTGTGGCTTTTTTGTTTTGTTTTGTTTTTTTTTTTTGAGGAAGATTAGCCCTGAGCTAAATAGGGCCAGTCCTCCTCTTTTTTGCTGAGGAAGCCTGGCCCTGAGCTAACATCGTGCCCATCTTCCTCTACTTTATATGTGGGACGCCTACCACAGCATGGAGTGCCAAGCGGTGCCATGTCCGCACCCGGGATCCGAACCGGTGAACCCCGGGCTGCCAAGAAGCGGAACGTGCGAAGTTAACCGCTGCGCCACCAGGCGGGCCACTGCTGCGTTTTTTTAAATTGCACAAATCCTACTGTAAACCTCACAGACACTTGAGATACAATAGACCCCCCCCCCCCCCCGCCAACAGAATACACTGCTTCTCTCTCTGCCCACCGCATTCACTGTCTGTCAATGGCATCACTGTTCCTCCAATCACCAAAGCCAGAAACCTCAGTCATCCTTAATGTCCCTTCTCCCTCCTTCCCACCAAAATAACATCAACAGTAAACTGGCATCACATTCTGTCAATTCTCTGTCTTGAGAATCTCTTAAACCTCTTCTCACCTCTCCATTTCTAAGGCCATTGCCCTCTTCCTCTGCTTAGAACAATCTTCCTTGACTTTTTGTAAACTCATGCATGTCCCCTTTTTCCTAAACAGAAATACCCCTCATCCTGCACCCACCCAGCCCAATCCTGAACGACTCGTCTCCTTTAACTGGTCTCTTGGCATCTACCTTGGTTCCTTCTGGGTCTTTCTCTATTCTGCTTCTAGTTATCTGCCTTAAAAGAAATCTAATCATCATGCCACAAAATCCTAAAACTTCTAAAATCCTGCAAAACTCCTCACCCTGTCTTAGAGGCTTCATCATGGTCTGTTCCTGTCTACATTTCCAATCTCATATCCCACTACTCCTAACTTACCCTTCCCCACTGCCCACTGCCACTCAAGGGTCCAAAGCCCTTTTCCCTTTTTAGCTGCCTGGCAAATTTCCACTCTACCTTGAAGATTCTTCTGCTTGGGTTTGAACGCCACCTTCTCCCTACAGACCTCTCTGTTCTCCACAGCACACCTGTTTCCACCATACTGTGATATTCGCACCCAGGACTGCCTCCACAAGGCGGCTCTAAGGCTCTGGGGGCAGGGGCCCCTTCTTATTCCTCTTTGCCTTCCCCATGCCCAGAACACAGGAGGCAACTATTAAATATCTGAGAATCAATAAGTGAATTAGTTAATGAGTAAAAATGAAATAACATGAGCCAGGACGTCTGCAAATATAGCACAAATATGAATCACATATAAACTACGCACATCATCAAGTGAAGGGGGTACCTCCTCCTCTCCATTGATGAGCCACATGTTATGCTTTCTGGACAGAATACGACTGCATAGAACTATGCAAATATAAAGGGTTCTCGATAATATTTGATAGCCATAACAGTACAACTGAACAAACGAATTACTACTTCTAGGTCCAAAGTGTCAAAACTCCACATTTTCCAGAGGTAAGGTTCCTAACGGTAGCAAGGGCCCGTTACAGAAACTGAAGAACGGGCATTTATACAAGGGATAGAAGATCACGTCATATTAGCTATATTAGACTGTGGAGTAAATCATAGGAATTTATTCTTGGCCTCATCTGTAAAACCGGATGAAATGAGTGATCGATACAATTACAGATCAGCATTTCCAAAACTGTGTTTTGCAGAAACTGTAGTGTTCTCAAAAATATGAACAATACCACCACTAGCTGTCATTTACTAAGGATACTCCATGTGCCAGGCACAGTGCCAAGTATTTTACACACAATTATTTAATTTAATTTTCATTACAACTCTATGGACATCTATTATTAGTATGCCCCCCTTTAAAGAAACTAAAGCCTAAATGTATAACTTTTGCTAAGTTCCATAGTCCAGATGCATATGGCTGTAAAGCCAGAGTTGTTAACCATTGATGCCATACGAATAAGCTCAAGTTCAGGCAAGCTTTGCAAACTTGGGACACGAAGGTCCCCCGCTTGGAGGTTACAGTCCCATTAACATTATAAAGACTCCCACAAGTTTCTCAGTGAAGAAAGCCTTTTATCATTGTCTAACACATTCCTCAAGCTTATTTGACCCCAGGAACCTTTTTTAATGGAGCCATTTGTAACATATCAGGGGGCACATGTTTTGCAGAATACAATTTGGCTTTAGATGATAACCAAAAGGATTATGAACTCACTGACGCCAGAAAGGAGAAAGGAGCTAATTGCAGTATTCGTTACAGGTGATAAAGCTAGTGAGGCATTTGTGTCACAATCTCAAATGCCAGGTGACATAACGATGGTGACAATATTCATGAGTCAAATGAAAAGTATTTTCCACTCATGGAAGTAGACGCCAATGCCCTTGATTTGATCCCATGAATTGCAAAGCCAATCCAAGACGCCAATTTGCCAAAGGGACAGTGGTGGTAAAGGCTGCTTGACTAGTGGCACGGTTTTCAAATTTTAAGGTCACACGGTGCTTGCTTGTGCTATTCTCTAGTCTTGCCACACTTCCTTCCTTTCTAGGACACTCACAACCTTAAAAGCAATCCTGGGCTTCCAATAAAACAGATTATTCTGGGAGACCTAATAGTTAGAAGGCTGGAGAACAAGTGACTCTGTTACAAACAACTCACTTGGCAATTCCACTGTATTGCTCTCTATTATTCATTCAAATTCCAATTATTGACCACCTACCACGTGTCAAACTCTACACTAAGAGGGAAAGACAGCCTTTCCCTCAAGGAGCTCACAGCCTGAAGGGAAGAAAGCAACATACAGAGATAAAGCAAGAGACTAATGCAGTGCTGTCATAGAAAATGGGCAGAATGCTCCGTGTTCTCTCAGTCTGATTCTTTCTAGAAGGGAAGAGGATTCGAAAAGTCTTCATATTCCTCATCCTCAAAGTAAGTACATCTATAATGAAACCTGCCTTCCAAAATCTTAAGGGAAAATGCAGGTTAGAGGTAGAAGAGAAAAGCAGATTAAAGGAGCATGCAATTTGAAAGGCAGCCAAAATGTTCATGGTGGGCAAAGCCCAGAAACCAGAAATTGAGATGCCTGCAGTCTGGTTTTGATCCTGAGTGACCTTTGCCTCTCTTTCTTCTATCCTACATGGATGCAATAGAGATAATTTAATATAAGGTGATGGGCAAAGCTTTATAATTAGTGGAGTAAAATAGAAAAGACAAACAGCTCATTTAAGATCCATTATAACAACTATTACAGAAAACAAATATATTTCTGTATATAAATAACCTTAATAACTTTATGTGGACTTTACAAGATTAAAATTAAGTTACAGAATTACTTCTTGCCTACAGACTTTGTTTTCCACTGAACCGTTCATCTTCTAAAGTCACATGAGTTCAAAGGGATCTTTATATGACTGGCTTTTCCCAAAATTACTTATCTGACAATCTCCAGTTAAATAAATTCACATCTACATTCCACACTCCCAGCATACATGAGATAGATGCATTATGAAAATGAAGGGACAAGAACCAACCAAATGATCTTCTCTCATGAATCACACTAAAATACTCACATGTTCTTTCTCTAATTATCATTACTGATAGATTTTATTTTTAAAAACAGTTTTAGATTGGGAAATTAGTACAGAGTTCCCACATACCCCATCACAAAGTTTCTCTATTATTAACATCCTACATTAGTGTGGTACACTTGTTACAATTAATGAACCAATTTTAACTCACAATCATTAACTAAAGTCCATTATTTATTCAGATTTCCTTAGTTTTTTCCTCATGTCCTTTTTAGGTTCCAGAATCCCATCCATACATTTAGTTGTCATGTCTCCTTAGGTTTCTCATGGCTACAATCATTTCTCACTTTCCTTCTTTTTGACAACCCTGACAGTTTTGAGGAGGACTGGCCAGGTGTTTTGTAGGATGCCCTCTCTATTGGAATCTGTCTGATACTTTCCTCGTGATTAGACTGGGATTGTGGGTTTGTGGGAGGAAGATCACAGAGGTAAAGTGCCATTTTCATCAGTCATGTCAAGGCTACATGATACCAATATGATTTATGACTGTCGATGTTGCCCTTGATCGCCTGGCTGAGGAAGTGTGTATCAGGCTCCTCCACTGTCAAGCAACCCTTTTCTCCCCTTTCCATACTGTAGGAAGGAAGTCTCCATGTGCAGCCCACACTTAAGGAGCGGGGAGGTATGCTCCCCATCCTTTAGGGCGCAGTATCTACATGATTTATTTGGAATTTGTTTCTTCTCCTGCATATACTAATTTATTCAATCATTTACTTGCATCAGTATAGACTAATGGATATGTATTTTGTACTTTAGGTTATAATCCAATACTACTTTATTTTGTTGCTCAAATTGGTCCAGCTTTGGCCACCAGGAGCTCTTTCAGTTGGCTCCTGTCTTCCTTTGACATATCCTCATCAAGGTGGTTCTTTTCTTTCTTTCTCTCTTGTTGAGCCCTTCCTTACTTTCCAGCAGTATAAGATGCTCCAGGTTTATCTTGTCTATCTCCTGCCCCGATCCTAGAATCAGCCATTTCTCCAAGGAGTCCTGTTTCCTCTCATTGGAGACTGGTGTTAGAAACTAAGATCTGGGCACTAAGTATGCTTGTTGCTACTGAGGTGTCATTTTGTTTAAGCCTTCTCAGATGACACAGCAAAGAAATATAGGTGTGTTTACTAACCTGTATGTGTGTGCATATATATATATATAAATCTTTCTATATGCAGCTATCTTGTTATATATAAAGTTAAACATTACATATTTTTTTAAAGAGATTATGCCATTCAATTTTTTTTAGGTAATTTTTGTTTTTTTGGCAGGGAAGATTCTCCCTGAGCTAACATCTGTTGCCATTCTTCCTCTTCTTTTTTTTCCTTCCCCAAAGCCTCAGTGTGTGGTTGTCTGTCCTAGCTGTAAGCCATTCTAGTTCTTCTGTGTGAGTCACTGCCACAGAATGGCAACTGACAGACAGGTGGTGTGGTTCCCAACCAGGAAGCGAACCTGGGCCACCAGAGCAGTGGGCACCGAACTTCAACTGCTAGGCCATCAGGGCTGGCTCACATTATGTACATTTTAATTCTCCAGAAAATGTCAACTTTCTTAAGTTTTATATTTAAAGTGTCTCAGAAGAAAACTATGTCATTCACATTTTAAATTTCCCACGGCACCTAGCAGTGAGTGATCCATGAGAGTTCACTGATCTGAAAGTCAGAGCTCAAGACTGGGTCCAGATCTGCCTGGCAGTAGTGGGGAAGCCTCAGTCTCCTCGCCCATAAATAGGTATAACAATGGTACCAAGTGCAAAGGATTGCTGGAGAGTTAAATAAAATAATGTATGTCAATATTTAGAACAGAATCTAACACACTATATGCATTTAATAAATGGTAGATAAAATAAATTTCCAGCTTATGGGAAATATTTTCAAGAGTAAAAAATAAAATGGTATGATTTTAAGTTTAGACTTCTTTATGTTTGGTTGTGTTACTCATTTTTACCACCTGACTTAAAAGCAAGCATCAATTTAGATGTATTATTTTACTCCCAATATACTCTTTTGAAAGATTAAGCCAGCAATAACGTTACTAGTCATGTTACTCCTGCCTGGCGGCACTAAGGAACTGATTCTGAATGCACACTATCACAATCCATTTCAAGGAGTGTTAATGGGTTAAAAACAGGTGTCACAGTGAAGAAGAGAGAGCAATGAGACACGGGATTGCAATTTCCACATCTCCCCACTCCATCAGAATGTCAATCATTCAACACCAGGCATGCCATTTAATAGAAGGGAGTCAGGGTTCCCAGAGAAAATAATTTCAATTCCTACAGCTGATTAGAACTGTCTCAATACTTGGAAGACCTGTCTCTGTAAATCTGGCATAACATGATCAGAAATGTCTTCCATCTTTGATGAGAAGATAGATAACTACACTTGGCAAAGAAACTGCACTATGTCTACTTGAAGGGCCAAATGAGATGCGAGTCACACATAGTAAGCATTATGTTTTCTGAGGACCAATTTCAAGTTAATGTGCATGAGTCCTTAATGCATATTCTGGTGCTTTTAAAGATCACTTAGACAGTCACTTAAACTAAATCTGATTTTCTATTTTTTCTACAAGTCTATAGCCTAATGGTCAGAATGGGCTAAAGCATCATGCTTGTTTAGCATAGACCATATGAGTGGTTTGACATTCTAGCAAAGCAGGCTTGTGGTATATAAGACGTGAGTGGTTCCTGGGAACTGAGCAGAACGTGTAAACCCCTCATCAAGTCCAGTCAATGATGCAGGCCCACTGGGTACCTACACAGCACCATGGAACGACGCAGTTCATCTGAGGAGCTCGGCATAACCAGTCTAGATTAGCAATGCTGAGTGGTCTACAGAGGAGGCAGGCCAAGGCCCAGAGATGGCCTGTGCTAGTGGGTGGAATGTCAAGTTCAGACCTCATGCTGAAGACGGAGACTTCTGAGCACAAGGCTTGTCAACAAGTGCAGGGCCAGGCTAGTCAGTGGCAGAGAACAGAGTCTAAATCAAAGAATTTAGAAAGCTGTCTCAGAATTAACAACAGCCAGCACCCAGTTGTGTCCTAGGATATGGCTAGGAATCTCAGTTTAGGGCTGTCTGCCCTCTGCAAACCCCTGGAACAGCCCCTGACTGGCCAGTCCTGCCCTCATACTCCACACAGCACCAGGTAAGTTAGCTCATGTGCCTTCTCTGCTTAAAATGTTTCATTGGCATCCCATTATCTTCAGAGTAAAATTCAGAGCCCTACCTGCCAGTCTCTCCAGCTGCTTCAGCCACATTTTTCTTATTTCAGAGGCTGCAAGATTCTTTCCCACCTCTGGGCCTTTGCACATGCTATTCCTTCTCTCTGAAACTTCCTTCCTGCCATTCTTCACAGGCCTGGTTCCCACTAAACTTTCAATATTCTACTTAGATGTCATCTTCTGGGAGAGGTCTTTCCTGATCTTTCTCAAGTATCAACCCCCTCCCCCTCCTCTTTCATTATCCTCTGGCCCAGTTCACTATTTGTTTTCTGTATGGCACTTAGCATTGTTTAAGGTCACTTTACTTATTAATTTATTTACTGGGTTTGGGGTCTGATTCTACCACTCCAGCAGGAGACTCACGAGGGCAGGGAACCTGTTGGTTTTGTTGTCACTGTATATCCAGTGCCTAGCACATCACAGGCATTCAGTAAAAATCACTTGTGTTGAAAACATTACACTCAGTGAAAGAAGCCAGACACAAAATGCCACATATTATATGATTCTACGTATACAAAATGTCCAGAATAGACACTTCAGAGAGACAGATCCAATCCAGGGGCTGGGGAAATAGGAGGATGGGGAATGGCTGCTTAATGGGTATAGGGTTTTCTTTGGGGGTGATGAAAATATTCTGGACCTAGACAGAGGTAATAGTTGCACAGTACTGTCAATGTGATCAATGTCACTAACAGGAAACGTTACATTACATGTATTTTACCACAATAAAAAAATCGGCAGCATGAACAAGTCCTTACATCCTGCTCACACCATCTCCCACCTTTCTGGCAGACGACAGCCAGGAGGTAGGGTGCGTCTCCTCAGGGTGAGGCCAGGTAGCACACCTGCCGGATACGACTGAACAGACCGGCTGCTCATAAACTGAACCATCGAGGTGGACTCTCCACTTCTATCAAGTGAATTAATCCAATGGAAACCATATTCCGCTTGGGTTGTACATATACACAGCCAAACATGGAAGCCTGGTTCAAGTTACCTAATGTTAGTAGCCGAACCAGACAACAGCACAGCCAGTCGCTTCATTTCTACCATTGTCATGATCAATACTAATTGTCATGATCAATACTAATTGCCATGGCCAAATTAAATTCAAGACAAGCTGCACCGACTGTTTAGAAGCAGAAAATGAATCAATTACCTTTGGTGCAGTTCATTCATTTTACACACACAGAGGACAGGATGTGAGTTCCATGTATTTGTCCCATGTTCAAGCCAACCAAGCTGGCCCCGAGGGAGAATGGGAAACGGGAAACAGGAAATTTCAAAGCCAAGGGAGACCTCTTCTGTTCCCTTCCCCCTCCTGTGAGACCCACTGCCAGTGCTCACGACTAGAGGCTTGCCTTCACCATCTAAGAGCCTTGTTGTTAGTTGGAATATTTACTTCCATAATTCACCTACTTTTGCTATAACAGGTAAAACACAGTTTGGGGGTGAGGGCCAAGGTACTGGAAGTAAAATACACTTAAATTATAAAGTTATAAGGAGCTCTCTGGTGAAGTGTATCACTTTCCTGCTAAGACTGATCAGTCACTGAACCACCATTTTTCATGGATTCCTTCACTGTCTTTCAACATCTTCATCAGCCCCCTGTGAACTCTTGCACAGTCCTAGAAAAAAACCAGAGTGACTAGTGACAACTAAAACTGCATATCCAGGGAAAATATTGGGGGACACTGAGGAAATGAAATGCAAAAGATATATAAACATTATGTTTCCAACTATTGACACTTAAGTATAGGAATTTTAAAAATAAAATTTGCAGCTCAAAAGTTGAGATTAGCTTTTAGGACAAGGAGCAATGGGAAACCTTCTGAATCTCCCACAGTGTGTACCCTACATAAAACACAGAGCCTTTGTAGTACTATGAATAACTGAAACTACCTTTATGAGTTCACAGAAGGGAGACTCTTTCTAAACCAACTTCTAAAACTAGAATTCTTGATAAGCTGAACCTTACAGAGACAGAAAATTTAAAGGAAATATACATACTTTCTTAAGGACCTAAATTAGGTCTTTAACATGAAAATGGCTACATTGTATAGAAATGAATATAAATATCCAAATTTAGTTCATAATGCCAAAAACAAGACACAGATGCTCAATTATCCCCGAGAATTAGCCACCACAATATCATAAAACATGATGTCTCAGCCAGAAGGGTATACATAATGACCATATTAAGTATCCTGTCTGAAAATGCTTCTAAACTGTCTTTAAGAGAAGCAACCAATATCTATAAAACCTAGAGACAAATTTAAAGTCATGAGGGCCAGAGCCAGTGAACTACTGGTTAAGTTCAGCATGCTCCACTTTGGGAGCCCAGGTCCAGTTCCCGGGCACAGACCTACACCACTAGTCTGTCAAGAGCCATGCTGTGGCAGCACCTCACATACAAAAAGAGGAAGATTGACAGTGGATGTTAGCTCAGGGCAAATCTCCCTCAGCAAAAAAATAAATAAAGTCATGAAAACAATTAATTTAAAAATATTAAAGCTTTCTACTTCTATCAGACTGTTTTGAGACTCTCACATTCAGTATTCAATCTTCCATAACATGTTCTTATTCATCTATTCTACCTCCTAAGTAAAACACCCTGCTCTCTATAGAATTCTGGTGAGGAAAGAGGTCTTGGCCAATCATTTCTGTCTGCCTGCTGTTTCCACTAGATTAGTAATAATGTATCATTCGTTAAGCACTTAATGAATTTTCATACATTCTCCCAAAACCAAGCTTTTCCTCCCATTGATGGGAAGGAATCACTGGCTGTTACACAGCATACTTTACAAAGATAGTACAATACCTCCCATCCCCCATGCTCTTATGGAATGTGGCCTTGCCATAAAGAGGTGGGACCTGTGGTGCCTTGACCAATACAATATGGCGGAAATGATAATGACCAGTTATAGGCCAGGCCCCTAAATGGCCTGGCGGCTTCCACTTTCTGCCTCTTGAAAACCAGCAACCACATAAGAAGTGACTGCCCTGACACTGTCAGGCTGTGACAAGCTCAGGCCCCAAGGAGGGGCCCTGGAGGAGGAGCCCGATGAGAGAGTCCAAGGAGCATCGAAGCATCAGATGTGGAAGTGAAGACGCCATCTTGGAAGTGGACCCTCCAGGCCCAGCCAGCAAGACTGATGCCATGACGATCAGGCACAAACTATCCAGCCAAATCCTTCCTGCCTTCCTGACTCACAAAATCATGAGCAAAATTAAAAGGCTGTTTTAAGCCACTAAACTTTGGGGTTGTTTATTAGACAGCAACAGAGAACTGTAACATTGTCCCATGGACCCTTAGCTCTTGAAGAGTCTTAGATCTGAAAAAGATTTAAAGAGATTCTGGTTGAGCTCTCTGTCTTAAGTGCACCAAAGTATAATTTACCCCAATTTACTAGGAGAGCAACTGAGGCCCAGAAAGTTAAGTGGTTGCCCAAGATAGCAGAGCTTATCCATCATGTTGTCTCAGGCAACCAGAGGAAGAAGCCTAGTACTCTGTTCTCTTGCTTTGTTCTTGCTATGCGGCCACTCGCCTAGTGGCTTCTTCAAGCTGTTGAGCAGAGCATGAATGTAACAGTGAAGTAAATGGAGAACCAAGGCCTTGTGACTCAAAAAAAAAAAAATGGCCAGTAACAGACATAGCAGATTTCAGTTCACCAAAGCCACGTTTCTAATTTAGCTGAACCTCAGAAGTGACTAATGACTTCCCCAAATTAGGGTGACTTTGTCAGGTGAGTCCACTCTGCTCTCAGTAGCGTCAGGGGAAAGGCTGTGGAGCATCCTGAGACTGAGCTGGCTACAAAAACAGTTGCAGTTAAGTTGATGGAGTCAGTGGGAGAGGCATGAAGAAGCAGAAATGGGCTGGTGACTGGCCTCTACTCTTCACAGTTCCTACAAAGGTCAAGAAGAAGCAGTGTTGCACCATCTGCTCAAAACAGCCACAGAATGAAAGCCAACTGAAATTCTGAATGTAAAAGTAGCAAATTTCAAATTGCCCCATTTAATAAGCTGGATGTATCCTCTTCAATCTCCTCAAAGATTCTATACACATGGGAAAACATGAAGAAGCCAGGGCTTCACGGCACGGCTTCTGCACAAAGGAAGAACATATTCTACTCCTGTCAAAATGCACTCATTCCCTCACGCTCCAGGTGCCCCTTCCACACTGATCCCACTCTCACAACTCCTTCTAGCATGGCCTCTGGAAATCCTTCTCACTGAAAACATACCACCCTCACTCACTGTATTTGATAACACTCTCTCCACATCCAGCTCTTAATGGCAACCAGGCTCTTCTCTGAGGACAATGCCTCCCCAACAGCTCTAGCCAAGGAAATCCACGTGTTCCCTCACATCCTCTGCACTACAGAGCCGTAAAGTGAGGTGAGGAATAGGAAGTCTTACAATGTAATGAACAATACGATCAACTGCCTATTGAACATATTCAGCTTGGGTATCCCATAGGAACTCAAATTCAACATGGGGAATTCTCCCTCTAAAATACAAATGTGTCCTCCTCATTCCGTTTAAATTCTTCAATGGTCCACTCTGCCTAGAGGATAAAACCCAACTTTCTTAACATTGTGCACTAGATCCCCTATTATCTCAACCCTATCCAGCCCTTTAGTACAATATTTCACCCCTTGCTTTCTCACTCTGTTGCCTGTAGCTCCCAGAACACTTCATGCTGTTTCTTATCTCCACAGCTTTGCTAATGTTGTGCCCTCTCTGTCTGGGTTCTCACCACCTCTCCATCCTTTCCCACACTTCACCTGGTTATCTCCCAGTCACCATTACATAGAGTTCAGCCGTCCCTGCTGCTAGGAAGTGAATACCTGATATCACCCTTCATCTTTCACCAAGTGTAGGTCAGGTTCCCTGCCTCTGTGATCCTGTAAGAGACGTGGATGACTTCTATCACTATAGCTCTAGCACCTTATACAATATTCATTACTAATGTAGTTTAAAGATACGAGGATTTACTCTGTTTCTCTAGTACCTCATACCAAGCCTGGCATTATAGTAGATGCTCAAGAAACCTTTAATGAATGGATGATTAAATGATTACATGGCTGTAAGACTCAGAGGATAAGTCTGTACCAAACTGTATCAGTTATCTATTACCGTGTAGCAATATTACAACCAACTTAGTGGCTTAAAAGAATACACACTTATTGTCCTATAGTTTCACTGGGTTAAGAATCCGAGTACAGGTTAGCAGGGTCTTCTGCCCCAGGGTCTCACAAAGCTGTCATTAAGATGTTGGCCAGGGCTGTGGTCTCATCTGAGGCTCGACTGGGGAAGGAGCTGCCTTCAAGCTCACGTGGTTGTTGGCAGCATTCATTTCCTTGTGGACTGTTGGACTGAGGGCCTCACTGAGCTGACAGCTGGAGGTAACTCTCAGTTCCTTCCGACATGGCCAGAATGGGAGAGGGTCTCTCAGTAAGACAGACATTACAATCTTGTGTAATGTAACCATAGAAGGCCTTGGCTGGATTATATTGGTTAATCACAGGGCCCACACACACTCAAGGGAAGGGAATTACACAAGGGCATGACAAACAGGAGGTGAGAATCACAGGGACCATCTTGGATTCTCTTCACCACACAAAAAAAATGGTTTTGAGAGAACTCACCAGAAAGGCTGTGTAGCTAAAACAGCAAGGAGAGGACTGAGAACAGCAAGAACATATTAAGTATCTTTAAAAGGAGTATGTTTACATGTGAAACTTACTGCACAATCTGAAATAACTTTTTTCTCTTTATGGAAATGACTTTTAAGTTACTAGAGAATTCTACAATTAATAAAAAATTTATTTAAGGCATAGCTCAGGGTTTGGGGGCAAATATTAAATTTAAAACATTGACCATTATCTACTTCTACATTCCTTTCAGCATCATTATTTTTGTAACTGCCTCTTTAGATGAGCTAGAACCTTCTTAAATCATTTATTTTTTTCCATCCATTTTACAGGGTGCTTAGGGCCCAGGAGGCAGAGCTTTATTTAATATATCTCAATAATTTATAGCCAACAATACACTAAGGGAAATGTCAACCTAATAAAAACTGAAATTTGAAAAGTGAGAAATGTTCAAATTTCCCTCAGAGAAAGAGAAATTTATGAAAATAAGGCACGTCAAGGAAGTATATTAAAATATTTCAAAACAAAGAATGTGCTCAATGCATTAGCCATTTTTAGATGTGTCCCTGTGGGCTATGCCACATCTATAACAAACACGGCAGCCTGAGACTAAGCTATGAGTGGGCCTGTCATTCTTCAGACAAATCAGCACTGAATGTGGCCAATGTCACAGCAGTCACTTCAAGGTAGAACTTCATCTCAAGGCCTTCCTGTCTCCTCCCTTTAAAGGGCTTTGATCCTGTTTATAAACGCCATGTTTCCCCCCCTTTGAATGGTCCTCTGCTCCCTCGGACTCGGGGTTAATCAAAACAGCATGGAGAAGTCCCCAGATGCTGTCCAAGCAACATTATGAATGAGGGGGAAAGAAAAAAACAACTCTGTTTTTCCACCAAAACATAAAGCTACAAGCAACCATCTACAGAGACTTGGGGGCCAGGCCATCCTGGTCCCCCAAAGCCAAAGAGGTCACATTCTCCACAGTGGAAACAGCCTCTCAGATCTCTCTTGGGTTCAGTGTAAGAGAACTTTCCAGTAAACTTTTCAGCCTCTATGTAAGTTCTAGGTGCAGCCAACATCTACAATTCCATTTTCAGGGTTTACCCAGTGAAATTCAACAGCACCCTGAAGATTCAAGGGGAAAAGCCCCCTTCCTCAAGGGCAAAACCAGGTTGTAGAGGGCATGGCTAATGCCTCGGGGGAGGACTTAAATGCTGAGGATGTGACTTTTCCATTAAGCCTGCAATTCACCAGCCCTGGCGCTAACCTGGCTGATGTTGGGCTCATGCTAAGTAACAGGGACTTAAAAAAAGAGCATGAGACATGGGTTTTAGGATCAGAACAGTCATCACTTACTGACTGGATGGGTTGTTCCACTTCTCTGAGCCTCATTTTTGTCCCCTGTTAACTGCCTGTTTCATAGACTGGTAGCCTGAATCGGGTTCAGACATCTCTGAGCACATTTGGTGAGCATAGGTGAGGGGGAGTCTGTCAGATATACTATGCATGAGAAATTGGGGTGCTTCCAGGAGTTTATCTGAATTTATCAAATTTCATCCAGAATTTTATTCTGGAAATTTATCTGAAGGGGAGAGAGAGCTGGCTCACCAACTTGACTCAGCGTTGGAGGTGAGCAGTGCTTCTGAATACAGCAGATGAGAGGCCGCACAGATCCAGCCCCAGGCCAGACCCATGAGCTTGGCCTGGGCCCAGAAAAGAGAAGGGCAGCATGGAGAAACCAAAGGAACCTTTTTCATGAGGGGCTCTGGGTGACATGGGAGCAAAAGCAAGCTGCTCTGGTATCCCTGAGGCAAAGGATGCCAACGAACCTGAGAGAGGAGCAAACTCCTTGTTTGCAGGTAACAACCTAGCCCTATTGTAATGAAGGCTCTGAGGAACACAGAATATTGGTCCCCAGAGGGTGCATTCAACAAGACTCACCAAACATTAGCTGAGCACCGATCTTACACTGTGCTTGAAAGTGCAGAGACAGCACCCGGAGAAGAAAGCACCAGAAGCCAAGGCAGAAAGTGTAGTGTTGGAGTCAACAGGAGTGCAGAGGGGGCTCAGGGAACAGACAGGAGAGGAGACATCTCCCAAGGGACCCCCAGGTACTTGAGGGGGATTTTGCCATGGGTGAGATGACATGGTGCACCGTGGAGACCAGAGTCTCTAACATCATTACTACCAGTATGACCCTCATTGTCATTATACAAGCAGGGCAGGCTAGGGAGATTCGGGTCATTAGCACAATTATTCATAGGGGGAAAAGTTTGGAAATCTTTTTTTATAAATCCAGATTTCAGAAAATTTTCTTTAAAGCAAACCAGGAGAAAGGAAAAATATTTCTTCAGTTATTGTGAGGCAAGAAACTGCTCCTATGATCAGACCAAGACAAACTGTGCTAATTAAATTTCCTTTCAGTGACATGTTTTGGTTTTCCCAGCTCATCTACTCAGGGCTTCCTCATTTACTCAGAACCCCATGCGAACCCCACTTCTCTGGGGGAGCAAGGGGGGCTGCTGCAAGGCTTCTGTTTCGATGAGGCACAAGATGGAAATTCAGGTCACATTTCCTAAAAGATGACTTCTGAGAAATACCCAATCTGCTCCCCACCGCTCAAGAGTTCTTCAAACTCCATTTTAATTAACCATGTTTCAAAGGAAAAGTCCTTTGTCTATTTGTTCTTTAAACAGGGAGTTCAGGTCTTCTTCCATTTGAAATTGTTTTATTGACTCGCCTTGCAACAATTCCCTCAGGTAGGCATCACCAGCAGATGCAATTCAGCTAAGGACCGGATTCGATTACTGTCAGGTAAACATCTTCCCACCCACACTGACTGCGTCCCAAATGAAATCCCCACGTTATTGAACCGAACACTTCTCTACGAAGGAAACCGAAAAGACTCTCTCGCCAGAAGGTGCAGCTGGAGGCTACACAGCAGAACAGTTCCCTGAGCCATGTGGACTCCGCACCTGGAAAACCCAGGAAGTACGAGGCGGGAGGCAAATTCAGCTCTTGAATCGACCTTGGAATTACCTTTCAGGAGGGCAAGTTGTGATACGGATCACTATGTCACGTGTCTCAAAAACGTTTAGACCCAGCTGTTCCATTTGTAGGAATCGGTACTAAGAATAGAAAGTGAGCGTAGAAAGCTGCAGGGAAGTTCATCGCAGTGTTGGTAACAGGGTGATGAACTGGAGGTAAACGAAGGTCCAGTGATAGGAATGGGTTAAATAAATTAGCCGATTAAATATTCTACAGGTATCTTCAGACACTAAAAAGAATACAGTAGAAAAGATGTAACACATGGAGAAATGACGCTGGAGTGAGCAAAGCAAGTTATAAAATAGTTTGCACTATAACACAAACACTGCAGTTTATAAGATGCATTTGTACAAAGAAAAAAGATCTGAAGGATAGACCTTCATCCAAAATGTTAACGTTATTTATTTTTAGATGGTAGTTTAATGGGTAATTTTAATTTTCCTCTTTTGTTTGTCCCAGTTTGTAAATTTTCTACAATCAAAATGTATTACTTTTTTACTAATAAAGAAGTATTTGGTGGGGGGTCAGCCCAGTGGCTGAGTGGTTAAGTTCGCACGCTCTGCTTCAGCGGCCCAGGGTTTTGCCAGTTCGAATCCTGGGCGTGGACATGGCATCGCTCATCAAGCCATGCTGAGGCGGCGTCCACTGGAAGGCATCCACTAGGAGGACCCACAACTAAAAATACACAACTATGTACCAGGGAGCTTTGAGGAGAAAAAGGAAAAAAATAAAATCTTAAAAAAAAAAAGTATTTGGTTAAAGTTTTAGAATTAGAGGAGAACTTAAAATAATCTGATCCAACCTTTCATTTTACATATAGTGATGCTGTAGCTTAGGAGGTTGTACTGGGATAAAAAAAGAAGAAAAAACTCTATCATCAATAAGGGAGAAGAATTTCTTAAATTGCTATTCACATTAATGTAACCTCCAAATTAAATTTGTGATTAAATGAATTACAAACTTATCAAAATAATCTCTAACTTATGAAACTAGAGACCCTCTAGAGGAGTAAGTGGTTCTTCAGCTTTTCTAGGTCACTGAGACTATCTTTGAAATATTTGATGAATGCCATCAATGCTATTCCAAGAGAAACGTATATGAGCTCAAATAAACAGAAATTTTGCATGTTGCTTCAAGCATTCACAGAGAACCAAAGCTGGTCCATGAAGTCCTTACAACAGTGTGTTTTATGCTGTATATTGTGACATGAAATCATACGACGTGGAATAGAAAATGATAAAACAAAGAAAAATAAAACAGAATAAAATACATCATGCATATATAATGGTTCAGTAATATTTTGTGAAATTTTTGTCTCATAAAATTATTTTTAAAATCTGGATAGACCTAAAGAATATTGAATTCTATAAGTTATTCTTGTGTATGTTTGTGAATTCTAGATTGTGATATAAAATCTATTTATCACCATAGGATAAAGGAATTATTCCACAAGCCCACTACCCAAGCTAAAAAAAATCATGCACTAGAAGGGCAAATAGCATCAGGGTGATTTGCCAAACATCTAACTATACCTTTTAGAGGAAATAAGGGGAATTGGAATTTCTTAAACCTCCTATAAAAATTATCTATTGCTATTTAGAAAAAATGGAAGTTAAAAATTCGGGTGAGGGCCTGGGCAAATAGTTTCGGATTCTTTACAGTCTATATTCCATGAGCACTTAAATGCTTTATTCCTAATTATGATTTATTTACTACCATTAAGTATGGACGACATTCACCCATTTACTACTTTGATTCTATGAAAGTAAATCATATCCTTCCACATGTAAACTCATTTTCTCTCCCTCTTACTCATTCTCTGTCTCGTCATGCCCCTAGCTCCCACTCTCTTTCAGAACAGAGCAATGGCTAGAAATGGAAAAATTCCACAGAATTGATTGGATCTGAGACATCCATACCAGCCACAAGGAGACAGACGTCTGTTTCAGACCGTCTCCAACTCATGCCAAATGCCTGAACCCAATGGATCTTCATCAGAATGGTGCATTTGTGTCCCATTAAGACAACTAATTCAATCAGGCTTTCTCTCACACCTGCTCAGCGCGAGCCACTGAATAACCCTCAAACACTCCTTGTCAATAGGACACACACGTTTGCTCTTTAATTTAAAGGGAAGCTATCCTAGTGTTTTAGTTCTAGCTCAGGGGAGTGTAGAGAAAGGAGGAAATTGGTGCAAGGGGTGAAGGCCAGGATGCTGATGATAGAATTTTTTTTTAACTGAGGCAAAATGCACATAACACAAAATTGACTATTTTAAAGTGTACAATTCAGCAGCATCTAATACAATACTGTGCAATCACCATCCATATCAGGTTCCAAAACATGTGCATCACCCCAAAAGAAAACCCCATACCCTAAGCAGTCACTCCCCGATCCCAGGATCTTGAGCTTAAAAGCAGGTCTGACACTGTGAGGTCTGTTCACAAAACGTCTAAGCTGAGTGCAATGTCAGGCAGGAACTTTGCCTGTCTCGTCCGTCACTGTATTCTCAGCCCACAGGAGAGGCTGAAAGAATCTTGAACGACTGGGAACCAAACTGAGGAGCAAGCAACTTGACTTGCCACTAAGCCAGTGCACCACTAACCCCTCCCGCCCACCCCTTAGACACCGAGCCAGCCCAGGCCATTGGTTCTGGAATCTAGAGATCTGAACGGGGCTGACACGAAGGTAAGAGTTAAGAAGAACCATATTCAAGGATGAGGTTTACCTGGCACCTCCTAAGTGACAGAAGCTTTACCTTATCTCATTTAATCCTCCATGGGGACACCTGATGCTTAGAGAAGTAACTTCTTGAGTGAGGTCACTCAGGCCGTAAGTGGCACAGCCAGAGCTGGGTCTTGAGCAGTAGAACCTAAAACCCTTGCTTTTTAACACTAGACCACGGCCATTTCACAGATGAGGAAACCAAGGCTCAGGGCACAGCCCTTCGCCATTTTTGCAAAAGCAGCAGAAGCCAGGGAATCAGAGACACTACGGGCCTCTCGACACTTCATGTCAGGATGGGCGGGAAAGCTGCCAAGCAGATGGGAGGGCTTACATGCGAGTGCAAAAGGGAGAGTCCTCACTCTTCAGCCAGCCACTCACCAGCAAGAATGCAGTTCCCAGTGGTCACTGCAAGGTGGACAGACGGTATGGTGGACCCAAAGGTGGTACTAGAAGGCAAACCTCATCTATAAAGTGATGCAGGAAAACCACTTACGTACTGTCTTAAAGTAAAAAGTTTAAAATCACTTCCTAACCACCTAAAACCCTACCATTTCAACAGCTTTCAATGTTTCTGTTAAAAAGAATATGCTTACAGCAGATGAGAACATCAGGCCAAACAAATGGTCTTTTCCCTGCTCAACTTTTCAGAGAACTACGTTTTGTCTCTTCTTCTCAGGAAAGGCGGAGGACAGAGCTGTCAGAGGGTCTGATTATTGAAGTCGCAGCAACCACCCTCTGGAGTAAACACTGCTCTTATGCCTATTTCCAGACACGGAACCTGGAGCCCAGAGAGGTTAACTACAGCAAGTGTCCCTGCAGCAAGCTGGCGCCTTTGAGGACAGCAGCCAGGGGGACCAGTACATGTAACATTAGAAGAAAGTCAACTGGTACATGGAGTTGACTTCTAGGAACGCCGGGAACGTGACAGAAGAATTTTCACTACCGCAGAGCAAGTGCCACAGAGAAACAGTTCTGTGACTAGACTGACAATGGAAATTTTACCTTCTACCTGCTGTGGCCTGAGAAGTAGAGGTCATACTATTCTGCGGCTTGCTCAGGAAAGCCCAACACATTATTAATATTTGAAATTTTCTTTCCTGTATTGCTTTACCTGAAGTTAGAATCTTAAGTCATCTGAAAAGATTTTCTGTGATTTTATTTTCTTTTTATTTTCAGTGGGATTTTACTCTTCATAATGATTTTATTACATGTAGGATGAGAATATATGGAAGTAAATAAATATTCGATTACATAAATAAGAGAATCTAATGGGAAAATAGTATTCACTTTGTTCATCTATTACCACCCAGAAAAAAATGTGGCATGCTGGAAAAGTTAGGTCCTATTAAGGGCCTTGCAGGAACCGAGGTGTTCCAGTAAAAGTTTCAGTAGTACAAAGTCACAAATCCTCCAAGTGCCCAGGCTGGTGTCCACATGGGTCACATGAAAGCCTAACAGATACAAGGCTTAAAAGATGAACAGCAGGTATCCTTTCACGTCTATGAACTGTCCTCTATCTATCTATCTGTCTGTCTGTCCATCCATCTATTCATCCACCCATCCATCCACCTATCTATCTACCTACCTATCTGTCATCTGCTATGTTGCTAACATAAACCATTTAAGACTGGACAGATCAGCTCCCGGCCAGGTATTTTCGGCCCTCTTGCTGAAAAGAGTCAACTCCCATGAGCCTAGAGCTGTAAAAGCAAAGTTCCAGTTTAAGGGGACTGAGAGTTGTGTGTAAACATTAAGTGGCAGTTACAGGTTCTGTGCTTTGGGTCAACGATGCTTTGGTCCTGCCAGCATGGGCTAGGGAGGCAGCGCAGCACAACAGTTTAAGAGCGTAGCTCTGACATTTGGCCACCAGCGTTCAAAGCCCCGCCTCCTTTCTTCCCAGCTCTGTGCTCCCAGGCACATTACTTAACCTCTCGGCGCGTCCCTTTCTTCCACTATGAAACAAGGTGATATTAACATCAACCCCCGGGACTGGATTAAGTGAGCCATCTAATATGATGCTTAAACAGCACCTGGCACCTACTGAGCACTCAGTTATTTGATTCCTCTGTCTACACATCATTTTATATCTGGTTCTTTAATAGCAATCAACTCAGTATAGACTAATGAGCACTCTTCTTATAAATCATCAAACTGCTGGCTCTCCCACATTATTTTCCCCAAATGCCATTAGAAGCGATGGAGTAAGTCTTTTGAAACACACAATTCATCTTTTATTTCATATTCACCTATAGCTTTGTAGCTCTATTCATCTCACCACAGAGCTTTAAATGACAGAACTTCTAACATTCCCAAAGCCGATTGGCAAATAATGTAACGCAGCTAAAAAGCCAGTTTAAAAAAAAATAAAACTCTTTTATTCAAAGAAAAATTTCCTTGAGTTGAGCCACTTCACTCGCCTCAAAGAGAAAAGCATATTTCTATAACATGCTGGCCAATTTTTGCAGACAGGATGAAATAAAATAAAGGAATTTATCCAGTCTGAATCTATCACCGGGGGGGAAGAAGAAATATTCTCTCTCTCATTTAAATTCATTTGTGATATATTTTCGTATCAAGGGGTATAAATAATGCATGACGGCATTTCGGAACCTCAGATTAATGCTCCAGTGTGTTCTATTACCTGCCATGCTGTAGTCACAATGCGCATGGTCCTGTGGTGAGCACGTGAATGTGGGTCCCAGGGGGCTGTTTTAGAGAGGAAAGTGGGAAGGGAATTGCCTCTCCCAGGGCTCTGATGTGTCTGAGTGCACTTGCTTCCTCCCACCTCTGTTATTTTCCCAGTTAGGGGCTCCCTCACCTGCCGAGTTGCTGAAGCCTGGTTGTGACCCACTGGGATGTCCTTGTGAAAGGATCTAATGGCCCAGCAACAATTCCACAGTCCTCGCCCATTCCCTGAAAATAGCCATCGTCTCTCTCTGACCAGGAAAGCCAGCACTGTAAAGCAGAGAGAGTTGCCCACGGCTGGCTGCCCACCGAGAGAGGGAGACCAGTCTTCTTCCCAGCTAAGTAGGAAGGGAAATACTTAGACTCTAAACAAATTCTCATCTTCCTCTCATGTAAACATGTGTGCCTTTATTTCATACATATATTTAAAGAATACATTACAACTGGAGACATTTTAGCTCAAAAATATACCACTCTGCTAGTTCCTAGAAATAAAAATTGGGAAAAATCTCACAAATGCATTTTGTGGCTAGGTTCTACAAATCCTGCTTTACAGCCTCTGTGTGCGTGTAGTAAGAATCAGCACAATGAAACAACTAAAAACAAGTTACTCTCTTATCTTCCCTCAAAAGTTTAGTACAGGTGAGTATGTCCATCTTGGTGTGTGACCACGTCCTCAAGAAGTTATCAGTCCAGAGTTTTTCAGACAACAGTCTCCTACAGAAGAGCATGAAAAAGAGCAAGTAGAAAGGAACCAGAGAAAGTATTCTCACCTGGGATTTGGGGGAGAAAACTATCCAGACTCAGTCGATCTCTAGTTGACCCAGCAAAGCCTTATTTCATTTAGTTAAACAGATTTTATTGAGCTTGGCTAAATACGGCCAATGCTAAACATTATAATGAAAACATTGCTAAAAGGGGTGATGCTCAGTAACCTGCTGTGAAATCTTAAAACGTGACAAATACTCAAAAACATCTCCATCACATTTAAATTCACACAACCATCCGCAGAGCACCTGCTGTGTGGAGGGCACGATGCTGGGCACCGCGGGGCTCGGAAAGCTGCCTTAGACGTGGGCCCTGCAGAGCAATGAGGGAGAAAAGCCATGAACACAGGAACATACCATCAGACAGAGCGTTGCAAGTGTTCATAGCGATGTGTAGACTCCGAAATGTTTGTTACCAGCTCGAGAGATCACAGAGGGTTTCTTAAAAGGAATGGTATTCTAAATCTACCTTCAATTAAAAGTAATATTCCAATAGGAACAGACAGGGCAGGGGACAGTGTGAGTTAGACTTGGCGGACTTCATTGGTTGTGCCCAAGCACATCATGCCTCTATTTAAAACCTTCCACGCCACCCAGGGGATGGAGTCCAAAAGCCTGCTTAAAGTCCCCCGTTGATCTGTCCCCTGCCCCGTTTTCAGCCTCATCCCCTGCTGTTCCCTATTTCTTACCTGGGGAAGGAACTATGTACACTTCCCCTGTTTTCCACCCTCGAGCTGTTGTACACACATCCCCCTTCCTGGAACGCCTTTTTCCCACTCATTTCCCAGCTCCCCGGTACACCCTGGCTTTCCAGAGTCCTTCTGTTTCTTCAAGCTCAGTTTCTTCCATGGAAGCTTCCTCATCATCCCAGTAGAGTTAGCTCCAACCTCCTTATGTCCACAGTACCACAGTTGTATCTTCTGGTTTACAGAGCAGCCCTGGCTTGTTGAGAGTATAAAAATGAAACAGGTTTAGGGGGCCGGCCCGGTGGCATAGCAGTTAAGTTTGCGTGCTCTGCTTCGGCAGCCCGAGGTTCACTGGTTCGGATCCCAGGTGTGGACCTATGCACCGCTTGTGGGGCCATGCTGTGGCAGACACACCACACATAAAGTAGAGAACGATGGGCATGGATGTTAGCTCAGGGCCAATCTTCCTCAGTAAAAAGAGGAGGATTGGTGGTGGATGTTAGCTCAGGGCTAATCTTCCTCAAAAAAAAAGAAGAAAGAAATGGGTATATATTTTGCAATCATTACCTTCCACTACACTCTGTCAAATCTCCCCTTCCCATTGCTTAGCCACATCAGCCACAGGCTTCAGAACTTTCCAAGCACTTCCAGTGAGTAAAGTTAGTCCACTCTCATTCAAAACTCCATTTCCAAGCTCTTCACTCTCTCTCCTTCAGTGCAAGTTCGAATGTGGACCCTCTCCTGGAACTCTGGCTACTGGCACGTGGGGGAGGTAGGAGGTTTGTGCCAAGGAACCTTTTCTCCCTCCCCCTCTGTCTTACCTCTCTGATGTGGGCTGAGGGAAGAGAAGACCAAGCCTCAGAGAGGATGAGAAGGGGAGGCAGGAACGGTCATGACTAGACCATGAATGGTGGTGAGCAAGCAGCGAAGTCTCACCAGGCTCTCTCTGTCTCCTCTGCCAGTGTCTTCCAACTTTGTGACAATTTCCATGTATATTCTGTAGCACTTCCTGGAATAGGGTTCAGCTTCTCCCACATCCTCTGTACCTGAGAACCCCTCATAGAGAGACAGACTTATCTCCCTACAGCCCCACCCCTTTCCTGACCCCAGCCCTCCCTCCAGCACCCCCTCACTTGGCAGCACATCCCCAATTCCTGCCCTCGTCAACTCCATCCTCCTTTACAAGGGGTCAGGGGAACCATGAAGCCTGCTCTGCACCCTCCCTGACTGCAGGGAGCTGAGGAGGAGAGTCCACCCTTCATCTGCCTTCCAGCCACTCCGTGGTTCAATCCCCCGCCGTGTGGTGCAGGCATCTCCATCAACTTCCTGCACGGGACAATCTCCAGAGAGCAGTGGGCTCTTGTCTCTCTTCTCAGGTGGGCTCCCACTTTTAGGGGATACAGGTTGCGTTCTCCGGAAACTCTCGCATGATCTTCCACTCTGCTTTGGCCCACTCTGCTCCGATGGCCACACCAGGGAGGGCCTGCATGTTTGGAAGCTCAGCATGCATCCTGATGGGGCATGAGACACCGCTCTCCCCTTCTGCAAGCAGAAGACTGATTCTCCTGGAGCCTCCGCCACGCTGCTCTTGGCCTGGAGGAAAGGGGAGCAGCACCAGAAACCCACCATTCCCAAGGCCAACAGAACCAAGGACCCCACATCCCCGTCCAGGGCTCTCCTGATGGATTAAAGCAGGGCTGGTTCCACTGCCTCTTGGTTAGCCCTGCAGGGAGGGCTCTGGCCCAAACTGTTGGTAGTTCACTTTAGAAACGCAGTTCTTAACGCCTTTATCTCCACCTTTGGTCCGTAGTCATAATTCCAGGAAAACAGTAAAACAAAGGGCCCCTCAGCTCTCTGTTACACCTATTATAGACTCTATCATAGTGTCCCCCCTATTCCTGCGCATGCATCTGTGGTCCCTACTACACTGAGAGCTCCCTGAGGGCAGGGACCATGCTTCACTCATTGTGCTGGCCTCGGTCCTTGTAAGCAATATGCAGTGGTGGAAGGTGGGAGACGGGAGAGCAACAAATATGTAATCGAACAGTGGAAAATAAAGTAGAAAAGAAACTCAGCCCAGATTGGAAGGCTTTAAACAGCAAATTAAGAAACTAAGAGTATAGATGGTGAGGAGGAAGGGGAGGAGGAAAACAGCCCACATTTACTGAGCGCTTACTACGTGTCAGGCGCTGTTCTCAGTGCTTTACACCTGTTGTCAGTAAGCGATGAGGAGTCAAGGGAGATTTTGGAACAGAAGAGTGGTGGGATCAGAATTATCTTTGATGAGGATTAATCTGATAGCAGCAAGTAAAAGAGGCAAGCTGGGGAAGGGGTGGTAGTGATCCCACAGAGAGCATGCATGGTTGTGGCAAAGGGAATGGGAAAAGTGAAGGTGGAGGCAGAGCTCGAGGCCCTCACAAGGGACAGAGTGACACGTGAGGAAGAGACTGAAAGGATGATGATGGCCTTAAAGCAAGGAAGGCCGATGATGGATGTTGTTAGGGGTATTAGATTCGAAGCACTACCAAACAGGCACAAAAATGTGGACTGGATGCAGATGAGGGAGGAGAGCTGAGACAGGCTCAGGTCCAGACAGGCGGACGCTCTGCAGCCACGACAGGCTCTCCAAAGGTGCAGAGTGGTCAAGGCAGAGCCTGAGAAGGGGCCGCCGAGCTTGGTGACTGGGAGGCTATGCACGTGGTGTTCTGGGGTGCAATTTCAGTAGACAGGTTGTGGAAGCAAAAGGAGGTGATGACGTCCTTCTGAGACACGTGGGAGGAAAGGAAAGAGGAGGAGCAAAATGCAGGGCTGTTTTCTCTGCTTCTCTCAAGCCCGAGCAAACCTTACGATGTTTGAGGGCTGGAGTAAAAGGTCTGCTGGAGGAAAACAGATTTCAAATGCCCCAGGGAGAGGCTTAACTGATGCAACAAGGTCCCAGAGGAAGTTAGAGGAGGGAGAAACAAGTGACAAGTGCAAAATTCAGCTTCGGAAAGGTAGTTTTTTTCCCTAGAAATTAGAAAGAGGAGGAAAGTGGATTAAGAATGAGGGGTCATTTTGGGATGGAGAGGGAGATGCTGAGGGAGCTCTTTTCAGAGAGCTTTTCCTTCTTGGTGATGCGTAGGAGGGATGGAGGGGAAGACAGCGCTTGGAGAAGGTGGGAAGATCTGAACCAGGTATTTACACGGTGAATAGACGAGTCATCAGTCAATCACCAGATCACCAGGCCTAACCACTCCAGACTGACCCATATCCAGAGGGGTTCAGAGCGATGTTGTGTCACTACTGCTTTATATGGGTGAGAACAAATCTCAAAATGGTTTTTTTCCAAAGACACAATAAAATGACATAACGAGAAGAAACTTAAAGATGTTTTTATCTTCTCTCTTTATATTTTCCTGTTACACTCGAATGAGCAGGTGTACAACTGGTTCACATAAAGGCGTCAAAACAAATCTGAAGACAGTCTCCATTACATAACCACATGGCCAATTCACGGCATAGCCACCGTCTCAGCTTCACAGAATACAACAGCACACTCCCCAACGCCACAACACAAACACCTTCCAGCACTCCCAATGTGAGAAGTTTTTTCAATTTTTTAAACACAATCACAACAACACACATAAAGGCATGTACAGGTCTATAACATCTTATGTACAATTTAGGAATGAAAAAATAAGACAGTATAATCCTGCATCTAGCTATTTTTTTAACTGAATATTAAGGGTAAAGTATGTTTTATAACATATTTTAAGGAGATATTCTATAGTTGGAATCTGTCTCACCATACATTCTGTACCAATGACTATTTCCCTGTAGCTGAAAACAGTTTAATTTAAAACAAATTTATGGAAACTATTTCATGCTATTTCCTTGAACATTTAAATTAAAAGCAAAACCTTACAAATTGATTTTTTATAACATTAGGCGGAATCATAATTTGCAAAGAAAGAAGAGGATCTTACCTGTTGTAACATAATAATACAAGTAGGAATGCAACAGCCAAACCATCCAGAAATGTTATATTCCAGCCAGAGGAGAGGAAGCAGGGGGAGAAAAAAGTTGTGATCAACAGTGATATAAAAACATTTCCTTCTCTAAACAAACAAACAAACAAACAAATCATAACAAAGTGAACATCAACAGTAGTTTTATAAAAGAGGAAATAAATTATAGAAAACACTATTTTGCTATATTTGTTAGTTTCTCAATGCAAATAGAATTATCCAACATAGAAACAATAATTCCGAACAGAAATGATTTTTATTTATATGATAGAGCAATTTGTTTTAAACTTAAGAACTGAAGTAGGCAAATTGCGGTCCACTATCCAAACCTGCCCACCACTTGTTTTTATAAATAAAGTTTTATTGAAACACAGCCACACCCATTTGTTTATGTGTTGTCTGTGGCTACTCTTGTGCTACAATGGCAGGGCTGAATAGTCGCCACAGAGTCCATATGACCCACAAGCCTAAATATTTACTATCTGGCCCATTATAGAAAAAGTTTGCTGACTCTTGCTTAAGAATAATGATAAAATGATTCCTTTACGTTTTTCCTTCTCATGCAGTCCCATCCCACTCGGCCTAGACATGTGCTGTTGAATCTGGTAGCCACTAGCCATGTGTGACCACCACACACACGAAATGTGGCTGGTCAGAATTGAGATGAGCAAAATAGGCACCAGACTTTAAAGACTTAGTAACAGCAACAACAAAAAGTAAAAATCTCATTACTAATTTTTAAAGTATTGATTACATGTTGAAATGATAATACTTTTGACATATTGTATTACATAAAATATATTATTAAAATTAGTTTTTCATTTTTTAATGTTTTTCACGTGGCTACTAGAAAATTTTTAAACACATATCAAGCTCACATTTTATTTCTCTTGGACAGTGATGGCTTAGAGTCTAAAGCCCTGAACAAATAACGTTCTGAGAACTAGGACTTTCCAGATGGAAGTTCCACAATTCAACCTACATCTGTGTCTAGGCTATACTCGTACGACCTCATGGTAAATGATAGATAATCAATCTGCTTTTTGGCTTGCTTAGTAACAGAATTGTACAACTTGTCTGGCTAATTTGGTCCTTGAGATGGCTAAAGGAAATGAGTGAGAATGTTCAATGACTGGCTGCCTACAGACACAGTTTAAGTTGCTGGGATCGAACTGTCTAGGAGCAATAAATTCTGGTGGAGGCAATTACATCCTTTCATCTTCCCCCATGACATACATAAGAATAATGCAAACCCTCGCCTCCTGCAAGTTCACTGCAGCATATCAATAAGTAAGGAGAGGTGAGAGGGAAGAGCAGAAAAAACTCTGCCAGAAAAAATCAAGTTCATGTTAGCCCATATTGGCCAAATGCAAAAACAAATGTGACCAATAAAACCTATCTTACATAATTCATTAATTATTATTTCAATGTCACACATATTCTGCTCAATATTTACTTCAGTTAACATCCAAAGGTCAATAGATAGAGAATACATAAATTTTTTAATCAGCGAGTTTTCCTTTTGGTTAGGCATATTATTTCCATGTAAGTCTTTGTGGTATAATTAGACAAATTGATGAGCATTTACACAGACGATTAGAAGTCGGCAGCCCTGGATGTGACTATTCACCTCATCATGTCCGCAGTATTTGTGAAATATAACAGCACTTCCCCAAGGTAAACACCCATTTCTCCCCAGGCTGCAGAGAGCCAGCCACATAAGATGTGACTGTCATGGAAGCAGGCTGATGGCCACCGCCCCGGAAGCAGTCTCATTTCTCAAACACTGAGCAACCGCCCTGGGGCAGGTATGGTAAGAAACAGTGGGAAGTAAAGCTTTTATCCTCCACAGCATCTCTATGACATGTTTTAAAAATTAAGGTATTTTTAACTCAGTGGAGGCCAAATCGAGAAGTTCTTTAAGGGATGAACTAAAGCCCAAAGTGCCGAAGAGGCTGGTCAGAGCTTTCCCTAGCACTCTTTCTGGCATGTTTCAACTATCCAATCACCAAATTGCTACCAGTTCCAGGCCAGTCCTGTCCTCATAGCTGGATGGTGAAAGACACAGAGGTAAACGAGACACAGGTCTGCCTTGTTCTAAAGATGCTTAGAATTAGAAGGGAGATAAGATGAATACAGAAACAAACTTGATGCAAGGCAGACCTAGGTAAATCCAGGGCAGAGAAGCAAAATGCCAGCAGCGTTACAGATGGGGATGCCTCTGCCTTTTCAACTAGAGAAGAATCAGGGAACTTCTCGTGGAAAGGATGGCTCAAGATGAAGGGTGATGAAAGGACTCCGTGTAGAGAGAGTTGCCTTAAAAAGGCAAGGAGGCAAGAAAGCAGTGGGCATGGTGAAAGAATGGTAGGCAGCACATTTTGGCTGGAGCATCAGTTTAGGGATTAGTGACAGATAATTAGAACAGCATGTTGGAACTGGGTCATGGAGAGTGTCTCAATGCTGGCCAAAGAGACCCGGACTTCATTTGGCACGAATCACTGAAGACTTCAGATCAGGGGAATGGCCCGATGTAGAAGGACACAGAGACAGGAGCCCCGAGGGGGCATCAGGAAGCTCTGAAGCAAAAGCGCGCACTCCTACCCATAGAGGAGACCCTGGTCCTCTGGGACCATGTTTCAATTTTTTTTTTCTTGGTGATGGGCTGGACCAGACAATGTCTAAATTTCCCACATGCTCTAAGAATAAGTGTGCATCCAGGAGGAGAGCTGTGCTTTAGGAAAACTGATCTGGCATTAGTCTAGCCTGAGGTGGAGCCTGGGGACCAGGTAGGAGGCTACAGAGACACTACAAGCCACATGCGGAAATGAGAACCCGAGTATGTGTGTGTGAAGCAGAAAGAGAGAGAAGCACAAAAATACCTGAGGCATTTGAGAAGAAAACTCTAGAGGACTTATTTATTTAAAGTATTGGTAGAGCAGAAAGGAAGGGGTCAAAGGTTATTGTAAGGTTTGGGCTCTGGGTGCATGAGAGAAGAACTGCACCCTTAGCAATTCAATTGAAATCAACAGACACTTAGCAATAAACTCTTCTATGCGACAGACATTGTGCTGGGCAAGGGCCTTGGAGATGAGTAAGACAGGGTCCTGTGGCCAAGCAGTTCCATACCAGCAAAGTGTGAGGCTGCTGTTGGTTTGCATTTTGTTTTTGTTACTGTTTGTGGGGAGAGCAGAGGGAGCCAATGGCAGTTTCAGCCTTGGATCTGACCCCCGACAGCCTACAGCAGTAAAAGGGCAACAAGATCTGAATTCACAAGCCCAGCTCTCTTATTTTCCTCCAGGTGCCACCTTGAGCGACTCCCATAAGCTCTCTGAGCTTCAACCACCTCATGTATGAAAGGTGGATGATAACACCGTCCTCCCTAAATTATGAAGGAGATTAAATAAGCGTGTATATGTGGGAGCACTTCGTGCATCTCAAAATGCTTTACAGATGTTATTTGCTGTGATTGTTAATTCTGAGGCACTGACGTGGCATCCAGGTACCCAGTAAAAGTCTAGATATATAGACTGAAGGAGGGGTCCAGCGAAAGACAAGTTTGCAAGACATATTAATTAAGATTGTAATTAAAATCATGAGAACAGATGAAAGGGCTAAAAGGAAAAGCATAGTGAAAAAAGCTGAGAAATAAACTTAGGCTAATGCCTACATCTATGGACTGGAGGAAGGAAAGGATGAAGAGAGAATATAAAAGTGTTCCACTGCAGGCATGAGAAAAAAAACACTGGGTTTGGAAACCCAGCTTCCAGTCCAGACTCGTGTCCTTATTAATGACTTGGCTTTGGGAAAATTATTTAAGCCTATAGGTTTTGAACTTAGATGCAGGTACCGCTGGGGCATCAGAGATGTGCAGAAAGGTACCGAAATCTTAACCTGTCAGTCATGTCAATTTCCTCCAAGATTTGAGGCAGGGAGTGAGGAGCAGGGATGGAGCAAGCTAGGATGAGAACAAGAATAGTGAGGATTGCAATAAAATGCAGAGAACCCTAGGGAAAAAGGCTTCCAGGAGGGAAAAGTGGTCAGAAGTACCAAATCATGTGGGCAAAGAGGATGAACCGTAAAACAGCTGAAGGATTGAGGGATTCAGAAGTCATCAATGACGGTAGGGAGAAGGTATCTGAAAGTAGTGGGGACAGGGGTGGATGGCAAAGATGAAGGGGGAGGGGAGGGAAGAGCAGAGGTAACTGAGGAAGGAGGGAAAGACGGCACAAGGAAGCAGCGGAGTTCACACACGATTCAGGCTGTGCAATGGGGGAGATGCAGTGTTTCTGGAGAGCAGAGAGGTAGAGCCAGAAAAGCAAGAGAGAAGGGAAAGCTGACGAATCAGTTACTGAGGAGTGGGAGAGAAAGCCCCTGTGCAGAGTTCAGCCTTGAAAAAGAGCATGGGTGGCTCTTCCGTTGAGACAGGAGGAAGAAGAAGGGTTAAGAACACGAGAAATTTGCAGGAGGAAAACAAAAAGCAAGAATCAGTTCACATTGGAGAGATTAAAACTTCCACACTGGAGGCGAGGTCATTTGCTAAGAGTAACAGGTTTGGGGCTCAGGGCTGGCGCTGGGGGAGGGTAGAGATGGTCTGGAAGAGCCCATGGGGACTCTTCCACTCTGGGGACTGAGATAGGGAATCAAGGAGACACAACTACAGGGATTCCCTGAGAACTGGCCTCAAATCAGATACTTTGCCCAGGCAGAGGTGACTGGGTCACGCTGAGGAGAGGCTAACAAGGCAGGCTCTCAGAGAGACCTGGACTTTTCAGGGAATGGAGTCATGTCTTTCAGCTGCCTGGTCTATGTTGCATTTGGGCCCTCTGGGAAGAGGGGGAGATGGTCTTCTTTCTTTCCGCTTTTCCTCTGTCTTGGAAAGATAGATGTTAAGAGGGAAAAGAAAACTAAAGAAGAGGTCACAGTAATCACAAAATAACAGTGGGGTACTAATTATTTAGACAAAACACAGTTAATAAATGCAAATACAGTGGATTGGAGCAGTGTTAAATTCAATCTAAAAAAGTACACCAACGCTCCTCTCATCCAGCTCTGCCAGATGATGTGGGGTTCACATACATAAATTTACAAAATAATTAGGCTTTCTTCCTAGAACACCAAGGCCTTTAAAAAATAATTTTAACAGCACGTTCTTAAAATAGAACCATACATTTCCCTACTAGGCTGAGCATAATTTAATATCTTCTTGGTGTCTTGGAGTCATCATCATAAAATCTGGCCCTATGCTGGACTGTAGGATAGGATAATGTCTTGAGGGGTGCTGAGATGTGCAGAGTGACTTGTCCACTTAATAAAGATCCTAGACCTCGATGTCATTATGGTTAGTGATTCTGCTGTCTCCTTCTCAATTGTCTTGCCTCAGGGTGAGATATGTCTTATGCTGTGTTGTCCACATAAACTTGAAAGAACTAAAGGTTCTGGGGAAAAACATATAATTAAGTTTGCTAAACCAAGACCCACTACTTTCAAAGAATTATAAGGAAGTGGGCTCCAGCTCAAAGGTTTAGGGTTTTTCCACGTGTTTTGTACAAAGCAAAGTACATGGGTTTTGTATCAACTATTTCACTTAGTGTTTAGATATTTCAGTGTCTCATTTTCTTGTTTCTACAAACTCAAAGAATGAGGTGCTAAAAGTCTGGCTCCCAGGTAAACATAGTATTATTTTATTGCCTTGCCCATTATAAAAATGCCGGAGAGTCTTGATTCAAGGTTATTAGCAGGGTCTTCTTAACATAAACTCAAGAGTATTTTATTATAGTAATAGAATATATCCCTTGTGTTCTTAAGTGTCTAAAGAAAATAGAAACTATTTTACGGCCTTGAATTTCTCATCATAAATGGTATCATGATAGCCTAAATCACTAGGGTTCTGGGTTTGGCTAGTCATGCTGACGCTTTCCAATAATGAATCCCTTATTTAATATTTATAAACCACAAGCTATTTGTGAATCCCTAAAGCTGCTGACGACCAAGGAAAGGGAATATTAAAACAATATTTCATCTTCATCTTCTGTCCATCCTACACCATGAAACGTTAACAGATGGGAACCGTCACCCAATCGCACATCTTCTAGGTCTAAAGAAACCAGGGCCATTAAAAAGAAGAGCAAGAAGAAGAAGAAAAAACCACAAAACCTCATAAGCAATTCACATGCACAAATAAATAATCTTACTTTTGGAATGTGGCTGGATATTTACACAATGATACCATCAAAAAATAGCTTGCCTTCTTAAAAAAGGAAAGAGTCATGGTAAGCAGCAAGACTCCCTCAACTCATCCATTGGTGTGTTTCATACCTTGAACACTTCTAGGCTACAAGAGGACCTATAGGGTTTTCTTTTAAATCTATGTCCCCAATTCACAGCCCCTTAAGGACAGGCGAAAGTGAAAAAAGAAAGCTATCCATTCTGACTCAAGAATAATTCACCGAAAGACAAGAGTTTCTCTCCCCAGGTGCTAATGTGCAACCGGCCTGTGTATAACTGGACAGACGGGCAGCGAAAGAAACTGACCCCCAGGACACGTGGGTGAGTTAAGCTGGAGCCTAATTACCAAGACTGGATTTGAGGTTAATTCCCCTTTTCTGTCAATAGCACAAAATAAAAGTCAGCTCCTCAATCATATAAATTAGCATAGCCCTCAGGCCAAAGCCTCAAAGAAACTAGGTCAAATCTAACAGAAATCAGAATAAATTGCAAGTCGGAACTTGAGCAAAAGCAGATTATAACTCTCAGCAGTTTTTTCCTTCTTATGGATGCTCAATGATATCAAACAGCATATGTCTAAAACAGTAGTAATAAGCGGACCAAGGCATGAAAATGTTGCTGGTCAAGAGACTTTATTCCTGCAAGGTTTGTAAGATTGATCTCAATTTCTTAGAGTCATTTCTTCAGTGGCCACCAGGAGTGCTTGTTATAATGCTATGAACTCAGTGGATATTCAATAAATGCTTATTAACTAATTATGGACAAGCAGCGGATGAAAGTGCTTTTTATAAGGGTGAAACCCAAAATTCATAAAAAAAGAATCCACAGTCTGTTTCTTAATTATATGTTAGGGACAAATTAAACACAATTTCCGCATTTCTGCATCTCCATCAATTAGAGATGAAGGGTTATGAGATAAGAGAGGGAGAGGTGAAAGAAGATGTACACTCCCAATGGAAAGTAGGAACTACAAATACCAAATGCATAACATTACTTTAACATCGTGACCCGTGTGTTTGGGTAAGTGTGTATGGCATCTTGCGTAGTTAACATTTTATGAATTAAAAAAAATTTTTTTAAGGGTTAATATACAAAAAGGGTGGCCTCTCAGAGCGCACACTTTACCAAAATGTGTAAAGAAGCTGGGAAAACCTATCCCTCAATAAAGACAGCTCCTAAGGGAAGACCAGGTCCACGGTCGTATGTATAGCTGTGCGCCTTTAATTCGTGTGAGCTGCTTAGTTGTCCTGAGAATAACCACTGTCCTCTTTGCAGAGGAGAGGAAAAATATATTCCCCTGCTGCTGAAGGGAAAATTAAGCGAACCTGGTATCAAATTTAGAATTGAAAGCAAAAGGGAGAAATCTCTAAATTTCCATCCCAATTGTTCAGTCCTCTCCCTCCCGTCTCCACACTTTACACGCTGAAGCCAGGGCCCTCCCAATCCCACCCCCATCTGTACATTTCCTGTGCTATTTTCAAAACCACCACCACCACTGTTTGTACCTCCACTACTTCAGTGTAGAGATGAAGGCAGGAATCTGCTCAGCCCGGCCTCCCAAAGCAAGTCTGATAATATTACTGATCACACATGAAACACAGCCTATTTCAGATGCACAGTTCATCCCAGAGCTGCAATTACTGGTCCTAATTCTGAAGCCAGAAGCAGTGATGTGTCTGAATTCCGAGGAGATGATTGAATGGAAATGTTCACATCTGATCACCTCTCACATACAAATTACCGTGTATGCCAATCTGGCAATTACCTCAAAAGTAATAGTAAAAGCCATGCAATCAAATTCGTTATTATGGTTGCCTTCAATTATGGGAGGCAAGAACCTGAGTGCAGAAAATTTACCGAGGGGGAAAAAATGAGTCTCTGTATCTATTTTAATTTTAAATCAAGTCATTTCATTTGAAAAACTCTTTTAATTTTGGGAAAGAATCGGTTGAAATACCCGGCTAAGGATAAGAAAATAATCAGCTCATTTTCCCTGGCATACAAGGAAACTTCTGCTGCATGGAAAACAAAACTTCGACTCCCACTCTTTTCTTCAACTGAATCCCAACACAGAGGCTGTAAGTCCCTGGTACTTCTTAAAGGGACACAGAAAAATGGCATAAAAATATAAGAATGCATAAAGATATGATTATGTCCTCTTGTATGGTGTATGACAGAAAACGCCATATGTTCACCAAACCCTACTCCTTTTTCTGCTTGGACAAATAAAAGAATATTTCCCAGCCTCTCTTGCAGTTAGGTGGGGCCAGTGGAATGTGGATGGAAGTGAGGCAAATCACATCCAGGCCTTGTCCCTAAAACCTCCCACATGGTCCTCTACACTCTCCCCCTGTCCTGACAGGATGCAGGGGATTCTGGGAAGGACTCAGAGGATAGAGCAGCTTGAATCCCTGAATGACTGTAGGGAGCAGAGTCTGCCCCACCCCCACATCCCTGTTGACCTGTGTTAAATCCCTGTGATGTAGCTGGGGGCAGGGGGTGGGGGACAGGGGTTGTTTCAATAGATGACACATCCTAACTAAGCCAAGGGCAAAAAGCATAGGAATTGGTTCTACTATCTATTTGTTGCATGGAAGTTAGGCAATTCACTCAGTTTAAGCCTCAATGTTTTATTTATTTAAAAAAAGATAGCAGTTGATCCTTACTATTCGTGGATTCCAAATCTGCCAATTCGCCCTAGCCTCCAAATCAGTGCCTATGGCACTTTCCAGGTCAGTCAAGGACATGCGCAGAGGGTCATGGGAAACGCGTTCCAGCAGGGGTTGAATGAGGCGATGCTCTCCTTCTTGTTGCAGCTCTCCTACTGTAAACAAGTGTCTTTTTCACGGTCTATTTAGTGCTACGTTTGTTTTCGCATTTTTGTTCTCTTTGTTGGTGATTTCGCTGTTTAAAACGGCCCCCAAGGTAGTGCTTAAGTGCTGTCTAGTGCTCCTAAGCACAAGAAGGCTGTGATGTGCTTGACAGAGAAAATACACGTGTTAGATAAGCTTCGTTCAGTCACGAATTAGTCATGCTGTTGGCCATGAGTTCAATGTTAATGAATCAACACTATACATTAAATAAGATGTCTTCAAACAGAAATACACATAAAGCAAAGTCACATAGTGATCAGTTGGCAGAAATATTGTGACCAGAAGCTCAGAGGAACCTAACCCTGTAGCTCTTCCTAAAAGCAATGATCCCATGTTTGCTAATTCACTGTTCCTGGTGACTTCATAGAATGTAACCGCCACAAATAAGGAGAATTGACCATAATAGTTTCCTTAAGAGCCGACGTGAGGATCATACAAGACAAAGTATGCTGAAGGGTTCCATACATAACAGGGTATAAAAATGTTGGCTATTCCTTCCTTCAATATTTCAGCCACACAACTGGGCCAATGAAATTGCTTTATTTACTCTCCATCCTATCTCAAATTCCTAGCGGAACAAGGATTAGCTATATGTTCTTTATGCGATAGCAAGTGGAAAATATAATGCAAGAGTTCAAGTCAAAGGATATCAAAGGACAAAAGGATTTCTTAAAATCTTAACAAGATCTGGAAACCAAGTGAGAAGTCTAATGTACAATTGATTTTAACGCCTTCCTTACCAAATACCTACAGACCCTGCTTTCTTTCCAACGAGATTGATAATTGCACTGAAGACTAAACAAAAGAATAAAATGTATCATATTTATTTATCACTTATTCAATATAAACCAACAATGAAAGATAACAACTTAATTCTGGAAGGGACTACGTTTGAGATGGCGTCTATAAATGATGTTCCTCCATACTTTTTCTTCCAGTGCTAAATCCTATTGTCATAGAGTCGAGAGAATTTCCAAGGTATACTCCTACAGCATACTCCAATACATAGTTAAGAAGTCTGGAATTATTGCTTTCATCTTTTAGAGGCAAGAGGAACTAAATCAAATACCTGGTCAGTAGTATGGCTGAAGCAACACGGTTTAATAACAATAGCAAGCACTTGCTGACTGTTTATAAACAGGCATCGTGCTAGGGGCCGCCCACAGAGTACATCTCTCATCATCACAACAACCCCACAAACAGGTTCTACCATTACCCGTGTAAGAAACTGAGGTGCAGAAAGTTGAAATAACTTGCCTAAAGTCACACAGCTTCTGAGCATCTGTCTCCCCAGGTGTCAGGTAAAAACAGTAACACCAATGCCTTAGGTACACAGCAGGTATGTACATAATGGCACCACCGCCAACATCCACAGACACACAGCCAGTAAGGGGTAGAAAGAGGACTCAGTGTTAGTCTCTTTGGGTCCCAAGTCTTAACACTTTTTCCAACATACGCTCGTCCTTCCAAAAAGACAGTGGGGGCCAGGCCAAAATCAAGCATCCTTAATACAGCTGGCAAAGTTTTCCTCCATCATCCTTACAATTTCAGTTTACCTGACATTTTTTAAACTGCAGCATAATTTTTAATGAAATATTCCATTAAATTAATATATGCAATGTGGTTAAAAAAAAACAAAGAGTTCAGAAAGTCCTATATTAAAAATCAGTGGTACCTTGTCCCACCCTATCCCAAACCTCATGCACTCCCTGGAAGCGAACTCTGAGTCTTTAAAGAACTTTTTCCTCAGATTACCTCCATCCCTCTAAATACTCTATTTAAAGGCACATTTCTTGATTTACCCACTTTAGATGCCTTTTAACTTCCTGCCATGATAGATGAAGATGTTTTCTTACACCATCCCCATCTCATCAATATAATCATGTTCTTAATTTTAAGTCAACAAGGTTGACATCATTATGAGTATATAATAAGAATTGTACTGTTCAAAGTCAAGCAAAGCATTAGGTTAAAATTAATTGCCTTTATTATGTAGTTTTTTACATAGCTTCCAGAAATCTCTGTCTTTTTTCTTTTTCCTTGCTTTATTTACCTTTAACAGAGTTGAATTATTTTCCAAGCTCTTTAACCATATCTGGTATTCTATGGACCAGAGACTGCCTTTTCCCCAGAGTCCACTTGCCAGGAGCCCTGCATGCTCTTGTTCTGATCTCAACTGGCTTCTCTCCAACTCTGCTGTTGTCCTGAGACTTCCCTTCACCGCTCTCCACAGACAGATTTTTCCTGAATTCGCATCTTCTTTCTTGGTTTTCTCTCTCATTTTGCTGAAGCATATCTCCCAAACAACTTCCAAAAAGCACCAGTCCTGTGATTACGGTCACTTATGATGCTGCTCCCCCTTGACAGTATCATCACCTTGATCATTACTGCCTAAGTTTCATTCCACGTGCCCGAAAAACACTGACTTCTTGGATTTACATTAGTCACCGAAAAGACTACTTTCACCATTTCTTTGCGAGAGCAGCAGTGTTAGCTGGGTTAATTTTCAGCTCTGCTCACGATGCATCCTGCCAGGATTAATAGATCACTTCCCAACATTGAAGAAACGTGTTTGCAAGTTATATTTAAGATGTGTCATTTTCTGAACTCTAGCGATATTTTTAGATTCTAGCTAAAGGAACTATATCACACGTTGCTGAGAATAAAAAAGTGGATGTAAAGTCAATAATCTGAGCAGTTGTTATACTATTTAATTTTATGCAGATATTATACAGGAAAAAGAAAATGGCCAGTTAAAATGATTGCCAAATAACTTAGAAAGGGCAAATCACCCTCCTATTGCACAAAGGTATAGATACTAAGTTGCTTAAAATGTTCATATACACGAGTGTGATTTATTAGATAACCTTATAATAATATAGTGCAAAGCAATGACAAATGTAAACACAATTTGACAAAGAAATCTGAGTTATTATACAGATACCTTGTTTTCCCCAGAGATCACTCTCTAGAAATCATGACTTCATAGATCTGGTTTGGTATGAATCAAATCCACATTCCAGGTAATTTAAGAATAAACAGTGCATCCTTCCACCATAAAAGAATGCCCTTCACACCCGTGTGATTCTTGTCCTCCACTCCAATACTGGAAGGGGCGTCCCATTCTAGCTCTACATATAGCTATAACCGACAGGTAGGTTACATTAGCACCTAGACTAGGAACATAGAAAATCTGATTTAATTTACCTTAAATTGAAATAAAATCTTATTAAAGAAACTCAAGTCATTCTCAGAAAACCTAGCTCACTGAAGTCATATGCTTCAGGTCATTGGTTGTTTGGAAGTGTCTAGCCTAATGACTTCTTAGATTGAACAGTTCAGGTGAGACAGTTTCTTACACATTCAGGTGAAAAGTCCCCACTGTCATTATTAAATGCAAGAGAAGTAGTTTGAGATCAACCGTCATGCAGATGACTTATCCACACCAACGATTTCTCATTCAGCAGGTTCCTGGTGGTAGCAGGACAATGATTTCCAGAACTGAAATCCAGGAGATCACCTTTAAGGGTCAAGATGAATCCAAAATTAACCCAATACTGAGCAGCAGCTTTCATGCCTGATCCGGAATGCATCATACTGGAATGCGGTTTCACTTGCACAGCATCTTTGTTGTGTGATATTTACATCTATTAGCAAAGTCAGTACCTTGCTATTTTAAATTCCTACAACACTGCTTCTATTCAGTTACCTTTAGTCATTTCCACCTCCATGAGCATCAGTATGTTTTACATACTCTAACATCCCAAATGTCTTTCCGTCAGGTTGGGAACAAATAAACACATATTTCTCATTTGTTTTTTTGAGGTAACAGTGGAAGAGGCTGTCAATCTTAAAATTTAATTGTTCAGAAAATTAAATTTCGTCGTCTTGAATTGTTCCTTTGTTCACACAGAATCTTAAGGTGATCTGAGGTCCTTGGATGTAGCAGGGAAAAGCACTTACAGAACACATCTCCCCTTTGGGCTCCACCATCCACACACAGAATCTTACTTGCCACCTGGGAACGAACTATAGGTGCCTACTTGTGAAAAACACCGAGCTCAAGAAGTCCTTCCTAAGGACGGCTCCATCAGGAAGAATACTACAGTCCTCTCCTCTACCAGCTGAGCTACGGAAGGGAGCACAAGAAGTCCTTTCTAGGAGAGCAAAACTGGAAAGGGGGAAGCTCGTCAGGACCATCATCCAGAAGAAAAATGGGAGAACAATACAGTACAAAATATAAATGGAAAAAAAGAAAGTTTTCTGCTGACAAAAGTTAGGAGACACAGCTTGTTGCTCTATAATAGCTTATAATCTCCTTGAACTATGTGCTTTTCATATCTTCAATGATAGCACAGATTACTAACTTAAAGGCAATTTAATGTTTGAAAACAGTCAAAGGCATTCAGAGCGGGGTCTGGTGACTAAGAGTCTCTTGGAAGTGCTGTCAATAACCCTGGAGACTGAAGAAGTGTTCCTCCTGTAACTGCCACCGCCCTTTGCTCCCGACTCTGGGATCCACCCCACCACACTCAAAGGGCAGGTGTGACGCCGGGACCAGACGTTAACCCGTGTGCCCATCACCCATTCACATGGCTTGGTACAGGATGACACTTAATAAATACTAACTAATAAACATCCACTGAGGCACTGTCCTGGTAAAGAGACTGACTCATCTCTCTCTCCTCTCGCATCTCATAGAACTTCTCTAGAACAGCACGATTTCTACGTGGTAAGTCTGCCTATTTGATCTCATCAAGGCATGTTCACAGTTTGACTACAGGCAACGAATCTCTGGCTTTCTGGAACAGTTTTATTGGTATTTTATGTACCTATTAAAGACTCTCGCTCTTGACAACTTACCCTACCTCATCATCATTATTATCCCTAGGAATGCCCAGTAGCAACCTCATCCCAGCTCTGCCAGCCCAATTAGCAGCATTTTGCATTCACTCTTGATAATCTTCATAACAAGCCTGCAAGGTAAACTGTGGTGGGGGCAGAAGACCTTGGAGGCCCAGGGAACTGGGTGTGAGTCCAGCTCTGCCATGCACTGAATATGTGACATGGGGTAAGCTGCCTCCTCACTCTGAGCCTGTTTTTCCAGCAATAAAATAGAGATTAAAAACTTCCAACTTAGCATGGCTGTAATGTATGTTAAGTGCCATGCCTAACAGGTATTTAATAAATGATAGCTATCATCATTATTATTATGATATTAAAGATGAGTAAACTCAGGCTCCAAGATGTTAAGTCATTCATCTAAGCATCTGTGTGGCTGGTCCCAGTGCCTGTGCTCTCTCTCATGCAAGACATTTAATCACACAAGGACAATTTACAGTGTCCAGCATCTTTTGTTGCTACTGTTTATTTTATTTTTATTTTATTTTGAGGAAGCTTAGCCCTGAGCTAACTGCTGCCAGTCCTCCTCTTTTTTCTGAGGAAGACTGGCCCTAAGCTAACATCCATGCCCATCTTCCTCTACTTTATATGTGGGATGCCTACTACAGCATGGCTTTGCCAAGCAGTGCCACGTCCGCACCCGGGATCCGAACCGACGAACCCCAGGCCACCGAAGCGGAATGTGCGCGCTTAACCGCTGCGCCACCGGGCCGGCCCCTGTTGCTACTGTTTAAACTTTACACAATATTTGTTTGTTTCTACTTTTTCCAAAATAATATATTGATTATTCCCCACCTGCATCCATGAGGTTGCCAAGAAGTCTGTTGCATGTGTTCCTTTCTATGAAGACTCCTCCTAACGTTTCCACAAGGCACCCAAGAATATAGGCACCTCTCCACATATAACAAAGACATTCAGTTTCCTCAAAAAGCACAAAATCCTGTAGAACCAAATTAGCCAGTGAAAATCCTAACTACTAAGTTATTTCCTTTTCTGTCCACTATGATTTCATGTAAGTGCTTAACATGAGTCCCTGCCCATCTCTACAATTCTTATTAGTTGGGTAATGAGAAAGAAAATGATTGCCCATCTGGTTTAATCTTTTGGCTTTATATGCGATATCTGAAATGTACAGCGCTTCTCTAAAAAGGCCCTGGAGTTTTCCAAGTTAATTTGTAATTCCTTTGAAATATTTCCCTTAAACCATAGAATCGGATCTTTTGAACATCCTTGTAACTCATAATTCAGTGCTCTGCACTTAATAAGTGTTCTTGAGCACAGCAGGCTCTCCATAAATATTTGCTGACAGTTCAATAAACATTAGCTGATGATGGTAACCCACTTAAAAAATATATGCAAACTCTATCGAGATGCATGGTGTGGGCACAGCCACATAATAACTCAAAAAAGTTTCCCTAAAGCAGCCAACCCATGCTGATGTTTCTCTTACTCTATGCTCACATGTTTGCAATGCTCTCTCCTCCCTCCCTCCCTCCCTCCCTCCCTCCCTCTCTCATTGCTGGCTCCTTCACATCATTCAGGTCTCATTTCCAATGTCAGAGGGAGCTTTCTTTGACTATCCTCTCTCTGCCCACTTACTCCCTATGGCATTGTTCCATTTTATTTTCTTTATAAGACTTCTTCCTATCTCCTTCATTCACTCATTCGCTCATGGACCCTTTCACTGTCTATCTCCTCCAATCACAGGAGGGCTCTGTCAGAGCAAGGTCTGGACTTACAGGTGACCACTGAACTCCAGCACCCACAAGGGTACATGGCACATAGTAGGTGCTAAACAAATAATCTGTGAATGAAGGAAGAAAAGGATGAATAAATATAGCTATAATTGTAGTGGCTCTCCAGTTATGTCTCATAACCAAATTCTAACCCAACACATGGGCAAGAGCTTGTTTCCCTTTATTTTCTATCTCTTAAAGTCTTCAGGACAATTCTATATATACTTTAGGTACCTAACAAATTTCTGATGAAAAATGACTTGGGAAATATCTAAATTACTCTGTTAGTTAAGCAAATTATTTAATTTCAGTGGTTCACATACTAAATGGCTGAACGTTTTAAACACAAAACCTTTATTAACTAACTACAGCATTTCCTGAAACCACTAATGAGACAATTTGAAAGATGTTGGTCGGATATTTCCAGTGAGATTATATCAACATTGGTTCCAACAGCTTTCCCAAATTGTCTATGTCTGGCAGATGGACGGATGGTCCAGGAGAGCACATATATATTATTTGAAGCAATTACTTAAGATTTTGAAAGCATCTACCACTTGCAGTGGCTTACTCGCTTTTTCATAAGGCAACTAGTGAAAATATCCAAGACAGCCATCGTAACATAGTGCATATTTAGGCAAAAAATGAAGGGGAGTAATTTCAAATTCTCTCCAGTAGGCATTAAGTACAACACAAGTGGTAAATTACCCCTGGCTTCAATTGGTTCTTTTTTTCACCATTTCGTAAGTCTGAAGCTTCACAATCCTCATTTTACTGCTGAAAATATAAACCTCATAACGTGGTGAAAAATATATTCTTATATTATTTTGCAAACAATTTGTTAGCACATGTTGCGGTCTAGAAAACCATCCACTAGATACTTATTAGACATAAAAGCTTTCAACACACTGGCTGGCACTAACCTCTTTTTTTAGATTACACTAGACTTCTAGAATAGTAAACAAATAAACCACTCCAACAATCACAGAAGGAAACGAACAAATAACTAAGAAGAGACTACAAAAGTGGGTAAAATGGTAAACTACAGACCCAAAAAATATATCAAAGATAGAGCAGCCCTGATTAGCCTAGAGGTTAAAGCTCTGTGCACTCCACTTGAGTGGCCTGGGTTGGTTTCTCAGTCATGGAACCACACCACTTGCCTGTCAGTAGCCATGCTGTGGCAGTGGCTCACAGAGAAGGCTTTACAACTAGGATGTACAACTATGTACTGGGGCTTTGGGGAGAAGAAGAAAAACAAAAGAAGAGGAGAGATTGGCAACAGATGTTAGCTCAGGGCGAATCCTTCTCTGTAAAAAAAAAAAAAAGATATGAAACTTAATACACGTAAACTGGATATAGAATGGGAATTTGTCTGTTGGATCCAAATTCTAGCTAAAGCTCAAAGCTGAAGACAGTGGGTGAGAAGTTATTCTGGCCTTAAAGACCCATCACCTCAGGCCCTATTGAGAAGTACCTACACTGGCCTTCAGGCCTCCACACCTCCCTCCTGCCTCTAGAAGAGACTGGAGGTTGTGGGGGAGAAGGTGCTCCAAGAAAAGCAATTCACACACGTCGCTGACCTTCACTCTGAAGCTGAGTAATGGGTGCCCCGAGGCAACCCCTAGAAGTGATAAAGGGCACACACAGTGCGGAGAAACTGGACCGGACATTTTCAATACTGGAAAGTGACTGGAGAACTAGGTTTACCCAAAAAGTTGTTAAAAACCCACGTTTGAGGTTTTTGCAGATGAGACCAAAATTTTGCCCCATCCATTAAACTGAGTTTACTGACCCCCAACTGGGGAAAATATGCAGTTTACTGAATGCTAAAAGCCTTGTCATGTTTTTGGCAAGGTTATTTTAAAAGAATTTCCTCTCATTTTCTGTTTTCATTCGACATCATTAAAACAAGAAAAGAGATGAAGCCCCTAATTCTGTAAAATTATTAACTTGATCTTGAATATGCATGTATATATTCCTATTGATTTAGATGCCAAACACACAAACACACACACACACACACACACACACGAGAGCCCTAAAATTTCTAATCACACATAGGTGGTTTTAAGCTATTTCATTTTTCTTTCCTTTTAGAGGAAAACTCCTCTGTTCATACTCCTCAAGTCCTTCAATGGGTTTTCTTCTTTCAGAATGTGTTTTTCCTGGAGATGGTCATTGAAATGAATGAGAAACGGACAAGCCCGGCCAAGCAAACTCTTGGCTGTAACTTCCTTGGGGAGTGCTTTGTCGGGTAGGCAGCTGAATGAACTGCTATAAAAGTCACGGAGTTGGCATTTCATCCTTTCCGTTTCTCTGTTCCTGGGCCACATCTCTCCTTTTTTGCTTGCATAAGAAATGTCAGGCTCTAAGAGGAAATTGATGTTTTAATGTCCAATTTCAATCAGCTACTGAATATTTGTTTTCTACTAAGAGTTTCTTGAATAAATTTTCTGTTTTTCTCCATGGTGAGAAAGGTAACCCACATCCAGGGTGCCACCTTTTTATTAAAGTTCTTACAGCTTGACTTCTGTATAAACAGCAGAGTATCTAGTGGTTGTACTGGAGTCTGCTCTCTTCCTTCTCCCTATACTCTCTTGTCTCTTCTGTAGTAATAAGACCTGGATGTTTAGGAAGGTACTGCCACTCAGCTACAAGCCTACATTCTCTGGCTGTCCTGCATGGGTGTGGTCAAGTGACCAAGTTTCAGAGATATGCAGCTTCTAAGAAGCCTCCTTATGGGGGAGGGAGTATTGCTCTTTCTGTCACTTCCTCTTTCCAACTGCTAGAATGCAGATGTGATTTGATGGAGCTCTAGCAGTCATCTTGGACCATGAGGTAGGAACCTAGTAATTAGGACTGAGAGCAGAGAAATCGAATTCTGGGTCTTGGTAGCATAATGAAGCCATCCTACCAACCCCGGACTAACTACCTTTGGATTTCTTTTATCTAAAAAAGAAATAAACTATCTCATTGAAGCTACTATTATTTTAGGCTTTTGGTCACAAGTGGCCAAACCTAACCCTAACTGATATAGCATTCTACTTGTGCTTTGTTGGGCAATTTCTCTACCAAATTCTATTCTCAAACCCATTTATGTCCAGTTCTAAAATATAGGGTCTACAAATTCTACCAAGCAGATTTATATGAAGCATTAGGTAAATTCCTTCATGCCACAAGTCCAAGTGGCAAGCACAGTATTATCTTAGAATGATATTGGAGATCATCTATGCAATCCCAGAAGAATTTATCCTGTCCAGTTTGGAAACAACAAAGGTGGAGATTCACGGTGGTGTTCCAAAATGTGCTATCCTCTTCACTCGCCTCACAAAACCAGTGAAATACTTACCTCTGAGAACTATACACGTCTGGTTTCCTAAACTATGAGCCAGAGAATTAGACTCACTGTCCCAAGCCAATGTGTTTGCATTGAGAGCATTATCTTAAATGACGTCAGTCAGTCAGAGGCCTGTGGGCTTAAACGCTTAGTCTCAATGTCTTTTTCTTCCAATGTCTTAGTCTTCCAATATACGCTTAGTCTTGCAATATACACTTAGCACAATGCATCTTTTTTAAACTCAAGTCCCAAGCTAGTGGACTAACACCACACTCACCCATTATGAGTTTCTGTTAATTTCATTGGATTGATTATATGATTCCTATTAGAAAATATTTTTGCAGATCACTCTCCGCACTTCAGTGATAAGCTGGTTCTGCTTCAACACATTACCAGCCTGCCTATTTCTCCCATTGCACAGAAACAACCACTGCTATATATATACATATATATAACCACAGCTATAGCTGTGGCTGAACTTAATTCTTTATCTGTGCTATTCCAGAGGTTTAGTGCAGTCCAGTAAATGATGCTATCATCCTGAAGGTTAGCCGAGCAAAGCCGAATGGCCTACAGCAGGTTTTTAAAACCCACAAAGATTTTTTGTAATACTACAACCATGCAAAGTGACAATCTGTAAACCTGCATAAGCCACCAACTTATTCAGTAACGTGACAATTAGAAAATCACCATGACATTATTAGTTGCATTTTGTATAAAAGAGATAATTCTTCAGGGATTTAACTGAGATAATGGATGAACAGAAAACATTTTTCTCACATCCTTAAGCATAAGAGAAATTCACAGAAATTCCTAAAGATGATTGAGGTTTAGGAAAGATGAAAACATACTCCAATTTGTCTCTTAAGATCACTTTCCTACACCAACGACTGTATGACTTAAACCCAAACAAATAACCAAAGGACGTTATCACAGCTTAGGTCTGTTTCTTGTTAGAATAAGGCTTCCATATGTGTCCCTAGACACATTTATAGAATGTCTTGTCTGTTCATGGTTAACTTCCTGGACTCCTGACCAGACATTTCCATAACGCCATCCTAACAAGTGATGCCATTCACCGCACATTCCATAAGGGCGCTCTGTGCATCTGGATGGACAGAGAAAGGACCACAGCATGCTAACTCTTGACCCTCTGGAGCAATGGCCTGATTCATTCAGTCAATTCATACACTCAAACATGAGTAAAGCACTTCGCATAGTACCCGGCATGTGGGAAGCACTCAATTTTATTAGTGTTATTGCTATTACTACTAATTTCTTATCCTGTAAGTTAGTAGTTACTAGCTCGTAGGAGCCATCAACTAAGAATATAATAACCAGCAATACATCACCAATTACCTGATATGAAATAACGAATCCAATAAAATGATGGATATAAAATGCTTTTAAAATCCTAAGAGTCATTTCATGGGCAAAGATAGGTCCATATACCTCCGTCTGGAGCAAACTAAGTTGTGCTGGACTTTGTGTAACTACCTCCACAGGTCTCCACGTCCTTTCCAATTAAAACATCTCTACAGCCTCTAAAATAAAAATGAAACTAAAAAGTCTAAGGGATGGGGGCCTGGCCAGTGGTGCAGCGGTTAAGTTTGAACGTCCTGCTTTGGCGGCCTGGGGTTTGCCAGTTCGGATCCTGGGTGTGGACCTATGCACTGCTTGTCAAGCCATGCTGTGGCAGGCGTCCCACATAAAATAGAGGAAGATGGGCACAGATGTTAGCTCAGGGCCAGTCTTCCTCAGCAAAAAGAGTCGGATTGGCAGTAGATGTTAGCTCAGGGCTAATCTTCCTCAAAAAAAAAAAAAGTCTAAGGGATGGTTCAGAGGCAAGGTGCACAGGATCTTTGTCACCAACCAATCCCACAGTGAAGAGGGCAGGTGGGAAAGCATAAGCTGCCTTAGCACAATATTGCCTGGAGAAGTGAGCACTGATAGGAATACTTCCAACTGAAACAGCCCTGCCTCTGCTCGTGCCTCTCCCTACTCATCAGCTCAGGGCCATAATCAGTCTCTTCCTAACCATCAGACGAGGTAAATATCCAAAGGTACAATGCAAATGCATGAAAATAACCACAAATCTCACAAAGATGGAGTATTTCATAAAGGCAATGAAAGCAGTGCCGAGAACCAGTTTGAACCACAGCAAAGCTGTTGACAAGAGTGGGACCAGCTCACAACTGAAGGAGTTGAAATTGACTAGGACGATGACAGGATGGTGGCTTCCAAAAAGAAGGATCTAACTCCCACAGGATTTAGAGGGGCCCTTGGGAAACTGACGGTGCCCTGAAGATTGTTGCCGAAATGAGCCTCTTTAGAATTGTGGAGTGGAAAGTGAAATGTGAAGCAAAGAACATCATATCATGTTATTACTCTATTTCAGAAATATCAGAGGAGCATCAACAATGATGGCTTGGTCTGTTGGGCTGCCAGAACAAAATAACACAAACTAGGGGCTTAAACAATGGAAATTTATTGTCTCACAGTTCTGGAGGCTGGATGTCCAGGATTAAGGTGTGGGCAGCTTTGGTTTCTCCTGGGGCCTCTCTTCCTAGCTTGCAGACAGCCTTCCCACTGTGTCTTCACAGGGTGCTCTGGTGTCTCTTTCTCTTCTAAGGACTCCAGTCCTATTGGATTAGGGCCCAACCCTTAGGACCTCATTTAACATTAATTACCCACTTAAAGGCCAAATGCAATCACATGGAGGTTAGGGCTTCTACATACCAATTTTGAGGGACATAAATCAGTCTATAACAACAACCAAATAGATAGGGAATAACAGAGAAGGAAAAGTCAAGGGTGGCTTCCAGAATTCTGCCCTCACAGAGATCAGGAACACAGAAAGGAACTCAGTGTATTACAGTTGAGGAGAAGGAAGAGAAAAGCAGATGGATGAATTCTGTATTGGACATATGAAATTGTAAGCGTCTGTGGGGACTTCAAATTGTTCCATCCAAGAGGGAGTTGAATATATGGGGCCTAGAACTCAGATGAGGTTATCTGTTCAAGTGTAGATAGACAGATAGATAGATAGATAGATAGATTTGGAAGTTATTAGTGGTATTTGACACCATGGGAGTGGCAGAGATGGCCTAAGAGAGTGTAAAAAGAGAGACACCAAAATAGACCAACATTTAAGGGATGGACAGAGAAAAGGAGGCAGGGGAGGAAACCAAGAAGTAACAGAAAAATAGAAACTATTCAAGAGACAATGTCTTGGTAATAAGGATAAAAGTGGAAATGAGCAAGTCTTCAAAAAGGAGACAGCATCTGGACAGAGTTGATCCCCAGCTATCAAAATCAGGCAAACATTAGAACTAAGAACTCCTCAGACGACTGTTGACAGCAGAGTGGAGCCCCTTAATACCTGTGGACTTATTAACACACCTGGGCTAGGGTTTGTTCTTGGTAGGTTAATTGGGCATAGAGGGACCACAACCTGCCAAACAGTCTAAGGGTGTGCTGACAGTCAGTTGTCAGTTTAATGTCTCCTCTCCCCAGGCATGACCAATACCATGCTTTACTCAGGGCATTCCAAATGGAAGGGCTCCTCTCTCATCTTATGGCCAGAGCACAGAAGGGTAAACACCTTCTTCTGACACATATTCTCCCACCTTCCTTCGTCATATAAATCTGTAGAAGCGTCATCCTCTATTCCTTATAAAGAGTCCAACATGGAAAAATAGTAATGTTTGTAGTGAAAATTCCCCACCAAAAATAATAGTCCAATAAAACAAGACCACTTAGCAATTTTATAATGACTTTATTAAAACAGGTCTTTCAGGATAAAGCATTTAAGACTATGACTGTTTTAAGTGACTTTTAAAAAAAGTAAAAACTGAGCACAACCAAAGCTCATACATTTTATTGTTTCTGGATGGTTGTTTTGGATGGTTGCTTGAATCTAGGCCCACCATCCGTGTGATCGATCATTAATAGAGACAAATATTTCAAGTTTATTCTGCAGTGGCTGATTTAGGTATACTAAACGGACATGGCTGAGTCTACACGGCTACAATCAGGTGAACTATCTGACAATTCTAAGAAGCCCCATCCAAGACTTGAGAGGCATCAGAGACAGAATCAGCGTCGGCCACTAAGAGCACGGTGCACGTGAACAACAACGCTGTCCTAAGGGAAGAGTAGATGAATAGGTTCATCTACGTGGCCCAACTGGTTCACTGTTGAGGAACAAGTTCTCCTGAAAGAGCAGATGCCTTCCCCACAAAAATCTCCTTTTCATTCTTCACTTTTTTCTGGCAAAAATACAATTTTTAATGTAAAAGTAAGAGAATGGCATGGCTATTGCACAATATTGTGAATAAACTGAACACTATTGAGCTGTGCACTTCAAAATGATTAAGATGGTAACTTTTCTGTTATGTGAGTTTTTTACTATGATTAAAAAAAAATCTTAATGAAATGCAAAAAAGAAAAAGAGGGAAAGGCCAATGGGACAGCAGAAGAGATGTAAGATCTACGTCCCAGGAACATTTAGATTTATACACTTTATCCAATGGAAATTTATTCCAGATATAATTGGTACAAATGGCAGCACACAGGCAAATAGAGAATTTTTTGGTTTGTTTGATTTCTCTTTTTTGCCTTCCATACGTTACGTCTATTGGATGGAAGGGAACAGAGAAACCCTGTTTAACTTAATTTCACTCTTACCACTTGCATTAGAAATGTCAAGACCACTGTTTTTTCAAATTGTGTGATATTGGGAAATTTTCATTTATTGAGACAAATAGGGATGTTGGCACAATATGATAAAAATACCTGCTACAACTACAACATATATAGTATATCATTGCCATAAATCAAAAGGGGGAAAAAGCCTTGCATTTACCTTGTGTATATTCCTTCTCTTCAAGTCCAAAGCTTCTGCTGAGAGTTCACTCATATATCAAGGTGTCCTCAAGTTCTAGACACACACGCATACATTACTCATGGCTCATTTGACTATCAACAATAAATCCAACAGTCATCTTTTATTTTTTTCGACACAAGTGAAGGATGTTTTTGTTTGTGCATGAGATCCATTGATGAAGTCACCATAGCCCTGGGAATTACCCACTAGCTAAATAAGCTTGCTGTGACACCAGGGGAATACAAAGCATTGTTTTTTCCAGGAGTTATGGAAATTGACACTATTTCTACTTGTTCTTACTTAAAGGTTGAAGAGAAGGAGAATCTTGGAAAATACATTCCAAAGATTTGAAAAGCATAACTTTACGTCTGCTTTTTAAAAAAAAGAACTTTGTACATATCTAAACACAATTACTTCTATTCCAGTTCATTATCTATTATTATTGCTTTTGTTTTCCAGGCTGCCTCATTCACCTCTTCCAGCTCTGAGGGACCAAACAACAAACCCTCTCAAGCTGGAGTAAGAGAAGAACTTCTCTCAAGTCCTCTGAGAGAAGGCGGAGCGATTTCTTTTACCTCTGTCCAGACTGCTCAAGATGCAAGGAAGGTAACAAATGGTCCAAACTCATGGTGATTGAAACAGGCCGACGACACTCTGAATTAAAGAAGGCTTAACACTCCAAACCAAGATACACCTGGGTCAGGTCTCTTCTTAGCCCTAACTGACTCCCTTTAATACAACAATTCACTGGAAGCACCCTCTGCCCACCAACACTCATCCTGAAAAATAAGCAACAAAGAAGTAGGTTTGTCTGGGCACCAATTGTTTGCCTGGTACATGCCAAAATAATCTGTAATTTAGAAATGCTTGCTTTCACACATGACCCCTGTCTTCTTTCTGACCTATCCTTTTATTCCTCCAAGTGACTTATAAAGTTTAATGTTGACCTGCCCTTTCTCTCAGAGTACACTAGCACACATCCTCCAGAACAGTCAGAAAGAAGACAACGCTCCCACTCACCATCTCCCTGTTGCAGCTGGGGACTGTTTGTTACCCGCAGGGCCATCAACAAAGGCTCTTAGGAGACATCATACTGTTACCCCAGCCCCTGGTCCCATAAGATATTAACCATAATCTGCTTAGAACAAGCCTAACATGTTACCTTTAGCTCACAGGAAATCACAAAGAAAGGAAGGAAAAGATGGTTGAGACATGGGCCAAAACTAGTTAAAACTGGTTGAAGGCAACATGGCAGTCCCACTTGACCTGACATAGACCCCACAGCTTATTATACATTCACTGTAATACATTACCATACTAATCACACACCACCCACTGCCATGACGGGAAACACTAGAGCAAATAAGGAAAGAAAAGAAGTGGCCCCCTATTCCTACAAAAAGCTGCCCAGTTCCCCAAATAACTATGAATATTCCTCCCCTTCATTACCTTGACCCCTTCTAACAGCTGCCTGCTCGCCCCAAGAGCTAGAAGTTGATTTGCGAACTGTGTTCCCACTTCTCCATTCCTTGGCCATTGAATACAGCTTGTGCTGATGAACGTTCAGCTTCAGTCTGGTTTCAAACTTGCAACACTGAACAGAGAAAGGACCCTCCGAGGTTGGGAGGAAGCTCAGCTGGTAACAATACAACAAGCAATAAGCACACTCTAAAAAGCTCTGGTGTCTGCCCCCCAGCATCTGCTTCTTTCCCCTTGGAAGCTCTTCCAACAAGCTCTGCACCGCGGTATGTATTCCTGCCCTAAACCACTGTATGGAACCCTGAAGGCTACACGGTGAATCATCACTACTTAGTAAAAGCTGCTTGGATTGAGGGAGGTGGCAGTGGTGACAGCACTAGAAGAGAAGGTCCCAGTGTCCAGCTGGGTCACTATCTTTGTGACCTGTGAAAGTTGCTTAATCTCTCTAAGGCCTAATTTCTTCAGCTGTAAAATAGAGACACTAAGTACAGGTGTCCTCTAAAGGTTGTCCTGAGGATTACACAGGTCAGCATGTGAAAGTTCTTGGCTCAGTAGATTGATCACAATAAAGGCCCAATACTTATTGTCATTGTTTGCACGAACTCAACCTCCTAAATCGATCCATGAAGGGGCTTAATAAACTGAACCATTTATGGACATCTCCTTGAGTTCCTCCAATTAAAGCTGTTATCAGTTTCCAATCAATGTTAATCAAACATTTAAAACTTGGCAGAGCACTATCACCCTGGTCTGGCTCTCCTCACAGGAAGCCCGCTCGGCACCTGATAACTTCAGGCTGCTGGAGCAAAGTTCTCTCATACGACCACCTTGTCTCAAAGAAAAATGTTCTTCCCTATGTCCTCCATTTATGACAAACACCCAAAGACAGAGGGACCAACTCTGACATTAAAAGTTTAAGTGTAATGCTTATTCCTAGTTACCTGTCTAGATCTATTAAATTAAGAGTGACCCAAGCCATCTACCTTCAAGTGCCTATGACACCAGAGGGTCACAATGAAAATGCTTTCCAATATCTGGATGTACCAGATATGTCAATCACAGTGTCTTCCACACACACAGCTCTTGCAGAAGGAAGCAGCTCAGGTGACTATAGTCTGTTTCACCTAACCCCCACTGCCGACCAGCTGCTGCTACCTGGAGCAGGGGTGGGCACTGCAATGACATGGCCTGGGACATGGGGCCATAAACCTATCTCTTTAGAGATCTGAAATAGAAGATACTGAAAGAGTGAGAGGGGAAAGTGCAAGAAGAAAAACTGTAAGGATGAGAGAGAGTGGCTAGAGGGGCCATAATGAACCAGAGATGCACAGGGAATGTGAAGAGAAACAAGAAATTAGGAGGTGGCAAAGACTGCAAGGTAGTGAAATGGAGAGTAGAAGGCAGGAAGCCAGCTGGCAGAGGCACACCAAGCAGAGGGTTGCTCAGTTACATTCACTCACAGCCTTGGAGTGAAGATCCAGAAACACCTGCTGCCATGGGCCCCAGACCAGCAGCTCTGGATTCAGAATAACTCCTCAAGCTCCCAACTCTGTGAGGCCCAGCCCCGGGTTCCCGCTCTCAGATTTCCATGGGCTTATGTTTCACTTAACGCCTCATGTGCGTGCTTACATGAATGCATTTCTGTCCTTACAACCAAGAGAGTCTCGAGAATCCGGTGGGTATTTCCAATGCTATGGAGACTCAGTCTTTTACTGCTACAACTTACTGCTCAGAACGTCTTTTAGTAAGGGGTACATTAGAAAATGTACCCTGAACTACTTCAATGACCTACTTTTATAACATATAGTTTTGTGTTTCATTACAACATTCTTTCTGCATCACATCACACTGCCCCATAAAAGTCCTTCTTTACGGCAGCATTCGTCCATCTTAAAGAAATGAAGGAGCCGCATGCCTGTTTTGTTCCGTGTCAGGGGTGACCCTGGGCATTCAAAAATGAGCCCCATGGGAATAACTTTACAAGCTGGCTCTCCCGCCGTTAGACCAAGGCTCTGCGCACAAACAAGTCCCCCTGGTCCCCTCCAGCACGACATGGAGACAGAGCCATCTGCTTGGAAAGCATGCTATTTCCATCTAATGGCCTGCCCTGAGCTAGGATGTCTCTCAATCCAAAAGCTGCATCATATTACATTTTGCACAGCTCTGTTTTGTTTATTTCAGGAAATGCCAAGTACATTGCATTTTATAGTCTAAAAGCATTATCAACTAAAAAACAAAACATATTTCAAACTTGTTCCCCAGCCTGCATAGTATAGCACTTATATGCAATAGTATAAATACACAAAGTTCCAAAAATTAGAGATGTGCAAAAGGTATATATATATTGTGTGTGTGTGTGTATACATATATAGTAACATATATATAACACATAGTTTTATATATATATGTATGTATATATTTTGCTGACTGCTATTTCTTTCAGGAACAAAAAATCATGAGGGAAAATCTAGACTTTTATTTGTCCTTAAGAAACATAGTTTAATGTGGGACATTCAAAGGGACAATCAGGTCAGCTCTTATGTACTAAAATCTTGGGCAAAATGCCAAGCATTTAACTTGAAAAACAGCTTGGAATTCTGATAAATTTTTTAAACTATTTTTATACATATGGATAAAGCATGGAAGTATGACAGTAGATTTTTTCTTCTGTTTTAAATAAATGAAGTAGACATTAACCTGGCTAATATAACAGAGCTTTGCAATAGTGTATTCATTGAGGCAGAATGTTTTCAGCTGAAAGAAACTAAAATCCTGACTCAAATCTGCTTAAGCCATTAAAAAAAAATTCCCATAATGAGAAGAACAGAGGTAGAGTAGATTTCAGGACAGGCTGCTAATCATAACAGCAAAAAGCCCTCTCTCGATTCCACCATTCTCGACCCGCGCCGCATCTTTAGATTTCCAGCAATGGAGATTTAGCGGTTTCAGGCAAAATTTCAGACATGACAATGTCCAAAGGAAAAATGTACATGATCTTTTTTTATGGATTTTTCTTTTGCTTCTCAGATAAGTTTTTATTCTGAAAAATCTCAAACCTAACAGAAAAGCTACAAAACTTACACAACCCATATATCCTTCTCTGAAACTCACCCATTGTTAACATTATTTCACATTGTCGTCTCCCTCTTCATATAAATATACTTACACATAATTTTATTATTATTGCTGAACCATTTGAGAGAATGTTGCAGATATCATGATCCTTTCCCCCTAAATATTTCAGCATCTATCTCCTAAAAACTGGGAAATTCTCATATATAATTTGTACTGGGGTGAATAGCGTCTCCCCAAACATTCACCTCCACCTAAAACTTCAGAAAGTGACCTTATTTGGAAATAAGATCTCTGCAAATGTAATTAGTTAAATTAAGATGAGGCCACATGGGATTAGAGTGGGGCCTAAACCCAATGACTAGTGTCCTTATAAGGCCATGTGAAGACACAGACACACACGAAAAGGCCCTGTGATGACCATGTGCAGTGACAGAGCTGCAAGCCAAGCAATGACAAGGATTGTCAGCACCCGCCATAAGCTGGGAAGAAACAAGGAAAGATGCTCCTCTAGAGCCTTCAGAGGGAACATGGCCCTCCCGACACCTTGATTTCAGACTTCCAGCCTCCAGACTTGTGAGAGAATATATTTCTGTTGTTTCACGCCACCCAGTTTGTGGTACAGCAGCCCTAGGGAACTAACACATAACTACAACGCATTTATGAAGTTCAAGAAATTTAACATTGATACCATGCTAGTATCCAACACACAGCCTATATTCAAATTTCATCAATTTTCCCAATAATGTCCTTTACAGAATTTTTTTTCCCCAAACCAGGCTGCAATCCAAGATCACACATTACATTTAGCTGTCATGCCTCCTTAGTCTCTTTCAAACTCAATCCGTTCTTCAGGGCTTCACTGCCCTGCAACACCCTGACATTTTTGATGAGTACAGGCCAGTTGCTGGTAGACCAAAGTAGATTGCTTAAGATCGCCATCATCTTTACATCATCTCCATCTTACCATTGCTCATGCTATGCATGGTACCACTACTCCCAACCTCTCTGTTTATCCACCCTCCTCCTCACCACCTGGAAAATCCTACCCCTAATTAAAGGCCCAGATTAAGGCCTACCCCCACCAAGAATCCTTTACCCACTCCCAATCGTATTATGCCCCCCTTTTCTGGAATTTTATAATAGTTACTCTCTCAAGCGTTCATTTGACACTTAATGATAACCTGACTTTACTGTCATTCAACTTTTCAGACATATGCATCGTATCTTACCAAAATGCCCCTTAGAGCTAGTATTATGTACTCAATATGTGTACCAGCTGAATTTAAGTAAATTAATATTTTCAATAATTAATATACAATTAAATCCTTGGTACTCTCACCAACTGACTTACTGCTCGACTTGGGTACAGCACAAAAGAAAGTAATAAGGAGCAGATCTTTCCATCTCAGAAAAATCAGTAGTTATAAATCAGTAATTATTTCCATAAGAACAATTATTCTTTCAGGATTACAGCTGATGTTTGCTCATTAAGAGATGCACTCCAGAGAATAGAACATGACTCATAAATTACAGGTAAGCCGGTTTTATTATCAGCCATTGTATTGAAAAGCTAGATGATCCTGTTATGCATCAGAATAAGGAAAATGAAGCAATTAGAATCAAGCCTCACTAATTCATACTTACATTATTGACAGTCCATCTGACTAAAATAGAGAAGTCTGATTTACAGAACATTTCTGAGGAAATGCAGTTTAATTCCTTCAAGTATAGAGAGTTGTTTTTTTTTAAAGCAATGCATAACGAATTGCTCAGATGAGATCCTACTTTAATAAATACATAAGAAGGGTCTGTAATTAGTGTATCACCACCAGAGACATGAATCAAATAGAAAACTAATTTAGTTCAGGATCAAATCTGAGAATGCTTTGACACCATAGTTTTCTTGTGGTTTCATACTTGCAGAAAATAAGAAATTGGTTCATTAGATGGTTTTGCTTTTCCTTTTTAAACTGAATTAATAGTGCAGTTTTGGTTCAAAACGTGATTCAACTTCCTAAGTCGAAGAAAGCTTCGGCATCTTTTTAGCCCATATGCTGACCTCTGCTAATGCTGGAAATTGCAGGCTCTGTGCATAAACAAGAGTTTCGCCGTGCTTGAAGATGAAGCATCTTGTCCCCCTTCTGCTCTTGTTTATTTTATTCCCACCTCAGCCCCCTTTTCATCCATGTACCAAAGGAAGCATCACTCCAGGCTTTTTGAATTATGGCAAATAACTGAATCTTCCAAGCTGGTATTAATCTCTCCATCTTCTACAATCCCAAAGCATCTCTAAGACCCTGATCTTGTTTTTCAAACTCAAAACTTGCATATACAGTCTATGAAAAAGTTCGTTCTGATCTGTGAATGGATGTTAGTAATGAGTCCTACAGAGGAATAAACACTAAATCACATGCAGTTGCACATTTATTGAGACTCATCCTCATTAGGTGTCCAGTTCTGCTTACTCTCACATACAACGACAGTTGTTTAAAACCTTCCAATTAAAGAAGCCCAGTGAAGACTTCCTGCTACCACAAATTTTAAGGTCTAGTCTGACTGAGCAGGTGAAATGTTTGCCGGTCTATTAATAATTCTATGGCCACGGTCTTGCATGAGTCCACTTTATTTTGGAAACAAGAAACAAATCGAGATGCCTAGCATGTCAAACATAATGTCTACCAGTTTCCTCCCTTCTCAAGTCCAAAGTTCAGTGTCTCAGGCCAGCTCAGGTTCGTCATGAATAGCCTTTAGACTAGGTTATTGTAACTCTTGCACTGTGACACCCCTAAGTCACCCATAAGAGGCCTGTCAGGACAATGTAAGACAGTCTGCAGCTTGTGCTGACCTCTCCTGTGCACAGGACGCAGCTATGCTTCAGGCTCAGTAGTCCCACACGGACCCCAGCAACTGCTGTTTATATCGAGTCTGCAGCCTAATAACACAGTTTAAGGAAAATCATCACAACAGATGAGAAAACATTTCAGTGTGTAAAGTCAGCATGTCTTCTGGTTCTCTTTCTTCTTAACTTTTAACTTACTGATTTAAAACCAGAGAGAGAAGTAATCTCCAATGTTTTTAGTTTCACGATTTGGACAGACAGTTGGCATCTCCATGGAACTCCTATTGGGGAAAATGGCTTCAATTTGAACACTGTAAACTCAAAATCACAATTTTTGGAAGTAGTTCTCCAATATTAAATGCCTTATAATCAGCAGCTCATTTAGGGGTACATTTTGCAAATAATTTATGGGAAGCGTTTTGCAGGAAATAAAATTAGACATGTGAACCGATAAAATGTTTCAACGGTTGAAGTTGAGTCATTAATCCTGGTCTGAGTCTGTCCTGGCAAAATCCATCATAGCCGTGTATTCCCACCCCTAAGAAATTGCTTTTATTGAGGTCTGCTTTGGAGAAATCCCCTCAGCTTATACCAAGCGAAGCTATAAGAAATGGCCACGTAAAACTTACTCCGTACCTGAGATTACTTTTAAAGCCAGTATTGGTGCATGACCATACGAAGGCCTAACTTTGAGGATAAATGTACTGCTCCTCCACTGAAAAATTTCATTATTTACATTCAGAATCCATGGTGATGAAAGCACACTGGACTAAGAGTATGAAGAAGACACACTTTCAGCAACTCTTAATTACCGTAATTCACGAGATGTAAATCTTCATGTATTATAAGATGAGCCATTATTTTATGTACTAAGAAAGAAATAAAAATTGTCTATTAAATTATGATACAATGCCTTATCCCTTCAAACTTTTATTTGGCACCAATTAAGGGAGCTCTTTTATACACCATTTTTATTATATACCACCTTTGCACTTAAGTAAAAAGGAAAATATCAGAAAAATAAGTATCCCTAACACTTCCTCAGAAGCCACCTTTGAATTATGTTTTAACTCCAAACCATTCAAATCCATGTTTTTCCACACAATACAACCTCTGTGCCATCAAGAGCACTGGTAATTCAGCATTCTGTAAGACTGCTCCACTACTGTCTCTGGAATTTCCTTCCAAGACGCTGACACTCATGTGCAAATTGTGCCGCTGGTCCTTTGCACAGGCAATCACAGCTACATCCCCACGGCTGCATGGCTGAAACCAGCTGTAGGACACCACGGACTAAAATAAGCAATCCTGATTTCGGAATTGTTAAAACAGAAATACGTGCATCTTAGAATCAATAAAATGCGGTCCAGTCCCTTAGCGTGGATTTCATCTGCTAACTGAAAGGCATATCCTAGATAAGCAGGAAAGGCTCCCAGGGTTTTAACATTCTAAACTTTATTTGCACTGTTTTCTTTAGGCAGACATGTTCCAAACAATCACACGAGGCTTTTAGACTATTTGATAACAAATGGAGAATACAGAGCGACCTAAAACTCTCTTGCTCTCTTCATTTGGCCCCACCTGATAAGACCTACGGATTACTTCTAGATGCTTTTACCCAAGCCTAGCTGCACTGCACAGATTTTTGCTTAAGGATATTTACTTAATTGGTTTTTAAGAAAGTACTGCACCTAGAGGGGAAAGAGAAAGGCACCAGTGCCCATGAGAAATTGTTTAGTAGGAGGAAAAGCATGTTTCGTAACCTAGTTTGGTTCAAGTCACAGGTCTACTGACCTGGGTTCAAGTCACAGGTCTACCACTGACCAGCTCTGTGAGTTCAGACAATTATGAAATGTCTCCGTGACGTCCTCAAAGTCCTTCTACCTAAATAGAGACGATAGTTCCTGCCTCAGCTTATTGCAAGGAATACACACCTGGCACAGCATCTGGCATAAAGTAGACTCAATAAATGTTTCCCTCAATGGCATGAATCCTGATAGAGTCTTCCCTAAATCCTAGGTCCTAACCGAAAGTACAATCATTTGGAAAGTTGCCTTGATTAATGCTTTGCTTCCTACTCAATGACTAGAGGAGAGGGGAGCAGGCTTTGAATTTCCGTATTCTTCAAAATGTTGGTCATGCTCCTGAAGATAAAATGAATTCTTCCTCTCATAGCAGCTCATTTGTTTGGGGTCTTTTTGTTTTTTCATGAAAGTCATAAAGATTGGAAAACTTAGCACCCTCTAACTACCACAGCTATCATCTCCTTAAAGTGAAAATGGTACACTCCTTTCGTAAGATTATATTATGCAAGAAATCACCAAAGCCAGTGCTGCTGCACCAGCTGTCTCAGGGCAAGAACCTGTGACAGCTCGGAACTCCCTGGAGCCCCAGAGGGCCAAGCTTTTGAAAATTATGTTTGTCTTATCACCTTAAGAAGCATTTTATCTGTTTTTTGTTTGTTTCACTTTTGATTACACAAAAATCCACTGGTTCAACTTTCTACCATAATTGCAGTTGATTAAAACTTCTGTTTACAAACACAACTACTCTCAAATCCAATTCATCATAGTACAAAAGTAACAAACATCATGATGTTTGTTCCTTTGTGATAATTACTTATTTACTTGTTTAAAGTACAGTGATTTAAAAATTATATTTGCAATTGGGAATGCCAACTGTGGGTTTAAAACAGGAAATGAGAAATAGAGGTTTTAAAACCATGCAAATGTGCAAGACAATGATGAAAATTAATAACCACCTGAAAGTATTGAGGCTTGAGACAGGCATAGAATTCACGTCCTTGAGGGTCCCCACAATGAGTTGATAGTGACAGGATTCCCTTGACCACAATTTAGGGAGTCAATCAAGATAGCATAGACTGTTTCTGTAAAATATGTGTTTTATTATGTGGAGATGCAAATGAGGCTCACTTCGATAACTCCTGTGTGCGACAACATGCGCAAGAAGTGCACATAGCCATTCATTTTAGAATGACATCTTATAAACCAATCCTGCACAGTCAGAAAGAAAACTGCCAGAATTCTTTGAAATCAAAAAGGGACATGTATTGGCCAGGCACAATATGATATAAAGCCCAATCAAGTAAATAAACAAAAAGATTGCTCAACACTGCCTTCAAGATCGCTTACAGAATCTCTTCAGAAGGAAAAATTCACATATTGAGAGAAAATCTGTTGAAGCTCTAGACTGGAGATGTGGTCAAAACAGTTTCAGGAAAAAAATAGGGAAAAAAAAGAATAACCAACTTGAAAAAAGGCACCATTGTTGAATGACGCTGCTAAAGGACATGTTTGAATGAGGTACTTAACTTCCATACTCAAGACGAAAGACTGTGAAATGAGCAGTCAGGCCTGCAGGTCCCCATCCCAACACTGTAGTGAAGCAACCACTCCTCCTCCAGCCCCTTCAGAAGACATGAGACTAGACTCAGGAGAAACTGCATTGCAGACACCAGGCACAGAAAAGGTACAAGTGGGAATCGAGAAACATGCCAGGAGATTAAGGGAATGTCTGCAGCTGAACAAGGAGGCTCCTCTCCTCTCATCCCCTTCCTCCCCCAAGGTCCAGAATGCCAGAGCGAAGCGTCCATCTCCCATTTTCTCCAGGCAGAAGACAGGAAGATCCTCTCCAGGAGAGACTGAACCACTCCAGAGAAAAGATCTACAGACATGAGAAGTCCAGCTGGCAACTCATAACCCTACAGCGAAGCTCATCATTCAGCAAGTCTCAAGCATCCACACAGGGTCCTAGAGCTTTTCGGTACCTCATATGCTTATGAACGGACAGCCAACGGTCACCAGAAGCTTGGAGAAAGCCTCTCACATGAAAGAGATACACCAAACCTACTAATAGAAGAAACGATGTCTGATCAATGGAGACTTGTAGGGAGCAGAAGAAAATGGAAAATAAACAATAATTAGAACCCATAGGAATAGGGGAAGATAGTACATTCATAAAATAAGAACTGGAGGGGGCGGCCAACACCAAGAAAGGGCTCTTGGAAATTAAAAACCACGATAGTAAAAATTAAGACAAACCAACAGTGGGCTTGGAAGAAATCTCTTTAAATGTAGAAGAGAATGACAAAAAGATAAACAAGAAATAAGAAAATTAGAGGCTCTATCCATAAGGCCCAAAATCTGAATAAGAAGAATAAAAAAATAAAAAATACACAGAGAGACAGAAAGAGACAGGGAGGAGAGAGAAAAAAACAAGAAAAAGTTATCCAAGAAATAGCACAAGAAAAATTCACAGAATTGAAGTCTTGAGTTTCAGACTATAAAGGGCTTCACTAAGAGTCTAAAACAATAAATGCAAAGAAGCCAGCGAGCCACAGAACTGTGGAATTTCAGAATAATACCAGGAATAGAAACAGGATATTAAAACCCCCTCAAAATGGAGAACTGGGCACACAGAGAACAGCAGGAATCAGACAGCCACTGGACTTGTTGACAGCAATAGTGTAAGCCAAAGAACAAAGAAATAATGTCTCCAGGGGCCGGCCCCATGGCCGAGCGGTTAAGTTCCCGCACTCCAGTTTGGTGGTCCAGGGTTTCACAGGTTCGGATCCTGGGCGCAGACATGGCACCACTCATCAGGCCATGCTGAGGCAGTTTCCCACATAGCACAACCAGAAGGACCCACAACTAAAACATACAACTAGGTACTGGGGGGCTTTGGGGAGAAGAAGAAGAAAAAAAAAAAAGATTGGCAGCAGATGTTAGCACAGGTGCCAATGTCAAAAAAAAAAAAAAAAAAAAAGAAATACCTCCAAAATTGCAAGTGAAAATTTTCAATCTAGAATTTTCAAATGACCCTCATTTTAGCAAAAAAAAAAAAAAGAAAAGAAAAGTATAATACATGTATGTAAGTACACATGGGAAAATAAAAAGGAAAAGACAGAAAGAATATACACAAAAAACATTTATTACCTCTTTGGTGTATTTACAATGAAGAGGTCTCTGAAAACATTTGTCCTCAAAATTCTTGAGGTAAAACCCTCAGGTGAAGAAATCTTAAATAAAATGTATGAGTTTTTAGCAAGGCTGATACTGACATATATCAATATGTAAACAAATTTGGACAAATTTATGAAAAGAAAAACTTTTTATGACTACCGCTCACTTCAGCATCCACGGGGAACACTCCTCAACGAGTGTGACATCCAACTAGCTCAGCATGTTCAAAGGGACCGTTATAATTATTTTTAATATATGTGTATTATAAATTGAATACTTCTACAGCAAATCGGTAATGCACACGTAAGTGGCTTTTATGTTGGCTGAGCAGAAAGGCACTAGTCAGAATTTTTGAATGCAAGTTTAATGCTTATTTTTCCTCATAGGGAAAAACACCCCATACTAATAAAACTCTGGATAAGCTGAGTGAATATACTCCTCACCTTAAGGATGCAGTGGTTCACAGAGCTGGCTACTCTGACAGACTTAGACGCATGCCACAACTGAAACGTAAAAAAGGACAACAGCAAAGCTGACTGTTTTTGCCACCCAAGACAAGACAGCCGTGATAAAAATGAAGTTTGAAAGTTGGATGAAAATTTCTGATCACGAGGATGATGAATTATTTTGGACATTTAGTTCATTTACAGGTGATTAAAATGAAAACATCAGTGATAAAATTAAAAATATGATCATCAATAACCTCTTGACACTGAGAGTCCTTTGACCGTGTTTCTTGATAACAGAGAGAGGCGGGGAGCTGTGATGGACCAGAGATCCTGGGAATGACTTACTCCCTTAACAAGAAGAGACACATCCTCAACACTGCATCCTGCCAGCCCCTTCAGCAATAGTTTAAGCTTTTCTTCTAAGTGATTTTGAAGCTTCTATTTATGTGGATAAACCAAGAAACCAAGACTAAAGGAAATGCGTGGACCATGAAACCGATTTGTGATATCAGCTCACCTCAACTCAACCCAATCTTCCAAAATTGGTAAGATTCAATGAAATAGCATCTTTCTGTTTAAGACCAGCAAGAAGCATTTTTTGGTTTTGTTTTTTTCTCCGTGGTAATTAACTTTAAATATTAATTTATTAATCAAAGGATCATGTAAATATCACAAAGCATAATCCAAAATTTGTATAAAGCTTTCAGATGAAACACAAGACTTCAAAGAAATTCCACTTGACTCCCTCCCTCAGGAGCCCTCGCGGTGTCTACTCCTCTCTGCCACGGGGGACTCAGCTGGAAGGAGGCTTGGAAAATGCAATTCCCTCATTACTTACCTTCCTCTTCCTCCATTACCCCAATACGTACCCCAGTATACGAGGGGTGAGGGGAAAGTGACACAGAAAGAACTTGATGGAAGCTCCTTCAAACCTTCATTGTTCAAAAAAGGAGCATTTAACTTTTTTCCTCTGTAGAACACAGACTATACCTTCCCTCACAAAGTTATTCATTCGTTCCCATATTCATTAAATTAAAATGCACTGCAGGCTTAATATGTGCCCCAAATTGTGACATCTTATTTTTAGATACTCTTGTCCTCTCTGAAGGTTCCCTAGAACAAAGCAGGCAAATTCCTTCCTTCTTTCATTCATTTATTCAACAAATATTGATTGAATACTTTTTGCAATGAACACGGGTTTCTGCCTGCCCAGTATCTCTGAGGGAGCCATTGTCAGTTCACAGGGTTCGCGGGTGGTCGACACCTCCAACTTCCAGGCCCTGTGTTAGGGACGCCATCTCCTTGGCCCAGTAATTGTTTCAGAAATGGCCATTTGACCCAAACCAAGCTAATGAGAGTCACCCCTAGGGCTTTTGTTAGGACAGTTGGAAGGGGACAACCTCTTATTTCTGGGCTCAAGAGTCTGGAGTTGCTGGCTGCTCTAATTGCCTCCCCATGGAGAGTCTGCCTGGGAAAGAAGCCAACACAGAGGGAAGCACAGCCCAAAGACGGAAAGAAAGGAAGTGGTGATGGCGTCATCTGTCCACCTGTATCCAGCCACGTCTGCAGGGCTGCACCTCACCACTGGAGTTTTTATTGTACGAGCCAATAAAGTCGGCTTTATGCTCACACCGGTTTGAGTCACGTTTCTGTCACTTGCAACCAAAGGGGTGCTAAGACGCCTAATGCAGGGCCAGGCACCAAGCCAGACTGCGGGGCTGTAACAGCAAATGAGACAAGTTAGTAGGTATCTGTGAGGTCTCGACAGCCCGAGAATGAACAGGGACAGCAGAGAGGCCAGCTAAGAGAGCAGGTTTCACAAGCGGATATTCCCAAGTCCAGAGCCTCGCTGTGCTCTTTACTGGATGCATGACCTTGGATTGTCCCCATCCATAAAATGGGCTTACCCAGACCTACCTCTTAAGGCTTATCTTAAGAATTCCATGAGATTCCAGATGGAAATCACTTAGCTCAGTTACTAGCACATACGATAATGCCAGATAACATGACCATTACTAGTAAGGGAAGCATGACTGAATCCTACGCCCGCCATTCCATGTCAGTTGTGCAGAGTAGTGAGTTCTCTTCTGTGCAGTGCTCCCTTACTCCAGCGCAAACATTCCCAGAATAATGTCTAGGCTCTAGGGGACGCTGCTGTTCATCAGCCAAGCGTCTCCATGCTCACCATCCACAGAGTTGTGTGGGGTGAACACCAGCATAATGAGGTTATCACCCTAGAGCTAGGAGAACACCAAGGGGGTGTTTCCTCCTATCACCCTGCTGCACAAAGAATGCGCAGGCATACGCGCGCGCGCACACACACACACACACACACACACACACACACACACACAGAATGGCTGCTGTAAAAAGCAAGCCGAGGACTCACAAATTCTCTCACCTCTATGCGACCTCTTTAGAGAATTTCTATTTTCAGATTTAGGGCAACCTGCTTTCAAACTTCAGGTTGCAGACCTGGGAAGATTCCTTCTTTCTCATAATTGCAAGCTAAGTGTCTAGATCCTACAGAGGAAGGCACAACTATATACATACACATATACACATACATATACCCATACCTGCATAAAATATGTATACATAAATACGTATGTGTGTATGTGTCTACATATATGTTTATGTCTGTACATGGAATTCTGTAGGGTTGGCCCCCAAACATCTAAGAGCTTAAAATAAAAGTAGTTTTAAAATTTAACCACTAGAATGCAACCTTCCTGCGGCAGCTTTGCCCCATCCACCTTCCAGGAGCAGAGCGTTAACCAGGCAACACTCAACCATCCATCAAGGTAACACCCACTCTCACACCTAGAAGAAGACAAAACTGTACCTTGGGAAGGCTGTATTTTAATTCCTGGAGTCACGCTTTAAACCTCCTCAACCGTATTCACCACATTTCATGACCTCGTCATACAACCTGCAACTACTTGTCTACACTGCCTGTCCTCACTTGATCACGGTTTGGTTTGCCATGACATCGTCATAAGACCAACGACACTTCCAGCAATGCTACTGCCATTCACGTGCTTCCTATGTGCCAGAACCTAAAAAAGGATCCAGTATTACCCCAGTTTTACACATAGCTCCATAGTCTTCCTGTTTCTAGCACTTAGCACAAGGAGAGCTGTATCATTTATGTAATTATCTGTTTAATGCCGGGCTCTCCCACTAAACCATAAGCTCCAAGAGATCAAGACCAGTTTCTTTTTCACTCATCACTTTAGTCTCAGCACCTAACAAAGTGCCTGGCACACAGCAGAGACTCCAGGAGTATCTGCTGAATGAATAAAAAAAGGAGTGTGCAGATAGTGACACTAAGCCTAAAAAGTAAAGTAAAAGAGACGAGGTCACACAGCTATTTAATTAGTGGCAGAATGTCAGACCAGGTCAATCTACAGTGTCCAAGTCTTTCTTCTGCGTAACTATGCTTCCTATTTATCTCAGTCTCCAGTAATTTGAATTTATTTTATAATACAGAGTGTACCAAGTAACTGCTATAGTGACGAACAGTGTTTTAATTTCAATCGGCTTTGTTTACTCCTTACAGTGAACAACAGTGACAAAGGTGAGACGTATGCAATAAGCACACACCTCATGCTACAATTCAGAACCACCCAGACCTCTCCTACAGTCTGACAGACGACACAGCTGTTTGTGATGGGCACGTTCTCCCAGGGGAAACATTGCCTGAACGTGATTACCTGGAAATGACATCATGATTTATGACACCATTTTCTAAATTCCAAACCTGTAATTTATAATGAATCAGACAATATCCGTATGGGACCTGGTTGCTCTCAATTGGGGTTATCTGCATTATCCACTTTCTCGTAATTTTTTTAATTAAAAAAAAACTCTCCTGCAAAACATGAAATGCAAAGTCAAGGTTTCAGTAATTAAAAAATCTATACCCACAGAGTTATAAAGAAAAGAGGAAATAAGAAAGAACGATATTTTAGATGGGATTTTTTTCAGATTCTCTAGAAATAAATAAGAAATAGAGAATGTAAATAATCCGGAAAACATGGTCCATTTTTAAAACTTTACTGTTACCTTTTTGGTGGTACTTTTTTTCCTTTTGAACAATATGTAATAAAAATTACCAATATGCGCCCGACGTGGCTACAAAATGAAGAGATCCTAAGTTTTATTTACACCAGTACATTTTTTACTTAGAAGACGTAGGGCTTTTTGATAGATCTTTTTTGATACAATTACTAGTACAACATAATCAGTATTCCATAAAATATCAGGCAGAGGTCAATTAATCACACTACATATTTTTTAATCCTTGTTCCAATTTTAAATATTTGTTTCATTTCAACCTGACGGTTACCCCAAAATATAGTTACCCCTTTGAATCTGACCTGATCTGTAGTTCAGTTAGGACCTGAAGTGAGGGAGTTTATTTTTATTTTTAGTTTTGGCTCAGTCCACCAGGAATGAAATTATGATGCTATGTATTGTCAAAGTGGAAGGAAACCTGTTTAACTCAGTTTTTAAAACATGCTATTTTATTTGGCAGATTCCAAATATTCAAAGGCATTTTTACTAACATGGGGTCACTGCTCAGAGAGCGAAGTTCTAGACAAGAAAGTAAAACAGAGACCTGGGCACCCTTATTATGTGTGCACCGAAGGCAGTCAGAATCAACTGCAAGAACAGAGTAGGCATCAGTTTTGGGCTTTTGCCTAAAGTGTGGTAACTTAAGCTGGGAGAAAATAAAAGCATCTTAGCGTAGAGAGTCACTTGGAAAGCAGTCAAGGCCGGTGTTCTAAGTGGTGGTGATTACAAGTATAGAAGAGACGGGTCCAGAAGCTGAGGTTGGGGGAAGGAGGTGGAGGAAATCTTTGGAGAATTAGAGATCAAGTTCTACATTTGTATCTGGGATTTTTTTTTTCCTTTTCTTAACTAGGACTCACCACAATTTATTACTAGAACATAAAGGTTAAATATTTATGCTATTAAGTCAATAATGAAAGAATATAAAAATCAGATCAACTGAATAAGAATCCCTATTTCCTTCCCATCCATTCTTAAAGAAGTCTAAATGCCTACAAGGCTCTTAGACCCCATCTCACGTCAGTTTCTAGTCCTACAGCCTGTGCCTTGGTGAATTAGCCAAGGCTCAGAAGAAATTACCCTGCAATTTCAACCACTTTTATGATGAAAACATCACGTGGCACCATGAAAAGAGCTGGGATGTTGAATCACATGGCAAAGGTTCCAGTTGTGCCACTAATAAGCTGTGTAGACTGATATGAACGCTTTTCCTCTCTAAGCCTCAGGCTCCTCATTGAGCCCTTCCAACTCCAACATTTAACGACTCCAGGACTTAATGAAATCTAACCCCAGCTCTGCCCTCTGCTGAGCACCCACTCTGGCACTGCCTTCTCTGTGACATTGTAGACTAAGGTTAGGCAAGCCAACCCACCTCTTATGGAAAGGTTAGAAAGGATCTAGAAAAAGCAAGGAGTCTTCAAAGGAAAAAGAGTCATGTTTTAGGTCTTCATAAGAACAGAACCAAATATCCACAAAGCTATTCTATTCAAATCTGAATCATCATTTAGCTACAACCAAAATATACTGCTTTAGACTTGAAAATAATCTTTAATGAGATAACTTCTTTATTACTTAATTTAATTATAGTTCTTGTGAGAGATATTCCAGGAATGAGCAGCCCTAAATAATTCTTTTATGTCTTAACTCCCTTTCGACTCACTCATTTACTTGCCATTTATCCTCCAGCCACAAAGAGAGAGAGAGAGAGAGATAAGGCGGCTTATATATGTTTACGTATATCTTAGTGGCTAATAAAATAAACCATGTTTCAGGAAAAAATTCAACTTTTTCCTAGCCCTGAACTCTGATGACTTTATCACTTGGATCTTTATAGAAGGAAAATTGAAAATAATGGGCAATGTCCCAACAGCAGTTTAGCAAAGAATGCAAAAACATTATTCATATGGCCATTTTACGTGGCCTCATTAACCTCTCTTTTGAAAATGCACCCACTAAAAACCAAGAAGACCTGACAACACCTATAAATCTTTTTGTGGTGAATTAATACACTACGCAATTAATTAATGTTCCTTCATTTTAATTATTCCTAGTTTTTACGTTTGACTTTGGTGGAAATAAAATAGCCTTTTAATTCTGAATAGTTATTTTCTCAAAATAATTGTTTCTGTGACCCAGTCAGTGTTCTTTAACACCCACAGCCCAGGATGGTAATTACCGTTTTTCTGATTAACTTTTGCATAAACAGGAGGAGGCCCAGGAAAGGGCCAGAAAAGTGCCTGGTTCATCCTTGCTGCCCCCAGCTCCCCTTCCGACATCTGACCATGCTTCTCATGCCCACTCCTCTGCAGGACTGTTCCTGTGCTGCTATGATTGGAAATCAGACTGATAACATAATCCTCACACAGGGTTCGCTGCTAAAAACTTGACCTGTGTTACCCTTATCAGCAATATCTGCAATTTAGTTGGAGGAATCTGCTCTAGAAAAGCCCTGTGTTACGAGCAGGGCTAGAGAAGATGGGGCGGCCTTAAAAGATACCGTATAACTGAAATTTGCTAAGAGGGTAAACCCTAAGTGTTCTCACCACCAAAAAGAAAAAGATAACCAGGAGACCTGATGGATATGTTAATTAGCTTGATTGTGGTGATTATTTCACAATGTCTGCATATATCAAATCATCAAGGTGTACACCTTAAATACATGCAATTAAAAAAAAGATAAACAGACTAACCCACATTCAAACTTTTTCCATACAATTAACAGATTCCGCTACAAGTACAGAACTATGAGCTCTCTATTCCATAGGTACACACAAATGGGAAATCACTACAGGAAAAAATGTCGAGCCTCCCTAATAAAGAAATGTGGAGTAAAACAATTGCACAGTCCTATCTTTCTGGAGACCAAAATGTCTGCATAACTAAAAGGTAAAAACATAAAACCTAATAATCCCCCTTTATAGAGGATATAGTCTAAGAAAATAATCTGAAAGCAAAATAGTCTTTTCTATGAAGATGCCTATATTAATACTGTTTATGATAATAAACAATTAGAAACACAACAACTCACAACAATAAGAGAAAGGTTAAGTATATCATGGCACATCAATGTTATGGATACTTCATCCTTGTTAAAAACGGGATGTATGAAGTTTCAGTACGCAAGATGAACAAATTCTAGAGATCTGTTGTACAACATTGTACCTATTCTTAACCATCCCATATTGTACACTTAATTTGTTAAGAGGGTAGATCTCATGTTAAGTGTTTTTACCACAGTAAAAAAAACAGTACATATGGAAGCACACAGTTTATAAATTATATATAAAACAATGTTCAGTAGGAAGAATAGAGCATTGTTGCTCACTGCTTACAACTTTGCAAAGTGTACAAACACACACAGACAAAACTTGGAAGTAACTTTAAAGTTATAAACAGAGATTTCAATTAATTATATTCCCTTTTGGTCTACCAAATTGATTCAGTGTATAACGACATGTTTTAAAAACTCAAAATGGTGGCCAAAGAGGAAGAGGACATGTCCCCAAGTACATAAGCCACCAGGAGTTTTGACTTACACAAAGAAAGCCTGGTTCTCATGTTCAATGACAACTCAATGTCTGGGCCCTTCTGGCAGTCAGGCTCCACCACGCTCCCACCCCATCAGTCTGGGTTGATTGATTACCTCAGTAGAACTAGCCAAATAGAACCAGATAGGGGTCAGTAGGTTTTTACCACTGGGGCCATATTACATTTATATTTGAGATATGTTCAAAGATCTTCACAGCAGGCATCCATCCTCTCCATTTCCCTAAAGCTATGTCTACACTAACCAAATAAATCTGAAAATAATCATATGCTAGGCAGACTTGCTCCTTCGCTCCTATTGCTATTTAAGGTTCACAAACTACGTATTACAAAATCATTCCTTCTCCATTTAAAGTACAAAAATAGATGACAGTAGCATGCTAATTAGTGCCTTAATCCTTGTTCAAAATAGCACAGCTTAAAAAACAATTGTGGCAGTTCCCACATTATCATAGCAACAAAAACTCAAATGTGGAGAGCGCTTTACAGTTTATAAAATGTTGTTGTAAACATTAGTTTATGCCACTACAAGATCCTCGTTAGTCAAAATTCAGCTTAGCTTACGTTAAAATGAAGTGTCAAGTTCTAGCAGCTTTCTAATTGCAAGGAAAAACCAGGCAATTAAAAGATAGATACTTAGAGGAGGTACTTCTCAGACAGTTATGACATGGAAAACGAAATCACTAAAGCTAGCAATTCTCTCAATCTAAAGCAAGGTGGATGGGTACCAAATTCACCATAATATCTCATTATTTTTCACATGTCCTTTAAACGCTTTTGGATTCGGGGTGGGGGGGACAGGGAGAAAATTTAGTATTCATTCTATTAAAGTCTGATCAAAGTTGAATATAAAGAGGTTACTTTATCTTTCCTAAATACAACAATTCAATTTTCACATCTACTGTAATTCAGCAGACATTTATTCAGTGTTGACTATGTGCCAAGCTCCCGCATGTATAAAAAGATGAGGAAGACGGAAGACAAGGTCCCCAACTTCAGTGACTGAGGCAGGCTCACAGGACGACCCAGCAAGCTTGTGATCCAACTGAACCCTTCCATCTTTGAGATGACAGAACACACAAGTTTACTTCTCCTCCCACTCACGTCTTCATGATAATAAAGGGATATTATAATACTCCTTATAATAAATGGGCAGAGTTATAATGAAGGGAGCATGAAAGCACAAGAGCAGAGACTGGGAGGGGGCCATCGACAAACAAGCACTGTAACAGATCTCTACAAAAGCAGGTAGAAAAGGGTGCCAGCAGAAAGTATCCCTTTGGGGGACCCACCACCCAGGAAGGTGCTGACCTTCCCTGCAGACACCCAGACAGACTCAGGGTGCAGTATCCCTAGACACTCTGGAGAAGGCACTCGCTTTCTCCTCTTCCCCACCATCCTATTTCGAAGGGCTAAATTATCAGGCTTCTGGACCTTGGGCTAATAGAAGAGGATTCTCAAAAATGAAAGCTCTAAGTTTTTTCCTTACAATGACCCATCAAGTCATCAGGAAAATGAATTCTGAAGGCCCACACTTAGATACATTGTGTTAGAATGTTCAGAACACCAAGGATGAAGAGAAGATCCTATAAGCTTCCAGAGAGAAAAATGAAGACCCCTACAGAAAACGAAAAATCAGACTGGCATCAGACCTCTCATTAGAATCATAGAGGCTAAAAGATGACAAGAAATGCCTTCTAGTTCTCACAGGGAAATTATTTTCAGTCTGGAAATCATATCTAGTCAACCTTGTAACCAATAGGACAGAATAAAGATGCATGGCAAACCAGAAATGCGTGGGCAAAATAGACATTATTAGAAATACGTGGACAAACAATGCATAAAGTTTACCTTCCATTCACCGTTTCTCAGGAAATTATTTGGAAATTGCTCAAATAAAGCTAAATGGTGAACAAGGCAGGAACAAAAAGGCATCAAATTCCAAATACTGGATTCAATCAAGAAGAGCAATGAAGGGTCATCTTGGGGTGACAGCTGTGCAGCCAACCCAGTCAATCAACCCGGACAGAGGAATCAGAGGTTTCTCTTCACAAAGGATTCCACAGACTGGACACTAGCCTTGAGACCCGGAGACAACCGGTAAACTTAGCAAGGTGATAACAGCCAACCAAAAACAAATAGAAACTTTAAGAAATCCTTCTAGGAAACGAAATATAATCATAATATTCCACCTGCTCCTCAGTGAACAATATTTACTTGGTCATCCTAATGTAAAAACTTTTTATTGATTTTTCAACTTTTAAAATTTAAGCTGTAAAGAAATCGCTGGAGACTTAGTTATGGGTAAAGAAAAGAATGTAAATGTTATCCACACTGATAACATAAAAGGAAAAGGACAGATGTTAAAGGTTGGGAGAAGAAAGATAACGGGGAGAGCTGAAGGGAGTGTATGGGTTCTAATAACCCCCATCCATAGTTGACGACCTGAAAAGCAAAGTGTCAGTTGATTGACTAAAGCTAGGAACTTAACCAACCAAGAATGATAAATATTGATGGACCTGTTCTGGAAGATGGGCGTTGGTGAGCTAGGGGGATGGGCAGGGCGATTGCTTCTGTTATCATAGCAGGAAGTCAACAAATAATGACTAAAACTGATCAATCAAGTAAAGACAACAAAAATTTATATAAAAAGGAAATACATTTTTGCATTTGTTTGTATATCAATATGAAGAATTTTCTAGAGGAAACAAGAGTTAACTGATTTTTCTCACTGGGGAGATCCTAAGGTATAGGACAAAGAGGTAAGATTTTTCACCATACACATTTTATACTTTTCATTTTTGAACGACGTCAAGTGAATTACCTTTTCAAACAATTAAATGTGTTAACATTTAAAACATAAAAAATATTTTTTAGCAATATGGAGGCAACCACACCAATTAAAAGATGTAAAAGTGGTTCCTTCTACAGATGGCGTTTAGTAACCAGGAAACTAGTGCTTTTCGTTATAAATCCCCCTCAAAATACTTTTTAACAAAAATTTGTGCATATCAATTTTCATTAAAAAATTAAATGCATAAAAACAACAAACAAAAAACCTCAGATGGAGAAAAAGTTTTATCTTTAAGAAAACATGCCTTTAGGAGGAGGTAGTTGCCACATAAGAATACATATAACAAATCACCCTCTACAATCCTCCTCTCCCACTTTTTCCTTGGCTTCCTCGTCCCTAGTCCTCCAGAGAGGAATTCATAATAACAATATGATTTCCAACAGAAGATGCTCTAACATTGAAAATAATCCAGAAATATATTTAATGTGTTAAAGACTTAAGAAAAGTTAACCAAAATGAATATTTCTCCCTTAAAATTTTCATCAACGAGGCAACAAACAGATGTAAACTGTTATATTACTCATCCTTAAAACAAATGGAAACTTCAAATTATTTTATCAGCTTTTACAGACTATTGTGAATCATAATTATGCATAATTACTAACTGATGATACTACAAAATACGTCTAAAATTACTACCAGAAATATTTTTTCATACAAACATAAAGTAAAAAAAAACACTCACATGAGAGTAAAATTAAGAGTCAGGAGAGTCCCAGCCTATCCTGGTACCATGAGCTGTGCTAACTGGGCTGGGTTTCCTATCCCCTCTTTCTTCATCTCATTTCTTCCTCTATAAAATAAATTAGACAAACTCAATAACCTCTAAGATCTCTACCAGCTTCAGTCATTTTTTTGTTTTACCTTTCAAGCCATTTACTAGTGAAAATTTAATAGCAAAGGATCAATTAGTGGATGCAACCAATTCATAACAATTCACATCCGGATATGGTAAGAGTCTGACCATTTGTCATAGTCTGTCACGAAATATCACATTTCTGTAGTTGGCAGAATACTGTTGACCCTGAGTGAGGTTACCAAGGCTTTTTCAAAGTGCTGCCACTAAGTTCTAGTTTGTTTATTCAATCGTCACTTGATGTGTACTGCGGAAAGACCAAAGGACCGTCCCCAAACTCAAACTGTTCACAGCGTAGAGGGGGAAAGCGGCCAGTAAACAAGAACAGTGCAAAGTGAAAACTGCTCTGGCAGAATGAAGTCTACGGTGCAAATGGAACACGGAGAATAATTAACTCTGCTCAAGGTTGTGAAAAGAGGATAGGCAAGGGGAGAAGAGCATTAGGGGACATCTTTAAGGATCCAAGTGTGGATTTTGCTTTTTCATACCTGTTAGATTTCATCATGTTAAATTTAGCTCTTTAATCCAGCCTATTGAGATACTGAATACTGGTGCTATTAAACCACGATTTAACTCCCAACCCCAATCTATGCCACCTACAATCTATGCCATCTATTTCCACCTAAAATATAGATTAACAAGTTGAATATGAAAATACAGGTAAGTCCTGCAAAATGCAGAAATCTTGTCAAAGAAAGAACTGAGGTCCGACATGACTTGTTTATAGCAAACCTATATGAGATGCTGGCCCTCTCCTCTGGGCTCATATAACAGATGCTTAATTCTGAAAATTTTCTTAATTCTTAAAATATTCCTAAAACTTGTCTAGGATGGACAATAAGCCCACCAGTGTGAAGCTGTAAATAGAATCCACGTTCTTCCCACTTGAAAAGAAAATCAGAATTTTTGTTCATTTTCATGATTTCTCAAGGTCATTCTCTCATCTCCCAGTATCCTGGAATATAATTCCATGAATGCCAGGGTGGTTGATATCAATGAGAGCTATATAATCTCTCGTTTATCAGCTATGTTATTCACCACCAGCACTAAAAGATAAAAATCCCAACAAGAAATCCGTATGGACTGAAAACAAAATTCTTCATTACAGGGGATCCAAAGTGAGCGGATGAAGAAGAGAACAAGAATTGAAGGCAGGAGCATGGTGTAAAAATGGCAGTTCTGTGGTTTTACTTTTTTGGAAATATGCAAAACAGCAATCTGCTTAAATGACTCAGTAACTGTTTCTACTAAACATTACAAATAAAAACTGCCCATCCCCAGAGTGTGGATGTTTGGCTAGACTGTGTCCTTGGTCCTTTCCACTTGTCTCTCTAAATGGACTCACCCCTGAGATCCATATACTATTTAAAGATCAAAAGTTATTTGCAGGCTATGCAAAATCTATGTCACCAACCTGATCTCTCCTAAGAACTTTAGGCTTCTATTTCCAGCTGTCTACTCGGCTTTTCTTTCTAGAAAGTCCACTTTAACCTCAGGGTCAACTTGCCCGAAGCCAAACTTATCACCTTCTGAAAAAACAAAAAGTCCCCCTCTTCCCCAACCCCAGTTCTGTTGTTAGTGTCATTCATTCTTCCTGTCACCCTAGACTGAAACCGAAATCATTGCCGCTCTTCCCTCTCATCCATATCCAAGTCAGTCAAGTTCATCCATCTTTCCTCTGTAGTGTCTCTTGCATAATCCCTGCCTTTAATTCTCACAATCAAAACTCAAATTCAACCTCCTATCACCTCATACAGCCTCGCCCTGACCAGTGTAATCTCTCTCAACTTCCGAGAGAAGGGCCACAGATCCATCTCTCTAAAACATCACATTCCCAGGCTCCAGCGCATCCAATGACCCCCCAACTTCCCCATCTGATGAACACGGCCACCCACAGTTGAACCTTCAAGACCGTCCATCTTTGTTCACTCACTGCCACCAAACCTTTGCACACATATTTCCAGTTGGAATGCTTTCTACAATTCAATTCAGTGACATCTATTTAAATCTTTAAATTCTTGAAATCTTACCTCTCAGTCAAAGGCATAAAATACACGCAGAATGCAGGAATGAATGAGTGCTACCCATAAAGGGCTTCGAATGAAACTGAGTCAATTGGGAGCTTACAGGGCACTTTTTGCAAGACATTTTGCTACCCACTGTCGAGGATATGAGGGTTTGCATCATATTCAAACATTTTATAGAAAAATGCATCCTAATTTCCAATCAAAGTAAGTTACAGACCTCTTGGGGGAAAAAATCCTATTATAGGCTGGGCGCAGGCTGTATCATAAAATAAGTATGTCTCAAAAGGCACATCACAACTTGACTGTTTTCTTTAATAAATATTAAACTCACTCTAAAAAACGAGAGCTACCTAATGGGAGTCAACTAATTTCATTACAATTCAAATAACCTTTGATCCTTAACCTCCATCCGTATGTCTCAGATGTCTTATTTTTAAAGACAGATTCTTATCTGAGATGTTTGCGAATTTTGCTTTAAAGAAAATAATTTAAATAAGATGAACTTTCAGAAGTCCTCTAAATGCCTTAACTCCCCAGGGGTTAACTATCTCACATGGCTCCTCTACACGATTACGGGAATGGCAGAGCCAAATACATCTCTTTACAAAGCATCCTGGAGGAAAATCCACAAGCTATCTAGAGCAGTTCCAATTAGTCAAGACCAGTAGTAAATATTTCTTCTTCTTTTAGTGAAAAGAGCTATCCTATCAGAGATTTCCTACCAGTGTTCTAGAAAAGCAATGCTGTGTTTGCCAAGCACGATGAATGCCATCTAAGAATTATTTAACCATTTTCATATTAATCACCACAGCATTCTCTAATTAATATTTTATTTAAGATCACTGAGGAAGTATTATATGCCAGGAAATACATCTTAAATCCATCTTAGCCTGGCTTTAAAATGCAACGATATGTATTACGTACTGCTTTATAATTAACAGGACTAAAAACAAACACCTTTCCTCTGCAATTCATAAATGAAAGATTATAAAATCCTGGAAAACATATCATCCCATTTTTCTCCATACACAAAGAATGGATGATAAACTTTAACCTATCAAAAGGGCGGGGGGCGGGAGGGCGGTGTTGAGATCGACAATTGATAAACATAGCATAAGACAGTAGCATAGTACCACTATGAAGGTCTCAGGGATGTGGGAGGAGTGATTCTCCTCTATCTTCTGCCATCCTGAGTAACAGCTCCAGAAAACAAAAGGAATGTTTACCCCAGAACAAAGATGACAGAAATAGAAGACATGAAAGCTTCCCTTCTCCTAGAAGATGCTTTCAGGTGCTAAGTGTTTTCCTTTGTGCCGGAGGTAATCCTAGCATGCTCAAACTAAACAGTTCTTTCAAGAATATCCAAATAAAATTATTTTAACTATTCTCATGAGGAAGTAATGCACACAACGTAAAAGTTAACAAGAATGAAAGATAAATATTAACAAATACTAGGATTTACTAGGATTAAAGTCAAGCTTCATGGTTACAAAGGAGCAAATGACTAATGCAATTAAGGATCTTACAGGACTAAAAAGCAGAATTTTCACACTGAAGTATCAACAACCATGATGAACTTCTTTATTTTTAGCTTAATATCTTATAGACCAACGAAAAATAATAAAAGAGAAAGAAATAATAAAGAGATGGAAACAGCTGACTCCTCCATCAGACTGCGAGCTCCCTGAGGAGCTCCCTCTCTCCTTCCTGTTGGATCCCCACTTGCTAGCATGGTGACTGGATTTAGCAGAATAAACAAACAACCTAATTTTCTTCTTAATGAACAAAACAGTAACAAATCTATGAAATATCATAGAAGAATTAAGTCATAAAAGTATTATATATGCCACTATTTAAATAAATATTACAGAATTGTGCTCTAATCATTTTAAAACATCACATGACCCAACCTCCTATGAACCTCTTTACAAACGTTAGAAGTACTTTCCTAATAAGTAAACATGAGTAAGTTATAACGTTCACTATCAACTGTTTTCTGTTAGAACTGAGGAGGGTTTTTTTGTTCTTTTAACTGGCTGTCATCTGATTTCCAAGTCACTGGTCATGCAGTTGATCCAATTTAGTCTTTTTAGTTGAAAACATTCCCAATCGCCATTCATTCGCGCGTTCATGCAACAAATATTTATTGAGCACCTACTATGAATAGGGCACTGTGCTACTCTGGGGAATATAATGATGGATGACCAAGACTTGTGTGATATCTACCTTGACAGAACAATTTGGTGGGTGAGACTAACAATTAAGCAAACAAGAAGCTATACCACAATTGATAAATACTACGCTAAATATGACAGGAGGAGTATAGGGGCGCCATGGACGCCCATGGAGGAGGCAGCACTTAACCCAGACTGGATAGGTCAGAAGATACTTTCCTAGAGGAAGTGATTTATAAACAGAGGGCCAAAGAGCTTAATAAAAATTTGCTGGGCAAACGGAAAGTGAAGATCTACAGAGGTACAGCCCAGAGTCACGGCATGGAAGTAAGAAGAAGCGTGGCCATAGGCTACATGCAGCCCACGGGAGCAGGGGTTGGAGGTGAGGGCTGGGGACTGGTGAGAGTTGACAGTGAAGAGATAAACACAAGTCTGATTCTGAAGGAGCTTGTGTGCTACACTAGGGAGGTAGGATTTTATCCTGAGAGCGGGAAGCAGCTACTGTTTCTGAGGCCTGGGTGGGAGAGGTCGCTCCATCAGATCGCTCTAGCTGTAACATGGTGACTGGATTAGAACAGTGGTTCTCAAAGCATGGTGCCCCGATCAGCAGCCTCAGGAACGCTTGGGAAGATGTTAGAGATATAAATTCTTGGGTCTCACTCCAGACCTACAGAATCAGACACTCTGGGGGTGGAGCCCAGCATCCATGTTTTAATAAGCCTTCCAGGGGATTCTGACTAAATTTTGAGAAACACTGCATTAGAGGAAGGGGGTTACTGGAGACTGGGAGGAAAAAAAATAGGAGGGTGATTCGTAAGCTAAGCAAAGGATGATTGTAGCCTCCTAACTACAAAATGGCAGTGGGGATGGAAAAAAATAGAGGTATATGAGAGATATTTAGGCACTAGTATAGCTAGAGTTTGGTACATGACTGGATATATTAAGTGAGAGAGACAGAAGTCAAGAAGTACTGCCATGTTTCTGGCTTGGGCAAACGGTGGACGATGGTGATATTTACTGACATAGGAAGCACAGGAGTCCTAGATTTGAGCTGAGGATAATGGGTTCAGCATTAGCATGTGAGGTTCAAGTTGGACATCCATGGGGGAATTCCAGTAGACAGGCTGGATATATGGCCATATTAGAAGGTTAGAAGAGGTATGTGGATGAAATTTGATGCTGGTTAGTATAGAGATGGTAACACTATGGAGAGTTATGATACTACCCAGAGAAAGTGTAAGGGATAAGAGAAGAGGGCCTAGGAGAGCCCAGGGGAACACCAATGTTTAAGAGATGAGCAGGGGAAGAAGAGACAGGAAAAATAAGCTTGAGAGGGAGCAGCCAGACTTTAAGAGCAAAGGCAGGAGAATATAGGGCTATGGAATACAAAGGAAGGCACTAATAGGGTCAAGTCTTTTGAGAAGTCAGGTAAGATGAAGACTGAAAAGCACCTCTCAGATTTAGCACCGAGAAGGTCATCAGTGACTTTGCCAAGAACAGTCTTAGTGGAGTGGTGGAGCTTGAAGCCAGACTGTGGAGAGGTAAGAGATGGCATAGTAGCTGGAAGAGGCCAAGACACAAAGGGAGGGTATTTTTAAGTTGAGGAAGACTTGGTCGTGTTTAAACGATAGTGAAAGGAGCCAGTGGAGGGAATAATCGACAGAATGAGCTCTCTAAGGAGGGAGAAGGGATGTGACCTAGTAAACAGGTCCATGGGATCAGCTCTGAACAAAACCAGATTCACCTCAGCCACCGTCACAGCACAACGAAGGCAAAGATGGGTGTGCGTACAGGTCTATTTGTAGGTTTGGGGAGAGAATTTTTTCTGAGGGTTTCTACCTCCTCTGTCAAATGAGAGAAAAGGTCATCGGCTGAGAGTGAGGGGAGGGGAGGCGGTGGGAAAATGTTCAGAGTCTAGATATGGCCCTTATCAGAGTGGGACAAAGCTGACAGCTGGGAAACGTTCCGGGAGAGTGAGTCACTGATCCACATGAGAGACAATGGTGACTGAACCAGTGAGACAGTGGCAGGGGGGATGGAGATGAAGACATGGATTACAGAGATATTATGGAAGAAGGATTACCAAGAATCGTTGATTGGTGAGTTATGGGAAATAAGAGGAATTTGTCTAGAAATCGTGTAGAAGATGCCCATGCACTGACACAAGGGGCAAGCTTCCTTATCTGTGAGATGGAATAATAATACTTCCTTCACACATGGTTCCTGGAGCAGCCAATGAGAAAATATACATAAAGAGTGTAATCTGGTCCTTAAGGAAGCACACAACAACTGGTAGCTGTCATAATTATTTTCCTCTTATAGCAGAATACTTTGACTAGATTAAGCCCTCATATTTGTTGAATGATGACTGAGTGAATGAACAAACAGATGAACAACAAGCACAAATAGAAGGAGGCTACTATTTTCACCAATGAGGATATGATAGTTATTATATTAGACAGTGGCTTTGTTATTCTTTATTTATCCTGTGGAATGGGGGTGAGGGTTGTTTTCATAAAATATGTTTCAAGTATAGATTAGTATTTAAAGAAACAAATCACGTTCTCTCCTTTATTTACATCCTTACCTTGGGGATAAAATATGTAATGTGATGCTGCTTACTCAAATTAATACCCCAACACACACCGATGGCCGCACTAAACGGCACAGCTTCCAGCTCTGCTCCTGCAGCAGCATTCCATCCTTCTCTCACGGCAGGGCCTTGCCCATCCCGCTCGCTCTGGCTCGTATTCCACCACCTCCCCCTGTGCCTGGCCACTTCCTCCTCATGCTACAGGTCTCAGCCTTAACTTCACTCTTCCAGAAAGCCTGAGACTGCATTGGGTGCCCTTCCTACATGCTCTTGCAGCGTCTGTGTTTATTCCTAATGGCTGTTCTCTTCCTTATACTCTTTACCAAAATGGGGCACAAGGGCTGTGAGCTATAAGACAAGCGCAGTCTATCTGCCGAAACTTATCAATTCTCTCTGAAAAATCAAATCTGTCTCCTCCCCTCCAGCCCCTCTGCCAGCGCCTCCCTCCCAGCTTTCATCACCTCCACCTGCACCACGCACGGTCACCAGCCTGCAGCCTCTGAGCCAACCCCTACAAGGCCATTCCTGGCTTAAACTCCTTCAAGGGCTTCTCAATGCCACCTTCCTTAGCCCGTGCCCCGTTTTTCTTTCCCTTCTTTTGTTGTAATAATTATATAACATAAAATTTGTCATTTTAACCATTCTAAGCGTACAATTCAGCGGCATTAATTATACACTTAATGTTGTGCAACCATCACCACTATCTATTTCCAAATTTTTTCATCACCCAAAACAGAAACTCTGTAGTCCTTAGGCAATAACTCCCCCTACCTTCGGCCTCTTTAATCTGCATTCTGATTAGATTAGACAGGGACTATTGTCTGTCTCTAAGAAATTGCCTATTTTTTGTTGTCAGTGCAGGAGTCATTTCTAACTCCTAGCGACCCTGTGTACAGCAGAGCAGAACCCTGCCCCGTCTTTCTGCGCCATCCTCTCACCTCCCAGCGCTGTATCGGACAACGCTCTGCGCTATTCATAGGGTTTTCATGGCCAGTTTTTTGCCTATTCTAGAAATCTCATACAAGTGGAATCATACAATATTTTTCGTCTTGTATCTGGCTTATTTCATTCAGCAAAATGTCTTCGAGATTCATCCCTGTTGTAGCATGTATCAGAACTTCACTTCCTTTTATGGCTAATATTCCACTGTATGTATATACCACATTTTGTTCATCCATTCACCTGTTGATAGACACTGGGTTGTTCCCACTTTTTGGCTATTGTGAATACTGTTGCTATGAATGTTGGCATTGTTTGAATTCCTGTTTTCAACTCTTTCGCGTATATGCCTAGTCATAGAAATGCTGGGCGGTACGGCAATTCCATGTTTAGCCTTTTGAGAAACTTCTCTTTTGATAAATACAAAAATCTCACACCTACTTCAAGACCCTGATATGCTGCTTCCCCAACCCCCCCATTGACTCTCTCCCTTGGGAATCACTCATCTCTAGGGAACACGCAAAAGCCTTGGCCCATGGAAGATGGCCCATGGTCTGGCCCCTTGTGTCCCTTTCCTATCTCACCTCCTGCCTCTCCTATGCTCTAACCACAGCGAATCCGTGCGATTTCCAGACGGTTGTGCCTCTGCACATGCCAGCTCTGCCCTTTCTTTCTCTTCCTGTGCCCACTCTTGCTGGAAGAAACTGTTCAAGCCTTTCTGGACACTCTCAGGTCTCCCACAGAACCCTCTATGCACCAAGAGGACAAAAATTACCACCATTCTGAACTGTTCAAAAGAATAAACCCACTTTGGCCTCCTTCAGTCCACACACCCTGCCATCAACCAAGCCTACATTGAATAGAAGCTCAAGAGAGTCTAAAAACAAAACTTCATTGGCATACAATTTCAAGATCAAATAGACTACAGTGAGTTATCCAAAGAAAGCTTCATCTATTTAGTGTAATAAAATTCTAGTGCAAATATGTGCTATTGATCATCAAAATACTACTAAATACCAAGTTTGACATTTCATCTGACTGCAAATGTCTCAAGGATAGAGAGTATATCTTTCTAATTTAAATCCTTTGAATTATGGAATATAATACATATAGAATAACACATAATATGAAAATATATGGCTAATGAATTCATATAAAAAGGAAACCCAAGTAACTGCCACCTAGTTCAAGAAACAGAATATTATTAGCCCCTTGAACCTTCCATATGACCCTACTCAACTTACAACTCCTTCCTTTCACATAGTTATCTTTAATGGAGTCTATATCTTTGAAAAATAAAGAGTTCCATCCTAGTTAGGCAACTGGAAGTTTATGAAAGAATAAAGCAATGTTCACGCTTGTATACCATGGGATCTCATGGTATGTCACCAACAAATGTGTTGGGTGATGTTTAGTTTCACAGGTCTATATTTTTTACCATCTTTTGTTTCACTTTCCAAAATTAATTTCAATAGAAAGACAAATTTTAAGTCTTTGGTAATTTTATTTCGGATTTCATAGATTCTACTAGGAAAAAAATCTCTGGTTTGCTTATTTCTCTCCAATTGACAGCAAATACCAGCTGTATGTGTATATCAGCTTCATCGAAATATAATTCACATACCATACCATTAACCCATTTAAAGTGTACAATTCAATGATTTTTTAGTATATTCACAGAGTTTTGCAACCATCACCACAATCAAGTTTAAAACATTTCATCACCAAGAAAAGAAACAGCTTACCCATTAAAAGGCACTTCCCATTTCCCTCCAACCCCCTAGTTGTAAGCAACCACTCATCTATTTTCTGTCTCTATGGATTTTCCTATTCCGGACATTTCATATAAATGGAATCATACAATATGTAATCCTTTGTGACTGGCTTCTTTCACTTAGTATAATATTTTCAAGACTCATCCATCTTGTGATATGTATCGATACTTCATCCTTTTAATTGTATGGATATACCACATTTTGTTTACCCATTCATCAGTTAATGGACATTGAGTTGTTCCTACTTTTTGACTATTACTAATATGCTGTTATGAACATTCATGTACTAGTTTTTGCACAGATGTATGTTTTTTGTACAGATATATGCTTTCACACTTGGAGGAGCAAAATTGCTGGGTCATATGGTAATACTGTTTAAGATCGGCCACACTGTTTTCCAAAGGAGCTACACCATTTTACATTCCCACCGGCAGTATAGGGGGTTCCAATTTCTTCACATCATTACTAACACTTGCTATTATCTGTCTTCTTGATTGCAGCCATCCTAGTGGGCGTGAAGTGGTATCTCACTGCAGTTTTGTTTTGTTTTTTAATTATTTTGTTGAGGTCATATGGGCTCACAATATTCTGTAAATTTCAGGTGTACACCACTATATTTCAGTTTCTGTGTAGACTGCATGGTGTTCACCAAGAACGGTCCAGTTTTTATCTGTCTCTATACATACGTGCCCCTCTACCCCTTCTACCCTCCTTCCACCACCTTCTTCTCTGGTAACCACTAATCTGTTCTCCTTATCTACGTGTGTGTTTGTTTATCTTCCATGTATGAATGACGTCATATAGTATTTGTCTTTGACATATTTCACTCAGCATAACACCCTCAAGGTCCACCCATGTTGTTGCAAATGGCACAGTTTCGTCTCTTTTACAGCTGAGTAGTATTCCATTGGATATTTATATTTTTATGACAGCTAATGATGTTGAGCATCTCTTCTTGTGCTTATTGCTTTTTGGTTATTTGTATAGATTAGCTGGGTTTTTCATAGATAGCCTTTATCAGATTGAGGAAGTCCTTTCTACTCCTAGTATTGAGTGTTTTTATCATGAATGGGTGTTGCATTTTATCAAATGCTTTTTCTGCCTCTATTGAGATGAGCATGTGGGTTTTGACACCAGCTGCTTTTGTTGGTAAAAAATTTTTCATACTTACAAAATCTACGCAATCTAAAACTGTGTGATGCATTTCATATTTTTATTAAAAAGTTCAAGTTTAAATTAACTATAAACTGCAAAAATTATATCCATAACAGAAATTGTAGAGAAGCATTATCAGTAATATATTTATTTTGGAAGAAAATTTACTATGAAATCTATCTAGGGTCTTTTCTTCTACCAGTCTAATTTTTGTGCTCCTACTTTTTCAAACTACATCTTGGCTAGTTCAATTCTTTAGAACAGCAATCCAAGTACACACTAAAAGTCTCTGGAATACTCTGCATAATCCCAAATTAAACACAATTTCCATATGCATGAATAGTGCAGAAAGGAATTCAAATAAAATATAAATGGTATCATCAGAGAATTTGTGTTCAACTATCAAACAACCAAATCCATACAATATTAAAACGGGCAATAAAAAGTAGGTACACTGATAATCAAATATAACCAAAGCCAAGTGGTTTTTCATAAAACCTGTGTACAACCTTTTAAATCAGTTAACTACCTTCTAATATTTAAGAAAACCATTTAGAACAATAGGCTCTGTCTCCATGATTACACATAATCCTTTTGTCAAAATATGTATGCACAGATAACGGTGCATTCCCTCCCTTGGAAAATTCAATGTCTAATTGGGATGCCATGCACTGGGCAGAAGTTTTTAAAAGATGCTAAAAACAAGTAAAGGGTTTTAGACTGCTCCAAAATGACTAAAGTACATGTTGAGGTTTTGGAAACCATATTGGCCCACATGGATGGAACTAGCCATGTTCCAAACCATATTGGCTCCGGAGAGAACGAGCTCGAACTAAATCAGGAAAAGGCTCCATGAAGGAGATGAGTTTTACCACGGAAGAAGAAAAATATGTTAAAAGTAGCTCGTCTTATGAGAGCTCATTAAAAGAAAGCTTCAATAACATTAAGAACATTTCTGCTGTTTATTATCAATGTTTTTATTTAACCAACGAGTCTTAAAATACAATAAAGTAAAAAAGATGCCATTAGCATTAAGACAATTTCAAATATATCATTTAAAATCAATTTTGGGGAAGCAAATTATACCTGCGAAGTGTTAACTAAATCATATATTCCCCCAAAATTAAAACCACTACTACACAATTTACTTAATTTTATAGTGTATGTCCCCACCTTAGCCCCCAAAATATGAACTATCAAGATTCAGATTTTTTTGGTTCATGCTTATTTCTCCTGAGATTTCCAACAATGCATATACTGCCAGAGTTTCAGTTTAACTCTTTTTCCTTACAAAACAAGGAGAGGGGCTAACAAAATTATAGAGATCTATAGGAACGTAGATTGCATCCTAGGAAGATGAGGCACTTTCCTCTTCACCCAATGTTCAGGATCCTAACACACTGGGATTGCAACACACAAGATGCATTGGCCAAAAGGGACGCTTCTTCTACAAAACACTGCACTAATTCTCCAGCATTCGGCTTTTCCACTTGAATGGAATAAAAACCCTTTTGAGAACAACAATTACAATCCCCCCATTTTTTTCTCAGGCGCACTATTGGACTTCTTAGCGTGGGCACAATGCAAATAAGGCAAGCTCCCTTTCACAGAGTGATTAATATGCAAAGACAGCCTGCTTTTTTAGTAGGATGTGAAGAACCACCAACAAGCTTTTCTAAACCCAGAGGTTTCTACAATTATTTCCACTGTTTATTTTTAAACAGAAGATTACTCAATAACACCAAGCGCTTTAGCTCTAATTTGCCAATATTTTGTAAACAATGACAATTTAGATTTTTAAACCCTTTGTATCAAATTTAAGTCTATGGTCAACTATTGATTCCAATATATTCATTTTTTTCCCTAAATCTAGGAAACTCACTTGTATGAAACCAGATTCAAGCTATACTTTCTTTTTAAGAAATTGCACTTCATTTTTAAGTAGCGAGTGATCTGTCCAGCATGTACCTTTGGAAAACTTGTGATTTCAAAGATTTATTATAAATTCCAAAATAAGACCAAGAAATTACACTTTAATGGGAATGCATCTAACTTATACATACATTTATAAAACTTGTGTTCCGAATTATTGTTAAAGTCAACATAAGGTTATGTTTTGATAGAAAATCAAATTAAAATTTGCTCAATAAAACAATGCTACAATGAAAATGGAATCTTTGTACTCCAGATTGCATACACATGCACATTTATTCTCAACAGGAAACATTTCTAATCATGATTCCTTGGTGATTTTTATCAAAGTTTCCCAAAAAAATGCAAACCTACCAGATATGATGTTAGACTTTCCTTAATAAAAATTTCACTTGCCTCACCATCATTTTTTTTTTTTTTTTTGCCTATCTCCATCTAGAAAGTCTCACTTACAGGTACTCAAATATATCTCAATTTTATTAAGAACTTCTATATACAATTATTTGCTACTGAAAATTGAAATAGTAAAAAAAATTTTTACAAATCAAATTTTTGAAAACTAGAAAATCTAGTTAACACACTCTGCTCTGATCACGCTCTAGCCAAACCACCCAATGTTTTCTTTATGTTCTTTCCACACAAGTTACTTTGCTTCAAATTCGAAGAGATTCCAGTCATACACATACCTGGCATTTCCACCTGATGTCTCAAACAAAAAAAAATCATCAACAACTCAAACGTTTTGTTCTGAATATGAATTTTTTAATCAATGTATTAAACATCAAAATGTAAATTTGATTTTTATGTTCATTTTTTTAAAAAGCCCTATAGTTTTAGTTTTAAGATAAGATGTTAGATATGGATGAGACTTGTGACTTTAAAATGAATTTCAGTCCAAAGATTTTAAAAATATATGTAGGCCAATACTGATTATGGCCTTAATCAAAGCCATTTCTCACCAATAGTCCCAAATCCCAGGTCATGTGACTCTACTGACCAATAAGGAGTCAACTGTGATATCCACATACCATCAGTTTTCCTCTAAGAAGATACGAGCATCTTTTCAGGGACATCAATACATCATTCAAGACATCTTTGTTTCCTTGTGAAGTTCTGGTACCCAACTGGAAAGTCACTTATGCACCTGGATTCTCCAGACAGCATCAGATACAATCCACCCCATATTTGGCATCACCAAATTCACTGTATTTTTCAAGTGTTTTCTTCTTTTGTACTTTTAAGTTCTAACTTGGATATTTTTCATTGAAAAAGCAAAGGAACTGATTTATTTTTGTTCTAGTCTACAACAAATAAAAAGATGAAAGTGAAGACTAAATTAACAATGGAAGTCATCATTTTAAATCTCTCCTTTTGAGTTAGTTAAAAGAATATATAATTTTAAACCCACTTATCACAAAAAGTTTAATATTTAGAAATGCACACATAAGTTGTTGAAATAATTATATCTATTTATAATTTAGGACTTCTTAAAATATCCCCTACCATACATTTATTGTTTTGGTGTTTAAATAAAATAATTTAACTATCTGAGGTCGTTCATGATAGCTATTCTCTTAAGATTGCACAGGACAGCAAAAATATCTTAGAGTACTGTATATACCTCCCAGTGATTTCAAAGGATCTATTGTGAATATCTCTGGAAAAGCAAATAATAAATAAATATTCAAGTTTCTTACTTAGATACAAAACTACTCTTCAATACCTAAAGCAATTAATGTTGAAATGTTTATCACTGAGAAAACAGTGCCTATATCTAACTTGGCTATAAAGAAGTATAAATGATAAAAATGTTCTCTTTAGTAGAAGGAAGAAAGGGGAATGAACTGCCTGCATGACCAGTTACCTTAATTGAGTCTGACTGGTAATTTAAATTCTGATTCCAAAACCAATTTAGCTCAAAATGACCTCAAATTGTAATCTAGGGCAGTTAACGGACACATTTTCAATATCTTATCATCAAAGAATATCACACAAGGTCCCTTTTCTGCTTCATTATGACAGATGGTTTTCTTTGATGAAATTTTAAATTTTAAACATTTCATGGGTAACTTTAAGTTACATACACAAAAGGGAAAAATCTAAGAAGGGAATAAATTACTCAGTTATGGAGGCTGTCTTTGGTGTCATTCCACAGGAATAAATCTTAAAAATGTAACCAAAAACTATTTGGAAAGTAGTCCAGAATATTTTACAAAGCTACTGAACATGTTCATCTTGTATCTTCAACTCCTAGACCAACAATATGGAACACAGGAGTTATTCCACAAATACTGGATTAAGTGAATGTTTCTAGTAAATGTTCCTGCTACCCAACAAGTCTGGGACACAGCCATTTGCAAATGTGTTCATGAAACTGCTCTTATTCTGGTTCACAGCATCACTGCCAAGCCCTTGTCTTTCTATCCAAGAAATGTGAGATCTCAGACCACCCTGGAATCTTTTGAGGACTCCTTAGTTCAGAAAATGTTCTTCAATACTCAAAGATGGGCCCTAACTCCCAGAATTCTCAATTCCTTTGAAGTTACTTTAACATTCATCTTCTTCAGTCTTTGCCTTTGCACCCCTAGGGCATTTACCTTTTCCTTTAAGAACTCTACAAGTTTCTTTCAATCTCAGAAATTCCATGTGAGATAAAAGATTTCAAAAATCGACTTTGACTTGTAGCAATTATGAACCCTGAAAGAGAGTGGTCATCAGAGGATCCTAAGAGTCTGCTCCACAATTAAAGCTAACAATTCCTCACACACACACACAACTGTGAGCTACGAGAGGGTAGGGCCATGTATGTCGTCTTCCATCCTACATCCTTCTTCACGCCACCATTTTTCAGGAGTGATGTCAGCATCATGGCAATGTGAGCTCCTCCCTTAGACCCTTCCCTCTAAGATATAATGAAGAGGACATTCATATACCAACAGAGGACATTCACACAACCCAGCAGATGTCTGAGAGGCCCATGCAGCCATACATCCAAAGGTGGATGCACTGGATCCTCTGGGAGGTAGTGGAAGGAGATAAAGGGATATCCTCTCTGTTCCCCAAGGCAGAGACCTAGGGCACAAGACCACACATGGCCCTGAGAGGTGAAGGGAGAGGGAGCAGTCCTCTGCAGGAACACCTTCGCTCTCTCAGTTTCCTCACAGCTGGTGAGAAAGCTCTACACTGAGGAGAAAATGCAATCACAAGGTTGTATTTGTGAAGCCAAGCATCCCAGGAAGACAGATAGTGAGGGCTCAGCAGGAGTACCACTGGGATTGCATGCAAAAAACACGCCCCTACCCCCACCTGGCTCTGCTGGTCAGCCAGGGCAAGGGACCCCAGTGAGTGGGCAAATGGAGATGGACTCTGTTAGCATAGCTAACAAAAGTCAGGCACAGCTGCCAGAGATCGCAGAAGGCTCAGAATACACAGTTCCTGCCCCACTGCCCCAGTGGCAGTAGGGGGAATCTGCAACCAGATACATCCACTATGTGAAGGCACAAATCCACCCCGCCAAACAGTATGAAGAAGTATATTAATACTCCAGATCATAAAGAAACTGACAAGCACCTAGAAATCAATACTTAAGGCACAGAAATTTACAATCTAAATGACAGAGAATTCAAAATAGCTATCAAAAAAACCTCAACAAGCTACAAGAAAATTCAGAAAGTTCAATGAAATTAATGAACAGAGGGAATTCTTCACAAAGAGACTGAAATTATAAAGAAAAGCCAATCAGAAATGTCAGAGATGAAAAACACAATGATTGAGATAAAGAAAAATCTAGAGTCCTTGAATAACAGAGCTGATGTTATAGAGGACAGAATCAGCAGTCTGGAGGACAGAAATATAGAAATGCTTCAGATGGAGGAGGAGAGAGAACTAAGACTAAAAAGAAATGAAGAAATTCTACAAGAAATATCCTACTCAATTAGGAAATGCAACATAAGGATTACAGGCATTCCAGAGGGAGAAGGGAAGGAGAAAGGATCAGAGAGCTTGTTCAAAGAAATAATAGCTGAGAACTTCCCAAACCTGGGGAAGAAGCCAGAATAACAGGTAAAAGAAGCTAACACAACTCCTAAGTACATCAACATAAAAAGACCTTCTCCAAGGCATATATTAGTAAATCTGGCAAAAGCCAATGACAAAGAAAAAATGTTAAGGGCAGCAAGGCAGAAGAAAATAACCTACAAAGGAACTTCTATCAGGTTTTTAGCAGATTTCTCAGCAGAAATCTTACAGGCCAGGAGAGAGTGGAATGACATGTTCAAAATTCTAAAGTCAAAAACTTTCAGCCAAGAATATCCTTCAGCAAAAATATCCTTCAGATATGCTGGAGAAATAAAAAATTTCCCAGATAAACAAAAGCTGAGGGAATTCACCACCACGAGAGCCCCCACAGAAAATTATCAAGAAGGCTCTCATACTTGAAAAAAAAAAGAAAGAGAAAGGGTTTACAAAGCCTTGAGCAAGGAGATAAACAAGCAGACAGAATCAGAAAATTGCAGGGGCCAGGCGGGTGGCATAGTGGTTAAGCACACATGCTCCACTTCAGGGGCCAAGAGTTCACAGGTTCAGGTCCTGGGCATAGACCTATACACTGCTTGTCAAGCCATGATGTAGCAGCACCCCACATACAAAAAAACAGAGGAAGATTGGCACCTATGTTAGCTGAGGGACAATCTTCTTCAAGCAAAAAGAGGGAGCCTGGCAATGGATGTTAGCTCAGGGCCAATCTTCCCTGCCGCCCCCCCCCTCCAAAAAAAATCAGAAAATTTCAGCTCTCTATCAGAACAGGTTAGCAAACACTTAATTAAAGCATTGAAGATAAAGGGAAGGAAAACATCAAGACCAAATATAATCACTACATTTTAAGCACAAACTCACAATACAAAACAGGATAACTTGCGACAACAACAAATCAGACAGGGAAGAGGAAAGAGATGGAACCTGCTAGACTAAGGAAATAAGGGGCTATCAGAAAACGGACTATCTCATCTATGAGATCTTTTATACAAACCTCATGGTGACCACTAAACAAAAAAATCAGAACAGAGACACAAATGATAAAGAGAAAACCATCATAGAGAACCACCAAACTGAACTGGCAGTCCAAAATACATGGCATGAGAAACAAGGGAAATACAGAACAACCAGAAAACAGGAGATAAAATGGCAGCATTAAGCCCTCATATATCAATAATCACTCTAACTGTAAATGGATTGAATTCTCCAATCAAAAGACACAGAGTGGCTGGATGGATTAAAAAAACAAGACCCAACAATATGCTGCCTCCAGCAAACACATCTCAGCTCTAAAGACAAACACAGGCTCAGAGTAGAAGAGGATACTCCAAGCTAATGGCAAACAAAAGAAAGCATTTGTTGTAATACTTATAGTAGACAAAGTCGATTTCAAGATAAAAAAGGAAATGAGAGACAAAGAGAGGCAGTATACAATGATAAAAGGACACTCCACCAAGAGGACATAACACTTATAAACATATACACACCTAACACAGGAGCATCAAAGTACCTAAATCAACTATTAACATACCTAAAGGAGATATGAACAGCAACACAATAATAGTAGGGGACCTTAACATCCCACTAACATCAATGGATAGATCATCCAGACAGAAAGTCAACAAGGAAATAGTGGAATTAGATGAACAACTAGACCAGATGGACTCAATAGGTACATATAGAACACTCCATCCAAAAACAGCAGAATACACATTCTCAAGTGCACATGGAACATTCTCAAAGATAGACCATATGTTGGGAAACAAGACAAGTCTCAATAAATTTAAGAAGACTGAAATCATATCAAGCATCTTTTCTGACTATAATGCTATGAAACTAGAAATCAGCCACAAGAAACAAGCTGGGAAAGTGACAAATATGTGGAGACTAAACAACATGCTACTGAACAACCAAAGGATCATTGAAGAAATTAAAGGAGAAATCAAAAAATATCTGGACACAAGTGAAAATGAAAACACACCATAGCAACTCATATGGGATGCAGCAAAAGCAGTCCTAAGAGGGAAATTCATAGCAATACAGGCTCACTCTAACAAGCAAGAAAAATTTCAAATAAGCTATCTTAAACTACACCTAACAGAACTAGAAAAAGAAGAACAAAGGAAGACAAAACTCAGCAGAAGGAGGGAAATAATAAAAATTAGAGCAGAAATAAATGAAATTGAAACAAACAAACAAAAAAACAATAGAAAGGATAAACGAAACTGAGAGCTGGTTCTTTGAGAGGATAAACAAAACTGACAAACCCTTAGCCAGACTCACTAAGAAAAAAAAGAGAGAAGCCTCAAATAAATAAAATTAGGGATGAAAGAACTGGAATTACAATGGATACCACAGAAATACAAAGGATTATAAGAGAAAAATATATGCCAACAAATTGGACAATCTAGAAGAAATGGATAAATTCTTAGACTCATATAACCTCCCAAAACTGAATCAAGAAGAAATAGAGAATCTGAATAGGACAATCACAAGTAAAGAGATTGAAACAGTAATCAAAAATCTCCCAAAAAATAAAAGTCCAGGACAAGATGGCTTCTCTGGAGAATTCTACCAAACATTTAACGAAGATTAAACACCTGTCTTTCTCAAAGGAGGATCAAAATTCCAAAAAATTGAAGAAGACGGAACACTTCCTAACACATTTTATGTGGCCAACATCATACTGATCGCAAAGCCAGACAAGGACAACACAAAGGAGGAAAATTACAAACCAATATCGCTGATGAACATAGATGCAAAAATCCTCAACAAAATTTTGGCAAACTGAATACAGCAGTACTTTAAAAGGATCATACACCGTGATCAACTGTGATTTATACAAGGGATGCAGGGATGGTTCAACATCTGCAAGTCAATCAATGCGATACACCACATTAACAAAATGAGGCACAAAAACCACAAGATCATCTCAACAGATGCAGAGAAAGCATCTGACAAGATCCAACATCCACATCTGATAAAAACTCTCAATAAAATGGATATAGAAGGAAAGGACTTCAACATAATAAAGGCCATATATGACAAACCCACAGGCAACATCATACTCAACGGGGAAAAATTGACAGCTATTCCTCCGAGAACAGCAACAAGACAAGAGTGCCCACTCTCACCACTCTTATTCAGCATAGTACTGGAGCTTTGGCCAGAGCATTTAGGCAAGAAAAAGAAATAAAATGTATCCATACTGGCAAGGAAGAAGTGAAACTCTTGCTGTTTGCAGATGACATGATTTTATATAGAGAAAACCCTAAAGAATCCATCAGAAAGCTATTACAAATAATCAACAACTACAGCAAAGTTGCAGGGTACAAAATCAACTTACAAAAATCAGTTGCATTTCTATACTCTAATAACAAACTAACAGAAAGAGAACTCAAGAATACAATCCCATTTAAAATTGCAACAAAAAGAATAAAATATCTAGGAATAAATTTAACCAAGTAGGTGAAAGACCTATACTATGAAAACTGTAAGACATTATTGAAAGAAATAGATGACAAAATAAAGAAATGGAAAGATATTCCATGCACATGGATTGGAAGAATAAACATAGTTAAAATGTCCATACTACCTAATCAATCTACAGATTCAATGCAATCCCAGTCAGAATCCCAACGACATTCTTCATGGAAATAGAAGAAAGAATACTAAGATTCATATGGGGTAACAAAAGCCCCAAATAGCTAAAACAATCCTGAAAAAAAAGATCAAAGCTGGAGGCATCACAATCCCTAACTTCAAAATACACTACAAAGCTATAGTAATCAAAACAGCATGGTGCTGGTACAAAAACAGGCACACAGATCAATGGAACAGAATTCAAAGTCCAGAAATAAAACCACACATCTACAGACAGCTAATCTTCGACAAAGGAACTAAGAACTATTATGGAGAAAGGAAAGTCTCCTCAATAAATGGTGTTGGGAAAACTGGACAGCCACGTCAAAAGAATGAAAGTAGACCATTATCTTTAGCAATACACAAAAATTAACTCAAAATGGATTAAAGACTTGAAGGTAAGACATGAAACCATAAAACTTATAGAAGAAAATATAGGCAGTATACTCCCTGACATTGGTCTTAGAAGGATCTTTTCAAATACCATGTCTACTTGAGCAAGGGACGCAAAAGAAAAAAATAAACAAATGGGACTTCATCAGACTAAAGAGCTTCTGCAAGACAAAGGAAATCAGGAACAAAATGAAAAGACAACCTACCAACTGGGAGAAAATATTTGAAAATCATATATTCAACAAGGGGTTAATCTCCAAAATATATAAAGAACTCAAACAACTCAACAACAACAACAAAAACCCTGATTGAAAAATGGGCAGAGGATATGAACAGACATTTTTCCAAAGAAGAGATACAGATGACCAAAAGGCATATGAAAAGATGTTCAACATCACTAATCATCAGGGAAATGCAAATCAAAACTACATTGAGATATCACCTTATACCCATCAGAACGGCTATAATCACCAAGACAAAAAACAACAAATGTTAGAATGTGGAGAAGAGGGAACCCTCATACACTGGTGGTGGGAATGCAAATTGGTGCAGCCACTAGGGAAAATAATATGGAGACTTCTCAAAAACTTTAAAAGAGAAATATCATATGACACAGCTATCCCACTACTGGCTACCTATCCAAAGAACTTGAAATCAACCATTTAAAGAGATCTGTGCACCCCTATGTTCATTTCAACATTATCCACAATAGCCAAGATGTGGAAGCAATCCAAGTGCTCATCGACTGATGAATGGATAAAGAAGATGTGGTATATATACAATGGAATACTACTCACCCATAAAAAAAGACAAAATCGTCCCATTTGCAACAACACGGATGGACCTTAAGGGTATTATGTTAAGTGAAATAAGCCAGACAGAGAAAGACAAAGACCATATGACTTCATTCATATGTGGAAGATAAACAAACACATGGACAAAGAGAAAAGACTAGTGGTTACCAGAGGGGAAGGGCGTTGAGAGTGGGCATAAGGGGTAAAAGAGCACATATATATGGTGACAGACAAATAATAAGGTACAACTGAAATTACACAATGTAATAAACTATTATGACCTCAATTTTTAAAAAAAGACTGCATTTTTAGTAACTGGAGAGGTTAAATCACAGGAATTTTGTTCTTGGAGATATGAGGCATTGTTGAGGGCAGAAGTGCCCCATTCAAAATGGGAGGATTAAATGAAACTTGCCTACTGAGTAAAATACCCCCAAACCATTTCTGCCACTCAGCTTAGAGAAAAACAGTAGTCAGACTTATACCCAGTAAGCTGCAAAATGTTGGATTCTCTTCAGTTGACCAGCTCAAGAGAAAATGTAGGTCCTAATGAGAGGATGTGGATTTCCCTCCCCCGTGGACCAGGTCTCTGTGCAATCACCCTGCAGGGAAGCCCACCCACACAGAGCTTCCTCACAGCTCTTCAGTGTCCCACTCCTAATCACCAATAGACAGCCAAGCACCACTAGAATCTGAGAAAGGAAATAAAGATGAAACACAAGAGAAGATCCTAAAATAAACCATAAAGAGGAATTCCCAGGGAAAATGACACAATGCTGGAAGCAAAGGAAACTTTCTAAAACGCTTAGCGATATAAAAGATGTTCCATCAAGAAACAAGGAGAGGATGCTGCCGAAAAGATATTCAGACATCAAAAAGGAGCTCCTAGAAATTAAAAATATGGAAGCAAAAAAGACGACTCGCTAGAAATGTTGGCCAAAAGCTAAGAAAACCTCTTGGGAAGTAATGGGAAGGGTGTTGGGAGGACAAAGAAATGAATAATAGGAGAGAGAAGATAAGAAAAATCAGATGAGCAATCCTCCTTCTGAGTAGGAGCTCCAGAAAAAAAAAAAAGGAGAAACCAAGAGATATGAAAGTATCAAATCAATAATATAGGGGCATTTCCCAGCACTGAGGAACATGAATTTCCAGACTAAAATGGCCCACTGAGAACCTACCCAAAACTAAATAAAAACAGACCTTCGTCAAGGCACAGCACTGTGAAATTTCAGAGCACTGTAGACAAAGATATGATACTAAAATCTTCTAGAGGAGAAACAAACAAATTTCATACAAATTATCAGGAATTAGAATGCACTGGATTTCACAAATGCAACACTGAAAGCTAGAAAACATAGAGAAAAATCTTCAAACTTCTTAGGGAAAACGATTTCCAATCTAAAGAAATATATATAAATTTTTTTCTCTATATATAAATATATTCTTTTGTTGTTGCTAGTGCCATCGAATGGATTCCACAACGCCGTGTACAGCAGAGCAGAACCCTGCCCAGTCTTTCCGCACCATCCTTTCATCTTCTAGCGATACATCACAGTTTTCTTGGCCAACTTTTCAGAAATGGATGGCCAGGTCCTTCTTCCTAGTCTGCTGAGTCTGGAAGCTGCACTGAAACCTGTCCACCATGGGTGACCCTGCTGGTATCTGAAATACGGGTGGCACACAGCAACATGAGGCCGCCAGACAACAGTAGGACAACAGACAGACGGGTTTTGTGATTTCCTGACCAGGAAATGAACCCGGGCCACAGCGGTGAGAGTGCTGAATCTTAACCACTAGACCACCAGGGCCGGGTTAGAGAATTATATACCAGGCAAATATAAACTAACTCACACAAACCTACCAACAGTCTAGACTGAAGAGGGCGGGTAAGGTCTAGGATATAGGTCCCCAGAAGAAGAAAGAAAATAACCATGTTCCAACATAAAGGGGGGATTTATATTTCAGTCTGAGAATTTGATGATGAATTAATGACAGATATATAGAAAATGAAGCAAAGGAAAACTGAAGCCATTATAAACTCCAGGAAAGTCAGACAATTATATAAAAAGGGGATAAAATCATAGAACTGCTCAAGGCTCAGCTGTGAATAATATTTACATGGTTATAATAATGTAAACATTCAATAGTCGTTTAACCAAAAATAGAAAAATCACTATACTGTGAAACTAAGGTAAGGGAAGTAGGATGGAGTGGGCAATATGTAAAGAGTACTAAAGCCCTACAGGAAAAAGTCAATAAATAATACCTAAAACTGAAAAAATAAGAAAGTATAAATATAGAGATTAAAAAAATGTAGAAAGAGCTAAATGAGTAGAAAGTGGTTGCTTCAAGAGAGTCAAAATCAAAGGTAGGAGGGGTAGAAAGAGGCAAGAGAGGTTAGGGCAGGGGACCAACGTTTTTTGTTATAAGTCACGAGTCATTTAACAACGGGATTGCATTCTGAGAAAAACATCCTTAGGCGATTCTGTCATTGTGTTAACATCATAGAGTGTACTTAACACAAGCCTAGATGGTATACTCTACTACACACCCAGGCTAATACGGTACTAATCTTATGGGAGCATCGTTATGTGGTACCATACTGTATTGAACTTTTAAAACAAGGTAGACATTTGATTTTGCTAAAAATAAAAATTAAATTCAAGAAAGAAGGGAATAATGTCAACCAATTAATTCCAATTGCTTGAATAGTTAGGATCTTTAATCTCAAGATATACTTACTACAACTTAGCAGAGAAGAGAGAAACTGGCTGACCCATCTTCTCTTCCTAGTAAAAAAACAGCTATGGACTTCAATCCAAGCTATATATAACAAAGTCACTCTGTAAATATAAAATAGGAAATCTCCTTTGTCCTAAATCCATGGGGATTAGAATGTTTCATGAGTGAATTTTCCAGATGAGTAACACTAATTATAATTACAGTACCTCTTTTATTCCAACTTGCCATTGATGAAGACAATGGTACCTATGTTTACGTTCATTTTATTTTTCCAACTTTTTGGAAATTCCTTGAAGTCATACCTCCAATCAGCACCCAGCACAGAGCTGAACAGGAAAGACACATGCTCAATAAGCGAATCCATATAATTGTTGCCTACCACTTGAACGGGCTATAGTTGGCTCTTCCAAATGAGGTACTGCAGTGTGTTACAGACAGCCCCGTGGCATTTTGTGATACATAGGGCTGTCTTTTTAACCAAATACTAAGTGGCAAAGACCAACATGCTTGTTGAGTTCTGAGTCTGCTTTTCATAATTTTTCCATCCATTCGAGTTACTACATCTTCTTACTATCAGAGTACCTGTACCTAGCAGTCATGTTTCCTTGATTCTAATCTGAATCTAGGAGTCTTTGTAAATGTGGTAGAAGCTAGGAAATTAATTAAGAGCATACGGACTCTTTCTTAATAAAGGTTTAAGGACTTCCCTATGTGTCAAGTGCATACAATCCAGTGCTTGGACTTTGGGGATCTCTATTTTGGCTATCCAAAGCCTCCTTTCCCTTACTTCTTCATTCTTTCCCTTAATTGTGTTCCGAAGAATAAAGGTTGCCAGATAAATGACTTCCAGATTAATGAAATATCCCCAATACGGTCTTTATCAGCAACCATTACTTAAACACACTAAATTTTATGGTTCCACCACTGTGGTGAACTGACAGGTTAATATTAACTCTATGCAAATAAACAGCGGAATCTATACAAACCAACTTGTTTCTTAAAATTCCACTTCTCTCAAAATTAAAATCTAGTAGATTTTGCTTTCACAGGAGGTAAAACAGCTCAGCCATCAGCCACGGCATTTCTAACTCAGTTGCAACTCATGGTGATGCTGAACTCTCAGAGAATGAAAAATAAATGGAAAAAAATGTGATTCTAATTATAATCAATACTTAAATCCAACACTAATTGTACATCCTTTCACTGTGAACTTCAACAGAAAGAAGGGAAATGGGAAAAAATTACTAAGCTTACTATGTGCCAGACAGTTGTATAAATTACCTCATTTCATCCTCACAATAACCCTTTTAGGTGGGCATTATTATTCTAGTTTCACAGATAAATAAACTGAGTGTTGGAGAGATTAAATAGCTGGCTCAAGGTCATGGAAAGCAGGAAAGCCACCATTCAAAATGCAAATTTGATGTCAAAGGCCCACGGGGCGCCCCCTACCGTATGTTCTGTCTCTACAACAGCAAAAAGATAAGAGTACTAAATTAAGAAAGGAAGATAATTTATAACTCAAATCAAAAGTTTGCATTGGATTTACATCTTCTCAGGACCATGACAGCAGATCTTTAGGTTTCTACAGTGTACCCTGAATCCAATTCTCATACAGGAATTGCAGCTAAACTGGTGATTGGAAGCATCTCACGTAGATAGAATGGACACTCCCAGAGGAAATATGAATAAAAGAACACTAGAAAGTAGTCACTCACAATCATTTCCAGTCCTTTGCCCATCTGATAAAAACAATGCATCCCATTTGTGACAAGTAGAACAAACTTCAAAAGATTTTGCGTGACAAGTAATGACTCATGGGTATGGGATTTCCTCTGGAATAATAAAAGTGCTCTGAAACTTATAAAAAGAGTTTGCTACACACACAAAGATTTTTAAAAGGTAGAGAAATAAAGGTATGAATATCATGGGCAATGATGCAAGAAGACAAAACTGTCAAAAAATTATCACCTCACATGATAAATGAAATCACTGGGGGAAAACCCTCCAACATCTTCACTTCCTCTCACATGAACCCGTCCTGCTGTCCTTTGCAAGGTTTGTCACCTTTCTCCTCTCTCTTGGCTCCGTTCCCTTGGTGTGCAGATATCTAAGCCCAGATAGCCCTCAGTTTGAAGCCATCCCCAACCTAACACCCCTTCTTTCCTTCTCCTTGGTCAAGTATCCTGGATGTCAGCTCTTGCTCAGTTTCTGACTCTAAGAACTTGAATTTCTCTCTCCAGCTGAAATTACTGTGAGATCCCCACTTTCCTCTGAAACAAATCCAGTTTCTCCCTGAGTCCCATCTTCCTTTAACTCAACCACAGTAAGTACTGCTGCTTTCCTTTTCATGGCACTAATTGTTCTACAATCTGAAAATAAAGCAATATATGCTCATTAGCGAAAACTCAGACAGTATAAAAAAACTTAACTTCTTCCAGTCTAAAGAAGTGACAGAGACTTTTTAAACGACATTGGGATTATATTTCTATAGACCATTTGTTTCCAACTTTTTTCATTTAACATCATTATTCTTCTCTAACCTAAGCATTCACACATTAGGCTCTGTTTCAAACCCTCCCTTTGTTCAATAGCACTTTCTGAATTATGGACAAGATACCATTCTAGATGCTACATAAATACTACAACATAAATACTTCCGGGTGTGATAAAGACGCCACAACGTACCGATTGTAATTTATGGTGTTTGCTCTCCGCTGAAAGAGGATAAAAATATAGATTACTACGACTTCTCAGTCTTCTTGGTCTCCTTAGCTGGGCTCCCTCCAGCTTCCTCCCAAACTTGCAACAAGTAACCTACCCTCACCCACCCCAAATCCTTCCTTTAAAACCTCCTCCAACTCTCACTTACATTGAGAAGACTTCTCCAATCTCCCCTGGTGCCCAGGTCATCTGTGTCCTGCCTCTAAAATCTGAGCCACATATTTAGCTTTAAATGCTACCTGGGATTCCTAGTTACCTTTTTATTCTCCACGAGACAGTAAGTCTCTTACTGTCAAGGTATTGTACTTTAGAGTTTTCATTTTTGTTTTATACCTGTAGCTAACAGATTGTGTAGATGCTCAATAAATATTTTTGCTGTCATTGCTCCTCCCTCTCCCCTGAAATCCATTAAATCTCTATCCTGGAACTCCTCTGCACTAGAGATTGTTTGATTCTCTCTCTATCCTATACTCCTCCACCTATGACATTAGCTTTCTACTATTTTGACCTGAGCCATAAGAAGATATACGCTTTCCATCACAAGCGGGTCAACAAAAGTTTCACAAAACAGTATTTACCCTTCCTACATAAGATATACTCTCCTTCCTATTCTATTCCATTCCTTCTTTCCTCCTTTTTTGATTCTTCCCTCTTTTTCAATGCTAGTAGAAACCAACTAAACAGATTTCACCATCAACAGTTGAAACATATTGACCTGTAGGTCAAGTTAAGAAACTAGGACACCCCAATTTTTTCTAAAACCTAATGTGAACCGAGATTATCCATCTTTCATCCAAGGTACCCCTTTTCTCAATTCCCCCTCATGTTGACAGTACCATGATTATTTCATTCCCTCCAGTTTGTCACTTGAAAAACTCCCTTCTCTTCAGTCGTCCACCATTTTGGACGTATCATCTACCCTTGCTGGTGTTATTTGTCATCTCTAACATCTCAGCTGTGTGCCTTTTTCATACTTATCCAAAGCCATTACAAGGGTATCTTTCCAAGATTATCTGCTTTATAAAATATATCAGCTGAATTTAACAAGCCCCTCTGGTACATCACAAATTTGATTTGTATAAGACTATTTGGCTACATGCCCATTAATAAAAGGTATAGTTGTGAAAGTATTTTGGTTTACAATGCATTTCACATATATTATTTTATTTGATGCTTATAATCAAGTGAGAAAATTATAGTTCAAAGAGGTTAAGTAACTTATATAAATTCACTTGGTTAGTTGGTAGCAGAGCCAAATCCTTAACCCAAAATCTTTTTAACCTAAACCCAACAGGACCTTTTCCACACACACACGTCTTCCTATCAGATAAAGCAAGAGGCTTTCATTGGACTTCACTCGCCTCCAAACCAGCTTTCACTGGCTCCCATCTTCCAGCCTCTGGGCCCTCCATCATCTAGCTGATTTTTCATAACATAGCAAAAATCCTTTTACTAACCCACATTATGTCCAGCCACTATAGTGGCTGCTACATAAAACCAAACTCCCCTTAAGTACTGCACTTATCCCTCCCGATTTGCTCCTCCCTCCCTCTCTGCTAATTGATAGCTGGCATCAAACACAGAGCCTAGAACAGCAGATGTTCAATTGCTCTCACTGACTATATTCTTAAATATTTTTTAAAAATGATTTCTTGGGGCCAGCCCAGTGGCACAGCGGTTAAGTGTACATGTCCCGCTTCGGTGGCCCAGGGGTCGCTAGTTTGGATCCCGGGTGCGGACATGATACCACTTGGCAAGCCATGCTGTGGTAGGCGTCCCACATATAAAGAAGAGGAAGATGGGCAAGGATGTTAGCTCAGGGCCAGTCTTCCTCAACAAAAAGAGGAGGATTGGCGGCAGATGTTAGCTCAGGGCTAATCTTCCTCAAAAAAAAAAAAAGATTTCTCTAACATCTCCAGCAGCACCCCCTCCTTTGTGTAGCATTTAAGATTTTAATAAGACCTGCCCCAATATCCAATCTGCTTTCACTGCTCTTCACTACCAATTCTCTAGATAGGCTCATCTCTTTCTACAGAGAAATAGGTCTTTTTTCTCGCTAATTATCCTTATGTCTACGGACGTCCAGATCAAGTACTAGGCTCCTCCATACCCTTTTCCAGACGTTAAAACCAACCAAGATGAGTTTTGCCTTTCTAAACAAGTCTCACAATTAATATCTGCCTCCCTCTTTCAGGCACTGATTCACATAGCAGCTCTCATGATTTCCTAACTGTCTGAACTAAGGAAGTATTTTCTCTCCCACCATCTGAAAGCCTTCGCAGGACCAATATAATATTCTTAAATTTGTTTTGTTTTCCCCTTCAGCCTCCAGCACAGAACTTTGCACATCATATTCGCAGTACACCTGTTTAATATAAACATTTCAAATAAAATCTCCACTCAAAACGAACTTTTTAAGAGCACATATTGAGTACCTACTGCGTATCACCTGTTTTACATATGTGATTTTATTTAAGTTCACCAAAACCCATAAGGAGGTGTCATTATCCCCATTTTACAGACAGGGGAGCAGGCCCAGAAGCCCAGCAACTTGCAGAATGTCAGTTACGACGAGTGGACTCAACCCCGACCTGCCAGACTCCAAAGGTCCTGGTACCGCCCCTCCACCATCACTCCTCCCTCAATCCGGTCAGACTCAGCCCAGAAGCCAAGCAAAATTACATCTGCTTGGCATGTATTCTGATGCTATATGTATCAAATTATCCTAACCTTAGAAAAGGAGGCGATGCAGCCAACTGATGTACGTTATGGTCCCAGCTTCACGCGTGTAAGTCACCTATCCTTTCTCAGCCTCAGTTTCTATTGCAAGACCTAACACAATCTGGTCCTATAAATTTTTTGTCTCCTAATCTCTGGTCACCTCCACCCTGCTCTCCAAGACGACTGCATATATTCACATCTCACTATGTTAGCTCTGCCTGAGTCACCTCTTCGTCCTGCTCCCTCCCATGAAGCAAACTCATGCCCCCTGCCCAGCTCAAGGGAGGCCCAAGTAGAGTTAATTGCTCCCTTCCTTGTGCTCCAATGGAATTTAACTCACGTCTCTATCTATAAGTATAGTCTGTCTCTCTCCCACACTAGATGGTTAACTCTGGAGGCAGAGGCAATCTTACTCAACTTTATAACCTGAAACCTACCACAATGCCGGAAGTTATTTGACCTTCTCAAAACTTCAGGAAGTTTTGCTTCAGGAAGGTCTGCTGAATGAGGGAATTCAGGAATGTTTGTTGTGGTTCAATGTTTGGTGAATTAAGTAGTCGATCAACTATGGCTTAAAGTGAGAAGACCACCTGTCCTTCCTATTTCTGAGTTTTTAATGTTACCGCCCCTCCTCCCCATCCACCCAGTCAAAGGCGGATTTGCCCGACAGTCTCTCAGAGCACCCTGTTCCTTTCCTTAGTTTTCTTCAGAAAATGTAATTATAAATATATGTGTGTGGTGTTTAACATCTATATTCCACTGCACTATTACACTGGAAACTCCATTTAAACAGGGACGATGTATGTTTAGTTTACCACTGTATTCCCAGCACCCAGCACCACGCAAATACTCAGTGAACATTTACTGAACAATGATGTGAAGATTAAATGATATAATGCACACCAAAATCTCTCTGAATTGACTAGTGATGATTAAGATAGAATTATTGGGATTACACATCCAGTTTATCTCCCCTTAGATAGCTAAAACAAAATCTTCAGTCTCTCCTCCAACATCATATGCTTTTAGTTGGCAAAACTACTTCCTGTCCTGCCTTTTCGGCACTTGTGTCTGACGCATTTGAATAATAATAGCAATTACTTTATTTAATTCCAGTTAGTAATTCACAAAAATATCAGCAGTGAGAAAGATTAAATCACTTCGGATCTCACTTGATTTCTTGTAAAATAAAGGTCAAATAGCTTCTTTTCAAAAATAACTTTGATTTTCATACCTGATCCTAATCTTCTAAAAACAACACAAACCACCTTTATGAGGTACGCTTTTAACAAACTGGAACAGTGAGCCTATATCCTCAAGCGAGTGGACCCAAGTAGACCAAAACACCATTGCTAACACAGGTCAGAGGTCAGAGAGCCCCTCCCTGAATGGGGTCCTTCTTGGCTCTGGGGAATGGGGACCTGACAATGTGTTCCAATGGTCATATGTTTTCTAAATTTCACAAAAGCAAGAGAGTTCTGTATTTTTCTTAAACGGGTGCCTCAAAATTGTATACCCTTCATGCGCCACAAAACCTAGATCGACCCCACTGCTAATGGCTTTCAATCACAGAATGAGACCCTCTTTTCTCTGTAAGGGGTTCATAACCAACACAACAGTGCAGGGATATTTAACAACAGATTTTTTTTAAGTCTAGTTCTAATCACTGAAAAAGTCATGTTCTCACAATAGCGTTTTTTAAGTCCTTCTAAAAAGAGAGCAATATGGCTGTGTTTTAGATCCATATCCATCTCTTTTTCTCATTAATAAACACAGCTTATTGCATGCATTAAAGTCCTGTGATCTCTAAAATATTCACAACAATGCTAACAAGTAGATATTACTAATTTTCCCATTTCACAGAAGAGGAAACTGATACTTCGAGAAGTTAAATGACTTCCCCAAGATCAGATGGCAAATAAGGGATATATATGGCTAGCATTTCAACGGTTGTCTGCCACCCTTAATCTCTGAGCTATATCACTTCCAGGGTTCCTTGACAGCACAAATTACGTCATCTCAGTCCTTTGTAATTCCCCACAGAGCTGATGATAAAAAGCTGGCCCTCAATAAACATATTTGATCAACTATTTAAGAGAAAACCTAATGTAACACAATCTCAAAGCATGTGACATTACTACGAATGTTCCTAAATGATGAGGTAACCGGATACCAAAAGGCTTTTCACATGTTATCTCAGGAATGACACAGAATGGAAAACAGAGGCAGATGTTGCCAGTGTTTGCAGCTACAATCAAAAAAGTACTCAGTGAGAACGCACAGTAGAATACAGGTAATAGAGAAGACTTTCCATACAAGACCAGTGATGTAATCTTCGAATTGAAAGTACATTTACATGTATCTGAGAGAAAAAGAATGCATAGCAGGTTTATTAAAACCTTCACAGATAGACCAAATGGCTTATCCTTTTAGTGTGGTCCTCTTTGAGTCTCTGCTTGCTTGGAAGCTAAATTAATACTGCAGAAAGGGGGAAATGGGTCATCATAACTGCAAACGGTGAACCCAGTGGCTGCAGGCAGACGTGGCCTAAGAGCGTTTTAAATGTAACGTATTGAAACTGGCTCAAAGATCGCCATTTGGCACCCAGACCAACATCAAAAGGCAATGCTCCTAATGAGCATCTTCAGCTGAGGGACAGCATTTCAACACCATGAAATGAAAGGGCATAATGGCACCACTGGCAACTACAAATAATTTACATCCCTTTACACCAGCAAATGATTTTAAGGTTTGGCACCACACGTTAATAACAAAAAGGGCTAGAGATGACATGCCTGTGACCTTCAGATTAACTTCTAGATTTTAGTGCCCTACAATAGTACAGGCATGTACCTGTATTACTGATAATAGTTTCACTACACTGTTTTTTCATATTAAAAACTCTGGACCTAGTGATTAAGATTCAGAGGTCCTTGGGCATTTCTCTCTTCGTAAGAGGCCGTCTCTTACAATATTGCTCGGAGACTTGCTGAGTATTCTAAAAGATACATAAAATTCTCTTCTGAATTTTTACTCATATTTCTTCCTTTTTAACTAGAGGAATCTTAACCTTAGCCTTTTTTATTCAAAATTTTAATAGCCATTATTATTATAGAGCCAGTTGATTCATGTTTTCAAGTTTGTTTAATTTGTAACCCATTTTTAAGACTAGTAAAATGCTACTTGTAATTTGCTGCCCTTTCTTTTAAAGTTCCAGATGTTTCTTAGCCTATATCTTCATTAGATCACTGAACCGAAGAATTATCCATGATGGAATTTACATCAGAATATTTATCTTGACACCATAAAACACTCGTGTGCTCAAAAACTCAACACTTAGCTTGTACAGGGGAGCCTTCTGAAAACGCCTTTGTCTCCTCCCAGGCTGACTGTTTCCAGGAGACTGACTGTGGCAGGTGCGGTCCCCTCTCTCCCCTCCCTGCCAATTGGTTCTGCTCTCCATCACCACAAACCCAAGATCGGCAGCGAAAGTTCAAACTGTCCTTTAGCAACAGGTAGTCAATCACTTATCTTACACAAAGATCGGAAGGACTGTCTGTAAAATATCTTTGGAAGCCTGCCAGTAGCTTTGAAGTCACTTTCAGTCTGGAAAGCGGCCACAGTTCTTTAACACCGAAGATGTAAAATGTGGGAAATTCATCAACTAATATTAAATAAAGGATTTGTCGCTTTAAAAAATTAAGTGGTTGCATTGGAAATTCCAAAGTCCATATTTCAAGCAGTATAAAGTTTACAAGAATCTGTCTATAATTTAAGAAACTGAGTTCATTTAGTGGGGAAAAAAAATCTATCATGTCTAAAGATTAGTTTTTGAATGACAAAATGGTGCTATTTATTTCGAAAAGCAATTAAGACGTTGTTCCCTGTAACAGAAAAATATAGACATAGATTACTTACATTAAATTACATATTACGTATCTGAGGAATAAATATATTCCAAAGAGAAGCTATGAAAACTCTTAGAATTGGGGGGTTCCGTGTGACTGATTTCTCTTATTGCTGCCTTGAGTAAGGACCCAAAGTCCCTGGGAATAGCACACCCCCACCATAATTTTTGGGGTTCTTTTTGGTTTTTGGGGTTTTATTTTGGCAAACAATTACGACCTTAATTCTTGAACTATCAAGTTCAAGAAACCGTCACCAATTAATCAACACATCCTTAATCAATTACCAAAGACACCCAGATGAACCTCCTTTATGGAACAAGAACATGTCCTTGTTCTATGCTATTCTAGTATTATTAAAAAAAACAAAAAACAAAAACGATCCTGGGTAAAGGTATCTGGAAAGAAATCAACAAATTCAACCTGTTGAAGGAAAAAGGAAGAGTTACTTGAAAAATTGACTTAAAAAAATAATGTAAGTTTTAGACTAATGAAAACTTAGCCTGACTGGTAAATCTTTAGAACATTTCTAGTGGGAATAGTAGCTCAAAAACTATTAAATAACGACAGGCCACACTCCCACAATGTCTGGATTATATTCTCTTTTTGTTGAACTGTTGAATTTTAAATAAATTCTAAGTTATTTTCAATATTTTAAAATATGCCAATAGTTGTTGAAAGAAAATTAAATTTTGGTTTTTGGATAGAGTTGTGAAAGGTTTTCCACATTCTTAAATATGGCTTTATTACATTCAGTTCAATTTTACTCCAAAAGACATATTTCTGATCTTAAAATGAAAATCAATGAAAAAATACAGTTCAACATAATTGAACTCACAGCAAACTGCTGATACACTTCTCAATTCACCTAATGAGGAATGTCACACACCCACTACGTGTGTGCTAGCTGGCGTTGGTAAGGTAGCACGGTGTTCTTTGTTCTTAATCTGGTGTTATCTTGTTAGAAAACCAGTCCTAGCCATTCCTTGACTCTTGCAAGTTAAATTGGCAGAGGACTGTAAAATTATCATATAAATGTATGACTTCACAACCATTCCAGATCATTCAATCAAATAATTTTTCCACAAACATCCAAAACTGCTGTTAGAACAGACTCAAATTTGCTATGTAATTCCACAACCTTTCGCTTTATTCCTAAAGAGCAGAAGACACCAACATAAGACAGGGGCAGCAGACCTGACCCGTCTGACATACTAAGGTTAGCCACTTTCCATCTAAATTTTCATACTCACCAAGTGGGCCGGACTGAACGACTACAGTCCCTGGAGATGATCCAACATTTGTGGCCAAAAATGTGTGTGTGTGTGTGTGTAAGTTATTGTTTTTATTTTCGTCCTGACTCTTTGACTTGAAATGCTCAATTTTCATAAACTATGGTAGAAACTTTAATGGAAAATTATTTCTCTTTGAAAAGCCGCTCAATTTCTTTCTTTTGTTAAGCAATCTTATATGTTCCATGTTCTGCTTTCTTCCTATCTTGAGGGCACTAGGGCCAGAAATGAAGCAGCTTTCCTTAAAGGGAACGTTGGTCAGAATGTCACCCTTGCCTGAGCAGCCGCGAACATTCCAAGCTGGGATTCCCTGAGTGTGCAGCGCATACACCTCCCTGGGGATCCAAACACCGAGGGTTACACCCATCACGATGACAGAAAGGACTGCCTTGCGATCCCCCAAAGGCCCACCCAATATCAGGTCTCCATTGTCACGCCCCCACCTAGACGAGAGGAGGTCCCAGAAACACAAACCCCCGAGCAGGGAGTTCGCGCCGCGGAGACCCAGAGGCACGACGGAAAAGGGCATGCCCGGTCGCCCCTTGCCAGCTGGCGGCGGAGGACCCAGCGACGTGCGGACTGAGTTTGGCCTTCTGATGGGGCCCCCCCGCCCCGGCCCCGGCCCCGCCCCCGCCCCGGCCCCGCCCCCAGCTTTGCCCCCGGCCCAGGGCCGGCCGGTCGGCGCACGCGCGTCGGAGCGCCCTGCCACGGCGCCCTCCGAAGCGACGCGCTCAGGCCGGGACGACGCGGCGCGAGTGTGTGTGCTGGAGCGGGCGGGAGGATGCTCCAAGTTGGCGTGAAAGGGGCGCGAGTGGGCGAGCACCTCCTGGTAACCACCTAGACTCCATTTTATTTCCTCGGAAACTGCGGGGCAGGCTGGGGACCGGCCGCAGGGCGGGGTTCCTCCCGGCGGGGGATGAGCGAGACCGTTACGGCTGGAACACCGAGAGACTGTCCTGGCAGCTCCGGGGCCGCCACCCGCGCCGCAATAAAAGCCTCTCGCGGCTTCCCGCCCAGCCAGCCTCGCTCTGATTGGTCGCCAAGGGAGGGACCTGAGTTGGCTGGAGGCGGCGGCCGAGCGCTGCTCTCGTGCCACCCGGGGAGGGGGCGCGCTGGGTGCTCCTCGGCCCGCCCCGCGCGCTCCCCAAGCCAGGCTCGGCCGTCTAGGGCAGCTCCAGCGGCACCTGGCAGCGGCGACCACGACTCACAGTCCTCTCTGCTGGATTTCTTCGGGCGCTTCTCAGCGCACGCCCCTTGCCCAGAATGTCCGCCCACCCCACCCAGCTCTCTGCGGCCCCTGTTCCTTTTCTTATCCCTTCCCTTCCAAAACACAAATCCTAGGGTGGGGTGGGGTGGGGTAGGGGGAGCAGCTGGAGGGGAGGGTGGGCACGCACAGAAGAATCTTCCAGGGAGGCCAGGATGGAAATACCCAAAATGAAATGAACCTCCCTCCCGGCCGCCGAGCTTCTCTGGGCGGCGGCACAGCCCCAGCCACCCATGGCAGCATCCCTACTGTCTTCCTCCCAGCTCCCTATTGTTCGCACTTTGCGAGGATAAGGAACCTCGCCCAAAGAAAGGAGACTGGGGCGAGGTGTTTCGGGCGGCTACCTGCCATTCTTCTCTCGCACCGTACAACACGGGGCTCGAGGTGCGTGTGCAGGCACACGCGCGCACACACGCGCGCGCACACACATCAGGCATCCCGGATCACGCCCTCCTCGCCCTCCGCCCCTCCTCACTTCCTCCTGTCAAAACGCGGCGCTCGACCCTCCCATCCCTCCGTGCTCCCGGCCGAGAGCCGGCTTTGCAACTAACCAGCAATTTGGCAAATGAAAAACTAACGTCACGTCGACGGGGGTGCAACAACGACCACACAGTCCTGAGATTCTGCCCATTTCGCCCCATTTTGCAAACCGCTATTCGGTCCGGGGCGGGGCGGGGGGACGCGAAGGTGGCGAGCCCCACTTTATTAGACCCAGGGAAATAACGATCGGAGGCGGCTGCCCCGGCCTTATTGTTCACTCTTCCTGGAGCCCGAGCTGACAAGCCTCTTCCCAGCGGAATCGGAGCCTGTGCGGCGGCACCACCGAGCAGCCGCATCCCCCGCCCCGCCGCCCGCCTTCGGGGAAGGAGCACTGCCCATCACCGGCGCGGTCGCAGCGTCCCCGGGAGCGGGTGGCTCCGCTCCCAGCACCGCGGACACAGAAAGTGGGAAGGGCGGGCGCGCCGGAGGGGCGCCCGGCGCTCGCTGCGCTGGGAGGCAGCCCGTGTCCAGCGCAGCCCTGGAGGGCGCGGGGTTCGGCTGGGCAGCAAGGGCGATGCGCTCATTCCTCAGCTTAACGAAAATGACCACCCTTAGCATTCCACATAAAACCCCCCCAAATAACAGTGTTCTTCGGGGGAAGACCAGGGGGAGGGAGGGAATTAGTGAATCAGACTGAGAATAATAATAATTTAAAAATGTACCTGCAGTTCCCAGGAAAAACAAAGTCCAGATGAGATCCTTAGTTTGCAGCATTGTAATCTGCTGGCTGGGAGGGATGTTCTTGCCGCGGTAAATTCTGTGCCCCCCCCCTTGCAGCGAGTGTGGACGGCGGCAGAGCAACAGATCTAGGGGCAGACAATTGCCAGGCTGAGTATGATTATTTTTGCAGAATTGTTTCCTGCCAGCGGCTGCCGAGCTGCGTTCACGCGCTGATCGGAGAATGAGTGACAGTCCCAGCCTCAGCACACTCGCAACTCGGAGATCCTTGCGCTGGCCCGGGTTCGCTTTGATGGAACTGGGGATGGGAGCGAGGGGCGGGGGGCGGGGGTGAGAACCTCACTGTGTCCTTCCACCACGCCGGCCACAAATAGTGCCGAGCATCAAGGAGGTAAGAGAGACAGGGGAGGCAGATGCGGCCGCTTGCAAAACGCGGCCTGGAGTTAGCGGAGGAATCGGGCTCTTTCATATGCGGTTCCCCAGGCAGAGCTGGGATTTCTTCTTTTCACACTTCTCCCCAAGGCCTCCGCGGTCCCTCCTGCCATCCAGCCTTCCTTAATCAGGAGACTGGATATTTTAATAGCTAATAAATAATAAAAACAAAATCTTAGGTTTGGTTAGGTTTTCAAAGTTGTCAAATCTCCATTTAGATCCTAAGATTCTTGAAACAAGGAAATCTTAGGATTAGTTTTTTTGTTTTAAGTGCAGGAAATTAGAAATTTGGAGAGGGATAGGAATTGTTGCTTCGGGGTTTTGTTTCGGTTTTGTTTGTTTGTTTGTTTTCTTCCGGCTATGAAGTTTGCTCTCCCACAAAGAGGAGAGGAGATGGGAAACAAGTTAGAAGAAACCGCAGATGTTTAGAAGGAATTTCCAGAAATAACTGAAGGAAAATGTTTTCTTGTTTATAAATGCTGAAATCCGTGGTCTCTTTATGAAGATCACCAAGGCTTTTTAGGTAGATTTTATGGTAGAGCTGTGATAGTAAATAATATTTTCTTACAAGGTCACGCAACCTCAATTCTTAAAGATATTAATGTAGAATAGCATTGAGGTACCAATGGCAAAGCGTTTCAGTTAGTCTTACAGCTGTATTTTAAACAGAAGAAGGTGGGGAGCAGGGCGAAAATAAATATGTTTCAGCACCTGAGCAAGGCTTGAGTGTTTAAGGAGCAAAAGGTGACAAAGAGTCAGGAGCTCCAAGTGTTCTAGATGCTGGAATAAGCTATTAGCCTAGCGCCGTGCAACCCTCCCAGAGGAAGGCCGCCAACGTTCCACGCACCAGTGCGCCAACATTACCACGTACTCCCTTTTTCTTTAAAGGTCAGGCTCTCCACTGCTGTACCACTCCTTACAAACCCATCCTCTACTGGCTGACGAGCCTGCCTCCCTTCCTGGAGGGGCTGGCATCTCCTCCCCCTTTCCTCCAGGGTACTAGACCAAGCGGCCAGGCCAACACACTGTGTCTTCACCGACCCTTGATAAGTACTTCCTCCCCCAAATCCATCTTTCACAACATTTACTTTTATAATATTTATCTCATACCAGTTGTAAGTAATTCAAATATACAGAAAAGTAGAGAAAAGGAACTAAAAATACCTCTAAATTCCACAGATTGCAGAGATACCCACATTTTCTAAGTCTTCTGTATAGGCATATGATTTTTATAATTGATACAGTATAGCAGCAACTTAAATCCTGTTTATTTCCCTCATGTTTCATTATAAGCATTTCCCCATTAGGGAAGGCCATTAAAAAGGCTTTCGAAGTATTTTTATAGCTATGTAATATTTCTTCATATGGATGGTTCTTCAATGGTCCCCCACTGTTGGATATTTAGATATTTTCCAGGGTTTGATAATATGATGAATGCTTTTTAAACATCTCTCAATAAATATTTATTGAATAACCACTGTGTTTAGCCCTGTGCTGAGTACAGTGATTATATAGATTTTTTTTTTTAAAGATTGGCACTTGAGCTAACATCTGTTGCCAATCTTCTTTTTTTCTTCTTCTTCTTCCCAAAGCCCCCCATTATATAGTTGTATATTCTAGTTGTACGTCCTTCTATTTCTGCTATGTGAGATGCCGCCTCAACATAACCTGATGAGCGGTGCCATGTCCACACCCGGGGTGAGAACCTACAAAACCCTGGGCCACGGAAGCAGAGCGTGTGAACCTAACCACTCAGCTACGGGGCCGGCCCCTAGAATTATTTTTTTTAATGGTTGCTATATTTAAGCATCCTTGGCTTCAGACCTGAGCTTCTGCTAACATGTAAAATTACCATATTCCTTATAAACTTATGTGGATAAATAGGTTAGACTCTTTCCTAAAGAAAAAGTTTTGATAGTAGGGAAAGATGCAGAGAACAGACCTCTGGGGAATGGAAAAAAGTGAAGGTTGGGATACCCAAAATAAAATTTTTCTATTTCTAATTTTATCAAGAGTGAGAGACACACCTTTCTCTGCAAACCTCCTTCCTTATAGCCCATGTCAGTAGAATTAAAAGATTCCTCACTATTTTTCTCCCCAAATGTCCCTATTTTTAGCTTTTCAATGTAAGCAGGTGTGGAAATCCTATCTCACTTCAGCATGACTAAATTTCTTTTTTTCTCTCTCTCTCTGTCTCTCTCCAGCCCCTCCCTGTCCTGGCTGTTGATCTCTCTTATAATGACTCATCCTAGAATTCTACCCCACAGTCATTCCAGTCCACACTCGGTATGTCTCTCCCATGTTCTTTTAATGGATCCATCACTTGTTTCCAGTTCGTCAGCTCTCCACTTTGAAATGGGATGAAACTGGGGTCCTCCCCAGATTTCTCTCTCCAGAGGGAGTCTCAGGCTGACAGGCCCACATTGATGAGCATCCGTGGGCTGAAGCAGAGGAAGGAGCCACTCAGGACTGTTTTAGAGAAGGGTGTTTTAGAGGAGCCCCTTTGGGACACCAGAGAATGAGCTATAAAGACAACCACGGCAAGGAGACCAGCCAGGAGGCCATGACAGTGCTCTGCATGGGATGGTCCCAATCTAAGGCAGTGACAGTGGGAAAGGAAGCCAACAGGAGTACGGATTTGAGAAATATTTCCAAGACAAAAACAGCAGAATGTTGGATCTTTCTGAAGATTGGGGTCTGAGGCTGAAGAAGAAATCAAAGTTCCTTTCATACATTCAACGAACTGTTATTAAGTATCCACTAAGTGCCTGGCACTGCTCTAGACACAAGGGATATGGTGTGGACAAAACAGAATCTTTGCCTTCATGGGCTTCCATTCTTAGGGAGAAGATAGAAATGAATCGATAAATATCTAGTATGCATATGGTGGTATGTGCTAAGGAAAGCCATAAAGACGGTTACAGAGAGAGAGAGTCCTGGGGTGAGGAGGAATTAGCATTTTGTTCACAGGAACTAGGGAAGACCTCTCTGATATGGGGATATCTGACAAAGATCTAGAGAAAGTAATGACTAAAGCTTCCAATGTGGGCAATTGAATGGCTGCTGGTGACATTGTCAGTGAATGGAAGACAAAGGGCCAAGTTGGACAAACTGATGAGGAAAGGAGCAATGATGTCAGCTCCGGACATACTAACCCTGAGATGTGTGAGGGGCATCCAAGCAGAGATGTACGGAAGACAGACAGTCAGAGAGGACCCCGGAGAACATGAATATTTAAGTTGTGGGCAGAAGGAATTGCCAAAGAAATAGTGAAAATGCAGTCAGAGAGATAGGAAAAGAATTGAAACATTACAATGTCACCAAGTCTAAAGGAGGAGAAAGTTTAGAAGGGATCAAATAAGATTATTTACAAGTTTCCTGGATTTGACCATTGGAAAGTCATTAGTGGTCTCTGAGAGAATGGTGGGGAAGGAAGACATCACCATCCCAGGAACGAAAGGGTAGCTTGGCCAGGATGAAGCGGGGGCTGTAGACTACTCTTTTGAGCAGTAGTGTGATAATGGAGGAGTGTGATGATGACAATGACAGGAAGGCAAGCTTGAGGGGGAAGAAGGTTTTCTTCTCTCCTCTTTTGATATGAGGATTTTATTATTAGGCTATAAAGTAAATTAAATTGGTTGCTAACTCCTGCTAACCACCACCACCACCTTATAGTCTAACTTAAGACTACTTGACAAATGAACTTAGTCTAGAGTAAAGTGCCCTCATAGATTATTTTGCCCCATATAGGGCTTCTTTTGTGTTGGTGTTAGGAGATGCCAGGCATGATCCCAGATATCCCAGATATTCCAGGAACTTTATTTCACATTTGACATGGGCAAAATGCATTCTGGGAAATACAGCAGCTTAAGACCAAAGTGAGAGAGAGTGACTTGGGGCCAAGAGAGGCTGGGGAAACAGAATCATGCCCAAAGAGCTGAGCACGATCTGGGAAGGTGTTAGGACCAGGAGTAAAATCGAGGCCACAAAGCTGAGGAGGGAAAGTCTCTAGGGAGCCCTCAGAGCTCCCTCCTAGCTTCTCACCTTCCAGATCTGGTGGACACAAGGAATGACTTCTAAGTTCTACTGTGTGATGTGGCTGAGGCAACTGACATGCTTCCCTCCCTGTGAAGGCTGGCTCAGGCACTGGTTAAGGTCAAGTGGACACTCGTCAATCAATCCAGCTGAATGGTGCTGGGGACCCCCAAAAGCAGAGGAGTGAGATGGGGTTGACACCGAGCCACTGCTTCTTTGTGCAGGTTGTACACTGCACAACTTCAAGGGGCGCCTTCCAAATCCCACTCGTATATTTATATAGTTGTTTCGACAATTTTTCTGGCGGGTGGAAGTAAAGAATCCAGGAAAGGGTACTGTTTTCCTGTTTTCTTTTTCTCTCTCTCTCTCTCCCTCTCTGTTTCTATCACGCAGGAAGTTTATTAGGGAGTGCTGTCAAGACCTGTATGGAAATACAAGAAAACAGGTTGGAAAGAGGGAGAAACTGGGCTGCAGTGTAGGCACAGGGGCCTCAGTCAGCCCCTTGGGGGCTGTGAAGCTAGTTGTAATATCCTCGCATTGAGCAGTCATCGGATTTAGGCTGCTCTGGGAATGGAATCTGACCTTGGGAGAGGAGGCTGTCTTCAGCCAAGGGAAATGTCTCGAGGCTAACAGCTGAGAGCATCCCCAGCATCTGGGGGACTGTGTCCCTCAATCCTGAAAGTGGCATCTGGTCAGCGTAGCACAGCATCCACTACATAATTTTAGCTGTAAATCAAAAGAAAAAAAAATTGAAGGGGAAGTTAAAGTTTTTTCTTTTTTTTAGTGTAGTAAAATATATGTAACATAAAAGTTGTCATTTTAACCGTTTTTAAGTGTCCTCTCCTGTGGCATTATACACATTCAGATCGTTGTGCAACCATTGCCATTACCCATCTCCAGAAGCTTTTCATCTTCCATAACTGAAACTCTGTACCCGTTAAACACCAGCTCCCCCTTCCCCCTCCACCCCCAGCCCTTGGTACCCACCGTTCTACTTTCTGTCTCTATGAACTTGAATACTCAAGTTACATCATACAAGAAGAATCACATATTTGTCCTTTTGTAACTGTCTTATTTCGCTTAGCATGATGTTTTCAAGGTTCATCTAAATTGTAGCATGAGTCAAATTTTCCATTGTATGTCTATACCACATTCTGTTTATCCATTCATCCATCAGGAGACAACTGCTTGCTTCCACCTTTTGGCTATTGTGAATAATGCTGCTATGAACGTGGATGTACTAATATCTGTTCAAGCCTCTGCTTTTACTTCTTTTGGGTGTATACCCAGAAATGGGATTGCTGGATCATATGGTAATTCTACATTTAATTTTTTGATGAATTGCCATACCATTTTCCACAGTGGCTGCATCATTTTACATTCCCACCAGCAATGGGTTCCAATTTCTCCACATCCTTGCCAACACTTTTCTTTCTTTTTCTTTTCTTTTTTTTCTTCCTTCTTCCCTTCCTCCTTTTCTTTCTTCTTTTTTTTTTTTTTTTTGATAATAGCCATCCTCATGCATGAGAATTCATATCTCATTGTGCTTTTGATTTGCATTTCCCTAATTAATATCTAGTGATGTTGAGCATCTTTTCATGTACTTATTGACCATTTGTATATCTTCTTTGGAGAAATGTCTATTCAAGTCCTTTGCCCATTTTTTGATTGGGTTATTTGGTATTTGCTGTTGTTGAGTTGTAAGACTTCTTTATAAATTCTGGATATCGAGCTCTTATTAGATATGTGGTTTGCAAATATTTTCTCTCATTTCACGGTTGCCTTTTCATTCTGTTGATCCTTTGATATGCAAGTTTTTAATTTTGATGAAGGCCAGCTTGTCTATTTTTACTTTTGTTGCTGGTGTTTTTGGTGTCATATCCAAGAAATCATTGCCAAATCCAATCTCTTGAAGATTTCCCCCTATGTTTTCTTCTGGGAATTTTCTAGTTTTAGCTCTTACATGTAGGTCTTTGATCCATTTTAAATTAATGTTTGTATATGGGTAAGGTAAGGGTCTAAATTCATTTTTTTTTTGCATGTGTATATCTAATTTTCCAAGCACCTTTTGTTGAAAAGACTGTCCTTTCCCCACTGAGTGGTCTTGGCATCCTTGTCAAAAATCATTTGGCCATATATGCAAGAGTTTCCTTCTGGGATCTCTATTCTATTCCATTGGCCTATAGTCTGTCTTTATACCAATGTCGCACTGTTTTAATTAGCATAACTTTGTAGTAAGTTTTTAAATCAGGAAGTGTGAGACCTCCAACTTTGTTCTTTTTTTTCAATATTATTTTGGCTATTTGGGATCTCTTGAGAGTCCATATGAATTTTAGGTGGATTTTTCTGTTTCTGCAAAAAAGATCATTCGGATTTTTGGTAGAGATTGAGAGGTGCTATTTTCTAATCTTCCCAAAGTTGTTGTTTGGGCTAGTATTGGAGCCATGCTGATGTCTTGATGATGAATATGTGTTAGACATCTCACTCCAGAGCTATGGGAAACTGAGTAACAGGGAACTATCATAAATTGCCAGTTTGGATGATCTATTCTTTTCAATGTAGATGTGGAGAGATCAAATCACAAGTCAGGCTATGAAATGTGTGGCCAGCTTAGGGAAGTTACACTGACCTAGCAAAGGAAAGATGGGTTTAAATGGTTTCTTGGTTCTGAGCTCAACTCAGACCTCAGGCTGCCTAACTCTCTGTTTTGTTTTTGAAAAATACCATCTGAAAAAGTTGATTTAACAGACTGGAGAAAGAATCCGGGATCTCCATGTCAAGATCTTGTAAATCACAAAGTATGACTGAGCTAATGTTCAAGATATGATAACTTCCTTTCTCCCTCATGCACATCCTTCTACACACCCCAGCAGCAATAAATTGAAGTGGGTGAACACTCAGGTCCTGGAGTTTGACAATCCAAGTTCAAATGCTGGCTTCTCCACCTGTAGGTTCCGTGGATTTGGGCAAATTATTTCACACCTGTAAACCTTGTTTTTCTTGTTCGTAAAATGGAATTAAAGCAATATCTATCCTTCAGACTTCTTTTGAACATTAATTAAAATAGCATACATAGAGGGCTGAGGCCTGACGATCTTTCATTCAACAGGTGAATATTGAACACCTATCACGTGCATGGCACTGCGTTAGTAGTTAGTAGTGGGGAATCAAAAGAAGTAAAGAGAACACATGTGTTTACAGTCTTGTCAAGAAATAAATAATTAAACCAAGAGAGTAAGACAATTATAAATTGTAATTAGAGTTATGAAAAAAGGAAATAGGATTCTTTGATAAGCAATGACAGTAGAGATCTATTCTAGGGAATAAGGGAGGCTTCCGTGAGGTGGTGACAGGTAAGTTGCAACCTAAAGAATGAGAAGTAGCCAGTCATGGAAAGAGCAAATGGAGGTACATTCCAGGAATGTGCTAGACTCGGAGGTCAGAAAAACTCGGGTGGTTCTAGAAACCAGTCGAATGTGAATGTCCAGGATGAAAGAGCAAGTAGGGGAGACACGAAAGATCAGTCACACACACAAGCCACCTTGAAGGCTAAAATCAGGAGCTTGTATTTTATTCAAAGTTCAAAGAAAGCTCCGGGAGGACTTTCAGCAGCAGAGTGACGTGAGTCATTTTACACATTTCAAAAATCACTCCAGCTGCTGTGTGGAGAATGGCTTATAGGGAGGCAGGAGTGGGTGTGGGGAGGCCAGGTAGAAACCACTGCAGAAATCCAGCGACGAGATGATGGAGGCTGGGGAAGAGATGGCAGGAGATGGAGAGGAGTGGAGAACTTGCTGATGGATGTGAGGAGGAGAGAGAAGTCAAGATGCAGAAGGTACCAGGAGGGTTAATTTGGAGAGGATGGGAAATCAAGAATTTGATTTTGGACGAATTACATCTACCTGTGAGACATCCAAGTACAGATGTCAAGCTGGTGGTCAGATATGAGTATGGAAGTCAGAAGAGAAAGAAAGGGCTTAGCGGGAGATATAAATTTTGGAGTCATCAGCATTAATGATGTCTAAAGCCATGGGAAAGGATGAGATCCCCCAGCCAAAAATGTGGAGAGAGAAGAGAGGAAAGCCCAGGCCCTGATCCTGAGAAACACCAATTTTATGATTCAGGTGGAGAACGCAGAACAAGCAAAAAGACAGAGATGAGGTGCTAGAGAGATAGGAGACCATCCAAGAGAGAGCAGAGTCTCAGGACAAGAGAGAAGACACTTGCAAAAACGAAGGATGTCTCTCTGTGATGAATGCTGCTGAGAAGCCAAGTAAAAGGAGAACAGAGAAGAGTGTCCACCAGATTTGGGAATACAAGGGTCATTAGTAACCTTAGCAAGAGCAAATTCACACTCTGGGCTCAAGGGGAGAGCCTAATGAATGTTAGCTATGACAATAGTAACAGGCTTCCTACTCATTCCTTCTGTGAGCTTCTGTGATAACAGAAAGACGTTCCGGGACTGATCAGGGCACAGAAGTGCAGCATTCAGTGATTAGCTATTCACAAGTAGAAGTTGCTCTTATTTGAAGGTGTAAGCTGGGACATCACTGGCCTTGCTGAATAATCGCCATAGCAGCTGTAGACAACTAACGCTCCAGAAGATTTGGTTGCACCAATACTTCAAGTAAGAGCGAAAAAATAATTTCCTCTCTCCCCCTGTTGTCTTTACTTCTCCAATTTAATCCTGCCTCTCCTCCTCACCCTCGTTCCTCTGTGTGTTCTGTGGCTGTGCTGCTTCCCTTGGTCACACACCAGAACGCCAACAGGTATCAGCACCAGCACCAAGGAAAGGAGCCTAGTAGGCAAAGTCAACACTAAATTTAGGTCCCTCCAGTTCAGCTGGATCTTTGGAACCAGAAAGGAGCCCATCCAGGGAGCCTGGGCCCACTGTGGCACCTTCTGTCCCAAGCACACGCACCTTGGGGAGTGAGAAAAGAGATAGGAAAAGGAGGAAGCAAGATGGCAAGCATTCTTTGCAGGCTGCAAAGGCTTTCATCCATTCCCACTGCCACTTTGCAAGAAGAACCAGACTGTTTCTCTCCTGACACAGCCACTGCAGTACATCTCTCTTGAGAATCCTCTGGAACCATCCTGAAGAAACACAGTGCCTAAGAGGATAGTGTTGCTGACTCTATGCTAGTGACATAATCCCAAAGAACTCTGAATTTGAGACAATATGGGTCTAAATGCCCCACCATACACACTTTCTGAAGACTGGTAGCCCTTTTGATCCTTGCTCCTTTACCCCTTGGGTGCCAAGAGTTCCACAGAGCCTGAAAGCTCCCGGGACTCCTAGGAGACACAGTGCTCATTCCAGCCACTGTCTCCAAAAGAGAAATTCCCTGTTGCATCAGCAAGAACTGTAGAGTGAGCCAGGCATGTTCCAGTACAGGAGGCTCCCCCTCAACCACCATCTATCCTTGCATCAGCAAAGGAACAATCAAGAAGGAAGATTCCACTCAGTGACTCTCTGAGCAGGGGAGAAATGTGACAAACACCAGACCTCTGGTCTGAACTGCCCCTTCCTGCCCCCGCATTGCCCCACCATAAATGTCGTTCTAAATGTTTGTTGAAAGAATGGGATCAAGAAAGGGCTCGAGGCTCACTTCGTTCTGGAACATTGGCCTGGCATCTCTTCCTAGCTCCCATAGCTGTAGCTCAGGCCCTCATTACATCTCACATGGACTTCAGCCAAGCTTCCTGACTAATTTTCCTGCCTCCCTTCTCCCCCTTCAGTCCACCTCCCCCCACCCCCAGAGCCATCTTCCTAAGAAGAATATTTATGAAAAGCTGAAAGTGTCACTTCCCCACAGAAAAGTATTTAATGGCTCCCCATTTCCCTCAGAATGAAGGCCAAGCCCCGTTAAAGGTCTTCCCAGCCTCACTTCCTATCTCTTCCTATGCCCCCTTGCATCCTGAGTAATTTCAGGCACCATCCTGCCTGGATGTCTACTGGTTGCCTGGCTGACTTCTGCTCATCCGCTAAGACTCACTTATGAGGTCATCTCTTCTGGGACCTTCCCACCTCTTGCTCCTCACCCCTTTCCCCTGGGCTAGGTACTCTTCCCAGATGCTTCCAGAACCCCTTGGGCTCACCTCCATCATTGCACTCACATCCCACGTTGCAGTCTAATGATCTATTTCTTTTCTTTTTTTTTTTTTAAAGATTGGCACCTAGGCTAACAACTGTTGCCAATCTTCTTTTTTTTTTTTTTTTCTGCTTTATCTCCCCAAACCCCCCCTGTACACAGTTTGTGTATCTTAGTTGCAGGTCCTTCTAGTTGTGGGATTAATGATCTATTTCTGAATCTATCTCCCTCACTAGCCTGTGACATCCTTTAGGACAGAGACTTTCATTCTAATTTCTGTGTCACTTCTACCTAGCTTTTCCCTGGCACACAATAGGTATTCAGTGCTTATTGTGGAAGTAAAGAATAAACATCATCAATGACTTCTTCCTGGCCCCCTTGTCATGAATGTGCTCAAAGCTACCTTTCCACCATGTGAGAGTTGCTCAGGGAACAAAGTATAACAAGGAGACAATTGTAGGTCTAATGAGTAAAGCCAAATTTCGTCTTAAGATGTCTTACAGAGAGCTTTTGGCCTTAATATCTCAGGCAAGCCTCCAAAACCAATCTTTCTTGGTTCTGACCCTTCTATCCTTGATTAATTGGGAAGACTCTATTTTCTCTTCAATTCCATCCTGTTTTTGTCTGTGAAGCTCAGGCACCATGGCACCGAGCCCACCTCCTCAGTAGCTCCCTCTGGTATCTCAGTTCCTCCTCCAAGCTCCAGGGTAGCAGCCTCCAGGTGTCTGCAGAAGTCTGTCCTGCTCCTTGGCTCCACAGCTCATGACTCCCTCCTCTCTTTCCCTGGTGGCCTTCTCTTCCTCCTTCCTAAGTTTGTTCCCGCCTTTGCTAATTTATGAAAATCTGACAAAATTCCATGTTCCTGATTTTCCATCTTTCCGTCTTCTAGACATTTTCAGGTTGATTTTTCCCCCTATGATTTCCAAACAATTGAATGAGGAAGTGGACTGCGCTTGTTAAAACATCGTGGGCCGCGTCCCTAGGACGTAGTACAGACTCTGGTTGATTGGATGACAACATTTTACTCACTTTGTCCACTAAAATACTGAGAACACAAATAGTTTCTGTGTTCAATTAACCTTACAACAGCACGAGGCAATTTGGAAGAATAAGCAATAGCTTCCCAACTTCTCAGCATCTTGCTCTGCCTTCCGTTCCCTGCCCACCTCATCTGCCACTGGTGTGCATTCCAGTTTGTTAACGTCCCTCTCAAATGTGATGTTGAGGACAGAGCTCAATACTCCCAAAAGTGTTCTGGAAGATGCAGAGGTCAGTGGGGCATTGCCACCTCTGCTCAAGATGCTGCAAATTGTCCCATTCAGTCCAAGGTCACTCAGGATAGAACCTGGCTGAGCCAGAGTTAAACTCCCAACACTGTGTTCTCTCTTCCTCATCCAACCTGTCTCCTTGTCCCACTGTGCCTTGGAAACCCTGATGTAAGGAAATGTACAGAAAAAAAAAATGTTCGTATTACAAAATGATTCTAAAGGATCTTTTGAATAAGTCACTCTCTAAGTAAGTCTAACTATTTCTATGTATTCATTTATTTATTCAAGCACCTTCTATTATTCCAGAGCTTATAGTAGGTTATAATCAGTTGGTAAACAAGAAGCCATCTCTCTCCTCACAGGTAAAGGAAGATACGGAGAGATTGAGGAAATAAACATTGTTATATACATTCTCTTTGCTCATATACTTTTATTTAATCCTCACTTGACTCTCTGAGGTGGTGGGAGAAGTTCCATAATTTGTTCAATGGTCCAAGCCCAGGCTTGTCCAGCCCTGAACCAGTCAGGATAAGCTAGGTTCTGCAGGGGTAACAGCCAACCCCCAAGTCTCAGTGGCTTCAACATAACATGATTATGTTACGTGAGTTGAGGCTCCTCTTGTATGTTCTCTTCCCTAGGGGACCGCATCTGAGGATCACTCCATCTCCATGCTTCTATGATTACGGAAGCAGAAGAAAAACGAATGTGTGATAAGGCAAATCATATGCAGGCTCCTAAACTTTCCACCTAGAAGTAGCCACACCACTTACACATTCATTTCCTTGAACAAAATGAGTCATGCGGACAGCCCTACCTTCAAGGGGCAGAGAGGTGAAAATCTACTATGGCTGGAAGGAGAATCAGAAATGCTTAACGAACATCCTAATAACCACCACAGGCTTCAGAGCCTGAGTTCTTTTCCACTACACTGTATTCAGAACTATCAGGGAAGATTAACTACTTTCAAGGAGGCTAGGGGCAGGGAAACATAAATCCAGAGCGTTAGAAGCCACTACCAACGGAAGATCAGAATCAGGAATGAAGATAAGTTATCCTCAAAATCTACATGGACGTCAGTGAGGAATGGGATCCTTTTGACACAATTCAGATATACCTACCAAATTTACAAGCACCTACAGAATACACAAGAAATGAGACCCTGCTATCATGAGATCTTTTAGAATTTTAATAAATAGGACTTGGTTCAACGTCCTGCTATATAATATCCAATTTCTAGTTAAAATTTATATTATGACAAGGTTTCCGAGTATAAGGAAAGAGCCTGCCACCTCTCCTTAGTTCTTTCTCTTGCACTTTCACTGTAGATGAGAGCACTGGGGACTGGGGTTGATTTCCATTTATTTCTGAAATAATGTCCTAGGAATTAGCTGTAAATTTAAAAGTGATAAATATGTATAAGAAAGCCAAGCTTTGGAGGACTGCAGAGCCCCCCACACAGACAGAGATAAGCCATCAGCAGAGCTGCACAATTATGGAAATCCTTCTAAGAATCTAGGGCTCAAGAGCAAACCTCGCCCTTCCCTAGGCATAAATGTTGACTCATAGGTGGTCCAAATTAGATCATTATGCACCACATCAGGCAACACCACATAGTGTTTGTCTCATAGCATCATGCTTAGTCACTGAGGAGTGTAATTGCTTAAAATCAGATCCCAAATATCATGAACGAGCCCTCCTAGGTCATCCTCATTTTGAAACACACACACCCACACACACACACACCCCTCTTTTCAAGCTAGGGAGAAAATTTTGCATTCTGAAATTGCTCATGAGTTTAAATCCCAAGATTGCAAAATGATGCAACTTCATGGTAATACGGGCCACCACTTTGGTAAACATGGCTGCACCACTTCCATCAGTGGACTTGAACTGACTGGACTGTTTCCCAGTGCCAGCTTCTCCAGGATGCACTAGAATAAAGGGGCTTGTTTGGCTTTTAAAGAAATGTCACCCATTCAGTTGCTGGTCCTGGGTATAGGTTGTCTGGCTGGTGATGGATGCATTTCCAAGCTACCATCTACTGTCATCATTTGACATGTGCTCTCAAATGCTCTTACTTTAAAATTATTTTACATCTCAGGGAATTAAAAAGATAAGCATCATGATATAAATATATGTATATGATCTGTATTCCACACACAAATACTAAAGATCTTTCCACTTTTAATTAATTTTTTAATCTTTTCATCTTCTAAAATAAGAAGTCACTGTGTTTACATCTGAAGCCTGCTGTAATCCTGTACTCATGTGAATTACCAGAGCTGCTACCTATGTTGTGAACAACTGGTTAGACTTATTCAGACTTGGTTTATCCTAGGTGAGATATTTGTTTACTGCCTTAGTAATTTATGAAAAATTCATTTACTTAAAATAAAATTAGAAAGACACCTTCAACTCAGACTATTCTGTGTTTTTATGCATGTAAGTGTCAGATATAATAAATGAGATGTGGATTTGTTAAGAACATGCTAAGGAAGAAAGCAAGGTCATTACCTGTACTCGTTTTTTAATGAGAAACCATGTCTACACTAATCTTCCTAATCGAATTCTTCTTTTCACTGTCGCTTCCCTACCTGAGAAGTGGACAGGGGCATTGTCTGGGGCAGCAAGCCTCAACTCCCCTTTCGGGGCTTCCAGCCTCTCCCTATCTTACTAACTTAATTTCTCACTGTTTTCTGGCATGAATTCTCAATTAAGGTCAAAGTGGTCCCCTCCTGCTCCCCCTCCACATGGCCTGCTAATTCATTCAGCCACTCAAAAAACGTTTATTGAGGGCTTGCTTTACATGCGAGGCTGTATGAGGATGCTGGAGATGAATAGGAGGCAGTTTTTGTTTTTAAGGACTCACAGTCTAAGGAGTGAGGATGGGGAGCCAGACCCACAATTAAATAATCACAAATCGCACACAGTGTACTCGGGGGCCCCAGAGGAGGGAATAATTGTGGGATGTGGAGAGGGGTGTGTTGAGGGAGAGGTCAAGGACGTCTTCACAGAAGGGAGGCTGGTTGAGCTGACCGTTGGACATTTGCCAAGTGAACAAGTGGGGAAAGAGTATTTTGGGCAGAGGGAACATTCTCTTCAAAGGAATGTTGTATTAGCTCATGTTGCTCCTCATGCCATGCTCTTCCCTCTTGTCTGTGCTACTAAACTCCAATTCATCCTCATTCCTGCTAGCAGCAAGCATTCTTAAGACTCGTAGGAAGCCTGGAGATCCTGCAGCCCAATTCCCACATTACACAGAGGTGAAGTTTGAGGCGTAACATGTTGAGTTGTGGATCATGCTTTGACCCATGCTCCGCCGTCACCAAGTGTGTTCATTTATTCAACATACATTTATGGAGCAGCAACTATGTATAAGGCACTGTGAGCTACACAAGGACAAATTGAACCTACCTTTTTTCCCCTCACAAGAATTTATTTCTCATTAGAAATATATGACCTGGAGGTTTAGAACACTTTGCTGTCAGACCTGAGTTTGACGCCTAACTCTGTGACATTCCTGCTGGTAACCCTGGCTTAGTTACTCATCCTCACTGAAACTAAGATTCCTCTTGTATGAATGAGGATAATAATAGAACCTTCTCCATAGGTTTGTGATGAGAACTCAGTGCGATCAGACTTGCAAAGCACTTAGCACTTAATAAATCTTAGCGATTAGTAATATAGCCTTAATACAATGTAGAAAAATTAAGTGAAGGCACAGAGTAGGTACTCAATTTAAAAAGAGATGTATGATTAATTAATTAAAGTTTCAATTCCAAGGTCTTTACCTGATCAAAAATTAACATATTGTTGCTTTAGAATCTGGGATCCTCAAAGCTTTGTGTCAAGCCAAATTAGAATGGAGATTTCCCCCCCTAAGGTCCAATAACCTCTTATAGTATAATGAATCCTAATTACTCCATTAGTATCATGCAATCTTTAAAATTGGTAGGTCTGAGCAGCATCCTAAAAATCAACTGTTCCATAAGAGAAGAGCTCCTTCTGTTTTTTATGGGTTAGACCCATTTAGTCATTTATACTTTGCTTCATGCCATTTGGGCTCCACAGGTAATTGTGAGACCATTTCCTGCCATCTGAAACCAGGATGAAACAAGATGAAGAGGAAAAAGAGCCTGTCACTCTAGAAGAAAGAACAAGAATTAAGGAGAAAAGACATGAGGAGATTCCACACAAGATGAAACTTTTGAGCAATGAAAGACCTCCACAACTGGAATGGACTGGCTTCTAAGTAGCATATGTGTGTTTGGTGGTTGGGGGGGGGGGCAGGGAGGGGAGTCTCATGGCTGCAGGGCTTCCAGAAGATACAAGACCAGCTGTCATCATTTTGTAGAAGAGACACTCGAAGTGGCTGGGAAGTAGAATCAGCATGCTTAGCTCCCTTCCAATAATAAGCTTCTATGATTCTATGAAGCCATTCAAGTAAATATTTATTGATCACCTATTATGTGTTGTCTTCATTTAAAGTGCTAGGCAGACAGCACTAAATAAAACAACGTGCTTGTCCTTTGGAGATTACATTCTAGTGAATTGCTACGAATCCCTCAACAAGGTACCAAACAGTGAGGTGTCAGGACAACTGAGCTGACTCTCCTTTAGGTGTGGAGATGCGAATTGCCAGGTCACGAGAGGATGAATCTTCTTCAATATGTACCACTTCTCCCTACGAAAAGTAGGCAAGAGAAGTAACTTAGAGTGTCATACATAGAATGAATAATGAACAACTGGAAATGCTGGAGCTAAAACCATCCCTAACCACAGTGGTAATGCTCGAATCATCAAAATACTCCAAGATAAAGTTACAGGCCATGACTTAAACATTTGCCTGGTTTTTATTTTATGTGCTGCACAGTCTAACCCCAACCTTTGACTCTGTAACCATCCCTGATTTGAGTTTGGGTTTGAACAGCTGCCCAGCCCATCAGTGCATCAGTGCATTTGAGCAATAACTCATGCAAAGACATTTAAGAACTCACAAGTCCTCAATAGACTGACTAAAAGCAGAGAGAAATAAGATTCCATAGCAACAACATGTCACTCTAAATCATGGCTGTTTCATGAACAAAGTGAGGATTGAAATAGAAAATATGGCAGGGACCAGTTCAGCAGATATGATCAACTATTTTCTGGGAATTAGATCACTTTGGTTGGAGAGACAACGCTATGCTCATTTTTATTAGCTGAGCTGTTGAATTCTAAGGCTAGAAAAACTTGTCCTTATTTGTGACTTTCTCTTTCACTGAGACAAGGGTTTTATTCCCTTCCCTTGTTCTTTGCATCTAGATATCAGTGCTGATGGAGACAGCCAGCATGAATTCAGAATGAGAGAACTTGAATACTGCAATTGAAAACCTTTGCTGATTTGATTAAAGTTTTGCTTATTATGATAAATATTCCAGCAGCCAAAAAGTAGCTAGTAAACATTTAGGGGATTGAGCTGGGGACTTACCTCATTGCGGGATTTGCTAATCATCCATTTTTGTTTAAAAAATGAAAATGTATCCAAAATGAGCTCTCATATACATGAAAGCTGGGAGTAAGCTACATTGGCTCAGTAAGGACTCTGACCACAAACACTGCTCAGAGTAAATAAAATCTTAGGCAGAAAGAACTTTCCAACATAAACAGCAAAGGGAAGCCTCTTGGAAATTACTTGATAAACTGTTAAAATAATAACGCTTATCTTAGAGTTGGCTCAAGACTGCAAATGTTGGAACTGATACAGCCTTAGATCAGAGCAAGCATTTCCTGCAGTGTAGCTGGACACGAAGGTGGTTTTGTCTCAGTCATTTGTTTAGGAAGGACAGGGGAAGTGGAATCAATTCTCATGTATGAAAAAGAAGAGGATTCATGTATGCTCGTATATTCAAGCACTAATAAAACTAAGACTCTGATTTTAAAATTCAGATAATTTCTCTCTTTTTTCCCCTGTTCTGACAATAGACAGCTGTGACCTTAAATGTGTTCCTTTTAGGAAAATTTTGTTCTAGAGACTCCTGTGTGCTCTGAAATAATAAACAGGCATTATTTTGACTATCATTTTCACCACAGGTGGCTCCAAGATGGCTGGGCTGTCCTACAGGTATCCTTTATGTCTATAAGCAACTTTTGTGAAAAGTCCCTCTCAGTTTTATCCCCTAAGTTTCTTCACAATTGCCTGGGGAATCTCTCATCTATGGGGGCCTCTCAGGTAATAATTTATCAGAGTATTATGTATACATATAGTGCTATTGTTTTTTAACCAATTTTATCTGGCTTGACATCTTGGTGCCGTTGTTGGGTAGTTTATTCTGCCATCTTTCAAGGGGATTGAATTTTCAACAGCAAATGTTTATTGAGTATGTATACCTAGGGATATAAAATAGATATTCTTTAAATTATTTATCATCTTTATATCACAGAGAAAAGAATGCAATTAATCTCCTTTATACATCATATGTATTATCTTTTTAATTTTCTCAATAACACTATGAAGTAGGCTTTACGTATATTGCCTGTGTTTTACAAATTAAAAAACAAACAAGGCTGATGTTCAGAGAAATAACTTGTCTTTGGGTTTATTCTCCACATAGCAAAGTAGTCTTTAAAAACATAAATTGGAATGGTTTCATCCAAGATGCAGTAACTGACTAGATTTACCTTCCCATCTGAAACAATTAAAGACCAGACAAAATATGTGAAACAATTATTTTTAAGAAGTTACGTATCATGTAACTAAGGACAGTGATTCCTGACATGGGAAACAGAAGAGATGATCCCTATAGTGCTCTAGCTTACTACTTTACTGCTGTGTATGGTAAGGTTCAGGGACTCCCTGAGTTGAGGAGGCAGAGCTGGAAGTCCATGGAGGCCAAAGGAGCTAAAGTTCTTAGAACAAATTATGGGAGAAGAGAAAGGGTATGGCAGGCAACTCTGGTGATCTGTAAAGGGTTCCAACAATTCTTCAGCCAGGAACTAATCAGTTCATGCATGTGAGGAAATTGTCTGAGACTGGGAAAAGCACCACAAAAGGATTATAGGAAAGAGTCACTGGAGATCACACAGGACCAGGAATAGTTTCTTTTCTCACTAGCCAGAGTGGAAAACCTTATAATTAATGGGGCACTGAGGAGGTCTTGAATAGTATACTCAAAAGCATTTTGCTCCGGGAGTTGAGCAAAATTACTCCTAGACAAAATGCTACTCTGGCCTCACTTAACAAAACTTAAAAGCAAGAAACAGAAGGATAAAGATGTTTCAGAGTAACTCTACTGTGTATCAGACCAAAGCTTAAGAATAGCTGTAGGAACACAAAAATATCCAGCATCCAACAAAATAAAATTCACAATGTCTATCATCCAATCAAAACTTAATAAGCATGCAAAAAAGCCAAAGAATATAAACTCATAATGCGGAGAAAAGTCAATTAATTAAACTAAACCCAAAATAACACAAGTGATAGAATTCATAAACGAAGACATTAAAACAGCTATTATAATTATATTCCATATGTTGAAGAAGCTAGAAAAAAGACTGAACAGTTAAGTAGAGACATGGAAAATAAAAAAGGCCCAAATTGAATTTCTAGTGTTGAAAACTATAATGTCTGAGATGAAAAATACACTGGCATGGAACGGGGGGATTAACAGCAGATTAGATAATGCCAAAGAAAAGATTAGAGAACTTGAAGATCTGGTAATAGAAACTATCTCAAAATAAACAGAGAGAAAAAAACCCCACTAAAATAGCAAAGCAGCAGTGGGCTGAGTGCAACAACTTCAAACAGCCTAATATACATTAATTAGAGGGACCAAAGTGGGACGGGTTGAAAAATGTTTGAAAAAATGATAGTCAAATATTTTTCAAATTTGATGAAAACTATTAACCCACAGATCCAAGAATCCCAACAAACTCTGGGCACAAAAGGCATGAAGGAAACTTTGTCAACACAGCATAATCCAATTGCTTAAAATCAGTGATAAAGACAATATGTTGCAAGTTTGCAGAGAAAAAAAAATACGTATTACATAGAGTCAAGATAAGAATGAAAGCAACAATGCAAGCCAAAAGATAGTGAAGCAGAAGCTTTAAAGTACTGAAAGAAAAAGATAATCCATTAATCTAGAATTCTAAACCCAGTGAAAATGTTTTTCCAAAATGAAGGCAAAATAAAGCATTTTTCTGAAAGAATTTATCACCAGTAGATCTACCCTACAAAAAAGTGTTAAAGCATGTCCTTCAGGCAGAAAGAACTGATAACAGAGAAATCTGGATCTACTCAAAGGAATGTAGACCACCAGAAATCGTAACTTGGGTAAATGAAAAATTATTTTTCTTATTGTTTATATCTCTTGAAAAAATAATTGACCACTTAAAACAAAAATAATACAAATATACATGAGGATTATAACATATAATACAAAATGAATGACAAAAATAGCACATAAGCAAGGAGGAGAGAAATAGAAGTAAACAGATATAAAATTTTTACACTACACGTGAAGTGGCATAATATCACTTTTGGGCAGATGTTATTAAGTTAAAGATGTATATTATAACCTTAAAGCAACCACTACAATAACACATATTCTCACTTTACTCTCAAAACACTCAATTTCTTAAAAGGAAGGAAAAGAGAAAAAAGGGAGAAAACAAACATACAAGACAAATAAAAAGCAAATATCAAGATGGTAGATTTAAACCCAAATGTTTAAAAAGACACATTGGGTATAAATGACCTAAGTATTCCAGTTAGAAGGCAGAGGTTATCAGATTAGTTAAAAAAGCAAGAACTATACTTTGCCTATAAGAAATCCACTTTAAATATAAAGATGCAAATAGGTTAAATAGAATGGAGAACTTACACTACTTGATTTCAAGTCTTATTATAGAGCTAAGTAATTAAGACAGTGTAGTTTTGGTGTAAAGTTAGACAAATATATCAAGGAAACAGATAGATTTCAGAAACTGACATAGACATATATAGTCTACTGATTTTTGACAAAAGTTAAAAGGCAATTCAGTGGAGTAAGGACAGTCTTTCAGGAAATGGTACTGGCACAACTGGATATTCATAACCAAAAAAAAAAAAAGGACTTGATCCATATCTGACACCATATAAATAATTAACTCAAAATGAATCGTAAGCTTAAAGTTAAAACCTAAATCTGTAAAATTGGTGGAAGAAAACATAAGAGATCTGTGTGACCTAGCGTTAAGCATAGACTGCTTAGATGGCAGAAGCATGATTCATAAAAGAATAAATTGATAAACCAGACTTCATCGCTTAGGAACACTTTCTTTTCCAAAACATTGTTAAAAGAATGAAAACAAACTGAGATATTTGCAAGTCAACTATCTGGTAAACAACTTACATACAGAATATATAAAGAACTCTTAAAATTGAGTAATGAGAAAACAACCCAATAAGAAAGATTAGAACAGACACTTCATCAAAGAAGGCATACAGATGGCGCATAAACATATAAAAAGATGATTGACGTCATTAGTCTTAGGAAAATGAAAATTAAAACCACAGTAAGATACCTACTGCACACCTATTAGAATGTTTAAAATTAGAAAAATTTCACATATCGAGTATTGGTGAGGATGTGGAGCCACTGGAACTCCCTTCACTGCTAGTAAGAATATAAGATGGTATAACCATTTTGGAAAACAGTTTCTCAGTTCCTTAGAATGTTAAGCATCCATCTACCATATGAGCCGGCCCGGTGGTGCATTGGTTAAGTGCACACGTTCTACTTCGGTGGCCCGGGGTTCACCGATTTGGATCCTGCATGTGGACATGGCACTGCTTGGCAAGCCATGCTGTGGTAGGCGTCCCACATATAAAGTAGAGGAAGATGGGCACAGATGTTAGCTCAGGGCCAGTCTTCCTCAGCAAAAAAGAGGAGGATTGGCGGCAGATGTTAGCTCAGGGCTAATCGTCCTCAAAAAAGAAAAAAGGGAGGGTCCTACACTCCCACCCCCACAACCTCCTGGGGTGAGTGATCCATGCCTTGGTCAATGTGTGAGGATCCCAGAGTAGGGGAGGCCTATGCCTTGCTTTCTCAGGGATAACCCAGGGACAAAGAAAACCTTGTAGAAAGGGTCATACAAGGGTGGCAATGGTGGGTGAGGGATACAGGCAAATGGGCCTGGGAGAAGCCCTGAGAGGTACTATTAGTTTCAGGGAAGATGAGGAAAGCAGACAAAAGAGAGCTCAGATCCACCATGGGGGAGAGGAACGCTGAGAGAAGGTGGGCTAACTCAAAGTGGTCTGGATTTGGGACAAGGAAGACTCAAAGTGGTTATGCCTGGAGTCCAAAGGCCACTGTGAGAGCACGGACATCAGGAGTGAAGCCTAGAACCTGAGGGTGAGGGAGAAATGAGGCGAGGGTCAACCCAGTGAAGGCCAGGGTGGACAACAGACCATTGTGAATGAGACACACTTTACCCTGGAATTCCCTGGAACGTAAATTACTCCCTGAGGGAAGGGGAAAGGGGAGGGAGGAAAACTTGAACCAATTCTTCACCCCAAAGAGACTTTGTTTTAATCCAGAAGGAAGTGAGTTTTACCTTGAATCGGCAAGATTGTTTCCTGCCATGAAAAGGATATGAGGGTCTGAGAACTAAGTTAAATTAAGTTATAGAGAAATAAAGTTTCATATCTGCAGTCCTGAGTTTCACGACAGTAAAAGTACCCCAGGTGTAATCAGAAGGTCTTTAGGGCAGGCGCCATTTCTGGGTTGCTCACCACCTTCTATTCAGAGTGTAGTACCGTGCCAAGCACACAGCAGATGGTCAAGCAATGGTTTTGAGTGGATGAAAGAAAATGACCCAATTCTGGTGGAGAGAGATGCGTATGACCTTAAATTCCCCAATTTTCTAGCTCTGTGCTTCCTCCTTCCTTACGTAGTAGTTGAGGACAAATTAGCCACGTACTTAGAACATAGCAGCAATGGGAATAGATGTTTCTTTTTCCTTTGCTTACCAATTGGTAAGCAATAATTTCCTTAAACCTGCCTTTATAAGTGGGGAATTATTTTATCTATTAATTCATCTCTGGAGGCCATACCATATAAAAATGATTACTTCTGTCTGACTCAATATTCTTAACTCCTTACACATTTTGTGGCCCCTGCAGTGTTCTCTAGGAGTTTTAAAAAAAATTAAAAATAGACTTAAAGTAAAAACGGTACTCATTTGTTTATTTATTTGTTGTTTTTTTTTTTCATAAGCTGTGCCCGACATTCTTATGTCTCGGGATGAATTCCCAAGAGAAACAAACGGCTGTTTCTTAAAAAACTTAAGGACGAGGGTGGGTGGGAAGAAAACTTGTCGTAATTTGTAAGGGCATACAAAGGATGCTGAGGACCTTCCGATGGCGCTTTAGGGAAGAAGGCTGTGAAGTACTTAAGAGAATGGCTTTGGAATCAGACTTATCTCACATCCAGGCTCCACCACTTACCCACCATGGGAACTTGGTCAAGTTGCATAAGGTCTCCAAGCTTCAGCTGAGTCACCCCAGGGCAGTTTAGCCTATTAAATGAGATAATATGAGCTCAGCACAGAATCTGGCATATATCAAGCCCACAATTCATTTTAGCAACTTTATCATTGTTATTTTTATTTTTATTCATTGACATTTTGAAACTGGAACAAAGCTGTGACATACTTCTTTTCTTCAAAATAGCATGTCTGAGACTGGCTATGGTGAGATTGTTGAAGCCTTTCCTTGTGCCAGGCGTTCGGTTTTCAGAAATCAGTCATAGACCCAGGCACCTCTGTAAACGCATATGAAAAAGATCAGGAGTGAAGTCATTTCCAGGGAGCACCGTTTCTTTGATGGCAATCTAAACGATACCTTAGGGTTTAGAAAAGAAGTTTAGGCTTCTCCTGGGGAATGAAAAAATGCACAGAGGTAGCAACACTTGGGCTAAACTTGTGTTTCTTTATTAACTGCTATTTGAATTCTTTAATGACCAGCTCTACTCTGGCAGCAGGGGCTATAAAGAACAAATGGGCTCCTGACTTCCACCGTAATCTAGTGAGGGCCTGTGGGCTTTCAAAATCATTTGAGAGGACACCCAAATTTAGGCCAGAATTTATTGGCTGACTGATGAACCACCGGTAAATCTTTAGGCAAACAAAAGTTGAATTTGAACCCATTCAGAAAACATTCTTCATTTGATCCTCCTAAAACCTGTTATCTAAATATAATTCAATCGAAGAGAGACAGCTGTCCCAGAAATCAGAAAACGTCTACTTGTTTCACATTGGCTTAGCTGTTCTTCTGTTAGAGAAAGGACCTCGAGGAGGGCGAAAGCGGTGATTAGGCACATGTGTGTGGCGGTGGATTGTAATTGGTCTTTGAGCAGTGAACATGATGTAATCCACACAGAAATCAAAACTTATAACGATGTACACCTGAAATTTATATAATGCTATAAACCACTGTTACCACAATAAAAGAAAAAAAGAAAGAAAGAAATGACCTTAAGGGTGTGGAGACAGCATCCTAGGCTCATTTGGGGTCTTTACACAGGGCAGCTGCCACAGCCATGGCTCCCAGGTGGCACCTTGGAGCAAAGACAGAGGCTTTGAACTAACTAAGAAAACAAAGGATTGGAAGCAGGAGAGGGGATGGTGCTGACTTCTTTCCAGCATAGGATACAGGGGGATGTGACCTCAGTAGGATCACGCCATCGAAATAAAGCTTCAGAAATAGCGCTGGTAGCTGCAATGATTTGGATAAGAGAGGTGCCCTTTAAGAAAAAGAAGTGAATATGCCGGCTGTCACAGGAAGAGAAAAGGACAGCTTGAGAGAGAGAAATGTGAGCAGTAACAGGTCCAAAAAAGAGCTTTCTTAGTCTACAGGCAAGCCTGGAATATGCCCCCCATTTGTAAGTCTTTGCATAGCTCTTAAACACATTTAGCATCAACTCTACTGTCTAGAAATAGATTGCTGGAGGCTCTTGTCTCTCCCAGATGTTATTCCACCTGACTTGAAAAGTCTTTCATGAGTCCAGGAGCTCTTGGCACAGTCATCTAGTGCTGTGGTCCTTACAATAGTGAGATTCTCAATGTACATTTTAACCATTATTTACCCACCAAACCATGTTTGTTTATTTATTCATTCATTCAGCAAATGTTTATTGAGTATGCCAGGTGCTGTGGGAGGTTCTGAGATTATGGTGGAGAATAAAACAAGCACCACCCCTTGCCTCAAGGAGTTTACATTCCGGTGGGAGAGAGAATCAAAATACAAGTAAACAGACAAATAATGTAGATACAAAGTGTGACACATTTTAGGAAGAAGACAATGAGTTAAGATATAGAATAAGGGGAGGTAGAGTATTTTTGAAGTCTAGGGAAAGATTCTCTAAGGCTTAGGGAAGGAGTATAAAATGGTGTTGCCATTCTGGAAAGAAGACCATCAGTATTTACCCAAACCGAGTATGTGTGTGCCTCTGACCCAGGAGTCTCGCTCCTGGATATGTATGCCAGAGATAATCTTGCTCAAGTCATAAGAAAATGTGTTCTAGAATGTTTATCATGATAACGATTGTGATAGGAGGGAGTCGGAGGGGTCCACGGCTAGGGTGAATGATTGCTGTGGATTACCATAGAACGCTAAGGAGCGAGAGGCAGAATGAACAGGAATACGGATGGCTCTAAATGTCATAACGTTGAGTAAAAAAGGCAGAAACAGAATGACTCAAAGAACAATGTCTTTTATGTACACTGAACACACACACCAGAAACATCACAACATACTTAACAAGGATAAATTGGAGCCAATCTCAATCCCTTCTATGGGGAGAGAGGAATGAGAGTAAGGACTAGGAAAGAAGAGGGAGATAATTTTTAACGGAATGAGAGAAGAGCCTTGAATGGTTTAGTTATGACATGGGCTGTGACTCAAATCTGCACCCAAGGTTAAAACAAAACTAGAAAGAGGAAGAGCTGGCCAGGCTGAGCGCTGGGAGGAATGCTCTGGGAATGGGAGTGGCTTTTGGAAAGGCCTCAAGATAGGCAAAGGGCTGGCCTGAAATAAGGCCCGTGTGATTGTCTCATCAAGAGCAATGGGGAAAGGGATACAGGAGAAAGTTGGAGAGAAAGGAAGGAGCTTGACTCTGCAAGGCCTCGGCAGGCCATGGCAAGAGGTTCAGATTTTATTGAAAGTGCAATGGGAGGCCACTAAAATATTTTAAGCAAAGAGGTGACGTAACTTAGTTGACGTTTTTAACAGGTCGTGTTGCCTGTGGTGGAAAGTATGGACAAGAAGGAGAAAGAGTAAAACCAGAGACACCATTGAAGAGGTGTTGCAGTAGCCCAGGTGGGAGATGCTGGTGACCTGGACCAAGGTAGCCGCATGCATGGTTGGACATGTTTGAACACACCTGCACACAAACACACCTATGCTTCCTCACTAGGTAGACAAGAAGAATCAAGTCTTTGCACATCTCACATTCCTACTCTTACACGATGAATATAGTCCAGTGTTTCTTCTCTGTTGGGTCTTTGTTGGGAAAACATGAAGGCCCAGGATGCCATGGGCTTCCCTCTAGCCCCACCCCCTACTCCAGGGGCCCCAAAGCTTGGTGTGCTCATAGGTGTTTGCCTCCTAGTTCCAGTCTTTGCCCAGCCATGAAAGAGTCACACAGGTCTCCCTGAGTATGTCCGTGGTCAGGATGCTAATGAGCTGGACTCTGGAGCCTGGTAGCCTGAATTAGATTCACAGCTCTACCATTCATTTACTAGCTGTGTTACCTTGGACAAGTTCCTTTGTGTCTCTGTGCCTCAGTTTCCTCATCTGTAAAATACAGATAACGATAGTACCTATTTCATAATTAGGACAGTATCTGAGATCAAATACATGTTCCATTAGAGTTTGCTATCATTATTATTACAATTATTATTAGTGGGGGGAGCTGGTTGTTTTCCCCACTAATATGTGTAGTGCTTACAGCTCTTCCAGCAGAATCCTTTCTGATAAGCATAGCCAAGGATACTGCATCCCGTTCTGCCCTGCACTCCACCTATATTTTGAACAACCAAGTTGCTAAACATGAGTTAATTTTTTAATAAACTCCAAATTACCTGTATAGCCCAATGCTTCTCAAGGAATCCAAAATTGTACACAAGGCTGAGAATTCTAAAACTTTTCTAAGGTTATAAGGAATCTGTCATCCGCCACTTTTATGAGTGTATTTTGACACTTCCCATGAGAGAGCTCAAGAAAAGTAGCCTTAACACTAATATTATACATTGTGTCTCTGCTTCAGGTGATGCTGATACATTTCCACACACTTTATATGATGTGGCCCATGTTTCAACCCACAGAGCAGCCTACCTCACATTTACCAGGTGTGACAGTCAGGAATTACCTTTGTTTATCCCTGTCCCATTGTTTTCTGTCCAAACTCATGCTTCCTGACACACCTTTGTGGGATTTTAGGCAATCTCATTAAAGCATTCATAACAGGTTTGAATGACCAGTAGAATTAACCTTGGCCCTCTCAGTTATTTGCATTTTAAAAGGAAGTTTTTAATCTGAATAGACCTCTACTTTGTTGATTGTGAGGAAGTACACTTTGCAAATGTCTCTGGAACAGGGCTAGGCTAGACCTTAGGTGCCCTCTGGCATTTTCACCATAGCTCTGTCCTCCTCCAGCCCCAGTACCCACGGTGTTCCTTGGGGACTTCAGAACTAGGTGACACTTGCAGTGGCTGCCTCATAGCCTCTCAGCCTCTCAACCTCCTCCTCTAGCCAGGACTGTAGCAGCCTGCTACACCTTCCCAAGGGTGTGGTCTGCCAGCACCTCATCTTGGTTCCACACATCCCTCTCACTTTCTGCCCAGGTTTCTCCGACTTGGGACACCTGTCTGTGCAGCCTGGAATCGAAGGTGCTTTAATACCCCAGGGGGCAAGCCCTGACCAATGGAGGATGAAGCGGTGGGTAAATCCTCTTCTGTCTTGCATACAGACAATTCTGAGGTACATTCTGCCTGGTTTCCCAGAATCCTGGTGGTGTAGAGGACCCATGGTCCACAGAGGTGAACCAACGCAAGGAGAACTCACCCTTGAATCAGCTTTCTCCCTTCTCAGTTCCCCACTCCTGTTTCCTTGGATCACTTATCAAAACAGACTACCTGCCTTCAGGGGAACCCAGGCTAAAACAGTGCCAAAGACCTCTATGCCTTCACCTGGCCATTTACTTTTGCGCTGTTCAGGGGAGGATTAATATGTTAACAGATTGCAATTTATAAAGCAGAAATTTGTCGGAGTATTTGCAAATGATTAAGATAAATCCAATTGTTTGAAATCTCATGCAACGAATATTTATTACAGTTTACCTAGTGCCAGGTGCAGAGCTAAGCTTTGGGCAGACAATGGCTCCATCCCTCTGCCAACGATTCCTCCCCGAGAGAACACAGCAGTCCATCCTGGAGAGGAAAGGTAAACAGGTCTCCAGGGCAGGCAGCCACTCTAGGGTTAACAGCATGGATGCTGGAGTCAGGCTGCATGGTTTCACTTTCTCATCCACTACTTCCTGGCTGGATAAATTACCTAATCTCAGCCAGCCTCAGTTTCCCCCTCTGTGAAATGCAGAAATCTTCTTAGAGTGATTGTGAAGACTAAATGAAAAAAGATGTCGTAAGGATCTTGTTATGCTGCCTGGTGTGTCGCAGGTATGCAGCCAATCCTGGCTCTGCAGTAAGCTGTTGATTTCCACGTGATGTGTGAGTGCTGTGAGGGTGTTGGCTTTAGATGAGAGGAGATGGAGAGGAGGGGCGTGGAGGCGGTGTTATACCTCTGCCCACCCTGGGTCCAGTTTTAATATTAGGAACATAAAATGGAAAATCCAGCTAAGAGAAAGGTAACCACAACTAATTATTTTAACAGACGTTAAACTTTTGGCCACTTTTTTGTTCTAGCAATTTATATCATGTTCTGTGTTCCTAAAGTATCACATTGTGTTTAAACATTTAGATGACTCCTGTAGGATGACAAATGTGTTCTTAAATGTTGGAAATAATTTTAACTAAAAAATTCACATTCTCATACATTTTGTACCACATTTTGACTAGTTTTGTTTTAACAACACCTCCCTCTCTTTAATTATCCTAGTCAGTCAAAAGTTCCTTATATGTTCTATTTGCAATGTGTGGCTAATTCTAGTGTATCTCTGAAAATTTTTCTACCAGCCATTTTGTCAGAGAAGGCTAAGGGGAAAGAAGCAGCTCCTAAACTGAAGGATGAAAAGGGGTAGATGAGCAGTGGGAGAAAGGAGATTTTGAATGGATTCAAGAGGTAGAACTGATAAAGAGCAGTATAATACTACTGAGAAAAAGGACGTCTGTCTGTGGGCTAAAGAAGCCATCTTGGATATGCCCTGCCCCTTCTGCCATTTTCCTGGACACCCGCACCTGCCACCAGATGCTTTGATATCTCCCTCTCACGCCGAGCCTTAAGTTCTTCTCTGAAAGGTTTCACATTGCACTAGCAAAACTGGAGGGCAGACAGTTTTCCTTTCCTTCTGCCCGCTCCCATTTCTGTACTCTTCTCCAGCCTCCTATTCTTTCCCAGGCAACGGAGAAGATATTTCTGGCCAGTGAGGGCATTCCCAGCACTCTGCCAGATGAACAGATGAAGAATGGGCCAGAGGAATGGGTGGGTAGCTGGGGCTGGCGTGAGGGGGAGCCGGCAGTGTCTTTCTGAATTACAGGGAACTCGGGGACCCTTGAAGAAGATCTCTTCCTCCCCAAAGTCTCTGATCGGCTTTTTTAAAACTCTAGTACCTCCTGAAATGAACCAGAGAGTCGGTATAACCAGATGATTCTCCTTCAGATGAATGGTTTGTTGTATCATTTACAGGTGTAAGAAGATTTATTAACTCATAATTTTATCAAGTAGTAATGTGTGAGTAAATGTTTTAATAAGGTCACTAATTCCATTATGGTATGTTGTGTTTAATAGACTTTAAAGGTGATATAAAATTATCGGCTCTTAGTTACTCTCCTCCAATTATCTGTAGACTTAATGAGGGGTTTTGTAGAAGCCCATGCCTCCTTCAGCTCCCTGCTCCCTTCCTGCCCCCACTTCCCTAGCACTCTGCTGCATTCAAGACAATATACAGTGTAGTGGTTTAGAACTAACATTCTGGAATAAGAAAGATTAAAATTAAAATCCTAGCTCAACCACTTAGTACCTGTGTGACCTTGGAAGAGTTCCTTAGCCTGGCTAAGCCTCAGGGTGCTCATCTGTAAAATGGGATCATGATCCTACCCCATACAGTTCACCTGAAGAGTGGATGAGATCATTAATACAAGTACAGTACTAACAAAGTGCCTGGAAGGGAGTATGAGCTGAAGCCATGTTAGCTGCTGTATTAGTTATATATTGCTGTGGGACAAATTATTCCAACTCTTAGTGGTTTAAAACCACAAACATTTATTATCTCAGAGTTTCTGTGGGTCCGGAATCTGGGCATAACTAAGTTATGTGCCTCTGCCTCAAGGTCTCTGAGAAGGCTGTAATCAAGGTGTTGGCCAGGCTGCAGTCTCATCCGAAGGCTTGAATGAGGGACTATCTGCTTCTAAGCTCACTCCTATGGGTGTTGGTAAGATTCTATTCCTTGTGGGCTACTGGAAGAAGGGCCTTAGCTCATCCCTCGTTGCTGGCTGGAGGCCTTCCTCAGTTCTTTGACATGTAAGCTTCCCCACGGTGCAGTTCAAACGCAGCAGCTGGCTTCCATCAGAGTGAGCAAGCAAGAGGGCAAGAGGGAGCCAGCAAGACAGAGGACACGGTCTTTTTGTAACTTAATCTCTGAAACGACATCCCATCATTTTTGTTATATTCTGTTCATTAGAAGCAAGTCTAGGCCACATTCAAGGGGAAAGGGTCATACAAGGGTGTGGACACCAGGAGGTGGTGGTCAATGGGAGCCATTTTAGAAGAGGCGTACCACAGCTATAGTCATTATTCCTGTGAAAGTAACTTACCATTTAACAGTATCACATTTTACCAGGCCTCTACTTGAAAATCTTCTTTTATTCCTCTTCATTTATCATATAAAATTCACATGCCCTGCACAGCATATAAGGCTTTGCAGTCCAGGTCCCTTTTGCTCTTCTAGGTTTTTTCTCTGCCACTCTCCACTGCTCCCTTTAGTCTATTCTACCCATATTTCTCATATTGTCCAAACATGCCAGGTTCTAAGAGCTTCCAAGTGGTTCCTCTGAGATTCACAGTGATGTTCCAGGACATTTATGTCATTGAAAGAGGTGATGGTGTCTGTTTCAATTCCCAATATTTTAGAAAAAAATCAACACGTAAAATTATTTACATATTTTTCCCTTTCAAAACAGAACAGGAGAGCCTTAGAGTGTGTAGCAAATGAGCACGTGAGGTCTGAGAGTCAAAAGAGGTTGGGAGACATTGCCATGCATATTTATGTCTCCGTGTTTGCAGGTGCTGTTGCCTCTCTGTTCTCTCTGGTGGACTCACACTCATCCTTCAGAGTCACACTTAGATGTCACCTTTATTTGGTGACCATATCTTCAAGCCCCTAGGTCTTACCTCTGCCCCATCTCTTCTGTGTTTACCCATAGCATTTTGGGTAATCCCCTCTTAGGGATGTTTTATTATAGGTAGTGTGATTAGAAAGTGTTCCACAGAATCCTAGGGTCCCATACAGGGATGGGGATGAGGATGGGGATAGGGGTGAACTTACTTTTTTAAATGGGTGGTCTTTTCTGTTTGTATTACCTGCCCTGCCCACAGGCCCCATCTATGAAGACTTATTTTTGCTTCTGGACCTCGTTGCCCAAAACATCCTTGCCTATCTTGGGGATGGACCCTTGTCTCAAGGACGACTCACCTCATTGCAGGAGCGCTGGACCTGCCTTATTAGGTAACATGTCCAAGTTCACCAGTGAGAAGGTGGTGGATCTGGGATTCTAACCCCGAGAGTCTCATTTCATGGCCTTGCTTTTACCCTTTGCTTTACACAGCTACAGACATTGGAAGGAAAATAACTCTTTAAGCACCTCTTGTACTCAGGCCTTTGGGTTCTGACAGACAGGTGCTTCAAAGGGTGAGGAAAACATGGGATTTTTCCATGCTTCAAAACTGTTTGAAAACCAACACTGAGTCAAAAATGCTTCCCTGAGGAGCATTTACGAGCAATTCTTACTACTCCTGTCAATCATTCACAAGAACTCTTTTTCTCCCTGCATCTTTCTGCAACAACACATTGCTTGTGTCAGGCCACTCTTTTTTGCCTTCAAAATTGCCCTTGTACCTTGGGTTTAACAGTTTATTACATATTTGTCTCTCGGTTGCAGATTCTGACCTTTGTGTACATTGAAGTCTTTCTCTAATTCTATAAAAACAGACAATTCAGAATGGAAACGGATTCCTGTTGCTTTTTTCTGCTCAGCACCCTGCTTCTTTTGGGAACAGCACTTCTCCCATGCCAAATGACCCTAGTGGGACTACCCATGAAGGTGCCCTAATACAACCCCCGCCCACAGGCCTAGATCTGTGATCCAGTCTACGACCCTTGACCCATGGTCATGCCCATCTGTATGGCAACAATTATAGAAGTGAGCACAAGACATAAGCTATGCCAATCAGAATTGCCTGGATTGATAAGCAGAAGTTGGGGAAAAGAAATACTCTGGTTGTTAAGCTGGGAACAAGCAAACCTGCTATTGGGGGAGCCTACCTCTCCATGAGGTGGAGAGAACTGGGCCGTGGAAAGAAGCCAACAGGGAAGCAGGCCTGAGAGCTGGAGAGAGGGACAGAGACTTCGCATGTTGACAGAGCTCTTGAATCCATCAGCGCCTGATGCCAAACCCACCCCTGCAATTCCCAGGTATGTATGCTAATAAATTACCTTTTATCTCTAAAACTAGTTAGAATTGAGTTTTAATCATTTGAAAGCCCAAAGATGATCAATAGAGAGGTCAGGGATGGCAAGTCAATTTCAACTTGCATGCAAACCACAAGAGTTGCCAGAGAAAGTACAGGATTCCCAGTTACATTTGCACTTCAGACAAATAACGAATAATTTTTTAGTGTAATAATTTTCAGTGCATATATTTTTTTAGTTTGAGTATGTCCCAAATATTACATGGGACATACACATACTAAAAAATTATTCATCGTTCATCTGAAATTTAAGCATAACAGGGCATCTTGTGTTTTTATTTACTAAATAAACAGCAGTAGTGGCTGCTTCTAGCACCGTGTTGAGGATTCTGAGGACAAGTTAAGCCTCACTGGGAAAGAGTATGGTTGTTGATTAGTGATGTCTGCTCTGTATGTGGAAGAAGACTGAAGCGGCATGTGTGCCATGTAGATACCATCCCTGGTTTATCCCAAGTGTTTAGAAATGTTTTTCTTCTGCAGCCTTAGGCAATGCAATGTATTTTAATAACAATATAAATAATGGTAGCCACCACTTATTGAGTCCCTTTACTCTTACTAAGAGCTTTACATATGTCATCTAATTGAATCCTCATGACAATATTTTATTGGCTGTATTTCACAACTGAGACTCAGCGAAGTTAAATTCTCACAGACAGTAAATGGCAGAGCTGGGATTCAAACCCATGTCTGACACCAAAGCTCATGCTTTTTCCAATGCATCATTCTGCAGGAGGCAAATATTGTCCTAACAGCATATACACAGAAGTCATCTTAAAATGCTATTTTAAAAATTGCTATATAAACACTTATAAATCCAGTTCTTGGCCCAAAATGGTAAACTGTCCTTTCACGACAAAGAGCAGCAATTCAACAACAATTTGGAGCCTCGTCTGAGATGGTATTTTGGCAAACAGATTTCAACAGTTGACACCAGAGGAGTGCCAATTGTGAAAACTGGTTTTAGGCAATAAATGACTATGTAAAACCAGCATTTTGACAAGGTGGGAGGGAATGTGTTTAACATGTAGCTGGGGTTGGGGGTTAGATGAGCACCACACGAAATTTAGAGCGGGCCCTTCGTGGGGCTAGAAGGCTTGTGGATATCGATTATCTGCATAAGCTGCTATGTATGAGAGCAATTTGTGTTTCAGTAGATGGAGGAAGAAGATGGCACGTGTGTCTGCAGTTGTTTTTTTGGTAACTTTTCGTGTATTTGATGTTCAATGTTTTTTGAGCTAGGATGTACGATAGGGAGAGGATAGACAGGCAACAATGCAGAGGCTGGAATAGGATGGCACCTATCCCCTACCTTATTCTTGGGAACAAAGGATGAGAGAGAAAAGCTGAAGGAAAATTGTGTGATTGGGCATGAGCAATGCTGTTTCAGATGCAGTGGAAAAAGGAGGCAAGGAACTGTGGAACAGCATGGTTTCCACTTTGGCATGCTGCCCTGCACCTCTCTGGGACCTTGAGGGCTAGAGGCTTGGGAATCATTGGCCTGAACATTTTCATGCTTAGGAAAAGTCTGATTAGCCCTTGCAAGGGTGTGACTTCCCGAAGGTACTGCCTGCGCAGAGAACATTGACAATGGGGCCAAGGATCAAGTGGCGGGTGATGAGGTTGACAAAGAGGTTCATGAGCACGTGCCATGGCAATTCTTAGATATTCTTAGAGGACTTCTCAGGAGGTCTGGAGACCCATGTGAACAGGAAGTCTTAAACTATTAGGATTAATGGGACATCTTTTGTACCTACAGACCATTAAGACGTAGGGCACCCAGTTTACAAGCATGAAGACTAACTAGAGAGAAAGGATAGAATAAATAGAAGGAATTTTGACAAAAATAGAGGCTTAAATAACCTCAGCAGAGACAAGGGAATCTAAATGCTGGATGAGGCAATTCCCATCCATAAAGGAAAAGAGAATCTAAGAAGGAAAATACAATTTCCTTTTTTCTTACCTGATCTCGGAGGCACAGCTATCCTCAGGGCTGTTTTGAGATCCATGGCCTGACCTTGGTGGTTGGCTCTTCTCCCAGGGACGGCTGGGGCTCTGTTATCAGGTATTCGGAATCCCTATGCCGTGTCCCCTCCTTTTGCCCCTTCTCAGAAGATCACTGTCACCTTTAGGTTGTTCTATTTTAAGACTGCAGAGTACTTTCTGAGATCGGAAGGCGCCATTAACATTTCTCCAACATTGCAGGTTGTCCCTGGGGGACGTTTATTTTATTCCTCTGAATCTTATGAGTGGGATGAATATTTCATTGTGGTTGTTGCACAACAGTCCTTAATATATATTATTAAGCTCTAATTTCCACAAATGCTCTATAAACCCGAATATGGCTCAGCTTTGGCCTCCACTGGGCCTACGTCCTTTTAGACTTATCAGCTAGGCACAGTAGGCATTTCTGTGAAAGAACAAAGGAGAACTTAAATCAGTCAGTAGCTCACGACATTTGGAGCAGAATGGGGTTTTTGCAAGCTTAAAATGAGTGTTGGCATTTATAACAGCAGGGAAAAATTAAGAAGGGGGGACATTTCTCGTGATTTAGAGCTATGTCATGAGCCAAAAGCCAGTTTCTTTAGGATACCTTCTGACAGTATCTTGCCTTTCTCAAAATGATGCACTGGCTTTCTGCAGCGGACAGAATCAAGTGCAAACTCTCAGTCCGACATTTGGGGTCCTCTGGGCCCACGGTTCAGGCTGTTTCCCTCAACCTCCTTTCGTGTACTTCATAGTAAATAAGCCAATCTGTTCAACGTCCCTGAGCCTTCCCGTTTCTGAGACTTTGCTAGACCTTTCCTTGCCCCTGGATGGCCAGTTCTCCCCACTCATCAAGGCCCGCTTCAGTGCCACTTTCTCTACTGGACCTTTGTGATGTCCACAGCAGGAAATTCACTGCTCCTTCCTTGGAATGTCTATAACACTCTCTCAAGTGGACTGGATCACATTTTTTGTGTTTTTTTTTTTAGGAAAATTATCCCTGAGCTAATATCCACCACCAATCCTCCTCTTTTTTGCTGAGGAAGATTGGCCCTGGGCTATCGTCTATGCCCATCTTCTTCCACTTTATATGTGGGACACCTGCCACAGCATGGTTTGATAAGTGGTGTATAGGCCCGTGCCCAGGATCCGAACCGGCGAACCCTGGGGCCACCACCAAAGTGGAGTGTGCAAACTTACCCACTATGCCACAGGCCAGCCCCTGGAAGACTTTTTTTTTTTGAGGAAGATTAGCCCTGTGCTAACATCTGCCACCAATCCTCCTCTTTTTTGCTGAGGAAGACTGGCCCTGAGCTAACATTCGTGCCCGTCTTCCTCTACTTTATACATGGGACACCTGCCACAGCATGGCTTGATAAGGAGAGTGTTGGTCTGCACCCAGGATCTGAACCAGCAAACCCCAGGCCTCCAAAGCAGAAAGTGCAAACTTAACCATTGTGCCACTGGGCTGGCTCCCCCGGAGACTTTTTCTAATGCTTATTTCCATGCCTGCCTTATCTCCTCCACTAGCCTGTAATTTCCATAAATATAAGGTCCATATCCTGTCTTCTTTGTGGCACTCCCTGCTTCCCACCCTATAATGCTGATGGCATAGTATTCGACACAACATATGTTACAATGAATGTTTAGGGGATGAAAGAAAGAGAGAACAATCTCTGTAGATTTGGGGATAGCAGTGGCAAGTCCCTTTGATCTCTGGAAAAGTTAGGTCTGGGCTACCTGCTGGTGCTACAACGTGAACTCTCCATCCCCCTTTGCACAGGACATCCTAGGTAGGATGTTAGGGTATATGAGCCCTGACCTGTGTGTTGCAGTCAGAGGAGGAGGCTGAGGAGCTGCAGTGCACTGGGGCTATTTTGTAGAGTTCTCTCCCAGGGCAGTGGGGAGGTAGAAGTGACAGAACATCTGGAGCCATATTCCGGATTTGTGGCTCCAGTCTGATTCTCCTGCCTCTGGTTTCCCTCATCTCCTACTGCCACACCTGCCAACCTCACCACCTGCCAGAGCACCAGCTCCTCTCAATTCTAGACCAACTCAAACTCAGGGCAGCAGCGGGCAAAGACAGTGCTGGCTGGAGTGGGGAGGGCCTCCTGCATGGGTTCCAGGTCCCCTTTGTTTCCAGACTGACTGGGACCCCAGTTAATGTAGTCCATGGAATCTCAGTTCTGTCCTCTCAGTGACATGTTATAAGAGGGAGTGCCCATGTCCCCTGCCTGTCCCACGCACCTGTCCTCCTGGCCTACTGGGGACCCCAACCCCCCCTGAATGATACATGATTCTCTTTCCTCTATCCCAGTCCCAAGCCCTAGTTTGGGCCTCATTGTCCCCTATCTAGACTACTGACTGTGTCTTCCCAGTTGTCTTTCCTCCAGATCTGTTCCTGCAGATCCATCTTCCATATAATGAAACCAGACTGGTTCCTGTCACTCCCGTGCATAAGACATTCAGTACTCCCCATCACCTACCGAAGAAGGTGCAGCCTCTTTACCATGGCACAAGGCCCTGCATGAACGCATCCCTTCTACTCCTCCAGACTCAATGCTTGCCATTTCTCACCTGAGCTTTAGACTCCAGTACCCCCTGCCCCCACCATGCTGTTTCCATGCTTCTCTGATGCTGTCATCTTTGTCTCTGGATACCACCTCACCTTTTATACTTCTTATTTGGCCAACTATCACTTTTTCTTTGATTCCACTGAAACGTTTCCTAATCATGATCCCCTAGACCAGGTGGGAGTAGATGCCCCTCTTTTGTGCTCCTTAGTATATCTTGATACATGGCTCTGGCAGACCAACACTTAAAACTCCATCCAGAGCAGGACTCTCTTGATATCTTGCTGCTAGTGTTACTGCTCAAATCCACACATGTCCCCCTTGACATCCCACATTAATATGCATCATGGTCATACAGTTCCCGATTTGCCAATGCAAAAATTGCAACTCTGACTTTTTTCCATACCCTAATAACAAAAGGACCTTATAAAATGTTCTAAGATAAAAGAGTATGCAGGATGTCAGTGGGTGGCAAATACCACAGATAAAGACACTCAGGATGTTAGAGATAAGCACTAAGAGTCATAAAAGGCACTATTCAAGGGAACTGAAGGAGAAGGAACCAGTGAAAGGGGCGGCCTTGAGATATCCACTGCAGAAATATGTCCTCTGAGCCCAAACCGGATTGCTCCATAACTTTAGCCAACTCCTCCACATATGCATGCTTTGGTTAGAAGGGAAGCCAAATGAAAGGATGGGACCTTTCCAATATAAACACATTGTTATTATCACAAGGAACATGGATGCAAAGGAAGTGATGCACCTCAGAGGCATCATTGCTCTGAGGGATATGAAGGAGAGTGGGTCAAGCCTGTACTAAATTCAGAATTAAGTACTTGTTCTGTCCTTGACTTCATTTATAACCCAAACCAACTGAACCTTCCATCCATCTTGGTCTTTTGTAATACTGGTCTAATATAAGAGATTAAATAAAGAGTTCCTCTCACCTTCGTCACTACAGAAAACAACATAGTCTCTTTGGCCCAATTGAAGATCACCTTCTTTTTAAGAAGGTTGGGAGGTCCCATCAACAGCCTTCTTTACAATGTCTTTCCCCTACTGGTGCTTCCCATTCCGATTGACTTATTCACCATCAGTTGGGTACTGGAGATTAAGTTACATTAGTACTTAATGGGTTCTAAACTGCTCCTCTGTGGATTAGAAGACCATGGCGCTTGCTCTTGATTTAAGCAGTAAATTGGATCGCCATTTGCCAGCATGGTGATTTGTATTTTGGCCTCCTTTGCAGATCCATAAGTAAACTAGTAGATTTTCCTGACACAGTAATCAGCCGTACTGTCTAGAGTCATCACACATTTTTCTTATACATTAAATTAATATAGAGAAGCAGGATGGTTGATGGTTTCATTTGTTGTACCATTAATGAAACATAAAACAGATGTGTGAAACACTGTCATTGTAATAGAAACTGCATTACAAATTATTTATCTGCAGAAATCATGTCCTGAATGTAAGGCGGGAACAAAATGTAGTTTTTCTCTTGACAGTACTAGGTCAAACTATATTAAAAAACCTATTAAGCATAAAGTCTCTTGCTGCAGTTAAATATAAAACAATTTGTTCTCTCAGTTCAGCGCAGCACTAAAATCTTGTAAAATCAACAGTACTTTGGCCCCACTTGTGTGTGACTTTCACTTTCCTTTTTCCTGGTCACTTCCCAGGTAATTCACTTGAAGACAAGAGAATGAGAGAAACATATGTACTCTCTTACGTTCTGCCTGTGAAGACCATACTGGCAATGAAGTGTTGTAGGAGGAGATAAAGTCAGCCAGAGAAACTTGGCAGCTATTCTAGTACTGAGGGAACGTGTCCATCACCTCAATTCTCATCCTTTAATATGCAAAGGAAAACAAGGCACACTAAACTCAAGAGGGAATATAAAACAGCCTTCTAGAGAAAGGCTTGGCAGTACCACAAGGGAGGGGTTGTAAATAGCGATGCTTTTCTTGACTTGGATCGTTAGGAAAGCTGGAGAGATCAGGCACTCAGGTAAAGTTATGCCCTTGGACACCAATGCTCATCATCAGCACCTTTCTAAGGAAGGGAGGGTAAAGGAGAAGTGGCAGAGAGGGCTCGAGTGGCTCAGGATGTTCTGCAAACCCTGTACTTCTGGACCCTTTTCTCAGTAGTCCTTACTGGCCGCTCTAGGCATCATTGGACATTCCGGATGGAAGATGTGCAGGGGCATTTTCCAGGCAGTGATCCCAGCTCAGTTGCCCTCTCTTCCCCTAAACTCTTATTCATAGACCTTGCCCTGAAATCATGTCTCTCCACAGTCTGGTCCCATGCATGGTAACTCCTAACAACCTTGACCTGTTCATTTTATGAACAGATAATCCATGGATTTCAGCCTCCGCCTCCAAGTTTGGCTCCGCCTGCCTCAATCCATCTTTGCAGCTCTTCTTGCTTAACATACAGATAATCGGGACCACTCTCCTTCTCTGTGCATCCTAGTATCTTCTACATGAATTACGTGTAGAATTTAAGCTATTATATTAAAATTTACATATATTTGTAAAAGATATTCCTCTTAGTTGACTGAATCATTGAAAACAGGGACTTCCAAAGTCTGTATTTATCAGCATCTTTCATAGTACTTGGCACATAATTGGCACTCAATAGTTAGCACTGAATGAGTGGATGAGTGAATGATTATATTTTGGAGAGAGGCTCTTTTCCCTACATATCCATCCCCTTATAACAGAAATGAGGGGACAATGAGGTTTGCCACGAAGCCTACTTATTACTAACAGGTACCTCAGGACTAGTGTGGTGCCTGGACCCTTAAATCTTGGCTTTCTGTTTACAGTGAAGGGGCCTGAATATTGATGGGGATCACACCCAGGAGCTCTGGCTCATGAGGACCAAGGACAAGGGTGGTTTTCTCTGGAAATACTTATAAAATTTCCAATCAAAACTGATGATAATCTTAAAAAATAAAGATTTCATGTGGATGAATAATTTGAGTTTTAAATAGTTTGACTTGGAGAAGGAAATTCATGCATGCATGAACTCATTCAAAAAAATTATTGAATGTCTGTTAGGTAGTGGACACTATGTGGGCACTGGAAAACCACAATCCCTTTACTTTAGGAACTCATGACTCAGTTGGGAAACAGACCTTAAATGGGATGTGCAGGAGACCTGGTTGTAACACATAAAGAAATTATTATGATATAATACAATACATGCCTGAATAGAGACGGACATGATGCATTTCTAGGGCAGCCTAGAAGCAGAAGTCCACAGAATAATAGAAAGTTTCACCCAAGACAGAGCTTGAGCAAACAAATGAATGGTTAGTGCACTTTAGCTATATTTGAAAAAAAAAATAAAAGAAGGAAGAAAGAAAGAAGGAAGGGAGGAAGCAAGGGAAGGAGGAAAGAAGACAGAAAGAGAGGGAGAGAAAGTGATAGAGAGAAGGAGGGGAGGAAGAGAGAAAGAAAGAGAGAGCATTAACTGCTCTAGGATGAATCTCCTTTCTGATAATGTCCACCATTCACTCGTCTGCTATCATTACCTTTACTTTACGATTACTTCCTCTGTTAAGTAATTACACGTGGGAGTCTACAACAGACGGTAAAGAATTACTTTTTACCAATTGTCCAAGCTCATGTTTTCATTATCAACGATAATTAACGATCCAGGCAATGGCACTAGCGACGTACTGCAGCAAAAGTCTTCCGGCTGCCTGGAATTTTCGACTCATTCACAAGAGCACAGAAAAAGGCAGCTGGAGAACTACCAGAGAAGGGATAGCGTCAGGGAGCAGAACAAGATTTGGGTTAGCTGGAAAGGTCAATGCCTGAGTGTCCACTTCCACCGTTTCCTCTCGCTAGCTTTAAGATCGTTAGCTACCCACAGCGTGTTCGAGGCTATAATCAAACTCCTTGATAGGTATTTGTTCTGGCAATTTAGAGACATTTGAAAATGTTTATTAGCCCCCTTAAGGAAATAAATTCTGGGACATGAACTCTAAAGTCTTTGCTTATGTGTGCAGAGAAATCAGACTCACCAAATGTCACACCCGGATTGGGACACCAGTGTTTGGGGGCAGTGGGTCACAGCTGTCACAGGGGGACAATACTGGGTGTGGGAATGAAGGGGAGGTGGGTATTTTGCTTCAGACAGATTTCTCCTGGGGCTGGCCTCGTGGGCATGTGGTACCTTTCAAGGCTGGATCAAAGACGGTTTGGAAAGGCGTACTTGGGAGAAGACCTTGCATGGGTGCTGGGGCAAAGCTGTTTGCTTACATTGTGGGGGAAGGCATCACTCACGTTACTAAAAGTTATTTAATGCTGAGCAAAGGAGAAAGGCAAAGGTTCTTTGGAATCCTTACACCAGAAGGGAAAGATCTGCAGTTTATTGAACCATGAGAAGACCATCTGAAACCAGCCTTTCCAACATACTGCTGGTAGCTCAAGCCCCCAGGTAAGAAGGCAAATTCTCCCTGCGTGCAAAAGAAAGGCTAAAATATTTCCTGGGCAGCAGGAAGCTTCTTTTTCCAACTCTGTGTCTGTTCAACTAGAAACGAGCCCGTTGTCAGTGATCATCCTTTCTGTAAAAGCTTCTCCGAACACTTTCCTTTCTGGTTCTTTGACCTATAATCTTTGAGGAGATGCTTCTCCCCTCACACTGTTTTGACAACCTAAACATCAGCTGTGAATGCCAGGGGCCTCACAGAGAGCAAATCCTCTTCTGAAGAGACGTCCATGGGTCTAAACTTTGGCACTAAACCGCCAGCTCTGCTTCCCAGCCAAGGAAAATCGATCCTGTTCCTTTTTCAGGAGCAGTGATGTGAATACGAGGCAGTCTGCATTTAATGGGGTCCCGGAAGGTGGTGGGAGGAGGAGCTGGTTTTTATTTCCCTGGTGCCGGAAGTTCACCAGGCGTGGTTAATGGGAGAACAGAATGGGAGAGGAGGCCTCCCTCCTGCCGGTTTTCTCCTTTCTGCTGCAAATTCTGGAAAAGTTGAAGATTCAGGGTGTGTTAGTGAGTGGCCTTGACTGTGAAAACCAGCTTGAAGAACTCCCAGACTGAGGCATGCAATCTCACTGATGACTCTTGGTCTGGAATTGAGATCCTGTTCCTGATACCACGGAGGATAAGTGTTTCCAATTCTGCCATGTTGAAAGTCCCAATCCCCCAAGGACTCTGATTTAGCAGTCGTTATTTGCATTGGGTCATCAAATTCCTGGCCTGGGCAGGGCCCTGAATTCTCATAGGGAACTAAGAGGAGGCAGGAAGTGGTCACAGATAAGCCTGGAGAGATTGGCAGGGGCCAGGGTTGGAGAAGCTCCCAGGCCAAGCTAAGGAATTGACACTTAATCCTATAGATGATGGAAAACCATTGAAGAGCATTTAGCTGGGGAATAACACAGTCAGACTGGTGCTGGAGGGGGAACATTATGACAGGTGAGTGAGGATGGATTTAAGAGAGACAAGACAAGGGACAGGGAGACTCGTTAGGGATCTCTATTAACAGTTTAGGGGAGAGCCCCAGGACTCAGGTATATCCAACCATTACCTATTGGACACTTCTACTTCAGTTTCCCCAAAGCAAAGAAAACTTTATCCTCTTATGTCAAAAGCCTACTCCTCCTGAATTCCCTATCTTGGTGAATAATTGCCCAATCACCCTAGTCAGAAACATGATAATCACCTTCATACCCTTCCTTTCCCTCCTTCCCCATATTCTGTCACCATGTCCTGCCCATTTTACCTGCTATCTCAAATCTTCCCCTCCACTCCATTGCTAAAATCATTGCCCAAGTTCAAGTCTTCATCGTCTCCTCCATGGATTTTTGCAGTAGCCTCCTAAACTGGAAAGTAGCAGTCCTTAGAGGGTCTGCTCTTTCAGAGAGAGCAAAGAAATGAGAAATGTCCACCCTTTGCAGATATAAGCTCCTAAATAGGAAGCCTTATCTGAACCCCCCAGTCTAGGTGAGGTGCCCATCCCCTGCTTATCATAGCATTTTTCATATTTTGCTGACATTATCTAGTTATATATCTGTTGTTCCCTCTAGATCAAGAGCCAGCAAACTGTGGCCATCTCTGGCCCGCCACCTGTTTTTGTAAAGAAAGTTTTCTTGGAAGACAGCCACACACTAGTCATTTACACACTATCTATGGCTGGGTTTTGTTTTCTTTCGTTTCTACTGCAATGGCAGAGTTGAGTAGTTGCTACAGAGACTGTGTTCCACAAAGCCTAAAATATTTCCTACCTGGCCATTTACCGAAAAAATTTGCCAGCCTCTGTTCTAGATCAGAACTTGTCAAGAGTAAGGAGCTGTGTTCATGGGATTGTGTATCCCTGGGACCTAGCACAGTGCTTGGGACATAAATACAATATGCATTGTGTGTGCATTGTATGCATGCTACATGAGGGGACAATCCTATGTGTTGTGACTCAATGGTACTGAGGAGGAGAATTTGTGGCCTGATTGCTATATGTACATGAGCAAATGCTGAGGCTACTGATTTCCCTGTCAGATGGCAGCCTCCATTGTGAATTACTCCATTGTTATTATTAACAGTGCTTAACTCCCTTTAATAGTGGAGTCCTAAACACCTTGACTCATCATGCGCTCACCTGCCTGTAGCCCATAGGCCCTAACAGTGCAACCCATCCTTCAGCCAGTGCCTATAGATCCTGGCTACTGTCCCTCCAAACGAGGAGAAAGGGTTAGAGACTCTTATAAGATGTAGCAATCCTGGTAGATTTTTATAGTTGCATTGCTGTCAATAAGTTTTGATGGTTGTCTAATTTGGGGAGAGAGATAATGGATTTAATTGTTACTTTCTACAAGCACAGCATTAACCTGACACGACCTGTCTGTTGGTCGTGGTAGGGACTGGGCCCTGGGCTGGGCACCCAGCACACGTTGTCTCTGCACACCACTTCTGCTCACTGCTGCAGCCTATGTCTCTAGAACTGTGCCTGATGCATGGTAGGTGCTCAACAAATATTTGTTAGTGAAAATTCACTTGAAATTATCTTTTTTGCTACTCTGTGAGCTGTGCCTTACTAGCCCCCATTTCAGAGAGGAGTAGCTGGGTCAGGGAGACACCAGTCTCCCTGTGTAACACAGCTAGGCAGTGTCACAGGCAGCATTTAAATCCAGAGCTTTCTGACTTGCAAGCCTGTGTTCTGCCCGTAACATCAAGATTCAGACTAATAGGAGCTCCATTTTGGACCTGACATCCTCATTTTTGTTTTTATGGGATCAGAAATATTTGGAAAGACAAACTTCCCAGGTTATTATTTCCCAGGTTATAATCGCCGTGTTGTGATTTCAGAAGCCCAGTTTTAAAGATCTGAGGTTAATTTTTTTGCACAAAAACAGTACAAAGGCCCCTGGGAATTCTGTGTTGCCTGTGTGGATTTGGCACAGTCTCTGAAAATTCTGAAGACGGCAACCCCTCTCCCATGCCGCTGGAGAGAATCGTGTCTCCCTAAGGCTACACGGTGTTCCATTCAAGCACAATGGGAATCAGGCAATTGAACTGTACCCCGGCTTTTCAAAAGGCTCCAGTATAATGTAGCGATTGTGTCATCGACAACAATAATAAAGAAAAAAACTCCCAGCCAACTTTCTTCACATGACTGGACAGAGAAAACAAGCAAACACAAAACGAACGGAGCCGCCCCCAGCCCTCCTCCAAAGGCAGGTTCTAGAACCACTGCTGGATTCCCCATGTCACAAATGGAATGAAGATTGGAAACTTCCCGGCTACCCAGCACGGCAAGTGAATCTAATTTGTGATGTTCATTTCCTTGGCTCTGAGCTCCATTTATGGATGACCTTTGGTGTCACATCCATTTCCAAACTATATCATTAAGTAGCAAAAACCACCTCAGCAGGTGAGATTAAAACTGATCATGTGGAAGTTTTTACTTGTGTTTTTACCCAGGCTGAAAACCAGACTTCATGCTTTTCGTCTTCCAAAGATAATCTTCACTTTAATGGGCTACAAAAAGCAGCCTGCCAGCAACAAAAACAAACATTTATTAAAGCCTCAATAAATAGTAATTCACCGAAGATAAGATTCTTCCTCCTGAAAGTCTAAACGCCTTCTAAAAATTATTTCAGAAATACATCGCTCAAGGATTAAAATAGATTGAGTGCTTACATCCTCTGTTGTGCATGTTCTACTTGGTTTTCCCTTGAGAATATTAAACCAAACAGGGAGAAAAAAGCTACGGAGACAACTACTGTAGGATCTGATATAAACTCCAAAGAGAGAGGAAATGAGTTCTGCATGAACCTTCTTCTCTTTTGCCTTCTCTCCCCCACAATCTTTCCATCTTGCTTTTCATCTGGCCTGGTCACGGTGTGTCTTGCTTTCAGGACCTTGGAATGAAGACCAAGCAATACTCTGAGTGACTCTGAGATCGGGGAAGCCTCAGTTTATAAATGCTGGAAGAGAGGCTGGTGGGATGTAAATATAAGTTGCAAATTCTCGGTGGTCCGGATGCCTTCAGAGTCTAGCAAGCTCTCCCCAAGTGCTACTCGTGCTCAGAGCTCATCACAATGCCCTGCTTTGGGGAAGGGACAGAGGAACAGGCAGGTAGAAACCATGTCAGGTAACTTTTCCAGTTCGTGTTTCTTGTTGTACTGGAAATCCTCTAGTAGGAGGAGACTCTTTTCCTTTGTTCTTAATCATAGTCCTTAGAATCAAAGGACAAGAGAGTTGGAGGGAATCTGGGGGATCATCTTATCCAACTCCCTCACTGTATACCTGCTTAAAATCTCTTCCACTTTAAACAAAAAGTCTCCTTCTACCTTGTTCTCCAGCTACCTCCTTGGCGTTCACGTTCCCTTCATGCCAAATGTACTGAAAAGTAGCCAGAAATCCCTCTCCTTCTCCCTCATCTTTCTGCAAGCCATCTTCTACATATCATTCCTGGAAACTGCTCATCGTAAAGTCATCAACAACCTTCTGGTTGCCAAAAGCAATGAACGCTTTCCCAGTTAGTAATCACATTTTTGCCCCTTGGATGCTGCTCACAGCTTCTTTGGGAAACTCTCCCCTGCTGGCTTCGGTGACCCCCTTCTTCTGGTTCTCCCACTTTCTTGACAGCTCCTGTTCAGTCTCGCGCTGATTCGTTCACCAGGTCTTTAAACGCAGTTTTCCCTCCAGGGCTATGTCCTTGGCCTTCTCTGTTCACTCTGTGCATTCTATTTGGCTGGTCTCATCAGTTCCTACGTCATCAACCATAACCTCTTTGGATGGCTGTCATAGATGTGTCACTAACTCAGACTTCTCAGCTCAGAGCAGTGTATTTTATTGCTGATGGGCATCTTCACCTGGCTGCCTCCTAGGCACCTAAAACACGACTGGGCCAAAACAGAAATCAGTTGTCATCTTCCCCCTATTCAGTCTTGCCTTCAGAGTCCTTGTTTCTCTATCAGCGTATCCAAGCCAGAATCTTTGGGGGTGACCTGACATCTGCTTCTCCCACCCATCTCACATCTAATTAATCGCCGGGTTCTTCCAATTCTTCATTCTCTGAGTCTTTTGACTCTGCCTGCTGCCCTGCTTCTGCCCTCTGTGTCTTACCTCCCTTTTTGCAACACCCTTCTTATTGACCTCCCTGCTTCTGCTTCCTCCCTCTCTAACCCATTCTCCATATGCAGATCAGAGTTATCTTGTATACACTAATCTAATCTGACAATGCTCCTGTTCACAAGCCCTTGATGGTTCTTCATCATCTCTAGGATAAAATGCAACCTCCTCAGCCTGACCTGAAAGGGCCATCATTAGTTAGCTCCTCTCCACCTTCTAACCCCATTGCCAGCCTCTTGTACCCTCTTACAGTCATTCCAAGTCATATTCAGTTTCTAGCTTCTTTCATGCAATTCTTACCCCTGCACCTTTGCTTATGTTATTTCCTCTGCCTTGGAGGCTCTTGATGCTCTGGTAAGTACTGACTCATCCTTGAAGATCACTCAAATATCGCATCCTCTGTCCATGCTTCCATGGTCTCCCTCAAGCACAGTTAATTGCTCTGTTCTTGGTATTTTCATAACATTTTGACTATGTCTTTCTTAGTGCGTATCCCGCAATTTTGTAATTGTTTATTTACAAGGCTGTTTCCCCAGCTAGAATGAACTCTGGGAGGGCAATGACTTTGCCTTTTTTATCATTTGAATTTTCAATAACCTAGTAGATAAATACAATTAGAAAATGAATGCGAAAACTTGGTTCAGAGAAGTGACGTGGATTTCCCCAGTCACACAACTAGTCAACGGCAGTTTCTGGGGTGGAACTGGGATCTTCCGACGCTGCACTTGTGTCCCATTTGCCACACAATGGCGAGGACCTGAAATTCAACTCTCTAATGGGAAGGGGCACGGTGAGTTTGAGTGGGTATAAGGCATCCACTGGTATCAAAGTGGATATAATTCGGCAGACAGAACCTGGCACCCAGAGGGGATCTGCACAGATAAGAGTAATCAGCACTCTAGGTTGTCAATGTTGGGGCATCACAGGAAGAAAGAGAAGAGCCTTGACTGGAGAGCACAGAACATTACAGAGAACCCAGGAACAGACAACATTCAGAAATCCAGGAGGATAGGAATTCAGGGAGGTGGCATGAGGTAAACTTATCAGAAGGCATAAGGGCTCTGTTCTCCAGAGAGAAGAACATAAGGGATAAGAGTTCTTCAGAGAAACAGAACCAATAGGATATGTCTATATCTATATCTATAAAGAGATTATAAAGTATTGACTCACTCAATTACGGAAACTGAGAATCCCACTATCTGCCATCTGCCTGTTGGAGCTCCAGGAAAGCAAACGGTGTAGTTTGAAGACCTGACAGCCAGAGAGCTGAATGGTATAGATTCTAATCCAAGTCTGGAGGCCTGAGAACCACGAGTACCACAGGCAGGAGAAGAGTGTTGTCCAGATCAAGCAGTCAGGCAAACAGTGCATTCAACTTTCCTCTGCCTCTTTGACCCACTCAGGCCCTCAAAGGATTGCATGGTGCCCACCCACGTTGGGGAGGGCCATCTGCTTTACTCAGTTCACCAATTCAAATCCTAATCTCTCCCAGAAACACCTTCACAGGCACACCCAGAAATAACATTTAACCAGATATCTGGGCATCCAATGGCCCATAAAATTGTTCATCACAAACTCCTATTATAAGCTGGGATTTGAAAGGTAGAAAGTCAATCCCTGAAGGAAGGATAGCAGCCAGATGAAGTCAGAGTCCTGGTCTCAAAAGCATAGGCTGATTACCAAAAGAAGGACTTGGGCACAGGCCCCAGGCTAGGAGGCCGGTTACCAGAATCAGGTTACCAAGTAGAGAAAATGAGGAGGGAGGTTGAGAATAGGGGAAGCTGTTCCCTCTCAGCTATGTCATACTCTACAAAGCAGGAGTCTTCAAAATAGACAGTCTCCCTACTATTGTATCTCCATATTTTTATCCCAGGTCCATTTGCCTTTATTTCCAGCTGCATTTTTCAGTGTTCATTAAAAACAAACTGATACTGATTTTGGACGATTGGCCAGTGCCACCCATTTTAGATGGAGAAGGGTATCTGCTCATCATCCAAAGTCTGTTTAGAACTTGGAAGGTCGGCAGCTCCTCCCTGGAGCATTTCTCACAAGGAGTTGGAAGCCTGTGTCTGAGAGGATGCCCTTGGGCTGGGCTTCAGGTTCACACATCTGTTCACTTCTGACCCGGCCTCAAAAGAGGTATTAAAATATGCCTCAACCTTTTATTCTTTCCAGCCTAATTAACTAAAGTGTTTAATAAGGAACAAGGATGTTTCCAGTAATTTAGCACTTCATTAGTAATTTGTTCCATTATAATATGTATCACCAAGATCAACTCACTTCAGACAACCATTTGCTGCCTTGGCAAAAGATAATGGCTTCTAATTCCCATTACTTGAGCATCTTATAGACCTTCTAAGTGGTTTGCTACTTTTCATTAAGGTGTATCTCAGACAGATATTGGACCTTGCAAAAAAAGTAAATAAAACTCATGAAAATTGAACCACAGATAAGCAAATAAAATTGAATAAACACACCTAGAGCCCTTAGGGATATTATACCATGACTGTGCAGGGACAGGCTTTGTGTTTTTGCATAAAACAAAGTCCATTTCTTGTTAAGGCAGGGAATTTGAATTTTGCCTTTTCAGATACCTAAGGCAGCTGGAAACTTCCTCCCTATTTTGCAAAGATGAGAGCTCGTAAAATCAGAGAATGTTGTGAGAAGACATCTAAATATTCCATAATGCAGTTGAGAAGGATTTTGAAGTCAACAGACTGTTTAGGACAGAAATTGGTTCACATGGTAGCTTGTACGGTGGCTAATAACTAATCGTGAATGAGGCAGAGATCTCACCTTGGTTTCTGGCTTGACATTGCCTTTGCCTGTTTGCATTACTTCTTGTATCTGCCCCACAGCATCCAGTACAGCACTGAGCACGTAGTGGGTAGGTTATTGCTCAGTTGATTGACTCCAGGTTGCTGTTACTTAATATGAATTGAGAACACACCACGTGCTAGTCGCTGTACAGAGATGTTCAATGTCACCTCAGTTATCCAGTAAATGGAGCTTACTCTTTTAAGCGGCAAAACTTTTACTATTTTATGTTAGCCAATTTTGACAGAAATTATTGCATATTTGTTTGTCTTCCTACAAACAGAAGACAATGTTACTTAGGTCCCTAAATCTAAGGGTCTAGCTGGAAAGCAGGACTCAAGATAAGAAGTGATAGTAAGAACTATGAAAGGAGAGCAGGATGAGAGGCACAATGGAGGGCAACTTGAGAAGTGCCTGCAAAGAGACATTTGTTTCTCCATTCACTTCACAGATACCTGCTGATCACCTACTGTTTGCCAAGCACTGTGTACAGACCACAGATGTAATGATAGGCCAAGCAGACCTGGTCTCTGTTCTCCCGAAGCCTCCAGTCTAGTGGGAAAGTCTGAGAAATGAATGTACCATTCTAATAGAGTGGAATAAATACTGTGATAGAGGAAAGATCTGAGGACATATAAAAGGAGGCAACTCAGAGAGGGGATCTTGTGGGAAGTAACGTGGATGGGTGCCTGTCACAGCTTTGCAGACGCTCCTAGTGAGGACTTGACTAGGTTCATTTAAAGAGGCCTGAGGTGAGCAGATGTGCGGGACACTGCAGAACTGACATCTCCTATTCCCAAAGAAACGCATAGGTCAAGAGACAGGCAAACATGAAGGTCACAAGGCAGTGGAGCTACAGCTTTACTTTTCCTATGAGAGCAGTTGTGGCATCTAACTGGATCCACGTGGATGGAAGCTGAGCCACTTCCCTCTCACTGGTGTGCTATCCTGTGATTTAAGGAAGGTGCAGCAGGGGCCCTCAGAGAGCCCTTTATCTGGCTCTGACATTTTTAAAAACAGCGTCTCAGCTAGCTATTGCTCCTTAACAAATTACCCCAAAACTCTGTTGCTTAAACCAGTATTTATTTTGGCTCATGAGTGTACGGATCTGCAAGGTGGTTCTTCTGGTCCAGCTGGGCTCACAAATGTGCTGGGAGTCATCTGTGGGTGATCTTGGCTGGTTTCTCGTACATGTTTGGGGGTTGACTGGCTATTGGTTGATCTAGAATGGCCTTGGCTGGACAAATGGACTTTCCTTCACATGGTCTCTCATCCTCCAGCAGGCTAGCCTGAATTTGTTCTCATGCAGTGTCAAAGTTCCAAGAAAGCAAGTGGAGGCATGAAGGCCTCTTGATGTCTAAGCTCAGAACTGACATACTATCACTTGTGCCACATTCTATGGGCCAAAGCAAGTCAGCTAGCCCAAATTCAAGGGTAGGGAAATGCCAGTGGCGTAGTGATTAAGTTCGTGTGCTCCACTTTGGCGGCCCAGGATTTGCTGGTTCAGATCCTGGGTGCAGACCTACACACCGCTCATCAAGCCATGCTGTGGCAGCATCCCACATAGTAGAACTAAAAGGACTTACAACTAGGATATACAACTATGTACTGGAGCTTTGGGGAGAAAAATAAATAAATAAGTAAAATAAAAGAGGAAGATTGGCAGCAGATGTTAGCTCAGGGCCAATCTTCCTCAACAAAAAAGTATACCTTAAAAAAAAGGGGGTAGAGAAATAAACTTCACTTCTTCATGGGAGGAGCTACAAAGTTATGTTGCAAAGGGCATAAACTCAAGAAAGGGAAAAATTGGAGCCATTTTTGCAATCAATCTTCCACAAATAGCAACCTTGAACATGCTGGAAAACCCAGTGTTTCCCACAACACATGACCCTGGTGTCCTCTGGGCCTCATCATGAATGTGCATGCCCACTCCTGTGAAAAGGACCCAGATATCAGGCCCCTAAGACTTTCCTCAGGCTTCTTTGTAAGGAGTCTTGTCTTCCCACTTGCACAGAGTGGAAGTCAGCCAAACCAAGAATCACAAGGGCGAATGCCCATTAAACAATGCTGGTCAGTTTTACTGACCATAATCATCATATTGATCACTGATATTGATAGATCTGCCCTGGTCAAGAGACCGATTCATTGGAACAGAGTGGTTGGCAGGTCGCCACATCCAGTGAGTGTGCCGTGTGTGCTGATGCTCCTTTAATAAACATTTAATACAGTGCGAGGTGCTGAGATGAGCTTCAGGTCACTGCTAATAGAAGCCTGGGCCCAAAGATCTCATATATTTGACGCAAACATGCCATCAGCCATTGGAATACTTCATGAATTCCATTCTCACCTCAAGAAATGAAAATCAGCTTTTCTTAGGTGAAGATAAGAGTCATCTCTGTATCCGCTGATAATCTTTTGCATTTTCATACTCTGCCCCCTTGGGAATTCACACTTTCTTGACTTTGCACTGGGAGAAAGATTGCCTTCTCTTCCTCGGTTTCAGTTACAGAAATTCAAGAAAGGCTATTGTGAATAATGCTGCAATGAACATGCGAATGCAGATATCTCTTTGAGGTCCTGATTTCAATTCTCTTGGACATATACTCAGAGGTGGGATTACTGGTTCATATAATAGCTCTATTTTTAATTTTTGAGAAACCTCCATTCTGTTTTCCATAGGAGCTGCACCATTTTACATTTCTACCAACAGTGTACAGGGTTCCAATTTCTCCACATCCTCACCAACATTTGTTATCTTTTGTCTTTTTGATAATAGCCATTCTAATGGGTCTGAGGTAACATTTCATTGTGGTTTTGATTTGAATTTCTGTGATGATTAGTGATGTTGAGCATCTTTTCATGTACTAATTGGCCATTTATATGTCTTCTTTGGAGAACTGTCTATTCAAGACACACTTTTTAATCAGGTTGGTTTTTTTCTGTTAAGTTATAAAGGTTCTTTGTATATTTTGGATATTAACCCCTCATCGGATTAGTCACAATAGCCAAGATACAGAAACAATCTAAATGCCTTTTGACGGATGAGTGGCTAAAGACAATGTGAGACACATGCATGGAATACTATGCAGTCTTAAAAAAGAAAGGAACCTTGTCTTATGCAATAACATGAATGGACCTGGAGGATGTTAAGCCAAATAAAATAAGCCGGTCACAGAGGGACGAATACTGCATGATTCCACTTATATGAAGTACCTAAAATAGTCAAGGTCATAGAAGCAGGGATTAGAATGATGGCTGCCACAGGGGGAAGGGAGGGGGGATGGGGAGATGTTCATGGGTATAAAGTTTCAGTTATGAAAGATGAGTAAGTTCTAGAGATCTACCTTATAACATAGTGCCTGTAGTTAACAATACAGTATTGTGCACCTAAAAAATTTGTGAAGAGGGTGGATCTCGTGCTAAGTGAACCACAAAACAAAAAAAAACCCAAACAACACACTAAAGGGGCACAAGGAAACTTTTGGAGGTGGTGGATATGTCTGTTCCCTTGATGGTGGTGACGGCCTCACGGGTGCGCACGCATATGTCCAAACTCATCAAATTGTACCCGTTAAATATGCACAGTTTTTCTTCATCAATTATATCTCGCTAAAGCTGTTTAAAAAAAAAGGGAAGCTGAGAGAATGCTCTGATGGTATTGGTTTGGGCCTGGGTGCCTGCCACAGTCAAATCAACTGCTTCAGGGGGGAGGGTACCAAAGCACTAACTGGACGTTATCTGTGGCAACCTGTGCATGAAAGAAGGATCAGTTTCTAGGAAGATGAAAGGGTTTGGGAGAGCAGGGGTGGGGGAGGAGGGTTGGAGGGGTAGCAGCGGGGCAGGAGGCACGGTAGATAATCTAATGATATTTCTCTATTTGAGGTAATCCGGTCTATTCAGGCTAGCTTGCAGGTACCATTTGACTACACAGACAAGTTTTCAATTAAAATACAATAAATACTAAAATAAAAGCTATGTATGGTATTTATTATGTCTTTGATTATAAATATTTAGGCATCCTTAGATTCTACAAGGAGTAAAGATGAATTACTGATTATATTCTGAAATGTGCTTTTCTGAAACATCCCTAATGTCAGCTTTCTAACTTGTTGGTTTATATCTTTTTGATAAACTCTATGTTAAAATGGTTATTTGAGATTTCTGGTTTGTTGAGATGCGGATTGACAGGGGTCTATTTCATTCGTAGCGTTGGCCTACTGGCAGACATCTTGACATACCCAATTGCAGCAGAGGCCTTTGCCATGCGCTGTTTACCTTGCCCTGGCCCTCCCTGCAGCAATCCCCGCTTGCTCAGCTCCAAGCAATCTCATGAGCTCTCAGTCCTCATATGGCCCATCTGTTTGCTGTATGGGTGGACTCTAAGGAAAAGAGTAAGAACGTTACGGCCAAGCTTTACAGAGGAAAACAAGCTAACAGTTGTCCCCATGGATAACTATTCTGTTACCCACTCCATGGATAGCGGTCCAAAGGAAGTGTATATAACAAATGAGAGGAGCAAAAGAACTGCTGCTTAGGGCTTTAAATGCTCTGACTTCAAAAGACTCTCACTGCTAGATGAAAACATCTCCAGCGCACAGCTCCAAATGATTCTAGAAAACACACGAGAGCATCTCATGTGCCACATTCAGAATTTAACCCCTTCACCATTGCCATTTTCTTGAGGTTCCCTAAAGTGTTTCATTCCAATCTCCTCCTCCCATCCTCCTCACAGCACCTCTAGCTCCTGGGATGTCACTGGCTGTCAGAGTCGGCTCATCTATTTGACATTGGTATTTCTTGCCAAGAGATAACAAGTAAAACTTGATAGATCCGGCAGCAGCAGAATTGTTCTGAGCAGAGCTGGTGGGTACTTTCTTGGTTAACTACAACCAAGGGAGGTTAAAAAGTAAACAAATAAGACAGCCAACACTTGCTCTTTTCTTCTTCTTGCCCTTCCCCTTTCCTCCTCCTCCTCCTCCTCCTCCTCCTCCTCCTCCTTCATATTAGATTTCCTGAGTAAGAGTTGGGTCTCCCATCATCAGATTGCCCTGTGAGAATTCAGGCCCATAATATTAACTGAATAAGCATTTGCAAGTCAGACATTTTTGAGCATCAGCAAAGCACAGGATTTTCCTGGTAAAGGCTGTTCATCTTGGCTTACCCAGGATTGAGATCTTCCTTGGGTGGCACAAAATTGCTTCTGCTGTCTCTTCATGTACCTGTTGCCTGTCCTGGAAAGGGTATAAATATTGACATGTAAGCTTGTAGTTCAGGCTTTTCTCACGGCTCTATTTCACCTTTTCCTGGGTGCCGGGAGGGCCTCCTACCCCCGATGCAATTAGCATCAGTGGACTGCTTGCTGGCACTGTTAAATATAAAACGGAGGAACTGCACCGGTTTCTGCAGTTGTGTTTGCTTATTGCCCCCAGTTTGCACACAGAACATAAGAGGACCCGTACTAACTACTGCTGTTAAGCCCTGATTGCTGCTGACACGTTATTAAGAACGACAAAGTGGGAGTCCTTTTGTTCTTTGCTCTCTCCAAGGGAACAGCCAACTCAGTCCTTCCCCACTGAAGTCAGATGCTCTCCCTGCTGCCATTTCACACCTACTTTGACTCCAAAATCATGCGTTTGAGCTGAATGAAATAGTCTGAGGAAATTTCCATCGTGGAATGTTTTGGTGCACTGGTTTGGTTCATCTCATTTTATTTCAACAAACATTTGTTTAGGACCTTTTCTACACTTGACTTTGGGGTTGCACAGAAAACCAAATCACCATCACTGTCTTCAAGGAACCCAGTATTTATTGTGGAGATAGGGATGTAAATAAAGTAAATTAAAATGAGTTTGAAACAATCTACAAGAAGGCACATAGAGGTTACTGTGGAAGCATAGGGGGAGGAGGGGACTAACTCCACCAGGGTAAGATGGAAGTCTTTCTAGGGACAGTGAGGATAGAGCCAAATATTGAAGGAGGAGTAAGAATTTTTCAAGCATTTGTTCATTCATTCAACAAATAAATTTCCCAAGTGCCACACAGATGAAGACTCCAGTGACTATGTGGATAGGACCTGAGAATGATGGTTGGCGGATGGAGAAACGTCAGGAAGAGGGAAGACCACAGAGAGAGGCATAGATACATGAAAGAAGGTGCATTCAAGAAACTTCTAAAGGAAAGGTGCATAGAGGAGAGTGATAAGGCAGTAGGTAAGACATAAGGGATGAGGAGTCAGTGCTAAAGAATTTGCACTTTATTCCAAGGAGAAAGGAAATTATTAAAGAATCTTAATAGTGACACAAGCAGATCTGTGTTTTAGCAAGGCAACACTGTCCTGTTTAAAAGATAGTCTAGGGGGAGACAAGACTTGAAAGGAAATCAGGAGGCTATTGTTATAATTAATGGAGGAGAGCAATGGCTCGGATCTGAAGAAAGGCAGTAATATTGGATTGGAGGAGAGGGCATCAATGCGAGACACATTTAGAGTTTAGAAATGATAAGGCTTGGTGCCTGATCAGGAGTAGGAGGTGAGGGAGAAGGTGACTGAGAAGGCCCCAGGATGACTCCCAGTTTTCAGACTTGAATGGACAGTTGGAAGAGAAGCCTTCCACTGGGCTAGAGAAGACTGGAGCAGGAGAGGATTTGGGGAAGGAAGACAATGAGTTGCCATCTGAAGAACTTAAGCTTGAAATGCCTGTGTGGATATCTTTTGGGAAGTCAGAAGTGTGAGTCTAGAATTTGGGAGAAAGGCTGGGTTGGAGGTATCATTTGAGGAATCACCTCCATAGGAGGTAATCAAAACAAAGGGGGTGAATGAGAACACAGGACAGAGCTTGTGTGGGAAGAAAACATGGGAATGGAAGAAGCCCAAGGACAGCAATACTTAAGGGATGAAGGCTGTCGAAGAGAAGCCATCAAGGAGATCAAGGTGAAGAAGAAATTAGAGAGCCTAGGGGGACAGAAGACATCATTCTTTCAGAAGCCAAGGGTAAAGAAAGTTTCAAGAATGTGGGAATGCAGAAAGAATTGCTTTTAAAAATAAAAAAGAAAAGAAGGAAAGAAAGAAAGAAATGCTTCAGAGAGGCCAAGTGGGATGAAGATTAGAAAGAAGCTCTTGGGCTTGGCAATTAGGGGATCACTGTTGAAGCTAGAGAGAGTAATTCAGTAGAGTTTTAGAAGACATATAGACTCCTTCCTAGTTCAAACTTGTTCACGAAGATTTTCCTTGAAAGAGGCAAAAAACCCCACAAATGAATGAAAAACCCCTTTGATTTAGTTCTTTAAAAAAATAAAATGAGGTATGCCCACACCGGTGCAGTTTGATTCGAGCTTTAGTAGAATGACCATGGTTCCATTCACTTTTGGGTCACAGTCCATTGCACTTAACACCTGCCCCCCCATGCCTCGCCATCTTCTGCACTCTCGTGTGGCAATGGCTGGTTCCTGGTAATAGACTTTCTCTGGAAAACCTTCCTCCAGCTGGTGAGCTTGGGACTGGAACGGCTGATCTTGTCACGTCAGAGGCAACCTTCTGTCCACAGTTCTGATTACAGAATTTTCTAGCTCACGGGAAGCTTGCTTCCAAGACTAATACCGTGCTTCTTTGTCTTTTCTGTTTTGTTTGCTTTCTTCCATGTCCAGGAGTAAGTTTTAGGGCTCTCTGTCAAAGGTATTTCATAAAGTAAACTGGGAAGCCACAACATAAAGTACAGGGGAAAATTTATCAAGGAGAGAAGGAAGGAACTGAGAGTGGCAAAGGCATCACAAAAAAAGATGCATAGGTGAACCACGGAGCCAGAGAGACAGTGGAAAATAAACAAGAGGAGGGAGAAAGGATGGCACAGAGAGATACAAAAATGAAGGCAAAGTATTATTAGAGATTCATGGTAGGTGCTCCTAAAATGTTTGTTGACTAAATGAATAAAAACAAAGCAGGTGAAACATGGGGCCACATTACCACTGCCTCCTTTGCAACCCTCTGCTCATGGGTATCCTTTGGCTTCTCCTGTTTGCAATCCAAAGGAAGCCCCAAGTTGTGGAATAAATCCCACCCATTCCAGAAGGTGGAATGACAGGAGTTCTGGGCAATGTGGCTTCTGAGTAGTAAATGACGCCCCTGAGTTTGTATTGTGCAGACATGGCCAGCTTGGCTGTCTTTGGAAACTAGTGGCTGAGATGCCCCAGAGGTAAACCCAGAGTGGTTGATTCAGAAATCTTCCTATCATCTCTCAGAGAGAAATGCCTGCATACAGATAATGAGCTAATTCTGGGGGTTATCTAGAATGTCATATAGAATGGACACTGTATTGCTTACCCAACATCCAATGGGCATGTGAGATGTAAGAAGTCTTCAGCAGGGGTTATTGTCTGACATAAGCAAAATACTGGAAGAAGAGAGGTGAAACTGGCCTTAGGCACCACTGGAACTAAGAACTCACAGTCCATCAGGACTGTGATGTCTCTCTATCTCTTGACTGGTCTGTTTAATTATTGGTACCATTCTCTCAAATGGTTTCTCCAAGAGGTGGTGGCTGGTGGCCAGCAGGTCCAAGTTAAGATCCATATGGTATGATAACCAGACAGAGAAGTGGCTCTTGATCTAATCTTCAATTAGAAAATCCCTGAGGAAGGAGTGATCAGCCTGGTTTGGGTTATATGCCCATCCAAAGACCAATCGTTGTCGCCAGTGAGATGAAGTTCTATGATTAGCTCATTTGGGGTCAGGTACTACTCCCCCCTCAATCCATCACTAGCCAGACAGGCACAGTCCCATAATAAGACGTCAGCCTCCAGCAGTTCCCAAAGGCGGTTTGCTGGAAGACAAGTATCCTTGCTTTTAACAAAGTGCCACCTGAAGAAACTCTCTGTCTTCTGGGTATTGGACATATGTTTGTGAGGTATGAGGCTGCCAAAGCCATTTTGCAACCACAAGAGAAGTCAACAAGCCGCAGAGGAGGGAACATGTGAGAAAATGGCAGAGACACAGAACTGGAGCCTCTGGACTGATCTGGTCCCGAAGCCTGCCCTTCCTTGGGCCTTCCAGTCAACAACTTTTCTTGTTCTTTGAGTCAGCTCAAATTGGTTTTTTTGTAACTTGCAGCCTAAACCATCCTAACTGGTATGGGTGAACGAGGATTGCCTCTAGAAAAAATAAGGGATGTTGAGCAGCCAAAAAAGGTTTACTAAAATGAGGATGATGAGCATGTCGCCTGGAGGACATCTATGATCAGGCTTAAGTTTGAGGGAAGAGCCCTGGATTTTTGTGGGTGTTCAGTGGAAATGTGGGCAGGGGAACGGGGTGAGGCCTCCTCGTGATGACTGATTCTCACAGCAATTCCTCACTACCCGCCACTACTGACTCTGAGAGTAGGAGGCTGGATCTGAGGGCCAGGAGCTCTTGGCTGCCTTTCATGCCAGCTCTTGGTCCTTGGGGCCAGGCAAGCTGGGCTCTTCCTTTCTGGATAGGGACATCTGGGGAGATGAAGCTGGTATTCAGGATGGGGACCCAGTAGTTCCTACCCCAATGCCCCTTCTCTGCGTCTCCAGGACTAGCATCCAACCTGCTGTAAGAGCTACGAAGGGAAAGGTTGGTTAGGGATAGGCCCATTCAGAGGATGGAGGGCAGCAGGGCAAGTCTTCGCATCAGTCGGAAGACTCCAGCTTGGCCAGCTGCCTGGGAAGTTGTTCTTCCCCAGGTGCCAGTTTCTCTCCAGACCTTGTGGCCCAGGAAGCACTCTCATCTCTCTTTCTCTCACTCAAGCCTCAGGACAGCCCCGGCCCAGGGGACAATGCTGCCTTGTTCCTGAGCTGTGATTTCTGAGTGGCCTCTTGTTTGGAGGCCCAGGGAGCAAGAAGAACAAGCTGTGAAGCAAGGAAAGTACTGCCCTGGGAGCTGGGCTGCAATTTCTTTGTGTTCCCTGCCAAGTGCCCCTCCAATCTAGGACAGAGGGCCCGCTCCCAGCTGGGAGTCAGAAGGGGCCCTGGCCCTCAGGCCCTGAGGAAGTAGGACCAGAGTTAGGAGTAACAAAAGCCTCACAGATCCCTCAGGGAAGTTTGAGGTGCCAGAGTCTGAGGATTGCTCAGTCCAGCCTGACTAGTGTGTGTGTGAGTGTGTGTCCGTGCGTCTGTGAGTGTGAATGTAGGTGACTCTATAAATGTACAAATTCCCTCTCTCTGTGACCCCTTGATTATGGATAAACAGAATTAGACCCTAAAATTTGGTAGGTTTGGTTTGTCAGAAATTGACCTAACCTTATACAAACCTGAATTGGATCAGACTACCAGTTCTTGGCCATATGGGTTTGTTCTGTAGAGGCATTATACTGAATTGACTCAATGTTGTAGGCAAGCTCTGTTCACTTGACAAATAAGGCCTGACTTATGTGTTGCTTGTGTGTATACACTTAACAGCTCATGTGCCTTTGCCATTGTTTGTGCATGTACACTGATTCTGAGATGGGGTACGGATGCCCAGGTGGTACAGTAGGTTACATTAGGGGGTTCATGAACAAAATTTTTTAAAGTAGTTATGTACTTATTTTGTATATACTAGACAAACATAAATAAGACATAAAACCTGTGATTATTTCTTAGAACAAGACTAAGTTTTTGTAAAAAAGGAATAGTTTTAAATTTACTTTAAAAATCGCTATGTAAATAGTAGGACACTTAGTACTTGGATGTGGCAAAAGTCACTAAGTGATAAGCGAATGATGAAAGGAAGGCATTCAAGGCCCTCCCAGGCTGGCCCCAACCTACCTTTCCAGCCTTATTTTCTCCTCCTCCATAAGGGCTCTCTGCTTTGTCAAAAAGGCTTCAGAATAGTCTCATACATAGGGGTTCCATCAAAACATGGGTTCTAGAACTGGTCTACCTGGCTTAAAACCAATGGCCCGTCCAAGTTCAAGGGGAGGAGGCATAGACTCCATTTCTTGATGAGGGGGCTGTGACAAGGTCTGGAAGAAGACGCAGGATGGATAATATTGTCATGGCCAATTTTGGGAAATATAATCTGCCACAATCCATTCCATGGATTTCATATACACTTCAAGATCTTCATATACATATATAACTTAGGTTTGGGATAACAGGCAAGAAATGCTCTCCTCTCCCTCCCTTCCATCATGACAAAGACCTGGGGATAATTCAGCTTGACAGAAAGGCCTCTATTCAGTTGGCCATTTAGACCAATGTGGACAGGGTTTTGGCATCTTCCTTTCCACCTGTGGAAAGTGCTAGAGACCAACACTGCCAGGCAGGAGCAGATGATGGAGCATGCAGTGGGTCTGGCTATATTCCCCTGCACACCAATCCTCTTCCCCCTGGCATTACACTTTGGCTCCTGGAGTAAGTTCCCCTGGCCATCGACTTCTCTCCCTCTGCCCATGTCTCTAGGGGGGACATGCAGAAGCTGAGGAAGGGGGACAGTAACCACAGGTCCCTGGGGAGTTAGCGCAACATGGTGATTAGGAGGGTTGGTCCTGAAGTCAGATGGACTTGGTTTTGAATCCCAGCTCTGTGTTGAATCCCAACTCTATGGCTTTGGAAAAATTCATCAATTCTCTAAGACTCTTGTCCATCACCAGTTAAATGCAGATAATGGCAACATTATGTGTCTCAGGGTAATTGTGAGGATTAAATGGAATAAGGGAGATAAAACTGCTCAGGTGTGTTTGTGGCAAGGGGAGGGAGACTGTGACAACTGAAAGAGTCCTGGTATCACCTAACAGTAATATCACACCTACTGAGTGTTTACTGTATGCCAGGCACTTCACATACATTGACTAATTTAACCCCTAAAGTTTCATGAAGCAGGTATTTTTATCTCCATTTTTTTTTTCCTTTTTCTCCCCAAAGCCCCCGGTACATAGCTGCATATTCTTTGTTGTGGGTCCTGCTAGTTGTGGCACGTGGGACGCTGCCTCAGCGTGGTTTGATGAGCAGTGCCATGTCCGCGCCCAGGATTCGAACCAACGAAACACTGGGCCGCCTGCAGCGGAGCACGCGAACTTAACCACTCGGCCACAGGGCCAGCCCTTTATCTCCATTTTAAAGGTAGAGAAAGGGCTCAGAGAGATTAAGTACATTGCCCAAGATGGGACAGGCTAAATTTGAAGCTTGCTTTTTCTGACTCAGGCCTCAGTGTGGTTCCCACCTTGGACGGGGCTTCCCTACCAGCAAGTGTGTCTAAGGGGCCTCTGAAGTTGCTCTGGGTGACAGCGAGGCTGTCAGGTGGTCACGGCCAAGTTTGCTCTTTCACAGTTCACTACAGATGGTACTTGGGAGCTATTTGCCATTAACCTCAAGGTCACAGAGAAACATAGCTGCTGTTGTTTCAGGACGCAAATGTGCTTATTTACTCTTGCCAGTGGGAAAATGCCAGTTCCTGTGGGAAATGGTGGTGGGTAAAGTGTGCAGAGGGGTGAGTGGACAGGGTGTAGAGAAGTGATGAGGGAGAGGGAGATGGGGACACTGGTGGGAAGCACTGAGCAACGTGACATAGTAGTCTTTAACCTTCCCAGAACATATCTGTGCTCTCTTAGCTCGGGGCCTTTGCACATGCTACCCTTTTGTCAGTATTCATTTATTCATTCAGTAAACATTTGTGAGCCTCTTGTGTATGCTAGTACTATGATGATGCTGGGCAAGAACATTGGATAAGACAGACAAATCATGAACCCTCTTGGAGCTTACCTTCAACTTGTAGGGGAAAGAGGGAGACAGAAAATCTTCATGTAAATAAATGAGTGGAAAGACAATCCCAGATTTGTGATCCGTTAATCACTAGGAAGAAAATGCACAGGGCAATGGAAAACGGAAGAGCTGGAACACTTCCCAGACCTAATTATCCTTTAGGCTGTAACCCAGATAGCACGTCCTCTAAGATGCCTTCCTGGCCCAACTAGTCTAGATCAGCTGAGTCTCTAATGACCTACCACTGTCATTGCATTACACTGTCTGCTTGTTTACTTGTCTGTCTCTCACACTAACCTGTGTGCTCCTTGAGTACAGGGACCAGATGTGGTCCCCAGAACCGGGAAGGTGTCTGACACAGCATAAGTGCTTGACAATTATTGGTTAAAGGAATGGATGGGTGGAGGGATGGATATGTCTGGTGTTCTTCAGGGCGAGACATCAAGCCTATTTTTAGCACAGTTGTGTCCTCAAAACTGTGTGATCTGATTGTATTCTTCCTAACTGCTGCTGGCTGTTCTTTTTTTTTTTTTTCTAACATATTTTGGGATTTTAATGAATGAGAATGATTTGCACTGCAGCATATGGCTACTTTAATTAAGCAAAGGGTATCATTTTAGTAGCATAATAAATAGTGGGTGATTTATCAGGCCTCATGTGTATTTTACAAGTATACCATGTGGGCTATATAAATCTTTCTATATTTGGGAGGGGTGAAAAGAATCCCTATTGATCTGACACAAGACAGAGCATGGAAAAAATGAGCTGAACATCTTGATTGCCCCCAAGGAGGCAGCCATCTATGCTGGAATATTCTTAGGGTTCCCTGGGCACCCTGAAAAGTACAGAAACTAAGAAGGGAGAGTGGGAGCGGGGAAGGGCCATAAGCGAGTATTGTGGAACCAAGAGCAACCCTCTATGTTTGGTCCTCACGGAACAAAACACATTAGTACTCACTGAAGAGGTAGGACTCTGTAGAAAGAGGTGATGCTCAGAGAGTTGGAAAGAGGCCCTGGGCTCCTGGGCTTTGTTGCTAAGCATTTGCTCAGAGCTGGAGAATTAGAATCCACCCAGGAGAAGGGGCAGACTAAAATTAAGGCAGAGGGAAAGCAAGCTGAGCTCATGTGTGAGATGGGAACTCAGTAAAACTGAGATGCAGCAAAGAAACACCAAACAAGTTAGAAGCAGACCCTGACGTCGCAATACAGACGGACGGGGCTGGCTAGGTCCAGGATCTTTCGGTGAGCTAGATGCCTCTGACCCAGAACAAGGTGCCCTGGGACTCTGAGAATACCTGGCACTGTGATGGGGGCTTTTCTGGGTCAGTGCTCCTCTTCTCTAGTGACAAGGACAACTGTGTCCAGAGCTGTGGGACGCCGGGATGGTGAATGTCCAGGCAAATGGAACCTGGAGAAGTGGGTGTTTTATAGAATGAATTTTCCTTATGAGGCTCACAGACAGTTTCTCCAAAAAACCAACCTGTGATTTGCCCTCCGCATGGGAGTAGAACAGAGAAGGATTCATGGAGAAAGCAGAACGAGAACCGGGTCTGGTAGGCTGAGTCATATCAGATACACGGAAGGAGTAGAAGAAGGACCTTAGCAGAAACGGAGGGGCAACGTGTCACATACCATTCCTTTTATGATGGTTTATATGAATCCCATGATAGAGATATCAATTCTATCTCTCCATCATCTCTCTAGCTATTCCAGAGGCTTCAAAGAGATGTATGTTTGGGGATAATGAAGAAACTGATCTGGCTGAGCAGAGCATTTGTGAGCAGGGCAGATCAGCCTATTCCGATTTCATACACTTTGGGAAGTACAAAATCAGATTGAAGACTAGATCTGGAAGAGATCACAGAGAACCTTGAAGGTTTTATTTGTAAATTTTAAAATAAAAAAATACATTTCCTGGCACCTATTTGCAATTTGCAAGGCACTATATTCAGGGTGGGATGTATCAAAAAGTATATGACTCAATCAAATGGCCCCCTGGACAGCTCCACCTGGATGTCCTACTGGCATATTAGGGTCCACATGGCCCGCGCTCTACTCCTCATCTGTCTACCCAATCGAGCTTCCTCCCCTCTACTCCCTTTCCCAGTTAAAGGCACCAGCACGCATCCAGTCACCTGAGCCATAAACCCAGTATTCATTCTAGACACTTCCCTCTCCCTCACTCTGCATGTTAAATCAATCAGCAAGTCCCATCAGTTTCGCCTCCTAACTCTTTCTCCAATCTCTTAACTCCTTTCTTGGACTCCTGCATTAGTCTCCTACCTGGGACCCCTGCCTCCAGGCCTGCACCCCTCAGTTTCAGACACCGCACCACCACCATATGATCCCCTGCTTAGAACTCTACAAGGACTCTACATTAACTAAAGCAATAATAGTTGTTGGTCATTTTAAGCTTTGGAAAATTTCTTTTTCAAATGTAACTCCAATATATATAAGAGGTAAAAGCCAAAATGCTCCAATGAGTGTCCCACTTGCTCATTCTTGCTCCTTATCCCAAGGCACCACAAAAGAGCCCCAGTGCTCCCACACAAGCAGTTTGAAAGTTCACAGGAAATGTCCAGGCCACTTAGCATGGTTTCTATATCCCTCTACTCTGGCCCTGGCCGTCTCTCTGATCCCTCTTCCCGATACTCTTTTCCTCACATTTTAGGCTCCAGTAACACCGGCCTGCATGCGATTCTTCCTACACATCTGGTGCTTCACTCCTCTATCCCCTTGCCTGCAGGACTCCCCTGCTTGCATCATGCTGCTCTCTTCGCTGACCCCATCACTCCATTGATCCCTCTAGATTCTGTTCAGACATGAGCTCCTACTGGAACTGAACCCCCACACAGGGCCAGCTGTCCTGATTCTCTATTATCCATGGCTGTGACTCAACCACAGCCCTATACTGGATTACGTGTGCAGTCTTTCCCAGGAGACTGTAAACTCCTTGAGGACCGGATAGTGACTCATTTGTCTCTCTCCTTGGCTCCTAGCACACTGCCAGTGCCTGGCACCTACTGGATGCTCAATAAATCTTTGCCACACTGAGCTGTGGAACGAAAACCAGGCATCTCCCCTGCCTCTAAGGAGACTGTGCAGAGTCCTACTGTGTTGCCTTATAATCTCAGCAGTCACAGAATGCCCCCTTGAGCCCCATGGTAGTAGACTGAGGAGACCCAGCACCCTCCCCAGGGCATTCAGGCTGGCCCGTGTGGGCCCTGCTTGATGGATGACCACTTTGCTGGCTCTCTCTCTGCCAGACCCAAAGGAAACACCAGAGCTTATTGCAGATAAAGTGACTTATCAAATACCTTGGGCATGAGGCCAGTGAGCAGGGCCGACGAGCTGTGGAAAGAGACTGTTCCAAGACTCTAATCAACAGGCAGCTTTTTGAGGAGAAGACGCATGATGAGGCATTTGCTTCAAGAGCCAGACGCAGGGCTTCATCATCCCTCTCATCTGACAGGAGCGGGTCCAAGTCTGAGTCAACCAGGCACTTAATACGGTAGATTTAGAGGACAAAAGGCCCCTGGTTGCTGTGCGCCTTGGGGGAGAAAGTGGCTAACTAGGGGCTTCACAGTAGTTGTGGAAAATGACGATGTTGTGGGCTGAATTATCCTTCCCAAAATTCATTTATGGAAGTTATAATCCTCCGTAACCAGAATGTGACTGTATTGGGAGAAAAGGTCTTTAAAGAGGTAAAATGAGGTCATTAGCGTTGGCCATCGTCCAATATAACTGGTGCCCTTGTAAGAAGGGAAAATTTGAACAAAGATATAGGTACAGAAGACATGTGAAGACACAGGGAGAAGACGCTCATCTGCAAACCAAGGAAAGAGGCCTCAGGAGGAGCCAACCCTGCCGACACCTTGGTCTCAGCCTTCCAGCCTCCAGAAGCGCAAGAAAACAAATTTCTGTTGTTTACGCCACCTGTGGTGGTTTGTTATGGCAGCTGTAGCAAAGGAATACGGGTGGGTACGGTGTGGTGAGGGTCTCGAGTTACAGTGCAGGTCCTTTGTGTGTTATGACAGGCCGCAGAGTGCCATTATCCTCCTCTCCGAGGGAGGGTTTCCTGATCCCCTACCCCCATGAGGTTGTCAGCTCTCACAGTATCTTGTACTTCTCACCTGGCTCGCCTCCCACTCTAATGGAAGGACTATTGTGTTTACTTCTGGCTCCCCCACTAGACTCTGAGCTCTCCGAGGGTAAAGGCTGTGTGCCTCTCACACCTAGCGCCTGCCACAGAGGCAGTGCCCCTCAATACATATTTGTGAGATTGATGGATTGGAGCCGGGCTCTGCCCTGGCTGTTTCCATCAGTATCTCTTCCCCAGCCTTCTGCCAGAGTCTGTTCCTTAAGTTGACGTGGCTTGAGGCTCTCAGCTCCCCCTCCTCTCCTGCTTCGCTGGCCACTGGCAAGGCTGGTAAACAAGCCCCCAGCAGGAGGAGGTTTGGAATGAAACGGCCTAGATGGGGGAAGCAAGATGATTGGTCCCTGTCCTGCCGAGCGATGTAATTGGCTGTCTGTCTGAAAGGGCTCCTGTGATTGGCTCCCCAAGCAGTAAGTGAGGTTAATGAATCCCTTCCCTTCAGGCATTTCCTGCTAGCTTTCTGGCTGGGAGAGGGGGCTGGCTGTCTCTGAGCTTGCTCTGCTCTAGTGCCTGTTTGCAGCAGCCTCAAGGTACAGAAATGCTCACAACCCCAGCAAACAGCCGTTTTCTAGACCTGCCGGGAAGGGGATTAGCCGCGGGTCAGTAGGGGTCTAACACAATCTCTTTCTGTTGGGCAAACAAAACAACTATTGATATACTTGCTCTCTGGACTTGACACCTTTAACTCAAGGCAGAAAATCAAACCACCTCGCTGTGATTCGATTCTAGCCACTTTCCTTGCTCCTCTTTTCTTTTGGTTTCCCTCCTGGGGTTCGACCTGTATTTTCCTTTTTCTGCAAGCTGAAAATGTAGGTTACAGGCTGGGCTGTCAAATCAGGAAGGACTGGCAGTTAGAATGAGTGACTCTCCTACCCTTCGAGGATAGAAATGTTCCTTGCTGTTCCAGCAGCCCCGGTAAGATTTGGGAGTCTACAGTGATAATAATAATTATTATTGTTTACACATTGTAGCTGCGCACAGTTCGCACATTATTATAATTCATTATATAGTTTTGATCTTGCATGAATAGGTGTTATTCCTTTTGTCCTCAAAACCCTGGTGCAATTTACATCTTTTGCTTCATGTTTTACATTTTGAGGATAAGGAAAATCTTGGCTGGGAGGTTAAGGTACTTGGCTAATATCACAGCCCCAGGGGGAAGCTGGGACACACTGGGGCTTACAGTCTCGTCAGGAGGAATTGTCACCACTGTGGAGGGAGAACACGTTGTGGGAAGAAGGAGCCCATTCCACAAGATTTAATTCTGTGGACTGGAAAATCAACATTCAGCCTCATTTTCTAGTCCAGCTTCCAAGAAATGTTAGGTCTGGTCACTCCCAGAGTGAGCTTGTCTCTGCTCCCTGAGTTGTTACTGCCCTGGACAGGCCTTGGCTGGGTGACAACCTCTGTATGTGGTAGGTGAGGGCAGTGACCAACTAGAAAGTGTCTCCCTTCCTTCCTGCCCTGCCTCCTCCCTTCTCTTCTGCTCAGTGCCCTGGTACAAGCAGGGGAAGAGGGGACATAATTTGCCATTTCTTCACAAGGACTTTTCCTCTGCTCCTTGCCCTTTCCCCCCTCTATTTGAGTAGGGGTCCCTGGAGGACTTCTCACATCATTTGTTTTTAATAGGATTTGAACAGCTGAGCTGGTAGTACTGTGCCTCAGGTCCTAGATACTTTTCTAGTCTTTTCTGCACCTTTTCTCATGCAAGGTAGCTTTTCTGTTTGCTTGTTTTAATCTTGTGAAAGTAGCACCAACTTAAAAAAAATAACCAAAAAACTACTTCATAGAAAAAGGGAATGAGGGTGAGTAAGTGGATATCTGTGAAGGGAAATAGTAGTGTAACTTTTAATTCCAGGGCAGTAAGTCACTTTGAAAAGTAGCCAGCCCACCCTCATTTCCCTCAATTTTGGCGCACTGGGTTGGTGCAAAAAGAAGGCATCTTCTTTTGGAGACCCTCAGGAGCTGCAGGGCCCGCTTAAGGGCAGCCGTACATGAGAAAATCCTTATAAAGTGCTTGACACACTGCCTGGTAAAGGGCAAGTGCTCAATAAATGATAGGTATTACTATTATTATTATTAATCAAAATGAGTCAATGAAAGAAAAAGATGGAATTTGTGTCCTTTTCTCCAAATCCCTGAGATAATCTCTCTCATTTGGGGTTCACACCGTCCATTTCAGGGCATAAGGAATCTCTACTGATGGTCCAAGAGGACAGTGGGACACCCTGGGGGTTGGGGTGGCAGGTGTCTGGCTCTTGAACCTTCCAAGATGTGACAGCTTCCGTGATCACTCTGAGACTTGCGTATTTTCTTCCAGGTGTTTGATTCAAGATTTCATTCCCAGACCGAGTCGGAGATTTTACCAAGCCCTGAGTCAGGGCGGCTGCGGAGAGCTGTGGATTAGTCTCCTGGAGCTATCGTAACAAGCACCACAAGCCAGGTGGCTTCAAACAGCAGCACTTTATTCTCTCGCAGTTCTGGAGGCTAGACGTCCAAAAAGGATGGTGCTCCTGCCAGAGGATCCTTGCTTGCTCTGTCCAGCTTCTGCCAGCCCCAGGTAGTCGCTGGCTTGCAGCAGCATTACTCCAATCTCTGCCTCCACCATCACGTGGTTGTCCTCTCTGTACCTGTCTCCTCTTCTCTAAGGACATCAGTCATCTTGGATTAAGGGTCCACTCTACTCCAGTACGACCTCATCTTAACTGATTACATCTGCCATGAACTTATTTCCAAATAAGGTCACATTCTGAGGTACTAGGAGTTAGGAATCCGATGTGTCTTTTTGGGGGACATAATTTAACCCCTGTTAGGGCTCTTCCATTGTCCATCCCAACAGGCCTTGAAGCCAGCAGGGCTCTGGGACATGCCTCAAGCTTCGCTTCCAGATATGCTGCACCAGAAAGAACAGGGGGCTGACTGTGATGGCTGTGCTTCCCCTTGCCCAGCTTCAGGCCCTGCCTGGCCAGGGCTGATTAAGCGCAGCACACAGATCATCCCACTGCATCCTACGCATCCTCGGCTCAGCGAGCAAAATCCAGGGGTCCACTGAGAGTTCTGCTCGGGGCCACTCCTCCATGCCAGTTAGAGCCCCTCCAGCCTGAGCGGGCCAGCCTGCTGAAGTGCATATGACTTATCCGCTACCCTTTCCATCCTCCTGCCACTCCCCACCTCCTGTCACCCCACTCTGCTGTGAGTAAAGGTTGTCATGGCATAGACACTCTCTGAAATCCTATTGTATGAAGAACGGAAAGATTGGCTCAGGTTGAGTGACAGTCACAGCTGAGCAGAAAAGGGCAGAGAGAGAGACAGAGACAGAGACCAAGACAAAGAACAGAGTGGGAGCTTGAGCTCAGAGAGACAACATGGGGGATGGAGGGTGCTGCTGCCCCTGACTCCCCTGATGCTGACGCCACCGCTGCAGCAGCAGCAGCTGCTCTGCATCCTCGGAGGGAGCGGTGGCTCGGCTTCCCAGCATCCTCCTCCCTTGGTCTGCAGGGAACTGTCTGGCCCGGTTACCCAGCTACTCACAGTAATTGTGGAGCCTGAAGGAAGGGACAGAGCAAACTGTGAGAGCGCCCTTCCTCGACTCAGTGTTGTTTATTATCCTCCCGGTTTGCTTCAGAAAGAGACAGTCATTGGCTTTTATTATTTTTTTTCCAGAAAGATCTACATGTACTCTAATTAACCTATTAGTTTTAATTATACACTCGTAGTCATTTATTTGCTAATCTGAAAAACGAACACCCCAGATTCAAAGAAAAGATTCCCCACCAACCCCCACCCTCTTTTTTCTTTTCTCCTGTGAAGTGTTTAAATCACTTGTCAACACAGAGGGAATAATAATAATAAAAAGAGTGACATCCGATCAGAGAGCAGGGAGTGGTGGAGAGAAACAAAGCCCCACAGCCATCAGCTCTGAGTGAAGCCTCCTCCATATTCATCAGGGGAGAAGCTGTTGCTCCTCACGGGAGGGACCGCTGGGGCTGCCCAGCGTGTGAGTGGAGCCCGGGCTGGCCTCCTCCCCACCCTCCTGCCCCCTGCCTTTGGGACCTCATGGCTCAGGTCTTACATAGAGACCGCTGGGCCACATGGATGCGGCTGCTGTCAGCTTCCATCCTCCCTGACATCCTTGACAGATGAGCCCCCCCGCCTGAGATACCCTCTCTCAATGTAGCCAAAACGAGGGGAAAAGACACATAAACACACACACACGTACATTTATATTTATTTTGCGGGGAAACAAGGCATTATAATAAGTTGTAACCATCACAAATATTATTAGCACATCCGTGATGATAACTCGTTTGTAGATGTGACAAAAAATAAGATAAGCCGCCATTATTGCTATTACTTGCAATTCCACCTTTTTCTCTCCTTAGTACAGGAAAGCCTGTCAGAATAAAAGGCAGAGAGGGTTTAGTTATTACAGGCAGCCTCTTGAATTTCTTTCTATGTGCAAATACACTTATGAATACGGATACTAATTTTAGCCAACATTTATTGTTAGCCTCTCCTATGCCAGACTTGGCACGTCTTGTCTCGGTCCTCACGGTAACCTTTCAGAGGTAGATACTATTATCATCTCATTTTACAGACAGGTAGATTGAGGGTTGAAGTGGTGCAGGAAATTGCCTGAGGGCACAAAAGCAATCAGAGAGATTGCTTTTGCAATTCTGTTAGAGCCAGAATTCAGACTCTGTTGGGCTCCAAAGGGCCTGCTTGCAACAATTTGGCTATTCTGCTTCCAAACTAAATTTACGATCAAGTGAGCAATTTGTAAATGTTGATACTTACTTTCGGTAGCGGATTACTTGTGGCATCCCTCACAAATGAGGCTGAAGCCTGCTGGTGTGGGGAAAGGGAGTGGAGCTGAACGCCAGAGGCGCAAGTTCCAGGCTCCCCATCATCGCTCCAGCCTTGGAACCCTGGGCACTCACTCTCTGACCTGCACAGGTAACCCTAGAGGGCCCTGGACGGTTCCATGTGGCTTCAGCTGCCTGGCTTTATTTGAGAGAAGGGGAGAGCTGAGGCTGGAGAGAGGAGCGCCTGGTCTGCAGGAGGAAGTGTGAGAGCTGCCCTGTGAGTTAAGAGACCTCCAGAGAGTCTGGGGACCTGCAGATGTGTGGGGCTCAGTCCGTGCCTGAGGATGACTCGTCCTTTGTCAGAAGGGAACAAGTGTCTGCAGAAGCCCAATCAAGGAGAGAGGGGAGGAAAAGGGAGGAGGATGGTGGTCCCTCAGGATGTCACTGGGGAAGAGTCCTAATGAGCAGTTCAGAGTCTATGAACAGGGGATGGCAACCAGGGTCCCAGGCACGAGGCTGGACCTGGAGAGATGGTAACAAATGCAGGGCAGAGAATAAGAAAGCTGGTAAGACGGGAAGCCAAGACTTGGAAAGGCTCTGCTGCTGGGTTTTTTGACCAGGACTTCAAGAAGAGTGGGACTCCCATGAAATTGAATGCAAATTTTGTATGTTCACACATTTGGGGCTCCTAGTAGCCCTGATTAGATTCTCTCTGGGGGAGAAAGACCCCATACATGGGTGGGACCCCAAACGAAGAAGAACCACCGTCCCAAACTGTCCCCAGCAAAGGACAAGTGTTTGTCTAATTAGGTATGGCAGCTTTCCTGGAGCCCCTGGAAGCAGGAACTACTCCCCGACAAGTCAAGGAGAAAGCCATTGAGTCCCCCCACCTTGAGTTGCGGGGCTCCTTGGCAGTGCTGTGTTCACATAAGTCAGCTCCTCTCCTCCAGCTCCTTTGGAAGTCTGAGGACATATATTCACCCACACACCCTCAGCCTTTCTCACAGATTGACCATTGTCCTGAAGCTCTTGCTCCATGGGGATTTCACACCTGTGGATAAATGATATGCTATGTTGCAACCGTGCGAGACCCATGAAGGCAGAATTTTAAAAAATAATTAAATGGGTAATTTGACACCTGCTCCTTTCTTCCATCTCTGTTCACTGAAGATACATAAAACCTAATGAATCGCACTTTGCTCTCGATCTAACCATCTGCCATTTCAAGCTTGGATGTCTTTCCTCCCCTCCTTTCCCCTTGCTTGCTTCTAGAGGGTGGTCCCAATTCCTGGGCTTTGCTGGGGAGCTTCCCCAAGAAGCCCAGCATCTTTCCTTTGGAGCGAGATTCATCAATAGTTTTGTTCTCATTCACCCCATTGCTTAAAACAGACCCACAAGTCTAGGGACTGAGTTTAAGTACAGTAATGCCTCATTTATCTGGGCATTGTTAGAATTTATACAAACTAGCCAGATCACTGAAACCTATCCTTTCAAGAGCCAAAATCGCTTCTTAAAAAAATTAATCATTTTTAGTAGACATTTTTCAAAAACGCATTACACACTCTCTTTCCTCCTTAAGCAGAGGCTACTGATCATAATTTCCTGGAGCTGTAATCAATGTCTGCACCTGCTTTCTAGTTGCTCTGACTCCTCTTTCATGTCAGAAGATCAGCTTTCACTCCTCTGGCTGGCAGAGGATCCACCGCTAATGGGCTCGCCGCCTTTCTGCTTCTGGGCTATTTCTAGGTGTGCCGCTGTCAGCTTTGAGAGCTACGGCAGCCCCTACCTCAGCTGGCTGCACGTTAGAGAAGAGTCAGTGAGGCCCTCAACAACGTCCTGAGGAGTTAGTACTGGGCTCAGCAGAGGCAGGGCTCTGCTGTTTGGGGCAGTCAAGGGCTTTTTGGCTTATTAAATTGGATGTTACTACCTTATCGCACTGAGAGTGAGAGACACCAGGGAAAGAACGTCTGCTGAGAGGCAGTCACCACACATTAAAGCCCTCAGTCATTTTTGCCTTGTTTGGGTGGCAGGATGTCCTGGAAGAGAAGACAAGGTAGAAAAGTGGAGCCCACTGAGCATTTATTCCGTGACGAGCACTCTGCTAGGAGCATTCGCATGCTGTTTCACTTACGTCTCACTACAGCTCAGAGATGGAGACATTAGCAACCCTATTTTATTGAGGAAAAAGGGAAGGCTTAAAAATGTTAATTAGTAAGTTGCAGAATCAAGATGCCAGCTCAGGTCTGTCTCACTTAAAAACCTATTGTCTTTTATACTTTTTATCCTTTGCAAAAATTTACAATTCTTTCTTTTTAATGCTTTTTAATCTTCTTAACTTGTGATTAATGAAATGTTATGTGAAACTCCAACATAAGAGAGAACTGGGGATGCTCCTGCTGATGGCCTGGGTTTTTCTCGGCCCCAAGATACTATTGGAACCCTAGGACCCAATGGAACCCAGATTGAAAACCATGCTTGTGGACTGGGAGTCCTCAAGTAGGGCCTAAATAAAATTTTCTCTAATCATGCCCAAGAAAGGGAAGGGGTAGACAGACTTTTTCCAGAGAGATCTGTAAACGAGGCATCCCTCTCAGTCCAAATCCTCTGCCCTCCCTGGGCTCTCATCTCACTCAGCCTAAAAGATTTCTTTGACATCTGATTACATTTGGTTGCTCTGATGCTGCAGACCTAGACAGACTGTTCTCCAGGGAATTCACTGCTGGTGGACTGGGGTTCAGCCCCCTTGGGACCTAAGCTTTCTCCTTCTAAATCCTTCTTGTAATTGCCCTCTATTCCTTCTCTTCATCGCCTATTGTGTTCAGTTCATCAGGCAGCAAAAATTATTTTATTAGTCTATCTGCCATCAGTGATGTTTAAGACATGTACAGGGACCCCCATACCAAGACTCAGAAGCAAAAGGAAGTGGCAGGCCTGGTGGAGGGGACCAGTGACCTCAACAAGCAGGTTTGGCACCAAACTGGTTGTGGCTGCAGTATGGGTTAATAACAGAGGCAGTTAGTAAGGAGAGTGTTTGAGAGTTTGGGCTCTGGAGTCAAGCAAAGCAGGATTTTAATTCCACCTCTGCCTTTTCCAGTCCTGTGACTTAAGCAAGCGCTTTAATCTCTCTAAGCCTGAGTGTTCTGAGCTGCAAAATGGGGATAAAAATACCTCCCTTACTGGATTGCTGTGAGCGTTAAATGGGATGATGCACAGAAGGCGTTTGTCACAGTGCCTGGCACATAGTAAGAAATTAGTAAGTGTTAGTTGCTGTTATTATTATTATTATCATTAATCATTATATAATCAGGCAGAAAATCCAAGGAGGGAGAAGTAAGCCAAGGCAATATAAAGAGCAGAAAGCTCCTTAGGGCCTGGTCATAATGTTTCAATGAGTTTAATAATCATTAGTCCAATGGTCTGGATTTTATTAGGAGACCCCAGGCCTGGGGTTGCTCTCCAAGCAGAAATACTAAGTTGTTGGGCATTTGAATTTGGAACACAGAGGAGCGGTCCAGGAGTCCTCAGCGTATAGATGGTATTAGTCATGGGGCCAGAAAAATCATTTCTTGAGAGAGTGGGGATGGAGACAAGAAGGGGTCTGACGAGGTGTGGGAATCATAAAGGAGGCTGAGAAGGAAGAGCCATCAAGGTAGAAGGAAAGCTGAGCGTCCTGTGAGCCATGAAGAGAAAACAATTCAAGAAAGGAGAGGCCAGCTGCATTGAATGGTGCAGAGGCTGGGAAGGGACACTGTGAGTGGCAGTGTGAGGTTGTTGGGTCCTTGACAGGGGCAGTTTTATGGGGGAAGAGCAGCCAAAGCCTGATTTGGTGGCTTGAGGGGAGAAAGGGAGGTGAGGGAGTCTCGACCATCAGTACAGACAACTCTTTGAGACGTTTTGCTGAGATTTCTCCTTGAGACTTGTGTAGGTGTGAGTTCTGTTGGTAAATGTGGCGATGAGAAGGAAGAAGGGAGAACCGCTCCTCAGAGCCATCAGCTAGTGAGGCATCCTCTGGGAAGCTTGTCACTGACTTGCTTTCTTCACAGAAAGCAGATTTCATTGGAGGGGAGAAATGAAGTAAAAGCTGCAAGGCTATGGGAATCAATTTCCCTCCAACTGCCGGTGTGGCTGGTATAAAGGAAATGAGGCAGAAGAGACAAGCCTTGCTGGACAGAATATTCTTTCCACCCATCATGCTGCATGGTCCATAGCCGGGCGTCAGATGGGGCATTGTCCCAGCCCCTGGGACACTCATCTGCCCTGGAGAGTTTGAGGCCACGCCCAGTCTGGTCTTACTGCCAAGTGCCCTGGGACAGGTGGCCTGGGATGAATCAGAGAGCTAATTAGCACTCTCTCCCCCATCTAAAAGGAGCCAGAGACACATAAATTGTTCCCAGGAGGGAGGGAAGGAGGCAGAGAAAAGGGAGGTGGGGAAACCAACAGGGGTTACATCAGAACAGCAACATCATCCAAACAGCCGCACATCCCAGATCGGTGCTCTTCCTTCAGTAGGAGTGGCAGAGGCAGCTGGGACCCGGGGGACCCCTGAGGTGAAACACCTGTGTCAGCACCTCATTATCAGCAGGGTGGATGCTGCCTCCCTGCTCCTGGTAAGGCCTGAGTTGCTCTCTACGCTGCGGGTTGGTGTCTAACATCTCTGCTCTTTTGTATCACACAGCCCAGATAATTTATTACAGAATGTCAGCATCCAGCTCTGTCTTCAGAAACGGGGGTTTCTGCCCGGTAAGAGTCACATTGAGCCAGTAGCCAGTCCAGCACAGTGTTTTAGGAAAGAGAGCAACAGGGAAAATTCTGGAGAGTTAGAGTCTAGTCATGGCTGCATGACCCTAGATCAATCACTTTACTTTTTTTTATTTAATGTAAAGGGAATATTAAATTTTTTTACTTTTTAAAAAAAAATTGGGATCGTATTGGCTTATAACATGGTGTAAATTTCAAGTGTACATTACTATATTTCAGTTTCTATATAGACTGCATAGTGTTCACCACCAGTAGACTATTTTTTATTCAATCACTTTACTTTTTAGCGTCTCAGAAATATGAAAGTTTGGGCTACATAATATCTCTAACACTCAGGAATTCTATGAGTTCAGCATCCTTCCAACCAAATTATTTCTGGATTATTTATAGAGGCATGCCTCTTGTTTTTTGTATCCTTTCCATCCTAACTGTTGAGAGCCTAGCATTCCTGTTGATCTCAGTTCTATGTGGGCAGAGATAGTGAGAAAGAAACTGGAGGTGGGCAGAAGAGCCAAATAATTATTCATCTGAGATATGGCAAAGGAAGTCTTAAGTCTGTAATTAAAGACAACTGCCCACAATGAGCACATCTAGTGCCCCCGTCTTGGTTTTTAATACCGTCTTCCAATAAAAGGAACCAGGGTTCCTTGGAGAAATGGCTGATTCTAGACTAGGGCAGGAAATTTACATGATGAGCCTGGAGCATCTTGTAGTGCTGGTAAGCAAGGAAGTGCCACAGGCACACACGCACGCACACTGATGGGGATATGTCAAGGGGACATAGGAGCCAGCCAAGAAAGCTCACAATGGCCAAACTGAACAAGAAAATAAATAAAGGAGTCTTGGATCATAACCCAAGATATAAAATAAATATTCATGAGTCTATACAGATATAAATAAATGACTAAATAAATAAATAAGGAGAAAAGACAAATCTCCTGTGCACAAGAATTACAAATTATTTGGATAGATATCTTACCTTCAAGGTTGTGGAGCAGAACTCTCCACTCTTTGATTGTGGGCTGCACTAGTGACTTCCCTCCAAAGAAAAGAAAGAGGGGAACCCTGACCAATGTGACCTCAGCCAGGTGATCAAGGTCAACATCAACAGGGATAAGTCATGGTGATAGTATGTATTCTCGACATGATGCAATGAGAATGGCACTTTACCTCTGTGGTCTTCCTCCCCCAAATTCATAAGCCCAGTCTGAGCATGAGAAAAACATCAGACAGATCCCATTTGAGAGACATTCTACCAACTGCCCGACCACTAAGCCGAAAACTGTCAAGGTCGTCGAAAACAATTAAAGCCGGAGAAATGGTCACAGCCAAGAGGAGCCTAAGGAGACATGATGAGTAAATGTAGTGTAGGACCGTGGATAGGATCCTGGAACAGAAGAAAGACACTGGGTAACAACTAAGGAAATCTGAATAAACTGCGGACTTTAGTTAATAACAGTGTGTCAACATTGGTTCGTTAATTTTAACAAATGTACCATACTAATGTAAAATGTTAACAACCGGGGAAACTAGGTGCTGGGTATATGAGAATACATGAGAGATATATTCATATATGTGAGAGCATATATAAGACAGAACTTCACAATTTTTCTGCGAATCTAAAACTGTTCTAAAAAATAAAATTTATTTAAAATAAACGCTGCCCAAATCATGTGTTTCTAATTAAATCATTTGACTGACTCAAGCCTGAGTAGAGTTGCTTTGTAATTTTCAAACTGTATTTGGGTAAAAGATTGTGGTAGACATTGCTTATTGCCTACCTAATTTGTATTTATTTCTTCTTTATGGACAGAATACCATTTTGATTTTTTTTGTTCAGGGGGGCAATGTGTCCAGCTAAAAATACTCATTTTCCCTGGTTCTCTTGCTGTACATGGTAGCCATGGACACAGATCCAGCCAATGAGTGTAGGAGGATCTCTAGGAAGAGCCCACCCTCTTGAATAAAAAGAAAAAGAGAAATCTTCATTGGCAGGAAGGGGAGTCCAGTTATCCTCCCCCTTCTTCCTGCCTGCGGTTTAGACACGTGACCTGGAGGTGCAACAGCCATGTTGTAACCATGAAGCCACCAGCATGAGAATGAAACTCTACTCATTATGGGTGGCAGAAGAGAAAGATCGAGACACCCTGGGTCCCTGGTGGCATTGGTGGATGGCTGCATAAGCCCTTGACTGCCCATCTCTAGACTTCTTCTTGGGTGAATCAAATAAACTCTTATTTTTTTAAAAAAACGCTGCAGTAAGTTAAAGCTTTTATCACTTGCAACCAGATATAATCTTACCAATACAAGGACCAACTCTTACATAGGTAAGATGAGAATGAGGACATTGAGAGACAAACAAAATATGCCAGGCAGGTGCAGTAGCAAGGATGCTGTAGAAAAGAAGCTGAGACATTTGGGGAGAGAAAATTGAGTTTTAGAACTAAGAGCAATAGAAATGATATTAAATATTAAGTATCACTATGGAGTATTTATTTTACACATGAGGCTTTCCTAAACAAGATAAGGTTATTTAATCTACACATCCAACTGGTGTGGATATGAATTGGTATCTTCGTTTGTGAGTCTGGGACACTCAGGCACAGAGGGAAAGTAAACTTGCTCAAGATTCAAAATAAGTAAGGGGCAGAGCCAGGAATGGAATCCAGGTCGCCTCATGCCAAAGTGGACAGGTGTCCCTCTGTACCACTTTGGTCCCTAGGGAGCTCAAGTGTGTGCTATCTGAGTAAGGCAAGGAATAGAGATGGTAAAGAGACCAGAGCTTGAGGAGAGAAGCTGGTCCAGGTCTCAACTCCACTTGGGGCTCTGGGGAGGAGAGAGGTCAGGACATTCTGGTCAAACTACAGGAGAGCAAACAATCAACTTGGGGTTCAGGTGATCATGAAGAGAGCAGTGTCTACATGGAACTCAGGTTTTCAGCTAGAAAAGATACGGTAGCCCCTAAAGACCTGGGGTTAGGAGATCAGCCAACAGTCTTAAGAGTGAAAGATGTTGGAATAGGAAAATCCAGACTTCTGGGGATTTTTATGAAAAAGTTGAGCATAACTGCCTATTGTTAAAAATTCAGCAAGTACTTCTTAAGCATATGCTATGGACAAAGCATCATTTTAGGCAAAGTGAAGGCTACAAAATTAGCTCCAGCATGGTGTGACCTGATTTACAGGTGGACCAAGTTACATGAGAGAGTCTAATTGGTGCATAAATAGCTTTGTATTTGGAATTGCATTCACTGACAGATTGGAAGTTTTCTTTTTCTCCTGAAATAAGGGACGAGCACAGGGCTGCTATGGTGACTCCAGGATGTCTACAGGAACCCAGAATCTTTCGATGTTTTCATTCAGGATAAGAGAAGCCTAGACACAAAACGTTGATGGGCCTCCAGCATTCCATCTGTGTCCTACGTGGGCAAAAGGAGGAAGGCAAAAGGCAGGCAGCTGTATCTACTCCTCTTTTAGGGAGCTTCCTGGAAGTCTCACACTAGAACTTCTGCTTACATATCATTGACAAAAGTAGTTTATTGCTATAGACTGAATATCTATGTCCCCCCCAAATTCATGTGTTGAAGCCCTAACCCCCAATGTGATGGTATTTGAAGATGGGGCCCTTAGGAGGTAATTAGGTTTAGATGAGATCACAAGGGTGGGGCCCTTGTGATAGGATTAATGCCCTTATAAGAAAAGGAAGACAGATCCTCTATGTCTGCACACATGCATCAAGGAAAGGCCATGTGTACCCATAGTGAAAAGACAGCTGTCTACAAGTGAGGATGACACTAGGAACCAAGCCTTCCTGGACTCTGATCTTGGGCTTCCCAGCCTCCAGAAATAAATGTCTGTTGTTTAAGCCACTTAGTCTGTGGTATTTATTAGAGTAGCCTGAGCAGACTAAGACACCTATCTACAAGGCAAGCTGGGAAATGTGCCCCTTTGACGCCCCAAATAAAATCCGTGTTGAGTTAATACAGTTGAGGGGAGAAGAATGGAGATGAGGCAGGTGACTGGTACTCTCTCCCACAACCTCTAACATAAGGGTAGGCAGCCCAATTTGCCTTACATCCATGCATTGCCTTTGGGTAAGTTGGTTGATTTTTGACCAACTGAATAGAGTAACGTAGGCTGACTAAGTTAAAGATTGTAAGAGAGGTAATAAAAACTAACTAGCATGTTATTCTGCAGAGTAGCATTTCCCAAACACCTTAAGTTAAAGCCAGTACCTACCGTATATCCCTATTTTATCCTTTCTCATCAGTACCTAAAATTAGATAATTGAATCATTCATAGGTTTATTGTAAGTTCCTTGAGGGGTGCTGCCTGTCTTAACTACTTCAGTGCTAGAACAGAGAGTGGCATATAGGAGGCACCAGGTATATATTTGTTGACTGACAAATTTTTATTAAACACCTATTATGTTATTCTTTACGCAGGTGATTTTATTTAATGCTTACCATCATCCCCCGAGGAGAACATCATTATTGATTCCATTTTACAGAGAAAGAAACGTTGAGTCATAAAGTTGTAGCTCCTTGTTCAAGGTCACACAGCAAGTACGTGGGTGAGCTGGGTCTAAATCCACAGCTGGGGGTCCCAGTCACTACCCCATGCACTAGGGAAGTAGAATTCTGCTCCCAGAGTGCCCCAAATGCAGAAGAACTAGCGCTCTGGCTAGACCCTAAAGAGTGAGTAGAATTTTACAGGTGTCTGTAGCAGGAGACTAGGGGAGAGAACACCCCCCTCCTCTAATTAGAGGAAACAGTTTGAACCATAGAATCTAAGAATGGTTTGGGAATAGCGAGTAGTCAGATGTCTCAGCAAATGTGCATCATGGTAGGTGAGACTAGAAATGAAAGGTGGAGTCCAGATTTGAAAACCAAGCCAAGGAATCTCGATTTTATCCTTTAGCACAGACATTGGGGAACCTTCAAAGCTTTTCTAAGCATTGGGGAACATGACTAGATCTGTGTTTGAGCAAGATCACTGGCAGAAGTAGGGAGCCCAGATGTGAAAGGCTTACGGCTGGAGACGGGGAGAACAATTGTAAAGTGTCAGAAAATATACAGGCGAGAATCTAAGAGGGCCTGAACCTGGATAGTTAGGTCTGGAATGGAAAGAGGAGGGAGGATGAGATACCAAGGACATTACAGATACAGAATCACAATCCTCTGAGAGCTGACTGAGGGAGGTGGAGCTGGCACAGATGAAGCCAGACCATGAGAAGTGGAAGGAAGAGAGAAGATGGGGCAGACTCTGGCCAGAGCCAAGGAGACAGGAACCCATGGATTTCTTGTGTGAGGTCTGCTAACCTGACAGGAGGTAAATCAGGGAAATACCATTTTTAGAGACTCTCAGGTCGCTCTTTTAACGTTTGAGTGGTGATACCCTGGTCCTCTGCCTGTAAGACTCGAAGCAAAATTCTGGTGAAATGAGCCGGAGCTCCAGACTTCAGGATAGAGCCTTGGATCAGAGGAACTGCTGCCAAGCTGAACCTTCCTCTCTCCTACACTGGAGTCAGGGGCTGAGGACATCACTTGCAATCACTGCCAGGATCTGAGGGGACTTCACTTATTTTAGGGTCTATGCAAAGGCACTGGATTGAAGCTGCACTGACTCTGACGAAAGTAAAAATGGACAGAACAGGAAGATGTGGGCTTTATTCATTGTAGGATATATTAGCTCAGACCCTGAAGAATGCCCTAAGAAGATTTAGAATGCACGTGTCTAGGAACGCTGTAAAATCTCCATCTTCGCAGGTCTAACAAATGAGGAATAAAACTCCTTTGCGTGGCCTATGACAGCTATTGTTCTCTGGCGTTAGTGTCTATTCCCACTGCCATTACGCCCCAGTCACGGTGGCCTCTTTTCTGTTCTCAGTCTCAAAAACAGTATCTCTTCTCAGAGGCCTGCCCCTGCTTTATGATTCCCTGCCACAAACCCATCCTTCTTGTTCTGCAGGTCCTGGTTCCAATATCACGTCTCAGAGAGGCCTTCCCTGACCACCCAAACTCCCCACATAACCCCCACCCCACTCCCTCTGAATATAGTTCCCTAATTTATTTAACTTGACCTTAATTTACTTCTTCAATTGTCTGTCTCACCAGGAGAATAAGCTCTAAGAGAGTGGGAACTCTGCTGTCTGTTTTGCGACATTTCTGCAGTGTCTAGAATGTTTCTCCGCCCATTGTAGGTGCTCAGTGAAGACTTGGGGAATGAAGGAGATAAACTGCTCGGGAAGGGAGCGTCATTGTGTCTCCCTCCCTGCCCTGTCCTCACGTTGCACCTGTCTTCATGCCCTCTTTGCAAACAGGGCCAGATTTCGCTCTCTTCTGAGGATGGGGAAATATGAATTACCATCCCCTAGCCAGCTCCTCCCTAGAAACGCCCCTCCCCTCTGCCCGGTAATCAGACAGGAAGTGCAGGTAACTTTTGGACATCCAAGTACGCCTTGGAAAAAAGGTGTGTGTAGGGGGCAGACAGGACAACATGCCTGACAGGAAATGCGTGCCTTACAGAATGGGGGCCAGGGAAGTCTGTGCATTTCAACATGAACCGAAGGCATGTAATCATGTGCAAATCAAGTGCCAATTCGTGTCAGTCCATGATCAGGTCCACATAGGTCCCAGACTGTATGTCTCCAGCCGACAAGGGCCCTTCCTCACACTCAGTGCTGCGGAGGCTGGGAGCCAGCGTGGCAGGTGCATGCCGGGAATCTGATCAGCATTCAGCTTAGGCAGCATCGGGGCCTCATTAGTTTTAATGAATTAGCACTTTGGAACAGGAGGGGATGATGTTACAGCTAGTGAGTGCGTATCAGCTGCCTTCTTTATGCCCAAGTAAAGAGCCATCTTCTTCCTTCGTTTTTCTTCCTCCTCCCAGGTGTGGAAGCCTGAGACTTCTGTAAACGCTCGAATCAAAGGCCTCTGCTTTGTCTATACTAACGTATTCTCCAAGCTGTTTATAGACCAGAATCACAGCAATTTCGGAGTTGATGCAAAATGGAATCATCCAAGCTGGGAGCTCTGTTGTCTGGTGTGGGACACAGAGATGCTAGTGACCACAATACCCTGTGCAGCCTTGTCTGTCCTCCTGCTGCCCCAAATCCTGCCCCCTAAGCCAGACAGCTGCCCCTCGGGTGGGAGTGCCTGGAGCACCACCCTTACCAGCAATGTGGACAAAAAAATTCTTCTGCTGCAGAACTGGCTAAAAGGGGTGAAATCAAGAATCGGTGAAAATAAAGGATTTTTTTATCTGTAAGCTCACGTCTCTTTCAAAATAGGTGGTTCCACTGCAGGTGGGAAGTTGTCACCTCATTGTGAAAGCAATTTTGCTAAAGAATAAAAGGAGAGTGACAGACACAGACAGAGTTGGTCAAAGAGAGAGTAGGCAGAGACAGACCCACAACAGAGAGAGAGGAACAAAGAGGTGGAAAATACTCCCGGACAGGCAGCCAGTGGCTGTGTGAGACATTCATCAAGACAGTGGCACATTTCCACCAGGGAAATGTCCTGAGGATCCACTGATTTTGCCTGAGGGGCCTGTTCTTTCCTGTTTTCTGGAGAACTGCTGTGATTTTTTGATGGCAACTGAGCCTGGGTAGAATCCAGTTGCAGAAGCTGAGTGAAAGTCTGATCTGATGGCTGTGAATAATCAGAGCGGCCAAATGAAGAGAGTTGGACCCAGGTCACTGACTGAGGAGGATATTATTCCTCATTCTTTGGATTCCCTGTCAGTTGACTGCCTGGTCACATGGTTCAAACCCTGGTTCTGCAACTTATTAGCTGGGTGAACCTGGACAAGTTACTTAAATTTTCTGTGACTAATTTCCTCATCTGTAAAACAAGGATAATAATAGTCACTGCCTTGTAGGCTCTCGTGAAGATTAAACGAGAGATCACATGTCAAAAACTCAGAACGGTGCCTGGCACACGTTAACTCTGTTATTATCATCAATGTTATGGCTGTTATTATTGTTATTGCTCTCCTTTTCCCGGTATGGGGGTTCCCTGTGGAGCAGAGCTGTAAGCATTCATCATTTCTGAGCCCGTGTACAACGTGCTGTTGCCAATGACCATGTTCCTCCAGCCACTGGAGTGAGGGGGATGGGCCTGTTCTTCACAACTAGGGAGGGACCTCTTAACATTTCTGTCTTAGAATACTATGATGTTCTGGTGAATTGAGATTGTGACAAAATGAGTTTGGATAAGAGGCAAATTGGTAAGAGAACCGGAAACCAGGTAGTCTAAATCTTAACCATGTTTAAACTAAACTTAACGCCAGTTCCAGATTCAAAAAGGAAGGAGGTTAACAGCCATTGAGAACCAATTACGAGCCAGGGGTTATTCTAGGTTATTTTACGAAGGACGTTGGAATTAGTGCTGATTTGAAGCTTTCAGGTAGTTATCAATTGCTCTCTTACAGATGAGTTAACTGAGGCCAAGCAGGGTCAAGCTGCTTGCCTAAGATCAACAGCCTGGGGAAATGTATGTGGTAGATGAATGCTGCTAATATTCTGGTTATCCAAGCAGATGGTGCATAATGAGTGTGTTAATGCTGTGGTTATGGAACCCAAGAGGTGAGTGTGAATTATGCTTTTGGACTTCTTTAATGATGTCTCTGTAAATTCCAAGTTTCAGTACAATCCCTTTGCCCCAAACACTGCTATAACAAATAAAATGTGAATGAGGAAGCCAATGAGAAAGAGAAATCAGTTGGCTCAAAGATAAGATAAACATTTCTGGGGACCAGAACCAGAAGAAAACACAAGCAGGTTGCCAATTCCAGGTCAGAAAACAGTGATGAGATGGGGAACAGTACCAGGCTCACTGTTAAGGGTGGAGCTGACCTGGGTGAATGTCTCCGTTCATGCAAGGATGCTGAAAAGGCAATCATTGGCTAGTTGCCTGGAGAGTGACTGCAGTGAACGTGGCTCAGAACCACCAGGAGGACTTGTTAAAATGCAGATTGCAGAGCCCCACCCCCGGAGTGTCTGATTCAGTAGGTTTGGGGTAAGGATTTGCATTTCTAGTGAGCTTCCAGGGATGCTAATGCTATTGCTCCAGGAACACACTTAAAGAACCACTGTTTAATAGGAAGCTGCGGGCTCAGGGAGGAGGAAGAAAATGGACAGAGCCTGGTGAGCAGGTGCTGTGTCAAGGCACCCACCGACTTCGCGTCTGGGTCCGCAATATCCTCAGTACCGCTACAGATGCAGCAGTGCTGTTATTGCACAGCCTTGGTTCTGTACTTGGGCCCCAGGGATTAAGTGGAGGCAAACACTAAATTACTAGGTAGGGAAAGAGGGAAGAAAAATATAAAACAAAACAAAAATCATCCCATGCAGAGTGAACCCTGCAAACCACAACTCCAAAACACGTGAAGAAATCTGATAGTAAGAAAAACAGCCAGTCAAATAAGCAATTAGAGCAGGAATTGACTCCAAATGAAATTAATTACATGGATCTAACAAAGTTCTAAAAAGAAGTATGCATACAGTCCTCACAGATAAAAAGAAGTAACGCCTATTAAAAATGCACAAACATTATTAAATAAAACAGGCAAAATGAAAAAAGAATAGAAGGCTGTGAATTAGAACTAGTTAGAAATCTTGTAAACGAAGAATGGAGGTAATGGCAGAGAAGCAATATTTGAAGGAAAAAAATAGCTGATATTTTTTCCAGAATTGAAGAAAGACATGAATCCTGCAGTTGAAAACTTGTTTTGAGTACAAAGTAGAATAAAGATCAATACACACTTAGACTTGTAGTTATGCTACAGAACATGAAAAGATAAAGAGAAATATTAAAGTTATCAGAAAGACAATATCCTGTTCTGCAAGGAACAGCAATTAAACTGACAGCAGCTACCTTCTTTGCAATAGCAGAGGAAGGAAAACAATGGAGTCATGTCTTCAAAATGCTAAAGAAAATTAACCATCAACTTAAAATTTTATAGTCAGCTAAACTATCATTTGCTAAGCAAAAACTAGGAGAATGTACCAACCACATACAGAAATTATTAAAGAAGGAGTGGAAGATTCCAGAGAGAAGACATGGAATACTAGAAATGAAGGTGGACACAGAAATGAGGAAAGTAGTAATAACTTTAATTAACCATCAACTGTTTTAAAACAAAACACCTCATTTTTGTATTGAAAAAGAGCAAAATTAAAACTCGAGATCAGGGGTCTGCAAACATTTTCTGTAAAGGGCTGGGTAGCGCAATATCAGGCTTTGCGGGCCATACAGCTTCTGTCACAATCACTCAAATGCACCATTGTAGGATGAAAGAATCCATAGAAAATGCATAAATGAATGGATGTGGCTGTTTCAAAAAATCTTTATTTACAAAAACAGGTGGTGAGCCAGCTTCGCCCATCCCTGCTCTTGATGACAATAGCAAGACACAGGGAGGTGTGCTGTTCAGTAGATAGACATTTTACTATCTTTGACATGTTTAGGAAGAGAATAGAAATGTTAAATAACTTAGATATGTTTAAATATCACATATAATTAAGCATGCCTGTTAAAAAAATTAAAAGTAACCACTCAAAATTAAAAGCCTACAGCTTGCAAGTTACTAGAAGGAAAAAGGAATATAAACAAAGTACATACCAGTGAAGGAAAAAAATATGAGGCCATATAAATGGTCACTATCTATGTCCTACCTGCCCAGTTGACCTGAGTGGGTAAAGTATACTAGAAAGAAAATTGACCATTTGGCACCCACCTCTGACTTGCCAGGGGGCCTGGTTAGACTGAAAGAAGCAAGCATTAGTTGGTGAATAGGTCTCCTGGGGTGCTTTTTTGAAGGAGAGACATCCTAGCTAATACTTATGAAGAGACAGAATCCTATGGGAAGCAGCTCAGACAGTTGTCAGCCATTCAACACTTACCAGGTGCCTATATAACATAATACTGGGTGTTATGTCAAGCATTGTGGATACAAAGATAAACATCATAGTCCCTTCCCTCAAGAAGTTCATAGTAAAGAGGTCAAGGTCTAAAGGAGATGCTTGCTGCCCGTACCCAGGTTATAATTTCCCAGGTAAGAAAGTTTCTTACTGATGCAGGGGCCCTTTCCCTGAGAATGAAATTCGGTAGCTGCTAGACACCTTGCCTCTCTACCCTCAGTGTCCACACTTTTCCCAGAGGGAATCTGTTCTTACTCTCCTTTTTCCTGGTTTCTCTTTCTCTCCAGTAGGAAAATCCTGACCAAGGCTTGGCTATGGAGCTGAGGTAAGAAGGGCTAGAGAAAGGCTGAAGATTTGGAGGCATCAGGAGGGACCAGAAAAAGGGAATGGTAATAATGCTCCAACCCCTGTGCTCACAGTCTCTAGGATCTTAAACGTGCAGTTCCCTCTGTCCAGAATGCCCTTCCGTGTCTTCCTTGCTGGTTAGACTCTACTCACCTTGACATTTCAGCTGAGATGTTATCTCCTGGGGAAACCTTCTGTAAACCCCACCCGCTAAACTAGGTTACATACCAGTCCAGCCTGCCCCTGTCATGTTGCCTGTGTTCTGGTCTGTCTGAGCTCCTCCATGTCTTGCTAATCATTCCCCTCACCTGTCGCTTGTCCAGAACCACATGTGCTTCCCAGAATGGACCAAGGTAAGGACTCTTGATCACTAAAAATTCTCCTTCCCATAGTACCTCCTACCCCCATCCATGCCACAGATATCAGCTCAGACAATTCCTATTCCACTTCTAGGACTCAGCCTGGACGTCACCTCCTACATGAAGTCCCCACATGCTGCCTCACCACCTGCTGACGGAACAAACCAAGACTGGATTGCATGCCAGTCCTTGATGCTCCTAGAGCACCTGGCACTTCCCTATCTTGGTACCCCTAATAAATTTCATTAGAAATGGTCTATTTCCTTTCCCTCACGCGAAGCTCCCTGAGGGCAGAACTTTCTGGTTCACTGTTGCATTCCCAGTACCCAGAAGAGTTCATGTTCAGACAACGTTGAATGAATGAGTGACAGACGAGCATTAAGTCATAATCTTTGAGGGAAAAAAAGAAAATTCTTTTGCCTTTCAGAAATTTAAATTGATTTAGAGATTTAAAACTTAGGGAAATTAAATAATCAGAAAGCGTCACACAATTAGACACTAACTGTATACATGTTCTAGCAGGTGGGCAGATAGAGGATGTGAGCTAGACTGGAGTAATCATTGGAGGCTTCATGGGGGAGGTGGGCTCTAATGGCAAGGCAGGGTTTAGACAGAGAAGGTGGAACGAGAAGGTCATAGCTATTATTTGGAGATGCCAGAGAAGGCAGAGCTGGGGCTAAGATGCAGTCAGCCCTCCGGAATTCGCATGGAAATACTCATTCCGCAGTCAGCATTTTGAATATCAGCTGTCATAGTAATTAAATATCAGTTCTGACAAATCTGCATGTATTTTTGCATTTGCTTTTATATCTGATTGGCTCTTGTGTGAAGTAATTGTGGAAACTTCTGGGCAACAAGAAAATCCAATGACAGAAACGGCTTGTGTGGTAAGAGCACTTGAAAGCCAGACACTGAGAGCTTCCAGAGAGGGCTGGCGGTGGGGCCCAGAGTCTTCAGTATAACCACCCTGTGGGTTGTACTCTCTGATTTGTGTTTGGCTGCCTCTCTGCCTGGCATGGGTATTTCCTTATTATTAGCTGATTCACCCACTTCATAGAATGTGTCTTCTGATATTTTAAGCAGCCTGTAATAATCACGGACCAGGATTATAGGGGCTGGTCCTATAAGGCAGATCTCAGGGGAAGAAAAGCCCTTCCCAGGTTCTGGATTCTATCGAGGGAAGTTTAGAGTTCATTGACTGGCGGTGGGCGTAACTAGAAATGGGCCCTGGGGACCCATCTGGGAGGACGCCCAGCACGGGTTTACAAATCCTTGAGCCCAACAGTAAAGCTAAGGAGATCGTCTCTTCCTTTCGTTCTCCCCACCATCTCCAAAAGCACTTAGCCCGGTGCCGACACCTTGAAGGTGCACAGTGATGTCTGATGAATTGACCTGGCAGGTTGGGGGTGGTCGGGGTTAAAGCTGCTGACTCAGCCGTTTTCAGCTTTGGGGCTGGAAGTGGCTGCCAAGACCTGTCTTGTTTGGAGGACAGAAGCCTTGACTCCCCTTGTCTTCATATCCCTCCCCCGCAAATGGCCTAATATCACCACCAATCGAGCTCTTTTGGAGTGAGGAAGGAGGATTAAGTGTCTCTGGAAAGTTGTAAGTTTCTCCTGTTATTTGTAAATGACCCTTTTGCATTTTTTCGTTTTGTCTGTGCCTCCAATCTTGCATAGGGATTTTGCTCAATCTCCCTTAATCACTAAGTCTTACTTTCTTGTTTCAGTTGACTTTTCTATGGCCTTTCATTCTGTTACTAACACCATCTAATTTTACGTGAGTCTCCCTCTGGCTTACAAGATGCTTTTACTCATCTCTTGAAGGCTCTGTAGTGTATTCCCTCAGCATTATTGCCAGCCTCAAGTCTTTTCAAGCTCACACACCTCCCCTAGGGTAGGGGTGACTTCACCTCCTTTGCAAAGGCTGAGGCCACTGCACCCAGGTTCTTCTCTTTCGTTTCTATTCATTCTGTCTCTATTTTCATGCTCTCACCTTGTCCAAAGAGAACTGTTCTTCCAACTTTCAAGGCTACATCTCCTGAGCAATGCTCGTGATTCCTTCTCATTTGGTCTGCAATGAATTCTTGTTTCATCTGTTATCACCCTCTCCACAATATTTCCCCTGTCCCCTTCCCGTATGTGTGCCAGGATGTTCAGGTTATGCCTACTGGAAAGCAAAGCAAAATGAAAGCTCAAACAGGCAAACACAAGACCTCTACCTGACTCTACTTCCCCTTTTGTCTTTCATTCTATTTTTCTCATGCTTTTCTTTCTCAAATTACCAGTCAGCTCACTAAGCCTCCACATTCTTACCACCAGCAAACATTTCCCCCTGCAATCCGATTTCTGTTTCCAGCACTCTAGAGGAAGCGTTCTCTGCAAAGCCACTGGTGCTTTTATATTTACCATTTCTAACTAATCCCTAACTAACCAACTAAGTTGGCTTCCTCTTGGGTACTTGCACGTCACGGCCATAAATGTTACTATGGGTAATCGTGGGCTTCTCTTCCCTCTCTCTAAACACCTCCACTATCTCCTTAATCCACTGAAACCTGCTCCCCCTTCACAGATTCACGGATGCTCGTCTGCATACGATTACCAATGGCTTACCAATTGTCAAATCCAAAGAATAACTTTATTCTGGACCTCATTGGATCTTTCTACTGCGTTTGATCCTTGGTCTCCCTTGCCTTTGCAAAACTCTCTGCTCCCCTCTTTCGCTTGTTAGCTTCTTATTCCCTGGTTGTTCTGCCCTTGTCTCCTCTTGCTCCTGTCCCTCAACCTCCTCTTGAAAGGCTGATGTTCTCTGCAGTTCAGTTCTTGACCCTTTTGTCTTCTCATTTTATATGATCCCCAGTGGTGATCTCGCCAGCTCAAGTTCTGACAGGTAACTTCCAAATCAGTACCTTCAAACCCAGCCTCTGCTCTGAATTTCCTTCCAGACATCTTCCACCAGTCTTATAAGTTCCTCAACATATCAAGTATGGACTCAGCATTTTCTCCCATAAACACCCCCCTTCTCATTTCCCTCTCCTAGTGACTGGCTCCCCTACCTATGCAGCCTCCAAGTCAGAATATTCAGAACACTCAATGTCATCTCCTTTCCTGTGATCTATTCACTATCAGTTACCAGTCCTGTCAATTTAACTTACTAAGTATTTCTCAAAAGTCTTTCCTCCATTCTCCCCAGAACTTCTGCCCCAGTTCAGGCCCTTATCGTTTCTTGCTTGGATTCCCAGTAGGTCTCGATGCCCCTAGGCCTTCCTTCTCAAATCAGTCCTCCTCAGAGCAGGAGGATCTATTTTTAAAACATGACTCTGACCGTGTTATTCTCCCGCTTTAATCACTTGGATAAAGTCCAAGCTGCTTAACATGGTGTAAAAGGCCCTTCATGATCCGTCTCTGCCAGTTCCTCCACCCTCACCTCCCATGGCAGCCGCCTCTAATCTTCATTCTCAGTAACACTGACCTGCCTGTGGCCACCCCTCCCCTTATGTCTTATGCTCCAGTTTACACATAGCCTCAGCTGTTGCTTATGTCTCTGCCTTTGCTCCTGCTGTCCTTCCTTCCTGTAATGCAAGCCCTACCCCACCATCATTGGCTGGATGGGTCCCACTGGGTTAAATACCCTCAGGGCTGTCTTAATACCGACTGTCACCTCATTTACTGCCCTGCCATAGTGTCTGATAGCTTTGATGCTTGTCCCTTATTTTTCTGTTTCCCAACTATGCTTTGAGTTTCCCCTTAAATGGAAGCTTAAAGATTCCCAGATTGCTTTTGCCCAGCCCGGAAATTTATCTACTGGTAGCAGACACCTTAAGGGGTATAGTGTTAGAAGGCATAGTTATCCTCCCTGACACCTGTCTTTCTTTTCTTTTTCCTTTCAAAAAAATTTATTATATGTTTATTATGTGCTTTGCTGGAAACTGGAACTCAGTGACAGAGTGATGGACGGGGTCTTTAATCTTGCGATGTTTACAGATATGTGGGTCCCCTTGGTAGTCCTAGCCTATTGGCTATTCTGTAGCTCAAAAGTTATCCTAGTACATTTATATTTTCTCCCTCTATCATCTTTTGAGATGACAAATTCTATAAATTATTATGCGCTAGGTGGAGTAAAGAGCAGACTAGCATGGAAGTTGAGAGCTTTAGATTTGGAAAGTTTAGAGTTCAAATCCGGCTCTCCCACAGGCTAGATGTTTGACTTTGGTCTAATTCTTTAACTTCACTGAGCATCAGTTTCCTTATAAGTAAAAATCAGAGACTAAGAATACCTAACTCCTAAAATATGTGTGGGTATTATATGTGATAACATTTGTAAAAAACGCTCAGCTCAGTGCCTGGCACAAAGTAAGTACTCGGTGGTAACCATTGTTCCTATTGCTCAAATATCAAAGGGTGTGGTATAGAAAAAATCATAGGAATTAAGACCGTAGGCAAATCACTGAAACTCTCTTGGCTTTTAGAAAGTAAGGGAGTGGTAGATGTGCTAATCAATGCCTCCTCACCTGTCACCCTGCTTAGAGAACCAACCCATCTCAAGTCTTGGAGCAGCCCTTTGTGCTGCGCCTCTACTTGCCCTGATCACAGCTGATGGAAGCAGAGGGGGACTCTTGACTCCAGCTGGGCCAATCAGATCTCTTGGCAGGAATTTGAGATTTGGATACCGAGACACTGACTCAGATGAGGAGGAGGAAGGCATGTAGTTGTGATGGAAGTCGGAAGGTTAAAGTCGTGAGTATAAGTCTGGGTAATGGGAAAGCCATGGAGTATATATAGAGCAAGTACATGTGAAAACAGAGGACAGAGCGGAGAGGAGCAAGGATGGGAGAGTGGTCATTCTGCTCTGAGGGTGGATAAAGAAATTTTGGCACCTGAGATTCCAGCTTGAGTTCTGGCCAAGCCTTGTTTCCTGTTTTTGTGTCACTGAAATTGACTGTTGTGTCATCATAGGAAGCCCCTTTTCTTAGACTAGCTTGAACAGGTCTCTGTCCCCAGCAATTAAATGATCCCTAGTCTCTAAGTTTCCTTTCCAACTCAGAAACTGTGCACTATGGTTTTACACTCTCCTTTTAGTCTCCTACCTAAGGGTTTGGTAAAAGAACATTGTGGTGACTTCATTTAGGTTGTTCTTTAATATATGGATTTTGGTCATGTCTTCATACCTACAGAGTGAGGAATCTTGAATTTTTAAAGTTTTTCTTCAAATGGATCCTTTCTCTTCTTTCTCCTGGGACTTTTTTCAGTAGATCTCCCCTCCCATGTTTTTTCCCAAAAAGAGAAAAATAAATGAATTCTCAGAGAACTTTAAGTTTAAGGGAAATTTAAATTTAAAAGAGTTTAAGTTTAAAGGAAGACTAATGCTTGCTAGGATTTCAGATGCCCGTATTTTGCTGATCTTTTGGGCTGTGACAAGCAGGCATTGAGCTCAGAAATAATCTTTGATGAATCCAAATTCCCTTCCCTGGATTTGGCTCCAAATCCTTCAATTTATTTAAATATTCTAGAATTTTTATCCCTAAACATTGCCCATATTAAAACAGACCTGTCACTTTTCTTCTTAACTGTCTCCTGAGTTGGTTGGACCTGGGAGTATTAGCAACAGCGTGTTGTGTGGGGACACAGGAAGGGAAAGTCCATGCACCCTGGGGCGGGCAGTGCTGGGGGAGGCTTCTTCTGTACTATCCGAATGGTAGCCACATGCAGCTATTTCAATTCAAATTAATTAAAAATAAATAAAATTAAACATTTAGTTTTTCATTTTTACTATCCACTTTTCAAGTCTTCAATAACCAAGTGTAGCTAGTGGCTACTGTATTGGATAGTGCGGATATAGATTTTCTCCAATATTGCAGAAAGTTATGTTGACAAGGCTGCCCAGAGGGACCTAGTATCTAGTTCAAGGAAGCCTGCCATAGGAGACGAGTCCAACAGATTTAGAGACTGAGTCCTGAGTGGAAGAGAGGCGCGATGGTGGCTCCTGGAACAGGTGATATTTGAAGACGTCTCTAGGTAGCAATGGCCCAATCAACCAGCTGGAGTTTAGAGACAGGTCTCCAGCTCCTGGGGAGGAGTAATGTGTTAGACAGTATAGACTGGGCTTGGTTGTGGAACAAACCCCCAAACTCAGTAGCTTAACACATTAAAGGTTTATTTCTCTATCATGAAGTCCAGTGAGGGTCGGACAGCCCTTTTCCAAGATTGCAAGTGAATTAAGAGATGGAGGATACTCATAACTATGTTGACTCAGAAGTGAAAACCTTTGCTTCTGCTCACAGCCTATTAGCTAAAGCTAATTACTTGGCTCCAACTCATCTGTAAGAGTGGCTTGGAGATGTAGGGGATCATATGCATATTTGGTCAGCACTAACTATCTCTAGAAGAACTAGAAAGAGCAAGGTAGGTCCCCAGCCCGTAAGCAATGGTGTTCTGTAAGGTAATAAAGGCAGGGACTTTCAACTGTGAGCTCCTTGGGGATGGAGTCAATGCCAGCAGTTGCATGGCGCCTAACACATAGAACGTACTTAATAAATAATTGCTGGATTATGTTGACCCAGGTACCAGAGCTGGGGCCCAGGGTGGCCATTGGGTCCCAGAAAGAGGGCAGACCTGATGCTGAGGTTAGGAGGTTGGGCTAAACTTGTAAAGGCCCTCTCATTTCGGATGGAGGCCCCAAAGGCAGGACTGAGCTGGCAGTTCAGGCCTCAGCCATGGGGAGAGGGAGACTGAAGGGACTGAGTAGCCAGCACCATTGTTGTGTTTTGCCCATCCACACAGGTTCCCTAGGTCTCTCTCTAGCCTAATCTCTTCAGCTTAGTATTTTACTTCCGGAAATAATTTAATGTTGACTGCAAAAGTGGAGATTTTATTGGAAATGCCCTTATCAAGATCATTGGTAAAGACCTAGTACTGATCCTTTATGTTTATCGCCCTGGAGAAGTGACCATCCATTTATTTGCATCCTTTGTTTTCTGTTTCTGAACCCATTCCTTGCTTCTAACAAAATCACTTTCCTTATGTACCCATCATGCCCTGATTTCTTATAGTCTTTGAAATGGAATCTTCCCAAAGGCTTATTGAAAGTCTGAGTAGATTATATCCACCAGTTCCCTTATCTACATGTCTATTTATTCGCTTCTAGAACACCCATAAATAAACATTGGCTCTGTCCCAAGGTTCAATCCTTGGGGCTCTGTTCCTGTCTCTTTATTCTCTCACTTAAGGATCAGGTCTACTGTTAAGGCATTAACTGCCTCCTCTCCAGGGATGATCTCTACAACTCTGCCCTCTTTCCAAGCTCCTATTCTGCATCTGCAACTGATGGCTCCCTCTCTATATATCTAAAACAGAGTATAACACCTCCCCTCCAAAACTCACTCCCCCTCTTGGCTTTCCTATTTCTGTCTATTGTATCATCAGCTTTCTAGTCACTCAGGCTTAACACCATGACTCAGGTCTGACTCCTCACTCCCTCCCCGTGTTCCCATCCCATATCAAATTAGTCATCAAGTCCTGTGCTTCCTCTGTCGTGCCTCTCAGATCTCTTCCTTTCTTTCTCTTTTGCACTGTCATTACTTAAATTTAGGCCCCTGTGGCTTTATTCTTGCAGCATCACAAGAGCCACTTTGCTATGCTTCCTCTTCTACCAACTCATCTGACATTCAGTCATATTAAGCCACTGGGTTTGGAGACATCTAGACCTGTATTCAAATCCTGGTGCTGTCACTTATAAGCTGTATGACCTTGGGTCATCTCTCTACATCCCAATTTTCTTTTCTCTAAAATACAATTAACAATAATTAAGAAATCAGTAAGTGTTAGCTATTATTACTGTGTTTTAAGCATTGTCCTAGATGTGGTGGGCATTATCTCATTTAACCTCCCACAATAGCATTATGAAGTATTATTATTATCCTTATTTTAAAAGGAGGAAGCTCAGAAAAATTAAATAATTTGTCAAAAGTCACATAGCTAGTAAGTATCAGAGCTCATGTTTAAACCTAGGCAGTTTGATTCCATCTAACAACTCTGCTATTCTCCCTCCTAACACAGTAGGTACTCAATAAATGTTCATTATATTGATAATCAGCATCCTAGAATGTAGCTTTAATCTTCCTGCTAAAAAGTCTCCAGTGGTCATACATTGTAGAATAAAGTCCAGTAAGTTTAAAATTGTATGACAGTACCCACTGCATAAAACATTTCAATATCTTCCCATGAGGATTATAATTTAAAAAAATCCATCACATACTGATGCTTCTGGTTGTGATAGAGTTATTATGTATTAGATTAATACTCCTAGTAACAAGCATAAAAGCTGGGTAAAACTATACAATGGTTACTTGGAAGTATAAGAGAGCATCCAAGGCAGTCAGGACATGAAAGAGTTAAAAACCCTAAAGAGATAAATTTATATTTTTAAATGCATATATTAGAAAAGAAAAGCTTAAAGTCAATTATCTAAGTATCTCTTCCAAAGAGGCAGAAAAAAACAACAATAATTAATCCCAAAGAAAGTTAAAGGAAAAAAATAAAGAGCAGAAACCAATAAGTAGAAGATAAATGTACAATAAAGAAAATCAACAAAGCCAAACTTTGCTTCTTTCAAAACTCTAATAAAATTGATAAAGCTCTAGCAAGACTGATTGGGAAAATGGGAGACAAAAAAAAATGACCTAAGAATGAAAAAGGAGTCATTACTACAAGCCCTATAGATATTACAAAGATAATAAGATGATGTAATGAATGACTTGAAGCTAATAAATTTGAAAATTTATATGAAATGGACAAATTCCTAGAAAAAACAAATTTACCAAAACAAACATAAAAAGAAATAGAAAATTTAAACAGTTCTATACTATTAAAGAAGATAATTCTTATTTTAAACCTTCCATAAAGAAAACTCTAAGCCCAAATGACTTCACTGGTAACTTCTTTCAAAATTTTAGAAAAAAAAATTGCCAATCTTAAACAAGCCCTATCAGAAAAATAGAAAAGAAAGAAATACTTCTCAACTCATTTTGATGAGGTGAGTATAACTTTGATACCAGAACTTGACAAGGATATTACAAGAAAGGGAAATCACAAACTAATCTCCCTCATGAAAATAGAGGCAACTGTAATAAAGAAAATATGAAAAAAGTTTAATGCAGCAATATATAAAAAGAATAATATATCATGGCCTTGTGGGGTTTGTTCCAGGAATACAAGAATGAACTCAACACCTAACATTAGAAAAATCCATCTATGTAATTTATCATATTTAAATAACAAAGAAGAAAAATCATATAATTATCTCAAAAAATGCAGAACAAGTCAGCCCAGTGGCATAGTGTTTGGGTTTGCACACTCTGCTTTGGCAGCCTGGGGCTTACCGGTGTAGATCCCGGGTGCAGATCTAGGCACTGCTTATCAAGCCATGCTGTAGCAGGTGTCCCACATATAAAGTGGAGGAAGATGGGCACGGATGTTAGCTCAGAGCCAGTCTTCCTCAGCAAAAAGAGGAGGATTGGCAGCGAATGTTAGCTCAGGGCTAATCTTCCTCCCCCAAAAAAGCAGAAAAAAATGACAAATTTCAGAACTGTTCATGATAGAAAAAACTCTTAGGAAATCGGGAATAGAAAGGAACTTCCTTTCCTGATAAAAAGTATCTTCTAAAATTCTACTCAATGGTGAAATATTGACAGTTTCCTACCTGAAATAATGATACTAGTATGACTGCTATCATTGTTTCTATTCAGTATTGTATTGGATATACTAACCAGTACAATAAGACCATGAAAAAAATAAAAAGTATATGGATTAGTAAGAAAGAAAACAGCCACTATTTGCAAATGACATGATTGCTATGTACAATACCCAAAAGTATGTACAAATAAATTGTTAGAATTGATAAGTAATTTTAGCAAAATCTTAGCATTTCTATATATTAAGAGAAAATAATTAGGAAATGAAATTAAAGAAAGATGACATTAGAATAGTATTAAAACTATCAAATAACTAGAAATAATTGAATCAAACAAATCTAAAGAAAACTACAAGACGTTACTGAGAGAAAAAAATAAATGGAGAAATGTTTTCATATTGAAAGTCTCAATATTATAACTTTGTCAATTTTCCTTAAATTGACCTATAAGATTAATGTGATTTCAATCATGATGCCAGTAATATTTTGTTTGTGAAAATTAACAGACAGATTCTTAAATTTACATAGAAATTCAAAGACAAAAGTAGCCACGACATTCTTGAAGAAGATCACAGCTGAAGGAGGACAAGGTTGGATACCAAGATTTATCATAAAAGTAAAGTAGCTAAGGGGATGTGTTGATGGTACAAGGATAACTACACAGATCAAAGGAGCAGCATGTAGAGTCTAGAAGCAGACCTACATGAATATTGTTCCCTGATTTATGACAAAAGTGCATTGTTGTCCAGAGTGTAAAAGAGGGTCTTTTCAATGAACGGTGTGAGTTCAATGGGTATGTATATGGAAAAATGAATCTCGACTTCCATCTCACACTAAACACAAAAACCAATCCAAGGAGGATGGTGGACCTCAATGTGAGATGTGAAACAATAAGGCATTCAGAGGATCACAGAAAACTATCTTCATGATCCTGATGTAGGAACCGATTCCTTAAGACACACGAAAAGAGCTAACCATAAAGGAAGAGATTAATAACATTAAGTTCTTCTTTACATGTATACACATATATCACAAAAAGTCCTTCTACAGAATGCTTAAAGAATGTCAAAAAAGGAAATAATGAGCGGAAGAAAGAAAGAAAGATAAAAAGAGAGGAAGGTGGGGAGGGGAGGGGAGGGAAGGAAGGAAGGAAGTAGATACGCTTCTTCCCCCATGGGCAAAAGCTTGGACACACACTTCGCAAAAGGGAATATCCAAATGGCCAATTTGAGAAAGTGCTCAGCCAATGAGTCACCAGGAAAACACAAACTAAAACCGTGATAAAACATCACTGTATATACAAGATTAGCTAAAATTAAAAAGGAGAGAGACAACATCAAATATCGGCTTGGCATAGAAATGCTGTAATCTCATATACTGCTGATGAGAGTGTAAACTGGTACAACCACTTTGGAAAACTTTCCAGGAGAATCTACTGTAGCTAACTAGACCTCTGACCCAGGAATTCCACTTTTGGATGTATGACCAAAAAATAAAATAAAGTAAAGAGTGCATATTTAGGACAAAAGATTACACAATTGCTCCTAGCACCTATTTATTTCTAAAGATTTTTTTATCACCCAAAACAGAAACCCTATATCCATTAAGCAATAATTCCCCTTCCTCTTTTGCTAGCCTCTCTGATATTCTTTCTGCCAAGGATAGGGACTTTTTGTCTATTCTAGATATATCATGTAAGTAGAATCATACAGTATTTGTCCTTTTGTATCTGGCTTATTTCACTTAGCATAATGTTTTCAAGGCTTGTCCTCATTGCATGGAGCTATGGTTCATTCATTTTTCATTGCAGTATAATATTCCATCATATGACTATACTACGTTTTATTTACCCATTCTATTGTTAATGGATAGTTTTTATCCTAGTTTGAGGCTATTACAAATAATGTTGCCAGGAACATTCTTGCAGTCTTTGGTGTTCATATGTTAGAGTGTGCTAACTTTGTGAAAAATAATTGAACACTTAGGATTCGTGTCCTTTCCTGTAAGTCATACTTCAATAAAAAAGTTTATTAAACAGAAAGTGAGGGAGAAAGGGTGGAGGAGAGAAGAGAAAAGAGAAAAGAAAATGCATAGCATGGCCTATAAAGCCCTATTAAGTAAGACCTTGAACAAAACCCTGGAGATCTTGGAGTGCTGGCTCAACAAGGCCACTTTGGTTTCCTGCTTCTTGTTGCCTAAAGACCCTGGAGAAGACACAGCAGCTTCCTCAGGACCCTCCTGAGCAAGGAGGTGAGTGGTGGAGGTGGAAGGCGAAACCAGCAGGCCAACTGGACTGTCTTCATTCAGAGCTGGCCAGCCGTGTGGCTTCGCTTATCTTTTTGCAGCCCCCAGGAGAGCATGAGGAGACGAGACCAACACGGCTCGATTCTATGGGAGCCGCCCACGTTCCCTGGAGCTGTTTGTCTGGGGCTCTCAGTGCAGTGGGGGGGAACCTAGCAGGCTGGCAGGGTCTTCCCATTCCCAGTCAGTCGTGGGCTGGGCTGCACTAGCCTCAGCTTGGGCACTGGGAGGTCTCCACTTGTTTCTGTCTTCCCTAGACCCCCATGAGTCGAGAAGACCCAGCCTCATCCTTTTTTCTCTCTGTTTCAGACCCACTGGCCTTCACTCCATCCCTTACATATTTCTTGTCCTTTCCCACCTTGGGATCTTCTCTCGTGTGGTTCCTGCTGCATAGAATACTTCCGCTTCTTCTTTTAGCCTGACCCCTCCCTTCCCTCAGATGTCAGGTCAGTCCTCACGTCTTCAGGAACACTTGCTCTACTGGCATCTGTTAAGCGCTCTCATCTCATCGCACTCTTCTTATCATAGCTCTTGCCAGTTTCAGTTTGTGGATATCTGATCCGTTTCTGAGTCTCCCTGTAGACTACAAGCTCCCTGAGGGCAGGTCTGTGCAGCTTTTGTCCACCATTCAGATCTGATGGCAGCACATGCTTGGCAAAGAGTGAATGCATGCATGAAGGAATGAAGGAATGAATGGGTGAGTTAATCCAAGGCTCAGAAGGAGCCTACAGTCACGTATCCAGCTATCAGACTCAAGCCCTCATTCCTGATGGTTCCTTTAACTTATCTCTGTGTTAGGCCACTCACCCCTCCACCAGCACACGCACACACACACACACACACGTACGTATATTCCCCCCACACATGCACACCCACACTCACACCTAGCTGAAAGCTGGGCCACTGTGCTCTCTTTCCTTCCTCCTCTCCACTTCCTTCAGCTGTTTTCCGGCTGCTTATTGGCACGGGCTAACATCATGATGCTACAGGTGGGACCATATGAAATTGTGTGGCGCCTCTCCCTGCACACCAGTCAGGACGAGCCGCAGTGGCGGTGGGGTGAGCTGACTGTGTTCTTCTGACTTGCTTTTTGATTGATCTCCTTTGTGCTCATGGGCCTGGGCGGCTCTTCCTGTTGCTCTGGACCAGGCAGGAGGCATGGGAACCTTTTCAAGCTGACACTAGGACAGCTGAAGTGAACTTCAAGCGGGTTGTGAGTGCCTGTTACTTCAGCCCCACCCTGCCATCAAACTCCCATCTTTCCAGTGAATGACTTTGCTGTTCTGGGTCATGGTTTCAGCATTCCAGTCAATTTCCCACTCATCACATGGCCCAGTGGACCGAGACTCAGAGCCCAGGATCCCAGCCCCTGATGCCACCCCCACCCAAACCCACTGCCCCCCCACAAACTGATGGTGTTTCTGAAAGCAGGAACTAGAACATCAGGGATTGAGGAGCTGAACAAAGAGGCAATTTATTAAGTGTCCTGCAAGACAGGGGTGATGGGGTGGGGGGGAGGCCAGAGTCCTGTCTCCCTTGGGCAGGCGGGACCCTCCAGAGGCTGCCTGAGCACCTTCCAGATTCGAGGTGGGCCCCCTCCTCCCTGACCCTGAATGACAGATGGATACGTGGTCACACTGTTGGCTCATCCCCTCCAGAGCTTCTCTCCAACTTTCACCCCTTGTAGCCAAACTCAACTTCTTTTGCTTTATTTAAACGTTGACTCTGTTTCTTCCATTCTGGAGACAAAGAACGGTTGCTTTAACAGCCTTCGTTCATTCGTTCGCCGCTATGTGAATACCATGCGCCACACCCTGTGCTGAGCGAGTGGCGGCAGCACAATGGACATGGTCCCTGTCCTCACGGGGTTTCAGATTAATTAACAATAAACCGGCAAATAACTATGGATTGTAGCGGATGAGCTGAGGAAGAAAAATTAGCTGTTGTTGTAGAGAGCGAAAGGAGGAAGAAGGGGGAGACAGAGGGAGTGGCTGCTTTAGATCTGGGGGCCAAGGAAGACTTGTCTGCAGAGCTTCTCTGCAGAAGCTGAGAAGGAGCCAGACACTAAGCATGAGCAGTGTGGGGAAGAGCATCTCTGGGGAAAGGAACAGTGTGTGTGAAGATGCTGGGCAGCAGAGGTGCTGCCCCAAAGTGGGCCCGGCCCTTCTACAGCGGACGCGGTGTACCCTCCGGCCTCTGTCCCTCCAGACAAATGCCTCTTTCTCCTCCAGCAGAAGCCTCATGCCAGCCCACCCAGCCCTGCCAGCAGTGTCAGCTGATCGCTGGGCACTTACAATCAACAAAGAGGGAGAGAATTAGGAGCAGGGAAAATTCCCACCAAAGTCACCGAGGTCATCTGGAGCGGGATACAGGCTGCGAGGAGAGCATTCTTTCTGCTTGCATCTCTCCCCACATTCCAACGGCCTAGGAGTGATACTAATCGCTGCTGCCACCACCACAACTGCTTGCATTCCTGTGGCATTTTACTGTTTATAAAAAAAACTTTTACGTGTATTTGCACATGCGGTCTTCCCAACACCTCTGTGAGTAAGATAAATAGGAATGACCACCTCCTTTTTCTGACGAGCATGTTAATGGTTGCCTGGTGCTGGCGTCTTCCCTTAGATCCACTCTGCCCGCTAAAAACCCCTTATTTTTACTTCTTTAATTTTGCTAGTCCCCCTGTCCCCATTCTCTCCCTTTCCCTGAAGACTTCTCCGGAGAGAAGGCCTGGCAATGGGGTATGGGGTGGTTTGTACCCATCTGTGTGGCTGCTGTTCGCTGCCTGCTTTTCAGCCATTCCCTCCTTTCTTGCTAATAGAGTCCCAGCTTTTGTTCAGGTGGAAATGTCCCCAGCCCCAGGGGATGAATCATAATTGGCTTACTCCAATCACGGAAATCTGATCCCCATTGATAGTAACTGGTTCAGGGACGGGCATGGGACCCAGTTCTGGCCAATGAGATGTAAGTAAACGTCTGGGGGATTCTGAGAATGGTTTTACTGCCTGATAACAAGAGAGCTAAGGGAAAAACTAATATCCTTTTTTTGCCCCTGAACTCTTTCTTCTAGCTAGGTGGGTAGGGATGCAGATTTGTGAGGATGTGATGCTTGGAGCTTTGGTAGCCATCTTGTGATGATGAGGGTGGCACAGCCAAGGATGGACAAAGCCTGGTGTCTTCACATCAGTGAGCACTGATCCAACCCTGGGGCCACCTATCTCTGGGCTTCTTATAAATAAGCAATACGTGTGCTTGAGGTTTAAATCTTTAAATCTTTGCCACTCACAGTTTGAGTCCTGGACCCAGAGCATCAGCATCACCTGGGAGTTTGCTAGCAATGCAGAATTTCAGGTTTCATCCAGGCCCGTTGAATCAGACACTGCATTTCCAAAAGATCCTGCAGGAGACTGGTATGCACATTAAAGTTTGAAAGGCACTGGTTTAAGACAGTTTAAGTGGGACACATTTTTCTGAAACTTGCAGTCCACAGCATGCTGACTGATGGCATGCCTCATGCTCAGGCTTTCTTAGAGCTCTTGGAGCGGTCATCTGATTCCCAGACTCCAAAAGGCAGGGGCTCACCCCCATGTCTCCATCCAGGGTCGGAGCTCCAGGAAGAGCAGTTGAGAGAAACCATTTTTGGTCTCTTGGTGCTGCCCTGACGTAAGGCAGGGGTGCCCCAGGGAAGAGAGAATAGCTGTTGATGAGCGGCAACCCCCAGGCCTAAAAGGAAAGGTCTGGGCAGGCTCCAGGGCAGAATGCAGGGTTAGGAGCCAATGACTACCCTTTTGCTGAATAGAGTGGACTACACAAAGGGCAGTGGGAACTGGCCCAGGAGGTCTTGGGGAACCTGAGGGAACATTCTTCCCACGCAGAGATTGAGGCAGGAGCCAGGGTTGAGAGGAGGGACTCTGGGGGCCTGGGTGGGATGGGCTGGCCCATGAAGATGGCCTGGCTCTCTTTTCTGAGGCGATTGCAGATCTGGCTTTGGAACCTGGTAACCTTTCCAACCCTTGGGGATGCACCCGGGCTTTCAGTTCTGTTTTGCACCCGAATAGTTTTGCCTGTCTTTGCAGGGGGGATAAGAGAGGCTCTGCTTGATATCAGGTCTCTGAAGAAGGTCCATCTACTTTCTAATGCCCAGTTGAACAGCAGCGTCTGCCTTGGGAGAAGGAGAATTGGTCCAACTTCTAAGGGCATTAGAGACAGTATCTAATAGCGCTTTTATGACCGGATGTCTCAGCGCAGGACCCGGGACACACGCATTCATGCAGACTGTCCCACCCATTTGCTCTCTGCCTGATAGATTGTGAGTCAGGTCCCCCTTTCCTCTCCCCAGCTACTTTATGGGGCACATGGTGATCTGCTTATTCTGGGAATCAACATAACAAAGTAGTTTAGAGTGTGAAATCTGCAGTCAGACACAGCTGGTTGGAATCCTGCCTCTATTGCTCATTAGCTGTGAGGTGTTGGACAAATTAACCTCTCCGAATCCCAGTTTCTTCATCTGTGAAATGGGAACAACAGTACCCCCCTCCTGAGGTCGGTATTAAGATTGAATGTCCAGCCCTCAGGAAGCATCCAATAATAGCGGCTGTCATTATTAATACTCCATGTGTCTCTGAAAGTGACTGTTGGTGATCCCGTGTGCCTGGGAACGGAGGCACAGGCTGGGAACCAGAGTGCGCCTGAGAAGGTGCAGGCTCAGTGCAGTGAGGGTGTCCGGGACGTGGGCACTGGAGGCTGGATTCCCAGGCTGGACTCATCCTGACCACCTGACTGGATGAAGCAGAGAGAGAGACAGAGAAGTGGAAGCTTCTTTGCTGTCCCAGAAACTATCTCCTCAGCATGGCCCCAACCCATCCAGCTGTGAAACTGAGCTCATTACCTGCTTCCTCACAGCTCCCTCGACTGGTTCTCTCCTCATTCTCGAAGCGGGTGCATGTGGGGGTGGAGGGTGGGGAATGCCTCTCAGCCCTGATTCCTGACTGGGACCCCTCTGGAATGGGCCTCTGTTTACCACAGGGAGCTCTCTGCTGCGGTCCACTCTCTCTTCCCTATGGTTTCCTTCTTTAGGAAAGGACTTCCACACCCTCCCGACCCGCCTCCGGTGGCCCCCTCCTGTGCACGCCCGGCTCACTGTTCCTCCATTCACTCAGTCTGCTATTATGAGTCATCACGTGCCTGGTATGGGGTGGGCGCTGTGCTAGATGCCGGGGACACAACAGTAAACAAGAGGCAGCTCCTCCAATTACTCAGTGGTCTGACAGACGCTGGAAGGGATTCAGGGCGTGACTGGGTTTGATGAGCTGCTGGGTCAGCAGGCAGCCCCCTCTTCCAGTGGCAGCAACACATGGAGAAGGAAAAAGGGGCTCCATCTCAATTTCGGTGAACCCCAGCATGGTGTGGGTGTAGGAGGTGGCTCCTCCTGGGTGCTGTGGCTTTGGGAGCCTGGGGCTCCAGCAGGGAGGCATGGGAGGCACTGGAAGGAGGGAGCTGCCCCCTGTGTGGTTTGGGGGGCTGTGAGAGGCAGAATGTGAAGAGACTGTTTGTGAGCACAGTTGAGGCCCTCTGGGGAGGCCCAAAAATAACCAGAGGGGATGTTGGTGTGGGTGAAAGGGGCTGAGATCTTGCAGTCCTAGAAATCAGCATGCCTTCAGGCATTCCCATTAATGTGTCCTCCTGTGTACTCTAGGCTGCAGAAGACTTGGTGTCTTAGTCTGCTCCAGCTGCCATAACAAAGTACGGCAGACAGGGTGGCTTAAACAAGGGACATTTATTTCCCACAGTTCTGGAGGTTGGGCCATCCAGGACCAAAAGCCCAGCAGATTCAGCTCTTGGAAAGGGCTCTCTTCCTGGCTTGTAAATGGCGACCTTCTCACTGTGTCCTTACATGGCAGAGAAAGAGGGAGGAGAGAGAGACAGAGAGAGTAAATGCTCTGGTCTCTCTTCCTCTTCTTATGAAGACAATATTCGCATCATGGGGGCCTCAGCCTCATGACCTCATCTGAACCTAAGTACATCCCAAAGGCCTGACCTCCAAAAACCTTTGCATCCGGGGTTAGGGCTCCAACATATGAATTTTGAGGGGACACAAACCTTCAGTCCATGACACGCAGGAAATATGGGTTGCCCCAGAACAGAGCCACATTGCATTCAGAGCAGAGATTCACCTGCCTCCTTCCACTTTCCCCTCTTCCTCCTTTCCCAGCTGGTCATGTGTGGTTGGCACAAGGGGCTTGATGCCACCTACCTCCCAGAAATATTCACCAGAAAGCAGAAATCAGCCTTCGATAGAACCTTGGTTTCCAGGATGGGGCTGCATCAGTATAACTTGCACCCCCACACGTGTTCAGAAGGCAACTATCTCCCCTGGGTGTGATCCCCGTGGTCCCCTCTGCCTCCAATCCCTGTCCTGCTCCTTACTCATGTGACTGTTCCGGAAGCCATATATCCCAAAGGGCTGGGGCTTTGGGAACAGGATTCCTCCAAATGGCTTTCCTGGGGCTCAGTCATCTATCATCCCTTCTCTAGCCACACTTTCTCATGTGGCCAGCTGATCTCATCCAGTCTCATGACTCTAAATAACGTCCCTTGGCCAATGACTCCCAAGTTCAACCACTTACACTCGACGTCTTCACTTGGATGTCTAATATGCATTTTAATTCAGCTTAACAGAGCTTTTAATAGCACTTCTCTACCCCAAACTGTTCCGGCTTTTCCCCACAGCAATAATTAGTATCCCATCTACCCAGTGGCTCAAGACAGAAACTTTGGAGAAATCCTCGATTCCTCTCTTTCTCCCATCCCCTACCTCTACTTCATCAGCAAGTACTGTTGTCTTCACTCCTAAAATATCTCTAGTACCCTAGTACTTACTCTCTTATCTCCTGCTTCCTCCCCAGACAAAACCACACATCCTCCCCTGCACTTGGTCAGGGCCTCCTAGCTCATCTCCTTCCTTCCAGTCTTGCCCTCTTCAATCCATTTTCCAAATAGCATTCTGAGAGCTTTCTAAAATGCATTATTACTTCCAGTGGCTTCCCATTGCTTCTAGACTAAAGACCAGTGGCCTGGTGTGGCCTCCTCCGTCCTGTCCGATCTGCCCCGCCTGCCTCTCTGCGCTGTTCTCCTTTCAGCTGTCCACATTCTCACTGACTGGAATGTCCTCCCTCCAGATCACCACGTGGCTGACTCCTTATACCATGTGGGTTCACCTCAAATATCCCCCACTCATAGAGGCCTTCCTTAAATCACATTTAAGCAGCCCCCCATGCCAACTCAGCCACTCTCTACTTCATTCCCCCTTGGGCTGTTTATTATTCTCTGTGATTATTTGATTTCTCCCCCTCCCCACCCCATGTGTTTACTCTCGCTCCAGCATTTAGAACAGGTGTAGAACAATCAGTGGTCAATAAATATTTACTGAGTGAGTAAATAAATGAAGGAATGAATCATGTGAACACTTTTAAAAAGCTGTTTGTGGTAGGAAGATGAGACTAGAAGAAGAGGCTCAGTGCCAGAAGGGACCTTTGTCGAACGAGAATTTTCCCCTCTTGAACACTGTCTACATGCCAGTTCTTATGTGTAGTCTCACCGAATCTTCGACAATCCTAAGAGGTATACGCTATTATGACTTTCATTTTATGTATGAGAAAAGTGAGAGAGACAGAAGTATAAGAACTGGCTGAAGCTCATACAGCTAATGAATGATACAGATGGGACCCAGCCCCCTCCATCATGTGGCTCTCGAGGAACTTTCTCCTCCCCCACTCATATGCTCCCTTTGAGTCTGGGGGAGTCAGAGTGTCATAATGCCAATCTTGGGGGATGCCGGCTTCTGACCCAGGAACAAAGAGGATGGTAAGTCTTGCCTTCTGTATGCCTTGTGGGAGGTTCTAAGGTCAGGGGAGCTCTGCAGAGGCCGCTCTACTTTTCTTGAGCTTTGTACAGCAGAGAACTGCTAAGCTGCTCTTTCCCTTCCTCTGGATATGAGGCAGCACACAGACTTGAGGACAGGAGGACAGGAGCATTAAGTGACAGTGATTCCTAAAGTCGAGGAATGGATGAAATGACTCTGCAGGGCCAGATTGAACCTGTGAAAAGTAAGTATACATTAATCTGCACTGAGGCTCTAGAAATGTCTCCTGCCCGGCTGGAGAGAAATGACCAGTAGATTGACCACCTGCTCTTGGTCTGTCTCAGTTCTGGCTGCTGCTCAGGGCTGGGGCTAGCGCCCATGACCTTGGGAGGGGTCCCCAGGGTGTATTCAGGAAACAGCCCGTTGAGTAATGGAAGTCTCAATCAGAGGCTGTGATAGATCTATTTTCAGCTGCTCCCTGTTGGGATGTGATTGATTCCCAGGGAACCTGTATCCCTTTTCTTACTTATTGAGTGTGGGTGATGGATTTTTGACAAGATTGATTTTGACCTGAATACTGCTGAGCTAAATGAATCAACATTGTCAATTTCTCTGCCTGGTCCTGAAGAATAGTTAGGTGGATAAGGACATTTTTCTTTCTCTTGAAGTACTTTAAGCTTCCCTGGCTGCCCAGCAAAGGCTCCCTCTGCCAGCGCCCACTGGCTGCCCTCACAGCAGTGCCTTCTCGGGGGCGCAGATGGACAGGTCAGCTTCCCCTTTCTTCTTTGTTCTGTCGAGGCCGGGTCCCAGATCACGCCTACTCTCTGTGCGTGTGGGGCCCTGCTTCTTTCACCATGATCCAGCCAGAAATATGAGCTGAAAAATGGGCTTGGCTGTGTGACGAGGAGAGAGAGATTTTTGTCTCATCTCTTTCTCTGATAGCGGTGATTCCTGAATCGGCATATTACTTACTTTCCCCCAAACCTATGATAAATATCCAGTCTTTAAGGCCTTGCTGATGGATGGATCCTAGCTTCTCGGGATGGGATTTTCACATCAATCTTTTTGTCCTCAGCGTCTAAGCAGATAGTCACATGAACAGTCAGTCCTAAGACGTCTCAGCTCTCCCGGCCCTCTCTGCCTTCCCAGATTCTCACTGCGGCGTCTACCGCTGGGCTCGCCTGTAGGTTCCTGGGTCCTGACTGAGAGAGGAAGGGGTGAGGTCGATAGAGAGTGAGCCAGATGGCTGGCGGGGAGAGGGATTTGGGGCTGGGGATCTGGCCTTGCTCTAGGCCTCCTCTGCGTCTGAAGAATGGTCACCCTGAGAACCGGGTATCGTTCTCATTGTATTATTCATAATAGTTATGGTAGTGCATAAAATAAATGAAATTATCGTGACAATTCACACAGGAGAACTACCATTCAGTGCTAAACACTATTTGAGGGGCTCACTGTCTGTTACCTCTGATCCTGAGAACTACCCTACAAAGTACCATGAGTGACGTTTTGCGGATGAGCCAAATGGGGCTCACGAAGCTTCAACAGCCAGCTCAAGAGCACCGAGCTGGGGGCCGGCCCGGTGGATCAGCAGTTAAGTTCTCATGTTCCGCTTCTCGGCAGCCAGGGGTTTGCCGGTTCGGATCCCGGGTGTGGACATGGCACCACTTGGCAAAAGCCATGCTGTGGTAGGCGTCCCACGTATAAAGTAGAGGAAGATGGGCATGGATGTTAGCTCAGGGCCAGTCTTCATCTGCAAAAAGAGAAGGATTGGCAGTAGTTAGCTCAGGGCTAATCTTCCTCAAAAAAAAAAGAAAAGAGTACCCAGTTATCCAGGGGATCCAGGGACACCCGTGCTCTTTCTACAACGCCCCACTGCTCTACCCACCAATGGAGATTAGAGCCGAATGACACACACGAGTCAGACAGCCCAGGTAGGATGACAGCCAGACTCTCCTCGGGTGGCCAGACTCCACAGGATGCTGAGCAGACCAGGACCCAGGCTTCCTGCAGAGGAGCCCCAGGACCTGTCAGGCTTTCTGGTCCCTGCCCCTGCTCTGGCCGTTCATCCTCTGAGCTCTCCTCTAGGACCTGCCCTCCTGCTGAACCTCAGGGTATGGGTGCTGGCTGAAGCCTTCAAGCTTCTCGACCCTGTGGACACACTACTGCTTCCCGGGCTTACTTCCAGCTCCCAGCTCCCCTTTTGGCTCTCTCATTCCTTAGCCCATTCTCAACTTGCTTTCTAAACCCATTATTCTTTAACAATTATTTTAACAATGCTTTTAGCTTCTAAGGAAGCTCTTTAACTCATCCTCTGAGAGACCTTAGCGGCCAGCGGTGTAACCCAGCCTTCACAGAGTTCAAGAGAGGCACAACCTCTGGCCCTGGGGTCCATGTTTAGTTAATGGTCCAAGAGTCCAGGACCCAGGACTCTTGGGTCCAAGTCTGAAGGTTTTTTCATGACACCACATTTCCACCTCTATCTATTGTCTCTTTCCCCACAAACAACCCATTCACATCTCTAGGCTTTACTAGACTTTGCTCACATTGTCCTCACTCTAGGGACACTTGTTGAGATGATCTGGGGAGGTGGGGTACCCTGAGTGAAGACTTAGCCTAAGTATTATTACATGGCAGAATATTCTAGAAAGACAGGGCCCCTGCTCAACTGTGGGCTGTAATGAAACGGACACTCCTGAGTTTTTCTAATGGACAGACGCCTCTGAGCTACAAGCGGGTCATGAGCAAGGCCCTGGGAGGATGGCCCCCCTGCTTGCTGAAAGAGTTTCCCTGCCCCGGCCCCCATCAGACAACCTTGGGCGTGGCCGGGAGAGAGGGACTCAGGAGAGTGGTTCAGGGGCTGCGAGGGGAACCAAGGGCAGGGGTGGATGGCTGCAGCTGAGGCCTATAAATCTGCAGGCCTTTCAAGAGCACAAAGCCTCAGGCAGTGAGCCTGTGGGGTGTTGGGGGAGGCCAGGGGCAGTGCTGTTCCACTGGGCAGGAGCTGGGGGTGGGGAGAGGGTGGGAGAGGAGAGAGCCAAGGCTGGCTACATGGGTCCTCCCACGGAGTGGAGGCAGGGAGGCCCCTGGTTCCTGTCAGACTCTGGGGAGTTCAGCTTTCTTGGATCCTCTCTCAAATCTGATTTCCATACCTCCCTCTTAGTGAACTCGTCTCCTCTGTGATGGCTTAGGTAACTGAGGGGCTCCTCATGCAGCCTTACTAAGCCAGGGCAAGCCAAGTTACAACTTTTCTGGAAAGTTAACAGATTCTCAAGGAAAAAGGACAGAGATTCTAGATCAGCTGGGGCCAGGTGGGTCCGAGCACTCTTCTTTCAAAATCCGTGGTTTCAGGCCCCAGGGGTGGAAGGTTCTGCCCTGGGCCAGTGCCTGCCCAGCCAGCCTGTGGAGGGTTGCAAACCCCTCCCCTGGGCTCGCTCCCCTGCCCCACCCTCACTCTAAGTGATTTGATTTGTGCTGAGAGGAGTACAAATAACCCTTGGGATCAGAGTGGATAATTCTGGACTGCATCCATTGGGGTCATCTTACTGACTGGTTATTCATCTGGGTCCAGGGGGAGAAGGGAGGGGGAGGGGGAATGCCTGGCTGTCCATTAACTCCTTCACTGCTGGCCCGTCCTCTGCCTAGTTAATGTAGGAGCTTCCTGACATGCTTGAGGCACCTGCTCCCCAGGGCCGGGTACAGCCATCCCACGGTGGATCTGACCTTTCTGGTCAGGTTATGCATCTGGTCTACCTGGTTGGCATCTGAAGTAGGGGTGGGTCTCTTCTTTGTCCCCCAGTCTACAAATCTAGTCCAAACCATCTAAGGAACTCTTGGACTCAGCTTCTTCAATGTCTTGCATTCATCGGATATAGAATAGGCAGGTTATTAAAAAGACAAATTATTTGTAGAGAAAAATTTCCCTATGCCAGGAGAAGAAGCAGACAGAGATAAATGAAGGGAGCTGCTTTCTAAGATCCTTAGTCGCTTCCTTTCCAGGGGCCAGCCAGTCTTCTTTCACCAGAGCATCCTCCTCCTAAGATGCAGGTGGATGAAGGTGAGGCTGCAGAGGGAAATTCCAGGCAAAGAAGGATGTGAGAAAGATATAGAAGGAGGCGTCAAGCCCTAGCTGGGTGGAGAGAGGAAGAAGCCCCTGGACGTTGCCCAGGGGGTGCTGGCTCTCAGGTGTGAAAGAAAAGGAGGGAGAGAATGGTCCTCAGGCTTCTGACTTTGACCCTGAGCACCCCCATAACCCTCCTCTCCAGTGCATCCCACAGCAGCCAAGCCACCAGCTTTCACAGATGACAGCTTGCACTGAAATAGCTTGTTCTAAGGGTAGTTGGTGATCAATGACTCAAATTAAACCTCAGAAAACACTTTTTTCCTCTCTGACACTTTATGGGTTTCTCAGCTTATCTCCTCCCTGGATGGCTATAGAAGCGAGACGATGGCTACTTTAACATTCTGGAAAAAGGTGAATGTACAGAGAATTCAAGGCGTGAGTGAGTTCCTAGATGGAATGAGGGTGGGGGGTTCCACCTCCCAACACCCAAACCCCAGCCATCATCCTTTCTAGGCAACCATCCCATACCTTTCCACCCAACACCCCTTTCTCTGTTTACCGAGCCTGCCTTCCTGGGTTAATAAGAACTATTCCTGCACCCCAGCCTCCCTCCTCAGCTCAGATGGTTTCAGCTTCTAAATCAGGTTATCTCTCTGGTCTGCATTCCCGGTAACTGAATTATCTTTGCATGAGTACACAGAGGGCTGGGCAGGGTGGGAGGGGCTGTCGGGGCTGGGGCCTGCCTTCCTGGCTGCTCCCCAAGCTTGGTCTTAGCACCCTTCTAAATGATGTCTTGGTCCCTCCTCACCCTCCCCAGCACAGCCTTTCAGTCTGGGGGCAGAGAGGGCAAAGCAGTCTTCCAGGGTACCGCCTACGGCCCAGCCGGGCGGAGAGCCAGTAGATCAGAGAGGTCAGCTCTGTTCTTGGCAGGAAATGAAGGGCCAGCATGGAAATGCCACCCAGGCTGGGAGCAAGATCTGTGGAGTGGCAGCCCTGAGTGGGAGAGGTGGAGGGGGGCAAAGGGTGACCCCAGCTTTCTCCCTGGCCCTCTCAGTCCATGGGATCTGCAGTGGTCAGCATCCCACCATTCTGGGCTGGGCCAGGCCAGGGAGACTTGCTCTTTGTCAGTGACTCTCCAACTTGCATGAACCTCTGAATCACCTTGGGAGGGGGCAGCGTTGAAAAGACTGTTTCCTAAGCCCAAAAGTTGGAGGCAGCAGGTTACATGTGGGACTTGAGCATCAATCTTTTAATAAGCCATTCAGGGAGGAGCGAACTTTGAGAAATACGGATCTAGGGATTCAGACGAGAAGGCTAATAGGGTCATTGAAGCCCTTTTACAGACCAGAGTGGGATCAGCACATACTTCCCCAACCTTGAAAGCAAGATTTTTCCAGCATTATCCTTGGACGCCCCCCTACCACACCCCCACAGCCACCCACTAAAATCACTAGGGGTATTTGCTGAAATGCAGACCGCTGGTTACCAGTATAGACGTACTGAATCATATTCTCTATTGGGGGGGCCTAGAATGTGTGTTTATAATAAACACCCTAGTAAAAATAATGATAGCCTAGGTTTATATAGCACTTACTCTGTCCCAGGTTCTTTAATCTATGCTAACTCACTTAATCTGCACAACAATCTGTGAGGTAGATTGTGCTATTGTTCCATTTCGCAGATGATGAAACTGAGGCCCAGAGAGGTTAAAGAACCCGCCCACGATCATACAATTACTTGGTGATAGAACCAGGATTCAGACCTGGGGCAGCACTGGCTGGAGCTGGGTCCTAACCATCACAGCGCACAGCCCTGCTGCTTCACGTGGAGGCTAGAGCTGCAAATGCCTTCTATCAGTCATGCTTGTCAGCTTGCCATCAGCTCTGTATCAGAGGGAGGAACTGGAGCGGGCTCTGGGGCTGTGGGCACTGAGGATACAGGCCAGGATGCAACCTGACGGTCTGGGAAGATCACTGAGCTGGGAGTCAGAAGGCCAGGGTATGCTGTCAACAAGCTGGGTGAGTTTAGGCAAGGCATTTCTCCCCTTGAGGCCTTGGTTCCAGCCATCTGTGAAGAGGACACTAAGCTGGATGACTTCTAGATTTCTTCCTGGCTATGACACGGGAAAATATGTGCCTTTCCCTTCTCTGAGCAGCTGGGCCAGTTTTCTGGGAGGCTGTGTGTGTGTAGGGGTAGTTATATGGAGAGAAATGTCCCCTGCCCAGGACTGGCTGGGCAGTGGTCTTTGGCTGCCATAAATCTGCGTATGTCTTAGACCAGGCCAGTGGGAACAGGTGGGACTCATGAAGGCAGAATTTGTGGTGGCACCAGGGCTGTTTCTGTCTTGGCTGTTTGTCCAGTTTTGTTCTGAAACAATGCCCTTGGGCCCATCTGGGGAGAGAATGAGAGGAGGAGAGACTGGGAAAGCTCATGGGATAATATGGAAAGAGCTTCAGGGAAACAGGGGCCCAGAGGAGGCACCGGCTTGTGACTGACTGTGCAGTCTCCTTCCTGCTTAGAAGCCAGTTCCATGCGGCCGGGCATTCTTTTGTGGTCTAACTCAGTTCCACAGGCAAACCCAGCCCACTAAGCACTCCATGAGAATGTTCCACTGGGGACAAAACAGCCCCTCTTGGTCTTGCATCATCCTCGTGTAGACGCAGCTGTACCGCAGCACGTGCGATAGTGACTAACCCTGGTCCTTCTTTGATGCTACAGCTTGCTCTGCAATCCTTTAACCAAAAGAGAATGGCTGGTAGAAAGCCTACCCACACTGATTTCAGCGGTGCTCTGGTGAACAGAAGCTGTAAGAAGAGGCTGCAGTATGTGCATGTGTGTGTGGGGTGGGGGGTGGTTGGGCAGCTCCTGGGGTTTGATGAGAGGCCAGTGGTTCTGTGGTCACCCCTGCAGGAAGAAATCAACCTCCAGCCTTAGCTCCTGCCTTAGAGTGCAGAGCACTCAACACTCCCAAGCTCCATGGGGGCAGTCAGTGGACTCCGGCTCTTTCCTGGTGCTCTCCAGGCTCTCTCCTTGTCCCAGGACAGTTTCAGCTTGGACATGGCTGGTGGCAAGGCAGGAACTCCAATGCATCTAGAGGCTGGGTGTTGGCCAAGCCATCATTTCACAGGGTTTGACAAGAGATTCTGCTTGAACTAGAGAACCCTGACTTATGGCCTATCAAACATAGTACATCTGCTTTAACCATTAAAGTAAAGAATGCACTCTCTTAAGCTAAGAATGCATGCTTCCCCTCCTACACCCTATTGGTAATGCCTGTATTAGTCCCTTTCCCCACATCAGGCTCATATTGACCTGCTAATTTGCAACTGAATTTTCAACCTCTTTGAAACTTTGAAAATGTATCCTGGGTGTGTTTAATGTATGCTCTTTGTTCTAAAAATATGTAAGACTGTACTGAAAGCCATGCTTCTCCGGAACGCTTTCTGAGGCCTTCCTGGGTTATAATCCTCACTCTGGCTCAAGGAAAACTCACCTTATTTCTCTTATCTATAGAATGGTTGTTGGTTATTTTGCATCAACAGGTTGAAGGGTTCATTTTGAGCCAGCATCTTGGCTTAGTTCAGGCTGCTATAACAAAGTTCCATGGACTCAGTGGCTTATAAACAACAGAGATTTATTTCTCACAGTGCTTGAGGCTGGAAGTCCGAGATCACGGTACCACTGTGGTCAGGTTCTGGTGAAGGCGTTCTTCTGGGTTGCAGACTGCGGCCTTCTCCTTGTGTCCTCACATGGCGGAAAGAGGGCGAGAGAGCTCTGTGGGGTCCCTTTCATAAGGCACTAATCCCTCCATGGCCAGTTCTGGTGGTCTAGTGGTTAAGATTCAGTACTCTCACCGCTGTGACCTGGGGTTGGTTTCCCCGTCAGGAAACCACACCGCTGGTCCGTTGGTTGTCAGACTGTGGCAGCCTCATGTTGCTGTGATGCTGAAAGCTGTGCCACTGGTATTTCAAATACCAGCAGGGTCACCATGGTGGACAGGTTTCAGCAGAGCTTCCAGACTAAGACATAATAGGAAGAAGGACCTGGCCACCCTTGGAAGAAGGACCACTTCTAAAACATTGGCCATGAAAACCCTGTGATAGCAGTGGAGTATTATCTGGAATAGCACTGGAAAATGTCAAGATGGAATGAAAAGACTGGGCAGGGTTCCACTTTGCTGTACACAGAGTCACTAGGAGTCAGATTCGACTAGATGGCAATCACAACAAAATCTCTTTATGAGGGCTTCACCCTCACAACTAACCGCTTCCCAAAGGCCTCATTCCTAACACCATCATACTGGGGATTGGGCTTCGACATATGAATTTTTGGGGGACGCAACATTTAGTCATTGCACATCTCTTGGAGTCTGATGAGAAACCATTGGCCCTGTAGCTCCGTGCAATCAGCATCCGCTGGTGGGTTGGGAGCTGGGGAGGACCTCGGAGGCCTAGAAGAATGCTGAGGTGAGCTGAGGGGGAGGTCTCTAAGGGAAGCCAGTCCAGGTCCCTGCTAATGGAGCGATTATTAGCCTGCCGGTCTCTAAAACACATTCAGTCCCCTGAGGCAGCATCTTTCTCAGATTCCAAGTCTGTTGCTTCAGAGGAGGAGGAGGAGCTAGGGGAGCCAGACTTCTCCCATGGAGATGAGTCTGTTGTGCAAGGCCCCCAGTGCTTGGGCAGTTTATTTGTTCCTCCTCTATGGAGGCTTTCTTGACTCCCCTGCTTCGGCCTGAGTGGTTCTTCCCTTACACTTGGCTCTGTGCCCCTTCATTATCACAGTAGCATGATTGCTATAGGTCAGTCTTCATGTGAACTCCCCAGAGCAGAGACCCCCATCTCATCCATCTTTGTGTTTCCAGCCCTTGGCACTGGGCGTGGTTCAGCTTAGGAGCTCTATTAAAGCTGATGGATGGTGGGCAAGTCACTAGTAGCTCCCTGCCTAGACAGGCCTCCCAAGAGGCCCTTTCTTGGAAATTCACCCCTTCTCCCAGGCGCTGTGGTAAGGAGGGGGTCTGCACTGAGCTCAGAGAACCACTTCTTCCAAAAGGAAAAGATGGCTGAGCACATGGCGATTATGGAGAGGCCACTTGGGGCTGACAGCTGCTTAGTTGAATCATAAAAATGGCACCCTTGTTGAGTGAGGACTCTGGGCTGCCCAGTGCTCCACCCAGGGTTGGAATGAGAACCACGGGCTCCCTCCTGTCTCCCTCCCAGGCCCCTGGATAACAGTCCTCTCAGCCTTCCTCCAGCAGGCCTGTCCAGGCAGAGATGAAGCTGTTGTCTGGCATCAGAGATTTTCCTTACCATGAGTCAGGTAGAGAAACAGCTTGCTTCCCAAGAAGAAAGTGAAACTGTGGGTACACAAGGGTAAATATTGAGTGTGATATGCTGCTAATTAGCTGCAGAAAGGCCATTAGCATTAATGAGATCTGTCTCTGTGGCCGATCCCTCTGCAGTAAACAGGCAGCACCATTTCTCTGGTCCAGGCTCACTGGCTTGGTGCTCTAGCTTCTGCTATGGATCTTTGTGATGCTTTCCTCTTGAAAGAAAAAAAAAAAAAGACAGCTAGAATCCTAACAAAGCCCCTTCTCTTTCAACATTTCCTTGGAACAAAAGCAGAAACTTCAGGTTAAAGAGGCACTGAAAAGATTTAATTTATTTCCCATTCCCAGCCTTACTCATATCCCTTCCTCCAGACTTTGGAATCTGTAAGCTGGAAGAGCGGAAAGGCACAGGAAGGAGGAAGGATCATAACCAGATTTTTTTTGAGCACTTACTATGCACCAAGCACAGAGCCACGCGTTACCTTATGTAAGCCTCACAATAACCACGGAAGGTAGATTCTATTATGATCTTCATTTGGCAGATGAGGCAGAGTGGGGCTCAGAGGAGTTAAGTAACTTGCCCAAGTTCCCACTGTTAATAAATGGAAGAGCCAGAAAGGCTCAGCAATGCCCGAACCCAGAGCCCATGATCTTGACCACAACGCTGGACTCCCTTGAAAGGGAGTGAAGGACCATACTGAACTGTCTTGTCTCTTCAAAAGTCAAGGAGGAGAATTAAATAAACCAAAGGATTTGGTCATCATTTATTAAAACAATTATCTATTTACAGTTTATTTAATGTGTACTATGTACTGGGTTTTGGGGATATGATCCACTCCTCCTTGTTCCCATGGAGACCATCATTAAGTGGTAAGACAATGGAAACAGATGGCTGTAAGACGAGGTAGTATGATCCATGGTAAAGATAGGCTCTGTGCATGACGAGAGCACAAACGGGGGCACTGAAATGTACCTGGGGGCATGGGAAAAATGAAATCATCTTTTAATCTTTTTCTCCCAGTTTTATTGAGATATAATTAGCATACAATATTATGTAAGTTTAAGTCGTACGACCTATTGATTTGATACATTTATATATTGCAAAATGATTACTACCATAGCATTGGCTAACAGCCCCATCCCATCACATAACTCCATTTCTTTTTTGTGAGAACATTTAAGATTTACTCTTTTAGCAATTTTCAGGTATATAATACAGTATTATTAGCTATAACCACCATGCAGTACATTACATCCCCAGAATATGTTAATCTTATAACTGGAAGTTTGTACCCTTTGACTGACATCTCCCCATTCCCTCACCCCCAGACCCTGGTAACTACCAATCTACTCTCTGTTTATGGGTTCAGCTTTTTTTACATTTCATGTATAAGTGATAACATATGATGTCTGACATTTCATTATAGCATAATGCCCTCAAGGTTCAGCTAAGTTTACACAAATGGCAGGATTTCCTTCTGTCTCCGGGCTGAATAATATTCCATTATACATATCTTCTTTATCCACATCTTTTCATCCATTTGTCCATCAATGGACACTTAGGTGCCTTCCATGTCTTGGCTATTGTGAATAATGCTGCAGTGAACATAAGGGGGCAGATATCTCTTCAAGACCCATTTTCATTTCCTTTGGATATATACCAGAAGTGGGATTGCTGGATCATATGGTAGTTCTATTTTTAATTTTTTGAGGAACCTCCATACTGTTTTCCACAGTGGCTGCACCAATTTGCATTTCCACCAACAGTGCACAGGGTTTCCTCTTCCCCACATCCTCTCCAGCACTTATCGTTTGTCTGTTTGATGATAGCCATTCTAACAGGTGTAAGGTGGTATCTCATGGTGGTTTTGATTTGCATTTCCCTGATGGTTAGTGATGTCAAGCACCTTTTCATGCACCTGTTGGCCATTTCTATGTCTTCTTTGGAAAAAGGTCTAATCAGGGCCTTTGTCCATTTTTAAATTGGATTATTTGTCTTTTGCTAACGAGTTGTATGCATTCTTTACATATTTTGGATTTTAACCCCTTATCAGATAGATTTGCAAATATTTTCTCCCATTCTATATGTTGCCTTTTCATTTTGTTGATGGTTTCCTTTGCTGTGCAGAGGTTTTTAGTTTGATGGAATCTCATTTATTTATTTTTGCTTTTGTTGCTTCTTTTTATCTTTTCAAAATGTATTTAATATGGGGACGTAAACTGTAGTGGATAGGGAAGACTTTCTGGAGGAGGAGCTGCAGAGCTGAGCTTTAAAGTAAGAGTCTGTGCCAGTTAGATAAAAATAGCAGGGAAAGAGCATTGCTGGTCAAGGTGTCACTTGGAGCAGTGACGTGGAGGTGAGAGACAGCAAGGTCTGTGAAGGGAGAACTGTAAGTGTGTTTGTGTTTGTAGAGCATGAAATTTGAGACAGGTAGTAGTGAGGAATGAGGCTGGCGGGGTAGTCAAAGGTAGATCACAGAGAATTGGAGACGCAAGGCAATTGAGCTTGGACTTTACCCTCAGCAAATGGGGGCCATTGCAGGATTTTTAATCACAGATGTGGAAGTGGAAGATGAGACGAATGAGGGCAAGAGTGATAGCTGATGGGTCAGTGGTAGCCAGAGGCTGTTGCAGTAACTTAGGAAAGAATGGTGGTGGCCCAAATGTGAGTTATAGTGGTAGGGATGGAGGAGGGTACAAATTTGATATGTGTTTAGGAGGTAGAATTGATAAATCTCAGATGGTGACTAAAGGCAAGGGGCTTGAAGGAGAAGGAGGAGTCAGGGATGGCACTGAAGTTTCTGCCTTGGGAAGCTCTGTACAGGTAATGAGATGCTGTTCCTTGAAATAGAGGATGCTGAAGGTTTGGGGACAGGGTGTGGTTCAATTTGGTCCCTGTTGAGGGTGGTGTGACTGAGGAATACTCAGGTGGAGACGTCTAATGGGCATTTGGTTGTGAGGTGGAGAGTCTAGGAGATCCACTTGGGACATCCTGAGCTTGATAACCACTGAGACCCTTAGCATGTTTGGGTTCACCCAGGATGGATATTGATGAGAGAAGAGTCAGTGTGCATCACGTGACCACAGCCACCACCCCCATCTACTCACCACTCTCGTCCAACTCTGACTACAGGAAGGAATCAAGTCCCTGACTACAAGACCTAGGTTCATCACTCTGATCCTCCCTGAGCCAGAATTTTCCAGGTCTTCTACTCCACATGTCTAGAGCCCTTGGGGTTACACTGGGAAGATCTACTGGCAGCTGTAGAACTCTAGAAATCTTTCCCCATGTCTCTTGGCTTAGAAATGACAAGGAATTGCTGGATCTGGTAGCAATGCTGGCGGGCTGCTTACTGTCTCCTCTCTCTCTATGCTTCTCAAGTCTTGCAGCTCCTCCTCATTCTGCTCAGTTCTCTTTTTGTTGGGTCCATGTTGCAGTAGAGGCTGAATCCTGTATCAGTTGCTATCACATAGGGAGTCCTGCTGATTAAAGAGGGTTAGGCACAGCCTGCCCTATGCATTGAAATTGACTTAATGGTTTTTTCCTGCTTCTATCACTAGCCCTTTTCTCTTATTCCTCTTAATACCATCAGTCTGGTCAAAGGTGACCAGGGCTTCCCATAATGGTTCTCCCTGAGCAAGACCCTTACATTTTGGCAAATTATATTTCATCAAAACTTACCTGTTTTTTGTTTCATTTTGTTACATCACTTCTTGCTGCTTTCTGGACAGCTCCCTAATATGACAAAATCCTGATAATTATATCTTGGTCCAGCAGCAGCAGGCCAGATGGGAAGAGAAGAGCAGCAGAAGAGTTGGTAGAGGTACCAAGGACGTCCATACAAAAGCAGTGCCATGAATTCAGTCTAAAGGTTGAGCTAAGGACAGAAACAGAGAAATGAATAGCAGAGTTAATAGTTGTGAGAATCAGAAGAAGGGTGGATCAGAATTAAATAGAAAATGCGTGCTGATGAACTGAGACCAACCCCTGCCTGCTTCTATGAGGAAATGGATTTGAGGATCGGAAGGAATCTAATGTGAGCTGGTTTCTGCCATCCCTGATGGCTCAGGCACAGCCACTCACAGCTAATGTGATGGCTTTTATAACGTAAGCCAGGCTCGGAAAGGGGTCAAAAGCTGCTTAGTGCAGTAATTCAAGGGTAATTTTTCTTCAAGGAGCAAAGTCAAAGATACATTAAAGGGAAGGCTCTGCTTTCTTTAGGTAAGGTCAGACTAGGGGAGAAATGGCACTCGCTTAGTGCTTTTGATTCTAAGATGACTAGTATGGAAACTGGTGCAGAACAGTGGACTGAAATTAGGGCACTCACCATTTCCATTCCTCTTAAAACTAGAGAAATCCCATGATTAGCATCTTAAACTGAAGGCTCTGAATTTGCAAGACTCAAGAAGCAGAGGAGGAGCAGACACCTTCCTTCAGAGGTGGAGGGGTGGTTTTCAGAGGGAGGGGTGTGGGATAAAGATTGGAGGGCTTGAAAGGGGTGGATGCAAGGGATCATCCAAGTGGGATGGATTTTCTCTGAAGACCTAGCTCTCCTTCCCTTGTGTGATAAAAAGGAAGAAGCAAGATAGGAAGAGTCATAAGCTGAGGCCCTCCTATATCATGCTGGCCTGAGAGATCTATCGAGTGAAAGAATGGAGAATATATCAACCGTAGACCAGTATGTGTTATATCTGGAAAGACTGGTAAAGTAGGAAGTATGTAGGAAAAAGACAATGCTTTTGCATTGCACAACTCCAGGGGTGCCATGCACGTGGAACTCAATGTGGTTGATTCCTTCTAGGGTTTGGTAGCATTGCAGGATTGAGTAAGGGACAACACTTGCTTCCTGTTCAGCTTGTGGGGTGAGGTGGACACTGGTTGTTTTTTTCTGCCCAGCAATGTTTTCCCTCCTTTTGACAAAGAATACTGATCTTTCCTTTGGGGTCTCTCCATCCTTCTGCTCCACCACTCTGACTCCGGATTCCATGAAGTCTTCATGAGACTATCAGGGGCTCAAGCTAGCCAATCTCTCCTTAGAATCTGAACTGTGAGTAGAAATATGCAAGGTCATAAATTGTTGGAGCTGATGTATTTTTGATGGCAGCAACCTGAGAAGATTGTTTATTACTTCCAGGGCCACTGCTAGCTCTTTGTGGTATTTAGGAAAGGCACACAGCTAAGGCAATTGAGACACATTTGAGCAAAGAAAAAGCCACCCGTTCTCCAGGTGGAGAAGAGAAGCAAGGCTTGATGGACAGAGAGCAGGTAAAGTCCACTCTTATTTGCCTGCTCCACTGGGCGCCCCATTACTTTCAACCTCCTAGATCTCTGGAGTGGTCCTGCTTTTTTATCCTTCCTGAAGCCTGGTTGTGCACACCTTCTGTCTATCCTATGTGCCGTTGTTGGACATGCCACCACGTGCATTACATGTGTCATTATCATACCCTTCAACTTAAGTTAGCTGGAGGAGGTTTCTGTTGCTTGCAATCAATGAACCCTAAGGGATGCATGAAGAGAATACAGCAGAGACAAGGTTAAATTAGCATCAGTCCCCATTGTGAATTACTCAGCTGAGGCAGCCTGGGGTCTTAGAGGTACCGGGGATATTTATAGACATCAGTGGCCAAGACAATAACAGAGGCACAGAAGATTATAAAAGTCAATTTCTTATTTTTTTTCTCATAGATTAACACACACCCTGCCACACCCAGGTCATGTATGGCCTTCTGTACCTGTTGAGGGGGCAAGTGAGGGAGGAGATGAAAAAGAACTGTGCCAAGTGGTTTATGCCAGCCCAGATGACCTCAGATCTCTTAAGGTCCCTTCTTGCTCTGGAATATAAAATTATTTATTTCCATCATGAGGTAATCAGTTCCAATGGATTAATGAATTTCCCTTTCTCCCATGACATATTTGTACTATGTCGGGGCATTTTGGAAGCTCAATCTACATTAAGACTGCAAAATTTTTCTTTATAGACATTTGTCTGCTTCTAACAACCTTCCTTCCATTTCTCTCTCCCTTTCCCCCCTGATACTCAATGTAAGAGGAAGGAGGACCTACAGTTGTGGCTTTAGATTTGAGTATCAATTTGCAGTTGACTATCTATATGACCCTAGGAAAACGATTTGCCCTTCCGAGTGTGTTTTTCCTCATCTGTAACGGGACATGATATCTGCAGTGGGTAGTTATTGTTTTTGCCACCCAGGGTCTATTCCTCTTTCTTCTGTAACAGGAACTCAATTTTCTCCTGAGAATCCCTTCTCCTGACACACAGGCCTGGTGTTTTGCAAAGGTAAGGTCATTGATGCCATACCTTTTATCTCCAGAGATGCATGTGTGACTCAGGCCTGCCCTATTAGTAAGGGCCATTGTGTATCTCCTCGTGCAGGGATTGGTTCATAGGTGACCATGTGACCCAATCTATGCCAATGAAAATCAGGCCTGGGACCTGAATTCAAATCATTGAGGAAGAGAAGGTGTTCGGTTTTTTTCTTCCCAGACATGAGTCTGGAGCTGCTGAGGGCTTCCAAATTGAGGAAGGCTGTCCCAGGGTGAGTACAAACAGGGGAAGGCAGAGATGAGAGAGGCAGAGACCAAGTCCTGATGACATCGTTTGAGCTGTTCAATCCAGAAAAGCCTGACACCTAAAATCCCTGGATGTGGATCTTTTGAGTTACATAAATCAACATCCCCTCTTTTTTTGTTAGTCTATTAGAGTCATGTTTTCAGATATTTATACTTGAAAGTGTCCTCACACATGTGATATTGTTACTGGCGTATTGGGTTCTTGTTGACCCCCAGGATAGAAATCAAGAGAGATAACAAACGGGAGCAGAAAAGTAAAAGTTTAGTAGCTTGTGCACAAGGGAGGCACAAGGGAGCCGGTGTGGAAAGGAAAGGGGCAGGTGACCGGCTTGTTGGGGAGGGGGATTGTGAAGCTTTTTATTAGGCAAAGGCTGGGGAGGAGGGCCTTGTCCTGGCATGTAGAGGTGAGGTTTTTCTTGCACTTGCACTGTTGTTGGACATGCTACCACATGCATTGTGCATATCATTAGCATGCTAGCTTTCCACCCGTGAGTGTGATTTTTACTATGCTAATTGGGCTAAAGTCACTCTCAGTCAACTCCTGGGTGCTTGGGAGCTCGTGTAAGCCCAGGAAAGTCTGAGGCTACAGAATGTGGGTCTTGATGGTCTCTATCTGATTCCAATAGCTTGTCGATTGCTTAGGGGCCTTATCTTGTTAGGCCAGGGGCCTTGCAGATGACCCTATCTCTTTAGGCTGGTTCCTGTCTCAATATCATTTATCTTTAAGGATTTTTATAAGGGTTGGAATTAAAATATCAGCAATGTCTATACATAGTAGAAGGTCAATAAATGGTGGCCTTGATTATTTTCATTGTTCTTGTTGCTTCTGGTATTTTCACAGGGGCTCCAGGGTCCTTACCTCTTCCTCTCTCATCTCCTCAGCTAAACTTTCTTGAGAGACTCTAACAGCAGGCATTTCTAGCAGTGTGACAGGACCTGGGCGGAGGAGGCCAGAAGTCCCTGCCTCAAAGTTTACTCCTGGCCTCCTTCTGCTATCACAGGTCCAACCTCACGGCAGTAGAAAGCAGAGCTCAGAAGCTGCTGCTGAGAATTGGCTCTCTAAAGACAATCGTCCTGAGGAACCACCTGCAGTATATGCCTCATGTCTCTCCTCCCAGCCACAGCTCCCTACCACATCCTGGACTGTGGACCTGGGATGGTAACACTGGGGGTGGAATTGAACATTAAATGAGTGGCATGCTAATTCCATGCAAATGAATATGCATTTTGAATCAGCAGCTTGGGCATTTTTCCTAGGAGGGCTGAGACATCAGGAATCCAAAGGGAGAATGGGAGGGATTGGGGCATCTCTTGGAGGTGTCAGAGAGCACACTGGGGCTCCTGACAGAGCAGAGGCTGTCTCCTACCCACAGCCCCTAATACTATTTGATCTACTCTTTAGCAAGCATGAAACACTGGGAGTTGAAAAAGGTAAAAAGAAAAAACCAAAACAAAACTCTGCTGATGAAAAATCTAACAGATGGAGACTTAATTCAATTTGCATCCAATCCACCCTAGTACCAAGGACTTGGTTTGCCTAACAATGGAGGCTGGAAACAAGGAAGGGTCCTTGCTGCAGAGGCTGATGGGGGAGGATCCCAGATCCCCTCCGCCACCCTGCCCCCATCTCTTTATGGGAACCAGATGGGTATTCTTGTTTTAAAGCTCTTCTCCCTTGAGCTTATCCTGAATCCATTCTCTGATCCAGAGAGCAAGGTTCTTTGGAGAAATGAGGTTGGCATTTTGTGTTGCAGGGCAGGACGGGGGAATCTGGGTAGCAGTAGCAGCGTGACTTGAAAAGCCATGTGGGACCCGAGGGATAAGCTTAAGGTGACCCCAACACACATACATACATGCAGAGTGAATCAGAAGGCAAGGTAGCTTGGGAGCTGGTACTCAGATAGAGGTCTGCCTGGCTCCAAAGCCTGCATCCTTTCCACCATACATCCTGCTCCAAAGCCTGGACCCCAAGCCTTGCTCTGCCGCTGACCAGCTGTTTTGATCTTCACCAGGTGACTGAATCTCTGGGCATTGAGATTCCTCATTTGATAGGTGAGAAAAACAGCCAAATGGACCTTGCCACAGTTGCTGTGAAGCACATACCAAGTGTATGAATGTGGAAGCTTTGTGTAATCTTTGCAGTTCTGTCCAGGTTCTCACGTTAGTGACAATCATTGTTAGGGTCCAGGGTGTCACTCACCTCCTCCCCTCTAGCTTGCTGACAGACGGGGTATGTGCACAAAGAACAATAACCAAATGAAAAAAGAAGTACCACTTTATTAAACAGCATGGCAGTGCAAACACTGGCAAAAACCAATTGGAGGCTGTGGCTCAGGCTGAATCCTGAAACTGAATCCTGGGACACAAATCACACTTCCCCTGGCACGAAGACAGGGCACAAGGGACTGGAAGAAGAGATACTGGACTGGCTGCCACGTGTACTCAGTGGACCAGCCACAGGGCAAGAGGTGTAGGCCTGCCTTAGCATCTCAGGTGAAAAAAGGAATAGGGAGAACCAGGGTGGTTAAGCCTGGTTCTAGAAGGATCCAGATGTGTGTAGAGGAGGAGAAATTTTTTCCCAATACTCTCTTAGGTTGTTTGGCTGAACCTGAGAATTAAGCTGACATAAGACAGATTAACAGGAGAAAAGCATACAAATTTTATTTAATATTTTTACAGGCACACAGAGCCTTCATAGGAAAAATGAAGACCCGAAGGAGTGATTAGGACTGAGAACTTATATGCCTTTTTAACAAAGAATGATAAATTTGTGGAGAAGTGATAAGACAAAGGCAAAGGGGTTTAAGCTTCTGGGGGTGGTAAATTGTAGGACAGTGCCTGTGGAGTGTATGGGGAACCAGCAGAAGATCAGGATTACTTTGGTAGGTCTGTTTGTACAGATCCATTTCTGTGATGGCTCCCAGTCTCTGGTGATAAGAATGTTCTCTTCCTGGTCCAGGGAAGCACTTTTCTCAATGGAAATTTTGTGTCCTGCTTTTAGGTAGAAAGACAGAGGTCAGAGCACCCTTCCTGCATCTGCTGTTTCTCGAGTGCCCTCAGCTCAAAATCATCAATATGCCGAAGTGGCAGATTTTGGGGTGGCATGTTCTGAACCCCTTCATGGGCTTCTTCTGGGTACGATAAGGAAAGCCCTCTGCCTCTGCATGAAAGAATTGGAAAAGGAAGGGACCATGTGAAAAACAGGAGTGAAAAAGGACCTTGCTTTGAAGGCCCAGGATTTGCATCACTCCTAAGTGATGTGGCTAGCGCCGTATTAGACTTGGCCTATCAACCTCCCACCTCATGTTTTTATTGGGAGTTGGGGTTGTGCTTCTGACTTTTCTTCTTCTTGCTGTATAAGAGCAAGGGACAAGCATGAGACCTTCTTGCCTCAGCAATATCTAACCCTGATCCAGAGAGTTTGACCCTGGGGGCCTAAGAGTCAGAAACCTCAACTCAGCCTCCATTAAGGCTCTGGTACTATTGGAGATATCTGCAGGAATCGCTCACAGTCTCCTTTGCCAGAAGTATGGGGAATAAGAAGGACAAGGGAGGGCGTTGGGGAGGAAGTCAGGCCTGGGAATTCAGGCCCACCTGCCAAACGTCCCATAAATCAGTGTTGCCGAAGATGAAAGGCTGCCCTGTTAGACAACTTCTTTTGTCATTTCTTTTCAGTGAAAAGAAAATGAATATTGATTCTGTTCTTGGCTCCATGCTGGGCCCCTTCAAATGAGTATGATTGGGTTTCCCAATTTAGTGAGTGGCATTCAAGCATTTAGGGGCAATTGTACCTTCTTAGAACTCAGCCTTTGAATTGGAAGCCTGGTGGGGTGAGTGAGAGAGTACCCTGGGGTCATTGCAGGAGAGGAGAGAGAGCTTCAGGTCTCAGCTGATGTAGGACTCATCTACCGCATTTTCGGGGTGAGGGGTGGGGGAGGGGGAGGGGGTGGAGAGGGAGGGGCAGGCTTTGAACCCGAGTCGTCTTAGAACTGGCTCAAAATACGATTGCCAAGATGCTAAAGATTGGTTCCACTAGATCCTTGGAAAAGGTTAACCATTACAAAGAGTGTCAGGCCCCAAGGAGGTGGGAATTGCTGGGCAGAATCTCTGTTTTTTAGTGAAATAGTCCTAGTGGAGAATGAAAGGGTATCCTTAGTCTGAAGCTTACTGCTACAGGCACAAAATTCCTTTTAACCTTGTAGAGTAGTGTAAAAAATTCTTGAGAATTTTGCATTCCCCCTCATAATATAAATTTGTTTTAATATAAAATAACGTTCTGAATCTGTTAGTATCCAGCAAAGCCGATAGGAGTGGGAAACGTCTCATGTTTACGCTGTAGCTTGGAGACCCCCTGCCCTGCCCCCTGGGGTATGTTATTTTAAGAAGCATGGTAATGTTTAAAGGCATGGGCCCCCTGATTCTAAGCTTTGTGGAGGTCACTTCTGCAGCATAATTGCTTCCTGCCTGGGTCATCTTCTCACTGGGGATGAGAAAGGAGTGTATATACTCCCATGTCTCAAACTTCCCTGAATTCGGGAAGGTTGTCCCCTTGGGTGTTCCAGAGGCATTGCATCTGGTGCCCCACCTCCAGGCAGGGATATCCCTCTTTCAGTCCATACAAACAGGCTCACACACACCAAGAGGGCTCTAAGATGGTGGGGAGACAGTGGATTTTGATGGTGGGGCCACTTGTCTGCTAAGCCATGAATGCCACCCACGTCCTCTAGTAAGCCGGGGGTTAGGGACAGCTATAAGAGGAAGCAGAGCACAGGGCTAATGAAAATACAACTTTTGTTTCTCAAATTGTCCCTCTTGTGTATCTAAATGGACGTTTATTATGTTTCCATAGTTACAAGTAGAAAAGGTAGGGGGAAAAACGAGTGGAAAGAAATTGAAAACACTGACTTCGACGTCTAAACTTATATCTGGATAGTCCCCCCCTGACCCCTGCTGCCCTCCCCACAAACTCCCACACACACGTAGGGAGAGAGACAGAGAGACGCTCGTGGGAGGCTAGGATAAGAGGAGAGAAAAAGAGGTTAGAGTTGACACTCTAATTCTTCTGTTCAGGTTACTAAAAATGCCCCAAGTGTTTGATCAAACTGTGCTCTGGAACCTTATGGAAGTAAAATGACTGGGTCTGTGTCCTCCTCAAGATCTGCTCTCCAGGGAGAGGTGAGGTGAATGTGCCATACATATATATGTGTGTATATATGTGTGCGTGTGTGTATATATATATATATATATACACACGTACCAGGCTGAGGTGTGCTTGGGGTGGCACAGAGGCCTGAAAGATCCAGGGAGGAAGACCCAAGGCCCTTGAGATCCATAAGACAGCCTGTCTGTCTGCTATAGGCAGATTCTCAGGGTACACTCGCTTTGTCAGGTTATCATCACTGGGAGTCGTTTCTACTCTTCCTGTCCTCCCCAGCCCTGCCTGGCCAGCTGGGAATGCTGTATGTCCATGCTGCTTCTGTACAGATAGCACTGAATTTCTGTTGCGTGGGGCTGGAGAATCTGGCCTAATGAGCTATAGGTCTATTTGGCCTGCACTGCAGGGAGCCACTGGTATAGGAGGGATTCTGGCTGGAGGCAGGCTGGTCATCTACATAGTAACCCGGCCCTAAGGCTCTGAAGCCAATCACAGGTGCTCTGGAAGGCCTTCATCCTCCTCCTCAGGCTCTGACACTGACACCTTTTCCAAGTATGATAGGCAGTGGGACACGGTGAGAAGAATGTGGAATTTGGTCTCAGAAGGGCTGGCTGTAATTCACACAGAGGCAAGTGGTGGCCCTGTACTTCACAGGATTGTTGGCAGGAATAATTGCACACACATGTGGAACATTTGCGGCTGAGTACAGATGGTGCCAGGACAAGGACATAGTCTGGGGAGGAGTTAAGGAAAGAAGCTCAGTTTTCAGTTTTACCTAGTTCTTTTTCCACACACCTGTTTCCTCCAGATCCTGGTCTAATGACTGCATCCCTGGGAAAGTTGATCCTGCGTAGCTGAGGAGAGCATGGACCCCTCCTCTCTGAAACTCTCCGTGTCTCTCTCTCCTCAGAGAAAATTAGGAGTTCCTCCACCCCCAGCATCTGGCACTTACTTCTGTTTTGCTTTTATCACACTGAAGCAATTACTTGTTTACTCACCTGTTCCCATCAAAAGACGGAGCTCCATGAGGGCAAGGCCTCTGTCATACAGAGTAGCTGAAAATAGTAGGAAATCACTGAATGTTTGGTAAATGAAAGAACGAGCAAGGCTGAAAGGAGCAGGCTTTGCTGATCTGGGGACTTGATGGTTCGTCTCTGGTATTCTGGGCACTTGGTTCCCCCAACATTTTCACAGCTTTTCCTCCATAAGGAAGAATGAATCTGACATGCTGAGCGATAGGAAACCCATCAGGTATCATCGTAACAATTCTTATATTTCCATAGAGTTCTTTACATTTTCAAATCACTTTCACATTCATGATTTCATCTGATTCCTATTAACAAGTCAACAAAAAATCCCAAAGGAAGCTGAGATTCAGGGAGAAGTCAAGAGACTTGTGCAAGACCATATAGGTAACCAGTGATGGAACCAGAATTAGAATTCTGATCATTTGCTTTCCAGGTGCTCTTGAGAGGAATCTATAATGTCACTTACCAAATAACACCTTTAAGAGGCCGTGGGGAACAACCCACCAGGTGTGCAGAGGTAGCCACTTTGCTCAACCATATTTCTTGAATATGTTCTGCATGACTCCCTGGGCCATGCACTGTGATAAGCGCTGAGGATATAGAGAGGACTACAACACAGCCTTGACGTCAGGGAGTTTGGGGTCCAGTAGAGGAAGCAGATACATATCTTGGACCTGAAAGATTGGAGCTCTAAATGAAGTCTAACGATAGCGTGGTGGGAGAGAAGGAGGGGAAAAAAATTGGTCTCTTGGAATTTGCATTTCCAAAAGTGGAAGAGTTATGTGATGATAGGGTCTAGAGTGTGGCCATGGGAGGGTTGGTTGAAGCTAATGTGGATGAATGTCGTTGGAGTTGATGATGTCAAGGAATTTTGAAGCTAAGACTTTGGATGGACGGTTGGTATAGATGTGAAACAGATGATAGTAGGGGCTGAGGAGCAAAAGAAATTTTTGAGCCAGCTAATAAAATCTACAATGAAGGAGGGAAGTGAAAAGAAGGCGGAAGATAATGGTGACAAAGATGAATAAAAGAGTTGAAGGATGGTGAACCAGAAGATATAACTTTCTAAGAAAGAGGCTTTTTTGCAAAAGGGTGCAAAAGGAGGGTTGGAAGGAAGACACTGGATTGAATTGATGTTATGGGCTGAATGCCTGTGTCCACCCCTACATTCACATGTTGAAACCTCACTTCCAATGTAATGGTATTACAAGATGGGGCCTTTGGGAGGTAATTAGTTTTAGATAAGGTCATGAGAGCGGAGCCCCCATAATGGGATTAATGTCTTCTCAAGAAGAGGAAGAGCGACCAAGCTCACTCTCTCCAGATGCACACATCAAGAAAAGACCACATGAGCACACAGCAAGAAGACAGCCATCTGCATAGGAAGAGGGCCCTCCCCAGACAGTGAATCTACTGGCACCTTGATCTTGGACTTCCCAACCTCCAGAACTGTGAGAAATAAATTTCTCTTGTTTATAAGCCGCTCAGTATGTTGTTATAGTGGCCCAAGCTGACCAAGACAATTGGTAAACCTAGTCTGTTATGTTGGCTTAGGAAATCACAATGGCTTAACACAGCCCAGATTTATTTCTCACTCACATTACCTATCCAACACTGGTTAGGAGGGAAGGAGGGAGCACTGTTCCACATGGGCATTGAAGAACTCAGAAGTCCTTACAACTTGAACTGTACCATCTGGAACAGGAGACCTTAACAGTCACAATTGCGAGGGAAAAGATGGCCAGAGACCTGTGCACTAATACTTAAATGTTCTACGTCACTTCTACTCACAGTCCATTGGCCTATCCTAGTCAGTGGCCCCGCTTACCTAAAGGGGGCTGGGGAGGTGGAGGAGCATGTGAGTATTCAGTGAGCAGTAAAGATCTCTGCTTTCCCTGTAGCAGACGCCACAGACCTCTTTCATTTATTTATTCAACAAATATTTGAGTGCTCATTTGTGTCAAACAATGTGCCAAATGCTAAGGATACATCAATGAAGAAGTGGTTGTGGTTCCTCTCCAGGGAGTTTTTTGTCAGCCTTTGACGTCTTCTTGTTCTCCTGGTTCCTGACTCTGAGCCCTCTTGGACTATTTCCTTCTTCATTAGACTCTTGGTCATGACTCCTGTTAAGATATCCTGTCTTCTATTCTAGACTCTGCTTCTTAGATCAAATCTCTGCAAGACTACCACATTACATAGGGTAGAATAGACATAATTCTGGTTCTATGAGCCATATCTTTTTCAGTGTTTCAGCTTCAGGGATGTGGGAATAAATAGTTCAGGACCATTTGGTTTCTATTGATGAAGAATGGGGTTTTGACTCCCTCTGGCTAGGCATGTCCCAGGATACTGAACCAGGGAGGAGCTTCTCCCATCTTGCTCAGTTGCCTAGTTTAAAGTGGTGGGTGGGATCTGGTGAGCTAGGAGTGGCTAAGTTTCAGGCAACCACTGGGACTGTAACACTATTCCATGGGCCATAATTGAAAATCTATTAACTCTGGAAACCAGTATTGCACATAAACCTCCCCAGCCCTAGCCATCCTGCAGCCAGCACTCCCTCCCCATTATTCCTATAAATCACCGGAGATAGGCTGGGAACAGATCGATGAGAAAAAATTATGCCACAGCATTAGATTTCATCATACACAACTTGGACTATTACTTTTCTGTCCTGTGGTATGAGGAATCATGAGAATTAATAGTCTTCCTCTTCTCCAACGATGGGTTTATGGCGCAGTGTTACCTACACTCTATTTCTTCCTTAAAACCATCAATTAATTTGGGGTACTTACAACTACTCAGTCACTTCCTGAAATTAGCAAGCCCCCACCTCCATAGAGTCTTAATGGGATTTTTAAATAATGATATGCTTTCCCAGTTTTGGCTTCCTTCAATGCTCGATTTAGAACAAGTTTCTGCCTCACAAGACTCCTCCCTCTTATCTTCTCCCTAGACTTGTCTAGGCTCCATACTTCCAGGGAAGTATGTGGTACTCTACCCCAGTCTGCCTCTTCTCTGCAGAAAGTCAGGATAGGCAAGCCTAGGGTCAAGGTGATTTCACACTTACCCTCCTTCTTTTGCTCCAACATCTGATTTCCTTGCTCTCTGGAATTTCCTTTCTGAGCTCTAACTCCTTTGAAAACAAAGTGAAGGAGTGGAGTCCTTTGAGCAAATAGCCCTGGTGATACCTTTTTGGGCAAATCCCAGGACCTGAGTGACTATAATGCATATAGGTCAACTGGGCAGATGGGATAACAGGAGGCTAGGTGGCCCAGGACATGGAGATGTTGCAGGAGCAATATGGAGCCAGGTGTTTAGTGTCTCTGAGTTAATCTGCAAACGTTTGCTGAGCATCTTCTACGTGCAAACCTTGTGCTGAATGCTATTTTAAGCTTTTACCTTATTTGTGTATGAAACCCAGATTTTCTGGGAGGGAAGCAAGAAATTCTACCCAAGATCCATGAGTGTTTTTCCCTTAGTCATTCTTAGGTAAGTTTTTAATAGGTTCAGAGGGAGGGGAAACATCTTCTGGAATCATTTGTTCATGCATTCATACATAAATATAATTAACGTTATATGTAAGGCAGTGCTGGGGATGATCTGGGGTATATAAAGATGACAAAAGCATAGCCCCAGCCTTAGGTATTTGCAATTGTGTATGAAAGGTAAGACTCTTAGGCAGGTATTTCACAACTCAAGGCAGTATGAGATAATTGCTTTATGATGGATGGAAAAGAAGCCTTTACTGGTGGAAGAGGTGAGAAGAGAGACCTTCTCTAGCTGGCCTGGATTCTGTGGACTTTTGCACAAATCAGAACCCCATCACCACCTTCCAATTCCACTAAAGTTGAAGTTTGAACCACCACGTACATTAGCACAAGTCCAAATGATTGAAGAGCTGGAAAAGGGCCCAGCGGCTCCTAGCACCTGCTGCCTGCCCTCTAAGATTTTCCACCTCACACACAATCCAGGGCTGCAGAGGAGCTGCCTTGTTACAATGAGTCCCTTTCCCCAAGTGGAGTTGATTGGTTGAGGTGAGGGCTTCAGAACCAAGCTGATCCCTTGTGCCTCTTTCCCCAGGGTTTTTGGTCTTGGGCCTGACAGAGTGGAAAGTCTCTCTTTTTTGTGGCTGGACCATGAGATGTGTATTTTGGGAGCTGCCAGCAGCTGTGTTTCCCTTGCCTGGACCAGAGAAGTGAAGGAAATAAGTCAGCTTGCAGAGATAGAGGAAAGAATGAAGCAGAGGCCAGGAAAGAAGCAGTAATGCCAGATGTAGAGAGTATCCTGGGGGAATTTGAGGCCCTGGTTATAGTAATTCCTAAACGCCAGATGAATTCATACTCTTTGGTTCCATAAGACATCCCAATGTCCTTACAATAAATCCTCCATTTTGCTTCAACCAACTTGAGTTGGGTTGAGCATCTGCCACTTGTGTTACAGAGTGTTAAATTGATTGAAGCCCACTAGGCTTCATATAGAATTTACGAAAGAATTATCTGGAAATCCATTATCACAACTTTCAAAGTCCCTTACCCACAATGAGAGAATCATATATTGTGAACTTGTGAGAAATCAAGAGAGGATTTTAAAACAGAAAGCCTCTGAGGTGAGCTGTGCTTGGAGCTTCCCTTCCCCATAAGAGGGAAGGCTGGAAGTACTATTCGTGCACCTCAAGTCCCAGGAAAGCACCCCTTGGAGAGCTTGATATTTTCCCCCTGAAGTTAGGGGATCCAGGAGGCTGGTGTCTGACTCCTGCCCATGAAACTTTGAAGGCAAGAAGGCCTGAAAGCCAGCTGCTTTCACTGTGAAGCTGAGGAAAGTCACTGCCACATTGGGACTGTACTGTTCTCCTGGGGTTTGTCAGAGCAAAAGAGGCAAGAGGGTTTTCTACGGACCTTGTAGTCACTAGTGGGAGAGAGCACTCTCCTGCATCCATTTTAAGTCTTGCCCGACGGGGTTGCAGTGGAGATCCAAAAGGGCCTGCAGAGGGTTAGCCAGTGGGAAGGCAATGCAGAGCCTGAGTCACGGGAAACGCAGTCAGTTGTTCCCAGGCGGGGTGCTGATGAGCCATGAACACACCCATGAGAGGGAAGATAGCTCTAGACATCTTCCAGACCCACAGCCCTTGAGGCCATTTTACTACAGTACCTGTCAAGAGAAAACTTCCCTGCTCTACTTACCTCCCCTCCTTCCCCATCACTCCACCTCCAGAGGAGTCAAAAACAGTCCAGCAGAGGAGAGAGGTCTGAGAAAGAAAGAAGCAAATGACGCCTCCCACATGCACACTTACTCTGTAGCAGGAGCTGATTGAAGTCAAGGTGGGGGTGGGGAAGAAGAGTTATCTTTACTGGCAGACAATGTCATGGGTTCATCAGTTTACCTTCATCTTTCTTCCTTCAAAGGCATGCTTCTCAGCCCCCCTGAAGTTAGGTGGGACAATATGATTAGTTCTGGGGAAGGGAATGTGGTTGGAAGTGATGTGTATCATTTCACACTGAGGCACAGAAAGGCTCCTGTATGATTCTCTAGGCTCTCCCTTTCCCTGAGGTACATGGAACCCCAAGACCAAAGTGGCCTGGGTCACTGAGTCACCGCATGAAGGACATCCACCTAGGATAGTCTCCTGACCTTCAGGGGGCTCTGAAGGAGTGAGGAGTAAAATTTATGCATTAATCACTGAGCTATTAGGGTTGTTGGTTAGCACAGCAGAAACCTATACTATCCTGATTACTATATCTTTGTATAAAGATTGATGTGTTGATTACTATGTTGAACTGGACACTTTAAATTATTGAATCTAGATATTATGTTGGAGACTTAAAGTGACATATTCTCTAAGAGTGAGCAGAAAAGTCAGAGATTTTACCCAGGGTCAATAGAAAGAACTAGCCATTGGATCTGTTTAAGGGGATAGTGGCAAATGAACACAAATCTGCTTTTTGAATATATCTCATGGGTCCTGTTTATTCAACACAGTGGTTATGCTTACAGTGGGAATGATAACCTTTGCCTCAGAGAGTTGCTGTGAATTGAAAACAACTTGGCCTATGTTAGGTGCTTACTAAAAATTGGTTTCTTTCTCGGGGGAAGACTGGAAGAATCTGAAAGTGTAGGTGAGAAATGTAGAACAAGGAATGTAAGATGTGGACGAAAAACTTCACCAGCTTTATCCTTCTGCCCAAGGCAGGATATCCCTCCAGGCCTAAGATCGATCCCTTCTAGAGATGCTGAAAAAAAAAAAAAAAAAAGATAGAGGGTTAGGAAAACCTCTGAAGTTTAGAAAAAGACTTTCTTGAAGATTCCAAATAGGAAGACACCAATGGAAACAGCATCACTACTGGCTAGGCGACCTTAGCTAAATATTCAACCTCTGGAGCCTCAGTTGTTGCTCTAACATCCATTCCAGGATGAGACAACTCATGGAGGGTTGGGAGGGCAGGTGATCTAGCGCATGCTGTGTATCCTTGGGTGCATGGGGTTAACTGATTTAGGACGGGAAGCTGGACTGGAGAAATCTACAACTTCAGGCTGTGCCCATCCAAGCCCAGGAACTGTCTTAATCCTCAAGTGCAAACTACTTTCTTGTAAAGCCACCAAGACAGTACACTTTCCTGTAGCTGGCACAGCACAGCCTCCAATCTCCCCAGGCCTGGTCACAAAGTGGGCTCAGGCTCCAAGCTGTGCGTGCGAATATAACACAAATATTTATCCTGCCCATCAAGCACCATGACAAGCTGCCCACTGTAGCTGGGGCCCTGTGGTCTTGACAGGCGAACACTGACTACAGCAGGCAGCTCTGGGGCCCTGGGGCCCTGCCCTGGGTAGCCATGTTCAAAATGGACCCAGCTGTGGAGGAGGATTTGCTACAACTGCAAAGGGCAGATTCTATTTCAGGGCTATGGTGTGTGTGTTTCTTACTGACTCCTTTTCAAAGCCAAATCAATATCAGGCCAACCAGGAGATTTCCAGGGACATAAACCACCAGGCTGGGAGGGCGCAGGGAGGCCTTTGCTGTGTGATCAGCAGAGCAGAGCCCTCTGGGAGGCCCTGATCTTGGCTGACGGTAGCGCTCACTATGTTGGGGATAAAGCAGAAATGTTAGACTGTTCACCCTATTTTGATCACAGTAACAGGGATTCTCACGAGAGCTCTAGCTTGCCAGGGTTGGGGTGGGATAGGGGAGGTTCCACGGATTTGGGGGGTTGTGGAAGAGGGTGCCTGGGACTTTCTGGTGTACACATCTGGGGGATGACCCTGCCCCGGGAGGGGAGGAAGTGTTCTGCTCCCTGTCCTCCAGCAGGGGGCACTGCTCAGAGCAGGATTTTCTACTGGCCTCTATTGACGCCCTTCCAGAGGGACTAGTAGCCAGCATAGCGATAGAGGGGGAGTTTTCATGGGGACCAGACTTACGTAGGTGAAGTGGATTCTAGCCGTCTTGTCTGATTTCAGAGACCACCCACCAGGCAAAACCCCCTCTTTAACCATTCTCCCAATTTGCCTGACACCCCACCACTAGAGACTAATTCCTTCAGGCTTCTGTGTAAGTCCAGAGCCCCAAGGCAGTGGCAACACTACTCACTGTGAATAAGTTGTCAGGTCATTTTCTTTCTTGTTTATTCATTCAGCAAGACTTCTGTGAGCACCCACCACGGGTCATGCCCTAAGAGCCAAGTACTATGCAGGGAATCACTGGAGAAGACGGAGGGGAGAGAGGACCTGGGCCCTGGGTGCCTGCGGGCTCAGGAGGCGGTGGTACATAAGGGACTCAGAGAAGGGACTATTTCACTATTTCATCACCCTGAGTGGGCCTGACATGGAGACCTTCAGAGGGTTTCCTGTGCAGGGGTCTGAGGCAGAGGCTTCAAGTGCACCCTGAGCTTCCAGCTCTTTGGCTAATTCCAGACGCCTAATTGGTGCTCATCCCATGAGAACTTGGGGCTCAGACATGGAAGCCTCCAGAGACAAGACCTTGTGGAGGGGATGGAGAGGATCCTAGAGAGGGGTTCCAACCTTGTATTGTTGTTCTGAGACTCCCAAGTTATCTCTCTCTGTCTCTGTCTCTGTCTCTCTCTCTCTCCCAGTAACTCTATCAGAAGGCTCTGGCAATAGATTGAGGATGTATAGGGTAGGCCACTTGTCCTCTGCTCCCCAGTCTCTCTGCTACCAGGGCAAGAGGAGGGGAGGCTCCCAGCCCGCACGCACTCATTCTGCTGCTGTGACCAGTCAGAGACCATTTTCTCAGGGGAAACAAGGTCAGGAAACTTTCCCAGCCAATGCCTCCTCCCAGGGCAAATTTTACCAGAGTCGATTTGTTATTAATGATGTTCTAAAAGCAGCGTTTTGTGGCCAGGGGAAATCAATTGGCCAGAGATGTGACAAAAGGGGAAATACTCCACAGCATATGAATGCCTGAATTATTGATGCCTTCAGTTTGAGGGTTTCAGACACCAGTGCTGGGCTGATAAACAGCAAAGTGCTCTCTCTGCCCGCTCTCCCCACCCTGCTGGCCCTGCCCAGTTTGGAACCCATGGAAGGTTCTCCCTGAAAACAGGTGTGATCCCAGGGCCCAGGCCAGGGATGCATCTGGACGCAGAGAGGGAGGAGTTCGAGGGAAGTGAGTTGGCCGGCTCTCTAAGGCCCCCACTCTGGGCCCGATGGAACCACGCTTCAAATTGGGGTTCCACGTCTTTTCAGACCAGAGCTACCATCTTGTTTCCACTTCTGCAGCTCTGACAGTCAGGTCAAGGCCACCTGCAGAATCTACTTTCTTCCTCCTTTTTCAAGGGGCTTGAAATTTCTGGAGCATCACTTGATCTTTACATGGGGAAATAAGAAAAATTCCTCAGCTACAAACAAAAAACAAATCTTGTTCCTTTTAATCTAGAAACCATCATCTCCTCCATTCAAGCTTTCAGATTCCGAGCTAATATACAATGCTAATAGTTCCTGAAGGATGTATAAATTCAATTCTGATGTCTGCTGTGGTCTGAAAATCATTTGTCCACCGGCTCCGAGAACAACAAGGTCTCTGGGGGTTGACTCCCTCCCGTGCTCCCTTCTCTGGCTTTTCAAGTCTCTATTTTTCGCCAGCTATTGCTATTGCTCATAGCTCTGTAAATAATCTCATTGCCACATAAATGCTGACTCCCTCTAAGAGGATCTGGTAAATCCTGATTATGAATTCCTGTCCCTTCTTCTAACCGGCTTGCTCACCCCCCTGCCTTGTTCCTGCTGGGTGGAAATGCATATAGGAAGCTCAGTTACAGGCTGACAAGTTTAGCAAATGAATGAACACATTTCCTGTCCACAGGATAGGATTTCACTTGGAAATAGTCCCTGGCCTGGGCCAGTGCATCAGGTCCACGTCCCATTTTGGGACACTTCAAGGGAGCAGAGGGAACAGCTGTTGTGCAGATGAAATGCTACTTGCTGTCAGCACCTCTCCTCAGCCACCTAACCCTTTCCCTGCCGGGTCACTGCTCCGAGCCCTTGTCAGGCACAATCTTACTGGCTTAGAGTCACTGGATTTTCACCATCTCCTAAGCAGCAAATACCAGAGGCGTCTGATTTCTGAGCATCTGCTAGAATGAACGAATTCCTCATTCAGGCTCAGTGCTCCCTCCTTTAGGATTTCTTGCTTCACCTTCCACGAAGAGTGATCAGAGAGAGGCTGGGTCAGGAGGACCTGAGGGAGAGGTGTTGAGGCCCACGGTGGGAGGAGATGACACAGGGGCAGGAACCCCTGCAGACACTGCAGGGAAGTGGCTGAGGACTAGCTGGGAGGTGAGCGAGGAATGCAGTCTCTGGGTAGTTTCCCTACTGACACGAAGGTCTCAGCAGGCCCAGGTGCAAAAGCAGCAGCAGGGCTGGAGAAGCCAAGCTCCCAGGGTGGGGCCTGCAGGGCTTCCTGCTCTCTGCCCTGCTGCTTTACTTGCCTGGAGAGACCGGCTACTTCTCTGGGCTTTCTGGAAACAGCAGGCCTCCCTCTTTGCTGCCTTGGGTTTCCTTCCAATGAAGCAAGGAGCAAAGAGATCTACAAGTCCTAACTCCCACCAGGCTTGTGCTTAAATAATCTAGCTCAGAGCTAACTCTTGAGCCTTTTTCAGCTCTGGCTTGCCTCAGTTTCCCCATGAGGTTAAAGTGAGTGGAGAGAAAGCAAGGTCAACTAGAGGTAGTGTTTAGATTACTCTAGGCAGGAGCGCTGTTGCCTGCACAAAGCCATGTTTCCACCAGCAATGACCTAAGTCAGGAAGGTTGCCCACCTGTAGCGTGGTCTGCTCGTCCCTTGCTCCCCTTATGACCCCTCTCCCCTGAGACTGTGCTGGTTCTTTCATCCCAGAACCACCACAGCCCCACATCACCATCCTCCCTGGTGATTTCCTGCCAGGGAAGCTGCCGCATTTCTGGGTCTCAGATCCCCCACGGATGCTTGGGCTGCTGTAAACAATACCGCAATTTGCCTGTAAACTGCCAAAGTGGCAGCTTCCCTGACACCCCACCTCACACCTCTCATCTCTCACCGCAGCAGCAGAAGTGAAAAGTACACAGGCTCTTAGACAACCTGGCACAGGTCCCTCTCGCCACGCCTGGACGAGTGCACCTCCTTAATTGCTGTGGCGGAAGCTGCCTAGGCCGGTGGGTGCCTGGCACAACCACACACAAATCCTGCCTGATGAATCTGCTTTAGTGACAGATTCCGGCTGGTCAGACAGGCTGGTGCACAAGTCCACTCTCCATGGAAGCAAAGAGGTGGAGGGGGCTCCGGGAGGGGGGTGGTGTATGGAGGAGGCAACATTAGCTTCTTCAGAAGAAGGGCGTGCAGTGCAGCCCAGCCTAACTGACCCTAAATCTGACCCCAATCCTGCCGTGTGACCTGCTTCCATAATGTGACTTTGGGCAAGGTTCTCAGCATCTCTGAAGTCTGTTCTTTTCACTGTAAAGCAAGAATAATAAACCCTACCTCATCTACTTGTGAAGATTAAAGATAATGTGTCCAGTACATAATGGATTTTCAATAAATGTTAATTTACCTTTCCGTCCCTCCCAACCTGATGTGGTGATTCTAAGTGGGGTAGCGATGCTCAATCAATATTCCTCTCTCCAATCAAAGCCTTTTATACGCAGTATGTCTTTAAATAACCATTAGAAGTCAACTCGCCAACCATCTGCTCGTACTTGATTGCCGACTGTTCTATTTCTTGTAGGTGGCTTTTGAGCCTCTGCTTGAACACCTCTAGGGACAGTGATCTCATTAGCTCCCAAGATAGCCCATTATTTTTAGATAGGGCTGCCTGTTTGAAAGTTCTTTCCACGGAGCTGAAATTCACTTACCTGTAACTTTTACCTGTTGGTGTCAGATCCCCATCAAGAACCACCTGGACCGATTCTGAGTCCTCCCGTGCTTGGCACTGTGGGGGTCATATAGAAAGCATAGACCTTGCCCATGAGAAGTTCACAGGTCAAGACAGCAGAAGGAAAAGGCTGGGACCTTGCTGCTACACTGTGTGCGTTTTTTTGTGTATGTAAGCTATGGATCCAGGGTCCCCTCAGTGGGGTTCAGCTTCTAGCTTCCCCATCACAAGCCTCCCTCAGAATCTGGAGAAGAGGCAGACCGGTCTACTTGTACTGAGCTCCTGAGGCTGGTGTGGGATACAGTGAACCCAGATGACCTGGCGTCTGAAGGACTCATCCACATCACATGGTGCTTAACCTCTTGCCTAGGGGGCCAAGGGCCCCAGGAGCCATGAACACAGAATGGCTGCAGCAGCCGGGCAGGTCCTGCCTCCTCTGTGGTAGCCAGGCTCCCTGTGGTCCCTGGCAACACGGCCAGCTGGCAGCTCTCAGAACTATTTTATGGAAGTGGAATTTATTTTGAGATGCAACCAGGCCTATGCTCTGTGCATGACAGCCAGTTGCTTGGCAGCAGGGGCTACTCTCCTGTGGGCAGCTGCTTGTTTTGAATCCCCTAGAAAGGAGAGTGCTCGGGGTGGACACCTGGGCTTAGGCAGGGTCATGTCTGAGCCCCAGGAGTGTAGGTTCTCCCTGGGAGTGAGGCAGAGCCATGGGAGGACAGTGGTAAGAGAGCTCCACTGTAACTGGGAGTCTCATCAAGGAGCAAGATGGAGGGTCCTGCAAGGAGACAAGAGGAAGTTGGTGGGGTCGGGGCTCAGATGCAGCACCCATGCTTGAATGCCCTGTTTCCAGCCCAGCCCAGCCCTAAAGCAGAAGGCACCGTAGCCTGCTTATGGGGGGATAGGACAGCTGGTGCTTGTGACCCTGCAATGTGGCCAGCTCTGAGGAAGAACACCTGTGACATCAGGAAGTTGTCTCGGCTCAGAGGTGGGCTCAGATGTTGCATGGGTTCCCCAGGCCTCTCTGCAATCCTGGCAACTCCACAATCCTGGAGCATACCTCTGCACCACACCTACTGCTTGACCGACCCTCACCACCCTCCAGTGCCTGGCAGTCAGCCCCATGGAAACAGTCTGTTTAATGTGGCATTACCCCTGGAAGCAGCCTCTGCCACACAGCCTTTGTCAGCCTCCTCTGTGCAGGGGCGGGCACCTTTATGGCCCAGAAATGTCAGTTCTCCTCTACTAGGGTTTCCTCTGCCCCACCCCCTTTCTATTTTGGGGAATTTGTGTCTCCAGGGGGCTGTCTCTTCCTTCTCTCTGAGGTGGGAGTCACTTTCCGGCCCAGGCCTGCATCTCAGGCCTGTCTCCCAGAAGCCGCTGAAGAAGGTTCCTGTTCTTGTTCTCTGCATGGAAGAGGGATCCGTGGGGTGTTTCAGGGAATTAAGACCCCTGTTTTCACAAATATATTTTCTTAGGTACTGAAATCCCCCCAATTCCAGGCATTTTGTGGTTAAGAACGATTTTCCTTCAGAAAAACCCTGTCAAAATGCAAATGCTACTGGAGAGAAGTAACACATGAACTTATTACCATCCATTATCACTTCAGTGCAGTTTATTAGCTTCCTAGCTGAGAACAGGGCCCGGGGAGAGAGGAGAAGGCAGAAGAGATAAGGTCTGACGCAGGGCAGCGCATAGGAAAGGCTGTGAGAGAGGAGCCTTGGGCAGGATGAGGCCCCGGACAAGCACGGGGCAGGGAGGGGAACTGGAGGTGCCAGACAGGCAAGAGGCAGGGTGGCCCAACATGGCCTTTGATGGTGACACCATGGGGCTGCTTCTCCAAGCCCTAATGTCACCTCATTCTCAAGAAAGGGCATCCTTGGATAAAGATAGCCCCCTCCCTCTCAATTATAAATGAAAATGACAGAGCTTTGTGGATTATTTGGAACTCACTGCATTTCATTTTGCCATACACTATTTTCCCTCCTAACCATTTTCTACTTAAGCCAACATTAATATTAATCTATATTCTCTGAAGATGCACTGACTGACGGAGAGGAAGAGGAGACACACACTAAATGGCAGGGAAAGTCAGACTGAGATGAAAATCATACTGAAATAAGGTAATCCTCAAAGAAGGTCCCCCACGCATGGATGACAGAGTGAAGGCAGCCTTGGGCAATTTTTCTACCAGCCTCCAATGGGGATTGCTGCCCAAATTTTCCCTCTTCTTGTTTCTAACAGCCATACCAGATAGATATTTTGTGTTTGTTTCCTTTGCAAAGAAAGGAAATGATTGTGCTTTACAACTATAATGTCCTTCTAAGAAAAGTAGGTGCTGTGGCAGACAGTGTTGGGTGTGGAGGTAGAAAGGCGGGCTAGGGACAGAATTAGGAGCAGGAGAGAGAGGGATGGGCCTGGTGTGAAAGGGAGAAGAGTTTGGAGTTCGGGAGGCCAATGCAGAGGAGGAAGGTAAGAAGGATCAGGAAAGGGAAGAGGGAGAGTGGAGTTAGAGCAAGAGGACCCGAGGCTGCTGCAGTGCAAAGAGGAACGGAGCCGCCTCGCGAGGCCTCTGGAGGGAAGCTGGTGGAGGGCTTGGATAATATTCTTTGTGAATATATGTTTTTGGCGGGGGTGGGGGGAGTGCTGTTCAGTAATGTGTCAGGTAGTTCTTTGCCATAAGCATTTTTGCTGCAGAACTAATTGGCTGTAAGGCAATTTTGCTGTAAAAGATAAAATCACTAATTGACAATTTTGTTGTTGTTTCATTTCTCCATTGATGAAGTTCTCACAGTTACTCCCATTTTTATATGATATAAATCTTAGCTAGCCCTCATAATGGCCTATCCAGTGAGAGCAGAAGTGGTGGTGGTAATCTCAAAATAGTTAGCATTTCTTCCAGTTAGCGACATTATTGATGGCTTTGTCGAGCGGATGAGGATGGTTCCCCAAGAGTTGGTTTCTTATTTTAAACGCATTACATTGAAGGAGAAAGAGGGCTTGAGGGCCTCTTTGAGGGCGCAGAGTTGAACCCACATTTCCCATAGAACGAAGACTAGTGCTTAGTTAGGACAATCCTCACACACAAGAAATAAAATCAGTTTTTTGTGCAGTATGGTCATGAATCTACATACACACATTTAAAATGTATTCAAATATTTTGTGTTTTGCTATAAAGTTCTTCTAACTTTGTTAGTCATTTGTTCATGTTTCACCATGTCCTTTTTAACTAATGTCCCTCTTTTATTTTTCATGATTTTATCTTTACAGCAAAATAGCCTTATGGCCAATTAGCCAACTAGTTACAGGACAAAAATGCTTATGGCAAAGAAGCTTGCAGGAAATCACCTAGAACCCTCGGTAACACCCTCCTTTATCCCTGACAAACCTTCAGTAACGTCTGACCCCACACAGAAGCGTAGTGTGAATGCAGTGTTTGTCAATCCTATGCAGGGGCTGAATCCCACATCTTGGTTGATGTGGTATAAGAAGGGGACAGTAGGTGTGGTCAGCAGTATGGCCATAGATTGAATTAATTCAGAGAGAATGATGCTCTGTCTGAGTCAGAGGTGACCAAGAGAACATAAGCCTCCTGAGAACTTGAAGAAATCTTGGGTGACTTTTGACTTCCACAGGGTGAGGAAGCAATCAGTCCAACTGGATTCTACAGCTATGCCTTCAGGCACAAGGAGAACCCCACCTCCCCTTGTGGGAGGAGGCAAGCAAGGTATTGAAGGAGTAATGATAAATCCAGAAGGCAGTTCTTGTATTTTGTGTTTCAAAGGCCTAGCCCTCAAAGTAGCACAGAGAAAACCCAGGACAAATATCAGAAGATTTGGGGCAATATGCCATCCACCAGAGCCAGTGTATCCCCACCCCTCAGAATCAAGATGTATCCAGATGGGTTAGAGGACAGGAGGAGAGGTGGGGAGCAAGAGACTTAGTTCCTGGTGAGCACCCTGTGAAAGGGTGTGCACCCTGCCTAACCCTCCAGGCTGAGTCCAGAGGTGGGATGTGTAAAAATGGGACTTCCAGATAAATGTGGGGGTTGGGGGGTGGAACAACTTGTGTCCCCTTATTAACCCCCAAGTGGGCTTGTCTGCTCGCTGTAAGACATGCCAATAGTCAGGAGGCAAGGTGGTAGGAGAGAAAGGACTTCATTACAGCTTGCTAGCAAGAGGGAAGATGGCTGACTCATGTCTGAAAGAATCATCTCACAGAACAAAGATGACAGGCCAGTTGTATACACAGGCTGGTCTCCAGGTGGAGGAGGGCGCTGGTCTCCAGGTTGGGGAGGTGGCTGGTCTCTGGGTGGGGCAGACATCTGGTCCCAGTTCCTGACAGTCCTCTGTTTCACTGGATATGCATCAGAGAATGGAGCAATGCCCTATACCCTGATCTTTCAGTTGTCATTGATGATGGCTATCAGCATAGGCTCTCTGCCCAGGGGTCATCACATTCCTAAGGAACTTGAAAGAACAAAGTTATCAACTTATAGCAGCTGGGAGGGACCACAAAATCTACAGAGCATGTCTGGGCTAGTTAGTCAGAGGTCATTTAAAGTTACAATATGGTTTCTTTTCTACAATATGGCTTCCCTTATGTCAACCTTGTGTTGAGCTGGTATCAACCTTCCCCGGTGAGAGGAAAGTAGAAATTTCCAGAGTTTCAGCGTGCCTAGCCTGGAGTGGGAGCAGAGGAACCTTCTATGGAGTATCCAGGCTTATGGAGAAGCAGCTTCCCAGGGTCCCCATGAAGCAGAACGTATGGTGTGCAGCTGAGAGCTGTGGGCACGTGACTCAGAAAAGCCCACGAACCTGGAAAGGCTCTGTGGCTGGGAAGAGGAAGACCCAGCAGTGACCAGTGTGGCCTGAGGGCTGCAGCCCAGACAGGATGACGATGCATGGGGGAGCCAGTTGGCTAAACAGGATGAGAATTTAATCTCCACCCCTTGCCCCCAGTCCATGCAAGGGCACCAGGTAAGGCAGCTTCCCGCATAGTGAAAAATGGGAGCCCTGGAATTAACTGAAGTTAACTTCCTGCAGCAGAATAGGGACTCAAAATGGAAAATCATCTTAGTTAAAGAAAAAGTAGTTAAGTTTCCTGTGTAAATGATTCTGTGAACTGAGGTGCTTATCCACAACGACATTTTGCTTGGAGAGTCTCGGATCTTGGCCCAGTTGGGGGATACCAGTGAAGGTGGTGGTAGGGGGTGCCACAGGGGATCCGACTTCCCTGGTTCCCCCTTTCCCAAAGGAGAGGAGAGCAGAGGGAGGGCAGGGAGCCCCTTGCTGAGGTTCGCCTAGAAGCAGTGTGCTCGAACTCTGGAGGAGTCAGATGCCTTCTCACTCCTCTCTCACAGGAACTCGCCATTGCACCCCCAGAGTCACACTATTTCAGCAAAAAGGATGAAACTGATACAAACCAGATGCTGGTATTCTCTACCAACACAACGAGTGCCTGACCGCCCCCAGCGGGGCTCGAGGGGGAGTGGCTCACCAGCAGTGAAAATGGCCAAACAAAAACAATAACGAGGCAGTCGGAGCCACCCAAGTGTCAGTGGAGAACGAAACTGTCAATGAAGGAACCCAGCATGGCCCCACAATAGACACCCCAAAGCTGAGGGGTAAAATCGGGGTCACCCCACTTGGCAGGCAGTCGGCCCTCACCCATTGGCAGTGGGCGAGGGGACATGGGGACATCTGAGCCTCCTCAAGTTGCCCGATGTTGACATTCACAACATGGGTCACTGCTTTGGCAGGCGGCCCATCCTTCTCCACCTCCTCTTCTCCAGTCTGGAGAAAAGGTTTTTCTCTGGGCTCAAAGGAGGTAGAATTCCTCGCCTTTTACTACCTGCTTCTTGCTTCAGTGCATTTTTTGCACCTTTTCCCTTTGGTGAGTGGGGCCATTCATCCAGCAAGAATTAACCTGTCTACAGGCGTCCACTCCTTCCCTTGGCTGCTCTTATTTTCCTTTGTCTGCCCTTGAGGGTCTTGGGTTCTGCTGCCTCAGTCCAAAGCTGGAGAGAGAGAATTTCACAAGGTGCTTCCGGGACTGACTTTGGGGATTCAAGGCAACAGGGGAGGGAATGTTTTAGCCTCTGCACCCCAACTAGAAAATTCACCTTAACCTCCCAATGCCGGGCCGGGGGGGGGGGGGGGGGGTAGAGAAGTGATGGCCCAAGCATGGCACCAGACTCAAAGGAATATCCTCCTCCCCTCGCCATCCCCGGAGAGTTCTCAGCCCCCAGAGGTCAACCATTAATCACCTGCTGCAAGCCTGTTGTAGGGTTTGTAATGGAAATGACCCAGTCGTCATGGTAACCCTGGCTGGCCTGGCTGGGGCTGCTCAAGGCCTGCCCAGCTCTTCTGGGTTTCAGGTTTATTTAACAAGCTGCGAGCCCCAGCTGGGAAGGTCTTAAGAGCAGCTCCTTGTCATCAGGGTCCCAAGGGAAAGGCTGGGAGCAACCTAGGTCTAAACTAGTCCCTATTTGACAATATGGTTCCAAATCTGGCTCACCCATTGGAGGAAGATGAGACTTCCACTATCCTACTGACTAACATCCTGCCCATTGATTGGTTCCGCCCACAGATGGGCGGGACTGTATGTGTGAAAACACCTGGGCTTCGGAGCAGACACACTGAGGTTTGAATACAGGCGCAGCCGCTCAGCAGCTGCATGTCTTTGGGCAAGTTACTCACGCTCTCTGATTTTCAGCTTCTCTTTCTCTAAGCAGGGGTAGTAATACCTAGTTCACAGTGTGACTGTTAGAATTCAATAAGATAATTATATAATATAGGAATGGCAAACTTTTTCCATAAAAAGGCTAGACGGTAAATAGCGGAGGTTTTACAGGCCATATGGTCCCTGTTGCAACTGCTCAGCTCTGCCTTTCTAGCGGGAAAGCAGCAGAGCCAATCTTAAGTAAAGAGTGTGGCAGTGTGCCAACAAACTTCAGAGTCCGCCGCCCTCAGGTGGCCCTCGGCGGGGAGTCCGGGCCGAGCGCGCATTCTGGGCAGGAGCTGAATCCCTGTGAATGATTTGCGTCACGGCCACCGCGGAGCAGGGACTCCAGCGTAGGGCGGCACTGTGGTGACACAGCCGAGGGCAGGATGGGAAGCTCAGGCTAGCTTCAGAGTCAGGCTCTGCGCACCCGTCCGCGTCTCCGGGGAAGGGTGCAAATAGCCCAGCGGCCTGTGTGCTGAGCTGTGATTTATTAATGCTGTTAACCCAGGGCCTTTCTCGAAGAGGTTTGCTGGGAGTGAGGGAAGGATACGAGGATACCTAACCCACTCAGAACATTCTGGTTTATACCACCTCCGGGCAGTGGGGTTTCCCTAGACCCTCCAACAGCGAAGGGGATGTAGAGCCGTGTTTTGCTTCTGCGTTCACTGGTTCCCAACAACCAGCGGGTAGGGATGCGCCAACCTTGTTCTGCCCCAATGGCTCTCAGACTTGCTGAGGGATAAGCAGGCCTTAGCAATCAGCCCGCCTCCCCTCCCCGTGAGATAAGAGGGGGATCCTTGGAGCCAGGAGGCTGCGGGCTGAAGTACATCCCTCCTCTCAGAGTGCTGGCTCACAGCAGGTCGGCTGGGGCGGCGACCTGCTTTCAGAACTCAGGCCAATGACTGTCCGGGCTGGAGGCTGGCTGGAATCAGGCCTGTGCTTAGCAGCCGGTGTCAGGGGGGGCAGGAAGGAGGCAGAACATGGTGCAGGTCTGGATAGCCTCCATGTGCCCATAAGGAAGGGCTTTTCTTTCTCGGGCCTCATTTTACCTCTGTGTAAAATGAGTTCCTCTCCCCTGCCCTGTCAGCCCTCTGGGAGGCCGAGTAGGTGAGGGGAGAAGGCTGGCTGGTGGGATCTGTGGGAACAGGTGGTGCACGAGATCCAGGGTTCTCTTTGTGTGGTGTGTGCTGATGACACCGTGTTTTCTCCTGACGAGCTCTAGAGAGCGCGGAGCAGCTGCTCCTCCGCTCCCACCCCTGTGTCGTTGTTGCAAGGGGGCGTATTTCTAGTTCTCACCGACAGCTTTCTTTGCCATGGGAGGCTTTAGTCAGCTCTTTAATACCAACGTCTTCCGTGTGCATGGTGCTTCACAGTTTACAGAGCAACATCAGAGACATCTTCTGATTTTATCTCCTTAACAACCCTTTGAGGTTAGCGCAGGAGGCTGGTCTGGTCCCAAGTTACAGATGAGGAAAACACCCGTTACGTGCGAAGATTTAACCCTGTGCCGGCTTCACGCCACCAGTAGGGGGCAGAGCTGAGACCAGGACCGGTGCACACGCTCCTCCCTGGGCTGCCCTGTTGTCAAAACTTCTCAGGAAACCTGCTCCCCTTAAAGAAGTGATTCTTCTGGTTTACGTCTAGCTTTTCACTGTAATAAAATATCAAAGAATAGTTTACTTTGGAGGGGCAATGGGAAGTAATTAAAAAAAAAAGATGAGGGTTTTTATTCTGGAAAACTGCCTCTGTCCCCATAGCTGAGCCTCCTGTCATCATCACCCACTCCAAATAAATTCCATTTTTGAATGTGACTTTCCCCCCCGAGCCTTCCACAAACTCAAGCCAGACAGGTTTGAGGGAGAGTGAGCTATTTTTACCACCATCTGGGGTTCTGCCTATTCGTTGTTGGAGGGAAAAAAAGACAGTCGAAGATCCTCAGGAATTTCTCTGGTTGTGAATTTGCCCCCAGCTGTCTCCACGCGTCCACACCCGCAGGCAGGCCGGCTGTTCTGGCTGGTCTGCCCTGAGTTCAGCACTGTTTTTCTCTTTGCTAGGCTTCCTTAGCTCACCGCCTCTGAATGACCGTTGCAGTGATGACCTAGCAATGCCTGAGGTTGTGGGCACCCTCGAGGCTTCCCAGGCTTCAGAAGCTTGGACACAGCTCTGTATATCCAGGTGGGCAGTAAGGGAGCTCTGGCCCCAAAGTCACAGCTTCCAGGGAGGACCACTTTCTGAACTCCTGCACCGGAAATGCCCCGGCCTTCCACCCTGCCTCCCTGTCTTCTCTAGGACCCGCTTGAGTGGTAGCCAAGATTGTGAGCCGCTGAGATTAAAAAAAGAAAAAAATGATAGGAGAAAGCCAAACCCATCAGAATGAGCCAAGGCTCCCTGACAGCAAAAGGCCCCTCTGAAGGAAGTGAAAATGAACACAGAGAAAACCCTGCAAACAGCCGTCCTTTTCCCACTCCTGCCCCATCCCCCCCTTCATCTCTATCCCTTCCTTCTTTTGTCTTTCTTTCTCATTCTTCTCCTCTACCTATCCTTACTGAACAGAGAGCCTATACCACAGACCCTTAAAAATATTCCCACCTACAACCAAAGAGGTTTGTGTCAGTTTTAACTCTAGGTTAAATTCTGTGAGAGGGAACAGTGAATTCTAAGAAACTGTCTACATAATTTCGTTGTGTTGGAAGTTTCTGTAGCAAATGTTGCTAGCAAAAACTGTGGATGAATCTTGGATATCTTTGAGGCCACGGAAGCGTTTTTATTGTGAGGATATTTGATATAATGTGTTGAGGGGATCTCTTGGGTTATGGCATTGACCCTCTGATCCACAGAGCTTCACCTGTCACCCCACCAGAATCCTTCCGAGTCCTCACACAGGCTTCAGTTCAGCAGCTATTCCTCACAGCTGTCTGATCTGCTTGATTTCATTATCTACCTAGGATTCCTTGAGGACTTCCTGTGTGATTAGCACCTGCCTGGGTGCTGAGAAGAATTGCCCAAACATAAGACAAGATTCCTGCCCTTGTGGTGTTTACGCTCTAGATGACGTAGATGCAATACACACATGACTAAATTGAATAGAACAAGGTAGGATCTAGTTAAGTGCTGAACCATGTGGACTGCACATGCTACCCTCAGTCTGTCTACCATGTGGAGCCATCCTTCTAGGCACAGGTGAAGACTAAGCCATCCTTCCCCTCCATTGCCACCCTCCCCATGCCTCATAGTCCTCTGCATATATTGTACAAGTTCTACTATAGAACTTATCGCACTGGGTTATATGCTGGTTATTTTCATTTCTGTCTCTATAAGCATTTTGAACTCAAAGGCTCCATCTTGCAAAGGATCTGGTGGGGAACCTGGCACATAGTCAGTTTTTGAGAAACTTTTTAAATGTTTCCTGGTTGTATAATGTGAGCTAAGGACTGGTGCTAGAGAACTATTGGCTGGCTACCCTTCCACGTGGGATTCTGTAACATGGCTGTGCTGTATTTCATTCTTCTTTCAAGGTGTATAAGAAAAGGAGTGGCTCCAGAGGCCTGGGTGTGAAGTCACAGCATGCTCGTCTTATGAAATCCCATGTGGAAGGAAATTAGAATCCTGAGGGTTGCTTCCCTATGCATAACTTTGGGGTCAGGAAGTCTAGTTTGGAGCAGTCAGAGGTGGAAACAGGCCCCACTGGGCCCCTCCAGCTGCATCTTTGGGAGAATTGATGTCTGCATTTTAATTCTCTCCAACATGTCATTAACCCCCCAGACACCATACCCACTGAGACAGGACCCATGATGAGGGTTGGAGGAGGAGAAAGAGCCCTCTTTGAGGGTCCTGTCCTTTGCTCAGTGAGAAATGATCTATTAGAGGCTGACAAATCAATAAAGGCAATTTAAGCCCCTTTCTTGGAGTCCGTGTGACTTACAGGAAGGCAATGGTGCAGCGCCTGGGTGGTGCCATGGGCCCCTTGCTCCTTCCCCTCTCTGCAATTATAGCAAATTTGCCTAATGCACTAAAAGCCAATGAATCATGTTGACTGGTGATGGGATGAGGAAGGCGAGAGGGAAGATGTCGGATGCTGGCAGATGCCCTATTAACCTTGGTTTTAATTAGGTTTGAGTGAATAACAAACAAAACAATCCTTCATTTGCGACAATCGACCATGGTGAAAAAATCGCCCATAGCTGCTTGTTTCAAATAAGCGATATCCCAGCTCTCTAGGGAAGCCAATATGGCTTCTCCATTATGGATCACATCTTTGGAAAAGGTTGGGGTTCTACTTAATTGGTGGATTTGGACCCATTTCCCCCAAACTGAGGCCTAGGTTTAACACATCCTAAGTGTTTTACTTGTTCCTTGCAGTGGGCTGGGAATCCTATGGTGATTGGGCTTGCTAGCATTAATCACAGAGAGGAAGTCATACTAAGGTTAGAATTTTAATAGTCTGAAACTTCAGTCAGAAATTCTACAAAATAACTGGCCTGTATGGATCAACTGCCAAGGTCAAGAAAGAAAAGGGAAGACTTAAGAACTGTTCCAGATTCAAGGAGATGAAGAGACATCATGACAACTGAATGTAGCCCATAATCTAGAATTTTCTTTACCTATACTGAGCCCTATTAGAATAATGGGAGAATTTGAATAAAGTCTGTAAATTAGCTAATAGTATTATTACACTGCTGATTTCCTAATTTTGATTATTGTACTATGTTAATGTAAGAGAATGTCCTTTTTGTAGAATATACACACTGAAGGGATAATGTGGCATCATATCTACAACTTACGCTGAAATGGCTAAGAAAACAAATGTATCATCTATCATCTATCTATCTATCTATCTACGAGAAAGCAAATGTGGTCAAATGTCACCATGTGCCGAATCTGGGTGAAGGGCAAATGGGAATTCTTTGTACTAATTTTGCATCTTTTCTATAAGTCTGAAATCATGATAAGGTAAAAAGCTTAAAAAGAAAAATCCAATCAGTAAAGAGATGGCCAACTATGACCAGTGGAGCAGTAGGTTTCAGGTCCCTTTCTCTTAGCCTCTCCCCAAACAATCCTTCCCATCCCCATTGTGGCTGATATTGTGATTTAAACCTTTAAAAACACAGGGAGTTGTGGGACCCCGTTGATGTCTCTAGATAATGAGATTTCTTACATGATGAGGTTACATGAAGAAATTTGCACAAGGAGCCAATGAAAAATGAAGGAGTTGGGCTAGATGATCACCAAGCTTCTTTCTAGCTCCAATATTCTATGAAACCTCTGAGTCCAAGAAGTAGGAAAGAAAACACTGTAATAGCTTGAGGCCTTTAAAACAACGCAACAAGCCTCCTGCTTTGCTTGTGCTGCTGATATTCCCTGAGACCCCACGCTGCAGGGGAAGTGGCTCTTCCTAGCTGCTGCCATGTGGAGGGATTCCCTCCCTCCGAAAGCCCAAGGCAATGGTCTTCCTCCATTGGTCTCAGAGAGCCCACCCCAGCTCCTTCTCCCCAGATAATCCCTGCTCAGTCCTGCTGACCTAATGGACTTCAGAGTTCCCAGGAATGGAGACACTGAGAACACACTCAGTTAAGATGCAAAGGATTTGTACTGATACTTAATATATTATCTCGACATACATAAGGATGTACACATACATTTTTCTAAAACCAATCTCCATAATTGTAATTCCAGAACAGTTTTAAAAATTTGTCCTACATTATAAAATATTCTTTTAAAAAATATTTAACAACTGTCACCAGTTCCAAGTTTCTCTGGACTTAAAGACAAAACCATCTGCCAAGAATGGCTGTGGCATCTTCATAGATGCTGAGTGAGGTGGCTTTTATACTTCTGGAGATAACCCTAGGGATGCTCAGCCCCAAGCCACCAGCCAAGAGTTGATTTTCCTTCTTAGAGGCAGGAACTAAGAAGTAAATTCTTGGTTAGGAAAGAAGTGGCCACAATGTGTGACAAATGCTTTGGTGTACATTTTTTTGTTTTTGACTGCCTAATGGGTAACTATGGCTGATGTTGCTAGTTGACTTACCTAGTATCCATTCTCCTCTTCTTCCCTATTATCAGAATTCCAATTTTGTTTGAGATTTCAATGTTCCTTGTTAAAAATATTCACCCCCCAGACTATCCTGAAGCTAGGAGTGCTCCTATGATCTCCTTTTGGCAGATAAGAGGTAACAAGAAAATTCAGGGAAGGTTGTTTTTCCTGATAAAAAAAAATAGACTCAGCTGGCGCGAGCCTTTTTCCCTTGCCCTTTCCCCCTTCTTCCTGCCTGGAAAGTGTCTGTGATGCCCCGATTGTAGAGCAGCCATTCTTGGAGCCATGAAGATGACAGCCATGAACAATGTTGGTGCAGCAGAGGTCTAGAAGGAGCCTGGATTCTTGGCTCCTTCCTGTACTGCCTCTGGACGTCTCATGATATGAGAAAAATGAACTCCTTATGGTGAGTTTCTTACTACCTGCCTCTGAACGCGATCCCCAACAGAGACTCCACCCCCACCGCGCCCCCACCCCTTGGTCCTTGTGATTTTCAGTGGCTCTGACTTCACACTCAGGGCTCACCCTCTGCTCATCGGGCTATCACATTCTGCAGTCTACCATGTTTGATTCAGGAATGGGCCTCCAACTAGGCTGGAACAACACAAATAAATCAGGACTTTGGTACCAAAAAGATAGATTTTCTTTACCCGTGGATTTGGAGTGATGATAGTACAAAGTCTGGAATTGTGGCAGCATATGGTTGTTGTGAGAAGAAAACCTGCCAAGAATGAAGCTAACATTTAAGACCACCAATTCCAGCTGAGAGATGAAGAGACTGGGTTCTTATAACATCATTTGAGCCTCTACATCAAACTGTGCCTGCAGCCAGCCCTAACCTTGGACTTTCTAGTTATACAAACCAATACATTTCCTTCTTCCTTAAGATAGTTAGGGTTTCCTTGAGCCAGGTAGTACTGAAACAGCCCTAAATGATTCAGAGGTTCCCTGGGGGTAGAAACTGACTGAGGGGAAATTCTTCGCAGTAGCTTTCTTGGATACTTGGAAAGAGTCTTGTGGCTGATGACCTGGGCTGTGCTTTTCAGGAGCAGGGAGCTTAGCTTAGTTTAAGGAAAGTCTGAGTCCGTATCAGCGTCTTTCTTTATCCCAGCTGGACACACATTTTAATCTTTGGGCCTAGTGAGAACAGTTTTGTCAGCTCTGAAAAGGAGACCCGTCTTGGAGAAAAACGGGGGTCTGTCTTGTTTGGCTTGGGGGAGGGTAATGCAGGCTAATGGAACGTCCTGTGGTGAGTTATCTGCTCATCTTTCAGGAAACACGATCGCCAGGGACAACACTCGCTTTCATAAAATTGTCTCTGACACCACCTTAATTCCACAAATTGCTGTCAACTGGAGCTGTAAGGAGTTATTTTTAAACTAAATCTACTTGGCAGGCCATAGGGCAGGAGTTCAGTGTATAGCTCATAAATGGTCCTAGTACTTTCCAAGTGGAATACCTAGCACTTTGTATGTAGTTTTAACCCAAAAGAGATAGGAGGGACCCTGGCCCAGAGCAACGGAAGGAAGTCTGGGGCTCAGAGGACCAAGGAAAAGCCTGTGTCCTGTGGACCCAGATCTCTTCTGCCCTATTATCTTCTAGGATGAGCCAACCTGAGAGCATAGTGTGTTTGCTGCAGGAAAGATGGGAACCACAATCCATGACAAAGTGCCCCAGGGCAGGACCCAATGTCCTGCAGAGTGTCTCTCCTTTCTTAAACCATCACCTGAGAACAAAATGTGCTTCAGAGCTTACTTTGTCTCCTTTCTAAGCCTACCATGCTTGGATCAGCACTGAGCCCTCGGAAGCCACATGTGCCCATAGTGGTAGGGTTTTTATCACCTCATTCGGCCTTTTGGGACAGCAGAGACGGCTCCCTAGGATGAAGAAACCCCGGTATTTCCTCTTGTCCCTCCAGTCAGAGATCACCCATCCTCTCCAGGGCTCAAGTAGAAAAGGCTGGGCTTCCAGAATGATCCACGTGGACCTCCCCCTCCAGGCCTTTCTTGGGCTTTACCTGTCCCCATCCTCCTCTACTAGGCTTCCTCCCTTTCTACCTGCCACCAAAGGGCCAGCCACTGGGAGAAGAAAGGGCTCCAACTCTGGTACCAGCAAGCAGCCCAAGAGCTCACGAGCTTCAATCTCTAACCAAGTCTTGCTCTTTCTTTCTTCCCAGCTCTTCCCTCCCTTTCCATGTTTCTCAGATTTTCTCATTTAAAGACAAACTTATTGTTCAATTTAACCATCTATTACATAAAACTGGGGGTGAGGGCTCCTGTAAAGCTGCCATACCCTTAGCCCAAACCCCTTAGGGATGTGCCGTGGGCAGTCAAAGAGAGCAGATTCTCACAGAAGCCCCACGTGGTAAGTGTGGTGTCCTCTACTTTGTAAATCAGGAACTGGAGCTCAGAGAAGGGGAGGCATTTGTCTTGGGACACCCAGCTTGTGACAGGGCTAGTTTCTGACTCAGAAGTTAACATTCCCAGCCAGCCTCAGTTTCCCCAGGAACCATGTGGCCAGAGCAGCCGGGCCTTTGTGGGCCTGGGGCAGTGTGGGTGGGGTGAGGAAGAGTGGCCGCAGGTTCCCTCGGTGTGCTGTGGGGGAGATGGTGCTTCTCCTCCTCCTCACTCACCTCCCTTCTCTTAAAAAGAAGAAGAAGAAAAAGAGCTTTAGCACCTTTATCTCTGACCCTGGTCACAGCTGGAGAACACAAGTGAAATAGAGTCCTTGTGGCTCTGAAAACCTCTGGCCGCTTTCCTGGGATTGAGTCATGTCTCCACTTCAGGAAGGTGTCATTAATTTGGTGCAAGAAATGAACAAATGCAAGTACAGTGAGGCATAGAGCTCCTAAACGGAGCCGAGAACTTTCTGGGTTGTATCCACAAGCGTGGGCTGAAAGCAAAGATTACAGAAGGTGTTGATGGGCCTGGAGCTTGAAAACATTCCTTTGGAGCAATTAAGAGGCAGCTTAGCGCCTCACTGGGCTATATGTTCTCTGAAAATGCCTTTAGCTAGATCAGGAAGTTTTTTTTCTTCAAATAGTTCTTTCTTTTGAATTATAATAGGTTGTGTGGGTGAGACCAAGGTTGGGCTCATTCCCTGGGGCAGTTGCCCAAGGGATGTACATGGAGGTAAGTGGGCGGCAGGAAAAAATAAAATAAAAAATCATCCTTGCAATTTCTGTCTTGGAGATGGCAGGACCCTGCAGGATGTGACATGGTGTCATGAAGATGGTGACACTTGCTTTTCCATCTGAGAGTCTGAGGGTGAAAGCAGCACCTCCCAGAGAGGATTCCGATCCTAGTCTACTGTTTGCCGAGGGCGGGGGAGGGAAGTGGGGGAGGGACGTCCAGGAAGTGCCTGCTTCTGAGGGGTGGCCCAGGAGAGTCCTTCCACATGACATTGCTGGGGCTGTGTCTCAGTGCCCAGAGGAGCCAGATCTGATCAGACCGGGGACTTGTGCCAAAGCCAGAGATGACTAGCCCCCGGGGGTGGCAGGACATTGGTTTTTGCTTTTGTTTTGTTTTTATTATTGTTTTTTAATTTATTTTTAAAGTTATTCAAATAAAAATTGTATATATATATATCTAAGGTGTACAACATGATGTTCTGATATACCTATACATTGTGAAAGGATTACCACAATCAAGCCAATTAACAAATCTCTCAACTCACAGTTACTGTTTTGTGTGTCTGTGTGGTGAGAATACTTGAGATTTCCTCTCTCGGCACATTTCAAGTAGATAATACAGCATTGTAACTACAGTCACATTGCTCAACATTAGGTCTCCAGAATGCATTCATGCTACGTGACTGAAACTTCGTACGCTGACCCGCCGCTCATCTCCCTCCACCACTGGTAGCTACTACTCTGCTCTCTGCTTCTATGAATCTGACCTTGTTAGATTCCACATATAAGTGGAATCATTACAGTATTTGCCTTTCTGTGTCTGGCTTATTTCACCTAGCATCATGGCCTCCAGGTTCATCCATGTTGACACAAATGGTAATATTTCCTTCTTTTTAAAGGCTGAATAATATTCCATTGTATATGTCTACATCACAATTCCTTTATCCATTCATCACTTAGGTTGTGTCCATATCTTGACTATTGTGAACAATGCTTCATTGAACATGGAAGTGCAGACATCTCCTTGAGATCCTCATTTCATTTCCTTTGGATATATACCCAGAAGTGGCGTTGCTGGGTCCTATGGCACACTGGATGGTGATTAACCCAGTCAGATACTCTCTTTTGCTGGATTGCTCTAGGAGCACAGAGATTGGACACTCACCCCAGCTCAGGCCATATTGCAGAGGACCCCGACCTACAACAGCTCTCGATTTCTTGAGGTCACTGCAGGTCCTGGCACTGATGCACTGGACCGTGGAGGGACTGTGGGACTGAAGCAGTGCCTTGTGGTGTCCCAGGACCCCTGGCAAGCTGGCTTTCAATAAAGCCTCATGCTGCAAGGGAAAGGCATGACACCTCCCTTAGGAGAACAACCTCATACTCCATCAGGGACAAAAGGAAAATAACCAGTTTATTCTGGACTGGAGCCTCTTATCTGCTGACCTAAGACTCTCAAAGGCCGCTTTCTTCTCTCTTAACCCCCAACCTCCTCCTCTAATTCGTTCCCTTGCCTCCCCCTTTTCTAACTGTGTATAGTCTAACACCTAGAGAGGCCTTCAAATCTCCTAAGGGAGCCACATCCCAATCCTTCCTTTCCCTTGGCCGGCTCTGGAAGGCTCCTGGGCCACAGGACCCTGGGCAAACCTTCCAAATGCCTACCAGCGGGTGTCCAGCAAGAGCCCACCTGAGGTGCTGCTGGGCTGAGCAGATAAGTCAATGAGCGAACTGCCTCGGGCCTAATGCTCACTGACCCACCCCCAAAGGCCCTGCTGACACAAGATCTATCCTGAGCAGTGACTTCAGAGCAGGGCCAGGAGTGAACCCCGGAACCGGAGGGACATCCAGGTTAGCGCTCACCTTTGGCCGCCCGCCTGCCACCCCGTTTCAGGGCCGTTGAGGTCGGCCTGCACGCTGCCTTCTCCTCATTCAGCAAGCAGAGCTGGCCACTTTCCAAAGAGTCTAGGCCCTGGACCCAGACCGTTCTCCTCCCCTTCCTCTTCTGCACCCCAGAGGGCTTTGATCAAAGCGAGAAGAGAAGGCGACGGGTTTCATGGAAGCACAGTTGTGCAGAAAGGCTGGGAGACATGGTTAGCTTATCTGTCAGCAATTTAAACTTAGAAGGTTTCCAGAAATGGCTGAGCTGGGGAATTGCACCTCAACTTCCGGGACTTTTGCCAGTTAGAGGAGGCCTAGGAAGAATGGGGCTGCCGCCTGTGGCCCAGAACATTATCCTCCAGGAGAATCAGCCCTGTTGTTCCAGGGCTCAGGACACCTAGGGCCTTCCTCCTGGCTCCAAATTCCTGCAAGGATCTGTGCCTACCTGTTAAGCATGAGACATGCTCAAGGGTTTGCTCAGACCCTCTGTCAGAGCCAGTGGCTTATCCCCCTTCTCCATGCACCAGCGGAGCATGGCATGTGTTGCCTGGGTGAACATGGGGTAAAGTAAAAGGTGCTTGTCAAACACCTGGGAATCCTTAAGTGGTGACGAGCATGGGGTTGAGAGCCAGACAGATCTGTGTGCCAGTCTTGGTGGCCAATGATATTGGGCAAGTTGCTTAACCACCCTGAGCCCCAGCTCCCTTGTTTGTGGAGTAGCAGCAATATCGCCTACCTTCAGGACTTTTGTTGTGAGGAATTAAGTGAGCTAGTCTGTGTAAAATGCTTAGCACTGTGCTTGCCACACAATTAGAGCTCAAAAAAATGTAGCTAGTATTAACTGGTTTTCTAGTATTAGTGACTTTTTAAGTAGACCTTGAGTTTTATAAGCAGGCTTCAAATGCCCAGGAATTTCATTATAAAGGCTTTGTTTACCTACTTGTAACATCAGAAAACTTGCCCCTTCCCCTGCAGGAGGTACAAGAAGATGGCACCGTCTTACACCTGGAGGGCTCCAGCCCCACCTCCTTCCCATGTCCCCACTAGAATTTCTACTGGAATCCCACTACCCCACACATCAGGAAGCCTCAGGGCTAGAAGAAATCTTTAATTTTATCTCCCTTATCCTCCCAAATGGTTCTTAGCCAAGTCTACAACATCTTCTTTGCTGCCTCACCTAGTGTATATTTAAACCTCTTAAAGATATGATATCCATCCATCCCTCCATTTATCCAACCAATAAATAGTAATTGATTACCAGCTAGGCCAAGCATATAATAATGAGCTAAGGACACACACAATATCCATCCTTGTGAGTCTAGTGGGGAGAGGCAAATACTTAATCCATGATAGCACAAATATTTAATTACAATGGTCATTAATGTGATTGTATGCCCCACGTCAATGGGAATGCTCACAGTCTGGATAAAATCAGCTCACATCCCCAAACCACTTTCTGCTCTCCCCAGGATTCCTCATGGTCAACGTTGGAGCCAAACTTCTGCTTTCTCAGTTCATGGACTACTTAATTCTTTTATGTGTGCTGTTGCTGTTGCATACTGTATCACCCAGATGGGAAACTCAGCTTCATCCTCAATTTCCAGGAAAACTCTGCTTATACTATAATATTTGGTAATGAATATACAATGTATCAAGATGTAAATTCTGACGTAAAAAACATAAAATATTTGTAGTGGGAAGTGTAAAAATGTAGAGCTTTTGTATGCTTTCAGAGTTAAGTTGTTATCAGCTTAAAATAGACTGTTATAAATATAAGATGTTCTATGTAAGCCTCATGGTAACCACAAAGCAAAAGCCTACAGTAGACACACAAAAGATAAAGAAAAAGGAATCAAAACATGCCACTACAGAAAATCATCAAATCACAAAGGAAGAGAGCCAGAGAAAGAAAGGAACAAAGGAATTACAAAATAACCTACCAGAAAACAATTAACAAATTGAGACTAGTTTAAGTCCATACCTATGAATAATTACTTTAAATGTAAATAGACTAAATTCTCCAATCAAAAGATATAAAGTGGCTGAATGGATAAAAAAACAAGATCCAATTCTATGCTGCCTACAAGAGACTCACTTCAGCTTTAAGAGCACGCGTAGACTGAAAGTGAAGGGATGGAAAAGACATTCCATGCAAATGTAAACCAAAAGAAAGCAGTGATGGCTATATTCATAACAACAAAATAAACTTTAAGCCAACGACTGTAACAAGAAACTGAGAAGGTCATTATATAAAGGAGTCAATTCATCGAAAGGATATAACATATGTAAATATTTATGCACCCAACATAGGAACACCTAAATACAGAAAGCAAATATTAACAGATCTAAAGGGAGAAATAGACAGTAATACAATAATAGCAAGAGACTTCAATACTTTCAACAATGGATAGGTCATCCAGACAGAAAATCAATAAGAAAACATTGAACTTAAACTACACATTAGACCAGATGGACCTAACAGATAAATACAGAACATTCTACCCAACAGTAGAGGACTACAAATTTTTCTCAAGTGCACATAGAACATCCTCCAGGATAGATCTTATGTTAAGCCATAAAACAAGTCTTAATAAATTTAAGAAGATTCAAATCATATCAAGAGTCTTTTTTGACCACAATGGTATGAAACTAGACATCAGTTATAAGAAGAAAGCTGGAAAAATCACAAATAGTTGAGATCATACAATATGCTCCTGAACAACCAATGTCAAAGAACAAATCAGAAGATGAATTTTAAAAATCTGAAGACAAATGGAAATGGAAACACAACATACCAAGACTTACAGGATGCATCAAAAGCAGTTCTAAGAGAGACGTTTATGGTGATAAATGCCTACATTAAGAAAAAAGAAAGATCTCAAATAAACAACATAACTTTCCACCTCAAGGACCCAGAAGAAGAACAACAAACTAAGCCCCATGATAGAAGAAGGAAGGAAATAACAAAGATTGAAGTGAAAATTAATGAAATAGAGACTAAAAGACAATAGAAAAGATCAATAAAACTAGAGCTGTTTTTTTTGCAAAGATAAACAAAACAAACAAACTTTTATCAAGACTTACCAAGAAAAAAAGAGAGGACTCAAATAAATAATATTAGAAATGAAAGAGGAGCCATTACAATTGATACCACACAAATACAAAAGATCACAAGAAACTAATATAAACAAGTATATGCCAACAAAGTGGACAACCTAGAAGAATGGATAAATTACTAGACACATGCAATTCACCAAGACTGAACCATGAAGAAATATGAAATCTGAACAGAAAAATTACTAGTAAAGAGATTGAATCAGAAATCAAAAACCTCCTAATGAAGAAAAGAACAGGACCAGATGCTTCACAGGTGAATTCAACCTAACATCTAAAGAAGAACTAATGCCAATCCTTCTTAAACTCTTCTAGAAAATGGAAGAGTAGGGAACATTTCCAAAATCACTTTACAAGACCAGCAGTACTCTGATACTAAAGCCAGACAAGGACATTAAAAGTAAAGAAAATTACAGGCCAATATCCCTGATGAATGTAGATGTAAAAATCCTCAACAACATTAGCAAACTGAATTCAACAATACATTAAAAGAGGCATAAGCCATGATCAAGTGGGATTTATTCCAGGGATGCAAGGGTGGTTCAACATCCACAAATCAATCAATGTGATATACCACATTAACAAAATGACGGATAAAATTCATATGATCGTCTCAATAGATGGAAAAAAAGCACTTGACAAAATTCAGCATCCTTTCATGATAAAGACTATAAGAAAACTGGGTGTAGTGGGAACACACCTCAACATAATAAAGGCCATATTTGACATGCCCACAGCTTACATCATACCAAACAGTGAAAAGCTGGTAGCTTTTCCACTAAGATCAGGAATAAGACAAGGATGCCTACTGTCACTACTTTTATTCAGCATAATGTTGGAAGTCCTAGCCAGAGCAATTAGGCATGAAAAAGAAATAAAAACATCCAATTGGAAAGGAAGAAGTAAAACTGTCACTATTTGCAGATGACATGATATTATATATATAGAAAACTCTGAAGACTCTACCAAAAAACTGTTAGAACCGATAAACAAATTCACTAAAGTTGCAGGATACAAAATCAACATACAAAAATCTGTTGCATCTCTATATACTAATACCAAACATCAAAAGAGAAATTAGGGAAACAGTCCGTTTACAATTGCATCAAAAAGAATAAAATACCTAGGAATAATTTAACTGAGGTCAAAGATCTATACAATTAAAACTATAAGACGTTGATGGAAGAAATTGAAGAAGATGCAAATAAATGAAAAAATATTCCATATTCATGATTCGAAGAATTAATATTGTTAAAATTTCCATGCTACCCAAAGCAATCTACAGATTCAATGAAATCTCTATAAAAACTCCAATGACATTTTTCACAAGAATAGAAGAAAATCCTAAAATTCGTATGGAACCACAAAGACTCTGAATAGCCCAAGCAATGCTGAGAAAGAACAAATTTGGAGGCATCACATTTCCTAATTTCCAACTATACTACAAAGCTATATAGTAATCAAAATAGTATGGTATTAGCGTAAAAAACAGATCCATATCAACAGAACATAATCGAGATCCCAGAAATAAACCCATGCATATACGGGCAATTAATTTTTGACATAGGAGCCAAAAATATACAGTGGCAAAAGGATAATCTTTTCAATAAATGGTGTTGGGAAAACTGAACAGCAACATGTGAAAGAATGAAACTCAACCCCTATCTTTCACCATACACAAAAATCAACTCAAAATAGACTAAAGACTTGAACATAAGACCTGAAACCATAAAACTCCTAGAAGAAAACATAGTGGATAATCTTCTTGACATTGATCTTGACAATGATATTTTGGATTTGACACCAAAAGTAAAGGTAACAAGAACGAAAATAAATAAGTGAGATTACGTCAAACTAAAAAGCTTCTGCTCAGTAAAAGAAACCATCAAAAAAATGAAAAGGCAACCTATAGAATGGGAGAAAATATTTGCAAACTGTATATATGATAAAGGATTAATACTCAAAATATACTTGGAACTCATACAACTCAGTAGTGGAAAAACAACCCAATTAAAAAATGGACAAAGGGCCTGGATAGACATTTTTCCAAAGAAGAGATACAAATGGCCAACAGGTACATGAAAAGATGCTCAACATCACTAGTCATCAGGGAAACACAAATCAAAACCACAATGAGACATCACCTCTCACCTCTTAGGATGACTATTATCAAAAAGACAAAAGGTAACAAATGTTGGCAAGAATGTGGAGAAAAGGGAACCTTTGTGCGCTATTGGTGGGAATGTAAATTGGTGTTGCCACTATAGAAAACAGTATGGAGTTTCCTCAAGAAACTAAAAACAGAACTACCACATCATGCAGCTATTCCACTGCTGGGTATATATCCAAAAATAAAAATAAAAACAGGATCTCAAAGAGATAGCTGCGCCACATGTTCATAATAGCATTATTCATAATAGCCAAGAAATGAGGCAACCTCACCGTGTGTCAATGGATGAGTGGATAAAGAAAATGTGGTCTATATACTCAATGGAATATTATTCAGCCTCAAAAAAGAAGGAAATCTTGTCATTTGGGACAACATGACTGAAACTGGAAGGCATTGTGCTACATGAAATAAGCCAGACAAAGAAAGACGAATACTGTGGACAAATATATGTAGAATCTTAAAAAAAGTTGAACTCATAGAAACAGAGAGTAGAAAAGTGGTTGCCAAGGGCTGGGGGTTGAGGGAAATAGAGAGAGGATGGGAAAAGGGTCAAACTTTCAGTTATAAGATGCATAAGGTCTGAAGGGCTAATGTATAACATAGTGACATAGTCGATAACACTGTATTGTATCATTTAAAGTTGCTAAGAGAGTAGAACTTAAATGTTCTCATCCCCCCAAAAAGGCAAATATGTGAGGCGATGGATGTGTTAATTAACTCAGTGGGGGGAATCCTTTCAGAATGTATATGTTTATCAAATCACTATATTGTATACTTTAAATTATGTCTTGTAATTATACCTCAATAAAGCTAAAAAAAAAAAGGAAAAGAAAGGAAAGCTCTGTTTATCTAAGGCAATTTGTGGGTTGTAGGACCCACCTGTAGATTTTTGTAGGAAGGAGGCGGTATCAGAGTAGGGGTTTATATCATTGACATCCAAACAGGTTCCAATTGGACACCAAGCACCCCCTTTCTTAAAATGTCCCCCAGACATCCCAGCACTGAAAACTGTCACTCACCGCCTGCCCCCCTACCCCGTATCTTACTCAGAGTTGACCCCAGCCTCACAGCATCTGCCTGACTCCTCCCCATAGCCTCCTCTTCTCTCAGAGAAATACAAATTTCTCTCATCTTCTCGTACAGAACGGTTTTGCCCTTTTCTGTCTGTTGCACAGGCTTCTGCCAGTACCCTGAGGTCCTCACCTTCTACCTGAAGCTGATCATCAAGGTGTTGTCCTAAGCAGAGGACTTTCTACCCAAGAGGCCAAGTGCTGTCAGCTGTTAATACATTTTTGACCCTGGTCATGCAATGAAAAGTGCAGGTTTCGTGCACATGTATCATGGGGTGGGGATGCCTGCCTTGATTTAGGGGTTAAAGACGACGAAGGACATGTGAGTCAGCCAGAGAAGGTTGAAGGAGAGACAGAGAATTTGAAAGGCCATTGTGGCTGGACCACAGAGAGGAAGGGATGGAGGATGGAGTTGAGGATGAAGCTGGAAAAGGATGCCCTCCCCAGAAAACTGATTTCACTTCAAAAAGTCCTTTAGGTTCTCCGTCGCTGTCTACCTGTCACTTCCACCCCAGTTCTGCCCCCTGGGGCTCCTCAGAAGGACAATTACAGCTGGATGGCAATCCTCTGACCCTGTCCCTGGCATGTGTGACTCTCAATGATAACACGATTTTTAAAGAAAGTTCTCGAAATGCAGTCCTCCAAATAACGTGCTAGCCGGCATCTTCCCTCCTTGTCCCCCATCCTCACATCCCTCATTCCATGTGAAAACTCACAGTGATGAGCCAGCCTCTGGTGAGTCTTCTTTCTGCACACTGCTCCACTCGGATCAGAGCCCCTGGGGAGGAGGAGCAAGAGCCTGACGGCTGCCGCGCGGCCTCTGCTGGCTGCTGGGAGACCCCGGCAGCTTCGATTACAGTCAAGCTTCTCTCCCTGCAAGCTTTCCAAGGCATCTTAACCTTCCCTGTTTCTGAAAACCGGGACTGCCCCCCGCCCATGCTGAGCCTTTGTGTGCATTAGAAAGAGCCATCCCCTTGGGGCAGATGCAGCTTGGCCAGAGGAGCCTGGGCTAGAGTTCAGCGCCTGCCTGACCAGGCCCTGTGGTACAGGCTGCAAACTGCACAACTGAATGGGGCAGCCCTGTTTATAACAGGCCTGTGAGGACAGTCAGGGACATAAGAGCCCAGCCTTACTGACCAGGCTCAAGTTGGCCCTGAGCTGAATTAGTGCCTGCATTGCCCTGCTCATGGTTGAGGCAGATTTGAACACAGTACCCTAGAGGAGAACCCTGGTTCTGCCTGACAGGATGCAAGGAGCCAGACAGATGTACGCCGGAATGTTGCCTCTTCCTAACCGTGTGAACTTGGGCTTTCCAAAGCCTAGTTTTATACCTGTAAAATGGGGATAAAATTCTTATCACACAGGGCTGCTGTGAGGGTTAAATGAGAGACTGGCTATAAGTTGCCCAGCTTAGAGCTGGAACACAACCCATCTGCCCCCAGTACTGGGATGAGAGAGCAGACCCAGGGGAGCCATGAGGCGGATGATGAAGTGCGGGGAGAGGGAGGAGGCGGGAGCCGGGCGGCGGTGGAGGCTCCTTCTCCTGGTGACTCACAGCCTGGTGACTAGCGAGGCTGGGAGGCAGCACATCTTGGTGGGGAGGAAGCCCCCCCCACCAACTCCATACAGTCAACATATTGTGGGGGGTGGAGGGCAGCCTGGTAGGCACCACATGGTTCCCGAGAAATCCGCCACAGTTTGGGAAATACAGAAAAACAGGAAATGCTCTGGGCAAATATCAAAATGAGATTTCCCGTAGTAGGAGGATTTGAGGATGGGTCCTGGCAGAGGGTGAAGGATCAGCGGTGCCTGTGGCCCAGAGGGGGCTCCTGGGCAGACGCTCCTCTACCAGCCTGGGTGTGGAGGAACCCCTGGGCTCCACCAGGCCAGAACCTCAACAAGGACGGGGGAAAGCCAGTTAAGACACTGTCCTCCCACACTACCTGGAGTTTCAAGTCCTATTGAGGCAAGAGGTTGATTTCCTGTGTCCCGGGGACCCTGCCTCAGGCTTTGGAGAACTGGGTGAGTTTTTCTAGTCACTCATGTGGCTTACACAGGAGGTCTGATCTGTGCCGTTTTATTCATTTGTTAAAAACAGATTCATTGAACACCTATTTTATTCCAGGCACTGTGCTAGACACTGAAGTTACAAATATAAATAAGATGTGAGGCAAATCCTCACTTGGTTTTAATTACTAATGTGTATGCCTGTATGAAAGTGTCTGTGTGTGTGTGTGTGTATTTGGTGTCAATCTTTGTGAGTTTATATATATAAGTAGCTATGTTTGCATATATGTTTTCATATACATATCCATATGCAAGTCTATGTACGCATGTGTGTAAATGTATGTATGTGTTTAAGTGTTTATGATTAGGTACGTAAGTCTGCATGGATAAGTCTAAGTATTTAAGGGTTTCTGTGTGCATCCCCTTCTCCAATAACTAAGAAGAAAGTATAGGGAGAATTCTCTGATGGGTCTGAGGTTTATGTCTATAGCAAGGAGGAGTTATTGTTGAGGAGCATTTTGCTCCAAGGATTCTGGGAGCTGGGAGTTTGTGCTGCCTTGCATCACACTCACCTCATGTAAGGTAGAGTGAGGACCCAAAGAGCCAGGTAGACAGAAGGGACTGACCACAGGTCAAGGCAAGCAAGAAACCAGGACCCAGGAAGGTAAGACTGGAGTGAAGGAATTTGCCAAATCCGGGGGCTAGAACTGGCTGGAGGTTAGATCTCCCAGCAAGAGCTGAGGCCTTGGCAATTATCAGAGGACTGGAGGAGTTAAAAACTAGGAGTGGACAAGAAAACATCCAATACCCAGGGGCCCTGGCAAACTGGCCCAAGCTTCCCACAGCCATCAGACCACAAGGTAATTTCTAGACAAAGGCTGTCTCAGGGAGAGCCTCATTAAAATATCCTGCAAGGTAGCAACCAGCTCCTGGCTTGGGAATCAGTAAGAGATCAGTCTGAAGGTAACTTGGCTCTTCCTGAGACATGAGCCATGGATGCCTCCAATGAAGATTGAGACTGTGGAGTACGACAGGGAAAAGGTGGCTGAGAAGACCCAGAGGGGCTCAGAACAGGCATGGGGGCGTGGCTCAGGCAGGACGCTGAGGTCACCTAAAAATGTATGACCTTTGTTTACTGTTCTCCTCCGGGTGGTTTGTCACTTAGATGGGTTTCTTTGAAATTTGTGCATGCATAATATCATTTTTATTACGCAGTTAATCACAAGAGGGAAAGGAAGAAAGGGAGTGTGTCTGAATGCTTCTATTTCATTTGCTTAATGGAGCACTCAGAGTAGGAGAGAGAAAGCTCCCTAATCATTTATTTCAGTAATCGGAGTTATATTCAAGAGATTCTGACAGTGACATCCAGCCGCTCTGGCCAGGGAGACCGACTGTCTTTATCTGGGTGCCCATGAACAGAACCAGACATGCTTCAAAGCCATGCTGTCCTCTGGGAGTGCAGATAACGGCCTCGATAGGAAGAGCAGGGCTGAGGCAAACGGCAGAGGCCCACTCTAATCCTCTCAGAGCTTGGAAGAGAGTTCAGTGTTCCTTCCCACAGTGGTCCAGATTGCTGGCTTCTGGGCTGTGGGAGGGATTTTAGATGTCAATTCCAATCTCTTCTGCCTGTAGCTGGATTTCCTTTCACTTGCAGGCTTGTGAAATCGGGTTGGTTTGCCTGGTTGCCTGGGTCTGTTCTCAGCACAGGGCTCGCAGCGAGGAGGGTAGGAGCCACTGGGGGAGGCCCCAACGGTGAAATGTTTCTTCTCTGACCTCCTTGGCTGGATTTCTAGGCTGCGAGTTCACCTTTCTCATCCAAACCAGGGATAGTAACGTGTTAGTTGGTAAGAGTGCCGGCTGTAGAGTCAGACTAACCAGGGTTCAAATACTGACCCCCTAGTGGGTAGGGCCTTGGACAAGTGACTGGGAATCTCAGCTGCTAGCACAATGACAGGCAATATAGCATGGTGGTAAAGATGGCGGACTCTAGAGCAGATGTTCCGACGCGTACTTGCCATGTGACTCTGGGCAAGTTATTTATCTCTGTGTCCCAGTTTCCTCATCCATAAAATGGAAATTGTTATAGTACCTACCTAATGGGATTGTGGTGAGGCTTGAGTGAATTTATATATATATATATATATATGTATATCAATAGCTTGGAACAGTGCATGGCACACTAAGGATCTGATATTGTTAATCTGACCATATCTATAAAGTGAGGATCACCATGGTACCTACCTCATTGGGTTGTTATGAAGACGGAGGCAGTTCTTCTAAAACGCTTTGCCTAATACCTGGCAAACAGTAAGCTCTCGATAAATATAAGCAGTTGTTGTTGCTAATGAAATCAGCCTGGACACTGGGGTCAGGGCTCAGACAGCAAGGCGATCCTGGCGAGACTAGCCATCCCCCTCTCGCCTCCCCTAATTGGGAGGAGGTCTGCGCGGGCTGAGCCTGGTTACATCATGATGGCTGGTACAGAGAAACGCATCTGATCTCCTTAGCTGACTCCAGGCCTGGCTGAGCGGCCCTTCTCTTATCGACCCAGGAGGCGTCAGACTGAGGGGGCTGTTTCCTTCACGTAAGAAAAATGCCTGTGCCTCTGAATTCCCGCTGGGTGCGAGACAGAGGCGGAGAGGGCCAGATTGGGCACGGAGCCAGGGAAGGAGGGGTGAGTGTGTGGGAGGAGCCGAGAGATGGCTGAGCTCCCACCGCTGGAGACAAACACACCCTGTCTGGAGGTTCGCTGGATGCTGGATCCCTGCCTGGCGCCTATAAAGGCAGCGTGAGTGTATGCGGGTACCCTCCCTCACCCAGAGAAGACTCACTTTCAGAAAGGGCCCTGGCAGGACCCCATGCCAGGAAAATTGTGCCTATGGGTCCTGGGGTTGACAGTCTGGGCCCCCAGCTCCCGAGGCTCAGAGCTTCCTTGCTCATCCTCCTGAGGAGAATAATGGTACAGATAGGAGTGGCCAACACAGAGAGGCCTTACCTTCACGTTGGGGATGGACCTCTTACCCCAGGGGTCCCCGCTGGGTGAGCAGCCGGGGTAACCTGGTATTAGCAAGCCTCCCAGGCTAGCGCTTCCCCTGTGACCTGAAATCTATCTTGATCCTCCCACGCCTTGTCTAGGAGCAAAATCAGCTTATCCTGCCCAAACAGCCAGCCACATTTCAGTATCGTGCAGTCTAGTTATTTAGCAAATGATCATAATAATGAGCTGCCATTTAGCCAACGTGTACGCTAGCCAGCCTATCCTGGTGGTTTCTGTAGGGGGCTCTGCGCTCGGATTGCTGGACTCTACCCCTTACTAGCTGTGCAACGTCAGGTAAACTGACTTATTACTAAAGACTCCACACCTATTAGGTCCCATTGTGAGGGATTGTTGTCTGGAGGATGAAGGAGATACTCATCGGTGGTAGACACAGCACTGGGCCACCTGGATCCTCTTTCAAGACAGAACCAGTGGCCCACCCATGGGGAGTGTGGTCAGCAGTCAGCCTCCCGTTGTCAGCTCCTTCAGGGTCTGCCTCAGCTGCGTGGAGCTGCTTTGGCGGAGGTCACGCCCTTCCTGAGTAAGCCCTGGAGGCCTCGGCACAACACATGTGCTCCAGACGGTGAGAGATACACCCCAGGAAGACCCAGGGACATATAAGTCTTAGAGGTCCAGTGCTGGGATAGCTCCTTCAAAGTAAAAGACAAGTGACTGAATCTTAAACTACCTGTCATGATAATGGAAGCAAAATATGTGGTGTACCTTTTCAGGTTCCAGAAGCAGCATGTTCCAAACGTAGGCACACTGCTCTGGCCCACATACCAGAAGACATGAAAGGCTGCCAGCTTCAAGTGAGGCCCAGAGCAGGAAAAGGGCTCTGCAGGTGGTCCAGGCTGCAGCATGAGCAACCTTCCTGTTTGGGTCACACAGTCCAGCAAACTCTTCAGTGTTGGAAGGATCAGTGATGGGGAAAGATGCCACGTGGGGTTCATGATAAGTCGCAGTGGGAGAATCACAACTAAGGCCTGGGGGTTCTGGAGCAAGGCCACGCCAGCTGCCGCATATGTTTTTGGAAAAATAACTCCTGGTGTGGTATTGAGTCTTTAGAAATGGGATGCCTGACCATGGGACATCAAGGGACGATGGAGCTGGAACTGACCATTGGGAGCCTGTCTATCATCAGGTCAGCCAGGTCCAGCAACAACCCACTGTAAGGTGCAAGTGGAGCATCCAGGTTGAGGACAAGCAGAGCCAGAGGGCACAGGAAGCTGCCTGAAGAGTAGCCGAGACCCCCATGGTACCCACTGTTGTTGCACCAGAGCTCTTCCCTCAGCTCACACCTGTGGCTGTATGGAGGATCTCATGAGACCAGCTGAAGGAGGAGGAAAAAGCCTGAGCTGGGTCTATGCGTGGGTTGGCTTACTAATTGGAGATAAGCTCTGGCGGCCTTAGAAGACAGTAGTGCCTTCTGCTTCCAGAAAGATGGGGTAGAGATACTTTTCCCTGTTCCTTCCATTAAATACAACTAAAAGCCCTGGACGGCATATATAAAACAAACATGAGAAGTCTCTGAAAGTGGAGAGAAGAAGGCAGACTAGGTCGGGGGGCCTTGGGACCTGAGGAACAAGACAGGTGACTCATATATTCCGCTGGTCTCATATATCCCAGGCTTGGAACAAAAGAAGCTGCCAACCTGGAAATACCAACAAAGACCAACAAAAAAGCCCCACCAAAGACCTGCTCTCTCCAGCCAGAGGACCAGGAAAAGGGCAGTCTAGCAAGACTGAAAACTTTCAGACAGTAGCCACTCTACTCCAGCCAAATGCCATAGGAAAGACTATGGCCCCACCTCTACCCCACCAGCGAAGGCTGAGTGGGGAGCCTGCATTTTCACCCTCACTAGGCTGTCCTTGGCTGCACTAGCCCCCTTGCCGAGGGGGTGTCAGAGGAGGCCCCATAGAGAGAGGACTTTTATTTCCTCTCTGCCCGCTGCAGTGTCAGTAAAGATCACATGGGAGCTGGACTTGCACCCCCACCATGCTGTAACCAGGTGCCTCTCTCTACCCCAGCGAGGGCAGTGTCAGAGGAGGCCTCCTGGAGAGACCACCCAGAGGTAAGGAGGCCACCCCAACCAGTGGTGTCAGTGGAGGCCATGTAGGAGCCTGAAGGCCTACCCTGCCCAGCAGAAATGAGGAGTCCTACCTCCCTAGAGTATCAAGAGATGTGAATGGGAACCCAAACTTCTACCCCCAGCTGGCAGTGACAAGGCAGCACCAACACTTCCCCTGTGGAAACTGTGTCAGAGGAAGCCAGCTAAAACAAGTTTTAAATGAGGTCAAGAGTCTCACAACATAATACCCCAAGTGACTGGGTTTCAATAAAAATAAAAGGCATACAGACTAGAAAGACAAAAACAAAACTGTCCCTATTTGCAGATGACATGACTGTTTATACAGAAAATTCCAAAGAATCTACAAAAACCTCCTAGAACTAGTAAGTAAGTTCAGCAAGGTCACAGGATAAAGGAAAATATACAAAAATTAATTGTATTTCTGTATATTAATAATGAACACGTGGACACTAAAATTAAAAGTACAACACCATTTATAATTGCTCAAAAAATGAAATGTTTGGGTATAAATCTAACAAAACATGTACAGGACTTGTATGCTGAAGACTGTAAAATGCTGATAAAATAAATCAAAGATTTAAATAAATGAAGAAATATACCATGTTCATGGATTGGAACTCAGTATATTAGTCAACATAGAAGTCCAAGATCAGGGCCAGCCTGGTGGTGTAGTGGTTAAGTTCGCACACTCCGCTTCACTGGGCCAGGGTTCATGAGTTTGGATCCTAGGTGTGGACCTATGTACTGCTCATCAAGCCATGCTGGGACAGTATCCCACATACAAAATAGAGGAAGATTGGCATAAATGTTAGTTCAGCAGCAATCTTCCTCAAGCAAAAAGAGGAAGATTGCCAACAGATGTTAGCTCAGGGCCAATCTTCCTCACCCCGCCCCCCAAAAAAAGAAGTCCAAGATCATGATGTCAGCAAGTTTGGATTCTTCTGAGGCCTCTCTTTGCTTGCAGGTGGCCGCCTTCCTGCTGAGTCCTTGCGTAATCTTTTCTGTGCATGTGCATACCTGGTGTCTCTTTGGATGCCCAAATTTCCTTATCTTATAAGGACACCAGTTAGATTGGATTAGAGCCCAGCCATATGGCCTTGTTTAACCTTAATGATCTCTTTAAAGACCCTGTCTCCAAATGCAATCACATTCTGAGGTATTGGGAGTTAGGATTTCATAAATGAATGTGAGGGAGAGGGATAAAATTCAGTTTGCAACAATCTCTTTAACCTGGCACATAAGGCTCTTATAGTCTGACCTTTCCTATCTCCCAGCTTCATATCTCATCTCTTCCCACTTCACTCCCTGTTTCACTCACACCCAAACACTTTTCGTTCTTCCAATGCATCATGAGCATTTTTACCTCCGTGCATTTGTGCATATTATTCCCTCTGTCCAGAATACTCTCCATTCTCCACCATAATCTCTGGCCCTAATTCACCAGTTTACTCCTTATCCTTACCCCCTCCAAGAAGTCTTCTCTGACCACAAGCCTGGGCTAGGTGCCCTTGTAGGTGTCCCCATCCCAGGGCCCCCTCCACTCTCCATGCTTCTATAGTTGCTGGCTCACCTCTTCATCTCCCCTGCCAGACTAAGCTCACTTGAGGCAGAAGCCATATTTGACTTGTTGACTGTCATATTCCCAGAGCTAACAGAGCGTCAGGCATATAGTAGATACCCAATGTTTGTTGAATAACAAACAATGAATTTGAGCTTGGGGTTAATGGATTTGTGAGGCTGGCTTTGTGTCCTGTATGCATGGGTCTCCTGCCTCCACTGCCTGAGAGAGACAAGGGGGTGGTCATCTCTTCCACAACCAAGCCCAAGATGCACAGCTGGGGGCCCTGCCCTTCTCTGCAGAGGTTCTCTGACTCTACTATTTTAGTGGCAGGTCACATGAAGCCATTTAAGGGCAAATCTATTTTACTAGTGTTTATGGTACGACATGAATGCAAATTGTGTGATTATGGGGACCAGGTTTCACCATTTTCAGTTAACCTGGCCCTAGTTTAACGCATTCGTCTGCCGCTTGCTTCACTCTCTTTCCAGTCAGCAGGCCCCTCTAGACAAGACCTTCAGGGTCCCTGCCCGATCTGGCCCATTCTCCCTTCATTCATTCCCTACACATTTCGCCTGCTCATGCAGGGGTATATTCCTCTCTTTCAGTTTCCCAGGAGGTTACACGTGCGTGTGCAGTGGAGAGAGGTATTTTCTCAGTCTGTATAAGCATCTTTGGCTTTGGTTGAAACTGCTGTCTGCAAACCCACTGAAATTTACTCCACAGCATTCATTTGATTTTGCTCAAAACCCTGTCTCTCTAAAATCTTATCTGTTCTGGGCTACAAGCACTCCGTAAATTCCTCTGAACTGAGCCTTTGATCTTGGTTCACAGTGGTGCCTACTTATGTAGACAGGTTTGAATTCCACCTCCTCCACCGGCCAGCTGTGTGACTTTAGTCAAGTGACTAAGCCTTTCTATACCCCACTCCCCTTGTTTGTGAAGTGGGTTTAATAACGGCATTTGTCTGCGGGGGCCTAGAAGAGGTGATACAGGTAAAAGGCCTGACGTATAGTAGGCTTTCAGTAAATGTTAACTTGCGCTATGCTGCTCAGTATTCCCATCTCCTTGCTGCTTCTTTGAGACCTAGAGTCATGAGTCTCAGGTTTCAGACTCAACTCTTCCACTTGCTGGCTCTGTGACTTTGGGTAAGTCTCTTGACCTTTCTGATCTTTAGTTTTCTCATGACTATGAAAGGAACAGACACACCACCTTGATTGCTGGTGTGAAAGCACTTTATCCAAAGAGTTGCTATGCAAATGGCATTAGGTGTTGGCAAAGGATCCAGGAAATTGGCCATTGTCCTCACAACAGCTCCTGTCAGCAGCACAGTCTGGCTTTATGGTGCAAAAGCTCACATCCGCCGTGCACATGAGCATCCTAAACTCATTCTCTTCCCATCAGCTCCCCTGAGTCTGCTTCCATTTCTTCCTTATAATGTTGATGTGCTTAACATCTCCCAACCCCTAACCGACATGCTTGCACGTGTGTGTGTGCGCCCACACACACACACACACACACACACAGAGTCACACACACAGACACAGGTCTGGGGGCCTCCATCAATATGCAGGGATTGGGGGCAGGAGGTTTGAGAGGTCTTTCTGAGCATTTGGAATCTTGGTTGGACTTATTCATTCCCAGTGGTTGTGTTTGGGGTGGGGATGGAGTGGCACCCATGTCAACATAATTTTATACAACAATGGCGTTTTGGATCTTTAGAATCAGTAGTTCAACTCCTTTATACTAGAGTGGAGGGAACTGAGGCTCATAGAAGGAAAAGGTTTGTCTGAGATTGGGTTTGCATAGGTCTGGATACCTTTCCTAGGTTGGGTTCCCCAGAAGCAGATCCTGAGACAAAGATTCTTTTGCAAGTGATTTATTAAGGAAGGGCTCTCAGGGGAACCTGCAAGGAAGTGAGAGAAGCAGGACAGAGAGGCAGAAAAGCCAACAAGTGTGCGATTTCAGGCAGAGTCCATGGACGGTGGCTTCAGCCGGGTCCTGTTGGGGAATCTCTGGGGTGTAAATGATGCCTCAGAGTTTGTCAGGATTGGAGACCAGAGAGCTGAGTATGCACCACCCTTCAGTCAATAGCTAAGGGTCAGTATGGGGTAGGAGATGGTGTGGGGAGTACTAATCTGCCAGGCACTCTTGGCTGCCTGCCCCTGTGGGCACGCAGACACAAGGCAGGTCTCCAGGGAGAGTCAGGGATGGTAGCCCTCAAGCAGAGTCTCGGAGCTGAGGATGGATGCACGGAAACAGCAAGAAGGATCTCTGGGCATTTGGATAAATGCTGACAGTGTCTACTTTAGCATTTATTCCCTTTCTGGGCGTTTTTCTTCCTTTTCCCCATAGTTCCTGGGCTATGAGCAAGCACTCTAAAAACAATTTCCTCTCATCCATTATTGGTACATGTGTAACTTGGTCTAACCACTTTGGGAAATAGTTTGGCATTCTCTCCTAAATTTGAACAGCCTGCGCCCTAGCAACTCCCCACCTAGTTATAAACTCTTTCGCGTGTATGAGAAGTCCTGTACAAGAGTGTTCAGAGCATGGTAGCCTCAAATTGGAAACCAACCACCTGCCCATCAACAGTATCATAGATACATAAATTGCATTATATCACACTGTCATACGACAGACTATTATAGAGCAATGACAGTAAACTCAGCCTTACACAAACGTATGTGTGAATCTCACATAAATGTCTAATATAAGAAACTACAATGCAAAAGCACACAGGATTTTGTTTATAAAAAATTAAAACAATAGGCAAAACTAAACTACGCTCTTTAGAGTTGCAGGGGTAGAAAGTAAAACCATAAAACAAAACATGGGATGGATTACTACAAAAGTCAGGAGAGTGGTTATCTGCGGAGGGTGGGCGTTAGAGGGAGAAGTCATTGGGAGGGGGCAAGTCAGGGCTTCTAGGGGGCTACTCATGTTCTACTTCTTGACTGGGGAGTCGTTATGACAAAGTTTACTTTGTGATAAGTCATTAAGATGCATGTATCCATTTTGTATACTTTTCTGAATGTGTAGTATACTCCATAATCAAAAAAGCTTAAAATATCTGAGAACTACTTTTTTAAAAAAAATTTTAATTCCTTCTCCCTGTCTGCTTTTTTACACTTTTTTATTGTAGCAAAATAAACAGTAATATAGAATTTTACTTTTAACCATTTTTAAGTGTACTACTCAGTGGCATTAAGCATGTTCATAATGTTGTGCAACCATTTCCACTATCAATTTCCAGAAATTTTTCATCATCCCAAATAGGAACTCTGTGCCCATTAAGCCATGACTCCCATTTCCCCCTCCTTCCAGCCCTGATAACATCTATTCTACTTTCTGTCTCCACGAATTTGCCTATTCTAAGTGCTTCATATAAGTGGAATCATACAATATTTGTCTTTCTGAGTCTGGATTATTTCACTTAGCAAAATATCTTCAATATTCATCCATGTCATAGCATGCATCAGAATTTCATTTCGTCACAAGAATTTTTGCACGACTTTCGGCCAATAGGAAAACTGAATATTAGCGGGCTGGGTGAGGCAAGGGAGTGAGAGACACTCCCAGCTTCTCTCACAACTGAGGTAAGAGCCGATCGAGGCCAGGATTCTTGGGTTCTGTGCTAGTTCCATTCACCGTACCCTAGCATGTGCTTCTTGCTCCCTGTGCCCAGTGACCCCACTATTCCTTGGGAACAATTACTCCGTTGTTGGTGGGGAAGAGAATAAACAAGGATAAGTGGGAAATGTCAGAGACTTTAAAAAGGCATCTTGGCACAGATGAAAAAACAAGGCAGGGTGTAAAATGGAAAACAAGCAAACTTCTACTGTGGTCCTCCTTGGCTCAGTTGGGGTAAGGACAGGAGGAAGTCAGGAGAGAAGGGAAGGGGCAGGAAGAGAGGGAAGGGGGAAGCTGCAGAGGGATGGCAGATGGAGGAAGTAGAGCGGGTGGAAGCTGAAGAAGGGGAAGAGGATGAAAAGAAGATAAAGAAGGCCGTGGAGAAGGCAGACTATTTTCCCCAGGAGAAGGGGCTGGAGCTGGCATCCTTGGGCAGCAGCCTCAGGAAATGCCACTGGATTCCAGAGGAAAATAACAACCCGTCACTCTCAGTGACTGGAACTCCACTTTATGGGGCCTGAAAGCATAAATGCAGCGGCACTGACAGAAATAGGCGTATTTAAATCAGTGAGACAGAACAGTGTTCAGCCTGACCCTCCCGAAGCACATCCCCACCTAATACATTATTGACAAGGCTGACTTTTATCAAGACGTTCTGGCTTGCTGTGTAATAAATGTGTATCGTCCGCTCTTTATCATCCATTACCTCATTAAAGTAATTGTCTTAATTTCATTGTTAAAGTGATTAATAGGGCAAGCGTTAAAGGAAATTAATACTCAAAAGGAAGAATAACTGTAGCCGAAAAATAACTCCTCTGAATTGGTCTGGTGGTAAAGTTAGGGATTTTTGTAGTTAATGAGCCTTAGAAAGTTAAATATAGGATAGTCCAGGAGAGTGGCCAACTGTGAGAGATGGAGAGCAAAGCGGGAGGGGTGGAGCCGCAGGGAGAGAAGCCAAGAGGCAGGCGGGAGGGGAAGAGAGAGTGCTTCACACACCTGAGCCACTGGCAGCGAGCTTATCAGGGGGCACGAGTCCTCCAGGCCTCTCAACCCCCCTAGAGCCCAGTGTACTGCCTGCCCCTTGCATGGTCCTAGGGCTTCAGAGCTTGGTCCAGTCTCATGCTCCATATGAACCACTGGCAAGGAGAGATGTATGGGCTCTTGCCAGGTGGGGTCCTGGCCTAAGGCTGAACTATTTGAAATAGACTCAGGAACAGCCAGGAACAAGCTGCTGCCGCACTCCCTCCTCTCTCAGTCGCGTGAGGGAATCAGCATCTCTTTCCTTTCCTCCTGTGTCCGTCCAGCCACACTCCTTCCACCCTGGGTCCCCACGGTCTTTAGTGCTCCAGATCCGCTCACCAGACAGCTGGATCTGCAGGGCAGAACTGGGAGCAGGTGCCCAGGGGGCTATTCTGAACCTGCTTTTCCATCCCCAGAGGTGATCTGGAGACAGGGAATTGTGGTTCCCTTTGACAATTTCTTCACTCATTCGTTCAATCGTTCATCTCATGTTTATTAAGCTCCTGTGATATAGCAGATTCTGCTTTAAAAACTGGCTGTATAAAGATAGAAAGACTTAGCTCTTTAACTCAAAGGGTTTCCAGTCTGGTGAAGACAAAGACTCATGCAAACAGGTAATAACCACACACACATTTCCTGTTTAATGCTGTCTTGAAGATAGATACATATAATGTAACCCTCCAGTACTCAGCTGTTAATATATATATTTTTTATATTCTGAAAGTTCTCATAGGCTCTCAACCAAAGAAAATTTCACAAAAGACCTTTCTGTGTGTCTTGACTGATTGGCACACTGCAAACACACTCAGCTAATGATCTGCAATGCGTGCTGTGAACTTGGTATTGATGTTCTTCCAGCCCTTAATTTTGTGTCCCTGAAAACAATTGAGATACTTAATGGCTAGACAAAGGTGTACGGGGATGGTGTGGTGGTTCTGCTGCAGAGAAACAGAAGCATCACCAGAGGATGTCCAAATGTGAGCTCTACCGCTGTTCAAGGTACCTTCCAGGAAATGGGTGAGAAAGTGGAGTAAGATCAGAGACAGCTAGGGAGCGTAAAGATCCTCGACATTAAGAAGGACATCATAAATGTCACTGCAGCCTCGGGGGGAATGGCCCACAATTATATGAGAGAAGCTGGAAGAAACCCTGGTCCAAGACACAGGAAGAGAATGGAAGAGTGCTGTGTCCCTGGACACCATCTCCAGAGACAACGCCAGGAGGGCCCTTGTAGTCAGCTGCTGCAGGTAACACCATGTGCTGAAGTCAAGCGCTGGTCAAACCTGACTGTGTGGGTCTGATTTAGGGGGAGGCCTTTGGAAGCCTGGGAGTTCAAGCCCACCTCACCTCCATTTCTAATATCCTTCGACTTTTTTATTTCTCCTCTGTTCACATGGTTCCTAACATATAAAGTCAGTATAGCAATATCAGTAATACAAAGTATTCCATTAAAGTTTGTTTCAATTTAAATATTCCCTTTGAAATATGAGTATGGAGGTAATCAAATATATGAAAATTGAAGGTGAAAAAAATCTATGTGCTTTGTATGTTGAAATTCTATCAGTCAGTTCAGGAATAAATGTATATTTATTATTCCAAGATTAAGATGGTGCAACAACTCATGATCATTTTGGAGACTGTTAACTTCTCGTGCAAAAACATTATTCAAAACCTTCAAAGAGTTAAAGAAAAAGGAAATAGAAAGTATGTTAGCTAGATAACTTTAGGAAGAAACTTATATCCTTTTTGAACAGAAATATTTGTCAAAATTTAAATGATAATACAAGCTGAACCTAGGGATTAGATTATAGTATAATTCCTATCTTTTGTAATATTATTTGATGTATTTGCATTCATAACATTAGACAAAATAACCTTTAAAACCTATATTTAGTGTCTCGTTTTAGAATTTCATTTAGACCATGAGTCCTTCCTATTCGCAAATTCTTCACATTTTAGAGTTGGAATTAAGAGTAAGATGTCAATCTCGGGATACCGTGAGGGGAAAAACCTCAAAAATCATGTGCAACAATATTCATGATAAACCATCTCCTGTCAAGACATAACAAAAAAATATGAGTATGAAAGAAAAAACCGTAATGGAAACAACCGAAGCCCCCCCTGAATATTCTGGTATCACACTGACCTCAGCTGAAAATGAGTATCCATCAAGGATTGTATGGCTGATTGTCAGTGAGCTATAGTGCCAAACTTCTGAAATTTAACTACCAACGTTTTTAGATACACACTTGTCATAATCAATATTTTGGGTACTATTGCAGATTTATTCCTGAATTCTGGAAGTTCGTTTGATGACGGTAATATTTGGCTTTGGCCCAATATTCCAATATTGATTTTAACATTTGTTGTTGGGCCAAAACATGAATACAGTCAGTGTACACCCACCCAGTGTGGTAGATGCTCTAACAGACATGATGCTCACATGGATGAAGTCTTGCCCGAGCGTCTGGGAGAATCAGGGAAGGCTTCAGGTAGAAGCTGAAATGGAGACTGGGAAGATGAATTCAAACTTTTCCCAGAGAACGAGAATGAGATGGGGCATCTAGGAGGAGGGTACAGTTAAAAACGTCTTGAATGTCGGGTACCACTTTGGTATTTTCTACACGTGTTATTTCCTTTCATCCTAAACCAACAGGATGAAGTAGGGTTTCTTTTCTTTTCGTGGAGGAGCAGACTGAGACTCAGAGAGGGGAAGTGACTGCTCTCTCCAGCCTTGAGAGTGGCTCCAGAAGAATATCCCAGCTTCGTGGGTATGGGCCCCGAAATGCCCATATCTGTGTGTCCCAAACTCTCCTGCTGCCTCGGATGGGGTAAGGGCCTGCCGTCGAGTTGGGGAAGTTGCTGAGTGTGCTGAGGTTTTACTTGCCTGAGGCCTGGATCCTTCCAGGCCCAGCGCCTGTGGCCTTCTCCCTAACCCATGGCCCTATTCCTAATCCATGGCCTTATTCCTAACCCGTAGGCTTATGTCTAACCTGTGGCCTTATTTCTAACATCACACAAGAGCCATCCTTCCTAAAGGTGCCATTTCTTATTCCAGACAGGCTGGGGCAACGGTAACTCGGGCACCAAACAAAGTGCCTGGCTTCCTTTGTAGCCCAGCAGGTCACCCTGCAAAGCCCTCCTCTGATGGCCTGATTCTCACCAGGCGCTTTTCTTTTTTCTTGGGTCTTTTCTTTCTTTCCTTTCGTCTCTTCTGGGGAAGGCCCGCTGCCTGGCACAGCTATTGTGTTTGGAAATGAGACTCCTGGGCTGGTGAATAAATTGCATTTTATCCCTCCCTGTCACTTCTGGTTGGGAGAGCACCGGGAGATGAAAGCTGAGACTTCAAAAGCTCTTCTTTTGACAGAGGCGAGCGGCATTTCTCATTTCCAAGCCAAGTACAACTTGCTAAGCCTGGCACCTCGGTGGCACTGGCAGGAGCTAAACCTCTGCCATCCTTGGGGGATCTTCTGGGCCTGCTGGGCTGGGCACTTGGTGCAATCTTCACTAAATCAGCAGAAGAGACAGAGTTCGATTCTCAGTGAAGCAGCCCTGGTGGCAGGTGGCTCTGTACTCCTTGGAGGGAGAAGTCAGTCCCCTGTCTGGAGTAACTAAGTGGTTGGCTTTGTATTGTAATGTCAAACCATATACAGCGATGTCAGGCACCCAACACCATTCATCTGGGGAATCATATGATTCTGACACAGCGTTTCCTCATGAGGCGAGTCCCAGTTCTGCTCCCACCCCTCCCCCCTAGCCCAGGACTTACCTCTGGGTGCCTAGCTGAGCAATCTCTCAAGTTAAGATTCACGATCTGCTCTCTTCATTCTCAGATGGGCATGGATCAAGGTCAGAGACTGGGGAAATCAGTCATCCACTGATCCACCGCAGACCCGGGGCTTTGAAGGACAAACACGTCTCCATGTCCCTGTTTGGAGGACTGAGTGAGGAGGGGGACACTGAGGAGCAGGCTGACTTCCCAAATGAGCAATGGTCCCACAGAGCTGCCTGAATCTGGCAAAGCCACAAAAATCTCTACCTTCAGCTTGGCTTCCACCCCACTCAGGAACAGTCCATGCATGATGAAATCCTTGATGACAACTTCCGAGTATTCCCAGAGCTTAGCAGAGTGTTGGGGGCAGAGGTAAAAAATACTGTACCTGGAAGGCAATAGGCACAGAGGCTCATAGTTTGACTTTGGAGTCAGAGAATTCGGGGATCAAATTCTGGCTCTGCCACTTACCAGCTGAAGATAAGCAATATGAAGTCTCCACATCCATAAAACGGGAGAATAATGGCACCTCCCTCAGTTGTTGAGAAGGTTGAATGGAATCATTTGCATAAAGTGCCCAGCCCAATACTTAGCACATTATTGATGATCAATAAAATTATTTTTATCACTCGCTGGCTGCCCACACTTGAAAGGGGGTGTAACTTAATGGAAAGGGCACAGATTTTGGAGATGGAGGGACCAGGCTTAAATCCCATTATGGCCCCTCTTGGTAGTTGTGTGATCCTGGGAAAGTTACTAAGAACAGCCACTGCCACGATCAGTTATCAATTATCAAGTACTTATTATGTGCCAAGTGCTTTGCCTACGGTACCACCTCATTCCTTATAAGGCATTAAGTCACTTGGTCAAGGTTCTGCTGCCAGAAGAAGCAGAGATAAGATGTAAAGTCAAGTTCATGAACTTAGTTCAAGCTTCTAACCACTGCATCTCCTCACATAACGGTTTTCCCTAACTTCTCTGAACCTCAATTTCCTCATATGTAAAATGGGGATGATAATACCCCCTCTTAGGTGTAGGATGAGAATTAAAGAAGATTGCATGTGTAAGGCTCCTCCCAAAAAGGAATCTTTCTGCTAGTATTAACTTCAGGGGGCAAATTTAATATGAACCATTCCAAGTTGCTGTCATAGACTCGGGGAGTGGGAAGAGATTTCACAAGATCATCTAACTCCAACCTCCCTCGACCCTGAAAGTCAGAAGTGAGTCAGCTGATGGGTCTGGCACAAACTGGATGATTTCTAGGAGAGGCAAGGGCAGAGTGTTCCGGAAGATGATGAAGATATCCAACCAGGACTTGAAGATTCTATTAGGAAGATTTATGGAGCTGAACATCAGGTCAGGTCCCAAAGCTTGCGGCTTTTTATTCCCCCTGGGAAACTCATCGGGGTTGGAGAAGACCCATGCTGCATTTGCAGTGGTACTATGAGTTTTCCGCCCCTTGGGAACACGCCCTCTGCCTGTCCTCCCCCAGCTCTGACTTCCTGACAGCCCAATGACTGGGCAGCTGTGTCCTGGGACACCCCTTCTGCTGCCCTCTCCCCAGGAACCTTCTCTGGGTTAGGACCACGGCTTCTGTTTTGCTGTTGGGAAAAGAGGCCCCTTAGAGAGGAGACCCAACGGGGTGCTGTGGCTCTTAATTGATGGGGCAGGAGGATGAAGACAAGAGAGGAAGGGAGGGTCCTTTCCTCCCCTTTGATCTCCCTGGGGAGGACTGGACACTCATCCAGCCTCAGTTCCCTGAGATTTAGACGGGCAGCTGAAGCTATGTGAAACCAGAGAGCTGTCATACATCACGACACGCGATAAATTCACAGAGGTGGAAAGAAAAAAATCCCTGAATACTGATGGCTGTGCAGCTGCAAGAAGTAAAGTTTCCAGAATTGCAATGAGCAGCCTTGTGCTAGGGTTTTATGTCATTTGCTTTCAATTCCATTTACAGTTATTTCTTGTTTTTATATCATGTTTTATTGAAATCCATTTTTTACTTTAATGCTTTAGGCTCAGTCATGGATCTTTTCTCCCCCCATCTTTGCCTCCTGAGCACATGAAGGTTCACATTATGCAAACACCACAGAAAAGGGTTTTGAAACATCATGGATTTTTTTGTCCCTTTCTATATTTCTCAGAGATGAGTATTTATTTTCTGAAAGCGGGCTGGGGATGCAGCCATGCAATCTGGAGTGTAGTTCAGAATCCCAAGGCAGGCTTGCTTGCCTGGGGCAGGGCCTGCCCTCCCTCGACTTTGCAACTCTCTGGGAAACTCAGTCCAGTCCTGTGCTCACAGTGGGCTCCATCCTCATGACCAATTGACTGACTGACTGATAGACTAGATATTTCCCTACTTTGAACTGTAGGTTCTTTAAGTAGAAAGAGAGAAGAAACAAAAGTCTGGTCTTTGAGGCTCTGAGGCAAACCAGAGCATGTTTGGAATTGGAACCAAATCAGGGATAAGTCTTTTCCATTCCGGCTGTCCCCACCACTGGCCCTCACGGCCTCTTAGCTAAGAGGCTGCCAGAGCCTCCCATTGGGCTGCCTGCCTCCACCAGCTTATCCAGCAGAGGAGGGGTTCCTAAATGCGACAGGCATTGAGCACTTCTCAGCTCTAAACCTCTGGGACTCCCCCATCCCTGACCTCCTCGGTGTGGCTCTTAGGACCCACTAACAGCCCCGGTGCCAATCAGGCCAGGCTCTTCACTACTCAGGTCCATGCCCGGTTCACTGCCAGCTCCACTTGGTTGACCAGTTGTCCTCTCCATATGGACGGGCTCTCTATTCTGGTCGTCCTCTCCAGGAAGAGTTTCTGGCCCACTCTGGCTGCTCACGCCCTTTCTAAACTGCTTATTTGGATACTTTGTCCTATGTCTCATGTTGATATTAACTGTGCCCTAATTTCTCATCTCTTGAAGTCTGCGTGGGAAAGTTGTAAGCAGATTCTGACTGTGAGTCCACAAGGGCTGTATTATTTTATACTATTTGGTCTGCATAATTTTAGGCAACTCAGTAACTCTCTCTATGCCTCGCTTTCATCATCCATTAACTGGAGATCCTAACAGTACTAACTCATAAGGGTGTTGGGAAAATTAAATGAGTTAATATATGTAGAGTACTTAGAACAGTATTTGGCACGTAGTATATACTATATAAATGTAATTTATTATTATTATTTGTTCTGAATAACAGAAATAAACTCAAGACAGCTTAACTTTTTAAAGGATAATTTACTATTATAAGGAAATTATACAAATATCTTGTAGAACTCAATGACAGGGAAATCTCTGGGCCTTGGGTGGGGGCTGATGCCAGATGGAAGATGTGTTCCTGGTTATTCTGTGAGTTTCACCTTTCTCCGCTTCTTGGTCCTCCAGCAGGAAACATGACCACCTGTAGTTCGTGAGTTACCTGTCCAGCCATATAGAGAGAGTGAGCCCTCCTTATCTATTCCTGGGGAAAGCCTCCGATTAGCCCAGTTTGGGTCAGGGACTCAACCTTAAGCCAATCAACTCTGTCCAAGGTGGCATGGCAGGGCCATGTTGTACAAAATGGCTGCATGGGCTCTGCGGTTAAGTATGTGTGTGCATGTCGGGGTAGTCACTGAGAATAATAATCACGAACACATCAGCTGCTTCAAACTGTGTCTTCCTCAAGTGTGGAGGGCTGTCTATACTTGCCTCGCATCAGTTCACATGTAGCACAGTGTGCCTCACACAAAGCCAGTGCTGATTAGACTAGTCGAAGTCTAGATGTAGACTCAAAATATGGGGACTGTAGCTCATTGGGTTTGCTTATTAAAGTTTGGAATGAGTTAGAGTCAGAGAGATTTCCAGAGCTCCCTTGGGCTTGAAACAACAAAATGACTCTTGTTCCTGCTTCTCCTTGCACCCCGCTCCCCCTCCCACCATGTGCTGAGTTATAGGTCAGAGGGAACAGCATCAGTGAAGAAAAATTATACTTAGAACTTTGGAAATGCGCAGTTACCAACATTCTCCTTGTGCTGAGAGCCAGCAGAGGCTAGCACCGCCCGCTCAGCTGGGCTTGACCTCCCTTTTCTCACAAGGAATGGGCTATTAGGTCACTGGCGCTGGAAGTTTTCCTTCCGGCAGTGACCGGGTCACCGTCAGCCTGGGGGGTCTGAGCAGTGTGGCAGCAGAGAAGGTGATGAAAGGATGCCTGAGCTTAGGTCGCTCAGAGGGATGAAGTCAGACTCAAGGGAAGAGTGGAGATGGGTCACTTATGAGAATATCTCCTTCACCCTTGGCCCCAGACCTCCCAACTTTCCACACCCAGCTCATTCTCATCAACAGAGAAAATGCACTAGGGCTGCCTACTCCTATTCCACATCTCTGTCTTCGGTCTGGAGGCGGTTCTCAGCCTTGGCTGCACATTAGAATCATCTGGGAAGCTATTAAAGATCCCAGTTCCCAGGCAGCACACCAGACCAATGAAATCAGATCCTCTGGGAGAGGAACAGGGCATCCTTCAGTATTTTTAAAGCTCCTGGGTAGTTCCAATGTGCAGCCCAAATTTGAAAACACTAAACTAGGAGCTCATTTGTTCATGTGATTCTACCACTTTAAGGACTCGAGAACCTGTATCACCAGCCCTACACACTCTCCCTGTCTCTGTCTCAAGCTTCTCATTGCTTGAGTGTACCCTCTCTCGCATAACTGATTGATGTGTGAAGAACATTACAAGTTCTGCACTCTTGTTTCTTCCTTCCCAATTTCCCTGTCGTCATTTTGATCTCTCTCATTGCTTGTCTTCAAGCTTTGGTTCAGAGCTCAGTTAATCCATTCACCCCTTTTCTTAGCACCTTAGTAGTGTGCAGACATTTCATTTGTGCCACATTAACTGGTACTTATGTTGCTTTGTAAAAATATCATTTATTATTGGCTTCTTGAGGGTAGGAGGGACTATGCGTTCTATTTTTGGTTAGTTTGTCTATCTTCCTAGAGTACCTAGTAAAATGCTGACTACTGGTAAATGTGGTTGCCCAAAGATAGAGCAAGGAGAATGATGGCCAAAGGTGGTTTAGATGGAGCCAAGTAGGGGCCTCCAAAGTCTGTAAGGTCTCTACCAGCAGTCTCAATCTAGGAGTGCGTTACATCAGCCATGGGGAAAGAAAAGTCCCCACACTCTGCTGCTTATCAAGGGCCCTTTCTCTTACATCTGAGAGCGGTGAGTATTAAAGAAACACTGGGAATATGTACGGGGGAGTTTTGTGGATGTTGGTTACAAAGGGGGAAACTTAATAATAACAGTGGCCACTCATTGAGAACTCAACTCTGTAGCTTTGCATACAACTGTTCACAATAATAACATTATTTAAATATTTCCGAATCTCAGAAATGTTATTTGCCCAAGGTAAATGGCAGAGCTCCAAAGGACTATGCAGTTTTTAGTAAGCCAGTATGTTCCAAAGCCAACTTCACGTAGAGAGACGAGAATCAGACAGGTGTCTTTGTCCTCACTCCCAATCAACCTTCTTCCTCATATTTAATGACAGTGGCCCAGGCAAAGGTTTGCTGATTGTCCTGGGGTTGTCTGCATTACCATCTTTTTAAGAGGAACACAAAGCCACATTCTTAAGTAGCTTTCAGAAAACAGAGTCAAAGATAAAATCGATCTTAATGTGCATATAATCATTGTAGTGGTATCATCATCATCATCATCATCATCTTCCAGTGACGACTAGTTGTTTGCAAGTAACAGGAACCAATTCAAGCTAGTTTTAGGAAAACAAGGGAAATGTTAGGCTACAGGGTTGTCTTGTGGCAGCCAGAGAAAGGAATCTAGCTTGGCTCCAGGAAAGGGATGGGTGCTGTGAGCGTTCTCTTCCTTCCATCTGTCTGTCTCTCTGCTCCTCTCCCTGTGTCTCTTCTTGGACCTGCAGACCTACTTCCTGTGCTACCCAGTGAATGCTGCACAGTGTGGTTGCCAAGAATCCTTGAGTTTGCATGGTCCAATCCTGACCATCTGGAAAGCTTAATTTCTCTCTTGGGCCCGTTTCTAAATTTGTAGAGAAAAGCCTCCAACTGGCCCGTATTAGGACATATGCCTCCTGAAGGCATCCCTTTTCCTCTCATGTTGGTCAGTGGTGTTCTGGAGTGAGACACACCCATTCTGTATAGGAAGGATGTTATCAGAGAAAGGAGAGATGATCGGGAACTGGAAAGATGCTCCATAAGTAATTAGAATATCAAACACTATATTTTATGGGTGAAAACACTAGTTTAGGGGTTTTTATATTTTTCTCTAATTCTCACAACAGTCATTCAAGGTAGGTATTGTTATTTTCATTTTCCAGAGAAGGAAATTCGAAATTATCAAGCCCTGAAACGCCAATCCTGGTGGATTCAAGCGCTTCTGGAATCTTTTTCTTCTGGAGATACAGCCCAGCTGTATGTCAGATATGTTTGTTCTTCAGTGTTGGCTCCTAATGATAGGATGTGCTTGCGTGTGTGCATGTGTGTGTGTTTGTACGTGTGCACGCCTCTGTAGGTCTGCACATACGTACTCCTTCCATGGCTGTGTGTGTCCTGAGAGTCTGAGAATGCTCATTTTTCGGCAGGGAGGGAATGTTCAGCTGGAGCCCGCCAGCCTGAGTCAGCCTGGAGCCAGAGGCCTGGCAGGAGTGGACAAAGATGCTCTTTATCCACCAGGAATGCGGTGACCTCACTATGGCTTTCCTCTGCTGGCTTGGGTTTGTGTTAAGCAGGAGGGAGAGAGCTCTGGGCTTTGGGCTCAGGGCTTGGGCCTTAGGGACTGCCTGTTCACATAGCCCTCCCCTCCGCTCTCCATCCCCTCATCAACCACTGTGGATGAAAGCCAGGAGCTCTGGTTTTTTGCTTTGACGCTAAAATGGAGCTTGGGCTGGAGCTGAGGTTGCAGCAGACAGAGGAGCAGGGACACCCGGAGCGGAAAGATGAAGGGCTTAAGAATGAGGGGGCCTGGTTTCCAGGTAGCTTTCTCTAGCTGACTGTGAGATTCTATTCAGATCACATCACTGCTTTAGATTTCCCTTTTCCTCATCAGTAATGTGAGGGGCCAGATGATCTTTAGCGGGGCACTTTGGAAAGTGAACCCTCTGATCTATGGCTGTTCTTACCCCTTTCCTTGTCCTTTAAGGAAACCATAACTTGGCATGAGTAAAGCAGGTGGGTGTGGTGGTCTTCTTCAAGCAAGTGCAGGCGCAGGTGCAAAGAATGACATCCTGAGTATGGCTTTAGGCTAGAGATGGAGGCGTTTAGGTAGGTTGGGGGTGAGACCAATTTTTTTTTCCATTTTATTTTTTATTGAGGTTATGATAGTTTACAACCTTGTGAAATTTCAGTTGTACATTATTATTTGTCAGTCATATTGTAGGTGCACCACTTCGCCCTTTGTGCCCACCCCCCACCCCCACTTTCCCCTGGTAACCACTAATGTGTTCTCTTTGTCCATGTCTTTAACTTCCACATATAAGCGGAGTCATACAGAGATTGTCTTTCTCTATCCAGCTTATTTTACTTAACATAATACCCTCAAGGTCCATCCATGTTGTTGTGAATGGGAAGATTTTATCCTTTTTTATGGCTGGGTAGTATTCCATTGTGTGTGTGTGTATAAATATATGTATATATACACACACACACCATATCATCTTTATCCAGTCTTCAGTCAATGGGCACTTAGTTTGCTTCCATGTCTTGGCTATTGTGAATAATGCTGCAATGAACACAGGGGTGCATGGGTCTCTTGGAATTGCTGGCTTCAAGTTCTTTGGATAGATACCCAGTAGTGGGATGGCTGGGTCATATGGTATTTTTGTTTTTAATTTTTTGAGAAATCTCCATACTGTTTTCCATAGTGGCTGCACAAGTTTGCATTCCCACCAGCAGTGTATGAGGGTTCCTTTTTCTCCACAACCTCTCCAACATTTGTTATTTTTTGTTTTGGTTATTTTAGCCATTCTAACAGGTGTAAGGTGATATCTTAGTATTTTGATTTGCATTTCCCTGATTATCAGTGATGATGAACATCTTTTCATGTGCCTGTTGGCCATCTGTATATCTTCTTTGGAGAAATGTCTGTTCATATTCCTCACTCATTTTTTCATTTGATTGGGTTGTTTGATTTTTTGTTGTTGAGTTACGTGAGTTCTTTGTATATTATGGAGATTAATCCTTTGTCAGATATACGATTTGCAAATATTTTTTCCCAATTGGTGGATTGGGTTTTTGTTTCAATCCTGTTTTCCCTTGCCTTATAGAAGCTCTTTAGTCTGATGAAGTCCCATTTGTTTATTCTTTCTGTTGTTTCCCTTGTCTGAGAAGATATGGTATCTGAAAAGATCCTTTTAAGACTGATGTCAAAGAGTGTACTGCCTGTATTTTCTTCCAAGAGTCTTATGATTTCAGGTCTTACCTTTAAGTCTTTGATCCATTTTGAGTTGATTTTTGTGAATGGTATAAAAGAATGGTTGATTTTCATTCTTTTACATGTGGCTGTCCAGTTTTCCCAAGACCATTTGTTGAAGAGACTTTCTTTTCTCCACTGTATGCCCTCAGCTCCTTTGTCACAGATCAGCTGTCCACAGATGTGTGGTTTTATTTCTGGGCTTTCAGTTCTGTTCCATTGATCTGTGTGCCTGTTTTTGTACCAGTACCATGCTGTTTTGATTACTATGGCTTTGTAGTATATTTTGAAGTCAGGGATTGTGATGTCTCCAGCTTTGTTCTTTTTTCTCAGGATTGCTTTAGCAATTTGGAGTCTTTTGTTGCCCCACATGAATTTTAGGATTCTTTGTTCTATTTCTGTGAAGAATGTCATTGGGATCCTGATTGGGATTGTGTTGAATCTGTAGGTTGCTTTAGGTAGTCTGGATGTTTTAACTATGTTTATTCTTCCAATCCATGTGCATGGACTGTCTTTCCATCTCTTTATGTTGTCATCAATTTCTTTCAGCAAATTCTTGTAGTTTTTATTGTATAGGTCTTTCGCTTCCTTGTTAAATTTATTCCAAGATATTTTATTCTTTTTGTTGCTATTGTGAATGTAACTGTGCTCTTGAGTTCTCTTTCTCTTAGTTCATTGTTGGAATACAGAAATGCTACTGATTTATCTAAGTTGATTTTGTACCCTGCAACTTTGCTGTAGCTGTTGATTACTTCTAGTAGCTTTCCAATTGATTTTTTTAGGGTTTTCTACATATAAGATCATGTCATCTGCAAACAGCAAGAGTTTCACTTCTTCATTGCCTATTTGGATTCCTTTTATTTCTTTTTCCTGCCTAATTGCTCTGGCCCAAACCTCTAGTACAATGTTGAATAAGAGTGGTGAGAGTGGGCACCCTTGTCTTGTTCCTATTCTCAGAGGGATGGCTTTCAGTTTTTCCCCATTGAGTATGATGTTGGCTGTGGGTTTGTCATATATGGGCTTTATTATGTCGAGGTACTTTCCTTCTATACCCATTTTATCGATAGTTTTTGTCATAAATGGCTGTTGGATCTTGTCGAATGCTTTCTCTGCATCTATTGAGATGATCATGTGGTTTTTGTTTCTCATTTTGTTAATGTGGTGTATCACATTGATTGACTTGCAGATGTTGAACCATCCTTGTGTCCCTGGTATAAATCCCACTTGATCATGGTGTGTGATCTTTTTAATGTATTGCTGTATTCAGTTTGACAATATTTTATTGAGGATTTTGCATCCATGTTCATCAGTGATATTGGCCTGTAGTTTTCCTTCTTTGTGTTGTCCTTGTCTGGTTTTGGGATCAGGGTGATGTTGGCTTTGTAGAATGTGTTAGGAAGTGCTCCATCTTCCTCAATTTTCTGGAATAGTTTGAGAAGGATAGGTATTAAATCTTCTTTGAATGTTTGATAGAATTCTCCAGAGAAGCTGTCTGGTCCTGGACTTTCATTTTTGGGGAGGTTTTTGATTACTGTTTCAATCTCTTTGCTTGTGATTGGTCTATTCAAATTTTATATTTCTTCCTGATTCAGTTTTGGGAGGATGTAGGAGTCTAAGAATTTATCCATTTCTTCTAGGTTGTCCAATTTGTCAGCATATAGTTTTTCATAGTATTCTCTTATAATCTTTTGTATGTCTGTGGTATCTGTTGTGATTTATCCTCTTTCATTTCTAATTTTATTTATTTGAGCCTTCTCTCTTTTTTTCTTGTTGACCCTGGCTAAGGGTTTGTCAATTTTGTTTATTTTCTCAAAGAACCAGCTCTTTGTTTCATTGATCCTTTCTACTGTCTTTTTTGTTTCAATTTCATTTATTTCTGTTCTAATTTTTATTATTTCCCTCCTTCTACTGACTTTGGGCTTTGTTTGTTCTTGTTTTTCTAATTCTGTTAGGTGTCATTTGAGATTGCTTATCTGAGATTTTTCTTGTTTATTGAGGTGAGCCTGTACTGTGTTGAATTTCTCTCTTAGGACCACTTTTGCTGCATCCCAAATGAGTTGGTATGGCATGTTTTCATTTTCATTTGTCTCCAGATAATATTTGATTTCTCCTTTAATTTCTTCAATGATCCACTGGTCGTTCAGTAGCATGTTGTTTAATCTCCACATCTTTGTCCCTTTCCCAGCTTTATTCTTGTAATTGATTTCCAGTTTCATAGCATTATGGTCGGAAAAGATGCCTGATATTATTTCAGTCCTCCTGAATTTGTTGAGGCTTGCTTTGTTTCCCAACATATGGTCTATCTTTAAGAATGTTCCATGTGCTCTTGAGAAGAATGTGTAACCTGCTGTTTTTGGATGGAGTGTTCTATATATACCTATTAAGTCCATCTGGTCTAGTTTTTCATTTAAATCTACAATTTCCTTTTTGACTTTTTGTCTGAATGACCTATCCATTGATGTTAGTGGGGTGTTGAGGTCCCCTACTATTATCATATTGTTGTTGATGTCTCCTTTTAGTTTTGTTAGTAGTTGCTTTACATACTTTGGTTCTCCTGTGCTGGGTGCATATATGTTTTTAAGTGTTATGTCTTCTTGGTGGAGTGTCCCTATTATCATTATAAACTGCCCCTCTTTGTCTCTCTTTAACTGTTTTGCCTTGAAGTCTACTTTGTCTCATATAAGTATGGTGACACCTGCTTTCTTATGTTCACTATTAGCTAGGAGTATCGTCTTCCATCCCTTCACTCTGAGTCTGTCTGTGTTTGTCTTTGGGGCTGAGGTGTGTTTCTTGGAGGCAGCATATTGTTGGGTCCTATTCTTTAATCTATCCTGCCACTCTGTGTCTTTTGATTGGAGAGTTAAGTCCATTTGCATTTAGAGTGATTATTGAAATGCGGGGGCCTAATGCTGCCATTTTGTCCCTCATTTTCCAGTTCTCCTGCATTTCTTTTGTTTTTCATCCCATGAATTTCAGACTACCAATTCAGGTAGGTAGTTTTCTATGTTGGTTTTCTTCTTATTTGCAATTTGTGTCTCTGTCCTAGTTATTTGTTTAGTGGTTACCATGTGGTTTGTATAAAACATCTCATAGATGAGATAGTCCATTTTATGATAGCCTGTTGAGACCAATTTTTTTGACAAGGAGAATTAGGAAGTCACAGACCACCTGTGTCACTAACTTTCATCTTTGGGGGTCAGCTTCCTCAGCTGTAAAAGGAAACTGCCAACTAGATGGTTTCTTAGGATTCTTTCAGCTCTGATACACCACGGATGACTCAAGCAACCAGAGAACTCCCATTCTTTAGACATCTTTTCCTTCTTCTGCTATAAGTTTGCTTTGAATACACTCATTTTCTAGTCCATAATCATCCAGTTGTTATGGCGAAAGAAAGAATATTTGTGTTGTGCTTTATATGAGTGTGTGTGTGAGAGAGAGAGAGATTGAGAGAAAGAAATGGATGGACAGTGGGTGAGAAGACATGAGAATGAGTTTTCAGAGCCTCCAGGAATCTGTCATGGGTTAATTGGTTCTCATAAACCAAAGCCATCAACCCTTCCACAGAAAACACAAGTCTGGGTAATAAACCAGAAATGATGATTTGAATTGTTTAAATCCTTCATATTTCAGGCCACAGTCATCCCATTTGACCCTAGATTTCGACACAGATGATGGCTTAGGTACCAGCAGCCAGTTCCTGGTGAGTCTCCATGCCAGCTGAGGATGCCTGGTCTTGGGGGCTCATTCTTACATTGACCCCTCCCCTGTCAGTGCTATGCCACTGTCAGTGGTCCCTCATTTTAATCCTACTTCATGCTGGTAATTTAAGAAGTGTCACAGCTTTTGACACAGAACCAGAGGTAAATTGCATTTGCCATAAATGTGTGAGGCATATTGGTAAGAGGCGGCTCCTTTCCATGGGAGTAGTTACTGTGTGGGCACTACCTTGCAATGGAATAAAAACCTGGTTTATTTCATTGGAGCACCTTTTATTTATAATTTGTAAATGGTATTTTATTAGCACCCTCGAAAGGATTAGTTGAAAAGAACTGATTTGTCACATTTGGGAATAGACTGTACACAGATATAAAGCTTCAATGCAGCCAATTACAAAGAATACTTAGATGTAATGGCCCTGTAGGGCTGGTGTTAACTAGCAATCTCTCTGTCTAGGGATGGGGGAGGGGGAGGAGAAGAAGAGGCAGGGACTATCCCTGACCTGGCCTGACCTAGGGCCCCTTCCTCTTCCCCTGATTCTGAGTCTGTTTCATCTTTTCTGTACCTCAGTCTGGCATCCACCAGAAAGTCTTCTTTTGGGCCTTAGGCATGATACAAGATTGGGGAGATTTCTCGGTGTCTGTCTGCAGCTGCTCAATATTGAATATACATAAGATGACTACTTTGGCCAAATAGAGTCTGTCAATCATACTACTTTCCTCTTTACCTTCAATTTTCATTCCTAATTGTTAGTACACAGACCTCCACACCACAGGCTCCTCAGAAGGGACAACTCCTAAATCCAAAGGTCTCTGAAAAGTCTTTTCACCTAGAATGTGTTCTTTGGTACTAGAAGGGCTTTTATGATCTCCCAAAGTATTGGTCAGGACTCTGCCTACTTTTTGAGTTTACAGATGTAAATGGAAGACTTCCCATTTTATGCAAAAGCCCTTTCCTCTATGGTTTTCTTTGTCTCCCTTTGAATTAATTCCATCATCTCTGTCCCCTCTCCCTCCCATCCCATCTCCTCCACCACACACACACACACACATACCCCAGCTGAAGTGGTTGAGTTAAAAAGCTGCCCCTTACAGAAAATTTCACTTCACCAATGCTTTACTGTTTATTTAGTCTTAATTTCAATTGTATGAAGGATCTTCCTATGAAATGCTTTGGGACCCTACCTCACCTATTTATAAAGCCGTCAGGGCAAGACTAATTATAAATAGTAAATTTAAAATTTGCTTGGGTTGGGTGAGAAAGTTATGTGAGATAAAGTTACTTATTTCTGACTCTCACCTTAGCTCTCTCAGAAACATCCTAGACCTCTCCAGATCAAAGAATTCTGAACGGATGAGACATTACGGCCCCGGCTGAGTTTACATAAGACAGTGAGAGCTCTTGACTACTGTAATTACCCTCTCACGACCTCCACTGGCCACTGGGTTTCTCCACCAGACTCTAACCTACTGCAGCATCAGAGAGGACTCTCATCTCAGTTCTTCATTACCTCGTATCTGTGACCAACAGTTCCCTAGCCAGTTATGCCTCTTGGGGAGCTTAAGTGACCAATAATTCTGTTTGAAACCTAGAAGATCATTGCAGCAAATGGACCCTTTCTCCCCATTGGTACCTGTATTTCAGTTTTCTTCTTTTTTACTGTAGATGAGGATGGCTCATGGATGAATGGTGCCAGTGTGGGTCTGGAGAATGCTAATATGGCAATGGGTCAGAACTTGAGTGACAGGAGATAGAACAACAGTGGGAAAAACATCTGGAACGTTCCTCTGGGACAAGAAACATAAAATCCATACAAGAAAGGAGAGAGGAAAAGAAGTGAGAAGCTACATTAAAAAAATTTCAGAAAAATATTGAATTCAACCAAAGGTAAAAACTTCATAGAGCAGGTGACAAAATGGACATTGTCTGGTACTTGGAAAAGAGGTTTTGTTCTGACTGCTCCTACTCTTGGCAAAAGGGAGGAGACTGTAATCACCCTGGAGGGTCAGGGGTGCTTCTGCAGTTGGGGCTTGTGCCCGGTGCTTTCTGGAAATAGCTTTGCTTCCTGAAGGATGGAGGTGGGAAAAGCTTATTGAGAGATCATCTGACCGTGGGCATGGGGATACCTTAGGGAAAGGGGTGAGTGACATTGGACAAATTAAAAGCAGTTGCATGTCCAGTGGATAAAATGGCTAGATTTTGAAGCTACATTCATATTTCAATTTTCTTATCAAGATGTATTCTGGGAATCCTCACTGTAGTGAAGTTATTTCAAGTCAGCTTGTAGGTCTGTCTTCTAGGAAGCCTTCCCTGATCTCTCTCTCCCATCTTATAGTTATCTATTTTCTCCTCTTCCTTATTGCTGTAACTAGGGTGACCAGATGTCCCAATTTGCCCAGCACAGTCCTGGTTTGCACCTGTCGTTCTGACATGTCATTAGTAGTACACCCTTTCATTCTCCTAAGTCTCCTGATTTGGACAATAAATTTTATGGTCCCACCCTGTCATAATACCCTGTGCTCCTCTATATCATAGCTCTCACTGATCTGTATAATGTCTGATTTATCTAAATCCTTCATTCAACCATAAGGTCTCTGAGTGCAGGCACCTTGTCTGTCTCATACACTGTTAGATCCTACATACCTAGTACAGAGCTAGGCACATTGTTGGTGTCCAAAATAGCTTATTAGATGGATGGATAAAAGTGCATAATCCAACTCAGATTCTCAGGGGTTGCCTAGCTGGAAATGCTTCATGGAGTGTTCTGAGCATGACAGAAATCACACTGGGAATAAAGGAATTGATCGATTAATCATAAACTGTCCCCATCCCCACTGTTAGGTAAACTGATTTATATCCATTGGCAGAGTCCAGTTCCCTTTGCCATCTGGGTGTGGTCTGTGTAGGCAGCCCAGGTTTCTCTTTCTGTGCAGTTTTTGTTGTATCACAGAGCCACAGCGAGCTATTGTCCACATGAATTACTCCCTGGAAATGATGCTGTCCTAAGAGATCAGCAGCCTGAGAACAAACAGAGAGGAGAGGTGCTGGGGGGTACTCCTGGCGGAGTCCCACTTTGCCACCCAATGGCTTCGTCATCTTGGTCAAATCCTTTACCTCTCTGACGTTGCAAGAGAAAGGTCCCTTCCAACTGGAACCCTCTCTGATTCGGTGACTGTCCTGGGAGTCACGAATAAATAGGAGCCAAGGACTGTGAGCCAGGATTATAACAAAACGGGCTGCTTGTGAGCAACACAGTGGAGAGTATAAGGTTGTCTTTGGAGTTCTCCACTTTCAGCTCCTCCCCGAGCCCGGCCACCCAGTGCTCATTACTCAGACCCCTGAAACAGCCCCAAAGCCCTGTCTGGTAGGCCATTTTGCCCAGCAGGACCTTTCCCAGGGTTCTCCATTCTTCCCTCGGAGCCCTGCTAATCAGTCCTAAGGTATTGGCTTTCCTGCCCCTTCAAGGGCCTGGCAAGGTGGGAAGCATTTAGTGTGCATGATTCCAGGTCACCAGGCAGGTGTTTACCCAGGATGGTCTCGAGCAGAGCAACTGGGGGAAAATTCTGAACTGTGGTTGAGAAAGAATGCAAAGAATAAAACAGACATGGGAGATGAAGCCATAAATAGGGAAATGGCATCATGAGATCAGAAGCCAGAAATCTTCAGTACAGTTTGGGAAGCAGGGGGCAAAGCTGGTGAAGGCAAAGAGAACAGTGTGGATGCTATGAATCAGGGAAATACACAAGTGACGTGTTTTTATAGGGCTGTGGGCATGCGGGAGGCCCAAGTGCTGAGAAGGATTGGAACATTAATGGCTAATAAGGGTCCATGTGGTCCCATGGTTGGGAGAATTTGAAATTTAACAGAGGATTTCTGGAGATGCCATACCTTCACTCAGAGGCCTAATTCTCAAATGATAAAATTTCGGATGGTGTGGCAAGCCAAGAGGGGGAGATATCCAGAGCCACTAAAATTGGATCATAAAACTCCTGCTTACCCTACATTTCTCTAAAGTCAGTTTGTGACATAAACTAGGATCGAGGGGACTTGTTGAACAAGATGAATGAAAGGTCTTCCAGCTTTTTCATCCTACATTGTTACTTGAAAGCTGAGGACAGCGAGCTTGTCGTTTGTGACGGAAGAAGGTCTAAGTCTGTGCTTCTCAAAGGATCTCTAATGGCAGAGAAGGGGGCACGTGTGCCCAGGGTTCTGGGGGCATAACCTGAAGCAGTGAGAAATCAGAGGTTCTGGTGGGACCTGCCTTCCTGCCTAGGGGTCTATGGGCTCTACTCAGATGAAACTGGTGACCCTTGGTTGGGGGCTGCCTCTGAGAAGGGGACCCCTGACTCTCAGAGAGTGGCTTCCATGCACCCTGCAAATAGCACAGTCCCTGGGAAATTACCAAGGAGTCAGCGAAGCCGGGAGGTTCAGCTGGCTGCCAGCTCCCTCCCTGCTACCTCTCAATCCTGGAGTTTTAGAATCTCCCTGACAGTTTGGCAACACTGTAGGTAAGAGCAGCAGAGCTCATTTGTTAATCTGCCAGAACTGCTTCCAACATCCTTTTGTGCACTGACACCAGAGTAATAGGACGGTACTCGCTCAGCCACTGTTTGTCTGCTGAAACTAAGCTCCAGCATTCTCTGCATAATTCATCTGTGCATGAAATGGAAGCTTAATAGCATAAGTAAAGCACTAAGCAGAAATTGGGGTAAATGTCTCTTTTAAGTCTTAAAGATAGACTCTCCCTCACTCATAAAGCCCAATTTGGTATTGCTTAATGGCATAAAACACTTTTCTCTGAAGCCATGCCTACTGAGTGATTTTTGATCCCCCTACTTCCCCGGCCCTGCCTGCTGAGATGGCCCATCATCCTCTCGCTCCTCTCTGCCTCCCCAGCCGTCTCCTTCCACTTGGCCCTGAGCCTGGCTCCTGTCCTCACAGACCCCACACCTACCCTCCCCCAGGACTCACTCTAGCAGCAAAGGCTGGAGGCACCCAAGCGCCAGGACAGCCGGGTCTGGGGGCTTTGAGCACACTGGAGGCTAAGACCAGGGAGTGGAAGCTCTAGAGTGAGCTCAGAGGAGCATCAATAGCTAGGGTCTGGAGGGCGCGAGCTGGAGGAGTTGGCCTCTATTCTTCCAGAACTGGGAACAGCTCCGGCAAAGTCGCTTCTCAACAGAGGAAACTCAGGCCTAACTGAACCTGCTCAGAGCCAGCTAGGTGCTTAAATGTGTCAGGACTCTAGCAGAAAGGACCTCTCACTTTGTGGGTTTCTTTCTAGTTATCTACTGCTGTACAACAAATTGCCCTAAAACACGGTGACTCGAAAGAGCCATTTTACTTAGCGCACAGTCGTATGGTGTGGGAATTCTGGAATTCCGAATCTTGTGGTATCATGTGGGGCAGGACCTGCTTGTCAGATGGCTTCCTCACTCTCACGCCTGGTGCCTCCTAGCTCCCTGGCCTCTTTCTCTGCACAGCTTGTCTCATCCTCCAAGACCTCCGCACACAGCTTTGGCTTCTCACAGCATGGCACTCAAGGCTGGTCCCCCATGAGGGAAGGTTCAGAGAGGCACAGGGGAAGCTGCAAAGCTTCTGTGACCTAGCTGAAGTCCCCAGGGTCACCTCTGCTCCATTCTATTGATCAAGGAAGTCAGTGAGTCCAGCTGGGTCCCAGGATGAGGAAGCGTAGACTTCACCTCTGGGTGTGCACCCAGGGAGGGAAGGCATTGAGGGAGGCCTTCTTGGAGGAAACTACCCCAGTCTCCAGGTCGCTCAGAGAGGACCAAGGCTCTGAGTTCCACTCACTGGTTCTCACTCGTGGAAACGAACAAATCCACACATGTGCAGAGATGCGTACCTGTGCTCCCAAACACATACGTTTATAGTAAGCAAATGGTGTTCACTGTGGGTGCAGGCTTCACAGGTTTAGTGGGTGCTCATAGACTTAAATTTTATTTATTAAGGAGAAATATATTTTGAACTGTCTTTGAACAGTTTTGTGTTAGTGCAGTGGACCAAGACTGGAGGGTCACCCTGGGTCTGGGGCTCACACTCTGAAAATCAAAGACTATATCATCCAGTGATGTGGCTCCAGTCTCTCAGTTGGCAACGCCCTTTCTGGGGCCTGGAAATCTTCAGGTGAGGACTGAGTCACCAGTTTCTGCTGCAGGCGAGAGGGTGGGAATGACAGGGAGGACATTTTGAGTTGTAAGGTGAAGGATGGGAGAGAGAACACCAAGCTGATTTATGACTCTGAGGGGCAACTTGCTCCCACCTCCACCCACCTTTTCTGTTTACCCTTTTCTTGGTCACTCTGAGATATGAAAACAAACAAAGTGTAAACAACTCAGAGATCAAGTCCCATGAGGGTTAACCAGCTAAAGGCCTTCTTCAGGCCTACACACGAGTCACAGGCCTCCTGCCAACATAAGTTTTGAAACTTTTATGCTAGAAGAATGCCTGTCATTGTTCTGATCTTGAGTTAATTAGCAAGCTTCCTCGTAATAACTTGGCCTTGCAAGGCACTGTTCCCAATTACCTCTAATCTACTCCATTTTTCTTTTTCCTTAACTGTAGCAGGTGGGGAAAGGCAAGTCCACCACAGTGAAATGATCATTCGCATCATTAGTTCTTCAGTGCCCGATTCCCCTGCTGGACTGTAAGCTTTATGAAGGCAGCAGCTTTGTCCACTTTGTTTGTTGTCGTGAAGCAGTATAGCGAGCACAGGATCTGGCACATGGTAGCAATTGTTACAGTATGCTCAAATGGATGGATGCACTTATTCAACAACATGCATTCAGCAGCTGTCATATGTCAGGCCCTGTGCTGGATGCCAGGGATCTGTTAATGAATAAGACATGGTCCTTGCCCTCCAGGAGCTCAGATCACATCTGTGTGAGTCCATTTATATTTCCTGGGATTTCTTCCTCAGCCCCTGGATCCATGCGCTGCTCATAAACTATCCGACCATATGGGGACCATCCCTCCTGCCCAGCAACCCAGATGGTGGCTTCACCAGGCAGGATTATTTAGGGGTGATCTTCTCCTAACCTCCTCCCTTCCCAGCTCTCACTTAATTACCCAGCATGCCTCATAAATAAAAGGGAGGAGGGACTGCCTTCGCCTTGTGAGCATAAATGTTTTCTAAATGATATTGTTCCTGCAGCTTCCGAGAGCCTCATAAATATGCCTGGCCCTGGATTTATTACATGACAGTGATCCTGCTCAGCCAGCTGGTGAGATGCAGAGTTCTGACCCCTTCTTTAACGCCCTCCTCTCCCTCACCGCCTTGTGCAGGGGAACTGGGGGCCAAGGGTGAAAGGTTGTGGAGCCTCAGGCACTATGACTGGGGCCAGCCTCCAGCGGACTGATGCTCTCAACCAATTTGGAGCACTGCTGCCTTCCCCCATTACATCTGCTCCTAAAGTGTTTCCAGCCAGCCCGCCCCGCAGCAAACCTCCCAGGAGCTCTGTGACAGCAAGGCGGGAGTGGGGGGCTGCACGCACAGCCCCTCAACTCCTTTGCAGTGGTTGTCACTACAAAGACTCTTTAAACGAAGCCAAGCCACACGTGTCCATGCTGGGATTGTTCAGAAGATCTCTGCGGGCATCAGCGGATGGCTCCAGAACGCTGGATGGCTTCAAGCGCTTCCTGCCCACCGGATGGCAGCTTTTCTGGTTTCAAGATCCTCCTCCACTCATTTTGGCTCCTGTAATTTGGATTCTCTACCCTCAGATCAACAGCCGGGTTTTGCACCAGCTTTCCCAGTCGACCCGAGAACCTCGACTCATCATGACTTCTCTGTGATTTAGATTCAGACATTGAAACCATGGACAAAAGATCCTGTAGGACAGACCCAGAAGCACCGTCTTGGCCTGTCACCTCCCAGACAGAAGAGGGACCTTGGAGTTTCGAGACTGATTACTGTGACATTGAGGCCAAGTTGTCATCCGTCCTGGAGTGCACATCCTGTTATCTGTGTGGGCAAATGACTGTCATCCAAATGTATCTGAGCCATCCTGCTTCAGCCTTAAGGCCTGGTTTCATACAGCGCCACATTAAAAAGAAAAACAAATCTAACTCCAAAAGCTGTGAAAAAGCAGTGTAATTTTTTTTTCCCCTAAAGGTTCTTGAAGAGATGGCAAAAGGGAACATATATCACATCACACAGAGAAAAGCATTCTAAAATCCCTGTTTACTAATCTGTCTCTACAAGGTCTTACAACACTCAGCAGCAGAGCTGCTGTATACAGTTATACAGGTTGCGCACTGAACAACTCTAGAGGGCACCATTCACATTTGTAGCCATACCAGATATATATTTATTATTGCAATTTTCTGGTAGGTGGTACTAAAGTGCCTTGAAGAAGGGATGGCTTTTTCCGTTTTCCCATGTCCCTCTTTTCCAACTCTTTTCCCAAAAATCTACAGCCTGTGCTGACTCTCCTGCTTTACTTCCTCCATTTCTCTCACTCAGTGCATCCTCTCACCCCCTAGATCTTTTCCTTGGAAAAGAAAGAGGTCCACACTGTCCCCGGGTCATGAATTTAACCTCAGACCCTTCCAGGTCTTGGCTGTCTTCTGTCCTCACCATTCCCCTGGAGCAGGTCTGTAGAAACAGACACTTCCCCTTATAGAATGACATTACTTCTCTCTCGCCAGAGAGACCCTAGGGACTGATGTCGTTGTCAAGAAGAAGACTTAGGAATTTAGAGGAGACACAGGAAGAAACTTCACTCCTGCAACAGGAAACTATTTGATCCCACTCTTTGCGATCCCTCTAACCCAGTCCTTACAGCCAGGCACGTCGGGGATTCTGAAAGGGCTCCCTGGAGGTGTTCCCAGGCCCCCTCTCATCCCTCCTAGAACCTCACATCATCTCTATGGAGTGATTTTCTTTTCTTTCACATGAGCCTAAGTCTCGTCTGGTAACTTAAGCCGTAGCCTCTGGTTCAGACCCACCGTGGGGAACGAGCCCCACTCTCCTCTGAACAAGACTTCTACATCAGCCATCTCCTCTCCAGACAATGGGTTGGGAGGCGAGGAAATGACCCTAATAAAACCCCTAATCTGGGGCTACTCAGAGAGTGGGCATGGACACCCGCCCGCCCCTTCCCTTCTCAGGTCTCGCTTTTCACTAGCCTATTCGTTCTCTCTCTCTCTCTCCCCGCACCCCTCTCTCCTGGCTGAATCCTGACTGGAGCAGTTCCCAACAGACTCTGATGGCTGGACGAAGAGGTTCCATGATAGTTTTCCTCATTTAGCCAGAGCTTCTAAGAGGACTGGGTTCCCTACTCCCCACCAGGCCATTCTACTCTGCAGATGCTGCGTTGTGCCAGGCACTCGCATTCCTGGCCAGTGGAGAGCAGGTGATTCCCAGACCTTTGCCCTCCAGGCCAACCTCCTCTCAGGACAACTGACTTCTCCTTCTTTGAAGCTGGAGCCCCCAGATCCCCTATGCAAGGCATCAACCTTTCAGGGCAGCAGAGTCCATAAATTTTCCTCCATGGGAACCTCCCGGAACAACTCCTGCCACTCATGAAAGGGAGGCACATGCTTGCTGTTTCCCTGAGGTCTCTTGGGAGCTGCAGGTTGACTGGGTCCCTGCCTTCTCATTCGGTCATGGGCCAGTGAACCCCAATCCAGAGCACAGAGCCCACATCCACGGGGGAAGCTGCCCCTTCTCTCTCTACTGCTTTTTCTCCCTTCGCTTCCTCTTCCTCCATCCTCTCAGCCCCTCTGTCTTCTCCCTAAATAACACATCACAGTCTAAACAAATCAATCACACTCGCTCAACATCCTCCCCAGGAGGCCTTTTTGGAGAACGTGGTACAATCTTCCTGCCACTTTATCATTTGCTGAAACCCAGCAGCGCTGAGCTGCAGTTCCTGTCAGCACAGCATTATGAACAATCTATTTGAGACAGGAGGAGGAGTCGAGAGAAGGGAAAGCGAACACAAGCCTTACTCTCCAGGCTCTGTCCCCACAGGGGTGAGCGTGGCTTTCCAATCCACCCTATATGAATATAGTCTCTATGCCTTTCCCCAGAGAATTCCAGAACCAGAATTTAAGGCCTCATCCCTTGGGGTTGTCAGGTATCTCTATTCATCTGTCTCAGTGTTTAGAGGTGGAACCATCAAGGAGGACATGATGTTGGTGATAGAGACCAGGGCAGGACAGAAGGTTAGAGACACAGTTAACTCCAGAGCATGGAGGAGAGATAATACACTCTGGATCCGAAGCAATGTGTGTTGAGGGAACCACGGCGCTGAAGCACATACATGGAGAGAAGAAGCAGAAGGGAGACTGGAGATGCTGATGGGAAGCTTGGAGAACTGCCGGGAGGTGGACTCTATGCTGTGAACAGCTGGGATCCTCTGGCTGCTGTGGGTGTCCTAACATTCTGGTCTCAGCCAAGACGGTCTGCTTAGTCCTTAGACAGTATGTCCCAATCTCCAGCCTCACTGCCCCATTCCAGGCTGTCATCACCCCTTTTCTCTCTGCCTCTTTCCTATTCTACTCCAAGCCATCTCAGTCCCTGCTGCCACAGAATCCTTCCTGAAGCCCAGTTTAAATTAGTCCTCATGCTCAGAAAGCTTCAACGGCTGCCCACTGCCTATCAATAAACCCCTTATCATGACTTAGCCAGGCATTTCCCCTCACTGTAGCTTTCCTCTTTCGTTCTAGACTTACTTCCACTTTAATGCAACCTACCAGCTATCCAAACTGAGCCACTGACTGGCTCACCCTGGGTAGTGTTCAAAACTATGATGTCCCAACCATCCCCACCTTTCCAGGCCCAATTCAGAGGACATCTCCAGGAGGATGTTTCTCCCATGACTTTCCTCTCGGCACTCCCACAGCATTGTGTTTTTGCCCCTTTGATCACTTTCTGTCTTGCCTTATGGTTATTTATGTGCATATCTTACTACTCGGACCAGACTCCACACTCGAAGGGGCGGGGCCCATCTCTGCCTTCTCCAGCCAAGTTCAGGGCCTCACGGAGCTTGGACAATCAGTAAACAGGGCAGGATCTGTTCCTGTGTCATAGGTTAGTGGGCATCAGTGGTCACCTCTGCTTCTGTTCTCAGAAAAAAGTGAAAAAGAGCAGAGAAAAGACACACACAGACATGCGAAGGAGTCTCTGAGGGAGAGAAGAAAGAGAAGAGCGGGCTGTTTATTTCTGGCTTCCTGGGTTGTGGTTATTATCAGCCTCTCTCAGGTACAGCGCACCCTTCACTTCCTCGTCGACAATTACCCAGGAAGCATTCAACTAATTTCCTCAACTCCAACTGCCTTTAGTACAGTCCAATTTTAACATTGCTCTCAGTTGTTTTTTGAAGATGCAAATAAGCTGAAATGACAGGTACCTGCCTGCCTGTCTTCCTGTCTGTCTGTCTGTCTTTTCCCTGGGTGGCCCAGGAGATGTGCGTACTTTGGGGGCTGCTACCCTGCCTCTGCTCTTGGAGAGCTTCCCAGAGGAGCACAGGCCTCTCCCTGGCTCAAAAGAGGGAAGTGCCCGCCCACCCCCCGCCCCTGCAATGACTTTTATAAACCTTTAAAGCCATCAACTATCTGTAGATGTCTCCACAGAGAGCCTGGAATCCTGATGTCTACCCTGCATCGCGCATTTAATCATTTAATCACGCTGTTTGAGAGCGAGGGAGTGCGATGTGTTAGCATGGTGGCTGTGATGAAAGAGAGAAGCTAGAAGCAAGGAACTCACTCTGGCCATCAGCAGGATGACTAACCAAACCTTCTTTGTGAGAATCTTAGTGTAAAAAGACCACTGAGGGGTGTCCTGGCTCTTTTTCCTGCTCCCTGGCAGGACCCCTGGCCATTAGGGAAGAAAGCCAGCAGGCTTCTTTGCCACCTGCCACAGGCTTTATAACATCCACGTCCGTTGCTGGACCTCGATGCTCCTTGCTGTAGCTTCAGCCAACGTGTACTTGTGTTTTGTTTCAGTGGAGACAAAGAATGGCTTTTTTGTTCAATTTTGCTTTCTATAAAAATAAAACTCTGCTTAAACAGTTATATGTCAACATTTCCTACTAACTTTGAAGAGCATATATATTTTAAAACAAAATGTACACATTAAGATACACATTTTTGAGCAAGATTAGATTACATATTTTGTGCCTTCCATTGGACTAAGTATTTCTTCCACCTACATTGTTTCATCTACTCTTCACAGCAGCCTCATGATTCTGATACCTATGCAATCTCCTTTTTCTGTGTTGCAAAAAAAGAAGTTCTGTGAGCTTAAGCAAGTCCCCAATGCTGCACAGCTTGTAAGCCAGTCTGGGACAGGATCGTGGGGTTCCAAAGCCAGCATTTCCACTACACCAGGCTCTCTCTCATTAAATGTCTTCTGAAGGTTGTTTTGAAGTGGATAGAACCATTAAGTGCCTCTCCCAATCTTTGGAACTATTCCTTTATTCAGTGAACAAATATTGATTGAGCACTACTATCCATATCCTAGGCACTGGGGTGGACATTCAACATAGCAGTTAACTAAATAATTAATCAAATACAATTCTGATAAAAGCTACAATAGAGACTCTCTACCTCCCACTAGTGACCCTCTGACTTTTCCATGCTCCATCTGCATCGTCAAACTCCACCCTTGTTCCCTACCCAACTCCAACCCCCCAAATCAAATTCACAGCCGTCTGTCCTTCAGAAACTGCACTAACATACACTGGAGGGTTAATGACTGACAGTTGAATGTCTTAGTTTTCTTGTAAGAAGCTCTAGAGAGTTGTTTAAAGAGCACCAAGTCTCCAAAGTAGAGTACATCTAGAGATGCGCGCAGATTTTCCAAAGGGATTGTGAGCGCGGGCCATTGAAGGAAATCAATTTCCACCTCTGCAACAGCCAACACGCTCTTTCCTGAAACTCATCTGCCGTGGACATGCCTCCTGTTGAGATGTCATGCTGTTCTACCTTCTCACATCCACTTTCAAAATCACCTTTCTCTTGTTTTACAAAAGAAATGCCTTCCTCTCATTTGCTCTAAATCTTATTATAATGCATGATTTGTGCAAAGGTAAAAAACTTTCGGAGAATCAAGAAAAGAGATAACTCCAAATAGCAATATATCAGTCAGAAACAGAAAACAGAAACTTTTCCGGGCATTTTAAGCAAGAAGGAATTTAGAGCAAGAAGCTAGGTATTTTAAATGGCTACAAGTGCAGATTCTAGGCTAGACTCCTCGGAATGATTTCTAGAGCAGTAGCGAACTAGTCCACAGGGAGCTCCTCTGAGCTGCCCCTGGAGAGATGCTCATCCAGGACGAGAACTACCATCACTGCCTGAGCAGCCCTCGCATACTAAGAAGCTGGACGTGGGTCCCCAAAGCTGTGCTGCAGGAATTAGAGAGTGAGGTCAAGAAGTTGCCAATGTCATGACTGTTTCTTGACACACAGAAAGCTGGAGAATAAATACCGGAAACTGCCGCAGGAAAATCCCAACCTTCCTGGCCAGGGGAGACCATCAGAAACCTTAGGAAGGACACTTTGGTCTCACTGGGCCTTCTAAATTCACACAAGTTTCTTGAATGGCAGAAATTAACTATACCCCCACTCCTACCTGCAAGGTGATAAATAAATGAAAAGCAATAAGATACATTGGAGTATATGAGGAAGCCATTTGGTTTAAAACTAATTCGGCCTGACCTTGTTTTTCCAAAAGGGTTTGACATGGCCTGTTGAGCATCTGCTTTAAATATTTATTATGCCCCAAAGACGAGAATGATGCCCTTAACGATAGGGATGTAACTTTCCCCATATCGGCATTGCTTTTACGATAAGCATCTTTCCCTAAACTATGGATTAATTATTGACCTGCTTGTGACCTTGTGACCACTCACCTTGTGACCACCAACCTGCTGAGTTCACCGATCTGCTGTGCCAACAAAGGAATCTTGTGACAATTGTAAAAGGGAAATTCCTGTCATATGTGATGTATGCTCTTTGTTCCAAAGACTCTGTACACCCTACTTCTTTGGTGCCCTTCCTTCCTTGGAGAATAAAGGCCCCAGGCTAGTCCTCAGGTTTGGCTCATAATAAACTCACCCCAATTTTGAGTTATAGATTGACTATGGATTATTTGCATCGACAGAGGGAGCACCAAAAATGTAGTTGTTAGCTTTCCATCCTAATAGGAGCATGAAATGGAGAGTGAAGGGCCACTCCAAGTACCTGCCCCAGTTAGTCTCCATGAAACCTCACAATTCAAGTCACCATAAACCTGTGGGTCTTCCCTCTCTCCTTGCCTTACACATATTCCTATTAAGGATAAAGTATGGCATGTTGGGATGCTTTGAATTCATGGGCTAATGGGAATGACGAATTTTAATTTAAAACCTCACCTCTGGGGCTGGCCTGGTGGCGCAGCAATTAAGTTCATGCACTCTGCTTTGGCGGCCTGGGGTTCGCCGGTTCGGATCCCAGGCGCAGACTTAGGCACTGCTGCTCAAGCCATGCTGTGGCAGGCATCCCACATATAAAGTAGAGGAAGATGGGCACGGATGTTAGCTCAGGGCCAGTCTTCCTCAGCAAAAAGAGGAGGATTGGCAGCAGATGTTAGCTCTGGGCTAATCTTCCTCAAAAAAAGCAAAAACAAAAACAAACCTCACCTCTTCTGTCGCCAACTCCTGAGGGACAAGCCTATGAGCAAAGAGGAGTGAGAGCAACTGTAAGAAATAGTAAGGCAGCCTTATTTCTTCCAGGTAGCAACTTTGTGACAAGCTGCTATATAACTTAGAACGAGTGAGATTTATAAAAACCCAGCTGGGAAGTGCCAGTCTCTCATGAAGCACGCAGTCTGCATTTTCACCATTCTCAATCACAAGAAAGAGCTTGGTGAGTGACGCTTATTCACCCACGGCTCATTCGCATCTCAGTTACACATTTTGCTTGATCGCAAGGAGAAGAAGGTGAAAGATTCCACGATTACTTCTGAATATTATACCTTCAAGTCATAGGAACATATATTAGAGGTGTATCCATATTCATTTTCACTTGGACACAAGTCTCCTTGCTGTCAGCCACTTCTCTGCTCATTTATTCATTCCTACCGTGAGTTTACTAGATTTAGATTAACTTAACGATAATATATTGTAGATCCTATTGTAAATAATGCTATTAACAACAAGCATTAATAACTATGCTATGGTAAGCCTCCCATTTAGTAGTCACTCAACACCTTCTCTCTTTCTGTTGTTAATGTTGTAGCAATAATTGACATTCATCCATGGACACATAAACTAATTGTACAAAGGAGTCCTATATGTCTCATTAAGAGACAGTTTTCCAAAATATTTCACTTTATATATTTAATGTTTTCACTAAAATTTTTATACAGTTATGTTATTTTGATCAATTATATAATACTACTTATTATAATAATATTTCAATATAAAGAAAAATACTTTACCATTATAGCCTTATGGTCATAGGAATTTTTTTAATTAGTTTTAATGTATATATGATAAGATGATCAATGAAAGATTTATAGGCATAGAAGTATTATATTACTATATTATAGTAAAATTCTGTGGTGAAGTGAAATGGAATTCAAGGAGAAAAAGAAATAAAGTAAAATTCCTGACTGTTAAAAAAGAGGTTTTTGTTGTTATTCTGTTGTTATTTCTACGTAGAAGAGGGTTAGTGTCAAAATGCTATAGTGTTTGGTTTCCTTCGGACACGTGTGAAAGAATGCTTTCGCCATTTTATTGTAAGATGGCAATATTTATAATAATCTGGAAGTATCATCTCATGAAACTTTAAAATTATGAAAAATATTTAGCTGTCAACTTAAAAATATGCATGGCAGTACATGGTCTTTCTAATTTCTTTTAGTGAGTCCATGAGTAAACTGTTAGAGGATCCTTATTCAAGAGCCAGCAGTGCCCAAACCCAAGGAAAGAACCTCTAATGAGGAAAATTTGAGCAGTGTTGGTGGGCAGAAGGGAAGTACTTTGACCGGGGACAACACAAGGAGGTGACAGTTGTCTTTTCCTTGCACTGTCTCAGACCATTTCTCCCTCACAACCAAACTAAAGGAGGTGTCCTGTGTTAAAAGTGCAGGCTCTGGATCCAGACGGCCTGGGTTCCATTCCTGGCTATTCTGCCCATCAACTCAGTGACCCTGGACACGTGCCTGAAACTCTGTGAAACCCAGTCCCTCGTAGAGCTGACAGGGACAACTGGCCCCATCTCCCAGGGCTGCTGTGACGACAAAGCGTGATCACTCATGTTATATCCTTAGAGTGGCACCAGCCCTGGAAAGGACTCAATGAACATTTGCTATTCGTATCATCATCCTTGTTTGCCAGAAAGCAAACTGAGACCCAGAGGGGGTAAGGACCTTGAGATTTGACCCAGTGGTCCCCTCTGTGCTATGCTACCTCCCACCCCAGTGCTGACAGTGATGGCCACGGAGGTGGCCACCTGTTCTTGCCAGCCCCATGCGTTGCTCTTTCTTCTCACACCTTCCTGCCTCCCTCAGCTTCTCTCCTACTCTTCCATCTCCACTGGGGGTGTGGAGCACAGAAGCCTCTGCGGGGCAGTTGTCCTGGGGGATGGGAGAGCTGGCTGTGATGGGAACGTGGGGAGGCAAAGGGCAGGTTCATGATGCTCTTCAATCTGTCCAGCAGATCTAGCTGTCCATCCTTCAGTTCTGGTTCTTTTGTCAAAATTCACAAAATGCCTGCCTCTGATTTGAAGAACTTGTTTGTCCTAAATATATCAATTCTCAACATGTCACCGAAGGGGTGAAAAAGGGAGAAAGAGTGAAGGAATTGAAGCCTGAGAAGTGTCACCTTCTCTCACAATTTACCACCAGCCCCAGCCTCTGCTCCTCACAGACACATTGGGGAAGGAAGAAGTCCATGGACCATGGACTCTGGAAACTGTCGGCTGAAGTAGGTGGCTGTTCCAACTTCTGCCCGCAATCTGCCCTACAGGGGGAGCCTGTCAGAGCCAGGCTGAGGGGGGACCAACAGCAAGAGAGAGATCAGCTGCCCCCCCAAGTTTCCTGCAGCCCAGGTCCAAAATGCCTCAGCCAGCAAGGCCCCAACCCCAACACTCCTAAACTGACATTCTTCACATCACCATCCTATTTATTCTCTTCTGCGTTAACAACTTTGTTTGTCTGCTTGTTTATTATCTGTGTTCTTCCTCTAGATATTAGAAGGTAACCTTCAAAGCGTCAGGAACCTTGTGTGTTTCATCCCTGGTTGAGTCACCATTGCCTAGCGCAGCCGCAGCCCCAAGCACATAGTAGGCACTCGATCAATGTTTAAGTGCATTAATGGACAACTGCATGACTGAATGGGTAGCGGAAAAGTCTCTGCCTTCTTAATGTACCTGAACCAGTAAGGCCTCTGTCTCCCTAGTACCACATGACTGACCTGGCCTCTTTCTCTCTCTACATCCGAACTGACATGTTCATTCATCCTTTCATCAAATACTTAGTGAAGCCTGGGTATATGCTAGACACTGTCATAAGCATCAGGTAAAAAAGGAAGCTTGCAGTGCAGGAGAGGGACAGACTTTAAACTAGTAAGCAGACACATGCTATATTTACCTCTCTGATGGCCCGTGAAGGAAAAGAACAAAATAGCAGGAGAGAGAAAAAGGGAGATGCTGTCTGATTTAGAATGTGGGACCAGCAAAGACCTGAAAGATGAACCTAGCAAAGAGAAGGAAGACATTTTGCAGGCAGAGAATAGTGTATGCAAATGCTCGGAGATAGGAAGGATGCCCCGTGTAGTGCGTGCAAAGTGAGCCAGCGAGGGATGGCATGGCAGAAGACTGGAGAGGTGGGTGGGGGCCAGAGTGTGCAGAATCTGATATGCTTTGTTAAGGAGTTTTGTTTTTATTCTCAGAGCTGTGAAAAGCCTTGAAGAGTTTTGAGTAGGGGAGTCACATGATCCCGTTTATATTTTAAAAAGATCTCTCTGACTGCTGAGTAGGAAACAGATTGAAGACGAGCAAGAGTGGAGAGAGATTGGTGAGGAAACTCTTGAAGGAGCGCAGGTGAGAAGTAGGATGACGGTAGCTTTGACATCATTCCTGTCCCTGAAATGTACACCCCATTGACAAGATCATTCATTCATTCATTTACACGTTTGTTCATTCAGAAACAAATTAGAAAGAACTTTATATGAGAGTTGAAGAGGCTACAGCAAACAAGACAGATGTGATCCCAGCCTGCACAGAGCTTACAGTCTAGCAAGGGAAACAGAACACTAAACCCAAACTTCGGGCATTCTTGCTATGTGAGGGCGGCCTAAGTGGGGGAGGAAAGGAGCTATGGGAACACCAGGAGAGGCACCTGACCCTGACTTGGTAGAAGAGAGATCTAGACCAGGATTACAAATTCCCAGGGACACATCAACTTCTGCCTCCTGAGACAACCAGGTGGTCTTGGCTTGTATTCATCGAACTGCCCACTGACTAAGTCCACTAGGCTGGCCACAGGCAACTCAGTCTTAATGTGGCCAAAACTGAAAGCATCATCTGTGACCTTCAACTGTCCCCATGCCCAAATCTGCTCCCACACTGTAATCCTTGACTCAAAGAAGGACACTTTCATCTATACGGCTGTCTAAGCCATATATTCAGACAACCCTCTCTTACCCTTACGTTCAGTTTCCCAAGGACCTCTTGTCTTTCTCTCTTCTCTTGATTCCCGTCCTGGTCCTGGAAGCAGTCTCTACCAATTTAGGTCCCCGGGGAATTGTCTTTGTTGGCCTACTCAGAAGATACTCCTCACCTTCAGGTCCCTGCTTGCTGGGAATCCCATTCCTAAACTCTGAGGCTACTGGGCTGACCTTGCCTCACACTTCCAAGTAGCAGATGGGGCAGGATCCTGCCTGCTTTTACATTATGGCTCAAGGTTGATGTCCCAGTCTCACAGCTGGTCAGTTGCATCGTGGGATTTCCTCTCCTCCTGAACTGGCCATTCGCCTGCTCCAGGCCACTGTCGTCTCTTGCCTGGATGGCTGCAACAACCCCTAACTGTTCTCCCACCTCCAGTCTGCCAGCCAACCCCACCCCAATGCATCGGGGTGGTTTTTCAAACATGCATTTCTGCCTGGCTATCTTCTCCTGGCTTCATCTCAACCTCAGCTTGATTGTCACTTCCTTTGGAGAAACTCCTCTGACTCCTTCTCTGCTTTAGGCCCCTCCAAGCTGCCATGCCATAACACTGTGCACTTGCCTTTCATGGCCACGGTCACACATTACTATTATGTGCTTACCTCTCCCATCAGACTCTAAGCTCCATGAGGGCTCACGTCTTTATACACAACTCCCTCACCATCAAACAGAAATTTCCAACAAGGGTCATTTTATAATGGAGATATGATTCCTTGCCTGGAAAATTTGGGAGACTGTTCTGATTGTGTGTAAATGAGAAGCCCACAGAAAGCTTACCAGTGGCTTGGCCCTAGCCCAGCTGGCCCTGCCCCTCCCAGCCTGGCCCCACCCCTTCTGCCTTTCTTCCTTGTTTTCTCTCCTGGCAGAGCTGGCTGCTGTAACCACAGATGGTGAGAGGGAACACAATTTATATTTCTTTATTTGGTTTGGAGAGTGCTGTGACAGACTGAGATAAATTCTCTCTCTCCTTACCCTACCCCCAAATTTCTTCTCCTTTGGTTTGTGAATCTTTGAAGATAATCTGAAAGGGGCTGACAGGCAGGTGTTGCAGAGAGGGAGCGAGCTAGGGAGAGGGTGTTTTGACTGAGAGGAAAGCTGCTAATGCATCTGTGGCTATTACCAGCACGATAACAATGACAGGTATGGAGGCACTTTGATGAGCGAGGAAGAAGAGAGGAAAGAAGAGAAACCATCTTCTTATCTGTTGGTGGCGACAGCAGGATCTGAGGAGGCTGGGCCTCTCACTGCCTCTGAAGATCTTTAAGGACACAAAAAACCACCCAAACCAGGTCTGTCTGCAGCAGCAAACTGGCCTGGACAGTATGACAGGAAGTGCACCACATTCTTTTGGTTGCTTCTTCTGGAATTGACACTTGCAGACTCTCCAATAGAAATTTCTAGCTACTCAGGAGGGTGAGTCTTCTCTGTGCCCCATCCCCAGTGGCTAGGGGGCTCCCAGGGTTCCTATTCCCACCCTTAAAGCTCAGGGAATGCACAGGGGTCCCTGAACTCTGCCCCCTACTTACCTGACCCTTCCTCTTCTTCAGATCGTATGAAATCTTGATTTTTTTTTAAAACTTTCATTTCAGAGGAGAAAGGGAGAGATATCCTAGAACTGAGAAAGTGCTGGGAATTAAAAGGTACTGCTGGACCAAGCAGCCTGCAAGTAGAGAAGAGCACAGGCAGATCATAAAAAACACAGAGGCATATTTGTCTGGGGCAGCAAATGAGAGTGAGAGAGGAGAGAGAGAAGAAAAAGGATTTAGGAGAAGTTGAGCACTGAGTCTTGTTGAAAATGAAGCCAGAGCTGGAAAACGTCAGCCGACTTCTGCTGTGTCTGACTGACGTAAGGCCAGTATGGGCTCAAGATGCCCTGTGCACGCCCCTACATTGTTCCCCATTGCCCTTTGGGAGGGTTCATGCTTTCCTCGGAGGCCAGCAGGCAAAGATACCCCAGGAAAGCTAGACAATCTCTGCAGTCAGATTCCGGGCGAAGGCAGGCCATACTTTGTCTCCCCCTTTCTTAAATGGCTGGGTTTTGCTATCCCTACAACTGCTTGCACGCTGACACACACACACACACACACACACACACACACACACACACCACCCCCACCACCACCACTACCACCAAGTTTTGCCATGCAGCTGTATCAGGCTGCTTACATCATATGCACCAACTAACCAAAGGGAAAAAGCTAAAATCCAGCCCCAGGCTTGGCTGTGTCTCAGCCCCATAAAGGCTTCCAGTGTCCACAGCCCTTGCCTACCTCAAAAAGCAATAGGAACAGAGTAGTTAATATTCAGTCGCTGCTAACTCTGGACAGGCTCCATGCTAAGTACTTTGCAAGACTTATCTTGCATAATCCTGACAACAACTCTCTGTGGTAATTTCAGTTAATAGCTCCCATTTTTGGATGAAGAGACTGAGACTAGAAGTTAAACAGACAAACAAATGAAGCTAACCCAAAGTTGTTCACAGCTACTAAGGGTCTCGGCCTCCAAGAAAGCTTCTATGATTTCCCATAGCTGACTTACATGCCCCTCCTTTGGGTTCTAGTTGAATCATAGCACTTTTCACACAGTATTATAGTTAAGGGTTTATATACCATGACCAAATTGTCACCAATAGAATGACAGTGGAAACCACACATGCGATTTCCAGGCCTGTGTGCACCTGTGATCCTGATTCAACCATGTAGATGAGGGCAATGCCCTACAACAGTTCTCAAACTTGGATGATGTTGGACTCAGTGCATGGCCAGATTTAGGAACCACTGTTTTAGAAGATGCTGGACAAACTAAATGGAAGGAACCTGAGGACCTGGATGACTGCATGGAACAGAACTTTCTGGCAGCTGGGAACATTCACCTTGAACAGTTACATGAGAGAGACATCAACTTCCATCTTACTTACCCTCACAAATGCCATGAAGACGACAGCTGAGGAGCTAAAAGACAAACCTGATAGCACTTGGAATGCTCTGGCTGCAATGGATGGAATGTCAGCCATTGCTCAGAAAGTGCAAAGGCATCAGCAATCACTTGCTTGCAAACACACACATATATACACACACAGAGTTCACATGCTTTTCTACATGGCTCCTCCCTCTATCCCAGGCATCATTAGGGCAGCAGTTAGCTAGAACCACAGCTTTCCTGGCTTCCCACCAGACTCTGATTAATGGGGAAGTTCTCCACCCACTTTCTCCCACTCCAAAGCAGGATGAGTTCCAACTTCCTCCTTTATATTCTCTTCCTGACCCTATAAAGCAATTAAAGAAAAATTTCCTGTAGACTCTGCCATTCCTGTCTTCTCTCCTAGAACCTGGCTCAGATTCTGCCTGGTTCTTGATCTACACATTTCTCCCTCTAGTTCAGGAGGGGAGGAAATCCCACGATGCAACTGACCAGCTGTGAGACTGGGACATCAACCTTGAGCCATAATGTAAAAGCAGGCAGGATCCTGCCCCACCTGCTACTTGGAAGTGTGAGGCAAGGTCAGCCCAGTAGCCTCAGAGTTTAGGAATGGGATTCCCAGCAAGCAGGGACCTGAAGGTGAGGAGTATCTTCTGAGTAGGCCAACAAAGACAGTTCCCCGGGGACCTAAATTGGTAGAGACTGCTTCCAGGACCATGGACAGGGAAGAGCTGGCCTGGGGAGCACAGGAACAGGAAGGAAGGTCATTCCCTGGGTCCTGCGAAGAAGTTAGGCCCTTGCCTGGGAAATCAGCACTAGAATAAAGCACCTCAAGCACCATATCCATCCATGTAGAAGAGATGATACCCCTTGGTGATCTAGGGTGAAAAACAACAATGTCAGTGAAAACCATGTGTGCAAGGATATGAGCAACACAGGAATAGATCTTAGCCAGTAATGACTTTTATCCCATAGGACAAGGGGTGCTATAGGGCTCCACAAGGACAACCCTGCAACCACAGCTCCAGTACTGAGTCCTCTACTGATCCCTATGGAGCTTGGGCAGGTCACTGGGCTGCTCTGAGCTTTAGTTTCTTTATCCACAAAATGAATATGATGGTAATATCTTCCTTACTGACTCTACTGTGGTGTTAATAAGATCAAATAAGATGATACATGTGAAAGTAAAGAGTAAAATATAATTGTGATAAATATTCACATACTCCGATTCTCTACTTGCTTCAGATTAAATTCCAGTGCTAAGTAGACAGACTTGACTATAGAAGCTACTCATTAAATATTTACTAGAACATTGTTGATTTGTTGTTTAAAAGAGAAGTCAGTGAACTCAGTGGCTTATATTCAGAGGAAAATGGGAAGACTAGGAGGAGAAGGGGAACAGGGTAAGAGATCCAGACCTGATGTGGATCATCAGAGATCCTCAGAGGTCTTCCCATGGATACCCCTGCTTCCATGCATGACTCAGAGCCCTCACAGATAGACAGGGAGGACTCTGCAGGAGACACCAGGATAGTGAAGCAAGCCAGTGAGCCCTGGGGGAGGACCTTGGTCCCAGATTCTCTTCATCACTGTTCTAGATAGATCGCTATGGTACCTGTTACACCTGTTTCTGTCTCAGAGACATGGTATATGCTGTAGTATCTGCTATCTTATTGTCCCCATCTCAGGAACCTGTTCTCCCTACACCTGCTGCATCTTCTCTCCACAGCCCCTAGGTAGTCATGTTCTATGTTATGTAACATCCCCTCAACTGACTACAGTAGAGTGATAGGCATTTGACCCAGGGGCAGTCAATCTATAGACTGGCCAGTGGCCAACTCATAATAATTTCTCCCCAAAGATTAATGACTTGGAGCAACATAGAAAGAATCGGGCAATTAACAGTGAACACAGAAGCTGAGGGGTCACGAGGTAAAGAGGCTGGCAGAGGAGCATGACAAGCTAAGGGTGGGCCAAAATTCTGAGTAAGCAGAAGCCATGAGATCCAGAGAAGTTAAACAGAGGAAAGAGCAGGGAAGCCAGATGGTAGCAAGAATAGAAATAGACAGACAAATGCATAGAGAGGAGCTGAGACACCTTGGTGAATTTGCCTTACTGCCCCTGTAGAGTCCTGGAACAACCTGGGGTCTGAAGGGCCGCCTGCCCTCAGCCTCCCCTAGGCCTGGCTCACCTGGGGGCCTGTTCTGTCCAGAGCCCGTTTGTTTAGCTTCTCCAAAGCACCTGAGACGCCTGGCTTTGTGGCTCGGGTTCTGATTTTCTTATTCCCATGTGCATCTTTACCAAAAACCCTGCATGACTTGAGGAAACCTGATTGAGTCTCTCTTCTTGCCATCCAAAAAGCTAGACTAGCAGGCTGCCTTTTGGTATCTGGAAGTTTGGGTTTCAGAGCCCAGGGTCACTGGCAGGTCCTGAAGGTGTCTGTCTAGCAAAGCTGGGGGAGCTGAGCCTGGCCCTGTAGTCTGCATGATCTGGCCTTGAATGCCCAAAGATCCCGTTCCTGGAGCCTGGTTCAGAGTCCTCACTGGCCAGAACTGCTGATGAGTCCATGTAAGCTGGTGTGGCTGGCGTGTGGGCCTGGTCCTTGCCCATCCTTTCTAGTTAACTGGGGAGGCTCACGGCAATGCCTTTGTCCTGCCTTGACATCAGGACAACCATCAGCCAAGAATGCCAGTGGAGGATAGGTAGCCTGGAGATGGATACTCAACCCTATATCTTTATGCAGTCCCTCCCCTAAAATTTGCAAAGCCTGAAGAAAGTTTCAGAGGCCCCTAGCCTAGTCCCTTTCTCTTTTCACCCCCAGCTCCATCCAACACCACCAAGGGCCTCACGCACATAAGGGTGGATTCCACAGCCCAAAGTTCAAGTTCCATTCATACTCACCTCCACCCCCTCAACAGCCACCCTTTGACCAACCCTTAGGGCTGGGCATGTGCATGCTGGTGGTGACATCCACCCTTGCAAGGGTGGATGCAGAGAAAAGGCCAGCGTAAGCCTTGAAAGATAGTTTGGTCTGGGATCCCAAATACTTTGAGTGTGGTCCAGAAGGGGGTACAGATCTAGGGTAAGCAGTGCCTTTATTCTGTATACATAGCACCCATCAAGAGCAGCAGCTTTGCTCTGGCTTCTTCCTGAGCTGTGGGTAAGAACAGCTATGATTTACAGAGTGCTGGCTGTGTGCCAGGCACATTTCTAAACATGCTTCTTATATTAACTTCTTTGATGATTAAGCAATCTTGAATTATCATTATTCCTATTTTACAGATGAGGAAACTAGGGCACAGAGATTAAGTAACTTGCCCAAGAGCACACAGCAAGTAAGTGGCAGCAAGATTCTAACCCAAGCACCTGACCCCAGGGTCTGTGCTCTAACCATCCCCGAAGCTGCAGTAGCAGCAGGGCTCCCTGGCACATCACACTCCCGTTGGGCCCCATAGAGGCACAGAGAGCACTCACCTCACGTTTGCCTTTCAGTCTGTAGCTCTCAGCATAACACCCCACTCTCAGCCTTGTTGGCCTGGGGCCTCTATAGGCAGCCCACAGACACGCGGAAGGGAGGCAGCCTGGGAGGGGGTGTCGGGAGGCCTCCCCCAACTCAGATAGAGCAAGGACGAGATCAAAGCTGATGCCTGCCCTCCGGTAAGCACCTGCTGTGTGCCAGGTATGGGCTTTACTTACACCGACTCAATAATCCTCCCATGACTAGGAGGTAGCTAGTATTAACCCCGTTTTAGGATGTGTAACTAGCACTTTAAAAGGTTGAGTAATTTTTCTGAATCACTCAGTGGTTGGCTCAAGTCGGATTTGAACCCAGATCGGTCTTGCTCTAAGTTAATGGTCCCTGACAAGTCACAAGGCATTAACTTCCCTCCTTCCTCCTTGCCTCCTGCCTTCCTCCCTTTTCCCTCTTCTCTACTCCCCTCCCCCACTTCCCCTCCTCCCATCTCCCCTTCTCCTTTTCTGCACTTCGAGGGAGACGGTCACTGGGTGGGTCCCCTCCGTCTCTGCCAGTGTCCAGTGGGCAATGGCAAGCACGTTCCCTGTGTCAGCACTTGCAAAGATGCCTGGGCTGAGGGAGGAGAGGCCTGTGGACCAGGGAAGGGGTGTGTGAGAGAGGTGAGGGGAACAGTGTGTGTGTGTGTGTGTGTGTGTGTGAGAGAGAGAGAGAGAGGGAGAGAGAGAGAGAACCCAGCCGCCCCTTCAGGGGCTTCAGGTTGGTGCACTGGCTGCTGACTTCCAGGGACATGGAGATTAGTTGTGGGTCTCCCTGACTATACCCCCTTCCAACAGCTGTTTAAGAAAACAAATCTACAAATAAATATTTGCAAAGCAAATTAGATGCAGCCCCCACACACTGGCACAGACCCACTCAGCCACTCAGGCACACTCACGTGACCTGGAGCCTCAGTGACTCTTTCTCCCCAAAATGCTGACCCAGCAGAAGACTGGAGAGTCCCTGCAGGGCTGGCTGGCCTGGGATTTGAGGCCCAGGGGACCAAGAGAAACTGAGGCGCGTTTCCAGGCCCTTCTGAGAGCTTCTCTAGGACTGCTGGCTCTTAGGTCCCCAGGAGGGTGTGTGGCATTTTTTAAACCACATATTAGGGAGCAGTGAGCTGCCTTTGAATGTCTGAGCTGAGGACTTTAGAGACTGCTTCCTGTCACTCCTTTATTTCACAAAACTTCCAGGTAGTCTAAAGCCGTGGACAGTTCTAAAATCATCGAAGTTTGGCTGAGTGTAAACGTCGGGCTGGGCTAAACAAACACCCTCACTTACAGTGGCTTAACACCATGCAGCTGCTTCTCACTAGCCGAGCAATCCGAAGGGAGTGGGTGACGGTGGGTGGGAGGGCTCTGCTCCACACAGCCATGCAGGGACCCAGGCTCTTAGCCTCTTCAGCAAGCACTGCCATCTCCAGCAAGGTCCCCACAGATGGAAAGAGGTGGAAGGTCACACGTGGGAGGTTTGGATGGGCCGGGCGTGAAAGTGGTGCGCATCACTCCTGCCCACACTTCATTGGCCTGAACTCATCACACAACTGCAGTGAACTGCAAGGAGGCCCAAGAGGCAGAGGAGAAACTCAGTACGGGGAGGAGAGCCATCTCTGCCCGCTCTGGAAGGAGGCCTGGCTTTCTTTCCTTTCACTTTGAAATCCCCTCTATTAATTCTCTCAGGCAGGTGTTAATAATGAAAACAACAGGGGCTGGCCCAGTGGTGTGATGGTTGGGTTCCCGGGCTCCGCTTTGGTGGCCTGGGGTTTTCAGGTTTAGATCCTGACCTTAGACCTAGCACCACTCGTCGAGCCATGCTGCGGCAGCATCCCACATAAAGCAGAGGAAGACTGGCACAGATGTTAGCTCAGGGCCAATCTTCCTCACACAAAAAAATGTAAATAATAATAAAAACAACAAATAATGAAAATAGCTAACATATTTGAATGCTTACTGTGTGCCAGACCCTGCAGAGATTATTTCACTTAATCCTCACAACGACCTATTGCCAAGGTCCTAGCATTATTTCTATGTTAGAGAAAAGGACTAACGCTGAGAGGTTTAGTGACTCCTCTTGCATCACACAGCTTGTGGGTGGTCCGCTGGGATTTGAGCCCAGCTCTGAATGACTCCAGGAGGGTGCCCTAGTCTCTCTCGCAGCTGCTGAGCACACACAGCCAAGCTGGGATCCAACCACGACTGAGGTAGCTCACCCTCTAGCAGACCACTGAGAGGCCAGGCCATTGTCCCCCAAAGCTGTCTCCTCCTCCTCCTAGCTCCCAAAGAGTGGTTGTGGAGCTGGAAGCCTCTGAATCACCAGGCAACTTGACAGTACATCCCTTGCTGAGCACAAATGCTTTTAAAAAGTGCTTGCTTTTTATGATCTAATTCAGGATGACATTGAATGTTCTCCAGCAGATCCCTCTGCCCTTTTCTTATCAGCTTCCCTTTTCTTTGGACCCCCTTTCCTCAAGCTGATGTTTTCCTTGTGGGCACCAAGGCCCACACCCTGAACCCAGGTCCTTCCCTGTCCTTGGGAAGAAGCTGGCTCCACAAGGTGGGGTGGGCTGTCCCCAGCTGTGGTCTGGCTGCCTCCCTTTCCATGTTTCTCTTAGCCCCATAGCCCCAGAGTCTGCCACTGCCTCTGCTCCAGGCCATAACACAGTCACCAAGATCACGGGCGCTGGGCTCAGACAGGCTAGGGTTCAAGCCTGGCTCCACCACTTACACGTTAGTTATAGCACCTTGGTCAATAATTAATCTCCCTTGCTTTCTTCGTCTGTAAAATGTGGGTAATAATATCTGCCCTACAGGATTAAATGTAGTAATGCAGGTAAGGTTCTTAGCTCAGTGCCTGGCCCACAGAAAGAACTAAAAATAAAATGTTGATATTATTAATTCTGGGATAAAATACACATCAGTGAGTAGAGAATCCCAGTAAACTCTTCCCTCATTACCTGAGTAAGAGAGTGCCACCTTCGCTCAGCTTCTCACTCTTTCCAACTCTCTGAGACTGAGTTGATCTATATGGTAAATTAAGAGGGGAGAGGAGGTTAGTCCAGGGCCCGAGAAGCAGACAGCAAGATGGGATTAAATGTGTGTGGACTTTTTTAAGGAAATGCCTTTGGAGAAGGAAATAGGGAGGGAGCTGGGAAGGCCAGGGACAGCTGTCAGACCTCAGCGTAGGTCTGGTCCCAGTGAAGGAGAAAGAGGGAAGTTTGGGTGGAAGTATTCTAGTCTGGCCTGCCTTGCAGTCTAAGGAAGGTTCAGCCAAGCCACTGAGAGTCCTTGAGCCAAAGTCAGCTGACAAAGTGGCGCCCTGTCTTCCAGGAATGGGTCTGCCTTAGTATCCCAGCCATGAGCAGTCCGTGGTGGGCAGTAGCCCACGGAAGCATGGCCTTGAAACAAAGGTAGCCATGGAATTCAAAGCACAGCAGCCTGGGTCCTCGCTCAATGACCCAGGCACAATTAGTAATAGGAGGTCTGTGAGACACACTCTCATGGTCACCACACGCGGAAAGGAGGACTCGTGCTTCCATGGGCGGGGGCTGAGGTGTGATTGGTGGAGAGAGCTGTGGAATGAAAGAATGCAGAGCAGTATGGGGAGAAGAGGAATGAGAATATAAAAATTGTTGGAGATTATGAATTATAATCTCATTAATGTTTCTTTAGAGATACAAATTAGAGATTGAGAACTCTTTTATCATTTTTGGCTACCTGCACTATGCTCCTCCCAGTGTGATTGAGTCTGAGACTAAGTTCCAGTATTTACCAGATCATTTTATAAAATGGTGCCTACGATGTAGCAGATGTGGTTCTAAGTGCTTTATAAGCATTAACTCATTTAGTCCTCACAACAAACCCATGATGTGGCTATGATTGCCATGCTCGTTTTACAGATGAGGAACTGGAGGCCCAGAGAAGGTGAGTAACTTCCCTGAAGTCACAGCCGGGGAGTGGTGGAGCTGGGACTTGTGCCCCAGGGTCTGTGCTCTTGCCTGATACACCAGGTTGCCACCCACCCTTAGCCACCACCCTGTCTCCCGGTTTCCTTTTGCCCATTCCTGTCCTCTACCTCACAGCTTCGCCTAGGCACACCAGTCCTGCTGCATGCAGCCACTCCCCTCTCTGAACCCTTACTCTCCTGCAGACTCCTGAGGACCACAGACCCCTGCTTCCCCTGAGCTCTTGGAAGCACTCAGCACAGGCCAGCCCAGGTAGCCACCACGTATCTGCTGATTCCAGCTTTAGATCATCTTCTGAAGCATTTGCATCGTGTAATCCCCAAACTCTGCTTAGTTATTTGGGGCTTGCCTGGCTTGAAGTCAGCTCTTGAGTGGGGCTGAGGCACGTTCTGGGTGAGAAGGAGGAATATCTCTACAGGAGGATGTGGTACAACCGTCAGCGCTTACCTACACCAGTATCCCACAATCTTCTGAAGGTCTAGCTACTCCTTCACAGTATTATTCCCTGATCATTCCTTTCTCTAGTCTCTTAGTAAAGCCTTCAGCCTTCTGCTAAAATGTAGAATTAAAAACTACACAGGTGCCTGCATGCCTAGTTGCTGCCAGGTGGGCCCCCAGGCATCTGTGAAGGTCTCCACTCGCCAGGAATAACCCAGTGCCCGAGGGAGTACAACATTAAATAGCAGATAAAAAACACCATGACAGGTTGAGAGAAAAGTTTTATATTTTAAAACTTTAAACAGGGAAAAGTTTTCTATTTTAGAATCTTTAACAGTACTTTTTGCTTGGTTTTTGAACACGGAACCTCACACTTTTATTTTGTGCTGGGCCCCGCAAATTATGTAGGCAGCCCTGTGTTCTCTGGCCAGGAAGTATGATACTTCTCACCGAAACTCATCTCGAGGGCCTTGGGCTGAGAAGAAGAGCCAGGCCCCATGAGGATGGGGGTCTCCAGGACAGCAGTGAAAGGGGGGCTTCAGCATTCCTTCCTCAGCCTCCAATCCCCTGCCTCTCTCTGCCTTATCTTTGTGGCTCTGACAGCATTGGCCTCCTTCCATATTCCACCGGCCTTTCCTGATTTCCTGCCCCTGCTGCCATCTCTGCTTGCTCCTTCACTAACTTTCTGCCTCTACCACTCCCGCACAATGGGAGTGACCCTCAATGCTCTGTGCCTCAGTCTGTCTTCTCTGTCTTCCCCTAATTGACTGAGTCCACTCCTCTGCTCTCACCTACAACCCCGACTGAGAGTCACTCCCAAAGGCCATCCCTAGCCACCCTCTCTCAGCAGCTCCTGTTCCCTACTTACAATTCTAGTCAATTGAGCAAATATTTCTTGGATGCATGTGCAAGGCACTCTGCTCTTCCCAGGACATTCTGTCATCTCAGACTCAACGAGTTGAAAATGGAAGTTACTCATTTTCCTCCTCAAGTTGGCTCTTCCTTCTGACTTTCTATTCCTGGTTGTGACAACCTTATTCTTAAATCATCCAGGTCTGAAACTTCCTAGTAGTCTTTTACTCTTCCCTTTCCTTCACCTCTAACCTCCAATAGAGCTCAAAATCTTGTCATTCCTTCCTTAAAAATGTGTCTTGCATTTTGTCTTCCCGTTGATTCTTATTGCCCGCAGTCTAGTTCAGACTTTAATCAGCTCATGCCTGACCAGGCTTTCCAACTGACCTCTCAACCCTGAGTCTCTCTCCCTGCCAATTATTCATGTACAAGTTCCTAAACTTATTGTGTAGAAATAAATTTATTAAAAATTGCTCTGCTGATGGTATTACTTTGTTACTCAAAAATTTTCAGTGATTCACTATCAATGAGCTTAGCAACCTTCTCTCATTTACTAGCCGTAATAACTGGTCATGTCAGATGCAATCATGTCACTCCTCTACTAAAACCTTCATGGCTTTCCACTGCTCAAAATAATCCCCAATATGCCCTAGACACACACAGATGTACACAGACTCACTTTGCCTAGGTAACTCCTAATCATTCTTCTGAGCTCAGCTCCTTTGTCGTAAAGGGTTGTGGTACTTTATACCTTTCTTTTGAAACCCTTGCCACCATTGTAATTTAACTATGTAACCAGTGATTTGACATTCCTCTTGCCTAGTAGAATATAAACTTCATAAGGGTGAAGACTAGGCTGGTCTTGTTCAGACAGATCTCTCTCCTTGCCTGATGTACAGTATACATTCAGTAAATATTTGTTGGCTAGAACGAATGAACTACCATTTATTGAGCACCAGGTGCTTCATCTCATTTAATCTTCACAATAGCCTGTTCAGTATTATTTCCTCTCCATAGAAACCTAAAATGTGAAAGGTCACAGACCTTATAGACGAGAAGCCACTCTGCACCCTGGCTAAACAGATCTCGCACCAGCTGTCAAATATGCCTGGTGCTTTCTCACCTCCCTACCTTTCTGGCTTTGCCTCCACCTGAAATATCCCTTCTCCCTTCACCTGTTGAAATCCTAGCCACCCTTTAACCTCCTGCCTTAAAAGAGGTTCCTGCTACCTTCTCATTTGAACTTAAATATGTCTAATGGATTGGAATATGTACTCTGGAATCGGACAGACTTGTATTTGAATTCTAACTACTCCTCCACTTACAAATTAGTGACTTTGAACGAGTTACTTACGCTCAGTTTCCTTATCTACAATATAGTAATATTAAGTACCTACCTCATGAGGTTTAAATGAGATCAGATATTCAGAGGGTTTAACTTGGAGCCTGGTTTATAGAAGGAACTAAAGGAACTTTAGCTCTCCCCCCACCCCCCCCCCCGCCTTGTTTCTCCTTCTCCCTCTTGTCCTCTCCTCTTCCTTTTCCTTCAAAATCTGCTCTGATTCCTATTCCCAATCCATGGACTCATCCTTACCTACCAGACCAGCCCACTCCATCCTGGAACTCACTATATTTCCTTATGGCATCAACCATATTTCCTTACAATGTTGATATCTGAGACTCTTGACAACATCTGCCAGCAGCTGGTAGAACACTCCACGTGGCCCATCTATGCATGTTTCCTGAATGTTTGCTGTGTGACAGCCAAGAGGATATATTGTTTTTCATCCATCTCTGCATCTCAAGTCTGTGAGCTCTTTTCTGCTAGAATCTCACAAAGGTCCTCAGAAACCCAGCTCTTGAGGTCCCCGATCCCCTGGTAGGAGAACGTCCAGTGAAACTTGAGTGTAAAGGGATTTGGAGGCTTGGTTTTCAAGGTCAGTAGCGGCCCAGTGATGTTGCGCTATCATTCACCTTAGCAGGGATTCTCACAGGAAAGGTAATGAGAAAGGCAAACTAATACTTTTGAGCACCTACTCTGTGCCAAGTCCTGTGCTTGACCATTTATATACATCACCGTCCTTAACAAGCCTAATCTAACAGGTAGACTGCATCATCCTCATTTTGGCTCCATCGACTGGGTCAAGAAAGGATTTCTGGAGGTAGCCATTTCCTTCTTGGCTTCTCATACTTTTAGAGAAGGTTAAAAAATCATCAGTCCTATATATCCTCCAAGAGAATGATGAAGAGTTTTGTATTCCAGTCACCCAAGGCAGACCCCTGAGGAAGATTCTGGAGGAGAAAGAGGCTATTTCCTTTATTTGGGCAAAAGCATCATAGCCATCAAGAGGTGGATTTAGCATTCAGTTTTCCCTAGGCCCCTAAACTCTGCCCAATCCTTTGGTCAATCTGACAAACCAGGCGGGCCCAGCACCGAACACGGCGTTCCCCACGGTGTAGCAGGTGACGCGGCTAATTCAGCAAGGAAGCTGATTGCATTTTTAGCTTTTCAAGGGATTATTATAAGAAGTCAATAGGAAAAAAATTTTAATGATAAAGAATCACTTGGGCCCCCAGAACCCGCTGTGTTGTTTCTGCATATTTCCAAAGCACTTAGGATGTATGAGAGGTGTTATTTAAAGGAATAAATAACAACATTTATAGGCTTTTCCTGAAGAGTGTGATCAGCTTTGTATAATCCCCTAAAACTCTTCTCAGCGTGGATGCCAAGCTGGGAAGCAGGCCTCTTGGGGAAAGTCCGAAGGCGGGTCCTGCTGGAGAATGGGGCTCATGGCAGGCAAATCTGAGTTCACAAGCATCTGCTTGGGAGCATTTCCGGAAGCACCAATGACCCAAACTGGCTCCCTTGGGCCTGGGGCTGGACTGAAATCCACTCCCACCACAAAGGGGGAATATTTTTGGGCTTCTTTAGTCATTAACACTATAAAGAGAATTAACTAGTTTTCTTCCATAATGGCAAGCTCCTGGGAGATCCAGAAGAAGGAGGAGTTTGGATTAGAAGAAAGAGTCTGAGGGAGAAAGTGGCAGACAGTATGAGGATGAGGATCTGACTTGTTGGGTCTAGTGAGGAAATGCTTCAGTAGATAGAGAAAAAGGAAGCAGGAAGAGACGGAGGTACAAGGCTAATGAAATATTATTTTCCATATCCCATGATTTGCCGTCTGGAATCAGCCCTGTCAGCTTCCTCACCTAGTGGTTTCCTCCTTTCTCAGGCCAGCCCAGCCCTGTCCTCCAGTTCCCATGATTTCCTGCCAAATCCAACCATCATTCTTTTCCTTGATCTCAGAAACCACCCCCCATCCCTCCCTGGTGAGTATGCTTTCTTGTTGAAGGATTTGAACAATTGAACATAGGGTTAAATTACGTTCTGCTCAGGATGGGGGCATATCTAGGCACCTTGAAGGATCCTCAGGGCCACCAGGGATTTGTTTATGAGGAACCAAGAGGTTCCTCTTCAGGAAGACTTCATTCCAAAGAAAGGAGGGTCAAGGGGAGGTACTCTTGGAATCAGAGGGGCAGAGGGATTCTGAGCGCAGGGCGGCATCTGCCCTTGGAATCCATGCCTGAGCTCTGGGGTTCGGAGCCTAGCGTAAAAGAGAAGTCAGAATGACGATCATCATCATTCTGTCACTTGAAACACCACGTGCCTGCAACCTTGGGCCAGTGGCAGGGGGACACAAGCGGACTCCCGCAGCAGCCTTAGATGAAGGCACTGAGGAAAATGTCTGGCCCACCACAGAGGGATCAAGAGGTCAAGCTTGTAGAAAGCTTGTTAGACCTATGAGACAACCCAGAACCATTTAGGAGGTTTAAGGAGGGGGTGCAAATTCCCGAAGACTGAGAGGGTATAGAGGTGGAGAAATCCTGACGGGTGACAGAAATCCTGATGACCTTATTTTTGCTCCCCACACTGGTGTGGCTTGATAAATTAGGCATCCATCTTTAGAAGGAAGAGTGGGCCTTAAGGAATCTTGCAGATTCTTCTACTCACAACCCTATCTTTACGCAAAGAGAAATTTTCTCGGGAAGCTCTAGGCAGAGGCTCTAAGGGAAAAACCAGGTATGCTCCCATTTACTCAAAAACTTCACAGGACGTTCACCAACTTCCTAATCCATTGTGACACCTTCCGGCCAAACATTGAGAAGATTCAGCTCATGGTACATATTTTAACAAATATTCAAACATTTTTTCTACCATAAAGTCATACTGTTTCCAAGACAGGGAGAGGTGAGAGTGATACTCAATCAATATAGATGGAATCAGTTAATTCATTGCATTTTCAATGAGCTCGGTTCCTGAAATTGTGGGGTATCTTTTAAAAATAAAAGTCTTCTCACTAGTTGGTGGTTTCTATACATCACAAGGATGATGCTGGTTGTTAGGGATCAGTTTTAGGTTTAGCTTCATGTTCACCTTGCCTAATTAGACACCATCAACCTCAGCACTGTGGCCAGAAAACATGGAATAAAAAGAATTTTCACTCCAGTTAGAGAGGCCTTCCCTCCTCATATCTTTTAGGGCTCCCACAACTCAAATGATCTGTGATGAGGTCAACACAGCCCTGTTTCCTCTGGGTTCTCTCCCCTCTTTTGGGGGGCATTTCTTGCCCACTCTGTGTTGAGTGTGTTACTTCAACCAAGCACTGAAAGAATGAGCTATTCTTCTGTTGTCACCTGCTAATCCTCAAATAACTCTTCATCTGCCTGCCTTTTCATCTATTGAAACCTCATAGTTACACGATTCTGGTGCCTTGTCTCCTGTCTTCTGTGCTCCCAGAACACTTGATTCACTTGTAGTCAGTGGCAATGCCAAAGGATAACTTGGAGGGCCATCAGCCCCATCTCTATTGGCCTCTCCAATTCTACTTGAAATTTGAAAAAGAGACTATTATTGGACAAGGATAATTGATATTTTATCATCAAGATATGAATAGCATCTTTATTAAATGTTATTCCTTTTATTGATCTGCTACAGACACTGCGAAACAAGACAAGAGGCCAGCCCCGTGGCCAAGTGGTTAAGTTCACATGTTCTGCTTCTGTGGCGCAGGCTCTGCTTCAGTGGCCCAGGGTTCGCTGGTTTGGATCCTGGGTGCAGACCTACACACTGTTCATCAAGCGATGCTGTGGCAGCATCCCACACAGCAGAACTAGAATGACTTACAACTAGGCTACATGACTATGTACTGAGGGTTTGGAGAGGAAAAAGAGAAAAGAAAAGAGGAAGATTGGCAACAGATGTTAGCTCATGGCAAATGTTCCTCACACACACACACACAAGCATTAAAAAAACAAAACAAAACAGGGTTCCATGCAAATGCTCCTTCAAAACAGGGTCCTTGACCCATTTCTAATCAGATTCCCAACTCTTAGGCAAATCTGCAGTCCTGCCTAACAAATATGCTTCTCTTCATTTATGTGGCTGAACTCTTGGGTCTGCATAGTGAACTTCCCAAGAGGGGTTGGAAGATTATGTCGTATTTTTTAAAGTCTTCTCACTGTTGTTGTTGAAGAAAATAAAACAGTCCCCTTTGTTGATCAGTCCAGTTGTATCCGCCCAGACACCCATCACAATTCACTTGACGTATATCCTTTCAGCTCCTTTGTCACATTTGCCAAACATATACTTATATCTATAATAACAAATAATGTTGTTTTATGGGAGTTTTAAAATTTACCTATATGTGATCCTAATGTCAATATCACACCACAACTTGATGTCTTCTCTCATTATTACAGCTTGATATTGATACAAACAGATGTCTTTCATTCATTCAACTGATGTAGTGTAATCCTGACATGTTACATCACCTCTATCCAATTGAATATTATTGGTTCATTTAAGGTGACTATAATTTTTTTCCTACTGAAAGTGGAAAGTGCTTCCAGCAAAGATAAAGTGCCATGGACTGGATTTACCTTCCTGCCTGAAACAACTAAATACTAGAGAATTGTATGAAAAAGTAATTTTTAAGACATTATCCATCAGGCAATGAGGAGAGTTATCTCTGAGAGACAGGAAACAAATGAGTTGAGCCAGAAGATTGCCCCAGCCTGCTGACTTAAGAGTATTTCCAATACACAGTGTGAAGACTCAGGCAGAGAACTCTCTGATTTGAGGAGATGAAACTGAGCATGCTGGGATACAAAGGTGGCTAGAATTCACAGGGCAGAGCACAGGAGAGGAACAAGCTTCACAGAGAGAGAACTCTGGAGACCCACAGAAGGTCCCACTTGAGTCTATAGCAGAGAGGTGATGGGTACACACATGTGAGGAAACTATCAAAGGCCAGGGAAAGAACTATCCAAAAGGATTAGAAGGAACAGTATGCAATGTTCACATAGGACTTGGAATAGTGCCTGTTCCCACCAGTCACACTGGAAAATCTCATCATTCCTGGGGCACTGGATTGAATATTCATACGAGTCGTACTTCAGTAGTAGGAAATAACTACATGTAAATTAAATGCTGCTCTAGTCTCATTTAACAAATCTTAAAACCAAGACCAGAAAGCATTAATCTGTGTCCAAGTAGCTTAACTGCATCCCAGAAAAAAACATCAAGAATACCTGTAAGGATACAAAAATATCCACCACTCAACGAGGTAAAATTCACAATGTCTAGGTCTTGATCAAAATTATTAAACATCCACATCATGTCATGAGGGAAAAGCAAATTAGAACAACAATGAGATACCATTACACACCTATTAGAATGGCCAAAATCCAGAACACTGACAATACCAAATGCTGGTGAGGATGTGAGCAACAGGAACTCTGATTCATTGCTGGTAGAAACACACAATGGTATAGCCACTTGGAAGACAGTCTGGCAGTGTCTTACAAAACTAGACATACTCTTACCATATGATCCAGCAATCATGCTCCTTAGTATTTACCAAATGAAGTTGAAAACTTATGTCCACACAAAAACTTGCACTTGGATATTTGTAGCAGCTTTGTCCAGAATTGCCAAAACTTGAAAGCAACTAAGATGTCCTATAGTAGGTGAAAGGGCAAATAAACTCTGGTATATCCAGACAAAAGTATGTTATTCAGCGCTAAAAAGAAATGAGCTATCAAGCCATGAAAAGGCATGGAGGAACCTTAAATGCATATTACTAAGTGAAAGAATCCAGTCTGAAAAGGCTACATACTGTATGATTCCAAAAATATAACATTCTGGAAAAGACAAAATTGTGGAGATAGTAGAAAGGCATTACAAAAGAGCACAAGGAAACTTTTTCAAGTGATGGATATGTTCATTAACTTGATTTTGGTACACACACACATACACATTGCAGTGAAACCAACATAAGGTTGCAGATGCAATTAAGATTGCTAATCAGCTAACTTTGAGATGGGGAAATTATCCTAGATTATCCTGGTGGGCCCAATCTAGTCCCATGAGTCCTTAAAAGCAAAAAACTCTTCCTGGTTATGGTCAGAGGGAGATGTCAGCTTGAGCAGAATTTGGCACTCTTGCTAGTTCTGAAATGGAGAAGCATTGCAAGGAGGAGAGAGAGGCTCAGGAGCTGGAATTTTCCAGCTTAGAAAATATCTCCCCTAGAACATACAGGAAGGAATGCAGACCTGCCAACGCCTTGATTTTAGCCCAGTGAGACCGTGTTGGCCTTCTGCACTTCAGAATTGTAAGATAATAAATTTGTTTTAAGCCACTAAATTGTGGTAATTTGTTATGGCAATAATAGAAAACTAATACACCATTCTTACTTCAATGTTTAATATCATACTATTAAATTTTCCTAATCTGATGGTTGGAATGGTATCTTTTTTTATTTGAATTTTCCTGATTCCTATTGAGTTTAGCCTCAATTCATGTTTCCTCTTCTGCAAATTGCATATTCCAGTTCTTCCATGATTTTTTAAATTGTGCTGTTTTATTATTGCTTAGTAAAAATTCTTTATATATGTTGGATGCCATTTCTCTATTTATTTTATGTGTTGCAAATATTTTCTCCCTGAATGCTCATATTTTTTAAATTTTGTGGTGACTTTTGGCATACAGAAATTTCAAATTTTATAGTCAAATTTATCTGTCCCTTTAAAAAAACATGTTTGCGTGTATACGCGTGGGTTAAGAAAATTCCTGCTTAATGCAAAGGTCCTAAAAATAATCTCCTATTTTTTTCTCCTATTAGCTTTAAACTATATATCTTAAGTTATATACATGTGTCTTTTATCAGATATAATCAATTGTCTCAACCTCATTTACTAAGTAATTCACTTATTCCTTACTTATTAATTATCCCACATCTATCATATGTCAAGTTCCCATATGTACGTGGGTTTGTTTCTGGTTTTCTATTGAGTTCCATTTATTTATTTGTCTACTCTTACACCAATAGTATATCTTTTTTTGCTATTCTTAGAACTCTTCTATATAAATTTTAAAATCTGTGTTTAAAACTAACATCTACACTGGAAGCTCCCTCAGGACAGAGATTTTAGTCCGTTTTATTTACCGAAGAATCCTCAGCATATAAAGTAGCGTTTGGCACATTGTAGGAGCTCAATAAATACTTGGTGAAAGAATGACTCTGTCATAGTGGAGTTTTCCCTTGGTTGAAGGTGGTTGTTTTGGTTTCCTGCGGCTGTCCTAACAGAGTACCACAAACTGGGTGACTTAAACAACAGAAACTTATGGTCTCCCAGTTCTGAAGGCAAGAAGTCCAAAATCAAGGTGTTGGCAAGGCCATGCTCCCTCAGATGCCCCTAGGGAAGAATCTTTCTTTGCCTTTTTCAGTTTCTGGTGGCCCCAGGCATCCCTGGGCTTGTGGTTTTGTAACTCCAATCTCTGCCTCCAGTTTCACATGGCCGTCTTCCCTCTGTGGCTATGTGTCTTCACATGGCATTCTCCTTCCTGTGTCTCTCTCTCCTCTTCTTATAAGGATACCATCCTGCTCTATTATGACCTCATCTTAGCTAATTACATCCGTCATGACCCTATTTCCAAATAAGGTCATGTTCTGAGGCACTGAAGTTTAGGATTTTTGAAGAATACAATTTGACCCATAATAATAGTCTCTCTCTTCTTTTACTCAAGCCTTCTTTTTTGTCCTTTTATGATAATTATAAATATTTCTCCATAAGATCTTATCCATCTTTTGTTATATTTATATCTAGGTAACTTTATAGTTGTTTTGCTATTGAGAATGCGATCATTCTTTCTATTACCTTCTCACTAATTGATTGATTAGTCATCAACGTAAAGGAATTGTATTGATCTCTGTATGTTGATATTTTATCCAGCAAACTTGATGAACTGTTTTCATAGTTTCTAGTGGTTTATCAGATGTGTGGAAATATGAATTTTAAACTCCATACTCTTTAATTCAACCATAGCTAGAAATAATAGTGGAATATAGAAAGCCCAGGCCTTGCCTGGCAATTAAAGTAGAAAGTTTGAAAAGTAGAATTTTGATTTATGTGCTTTCAAAAGACAAATACTCAGTTAGATATTACATATACTTAGATGATAAGTAAAAGATCAGTGAATATTTACAAACTAATTGCATTAAAATTTAAATTAAATTGGGTTAAGAGTTTGCAAATAGAAATTCCATTTTATTTCTGGTTTGCTAAAAGTTTTTTAAAATCATGATTTATTTTGAACTTTTAGTAATGCTTCTTTATCTGTGCTTGTTGAGATTATATGTTTTTACTCGTCTAATCTATTAACGCAAATTTTGTTAATAGATTTTCTAATGTTGACAGTTTTGAATTCCTAGGATAAGCTGTATTGATCAGCAGTTTTTATTAAAAAAATTAATTACTAAATTCAAGTTGTTGATGTTATATTTAGAAATTTTGCATGTATATTTTCAATAAAATAGGTCTATAATTTTCTTGTCCCATGAAATGTTCATCAGTTTAGGTATTAAGATTATTCTAGTCTTCTAAAACTAGTTGAACTCTCTCTCCTTCTATTCTCTGGAAGAATTTGTATAAATCATGGATTATCTATTTTTAACTACCAGAAACTACTCCTTCAGTTTGACCCTGACATCTCCTTGATTTTCGTAGTAAAATACGATTATGAATATATTCTTTTATCACATGGTTTCTCTCCAGTTTTTATAAATCTTCTGCCATTCATTAATTCACTCATCTTGCAGCAAAGTGGTTAAGTCCTTTATTCAAGGAGCTTAGGGACTGGCTGATATAAACTATTCTTCCGTTATCCTTCAAGACTGGAATCCAAATATCATTTTCTCTGCAAAAACAAAACAAACAAACAAAAAGCAAACCATAAAAATTTGTTTCTTCATTTCTAAACTTTAATTGTCCTGTATAAATTGATATAGTCTTTGCCCCTAAGAAGTTTACACCCTTTTCTTCCTGCTCCTATGATGATTTGTACATAACTCTACTGCAGCCTTGATTTAGAAGTATTTAGGGGGGTTGCAATTCAAATCTAATCCCCCTCCTTCTCCCCGTTGGTGGTTCAGGGATGTATTTCCACTTTAGGGAATCTAGGGGAAGGCTCGTGGGAAAGAACTCATATCATGTCCACTATTGGGGTTTAGACTACTAGGAAAAAAAAACCCAGCAACCATGTTCCCTTGATTCCATCCAGTGAATACTAGAAGTCTGTGACTCTATCTGAAATTCCCAATACTATAATTTTGAGTGTATGGTTGTGTCTTCCACTGATCTACAAAGACTTGGGAACCCAAACTGAAGATGAGTAAACTATGCATTATTAGCTGGTTTTCTAGTGTCATTATATTTTCTGTTTTCTTTTCGTTATCCTTGAGCATTATGTTCTAGCCCAATTCACAGAAGCTACAGGTAATTAGAAATGGGTCCTGTCTTCACCAGAAGTGGAGCCACACCTTCCTGCCCAGCCCTGTGTGGTGATGGCAGCCAGGCCAGTGAGAAAGTAGCCTCTGTGTTGTCCCCAGTCAGAAATGTGAGGCACGGTGATCCTTCCTCATGCACAGCTTTGACTCTATGTCCAGGTTCTACTTTGGATGATCTGGGTTTGACTTTCGTTAGGAAAAGGGAGAAGTTGTTTTTCTTATACATGCTTCAGTCAATCTGAATATGGGAGTCACAGCAAGTCTTCAAATGTTTATAGAGACTTTCAGAAGAGCGAAGGAGCTCACTTCAGGGTCAGTGAAGTTGACCCGAAGCCCAGGGAGAGGAATGTTTAGGAGCCAAAGATGTATATGTCTGTCTCCTTCAGGTTGCAGGGACCAGCCAGGGCCCATGAGGGCCACAGTGGAGACCCTTATGAGAAAAACCTATTGCCAGGGTGGAAATGTGCTCCCGAGCAAGGACTGGGAAGCTGTTTCTAAGAGGAGCTAAAATCCCCACAGACTGGTGCTCCACCAACCCATCCCTTCTTGGGTCTGTGGTCTGGATGGCTGAGGAATGACAAGTAGAGTTAGATGTCCTGTGAATTGCGCCATAAGTCTGCCCTTAGCATTTGAATCAGAAATCTAAACTCTGCAAAGCTCTTGCCTGCGAGTGTATGATTTTTTTTGTCTTATTTTGTTTTCTTGTATGTCAATGTTTTTCTCTTAAATATATATATGTATACATATGTATGTATACATAGCCTTTATCCATAAGTAGCAGAAATCCCTGATTCAAAGTGACAAGCAATAAAATATTTTTCTTTCCTAAGGCAAAGTCTAAGGTAGGAGGATTCAGTGGTTCAAGAATCTAAGTTCTGGGGCTGGCCCTGTGGCTGGGTGGGTAAAGTTCCACACACTCTGCTTCAGCGGCCTGGGTTCGTAGGTTCAGATGCTAGGTGCAGATCTGCTCCACTCATCAGCCATGCTGTGGAGGCATCCCACATACAAAGTAATGGAAGACTGGCACACATGTTAGCACAGGCCAATCGTCCTCAAGCAAAAAAAAAAAGAGGAAGATTAGCAAAAGATGTTAGTTCAGGGCAAATCTTCCTCACACACACACACAAAAGAACCTGAGTTCTGTCATTTTGATGCCCTTCCATCTTCAGTATGTCAGCTTTCTCCTCAGACCAGCTTCTCTCGTGGTCACAGGAAAGTTGCAGCGGTTCAGGTATCACCTCAGAAATGTCAACATGTAAAGGAAGAAGAGATCTCTTCCGAGATCTTTCTTCCTATGTGTCACTGTTATGAGAGGAAATCCTTCCCAGAAGCCCTCCAGCAGACTTCCTTTCAAGTCTCATTGGCCAAAATTGTGTCATATGTTCATGTCTAAACCAATAACTGATATGGGAAATTAGACCACCATGATTGGCTTAGAACAATCAGGACTGGGCCTCTCTTGAAGCATATGACTGAATGGAAGAGAGCAGAAATATGGATAAAATCAGAGTTCTCCTTGGGATGGAGGAAAGGAATGAGACGGGAAATGAATACAAGCTAGTCAATCAATAGTAGGTACTATGCCTGATTTTTCCTGAATAAGGAGGCTTCCCAAGGAGATTTCTAATTCAGACTAGAAAGGGATTAATATTTGCTCTGGTGGTATTTGGAATAGATCAGACACAGTCATAGAAGAGAAAAGAGTTTGCTCCAGCAGAGACAAAGAGAGAGATCAATATGGGCCTACCTATGAATATCGGCTCATTTCCTCCAGGACCATTTCTTCAACATTAGAGGTTGCTGCCTCCGTCTCACTTGTAAAGTCTCACTGAATAAAACCAGAAGCAACTAGCTTTAACATTGCTGTCATGGGGAGCTTTCGCTCTTCTCAAATAGCAGGATTAACAGGAACCTCTGGAAACTGCCCCAACAAGGAACCATTAGCAAAAAGGACTGACAGCTGGATAGCTAGAGTGAGTCCACCAGGATGGATCCTTCCAGTTGTGAGGGGATTGGATATCATTGCACATATTTGGGTTTGTTGAAGTCTTTAAGCAATGTTGACCTCAGGAGAATGGAAATACTCTGATCCTACTCCGTAGAGACACAGCCAACCTCGAGACCAACTGGGAAAGGAGACCAGTAGGAAAGAGAAGAAGCAGGAATTAAATTCAAAAGGTCACTCTTCACTGATTTATATTGCTTCTACTACTAAAAGATCACTTCTACAAAAAATATAGTATCATCAACATCATCATCATCATCAACTAGAAACTTGGTAGAAATGTAGTTTCTGAAGCTACACCCCAGATCTATTCAATCAAAATCTCTGAATTAGAGGCCCCTGAGTCTGTGCTTTAACAAGCTTTCCAGGGATTTCTTCCAGTTCAACAGGCATTGCTTTAGATTTGTGTTGTCCCTGTGGCTTTTCCTAGAACATTGGTAGATCTAAAGGAGGCGTGGGTGGTTGAGAGGGAGGAAGGGCAATGAGTAAGGCCCTAGACATCTTGCTCTGGAACAAGACGATTAGCTTGTTGCAAAAAATGGTGAAGACAGGCAGAGCCTAGAAGAAAGAGGTCAGTAACTTTCCGTGGATGGGTGTTTTTTTGCCAGAGATATCATCAATCTGCAATAAAACCCAACATGTATCAGTGATATGGTGAACATTACAGGGGAGGACTTTTATGGCTGTGCACTGCACAAATCCAGTAGGACCCTATGATACTATTGGTGTCCCGGAATTGTTCAACGTGGCAGCCCTGCTGATATACCCCTGAGACCAAAACATTTTAGATCTAGAAAGGACCATAAATCTCAATCTCTTCAACTTATAGACCAAAGGAAGGGAGATAACTTGACTGAGATAACATTGTCAACATAACAGCAGACCCAAGACCTTGAAATCTCTATTTCTACGTTAAGAAATGAGTCCTGAGAGAATAATTCAAAAGAGATAAAGAGCTAAATGTTGAATAATATTGGTTTTATTTCAACAACAATAACAACAATAAAAAAACCAACACAAGTGTCTAAGACGATGGGAATGATTAGGTAAATTACATTAAATTCACCAGGTAAAATATTATAAAGTGATTAAAATTATATTTATGGACTATATTTATGTGTATTTATACACACATATGTACATGTACGATGTGCACATACACACATATACACGTAAATTGCATATGTATGAATGTGTGCATTACTAATCATGTGAGTGAAGATGCCATCTTGGACATTCTAGTCCCAACAGATGTTCCATATCTCTAATTGGAGACAGATCTGGCACCAAATGGTTGTGATGCTTGATTCCTCTTCTCTCCACAGCTGGTGGCACTCGTGTAGTTATACACATAGTTATTTTGAAATTCATCTTTTCTTGGCCCCCTTCTCATATCTTATCAATGAGTGGAGGGTTGAAATTAATGATGAAAGAAACATAGGCAGCTGAGGTGTCTGTGAGGTTTAGCACAACAGATTTTTAAGGTTTATGGGCTTCAGAATAAATACTTCCAAAAGTAAGTACTAGCCTCTCTGTGCTCCCTGCCTAGCCCAGCAGAACATAATGTGTAGCCCACCACATTAGAATGAAGTTTTGTTCAACCAATTTTGTCAAGGTGGATGGACTGCACACCACTGTTTACCTGGTTTTGATGACCTAATAGGACTCACCTGAATTAAGTATATGGTAGTGATGCCAGAAGGGTTCTTTTAAAAAGGACTTTATTAAGACCATGAAAGGAACTACTGAAACATTAAACTGAAATTGCTTATCATAGATACCTACATACGACAAAGCTATAAGTCTCCAGTTTCTCTTCAAAACATTAGTGTGAGTAATGAAACAGGCTGTGTCTGGCTCCATCTAACCCTCTCTTATTTCACGCTCTGTAGATCCTTTTCCGAGTATCCCATACAGCCTGAGCAGCAATGTCTGACTCTGCAGGGGCCCTCATTTCTTATTACAGAAAGTTCTAGTCTCTGCTAAAGCCATTTTCAAAGTAGAGTCTTTAGGAACCAGTTGATTTACCTGGAAGATTTGGTTTCTCTACAAAATGATCTGTAAAATGCTGGCTGCCTGTTTTATTTGTTCATTCTAAGAATGGCTTTTCTTCTCTATACCAGGCATTCTTTATACATCTGTATTCCCCTTGGTCTCCAAAAGTGTTCCCAGAGGAAGGAAATATCTAAACTTCCTTTGACAAGAAGTGTAACTTCCTTGTTAAGTTTCAGCCTGGAGATGGCTTTCCACTATGACTTTCCATTCTTTGTAACGCCATAAACATCTTCTTGGTAGCAGGATCTCATTGGCATAAGAGTACAGTCACTTCGTGCCCACTATCATGTGGATCATATGCATGCCATGTACAACTATTTATATGAAAGACTAGAAGGGCCAACACAAAAATAGTATTATCATGGAGGAATTATAGGTGAATTTCTCTTTTACCCAAGTTTGCCTACTAATATTTCTGCTTTTAAAATTTAAATAACTTAGAGAAATAAATCTGTGCTATTTCCAGCAAGTGACCTCTCATATTCCCTTTTTGGATTCATTGAATGTATTCCTCAAAAGAAGAGTTTATGCCCTCCCACCTACTGAACCCCAGGAACCCGATGTTTGGAAAACATATTCCTATTTTTGTTGGCCTTTGGTTTTAGTGAAAAATTATCTAAGACAAGCAGCAGTAGTAATCTGACTGGAATTGCCCTATAGAGCTTCTGGGTTGGCCCAGGCTGTCATTTTTCTTGAAAACAGCTTAAAGAACTTTAGCTGAGGGAATGAAGGATTTTACTGACACTAAGAGTAATGCTGTCACTTGTTAGAGAAGTGAAAAGCTCTAGGGGATATCTTCAGCAGATGCTGGGTTTTAAAGCCAAGGAATTCCCAAGAGAGTTGCTGAATATTGCAGTGTCATCCCTAGAAATAGGGCAGGGCTTTATATTACTTTTCCAAAAGAGGATCTTGGAATCCATGAGAAGAGTTGTTGTGGCCGTTTGACGAGCATGCTTGACTCAGCAGACCAGTTCCCATTTAAGTGTCCAGGATTGTGGGCATCCAGGGGAATAATATAGCAGCTTTCAGAAGAGACTACAAGGTCTGGGCTGCTTATAGGTAGCACCCTCCACGTACTTAGGCTTTGCAAGCTTTGCTGGGGTAGACTGCCACAAACTAGCATGAATAGCCTTGCACCATTGCTGATTATGGTGTGTGACTACAGAAAACACTGTTGGATTGGTTGCACAGTTCACAAGGATCTCAACTTTCTATGAGAGTTTTTATAGATGGAGGTGGCCCCAGAAGTTTTATTGGTTCTATATGACCCTGACTCTGAGCCTACTAATTGATCCAAGGATGAGTACCTGACCAACCTAGGTCAATCAGAGTCCTTCCCTGAAACTTTTAAAACTGGACCTAAGGGGAAAAATCCACTTCTTTGCAGATGGTGGGATCCAAGCTTTGAGGCTTAAGAACTCTCTGTGACTATTTTTTCCTCATTGCAGAGGAAACTCGTTATCCCAAAGAGAGGATAGAAATGGAGGCTAGAGATGGAAAAACTACTAGAGTCATTGAAGTCCTAATTTCAATGATTCCTGAAGCCCCTTTCTTCCTTTAATTATGTAAGATATTTCAGTATTCGTCCAATAAATTTCCATTTGTGCTTAAGATAGTTTGAGTTGAGTTTCTAACACTGCGATCAAAAGTGTCCTAATATAAGGATACTGGTGGTGGCAAACCACACTGATCAGTCACGCAGGAACCCGCTAGCCCTCTGCCCCACCCATCTTCTGAGGGAGGCAGATTTTATCAACAGCTACTAGCAAGTGTCATGAGTTATCCTCTTGAGGAAAGGTAGAGAGAGAACACCTTGGACCCCATTTAGACGAGACTTTGAGTGCATGCATGTTTCTTTGCACTTTTGACTTCCCTGAAAAATCACTTCCTTCCTAACTTTCTCTTCTAAGAGAGTCCTAACATCCACATACTAGGCCTGGAGGAAATGAACTATTTTGAGCTCACCTGCAGAATCCTTCTCTTGAGCACTAGCCTTTCAATCACGCTTCCACAAGTGTGATCACCAGGGCTGGGATAAGGGTGAAGCAAGTAAATTTGTGTGCCTAGAGCACAAAATTTAAGGAGGCACCCACTCTCAGGGTCTTACAAATGCCCTAGGCTCCCCACTTGCCTCACTCTAGTGCCAGCCCTGATGATCACATGTGCCTCATCTGGGTTCATGCACAGGGTGTAAACATTCAGTGGTGAGGGGTAAAAAATTATACTGGGAACCAAAACCCAGAGTTTTCATCTTGACTTTATCAGTGACTCAATGTGATCTCAGAAAAACTCTGTGATCTCTCTGGTGCTTTGTTTTTTATTTGTAAATTAAGGATAACCACCTTTACCCTAGTTACTTCCAAAGACTATGACAAGCATAACATAAAATCATGTACAGAGAGATTCAGAGACTGGTCCATGGTCATAAAATTCATTCACGGGAATGCTAGACCTAATCTCTTAGGCCAATGCTAGATTTGCCTGTGACACATTACTTATTTAATCAATTAAACAAATATATGTTAAGTGCCTACTGTGATTAAGACTCCAAAGAAAAATTCAACAAACAATATGCTCTAGAGGAAATGGAAGTTGAGTAAAATTAGAGTGAAACTGCTGTCAGTATCCTCATATCCCAATGCCCAGTGATCCTTGTGACCCAGTTGCCTTCCACACTTGGCTCTGAGCCTGCCCAGATCTCTCAAGCTTGACTTACGTGCTTTTCTAGGTCCCCCTTTCTCCAAAGGCCAATCAGCAGGAGGCCCAGCATTGCTACTAGGCTGATGTTCATTAGAATTGTCTTAGGAGAAAAAGAATTATCCCCAAGAACACCCACATCCTTGATTTACCTGGAGCCTCTTAGTCCCAGACCCATGAAACAGAATTAAGTGATGAGCAGATCTAAAGGAGAGAGTTCCCAATGAATATTCTTTATTGCTGTTTTTGGTCTTTCTTGACCTTCAGTGACACAATCTTATATTTTGAAGTCCAGGATAATTGGAAATAAAATGAAATCCCCTATGTTTAGCGTTCACAGCACCTCTGAGCAGTGACGGGGGATGGAATTGTACCGTCTGTTTAATACTCTGCATCAACAGGCAAGGTAGAAAGTCCCCTGCAAATCCCTGCTCCTTTGCTGCCCTATCTGGGGCAAGAGACGGCACCAATTTAATAAGCATAAGAGTGTAAATCGTGCATTGAAATCTCTCACCATGGAAGGACAAGGATTTTCTAAAAGAATGAAAAAAAGCCACCCAGAGCTAGGCATTTTAGGAGTCAGTGTTCGTGTTTAAATGTTAAACATTTACATTTGACAGCAAAGTGACATTTTTAAAGGGGTTATATTGTCCATTTGCAGCCGTTACTCACTGTTGGCCATGGGCTTGGGGCTGGAGCTGGGCGATGAATCAAAGACACCCTTTGTGTCATGTCACTAAGCAACTCCCTCCTCTTCTGTCGCTCGCAGAGCCTGGGCTGGGCACACAGCCTGTGTCATCCACATGGTAGATTTACAGGTCTCAGTTTATGCCAGCCAAAGTTTCCTGAGGAAAAGGCAGCTGTGGCTGGGCTCTGGCCATGTCTCAATTATGTGCTGGGAGTAAAACACGGAGAAAGTGGGGATTGGCACACGTGGACAAGGTCAGGCTTGGCCTTTTGTTACAGGCTCCCACATCAACTGTCTAGAATGCTGCTTCAGTCTGCAGAGGGCAGATACATAACTTGCATGCTGGTATGACTCCCTCTGTCACCCAAAACAGACATCACTAACTAATCATGGTGCTCTTTCCTGCTGAGTCAGACATGACCTTGGATGTGTACTTGACACACATTCTAGGCAGCCACTACCAACTTTGTCAGCTGGCACATGAGATGAACCTATCTGTCATCCCAACCGTGTTCCACGTGCCAAAGTCTGTTTCCCATCTCTGTCTTTTTACGGTAAGATGGGAGTCTTCAGGAATCCTCCATATACAGCTATTTCTGAGAACAGCAATAACAATAGTCGTAATAGTTAACATCTGTGCTTCTCATGGGCCAAGTATTTTATACGCATGAAATCATTTAATCCTCACAACAATCCGACGATATCTACATCATATAAAAATAGTATCTGTCATTTATTGGACACCTACAGTGTATCAGGTACCACATTTGATACTCTACATACTCCACATATTCCCATTTCATCATGAACTGAAAACTGAAAGAGAGTAAGAAAGCCACGCATCCCACACAGCCAATCAGAGGAAGAGCCTGTCTAGGAACCCAAGAATGCCTAATTCCAAAACCTGTGTTCTCAAATAAGCCCTAGACCTTGCCTTTTGGCACATCAGCTCACCATGTCGACCATCTCATTTAGTTTTCTTCTTTTCTGCCAAAGTGGGAGAGATTTTTTCCTGCCAGAAACTGGCCCTAGACTTTCCCTAATTTGCTCCAGCATCCCTGGCAGCATCATTTTACCCTCCTGTCCTCATATCCATTTCAAATAGGGGACCCAGTAAACTTTTCAGCAAAGAGCAAGAAGTGAGGCTACAGACTAGACAGAGTTGAATTAGTGACATCAATTGTTTTGTTCAGAACGTGGTGCCCTGCTAGGGAAGAGGGGCTCCCTGCACCCCCAGAGCAGACAGTCGGACTGGAGAAGGAGAGGATTCCCAAGCTTGGTGCCAGGAAGGGCTGCATGGCTGCTCATTTGAACAGGGAAGAACGAGCCACTGCAGCCTCATCCCTGTCCCCTGAGGCTGAAAACTTCAGCCACACTGAGATTCTCTCTGTTTCTTAATGGTCTTAGCTCCAAGCCTTTACACCTGCTGTTTATTCTGCCAAGAGCTGTTATAGCTGTCCTCTCCTCTACTGCCTCCATCTCCCTACTCCAGCACCTTTGTCTGGCCAACTCCCACTCACCATTTATGTTTCAGCTCGTCTGTCTCACTTCCTTTGGAAAGCTAAGTTAGGTGCTTCCTTTTTGTTCTCCTTAGTACCCAGCACTTCCTCCAGGATAGCACATGCCACACTGTATGCCTGCTCCACTGGGCTATAAGCCTAGTGAGGGCAGGCATGTGTCTGACTTGTATCCCCAACACCGAGTACTGTCTCTGAGTCTGTACTCAAAAAACAGCTGATGAATAAATGGATGGTTGAATTGAATGGATGGATAAATCCATTTTTGGGCAGTTAACAGGATTGACATGCATGGTGAGATTCTCCCTGCCTCACTTCTATGCCCAGATAACTATGATGGGCAGATATCCCCTAGGGTGGTGGAAATGTGAAAGCAACCAGCACATCTCACAAGGAGTTCAGTGATGAGATCTAAGTGTGGTGAGAAAACATGCCAGAAAGATTGCTTTATTCACACCCTGTCCATCAAACACCTTTGGATATAAAGGAAAGCAAACATAAGTGATTACATCTTAGTTTCATTGCTTAGCATAGCCAAAATTCATATCTGATGTTGATAGAAAAGTTCAAAATTTGGCCTTGGCATACAAATGTATATTGATTTCTCAAAAATAGATCTATGTTCACCCATACAGGACTATGGGAACCAAATGGGAATCATTTCCAGAATCTAAAGACAGTGTTATCAAATGTCAAGTCTTTGCCATAAGTTGATGAGATTTGCCAGCTCAAGCTAGATAAAGGAAGAAGGGGACTTGGTTGATTGGCATAACTAGGAAGATGGAGTAGAGTGGGTCTCAGGCATGGTTTGACCCAGAGACTCAAATTATGTCATGAGCGTTCTTTCCCTCTCCAGGTTAGCTTTGCTCTACACATTGGCTTCCTTCTCTTGGACTATAGATGCCTTCCCCCATGGTCTGTATGCTCACATTCAGCTCCAGACTTTCATCTTGCCGGCTTGGGAAACCTGAATGAAAGAGAGAGCTCCTCCCTGTATATGAACTCCAGGGAAGGATAGCAGTTGGTGCTGCCTGGGTCTCCTGCCCCCGCTCCTCAACTCAAGCACTGTGGTCAAGGGGGTAGGCACAAAGATTGGGCAGACCTGGGCCCTGTTCTCAGCTGTGGCATAATAAGAAATATATGCTTGGTCTCTGCCCCTGGTTCCTGATACAAAGCTCCTAAAACCCTTGTAATCTCCTGAAGATAGGAGTGCTATCTACTATAACAAAAGTGCTATCTTTTGTTGTAATATTTGGTCTTAGTCCCTGGTGCCTTAAACAAGAGCTTCTAAGACCCTTGAAATCTCCAGAGTGATAAGTGCATTTTTGTATGCTAATGAGAAGACTGGTGGCTAGGGTCTCTAGATGCTTCAGATCCTGCGCTGGTTATCAGAGGAACCAAGCACGTAATTAGAGTGTTGGAAATTTCTACCTCCCCTGCTTCCAGGGAGGGGAAAAGGCTGAAAATTGAGTTCATTAGTCAATGACCAATGATCTGATCAATCACACCTACATAATAGAAGCTCCATAAAGCCCCTAAAGAATGGGATTTCGAGAGCTTCCATGTTGGTGAATGCATCCACATGCCAGGAGGGTGGAGCACCCCAGACTCCAAGGGGATGGACCCTCCTGTGCTTAGGAACCTTCTGAACTTCGCCCTATATACCTCTTCATCTAGCTGTTCATTTGTATCCTTTGTAAAAAAAAAAAAAAAGCAGTAAATGTAAGTAAAGTGTTTACTTGGGTTCTCTCAGCCATTATAGCAAATTATTGAACCTGAGGAGGGGGTCATGGGAACCTCAATTTGTATCCAGGTCAGGAAGAAGTTGTGGGTAACCTGGGGTCCCACTACTTGTGATCAGTATCTGAAATGGGGTGTGGGGGATCTTGTGAGACTGAGACCTTAATCTGTGGAGTCTGTGATAACTCTCCAGGTACTTAGTGTCAGAATTGAATTAAATTGCAGGACACCCAGTTGGTGTCCTCAGAAAACCAGAGAATTGCTTGGTGTGGAAAACTCACACATTTGGTGTCAGAAGCATTGAGAATAGAGAAGTAAGTTAGCCTTGTGGTCAGGGGAATCCAAGGTACTGTGACTCATCAAAACCACATGGAAAGGAATGGGAAGGAAGGAGGAAAGGACAGAAAAGAAGGAGGGAAGGAAGTTTATTACCAGAGGAAAAGGATAAGGAAAACAAACAAACAGATGTCCTTTGCAGTATGGTGAGGAGTTAGCTTACAGCAGTGCAGCTTGCAGACCAGAGTGACCTCCAGATCTCTCCAAGACTAAAATGTGGTCAAAGGAAGATAAACAGTAATATGTAAAGTTACCAACGTGGTAGAGCCCAAGAAATGGCAAGCCAGAGCGTCTGACCGTGCCAGTGTGTGCTGGCCATGAGTCAGGGCTGTGAGGTGGTTTGTAACATACCTCATCCTCTTGCTAGAGCCCTTCCTGTATGGTGCAGCAGAGGCCATCCTCCCAGGGTCATCCCCAGTCAACATGGTTAGTGTGACTTGAGTTGTGTCTCCAGATCCAGATCACCTTGGGTGCACTGACAAACCGAAGTTTAAGTTTGCAGAGCTGAAGACCAGATGAGGGCCTGGGCCTGTGGAGACCCCACACAGAGCAGGATTTCTGGTCCCTGAGACTGGCCAGAAGCTTGACACTGCTTTGGATAGAGATATACAAGCCCATCCACACACACATATTCTTGAGCTCACATATGTGTGTGTTCTCTGTGAATTGGAACGTCCAGGGACAAGAGGAGATTGAAGAGGATACCCAGCATCCTAAGAAGCAACTGGGCTCATACTGCCTTTGTTTTCCTTCCATTCTGATGCCTGTAGCCTCTCAATTTCCAGGCGTTCTCAGGGCATTGTCTTGAGTGTATTTTATTCTTTCTTCCATTCACTCGTATGGAGTGTCTACTATATATTGAGCACTGCATCAGTTCTGGTGGATACAAAGGTTGAATGGAACACAGTGCTTGCCTTCCAGAGGAACATAGAATAGTGTGGGAGCCAGACAGCTAAACAGATAATCATAGCAGTAGGATTCATGCCATAACAGAGACATAGGGACCACTGGGAGTTCTGTGGAAGTGGTGCTGAAATCTGTCTGGGAAGTCAAGGAAGGCTTCCTAGAAGAGCTGATTTTTTTTAAATCAACTTTATTGAGGTATAATTTGCATGTAAGAAAATGCATCCATTTTAAGTACATCTATTAATGAACTTCAATTAATTTATATATCTGTGCAACCATTACCACAATCAAGGTATAAGTCACTTCCATCATCCCAAAAAGTCTCTTTGTAACTCTTCCCAGACTTTCTCTACCACCCCTGGCCCTAGACAAACACTGATTTGCTTTCTGCCACTGGAAATGGACTTGTCTGTTCTGGGTTTCATATCTTATATATTTTGGAAATCAGGGAAGGGTGTTGAGTTCCAAGCATGGGTTAGTATCTGTAAACCGGAAATTTCATGAACAAGATTATTAGAATATACATAAATAGCATAAATTAAGGAGATATTGAACCCTGAAGCTAGAATAATTATAATATTGAAACTCGCTTCTCTTGCCACACCCCCAAGAATTAACAAACATCCTGAGAATGGCTTCAGCTCCCTACAGGTCATGGAATGTGAGGACAAATTAACTTCATTTAGATTTTAAAGGGCCAAGAGATTCCAATTGGTAACTGGGTAGTAAGTTCCAAATAGACTTCAGTTCAAGGCAAAAGAGTGGAACCCAAAGAGCGAAAAGGCAACTTTCTATAAGGGAAAAGGAAAGGCTTCCTTGGAAGACGCAATGTCTGAGCTAGAATAAAACACCAGTTTTTGGTGTTTCATTTGGAAGAGGCAAAGTCTGAACTGGAATAAAACAACAGAACGAACAGAGAGTTAAAAAGGGAATTCCAAATATTGAGACCAGAAAGCAAATAAGTAAGTCAATTAATTAATTTAAAAATGGCATAGTGCTGGTGGGAAACTACCATCAGTTTGCTGCTGCTGGAGTGTCAAGTGCAAGGAAGGAAATGAGAGATGAGCCTGGAGAAATTAGCACAAGGCACTTAATGAAGTGTGTGGAGCTGGTGAGAATATTGGGAATTCTCCAGGGTCGCAGCAAAGGCTCAGACTGCGGGAAGGCGTGTCTACATCATTAGTGTCATTTCTTTCTTTCTGCCCAGCAGGAAACCTGGACCTGCTTTGAAGAAGAGCCAGGGGCTCCCAGGGTCCCTTCCATCTGCACAGGATCATCCAGGATCCTCAGTGGTGTTCTCCAGCTGAAGCATCAGCCAGGGGCGCTCCATGCCTGGCTGGCGGTCATTTTCCTATTGGGTATCAGCTTGCCAGCTGCCTTAAAATATTTGAAGAGAAAGCCCTTTTGCTAAGTTTTATCGTATGTCCATGTTGCTAAACTGATTTTAAAATCTTTTTCTTAAGAAACAGAAAGGGAATTTTTTTCCCCAAATAAAATGTATGTAAAACCTCAATATACTAAAAAGATGAGATTGCAGCAGCTTTGTCAAAGCAAGGTGGAGGGGCCTGGAGTTCATTCATCCCCCACCACCCCCCAAGGTTTGCCCCTTGCCTTTTCTCCCCCACCCTCACAACAGCTCCGTGGACATCACCAGAGAACTCCAGGACTCTGAGGAGAACAATTTGAAAACCACCACGCAGAGGTGCCCTCTTAGGACACAAGGACTGCGCGGAGCGGTGCCTCAGTGAGGGGTACCTGTCACGTGGCTTCTCAGGCCACACATGAGTTCTAGTCTTTGTCCACAGTCCCTCTCCCTGTGCCACCCAAGTGAGAAGTCAACTTTCCTTGGTCCCTATCACCTCCTCTCTCCCTACACATTGTGGTTTCCTCATTCTTTACAGAAGAAGGCTCATCATTTTCCGTTTCTTTTGTACTCAAGTCCTCTCCCTCATCCCCAGCTGTCCACTGTCCAGCCAGGGCTTTTAAGTTCCTCCTTGATACATTGTTCTTTGAACCCATAGGCTCAGACTTTCTGCTGAAGATCCTGGGGGGTGGGGTGTTTGCCCCCCAAGATGTCAGTGTAATTAAGGTGGGCACTGGAGGAGTGAGCCCAGCACAGGGGGGTGGGGGAGACTGCCCCAAATGAGCCTGGGGACACATTAGTCCCATCCAATGGGCAGAGGACAGTTTGGGGCTCAGTTCTAGTGAGAAAAATATCTGCCCCTCCAAGGCGCTGGCTCCCCAAACCTGAGGCCCCAGGGATCACGTATGGAAGAGAAAGTTAAGTGGGCCACATGGTTATTTGTAAGGGATATTTGCCTTTCTCATCTCTTCTTGTATGAAACTCAAATTGAAATTTTATTTCTCCTCTCTGAAGTTCATCATTTCTGGATTTATTTTTTCCTTCTCTACACATGATAGCACCATATGTTGGAAAACTGATAGAAAGGTATGGGTGTTCCTCTACAAATTCAGATGGGCAAGATAGGCACACTATTTTATTCTCTTTAAATCTGACTCCCCCCTTACTCCTGCTCTCCAGACCCTGGCCTCCAGGAAATTCAGTCTGGGTCATGATTGCTACTCCCTCTTCTGGCCTCTGGGGTCTCAGGGTCTTAAGCACCTATTGCAGGCTTTCCTTCTGACCCTTAGAAAAGCCCTCCACTCCCTAAATCGAGTAACCTGCAATCCTAGGGTCCCCTAGGTCCCTTCTTAAGACTCCAGACTTAGCCCCAATTATCTCTCTTCTAAATTATTATGAGCTCTTTCTGGCCAAATAATAAAAATAGAGACCATTTGCTGAAAGTTCACCAAAGCCAGCTGGCATGCCCTTCCCTCACTGCATTACCTCATGTCTCGTCACAGTGGCCCCACGCACTCCCCAGGTGGGAACTGGAATAAGAGAGTATCACCTGCTTCAATGTATGCACACAGAAATGGGAAATGGAGGGCAGGAGAGAAGAAATCACTTGCTCAAGGCCATGCTGAGCACTCTGGAGGCCCTGCCTCCCTAAACCACCCACCATTCTCGCCAGCCTCACCTCCCTTTGATCTAAGGCCACATCACCTTCTCCCTCTCAATGTCCCTCAGTAGCTGGGCCATTTCTCTTGCTGTGGCTTAATCCAAGATAGCTTCCCAGGACCCTGGAGCCTTTTGCTATAAGTACTTTGCTACGGCACCTTCTCTTCTTCACTCTACTCTTTCTCTTCCGCCTCCCCCGACCTGCTCTTTCCACTGAGTCCTTTCCCAGACCCACCTCCCACTCACACCCAGACTGTGCCATCTGACTAGAATGCCAAGCCCTGCTTATTCTTCAAGACATAACTCCACCACCACGCAAGCTGCACATTTTCTCCTTCGGGAAACGTTTCCAGTCCTCCTGATGGAACAGACAGCTTGCTCAGCTGGGCTGGGCTCTTCTGCAAATGAACACCAACACCCGAAGTTGTAGAGTTTGGGAAACGTGTTAAATCAAGAATTCTAACCTTCTTGTTTTACACAAAGGGAAACCAACGGAAGCTCAGAGAAGGGAAAGGATGTACCCAAAGTCACCCAGCCAGGGAGGGTCAAGCAGGATGGAACGCGTGTCTACACTCACACTCTGGCTGGTTCACTTTCCGTTCCTTCATGCCGGCCCCGGGGAAAGTGGCCCAATCGTCACTTCTACTTGGGGCATTCGCAAAGGAAATGAAGACCAGGAGTGCCCTGGGACCTAATCTCTTCCTTCCCCTAGAAACTAGGAAATGATTAGACCGCCCACACCAGTTCCTCTTTACCGTTAAACACCCAAGTCGCCAGGCATATAATTAAATATCAAGTTAGCTCAGTTGCTTCTGGGTGACAATTGAGAACAATAAAAAAAAGAGCTTTGTAACAAATTTGTAGAAGTTCTAAAATTGGAATTGGTACACAATATCAAACTAATAACATTTCAACTAATCACAGAGACAATCAGCACAAATTCTAGATGAAGCTGCTATAGGATTGACACATATATAATTTATTTGACAAGCAGAGACTTTTTTTAAAAGAGAAAACCGCTATTAAATGTTACCAAAATCACTTTCGATTTGGACTATGACAGCCCGCTTATCACTTTTGAGGCACCAGCCACCCGGGGCCCTGGCACTGCCAGCTGCGCTTGCCCCTGAGGCCCTCAGACCCTCACCCCTCCTGCAAGCTCTCCCTCCTCTTCCCAGCCACCGCCCCCTCATCCACCAAACCAGGTACAAGGACACACCACGTTCTCCCTCCTGAGACTCACCAGTCGATGTGATAAATATGTCCTTAACATTTATCGTGCCCCCAGGAAGTGCGGTACACACATTGTCTTATTTAACCCTCGCAGCGACACCATGAGGCAAGTTCCATTGTTATTTTATGGACGAGGAAACAGAAGCCCACAGAGGACACACACCTGCCAAGGTTCCTCGTTGAGCAGTAGAAGCCATCCCACTCCAGGGTCTCTGGTCTTATCACTCCGCCATAATACCTGCTTGGATGGGGGAGGGTGACATGAAGGAATGCATGTAAAAAGTCTGGCACATACTGGGGCTTAATACATGTTAGTTCCCTTCCTGCTTCTGGTCGTGTATATCTCCCTCTCTTTCCCGCTGCACAGTCCTTATTTTCTCTCTTAGAGATATATCCCTTTGAGTTTTTAAGCAAGAGAGTTTTAATGGTGCCAGGGATGTATGCTTTGAACATCACGGCTACCTTATCAAACATTTTGAAATAATTGCCAGAATTTAACTTCTCTCTTCTAGTTTCCTCTGGTCGCTGTGAACACAAACACGATCTGTTTTGTGACTATTCGCCTTGGATTCAGGGCCCAGGAATGCAAATGCTTAGGAAGATGGGATTCCATGCACAGGGAGCCGTGAGGATGGGAGGACCTTGGTCAGCTCTTCCCTGCAGACCTCTAGGGATCCCCGGACCTCCCCAGGTGAAGCCTTTGAATAGAGAGGAGGGTTAAGCCAGATTGAGTCATTATTAGAGTCCACTCGACCACCTTTTCCGTGGACCCGCGTGCACCAAGAGCCTAATGCTGAAGCTCACGGGCTCTGGAACAGAGCTGCCTCTGACACGGCTATCAGCGTTCCCTGGGCAAGTAATCGACCTCTCCAAGTCTCAGTTTCCTCATCTCTAATAACATCTACATCACGGGGTCACTGTAAAAATGAAGCGAGACGACTCATTTAAGCACTTAGCACAGTGCCTGCTACACTATGCTCCGTAAATAGCAGCCACGGCTATTAGTACTAAGTTAGTTACAACGGCAGTGGTCATAGCAAAGGCATGTTCTCAGCAGGCACTGTCTCAACCACAGAAACAAGACATGGAACAACTCAGATTGATCCCGAGGTATGCTTCCAATTCGAATTGATCAATTAGCTTTCTGATATACATTTTAACCATAATTTCATCCTAGCTTACTCTTCAAAAGAATTTAAGACACTGGAATGAGACATTGTTAAATCAGAAATAGATAACTGGAAATCATGTTGCAGGAGGAGAGAGGAGACATTAGAAACAACTGCGGTTGACTCTCACCTTCAGGTCTGACCTTCCGAGTAGCCAGCACAAAAGGGAAGCCAGATGGGCTGTGACATACTCATCTGATGTTTCGTGCATATCAGTTTAGTGTGAATCCAGATTAGCAAAGTTACTTTTCTTAGAATTTGCCATACAGCAATTGCTACTGACAGAAAGCGATTTCATCAGCTATCTTTGTATTAAACATGTCTATTTTCCCTCACTGCTCTGTAAATGCCTTGAGAGGAGGAGCTGCTTTGTATTCACGGTTGTGTCTCCCAAGCATACTCCTTGTCTTCAGTAGGTGCTTTAAAAAATATGGAACGATGAAATACATTGTATATACATTGCTTAGCCCTCAGCCTGGTAACTTGGTTGGTGTTTGTACAAAGTCACAAGCAAAATTTGAGTCCAGGTCTTTCTGATCCTCAAAACCTACTTTCTTTTCTAATCCTCTACTGTTCTAGTTATCTATTTCTGTATTACAAACTGTGCCAAAATCTAGTTGCTTCTAAATAACAATTCAGTATCTTTTATAGCTCTGTGGGTTGCATGGCCCAGCCGGGCTGTTCTTGCTCAGGATCTTTGTTGAAGTTGCAGTCAGCTATGGCTGGGACTAAAGTTGTCTGATGCTTCCTTCAGTCACCTGTGTGGGGTCTGGGCAGGGACAGCTGGAGTAGCTGTGGCTTATTAGGCATCTTTCCATGCACACAGCTTCTTTGCATGCCTGGCTTGGGCTTCCTCAAAGCATGGTGATGTCAGGATAGTCAGATTGCTTACATGTTGCCTGGTTTATTCCGTTGTGAACATTCTAAGAGACCAAGGCAGGCTGCAAGATTTTTTCTGACCTAGTCTCAGAAACCACATAGAAACGCTTCTGCCGTATGATGTTAGTCAAAGCGGTCACAGGTCCAGATGGATTCAAGAGCTGGAAGAAGAGACTCTTCCTCTTAATGGGAGAAGACTTACCCGTTTGCAAGATTTAGGCTACAATAATATAGACAGTAAACTATTTTCAAGACAAAGTTATAGTAATCAAAATAGTCTGGGGTTGGTGTTAGAATACACAGGAAAATCAATAGAACAGAATAGAATCCAGAGATAGATCCACATATTTGCATTTAATTGATCTTTGACAAAAGTGCAAGACAAGTATAGTCTTTTCAACGTATGATACTGGAGCAACTGACTATCCATGTAGAAAAATATTTAACAGTGATTCATAACACAAGATTTAATCTGTATAATGCATGACATTTAATTTGAGATGGATCATAGACTTAAATATAAAATCTAAAAACTATAAAGCTTCTGAAGGAAAACATAGGACAATATTTTTGTGATCTTGTTATAGGTGGATTTCTTAGATAAGACTTAAAACCAATACCATAGAAGAAAAAATCGATAAGTTGGGCTTTCTCCCTTTGCTAATCAAAGACACCATAAAGAAAATGTAAATACAAGCTACAGATTGAGAGAAAACATTTTCACTTCATATATATGAAATATATATATATTTGCACTGCATATATATATGTTTATATATATATATGTTATATATATATGACAAAGGACTTTATACAGAATCTATAAAGAACTTACACTGCTCAAAAATAAAATGACATCCCAATTTAAAAATCAAGCAAAAGGTTTGAACAGTCCTGTCACAAGAGAAGGTACACAAATGACCAGTAGTCATATGAAAAGATGTTCAACATCATTAGTAGTCGGGGATATGCAAATTAAAACTACAATGAGATGTCACTGCACACCCACAAGGATGGCTAAAATTGAAAAGATTTACAATATCAAATACGGATAAGGACGTGAAGCCATGGGAAATTTCATGCATTGCTGGTCGGAATATAAAATGGGTATAAAATGGCCCAACCACTTTCAAAAATTGTTGGGCAGCTTCTTATAAAGTTAAATAGCCATATGTCATATGAACCTAGAAATTTTACTTCTAAGTATTAACCCAATATAAATAAAAACACATGTTCACAAAAACACTTGTAGAAGAAAGTTAATAACAGCTTTATTCATGGTTACTCCAAACTGAGACCAGCCCAAACGTCCATCAATATGAGAATGGATAAACACATGGTGATACAGTCATATGATGGGATATTGCTCAGCATAGAAACAGACTAACAATACACATCAATGTGAATAAATCTCAAAAACATCATGTCAAGTGAAAGTAGCCAGACACCAGAGAGTACCTTTCAAGTGAAGTTCAAGAACAAGCAAAATTATGTTGCTAGAAATTTTTTAAAATACTTGCAGGTAGCATAGTGCGGGAGCAGGGAAATCGACCGGTAAGAGACAGGAGGGAACTTTCTGGGATGATGGAAAGGTTCCCTATCTTGATTTAAGGGGAGGTCACATGAGTGTAAACTGTTGTCAAAATCCATGGAATGTACACTTTAGATTACAGTGTTTTCCTCTTAATTATACTTTCAAAAACCTTCTCAAAAGTAGGCAAGAAAATAAGAAACTCAAAAGGCAGAGCAGGCAGAGAAATAGAAAGCATATGGTAAGATAGTAGATTTCAACCCAAATCCAGCAACCATTGCATTACATGTAAATATGCCAGATGCTCCAAGTAGGAGACAAAGATTTGTCAGACTGGATTTTTAAAATCCCAACGATTTGCTGTTTCTAAGACACACATCTAAAACATAAGCTACAGAAAGGTTGAAAGTAAAAGGATGGGAAAAAAAAAAAGTAACCCATGCAAATTTTAACCAGAGAGAAGCTAGTGGAGCTATATTACTACTATCAGGCAATATGGACTTTAAGGCTAACAAAATTACTCGAGAAAAATGGAAACACTTCATAATGATCAAGGTTTCAATTTACCAATGACTCTGAATTTATATGCACCTGGCCTCAGAATATTTAAAGCAATAACTGAGAGGAGAAATAGATAAACCACAATCATAGTGGAAGATTTTAATTCACTTCTTTCAGTAACTGATAGAAAAGCAGTCCAAAAATCAGTAAGAATATGAGATAGTTTAACAGCACAAAGCGTAAGTTTAACCTAAATAGGACACTGTACCCCAAGCTGAGGAATGTAAATAAGTACTTGTGGAACATTTACAAAATTGATCATGAATTGGGTCACAAAATAAGTCTCAATAAACTTCAAAAATGGAAATCATGAATACATACTCTGATAACAGAGGAATTAAGCTAGAAATAAATTGTTAAAAGATAACAAAACTTGCTATACGTATTTTTAAAATACACTTTCAAATAACCCATAGGTTAAAAAATTAATCACAATCAAAATTAGAAATTATTTTAATTCCAAATAATAAGAATATGACATACCAAAAGTTTGTAGAATGCAGATAAAGCAATGCTTAAGGGGAAATTTCTGTTTTAAATACATTTATTTGAAAATAAGAAAGGATTAAAAAAAAATCAGTGATGTAAGCAACCATCCCAACAGGTTATAAAAAAATGAACACACAGTAAATTAAAGACCAAGAAAGTAAGAGGAAGAAAATAATAAAGATAAGGGCAGAAATTAATAAAATAGAAACAAACCTAAAATGGAGAGGATAAACACAGCCAAAAGTTGGTTCTTTGAAAAGAGTTATAAACTTAATAAATCTTCGACAAAGCTGATTAAGAAAAAAAGAAAAAAAAAGGTACCAATGTCTGGAATGAAGATGACATCTTGGCCTACCATACAAACATTAAAGAGATGTTAAGAGGATATTATGAATAGCTTTATGCCAATAAGTTTGAAAATTTGGTGAAATGGACAAATCCCTAGAAGAAACACAACCTACCAAAATTTACACAAGAAAAAACATTGATAATATAATTATTTAAGAAATTAAATATACCATTGAAAATCTCCCAACAAAAATGTTCCCAGAACCAGGAAGCTTCAATGGTGAATTCTGCCAAACATTTGAGAAAAAAGTTCCAATCTTATACAAATTCTTTCAGAGAATAAAGAAAAAGCAACACTTCCCAACCTGTTTTGTGAGGCACACATAATCTTAATACTAAACTTGGCAAGAACATGATGAGAAAGGAAAATTATAGGCCAATTGTGCTCAGAACACAAACACAAAAATCCTAAACAAAATACTAGTAAATGGAATCAGCAATGTATAAAAGGATAATGCATCAGATCAAATTGGATTTATTCCAGGAAAGCAAGGTTAGTTTAACATCCAAACATTCAAGCTGTTAGTGTTAATTCACACTAACAGAACAAAAGAGAAAATTTATGTGATCACCTTAATAAAGAAAAAGCAATAAAATTCAATATCCATTCATCATTAAAATGAGCAAACAAAAATCACTTAAGCAAAGTAGAAATAGAAGGGAATTTATTAGCCTGATAAAGTAAATCTACAACAAGCTTAAAGCAGACATCAGACTTGATGAAATATTGAAAGCTTTCCTTCTGAAGTAGAGAATGAAAGATGTGAACAACACTATTAGCTGGCCAAAACCGCTCCTGGCCAATATTGACTAGAAGCCTTGGCCAGAACAGTGAGGCAAGAAAAAAAAAGCATAGGAATTATAAAGGATGACATAGACTTCTTGCGTATCTAGACAATCATAAAGAACCTACAAATTCTTAGCAAGTTAGTAGGTGTAAGGTTAATATACAAAAATCAATTGATTTCTATCTAGTAACAGGAAGTAATTGGAAAACAAAAATTCTTTAAATGATTCCCATAGACAATATCATTAAAAGAATCGAATATTTAGGAATAAATTGAAAAAATTTGTGCAAGGCCTTTATGCAGAAAGCTCTGAAACATTACTGGAGGAAATGAAAGGAGAACTAAATAAATGGCGGGGGGAGGGGTCTACCATGCTCATGAACTGGAAGACTCAACATTAGGTTCTTTCCAAATTTATGTGAAGAATCAAGAGAATCCAAATTAAAATGACAAAGGGTGTTTTGTGAATCCTAGCAAGCTGATTTAAAAATGTATAGCAAACAGCAAAGATCAAGACACTTGTAGAAAAAGAATAAGGTGGGGAGAATTGTTCTGCCAGAAAGCAAGGCTTATACAACTGCACTAGTTAATAGCAGTGAGGAACTGATGCAAGGAAAAACAAATAGACCAATAGGTCAATTGGATATGGAAAATATTTTGAACTTGACCCCTACCTCACACTGTACATAAATAAATCATTGTCAGGTGGATATAAAAGACATATATCTTACATATGAAAGATGAGTCTTCTTGAAGAAAATATAGCATGTTACCATGACCCTGTGATAGGAAAAGATATTTTACGAGAAGCAGGCACAGAAAAGGTACTACGGATAAAGGAAAAGATTGATGAATTGGACTACATTAAATCAAGAAATTCTGTTCATCAAAAGCCACCATTATGGGGCTGGCCCAGTGGCATAGCAGTTAAGTTTGTGTGCTCTGCTTCGGCAGCCCGGGGTTCACTGGTTTGGATCCTGGGTGCAGTTCTACATACCACTTATCAAGCCATGCTGTGGCAGGCATCCCACACATAAAATAGCGGAAGATGGGCACAGACGTTAGCTCAGGGCCAGTCTTCCTTCCTCAAAAAAAAAAAAAAGAGACACCATTAAGAGAGTGAAAATGCAAGCTTAAGTGTGGAAAAATTTCACAGTACACATAACTGACAAGGGCCTCATATCCAGAATGTGAAAATAAGTCTTACAAATCAATAAGGAAAAGATGGACAACTTAATGGGAAAATGGACAAAAATCATCGAGGGACATTACAAAAAAGGATATTCGATTGACCGATGAATATATGACGAGAGAGTCAACCCTATTAGTAATCAGTGAAATGGAAAAGTAAGCAAATCAAAATGTAGTCATATAGAACACTACTCAGAATGGCTAAAATTGAAAGAAATGACTATAAGTATTGGCAAAGATGTGGAGCAAGGGAATCCTCTTACAGTACTGGTGGGAGTGAAAATTGTTATAATCCATTGGGAGAAGAGTTTGGCTTATGTACTAAAGCTAAGTATATATTTACGGTCTTGTGTCACTTAATGACAGGGATACATTCTGAGAAACGCATTGTTAGGCAATTTCCTCTTTGTGCAAACATCATACTGTGCACTTACACACACCTGGATGGTCCAGCCTGCTGCACACCCCGGCTATATGGTGCTAATCTTACAGGACCACCTTCGTATACTCGGCTTGTCATTGATCAAAATGACAGTTATGCAGTGCATGACTATACTCCAAGACCCAGCAATTCCACAAGGATACCAAAGAATCATTTTATTTGTAATAGCCCCAAACTAGAAACAACCGAAATGTCCATCAATAGTAGAATAGTTAAATAATTTGTGTATTTTCATACAAAAGAAATGGATACGGCAATGAAAATAAATGAACTTGAGCCACAATATGTACGAATCCCATAACCATAACGTTGATCAAAACAAGACTGACACAAAAAAGTATACAGTATGACTCCATTTTTGAGTCTAAAAACTATTGTATTAAGAGCAGCCTAAGTGATAAAACTAAAGAAATGCAAGTTAAGTGATTGCCACAAAAATCTGGCTAGTGGTTATCTCTAGGGGGACAAGAAGGCAGTGATCTGGAGCAAGCCTGAGAGGGCTTCTGGGACATTGTTCCATTTTTATTTGTGTGGTGGTCTGTGGATGTTTGCTTTGTGACGATTAATTAGACTATATATTTTTGTTTTAAGTCACTTCCTGTGTATGTGTTACACTGAACAATAAGTACTTAGGAAAAAAAGAGATAGGATTGGTGACCTATACCCTAGGAACCCCAAGGATATTGCCTTCTGGGCAGACATCACGCCATTTGTTGTTCCTCTTTAGACTAAGTGATGCCCAAAAGAACATAGGAATTTAGTGTCAGGTTCCCCACAGGCAAAAGTGTAGCTTGCCATGCAAATTAGATGTAAAAGGAGCTGGATCTGCTTCATTCCAGAGAGGCTGGGCAGGTAACGGGCTGAACACAATAACTTATTTTGATAGCAGCTGCCTGAGAAGCCAGAATCAGAGTTGCAGAGAAGGCTCTGGTCGTTTGGGAAGATGTGGTGGTAGATGAGGCTCATAATATGGCGGCCTCCTTACAGGCCAGACCCAGAGCTCCAGCCCAGAGAGTTTCCTGAAGGCACAGCAACTGGGAGCTCCAGGGGAGCTGAAGGAGGAGGTGCCTGAAGCCCTTGTGTAGACACTGGGAAAATAACGCCTCCTTCTCCTGCAGAGGAGGATGCTGCTAAGAGGAGCCAGAGGGAGCGCTAGGAGGCATCTGTACCTGCAAAATTTGCCCAAAACCTCCATGTATGATGGTTAATTTTATGTATCAACTTGATTGGCTATGGAGTGCCCAAGTTAAACGTTATTCTGAGCAGTCAGGAATAATGTATCTGCGAGGATGTTTCCAGATGAAAAAGCATTTGAATCCGTGAACTCAGTAAAGCAGATGGCCCTCCCCAGTATGGGTGGGCCTCATCCGATCCACTGAAGGCCTGAACGGGACAAAAGGCAGAGGAAGGAGGAATTGGACCTTTTTTCTGCCTCACAGCTTCAGCTGGGACAGCTCATCCCATCTTCTCCTGCCCTCGGACTCAGATTCACACCGTCAGCTCCCCCGGTTCTCAGGCCTTCGGACTCAGACTGAATGACACCCTGTGCTTTCCTAGGTCTCCGGCTTGCACATGGCAAATTGAGGGGCTTCTCAGCCTCCATAATCATATGAGCCAACTCCTCATGATAAATCTCCTTTTATAAATATCCCACTGGTTCTGTGTCTCTGAAGGACCCTGACTAATACATCCCATCTCCAAGGCATTCTGGCTGCCTTGTTGCCAGTGCTCCCTCCCTCCCTTCTCTGTGTTTCTCTCCAAACCTTTTCCCAGGGAAGCAGCGCTCTGTGTAATTAGAACCCGGGTCCAGTGCTCCCCACTGCTGTCTTTGGGACTAGGCAGACTCCTGGGTGTGCTGACTTTAGCAGCAGCTGAGGCCCAGTTTTATCTGGGATGGGAGTGGCATTCAGCACTGGTGAGAGGATGTCTAGATGAAATGAATCCCCCAGCTTAGTCTGGTGGAGAAGGCATTGCCTCTAGGACGATCCTGACCTGGGTTGAAGTCAAGTTGGGCCACTTCCTGTCTGTGAGCTATGCCACCTTGGCAAATTATTTGGAATGTGTAAGTTTTAAATAATATTGTATAGAAAGCACTTAGCACAGTGCCTGGCACATAGAAAGTACTCAGTGAATGCTATTGTTTTATTATTTGTTTATTATCATCACAATAACTAGTATTAATTATATTTATCATAATTATTAATTCTATTTATTATTAAGTGATATCAATAATAGTCAATAATAAAATGTTAGTTTTTATTATTATCATCATCATCATTATTCCACTCAGATCTAGGGGATTGTTGAGCAATCTCTCCAGTGGGAAACAATAGCCTATGGAGACAGGCATTGTGTTCTCCTTGTGGAGAGGTGGAAGCGAGCCCATTTAGGAACAGGCACCAAGCTTCAGCCTCGCTACACACTGGAGGTGGTGCCCTGGATCTCTTGACCCCAGGTCCTGGGGCCATGTGAAGGTACATTGTTTTCCTTCCTGTCTGAGACTGTGCTGCTTAGGAACAGGAAACAGAGGCTAGGTCTCAAGAAGGTGGGGGGTGGTGAGTGTCATTGTCCTGGCACCTTATTGCTGGAGCTATGTAGATTTTTCCCCAAGAGAAGGTAAAAAATACATAAGAATAGGTGCCACCTTTTGTGATCTTCTGTATGTGCCCATATTTTCTGTAGCTGTCTCTAATGTCATTTCATCTTGGTCTTGTGAACTGTCAGGTCAACATATTTCCTTAAAAAATATGCTGTAAAAGTGCAAATTTGGGAGAATATGTTGGAAGCAATGACCACCATTACTCTCAGCCCATGGTGAGTATGAGAAGTCAGGGTGAAGGGGCAAATGGTGCTGGGAGGACGAAAGAACATGAGCAGGAGCAATAGACAGTGAGACTGAGGGAATGGAGGCAGCCAGGGCCGGGGCTAGCAGGTGGGCTCCTCCAGGCAGCACTTGCCTGCAGGTCCATATAAAGAGGCCAGGATAGAAACTGGAGAAAGTGGACACGGTAGATTGTTTACAAAAATGTCCACCAACAATTCCTTTCGTCTCTGTACATGTGTGCTGCTCTTCCCATCAGAAAGTAGGGTCTTTTTCTCTTTTGCTTCTTCCCTTAAATCGAGGCTCATCCTGTGACTTGCTTTGACCAACAAGAATTCAACAGAAGTGGTACAGCATGACTTCCAATCCTAGGCCTTAAGAGGCCTTGTAGCTTCTATTTTTACCCTCCTGAGATCCAGCCAACATGTAATGAAAGTCATACTAAACCACTAAATGGAGAGAAGCCATATGGAGAGCAAGAATGGCCCAGCCATGCCCAGCTTTTGCAGCCACTCCAGCGCAAGCACCAGACATGGGCAAAACCACCAACATGTTCCAGCCCATCCCAGCTCCCAGTGGAAGGCAGCTGCTTGAGCAACCTTGGCCAATACTACGTGGAGTAAAACTGCCCAGCTGAGCCTGGCCAAACCACAGAATGATCGAGAAATAGTAAACCCTTGCTGTTTAAGCCACTAAGTTTGCCCTAGTTTTTTTATGCAGCAATAAACAGCTGAATCAGAGGGCAATTCACAAGCAATCACTTAGAGACGCTGAGGGGCAGCTCAGTTATCACCAATTCGCTGGTTTCAGAACATAATGCTTATTGATCTTTTCTGCTTTTAATAAAACTTCTGTTTTAAATATACACTGCGGCTAAGATGCTTGAAAGTGAGAAATTGGTGCCCATAACTGAGACTCCCCACATGTTTCTAATCAGAGATGAGCCAAGGAAAGAGTGACATAAACAGTGATGGGCACTATCATCTAGTGGGTGCCTCCCATGGGATTGGCTCTGTACAGGGCGCTTTACAGTCATTATCTCATTTCATCCTTTAGAGGTGGGAACCATAAAGTATCTCATTTTACAGATGAGGCAACTTTGAGGGTTATAAAGGAGATACACTTGCCCTGGGCTAAACCCTTACTGAGTGGCAGAGCCAGAGTTTGAACCCAGAGCTCTGAGTCCTTGACCTCCAAGCTATGCTGCCTTTCTTAAATCGGAATATTCCAGCTGTTCTTTCATCTTAGCTGCTCCTTCTGATGGTGGGCTGGGGGTTGGGATCTCACAGAGACAGCCTTTGGAGAACTCCTTTCTGTCTCTAGAAGAGGCTATTGGGCCCGGAGAGCTGGCACGGAGGCAGGGATGAATATCTGTTTGTGGCCCCTGGGGCACTTGGCCTCTGAAGGCACAAGGCCTCTCTCTTTCCAGCACATGCAACATGATACGGTTTCACACTCTGTGTCTACATTTCTAAGAAGGGACCTTCCCCTTTGAAATCCACGAGTAGCCCCAGGCCACTCAGACCCGGAGTTCTGTGGCATTTCTCCTTGTCCTAGAAGGAAAGAGCTTCATTTCTGCCCCCTTTTAATCTTGGAAGCCTTCCTGGGAGAGTTTAGCTTTGAGCTCTGTTTTGCAAGAAGTGAGGAAGGCAGCTGGATGAATGCTAAGTAGGACATTTTTAGTTTGAACAGCGACTCTTGAGACACGGCCGTGAAAATCTCAGTGAAGTGGAGAAGGCAGAAATTGTTCATGTGTTGTGCAGCAAATTACAATTCAGAATAATTTTGATGGGTTTCAATGATGGGCCAAAATCAACAAGATAACCTTTAGCAAAAAATAAATGTAAACTCCCAAATGTAGGTGCAAACGATCATTTATACAATTTTAGGGTAGGGAAGAGCTGACTTGAAAACAGTTTATGGGAAAACTAATTGAGGGTTTGGTGACACATACATAAACTTGGAATAATCCAGCAGTGAGATGCAGATGTTAAAAGATCTAAAGCAATCTTGAGTTGAATAAATACATGTTTACTGTGCCAGTTTAGGTTAAGGGAGGCCAGAATGCCCAAATATGAAGCCTGTGTGCAATTCTGGGACACACTCTTTTAAATGGATACAGAGTTTGGTGTTCCAGGGAGAGCACTGGATCGCTCAGGCCTTGCCCCATCTGTGCCCCTCACTCCCAATTTGACTGGTCAGATTCAAGGGTACTGAACTGACTCATGTTTTAAGGGGATGAGACTTTCAAAACCATTAATATGTCCAGGCATATGTGTGGTCCCAGCCTCTTTTTCATTTTGTCTCTCTTGAGCAGGGCCTGCTCCCAGCCCTCTCTCCCTCTGACTTTCTTCCTCTCCTCTCTTCTCTTGTAACTGATTTAGGGCCCAGAACCGCTGACCCAGCCTGAGCAGACCGGGCTAGAAGGTCAGGACCGTTCTACTCTTCATGTCAGGGCAAACAGTCTCCTTCCCTGTCTCTTTGCCCCTTTTCTCCTGGTGCTGTAGGTGGGGCTGGGTCTGCCATTTCTTCTGTTAGAGACTAAGATCTGAGACTTGAGTGTGACCACTGAGAAGGCACAGAACAGGCAGACGGGGGCTGCCCCAATCCTGGCTCTAGGAGGACTCTGGCCTGGCCTGGCAAAAGGAGTTTTCTCCTCTACTGGCCTAGCTCTGCTGAGCTCTGCCTTGGGGTGTGGGGACACTCCCCTAACTAATAATAACACTCTTCTTTGTGTCATCTGTGCATTTATTTTCTTTGGGAAACTGCTACGGACTGAATTGTGTCCTCCGCAAATTCACATGTGGAAAGTCTAACCCCCGTAGTGTGATGGTATTTGGAGATGGGGCCTTTGGGAGGTGATTAGGTTTAGATGAGTTCATGAGGATAGGGTCCTCATGATAAGATTAATGCCCCATGAAAAGAGACCTGATCAGAAGACCTCTCTCTCTCTTTCTCCCCCTCCCCACCCCCACCATGTAAAGACACAGTAAGAAGACAGCCAGGAAGAGAGCTTTCACCAGGAACTGAATTGGCTGGCACCTTAATCTTGGATTTCCCAGCCTCCAGAACTGTGAGAAATGAATGTCTGTTGTTTAAGCCACCCTGCCCATGATATTTTGTTACAGCAGCCTGAGCTGACTCATACAGAAACTTATGGAGATAAGAGATAGTTTGACGGCAGGCTTTGGGTATTCTAGTATTGCTGGCCTAATCTACCATCATAATGCCATCTCACAGCATCAACTCAGTCATTATTCCTGACACTGATGGGCTAGAGAGTGACTAGAAGGAAACCTCTTGGCAGGAGAAGGGACTGAGACCAGGGCATATGAGAATGATTTGGGGACTAGGGCTGCTAACCCCTCCTAAGAGGAGGGTTGGGGCTATGAGGAAATCCCCTTGGTGGGTAGGTTCCTCCCCCATTTAGAGCTGCTTGGAGAAACAAACTACCCACGTAAGACTGGCACACACCTAACAACAACATCTTCCAGTGTGAGGAGACCGTGAGGGAAGAGTCAGAAGAAGAAGGAGCGTTACAAATCTCACTCTCAAGATAGTGAAAATGGGTGCTCAGTGAGGCTCCCAGTTACCATCCTGACAAGGGGAGCAGAATTAGACCTGGGCCTATGATGTGACAAAAGATAGTAGGATTCTACAACCTCATCATTTTTGGTTTCTTGGTCATCCCTGGTCAAGAAAGCAGGATACCTCTTCCTTCCTTCTGTAACCCTGGGGGTAAGGAAGATACCTTTAACACAACAGAGGGAATTCAAGAGACTGAGTCTCCATTTCCTACTGAGTGGGCTTGGGGCAAGATCCCGCTAGTTAAAGCGGGCAGAGGCCATCTTGGAGAGGAGAGAATAGGCTGAGGCCCAGGGCCCGTGGGAAAGAAGAGATGAACAGCAGGGACCAAGGAACAGGAAAGTGTCACTGGGGTAGAACAAGTGGCTGGGGTGACAGAAGGTCCTAATATCGTATCACAGGTCTACAGAACCATCCTTAGAAGGTGGTCCTAGGTGGGAGAGCCAGTACCAATGGGTAAATTTACAGAAAGGCAATTTTGGATTCCCCCTGGGCAAGACATGGCCAAATCCCGGAGCTGTGCAGTACTGGAGGCTCTGCCTCTTAAGACCGTGCGTTCCTTGGCACTGGAGGAGTTGAGGGACTGAGTGGGTGAGAAGTTGGGCGAGATACTAGAAGCTCTCTAAAGTCCCTTCCAGCAATGAGCAGGGAAAAACACTCTCCCAAAAACTCAACAGCCAACCTCTGCTCTCCAGAGCAGGTACTGGAGAGGGACTATGTGCAGCTGGATAACAATGATTATAAATGCCAGAGAAACATTCAATGGGCTGTGACTGTGTCTGGTGATCATTTTCTTTCCAACTCATCTGGAGATGATGTCACCTGATAATTGGGCACTCGTATGTGGCCTGCTGCCTGCCTGGCCTGCTCTGCCCTCCTTGTCTCTTGCTGATCAGATGGAGTCATCTACAGGAGTTACAAGCAGAATGGCTCTGATGTAGATGAGGGGGACAATTTTGTTCATTTGTAAACATGTATGGAGGGGCTTCTCTACTCCAGGACTGGGTCATATGCCTCTGCTTTCAAAGAGCTTACAGTCCACAGGTAAGGCAGCCATATGAACGATAGACAATTGGAATTCAGTTATCTGATAAATGTTTGTTGAGTATGAGCTCAGTGCTAGGCACTCGAGATTTAGCAGGGACAAGAAAGACATGATCTGTGCCCTTGGAAAATATCCCAGAGCATTCCAGCAGGGGAATCAGATTTAGAGGAGGAAGACACTTCCTCTACCCACTCTGGGTCCTTCTGGTCGGACATCAAATTAAATTCACATGAGACAGAATAACAGGAGAAAAGTAAACAAAGCTTTATAACATGTATACATGAGAAAGGCTCAGGAAAACTGAGCAACTCGCCAAAATGGTGGAAGTTTTCACCTTAAATACCACCCTTGGGTAAAGACAAAGGAGGATGTTGGGGATGGGGAGCTGATCACGGGAGGTTACCAAAAAGGACAGTAAACAGGAGTAAGGTTATTATGCAGACTTGAGCCCTTGCCTTCCCCATTGATGAGAGTTTCTAGAGATAAGGTCATCCTCCCTCTTCTTGGTACAGAGAGGGAGACACCTTTACATATGGAGATTTCCCTTACAAATGCAAATGTCTCTTAACAAAGCATAAGTAAATTCTACTTTTCAGAGTTTCTCTCCTGTCTGCAGTTTTTAAAAGTAACCAGCCCCAAATAATCCTCATGCCAAAGAGACATATCTCGGGGTGGCCAATTCCAGTCCCCCACACAGACATTAGACAAGTTACACATAAAAAAGATCATGACTTGTGCAAAATGCCATGAAGGACATTTAAAAGGTGAGGGAATAGAGAGTGATGGGCTGGGACCTGCTTTAGAAAGGGTGGTTGGGGAGACCTCTCTGACAAGAAGACAATTAGATTCCCACCCAAAGCCTGAGAAGGAGCCGGGTAAATGAAGGACGTAGAGCAGAGCATTTCAAGTGAAGTGGACAGCTACCATGAAGGCAGGAAAGGTCTTGGTGTGTTAAAGAAAGACAAAGGACATCACTGTGCCTTGGTGTGGTGGGTGATGCAGGAGGTGGGACGGCGTGAGAAGAGGTTGGAAAAAGGCAGAAGGAAGCTCCTACAGGGCTCCGTGGATTTGAGGGAGGATTTTATTATAAGTTCAGTTCAAGGTCAGTATTCCAAGTTTGGGGACTGCACTAGTGAGGATTTTAAAAGCACCAACATGCAGATGGGCTAGGATCCCAGTCGTCAGGACTCTGATGACCTGTTGTGAGTTTGGTCTGCCCCTCCTCTGTCCCATCTCCTGGCTCTGGCCTGTTGTCATGGAGGAGCTCAAGGAGGTAGAATCTTCCAGGAGACAGAGGAGCTTTAGCGACTGCCAGGCAAGGGTCTTTAAAGGAATCAGAGGTGCTCAGGAGACAGTAGAAAATGAGGAGGAATTCATGGAGACAAGATCCGGGTTCCATGTCACCTGGCCTCATTCTCCTAAAAGTCACTAATGGGGCGATTCTCTATCTGTCTCTCACCCTACCTCTGGCCCTCCGACCTCCCCAGAGGAGAGAAAGCTGCAGAATTCCTCCATGAAGGTTGCCTTCTTGGAACGCCTGGACTTTTTAGAGCCAGTGCTACTGCAGTAACATTTACCACATCAATTCTGGAAAGGAAGACACACAGGAAGCTGGTCCAGGCAGAAGGCAGGAAAGTTGGGAGCCTTTCTGGTTTAATCTTTTCTTCTCTGTTTTATTTTTAAAAACCCACTTTGCAAAGATATATGGTCTCCAAGTTTCTGAAAAGGGAAGCAGCAAAGAAACTCCTTCTGGTGTGAATGAAAAGAATTACATAAACCACAGTAAATTTAGTATAAAATTACATTGCCAGCCCCAGAGGAGAAAGATGCTTTTCCATCCTGCATTAGCCATGTTCAAGGACCCATTCTCCTGAACTCCCAGTCTGCTGCCCTTAAAGGGACTCAGTGGCATGTAAGTCTGGCTCATCTCATAAGATGGAAGCTGCTGGAACATCTTAATTATTTGACCTTCCTCAGGGCAGTGGGTTTTTACAGACATTTTTCCTTGTATTTGTGTTTGTCTCTTTACTTTCTAAACTGGGGCTTGGGCTCCTGCTGATTCTTGGGCTCCATTAGATCAGAATTTCCTTCCTCTTGGGGTTTTTCACAGTTCCAATGGCTCCTGAAGTCTTAGGAGACCTGCTTCTAGGGAGGCTCCCATGAAGATTCGAGGCTGAAAGGAGAGAGCTCAGTGCTTCAGACACGGGTTTCAAATCTAAGTGACGCCAACTTCCAGCTATGTGACCTTGGGAAAGTTACTTAACATTTCTAGGCCTGTTTCCTCATGTATAAAATGATGGGGGAGAAAAGTATAAACCTGCTCACTTATCTCAAAGGAGTGTTTGGGAGTTTAATTGAGCAAATCTTTGGTATAGTACCTGACCCATAGTAATTTTTCAACAAAAGTTAGCTACTTTTACAGTCAACTCCTCTTTCAATTGTTCTGGAAACATCTGTCATCTCCCTCTGAGATGCTAATTTTCTCCAAAGGATGCTATGTGGGCTTCGTAATGTGAGGTCCTAGCCAAACATGCTTCATTTCTTCATTCATTCATTCATTCAACAAATATGTGTTAAGCTCTTACTATACGCCCTGTGCTGAAATAGATTTTGCTGGTAAAAAGAAAAATAAGATACTGTCTCTGCCCTTTAAGGGTTTACTGACATTGGACAAGAAAGACGTGAAAGCCACCTGGGGGGCTGGAGCAGGCCACGGTAGGAGCAGGCATAGGGAAGTCCTAAGGCTGGAATTTTCTGAGCCACCCTTGATTCCTGTGTGGCAAAGACAAGAATTAAAAGCAGCTGGGGGCCTCTGTGGAGTTTTCTATAGAGGGTCAACACAGACACGGGGGAAGGCTGTCAGTAGACTCCCGACAATGGGAGTCATAGCTTGACCTTAGGGGTCCACAGCACCAGCAGAGCCCAAGTGCGATGAGTCCACTGGGGGAGGCAGGGAAACGTGGGCTGTGATCAAATCCCAAGAGACTAGATCATAAATTACACAGACAGACTTGGCTTACAAAGCCAGGAAGACAAAGACCAGCCAGGAGAAGAAAGGCGAGGCTCTGGAGGTCAAAGGCACTGGAGAAGCCTGAAACTTCCCCTCTACCACGAGGTTGCATAAAGCCCCCTCATTCCTTCTTCCATCTTAGGGGAGGAACAGGGGATAAAGGAACAAAATGAGAGATTGAGCATGTTCTGTTCAGGAGACTGACACTTCCTAAAAGGACTATTGCATTATTGGATGAGCTCAAGCTCTAAACCACATTGGACATTTGGCTACTTTTTCCCACCCTTCCCCACTTTTTCTGGGAAAGAAGGCCAGATCAGTTATGGACAATAGGGTTCATTTTCCCTCACGTCTGAGTTGTAACATGATTAAATTTTGTGACCCCTTTTCCCTTATGTGCATGCTCAGTACCCAGCACAGTGCCTAGTACCAAAGTGACCCTTCATAAATGCCATAAGTCTGTGTGATAAAAAAGAAAAGTTGAGGAACAACAAGTCCTATTGGCCTCTCTGGATCCCATTTATGAAAGACAAAACCAAGCCAAATGCACTTTTTTTGTGTAGAATACAGCCCCAGGCCCTTGGCCATTCATTCCCCATTCTTGATGCCTGGACTATACCCAGACTTTCTCTGCTCTGGAGATGGTGAGAGAGGCAATGGGCCTATCTGGACCTGGTGCCAGCATCCATCCTGTGCCTGGGAAAGTAGTTTATTTTAAACCACATTCCCAGTAATGGACCAGCACTATGTCCTTCCCACAGGTTCCTACCATGGCCACACACACACAAACACAAAGCCACACATCCCGGACAAACACACAGCTGAGGTGAGATGCCATGTGGGTGTGGGAGTTTTCAGAGTGGAAGGATCTTAGCTCTGGTTCCCTGATGAACAGGAGATGGGGGTGGGATGAGAAGGAGTAGCATGTGGAGAGGTCCTACCTCATTCCTGGGTAGATACTATGCTAATATGTATAGCCAGAATGGCTTGGCCCTTTGGGCAGAGCAGAAGCAGATGGAAGAGGATAGCTCCTGACCCTTAGAGAAAGGTTTTATTTCTCATGAGTCTCATGATTGAAATTTTTCTTGAGCATGTGAGATAATCCGTGTCTCCTGCCTGGGACAGGTGGGAACTTGAGGAGGGGAGGGTGCTGGGTGTGTGGATGACATCATGGGAGGAGGAGGGAGATGCTGGGTTATCATAGACGTGGGAACTTCCTGGGTGAGAAGTCTGGAGGAGGACTAAAGAGCTCAGCATCCTATTTCTGGCTTTAATAACAGCCCTGGTGACAACCAACCACATGAGAGGGACGCAGGCAGGCGGGTCTGTCAATGAGCAGTGGCACCTCCTGTGTGGAGCGAGGGTTTTCTATGAGGTCTTGGTGGCCTTTAATGTATGGGTGGGGTGGGGAATGTGGGATGCATTTTTAGTAGCAAGGAGGCACAGATGCCTGAAAAAGAATGGAAAGTGGTGGAAAATTTATGCCACACCAGAGCTTCAAAGGAGTCCCTGAAACACAGTTGAGGAGGCTGTGGGAGTAGAGAGTAGTGGGTAAGAGCAGAAGCCCTGTCTCCTCCCAGCTGTGCCCTTGAGAAATTTATTTAACCCTTCCCAGCCTCGGTTGCCTCTTCTGCAAAATGAGGGCAATAATAGCACCTCCCTCATCGGATTGTCAACATTCAATAAGTTAATACGTACATGTAAAGAGCTAAGAATGATAGTCTGCACATAGCATATACTCAAAAAAGATTCCAAATTATTGTAGTGAAAAGAGTGCTGGAGTAGGAAACAAAAGACTGGATTTTAATGCTGACTCTGGCAGTGACCAAGTGAATGCCTCTTGGGGCCTCAGTTTCCTCATTTGCAAAATGAAGATGAGGAACTAGATAATCTCAACCTTCTCTTCCGGCTCTAAAACATTGTAAGATCTTGACTTCGTCATCCACACACAGTTGATACAAGGCCACTTTGCTCCAAATTATCTTGGGCATGCCAGTGTCTACAATTCCACCATTAGGGATGTAAGCCTTTGAATTAAGCATGTTCTTTAACCCTCTGCTACCTTCTTCAGAGAAAATAGGTCCTGGGGGTGATTGGTGGGTATCAACTCAGTAATACATGAGAGTGAATTAATTCTTCCAAAAATAATGGTCCCTGGGTAACAGCAAGTCACATAGAGGGGCTCGGAAAGAAGGGAAATGGAGAAATCAGGAATCTAAATTCCTAGTACACATTCATTTGTTCCACATTTGTTGAGATTCTACTGTATGCCAGGCACTGTGCTAGGTGCCTAGGATAGGCCCTGCCCTAAGTGACTTTCACAAGTGTAGGGGAGGAAGACATATCTTCTACCTTCTTGGTCCTTCTAGCTGGGCTACAAATTAAATTCACATGAGACAGGATAACAGGACAAAAATCAAACAAAGCTTTATAACGTGTGTACATGGGAGACACTCAGGAAAACTGAGCAACTCACCAAAATGGCAGAGGCTCTCATCTTAAATACCATCTTCAGCTAAAGGCAAAGGAGGATGTTGGGGGTAGTGGTTTGGGACTTCAAGGGGGTGGAAGACAATTCACATGGAGACGGAAGTGTAAATGGGCCAACTACAGACAATGTGACCTGAGAGACACTTTTTACATTACATTACAGTTATCTCATGGTACTATCTCCTTCCTGGAACAGGCCCTTCTATTCTAAATTCTTTTAGGCAGTTGGAGGGCAGGTCAAAGTTTCTTTTAGTCTTTTGTTCTTAAAATAATCAAGCCAAAGTGACACATTTTCGGGTGACCAATCCTGATCCCCCACACAAGAAAATATGAAGACAAAAGCAATTGCAGCATGAAGAATCTAAGTTAGATACAAGTAAAAATACAATTAATGGAATATGAAGAGAACAAAAACCTTGAAAGGGATACAGGGAGGGTGGGATCAGGCAATGGACTAGATGAGATCTTGAGGTCCCCATCTCTCTGAGCCAGGCAGGGGGTCCTGGGTCATCTGGACTCCCCGGGGAGTGGATGTCTGAGTGCTCCTGGCAAAGCCTGTCCTTCCTAGGCATCTTAGAAGTTCTGTGGCTTGTGGGCTGAAAGCTTAATTGACCTTCCACAGAAAGCCCAGGGAAAGGATATGTTACATAATGATTCAGTGATGCGCTCCCTGTGGGCCCTGCAAATTGAGCTCAGAGAATGTTTGAAATGATCTACAGTCATCAGGAAGAAATTGGAGTAACTCAGATGATGAAATTCTTGCCCTGCAAGCCAGAGGCTGAGTACTCAGCAACCGGTCCAGAGAGAGAGGACAGGGGAGTGAGTGGGAGGGAAAAACAGACTAAGAATGGGTTATCACCTGGACATCTGTACCTCCAGCCCAAGAAAAGAGATCAGCAGTGGAAGTGGATCTCGGGGTCCCCATTTGGAGGCCAATAGTAAAAAGAAGTCAAGGGAAGCAAGATTCTCTTAAGTATTCTTTGTTTCCCATCCCTGAAAAGAAATCCAGGGTAGCAAAGTGGTTTACCCATATCTTCCTGCTGCCCTCCCATAGTATGGTGCAGGCCCCCATCCAACCGAAGAGGATCTGTCCCACATTGAGGAATTTCAAAAGAAGGAAATTGGGGAGAAGCATTAATATAACCATTCATTCATTTGTTCCACATTTGTTGAGATTCTACTCTATGCCAGGCACTGTGCTGGACACTTAGGACACGCAGAGAAATTAGGCACTGTCCCTGCAGTGGATATGGACAAGAGGACCAGCTGTTGCAATACAACGGTGTAGAGTGGTACGATAGAAGGAGGTAACGAGTACTGGAAGAGCACAGAGGTGGAGCACCTAAGTCAGTCTTGGGGCTTGGGTGAGACCACACTGATCAGAATCTTGAAGGAGAGCAGGAGTAACTAGGTGGGAGAGGGAGTTGTGAAACGGCCTTTTGGGCGCAGGGAACATGAATGAAGAGGGGTGGGGTTATGGAAGATTACAGTGTGTATGGGGCACGGGACACACAGGGTGCAGGTGGAGTGTCGGGATATGGAAGCTGGAAAGGTCTTGAAGGGCTGTGTGTGCCATGTTAGAGAAGGAAAAGGGTTTGTGCAGGAGGGGGGATGGTCAGTGCTGCCCTCTAGAGAGAAGGTTCTGCTGCAGTGTGGGGAAGGGACGGGATGGGAGAGCAGCAGGCTGGAGGCCCAGATCCCTCAGGGGACTCTTATGGAGGAGCTGAACTAGTGAGGCAGGAACAGAAAGACTGGGATGGAGTCATGAGATATGGGTGAGTGCAGTCAACAGGACCTGGAACTTACAGGATACATGGATTGAGAGTCAAGGATGGGGAGAAGGAAGGAGCAAGGGAGTGGGGAGGAGAGACAAGGAAGTGGGTGGAGGTTTATGGAGGGGATATCTTCCTCCTATTCTGGGAAATAGCGTGCCCATCACTTCCCAGAATTGTTGGATCATAATCTAGGTTGGAAGGGACCTTCGAGGTGACTTATTCTAACCTCCTGCCTAGTATAGGCACCTCCTCTCCAGCCCCCTCCTGGTGCTCAGTCATCCAGCTTCTTCATTCACTCAAGCATTCAACTCATAATTATTGTGTACTTAGCACATGCCCGCCATGCCAAGCCCTGGGGATATGGTGCTATAAGAGGGCTAATGGGGAAAAATGAAGAATGGCCAGAGAAGAATGAAAGAATGAAGGCATTTGGAAAATAGGGACCAAATGAAGGCTTAAGGAATAAGGATCCTGTAACACCATGACCTACCTACACCTTCACCTATGCATCTCCAGCTAGTGTGAGGAGGCCAGGTGTTTACCACAAATCCCATTCAGTCACAGGATTCCAGCTGTCCCTGGAAGGAAAAGTGACATTGGTGAGGCAGTTTCCTTCGGCAGAGGCCATCCACAAAGGACTGATGGTTGGGGGCTATCTTCTGGCAGCCCTTCCAGCAGCTGGGCGAATAAGTCCCTTGTTCCTAATGGAAGATCTGGTGGTACATCCCAGTGTTTACCACAGACAGTGTGTATCTAGTGTATCCTGAGTGTGTTGATGTGTGTCTATTGGCATGTGTGTGTGTATCTCTGTGTGTGCATGCCTGTATATCTGTTAACGTGTCTGTGTGTAGGGCTGTCCTCTCTTGGGACAGAGACTGTGACAGCTCTGCAAGGGGCCAGGAGGTTAGCCTTGCCCTCTGACACCTGATCGTCCACACTGCTTTGGTGGGCCCTCCAATTTCTCCCTGTCCCCTGCCCAATTTGAGCCTGCAAAAAGGTGTAGAATATGGGATTTGGAGTAGGGGTTGTCCGTGGACTCTCTATTTCTGTTTTCACTTACTGAGAAGGGATGAGAGAGAGCACTGTCCTTTAAGGCTCTCTTGTGCAAATTAGAAAAAGGAACTCCTTACTAGCAGACCTCGTGTGCATGCATAGCCTGGCAAGCAGATTGGACAGATTCAGCCCCCACTGGACCGCTCTACTGGGCACCCTCAAAGTCTGTCTATCTGGACTATATTTCTTGAGCTATGACAGTGTGACTAGGGCTTTTGAGGCCATGTCTCCCTGAGGAAATCTTCTCCATCTCCAGGACCTGACCTTCCTATCATACTGTCGTCAGAAATCAAGATGACAGTACCTGCCGTGAGGCCAGGCTCCTGGGGCAGACTCCTGCCCAAAGCCTCCTGGAAGTCTTGACTCCCCAAATTCAGGACCTAAGGATGGCCTTGGGGAGAGCTGATGCTAGTAAGAAATGGAACATCTCCTGGCAGTCAGTGCCCACATCTGTCTTCTGCATCAAGGGACACGTGTCCAGCACAGTCTTTTCACATAGCATGCCCAATGACCAAATGGACCAAGGAAGAGAAATCAACAGGGATGAGGGTCCCTGACCCAACTGTTCAGAGATGGGAAAACGAGGTCACTGGATGTTCTGGACTTTCTGGCATTAGATCCAGGATGGATTCTATCAGTGGTTCATCCAAACTTTGTAACCTGATGCTTCATCCAATACTCTTAAGGAGCCTGTGACACACTGTCATAGAAATAAAAACTCTCTTTCCAAAGGTTTATGTTGTCATGTTATTTTACACATGTAATTATTGGTTATGGCAGACTAACCCTATAGGGAAGAACATAGGGCAGAGTGGCAGAAGGTTTAGTGTCCTTGAATTCTTGAACGCTGGGGCCATATGAAGCATGAGATCATCTCATCCAGTGCTCATAGCTTACAGCCTAGGGCAGAATTCTTGTTTGATTTCTGGGGGACTGGAATTGGCCACCCCAGGATAAGTCTCTTTGGCATGAGGATTATTTTGGGCTGGTTACTTTTAAAAACTGCAGACAGGAAAGAAACTCTGAAAAGTAGAATTTACTTACCCTTTGTTAAGAGACATTTACATTTGTAAAGGAAATCTCCATCTGTAAAGCTGTCTCCCTCTCTGTACCAGGAAGAGGGGGGATGACCTTATCTCTAGAAACTCTTATCAATGTGGAAGGCAAGGACTTAAATCCGCATAATAACCTTACTCTTGTTTACTGTACTTTTCTGGTAACCTCCCTGTAACTGACTCCTCCCACACCCAACATCCTCCATTGTCTTTAGCTGAAGATGATATTTAAGGTGGAGGCTTCAGCATTTTGGTGAGTTGCTCAGTTTGCCTGAGTCTCTCCCATGTATACATGGTATAAAGCTTTGTTTAACTTTTTCCTGTTATTCTGTCTCATGTGAATTGAATTCATTTTCCTGCCAGAAGGACCCAGAGCGGGTAGAGGAAATGTCTTCCTCCCCTACAGATTCAACCCACAACATGAACAATGAGAACACATTTACGCAGGGCATGCCATCTCCTGCCTATCTCCTACTGCCAGTCTACTGCATCCTACTGCTGGCCTGGAGCTCATGGGATGTGGTGACTTACCCAAGATCACACAACTGCTCAGAGACAGGATCAGGATCAATGCTCAGGGCTCCTACAGCAGAGCAGTGCTCTCATCCCTAGAAATCTCTGGTTCTCTTCTGATCTACATGATCAGGAGAGATGAATGAATACCATGAACTTTCTTGTGACCTTGATGAGGTAACAGCTTACACAAGGCCTCTATACTTCCTTATACATGTGCATGCACACACACGAGCTTAGACTCTTAGACTACAGAGAGGGTCTAGGTCTTACTCTTTTATCATTTTGGATTCCACCTAACTCAATGTTTGTCACTGCTCAATAAATGCTTGTTGAATGAACAAATGATGACTATTAATAGATGTTTACCTTCCCAAGATTCCTGTGGTCTTCACCATAACCTTGATTCAGAGTCTCAACTAGACTGTTTTCACAGGAGGGAGGAGAGAGGGAAGAAAGGAAAATAACACATTTGTTAACATTATGGCAGGCACTTGAATGTATTTCATCTCAGCTAATCTCATTTTAAAGTGAGCAATCTCAAGTGAGCAGACATCACTCCATAAAGGCGTGACCGTACCATCCCCCGGCTCCCAGACATAAGAGTTTTAAGGACAGTAGGCTTATGACTTCTGCATCAATTTCTGCTTCTACTCATCCCCAGAAGATCTGAAAAAGAAAACAACAGCAGAACTTCTGAAGACCAAAAGCTCGGAATCCTAAGCTTGTAGTCTTCCCCCTTTGTGAGATGGGAGAAGCAGGAGAATATTAAGAGGAATGAAGGCAGGAAGCTAAAAATATCTTCAAAGCTTATGTAAATTCAGCACACATAGAGGCACTGGCCTTTGGGCTCCAGCTGTTCTCAGGACTGACTTAGATGCCCTTGACATGGAGATCCAGACATTCTCAGAACCCGCCCACCATTTGTAACCTTTTAAAAATCTTCCTAATTGTGTTCCATGTTCTTTAAATTTATCACCCTTGGGAGTTGAGCTACAATATGGTAATGAGACCATTGAAGAGTCCCAGACATCCCTCCTCCCCGAGCCTCTTGGGAGAACAGTGCGAGGTCAGAGACATCCATCCATGGAAGAACAGGCGCCTTTGAGAGGGGCTGTACCCCTAAGCATTAGCATGTTAATAGAGAGAGAATCAAAGGATCACTCAATCAACATCCAATGAGGGTATCATTTCAATCAATAGCACAGCTCATAAAAGTCCCGATGCCACCGACACTGCATAAAAACAATTCCTAATTGAGAATTAAACAAACTTTGATGCAATTCTGAATTTCAGCCTTTAAAATAATGCCACGTTCAGAAACACATTTGGCTTCATGATTCGCTCTGGCGGCTTGTATACATTTAATGGGTATTTTTCCTCACAGCTGACACTTTCCCTTCCTGGTTCACATAGGAAAGTGAGACGAGTGTCACTTCCCCAAAGGCCACAGAGCTAAGTTAAGTGACTCTGGATAGGAAGGGGGCTCTAACTGAGCAAATGTTAACCTTAGGTGACCTAGAGTGGGACTGGGTCCTGGTCTTTCTGTTTTGTAACCAAAACTTGCTGAGTGCCGTTCCGCTCTTTGGTACTTGGGATGCTGGCGGCCAGACTGGCAGACAAATAGCTTTTAATGCACTGATGACACAGTCTTCCTGACATTAAAGGCATGGCCATGAACCAGGTGGCAGATTACTCTCAGAAAGAACAGCTCAATATCAATTGTGCTAAATTCAAATAGTCATATTCGGCAGAGGCTATTCAGCATCCAGATGGATACGATTTGAATATCCCCATTCAATAGGGCAATTCATTTCATCATGCAGAGTCCTTCTATAGCCAACTCATCTTAATAGAGCTGGGAAGACCTGGTCCTGGCCAAAATTAAGTATCTTCAGCCGGAATATTAAAGTAAAAGCAGGAACTCAAAATCCTCCAAGTCAACACCTTCTCATCCTTCTGTTAGATGGTTAGAACTCTTGAAATTTCTGTTGAAAATCTGGTCAAGCTTATGAACAAATACAAAATAACTTCTTTGGAACAATCTTGACTCTGCCTGTGAACACTCTAGGAGCCTTCTGCCACCTTGGAGAGTGGGGGTGACCTCCACCAGAGAAGGTGGTAGTTCGGCCTCCTTAATGTTCACAGCTAAACATCACCTTTGCCTCCTTTTCATTTGGTAGTTAAGGAGTGTGGTGGTCCTTTTCATCAACCCCAGCAAGCATTTGTCCTGGCAGCACTTACCTCAATCTCACGGCCAAATGTGCAGCCAACACACCAGGAGGGGTTGTCCAAGGGCCATACCAGCCACTCCTTCCTCCATTCAGACACAGCAAATTGGTTGCCAACTGGCTGAATTCAGCCACAGATGTGTGTGAGGGGCTCGTCCATCTCATCACACACACACACACACACACACACACACACACACACAATGTGGTTTTCAAAATGTAGCTGTGAATGACTTTAGGTTAAGACCTTCGCTTTCTGGGTTGCCACAATCCCCACCAAGTCTCGTTCCCACACCCATTTGACTTCCTTCATTCACCCTATCTGTTTGGACATGGAGAATGTTTGAGTTTGTAAAACCCTGCTGGAGTCTGTAAATTTTAAACATATTTTAAATCTTATCTCTCAGAAACATGTATACTGGAGCAACAGGTGGTTTCTTTAGGGTAACACAATAGGATTACAGCCAGTGGGCAAATTAATAGCAACCTCAGGCCATCTAATTACTTCCCTCTGGCTTAAAATATACAGGTGGGGCTGAAGAGGGGGGAGTCTAGGGTTGGTAACAACTCTTACTTTTCTGCTGCTCCTTTCTGACAGTGAAAATAGTCCCTGGATGCTTGATTCAGTACTGCATTCATCTCCTCAGGCTGTCTAACAGAGTACCACAGACTGTGTGGCTGAAATAACAAAAATCTATTTCTCACAGTTCTGAAGCCTTAAGTCCCAGATCCCGTTGCCGATGTTGGTTTCTAACGAGGCCTCTTTCTCGTGTGCAGACTTCCACTTTCTGTGTGTGCATGGAGATAGCGAGCTCTGGTGTCTCTTTTTCTTCGTATAAAGACACCGGTCCTATCAGATTAGGGCCCCACTTTCATGACCTTATTTAACCTTAATTATCTCCTTAAAGGCCCAGTCTCCAAATACAGTCGCATTGGGGTTAGGGCTCCAAGACACAAATTTGGGGGGTGGGGGATGGGACACAATTCAATCCGTAACAAGCGCTAACAGGAAAGTTTATGTGCAATTGTTGCTAACACCCCTCTGCCGTTGTGCCAACATCAAGAACGGCAAATACGTTAATGTTAGATATTAGGTTAATTCTATTTATTATTGTCTACTAATATAGGATATTAATTATATTACTGTTAAGAATAGGAGTCAATTATATTAATTACTCTGATCCCATGTCTATGGCAGACATTGCTATTCAATAATGACACTCTTTCCTATTGAGCCTAGATGAGGCCACAGAAAGCTTCTCAACACAGTACTGAGGCAGCTATTATCAACCAACTGAATTTGGTACAGGAGATATGACATACTTAACGGTTGTAGTCCACAGCCAGGCCTCCTCCACCTCGGGTAAGGATCTAGGAGCTGGGTGAATATTCAGGAGTGGCTGGCGTATACTGGTGTTGTCGAGCTGTGGCTTCCTGTGGTGCTTACATGCTGGTCAGAACATCTGACCCACAGGGACTTTTAACTGACAAAGTCTTGCTGGAAACTCCCTTTCCTTGATTCTATATCAGGAAATTAATCCTCTCACAGCATTTTCTTTTTTCCTACAAAGCTATGAGAGTTCCCAAACCAAAGATAATGCTTGGAGTCATCAGCCTTACTTCCTGAGTTGAGGAGGGGCTGTTGTCTCATAAATTGTCTCTTCTCAGTTTCCACTTAAACATAGTCTGGGAATGCCATCTTTTCCCTTAGAAAGTGAGTGGGGTACTTTTAATAAATAATCTATCAGTGGCTGAGTCAGAGAACTGGGTTTATCCCTAATTAAATTCACCAATCATCAGTTAACCCCTATTATGGGCCAGTCCCCAAGCCTTCTCTTAGTGTTCTCCAGTAACAGCTGTTGTATCTTTTGAAATGATGAAAGGCACTCGAGTTTAAAGCAAAGGCTTGTCAATAGTTGTCATGCTCTATTTTACCACAATAACAAATCCCAAGTCCCAAAACCTGCATAATTTAAAATATGAGAATACCCATGATTTCGACTTCCCCTTCAGTTTCAACTTCTCTCCCAAACTCCAGACCCGTATTTCCAATTACGTATTAGACATCTCTTTTTGAATATTCTAAAGGAAACACAAATGTAACAGCTGCAAAACTGAGCTCTATCTTTCTATTCTATCCTCCTACAAACTTGTTTCTTTTTCTAAATCCTCTGTCTCAGTTAGTGGTATCACTGTTCGCTGAGCTTCCCAAGCTAGAAGCCTTGATGATTTTGCCCCTCACATTCAGCCAGTCTCCAAAAGTTTCAGAATAAGCTTGTGAACCTGACCCCTTCCCTGAAGGCCCATGGTCACTGTCTTAGCTCAGGACTTGCTTTTCTCTCTCCTGAACTATTGCAACAACTTCTCAAGGATTCTCTCTGTCACCCAGTCTTTTCCTTTACTCCTGTACTGCCATCAGTGTCTTCTTCCTGGCCATTTTCTACTTAAGGACATTTGCTGGCCTGTCAACGCCTATAAAATAAACACCAAATTACATAAAGTAGCTACAAGGTGCATTGAAATCCAGCTCCAGTCTTTTCTATCCTCATCTCTTACTTTCCATTAGGACCACCATGGCTCAGTTGTACTGAATTTCTAATTCTTTCTAAAACAGGTTATGCCCTTTCATAACTCATGCTTTTCCACTTATTATTTCTTCTGCCAGAAAACCTGTTTACATAGTTTACTTCTCTACCTAAAACTTAACTTTCATTTTTTATGAATTCATTCAGATATCAACAATTCTCTGGCCATCCACCCTACAATGAAACCTTTCTTGATCTTTCTACCTTCCCTTAGCTGCTTTTTAAAAACTGTTTTCCCTAGAAAGTATCCAGTTATACTTACGTTATTTGTTAACAGGTTTATCTCTGCCCATCGCTCTGAACTAATTTAGGTCTAGGACCATATTTTTTCATAGTCCCATTACCACACACAGTAAATGGCACAATGTTGATAGTCATTAAATATTAATAAAGTAGGTGGTGAAATATGAAAGTGGAGTAGGCAACCAATATGGGCTGGTGAAAGATTTCCACTGAACTGTTGTACTACATCAAGACTCTTTATTTAACGGCTGTGAGCTCCTCAGGTATAAAGTAATAAAGAGAAGAGCAAGGCTGTTCTACTTTGTGTTACTTAATAATTTTAGGACCTCATGATGCCTTCAACTTTTGCCATTTCCTTTCAGTTTTACTGTTCTGCCCTCACCATAACCACCCTATCTTATAATAAGCAGCATTCTTAGAGGACCAGGAGAGACAAGCCAAATCACGCAATCTTTGCCCCCAGTTTGGAGTGGCCTTCGCTAGTCTTACCCTAGGATAGTGTCATCTTGTGGGCTTTTTGCGTCTTGTGGTGAACCCCACTTGCCCACAAGCGCTGAAATTGTTACAGATGACGTGGCAGATTGGCTTTTCCAAAGGTGGCTGCGGCAGTTCTTCCCGTCCCACTTGGTCTTCTACAATGTGACCTTGATCAAGACCTCACCACTCTCTTCCTCTTGAATCTTAGCACACTGTGGTTGCTTTGATCAATAGAGATGAAGCAGCCTTCAAGAGCAATTGATGAAGACTCGGCGGACAAAAAGGACAAGACTGGAAAAAAAGATGACCCTTGCTATGTAGTGACAGAAAGGTTGGCAACACTGTTTTTTTGTAAAGCAATTGTTTATGCAATTACACGGAAAATAAAAATAAACCTAATGAAACAGCAGATTTGGCTAAAGACATTTTCAAGCAGAATGTCAAAGTGCCAACTGACTTATTTTATCCTCATAAAAGGAAACATTCAGTATTAAAGAAAACTTAGAGGAAATAAAAAGGACCCAAGACTTGGTGGATTGGAAAATAAAACTATTTGTGACCTGCATTCTCCCACAGCAGAAAATTCTCAAAAACAGAAATGGCCTCAGGGTGAAGCTCAAATCCAGGGTGCTAAAATATGAAGACTTCTCAGGGTAAATACAAAGCCAAGGTTATGACTGTAAAACTCTTTATTAGGACCTTAGAAAGATCAAAACTGATGTTTCAAAGGCTCTTTCAGATAGACAAAAGCACTTCTAAGTATCTTAAGGGCGTTCCATACAACTCAATAGCAAAAAACGAATGATTAAAACACTGCAGAAGATCGAATAGATATTTTTCCCAAGAAGACATAAATGACCAACAGGTACATGAAAAGATGCTCAACATCACTAATCATCAGGGAAATGAAAATCAAAACAACAATGAGAGATCACCTCACACCTGTTAGAATGATTATTATCAAAGAGACAAGAGATAACGTGTTGGTGAGGAGGTGGAGAAAAGGGAACCCTTGTGCACTGTTGATGGGAATGTAAATTGGTTTAGAAACTATGGGAAACAGTATGGAGGTTCCTCAAAAAACTAAAAGTAGAACTACTATATGATCCAGCAATTCCACTTCTAAGAATTTATCCAAAGAAAATAAAAACACTAACTTAAAAAAATACATGCACTCGCATGTTCATTGCAGCATTATTTACAACAGCCAAGATATGGAAACAAACTAAGTGTCCATTAATGGATGAATGCATAAAGAAAATGTGGTACATATATACAATGGAACATTATACAGGTATAAAAAGATGAAATCTTGCCATTTGCAACAACGTGGATGGACCTTGAGGGCATTATGCTAAGTGAAAAAAGTCAGAGACAAATATTGTATGACATCACTTATATGTGGAATCTCAAAAAAACAAAACAAAGCCAAGCTTATAGATACAGGGAACAGTTTGGAGGTTGCCAGAGGTGGGGAGTGGAGGGTGGGTGAAATGGGTGAAAAGGGTCAAAAGGCACAAACTTCCAGTTATAAAATAAATAAGTCATGGGATTGTAATGTACAGCATGGTGACTATAGTTAATAATACTGTGGTTGCATATTTGAAAGTTGCTAAGAAAGTAGATCTTAAAAGTTCTCATCACAAGAAAAAAAAATTTGTAACTATGTATGGTAATGGATGTTAACTAGACTTATTATGGGGATCATTTCACAATGTATACAAATATTGAATCATTATGTCATATACCTGAAATTAATATAATATTGTATGTCAATTATACCTCTATTTTAAAAGATGTGAAGAAAAAAGACGTTCCTTACAGATCTTTTCTGCTAAACAACAAGATTTCTAAGACTCTTAAGGGTGTTGTCTCATAGCAGCCTTACACACTCCAAGGTAACAAGGGGCTTATCTCACTAAATTAGATCACCTGGACCTAATTTAGTAGACAAGATCTTAGACTTTGAACTGATGACACAGTGGGATAAAACTTTGAAGGTTTTGGGGAGAGAGCTGACTGAATGCATGTGAGGATGGCTATGAATTTTTGTGCCCAGAGGCAGATTATGGCAGATTATCTTTTCCCAAGACGACTACAACAATATCTCACATCTCACAGGCACTTTTACAATGTAAACTTGCTGACACGCTATCACGAGATGGAGCCTAATTCCCTTCCCTTGGATCTAGGCGGGCTTGTGACTGTTTTAGCCAACAGAGTAAAGAGAAAATAATAGCGTGTGTCTCCCAAGGCTGGGTCATAAAAAGTGATGCAGTTTTGACCTTGTACTCTAGGACACAGTGTAAGAAGTCCAATTACCCTGAGGCCACTGTGAGAAAACCCAGGCCACAGGGAGAGACCATATGTAAGTGCTCTGGTTGACAGGCCCATATGAGGTCACAGATGATAGCTCTATTAACTGCTGAATATGTCAGTGAAGATATCTCCAGATGACTCCAGCCCCCAGCCATTGAGTCACAGCCAGCCACTGAGATTTCCAAGCTTAGGTACCAGACATCATGAAAGCGAGATAAGCCAGCTCACGGTGCTCTGTATGAATTCCTGGCTCCCATATCCATGACTATAATAAAATATTTTTAAGCCGCTTTTTAAAAGTAATTTGTTACACAGCTATAGAAACTGAAACACATGGACATAGGCTCTCTCAAAATTTTACTACTTATAATGTTACTTAAGTCTACCCCTTGCCCAGCATCAATAGAACAGGCAAATTGAAAAATTATATAAATCCTATATATAAACCAGAAGAAAGGAGAAGTCAAAATTCTGTAAAAGAGTGAGAATGTGGATTATTATTTCTGCATATATCTATATATTAGATAAGGAAAATATTAGAGGACAACGAAGTCATCTAGAGAACTAAGAAGAGTGAAATATTAACTAGACAAGATTGATTTCTGAATGCTGACATCTTAGGTGATATAATTTTCTTTTAGTTTTCTTTTCTTAGTTTTTCTAAAATTGAAAATCTGTCAAAAAGACTTCCATTTCTGGCAAAGATGGAACAAGAAACACCAGAATTAGCAAAATTAGTTCTAGATTAAATACTGCTGTGGTGCAGCCTAATAAATTTTAACAAGACTAAAAAGGCTCAAAGCATTTTCAAGGAACTGAAATTTGTCCCAGAAAAAAGATCAAGAAAATTTATAAGAATACATATATAAATATCCAGCCAATGCTTGACAAGGTACAATTCATAATGTCTGGCATCCAATCAAAAACTAATAGACATTAGAAGAAGTAGGAAAATATGACCCATAATGGGGAGAAAAATCGATTAATTGAAACCAACCCAGAACAGACACAGATGTTAGACTAGCAGAAAAAGGCATTAAAATGGTTCTTATAACTTACATCCATATGTTCAAAAAGTTAAGTAGAGACATGAGAGATATTAAAAAGACCCAAATAAAACTTTCACAGATGAAAACCATGATGTCTGAAATAAAAACCATACTGGTTGGGATTAATAGTGTATTAGAAATTGCAGAAGAAAAGATTAGTAAACATAAAGACATAGAAATAGGCACTATCCAAAATGAAACACATAGAGAAAAAAGAATTTTGTAAAATGAGCAATGAGACAATTACAAGCAGTGCATTTAACTGCAGTCCTTGAAGGAAGGAGATGGAAGAAAAACATTTGGAAAAACAATAGCCAAGTTCTTTTCAAATTTGATGGAAACTATCGACCCACAAATAAAAGAAGCTCAATAAACCCCAAGCACAAAAAAAATGAAGAAATGTACATCAAGGCACATTGTTATCATATTGCTCAAAATCAGTGCTAAAGAGAAAATCTTCAAAGCAACCTGGAGGTGAGTGTAGGGGAGATATGTTGTATACAAAGAAACTAAGATAAGGATGACAGCATATTTCTCATCAGAATCAATGTACATGAGAAGAGAGTGGAGCAACATCTTTAAGGCAGTGAAAGAAAAAACTCTCGCCTAGAATTCTATACCGAGTGCATCTATCTTTCAAAAACAAAGATAACAATAAAGACTCAGAAATACAAAGCTAGAAGAATTTATCATCAGCAGACTCATATTATAAGAAATGTTAAAGGAATTCCTTCAGGTAGAAGGAAAATGATACCGGATGGAAATCCTGATCTATACAAAATAAAGAAGAGCACTAGAAATGGTTACTGCGTAAGTAAATACGTGGGATTTCATTCTAACTATTTAAATCTCTTTAAAATAGAGTTGACTGTTTAAACCAAAATCATAATAATGTTGCAGGATTTATAACATATGTAAAAGTAAAATGTATGACGTAAATAGTCCAAAGAATGGAAAGGGAGAAATGTAAGTATACTGCTGTAAGGTTCTTACACTATAAGTGATGTTTGCTTGTTTGTTTTTATTGAAGTCACACTGGTTTATAGCATTATATAAATTTCAGGTGTACGTCATTATATTTTGATTTCTGTATCGACTGCATTATGTTCCCCACCAAAAGCCTAGCTGCCATTCATCATCATAAAAATGTCCCTCTTTACCCTTTTTGCCCTCCCCCCACGCCCCTTCTCCTCTGGTAACCACCAATCTGTTCTCCATATCTACGTGTTTGTTTACCTTCCACATATGAGTGAAATCCTATGATACTTGTCTTTCTCCATCTGACTTATGTTACTTAGCATAATATGCTCAAGGTGTATCCATGGTGTTGCAAATAGCAAGATTTCATCTTTTTATGGCTGAGTACTATGCCATTGTATTATATACCTCTTCTTTATCCATTCACCCATCAAAGGGCACTTAGGTTGTTTCCAAGTCTTTGCTATTGTGAATAATGTTGCAATGAACATAAGAGTGCACATATCTTTTCAAATTAATGTTTTCGTGTTCTTTGGATAAATAACCAGGGGTAGAATAGCCAAAGGTAGACTGTGATTAGCTAAAGATACATATTATCAACCCTAAGGCAAACACTAAAATAACAAAATAATGACTTACAGCTAATAAGCCAAAAATGAGATATAATGGAATTACAAAAAACATTCAATTGAGGGGCTGGTCCCGTGGCCGAGTGGTTAAGTTCGCGTGCTCCGCTGCAGGTGGCCCAGTGTTTCGTTGGTTCGAATCCTGGGCGCAGACATGGCACTGCTCGTCAAACTACGCTGAGGCAGCATCCCACATGCCACAACTAGAAGGACCCATAACGGAGAATATACAACTATGTGCCGGGGGGCTTTGGGGAGAAAAAGGAAAAAAATAAAATCTTTAAAAAAAAAAAAAACATTCAATTGAAAAGAAGGCATAAAAAGTGGAGAAAGGGAACAACAACAACAAAAAGAAAAGCAGATGGCACAAGGAGATAAAAATAGCAAGAGAACAAATGTTTAATCTAACATTATCAATAATCACATTAAACATAAGTGATCTAAACCAGGGGTCAGCAGACTAAGATCTACGGGTCAAATCTGGCCTGCAGCCTGATTTCGTATGGCCCTTGAGTGGAGAATGGTCTTTACATGTTTAAAGAGTCATTTAAAAGAAGGAGGAGGAGATAGCAGAAGAAACGGAAGCAGCGAAGATCATATAGGCTTGGCCCACAATGCCTAAAATATTCACTATCTGGCCCTTTACAAAAAAAGTTTGCCAAATCCTGGTCTAAACACTGGAATTAAAAGGCAGAGATTGTCATATCAGATATAAAAACAAGGCCCAACTATATCCTGCCTACAGGAAACACACTTTTATAAAACACAAAAAGGTTAAAAGTAAGGGAATGAAAAAATATACCACTAAGCAACATGAATTAATGCTACCAATGCTTGCACTAATCAAAGGAAGATGTTGTGATTATATTAGCATTATAAGAAGTAGACATTAGAGCAAACAATATTACCAAGAGTAAAGAAGGTAATTTTGTAATGGTAGAGGGTTCAATTTATCAGGAGGACATAATAATCCTAAGTGTTTATGCACCTAATAATAGAGTTTCAAAATATATGAAGCAAAAACTGAAAGAACTGCAAGGATCAATAAACTGATCCATAATTGTAATCAGAAATATCAAGATCCATCTCTCAATAATGAATGAAACAAGCAAGAGTTTAGAAGCCTTGAACAACACAATCGACCAATTTGACCTGGTTGACATTTCTAGAACCCTGCATTCAACAAGAGCAGAATACACAAGTCTCTCCAAATGAATACACAACTTTTACCAAAATAGATCTTAATCTGGTCCATTAAACGAGTCTCAATAAATTTAAAATTTAAAAGGATTCAAGTCATACAAAGTATGTTTTTTGACATAATATAATCAAATTTGAAATCAATAATAGAAAGATCTCTGGGAAAATCTCCAAATATTTGAAAACTAAATAATAGCCCAGGACAAAGAAGAAAAACTAAAATTATTTTGAACTGAATGGAAAAAAAAAATCCAACATATTAAAATTTGTGGGCCACGGCTGAAGTGGTGCTTGGGTGAAATTTGTACCACTAAATGCCTAATTTTGAAAAAAGAAAGGGCTCAAGTCAATGGCTTCAGCTTGCATCTTAAGAAACTACCCAAAAAAAGAGCAAATTAAACCTATAATAAGTGGAATAAATGAAATAATAAATATCAGAATGGAAATCAATGAATGAGAAAACAGAAAAACAATAGAGAAAATCAATGACACCTCTAGACAGACCGATGAGGGAAAAAAGAGACAAGAACCAAATTAGCAACATCAGGAATGAGAGAAATGGCATCAATACAAATTCTACAGACATTAAAAGGATAATAAGGGAACTTATGAATAGCTTTTTGCCAAAAGATTCAACAACTTACATGAAATGGACAATTTCCTTGAAAGACACAAACTACCAAAGCTCTCTCAAGAAGGAATAGCCTGAATAACTCCATATCCATTATAGAAATTAAATTTGCAGTTAAAAAACACTTCAATAAAGAAAAACTACAGACCCAGATGTTTTCGCCTATAAATTATACCAAACATTTCCAGAAAATGGGAGAGGAGGGAATATTTTCCAACTCATTCTATGAGGTCAGCAGTACCTTGACAATAAAATCAGACAAAGACGTTGGGAGAAAAGAAAACTACAGACTAATGTCCCTCATGAACATAGATGCAAAAATTGTAAACAAACTGGCAAACCAAATCCAACAAGATATAAAAAAGATAATATGCCTCAAGCTAGTGAGGTTTGTCCCAGGAATACAAGGTTGGTCTAACATATGAAGTCAATATAATACACTACATTAGCAAATAAGGAAAAAAACCTTTATATGGTCATTTCAATAGATGCAGAAATTGATAAAATCTAGCATCCATTCACGATAAAAACTCTTAGCAAATTGGAAATAGAAGAGAAATTCTTTAATTCGTAATGACACTACAAAAAAAAAAAAAAAACAACCCAACAGCTGACATTATTCCTAATGGTGACAAGCTGAGTGCTTACCCTCTCGAGACCAGGAACAAGGCAAGAATATTCACTCTTACCACTTTTATTCAACATGGTACTGGAAGTTCTAGCTATTGCAATAAGTGAAGAACAAGAAATAAAAAGCCCCCAGATTTGAAAGGAGGAGGTAGTACTGTCTTTATTTGCAGATGACATGATTGTTTATGTAAAAAGACAGTGAAATATGCCCCCCAAAATCTACTGGGATTAATTAAAATTTTTACAAGCTATCATTTGCAATAACGTAAAAAATATGAATACTTAGACATAAATCTAATAACAGATATGCAATACCTGCACATTGAAAACTATAATATGTTGTTGAGAGAAATTAAAGACCTAATTACATGGATGGATAATACTATGTTTATGGGTCAAACAACTCAATATTGTTATGCTGTTAATTCTCCCCAAATTGATCCATATATTCATGCAATCCTGATGTAATCCCAAAAAGCTGGTTCTAAAATTCTCACAGGAACGCAAAAGTCCTAGAATAGCCAGAACAACTTTGAAAAAAGAGAAACAAAGTGTGAGGACCAGTATTACCTGATTTTAAGACATTATTAAGCTACAGTAATCAAGAGAGTCTGGTACTAGTGCCAAGGTAAACAAATAGATCAATGAAACTGAATAGATAGCCCAGAAACAGACACATGTGTATATAGACACCTGATTTTTTTTTTTTCTGAGCAAGATTAGCCCGGAGCTAACTACTGCCAGTCCTCCTCTTTTTGCTGAGGAAGACTGGCCCTGAGCTAACATCCATGCCCATCTTCCTCTACTTTATACGTGGGACACCTACCATAGCATGGCTTTGCCAAGTGGTGCCATGTCCGCACCTGGGATCCAAACCTGTGAACCCCGGGCCGCCGAGAAGCGCAACATGCGAACTTAACCACTGGGCCACCAGGCCGGCCCCTAGACACCTGATTTTTGACAACAGTGCAAAGACAATCCAGTAGAGAAAAGATAGTTTTTTCAACAAAATGTACTGGAGTCATTGTAAATGTATGTCCCCAAACAAAAAAGAACTTTAGTTCATACTTTCTACTATTTTTAAAAAATTAACTCAAAATGGATCATAGATCTAAATATAAAACCTAAAAACTACAGTAATTCTAGAAGAGAACATAGGTAAAAATATTTGTGACCTTGAGTTAGGCAAAGATTTCTTAGAAATGACGTCAAAGCATGATCCAAAATAGAAAAAATTGATAAACTGGATGTCACGAAAATTTTGAAACTTCTGGGGCCGGCCTGGTGGCATAGTGGTTAAGTTCTGCACATTCCACTTCAGTGGCCCGGGTTCACGAGTTCAGATCCCAGGCGCAGACCTACACTTTTCATCAAGCTATGCTATAGCAGCATCCCACATACAAAACACAGGAGGATTGGCAGTGGATGTTTGCTCCGGGCCAATTTTCCTCACCACACACACAAAAAAAATTAAAAACTCCTGCTTTTCAAAAGACACTGTTAAGAGAATGAAAGGACAAACCACAGACAGGGAGAAAATACATGCAAAACACATATCTGATAAAGGACTTGTATCCAGAATATATAAACCACTCTCAAGACTAAGTTAAATAAATATACAAATAATGGGCAAAGGAGTAGAATGACACTTCATCAAAGTATGCACATAGATATCAAATATGCACATGAAAAGATGATTAACATCCCTAGAATTTAAGATAATGCAAATTAAAACCAGAACGATATGCACTATCCACCTATTAGAATGACTAATAATAAAAAGACTATCATGAGGCCGGCTTGGTGGCGTAGTGGTTAAGTTCACGTCCTCTGCCTCAGCCGCCCAGGGTTCACAGGTTCGGACCCCAGGTACACACCTAGCACCACTCATCAAGCCATGCTGTGGTGGCTCCCAATAAAATAGAAGATGGGCACAGATGTTGGCTCAGCAACAACCTTCCTCGAGCAAAAAGAGGAGGATTGGCAGCGGATGTTAGCTCAGGGCCAATTTTCCTCACCAAAAGAAATAAATTAGTTAATTAAAATTAAAATGTCAAAGAAACTGTTAAGAATACATAATTTGCACCACACTGTGGCCCCTAAAAGAAAACTTAAGCCTGAAAAGGTTGCCTGTAGAAACAGAAGATTTTTTTTTCTGTAAGCTGAAGGAAGATAATAGAAAACCTTGGTCTGTGAGGATACTGCTGCAAGGAGAGAGGATGCTCAGCGTGCCAGGCATATGGACAGAATTAATGCTCTTTTCTCCCTTTCTGCTCCTGTCACTCGATTTAAACGGGGCTATAGAGTCTCCCAGGAGCAACAACTGGACTGCTATCTTTCGTAGGTAAGGGGTGCGCTCAGGGTTTCCCAACACAAGTGAGAAAGGTGATGGAGCCCATGAGAGAGGAGGCTGGGAGCCAGATACAGCATGAGGACGAAAGGAAGGAGGGGAATTGGTGGCTCCAGATGCATCTTGCAGCTGTTGTGGGAACCCAGCCCAACTCAGCTACCATGGTGCTGTGTGTGCCCCCAAGGAGAAAAGGGACAGTGTATGTGAACTGAAAGGACTGATTCACAGAAGTCAGAAGCATTTTGGGATCCGAGCCACCCAGCTGGGACATGCTGTTGGTCTGAATCACAGCACCTTCTCCGCTGAGTACAATAGTTCACCTCCTTACAGACGGCGGAGCTGCCACGGCCTTGCGAACACCAAGGGCATCTTCTGCCCTCTGTGCATCCCCTGCACGGCCGCTCCAAGGGACAGCAAAGAGAATTCGTCCCAGCCCAGTGAGATGGACAGCAATGGCCTGGGCTGCACAGCAGTGAAAGGACTCAAGGTGGAGAAGAGAGCTGGGCCAAGAAGCTCTAACAATGGAGCCCAAGTAACAAGCCTGAGCCTACCTCCCACCACCAAAGCCCTCACTTGAGAAAAATGAAGAGAGAAGTAATAGTCCCTATTTTCTTTCCAAAAAAACCATTATTGCCCAGGCTGACCCAGAGGTGACCTGCTCTGAGGTGGCAGTGATGGACTCACAGCTCTGCAGGGTTAAGGTCCCAGGGATCTGGAATAAGGAGCCATGGTGTAGACCATGACAACAAGGCATTGCTCCCACCAGCAGCTCAGGAGTTCTGGCTGGGCTAGCTTAACAGCAGGGGAGGACCAAAACTAATTCTTGATGCATTTAAGGCAATCTCTGGAGAATTCCCACATGGACGCAGGAAACCAGAAATCTATTCATGCACTTTAGATAAGAATATATGATGACTATCAAAATTTAAGTTTTGATATTAATATCATGCATATGTACTTATAGGCTGGGAGATAACTGAAATGAACCCAAATTAGTATCTCAGTTAACAGGAGCATATTTCCTCCTATAGAAGGAAGGGAAAAACAACAACAAAACCCTCTCAATGTAGTGGTCCATATTCAGAGACATGTGCCTGGAGATCAGAACGGATTTAGACTGAGCTCCTACGTGATAATTCCACAAAATGATAATAATGTGCCCCAGACCTTGTTATAATGTAACATCCACAAAATCAAAGTAAACAGCTCTGTTTAGACAGAAACATAGACTAAAATTTCTCAAGCACATTCACTATGAGTTTTTAAAAATTGTTTTTCTGTTGGGTCCTCAAGACTTAAACAAACCTGCTCTTCCTAGTGAATAACAGTTCCACTGTGTGTGGATATTGGTGAACAAGGGTGGTCTCTCTCTCTCTTGATAACAGAACAAAACTGAATGAAACTTTACCAGAAAGCATTTAGATCAGACAGCAGGAGAAACGCCTGATAGAAAGAGGCATAAAGTCCTGGAGTCATTGTCTAAGTGACAGTATAAACTCCTTGCTGTTCAGGAACACCTGTCAGTTGGGGACAGAACCATCTCCAGACATCCTGACAATTCAAAGAAACATAAACAACAAAAACTGGCATTGCAACACATTCTTCTCTTGTTTACTCTTCTGTCCCTAAAACCAAATTTTTTATGTATTTATTTATGTTTTTATTTATTCATTTATTGAGGAAGATTAGCCCTGAGCTAACTACTGCCAATCCTCCTCTTTTTTTTTTTGCTGAGGAAGACTGGCCCTGAGCTAACATCCATGCCCATCTTCCTCTACTTCATATGTATACATGGGACACCTACCACAGCGTGGCTTTTCTCAAGCGGTACCATGTCGGCATCCGGGATCCGAACCAGCAAACCCCAGGCTGCTGAGAAGCGGAACGTGCGAACACACCACTGCGCCACTGGGCTGGCCCCAACCAAATATTTTTTAATATCCGTTTGATACGTTAAGTAATAAAAGCAGAGTCCATCCTTTCCACAAACAGATATTTTGTTAAGAATTCAAATCAGACTGGCAGAATCTCCCGATTTGCTCATTGCTTATGTATCTTAATCATGACATATCTTCTTACATGTTCCAATTCAGCAGTCTCCTTCTCTTAGCTGGAGATGTTTAATCTAGCCAAGAGAACATATTTCCTCCCTGAAACACGGCCTTGACAGCAAGGCAAAGTGTGATTAAGTTGTGTCACAAATAGGTGCAGCTCAATCCATCTGGCAAAGGGGAGTCTGTGCCGCCTAATTAGGAAATTTAATGATCTGATCTGATCAAACATCCATTTACAGTTTTGATAAGGGAAATTACTCAATTAGATTACTGCAAATGGGTGCGAGCTGGTCTCCTAACAAAACCCATGGAGGCAGAAATATGGACCTGGGGATGGCGAGCTTTGTACACATCTAGGTCAGAGATGCGTATTGTAGCAACGGAATGCCACACGACTTTCTGAAGATTCTTGGCCAATAACTTGTGAAACACTGATCTGATTTGCTTGGAAATTTTTTAAATAATTGGCTCCTGCCGGCTGAGGCCCCATGCCAATACCGCATGGTAATTCATTCGTGACATTCCTCGAAGAGAGAATCTGCCGGAAGAGCTGCAGTAATATGTTTAGGGAATAATCATGCCATCCTCTGAGTAAGATGCATAAAAAGAAGCAAACAGTGGGAAGCCAGCAGAGAGGGCTCTGGGTTTCCAGGGAAAAGATTCTCAATTTAAATGGAAATTGTATGACTCTTCCTCCTTTCTCCTTTCCCAGGCTCCAAGCAAGACACTGGCTGGGACCGTTTCAAGATCAAGTATACAATCCCAGAGATGATTATTTAGGTCTCCAGGATTGCTATTTATTGACCAAAACTCCGCAGGCTATGATGGTGACTTGGTAAAGAATCCACTTGAGGCATCATTTTCTGGGTTTTTGTAGCTGTCACTTGATTCTTGGGAAGCTTTTCAAGAAATACGTGTATCCTTTGGGAAACAAAAGAAAGCACCAAGGTAATCTAACTTGTTTGGGAATAGTAAGAATTGTGTTGTAGCTCAGAGCTAGGGTGAGGAACTCAAAGAGAATATACAACAGGTATCAAGATCATAAGAAGGCAAACAGTGGAACTAGGGCTGGTCTCAAAAGAAAGAAAGAAAGAAAAAGAAAAAAGAGAAGGAAGAAAAAGTGAGGGAGGTAGCGAGAAGGGGAGGGAAAAGGCAAGTTTCTCGTGAAGATTCATAGGAAGAGGTGTGAAGAAAGGCAACATCATAAACTGAGCAACAGGACAGTCCAAGAGGGAACGTGGTTGTTCTGGTACCACACTGAGTCCAGGACATAGAAAAACAGCTCCGTCCCTATTTGCCACCAACTGCAAATGGAGATGGCATTCTCCAGGAATTAACATGTCAAGGAAGCCATCAGGGACACAGTAGAGGCACCTGGAGCTGAGCACTGGTCTCTGTACCTCGTGGTGTGAACAAGGCATTCAGGCCACTTACTCTTAACAACCCACTGCTGGATGCCATTTTCAAATCTCAACTCTTGGGTTTTCTCATCTGCAAGGACACAGAAAGATGGCATCAGTAACCAGTGGTCTAGGGGTAAGAAAAGCAAGATGGAATCCCAAAACTAGGAAACATCAACAAAAATAGCCCACGCTGATAATGTCCTAAATGTCTTAATTGGTGGACCTTCAGCTCCAAGTATGCTGGAAGATCAATACAAGGAGAATGGAAGAGATGGTGAATGGGAATCTAGCAATAGCTGGCAAGAGTTGAGGGTTGAGTAGACTGACCAGGATCAGCCATGACCACCCGATTATAAGGGGATATGATAAACCCCATCATCAGTTTCTAAGGAGTCCAATATGATGGAACAGATAAGAACAATGCTGGTGGCTTCTAGGCCGGGATAATTCTTTGGGGAGGTAGTTATGGCGACATGGATTCTGTCTGAGTTAGGGTACAGGTTGGGCTCTCAAAAGTACAACAGAGCAACCACAGGGAGAGGAATCTCAAAAAATTAGGTGACTAGGATTTGAGTCCAGGATTACTGACGTGGGATCAGATCCAGTCTCCGACATAAGGGTCCTGGGAGGAAACTGGCCCCATACATATTGATGCGGAAAGGAGGAGCTAGAGCTCGTTTCTTATCCAGCACCTGGAGCTCTGATAATTCCTTTTTGAAGCCAGGTAGTCTTACCTGGAAAATGGAACACTTCCTCCCTCTCCCAGGGGAAGGGAGTTCTCAATACAACATGCACCCTGGTTCTCATGGCTCAAGGATTGGATAAGGCCAAGCTCACAGGGGACAGGTTATTATACCCAGCAGGTCGCTAGGCTGATTCAGGCAAGGAAGCCAGTAAGAATCTACACACCAGGAGCCTCCGAATTCCCCCAATTTGGAGATACCTTCTCATAGAGATAAGGCTGAGATACATATATAGGACCTGTGGTCTAACAGAGATTTTTTTTATTTATTAGTGAATGCAATTGCATGAGAAATATTACAAAAGCGTAAGATCAGATCATCTTCAATTACATATTTAATGGATAAAAATATAATCACATGAAATTCCTTCTGTGCCAGAAAATCCAAGATATATGGAGGCAATAACAATAGATCATCAGGGAAAAGATACCCTGAAATGTCATTAATTAAGCAAAGAATAAATATTTATTGGCCATTACTATGTGTTAAATATTGTGCCAGGTTATGTGGGAGATTCGAGAATAAATAAGACGTGGTTCCTACACTCAAGGGACTTCTAAACAAATGGCAGGGAGGCAGGGGGCTGGGGAGAAGCTAACACATATTAGGCACTGCAGGCTCCGCCTATGCCCCAGGGGCCTTTTGCGCTCAGGCTGGAACCAAGGAAGGCCACTCTGCCCACGTGTGCAGCAGGCTAGCAGTGCTGAGGAATAACCACCCAGGAGCAGCCCCTTACCGATTGCTCCTCAGGTGGCATAATCCTGAGGCACGTGTTTTGTGCTGTTCCCAGGAGTTTCTGCACAGCCTTAAGCTCCAATCAACCACTGTAGTAGTGACTGAATAACTCAGCCTTTATCGTCAGCCTTCCTTCTCCACTTCACTCTTGCAATCCCTGCGCTTCATCGTAAATAAATGACAGCCACCCGAATCCTTGTTTCAAAGTCAGCTTCTGGGAGAACCCCAACCAAGACAAGCACCTACTGTGTGCTGTGCACTATGCTAGATAATGTACATTCATTACTTCATTTAGTCCCTTTAGCAAATGGGTAAAGAAAAATATTATTTCATCATGCCTCTTTACTGCTTGAGATTCTGCATTAGTTCTCTATCACATTCAGGACTTTTTAAAAAAAAGTATATCATAATGTAGTGGACACAAATTGGGGCAGCCTCCTGACCTCCGAGCATTTGCCCAGGGGCTGTGACTGTGCTCGCAGCCCCTCCTTTGGGTACCTGCTTCTCATCCGTCTCCAAAATGAGGTTTTAAAAGGGGCTGCCAAACACAGAATCCTGCTTCCACTGCACACAGTGTGGGCATGTGACTCAAGCTAGACAAAACCCAGTCTTTTCTGGGTATTTTTACAATTAGAACCAAGAAAAGCCAGCCTCTTTCTCTGCCATGATGAAGAGATGAAAGGCAGGTTCCTGGGAGCATTAAGGCCACATCTCCAGGCTCAGGGAGAAAGTTCATCTTCAGTGGGGAGGATGGAACCAACATTGAGAAAAGCAGAGGTAGCAGAAAGAGAGAGAGGAAGTCCAGGGGCCACTTGTCTCTGAAGCCAAACTGACCCCTGCCCTTCCTTGGCATTCATTAAAAGTCAATGATGTTTCTCTTTTTAATCAAAGTCAGATAAGTAGGATTCCTGCCGCTTGTAGTAGAAAGATGCCCGTCTAATGCACACAACATAGCAAAGACTGTGGACTGGCTTGCTCAGCATTTATCCCAACGTGGTACAGAAGGCAGAGGTTGGAAATAAAATCATAAATTCCCCAGGATCTCTTATAGGTGGAGCTCTAGGTATGACTTAGATTCCACAAATCAGAACAGCTCAAGGGAGCCTTTGTTTCAGAAAGGAGTCAAACAGGAAGAAAGGCTGGGTGCAGAGCACCCAGTTTGGGATGCTGATGAGCAGAGGTAAGGCTGTTCTGTAGTCAGTAGCTTTAATTTGGGAGTTGCTTCCTGATTTGACAGTTTCCTGCATTTGGGAGGCAGCTTTCCGCATCATGCCAGCAGTTGAGCGCTTCTAAGACTTGACTGTGATTCCTCCCTATTAGTTCTGCAGCACCTAACCCCTTGTATTTAAACCCTTCCTTCTTGCACTAGGTAACTGTGGGCTGACGGATACACCTGGCATGCACAGCCCTTCATAGCCTCTTGCTGTCAACTTCTTATTCTCTTGCCCTGCCTCCTCCTCCTCCTCCATGTTCCAGCCACACAGAATGACTTGGGGTTTCACAAACATATCCATGTGGTGATGCCCACTGGGTAATTGGAAGTGTGGGTCTAGTGCTTGGAAGGGAATTCTAGGCTAGAGAGACACAGGAATCAGCTACATAGAATGATAAATAAAACAGTCGGTGTGGACAGACTTCAGAAAGAGGGAGTAAGAGAGGATGAGATGGCTGAAAACCAAGCCTCAGGGAATGTGTGTATTTACAGGGTAGAAAAACAGAAGGAGATGCTGAAGGGAGCTCCAAAGAGGTGGTCAGAAATGCTGGAGAGAGGACGCTGTCATGGAAGCCAAGGAAAAGCAAGGTCCACGATGCTGACACCGCAGAGGGAGAAGAGGAGAGAACTGAGGAAAGGCACTCAGCATGTGGGGTAGCATTCTGAGATCACTCCTGACGGAGAGCTAGAGATGGGGCCCAAATGTAGGAGGTTAAGGAGTGGGTAGTAAGGGAGCAGAGGCAAAGAATGGAGTGAAGGGAGAACAGTGACAGTTATCACAGATTTTATTAGTTTACTATAACCGGATGCCCTCCTCAAACGCCACCCCCCCAACACCTACCTCAGTCTGACCTACTTCATAGAGTCCCCACCCTAATAGTTTTAATACTTGTGACATGTGCCCCACCCCCAATAAAAGACAAGAGAAAAAAAGTCTAGAAATAGAAAAAAATTTTAAAGAAACTTTTACAAATTTTGTAATAAATAAAAAAATAAAGACCAAGAGGTAAGAAAGCTCAGACTACGTCCAGCTCCACCTTCACCTCCAGTCTCCAGTGCTCTCTGGCCCTGCCACTCTTCATCAACACAAAAGACCGCCAGCTCCAAAATGCTGCTCACTCTCAGGAAGGCCACAATGACTGGGTTGCCTGCTTGTGTGTTGGCGCCCAAAAGACCAAACCCCTGTGGGTGAAACAGTCTTCCCTGAACAAGATGATCCTGGGGTCAACTTGGGATCATCTGGCCAATCTGGGAAGAGGTGGGGTTCAGATGGGAACCAGCACTCAGGGAGTGGAACTCGGGCAGAAACTTCACTCTCCTCTCAGCCTCAGACTCCAAGCTCGTCTTCAGAGTCCGGAGGCCTGAACCTGCACCTGTGCTCCTGGCAGGTGTGGGTTAGAGAAGGTCTCTGAAGCCCAGAGCAGGGAGGCACCCAGGAGTGAACCAGAAGCTGAAGGCGAATTCGCTGTATCTGAAGGGAAGATCATCCCACTGTCTTTCCTCCATTTCTCCTTTTTTGCCCTACCTTGCCTCAGCCATGCAATGAGGCTCTAGTGAAGGGTTCCGTGTCAATGTTTGGGCTGCTCTGAAAGGATTATGAATCCTCCCAGAGGTCAGGTCAGAAGTCCCTGATTCCAGTGGGCTTCCAGTCCTGGGCCTGCCCCCTTGTCACTCTTCCTCCAGGCATCTTCTGATGTCACAGTGTTTCTCCTCCTCAATGCTAGGCTTTATTGTCACCTCCTCTCAAGGGCCTGTTTGGGAAAACCATCTCAATCATGCATGCCTGGGGTCACTGTAACTCCACCTTCCATGCATTCTTTTGTTCACTCAATTATTCCTTCAACATGTATTTGTTGAGCATGTTCTATGTTTGAGGCATTGTGCTAGGCACTGGGACACAATGGCAACAAGGCACAGTTCCTTCCTCAAGAAGTCTGCAATCTAGTGACTTCCTACCCAGTGAGAACAGGGGGACTACAGTAGCCCCATCCATGCTTCAAAATCCTTTCTCTACAGGGTTGCTTTGAAGGATGGGGGTGAGCAGGGCACCTTTGAGAGGTAAGCAGCCAGTCGACCATGACCACTGTTTCCTCCCTGGAGCATACACGCACATTGGCTTTGTGGTTATTCCCCACCCCGGGCATGATCCATTCCCACCCCACACCCTCCTACCCAGGTAGTCTGTGCTATCAGTGGTTCACTATGAAACACTTTGAAAAGGCATACAAAAAGTCCCTGAGCCAAAACAGGGACTATTCCTCCTGGGGGAGGAAAAATGAGGGAAGAAAATCCAGAACAGGATATTTACACACAAAGGGAACATTAAAACTCACATGTTTGCACACAGAGTGAACATTTCAAAGTGTGAGCCAGGGGCCGGCCCCATGGCCGAGTGGTTGGGTTCACACGCTCTGCTTTAGTGGCCCAGGGTTTCCCCAGTTCGAATCCTGGGCGCGGACATGGCACCTCTCGTCAAGCCATGCTGAGGCGGCATCCCACATGCCACAACTAGAAGGACCCACAACTAAGGATACACAACTATGTATCAGTTCCTCTCCACAAGGACCTCTCTATAGGGCTTCTTGAGTGACCTTATGGTGTGACAGCTGGTTTTCCCCAGAACAAATGATTCAAGAGAGAGAAAGGCAAAAACCACAACATCTTTTATAACCTGTCCTAGGAAGTCACACACTCATTTCCACAATATCCCATTGCATACACAGGAAAGCCTTATCCAGTGCAGGCAGGACTACCAATGGTGCGAGAACCAGGAGGTGAAGATCATCAGAGGCCATTTTGGAGGCTGGCTACCACAGTCTACTCATGGTTGGTCAACTGTCCAGCACCGGTGTCCTGCAGTGGTGGCTGTAGTGTCAGAGGCAGCAGCCGTAGGAGCATCCAGTCACACTCCTCCTGGGTCTCAGCCTCCAGACCCCTTTGAGTCCTGCTTATCTTCCAATCTTGCTCCTCTAGCCTCCTGTGGATTCTGTTGGCCTCCTTATTTTGCTAAAGACAATAAGGCTAGTTTCTGTTCTTTACCATCAAGAGCCCTAAATGGGACAGATGACGTTGATCTCCAGGAAGTGGTAGGTGAGCTCATGTGACGAGAATAAGGGAGAAAGACTGAGGTCAGAGGCTTAGAGGGAGAGAAGTATAAGAAAGGATGCCATGAGGGACACAAGTTGGAGTATCCAAGAGAAAAATATAAGAATTGTTAAACAGCTATGAGGACCAACAAGGATTTATATAAGACCCGGCTGAGAGATTAATGCAGAACAGGTTGTTCTTTTTTTGTTTTATTTAATTCAACAAAACACCCTCTCTTTTTAGGATAGGTCCCATTGGGTCACTGAGAAATGTACAGACTGTGGAGCCCAGACTAACTCAGAAGCTTAGGAGACTTCATCTTTTTATTTATTTGTTTTGGACCTGAGATGCAGAGGATGGAGTAAATCATACTTCTTGTATTGTCCCATTCAAGCCCCTTCTCTTGTTTTATGTATTTATTTATTCTCTTTTATTCGCATATCCATCTCCCTCTACCCATGCCTACAGTGAATCATCCTAATGGTTCAGTGTGTATCTGTTTATTTGTATGTATTAATGCAAATGGGTATTGTTTTGTATGCATGCATTTTTAATTTGTGTAAATGTTGTGTAATAGATCTCATTCTATTTCTTACTTTTTTCGCAAGCTCTGTTTTTAAGATTCATTTCTGTTTTATGCGTATATCTAATCAATGGCCGCTGACTGCCGCAGGGCTTCCACGGTATACATCCATCACATTTTACCTTCCCGCTCTCCCAGGAACGGATGCCCAGAATGCATTTCACTCCTCACCATCACCACAAATAGGTCTGTGGTGAGCATGCATGTCTGCTTTGCAATAAACCCCTAGCACTGGATTTACTGGGTCAGAGGGTATGTGTATACTTAATTTGATGAAGTCATGCCTGATGACTCTCCAGAATGCCTCCACAAGGCCACTCCCACCAGAGGTGCATGAGGGTGAAAGGTTTAACTTAAAGACTCATGGCACTGGCCGGCATGCTGGCGTCACAGGAACAGGCTCTGGGTGTCTCCAACCTGAGTTAAAAGGATCTTTTACCTGGAGTTACATGTTAAATTTTTTCTCCCATTACATTTCACAGGTCCCTCCCAGTCCAGTGCTCCCTCTTTCATCGTCACTCAACAACACATCCCCTGATAAGCCTCAGGATATTATTATAAAGGAAGAGAAAGGAGTGGACTGAGGCAATCTTTGCCTCTAATTCAGCCGTACCAGCCTCATGTTCCCTTCCCCTGAGCTCTCAGCATCTTCTGACTCACGTGGACCACCCATGAGCACTGGGAAGCTTTCTAATAAAAGTGAGCTTCCCTCAACATCTAACTTGGCACTGAGTGTATTGCTTGAGCCCTCCTCTTTGCCCAGCATCAATAAATCAGATGGCCACCAACATTATGTAAGTCCCACACGCCATCTGGGAAAAAGTAAAAGCCAAATGATACAAGAGTCGAAGGGAGGGCAGGCCAGCACAACTGGTCTGTGTTGACTCGGTAAGGAAATAGAAGGTCACAGAGGACTGTGGATTACCAAATGCTGGAAAACGAAGAGGAAGGTGAATTGGCCAAAGCAGACTGGATTTCAAACCACCACCTCACATAAGCAGCACCCTCAAAATAGCTTCTCTGACAGTGATCCATGTTCCATCAAGAATAAGCCAACATTTACATGGGGTTTTATAGCTTACAATATACTTTTACAAAATAATCTCACTGGTTCCTGACAAACCTATGAGGAACTGGGACAGCTATACTAATGTCCCCAACTTGTGGTAGACGAAACTAAGAATCAACGAGTTTAAATGACTTTCCTAAGATGACATTGCTGGTTAGTTGTGGAGCTGAAAACCAAATGCGAACTCCAGGCTGAGGTCTAAAAACGTGATTTATAACAATGCATTCGGTCTAGCAAAATTCTACTGTTGTAAAAGAATTTGGAGTCCAAGTGGAGTTCAGTATATTGGAATCTGATCCAAGTATAACATTCATGGCTACAAGAAACATTTAAAGTGGGACAATAAATTACATGCGATGCTTCCAATTTTGGGCACTGTTTACCGGGCAGAAGAGAAAAAGAGGAGATAACAGTTGTTTCTTAAGGAAAATCTACAGTTCCTTTCCTCTCTCACCTGTTTACTAGTCAATAGATGACGTAATTTCTCGAGAGGTTTTAAATGGACTCTCAGGTTCTCCTGTGTGGAGCTCAGAAAGGCTGCTGGTCTGGGCAGCCCGCGGTGCACACACATCTCCAGCAATTCCTGGGGCTCCCGAAGGGCGCAGCCTCTCTGGACCCCCAGAGTGCAGAGAGAGGGAGGGTAGGGCTACCAGGCTGGGGATCTGCAGTCTGTGCAGAGAAGAGGGAGATCAAAAACTCAATGGTTCTCGGACCCCAGGCAACAGTCTGTTACAGAACAGCTGAAAAAGAATTTCTCTGTGATTGTGGAGACAGAAGAGACCACCTGCTCAGAAGATGTGTGATGTCCTGTCAAAGCTCCTCCCTGAAGCCCGTGGAGTAATTTCAGGTCCACGTCCTGCTGTCTGTGTCGCTGCTCCGCATGCCCTTCTTTGCAGACTGAATGAGAGGATCCTTCTCATGGTTCCATCCAGCTCAACTGGGACTCCTGATGCTGACTTCTGACCTCTGGTTTCTGACTACTCACTGCCCATCTGCCCGCAGGATCCCTGTGGCAAGGGAGATTAGCTCAGGCATGAAGAATCACTTTTGGATGTCTTCTCCACCCCCCTACAGCTTTATTAATGATGAGAAAGGGCCTGTACAAGAGGTGATGCAGGTATAAGAGAAAACAGGTAAGAATTGGCTTAAACTGGATATTAGAATCACGTCTCGATCAGTGCCACCTCCCTGCCAATGACAAAGATTGTGAATAAGTTGATAGCACAGCTCTAGCTCTAAGGTTATGTTACCCCCGAGGAAGATACTATTGACCACCATGCTTGAAAATTATGCTGTCCTTGTACCTAAAGAATACACCTGCCACCTCTACAGCCTGAGCCGTGCCTTCCATCCAGGGCCTCTGGACAAGCCCTGGGAGCTGCTGTTGAGGATGGGACCCCCGTGGGTGGCAGCAGGAGTGCAGGCGTCCAGGAGGCTGGAGGGCTCCCCTGGAGCCTGGTGGCAGGACAAACTCTCCTGCCAACTCCCCTTTCCCATCAACTTGACCGTCTGTGAAAGAGAGGGCAAGGAGAGAGAAGGTCCAGTGTATTAGATTTTCAATACTTCTTCTACCCTCTTACCCACTTTCCATGAGGCATTTTCACAATGTCCATCTTTTTCTCTGCTTCCTGGTTCCCCTCTTCCAGGTTCTCATCTGAAATCTTCACATGGATGACATTGGTAGCTGAATGTCGTGATCACTAATAGAAGTTACAAAGTTACTTGTTACATTGGCAAAGGCTGGTCGTGTCAAACAAACCCCCAGGACATCCAGAACTGTCTACTGGAGACTTACGTGAGGCCCATTAAATCCTCACGTTCTTTGCAGCTTTTTATGCCCCCACCTGACCCCTATCCTCACTCTCAGAGCAGAATTTTAGCTCAGTGGTATCAGAAAAGGCTTGTGTTCAGTGGTATTGCTGTGAAGTCAAGGGGTTATAGGAAAGGCAGAATGTCTCCTGGTATGAGGAATAAAATGTAGACCTACTCCAGAAAGTTCTACATGACCTGGCTCCTGCCTACCTCATGACCTCACTCTTCCTGCTATGGACACACTTACCTTCTTCCAGTTCCCCAAACACGTTTAGCCCTCACTTACCCCAGGGCCTTTGCACACCATTCATTTTCCCTGGATATGTTATCATTGCTATTTGCATGGCTGGTGTATTGGTTTGCTAGGGCTGCCATAACAAAGCACCACAGACTGTGTGGTTTCAATAACAGAAATTTGTTATCTTAGTTCTAGAGGCTGGAAGTCCGTGATCAAGATGTCAGCAGGGTTGGCGCCCTCTGAGGGCTGTGAGAGAGCATCTGTTCCAGGCCTCTCTCATAACTTGTGGGGGTTCGCTGGCAATCTTTGGTGTTTTGTAGCTCGTAGAAGCATCACCCTGATCACTGCCTTCATCTTCACATGACATTCTCCCTGTGTGTGTGTGTCTGTGTTCAAATTTCCCCCTTTCATAAGGACACTGGTCATGTTGGATTAGGGTCCACCCTACTCCAGTGTGACTTCATCTTAATTAATTACATCTGCAACAACCCCATTGCCAAATAAGGTCACGTTCTGAGATCTGGGGGTTAAGGCTTCAAAATATTCATTTTGAAGGGATGCAATTCAACCCATGACAGCTGGCTCTCTCCCATCCTTCAAGATGTAGCAGAAGTGTCACATCCCCAGATAAGCCCCTTTAACTATCCTATCCAAACCATCTCCACCACCAAGCCCTGCTTTTCTCACCGATCACAATTGTCAACCTTTAATGGTTTACTCATTTGTTTCTCAAGTCCACTAGGATTGGAAGCCTGCTGGACCTCCCCATGCTGAGCACACACATAGAGTGGTATCTGTATCCTGTACTGTGCTGAGCCATATTGGAGCCTGACGTCAAAGGAGAAAACAGTACTGATCCTGTCTGGATTTAGATTTTGGATATTTTGCTCATGAAGAATTTTTTGCACTCATTTTGATACTTTAATACTGTATTAAAATATTTACCTTGATTACTGAGTTTTTTGGTGCCCCTTATATTTCAGGCCAGAGGCAAGTGCCTCCCTCATCTCACCCTAGTCCTGGTCTTCCTGTATCATTGAAAGTGAAGACAAAAGGAAGCAGGTTACTTAACCAGCAGGGACCAGCCGGTTCTTCTCATTTTGAAAGGGAGCAGAATGACAGAGGATACTCCTCAACAGAATTGAGTGGCAATGGAATTAGGGAAACTGAGGCCAGAATAGAGTCCTAGAAACCCAAGGGGGACATGTCAATCTTTTCAGTTCCCTGTTCCTCAGAGCAACAAGTTTTGTTTTGGTGTTCTCCTATACAACCACATTCTCCTCTTCGCTCTGGCCTCAAAGCTAATCCAGAGCCCAGTGTAAACGTTACTCCATTTCTGCCCCAGCCTCAGCTCCAGAGAGCCATGTGGGAACCCAGGGTTCCTGGTGCTGTGAGGTCTTTGCTCCCTGTCTCCGAGGCGCTGACACACCCAGGGTGGGGCCAGGGCTTCTGAAACGCACATATCACTAGTGGCAGGGATTTCAGCAGAAATGTTTAAGGATTGTCCAGCTTCCAAGTAAGAAGGAAGCTCGACACACCTTGCCAGGGCTCCCTCTCCTCTTCTGGAAACCACACATTGCCGATTTCTCCGCAGGGTCTCTGGCATTCACTCAGCTTCCCCTTCCTGCCTCATCCCTTCCCTGCCTCTCTCCCCTCCTTGTCCTCCCCTGCAGCCAGAATGAGACATGGCACCTTAGGGACAGATTTATTCTCCCAGCTCCCCACAAGAGTCATTTCCGTGTTCAGCATCTCTCCATAACCCTGTTCCTGGATGATAAATTACCTGGAAAGGCAAAGAGTGAGCAGTGGTATCTCTAAGTGAGGCTTCCATGCCAGTGGTGCTGGGAGCTGAGAGCAGGGTGCTTCTCCACTAAATCGTTGTTGAGGGAGCCGGCTCTGGAGCTGCCCCCTCACCCAGCGCACATAGTGGCCTGGGGAACTGGCACCAGCCAGAGGCCTGCGTGTGGAGTAGCTCAGCGGTCAAAGGGGGCACTACTTGGCAGCTCTTTAAAGACTATAGGACCAACTCTGTCTCTTTTCCCAGAACCAGCAGTTTCCTGAGCACTGAAGGGTCTGCAGTTGCTTCCAGTGCCAATCTGACAGTGAGTCACTCCGGCAGATGGGTCTTCTTAAAGCAAGGTACCTCTCCCACCGGGAAGGAGTTGGGAATTTGAGTTACTCTGTCTTTGAAGCCAATGCTATGTGGGAGCTAACAGGGAGAGGCATCATGGTGCCCTAGACCTGGAGCCACAGACTCACCACACTCCTCCTAAAGTCAGTTTTATTGACTCTCAAATGATAACAATGCTACCTCCTCTGAATGAGCTGTCGCGAGGGTTAAATGTGTGGTGTATGTGAATGTGCTTAAATTGCTCTGTGAATGCTCACACACACACACACACACACACACACGCACACACACACACCCCTCCAAAGGAGCCAATGGGAACTGTCACACCACAGGGGCCTGGCCTGTCTGGAGCCTTCCACTCTCGTGCCCATCACAATCTCCCAGATGCCCAGGGACCTACTTCTTGTCCCTTCTACTGGCTGTGCCCATGCAGATGGTCACTGTGACCCTGGCTGGAAGGAAGACCGTGTAGGCACTGTATTCCTCTCTCTTTCTTGTTTCTGGGCTGGGCTGTTTTGGATGCTGCCTTTCAGAGCTGGAGTTCTATCCATCTCTGATTAGGAACCACCCTGCCTCTGCTGGGCCTTTTGCCATGTTTGAAGCAAATGCATTCAGTGGCCAAAACAGGACCAGGAGAGAAATGTTTAATTTCCCCTTTTAATCTCCAAGTGATTGCCAATTTTTTTTCCTAGATTCTTGGCCCATAGGGATTCCACTGCCCAATTGGTCAAGGGAGACAAGGGTGAAGGAAGGATTCAGAGGCTCTGGACTGCCCAGGCTGCAGGAGGAAGTTTGACTTCAAGGGATCAAGGCACGAGACTCTAAAAGAGACCAATCGAAAGGAGCTCCAGAAACTCCCCCAAGGCCAAGAACACCTCCCACCCATGTCCCTGGGGCACAGAGGGGAGAAGGCACAGAGTCAGGGGTTGGAAAGCACTTTAGGAGTCAGACAGCCGGCCTTCTCATCCCACGTTGAAAACCCTTTGTCGTTCACGCATTCCCATTCGAGCAACAAGCAACTGTTGCTTATCTAATCTCTGCTTGCAGATTTGATGACAGGAAAGGAAGCTCATCATTTCCTGTGGCCTGATCTTCAAACACAAATGAGAGACTTTGGGCTCATCAAAGCTTTCAAAGATTTCCCCTAGTGTATATGCTCCTTGAGCTCAAGGTTCATGTATGTTTTGCTCCCTGCTGCATCTCTTGTGCCTAACTCATAGTTGTCTCTCAATAAATATTTGTTGAATGGGTGAATAGATGATTGAATGAAATACTCTAATGGCAGGGGAGAGAAAATTCATACCTCCAGGGCTCTAGGAGCATGACATGAGGACTGAACAGCAAAAAAAAAAAAAATAATTGGAAGTCTCAATCATTTTCTTAAAAATTCACATAAAAATTGTACTTTACATCAAAGTATATCCTTGTTCATTATAAAAAAATGATGTTTTAGTTTACTTGCCAGAGAGTATAATGTGTGTGTACCTTGAGGTTTGGCTCCAGGCACACTGCCACATGCCCCTGGTGATACTCACAGCCTGGTTTGGGAACCTGGTGCTGGGCGATTTCCTGATCCCACCCCCGCATCCTGTTGCCCGCATCCCATACCCGCCTTCTGCCTCATTGCCATTCCAGCCTGAGTCCTACCCCTTGCTCTAATCTAGCCCCATCCCAAATCTAGGTTCTGCCCTCAGGCGAAGCCTTTCAGGTGGCACCAAGAGGTGGCACTCCTCTTGCCATTTTTTTCTTTCATAAAACTCTAGGTGAGGCCATGAATAATCAGTTATTTCTGGAGAGGGATTGATAATCTGTCTTTCTTGGAGCTATTACCAGGCTGGCCTGCCAAGTGGACAAGTGTTAAGAGGAGAAAATGGGGCAGTGGCCAGGGTGGGGAGTGAGCTCAAGATAATGGAGTCAAGAGCTGCAGAGAGGTCTCCTGCTGGCAGCCAGGCTATGAATCATGTCAGTCCTGGAGGAGAATCGCAATTCATAGCCCTCCTGCCCTCCCTCTGCAGCTGCTCCGCAGGCTGCCTCAGCTCAGCCTGGACCCGGTCCCTTTGACTCTCACTGCTGAAGAGGCCTTGCTCCATGGATATGGTGGCCTCACTGCCACCCACTGTGCGGAGCAGTCTGAAGGGCACCAAGAGTCCCAGTCAATAGCACCAAGCCTGTCAATCAGCGGCCGTTGTTGATAGGAACCTAGCACAGTGCTGGGCCTGGATGGCGTGGCCCCTGCCCTCCATCAGCTCACAACCAGAAATGTCCACATCCCGGCTCTGACCAGGACTGGCACCCCTCAGAATCACTCCTATGATTTAATGCTCCCTGTTAGATCAGAATGTGCTACTCTGGAGGTTTAACCATTACTCCCTGTCTGTGCATAGCACCCATAGTTTACATAGCACTTTATGTTCATTATCTCATTTAATCCTTAGAATCATCTTGTGAATTTATCTTAGAAATAGAACCTTAAATAAAAAATTCCTCCAAGGTCACAATCTAGAAAGTAGTGAGGCTGGACTTCAAACCCAGAATTTTCTATGACCAGAGCCCATTCTCTTTCCTCTACTCCATGTCGGTGGGAAAGGAGGTAAACTTTGACATGATGAGAGGACAGGGGCTATGGGACCGGGCCTCAAAAGGGCATCAGCTGGGCAGGATGTCACTAAGGGGGACTCTGAGCAGCACGAGACAGTCCGAGGGCCCTGGGGCCCTGGAAGCTGCTAAAAAGGGAGAAGAGCTGTCAGCTGAGCCTGGGACGTGTTTGATCGTATTTCTCCCTGGGGCCAAGCCTACTAGAGATAGAATCCCCAGGTGCACACAAGGGCCTGCTATTCCACTTTTCGGTATTTATCCAAAGAACACAAAAAAACTAATTTGAAAAGATATATGCACCCCTCTGCTCATTACAGCATTATTCACAATAGCCAAGACGTGGAAACTAAGTGCCCAACAATAGATGAATGGATAAAGAAGATGTGGTATACGTACACAATGAAATACTACTCAGCCACACAAAAGACAAAATCGGGCCATTTGCGACAGCATGGATGGACCTTGAGGATATTATGCTAAGCCAAATAAGTCAGATAGAGAAAGACAAATAACAGATGACTTCACTCATGTGTGAAGATAAAGAAATAAACACATAGGTATGGAGAATAGATTGGTGGTTACCAGAAGAGAAGGGGATCAGGGGAGGGCATGTGTGTATGGTGATGGATGGAAGTTAGACTTTTGGTGGTGAACACGATGCAGTCTATACAGAAGTCAAAATATAATGATGTACACCTGAAATTTACACAATGTTATAAACCAATGTGACCTCAATAAAAACAAACGAACAAATAAAACAAATACCACCTAATTAACCTCTGTCATTATCTTTTGTCTTTTTAATACTAGCTATTCTGATGGGCATGAGGTGATATCTCGCAGTTTTGATTTGCGTTTCCCTGATTATTAGTGATATTGAGCATTTTTCATGTGCCTGTTGGCCATCTACATAACGTCTTTGGGAAGATGTCTGTTCAGATCCTCTGCCCATTTTTTGATCAGGTTGTTTGTTTTGTTGTTGTTGAGTTGTATGAGTTTTTGTATATTTTGGATATTAACCCCTTATCAGATATATGATTTGCAAACATTTTCTCCCAGTTGGTGGGTAGTCTTTTCATTTTGTTGATGGTTTCCTATGCTGTGCAGAAGCTTTTTAGTTTGATGTAGTCCCATTTGTTTATCTTTTCTTTTGTTTCCCTTTTGTTTGTTTTTTTTGTATCTTTGTTTCTTTGAATGTGTGTGCACTGATTGAGCTTCACTATACACGATACTGGGTGCTTCTGGGTTTTGGAAGCCTAGGACCTAGGAGTTGGCCATACGTCTTCTGTGTGTTTTCTCTCTTCTCCATGGGGAGGGGCTGAGCACCTGCCTTTGCTCTGCAGCTCTCCACAGGGATAAGGAAGGTAGGTGCCCCCAACACTCATCAACTATGCCTCTGATGGGGTGGCTAACTGACTGAGTGTCCCATTTGCCTCAAGAAAGAATAGATGATCCAGAATAAACAGTACAGGCCTTCTTCAGGTATGCTCTTTTTATCCATGTCATGGACGGGATTCATATTTCCCATCATTTAAACCTTTTTTATTCCCTTTAGTTCTATGCCTCAGGTCTCTCTTTTGAGTGAGTTTTCCTGGACTGCTCACCCTGGAATTGCTGCCCTCTTGATGACAAGGAAGGTACCCAATAGTGACTTGCTCATTGTGTGTGTGTGTGTGTGTGTGTGTGTGACAGAGAGAGAGAGAGAGAGAGAGAGAGAGACCATGCTACTTCTATACCCTCAGGCTGAGCTATGAGATCTTCCTCTGAGACCCTTGAAATCTCCAAGGTGCCTTCCTATGAGATTCTTCAGATGGCCAAGATGGAAAGACAATTTCTCTCTCACACACACACATACACACACACACCATAGAATCATTACAATGAGTGCATGGCTGTCTCAGCAGGACCAGGATTGGGTGTGATGTTGCTTCTAAACTCCCAACAGCACTTCCTTTTCCCCAGCCTGTCTCTCATGGAGAAGACCTGAATTCTGTTTCCTTGACAACCAGTCTCCCTCTCTCCCCATATTTTTTAATGCTGTGGTGATAAGGTGTATTTAAACCCAGCAGCCATGTTCCCATGGTGATAGAAGACCCCCAGTAAGTTGCCATGGGAACAAGAGATGGCTTTGAAAGAGGATAAAAGTAAGTCAGCTTTGCCAGTGATGACAGCAAAGTTAGAAGCAGAGATACTGGAGAATAGGTTCAAGGAGGCATCAGGTCATGGGCAATGGTCCAGTCTCTTCCACCTGAGGCCAGCAAGAGGTCATGGGGGGCAGGGAGATGTGACACCAAGCTTCCCGCTCTGTTCAAAAGAAGACTCTGAGCAAAGCAATGTGACTGCTGGAATTCAAAGACAAATTCTCTCCATTTGCTCTTATTTGCTATTTACTGCTTTGTCTCTCTTCTTCTGAAAGAATTTTAGGAAATAGAAGAACTGGGTGGAGCAGCTGAAATGTGAAGACCAGAATGAAGAGGGTATTTGTTCTCTTTAGCTGCTTTGTGACATGAAAGAAATAGCTTCTTCTGAGTTCTGAGATCTGATGCCCCAAGAGCCACGAAGCATTGTCCCTATTTTGTCTTTTCCCCACCATTTTATTATTTCCAAACGTACGGCAAAGTTGACAGAATTTCACAGTTGACCCATGTATCCTCATCACTGAGGTTGTACCAAGAATATTTTACTCTATTTGCCCTGTCACGTATCTATCTATCCGCCCATCGCTCTTTCCCTTGACAGATTTAACACACCTAGTGGGTGAACGAGGATTCAAACCAGGAAACCAGGTCAGTTCTTTGCCAGAGCCTCTTTCCGTTCCTTTTGTTTGTTTGTTTGTTTTTTAGGTTTTTTTTTTCTTCTGCTTTGTCTCCCCAAACCGCCCCCCCCCCCCCCTCGCCCCGTACACAGTTGAATATCTTAGTTGCAGGTCCTTCTAGTTGTGGGATGTTTCTTTCCATTATACCACATTTAGAGTGACCAACCATCCCAGTTTTCCCGGGACTAAGAGGGTTCCTGGGACATGAGACTTTCAGTTTTAACATCATTACAGCCCAGGGGAGTTGTTACCTAATTCCTGCATAGTATGTTCTGATGAATGTAAGGTGTGGTTAAAGGGGGAGGGGCCCCAGGTAAGCAGGCATGCAGCAACTACATGTGTAGGCAACTATAAGTACAGAGACAGACAAAACCAAGAGGATAAAGAGCTACTGGAACTCTCACACATTGCTGGCAGGAGTGTCAGTTGTTACAACCACTTTGAACATGGTTTGGAAGTACCCACTAAAGCTAAACATACACATACCCTATGACTCAGCAATTCCACTCTTAGGTGCACACAAAAGAATGAAAGTATATGTCCACCAAAAAGAAGAAAAAGAAAAAGAAAGCCATGTAAAAGAATTTTCAGAGCAGCTTTATTCATATTAGCCCAAACTAGAAACAACCCAAATACTCATCAACAAGGGACCAGATAAAGCCTATATGTCCATATAATGGAGTACTACAGAGCATCAAAAATAAGAAACCTATTGACACATCCAACAACATGGATGAATCTTAACACCATAATGTTGAATGAAAAAAGCTGGGCACAAAAGAGTACATACTGGATGATTCCATTCATATGAAACTCTAGAAAAGACAGCTTTCACCTACAGTGAAAGATGGGGTTACGCCTGGGTGGGGAGGGGGTGGGGAAGGGTCCTGGGCACGTTCTGCAACTTCATCTGGGGGGTGATTACACAGGTGTGTTCACATGTAAGCGTTCACTGAGCTACGTGGGTAAGATTAGTGCACACTTTACTGTTACATCTCAATTTAAAAGTTAGGCAGACATCAGAACTCCAAAAACAAAAATAAAAATAAAAAGTATAGGGAGAGAGCGGTAAATGCTGGAGCTGTTATAGAAAGCTGTAGTGTGATTGCCAACAAGCCCAGAAGGGGCTGGAAAACACTAAAGCATGCTACCCAATTATTCGTTTACTCCGGAAATTCGATCCGTGAGTCTGTCGGTACTAGGACTTTCACATCGCACTACAAGGAGCCAGAGCAAGTAGTTTGCAGGGGAAAGGTGTTGTATTTTAAGACTAGAAAAATCACCTTCTGTCCTTAAACAGGAGGGGCAATGAGGTTTTCTCTCCTGTCTGAAGTGAGGGGTTATTTTGCAAAAAGCAAAAGACTTATAAATTAACCCTTGGGACAGATTCTAGGAAATTAAAATCTGGAAACAAAGGCAAAGCTGTTTCTGTCTTTCCCAGCCCTGAGGAAGGAATCTAGTCTGGGAAATTTCCATCCCCTTAGCAGAGGATGGGGACAGGTACAGAGGACCTCAGATCTCTGTCTGAGTCACCTCCAACTCTGCATGTCTGGAGCCAGCCCCGAGGGGGTGGGAGGGCGGGAACCACAGCTGTGCCTTCTATGTATGCATGCCACGCTCTCCACAGATTTCCAGGTGCCCTAGGAAGTCACGGACAGTCCTTCAGAGGCCCGGCCCCTGCACAGAGATTTCCTGCCCGGGTGTTCTGCTCCTCAGAATGACAGGATGTGCACCCTCTGCTTTTGGTAGCTTCCAGGTCCCACAGCAACCATCTCCTTCACACAAACCGTCTCCTCTCCCGCAGAGAGTTGGGGAGCACAAGGGCAGGAGACTGGTTAGACACCGTGCGCCCTCCGGGCCCCTCCATCCCAGATACCTCGGCTGCATCATTTCATTTTGTCTGGATTAATTCTGCATTGCTGCATGATTCACTCTTCCTTTCTGGGTTCCAAAACACATAATGGGAGGATCCCTCTGGAGAGGAACGTCAATTCTTAATACCTTTAACATGTCTGCTTCTGATGGTGAGAGCAGGAAAAACATACATTTTCATATTACATCTATATCCATCTATATATTTTTAACATGTCATTGTGCCACTTGGTGCAGCCTTGTCATTTTAAGTGGTGGTTTGGCCTCGGTCCAGGGCTTGATGCACCAGGGTCAGGCGGCCTCTGAGGCAGCTGTAATTTTTTTGCTGAGCTCCCAGAACGCTGTGGGTTAGCTTGGGGAGATTTCGCCACATTGCAGAGAGCTGGAGTGAGTGGCTCTCAGTTGAAAGGGCACAGCTCTTAAAAAGAAAAGTCTTGTTCTTTTTCTCTCTCTCTCTTTTCTCTGGTTAGGAAGAATAAAACCATGCCTGGACTGAGGGATTATTGCAAGAGACTCAAGAAACATTCATGCAAATACCCCCAACCAAAGATCCCTGGGACACTGGTAATTGGAGTCAGGAGGCGAATGGAAACACAGCCACCGAGCATTTGTGCACCTAAAGGGGGGTTGGGACAGAGTTCAAGAGCTGTTTACGGGCCCCTGGGGCCTGCAGGTGTGTTAGCCCTCCCGCAGGTAAATACCTGCCCCGCCTGCCTGTAAGAAGGAACGCTCCATGACGTCAGTACGGGAGTATCAGGAGTCCTCCAAGGTCCCCAGCTTCTCTTTGCGGCCCAAGGGAATATATCCAGAAGCAATGAAGAAAGTAGGTAATGGATTGCCCAGACCACAGAACACCTGGCCTTCAAACTCGGGGCTAAAGAAAGCAGAAGCAGCCTTTAAATTCTTCTGTAGAGGGGCATCAGCAGAACCACTCTCCTCTCCTCTATATGAACTTTAGCAACCTGAATCCAGCTCCAGGTTTTCCAGGCTCCTGCCTCCCTCCTCCCTCCAGACAGGCCTGGACCACCCCCCCCCCTCCCCCCCAGCTCCTGGGCAACTGTTCCTGGCCCCTGAGATCCTCTCCTATGGCAGAGCTCCCCTCCCTCCAAGGGGCTATTTAGAGCCAGGGAAAGAAATGTAGGGAAAAAAATTCTTATTAAATATGTGTATTTTTGCTATTCCTTTTGGTGGGATAATCCCTAACAAACCACAGCTGCAGAAGACCAACTGAGCAAATGACGGAAGGATATAAATATCTAGAATTACTGTATCTCAAATTCAGTTTTCCTGCTGCAGCCCCAAAGAGCCAGATTTAATTTTTAAAAGAGACTTCAGAGAGGAAGCTTGGGCTCCTGGCAAGGCATTAGAGATAAAATAAATGAAATAAGCCCTTAGGTTCACAGTCAGCAGCATTGTCCCATTGCTGGAGGTCAACGTGTGTGTGTGTGTGTGTCTTTGTGTGCACGTGCTTGAAAGGTGTGTGTGTGTGTGTGTGCATGTTCTTACATGTGTGTGTTGGTGGTCAGGATGAAGAAGGCTGGAGAGCTGTGAAGATGAGCTTCAACCACTAAAAATTCTGATTTCCACACCCCTGATATAGGGCATTTGCCTACATGAGAAGGCAAGAAGAGAAATTACACAATGATTTTCAAATCCCTCAAGAGCTATTATGTGGCAAATGTCATCCAGCTGTTCTCCACCCTCTGCCCCAGTTTCCCATCTGCTGCCTGCTTTAGGTGGGGCTAACAGGACAGGACCACTCACCATCTTTTGGTTGGCACATTCCTGGGTAGTTTGGCATGTGGTTTCTGTACAGACTGTCCCCTTGGAGATGGAGTTGGCGGGACCTGGCCTTTCCAAGTGGACTGGAATCTGAGTCTATACCATCTGGGTGGTAGGCTCTGCGTAGCGGGTGACTGGACCTAAGGCCAATATGAGTAGTGCATTGGCCCTCTCAGGGCACAGTGCCATGCTGCTCATGCCAGATACCAGAATCACTCTCTGGATCCCCTGGGAGCAGTTAAGAAAAGATCAAGACTGGTGATTTGGAAGACTTCCCAGTAGGCATCTGGCCTCTAGCCCTGGAAACCAAATCAAACCTTGGGCTGGAAGAATATGGTGCATGCATATGCAATTCATTCATCTATTGAACAGATATTTACAAACCCCTATTAGGTGCAGGGTATCTATTCCAACATTCTGGCTTGGGCTTTATTGTTGCCTGTGTTAGTTTGCTGTGCAGTGACTCTAACACAGGGCAACAGAGCCTTAAAGGGTAGAGCAATTTCTTGTTCTGCTGGATGTGGAAGAACTCCACTCCTACTACCACTTCTCAGCTCCTGTAACAGACCTCTCCATGCTCAGTTTTGCCTTCAGTCTCATTGGGCCAACTGGTTTTCAAGGGAAGGCCTTGCATCCAGTTATCCAGGTATTGAAGGGCTTAAAACCCAGGTAGATGTGGCTCCAAAGGTGGATGGGATTGGAAACATGTCTCCCGTGCTCCCTGGTTCCAGCACTACCTCCAGTCAGGTGACACATACCTGGAAAACAACTATTCAGAATTCTGGTACCAGAGCTGGAGGCTTGGATGACTGGACACTCGGGGCCCAAGAGAGAGGCTGCCTACTCATTATCCCAGTGATCTCTCTCCCATGCTTTTTATCCTACTTCCTCGGAGAGTTAGATTTATTAGTCATCGTATGGCCATGCCATGCCAAATCTCATAGAGAGCCACAGGCCCGGGCTCCATTTCAGCTCCTCTTCACCATCCCTGCTCTGCTCTTTGACCACACATCCCAGCGGTAGAAGGGGATCATTCTTCACCTACTTTCATTATTGCTCTCTCCTCTTTTGATACAGATATTTGTTAACCTGACTTCTTCCCTTTAAGTTCCTTGAGGGCTGATTTGCTCATTCCCAAAGGTCTAGCGCAGTGCTTTTCATGGAAGGGGTGCTCAATAAATGTTTGTCAAATGAGTGAACAAACAAATGGATTACAAAGTGATACAAGTGATACCCTTACAGTGCTTTTGTTAAAAGAAGTTGAGAGGCTAGATTTGCAAAAAAGCTACCCTTCCATTCTCCTGGGATGAATGAGAGTAACTCACATGTTGCATTCTGAGTCTTTTCTAAGTAAGGAGGGAAAGCAGGTACATTTGAGCCTTATTTGTAAAGCTGCTTTAAGCCATCCCTCTGCAAACCAGCCCAAAGAGAATGCTTCTGTCTCAGGAACAGAAAGGCCAGTTTAACATCAATGGGCTCACCTTTTCCAAACTACCATAGGGACAAGTAACAGATAGCCTTGCCAGTGTTACTTGAGCCACTATCTCTGGACCTCATCACATACCCCAATCATTGACCATGAATCCAACTCAACCCATCCCAACACATATAGTGAAGCACTCAGATTGGGTTTCTGAATTCCTATATTTCCATTCTTGTTTGGCTCCCCTACCCTGGCTGTCATGAGCCATGGAACCCTTTGAACACCCCTATAGCATGGGAAACATGATATCTCTGGTGTAAGGGAAACAGCCCCTGGACAGACAAATGTGCCTGTAAGATTGTCAAATCCCCTGCCGTTTGCTTCTGTCACCTTATTGACTTCCCATTTCTCTTATTCTCTGCACACATTTCTCCATCTCTGAAGATGATAATACTTACTTTAAAAAAATGTATTGAGAGCTTACTGTGTGCCAAATACTGTGTTAGGAGCTTCACACATTACTGAAGATCACTGTCACCACAACTTTATGAGATAGGTACAATTATGATTCCCATTCCATTCGTGAAGACAAAAAGACAGAAGAAGATTAAGCAACTTGTCCAAGTGACATGGCTAGTAAGTATAAGAATCAGAATTCAAATCCAGCTCCCCCTCACTCTAATGGTCATTCTCTTAACCACAACACTGTTCTCCAACAATTTGCCCAGATCTTGGAGTACCTTGTTCTATTTCTGGGAATTCAGCTCTGGTATCATCTAAAAATTGCCTCGTGGAATAACTAAGAGTCTCCATCACTGCTTCCCCAGTGCTAGAGCTCTCCCAATCCCCATGCTCCCAGCACAGTTCTGGGTTCAGCCCAGCTCTTCTCTGCATCACGAAAGGCATGATGAGTAATAGTGCTGGGCAAATAGAAGGTGCCGCAAATACTTGTTTAGCTAATCGATTGGTTGCTGGTCTTCCAGCCCAGGCAGATAGGCCTTCTGCTCCTAGTTCTGCGGTCACTAATTTGTATCACGAAGGGTGGTTCTTGCATTTCTTCTGATTCTCTGCCTTTTGCTTGGCAGGCTGTCATCCGCCTACCCAATGCCCTGCCCACCCCCCACCACACAGGCACAGCGTGCTTCACCCACTTTCCTCTCAGCCTAAGCTGTGTAAATCCACAGGAGAGAATCTGGGGGAATTATCCAAGCGGTCCTCCCTTGTGGGCCATCTCAATGGTCAGCCCACACTGGAGACCCTTTGAGGGATTTATTTCAGCAAGCACTGCTGTAAAGAAAACAAAGGATCTTGCAAAGCACTTTCTTTTTCAGGGTGAATGTGACCAGGTTAGGCAGACTGTACCTCTCTAGCCCCACCTCCTCCTAACAGTACAGAACCTCTCAAGAACCTAGAATCTGGGAAGCAATCGTCCTCAGAGTGTGTAGCTGCACTCCCCTCGCATCATATGACAGGCCCTTCCACCCTGGAGGCAGCCTCAGCCTCTGCTGTCCTGTGGCACTGTTTTCCACTAATATGCTCATATTTCATCTGCTCTAGCATTTTGCTTTCCCAAGCCTCTTAATCCCTCATAATTGAATATATTTTATGCTGATGAGGACTGGTGTTAATCATGCCTCTGGGCCATGCCTAAAGGGACATTTTATTTCATTCTTTCTTGGGCCTTATGCCAACTTGCACTTTTTTCCACCTCTAGGGAAAAGGCTTTCTCCACGAGGGTGGAATGAGAGCTAGAGGTGAGGAAGGACTTCCTGACTAATAGCCGTTTGAGACCCTGGAGCTAAGCACCTAAGGGAATTACCTTAAAGAGAGATTTTTAAGAATAGAGACACTCTTTTCCCTTCATTGTCATCCAGTCAGCTAAACACTTCATCCTGGAGCCCTGGGGACAAACGAAATGATGCATGGATTCTTCTCCAAGGCTGAGAGTGCAAACTCTCCCATCCCAGTTGATTTCTGCATGTTCTCAATGGGGAGACAAAACAAGAGGGATGAGTAAAGAAGATTTACAACCTGATTGGGATTCATAGGAAGTACACACAAAGTCAGCTGGGTGTCCCCTGAACATTTAGGATGGAAACAATTGCCTGCAAAGCTTCCATTGATCCGACCTCTCCAAAGGCTTTCCTGGCAGCCACACCATTCTGCCACCAGTATTGTTTCCCTTAACTTCAAAGCTGGGATTCGTTAAATTAAAAATGCATAAAACCACAACCTTGTTTTCTTTCAATTTTAGTGCTCACAGAACTAGAAAGGATTGATACGCCAGTAATAGCAGACAAGAGAGAGAAGAATTTATGACCCCAGAAGTGCTGAGGCAAAGTAATAGAAAGAAGCATTTAACTCTTTCTATTAAAGTTACTCATATTAAAAGGTAATAGAAGCTGGGGTGGCAGAGGCCTTACTTATTTCATCAGTGATGCCAACAGTCAGCAATTTGTCATGGCTGGAGAACAGGAAACAATCGTCTACCCTGGGAATGAGCCAACGTTCAGCACAGCCTGTCAACGAAAAGTTGATCATAATCTGGGCACGCTGGGGTAGACAGTCTAAGGACTCGTGTGGAGCAGAGAGGAAGAGACAGCAGCATCACTGTCTGGGGCTGTAGAGCAGGTGGAACTTGGATTTCTGCCTTAGTCCGTTTGGGCTGCTATAACAGAATACCGTAGACTGGGTGGCTTAAACAGCAAACCCATATTTCTCACACTTCTGGAGGCTGTGAAGTCTAAGATTATGGTACTGGCAGATTCATTTCTCGGTGAGGGCCCTCTTCCTGGCTTGTAGATGGTCACCTTCTCACTGTATCCTCACTGGAGGAGAGAGAAAGAGAGCTAGCTAGCTCCTGGTGTCTCTTATAAGGGCAATAGTCCCATCATGGAAGCTCCACCTTCACGACCTAATCACCTCCCAAAGACCCCATCTCCAAATACCATCACAATGGAGATCAGATTTTCAAGGAAGGGAAAACAAACATGCAGTTCATAACAATTTCACTGCCCTTGAAGTGCTAAAGTTCAAAACTGGACAAGAAGCAGAGAAGTCAGCAGTTAATCTTAGAAAGCTGGGGTTTGTTTCTTTCCAAGTGATAGCCCCAGGAAAGTCTGGGCCAGTGATAGCAAGCTTAACCCCCTGTGTTTTCACATCCTTCCTTACGAAGGATATGGAGGACTTAGGTATGAACACTTTGACCTTTCATTCTATTTGCAAAACCACACCTTTCCTTAGCTCCTCTCTTGCTCCCTGAGAGAGACAGACTGAAGCACAAATAGGCACAGGTTTCCCTTAGCTTTAATTTAAAAACAAAAGCAGCAACAAAAGATCCTTCATTTGATGACTGTGTCCCTTTAGCACCACTTCATTTCTTCCTTTATACACCGATGAGTTCCTCAACCCTTTATGTACAATAAGTGACCCTGTGTCTGCTCCATCCGTTCACTGCCTGAATCCCTACTGCCAAGCAACCATTCGGCTGGAGCAGTTCCTGCCGAGGCCACCAGTGGCTTCCAGGCACCAAGTCCCAAAGCCCCTCAACATCCTTTGGTGCTATAGACACTCCCTTTGCTTCTTGAAGTTCTTTTTCCCTCTGTTGATTCAGAAACAACGTCCTGGTTCTCTTTCATACTCTTTGACCAGTTCTCCATGTCCTCCTCCTCGCTCTTAAATGTGGGAGATTCTCAAGGTTTGACCTCTGTGCTCAGCTCTTCCATCTCTGTTTGCACTGTCTTCAGAAATTTGGTCCATATTCATAGTTTCAGTACTCACTCCCACAGGAGTGAATATCAGACCATGTTGTGAACTAAATGAGTGGCCTTATTAACTTCTCCAGTCAACTTGTAATGCTGCCTGGCATTCTTCACATCGTGACTTCTCTCTGAGTTCTTCTATGTCACCTGGTCTCCTGCCTGCCCCATCCAAATCCCACCACCAGCCACCACCCCTACTGCCAGGCATGCACGAACACATGCACATATTCCAAACACATGAGGATGCATCCACATTCTAAAGTGCTAGGGCTCCACTCTCAGCCTTTTCAGATCAGGGGAAGGGGAACAGGAGTAAAGCACACATGTTTGAAGACTGAAATAGAAAATAAAGAAATGGAAGGGCCACCAAGGGGTAAAGAAAGTCCCAGAATATTTTCTTGTGCTTCAATGACCACTAGAGTGCAGGAAGGAGAAGAAAAATCCTACTGACCCTTGGGACCTCCAAACAGCCATCCAGGCACTCGGGAGAAGAGAGCAAGGAGGATGGATTTGGTTGAGGGAAATTCTCAGATAATCCAGAATATACCATTTAAATCCACAACGGGACCCTTTATCTCCACCATCTTTTGCCGACATTCACTCTCACTTAGAAGTTTTTAAGAAGAAAAACCAGAGTTGAGTCTGGGTTCCCAGAGAATGACAGGATTTGAGAGGTCTAGAATAACAAGAAAGTCAAAAGGGGTGGGATTAATTCACAAACAGAAGCTTGTCTCTGGCTCAGTCCCTGATCAGGACATTGGAGCCACCCTTGGGTTATGCTATTTATGTAGGCATCTTTGATAGAATTTGCATCTAGGGATGAATGTGGCCTCTTACTGCCTTATTATTGCTCTTGGGTACTCCCCTTTATTTACTGATGACTTCACTGCGCAGATATCTCTCTAGTACTATGACTATGACTACTACTACTGTTACTGTCATTATTCTTGGGGACTTCAATATCCACATTGATGATCCATCTAATACTCTGAACTCTCAGTTCCTTAACCTCCTTATCTCTAATAATAATGTCCTGCCCCTACTTCAGTGTTCATTCACGTGACCACACCAAGATCTTAGCATCAACAAAAACCGCACCACCTTTGAAATCTCAGCTTCAAACAGCACACTCACTGACCACAATCTCCTGCCTTCCCAACACACTCTAGTATGGGAATGGGAATTCCAGAATTTCTATGACCTCATTGGGACCTCTAACTCATTGACCCTCACCACTGGTTTTTTACTCTACATTATTCTACACATATCCTCACCAAGGTAGTGGCAGTTGAGATTGAGAGAGAGGATATTTAAGTCTTTGAATTTTTAAGGGTAGGTGTCCGTTGGATGTATGAAGGAAGGAGAAGCATACTCCTGGTATCTGTCTTGAGGGACTAGTCCCAACAACTAAAATAGGGACTGCATGTTAAGAAAGAAGGGAGGACTTGAGGAGTTTAGATTTGGACAAGGTGAGTGGAGGTGTGATGGGCTTCTAGCAGGCAGTAGCTGGGCATACGAGTGAAGACAGAAACCAGGAAGTCATCAAGGCATAGGCCTTCATTATCGTTCAGTTATCTGTCAGGAGCCTACTAATTCATCTCTCTGCTTCCAGGCTTGCCCCTTCCAATCCACCCTGCACACTAAAACACAAAATTCATCCTGTCACAGACCTACTTAAGACACTTTACCACTTCCTATCACCTTCAAGTAAAGTTTGAGATATACTGAGATTTTTAAGATCCAGCCTCTGGTACATAGCCGAGCCTAATCTTCCAGTCAATCTCCATTTGCTTCCAGTTCACTAAATACGAAACACCCTTTCCTGCATTTTCTGTCTAGCAAACCCCATCCATTCTTTAAAACACAACTCAAATGCCACCTTGTTAGCAAGACAGAATTCTTATTTCTGCTTCTGTGCTCTCACTGTTAGTTGTTTTCACATCTTAAAGCACTTACCACACTGGTTGTATAATATGTGCAAACTCATTGCAGTAGACAGTGGAGTCTTAGTGGAAAATTATTTTCCTTTATTTCTCACAATTTCATCCAACGTCCAGCAGAGTGTCTAGCACATCGTGGGTTCACCATTTGAGTTATTTGACTGAAAGAGTGTGCCTTACCCAGGGCTTTGGGACATGACCCCATGGTTCTCCCCATATGGTTTCTTTGCCAGAGAAATAGGAAGCAAATTAAAAACTGGAGATGAAACAATCCCTAAGAATTCTAGGGGAGAGGAGAAGAGAACATTTGTGCTCTTATTTCTTCTCCTCTCTTAACTTCCAATATGCAAACAAAACTCTAGCTTAAATTAGACTCCTAAGAATCTCTACTGTTTCTGCTTGCACAACCAGAGATAAGAAGGTGGAGACAAATTCCTCTAGGACCAGAGATGTTTCCTTGGACTTCTGTTGGAATTTCAAGCAGCTCAGGAGAACAAGTGCTATTCTCTGCAGACTCTCAGGATATAAGTAAGTGTGTGGAGACCCCCTGAGACTTCTGACTTTGGGGATTTCTCCTCATAGTACAGTCTGTCTGCATTTTGAAAGAGTATTTTGTTGCTAAAGGATGAAGACGGGATACAGTAGTAGTCTTAAGTCTGCTCCTGTATAACCCTGGTCAAACTCTTTGCTGTCACGAGGATTAAGTTTCTCATTTGTAAACAGAGGTGTTTGGATTAAATCATTTCTAACACTTATTTCATATTTAAAAGCTTATGAGGGCTCCAGGTTCCAGCAGGATCATGGTAGCTACTCAAATCCAAATCAATTCATACATCCTTAAAAAAGTTCAACACAAGTGTCAATAAAATCACTCATAATGCAAGACTACAGCACACGTAGGAAGCCAAGAAAACTATGAAATTAAAGTCATGCACCAGTCATGAAATAAATCAAACCAGCACAGTCATCTGGAGAATGCATGCCAGAGAGGAGAGAGAAACAAGGATCCCGGGTGGTGCAGGCACCAGAAAGAGAAAATACCACCCAGAGTGGGGACATGATAAGACTACAGTCTAGACTTCATGGGTCTGGGCACTGGTTACTGGGGAATCAGTTGGAAAAGGCTTGAAGGTGCAAGATACCAAAGGTATCAGTCTTGAGTAGGGGCTGCTTCTGAGGGAGAGAAAGATGTGTCAAAGAAGCCTCATTTTGAGGCTTCATGGCAAAGGCAAAGAAAGGACAGGAGGTGGAAATTAACAGCCCTACAGAAACCAAAGAGAATCACCAACTCAGAAGGCACTCCAACACCTCTCCTGTCTCAGGCACAAGGAAAGAAGCTGCATTTCATATCTCAACAAGAGGGTACTGTTGAACTCACAAAATTCTGGTAAGCCTTCCCTACCCCTGTATACATGCAGCTGTCACTGCTAGCCTGGGAAGATAAATATTTCAAAATGAACAGAAAATGACAGAGAGTATCTATAAACGTTACTGTTAAAGAAAAATCAAAATGAAATTTTAAATATATTAGTGAAAATTCTCCTCCAAATCCAACCATGAAGCAGAAGATAAGCATACCATAACACCTCAGCCTGGATTAAATATCCTTAAACAGGGAGGGCCAGCCTGGTGGCACAGTGGTTAAGTTTGCACGTTCCGCTCTGGAGGTGTACTCAGAAACCCTTTCTGAGAAATGTACTAGAAGTCAAACTTCATCTAATCAAGAAATGTCTGGGACACTTCTAGAAAGGAGTTAGAGCAAGCACTCAGTATGTTTAATTGCTGCTCTAAGACTAAAATCAAGGTGGGTCAAGAGTGGAAGATCATAACGCAAATGCTGAATGTTCTATAAAAGTAGATATAAGGTAAATTTTAAAATGAATGAGGAAGGGAGAGACAAAGAAGAACGTAGAATAAAATCATTGATTGTCACAAAGGTAGCAGAGAGGAGTAAAAAGTTGCATTTAAACCTGACAACCAATGGCTACCATAAAAAGTATAAAGTACTAGACCAACCATACAAATTCTTAAATTCTAAAAGAGATACAAAAAGGAAAAACAAACGAAGAACAGATAATAGAAAGAAGCAAACGCAATATAATATTCACAGCAAATATAACAAAAAAGATGACAAAGTCGATGTCAAACATATTAGTCACATTAATAAATGCAAATGTACTTATCTATTGAAATAAGAGATTTTCAAGTTGGATCAAAGAGCAAAGCCCAATTATGTGGTGAATACAAAAATGCATCTAAAATGAATGATTCAAAAATGGAAAATAAATTGACGGACAAGTTGTATCAGGCAAATGGAAACAACAAGAAAGAAAGGTTATGATTCTAACATCAGGCAAAGTAAAATGCGGACCAGTGGTCTGGAATACAAAGTGCAGAGATAGCCCAAGTACATATGTAAGTTTAGTTTATTATAAAGCTGATGTCTCAAATCGCTGAGGAAAAGACAGACTTTGTAATAAATGGCATTAGAATAACTGAAACACCTTTGAGAAAATGATAAAATTGGCTTCTTTCTTTAGATCATTCAGCAGAATAAATGCCAAATGAACAAAAGATCTAAATATAAAACATGGAACCATTCGGATACTGGATATAAGGAAAGGCTTTCTAACTACGATTGGAGATCCAGCCACAGTGAAAAAAACCTGATTATTTACCTACATTAAAAAAACCTTTCATATGTCAAAAAAAAAAAACACATCATAGATAGAATCGAAAGACAAATGGGAGACATAAAAGTGCAACATATATAACAGATAAAGGGCTAATATCCCTAATATATTAATATTGAGAATAAGCATTTAAAAACTTGATAGAAAAAATTAAAAAGGTATAAACAAGCAGTTCAACAAAAAAATATACAATGTACCCTAAAGATATTAAAAGATGTTCAATTTCACTTATAATGAAGAAATGTAAATTAAATCTAGGCTATTTTCTCACCTAAAAAATTGGCAAAAATTTCCAAAGCTTGACAGCCACTCTGCTGGTGAAGCTATAGGGAAAAGGCTCTCAGACACGGCTGGCGAGAACAGTACAGCCCCTATGGAAGGGAATTTGGCAATATCTAATGAAGCTACAAACACCTTTGTCCTTTGACTCAGCAGTCCCATTTTCAAAATTTTACCCTGAAGATACTGCTCCAACAACTCCAAAATGAAAACATTCACAAGATTTTTCTTTGCTGTCCTGTTCATAATTTAAAATTATTGGAAATGATCTAAATGCTCACCCACAGGAGTTGATTAAATAAATGATAATCCCACAACACGATGGAGGGGTACACAGCTATAAGAGAAAATGAGGGAGATCCCTATGAACTGATATGAGTGATTGATGTATGTCCTGTAAACTGAAAAAGATAGCAAGATGCACAAGACTTTTACAATGTACTGGCCTTTGTGTAAGAAATAAGGGCAGATAAAAAATACACACGTGCATACATGTATACATATGTTTGTGTTTATTTTTACCAACAAAACACAGCTAGGTGAACCAGGAAATTATGAAATTGGATGCCTAAAGAGGGGTGAGTAGGAATGAGGTAAAAAAGATTAGGGAAGGGGGGAAGAATTCTCTGAGCACACATTTTATTTTTGTATAGTTTTAACAAGTTAACAATTTATGCATTTAATAAAATAAGTTAAATCAACAAGGAAGAAAGAACATTAATGATTTACATATTCAAAACATAAGCTAAATCAATAAGAAAAATATCTAAAGTTGAAAACAAACAAACAAAAAAGCCCTAATTGTATATCAAAACGATAATGTAACCACAGAGAAAAAAAGAATTAATTCAAGTAACTTGAACACAATGCATGGGCTGAACACTCTCAGTGGAATATATTCTAAAACAAAAGGAATTGCAAAGAAATCTTGAACTTTAATTTGTTGTTGCTAGTGGTGTTTATGTTGAATTCTGATGCCATTTTGTTTGTATTGTAGGAGTAGGCAAATCCTATCTGCCAGGGGTCAAGATACAAACACAGGATGGAGAGGAGAGGGAGAACCCTGTGGCATTGGATTGGAATTGAGTATATCAGTATAAGTTCATGATTATGTATGATTGATATATTTAAAAAATGCATGTATTTTAACCTAACTCTGTTTACTGAAATGGCCCAGAAAAATATTGACAATTAGTTTCAACGAGCATACCCAGTATTGTGAGTTGAATTGTCCCCAAAGTCCTAACCCCAAATACATGTGATGTGACCTAATTCGGGAACAGGGTCTTTGCAGACGTAACCAAGCTAAGATGAGATCACACTGGATTCGGATGAGCTCTAAAACCAATGACTGGGGTTCTTATAAGAAGCTATGCGAGCCCGCACAGACACACAGAGGAAAGAGAGTCATGTGAAGACAGAGGCAGATGTTGACGTAAGGCAGATAAGGAATGCCAAGGATTGCTGGCAACCGTCAGAAGCTATAAAGAGGCAGGGAAGGATGCTTCCTTAGGAGCTCCAGAGGGAGCACGGCCCCGCCAACACTTTGATGTCAGACTCCCAGCATCCGGAGCTGCAACACAATAAACTTCTGCTGCTTTAAGCCACCCAGCCTGCGGTACTTTGCTACAGGAAAGCCAGTAAACTAAAACACCCAGCAACCAGATCTTGGTTTCTAAACACCATTTGACAAAAAGAATAGGGTCTCCTTAAAGAAACACCTGGTTCCAGAGGTCTGGGGCATCTTATTGTGCCAGAAAGCAAGGATGTACTTAAAAATCGATGGGAATATGACAAAAAGACTGCAGGAGCCAGCTTAAAGAAGCTCTCATTAGCCAAATTTTGAATAATTTGAGTATTAAAAAGAATAAGGAAAAGTGATTGCCTAGGGTGATCAGGAACTAACCGGGAGGGGACACGAGGTAACTCTCTAGGCATGGAAATGTTCTATATCTCAATAGGGATGTGAGTTACATGCATGCACATGCTGTCAAAATCCATCTAACTGTATATTGAAGATCTGGACATTGCACTGTATGTAAATCATACCTCAATTTTAAAAAAGAATAATGATAGTTAGTAAATTATAAGATATTGAACTTGGAATTTTAAAAAAATCTTTGAATCCATAATGATACTAAAAAACAAAAGTTGAGGGAAGGAAATTTTTCACAGAAGAACGCCAGCTAGCAAATTCAGAAAGAGTTATAGAAATAGAAAAATCTCCATTTTTCAACCGCCAATGTAATAATTCCTTCAGGCAAGGATAATCAATGGATGCTAAAACTTTAAGCGAATAGTTTTGGAGACTAGGATAGTCAAAAAGTCTCAAAGCATCACCTAAGAGGTAAGAGGAAAGGTGCCCTTTCTATGAAGAAATCTGGCAGACACCAACTGAACCAAGGGCCGAACCAAACATCGGCAATACTGGGACAAACTGACTTTATGTGCCCCTCAATGTGCTCTGATTGGGATGCAGCCCCACCATTATATTATGCCAGCCCAGAACCGCTAACTTGAATCTCCAAACCAGGAAGCAGTCTTCAAAGCTAGAGGTCTAGATTCTTCAAAAGGTCAATGTCATAAGAGACCAAGGGGAAAGGAAACTGTTCAAATTACAGAAGACTAAAAAGACATGATAAACTAAATGCAATGCTGGACCATTGATTAAATACTGAAAAAAGAAAAAGCCATAAAAGACATTGTCAGGGCAATCATGGAACTTTGAACATAGGTTATATATTATATAAATTATGGTATCTTTGTGAAATGTCTTGAGTGTGATCATTATAATGTGGCTATGTAGAAAAATGTCCTTTTTCTGAAAAGAGAAAGAAAGCAAATATGGCAAAAAGATGTTAATAACTGGTAAATCTACGTGAAGAGAACATGGGTATTTATCTTACTATTTTTTCCAATGATTTGTTTTGAATTTTTCAAAATAAAATATTGGGGAAAATGATAAATTTTTTTAGCTTGAGGAAGCTTGGTCCCGAGGTAACATCTGTTGCCAATCTTCCTCTTTTTTCTTGGGGAAGATTGTCACTGAGATAACATCTGTGCCAATCTTCCTTTACTTTGTATGTGAGAGGCTGCCACAGCATGGCTTGATGAGTGGTGCATAGGTCCACTCCCAGGATCTGAACCCACGAACCCAGGGTCACCAAAGCAGAGCACGCAAACTTAACCACTACACCACCAGGCCAGCCCCTAGGGAAAATGCTATTTTTTTTTAAAGATTTTATTTTTCCTTTTTCTCTCAAAGCTCCCTGGTACATAGTTGTGTATTTTGAGTTGTGGGTCCTTCTAGTTGTGGCATGTGGGACACCATCTCAGCGTGGCCTGATGAGCAGTGCCATGTCCGAGCCCAGGACTCGGGCCAGGAAACCCTGGGCCGCCGCAGCAGAGTGCACGAACTTAACCACTCAGCCACTGGGCCGGCCATGGGAAAATGCTATTTTTAAAAGGAGAAAAATCTATTATTTTTTCTCTAAGTTTTTGCAAAATATCTTTTGCATCTGTCTGTCACTTCTTGTCTTACTGCCCCGACTAACTCCCGCTCTCATCATATTATAACCAGGATCACCAGAAACGTTATCTCAGCAGAACTCTTCCTCCTCCAAAATAATTTTTCTAAACAGAGCTTTTATGAAAACACACCCCTGCACAAATTTTTCCAACAGGTCTTAGTTGTCCTGGGGCTAAATTCAAAACTCTTTAGGGGTCGGTCCAATGGCATAGTGGTTAAGTTTGCATGCTCTGCTTCAGCAGCCTGGGGTTCCCCAGTTCAGGTCCTGGGTGCAGACCTATACACTGCTCATCAAGTGAAGCTGTGGTGGCATCCCACATAGAAGAACTAGAAGGACTTACAACTAGGATATACAACTATGTACTGGGGTTTGGGGGAGAAAAATTTTTAAGAAAGAGGAAGATTGGCAACGAATGTTACCTTTCTCACCAAAAGAAAAAAAAAAAAAAAGCATACCTTTAAAAACAAAAACTCTTTAGTGTGGCAGTTTCATTAGCTCTGAACCTGTGTCTCAAATTGCAAGCCTGACGTCCCCATGTGAAAACTGCTCTAGCCTCAAACTTAATTCATCTAGTACAGAGGTCGACACCTCCCCCTCCAAACCTGATTCTCCTGTTGTGTTTCCTATTATTTAGTGGCATCACATCTTCTTAGTCACCAAGGCTGGCTCTCTCTGGATCAGCCTAGGTTCCTACTCATTCTTCATACCCTACACCAAGCCCCTATGGTCTACTAAATTCATCCCATTGTCAATCTCTCTTACATTAGGCCTTTATTATCTCCAAGCTCTAACCTATTACCTGCCTACCAAATGGCTTCCCTGATGTTCCATAATAAATGTCAATTATCTTTTGATGAAGGGCAGTGAAGAAGTGAAGACCCTGACTCTAATTATTACCCTTTCTTCCCCCTTCCACTTCTCCCCAAAAAAGCTTATGATAAATATCTCTGAGAAAGAAGGAACAGCAAAGCAGTGTGGCCTAAAGCCTTGCATGAATAAAGTGCCACAGAATTCACTGCCCCTTCACCTGGGGCTCTAAATGCTCATTGTGATCAATGGGACAAGGAGATTAAAAAACAAACAAAGATCTCAATCCTAAAGCCTGTTGTCCTAATTCCTGTTTCAGAAAGCAGGGACAAAAACCCAGCTGGGACATTCTAGCTATTTGAAGAGCACAGGCTTTGCCTGCCTCTAAATCATTACTTGATGCAATGTGCCTGGTATTCACGGTGCTTGTGTGGAATTGTGCCCCATCTGGCCGCCCACTCCTGGCTATGGCGGTTGAAGACAGATGCTCTAAAGCAGGCGTTGGCAAACCAAGGCCTGCAGTTCAAATGTGGCCCATGCCCTGTTATTTATAACCTACCAGCTAAGAATAGCTTTTACATTTTTAAAGAAGTATTTTTTTAAAAAAGAATATGCAGCAGAAACCATATATGGCCTGAGAAGCCTAAAATATTTACTATGAGGGTCTTTACGACAAAGGTTTACTCTTAAGTGATCCAGGCATGAGTTTGAGTCCCATTTCTGACCTTCAACAGCAAAATAGTGAAATCACAAGCAACTGCTTAACCTCTCTTAGTCCCAGTTTTCTCACCTGTACATGTAGATGAAATACTCCCATTCAGGATTTCTAAGAATTAAGTTAACTAACGTTGGTAATCTACTTAATATAATTCTTGGTACATAAGTATTCCATAAACGTTACTTATAATTGTAATAGAGAAAAATTATTACTTAAAACAAACACGTCTGTCTTTTAAAGAAGAAGACATAATTCATATTAGAGAGGATATAAATCTCTATATAGCTCCCTTTTCCTGGCTGAGATTAATGGGGGAGGATGAAGGGAAAGAGGGAAATTTCAAAGCTGCTGCCAATTATTTCAGGCTGCCAAAGAGGAGACTTGGAATACATAACCCACTGCTAGTAGAGCACGTCAGCGAGTCTTTGCATGTATAAACAGGGGCTCAGAGCTGAGCAGGGGATGGGGAGGTAAGTTGATCTACACAATAAAGAGAAGAAAATAGAGTTTGAAAGGGGGAATCAGGCCTCCTGTCAGTTCATGATGGCAGATTGAGCACATGATAAGATCTCCCCTTTTACTGAACTCAGAAATAGTAGAAAATGTAAAACTAGTAGAAAAAAGTAAATAAATACAAATTCATGTTCAAAAGCAAGAAACAGAACTCTCAGTAGAGTGAAAAATGGAGACATCCCTAAAAGGAAGAAGTAAAGCTCTTTAGCTTAATCAATGTGCCATGGCAGGGAAATTAGGGTGGCATTTCTAGCATTTAAAATTTCAGGATTCCTACCAGTAGGCTATTGATAATCGTGGCTATAGATGCTGATGCAGTTTAGTGACCAGATCACCAAAACATAAGTCCAATATTCTGCTCTTTGAGCAGTTCCTGCTCATCCGAATGGCTGAAGAAACTAAGCCATAAAGGAGGTGGTCATTCAAGACTTCTACTGACAGGCAAGAGAGGACATACAGAGAGAGAAAGACGGACAGCTGGGCAGGTGGCACAGTTGGCTCTTGAAAGACCATTCTACATGTCAGTGATGCTGACTGCTTAAAGGTGGTAGGCTAGTAGAAAGCCCACCTAATGTTCTTCTTTCATACTCAAGATTGGGCAAAAGCATCAGTTGAATGAATGCTCTGGTCACTGAAGATGGAAAAGAGGACTCCGTGGAGTGCCATAATAGGAAATTCCATCTCTCTAATGACAGAGTGGGTGCCTTAACAACGAGGAAACAAATAAACCAGAAAAAAACGTGGAACCCAGAGTAAGAGTCCTCCATGGTCAGTATAAATTTTTTGCCCTGACTAAAACTGAAGCATCCTCTATAGTCAACAGGCCAACAACACCTAGCTGATGTAGTCATATAAAACGGATCCTCAAAGGGCCCATATTGCTAGCAGGCTGGTACAAAAAGAAAATACATTTGCATAATAAGGGGGTGGAATTTCCTAGTAATTGCCACTGCCAACCTGTACTGCGAAGACAAGGGTCAGGACTGAGGATAAGACAACCTGAGTAATGGCATCCATGTTAAAGACATTGGCAGGAAGAGGAGTCTTTCTGGTGGTTATCATCATAATAGATTTGGATACTGACCCTACCAAGCAGGTATAATATCTTTCTGCAGGTACCTCTGCCAAAGTAGTTTGGTCTTAATGAGAAATATCTCCCCACTGAGAAGGCCAGTAAACGAGGCCATTATCCATAGTCCAGAAGTCATTCAGGAGGAGGTGGAAGGAATGAACAAGTGGACAACCGTGGTAATGACCAGAAGCAAAGCCTCCAGCTTACCCTACTAGAATGAGGCACCAGAATTTATACACTCATGGAGAAATCGCTCAGGGATGGATAATGCATCGTTGCCCTCATTCTCTACTTAGTTATGAGTATCACACAGAACCACCAAAGAACCATGGTAGAGAGGCCTCCTCACCCACTCCAAAGTCAGATCTAGCTATAAAGTAAGGGGCAGTTAAGAAGCCACAACCGCTGAGGGTACCACAGTCTTGGCAAAGGGATAGCTTGCCACTACCACGCAGAAGTAGAAGATATCCATGGAAGGATGCCACGACCCAGACATACCACTTCTACCTAAATATAATCGTCTGTGGCATGACCAAGATTGTTTCAGTTCAGATAGGGCGTAACCCAAGCAAAACAATAAATGTGGGGGTCCATGTGATTTTTTTTTTTAAGATTTTATTTTTCCTTTTTCTCCCCAAACCTCCCTGGTACATAGTTGTATATTTTAGTTGTGGGTCCTTCTAGTTGTGGCATGTGGGATGCTGCCTCAGCATGGCTTGATAAGTGGTGCCATGTTCGTGCCCAGGATCCGAACCGGCGATACCCTGGGCCACTGAAGCAAAGCACGCAAACTTAACCACTCAGCCATGGGGCCGGCCCTGGTCCATATGCTTTTGATGCTTTTCTAAAAGTAAATGGGCCTAATGGCCATCACATAGATGCTCAATTTTAAAGAGATTTCTATAAGCAGATAAAAGTTGATTTTCCATAGGAGAATATCTAAAGACTAGTAGCAGGAGTTTGCACACACAGAAGTTTGGGGACCATTTCTAGAGCCTTGAGAAACCTACCAGAAGCTCAAGAAGTCATATGCATCTAACCTGGGTACAATGGAGGGTGCCACAGAATAATGTGCAGTCAGAGTAACAGGATATCAAAACAAGGCTCACTGTACCAGCCTCTACACCAACTCAAGACCTCTTGTTGTTTGGGTCCCCACTTGAAGGTAGAAGGCATGCATGAACCCGGTGTGGGTTTGTATCAGAGGCTGAGATCAGAAGTGAGGATGTACCATCAAACAACAACATGAATAAGTGCTAGACCTCCTACTTTGGAAAGGGCACCTGCAATGGCACTTTGCCTAGAGTCTTGAAAGTGTCATGCCTGGCATCTGACAATTCAGGGCCCAGACAGTGGTGCTGGCACCCTAGACTTTAAACTGACTGAGTAGCCTGAAAAGCCATCTCCATATCTGTCACATGGGAAATGAGTTCATGGTGATCAGCAAACGGTCTCTGAATGTGGACACAACAATATGCTGTCTCAGGACAATTCTTAGGTTAAGGTCTCATTGCACTGTATGGTGACAGAGAGCCAGACAGTGAACAAGTACTGCTGAGATTTCCAAGTAAAAATACACTGTGGCTAGTGGTTGGGGTGGAATGGAATAGAGGAGACAATCTTGGCTAGATCAATGGCCACATATAACTGGAGTGGACATGCTATGATTTGCTCAATCACAGAAAAGATATCAAGGATCAAAGACAGGTAGGCACAACAATATCAATATTAACCACCTCCAGGAACCAACGAGGTTCTGAAAGCCATTGGTCTTTTTAATTAACCATACCAAGAATTGAAGCGTGATAACGGTAAGACTTTAAACGAGCCTCATCTGAAAAGGCTCATCATTCTCCTTCCTTTGTTGGGGGAAGGAAAATTCAAAAGAAGTAATGAATAAATTAAAACCTGATTTTTATGCATATCCCAATCTAGTGGTATTAAGGATTTCTCAACCCAAAGGAAAAGTCTTGGTGGACAAGAAATGGAGAAATGCCTTGAGATAGCCTAGAACAACCAGGGGATAGTTAGAAGATAATATATGATAGTTATATTTTCTTAACCAGTTATAAGAAATCCTGTAAGGCCTTAGCAAAGCCAGGCGTAACTTGATTACAGCCTTTCTGTGTGTCTGGTCATAGAACTCCTGCACCGTTTAGGAGTAAAACAGCTGCTTTTCTTGACAAAGGCTACCACCAGAAGCTCTGGGACAAATCAAGCATGAATCAATAATGACCTTTCTTCCTGCCCCACAAAAAGGAGATGCCACTCATTAGAAGCAAATTTAATGCTATAAATGTAAGCAAGACAGAGAAAAACACACAGGACAATATCATAACCAAAGGCGGTGAGAAAACACCACCATGGATGGTCAGGAGTTATGAATCTGACACTTGCCTGGATGCAACAGGCACTGTAGTATCTCACATCTTGAGTTTAAGAGTTTTCCCAGATCCCGTTCAGTCATATTTCTATGCCTGGATACAAAAGCAGCTTCTACAGGAAGCAGCTCCTCCTTGGTGGAGGTTGTGTTAGAGCTAAGAGAGCACCTCCTCCTCCTGTTCTGCTGCAGACCCAGAGTTCCTCCCAGGTTCCCTCAGAACGGCTCTGTGAGAACCACCTTCATAGTGCTCCTATTGAGCAGTACGCTTCAGTGATGATGATGATGATCACATGGACGAAACTCATAAGCATTTCATTATGGACACCAGCCCCTAACATGGCCCCAATGATCGTGACCCCATGGCCCCTGTTATAGTCCCCTCCCATGTTGGGCAGGGCTATCCTGTATAACCAATAGGATCTTGCAGAAATGATGGTGGGTGATTTCCGAACGTAGGTCATAAAAGATGTTCTCTCTTGGATTGCTTGCTCTGGGAGAAGAGAGCTGCCATGTCATGAGGATACTCAGGCAGCTCAGTGGGGAAGTTCATGTGGTGAGAAACTGAGGGGCCCTGCCATCAGCCAGCACCAACTTGCCAGCCATGTCAATGGCATCTTGGAAACGGATCCTCCATCCCAGTTAAGCTTTGAGATGATTGTAGCCCAGTTGACATTTTGACTACAACCTCACTAGACACCCTGAGCCAGAACCACCCAGCCAAGCTGCTCCCAAATTCCTGACCCACTAAAACTGTGAGGGATAAAAAAAAAAATGTGTATCATTGTTGTAAGCTGTTAAGTTTTAGGGTAACTTGCTACACGGCAATAGATAACTAACGCTAGTATAGATAGAAAGCAAGCAAGTAGCTTACGAGATACAGGCAAAACACGTAAGATGTGTGAAGTATAGATGATGAGTAAGTAGCTTGTGAGACATATCCAGAATTCATAAGATATGCTAATTATAGATAATAAGTTAGTAACCTGTAAGACATGTTAAAGATATACAGAATAAATGGAATGCATGATGAAACAAATAAAAGTGTTACTTATAGATACACAGAAAGTGGTGGAAAGAACAAATCATGATCACACCACCTCTGGGCTGACAACTTTGTTACTCTAAACCAGCAACCCTTTGGTTGACATCCATATCACCTCATTTTGGCCCCATGTTCTTTGCGCAAAAAATGCAAATAACATTCTTGGCTGTTCAGCAGGCTAATTGGCAACCTATAGCTGTGGCCAAGCATACGTGGTCTTGCTCCCGTATCCCTCCTATCAGAGAGCAAATGCATGCTTTGGCCCAAGGGACCATCTATGTATTGGGTCTTCTTGCTCCGGTCTCAATTCTAATCCTTACAACCACACCATCAGCGGCGAAGGCTGATGCAGCAGTGGGAGGCATGGGTACATATAAGCATTCCATAAGCCATACAAGTATTCTGTAACTCAAGATTTGGGGAGCATGGTCCTTCCACCTGCTTGCCCCCATCCTAAGTTAGTTAACCCACCCCAACCCTCTCCCCTTGCTTCCTATTTTGTGTTTTAAATAGATTTAGTAAACTGGGTGTTTTGATCACCTAAATTTGATCTGTGAGCCCTTCTGTTCTGAGACCTCTGAAATAACTTAACCAATAAAGTACTTAGAGGCTACCATTGCACCACAGTAATTTCTCATGACAGGGACCTTGGGAAAGTCACCTCACCATTCTGAGCCTCAGTTTTCTCATTTAAAAAAAAAAATGGAGCTAATGCTACACATTTGGCAGTACTGTAAGAACAAATGAGATACTTGTGAGAAGGCATAGCAGAGCGCCAGGCATAAGGTAGGTACTGACCAAAAAATAGTTCCTTCTGCCTTTGTGTGACCCTGCACCTGTGGCTAACCTCAGCTTTATCATCCATTAAAAGGGTTTTATAATACCTACCCCACAGAGGTGCTATGAGGATTAAAATAGCATTTCTGAAATCACCTTGCACAGGGCTTGACATACAATAAATGGTCAATCCGTTTAAATTTCTATCTTCCTTTCCTTATAAAGTAAAAAAAAAAAAGTGTAACAGCTGCCTCAGTGATATAATTTCAAAAATGTGGAAAATCTCTGTGTTCACCACCAACTCAGGCTACATCCCTCACCTACTCTCCCTGCGTCCCACTCCTTTGGAGGGTTAGAGCTTTTGTTCCTTAATAGAGAATTACAACTCATCCTGAAGGAAGAAACCAAATGACTTCAATTCACCCTAAGACACAAATGACTAACAATAGATCCTGGCACAGAGATAAAGATTTTACAGGAAGAGGGAGGAGGGAATAAGAAGACAAGGGTCAGAGGAAGGGCACTCAGAGGTGAGAGAGAAGAGAAGGGCCTCCAGAAATAGGACCCAGACACAAGGCCATAACAAAGACACATTTATGGCTGTGGATCTGTCCAGAAAGGGCTAGGCCAGAAGAGTCTCTCCCTCAGACAGCCCTCCCTCAGACAGCCTCTCCTCCAGAAAACCCCTCCCTCAAACAGACAGCCTTCCCTCAGACAGCCCCTCCCACAGACGGCCCCTCCCACAGACGGCCCCTCCCACAGAAAACCCCTCCCTCAGACAGCCCCTCCCACAGACAGCCCTCTCTCAGACAGCCCCTCCCGCAGAGAGCCCCTCTCTCAGACAGCCCCTCCCACAGACAGCCCTCTCTCATACAACCCCTCCCACAGAGAGCCCCTCCCTCAGACAGCCCCTCCCAAAGAGAACCTCTCCCTCAAATAGCCCCTCCCTCAGCTAATTCCTCCCTCACACATCCCTCCCACAGATAGCCACTTCCTCAGAAACTCCTCCCTCAGACAGTGATGCAGCCCCTTCCAAAGATAGCCCCTCTGTCAGAGATCCAGCTCCTCCCCTGGTAGAAGATGAAGATGTATGCCCCTCAAGGTTGCAGGAGTCAACAGGCAAGAAGGGAGCAAGCATCCTATGGAAATGAGTTGCAATAAGTTGACATGGTCCATCTCCTGGAGAAAAGACCATCACTCCTCCTCTCCTTAGGGTGCGCAGACTACCACTCTTCTCCTTGGCCTCAGGGTGTGGGAAGAGGATTGTGGGATTTGCGGCTCAAACCAAAAGTGGCCCTTGAGTGAGTTTCACGTTAGACCAGCAGAGTCCCAGAGCAGTCTGGAAGCCATGGAGGGAGGCGGCAGAGAGCAGTGAAAAGCACAGTAGTCTTCGAGTCAAAAGTTCTGATCACAGGTTGAAGCTTCACACCTTATTAGGGCTGCACCCTGGCACAAGTCATATAATGTCTCAGTCAGTCACCAGAGTAAAATGGGGATCAACACGTACCTGCAGAGCAGATTTACCTCGAAGCTGGCAAAGCTGAGCCTCTGGTCCCCTGCACTTCCCGCACCAGCGAGCGCAGAGTGTTTGGAAGTGGAAGCAGGTTGCCGGCAGGAAGCATTGTATGTAAGCATTTCTGATAAATTGCCTAAAGATCTCAGAAGAAAGAGAGCTGAACTTCCAAGACTATAGTCATTTTGTATGTGGGTGATTCATTTTGTGTCATGCTAAATTCATATTCACTTCTATATCTAATTTTATATTTGTACTTTTCCTAAAGCCTCCTCCCTCTAAACTGTACCAGCTTCAGATCCCACAAAACCTGGATCCTCCCCCTAAAGACCTCAGGGGGTTGTTATGTGGATTAAATGAAGTGGTCACAAAAAATGATTGTCTCACAGAAAGCTGGAAATAAATGCTTTTTAGATCTGATTCTGAGGTCCCTGCTCAGCACCCTTCTACCCAGGTGAGGTGGGGTAGGAGGAGAAAGGCAGCCCCGGAGGCCTCCCCCACTTTGGGAAGCCGACTGTAGAGTTGGCGGGGAGCCTGCGCTCTGCAGCCAGGGCCCCTCTGGTCAGACAGAGCCAGATGATGTAGTGACTTGATTCAGTGGATAAACATTCAGTGCAGCTTGCTGGAGGCCCCCAGCCTCACATTACTGTTGACACAGAGCAGATTCCCTTTCTCTAAACCACTGTTTATATTTTAGCCAAGTGTCCTACATAAATCTCCGATCCAACCACCAGACTCTCTGGCTGCTACAGAAGTGACCAACTAGAAAACAGCCTAATAAGGAGTTTGCTGCAGAAACTGGGGGTATCTCCAAATGAAAGGCTGTCTTGGGGCCACTGACCAGGAAACCCTGATGTGAGACTTTCCGAAATGAGGGTCCAGAACAGGATTGGGGGCAGCTTCATCTAAAATAAAGATTCTTTTAAAAAACGGTGTCTCAATTGTAGGACCAGGTCTATGAAACATAGGTTCAGTTCAGCTCGGGTTGAGAGAACATTCTGAAGTCCTGGCTCAGTAGTTCTAGAAAACATATAGGCTTGCTTCCAGTTCATACTCATTCTTTGATAGGGGGTTTTCAGAAGAAAAATAGAACACAACTTGGTAATCGCTTTGTGGTTCCATAAATTAATATTCGGTCTTGGTTCAGAGCTCAGCACAGTTGTGTGGTAAGCTGTGGTTTGGGGTTCACGGGCTGGCGGAGGCCCCTGCTTGGAAGGCCTCAACGCCTGGAGAGCTGTGGCTTCAAAGAAGCAAAGGGGAAATCTTCTCCTTGCAGTAGGAGCTAACAGCTGAATCCAGTTCATCTTGACTCAGCAGGGGACAGTTCCAAAACTGCTCTCCCAGCTATAGCTTTTGGGCGTGGGCCTCTTTCTTTTCTGCCATAGTCCTGCTTGTATCATAAATAGTCTAGTCCAGAGTAGCTGTTATTTTAAATAATAATTTAAAAGAGTGAGAGTCATCCTCAGGGATTGGAGGAAGGGAGAGGGTGTCTTCATATTTAGATATTCTGGACTTGATTATAAATCCTAGAGCTTGGCTGCTCTGTGGGGATCTTGCTTCTCTGGGCTCACCCTCTCTACATGGTTAACTGACTACTGCCATCTAGTGGATTTGGAGGCCTTTGATGATCCGGCGCCTCATGGACATGACGTTGGGCATTGTTTGAGAGAAGCTATGCTTAATTAGGGCAGCACATCTTAGGGTGGCCTGTAGGTAGGGTTATGGATCAATTGCCCTGGGATATCCTCATATGAAATTTATCCTCTTTGACGTAGGTTAAAAGAGAAAAAGCAAAAGTTTAAAACTTTAGTGCCTCTGGGTCATCAATGTTCTGGAGTTTATTTGGCAATTGAATCGAAACTGCCGTTCACAGCCTTACAAAGACTTAGTTGGTGCTAAGGCTATGCGTAACAGCCTCGCTGCTCAATTCCGAGCTCTCCATGCAGGCTGCCAGTGGCCAGATCAGACTATGGGTGTGGCTAGGGTGATGGGGGGAAGCCCTCAGTAGGAAACAGAAATCTGGGTCCCTGCAGCCATTCTCTGAGAGGGCTGTGCCTTCCTGTCCAGGCAGCCCCTGGGCTCAGGCCCCAGGTGATGGGTATGCCCTTCCCTGAGGAAGGAAGAAAAAAGGGGCCAGGCCTGAACCCCAGAACTTCTCTCTACCGAAGCTTCTGACTACCTGGAGTGGTTGTTCTGCCAGAGCAGATCAAAGAACTGCTGATCTCGAGTTTTCAGGAAGCTTAAGAAAGGGATCAGATGCAGGCTGCCCTCTGGCCGAGTGGTTAAGTTCGCGCACTCTGCTTCTGCGGCCTAGGATTTTGCCGGCTCAGATCCGGGGCACGGACATGGCACTGCACACCAAGCCATGCTGAGGCAGTGTCCCACATAGCACAACCAGAAGGACCTGCAACTAGAATATACAACTATGTACTGGGGGTCTTGGGGAAAAGAAAAAAAAAAAGAAGAAGATTGGCAAAAGAAAGGAATCAGTAAACGTGCATAAGTTAGTCTCTAAGATGAACAATAAATGTGGTATGGCCCAAAACATTTGAATGAACAACCACATCAAGACAAACCAAATCTACACAAAGCATTTGGATGAAGTCTGTAAAGATTTCTTTTTCAGATATTGTAGCTTCATTTTCTCCTAGATTACAACCCATCCCTCTTCCCTTGCCCGGTGAGGCTGTGAGGTTTCTATCCAAAGCTGGAAACAGACCCAAATCACTCTCCTCCACCCCCCTCCAACCCCAGGCCTCAGTTTCCTCATCTGGAGAATGAAAGGGCCGGTTTTATTACTCCTTACATGTCTTCCAGTTGAATTTGAACTCTTCAAGTCTAAATTTTCCTTTGCACAGTTTACTCAAGTTTCTACTAGACGTGCTCAAGGTCTGAGGCAGACCGAACTCCAGATCTTTTACTATTACTTGGAATGTCTCCTGAGGTATGTTCATGCAGAACTGGAGGCTTTGGGGGCTAGAATAGGAAGTTGAGCTACCATCAGATGAGGTGTGTTAAAATGATTTTTGCAGAGTGGGCCTAATGAGAAGACAGCCTGTCTGGGCTCCAGCCTGCCTCTAACTTGGGTGACCTTGGCAACTTATTCATTCTCTTCAACTTTGCTTTCCACATCTAAAAAATGAAAATAGTCACCCCCTACCCTATCGCCCTCTCAGGATTGTTGGGAAGAAACAAACAAACAAAAAGGCATAAACTGATGCAAGAAGTGCTTCCTTAAAAAGCTCAATGTGAATTTTGAATGCCATTTTTCTGTTTAGGTTAGGCTAAATCTATTTAACGCTATAAATCTCTTCCAGATGATGCCCATCAAATGAAGAGCCAAAGAATCCGTGTCTGAAAGTTCACAGACTTTGCTTTTGAGGAGAAAGGCTAGACCAAGACCGAGATAAATCAGTCCCTCTAACCAACAGGGAAAATTTGGACCTTCTTTGGGCCTGTTCCTTCCAGTCCTTGGAGCATCGTTGCCTGGAACTGGAGCTGGGAGGAAGAGATGGCATATGGCCTGGAAACCACTGGCATGTTGCTTTTAGTGGATGGTAATGAGGAGAGCCGGAACTCACATCTTTACCCAAAAAATCTGCTACTGCTTCCCCTCGTCCACTGTAAACCCTCCATGAAAGAAGAGAGAACCAGAAAACTGCAAGATGTGCTTCATAATTGTCAATAACATTTGTGTCATTTTGATGCTCTAACTCTATTACGTTAATTGCTTTCCTCTCTACACTTTATTTTAAGGTGAACATTAATTGATTCCCAACTGTAATCACAATTATGGTGAGTTATCCTGATTAATGGAAGATGTGATTAATAGGTAGGAAGGTGCAACTATTTCTCCTTCCCAGAGAAGAGATGATATATGCCATTATAGCTGCACTGTAGGCTGCATTTTCCTCAACAATTCAGAGCTAATGCACAGCTATCAATCACCAACTTCCATTGTTCTGCCCAGTTGACTAGACACAACTCCCTTCAGTATGGCCTGATTCTCCTTGCCCACTGACTGTCCACGCTTCCTTGGGGAACTCTCTTATTCCAGACCCCCAGGGTTCCAGAGATAAGAGAGATGCCAGCATGTCAGCTCTGAGTTCTGAATCATGAATTCTGGCGCAGTTAAGATGGGCAAGGTGACAGGTGTGTACACCCAGGACGTACACCCTGTTGTCCTGAAGCGGAGGCCCCTCTCTGAAGCTCTCTCCTTCCACCCTGGCTCATCTGTCCTGTGTCTTGCTCTATCACTGCCTTGCTGAGAGACAGAGAGGCTCATCAGATGTACTGACTGGTTTGGTAGCTAACGCTGAGATAATGAACTCTCCCCAGTAATCCTGTAAGAGGAACCTTGAGTATTCCTCTTTATGACTCCTTTACGTTGATCAAACTTCCTTCCCAGTCTCGTCTCCAGGCAGCATCCCTCTTGCCTAGACCTCTCGCATCCCAGTCACTATAATTTAGTTACCTATTGGTCCAGTGGCATCTTCTGTGTAGAAGCTTTGGGCTATTTGGAAAGGAGAATTAGAAGATGCTTTGAAGCTGAAATGCCCGATAAGCTTGGAGGTTTCCTTCATAGTATTTGTTTACTTGGGGTGTTTGAGGAGGGCTTCTCATGGAGAACTTTTGTGGGGAGCTTATGTTTGTAGTCCATGGCTCTATCAGCCTCTGATAGTGTCCAAAATTCATACTTCTGTGCCTTTCCCAGAGGCAGGAAGGTCCTTTCTCTCTCAATTGTCTGGTGAGATCCTGCTCATCCCCCAGGGTTGAGCTTAAGTGTAAGATCATTCCAACCCAGGTGCCCGTCTGGCCAGGCAGATCGCACCTCCCTCATCTGCACTCTCAGGCACTCTGGCCATACCTCCACACTGTCCACACAGCACAGCAGCATCACAACCTTGTGATCCAGACGTCTGCTGTCCCAATTATGTGCCAGACAAATGTCTGAGTCCCTGCAGAGCTTAATGCAGCTTGTGCATGCCCCAAGACAGCCTCAGAGGGCGCCAGCAGGGACTGAAGTCCAGCCCTCGCTCTGCTTGCCAAGCCCTGCTCCCTGGCCTGGAGCTAAACCTGCCTACAGGAAGGGAGCTTTTCTCTTCCTATAAAGGCTCAGCCTTTAGCTGACAGCGCTGGCCCTGGCTGAGTCAGCCCAGGGGTACATCGCTTCCTGCAGGGCCCAGACACGGATGTGCTCACAGCAGCCCCACTCTGACTCTATGGGCATGATTTGATCAGCATGACCCCTGCGGATGACCTCAGCTCCTTCACTATTTTTTGTAAATGATCAATCACACTCAGCTTTTGCAGCTTTTTTGTAGACTTTACTGAAAATCTCGAAGGGAAGAAGGAGAGCTGTGCATCTTACATGTTGTAGCACACCACCTTGCTAATCCACCTGGCGCATTCGTGTTCTCCCCACAAACGGTGCCCTCCCAGTGACAGCACAACCCGGCCTCCTCCTCCTCCTGGCCCAGCCCCTTACCGCCACAGCCCCCCCGGCTCCCATCCCATATCTTCTTCCTCCTGGATTTCCCCTCCTCCCTACATCCATTTCATGATCCAAGCAGACTCCACCTCCGACCTCAAACCTGAAAACTCTTCCATCACAGCTCGGCAAACAAGCTTCAGTTTCCAGGATGACACCGTCCCCCATTTTACTATTTCCTCTCATGCCCTACCACCAGACTAATAATGATAAGTTTAAAAATACCCTTCTGTTATAATTTATGAGTTAATCTACCAATTAAAATGTGAGTTCCATGAGGGCATGGATTGTGCATTATCTGTCTTGATCTTATCTGGTCTGACTTAGATTCAAACTCCAGCTCCTTCACAGACTGGCTGTGTGACTTTGGGCAAGTCACTTAACTTTTCTGATCCTCAGTTTCCTCACCCACAAAATAGAGGCAATTATCATGCCTATTTCAGAGAGTTCAACGACCCTCTCATTCAACTATGAAGAGTGAATGAAACGATGCACATAAACGGCTTGGTGTATAAGTGTTTGATAGACGTTAGGTATTATTATTAGTGTATTACGAGGTATTATTATTATTAAATATTAGTGGAATGATTGCTGAATAGGATTGTACTCTCCTCAACGTAGCTGGCAGCTGCCCTCATGGATGGAGTGATGTAGGTTCATCCTATTCTCCAACCACAATCACCATCAATAGTAGCCAAATGCTTTCTCACAGAAAATCATGCCAGATATGTAGCTGCACATGAGACTCAGGAACTTCTTTATTCAAATCACGAGCCCAGATCTTGCCCATGTGTGTGGGTTTAGTCCCAGGATTATACATTTTAAGGATCTGTGGATGCTGGGTCTTCCTTCAGCCTCAGGGCCTTTCTGCTCTTAATTGTTTTTGTTTCAAAATAGCTCAGCTCTTCCAGGCAGAGGAAGCAGTAGGCTAGGTCCTGATGGACAGTTAATAGATGTGTGTGGGCATGTGTGTATGTAAATATTTAAGCATCTCAGAAGAACCGAGATTAAGAGTTGTGGATGTGTGCATCAAAGATGATGTTACAGGTTAAGGCCCTTCAGTAAAAGCCTTGCTCTAAAGCTAGTATAGAGACAACAGGCACATTTTCAGTTTGGTTCGGTTCAACAGATTTTTATTCATCATCTACTGTCAACTTAAAAAGCAGATTTGCCCCTTATTTTATCTCAAAATTAGTTTATTCAGGAACAGCCAAAAGAATTGCAACTTGGGATGTGCATGCTACAGCAAATCATAGGCAAATCCAGAAAAGAAAGGAGAGGATCTGCCTTTATAGAGAAAAAAGAGGAGAAGGGAGGGGCTGTTCTAAACGAAAGTCCACTGGGGGGACTAGAAGTTCAGGGCAGCAACGGCTTCTCATTGGTTCAGCTTTGGCATTTCTCATTGGCTGGGCGGTTGCCAGGTGAGGAGAGAAGTCTTCCCTGAGCAGGAACGTGCTTTTACTTCTGGCGGCAAGGTGCAAGCCTTCCTCTCTTCCTGTTTGGTTTAATTGACGATGTGTGATAGGGCGTGAGAGCTCCCCCTACAGGCCTTCCCAACTCCGACTTCGTTAAGGTTTCTTTTATTAATTTCCACACTACTAAGTGCCCAACGCTGTGGCAGACAGTCTGATGAATAGCTCTGTGTTGCTACAATAATACTGCATAACAACAACAATAAAAAACACGACACCTGAGATTTCTTTCTCCTGCATAAGATTTCTTGCTCCATCATCTGGGGTCAGATGGTCTAAGTTGAACTTGGCTGCAGGTCTGCGGGTCACCTGGAGAATATGTTTTATGCGTTTCTCTTCCTTTGTGGACCCATCAGCTACTCTGGGAATGTTCTTCTCATGGCCTGGGCGGAGGGGAAAAGCCCAAGCCCAACCATACTAGCCTCTGTTTTGTCATATCTTCTAATATTTTACGGGCCAAAGCAGTCTCATGGCCAAGCCTCAAGTTAAAGGCTAAGAAGGTATTCTCCATCTACTATGAGGCCAAAGCAACTGCACAGGCAAGCCCGAAATCAACGGAGTAGGGAAATATACCATTACCCATGAGGTGAGGGTGGAGTGAAAATTTCTGCACAATAATCCAGTTTACCGCATGCCCTCGTGGTAATTCAGTATAAAAGAGAGCTTCCTCTGAACCCCGGAAGTGAGTCCAGGCTTTATCATAAAGGAGAGGTGATTGTGCGATGTTGTTATGATTTTTGTTGCCGTTGTTGTTGCTTGCTTATATTTCGGTACATCGGGGCAAGCCGATCAAGGAAGAAGCAGGACTAGTGCTCGGAGCTGACGTTTTGATTCATTCTCTGGATCGCAAGGAGTATCTGAATAGCAATACTTAGGTTACAACTTTAAGTTCTCAAGCAATGAGGTGCTGTTTGAAGCTTTAGCTGCTCACTGAAAGTGTTTTAGCCTTTCCAATTTAGAGATAAAGCATGCCTTTTGCTAAACTTAATCAAGGATTTTTGGCCTGGGCTTCCTGAAAATACAAGCAGAACATTATATGTAGTGTCCATCGTTTTGTCAGGTCGTCAATAGGCCCGTAACTGGAGCAAGGGAATCCTCTTCTGGATTTCCACAAAAAGGGCAAAAGAGATCTTCAGAAACAAAAGCTCGATGTTGAATCCCAGTGAAACTGCAGACTTGATTGCTAAGGAGATGGTTTCTGAATCCTCATCAAATAGAGTGGTGATCCCATTCTCCATGTTTCCGTTCAAAACATCCAAGCCAAATTTACTTATTTCCTTTTGGGAAGTCTGTAGATTTCAGTAAGGAATTTGGCAATGACTCCTACAATACTCTTGCAGTCACATTAGAAATATGGGCAATAAGACAATACGCTTAGGTCAAATCTTAGTTATTTAGAGTGCTATTTAGAAAATGTTGATTAAGGTCACCCTGAAGGCCTGACTCTGGCTAGGTGCCTCAGGACTCTGTCCCTGGCCCTCTCCTGTCTGACAGTTTTATCAATTACTTGAATGAAAAAAAAATTAGAAAGCATGCTAATCAAATTTATGGGTGAAACAATGCTGGGAGGGTCAATTCAAACAAGGGCAAACCTGCACTCAGAGTAACAGGCTAGAAGTGATGCAGCACATTTAACAAAGACAATCACAAAACCCCAAATTTAGGCCCTGGAGCAATGCAGGTTGTGAAAGTCAGCTGCCTTGACAAGAGTTTAAGTAGAAAGCATCAAGCGATTTCAGACGGGCTTCAAGCTCCGTCTGAAGCAGAAGGGTGAATCAACTGCCCAGAGAGCTGACAACATTTTAGATGCTGCCTTCATAGCAGTTGTGTTCCAGATCAGAGAAAGTCATAGTCCCACTGGACACAAAGTTGATTCAGGCCCTTCTGTCACCCCAGAAATGACCAGGGATAATTTGACTTTCTGGCCAGCTAGAAAGACATGCTCCTCTTCTCTCATTTTTGACTGATTTTCCTTCCTACAGCTCTAGCTTTAGGCATAGAAGGCATAACTTTTGATCTAGAAAATAAGCATTTCATGCATTCAATAAATATTTATTTAGCACCTATCATATGTAAGCACTATACTGAATACCTCTTCTAATGCTAGAGGTGGGATGAGAACCAAGATAAACACCAGAAGCCCGCAGTAATGGGGGAAAATACACAAACACACACATTACAATGTGAAAAGCGCTAACATGATGGTGTTTGCAAAGTGCTGTGTTAACACTGATTTCTCCCAGGCAAGAAGTATTTTCTTGGGCCACAGAAGGCAGCTCTTTGTTTTAGAGGGAATCAGCATCGAGGTCATTTCATCCTCAGGCCAAATACAGGGCCTGGCACATAGCAGATATAATAAACAGTAGTTGATGAATGGAGGGATGAGAAGAAAGACTGCCTGGCAGATCCGAGAGCAAGTCCCAACTCTGCCACTTCCCAGCAGGGAGACCATGGGCAAGTTGACTCAACTCACAGAATCTTAGTTTCCTCATAAGTAAAATTGGTATGGCGATCCTCATCTCCCATGCTGTTTTGCAGATTTAATGAAATGGAATGGGCTAACAGACGTAAAGCACCCATGATGTTTGAAAGTATCTGGGACCTAGTAAGAACCTAGTAAGAATAAACTTTAGTATCCATTGTTCCTCTGACTCATGTGCCAGCAAGATCGTGTTTGGATTCTTCTGGGCGTCACATTTTAAGAAGGGCATTTACAAGTTATAGTCTGTTCAGAGAAGAGACCAAAATGAAGAGAGGTTTAGGAAGCAGGAAAGACTGAGGGGCCAAGGAGGCGAAGACAATTTAAGGGCTTTCCTCTGTGAAAGGAAGTGGCCTTTTCCAATAGAGCCCCAGAAGGCCATACCAAAAGGGGTAGGAGATAGAGGAGTTCAATTCCAGCTCTGGATGGAAGACTGTCCTGACAATTACAGCTGCCAAGAATACAGTGAGCTGCCTCTCAAGCAAGGAGCACCTCATGGCTGGGACTCCTAAAGCAGAGTCTGGAGGAACAACTGCAGGGTGTTCACACAATCACTTATTTATCCAACAGAATATTTATTGAGCATCTACTTTGTGCTCTCATCTTTCCTAGGGAAATTTGGATGAAAAAGAAAAAGCAAAAAAAGGCAGCCCCTGGATCTAAGGCTCTCACAAAAGCAAACTACTGTAACACGCATTATGCTGTAAACCGCCATGGGTATACAGAGGGTTTTGTAGAGGGGTTTTGCATTTGGTTGTGAGGCAGGACAGAAAGACCTCTAAGGTCTCTTGACTCCTATTATTCTCTGATTCTGTGTAAGTCACAATCTCTGTCTGCAAAGAATTTACTCATCTGATCCACAGACTTTCCTCAGAATTAAACCTTGGAGATCCAGGCCCCTAATGCTCCACTGGGAAGACTCCACAAAAGTAATAACAATGGTGTCTTCTACCAGAAACACACGAGTCTGCTGGAAGAACATTCCACATCTGTTGTAACATCTGAACCTCACATCTAACCTATACAGAAGACCATGTCTAATAGATAAGGAAATGCAGCCACAAAAACAACATATGAGACTAGCCTACAGTTACCCAGATCAGTCCTAGTAGGGCTGGGTAGGACTCAGGTCCCCCAAATCCCATTTACTGTTCTTGCCAATAGACCATAATGCATTTAACTTTCTCCTTTGGTGGATTTTGTCCCAAAAAGTTTCTCCTTTCCTCTGCCTCCTCCCCTCCCCTCTACTCCGTTATTGCAAGCACAGAATCTGGCAGATGAATGACCTGGCTGATCGCCCACTTTTCCCTCTGAAATGTAGAACCCGACATCTTTTATATTTGGAATTCCAAACACAGTCACTGCTGTGTCAGAAAAATATTAACTGTTTGAGCAGCGGGCCTTGCCACCAGCCCGGGAGAATGATAAGCACAGGAGGAGGAGGCAAGCGGCTCGCTGCCTTTGTTCAGCTCTCAGGGAAGGTGCCTGACCTAGTTCGGGCGGTGATCATGCTTTTTAAAAATAAAATAGAGAGATTCAGAGGCCTGCGCTAGGAGCATTAGCTGTGTGGGGAAATGGCCTTCTTCGAGACCAATAAATGTGTGCTTTGGCTTATTTATTTGGCTTTCATTTGATGTTGAAGTGGCAACCAGTGGGCAGGTCCTGAGGCCAGGACTTCTGCAAATGTTGGGCCATTTGGGATGCTGGCAGTTCCGTTGCCATTTTTTATTCCTCTGAGTGAATCACTCTGACAGCCTGACAAGGCTGCTGAGAGACGGCGTGAGGCTCCTGTTTCGACAGTTGTCCTGTCAGACTGAATAGCATGCTGTGTCCGCGTGGGCAGGAGTCGGGGAGAGAAAAGACAGGGGAAAGATGAGGGCGCATGAGCAGAGAGCTGCACTGCAGCCTGGTATGTCCCATGGCCAGGGGCCCTGTGAACACCTCCAGAGCCACTCCCCAGGCTGGTTTGGAATTCTCTGACTTGATCGGGCAGGTGATTTGTGTTTTGTTTCCAGAAACACCAGAGAGAAAATATAGGAAAATCTCTAGACTTTCATTCATGAAAGGTTGTACGTTGTAAGGAATTCCCTAAAAGAAACTATATTTTTCCCATGGCAGTATCATTGGAAGATGACCCACACCTACACACCCACACCCCACACATGTACACACACTCACACACACATTCACACACACGCATTTACATGCACCAGCACTTCATAACCCCCTTATCTTGCTTTATTTTTTCCATAGCACTTAAAATTTTCGGAGTCACTTATTTGTGTAATGTCTGTCTCCCCCTACTAGAGAATATTAACTCCATGAGAGCAAGAACTTTGCTGTTCATTGCTGCGGGCCCAGTCAATAAAAGAGTGGCTGGCACATAGGTAGTTCTCATTAAGTAACTGTTTCTTCACTTGTGGCCTGAAGTCCTGTTATTGGGGATTTATTAACTTAGTTTTCAAAGGCTTCAGTTATCAAAATGCAATCATCCCTAGAACAGCACTTTAAGTCTTAATAATAGTTCCCAGCTAATAAATGTTAAGGACAGAAGACTCTGCCGTGATACTATGGAGCATAGACACTTTCTAGAATTAGGCTCGAGAGGAAGGCAAACAGGTGAGGAGGAGCTGGAACAGTAGTGTGAGAGACAGGTAGAAGACAGTGACAGAGCCTGAAATGTGGTCGCTTGATTATTTTGCCTTTTGGTTCTGCCTTGGAGTCATGTTTGACTCTCAGCTGTCCCCAAATCCATCATGAGCCCCTATCAAATCGTGTCAGCTCTGGTGGAAGGACTCCTCTCCATTCTCACTATTGACGCCATAGCGCCAGACCTCATTGCCTCTCCCCGCTGGGTGGTGTCACTGATCACCTAACCAGCTTGCTGCCTCCACTCTTCCCATTTTAGCCATTTTGCATACCACTTCCAGGCCAACTTTCTAAAATACCACTTTCTTCTTACTCCCCTATGGTCATCATTAGGACTGCTTATCAATATTTCTGATTCTCCCTTTACAGGCATATGATAGGCACATGCCTCATCCTGTTCAGTGAATTGGGAGCAAAGTGATGGCTGTTGCTTCTGGGCTTGAGCACTTCATTGCTGGTGTGAGACCCTCCAGAGCTCTTTCTCTCTGTTGGTAGCACAGTGACTGCCGACATTTGAGATTATTCTGGGTGCCTGAGTGACCAGGATGAGCAGACACCCCTGCTAACCCACAGAGGACATGGAGCAAAAAATTAACCTTCATTATTTGAGGCCCTGATAAGTGGAGGCTTTTATTACTGCAGCATAACACAGCCTATCCTGACTAACGCATAGCGGCCACATAAGAACCTACGCTGTTTTTCACTACCCGTGATTGTCTGTGATCTAGTACGCAGGCTGTGGTTAAACAGAACTGCATCTAAATCCGAGTTTACTACCCACCATTAGATAAGGGCAAGCTGCATAACCTCCTGAGTCTCCTCATTTGTCAAATTGGAATAATAATACTTACTTTGGGTTGATAAAAGGAAATAACCCAGTAGTAATGCAGCCTATGGCAGGCACTCAACAAACCTGCTTAATATGGGTAAGTACCTCTTTCCTCTTCCTCCTCTTTATGCTGACATTTGCATGTTTCTAACAGCTGCCTTGCCGAGCCCACCTGACTTACCTCCACTACTCACCCTTGCAACAGATGCTCATGATAGCAGGAACAGTGATTCTCAACCTGGCTTCACATTCAAAACACTCAGGCCCTCTGTTGAACTACCCATGCCTCACCCTCACCCTGGACCAATTTAGTCAGCCTCTAGAATTGGGGCTTGGGCTTGGTTTTTTAAAAAAGCTCCTCTGGCGATTTAAATTGTGCAACCAAGGCTAAGAACCCTGATCCAGAAGCACACTGCATGAGTGATGAGTACAGATTCTGGAGCCAGTTCCCTACTGCTACTTCCTAGCCATGTGACTTGGAGAAGCTTTCTCTGTGTCCTTTCCTCATTTGAAAATGAGGGTGAGAATAATAAATTCTCTACTTCACAAGCTGTTGTGAGGGTTAGTGGCATAGTGTGTAAAGCACTTCTGAGTGCACGGCCCATGGTAAATTCTCAGTGAAGGTGATCGCTCCTTCCCTCAGACTGCCCTCACCCCTGCAGTACCTCCTCCTCCTCAAGGCCCTCTCCATCTCACCCCTCCCTGAAGCTTTGCTTTGTAACTCCTTCACGCACCTTCTCTACTCCAGATCAACTGCATGTGGAGTGTGTACTGCGATTCGGCCTTTAAATATACAACGTACTGCCCTTCAACCTATTAAGTCTGTCTCCTCAACGAGACTAAAAGCTGCCAAAGGAGTGGTGATAGCCCATGCTTCCTTTTCTTCTCTGTCCCTTACAAGAACTTTGGAGGACTGTGCACATAGCACCATTTGCTGATGGATTGGCAACTGATGGATTCAAAGACCAGTTTTCTGTAATGGCTGCAGTCACTGGCACCACCAACAGCTTTAACACCCCATCACATTCTCAGGGCTGGCTCTCCTTCCAGAAATCAAGCAGAGGTTAAATAACCAGGCAGTCAAAAGATCTAGATCTGAACCATTCGGCACAGAGGACAGAAGGACAACCCTCACCTCCCCAAGTCCCTTTGAGGGTGGTGATCTCACCCATTTGGAGGAGAGAACTGAATTTTAACTTGCATATTCCAGCTGACAAATGATGCTGCTCCAAAGAAAGGGAATTCTGGGAGGATTTTACTTCTTGTTCTTCCTAATCTCCTAAGATCCATTGAAAAACACTTCCCACCTAAAAATCTATGGACCCTCCTGGCTTTGGCTCAGTTGATCTGGGATCCATCCTTCCAGGAGGCTGCCTCCTGGAAATCGCAGGCCCCCTTGTTCATCCCAGAGGCCCTTCAGATGGGGGAAGGAGAGACAGAGGAAACTGGTGACAATTTCTGAGGAGGCTGGGTTGGGTCTCTGAGCCCACCAGACTGGTATCTGTTATCACTGCCTCTTTTCTCTCCAGTAGTCACCATGAGAGGAGAGATCAGGACTGATGGTTGGGAGCTGAAGAAAAAGTTCTCAGATTCATATGAATCCTGCCAACAACTCACCTCTTCCAAATGTCCACAGGTAAAGAGGCGAAAGGAAAAGAAGGAACCAATCCTCCCCACCCGCTATGCTCCAGGCTTTTGGTGCTTTACACAGCCTTCCATCGACTCCTTGTCACAACATGTGGAATGAGTTTTCCAAATAAGGAAACGGTCTCAGACAGGAGAAGCAACTTCCCTGGTGAGGGTCAGAGCCGGAACTGGAGCCAAGTTGGACAGTGATTCTTTCATTTATTCATCCTCTTGCAGGATTTAAAGTTCCTCATGGTGATGGCAGATGATGATGGCAGGAGTTGAGGTAGAAGGGAGGAATATGAGAGATTTGAAGCTCACATGCGTGTGCACGCATTAAAAATGTACCCGGGATTTGTTTTAATCAGGTATGGTAAGATCGCAGGCATGGAAATGATTGTCATGAAGGAAGAAGTTTATAGTCATAGGTTCCTAGAAATGGGAGGCATGGCACGACACGCAGGGCCACATGGGGATAGACCAGGGTCAGTCAGGAGGCAGAAGGAGTGGGAATAGCACGCCCCAGAGCTTAATGGGGTTCTAATAGGAAGGAATGTGTGAGGCAAGGTAGGTACACTGAACAAGCTTAGGACTGGATAGTTTGAATAATTGCAGGTGGCTTTGAGCTATAGAGTGGTCTCGAGCTATCCAGTACCAGGCCCTGGGGTGATTTACCGTTTGGGAATATTGGCTTAGTGTGTGAGAGTTTGATAAGAGAGATGGTTGGGGGGGGTGGGCTCTGGATGGGTTGGTTTGTATATGAAAGGTGCACTGTCAGGAGAGTCACTGGCTGTCTCTGGGAATTAGCTAGCCTGGGAGGTCTAGGTTTTCCAGGATCAAGTTCCCAAATGCCAGAGCCTCAAGAACACAGAAAATAAAATATACAGACAATAAAATGTGTGATGGAAAACTCTATAGATGAAAACAATTGGGAGGAATAAAAGGTGATTTAGTCCCACAACTCATTCCACAAAGGACAGAAGCCTTCTCCTGAGGTAGAGTCTGAAAATGGCAACAATGAAGCTGGAAGAGGGCCAACACCTCCTCTGGGGTCGATGCAGCAGAAAGGAAGCAGCATCCTCAGGGAAGAACAAGTTTTGGTCAAGGTATGAGGATAAAGGGAGGAGTCCAAAAATGTAGGGATTTAGGAAAGAGTCATAGCTCTAGAGACAACAATGGAAACAGATCAAGAGTGGAAAACAGCGCACGGAGGTCAGACAGATGGCGTAAGACAATAGGTGAGAGGCCTGTAGGAGCTGAGAAACAAGGATTTGGCGTTATGGTTTAATTGACTGCCCTAGGTCATGGACCCACACAGGCTGAGGTCCCAAGTAGTTCAGGAAGCCTGATTAAGCTGGCAGTACATAGTCAATGCTCACTAGTTTGATAATATGGGGCTAAAATGTTCCTGAATTTTTTAATGAAAATTCTTCACAGGCAGCTGTAGAAAGGATTTCTTGGCCTCTGATTGTCCTACTCCCAGTAAAATTACAAGGCTTAGGGTGGTTCAGAGTTTTAAGACTTCACTTCTGTAAATGGAGATGCCCACGGTATTGGAGGAACTGCCTTTGACTTCTCCCCACAGAAACAGGAAATCCCTGATGTCTCCTAGTGGAGCCCCCATGGCCCATATTTCTTGGGGTCTTTGCTTTCCAAATCTGTCACTATTGCAACAAACAAAGTGAGTGCTCAGGATATCAAGACACAGGAGACAGAGGAAGTGGGTATGAGACATAGTTGACCTGAGATACTTCCAGGACCTCTAGGTTCAAAACCCAAGGAGCTCCAGGTGGTCACACAAAGATGTAGAGGGTTCGTCCCCAAACATTTTTCTCTTAACCAAAGGAATCAGTTATTGCTCAACTTCCCAGTCCGGCCATATGGAAAGCCTGAAGTTTGAACTTTTCCTGTGCCTCTGCACCTTCCTCCCAAAGCTTCTTTCTCTCCATGTTGCATGACCCCTTGCTGGTGCTGACCTTTATTCTTACTTGCCCTCCCTACCACATCCCACACTTCGTATTTGCCCCATATGATTGCTTTTTAATATGTTTATTCGTTTGTTCCTCAAATATAGAGCACCTACCATGTACCAGGCACTGTGCTAGATGTTGGCAGCCCCTGATTTCTATGCTATGTAACAATCTCTGATCAACCTAGATTCATGAAGGATCCCCTACATGCAAACACAAGGACCAGGGTGGGTCCTGGGGTGAGGTGCAGGAGGGGAGACATGCTCAATTCAACTCCTGACTGGCTGGAGCTTGCAGTCTGTAGAGGAGACATGACCTACACAGGTCTTCATTCTGTAAGACAAGCTGAGCAATGGATGGGACACTGCTAAGAGGTGTCTTTTCAATTATGGGAAGAGCAGAGTTAAATCCTAGACTCTTCCATTTAACTCACTGTTTGATGTTGGACAAGTTTCTTATTCCTCTGGGAGCTTCAGTTCATCAGGTTGTAAAATGGGAATGATAATTATCTGCCCCCAAAGTTGTGAAGATCCAACAAATTGATCCCTGTGGAAGTGTTTTATAAACTGTAAAGAAAGATGAGGATTATTAGTATCTACAGGTTAAAAAAAATTGTGTCCCCAAATCTTACTCCTGAAGGATAAGCTGTACTGTAGAAATGTTTCCCCTGTTATCCAGATCTTAAAACCAAACAAGCTGGCTTCTGAAAGGTCTGTAGCCCTAGGGAGATATTCCTAACCACACCCTTTTCCAAGTTTCTATTACAAACTCTAGTAGTTCCCAGAGAGCCAGGGAGTAAGGAGTACACAGCTTTCTGGGACGCTCACTCACAATCAGGGCCTCTGAACTTCATGGACATCCTCTCTCCAGAATGTACCCAGTCCGAGATAGCAGAGCTGAGTGCCCATTCAGATAATGAGCTGCACAGCTGTGCAGCGGCAGCCATTTCCCCAATTATGGTGGCATTAGGGAAAGTTATTGGGAAGGACTTTCTCCCACCATTGAGTCGTAAATGCTTTGCTAATTTGCCTGATGATACATTTATGATGGTTGCTTGCTGATCCTCTTCCACAATCCACCTTTAATGGCTGGTCTGTTTGGAGAGGCCAGTCTTCTCCAATGAACCAACTTTATTTCATTATGGTTTATTATTGTATTTTGTTCAGGGAGTGCCTGCAAAACGAGAAAGTGGCCCGCAAAACTCTCTCGTCACGGGTGTAATTACTGCCTCAGTGCTTAGAAAGAAAGAAAAACAAATAGTAATCTTTGCTAATTGAAACAGTAAAATATGTGCAGTTCAGAACTATTCTGTGTAGAATTTTAAGAGGAAAAAACCCTAGACACACACACACACAAAAGTACACACTCACACACAAAATGGAGTGTTGACCCTGAAACTATGAATTATAAATAAGCAGAACTCTCTCTCCTCTTTCTTGCTCACTCATCTGTCTTTCATATCTCCTTATTTTGTCTATGTGTGTATGTGTTTGAAGCTCAGTGTATTGATATTAATTATTTTTCAGATTTTGGGGGGGGTAGGATTATTCTATAATTAAATCCATTTCCCTTGAGAGAATTTACTTCCCTTATTTGCATTTCTTCTGCTCCTTTCACAGAATGAAATGTGAAAAGAAGGTTTTGTTTGCACTTGGTTCTGCAATTGCTCCACTCTCTCTTTCTTCTTTCTTTTTTTCGCAGGTTGTCCCAGCCTCTGGCCATGGCCGTAAAACACAAACCAGTCAAGGATTCTCAGGGCAATTTTGCACATCTTGGGTAAGTGTAGGGGGTGGTGGTGTTGTCCTCCATAAGAGAAGCCACTTGTTGAGTAAGTGAGCAATTCATCACATAATTAATTTGTTTCTATTGTAAAGATAAACCAACTGCTGGCTTCGGCTGGTTCTACCTCCTCACTGAATCAGACACAGCATGTGCAAAGGTGGAGAAAGCAGATGAAGCTTCATGGATAACTTTCTGGCCAATTTGATCATGTTTTTAAGAGCATAAGGATCAGAGACAGTGTGATACATGGAAAAGCAGAAGCTTTATGGTCAAACAACCTTAGGTTCAAAACGTACCTTACTTTAAGGACATTTCAAGGTGGAGCAGGCCCAGTAAAGCCTCCTTCTCACACTGACTACAGCTAAAGACTCTGGATGAAATACAAAGAGCAACTGTCTGAAGACTCCAAAAGTAAACAACTGCAAGCAGATCGTGAAGGGGAGTAACACCTGGAGGTGCAAACAACATGGGGATGAGTTCCTGGGGCTTTTCTTTCCCTTTTGTCTCACAGCATTGACCTGAGCATGACCCCACACATGGAGCGGTACCCCATTGGCGGCACTTGCAGCTAAGATTCTGATTGAAACATCATTCTTCTGGTCAGTGGAACTGAGCAAATGGGGTCCCATAGGCAGAACAGCGTGAGGGAAATATTGGAGGAGAGAGAGCTAGAGAAGAAAATCTTCTGATTCTGTGTATGAACCCACACAGGTCCAGGGTCACCGCTAAGCTGGGTATGCACGAGAAGGTATAGCAAGGGCTTGGAGAACTGAGCTGAGATACGAACCGCCACCCACAGCAGGTAAGACAGAATTTATAATTGATCCTGACTAAGCAAGATTAAAATAAAATTTTTAAAAACCAACATTTTCTAGAGGACTTTAACAGGATGTAGACGATGCACAACATAGCATTTATACTATACAGGATGCAATCCAAAATTACTTGACAGACAAGGAAACAGGAAAATGTGAGCAAATCTCAAGGGAAAGACAATCATCAGACGTTAACCGAGAGCTGATCCAGATTTTGGAATTATCAGCCAGATACTTTAAAGACTTTAAAGTGACTATTGTAATTATCTTGCATGAGATAAAGGTAAACACACATGAAAAGGATGGAAAGAAAGTTCCCAGCAGAGAAATAGAAATCATAATAAAGGACCAAATGGAAATTTTAGAATTAAAAAAAATAATCCAAATTTTTTTTTTTAAATTTTCACTAGATGGCCTCAATGTGACTTGATGGTAAATCAGTAGGCATTTTCCAATCTGAAGGACAGAGAGAAAAATTACAGCAAACTAAAAAACAGAGCCTCAGGGACTTGTGGAATGATATGAAAAGGCCATTGGTCATCATCCCAAAAGGAGAGGAGTACGGATGTTTGAAGAAATGACTAAAAACTTCTCAAATTTGGTAAAAGACATAAATTTACAGATGTGAGAAGCTCAGCAATTCCTAAACAGGATAAACTCAAAGAAAACCATGCCCAGACACATAACAGTCAAACTACTGAAAACCAAAGATAAAGAAAAAATACTGAAAGTAGCTATGCAAAAACAGTACATTGTATATAGAGAAACAATTATTTGAAATACTGTGGATTTCTCATCAGAAACCAAGAAGGTCAGAAGAAGGAGAACAACATTTTTAAAGAACTGAAAGAAATAAAACTATCACTGTAGAATTCTATATCCAGCAAAAAATATTCTTTATAAATGAAGCTGAAATAAAAACATTCTCAAATGAGGGAAAACTAAGAGAAGTCATAACCAGTAGACCTGCTGTAAAAGAATTTTTAAAGGAAGTTCTAAAGGGGAATGATAACAGAGGGAGCTTAGATCTTCAGGAAAGAAGGAAGAGCAACAGAAATGTTAAATATCTGGATAAATGTAAAAGACTATTTGTCTCCTCTTAAGGCCTTGAGAATATGTGTGGCAGTTGAAAATGGAAATTATAACATTCTTTTCTCTTTTTTTTTTTTTATTGAGGAAGATTAGCCCTGAGCTAACTACTGCCAGTCCTCCTCTTTTTTGCCGAGGAAGCCTGGCCCTGAGCTGACATTCGTGCCCATCTTCCTCCACCCCACATGTGGGACGCCCACCACAGCATGGCGTGCCAAGCGGTGCCATGTCTGCACCCGGGATCCGAACCGGCGAACCCCGGGCCACAGAGAGGTGGAGCATGCGAACCTAACCACTGCGCCACTGGGCTGGCCCCAAATTATAACATTCTTTGGTGGGGTTTTTAACATATGTAGAGGTGATATATATGACAACTATAACATAAAGGAGGAAGAGAAAGAGACCTATATAGTTTTAATGTTTCTCCATTTTACTTGAAGTAGCAAAGTATCGACTTTAACCAGACTGTGAATGGTTAGGTATGTATAATGTAATCCCTAGGCCAACTACTAAAAGTAACACAAAAAGAATAGTCAAAAAGCTGATAAGTAAATTAAATGGAATACTAAAAAAAAAATAAATAAATAAAATAATCCAAAACAAGTAGTTAGAGAGGTAAGCAGGAAATCAAAAACAGAAGGGACAAACAGAAAATGAATAATAAAATGTTACACCTAAATCCAAGTATTTCAACAATCATATTAGCTATAAGTAGTCTAAACACACCAGTTGAAAGACAGAGATTGTCAGATTGGAATTTTTTTTTTAAATCTACCTTTACTGCTTACTAACTATAAGACTTTGGAAAGTTACTTAATCTTTATGATCCATAGTTTCTTTATCAATTACAGAAGAGTAATAATATCTACCATGTAGGGATATTATAAAGATAAAATGAGGTGATGCCAGTTAAATGCCTAGTGAATAGTAAGAACTCAGTAAATGATATCAACTATCTACCAATGACCCTTAACAGTGACCTCTAACAGCTACTAAATTCATTAACAGGGGTGTAAGGCCACTATTCATTTAGCCCTGTATTCTTTTGTCTTTGAGAAAAACACTAGCAGAAAGATGTGATCACAAAAGATTGAGGATATATCTTCCCCCAAAGCATGGTTTTTTAATCCCACTCTGAATCGGACACAAAATTACTATATATTTTTTTCTTACAGTATCACTACATATTTATAATGTCTTTAGCATTAAGAATTGGTAAATTTTATAGATTGGCCCTATTTACACATCTTCCATCAACTCTAAACATTTATTTATTTGAACTAACTCCTTCAACTCTCACTAAAATAATTCCTACTTACTAAAAAGTAATATCGATTTTACTTCCCATAAGCATATTTTAATTTCACAATATTGAATGTCATAATAAGGACCCAGGCCACTCAAAATCTGCCCTTACTGACTTAGATAATTAAGGCATCCACTAATGAGCACACATCCTCCACAGGAAGGCACAGCACTGATGCAGTCTCCTTGTGGAGAAGGTAGACTCCTGGGATTCCAGCCAAAGCAGAGACAGGAACGTAGAGACTGGGAGTACATTTAAGAAGCCAAGGCTGCCAGAGTGCCAGAGAGGCCATGGACCTTGAGCTCCATCAGCAGCTGTCAAATTTCCTCAGTGAATATTTTTCCAGGGGTAAAAATACAGAGAAGTTCATCTCAACAACTATAGTGCTACCCATATGCAGGGCACAGAGCCAAGGACCAGGAATAGAGAAATGAACCAGTGAGGTGAATCAGCACGACTGCTACTCTCAGATGGCTAAAGGCCTGATGGGGAAGACAGCTCATCAACAGATCATTTCAGTCAAATGTGGTCATTGCTCCGTTCATACCCTATTGGACCAGCTTCTGAAGGCCTTGATGCCTAGAGACCGTGCTCCCTCCAACTCCAGCTGTCCTAACCATCAGTTTGGAGAATCCCTAGTCTGAGAACTTCTGGTTTTCTTCAGTCAACATCATACACATAGGGAGATTTGGGAGTCTATATATCCTCCTGGTGTTTGCAGTGTCATTTACCATTTTTGTCTCCTGTCATAGGAGCCATTATAATATTTGCTTAAGTATTTAAATCAAGCCCTTTGCTTTAAGCTAGTGGTTGCGGAGCTTTAATTAAAGCATATTTGCATACATTAATATCACCCAGCTTCTCTACATTTTAACTGTATTATTGCATTCAAAACATGACATTTCAATAACAATAGTTGTCAGTGCCTAGGCTCTTATTTATGCCACAATTACAGGTCCTGTTAATTATAGCCCCGGCCGGCTTCTCCAGCTCCTTCTGACAGAGCCGCTTTGCAGCCAGGGCTTCAGCTCTTTCAGTGTGTGCATTTCACCATTGGTAGAGCAGCTCGACCATGCAGCAAAGGGTTTAAAGACGTCGGCCTCCCATTATCTCCAGCCCTGCCAACATTCTGGGCCTTTGGGAGTCAAGAGGAGCAAATGCAGCTTTTATATCACAGACTATTGGGCCTGGCAGCTTCTGGCTAATGTCCCAGACTTTACTGAGGATGGATTGGTGTGTTTAAAGCTGAGGACCAATGCGAACTCTGATCCAGGTTGGAATCTTCTCTAAGGTTGGAGTAGTCAAACGAAAGAAAAGAATTTTGGTGGACTATGAATGCTATGAGTTGCAGTGAAGAAATAATAGGGAAGTTTCTACCTCATGAGTATTGCTGAGCATTGCTGGAGTCTAGAAAGGGATGGGAGTGGATAGCTGCTGCTTAGTCAGTGTCACTAATGAGCTGGATGCTCAGCACAATAGAAGGTCCAGTCAACTGATGAATTCCTGCTCCTACTTGTGGATTTGGTCCAGGTCACCCACCTCTCTTGACAAGCAGAGTTTATCATTCTCGCCTCTGTGCGCTCAAGGCATATGGTACTGAGTCTGTTAGGGCACTGATCTCTCAGCCTTATTCTCCTCTCAAGTTAAACTATGAGTTCCCAAGGGAAGGGACCATACTTTGTTTATCTTCCTGTTGACTGATACATATGGGCCCCCAATAAACACTCTTGGGGAAAAAATGAATAAGATACCATAATACCAGATGCTAAGGGTCTGAACCAAAGCCCCAGATCAGGTAAGGGCCCAAGTCGTGGCAGAGGCCAAGATGAAAGGTCACTACCACACCTGACAGAGGGCGAGCCTTGCTCCTGCCAGTGGACTCGCCCAGCCAGCCCAGTCACTGTCAGAGCATCCAGGGAGCCCATGACCTTCATTCTGCCCCAGCAGCCTCACCAATCATACACTGAGCATCCCCTCCCTGTGGCCCCTAAGGAAGTCTTCAGAAATCAGAAACATGACTGGCCTGGGGTGTTCCAAAACTGCAGCGACAGCGAGAGAGGGGAGGCCGTTCCAAAACCTCTTCTGCGGGCGCAGGGCCTTTCGGAACCCCATGATGAAGCCAGAGGAGTGAAAAATCAGCCTGAGCCTGACATCTCCAAACACTGAGGCTAGAACAATAAACAGTGAGCTCAGCGGGCAGGGAGACAAGGCTGCCCTGGGTTTCTCATGTTTCTACCCAAATGCTCTCCTGCAAGCTCCAGCCCACAGACAGCCTGTTTGTCTACTATGGGCCCCTGAGCTGTCACTGACCTCTGAGAGCCAGGCGGAGCTTCCTGGCCTGACAACAAGGTGACAGGAAATACTTCTGCAGCTCAGAGAACAACAGGAGGACACAGGGAGCCTGAAATTGCCATGGCCTCGTTGGAGCCCTAAGGTGGTGGGGCAGTAGGGCTGCTCGGGGAGAGCACGTACACTTGGTTTGAGCTCATGCACTGGACAGGGAGGGTGGTCCCTCCCATTGTTAGCAGCCATTTTTTATGCCCTGTCTGTGTACTGCCTTGTCTGCAAGCTTTCTGCAGAGTTCACTTCAACAAAAATATATCGAACACAGGCTCTATGCCAAGTACTGTGCTGGATTCTGGAGATAGAAAGATCAGTTAGACTCAGATTCTGTCTTAAGAGAGTTTGCCATCTAAGTGGAGAGACAAATAGTTAGTATTTCTATAGTGTTAAATGGTGATTTTGGGGTGTACATGTTACCAAAGGAGCAGAGAAGAGGATCACGAGGCTGAGCCTGGGTATCCAGGAAAGCTTCCTGGAGGAGGAGACATCTGAACTGAGTTCAGAAAATAAATAAATTGTATCCAGATGAAGAAATATGGAAAAGGTATTTCCAGCGACACAAGTAAGATGAGCAAAGGCACAAACGTGAAACCATGTGATGTGTGCAGGAAGCTAAAAGCAGTTTAATGGGGCTGGATGTACTGCAGGACAGAGACTAAGTATTGGTAAGTCTGAAGGATTGGCAGGGGTCAGGTCATGGAGGGTCTTGTAGGGTCCTTTGTGGCAAGGGAAAGAGCTTGGATTTTCTCCACAGGAAAATGGGCAGTCTCAGAAGAGGTTTAGGTAAGGAAGTGGCATCAGGGGATCTGGTTTCCAGAAAGATCTCTCGGACTGCCGTGTGGAGAACAGGTGATTAGAGGACACTCCTGGAGGTGAAGGGACCCATGAGGAGGCTGTCACTGTAACCCAGGAGAGACCTCAGGGAGAGGCAATGAGTGTAGAGAGCATTGGGAGAATTTGAGAGATATTGAGAGGATGGGCTTGACCAGACCTGGTTATGAGGCTTTAGGGGGAAAGAGAGGCATTAGGAACACCCTCGAGATTTCTGAGGTGGAGAGCTATGGGAAGGGTAGTGATGTTGTCTGAGATAATAATGGTAATTATTATCATATTAATGACTTACTATGTGCTGGACATTATTGTGAGTGCTTTGCATGGAATATTTCATTTCATATTTGCCACAACCCTATGAGATTAGGACTATTACTTTATTTTATAAATGAGGAAAACGAGACACAAAGAGTGTTAGATAACCTGCCCGAGGTCACACAACTACTAGATGGTGACCTTGAGACTGTGAACCCTGGGCAGTCAGTCTCCAAAGGCTATGACCTTGACCGCTGGGCTGTGTGGCCCCCCAGGACACAGGTGGTGCCACAGGTGCCTCCCATAGTGTCTGGCACTTGGTCGTGGGAGTCTGTCTTGGTTTGAGTTACTCTAGCAAGTACAGTCCACCCTCCATGTCAGCCAGTTCCACATCCGTGGATTCAACTAACCTCAGGTCGAAAGGCCTATGAGGGTCGCATCTGTACTGAATACATGCTGACTTTTTTTGTCGTTATTCCCTAAACAATACAGCATAACAACTATTTACATAGCATTTACATTGTATTAGGTATTATAAGTAATCGAGAGATGATTTAAAGCATATGGGAGAATGTGAATAGGTTATATGCAAATACTAATACTACACTATTTTACATAAGGGACTTGAGCGTCCACAGATTTTGGTATTTGCAAGGGTCCTGGAACCAATCTCCTGGAGATACTGAGGAATAACTGTACTTTATTTGGGAGGTTGTGACATATTAAGAAATACTTATTTGGTCTCTGCCTTCGGTTCTTGAGAAATAGCTCCTAAACCCTTGTAATTTCCTGAGTGATAGGGGTGTTAGGAGCATCTTTTGTTCTAATATTTGGTCTTTGAATCCAATTCCTGACACAGAGCACCTAAAACCCTTATAATTTCCTGAGTGATGGAAGTGATTGAAGCATCTTACACAGAGCTCCTAAATCCCTTGGAATTTCCTGGATGATAGGAGCATCTTTTGGTCTAACGAGGTGACTCTTGGTGGACTCCTGGATAGCTTCAGGACGGGGCTGGTCGCCAGAAAGACCAAGTCATGATTAGAAGCTTAGAATTTGCAGCCCCATCCTCTATCCTCCGAGGAAGGGAGAGGAGCTGGAGAGTTGCTAATCGATCATGCCTACGTGATGAAGTCTCCATAAAAATCCCTAAACTATGTGATTGAGAGAACTCCCGAGTTGGTGAACACATTCACATGCCAAGAGGATGATGCACCCCAACTCCATGGGGACAGAAGCTCCTGTGCTCGGGACCCTTCTGGACTTTTCCCTGTGTACCTCTATATCTGGCTATCCATCTGCATCCTTTATCATGTCCTTTATAATAAATGGGTAAATGTAAGTAAATATTTCCATGAGTTTTGTGAGCCATTCCAGCAAATTATCAAACTAGGGGGAGAGGGAGGACTCATGACTGTAGCCAAGTCAGACAGACGTGTGGATAACCTGAGGACCCATTACTTGCAACTGGCATCTGAAGTCGGGGGCAGTCTTGTGGGACTGAGCCCTTAAACTCGTGGAGTCTGATGTTAACTCTGGGTAGTTAGTGTTAGAATTCAATTAAATTGTAGGGCGCCCAGTTGGTATCCAGAGAGTTGGAAAATTGGTTGGTGTGGTGAAAAACCTCCCACACATCTGATGTTAGAAGTGTGATGAGTAGAGAAACAGTTTTCCTTTAGAAGTGATCCCAGGAAACATCAGTACAGGAGTGGAGAAGTGAGACAGAGGAGGGAAGAAAACCAGTAATGGTAAGGTGATGTACAGGTTACAGCTGTAACACTCGGGCTCAGTCCTTCTGGGGACTTCTGGGATCAGCGTAGAGCATGTGCCTCAGAGTCGTCCTGCCTATGGGTTGAGGAAGCTGGGGTCTGTGTCTGCTCACTCCCAGGCACTTCCAGCCAGCTGCGATGGCAGGCAGAGTGGGCTCCGGTGGTCAGAGGAAAGCAGACAGACAAAGTATCGTAGATGCTGGCAGTGGAAGTCTGGCCAGAAGACAGGTGAGAGCCAGGGGGCATTGACAGTATCTGCTACAAAACCCGGTAAGTACCTTTGAAATGCATAACACTCTGCAATGCAGAACGGAGGACTACTTCCATATGCCTGAGCTAAGGAGGGCAGAGAGACCACTGGAGACAACGTAAACTGGATATTCCAAGTGTTTAACCAACAGACGTCCCGAACCTCTTTAAAGTTGTATCATGGAACTTGCAGGACTGAAGGACTCTGGATAAAGTTCTTGCTGTGCTGGTAAGGGAGGAAACTGAAAAAAGCAGGAAAAAGAAAGAAGGCTCTGGGAGATTTTTCACCTTTCCTTATTCCAAAATCATGGGTGGAGGGAATGTCACCCAACTCAAACCTGCTGGAGGGTCCTCTAAGTAGAAGCATTGCCAGTGGCTCAGGACTCTACTTGCACGGGGTCAAGGCTGGGTGTGGGGGAGGGGATGCCTCCTCTGCGTAGCTGCAGCCCATATTCCCATCAGCAAGGTCTCCCCACAACGCCTCGCTCTGAACACAACCACATAGCCCTTACCCCAGGCTTCAACCAACTCTAGGTCTGAATTTCCATTCACTTCTCTAAAGCAGAAAATGCAAGCAGTTTTGTAGTCCAAGGTCAAGAAAATGACCACGTAGCCGTATTCCTGAAGTTTGGTGCAGAAGCAATGGAAAGATTGCAGTAGAATTAAATGTTAATTATAGTCTTAAAGGTAATTAAGACTTAGAGGATTAGAGAAGATGCTTTATAACAAGATCTGCCCATTAAGATAAAATGTGCAGATCAGGACTTAGACTCTGTGTTCAAAACCATGCAAAACTGTCTTCTAAAGAAATATAAAGTTATTCAAGTTGGGCTGACTAGATATGGAAAAATCAGAGAGATGCCTCTTGTAGATAGAGAGTTAAGAATTAAATGTCATCAAGGCTGTCACCTTCATCACCACGCTGTCGGGTAAACTGTCTACGCAGCTACTCACTTCAGATACCAGAATTTGAAATGAGATCAATCTCTCTGCCCCAAATTTCCAACAGACTCTTTTATAAAGACAAAAAAAAAGGTTCAGCTGAGAATAATCCAGCCAATACAATGAAGTATACTACATGCAGTTTCTTTTTTTTCTTTTTTTAAAGCTGTCTTTCTGGTGAAGTAAACATTGTTCCATCTCATTTAGGTTCTTGTTTGTTTGTTTGTTTGTTTGTTTTAAGAAGTTGGCCCTGAGCTAACATCTGTTGCCAATCTTCCTCGGGTTTTTTTTCCTCCCCAAAGCCCCAGCACATAGTTGTATATCCTAGTTGTACATCATTCTTCTAGGTGGGATGCTGCCACGGCATCGCGTGACCAGCAGTGCTAGGTCTGCACCCAGGATCCGAACCGCGAACCCCGGGCCACCAAAGCAGAGCTCACGAACTTAACCACTACAGCACCGAGCCAGCCCCTACATTCAGTTTCTTAAATGGTAATCTTTAGCAGGAATATGTGTATGAAATCAAGTAAGTAGTGAAGATGAAGTTCAAACTAGGTCTGTCTGATGCCAAGCTCATTGCTTTTTAACTACATCCTTCTTGTCTCCCAAATGAACAACAATGTGTAGGGACACCCACTGTCTGAGGAGTGACTGAAGATTAGGTGAGGAGGAGAGAGTTAGCGGGTGAGAGAAGCGAGCCCTGATGCTGGGTTGGGTACGAACTTGGGAAGCCTGTGCCGAGGATGAGTCCACAATGCCCCTGTTGGCCTCTCTGCTCCATGACTAGGCAGCTTCCAGCTGGAAGCGTCTCCAAATACTCAGCGCTTCCCCTGCTTAACTTTCCACTGCCACCAACAAGGATGGGGAAAGCTCACCTTCAAACACCACTCCTTTGGGATTCTCAGGTGTGCCACTTTCTCTTGTCTTTTGTTTTCCTGCCTGTTGTGGACTGAATTGTGTCCTCCCCGCACAGCCCATATGTTGCAGTCCTAACCCCCAGTACCTCAGAATGTGTATATCTTTGGAGAGAGGGCCTTCAAGGAGGTAATTAAGGTTAAACGAGGTCGTAAGGTTGGGTCCTAATCCAATAGGACTGATGTCCTTATAAGAAGAGACACCAGGGGGGCACACGCACAGAGGGAAGATCACGTGCAGACACAGCGAGAAGGTAGCCATCTGTGAACCAAGAAGAGAGGCTTCACCTGCCAACACCTTGATCTTGGACTTCCAGCCTCCAGGACTGTGAGAAATAACTTTCTGCTGTTCCAGCCATCCAGTCTATGGTATCTTGCTATGGCAGCAAGAGCAAACTAGTACACTCCACCTGCCCATCCCCCACTTCCACCCCCTAGAAAGGCCCAGCCTACAAAGTCAGAGCATCTCAATTCCCCTGTCTCTCAAATGAAGGGCTGTAGTAGACTCTCCCTAAGTCACTTCTAATTCTGGCATTCCATCCACCTGTGACGTGAATGATTCCCGTGGAGTGGGAGAGAATCTCAGGGTATAAACTGTGAGTGCATAAGATGGCTCTCTCTCAGCTCACTTAGCTCAATGGATTCTGCTGACTTTTAAAGCATTACTTAACCTCTTCCAGGATTTTATTTTTCATTCACTTCATGTTTCCTAAGTACGTGCTGACTTCTCTGTTGCTATGCCTCCCTGTTTTACCCTAAGTCCAAGTAAAATGCTCTTATAAACATTTACTTGTACTCTTTTTCATATTCTCTCCCTCTCTCCTCTCTGTCTCTCTCCCTCTAGAACTTCAGAGTCAGACACTCTAAACTTGAGACCTTGTTCTGTTACTTAACATTCAATGCATAATTTTTGGCCTGTTGGCCTTTCCAAGCCTCATATGCAAAAAAAGTATGTGGCAGAAGTTGCTGCATGCCGTCCAAATCTAGTCTCCTTTTCATTCTTAAAGGCAGACTCTGACTTTTCTTGGGGCATAAATGTGCAGAGCTAGAAGACCCAGCCCCATTGCAGCTAGATGCAGCCATGCGACTAATTCCTGGCCAGTGAAGATGGAAGTGAAAATATTGGCAGGTTGCTTATAAGAGCTAGTTTGGCTGGGAAATGAGCCCTTTGTCTTTCCTCCTTTCTTCCCTTCCTGTTTCCCAGAATACAGGAGTGATGACTGGATCTTAAGAAGCCATCTTAGACCATGAGGTAAGCAAGAGGATAAAAGAAATGCGCTGAGGATGACAAAACAGTACGATGGAGGAACATGGGTCCCTGATGACTCTGAGGAGCCTCCATACCAGCCCTGGGCTGTCTTGCTCTCAGCTTCTTTTACGTGACAGAATAAATCCTTATGTGTTTAAGCCACTGTTATTCGGGGCTTTATATTATAAGTAGCCAAAACTTTACCCATCAGATACAGAAAATAATAATACCTCATAGAATTTTTGTCAGAGTAAAATCAGATCATATATGTAAAGAAATTTAGTACATTCTGATATACAGAAAGTACTCAATAAAACTTAGCTATGATTATTAATAGTCCTATGCTTCCTTGATTCACTGAAGGAAAAAAAGAAGGGTTGTTCATTGAGTTGGGCCCCAGGTCTGTACTTTATCAGAAGCTCACCTCCTAGTGGCTTAGACTCCAGTGTCTTGGTGTCTCCAGAATTCTGCCCTGACAACGGTGCCTCTCTGTGGCATATAGACCCAGCCCAATGGCTTACCCTGGCCTGCTGATCTCAGCACTTTCATGGTTCTTTCTTATTGCTCATTCCTCTCCAAGTTTGTATACAATGTCACCTTTCCCTCTGACCTTGGTGCTCACCCTTCCTGACCCCCTCAACCCACACTCCCGGAATCTCTCAGGATCACCACACACACCCTTTGCCTTCTCATGAAGTTCCTGCTGCTTCTGAAACCTTCTCTCCAAGCCTAAACCTTCTCAAATACCTGCACATTTCCTTCTTAATAGAGTTTAACACTTCTGGCTTGAGCAGAGTGGGCCTGCCTCCAAATGCACAGTAATTTCTGAGTGGAGGTTTTATTTGTTTGTTGTTTTTTTACAGAATCTAGCTCCTTCTGTATAACAGCAGCAACTGGATTCCTGACGACAGAAACCATGTGAGATAATAAAACGTGCATTGTTTGGAGCTGTTGAGTTCTAGGGTTGCACCATAGATAAGTAACAAACTCCCGGAGGGACGTTTCATGGCATCTCTCAGAATGCCTTGCACAGCGTTGGTCTCCTAAGAGGCGTATGTTAAGTACTTGTCAGTCGATTGCTTTGACCAGGAGGACGGCCTGCTCCCTCCAGGGCATGGGAAAGTTGAAGGAAGGCTATAACGTGGACCTTTAGGGCGGCAAAGAGAATATAAAATGGTGAACTAAGGACAGCATAATACAGCAGTTTATTAGCTCTCTAGGGCTACTGTAACAAATTATTGCAAACTCAGTGGCTTAAAACAATGAAAATTTATTCTCTTATAATTCTGGAGGCCAGAAGCTAAAAATCCGTTTCGCTGGCCTACAGTCATGGCGCCAGGAGGGCTGGTTCCTTACGATGCTCAAAGGGAGAATCCACATCCCAGCTTTTCACGCTTCTGGAGTTGTGTTTCTTATACTCCTTGGCTTATGGCTGCTTCCTCCATCTCCAGAGCCAGCAGGGCAGCATCCTCAAATCTCGCTCCACTGCTGGCTTCACATCACCTTGTCTCTGTAAGGACCCTTGTAATTATGTCTGTCCCACCTGAACAATCCAGAAGAATTTCCCCATCTCAAGATCTGTAACTTGATCACATCGGTTAAGTCTCTTTTTGCCCAATGAGGAACATTCACAGCTTCTGGGGGTTAGGCTGTGGACATATTTGGGGGCCATTATTCAGCCTACCACAAGCAGAAAAACCCTACTTCTAGAGTCAGACAGACTCGAATTCAAATCTTCTGATTAACAATTGTGTGATGTTGAACAAATAATGTTTCACCAAGCCTGGGTTTTTGCATCTCCATGGCATGGACAATAAAACCTGTGAAATGACTAGGATATGTAAAACCACCTGGCACTTAGTGGTTTCTAAGTAAGTCCTGGCTTTTCTCTTCCTTCCTCTTACAGAGTAACCAGGAAGAAAAGGACCTGGGCCAAGAAGGAAGAGAACTCGGGCCCTGCGATTTGTAAGCAGTTTTGTGTGGCACTCACGGTTTACACAACGGCTTTACGTCTACTGTCTCGCTTGACTGGAATTCCCGTTTTACCAAATGAACAAAACAGAGGCACAAAAGAGTTAAGTGATTTTCCCAAAATTACCCAGCTAGGACGGGTCAGAACTAGGTTTTCTGATGCTAAATCCTAAACTTTTTCCTTTATACCCCATGCATTCAGGTAGGGCCTACAAGAATCCGAACAGCTACCAAACAAACTAAAGGAAGAGAGAAAAGAAGGACACCAAAATAGTGTGTTATTGTGAATGCTTGGAGGAATGGTGCTTGAAAGCTAGGAGAGGACAGAAAGGGAAAGAGATGATGAGAGGACTGCGTTCTCCAAAGCAGACCCAGGCTGGCTCTGGGGAAACAGCAAGAGAATGGGACTTGTCTTCACCCCGATATGATCCATTCCCATTCCTTTCCTCTCACAGAGGTGCAGAGGAGCACTGTGGAGAGTTACCTCAGACCTTTGGTCATAAATAACTTTCAGATGTGGCTACTCAGTTTGACTTATCTGATGAGATACCATCTTGGGGGTCAAAGGTCAATCCGGGGGACGATTCCATGAGCCTTGGAGGGAATTATGTGGGAGCTCGCTGTGGTGAGGCCTGTCTGGCTCCTGAGCGTGGGGTTTTCCTCTTGGTCATCTGCTGGGATGGAGCCACACTCAGGAGGTGGGAGAGCCACTCTGCTGAGGGCAGAGGTTCACACTGGACTTACACTGAGGGAGAGGGCTGTTTGACCCCACTAGGGTGAGAATAATAAAATAAAATCAATAACATGAACACATCACACTTAGCCCTTAGCATTTACAAAACTCTTTAACGTATGCTTTCTCACTGGGCCTCACAAAATCATGCTCATTTTACAGAGAAAGAAGTAGATACAATGGAAGAGCGGTCAGTTTCTGAATGTTGAATGTGGGCTAATCACTGGGCTAGGAGACTTATAAGAATTATGCAAACATAATCCTCCGCAGTTCTCCACGAGGTAGGTCTTCTCATCTCCAGATGAAGGACCTGAGGCTCAGAGAGGCTTGCCCAAGGCCACAGCTGCCAGGGGACAGAATCGGAAGTGAAACACAGAAAGGGCAAGGTGCTTACTAGCAGAGGATTGCAGACGAGAACATGCCTGTCAAATGCCTGGCACCCGGTAAAGGCTCCGTAAGCAGTAAGCGTTACTTGCTACCATCAGTGTTCTTCGAAAAGCTTTGGCCCATCTCCTCTCCAAGGATCACTCTTCCGAGGGCTTCACCCGGCCAAATCTTTGCTCTGGAGTTGGGTTAAGCCATTGCTGGCTTCAAGCCCTTCTCCATTAAAAAGGACCCACGGGGAAAATGAATGCACTGGCTTCCTACCAGTCATCACACCTTTGTGTGAGCCATTTATCAGAAGGATTATCTCTTGGGAAGCCTAGGAGGGAGCATTCCTCTCCAGTTGTCAGAGGATTTGATGAGGGAAAGCGGGGAGTGCAAGGTGCCAGCAGGTGCGTTGTGTAGGGTCTGCTTAAAGTAGCCCTGATTATGGACTGGAGAACCCTAAGTAACCATCACTCCCCCAACTGCGAACCCAGGGAGGGCACGATGGCCATCTCTCTCTTGTGGCTACAGCTGCTTTAGGCGCTTACTTGGGAATGTCTGCTTGTCCACTGATTGAAAAAATGGACACTAACACCAGTGCTTGTTTCCACAGATCAGGCCCAGCAAAGCCAGGTCTCCCCAGCTGGGCCACCTCAACTCTGACCAGCAGGGGTCACATCTGAGTGACCAGAAGCTGAGAGGTAAGGCTTAGCCTCTGAGAGTCTGGCCAGCTGACAGCAAACCTTTGGCTGCTGAGGGCTAGCCCCGCCCTTGGTCAACACATGGAGGGAATACTGAGGAAGAAGCAGCAGGGAGAGTGGTACAGCCAAGGGGAGGTGGCGCTGGTCTGGGGCCAGCACCCAAGGAGCCCAGGAATCAGGGAGCCCGCAGCCTGGATGGACAGAGGCAAGACCAGAGTGATCTACATGGCAAAGTGTGCCTCTGGAGGCTGGCGCCAATGCCACTTAAATACGTCATCTCAGACAACTGCTGAGGCAGCTGTTTGCCTAATGTCCTTCCTGGCTGGTGGCAGGAGGCTTTGTCATTTCCCCTGGATTCCACCCCAGTCAGATGGGAGCTGAATCAGTCCTGGGTCCGGGCCCATCCCAGCTGAAGGGATGGCGTGGGCCCTTTCCGTGTCCACATAGGTCTTGGCTTTGATCCTTTCTCCCTGGAGGAGGAGTCAGAGGGCCCTCCCCAGCAGTGGGGGGGACACATCACAAGAGGGCCTTGGAATAATATGCTTCTGTGGCATCCCAGAGCCTGGCCGTCGACGTACGTGAAAACACGCCTTCAATAAAACATGGAAAATTAAGTCAACCTGCCAAAGGCTTCCTGAGGGTTGGGAGTAGGGGTCACTGTAGCAGCTAACTTAATTTTTCCCTTAGTTTCTGTGTGTTCTGGAAGCAGGTGGACAAGTGCAGCCAGACTTCAAATGGCTCCACACGGGAAATGGGATTGGAAGAGCCCTCTGAGGATCTCTGAGGACAATATTTTCCCCCTTTTGGCTAATTTCTATTTCAGTGTTAAGGAGAGGTCTTTTGTCCCTCTAGGCTGCTGTCCTATTCACTTTAATTTAGAAAAGAAGCCTTTAAAATATTGAATTGAAAATTATTTTCATGGTCTGGGAAAAGAGCCCCAGCTATGGGGGGCCACAGGAACAAGGACTAACAAGGACCGGAACACAGCAGCACGCACCAGCCTGCAGGCCAGGTCAGGGGGCCCCCAGATAGGGAAGACTCATCTCCAGCATGGTCACCGCACTGAGGCCAAGGTGAGGAAAGGGAGGACATGAGGTGACACGGCCAGGTAGGGTGGGGCTGTGGGGAGTGGGGCCCCAGAACCAGCCCAAGGCAGGACTGAGCCCAAGCTTTGCCCAAACACAGAGAGCAGAGGGCTCCAAGCACGAGGTCCAGGGCAATCCCAAAGATGTCTTTCTGCCTTGTTTCTCCAGAGAAGGGGGAAATCCTCAGGCTGCTTAGGGGCCCCCATCTCCCTCAACAAGGAACTCTACTCCCTAAGGGATGACCACTTGGTCCCTGTCCCTGGCTCTGCCCCAGGACAAAGTGCAGAAAAGTCAGTTCAAAGACAGCAAGCGGGGTCAGAAGAGGTGGGCTTTGGGGCAGAGTGAATCAAATCCAGGCCCCCACTCACTGCCTGGGTGGCCCTGGGCAAGCAGCCTAATTTTCTTATGCTTCCCTTTCTTCCTCTGTAAAGTGAGGATGATGATATCCACCTCAAAAGCATTTTGTGAGGGCCAATACCTGGAGAACAGCCAGTGGAGGGCCTGTCACATGGGTGCACAATGAAAGTCCTTGTCCACTTTCCGTTTCTTCTGAGGAGGGGCCCAGGGAGAACACGGAGACCCCAGCCTCGGAGCATTTGCTGCCAAACCTAATGGCACCTGATGCCTGAGCCTCCCATTTGAGAAGGCATGATCCACCGAGGGACAGGATGGAGCCCCAAACCCTGAGGGACATTTGCTGGGTCTCACTCAGCACAGAGCCCCAGTAAGCTACCCAGGGAAGCACCCATAGCCACTCACATTTGCACAGCATGTTATAAACCTCAAAGGACCTTCCCTACGTCACAGGCATTGGCTTAACACCAGATACCGGATTAGGCAGCTAGAGCAGGTCTGTCTTCTATCTTTCTCATTTTACAGATGAGAAACCTAAGGTTTCAGCAGCTTATATAAATTGTCTGAGGTCATAGAGCTAACGAGAGACAGAGTAGGGGTTCAAACCCACTTTGGATGGTCTGGTCCAGTGCCCCCTCCACCACACCCTGTGAATGAGCATCTCTCTGCTGAAGCCACACGTGAGGCTGAGAGGGAAGAGATAGGAACCCACCCAAGCTTAACCACAGCTTCTGGGTTGGAAGGGCTGGGGTGGGGGTCGACCCTTCCAGAGTGGCTTGTTAATTTAGTGCTAGCTTGAACCCTTCAATTAGCTGTTGGACAGAGCCAGGCCCAGGAGCGATGGACAGCAGGGCTTAATGGAAATGGGGATGTTGGTGACGATATGAACAATCTGAATTATGGTCTCAATTTGCACAGAGCCTGATGGATTTGCAATAATTCCAAACCAGGTCAAGTGTCTGTGTCTCCTCTTTTGCTGATCTCACACAAAGTCTCTCCATTTGTCAGGCTCCGGCTCGCTCTCCCGGAGTAGCTGCCCGCCCTCTCCCTCCCTTTGTTAGCTCTGCTCTCTGCAGTTCTCTCTGCAGCTCTCTGACCCGAGGGCATCTCTGCAGCTGGGCCCAGGAGGACTGGGGCAGCCACTAGCAGATCTTTGGGACCTGGGAGCTTTGAGGCCATCCACAGGCACAGACCACACTGTGAAGTGAAGAAAGGGACAGCTCTCCACTATCTAGGGGCTTCATCCTGTGGTGGTTTTTAAGACAAGTGGACAGCATGACTTGGTACCTTAGGAGCTCACTGTGTGCAGGTGTAATACGGCTATAGTTAATGGATTCTGGGATATAGTTGAGTCCTCCTAATCGTAGGAATTAGGATAGCAGAAGTCTGGAAGAAGATGCCAGAAATTCCTGGCCAAGTCAGGAATAACTAACATATTCCATTGTTCACAAGCATTCTTGAAAACTGGGAAGATCTAATGACATCTTCCATCTTTCTGGACTCCTATAGCTGGGGCCTTTGAACATGCGACAGGTTGGTTTCACGGTGGGAGGGTGCTGATGTCAGCTGGAGGGCAGTGGCAGGATCTGTAGATTTGCTGCTGTCAGTCTCCCTTGTCTGGTACTAGCCTGGCTACAGTGGTGGAGGAAACCTCTCGGGTTGTCTTGGTCAACCACCAACCTGGTGCTTCTCCACAATTTCCCTAGCAAGCGGTCGGTCAGCCTCCCTCGGTGCCTTCAGTCCTGGGGATCCAGAGACTTGATGGGGCAGCCCGTGCCATCTCCAGGCTGCTGTATTGCTCAAACATTTTTCCTTCTATTAAGGAAAAAACTATCTCCCTACAGTTTCCACCCTTTCTTATGTACACCAAGGACAAAATAATGGTTAATGAAGTACTTAATTTTATTTTGGTGTGATTTGCTTGGGGATTGTAGCATAGCCTCCTCTCTTTCTTCTTCCTGGAGGATCTCCCTGGTCTACTTAACAGCATGGGTAAGGGAAAGAGCACTAGAGTAGGGTTCAGGAGACCTAGGCTGTGACCCCAGCTGAAGCAGGTGTAACACTGAGCAGGTCTGTTCATGGCTCGGTCCCTTCCCTTTCACTCGATATGAATTCATCCATACATGTTGCTGGATGAGCCACAGTTGCTGGAGAAGCACCTACTATACACTTGGCTCAAGGATGGCTGTTGTAGAATACAGAAGATTTTTAAAACAATAATAACAGCAATTATTATTATTACTATCATTTATTGAACATTTATTATATGTTAGGCATTTTGCTAAATACCTAAGCTCTTCCAATCTCACTTCTCCACCTTAACAGTTCAGGTCTATTATTCTGTCCATTCCATAGATGAAGAAACAGAGGCCCAGAGAAGTTAAGTGACTTGCTAAACATGACATAACTGATCACTGTAGAGGTGCGATTTGAACTCACATTTGTCTGGTTCTCAAAATATGCTCTTGACTGCTATGCAAAGATACCACCCCAGCCTCATGGAATCTAAAATCTAGTAGAGAAGAAAAAACTAAAACACGAGAAACTCTAGGATATACATACAAATATTGAGTCACTATGTTGTACACTTGAAACTAATATAATGCTATATGTCAATTGTACCTCAATAAAACAATTTTTAAAACCCACTAAAGACAATAAAAGATAATGAAAAGGGAGAGCAAAATTGAACTTGAATCTAAACTTCAGTCTAATAAAAGTGTGCTGTGCTAAAAACGGTAGCGCTCTCTCTCTCTATATATATATCTGTTGAATGAATGAGTGACTCTCCAGGCAGAGCAAGGCAGAAAAGTCCCAAAGAAAACATGGAATTTGAGAAAATTCCAGGGTACTATTTCCAGGGGATTAAAAGAACTGAAAGAAGAAATCCTGTGCGGAAATCACATTAAAGAAAAGATGAAGTTTTAACTACCCATTCATCCATTCACGTCCTAAACAAATGTCTTTAAGCACCTCTTTGTTACAGGCATTGTGTTAATAATACTGTGACATTCAGTCCTTGCCCTTCAAGGAACTAGCCTGGGGGAAAGTCAGGTACTTAGGGTGGTGGAGTGAAAAGGAAAAAAAAAAAGGAACACCAGGATAACAAAGTAAAACAGCAAGGAAGATGCTACTCTGTGTTGTGCAGATGGTAAATGTTTTGGCCTTGAGAGAAAAGAGAGAGCAGGGTGGGCCAGACGCGTGAGGAAAGGCTCCTTGGAGTAAGCCTTGGAGCGTGGGGAGAAGGAGGCAGGGAGAGGAAGCGTGTTGAGTGAACAGTGAGGAGGGCAGAGGGGGCGGAACAGGGACTTGGGGTGTGGTGGGCAAAGGATGCTTAGAGCCACGTGGTGAAGGACCTTGAATGCTGGGGTAAGGGATGTAACATTTATCTCCTGGACATCACAGAAGAGCTTTCCAGCGAGAAAAGGCATGGAAGTAGGACTGCATTATGGTGTGTGGAGCAGAGAGCTCGTGTGCCACCTGGACGACACAGCCTCCTTGCCACTCAGCACTTGCACGGAGTACCTACCATGCTACAGTCTGTGAGACAGGGGGTGGGGGCTTGGTGAATAAGGAGACTCTTTAAAACTGCCCATCTTTAGGGTGAGAGAAGGTTAGGAGAGAGAAAGAGAAGAGAGGCACACAGAGCCAGAGGTGGGTGGGACAGTGGCAGGAAGTCATGGCACAGGCCAAGTTCTAAGCCCCGGGAAGGCTAGGGGAGACCATGGCCACAAGGCTTCTGGGTACCCACGGGTAAGAGCACCAGATGCACCCTGGGGGCCAAACGCTCCCAAGCTGGGGAGCCTGGGAAACTGCTTTGTAAAGCATCCTGCCCCAGCTCATTCCTGAGCAGTGGGCCTGGGGCAGGTGTTCTGTAAGAGCTGAGAGGCTCTCAGTGGGATCTAAGCGGTACTAGCCAAGCCAACTGTAGTGTCTGCGCAGACAATGCAAAGGGCAAGGCTGGCTCCATTTCCCTTCCAGCAGGGCTGAGGGTGGCAGGGGCGTACTGAACAGCGGGTCTGGCAGCTGCTCCAGACTGTCAGCCTCAGCAGACCCAAACGGAAAATATCACCTGCTGGTTCTGGAGCATGGTTCTAACGCAATGGCTGGGGAGCCCCACATTCTATCTGTCCTGCCAGACAGCGACTGTGCCTTAGGGAGCAGAAAGGCCGATGTATTTATTGTCCACGGGAAATGAACAAGTAGGGCCTGGGAGGTGGGAGCAGAAAGAGATCACAGGGCTTGAGCGAAACCCCAGCCCAGCAGAGGTCAAGCACCGTGGAAAGGCATTCTTTAAACATTTCTCAAGGGATCTGAAAGTCCCTGTTTACTTAATGACCAGAAGAGCTTCAAGAAACTCTTGGAAATCATTTGTTCAATGCTTCACAATTTACAAAGGTTTCTCATTTGCATAATTCCATTTGATCACCGCCACAGCCCTTTGAAGTAGATTAAGCAGATATTACTCAGCATTTCACAAATGAGAAGGAGGGTCACAGAGGGCTGCGTCCAGCCCAAGCTTACGCAGCTCAGCAGTGGCGGTGCTGGGGTTCAAGCCAGGGCTTCTCCCTTCACAGCCCATGTTTCTCTATTAAACCACGCTCCCTACTCTATAGTGACTGTTGGATCGGAGGAGGCAAGACAAATCTTTAAAAATAAGAACCCTGGGGCCAGCCTGGTAGCGTAGTGGTTAAGTTCGTGCACCCCACTTCTGCAGGCCAGGATGCCAGGTGCAGACCTAGCACCACTGTCAAGCCACACTGTGGTGACATCCCACATAAAATAGAGGAAGATTGGCACAGATGTTAGCTCAGCAACAATCTTCCTCAAGCAAAAAGAGGAAGATTGGCAACAGATGCTAGCTCAGGGTCAATGTTCCTCACCAAAAAGAAAAGTAAAAATAAGAACCTCATGGTCGCTTTGGGAGCACACTAATCTTCCGTGAGAAATAGTTTAAGCAGTTTCGGTCACCCACTTATATCCCAGAAAGGAAGAGACTGAGATCTAACAGTTAGCTGAACTCCATGAAATGTATTCAATGTGCTGGGCATGGTATTTATATTTATTTAACATTCATTGTTTATTCATCCATTTATCCTGCAAATGTACTGTAGCAGGCATAGAGGCCTGATGAGAAACACAGAAGACATGGTTCCTGCTCTCAGAATTTAAATTCTGGTAAAGATTACCGAACATAAACAAACATACAAAATCCCCTGCATTATGCTAAGTGCAATGAAACAAAGAAATAAAGGACCAAGGTGGATAATAACGGGGAAGGAGGGTATCTTCCCTAGATACTGTAGTTGAAGATTTCCGTGACGAGGTCTCATCGGAAAGATGAGAAGAAACCAGCCATGTGAAGAGATGGCAGAAGATCATTTGAGGCTCACAGTCTGGGACAGCTGGCCGTCCCCAAGGAGGAAGATGCTGTGGAGTGTTTAGATGGAGCTAGGTTTGCCGGGCTGAACAGAATGGGAGTGTAGCACCTTGTGAAGGAGGAGCAAGTTGGGGCAGATTGCACAGGGTTGTGTTAGCCAGGGCAAAGAGTTTGGATTTAATCTCATGTAGGGCATTGAAGGCTATTACACAGGCAGAGGGCATGACCTAATATACATTTTAGGAAGGTCATTCCTATTGCTGTTTGGTGGGTGAAGGGGGTAAAGTTGAAACAAGAGGCCTAGTAAGAAGGGTAATTCACTAATTCTGCTGGGAAGTGATGATGGTGTGGATTGGGGAAGGCAGTAGAAAAGAGGCAAGTGAATGTAGAACATATTTTGGAGGTATAACTGACAGAGTTTGTCTTCGGATGCTATAGACGGGGGTTAGAGAAGGGAAAGAATCACAAATAGTTTCTAGAATTTTAATTTCGGTAATTGGATGGGTGACAGTGACATTTATTGAGATGGAGCAGACAAGTTGAGAGCAGGTTTGAGAGAAGAAGTGGGAGTGAAGAATTCTCTTTTAGACATGTTAACCATGAGATGTCAGTGGGAAATTTGGGAGAAGATGTGAAGTAGGTATTTGGATATGTAAGAGTTCAGATGATAGAGCTGGGCTGGAGACATAAATCTGATAATTTTCAGAACCTATATGGCATTTTAAAGTCATTGGAATGAGAACATCTAGAAAGAGAATCCAGAGAAGGAAAAGAGGGGGTTCATCATCCAGCCTCACTAAGTCCAGCACTTAGAAGTCCTTTAGAAGAGGAGAAGCCAGCAAAGGAAACCAGGAGTAAACAGTAGGGTAGGAAGGAAACCAGGAGCCAAGAAGTCACAGATTCCATAAAGAGTTGCATGTATCAAGAAGGAGGAACAGGGGCTGGCCCCGTGACAGAGTGGTTAAGTTCACGCTCTCCCCTTTGGCGGCCCTGGGTTTGCTGGTTCAGATCCTGAGTGTGGACCTACACACTGCTCATCCATCAGGCCATGCTGTGGCAGCATCCCACATAGAGGAACTGGAATGACTTACAAGTAGGGTATACAACTATGCACTGGGGCTTTGGGGAGGAAAAAACAAAGAGGAAGATTGGCAACAGATATTAGCTCAGGGCCAATCTTCCTCATAAAAATAAATAAACGAAAATAATTTTAAAAATAAAATAATAAAACAAGAAGGAGGTATAATCAGCAGTGCCAAATTCTGCTGAGAGGTCAAGATAAGGATTGATTTGGCCACCTGAAAGCCATCGGTGACCTTGAGGAGAGGAGTTTCAGCAGAGTATGGAGGTAGGAGCCTGGTGGGAATAGATTGAGTAGTAAATATGAAGTGTGAGACTAAAACAAACAACTCTTTCCCCCAGCAAAACAAACAAACAAAAGACAGTAGCTGGATTAATCTGGTCAAAGGCAGGTTATGAAGTATTGTAAGTTGGGAGATGCTGGAGCATGTGTGTGTGATGTGAATGATTTGGTAGCGTGGGAGAAATTAATGACTCAGTAGAGACAGGAGATGACCAAAGAAATACAATTTTTGAGAAAGTGAAGGGAGACAAAATTAGAGCATCTAAGGAAGAACTGACTTAGAGAAGAGACGCTTTTTTTCATTGTAGTAGGAGGGAAGGAGAAAATTGTTGCTGATGCAGGTGGATTTGTAGGTTCAGTGAGGAGTTAGCATCCAATAGTTTTTATTTCCTCAAAAAAGATTGAGGTCATCAACTGAGAATGAGTGTGGAGCAAGGGAATGGGGAGTTAGAAGAAAGAAGAGAAGGCATGAAATGATTATATTGGGAAATAGAGAGTCTACCGGAAGGACAGCATAGGGTTACCAGGCAGTGATGAGTGCCCAACTGAAATGCATCATCATGAATTTAATGAAAATCCAATTTGTTTTGTGACTTTCTCCATTAATGTCCAGCTGCTCAGGAGCAGGTGCAGAGAAGGAAAGCAGTATTTAGAAGCCCAACAGAGGAGTTTTGCAAGTCAAGTTTAATGGAGGCAGAGAGAAGCAGAGGAGCTGAGGTTATTTGTGAAGGAGTTGTAATGATAGACCACAGAATCTAGGCTGGACAAGGGAGAAAGTAAAGCTAGGCAGGTGCTGATAGAAAATGGAACATGAATGGGATCAAACGATTAAAGGTCATCTTAATCAAAGTTAAAGATTTGTGATAGAGGAGGTATCTATGCAAGAAAGGTGGAGTGAGAGGAGGTGGGTTGCAAAATGCTATGCTTGAAATTGAGATTTGAGAAGTGGTGTAATTTCTTTTGATTGCAAGGCCCAGAGTATGGTCATTGGAGTGAGGGGGTCAAAAAAAAAGAAAAAGAAGAAAACATGGGTGGATGTGAGAAAGTCAAGGAAAAGAAAGTCCAGAGTATGAAATAGCCCATCCTTTTCTCCTGAAGTTTGCTTATGCTTTGTTTAGAAGCAAATGGAAGATGTGCACAAAAACATATCTTGAAATGAACTCATCGCTTTCCAAGATGTAAATGCCCCACTTGAGTTAAGAAGCACATGTATGATCTATTCCAGTGTTAAGTAAGCTTTTTGTCTTTTATGGCTGTACAACTACCAGTTGTGGTGCTCTTTATGGAACATCATGAAATATGGGCACATTAAACTTAAAATAGCTCAACATAAAATTTTTTGCAATATCAGACACCATCTAATACTAGATTCCAGTTTAGATAAGTAGAGTAGCTGGTGTCAAAGTCCTAAGAGAATGAAATTTAAAGTGGAGAAAATTCTACCCATTAACTTAATGTTTCCCAAATATTGGGAAAAGACACCCATCCCCCGTTGCTCATTTTTAGCTTGAGAATGGTGTATACATGATATTCTGTCCAATTGAGTCTATAGGGCTCAAAGAAGAAAGGGAGCGACTCCAGGCCCAGGAGAGAGGAGAAGTGAGATGCTCCACCCCAAGGACTTAGTAATAAAACGAGATAGAGCTTCTTCCTTTTGATCCTTTAAGAAGGGAGTCTGAGGAGGGGTTCTGAAAATCAATGGGCAGCCCCATTCACATTTCTATATAGAGCAAAGAATAACAGAGAGAACTTCAGAAAATTGCCTGAATCTTTGTACCTGGCACATGTCTGTTGGTTTTATTACCCAACTTCTTTTTTTCTAACTAGTGGTTTAAAATACTTTGAAGTGAGAGAGAGTGTGTATATTCATCAGAAACTTGGAGTGCGCTGAAGAAAGACCTCTGTGGGCTAATTTCAATCATTTATAGCCTATTTCTAGTCTCTTTGGTCAACTCAAATGGCTTATCTGAATCAAACACTCTGTAACATGAGGCGATAAAAAATAGAAAACAACCCTAGTCCCTGCATTGCGTGGACAAAAGGAACAGACGGAAAAGGCTCCAGTTTCCCAGGCCCCAGTATCAATCTGAGCCTAGGTTCACAACAGACCTGATGGAAGAGGCTGATGAGGGCCGGAGGAGAAGTGTCCAATCTCAAGTCCTCATCCTGACAGGATGGATCTAACGCCACCCACAGCACCCAAGGACCTCACCAGAGCTCAGAACTTCTCCATGGCCCTCCCTCAAACCCCAACTATGATTTGACTTCTGGGGATGTTCAATGAACCAAAATTTCCTTCTGCTGAGTTATATGGACCACAGAAAATTGTTGTGAGCTCGTGATACCTTTGGAGCTACTGTTTAAACCTTGGACAACTGAATGGCCTTGACTCCTGTCTTTTCCCAAGTGGAAAAAACATCCAACGAGAAGATCCCCACGCACAGTGTGCACAAAGTGAAACTTCTTCACCTCGTTCCTCTTCACTCCCAAGAAATCACAACAACAATTAGCATTCTAAAAGATATCTTCTACTGAGAAAGCAAGCCCCGAGAGGTAGGACAGGCTGTGGCAGCTATGAAAAGGGACAAGAAGCGAGCTGGATCACGGAGTCTGAGAAGAGAGGGAAGCCAGTCTGAAAGGGAGCTTCACCAGCAGGAGGCTTCTTAAAGTTCTCCTGAAGTAATGATGATGATAATTTGTGAAATGTATAAATCTGAGACTTGGGGAAATGGTAGCAAATCTGAAAAGAAATGCCTTTCTCAACCCCCATAAAAAGGAGACATATCAATTGATGACTTTCTTTGTCTAAAATGCTTCTTGGGGAAGCCAAGGGAGTTGAGTGTCTAAAACTTGAAGAAAAGGGTAGAAATTTCGAAAAAGCTTAAAAAGTGATGAGAGTTTGGGGCTGGCCCCGTGGCCGAGTGGTTAAGTTCGCGCGCTCCGCTGCTGCAGGCGGCCCAGTGTTTCGTTGGTTCGAATCCTGGGCGCGGACGTGGCACTGCTCATCAAACCACGCTGAGGCAGCGTCCCACATGCCACAACTAGAAAGGACCCACAACGAAGAATATACAACTATGTACCGGGGGGCTTTGGGGAGAAAAAGGAAAAAAAATAAAATAAAATCTTAAAAAAAAAACAAAAAACTGATGAGAGTTTGGGTAAATGGGGAAGGACTCTTTGTCCTGCCCCACCCCCTCAGTCGATTAGAGTTCACTGTTGCTATGACCAAGGGAGAGAAAGGGGGTCACCTCTCCTTTGTAACTCTGCTTCTGGACTCCTGGCTTCTTGCCTCAGAATTTATCTCAGCTCCTCCTCCATGCCATTTCCAGTCTCCCAGTACAGGCTGGACATTAAGGGTGTGACCGATTTTACTGCAAGATGAGACTATTACAGTCGTGTTCAGGTTATATGACTTTAGATGTGTTGACTTCATGTTCTGCTCAGGCCATCAATGGTTCGGGTTTTAAATTAACACTCATACACATTGTAGAAGTGTGAACCAATATCGGCTCTTTAGAGGGGAGCTCGGCAATATGTACCAAAAAACTCAAAGGGAGCACATTCTCTTGGAACCAGCAAGTACTGTTCTAGGAATCCATCCTAAAGAAGTAATTGGGCATGTGCCAAAAGATTTCATAGCAAGGTTGTTTATCTCAGCACTGTTTACAATCGTGAAAACTTGGAAATAGATTTACTATCCAGCAATAGGGGACTGGTTAAATAAATTGTTCACATTCAAAAGATGGAATGTTAGGCAACCACTAAAAATAATATTGAAGGGATATATTTATTAACTTACTAATTCCCTATGTAGGTTAAATGGAAAAACAGATCACAAATGTTATTCACAAAACATACCATTTTGGTAATCTCTACATAGATGAACAGAAAAAGATAAGCACTGATATTAACAGAATTACTCCTGGGTGGCAAGATTATGAATGTTTATAGTTCCTTTTTCCTGCTTTATCTGTATTTTCTAATTTTTCTACAGTGAACAAATATTGTTTTTATAAGAAGAAAAAATATTTGTCTTAATAAAGTTTTCCTCAAAAATTTAAAAATACGTTTTCTAAGGCAAATCTCCCTTCTTGCCTCCCCCTCATTCCCATGTCCTCTCCCCAGAAGCAACCTGTTACTGGTTTCTTGGATGAATTTTCAATGATACTCTGTGCACCAACAAGCATATGCAGAAGAAAAGAATTATTTTTCAAAACCACATTAAATTAAAACTTAACCCGAGCAGTCAGGAAGAGCTGGCGGCTGAGGAAGGAAATGTATCTCAGGCGATTCTTTAACTGCCTCTGACAAGCAGGGCAGGAACCAGGGTGAAGAGAGTGAGGTACTTGCCTCAGGCGCAAAATTTAAGAGAGTACCAAGTTCTCAGTAATTGAGATAAAGATTATGCTAATATAATATTTTAAAAGTCAAAATCAATGCAAGGAATCCATGAAGAACAAAATAAAGACAGAACTAGTATTACTGTTTTTTCCCCGTTGCCTCAGGCTCCAATACGGTTCCATCTGGCACTGTTTCTGTCAGTGACTAGGAAAGGAGAGGTAGCAGAAGAGAATGCTGGGGGAAGGGGGAGGGGAAAGTGGGAAAGAGACCTGACCTATACTGAGCATTCCCTCTGCGTCAGACACTGCGGCTGGCACTTTCTGTCCGTTATGGCAGAGGATGGAACAGGTCTATCCCACTTATGATGGTTCCCTCTGCATGGAGGAAGCTCCCCGGGTAGCGCTCTGACCTTCTCTCCTGCCCCATCCCTCACTCCTCCACAGGGAGGTGAAGTGAGTCCCCCCGATGGCGGGTTTGGGTGAGGAACTGTGCACGCAAGCGTAGCCCAACCTCTTCTTGCCTCTTCCTCATGGGCTCTTCTTCCTTGCCATAAGTTTTCAGGAGCTGGCCACAATTACCTCACTTTCTCAGGGAATTACCTCCCTCTACGTAGAGGGAAGGCCCCCGGCAGCCATGTTCATACAATATGACTTCACCTGCTGGCCATTGCCGATTTGACCAGGGAAGATAGCTGACTACAGTGGGTCAGTTAGAGTCCCTCTGGACTTTGCAGGTAAGATTCGAAGAAAGCTAAGAGTTAGGACATAGGGAGAGCCAGCTCAGTCCACGTGGCTGGCTGGGCCTATAAGAGTGAATCCAGGAGTCGGGAGATGGCCACCTTCCATTCACCGTGGAGGGGGACCTGGCAGATAAAGCTGGTCTGCAACAAAGCAGATGTGAAGAGAGGTACAGAGACAAGAGACAGTGATGGGGTCCTTGTGATTTCCAGACCCTTCAGAAACCCAGCTGTGTTCCAGTTCTTGGCCTCCATGAGATGATCCTGTGTACTTAAAATAAATGTTCCTTTTCCAAGCTTAAGCTAGCTCAGCTGGTCCCAGTTATTTGCATCTGAAGAGTCCTGACTAATACAATCACCTGTGTTAGTATCACTGTTCACATCTGCAGTCATATCATGGCCGAGACCCTGCAAACTTATGTGTCTGCTGGATTGCTTTCCTGTGCTCTGGGTTACACTTCCACAGAGTATTTCATTCTCTAGATGACTTGTTCCTCTCCCCTTCTCTTTGCTTCTTTTCAGTTATAAATTCACAGACTATGAATTAAGTAGGACTGTTTTGCATTGTTTACTTCCAAGGCACGTTAGTCCACGTAAGCAACACTACCTGCTGCAACAAGCAACCCAAATGTCAGTGGTTTAGCACAATAAAAGTTTATTTCTCACTCACACAAAATCTAGCGTGGATGGTCCTCACTGGGTACCTATCCTCGGCAGCTTTTGTCCAAACAGTGATTTAGAAATCTGGGTTCCTTCCAATACATGGCTCCCCCAACTTCTAGAGTCCCATAGCTATTCACTTCCTACCACACTGTTGGGGATGGTAGCAGAAACCACAGAGGATTACACTGAATGTGTTATGGCTAAGCAGCACACATCATTTTACTCATATTCCATCCACCAAAGTCAATCACGTGGTTCACCTAGATGCAAGGGGAGCTGTGAAAGGTAGTTTAGCTATGTGTCTAGGAAGGAAAGAACAGGGTCTATACCATAGAGGAAGGTATGATGCATAAGTCCATGGCAAAAATACACTTCTTCTAGTTCTACGCCCCTGGGAAGGTCATAGCTACTCATTTTACTCATCTTTTAAAATTAGGAGGTATATATCAGTTGTTGAAACTGTGTTCTTCAGAACTCTAAGCTTCAAAACAGGTGCCCTAGAGGGAGCAGTATGCTAGAAACAGCTGGTATGGTCTCCCTAAAGTGGATTGCTAAGCTCTATGAAATTTTGCTAGCATGGTGTTAAATGAAGCCATTATTAACGTTAGATTGCCAATAGAGAAACTTATAATTAAATTATGTTTAAAACAAAGGTAACAAATATTCCGAATTTATCACTCAATTATTTTACCACATTGTATTCTGATCTATGTTCTTGAGGTTGTTTACATCAATTTTATGTTTATGGTAAAAATACTATATAATGGTATGCTTCTGAGCAATATTCCCAACTTCATGTTCAGTGACATCACATCGGTAGCTTGAAACCAGTGGAAGTATTTACATCGTAGAAATCTGAAAATGCTACAAATCAGGGCTCTTCCTCCCCAGAGCCAGGTATTAAGTACTTAGTAGCACATCACTGTGCAAGGCCACAGAGGGTAAGGAATGTGGGGCAAGCTGCGAAATGAGACAGAGCCAGAAATGCCCCAGGGCCGTGCCCCCTTCCACCCACTTCAGTCAGAGCAGATGTGGTTTTGTTAGTTGTATACACCAGCCTTCCATGTAAGCTTTTGTTTGATAAGAGTATTATACTGCTTTAAACAAAAATCTTTCTAAACTCCTAGACTACAATATTTACAAGGTCCCATCCTACCCATTCATTCTTTCCTTCATGCATTCACTTAACATTTACTCACACTTAAATTTTATGGTGTAGACAGGGGAACAACTTATTTGAAGTCAATTATGATATTAGTCAGTGTTTCACCCTGTTCCCAGGAAAGGAGAAAGAAAGCAGAATTAATGTATATTGAGCACCTATAGTTTATCTTAAGTCATTCTCATCACACTCAAAGGAAAGGAAAATGAGACTTAAAAAGTTAAGTGACCCAACCAAGGGAGACATAAGAGGCAAGTAAGATCTTCCTTTCAACTCCTCTTGCTTTCCTCACCAGATCTTGAACATTCATTCAGCAAACGTTTGTTGAGCATTTACCGTGTTCCTGACACTGTTCTAGGTGCTTGGTGTACACTGGTGACCTAAAGATGAACCAATCAAAATAAAATGTTAGCTTAAATTGATTAGAATTAGGCCAAGAGAAGTATCTTTTCCTAAGCTGTCTTAGCCTCAGCCAACCCAAGAGATATGTCTAAAGCTAATTAGATCCCTTTTTTTGTTCACTTAGCACTGTACACTATTGACTTTCAAATTGAGGGCAGAAAAGAGTAGGACAGAAGATGAAACATAAGAATGAGGCACGAGATTGTGAAAAGTGAGTCACAATCAAGAATAAAGTATTTCTTCATTCTCACCATTGCTTTTCAACATCATAGGGGAAGTTCTAGTTAATAAAATATGACAAGAAAAGGAAATAAAAGGTATACAGATTGAGAAGGAAGAAATAAAACTGTGTTTGTTCACAGATGACATGATCTTCTATGTAGAAAATCTGAAAGAGTCGACAAAAAAAACTCCTAGAACTAATAAGCAATTATAGCAAGGTTGCAGGATACGAAGTCAATATACAAAAATCAAATGCTTTCATATATACCAGTAATGAACATGTGGAATTTGAAATTAAAAACATAATACCATTTACATTAGCACCATCAAAGATGAAATACTGAGGTCTAAATCTAACAAAATATGTGGAAGATCTGTAAGAGGAAAACTACAGAACCCTGATGAATGAAATCAGAGAAAAACCAAATAAATAAATATTCCTTGTTCATGGATAGGAAGACTCAATATTGTCAAGATGTCAGTTCTCCCCTACTTGATCTATACATTCAATGTAATCCCAATCAAAATCCCAGCAAGTTATTTTGTGGATGTTGACAAGCTGATTCTGAAGTTCAGAAGGAGAGGCGAAAGACCCAGAATAGCCAATACAATGCTGAAGGAGAAGAACAAAGGTGGAGGACTGGCACTACTGGACCTTCAGACTTACTATAAAGCTACAGTAATCAAGACAAATGGATTAATGGAACAGAATAGAGAATCCATAAATATATAGTTGACATAAATATAGTCAACTAATCTTTAACAAAGGAGCAGAGGCAAACAATGGAGCAAAGACAGTCTTTTTAACAAGTGGTACTGGAACAACTAGACATCCATATGCAGAAAAAAATGAATCTAGACACAGACCTTACACCCTTCACAAAAATTAACTCAAAATGGATCACAGACCTAAATGTAAAATGCAATACTATAAAACTACTAGAAGACAACACAAGAAAAAACCTAGATGACGTTGGGTATGGCAATTACTTTTTAGACACACCACCAAAGGCGTGATCCATGAAAGAAATAATTGATAAGCTGGACTTCATTAAAATTAAACACTTCTGCTCTACAAAAGACAATGTCAAGAGAACGAAAAGACAAGCCACAAACTGGGAGAAAATATTTTCAAGACACCTATGATAAAGGACTAATATCCAAACTATACAAAGAACTCATAAAACTCAACAATAAGAAAACAAACAACCCTATTAAAAAATGGGCCAAAAACTTTAACAGACACTTCACCAAAGAAGATATGTAGATGGCAAATAAACATATGAAAAGATTCTCAAATGAAAACAACAATGAGATACCACTACGCATGTACTAGAATGGCCGAAATCCAGAGGACTGATAATACCAAATGCTGGTGAGGATGTGGAGCAACAGGAACTCTCATTCATTGCTAGTGAGAATGCAAAATGGTACAGCCACACTGGAAGACAGTTTGGCAGTTTCTTACCAAATTAAATATACTCTTACCATATGATCCAGTAATCATGCTCCTTGGTATTTACCCAAAGTAGTTAAAAACTTAGGTCTACACAAAAAGCTACCCATGGATTTTTCTAGCAGCTTTATTCATAATTGCCAAAATTAGAAGCAACTGAGATATCCTTCAGTGAGAGAATGGATAAATAAACTGGTATATCCAGACAATGGATTATTACTCAGTGCAAAAAGGAAATGAGCTATCAAGCCATGAAAAGACACGGAGAAATCTTAAGTGCATATTACTAAGTTAGAAGTCAATCTGAAGAGGCTACATACTCTATGATTCGAATTATATGACATTGTGGAAAAGGCAAAACTATGGAGACAGCAAAAAGATAGTGGTTGCCAGAGGGTAGGGATGAATAGGCAGAGTACAGAGGATTTTTAGGGAAGTGAAAATACTTTGTATGATACCATAATGAGGAATACACGTCATTATACTTTATCTAAACCCATAGAATATGCAATACTAATAGTAAGCTGTAATATAAACTATGGACTTTGGGTAATTACGATGCGTCAATGTAGGTTCATTAATTGTAATCAATGTACCACTTTGGTGAGGAATGTCGATAATGAGGGAGACGGGGGTCGGGGCTGTGGGGGTTGGCAGGGAGAACATGGGAAATCTCTGTACCTTCTCAATTTTTGCTGTGAACTAAGACTACTCTAAAAAAGTCTTAATTAAAAAAATTTTTTAATAAATAAAAGCAAAGAATAAAGTATTCCCAGCATTATGCTTTCTCTGTAAATATCAGTGGCCTGAAAGTCTTTCCTGTCCTCCAGATTTTCCTAACTCCTTCCAGCGTACATAAGTGTGCAAAGCGCTGCACCACAAACCTCTCTTCTCAGGCTCTCACTTATTCTCTGACCAGGACCCAGGAAGACCTGGTGCCAACTGAGGATCTCCGTCTGCTGGGATTTGCTAAAATCAGATGAAGATTCTTTGAAAACACCTTGAGTTCCTTTAGTCTGTGATGAACCAAGAGGGTAAAAATCAGGGAGCTTCTACTGCCATATCCCAAGCAGCTGGAGAGGTCACTGTGTAGCAGTTGCCAGCATCAACCACGTGCACAGAGCTGTGCAAGCCCCCTCAGCAGAGGGAGACAGAGAAGACCCCACTGTTAGTTACTGTGACCACTGACTACTGGCTCCCCTCCAATCCTCTTTCTCCCATGACTTCCCAAAGAAGTGAGGCCAGGGATCCAGCAGATCCAGGAGCACCGAGCATTCTGCTCTGCACCCTCTCTGAGCCTCTGGCCGACTCCAGAAGCTCTTCCCAGTCTCTGTTGCTTTTGTCCTCTTTCTCCCCAGGCCCACCACACGCCCTGATATGGGGGCTCCCAACAGTCAGTACAGGGTATGGCTCCACCCTCCAGGATTCCAGGTTCATTAGGTGACCATTTTTGCATCTTTAGGAATGTGGAGTCTTGTTATGAACTCACTTGTGCACACTCAACCCACCTTACCTGCTTCCCCTTCTCCTAGGCTCTCAAGACTTAGCCAAAACCCTCTCTCGCTAGGGCAGACGGCACAGCAGAAAAACCCACCCTGTGAGCTCCTTGGAAGAGCGAGGGTGTATTAGTCAGAGTTCTGCCAGAAAAACAGAACCAACAGGACATATAGAAAGATATAGGTATATAGATATAGATATAGACAATATAGAAAGAGAAAGAGTCAGATTTATTTTAAGGAATTGGTTCGTACTACTGGGTGAGGTGGGCTGGAAAGTCTGAACTTCGTAGGGCTAGTCAGCAGCCTGGAGACTCAGGCAAGAGCTGATGTTGCGGTTGGAGTCCAAATTCCTCAGGGCAGCAGGCTGGAACCTCACGCAGGGTTTCTATGTTGCAGTCTTGAGGCCCAATTGCTTCTACTTTTGGAAACCTCATCTTTGCTGTTAAGGCCTTCAGCTGGTTAGATGAGGCCCACCCACATTACGGGGTTAATCTGCTTCACTCAAAGTCTACTGATTTAAATGTTAATCACATCTAAAAAACTGCCTTCACAGCAACATCTAGACTGCTATTTGACTAAACAACGGAGCACCATAGCCTAGCCAAGTTGACACATAAAAATAACCATCACAGAGGGGTTTCCGCCTCAGAGCCCCTCTGCCCTTTGGCCCTTGCAGTAGGTAAAATGGACTTCTTCACCCTAGGATTTGGAAGAAGGAATTTGGGAACAACACCCTTAAGTATCATTAAATATAAAGAAGCTTTGCAATGCAGTCCAGAACAGGAGGAGGAAATATTTCACAAGAAATAAATTCACGAATTAAGTTGCTCAAAAGAAACGAGGGTTGTTGGAAGGAAATCAGTCTCTACTGTGGGAAGATATGTTTAACTCAAAGGACATTAGAGAGGAAACAAGCCATTGATCCAAACGAGCCTCCCCAAACCCCTGCCTCCTCCACGTTGTTCCCCATTCATGGGACCAGAAGTCACCCTTTCCACCCCACCTACCCCTGTGGAGCCGGCAGCCACTGGCCACAGTCTCCTCATCCCTACAGGGAGCCAGCACTAAGGAGGTGGAAGAGAAGAGTTATCCACCCGCATAGACACCCAGGACTGGAAGCTGGCCAGAGAAAGGAAGTGCTGCCTGCACGTGGGCTTTGCTTTTTCTGTAGGAAAGGGAAATGCCCACGGAAATAGAAGTAGAGCCAGGACACCAGAGGAAGAAGGGATTAAAGGAAAATGGGAGGGAGGGAGGAACATCGTGGTCCAAGCTGGAAATCCACCCAGGGCCCAGGAGCGCACATGGAAGATGGCGTCAGAGAGCTCAGCAGCAAGGCTTCTCCCCAAGTTTGGAAGGAGGGAGATGGGCAACTAGATGAGGATCATAACACCCTATTCCTGAGTAAAAGTCTGCTCAAAAGTTCTTGTTGGCCCAGCGGGGGTACTCTTTGGGAACAACCGGGGAGGGAATATTCACAACAGGCAGAAGAGAGATGGCGCCCTCCTTCCCGGCAGAATGGCAGCTCTGTTTGGCAGAGAGAAGTGCCAACTGCAGCAAACAGCTCAGCTGGAGAAACAGTAGAGCTCATCACCCAACTTCTCCCTCCATGGAGGTGGGGGCCAGACCCAGGTGCTGAGGGACAGAGACAAATGGAGACCACTACAAGGATAAGAAATGCAGCCAGCCAGTGGCCACCACCAAGAGAGACTCGGTACTAGTCAGGATCCCTCACAGAGCGCCCTCAAATCAGGATGACTCCAGGAGGGATTAACAAAAGACTCTTTACAAAAACGTAGGAGGGCAGAGGAAAAAGGGAGAAGGCAGTGTACCCAGAGGAAGGAGCAGTGACCACAACCCAGAAGGAAGGAGCCAGCAAAGAGGGCTGCCTTGAAAGGGGCAGTGGTCAAGGAAGGTGGCCAGCCCAAAGCAACCCTGTAAGGAAGAGGCCCGGGATAAATGCCCTGACCCTACATGCCCCTTTTCCTTCCATCAACCTTTGGGGCTCCCTGTTGGCCAAACTCAACAGATAGCTAGAAGGCAAGGCGCGCATTGATGCAATCCATCAAGTCAGGACAAAGAGAGATGGAAGTGAATCTGGTGGAGGAAACAGAAAGCATCTGACTTGGTCACCAACATCCATGAGAGGTCCCTGTTCCAGGGACCCTGCAAGGGGCAACCAGTGTATAATAACAGATAACTGGTCCACACTCCTTTCTGCCTCCTCCTGATCTTGAAACTGCCTACATACATATGTTAAGTATGTTTCATGCACACTCATACACATGCACACACACATACATGCACACAGAAACACATACGCGTATGCACACACTACACACAGATACATACACACATGCACACAAACGTACACATACGCACATTCCACCCTTATTCACAGTCTGCAGAGGCTTCTCCAGCTCAGTCAAAAATTACAGACGATAAAACCAACAGAATTTAAATTAAGGCAAGGAACAAAAACAGGAATGATGGGCAGACTTCTCTAATTGTTACCGTTTTTAGAAACCAGACAGTAAATGGCAAAAAGGAAAAGAACGTGCCTCCGAAAAGCAGGGAAGCTGACCAAGAGGTCTCTCCATTATTGGAAACAGAAAGGAGAGGGGCTGAGGAGTGTGATGGGACAGTTGGGACCAGGGAGGCCGCACTTCTCCAGGGAGGGTGAGGGCAGCCCGTCCTCTCCCTCCATCCATCACCCCTTCTGGCTCCCTGATGCCTCCCCACCTCCACATCTTCCTCTCCCACCCCAGGAACTAAGCATTAGCAGGGAGGATGTGCACCAGACCGGAACTCGGAAGCTGACCAGGCTTTCCACTCTGGCCACGACTTTCTCGATGTGTGACCTCGAATGTGTTCCTGAAGGTCAGCTCCAGACTATAGCATGTCTTTGTGCAAATTAGAAGAAGACGTCCCTTTTGGACAGATAAATAAGAGAGTTCCCTCTGGTTAGGATGCAGCACCTCAGGTTTCCCAACTTGGCAAATGCTGCTCGGCTGGATTTCCACCCTCCACCTCCCTCTCTCAACAGGGCCCCCTTGTACAGTGTCCCAACTGCCCAACTGTATGCGGCAGTCAGGTGTCACTTGATATCTGTACACCTCAACTTACTATCTGTACACCTCAGCTTGTCTATTATTGGGGAGAATATCCGCAAAAAAAGGGAGACCCAAAGCAGGAAACAAAACACAAGGGGAGAACCAAGGATTGAGAAGTAATTCAGGGCCTGAGGATACAGCCTACCCAGGATAGAGTGGAAAGAGCATGGGGTTCTCTGCCATATGTGACAGGGCAGGAAGCCTACATCTACTGAAACGTTAAAGGAGCAAGACGGAGGCTTTAGGGATGTCCAGTGTCTGAATTCTGGGTTACATCATCATCATCATCACTGATTTCTTGATAGAGAAGCTGACCAGCTGCCAGCACTTCCTAATCATTGCAGCCCTGCCAGTTACTAATTGATTTGGGGTAACTCTAGTCCCCAGGGTCCTCATCTGTAGAATTAGGTAAACAGAGTACCTTTCTCACAGAAGAATTAGAAGAATAAAGTGGCAGAATATACGTGAAAATGTTTTGTGACTCACACAGCATTACAAGGCTTCTTGTCGTTGTTGGATGACAAAATGCTCTTCTGATGACCCTGGGGCTTTGTTCCGGCCTCCACCTGGGTCTCTTGCTCAGTTTTTTAGGAGCTTCACCGTCAGTTTAGGAAGTGGGTTTCCGTTGTCTGCCCCCCAGATGGTCCAGGAAAAAGGCAGCTTGTGTTCTGGCAGGAGAACTTTAGGTTAGACTTAAAGAAGAACTTCCTCACATAGCGGCAGGCGAGTAAATGAGAAAGCGGACTTCCTTTCTGGGAGAGAATGGAAGGGTCTTTCAAAACAGCAGTGAGACCCTCATCTGCTGAGGAAAGTGATTTAGAAGTGTGTTTGAATTGACTCCCGGGACACCCTGAGCCATGGAGATAAGAGCCATGCTTATGAGCCCCTTCTAGGCTCCTCTGCAGGCTCCAGAGGTTAATATTTCCATTTAAATGGAAATCGAGTGCAAAATTATTAGCAACTGTTCAAAAAGAACCAAATTACAAGGAGCTGTTCTTTGTACAGTACAAACAGAGCTGCCACGGATGTTCTGCACCTTTAATATTAAGGTGAGTCCCGCAGAATGTCACTCCTCCATCTGCTAAGGAGTCGAACCCCAGGAAATGGTTTATTTGGAACACAGACTCTGTGCAGCCGTCAAACTCCCCCAAGGCCATCAGATCCTGGTGGGCCAAGGAGGGAGGCCAAATGCACACCTTCAAGCACACCTGCAGAACACAGGTCATGCCCGTCCTCATCTCCCAGGGCACTGCCTGGCACATAGAGTCAATCCTCATTATTCGCAGATTCAGTATTTGCAAACTCGCCTACTTGCTAAATTTATGTGTAATCCCAAAGCCAGTAGGCACAGCCCTCTCACGGTCATTTGCTGACACAGACAGAGCAGTGAAAATTCTGAATGACCTGCCGCACTCGATTCCAGCTGAGATGGGAGAAGGTGATGCTCTGCCTTCTAGTTTCAGCTCTCATACTGTAACAAGAGTCCTTTTCACCGTCTATTTCATGTCACATTTTTCATATTTTTGTATTTTTGCATGTGTGTGTGATGTCACTGCTTAAAATGGCGCCAGGCCTAGTGCTGAAGTGATGTCTAGTGTTCCCATGTGCAAGAAATGGAATGTGCCTTATGGAGAAAATCCGTATGTGTGAGATAAGCTTCATTCAGGCATGAGTTATAGTGCTGTCAGCCATGAGTTCAATGCTAGTGAATCAACAATGTATATTAAATTAGGTGTCTTTAGACAGAAACACATGGAAAACAAGGATGTATACTGAATGGGTGACAATGATGGATGGTGTGACCAGAGGCCCAGAGGCCCAGAGGAACCTAACCCTGTATATCCCCTAGGAGCAATGGTTCCTCGTGCACTAATTCAGCATTCATGGAGATTTATAGAAAACAACTCCTGAGGAACACAAGAGTGAGGATTGACTGCAGAAGGTGTGCAATCAGTAGTAGCTATAGCTTCTTAGGGTCGTCTCTGGGCTCAAACATGGAGGCGCTGTTCTTAATAAAAGAAAAACCCTGGCCAGTGGGTTTAAAAGATCTCCCCACTCATAAAAATGCCTTGCTCCTCAGGCCACTTTTTTCCTAAGCTCAGATCTGCAGAGCCCACCATACGGTATAAGGCCCAACAGGATCCACAGTGGGTTATGTCTTGAAGGCTTTGGCCATGCAATGTCCCCCTCCTCATATGCACGGGAGTTCCCAGGGGCCTGATGGAGAAGGGGTTACATGATTGATAGCTAGGGTGGAATCCTCTCATCTGGGACTGCAGGGGCCTCCCCAAAACTCAAAGAGTTGTCACAGCATCGAATTGTGCAGGAATTCAAAGCTCAAAATCCCAGGAAAGGTAGGGGTCCCTGGAGCGTGAAGTCTAGTTTTCAATGGGTGGGACCTAGAGCCAGCACTGAGCCCATGGGAATGAGGGCAGGAGCTGAGGAGGGGCTTGCAAGTGGCAAGGGGCTGGGGAGAGGGCCAAGCACAGGCTGGTGTGGGAGCTTGCCTTTATGAACCCTACACTGAGGGCTGGGTTGGGGGAAGCTCCCTGCAGGGTGGAGAAGAACAGGAGTCGGCCTCTTCAATAAAGCAATGTGCGCTTATAAATGCCATCAGAGGAGTGCCGTGGACAAGGCAACCCAAGGCTTTAGAGGAAAGCCCAAGATGGAGCTGGGGAGAGGCAGAGAAGGAGAAAAAATATTTCCAGTTCTCAAGCTCCCTGAGCAATTTGTTCTGGCACCAAACACACATACCCCCATCATTAATCCAAAAGCCCATGGTTAATTGGGCCCACCCTCCCTAAATGGCAATTGAGCAACGATTTACTATTGATCAAGCTTACTCCTTGGAGTCTCACCTTTGACCCCCAAGTGGTTTATCAAAGCATTCCTAATGAGTTCATAGAATACTCATCCTGAGAAAAGTTTTCTCCGCCTTTCCACATTTCAGGTGATATTTTCATGCTCTTTAGAGACTATGGTTCAGGAAATAGCCCAGCTGGCCTACCTCTTTTGGGGTCTGGCAGTGGGGCCCACAGAGCTGGGGGGAGAGCCTGGATTGCTCATTCAAAAAGCCCAGGCCACATCAGCATCTAGATTCATCCACACGTATCGCATCATCAGGCTGGGTGCCAGCTGCTAACTCCAAGCAAGGGTGTGTTAGGGTGTGACTTAAGGCCTGAGAAGTTGCCGTGTGAGTGGCTTCCTAATTGTATCCTTTCCCATCCAGGACAATTATTATCTAGATGATTCTTCAGTGGCTTACCAGCTAATTAGAATCACAGGGACGGGGGCCCAGGATTCCGCTCCTGGCTGGCCCTGTGTAGTGCAAACACTCTCCTGGCTGGTCAGACCTTGAGTTGTCTGCTCCTCGTGTCCCTAAGGCGGCTCTAGCTCAGGCTCTCGGAGAGGCAGCTCAGCAACAGGAAGCACTTGAGAAGCGGCTCTCAAAGGGGACTTCTTGCCTATCTGCTGAGGGTTGGACCTGGCTTCTGAGATAATGGTTTTTCCACACACAGTTCCAACAACTGGAAAGCTAATTAGAAGCATAAATCTGCTTGGAATTTTTTAAAGGAAAAAAATGCTCCACAACCATTCCTACTAAAGCCTATTAGAGGTAGAATCAGAAGTTAGGATCCTTGGAGAGAGTCCAGCAAACTCAGTTTGTGGTGGACCTGTGGGTGGGGTAGGGAATGAATGACATGCTGCCTCTCTCTCCCCTCTTTTCCATTCTCTCTTCCTGCTCCCCTCACCCCCGCCCCCCTTCCTCCTCCTGAGTCTTCATCTTTCTTTCTCTCTCCCCTCAACCCATATCTGTCTCTCTCTCTGTCTTTGTCTCTCTATCTTGCACTCAGAGTGCGTGGCTTGGAGGAATTAAAATGTAAAACCGTGGGGCGCTGGCTGGCTGGGCGGTTACCATGACTGCCTTCTCTCCCTTCACTGCAGGTCATGAGGCTGCAGCTGCCTTCCAAACACCCTGCTGCTATGCTCTCCAATTCGGGGAAATTCTCTGGGCTCCACCTCCACCTTTTGCTTTAAAACTTTCTTGTTTTCATGTAATTTCCTGTCATCTGCCCAGTGGCCTTGCCTCTGGATTTGCCATCTGTTCCCAGCTCTTTTGGGCTTCACGGCTCCCTTGGGTGATCTTGGCTCTGATTTCAGTTTCTTTCCAGTTGGGTCTTCTTGGTCAGTTTTCCTCATCTCTACTTTGCCTGAATCCAGGGCTGTGTCACAGCACAGGCATCGAGAAGGTGGATGACGGCCTCAGGAAAGCCTGAGTGCAGAGGTACCCCAGATACACAAACCTTGTAAGGCTGGTTGGACATGCATAAGACCAGGCACTGGGGCTGGGAGAGGGAGGTTTACCATGCTCATGTTTTAAGCCCTGGGTTGATGCTGTTTTAAGCTGACTCACTGCACTGCTCGTTGGATCCACACCGCACAGGCTAGAAGTGAGGGACAAAGGAAACCAGGTGGGTTGGGCTGGGGACGCATTCTGGGATTTGGGGTATGAGACGCAGCTTTGGAGAGTGAGACAATTAGGAGGAAAACAGGGGACTTCTGAGAAGTCTTATGAAATGTGGGTTGTGAAATGGACCCCCCTTAACGTTCTTTAAGAGATGTAAGTCAAAAGATGTAAATTATTATTTAGTGGTTGGAGTGCCCTTCTCTACATGCAACTCTATACAGAAGCTAAGCAACATGGGATCACAGCTTTTTCTCAGGTTATATCAGAAGAGTCTAAACTGTTTAACATGGCGAATCAGGTCCTACATAGCCTTAACTCTCCAGAGTCTCAGCACCATCGCTCCAGGCATAGTTTACATCCAGCCAGATGGAACTTATTTCAGTTCCTTTGACAGGCCAGGTTTTTTCTGCCTGCATTTGAAACCATCTGCCCTGGCCAATTCCTACTCAAGGTTTTAGCTTCACTGCCACTTCCCAACTCCCCAAACCTGGGCTCCATTCCTTTCCTCTGTCTCCCAAAATACCCTGTATAATCCAACCGGTTTTTCAGACTATACCATAATTGTGGATTAATTGTCTTGACTTGATTATAAATACCTTGAGGGTAGGGATTGTCTGTCTTGCTCATCACTCAGTCCTCTGTGGTTAGCATTGACTGATACATAGCAAATGCTAGATAAATACCTACTGAATGAATGACTTCCTCCAAGACACCATGCTGACTCTTGACATTTTATAATTCTCCACCCCCACTGCCACTTATATCTCTTTTCTGACAGTTTTCAGCCTTTAGAGTATAGAGTTCACCCACCTTCTTCTGCTGGAAGAGCAAGAATGGAAACACCCCGGGCGCCAGGCTCTCACCCTGGGGGTTCCATTAGCAAGAGCAGTCTCAGTGGAAGGAGAGAGGGCTATGTGGCACAGCATCCTCCAACAGGCAGGACATTCACAGCGGGGTGTTCACGTCTCCAGGACAGTCTCTGCCAGATGAGATGCAGAACCTAACCTCCAAGAGAATTTTTTCTTTCTTTAGGATTTCCTTTCTCAGGCTGCATCTTTCTCCTGAGAGAAAGAACTCATTCATTCTTCTCAATAAACAAACATGTACTGAGCACTTACTACATGCCGGTCCTTGTCATTGAGCAATTTGCATTCTAATAGGGGAAATAACCACCTAAGGACATAATTAGAAAACATGTGGACAGTGGACAGTAGGGGGTCCACAGGGAGAAGCCTAACACAACCTGCGGGCATTTGTTCAGCCCCCTGAGACCTCCATGGATGAGCCTCATTTTATTCTTTCCCAGTCAAGCCTCTTCTCTCCATTCATCTCCTCTTCAGTGAGTCCTCTGTTTTCCTTCTGCCCTAGACAGCTGGATGCTCCTGCCCACCCAGGCAGTTTCCTGGTTCTCTTCTAAAGAGTGAGAGCCTCAAACCTAGGAACATCCTCCTGGGAGGCACTGCCTTCAGCCTCAGCTCTTCTACGTCCTGGTCATCCTTCACTCACAAGTGAGGCACTGAGTGAAGCTCCAGATTTAAGCATCCAAGGATGGCAGGCTATGTGACCTAGGAAGAGGCTGCCACCCTGTCACTTTGAATTTTCTATTTGTGTGCAAGACCTAACACAGATATCTGTACACAGCAGAGCTTTTTCTAATCTTGACTTAGACTGAACCTTAGAAGAGGAAAGGAGACTCCAAGCCTCGTGTTTAGGGAGTCAAAGCATTTTCTCAGAAGACAAGACCTAGAGAGGGGGTTTAGCCTTGCAGCCTTTGAGGTTGGGCTGCTAACATTCAAATCTCAGCTCCACTGCTGAGTGGCTAACCATTAGCTGAGCTATTTATCCTCTCTGTAAGCCTGAGTTTCCTCAACTGTAAAATAGGGGTAATAATAGCTCGTATTTCATGGTGTTTCTATGAGGATTAACTTGGATAATTTATGTAAAGCCCTCCATACAGGGCCTGACACATGGCATTCAATAAATGTCAGCTTTATTTTTAGAGGCCTGTTTCAGGTATTGGGTAGCACAGTCCCCAAGCAAGACCCTAGGAGCCACATCTCGCTGGGAGAGCCAATAAGAAGGAAATTTTAAAAGAGATGACAATGATGGATTAAGTCCCACTTTTGGACTCCACATGCTGGCTTCCTCCTTTGATTTCTTCTAGGTGAATCTTAGATGGCTGCCTAGCATTTTACATCAAACAGCTGTAGGGCAGACACAGTCTGGAAAGTGTGTTATTCCAGCCCAGCAACCCAGGGCTGAAGGGCAAGGACCAACCGGAGTGACCAACAGGAAACCTCATCATCCATCCCTGGAGACACAGACAAGACAGACCCCAGATGTTGCCACTGAAACCCCCTTGCAGGCCCTTGTCCTCCCATCACTGCCACCAGGAACTTGAGTTTCCTGCTCATGACTCAGCCCTGAAGGCCTCACCTCCTCCATGACTCCCCTCCTACCACCCCAAAGATGTGGTCACTGCATCAATCCCTCAAGCAGGGCCCTTGAGTGACATGAAATCTGCTTTCCCGCAGAGGTGAGGGTGCACCCCTTACACAGAGGGCTTAGTGGGCAGCTGTCAAGTTTTCCAGCTGCCCAGCACCTTCTGAAGACCCATCATAGATTTGGGGAGTTGGCCACCCTACGGATCCTGCTTCTCAAAGATAGAAACAAGAGCAGTCACTTCCCCAGCCTCCTTTGCAGCCAAAACACAAGCAGGTGACTGATGGCCAGCAGGGATGGCCAAGGTCACATTCCGGAGCCAGCAGTGGCTTTGACACTGAAGGCAGCCGTGATGGCAATAATCAGGTCCCTGGCAGTGATGCAATCTATAGCATCCAGTCGGCGGCAGTGGCGGTACCAGCAGTTTTCTCATTAGGCCAGTTCTGCAACATGTAATGGAGCATTATTCCGGGTGTGTAGCCTCCAGTCTGCGTCTCCAGGCGCCACTGATCCTGTGAGACACCCAGCATCCCTTTACCAAACCTTTTCTGCTTAATCAGCCAGAATTGTCTTCTACTGCTTACAACTAAGAACCCTGATTCTTACAGGTAGAAATCACAGGGACACATGGTGACAATTTAGAAGTCAAATCTTACTGAGATCTCTCTTGCTTAATAATTCTGTTTAATTCTTCTAAATTCTTTATGTCCCTGGCCCTGCTCCAAAGGACAAACTCAGACCCAAATGGCTTTTAGGCAAGCAGAGCAGGCTGTGCCCCTGCACTGCAATGTGAGGAGGAATGACAGCATCTGAGCATTTGTCAAAACAGCTTCTTCCAGGGCAGAGATCCAGCCTGTCTCTGTTGGGATGATTCCAAAAGCAGGCTCCAGGGGCCACAGCTACAGGCTGGGACCAAAGGCCTCCCTCAGGCAGCTGACACATACCAAGCAAAGAGACCAAGTTCACATTGGGGTCCAGAGCTTGTGGGGTCTGAGATGTCAGGCTAAGGCAAGGAAAGAAGAGTGATGGAAAGACTGAGGAGCCTGCGCTGACTCAGAGAGATGTGTTTGTGATTCCTTGGCTGCAACTCTTCCTGTCCAGAGCTTGGGAGCAGCCACCACTTTAAGTCCCTAAAGGGCCCTGGCACTGCTCACAGAAACACTGGCGAGGTGCCTGGTTAAGCATAAACAAATTAACCTTCCCAGACTCCTGGGGAGCTGAAGAAGGAAGGCATGGCAGCCCTGGGATGTGTCTACAAGCTCCCTGCTAAGGGTCTTCCTGTTTCCCTAAGACCCTCTGATCAGCATGATTGTCCAGGAGAGACCTGGCCTCCAGCTCAAGGACAGAAGGAAGATGAAGCCACAGGGCAGCTGGAATGTGAGCTGTAGGTTTGGAGCCCCCTGAACCATTTCTCCCAGGCAACTGCCTGGCTACTGTGCAAAAGGAATCAAAGCCAAGCCAGGAGAGAGAGAGGGATGAGAGCCCCAATGGCAAAGTATGAGGCCATACATCCTCTGTGCCAGCTCTCCTCTGGTTTCAGGAGCCAAGACAGGTCCTCTTCTGCTCAAGCTAGTTTGAAGTAGCTTCTGTCACTTGCAACCAAAAGAGGCCAAACCATCATAACTTCCTAAGACAGAGTCTTATCCATGTTTCATTTTCTCTGTATGCTCACCATTGACGTTACTGGGGATGAACTATCCTTGCATGGAAGGTGAGCCATTGTGCTTCTGGCTTGAGAGGCATGTTTTATTCATGCTTTACCATGGGCACCTCACAACAGAGCCAACACAATCCAAACACCTATGAAAATAGCAGCCTAAAGACATATACTGACTCATAGCCTCTGGGAGAAATTTCTGCATAGGTCTGCAGAAGACTTTAGTCTTTAAATCTATTGATAGATTTAGTCAGAGAAGAGATCCAGGCCTCCAGCCCCGCTTCCCCCCCACCCCCCCCCACCCTCCTCTGGCCTTGCCCTTGACCCTGGGAATCTTGGATTGCCAGGCTTATCTCAGAAGACTCAGGGAACTGGCTGACTGCCCCTACCAAGTCCAGCGCTGCAGCAGTCAAATAAAATGAGGCCCCACTGTCCAGCTTTCCTGGCCCCCTCCCACCTTGGACCGTTCATATTCAGGGCTCAGCTCCAAGCTGGAGCCACACTCCCTGCATTCTTTACTCGGGATGCTGGCACAGAGCTCCAGGCCCTAGCCCAGCAACAACCGAGGCTTTGTTACCCTGGGGCATGGAAAATTCTCTCCCTGACAGGCTAATTCATTTGACTCTTATTAAGACACAGACCCCCACAGTGCTGTGTCCTCTACTCTGGTCTTTGACAAGCCCCTGGCGCATCGCCCCCAACTTCCCACAGACTCACGGGGTCGGAAGGGAGGTCATCCAGTCCAACCTCCCACCCGGGACCCATCCTCCACATCCCTGGCAGCTCCCAGCCCAGCGAGGGAAGCACCTCCCCCTGAGGCAGCTGTCCCATTGCTGGCTTTTCAGTTGTTAGAAAGTTCTTTCTCATATTGAGCTACAGCTGACCCCCCTGCCACCCCGTTCCTTTTCTATCTTATCACAGATGTAATTCACTCTCATATCTACTGGATGGCCCTGAATTTATTTGAAAACAGATCATTTTGTCCTCAAAAAAATAATTCTCCAGCTAAACAACCCATTTCTTCTTTTATTCCTTATAGTTTTCAGACTCATAGTCATTCTATCCACTCTGGCCTGGGTATTTTCCAGTTTACAAACATCAGACTTACTTTGTAGCATCAGAACCAAGACCTACTACAGGTGAAATAGTTAAAAAAAAATCCACATCAGTTAATTACAGTTTGATCCCTCTCCTTCAGCCTCACTGGAGAACTCTAGAACTTGAATAGTTGATAGGGCAGAAATGCTTAGTTGCCTCCAAATATCCTTTTCCCCTTCTTTTACTTGACAGAACCTATTTTGTTTTTTAGCTGGGCACATTGTAAAATATTTCAGAGGCAATCATCTGTTGCAGCTGTGTCATCATGAAACTAATTTCTAATCAAAGGGAGGTAAGCAGAAATGTGTGAGGAACTTCCTAGAAGCCTCCCCAAGAGTCAGGAGGTGAGCCGTTCTTTCTGCCAGCTTAATCCTGCTTCTGGGACTCAGATGTGATGACTAGAACTCTGGCAGTCATCTTGGACCACGAGGATGAGGCCCTCACATTGGAGCAATTAGACAGAAGGAGGCTAGGGCCCTGACAACGCTGTGGAGCCGCCATACCAGCCAGCGACTACCCAGCTCTAGACTCATTTTATGTGAGAAGTGAACCCTCTTGTTTAAGCTATGGCACTTGAGGCTTCTCTTAAATATGCATTCAGACCCAATCCTAAATTTACCGCCCTGTAGTCACTCTCGTGGGCTATGTGTTTACCCCAAGGGACCTCACACTAGACAATTCTGAGACCAGAAAACTTCAGCTCTACTCATTAATTCTTTTATTTTTTATCTTCTCTTTTTTCAATGCTTAACAAAACGTCACTGAAGACTGAGGGATAACATGAAGAGATTATAACCAGAAAAAACTTAAACCTGAGGTTTTCGTTTCCTAGGGCTGCTGGAACAAAATACCACAAACTTGCTGTCCTAAAACAACGTAAATCTATTCTCTCACAATTTTGGAGGCCAAAAGTCCAAAAGCAATATCACAGGGCTGGAATCAATGTGTCAGTGGGGCCACGCTCCCTCCAGAGGCTCTGGGCAGAACGTGTTCCTGTCTCCTTCAGCTCCTGCTGGCTGCCAGCATTCCTTGGCTGTGGCCACGTTGCTCAAATCTCGGACTCTGTGGTCATGTCACCTTCTCCTTCTCTTCTGTGTCAAATCTCCCTCTGCCTTTCTCTTCTAAGGATACGTATGACTGCATTTAGGGCTCACCCAGATAATCCAGGATAATTTCTCTATCTCAAGATCCTTAACGACTTACGCAAGGTTCTTTTTGGCGACACCGAGTACCATTTGCAGGTTCCAGGGATTTGCGTGTTGGTATGTTTTGAGGGTCATTATTTGAGGGCCTTCCACCACTGGATGTTAAACACGGCTCCTCTCAGAGCTTAAGACCTAAGACCACAGTGATGTCTTAAAGCAGTGTCCCCCACCTAGCTCCTGGCCTGCTGCTGTGCTGCAGGGACAAGCTTACTATCCTGCACAGAGTGTCCGAGGCTCGTCTCCCATAGCCAGGACTTAAGTCCCCAGCTCCTCCAGGCTCAAAGAGAGGAAAGTGTTTCCCATGCTTTCCTCTGCCACCTGCCTTCATACCCCACTACTAAGTCAAAAGCCCGCAGTCCCACCTTCTTCTCCTGTACCAGGACTGGCCTCTTATTAGGATGCTTGACAGCAGGATTGCCCAAAGGGATGTGGTCCAGGTCCTAAGGCTCTAAAAACAAACCAATTCATCTCAGAAGTCAGTGCTCAAGGATTCTCCTACTCATTCCTTTGAAGAAAGGCAAGGGACTTCATTGGCAAGCCAAACAGGAGGTGGAATAATGTAGATCTGAGCTCTAATTCCTCCGTTTGCCAGGTACTTCACCTCTATGCATCTCAGTTTCCTCATCCGGAAAATGGAGATAGAAGGGATAATAATACCCACCTTGCAGGGTTATTGTGAGAATTTAAAAAACTGTATGTAAATCATGTAGCACCATGCCTGGCTCCCAGAAGCTCGGAAAATGGGGGCTACGCCTCATCCATTCAGTTTTCCCACCAATAGTTGACTGAACATCCTACTAACGTTGGAGATGCGCTCATGACTCAGACAGCATCGCCCCGCAGTAGCTCACACCCTGGGTCTGATTCCCATACAAGCCATCTCCAACGGCATGTGTGCTCCAGTGCAGACTTGACCAGAGGAGCAGTGGAGGAACCCATTTGCTCTGGAGCTTCTTGTCTTGTCACTTTCTCAAAACAGGGTAGCAGAGAAAAATTTACAGAGAAGAGTGCAGGGCCCCACAATGTGGCAGGATGGCCCGGAGCTGCCAGAAGCTCCACTCCTGAAAGTGGATGCTGACTGTAAGGACACCCAGCCTTCAGAGGCTGGACTCCAGGCCACTGCACATTGCACTGACCCTCTGCTTATTACTCACATGAGGAAAATAGCCCCCTATTTAGGATTTTTAGTTAAATGCTAAAAATTGGTGGTAAATTAATTAAGATATAACTTAAACAGCACCAGCCTTCCCTCATCAACAGTTCCTAAGACAGGACAGGCAGCATTAATTGTTGCAATTAATTAGGCATTAAGCTGATAATGGGTACAGCTGCTAACAATTAACAGCTAATTATGTCAAGCACTTTAACCATTTCACAAAAGAAATGGAAATTGGAGGGAAGGGAGAGGGAGACGAAAAGAGAGAAAGCAGTTACCTTGTAAACAAATGAGATGCAGTTAGCTCCAAATGCAGCTGGATCCTGCTGTTGAAATGACAGGAGAAGTTGATACCAGCCCTGTCCCCAGCAAGGATGAGCTGCGTGGAAGCCATGTGAGTCTGAAATTGAGCAGAGGAAACTGAATAGTGAGCAGAGCCCACACGTGCCGAGCTATGATCTCAGCGCCTGGCATGCATTAACTGTGTAATCCTCACAGTACATCATGGTAGGTATTGTTATTAGTGCCATTTTATAGATGAGGAAACTGAGGCACAGAAAGGGTAAGTGACTTGCCCAAGGTCACTCATTTATAAGTGTTAGAGCCTGGATTCACACCCAGGCACATTGGCTCTAGGAAACACCCCAAAACAAGTGGACCTCACTAATTTGCTGAATTCTTAAACCCAGATAGCAATGTTTTATTGAACCATGAGCTCAACCAACTAATCTTAAGAGGAAAGAAAAAGCACCTTGTAGGCAGTTCAAACTGGAACTGTGCATTTTCTGAAGTCACAAAGCTGACAGAAATTCAAATCACTCGCAATCCAAGCTAGTATTTCATTTGTGCCCCTGAATGTAAGGCCCTCGCTCCCTCTTCTCCATGGAGACCTGTTACCTGCTGGGATCTGCCAGCCGTCTCCTCGGGGGCCCTCAGATCCTCTTCCCCAGTGGACTTTGCAGCAAGCATCATGGGTTGGTTTTCACTCAGGACTGTTTCCAACAAGCTTTATCTTTATCACTTCATGGGAGAGAAAAGGGAAAGGACTAGAAGAATCAGGCCAAACTAGCCACCTATACACACACACATACATACATGCAAGCACACACATGTGAACACACACATGTGCACACACACACGCTTACCTTACTTAGATGATTTACTAAAGAGGAGAGGGTTGCAGCAAAAAGGATCAAGTCTACTTGTCCTTACTTAAAACCAAGAGAGATAAAGTGTCTCACCTGGTGTCCAGGGGATGGCAGATAAAGTCAGGACTGAAAACTTACGTCCCCATGCTCCATATCAGAACATCTCAAATTTGAGCAAACATGAGGATCAGCGGCAGAACTCGACACTCAGATTCCTGTGTCTCTCGCCCAGAGATTTCAGTTCAGTGGGTTTGGGTGGGACCCAAGAAACTATTTCTGATAAGTTCCCAGGTGGCCATGCTGCTGGTCCACAGACCACACTTTGAGAATCACTGCTCTGTACTACCCCATTTCTGGCTACTCGTCCTTGTCCCAAGCCATCAGACCTCATCAAGGCCCACTAATTGTCCAGTCTGGCCCAGTGGGCACAAGTGTTTGTGTTGGTCCCACTGAACTGGAAGTTCAGGTGGCAGTAGTTGGTCATCCTTGCCCAGGACTGTTCTAAACAGAATCCAGGAAAAGGGGCCAAGCAGGCCTCCTGTTCCACTCCCCTGCCCCACCTCCTGTCTCACCCAGCTTGAGGGTAGAAGGAGTTCTCTGTTTGCTAGGAGTAAAAAGGAAACTGTACCACATTAGAGCAGTCATGGGAGGGCTTCTGAGTCCACAGGTGCCCCCGCCTTTGCCAATACGACCCGTGTCTCCCTCATCAGGATTCCCAAGGGGCTGAGACCTGCCTTCTCTCTCCTAGAGGCAAGCCCTTCAGGCCCACCAGCGACCCTCAGGGCCTCCTCTGTGATCACCCTATCATCTTCCTGGCGCTGGGACTCAGGCTGCCAGAGCTCTGTGACTGAAACTAGAGCTGTGGGGGCCACCTTGGGGCCAGTGGCAGCCTGTGGGGAGCACACTGTGGGCAGGAGCCTTTAGGGGGTGGAGCGAATCGTCACCACAGGGAGCTCCTTTGTGCTGGCTGGTTTCGGGCTACACTTTGGGGCTACGGAGGATGAGTTGCCCAGAAACACTTGGCCCAGCTGAGGTAAAATCACCAGTCTTCTGTACTTCCAGATGCCCCTCTTTTAGAATTCATACCCTTTCATTCAAAGAGGCTCAGAGCTCCAGTCTTGGTACGGCAAAGGGAAATTTCTGGAAAAACTTAGGCATTGGACATTGGGGACTTCACATGTGGCCTTTGGTAGGGTTATTAAAAACATCATAGGGGCACCTTCATACGCTGTTGGTCGAAGTGGAAATTTTTCCCTTCTCTCTGAAAGGAAACATGACAAAGTATATCAAAGACCTTTAAATGTATAATTCTGCTTCTAGGAATTTGCTTTAGGGAAATAATTGGACCAGGGCTCAAAGACGGATGTACAAGGGCATTCATTGCAGCATTATTTATAATATCAAAAAAGATAAACAACTTAAATGCATAAATAAAAATAAGAGTTTGGTTAAATGAGCCATAGGAAATATATTCACTGAAATATTATGCAACTAATAAAAATGATATGGAAGAATTTTTATAGACAAGAGAAAATATTCATAATAATATTGTCAAATTATAAAATTCAGCCTATAAAACAGTAGATAGAGAATGTGATTTTTGTAAAACTGTATATGACTCTGTGTGTGTGTATGTGTGTTTGTGATCTCTGGAGAGAGGGAAAAAAAACACTAAAAGGGCATACACCAAAAGGTTAATAGTGGTTATCTTTACATGATGAGTATATAGGAAATTTCTGGGTTTTCTTTTGTATTTTTCAGACTCCATTGAGCATACGATGGAGTCTGAAAAGAAAAATCATAAACTAACTAACATAATTACTAGTGATATAATTTCAGGTGACCCGAATAGGCCATGATAAACATTTTGGGGTAGAGCCTTCCTATTGTTTCTACAAGTCTATATGGTAAACTTAGAAGGATAATTATAAATACACAGATGACTTTTTAAAAAATCTGCATGCACGTGTGCAGACAGGCCAATGTGCTAGTAAAAGAAAACACATTTTCAGTACATAATATACATATTCATTGGTCCCTATACTCCTTCCATCCCCCACTCAGGCAACAAAGATTTTTTTCTCCATAATGTCTCCTAGCAGCCAAATACAGGCACTGCTAATGAATATTAATTGACCTAACATCTTGTGGTGATGAAACTGTGCACATTTCCCTGTCTCATTTGGTTGCTAGGGAACCATGTGAGACAGCCGTGGGGCCCTGGGACGTAAACCTGTTAAGTGCAGGGCAGTGTTAAACCACAAATCAGAAATACTCCACCTGGTTAATTGTGTATGCCAGCAACTATGTGTATGCATGTGGTCCTGACAAATAAACAGAAACAAATAAATATCAATAGGCAGCTTGGCAGTGGGCAGGCAAGCCAGTGGAGATGGGGGTAAACTCTCAGATACTACAGCCCCTTCACCAAGGATCTCCTGAAACCATCCTTTCTTCTGGAATCCCCTTCCGAGGATTCCATTGGCACTGTTGTTCCTTCCCCACCACTCTTCAAGGTCTAGAGTGGAACCATGCAACTGGTGCTGGAGGCAACACCTGAGAAGGGGAAGGAGGGAGTGCAATAGTTGGATATAATTACCCTGAAATTGTAGGCATCATTTCCCAGCAGCCCAGTGCTCATATCAGGTGCAACCAATAAGCTAATGAGTGAACCCGGCCTGCCTGAGATTTTCCTTCTGTACCTGACTTTGACTCTTTTTGTTTCCTCCTTCCTAACCCTTTCCTCTTCTGGCCATTCAACTAGTAGAGAACCCCTCCTTATCAGTGTTGGTCCCTTGTCTGGCCGCCTCATCCCCTTGCACTGCGCAAAGAGCACATCCCATAGCACAGGCTTCTGGAAGACCACACGCACGGAGGTTCCCTCTCTCCCTAACTCTCCTACTTCTCTTTCTTCCTCTCGTCTTCTCTCTGTAAGCCCTCACTCTACACCAATCCTCCTGACCATTCTCCCTTTCCTTTTGACTAGGCCCCTTCCCTACAAAATAAAGAAGTCCTTGTCCTTGGGTCCCTTCCTGTAATATGCCCACAGGCATGTCAAAAGCCCCTCTATTCTGTTTGGCAGGCTCCCTAAAAGGGAGGGTCAGGCTCCAGTCTCTGCATCTGCAGTCTTGGCTGGGAAATGGAAGGGTGGGCCCTGGTCCTTGGAAGTGAAAGGGAGTGAGGCTGGGGATGGTAGGTGTTCTTATTTGAGCTTCATCCAGTTTTTCCTCCAGTACCTGAAATTAAATACAACCATCAGGATTAATTTCCTTCAAAAGACTGCTCTGTAGTCCATATGAATCCGTATTTATCTAAAATATGTCCATATAAAAAAATTCATATTCTTTCTTCTTATTTCCATCCATTTATTCCTTTAACAAATACTAACTGAGCACTTGGTCCATGCCCAGAATTTTCACTGGGTCCTGTGTGGATCAATGATGAATCTAAACAAACACAGACCCTAGTGTTATGGAGCTTAAAATATTACAGAGAATCCAAAAAAACCAAAAACCAGTTAAATAACCTCACATATAATAACCTTCCACAACTGAGGAAGTGTGGTTAGGAGAGGCATGTGGAGCTAGGAGGGGAGGGGCTGGTCACCTAATTTTGGGGACGAGGGAAGGTCCTGAGGACATGGACTCTTATGTCTCAGGAAATATCAACCTGATACTCACCACCCTCCCTCACCTCACCAACGTGAGATGGTGCAGGTCTCTTCCTCCCGGGTGGAGAGGAGGTTGTGTGGTTGGGGGGAGAGAGGCTCTAGGCTCTTCTAAATGAAGAGAAAAATGAACTCATTTGCCATTTTTCTTTCTCTCCCCACTCTCCTCTGAATTTGAAAATGTTGAATTCTCAGAAAGATTCTGAAAGAAACTCCATGTCATTAAACACATAGACCGCTTTCCACAGAATGGATCCTGGTGGCTGTAGGCTTCTTTACAGGTTAAGGGTATTAGGGGGGAGCAGAGGTGGTGGGTGTGGGTGTTCAAGATTAGAGAAGCCAAGGAGTCAAGTGGCTCTGTTCAGGAAAGGAGAAGGGTAGAGAGACATCCTGAGGGAGAGAGAGAAGATCCCAGAGTGAGAACATGGGGAGAGACACAGAGATGGGGAAACAGACAAGAGGCCAGGTACTGGTGGCCAACAAGAGAGACCAGAGAGAGACACCCAACAAGAAGCTGGGGGACAGAACAGCTGCTGCCTTCTCCAGTTTCTACTACAAGACCTAGCTACAATCTATATTCCCCAAATACCTTGTGGAGTAAATTTGTGAGGAAGAGTTGAATCTACTTTAAGGTTAGTTTGGAAAAGCAGAAGCTGCTCTCAGCCTCAGAACTGGAAGGGATCCAGAGAGGTCATTCAGCCCTTTAGCTGTAATCCTCTCGCTTGTTTCTTCAGATGGACATCTGGCTTCTGTTTGAACACAAAGTGACTGGGACATCACCCCTTCTTAAGGCACCAGTTCTAATGCTGAGGACGTTTTCCCTTATATTGAGAGCAAATCTGCCTATAACATCCATCTCCTGCGCCATGATCTTCACTGGGAAATTACATAGACCAGACTGGCCCCTCCATCATGCAAGAGCCCGCTAGATACATGAAGACACAGTCTCCTTCATATCACTGTCCTCATTCATTCATTTATTCATTCCCTCTCCAAAGGCTTACTGCAAGCCTGCTCTATGATGTGCAGTGATAACTGTAAGGGAAGCCAGCCTTGACCTTAGTAGCCCAGAGCTTCCTGTGGGAGACAGAGGCACATGGACAATTTCAATAGAGAGAGGTTAGAACCTGAGAGAAGGGCCCATCCTTCTAGGACATTTTAAGAATCCACTAAAATGAAGCCACCGTATTTTTACAAAGATAATTTTTAATGTACAAGGTTCTAGCTGTAGCCTTTCCATCCCAGGCCGTGATCCTGAGGAGACTTAGTAAATGTGAACAAGGGGATCTGGCAGGTTGGAATGAGGAATGCCAAGTTAATGGACAGATTCTGCCGTCTAAATCCAGCCACCCCCACACATGGCTGGTAAGAGGCTATCCCTTCTATCGAAAAGAAACCTGAGACATTACCTCAGGTTTATCTCAGAGGAGTTGGGACGAAGTGAGGGAAAATAGCTCCCTGGCCCTCTGGCCAAGCCAACAAGGAAGATGGCATCTCCTCAGTCTAGGTCCTGAATTCCCTAGTCCCTCAGAGTCTTTGATTCTTATGACAGAGCCGTCCCACTAGGTTCCATGAAGCAGAACATAATAGCTGGGATTTTCTATGCCGGAGACTCTTCGGGCTGTGAAATGGTTCTCTTTCAGAGGTCTACCTCAGGAATGTGGGGCACAAACTTCTTGTTTGGCCAGAATGTAGAGCTGGGAGTCAGCAATATAAGAAAAGCCTGGAAACTGAACTTGGTTAGACACAAGTTTACTAAACTCTTACAAAGCAGTTCAAGCCTCCCTCAACTTGTCCCACTGGCAGTGTTCTGAAGGCCCTATGCCTCAGCCTTGCGGAGGAGGCACCTGTGTGATGCAGGCAGCAGGAGTGCCAAGCATGGACCAATCTGGCCAGCATGCAGAGATGCATTGTCCAGGAAGGCTAGACCACTGCCCACAACCACTGTTGCCCTTTGATGTCTTAGAAGTTGGACTCTAGGACACCAAAGTACTCAAAGATTTCTGTTAATTCCATTATTTGTTTTGGCATTGGGAATTCGCCATTGAATCATAGAGTTCTGGGAGCAAAAGTGGCTTTGAGATACCATCTTGTCTTTCCTATCCTCCTTGCCAAGCCATCTTAACCAGCAGAGTATCTGTTCTCTACTAGTATGAAAAGAAGAAAACATGGGAACACAAAATGGTGCAGCCACTTCGGAAAACAGCTTGGCAGTTCCTCACAATAATAAACATAGAGTTTTGACCCATCAATTACACTCCTAGATGTCGACCCAAGAGAAATGAAAACATATGTCCACCCAAAAACTTGTACATGAATGTTCACAGCAGCATTACTCATAAGAGCCAAAAATGGAAACAACTCAAATATCCATCATCTGATGAACCGATAAACAAAATGTGGTATATCCATCCAAGCAGTGGAATATTATTCATCAATAAAAGGAATGAAGCACTGATACATGTTATAAGCTGGATAAAAGTTGGAAACAGTATGCTAAGCAAAAGAAGCCAGTCACAAAAGGCCATATACTGTATGATTTCATTTATGTGAAATGTCCAGAATAGGTAAATGTATGAAGAAAATTATTGGTCATAAATGGCTGGGGGTAAGGGAAATGAGGGTGGGATGTGGAGTAAGTGCTAATGGGTATAAATATTCTTTGGGGTATGATAAAAATATTCTAAAACTGGATTATGGTAAGGGTTGTACAACTCTGTAAACTAAAAACCACTGAATTGTGTACTTTAATAGGTTGACTTTATGGTTTGTAAATTATATCTCAAGAAAACTGTAGAAGAAGGAGGAGGAGGAAGAAGAGAAGAGGCAAATTTTAGAGCCACAGAGGATAGTTTCCTGGTGCCAGGAATAACATACTCTAGTCCCCAGATAGTACATGTCTCCATGAGTGAGTGTGTATGTGTGTGTGTGTGTGTGTGTGTGTACTTCCTGGGCTCAGTCAGGAACACTCCTACTATAATAGACTGTTATTCTGGTGGCCACCAACAAGCCTTGCTTCCATGTAACCACACCCTCTTTGTGCAGTCCTCTCCCACATTGACTCTGGGCTTGGCCATGCGACTTGCTTTGGTCAATGGGACATCAGCAAGCATGACACAAACAGGTTGGATTAGTGCTTGCACACTAGCGCTGGTCCTCTTGGAATGCCCTCACTTGGATCCTTGGGCCACAATTAGAAGAGATCCAGCAACACACTGAAAAGGTCACATGGAGAGAGAGAGAGAGAGAGAGAGAGAGAGAGAATGCCCCAGCCAGCCCCCAACCATACAAGTCATCTCAGCTGAGAGAGAAGCCATGGATCAAGAATCTATCTTGGATGTTCCAGCGCCAGCAGCCACTGATGGGACCAAAGAACCACCCAGCTGAACCCAGCCCCAAGTGCAGAATCATGAAAAATAAAACATTGTTACTGTTTAAGCCATGAAGTTTTACAGCGGTTTGTTATTCAGTAAATACTGAAACACCCTGACAGCCTCCACCCTTGTCACTCAAGACTTGATAATGAGCTTCACTCTGATGGCTTTGAATTCTGAGATGGATCTAAGGAAAAACACGATTCTAATGTGTGTATAACGCGCCATTTGTCACTGTTGTTTAGTGCAATTTAACACAATATTTATCTGATTGGCATATCAGTTACTTTACATCATGGAGAATTGGCTGTACAGGGATTCTGTGCTTGGCAATGAGAAGATTGATTATGGTTATTATACTAATGGCTGAAAAAAATGAATTTCATCAAGAAAGTTGTTTTGAAGCTGTAGTGACGAGCCAAGCCTTATATGTTTACTCACAAAACACATACTGCAGACTAAGCGCTGATCCTAGAAGGCCTTGGGACCGAGATGCTGGAGCAGCCGAGACACACCTGCAATGACAGGTAAAGTGCTGCCAGGAGACAGAAACACTTTTCTTAAGCCTTTTCCCTGGCGTCGTAATCACTTTTCTATTACCCAGACCATCTTAGCAAGCAAAGTGTTTTCGAAAAAATCTCCTATCTCTCCACTAATGGCTGGGTCTACCCTCAAAAAGACGACACGGGTGGGAACCCTTCAGAAACACTTGACTTTCCTCTCAGCTCTGAGGCATCTGTTTGCATATCCTGTGATGCTGCAGCGACCACGTCTGTTTGAAAATATTAGCAGTACACACGTTTCCTTGTGTAATCAAACATTTTGACATTTAAGACTATGCCAAATAAGGGTTTTGTTCGGAGTCTATTCAAAGGGTTGGAATTTAGACGTATATTTTAAAAGATAAACCTGGAAATTTGGGGGTTAAAAACAATGTTTTCTCTCTCTATGGCAGGTTCTCGTCACTCACTTCAATTAATTGCCTCATTTTCTCACTTTATCTCATCGCGGTTACAGTTCTGCAGCTGAAGTACAGGGTCTTGGTGGAAGGAAGTCATCTTTGTGCTCAATAGAAAGTTTGTTTCAAATTCCTGGCAGGAGTCAGAGGAACGGTGTGCAACTGCTGGTCACCTCTCTGGACCCAGCTTCTCCATGGACTCATTAGACTCAGAGAGACCTCCCCAGACCTTTGCCACTGACGAGAGAAAATGAGGTTTGCTGGATGGATTTTAGCAGGGGACGGAGCTCTCACGATAACACAGCATTAGTGAAATTCACCTTTGGGGCCATTTGCTTGCTTCTAGCAGCGCTTCTCTTACGATCAGTGTTCTCTGTCCCCACTGCAATTTTCTTGCTTCGAAAAATAATAGTGTGACACATGCTTCAACTAGAAGACGTAGGACTGGCCACACTCCTTGGCACCCGGTAGATTGGTCCCACCAGCAAATGCTCACCAACCAGTGGTAAACAATTGGAGGGGACATGAAAGCTGAGAGGGAGTCTCTGTAATCGAGCTGCATAATGAGAGGAAACAGAAGAAGAGCTTCTGTTAATAATGACACAGTAATTGGAGGTCACCCAAAGAGAGCCCTGGTACACTCAATATTCACATTAGCTTTGCACAGAAACCACTGTAGCTCTTTCTAAAGGACTAATGTGAGCAATAGTGAGGTTGTTTATCAGATTTATCTGGTCCCAGCAAAATGTACTTCCACCCCAGAGGGAATTTAGGCCAGCCTGTAGCACTTCACTACGAGAGGAAAATTTTTGATTGGAGTCAGAGGGTAATTAATGCAAAGTTCAACTGCCCACCCAAAACAGACCCCATGAACTCTAGAGCCATTTTGTAGGCATTTTCTCCTACACAAAGTATGCGCAAGTGGTTACTTCCTAAGGAACAGAGAGCATTAGACACTTGCCACGGCAGGACTGACAGGCTCTGAGGGGAGCTGGGAGGCAGAGGGCAGAGTGCCAGGAGTGTGTCCAGTTGGATATCTGAGTCCCATCAATCGCATTTGAAAAACCAGTCCCCAGCTCTTTCCTTCCACCCTGCCCCCATCCCTCCAGGGTGGGACTGAGGGAAATTCATTATTGTTTGCTAAGTCAATATGAAATTCTAAGAAAGAGATAATTTTTAAAAACCCCATTGTGTGGATGGCTCATTATAACATCCAGATAAATCTTGGGTCTATTAAAATTCTTTATTGCCATAAATTATAATGGTATCGAAATAGATTTCCTTTGCAAAGGGAGTTCCATTGATATGATTCATATAACCACCCAAAAATGAAATTTGCACAGGGATAATGTGGAGGTGATGTGTTAACACCTCATTTGGGTCAGATTTTAAGGCTCCTTTAAGCAACCAGAGTAAGAAGACGCCCTTCCAACTAAGGGCTTGGCTACAGGTGGGGCTCTGCGCACCTTAAGCTTGCCCCCTAAGCTTCCCGGCTCCACTGCTATCTCAGATTTCTTCTCTTGCATGCCTCCCCAAACTCCATAAATACGAAAAACAAGATGGTTCTTGACTCACTCTCACCTTCCCAGAGAAAAACTGAAATTCAGACCTAAAACACACAGAGGATTGCAAGGACCTTAAGGGTGGTGTTTATTCCTTTGTATATCCAGTCTTGGGCATGGTAGATCATTGACAAACTTTCTAAAATGAATTAAGTAAACAGACGAAAATATAAGATCTTTGTTTCTATTTGCATTAAACCAGCAGGTGAGGGGACCTCTAAATCAGAGACTGTACTGGGTTGAATAGTGTCTCCCCAAAATTCATGCCCAATTGGAAGCTGCGAATGTGACCTTATTTGGAAATTGGGTCTTTACAGATGTAATCCAATTAAGACGAGGCCACCCTGGATGAGAGTAGGCCCTAAATCCAACATGACTGGTGTCCTTATAAAAAGAGGGATATTTGGGCACAGAGACACAGACAGAAGTACGAGGAAAAGGCCATGTGAAAACAGAGGCAGATATTGGAGTGATGCATCTACAAGCCAAGGAATGCCAAGCAACTTGCAGAAGCTCAGAGAGGCCACAAAGGATTCTTGTCTAGAGTCTTCAGAGGGAGCATAGCCCTGCCAACATCTTGATTTTGGAATTCTAGCCTCCAAAGAATAAATTTCTGTTGTTTGGAGTCACCCAATTTGTAGCGCTTTGTTACAGCAGCCCTAGGAAACTAATACAGGGACCTTCAGGGGAAGGTTATTTGGTGACTCTCTCAGGGTCTACAGGCAGCTCTCCTAAGAACTTAGTGAGAAAAACAAAGTCAAGTTAAGACCACCTTCCAAGATGCTTGGGTGAAGGAAGGATGACTCAGGCACCATCTGCTGGTCCTGCCCTCATCTCTTTTCTTTCAATCAACACAAAGAAGGAAGGAGACACCAGTCATCCCTGGAGACTCACTCAACACTCTTGCTTCACAGTGCTTTGAGCTCCTTAAGCCCCAAGGCTTTCACCTGCACACCACACCAGCCCCTCACCCCGCTAGCTCCATGCTTCCCATCTAAAATCTTAAAGCCTATGAGGCCAGCCCAGTGGTGCAGAGGTTAGGTGCACACATTCCACTTCAGCAGCCTGGGGTTCACTGGTTCGGATCCCGGGTGCGGACATGGCACCGCTTGGCAAGTCATGCTGCGGCAGGCATCCCACATAGAAAGTAGAGGAAGATGGGCATGGATGTTAGCTCAGGGCCAGTCTTCCTCAGCAAAAAGAGGAGGATTGGCAGCAGATGTTAGCTCAGGGCTAATCTTCCTCAAAAAAATAAATAAATAAATAAAAATAATAAAATAAAAATCTTAAAGTCTAATATCCCTTCTCCATCCTTAGCTGCCCACTCACCTGTCTCACGCCACTAACCACATGTGTTCATTCGTTTGGTCAATCAATCAATCAAGAATCATTCCCTACCACAATTCACTTATGACTTGGCACTCCAAATTTAGTCCTCACTGAGGTCACTCTGCAGGTGTGACTTGCCACCTGTTCTTGTGAGGGTCATAAGCAATGTTGCCCCACATAACTTTTGTAATGATAAAAATATTCCATATGTGTACACTGTAGCCACTAGTCACCAGTGTGACTAAGAAACTGAATTTCAATCATATTTAATTTTAACTTTAATTTAAATTTCAATAGTTATATGTAGCTCATGGCTACCATAGTAGATAGTTTAGGTCTAGAAGAAATTTTTTAATCAGACACAAAACACAGAGACACAAAGAGCCTTGCAGACATCACACACACACACATACTTCCCAAGGATGAACATTAATTCTCAGACCATAAGGAGGAAAAGAAACATGATGTAACCATTCCATAATTTGCAAGGCCATCTCAGCTCACAATGGAGTTAATAGCCTACATCACTATGCAGATGGGTATTAGTTCAATTCTTCTCCTCCAAACCCCAAACTCCTCTCAAAAATCCTTTGGGCCACTGAGAGTAAAAAATGGGCCTATTACTGAACCTCCCACTCCTTAATGGCTGTTCTAAGATCCTGCTGATGCTCTGACATCACCATTTACAAGGGCTTGATTAAGTAAGTTCTCAAACAAGGTGCCATTCTTTTTCCCAGTCTAGGGGAAGAGAGAATTGGAGGAGGGGAGGAGATTGTTCTTCCAGTTACATTTATTCCATCAATAATCCCCTAAGCTTTATCTCCAGCCTCCCGCTTTCTTCTAGAAGTTTCTCCTCTGGCGCATAAAGTGGTGAATTTGGACCTCAGCTCTGCTATTCTCCTGGATCTGATTTCAATCTCTGCTTCTTAACAAGCGTGTGCTCTGGCCCAAGTTCTATGAGCACATACAACATGGGTCAAATTCATTCCTATCTGCGCCGAATAAATGGAGCAGGGAACATGAAACGCCTAGTACAACATCCCTATCTCTCTCCTTCTTTGCTAATGAAGGAGGCTTTCTTAAAAAGAAATCTGCATCCTCCCTATGAACAGATACTGAGAAGTTGGGAGGCAATAGCCCCACGCTGGCTCATCAAGGACTCTGAACACAGTGCCAAACACCTAGACATTTGCAATCATCCAAACGACGGAAGTTTTCCATGTTAATCCGGATATTGCCCATAGAGGAAGCATGGTCTGGGAAGAGGTGTGTGTGTGTGCTTTGCTCTGATCACGGTAATGAAAGGGCTGCAGCATCCAGTTCTAGCTACGCAGAGTTCCTGATCCAGCGCAGTCAGAGATAAAGTTCTTCAGCTTCTGTCTTGACACAGTCAGGCCTCTGGTCCTAAAATAAGCACAGGGCTTGTTTCTCTGACTTGAATCATAGCTGCCTGAGTTAGCTGACAGGGCCTTTTAAGATTTTTCTCATCTCAGGGCGGCTCTCTGTAGAGCTCTATTTGATCAATAATAAAATAGCTATCTAACCACTCTGGCTGAGCACAAAATGGAGTTTGATTTTCAGAGAGATGTCAATGTGGGGGATGATTCTCAAGGGTGCTCTGCTTTGTGCAGATTCAGGGTGGAGCTCTGTGCCTGGCGACATCTCAGCTAAGACCCCTGAGGGGAGCATGAGTGACTGGGACAATGGGAATGCCCATGTTGCCTGCTGGTGATTTCACCCTTCACATAGCTTGTTGGCTTGCAATGATGGCAAGAGTCTTTATCATTTCTGCCTATGCACGGGGCAAAGTTGGACCCTTGGGACATAGACCAAGGCTGCCTTCTGTGGTGCCCCTTTGCCATCTCCCATTGTCACCCTCATCCTCTCTTGCTCCTTCCCCTTAACCCAAGAGAATATTAGTGTTTAAAAAAACCCACCAAGCCAGCCCCAATGGCCTAATGGTTAAAGCTCAGTGGCCCAGGGTCAGTTCCCAGGCATGGAACACACCACTCATCTGTCAGCAGCCATGCTGTGGTGGCAGCTCACATAGAAGAACTAGAAGGACAACTAGAATCTACAACCATGTACTGGGGCTTGGCAAAGGGAAAAAAAAGAGAGAGAGAAGATTGGCAACAGATGTTAGCTCAGAGTGAACCTTTCCCAGAAAAAAAACCAACCACTCACCCATAAACAATTTCATTTTCAATGCATGTGAAAACTAAAGAAAAATGCCAGACTAGTCTTTCTCCTTTCTTAAATGCTTATTAATTTATTCAACATTTATTGACTTTACTAAATGCCAGAATCTGTTTTAGACCTGGGGATACAGAAGAGAGAGCCAGACATTCAACAAGTCTTTGCAGCAACTGTTAAAATAGAGGTAGGTGGTGGAGTGTGATCTGTGGGGTCAGACAGACGTGAGTGTGAATGCCAGCACTGCAGGCTCCAGCCTTCTGGTTCCCCTCCCACCTCACTGGCCACTCTCTTTGTGCATTTTTTGCTGGTTCCTCCTCATCTTCCCCACCCCTAGGAAGAGAAGGGGTCCTAGGCTGCAGCCTTCTTTTCCACCTACTCTCACTCCCCAGGTCCCTGAGAGCTTTAGCTAGTATCTCTATGTTGTGGCTCTCATTTGTTCCTTGAGCCTTAAGAAATTTATTTCCCAAGGCCTGACTTGTTCTCAAAATCCCAGATTCATATACCCAACTGCCTACTTGCCATCTCCTCTTGGAAGTCTACTGGAGGCTCCCAAACTGAATCCTGATCTTCCCTGACTGAGCCTGCTCCTCCCAGTCTTCTCCTCTCAGCTGATGGCAACTGCATCCCTCTAATTGCTCAGGCCCAGACCCTTGGAGTCATCCTTGACTCCTGCCCTCTCGCCCACCCCACATCCAATCCATCAGCAAATCCTTTTAGCTCTGCTTTCAAGACACATCCATCACTGCTACTGCCCTGGTCTAAGGCCTCATTGTTGCTCTCCTGGATTATTGCAATAACTTTTTAAACGGCTTCTCTGCTTCCAGACTTGTCTGCCCACTTTATCCTCAATAAGTACCCAGACTTATCTTTTTAAGACCTAGACAGATACATCACTCCTCTGCTCCAATCCCTCCAATGACTTCCCATCTATCTGAGGAAATGCCCCAGGAACCCCATCTTCTGCACCTCCCCTCTCTGTCCAGCCAGACTGCCTTCCTGCCTCTTCCTTGAACATGCCATGTATGCTCCTGCCTTAGAGTCTTCTCCTCCCCCAGGTATCCTCCCGGCTCTCACCCTCACCTTTGTCTAGTCTCCGCTAAATGTCTGTGGGGCTCTCCCTCACCACCCTCTATAACAGCACCCAGCACCTCCCCATGCACTCTCTGTACCTTTATCCCGCCTTGTTTGGCTTCCTAGCACTATTGCCCTATGACATCGGCAGACTGGGTGTCTTACTTGTTCATTGTCTTTGTTTCCTTGCTAGAATCAATTCCATAAGATCAGGTTCTTATTTTTTTACCCCAGACTGTATTCCCAGAGCCTTGAAGAGTGCCACCACATAGCAGGAGCTCAATAAATGTCTGTTGAATAGATGAACAAATAAAATAATGTTCTTTAATTGTAATGGAGGAGAGTCTAAGATGCCCAGGTGCCTGCCCGGCCCAGGGCCTACGTCTGAAGAAAGCAGCCATATGCAGTTCCTTACACAGAGGTTACTATGTTTTGGATCATGTGACCCTGTGACCCTGATCACTGCTGATTAAACCAGCAATCTGCACTGCTGAGACGGCTGCTCCTGCCTCTCCCCACTGCAGCCCTGCCTCTCTCCACCTCCTCCCCTGCTGTTCCCCAGACAGCTAACATATTTGGACTAAGGCAATGCTGTCCAATGGAAATACTATGGAAGTCATATATGTAATTTCAGATTATCTAGTAACCACATTTTAAAAATGGAACAAGAAACAGGCAATATTAATTTTAATAATATATTTTATCTTGCCCAATATATCTAAAATATTATCATTTAAGCACATAAGCAATATACAAAATATTAATAAGGTACTTTACATTCTTTTCATTTCTACTGTCTTCCAAATCAGGTTTCTATTGTACACTTATAAGACATCTCAATTCAGACCTGCCACGTTTTCAAGTGCTCAATAGCCTCATGTGGCTAGTGGCTCCCACACCAGACAGTGGAACACTAAGAGGGTCACATTTAATAGCGAGTGGGCAACTGTGTCTTCATGATCAGGATCAAGGTTTTTCTCTTCTGCTTCTTTTCTTCCAACTAGCTGGTTCAATAAGTGAGTCTGGCCTCTCAGGCGATGCTGGACGTTTCCCATTTGGCAGGGCCCGTGTCCCGGAGTCAGGCCTGGCCTCCCTCCCTCACCCTCTCCTTTCCAGCTTCCCCACCTGAGACTGGGTAGACAGACGCAGAGGGAGGAAGTTGGAAGCCCCATTGAACTCTTCCAGCTTAAGCCACATTTTCCACAGCAATTTTTACCATCGTGTGGTAGACAAGGTAATGCTTAATAAAAACTGTGCTTTGTTTTCCATTTGGCTCTTTTTCCCTCTGGTATATTCCCTTAGCAAGGAACTCGAGTAGAAAAGAAATGAATGGTGGGATACAGGCACAAAATCCCATCTGTGAGCTCCAAAGACTTCTGACTCATAACAGGACGTGAGTTGGCAGGAAGATAACATCCAAAGAAGGCTCCATCCTACATATTGACTCAACTGGCCCAAGGGCATCCCTGAGATAGGCCACAGAGAGGGAGTAAGCGGAGAGAAGGCAGAAGCAGAGAAACCTCAGAGCTAAAGTAGAAAGCAGGATCCACATTAGGGGTAATGTTGGGGGTGAACAGCAGCCATAAGGGGGAGATGAGCTGAGTAGAGCGAGGGTCATCAGGAGCTGCGAAGGAACAAGATGTTAAAAAGAAAGCAAAGGCTGAACCACAAGAAGAGGGGTGATTGAAGTGGCTGCTGTTTCTGGACAACATTCCTGGTCTGCAGGAGGACTGCCTGCTTAGTTTTCTCTACTTCCTTATATGCCTGCGAGTCCTGGAATACACCGCCATCACCTGGGGCCCCTGAACGTGCCTCCATTCTTTACCACCCTGAATGGCTTACTCCTCCTGTTCCCCCAGATGGCTAAGGGTCTGCTGAATGGCCGCTGTGTCTGGCTTTATTATTCCTTGCCTTTACTCTATCCCAGAACTCCTCACTATTCGGGAAAATAGCCCTTCCAGAGACCTGCTCTCTCCTGGTCTTCATAAATGTCTGGACATGCCTGCACGCCAGGAATGGACACTTACTTTCAGGCTGAAACTCCCTTCAAATACTGGTAGGCATAGGGAGGCACATGGGCAGCAGAAAAATCCAGCTCTGGCTTTGGCTTCACGCTGCCTTCCTCATCAACCAGAGAGGGCCCTGACCAGGCCTCTCAGACTTCACAACTGCCAGGCAGTGCCCTTTATAATCAATTAATTGGCAACACTCAGCTACTCCAGAAGATCTGTCTTCGCAAACGTCATTATGAAACACTTGGAAAGCATTGCTGCTCAAAGTTCTCTGCTGGTGCTGTAACAGGGGACTCATGTGGATGTGGTACTCTGTCCTCTGGGAGCTTGAAATCTTATTTTGAAGAGAAAATAAGAAAATTTTACCTGGGAAAGATGAGATAGCATCATTGCCCATGGTTTAGACTTTGGGCTTAGAAAGCTTCTGCTGTCTGTGTTAATTTTCTTGCTAACACCATAATTGCTGCCAATTGCAGAATACTCAATATCGCCCACACTTTTCTGGTGGATAATCTACACTAAGCCATCCTTTAAAGTTCTCTCTGCTATTATCGCCTCCTCTACTTAATTAATTCCTTTGTTTAACGTCCATGCAATATTATCAACCTGTTTAGTTTTATCCCTAAATGCAGCCTGCCATCCAGCAAGAGTTAGAGAAAAAGAAAACAGAACACCTAATTACCTTTAAAGTTTTTCAGTTACTTCCGCACTTCAGCCTTGTTCTGCCACCTTTTTTGTCACCTCCAAACCAGCACTCACTTCTAACCAAGAAAAAAAAAAAAGAAAAGAAAGAAAGATCTCAATAAGAAGAAGTGGTTAGTGTGAGAGAAATGTGGTCTGCTCTCCATGCCAAGTGGCAGAGGGAAGCAGGCAGAGCTGAGCAGTGACAATGGAGGTACACCAAGAAGAGGAACCTGGACGTTTAGCTACCCCAACTTGAGTATTCACGGTCATCTTTAGATTTTGTTCAAATGTAAATACAAAATTTAAAAAATCAAAAATACTTTTATGATTCTATTTTGGATTTTCATGCTTCAGTTTCTACCTCCACCCCACATTACCATCATTAACGAATGGACGTAATCTGCTCTAAAATAGTGTTGCCCTTTGGTACAACAGAGTCCTTGTCAGGGAGAGAGTAATATGCCAGGGAATCTCCAAGTTTCTCAAAGTTCATTGTGAAAGTCTTTTTTTACATCTATAACCAACTCATTTTAGTGCTTTTTTGTTAAAAAAAAATTATTATCCACCCCTCAGCTCTTTGGAGAACACAGAGAATGACAGGAATTCTGAAATCAGTGAACAAGAGCCATGCTGCCAAAGACTCAATCTGGTGACCAACACAAAAATCACAAGAATAATAGTAACAGCTGGATCTGTGAGGAATTGTGTTCATCTGGTAGAAAGAGAGACTAGACCACAGTGTCTTGAACACATAAGGGTTTACTCATGTAAAAGAAATGTGGAGGCTGGTATGGTGCCTCCCTTATCATCAAAGACGTAGCACCCTTTTTCTCTCCACTTAGCCATCTTTGTTGTGTGGCTTCCATTTTCAAGATCCCAAGATGTTTATTGGGGATCCAACCATTATGTCCCTATTCCAGACAGGAAGAAGGGGAAAACAGCAAACAAGGCACATGCCAGATGTATAGCCGATCCTTAAGGAGCTGTTCCAAATGAATTGCTTCATTTCTTTCCCCCCACCAAATCATTTTGCATCCCACCAACCTTATACGGGGGCTGAAATTTCTAATATATTCACCTTAACCAGAAAGGTTCCTGTGGAGAGTAAAGTTATCTTTGTTGTTGTTGGCTGTCCAACACCCAACCTCCTTCTTCTTTTGGAGGACTTCCCTTATGGTGCATCATCTTATCAGGAACACAGCCCTGTTTCCCACTACAAAACCCAAAGGGACAATATCTTTCCTTCCTTGCCTTCTGGCAGTTGTGGAAACAGGGACCCACCCAGTCAGGCACGCCAATCAGACACTACTATTCAGTAGCTTCAGTCCTAGAAAAACAACACAAGAAAAAGGAATGAAGAGAATTGTCTCACAAAGGCAGCTGCGGCATCCAGCAGGGGAGTCCAATAATAGTTCAAAGTGTCCACACCAAGAGTGGAATTGTACTGGCCAGACAAGTCCAGCTAAGAGCAGTTGTTGAACTTCCTGCTTCTTAGTCCTTCAGTGCTTCTCAGTTCCTGTCTGTCTTTCAGAGCATGCCTCTGTCCACTGGCAGTTCTGAGCTTTGTCTTTTCAGTATGCCCCCTTTATGCTTAAGATAGCCAGAGCTAGTTTTGGTTACATGCAATGAAAAACACCCTAAGTGATACAATTAGGAAGATGTGTATTATTGTTCTAGTCTATGCTCTTTGGTTACCAGCAGTAGAAGCCCACACAACTTACCTCAGGTATGGAGGCAAGACCTAAACTCACAGACACAGAGACCGAAGCCCTATGGGAGAGGATACTGAGAAACTGCTGGGAACAAAAGCTGACACAGAGAGGTCACACGGACTCTCATTTCTTTCAGTCTCTTTGCATAAATATTCCTTTCTCATCTCTGCTTTATTAATCAGCTTCCTTTGCTTACTCACAGTTTCTTCATCTCCATAAGTTTTACTTCTTCTTCATGGACTCCTATATGGAATATACATGACCTTTTTGCAGATATGCTATTATTAAAGCATTCTAATTTCAAGCTCCTTATCTCTTTATTTAAAATCTTGACAATGGAACTGATTAGTGACAAGTTCAGGGATACACACAGTCAAAGCAGCTATAATAGGGCAATGGGGCTCATGCTTGGGTATATGCCTTCAGTGGGGGCTCCCAGAGTAGCAGTCTGTGAGCAGGGCAAGCAATAGAACCTTATTAATACAGAGATGCAATGTGATGTGATGTAATGTGAATACCTGGGAATGGCACAATTTTTCGAACCAGACCTCAGATGCTTAATCAATGACATGTTTTGAGCATCTACTATGTACAAGGTACAGGGCCAGGAGTTAAGGAGATTATAAAGAAGATAATGTGTGCCTTCCTTCAAGGACTTTACAATCCACACACAAAAAATGTTAAGAGATGAATTAACATATACCTGGTTAACAGTTAAAGGCGTATTACTTACAAACTGATAGAAGAATTCAAAAGAAGGAAAGGTCATATTAAACTATGATGATCAAGGAAGCCTATACAGAGACAGGGGATTTTGTTATCTTGAGGGAAGATAAGAAGTGGAATGATATTGAAAGTGAGCATAGCAGTAGGGTAACGGTGGGGGCATCTGAAACAGAGGATGAATACTAAATAGGCTGACAGACAAAATTTGAAGAAGTAAAACCCAGAAAACGAAGATCATCCATTCAAAAATTTCACCTGGTGCAATCATAGTGCTAAAGCAATCTGTATGTTTATCAATGTAAACAAAGGGGAAAGGGAAGGAAATGTGCAATTAAACTTGGGTAGTAGAGATGGGAGATTTAAGATTCTGATAATGGCAAACTACATCATGAGAACCAAAGATGGTACTGAAAATCTGGGGAATATATAAGAACATCTGTTAGAAGCATCAGAGAGCTAACAAAATAGGGGAAAAATCACTGCTCCAGGATTGAGGAGAAATGGAATCCCTGGTGAGCTTGGCATTTAGGGATGCTTTTTCCCTGGGGATGTTTGCCAACTCCAGGGGGGGTGACCTAGAAGGTGATAAACGTCTCTGGCAGTCTTGGAAAAAAAAAAAAGTAATCCAGAGACCACCATAGGAAAAATCCTAATGAATCCTCTTGGCTTGGGACTCAGAAGTATTCAGGTCATCTTAGGGACTGTGGCTCAACTTCAAATAGTTTCAAACCATAAAACTGAATCGAAGTGATTTCAAACTGTTAGTACCCCGAAGCATTTAGCAGAAACAAATATAAAAATCTTCTCTGGAAGGAGATAATATCTTGAACCTCAAAGTATTCCTACAAGCAATTTTGCAAATACAATATCCAGCACATAATCAAAAATAAGAAGGCACATGAGGAAATAAGACTACATGGACAATACTAGCAAGAGGACCAAGCAATAAAACCAGGCCCACAGGGACTACAGATATTAATTTTATCAAACTTAGACCTTAAAACGACTATGCTTCCTATGCTCAAGAATATAAAAGGGAGCTAGGAACTTTAGATGGAATTTCTGAAACTAAATACTATAATAATTGAAAGTTACAACCCAACAGGTGGTTTAAACAGCATATTAGCAAAGATGAAGGGGTAATTTATGAACAAAATTTCCAGAAAGGAACAGGGAGAGACAAAGGAATAAAGAACACAAAAGAGAGAGTAAGAGATATAGAGGATAAAGTGAACTTAATTAAAGTCCCGAAAGGAGAAGAGACGGAAAACAGAATAGAAGCAATAGTTGAAAAGACAATGGTTGAGAATTTTCCAAAACTGATGAAAGATATCAAAGCATAGATTTAAGAATTAATATTAAGGATAAATGAAAGATATTCACAACTAGGCACACCATTATTAAACTGCTGAAAACTAAACACACACACACACGGAATCTTAATACCAGACAGAGAAAATATCGAGTTACTTCCAAAGGACCTCTTACTCTCAATATTAAAGAATATCTACAACTCAATTAAAATTAAAAAGGCAAACAACTCAATAGAATAAAGGACAAGAAATATGAACAGGTACTTTACAAAAGAGGATATCCAAATGGCCAAAAACTTATAAAAACATGTTCAACTTCATTAATAATCAAGAAAATACAAATTAAAATCACAATAAAATAACACACTCATCAAAATGGCTTTTAAGTGCACAAGATAAGGTATCGATGAAGATGTGGAACAAGGGGAACTCTCATACACTTATAGTACAACAACTTTCAAAAACTAATTGTTAGTATCCACTAAAGTTGAACAGACATATTCTATATTCCAGATCAGTAATTTCAGGCATAAGCACTGAGAATCATGTATAAAAAAGTTCATCACAACACTATTTGTAATAGCCCCAAACTGGAAACTATGTAAATGACCATCAATAGCAGGATGAATAAAGATTGTGGTATATTCACACAAAAAGGCAATATATAGCTTTACTGGGAAAAAAAAGCTTTACTGAAAAAAACTCACTACAGCTACATGCAATAAAATGGATGAATCTCAAACAATATTGAGCAAATACAGTCAGACACAAAAGAATGCATAATTTATTATATAAAGTTCAGAAACATGCAAAACAAGTGTTTTGGGGTGTGTACATAGTGATAAAATTATAAAAAGAAACAAAGTCGTGATTTCCATAAAAGTCAAATATTAGTACTTTGGAGGCAAAGAAGGGTAGGATTGTGGGGATACTTCTGAGGGGCTGGGCATGATCCTATTTTTTCTTTAACCTGGGTGATGTTTTACAGGTGTTTGCTTCATGATAAGTGATTGATCTGTACATTTTTGTTTTGCTCACTTTTCTGTGTTAAATTTCACAACAAAAAATAAAGGTTTTTTAAAAAAAGAAGTAGAGTCAGACTTTCTTAAACTATTATATACTGCATATTCACTGGGTGTCAGCCACTATACTAAGCACTTTACGTATACTTCATATAATCATCCCAACAACCCTAAGAAGGACATTTTATCTCTGCCCCCTCCCCATTGACTGAGCCTTGATTTCCTTAACTGCAAAACGGGGATCATAATATTAACTCACTTCCAAATGTTATTATAGGAATTGAATGAGACATATGCAAAGAACTTAAAAAAAGTGTCTGACACATAGGAAGTACTATTTAAAGGTTAGCTATTATTTCATTAGAGAACAGTACTAAGACTAAGTAAAATCAAGCAGCTTGCACAAGCCCACACAGAGAGTAAGAGAAAAGCTAGAATTTGAGCCTATGTCAGACTCAGTGCTGGGCCCCTTCCTCTTCACCAGGTTAGTGTTTCCCTGGAGTGCCTTGTGAGTTTTATGTCAGACACTAAAGCCATCCAGTTGTAGAAGAGTGGAGCTGAGACTCCGGCTGGCCTCAGCCTGCCCCCTCCTCTGGCAGCAGAGGCTGGGCTCTCCCAGAGGGAGAGCAACGGAATTTGTTCTTTATGTGAACTGACATCTCTTATTCACAATGACACCTTCATTTTTTTTAAGGAGTGAAGGCTATCCTATTTCTTATTCCAAATTAACTTAGTAAAGGAAATGCTTTTTGGGTACATGCAGTCAGAGATGGTGGCACTGTAATTGTGCCTACTGTGGGAGGAGCTCTAGGGTCACAGCCAGCCCTAAGGCCCTTCTGGAGCCCTTCCAACCAACCCATGTTGGTTGAACCACTGTGGCACCAAGTATCTGCAAGTGGACAGCCTGATGGCCCCCAGGGCTCGTTGCTCAGCAGATGCCAAACAGGACTGAGTTGCTAGAAACCAGAGAAGTGACTGATGGAATGGAGATGGGGAGAGAAAGCAGGGCAGGTGGACAAGGGAAAGAACATTTCTCTTCATCTCAGTTTTCGTCTTTCTTTTCTTTCATGTCTGTTTTTGCCATCTCCCATTTGAATGAAATTACGTTCTTGAAGCTGAAAAAGGCTGCTTTCACTCTCTCTCCCACTTACCCCTAACCTAATCCCACTTATTAAATCAACCAAGACCCTATAATAGTTTATAGTTTGCAAAGAGCTTTTACACGTATGAGTTCTCAAAAAAAATGTGTTGTGGACTTCTGGCTTAAGTTCTGACATGTAAAAAATTTGGAAGTCATCACTTCTACCTTTTCAACAAGAAAATACTGGGCGAATGGAAAATCATTGACTTTTCTTGGACCCATCAGAGAACTGAGGTCACGGGGCAAACTACAGCCTCCAAATCTAGAAAGACAGGCACATCCAGAGAGAGATGGCTGAGATCTGCTTACCTGTAATGGAAGTCACTGGAGCCATAAACTGGTAGCAATAATTAAACGGAAATTTTGATGACTTGCTAGAGGCTGAGCATGAATTAGCATAGAGTGAGAAACTCCTGGAGCCACAGTCTCAGGGGATCCCCACACTTTGCCTCCAGGAACATCACTAGGTTCTCACAGGTGAAGATTCAAAAAAAGAAAAGTGTCTCATGGTTCTGAGAGGAGGAAAGAAAGAGTAATCACTGTGAAATACAACCAGAGCCTCCTCCATAAAAAAGGTCTATTCTTCAAGAGAAAAGACTTTGCCTGAGCCTTATTCCAGCTGGGGAAAGGAAATTCCTCCTACTCTAGCCAACTCCAACACTTCTGTCTCACCTAAGGGAGGAGAAAAATAGTCAATAGGGGTCATGGCTTCAAGGAAATAGACTGGGAATGCTGCAGCCAGGGTAGGGAGCTGGGAGGAGCAAAGCTATACCACCAGGGAAATGCTTGCAAAGGTCACAGCCCTGAGATGCAGGCCCACTAAGAGACTGAGGTTTACTTATAAGACTGTAGAATGGGCCCCCTTTCCCAACTACCACCATGCCAACAGGACTGCAGAAACCAAAGCCAAAGAGGAAATCTTGAAAGACGCCAGAGGGGGAAAAACACACTTCACCTAGAGAGGAACAAAGCTAAGAATTATGGTGAATTTTCATCAGAAACCACGTAAGGAAGAAAAGAATGAAGTGAAATATTTAAAGTGTTGAAAGAAAGAAACCTACCAACTCGGAATTCTGTATCCCTCCAAAAGCAAAGGGGAAATGAAGACTTCCTCAGACAAACAAAAAGCTAGTGAATTCATTGTCAGTAGACCTGTCTTGTAAGAAATCTTAAAAGAAGTCTTCAAGTAGAAGGAAAATGATATAGGCCAGAAACTTGGCTCCACATAGAGAAAGGAAGAGCATCAGAGAAAGAATAAATGGAGATAAAATAAAATCTTGCATTTTCCTATTCTTAATTGATCTGAAAGATAACTGTTACTGTTTTTTTAGAGCAATAATAGTAACAACGCATTGGGCGATTATAGTATATGAAAATGTGGAATGAATGACAGCAATGTCACAAGAGAAGGGAGGGAAGAATTGAAAAGCTCTGTTAAAAGGTATCTGTACTACACATAAAGTAGTACAGTATTACGTGAAAGTGGACTTGGATCAGTTAAAAATGTATATTGCAAATCTAGGGAAACCACCAAAAAACTTTTAAAAGAAATGTCATTGATAGGCTAAAAGAGGAGATAAGTGGAATCATATAAAATGCTAAATTAAAACTAGAGAAGGCAGGAAAGTGGCAGGGTGGAGAGAATAAAGAACATATATAACAAACAGAAAACAGTTACAAACATATCAATAATTTATGTCTATATCAATAATCGATATATATCAATAATCACTATATCAATCACTGTAAAAATGAATGGCCAAAAGACATCAATTAAAAGATAGAGATTGTCAGAGTGGATTAAAAAAAATAATAAGACCCAACTACATGTTGTCTAGAAGAAATCCAGTTTAAATATAAAGACTCAGATAAAAGTAAAGGGATGGAGAAAGATATACAATGCTAACACTAATCAAAAGAAGCTGGATTCGCTATATTAATTCCAGACAAAGCAAATTTCAGAATAAGGAAGATTTTCAGGGATAAAGAGGGGCATTACATAATAATGAAAGGGCTAAATTCTCTAAGAAGACATAACAATCCTTAATATGTATGAATCTAATAAAGGAATGTCAAAATACATGAGGCAAAAACTGATAGAACTGAAAAGAGAAATAGACAACCCTCTATTATAATTGGAGACTTCAGTATCCCTCTGTCAGTAACTGATAGTCAAGCAAGCAGAAAATCAATAAAGATATAGATGACCTAAAGAGCACTATCGATCAACTTGATCTAATTATTTATAGAATACTATATACAATATATGCTATTTTTTTACATTATATAATATTATATACATTATAGAACACCATCAACAAGAGGAGAACACATGTTCTTTCCAAGCTCACATGGAACAATCATCAAGATAGACCACATTTGTACCATAAAACACACCTTAACAAATTTAGAAGAATACAAATCATACAAAGTACATCCTCAGATCACAATGGAACTAAACTAGAAATCAATAACTGAAATACAGCTGAAAAGTCCCCCAAATATTTGGAAATTAACCAAAACACTTCTAAATAACCCATGCTTCACTGAAGAAGCTTCAAGATAAATAAAAAATTATTTTGAACTATATGAAAATGAAAATACAATTAATCAAAATGTATAGGATACAGCAGAAATAGAACTTAAGGGGAAACTTACAGCATTAAATTAATATATTAGAAAAGAAGAAAGATCTAAAACCAATAACCTGTGCTTCCGTCTTAGGAAACTGTATAACAAAGAGTGAATGAAGCCTAAAGCAAGCAGAAGAATAGATAATAAAATTTAGAGCAGAAGTCAATAAAATTGAAAATAGGAAAACAATAAAATCACCAAAACCAAAAAGCTAGTTCTTTGAAAAGATAGATAAAAATCAATAAGTTCTAGCCAGGTGAATGAGAGAGAGATTGAGAGAGAACACAAATTGCTAATATCAGAAACAAAAGAGGGTCATCTCTGCTCCCATTGACATTAAAAGCATAACAAAGGAATTGCAAGAAGAACTCTATGCTCACAGATTTGATCATTTAAATGAAATGCGCCAATTCCTTAAAACAAACTACCAAATTCATACAAGAAGTAGATAACCTGAATAGCCCTACATCTATTAAAGCAACTGAATTAATATTTAATTACCTTCCAAAAAAATTAAAAAGCACCAGGTCCAGATTGTTTCACTGGTGAATTCTATGAAACATTTAAGAAAGAAATAATACCAATTCTCTACAATCTTTTCCAGAAAATAGAAGCAGAAGGAAAACTTTCTAACTTATTCTATGAGGTTAGCATCACTCTATCACTAAAACCAGTTATAGATTTTATAAGAAAAGAAAATTATAGGCCAATGCCTCTGATGAACACAGATGCAGAAATCTTCAACAAAATATTAGTAAATCAAATCCAACAATGTATAAAAACAATTATACAACACAACCAAGTGGGATCTATTTCATGTATGTAGGGCTGGTTCAACATTCAAATATCAATCAACATAATTTACCACATCAACAGGCTGAAGAAGAAAAACCATACGATCATATCAATTGATGCAGAAAAAGCATTTGGCAAAATCCAACATCCAATCATGAAAAATCTCTTAGCAAACTAGGAACTAAGGGGAACTTCCTTGACTTGATAAAGAATATCTACAAAAACCAACAGCGACCAACATACTTAATGGCAAAAGACTGGACGCTTTTGCTCTAAGATTAGGAACAAGCCAAGGATGTCCTCTCTCATTATTCCTACTCAACACCATACTGGAAATCCTAGCTAATGCAATAAGATCAGAAAAGGATACTAAAAGTATGCAGATATGAAAATAAGAAAACTGTATTTATTCACAGCTAGCATGATTTTCTATGTAGAAAACCCAAAAATCTAGGAAAAAATAACACCTGGAACTAATAAGCCAGTACAGCAAGGTCTCAGGACACAAGTTCAATATACGAAAATCAAATGCTTTCCTATATACTATCAATGAATGATTGGAATTTGAAATTTTTTAATATACCATTTATAATAGCACCCAAAAAAATTAAGTACTTAGGTATAAATCTCACAAAATACAGACAGGATCTGTATGCGGAAAACTACAAAACATTGAGGAAATAATTCAAAGATCTAAATAAATGGAGAGATATTCCATGTTGCTGAATTAAAAGACTCAATATTGTTAAGACTTCAGTTCTCTCCAACTGGAGCTACAGATTCAGACCAGTCCCAGTCAAGATCCCAGCCAGCTAGTTCATAGACGTTGACAAACTGTAAAGTTTATGTGGTGCTATGGACTAAATTGCATCCCCCTTAAAATTCAGATGTTGAAGGCCTAACCCCCAATGCAGCAGTATTTGGAGATAGGGCCTTTATGGAAGTAATTGAGGTTAAATACGGTCATAAGTGTCCCTGGTCCCATAGAATTAGTGTCCTTAGAAGAAGATACACCAGGGCTTGCTCTCTCTCTACCATATGAGGACACAGTGAGAAGGAGGCTGTCTGAAAACCAGGAAGAGAGTTCTCACCATAATTCCACCACACTGGCACACTGACCTCAGACTTCCAGCCTCCAGAACTGTGAGAAAATAAACTTCTGTCATTTAAGCCACCCAGTCTATGGTATTTTGTTATGGTGGCCTGAGCAGACTAATATACACAGAAAGGCAGAAAACCTAGAATAACCAACACAATCCTGAAGAACAACAAAGTTGGAGGTATTACACTACCTGATTTTAAGACTTACTATAAATCTACAGTAATCAACCCAGCATGGTATTGACAAAAGAACAGACACATAGATCAATGAAACAGAAGCAAGAGCCCAGAGATAGACCCACACAAATATAGGCAACTAATTTTTGATGAAGGTGCAAAAGAATTCAATGGAGAAAGAATAGTCTTTTCAACATATGCAAAATATGAACCCAGACACAGACCGTATACTTTATCCAAAAATTAACTCAAAATAAATCATAGACCTAAACGTAAAATGCAAAACTATAAAACTTCAGAAGAAAACATAGGAGAATATCTATGTGATATTGGGTTTGACGTTGAGATTTTAGCTACCCCACCAAAAGCACAATCTATGAAAGAAAAAGTTGACATTGAACTTTATTAAAATAAAAAACTTCTGCTCTAAAAAAGACACCATTAAGAGAATTTAAAAAAACAAGCGATAGGGGCCGGCCCCATGGCGAAGTAGTTAAGTGATCACGTTCTGCTTCTTGGCAGCCCAGGGTTCGCCAGTCCTGATCCCAGGTGCGGACATGGCACCGCTTGGCAAAAACCATGCTGTTGTAGGTGTCCCACATATAAAGTAGAGGAAGATGGGCACAGATGTTAGCTCAGGGCCACTCTTCCTCAGCAAAAAGAGGAGGATTGGCAGTAGTTAGCTCAGGGCTAATCTTCCTCAAAAAAAAAAAAAAACAAGCCACAGACTTGGAGAAAATATTTGCAATACATATATCAGATAAATGACTTCTATCAAAAATATGCAAGGAACTCTTCAAATTCAACAACAAGAAAACAAACAAGCCAATTAAAACTAAAGCAAAAGCCTAATGGCCAAAGCTAGAACAATTTAAGCAAAAAAAAATAAATAATGTAGTATTGGATCAGAATCTAAAATACAAAATAAAAAAATCCATGAGTCCATACTGATATAAATGAATGGGGGAAAAGAAACAAATCCCCAGTGCAGAAGAATCCTAAATAATTTACATAGATACTCTGCCCTCAGGAGGTGGCACATTACTCCTCCCTCCTTAAGTATGGGCTGTGCCCAGCGACTTCCTTCCAAGGAAAAGGGCAAAGTGAAGCAATTTATTTCTACAGAAGAAACCTCATAAACATAACCTCAGCCAGGTGATCAAGGTCACCACCAACAGTGATAAGTCATGGTGATAGTACGTACCCTTGATATGATGTGATGAGAATGGCACATGACCTCTGTGGTCTTCCTCCCAAAACCCCATGACCCCAGTCTAATCATGAGTAAAACACCAGACAAATCCAAACTGAGGGACGTTCTACAAAATACATGACCCATACTCATCAAAACTGTCAAGGTCGGCAAAAACAAAGAAAGTCTGCGAAACTGTCACAGCCAAGAGGAGATAATACAACTAAAGGAAATATGGGACCAAAATTACGAAGAACAGAAAAAGGACTTTAGATAAAAACTAAAGAAATCTAAATAAAGTTTGGGTTATGGTTAATAATAATATATCAATATTAGCACATTAATTGTGGCAAATGTACCATACGTTGTAAAATGTTAACAGGAGAAACTGGGTGGGGGATATATGGGAACTCTCTTAGAAACTTTTCTGTAAATCTAAATCTATTCTAACATAAAAAGCATATATTTTTAAGCTATGTTGTAGTTTTCACTGTTTTCCCCATTTTAAGATCAGGACACAGAGGCTCTGAAAAGTTGAGTGACTCACTCAAGGTCACGGGACTAGTAAGCTGGCCCTGGAAGCCAGGTCTGTTGGACTCTACATTCCATGGCTTTCTTTTCCCTTGGGCTACCAAAAGTTCAGTGTTCCTATTGTACGGGAGGAAGACATTTCCTCTATCCACTCTGGGTTCTTCTGGCAGGAAAACGAATTAAATTCACATGAGACAGAATAACAGGAGAAAATTAAACAAAGCTTTATAACACGTATACAAGAGAGAGGCTCAGACAAACTGAGCAACTCCCCAAAATGGCGGAAGCTCTCACCTTAAATACCACCCTCAGGTAAAGACAGAGGAGGACGTTGGGGATGGGGGGAAGTCAATCATGGGAGATTACCCAAAAAGCACAGTAAACAAGAGTAAGGTTATTATATATATGCAGATTTAAGTCCTTGCCTCCCGCGTTGATGAAGAGTTTCTAGAGATAAGGTCATCCCTACTTCTTCCTGGTACAGAGAGGGAGACACCTTTACAGATGGAGATTTCCTTTACAAAAGTAAATGTCTCTTAACAAAGGGTAAGCAAATTCTACTTTTCAGAGTTTCTTTCCTGTCTGCAGTTTTTAAAAGTAACCAGCCCAAAATAATCCTCATGCCAAAGAAACACATCTTCGGGTGGCCAATTCCAGTCCCCCACATTATGTAACCACGACAAAAATTAAAGGGGGGGGGGGAGGAGGAATTCAAAAAGAAGAAAAACAGAGCATTGTAGGTCACAAACAAAAAATTAAAAATAAAAATACCATATGATCCCACTATCCCACTACTGGGTATTTATCCAAAGAACGTGAAATCAACAACTCAAAGAGATTTATGCACCCCTCTGTTCAGAGCAGCATTATTCATAAGAGCCAAGACCCAGAAGCAACACCCAAGTGCCCATCAAAGGATGCATGGATAAAGAAGATGTGGTATATACATCCAATGGAACACTACTCACAATAAAAAAAGGCAAAATCATGTCGTTTGCTACAACTTGGATGGAACTTGAGGGTATTATGTTAAGAGAAATAAGACAGAGAAAGACAAACACTGTATGATTTCATCCACATGCGGAACATAAACACATGGACAAGGAGAACAGATTAGTGGTTACCAGAGGAGAAGGGGGTGGGCAGAGGGCGAAAGGGATAAAGGGGCACGTGTATGGTGACGGATAAAAACCATTGGTGGTAAACACGATGTAGTCTAAATAGAAACTGAAATATAATACTATACACCTGAAATGTATACAATGTTATAAGCCAATATGATCTCAATAAAAAATAAATTTAAACATGGTAGTTCAGGGGGCTTTGCAAGTTACTAAAAACTTGTCAGTCCCAGGCAGGTAGCGTGGCGCCCACCCGCCCCACACTGTGCTCCTCTCCTGGGAGGGGCTGGCGGTCCTGCAGCTGTGGCCCGGCTGCACTAGGGTGTCGCCCCCACATCCCTGACATGTGCTAGAGGCACCTGCAGGGCCTCCGCCTGGCGCAGGGAGTGCGACTCGGCTCTCGCTGGGCCTGGGCGGACTCTGTTGGGCCCTGGGCGCCTCCCGCCCCCTCGGAGACCAGGCCCTCCCCGCCCCACGCCGTGGACGCTGCCTCCGGCTCCCTGGAGGTGCGGGGGCGCCTTCCTGTATCCCAGCCACACGGTTCCCCTTTGTTCTCCCTGAGCTGCAGCAGCGCGCACAATAGGCCCAGTTTAGATCTCTGCGCACGCTGATTGCTTCGTAATTGCGTCTTCCCTGGGTAGCTTGTCAGAATCCTTCTGATTTGTCGACTTTTTTTTCCTTTAAACTTAAAAAATGCTCCCTCCCTTGCTGGCTCGCTCCTTGGGGGTTATCCAGGGTGTCTGTGAATGAAAGCGTTTCATGGTCTCACGCTGATGTGCCAACTTCCCCCTGTACGTCCTGGGGCCTCAACATGCTGGGCCTGAAAGCCCAACTGCAGGATGGGGTCTGCAGGGCCAGCAGCCCGGGGGCCACGTGGACTCTCCCCCACAACAGCAGCCACCGCCCCAGGGCAGGGGGACGCAAAAACGCTTGCTTGAGGCCAGGCTGCCACTGGGCTTTCTTTGAAAAGTTGAAGTGGGTTTGCTGGGCCCTTTCACCACCTCCTGAGGTGAACCTTAGCCGACACCTGCCCTCCTTTTCTTGCTGTCTGGAATGCTGAGCTGAAAGACACCTTGCACTCTCCAAGGCCAGGTTGTCATATCACCTCTAAGCAGCACCACCCTGGCACCCTAATATGTCCATCCGCTGCACTCCCACATCGCTGGGTTTGTTCCGTGGATGTGTGTGTAACCCATGTGTCTAATAATTACAGCCACCTAAGAAGATCACACAGCAGGCTTCTCTTCCTCATTCCCCATGTGCCTGATTAAGAGCAGAGCCTAGAATTTACTCCTGACCAGTTATTGGGGGGGTGGGGGGGAGGTGCCACCCAGTGAGTTAGAGGAAGGAAGTGGGGGTTCCCAGAACTGACTTCTAGTATCTTCCATTTTCCTCCTGCCTGCTCTGGCTCATTGTCATGATGTCTCTTCTTGCTGCCATTACCCCCAAAGTCACCCATAGTCTGTGAAACCACTAGAGCCTGTTGTCCTTTCACACTTCTTCTCTGGTCCAGCCTGTTGCCTCCCCCATCAGGCAGGGGCCACGTGGAGGCAGGTCAGGATGGGGAGGGTTGCAGACCAGCACCAGGAGGGCCCGCTCTTCCTGTGGCTATGTGTGGAGCTGGGGCACAGAGACTGGAAGTCATGTCCTGGCAGAACATTGAAGGGCAAAGCTTGTGCCATGTCCATCCAGGAGGGCCACACGGAGACCAGAGACAAGGCCTAGCTAAAAGGGTGAGCGAGGGTGTGGTGGAGACAGGCACTGATGAAGCAGACGCTTGAGGGCTTCCTCACTTGCCCCTTCCCAGGCTCCACACCTAATTTTATACTCAGAGTTTTATATTTTTTCCTAAAGAGTGTCTAAAATTTCCTAACCTTCAGGTCCCCTGAATCCGTTCCAGGTGGAGGAAGTAGAAAAACTGAAGATGCGGAAGAGTGGAGGGGCAGAGGGGCTGCAAAACAGAGTAGTTCTAGATCTGGAGTGAGGATGCCCCCAGCAGGGTATCACGAACCAATGAATTCACTTAAAAACCTGGAGCAGAATACACATACCTAGACATACCTGAAAGCCACTGGATCTGCTGCCCAGAGCACTGTCATTTCTGTGCTCCAGTTGCCACCCCAAGTGAGGGAAATACTGATAACTCCCTTTCGTGCTGCCCTTGGAGTCACGGCTGCCGTTAGCCCATATGTCACCATCGTAGGAACCGGAAAAGCACCCCTTCCTCCGACACAGGCAGCCCCCCACCAAGGTACCCTTGGCAAGTGGAGCTTAGACTGGATTTCAGCCCCCTCTTCCCCCCTCAGCTGAGTACTAGTGTAATAAACAACCTACATAGCTGTACTAGCCGATGTAACCCCACAAGGGCTGCAAAGCATGGGTTTGAGGGTTGAGTTAAGCATTGATGTCCCAAAGATTTTAGCTGATGAACTCTTCCAGTTTTTACTCCCTCACCAGTGGAGCCCGCATACTTAGAACTCTGGCAAAAGCCCATGTGAGCTAAGTCAGAGGACAATCGGAATAAAGCATAGTGGTGATAGCAGCAGACAGACAGACAGACAGCAGTTCAAATCCTGGTTCTGCCATTGACTACTTGGTGAGCCTTGGGCAAGCACTTCATCTCATTGAAACTCTGTTTTCTTATCTGTGAAATGAAGCCTATAATGCATTCCTTTGAGAGTTGTGGAGAGGATTCAAGGAGATAATACTGACATATCTACAGTGTCTGGTCCATAACAAGAACTCAGTAAATGGTAGCTGTAGTTGTTGAGTGACAGACAATCTTATCCCCCACCTCCTACCTGGGATCAGGTTGTCACACTTCAAATCATGCCTCAGGGCGAGTTCCCCAGCCTCGTCTGTGCCTCAGAGAGATTCCTGATGGTCTGTTTAGCAGGTCCTCCAAAAATGTCTAGACAAACTGAGACACCTACAAAACAAATTCTAGTTAGTTGTATGAGCATCTATCTCGCATTTTTGACTGTGTGTTTCTAAATGGAAGGGAATGGTCTTATTTATCTTTGTGTCATTTCTTGTACCTGATCATTAACAGCTGTTGAGTTAAAGAATTCCCATCAAACTCTCTGATCTCAACTGCTTTTGCCTGATAGGTGGTCCTTCTGGGGCTGCTTCATTTTTTCGTAGGTTCTGCCTCCAGTCAAAAGACAAGTCCCCATGATGTGGAGAAAAGGGAACTCTCATACACTACTGGTGGGAATGCAAACTGGTGCAGCCACTATGAAAAACAGTATGGAGATTTCTCAAAAAATTAAAAATAGAAATGCCATATGATCCAGCTATTCCACTACTGGGTATTTATTGAAAGAACATGAAATAATCAATAATTCAAAAATATGTGTGCACCCCTATGTTCATTGCAGCATTATTCGCAATTATCAAGATGCGGGAAGCAACCCAAGTGTCCGTCAACAGATGAATGGATTAAAGAAAATGTGGAATAGACATACAATGGAATAGTACTCGGCCATAAAAAAGACAAAATCATGCCATTTGTGACAACATGGATGGATCTTGAGGGTATTATGGTAAGTGAAATAAGTCAGAGAAAACAAATACCATGTAATTTAACTGATATGTGGAAGATAAACAAACACATAGATAAAGAGAACAGATTAGTGGTTACCAGAGGGGAAGGGAGTGGCGGGAGGGTGAAAGGGATAATGGAGCACATTTGTGTGGTGATAGATTAAAACCAGACTATTGGTGGTGGACACAACACATTCCATGCAGAAACTGAAATATAGTGATATACACCTGAAATTTATACAGTGTTCTAAGTCAATACAACCTCAATAAAATAATTTTTTTAAAAAAAGAAAAGTCCCTATGGAAAAAAGGATTCTACTTTAAGACCTGACAGTCAAGTATGCTTTAATGTAAATAAATTTATCAGACTTAGATTCTTTGTAGAGTACTAGTTTTAATTAAGGAAAAAGGCTGAAGAGTTTGGAGGTTGGTTCTCAAATGTTTAAAAGATCTGGTAAATATATTACAGATTTTTGTAGAGGTAAGCCCTGCTAGAAGTGTCCATGACCATTGACTCTAATGATAACATTAAGTGACATTTTTTAATGCTTTCCAGCTTTGCATATACCAACAACAGTACTACGCAGTTTTATGTGTACTGACTCATTTAGTCCTCAAACCACCATATGAGGTGGATCCTTTTATTCTGTAGATGAGAAACTGAGCCACAGAAAGTTAAAGTAATTTATCCAAGGTCACACAGCTGATAAATGGTGAGATGTGAATCCAGCAATTTGAAGCCGGAAGACTTGCTGGTCACTCCTTCATTCTGCCTCTTACTAGGCATTCAGAGGGCAAAGCTCCTGGCACGGACGCCTGACTGTCCTGCAAGTCAGGCTGGAAGAACATTTTGTAATAAGACTGCGTAATTTTTGTGCCCCTCTGAAACCACAGGAAACAAGATAAAAATTAGACAGAGGAGGGAAATTATTATTATTTGCAGATATTATGATTGTATATCAGGAAAACTAAAGAGAACCAATTTAAAAAGTACCCCAAACAATAAGATTGAGATCACTATTTACAAAATTAATATTACAACAATCAATAGCTTTTCCAAAAACAACTACCAGCCAGAAAATATAATGGAAGAAAAAATATCATTTAGAATTGTAATCCAATGGAAAAAATATCTAGAAAAAACTTAAGCAATATGTAAGATCGATATGAAGTAAACTTTAAATAATTGTCTAATGCAAAATAAAAGATTTAAATAAATAGAAACATATTCCCTTTTCTTGAATAGAAAAATTTCTTACAAAGATGTCTGTCTTCCTGCATTAATCTATAAATTTAGCATGATCAACACCAAAAGAAAACAACTGTGGGGAGAGGCAGAGGGAGCGTAGACTCCTCAGAGGGACTCTGAAATCCCTCTATCGAAAAATGAAATGTAAAAACACCACAGTATGTCTGATGAAGAAGGACTGTGGGGGAAATGTTAGCCCTACCAGATATTAAAATATATCGTAAAGTCATAGTAATTAAAATAGTCTTGTACTGGCTCAACAATTAACCGCCAGAAGAATGGAAGCAAATAGAAAAACCAGAAGTAGGGGCCAGCCCAGTGGCGCAGCAGTTAAGTGTGCACGTTCCGATTCGGTGGCCCAGAGTTCGCAGGTTCGGATCCCAGGTGCGGACATGGCACCGCTTGGCAAGCCATGCTGTGGTAGGCGTCCCACATGTAAAGTAGAGGAGGATGGGCATGGATGTAGCAAAAAGAGGAGGATTGGCAGCAGATGTTAGCTCAGAGCTAATCTTCCTCAAAAAAAAAAGAGAAAAACAAAAGTAGACTCAAATATATGCAAAAATTTGGTTTATGTAGAGATAGCTTTACAACACAATGGGAAAAATATATATTATTCAATAAATGGTTTGGGATAACTGGCTAGGCCACCCAAAAAAAGAATGAATCCTTTCCTCATTTCTTTGTACCAAAATAAATTCCAGATGGATAAAATATTTAAATGTAAAAACTGAAGGCATAAGACTACTAAAAGGAAACTCAAGACCCATTTTTTTTTACATAATTTGATTTACATAATTTGATAAAGGATTTCTTTAAGCATAGCACTACTTGGAACATATTTAAAAAATGGATAAATCTGACTGCATGAAATTTAAAATGTCTACATGACAAAAATACCATAAGCCAAGTCAAAAAGCAAGCAATAAAGAAAGAAAGAAAAAGTATTGCAAAAACATGACAAAGAATTAGTTTCCACATAAAGAGTTCTAAAGATATCAATTGGAAAAAGCCAAACAACCAATAGGAAAAAAAATTATGAAAAACATCGTTACAGACAAAAAATACAACTGGCTTTTTATTGTGTGAGAGGATATTCAGTGTCACTTATATTAAAAGAAATGCAAATTAAAATCACAATGAGATTTCATTTTTTTGCCTACTAGATAGGCATAGAGCAAGAAGCTTGATAACGCATTGATTGGGAAAGCAGACACTCTGAGGCACTATTTTCGGGAGTTCCAAACAGTGTAACCTCTTTGGAGGGCAATCTGGCAGTATCTATCAAAATTTTAAATTCCACTTCTAAAAATGTGTCTGATAGATAGGATACACAAGAATGTTCTCTGCAGTACTATTTATGGTAGCAAAAGAAAGAAAAATCTAAATGTGCATCAATGGGAAACTGATTATGAAAATACTGGTATATCCATACAGTGAAATACAATGTAGCCGTTAAGAAGAACAGGCAGACCTATATGTACTAATACAGAACAGCCTCCAAAATGTCAGGCACAAAGGCAAAGTGCAGAACAGTTTGTATAATATTCTACAATTTTTTTTAAAAGTGGAGTATGTATATAAAGACTTATATATACAGTAGATCAGTTTTTTTTTAAATTGGGTGGCAACCATTTGTAGGTTGCAAACTCAATTTAGTGGATTGCCACTAATATTCTTTAATGCTTGCATTTTTTATTCTGGGATTTTTGTATGTTTTATTTAAATATTGATGAAATCATATTTGATATTAAATTTATGTTTTTCCTTATCATATATGGGAAAGGTAAAAATTATTTTGTGCAACTTTGTTACAGTTCTATAACTGCATAGTGGGTCATGATGGGAAGTGTATGTCTTACTCTGGGTTGTAGACAAAAAAATTTGAAAAACACTGATATGGATAATTCTAGAAAGACAACAAATTGGTAAACAACCTTTGGGGACTGTGGGGTCAGAAGTGGGAAGGAGAATGACTTTGCCCACATACCTTTGTACTATTTGTATTACCTATTCAATTTTTTTGAAAAAGAAAGAGAATGAGGGGCTGGCCTGGTGGCGCAGTGGTTAAGTTTACACATTCCACTTTGGTGGCCTGGGGTTCACCGGTTCAGATCCCGGCTGCAGACCTGCACACTGCTTGTCAAGCCATGCTGTGGTAGGCGTCCCACATATAAAGTAGAGGAAGATGGGCATGGATGTTAGCTCAGGCCCAGTCTTCCTCAGCAAAAAGAGGAGGATTGGCAGCAGTTAGCTCAGGGCTAATCTTCCTCAAAAAATAAATAAATTAAAATAAATTTAAAAAAATAAAGAGAATGACATAAAAGAAAAAAGAAAAAAAGGAGCAATTTTTTAAAGTATGTGTTTTGAAGTAAAGAAAGTGCTTGCTTCCGCTTCTATTGAGTGAATGCCAGGAAAAATACAGAATGTTTGGACTTCACTGTTTTTACCTTATCTTTTGACTGATAGTTTTATCCCTGACTCCAGAGACATTTTTCTCCATGTTTATCAATACATGCATTTTACTCAGAATTACATCAACACTGATGTACTTCCTTTAGGGAGCAACTCTTTTCCCTTATGAACTCCACTGAGTTGATTTAAATCCTCAGTCACTTTTATACACTGTCACCATAAACCATTTTTATTTTTCCATATCTATTTCCTTTTAATAAAATTAATTTTTATCAGAAGTATTTTCTATGTAACTTTTTAAACAAATATTTGATTCATTGATCAAGTTGTGTCCATATCAAACATTGATTAATTATTATTTCTGCCGTTAGGAAGTTTCCTTTGCCACCATTTTCAACAAGCCCAGTTTTTTTGAATCTTATTTTGCACATCTAAATTGAACCATGTAGATCCCTACCAATAAACCATGTGTGGTTTTAGTTGCTGTCAGTTTTATTTTGTGTTGATTAATCCAGCCCCAGATATTCATATGGCTTGGCTAGAATGTTTTATAGCTAATCCATGAGAAAATTGTAAACATTCTTCCTAAAATATTCCAGGCTCACCCTGCGGTCCAAGATTGGTCTGTTAGATTTTGAAGCCAATTCTTTGGCATCCTTCTGAACACTTTGAAAGATGGATACTATTTCTCCAATCCACTGAAAAAGCCAAGAACAAACTGCTCATCACACAGTGGTATTGACAGCTCTCAATTTGATTGATGGTGTCAAAACACATTATGTGGACATCTAACAATGTACCATTACTGTGGGGTCAAAATAGTAGAGTCAAAACATCCCAAGCAGGCACTCTGCTAGGGGCTTGGCTTGTAAAGTTGAAAAGCCCAACACTTTCCTTCAAAACATGTATTGTCCTACCAGACATCCAGATACCCCCAAGATAACGATACGATACTCTATGAGTAAATGCTAATGGTGATGTGCTATAAATATCATAAAGGAATTTTGTATATTTGGGCCCCTAAGAATAGGAATGAATTTTTCACAGTGAGCTGATGGAGTCTGAAGCACTGAGATCAGTCCTAGTGGGAACTTTGCTCTGACTAATGTCACCAGGTGTGCTGGGATGGGGGCAGGCAAACACAGAGAGTGGAGGTGGAATGAAGTGTGTAAAACCAGGACCCAGGGAGTCCTGTGTAGACAATTAAAGTGATGTTTCCTTCCATCCATTCTCTGGCCCATTTGTCTCTCTTCTTCTACCCCTTGGAACCTGGGTCTGAAACATGAGCTCTTTGAGATTCTAGATGTGATTTTCCTTACTGTCTCCTACCTACATCCCATTCTTCCACCCTGCCTCCCGCAGGGCTTGAGAGTAGAGCTCTAGATCACCAAGTAACAGAGGCTCGGGCAGCTGACCTCCTGAGAGGAGGAGGGACCAAGAGAGGAGGCTGGCAACCTGCCCGGCATTGGGACTGCAATATGCCCATCGTGAACACCTGATTTAAATTTCACATTGTTCTTCTTTCCTCCAGGGCAGCTTTGGCTGGCTTGAGTCTTAAACCATTTTTTTTATAATGAATTTATGACCTTGACAAACATTAATGCTAATCACAGCATTAATTCTAGAGTTTATTTAAATGTATAGCTTTGGGCTTTGGTCAAAATGTGCTTTTGTCTGCAAAGTTACCATATTACTTTCTTCATCGGACAGAATATTTGAAAAGATACCAATTGTTTTAGCAGCCAGTTCCCTGCTCAGAAACAATTAGACTGAAATGCCCACCGCTGAGGCTCGCAGACACACCAGTCCTCTGGTTCTCCCCCTAGAACTTTCTTAGCCCACCACCCAGATCAATTAGGAAGGACAGTGGCTGAGATGAGGGTGGGAGAGTTCACAGTGAGCCTCCCCACCCATTCCCCGTCTTGGGGTGACCCAAGGCCACACTCCTCAGCAGTAAGGAGACTAGGGGGCCAGAGGGAGCTCACACCTCAGGCACCTCATGGTCCCACAGCCAGCATCCCCCCAGCCCAGGCCACACCTAAAGAAGGCAGCCTGAGGAAGCAAACAACACTCTCCACAAGGAGCTGATTGCAGGCAGGAATTAATGCTTTGGAACATAGTATTATTGTATTGATTTTAAATAGATGTTTCACTTCTCTTTAGTAATGAACTGTGGGCTCTGAAGGGAGCCAAAAGAAATCAAAAGAAGAAAAGAGAAGAAATAAGAAACAAGAAAAACAACCCCCTAAAAGTCTTCCTGGGTTATAGCTGTAAAAGGAGCTTTAAAATTCTGTTTCGAATTGCTGGGTCTCTGACAGCGCAATTGTGATAAACTGATGAATGTCTATTTATACCGAAACATAAAACATATGGATGGTTATTTAGAGGACAAATGCATTTTGACAGATATCTAATTCCACTCTACTGATAGGATGTATTTTGTCAGACTCTTCATTTCATTTGAGACGCAATCACTTCTGGTTTCCAGTTCCTTGCCATGGTGGAAATGCATTTGTCAGGCCCTCCAGCCCCAAGATGGGTTTAAAATATTGCCATCACAACTCTGCTTAAAACCAAGGAAAATCGTAAACATCTCCTGTTACCCACCCACACAAGAAATATTACCAAGTAAATGCCTTTGTGCACCCAATTGTGTAGCAGAGAGAATTATTCAAAAGTCTTCAGTGTAGGTTATTGGCAAATACCAGCCACCCATGACATATTGAATTATGTATGAGCATAAAAGGAAAGGAGGTTAATTCCCTCAATGCTTAATGGGCAGAAGAAGGGTTCCCAAGATTGTACTGGAGAAGTTCTACTCTGCCTTCATGTTTCAGCTCAAGAGTTAGCTCCTCCAGGAAGCATCTTCCGACTCATCCAGGCAGAATTAAGCTTTCCTCTACGTGCTCTCCTGTACCTATCCATACCTCCGTTAGACCCTTTTATCACTCTGCATTTCAATTTTTCTGATAGAGAACTTGACTTTTCGTTTTTGTATCCTCAATGTCTAGAAGCACACCCAGTACATAGTAGGTATTCAATAAGCATTTGTTGGATGAAAAAACAAATGAATGATTATTGCTTTACAGCATTTATCACCCAAAATTACTAATCTACCTATCATTTTCCTCTGCCAAATCATGAGTTCCTGGAGTATAATGACTGTCTTATTCATATCCATTTCCTCAGCTATGAACACAGTGTCTGGCATATAGCAGATACTCAATAAATGTGTTGACCTGATGGATGGATAGATGGATGATTGTTTGAAGCTTCTGGGTATTTCTAAAAGTCACCAGCTACATATACACCAAAAGCATCCCCTCCTCTCAGCCCCTAGTCTTTAGATTTTAAACTTAAGTTTTCCAAGGATAGGTAGCATCTGTTTTTAAAATGTATTTCCTGAATACTTCAAGAACAATTGGGGAACCCTTAAAAGAAATCTAGATAAAATAGCTTGCATGTCTTTCCTTAGAGCCTATTTGATGTCCCCCAATATGCATTCTTCCATTCTTCCTCAGTAATAAAACCTCCAAATTTTAGCTGTGCACAAGGTACCTGAAATAATAACATTTTCCAGCCTCCCTTGCAGTTGGGTGTAATCATATGACTAAATTCTACCAATGGGATTTAAGTGGTAGGGTCGCATGCAACTTCCTAGAAATACCCTTAAAGGAAGGGGGCATGACCTTCTTCCCTTCTTCCTTTTTTCTACTAGATTACAGATAAGATGGCTGGGTCTCCTGCGGCCATAATGAACTATGAGTTAAAAGTCACATGCTGGGCCAGCCCTGTGGCTGAGTGGTTAAGTTCACACACTCTGCTTCAGCAGCCCAGGGTTTCACCAGTTCAGATCCTGGGTGCGGACGTGGAACTGCTCATCAAGCCATGCTGAGGCAGCATCCCACATGCCACAACTAGAAGGACGCACGACTAAAAATATACAACTATGTACCAGGGGGCTTTGGGAAGAAAAAGGAAAAGTAAAATTAAAAAAAAAAAAAAGTCACATGCTGAGGACCAGAGAACATTAAGATATCGGCCTAGGTTCTCAATCACTTTGTGGCCTGCCCAGTGAGCCCTGGACTGTCTATCTCTGTATTACTTTTACATGAGCAAAATTTGGGGGTTTAGTCACTTGCAGCCTAACCAATCCAAATATAGGCATCCTGCTTGACACATATAAGAAATATTAAGAATCTTCTATCAAACTGAATTGAATTGGATTGAATTGAACTGAACCAACACTAGGTACAGTAAGGCCATGCGCTTTTAAATAAGAGAAACTTCACTGGAAACTCAAGGTAAGAGATGTTTGAATTGACAACGCATCCCTGAGAGCAGCTAGTCTCATACCTCTTCTCACTCGGCTCTGGGAAGGTTTCCAGCTGAAGCTCATTTCATCCTCAACATATGGGAAGAAAAGGAACCATTATTGCTACTGTTAGAATATTCTGTTAGCTTCCATCTGACACAGTCCCAATCTAGAACTGTGTTTCAACCAACAGTCTCCCTAATAGAAGAAATCCCACAGAGATGACAGTTCTAACTTGGGGTTGAAAGTTACCACTCCCAGCCCATAACTAGGAAACATCTTGATTCAAATGGGCCAGAGCTCAATTTCCATCTCCATTTAAAGCTTTGACTGTGGTCATTTTTCTGATAATGTCCGGGAATTTCATGGCTTTTTAAGCAAGATGAGGTTGAATGGTTGGATTTACTGTGGGTGAAATGCTGGCAGAAAAAACTTCAATTTAGCAACTGTTATCATGGACTACAAATCAAGGACTCTGCGGAAGAGTGATGCCGTTGAAAACAGTTATTACTCAATGTTAATAAAAAAAATTATGGATCTAATAAAAGTTAATGGGGAAGTATCATGTGCCATAAAAACTGCAGTCAAAGCAAAGAATGCTGGGTTGGGGGAGGAAATTCCACTATAATTCTGTATTGTCTGCGAGCCAAAAATGGCCACGTCCATAACACTACTAAAGTGCAAATTGTCACGCAAATCAAATTAAACTGTGGAATATTTAGTAATAGGATCACCTCCTTTTGTAAAAATAGAAAGGAGCAAGTGAGAAATTACCCAGCAAACCTAATTCATTAACTACGAGCAAGATCCTGGTCTATGATTGGCTACTTTCAGTAAATATCAGTAAGCTTCTTTCTTAGGAACTCTATATGTGTCTCCCAGCTAGGCTGAGAGCTAGGTTCCTCTAAGGGGCTCTGACTAGTGGCTAAACAGAGTGGCTGTGGTTCTGAGGACTTTAAGCTTCATACAGCATCCATGATCCCTATTGAGATTGAGATAAGGGAAATCACAGGAATTCGAAACCTCCCCCATCCCTTTCGCTGCCACCCTAGTCAGGGCACCATCGCCTTCCACCTGGACTCCCCCCAGCCTCCTAACTGATCTCCCGACTTCCCTCTGGCTTCCTTCTGTCTCCACCCATTCATATCCATTTCCCACATGCCAGCCAGAGTGATATTTTTAATTTACAAATAAGATGTTATCGCTCCTCTGTTTAAAATCCTTCAGAGACTTCCCTAGGCTCTTAGGATGAAAACCAAAATACTTTTCAAGTCTCAAATGGCTTTCCACAATTTAGATCCTACCCGTTCTGTCTCATCATGAGCCACTTGCCCCCACACTCAGCCACATAGATGGGAGTAGACCCCCCCACTCTCACTTCTGAGAGTTTGCAGTTGCTGCTTCCATCACATCTACTGTCTGCCAAGATCATTCAGACTCAATGTTAATTTCATTTCCTCAGGAAGGTCTTCCCCTGACCCCAGATTAGGTTAGCTTCTGCTGATGCGTGCTCATAAGGCACCCTATACTTGCCCCTTCGATAAAATGTAGTATACTATTAATTATCTGCACAACGTCAGTCTTCCCTACTAGACTTTAAGCTTCTTAATGATAGGCTCTGCGCCTGTCCTATTTATCACTTTCCCCCAGGACCTAGGACAATGCATGAAAATTATAGGCACTCAAATCCTTAACTGTCTGAATGAATAAATACATGCATTAATAGTCCTCAAAATCCAGTTGGCTAATGCCACTGATTACAAGATGAAATGACTGCTTGTAACCCTCAATAAGATAAAGATTTAAACATAGGTCTTACACCAGAGGTTTAAAACTCAAATCAGGAAGTGCAGCGCGCTTGGAGCGGAGAGAAACTTCAGGGGTAGGCAGTGTGCACAGCCCATCCTGGAGATGGAGCAACAGGCAAGACTTTTCAGCCACCTTGAATTGCTTCTCACGGTCAGAAGTGAATCTTGCCAGGAAGACCCTTTCACGGTCTTTTGGGGAAAGAGCCTCAGAGGGCTAAAGTTGGGAAATCATCATTTTGAAACCATCAGAGTAAAGATTAGTACAGGCAATAATTATCAATAGGATGCTAAATCTGGGGGGAAATTCTGGATGGACTTAAAAGGTTTCCCCACAGATTACTTATTAGTTACAGAGGATAAAATAGTAACTATACAATGAAGAAATTGAACAACCCTTTGCCCAGTTGATGAAAATTAAGAAGGGGCAGATGGATATTGTATGACTCCACCTGTGACACTCTGAGAAGGACACAGCATCTGAAGGATTGTTCTGGCCTGGAAAGCGTAGTCCAAATCCAATGATGAGGGAGCATGAAGTAAACCCAAAGAATGAGAAACATTCTTTAAAGTAAGGTGGGAAGAGAGGTTCTATACTCAAAAATGTCAATATTATAAAAGACAAAGAAAGGCTGTGGAAATGTTCCAGATTAAAGGAGACTCAAAGGACAAGACAATAAAATGTAATACATTATCCTAGATTGGGTCCTGCACTGGAAGGGAAAAAAATGCTCTGAAGGTCACCATTGGGTGAAGTGACAAAATTGGAATACAGACAGTGAATTAGATAAAGATACCGTATTACTGTTAAACTTACCAAAGTTGATAAGTATCCTGTGGTTCTGTAAGAGAAAGCAAATACTCCTATTTTGGGGAAATACATACTGAAATATTTTGGGGTAAAGGGCCATGATGTGTCCAGCTTATTTTCATATGGTTAAGAAAAATATTACATACACACATACAGAGAGAGACAAAGAAACAGAGAGAGAGATGACAAATAATAAAGCAAATGGACTATATGTTAAAAATAGAGAAATCTGGGTTTACTTTGTGCTGTTCTTATTCCTGTAACTTTTCTGTAAGTTTGAAATTATTTCTAAATAAAAAAAAATTTAAAGGGGCCTTCAGGCTCTAAGCCCTCTCAAGATAAGCTCCTCCTGGCCACCAGGCAAAAGAAACAAAGCCCTGGCTTTCATAATGCCAAACCTTGCGAGGCACCAGAATCTTTGTCTGATGCGGAACAGGTAAGGCAAGGCGGGGGGGAGCAGTGGTGGGGGAAAGATGGGATGGACCCTGCACCATCACACATAGCCCCTATGTTCTGCCCCTTATAACTCTTGAGGGTCTCCAGAAACCACCTCAGGGACTTTAACATGCAAAGCACTACCACAGAGCTGCACACTGCCTAAGAATGTCTGGTTGCTTAGCAACCCAGACTCCTACTTGAGAAGATAAAGCTGAAACTCTCCCTCTGGGTCCCAGGGTTAGTGCACTCTGTAGAGAGAGCCTCTATTGGTCAAGTTGCAGGTGAGACTCTGGCTAGAGCTGAGATCCTAATAGGTCCTAAGCCCCATTAAGCAACATCCATGGTTCTGAGGGCTTGAGCTAGGCACAAAGTCTGGGAATCCAGGAATTCAGCCCAGTAAAATGTAAAGTGAACAAACCATCAATCAAGTCACTTCAATGCTCCCAGCCTCAGTTTCTTCACAGATCAAGGAAGATAGTTGGGATGGATCAGTGGTTCTCAAATCTAGCTGCATATTAGGATAACTTAATAAGCTGGTAACTAACCCCCATTCTGTAGTCAATGAGATCAGAATCTCTAGGGATGGGGCCCAGGCACTGGTATTTTTTGAAAGCTCTTGAGAGGATTCAAATGTGCAGGCAGTGTTGAGAATCTAGGGGCCAAATGACTTATTAAGTCTCAGGTATTTCTTTTAGAGATAATTATTTGGTGCCTATAGGGATGTCTTGATTCTGAGTCTCTTCCTCCCTTCTTTCCCTCCAAATGGGGCCCCTTGACCCCTACACTTTAGGCTCAGCTCTGCCCCAAGCCTAAAACTATCCTTGACTGAGCCCAGGTCCCTCAATCCAAGCCCAACAATCTTTGCTGCTGGTCCAACCACTATCCAGCCCCTAATTTCTCAAGGCCCAGACCTACTTTGTGCCTGCCAAGAACTGTGAAGAGTCCGAGATTTTACAATACTTGTAAAGTAAGAAGTTAACCTGCTGCATTTTCACGGATGCTGGTAGAAGACATGATATTCCTGGGTCAGAGACAAGGGACAGTTTATTACTTACAGCAGCAACAATAGTGTATCACTATTTTTACACCAGTTCCCCAAGCCCAGATATCCACAGGGCAACATGCAAAGAGCCAGATGGCACCTGCACACAAAGTGGGTTGTATTCCAGGATAGTAAGCCTGAGCTTAGGAAACTCAAATCTTTATAGTAGGCAATAAGCATGACTGCCCTTTGCTCCAGAAAGAGACACAATCTCTATCTTCCATGCTGTTCACAATACAAACATCCTTGAAAAGATAGTCCAGTGCCCTGCCTGCAAGATGTGCAGAAATGTGAAAGACCCATGGAAAATTGCCTCCCATCAGCACCCCAACTCTAACACCCTGTACGAGAGCCCCTGACTTGCTCATCTGCTTAGGATCAGGGCCTCTGGGGCTGCCCTTGCTCTTGTGAATTCTCTCAGAGCTAGTGTTCTACCTCTGAACCCCAGTTCTGCAGCCAGGACCCACTTCCCTAACACCCAACTACCTATAGCCACCCACCTGAACTGCCCATCACCACAATCCCTTGGATTATCTCTCTCCAAACTTTCTTTCCAGGCAAATGGGTCCCCAAGGCTTTGACCCATGGAGAGAGCTCTCTGAGCTGGGACAGAACATGAGAATGGGGCAGACCTGGCGAGGCAAGGGCACAGCAAGGATCCAGGGCAAAGGGAGGGTTGCAAGCTAATCACAGCCTAAACCAGTAGTTCTCAAACTTCAGTGTGTACCAGCATCACCTGGGGGAGTTGCTAAAACATGATTGTTGGGCCCCACCCCAAACATCCCTGATTGACTAGATCTGAGGCAGGGCCCGCAAATATGCATTTCTAACAAGTTCCCAGGCAGTGCCAATGCTGCCCTAGTCTAAACCTTATCAATCCCAAGTACGTGGGCCGAGAAATGACAACCAGTTTGAGAGCCAAGGAATGCCAAGTGGAGGCAGCAAGAGGAAATGTTTAGGAGATGTGGAAGGGATATTCTTCAGGCCTGCAATCCAGAGGCAGGAAAATTTTTATGAAACTCTCTCAGCCTTGCCTGTGGGTCAGGGAGGGTGCTGTTAGGATCATTTAGGATAACGATATTTTGGGCTTCCTGATGTTGACCACCTGTTATCCCAGAGGCCATGCCCACCTGCTAAACATGCTTCCTCCCAGTATCTGCGCGGGTCCTGCTGTCTGGGTCTTGTCCTACCCCATGGGTGGATGTAGTTGGAGTTATGGTCCTCTTAGCCTGCCCGGGCCCATTAGAGTTAACCCAGTCATAGTAGTGTCTGTTTTCCCCCATTTCCCCCACCATTTGTCATTTATATGTGCCAACCAAATCCATTCTTCTCCTGTTCTCTGCTCTGTGCCCCAGAGGCTGATGCCCTAACAGACTGAAACACCTGGGCTACCTAGTTTCCAGTTAAGTTTGCTCAATGGGAGGCCCTGGCAGGAGATCAAAGGATGAGAAAAGAGAAGTTCCTGGCATTTCTCTCACGCTCCTCCTTCCTCCTCAGGGCTGTCTCTCTCGCAATGTTTGCTTTCTACCCTGTCTGCCACTACTACTTGGTGGCTCCTCCAACATGGTTCCAGATTTAAAACTAGAAAATTGTTTCTATAAAACTATTTTCTCCTCCTGTCCCTTCAGGCTCATGGTGGTAATGGAGTCCGCTGTTATTGCTGAATGCATCATGGTCTGTACCTGTTACCTTAGCCCCGCCCACACCTCTGTAAGCAGTCCCTTCATTGAAGTCTCTTGAACCTCTGAGTTGGATTCTGTTTCCTGCTGGGACCCTGACTGACACCCCTATCATGCCTGGCCATACCCCAAGGTGCACCTGAGCTCCTCTCTGCTGGACAGAGATACTAAAATGTGCCTTTCTCAGTAACAGAGTGGAGAAATAGCTCGCTATGTCTCCTCGGGCATCCATCCAGGACACACCCACTCCACAGGGCTCCCTGTGTGGAGTGATGTGGAGACAGCAGAGAGGTGAAGCATAGCAGATCGGACCAGAGGCCTTGTCAGCCAGGCGTTGGAGAGCCCCTCTCCCCAGGCAGCCTCCCTCAGGCAGAAACGGGGCTTTGTGATAGGACCAAAGAGAAAGAGCAAGGCTGCGTCTCCTGAGAGCGGATGTGCTCCTGAGGCCCTGCTAACCTGGTTTCCTAAAATCATGTCAGGAACAGCAGGCTGGTACCAGCAGCACTCTGGAGTCTCGGATGATGTTGCCATGGTAACAGTAGGGTCACTGCTTAGCAACAGGCCAAAGCTGCAGGAAGTTGCTAAGATATTTTCATGTGTGTTAAAGCAAATGGATGTTTATCTCAATCTTGAGTGTAAATACACTGTGGGGGAAAAGGAGAAAACATATACACAAAAACCACCTACTGATGTGAAGAGTTGCATATCCGCTGATACTTGAGGCCTGGAGAATATGCCTTCTCTCTGAAGGAGACAGATAGGGAGACCATGTATGACCCAATGAAGTATATCCTCTTACCCCCTAAAACAGCTGCCAACCTGACTTCCTGCTCACCCAGCCTTAAAACCTTCACCACCACCTAATTTCCAACATAGTTTCCAAATCTTTCTCCCTAATGGCTTTTGAGAGGCCATGTAGTGTAGGAAGTACATGTGAGGACTCTAAAGTCAGATCGCCTGGGGTCTAAAACCCAGCTTAGGCCCTTTCTTGCTCTATTACTTTGCATAAGTAACAACTTCTCTGTGCCTCAACTTCCTCATCTGTTAAAGGGGAATATTAATAGTACCTACCTCATAGGACTGTATGTGAATTAAATAATCTATTCCACATCAAACACTTTAAACAGTGCCTGAAATTTAATGAGTGCTTTATTAAGGATAGCTGTTTTTAATATTCAATGAAGTCATGGGAAGTTTCCCACATGCCAGGTCCTAGAGAAGGAATTAAGAATATAAAGGTTGGTGAGGCGTTGGTCTTACCCAGGGCCCACAGCTACTCCACTGCGGCAAGAGCAAAGGCCCAGCTCCTTGTGTGGTCATTCAAGGTACCCCAAAATCTAGCTCCAGCCTGGCTTTCCCTCCTTAAGAGTAGTTGTGAGAATTAAATAAGGCAATAGTGTAACAGTGCAGAATGGTGCCTGGCATACAGTAAGTGCTCAATAAAGGTTACCTATTACTACTAAAATTATTATTATCATCATCATTATTACTACTATTATTATTGCTACTCCCCCAGCACACACATATCACATTCTGGTCCTTGAATAAACCTCATGCACTCCCACATTGGGGTCCTTGTTTATGCTGGTCTTGACCACCTGAAATACTTTCCCTCTTTCTTTCCACCACTCTCATGTCCATGTGACCTTTGAGAGCAGGTCCAGCCATACTTGTTCCTGAAAATCTACTCCAGGCCATGGTCATCTCCTCCACCTTGACCACATCCAAACTCTCTTCTGCCTTGTGTTTTAGATGTTTGTATCTTGCTTGCTGAACTGGTGCATAAGCCCTCTCTATCAGACACTTCTTATGCATCTTACCTGTCTTGGGCCCTTTAGCACTGTTCCACCTCTGTTGTCACCACAGTGACCAGCGCTGCATGGACTCCACCCAACCCCCACCCAGTCACCACACTGGGTCCTAAGGTCATTTTGCCTCAGCAAAGGAGACACACATGGATGCATGACCATGGGGTTCACAGATCTTACCACGTTCCCCATTGTCCAGAAGCAGCAGCCTGAAAGCCTGGCAGAATGAACAAAGGCACCAGCTCAGTGACAACTCCCCGAAGGGCTAAGGCCTTCGAAAGCCAAGGAAGGGACAGTTAGATACTATAAAGGGACAATTGCAGCAACTACAGTCTAGCAAGCACATGGCAACTACGGGCAATGAAGGGATAAATTTAGTGGCGGTCTTTGCTACCCAGTGTGTCCATGGACCGGCAGCATCAGCATGACCTGAGCACTTGTAGGGTAGAATCTCAGGCCCTCACCAGACCTCTGAATCAGATTCTACATTTTAACTCAACCCCTAGGTGATTCAAATGCACATTAAAGTGGAGAAGCCTACTAGGCAATCCACCAGGCAAGCAACCTAGAACTTTGAGCTGAAGGTGAGAGAAATCTAGAATGAGTAATGACGGAGAGTGGGGTGATGAATATTAATTATGCTCTCAAACAAGTGACAGAGGTGGGAACTGTAGATTCTTTCACTTGTCCTCTTTTCACAGAGAGGGGCTGGTTACAGCCTTGATGGAGAATTTGTGACTGAATTTGTATTTCCCACTCAGGCAAAGAGGGAGGGTATCTTGTTCTCACAAAATTGGAGGCTCGTATTCTAGTATGGGGGCTGGACATAACAGGAGAGCATTAGCAGAGCTGAGCAGTGCCGGCCTAAATTGTATCAACCTCTCCCATGTGCCCCCTCAGAGCCTGTTGGCCCACCTCTCTTGCTCCCCTAGCCACCTGCTCCACACCAGCTGTTGATTCCATACGAACTCCACCCATCACCACCCAGCCACCTCTTCCAGACTCAGACAATCATCGTATCATAGTGCATGGTGGAGGGGAGGAAGACATTTCCTCTACCAGCTTTGAGTCCTTCTGGCCAGAGAACAAATTAAATTCACATGAGACAGAATAAAAGGAGAAAATTAAACAAAGCTTTATAACAAGTATATATGGGAGAGGCTCAGGCAAGCTGAGCAACTCGCCAAAATGGCTGAAGCCACCACCTTAAATATCATCTTCAGCTAAAGACAAAGGAGAATGTTGGGGGTTGGGGGAGTCAGTTATGGGAGATTACCAGACACATACAGTGAACAAGGATCAGGTTATTATGCAGATTTAAGTCTTTGCCTTCTGCATTGATAAGGGTTTCTAGAGATAAGGTCATCCCCCCTTCTTCCTGTACAGAAAGGGAGAAACCTTTGCAGATGGAGATTTCCTTTACAAGGTAAATGTTTCTTAACAAAGGGTAAGTAAACTCTGCTTTTCAAAGTTTCTTTCCTGTCTGTAGTTTTTAAAAGTAACCAGCCCAAAATAATCCTTGTGCCAAAGAGACATATCTTGGGGTGGCCAAGTCCAGTCTCCCACAATGGTGTGGTCTGACTTCCACAGTGGCCCCAGAACGACCATGTCATACAAACTAGTTAAGTCCTCAGGGCAAAGTTTGGTGAAAGGGAACAAGAGATGGAAAAGCACCCCCTCTCTGTGCCCCTCCCTTTGACAAACTGTCCCTAGATTTAGTAGCTCAAAGGGCCTCTCTGAAGATGGTGTCATGAGACTAAGCAATTGTTGGTGCTTTGTCTCAAGCAGTGGCCAGCCTGGTCAGTACCCCTTGTGTTTCATCTTCCTCCTTCCCTTCCTCGTTCCCCCTTCTTCCTCACCCACTTCCTTAGTTTTCACTCTCCAATAAAATATTAGCAGCCTTTTGCCACAGGCTTTGCTGTCTAGGGTTCCTAAATGATGATACCTTTAAGGGCAAAGACCCATGTCTTCTCCTTTCATCTCACTCAGCACCTTGCCCCGTGGCTTACACAAGATGAGGACCAAATATTCAATGCCGGGAGAGACTTACCTAGAGAGGAGGGAAAGAAAGACCAGCAAAGATGTGGGACACTCTCACTTTGTAGGGTTTGTAAGAACTTCAACCTCAGTAGTTAAGGGTTTCAGAGGGGGAAAAATGATGCTAGAAAGCTGCTATGCTGCCCTGGCTTTGGTTTAACACCATCTTGCAAATAAATATGCAACATTCTCTAGCCTTGAAACCCTGTGCGCATTTGTTTTCCAAATATCATAATCATGACAATGGGGACTGAGTCTGGTCACCTAGCAAGTATCTTGCACAGTTTGAGCAATGGCTTATCGGCCAAGGGTGATGGCAAAACTCTTATCAGGAACATGTTTTTCCTTTTCTTAGAGTTCCCAGCACTAACTGATGATGACAACTCTCAAGGGTACCACTTTCTTAGGTTCTATTTTAAAACATGCCAGAACAGCATCAGGCCTCTGGCCTCTGACTTTTTCATGCCAAGTCCTGTTTCCACAGGAGCTACATAAGGTCCACTGCCCTTTTGGCCCTGGACTCCCAGCTGACCTAGCTGTATTCTGTGTCCCAGCCAGAGGAAACAGGCCAGGTTCAGTGGCAGCTGTGTCACTGAATCCACCACCCCATCCCAGCTTGCAGAGCACCAGAAGCACGGCTGACGAGTAGGAACCCTCAGGAAAGAGCAACCACTATGACCCTGATTCTTGTTGTTACCCTGCCCTTTACTGGAAGATTTCTGCCTGAAAGTAAGGTTCCAGTGGCATTTCATATACCAGGGGCCTCCAGGAAAAAACAAGATTATGTAACTAAGGCTCTTAACCTGAGGAAGAAATGGAAAAAAATACAGTAAAATAGCCAACATGTACTGGGGCTTTGTGTATTACAGGCCCTGTGTTATTATTTCACTGTCATCTATTATTTCACTTAATTCTAACCTAAGAGGTAGATACCATTATTCTTTCAAGTTTACAAATGAGGAAACTGTAGCTCAGAGAAGTTTAAAAACTTATCCAACCTACAGAATGGGAGAAAATATTTGCAAATCATATGTCTGATAAGGGACTTGTATCTAGAATATATAAAGTCTTTATGACTCAATTTAAAAATGGGCAAAGGATCTGAATAGACATTTTTCCAGAGAAGATATACAAATGGCCAATAAGCAAATGAAAAGATGCTCAATGTCATTAGTCATCAAGGAAATGCAGAGTAAAACCACAATGAGATACCACTTCACACCCACTAGGATGGCTAAGCTAAGAAAGACAAGTAATAGCAAGTGTTGCCGAGGATACGGAAAACATAGAACCCTCAGACGTTGCTGGTGGAAATGTGAAATGGTGCAGCTGCTGCGGAAAGCAGTCTGGCAGTTCTACAGAAAGGTAAAGACAGAGTTACTGGATGACTCAGCAATTCCACTCCTAGGTTTCATTCCCAAGAGAATGGAAAATGTATGTCCACACGAAAGCAAAAACACTGGATGTTCACAACAGCCTTATTTATAGTAGTCAAAAAGTAAAAACAATCCACAAGTTCTCAACTGATGAATGGATAGAAATTTGCCCCAAGTCACATAATCTCTTCTTCTGAGTAAATGGAAATGAGATAGGACTCTTAATTTTCCTTCAAGACATGTATGATAACGGAGAAAGGAATAGAAGTTGGTGGTGAGGAAAGAAGCTTATGCTGGTGAGGCAGTAGATAAGAAAGTTCTACTGAAATATGAGGACAGTCTCCCTATTTCCATACAATTCACACGGGAAATCTCCATGGATCTAAGACAAGAATCCTAATGGCAATGTCATCTCCAGATGAGAGTCCCCTTCACTGGGCAGGAAAGAAGCAGATTGTGCGAGAGGAGGAACACGATGCATGAAAGCATGTCTCTTAGTCTGACCTGCAGAGACATCGGGTGTACCTTTCAGGCAGTGTCTGGGTTTCCTGTAACGCAAGGGCCTGATCCACTGCAAATACTCAACAAGTATTTGGTGAATCTAATTGGTTTCTGTCTGTGCTGAAACTAAACATTCTCTTGGGAACCCCATGCCCAACACAGCCCCGGCACCTAACCCAGTGCTTCGCAAATAATGAGCATTCAATAAATATTTGTGAAAGGGATGGGTGGTTGAGTGAATAAGTATCTGTTAGCCTGGGAGACAGGTTACCATACATTTATGAGACATATCAGAGCAAAAAAAATGAGTGTACCAAGTTTAACTCCTAAGTGAAAAAATTAAGTAATTGACCATAATTTGGCCCCAAAATGTTATCCTCCTCTGTCTACCATCACCACCGCCAATAAGGCAGGACATCTGGAATTTGGGGAATGGGTTTTAAAGAATCCCCCAATTTCTGATTGATAGTTTGGTAAATGGCAACATGGAAATTTCTAGCTGGAAGGTACCGTAGAGATCCCTGAGCCCTTGAAGAAAAAGAAGGCTGGAAGAACGGTCATTTTGTGGGAGTGTGACAAGAAGCTGTGTAATTTCCCGAGGATAAGCTGAGCCCAGGCAAGGAGTTCACGCATCAACGGCAGTGCCCATAATATCAAAAGTTTATGAAATTGACACCGTGTCTGTTGCACATTATTATTTGATTACTGGCTCTGGATAATTCACTCCCCAAAAAACTGTGGCTATATGACCATGGTTTTGCTGGAAGGCATCACAATGAAAAAAGAAACCTTCCCAAAATGGCCCAGTGTGCACATTTCACACAGGTGAGTCGTGATGAAGGGCCGACTGGAGACTGCACACCCAGCCCCTTCCCCAGAACCGCGCCAGGAGAAACCTTCCCAGGCCAGGACTTCAGAAACCCGTTCACCTCCTGCAAGCACCAGGATGATAAGAGCAAAACTGTTCCCCAAGGAGAATCGCGTCCTTGGGCAGAGCAGTGGGGCGAACTAATTTCTAATAATGAGGCTGTAAGCTACAGTGTTTGTCTACAAAACAGCCTTATTCATGAAGAGTAAATATGTCAACTAATTCAGGAGGCATGCTAAATCTCCATTGTTTCTGAAGTTCAGGTTTCCTGGCTCTATAAAATGTGATGCACGCCTTCAATGTGTGCAGCAGAATCTGTGAGATTGCAGAATGCCACATTAAACTCAGAGCTCCTGGGCTAATGAGGGTAAGTCCATTTTGCAGTAATGAATTGTTGGTAATAGGCCATCATGGAACAGATGTCTCATCAGTCATTGCACTGAGACTCCCACACTCTAGAGTACTCGGATAGCGTGGGGAGTTGGCACAGACCAGGGAGGGATCCCCATCTCTGAACTCTGGAGTGGAGCCATCCCCATGAGCAGAATCAATGAGTGCCAACATAGTGTGATTGGAGGCCCCCCAAATCCTCCCTAACTCAAACTATGTCCCCACCCACCTGCCATAGGACTTAAAATATCCTCCATTGAATTGTCTCCTATTAAAATGTAAATATGTCACCTGGAAGAAGTAACACATTAAATTAGCATCCATTATCACTCATTTTCACATTAGGGAGAGCTGGGCCCTGAGGGAATGGGAAGAGGAGAGGCAGTCATTGCTGGCAGTGACTTAGAAGAGCCCTGAGAAGGTCTGGGTCAGGGAAGCAGGGCCAGGCTGGGCAGTGTGCAGCCAGCTCAGCCAATTCTTGCTCATCCCACCTACTGATGCTGCGGGCTTTTAAGTATGTGTTTCCCCAGTTACCTGAGCAACTCAAGGTGTTACCACACAAAATTGGGGTTCTCCGTTCATGCACATTAACCAAGCCAATTAAGTATGGCACCAGCCTTTGGGAAAGGAGATCAGCTTTATTCTGTGAGATCAATCTGCATGGAGACGGGGACGTGTGCCCTCAGATCTGTCGTCCCGATTCAGGATTTGGGGCAAAATTTAAGAGGTTAAGGAGAACAGGCTGGCACACGAAAGACGGGTGGAACAGGTTTTGACTGGTGGGCTTCAAGCATTTATGGTAAGGTTTTAAATATTTATGGCAGAGTTCTAAACATTTACGATGGGGTTCTAAACATTTTTGATGAGGTGGGGAAGGAATTTTAACACTGGATCTTCCTGAATGAGGGACCCTTCACTTCAGATAAGAGTCCAACTTTCAAGTTCTTGTCGTGTCCCGGTCATGGGTTCCGTGGGAAGGAGGATCTTTGGTTCTGTAATCATTTCAGGCCACAATTTCTTCTTTTGCACGTGCCCTGGCTACCTGACTTTGCAGATGTTCTGAAAGGCGATTCTTAATCACTCTACTGATAAGAGATAGAATCAGTTGAACTGGTCCTGGAGGGCCCGTGGTTACAAAGGGAGGGCTATAACTTATTTATCTTTGCAAATTCCCAGAACCTGGCACATACATATTTAGAAAATCGCAAGTACCTCTCCAAGAATGTTTGCTGAATAAGTGAATTTTATCCTCACAGCCTCCTGAGGAAATCAGAGGAAGTCTTATCATCATTTTATAGATGAGGAAACTGAGTCTCACGGAGGCCCATTTACTTGCCCAAGCACATGGGATTGAAGACATAAGCTCTAGATACACAAAGAGGCAGAGAAAAGCCTGCACTGTTTATCTAAGAAGAAGAATATACATGGGAGGTAAGAGTAGAATAAATTAGGAGCAAATTTTGGGTGCCTTTAAACATCAACCTGAGAGTTTGAGTGTTATTCCGGAAGCTCTGAAAGTTTGTTTAGTGACTGGGAAGGCAGGAAGCAGAAGAATACAGAGAAATGTGCAAAGCGACATTTTAGAAGGATTATTGGCATAGAGGAAAATACGATGGGATGGAGAATCAAGAAATTAAAGAGTAGTTAAGAGATGCTTTGTGCAGAAATAGAAGGAGGGTAGACATTTGAGAGACTTTAGGAAGAACAAATAGAGCAGTCTCAGTGACGGATGAATGAGGAGTGGGTCAGGGACAAGGAGGAATGAGGGACATTGACTGGATTTCAAACCCACTTCACTGAATGACAGAAAATGGACAGCTATGGGAAATCTGGATGGGAAGCAGACTTTTGACCAAGGATAAGTTCCACTAAAAATAATTGAGTAAGGTGACAAAGGGATACTCAAGTGAAGATGTCCATGTGGCAGTTAGAAATTTGGTGTCAAAATCTCAGAGATTTAGTGGAAGCCATGAAATTAGATGCCATCTCTGAGAAAGTAGAAAATGAGTCAAAGTCAGAACCTCCCAAACTGAAGGAGACAGAGTTGGGTAGCGTAGTGACAACTGAAGCCAAATAAGAGTGTTTCAGAAAGGTAGAAGTGACAGCTCTAGATGCTACAGAAAGGTCAAGGAAAATGAGGAGAAATGGTTGTTGGGTTTCAAGAATAGGCTATCGCTGGTTATCTTTAAAGGACAGTTCAGAAGTGTGGAAAGGGCAGGAAAATTTAAACAGGGTGGGGGCAGTGAAGAGAGGAAGCAATGGGAGGGGAGGAGAGGATTTTGTCCTCTGTGGCAGGGGCTGTTTATTTGTCCCTTTCAGTACAGGGAGATCCGAGCCTATATTTTACGTCAAGAAGAAGGAGCCAGCTCAGAGAGAGACTGAAATACAAAAGAGAGCGTGAGCGATGCTGGGGGAGGCATGACGTGGAAGCAGCAGGAAGGGAGGGGATGGAAGTCCAGGGAGGTTGAGAGAAGGAGGCGGCGGTGGGAGTCTAGCATGAGGGAAGGGAAAGCAGCAAGCAGGGAGGCAAGTCCAAGAGATCACTTTTCTGGAAAAATCAGAAAAATTAATTCCCAGGGTTCAGTCTGGCAAAAAAGAAAGTAGACTCCCCAGGGGACAGAGAGGGTCCCAGATGACAAAGGACTGGATTCAGGTGTTGCCAAGATTTGCCCAAAATGGGAGAGGAGCAAAATCATTTCTAAAGTTAGAATCTCATCTATATATTGCTGACAGTCCAAATAATGTAGTCTCTACCTAGAAAAACAAGGTCATTGAACACTAGTTCTAGAAAGATCCTGAGACTTCATCTGACCCAACTCTCACTTCACCAACTAAGAAAATAAGAGAGGTGAAGTAACTTAACCAATATCACATAGCCAGTTAAGGGCTAAACCTGGACAAGAATCTAGGACTCTTAACTCCAGGTCAAGTGTAATTCCCACCAAATAGCAACTCTGAGTGCTGGATTTCCTGGGATAATTCCAATCACATATCATTTATTCTTTCCAATAATGATTTTATTAAGTCTATAACAAAATATGATTTCATTTTTGTAACTTCAAGTGGCTTTTCATATTAAAAATTTGAAAAAAGCAATAAGCCAGAAAAAGTAAATCATTTGTCAGATGATGTCCCCCAATTTTTGGTTCTGCCATGACATGGCAGAATTATTATTAGCATGGCTCTGGAGTCAGAGAGCCCTGGCTGGGAATCCAGGTAAGCCCACCACTTACTACTTGTGTGACATTGAACCAGAGGCTTGACCTCTGCTGGGAGAGGGTCCTCAGCTCTCAAGGTGCAAAGAGGGGCGGGAGGCAGCAGCCATCAACCACGCTGTCAATATTGCCCTCAGCATGGGAGAAAAGTAAGCGGTGGGTGAGACCCAGAGAGGGAAGCAGGCAAGGCTGCGACTAATAACGTTTTCCCTCTGGAATAATCCCTGTGTTTCAGCCAGAGATGATTTGGAGGTTTTTTGAGAGGCAGACCTGAAGAAAAAAATGTAATTACTTTTTCCTGCACTTGAATTTCAAGGCGATGTCCTTTCGAAGGAAAAAAGGCACTTGAGGAAAGGAAGGGAGGTGGCAGGGAGAGAAATGAAGGATGGAAAAGGATCGTTCGTGCTGAAGCTGGTGACATTTCACCAAAGTGACTCCCTTTGGGAGCAGCTGGTACAAATGTCATTCAGCTGAGACAGTAGGAAGCAAGAGAGTGATGGGCTCTGGAGGAAATAGCATAGTCCTCTCCTCCTCTCACCAGCCACTCCCCTCCACCCAAATGCTGACTCTCTGGGGAAGAAGTCAGGACCATTTAGCTGAGGTCACTGGGCTTGTGGTGGCTACAGACAAGTGGTGGCATTCACCACAGTCATAATGAAGCACAGATCCAACCCCGGGACAGCTGCCCCAACAGCAGGGCCTGAGGTCTCTGTCTGAAGACAGCAAAGCTCTAAACTCTCTCTCTCTTTTGTGGACCAGCAGACCAGGAGAGACAAGGCCATGAAGCAGCTTCCCCCAGAGCATCCCAGGAGAAATGCAGCCACTGATGACTAAAGAGCAGGTGTGAATGTCTAGAACAGGCAACCCTGGGGCTCTTCAAGTTGATAATTTGGGGGCATGAAAGAAGGAAGGAGAAGAGAGTTAAGCCAACCCAGGGTTGAATCCCGCCTTGCCACTTACTATGTGACCTTAGCTAATTATTTAACCTCTGTGCCTCAGTTTCCTTATCTGAGAAAGAGGGATAATATAGTTCATGGAGGTGTTGGAAAGATGAGCCTAGGAGTGAGCACATGCTCGAATGACAGCGTTACATATACAGATGGATTATTAAGGAAGCATCAAATTCATTCACACTGACAAAAAAGCATAGGTCCCTAGCCAAGGTCTCGAAAGGCAGGAGAATGGACATTCATAAAACTCAAAAAAGCTTGATGAGACTGCTCTTTCGGGCTACTGATGTCCCAGACAGTGGCTGCATATCTCCAGAGATTGATGAGAACTTCAGAACTAATGTATCCTTCTGGGGCCTGAGATGCTTGTCCCACTGGCAAAACCACTTCTTAAAAATCTATTTTTGTTTTTTATTTACTTTCAATATGATTTATCCCTCCACATACTTTTCGAAACTATTCGCTGCAACCGATTGCAGCATAATGTTTGGCACCAGGTAAGTGTGCACTTACTATTGAGTGGGTCCTTGATGCCCTTGTGAGGCCCCACCTGAATCTGCTGTCCAAATGCTGATCTGGAAGGTCCTGGCCCTTCTAGAAATCAGTGGTGTCTAGTATAAACCAAGGCCTTGTAACTACCATTTAGGACTGGTTCCTATGAGGACTCTAGCAGATACATTCAAAGAAATAGCTTTGGAAAAGATTGAAAACATCAAGCTTAGAGCAAGTTTTCATCAAACACCAACTAACATAGTCACAAGCAAGAGAAAGCCAGGTGGAGAGAAAACTTATTGAACAAGTTAGAAATGAGTTTCTTCATTCTGGCAAATGCAGGTGATTCGTATGGTTCTGTTTTAGGAGCAGAGAAGAAAAATTGCTCAACAAACTAAGGCTTTCTTTCTGATTTTGAGAAAGCAATCATATATTGAATCTCACTTGTCAGAGGCTCCTTGCTCAGGTGGAATGATAGAAAACACAAGGGCTGTGTCTCCCAGCAGAGCAAGATTTGAATTCTAGCCCTAAGACTTTCTGTGAACACTTAAATGAGTTGCTTAGCCTTCCTGGACCAGAGGTTTCTCATCTGTAAAAGGAAATAACAAATGGCCAGAAGCCCCAAAGCTATGCTAACGATCCAAAAAGATTTAAACTATAATTGAAAAATTTAGGTTAAGTTGAAAGATGCTTCTTACTCAAGGTTCCAATGATTGGACTTTGTTTGATATTTTGGAGTTTTTGTTGTTGTTGCGTGTTTTTGTTTTTAATAGAGAGCTCTGTTTTTTAAAGGAAGATCTTTTAGTTTCAGCTAAACATGTCTTTGGGAAGCAAACTCTCGGGACCTGAAGACAATAACCAAGGTCTCCTAATTGAAACTAAAATACCTACAAGGGAATAAGCTGGCACTTGAGTGCTGACTCGTAAGCCTGATTACACAAAGTTCAGTATGAGAAGGAGTTTCTGACATCTGCAGTTCCCTAACGACGGAATGCATTCTTTCACTACAAAGTGAATTTCCTGCGTCTCTTCTGGTCCTCTGCTGGAACATTGTAGAAAAGGATTCCCAGATTGCAAGGAAGGTTGACTATAGGGTCCTTGTCTACACATTTGCTCACTGTTAATACTTAGGGAGGAACACACCACTGAGTAGCTAAGGAGGGGCACACAGGGTGAGGGACCCAGCCTAACCATGTTTTCTTGCAAATTAGGTGCTGTGACAACTCAGGCACTGAAACATACAGACACAGTATCTGTGTTTAATTAACAAGCTGGAGAAAACAAATGCTAATAATTGATTGATGCATGAGAATGAGTCTTTGGGAAAACACCCAGCAGAGTTCTGCCTGCCAGTTTCCCTTTGAGGCAGTGATTAGCATTCCACAGCTCCCAAAAGAAACTTCTACAGAAATGGTCTCAACTCCAAATAGATGCTGCCCTTGGCCCAGGAGGAGGGAAGATGAGGATGTGGTTCTCTATGTCTCCAGTTATCCACAGGTGCTACCCTGAGTCTCTCTGGGTTGGGTAAGCAACATGTGTCACAACAGGCATGCTTCTGTGACCCATTTACCAAGGAACCAGTAAGGCTGCGTGTTGTGAGTGGGTCCAGACCGGAAGTAGCAAGGGACAAGCAGCCCTGCCACTGGGGCTTTGACCCAGCAGACACAACCTCACTCAAAGTGTCTGTGGCAAATCAGGAGGCTGTACGGGACCTCTGGAAGCCCCGGTAGGGGAATCACAGCACAGACCTCCAGGGTATGGGAGTAAAGACCTGCCCTCCTCTCCTTCTGAGAAGCCATTCCCAGCTTGTTACTGGGCCGCAGCAGATACTAAACACCTAACCAGGAAATATCAAGCGACCACGGGACCTGAGTTTCCCCTCATGAACCTGGTGCTATCTGATCCTCCAAATCAATGAAGCTGAACATGCACAATAGCATTCTGTCACCAAAAGGAAGAAGCATATTCGAGGAGCTGAAGTCACAGTGGACCTGCCCAGCGGGAGTGGGAGCCACCTGTGAGAAGAGGCTGTTGCTGGAGACACCAGCGGAGGTCACCGTAACCCATCAAGTCCGTGCTCTCCAGGCAATAGACATCCTCTTCCAGCCAGTGAGTTACATGAGGACCAGCCCTTCTCACATAAAATAGTAGAGCAGTGCTTCTCAGCCGGGAGCAATTTTGCACTCCCCCCACCCCAACCCCCCCCCCACCCCCACATCTGAAGACAATTTTGAGTGTCACAACTAGGGGGTGCTAGAGGCATCTAGTGGGCAAAGGGCAGGGATGCTGTTAAAAAGCCTACAATGCACAGGACAGCACCTCCTGCAGCCTAACAAAGAATTATCTCACTCAAAATGTCAAGAGTGGCAAGGCTGAGAAAACTTGCTGTAGAGGAAAGGAAAGAAGAGAAAATAAAGGAAATCAGAGATTAACATATACCCAACCAAAAATAAACACAGGTACAAACTTTCTTGTTTCTACAACTCCTTACAATGTCATGGTGGGTATTCTTTCACTACCCATCCTGTTTCTTCTGTGTGCACGTTAATACTCCTGGGCATCCTCGGAGTTTTATCGCCAGGAAGAGTTTGAGTCCCTGCCCTGAGTATTTACTTATATCTCCCTAATCCTGCCCCAGACCCCAATTCCAGAGGACAACAGTCCTAGGACACTCACAGGAACACTTTTCCTACCACCCACCAATCTGATCTAGACATCCCAGATGGGAATATTTTTGGCTCAAGTTCATTTTCATCCATGCAAAAGATAAGGATATTTTATATTTGCATTATATTCCTACTCTTCATCTATGAATTCAGTATTAGAAAAACTTCTTCATTCATTAAATCAACAAATATTTTTTGAACACCTGCCATGTGTCAGATGCTAGGCAGGTGGATGTCACAATGGTATAGAGAGACCAAATTTCTGCCTGTCTTCACAGAGTTTACAGGCTATGGTTCTGTGATCACCGTTATCATTTTCATCATAGGTTTATTGAAACAAGAGGCCAGAAGAACTTACATCTCATCCAGTTCCTTCCCCAAGACCTGTGGTGCCCTCAGGTCATCTCCTGCCCTGAACCTAACCTGCCTGGAACCTATTGGTTGAGGGAAGCAGCAGGCACCATCCCCTTGTTCGTCACTGTCTTGAGAAGCTCTTCTCCACAACTTTTCCACCATTCCATGCCTGGCTTATGAGTTGCCCTCCCATTGTCTGCTTAGCCTGGGACTCTGAAGGATGTACTGGGGAAAGGCCAATGCACACACTTAAAATGGAAGCAAAAATGCCAATGTCCTTGAAGAGGCCAGAACACCCTCGCTGTAACTTGCTGAGTTCCCTAGCCTAATATTCCTCTCTTGCCACCCGGAGTAGAACGACTGTTCTCTGAGGGTCCTTGGATTGTTCCCAGTGTGAGCTTCCAGCTTGAGCCAAACTTGCGCACACTTCTGGCCTTCAGTTTGTCTAGGAATCTCTGCTGACTTGGAGGGGCAACTTGCCAGAAGCCCTTCTTCACCAGGGTCCTAGAACCCACCTGGAAAAGAATAAGGGAGTTGGGAAGAGCTGTTCTGAAGTCCGGCTTAAGAGAGAGACATCCACAGGGGTGTCTTACGCTTGTTCATTGTTCCGCTTCCATTGCCTCACCTTCTGATGCCCATGGTAGCCCCTTCTGTGATGGTGACTTCCTATTGGGCTTCCTATCATCTGTACTTTTCAACTTGTGCTTAATGTCATGAAGTGACATCTTGCCATTCACTTTATATCAGAACACTTGATAGTACCCCTTTGTGGTTAGAATGCACCCAGAATTGTGGAGTTTTCCACTTTTCTTATGTTCATGTATTTATATTATTCAGGAAATATTTATTGAGCATCTACTCTATGCCAGGCACTCTTTTAGACACTTGGAGTTTACATTCACAGAGGAAGTGGTGACAGAAAATAAACAACTTAACAGAGGTACAAAAACACTGAAGTGAGGTGAGGGATAGAGTGATGGGGATGGGAGCAGGGACACAACAGTCGGAAGGCTGCAGGTGGAGGCGTTGGCCTTCCATAGAGCAGGGCCTGCTCATCCGTTACACAGGATGGAGGCAGCATACAGGGCTCTCAGAAGACAGTAGGTTAATGAATTTGGTGATGGACAAATATAGTTCCATTCTGATATCTTCTATTTTCTTGGAAAAATGAAATGTAGGTTGTCAGTTGCCAAGAGAGGAGAGGGCTTTTGGAGGTTGAGGAGAGAGTGAGCAAAAGGATAGAAAGCCCCTTACAGACTTGAAGAGTAAATTAAATAAAAACACGTAGTAGGAGAGCTGAGGATCCACTTGAGCTTAGAAGGATCAAGTTAACGTGTGCTGGTTTTTTCCTGCGCAAAGGCAGGAGTGAAGGAGCAGACTTGGGTCAACCAGTGTTGACGTAACAGAAGGGTGAGGTGTTAGGGAGTTCAAGATGCAGGCAAGTCCTTGGGGCTGAGCACAGTCCTCGATTCCTCTGCCCTCACAGTGAGTTCCCTTCAGGACTTTTTTCTTCCCTAAGAACCTCAATGCAGGACCATCCTTATCTGTCAGGAAGTTCTTATACTACTGAAATTTGAAAGGCAAAGGGTTAGGATCTAGGTCTCTTTTCTGAGGAAGCTCCTAGGCCCTTTATGCCCCCACCTCTTTCCCAGGAGTCAGCTCTACCCACCAAGGAATATAGGAAAGGGCAAACTTTGCCAAGTCACAAAGCCTGAGCTGTCCCCAAGCCCCCAAACAAATAGGGGCCCACCGTGAGGATTTCCCCCCAGTATTCAAGAGCTGCTCCATGGCATCTTTCTCCATCCACCTCCCACTGGGTGAGACATTGGGGTGGGCTAGAGGCCCTGCATTAGCTAGTGGAGGCATGAGCTAGTGAAAAACAAATGACCTATTTGTTCCCTCATCTGGTAGAGCTCACGGAAACTTGGGTTGCACTCTTCATTTCCACAGATTTCAACGAGACAAACCAGCCACTCTGCAATTTAATAAGAATGATGTAGGCCATGGCTTAAAGATACTGCTATTCGTGTGCAGAAAAGAGTCAGAAGAGCTGGTGCAAAGACAGCTAAGACTTGGCTTTGGCAGAGGAGGTGAAACAGATGTGGAGATGAGGGGACAACCGTGTAAGGCATTGGTGGCATGTATGTGATTAATAGGCTAGTCCCTAAAAAGCAACAGCATGCAAGGTTGGCTCCAGTGCCCTTGCTTTTTGCTCTGCGTCCTCCTCGTCCCCAGCCAGACAGCCAATGCCCTCAGGCTGGCCCTCCTGTGGAGACCACATTGCCCTGCCATCTGGGCCAGCTGCCCACACTTCCCTCCCCAGCCCTAATCAAAACCAGTTTCCACTTCTGAGCACTCATAGGAGACTACCGCTAAGCTGATAAATTAATTCAAGCTAATGCAAATTATGGCTTAATATGTTACCCTTCCCAGACAACATTTACATTTCTAAAAGCAGCTTCAGTTCCTTAAATCTAAGGGAGTGACTATCATGGAAATGTCGAGCATTGTGGCAGGCAGGTAGGGGAGGCTGTGGAAAAACATTAGCATTTCTAGGGCCCTCAGAGGTCAGACATGGGAGGTCCCATCTGTTCTTTCTGATCATCAAGTACCTCGTGGGCCAAGAGGCACCAGTGTCAAATCTTCCTCTAAAACCAGGAGATTTCTATCTTAAGAAAATATGTTTATAATGCACTTACTTGGCTATTGCCTGTATTACTTTAACATATGCAGATGAGATTTTTCTGTGCAATCAAAATAAATCTATGATAGTAGTTTGCTTCATTTCCTCTTCTGCACTAGGGAATGTGACTTCCCCCAGGACAGAATAGAGAAGAGGAGACATCTGCCCATCACCAGCACAGGAGACCTCTTTCCAGAACTGGCAGCCCTGCCCAGGCCACTACAGGGCTTTCTGTGCTGATCCGGGTGCCAGGCAGGAGGATATCAGCTAAAGCCTGCTCCAGCTGCCTCCGTGCTCCTGGGAGAAGCAAAGGGGAGACCTAGGCTCCCAGAGGACTCAGCTACAGAAAGAAGTTCTGGCATGTGCCATGTAACTTCCACTTCTCCAGAAAACACTGTGGTGATGCGTGAGTCTGTACATCAGGGAACCAAACTTGTTGATGTCAAGGTTTATTGTGAGAAGCCCTAAGCTTGGCACAGAGATGGTAGTTAAGGCCCAAACAACAGCTTCCCTCAACGTCTCTCAACTTTCCTTGGTCTGTGAATGAAACAAAATCCAGCCTTCTGCTTTTCTAGACACTCATCATGCCCCCCCACCCTAGAATGGAGAGAGACTGACCCCTGATGTGCCAGAGTTAGCAGGCACAGGGACAAAGACAGGGTTACTGCTCAAGGAGCCCTGGAAAACCTGAAGACCTAGACTGAACAGCAGGCATGGAGGGGGCTGCTCATGCAATGACAATGTCCACCAAGGCTCACAGGGACCTCTGTGGCCTCCATAGCCACTCATCCATTCATCCATCCATTATGCAGTCATTGGTTATTCATTAGCTAGAGGAACCAGCAGGCAGCCCAGCTCCAGGTCACAACTGACAGCTTCCAGGAAGGGTGAGACACATCAGTTCTCCAGATGATACATTCGCTACTCATCGGTGAGCTGGGGCATGGTGTTACCATGAGGAATGTGTTTGTCTTTGGGGGTTAAGGCAGAGCCCAGCACTACGAGGACAAAGCAAAGAGCTGCTACCTGGTTCCCACTCTGATGGGAAATCAGAAGCACCCGTCACTTCCCCACTACGGGCCAGTTATCTTATTCCTTCTACAGACACAATGCTCTCCTGAGTTAATCTTCCACTAAATGTCTCCATGCTTCTGGAACTTCAATTACAGCCCCTCCTCCCCCAGGCAAATGCTGCCACCCTGCAAATGCAGTTTAAATCATCACGCACAGTTTTTTCCTGTGCTTCCTCATGCTGGTAGTGTCTTTCCATTTCCACTCTTTTCAAGGGCGCCATTCAATTTGTCTTGCCTTCCTTCCTCTCCACATCAGCCCAGCACACCAAGGTTCCCTCCAGCTTTCGGTCTCTCTGAAGGCTCCTCTCCCTCCCACTCTCATCTCAAAGATTCTCTCTGATTTCTGCTTCTGGTTTCCACCTCCCAGTTCTCAGCTGCTGACACTTGCTTTGAATCCCTTTCTTGTTTTCTGCTGCTCCATAGGATTCAATGCATCAAACTCTGCTCTGATTCCCCAGGCCTCCTCTGATTCCCCATTGCATTGAACCCTCCTGATTCTCTGAAATGTGGATATACACCCACACCCCACAACTGCTGCATCTTGTGCAAAACCTAGATATTGGCTCCCTTTGGTTCTCACTTCCAGGATGGCTTCTAGGGGCCACAGGCCATATCACAGCCCCATGCCCTGACTTCACCTAGGAGGGGAGGTCATACACACCTCTCACTGCCTTTTTTTTCCTAGAAATGGAAGATGGAGCATGAGCACTTCTAGTATGTGCTTTACTTCCTCAGGATGGAGAGGACAGAAGACCCTAGAAGGTTGGCATCCCAGTTCCATGAAAGGCAACTCTACCAGGTTGCTTGCCAAGGCCCCGTGGCCCCTACCACCCTCCCTGACATTCATAGCAGCAGCCCCTTCCCTCTTTGCCTTGGAGACAGTGGGATCACCAAACTTTACAAAGAAGAGGTCACTCGAGGCTGAACACTGTCCCCGTCACTGCTGCACATGTTTCTCCTGCAAGTCTGCGATGGAGCACTGTTTTCCTTTACATGGTAAATTTTTTTTTTCTTTTTTGGACTTCAAGTGCAGAAAGAGCTGAGTAAATCGTGTTCCTCTTTTTATGATAAATCATCCTCCCTTAGTGTTAAAGAAACAGTGAAAAGGAGCAAGGAAATAAAGAAGGAGGGCTTCTCATTTAAAATATTCGTTGACTAGCAGTCCTAACTCAGACCTTCCCTCATTTGCCCCTAAAATATAAAATCGCAGGAAAAAATCAAAGATACCCAAAAGTCTTAAAAACTAAGACTTACTGTTAACCTCTTGCTTGAATTCAGAAGGAGACTCTGCTAAATACCAGCTCAGTGGAGCTGAGTGTGAAATAGGTGGTGAGGCCAGGCCATCAGCCAGGAGGAAATGGGTCTCCCATTCTGGAAAAGGCAAAATTTATGGAGACAGTGAAAAATCAGTGGTTGCCAGGGGCTAGGGGAGAAGGAGGGAGGAATTGGTGAGCACAGAGGCTTTTTAGGGCAGTGAAAATACTCTGAATGATACCATAACGGTGGATACATGTCGTTATACATTTGTCCAAACCGACAGAATATACAACACCAAGGGTGAACCCTAATGTAAACTATGGTCTTTGGGTGATAATGATATGTCAACGTGGGTTCATCAATTGCACAGTGATACAAATATATCACTCTGGTGGAGGATGTTGATAATGGGGGAGGCATGTCATAAATAAATGAAAAGCAATAGGATATATTGGAGTAAATGAGGAAGCCATTTGGTGGTAAATCTAATTCAGCCTGACCTTGTTTTTCCAAAATGGCCTGACATGGCCTGTTTAGCATGCATTGTTCATCTGCTTTAAATATTTGCTATGTCCCAAAGCCAAGAATGATGCCCTTAAAGATAAGGATGTAACTTCCCTCCATATCGTCATTTCTTTAAGGATAAGCATCTCTTCCTCGAAACTAAGGATTAATTATTGACCTGCTCTGCTCACCTTGTGATCACTCACCTGCTAACCACCAACCTGCTGTGCCAGCTCAGCATCTCAAGACAGTAGTAAAAGAGATATTCCTGTCGTATGTGATGTATGCTCTTTGTTCCAAGACTGCATATAACCACTCTGTACACCCCACTTCTTTGGTGCCCTTCCTTCCTTGGGGAAGGAAGGCCCCAGGCTAGAGTCCTCAAACCTGGCTCATAATAAACTCACCCCAATTTTTACTTATAGATTGATTACGTATTATTTGCATCAACACATGAATGGGGCAGAGAGTATATGGGAAATCTCTCTACCTTCCCCTCAACTTTACTGCAAACCTAAAAATGCTCTAAAAAATAATCTGTTCAATATATTTAAAAGATATATAACTGAGTTAAGAATGGGAGAAGTTATTTGCTGACTACTGAAGTCTACTAAAGGTAAATCTAAATAATTACCATAAGCATAATTGCAAACTAAATGCAAATGTCAGAAATAATTCTTGAAAGAGAAGACACATAACACAAAAATAAACACATTTTTTCATTAATATACTGGATTAATAAAACTCCAGTTTACATTAAAACAGATGGAAAAGTACGGAGGGAAGAGGAAAGTAGAAAAGTGATAGTGAAAAAAAGTAAAATGTATGTCAAATTTCTTATCCTATATGTCCATAGTCAAAAAACGTTATTTTATTTGCTATTTTTATCCTCAAAAAATATATAAATAGATTTCCATTTGTGAGATTATGATGGGCTAAAAATTTGAACCAACACTATTGCTGGAAAAAACTAAAAATTCCAGAAAGATATTTATTAAATCTCTTTAAAAGCAGAAAAGACCTGACAGCATACAAGAAATTACCAGGCCAAAGTGTGAGTGAGATTAGAAATCCAACCAGGAAAACACAACAATTAAGCAGACTTTGTCCTGAGAGTGTCTATCTCTGCGAAGTTGAGCTCCACTTTTGACATCAAACTTCAGTGCCTGAACTAGACAAAAGGGACAGGTGTCACTGCAACATTTGTCTGGTGACCCCCTCCTCCCCTACATACACACACAAAGCTGGGACCCTAAAAGACTCCATCTTCAAGATAAGGGTGAAGTAGAAGTAAGCCTCCCCCTCCACCACCATCCCTCATGACCACCACCCAGTCTACTAGTAGAAAAGTTCCTTGGCATTGGTCAGAAGAGGGTAGAAAGGGTGAAGGCAAAAGTTACCTGAGAAGTTGCAGATATAAGCAGCTCCTGAGCAGATCTGTAGCTGAAATTCACATAATCTGGTTGGCCGGGGTGGGGATTGAGGAGTGGACCTCAGGTCGTGAATTTAATCTAACGTGGTTCCAGATGGGCAGTTCCCCTAGGCATGCAGCAGAAGTAAAAATAAATCCTCTCTGAAGAATGCACCTTCATACTATGCCTCAAACAATCTCTAAAAATAATATTTATCAGGGCAATGACATTCATACAGTCAAAAATAATAAAACAGGTAAAGTAAGAGGAGTGAAAACCAGCAGAAACAACAAAGAGCAGAGACAGATCAGCAAAAACTTCAGACACTGGAATTATCAAGCTAGCCTAAAATTCTTACTATGTCTAAGAAATGAAAGATCAGTTTTTAAATATCTGCAATAAATCTCTGCAAGGAAGCTGTAAAAAATTATAGCGTATGTTTTTTAAGAGAGAGGAGGGGAGTGGCAATAGTTGAAATGATAATGGCTGAGAATTTTGCAGAATTAATGAAAGATACCAATTCACAGATTTAAGAAGCCAAACAAATTCCTAGAAGAATTTAAATAAAAAGAAATCCACACCCAGTCCCAGCATAGATAAATTGAAGAACACAAGAGAAAAAAAAAGTTTTTTAATCCTAAAAGATAGATTACTTCAACGGAGCAACAGTTACACTCATAATCAACTTCTCAACAGCAGCAGTGGCACCCAGAATTCAAAAAAGTATCTTCAATGCACTGAACAGGAAGCAAATGCCCATCTAGAAATCTATTATTGGCAAAAAAAAAAAAAAAAAAAGTATATTTCCAAGATGAGGGTGAAATACTGACAGCTTCAGACCAACAATAACTGAGAATTCACCATGAGCAGAGCTTAACCAAAGGAAACTATAAAGGATGTACTTCAGGCAGAAAGAAAGTAATCCCAGATAGAAGGACTGAGATTAAAGAAGCAATGGAGATGGGTGCAGCTGGTGGCATAGTGGTTAAGTTCACATGCTCTGCTTTGGCGGCCTGGGGTTCATGTGTTCAGATCCCAGGCATGGACCTACACACTGTTCATCAAGCCATGCTGTGGCGTCATCCCACAAACAAAATGGGGGAAGATGGGCACAGACATTAGCTCAGGGCCAATCTTCCTCACCAAAAAAGAAGAAGAAGAAATGAAGAACTCAGAACATAGTGAATATGTGGGTAAAGCTAAACATTGAGTATATTAAAAGGTAGCATTAAATACTATTAATAAATAGTAATTAATACTATTAAATAGTGTTAAAGGGATAAAAAAAGAAAGAATTACTACATGACAATAATAATATATAAGCCAGGAAGGTGGTGGAAAAAAAATATTCTAAGGTTCTCATATTATCCTAAGGAGACAAGAGATATCCATTAACTTCAGACTTTGATAAATTAAGTGCCCATATAATAATTTCTCAGGTCTCCACCAAACGAATAGAAATGGAGTAAATACTTCCAAACTGGCTGAAAGAAAAATAAAGTTATTCTTTAAAATCCTCCATAAATCCAAACAAATGCAAGAAAGGGGAGTAAAAGAAACATAGACCAGGTCGAACAAACGGAAACCACAGAATAAGGTGGTGGATTTAAATGCAAACATGTCAGCAACGACATTAAATCTAAATGATTGAATGTTCCAAATAAAAAACAAAGACAGCCATGCTGGACTAAAAATAAAAACCTTGCTATATCATTCTCGCAAAAAAGCACATCAAAACTTTAAGGATACAGAAAGGTTGAAAGTAAAAGATAGTGTTTATATAGTTATTTGCTTAATAATTGTTCAATACAAAACATGTATTTTATGCATTTTTCTTTAATATCACAGTAAAAACAGTTTAAAGTACATATTTAAATGTTTCTAATACTTAAAGGTAACCAGTAACATCATATGGAAAATAGGACGTATTTTCCAAATCACTAAAAGCATATAAAACATATTCCATATAGCTTAAGACAGAAAACAAAGAAAAAGCAAAGAAGCATAAAAATGGAAAGCATAAAATAGGTGGCAAATATAAAAATAAATAAATCATTCATGAGATAAATAAAAGAAGTTTAAATACCCTATTAAAATAAAAATATTCTCCAATTGTAGTATGAATTCAAATCCTACTACATGCTGCCTACAAGAAATAGACACAAAGCAGAATAGCAAAAAAATGGTATGAAATTTTAAAAATGAGTAAAGATTTTTCAGGCAAGTGCAAAATGATGCAGCACAGAAATAGCAATGTTAAATTCTGAAAAGGTTTTATTCCGAGCAGAAAACATTCAAAAAAACATAAAACGTCACCTTATATTTGTAAAAGTCATAATCCACAATGAAAATATAATAGTCATAAATTTTTATGTCAAATAATTCAGTATCAAATTACAAAGAGCAAAAATTGTTGGAAACACAGGAAAATTGGTAAACACCATAATTGTGGAATACTTAAACACCAACCCTTTCTTGATAGATTAAGGAAAGAAAAATAAGACATAGAGGATTTGAATAATAAAATTAATAGGATGGAATTAATAGAAATACATCAAACGATGTACCCTACAATCATCAAATACACCTTCTTTTCATGTGCTCATGAATCATTTATAAAAGTTGATACCGAGCTAGAAAGAAAGCTTCAATAAGTTCCTAATGCATATATTGTGGAAGCAACATTCTCTGAAAACATCATAAAACTAGGAATTAATAAGAAAAATGTTTAGGTGAAAAAACCTAGAAACTTAAAAACAAATTCCTAAATGAAATATCTCAAAGAGAGAAAACTAAAAATAAATAATCAGAGATACACAGATGTATATAGAGAGTGTTGTTTTTATTAGTGGAATATATGAATTCACTTTAAAACTCAACAACAGAGGTATGGTGAAAAAATATTATGACTCTTCTCTTAAGCATTTGATGGGAAGTTTTTCTCAGAATTTTAATGGCATGAAAAAACTCATGACATGATATGAATGGTTAATGAATAGTATTGAATTTTATATATATTACACGCAATAATTATTACAGATAACATCAAATATATATACATATGTGTATGACATAAATGGACTGAATGTTTGTGTCCTGCAAAATTCATATGTTGAAGCCCTAAAGGCCAGTGTGGCTGTATTTTTGAGATGAGGCTTCCAAGGAAGTAATTAAGATTAAATAAGGTCGGAAGGGTGGAGCCCTGATCCTATAGGATCAGCGTCTTACAAGAAGAGACACCAGAAAGCTCACTCTGGCTCCCTCTCTCCACCTCCCGTACCCCCGGGAGCAGGCAGGCACCAAGGAAAGACCACGTGAGGCCAACAGCAAGAAGGCAGCTGTCTGCAACACAAGGAGAGCGTTCTCGCCAAATACCAACCCTACTGGCAACTTGATCTTGGGGTTCCAGCCTCCAGAACTGTGGGAAAATAGATTTCTGTAGTTTAAGCCACCCAGTCTGTGATATTTTGTGATAGCAGCCCAGGAAGACTCAGACAACTTCGAACTGAGCCTAGGGGAAATGGCAGCAAACTCCTGACCCGCTAGATATTGCTGGGCTATAGAATTACTTTTCTTTATGCTCTATTGTGAATATAACTTTCATAGTTAGAGTAGAGGGTGGGTGCCTAATCAACAAAAGAAAAAAAGACAGTACTGTCTACTGAGAAAAGGCTGAATCTGCTCATCTTATTACTTGCACACACCACTGGGAAAAACTACTCTTGGGAAGTTGACACAGGACACTTGGTCAATGAAAAATTACATGGAAACTGAGGACCTGAGAACTTGGAATAAAAACTGGTAAAGATGATAGAGGAGAATCTTCTGCTCTCCTTTGCAGGAAAAGTTTTTAAGTTTTTAACACATATATATATTTGTATATAGGTATGTATCCGCCACGTGTTTTCATTAAATTTTCTCATTTAAACGCTGCAACATCTATAGTACCAGAAAGACTATTATAGCCATTTTACAGATTAGAAGACTGAGGCTGGGAGAAATGGGACCAATGCCAAAGCTGGGACACCAGCTCTGGTCCTGTGATGTCAAATCCAATGTTCTTCCTCTATCAAGCTGCCTGAAACTTTTCTGGCTCAGAAGCAACTTTGGAATCTCCCACTCCATGTTGGAGGAAAGCTAAGATTTGACATAGAGCTTCCATATATTACTATTTCATTGTGCCTCTGTCTGTCTCAATATTGCCTAAAATGTGAATTCCTTTTTTTTTTATTGGTGAGGAAGATTGGCCCTGAGCTAACTGCCAATCTTCCTCTTTTTTTTCTTTTTTCCCCCCAAAGCCCAAGCACATAGTTGTATATCCTAGTTGTAGGTCCTTCTAGTTCTTCTGTGTGGGATGCTGCCTCAGCATGGCTTGATGAGCAGTACATAGGTCCATGCCCAGGACCCCAACCATGGAATGCCAGGCCGCCAAATCAGAGCGTGCAAACTTAATCACTACACCACTGGGCCAGCCCCTAAAATGTGTATTCTTGTAAAAAGATTGTTTCTAACTGATATTTAAAGAATGCGGGTGATCCTCTGACTCTAAAGTACAGATATCTTGGCATTTGGAAACCAGGTCAAGAGGCAGTGTAGACATACCCTTAATATATAACTCCTGGCTCCACCTCATACCTGCCGTGTGACCTTGAACCAGTTCTAAACCTCCATGAGCTTCAATTTCCTCATCTATACAATGGGGTTAATGAGAAGTATTTGAAAATATTATAGTGAGGATGACAGGTAATGTATGCCTAGTTTCTAGCACAGAATAGGCCTTTCGTAAAGCAAGCCATTAGTTTCCCTTATACGGTATTTAGAGAGCACATTCCCATTTACAAACCATTTCACATAAGTTATCTCATCAAAGCCTCAAAATTCAAATTCGGAAATGATGACATTGAGGCTTCAACAACAATATTCCACTGTTTATATATACACCACATTTTCTTTATCCATTCATCCATCAATGGACACTTCATCCATCAACAGACGCGTCATCCATTTCTCCATCCATCAATAGACACTTAGGTTGTTCCCATGTCTCAGCTATTGTAAACAATGCTGCAAGGAAATGGGGATGCAGATATCTTTTTGAGATAGTGATTTTGTTTCCTTCAGGTAAATACCTAGAAGTGGCGTTCCTGGATCATATGGTAGTTCTGTTTTCAATTTTTTGAGGAGCCTCCATACTGTTTTCCATAGCGGCTGCAGCAATTTACATTCACACCAACAGCTGCCACACCGTCTTGACTCTTCTGCAGATTCTGAGGCTGGTTCCACTAAGCTCTGCTGCACCACCCAGCATGGCATCAGTCCCTCCCATAGCATAAAAGCTCACCATCCAGAAGAGGTACTTGGAGGGTTTTTTTCTGCTAATTAGGGGCTTTTCTAAGTTGATTCCTTTGGCTCTGGTAGATGATGACTGATCCAACACAAGCTCAGCTAACTAGACACATTTCCACCTGAAGAAAACTTTCTGACTCCATTCCCTGCTTTCTTGCACTACTTCTGGCAGGGTCCTATCTGAGCCCCTTCAAAGAAGCTAGAGACAGTGTGGTACAGTGTGGTGGCCCCCAAACCTGGCTGACTATCAGCTGATTCCCTTTCTATACAACACCCCAAGCACCCTTCCCAGAGTTATGATTCACTAGGCCTGGAATGGGACGCAGGAAACCGAATTGTTTTTAAGTTTAAAATTGAAATGGCTCCCTATATACCTATTGGAATAGCTAACATCAAAAAGACTGACCGTACCAAGTATTATGGGACGTGGAATAACTGGAACTTGCACACACTGCGGATGAGAATGTAAAAAGTTAAGCATACACCTACCATATGCAGCCATCTCATACACCAGCCATTTTACTCCTAGATATTTACCCAAGAAAAATTAAAATGAAAGCACAAAAAGGCATACATGAATGTACACATCAGCTTTATTCATAATGGCCCCAAATTGCACACAACCTAAATGTCCAGCACCAGGTGAATGATGAAATGAATCATGGTACCACCATACAATGGACTACTCCCCAGCAACAAAAAAGAATGAACTATTGATACATGCAACAACATGGATGAATCTCAAATAGTCATATCACATGGAAAAAGCCAGACCTCTTCCTCCAAAAAAGACTACATACTATAGTGTTGCATTAATATGAAATTGTAGAGAATACAGGCGAATCTATAGTAACAAGAAGCAGATCATGGGTCGTCTGGGGAGAGAAGAGGGAGGTAAGAAGGGCAGTTGGGAGGGACTACAAAGGGCCACAATGAAACTTTGGGGGTGATAAATATGTTTATTGTCTTGACTGTGGTGATGGTTTCACAGTTGCATACATATGTCAAAAGTTACCAAATTATATACTTTAAATATGTTCAGTGTATTGTACCTCAATTTTTACAAAATCTAAAAGGCCTTCCAGGGAGGGACCGGCCGAATCTTAAAGAGAAGCCACTGGACTCAAGTTATCGACCAGGTACACCACACCATGACCACCCCCACCACCACCAGGTGGCACAAATCCCAAATATGTACTTTAAGTGCCACCCTGAACTCTTTAAACAAACATCTAAAATAAACATGGACTTAAAAATAAATTGACACTAAATATTTTCATTTTGGATCTTTTTGTTAACTCCTTGATTCAGATAGCTGGTACTGAAGGACTCTGGAGAAAAGTATCTGCTGCCATTGTGCATTAATGACCACCTGCAGGCCTAGCACAGGGTTGGGTTCCCTGCGGTAGAGGGGTGAGGGGAAGGGACTAGAGAAAAACAAATACAACACAACCCTGCCCTAGAGGGAATGTGTCCTAGTGGCTTACAGCTTGGGCTCAGCATTCTGACAGCTCAATCAATAGCTTGGTGACAGTAAGAAAAACACCACATTGTATAACTGAATTTTTCATTTTTCATAAAATTAGGTTGTATCACATGGACAGACAGAGGTTGGCACCAAAACCTAAGTTAAGGTGGTGCTCTTGACGAGCAGAGCAGAAATATCACCCCCCAGAGAGAGCCCGTTGCCCAGTGTGGGGAGCGTGAAGAGACAAGGCTCACAGGAAGACTAGGAGGAAAGTACAAGGAGGGAGTTTGATGTGGCAGAAAATTGGCCTGAAAGGGACCTTGGATTTTTAAACAGGAGAGGGGCAAGTTCAGATACACATTTTAGAAAAATAAATCTAGAAGATGGATCAGCATTGGGATGAGACTGAGGCCCAGCAGACAATTAGGAGGTTTTTGCAATCATCCAAGACACAGCTGATGAAGCACTGACCCACAGGGAGGGAAAATTGATCATGTGGAAGTAAAAAACAACTTAATTTGGTTATCTTCTCTGGATTCCTTTGAAGGAACAAATAAAAAGTTGAATTCATCTAATATTTTAGTTAAGAGCAAGGAACAAATTTTATTCAATAAATACAGAGATATTTTAAACACAGTTAACATTGGGAAAGGCAGTCTCATGAATGTGCCTTCTTTCAACCCCTACTCAGCTGCGTAAGAACGGGCCTGGGGGGGAACACCTCCTTACTGAGACAGAGAGCCCTCACAGCCTGTGCTGAACTTATCACCTTGTGTGGGATTATCGTTCCCTGTTTCAGACTCAATGTGTGTCCCTTTGTTCTGCTCAAGCATGTGTGTCATATGGGAGTTGGCCAACCTCACTACTATATCTGTCCCCTGTGGGGAGAGGACAGGGTCGTCCTGCTGCAGCACAAGAGGGGTGTGTGTGGGCCAATTGCTTTGCATTGGCTGCTGAGAGGGACCTGCTGGCTGTTGGGGACTAAAGCCAACTATTGGAGCTGATCTTGCTCTGTTTCTTCTCTATGTAAGCAAAGCATTGTTCCATCCAGTGCTTGACTATGTTGCCTTTTCCTTGGTGTCTCCAATACCAAAATGCAGTGGGCAGAAGTGCTCAGACGTCTGCTCCTCATGATAGGCAAAAGATGCCATTGCTCATCACTTAAAATCAATAATACAACCAAGTAGGGAGGAAGAAAGAGGAGGAGGGAGGAAGAGGAGAAGGAGAAAGAAGAGCACCGAGTTGTTGCCACAGGGCAGGTGAAAGAAGATGAGGTCTTGAACCAAGACATTGAGATTAAGAATGGAGAGAAGGATACAGGTTTGAAAAACATTTAGAGGGTAAATCTGATGGACTTAATGATATATTGACTAAAGAATATACTAACCATGTCAATCACAGTGTCTTCTACACCAGCTTCCCCTATGAAGGGTAACTGTCTAGTCCACATCATTCAAAGTGGAAATGTAAGTGGTTGTATGTTATATCACATTAACCTGCTCCTCCTGTTACAGGTGCTTGAAGTGGGATGAGCGCCTGATGTAAGGGAAGCCTTTCAGTAGGCTGACAAATACCCTGCAAAGTGGCCCGGTGTGAGAAGATGAGCTGGGCCAATCTGATTCCTAATCCCAGGAATCCAAAACATTGAACATAGAGAAAACCAGGCTGTGAACAGTAGGACCAGAGGCCCAAATGAGATCAACTTGAGGCTATATGAAGAGGAAGTAGGGTTAGAACCATGAGAGATCATACCAAGACCAAGTTATGAGGATAAGCTATGATGTAGCAAAAAGATACAGGATGAGGAAGACAATAAGGAAGTTAACTCAGAGATGAATAAAATGAGATGTTGGAGTCACATTAATGGCCAGAAAGCTCTACAAACTGCAGTTCCTGAGGTTTCTAGAACTGCCTTGGGTCCAGTTGCACTTCTTATGAGGCCTGACTCATTGCCATTAGATCCTACCTCCTCTACCTCTGCCCAAATAAGCTCCCATTACTTGAGGTAAATTGACCATGCCTCTGTCCCTTGGCAATCTAAAGACATAACTATAATAAGGAAGGTGAGAAGAAAGAGGATCCAAGGATAACTTCCAGGTTTCCAACTAGGGCGAACAGGTAGATATTAGTGTCATCAACTGAAATAGAAAATCCAAGAACAGGAATAAGGTTAGGAAGAAGAATGATACATTTATCCTTGGGCATCTTGAATTTGAGATGACCATGGGCCTTTCAGGTAGAGTCACCCAGCAGAGTTTGCCTTAGAGTTGAAATCTGAAGGAGAGGTCTGGACTAGAGATGAAGATTTCATCCTTGTGAGCGTATGGTTAATAACTAAACAGCGAGTGTGGCTGAGATCAACCAGGATGAGTGTGTACAATGAGAAATGTAGAGGGCTGAGGTTGAAACCCTGGGGAGCATGAATATTCCAGTGGCAGATGGAGGAAGGAGATCCCAAATGAGTCATACGAGGATTGGTTCAGAGATGTATGAAGGACAACAGGAAAACAAGGCACATAGAGGCCAAAAGAACAGAGTTTCAAGGAGGATGCAGTCTGAACTGCTAAATACAATGAAGTTAATAAGATAAGAACTAAAGAGAGTCTGGAAATTAGGAAACTACAGCAAAAATATGTTCAATTAAGACATAAGGATGGAAGGAAGATTACAAGGAATTGCAGCAAGTATGGGACTTTATGTCAAAATGCCTCAGGAAGGACTTGTGATCAAGATAGTGGGGCCAGTATCTTAAGAGACCTCCCCCATCCACTCCAAGCTTAGAGGGGAAATGTGTGTTTCAAAAAATGGATTAAAAATTAAAATTTTAAAGATTAAAATTCTCTATGAAAATGGAGTATAAACTAGAGTGGGCTAGAGTTGTGAGACCCACTGGGTTTTCAGGGAAACAGGACCAGAAATGGGCAGTGGGGACCAGGATTTTAATCCTATAAAATAGTAGGAACTAAATATGCCTAAAAGATGGCAAAGGACAGGAGCCTGTTTCCCCGCATGAAGTCAAGGACTGGGACTGTGCTCCCACCTGAAAATGGAAGCTTGGATTGTGGTTAAAAAGAGCCGCTTTTCATGTAGCATAGGTAATGAGGGGGAAAAAAGTTTGAAAATTAAAGGACTATCAGTTAAATACAGTTGTTTGAACATGGAAATTTATTTCTCTTCCTCCCCAATATTCCAATAAAATGAGAATAGAGAATTAAAATTGCTATAAACCGCAAGGACAAAGAGAAGGGAAGATGAGAGATGGCACTAAATGATGGATGACAGAGAAGAGGAAAAGGCATTAACAGACCCAGAAAAGCTGAATACCAAGTCCATGCAGAGGAGGATGCCAATGTCAAACCATGATGCAGAACACCGGAAAGTCTCCATGTTCTGCAGCACCAGGAGCTATGGAAGGCAGGGGTGGGGATTGGGGCTGAAAAAGACGGTCTAAATGAAAGTGAAAAAAGTAGACCTCAAGTATTCTTCTCCCCTCTTGCAGAGCTAAGCAACAACCCTTCCCCACCCCAGGATGAGATAGATGGTTCATTCTGTGCTGAAACATTTTAAACTAAAGGGCTCCATATTCAGGGAGACCAGGCCAACAAAAGAATGGAAGACAGATGCCCTATTAAAATCAGGATTTGATGAAAGTGAGACTCCCAGCCTGTTTTCATTGCTTTGCTCTGAGATATACTCCTAAGTGAATAGATTCCAGACAGGAAATTGGTGGATTCTTCTCTGAGGAAACTGAACATCCCAGGATAACAGATCTACAGATACTGACACTTGTGAGTTTCAGAATGAAGTAACAGGGTCCTCGCTTGACCACCCCACAGTAACACACACCGGTCAACAAGCACCATTCATAATGGAGCCCCGCTAAGTGCCTTACTCCTAAATAGGAAGGGTCAACCAAGTGTATCAAGACCCTTGAAGAAATCCTGCAGGATGACAAAGGAGACCAAATCAATCAGAAAAAAAAGAAATTGGAGACAATGAAGAGAAGATGAGAATGTTTTTTTAAAAAACTGTAATATTTTCAGAGAAATAAGGGATTATATTCAAGACACAATACGTTGCCATAAAAGGAACAGTCAGAGAATAATAAAAAGGTCTTGAAATTTTAAAAAATATATAGTAACTGAAGTAAGAGAAAATCAATAAAAAGGTTGAATGATAAAGTTGAGGACTTGTCCCCAAAACTAAAACAAAGAGACAAAGAAATAAAAACTAGAAGAGATAAGATCAATCCACGAGGTTCAACATTGAAATATCCAGAAAGATAGAATATAAAAGCAGAAAGGGTAAAGCTATTCTTTTAAAATAATATTTTTAAATTCCACCAAAATGAAGGATAGAAGTTTCCAGATTAAAAAGTTACAACCTGTGTCTGGTAAAGTTAAAAAAACTATACCTATGCACATAAACTTTGAAATCTTACAATATCAAGACTAAAAGAAAAGCTCTCAAGAGCCTACCTGGAGGGAAAAAATTAGATCACATACAATCTATCTAGAGTCAGTTTCAGTGGAAGCTAGAATGCAACTGAACATTGTCTTCACAAGTCAGAGGGAAAAATTATTTCATTCTAGAACCTATACTCAAAGTATCATACCAAGTATGGAATAAAGAGTAGAATAAAGATAATTGCAGAAAGCATGTTTTCAAAAAATTTGCTTTCCTTTACCTTTTCTTAGGAAGTAACTAGAGAATGTATCCATCAAAAAGAGGAAACAAATAAATAAAAGGAATACACAACACATAGGAAATAGAGGATCCTACACAGGATAAAGGCAAAGAACCAGAAGGACAGCTACACAGCAGAGCTAGAGAGCAGCTGGTGCAGAGCGAAGCTGGAGAGGAAGAGATCCAAGGAAGGGGGTTAAATAACAGGTTTAGATTACCTGACATGTTTCACTACCTGGAATGGACTTTAGAATTTTTTGGAGTGTTTAAGCAGAATCAGTGATACGTAACATAGACAACTAGTAAACAAAAACGCAATGATACATGTCTCAACATGAATTATTTTCAAGAACAAAATATTAAAAGCAAGGCATAGAATTATATGTAGGATGTAATAACTTTTATCTAAGTTTTTAAAACACAAAAATACTACCTACTATTTATTAATATGTATGAATGAAGGCTATCGCATTAAAAGTGGACTGGAAGGATATAAAATTTCATCATTTGATTTGCCTCTGAGTGAGGAATAAGGAAAATAGGACTGAGGATCAAGGACAAAGAATCTCTACTTGATCTGTGTGTATATGCATTTCAATAATTGTGAGTGGCAGTATAGTAGAGTCGTTGTCAGCTCCAATCCTGCAGCCAGAGTCTCTGGATTCATATTCCTGCTCCACTTACTAGTTTTATGACCTTGAGCGTACTACTTAACCACCATGTTACCCATTAGGCTCAGTTTTATGATAGTGTCATTCATTGTACTGAAATCATAGAATTGTTGTGAGGATAAAAATGAATCAATTTATGTAAAAACATTTAGAATAATGCCTGCTGCAAGGGAAATATATCCGCTATATATTTAATATAATTACCTGGAAAAAAGATCTGAAGCAAATTAATAACATTCATTTCTAGTCTTGTATATACAGGGATTTATAATAGTGATCCTTGTATTTCTGGGTTTTTTAACTCAAAATTTTTTAAAAGATGTTTAGAATTCAGCTAAAAAGAGAAAATATAAATACTTTACCCCCAAAAAAAGCAATAAAATATTGTTCTAAAAGTTCAAGTGAAAATTTACACTTTGGACCAGGATGTAATAACTGGGTCTAGATTTACCCTCCATGCTAAAACAACTAGGAAATTGTACCACATATATGAAATAATGGTTTTCAGACATTGGACAACAAGCAGCAGAGGACAGTGATCCTTGAGAAAAGAGAAATAAATGAAGTAAGCCCTATGATTATCCCAGATCATTGTGTGGAGGCAGTTTCCAAGCCACAGAACAGAGAAGAGAAATCCAAACAGAGCCCAACATTCTCTCTGAGTTGAGAGAGTGAGACTGGAGTCCAGGGAGACAAGGTAGCTAGAAATTACATGAAAGAACACTGGAGAGAAGGTAACTGCACAGGAAGTGAGCACCAAATATCTACAGAAGAGGGTTCTCAAATTTTTGGCTGAATGGTGATTCATACATGTATGATCTAAAACTCCACAAGGAAATAAGTAGGCCAAACAATTTTGGAGCTCACATTGAGTTCAGAATAGTTCATACTATCACCAGTGAGAATGGGGAGATTTTACAACATGTGGGGCATCAAGGAGAGTACTCAGCAAGGTAGTGCCTTTGTAGTGAGGCTAACTAATCCTGGACTAAAGGCTCCTCTAAACCCACCCTTATTAAGCATAAAACTAAACCTTAAAAGGATTGAGCTAACTCCCAATAATTATGTGACAGAGGAAAGTCCAATACTTTCTAAAGGAATACAACAAAATCCAGCAGTCAACAGCATAAAATTCATGAGGACTGGCATCCAATCCAAAATTTCCAAGCATATAGAGAAGCAGGAAAATATAGCCCACAACCAAGAGAAAAATCAATTATTAAAAACAGATGCAGAAATTATAGAATTAGCAGACAAGAATATCAGAACAGTTAATATATATTCTATATGTGCAAAAGTGTAGAGGAAAACATGAACATGGTGAGGAAACAAATGGAAAACATTAAAAAGATCCAAATGGAACTTCTAGAAACAAAAAAATACAGTAGCTGAAATGAAAAATTCACTGGATCAGATTAACAGCAGATTAGGTACCATAGGAAAAACAACCAAAATGAAGAATGAAACGCAGAAGGGAAAAAGAGCAGAACAAGAAGCCAATGAAAAAATACCAAGCAGCCTAAAATTTCTGTAATTTAAGTATGAGAAAGAGAGAAGGGAGTGGGAAAGACAGAAAAACTATTTTGAAGAAATAATAGCCAAAATATTTCTACAGTAATGAAAATGATAAATCCACAGACCCAAGAAGCTCATAAAAGCCCAAGAAGAATAAATATGCAGAACCACACCAATACACAGAATAATCAAACTTCTGAGAGCCGGGGATAAGGAGAAAATCTTAAAAGCAGACAGAGGGAAAAAAAGACATTACACAGAAGGAAAGAGAAATAGGGAAATTCATAGACTTCTCATCAGAAGCTATTGAAGACAAAAGAAAATGGAATGAGATCTCCTTTAGTATGAAAGGAAAACACTGTCAATCTACGTTTCTACACCCAGCAAAAATATTAAAAATTAAGGCAAATTAGACCTTTTCAAAGAAGCAAAAGCTGAGAAACCTTCACTACAAGAAATGTTAGAAGTAGTTCTTCAGATGGGAGGACAATAATACCTGATGGAAATCTGATCTATGCAAAGGAACAAAGAATGCCTGAAACTGTAAATCTGAAAGACAAAATTTTTTTCATTTTTGAATCTCCTTAAAAGATAATTGGTTATTTAAAGAAAAACAATAACAATGTAGTATGGTGTTTATAACACATGTGGGAGTAAAATAAGCAATTTTAAAAGAGACTGAACATGAAAAGATGCTTGACATCACCAGATATTAGAGACACACAAGTCAAAACCACAATAAGATACCACTTCACACACATTAGGATGGCTATTATTTTTAAAAAATGGAAAATAACGAGTGTTGGTGAGGATGTAGAAAAGTTGGGACCCTTGTGCACTGTTGGTTGGGATGTAAATGGTGCAGCTACTGTGAAAAACAGTTTGGCAGTTCCTCAGAAAGTTAGACATAGAATTACCATATGATCCAGCAATTCTACTTCCAGGTATATACCCAAAAACATTAAAAGCAGGGACTTAGACAGGTACTTACATACAAATATTCATAGCAATATTATTCACAATAACCAAAAAGTGGAAACAATCCAATGTCCATCAAGAGATAAATAAATAAACAAAATGTAGTATACACACACAATGGAATAATGTTAGAGCCTTAAAAAGAAATGAAACTGATACATGCTACAATATAGATAAACCTTGAAAAGATTATGCTAAGTGAAATAAGCCTGAAACAAAAGGACAAACATTTTATAACCCCTCTTATATGAGGTACCTGGAATAGGCAAATTCGTAGAGACAGAAAGTAGAATAGAGATTACCAAGGGCTGGGGAGAGGGGGAAATAGGGAGTTATTGTTTAATGGGTATAGAGTTTCTGTTTGGGATCCTGAGAAAGTTCTGGAACTGGATAGTGGTGACAGTTGTATAAAATTGTGAATGTACTTAATGATGCTGGATTATACAGTTAAAATAATTAAAAGGGAACAACTAGACAGAAGATCAATGAGAAAATAGAAGGCTTGAACAACACTATTAGACCATTGAGCCTACAGCCATGTATAGAACACTCCTCTCAACAACAGCAGAATAGACATTTTTCTCAAGTGCACATGGAACATTCTCCCACATAGACCACGTGTTAGTCCACAAAACAAATAATAAAGTTTAAAAGATTGAAATCATACAAAGTATCTCCTCTGATCACAATAGAATGAAACTAGAAATCGGTAGAAGAAGGAAAACTGGAAAGCCCAACAATATGTGAAAATTAAACAACACTCCAAAACTCAATGTTTCAAAAAAGAAATTACAAAGGAAATTAGAAAATATCTTGAGACAAATGGGAATGAGAACAACACACCAAAACTCATGAGAATTCAGCAAAAGCACTACGAAGAGGGAAATGTATAGTTATAAAAGCTTGTAATAAAAAAGAAGAAAAATCAACAACCTAACTTTTCACCTTCAGAAACTAGAAAAAGAAGCATAAACTAAACCCAAAGCTAGAAGGAAGGAAATGATAAAGATTAGAGCAGATAAAATAGGGAATAGAAAAACAATAGAGAAAAATCAACAAAACCAAGAGTTAGTTCTTTGAAAAGATCACAAAACTGATAAAACTTTAGCTACATTAACTAAGAGAATAAAGAGAGAAGACTCAAATAACTAAAATCTGAAATGAAAGAGGGGACATTAAAAACTTTACAGAAATAAAAAGGATTATAAGAAAATAATACGAACAATTATACTCCAACAAATTGGATAACCTAGACGAGATGGACAAATTCCTAGAAACATGCAACCTACCAAGAGTGAATCATGAAGAAATAGAAAATCTGAACAGATCTCCAACTAGTAAGGAGATTGAATCAGTAATCAAAAACCTCCCAAAAAGAAAAGCCCAGGAACGCATGGCTCCAATGATGAATTCTACCAAACATTTCAGAAGAATTAATACCAGTCCCCCTCAAACTCTTTCAAAAAATTGAAGAGGAGAGGACACTTCCAAACCCATTCCATGAGGCTAGCATTACCCTGATACCAAAGTCAGACAAAGAAACTATAAGAAAAGAAAACTACAGACTAATTTCCCTGATAAATATTGATGCAAAAATCCTCAAAAAAAATACTAGCAAACAGAATTCAATAGCACATTGAAAGGATCACCATGACCAAGTGAGATTTATTCCTGGAATGCAAAGATGGTTCAATAATTCAAAAATCTATCAGTGTAGTATTAACATATTAACAGAATGAAGGAAAAAGACCACTTGATCATCTCACCTGATGCAGAAAAAGCATTTGACAAAATTCAACACCCATTCATAACAAAAACACTCAACTAAGTAGGAATAGAAGGAAACTACCTCAACATAATAAAGGTCATATATGCAAAGGCCACAGCTAACGTCTTATTCAGTGGTGAAAATCTGAAAGCTTTTCCTCTAAGATCAGGAACAAGACAAGGATGCCAGCTTTCACTACTCTATTCAACACAGTACTAGAAGCCCTAGCTAGAACAATAAAGTGAGAAAAAAGAAATAAAAGCCCCCAAAATTGGAAAGGAAGAAGTAAATTTATCTCTGTTCACAGATGACAATCTTATATGTAGAAAACCCTAAAGATCACACACACACATAAACTGTTAGAACTAATAAAATAATTCAGCGAAGTTGCAGGATAAAAAATATTAACATGAAAAAATCAGTCACATTATATACTAACAATGAACAATCTGAAAAGAAAATTAAGAAAACAATTCTAGGGGCCGACCCGGTGGTGCATCAGTTAAGGTTACACGTTCCACATCGACAGCCTGGGGTTCACCAGTTTGGATCCCAGGTGCGAACCCACACACTGCTTGTTAAGCCACACTGTGGCAGGCATCTCACATACAAAGTAGATGAAGAAGGGCACGGATGTTAGCTCAGGGCCAGTCTGCCTCAGTAAAAAGAGGAGGGTTGGCTGTGGATGTTAGCTCAGGGCTAATTGTCCTCAAAAAAGAAAAGAAAAAGAAAAGTGTAAAATACTTAGGGACAAACTTAACCTAGGAGGCAAAAGATTTGTACACTGAAAACTACAAAACATTCTTGAAAGAAACTAAAGAAGACACCAATAAATGGAAAGACATCCCATGTTTATGAATTAGAAAACTTAACATTGTTCTAATGTCAATACTATCCAAAATGATCTACACATTCAGTGCAATCCCTGTCAAAATTCCACTGGCATATTTTGTAGAAATATCAAATCCATCCTAAAGTCCATACGGAATCTCAAGGGACCCTGAATAGCCAAAACAGTCTTGAAAAAGAAGATTGCAGTTGGACCTCTCACACTTCCTGATTTCAAACTTCATACAAAGCTGCAGTAATCAAAACAGTATGGTGCTAGCATAAAGACAGATACATAGACCAATGGAATAAAATAGAGAGCCCAGAAATAAACCTTCACATGTATGGTCAAATTATTTTTGACAAGAGTTCCAAGACTATTCAATGGGGAAAGGACAGTCTTTTCAACAAACAGTGTTGAGAAACTGGATCTCTGCATGCAAAAGAATGAAGTTGGATTCTTACCTTACACCATATACAAAAATTAACTCAAAATGGATCAAAGACCTAAATGTAGGAGCTAAACCTGTAAAACTCTTAGAAGAAAACATAGGGAGAATGTTTATGATAAAACATGTCATGACATTTTTGGCAATGATTTGAATGTGACACTAAAAGCACAGGCAACAAAAGAAAAAATAAATTGGACTACATCAAAATTTAAAATTCTGTGCGGGCTGGCCTGGTGGTGCAGCGGTTAAGTGCGCACGCTCTGCTTCGGCAGCCTGGGGTTCGTAGGTTCGGATCCCGGGGGCAGACATGGCACCACTTGGCAAGCCATGCTGTGACAGGCATCCCATATATAAAGTAGGGGAAGATGGGCACGGATGTTAGCTCAGGGCCAGTCTTCCTCAGCAAAAAGAGGAAGATTGGCGGCAGATGTTAGTTCAGAGTTAATCTTTCTCAAAAAAAAAAAAATTTTAAACTTTGTATAAAGAATGCAATCAACAGAATGAAAGGCAACCTCACAATGGGAGAAAATATTTGCAAATCATTGATAAGGGGTTAGTATCAGAAGATATAAAGAATTCTTACAAGTCAAACACAAAAAAAAGAAGCAAACAATTCAGTTAAAAAATGGCAAAGGGCTTAAATAGACATTTCTCCAAAGACAATATACAAATGGCCAATAAGCGCATGAAAAGATGCTCAACAGTACCAATAATTAGGGAAACGAAAATCAAAACCACAATGAGATACCACCTCACGCCCATTAAGATGGCTACTTCCAAAAAATTAAAGCAGAAAATAACAAGTATTGACAAGGATGTGGAGAAATTGGAACCCTCGTGCACTGCTGGTGGGAATAAAGTCGTGCAGCTGCTGTGGAAAACAGTATGCTAGTTACTCAAAAAAATAGAGCTACTATATGATCCAGCAATTCCACTTCGAGGTGGACCCAAAAGAATTGAAAAAAGGTCTGAGAGAGAGATTTGCGCACCCATATTCAACGCAGCATTATTCATAGCAGCCAAAAGGTGGAAGCAACCCAAGGATCCATCAACAGACGGATAAACAAAATGCAGTGTGTGTGTCTATATATACATACATACACAATGGAATATTATTCAGCCTTTAAAAAAGAAGGAAATTCTAACGCATGCTACAGTATGGAAGAACCTTGAGAACACTGTATTAAGTGAAATACACCAGTCACAAAAAGACAATTCTCTATGATGCCATTTATATAAAGTATCTAAAGTAGTCAAACTCATAGAGAAGAAAATAGATTGGTGGTTGCTAGAGGACAGGAAAGGGGAAAATGGGAAGTTGTTTAATGGGTATAGAGTTTCAGTTTTGCAACATGAAAAGCATTCTGGAGATTAGTTTCACAGTAATGTAACTGCACCTAACACTACTGAACCGTACATTTAAAAACGGTTAAGATGGTAAATTTTATGTGTATTTTACCACAATTAAAAATAATTTAGGGGCCAGCCTCATGGCCTAGTGCTAAGTTCACCACGCTCCACTTTGGTGGCCTGGGTTCCGTTCCCGGGCATGGACATACAACACTCGTCAGTGGCCATGCTGTGGCATTGACCCACATACATACAGAGGAAGATTGACACAGATGTTAGCTCAGGGCAAATCTTCCTCAAACAAAAAGAGGAAGATTGGCAACAGATGTTAGCTCAGAGTGAATCTTCTTCACCAAAAACATAAATGAATAAAAGTAATTTAAAAATTACAAATAAAAGAACAGGAAGAATGAACCCCAAAAATATGATCTGAGATCAAAGAAGTAATTGGAAGCAAACAATTGATAAATATAAACAAATATGTAAATATTGTCTGTAGTAAATATAAATAAATAGACTCTATAAAATAATGTTATAAGCTTATAGGGTTTTTTTTTAAAGATCAGAATTAAAATTTTTGACCAAATGGCATCAAAAAAAGATTTTTCAGGCAAAAATGTTCAGATGAGAGGAAAGATCTTGGACAATAACTAAAGCAAGATGTGGAGTCGAGAGAGGGTTTGTGGGTTTTGGATTGGGGATATTGCTTTTGGTTGGGTTTCTTTGCTGTTTATTTTGGTTTTCTCTGCTTGCTTCTTGTATGTAAGAGTAGAGTTTTGCATATTTATAGGCAGAGGAGAAATAACCAGTATAGCAGAAGAGATTGAAAATACAGGAAAAAAATAGAATGCAGAAGGAAAATTTCCAAAAATACCATTTAGAAAGAACTTATACAAATAATCTAGGCTCTTAATAGGGAATATATAAGACGTGCGGGACTCTCCCCTCTCTGAAGACAAACTCATCCTCAGCAAGAACACAGCTTTCCTGGGGGAGAAAGTTGAGGCTGTGCTCAAGTGACCCTGAACAATATCTCTGCCTGCAGCTTTCCAGAATCCAAAAAGTCCATTTCTCTCAGAGAACTCTGGCTTGGATTTAATACCCCTTTATCTGGGTATTCTGGTCATAACTATGAGCTGAGAACCACCATGACCAATTTATTCCTTCACAGTGCACCCTCTGACCCTTGGAAGTGATCACTCTTCCACCACATGGGTTGGTACATTTATCATTTCTGGCACCAATCAACTGCCTCACGTCGGCACAGGTCATATTATTTGTCCCATTTGACAGTCCCTGTGGGCTTGTGTCCTCTCATAACCTTAACTTGTAATTATCATAGTCATTATTGGCTTTCTTGAAGCTCACATTATTACAGTTGTGTCCATCTCAAGTTCTCATGCCCCAAACACAGAACAGGCTAGTCTCCAAGGAAACTTGGCTTCTTTTTGTGGAAATAATAGTAGAGACCCAGATGTGTTTACTAGAGAAGTACATTGTTTCATCTGAGTACAAGAGGTGGTTTGGTGACATCAGAAAAGATATTATCTTTTTTTCAAAAAAGTGAGGGCTCGTGTTGATATTTTCAATTTGCCTCTACTTTTACTAATTTTTCTTATCTTGCTCTAAGTTTGATGTACCATGCTATATATTCATACCAAATCATTTGTCCAAATTATACTTTTGTCTTCAAATTTTAAAGCTCCTATTTTCTATTCCTTTTTGACCTCTGGCTCCAGTACTGGAATTGGCTCCAAAGTGTCCAGGTCTATGTGCTGCCCTTTCATCAACACCGCTAGGCATCAACTATCTTAAAGGAAAAAGCAATCCCAACCTCCTTGCTGAGAACCACGAAAAATTACACAGGCTTAAGATACCTGGCATCTCAGAGTGAATCTCCAGCTCATTAGTGAGGACACAGTTCCATCTGCGGGAGAAAGCTGAGGCCATGCCCGAGCGTCCCTGAACAATATCACTGCAATAAGTAACAATAGCAAGAAACAGCAGAACACAGACAAACTCCAGCTTCAGGGGTCTTATGTAAAAACCTCCTCTAACTCTTCATTTTCATGATCACAAGAGTCATAGTAATTTATATCAGAGGTAGCTTTAGTTTAGAACCACAATTTCCTTTGAATAAATTGATACTTATTGTTTTTGTCCTGTACCAGTCCAACTTTGCAAAATCCAATTAATACCAAAAAATGCAACTAAAATAAAATCAAGAATTATAAGTGACTTTTCATACTTTTCCCAAAAGTTCAAGTGGAACAATTTCTGTAAGACCTTTAAAATGTATGCAGTGTGGGCTGGGCTCCTCAAGAACAAACTCAAACAATAAAAGACAGTTAAGCTGAACACATTTCAATCTCAGCACTGTGTTCACATTTTCATAGTGCCCAGTGTCGACTCCGGAAGCACTCAAAATAAGTTTCAGCCATTTCATCTTATAGCAAGAAATCCAAATCCTTACATGGACTAAAGATTTCCATGACTATAGCTCGCATTTTGTGATGACTGCTCAACCACAAGGGGGAAGAAATGGAGTCACTTTCTTCAGGGTAACTTCATGGGTAGGACTCAATTAGATCTAAAAGTGTGAGAGAGTGTTCTGCCAAATCTAAAGCCAATTGATCAAGTATTAAACTACTTTTTTTTTTAAGATTTTTATTTTTTTCCTTTTTCTCCCCAAAGCCCCCTCAGTACATAGTTGTATATTCTTCATTGTGGGTCCTTCTAGCTGTGGCATGTGGGACGCCGCCCCAGCATGGCCTGATGAGCAGTGCCATGTCCGCGCCCAGGATTCAAACCAATGAAACACTGGGCAGCCTGCAGTGGAGTGTGCGAACTTAACCACTCGGCCACGGGGCCAGCCCCAAGTATTAAACTACTTTTGACCTGGGTGGGACTGAGCTCACTAGCTCTTTTTTAAGAAAATCTCCATCAACTTGATCCCTAGAAACTTAATTATTTAGGATAAACTATCTCCTTAGAGGCTAATAAGAGTAGAGTTTCCCATTTTGCATGTCCAAGTAATTCTAGGTAGAGATTTTCTTGGCTATCTGTTTTGTGCATTTAAGCAAGGGGACACTATCATGTGTCACTTCCACTAGGAGAGACCAGCCTCTCAGAGGGGAGGAGGGCAGATGACCTGAGCTGACTTTCTGCCTACCTTTGGGCAGACACAGTCAGCCGCCCTTATGGGGCTCAACTTCCTGAGCAGTCCCTCATCTAAGGCAACCACGTCCCTTTTCTCACTTTGTCTCTTTCAGAAGTCGGAGAACTTGGCTTCTCCACCATGTCCCGTCTGATTCCTCCACCATCTTCCTCTTTGCCTCTTTCACCTCAGCTGAGTCCAGCTAGGGCACAGTGTGAATCTTCAACACTCTAGATAGGCCAGACAGAAACTGCCTGGAAGAGCTCAATCCTCCTTACTCAGTGCAGAAGTTGCAGAAGGCATGGCCTCAGGCCAAGATTCTAAAGTGGCCCAAATAAAGTGGGAGAATGTGACCTTCCCCAAACTACTAATCCTAGAGATGAACTTTTTCATGATAATTGTCCAGGCTTGTGGCCATCTCCTCCTGTTTTTCTTAGTTCTATTCCAGAACAGGCATGTTTTTCTAAACCAAATTATGGCCAAAGTTAGTTACTTAACACTTTAGCTGAACTATCTTTAGACTATTTCAATTTGGTATTTTTAATATTCTACTTTAAAGTCAACTTTCTGAAGTATAAAATTATTTCTGAGAATCTATCCTCTAAAAGCCATTTTAAAAACTCATTTGTCTTGCACAAAACAGTGAAAGCCAAGGTCACAGCTCTCAAAAGACTTTTTTGTAAAAACAAAGATTAACTCGCACATGCTAAAGCAATAACATAACACCAGCTCTTCCATTTTCTCTTTGAAATCAGCTTTCCTATCTTGAGCTGTTTCTACGGCTCTCGTGCAATAGCCTTGACTAAAACATTCTCAGGGCTCCATTTTCTCCTTCACTTTCCTGACACTCTCTCCAAAATCTAACCATGGCAGGGGTGGGGGGCGGGGTGCCAATCAAGCTTCTGGCACCAACCGCAACTTTTTTGAGGAGTTCAGATGAGCAAGAAGAAAACACATAGGTTAGAGTGTCAATATATTTAGCCAAGGACACAGAATCTTATCTGAAGAGGACCCACATGGAGCCTCCATCTGAGCAGATGCAGCAAATCTCAGCATGGTTTTCTTTGCCCTCCAGAGCCCTTAATGGGCAGTGACATTAAGCCCATAAGTTGGGTCTTATCAGATCTGAGACGCTCATTTGTTGCATGCTCTGCGCCGCTGTGCTATCTTAGACAGACAGTTGTGCTTGTTATTAAGTTACTGTCTCTCCATTTCACATCCACACTTTTATGCTCTAATTCGTAATGGGCCTGGGACGCTGCAAATCACATTTCTGCTTTGCCAGCAGGTGTCCTGTTAGGCTCTACCAATAGGGGGAGCTAGAGGGACTCTGGAAGGATGGAGGAGGGAAAATGGTCATGGTCACTCCCATTTCCCACCAGTGTCACCCCCGTAACAGGAAAATGGTAACTTGCATTTCCTATCAGCATCATCCCCTTAGCAATATCTCACCCAAGCATCCACAGCTGGTTATAGTAGAGTTGGTTCTGTTTTCCAGCTTCTCTCCACACTCCAGAAGTAGCCTCTTGCCCCCCTCAGGGATACCAGCACCACCCAAGCAGAGCCCCCTCCTCCAAGGGTCTGAGTCCCAGTGACGTGGGATGCTCCTCAGAGCTTCTGGGTTCTGAATGCCCCACCTCCTCCCTTTGTTCCCAGCCCTAGGATGGTAGCTGCTTCACGCACATTTTGCCTCTGTGTTGCCTCTGTATTAGCTGCTTGCTTTTTCAGTCCTCCAACATCTATTCCCTACATGCAGTTCTCCCTGGGGAAATAGCTAATGTAGTTTTACTTTACCAGCTAGACTCTGACATAAAAGTACATCCTTTTGTTGATTCTAAAACTTACACTTTCAAGCATTATGCCATTCACCGTTTCATAGACTTCAACTGGAAAATCATTGAAAGAGGAGGAGAAATTGTTTTCAACCATCCCAGACAGGGATGCAAGACCTTGATCAGCTGGTAGGGAAATAATTGATCACATATCTGAGGAAATACTACCAGGTAGAAAATGTCCAACTCCCAAAGAACTTAAGAACCCTACACAACCGTGAAAAACTATCCATCCAGCTTCAAACATTTTTATGGGGATACCTTCTTCGCCATCTTGCCGCCTACACATACACTTCTATTTGCCCCACCACACGCCACTTGCCAATCTCAGAATGAGGTAAATTTGTGAAGGCTGGAGTTACGACCACCCAGCGGGTGTGTGCCTTCTGACTGAAATGAAATGCAATGCAGCATTTCTTAAAAAGCCAATTATTTTCAACCTGTTCCATTAGACTCAAACATGCTAGATGAGCATGTAACATATTGACTTTTGTGCCCTGTGGCATCTGGGACCATAAATGTCCTGTTTATCATAACACTCATCTCCATAGCTCTTGCAAATCAGGACCCTCCCCAGGAGAGCACACATTGCTCATTCATAACTCAGGACGTCAAGGAGACAGGCAGCCTCATGTAAGGGAGCTAGTCTCCCCTGCCCCGTGCTTCTGCGCACACAGCTGAACCTGTTGCACCCACCCACTCGACCACGAGTCAGGAAGCCTCTCCACCTGTGTCTGAACAGATGCGACAATACCATGCAGGCAATGACATTCCCTGTGAGAAGGAAATCAGGCTGCCAAGGGATTGCCCCAGGCAGGGAGACAGTGAGGGGAGCCCCGATGAAGCCCAGTGGAAAAACTTCAGCTTTGGAGTCGTCAACCTGCACCAGAATCTTGGTTCTTTCGCTTACTCGATACAAGACTTTAGACCTCTCTGAGCCTGTTTCCTTCCCTAGAAAATGGAGCTGATAACGCCTATGGTATGGTTGTTATGATGATTAAATAACATCATGTATACAGAGCTGCTTATACAGTACCCAGTACACTGTAAGTGCTTGAGAAATAATAGGCCTTATTATGTTTTGTTTTTTATAAGTATTAACAATATAGTGGATTTGATTGCTGAGCGACTGTGCTTTCAACGCATCACTTTGCCACCTCTGCTGTAGGTGTATTGATAAGCAAAAGGCAGAAAAATTAATTTCCTGAGTTATTTAAGATGATCACTTACTATGCCCTCTCTGGAAGATGCACACCCCCATGCCCTTCTCTCCACCTTTCTCCAGCACCCTCCTATGGCTCCCTGCACAGCTCCTAAAACACAGGTGGGGATGAGTTTCCTGAGCCCTTCCTGTGGTACACTCTCCCTTCCTAACAAGTTTTCTCTATTTCCTGCTGTCTATTGGATGGACCCTAATGGCTCTGGCCCTGATGATCAAAGCAAAGCAAAGGTGCATACGATACTCTCAGCTCATCCTCTGAACTTTTACGCAGGTGTGGCATTTGGGATTCGCCAGGGAAGCTGCATAATTACTCAGAGAGAGTGCCTTCTGATTGTTCCTGTCTCTGCAAATGCAGTCTCTCCTAATAACATCACCCAACTGAATGCCTCCTAATTCAGTCGGAATGCATTTTAATTATCGCTGCTTCTTATGTTGGTGAGCTGTCACTGGAGTTTTTGATTTGTGATGGAAAATAGGGAAGCCATAAAGTATTTTGGTGACAGCTCCCTGATTAGGCAGCATTGCAGCAAAACAAGTTGTCACAATAAAACTGATTAATCAAGTTGTCAGAGTAAAACAAATTAATGCCACAAAAACCTTTGCTAGAAATTACCTCTGTATCTTGGGGTATTTGTCTGATGGATTCCTTCAATTAGCAGAAACTTCCATCTCGTGAGTACTTCCAAGTCTGTGCTTGGCATCTGAGCTGGTCCAGCTGCCGTGTAACAGAGGAGTAACTGAGAATCCAGAGCTGTATTTGGAGAAGAATCACTCCCTAGATTTTCAAAGATGCTTCATTCCTGCCTAACTACTTGGGAGACTATTAGCACCTGAAATATAACCTAGAGCTGTAGAGTTTTAATGCAAAATAAATACAAGGGTCATTGCCTACAGTGCTACCAGTGGGTCTAAAATTAATTTCTTAAGGTGTTTAATCACAGTTCTCTAGCTGAAAGGACAATCTGCAGTTTTTCTTGTATATTCCTCTGTCTCAAGGAAAGACTTTGCCCTTATTGGAGATGTCAATCACAGGACCTGTCCGCCACAGTTCGTTGTAACACAGTTGGTGATGTTTGGTTGTCCCAGCCCCTCACAGCTAGAGGTGATTGGACCAGGGGTAGGTGTGATCACTGATCCTGGTATAATATGATGAGCTGGGCCAATCTCATTCCATCTATCAAGATTTTAAACAGAAAATACTGATAGAATGGGCCAGTTAGCTGTGGAGCTGAAGGTGAAAGTGTACCATAAGGTAATACAGAGCCATGAAGTGTCTCAGCAAGCCAAAGTTATAAGTAAGCAATAGCTTTGAGGTAGAGAAAAGACACAGAGTAGGGCAGGAAGAACTCAGTGGGGTAGCAAGAAGACAAAGTGGCCCATGAGAGAATTGGGAATCAATACCAATCATTACAGCAGCCTCCATTCCAGGAGGATCCCCAGGTTCAATTCCAATTTGTAGTCTTAGAATAAAATCCCCTTTACTTGAGAAAACTAGAGTGGATCTTTTTCCTGAAAGCACTATAACAATGACAGGGGGAACTGCCGGGGGAATAGAGAAGGGAAGGGGATCCGTACAAGAGTGAGTGGTGTTCAAACTATTCACCAGAAGATACCACCCAGTATCCCATACCAGAGTATGTTGCCTATATATCATGCCTGAACGTATGTCAACTGGTGCCTGTCTGTGAGAGCCCCACATCAATGCTACGCTTTGCAAATTACCTTAACATTGGAAGAAAGAGCTAAAACACAAAACACTGCCTCTCAGCCATCCTCACTAGAAGATGATCATTGTAACTGGAGTGGGTAGATATTTGATGCAGCAAAACTAGAGTCCAGGAGAAGGCTCTAGGCTTTGAAGACATTGAGCACAACACTCCTTCCTCTGATGAAATACCACCCTCAGGAGACTTTGCCCACACCACATTTGAGGGCAGAGATCCACATATTGGAGGAGAAGAGTGATACAGAGCGGAGAGAGATAAAGGTATTGTGACCAGGTCTAGCCCCAAACAATATTCTAGGATCATAAGAACTTTGTTCTTTCAGCTTCCTAAGGAGTAAAGGGTCAACAACTACACAGACACATACAGCACAAGTTATTTTTAAATGAAACATTGTATACGAATATAGTTGAGTTCAAAAAGCTGAGTTATCAAATATCAAATGTTCCAATTATTCTGAGCAATGTGCGTTAAAAAAATAATAAAGCAACCAGGTTTTAAATGCTCCAGAGAATGAATACATTTCATCTATCTCGGTACTGCTGTGAAATTCAACACAAAGACTGCGGATGCCTGAAAGTAAATTTGGCAACTGGAAGGTACAAGGTCAACTCAAACTTAATTTCAAAGTTAGAGCAAATATGCTACCTCCTTCGGAGAGGTGATGGGGGCATGGAGTGGAGGATCAGAGTTGAGGGAAGTTTAAGATAACTCCAATCTGCACAACTCTTTACAGCTCATAATCCTGTCTCACCCACATTAGCTCATTTTGATCCTCCTCAGTACAACTCCAAGAATTAGATGCTATGATTATTATCATCATCTCCCATTGCATAGTGAAGGACACAGGTTCAGAGAGACCAAAAGACTTTCCATTAGAGAAGGGAAGACCCTTCCAAGCCACATGAGCAGGACACTCTTCAAAGCTAGTCCCTCCAGTCCAGTCATATATGTTCTAGCTGGGATCCCAAGCAAAGGTTGCAGGTAGCAACGGGACCACAGACTGACAGTTATAGCAGCCTCTAACGCTACCCTGAGTGACTGCTTCCGCCTACCTGGCAAGTCAACACCACTGACTCTCATCCATCAAACGCTATCCCTATTGTATTTAGCTCCTGGCCAAAATGAAGCCTGGCCCCCCATCCTTATTACCACCCCGTTTTATGCTGCTCCCACCTTTGCCTTTCCTTCCACTGCTGCCCTCCTGCCAATTCCAGTCCTCTAAACCTCACTCCGTCATAAAAATATATACCACTATATTCTGCATCCATTCTTAAAACACTCTTTCTACCTCCCGGCCTTAATGGCTCCTGAATTTCTCTTTCCCAGGAAGATGACCCCCTATAGCTAAGAAGCAGAGGCCCACTTTTCCCACTGCACAGTTTTCTGAATAGGAACTGTTCTTTCACACCTCCTTGCCTTTGCTCATGCTGTTCCCTCTATGTGAAATGCTCTTTCTCATTCTATGCCACCCTCACTCCCTATTCCTATCTTCCTGCCAAGCACTAACTCATCTGTCAAGAGTAATTCACATCTCTTCTCTGGGTAGACTTTTCTGACCACCTCCTTCTGTCCTAACTCTGCCCTGTACAGATTTCTTTCGTGGACACACTAAACCTTTAATTACAGTCATTTGTTTAGATACTCCTCTCCCCTACTACACTAGGAGCTTCCAAAGGGCGAAGATCATATGTTATGCATCTCCATATCTCCATATCCTCTAGCGTTGCCTGACACGTCATAATGCCTGATAAATATTGTTGAATGAATAAAAGCAGGAAAATGAAAGAAAGTAGCTAAGCCAGGACTCCAACCTAAGTCTTCCGATACAAAACCCATGATCTTTCTGCCACAACAATCAGGCGCACCCGCTGACAACCACCAAACCAACGAATGGGATGCCAGAGGAGATGGGGAGAAGAGTAACAAAGCAGGAAGGCACCTGTTGCTGTTCTGCCCTAATGCTCACCTGCCTCTGCTGAGTGATGCCAAAGTCATCAAGCACCAGGCAGCATTGAAGAAGGTACTGAAGCCAATGCCCACTACCCTTGACCACTATAGATCACTGTCACATTTCTTAGGCATCAGGGATGAATTATAGAATCACCTAATATTCAAAAAGGGAGAAAACTGAGAGATCATTTGGTTCTTCCTCATTTTAAATATGAAGAACTAGAAGCACAGAGAAGTAAAAGAAGCTGTCCCAGGTCACCCAGCTACTTATGGACAAAGCCCAGACTCTAGATCCCCGTCTCCTCTCTCCTGGTTCGCCTGGCCTCTCGTGATGTTGGAGGCAGGAGCTCATTACCCTGGACTTCAGTAAATTCACAGGACAGGACTAGGCATGTACACTCATATGTCACAGGAAGGAACCTCTGCCCCTCTTTTCCCAGCCCTGGCCTAGGACTCAGACAGACCCAGGCTTAAGCCCATTTGGTACCACCTACTAGTCTAGTGAAGTGGTACAAGTGAGTTAACCTCTCTGAGCTTCAAATTCTTCACTTACGTACTAGGCATTTGATATTCTTCTCTCAATGTTGATGTGAAGATAGGTAACATGGTCTGTGTTGAAGCTCTTAGCAAGAGTTTACCATGCATTAGGTGCTTAATAAAAAAGCATCCCAAATTGTTTTCGAGTCATGAGAATAGTCGCTTGCAAAGGAAGTTTAGAGTCCTCCTTACAAGTATCCTCCCAACAGGTAGACGCGCCCTGACCTACACAGTCTTTGGTTCTAGAGGGTGTTCCCTATTTTGCCTAAGTCAAAAATGCTGCTTCTTTAACATGACAGATATTTCACTTCCATAAGCTCTTTCATAAACTCACTATCATCCAAAATAATTTTCTCGGTTGAGACAATAAAAATCTATTTCACGTGGATTGGAAGAAAGGCTTTTGGTTACCTTCACAGCTTTTTAGTATTTTCATTTTCTGTCCTAAATTGGTGTTCTCCTATTTATAAATTGGTCCTGTACTTTTGCTACCACCTGGTTACTTTCTTCTTTTTATTAATTTAGTTTATCTTTTTATCGAAGATTTACGTGCACATAGTTTAAAAAGTAAATAGTTTTATAAGGCTTATTATTAAAAAACAGTACCTCTCCCCATCACAGCCCCATTCCATTTCCACTCCCTGGAGGCCTCACTTTCAACTCTCTTCCTTCCTTTCTTTCGAATTTATTTTTATGTCACTAAATAACATGCTTTCTATGTCACTTTTAAAAAATTTTAGACTCTCCTGACTCATCTAGAAGACGAAGCTTTTACCCCGCTTCTTTCTCTTGGTCCCCTCACACACATGCACACTTTCTCATCCCCTGGTCCCCATTCTCCTCAGAGAGCCGGAAGGTAAATCTTGTATGGTTGATATTTAGTTTCTACATCACTGTTATTTTATAAATCCTCTTCACAGTCAAGCCATTTGTATACCATTACTGTTTTTCCATTCCTACACAACATTTTGACTCCTCTGCTCTTAATAATGGTCACCTTGGTTTTCTGTGTACTTATCACTAATTCACCCCTAAACTCTCCCTCAACTGTGTAAATCTCCTCTCGATACATTCAAGCACATTTGATGTTCTATCAATTTCACGTTCTTGAAGAAGTCTCTCTGGAGCCTTCTGGCCTGCTGCAATCTGGATTGATGGCTCTCCAGGCCTCTGCACAGCTGTCTTCTAGGCCCTCCTTTCACCAATATGGTGGGTATTTCCTCCACCTCTGTCTTGTGTTGGAGCCTGTTTCTTAACCCATGTTTTTGTTTTTCTTTGATTACTTCTTCATCTTGATAGGTGCACCCTTTAGTAGCTTCATAGGAAAGGGTGTGTATAGGAAACAACATTTTTGAGGTCTTGAAAATCTGAGAATATCTTTATCCTACACACATGTTTTTTTTATTTTTATAACATTTTATAATGTTATATAAACATTTTATATAACATTTAACATTATAATATATATAAAATATAACATTTTATATCATTATATAACTTTCAGATGTACATCATAATATAATTTGAATTCTTTGTAGATTACATCATGTTCACCACCCAAAGACTAATTATAATCCATTGCCACACATGTGTGCCTAATCACCCCTTTTGCCCTTTTCCCTCCCCCTTCCCCTCTGGTAACCATCAATACAATCTCTGTTGCTATGTGTTTGTTTGTCATTGTTTTTATCTTCTACTTATGAGTGAGATCATATGGTATTTGACCTTCTCCCTCTGACTTATTTCACTTAGCATAATACCATCAAGGTCCATCCATGTTGTCACAAATGGTGGGATTTCATCATTTCTTATGGCTGAGTAGTATTCCATTGTGTATATATACACATCTTCTTTATCCATTCGACCGTTGATGGGCACCTAGGTTGCTTCCAAGTCTTGGCTGTTGTGAATAATGCTGCAATGAACATAGGGGTGCAAGTATCTTTATACATTTGTGTTTTCAAGTTCTCTGGATAAATACCCAGCAGTGTAATAGCTGGATCATATGGTAGATCTATTCTTAATTTTCTGAGGAAACTCCATACTGCTTTCCAGAGTGGCTGCACCAGTTTACATTCCCACAAGCAGCTCTCCAACACTTATTGTTTCCTGTCTTGTTAATTATAGCCATTCTGACCGGAGTGAGGTGATAGCTCATTGTAGTTTTGATTTGCATTTCCCTGATAGTTACTGATGTTGAACATGTTTTCATGTACCTGTTGGCCATCCGTGTATCTTCTTTGGAGAAATCTCTCTTCAGATCTTTTGCCCGTTTTTTAATTGGGTTTTTGGCTTTTTTGTTGTTGAGACATATGAGTTCTTTGTGTATTTTGGATATTAACCCCTTTTCTGATATGTGTTTTGCAAATATCTTCTCCCAATTGTTAGGTTGTCTTTTCATTTTGTTGATGGTTTCCTTTGCTGTGCAGAAGCTTTTTAGTTTTGTGTAGTCCCATTTGTTTATTTTTTCTTTTGTTTCCCTTTCCCGGTCAGACATGGTACTTGAAAATATGCTGCTAAGACCGTTGTCAAAGAGCATGCTGCCTATGTTTTCTTCCAGAAATTTCACACTTTCAGGTCTACATTCTAGTCTTTAATCCATTTTGAGTTGATTTTTGTGCATGGTGTAAGATAATGGTCTACTTTCATTCTTTTACATGTGGCTGTCCAGTTTTCCCAACACCATTTATTGAAGAGACTCTTCTTTCTCCATTGTATGCTCTTGGCTCCCTTGTCAAAACTACCCACATATTTAATTGATTGTTTGAGTACAGGATTCTTGGTTGGAAATTATTTTCCCCTTAGATTTTGAAAGTATTGCTCCATTGTCTTTTAGCTTCCAGTGTGGCTGTCCTTGATGTTCTGAAATTGTTACAATGATATGCCTTGGTATAGTGCTGTTTTCATCTGCTGTGCTGATTCTGGAAATTCATGTCATTCATTTTGAGGGATTTTTGCTGAATAAACTTTTGGTGATTATTTTTCCCATCTGACTTATTCCTTCTAAAGTTTCCATTATTCAGATGTTAGATCTCCTGGAGGTCTTTTGCTTTGCTTTGCTTTCCTATTTTCCATCTCTGTCTGTTTGCTCTACTCCGGGGAGATTTACCCAACTTTACCATCATTGACTCGTTCATTGTCTCAACAAGGCTTTTTATTGTTTTTTTTTTTTGGGGGGGGGGGGTCCAGGGAAAGATTCCCTGAGCTAACATCTGTTGCCACTCTTTTTTTTTTTTCCCCTCCCCAAAGCCCCAGTGCATGGTTGTATATCCTAGTTGTAAGTCCTTCTAGTTCTTCTATGTGAGCTGCCACCACAGCATGGCAACTGACAGATTAGTGGTGTGGTTCTGTGACCAGGAAGCAAACCCAGGTACAAAGCTGTGAGTGCCGAACTTTAACCACAAGGCCATCAGGGCTGGCTCTCAACAAGTTTTGTTGAGTCTCTACTATGTACAAAGCAAAGTTCAAGAAGCTAGAAATGCTACTGTGAAAAAAAAATCCCTGTTATTATTGATCACACAGTCTTTGGACCCTACGATTGAGTTTTAGGTTTCTGCTACCGAGTTTTAAATTTCCAAGAGCCATTTGATCTCTGAGTGTTCGTTCTTCATAGCATCCTATTCTGGGTTTTGGCTCCACTATCTTCTCTTATCTCCTTGAGCATTTTGATAGGTTTCTTTGAAGTTTTTTTTTCCTACACAATTTCCATTTCTTCAAAGTTTGCCTTTGTTTGTTTGTGTTTATGTCTTTCATATTAGATTCTTTCCTCAAATATTTGTATGTCTGCTCATATTTAAAAGTGCCAAGCTTCAACGTGGCACTAGTCATCAGGGAAATGCAAATCAAAATCACAATGAGCTATCACCACACCCCTGTTAGACTGGCTATTATCAAAAAGACAAGAAATAGCCAGTGTGGGCAAAGAAGTAGAGAAAAGGGAACCCTTGTGCACTGTCGGTGGGAATGTAAATTGGTGCAGCCACTATGGAAAACAGTATGGAGGTTTCTCAAAAAATTAAAAATGGAATGCCATATGATCCACCAATTCCACTTCTGGGTATTTATTTGAAGAAAACACTAACTCAAAAAGATATCTCCACCCCCATGTTCATTGCAGCATTACTCACAATAGACAAGACATGGAAGCAAACTAAGTGTCCACTGATGAATGGATGGATAAAGAAACGTAGTATATACACATACACATATACAATTAAATATTATTCAGCCATAAAAAAGAAGGAAATCTTGCCATTTGCGACAACATGGATGGAACTTGAGGGTATTATGCTAAGTGAATAAGTCAGACAGAGAAAGACAAATACTGTACCATCTCACTTATATGTGGAATCTAAAAAAACCAAGAGCTCATAGATACAGAAAACATCAGTGGTTGCCAGAGACAGAGGGTGAGGGGGTGGGTGAAATGAGTAAAAGTGGTCAAAAGATACAAACGTTCAGTTATAAAATAAACAAGTCATGGGGATATAATGTACAGCATGGTGACTATAGTTAGTAATGTTGTATTACATATTTGAAAGTTGTTAAGAGAGTAGATCTTAAAAGTTCTCATCACAACAAAAAAATGTGTAGCTATGTATGGTGACAGATGTTAACTAGACTTATTGTGGTGATCATTTCGCAATATATACAAATATTGAATCATTATGTTGTACACCTGAAACTAATAAAATGTTGTATGTCAATTTTATCTAAATAAAAGAAAAAGTGGCATGCTAAAACACTGATGGAAACTGTATGTGTGTTTCACAGACCAGGGCCTGTCAAAGTTGGTTTGGGCATATGGTTTACCTATAGGTTAACAGTAGATCTGGCTATACTACCCTTGAAAAACCCCTGATATTAGTCTCTTTAGGTCTTTCCTTTGGGATTGGTCAGATTTCCAGGAAAAATCTTAAGACCACAACATTCGGTATATCAACTTTTACTTAATACCCTATTTCAATACAGTGATCTCACCTTCAACTTCCCTGTGTTATTGGTACAGACACTCTCTGTTTTACCTTACCATGGTGGGAAATGGACATTCTTCTGGCCGCAGAGATAATATAATAATGATGATGATTATAATAACAATAGTATTAGCTACCTATTGCTGAGTAACAAGTTACGTCAAAATTTAGCAATTTAAAACAACAAACATTATCTTATAATTTCGGTGAGTCAGGAATCTGGACACAACTCAGTCACGTGCCTCTGCCTCAAGGTCTCTCATGAGACTGCAACAAGATGTCAGCTGGGGCTGCAGTCTTACCTGAAGACTCAACTGGGGGAGGATCCTGGCAGTGCCCTGCATTTGATCTTTGCTCAGAAGGCATTTCTGAATTTTAGCATTGCTTGCCATCTGGAGAGACTGAGAATTTTAAAATTCATCAAATCCTCACTATTTTTTACCAGTACTTCCCTCAATTTATCTCAGTCCTCTTGCATTTTACTGTAACAAGAAGAAATCAGGCAGCACTGACAACATTTTGCTTGGAAATCTCCTTAGTTAGATCACTGACTTTATTAGGCACATTCTCTACTTCCCACATCACTGTAGACAACAATGTTGTTAGGTTTCTGCCACTACATCACAAAGATTCCCTTCCTCAAATTTCCATAATGTGTTTCTCACTTCCCTTTGAGACCTCACAGGCAGTAGCATCAAAGATCAGATTTCTACTGTCTGTTCAATTTAACTTAGGTTTTCTCTAATACACACATCAAAAATCTTCCCAGCCTTCATCCACTGCCAGTTAGAAAGCCACTCCATAGTTTTAGGTATTTGTTACAACATCACCCCACCAATTGTAGCGAAACCTACATTAGGGGGCCTGCCCAGTGATATAGTGGTTAAGTACATGTGCTTCGCTTTGGCAGGCTGGGGTTCGCAGATTAGGATCCTGGGCACGGACCCACACACCATTCATCAAGCCATGGCAGCCTCCCACATATAAAAAATAGAGGAATACTGACACAGATGTTAGCTCAGGGGCAACCTTCCTCACTAAAAAAAAACCCTTACATTAGGTACCTATTGCTATATAACAAATTATCCCAAACTTAGCAGCTTAAAACATTTATTATCTCATCTTTGCTATGGATCTAGAATCCAGATGTGGCTTAGCTAGGTGCCTCTGCCTCAAAGTCTCTCACAAGACTGCAATCAAGGAACCAGCTGAGGCTATGGTCTCAGCTGAAAGCTTGACTGGGGGAGGATCCACTTCCAAGCTCTCGCACACGTGTTGTTGGCAGGCTTCAACTCCTCATGGACTGTTGGACTGAAGGCCTCAGTTCTTTGCTCAGTGTTGGTTTGGGGCTTCCCTTGGTTCTCTGCCATGTGGCCTCTCCTTAAGCCAGCTCACAACATGGCAGTGGGCTTCCCCTAGAGCAAATTTGTAAGAGAGTGAGAGAGGGAAGCCCAAGGCAGAATCATAGTCCTTTTTCATAACCTAATCTGAGAAGTGACATGCCATCCATATTCTATTGGTTAGTTGTGAGAGATTAAGTCCACTCCACACTCAAGGGGAGAGGATTACACAAGAGCATGAATACCAAAAGATAGGGATCATTGGGGGTCCTCTTGGAGGCTGTATACCACAATACTATAATGTAATTTAATATAATATAATAATTACAAACAAAAGTAAGACGACATGAGCCAAAACATTGAGAAGTCATACAATAACAGAAACCGAACAGAGAGTAAAGGTCTTCAGGGTAATTATTGCCAGTTTCACATTCTGCCTCTGCGGTATTCGTTGATACAGTGGGCTGCTTTCTTGGTTGGTAATGAAGCTTTCCAAGATCTTTTCAATCTAATTATGGTTGTTATGCAGCCATTTCTATGATGCTAAATTTGTGTAAGTCAAGTATTGTACAACTTGAGGAACTATTGTACTTTGGAGGAGAGAAATATACACTGAGAAATGTAACCATGACATCCATGAAATTCATGGCATAAAAGGAACCTCGGTTTCCTAGGGTGGAACCGACAGCTCCTGCCGTGACTTGTTCAGCTCTCCTGCTTGTCTCTCTCTACTTCATACTGACTTCTGTTCATAAGATTCATCACTGATTAGCATCTAAGCCATTCATTCATTCATTGGTCAACCACAAAACACTAATTGAGCACCTGCTGTGTGCTAGGCCCTGCACTAGGCACCCGAGAGAATTAGTCATGGTCCCTGCGCTTCACAGCACACAGTCTGATGGGGGAGGTGAACAAGTGAACACATATAAAACCTTTGAGCTGAGTGGGAGGGGTTAGGGACAGCATTCCAGATGGTGGCCATGGCAAGGGACAGCAGAGCCAAGACTTGTTTCTTATTTAAAAGTTCTGGCCAAATATAAGGAAATAGAAGAGGAAACTCAGAGCTGGTGTGTTCGTTTGTCTTAATAAATCCCATGAAGATTTTTGTCTACCTGGAACCATCAGAAGGCCGTAAGTGGAGAGGTTAAAGGTCAAGGAGAACTTTCTAGTTCAGAGCTGTCAAAAATTAAAGTGGGCTGCTTGGAAACCACTCTTCTATTCATTCTGTTTTTCTTTTCCAGTCCTGCTAATCTTCTCTCACCTTCTCCACTAAGCCTTGCTCCTTCTCATTCATTCATGGATCCTTGAACGTGACATCCCGTTTACCTACAACACCCCTTCTACCCCATCTTCCTTCATCTTGGTAGTTCCCACTCCTCCTTCAGCTCAGCTTGGATGTTACTTCTTCTGGGAATCCTTCCATGACCGCTACCACCCACAAACCAGAGTACAGCCGAGCGCCGCTTAACAACGGGGATAGGTTCTGGGAAATGCGTCGTTAGGCAATTTCGTTGTTATGCAAACATCAAAGAGTTACTTATACAAACCTAGATGGTATAGCCTAGTACATACCTAGATTATATGGTACTAATCTTATGGGACCGCCGCTGTTCATGTGGTCCACCGTTGACAGAAACATCGTTATGCAGTACATGACTGTTGGCCCCATTAGCCTCAGAGCCTGTCCCTGCTTTAACACTCTTCATATTTGTTCAACGTCTGTCTTTCTGGAGTACTAGATTGTAAACGCCTTGAGGACTACAGTGTCATTTGTCTTCTTCCTTAACATATTCCCAGAAGCTAGCAGAGTACATGGCATATAGGAGGGTGCAGTTGAATGGATGAACGAATGAATGAAGAGAGCATTCTCTGTCCCTGGACAGGGCTAAATGACCATTTGATGGAAGTGTTATAGAGAAGATTCTGGATGTGGCAATAGGGTTTGAGGCTTCAGAGTGGACTATATGAACCTTTTCTGTTCCAACTCTACAATTTTAGGATATAGCAAAGAATAAGCGATAGTAACTCCATCTTTCCTCCTAAAGAGAAAATATTCTACTCCTTCAAGCATATAATAAAGTCCAATATTTGGTATTTTAGTTAAGAATCAACTACCAAACAAGACCAAATAAAAAGGAACTGATTTTTCTTTTTTGAGATAGATTAAAAGGTCAAACATGGCTACTGACTTCTCACTTCACTCATGCCCTGCAAACATAAATAAGGCTCCTTACTGAGCGAGAGAACCATGAAGAACCCGTGTCCAGAGCTGAATTCTGACTCTCTTCTGTGACGGGCTGCCACCTGGGGCCTCACTGATAGGGAAGTTGTTTTCAACATTACTTGGCTCATGGCCAACCTTAAGAATACAATGAAAGTTATGAAACTTTCCCCACAAAATGCACATAGCCACACACAGTTAGAAATCTGCTTTCTATTTCAGAGGCTCCCTCATCTCCCGGGAGCTCAGGCACAGACCTCAACTTGAGAAGCTCTGGCCTCGCATGAAGGAGTTGCCAAGATTCACACACAGCAAAGTGAGGGATGTGTTCCCGAGGATTGAGTTCATAAAAAGCACTGTTTCCCTGTCCTTCTCTAACTTTTTGGTTGATGGCGACAAAAACAGACTTGACAGCCACCAGCTGTCCCAGCCATTGACAGATACCAAACAATACAGAAAGACCAGATAGTAAACTCCTTGAGGTCTGGGTCTGCTCCATTTATTATAGGATCCCAAGTAAAAGCAGAGCAAGAAGGCAAGACCCATGGAGATTTAAGAGAGAGAAAGAAGAGAAAGAAAGAGACAGGATTACAAAGAGAACCAGAAAAGGATAACAATATGCAAATAGGGACAAAACAAAGAGAAAGAGACAGGAGAGTCCTGGGGAGCTAGGACTCAGGACAGAAGCTGCCTCACCTCAGGGTCGGCCTCCACACAATTAGCTGCAGAGCGGCCGTGAGAAGACTCTGAGCTGGCAACTGTGAAACTATTTAACTCGTTAGGACTTAAATCAATAAGGACCAGTGTAACATTTGTGCTTCATGTTCCTCTTATTTACACAGACACAAACTCAAGGAAAACTCTATTTCTCCGGCCTTAAACATTTCCTCTGGGAGCCAAGCTCCTTCAAAATCAACAATGAAATGGTGAGGAGAAAAAAATTAAGTGCTCGGGCAACGCTATATTTAGATCCAGCTCAAAGATGGTCTCTTCGGCCTCTTTACTGTCTCCTTCTCGCCAGCTGGTTCCAATCTGAGCAAAACTCAACTAAATGACCCCGAATTTGCAGTCTCCTGTTGAGGTTTCAGGCCTGTCTTATGCGGGTGCCAGGAAGCATGGCTGGGAAGATGAGGACAGCAGCCCTGGCCACAAAGGTGAAGTCCAACCCCACCGTTTTGGAGCAGATATCCCTCAGGTGACCCCACCCTGGCCATCGCTGAGGTGTTCCTACCCCACTTTCAAGGCTCACCTCAGGGGTCCTGAGCCCTTCTCCAAACCTGCACAGGCCAGGAGGTGAGAAGTGCAGCCTGGTGGTTAAGAGCACAGGGCTTCTGTCAGACAGCCCGGCTTTGGACCCAGCTCTGCCTCTTACTACCTATGTCCCTTAGCCAGTCATTTAGCCTCTCTAAACTCCAGCTTTATTATCTGCAAAGTGGACAGGATGAAACCTGCCACATAGAGTTGTTGCATTACATGCGACTGTTCAGGGAATGCATTGAGCATAATTCAGCAAACATCAGCTGCTATGATTAAACCCCCTCTCCTACCGCAGCTCCCACAAAACGCCGAGGGGTGCCCACGTCTGAGCACTTACCACACTGGGTTGAAATGATCCAATGGTAGGTCTGTTTCACCACTGCACAGAAAAATCCCTACCCTCCATCTCTAGCGCCTGTCACACCATGGGTCCCTCATAAATGCTTGGCAAATGAACAAAGTTAGGAGCTATAAAGAAAAACCTTTGTCCTTCTCCTTTACTGTCACACTCTACTCTCAATACTTCTGGCCACCAAACATGTGGGGTTTTTCCCCACACCAGGCAATTCTCAGACACCAGCTGAGTGTCCTACAGTTTAACTCAATTCTGACACTATCTACCCGGCGTTAGTGTCAGATCCCACAGATTAAGGGCTCAGTCCCACAAGACATCTCCCTGCCACTCACCCAGCCCCACTGTAGGTGCCAATCACAACTCCAGGCTGTCACCTCTGCTTCTGATGGGCTGTAAATCAGAGGGTCCCATGACCCCTCTTCAGGTTCAATTAACTTGTTGGAGTGGCTCATAGAACTCAGGCAAACAGTTTACTTACTAGATTACCAGTTTATTATAAAAGAATATAACTCAGGAACAGCCAGATGGAGGCATCGGGCAAGGCATGTGGGAAGGGCGCGGAGCTTCCACGCCCTCTCCAGGCACAGCTCTTGCAACTCCTCCACGTGTTCACCAACCTGGAAGCTCTCCGAACCCCATCCTTTTGGGGTTTTATGGAAGTGTCATTACATAGGCATGATTGATTAAACCATTGGCCATTGATGACTGATTCCCCTCCAGCCCCTCTCTCCTCTTCCTTCCCCAGAGGTGGGGCACGGGGTGGAGCTGAAAGGTCCAACCCTTTAATTGCAAAGTTGGTTCCCTTCCCCTGGCAACCAGCTCCCACCTGGGATTTCCCAAAAGCACCTGATTGACATAAACTCAGAAGTTACTGAAAGGGGCTTCTTATGAAGAACAGAAGACTCTCTTTTCACCTTTATGGCTCTTATCACTTAGAAATTCCAATGTCTTTAGGAGCTCTGGGGCAGAAACAGGAGGGAGACAAAATATATATTTCTTATTATAAATTGCAATATTACAAGAGCATACTACATATAGGGTGGGCTTACATTTTCCCTATCAATATGGAATCAGAAGAGATACAGGGAACCTACTCAGGCTTCTGGGAATTTCTCTGTAATATGATACTCTTCACGGTTTGTTCCCTCCCTGATTTGCCTATTCAACCCCTAGCTTTTTGAAACTAAATCAGTCGCTTAGAGGAAGGGGCCCCTGCCTGCACTTAGGGTCTATGAACTTGGTGAAAGCTTCAGCAGTCAGCAGAGGTGGAATTAACGTTCGCAAGGGCAAGGAGGCTCAAGCCAGCGGTCTGGGGTCCTCATCTGCATGGGCGATAACACTCCGTGTGTTGTCTTCAAGGCAGAAACGGCCCAAAGAACCACTCAACCAGCTCCAGGAAATGGCTAAATGGTAGGTCAAATTGCCCATAACTTTGACGAGGAGGATGGCTGGATGATTCCAGCGCCTCTCTAGGGAGAAATGAAATTCAGAATTCAAGCGTCAAGAAAAGGAATCATAAAAAAAAAAAAAATCCTCTATGCAGACTTTACATCCTGCCATAAAATGGGGAAGGACTTAGGATGCAAGCGGGTCCTCACATGAGCAGAGAGCATTTGTCAGGGAACAACCTCCCCCAGCTGGACCAGGCTGGTTGCCTTCAGACATTTCCTGTCAGGGACAAACAATCCAGACATTTGAAATTATAGCATATCAATTTGTTTTCAAATTATAAGGCAGCCGGGAAGCGTTGACTCCTTGCCGGAAATATGCTATGAGGTGCTCTGGAGCAGCCGCTGTGTGATGTGGGGAGACCCCAATCTGTCCACATGCAGAGGGTTTAGCCACCCGCGTGTGCAGCCCAAGCAGAGCTGCAGGGGGGTAGGCAAACTCAGAGCCGGTCCCTCTCCCATTTCAATACCCCTGGGTCTGCAAGTGTCTAACACTGCCTCGTCCCAGCACATGCACAAGTTGCTAGAAGTGTCCTCCTCAAAGAACCTGACACTTACCTATGAGTCCTTTCAGCAGTGTCGGGGAGGTACTTCTGGATCCCTTCCCCGTTGTGAGTTTGTGCCCACGAGGAGATGGATGCAAGCAGGGTATGCAAAGAGTGGGCCCCCCAGGCTCTCCTGTGTGTAATCCACCCTTCCTCCCCATCCACTCGGGAAGGGTCCATCTTATCAGGTGATGCAGATGGGCTTCACTCCCTCACCCAGAGGACAAAAGATAGTCTCTATTCCAACAGAGAGTCAAGCTCTCCTTTAATGAAAGCTTCTAGAAAGTAGCCTAGTAGCGTCAGAGGACAGGTGAGGAGACTTTACCTGGTTAATTTGCCCTTTGTACCACATGGTGGAGGTGAGACAAGGCCTCTCCCTTCAAAGTTTACTTAGCTGTACACTCTTCTGGAAGCATCACCATCTGGTGTCCATCCTCTCCTCTCTGGGGACACTCCACTCTGCCACATGGAAAGGTGCCCCTGTCCTGATTCCTTTCTTGTGGGAGCCTCTGACATCAGGTGGACGTCAGGGAAGTCATTCGCCATCTGGGCTTCTGCTCTCTGTTGAGGGTTGAGGCATGGAAGGAGCAGCTTTGTCTCCTGAGTGGAGAGAGAGATGGAGGTGCTTCCAATGCACTAAGGTTTCCGTCCCCCAGAGCTGGTGACAACCAGCTTCCCCCACTTGTCTGAGGTGCAAACATACTTCAACATCACAAGAATATATTTTCTTTTGAAACCGATGTATTCATTTTAGCTATACTACTTGGGCTCTATTCCTTATGAAGCAATAATCCTGGCCTGTTAATGATAGAGAATCCTTTCTCTCCTTTCTGACTCATTACAAAAGGCCCCCAAAAGCCTCTGCCTGAGCTATCTAGGGCAATGGAGCCATGCTTACAGTTGCGTCTCATCATCATTATTGGGAATGGGATAGCGACCACGTCAGTTCATTCTGCAGCACATACAAAATAAGGCACTTCCAACATCCCTACGTCAACCCACAAGCACGAGCACTCAATCTGCCTTTCTGGAGTTCTACTGCTCCACTGCCAGCCAAGACGCAAGAGCATCTCCAGACAGGGAGCCCAGAGAAGCACCTTCCCAAGGAAAAGGGGAAGGTGGAGCAGTAAGAATAGCTCTCAAGACCTCCGGAGCACCGCTGATGCCAGGTCACATGGATGTCCAGGCTAGAAAGCCCCCACTCAGCACCAGGCAGGGCCCAGGGTAAACCTGGGAATTTCAGGATCTCAAGTGGCTGTCATTCCTCTCTAACGAGCTCGTATACTTTCATCCTGGGTTTATGTATTGAGACATTGAGACCTCGAGTGTCTTCCAGGCTATTCCTGGTCTGGGGAACCTGGATGGTAAAAACCTTTCTCTCTCTCCTGGAGCCTTTTCTTCATCAATAATACATAGTCTAGTGTCTAGCATCTTTAGAGAAAAATTCTCCCACTACTCCATATACTCTTAAAATCCCGTTTTCTCCCTTCATTTCTTGGTCAAGCTTCTAGAAATAACACTCTCCCCTTTCTTCACTTCATAGTCACCTCACCTACCAAAACTTGGTTTCTGTTCCCACAACTCAAACATCTGCTGCTAAAGTCTTCAATGACCTCCTTGTCTTCATATTCAATGTCCATCACGACATCGGCTGCTCCTAGTTTTCCTCTGCTGCTCCAGCTGCTTTTTATCATAGGGTGACCACAGAATTTTCGTCTAATCCAGGACACTTTAAGAGAGAAAAGAGAAAGAATAAACTATCACGTAGGCACCACAGACATAAACCAGAACAACCTACAGGCAAACCAGGACACGAGATCACACTCATCATCAGCCGCCTTTACGGGCTTCTCTTTCCCTACTCATCCTTAAAGGCCAGTGTCTCTCAGGGCTCTGTCCTAAGCCCTCCTCTTTTCATTCTACACACTACTTTTAGGTGATCTCCCCCATTACCAAGACTTCAAATATCATCTAAATGCTAATGATTTTCAAATTTATATCTCTAAGTGCAGTAGGCAGCCTTGAAGATGCCACCAATGATCCTTGAAGTCTGGTATTCACATCTTTGTGTTGTCCCCTCCATTGGTGTATCAAGCTCAGTCTGTGTGACCAATAGAATATGGTGGAAGTTATAGTGTGTGACTTCTGAGGGTAGATCAATGGAAGACATTGCCATTTCTGCCCTACTTTCTTGGATCACTTGCTCTGGGGGAAGCTCCCATGTCATGAAGACACTCAGAGAACCCCTATGGATAGATCCCCATGGTGAAAAGTTAAGGCCTTTGCCAATAGCACCCACTTGACATCTGTGGCACTGTGCCATCTTGGAAGCAGATTTTCCAGTCCCAGTAGAATGTTCAGGTGACTACAATCCTCACCAGCAGTTTGACTGTCATTGACTCCTCAATTTCTCATTTATAGAAACTGAAATAATAAATATTTATTGTTGATTAAGCCATTGAGCTTTGAGAACAATTTGCCATAAGCAACAAACAAATAAACAACTCCATTCTTTCTCTTAAGCTTTATATCTAGATACCTAGAGGTCTCAGCTCTGTATTTGAATATCCCAAAGATAACTTAAATTCAGCACTTCTGAAATAAAGACATTTCCCCTCCACCACCCTCTTCCCCAATCCGTTTCTCCACTTGCTCCCCATCTCACTAAATGGTGGCAGCATCTTCCCAGTTACTGAAGCCAGAAACCCAAACATCATCCTTGCCTCCTCCCTCTCCCTTTATGTTCTATCGATCGCCAGTTCCTGACAATTGATTCTTCCTCCTAAGTAAATGTCTCTTAAGTCCATCTACCTCTTTCCATCTACTTTAATTCAGGCCATCATCATCCTTCTTCTGAGTTACCACAACAGCCTCCTTAGCTGGTCTCCTTGCTTCTGTTTTTATTTCCTTTCTTTCGAGATCTTCTTTCTATAAGAAAAGATGACATCAACCATGTCACCCCTGCTCCCTACTTAAAACCTTTCAGTGACATCACAGTGCCTTTAGAATAAACCCTAAGCCCCCATCAGAGTTCACAAGAACCCCATGAAGTATCCTAACCTAACCCCCAGCCTCCTGCTTTGCCATCCCCACCTGGGCAGGCTCTGCTCTATTTTGCCTATTGGATTGTGCACATTCTCTTCCTCTGTCTGAAACCAATACCCTTTCCCTCCAAATCCATAGCTGTCACCAGACTGACTCTTATTCACCCTTCAGGTTTCAGCCTAAAAGTCACTTCCTCTAGGAAGCCTTCCCTGAACAATGTGGACCATGTTAGGTCCTGGTGCAGGTTGGGTTCCCCAGGAAGCAGAGCCTGAGACAGAGACTAATGTGCAGGTTTGTTAGGGAGTGCTCGTGCAATCAGCACCTGTGGAAGAGAAGAAGGCAGGATGGGGCCGAGGGAGAAGTTGAGCTGTGATGCAGCCCCAAAAGGCTTCTGCTGACCTCACAGGGGTTCTGAGACTCAAATGACCCTTTAGATTTGTACCCAGTTGAGGCAAGGAGGTGGAGACTTTATGCAGACACATCCTTCAGTCATTGGATGCAGGTGCCCCAGGAAGGGGGCATGATCTCGGGCCAGGCGACCCTCCTCTGAGGAGGAAATCTCCACAGGATGCGGACAGCTGAAGGCCCTCCCTCTGGAGCAGCACTCCCAGCGGCTGGGGGTCTAAGTCCTTCATCCCTGCTGGGGGCTCTCTGCAGTACATCGGAGAGCGCCCCATGGGAACCTCTGTTATTTCCCCTTACGCACCCTGTGCCCACCCACACTGCATTGTAATGGTGTGAGTCTAGTCTCTGAATTGAGCAATTCTAGTCTCTGAATTTCATCTCTCTAGCCCAGCACTAGCACTACCTGGTATACAGTAGGTGCCCAATAGAAGTCTGTTGAATGAATTTGAAGGACCAGAAGTGACCCTCAGGGCCTTCCAGGGAACAAAACTAGTTCAGGGATCCCTGGAAACTTTCCTTCTCTGAGCTGCATCTGCTCCCACCTGAGCCACGACTGTGTGGCATTCCCAAGGGTGGGTCTGTTCCCAGAACAGAGGGTCGAACCAGCCCTGAGCACTGGAGGAACAAGGGTAGGCACAGTTCACACGTGCTGGGCCAGCTATCTGCTGTTGGAAACGGAGAGACAGAATTAACAAGTCTGATACAACCAGATGCCCCAAAGGATTATTTTTTTCTCCTGAATTTATTCTCATTTATTAAATTTTAAATAGCCCTCGAAGACTCTAGCCTAACACAGAAATCAAACACAACAAAACAATGTGTTTGTTTCCTGTTAATATGGTAGGGCAGACAGTCCTGCTGCAGCAAAGCTGTGAGTTATTAGAGAAAATTAACCATCTTCTTCTCTGGGCAGACTCAGAGCTCCACTCACAGGTAGCCCCAGCTGGGCCTGGAATTCCACACAGAGACGAAGACCCAGCTCCTGGGAGCCCCGGCTGCCGGCACACATACTCACCTGCAGGCTGCTGCCAGGACAAGCCCAGAAACCCTCAGATAGTTTCTGGCTGCCTGGGGAAGCCCAGGAGGTCAGGAGGCTGTGTTCCAAAATAGCTCACTGCCAGGCTAGGTTCTCTGGCACCAGCTACGTGCCCCGCAGACTTCTTAGTTGGGGAGAGTTCTTCAAGAATTTCCTATGAAAATGGGCAGGGAGCTCCTAGAGGAGAGCCAGGTATGGCTTCAGGGCTATATGAGGTCATCTGTGCTCCTGCCTCCATTTTCCCTGCCCGAGCTAGGCCCTACCACTGGACCGGAGACATTCAGAAGCAGCCTTTTAGACACAGGGCCATCTTGAAATAGTATGAAAACAAGCTGTGCAAATCAATGGCAAGTAAAGTGCTCTTTAAATCAGGTGATCATATAACTTATCACCAAATTAGGACACTTAAGAGCAAAAGAGAATGCTGTTAATCGTTAAGCTGACAATCTGTATAAATAGCAAAACATGCTGTACACCTGAAACTAATGTAATGTTATATGTCAATTAGACCTCAGTGAAAAAATTCATTAAGGCTAGATAACCTGAGTAAATTGTGACTGTCTCTGGTTTTAGACTCTTCATCCCACTCCTGAGCTCTCAACCCACCCACCCCTGACCCTCTCTCCAAGCTTCACCATGCCCTGAGCCTCTCCCCAAGGGCACGGAGTGAGGATGGAGTAGGCATCTGGATGAAGTGCAGGTCAAGGAAGGGATGTGGTCCAGAGAACGGATGATGGTCAAACGTGGAGGTGGTGTGTATTTCCTGGGAACTTTAAAGGGCATTTTCACTTGAAGTCTGATGCGACAAAATGACCAAGGCACCAGTTCCTGTTCTGTATGTTCCCTTTTGTGACTCCCCACAGGGCCCAGCACAGAACAGAGTTGTGTGTGTGGGAGGAAGGTTCTGAAAGTGGAGGTGGGAGGGAAACCCGTATCAAATCCCCTGCCATCACCAGTTTGCCCTCCTCTGGCCCGTCCTCTGTATTCAGGGGTTGAGGCAGCAGCTCTTCCCTCCAAGCTTCTGTTTGCTGATCACTTTGGGCCAAAGGAGGTTTGGATCTTCACAGGAGTAAAGAGACAGGAGGCCATCAGTCCATCACCCACTGGCAGCCTGGGCAACTACAGGTCATCCTAAGAGAGAGTGGGTGCTGAACTCTGGATGCTCAAGCATTGAGTGTGTGTGTATGCTTGCATGTGTGTTGGTGTGTGTGTGTGTGCTTGTGTATGTGTGCTTTTTATATTTGTGCTGAAATGACACAGAGTGCTTTCAAATAGCCTGGTGGGAGCAGAATTTTCTCTCTCTTTCAGTACTTACAGAGACAGGGAGAAGCAAAAACACCAGCAGGACAACCACCTTCTCTCCCTAGCATAGCCTCAGAGGGGATCTTCCTGAAACCCTGCCTTCTGCCACCTGCTGAATAGATAATTGTGCAAATGGCCCCAGGCTGAGAAGCTGACCCAGATAGCTCCACAAGCAACAGCTGGGCACAATTGGCTGATTAGGAAATTGTCCCAATGGCGTTGGACAGAGTAGATATTTGAAAAGTGGGTTGATAGATGACAAAATTCAAGGGGTTTACACCATGCCCCCACCTCCAGCAGATATCTATTTAGGTGTATCTTCCACACCCTTCCAGGCAAAGCTGCTGAGGTTGATCACCCTAATCACTCACCTGGATGCCCAGGTTCCAGGTCTGGCAGCTTCACTGGCCACTAATCCAGTAGACAACATTAGGCGATGCAGGCAGAGGTGGCTGTCAGCTGTCCTTCAAGGAAATTGAACTGATAATTAATATGACTCACTGTTGACAGGAAAGACAAAAGAGCTGGGCAGGCCAGGGCAGTCGCAGAATGAAACCTAGCCAGCAAATGTCAGCCCCCAAAAGCCCTGCCAGCCAACTTCCCCAAGATCAAGCCCAAAAGGCAGCCTGTCTGTGTCAGAAAGTGGAACACTCCACGCAGAAGAGCAAAAATAACAAAAGGAAGCCCTCCAAAGGCGGAAGCCACCTCAAGCCATGAATCTAAGAGCAGATGGGCCCTGATGACACTAGTTGAGAAAATTGCCACCAAATTCCACCTCGTTGCTAAGAACCCAAAGGATTCTTTGCCACCAAGCCACAGCAGTGGCAAAGACTGCGGGAGGCCAGTGGCATGTGTGCGTTCAGGCTGAATGTGAGTGAGCAAGTGAGAAGGTTGCAAGGTACGGAGGGCAGCTGTGACCCGCGCCCTGAGAAGAGTGAGGATGCTTTATGTGGTGTAGCACCAGGGAGCGAGACCCTCTGCTTCCACCGTTCATAAACCAGCCTGGTGCTGAAGGCTGTTTCTACAGAGAAGCACTGAGTACCATTCTGAGCAAGGCCACACTTCTGGAATCAGCACATGGCCTCAGACGGGGAGGAAAAGGGACTGGGCACGTGTCCACTGGGATGTCTGTGCTGGAATAATGGTTCAAAATTCAACTTTACAGCTTCATCTCCTCACGTAGCTCTGCTTACCTTTAAAATTATCCTATTTTCCTTTCAGAATCTCTGTGGTGGCTACTCATTGGGTCCAGAGAGTTCTAGAGGGAAGGAAGGAGGGACACACCTGGATCTAAGTGTCCCACCCCAACCTCTGATAGTTTTTCCCATTAATTCCTTGACTCCTTTCCTGCCTAGACAGCCAAACCTGAGAAACCTGGACCTCCTGCCATTTCCTGAGTCAGACCTCATTCTGATGCCAAGGCCTGCCAGCTCTAATAACATGGCAGGTGACAGGTGCTTCACAGGCAAGAGCCCCAAAGCCCCCACATGCAGGAAATCAGTTATTTTCACGATGTGCCTGGTTGAATTTTATGCTGCCTTCCCAAGCATGCCCATACATAAAACCCAGCATCTACACAAGTCAGCAAAACGTAGCGGTTGAAGGAATAAGCACCATCATTTTTACAATATAGGATAATTGACCAAAACACCTCTGCTTTTCCTTCTGTAGTTTTCTCCAAAATGGTTCAATATTTACGAAATACCCACCTTGTGGGGAGCATCATGCTGAGTACAAAGGGAGTGAAACAGAGACAAGACTCACCAGCCTGCCCTCAGGTTGCTTCCAGGGGACGACTGGGTATGAATGCAAATGATAATAAAGGGAAGAGGCCAAAGAGAGCCGACAACAAAGAGCCACAGAGGGTTAGAGGAGGGAGAGACGGGCTAGTTGGTTTATCAGGAAAGCTTCAAGAAGAGGCCATTTTGGATCGGCCCCAAAGGACAAAGCAAGTCTACCAAATATAGAAGTGGAGGGAAAGAGACACTCTGATAGAGAGAAGAGAACTTGCCATTTGACATCAGCAAAACCTGAGATCAAACCCTAGTCCTACCACTCACCAGATGATCGATTTCGGTCAAGTCATTTAACCTCCATGGGCCTTCTCTTCATCTCTAAAGTGAGAATAATAACTCTAGCCTCACAAGCTGGTCACAAGGATCAAATCAGCTAATATTTGTAAAGAGCCATGTCTGGCACACAAAAGTGCTCCGTGAATTTTAATTTATTAATTCTGAACGTTGCACTCAGTAGTTTCAACACTAACCCCACACGGTCCTTCTTCTGAGCTGCTCCCAGACTGGGAAGATGGGGAGCAGAGTTCATAGCCGACATGCTAGGCTGGGCATTGTTGCCAAGTGGAAAACAATAAACAGCTTTCACTTGTTCTTCTCCCTGGAGCAGCTATTACAGAGTTTAAAAGCACACCGAAGTCAACATCCAGAACAGAAGAGGCATATGCATGTACACACACACCCGCACAAACACACACGCACACACACACACCCTCCTCTTTGTAAGAGAGGTTGCTATGGAGATGAAACAGAGAAATAGCAAAGACAGAGGAGCCACTGAAATGGCTATAATTAATTTAAAGCATTAGAAACAATTAAAATTGTATTAAAGCAAGTTCATTTGAACAAGGCATAAACCAGGTGAGCAGATCACATCAAGCATGAACAAAATAAAGCATTCCTTTGGGGTGTTGGAACAGGTACCTTCAAAGGAAAGAAATAAATTATTGCACAGTCTTCAGGAACAATAAAATATGTAACCTAATTTATCTAATGTTTCTGAAAACAAGACAGTTCTTCAATAATTCTGTTTCTTCTGGTACCTTTATGCCAGGTTAGAAAACAAAATGAGGACAGAAAATTACTGCCTATCAGGTAAATGAATCCATGTGTCTTTGTCAGTCACTGTGGCCATGGATCTCTCACCAACAGAGAAGGGGAGAGAGGGACCAGCATTGTGAAGCATCTATGACATACCAGCCACTCTCCTTGTGCACATTGCATCCTTTGCCTCACGTACGACTCCCACAAGCTCCACAAGGAAGACGTGAGTGGCCAGTCCTACCAACATGGAACTCAGAAAGATCCCTGACTTACTCAAGGTCTCACAGCAATTTGTAGCCAAAGAAGCACTTGAACTCAGATCTGCCCGGATTCCAAAGTACATGCTCTTGCCACCATGTCACACTGCTTCTCATGGAAGAAACCAAAATGGGACATGGGACAATGAGCCAACCAGGTACCATTTTTGAGCACCTACGCTATGCCAGGCCCTGTGCTACACATCTTACAAACATCATCTGGTTTGATCCTCATAAGGACCTTCTGTTTCACAGTGAATGAAACTACAGCGACTCACAAAGTCCAGTTAGCCCAAGATGATACAACCAATAACGAGCAAAACCCAGATTCACCCCCAGAGCTGCTTAACTCTGTAACCCCCAGCGCTCTGCATTTGCCCCTCATTCCTCAACTCCTAGAGCATTTATCATTGCTACCATGTGTCATGACCTGCCTTAGATTGAGTAGCATTTGGGGGTGGCTGAATATTTCACGTTTCCATGTAGACAATTGGGGATAGCAGAGAAAATTTTTCAAAGGAGGCAAATTTCAAGGTGGATCTTGGACAACAAGTAAGGTTTGAACAGGTAGGGCCCCTACTTATTCCTGAGATCAAATGAGCCTGAAATTTAGAGCTGGGGTTGGAGGGCCCCAAGACCAGGACGAGCACAAGGGATATTTTCATGAGGCAGCCTCAAGCCCCAAGGCTGGATGGAGAAGCAGACTCACTTGTCCAGGGAAGACAGGCCTATGGCCAGGATAGTGGTGCCAAATGCCAAATCCAATGATGAAGTGAGGACAGAAGTGGGAGAGGAAATCAGAAGGTCGACAGCAGGCAATTCAGATGTAGGACAGAACCAGGAAGAAGGAAGAGAAGTAAAGAGAGCCAAAGCTGCAATGGGAACGTGTATGCTGGAGCCTCTCAATTCTTTGCCATCTGACGTGTATGTTCCAGGGACAGGTGGATGGCTCCAAGGAGCTCATCAGAAGGGCCAGCAGACCATTAGCCAGTACTCTGCAGTATAGTCATATGTGTCATTACAGTATTGAAATACCTCACACTGGTTATACATGGCCAGTTTCCTGAACCTCACAAGGGCTCCCATCACCTTGGCCACCCCACTCCTCCTCTAAGACCCCTCAAGCTCCCCAGCCAGCAACTACAGGGCTGACACCTGCTCTAACACCCCAGCATTGTTGTGATGTGTCAGCCCAAGTCACTTTACTGGGTATTTTTGCACATCACCCCTTGCACTATGATAAGGACTTATAAAGTGACACATTGAATCCTGACCACAACTGTGGATACTATGATCTCAATTGTATTAATGCAGGCTTTGGGAGGTTAAGCAACATCCCAAGAGAAGAGGCCATGGGAGAGAGAGGCACGAGCCAAGGAGAAACCCAGAAAAATGAATGGCCGGTATCTGCTCTCTCACAGCTCAAGGAACTGAGCTTGGATTTATTTCTATGAGGACAAATTCCATGGGTCACAGAGAAAATGCTAGACCACAAGCTGCCTATGTGGAGGGTATCTAACTATGTGCTTACTTAGCCCACTCCCTGGATACATTAAATACAGATGGCCATGTTCAAGAGAGAGATTTATTGATCAAGGAAAGAATCAGATAATAGAAGTTTCAGTAGCACCTACAGCAGCCTCCTGCGTGTGATTCCAGAAGGGAAATGAGAGGGTAATAAATGGCTTACACCCCTCCTGACAGGGAACATAAAAGGCCTGGCTGGGCAACGGGGTCTCCAGAAATATTTATTCCGCCACATAATTCATTAGTGCACACCAGTATAGTGCAAAAACCATGTGTGTTTCAAGTTATGATTTCCCAGAAACAGTTTCCTTTGCCTTGATAAACTACAGCTAAATGCTCTGACCACACAGTGCAGAACAGTCTGAGCAAGAAGTCGAAGCAGAAAAGAAGCTAGCTAGACCTCACAAGGTGGAAAGGAAGGGCAGCCAGGAGGAAGAGGGTGTGGGTTCATTCATTGATTCATTCATTCATTCAGCAAATATTTACTGAGCACCTACCATGCACCAGGCACTGTTTTGGGCATTGAGAATATGTAAGTGAATAAGATTAGATGATAGATAGATAGATAGATAGATAGATAGATAGATATTCCCTGCCTTCATGGAGTTTCCACTGTAGTGGGGGAGGCAGACGATTTAAACAACTATAAAATGTAATGCAATGTCAGGCCATAAACAGGTAGAGCTAGAACAAAGATCCTGAGGCCAGAATGTTCTTGGTATGTTTGAAAAATGGCAAAAAAAAAAAAACAACCAATGTGGCTAGAAGAAAGTATGTGAGGGAAAGAATAGGAGACAGGGTGTATAAGGGCTGGATCTGCAGAGGCTCACAGGCCATAGAAAAGAGTTTGAATTTCATCCTGGGTACAATGGGGAGTTTGAAGCTGTTAGAGAGTTTTAAATAGGACAATGACATAACCTGATTTGTATTTTAAAATATATCTCGTTGCCAGGTGGAAAATGGATCATAATAGGCCGGAAATGCAGGGACATCAGTTAGAGGCCATTGTAGTATAAATAATATTTATTGAGCACTTATTATGTCATGTGTTATCATGTATTAACTCATGTAATCCGCAAAGCAATAAAGATACCTTTGTTATCTCCGCTCCGTGGTTGAGGAACTGAGGCACAGAGGGGTTAGACAACTGACAGAAATGGGTTTCAAACCTAGGTCCTCTGCCTCTGACCTGCTATGCTACACTGCCTTCTGCAATAGTCTAGGGAAGACATCATGGTGGCCTAGATGATGATGGTAGCTAACAGACGTGGTGAGAAATGGTTGGATTCCAGTTGTATTTTGAAATTAGTGCTGATTAGCATCTCAATTAGATGGGAGATACGAAGAAAATATGGTAGGAGACCATTGACTCAAAAGTGTTGATTTCAAAGTTCTAGTAAGAGCCAACCACAACCTCTAACTCAGTGGTTTATAAACCTAGAGACTCAACAGAAGTTTTCACAAGAACAGATTCTAGAACCTCATTCCACAGGCAGTGAGGGAGACATTCCAGAGGCGGGCCCAGGAACATGCATTTTTAAACCACTTCCCAGGTAGTCATTTGGTCCCAGGGGCCAACATTGGGAGTCCCTGCACTTCAGAATGTGAGTGTCAAGAGCACCTGAGAGGTGACGTTGCAACACTTCACCTGAAGATGAGGACTCCAAGGCCCTAAGAGGGAAGTGGTTTGACCCAGTTAATAAGGGACAGCCCTGGGGACAGAACTTAGATCTTTGGACTCCAGGGCCAGAGCTGTGTTCACTATCCCATGTTGACTTCTCCTGACAGCACCATATTGCTTATCTGCATCACTACTTACACAAGGACACGGAAAGGACCCTGAATGACCTCTGAGCTCATGGGAAGAGTGCTTTACTTGGAATCAGAAGATATGGGTTCAGGCTCAGACTGTGCCACCACCAGCTGAGAGATCCTGAGAACGTCACTTTACCTCTCTGGACTTCCATTTGCTCGTTTGTAAAATCAGGACTTTAGATCCTCATACTATTGCTATTTGATTGAATGAAATAACACATGTGAAACACTTAGTAAGACCTTAGTGTTAGTTACTTTTTGGGGTTTATTACCAGTCATCCAGATTTCCTGGCTCCTGAAACAGTATCTTTCACTTAAGCATTTTCATTAGTATTTTGATGTCTTTGTGTCTCTAAGATCAAATGCAAGTACTCCAGAAGGAAGGAGCATCTCTAAATGGTACCAACCAATGCCTACGGGACATGGGGGCCAAGCAGCAGGAAGAGAGCACAGGGGAGCTGTGACGAGTGTTGGAGGAGGGCTGCACGGCACACACACCAGCCCTGCCACAGGGGCACCAAGCATCCATAACGGAGAGGGTGCTAAATAGCCTTCTGTGTTCTCAGGTGTGGCTGAACCACAACAACCAGTTATATCTATGTAACAAGTTGGACCTCACAAAATGCTTTTAGGAGATTGTTTCACTTGAGCTACAAAACAACGCTATCAATTAGTTATTGCTGCCCCCGATTTTAGAAATGAAAAATTGAGGCTCAGTTAAATCATTTGCCCAGATAACACACTAATGAGCAACAGACCTGATTTTAGACTCATGATCTAACTTCCATCTAGACCAGTGCTATCCCATAGAATATAACATGAGTCACTTATGTGATTTTTAGTTTTCTAATAGCCACATTTTTAAGAAATAAGAAGGTATAATTCATTTTAATCAAATATTTTATTTAACCCAATACGTTCAAAATATTGTCATTTTAACATGTAATCAATATAAAAATTTTAAATAGGAAATTTTTCATTCTTTTTCTCATACGGTCTTTGAAATCCAAGGTCTATTTTACATTTATAGCACATCTCAATTTACTAGCCACATTTCAAGTGCCCAATAGTCACATGTGACTAGTGACTCTCATCGGACAGCTCTAGACAAGGAGTCAACAAAAATCCTTCTGTAAAGGATCAGATAAATATCTTGAGATTTATAGGCCACATCCAAACTCTGTTGTGTATTCTTTTTTCTTTTTCTTTTTCATGATCTTTTAAAAATGTAAAATCCATTCTTAGCTGACAGCTGTACAAAAACAGGCCACAGACCAGATCTGGCCTGTGGGTCACAGTTTGCCAACCCCTGCTCTAGACCATAAGCTCACTGAGGGCAGGAACTGCATCTAACATGTGCACTACTGTGTCCTCTAATACCTAGAATATAGAGGCACTCAGTAAATAGTTTGGAATTGAGTTTTACTGAGGTAGGTCAGGAAGGATTTATTATTCCCATTTGATAGATGACAAAAATGAAATCAGAGAGTCATAATGACCTCTCTGAAGTCACCTAGCGAAATACAAACCCAAAGCTGCGTGACTTCCAGCCCACTGCGCTTTCCTCCAGGTAGTGCTTCTAATACCTGAAGACACCTGTTTCATCACTGCACTCTCATTTCCGGTTCTTCTATCTCTCCTTGCCTCTGGATTTGATCTCAGGCTCCCAGAAGCCCCACTGTAGCCTGGCAGGGAGGAGGAGTCGAGGGGTCCTGCACATTTTAGGAGACACTGGCAGAGCTCCCAGCAGGTGACGCTGTCATGATGAAGAGCCTGTGTCGTTCCTCCCCCTCCATTCCAGGGTCTCTCAGGAAATGAGTGCTCTTGTAAGGTTAGAGAAAATGCATTTCTATTCTCTATTTCAGGCTAAAAGCATCTGCCTCCTTCACAGAGAAGGTAGTGAACCAGTTATAATTACACACCATACACTAGGGAGCGTGAAAGTGACAATTAGCAACACTTAAGCCTCGGATATGTGGTGGCTGCAGTAAACATTATATAATTGCTGCAGCATCGATCCCAACAATTAACACCAAAAAGCAGAGACAGAATGGAAGTTCTCCAAGAAACTGCCGCAAGCTGAAGGTAAAATGGAACCCAAAATCTCTCTTGGAGACAGAGGCCCCTCCTCCAAATGTTAAGACTTCTTTTTTCGTAATGTTTTCTGTCCAAAAAATTTTCACCACAGTTTTCCCAGGGTCCAGGGGACGCAGCAGCAGGTGGAGGCGGAGACGCTAGGAAGTTCTCTGATGGGGTGGTCTGCTTTCCAGTCCCCTCTGGTCTGGCCCAGGAAATTGGTGAATTGGGGGAACTGCAAGGTCAATGCGCTGGGTCACACAAGGCAAGTAGCAGGCCTCAAGAGATGGCCTGGAGAGGTTAAAGATCAGTCTTGCCCATAGGCAACGCAGTCACTAGGGGGTTTATGATGAGAAGGAAAAAGGCCATTTTGTATTTTGGAAAGAGGCAGAGAGACAGGGAGAGAATGACGATCACTGAACTGCGGCAGCAGGGATGGGGAGAAATGGACAGATCCAAGAGATGTTTAAGAGGCAGGATTGACAGGATTCGATGAGTGATAGGATGTAGGAGAGTCAGGGATGATCCCCAGGCTTGTGGCTTTGGTAACCAGGAGGCTGGTGATACTGAACCGTGGAAGGAGGGAAGACAGGTTTGGAGGACAAAGACAATGTGTCAGAGTGTTAAGTACGCTAATTATGAGGAGGATTCTGATTAAAGGGGAAAGAGGAGATATGGCTCAGAAGAGAGGTTGGGGTGAAGTTACAGAAATATGAGTCACCTCACCTAGGAAGTGATTGACCACGAGGTGGGTGAGCTGCCTGGAGAGAGGAAATAGAGCAGTAGCAGAGAAAACCCAGGATAGAGTAGTTAGAGGTGGAGAAAGGAAGAGGCTCCAACATTGGACTCTGAGAAGGAACAATCTGAGAAGGCAAAGGAGAAACAAAGAAGGAGGGGGCCTTAGAAACCAAGGAAGAGGAGCTTTGGAATAAACAGGTACAGAGCTGTGTCTGATGCTGAGATTCAACAAAGATTTATTGAATATGTACTATGTGCCTGCGCTATTCTAGGTACTGAAGACACAGCAGTGAAGTGAACCTAACAGACGAAACTCCCTTCTCTCGTGGGAAGTTCATACCAGCTGGAGAGAGATCGAATTTAAGCAAATAAGTAAGTTTATTTAGTATATTTAGTGGGTCGAATAGTGGTCCCCAAAAAAATATATCCAAGTCCAAACCCCTGGGACCGTGAGCGTGACCTTATTTAGAAATACGATATTCACAGATGTAATTAAGTTAAGGATCTCAAGACCCTCTACACACAACCAATATCATATAATCATCTTAATAAATGCAGAAAAAGCATTTGAAAATTTCAACACCCACTCACGACAAAAACTCTCAGCCAACTAGAAATAGAAGCAATTTTTCTCAGCCTGACAAAGGACAACTGCAGAAAACCTCCAGCTAATATTGTACTTAATGGTGAAAGACTGAATGCTTTTTCCCTAAGATGGGGAATGAGGTAAGGATGTCCACTCTCACTAATTCTATTTATCATCACACTAGAAGTCCCAGTCAGTGAAATGAATGAATGAATGAGTAAATGAAGGTAGGTTGGAAAGGAAGAATAAACTGTCTCTGTTTGCAGGCAACATGATTGTCTACACAAGAAATGACAAAGAAACTATAAGAAAATGACTAGAATCAACATAAGTGAGTTTAGCAAAGTCTCAGGAAAAGAAGTCAATAACGAAAAGCAATCGTACTTGTATTTACTAGCAATAAACAATTAGAAATTGAAATTTACAAAAATACCATTTACAACAGCACCCAAAAACCATGAAACACTCAAGTATATAAGACTAACAAAATATGCGCAGAATCAGTACACTGAAAACTAAAAAACACTGATGAAAGAAATCAAAAAAGATGTAAATGGAGAGAGAGATTATTCGCAGATTTGAAGACTGGTGTTATTAAGATACCAATTTTTCCTAGAGTGAGCTACAGATTCAACACAATTTCAATCAATATCTCTGCAGGAATTTTTTTGGAAATCAATGCTCTGGGTCTAAAATTTTTATGGAAGGACAAAGGAATTAGAATAGACAAAACAATTCTGAAGAAGAACAAAGTCTGAGAAATCACACTATCTGATTTCAAGACTTCCTATAAAGCCACAGTGTTTAAGACAGTGTGGTGTTGGAAAACGGGATAGATCTACTGGTGTGCTGCAGCCAGCTCATACCAGCTCATGAGACCCAAATTTTCAGGAGTTTTACAGTTTTTTTGATGTCAAATTGGTTGCTTGAAATTGTCTACTGTGAAAGCTTTTAAAAAACAAAAATCAGTAAACCTACAAATCTAGACTCACCTCACTCCTTTCCCCAAGAGCCAGTTCTTAAACATTTACCAGCACACCTCTGCATCCAGATCAAGGGAACAGAATAGAGAATTCAGAAACTGACCCACACATATTTGGGCAATTTATTTCCAACAAAGGTACAAAGCCAATTCAGTGGAGAAAAGATAGTCTTTCCCATAAATAGCACTGGAACGATTGGACATCCATATGCATTTAAAAAAAAACCTCTATCCATTTCTTGCGTATAAAAATTAACTAAAAATGGATCATAGATCTAGATGTAAAATTTAAAACTATAAAACTATTAGATGAAAAGATAGGAGGAAATCTTTGTGAACTTGGGCTAGGCAAATATTTCTCAGATATGATGTCAGATTGATAAGTTAGACTTCATTAAAATTAAGAACTTCTGTTCTTCATAAGACACTGTTACAAGAATGAAAAGACAAGACACAGACTGGGAGAAAATATTTACAAATCGTACACCTGATCAAGAACTTGATACAGAATATATAAAGGATTCTCAAAACTCAATAATAAGAAAGAAGACAATCCAATTTTTTAAATGAGCAAAAGAATTGAAGAGACACTTTGCATGGCAATAAGCACGTGAAAAGATGTTCAACATCATTAGCCACTAGGGAAAACAAATTAAAACCACAATGAGATACCACTACACATCTAGTAGAATGGCTAAAATAACTTTTTAAATCAATAACACCAAGCGCTGGTGAGGATGTAGAGCCATGGCAACTCTCATTCATTGCTGGTGGGGATGCAAAATTATACAGCAGTTCTTATAAAATGAAACATACTCCTACCACACAACCTGTCAAACCCACTCCTAGATATTTACCCAAGTGAGATGGAAACTTACACTTACTGAAAAACGTTTATGTGATTTTTTTATTTTTTTGAGGAAAATTAGCCCTGAGCTAACATCCATGCCCATCTTCCTCTACTTTATATGTGAGACACCTGCCACAGCATGGCTTGATAAGCAGTGCGTAGGTCCGCACCCGGGATCTGAACCGGCGAACCCTGGGCCACTGAAGCAGAGTGTGCAAACTTAACCACTGCGCCGGCCCCTGCATGTGAATTTTTAGGACAACTTTATTCTTATTTCCCAAAAATTGGAAAGTACCAAACATCCCTCAACTGTGGAATGGTTAAACAACTATGGAATATCCATACAATGAAATCCCACTCAGTCTTAAAGAGGAACAGACTACTAATGCACAACAACGTGAATGGATCGCGAATGCGTTGTGCTGAGTGAAAGAAGCCAGACTCAAAGGCTACCCTTATGTGACATGCTGAAAAGGTAAAAGTACAGAGACAGAAAACAAATCAGTGGGTACCAAGGGCTGGGGTAAGGGAAGGGGTAGATATAAGGGAATTATTTGGAAGGATAGAACTGTTCTCTATCTTGATTGTGGTGATGGTTAAACCAGTGGATGTTTGTCAAAACATGCAGAACTGTATACTGATACATGTGAATTTTACTGCATGTACATTATTCCTTAATGAAAAAAGTAGGAAAGGATCACTTTGGCTGTTGGGCTGAGAATAGACTGTAGGAGCAAGACCGGCAGCAGGGAGATCATTAGGAGCCCAGGAAAGAGACAGTGACTTGGACGAAAGTGGCCTTTGGTCATCAGTGACACTCATGGACACAGTTTCAATGAAGGGGCAAAGGGAGAGACAGGCCGCAAGGGTGAGGAGTGGAGAGTCTTACATCCGCTCAAGGCACAGCCAGTCCCTCTGGTCACTCTACAGTTCTGCCCTCCCTCTTGGCTGGTGTCCCTGCCTTCCCTCCCTTACAAGCCTCTGAGCTCCTGTCTGAAACTGCTCACACTTGAGGGGCTGCAGGAACGCTTAAGAACAGAGTGATGCCCCGCTGCTTTTTATGTCACCTTCCCTTCAGCCACTTGTGTGAGGGCTGTTAGAGGGCTCTTGATATCAGGAAGAAATAAAAGAGTGGTTTTGTCACTCGGCTGCCAGGAAGTCAGGAGCACTGAGCTCCGAACACACCCCTCGCTCCCATCTCACTTTTGAAATGCCGCTCTTGAAACAGACCCCGCGGCTTTTGCTTTGGTGTCGTCCATCACGGTGTCCCCACAGCTGTGGATACGGAAAAGCCCTCCCCACTTCTGTGCATCTCTCCTCTGGTTGCCACCACACCCTCTCTTCCAGATCTTCTCTTCCCTTTCTGACACGTGTTTCCCAACCTCCTTCTTGCCTAATGAAGCAGGCGCCCTCCTCACACGTGCTTGGGGAGCAGTCTAGAGTAACATTTGAGTGTCCAGACTTTGTCATTAAACAAGACCTGGGTTTGAATCCCAGCTTTGTCACTTTCCAGCAGCACGACCTTTGGCATGTTATTCCTGTGACCTTCAGGTTTTCCCTCTGTAAAATGGGTGTAACGAATCCCACCTCACTGGATGGCTGTGAGAATTAAATTAAATGAGATTATGTACGAAGGGAAAAACTCAGCACGTTACTTGCAACAGAGCAAGCAGCAAATAAATGCAGCTTTGGGTGATATAAAATGTTCCCAACAGTAATGCTCAGCAATAGGGAAGTGGTTAATAAATTGGGCTACACCATGATTTATTTATAGAATACTGTATGACGAAGCCATTAAAAATAATGTTCTGAAGAATATTTAATGGCACAGAAAAATGTTCACAGTATAATTTTAAGAGAAAAAAAAATCAGGCTATAAAACTCAGGTCTCAATTCCGTTCTTAAAAAAAAGTATGAGAGTGTGTGTGTGTTGTGCTTAGGTATTGAGAAAAAAAGAAGTATAGCAAAATGTTTGCTGCTTTTTTTTTCTTTTTTACTTTTTCTTTATATTCCTCTGTATTTTCAAGTTTTCTCTAATGAACATGTATTACTCTCATAACAATAGATGTTATTGTAAAAATTCAGTCATCGATTTATGCATTCAACAGAATTTTTCTAGCACATACTATGTGCCCAGCAATATTCTGGACTCTGAGGATACCCTGATGAAAAAGTCAACAGGCAGGTTTTTCTCAAGACACCGTCCAGCCGTGCATTTAATTCTCCTTAATTGTTTTATGCACTAGCTTTGTCTCCACAACGAAATGGTTAACTTCTCAAGGGAAAGGACCCTATGGTTCTCTTCTCTGTAGCCCTGCATCGCACTCCAGACACTCCATACGCACGGGAGGAACTCAGTAATGCATGTCACTTCAACACCTGGGGATTGATTGAAAAGTGGCTGGTTTCCTAAACTCAGTTAGTATAGGAAAAGAGAAGTAAATACCTTCTAATTTGGGGCTGATGTCTTCTCCCTTCCTCCCTTGCCTTGGGCGTGATGAGGCTGAACATTCAAGGCTGCCACCTTCAGTGGGTTTTCCTGGAAGCACAAGAGCCTTACAGCTGGCCCAGCCTGACGTGAGGGGAGCTGCTGTTTCTCCAGTCTCCATCAGAATACGCATCAAACCTGCCTTTTCCCATATTTAAGCAACTTGAGGGCATGTCAGGTGATCCTGTCCTCTTAGATAGGAGTTCCTTATTGTTTTTACACCATGGATCCCTAGGGCAGTCTTGTGAAGCCTATGGGACTTTCTTAGAATAATATTTTCTCACAACCAGAGGCACTCAGAACTAGCATATAGAACTATGTACCGGGGGGCTTTTGGGAGAAGGAAAAAAAAGAATAATATTTTCAATGCATAACATAAATACACAGAATTACAAAAACATTTAAGTATACTGAAATAAAATTCCCAAAAAATAAAACACTACATTTGAAATAGTCAAATTAAAGTTATATTTTAATTTCTAAAGGCGTATCCATACAAAGACTACTTTTGCTAAACCTAAATAAGAACATGAAATAGTAGAAGGGTCTTTGATAAGATAATGCACGTGTCCTATTGGAAATCCAATTGATTTTTATATTCTTTATGGTAACAGTGTTGAAAATCTAATCTTCAAAGATATAGTGTTGCAAATGGAATTAAAACTTTCACAGCTCCTTCACAAAGTAAAGATAAGTGTCTCCCAAGGAACACCAACCTTCTCCAAGGCTTTTGAGTGACACTCTAGTTAGAGTGGTCTTTTGGTCCTAAGATCAATGAATTCGTCTTTACCAGGTCCACACCTTTGACAAAGTTTATAGCAGAAAGAAAAAGAACGTGACTCTAGGGTTCAATTTTGTTACCATCAAGATAGAAATAACTTTTGAAAGAGTTCTAAAGTGTTTCCAGGTGTTTGTAGATTACTCTTTTCAAATAAAATGACAGAATTTTGTAATTCAGCTCCATGAAGGTAAAGCACTTCCTTCAGCATTTGAAGGTTTGTAAAGATGTCAGCCTCCTCTCAGCAGCTTGGCCAAGAAAGTGCGTAATGTTTCCTGAAGCATCCATAATGGTGATATCAGGGCTTTGAATTGGAAGAGTCATCTCATTCACATGGTTAAAAATATCTGCCAGGTAAGCCAACCAACCCGCAGACAAAATTCTTTCTTTCAAAGTGTTCCAAGAATGGATTTCCTTTTTTTTTCCCCCCAGAAAAAGTGAAACTTTACCATTGAAAGTCAGTGAGCTTCTCTGTGGTAAAGAAGCGCCTCGTTTTCTGCTATTGTTCCCTGACAGAACTTGCGAAACTATTATGATTCAGAAACCAGCTTTGAGAAAGGTGATGACTTTTATGGCTGTCAACAAAACTTCTCTTAGGACTTTTGGAAGAGCCAGAACACATCTGCATTAACTACGGCAAGTGAAAACAATATGAACTGCTCCTTTTTTCCCTGAAGGAGCAACATTGGATGTGCAACCAAGCAGGAACGCATTGCGAGAACTCCTGTGCAAGGATAGGAAGCTTTTCCGTCCAGTCAGGTTTGTTTGACAAAAACAAAAAACAAAAAAAGAAACCTTTATACCATTTCCAAAACATCAGCAGTCTTTATCATTTCCAAAGGCGCCCACAGAACAAGAATTCTTCCTCGTTCATGTTAGCAGGGTTGTCATGAACAAAATAAGGAAGGGGATACATTGAAAGATGTCTGTAGTTTCATCGAGTGACTTGCTGAGTGAATGGCAAGGCTGCCAATTCCTCCATAACCTGCTTCAAAACATGCCAACTACTCTTCATGGAAGGACCTCGTTTGACTAGAGAGCCACTTCCAGTGTGCTCCGCATTCCCAGTGCATGTGGCTTCAGGTAAACTGTCTCCAGTCCTGCGAGGCTTCTTTCCTTTGGCACCTGGTAAGAAACTTCAAGAACGCTTCAAGAAAACGTTTTTATGAATGACAAATCCACATTTTCAAAGTATCCTAACTTTTTCAAATTGAGCTTTCTTCATCCGCATATACATAAAACCCTCCGTTTTCTTTGGATATACTTTCTTGATGGATAGACACAAGGACTTCATTCAGTCTTCCTGACTTCAAAATTCCATTCTCAAGAATTTTTCCACAGGGCCGGCCTGGTGACGCAGGGGTTAAGCGCGCACGTTCCGCCCTGGCGGCCTGGGGTTCGCTGGTTCAGACCCCGGGTGCGGACATGGCACCACTTGGCACGCCATGCTGTGGTAGGTGTCCCGCATGTAAAGTGGAGGAAGATGGGCATGGATGTTGGCTCGGGGCTGGTCTTCCTTGGCGGGGAGGGGAGGATTGGCAGCAGTTAGCTCAGTGCTGATCTTCCTCAAAAAAACAAAAAAGAATTTTTCCACAAAAGAAAAGGAGAGAAATCATTGTGGCCTTTATGTCACATAGCTTCATTAATGTAAATAAAACCAGGTATACGGTTTTCATCAGATCTTTCTTTTCTTTACGAGCTCAAGATAAATTTGGTCTGTAAAAAATAAGTAATAAATAAGCTAATAGTTATCAAAACAGCATGGTATTGGCAGAAAACAGGCACACAGATCAACAGAACAGAATTGAGGACCCAGAAATAAAACCACACATCTACCGACAGTTAATCTTCAACAAAGGAGCCCAGAACATACGACAGAGAAATGAAAGTCTCTTCAATAAATGGTGTTGGGAAAACTGGACAGCCACATGCAAAAGAATGAAAGTAGACCATTATCTTACACCGTACACAAAAATTAACTCAACATGGGTTAAAGACGTGAATGTAAGACCTGGAACCATAAAACTCATAAAAGAAAACATACATAGTATGTTCTTTGACATTGGTCTTAGCAGCATCTTTTTGAAAACCACGTCTCCTCATGTAAGGGAAACAAAAGAAAAAATAAGCAAATGGGACTACATAAGACTAAAAAGCTTCTGCACAGCAAAGAAAACCATCAACAAAATGAAAAGGCAACCCACTAACTGGGAGAAAATATTTGCAAATCATATATCCCATAGGGGGTTAATTTCCAAAATATACAAAGAACTCATACAACTCAACAACAAAAAAACAAACAATTTGATCAAAAAATGGGCAGAGGATCTGAACAGACATTTTTCCAAAGGAGATACACAGATGGCCAACATGCACATGAAAAGATGTTCAACATCATTAAATTATTAGGGAAATGCAAATCAAAACTACAGTGAAATATCACCTCACACCCATCAGAATGGCTATTATTAAAAAGACAAGAAATAAGTGTTGGGGAGGATGTGAAGAGAAGGGAACCCTCATATACTGCTGGTGGGAATGCAAATTGGTGCAGCCTCTATGGAAAACAGTATGGAGACCACTCAAAAAATCAAAAGTAGGAATGCCATATGATACAGCTATCCCACTTCTGGGTGCTTATCCAAAGAACATGAAAACTCTAATTTGAGAGGATATATGTACCCCCATGTTCATTGCAGCATTATTCACAATAGCCAAGACTTGGAAGAAACCCAAGTGCCCATCAATGGATGAATGGATAAAGAACACATGGTGTGTATCTACAGAGAGAAGGGAATACTACTCAGCCATAACAAAGAGGAAATCTTGCCATCTGTGACAACATAGGTGGACCTTGAGGGTATTACGTTAAGTGAAATAAGTCAGACAGAGAAAGACAAATACCATATGATTTCACTCATATGTGGAAGACAAACAAATACATAGATTTGGAGAACAGATTTGTTGTTACCAGAGGGGAAGTGCGTGAGGGGAGGGCAAAAGGAGTAAAAAGGGACATATGTACAGTGACAGATGGAAACTAGACTTTTGGTGGTGAACACTTTTGGTAGTGAACACGATGCGATCTATACAGAAGCTGAACTATAATGATGTACACTTGAAATTTACACAATGCTATAAACAAATGTGACCTCAATAAAATCAAAATCAAAATAAATAATAAGCTAAAATAAAATATTTTGTTCCATGAATATTCTTTGAAATGTAATATTTTGTTTGTGTTTCCTAAGTAATTTGTTTGATAAATCTATGTAGAAGAAAATAATGTGTATGTTAATTAAGTAAAGTATAAAATATTCGTTAAATTTTATGACAAGTAAGTATAATAAGATAGCTTTTAGGATTAGCCAAAGTGTTTGCACTAGTAACATCTTTTAACCTTTGTATGGACTGGGGGATTACAGCAGGGGCTCAGGAGTCCTGTTTTCCCTGAAATTTAGCTATTGCTTCATGTGACTCTCCTTGACTTTCTAGAAATAATGGTTCTCATTTTTCATACTGTCACAATTTCCCACAAAGGTGTTTTTTTTAAATGTGTGACATTTTTACAGAATAATAGTAAAAGACCAACACATAAATAATATACAGTGTGTGTAAGACCGCTTCAAAACACAGACATTGCACAAATAGAGAGTAAAAAAAGAAAAACAAATCAAAGAACATACCACACTGTGCATGACCCATGTCGCCATGCAATCTGTTAGCAATCATAAGAAGTTACTTTAAATATCACACTTCGACAGTTAGCTCAGTGATCAGACATGTTTGAAGTCGTCTGTGTCACCAAAGGCTGCACTGCCGACAGAGAGTGAAAAACTCATGTTAGAGTGATTCAGATTTGCAAAACTTTAGCAAACTACAAAAATTATTCAACTCCTTCTGCATATAACAAACAGTTACAGTTAAGGAATGTTGGAATGTCTGGGTCACCCTCACGAAAATACTCATATTCACCGCCCAGTGGCTACCCTACCCGTGCACCGTGGGCAGCTACATGGCAGAAGAGTCTGACCGAAGACTGATCCCACGCTTCCAATGGCCAGTCTAACAGCTCCTGTAATTTCAAAATGGTGATAGGTGTAAATGCTATTTCCAGACATCCACAACTACTGTAGCATGATATGAAAATATTTGTGATTTCCATTGATAACAAAATCACAGGTCATGGTTGCCACGTTTGTAATTGAAAGAAATGCTACATTTCAAATAGAGGATAGTAAAAATGAAGCTATAATTTTTCCCTTCCGAGTTCGTGGACCCACTGACTTCTGTTCCACAGCTCCCTTGGGGGTGCCCCTGGATCCCAGTTAAGATCCTCTGTTTTATATGATTCACAGTGGTTCTAGAGAATGGTTCCCAAATTTCAGGTAAGAGAATTTAGAAAAAAGAGCAAGTTTTTATAATGCTAAACTTATTAAACTGAGACTTTTTTCTTCTTTGTTTTTAAAATGTTCCTTTGAGGAAATAAATGATAGACAGTAGATAGTAATTTTTTTAACGTCTTTGCTAGATAAAATTGAAAAGCTGGCAATCCTTTTGCCAGTTCCCTCACCTACTACCTCTATTATATTTACTGGTCTAAAAATCCAAAATCTGGGACTCAGTCCAGGACACAATGACAAACTCATTGAGCCCCAACAGCTAGCCCCCCTAACAGAATCCCGGATTCATCCACTTATCCAGTCCTCAGGGAAGGTGGCCCCACTCCCAGTCCAGAGCAGAATCCTGAGCTGTCTAAGCTGCCATGGTGAACCCGTTGTCCAGGAAGAGATTGATTTACAGGGTGGAAATGTGACTCAGTCTGGCCAGTTGAACCTGAAAATGATGTGACTGTGACTGGGAGTCTGATGTCTAGAGATGCCGAGGGCATCCTGCCACCCCAGGGGAAGCCAAGCCTCAGGATGAAGTCAGCAGAGTGAAGAGGAGAGAACCTGGAGCTTTGGTGACATCCCAGACCTGATCCTACTACCCGGAGCTGCACCACGGCTGGACGTCTTGCTATGTGAGATAATTCTCAATTGTTTACAGCCGTTGAGTTAGGGGGCGTTCTCTGACGTGCAGGTGAAGTCATCCTAACTGACCCAGAGAGGCACTTCAGGAAGCTTTAGGAAGAGGCCTTTCTCTTTAAAAACAAGTTGCATCAGAGTACTGCCCATCCCTGTTTGTCTACACCTATATCCCTGTTTATCTACATTGTCTCCCCTGCAACCCTAACTCAAGCCATCCCCCTATGTCTTGCTGATTTTACCTGTTAAATATCCCCCTGATCCTTCCTATTTGTTCCATTTCTGCTGCCAACTCTAGCCCAGCTACTGCCAGCTCGTATTCAGTCTGCTAGACTAGTGAGCATCAGCCCTCTGACTGGTTTTCCTGTTCCCACTGGAGCCTCCTCCAAACAGCAGCCAGAGTGAATTTGTTTTAATGCAAATCAGTTCACACCACATTCTTGCTTAAACCTTGCAATGATTTTCTATTGCACTTAGAATAAAGTGAAAACTACTTAAGTTACCTACAAAGCCCTACAGAACTTGACCCCCCATACCCCTCCAGCCTCACCCCCTCACCCCTACCCTCTCAGCTTCATCACAGGGGCCCTGCCCCTCCCCTTCCCCTCCTGTGTCTAGTTAAAGTCTTCAGACCCTTTAGATCTCAGCTCAGCAATCACTCCCTCAGGGAAACCTGTAATGACCACATCATCCGCCAGGACCAGACCTGGCCCCTTGCGCTCTCACAGCACACCATATTGTCTTTCCTAGTGTTCAATACAATTTTCAATTACTTATTTATTTATGTGATTAGTTCATTAATGTCTTTTTTCCCTGCTAGAATGCAAGCTCCCTGTCTTGTTCACCATTGGATTCCCAGCCCCTAACACAGTGTAGGTATTCAAAAAATACTTGTGGAATGAATGGATGGATGTTCACAAATAGTCACAGACACTCCTGGGGAGTGGCTTGTCCCAAGGAGTATCTGGTTTCATAGACATCACACAGGATTCTGTTCTCGAGCTCTGGAGTCCTGCTCACAGGTACAGCAGCTTTGCACTTGACCACTCCCTCTCTGTGCACTGTGGTGAAGGAAAGGGAGTTGTGTGCTCTGGTTACGTGCTCCTAAAGGTGGCCCAAGTCTCCACCCACACTCTCTCTAAATCACAGGAGGCATATTGCATAATGTCTGTGTCCCCCCAAATTCACACATTGAAGCCCTAACCCCCAATGTGATGGTATTAGGAGGTGCGGCCTTTGGGAGGTGATTAGGTTTAGATGAAGTCATGAGGGTGGGGCCCCCGTAATGGGATTAGCGTCCTTATAAGAAGAGGAAGAGAGAGCTCTCTCTCTCTCTGCCATGTAAGGACACAGCAAGAAGGCAGCCATCTGCAAACCAGAAAGAGAGTCCCCACCAGACATCGATTCTGCTGGCACCTTGATCTTGGACCTCCCAGCCTCCAAACTGTGAGAAATTAATGTTTGTTGTTTAAGCCATGCAATCTATTGGATTTGGTTATAGCAGCCCAAACTGACTAAGACAACACACAAAAATTGTGGGCTGGAGAATCAGTTATGACTTCATTGCAGTTCTGCCACTTACTGGTTGTGTTTCCCAGGGCTGGGTTCCTCATTAGTAAAACGGAATAACAAGAACATGAAGCTCACAGAGTTTCCATGAAGATTAAATGAGATAACATATGTAAAACTCTTAGCAGCGTGCCTGGCACACAGTGTAAACATTCAGTCGTTGTTCTTGTTTGAATTACTAACATAGAGCTGAAACAGAGCCTTAGAGATCAACTCGTAGACAATCTGATTTTACAGGTGAGGAAGTATGCCCCAAGGAGGTCCAGTGGCAGAATCAGCAGGAGGACCCCGGCTGGTGGTTCCCACTGGGGACCATTCCCATCACAGCCTACATCCATCCTGATTCTCTGTGCTCTGACAGCTCAGGGCCTTCCCAGGGCTGAGAAAATATGAAGAGGAAGCAGCCAAGGGATTCTCTCTTCCTGACCCAAGGTGGGTTGAGCTATTGAGTGAATGCAGAAAACACCAGAGGGGCGCTTCTCTGCCCCAAGAGAATATCCATTCCCCCAGGAGCACAAAGAGACACAGCCCAGGAGAATGTTCTAATTAATCCAGTACCGTCCATCTCTTTCAGCAGGCCTTCCTAGGAAGGACATTCCACACTGTTTATTGGGCTTGCTTTCAACACTGTGTAGCTTCCCCCTGCTCCTGGAACCAACGTATATGAATTTGCTGCTAATGGCATCCTCATCATGCCAATACCCAAAGGTTATTTTGTGAGGATGCAATTCAGAAAGAGTCTCACATGCACACACACATTTGAACAAAAACTATATCCCTCACTGTCTGCCTAATGCTTCAGCTGAGCAGCCGCTTGATAACAACTAGGAAGGAGAGAGACAGAAGAGGCTGTAAGAAGTACATGTGCCCACAGGAGCAACACAATCAATCACTTCGTAAGGACGTACTTCCCCCGGAGAAAAGATTTAAAGAAATAGGCAAGAAGATTTAATGAAAAATTCTGAGTCTATTGATTGAAATCTGTTGCATTTTCTTACTATTTGAGAACACATCATTTTTGCATTAGGCAATCGGTTTATGCCTCATGCAAATAGAAAAGAGAAAACCTTTTCAAGAGATAGGCAAGTTTGGCAGAGATGCCTTGTTCTATTACAGTGCAGATGGAGCCCACACCTCCTTCCTGTTGTCTTTGTGACGAAACTCGGGGCCCCTCCACACTGAAGGCCCCCTCTGTTCCTCCGCTGAGGATAACAATTACAACGATAATGAGCAGCTGCTCCCAGAATGCATCGCACTCTCCTTTGTCTCCTTCCTCTGCACAAGCTGCTCCCTCTGCCCGGAACCCCCTCAGCTGGCCTCTCTACCCACCCTTGTCCACCCTCGTTCTGCTAGAAGGTGGTCTTCCAACACATCTCCTGCAGAAGCCTTGTCTGGTGTCCCCAGGCAGCCTTATGAGCTTCCTCCAGAGGGCTCCATTAGTACCTTGTACCCACCCTGTTGTGACAATGATCACACTGCTGTGACTACTATTTCTAAGACACATTTTTTTCCCACATTTTTATGTTCTAAGAGGTCACTGTACCCACTTCTTTTGTGATAATGATTACTCTGCTCCTATTACTCAATTCCAAACATACTTTTTTCACAGTTAAATGTTTCTAAATTCAGGATGTTTTGCAACAATGTGTACATTTACTTCGGTAGTGTTTCTGATGTTTCTTCCTTCTGGAAAGCTAGTATATGGAGAGTGCATTTTTACCAAAGAAATAATGTTACTATTCGTGTGTCTGGCCTCCTCTCTTCACTATAAACCATGGGAGCAGGACCTGTGTTCTGATCATCTGTGCACCTCCATGCCTTCAGAGAGCACCTGCTATGCAGCTATTGCTCCATAAATGTTGGCGGGAGGGAGGACTGAGAGAGAAAGGAAGGAGGAAGGAAGGGAAACCTCTTACCCTCTACAACTTAGAAAGCACCTGCACAACCCACTCCCACTTAGTTTGATTTCCCATCAGAGGGCACTGGGGCCTCTCCCTGAGGAATTTCCTTGGAGCTCTCTTCCTACTGCTGTCTGCGCGCTCACGTCTGCTATGGATCAGCAGCACAACACGAGGGTCCCCAGCCACCTAGGGCACGCGCCACTGAGGGAGAAACCCATCAGGAGGAAAGTCACAGATTCAGTCATCCTTCAATTCAGCTTCACCAGCCTGGAGACTCTTCTGTGAAGTCTGCATCCCACAGGTAAGAGCTCACCTGAGCGACCTTCATCATGTCTCAGCTCCTTGTCTGGCCCACCCAGCATACCAGCTCTGGTTTTATCCTTACCTGTCCCATCTTATTTCCCAAGACCTTGGTCAGCTGATTTTCTTATTTTCCACAACTCATGCCATGCCAGTGACATCTTCCCTGGCCCGCAGCTCTCCCATGACGTCCTCCTTGATCCCCCTGTCCTCAGAGGCCCCCATCATCCTCTGAATGGCACCTGTCATTTGAGCTAGACCAGTTAGTACAGGGTATACTGTGGCAGAAGCTCATAATTAGCACTCGAACACGTGATTGAAACATTAATACAATGATTGGCTCTTTGGGGCTCCTCCTCCCTTCATCATTTCCTTGGTCCACCTTTCCTTCTACTCCCAGCCCAAAGAAATCCCTCTCTCTGAGACTCCTTGGTTGGTTGAGAATTATGCCCCTTGACTCTGGTTTTTCCACAGATTTCTTTGGAGACATACCCGGACCACACTCCACACAACCGCCTGAAGCTGGAGCCCCGTCAGACATCTCTCTGAACTGACCTCTCACCTGCTGGGCTGCTGCATGTTTCTTACAGGTTCTTCTCTGTTCTGGTCAGATAACCACCTTCACGGGTTCCTCCACGATACTTCAACATCCGGGTGGCATTGAAGTGGCAGAAGCGGCAGCCGTATGACACTGTTGGCTTATACAGAATTCACAGCCAGCTGACCCTGTTAGGTTCTGTTGACGCGAGCTGCTAAGTCAACAACTGATTTTGGCTTCGTGTTTTGGTGTTGTTTACATTTGCCCCTATTAAATTCCATCACTTTTGGCCTTATCATTCCAGCTGGTGGTGATCGCCTTGAGGTTTCATTCTGTCCTTTCAGTTCCTCAACAGAGTGGAAACAAACAGCGTACACAGGCTTTACGGGCAGCCTATGAAAGAGTCAACACCATGTCTATACTAGGGCTTTAATTCACTTCTTAGCCTTGAGATACCACTGGATGTGACCTGCTGTACAGCCTTTTTGGGCTCATTTTTATAAGAGTGAGACATGCCCAATAATTACCATCTTATCCCACCCCACCTCTACCCTTGGGCTCCCCCCACAGTGCTCCCTGGCTCAGTAAATGGCACCATCACCCCCACCACCACCACCAGGCGGCCGAGCCAGGAACTGAGGAGTCATCCCTCATTCCTCTTTCCCCTTCAGGCCCTGCATGAACTCAGTTCCTTAGTCCTATCAATTGATGCTCCCTCCTAAATAAAGTCGTGCAGCCACCACTCCCTCTTACGTTTCAGCCGCACCTTCCAACACTCTTCCTCCTCCTTCCTCTTTTTAACTTCCGCACTCAGGCCTCAGCTGCAACCTCACTTTCTCCAGGACGGTTGCTTGTCCCGTAGATTAGATTGGGAGCTCCTGCCGGCAGCTTCCCCAACAGGATGCTTTCTCTAATCTGTCACCCAACTCACTGCGTGTTGTTGCTTATTTAACTCTTCTCAGCCACATCTAGGTTCTATGAGGATGGGGAAGGAGTCTGTTCTGCTCATCATCATAGTCCCAGCATATAGTAGATGCTCAATAAATATTTCTTGCATTATTAAATTAAGTAATGTTACCATGACCTTAGTAGGGCAAGTTTGGCTCAACAGCCATGAGGCATCCTGGCATAAAGGGAAGAATCCCAGATTTGGCTTCTAACAAGCAGTGGGAGTCACGTCACTTAAACTCTAAGAGCCTCTGTTTCCTCATCTGAAAAGTGGGAGTAACAATTTATCATATGAGATTGTCACAATGTTCAAAGGAAATTATGCATGTGAATGTGCTCCCAAACTAAAAAGTATGGTTCTTGTCCATGTATAACGATGGACACCAGTCCCTCCAGGAGGGGCCCGGTCCTGACTTCAGAGCTTGTACCAAGGACCCCCATGGGCTCAAGCTTGAGCACTGGTTCTCATCATTTGGGGTTCAGTACTAAGTCCAACAGGTCTTTTTTTATTCCTTCTCCACCTTTTCTGCTGTCCTCAATCTGCTGTCCTGGGCCACTTCCAAAAGCTTTCATAACCGCCACTTCTACTGCACTCTCTTGATGGAGGGTTTAATGATCCCGAAGGCCCTAGAAATACATTGAATTAAAACACAAAATGGACAGCATTGTGCATTTTATTGAAACAGCAATTAGGAACGGCAGTCACCATGTACTCGGAGGGCAAGAGAGCCGGAGAGAAAAAGAATAAAGTGACCTCATAAAGACACTTAATTTCATTACCACCAGACACGGCTTCCCATTATTGCTCTTGGTGTTTAATGGTTTTATGATTCCATCTATTGATGCTTAGCTAGTTCATTAACCGTGCTGCTAAAAATACAATTATCTCCAACAAAACCTTCATCACTAATAAAAGAGAGGGGAGAAAACCTCCATCATTACCAGAAAGCACTGGGGTGGACATACCTTCTGTATAGTAACTCCTTGGCCCCAAAGTTTTCCTGGAGACTGAGACTATAACTACATAAGTTTCATGCAACCAGTTTAAAAACTTAACCAGGGACCAGCCCCAGTTGCCTAATGGTTGAGTTTGGCATGCTTGGCTTTGGCAGCCTGGGTTCAGCTCCCGGGCGTGGACCTACACCACTGGTCTGTCAGCAGCCATGCTCTGGTGGCAACTTACATACAAAAAGAGGAAGATTGGGGCCAGCCTGGTGGTGCAGTTGTTAAGTTCCCCCGTTCCGCTTCAGCAGCCCAGGGTTCTTTGGTTCAAATCCCGGCTACGGACCTATGCACCGCTTGTCAGGCCATGCTGTGGCAGGCGTCCCACATAAAATAGAGGAAGATGGGCATGGATGTTAGCTCAGGGCCAGTCTTTCTCAGCAAAAAGAGGAGGATTGGCAGCAGATGCTAGCTCAGGGCTAATCTTCCTCAAAAAAAAAACAAAAACAAAAACAAAAAGAGGAAGATTGGCAGTGGATATTAGCTCAGGGTAAATCTTCCTCAGCAAAAAAAAAAAAAAAAAAAAAAACACTCAAGCAGCTGTTCTATTATTTAACTGACTCCACTAACAAGTTGAACTGATTCAGTGCACCTAATTGACATTGGCTCTGATTGAGTCAACCTGTCACAATGTTGTGACAAGTGAGAGATATGAATATCTGCTTGACCATTCATTCATTCGACAGGTATTCACCAAGCCCCTCCCGGGTGCCAAGCACTGATTGGACACACAGAGACAGGTAACATAGGCAGGGGCCTGTTTTCAGGAAGCTGATGTCTAGTAAGCGATGTGTGTCTGTTGGGATCAGAGGAAGGAGAATTCTAGTTATCGAGCTGGGGCTCCAGGTAGATCTCCACTCCTGCCTTGGAGTGGGGAGGAGAAAGTGGGTGAGAGCAGGGCAGAGGGTGGGAATGGCTTTCCATCTCACTTAGCATAAAAGCCATTACCATGGTCTTCCAGGTTCTGTAGGGTCTTTTCTGAGCCTACAAGAGATGAGAAGGGAGGCCAGTACAAATAACCCAGGCCTGTAGTCAGGAGAGACCTGGACCCTAATAAAAACCTGTGTAAAGATTTTTAAGTGACCTGCTTGTTCTAAGGGGTCTCGTTTTTTTTCTTCTGGAATCCAAACTGCTCTTGGCAGCCATCTCCTTGGCTTCATTTCCTATTACTTCTCCCCTTGCACACTCTGGTCTGGCCTCTTTGTTGTTCCTTGAGTGCGCATGCCCCAGGGCCTTTGCATTTGCTGTGTCTCTGCCTTTAGCACTGTTCCGCGAGATGACGTCAGGGCTCACTCCCTCACTTCTTTCACTGAAATATCCCTTCTCAGTGAAACATTTCCTGCCTCCCCACCCACTCCCACCTCTCCCTGCCCACTTCCCTGTTTTACCTTTCTCTAGAGCTCTTACCACCATCCAAGATGCTGTATATTTTACTATTTTTATATGCTTGTTGGAGACTTCTCCCAACGAAAACGTGGCCTCTTCGAGGGGGGCTCTTTTCTATTTTGTTCACTTCTGACTCCCCAGCACTACAGCAGTGCCTGGCATTGCAAAGGTACTTAATAAATACTTGTTAACTTCCTGAATGTGCTGTTTTTTACCTACGTCTCGCAGCCCCCAGTCCACCCTCTGTATAATCCTCTGTGATGTGTAGGCTCCTCTGCCAGTTGACTTCCTCAGAAGCTTTCTCAATAAAAGATGCTGGGGGAGAGCATCAGGCAAGAGAAAGGCAGAAGCTACCATTCCTCCTCTGTCTCACTCTTTCTCTCTTTCCCTCCCTTTTGGTGATGTCTCTAAAGCTGCTGTGTTATTTCCGTTATCCCAATCTTGCTGCAACAGCCTCTCCTCCGTGGTTGCTGCTCCTGAGGCTGTAGCCCCTCCTCTGTACTCCCAGAAGCTGGCAACACCACCTCCTCTTTTCTGTTCCCTTAGTCCTAGTTCTGGTGGCTTCTTCTGGCAGTTAGTAAGCTCTGGGTCACCTCACAATCTCCCTTTGGCTGTCTGAGCCTTCCAACACCTATGCATCCTATAGCCTATATTAAATCCCCTCTGTCGATATACCTAATGTGGCTTCTATTTTCCTGACTAAATCCTGGTGGAGATCATGAACTTGGGAGGGTGAATCAAGCACAGTCCTATAGACTAAGCCAATGAAGAGAAAATGGCAGAGGTCTGACAGAGGCTGTCCCACTCACCCTTCCCAACTCTGAGAGGAGCAAAGAAGCTCCAAGAATAGTGATGAAGCCCAGAAGAAGAGACTGGTCTGCCGGATGCCAGCTGCAGGCTGACCGCGCTTCATGGCGGGCAGACACCAAGGAGTCAGCTCGGCCTCAATCAGCCTGGCTCCGGATGGCCTGAACCGCACGTAGAGCCCAGTGGGTCCATCCGAGAGTCCTTGACACCCCGTTCCAGGCCTGGGAGAGCCTGTGGTGCATTCTTTTGGGTCAACAGCATTATGGCGATCATTAGGGTGATCATCAAGGTTGTCATCTAATTGCACTGGTGGTGACTGCGCCTTACTGCATGTACTTCTTCCTCAGCAACTCATCCCTGTGACCAAAGCTGAGACAATTCCTAGCTCGCTTGTGCACTTTTTAATGTGCCTGAGGTTGTGATGTATGAATTTAATTGGCAATTAGCACTCCAACTTTTCCTGCAAAGCTGTTATCCATAGTGTGTCTCATAATCAATGGCATCTTAAAATTGAAGAATTGTGGTATTAACAGGAAAAACTGAGTACCTTGATGTGTGCCAGGTATACGTTACACAGGTACAACCTGTGCTAGATAGTTCCACTGCCTTATCATTCCATCCTAAAAGCAGTCCTACAAGGGAAATGTTATTGTTCCCATTCTTATGAAGAGGACACAAAGATTAGAGGCTTGGAGCTCACTTGATGGAGTTGGCACCGTGCAGCCCATGTTCTGTCCATCCCATCGTGCCACCCAGCCCCACACTTTGATGAGCAGGAAGGACTGAAGAGCAGCCTCTGAAACGATCTTTTGGTGTCAGGACCTTCTACCAGCCCAGCAGTGAGAGTCTGAAGCAAGACATAGAAGCAGAACAGAGGAGACCCCCATGGAGATTCAGACTCTCCCAGGGGTCATCCCGACGGGGCCACGACCCATCTGGCCAACCCACCTATGAGCATCGCCTCTGAAAGTCCTCTGATAGACAGAAAGAAGTGAGAGATGGCCCTGCCCTTGAGATGGCTCCAGTGCAGTTAGGAAGATAGACAGGTGAACAAGAAAAGATAAATGACATTAGGCAGTATTGTCAAATGCCACAAAAAATGAGACAATGTGTGTGCGTAAAGCTCCAGAGGAGACAGAGCTTTCCAGGGACTGCAGGCCATCCTTGTACTCCAACCTGCCTTTGGGGAGAGGCTTTCTGAGTGTGGGGAACTTCACTGGCTCTTTGGCTCCCCCAGGATCCTCACAATGATCTCACAAAGTAGATCCTGTCATCCCCGTTTTACAGGTGCCCTCGATCATACAGAAGGTGAAGAGTCAACCTCGGTCTGCCTGACCTTCAAAACCCATACCCCTTCAAGGACACCCTGCCATCAGTGTGTTTGTGCATGCACGCTCACACGTGCTCACCCCTCCATACACACCCCTTATCTACTGTCTACAGAGGCAATCATTTTTGGAAAAAGCAGCATAGAACACATTGCCAGATGCATTCAGAGAAGCCAAATCTTCCATAATCCTTCCTGGGTATTTTATTGTTTGCAAAAGAGAATAGATTTTTGTGGGGTTTTGTTTTGTTTTGTTATGTTTTAATGAGAAATCTGCTTAGAAAGGAAAGTAAACAAGTTGTAAAACTTGAGATTTATTCTTTACGTGGCAAGCAACTTCGTGTGGAAACAGGGCTCCCTGAAAGGGTGATTTGGTCTTCAGCGCTGGTCTCACCCCCAGGAGACCCGCTCTGTTTGGCATTGGGCTGGGGCACGTGGGGAACAGCAGGCTTAATAAATGCCAATCCACTTGGGACTCCACCTGGCCGCCAAATGCCCTGGGCACATCTCTTCATTCATGTAATAGACATGCATACAACTATCGGGTACCAGGTACTCAAGATAGTAAAACAGCTCTGCCCTCAGGATGCTCAGGGTGATGAAAGAGAATGAGCATGAGTTAATCATCACTATACGACACGAGAAGTGATATAACACAGTCTGTGGGAGCATCCAGCAGGAAGCAGCTAATTCTGTAGGAGTGGAGGGGATAAAAGAAGGTGTTAAGAAAACTGTTAAGAAAAAATTGGAGATACACAACCAGGGCTTTGAAGATTAAGGATGACTTTCTTTCCTAGATAAGGGGGGAGAATTCCTGACCGAGGGCACAATGAGAGCAAAACCAGGGAAAACTGCCAGGGGCAGGTATGGTGAGTACTGTGATGAAAAGTGGGGCAAAACCGGGGTGGAGGGGAGGTGAGATGTGGGTCGTACCTGGGGAATTAGTCCTAGATTGATGAGTTGTCGTTGTCTTCTGCTTTTCTTTAATTCATTCTCAAGCACAGCCTGATTTATTTCAGAACCTGGCTTAATTGATGTTTTAATTATATGCTTACACCCTGCAACAATTTCAAATGAGAGCAGGTACATGAAATGAGATAACGTTCGTGAAAGCACTTAGAGGGCTGTGAAGTGTTATACAAACTATTGTTAATGTTGTTTTGCATTGTTCTAAGATTCCTGAGGCAAAGTATCAATTCACTCCCATACATATTCACGGAGCCCCTGGTCTGTGCACAGGGCTGAAGGGAGGGAGGACACACAGTACTTCCCCAAACACCTACCCATGGCATGATGCTCACCAACTACCAATGCATGAATGTCAGTACTTCTTAGAACGATAGGGAGGCACTTAGACAGTAAACCCTTCCCAGGTAGGCCCCTCATTAAAGCACAGCATTGGTTTAACAGTGTTGTGTGGCTGAAAGGTAATGGACTTAGTTTCTCACCCAGCTCTCCGCCTGGGTGGCCTTGGGGAGCCACAGACCTCTGGACCTCAGTGTCCACATCTGGAACATTCAGAGATAACAGTGATGGCCCCAGAGTTTCCTCAGCAGTCTGGGGCCTCTCCACAGAATTCAGCAGCAGAAGCTGTCTCTTCACACCTGCCTCACGTGGTTGTGCTGGCCTCACCAGGGCAGGATGGCACAGGAGCAGCAAGGAGAGGGAAGAGAAGCCACCCAGGCACTTCAGGACTCTGAGTTCCAGTCTGGACTCTGCTCATGGCCTTGGATGTGTCCTTGAACAGCACTGGCCTGGCTTGGTTTCCTCCCTTACCAGAAAGTACACTGTTGAGGAAACCCTGAACCGCAGCTTATCCAATCGTCAGCACAAATGCTGTGTCTGTTCCTTCACTCCATAAACACGATTTGAGTAGCTGCTATTTGCTGACAACGCACAATGCACTAGGTTACAAAGATTTTTTTAAATAACAGTTTTTTTAAATAAAGTGTTTTTAAAATAACAATAAGACATAGCCTCTCGGAATTCATGCAGAACTCTAGCCAAGCTAAATATATGATTATTTCCTTTTTAAAATCATTGATTTACCTGGCGTCTTTTGGAGTAGACAACTACAAAACAGTGATGCAAGTGCTATGCTAGAGTCTAGATTTTAGAACAAGGTCCTAGAACATGACTAGGCACATAGTCAGTGTTGAATAAACACCTGTTGAACTAATAGAGGTCATAAGAACAGAGCATTGTGAAAGCACCTAGGAGAGGTACCCAACCAACCATGGCTCCAGGAAAGCATCCTAGGGGAGTGGCTCCTGAGGCCACTTTGGAGGGAAACCCAGGCTGAGGGGCTGGCAAGAGAGCTGCCCTCCAGGAAGCAGGAGGCAAGAGAGTAATGGACACCTTCCCACCCTGCTTCCAATATTCAAAGGTAGGCTGAGGTGATACGATGTCAATACTGCATTTGCCAAGAGATGTCCAGTTGGTTGTAAGATGTTTTCAGGCCTGGGGACAGTGGGGGCTGTAGGGGAATGGTTACGGCAGCAGAGACAGGCCCCACTCAAACTGAAATGTTTGCACACACAGCCACTTGGCCTACACGTACTTGCCTAGTGGGCCCATTGCTGGCACCTCGTTTTCACTGAGTCATTGGCTGTCTTGTTTGGCAGAAGCACAGCAGAAAACAGGCCTAAATTACTTGTTATATCTCCTTCCTGTAAATTCCTGATAGAATCATCTTGTCAGGCATTTGTCTTCACGCCAGCAGCATGAGCTTGTCCAAGGCCAGCTCCATCAACATGCTCTTTTATCCATGCAGAATTCTAGTGAAGCGGAAAACTAGGATGATTTCATTTTTTTAACTGATGGGCGTATGAGCTTGCAGAATTGCTTTAGGAGAGCAGTTAGTAAAGCATGCAGACACAGGCAGAGGAAGAGCACCAGCTTTGATGGTAACTGGAGCTGGGGTTGACTCTGGGCTCAACCACTCACTAGCTCTGGGATCCTAGGCAAGTCACAGAACATCTCTGACCCTCAATTTCCTGCCCAATGAAGCACTTGGAGATGCGATGTGACCTCCAACAGAGGGGTCAACATACAGAATGCTCAATAGGAGAGGGCTAAATCATAAGCCACCAGGGTAGCAGATGCATTGCCCATGTCACCAGAAGTGCACACTGTTGGATGCTTCTGGTGGAGGCACCTTCAAAGAGCCCACTGTATTAGCTGGGGCCTAGCAGGAGAACAGGTGATAGTTAAGTTAGATAATTTGAGAACAGTTTGTATAGAAGGTGTGGGCATGGTAGAGGGAGACATTGGAGAACAGTGCAGTACTCTGGGGCTGATAATAAATAGCCTGGGCCTGAAGGGGCAAGGGGTGAGAGTGGTTACTGGAGCCCAGATACAGAGGGCAGTGTGTGGAGAGAACTTCCGAACAGGAGCTGTGACCTTCAGTGGAGGGAAGGTCATAACACTGGTCTCCTTCCAATGCTTCCCATTGGCCAAACTCAAGCAGAAGCTAAGAGGAAAAGGAGCCATTTAATACAGTCTATATAGGTCAGCCTTCTGGGGCAAAGCAGGTTGAAGTAGGTGAGAGACTGGATCTGGAGAGACAAAGAGACGATATCTAGTACATCCCACAAAAGCAACGCACAAGAGAAAGAGTTAACTTTGAATATGTACCAAAACAACAAGGACACAAAAAACAGAAAGATCATGAGAGTCCTAGTCAAGTAAGATCTCTCCTGCCTCTGACCTCTCCTCTGAGCTCCTGGCCACCCCACAGGGGTCGGAGACTACAGATGGTCAACAGAGTTGAGGACAGAGAAAGGAGGCACAAAGCAGAAAAAGAGAGAGCTGGTTGTGCCCTCCTTTCCACTGCAGGCTTTTAGCCTGACTCAGATCTGAGCTCAAGAATATGTTAGTTAGCCTAGGCTAGGCTGCAGTAACAAACAGACCCAAACATTTAGTGACTCAACACAATAGAGTTTATTTCTTGCTCGTATAACAGTACAGGAAAGTTCCTGGTAGGGATAATGGGGAAGGCAGGAGGCTTTGCTCCACACGGTTATTCAGGGACTCTGGCTGACAATCCTTGACATGTAGCTTCCAACAACACCCTGGGGGCACTTCTATCTCAGTCAAGAGGAAAGAGGAAACAGCACAATGACCAAGACCTTGTTATGTACAAGCAAGTTGGCCAGGGCAGCCAAGGAAGGAAGCTGAGGGCAGCAGAACAGAGAATGCAGGATAAATCAAGGGCCCGCAAGGCATAGCCATCGTAGGCAGGGTCTAGCTGGAAACGAAAATGCCTCCATGGCGAATTATAGGGGAGCTCTGGTCAAGAGCCAAGTAAAACTGAGAAAGAGTTTGCCAGTGACTATGGGGCTCATAGATGTCCTCCTGAGACCAAGTCGAGGGGACAGCACTTTGGACTGTGTATGACTTAATTTTGCCTCAGTCCTAAGTAAATCTCCTCACAACTTACACACTCTCTTCCGACCCCACCTCCACTTTTATTATCATCTGCATTTGATGTCCAACCTATAAATGGTGAAGCCAGGATTTGAACCCAAGCAGTCAACCCAAGGTTGTAACCACTCCGTGGTGAAAATACGGCCACCTCCACTGATAAGACAATACATATAAAGTGCTGACCCTAGTGGATTCTTTGCTAGGGCTGCCGTAACAAGACACCAGAGACAGCGTGGCTTAAACAACAGAAATTTACTTTCTCATAGTTCTGGAGGCTAGAAGTCCGAGACCAAGGAGTTGACAGAGTTGGAACCTTCTGAGGGCTGTGAGGAAAGGATCTGTTCCAGGCCTCTCTGCTTGGCTTAGAGATGGCCATCTTCTCCCCGTGTCTTCACAGTGACTTCCCTTTGTGTGTATCAGTGTCCAGATCTCCTCTTCTTATAAGGACACCACTCATATTGCATTAGGGCCCACCCTAAGGACGTCATTTTACCTTAATTACCTCTGTAAAGACCCTGTCTCAAAATACAGTCACATTCTGAGGTTCTGGAGGTTAGAACTTCAACATATGAATTCAGGGGGCTAAGGGGGCGCAATTCAGCCCGTAACACCAGCTAAACAGTCATAGCTATTACTGTGATCCTGGAATTCAAAGACCCTCACAATCTCAACCCCAACTCGCCTTTCCACCTGTCTTTATGTTCCTTACCCTCACACAATCAAACTCTTTCAGTGTCTATTAACCAAAGCACCTTGAACTTTCCCTCCTCCAAGCTTTTCCTGGACTATAATCTGCCTGTGACGACACGCACACCAATCCTCCTCTGTGTGGAAGGCTCAGCTCAAGCCCCATTCGCCCTTGGCCATTCTCACCACCCCTGCCATTTGAAAGGAAGAAAGAAAATTAACAATCATGAAACATTTACAGTATGTTTTCACCAGCATGATATCATTCTATTCTCCCGCATTCCTATGCCCCCTGACAGGTTAGGAAATTGAAGCTCGGAGGGGTTAAGTACTGTGTGCAAGGTCACTCAGCAAGTGAAGGCAGGAACGTGATTCTAACCCCACCTGTCTGATTCCAAGTCCAATGGACTCTCCACCCGATAGCAATTCTGGCCTGAAGCGTTCATCTGGCAGTTAGGCTGGCAGTGCCCTGACACTAGCTCTTCATTAGCACCTGGAGCTTTGACTTCGAGTTTTCATTAAGTCTCTATTATCATTTTTCTATTTGCATGTCTTTTCTCCCCAGCTGTATGCTCAGCATCTTAAGAACAGGGATGGGCTTTTCACTTGTACCAATCCCTTCACAGCCCTGGCGAGGCTCAGCAGAAACAGTCGATGTTGTTTTAGGGCCGTGTTGTGGGTTATTCTCTGAATAACCTGACAGACACACCCACTCCTCCAGGAAACTACACACATTCCCAGGAGAGCTGGGCTCCAGCCAGCAGGACAGATGGGTCTCTTTCTCCTCCTCCAAATACAGTGGCTTCATGAACTAATTAATTCCAGAGATGGTGTCGGCCATCCGTTCCCAGCCCCAGGCCCCTCGCAGCCCTCACGCTTGGGCAGGGCACCCCCGGAGCTCAGCTTCTAGCAGCAGAGCTGGCTATCCCACTGCACGCTTGCCTCTGCCCTTTCTGCTCTCCCCCTTCTTTTCCTGTCCCCACTCTCCTCTCTCCCATCTTCCTGGGACCTCAAGTTTGCCGGAAGTTAAGCTCTATTATTTCACGGTTACTGTAGGCCGGCCACTATTCTAAGCACTTTATAACTGTAACCACTACATTGAACAAGCAGGACTCAGGAAGTGGTGTCATAAAGGTATTTTTGTTTTGAGGTCCACAATTCATTTTCACCTTCTCAGTGGGGGTGGCCCTTCTTGGATGAAAACTCAAATAGTCTACATGGTTCTTCTAGTCACTCATAAAAAGTTCTATAATTCCTTTAAAATACAAATACTCCCAATTCAGCAATCACAATGGTCAAGTCCCATGCAATAACCAAAATGTGAAACTTGACTTAAAGTATTCTCCTCGGCCCAGCCAGGCTCTGCTGCATGTGGGCTCTTTGACTGATGGGGAGCAAGCAAGAGGCTGTGGGGGCCTCGGGGCTGGGGGGGGGGGGGGTGGGGACCTATGGTGGCTGCAGAGGGGACCGCTCAAATTTCCTTCAGGAGAGCCTGTTGTGGGGAGCAGAGTTGAGTGACAGCCCATCTGCCACTCTGGGGACCCAGCACCACATTTGCACTAAGGCCACTCCCCAGGGCTGCTCCCAGCAGCTAGGGGACTAACTGGGGATGAGCTGGCGACCAGCTAACCTCACCCAGACTTGCTCTCATTGCCCTCAGTCTGAGATTCCTTTCCTATATCATGGCCCTAAGGTTCTCCCCTCTGCCAATCTTGCTTCTTTCCCCTTCATTCTTCATAGATATTTCCGCTAATAAATCTCCGCTTCTCAGGGACCTGAACTGGTGCAAGTCCTTCTTTCTTCCTGCCTGGTAGTTTCTACTCCTCCCCAGTCAAAGGGGCCCATGCCAACCTGGGAAACAGGTGTCATCAGCTTCTTGTCTCTGCCATGTCCTCCCATCTTACTTGGCTGCTACTTTTCCTCCCCCAGCTCAAGCCCCCGCCCCAGTGGAAGCAGGGGAGGGAATAAATCAGGGGGCAGGAAGGTAATTACTTGATGGGCCCTAACTTAAGATGGCCTCTCACTCTCTGGATCTGGCAGGGCTCGAAAGCTGACAGTTTTTCTCATGTGGTACTTCATGGGTTCTTCAGTGTGGACAGTGCCTCTTCTACTAGCCATCCCTATCGTCCTCTTCAACCCCAGTGTTTAGTCAGGGCTCTCCAGAGGAACAGAACCAAGAGGTTGTGGATGGGTAGGTAGATGGATGGATGGATAGATAGACGATAGACAGATAGATAAATAGATTTAGTATAAAGAATTTGTTTATGTGATTATGGAGTCTGAGAAGTTCCGAGATCTGCAGTTGGCAAGCTGGAGACCCAGGAGAGCCAATGTCATAGTTCCAGCCCAAGCCTCAAGGCCAAAGCATCAGGAAAGCCACTGGTTCCAGTCAAAAACCAGTGGGCTCAAGAGGAAAAGTTGATGTTTCAGTTTAAGTCTGAAGGCAGGAAAACACCAATGGCCCAGCTCAAAGTAGGCAGGCCAAAGGAGTTCCCCCTTGGCCTTTACGTTCTACTCAGTTCTTCAACTGATGCATGAGGCCCACCCACATTTTGCAGGGCAATCTTCTTTACTCAGTCTACTGATTCAAATGTTAATCTCATGCAGAAACACCCTCATGGACACACCTAGGGTAATGTTTGACCAAATGTCCAGGCATCCCATGACCTTGTTGAGTTGACACACAAAGTTAGCTATCACATCCAACTACTGCCCCCAAGGGGGACACCCACAGAAACTTAGTGCTGCTGCTGGGGACCCCCTCTTTGCAGGGTCCCTTTCTGGCCTGTTCTAACCAAGTTCTATATCTGGCCCAGGAAGAATGTACCTTTGCTGCTAAAGGAGGAAATGCAGCTGCTTCCGGATGCTGCTCTCTACTCTGCTGCCACAGGTGTGAGCCCTGCACTGGTCCTCTGTGTCCCCAGTAGCAGGGGGTCTTTTCCGGCTCTCTGAGTGGTCCTCACCTCTCCACCACTCCCTGTGGGATCTGGGAGGGGGTGGAAGGACCTCCAGCTCACCAACAACTCTCTCACAAAGACCTCTTCTCAATCTCTCGCACCCGTTTTGGATCCTCCCTGTGGGGAGGGGGTTCAAGAAGCGGTCAGCCAGTTGCCGTTGATCTCCTCTGTAGTTCTGCCCATGATGCAACTCCTCCTTTGGCTTTCAGCCTCTATTGCATCTTGGCACCATAGTGGAAACCTTTTAAACATCTTGTTACATAGGTTTTTATTCTTTTAAGCCTCACAACAACCTTGTAATGTTGATGTCATTACTATCCTCATTTTACAGGTGGGGAAACTGAAGTACAGAAAGGTTAAGGAATTTGCTCAATGTCACAGAGCTCTTAAGTGGTGGGGCCGAGATTTGAACCCCAAACGTCTGGTCTTTAACCCCTACATTACACTTACAATAGTGCTATAGGGAGGAAGTAGGACAGCAGCTGCATATCATTGTTTTTTCTCCCTCAGGAAAGTGTTTGAGTGAAGACTTAATGATTTGGTCTTTTTTCTCTGTTTTGCTGCCTTATCTCTCCTCTCCCCTTGGAGCCTCAGTTTCCTCATTTATAATAGGGGATAATACCAGATCCACCTCACGCTGCCATTGTGACAATTAGCTATTACCTCTCTAGCTTTCTATGGCTTCGGCTTTGCTGACCTGCACCTTGGGTAACGCCCCGGGATAAGAAGTCCACCTCTAACTTCAACAGGTCAGATTCCCACTTGGCTCCCGGAATCACCAAGTCACATTTCCAGAATGGGATGCAGCACAGTGAAGAAAGGGCTGTGTTTGTGGCTATCTGAAATACCTGCTCTTTAAAAAAAAAAGTCTCTTATGAACTGTAAATGCCACTGGTGATGACCCAGAGTTAGCATATGTCCCCGGCATGAGTTAACCAAGCTTGTAATGGGTTTCTCATGCGCCACCAGAGGCTAGCTAAGTCAGTGCTGCTCCCTGGGATTCACCACATTCCACCCTTTGAGCAGGCTCAGCCACCGACTGACCTCCAAGGGGTTAGGTTTCCCCATCCAGGGGAGCTGGCCAGTAGTGTTTGCAACCACCAGAGTGCCTGGACGTTCCTCTCCCATCCAAGAGGATGCTGAATTCCAGACAGGACCTCCTGAGGAAGAAGCACAGCCTCACGGGGCCTGTGCTCCGGGACCCTCTGGCCTACTGCGGAGACGGCAACCTCCACGGTGTGAAAGCCACAAACGTGCTGGGGGCCTCTGCCTCACTTCACTGCGCCCGCACCTGCCAACCTCCCAGGCCCAGGCAGAGGCCAGAGTCTACCCTCCAGGCCTCTGCAACGTGTCGAGCATCTTGTCTTCATCAGAACTCCCACTGCCCCAGCCTCATTTGGTGCTGCCTGGTGGCTCACCTGGACTATGGCAAGGAGCTCCCAGCTACAAGTCCCGCCTCTACCTCATCCTACCTGACTCCTCTTGACATCAAGGTCCTGGTGATCTTCTGCTCTAACCAGGCCACCCCTCTCCTCAGCAATCTTCCCCAGCTGCCCACTGCCCCTGGCCTCAGGCCAGTGTGCAGACAGATTTTGTTTGACTTACGGTGTTTTCAAAATTTTTGAACGAATACTTTAAAATCAGTTGCACATAAAAATTCAGATGTCTGGCTTGTCTCAAACACCAGGAGATCTGGCAAACCCAAGCGATGGTTAATTTTATGTGTCAACTTGACTGGGCTAAAGGATGCCCAGAGAGCTTGTTAAACATCATTTCTGGGTGTGTCTGTGAGGGCGTTTCTGGAAGAGATTAGCACTGGAATTGGCAGACTGAGTGAAGAAGTTCTCCTCACCCATGTGTGCGGGTATCAACAGAACAAAGAGGTAGAGGGAGGGCGAATTCCTTCTCTCTTCTTGAGAGACACCCATCTCCTGCCCTCAGGCATCGGCATCCCCGATTCTCAGTTTCAGACTCCGACTGGGATATATACCCTCACCCTACCCCCACCCTGTTCTCCAGCCTTCAGATTCAAGCTGAATCACACCGCCAGCCTTCCTGGTTCTCCAGGTTGCGGATAGCAGATGGTGGGACTTCTCGGCCTCCATAACTGCATGAACCAATTCCTATACAAATCTCCTCTTATGTATGTATGCCTCCGGATCTCTGGAGAGCCCTGACTAGTAACCTGGTCCACATATTCATGCGGCAGCGATCGGCTGAAGCTGGGCGTAGCAGCTGCCCACTCTGCCAGCTTCACTGATTCGCTCACACGATGGTCCATAGACAATAGAGTTTGAGACCCGAGCCAAGAGACTCAAGGCCAAACTCTTTGGCCTCCTTTCCTTAATCCTGCCCTAAGCTTTGATTGTAGCCTCATCTCTCATGATCAATGCAGTGAGTGTGGGCTGTATCTTCCAGGAGACTTCTGAAAGTAAAAAGGGGCACCAGAAAGAATTAACAGGCATTCATTGATCCACAATAGGCATAAACTGGGACTTCTTCTGGCAAACCTGGGTGTATGGTTGCCCAAACTATTGACTCCAACTTGGGCATCACACACCCCAGTCTCCAGCCAATCCATATCGCTCACGTTTCTTTAATGTGACCACCAAGTGCTGGTCAGTGCTTTTGCCCCTGCTTCTGGGAATATCCTCCCCTCTCATCTCAGCCTGTCAAGATCCAGGCGCCCCTTCAAAGCCCAGGCCAAATGTGACTGATTCCTTGAAGCGTTCCTCATCCTTCCTGGCCAGAACTCTCCCCACTTTTGAATTTTGAGAGGACTTTGTAAATTCCTGTGTCTTGCATTAGAATCATATCATTCCTTCAGTCAACACACATTTTATGGGGTACTGGGGATACAGCAGTGAACAAAATAATCAAAGTTCCTCCCCTCACTGAGTTTATACTTTACTGCACGTCAGTCTTGCTCATTAGCTCGTAAACTTCTCAAGGACAGGAACTGCAGATGGAAGGGTTAGCGCTCTGAACACAACAGATGATCAAGAATATTTGCTAAATTAAGTTGTAAAAACCTCTCTGTGCCTTACTCATTTGCTAAAGGGGAATAATACTCACCCTTCTTCCCTTAGAGCATGGCCTTGAGGATTAATGAGGAGCAAAGTCATAGTATTTGTAAGATTAAAAACATTTTAGGGGCCAGCCCTGTGGCCAAGTGGTTAAGTTCATGCACTCCACTTCAGGGGCCCTGGGTTTCGTTGGTTCGAATCCTGGGCACGGACCTAGCATTGCTCATCAAGCCATGCTGAGGCAGCATCCCACACAGCACAAGCAAAAGGACCTATAACTAGAATATACAACTATGTACTGGGGGACTTTGGGGAGAAGAAGAAGAAGACAAAAAGAAGATTGGCAACAGATGTTAGCTCAGGTGACAATCTTTAAAAAAAAACATTTTAGCCATGTAGAGCCCTAAAAATAGCAGCTAGTAAGCAATGCAAACTCTGCCTTTTAAAATTCCTAACACCTGGAGAGAGGTATTATCCTTCCTTTCAACAGAGGAGAAACTGAGGCCCAGAGAAGTTAAGTGATTGGCTGGTGAGCATGACAGGTTAATGGAGGGAGAGCCAGGCTCAAACCAGGTGCATCTGGCTCCAGGCTCTGAATGCTTTCCACCACAGCACGCTGAAAACTAACTGGGTTCCAGTACGACGCAGCTTCTCCTTGTCAGAACAGGATTAGGAGTGCGTTGAGAGAAATCTAACTTCAGCGTCCCTCTGGGGAGCTCCTCAGCAGAGACTGTCTCTGCCCTGTGACAGTGGAAGAGGTAAGCCAGTGACTGAGAGGCAGGGGCCTAGATGTGGAAACACCTGGTCAGCCCTGGGCCTGAACCTGTCTCCTCCCATCCCCGACCCTTCCTCCAGTATCCCCAGGGACATGGGCCCCTTGGCCTCTCTGGGCAGCAGGGACCTTCAGGGGCTGCAGGAGGCCTGGTCTATAGCTTTGACAGGTGAGTGACCTCCCTGGGAAGAAAGGCAACACCTGCTGAGGCACCCTGTCCCACATGCGCTTGCACACACACACAGAGGCCTTGAGACTCCTTCCAGCACAGGGGAGGAGGTGAGCAGCACAGTGCTCTGGATTCACATGGTGAAGCTGTGAGTTTCTCTCACTGGGGGTGCTTCTCAGGCCTGAGGTCAGTGCCCGGCTCTCTGCAGGGCCTCTGCTCATTACCAGGAAAGAGCACAAATTGGGTTCAAAGGCCCCCCTGCCACGATTCCAGAACCCGCGGTCTGTGTGGCTGTGCTTCCCATGTCAATGAACAGCCGACTCCCTGGAATCGTCTGCTGGCTTCAGTAAGCGCTCGGGGAAAATGTCATGTTTGCCACTGTGCTGTTGGAGCAGCACATGGGCTCGGAGGCAAACAACTCCACACCAAGATAAATATTTTTAATGGCGTCGTTCCAACTATCTGCTGCTTGTGCTTCCAGATGATCACGGGAGAAAAGCAAAGCGAGGGATCCTCTGTTATGAAACGCAGTCGTCGGGAGGCTGCGTCTGAGGACAGACAGCTCCAGCATGCCGTGAAATCAGCCTGATCCTTGCATTTGAAGCTATGTTTATTCTCTCTTGCTTGAGATTTTTGTTGTTATCTGATTTGATTACAAAATGAAAAGCTGGATGTTTAAGCAGTTTTCACAGAAACACTTAGCAAAGATATCGTGGGACTGGAAAAGGAAAGAGGAAGACTGACTTCATGCAAGTCACTGAACCTCATTGGGCCTCAGTTGCCCCATCTGTAAAATGGGGTAAGACAATAACTGTCCAAAGTGAGGTCGACTTTCTTGTACTTCCTTCAAGCTCAGAAATCCATGATAAATTGGAGGCCTATGATTTTATACCAAAGTAATGTGCAAATAAATGCCAGCGTGCCCTATGCTTCCTGCTGACTCGGGGGACATGGTCAGGCCTGCCCTGACATTTGCAGGGCCCAGAGCAAGTGGCCAGGGCAAGATTACAAATGGAAGCCCTGATAGCATATGTTATAATATTTAAAAGTTATCAATCAAGCTAATAAACTGCGAAATAAAATATGTTTTGCTCTCCTACCTTGACAAATTGCCTTCAAAATGACCTGGAAGGCCAGGTTGGACTTGCGAATTCCTGAAGTCCTCAGAGTTCCACACCCCAACATGGCAGAAGGAAGAGCCTGCCCCAGCCTCCCCCCTTTTCTTCCCACTCCTGGCTCCATCTCATGCTGCAAGGGGCCTTGCACTTATGCTCATGAGCAACCCAGCTCGCATGTCCACACTCTGTGAACACACACGCACACACATGCACGCACACACACCAATGGACCCAGGGCTGTGTACACCAGCAGCACAGTCCATTCTTTGGAGGATGGACCTGAGAAAGAGGCCTGATATGGAATGGGCTTGGGGCTGTTTGAGTGGGAAATCCCAGCTTCGTGTGTACCCACAGAAGGTCTAGAAGAGGGAGCACTTCCCTTACTGCTACAGACTCCTCACCCTGTGGAGAAGTGCACATCCACAAGAGGCCAGAGTGGAGCCAGGGTAAGGACCACTCTTGACTGAGTCTAAGGGCAGTACTGGCAGTGGTGCAAATGACATATCACTGACAAGGGACTAATTTCCTTAATATATAAAGAACTCCTTCAAACCAATAAGAAAAAAAACTAACCCTTCAATAGAAAAATGAATAGGGAGTTCAGTGAAAAGAATATGAATAGCTCCTAAAGGTGAAAAGATACTCAATCTCAAGGTCATACGTTTGGTAGCACATTTTGTTGGCTCTCTGTGTGAAGCAGTACCCTCATCCATTGCTGGTGGGAGTGAACGTGGTACAAGCTCTATGAAGCACGATTTGGCAACAGCTATAAAAATTACAAATGTATATACTCTTTGTCCTAACAATTCAAAATCTAGTTGTTTAACCTCAAGAAATACTTAACAAGAAATGATACTTATTGCAGCATTTTTTGTGATAGCAAAATATTGGTAGCAACCTAAAAGTCAACCAATGCAGAGCCAGTTGACTCAGCAATGGCCTTCCATAAAAAAGAATGTTATGGGGCAGGTCTGCACAAACTGGTACATGGAATGAACTCCAACCTACATTGCTAAGTGAAACAAAGAAAGACGTCTGGGACAGTGGCAGTGTGTTGCTATGTATGTGAAAAGAAAGAACACATATACACATTTGTTCAACATGTAAAGACTTTCTGGAAGGACCCACAAGAGACTGTCAACAGTGGCTGCCTCCAGGGAGGGAATCTGCAGGGCTGGGGACAGCTGTGGGAGGGAGAATTTCTCTTTATGTATTTCTTTTTGTGCCTTTTGAATTTGCACCATGTGTCTGATTTTCTTATGACAAAATATTCAAATGATAAAAATGAAAGGCTTAGCTTAGCACTCCATCTGTACCTTTCTTAATGGTATGTATATTTCTCTCTCTTATGTCATCATATTTATATACAAGCTTTGCAAATCTTCTATACTTTACAGTTGGAGAGAGCAAAATTCATGTCAAATAATAACGAACATTTTTGAGCATTTATTATCTGCCAAGCCCCGCTCTTGGTGATTTATACACATCATCTCACTTATTTCTCTACAATGACCTCTGATCGTAGATACTGTTAGGATCCTTATTTTACAGTTGAGGAAACTAAGGGTCTGGCAGAAGGTAAAAACTTTTTGAAGGCCGCCTAGCTCCGTGCTGGGGAAGCTTCTGGCCCTGAGACTCTTCCACTCCAGTCCTGACTGACTTCAGACTGCCTTACCACTACGCATAGTACCTTGTTCTCTCTGTTCCTTGGAATTTAGGAAGAGTTCAATAAATGCTTGTTGACTGGATGGATTAATGCGTGAGTGAGTGAATGACGTACCTGCCACATTCACAGTTATCCTGCGCATTGTACTTCTAGGTCACATGCATCCTGTTCTCAGATCTGGGGAGGGGTGGAGAAGAACGGGCCTCCTTATAAACAGCCACAAGCTTCCTTTCCCCACTGCCACCTCGAAGGAACCGTGGAGAAGGAATTGGCCAGCTAAGGAAGATGAAGAGGCGAGTAGTTTCACACAAGAGAGGATGTGTTTTCAGCAACGGTGTTAGGGCTCATACAGGAGCCTGAGGGCCTCTTCTGTCACTTCCTCATGAAGCATGGCTCACTTCTCGAAGCTTGGAAATGTCAGAGCACGGGGTACGCGGTCCCTAGCCATACGGAGCCCAGGAGAGCCCTTTCCAATGGCAGGTCAGCTTGCATACAGGTCATCCTACAGCCCAAGGGCAAAGCAGCAGTGAATGCCATAGGGAACAGCGCCGTTTGAGGGAAGAAACAAAGTTTGCTGGCACAGCGCCATCCCCCAAAAAATAACTGATGCATTTGTCTATCTGTTTTTTTTCTATACTCAAAACAAAGCCCACTTTGGGCTTCCGTAAGGCAATGTGAGCCAAGCCCACGATCCTCACCCACAATTCTGTCTCCTCATCTTGCATGATTTACATGGGGTTTAAATAATAAATACCACGGATGCTGTGGAATTTACAGTGCTCCAAGTAGGTCATTAAATAAATCATTGTATAATTTATATAAATGAACCTAAATCATGCCGTGGGAGGATTCCATTAAAAAATCAATCCTGTGAGTGGATAAACATGAAGGACTGGCAGGAACATGGTTGTTTTTGAAAAGGCCCCATGTCTGTGACAGAATATGAAGTCACTCTGTGCTGGAGGGTGCTTTGCTCCTGGCTTTCCACTCAGCCGTGGGGGCTCCCAGGAAGCTGGGGTCAGGCCCTCATTCCCTGAGAAGACCTGACTCCACCTCCAAGTTCCCTGGCTCTCCTAGTGGGGAGTCAACCCACCGCAGGGACTCAGGTCACCTCCAAGCCTTCTGGCCTCGTACCATCTCCATAACAGAGCTGGGACGGAAGAGAAGGCTGGGTGTGCTCTGAGTGGAGGAACCCAGGAAGCACTCCCGCCAATCACAAGCCAGGCTCTGGCTGAACACATGCCAAAAGGCAAACCCAAGTGTCTGCTGGCAGGAGTGTTCACCTTGCCGCGGGAAGATGTCAGCCTGATGTGCTGCTGCCTACAAGCTGAGGCTTCCCCACCCTGGCCTCCCACGCAGAATCCATTCCAGCCTCCACCAGGAGCCCATTCTTGAGGGGACATAAAGGGTAGATTGACACAAGAGCCAAGTCCAACTGGGGTAGCTTAAACCCCCAAGTTCCTCCCCAGGCCCCCACCCCAGGACAGCAGTGTGAAGGGGCAGCAGAGCTCCAGGAGCACTTCCTAGCAAACAGGCACAGCACTAAGAGCAGCCTGTGGCCACTCTGCCAGTTAGGGGTGGGAGGCCCAGAGCCCGGCTCTATTAAAGGCAGAGATGTTTTAGGAGAAGGGAATTTGAAGAGAGAGGAGGTCCTGCATTTTTCAAACCACTGCTTGAGAAAGATCAGCGAGATGAGGTTAAACAAGATGGACGAAACGCTATGACAAGCTCTCCAGGAGACACTGCAGGCTCTGGGAGGCTCCCCAGAACCCTGTGGAGGATGGGGCAACAGGGAAAGCTAAGAGAGTCATGAGGTGACAGACCACAGGGGAACTAGCACCATTTAGCCATTTTAAGGGTGTGAGTTTAAAGACTCTGATCCCCCAACACATGAGCACCCTAATTTCTTGCCCTGCAGTACAGCAGGTCCAGGAGTCAAGGGTGGCTCTTTGTTCCTGATAAGGGTGGTGGCCAGGGACAGAGCTCCGGGAGAGCCCATGAGGACCCCACATTTGCCTGCATCTGGCTTGGGGATGTGGTCCAGGCCCGTCTTGTCCTCTGCTCCTATGAGTCGCTGTTCCCCAAACACTCACAGATGACACTACCCATAAACCTTCCTTGAGATCCTTTGGGGGCTAATGCCTAAGAAAGAGAATGAACCACTGATAGCGAGGACATCCTTTGAATCTCCCAGATGCTGTTCAATCTCCCAGTCTTAATGATCTGAGGCCAACAGCTGTAGAAAAAAAATCCTTCACCTGAACAGCCCACCATTCACCAGATTTCCCCACTGAACTAACAAGATCACCAAGGGTGTATGGCAGAGAGGACCAGCTAACTCTGCGCTTCCAAGACCTCCCTTAGGGTCATAACTGAGATCTTCCCATTCTGAAAGGTGAAAGGGCTAGAGGGTGTCTTAGTCCATTCCAGCTGCTGTAACAAAAATACCACAGACTGCGTGACTCAAACAATAGAAACATTTCTTACACTTCTGGAAGCTAGAAGTCCAAGATCAACGTACCAGCAGAGTCAGTGTCTGGTAAGGGATCTCTTCTTGGTTCGTGGGTGGCCATCTTCTCACTATGTCCTCACATGGCAGAGGGGGTGAGGGAGCTCTCAGGGGTCTCTTTTACAAGGGCACTAATCCCATTCATGAGGGCTCCACCCTCGTAATCTAATCACTTCCAAAAGGCCCCAGCTCCAAATACCACCACCTTTGTTGGTGGTGGTGCCATCCAGTCAATTCCAACTCCTAGCAATCCTGTGGAGAGCGGAGCAGAACCCTGCCTGGTCTTTTAGTGCCATCCTCACAACTTCCAGCGCTACATCAGATAATGCTGTACTACTATTCAAAGGGTTTCCATGGCCAATTTTTTCAGAAGCAGGTGGCCAAGTCCTTCTTCCTAGTCTGTCTAGTCTGGAAGCTCCACTGAAACCTGTCCACCATGGGTGACCCTGCTGGTGTTTGAAATACCAGTGGCCCAGCTTTCAGCATCACAGTGACATGCAGCCACCACAGTATGACAAAGGAGAGACAGGTGGCGTGGTTCCCTGACCAGGAAATGACCCCAGGCCTCTAAGGTGAGAGTATCGAGTCTTAACCAGTAGACAACCGGGGCTGACACCATCGGCTTGGAGGTTAGGATTTCAACGTATGAATTCGGGGAGGATACAAACATTCAGTCTAGAGCAGAGGGAGAGAGAGAAAGAGAAGGAGGCAGGAAGGAAGAGCTATTTCTCTTGAATCCATTGACTCTGTTAGTCCCTCAAACTATTACTCCGTTTTTTCTTTCTTGCCTTCATTGCCCGATTCCTTTTTTTCAAAAATGAGCTGCCTTTTCTGCTTCAGCTGTTGCTTGTTCCTAAACCCTCTGCCCTTGGGCATCCACACCCGCTGCTCTCTGAGAAGTCACCAGTGCCCTCCTCTGTCTGCTCTTGTTTCTCACAATTTGGGCATCCCCACTGCACTTGGCATGGCGGGGCCTGTGCCCAGCTGAAGCCCCCTCCTCTCAATTGCATGATCTCCTATGGCTCTTCTTTTTCTTATCTCCCCATCATGTTTGATTTCTTTCCCCCTATTTTCCCCCTTAACATCCGTATCTCCCCTGGTTTCAAATACCACGGCTATGAAAATGACTCTCAAATCTACATTTATAACTCTGGCCACACTCTTTTTGACAAACAACCATCTCTGGGGATCCTCAGGTCTCTCATTGGATGCCTTACCCCCTGAAACTGGACTCTTCATCTTTCTGCCTACAAATGAGCCTTCTTTCCCGGTGTTACTATTGCCATGAGGAGTAGCACCATCCTCCAGCTTCTAAGCCCTTTTGAATCCACTTGTTACTTTACACTCCACAACCAGTCCTTCACTAACTCCTGCCAATTATTCCTATGATAATTTTCTCATATCTACTTCATTTCCACTGCTCTCACTCCAAACCAGGCCCTCATCGTCTCATACATGGGCAAGAGAAATACACTTTCAGAGCTAGGAGGAATTAGTTAACCCAACCCTTCATGCGACAGATGAAGAGAAAAAGGCCCAGAGAGGAGGTGACTGTGCCCAAGGTCACAAACTGCTTAGAGTGAGTACTTGAACCCAGGTCTCCTGGCTCTTTGCCCCTTGTCTTCCCACTACACCACAGGCAAACTCCACAACAGCAGCCTAACTCCCTTCACTTTCCCTTACAGCCACTTACCAAGATACACTTTGGGGTTTTTGTCCAGTTCACAATGTTCCTCTCCCTTCCCACTTCACCCACAAGGTGGTTGAGCAGTCATGCTTCACCAAGTGACCACACTCCCTGGTAGGAGTTTACTGGATTAGGGATGGCCATCTGACTCATCAGGCCAATCAGATTTTTTCTCCTAACATTTAGAATTAAAGGTAAGGAGATTCTAATTCAGACGAGTCTGAATTAGTCTCCTTAAGGTGGTCTGCCATCTACCCTGTGGTCTAAGGCAAAAAGGAAAGTAAGTTGCAGAGTGATGCAGACATAAGGAAGGAGCAGAGATGACAGAGGGAGAGAAGGAGGCCTAATGGCTTTCTGTGACTGGTCCTAGGCCCTCCCCAAAGCCCCAGACCCTACTGGGGGTCAAAGGGTGGCTTTTGGGGGGAAAACAGGGGTTAGAAAAGGACTGGTAGCTTTATCTCTGCCATTATCGCCATAAATATCCCTAATCCACTCCTAAAGAAATGTATAATCTGGGTAAAAAATGGGCTCACCATGCAAACAGGTTCAAAAGTCTCCTAGCCCTACAAGATTTTGCTTTAAGCTACTTCACTTTGATTTCTGTGGCTTGCACTCAAAGAGTCCTAAGTAACTTACCACCCACCCCAACCAAACCAAACACACACCCACACACACACACCCCCACACACCTACACAGGATAGAGGATACTTTATTTTAAGCCCCCGTTAAGGTTTGCCTCTGCCAGAAGATGTGCATGAATGTTCTGTTCACCTATCATTAGACTTGCTCTCACAGTTCCCACCTCTGCCCGCCACTCTTCCCCAGGGCGATTTCACAGACGTCACCTCTTTTATTGCCTCAAAGATGATCTGCTCCTGACACATCACCGGGCTTATCATCTGTCATACAGGTCCTGCTTTTACACCTTTGTAAATGCCATTGTCCCTTCTACAATGCCCTGGGCCCCTCCTCTCCAGCATTCTGTGTCCCTAACAGCTCCAAACCCTGTTCAAAAAATTTCCCCAGGAAAGCATTTCCTGATGAGCCTCATCCAGCTCTAACAGTGCCTCCACCCTCAGCCCCATCTCAGCGTCCCCTTCCCTGTAGAGATCTAGCTCATAAAAACACACGCAGTAATGTGAATTCTTTGTCATATTTTTTTTTCCGGTGTGTCCTAACTTCCTGACGATCTGTAAGCTCTTCTGCAAAGAAAACTGGGCACATTCTCTATTCCTCAACCCTTCCCTACAGCGTCCAGGGCAGTGCTTTCCCAACTATAGACTCTTAATAAATGCAACTGCCTCCCTGACTCAAACAGGAAGAGTAACAAGCCAGCATCCAAACCTGCTCCCCACAGGCCTCTAACTGCCTCCTTGAAAGTGGCAGGCGTCAGGAGCTCCGAGGCCCTCCACTCACTTGCAACCCCAAATCAGAACGTGCTGCTGCACGAATGACTCTAAGCCCTCTGGAAAGGTCTAAGCGGGGATCAGGCGGAAGGTGGAGCTGAAGGCTGCAGGGCAGGATCTTAGAAAGTGAGACTTGTCAGGGGCTCGTCAGTGTGTGAATGCACACAATCAAATCCCCAAACCAGGGTGGGAGCTGCCTCAGGATCAGTCTGGGAGCCTATGGTGGGACTAGGGACATCCAGCCCAACTCCAAAACCTCTCCCCACAGCCTTCGTCTTCCCAAGCCCACTGTTAGTATCAGTAATGGGTCAGTTCAGGGCTTCTCCCCATTACAGACTTTACATTTCATCCGTCACAAACTATTCTTTGCAGACAGGGGAACAAGAAAACTGAAGTGACTTTTCAATATAATCCTTTCAAAGAATATCTTCATTGACTGAGCTCCTACTATATGACAAACACTGTATACCTCTTATCTCATTTAATCCTTACAACAACTCTAGTAGGTAAATTAGCACTATTATTCCTATTTTACAGAAGGGGAAACTGAGGCTCAGAGAGATTGAGTATCCTGCCTAAAAATATTAAGTATTCCTAAAGCCACAGACAGGAAGTGGCAGAACTGGGATTTAAATCCACCTATGTTTTGTGCTGAAGTTGAGTATTTTCCCCTACACCTTGCTGTCTCCTGAGATAAGGCAGCAAGACCCCATGCTAAGGAAAGCTTAGCCAAACTGTAAATTGGGCCTTCCTAGCCAACAGCAGGTCAGGAGGGTCATTAGGGGGAAGTATGTCACATTGAAGATCAAACTGGGCATTGAGGGAAAGTAAGATCTTAGTGACGATTGTGAGACCCTTTGTCCCATCCAGAGAGAGCATTAATGGAGAACAGTGGGTTAGATAACAAAGCTCCAGAAGTGAGCTTTGAAAGTGACTGTTTCCTGCAAGAAAGGAGAGAAGGATCCAGCAGATCTCTTCTTTTTTCCCACTATCACAGATAATACACAGTCATGTGTCATTAATGGCAGGGATACATTCTGAGAAATGTGTCCTTAGGCAATTTTGTCATTGTGTGAACATCATAGAGTGTACTTACACAAACCTAGATGGTGTAGCCTACTACACACCCAAGCTAGATGGTACTACTCTTATAGGGCTACTGTTGTATATGTGGTCTGTTGACCAAAACATCATTATGCAACACATTACTGTATTCAGTTTATCATCATCATTATTAACTTTTATTAAGTGCTTCTTTTTTGATAGCTACTCAATTGCATTACCTCATTTAACCCTCACAACAACCCAATGAGACGGGTATTATCAACCCCTCTTCAACAGATGACGAGACTAAGGTACAGAGGGCTGCATCACTTTATCCAAGCTGATCAGCAAGATTCCACTAAGAAGAGTCCAGTTTCATTCGTTCCAGAAAGAAACCCATGACTGTCTACCTCTCGAGCCTGAGCCCATACCCATGACTTGCTTGCTGTCACCATGAGAGGCACTGGGTTTTGGCTCTGAGATCTCAATATAGGCCCAGGATGTTGGGGTGTGGGTATGCAATGGAGGAGCAGGGCAGCAGCCCCCCAACGAGGTTAGAAGAGCAGGCCCATGTGAATAGAAGTGGTCAACTATCAGCCCTGGGCAGCCTAGGGGGAGAAGAACGGGCAGAAGAAAGCAGCCCTCGGGCACTAACTCCTAGCCTGAGGCATCTGAAGGACCAGCAAGGCCTGGGGACAGAACCCCAGGGTTTTCACTGTATGTCTGCAGCATCCCAGTTTCATGAGACTTAAAAGCTGTTCATCCCATCTTCCAGCAAGAAGACTCTCCTTGAACAGTTGCTGTCATGTGTGACCAGAACCTTCTCAGAGCTATGGCTTTGTCACCCAAGGAAGTTCCTAAAACATTTTCCATATCTAATGCCTTTTTTTATGTTGTGCCTGCTTATAGGAACCAAGGCAGAACAATGCCAGGTGGCCAAACAGCAGAACCAGCCTAAACCAGAAAGGTCCAAGATGGCGATGGGGTGCCATGTGCAAAAGGAAATGTGTGCAAAAGGTGCCATGGCCAAGAAGGGAAGATTTGTGCATGCCCCAAATGCCCCCTGCCTGGAGCCATGACATGGCGACCCCTCCCCCTTCACATCCCATAAGAACCCTACTCACTTTCCTTTCCAGGAGAAGGTGATACAGCACAAGCTCTGCCTCCTCCATTCATTAATCAATAAATAATGGTTCTGCTCTTCTATTCCAAACCCGGTCTTGTTCTATTGGCGCCAGCGGCTCCGGGCAAAAGGACCCACTTTCAGGTCACCAGTCCCTTGGGGCTCAGTAATAGCTTCTTCAGGATGAACACAAAGCCTCTCTTGGATTCCATCCTCGTGCTGTATAAATATTCTTTTTTGTTTCGAGGGGTTACATGATAGGGAATCTGAAAACACACAAAGAGAAACGTGTAAGATTTACAACTCTTTTTTCATTCCTTAAGAGGAAATGTTATTTTGGTAAAGCAGGCTTCAGCAGCATTGATTGCAATGCTGGGGGCAGACAGGATTTGATGGCTGCGCTCCTGCAGTCCTTTTGCATTAAAAGACAAGCCTGTTAACCCAGCTGAGTGCTGATGACTGTACAGAAATTATAGAGTAAAATTTCAGTCTAGAAAATTGAGATTGTAATTGATTTCCATTTTCATATTCCGTTGGATATTGATGTAACATAATTATCATGAAAAATTTCACAAATACATACGGATCATTTACGTATCCAATAATTGTGCTAGTGTCTTAAAAACAAAACAGGTTTGTGGTGTTAGATAAGTCACCGAGCTTGCACAGCGAGACGGCATGGCACAAAGGAACGTGAACAGACCTGGAATCTAAGAAACCAGGGTTCAAGTCTCAGCTCGGCCATCTCCTGGTGTCACGCCTCAGAGGTTTCTCAGTCTCTGCTCTATACTGCATCTATCTGTGAAATGATGATGAAAATAATAACCTATCTCCATGGGTTATAACTGAGATAATGTGCCTGGCAGTTATTAAGGCTTATAAACACATTTCCTTCTTATCAGCCAGGATTGTTGTGACAGTGTTGAATTTTACCTGAGCCCCGGGCTCCTAGAAAATAGCAAAGATTAAAAAAATCCCCCCACCCTTTATCTTCCAGGAAATGGTTTACTGCAAAGATCCTCCCTTCCCCATGAGACTTAAATAAGACTCAGATGCTGGCCTTGTTTATCTGTGACAACGCTAGACACAGACCCTCCAAATTTCCATTCTTTGCCTCATAAATGATTGGCTGAACTGTTTGTCCCCAATAGTTCAGTTGGAACAATTGGAACAAAACACTTGTTAACCAAACAGTTAAGTTTCTCTCCTTCTCTGAACTTTGGCCCACCCTCAGCATGAGCCAGCCAGCAGGCCCTCCTGCGAACAGGCTGGCCTCCGGGTAAAACATTCTCTGATCTACTGTGCTGACCCTTTTGTTCCACTTCCTCACACCCGGTTCTTTCTAGGTTGCTTATTCCTCCCTATAAAAGAAAAACCTCTTTTGCCTAACCTTTGAGACACCTGCAGATATGAGGATCGGAGTTTCTCCCTGTTGAATAATCTCTCCTCCCCCTACCTCTTGCAAGAATCCTTTCAAATAATGTCTCTTCTTAATAAGTCTGGATTTGGTTTTTATTTGACAGTTGCAAGCAACAGTGGCTGATGCTAGCCATGGGAAGACTCCAGGGAGCTCTTAGACTCAACAATTGTCTTCTAAAACTTGGTCTCCGGGGGCCAGCCTGGGGGCATAGCCATTAAGTGCACACACTCTGCTTCGGTGGCCCAGGGTTCGCCAACCCGGATCCTGGGAACAGACCCAGTCAAGCCATGCCGTGACAGGCATCCCACATATAAAGTAAAGGAAGATGAGCACGGATGTTAGCTCAGAGCCAGTCTTCCTCAGTAAAAAGAGGAGGATTGGCAGCGGATGTTAGCTCAGGGCTAATCTTCCTCAAAAAAAAAAAAAAAAAAAATGATCTCCAGGCTTAGACAGTGTCCAAGAACAAAGCAGTTGAAAACAGGTAATACGTTCATATATTATAAAACCTTTTGTCAGGACCCCACTCCTCCTCCAGGACACTGTGGCGGCTGGGTACTGTTGCAGCCATAGATGAACGAATGGATGAACTCTGCTCTTCCCTTCCTTCACGTTTTTACTGCCATCTTTGAGGCTTTGGCAGCAGACTCAAAGTCCTGGGTGGTAGTGTCTGACTGGCCCAGCCCCAGTTGCACGCTGGTGTCCTGTGGTCAGGGCCAAGGAGAGAAAGAATCTCCCCACATTGGTTTCTGAGGAGAAAGGTGTTGCATCCGACCAATATCACACACAAGGGGGAAGAAAGCTTGATATCAAGCAGTCAGGGAAAAATGATAAATGTCCGTTATATCTTTCTGGACTCCAGATTTTTTCGTTTTTGTTTTTTAGGGGTTAGGGGTTTGTTGTTATTATTATTGTTATATGAGATTCTGAAACTTGCTCTATCAGTCAATAAAGTTGACGTAAAACCCACAAATGGTGATGTGCAGTCGGGGCTGCACAAAGCAGGGTGCGGATTCAAGGATGCTACTGCTCACGGCCCCCTCCCCTCACACCGCCGCCGGCCCACACATTTGGCTTTGATTAATCGGCCCAGATGCCGGGGCCAGGAGGGTGCTCGCCAGCCTCCATGGTCTGCGGTTCCTGACACTCTCTCCTAAGACTGAGCCACTTATCACCAAAGAGGAGCCTGGGCCCACATGACTCGAGGAGGAGAAGGTGTCAGCGTTAACCTGCTACCTGCTTCTGCTGGGGCCTCTGCCAAATGCCAGTGGGGAGCTGCAATCAATTGTCGTGCAACATGCCAGCATAACAGCTGGTGACCAGTCATTAGGGTAATCCACCAAGCCTGGGAATTTCAAGAACCCCTCAGCATACACAGAAAATGAGAGTTATTGCAAAACCAGGTGTCCCAGGTTAGTTGCACGAACCAGTCGGAAATGTTAATCTGCTCCCTCAAACTGCATTTTCATGTGAAGAATGTAGAAGAGAGGCTCCCAGTCAAGCTTAATCGGGAGAGCAAATACTTTGTTCCCTCATTTATTTATTCCTTTGAAGTTGTTTTCAAGTCTGAGCAATAGAAGCACAGAGAAATGTGGCTAGAATTGACCTTGAGGGCCTTGGCTCGGTGTCCTGCTGTAGCACAGCAGCAGTCAAACTGTGCCAGCCTGGCCCTCAGCAAGGCAAGCCTGCGCCTCCTACAAGCCTGCCCGATTCTGCCTCTCGGATGACACAGCAGCCAGACCTGCCTCCAGCTCACCCAGGGACTCTCATTGTTGCAGCATGAGCTAATGGCACCTGTTCTGGGAGGCAGGAAAGCCTGGCCATTAAGAGAACCTCAGAGGCAGACACACCATGCCTCAAGCCCCTGCTCTGCCCTGTCCAGCTGTGTGACCTGAGGCAAGTTTCTTAATCTCTCTGAGTTTCTTGGAGCCTGTTTCTTCCTCTCTAGAAATAGGGATAATGACATCTACTTCGTAAACTTAGGCAAGGATTAGTTCAGTTGATGTATGTAAAGCACTTAGCAAAATCTATGGCTTGTGGTGAGGACTTAATAAGATAAAAATTATTATTAATTCCTTAGATTAGATAATTTTATTCATCTTCAGGATTCCCAGAAATCAAAGTGTATTCATCATAGCTCATATTTACTTCTTCTTCTTTTTTTTTTTTTTTTGCTGATGAAGATTGGCCCTGAGCTAACAGCTGTGCCAATCCTCCTCCACTTTGTATGTGGGACACCACTACAGCATGGCTTGATGAGCATTGTTTATGTCTGCTCCCAGGATCCGAACCCATGAACCTCAGGCTGCCGAAGTGGAGCGTGCAAACTTAACCACTACACCACCTGTCCGGCCCCCATAGTTTATATTTAAAGACAGCACAACTCTCCTGTTAATCAAGCCCTTCATCCTTTTCTCTCCAGTCTCTATTACTGATGTTTAGGGCTTGCCATAATCTGGCCTTTGCTGCTTCTTCAAGTTGACCTGCCACAGGTTGACATCCCTCATTCTTCGCCCCCACCTGCATGACATGCTCCATCCTGTCTCTCAGGTCCCGAACAGCCCTTTCTGCCTGGCCCACACTCCCAGACCTAATGCTCCTTCAAAGCCCAGCTCAAACCCTGCCTTCTCCACAAAACCTCTTCTGGCTGCTCTAGCTCATTTATTCAACAGCAAATACTGCCCGAGCACCAGTGCTAGGCTAGGCACTGAGCCTCACTGAGGCTGGGGTGGAATGTGGACAGGACAGACTCATCCCCGCCCTCCCCACACTTCAGTCAGCCCCTCCCATCACTCCTGCCCCTAACTACAATGGCGCTTTATAGCTTATCACTGCCAGAATTCACAGCTGAGCCGTGCTACATCCTTGTCCTTTTAATGCTAACTTCTTTAGAGAAACGATGCAAGGCAATGCTGTGGAGGAAAGAACACAGGCTCTGAGGTCAGAGAGTCCGGGGTTCAAATGGCAGCTCTGCCTCTTGCTAGCTGTGTGGCCCTGGGCACGTTCTTAAGCTAGCTCAAGAGAAGATGTGGTACCCAGGCAGAATCAATTCTCTGTCACAGTGTGAGGACCACTAGCTTCTGCTGGAGCAAGCAGCTGACACTGCCTGACGTCTTAGGATCACGGTCCCTTAGCTTCTGTCAGGGTGGGATCTGAGGAATATCCTAGTCAGATACCAGACAGCCGTTCTCTAGACTGGACACCAGGCAATGACTTTACTCTCTCCTTGCAATCTGTGCACAATATACGAGAAATAACATCAAGGTCTTCTTTTTCTGATCAGTTCACAAAACGATCAAGCCAGCTTTTTTGCAGAGTTCTTTTTCTGCCTCCTCTGCAGACTTGTTTGAGTATATTTTTGAATTGTTCTGGGAAACATATATAGCTTGTTAGTCCAAAGCGAGGTTACCATGACTCTGACTTCTGCTAGGGGGAAGAATCTAGGAGAGAGTAAGATAGGCTCTGGATGCCCTTTCAAACAAATTCTGCCAGTTCTGCACAATATTATTTGGCCATCCTCAGAGCAGGGAGAATGTGCCTGAGTCCAGTAAATCTCCCTGGGCCACAGGTATGCTCCCATGGGGTCTGTCACGTACCCCTGCTAAACAGTAAAGAGCAAAAGGACTCCCACCCCTGTTTGTCCTTGCCTCTTTATCCCACATTCTCCTTTTCTTCGTGGCTTGGAGGGTGGTTTGGGGTGATTGTAATAAAGTGTAAAATTAAATTGATTTGTCTTTGGTCATAGAATCTTACCTCACTCTTAAGTCTAACAAAAAAGCACTTGAGTCCATTAAAAGGTGGTAGAATAATCAGACCACTCCAAAATCCAACCAAAATGACAATTTAAAAAAGTGTGAGAGGTGGGGATGGCCCTGTAGCTGAGTGGTTAAGTTCACGCACTCCACTGCAGGTGGCCCAGTGTTTCGTTGGTTCGAATCCTGGGCACGGACACGGCACTGCTCATCAAGCCATGCTGAGGCAGCGTCCCACATGCCACAACTAGAAGGACCCACAACAAAGAATATGCAACTATGTACCGGGGGACTTTGGGGAGGAAAAGGAAAAAAATTAAAAAATCTTTAAAAAAAAAAGTATGAGAGGGAATCAATTCACAAAAATGCTTGGAACAGAAGACAGGGCAAGAAAGTACCAAAGAATTCACAAGATGAATTAAATCATACTGATTGCAAACAACAGTGACAGAAGGCTGCTATGAGACAAGAGCCATTTTTCAAAGCAGAGACCCCTCCTCACCATCCTCCACCCAAAAATGAGGATCTGGAGACCCCGAGTGGGAGGAGGAGGTGCCGTGCAGGTCATCGACTGGAGTGAGGTCTTCAAGGGTCGTTCTCTCCAGCAATTTGTCCCCAGATTGAAGCTGAAAAATCTGAAGAAATTGGGAGTTCTTCTGGAAATGGATAGGATTTCACACTGGAACTGGCATCCTAAAGTAGGGCCATCCCAATTGTGCCTACTGCTCCCCGCTCACACACCCTAAAGAAAGCTGCGGGTACAAATGGCCCACCCACACGTATTCAGCCGATTCCTTCAAGGGAAATAACAGCAAAGAAATCTACACACAGCTGCCCAGCTAATCCACCTGGTCCTCCCCTCATAAATATGCGCGGACTATCAAGGACCAGCAGACCCTTAAGGAGAACACAGAGGAACAAACAGCTTGAAGGAACAAACAGGCCCCTGAACAACAGAATAGGGGAAATACACAGAACTCAAGGAATTCCGTTTAGTAATCTTAAAAAGATTTGAGAAGAAACTGCATCTATAAAGAATAAGGTGCTATGAAAATATAATTGTTGAAACAGAAAGACAAGAAAATACTACCCCACCATGGGAAGCAAAAAGACAAAGAGAGACATATAACATGAGAGAAAAACTGAGAGGCATAGAAGATTAACCAAGGTCAATATCCATCTCATAGAAGTCCTGCAAGAGAGAAAACCAAGAAGGAGGAAGGGAGAAAAGAATCAAATAAATATTTCTGAGGTCTTTATTGCTAAAGGGCCCTCAAAGTACTGAGCAGGATGATTCTAGAAAGCCCAATGCCTAGATATATCCTCACGTCCTTTGAGAACACGGATTAAGAGAAGACTCTAAAACCACTTGGGGAAGGAGTTTATCTACAAAGGATTGCTAATCCTCTCAACAACACTCCAGATGAGAGAAGACAGTGGGGTGATCCCTCCAAAATTTTGAGTAAAGTTATTTTGAACCCAGAGGCCACCCAGGTGAGAGGACAAAATAAAGATATTTTCAGACCTGCAAAGACCCAGACATTTTACTGGAAAAAAATTCCTTGAGGATATACTCCAGGAAAACAAGAAACAAAAAGGAACCTTTGGAAATAAACAAAGGCCAAGCAATGAGAACAAGCAAAAGTTATAAATTCAGAGCTTACAAGGGAGTCAGCCACCATCACTTACATTTTGGCAGAGACTCAAAGACAAGCAAAAGAGCGGGGCATCCTATGTGACTGGTTAGGGGAGCACATTTGGATTTCTCTGGTTGTCCCTAACTTGGAAGCAGGGTTAAAAGTTAGGGAAAGTGTCAGAAATCAATCAAGTCTCAGCCTTTTGGAGCCTATTGTTACCGAGGTTCTTTTTTGGCTTCCTGGCTGGTTGTTCGAGACAGTGCTCTGACTTCCTACAAGTCTGACTCAGAGACAGCAGGCTGGCTTCCTGCGCTGGTTACTGCAGATAAGGGGTTGGTGTCCTGGGTTGGTTGCTGCAGATTGTCGGTCAGAGTTTCACTTTTTTATATTGTCCATTTGTATATTCCATCTCTCAAACCTGAGAAAGAAAGACATGAAATCCAGCCAGCAGTGGAACTAAGTCAGGAGTCCCTGGAAAAGCTCAGGGCAACATAGTTAGAAAGAATTCTGTTCCAAATTGCCCATTCTACAAGCAGAATGATGAGGAAGTTGGACATTCTTAGTCATACAGAGAAGAGGGTGTGTATTGCTCAGTCAACAAGAAAAGAGACGCATGCAATTAGAAATTCCAGGGTGAGAGTCACGTTGCAGATACGCAATAAAGAAAAATGAGTTATTATTTTGAAGGGTTGATAGAGTACAGCAGGACTCCATCTGACCTTGATACTTAGAACAGTCTCCTTGGAGCAGCCAAGATTTAGTAACATAGGATTATATCTCCTGTATAGATCCAAACACTCTACTGATCCTACGGTGAATAATATTTACAAAATCACAATATTGTTAAAGCTATGTATTGATTTTCAATTTTTAGCATCAACATATATATAAACAAAGCATGAAAGGACTAATTATGTTTACGGTATGAAATATAAATGTTCTAAACTTTGACAAAGTAAAAGTAAAGTCAACCTTGACCAATATTGCGAGGAGGAGGAGGAAGGGGGAGGAAATGTGGCATTAATTTCCTCGTGTTACATGGTGGAGAAACAAGAGATACTAAGTTAATGAATCAAGAAATAAAGGTTTAAGCACCTTATTTTAAATCCTAGAGGAAATAAATAGAAGAATAAAAATATAACAAAAATTGGCAGGGAGAAGTGAGGGGAAGAACACGCCTCATCTATCATAGTGGGGAGTCAATAGCTACAGTTTCAAATTGATGAATCAAGAAATAGAAATGTAAGCACACCATCTGAGTTATGGATAAAACCACCAGCTCCCCAAAAAGAGTCGAGCAAAGAATAGGACCAGCAGTGGACGTGCAGAGGGAGCCTTACTTTTCATTTTGTACCCTCCTGTGCTATTTTAATTGTTATTTCCCTGAGTATATGTGGTTAATATTCCTTTCCTTTTCTTTTTGTTTTCTTTTTTTCGGGGGGAGGAAGATTGGTCCTGAGCTAACATCTGTGCCAATCTTCCTCCATTTTTGTATGTGGGACACCGCCACAGCATGGCTTGACAAGCAGTGTGTAGGTAGGCACCCAGGATCCGAACCTGTGAACCCTGGGCCACTGAAACGGAGCACACAAACTTAATCACTACGCCACCAGGCCAGCCCCTAATATTCCTTTCTTTCTTTTAAGTTTAAAAGAAGAAATAAAGATTTAGGGGCAACAGTCAAGTGCTTCCACAGAGCTAACTTCTTTTTCTCTGTCCCCCGAAACAACCTCGGCCTTATTATTTGACTCGGCCTCACCAAAGTTGTGATTTCTGCTGCATTTTCTCAAACTCACCTCCTTGGGGACACACAAGAGACATTTCATACATGCTTATTGCATAGATGAGATGACCGAGATTCCTTCCTTGGATACATGTTTACAGAGCGCCCATATGTGCTGGGCTCCGGGATTCAGGAGTGAACAAAACGCAGTCCTCCCCCTCAGGGAAAGTATCTATAATCTCTTGGCGAGATAGACACAAACAAAGAGAACCTGTCCCTCCTTCACCCGAGAGAAACGAACATAGGCTTGAGAGCCAGACAAACCCAAGTCCGCACCTCTGTTACCAGTTATGAGACCTCGAGCCAATGACTAAACCTCTCTGAGCCTCAGTGCCCCTGTCTGTAAAATAAGGGTGCTGCCTTTCAGGACGGTTGGAAGAGTAAGAATGTAGCCAGGCTCCCAAAGGGAGTTACACAGATACAAAGTCATTCCTTTCTTTTTTTATACAATATCAAGGAAATATAAAAATCAATTAAAGTTTCAAAGCCCTTTGGGAGGAGCTTATAACAATATAAATGTCAAATTACTTCTGCTTTATATGAGCCAAATAAGTGGAAAGAAAACCCAGATTAAAAGATACTTGAGGGGCGTTTAGACTTTGAGCCTCTTGGTGTTGATGACTTTGAAAGTCAGCAGAATGAATCTTCATTCAAGAAAGACTATTTCCCAAGGTGTATTTGGGGAAACACTAGCAACAAGGGGTCAATAGCCAAAGAAACAGTAGGAACACAGCATACGACAGCCCTCTCTTGGAAAGTCGTAATGCATGATAGCATGATAAATGCCCTGAGAAGTCCTGCAGCAAACAGACCTATTCAACCCACAGTTTCCAACTTACTTTGTCTTGGAACTCTTCCACCCACTCATGGCCCTATCCCGCCTACACATCCTCTGCCCACCCTAATTCTACGGAGCTGGTACCTAGCAGAACATACTTTAGAAAATGATGAAGTAGAGGGCTTGTTGATTCTGTTCAGCTCAAGCCAGAGCTAATAGTCATGATGAGATTCCTGGCACTGAAATAGTTCACCAGACTTGAGCAAGCCCATGTGGCCAACTGCAGACCTCACCATGGACAACTAGATCTCTCCTAAAAGTTCTTAACATTCTGTGGGTGGCATACGAGTGGCAGCAGAATCCATCTGAGCCTGGGGCTGATTTGTGCAGCCTGTGAACCGTGCTGAGGGAGCAGCAGAGACAGAAACAGGCGCCTCGGGGCTCCTGCATCAAGTCGGGTTCAACAGTGAACCTGAACCATCATGTCTTTCAGTCTACCCACCAGTGCTGGGAAATCCACCCCAAGAACATCTGCTCCTCAAATGGCCGACTGACTAGTGCTATGAACGTTTCTGGAGCCTATCACACAAGGAGGTGTACAGCGGCAGGTGCCAGAGGAGCCACTGGGTACCCCTGGCCTCACATGCCCTCAGCCGCCTACCCCTGCTCCCCCACCCACCCACATCACATGCCACTCACACCGAGAGCTACCTCCTGGCTTCTAGCACATGCCAAAAAGAGCTGTCCTTGGGACACAGTGGCCAGGAAAGAGTTTTGGAGACAACACTGCTGCTGCTGGGAAAAGCCAGCAAATCAAAGGGCATGACTGGCATCTCCTCCTGTCTCCGTGACATCTTCATTTGGAGCAGAGAGTGGAGTTTGGGGAACGCTGACAGCTGCTGCTCCTCCTGCAGGAGGCCTGGCGCCCACAGTCCCTCCAAATGGCAAGTTCTGTTGCTCCCTCCTCCCACTCTGAGGCTTGCGGGCTGTCACCTGAAGCCTCGCCTGGCTTTGTTCCCCTCTACAGACGCTCCCCAGCAGCCAGGCTCGTGTTCTGCCTGACATTCACACCTACTCTGTTCAAACCACATCGAGGAGTCGGGAAAGACACACAAAGTGGAAGATAGAGGAATAGGCAACTGCCTACTGGGGGTCAGTGGAGCAGGAAAAGTCCTCTTCCCTCTGGAACATTCTCTCCCAGCAGCTGTAAATGCCTCAAATATTCGAGTAACAGTTGCATTCCTTTGGCTGAGAGCAGGGAGAGCAAGAGGGAGGTATGTGGTGTGTGTCTTCTTCTCCCTCCTCTGCGTTGGTGGCAGACGTCCTACACAACCCCGAATTCACTCCTGGTGCACCCTGACTTGGCACCCCACTCCTTCTCAACCCTCACTTGGCACCCCGTTCCTTCTCAGCCTCTGCTGTACTAAACTTCCCACGAGGTTTTAATCCCATTACAATATCTTCTCTTCTCATATTTGTGGATTAAATGAAAAGACTTGAAATAATTTAGAGTAATCCAGGAAAAAATAAAGTACAGTGGTGGGAGACCAATGATAAATGGAAGCAAAAATGGTAACTGTTGATAAATGTTGAAGCTGATGGATACGCGTGGGCTCATTACACTTTTCTCTCTACTTCTGTGTGTTTGAAAATCCTATAATAAAAATTTAAATTGAAATACACACACATAAGCATACCTTCCTAGTTTCCCTCCCTATCTGACATCACCTTAAACAGTTATTGGCAATTTAAATTGTAATGTGAACGAGTTTTAGTTTTTGCGTCTTTTTTTTTGAGAGCAGATTTTGATAGTAATATAATAGAAAGATACCTGAATTCTCAGTGGGCGGCAGAAGGCCATCAGTAGTGGGGGAAAAGAGAGCCAAACGTATTTGGGAGGTGAGGTCCCTAAAAACATGGAAAGGTGCTTACTTTACAAACAGTAGAGGCTGGTGCTTCTTAAGCACAATCACACTGGGACTGGGAAGTTTGGTGCGGAAACCAAATGGCCACCTGCTCTTGGCATCATTGATTTCTGAGGCATTCATCTTTGCTGTTATCCACTGCTGCTTTTCGCATCAACCAGCTTGAGTGTTAGAGGCCAAGGTTTCTCTTTGAGGTGTGAACTTTAAGTCTGTGGGCCAGCCCACCTGCTGTTTCAATGGACCCAGTCTTCAAGTTAAGGACTCCATTCTTTTCTCTGATCCCAAGGATCCAGTCTCAGCCTCCTGCAGATTTAGAAGACTTCACTTCTTGTCCATAATTTATTGAACTCTTCTCGTTCAAGTTTCTCAAACATTGAGAAGAGGCCACCCATCAAAATACTTTGAAGTGGGAGAAGTTGCTCTTCCCAGCCCACCAGCTCCTCTTCCCATTATGTCCCCCTCTAAACTCAGGCTGTTCCCCTGTTCAAAAACAGTCAACAAAAAAGCAATTCTGCTACAGGAAACATCAATGCTTAAAGCATTCAGCAATAGGAGTCTGGTTAAATAAATTAGAGTTATCCACACAATGGAATATCTATGCAACTGTCAAAAAGGATGAATTGGATCCACAGGGGCTGATATGAATGGATCTCCAAGATACACTGTTTAGAGTGTGGTGAAAGTCCAATTGCCCTGTGGGCCTGAAGGGACAACTTCACTCCCTGCACAGAGAGGAAGAGCCTTACCTGTTAGTTACCAGGTGACCACTGACAAAGCCTGCCCCTCAGCAGAAAGCCAGATTTAAATGGTCGAGCACAGAGGGATGGCAGGGTTTGAAAACGGTCTTGAGCCTTGTTTCAGGAAAAAGTAAAGCTATTCTCTATGCAGAGAGCTAACAGTAGCTGAAAGGAACAAAGTCTGGCACGATTTTTACATACTTATGCCTTCCTTTTGGGGGTGGAAATCAGTTACCTCAAGATCCAAACCTACAAGCTGCAAGTTTCTGAGCATCCAGAATTCTCTTTGTTTATTTCCTTCTTTTCACACTTGAGTATTTAATAAAGATCTTTGAAAATGCTGCAAGATCCCATTCATGCCTGGGACAAAGAAGGAAGGAAGTGTTGTGGTTCCTGGGTCTAAATTTCAAAGGGGAAGATGTGCACCCTCGGGTGGGATGAGGTCAAATAATATGACAACACCAGCAGGGAGCTGAACTTTAAGGGATCAAGTTCCTTCTGTTCACACTCTCATCTGGATAGTTTCTTTTTATAACTCTTCTTTACTGGAGGTTTTGAGGTTACCTTAGTAGGGTGTGGCAGAGACTGTCACACTCTCCCTTTGTACCACAAATATTCTCTGATGTTCAGCTGGGCAAATGGCTATGTGGAATAAACACTATATTTCTCGACCTCTCTTACCAACTGTGGCCAATTAACTAAGTCATGGTCAAAGAAAAGTAAGAAGACATGGTAAATGCAGTGGTAAGTGTGATTTCTGGGCAGAGCCCTCAAAGAGAAAGATGCAGATTCCTCCTCCTTTCTTTTTCCTGCTGACTGGAATGTGAACATAATGGCTGGAGCTTGAACAGCCATTATGGGCCAGTAGGTGGAAGTTTCATGTTGAAGATAGAGAGCAAGAAGTGATAAGGAGGTTGGGTTCCCCATGATTGTGAAACTACCTTACCAGTTCAGGACAGCCTATATTTACTTGAGAAATAAACTTTGATTTAGTTTAAGTCATTGTTGTGTTGGATTTTCTATCGCTCATAGCCAAGTTTAAACCTGGCTAATAGAAACAGAAAATCTTCTAAGGTCTTTTGCCTTACAAAAGGCCAAGACCTTTATCAGATATGTGTGTGTAGGTGTGTATATGAATCTTTTCAAAGCCCTGAAATAGCTCAACAGTCATTTTCACACCACATGGAACTGAGAATAAGATTACCAAAGAGGGTTGCAGGGATGGGTCACGTGCCCACTCTCATATTTCTGTAGAAAGATCTCATTCCTGCAGCTGTTTCAGAGTCTCCATTCCCTTTTTCTCCAGCCCAGCATGGGATCACTGGCTGGGCTGCAGAATCTGTAGGCAGTAGGTGAGAAGGAGGCTCTCTCAGAGTCTCTTGCTTTATTTCAGAGCAGCATCAATTAATTCCTGTAACAGTCCAAGTAACTAGGTCAGGATGGTCCAGTTACAGTGACCAGCGCTCCCCTGAGTCTTTGGTAAGAACCTCAGTTGTGGTACTGGACTACTTATCCCTTTTTCTTCCCACAACCCAGATTTAACCCAGCTTAAGCTAAATTTGAGCAACATTTAGTCAGAACTGACTCTTCCTTTCAGATTCACCATCTCATGTAGAACCACCGCCAAGATGCAGATTTCCATGAAAGCCCTAACAGGAAACCCATCATTCTCAACGTTGAACCCATGGATACATAAAAAAATATGAAAGCCAAGATTACTCGCAATCAGCCAGGACTGATTTTGCTGGAAAAACAACTGGAAGATGGATGCACCAATGTCCCATCACAACATTCAAAAGGAGATCACTTTTGACTTGATGGTGATGTTAAGGAAAAGAAGTCATCTTAAATACTCCCAAAAAGAACAAGCACAAGAGAAAGAAGGTGGAGCTGGTTGCTCTGAAATACTATAAAGTTGATGATACTGGCAAAATTGGTCGCCCTCTCCTGGAGTGTCTTTCTGAAGACCTCTTCATGGTGAGCCACCTTGACACACACGACTGTGCAAGTGTTATCCAATCCTTGTTTCAACAAACCAGAAGACAAGGAAACGTGTGTGAGTGTAATACAAGACCAGAATGACTTTAAATATTGACTTTTATTCCAATGTTTTAAATACAAAGATGTTACTCCTGAAAAGACAAAACTATAGTGGCAGAGAACAGACCAGGTGGTTGCCAGGGGTTACGGGTAGGCAGAGGATATGATTACTAAGGGGCAGCATGAGGGAGCTTTTTGGGGTAATGGAAGGCTTTTGTGTCCTTATTTGTGTTGGTGATGGTTCCACAAATTTACATGTGTTAAAATTCATAGAACTATATATCAAAAAAAATTCAAGCTTACTAAACAAGAGCTTTTTAATTAAATTAAATTAAATTTTAAAAGGTCTTTTCTAAGCTGCAAAAAGTAAACAAATCCATAGGCTAGCTCATGAAGAAACTAACAGTGAATGTGTAGCCGCTCCTTCCAGGCACCGCTGGCATCTAGGTGCCAGTCTTATGCTGTACTTCACACTCAGAGGCCGCTGTGTCACTTAGAGATGGCCGCAGGGATGAGCACTTAGATCAGAAAGAGCCAAGCCACTGGTGTAAGGACAGTGGGACAGCAGCTAGTCATGAAAGCTATTACGTCTTCTTGCAGAGGGGCATTCTCTGTGCATGGTGAGTCCCAGGAGACCTCCAGAGTGTACAAAATAAAGCAGCTTGCAAAAGAGAAAAGGGAAATGCTCAGCCAGCTCAACCCGACTGATTAACCAGAAGAGTTATACCACCACCAAAAAACAACAACAAAACCTACGCACAACGTAATGTAAGCATCACTGTCTATTTTCTGCAGATACCTGACCGAGCACAAAGCTTCCTGCCCGGAGGCTTCCAATGGCTCATAAAAAACTAGAACCAACCGTGGAGCTGGGAAGGAGGTTGGCACACAGGGAGGAGAGTCCCAAAATGAGATCAAATTTCCCGCAAGCACAGTACAATGGAAACACAGAGTCAAATTAGCTTAATTTATAGGCAAGTGCAGAATTTGAAGTTCTTACCCACCTGAGCTTGGGGACTGAGATTGGTGCCTGCCATGCCAACAAAACTCACACACTGGTCACTTTCAATGACTAAGTAGTATTCCTTCTTCCTTCCCCACTCCCTTTCTCCAGGAGTGACAGAGATGCTATCTGTGCCCCACAGCACCTCCCTTCAGCCCACCTGGGATCGCAGCTGCAGATGGGACAGATAGCTCCCATGCACAATCCAAGGCACCAACTCAAGCACCCTCCTCGTCTCTCTGATGTCGGCCTCAGGGGTTTTTTTCCCAAATCTCAGAAGCTAAGAACACAAGGCAGTCTGAAGGTAAGGGATTAATACCCCAGATGGAAACCCTCAACCAATGGCTGGAAGGTGGTGAATAAATGCACGGGCCTCCCCTCCAGAGGGACAATTCTGACAGGTCCTCATCAGGACTGAGCCCAGTTGCCCATTGTGGTAACCAGCTCACAACTGACTTCTCCTCCTTTCTGGTCTCCCTCTCTCCTTTTCCTTGGATCCCTGGCAAATAAACTAACCGCTCCCCAATCCCTGTTTCAGGCTCACCTTTCAGAGAGACCCAAACTAAGACAAATGGCTAGATTATTACTCTCTACTCCATCTCACTCATTCTATGAGGTCCTAGAGCCAGCTCCTCGAACATAATTGCACATTTCCATCAAATGCCAGTGGCTGGAGAAACTTAAATCTCTTAATGTCAGTAAATGGGCTAAGACGTTTGGGCTGTTTCTAAGGAGGAAGCTGCAGCGACATCCCCTTCGTCTCAGTCACCTTGAACCATTTCGGAAAGCTGCTCATGCCTCTCACCCCTGGCCCGGTACCCCACGGCCCCCTGGCTGTAACCAGCAGGTCCTGACCGTTTTGGTCTCCTGCTCCCTGTTTGTGTAATGAGCCCCAGGAGGCTGGCGCTCTAAGCATTTCGGTGCCCACTGGAGGGTTTGCAATTTCTTCACTAATTAGGGAGGTGAAAGGGCCATGCAGTGAAGACTCTGCTCCTGCATCTGACACCAGCCGTTACACCAGGTGGCATATACTTCTCCCCACTCTCATCAGTCTGTTCCAGCCCGTTGCCTCCCAGCCACAACTGCTCAGGTTAAGATGCATCAAGATGGAAAGTTGCCACTTGATTAAGATAAAAATAAAATAATCAAAATATGTAACACGTTCCTCCTTTGAACAGATGGCCGGGGAGCTTGCCTCATAACACTGAACATCAAAAATGCATCAGAGGCTCATCTTCCCACATAATCAAGAATTTGCTCACTGTTTGTACTACAGCCAGGCAGAAGTTGGAGATGCCATCAACAAAGGAGACGCCATCAACAAAGCCATCAACAAAGACTGAGAAACGACAGAGAAACAGTCAATTCCACCATGCCCTGTTCTCAGTCTGTCAGGTAATGCTGGTCTACAGCAGACACTGTGTCAGTGTGTGCATGGGATGGGAGAGGAGGAAGCATGGGTGTAAACTAAATGAAAGATGTGGCAGCTCACCCTTTCAAGAGGGCCTGCCGCTCCCCTTTATCAGACTGCGCCTGTTGACATTTCCTCCAAAGAGAAAGTATTCCAGCCTCCTCATGTTTTTTATCTCATGGAGACAGCCCAGTCCACACACTTGTCACTTCACTCCAGTTACAACAACATTTAGGCATGTTGCATTACGATTTATTTGTTTACTTGCCTTACCTCTCTTGAATTCTTTGAAGGCAAGGACCATTTCTTGATATTACAGATCCCAGCCGAGACTTAAATAAATGTTTCCTGAATGAATGAATGAATAAAAATAGTCAGACTTATTGAAAGAGCCTCTCCGTTGGTCTGGCTTCCTCCATTCTCTTTGCTCCGTTCCACACGGCCACCAGTTTAAATCTTTCTAAGCCACTCAATGAGACAGACTGATAGGTGCTATGAAATTATCTCCAAGATATATGGTGAGGTGAAAAAAGGAAGATTCAGAACAATGTGTGTATTATACATGTATAATTGATTTAAAAGGAGAAAAGGGATATTTACATATATAGTTTATATATTCCTAAATATTTCCAGGACATATAAGAAAATGAGGTGGAGCTAGGAGCTGGGAATGGAAAATGAGCTTGCTTTTATTACACATGCCTGTGTACTCTGAATTTTTACCTTGCACATGTATTTCTACTTTTTCAATTTAAAAAGCCAGTTAAGAATCATTTTAAGAATCACTGGTTCAATTACTCTTCTGCTCAAAAATATTCATTGACTATTTCCTACAAGTCAGTTAATCTCATAAGCCCCAACCTAACTTTCTAACCTTTCCCTGGTTAAAACCCTCTGCAGACCCTCTCACTAGTAAACTAGTCTCTCTGCTATGGGATCATTTACACCAGTCATCAGAGCTGTTGGCAAATATCCCAGTTCTCCTTCCAGGCACATGGTAAGATTATTTTTCCCTGCCCCCTCTGAAGTTAGGAGTAGTCATGTGTCATGCCCCTAATGGGTGGGGATGAAGATGGAAGTGTTAGGAGCTTGTGGTTGGCACCTTCTACAATGGCTCCCAATGATCCTCGCCTCTGGCATTTATACAGTTGTATTGTCACCTCCCTTTAAGAGTGGGCTGGACCTAGTGACTTGCTTCTAACAAATAGAATATGGCAAAAATAATGGAATGTCACTTCCAAGATTAGGTAATAAAAGTCTATGGCTTCCGTCTTGCTGGCATTCTCTCTCTCTGGCTCTTTTCATGTGCTTGCCCTGATGGAGAAAGCCACTCACCAAGAAACTAAGGGTGGCCTCTGGCTCTCAGTCCAACAGTCGTTGAGAAAACAATCTTGTCAACAACAATGTGAGTGAGCCTGGAAGTTGATCCCAGCCCAGTTAAACCTTGAAATGACTATAGTGCCTTGACTGCAGTCTTATAAAAGACTCTGAGCTGAAGGACTCAGTTAAGACCTACAGAAATAGTAACATCATAAATGCATGTTGTTTTAAGCCACTAAGTTTTGCTGCATAATTTGTTATGCGGCAATAGATAACGAGCATAGAGCCACTGCACCATTCCCTTCCTCCTGCTCTGGTGATTCTGAAAGCACAGGGTTGAGATAGACCTCATCCTGAGTGTCTGTGATGAGTAGAGCCCCCCCATCAACCCACACTGAATAAGTAGACTGAACAAGATACAAACCTTTGACTCTTGGGGTTGTTTGTTTCTACTGCACAACTTAGTCCATCCTGACTAATATGCCAGGTATTTGAAAGTATGTGAAATCACTCTGGAATCTTGTATGTGACAGTACTGTGGAATTGTAAAGTACAATCCAAATGTAAAATATTACCATTACTGCCTGAACATTGATTGCTCCTATATCCTGACCCTTTGGACCCCATCTCTCCTCTCCAGCTGTTCACGTCTACTATTCTTCATTCCAACCTCTCCCACTAACTACTCTCCAACAACTGCAGCCTATAGCAATCTGTCCACCTCCTCTGAGAACTAGTCATCCCCATACTTCTCTTCCGTATCACTTATTACAATTGCAACTAATTATGTGTGTCTATTTATTCAGTGTCTATCATTCCCCATTAGAAAATAAACTCCATGAAGACAAGCATCTTATTGGTTTTATTCATCATTATATTCCCAGCACCTGGGAACAAACATTTAAATAAATATTTAAATGAATGAATGAATCCACACACACTTATCCTCCTCTGTAGATTCATTTTGACACAATCATAGAATGTTGTGTTAGTTATTTTCGTATCTCATACGTTATGGATTACATCTCCCAAGGAGATTCTGAGTCCCTTGAGCACGAATTGCATCCTTCATCCAGCCAGCACACCTTGCCTTCATGCCTTCAGAGCATCGTACGCCTTAAACAGAGTACAATGCCTAGCATAGTGTCTTGCTCATGGTTGGAACATGAGCTAAATTATTAATTTATTAATTATTAATAACTACTAAATTAATAATATACCATGTGCTCAACAAATAATTGATGAATAAATTAATATAAAATAAGCATATATCAATATAATGGTGTGACTACAATTCTAAAGGAAATAACAGAGCTAATGAGAGAGGAGTATCAGTCGAGAACTGACGAGAAAGGCTTTCTGCAGGAGAGCATGGGTACGAATTTGTAAGGGGGCAGAGAAATGACCTCGCATGGAATGGGAGACTGTGCCATGCACCAGGCTAAATGCTGTGCAGGTACTATTGTGTTTAACCTTCAGATCAGCCCTATGTCCTATGTTCTATTATCCCCACTTTACAAATGAGGAAACTGGAGCTCAGAGAGGTTAAGTGATTTGCCCAAGTTCACAGAGCTAACAAACGGCAGGAGCAACAACAAACCCAGACCTGCCTTTCTCCAAAATCCACCTCTTTCTACCATGCCAGAACATATTTGGATGTAAGCCTGGCTCTGCCATTTATTGGCTATATGGCCTTGGGCACTTTGCTTAACCTCTCTTGCCTCAGTTTCCAAGTTTGGGTTAATTATAATACCTATCTCACAGGGTTGTTGTGAATATTAAGTGAGATGATACATGTAAAGTGCTGAGAACAGTTCCTGGGCCATTGTAGGGACTCAGTAAATGTTAGCCATTGTTATAACTTCTTTAAAAATGGATTTCAGACAAAAGACCTTTTTCCCCCTCCCAAAAGAGAATTTCTCTTAATGCCCCTTTCACTGACATCTACTTTCATCTGGTATTCCTACAGCCTGAACTCTGGGACTGCAAGAAGGGAATTTCAGGGACATAAAAAGCCACGTGGGAAACCCAAGGACAGTTTTCATCTCACCTGCCCCCTACTCACACACTCACTTCTTGCCCACCCCACACATTGCCCCCCTTAGCCTAGAATCCACAGCACAAACTCAAGGCGTGGCTAATTCTGACAGGTCCTCAAACAGGACCAGCGACATAATTTGCAAGGCCCAGTGCAGAATGAAAATGTGGAGCCCCTTGTTCAAAAGGTATTAAGATTCTCAAGACAGTGACAGTAGAGCATTAAACCAAGCACAGGGCCCTTCTCAGTATGGGGCCTATGCAACCACACAAGTCACGTGCCCATGAAGCTGTCCCTGTGCCCAAGCCTCTCCAGAGGGGCCAAAACAGCGGGGAGAGTTGGAGGGAAATCTCCCACCTTGGCTTCTCCATCCAGGCAAAACCCGATCTTCCAAACTCCTTCCTGCAAATTAACTCAGTATTTTGATTAAAAACCATGATAAACTTGTGGGCGCAACAAAAGAAGAAATTGATGTTTTAATACAACTCATTAGAGAACCTTTATTAACTTCAGAAATAGAAAGAGGATATAAAATAGAAAGATTAGTTTAAAATCAACACTGCACTGGTAAGGGCGGCCACAATTCCAGCGACATTAATTGCTGGGTCGTCTCATTACTGATTAAATAAGAAATCTCAAATACCATTAGACAATTGTGATTAAATGTATGTCATTCTAATTGAATGTGTGGTTTATTGCCTTCCACGGAATCGGCAGGTCACCTTCCTGTTTTGTGTATTTGGAAAGGGCACATCTATGCAGTGACAGCACGCAGAGCCATTATTTCTCAGACAGCCCTCAAACCCTCGGAGTTGTATCCTAAAATATGGCTGTATTTGCAGGTAGGGAAGAAGATGCAGTACAATAGGGAAGCTGAAATGATGAAAATAAATCCCGGTTAATGTCACGGCTGGGCACTTTTCCCTCTCATCTCATTACCTGGCTCTGAGTTTTCTGACACCTGAGTCGCTTGTGGGCCCTCTGGCTTTGGAGTCATTTGAGGACTAGGGGGAGCTGGGCATCCTCTTGGCTCAGAAAGGAAGCTCGGACTCCTTGAAATCTGATCTGGCTGGGATCATGGGGAAATGAAAAACCTTTGGTCTCATCTCTCCCTCACTTCTGCTAAGGAGCCTGGGCAGAAGAGCCTTCTAAGGCCCTTTCTTTTTGGTTTCCAAGAACAAGGATACAAAATGAATTTTGTACCCACTCTGACTGGTATTTGCTACCCACCTATCCCTTGGGACATGGTCTATAATCCCCCTACCCTCCTGCGCTTTACTTTTCTTGGATTAAGAGTCAAGGTGAAGGAGGACAAGCATCTGGGCCTGTGCCTGTGAGCTCTATTGCCCCACACAGGGGGATTATGCAGTAGGTTAAGTTGTTCTTAATAGCCTTCTATTGCATACACACAAAAAGAGTTGACCTTTCTAAACTCCAGATCTGGTCACAGCACTACTCAGCTTCAGGTGAAAGCTGGGTTTGTCCTACCAGCTGGGCCTTCAAGGCCCTTCACCACCTGACCCAACCTCCCTCTCCTACTGACATGCTACACCTCGGTGCAGACTCTCAATAGACCCCAACACAGTGACACTTCTTTGTCTTTGCTCATGCCATCTGCTCTGCCTGGAATGCTCTTGTACCCGTAACTGGGAAGTTACTTGATAGCCATGCTTCTCTAGACCCACTAGAAAGGAGTGAGAATTTCTTCTCCTCTCAAGAGTTAAGCCATTGTTCCTAAATTCAACGCTCCCCTACCACCAGGGGGCAGTCAACATGGTTTCACATTTCAGTTCAAAGGACGAGAAAGGAGGGGTCCACACAAATACAGCCTGTTGGTGAAGGCTGAGATTTTGCAGGCTGGTGACTGTGTGCTGCCAGAGGAGATGCAGGCACCAAGCTTCCTGCCTTGGGAGCCACAGTGTGGCCTGATGAGTCGGGTGCCACCCGCAAAGCTGCTCATCATCCAGGAGACCAGGTGGGCCTGGACAGGAAGCTGAGGCCAGACTGGTTCAGGAGGGTCCACAATGCTAGACAGACGGTGGAAGAGCAGCTGGTGGGAGAGCAGCCTCAGATCCCTGAACAGCGGATACCACAGACCGAGACCCACATCAGTTCGGAACTTCCTGGAAGACCTCAGGAACGGGGGGGGGCAGGAGGGGGGGAGGTTTGCCCAAAATAATGACTGATTTTTAGACATCCTGCCAACCTTAGCCAGGAGGGACTCAGAGATAGAGTTGATCTGACTGGATACTTGTCCTTAAGTGCCATGGAGCAGCTCATACCAGATACACCCCCACTGCTTGCGCACACGAAGGCTCCTCATCTCCTCCATGAAGACTTCCCCCACGGCTCCTCCAGCAGCCTCACATCCACACTGCTAGGAGAGCACTGAGCACACAGGGTGCCAGCGGGGTGTGTACGAGCATCTCCCAGTCTAGAGTAATCCCACCCTTGTATCCCCAGTGCCTAGCAGCATGCCTAGCACACAGCACATGCTCAGTAAATATTGAAGGCAGAAAAGAAGGAGGGAGGGAAGGAACCTCAGACTGCTCAGATCACTACCAAACTACCTCCTATACATCACCGAACCAGACCTCCCCACCCAAACCTGCCCCCTGCCCCCACCCCCTCCACCAGGCCCTGCCACTTGTGCCCATAACACTCAGGGTATTCACAGCATACTTGATTCACTGAGAGGCAGTAAAATATACTGGTCACAAGCCCTGCCTCTGGAGCCAGCTCATCTGTGTTCAAATCCTAGCTATGCCACTTCTCAGCTGTGTGACCTTAGGTAAATTATTTAACTTTTCTGTGCTTCATCTATGATAAAGGTGATATAGTAGCATCTACTTTATAGAGTTGTCATGAGGGTTAAATGAGTAGACCATGTGAAGTATTTAGAAGGATACATGGCATGTAGTAAACGCTATATTATTATTGCATTATGATCATCTACTTAAAAACTTGTCTCCCCACTAAACCAGGAGCTCCCTGAGGCTGTGTTGATTTTTATATATCCTGTACTTAGCACAACTCCCAGCCTGGCTTCGAATGGGCATCAATAGATGATTGGTGGATGAATGAATGAATGATGTAGATTTTAGGAAGAGTGTAATGCTATGGTGAGCCTGCGGAAGACACAGCCCCAAGGGCTGGGGGTGGTATGGCTTTAAGACTGCTTGGTAAGGGGCAGACTGGTCTGCAGGGGGCTGGGAGAGGTGGGGCCGAGTCTCCAGGGGTGCTAGGGCCTCACTGGAGGAAGAGGAGGCCCAGAAGTCTCAGGATGAAGATGATATTGAAAAGGGATAGAGACAGAAATAGCTGCCTTGAGGCCGGCTGATGGCCGAGTGGTCAGTTTGCACACTCCGCTTCGGCAGCCCAGGGTTTTGCCAGTTCGGATCCTGGGCGCAGACCTAGCACTGCTCATCAAGCCATGCTGAGGTGGCGTCCCACATGCCACAACTAGAAGGACGCCCAACTGAAATATGCAACTATGTACTGGGGGGCTTTGGGAAGAAGGAAAAAAGAAGATTGGCAACAGGTGCCAATCTTAAAAAACAAAAAGAAATAGCTGTCTTTCCTCCCATTCTGCATTCATGTCCCTCTCCTCTCTTTCCCCTTTCTCCGTCTAATTACCTCTTCCTCCACTCCCATACTCAGGAATAGTGAGAGAGAGCAAGGCTAACAAGGAAAGTGCACTGGGTCACTGCCATTGCATGGGAAGATCACAGATGGAAAGATATATACTGAAATCGTCGGCTGCTCCATTCAGCCACCCCTCCTGGCCGGCGTCTCTGTGGGCAGAGAAGGCATCAGCGCTTCTGTGCAGCCTGAAATAAATGATGAGGGAAGTGCCATCATCCGACTGACAGCCTGCCTGCTGGATGCTCATACAAGAAGCCTTTCTTTTCCATTTCGTCAATTCTTCTTTGGTACAAAACAAAAATCAGTCATGACTCACTACAAATTTACAACTTTCCCAATTTGGAAGTCCAGCTTTTAAGCCCCCTTTCAACATGCTGTCCTAACTCGGGCCTCAGGTCTGGAGCACAGAATCCCTCCCCGTGGTCTATCAACACAGCCAAGAGACGGTCTGTCCGAAGCCAGAGCTACAGCCACCCCCGAGAAGAGTTTCTCTCCATTAGAATTTGTAGTCAAAGGCCCCAGCGTGTTCCGGTTCTGGAATCTCATTTCATTTCTGCCGTGCACTTTGCAGGCTGGTAGGTGTGACAAATTGTCTTATCTTTGTCTAACCTTTGTTGGACCCAGGCTTGCTTCGGGGTTTAACTTTAATATATGGCTTCAGTTTAATAGCAAAGTGGTTCTCTTAAAATGTCAGAGGATAAAATGCTGAGTCATTCACCAAGAAAAGTCTGGTCCCGAGTAGAAATTTGAGTCACTGGGGCGTACAGAGGAATACCACGTATCTTCAGTCTGAATAGAGGGGGACAGAACTTAAGTTCAGATCAAATTTAGAAGGTAGTTCTGAGCTCCAAAGGGACTATTTGCTCTGAAAGACAAGAATGAATCAGATAGAAGGATGAGGCACCAGCTGAAATATTGTTACTCCTAAAAGTAAACACAGCAATGTAGATGTGACATGTAACATTTTATATACTTAACAACTGACCAAGTTATACTAAATGAGACAAAACTCTGAAAACAACCAAACACAGTTAGAGGTGTAAGAAGTGAGACAGTCCTGTCCATATGTCTAGAAGGCTCTTTTATTTTTGCTTTGTAATTGTATTGTCTTTACATTTATAAGTGAGTTAAACTCCCCAGTAATAATTGTTTCAGGAGGACTCATTAATGGAATCCTAAAATCAGTGGGCAGGATATGATGAGAAACAGAGTATTTAAAGTATCTCCCCACAAAATGCTTATTAATGACAAAAGTAAAAACACTAACTTTTAGTGGAGAAACCTGGCCGTCCCCACCTGAAGCAAGAGATCAAAGTTCACGTCACTGATACTGGAACCAAGAGAGATCGCGTGCCTCCTGATATGATGCTCTGAGAAGGACATGACTTCCCTTCCTTGATATTCTTGCCAAAAATGCATAACATGGATTTAAATCACAAGGAATCATCACATAAACCCAAATTAAGAACATTCTAGAAGATAACTGGCCAGTACTTTTCAAAAGTGAAAAGGTCATGAGAGACAAATTAAAACTGAAGAATTATTCCAGATGAAAGGAGACCAAGGAGACACGACAATTGAATGCAATGTGTCTTCCTGGACTGGATCCTGGGCCTAAAAAAGGGCATTAGTGGAAAAACTGGCAAAATTTTGAATTAAGTCTACAGATTAGATAATAGTATTGTATCAATGTTAATTTCCTAGTTCTGCTCATTGTATTCTAGGTTGTATAAAATGTCAACATTTAGGCGAATCTGGGTGAAGGGTGTATGGAAACTCTCTGTATTATTTTTGCAAATTTTTTCTTAAATTTTAAATTTATTCAAAATGAAAAGTTGAAAATAAATAAAAGTTTAAGTGAATTAAAGGATCTCAATTTAGCAATTTTAAGAATGGGGGGAGAAGATCCTTGTTCTGCAAAACCCCTATTCCCCAGTCTCAGAGAAAGAGAATTTTGGTAACTGTTGAAAACATAATAGAACTATCAAAAATACATGGAACCAGGTACATAAATAATGAAGTCATGAGAGGTTTTTTTTCCTGTAATTGTGTAAAATCTGAAAATTTTGCATCAAGTTGGACAATATGAGCTTTGAAGCTAGCAGAGATGGTATGAAGTAAGCCAGAGTGGCTCTCTCTTTTCCCACAGAGCAAAACAAAGCCAGCCAGCACCACCACCTGGAAACCAGGGGCCTCTGGCTGAGCTTCCCTTCACTCTGTCTCCTCCTCCATGAAGTGGATCCATCTTAGCGCCTGTACTCAGGGGTGTGGAAGGGCAGTGCAAACTATGTGTCACTGTCCTCCTGCAGAGCAGGGCACAGCAATGCTGCTGCCGCACAGGGGAACATCCTGGCCACCGTGCTGCAGCTTGCTTGGTTGGAGGGGACAGCGGCCTAAGGAACCAGTCTCACTCTGGGACAGCCATATTTGAAGTCTCTGGCCTCAGTCTCCATGCCTCCCTCTGGGGTTTCTTCACCTCGCTGAGCAAGGCCTGGGATGGGCAAGGGTCCTCTGCAAGGGATGAGACAAGCCCTGCACTCACCAGCACAGTCATGTCACGTGGGACTTTGAGCCGCCAGCTCCCTGCTGCCTCCCAGTCCACCTCCACTTTCTCATCAGCATGCTCCCTGCCGCCACGCTACAGTGCTAGAGATGCGATGTGAATTTTACATCACTAACCTGGTGCCACATGTGGTAAAGGCAGGCTGGCGACAGGCGGGCGCCTGGGTCTGGCAGGAGACAAGGAGACTGGCAGGCTGGGGCCCCACTGAGCTCTTTTTCATGGATACTGGGGTGGAAGCCTGCCAGGGTGCCCCCATTCCACCCCAGGCCCCAGCCATGGAGAGATCTCATTCATTCCCCATCCACTGTACCCATACCTGCTGCCACCAGCTCATTCCCAACCCCCAGAGCACAAAAAAAATTGCTTTTCACTTTTGAGAAGGGCTGAGAAGCCTGCAGTTCCTCCAGGCCCTGCACTGCCTGGTTCACAGGCAGCAGCCAGGCAGGCGGCATTTGTTGGTGTGTGCCCATCAAAGTCACTCTCTGATCTGCCCGTTCTCTCTCTTAGTCCTGGCTCCTATTCAACAGCCTGTCCTCTGAGGGCAAATGGAGAGCGGCAAGGCGGCTCCCCAGCCTCTGGGTGCTGCTCTCCCTCTTCCCAACAGCTAAGTCGACAAAGGGTTATGGAGCCCCTCTTATCTGTCAAGAAAGCCACAACTGTCAAGAGCCGTCTGCAGAAGGCTTCGAAATCAGACAAATCAGGATGCAAGCTCTGGCCCTAGAGCTTGCTAGCTGTGCATCCTGGTCTGAGTCATTACCTTCCTGATTTCAATTACTCACTTGTACAATAGAGAAAATGACATGCACCTTGCAGGGTTGTTTTGGGGCTCAAACGAGATGATATCTACAAATCACCTAGTGCAGGATGTGGCACACACAGGACAGCCAGGAAATGTTTAGTTCCAACCTTCTTAATAACATAATTATTGTTCATTGAGCATACCAGCCTCTGATGTGGGCACTTTATCTACATCATCTCATGTAATCTCATCATAAACCTGTCAGGTAGCAATCTTCATTCCCTTACAGAGGTCAAGTAACTTGCTCAAGGTCATACAGGCAGGAAATGGCAGAGCCAGGACTCAATCCTCCTGATCCCAAACACCAGGCTTTCTGGTCTTCACAGCATGGGATCCCTCCTTTGTCACACGTCAGGACTGGGCTGACACCAACAACAATTGGGGCAATTGGGAGGCACCAGATCCTGGACCAGAAGAAGGTGCAAGAAGGAAGCCCAGTCCAGGATCCCAGCAACAGACCCCATGATGGAAGGGAAGGAGCACCACAGCTCAAAGTACAATCATACAAACTGATGGAGCCTCATACCAGCTTGCGGGAGGTGGTGCCGGCAGAGAGTCCACCTGAGTAACTGAGCACAGCTGGGGAACCTGGGTCAGACGACACTCAGAGCACTGTATGGTCGGTATGAGGGAGGTATGCTGGTCAGATTACCTTGCTATTCAAAGCATGGTTCCAGGACCAGCAGCATCACCTGGGAGCTTGTTAGAAATGCAGAACCTCAGGCCCTCTCAGGCTTTCTGAATCAGACTCTGATGCTTAACAATATTCACAGGTGTTTCTTATGCACATTAAAGTTTGAGAAGCACTGGGTCAGAAGGTAGCTGGTCCTGAGCCACCAAACTGGGGAAAGCATAGAGCAGCGGTTCTCAATCGTGGCTGGATAGCAAATCACCTGGGGAGGTTTTAAAAACCCCAATGCCAGGGCCAACCCCAGATCTCTTGAATCAGAACCTGGGGGAAGAATGAAGTTATCAGTGTTTTAAGACTCCCCAGGTAGGCATGAGGGTGTGGGTGTTAAGAGGAAGAAACCGCAAATCAGGTTCAAATTCTAACTCCATGTACTGACCGTGTCACCTTGGGCACATCACCTCATTTCTCCGAGCTGCAGAGTCCTCAACTGGACAGCAGTGACAATCACGACATCTAGCCCATGCGGTTATTTGTGAAGCTCTGTGACCCAGGAACCATGAATACCCTCGCAAACTATAAAGTGCTATAATGGTGGTACCTATTCTTTTTGCTTTTCATGTCTCATTTCCTCTGCAGCTCAAAAACCAAAGGAAGTGAGGCCTCATTTCTTTTGGCTTTGTCTTTTAATTGAACCCTAATTCATCCTCACAAAGTCCCTAGAAGGCACAGGAGAAAAACATCCACCAGATTTGCCTCACTTAGTGCCTACTGAATCCCCTGCCCACCCTGGTTCTTCTCATCTCCCTCCCAGCGCCGCGGTATGTGACACACTGGAGGAAGAGGAGAAAGAGCAACCAGGTCTGAGCTCCCAGGCCTTACAGTCTGACAAACCAGTCAGCACTTGCAGCTCCAAAGTCTTGTCCAGGATGCACACAGACGTACTCATCATGTGGGCTGGGGTCAAGAGCGCTACTTCGATCTACATGGAGTCTCTTCCTTTTGGCCAGATCAGGATGGGTCAACTGCAAACTAAGACAAGAGGGACTGCTAGAAAGAACAGGGACATGGAGAAGACCTGTGTTCAAGTGTGAGCCTTCGGGTGAGGGGGGATCAGGTCCAGAATGCTTTGCTTAACCCCAGCTCTGCTCTGACTTACCTATGCCATTAGACGAATTGTTTAATCACTCTTCCAAGTTCCCACCGCTCCTCCTGATGTCATGCTACAAATCTCTATTAACCGTTGGAATATTGTTGGAAATTTATGAATAGTCCATCCAACGTCAATTAATAAAGAATGCCTTCTATTTAGAGATATTTGATCATACTTAAAGCACTTGACAGATGGTGAACAAAGTATTATTATCCCCATTTTATGAATTCAAAAACTGAGATTTGGGTCCATTGATAAAATTGCCCAAGATCTTAAAGTTTTATGTGACAGGCAGTGTCAAGAAAAAAATCCAGGATTTCTGGCTCCTAGGCCAGTGCTCTCCCACACTGCTCACTACGGCTGAATTCCATTGAATGTATCCGTGAGAAACATATTTCCATTTCTACCTCCCTAGAAAAAAGAAATGGTGGCCGGTGTGCCATGTCCAGTTGTGACTGGTCCTTTTTCTAGAATTGAAGGAAGAGTTCAGTTTCCAAATAAAGTCGCAGCTGGAAAGAAAGTTTGCAAAATGTGGATTTCATATTAAAGAGTCTTTCTGATTAGAGGGGAGTGGGAAAAATGCCAAGGCAAATGTAATGGGAGACAGCTGGAGATGCAGGTGTGCAGCCTTATAAATTACTCAGCAACTCTCCCCAGGAGCCCCCCAAGACCTACAGCTCAACGGGAATACGGGTGCTCCCTTCCACCCAAGTAATTCACAGGCCTGAGAGGAGGATCATGGCCAGGCCCTCCAGCTCCCCTCACGACAGGACCTAATGGGCTTTATTCCAAAGGCCAAGAGCGGTAGGCACCCTTAGGGAGTCTGCCCAGGTCACAACGAGCCTCTTTCTCTGAGAACTGCCTCCCACCCCTCAGGTGGAGCCAGCAGTCATTTCTGTACCTTCACACACATATATCCACCCAGCCACAGTTGATTGGACCAGGGCGGTCATCTGAACCAAGCCAGCCCCATCAAATTCTCTCTCTCCCTGGAGTCTGAAATTAGGACAGACTCCAGGCAGAGGCATCTGTCTGTCTAAGCTGGGTTACTTGAATGGAGGGGAGGAAAACTCAGGAGCCATGAGGCTCCAGAGTTTGACCCCATGCACATGGAGAAGCAGACAAAGTCATATATACATCCTGAAGAGGCCTTGGTCTACAATTAATGTTTTTTTGAGAGGGGCGCAAAGGAAGAGCATGAAGGAAGGGTCTGGATTCCTCACAGCTTCAGAGCTCCTGTCGCAACTCTTAAAAGGCCCAAGTGTCCTTGGATTCTGTAAGATGCTCCAGCATCCCAATATGCTCTTTTTCTTCTTTTTCTTCTCTTTCTTTTCCACCCCCCACCCCACCCCCAAGCCCACTGGCTGTAGTTGGTTTCTGTTATTAACAACCCAAAGAATCTTGGATAGGACTCCAGATAAGAAAAATTACCCACCATTTGATGACCGTTTGATACAGCCACGTGCTACCAAAGAACTCGCTCCTGCCACCTCCAAAGGCCCACCGAATGGAATTTAGAAAAGCATCTGAGACAACCTGAGACCCAGCAGAAGCTTCATGAAGTGATTTAAGGCTCACAGAACATGATAAATAATTAAAATGGATTTTTAAAAATAAAATAAAATCAGGTCCGATTAGGGTTTAAAATGACATCTGGCTAGCTGCTCCTGAGGAAGCGCCTGCAAACTTCTCTCTAAATTATTTGTGATGCAGAAAAAAGACAAAAATTCACAACAACATCAAAAATGAAGACCAGCCAACAATCTACTACCAGAATCTAGAAGGAATTCCTTTTACCTAAGTAAAGCTACTGAAGCTGAGCTACACTGAGACATACAATCTGTGCTTCACCTTGTAAAACACAGTAGCCACATCCACCTGAAAAGTGATAGGAAGACTTTGCCTTTCTCCTACTTTTTCCCCCAGCTCAGAGACCCAGGACCAAACCAAACAAAAACCTGGCTCTCTACTATGGGTGCTACTCTTTGGATGAGCCAGAAAACTGTTCTGTCTCCCCTAATCTATCCACGTCCATTCCCAGAATGCAATTCCTGGGAAACCGTGGAGCAGGAAGTAGAAGAGGACCAGCAATTGCACATCACATTTTGGAAGTTTTTTTCCCACACATGATGCTTCACAGGCAGGACAAAAGTAGTTTGTGCTGGAGAGCAAGATTTTCACATACTCCATCAGTTCTGAATGTTGGAGAACGGGCAGAAGAAGTAGAAGGAGATCCCACATCCGTTCAGCAGGACCACACAAGATGAATCTCAGCAGTTCCCAGAAATTTGAGATGCTGTGCTTCTCAACTGGCCCCCCAGCTACAGACCTAAAGAATAGGTAAAACAAAGAAAAAGGGGGGGGGGGGTGGCTGGCCCAGTGGATGAGTGGTTAAGTTCGCGCACTCTGCTTCAGCGGCCCAGGGTTTCACCACTTCAGATCCTGGGTGCAGACATGGCACCACTCATCAAGCCATGCTGAGGCAGCATCCCACATGCCACAACTAGAAGGACCCACAGCCAAAAAATACACAACTATTTACTGGGGGGCTTTGGAGAAAAAGGAAAAAATTAAATCTTTTAAAAAAAAAAAAAAGGATAGGGCAGTGAGTATAGCCAAGGACATTCCACACTCCTCCCTGTTAGCAAGAATCAAGTCTTCACAGAGTTCTACTTGCTTAAAGGTAAATAAAGTGAGAGTGTGGGGTCTTCGTGGGGTCTACAGAAAAACATGCCATGTATGGGAAAGAGTATCACCTAGAAGACTAAGAAAAAGAGCACACCTCTGAAGATGATTTGCTATAGAAACCAGAAGAAAATTTTAGGAAATTGGCATCTATAATATGAAAAGCATAATGTGGCCCTGTGACATTGAAACTGAAAACTATATGGGAAAACAAGGTGAGATAAATTGATACCAGGATAAGCTTCAAAGACTGCCACCAGAGATGACATTTTAGGTTCTTATAAAAATGTAAGGTAGGCAGGGCTCCTTTGTTTCTGCTAAGCCTAATTGTGATTCTTTTAAAATAAATAATGAGGGGGCTGGCCCTGTGGCCAAGTGGTTAAGTATGTGCACTCCACTTCAGCAGCCGGGGATTTCACCGGTTCGGATCCTGGGCACAGACATGGCACCACTCATCAAGCCATGCTGACATGGCATCCCACATGCCACAGCTAGAAGGACCCACAACTAAAAAAAAATATACAACTATGTACCGGGGGGCTTTGAGAGAAAAAGGAAAAGTAAAATCTTAAAATAAATGAGACAGAACTTTTAGAACAAAAGAGACAGCAGCTAGTTAAAATGTTGAGTGGAGTTTTAAAAAATAGCTCATCCAAAACAATATTAAACAATATTCAATTATTATCCACCCAAGTTTCAGCCCCTTGTTTGTGAGAGTTCTCTTCTTGTATCAAGTGTCTTGAGAAAATCAGAACACCACATATCCACTGGAGAAAGATGGTATTCTGAAACTTTTTGTTTTGGCAGAAATTATGGGTGTGTTAAAATCCAAGAATAACTTTATTCCCTCATTTGAGATAGTTTCACTGTTCACGTTACTCTCTTTTTTAGCAGCAACAATAAATAATTAAGAAAGCAAAATCAAGGGCAGTTCTCACAGAAATTTTGCAAGAATTCTGTGAAAATCTTTTAGAAAAGATACACAGTGATTTTAGAACATGTCAATAGAGTAACTTCACCTGCTGTAAAAATATACCCAACATTTGTATATTGGATGAAATATAATAAAAGTTGATCCATCACTTACAAAACAGAACAAGACAAATGTTCCCAGTTGCCAAGAGTGTCTCCCAACCCTTGGGCACCCAGGCTAACAAAAGTTCTGCCATCTTCATCATGCCTCCGAGGTTGTCCTTGTCATTTCCTGGCACTCAGCTGGAATGGGGGAAAAGAGCATGGAGGAGAGCTCATTGAATGCTCTTTATGGGGAAGTCCTATAAGTCACACACATCACTTGGATTCACATTCCATCAACTAGAACTCAGTTGCATGGTAAACATCAGAGGGGTTCAGGCATATAAAGGAGAATTTGACCAATGGTCTCCAAGAGCAGATGGAAAGGAAGCTGGTTTTCATAAGAAAAATATTTCCAAGAAAACAAAATTATTAAACAATCATTAAAAGCCACATACAGAAAGCAGCAAATGAGTGAACTTGGCATGGCAGAAAATCAAGTAAGTATTATGGATGGCAAACTTAAGAAACACTTTCAAAATGCAGAGAAATAGAACAAAGAATTGAAACTATCATATTTCGCTGATTCTAAGACATTCCTTTTTCCACAGGTTAACACCTTGGAAATCAGGTTAAGTCTTAGTATCAGTGGCATCTTATAATCATTGTGGTCCAGGGAGCATTCATGGTGAGGTTTTCAAGTGCCAGGCATGGCGCAACTTGGTGTCAGCTATTCCTGTTGTAGGCACTTTAATTGAGTTATGTACATTGTTCCGATTACATGTGCGTTTAATTGCCCTTTAAAATGTCTTTTAAAAGATTACACTATGATTTGGCATTGAAACAAGAAGTTATTGTGTATGCAGAAAGGCGTGGGATTAGAGCAACTGGATGTAATTTGATATTACCAAAGCAAATATCTGTTATTGGAGCAATGACTGCAATTCTTTTTTTAAAAAAAAGAAAAACCAAGTTCTTTACAGGATCTGAAAAGAGGAAAAGAAGTTATCCTTAAGTAGAAGCTATGTTATATTTCCTCACTGAGATTGCCTGTCACATGCCAAACAATGCAATTGAAGGCAGGAGAAACTGCCAAATCTCTCAAAAGAGATGAAATAGTTCAAACAAGAAAGAGGCTGGTGTGATCAACTTACCAATTTCACAGGACTGTAATTACGGCATTATGTCATAGTTTAATTGGCAGCATTTTTTCTTCCTTAGTTGTACATAAAATAATAGTGCTTCTTACAATCAGTACTATCTTAGATTCAATAAAATACAGTAATTAAAAAAGAAGATGATAGCTATGGAAGACCAGGAATAGAGATTCAGCCTAAGAATTATGTTTCTGAAGAAGAATCCAGAGCAATCAAAGGAGAAGCAATCCTTGAAGATATAATTAAAGAAAACTTTCCAAAAAGGCATGGGGAGAGGGGAACCTAAGAGGAATGAAATGGATAAACCAGGTTCTAGGTAAAAGTGACTAAGAGAGACTCACATTCAGAAATAGCTTGACAAGTTTTTAAATTATAAACAAATAAGAAAATCTTTTTTATATACATCAAGACCAAAAAAAAAAAAAAAAAAAGGAGAGAGAATAAAGGAATAAAAACCATGCCAATGTTCTTCTCTTCCACAACCATAGAGCAATGTCTGCAGAGTTTTGACTTGCAAAGCATTTAGATGCAAGTACATCACTCACAGAGAAGTTTTAGTTTTTGAGAGGAGACAACAAAAAGACATTCATAATAGCTCAAAATGTCTGCTACTCACATATTCTTTAAATCACTTCAAAATATATTCCAGCTGCCCAAGTGATGACTAAAATTAGGAGCTCAAGAATAGAAAAAACAAAACATAAAAGGACTGACAGTGAGCACTGAAGCCAATTAAACATGGAGATAAGTCTAAAATAATTGTTTAAATGCAGTTACAAGATGGAATATGTGTCAAAAATACTCTAAACCCAGGAAACATACAACATCAAAAAATAATTTAATAATAACCCAGATTCCAAATCCATATTTTTTTTCCTTTTTCTCCCCAAAGCACCCCCAGTACATAGTTGTATATTTTTAGTTGTGGGTCCTTCTAGTTGTGGCATGTGGGACGGCGCCTCAGCGTGCTTGATGAGCGCTGCCATGTCCGTGCCCAGGATCCAAACCGGCGAAACCCTGAGCCGCGGAAGCAGAGCACGCGGGAACTTAACCACTCGGCCATGGGGCTGGCCCCCCAAATCCATATTTAACTAATAAACTTTTAGGTAAGAAGGGGGAACAGAGGGAAATAAAAGTATACAAAGTCTTCATCCTCCACAGTTGTGAGCCTAAAATACCAGTTGGTGTTCACATACTTTCTTATAAACACATTACATATGAGAGTAAGGGGCAGTCCTTAAAAAGATAAAGAGAACTTCACCCCTGTCTCAAGGTGTTTAGTCTGGAGACCTCTAGCCAACACACAAGATAGATTTTAATGTTACGAGAAAAAAACAAACAAATGTTGAATTCCTCGATGAAGCCGTGGAGAGCCAGTCTTCAAATGATTTTAGACCTTACTGCCTCAGTTTTTTCTATTCCTCCTGGTAAAAGATTCCTAAAATCTGGCATGAAAGGCTGCAGAGTTCTTGTTTATGGATCTTGTTCACACGGGCCCTCTGTACCTGAGGACAGCATCTCATGCACACACACACACACACACAGTGTCAGTGCAAGTCATGACAGTCCTCAGGCTGGACTGGCCTTGTTCAATAGCATCACTGGTGTCATCAAGAAAGACAGACACAAAAATTCCGACCCCCTGGGGGGTCTCCACAGGAACTACTGTTACACACACAGCACTTAGGCCTGAAGTCAGTACATATACCAGGTGTTTGCCAGTCACTATTTAATGTAATGCTCACGACAACCATCCAAATAGATGCCATTTTTCCAATTTTACAAGTGAAAAAAACTGAGGCTCAGAAAGATTGTTTTCCAGAATTACACAGCCAGTAAGCAGGTGGTACAGAGGCATCTCCAAGCCAGATATTTCTGGCTCCAAAGTTCAGCACATCACATCACACCATTTCCCTAATTCAAAGAAAGAAGGTAGAAGGAAAGGGAGCGAGGAGATTAATTTTGCAATTTATTAAAGTGTTCGCACAGGCGCTTCCTCTTGTACAAAACAGTAAGAATAATCATGATGATGAAGATGATGCGATGCACTGAGCTCGGACCTGCTTGATCCTCGCTAAAACACTCACAGCGTGAGTATGGGGCTGCTTTTCTCTGACATACAGGGTTCGGAGACATTCCCAGGGAGTGCTCCCGCCTCTACGGTTTGGTTAGCAAGCACCAATTACTGCACCTTCAGTCCTCGCAATCTCTTGAGTATTCCGGGCTAACCCTTGTCCTACCGGCAGGAAGACTAGATTGTCATTGGTTTACCTGAAAGAGTTCAAGTTCTAACGCACTGTTCCTACCAGGGCTTTGAGAAGGGCACGATAACTAAGACAAAAGAATGCATCTCTAATAGTCAAATTTTAGACACATACAAGGGAGTTATTTTCAATCCCCTCCCCACTTCCGCCAAAAAAAAAAAAAATTCTTCACATCGCACCACATTGAGACAGTGGTTCCTCATCTGTGTGCCGAGGGCTTGGCTCATCTTGGTGTTACCTAACTCAATGTCTTGCTCCCCCACAAATCACGCGTAGACACCAAACCAGGGCGTAACACGCCCTGGAGATTGACCCAAGGCCAGCTCCCAGGCCAGCCGTTCCCTGGGAGGCATCGAGCCGCTGCTCGGAGCACCCAGTCTGTCTCCGTACTCAGCGGTCCCTCCTCTCTGGGGTCCGCCCGGCCAGCCTCGGCGCCCGCGGGAGGGTCCCCGAGCCGCCTCCGTCCCCGCCCCGGGAGGCGCCGCGGTGGCGGGCGGGCCGCTGCTGCCACCTCTTGGCCGCCTGGCTCCCAGCCGCACTCAGGTCCCCCACCCCCACCTCCTACCCCGCCCCCAAAACCCTCCCCAGACGTCCCGGGGCTGGGAGGGTGACGACCCTCCCCACGGGGACTTCCAACAGATGGAAGCGTCTTCCTTTCGGGTCACTCCCGGTGCGCGCCCCGGAAGGGATGTGGGGATGAGTGCGGCCAGCACCGACCTCCTCCAGGGTTCTGCGGAGCAGGTGCCCGCGCCCCTTCCTGGCTTGGAGATCCAGAAAACGCCCCAGTTCCCCGGGGCCACTCCATGGCCCCCTAGGCACACCGGTTAACAACCAGGAGCCCCAAATGTGGGCCAGCCGGGCTGCCTAAAGGAATACAGGTTACAGCAGAGGTTTTTAAACTCAGATTCCTATGTCAAACCCATTGAATTAGAATCTCCAGGGCAGAGGACAAGAAACTATTTTTGCAAAGTTCCCAAGGCCATCCTTGAAGGTCAGGCAGGCTGGGAACCCACTAAATCAGAAAATCTACATGACTTTTTCCTGTCACCCGTGTGCACACACAAACACACACTGCTGAATCTGTGAAAAGATAAACACCCAACCCCAGGTCCAGTGCCTGGAAAGAGAAAGATTTCACTGAGAGCTGGTCACCTAGCCCAGGGGTAGTTTTCCAGCCTTCTCTGTTCACTGTGCCCTCAGTGGCTCAGTAACTTTTTTCACAGTCCCCCCTAGGCCAAAAGCAGTCCCTAAGGGTTCTGTTAAATAGTTAGGCTCAAACAATGTAATTAAGTATTTATGTCCTAACTGAGTATCCATTAGAAAAAACAATAGATATAAATTGCAGGGGGGCGGGGGGGATATTTTTATTCCATCCTTAAATAACCACAACTACTTGCTAATGGGATGTGTGTGCCAGTTGGGCACTGCACAGCGTCTCAAACCTTGGAATCAGATTAGACCCTGCCACCTTCATTTCCTGTTCTATATTGATTTCCCCATGGTGCTGGCTTTTTATCACAGCAACCACGGAAAAGCCAGCTTCCCAAAGATGTGATGTCATCAAACAGCGAGTAGGGCTACTTAATAGTGAAACTGCAAACTATCCTGAGCTGGTTAGTAGTTTGCATGGAGTCCTACATATGTCAAGGGTCACCTTAAACATTTCACATGTCCCACGGAGGCCCTGTGAGTTCACTGCAGCGCCCCAGGACACATGCGTGGACCTAGCTCCCCGCTCGCCTCTCTGTCTCATCACTCACCACGCCCCCCAGGGTTCACGGTGCGCCAGCTACAAGGACCTTCTTTCTTCTCTTGCCTGTGCCGGGTGCTTTCCCTCCTCAGCACATTTCATCCTTGCTGTTTTCTCTGCCTTAAATGCTCTTCCTTCCCCAGGTCCTGGCAAGGGGGACTCCTCTCAGCCTGCAGGTCTCAGTTCAAATGTTCCTGCACTCTCTGAAGGCTTCTGGGGCCTCCCACCAAATTCCTCTCGCTATGTCAGCCTGTTTCCTTGTCTTTGTAGCTCTCATCGCTACCTGAAGTTATCCTGTGTATTTATTTATTGGCTTACTTACTTATTGTCTAGCTTCCCCATCAGAATGTGAGCTTTATGAGAACAGGGAATTTTGTTCATTACTGTTTCCCCAGCATCTAGAACGATGCTTAGCAATAAGTAGACAATCACCAGTTGTTTAACAAATGAATGCAGCCACTACACCCAGCCCAGAGAGATAAAGCTATGAAGAATGTGCTTCATGGTGTTAGTCCCTTTGATCTTCACAACAGCTGTTAAAATATAGATCTGATTAACCCTGCTTTATAGATGAGGAAGTCAAGGTTCGGAGAAGTTAAGCATTCCAGGCTGCACAGCTAAAGCGGTGGAGCTAAGATTCAAATTCAGGTCTAGCTGACTCCAAGGCTTCTTTTCATAAAGCCACATTGCCTCCCATGGACTTCCGTTATCTGCCCAGAGAAGCTGAGGCCGGTGGCAAAGTCAGGCAGTGGATCCTGGGGGCTAATCCCCAGAGTCCTTAGAAGAGAAACTGGCCCAGGTTGGAATTCCCCCCTAGAGCCCCCAGCCTACCTCCAGTAGAGACCAGCAGAGGTGCCCCTCCCTGGGGAGGTCTTGCCTCTCTGGGTCCTCTGGCCAGTGGCTGGCACAGGGAGGTCTCCTGCAGCCGTATCTTCTGGCCTGGCCCATGTTCCGCTGTAAACCTAATGGCACGTGTAACTGGTGGCTGCCTCTAACTGCCAAGATCCTGTTGATCATCCTGTCAGGGAGGGGGCTAACACAGACACTGCAATCGAGGATTGATGAGCACCCACCATGCCCTCTTCACTGGGTACTAAGGGGGCCCACATTTTAGGCCGCCCCTGAGTGAGGCAAGGATTGTCAGGGCACACTCACCTGTAGTCCCCAGGAAATTTTAGGTTGCCATGACTCCCTGGGAGGAACTGTCAGAGGACCCACAGGTCAGATGTTGGGTGGCTGGACACTGAATTTGAGGCCCTTGTACAAAGGAGAGGAGATTAAAATTTGGTCTGTAAAGTCAAGAGACCGTGCTTTGTCATTTTCCTCTTCACATGGCTTGCTTTACCACCTTACTATTAAGCTGGGTGGGTCAGGCAGGAAAACAACCCTCTCCTCACCTTTCTACTCCCTTTGCCTGGCCCAGCTGACTCCTGCTTATTGTCTAAGACTCAATTGACTTGGTTCCACCCCCAGGAAGCCTGCCCTAGCCCCTGAGCCTGGGCCAGGTACCTCTCCTCTAGGCTCAAAATACCCCACGTATAACTGGATCCTGGTGCTCAACACACTGCATTGTAATTAGACGTGTCCCCACCAGAGTGGGAGCTGTTCTGAGATGGGAACTGTGACTTATTCACTATCTTATCTCCCGCCCTTAGTACCATGCCTGGCATATAGTAGGAGTTTAGCAAATGTTTGTGATGAATGAGTTACTGAATTACCAGACCATGTGTTTGAGTGTGGTTGGGAACACAGAATCACCATAGTTCTAGTCTCTGTGTAGCCGGTATTCATAGGATCCTGGAAAAGACCTTAGAGGTCATCTAAGCCAGCACACAGCTGCCTGCAACCTGAGGTCCTTGCACTGGAAGGGTGGCCTGCTAAAACCACAAACCCGAAGAGAATGCCACCCTGGGAAAGGCTTGGCCACAGGCTACTGTCCTTTCTTAAGGCTGTGAGCCTGCATCACTGACTGTTTAGAACAAACTCTCCATGACTCAACTTCATTATCTCCTACGCTGAGTCGGAGCCTCCCTGGGTGCTGCATCAGGTCACTGTGATTGCTCCTTCTTGGGTTTGTGACATTACCTCCACACACAGCAGCAACCCCCGCTTCCTTTACAGCAAAAATAGCTTGCCAGGAAAATTGTCAGAAAAGCGATTAACATGGACTGGGTAACAAGAAAGCAGCAACACGTAAGAACAAAGGAGACAAGTCTTCATAGCAAAGTTTACAATCGGCTGCCCTGGAAGCCAGCGGCTGGGGACCTAGGGATCCAGGCTTTAGTCATCAGGCTCTGCCGCTGATGCTTTATCTCAGAAGAGCAGAGCGCCTCCTTTCATCATGAGCCGGAAGCTTGGCTGGTGTGGGAGCCTGCAGGGACCTCCTGAAGCCGGTGATGAGAGAAACAGGCGGCAGCTCAGGAGAAAGGCAGACAGTCTCCCCACCCGCCGCCTATGGAGAAACAGCTGCTTCTCTGCAGCAGAACTCGGAGCTGCTCAAGAGAGAACAAACATTTAGGAAACATGAGGTGACCAACTGTCTGCTGATGGGCAAGGTCATGGGGAGAAATGAGAGAGAGACAGAGAGAGAGAGAAACAAGGAGGGAGGAAGAGACAGAGACACAAACTGAGAAACAGAAGTTGAGAACATAAAAAAGAATTTTTTAAAAGAATGAGTTTTTACAATCAATGAGTTGTGTGAGCATGAGGGGCTCACGTGGGAGTTGGGAGGGGATTATGAAAGCATAACCAGAATATTCTAGACCTCATCACTGGTAACTACAAAGCCAGATCACATTTATTTTCAATTCCCAAGTTGTGATCACCTGAGATTTAGGTTCCAAGCCCCCACTGACCAACCCATCAGCATGTCCTGCAGCTGCCTCTGTGAGATGCTGTGCCTGCCTCACAGCAACTTAAGAACAAGCCCCTGAAGTGGAGGTCCTTCCACTCTGGCCTCCCCATCAGGCCTCCACCATGGTGCCCATGAGCTCACTGCTCTGCAAGGCACCACCATGACTGCCATTCTGGCCACCAGGGAAAGGACCCTGCTCTGAGCCCTTCTTCTCAGTCCTTACTTTGGGATCCACCCTTCTCCAAGACCACACAGCATGCCTGGAACCACCTACATTTATCATGAATTTCTGGGAGGATTGGAGGAATGAAGGGACCTACATAGGTCCCAGTGCAGCCACATGCCCACCCACCTTCATGGGGCCAGGTGTCACTCATCTCCCACCACTAGAAACATGCCAGGCACCTCCATGCTCTGGGTTCTGAGTCTGAGAGATGTTGCCCCACCCCAGTCTAAGGCCTACCTCCCAAAACCAATACATGCCCTGGATTGCCCCTTTTTACATCCCTTCCCTTCTGGGGTACACCACTGCTACCCACCCTGTAGTCCAGATGGGCTCAAGAAAGACCATCTCACCATGGCATACAACGGTACATTTCCCAAAACCTGGCTGATTCTATTCTTAAGTAACCTCGCGTGGGGGATGTCAAAAGCTCAGTTCAGGTTCTTTCTAGTTTCTTTTCAACAAGGGTCAGAATTAGGTGGGCCGGTCCCAGTGACGTTCCCGCTCACGTGTAGATGCCAGTGGACTCTCTTCTCAAAACTATCAATTGAAAGTTTGCACTCTGTGGCTTCAGAAAGAGAGTCCACATGTTCTGGCTCTGCCATTCTCTCTAGCCCACCTCTAGTCACCTTGTCATATTCAATCTTTCCTTTGTCTCATCTACCTCCGAGCCTTTGCACAGCTGTGTCTTCTGCCTGGCATGTCCTTCTTTGCAATACCTACTCATCTTCAAAACTCAGTCCAAACACTACTGCTTCTGGGGAATGTTCCCTGACTTAAAACATCTAACCCGGATGTCCCTGCTCTGTGCTCCCACTCCCATGCCTGCCTGACTCGTAGGAGGTACTCAAAAACGCTTCTTGCGTGGAAGAGTGATTGAAAGAGGTCACCAGGAATAAATTCCCTGGGGGCTACGATGGGGACTCTCATTGGTCACCAAAATCTGTCTTCTTCTGTTATAGGAATAGAGCTGTGGCTGGGCACTGGCTACCAGGAAGGGATATTTCCCAATGCCCCTTGCTTCCGTGGGACTAAGTTCTCACCATTGGAAAATGAGCAAAAGTAATGTGTTTCACTTAAAAATACCTCCATGTGCTCCTCCGTGTTCTTTCTGGAACCCAGAAGTGCCTGCATCCCAGCTTTAGTCAGCAGTTCTGACAAATGACCCTGGGGATGATGCTGGGTTCTGGAAAGCCCTTGTGGAACAAATGAGCTCATCTACTCAACCAAAGACTATTAAATGAGAGAGAAATAAACCTCAATGTTCTTTAAGCCACTGTATTCCTGGGTGTTTTTCTTACAATGGTTTTGTCTTTTATCCTAACAAGATATTATTTCACCCAATCATAACAAGAGCAGGCAATTTCCTGGCATGAGTCACATCTGGTTTCAGCTCACAATAGTGATAATACTCTCTAAGGACCAATTTTGTATAATGTGGTGGTTCGGAGCACGTACTGAGCATTCTAGAGAATAACAAGGTGCCTCCCCAGCACCATCTATGTGAAGTGACAAGTATGGCCTCTCTCTTTTTTCCAGCAGGTTATCTACCTGTTTCCTCCTTCATTTTGTCTCACCCTTTTCCTGCTCTTTGAGACACAATGGAGGATCCAACAGGAACCAACCACACTCAGTGGCAGCACTAACCAGCCAAGTGGTCTTGAGCAAGTCACATGCCTTCTCAGGGCAGCTTTCTTTCCCTCCTTCTTGAAGATGGAGGGCTGGACTTGATCAGTGCTTCTCAACCCTGGCTGTTCATCAGAATCACCCAGGGAGCTTTTAAAAATTGAAATGCTGAGTCCCATGCCAGACCAATTAAAACCAAATTTCTGCTGGTAGAGACCTTCAAACTTGGAACTAAATCCAGTTTTCAGATTGACTTCATCACACCCTAAGGCTATCTTGGTCTGGTCACAGTCCACCCCAGTCTTCAGTGGACTTTGTATCATAGTGACAGCCCAACACCTAGGACAGTAGTAAGTGTCACACAGAGTAGATGCTTATTTTTCCTTCTGAGAGGTTGTTGTCATTTTGGATAAATTCCATATTTCCTGAACTTGATTTTAGAATATGTGAATGGAACTTTCTCTAAGGAGGGAAAAAAACTAAATTAAGTTGATTTTTAGTCCTATGAGGTCTCCAACAGATTGCTACAGCAGAAAGAACATAAGCTTTGGAGTCATTCAGACCTGGGTTTGAATCCCAGCTCTGCCCCTCCCTGCTGTGTGGCTTGGGCAAGTGACTCATTGGCCCCATCTCTAACTGACAAGGCCGCTCTAACTACAAAGTGAAGAGCGTCTCCTGGAGTAATGCAAATAGACAACCTGCAGCAGCCCTGGCTGAACCTCTAAGTCTAGTTTCCTTAGTTTACTGTAAAATGGGAATAATAATAGTTACAACACAGCTTTGATGCAAAAATATGAACAATGCATGTGAAGCAGTTAGTATAGCACCTAGCAGATAGAAAGCATTCAGTAAATGTTAATTTTCTCCCACTTCCCCTGACAAGTCCTCTATATCCCCAAACCTATGCATTTGTGTCCCCTGAATGGGAGGGACTCCTATTCCATAGCCACGTGAGATGCTTGTGAGGACACCTGTAGATGCAAGGGCAACTGAGACCCAGGCGATGCTCAGTGTGGCCCCAGCAAGGCAGCCACTAAGAACAGGGCAAGTTTTGCATTGCACAACTCCTGAGGGCTCCTTTCACTCTGTGATCATCACAGGTTTGTCTGGTTACTACAACAGCTTTCTGGAAGATGTCAGTGAAGTGTCTTGAGAAAGTGGTGCCTTTTTCTAAATTGGAAGAAATTTGCTCTATCAACCAGCAGCAGGGTGACATCCCCACTTCCTATCCCCTCTGGCCCAATGTCACATGGTCCCTCATCAGCCAACCAATCAACCTGCCCACAAGGTAAATCCTGATTATGCCTGTCTCAAGGACACATAAACCATTCTTTGTGTCCACCGACCACACAATGAGAATGGGAAACACAGCAGGACAAATGGAAAAGATGAATCCCACCAAGAGATGTCCTGAAGCTTCCATTCTGTGAGAGCTCCCAGCCCCCTGCAGTGCAGACCGAATCACCCAGCTCCCAGACAAGCTCCAACTCTCAACAGCTACATATGAGCTCCTGGACGGGATAGCACTATGGCATGCCACACCCACATGCCCTTCTAAAGGAAACTGCCCACCCTCAGCCCCTGCTACAAAGACATCCCCAGGCAGTTCTGTTTCGTATCACACCCTCCCCTTTCAAATGTTTGCAATAGGAAGCAGACCCCCAAATGGCCAATCCACTGACTGGCCAGAGACCTTGGATGTGGCCAAGCACCAAAAAAAGGGGGTGGTGGCAACAATTGGATTTCTATCTCAGGAAACAGAACTGGGAAATGCCAAGAAAAGAAGTCAGCTGGTGGCGAGAGCCAAGACTGAAATGTCACGAGGTGGAGAGAGTGGAGAAATGTCAGAGGGACTGCACTGAGCTATAGGTAAACAGTTATGAATAAGCAGAACCTATGATGTAGAGAAAAGACAAGAGTGGAATTCAGGACAGGGGAGCTGGTCAGCAGCAAGTAGAGAAGTCAGGCTGCCTTATGGGGGGAACTAGAGCAAAATCCAGGCCCTCTGCTCCAGTGTGACCTTAGGTCCAAAATGCAGCTCTGCAGACATCCTTTCTCCCGTTGCTCCACTGTCCTTGTGACTTCCTCCCCAACTTCCCTCGAACTGGTGTGAAGGAGTCTGTTCAACCGCAACTAAAAGAACTCAAATAAACCACTTCGCAAGTAGAGATGGACAGAGAAAATTATGCAAGGAGCCAATTAATAAGGAACCTACCTAAAAGAAGAATAGCTCTTCTGGAGCTTCTGGAAACAGAACTAATTAACATATGTATAACCGTTTGAAATCTTTGGCTTGGGAAAATTATGAGAAACATGAAAATTGAAGCTGAGCTCTCTCTCTCTCATCAATCACCACTGCAAAATCAGTTCATTTTAGTCAGAAAGCCAGATGGAGGGCCTTGTCATCTACAGCTCTCCCACCCACATCTCAGTGGATCTTGAGCTGTAAAGAAATTCTCCTGCAAAGAGCTAGGGGGAGGAAAGCATCTTGAAACACATCCCAGTGGCCACTAGAGGGAGATGCTTCCCTGTGAAACATGTCACAGCCAGTTTCCCACCAGGGAGGATTCTTAGCTGAGACCAGATGTGAGGGGACCCATTCTCCTTCTTCCCCTTTCAGAAATGTGAAGAAGCAGCATCCTCTCAGGAACCAGACGGGCTCTGTCTCCGCCTTGGTCAAGACGAGACCATGTTTTACAAAGTTCACGTGATAATCCAGAGTTCATGCAGAGCAAGGCAGCAGGAGTGGACCGGGAGGTGGAAAGAGGAAGCTAGGAGAAGAGGAGCATAATGCTGCCCTCAAACAGCTGAGAGGAAAAGCGGAGGGGGCTCACCCACTCAGTGCTGCTTCAGACAGCAGAATAGGACCCGTGGGTGAGAGCTACAGGGAGAAACTTAGACACTTGATGCAAGAAGGGCTCCTTGAAAACAGAGCCGACTGACCGTGGAGTAGGCTGCTGGGCAGGAAGCTAAAGGAGCTGACCTTGACACCTTCTGGGTGTGGTGCAGATGGACACCTGTACTGTGTGAGAGGTTGGTCTCGTGGTCTCCGAGGTTGCTTCCAACTCTGAAGTCTACAGGAGGGAGAGAAGTGACCTGCGTTCCCCTGCCCACTGGTGGCTCTTTGCCTGCCGTACTACCACATACCACCAGGGGGTGGGGCTGCTCTGACAGAAGCTATACCACTGAGGTTTTCAGAGGCACAGCCTGGGAGCTAAGCGCCCACACTAGACTAAAAGTCTACCTGTTATGCCAGGACAGCACAATGAGTCCAGCTCTGTTGTATCCCCACTGCTCCAAACACATTGCAAGGGCATGTAAAATATAAAAAGAGGAAACCAAAAAATATAGTATCTCCAATCACCAGCATAAGGCCTGTTTCCAGACCAAAGATTCAGGAGGCCAAGAGGAAGCAGCCACAATATCTCTAGACAAGTAGAGTTGAACACATAGGAAGAGAAAGGGAAAAAGTCCCAAAGCTTCCAATTTCAAACGAGCCTTCAAATCGAAAATTACAAAACACATGGAGAAATCAAATGCTGAGCAGAACAGCCAAAAACATCAATAATCTGAACATGAACCAAGCCAGCTGCAATCAGTTTAGGATGCAGCATAACAGACATACATAAGTATGTCGAGGATGTTCGACAGATAACTGAAGGCATAATGTCTGCCACGCGAACAAAGGCAATGGCTGAGCGACACATGCAGCTGGCCCACTGGAGCAGCTCTCACTGGGATAAACGCACAGAGAGGCACAGGAGCATGTGTGCAGGTACCCATGGCCCTTTTCTCCTAGGGCAGCACACAGAGGTCTAGCACGGCCCGACATGAGATGCTAGGAGAAGGACCCTGACTCTCAGACTGAGGGGCTTTGATGCTGTTGACTAGGGAAGCATCAGTCTCTTCCTGGAGTAGTCAGAGGCTGGGTGATGTGGCAGAACCTGGGCTCAGTGTCCTTAGCGGGAGGTAGCACCAGCACCTTCCCACGGGATTAGGTCCAAGCCTAGTGGCTGCAGCTATGTGACTGAGCAACCTCGTGGCAAGGATTCATGGTTGGGGAAGCGCCACCTCCCCTGCAGGCAGGATGAGGACAGGGCTGGTACCCAGTCCTTGCTGTTGATCAGGATTGATTGTCACAAGCACTGGGCCAGTTCCTATGTATCCCTGAAGGAAATCATCGCCTTTTCTGGGAGGCCCACCTGTAGGAGACCAGTCCAGGACAAGTCCACTCTTACCTCTCAGTATCTACTTCAAAAGGAACACAAAAAATTAGGAAACCAAAACAGGTAGACATGAAAAATGTTTTTTTAATTTTGGAAATGAAAATCATAGAAATTAAATTTTAAAACTCAGCAGTCACAAAAATCCCTACGCTGACCACAGTCAGAGAGAGTATTAGTAAATTCAAAGAAGGCAGTGTAGAATTCACCCACAATGCAGCCAGAGACACAAATCAAAAGTATGAAAGATTACATAAGACGGCAGATGGACTAGGAGGATCAAACCAACATCCAATAGGAGTTTCAGAAGAAGAAAATGAAGGAAATGGTGAAGAAATCTTACTTTATTCCTCTCTTTGTCTCACTTCCTGCACCAATCCATCAGCAGATTCTCTTGACTTGATGTTCAAAATATACTCTGTATCTAACAACTTCTACCCTCCCTGTCCCCACCACCGTGATCCAAGCCGCCACCATCTCTCACCTTCTAACTGATCTCTAGCCCCTTACAGTTTGGTCTCCATGCAGGAGCCAATATGATCACTATAAAACATAAATCTGGTCCCATCCATCCCTGCCAAAAGCCTTCCAATGGCTGCCCATCACATTTAGAGCAACATCCAAAGCCCTTACTACGTTCTCTAAGTTCCTTCATGATCTGGCCTGCAGTGAACATGCCAATGCCAACTCGCATCCTAGCCCTCGGTCCGCTCCACTGCACTGACCTCCTTGCTGTTCCTCCAACACTGAGGCCACTCCACCTCAGGACGTTTGCACCCATTTTTCCCTCTGCCTAGGGGAAACATCATCCAGATTATTGCATGATTCCACTCACTTCCTCATTCATTCACCTCTCTGCTGAAACGTCCCTCATCAGAGAGGATGTCCCCATCCTTCTACCTACATCCCCCACCGCACCCCCCATCACTGCCCTTACAGACCCGTGGAGATAGAGTGGCCTCTTCGGCAAATGGTGTTGATGTAACTGGTTATCCATATGGGAAAAAAAAATAGATTCTTATCTCCCACCATCACAAAAATTAATCCCTGGTAAATTCAAGACCCAAAAGTGACGTGCAAAACTTCCAAACTTTAAAAGAAAATATAGGGGGATATCTTCTTAAGACCTCAGGGAAGGAGAGATTTTCTTTAAAAAGAGTCAAAAACACACTGCCCGTAAAAGAAAAGATTATAAATGTGACCATGTTAAAACTTAAAATGTATGTTCAGCAAAACCCACCACAAAGAAATGTAAAAGACAAGCCACATTTTGAGGAAAGATGTAACACATACAGCCAGCAAATGTTCAGTATCCTGTATTATAAAGAACTCCCACAAATAATAAGAAGATGACAAAAGACCAAATAGAGAAAAGGATATGACGAGGCACCTCAGAGAACAGGAAGCCAAAATGGCCACACTACAAATGTGAGAGAGAACGTACTAAAAGTTTATGTTCACCAAAATAAAGGAAATATGCCCTGAAACAATGAGATACTGATTCACACCAGATTTGCAGAAATTAAAGCCCGACAATTTCGAGCATTAACAGGGCTGTGGAGCATTTCCAGTCACTACCGAAAAGAAGGGATGTTTAACCCAAGACCTGAAAAAATCAGAAGGAGCCTGCCATTCGAGGAGCTCAGGGAAGAATTTGTAGAAACCAGGAGGAGGGTGGTGTGGCTGAAATGCAGCATGAGAGGAAGAGGAAGGATCCCTGTGGCACCTGCTGCTGAGCGTCGGGTAGAGGGACAAGCTCAGAGTCTGCGGGGAGTTCCAGCCTGGGTGTGTGGAGCAGCAGCGGGCCTGTGAAACTCTTGGTGACATGCCCATCTAAGCAGGCAAACTCCCTACCTCCTTATTCTCTATCTCAGGACACCAGGCGCAGCCAGGTCTTACGGGACCTGAAGCTTGTACAGTGTGGAAGGCCGTCTTTAAGAAAAAGTTTACAAAATCACAAATTCAAAACAGCCAGGCCCCCATGGAAGTGAGGGACCTTGAAAGTTAAGCTTCATTCGCCCCATGGTAATCTGCTTCTGCCTACACATATCATAGTTGGCAATTAATTTGTTTACTTTTTAATTGCCTGTCTGCACGACTAAACTGTATGGTCCACAGGGTAGGGGTCATCTTGTTCTTGCACCACCTAGCATGGTGCTTATCACAGAGTGGTGTTTGATGAGTCTCACGGAATGGATTAAATGGGTAGCACCACAAGCCCCAAGGGGCGGAACGATGTCCTTGGAATCTTCTCTGCCCTGTTGCTCCGAACTTTGGCCCCTCTGGCCTTGGGTTCTGCAGTTAGGAATCCCCTATATGGAGGTCAAGGCCTTCTGCTGGCCCACACCAGCCCTCCTTTCCTCATCTGTCTCCCTTTATCACCTTCCTCTCCTCTCCCACAAGCCTTAACTCCTCCCTGAACATCCCCTGTGCCTTTCCCACTGTGCCTTCATGCCTAAAATTCTCTTCCTCCTCCTGGCATGTCCAAATCCTACACTGCCCTCAAGGTCCAAACCAATTGCCTCCTCTTCTGCTCTCCCAAGCCCCCGCTAAAACTAATTTCCCCTTCGTCTCAAATCCTAAAGCCCACTATCTGTCTTTTGCTATGGTGACCATCCCTCTCTACCTGATTTCATTGCTGTTTATGCTCCTCCTCTCCCAAGGATAAGCTCCTTGAGGATGGTTGGATTCGTCTCTGTGTTTCCTCCCACCCGTCCACTATCCAGATGGAGAGTGCCTTGCATGAATCAATACTGACTGAATGAATGCAAGATGTTCACAGATCGCCTCGGCAAGACGTAACAACTAATCAATAAGGGGTTGGAAGGAGGAGGTGTGGAGAAGGACATCCTGGATTCTGGTGCTGCCGTATTCCCAGGCAGAATACAGGAGGACAAACAGGTTTGAGAGGGAAGACAATGATTCCATTTTAGGCAGGTGGAGTTGGATGTACCCACAGGACATCCACGTGCTGATGAATAGAGTAGCTGGCACCCAGGAGAGAGGGCCAGGCTGGAAACAATGCAAAGGATTTCCAGTGATCTCACTGTCTCCATTTAATGAATTAAAAAAATAGAACTTGGCGAAGGAACTTGTTCAAACCTGTATGGCAGAAAGTAGCAGATTCCAGGAGTAGATTCTGTCTGAGCCTATACTGCCTGGGAAGAGGACAGGAGGCAGCAGCCTCTCCCTGGGAGATTCAGGAGGGGACTCAGGAGGTTCTGGATTCTACTGGTGACTCCAGTGGTTTGGGGAATATGGAAGCCTAAGCAGTCCCTCTCTTGAGCTCACGTGCTCAAAGACAGACCAAGGTGGTTGAAAAAGCCCTGGCTTGGGAAATGTGAAACCTGCCACTAATTTATGTAGTACCTTAGGCAAGTCATTTTGCCTTTCAGTGCCTCAGTTTCCTCAACTGTAAAATGAGGTTAAACACATGATCCCTGAGGGCTGTTATAATTCTAACACAGGTGGATCCATAATTCAGCTCTTCAATTTTCGTATTTTTTAATACAAGCCCAGGATCATTTCTTTTCTAAGTACTTTGTTTCTGATTGTAATAGCAATATTATTTCTATAATGTTCATTGTAGAAAATTTGGCCAAAAGGAAAAACCCAAAGAAGGAAAGAAAAATCACTACCATATCACCAGTCAGAGACACAACTGCTAACATTTTGCCTAATTTCTACTGGTCTTTCTTTTACTGTGCAAATATACATACGTCCTTTTTTTTTTTTTTTTTTTTTACAGAAATTGGGTAATAATACCCACTCCTAACTGAGCATCTGATAACCACCAGGCTCAGAACCTAGTGGTTTATGGACATGTCACCAATGCTTACAGAAACCCTGCAGGGCAGAGAGCAATGTCCCCATTTAACAGAAAAGAAAACTAAAGCACAAAAAAGGTCAAGTGACCTATCTGAGGCCAACTAGCCAGTAAGGAACAGACCAGAATTCTAAAATTCCTGCCATACTAGCTTTCTGAGCTGGGTTTTTTTAAACTTAATTCATCTTTAACATAGTCCCACTTTTCAAATACTTTCCTACCACATTATTATAAGTTGCTTCAAGGTACTCATCACGCAGCCCTTGCTGGTTAGCATTTAAGCTGTTTTCTATCTTCACCATCATGGACAATGCTATGATTATCTCCTTTCATATAATTCTTTCCACTCAGCAAATTTCCTTAGGGTAAATTTGTAGAGTTTGAACATCTAGGTGAAAGGATATGTGCATTCTTAAGGCTAATGACAAATACTGTCAGGTTGCCTCCCTAAAACATTGAACAATTATTCTCCCTCTAACAATTTATCAAAGTTCCATTTACCGGCAACCTTTAATGTTGGGAATTATCTTGTTTATATTAATCTTTGCTGATGTTATAAATGAAATTTCTGGTCAATGAAGTTGAACTTCTGTCATTGACAATTTTATGATTTATTTTAAGAAGCATTTATTATACAAATCCTTGGAAGACAGAAGAGAAATGAAGGAATGGAATGAAAGAGAGGGAAAATTAATTTTATTCATTTAACAAAAACCAAGTACTTAACATATGCAGAGCATGTTACAAGCCCTGCAGGCATTAAAATGAATAAGAGTGAGCAAATATTGAGCACCAATGCTATGCTCAAGACCAGGCATGCTAAGTATCATGGGAGACACAAAAGAAGGTACAACATTTATCCTCTAAGAGGAGGGAAAAAAACAAACACACAAGAAGGTGTTTTGAACTCAATTCTTCCCCTCCCTGTTCTTTCATGGAACTGCTTTCTATCTCCAAGATGACTTTTTGGGTCAACTTTAACCCATTGTTACCTGTCCACATGCATCTCTTCCTGAATCAACTGAGAGCCCCAGAGGGCAGGGATGGTGTCTTACTCATACTCCTGTCACATTATGTCGGTGAGTGATTTCATAATTACTTCACAATTATTCAGTGTTGTAAAATATTGGCAGGTTGCCATGTTCTCTTCCCATCGCCCACCCCATCATATTAGTCCACTGTGTGCCTGAGAGCATCAGAAACACAGGTGGGCACTCGTATACAAGGTCATAGGACTATACATTAACATTAACACATTAAAATACTGATTTGATTAAATAACCACCACACTCCACTTCACTCCACTCCACTTCAACTGGTAGATTCCCAGGATTTTCATTTGTCAGTTCATTTACATGACTGAATATGTAGGGGATTCAAGAGTGTTGAGTTTGTTCTTTTTGTTTGTTACTCTGTCTCATAACATACTAATGTTCTCAACTCCTTCCTGCCCTTCCAGGCCCGACAGACCTCATGATCACCTCCCGCCACCCCGTCACAGTGTCTGGCTCAGGAAACCAGCCTCTCCCACCTAGGCTGCACCAAGTTCATTTCACAGGCGGCTGTGGTCTCATTTTCCCTCTTTCTCCTGCTGAATCTTTTCTAGCCGCCTCCGGCCCTATCCCTTTGTCCCTCTCATTGCAGTTTCACACGCAGCCCCTGCAAGGTCTCCTTTCTCCTTTCTCTAAGGATGGAAGGCACTCCCTAAGTTTTCCCTTTACTATTCTCTGACATAATTTTATCTGTATTGCCCAAAGCATCTAGGGCCAGCTTAGCTAAATGAACATTGTGCTTCATTCAGAATTGATTAATTCAAATTTTGATCAGAATTTCGAGAGAGTTTCAGATTAGTGTGGTCTGAAGGGATTGGAAAAGACTGGCTGCCAAAGATGGGACTTGAACCCAACCTCATGTATAAGTAAGACTCAGATGACAAGGTGGGCAGGGGTGTGTATAACAACTGTCATTGACCACACAGGCCCTATACCAGGTGCTGTATCTATGCTATCTCATTGAATGCCACCAGGCACTATTCGCCCAAGACCACCAAGAACACCATGCCCGGTCAGCAGTTCCCAAACGTCAGAGTGTGTGAGAATCACCATAAAGCTGAATAAAATGACACAGGGGTGTCACGTCCTCAGATCTGGGTTGTGGCCTAGGAATATGCATTTTTTAATAAACATCCTGTGACAGAGATGCAGATGTCCAAGGACCACAGTAGTCTATCCAAATGGGATCATTCTGGAGCTCCAGCTCCCCTTTGGACCCTTGGAATCAGCCAGTCTATTAACACCTCCAGAGCCCACCATCCCCAGTCAGTGTCCACCATGAAAGCCCATCCAGTCATGCCTCCTCCACAGAACACTTCCGTGCTACTCCGTCCTCCCCCTCCTCCTCTGTTTCCCCCTCTAACAAAGCTTCCCTCTGTACCACTTGAAGCCCCCACTGCCTAGTAAGTTCCCCTACATCTGCAACCCTTTCCCTGCACCTTGTGATTTTAGATGAAACTCAACTCTCTGCTGAGGACACCACTTCCGGGGCCACCACTGGCCTCTATGGTGCCTTGGGTAAATTAGAAAAAGGTGGCCCCTCTGGGTGGAGAGGTCACAATGGTTAAAAGTGTCTCCGTAGGCATTCCAGCCCCTGCGGACCCAAAGTGTGGGGAAAGCTCAGATTTCAGCCCTTCCCTCCCTCAGACAGCACACAAACAATACAGACTCCAGCCTGACTACTTCCTTGTAACCCTCCATGGAGATTGCTCAACCTTCCATTCCCCCACTGGCCCGAGGTCAAGAAGGGGGTGCTGTCCTCTTCACTCCCCAGTGCCATCTCCAAACCTTTACTCTCCTCCTTCCTGTGAAAGCCTCTGCCATTCTGACGCTTGGCCATGTGGTTATATCAGCCTCTATTGCTCCTCATGACCATCAGCCTCCAACCTCGTCACTAAAAACTGACAGCCTATCTCTCTCCTTCACATCCGCCATCTTCCTACATAACTTGGATGTCCATAACCTGTCCAACACTGGAGTCACAGTTCACAAACCTCCTCAATCCAGTGGCCTTCACCTCTACCCCACACAGGTCCCCCCACATCTGGGAACCTTGTCAGAATTGCCCCTCTTCAGAAATCTCAAACTCCTGTAGCCCAGCCCCATACAGCAATCCTCTCCCTGCGCGGCTCTCTCCTGCTCTCACTCCTGCTACGTCTACTCCTCAGCATCACAGAGACCTCTCGTCCCGAGTCCTTCATTTGCTGCCTGCTCAGGCTAGACCACACAGCTGACCACCTGAATCATTCTCTCACAAGCATTTACCTTCAATCTCATTTTTTCTGGGAAAATCCAACCCCAGTGAATCCAGTGATCCACCTCCTACCCTCCTCCGCTCAGGCTGTGAATGCGGCTGAAGAAAAGCGCACAATTCAACCACAGCACCATGGTCTCCAAATTCTAGTGGAGGGCCACACATCAAACATCCTTACTTGTGCTTTGTAGGCCATCTCCCTCACTCTTCTCAGGAACTGCTCCAACCTCCACAGCCCTCTTCAAGCCCCACACCCACTAACCCCAAAGCCCCTCCATCTCGGCAGATACCTCTTCCTATTTTAATGAGAAAATTGAAGACATAAAATGAGAGCTACCTTAATTTTCCAGCCCTACCTATACCCTTATCAATCTCTGCACCCCTCCTTTTTCCTTCTGTCCGAGGATGAGTGTCCTTCCTCCTGCCCCAGGCCAGTCTCTCCATTCGTGCTCTCCACCCTTGGAACCTGTCTTCATCAGTTTTCATTCCTTATCTTTCAATCTCTCCTTCTCTAGTGTTTCTTGCCTCTTAGCCTACAAATATGCTCAAGTTTCGCAGCATTTAAAAACATTACCTTCCTTCCAGCCCCACTTTATCTCCTTCCTTCTTTTTTTATTAAAACCTAGGGGCTGGCCCAGTGGTGCAGTGGTTAAATTCGCACGATCTGCTTCAGCAGCTCAGGGTTCACCGGTTCGGATCCCAGGTGCGGACATAGCACTGCTTGGCAAGCCATGCTGTGGCAGGAGTCCCACATATAAAGTGGAGGAGGATTGGCAACAGATGTTAGCTCAGGGCCAGTCTTCCTCAGCAAAAAGAGGAGGATTGGCAGCAGGTGTTAGCTCAGGGCTAATCTTCCTCAAAGGAAAAAAAAAACCCTATACTTGCTCTTCTCACTTCCTGACCTCCCCTTCCCAATTCAATCCACTGCAGGCTCTGAACGCCTATTCACCACTCCTCAGTCAAAAATCATTAACGCCTTTCCATTGCCAAATTCAGTGCATAGTTTCTAAACTTGTCTTAGTATTGCATTTGACCCTATTGCTCACTCTCTCCTTCCTGAAACTGTCTACTCCCTTGTGACTGTAATGACACTCTCTCTCTGTCAGTGTGGGTCTTCACCTTAGAATCCTCCTCCACCCACCACTTAATCATTGGAGTTTCCTGTCAATTAGTCTTTAAACTACTGCTTTTAACATTCTACCCAGTGTTCTTGGACAATGGCATCTATGTTGAAGTTTTCACTATTTCCAATATTCTGCTAACTTGCAAGTCTTTACTCTAGCCTGGACTTCCTTCCTGAACATCAGATTTCAATGCACAACCGCATGCTAAACATCTCCATTAGGACATTCCATAGGCACCTTAAACCAGACCTGTCTGAAACTGAACTCATCATCTCCACCCTTGCCCCAAACCTGCTCCTCCTGTGATCCCCATCTTAGTCAACGGCACCATCATCCACACATCCGGGCAAGCTAGATACCTGCAGTCATCCTTAACTCCACCCTCTTCTCAGCCTCTAGACTCTGCTCTTTTTATTGCCTTAATTTGTAAAATCTGTCCCCTCCCCTCTGTGCCCTACAACTGTTGACTATTTTGTGATAATTCATCATCACTCACCTAGACTATTGCAACAGCCTCCTAATTGGACTTCTGATTCCATATTTTGCACTCTCACATCCCTTCTCCACATAATCACTAAAGTGATTGATCCAAACACAGATCTGGCCATGTCACTCTCCTGCTTAAAACCTTGTTGCCTATAGGATAGAGTTTTAAATTCTTGGCTTGACCTACAAGGCCTCCCACAACTTGGTCCCATTCACTCTCCAGCATCAGCACCATCAGTTCTTGTCTTGAACATTATGTTTTAGTAATTCCCTGCTCCCATCACGCTGTTTCACACCTCCATACTTCTTTCTCCAGGAACACTCAACCCCAACCTCCACCCACTTGTGTGGGTCATCTTCTCCCATCCTTCAAAACAGCTCATCTGCCATTTACTTCTAAAAGCATTCTTGCCCTTCCTTTATACTCCTAAGGCACCCTGTGCTTACCTCTATCTTGGCATTTACCCATTATTTTGAAATTATCTATTTACGGGACTACCTCCTAACCCTAAACCAAATTCAAAAGCAAGGATCAAGTACTGGGTACCAATCTTTGTGCTCTCCCTCCCAACCCCCAATGCTGAGCACAGTGCCTGACACATATCAAGTACTCAAAAAATAATTGTCGAATTGATGGTCACAGCAGGGCTATGAGGCAGGTACCACAAGTGAAAAAATTCAGACTCAAAGAGTAGGTTACATGCTAGTAGATGGGAGAGCAGTGACTTGAAACTGACTCTAAGGCCTATGCTCTTTCAAGTACAACCTAGAAAACACAAGCTAAGCAAGGGGATGGAGATGAGAATGTGTCCAGGGCACCAGCCAAAGGGTGATGGTGTATGTGAGCAATCTAGGGAAATGAAGGTGGGCGAGATTCTGAGGGGCAGAACAGTGTAGGCTTGAGGCCCTGTCATTGTTTCTAAGCAAAGCCCTGATATTATAAACTGCCGGCAATGCAAGCCTGAGCTGCCCAGCAGCTAAATCTACATGCTGGGCTGAAGGCAGCCAGTGTTCCCACAAACACTCACAACTCTGCTTCACATTACAACCATCTTCTGAGCCCCGCACTTAACCCCTCGAAAACAAGCCTCCAGGAAGTTCCTAGTGTAGATCAAGACATGGAATATCCAGGGGATATTAGAAGAGAAATAAACATGGACCTGTGTGAACAAGAGCTGCCGTGTCCCTCAGCCTCTCCTGGGAGGTCCCCATCATTCTCCCACCCACCCTCCAGCAGCCTTCCCCTGCAACCTGAAACACAGAAGGCAGCCAACAAAAGGAGTCAAGAGGCAGAGGCATAAGACAAGCCAATGAAAGCTCAGGCCCGGGAACCCACAGAATGACGAGAACATTCTGAGGGAGCAGCCAAGGAGAGGGACTGTTAGATGGAGCTAAAGGCCCCACACCTGCATGCATCAGAACATGGCTGTCCCCTGCACGCCTCCCTCTGGAGCTCCTAGGCTAGAAGGTGATTGTTCTGGACAAGGAAGGCACAAGGACCTAGGCTTGGAATAATCCCAGCGAAAGAAAACTAAAAGTATCATCCTGTGTTGACAAAACACAGGAAAAGGCAGCAAGGGTGTGGATAACAAAAGAAGATAGGGTGCCTCGCCTCTGGTAAACTCCATGCCAAACAAAGGTGAAGAGCCAGAATGACCTCAATAGCAGAGAATCTGGCAGGCATCCAGGACATGGACTCCCCTACCCTCTGTCCTCACTCGAATCTCTGGGGGACAAGCCAACCTATCACCTCTCCTAAAGGGTTCTAGGAACAGGAGAATGCACTTCCTGCCCAGAGAAGGAGGCTAGAAGAGCCTCAGCTCTGAATCATAGTTTTCAGTCACAAATGGAGACTCCTGCACCTTCTCCCCACCTTTGCTTCTGCTCTGCAGACTGAGATAAAGGCCTTCAGCTTACAAAGTTTCACGAGAAAGAGGAATTTGCTATCCTCCTTTCTCACCTCCCCTTAGCCAACCAAGTCCAGCTCCACCCCAACTCAGCTGCAATAGATAGCTCATGACAAGCTAGACAGGCTCTGTCCTGGAGCCCTAGTGAAGCACCTGCAGCTCTGACTCAACTTTTGTTGCTCAAGGACTGGGATCTTGGAATTCCCCTCTGGAAGAGGTGTGGGCAGCTGCCGGGCACCACCTTGGTGGAATCTCTCCAATAATAACAACAAGGAAAACAAAAATTTATTGAGTGCTTTCTCTATGCCAAGCATTGTGCTTTACATGCATCATCTCATTAAAAGTTCCCAACAACCTTATGTGGTGCATACTACCATTATCCCCATCTTATGGACAAGGAAATAGAGCAGTTCAATACATTGGTCTGAGGTCACAGGCACAGCAAATGGAGAAGTGGGGATACGACACAGATCTTTCTTTCCAGCTTCAGAGATCCTGCTCTTAACCATCCACATAGAAGGGGCCGTCTTCCTTGCCTCTGTGTAGATCTCCTTCTCATTGTATGGACTATGATTTTTCCCTATTGATAGCTGCTCAAGTTTTCAGAACTCTCTTGGTCTCCCATTGGAATATAAGCTTCCTGAGGTTAGAAATCAGTTTAATGGCCCTTTGGAAGTGATAACAAGAACATAAATGTTGACTGACCAACTGAAGCGTTCGAAATACCTTGGATGTTTAATAAATGGTATTTATTGGTTGTTACTAAAATCATTAATATTTCACTCACCAGGTGATTGCTTTCCTCTAGAGCAGAGTTTCAAAACTTCAGCACTATTGACATTTGGGACTGGAAAATTCATTTTCGTGGGGGTGTCCTGTGCATTGTTGTTTTGTAGTGCCTCTGACCTCTACTCACTAGATGCCAGTAGCACCCCCACCACCACCACCATTTGTGACAACCAAAAACACCTGCAGACATGGCTAAATGCTCCCTGGGTGGCAAAATTGCCCCCAGTTGAAACTATTGCTCTAGAGTAAGCAAATAAAAATGACAGTACTTATTCTCTCAGAGTAAAACAGCAAGAAAGCTTATTTCCACATTCAATAAAAGTGTTCTTATTACTCATAGTTAATAAATATGAGAGTTCCTGAGAATTACTTGTAGAGTAAAAGCCCCAGAGCACCAATTTCAGAAAATCAAGATAATGTTCCTATTATGCATGAACGAAATCACTTTCTACTTGCAGAATCTTTTGTAGTGGGATGTCACAGGCTGGTAGGAACCTAGAGCCAAAAAGGAAAGGCCTAGGTTCAAATCCCAGCTCGCACCCCAAATAATTTTTGTAATAAGATAGAGTAAATATAAATATTTTAAAATCTCATCTCCTTTACTTACTAGCTTTTGGTCAATTACTTAATATCGCTGAGTCTCAGTTCCTGTAAAATAGAGGTGATGGTTTCTAGCTCAGAATTAAATCCTAATGAGGAGTAAATCCAACAGCTAGAAAGCAACTATCTCGCAAAGTTTGGTCCAAGAGAGCTCAAAAAGAGTCACTTCTTGCCCTGTCCCCACTTGTCACCAGGCCCTTGAGAGAATCACACGTCTGATTTATTTTTGTTGTCTCCACACCATCCAGCAGAGCAGTTCTCAACCCCAGCTGCACCTGCAGCCTGCAGAGCTTTCAAAATGCTCATGATGCATTTCAAAACGTGGGCCCCACTGCACACGCACTAGATCAGAATCTCTGGCTTGAGAGTATATATTGTAAGTATTGAAAAATTTATTCACGATAAAGGTAATATATTATCTTTCACACAATTTTACTGATGCCAAAAAATAAAACAGTAATAATATTTGTATCAGTTCTTAAAATATGGTAATATTATATTAATCATTAATAATCAATACATTATAAATAACAAATAAATCAGTGTACCTCCAAATGGCATCTATTGTATCCTTAGGATCCACAAGTTCCATTAGAAACTTTAGATTTTATGTTTTAATTTCAATGATCTTTTAAATTTAGCCTTTACATGTTATTAAAAAAAAAATTTTTGAAGTGATAGTTCTCAACCGAACAACATGTTCATAGAATGACTTTGATTTCTTAAGTCAGTGTTTCTCAAAGCTTCAGGAAACAGTGCTACAAATAATTCTGAAACTAATGTATCAATAACAAACTACATAAGTGACAAAACTGCATTGTACACAAGGCAACAAATAGAGCTTGTTATCAGTATACACTACCATTTGTTTTGTTTTTATGAAACATAAGATGCTATAGTATACAGTAGGGATATTTAAATGCTATTACATAGTATCAAATCAGTACCAAAGGAAACGTCACAGTTCATGATTAATGGCAGAAGTTAGCAGCATGTAAGGGAATTAAGTGAATTAAAGTATGTTCCTGTGACACAAATAATGGAACGATATTGAAAAGGGAAAGGTATGGGCTAGATCAGAGCTGTGTTTCAGTAGCCTTGCTGTATACCACATCAGCACATCATAAACTCAAGGGGAGCAGGGCATTGTCTTATTCTCCCAGTGCCTACAACAGCACCAAACCCACAGAGACACTCAGCAAACATTTCTGAAATAGTGAACCCCACCTTCCTCTTATTATCTTATTCTATCTTTATGTTCCCTGTGTCCTTAACTTCTTACTTTTCAAATCTTGTATTTCTGTAAGCTCCCTTAAATCCTATGTGATAAAGGTAGGATATTACGAAATCTATACACTTTTAAAGAATTGGAAGTAAGGGAACTCCTGTAAGTAGCATATTTCCTTTACTTTGCCCCTGGAGAGCCGTCTCCATCACATTCTGGTCAGACCTCCACACTGATCCACAGATCATCCTGGGAGTTCCAATTCATGCCCCACTGATTAAACTGTCCCATAGTTTTTCACTTTTGAGTTGTCCAGTTAAACAGTAAGGACAAGGCATTTGAATTTCTTGATAAAATGCTATGCCCTCCAAAGAAATTTCAAAGTGTAGCCAACGGGAACTAAGGAGAGTCATTTGGTTCCAGAGATATCTGACTTGGACTTGCTAAACTCTCCTGAGACACCCTGCAATGCACTTCCTTTCAGGCAGAGTTCTTGTCTCTCCAGGGAGGAACACACCCTGGCTGGCCATGTAATCAGGGTCCCCAAACCTTCCTCCTCCCGCTGCTGGGGATGCCCTTCTAGTTCCTCTTCTGTTTGGGGATTGGGAAGCACTGAGCCCTGACTTCTCTTCTTGTCTCATCTCACTTCCTCACCCACCAACCCACTCTTTGACCAGACCACTAAGTGCCCTCAACACTTTCGTTTCTGCCTAAAAATGAATGAAATCAATTTGTAATCTTGGGGGGACAATGGATTCTAATATTAGAAGGAGAAGCTTGAAAGTTTCAACCTCCCACTCAGTGAGAAAGAAGTCTTTGAACACTCTTCCTGAGACAACTTTCCAGAGCCTACTTAAATGCCAGCAATCTCTGCTTCTTACCACAGTAACACAGGCATTTCTGGAAATTACGATGCAAATTAAATCTTTGTAGATCCCTGCTTTCCAGACTTTGGATTTCAGAGACCTAGATAGGGTGCCAATTTTTCATTTTGCCAAATAAGGACATTAAAAAAATAAACAGGGGGGCTGGCCCCGTGGCCGAGTGGTTAAGTTCGCGCGCTCCGCTGCAGGTGACCCAGTGTTTCGTTGGTTCGAACCCTGGGCGCGGACATGGCATTGCTCATCAAACCACGCTGAGGCAGCGTCCCACATACCACAACTAGAAGGACCCACAACGAAGAATATACAACTATGTACCGGGGGGCTTTGGGGAGAAAAAGGAAAAAAATAAAATCTTTAAAAAATAAAAATAAAAAAAATAAAAAATAAAAAAAATAAACAGATAAAAGTGGAGGAGGATCTACTATCTACAATCTACAAGGACCACAATTTCATAAAAGAAAGGATATTTTAACAACAAAACATCAAAAAGCTGTAATGTTAGAATAAAAGGCAGACCTTTAAATTGAGTAAATTTTCATGTTCTCTTTTAAAATCTCATCATTTTGCTCTCATTACTCTCATTCCATGAGGACAAGTGAACAGGTGATCAAGACTGTTGCCAGGCTGGAGTTTGGCAACAAGTGACTGTAAGGCTGGGGGTATTTTCCCCTAAAGCTGCACGACCTTGAGCAGCTTACTCAATGCCCCCAACCCTTGTCCACTGACCAAGGACACAAATGAGGCAAAGTGGGTAAAGCACTGTGACAATCTAACTGTGCTCTTGGCACACAATGTAGGATTAAATGAAGCCACAGATGTGACCAACAATGTCTTGAGCAAGAATATAACAATCAACTATTGCAATAGTAAACTTCTCTCCAAGTTCTATAGAACGCAAATAGACTGGGCAAGAGTCCCAAATGTACTACAAAGTATACACACAGCATATTAAAACTAAAGTGTTCTGTGCCTTGACTTTGACCCATCTGAACCTAAAATGCTAAGTAGCAGCAAGCATGTATTAACTGGATAGTAGAATTGCACAGTGGAGAACACACCCGGCCAAGAGGAAGGAAGAGGATGGGGAATGTTGTAGTCCTGACTTTGGCACTAAGTGGGTTTATAGCCTTCGGCAAATTTAATCTTTTCGTGTTTGGTTTTCTTAGATGTAAATGAAAAAGTTTGATTAAAAGGATCTCTTAGGGCCAGTTCAGCTTGAAAATTCTTAATGTCAGATATAAGGATATAATAGTGTGTCACCTCTCAGAGAACTTGCAAGCCTCAGGAAATGAGGATGGTCTCCATCTTCTAAACAGCTGACCAGTAGATTATCTTCTAAAGCATAAGGATCCACACTATGAGATCCTCAGAAGCATAACACCCACCACCCTGAACCAAATAGCCAAAGGGGACAACCTAATCTGTCCCTCAATCAACGAGTGTTGACTTAAGTACCCACTGTGGGCAAACAAATAAGAATAAACATTCTCTGGGCCCCTCTCTCTCCCAGGTAGCCTTCCTCTTAGATTTGCATCATGACCTGCCATCGGTGGCTAAGAACCACCACTTATGGAGTGCTGACTGTGGCATGCATGTGACCTGCATTGTCCCTTAAATTTTCACACAATCCTGCAAGGTTGGTATTATTATCTCCATTATATGAATAAGACAAATGAGGTTCAGATAGGTTAAGTGCAGTCCAAGGTTTCAACATGAGGGACAGGATTCAAATTGGGGCCTCTCTGACTCTAAAACCTACTCTCTTGTCCCCATGGGCACTATGTTGCATCTCTCACACCTTTGACACACCCAGGAGACTGGATCAAAAACCCAGAGGTGCCTCAGGCTGACGATCACTTCATTCACCAGTGGTCACTTCTGGTGAATTTTAGGGAACCTCCCTTTAGACTTTGACTTTAGGAAGATCAGCTGTTCTCTCCTCTCTGATAGCTCTCCTTCTCAGAAAGACCAACGAGGTATTGAAGTGCCCACTAGACTTTCTACAGCATGAAGAGTCTCAGCATATGAGCTCTAGGCAGACTGGCAAGTTTGAGGTGCAAGGTATAGTCATAGAACCCAGGTTTCCAACTTCAACAATTAGTCTGACATCCAGTTCTGACCTGGTTTACTCAGATCAGCTGCTAAACCCTTGCTAGTCAAGGTGTGATCCATTGATCAGCAGCATCCTGGCATCACCTGGGGGCCTGTTACAAATGAGGACTCTCAGGCCCCACACCAGACCTACTGAATCAGAAACTATGTTTGCAAGATGCACCAGGTGATTCAAATGCACATTAAAGTTTAAAAAAGCACTATTCTAGAATCACCTATGGAGCTTTTTAAAAGTGTGAATTTCCAGGACTAGAGTCCAAAATTCCAGAGAAAGGAGTAGAGGAATAGAGGAAAGCCCAAATACTTTTAAAAACTAGTTCTCCTGTGATCCCCTGTCCTCAAGAAAAATCAAGTCCTTTCTGGCTGAAATCAAAGGGCAACTTTGTTTCGCCAACAACTGTCCCTGTAGCCAATGTTGATGACTTCATACAGACCCTCTCTTGGGTTGAGCTCTATGTCGCAGTGAATGAATGGAACAATCCTGCTTAAATCAGTTTTCCCCTCTAAGTTGTTTCCTGTCCCCCTAGTCTTCTGCCCCTAGTTCATAGTAAGGTTTAGACTATTGCGTCAACATCAACCACAGAACTCCTATATTTTCTTTTCTCTTGATCCACTGCCTTAATCTGGTACAAAGGAAGGAAGGAAACAAATTAACACGTGTAACAAACCTACTATGTCAGACCCACCTCATCCCCCAAAGCAGTTTACATATATTTCTCATTTAATATACTTAAAAATATGTAAGATTGCAATTAATACCCCAATTTTCAGAAGAGGAGGCTAAATCTCAGATAGGTTAAAACTCTCCCAAAGCCAGGTTGCTAAACAGGATCTAATACTCAAATTCTGCTGCATTCTTTCTACTACCCCAACTTACCTACACAGAATATTACATACATAAAATTCTTACTGAGATATAATTCACACACTGTAAAATTCAATTTCAGTGGTTTTTAGTATATTCACAAGATTATGAAACTATCACCACAATCTAATGCCAGAACATTTCCATCACCCCAAAAAGAAACCCCAAACCAAGTAGTAGTCACTTCCCATTCTCCCTGTTCCCTAAGACCCTGGCAACTAATTTCTGTCTCTGTGGATTTGCCTATTCTGGATATTTCATGTAAGTAAAATCATATAATATGAGTCTTTTGTGTCTGGTTTCTTTCACTTACCATAATGCTTTCAAGGTTCATCCACGTTGTGGCACCTATCAGTACTTCATTCCTTTTTACAGTTGAGTGATATTCCATTATATGGATACACCACATTTTTTTATCCACTTATCAGTTGATGGACATTCGGGTTGTTTCCACTTTTAGGCTATTACAAGTAATCCTCCTATAAAAATTCATGTACAAGTTTTTGTGTGGACACATATTTTTAATTCTCTTGAGTATATACCTAGGAGTGGAGTTGCTGGGTCATATCATAGTAACTCTATGTTTAATTTTTCGAAGAAATGTCAAACTGTTTTCCAAAGTGGCTGCATCATTTTACATGCCCACCAGCAGTGTATGAGGGTTCCAATTTCTCCATATCCTTGTCAACACTTATCATCTGTCATTTTGATCAAAGCCATCCTAGTGGCTGTGAAGTAGTACCTCTTTGTAGTATTTATTTGCATTTTCCTAATGACTAATGCTATCGAACATCTTTTCATGTACTTATTGGCCATTTGTATATACTCTTTGGTGAAAGTATTTAAATCCTTTGCCCATTTTTAAATTGGGATATTTGTCCTTTTTTATTGTTGAGTTGTAAGTGTTCTTTATATATTCTGGATACTAGGCCCTTATCAGACATATGATTTGCAAATGTTTTCTCCCACTATCTGAGCTGTCTTTTCATTTCCTTGATAGTGTCCTTTTTAGTTTTGATGAAGTCCAACTTAATTATTTTTTCTTTGGTTGCTTTTGCTTTGGGCATTATATCTATTAAACTGTTGCCTAATCCAAGGCCATGAAGATTTATACCTATGGTTTCTTCTAAGAGTTTTATAGTTTAAATTCTTCCATTTAGGTCTTTGATTCACCCTGAGTTAATTTTTTACATGGTGTTAGCAGGGGTCAAATTTCATTCATTTACATGTAGATATCCCATTGTTGCAGTAGCATTAGTTGAAAAGACTGTTCTTTGCCCCATCAAACTGTCTTGGCACCCCTGTCAAAAATCAGATGATCATAAACATATGGGTTTATTTCTGGACTCTCAACTCTATTCCATTGATCTATATGTCTGTCCTTATGCCAGTACCACATTGTCTTGATTACTATAGCTTTGTAGTAAGTTTTTATATTAGTAAGTGTGAGTCTTCCAACTTTCTTGTTGTTGTTGTTGTTGTTGTTGTTTCAAGGTCATTTTGGCTATTCTGGGTCCTTTGTTGTAGTTTTTGATATACAAGTCTTGTATTTCTTTTGTTAAATTTATTCAATATCTTTATTGAATATCTTCAAGTTTACTGAAACTTTCTTCTGCCAGTTCAAATCTGTTAAGTTCTTCTTGTGAATTTTTCATTTCAGTTATTATAGTTTCCAACTACAGAATTTCTATGTGGTTCTTTTTATCATTTCTATCTCTTTATTAACATTCTTTATTTAGTGAGTCATCATCTTCATACTTTCTTTTCATTATTTAGACATAGTTTCTTTTAGTTCTTTGAACACATTTATAATACAGTCGTGCATCACTTAACAACAGGGATACGTTCTGAGAAGTGCAAAGTTAGGCAATGTTGTTGTTGTGCAAACCTCATAGAGTGTACTCACATAAACCTAGAAGGTACAGCCACCTACAGACCTAAGCTACGTGGTACTATCTTCTGGGACTACTGTCATATATGTGGTCCATTGTTGACCAAAACATCCTTATGTGGCACATGACTGTATTTGAGTTAATGTCTTTGTCTAGTAAGTCCAACAACTGAGTTTCCTCAGGGACAGTGTCTACTGGCTGGAAGTTTTTTCCTGTGTATGGACCATACTTTCTTGTTCCTTTGTATGTCTTGTAATTTTTTGTTGAAAATTGAACATTTAAAAAATATAACGTGGCCATTGTGGACACCAGATTCCCCTCCCTCCTAGGGTTTCTTGTTATTCCCATTGGTTATTGTTGTTTGTTGCTGTTGCTACTGTTTGTTTGTTTAGCAACTTTTCTGAAAGTCTATTTTTGATCATGTGCAGCCACTGAAGTCCCTGCTCAATTAGCTTAGTGGTGAATTAATGAATAGACAGAGATTTCCTTAAATGCCTTGAAACACTAAGTCTCTCAAACTTTGCCGAGTTCCTCCAGTTGTGTATTTTGGGGCATGCCTTCACTGGTCAGATAGGCAGTTTACAATTCTACCTTTGCCTTCATTTCCTACTTGTACAGAGTCTCAAGTTCAGCCAGAGATGAGAAATTAGGGCTTTCTCGGCTCTTTCCTGGACGTATGCATAGCCCTCTACATGCAAATGGCCTTCCATATTTCCAGGAATTTATCAGAGCTTTTCAAAGCCCCCAACTGACATCTCATTCCCCAGTATTTTCTTTTATGTTTTTTGTTCAGCTCCTTGTTAATCTCAGTTGGAATCACTGCCTCAGGCAGCCAAAATGTTAAGAAATTCCCACTGATTATTTTCAACAAATACCCTAGCAATAAGGCTGTTTACATAGAGAAAGTTCTGAGTCAAGTCAAATTTTTAAAAGCCCTGAGAATTCAGCTTTATAGGCAATTTCCAGACAGGTCACATAGTGACAATTCTCTGGAGTGAGGCTTTTTGGAGAGCGCCAAACCCTTCCATTGTGTCCCTTCCACTGGCTGCTAGTTTGCTGATCTTCATGGCAACCATAGTTACAAGGCTATTGGTTTTTAAGGCTACTGCAGAGGTGGCGGGAGAGGCGTGGGAATAGGGCAAGTTAAAAATGCCACAATGCTCACTTGCTTAATGAGATTCAGCCATTTTTCTTATACAAATGCTCCTCAGATTGTTGTAAACCTTTGGTTAATTTCTAGAGTTCTGAAAAAGTTGACTTTGACCATTTTTGCTAGTGTTCCCACTGCTTTTCTGGAGGAGTGGATTTTTCAGAGGTCCTTACTCCACCATTCTGTAAGTGCTTCTCTTGAAGAAACATTTATACATATCACCTTGATTCAGTTCTACACTTTTTGTTTTCTTTCCTACTCAAGTTGTAGAATATTTCTTCCTTCTTTTCTCCTTCAGTGAGTAAATCATAAAAATCAGAGAAGAGGTATGAAAAAACATATTTTCTGATTTTTTTAGTAGTTTTCTTGTGCTATGATGCTATGGAGGAAAGTGTCAGGAGCAAGGTGAAAAAAAGCTGCTTCTTTCCAAAGAAATAAATATAAATCCATAAGCACAGTCTTCCTAGTTCTATGCTAGTCACAAAATGAACTGGGATTATAGACACGTTCAATTAAGGAGACTTGGAAAAGGATATGTAATATTCCAAGGAAAGAGGGCTTTTATGACTGAATAGAGAAGGGAGAAGAGTGGAGCTTCTAAATGAGCCAGGTATGTGGTGACTACTCAACTCAGAATTTCACCTTGCTGGCATTAAACCTTTCTCAACAGCTCTTCAAATAGCAGATGCTAAGGTGAATGAGATGCAAAATAAAACCATGATCTGTACATTCCCTCTCTTGAGCAAAACTGGAGTTTTAAAGGATCATGGTGACAAGTAAAAGGAGATCCATTCCTGGTGATATCTTGGGCCAAATTCCAGAAGCCAGTTCATTTTAGGGAGGAGTGGGAAGAAGATTTGCATGTATGACCTCACCCAGAAGCTCCAGCCCAGGAGCATATAAACAAGTAAGTCGTAGTTCTTACCCAGTTCCAGGCCCAGCAGTTCCCAGGTCAAGACTATGGCAGTCCTCAGGTCCATGCTGCTGCCACTGGGGCTGTGTCTGTGCCTCAGACTGCTGTTTTCTTCTGCCAACCCTGTCGCTGACATTGACAACTGCATGCCCTTTGATAAGGTCATCACCACCACTGGCTCAGCCATCAGGGTTGATTCAGATGTCTATAAAAGCAACAAAATCTACACAGGTAAGGAGAAGCCGTTCTCTCTGTTGTCCTTTGTACTCTGAGGGGAGTTAACCAGAATTTCAGAACAGATCCCTCCATTCTGCTTTCAATCACACAAAACATGTGTTTTTGACCCGGATGGGAAATGGGAGCAGAAAGAGAACAAGTGAGAAAGTGGATTGGGTGGGTCTATTTCTGCATCTTCCCTGTGTGAACCTGATCCACAGGAGTCATTAAGTCCCAACTCCCAGGTTAACTGAGCCCCAGTAAGAGCATACATGCAGCAAATCCTCTGATGTAAATAAAATGAGCACTTTTATTATTTTAAGGGATAATAATTACATCACAGTTTGTAGTCTTTTCATGGCTATTTGATAAAACAATGCTGCCACGGATGATTGTATATTGCACAATTCCAGGAAGCACTGTTGACATCTAGTCTATGGGTGCAAAATCTAGTGAGCTGGGCAGGGAAAGTATTACTATCCCACCTTATTTATGAGGAGCCTGAAGCTAAGAGAAGTTAAATGACTTGCTCAGGGTTTCACTGCTAGTAAGTGGCAGAACTGGTTCTTAAATGTTGGTCTTTTCATTCCTAATCCCATGCTTTTCTTAGAGGTGCCTAGTCTTGTTTTATAAATATCCCTTTTTGGATCAATGAAACCTAGAAGTCAAGGCAAGTGCTTTCTAATTACTTTCATAATAACAACAACAACATTTAATGTGGTGTTTATATATGTTAATGCATTAAGTCCTCTTAACAACCTATTAGGTAGATACTGTTTTCATTCCCATTTTGTAGATGAGAAAACAGAGGTAGAGATGCTAGGGACTTGTTCAGGTCACAAAATTACTTAAATGGTGGAGCTGGGGTATGAACCTGAGCCTTAACCACTATACTATAAGCTTCTCAATTATAGAAATGAGAGCGAAGTCTTCTTACTATGTGTTGAGTCCTGTTCTAAGAGTAAATGCTATTATCTTCCCATTTTATAGATAAGAACTGAGGCACAGGGAAGTTAAAGTTTCACCCAAGGTTATTAGTAGGTAGTATAGCTAATATGTGAACCTAAATAACAGCCAAAATGTGTCCAGCTTTGTCCAGCCAGGCTGTCCAGTTTCAGAGCCTGCCTTCTTATCTACTCTGTTATCCTGCCTCTCTTAGAACTTTAACCAAATTTTGCAGAGACCACCAGGGTGATATCCACACCATGGTCTACAGATTCCAGGCTTCAGCAGGAGAACTAGAGCCTGCCTTTGCACACTCATCCCAGCTTGTCCTTTTTTCTATTTTTTTTCATAAGGTCTGTCGCTAAGGGGCTTAGTTGTGACAGGGCTATGTCCCACTTCCTCAGGCAGTGGATCTTGTCCTACCAGGGCAGGGCGGACCAGATGCAGCATATGTGTGACTTTTTACATGAGGAAGGACCTGAGGGGTCGGAGGGACTAATGCAAAAGAGATCACAGAGCTCTGACCTAAGACAACACATCACGAGGCGAAGGATTTTGCTGTTGAAATGGAAGAAAATGAAACCTAACTTGTGACGATGCTGGGGAGGAGGGGATGGAATGGGAGCCTTCTGAAAGTAGAAAGATAGGAGAAAGAAGGGTCAAAAGAGATCCATAGGACCCCTTGAAAGAGAACATGCTGGATGAGAGGGAAATCACAGCATGTACAGAGGCATTAGGTAGAGCAGAGGGAAAGGGGAAGGACGAAAGGAAGTCTCACTGGACGCCCACTACGCACCACACACTTCCCCAAACTGCATCTGATTTCATCTCAGAACAGAAGTGTGCTAAAGCTCTGTGATAAACTGACCCACTATAGGGATGATTTAAGTTAAGAGTCAAAATCCTATGCCCACGGAGCTGTGAAGCGCCAGATTCCACACGTAGGATTACACATCAGGCTCCACGATTTCCTTGTAGAGTGTCATTGCAGCACTGAGACTCAGGACTTTTAGGGGGACTGAGTAAATACCCACACAGGCCAAACACTTCTCCTTATTTTGATTTTGAATTTTTTTTTTAATTTCAGAGTTTGTGTCAACAGGTGGTAAGTCAGGTATAAATGGCTCAGCAAGTCCCAAGACACAATTGCAGCTCAGGCAGTATCTTAGCACAGGTTCCCTGGGTCTGTCTTGATATCAATGAAAGAAGCCATAATGCAGAGACATTTACATTAAGACTGTGCTGAGTAAGTACCCGCCTTCATTTTTCACCTCTGTGGGCAAGAAGGAGGTAACTTGCCTGCGTTTTTTTTTTTTTCTGAACTTTCAGCTTTAAGGACACTCTACCACAATAGATGCCCAACATTTTAAGTCAATCAATGATTAGTTATTTAGCACCCTCCAGGTACCCAGCACTGGGCTGGCCACATACTGACACAGATGAAACAAACCACAGTGTATGGTACAAACTAGAATGTAATTAAGTACTCAAATCTACATTAGAAAACAAATGTTTCAGGAGTGAGAGACAGGTGGCTGAACTGGCCCAGGGGTGGGACATAAGCAGGATCTTAGAGAATAAGAAGGGGTGGGCTGTGTGATGAGAAGGAAGGATTCCAGACAGGCAGCCAGACATGAACAAAGGCCAGGGCATGTGTGAGCCAGGTGTGTCTGCAGAACCAGAAGAAGACTGGGTGCCCCTAGAGTGGGAGAGCAAATAGCAGGGTGAACTAGGTTATGAGGGTCTTAAAAGCCATATGCTGGGTACTGTAATCGACAGAACAGACGCAGACATGTTTATATGGTATAGAAAGAAGGGCACTTTGAAGGTTTGGGAGAGGAGTGTGTCTTGATGAAAGTGTTGTGTGTGGAAGCCTGATCTGGCCGCAGCCTGAGGGGAGGATAATGTGGAGGCCAGAAATCCAGATAATAAAGATGCATAAAAGGGAGGAAAAGAGGAGGCAAGCCAGAGTGAAAGGAAAGCAGAAGAAAGGACAGAGGCAAGAGCATGCCCATGGGACAGCTGACAGACTTGATGACTATCTGGATGACACCATTGCTCGTCACTATCCATCTCACCATCATGCACACATCTAGGACAAACATCAGGTTCTCGCTGAGCAAGTCAAGGCCTGTGGGATCTGGCTCAGCCTACCTTGATTGGCAAAAACAAACAGAACAGAGAAATGTTTTGTGATAGAAATAATAACAGTTGCAATTTATCCAACAACCACCATGTATTAAAGTCCTTACATTGTTCTCTTTACTCCTCCCAGGAACCTTTCAAGATAAGGTATCATAGTCTCCATATAACGAGGGATAATGTCATTATCCTTGTCATTATGCCCTGGTGCAAAGTAGGCATTCAATAAATATTTGTGGAGTGAATGATAAACAATAAGGAAACTGAGGGTCAGAAGTAAAATGACTTGGTCCAAAATGTCAGAGCTAGAATTCAGATTCAGGACTGTCAGATCCCATTACGCTACGTGATCGATTTTCTTTGCTTTGTGTGAAGGAGAAGTCTTTGAAGGAATTTTGGGTGGCTGAGAGGGCCCTGGAGAACAACACCTGAGCACTGGGGAATTCATTCAGAAGGGATCTTCTGTGGGAAGAAATGGACAGACTGAAAAATTCTCTTGAAATTTCTCCCCCATTACACATCAGAATGCTGAAAGTAACAAGCAGAATTAACGAGCGTCAGTGGGGTCTCTGTGAGCACACCCTTGGCTAGGTCAATAAGGATGACTCACCTGAGTGGAGAAGGTCAGGGAACCCAAAGGGGTTATTTGACAGGTACTTGGATTAGGGGCCCTAGGGCTCAGCGGCCCCTGTTCCCTCATCCCCAACAAGGGAGACCAAGAGCATCAGCATTTCTGGGATGAAGAAATGGGCTTTTCCTTGATTTGGCAGTAACAGTCCCTTATTCCATGAAGCACTTCCCAAGGGGCCCACTTCACCCTTTCATATGCATCAACACTTTCTCTCCCCACACTCCACTCCCCCTGAGAGAAGGGCAGAACAGGCTTATCCTCCTCATCTGATAGATGGGAACCAGGTTCAAGAGGTTAAGAGCTAACCAGGATCTCACCCCCAGTGTGTAGCAAAACCAAAGCCAGAGTACAGGTCTTCCTTTGTCCACGTTTTACTGTAGAAAATTGGGAAAATCCAAAAAAACACTAGGAAGAAAATAAAAATCATCTATAATCCCAGTGCTAATAAATCACTGCATTTAATATCTTGATGTATTTCCTTCCAGACTTTTTTCAACTTCTTTTACAAAAATGGGACCAGGATATATGTACAAACTATTTATAACTTTCTTTTTTCACACAATTTTGATTTCAGGACACTTATCCCTTGTCTTACTGCACAATGCTGATTGTTTCCATATTGTTTCTTCCTAGTATGGGTTCCTGTGAACAACAGTATCAGCTCTGTGGTCCTACGAGCAGTGGACAACAACAACAACTCCATAGGCAACTGGCAAAAAGCAGACAAGTATTGCAACAGCAGTGCCATCTATAACCTGAAGGACTCACACAACATGATCTTCGTGGCAAACTGGATATCTCCTAATTCCAGGAACATAACCACAGTCGAGCTACAGTAAGAACCTATCTATCTGTGATTTGCTTTCGGCATTTACAATTTCATATTGGGTTTACACAGTTTTACACTGGCCTTGAAGGACTCCAACTACAATCCAGCTATGATGTGGAGAATTCAGTTGCTGCACTCATTTTCTGCCATGTCATTCTTTGTCCTACTTTTATCTATAGGAGTTTATATACACACACATATACACACACCAGGTACACTCAACATAAACAGAAAGAACTGGTGTTAAAGAAAACCAGAGCTGGACAGTAGTTGAAGCAAAATGAATTAATGAATAAGTAAAAACTGATTATATTCAGGTCTATTGCAATAGGAGAAAAGAGATCTCAGTATAGAACCAGGCTCAATTCTGAATACAACATGGGCAAATGCGCTTTTATAGCCAAGGAGAAAGCTGGGGGTCAGTGGATGGAAAATTACTAAAAAAAACATCAAGGCCTGTAAGGGGGGATCTGGCTAAACTGACCTAACAGGATTCTTGCAGAAGGCAGGCCAGGGTGATCAGACATCACCTGGGGCGGGGTGGAGGAGAAAGAACTCGATCAGATATTAAGGGTGATCAGATATCAACGGTGGGAGGTTCTTGCTAAACTGACTTAGCAGAGTTTTTGCTCAAACTGGATTTTACAAAGAAGTACACAGAGGGGCATAGAAGAAGGTTCTAGAGCCTGACTAAAGTCTGGTCAAGCAAAGAATCTTTGTCACTGGGCACCCTGTTTGCTTCAAATTCTCTATATTCAAACTGGAAAGTCATTTTTTAAAACATAGATTCATTTTGGAAATGGTCTGCTAACTGAAAGTGTGATGATTGTGTAATAAATCTGGCTTCCTAGTGTCACACAAAATGGGCGCACTCAGATTCTGAGGTGAGGCCACCTGGGGACTCACATTACACTTGAACAAAAAAACCTTCCTCCCAGCTAGGGATTCGCTATTGAGATGACGTTAGGAACCAAATGCTGAGAGGTCCTTACACTTTCGGACTGCTGTTTTGTACTTACAGGGCTGGTCTGACCCTCAGGCCACATCCACTGTGAGCAGCCACCAAATCCCCGTGGACAGTGGTGGTGATGATGCTGTCAAGCCATCCTGCCCTCTGCTGCCATGCCATGGGCCTGGTCGGACCTAGCTGGCTCTGGAGGAGGCATTACTATGCCCACAGAGTGACTTGCAAGAGTAGAATCCAAAGAGAGCTGCTTACAATCCAGCCTCACAATGACAGTACTGTCTTAGAAGCCGGCCAAGGCTAATTAGGGCAATGTCTTTCCTTTCATCTCACCTCATTAAAGCCTCTGCACTCCAGGCAACAACAGATAAAAGACCAAACAGTGACAGTATGCAATGGAAACAGCACATTCCTGCTGGCAGTGTGGTCTCCAGACTCCTAACTCGCACCCCACTACGTGCACTGGCCTCTCTACCTGTTTACAATATACACACATGGCCTTGATCAGCAAGGCTGACAAGGAAGGAAGGAGCAGCACATATGATGGGATACAGAAAGCAGGGAAGTCCACTATGCTGGGTAGGGCACAAAAGAGATGTGAGGAGGCCCCTGCCCACGAGACTTTACGATGAGGTTTGGGGAGGCAAGGCCAAGCAGAGATAATTACTGAGGTTAAACAGCACTTCCTCAAGAAAGCATTCCCTAAACGCCCAGATTAAGTTCCAGCTGCCCGTTATTCACTCTCATAACTTCCACTGCTTCATCAGAGCACACATCACAAGTGTGATCAATTGTTTAACTCATTAGCTGATTATTCGTTTAAAATCTGCTCTCTGAAAGGACTGTAGGTGCCACAAGGGTAAGAACCATGCCTGTATTGTTCACTGCTGTCCCTTCAGCACAAAGCACAGTAATTGGCATGTCATGCACTCCCATTAATTAGTTCTTGAATGCACGAACAAGAGATTGATACAATAATGAGCCCACTGATATAAGAGCAACAGACTACGCTGTACAGATCATTTAACAAATATTAAGCACCTACTATGTGTCAGGCATTGTTGACAGCAGAACCTGCCCTTAAGGAGCTGGCCCTCCAGTGGTAGGAGAGGCTCAAACAAAGGCAATGCAGTAGAGGGGCATGTCTCTCTGGTGGAGATCTGTCTGGGTTAATGACAACAGGGAGAAATGATTTCATGGAGGACACTGTTGAGTCTGTGGGCATATGACCAGGATGGATATTACAGGCAGAAGAACTGGCTTGAACAGACCAGAGGTGTATACCACCAGCCTGTGGGGAGTTCAGGGTGATGAAGTCAGTAAGGGACGGACAGGATCTTGTCTAGACAAAAATCATGGAGGATCTTAGTTAAAATAATATAGAGCTGACCAGTATTTAATGATCTGCTAATTGTGCTGTAAAGAAAGTAAGCACAAAAGGAATTAAGACACTGGGGTCCCCTGGGAAGGCAGAAATGTGAGCTGAACTTGTGAGTTCCACAGCTGAGGTCCTCACCATTATCTCTCATTGATTTGCCCTCCACAGAGCCTTCACTATCAATTTCGACAACGTGGCTACATTTTCTTTTCTGAAACTGAAAAAAAATGGTAAGTCCTTCTGCAGCCTATTTACATATCTGGCAGTGAACTTAATCAGCATGAAAAATTACTTTGTGGAGGCCCTAGAAAAAAGACTCTTTCGCTCACTCATTACCCAGATGTCAATTGAGTCTCCCAGTACCTTGAGACCTACATAAGATTAGCTCAATCCCTTATCCTATGCCCTGTGGGAAATAACAGCCATCCCTAAGATTTCCGTCAATTCCCAGGGGCCTCGTATTCTCGCAGTCACCTGTGGCTTCAGACTCCTGCTTCCTCAGAAGCTGTTTCTATTCAATACCACATAGACACCAATATGAATGTCAACTCCTTCCGCAATTTCCAGAAAGAATTCCCACCCACACAAAGCCTTCATAGGCATAGCAGACTTTAACCAAAGGGTCTAAGGGAGGAGGGGAGAGATTTGCACAAAGAATGGTTGCTAGCATAGAAATACCAGGAATTTCATTAGTTCTCAGAGTGGCCTTTGGCCACCACCAATACCATCGGGAATTTCAATTGGCCTTTCCCAGGCTGTAGTCCTCAAACCATCCTGAGGTACCTCGCCCTTCCTCTCCCTTCTCCATCCCCTTCCTTCTCCCTTACCTCCCTCTAGGGAGCGTAAACAAATTCAAGAAGCTGAGGTTCAGAAAACAAAGGTAACTTGCCTAAAGCCACACAAAAACTAAATGGTAAAACTAGGACTCAAATTCCACATCGCATACTTTCTTCTGCTTTTCTTAGACTTACACCAAAACTATAAAGGCAATCTTTTTTTTTAACGAAGTTTTTAAATATAAGATTCACCAAGAACAAGAACCATTAGTCTTTCTCGTTGTCCAAATAACAGGTCTTCCTCATGAGCCCCTAAACACTGAAACACACCTAGTATGCTGCCCATTTTCCTGCCAGTCAGGCACTGCCAATGTAGTGAAAGAGATATCTATTTTCAACAACAAATTTTAAAGTGATTACGCCTAATCAAACTATTATATAAAAGCCTTAAACTGTTTCCTTGGTGGTTTTCCCTCTGTGAAAAAAACTGGGATGTTATTTTCTTGCTCAAAGACATTTTTGAGATGAAGCTTTGTGTAAATGCTAAGAAAGAAAAGAAAAATATTTCTAGTCAGGACTCCTTAGCTCCATGCTAATAAAATCCAGTTAAAAAAAGAAAAAGAAAGGGGTTGTGTTCAGACTTCCTGGTTCAGTGGGATACTTGAGAAACAAGGGGAAATGATAAATGAGATAAGACAATGCCACAGAACTGGAAGGCACCCTCCAGGCAGGCAGAAGAAGGCACAGGCCTGAGCGAATCACTCACATCTCCCTCCTTCCTTAGAATCCCCTCTGTGATTCACTCACTCCCTTGGAGGTAGCATTGCCAAACTCCAGTCTTTCCAGAATCAGACAACCCCCCAGGGCTGCAAGCCTGGCTTCTCTGCTTCTCTGCAAGGCACCCTCGAAGAACCACTGCGTGATCAGATCCCAGCAAGTGAAAATGACTAGGGCCTCAGAAACCGTGATTCAGGGGTTTGGACGGGGCCTCTTTCCACTTCCTTTAAAGTGGGGGTAGCCATGCTCAGGCCCAGATGGTATCCAGTTCTTACAGGCTTTATATGCAACCTTTGAAATTAGCATGAAAAAATTAAATTGTGTCATTGTGGATCATATTTGCACTGATTGATCTAATGTTAAGGACATGAAGACGTTTGAGAGCTGATTACCTACCCAATAACAATTTAGTAGTTGGGTAAATTCAGTATAAATTCCTTCCCCCATAGGACTGTGTAGATCTTAAGGATACAAAGTGTTTCTTACTTATTTTTTCTTCCTTGACATTCTGTACCCTCTTTTATTCCCCCTCCTCTATACACCTTTGGCTCTTGAGAAGTGTTTATTGAATTTTGCTCGTGAACTCGCTCTAGTGTTCCATCAGATTAGCCTCCTTTCTCTAGTGCCCACCCACCACCCAAAAGAGGTTCTGATAACATTGTTTTCTTTGCAGAGATGACCACAAGCTTGACCCCCACGACCTCAACCTCCAAGCCCTCCACAACCTCCAGGCCCTCCATGACCTCCATGGCCTCCAAGACCTCCATGGCCTCCATGACCTCCATGGCCTCCAAGACCTCCACGGCCTCCAAGACCTCCAGTACCAGGCCAACCACAACCCCACATCGAACCACACCCAGAAGCTTGGCCAACAGAGTCTTCCTCAGCCCCATCACAGATGCCATCCATATCCTGCTCATCTTTCTCACCAGCAAACTTCTATTCTAGAAGGAAGCTAGGGGAACAATTGCTCCTGCCTCCACTGCATTCTCCTACATTCAGCTCCAAGCCAGTGCTCCGATATGTGTGTGAACAAAGGCTTTACGTTCTCAAATGTACAGCTCTACTGCCACCACTTCAGACCCACACAGAGACGTAAGGGTAACTCAGTGGAGAGTAGCTAGTCCACTCACTGGTGGACTTGGGGCACACAGATGTTCAAATGGATCTTTCAGTACATAAATTAGGCTTTTTGTAACTACTTAGACCCTGTCTGGGTATAACCTGGAATTCTGGCTCTCTTTAATATGTTGACAGCCAATTTAAACTTTTCTTCATTGCCAGATGATTCCTCTGCACCCCTGAGTCTCTGTGGGAAGAATCTTTCCTCACTTTCAAGATGATCTCAGATTTCTGACGAAACCCACTCAGGTTACACAGAGCTTCTATGATTCATGTGATTCAACTAGGAAAGGAGAAAGAGTTAATAGCCCTGATGCTATTGGCAACATCAGTAGCATTTGAAGGGCAAGAAAATAAGAATGTGCCATGTCTGAGCAGCCAAGGATAGGTGAAGATTATGGTATAAAAGCATTATTTTCTATGTCATACCAAATAAACCATACTTCAAACAAGAATGATGAAGGTGTTAAATTCAAATATGTGTTTAATGAGTGATTACTTTAACTTAAAATACAGAGAATGTTATTTAAGTTTATTCATTGATGGGAGCATTAAAAAATTAATAGAATGGTGAGAGTTTTCAAGGCCAGATCTAAGGTAAAATTTTCTCAATTTCAATTTTCCTCAAGTGCAAACTGGGCACTTTTCCTCCAATGATAATTTCCACTAAGATAAATGGGACAAGATATTTACAATATTCATAATATAATGCAAAACCAAAAGAAAGCATGGTATTTCCAGTAATAAGCAACAAAATTTTCTTTTAATAAATATGCTAAATTTCAGTATGCCAACATGCAGCGACTGTTCTTCCTCAGAGACGATTTCTGTCAATATCCTCTTTTTCCCTCTTGATAGACCATACTTTCCTATTTTGTACGTCTTTAATTTCTTTGTTGAAAACTGGACATTTTGAATATTATAATGTGGTAACTCAGGAAATCGGATTCTCCCTTCTCCCTAGGGTATACTGTTGTTGCTTGTCGAGGGCTGCAGTCATCCATTTGTTTAGTGACTTTTCTACAGTATTTTTGCAAAGACTTCATTCCTTCTTGTGTATGGTCACTGAAGGCTCTTTTCTGTGAGCTAAGCAGTCAGCCAGTGACATGACAGATTTTTGTTAAATGTCAAAATTTAGCAGTCTCTTTCCTCATTATGCATTCCCCTCATAGCTGTGAGTTTTTATTAGATTCTAGAGCTCTGAAAAAGTTGACTCTGATAGTTTTTGCCAGCTTAATGTTTGCTTTAGTGGCGGGGCCATTCTTAGAACTCATTACTCCACCATTTCCTGTGACATCACTCAGTAGCAACTATTAGTATCTGCCAGGCTCTGTAGTAAGCACTGTATATGCACTGTGTCATTTAATCCTCACAACAACCCTATAAAACATATCCATTTGACAGATGAGGATACTTGGGCAGAGAGAGAGAAATAATTTGCCCAAAGTTACTCAGTGAGTCAGTAGTGAAGCTGGGTTTTGAAGAGTGGTCTATTCCACTTCAAAGCCTGCACCCTTAACCAGGACACCCTGAGCAGCTCCTGCTCACCCGGGATCCCTCAGAACAACTGGTAACCCTGGGTCATGTGACAAGCAAAGAGTATGAGTGTCCCTTGCTGATACAACAAGCAGGCTGCATGTTCCGCAGTGCTCCTCCATGCCCCACTTCTCTGCTGCCATCTCCAAGATAAGCTACGGTGATTCCTGACCCGACAAGCTAGGAACAAGCTTCCTGTTTATCTTTCATAGCCCAACCTGGCCCCCAGCTCACGCTCAGTGTGGAAGGTGTGACACATATTGGAGCCCCAGGAAAGATATTCTATGAAGCTGGAAAACTTTTAGACTCAAAGAAAGCTGAGTTCAGACAAGCAGTATAGAGGTGGCTGAGCAAAAGCATCGGATTAGGAGACAGGAAACTGTTAAATTCCAGTCCTGCTACAAAGTAGAAAGGCGACCTTACACAAGTGGTTTTACTTTCTTTCACCTCAGTTTTTTCACCTGTTAGATAAAGGGTCGGCCCAGTATGCCAGCCCTCTTCCAGGTCTCAATTTTGATTTCTCTGTCACACCCAGACCTAGTTCTAAAGGTCTGGTCAGAGACACTAAGCAGCTATTACCTTACACCATACCTGGTTGATTGAGAGAGGCTGCTGGGAGCACCGTGAGAAGGATTCTGAAGCAAAATCCAGGCTCAGAAATAGTGTTGTATTCAACGAGTGATATCTTCCTTGGGCTCAGGAGGCAGGAATTGAAGCAGCACAGGTTCCAGGTATTTGCCATCCTTGGTTACTCCTTAAGTGAATCCAGTAAGTGGCAAGCAGGGTGGGTTGCAGAATAAGAGTAGAGGACTAAGGAAGTGTGTACATTTGCAGTGTCAGGAATAGCTAACCCTGATCCTCACTAATGGGAAAGTGATACACCAAAAGGAAAACAAAGCACACAGGCCACTGCAAGGAAGCCCACAGGCTGCACCTCATGCACGGAAAGAAGAGATGAACAAGAGACACATGGCTTATCGCTCCCACACTCACTTGCCCAAACTTGTTCTTCCACTTTTGTGTTTTCTTGTTTGCAGCTTCGTGTTTTGTAAATTCAATGCATTCTTATTCTGTGTTAGAAAGAGCAATTGCCTACCCATTTAAGGGAAGTGGCAATTCATTCTGAGAAAGTAGGAAAGAAGACTGATGCCTTCCAAATCCCATTACCTCAAAGATCTTCACACACCAGAAAGAGTCTCAAACCTGGTCAATGGTCCAACTGTAACACCAATCATTCAGAGCAGGAAAAAATGCAGAACAGCCAGAAAATTGAGACAGTATCTTATTGTCGTCTATCAACCCCCAAATTACTTTTTAAAGTACATGTTGAAAATATTAATAATTAAGTAAAACTCTATTATTTCATAAGAGAGGTAGTTTGGCAGTTATCTTAAAAGTCTTAAATTGTCTTAAAGCATGAACTCTGAAGCCAGGCTGTGCGGGTTCAGTTACATCTGACTTTTCCCCTTATTAGTTGTGAGACCTTGTACAAGTAACTCAACTTCTATGTGTGTCAGTTTCCTCATCCGTAGAACAGGGAGAAAAATAGTAGCTACGTATAGGTTGTTGTGGAGATTAAATCAGTTAATGTATATAAAGCACCCAGAACAGCACCTGGCACAAAGTAAGCACTATATAATTATTTAATGCCTAAAAAAGGGCACCACAAATGATACATTGATGTATAAGAAAGCCAAGTATTATAACAATATAAATATGCGCAAATAAAATGGTGCCTACAACAAGGACTAAAATTATTCATTTGTAACTATTATAAGAAATAGCTAATGTCTGCTTTCCCGTCTTTCTCCCTCCAGCTCCAGCTTCACCTTCAAACTTCTAAGGGGAAGGTCTTCTAACTTCCTGAGTCAGCTCCTAAGCTCTCTCTTCTTGTGGAGAATCTAAATAATGGGTAAATGGGTTAAATTATTCTACATAATAAAGAGCTGAGTCAGGAGAGAGGGTGGGGCAAGAAAGAGGAAAAGAGAGTTTGGGTTGGGTACTGTGGGAGTGGAGACAGGAGGAAAATTTTCGAGCCTCTGTGGACTGAAAGTAGGGTCTAGGGAATTTTCTAAGTGCTGTTCTCAGTTACAAACAGGTTCTTCCTTAATGTCCTTCAAGAGATACATGTGAAAATTGGAATTATTTTACCTTTTTTTCTAAAAGATTGGCACCTGAGTTAACATCTGTTGCCAATCTTCTTTTTGTTTTTCCTTCTTCTTCTCCCCAAAGCCCCCCATAGTTGTCTGTTCTAGTTGTGAGTGCCTCTGGTTGTACTATGTGGGATGCCACCCGAGCATGGCCTGATAAACGGTGCCATGTCCATGCCCAGGATCTGAACTGGCGAAACGCTGGGCCACCAAAGTGGAGCATGCGAACTTAACCACTCGGCCACGGGGCCAGCCCCAAGAATTATTTTACTTCTGATTGCTGGACTGTATTTCTTTGAATGTGGCTCAGCAGTGAAACTGGGACATATGGACCACCCCCACTCTGCTTTTACATAAGTTACATCCAGAATGAAGTTAAATATATACACCTGATACAAGTGGGAACTAATTTAACATATGCAAAAAATCTACATATTTATCTATGCAAACATATATAACCTATACATAAAAATAACTTTAAACTCAGATGCTTGAATACAACAAACTCAAAAAAAGCCTTTGGCTAAAATATGTAGACAAAGCAATTTAAAGAGCTTGGGATGGATCAGCAAGTTGCATGAAAGACTAGAGGAATCACCCAAGCTGAACAGATAAAAGAACAAATAATTAAAAAGAACAAGATCAGTCTAAGGGAATTCTAGGACAATATCAAGCACACTGACATGCGTATTATAAGTGTCCCAGAAGGAGAAGAGAGACACAAAGGGGCAGAGAATCTATTTGAAGAAAAAATAGCTTAAAACTTTCCTAACCTAAGGAAGGAAACAGATACGCAGGTACAAGAAGCACAGAGGGCACCAAACAAGATAAACTGAAAGAGGCCCACACCAAGACACATTATAATTAAAATGTCCAAAATTAAAGATAAAGAGAATGCTGAAAGCCACAAGAGAAAGGCAACAAGTGACACACAAAATCCCATAAGGGTATCAGCTGACTTCTCAGCAGAAAACTTACAGGCTAGAAGCCAGTGGCATGATATATTTAAAGTGCTGAAAGGAAAAAACCCACAGCCAAGAATACTCCACCCAAAAAGGTTATCATTCAGAATGGAAGGGGACATAAAGAATTTCCCAGACAAGCAAAAATTAAAGGAGTTTATCCACCAAGAAACCAGTTTTACAAGAAATGCTATAGGGACTTATTTAAGTGGGAAAGAGAAGATCACAAATTGCAATAAGAAAATTATCAAAAAAAAGGGCAATAAAATCACTGGTAAAGGCAAAAATATAGTAAGGAAGCAAATCAACCAACTATGAAGATAATATGAAGGTCAAAAGACAAAAGTACTAAAATTACCTATTTCAATGATAAGAGGGTAATGGATACACAAACACAAAATGAGAGGTTCAATATGATATCAAAAACATAAAATGTGGGAGTAAGGGAGTAACAGAGTAGAGTTCTTAGAAAGACGTCAAACTAAAGAGACCATCAACTTAATGTAGATTGCTATATACATAGGTTATTATACATGAACCTCATGGTAATTACAAACCAGAAACCTATATTCAATACAAAAATAATTAAGAGAAAGGAGCCCAAACATAATACTAAAGAAAGCCATCAAACCACAAGGGAAGAGAGCAAGAGAAGAAGAAAGGAACAGAGAAGAACTACTAAAACATCCAGAAAAAAGTAACAAAATGGCAATAAGTACATGTTTATCAATAGCTACTTTAAATTTCAATGGACTAAATGTTCCAATCAAAAGGCACAGAGTGGTCCATTGGATAAAAAAACAAGTCCCATATATACACTGCATACAAGAGACACACTTCAGACCTAAAGATACAAACTGAAAGTGAAGGGATGGAAAAAGATACTCCATGCAAACGGCAAAGAAAAGAAAGCTGGGGTAGCAATACTCATATCAGATAAAATAGACTTCAAAACAAAAACTGTAACAAGAGACAAAGAAGGACACTACATAATGATAAAGGGAACCATCCAACAAGAGGCTATAACACTTGTAAATATGCACCCAACATAAGAGCAACTAAATATATAAAGCAATTATCAACAAACATAAAAGGAGAAATAGACAATAACACAGTAATAGTCGGGGACCTTAACACTCCACTTACACCAATGGATAGATCATCCAAACAAGATCAACAGAGAAACATTGACCTTAACACATTAGACCAGGTGGACTTAGTAGACATATACAGAACATTCCATCTAAAAACTGCAGAATACACATTCTTTTCAAATGCACAGGGAGTATTCTCCAGGATTGATCACATTAGGCCACAAAACAAGTCTCAATAAATTTAAGAAGACTGAAATAATACTAAGCATCTTTTCTGACCACAAAGGTACAAAACTAGAAACCAACTACAGGAAGAAAATCAAAAAAGACACAAATATGTGGAGATTAAACAAAATGCTACTGGGGCTGGCCCAGTGGCTCAGCGGTTAAGTGCGCACAGTCCACTTCGGTGGCGGGGGGTTCAGCGGTTTGGATCCCAGGTGTGAATATGGCACTGCTTGGCACGCCATGCTGTGGCAGGCGTCCCACATATAAAGTAGAGGAAGATGGGCACGGATGTTAGCCCAGGGCCAGTCTTCCTCAGCAAAAAGAGGAGGATTGGAAACAGTTAGCTCAGGGCTAATCTTCCTCAAAAAAAAAAAAAACAAAAACACTACTGAACAACGATTGGGTCAATGAATAAATCAAAGGAGAAATAAAAAGATACCTAGAAACAAACAAAAATGAAAATACAACATGCCAAAATCTATGGAGTACAGCAAAAGTGGTTCTAAAAGAGAAGTTTATAGCAAGACAGGTCTACCCCAACAAACAAATTAAAATCTCAAATAAACAATCTAACAGTGTATCTAAAGGAACTGGAAAAAGAAGAAAAACAAAGCCCCAAATCAGTTGAAGAAAGGATATAATAAAATTCAGAGCATAAATAAATGAAATAGAGACTAAAAAAAAAAAACAATAGAAAAAAATGAATGAAACCAAGAGCTGGTTCTTTGAAAAGATAAACAAAATTGACAAAACTTTAGCTAGACTCACCAAGAAAAAAAGAGAGAAGGCTCAAATAAATAAAATCAGAAATGGAGGAAGAGAAATTACAATGGACACCTTGGAAATACAAAATATTATAAGAGAATACCACGAAAAGCTATACGCCAAAAAATTGGATACTCTAGAAAAAATGGATAAATTCTTAGAATCATACAACCTTCTGAAACTGAATCAAGAAGAAATAGGGAATTTAAATAGACCAGTCACCAGTAAGGAGACCAAAACAGTAATCAAAAACCTACCAAAAAATAAAAGTCCAGGATCAGACGGCTTCCCTGGTGAATTCTACCACATATTCAAAGAAGATTTAATACCTATCCTTCCAAGTCTTCCAAAAAAATTGAAGAAGACAGGGAAGCTTCCTAACGCATTCTACAAAGCCAACATTACCCTGATACCAAAACCAGACAAGGACAACACAAAAAAGAAAATTACAGGCCAATATCACTGATGAACAGTGATGCAAAAATCCCCAGCAAAATACTAGCAAATCAAATACAACAATATATTAAAAAGATCATACACCATGATCAAGTGGGATTTATTCCAAGGAGGCAGAGATGGTTCAACATCCCCAAATCAATCAGCATGATAAACCACACTAGCAAAATGAAGAACAAAAATTACACTATCATCTCAATAGATGCAGAGAAAGCATTTGACAAGACACAGCATCCATTTACGATAAAAACTGTGAATAAAATGGGTATAGAAGGAAAATACCTCAACATAATAAAGGCCATACATGACAAACCCACAGCTAATATCATTCTCAATGGAGAAAAGCTGAAAGATATCCCTCTAAGAACAGGAACCAGACAAGAATGCCCACTTTCACCACTCAATTAACATAGTATTGGAAGACTTAGCCAGAGTAATCAGGCAAGAAAAAGAAATAAAAGGGATCCAAATTGGAAAGGAAGGAGTGAAACTGTCACTATTTGCAGATGACATGATTTTAAATATAGAAAACCTTAAAGAATCCACTAAAAAACTTTTAGAAATAGGGGGCTAGCCCTGTAGCCAAACGGCTGAGTTCACGTGCTCTGCTTCTGTGGCCTTGAGTTCGCCAGCTGAGATCCTGGGTGTGGACCTACGCACCGCTCATCAGGTCATGCTGTGGTGGCATCCCACACAGAAGAACCAGAATGACCTCCAACTAGGATACACAACTATATACTGGGGCCTTGGGGAGGAAAAAAAGAGGAAGACTGGCAACAGATATTAGCTCAGGATCAATCTTCCTCACCAAAAAGTATTAAAAAAAATCTTCAAGGTCAACAAAATGAAAACTTTTAGAAACAATAAATGAATATGGTAAAGCTGCAGGATACAAAATCAACATACAAAAATCAGTTGCGTTTCTATACACTAACAATGAAGTAGCAGAAAGAGAAATTAAGAATACAATCCCATTTACAATTGCAACAAAAAGAATAAAATATCTGGGAATAAACTTAACGAAAGAGGTGAAAGATCTGTACACCGAAAACTATAAAACATTGTTGAAAGAAACTGAAGAAGACATAAAGAAATGGAAAGATATTTTGTGCTCTTGGATTGGAAGAATTAACATAGTTAAAATGTCCATACTTCCTAAAGCAATCTACAGATTCAATGCAATCTCCAACAAAGTTCCAACAACATTTTTCACAGAAATAGAACAAAGAATCCTAAAATTTATATGGAAAAGCAAAAGACCCCAAATAGCCAAAGGAGTCCCGAGACAAAAGAACAAAACTGGAGGTATCACACTTCCTGATTTCAAAACATACTACAAAGCTATAGTAACCAAAACAGCAGGATACTGGCACAAAAACAGACATAGAGATCAATGGAACAGAATCAAGAGCCCAGAAATAAACCCACACATCTACAGACAGCTACTTTTCAACAAGGCAGCCAACATACAATGGAGAAAGGAAAGTCTCTTCAATAAATGGTGTTGGGAAAACTGGACAGCCACATGCAAAAGAATGAAAGTAGACCATTATCTTACACCATACACAAAAATTTACTCAAAATGGATTAAAGACTTGAATGTAAGACCTGGAACCATTAAACTTCTAGAAGAAAACATAAGCAGTACGCTCTTTGACATCGGTCTTAGCAACATATTTTCAAGTACCATGTCTGACCGGGCAAGGGGAACAACAGAAAATATAAACAAATGGGACTACATCAAACTAAAAAGCTGCTAGACAGCAAAGGAAACCATCAACAAAACAAAAAGCCAACCTAACAACTGGGAGAAGATATTTGCAAACCATCTATCTGATAAGGGGTTAATACCCAAAATATACAAAGAACTAATACATTTCAACAACAAAAGAACTAATAACTCAATTAAAAAATGGGCAAAAAGATGCGAATAGAGATTTCTCCAAAGAAGATATACAGATGGCCAACAGGCACATGAAAGGATGTTCAACATCATTAACTATCAGGGAAATGCAAACCAAAACTACAATGAGCTATCACCTCACTCCCGGCAGAATGGCTATAATTAACGAGACAGGAAACAAGTGTTGGAGAGGATGTGGAGAGAAGGGAACCCTCATACACTGCTGATGGGAGTGCAAACTGGTGCAGCCACTATGGAAAACAGTATGGAGAGTCCTCAAAAAATTAAGAATAGAAGTACCGTATGATTGAGCTATTTCAGTGCTGGGTATTTATCCAAATGACATGAAAACACGAATGTATAAAGACACATGCACCCCTATGTTCACTGCAGGATTATTCCCAATAGCCAAGACTTGGAAGCAACCTAGGTGCCCATCAAGGGACAAACGGATAAAGAAGATGTGGTATTTATACACAATGGAATACTACTCAGCCATAAGAAATGATGAAATTCGGCCATTTGTGACAACATGGATGGACCTTGAGGGCATTATGCTAAATGAAATAAGTCAGAGGGAGAAAGTCAAATACTGTTATGATCTCACTCACAATTAGAAGATAAAAACAATGACAAACACACACATAGAAACAGAGACTGGATTGGTGGTTGCCAGAGGTGAAGCGAGGAGGGAGAAGGGTGAAAGGGGTGATTAGGCACATGTATGGTGATGGGTTGTAATTAGTCTTTGGGTGGCGAACAGGATGTAATCTACACAGAAATTGAAATATAATGACATATGCCTGAAATTTATATAATGTTATAAACCAATATTATCGCAATAAAAAATAAATTAATTTTTTAAAAGAGAAGAAGAAGACAGAAAAGACAAAAAAAGGAAAACAATAAAAGGACATTGGGGAATAGAAAATAACATAAAGAGCTTGGAAAAATCTTTGAAATAGTTATTTTAATTGCTGAGTCTGTTTTTTTCTTTTTTTTTTTAAGCCAAACAAACCTAGGTTCCAATTACAGCTCTTCCACTTGCTGAGTGACTTTGAACAAGACTCTTAATCTCCTTACACCCAAGATTCCTCGGGGTGAACTGGAGCTGACTCCTACCTTAAAGAGTCATAGTGATTGAGACACTGGACACAAATGGCTGGCATAATGTTAATTCACAATAAGCCAACGAATGCAAAAACCTGAAGTTAGTTAACTACACAGACATCAACACAATCTCAAATGAGAGTGGAATGTTCTCCCCCACAATCTGGGTAGGTTGCATTCTTTTTCCTTTTCTAAACAGTTTTCTCCTTCAAGATTGGAGCCTTGATTTCCCCCTAGTACTTTGGGAATTATTAAAAGTTATTATGGCAACAAATCAGGCCCTCGTTTGCTGAAAAACACATATTGTCTCAATGTTGCCACAGATCTGTTCAGTTCTACACTCTACAAGGAACCCTGTTCCTAGGGGCCAAACAGATGGAACGATAAACGGCATTCTTTGCAAGACCAGCTGAGGCCCTCTCTGCCTGGGGCAAACCTACTCTCCAGGAGCCACAATAACTACCCACCAATCTTTACTGTTTATCTTGCTATAAAGGGAGTACCTAGTCAGTGAGCCCCTGAGTTAGGGCTGCTAACAAATGATGGTGTGGTCATGAAGATGGCAATTTACTAAGACACCCTCGATTCAGAGTCCTAGCCCATCCTTAGCAGCTGAGGACTAAAATTTTACCCACGAATGGAAATGGAAAATTCCCAGGAAGATAAAGTTAGCCAAATAAACAGATTGGAGGAATACTTAGGGGGTCTTATTTTATGTTGTGATGGTTGTTCTCTAAACTGAAGCACATAAAGAATAACACCTATCTGAAGTATGCTTGAAAAGTTTGGCATTAAAGTTTTGTGGTTTTGGGGGGGTTTTTTTGTGAGGCAGATTGGCCCTGAGCTAACATCTGTTGCCAATCTTCCCCTTTTTGCTGGAGGAAGATTGTCAGTGAGCTAACATTTGTGCCAATCTTCCTCTATTTTATGTGGGACGCTGCCACAGTGTGGCTAGATGAGCAGTGCTAGATTCACGCCCAGGATCCAAACCTGCAAACCCCAAGCTGCTGAAGTGGAGTGGAAACACTTAACCACTATGCCACCAGGCTGGCCCCTAAATCTCAAATTTTTACCAAACCAAGTTCAACGAGTTCTTTACAGATGGCAGGCACTTTCATCCATTCAATAATCCAATATCTTGGAGATGTATAGCAGGCACTGGACTAGGCCCTAGGAAACAAAAATGAGTCAGACAGACAGGGCTCTGGCCCTCATGAAGTTGACATCCTCAAGGTTGGGACAGACAATAAAGTGGCAAGCAAATAAATAAGACAAAATGAAACATATATATAAAATTTTAAAACTGCAAGAAAGTGGAGTGTATAGGTATTACAATAGAAAATAACAGAGGATTTCTACCTATATAGGGTGATTGAGGAAGGCTTCTTCAAGAGGGTGATATTTAGGCTGGAATATGAAGAATATTAGGTTTTTGAAAGGGATGGAGGTGGGGTAGGGGCAGCATTCCAGGCAGAAGGGCAGAAAATGCAAAGATCTTGAGGCAGGAATGAAATTGGTGTGCTTTAGGACTTAAGAAAAGGCCAGTGTGACCAAAACATAGTGAACGGCTTGAGGCTGGGAAGTACACAGTGGCTGGATCATAGAGGGCTTGGCAGGCCAATGTGAGGAGTTTGCATTATATTTTAAAAGCAACAGGAAGCTTTCAAAAGGTAACATGGTGGGGGTTGGGGGGGCGGGGCAGAGAGGAGTGTTGAAGAGAACCAAAGTGGAAGCAGGAGACTGGCTAAGACGCCATGTCAGTGACCCAGGCAAGAAATGGTGGCGGTTTGGATTGGGGTGGTGGTATTGGAAACGGAGAGAAAGACAAAAATCATTACACACTTTGGAGGTAGAACCAATAGAACTTTCTGAAAGATTAGGGGTAGGAGGTAGGAATTCAGGACAACTCCCAGATTTCTGGCTTGAAAATATGAATGTATGGTAATGGCATTTTTCGGGAAGACTGATGGAAGAATAGATTCTGAAGAAGAAATCAGAAAGTCACTTTTGGAAATGTTAAGTTGGAGATGCCCATGAGACACCCGACTACTCCTAGGCGGTACTATCTGTGGGCAAATAAAAACTTTAAAAGGTGAAAGACAACCCTAGCCCTTCTGTTTCTGCAGGTTGTCATCAGCCAAGGTGCTCATATTTATTAAGACGTTTGTGAAAGGTGAAAAGGGTTTTTAAGCTTATTCATATTTATTAGCATACTAAATCGGGAATTTTCACTGAATAATAAACTGGTTGGACGAAGGTGAACTTGGGCTTAAGTACTGAGGACTTGTTTCAAGGGCATCTTTAAGAAGACAAGTTTGGGATGTCATTTCTTTAGCCAAGAACCAAGAAAAAAAACAGAACAGTGTTCTAATTCTCTTCTTTTAATGATGAATACTCCTGTCTCGATAGTGACAGAATACTGGCGGGAGAGTGTGGGTGGATTTTGAAGGAAGCAAACCAAGCAGTGAGCTCCTTGAAAGCAGAAGAGCTGCTCTGAAAATGCTCCAGGGTAGGAACCACCTTCTCCCACTTTTCTTTTGTGGGGACAGCAGATCTCTCTGCCACTATGTGGAGACAGCGTTTATCTGGGACATTTTCCAAAAGTGTCTTGCAACAGAATCTTGCTATAAAGTTAAATTGTGTGAAACTAGCAATGATTCTTCTATCTGCAAGGGAGGCTAGAAATAGCCCAGACATAACAAAAGCAAAATGAGCACAATCTGTTTCCCATGTTCAAGACACTTTCTTTCCAGGAGGAAAGTAAAAGTTTGGAGTTTTTTAAAAACAAGACGGACGCTTATCATAGGTCTAGTCTATTAGTGGCCACAAGTATACAACTGATCATATTATTCTGGCCACATTTGTAACACATTGGTGGTGACAACATCACTTCAGGCAACAGAAATGATAGGGTTCTGGTCATTCAGTTCAGAGATATGGTCGATATAATTTTTCTTAACTTCACACTTTAGAGTCGGTTTTAATTTCAAGAATCACAGCTCAAAGATTTCTAAATTTACCTACTTACAAACCCCACCATTCCCGTTGGAAACAACCGCTGCGGCTCTGATAATTCACTCTGGTAAAGTGAGATGTGCTTTCCCTGGGGTAAAAACGGGCAAGATACACACCCTCTGCCTACCTCTCCTCCTCATCTCCTCATCTCCTGCTATTGTCCACATCACACTTTACACATTAGAATATACATGTAATCCACCCCCCAAGGGTGGGATGGACCTACAGACTTGCTTCTAAGGAACAAAACACAAAAAAAGAGATTAGTTTACAAGACTGTGACTTCTGTCTTGCTAGCCCTCCCTCTCCCACCTTCCTCCTCTCTCCTCCTCCCCCTCCCCCTCTCTCCTGCTGGCACTCTCCCTTGCCCTCTTCCTTGCTCACTCTGATGAAGCAAGCTGCCATGTTGTGAGTTGCTCTCTGAAGAGGCCTATATGGCAAGAAAGGGAGGGAGGAACTGAGGCCTCAGTCCAACAACCCATGAGGAGCTGAATCCTGTCAAAAACGACGTGAGTCGGGAAGCTGATCCTTCCTAGATAAACCTTGAGATGACTGCAGCCTTCCCAGTGATCCTGAGCCAGGGTCCCAGCTATGCCACATCCAGATTTCTGGAACATTAAAACTGTGAGATACAGCCATAAAAAAAGACAAAATCATCCCATTTGCAACACATGGATGGACCTGGAGGGTATTGTGCTAAGCGAAATAAGCCAGACTGAGAACGACAAAGACCATATGATTTCACTTATGTGTGGAATATAAACAAACACATGGACAAAGAAAACAGTTCAGTCATTACCAGGGAAAGGGGGGTGGAGGGTGGGCACAGGGGGTGAAGGGGAGCACTTATGTGATGACAGATAAGAAATAATGTACAACTGAAATTTCACAATGATGTAAACTATTATGAATCTCCATTTTATTTTATTTTTTTAATAAAGATTTTTATTTTTTTCCTTTTTCTCCCCAAAGCCCCCCAGTACATAGTTGTATATTCTTCGTTGTGGGTCCTTCTAGTTGTGGAATGTGGGACGCTGCCTCAGCGTGGTTTGATGAGCAGTGCCATGTCCGCGCCCAGGATTTGAACCAACGAAACACTGGGCCGCCTGCAGCGGAGCACGCGAACTTAACCACTCGGCCATGGGGCCAGCCCCTGAATCTCCATTTTAAAAAAAGTAAAAAAAAAAAAAAACTGTGAGATAATAAATGTGCATTGTTTTAAGCTACTATGTTTGGGGTATGTTGCTATGCAGCAGTAGAGAACTAATACACTCACCCGCAGGGTGGTTATAAGGACAAAGTGAGGTAATATAGAAAGTCCTCAGCAGAATGCCTGACACCACAGGAGGCACTGCACAACACTAGCTCTATTCTCCTTGCCCTGTCGCTCTATTTCCACTGCCACCACCACACTCCTAACACCCACCGCCTCATGTCTAGATCCTTGCAACAGGCTTTGCAACTGGTTTCCTTGCTTCCCTTTGTCCAGCTGGTTATCTTTCTTAAAAAACAAACAAACAAAACTTCAACAGCTCCCTATTCCTGCAAGGATAAAAACCAAACTGATAGTCAAGGCCCTCCAGGCTGTCCCCATTGTTTCCAAGCTACCTTCCCAACACTCTCACACCTCGTCACCACTCTATTAAGGTTAATCTATTCACTATCTCCCAAATACATTCCCAGCCTCTAACCTCACTAGTAAAATCCGACCCTTAGGGTACTTATTCCCTCTTTTCTGCTGAATTCCAAACCACCACTCCCCCTGCCCCAGCACTTCAGTACCATTCAAGACTTCCCTCCTCCACTAAGCTCTTCCAAACCTCACCACCCCACAGCAATCTTTTTCCTTCTCTAAATTAATATTTACTCATTTGGTTTTTAAAATCATCAAGATATAAAATCTGAGAACAGGCAGAAGCAACTTCAGAAAGCATCTGGTCCAAGCACTCATTTTATGGTAAAGAAACTGAGGCTCTGAGATGAAAGTGACACAACTCAATAGTAACAGGACCAGGACTAAAATTCAAACCTCAAAAGTTTCATGTCATTCAATTCTGAAAATATTTACAAAGTGTCCATTATGTATAAGGCACTATAAAACTTCAGCAGTTTCTACCAATATGCCATCCATTTATTTAATCAACAAAAAATTATTGAGTAGTATTTACCAGATACTCTGCTTAGAATAAAGACTTTGTCCATAAGGAATTCAAGGTAGTGAAAAATCAGAAAGTTAAAGCAACAATTGAAATATAGTTTGATAAGGTCTCCGACAGCAGGTTCTAGGGAGACTTAGAAGAAAATCACCTACATATTTAGTCCTTCACTCAACTACTCACTTATTCACTCAAGAGACAGATAGATAGATAGATAGACAGACAGATAGAAAGACAGATGATTGACAGAACTCCCAATTTCCTACGGAGAGCAAGTAAAAAAAGTGCTCTCTTGAAATAACTCATAAACAACAAACACCTGGAATGTCCATGTTACTATGAAAAATAATGTTTTTCTAATATGATATCAGATCTGCAAAATTGGCATTTGAAAAAAAAATCTTGAAATATGCATACATTATCCTTTTTTTACAGTCTGTGTTTGGGAGTTAGACAGACCCTGAGTGTCAAACACTCAGTTTGCTATTTATTTGCTGAGTGATCTTAGGCAAGTAGCTTAAACTCACTCAATTTTAATATTCTCATCTGTAAAATAGGTATAATACCTACCTTGCACGGTATTTGTGGGAATTAAAACATAAAGTGCCTTAATAAACTATAGCTATCCTGTCTTTCAAGTCATCAGTACAAAATATATAGGAACAAGTAACATAAAAATTGTGTTTGATAACTAAAACACATTCAGATTTTTTTAAGTGGGCCCTGCATTACTATCAAAATTTATCATAAAATTCCTGCAGTTACTAACTCTCCAAAATAAAAGTATACTCCTCTGAAAATGTCTCTAATAGAGTAACCACTGCGTAAGTCTTTTTGCTATTTTCAGGAGGAAACAGTCTGAGAATACATTGTGTATTAGTTGCTATGTGGAGAGAAAAATAAAACCCTATAAGAAGTAGAATACTAAAGAGAACACGAGAGAGAACAGTTCTTTGTGCAAAGCAAGTAAATACATTCCTGTGGATTTAGTCATGAGCAAAAGACACCAGAGATGAATGCCAAGAATACAGTTCAACTTAATCAAGTAAGTTTAATGATCAGAACAAAATGGGATCAATTAGGAAAAACTGTATACAAGAGATGCTTTACAGAGTAATATATCCTTTTCATGTTGATTATTTTAATAGGGTTTAATATATGTGATTATCCTTCAGTCTTCCGAGTTAAAACTGTTCAGGTGGCCGTAGGTCTGGAAACATGCACAAATATTAATAATAAGTAGTTTACCGATATTCCATGATTTGTTCAACATGCTGTTCCTCACTAGCAATTCATAGTTTAATAAGCTGTGCAAAATTTCAATGAACGATATGCAGTAAAGCAGCATTTCCATCAGTCCTTGTACATCCATTTACAATGCACTGCCTCAGATGATTTGTGTGTCTAATTTTCACTGAATAAACTTGGGCCTGAAGCATACCCTAGAACAAACAGTCAAGGAATACACGTTGTCTACATTTCCAGACTCTGTGATCACCTGTATTTTATTTGTTTAAGATTCACCTACTGTAAGTCTTATAAACACTTTTGCCATTTATATTATATCAAGAGAAAAACGAATACTAAAAATGAGATAATGAAAAAACAAAAATAGATTTCTTTTGCTTTCAAATAATTCTACACCAAAACATTTTGCTGAAATGAAGTGATTTTTAACCTACAGATGAAAGACTCCTAAGTAATACTCAGGATACATTACAAATTTGGTTTTAGATAAATTTCAATTTAAAACAGGTCTTACTGACAATTTCAATAAATTAGGCACTCAAGAACTCAATGTGGAGGTCCAACAACTATGTGATGATTTCTTAACAGTCCGAGGGGAAAAAGATCTTTTTCAAATATGGAAATCAATTAAATCTTTCTATAGTATCTACCCCTAAGACCTATTCTCCTTTATAAACTACAATGTTATTGTCAGTTTCATATACTTTCACTTTATAAAGAACACCCACAGGAAGAAATTTCTGGAGGTTTTCCCAGATATATACAGCTACATTTTCTGTTGTGCTGTAGAAGAAAAGAAAAGAAGATCAAAAGGCAAATAAACAAAATTTCATGTTTAATAGTTACAGAGAACACAAATTCTAGCTTTTAAAAGATATCGTTAAACTAAAACTTTAGAAATCACACAGTCATCAGACAAAATGTTAAAATCAATTCTTCTTCCTTACTGTCTATACATAAGGCAAGACAGTCACACTCACCTTACAATATCTGCAAAGTATGGCACATCCAGATCCAGATTCTTATGATCAAGGGGCTTCATAATTGCCTCCTTTAGACAAACAAAGGAAAAACATCATTGATTCCATTTATGACTCTTAATTCCAAAGTGTTCCACCTTTGCCTCTAAACCTTACCTGATCATTTAGCCGCTAACTCAATACTTGTAAGTACTACATCTGTGTCTTACAAACCAATCTTACAAAGTTTAAAGTTGTAAAATAAAGTAAGGCCCAGCTCTCCATAATGACTGGTTATCCTCATTACTGCATGCAAAGAGGTAAGACACCAAAAAGTAGAGAAGAACTCACTGGAGCTTTCTCATAACGAGCCATTGTGATTCATAATTCAGTTTAACACTTCTTGAATTCTGTCCCAAAACCTACCAGAAATACTTCTCCCTAAAGTCTCACCTTCAGCATAATGCCACAATGTTTTAGGACAAAGATCCAGTGAATACTACATTTTTATAAAGCAGGCTAAGACTGAAATTATGTAAGTGGTTCTAAATTTCTGCTATAAGAAGTAACTTAAGAATGATCTTGGGCTTTAGGAGAAAAAACCTAAATACATAAAGACTGTTATTGTTTCCTAATGTTTATATACAGTCATGCACCACGTATAATCACATTTCAGTCAACGATGGACCACACATATAATGTTGGCCTCATAAGATTAATACCATATAGCCTATGTGTGTAGTAGACTTCACCATCTAGGTTTGTGTAAGCACACTCCAGGCACTCTACGATGTTTGCACAATGACAAAACTGCCCAACAGTGCATTTCTCAGAACATATCCCTGTGGTTAAGGGACGTGTGACTGTACACAAACATAATGTTTTTCTTTGTCAATGGCAAGAATTGTAACTGTCTCATCCTTTCTAAGTTTTTACTTTCAGCTGTCATACAAAATCTAAGCATTTGTGAAACAATCTAAGTTTCCATATGGTATAGTTCCAAGAAGGGTACTTTAATAACAATAATAGCAATCATTTTTTGAGCAAAACCAGAATCATATAAAAAGATAAGCCCTAAACCAAACAACCTTTAAAATAGATCAAACAATATCTACGTGGATATCAAGAAAATAAATATCTTTGTTTTATCTTCAATTCTAGTTCAGGTCCCAACTTTTCCATTGAAGCCTGTTCTACAGGGCTCTTTCTAACTCTACCCTCCATGGCCATGATGAGCTACTTTTACTGATAGGAGTGTGTGGTGTCCTTCAGGTATACAAAGGTGGGAAAAAGTATAGAGAACCTGTCTAGTATTTAACCACAAGCTTGCTGGGGATGTCTCATATTCCTCATATTGTTGTCTTGTCTTGGACAATACTGTGTGTATATGTCCCCAGTAAGTGCAAGAACTCTGTCTTTATAGCTTTCCTAAAGTACTTTGAACACAGTGCTGTTTGTTCATTCTTCATTCTCTTATTCATTTATTCAACCAACACTTATTAAGCACTTATCATTCTGTACCTGCTAGAAAAGGCAACACAAGCACTCTGTGAGTAAGGGGTATGTCTCAGGCATCTTTGTATTTCTAGTACTTAGCTCAAAGACTGAGGCAAAGTATGCAAATATATGGATTATAAGTAATGTGAAAGTAAGGATTATTAATAACAGCATTTTTATGAAACAAATGTCAAATTTTAGAACAAAAATAAGGAGCAGAGCTGAAGGGAAGAACCAAAGAAACAGGCGAAATGAGGGCATAATAAAAATGAAGCTGGATAGGACATCTACTCCCAGCTTTGTAAAGGACTAACCACACGACCTAGGGCAAGTCAGTGAACTGTCCAGCGTCTCTCAGTCTTAATCTATAGAATGAAGAAATTGGTCTAGATAATCTCTAGACAAGAACTCTATAATGATGCAATCAGTAAGCCCTTTATCGCATAACTTCTTTTGTGTCATCCCTCTGACGAAGTGCCCCAGTGAGTTTATAATAAAGCTAGAGTGAATGACACAGGTTCGTGTTAAAAATCTGTGACCAAAGGCATAAGGAAAATTCAGAGAAGGGAAAAAACCCTCAAAGAGAAAGTTGTATCTTGAAAGAAGGGTAGAATGTGTTAAATGGAGGAAATTAGGATACGCCAGCAAGAAATACAAGATTAATATGCCACATGTATTCCCATCATTGTCATACAACTGTGACTAATTTCCACTGTCACCCAAACACCTTTAGAAGAACACGAAAGTAGTTCCTCCAACTGCCCCCCCACTCCCACACCCAATTCCACTCACGAGGTCACAGAACCTCTGGAGACACTCGGCTGGGGAAGCAAAAAGGGGGCCATTAAATATTATACTTAGGGGGCAGCACATAATAAATATCCAATGTGCCATTACCTCCATATACTCTTTGAGGTCAGTCAAATTCATAACCATGCCTGTAACAGGATCAATCTAAAGAATAAACAACAAAGGTGAATATTACTATAATATGCTCTCTTCGTATTTAAACCTCTGGTAAATTATTAAAGGCTGTCCAAGGTGCAGAAATTGTGCCCACATCTGCCTTCCTCCCCAAGACAATCATCGATCTCAGCACAGAAACACCAAGTGCTCTAGGCAACCTGTTCATTATACTGCTCTTCTACCTGTCCATGCACAGCACAGTAAAGATGACACATTGGGAAAGGAAAGGTCTGGAATGGCAGCAGCTCACCATACACAAAGGTCAACAATGAAGCAATACTGATTTGAACAGAATTTTGCAACACAGAATCCATCACGTAGGCTGAAAGAGCGTCCAGCAATCTTCACAAACCATACAGATATTTTCAGCACGTACCTCTCCTTGTACTGTCACCACGACTATGGGAAAGAGAACAAAATACCAAAAAACCAGCATGACTTTCAACAGATTAACATCCAAGCACAAGTCTGGAACATAAATTAAGTATCAGATCTCTGGCCTGCAAAGCCGTATATTTTCCCCAAAACATCTTTTCTTTTAGTTAAGATCTTTTTATCAACTAAAGCAAGACTCAGCCAAGACAGAGGAGCTTAGAAGTAGCTTTGGGTAAGCAGAGGAGCTTAGCCAAGGCCAAAAAGGGCATAAATTCTGCTTATGATGTTGATGCACTGGGTAAGAAGCTCCATTACGTAGGCTCGAGATACTGCTCGATCACTGCCTGTAAAAGTAGAAAATGTACAGCAAGAAGTCCAGCTACACACTGAGCTAGTCCAACTCTGGGCAGTACGTTTCTGAGCAAGCACAACTATTACTGGGCCTAAAACACTTATCCTTTTACTCACGTGAATGTATACACAGTTTACAGCAATGCTTTGTAAATTAACAAGTGCTTGTATGAAGCATTTGAAAAATCTTGATGATTAAAGAGCTTTATAAATTAATAACTTTCATATATTTTTTCAGCTCCACACATACACCACTAGGTATTATGTGATAAATGAGTAAATGAGAACGAGAGGTATCACAGATCAAGTAAGAGGCGGTAACTAAACTAGAAATCCTGATCTTCTGCCACTTTTTCTGGTCCTTTTTCTCCACCATACCATATGCTGTGATGCTCTATGGCTTACGGAGCTGTTTTTTGACACCTCAGCTAGATCTCAATGAATCAAGTCTCTTACCCTTGCATAAATTAATTACTTTCTTGGAACACAGCTGGCAAAGTTTTAGACCCAATGTATTTTCCTGCCATACAGCATATTCCCAACCGATATTCCCCTTTTGCCAGTCATTATTTACTCAAAGAACACAATCTAATTTTAAAACTGGCCTCAGCGATACCTAATTAGAAGGAAACATGGTGCCAAAAGGATCTCATTATGCACACTAAGACCAAGGAAAAAATTATTTAAACCATTTATTTTTTTGGACTATCTGTAACAGAGCAGACAATTGCAAGGTAACTCTTAAGACATATCCAACCAAGGCAACAGATCTTTTCATTTTGAACTTCCACTGAACTTCTCATTCAAGGCTCAAAGCATTCACGCTCTGCTCTGTCCACAAGGCTTCCTACTCACTCAGACCACGTTTGCCGAACACTCTTTCACCCTTATTGAAAGGGCTAAAATTTCATCAGTTTTTCTCTCACCTTTATAATTGTGCCCATGGCCATTTGGATTGTTGCATTTCCCAAAGAGTTTCAAGTTTTCTTCATTACTCAGAGATTTGCTGAACAAAAAAAACAAAAAAAAAGTCAACACGACTCAAGTTCAGACACCTTCTCTATTCCCTTCATTTATTATTGGCTCTAGGCTTTGAAAAGCTTCACAATTTGTTATTACTTTAGCTCACCAAATGGAAAGCCATAAATCAATTTGATTTCATTACTCAGCTTTATGTTAGAAACCAGGGCATGCCCCCTAATTAGACTACAGCACCACACAAATTAGCATAAACAAATTCAACACTCTTTCACAGCAAGATTCCAACAACTGATCTGCTCAAGGCCCCTCTATTTTTCAACTCAGTAAACATTTACTGAACACTTACTACATACTAGGCACGGGACGAATGAAGTAAGGGCATACAATGACAAAAGAAGATGCTTGTCCTCAAGTGGCTTAAAATCTCATTCCTCCTGAAAAATAATTACACGACCTGGTATGTCTCCTCTTTCACAATCTTGCTTTATTAGGGCCTCAACTACTGCCTACTGACAACTTCACCAATCCATTGAGCGGTATTCAAACTAGGTGAAACTTCAAAATTATAATACTCAGCTGTTGTTCCAAATAGAGAACAATTTTCTTAATAGATTTTTATACCTAGACTTGTCCAGTCAGCTCTACATCTTCAGCGAGGCCTTATCACCCTCCTACGCTTGAGCTTTCTATTTTACAAGCCCTTTCTCTCTGAGACCCTCTTTATTATTTCCTCCACTTTCTCCTGCTCATCCACTTCTTACATTTAGAGTACTACAGCTCGCAAAGCTTCTGCACAAAATGATCCCGCTGTACCCTCCACAAAACTGGCCACATTGTACACTCCGGACAGAGGCAGCGACCGGTGCATGCTGATCCCGGCTGCATCCCCGTTACCTAGCACAAGACCAGACAAGCAGCAACAAACACCCGTCCAGTGAACGAACGGATGACCCTTGTCAGGGAGAAATTATTATCCTCATTTTAATAAGGAAACGGACGCTCAGAGCGTGGAGCTTGCTAATGAGCGGCAACACTCTGCTCAAAATCAACTCTTCAGTGCAATCGAGCCGCCAGGACGCTGGGTTCAAATCCCAGCTGTGCTGCTTGCTCTCAGAGCTGCCTTAGGAAACTGAACATCTGGGTGCATTTTATCTTCGGTAAAAGGTGCTTGTCTTGCTGTAATTGTGTCAGTTCCAGGAGCTAATGCTCCTGGCATGTAACCGTAGCTAACGTTTCTTGAGTGTACCGTGTTCCTGGCGCTGTGTAATCTGGGCAGGTTTAACTCCTCTGAACGTCCCCTTTGAGCTAAACTAGGGGAATCTAAGATTGGACAGAGAAGTTGCTTCAGGTCACAGAGGCAGCGACAGGAGCTGTTTGATTGCGCGCCCCGGCCGTGTCTCTCCGCAGTCGGCTGCGTTACCCCCCACGCAGCACGGCCTCCTCTGGAGCCCGGTCGACCCCAGATGTCTCTGTTACTGTGTCAAGGAAGCCAGGCGGCCGCACGAAGGCCCGAGTGCGCCCCGCCCACGCCTCGGTTCGCACCCGGGACCCCGTCCCCCAACACTGGCACTGTGCGCACACCCCACCTGTGGAGCCGGTGGGTCGCGCTGAAGGAGACGAGGCGGGACACTCGCGCCCGGCGGCGGCCGCAGCCCACCGCGCTCATGGCCTCGCAGGCCGCGCGGGCACCGGCGCCTCCCTCCTCGGCGCGCGCGGGCTCGGCGGGCGGGGCCTCCCCGCGGCTGCGCAGGGCGGGCGGCGACCCCAGAGCGCTGTCCGCTTCGCGAGGCGGCCGCGTCGTCGGGCGGCGGGGCTCCCTCTGCCGCCTGGAGGCAGTAACAGGTGTCCTTACTATCTAAATCTCTGGACACCAAGAGTCCAAATAGCTAGGTGTACCTTGGAGCGGTCAGATTAGGTGGGTGGGGTTTTAGTGTCCCTCATTTTTATGTCTGCTCAGCCTGAGGCCACGTCACGCGGTTAGGGTCAATCTGGACACACTCTGGGTCCTGGAGGGACCTCTTGGAACCACCCCTCCCACTCCCTACTAGAAAGCCCTGGGTTACAACAGAAACCTCCAGTGGCTGGTTACTCTGAGATGAGTCCCAGGGTCAGTGCGCTTAAAGCATAAAGGGAGCAGGAATTGGAGGGCATGTGTGGGACCACGTGGCTTTCAGAGATGATACTACCTTTGGACTAAAGATTCTTACTAAGAGAAATTCTCAAGCTGTTCTTATCAGCCACACGCATGCACGGACCCGTTTATCACTCTGGGTTGGCGCCATGTAAACACATGCCCCCGTGAACACACACAGCAATCCTCCGTCCAGTGTAGACCCCTCTGGAGTGATGAAAGTGTTGTGTTTCCTCTCATCTGCTCATAAGGAGTGTCCAAACTACTTACAGGTCCCAGTAAAATGTCACATCTTGTCTCCATTCATTCTTAAATATTTATTGAATATGTACTCTGTGGCTGGCACTCTTCCAGGCATTGGGAAGCATGGACAAAACCATGGGAGTGGTAGAAATATAAGTTCCAATGGTGATTTCTCTCAAATCTCTCCTGTCTCCAGCTATATGTTGTTTGCTCTGCATTAAATTATTTATGTGTTATGTGCAAACATTCTTCACACATTTTCAAATACTTTTCTGACCTCCCCCATTGGGCCGTAAAGAAAAAACTTCCAAGAATTATACACTTCAGAGATTTTTGAGATAGAGACTATCTAGTTCAGTCCTCTCACTCTACAGATAAGAAAACACAGGCCCATATAAGTGAATTACTTATCCAAGATGACTGATAAACAATATTTCCCAGGCATTGACTACATCAGATAAATACTCTTAACAACACCATAATACTCAGTGGTCACACAAACACTTTATTCATTCCAAAACAGTTGAAAGAATCAAATTAAAAAGTAAAAAGTAGAAGGAATTTCTGAGAAATTGCTTTACTTATTGACTTCAGGAAAAATTTAGTCATTGCATTTGAAGAGTTCTTGCTCTAAATTTTTTTATTAAAGCTAATTCTATATAAAGGTATTCACCAAATTCACTCTCAGTGATCCTGTTATGGTTGAATTGTCCCCCCCAAAAATTAATGTATTGAAGTCCTAACCCCCAGTACCTCAGAATATGACTTTATTTGGAAATAGGGTCTTTGCAGATGTAATTTGTTAAGATAAGGTCACTAGGGTGGACCCAAATCCCTTTTCCCCTCACTTGTGCACCACACACTCCCCTTCCTGAGTCTGCAGACAATGGCCAGTGATGAGTTGGCTGGAGAGAGGGGAAGAGGCCCTGCCTAGGTTTGAGTCTTAGTCATATGCTCACTCAATTTTATGAGCACTTTCTCCATTGGATTACCAGGCATACGCTCCCAGATTTTAAAATGTCATCAATCCTTTTTCGTCTTTTCCTTTAAGAACCTTATAGATGGTAGAGCCAAGGTAGAATTCAGGCATCCTTGGGTCAAAATTTTATGATTATACTGCTAACTTTTATATGTTTAAATTTCACTCCCTGTGTATCAGGATGGAGTAAAGGTTTACAAACAGAGGAAAGACGTGATCAGATCTGTGTACTTCCCAGATGTCAACTAGAGTCTCCTTGACCCTTCAGATTCAGAGAAGATCTAGATCAAACCTCCATGTCTTGTCTGGGGAGTACAATGCCTTTCCAAGGACTTCCGTGAAATAGCAGATGATTTATGTTCTTATGGCTACCTCAGCCTCTAAGCTCCCACATCTGCTACATTCACTCTGTTGAGGCATCTTCTTCCCATTCTGTAACTGCTACTGTTGTTCTGTATCTCACCAACCCAGATACAAAACTTGGAACTTTTATTTTATTGCCACAATGTAAACCCCCACACGTGGCATTTGTGTGTATGGAACACTTCATTAAAGCGGATAGAGTTTGTGACGTTTATAATAACTCAAGGAAAATTGAGAAGCAATTGATTATGTTGGTCCAGGACTGTGCAGTGAGCCTAATGAGGTGACTACATGTTTGGGGGGCTTCTCCAGCAACATTCAGCCTGCACAGGGAGCAAGGACAGTTTAACTGGCCCAGGGTTGGAGTTTAGCGGAGGGAGGGGATATAACTGGAGGAAAAGGGAACAAGGGATTTTGAAGGCCTTAGCAAGAGTGTGGCTTAAGTGATAGACCTAGGCTGATTCGAGCTGTTGGTAAAAACTGGGGAGGGTTAGAAATGTGGAGATTATATGGTCTCTAGTGCCACCTGTTGCCCAACTAACTGAAGAACTATCTACTTTTCATCAATCTCTGAAGAACTATACATCTGGAGATTAGAAGAAATGCCTGATTTTAGTGATGTCCCTCAAAAGAACACCCTATGCGGGGTGGGAGGTGGTAGTGGGGGTTCAAATGCAGTGGCATCTGCATGGACAGCACAGAAACAGCCAGTTTAGAAGAAGCCTCCAAGAATGACATAGCTGGCTTCCTGTTGTCTGTGAGTACCTTGGGACCAGTGGCAACAGGCAGGCTGGGATGGAAAAAACATGTTACTTTTCAGATCTATATTCATATTCTACTATCTATGATTATTTGTATTTCTCCTCCTAAGTGTGAGGACCTCTGTCACCCGCCTATCTGGTGGTGGTAATGACCCAGTTCTAGTTTTTCTTTCATGTATTCATATTACATAGAGGAAGATATGTCTAGTAAATATAAATTTAAAACTCTCTTCAAAAGGTTGTATCAACACTTGCTTAATGTTTTCAAGGAAGAGTCTGAAGAAAATATAAACCCATAATTATCTCATGAATTCTGTTTCTAATAGAAATTTAAAACCCAGTTATCTATGGTTTGAAAGGTAAGATGCCCTTTTTGCTCTCTCTTCTGTACAGAGCACATTCATTTTAAACGTAGTTCCCAGATCTTGTGGTTGTTCCATCAGATGTTTACGAAGGTGCCGTGGAACCCATAAGGCATTTGCACAGGCACCTCTGCTCGGCCCAGTTCTTCAAAGTTCTTGGCATCCAAGACTAGGAGAAAATTGCTTTCATTCTAGAAAAGGAAAGATAGTACTGAAAATTCCTTTTTTTTCCCCATCAAAAATCTATCTCCTCCACTGGGCTGTAAAGTCACTAAGGGAGAGACCATGTCCTACTCATCTTCATATCTATCCCCAGCTCTGAGCACAGTGCCCTGCCTATCCATTCACTGAACGTTTGTTGAATTGGTAAACTAGACTGAAAAAGAAATTATGGTGAAGAAGTTCATATCTAGAGCAAAAAAATTAAGTTGTTTACATTAATCACCTTCATAGGATCTCTTTGAGTTTAAGGATTTTTTTTTTTTTTTTTTTTTTTGGCTGAAGAGGCTTCACCCTGAGCTGACATCTGTTGCTAACCTTCCTCTTTTTGCTTGTGGAAGATTTGCTCTAAGCTGACATCTGTGCCAACCTTCCTCTATTTTGTATGTGGGTCGCCACCACAGCATGGCCACCAATGAGTGGTATGGGTCCACACCTAGGAACCAAACCTGGGCCACCAAAGTGGAACACACAGAACTTAACCACTAGGCCACAGGGGCCAGACTCGCATGATCTTTCTACCTGCCCCTTTTCAATCTCTCAAGAGACATAGAAATTCTTTCCTCCAAATCAGAAATGCCTCCATTTCATGTTACTGTGGAGCTGTTCAAAAGGTAGCATTGCAGGGCTGACTGAGAATTTCCCTGGCCTAATTACAGGAGTGGCAAGTACATGTATGAGGACTAAGTTCTCCTAAACCCATGGCAGACATTACTAATTGACCACAGCATTTTTCTCACCAAACCCTTAAAAAGCCTCAGAATCCTATACCCCAGGCAGCCACCAATAATTGATCAAAACTGGTACTCAAAGTGAACCTATTTGCCATAAGATTGCCCTAGATGAGAAGTTAGATATCAATATTATTGAAACACTAGGTCAGGGCTTGCCACATTAGACTTTTGGGTCATTCGATTGGAATTGGCAGCATAGAAGATGGTATGAATATTAGACCAGAAGTCAGAAGATTAAGATTCAAATTCTGGCTTTACCACCATGCAATCTGTTGCAAGTCTTGGCTTCCTTAAGTTACAAATTCCACATGTGTAAAATGTTATCCCACAAACTCATTTTGATCACTAAATCAGATAATACATATGAAAGTAGTTTGTAAATAAATTCCTATGCAAATGTAAATTACTACCATGGTTCTACAAATAGAACTTTAAAATAACAATAAAGTACGGATTATGATAAAAGAGTATGTAAATAGTAAGGAGAGGAACAGAAGGGAGATTGTGCCATAATGGAATCAAAATCACCTATCAATAGCATCACTAAATATAACCCTCAAAGGGCTCAGTGCTCATTTTCTTTCTGACTAGTGATAGTGAAATACATTTACCTGGTTGGGAGTGATCACCACGGAAAGAATAACCCCACCATCTTCTTCATTGGCTCCTGGTACTGGAACAAAAACAGGTTCTGAGGGATAAAAGCCATCTTCTCTCCAAACCTGTAAATCCCAAAAAAAGGATCTGATAAAAGGCTGGTTATGAGCTGGAAACTTTCTATAGCTTTTGTCACTCCCAGCATGAATTGGGCTGTCAATGTAATATTCCAACTGTAAAAGAATCAGGCTCCCTGAGTTGAATATAGGCTAGAGAGAGGGAGCTTTTGAGCTGCAGATTCCATGATCATCAAACACAATTTGTATAATTATAACTTCCCACCAACCTGAAATATAGGCATCCCAACAACCTTAACCCCACGATTTCTCTAAAAGTAACATCATGCACAGAATTGTTTTTCTGGGCTTGTGGTTCATTGAGATGCTTTAGAGGGAACAGACTCCTAACCTAGGTGATCCCATGGTTCTCAAACTTAACAAAAGCAAATGGCTGAGCTGCTTAAATACTAAAGAATCACAAGAGCTACCTTAAACAAAACAGAAACTACTTCGACGGTCTTTTAAGAGTTCAGGAAAGGAAAGAGATTTTCCTTACCTTCAGTGTCTTGTTTACCACATCAACCTTGATCAGCGAATCCCCCACCAGATGCCGAAAGCCACAGCCATAGAAGAAATGATACTTTTTGCCACTGAATTGGCCATAGTTGATCTGGGGAAATTCAACACCTCCTTGCTCCTCTAGGTCCTCGGGATGCAGATTTTCATAAGAGCACCAAATCTAAAAGAGGTTCCAAAGGATTTGTAGTAATTTTTAATTCTCACTTATTTTCTTCAGTGTAGGTCAGTGAGGGGCTAATACACTATAAAAGTTTGTGACAGGGCTTGGAAACGGCAGTCCTACGTCATTTTTCACATTGTTCCTCTTTCTATCATATATATGAATACATAAAAGATTATTGGGTTTGGTGACTAAGCTGTCAAATGGCACAGGAGGGGCAAGTGGGCTTTTTATTCTACTAAAGCTAAGACATTGACAGCTCCATGACGATGTGCCTGTGATAAGCACAAATTACCTAAAAGGTTGGGCTGGTCCATACCAATCTCAAATACTTAGACATTTCATAACCATTAGAAAGTTGCATACATCTGTTTCAAAATACAAAAAGGATAGGTAAACACAGTGCTCACTCCCACCCAGAATTCTGCGGTTCTTGTGCAAGCAATGTTCCATAACCTTACCCTGTTTAGTTGCATGTTACGAAACTTACTGGGCACCGAACATTGTGGAGAAAAACCAATGAAAAAACTAATACTGTTAAAGTTCAAAGTCTTAGTGTAATGTCCATTCACAGCATACCTTTCCATCAGCCTGTTTCACAGCACTGGCCGAAGAATAGGACAATGGGCTGAGGTTCTTTCCTTCAGGGGCATCCAAACTGACATGTAAAGGCAAAACAAATCTTCGAGGGAAAGACTTGGCTGCTGAATTATAGACCTGTTCAGGAAAGAGAAATAAACAGATGAGAAAATTGTCATTCATAGGATAACAGTATGTCCCAGTAATTTAGACCCGGTCAACATTATTGGCATTCCTAAGTAATTGTGTAAATGATAATTTTCATTCATTCATTTGTTCAACAAGTATCTGTTGAGTACCTACCATAGGCCAAGCACTGTTTTAGACACTGGGAATACAGCAGTGAACAAAACAAAGTCTCTGGCCTCATGGAATTTATATTCTAGTGGAGAAAGAATGCTGAGAAATAAGAAATAAAATATACGCTATTGGGGTCGGCTCAGTGGCACAGCAGTTAAGTGCGCACGCTCCGCTTTGGCAGCCTGGGGCTCGCTGGTTCGGATCCCGGGTGCAGACATAGCACCACTGGCAAGCCATGCTGTGGTAGGCATCCCACATATAAACTGGAGGAAGACGGGCACAGATGTTAGCTCAGGGCCAGTCTTCCTCAGCAAAAAGAGGAGGATTGGCAGCACATGTTAGCTCAGGGCTAATCTTCCTCAAAAAGAAAATATATATATATATATATGTTATTAATTAGTGTCAAATAAACAAATGATTATATAGCCCAAGGTCTGACAGTGATAAGTGCCATTAAGAAATATAGTGCAGGGTGAGAGACTAGAGAGTAACAAGGGGTGCTTCCTTCGTCAGGTTTGGTCACGGTAAACCTCTGTGCAGAAAAGGACTAATTTAGCAGACCTCAGTTGCTCAAACCCTGCACATTCTCAGGAAAAGCCTGTTTTCATGACTGGTCCTTGGCTGGCACCTGGAAACCGAATTCTTGGAATATTCTGTCTGATAGTGGTTTTGCACGCCTGAGGCGTTGAGTCACACTGTACTTGTTTGTCCAGATAGTTTGTGATAACAATGTGATTTATAATGAACACTTGCTTTCCCTCTGGGAGTCTGGAGCTTCAGGAACTGAGGTTACTCATGTAGGGGCTATATGCCTACGTGCTGATCTCCAACAAAAACCCTGGACAACCAGCTTGGGTGAGCTTCCTTCGCAGACAACATTTCACACATGCTGTCACAACAAATTGCTGGAGGAATTAGACGTGTCCTGTGTGACTCTACTAGGAGACGACTCTTGGAAGCATGCACCTGGTTTCCTCTAGACTTCATCCCATGTGCCTTTGCCTTTTGCTGATTTTTCTAGGACCTGTGAGCCCTCCTAGTGAATCATCAAACCAAGGAGTGGTCTTGGGGACCACCAACACAGTCTCTCTGCAGAGATGGTGTTTAAGCAGGAGACTCTAATAAAATAAGTGAATTTTTCTGACAATAAGAATGCTTAAAACACATTTTCCTCTCTTGAAATACTGTAAAATGGAGAACAAACCGTGCCTTTTCCCCTCATATACCTAGTCCACGTTATCTCCATCTCATGCCAAAATGTTTTTACTGAGCAAAGATTTAGCGCCATTTTTAAGTTTCATAAAGAGTTAGCTTTTAAAAAATTACTTTTAAATTTATTTAGATGTATTTCTCTTTTGCAAAACTATAGCTGAACACAAAGAGATTTCCAATAATGGTGGATTAGGTAATGTGGATCAACTGTCCCATTGAGAACAGCTAGAAAAGCTAGAAAAAATGTTTAAAAAAAGCTACTTGAAGGCATTGGTGAGCTAAAAAGGCAGTGAAGAACAATGGGGCAGAGACTTGGGAGGAGAAGAAAATCCACAGAGACATACTAGATATTGGGGGCAACTTTTCCCCTAAGCACATCAGCTGCTTTTAGGAAAAGGCAGCTGAAAGGCTGAGAAAAATAAAAGAATTTTTTAATTAAACTTTTTTATTTTGAGCTCACTGCAGATTCACATGCAGTTGTAAGAAATAATACAAACAAATGTACAATTGATTAAAAACTTGGCAAAAGACTGGAATAGACATTTCACACAAAAAAAATACAAATGCCCAATAAGTACATGAAAAGATGCTCAATATCATTAGTCATTAGGAAATGTGAATCAAAACCACAATGAAATAACACTTTACATCGTTAGGATGGCTATTACTAGGGGGAAAAGAACAGAAAATAACAAACGTTAGTAAGAATGTGAAAAAAGTAGAACCCTGTGCATGCTGGTGGGAAGGTAAAATGGTGCAGCTGCTATGGGAAACAGTTTGGCAGTTCCTCAAACAGTTAGATATAGAATTATCATGAGATCCAGCAATTCCATTTCTAAGTATATGCCAAAGAGAAGCGAAAACAGGGACTCAGATATTTGTATGCCAATGTTCGTAACAGCATTATTCACAAAAACCAAAAGGTGAAAATAACCCAAATGTCCACCAACAGATAAAGAGATAAACAACATGTGGTATACACATATAATGAAATATTATTCAACCTTAAAAGGATGAGATTCTGATACATATTACAACATGGGTGCCCATTGAAAAGATTATGCCAAATAAAATGTCAGACACAAAAGAACCAATCTTGTATGATTCCACTTATATGATGTACCTAAAATAGGCATATTCATAGCAACAGAAAGTAGAATAGAGGCTACCAAGGGTTGGGGGTGGGTGTGAGGGTAGGGGCGGAGGGGTGTAGAATAGAGAGTTGTTATTCAGCGGATACAGAGTTTCTGTGTGTGATGATGAAAAAGCTCTGGAAATGGATAGTGGTGATGGTACAACATTGTTAACATACTTAATGGTACTGAACCGTACACCTAAAAATGGTTAAAAGGGTAAATTTTATGTCATGTATATTTTATCACATTAAAAAAATGCAGAGAGAGCCCATGTATCTTTCATCCATTTTCACCAATGATAATGTCTTGCATAACTACAGCACAATATCAGAACTGGGAAATTTACATTGATATAATCCATCAAATTCATTCAGATTTCATCAGTTTAACATACACTTGTTTGTGTGTGTGTGTCTATTTAGTTCTGTGCAATTTCATCATGTGTAAATTCATGTGATCACCACACAACACTCAAGATACAGAACAGTTCCATACATACACAATGAAATACTACTCAGCCATAAAAAAAGATAAAATCTTGCCATTTGCAACAATATGGATGGACCTTGAGTGTATTAGTCTAAGCGAAATAAGTCAAATGGGAAAAGACAATTACCATATGATTTCACTCATGTGGAAGATAAACAAACAAACATACAGATGTGGAGAACAGATTGGTGGTTACCAGAGCGGATGGGGGGTGAGGGGAGGTGAAGGAGTAAAGGGTCACATGTGTAAGCAACAGATGGCAACTAGACTTTGGATGGTAAACGCGATGCCGTCTATACAGAAGCTAAAATATAATGTTGTACACCTGAAATTTATATAATGTTATAAACCAATGTTATCTCAATAAAATAATAAAATTAAATTAAATTTTAAAAAAGATACAAAACAGTTCCATCACCACAAGGATCCTTCATGCTACCCTTTTATAAGGATATAGCCACACCAACTCCCCCACCACTTGATCCTAATGAGAAGAGATTTTGATAGTTCTGAGGAGCTAGAGAGACAAAAGTTGGAGTTCAGGGTCTGCAAAGAAGGGGATGCCCTGATAAACCTCTAACTCTTTGCGTCAGGACCACTTAGGTCTGCACCCTAGGAGTAAAAATAACTAGAAATACTCCAGCTCTTGCCGAGACTGTATCCTCACTCAAATTATCTCAACCCCTATAAATAGATTAAGAATATCTGGAATTGATAATGTATCCTAGCCACCTGCCAGAAGCAAATGAAAATCTTCTCTGTGGGAAGATAACATCATCCTGGGTCTCAAAATATCTCCACAATTTTTCAAACCCAATATTCCATATATGATAAAAATTAACCAGCACATGAGAAGACAAGAGAGTATGATAAAAAGAAACAATAAGACAAAGAACAGATGCTAGAAACAGAACCACAGGGGATCCAGATAATAGAGTTATCAGACTTTATTCTCAATATGTTGGAGGAAATTCCTTTCAACTGAGAATTGTAGCAGAGAACTAGAAATTATAAAGGAGAATCAAATCAAAATTCTAGAACTGAAAAATGCAATGAGTTTAAGAACTTAGTGGCTAGGTTTAACAGCAGAATAGACACGGCTAAAGAGAGAATGTTTGACTGTAAGACAGATAAGAAAAAATATCTTTAGAGAGAGAAAAGGATGGAAAATACTAAAAATAACATAAGCAACAGAGGACAGAGTGTAAAGGGGTAACATATGTGTGCTGCAGTCCCAGAAAGAAAAGAGACAAAGGTTTTACCAGATGTAATAGTTGGAGAAATAAGGGGTGAAATTTTTCAAAACTAATTAAGGACATCAAACCATAGATTCCAGACTCCCTAAACCTCCAAGTAAAATAAATCAAAATAAAACCATATTGAGAGATATCATTAACTACAGAAAATCAAAGAAAAGATCTTAAAAACAGTCACAGCGGAAAAAAGATCAACTTTAAAGGTGCAAAGCTTAGACTGACAACTGATTTTTTAACAGAAATCAGAAGATAATAAAATGGTGACCTTATAGTGTCAAAAGAAAATAACAAACAACCTAATTCTTTATCCAATGAAAACATCCTTTAAGAAAGAAGATAAAATAAAGACATTTTTTTTTTAAGATTGCCACCTGAGTTAACAACTGTTGCCAATCTTTTCTTCTCCTTTCCACTTTTTTCTCCCCAAGTCCCGCCAGCACATAGCTGTATATTTTAGTTGTGGGTCCTTCTAGTTGTGGCACATGGGACGCTGCCTCAGCATGGTCTGACAAGCGGTGCCATGTCCACACCCAGGATCCGAACCAGTGAAACCCTGGGCCCCGAAGCGGACCGTGCAAACTTAACCACTCGGCCATGGGGCCGGCCCCAAGACATTTTTCTGACGAGCAAAAACAGATTTCATCACCAGCATATCTGAACTAAAGAAAATACTGAAAGATATTCTTCAGTCAGAAAGAAAATGATTCCATGTGGAAGCTCAGAGAGTTTGGAAGGAATTAAGAGCAATAGAAAGGTAGAGATGTGGGTAAAGGGGTAGTATGGGTAATCAAGATTTTACATAAAGCCACACTAATAATAATGCCTTATAGGGTTTAATAGAGAGAGAGAATTAAAATACACAAGAACGGTAGCATAGAAATCAGAAGTAGAGTAAATGGAGTAAAGTGTTCCTAAGTCCTTGGATTGTCTGGAAAGAATTAAAAGAACCAATTTATAATATATTGTGTTAAATCAAGGATGTATACCATAATCTCTAAAATAACTACTAAAAGAATGTATAACTATCAAGCTAATGGGCGAGGGTGGGGTGAAGTTTGGGGGAGGGGGGGTGGAAAGGAAATAAGAAAATATACTCAAACAATCCAGAGAAGGCAAGAAAGGAGAGAGAAAAAAAACTAGTGACACAAATAGAAAGCAAATAGGAAGATGGCATATTTAAATTCCAATATATTGTTGATTCGTTCAAATAAATGCCCCAATGAAACGTTAAGAATTGGCACAATAGAGCCACCCCTGACGGCCTAGTGGTTAAAGTTTCATGTTCTCCACTTTGGTGACCTGGGTTCTCTTCCCAGTCACAAAACCACACTACCTATCTGTCACTTGCCACGCTGTGGTGGCAGCTCACGTAGAAAAACTAGAAGGACTTACAACTAGGATATACAACCATGCTTGGGGTTTTTGGGAGAAGAAAACAAAGAAAGAATTAGCACAATGGATTTTTAAAATATATGCTGCTTACAAGGTACACATCTAGAAAGATTAAAAGTAAAAGAATGGAAAAGTTACAGCATGCAAACATTAAGCAAAAAGTAGACTTCAAAGCAAAAAGCATTACTCAAAGATAAATGTTCAATAAACTAGGAAGGGAAAACAATTCTAAATTTGTATGTACTTAATAACAGAGCACCAAAATATATAAAGTAAAAATTAGCATAACTATAAGGAGACAGAAAAATCTATACTCCAAGTAAGAGATTTTAATATACCTTTCATGTTATATGATAACTGATATAATAGAGATCAATAAAAATAGAGAAGATTTGAATAATATTAACAAATATGACCTAATTGACACATATAAAATACTGCATCCAAAATCTAGGACATATATTATTTTAAGTACACATAAAACATTTAAAAAATGATCTTGGGGGCCAGCCTGATGGCACAGCGGTTAAGTTCGCACGTCCCGCTTCTCGGCGGCCCAGGGTTCGCTGGTTCAGATCCCAGGTGTGGACATGGTACCGCTTGGCACACCATGCTGTCCCTACCAGGTGTCCCACATATAAAGTAGAGGAAGATGGGCATGGATGTTAGCTCAGGGCCAGTCTTCCTCAGCGAAAAGAGGAGGATTGGCAGTAGTTAGCTCAGGGCTAATCTTCCTCAAAAAAAAAATGATCTTATGCTGGGCCATAAGGCAAATCTCAATAAATTTTATGTTTAGAATCATACAGCAAAATTAAGCTAGAAATCAATGTCAAAAAATAACTAGAAAAGTGCCCATATGCTAGAAAATTGAAAGACACATTTCAAAGAAGAAATCTCAATAAGATTTAGAAAATACTTTCACTGAAAAGTAATAAAAATAAAACATAAAACTTGTGAGATGCAGCCAAAGCTCTTTAGAGTGAAATTTTTTTTCTCAAAGGTATATTTTGGGGGGAAAGGATCAAAAATAAAGGATCCATACCCTTAGAAAAAGAACACTAAATTAAACACAAAGAAAGTAGAAAAGGAAATAATTAAGAGCAGAAATCAATGAAACTGAAAACAAACAGACATTTAAGAGGATCAGCTAAGCCAAAAAGATGGTCCTTTGAAAAGCCTCATTAAATTGCTAAGATCCTGGCAAGCCTAAACAAACAAAAAAGGCAGTCAGTAAAAACAACCATATTAGAGATAAAAACAGGGAATATCAATTAACCCTACATACATTTTTTAAAAACATAAGATGATATTATGAATAACATTAGGTCAATAAATTTGAAATTTTAGACGACATGGATAAATCTCTAGAAAAACACAATTTGCCAAATCTGACACAATAAGAAATAGAGAATCAGAATAATCCTATATTATTAAAGAAATAGAACTCATAATTTACGATCACCTATTAAGAAATTAATAGGTAGATCTTTACTGTTGAATTATCCCAAACATGTAAGAAATATTGCCAATCTTATATATTTTCATACAAAGAATAGATAAGAGAACAATTTCCAACTCATTTCATGAGAGCAGCAAAACCTTAACACCAAAACCTAACAAGGACATTATAAGGAAGAAAAATTACAGGGCAACTTTATTCATGAAATACATGCAAAAAAATCCTAAACAAAATATTAGCAAAGCAAACTTAGCAATATATTAAAACAAAAATACAGTGGAACCAATTGGAATTTAGTTCAGGAATGAAAGGTTAGTTAACACTCAAAAACCAATCAATAGCTGTTAGAAATTTTTTTAAAATCAATCAGTGTGCTTCACCACATCAATGGAATAAAGGCTAAGTCGTGTGATTCTCTCAATAGCACAGAAAAAAATTTGATAAAATCTAACGTCCATCTATGATAAAAATTTTTAGTAAACTAGAAGGGAACTTTCCTAATTGAACAAAAAGTATCTTTAAAAAAAATATTTTGATAACTGATGTCCACACAAAACAATAGGGAAGAATAGGTGGAACATGGTATTTTTAGGGCAGTAAAACTATTCTGTATGATACGATAATGGTGGATACATGACATTATGCATTTTTCGAAGTCCATAGAACTGTACAATACAAAAAGTGAACCCTGATGTAAACTATGGACTTCAGTTAATAATAATGTATCAATATTGGTTCATCATTTGTAACAAATATACCACATCGAGGCAAGATGTTAATAATAGGGGAAACTGAGGGAATAAAGGGAAGGGAACTCTGTACTCTGCTTGATTTTTCTTTAAACCTAAGACTTCTCTAAAAAATCAAGTCACTAGTGTTTTTTTTTAATCTACAGCAAACAGCATACTTGATGGTAAAATGTTGAAATCTTTTCCTCTCAGACAGGGAACAGACAAGGATGCCAACTATCACCACTTACATTGAACACTGTCCTGGAGGTGCAGTGAAATAAGGCAAAAAAAGAATACCAATAGTTTGGAAAGGAAGAAAAGAAACTGTCACTACTTGCATATGATATGATTGTAGATGTACAAAATCTTAAAAAAGCTATAAATTACTAGAATTTATAAGTGTAATTACAGCATTACTGAACACAAGATCAATAACAAAAACCAACCATACTGCTATACAGCAGTATTAACATAAAGGAAAGCAAAAGTAAATAACATGTAAAATAATGTCAAAAAATATCAAATACCTAGGAATAAATCTAACAAAAGACGTATAAAATTTTTAACGAGAAAACTATAAAACACTCAAAGGAATTAAGGAAGTCCCAAGGAAATGGAAGGATATATTGTGTTCATGTACTGGAAGACTCCACATTGTGTAAAGATGTTAATCCTCACTCAAGCTGATATATAGATTCACTGCAAATGTAATTAAAATCTGAAAGGGTTTTTGTTTTTGTTTTGTGTGTGTGTGTCTGTGTGTGAAAACTGACAAGCTGATTCTAAAATTTATACAAAAATGTAAAGGACCAGAAATGGCCATGACACTCATTGTAGAGGAAAAAATTAGGAGGACCTGATCTACTAAACATCAAGATTTTTTATAATAGTGACAGTAATTAGAACAACGTAGCACTCGCACAAGTATACTTAAGGAGACCAATGGACCAGACTATAGAGTCCAGAAACAGAACAATACATATATGGATACGTAATTTTTAGAATTAAAAAATCTTCTAGAAGATAACATAGGAGAATATTTTCATGACCTTAGCATAGGAAGATGTCTGAAACAGGATGAACAATGGACTACTCATGTCTGTTCATCAAAAGGTACCATTAAGATAAACTGATAAAGGTATCTACAAAAATACCTGCAGTAATTTCATAATTAATGGTGAATTATTAAAAATTTTCCAAATTAGATGGGGAAAATGATTACTGCTATGACCACTTCTTTTCAGCTTGAGGTCCTAGCTAGTACAATAAGGCAAGAAGAAAGAAAAGGCATAAATATTGGAAAGAAAGAAATAAAACTGTCATTATTTTCAGATAACATGATTACATACATAGAAAATCCAAAATAATCTACAGATCAACTATTTTTAAAATAATAAGCAAATTTAGCATGGTCTTTAAATATGAGGTCATCATACAGAATCAGTTGCATTTCTATATACAAATGAAAGTTTAAAAGATACCATTTACAATATTTTCAAAATACACTAAATACCTAGGTATAAATTCAACAAAAGATATCTAATATCCTTATGCTGAAAACTATAAACATTACTGAGAAAAATTTTTAAAAGACTCAAACAAATGGAGAGATATTCCATGTTTGTGGACTGGAGACTCAATATTTCTCACTATTGTAAATATGTCAATTATCCCCAAATTGATCCATAGTTGCAACATGATCCCAATCAGAGGGGTTTTTTTTTTTCTTTGCAAAAACTGACAAGTTGATTCTAAAATTTATGGAAATGCAAAAGGCCAAGAAAAACTCAGACAATCTGAAAAAAGAAAAGAGCTAAAGGACTTACACTGCAGCTATCAAGACCTATCATATGCCTATAATAACACAAATAAGCTTAGTAAGTATAAGTAAAGTTTAAAAGTAATGTTTTTAAAAGATTTAAAAATAAAACTCTAACTGAAAACAATTTACACTACATAATCCAAGGAAAAATTTTACCTTGGATTCAGTATCAGGAAAAAGTGAATCCCTTCAGCTGGATAAACCAATAGACTTTCTTTCATCACAGAACTAAGATCATAGTCTGTTTTGTTCTCCTTTCCAGGAAACATAAGTCTGTTTAGTGCTCAAATGTAACAAGGAACTAATCACAAGTGCTTCAAAACACATCTCTTGACTTTCTTTAACATGCTTTTTATTTAAGTATTAAGTAAGTACTTCAAATTATTTTTAAGTATTAAATAAATAAATGACAAAGCTGTGTCTTCACTTTAAAACCATTCTCCCTCCTTATCTGCCAAAGAAGCAAGAGAAACAGCTAATGCCAAAGCCAAAGCCAGAACTTGGCTAATTCAAAATTAATTTCACAACTCCTGACAAATCAAAGGTGTTTACCTGATCAAGTCCTTCCCCAGCTTTCCTAAGATTCTGTAGTTGGTAAATTTCTAGGTTTTCTCCATTATCTTGACAGCACAAATCAATTACAACACAGCCCTGGTCCTCAAAGGCATTGATTTGATGAAAAGTAACAAAAGGTTTACTGTAGTACATCCCTGGAAGAAGCTGCAGGGGAAAACACAAACAAGGAAAAAGAGACATTTTATTTTATTTATATTTTTTTCCTTTAAGGAACAGATCCACAAAACTCAAATTAAGAAGATTCCCCCCTTGAAGTGACAGGCCCGGTAGGTGTAAAAAGTAGAATTTGGAATGTAGAAGCAAATCCGCTTTGATTTAAGCACTGCTTGCTCAAGTCGTCTCATCTCATATTAATCAATGAACTCGGGCTATTTGATATAGACCAATCAACTGCCACAACTAACTTAAAAGTCCTCATGAAACATGGTCCATTGTTTTGAAGAATAAATAAATCCTGGACTCTAACTACATGGTTAAATAGAAAATACTGCTATTAAGTAGCTTATGATAAATTAAGTGACTAATTCTTTGAAAAATGCACTCAATTTTATTAAGATGGGATTTTTTTTGGTAATGAAATTAGGGTACAGTAAATTTAGAATACTATCTCTTTAGAGAGGTAAAAAGTAGACAAATATAATAGTGCTTTTAATCAGGAGTATAGAAAGATATTTAGCCAATGTGCTTTGGACTTTGGTAGGATTATCACATTTACATATCAAGCAGTGGTAGAAGTAACTAACTGAAGTACCATTGCAAAAGTTAAGGAACACCTCCGTATAAACAAGATCCTCTTCAGCAAATATTATGATATGGAAAAACCCATGCTAAGAAGGTGTCTAGATGTCATTTTAATTGAATCAGATAATTAAAAGGATAAAATCGCTTCCTACAAAATCCACTAATAAGTAGTTAGCCCTACCTATGGAAAAAGGTATATCCTTGATTAAGAGCATCTTACACAAGCAATGCCCAGTGAAGGTAAAAATCAACATATGGAAATTTGCCTTTGTGTCCAATCATTTTCATGATAAATATACTCAAAATACTCCACCTGTCCAGTGTGCTTATCCACCACATGAAACCGTGTATTATACTGGGGTTCCCAGCTTATTGCATCAGAAAAGGCCTTTCCCCGAATTTTGGAAGTGACAATTCTCCACAGATTCATCTTTAGAGGCTGTTCAATGAAGATTATGTAGTTCCTTGTCATTCCTAAAAGGTTCCAGCAAACAATAAAATGTTATTTCGCAAATTAGAGTTGTCTGAAATGTGAGTTATGGGGACTTGTCTGAATGCCTGGACATTTTACTGCTGACCTAAACAAATCCCAGACAGAAATAATTCTTCACTGTTTCCCAGCTTTGCTGTACATATTTCCTGTCCCTACATGAAAAAGAGAACTGCTTAGAATAACTTGAGTTGAATGCCTTCAGCTTGCTGGTTACCCCTTTTTTGTTCTTTCTTTTTAAATTGTTTTGGTTTAGGAACAAGGTAAAGAAGCATAATATTAAAGTGTTGATTATGATCTGAAACTTTATTCCCTAATCCTTTTGCTATTTATACTGGGGGTAAGGATTCAGGAACAGACTGGCTATAAAGGTTTACAATGCAGAAGATAAACACTCTGAGAAAAAGCTGAAGCAATCTGTACAGACTATGAATTCTTCCCGCAAATACAGTCAAGACCTTTTCAGTCAAGACCTTTTCAGGTATGATTATTATCTGTGGACTCTAAAGTTACCTAAAATTTTGAATCCTGTCAATTTTTAATGGTCAAATGATTTTTTTTTTAATTTTACTTTTTAACAGTGTTTTTTATTTTCACAATAAATTGAAGGGACGGTACACAGATTTCCCATATATCCCCTAGCCCCACACATGCATAGCCTCCCCATTATCAACATCTCCCACTAGAGTGGTACATTTGTTACAACTGATGAACCTACACTGACACATTGTAACCACCCAAAGTCCATAGTTTACATTACAGTTCACTCTTGGTGTTGTCAATTAATTTTTTAGTACTTGCTTGTACTAAAATAACTATATATTTTCAAGCAGTCAGTTGGCTAGGGTAAGAAGTACATGACTAAACAGAATAAACTTAACTGACATTAAAATGCAGTCTTGATCTCATTAGCCCCGTACTCTGACAAGCTGTATTAACACAGTACTTGCCAAAACTAGTCCCTCTGCTATGGCGACATTAGGGCAGGTCCCATTACAATTTACCTTCTCTCTGCACTCACCAAAGCTATGGTAGTAAGAAGGTTTCATCTTCTCTGCAGAGGCAATAGAACATACCACCTGGGCTCCATGGATTGTCTCCCCAAGGTCCACCTTCTCTGGAGGAACTCGAATAACATTATAGCAAGAACCTGGAAAACGGAAAATCCTGTCTTGTTTTACATACTTTCTAGAGTAAAAGATAACTCTTGTACTTGCGGACTAGGCAAAAGCAGTTAAGAGCTTTATACAATGTGCATGACATCCATATTTCGTGAAGAGTTATTTCAAACAAAGACTTGTATATAAAAAACATATTAACTTTATAAAAATTATTAGCTAAGGTTTTGAAACAATACACACAAAGTAATCAACCATTTTTTTGCTCTCAAATGGTTTACTATCTTTTAATGCTCTCAAATGGTTACTTTCTCACTCCCTGAAGGTGCACTCAATCCCTACTTCATAGGAAAAGATAACGTAGCAGCCAGGAATATCCTCAAATTCTACTTGTCCCTCCCCTCACTCTCCACTATCATCTCCATTTGCATCTATGTGCAACACCTTCCCTTCAGTCCTCTGAATCCCTGGGGTCACTTTGGGGTCCCATCTCATCCTGTCTCATGAACATTCATTTATACAATCATTCATCTGACTATTGCTTACTACTTCTTCAATAACCAACTCAAGCGTCCACTCATCAAGTAGCCTTCCCTGACTCCTTCCCAGCCCAAAGGTATTTGGAGCCCTCTTCTATGCCCTGATTATATCTATACAGTCATAGCACTTATCCCATCGTACTATAATTTTCCTGCTTGTTTATCTTCTTCCCAGGAGACTGGTGAGCTCTTCAAAGGCAGGATCATCTCTGCATCCTCAGTACCAAACAAGGACTTAGCATTTAGCAGGTACATTATAAACAGCTTTGATGGATTAACTAACAACATATGTTTGTTAAATGATTCAATGAATGAACAAATATTGATGTCATACTGAATTAACTTCCTGTTATTAGAACTGCCAATGTAGGTACTGAAGAACTTGGGTAACACAGAATTTTGCAATCACTAGCTTCCTTTGGAACAAGATAACCACTTATTCGGCAACTACTTATTAAGTGCCAACTATATTCCAAGCAATCTTCCAACTGTCCTAAGTACCATATTCCAGACGCTTCTATACAGGAGTGTACAAAAGAAACACAAGGCTCTTTTTTCATAAAGCTCAAATTCTAATAAATTATACGATAACTAAAAAATATAATGCATCAGATGATGATAAGAGGACAATTTAGAGAATTTTTCATTTCAAAAAGCCTTTTTAAAACATCTGAAAAAGCTAAAACAATTAAAAGCTTTTTACTTCCTAAAGATAGAAATTACCAGCAAGCACTTTATCACAATGAGAATCACTAAATTTCCCCTAGATGAAATTTAGCATCCTAGGTAGTATAGCTCCCTGTAGCTACATGTACATTTGAGTTCTAGTCCGAAAACTCCTCACTGAACCAAATAATCAAGTAAGAAAAACGAAGTAAATCCAGTTCTAGTTGAGATCAGAAGATAAAGAGAAGAATTTCCTGTCTCAGCAATTGGGTTAAGCGACAAATACTCAAGTGACTAAATTTAAACACTAGTAGAACTATTTTAACCACAAGTCTTGAAGGCATGATTAAGGGAGACAGACCCAAGAAACACCCAGCAGAGGAATGACCTGCCCAACACTGTGAGTCTAACTCTGCGAGATTCTTTAGATCTTGTGACAGCAAATTGAGGCAAAGCAATAAGCCCAGCCTCTGATGATTGGCGAAAGGGCTCCTCAAAGATCCAGGGGCCACTTGCACCAAAATCAGCAGGGAATCTTGTTAAATGCACCAAGAAAAGGAGTCAGGGGGTGGTTAAAAAGCAGATTCTTGGCCCCTTTTCAGTTCTACTGAACCAGAATCTCTGAAGATGAAGCCTAGCAATCTACATTGCTAGGAAGCATTCTGGGTGATTCTTAGGCACACTAAAGGCTGAGAATCACTGATCTAATGACTATTTATTTTAGGATATATAATTGAGAATTGTTAAACAGTATTTCTCATTTTATGATCTAGTTACAAAATTATCTACTTGGTTAACAGAGTTAATAAGAAATTGATTTTTTTAATGATCAAAAAAGACGGATGACAAAAAACTGCTGAGTCAGTTTACCCACTTGCTGAAACATTTTACCAAAAAGGATGTTTGCTGTTTCCTGTAACAGCTTTGAAGAATACATCCCTATCTGAGATCAAGCAATAAAGAAGAGGGGAGATGGCTGGGTGATGAAGTTTCCAGGGTACCCTATCTCTACTTGAGCCAGTAAAAAACACATCTGCAGTATTCATTTTCAGATACACTCATACGTATAAATACGGAGAGGTAGAGACGAACAACCCACAAAGCCAATTACTCACCAAAGGTATACATTAACCTATACAAAAGGTAATCTGTACAAAGGTGTCATAGGTTATAGATGATAGACTGATTGACAGCTAAGATAGATAGAAAGATCTACTACTTATACTTACACCTTCCTTTTCAAACACAGAGAAACATTTGTACTCAAGTAGGAACGTGAATTTGCATGCCCTGAGAGAGTCTTCTGTACTCAGTGGTAAACAATTCTTAAGTTGGTCTAACAGTGACTAATAGCAAGCCTTGGGTTGTGATTCAGGCTTGCTGACAAGTCTGGTCTTATACACTTGGAAGCTTGCCTAAGCAAGTATCTTAAACCGTCTCAAGATTCACTGCCCTTGTCTGTAAAAAGGGGATAATAATAGTACCTTTCTCAGAGAGTTGTTAGAAGGATTAAATGAAAAAATATATGAAAAAACACTTAACACCAGCACATACTAGACACTCAATAAATGTTAGCTATCATTATCAGGTATTAAAACTTTCTCAGCAGGGGGCTGGCCCGGTGGCACAGCGGTTAAGTTCGCATGCTCCACTTCAGCAGCCTGGGGTTTGCTGGTTCGGATCTCAGGTGCGGACCTACATACTGTTTGTCAAGCCATGCTGTGGCAGGCATCACACATATAAAGCAGAGGAAGATGGGCACGGATGTTAGCTCAGGGCCAGTCTTCCTCAGCAAAAAAAAAAAAGAGGAGGATTGGCAGCAGATGTTAGTTCAGGGCTAATCTTCCTCAAAAAAAAAAAAGAAAAGAACTTTCTGAGCAGATTGGTAGGCAGTTGGGGAAGTACATGGATATCAGGAAAGAGATGTGGTATAAGTGACTGTGAATGCAATTGCACTATAACCTCAACTGACTTTAGTGTGTTACTTCCATGATAAAAATAAATTCCTTCCCATGTGATAGACAATGTAGCTTCCCTACATCTCGCTGCTGCAGCATTCTAAATTTCTTACACTTACAATATGGTACTTACTAAAAATTCAAGTTTAAGAAACACGTACTGAAAATCCCTACAATGCTTGTGAACCAGAAAGCACAATGGACCATAAATGTGTGAGCCATGCTGAAACAGCCAAATAGAAAATCAGCATCTTAGCATATGTGTGGAATGACCACAGAACACATACTTAATGATAAATTACATACTTTAAGTTCAGTGACGCTACTTTAGAGATTTCTTTCTGAAACTTTCAAATGAAGTTTCATATGTTTACATCTTAACCATAACGGAACATGAGAAGATAGTTAATTTTCAATTGCTTTTTAAAAAGACCTCCATTCTAACTTTACCATGTGGCCCATAGGAGTTTCCCATGTTGTAGGCTGTTCCATCCGGGTCGTAATGAGGATGTGCAGTTGCTCCATTCACAGCAATAAATTTGCTCCAGTCTACCTGCAAATTTAAGACCATCAGAGACTTTTCAGTGTTACATGGGCAGATCTCATGGGCACAGACAGTAAGGATGTGCCAACAATTTTAAAACAAAATATGAAAACTACAGTCTAAGCCCTAAGATCTCACCTCTGAGAAATCAAAATTATTTTTCCTACTAAAGCAAAAGAAACTAAGACAAAAAAACGAAACTAAAATTAAACAAAACCCCTACCACCAAAAATGGACAAAATGATTATCCAGTAAGGATTTTGTACGTGTGTGTGTGCCCACAATCATAGGAAAGTTCAACAGAATAAGAACTAAAATTGAGGTCCAAAATTTTATTTTATTTCTAATTAATGTGCTACATAAAGGCAGTATAGGTCTAGACAATCTCCGTTCAATTCTCCCTGTAGCTAGGAAGAACATGAACTGGCCAAAAATAAATCTGTACTATTCTGTTTCTCCTTCACCCTAGCCTTCAGATATTAGAAGTAAGGAGGAAGTCTAAAATTATCTTTAAGGAAGACCAACCCCACAGGGCATTCTAATCAGGACAGAGAGTGCACAATGACTTGAAACAGTGGGTAACTTTGTTTTTGTTTGGTTAAGGCTTCAATTTCTTCTTCAGATATCTACTACTCTAAAAATATTTCAAATGGAAAGAAATTTTAGGGTCTATTTTATTTACTTTTTAACCTATATTTTACCTTTTCTGTTTTTTCCAGGGTCTCAATGTCCACTTTATTCATAAAGTTGGTCTCAGTACTGATGTAGTAATCACCCTTGTACCGCACATAGTTGACATTAGTGTTGTCAGTCATTGCTGAAACCAAACCCCAGAGTTATTAAAACACAACAACTTACTATAACAGGCCCCAAGCACTCAATCAGGGAGAGAAAGCAGTTTAAACATCCTCTCATACCAAAAAAAAAGTCTATTTCAAGATTTATCTTTATATAAATTGTCATATATCATAATAATTTAAGTAATCGTCACCATCACCTGCAAATTCTGGGTCCATTAAAGGCTGCTTACCAAGCTGTTCAAACTTTGACATAAAACGTTCAAAAATACTCTTGCATGGATCAGGGAGGGCCAGTGTGCCAAATTCTGAGATCACAATTCGATCATGAACACTGTTGGCCTTGTATGTATCACTCTGTAGAAACTTGCTCCTATATGTCACTGTGCCCTTCTCTATCTTGAACTGGTGAAGCAAAGCCATTCCATCAAACCAGTGATTGTACCTTCAAACAAGAGCAAAAATAGAAAAACAAATATTAATAAGAAAAACACGGTTTCCAAATGAGAGATTTCAAATAGAGAGAGAAGGAAACGGGACAAGTTCCCAGCAGAACCTGATTAGTCAGAGAATTTGAAATTAAAGGGTAACAGCTTTTGAGTATGTCCTGAAGCACAACAGGAAACAGCAACTTACCTTCTCCTGACCCTTATCCTCTGTCAAAAAGCTCACACTTCAGAGGGCTAAAGAGAAAATCTAAGCTGGTGCCTACTGAGATAATTCTGATCTTTACCCTATAGTCAAGAGAATAGCGTGAGAGAAATGCTTAACATTTCTCAAATTAAAATCGCTTCCTAAGCGTTTAGAACTAGTTATCTTTTATATCTTGTATATATTACATTTTCCATTTACTTTAAAATTTTTCTAATTTATCAAAATTATGCTAAAGTAAACAAATAAGATGATTGTCCTTACTGGATAATCATTTTTGTCCATATGATTACACTAGAAATGACCTATTTAAATGACGGAACATCCAAAAACTAAGGAAAAGATTGTGGCTTTACTTTTAAAAGGGTTTAGCATCATGTTGTCTTTCCTTTCATATGCTTGACAGATTGAATGCTTAATTTCAGCATAAATAAGGGAAGCTAACATCATCATCTTAAAAGGCAATGGTCCTGAAAGCAGGGATTCAAAGAGAAATTTGTACATCCATATTTATAACAGCATTATTTACAATAACCAAAAGGTGGAAGCAACCCAAGTATCCATCAATAGATAAATGGATAAACAAAATGTTTACATACAACGAAGTATTATTCAACCTTAAAAAGGAAGCATCTGTCACATGCTACGACATGGATGAAACTTCAGGACATTATGCTAAATGAAATAAACCAATCACAAAAAGACAAATACTGTATGATACCACTTACATGCAGTATCTAAAGTAGTCGAATTCATAAAAACAGAAAGTAGAATGGGACTGAGGGAAGGGGAAATGGGAAGCTATTGTTTAATGAGTATGGGCTTTCAATTTTGCAAGATGAAAAAGTTCTGAAGATTGTTTCTTAACAATGTAAATAAACCTAACACTAACCTGTATGCTTAAAAATAGTTGAGATGCTAAATTTTGTTATGTGTTTTTTACCACAATAAAAAAAAATGCAGGAAGTAAGAAAGTAGAGAAAAGGCCCTCTTTACCCAGTGACTTAAGATGCCGTCTTTATCATAAACTAAATTTCCGTAAGTTCTTTTTTTTTTGTAAAGATTGGCACCTGAGCTAACAACTGTTGCCAATCTCTTTTTTTTTTCCTCCAAAGCCACCCAGTACATGGTTGTACATTCTAGTTGTGAGTGCCTCTGGTTGTGCTATGTGGGACGCCGCCTCAGCATGGCCTGACGAGCAGTGCCATGTCCCCGCCCAGGATCCAAACTGGCGAAACCTTGGGCCACCGAGGTGGAGAACTCGAATTTAAAAACTCAGCCATGGGGCCAGCCCCCTCCATAAGTTCTTGAGTCTGTTTCTGGGCTTTCTACTCTGTGTCACTTGTCTATTTACCTATTCATGCACCGATGTCACAATGTTTTAATTATAGAGGTTTTATAGTATATTTTAACGCCTAGTAGGCCTAGTCCTTCCACTGAAAATTTTCTTTTTTAGTTTTTTCTTGACTATTCTGGGATATTTATTTTTCCATATGAACTTTAGTATCGATTTGTCTAACTTCCTTAAAAATTTTGTTGGAATTTTTATTAACATTGCATTAAATTTAAAAATTAATTTAGGGAGAACTGACATCTTTATGATGTTGAATCATCCTAATTAAGAACAGAGGATGCCTTCCATGTGTTAAATGTGTCTTTCAGGAGTATTTTAAAGTTTGCACATTTCTTGTTAAGTTCATTTCCAAGTATTTAATCTTCTTTGCTGTTATTGTAAATGGCGTTTTCTACCATTATGTTGTTTTTTTTTTTTGAGGAAGACTAGCCCTGAACTAGCTGCCGCCAATCCTCCTCTTTTTGCTGAGGAAGGCCGAGCTGAGCTAACATCCGTGCCCATCTTCCTCTACTTTCTATGTGGGACGCCTACCACAGCATGGTGCTTGCCAAGTGGTGTCATGTCCGCACCCGGGATCCGAACCGGCAAACCCCAGGCCACCAAAGCAGAACGTGCGCGCTTAACCTCTGCGCCACCGGGCCGGGCCCCAAGTTTTCTACCATTATGTTAGCTGATTATTGTGTAGATGAAGGCTATTGACTTCAGTATGTCAATTTTACTTGCTGTTACCTTACCTGTTATTGTTTGAGTTAGTTTGGTCACTGATTCTCTATGCTTTTCCAGGTCTACCATGATATCATCTACAAAAAGAGACAGTTTTACTTTACTGATCCTTATGCTTCTAATCAATTTCTTTAGTCTAATTATATTGGTTATATTTAGTTGAATAGTAGTTGAGATAGTGGCCATCCTTTCCTTGCTCCAGCCTTAGAAAAAATACTTGTAGTGTTTCCCAATTTAGTATTACTGGTTTTAGGACAAAGATTAGGATATATTAATGTCTATATATGTATTTATACACACACATATGTGTGTGTCTGTGTTCGAATAATCATGTTAAGAAAGTATCCATCAAATCCTATTTCTTCAGTATTTTTAGGAGAAATGGATGTTGAATTTTCACAAGTTTTATCAGCATTTATGGAGATGATTATTTTTCCTGAGACATATTAATATGGTATATGATATTAATGGATTTCCAAATAATGAATCTACCTTGCACTCTTGGAATTAATCCTACTTGATCATAGTAAATTATAGTTTTAATGTAGTACTGGATTCTGTTTGTTAACAAAATATTTATTAGTACTATACATTTTGTACTTTTTCATGGATATTCATATATAATAGCAATAAATAATAGTTCTCATTTTTGTACCATCTTTATCATGTGTAGATATCAATATTACACTTGCTTCATAAGAAGAAGTGAGAAGTTTCCTTTCATTTTCTATTCTCTGATACATCTTCGGGACTATCAGATATTTGAAAGTTTGCTAGAATTTCCCTGTGAAACAATCTGGGCCGGGTGCCTTCTGAAAAGTAGTTCCTTAATAAGTTTCTCTTCTCCCTCTACAGAAATTGGTCTGTTTAAACTTTCTATCTCTATCAACCGTGGTAATCTGTATTTCCCCAGGAAATTACTCATTTCATCAAAGTTTTCAAATGTATTTGCACAGAGCCTACAAAGTCTCTTGTAATTTTTCAACGATTTCAATGGTTTCTTTCCAATTGTCATTTCTTACTTTTGTACATTTGTGCTTTCTCTCTTTCTCTTCTTGATCATGTTAGCTAGTGGTTTCTCTATCTTGTTAATTTTTTTCAAAAAATATTAAAAATTAAATAGTTTCAATAATTATTGCTATTCTGGTCTAACTCCCTCTAAAACTACAATACAGAGAGCCAAACACAATACTCTGGGTGTAAAACCAGACATTGAGGTTCCCCAATTAAGATATTTCATGTTCTTTTATTTCCTCCTTATTTTTCTTTGTTACTACCTCAAACGGTTGTCAATCAAAACTCCTTAGTAATTTTTAACACGTTCTGCTGTTAAACCACATCTCTTTCATACTGTGCATGTAAATTTGTTTTTGTCCTCCATATTTACCTTTAATAATTTACAACTTGTTCGATTCCATCTCACAAGATTCTTCTAGAGTCTGTCATTCAATGCATTCATTTAATCAAATCAACCCACATTTCTTGAGTCCCTCCTATCTGCCAGACATTGTACCAAGACCAGTGCTTACAGGCACATAAGCAACTATGCCACAAAGTGATTACTGAGACAATGCAGAAGTGTTAAAAAATGCTATCCATGCACAGCAGGAGCAACAGGATGTAAGGATGTGGGGATCCAGGAAAGGTCAAGAGGGGAAGAGACATTTCCCTAGTTCTTAAGCCTGTTTGCCATTTGAAGAAGAGAAGGGCATCCCAGGCAGAGATGGTAAAAAGAGGAAGAGTTGTGAAGGCATATATCTTGAAGGAAGAGCCAGTTAACAAGTTAGTGTTTTGGCAAAGCCATCAGTGGCAGGCAATGATGATGGAGATACAGGTCAGCACAAGACCTGTCGGCACTTAAAGACTATAGGCTTAAAGACCTTCAAGAGGAAAGTGTGGAGTTTTGAAAGAGGAGAGTGAAACTGTAAGACCACCATTTTAGAAAGGTCACTCTGGATACAGGGCAGAATATGAGATAGAAAGAGACGCATCTAGACTTGGAGAAACCAATGAGGAGACCAAGCAATAATTCAGTTGAGAGAAACTGAAGCAGTACAGTAAGATAAGGACAAATTCCAAAAAAAGTCAAAGGTGACTGACAGAATGTAGGCAGTGACAAAAAGAGAGAGCCAAAAAGTCATACTCGAAGTGATGGCGATGCAGAATAGGTGAAGAGCAAGTATTGGGGGAAAAGCAAATCGCTCAGTTTTGAATAAGAGTATGAGCTATTTGTAAATATCAGGGTAAAGATGTTCCACAACCAGTTGGTAAAATACAGGTCTAGAGGGGGCTGGCCTGCTGGCATAGTGGTTAAGTTCACATGCTCTGCTTCACCGGCCCCAGTTTTGCAGGTTCAGATCCCAGGCACACACCTACACACCACTCATCAAGCCATGCTGTGATGGCATTCCACATATAAAATAGAAGAAGATTGGCACAGATGTTAGCTCAGCAACAATCTTCCTCACACACACACACACACACACACACAAAATACAGGTCTAGAGCACAAGAGACGGGGGTGGGGTGGGAGATACAAGTTTGAGAGTTATCTATGTGGGACAGGAATAGGCACAGGCACAAATGAGATAATAATTACCACCTACTGAATATTTTCTACATGTCAGGTACTGTGCTAAGCACTTTACCACATCTTTCCTTATATACAAAATATATATTTGTCCCCCACACATTGATCCTGTGAGGAAGTATTATTTCCATGTTTCAGATGTGGAAACCAAGGTTCAGAGCAAGAACATGCCCAGGGCCACAGGGCTGGTAAGTAGCAGAACAAGGATCTGAACTCAATGCTGACTCTAAATCCTGGTATCTCCACCATCCCAAAACGTAAGGTGAACTATAAGAAGTCATCTGGCAGGAAAAGGCGCGGAGAGAGAGGGCACTGAAGGGAAAGAAGAGAATGGAAACGTACTGGGGCCAATTCTTGTCAGCCATTGAATGAGGTACTTCATATGCCTTGTCTCCTTTAATCCTCATACCCAGTCACTAAAATCAGTATTATTAGTCCCATTTTCCACATGGAAATCCTTGCTCAAGATCACAGCACTCATAAGTGATGAAAATGGGATTTGAATCCCCTCCATCTTACTCCAAAGAATATATTATTTCCACTATACCAAAGAAAGCACAAAATGCAAGAAAAGAAAAAAATATTCAGGGCAGAGGCTGAGATATATCAAAGGGACAAGTGAAGTGAGATGAGCAACAAAAAAAATTACTTTAGAATATACTCATAAAATTTATAAAATTATTTAGAACATGCAACCAGAGGGATAGAAGAATAATCAGGGGAAAGTGTTATGTGGGAATCCAGGGACGGGAGAACTTAAGACGGGTGATCAGTAAGGTCAAACACTGTAGAAAAGTCAGGCTGAGGACTGGAAAGTCCATTTCATTGAATAGTTAACAGACTTTGGTGAGTTTTTTGAGAACTGATACTGTAAAGTGGTGGGGTTAAAAGTCAGAGGGCAGTGAACTGAGACCTCAAGAGGGGGGAAAACAGAAGTAGTAAAGAGAGGAAAAGGGTATTAGCTGAAGAGGAAGATGGGATAGGCAATGAGGGTTTTTTTTAGGATGAGAAGATATTTGAAGACTGAAATGAAGGGTTAGTGAAAGAGAAATTGGTACAAGGGGAGGAGTGTGAATGATGCAGCAAGATTTCAGAGGAGGGGAAGAGGGCCACTTCCTCCTCTTGATCATGAGGAAGCAGGAATAGGCACCTAGGTGGGGAAATTTGGACATGGGGAAGAGGGAGATTAAAGGAGCTCGAATCCAACTGCCCCTCTATTCATTATGAAGTAGGCCAGTTTATCTGTTGAGAGTGAAAGAACAGGGAGAATGAGGGGGACTTCAGGAAAGGGACCTGTGGGGAGCTGGAAAGAACAATGACTGCTCAAGATTCCTGCGTGGCACCAAGGACTCAGCTAGAGCTGGAAATCATCATTTTGTAATTGAATCAATCAGCAAGGTTATGAGATTTCCTCTAGAAGTGCTCAGCAGGCCTGAGGCATGAGTGGAGGAAACCAGGAATGGGCTAATCTAGGACTGGAAATGGTCAGAGGAGAGGCAGTGATCACCAGCGCCGAGGAAGTGAGGATGGTGGTAACAGTGTATTTGAAGTGACTGATGGTGGAATCCGCACCAGGAAGAGGAAATTAAAGGAGAGCTGATAAGCTGAGAGGAGAGAACAGTAAGGAGAGGAGAGCTTAATGAGACTGAAAATAAGTGGACTGAAAATAACAAATAGAGGAGTGTGAAAATTGAGGTTTTGAGTACAAAAGAAGAGTTTCAGAGTTCAAGATTTCAGAGGTAAGACAATTCTGTGGAAGGAGTTCCAGGATGTAGACTTAGTATACGGCCTTGTTGAAGTGGCACAGAGGGGGACAATTACTGCAGTGGGGACAGTCAAGGAACCAGAGGCTAGACTTCTTCATCATGGATCCTGAAGTCATTCTAAGAGAGTGGAAGAAGTTAAAATGCTAACGATATTTACTATTCTGCCCAGATTCATGTAATTTAAAAAACTGATAAGCACGCCTTCAATGAAATCATTAATAAAACATTTTTAATTGAAGAAAGGCCTTTATCATGTCATTACTATGTCTTCATGTTGAGAGACCTACTAAGTGGCATCGAACAAAGAGATGAGAGATTCACAACCGAGTGGGGCTCTTCCTAACCACAGGTTAAGGGTTACACTGGCTTTAGGTCTCTTCCACTCGCTTTAAGTCTAATGTGGGGATTTGACCACTAAACTACATCTCAGTTTGTCTCCTCTTTGACCTGAAAATATCTATACTTCACACCCAGGAGCAGACAAGACCCATTCTTGCTTTAAAAGCCTACTACTGGGGCCGGCCCCTTGGCCAAGTGGTTAAGTTCGCGCGCTCCACTGCAGGCAGCCCAGTGTTTCGTCGGTTCAAATCCTCGGCACAGACACGGCACCACTCATTGAGCTATGCTGAGGCGGCATCCCACATGCCACAACTAAAAAGGATCCACAACTAAGAATATCCAACTACGTACTGGTGGGCCTTGGGGAGAAAAAGGAAAAAAATAAAATGTTTAAAAAAAAAAAAGCCTACTGCTGACTCTGAAAAAATTGATTTGAAGGATGAAGTAGACACTTATGAGGACCAGCCTCACCACCCACTTCTCCCACAAAGATGTTTACCTTAAAAGAGGCCTGTGGTGCAAGCCTAGGCCCTGAGTGGCTCTGCTGCTTGGTTTAAAATTTACTAGAGCTGCTTCTGCAGCAGATGAAATACCATATGCTTTTTGCAAGAGGCTGTTACTCTCTGGGGGTTGGACTAGTGGTTTTATTTTTCTCTTCCTCCTCCTCCTATTCTTTCTTTTTGTCTCATAATCTTTTTTCAAATTATAACTTGTGTGAAATCCAGATATGTAAAATAGGAAAAAGCAGAGCTTCTCTGGATAGGACCAGGATGGGAAGCCACAAACCAGCTCACTCATGCTCTTTTTCTCTACCTCCAAACCATCTCCCCAACTCCCAGCCCTGCCAGCCCCCACTCCAGGCATCTAAAGTAACTTTTAAGGGCTTCTTGAAGCAGCCAGGGATGGGGAGAACCACTGCATTTTATTTCCTTTTAGCACTATCATCTTATAAGTCTATTATTCAGTGAAGACAAGATGCCACAGGTTCAGCAAATTAAAATATCTGGAATATTAAGAAACATACCTTGAACGTGTCCATAATTCTTGATCTGCTTCCAACAACAGCTAGGAAAAGCACAGTATGACCGTGATCATAGTCCCACCAGGCCCATGGGAATGGGGTAACTAACAGAAAGTAGAATGGATAGTTGCCAGAGGCTTGGGGAAAGGGAGAAGGGGGAGTTATTGTTTAATGGGTACAGAATTTCAGTTTTGCAAGACGAAAAGTGGACGGATGGCTGTGATGATAGCACATCAATGTGAATGTACATAATGCTACTGAGCTGTACACTTAAAAAGAGTTAAGGTGGCGTAGTGGTTAAGTTTGGCATGCTCCACTTTGGCAGTTCAGGTTTGTGGGTTCAGATCCTGGGCATGGACCTACACCACTCATCAGCCATGCTACAGCGGCAACCCATATATAAAATAGAGGAAGACTGCAACGGATCTTAGCTCAGAGCGAATCTTCCTCAGAAAAAAAAGGAAAAGTTAAGATGGTAAATGTAATGTGTATTTTGCCCCATTTTTTTTAAAAGGCAATCGTTCCTGGAATACCGTCCAGCCTTTAAAAATAATGGTCATTCAGATTTCATAACAACATGAATAAAAAGGCTTTTGACAGTGTGAGGTTTTTTAAAACTAGAGCAAAAAAATCCGCTAATATCTAAAATATATAAAGAACTCATACAACTCAACAGCAAAAGACAAACAATCTGAATAAAAAGATCTGAATAGACATTCTCCCAAAGAAGATATACAGATGGGCAACATCACTAATCATCAGGGAAATGCAAATCAAAACCACAATGAGCTATCACCTCACATCTGTTAGAATGGCTATTATTAAAAAGACAAGAAATAAGAAGTGTTGGCAAGGATGTGGAGAAAAGGGCACCCTGTTGGTGGGAAGGTAAACTGGTGTAGGTACTATGGAAAACAGTATGGAGGTTCCTCACCAAATTAAAAATAGAACTACCATGTGATCCAGCAATTCCACTTCTGGGTATTTATCTGAAGTAAAAAAAAACACTAACTGGAAAAGATATATGCACTCCCATGTTCACTGCAGCATTATTTACAATAGCCAAGATATGGAAACAACCTAAGTGTCCATCAACGGATGAATGGATAAAGAAAATGTGGTACATATATATAATGGAATATTATTTAGCCATAGAAAAAGAAAGAAATGTTACCCATTTATGACAACATGGATGGACTTTGAGGGCATTATGCTAAGTAAAATAAGTCAGACAGAGATAAACAAATACTGTATGATCTCACTTGTATGCAGAATCTAAAAAACAAACAAGCTCACAGATACAGAAAAAAGATTGGTGGTTGCAAGAAGTGGGGGGTTGTGAAATGGGTGAATGGATTCAAAAGGTACAAACTTCCAGTTATAAAGTGAATAAGTCAGGGGGCCAGTCCCGTGCCCAAGTGGTTGGGTTTGCACACTCCACTTCAGCAGCCCAGGGTTTCGCCAGTTCAGATCCTGGGCGCGAACACAGCACCACTCATCAGGCCATGCTGAGGTGGCATCCCACATAGCACAACCAGAGGCACTCACAGCTAGAATATACAACTATGTACTGGGGGGCTTTTGGAAGGAAAAAAAAGAAGATTGGCAACAGTTGTTAGCTCAGGTGCCAATCTGTAAAAAAAATAATAATAATAAAAAACATAAAAATAAACAAGCCATGGGGATGTAAGGTACAGCATAGTGACTATAGTTAATAATACTGTATGGCATGTTTGAAAGTTGCTAAGAGAGTAAATCATAAAAGCCCTCATCAAAAGAAAAAAACTTTTTTTGCATGGTGACGAATGTTAACTAGACTTATTGTGGTGGTAATTTTGCAATATATACAAATATCGAATTATTATGTTGTCCACCTGAAACTAATATTGTTATATGTCAATTATATCTCAATTTAAAAATTCTACATATAACATGATTGTAACTATTTAAAACAAATCTATAGAAATGGGGGGAAGACTAGCAGGAAATACACCCAAGTGCTAACAGAGAATGTGGTACACACTTTTTCCTCCTCTCTTCTATATTTTGAAAAGTTTTATACGGGTAAAAACTTTAATAATGAAAAAAAGCCTCTAATATTTAAAAATGTTTAAAGCAAAACAGATTCCTTCCTTCCCATAGGGTTTCTTCACATCACTTCATGTCCTTAGTAGACGGAGAAATGATACACTAAAGAGTTATTGGCTTTTTTCAGAAACAGACTCATAGATAGAGAAAACAAATTGATGGGTGCCAGAAGATGAGGGGATGGGTAAAATAGGTGAAAGGAACTAAGTACAAACTTCCATTCATAAAATAAATGTCATAGGGATGTAACATACAGCATAAGGAATATGGTCAATAATACCACAATACCTTTATATAGTTACAGATGGTAACTAGACATATTGTGATCATTTCAGAACGTATAAAAATATTGAATCACTATGTTGTATATCTAAAACTAATACAATATTGTATGTCAATTATAGTTCAATAAAAATAAATAAATAGGGGCCAGCCCTGTGGTGCAGCAGTTAAGTTCGCACATTCCGCTTCTCGGTGGCCCGGGGTTCGCCAGTTCAGATCCCGGATGCGGACATGGCACTACTTGGCAAAAAGCCATGCTGTGGTAGGCATCCCACATGTAAAGTAGAGGAAGATGGGCATGGATGTTAGTCCAAAGCCAGTCTTCCTCAGCAAAAAGAGGAGGATTGGCAGCAGTTAGCTCAGGGCTAACCTTCATCAAAAAAAACAAAGAAATAAATAAAATAATAAATAAATAAATAAATAATGATAAAACTAATTGCTGTTAGGATTTATTTCAAAAGGAAAGTGGTAGTATAAGACATGATACTGTGATCATAAGAAGAAAATAACAAATGAACAAAAAGAGTAAAACACAGTTAGGAATCTCTAATTTCTAGGTGGAAATTAATTTACTAATTTTAGCTAATACCAGTTATCAAAAATTTTCATTGACCAGAAAAAGCAGAGTTCTCTTTAAACAGTCAGTGTTATTTTTCCTCAGTTTTAGAATAACTATGGGAATGCTCTAAAATTCTCTACGGCATTTAGTTTTAATAAAATAACTTTTTTAGAAGAGTTATCGGGGTTTTTCATTTAGTTACATATATTTATTGAATGCTATTTAAGTGAGGGCACTGTCCTAGAAATTGGGGATATGAGGTAAACATGAAAAAGCCCTGCCCTCCTGGAACTTACATTCTAGTGGGGGAACACAGCTAATTTAAATAAATAAACAAAAAACACTAGACATTGTGGGGCCAGTCCCATGGCTGAGTGACTAAGTTCACGTGCTCCTCTGCGGTAGCCCAGGGTTTCACTGGTTTGGAACCTGGGCAGGGAAATGGCACCGCTCATCAGGCCACGTAGAGGAGGCGTCCCACATGCCACAACTAGAAGGACCTACAACTAAGATGTACAGCTATGTGCTGGGGGGGTTTGGGGAGATAAAGCAGAAAAAAGAAAAAAAGATTGGCAACAGTTGTTAGCTCAGGTGCCAATCTTTAAAAAAAAAAAAACTAGACATTGATAGTGCTGTGCAGAGAATTAAAATAGGTAATACAATAAATAAGAGCATTTTTAGATTGGGAGATCAGGCAGGGCTCAAAGGACATGAGATTTGAACTGATATCTGAGTGACAAGAATTAGACTTGAAAGATAGATGAGAGAGCCAATGCTAAGACTGAGCAAAAATAAACATGCCCAGCTTGAGGAACTGAAAGAGCCATTGTGTCTGCGGACTACTGGGTAAGGCAGTGGTATGAGGTGAAGACATTGTCCCTTCCTTCAGGAACTTGTGGTGAAATAGAGTTCACTAGTCACACAGACAGTTCCTGTTACTTCTCTTTTGGCATAAACCTTCAGAGGACATCAAATTCATAATATTCTGCAGAGAAGAAAATCAGGACTTTTAAAAATAATTAAATCTCCATTTTTTTGCTATAGGCTACAGTTTCCTCATCTTTAATCAACGGGATTGCATGGCAATGTTAGCCACAGAGAGGAAGCAGATACTAATGCATATTGCATAGGAGCAGCCCATGCTAAGAAATCCAGATTGTTCTCCAAAATCAAGACTTACTTATCCTTCCCAAACTCAAATTTCCCGGGTCCAATTCGAAGTAAATAGCCATTGAGCCAGTCAGGAAAATGTCCTCGGACTCGAGCAGCGACGATCTGTGGAGTCTCCTCCACCGTGGTGAGTAGTGGTGCAATACATGGAAGACCCTCCCTCCTACTGACGATCACTTTTTTCTGATGAGTATTTTCCATGTACTTCTTCAAAACTGTGAAGAGGAAATCAAAAGCACAAACAATTTTACCAATCTCCCATAAACATGCCTGTTTCTCCATAGACAATAATCCTACCTACTGGTAAGGGAAATGGAAACATAACACCAAATACCGTCTCCAAATACCTCTCTCCTTCCTCATTCTCAGACCATCAACTCTTTAGTTCTCCATTTTTGAACCACAATAATCCTTTTTATATTCTTGAAGTACAAATCTGCCTAAGAAGTAACTCAGGACTTTAATTACTACTATTATCGTTTCTCACAGTTGAACAACGCTCATCTTTTCACCAGACTGAATCTACATGCTAACCCTAGATGTGCTAATAGTAAAACTCATTTGTTACAATAAAAAATGGCCACCATTCAATATTATCATAATTACATTGACCTCAGTACTTCAGTACACCAGAACATGATCCCAAAGATAGAGCAATTTGTAAAAATTTAGTAGGAGCTATAATTTAATTTCTTCTATTTTAATGCCATACACATGAACGTACATGGCATTTTCTAGGAGAAGGGTGTCATGAATTAAATTATGCAGTAATACGTGGTTTGAAATTACTTGAAGTTCAAAAGCCACAAGAAGAAAAAAATCATATATAATAACGAGCTAAAATTGTCCCCATTATTTCACACTTATTGAGTGTTCACAAGGCAGTATTGCCTAACACAGAAGGGTGATCAAATATATAATTAATTAGGTACTATAAAATACAGTCCTTTATTTTATTTCATAAAACTTTAACAGTGATATAGAAGTCTAAACTAGAAAAACAAATTAACACATAGGGACACTATTCCTCTGAAGAAGTGAGATTTGTATTCTTTTAGCAAAATATTTTATAATATTAAATCTAATATTCCATTTCTTTCCAATTTTTTCAAAAATTCAGTTTAGAGCACATGGGACCTTCTATTTTCTTATACGTAATGTAGGAGACAGAAAAAATTCCCCTTCTTCCCATCTAGGTTCTTTGGCTGGTCTAACACCTGAGTTGATATAAGGCAAATTAACAAGAGAAAAACAAACTTAATTATGTACATATGGAGCCCTATAAAGATATGAAGACTCAAAGAGCAGCCAGGTAATTGAGGCTTATATAACATTCTGAGCTAAGAAAAGGGATTGGGTTCTGGGAATAAAAAGAGAAGAAAGGTCATTCACAGGAAGGAGAGAGATGTTTGGAAAAGCAAAGTTTGGTCTGTTATGCAGGTAAGTTTCTTAGGTACAAAAGCATCTCTGGTAATAGCTCTCTTCCTAGTACAGATCCCCTTTCCAATTTAAATTTAGGCAGTTGATGGGGAGGTAAAAGAGCTTTCCTGAATTTGCTCAGGTATGATGCCCTTTAGCTCAAAATAATCTTTATGCTAAAGAGACATATTTTGAGGTGGCAAAATCTGCTCCCATTCAGTCCCGCCTCTGAAACTTCAAATAAGAAGTTTCACAATCCAGAAGCTAAGTTGGTAGGTTGCTCCCCATCTCATTGAACCAGTCTCAGTCTTGAGAACAGATCAGTTCAGTTAAAACAGTTATGTCTCATTTCAGGAGGTGGGTGACGCAGGTGGTCTCCCAAAGTAAGGTCTATATTGCATAAGCAAGCAATCAGGTATTTAATAAGAGGCAATTCTATGGAAACAAAAAAAAAGTTAATGATTGGACCAGACTATAAACCCAATCTGAATCTCAAGGACTGCCAGTTGAGAGAAGATAAGATTTCTAGATTTAAGGGTCAAAGCATCTTTTGCAATTTGAATGTCTCTGATGACATCATCAAGTATTTAGGTAAATGTTCCGTGTGGCCCATACAGCAACATGCACAAAGGTCATCCATATGTGAGCTGTTGTGGGAATTTCTCTGAAGTTTATATCAAAGTTGCTCAGGTACAGTTTGCAGGATTCAGGAAAAGGACAGTTATAGTTCTCAATGATTCCAAGTCAATAAGAGTGGGAGAACATTGGAGATGTTAATTTGAAGATTTGTAGCCAGATTATTTGAAGCAATTAAAAGAATTTAGAATGCAGTCCACTTTACAGGTAAATAACAAAACCTCAAAGACAATTAATAGAACTAGAATCTGATATCCACAAGAATGTATTATAGTTTCTACCGAAATAGAATTTTTCTCTCTACAATCACGCCATTTGTACCAACAATAATTATAGTAAAAATAATTTGTTTGCAAAATAAGTCTAGTCATTAAATTTGGCCTAGTTATTTATATAAATGCAGCAAGAACAGTGATTGATCATATAAGCTGTCTTGAATCTGCTTTACTGAAACTTTTCATTGGAAATCTCAGACTTGCCATCAGACTTCACCTGCAATACCTACAGATCTGGATGAATTCCTCTCTTCTCAAGCTCTCCCAAAATATCCTGAGGTTCTTGCACCTACCAAGAAGTGACCATCCTTACTCACCTGGTTAAGACTGCAAGGTACCAGGCTGTTTTTTCCAAAGCACCTTATTGGCTCCATAAAGTCAACCTTAGTTCCTTAAAGCTGTCTGGTCATATCTGATTCTATGCACAGCTCTCTCAAATATGACATTCCAGTCAAAGCATTTGTAATACAACCAATGTTTCCAATTGTGTCTTGTTACAAGGAGAACAGATTCTTATTGAACTTATGCAAAGAAATATATTGTCAAAACGAATGTTCACTAAGTTTCCAAATTCTAGAGGGACCAGGTAGGGAGAAAAAGTAATTGTTTCATCTTTGATTATAAGGGTATAACTTTACCAAATTGCTATAAGTCATAGCTGACTTAAGAGAAAAGAGGAAAAAAGTTTCCTTAAATCTAGAAAAACAAAAAGTAAAGAACCAGCAGTGTTTCAAACAAAAATCCCTCATTAGTTCATTCAGTCCGATGTTGTTAATTCCTGTTCTGCTTGAATTCAGGTTTTACATTAGTTCTGGAAATTCTTACCCAGTTTAGTTTTACAATCTTAAAGTTATTAGAAACCTGTGCTTGCCAGAGTCCTTTCCATGAATCTCCTTGGAAATGAAGCACTTTTGCAGGAACACTTTTGCAAAAGCATCAGAGTGAAACAATAACTGTAAATGACAGAAGACTTTAAAATGGTCATGGTCAAAAATCTTGGGGCTGGCCCCGTGGCCGAGTGGTTAAGTTCGCGCGCTCCGCTGCAGGCGGCCCAGTGTTTCATCGGTTCGAATCCTGGGCGCGGACATGGCACTGCTCGTCAGACCACGCTGAGGCAGCGTCCCACATGCCACAACTAGAGGAACCCACAACGAAGAATACACAACTATGTACCGGGGGGCTTTGGGGAGAAAAAGGAAAAAAAAAAAATAAAATCTTTAAAAAAAAAAAAATCTGATAAGAGTTTACTATAACGCAATTGACAAGAAAATTTGCTTATTTCTGTGACATATACCATTTTAAGAGAATAACCAGAATTATGACTGGTAACATTATAACAAGATATACTAGATAGCTTGGAATTTCATACAATTTCTGGAACATTTATATTAATACAGCCACAAAAAATACAATCTAAAAGTTTAGCATTACCCCTTAGTTGACATTGCTTCCCTACATAATTTAACATATCAAGTAAGCCTAATTATTTTAACCTTTCCCCACCCCATTTTTTTTTAATAAGGAGAGAGAATAAATCTTTTGAGATGTTCCAGGAGCCCTCTGGACAATCCCAAAGTTAGTTCCAGGTCAAAAAGACTTCATTTAGAATTTGATTTGGTTGGTGAAGTTTGTGAAAAGTATCAAAATATTTGGACACTTGACTAAATAGGATCACAGATCATTATGAAACAGTACTTAATTATCTATTTGACTGAAGTGATAGTAAAAGATTTCAAAGGCAAATGCAGAAGGTTGCATAGTTGTGAGCAAAACTTAGCTCTTTTAATATTAGGAAGATTCAGTTTTCTTAAATAATCAAAGACCTAATGATAAAGATACGGGAAATTATTTTGACAAAACACATAATTTTTGCTTTCTAGGCAGATTACTTAAAAGGTAAAGAAAAGCCTTTCACGATCTCTTATCAGTAGCAGACCAACAATCCAAGAAAACTTTGTCCTTTACAGATGAAAGAAAATCAAGTTTTAGTTTTACATAAGTACTCTACTGATTTTAAAGCTTAACTGTATAGCCCTTATAATAAATTCATTCAATTTTAGCCAACTTGACCACACAATGTAAGATTCTCTCTCTCTCTCTTTCTCTCTTCACAATTTTCTATTTAATTTGTCGTTTATTCTCTCTTTTCCTGTTTTGAAGTAACCAGTTTTACTTTGGGACAAATTAACTTTCTTTTCCCTTAAAAAAAATGCATCTTCATATCTCATACTTTTTCTCACCAAAAAGCACATCCTGTTTCCCTTGTATACAGAGTTTTTTCCCCTTATTTTTCTAGTAATTTTAATTATATATATTAATTAGAATTCTTAACCTATAGAAACTTTAATTTCTAGTGAAAACTAAGAAGCAAGCAATTGTGAACTATTACACTAGCATTCTTCAGATTGGCAAACTTATGAATACATTTCCTAATTTCTAAAAACATACGCCCTTTTTAAAATAGCACAGTCCTTCAAGGTGGTATGAGACATATTTGCTAACAGACCCAAATTTATCTTTAATTTTTCTGTGATAGGAAGCCAAAAGTAGATCAATTCATTCAGTAATTAATGCTTCATTATTTTCTCTTCTTTGGAAATGATTTAGATATTCAATGATCTTCCAGCATTTAACTTAGCAAAACTCTAAAGTCTTTAGTCACCAAAAAGATTTGGGTAAACTATTTAAGTAGAGATACCATAAAATATATCTATTGTCTAAAGCTCACCCAAAAACTCTTATCTCATTTACATCAATCTATTCATTTGGTGCTAACAATTATGTTTAGGCTACCCACAAAAATTTCATGAGAAATTAGACAAAGTCAGCCATCATTCTAAGTTATTTTTTTCTTGCTGACAAATTTCAGAACAGAGATAACACGAATTTATTTGATTAATAAACCCAGGTAGAATAAAAGTTGCATGTCTACATTATATTCAATGTTGATAACTCTAAAGACATATCTATTTTAATTAAACCAACAAACTTAAACTAGCTTTCAGACCAAATATTTTTCCAGATCACCTAAGAAAGCACTGGGGTTAGTTGTGAGCAAAACTTAGCTCTTGTTATATTTCTGAGAATTTTAGGAATACTTAATTCATATAAGCACTTGTTGGTTTTTAAGCCAATTAAATAGAGCTCTTTTACAAATTAATTTTAGCAATATTAGAAAAAATTAGAAAAATACCATACAACACATATATACAGACACAGAGACCTTATAGATACTAAAATTTTAGCCATGAGTCAGGGACGAGAATACAAAACTCACTAGTTTATAAAAGAACAGTTGAATCCAAATTTTCTTTTGACAATTGGAATAAGTTAAGTTTACCTGCTTAGATGGCTAAAGCTTTTTATCAATATTTGTAGGAAGGACATTTAAGATTTTTCATTAGCCCAATTTCCAAATAGCTCCTTTTTACTCCTTCTGATGAGAAACTTCTCCCTAAAGTTTCATTTCATTTCAAAGAATGGCTATGTCTTAGAGTAGACAGAGGCAGAAAATCTACATCACAAAAGCACAGAGAAATTATCTGTTTTCTCCAAGATGGAGTTTTGGGGGCATATTTGCTTATTACCAGAGGCCTATAGTAATTACTATTTAAATTTTTCCTTCTTTGTTTTTAAGTGCAGGACAATTGTACTTCCAGGGTCCTGATTTTTTTTTTTTACAATATCTGAAAATATCTGAAGGCAAATGGGAAGGGGTGTAAACGGACTTTGAATTGCTCTCAGAGATATGCTTTTTCTCTAAAGATTTAAGTTGCAAATCAAGATCTATTGATTTTAACTCCTTTTTTCTCTTGTATTCCTTCAAGCTATCTTCAAAGAACTGAGTAGCTGCTTCCAATATAATGCTTAGAGGTTGACTAGCCCATTAAACCACACTATTTTGAATATATCTTTTTATATCAGGGAGAAAATTTTCTCCTAAGGTGGAAATTAAAAGACTTCTATGTTCTGGAGCTTCAGGGTTTAGTACAGTATGCCTTTGAAAAGTCTATATAAAGTGTTCAATAAAGGCCTTCGCAGGCCAGCCCAGTAGTGCAGCGGTTAAGTGCACACATTCTGCTTTGGCAGCCTGGGGTTCACCAGTTCAGATCCCAGGTGTGGACATGGCACCACTCAGCAAGCCATGCTGTGGCAGGCATCCCACATATAAAGTAGAGGAAGATGGGCATGGATGTTAGCTCAGGGCCAGTCTTCCTCAGCAAAAAGAGGAGAATTGACAGTAGTTAGCTCAGGGCTAATCTTCCTCAAAAAAAAGAAAAAAAGTCCTTTGGATGCTCTCCTTGTTTCTGAATGCACAATTTAACTTAGACCAATTCACCTTAGTCGGGAAAGCCTCTACTATTGCTCCTATCAGCCCCTGAATATCAGCCTTCAGCTGAGCCATTTCCTGGTCATTTGTAGGAGGACCTGGGAAAAATTCTGGCTATCTGTTTCCTCTGTGAGAGGTGTTTTCCCCATTTGGCTTGTATGATAACTATAGTATAATCATGGGTAGGAAGAACGCCTTTTAACAGCCAATCTAGGTCCCTGAAAACGGGGCTGTGAATGGCTACTAATCTTTCCAATTCCTCTCTAAACTCGGTAGGATCTTCCGAAAGTGGAGGTAAAAGGGCTTTACAATTTAGAAGACCTGCTGCTGTCCAGGGGAACATGAATTCATTCCAGTCGGGATCCAGGGGTCCTACATCCTCAAAGGATACCGCATAGGAAGGCCTGAAGCTGGCAGAGCCTCATTACAGAGCCCTGAAAGTAGGAGGAATTGTAAAGATGGCAAAGTGAGCCGTACCACCTGTCTTGGGGGCTTCTGCTAAATTCACTTCCTGGCTTTTAATATCTACATGAGTAACCTGTATACCCCAGGTCTGGAGATCAGCCTGGAGTGCTTGTTGTAAATCCTGGAAAGAAAGGAAAGTCAAAATAGGCAGCTTGGTGTTTAAGGGATTTTCTGGGGAAGTTGGAGTCGTCTTGGGATCTAAGGAAATTTGCTGACGTGATGGAGCTGGATTTTGAGGGGTGTTTAGATCAGGGGCCCAGAGATCCAAAAGATCTTCTGGAGGGTCAGGGACAAAGAGTTGGGGATAAAACGGGTGTATAAGAAAGTGGAGAAGGGGAATTTACATTAGATGTGGAATTTAATTTTTGTTGTAAGTCCAATTTCTGTTCTTTTACCTTATTAAGGGAGTCCTTAAAGCCAGCTGTTATATTCCTTTGTATCCACTTTTAAACTTGGTCTTTCCATAGGTACCAATAAGACAATTTTTTAGGATAAGAGCTCTCTAAAAAAAAATTTTTTCTGTTAAATATAGGCAATTCAAAGGATCCATCATTTGGCCATTGGCAAATAGTCACTTATAGTAATCTCAATAGCAATGGAAACCAATAGGCCTTTTTATGGCTTAGCATGGATGCAAGAGGCTTTCCAAACAAGAGTGCAAAAGATGCAGCTCTCACAGCATCCAGAAAGTTCACTCCCAGAGTTAGCCTAAGAAAGCAAAGACCTTCATTGACACAGGTGGTAACGTAACCGCAGGCCCTCCAGGACCAGTTCAACTGACCCCATCTTATCGACAGAGTAATTAAGAGTTGTCCTGCAAGAGCTAAGACCTTTTGTCTAGTTCAGGCCAGTTGAGACCACCAACCCATCAACTGGGCCTGCACAAATGCTCAACAAGTGACCTTTTTGACATCAAGGAGCTAAAAACTCCACTCTCAGATCATGGTAATGCCGCCATTTTGTGAACACGCGTCCTTAGAAGAGGCGTGAAGCTTGACTTCGTTTGTGCAGATCATCACTTACCTCACTTCTCTTTACCTTCAATCATTCATCTCCACACTTCGGACTGCCCTGGCCTTTATCCCATAAATTGCGCCCCAAGCCCCTATCTCTTTGCAGATAGATCTCGCAAAATAAAGCTACATTTCTTTTCCCACAAGCTGATGCCATAATAATTGGTGTTTTTTTATGCACATTGCGCAAGAGAATCCCAATTTTGAACAGTAAGAATGGTGTAGTGCAAATGGTGTCTCCAGTTTCCCACAAGAACGTGAGATGCCTCCAATCACAGACCCACTATTTGGTGACATTGGGCAAGAGCTACCGGAAGAGAACTTTTCCAGCACCAACAAGACAATGAAGATTGAGAGGACAAAGACCCCTTATGGATCAGGGCCCCTTATGACAATCAGCCCCAAGAGTTTGCACAGTCAGACAAAGGGAATGCTGCTTATTGACCCACAGCCTATTTGGCTATCCGCCAGACGCACACCACCACACGAATCCTCCAGTTGGCAGAGACTAGAGAGAATATTCTCACTGTTCATAAATCCAACCTCTCAGGACATAGAACAAGATGATAGAGACAAAAGAAAATAATGACCATCTCTGGAAGGAAAGGGATCAGTAGAAAATAAAAGTACTCCTTACAAATTTTTACCACAGTCTCGATACTCATGAAACTAGTTAATACAAGTATTTTTTCCTGCTAATCTAAATTTAGAAAAAGAAAAGGACTCTTACCACTCTCGATTCCAACAAACTCTGTAGGCAGAGATCTGAGAGACTGACATGGTAAGAATTCTTACCTTCTGCTGGCTTTTGTCAGAGGTCCCAGGATCTCTCAGCTACAGTAGCCTTGGAGCGAGCAGTATCCAGCCAGTGAAAGTCCCTTTGTAGTTGCCAACTGTAGGAGGGGAAAAATTTTCCCTTCTTCCCTTATAGGTTCTTTGGCTAGTCTAATAACTAAATAGATGTAAGACAGATTAACAGGAGAAAAACAAGTTTAATTATGAACACATGAGAGCCTCATAAAGATATGAAGACTCAAAGGGCAGCCAGGTAATTGAGACTTATATAATATCCTAAGCAAAGAAAAGGGGCAGGGATCTGGGAAAGAAAGGTCACTCACAGGAAAGCAGAGGAGATGTTTAGAAAACAAAGGTTGCTCTGTTATGCAGATAAGTTTCTTAAGATAAAAGACATCTCTAGTAACAGCTCTCTTCCTAGTACAGGCCCCCTTTCCAATGCAAATTTAGGCAACTGAGGAGTGAGAGGTAAAAGAGCTTTCCTGAATCTGCTGGGGTTTGATTGCCTTTAGCTCAAAATAATCCTCATGCTAAAGAGACATATTTTGGGGTGGCAAAACCTGCTGCCCTTCAGTAACAATTCAAGTCAAACCTAACTATTTCCTGATTTCCCAAATAAAATTCACTTTCAGTCTGCATGCCCTTCCCACTAATCTATCCCTAAGGAAATTCTACCTATTGTTCAAAGTCTATTCCTTTAAGAGGCAGCATATTGTAATATATTTAAGAGCGTGGGCCCAGGCTCTGCCTGGCTTCAGAATGCTTAGGTTCAAATCTTGGCCTGCCATTTTCCAAATAAATAGCCTTGAGCAAAACAATTAACCTCTCTATGCTCTGTTTCCTTTTTCTAAGATGGGGATGATAATAACTCTTATTGCTCCTAAAGCTGCAAACAATAACTGAGTTAGGTTATGAAAAGTTCTTACAACATAGGAAATACTCAAAAAATGACAGATATTATTATTTATATAACTTTTAATGATCAATCCAACAAGATGTAATATCTTTTTTCTTTGAATTATTTATTCATTCAGCAAAGTGGTAGGCACTGCTGAGGGATAAAAACTATTAGAACCCTAATGTAAAGGAACTTACTGCCTGGTAAACAGACATACGAATGGATCATTTTTACTGTAATCACTGTTTTGTTTGAGCATTGTTTCTCAAGGTATGGTCTGAGGACTACTTGGAACACTCATACCTGGTGTTACTGCTAAAACGTAGATTCATGGACTCTAGTCTGGACCTAATAAATCAGAATCTCTGAGGTATGGTAAGCAGGTATTCTTAGGCATATTAAAATTTGAGAACTACCATATTTGAGGTATGAAGAGGATGCTTTGAAAACTAAGAGGAGAAGACCCTTGGATATCTTTCTACTTTCATGAATATGCTTATTTATCTTACTCTCCTCTTAAATAAAATAAATTCCCTGAGGCTAGGTATTTTACTCCTCTTACTTAAATAGAATTAAACTGAATAAACTGATTGGTCATTTGTCTGAATAGAGATTCATGAATTTACAACATTTGACATTTTAGAAAATACTCAGACGTCTATATATTCTCTACTCCATAGCATGCTACCGGCTGTTTACTACGTACTCTTCAAATTTTCTGTAATACTTCATATTGTGGTCAACAACTCCTTAAACCCTTTTCTGTTCTTGGCTTCCAAGACATTGCACTTTTCTAACTTTCCTGTTCCCTCTTTGTTTGCTTTATGCCAGCTTCACTACCTGTTAGCTGAAAACCTTGGGTAAGTTACTAATCACTCTGAGCCTCAGGTTTTTCAAGGATAAAATGGGAATAATGGAGACAAAAGGAGGATAATACTTCCCATTCATGTCTATCGTCATAACTAAATATAATTATAGTAGATAATTTCCAAATGTTAATTCCCTTTATTAGCTCCTCTTGCCCTTATCACCTCATGAATGTGTTCCTAAGGTCTGATGTTGGACTTTTACTCTTTAATTTCAGCACTTTCTCTCGGTAATCTTATCTAGTCTCAATTTCACCAAGTACTTCTTGCAAGTGACTCCCCGTATGTCAAGAGAGAATTTTTCATTTTCCCCCTTCCAAATTAATCTTGCCACCTGCTACATCACCTAGTTTCAAAATCTCTGTGGGTCTTGAATTCACCTTCTTGACTTTCCCCTCACATTCACTAAGTTGTTAAGTTCTGCTGACTATATCCACGCAGGGCCAGGAAAAGGATGCTGAGGGGATGATATCGGATAGCCAGTACAAATTACTAGGGCTCAGAAGTTTGCAAGGGTGTCTGGGGGCAAATCTTTTATAGGGAGTTTTATCAGTCTATCCCTCCCAGGCAGTGTCCCCAAATTTTCCCTCTGGCCCAAACCTGTTCTCATCAACACTGAGCCTTCAAATTCTCTTGCCTATCAGTCACTTCCTTTCTACTGTCCTGATAAAGGCCCTTACAACCTCGTAGATGGATATTATCACAGCCTCTTAATTTGAAAGAGAAACTAGACAGAAAGCTGTCTTCTATGCCAGAGCTTTCTAATTGGTGGGCTTCTTGATCCCCTTAGCCCTTGGGATGGCCAGAGGCCCCAAGCCAATCTCATCCAGCTCTAAGCAGCTCATCCAGGCTCCAGATCCCATCTAATTTACTCCAATGTGAGATAAAAATATTATCATTTTCTATGTGTGCTACAATGTGAAAAAGGTTGGGAAGCACTACTACTAAATTAATCTTCCTAAGTATTGATCTGATGGTATCATATATTCCTGCATAAAATCTTCACAAATGACTACTCACTGTCTACCAAGTAATTCTAAACTGCTTGGCTAGGCACTGTACAGTCTCACACCAACCTATCTGTCCAGTTCTGCCTCTCACTAATGCTGTCCTCTCCAGTCAAACTGAACCACTCTCCATTCTCTTCTCCTCATCATAATTGTACCCTTCTCTTCACCTAGGATATTTTCCATCTCCTGCAGGAGAAATTCACTTACCTTACCCATCCTTCAAGATCCAGCGCCATGTCACCTGCTTCATAAACACAACATTCCCATTTCCTACAGCAAGAACTGATTCTCTTAGTCTGAACTCACACAGCCTGTTTTAGCTTTCTTATGGCACTTATCTTATTCTGTCTTGTGCATTAAAGATGAACATACTTTATAACCTCTGCTACCAGTATTCCTTGAGTACAAGGTCTTGGATCTGCTCCCACCCCAGTACCTAACTCACTGCCTTTCATACTGCAAGTACTAAATTATTGAATTAAACAATTTTAAAGTTGAGGCCAGCCCCATAGCCAAGTGGTTAAAGTTCAGGCACTCCACTTCAGCCGCCCAAGGTTTTGCCAGTTCGGATCCTGGGCACGGACCTAGCACCACTCATCAATCCATGCTGAGGCAGCATCCCACATAGCAGAGCCAGAAGGACCTACAACTAGAATATACAACTATGTACTGGGAGGCTTTGGGCAGAAAAAGGAAGGGAAAAATTTTTTAAAAGATTGGCAAAAGATGTTAGCTCAGGTGCCAAACTTAAAAAAAAAAAATTTAAAGCTTATAGTATATATCAGTATGATTTCTGATAACTCTGTATCAGCCAATTTAGAAAAATAAAATCATGTATCGATAGTAGCTATAATAAAAAGCTACAGAAAAATAAACAGAAGTTTTAATGCAGTACCCTAGAATGCAAATAGAAGAACCAAACATTTACATTAGAACATGTAGCAGCGATTTCCAATTGATAAAGATCTAAAGAGTGATCGGTTGCAGATAAAAAAGAATTGCTAAACCCTGAATCCTGCCTCTATATGTTGTGTAAAATACACAAACGGAAAGGCTGTTTCCCTGACAACAAGTAAACAAATCCCACCTCTTTAATTCCCAGCTCTGTGGCGTTGCTGTATGCATCCGCTCCACACAGAGTGGAAAACTTCAGAAGCCCCCAGTATTCTTCAGGAAAGAGGCACAGAATTCTAAGTTCAGGCTGGTAGGAAGAGGAAGAGGAAGGGGAAAACCTCTTACCTGGAATCCAGCGCACTCTCACAGAAAGGAGACCCATTGTAATGGGAGAAAGATTGCTGACAAAATGGAGATAGATTTGAAAAACCATGTTTGCGGTGACTTTAGCAGCAGCAGCTCCCGTGATTTCCAAATCCTCCTACTCACTGGCAGTGAGCTGAAACATGCACTTCCTGGGCTGTCCCTGGCTCACTGACAGAACAGGAGGGAATGGGAGGAAGCGGGAGCTGGTGGAGAGGCGGGGTTTCAAAATTCCCACAATCTCTCTCTCATTTCCATGACAAGTATCCCAACAACCTGTCTATAAGTAGCTGTCTGAAATATTAAAATTGGACTACCAATAGTGGTCTTCCTTCCTAAACTTTCCTCTTTCAAATCTGTCCTCACACTACAATTAAGTCAGTTGATCCACAGGATCAATTTCATTATGCCGCCCCTCTCTGAAAGATTCAGATCTCCACTTTCCTTACAGAATAAAGTCCAAATTTAGTCTGTCAACAAAGGACTCTACAACATGGCCACAACCTACATTTCATCCTTTGTCTCTTTGCCTTTCTAGTACTTTCATCCATCCTTTTATTTTATTTTCATTTAATTTACAAAACATTTTCTGACAATCTAATGTGAATAAGTCCCTGTGAAGGTATGCCCTTAAAAAAGTTCTAACCAAATATTTTATTAATTTAACATTTTTGAGCACAAATGTATCAAATAACTGTGCTACAAATTGAGAATATCAAGAAACAAAATTCAGTCCCTGCTTTCTACTAGTTTAGATGATACGCTATACCCCTGTGTGAATCCTCAGCCCAGTAAAATGACTGCTGAACATACCAAGTGTTTCGTTCTTCTGTGCCTTTGAACAAAATTTTCCCTGCCTGAAATATCCTCCATCTTTCCTTTTCAAAAACCTATTTCAACATCTACCTCTCTGACCCCCTTGCCAAAGGCCTTCTAGTAACTCCCACTAGGAGGAGTTACTAGCAACGCCACAGAGATACTTCTAACACTTACACGTCATGTCTTCCTAGCAAAGACAGGTAAGTATATTTCAAGAAAGGGATGGTTAAAACTATCAGAAGGGAGAACAGAGAGTATCTTACACTATTCTGTATTCCCTACAATGTCTTGCAGAGTATGATGTACAAAGATATTAGATATGTATTTTGATTTGTAATCAGTGAAAAATATAAACTTGTGAAATTTCATTGAAATGAAAGAGTGATATCAGATGTATAAATTAAAGGGCAATGTTATTCCTGCAATAGTCTACCTCCAGTTGTGAGATAATTATTCTTGTTTATGTGGATGGTACCAAAGACATCAAAATTTGATAAAAATAAGCCTTAATTAGGCTCTGAGGAACTTTTACTCTCAGAGGTAGCTGTTCGGACCAGTAAACACATTGTGACTATAAACCAGTTCCCTATTTTAATCAGACAAATGAAATGATCCAATCAATTCTCTAAACCTGCAGAGGGAAGGACCAGATGCTGAACAACGGTGACACCAACAAGCTATAACAAGTATACTATGAAACCCACTCTGAAGCAATCTGTTAGCCTCATTTTCACATTGATAATAATCGCTCAGAAAAAAACAACTCAAGAACATTTTTTTAATGATCATGGGCCAGTAGTCATCGTTGTATTCAGAACATTAAAGAACTCTATAACATAACAGACTAACTCAAAATCCAGGTGACATGTCATATCAACTCAAATAGAGTCTTCTGGTTGTATTTAGTATTTAAAAAATCCCATTTCTAATAGTTACTTCATTGACCTCCAAACTATCCCATGCCATGAGCATATCCCTCTACAAACCTAGTAATTTTTTCCACTGAATGATTAATATTTTTAGTAATATTATTTTACTTTACTATTTTTAATCCTTTCTTGAATGAATATTTATGTTACATGGTATATATGCCTTAAAATAATAAATTGATGAAATGAGATTTTATTTTAACATTTAGAAGGCAGCAAGGCAAACATGCTGTCCACCTGAGGAATACCAAATTCCCTGTGGCACTGTTTGTAAATATGTCCAAACCTGTTATGCTTATATCAGCAAAATATACATATTATAGACTGAATTATCTATATGATTGAAAAATGGGTGCTGTCATTTTTTTAAGTCTGATTAATATAGTTATTATATCTAATTACATAACATATTGAAGGTTTGCAATAAAAGCACAGCAATAACTTTCATTGAAGTGAGAATTTTTTTTAGTTTGATGAGTATTAGAGATCCTCTAGTCCAAATTCAATTTCTGAATTATATTAGGATTGAGATGATCCACCAAGGTCACCTTGTTGTTTAGTCAATCTCTTCACTTCTGGATTACTAGTCTTTATCCGCTACCACACAGCTGCTAAAGCTTCTAAATATAATTCATTAACTGCACCATTAATATTGTTGATTGTAAAAAAGCCAACTCATACAAGGTTCTGGTTAGTAATCTCTGGTTTTTATTTTACCACTTTTACCACAAGAAAATAATTTTAAACCAAGAATTTTTATTAGCCATGTACAATAATAGTGAAAATAATCAAATGGTAACGTTAAATAGCAATAGCACAGTTATATTTTATTACATATTGAGAAATTGGACAAATTACTTTTGGGTTTCAATTTTTTTATACTATTGACCATGAAAAACATTTTAAAACTATCTCCAAAGCTATCTATCTATTTAAACAAAATATTCTAAAAGAAAAAGTGCAATATTGTTAAACATTATCAAATTAACCCGAGTTCTCTTTTTGAAGTTTAAGAAAGGCCAGGAGGTTTAAGAAAAAAAAGAAAGAAAATAATTCATATATAAGTTAAATAATTTACACTTTTATAAAATATGCCAAGTATTTGACCCTCAAAAGAAAAGCTACATACTTCATATTAATGTCCAGATTAAAGTCCCTTTTAACTCTAGAAAAGAAATTCAAGGAGTTTCCCCTTATGTTTAAGGTACACATTTTCCTTTAACAACTAGAGAGTTTTCAGAGCATAAATGTCATTCTCTCATTACAACAATAATGGGCTTAAATTCTCAGCTTATTTTAAGTACACAACTTTATCTGTGCAGTGTGTTTGCAATCATTGTAAACCTTTGTCTAAGGAGCTCTCTTTTTTGTATTAGAAAGTTTTCAATAGTATTGGCTTCTTTGAAGAGTCCATCTATCTCGTCAATATAAGATGCATCTACTGCTGCTCTCTCACTAATGGGGAAAAAATTGTAAGTTAAACTAAATAGTTTTAACATCTAGACACACTACCATAGTGATGTTCTTTATTATTCCAAATTTGTTAGCTATTTCATTTAAATGGCTTTGAACATCAGAAAGCCTCGTTAATTTACAAACACTCTTCACTAAAAGTTAAATTAGTCCCACAAATATTTTTATCAAGTCTCCTAACACAGCAAAATGTGTATCTTATACATTATAATTCTAATATTAAACTATATACATTATTTTAACAGCCACACAAACCATTATTCAAATACAGTGACTGTCCAGTAGTTTAAAAAAATACCTTATAAAACACAATCTCAGGCCAATTAAATATTTAAATTCAGCCTTCAAATGTATATAGAAAATAGTTAAGTACTTCATAAATATAAATATTTATTTTATCTTTAATATCACTCTATCATTATCATTAGCTTTACCAAATGGTATTTGTCTCAAAGAGGTTTTTTCACAAAATTTTAAATGTTGTATCATCATATTAGAGATCAAAATATATCCAGCCTAGCATTAGCTCTGGTAGTAGCAAAACAAAGGATGGTTATAGGGAAGTTTGGGGTTATCTTTTGAAAATAACCAACTAATCTATCACAAGAAACTGAGGTAGAATAAAAAATTCCAAAATTATAATTACTGGACAGGTTTTGCAGCAACTGAACTAAACTTCCCACTATGGAGCTTCCAGCAGAAAACTTCTACAGTCATGCACTGCATAACAGTGTTTCAGTGAACAGTGGACCACATATACAATGGCGATCCCGTAAGATTAGTACCATAAGGCCTAGCTGTATAGTAGACCATACCATCTAGGTTTGTGTAAATGCACTCTAGGACGTTCACACAATGACAAAATCGCCTAATGATGTATTTCTCAGAACATACTCTTCTCATTAAACAATGCATGACTGTATTTCTAAGAGAAAGACTAAAGAGAATTATAAGTACTTGCCTTAAGATCTTTGCATATGTAGACAACATTAGATTAATTTCCTTGCTCATATCTGTTCAAAAAAAAAATCACTGGGTAAGTTAAAAACTGTAAGAAACCTTCTGTATCAGAAAATCAATGTATAGAAATATAAGCATTTTATACATCACCATTCAAATCTTTCTCCAGGGCTTCATCTTTATAAAATAGTCCAGAGCTTTCAGAGAAAGAGGAATCTGATTTTCCAAGAGAGGAAAGTTGTGGACTATCTGGCATTTGAGACTATTAGAAGAAAGTAAAAAAACAGGTAAACAGTCAACAAGATCTTTAGAACATATACATTCTCTCAAAAAAGAAAAAAGCAAATAAAATGTCTTTCAGAAAAAAAGCAAGTATGCTAGAAATTATATGCTCTTGTGTCCTAAATACTCATTTGAAATTTTATCATTCAGGAAACTTTCAGACCCAACAAGCAGCTTGTTCAACATACTAAATTTTATTTTCGTTTTACCTTAGACCTTGAATATGTTATTAATCCCTGATAAAGAAGTTTCCTGTTTCTTGAACCAGCAGATGTTTCCAGAGCAAAACTTTGATTTTAACAATAGCCAAATGTTGCAAAATTTTACAAGATAACATAACCTTTAAGGGAGCAAATAAATAATGTTCCAAATGCAAACAGATCAATTGATGGGGGTCGCAGTGAAGGAGAGCAGGATACAGTGGTCTCTTTAAAAATATCAGCAACTACAGTACCTAGGTATTCTACTTATTATAGCAAAATAACTATTTAAAGCTCTATGTATCATAAAGGTGTGAACCCACTTCTGTCTCTAGATCACAAATTACCACAAAGAAATCTCCCCACAGTTTCTTGAAGGCCTGCACTTGGTGAAAATACAGCTGGAGTCAACACAGTTCCTGCTGGGACAATCCCAGCTCTGGGAATATGAAAACATTAAATTCCATTTACCAATATAACTTCGTTACATGGAAGAAATTTGAGAAGCATATAAAATAAAATAGAAGGCTCCGGGAGCATACAGATTACCTCCAACTCTCTTGTTCTCTTGCAATTTCTGGCATCAGGTTTTACAAGGTGACTTGCCATCATATTCCGGAGGCAAGAGCTGCAAAGTTTAGAGCAATGCCAAATTTAAGTACAAAATCGATGCTAGAGCTCTCCTGAATCCTTCCTTCTCCTTCCATTCCTACTGCCACTGTGAATTTAGGCTCTCCTTCTCTGTCACTTACCTAAACTACTCAATTTCTCCCTTCCCTATTTCATCTGCCAACTGCTGTTTGGGCAATCTTTCCAAAACTCTGATTCCCATATTCCCTTAACCTTTCATAACTCTGACTATTGCATTCTTTAAACTCAGAAACCTTCCCTTGGCTACTGATCGCTCCAGAATAAGTTCAAACTGCATGGTATGGCGGCCAAAGTCCTACATCACCTGGGGCCAACCCACTTCTCCCATGATTTTCACGTACTCCCTCTAGATACAGTCAGCCAAACTAGCAGTTTCTTTGGCACTTCCGCCTTGTTTCAGGGTTCATTTAAGATCCTTCTACCTTCATAAATTCTTAATGTTGACCTAGATCTTAAAGTTCATCTAATTCAATTTCATTTTTTACAGAGGTGAAAACAGGTGCAGAGATAGGTGACCAAGATCAAACAAGTAAAACAAGCCAGACTAGAACCAAAATCTCTTCTAGTCTGAGATCGTTTCCACTGTCCTATCTTACCTTCCTGTAGCATCGAACTTTACTTTTAAATCACTTTCCCACAAATTCTGAAGCCAATTTCCCTAGGAGTCTGAAAGATTAAGTTTAAACTTAAAGCCAAAATGCTGAAACCTAGGATGATATAGTCTCTACAGCTTAAGAGATGAGGAGCCCTGTCTACACTCAAGTTACTGTGCTTGTTTTTTGAGAAACTATGCTGACCTGGCTAATTGTAATGAATCTGATTAGTCATACATAATAATCATATATGTCAGATAGCAATCACAAATAATAAAGATGTTTGTTTCGTAAATTCTGTACAGCGCTTCTACATTCCTGTCAGCTTTCTAATATACACACTTAAGCGCTACGATAAAAACGTGGAAAAATGCACAGTAGTGCTCACTTTCCCTCGGGAAGTTCAAAACTGCTTCAGAGAAGCCAACACGAGAGTCGTTCTCTTCCCTCTTCCCCTTTCTGTTTTTTCCTTTTACATCTCTTATCTCCTCTCTCATAGTCCTATTTCCACAAAAATAAATTTCCTGTCACAGCTTAGGGCCTCAGCCGGATCCAGGCCTGGTCAAGAGGCTGGGCCTCGTCATGTGACAAACACGATTCACAGCCACTTCCCCCCGCTATGCAATCTCAGGCGTCGGGAACTTAGTCATTACCAAGAAGTACCCCTTTGCCTTATGCAACTTTTTCTCCCAGACTTCTCTTTCTTCTCAAGGCCACCTGGGCCCCTGAGGCCATTTCACCTTTTTTCTCACTTCCGCCCCCCTCTCCTTCCTCCCCACTAGAGACCCCGAGAAGAAGCTTCTATCCTCTTGCTGCCTTATTTCACACCCTCACGGGCGCTCATCCCTCCAGCCCACCCCAAGATGGGTCTGGTACCAAGCGCCTGGACCTTCCTCGCCAGCGACAGCGCGGAAATGGAGAGATCACAGGGTGCGAATGCGCAGATGGTGCGGGCGGCCGCGAGGCACGGCGTTCCCAGCGGTCAGCGCGCCAGTCACGTGACCCCGCGCGAGGCCTCTGGGAGCTTGGCGTGGGGCGTCCAGCTGCCGCGGAAAGGCAGCTTTGTATCTTCCGCTCTTTCTCTCGCCTTAGAATCTCTGTCAAACAAAAAGTCTTCCTCTGACTCCCGGCCTGTTTGTGGAAGAAGGGAAAAAGCTGATGCAGGTCTCTCAAGAAAGAACAAGGAAGCCTCGCCACAGCAAGGCAGGGGTGTGGCCCCGCCTCTTGGAATCTCAGTAAAGGAACGCAAAATAGTACACCCACCGCCACTTTTCAAGTACAAGTTCCGTCCTATGCCAGGTGCTTGGTTTGAAGGAAGAGTTTCTACCGACATTCCCGCGGCCTGCAAGCGAAAGTTCTAGATCCAGAGACTACGTTCCTTCAGTTCTTTTTGTTTGATGCAAGCAGACTTCTGGAGTCACACCCTTTTAGAAAAGTTCCTACTTGATGTGTCACTAAGTGTAGTGGACTTAATTGGCAGCTCTCAAAAAATACTTTGCAACACGCATGGCTCGCATCCTTGAAGCTCAGCCTCCTCGCGTGTTTTAATGTGGTGACTTTGACCTGCCGGTTCAAAGATAGACGTTCTAAACTAAAGCCTAGTTAGTAGATGTAGAAGAAAGCAAGCATATCACCTCATAAAGCAAAGGTCACTAACACCCCCCATAAATTCCAGGTACATGATCTTACACCTTAGCAAATTATATTTAACATGTTTTTCCTTTTTGGTTTATTTAAATGTTTGTTGTCATAAAGACTTGTAAGTTTTGTGTGTGTGTGTTTATCTGTTGGCCGTTTGTGAAGAAGCTGATTGTTTTAAGTAAGTTCCTAGGAAACAAGTACTCTGTTTAACTTAATAAAACTAGGCCAGATGATTATGGTGCAGTCATTAAAGGATCCCAATTACTGTCCGAGGATGATGCCAATCTGTGTTGAAATTTTCCTTATCTGTGGTAAAATGAAGGAAAAAGGAAGGAGTTTTTCATAAACCCAATGTATTTACTTTAAAGGGTTGTCCTTTATACTATGTCCTTTCTAATTTTTTGGTGTTAAAGTGTCCTTTCCTGCAATAGAAATCTAAAGATTTTTAAATTTTTAATGTCCTTATTTGGTAAAATATAAAGTTGTCCCCTCAGTGTCTCTCTCCTCTTCATTCTAATCATTATTTTTGTTATTATTCTTAATGGTCTGTTAAATCCAAAAGTCTGGGAAATACTGATCTAATTCTTCTTCCAGCCTTCACGTTGTATAACAGCTAAACAGTCATGTAGTTCTTAAAATATTTCCAGGGAAAATGATTTCATCTAATAAATAACTGTTAACATCAAATTAAGAGAAACCATGGTCATTTTATTTTATTTTTAAAGTCTTATCTTCTGTTTATAAGCTAAATAAGAGAAAGTGAGAGGGTGTGGAGGGTTATGGTTATCTAGTGCTTTAAAAATTCAAAGGGCTGTCACCATCCCATGTAATCTTCGCAAAAATCTCTATGGATGGGGCTGGCTCGGCCAAGTGGTTTGGTGGCCCAGGGTTTCACTGGTTCGCATCCTGGGAGCAGACATGGCCCCGCTCATCAGGCCATGCTGAGGCAGCGTCCTGGGTGCCACAACTAGAAGGACCCACAACTAAAAATATACAACTATGTACTGGGGGGCTTTAGGGAGAAAAAGGAAAAATAAGATCTTTAAAAAAAAAAAAATCCTGTGGTGTAGGCAGGACTTGGAGACCCAAATGGGTTGCTCTATCTCACAGAAAAAGATGTTTGTCCCAAAACTAAGAAATGGGTAAGTTATACATTCTATGTCTTTACACCTGGAGTGAAACAATTGGCAATGGGCCATTTAAAATTAATGTTTAATTTTAAACATTGTTTGATGCTCTGCTTCTGATCCCTGTTTGACCCCACTTCATGCTTTCGTGTTAACTGGCCCAGTTGGACGCTACAGGTGGAGGACGAAAACTTCTTATGTCTGTTTCAACCGTGTGTATTCTTATCATAAACTTCTTAAATGTGCTATTTTTTTCTTCTGATAGTCACCGCACCAAGCAGCTCCAACCATACTGCTGCAGACTTCCTTTGTAATCACTGCTGTGGAATGATGTTTTTATGACCTTAGAAAATGAAAACCCTATCTTGTTAAAAATAAAACCAAAAAACCCAACTAGCTATTTATGTAAGCAGTTTGTTTCCTTACTCTAGAACTCCTCTGTTTTCATACAGTCTCTGTAGTAGCTATAAAAGCAAAAATAAAAAGTCACCTTGTTAATTCCTTTGCTAGCAAGATAATACAATTAGCACGTGTTCAAGAGAAAATTGTCTAAGAAACTTTGTCTCTGCTAATTATTTTCAAGGCTTTGACTCTGCTTTTTAAAAGTTATGTTTTAGGTGCTATGATTACATTATAGGACTTATTCTAATGGGGCTGATTATTCAGCTCTGTTAAATGAGAAAAAAGTTTTATGCCGAAGTGTGAGTAGAAAGTCTCAAAATAGAGATTAATGTGAGAAAAGATGCTTCTAACTGACCAAGCAAGTGCTTTTTTCAAAGTGCTTGGATGTACTTCTGAAAAAGGTACAAGCTTTGGAAGGGCCGGGGCTCCAACTTTTACAGAAGAAATGATGCTGTTGAAATAATGATTTTACATTAAAAGAAATACCCATATTCTCTGACACTTTGTTTCAAGTTCTGTCACCGCAGGAGAGAGCCCAGGTTTGAAGGCGGTCCAAGGCGTGCCAGAACAGTCTCCTCCCTCCGCCCTCTTCCTCTTTCTCCCAAGCGCCTGGGCCCCTCACTGCTCCCAGGACAGCTGTTGAATCTGGACGAGCAGTGAGGAGTTCCGTTTTCCGATGCTTTCTGCGTTCCTGGCTGCTTGCTGTGGCTGCTGAAGGGGCCGCCGCCTTCCACCGTTTACACAGCCTCAGGAAAAGAAAGGAACTTCGTACGTTCCAGATCGCTTCCTCTCGTAGGAAACTACTGAGCACAGGTAAGAAATACCATTCATTCTTCTTTATTTGGAAACCTGGCATGGCGATTAGAGGTAGATAACTTAGAAAAGCGATTGAAAGGAATTTAAGTCCTTTGACATCACTGTGATGGGCAGGCGGTAACAACGTCAGTGACATAGCAAAGTCAGAGGAGAAACTTTTTCTCTCTTTTAGCCAACGTTGGAGAGTATCACTTTAGAGGAGATTCTCAAACTTTTAGGTCTCATGACCTCTTTACACTCCTAAAAATTATTGAGGACCCCAAAGAATTGATGTTTCCCTAGGTTATTTACTGTCATTTACTGTATTAGAAGTTAAAACTGAGAATTTAAAAAATAGTGACCTGTGAATTTATTTTGAAATAGCAATAAGCGCATCACGTTAGCATAAACAGTATTCGTATTTATAGATCACTATATATTCCAAAGTAATCTACTGTGATGAGTGATGTTGTTTTCATTTTTACAAATCTCTTTAATGCCTGGCTTAATAGAAGGCAGCTGTGTTCTTTTCCGCTTCTGCATTCGGTCTATGCCGCATCACACAGAATGTAGCATCTAGTAAACTACTGTACACTCGTGAGAGAATGAAAGAGACAAATTAAGGGCCGGCCCAGTGGTGCAGCAGTTAAGTGCTCACATTCCACTCTGGGGGCCCGGGTTCGTGGGTTGGGATCCCGGGTGCAGGCATGGCACCGCTTGGCACGCCATGCTGTGGTAGGCGTCCCACGTGTAAAATAGAGGAAGATGGGCATAGATGTTAGCTCAAGGCCAGGCTTCCTCAGAAAAAAGGGGAGGATTGGCAGAAGTTAGCTCAAGGCTAATTTTCCTAAAAAAAAAAAAAAAAGAAAGAAAAAGACAAATTGCATCTTAGAATTATTATGAAAATCACTTTGACCCTGTGAGCCCCCTGCGAATCACTGCTTTAGAATGATGAATTTCTCTTTAAACGGAGTCTTAATTCCCTTTAAAGGGAGACTAAGTTATTTTAAAAGCAAACCAAATATTTGGCACAGGTTGATGATCTTAATGGAATCTGCATCAGCACCCTTAGGCTGGGCTACAGTTGGACAATATTATAGCATTCCCCAGGAGAATTTTATTTCACAATAAGGAAAGGGCTGAATAGATATCTCTATTTTGAAGTATGAATAAAAAATTAGGACCCCCCCCTAAAATGCCTCTTTTCTTTTTGCCTATATCCAGCTATTTCAAGTTCTATTAAATCTTCTTTCAAAATATCTTTTTTAATCTGGCTTGTTCATACAGAAGCCACATGAATGTTATAAATTCTTACGTGAATTTCTACAGTAGTTTCGTAGCCTGTTCTGATCATTTTCATAATGCACTTGCCAACTCAGTAACCTGCTTTTCCTATTGCCTGTGAGATTATTTTACATGAATTCCAGAACCCTCCATAATCTAACCCCCCTCCCCACCTTGTGTTCACTGCAGGAAAGCAGGATTGTTCCACTACAGTCAAAAAATGGCTCCATTCAGTCCACTCCCCACCACAGCACTGTTTTAATTATCACAGAAATGCTCATCCATGCCCTTCTCCATCTATTCAAATCTTAAGCATTCTTTAAGATTAAATTCAATTCTCCTTTTCACACAAGCCCATTCCAACTACATCAATTCCATTTTGGCTTTTTGCTCTGAGTCTGTATTTAGCAGTTGATTATATATACTTTTTGTCATTAACTATTTACTTAAATTTTTTCCTAAGTATTCTTCCTCCCCCAACTCCACCATACCCATGTACATACCTTCATAAGATGGCAAAATTTTCAAGGACCAAATGATTAATGGAATTGAAAAGTTAGGTTTTGATCTTGTTGCTGTCAAGATGACTACCTACCTGATTTTAGGGAATTAGTTAGGTAACGTGCTTCCTCATTTCATCCCATACCTATTATACAGAACTGAAATTCCACAGCAAGGATAAACATAATCATAGTTGCTTTTCAAGTTCAAGGCATTTTTACTTATAATCTAATAGTACTTTTTTTTTTTTTAAGGAAGATTAACCCTGAGCTAACTACTGCCAATCCTCCTCTTTTTGCTGAGGAAGACTGGCTCTGACTAACGTCTGTGCCCATCTTCCTTTACTTTATATCTGGGACACCTGCCACAGCATGGCTTGCCAAGTGTGATGTCATGTCCGCACCCGGGATCCGAACTGGTGAACCCTGGGCCACCGAAGCAGAATGTGCGCACTTAACCACTGTGCCACCGGGCCAGCCCCTATAGTGTGTTTTTAAATTCCTAGTGGCTTAATGCTGACTATACAAGAAATATTCAGTCAGTATTGTTGTTTTAGAATTATGAAGAAGTGGTTACTAGGGCATTTCCCACATATAAATGGTTCTCTGCTTGCAGCCTTGACTAGAATCTAGCATTACAGAATGCCGAAGCTGGAAAAGACCTTAAAGACTGAGCATTCAACACCCTCCTTGTCCAACTGTGGAAAATGAGACCCTCAGAATTAAATGAGTTGCCCTAGACAAGATTGGAACGCATGTGGCCTAATTTACATCCTGACTCTCTACCGTCCACTAGCCTCTGGCTAGTTTCCAAGGCTTGTATAACTAAAATTCTTTTTTGTTTCAAAGAACCAGTTGTCACTGCATGCTCCTGGCAGGATCTTTCTAAGGTGGTATATAACTCGTTTAAAAAGAAGTCAATAATCTGATAATCTTAGATGAAATATTCAAAGCATTTTTATCCAATGGGAACTATAATTTTCATAGATTAGAGTTAAGAAAGCAAAGGAACACAGATGAGAAAGGAAAAGAGGAAAACTGGGGGGAACAGAGGAAGGGAGGCAGAACACTTGTAATCATAGATGTTTTGAAATCTAATAAAAAGAGCAGTAAGAAAGAATTCAAAATAAACACTCACATGGAATAAAAAATAAACTAATAGGGGAAAAAAAGAAGAAGAAGAATATTAGAGAAATTATTCTATTTTTTAAAATCTCTTTTCAGACTTCCCTCATTTTCTTTCTCTTTCTCATCGGCTTTCAGATGGAGTAAAAGTTTTAAGAGAAAAAAATTCTACCAGTCCCTTTATTCACTGTTGTTGTGGCGACAGGGTTTATCATAGAAACATTTATTTATTTAATATTTATTGAGCTCCTGCTATGTATAAGCTCTTTCCAGGTGTTGAAGATTCAAAAAAAAGGACAATACATTTTCTTAAAGAAACTCAGATTGAAGCTGGACAGACCTATTTGTAATTTACCAAATCTTAATTCAGAGTAGTAAGAGCTATTTCAGAAGCGTGAAGGCAGGGGTGGGATGGGCACTGATAAGAGAATGATTATCTAGGAATGGAGAAGACAAGAAAGTTTTCCTAGAGATGTTTGAGCTAGGACTTAAAGAGAAGGATGAAGAAGGGCTCGGCAGGCAAAAAAAGCAGAAGTTCCAGCCTGGCAGTGGAAATAACTTTGGCAACAGTACAGAGTGGAGGAAGAGTCTGGAAGCAAGAAAAACAAGTAAAGGAATATTAAAATACAAGATACTGGAAGTGGTAAGGGCTTGATTTAAAACAGGGCTGGTGGAAATGGAGAGGAGATACCAAATTCTAGAGAAATTTCTGAGTTATAATCTACAGTATTTATGAGACAGGAAAGGTTAAAGGAGTCAAGAAGGACTCCCAGGTCTCAGTTCTGTTTTTTTTTTTAATTGAGGAAGATCAGCCCTGACCTAACAACTGCCGTCAATCCTCCTCTTTTTGCTGAGGAAGACTGGTCCTGAGCTAACATCTGTGCCCATCTTCCTCTACTTTGTATGTGGGATGCCTACCACACCATGGCGTGCCAAGTGGTGCCGTGTCCGCACTGGGGATCCGAACCTGCGAACCCAGGGCCGCCAAAGCCGAACGTGCGCACTTAACCACTGCGCCACTGGACCAGCCCCAGGTCTCAGTTTTGGACAGATTATTTGGACGTGTTTTGGAAAATAATTCATTAGGATACCTTACAGTCAGAACTGTGGGTCTGGAGCCAGAAATTGAAATTTGAAAGTTATATAGCCCCCAGGAACTACTGCCCTCTCTCTTCACTTCCTAAAAGAATAGTTTGTGTTCACTGACTTTTCTTTTTTCCTATCCCATTCTGTCCTAGATGTTTGTTAACTTGCCTTCTGCTACACTTTTCCCAAACTGTTCTGCTGATTCCACACTTCCTAGTTGTCGATTTCGTTGAACAGGTTTAAGCCTGTATCTAAATTATGGGCTCTGACGCTTCTGATTTCGAGCAGGTCCTCTGGAAGCTCCTTTCTCCCTTGACTTCTGTGGCTCTTCACTCCTAGATTTGCAAAACTGAACTAATTATTTTCCACTCAAGCGTGTCTTTCATTCTCTTTTTTCTTAGTTAATGAGGTAATCACTCAACAAATTGCTGTAGCCAGAAATTTGAAGTCATCGGCAGTTCCTTGTTCTTCTGTTTGACCCACAACTAATCAGCTAAAAAGTTCTGTTTAATCTCTCTGAATCCATCCTCTCCCTCTTTCATCGCACAGCCACTACCTTGGTTTATAGCTTCATCAACTCTTGCCTTAACTGTTAAAATTGCTTCTAAGGTTCTTTTCTGGCCTGTGTCCAGTCTTGCCCCATCAAATCCCTTCTCTACACTGCTGCCAGAGTGAGCTTTTTAAAACATACATTTGACCATATCTTTCTCCTTCTTGAAAGTCAATATTTTTTCAGAAAAAAATTCAGGGCCAGCCCTATGACGTAGTGGTCGGTTTCAGCATGCTTCACTTCAGTGGCCCAGGTTCACAGGTTCAGGTCCCGGGCATGGACTTACACCACTCACCAGCCATGCTGTGGCAGTGACCCACATACAAAAAATAGAGAAAGATTGGCACAGATTTTAGCCCGTGGCTAATCTTCCTCATGCAAAAAAAGAGGAGGATTGGTGGGTGATGTTAGCTTAGGGCTAATCTTTCTCAGCAAAAAAAAAAAATTCAAACTCTTTAACCTACTTAAATAGGCCTTTGAATCTGACTTTCCTTTACAAGCTTGTGTCAAACTGAACTACATTGCAAGTTACATTTTATGTAAATTAAGTTAGGCAGAATCAAACAGAATGTAATATAATGTAAAAATAATAGTCTCACTCTATAGGCAAAATGGAAATGTGAGCTCCTCCAAATTAAATAGTTTATCTAGAAGGACAATTTGAAAACTGGTAGGCCAAGTGAGTTGTGAACTATTAACTCTTGCCACATGGAAGTGTCTCATACCTAGTAGAATTATCTGCTTCTGTGTCAGTATCATGTAAGCTAGGCTATTCTTTAAATATCTCAGAAGTTCTTGAGACATACAGGTTATTGTTGTGCTGTTATTTTTTTTAACACACACTATTATAATTTAAAGTATTTTTTTATCTGATAACAATGTTATCAAAGTACTAAGAGGTATTATTACTGTTTGTGCTGTATTATTTGTACCTTAAAATAAATAAGTTGGGGAAAAGTTAGATGCAAGAAAACAATAATAAAAAGGCCAAGTGTCACCACGATAGGCCTTGTGGAGAGAGCCCTCTGCAAAACATTAGTAATAATGCTGAGAAAGTTGAAAAACAGAAAGAAATAAAGAATACACTTTGGTCGTTGTAGATTTATGTACCCAAGGATATTTCCTCACATACTTTTATATTTATTCCCAGGGAACTGTTAATTGTGAACTATGTGAGATCTTCAGAAACGCATTCTTCCTGTTAAACGTAACTGCATTGGCATTAATTACAGTAAAAATGATGACGCTCCAAACAAGCCATGTTCTCTCAGCTTCCCTGCTTCCTGGCTTTTGCTCCCATTACTCCCTCTTTGTGGAATGCTCTTCTCTGGGCCTTGAAAATGCCTGCCTGTCTTTCAAGGCAGCATCTCTTCCTCAATCATCATTTCCTCTAAAAAGCCTTCTTCCACACCACCAGGCAGAGAGAGAAGATCTCCTGTAAATCCAGCTCTTACAACATTCATTTTACTATTTTGTAATTGTTTATGTATTTGTCTCTGCCACTAGATTCTTGAGTAATTGGAGGGTAGGAACTAAGTCTCAATCGTGTGTTTTGTCAGCTTTCTAGCACCATGCCTGATACATAGTGGGTGCTCAAGAATTAATTGATGAATGAATTCAAATATTGTGTAGTAGTAGAATTTCTTAAGGTAAATATGTGCTTCTCTAAATCCATTCACTCATCAACTAACTAAATGTTCACTGTCTTAAACACTAGTAATTTCATCCAGTTCCTGCACATACTACTTGGTACTTTTCAGGTGAATAACTTTCAAAATATATGTGTATTACATAGTATTAAAGTTTGTAGAGAAGACCACCCTAGCCATTATTTTACCAATTTATATATATATTATATATATAATATATTCACATAAATTTTTTAACTATCCTCATTTGCATGTGTATAAGGAACTGAACCTGTTGTGTGAGATCTTTATATATTATGGAGAGTAACCCCTTACCGGATATATGATTTGCAAGTATTTTCTTTGCAAATTGCAAAGTTGATGGGGTGTAAAAAAAAATTTTTTAACATAGTTTGATATAGTATATATGTGCTTCTTTATTAACACATTAAGTAAGATCCACTGGTGGGACTAATAACTTCCATATATTTCAAAGTAGTAGTAAGTTTAAACCATATTTCAAAATCTCCTCAACAATTATAACACAATAGGAAATACATATTTCTATTAGTGACAGTGATAGGTGCTTCTGATGATACTGTGGTTTGTTTCCTACACCATGGAAGGAACTGCTAAATTTCGGTTAGAAGTTGGTGAAAATAACTGTGCAAATTTTTCCCATCCAAATTCACAAACTTCCCAGATTTATAACCCCTGCTCCATAGTCAAAGGTCTGGGCCGGCCCCGTGGCCCAGTGGTTAAGCTCGAGCCTCCGTTTCGGGGGCCCAGGGTTTTGCCAATTCGGATCCTGGGTGTGGACATGGCACTGCTCATCAGGCCACGTTGGGGTGGCGTCCCACATGCCACAACTAGAAGGACCCTCAACTAAAAATACACAACCATGTGCTGGGGGGATTTGGGGGGAAAAAGCAGGAAAAAAAAGAGATTGGCAACAGTTGTTAGCTCAGGTGCCAAAAGAAAAAAAAAAGGTGGGGAAGGATACACATCATATTGGGGTGGGGTGGGGTGGGGTGGAGCAGGGGAGAAGAGTAAAATGAAGAATTTTTTTTTTTTTTTTAAGATTTTATTTTTTTCCTCTTTCTCCCCAAAGCCCCCCGGTACATAGTTGTATATTCTTCGTTTTGGGTCCTTCTAGTTGTGGCATGTGGGACGCTGCCTCAGCGTGGTTTGATGAGCAGTGCCATGTCCGCGCCCAGGATTCGAACCAACGAAACACTGGGCCGCCTGCAGCGGAGCGCGCGAACTTAACCGCTCGGCCACGGGGCCAGCCCCTAAAACGAAGAATTTTTAACATTTTCAAATCCTGTGGGTTTTTTTTTACAGAAAGATTGTATTTATGTATTACTTGTGTAAAAGGCATAGTATAATCCAGACTCCAGAGCAAAAGCTGCTGCTGCTCAGGGAGGAAGAGGGCCATCAGATTCCAAAGCCCTTCGGTCCCCTCCCACCCTGCCCCCACTCGCAAGCGGAAACACCATTTTTATCATCACCTCACCTTTAGCACTTTGACAATGAAGTCACAAACCTTCAATCTCTCATGCATAGGAAGCCACTGGTTGTAAAACAGAAAGAACCAGTCCCTAGTTAAATGACAGGATTAGGTGTGTTTCTGGCATCCTATATTTATATTGATAATATATTTATATTTCCCCCAAAATACTAGGATGATAATTTAGTTTAATAGTGGACCACTTATCCACCCTTTGTAACATTGTTTAATTAGAAAATCCTTTCTAGATTCCAAGTATCTGATGGTTTGTAAGAGAACATTTGAACATGTGTATTCACAAACTGAAGACTTTTCAGCACTTATTAAATGTCCAGCATTCATCAGCATACTGAGTGATTCACTGTCTTCTGAGTTTGGAGAGAATATATAGCAGTAAGAAGTAAAGGATCCCTTTTGTGTAAAAGGAACAATCACTACCTTTTAACAGATGACTCTTTGCTTTCAGTAGGAATAAAGATGGCCGCTGGACCAGTAGAAGACAATTGCATTAGCTTGGTGGAAATGAAATTTATTGACAACACACTTTACTTTGTAGGTAAGTCTGAAGCCATAGGCCAAATACAGGGTTCAGATAAATATATTGAACTAGAAGGGGTATGGGGCAAACTATTAAGTGACTCCTTTTTGTCACCAAATTCCATTGTAATACTAATGACACTCTTTTCTGGGGAAAAAAAATAGCTTCTAATTAACTATAATATGTCCAAGGTCCCAGCACCTTATCCCACCACATGTCCTGGCACTTTAGTTAGCAGTAGCCCACTCACAACGTGGCTGCAGGTGTATGTCATGAAAATCCCACAAAATTGGGTACATTCAGGGAATACAATTTCCGAAATTAAAGTGGCAAATTATGTAAGAGATACCTTAAGTCTAGGGTTCTGTGAATGAGTTATACCATTTTATGTAAATATGTGACAAATGAAAACACATTCTTATGATTAATCTTCCATGGGCAGTTTGGCTTCATTTGAAAACTTCAGAGAAAGTCATTAGGTGACTTTCCACTGAAACAATAAATTTAAGAGTAAAATCTATCACTTTATAAAATTTCTTTTTAGCTACAAATTTAAATTTATAAACCCTGAATTTAAGTTTTTATATCTAACTTACATGAGAACACACTAAGTCTAATGAGCTTCATTTTATGGGGCCTTTTGGATGAGGATATAATATTTCTGTTGGAGGTCAACAAAGGGCATCACTGGTAAGTATGGGGTTAAATAATAGGGAGTTGTAGAGAAGAGTAATAAAAGGGTAGAGTGAGGGGAGAGTCTGAATTGAAATATAGAATTTAACATATTTTGTTTATCTTTTTTCCCCTTTAGCTGAAAACGATGGTAAAGTATACATTTATTTCTCTTTCTTTGCAAAAATTACTTGAGTAAGCATCTCACAGACACATCCATGTCACCGTTCACAGCAGAGAGAAACTGGTACTAATCTATTTGAGAAGCTAATCTTCCCTCAAAGGAATGTGGACTCAATAGCATAGCTTTGAAATAAACATGATCATAAGGGATACAAAGAAGAACCTCTAAACAATATGTTTCTCTACACCTTAGGAAATTCTCTACCTCTTAGAATCTACAAAATAGACCTTGCCCGTTACATAGATCCTGAGATTAGCAGGAAGTCATGGACTATCTGGAGTACATAGGAAAAACGGATTGAAGCATGAGAACTGTCCAAAATCAAGAACTCTTCCTTCTTCAACCCTCTGTTTCAGAAGTGCTTTGGGAATAAGTTTAGGAGGCTACCAGGGGGCAGAGAATTCTGAAAGTAGAGGAGATGGGGAAGGGTAGAGCAAATAGAACTATGGGGTTGAGTCATTGTCTTCTTAAGAAGTGGATGCACCCAGCCTTTGTTCTTACGGCATTCAGGGAGCATCAGCCTGTGGTCCTCTAACAGACCCCTAGATTATTAAAGTCATTAGTTTCTCATACTTTTCCTTAAAAATAGCACTTTCCCCATTCGTAAGGTAATGCTTACTGGACTAGAAATAGAAAACAGCAACTTTTTAAAAATACTATTCCTTCATGTTTCTTCCCCGCCCCCCCCCCACTTTATTGAGATATGATTGAGATATAACTCATGTTTTTTAAAGATTGCCCTTCTCTGCATTGATTTAATTCAATAAATATTGAGATCTGTATCTCAGGCACTGTGTTAGGCACTAGGATATAATGGTGAGCAAAACACAATTCCTATAGGGATAAGCAAGCACATAAGGAAGGCAATTGGAATATGGTATGTTAAGTGTTACAAAGGCACAGGATACTATGGGAGCATAGAAGGAGCACCCAATTCAGTCCAGTAGATTCTGGGAGGGCATTTTGCAGGAGGGACAGATTTGAAGAATGAATAGGAGTTAGCTAAGAGAAGGTGTTCTGGGCAGAGAGAAGACCATGTGCAAAGGCCAAGTTATGAAAGAAAGCATGGCATGTAGGAGGAATTAACAATGATTCAGAATGAGAGTAGAGTGGGAGTAGAAGAATGGTGAGAGAAGAATGATAAATAGGGTGCAGATCATGAAGTTTCTCTTATTCCAAAATATGGAGTTTGGACCTTATCTTTGGGGTTATGGGGATTTATTAAGCAAAATATATATGATCTAGGATACAGATTAGTTTGCTGTAACAAAGAGATCCAAAAATGTAGTAACTGAATAAGATAGAAAATATTTTTCTCAAAAACGAGTCCAAGTAGGTAGTTCATGATTAGTACAGCTAGATGCAGCCTGATGATGCTAGGATCTCAAGTTTCTTCTCTCTTGCTATTCCATCATCCCATACTTACTGAATTCACTCACATACTGTACTTGAAAACCATCATCACATTTCTTGGGTCCACAGCCCCTGTAGCAAGAAAGAGTTCAAAATAAGAGGAAGCCAGGCCCGTTCCTTTTAAAGACTCTACTTGGAAGTTGTATACATCAGTTCCACTCATAGTCCATTGACTAGAATTTAGTCATATGGCCACACCAACTGAAAGGAAATCTGGAAAATATAATCTTTATTCTGAGTGGCCGTGTGCCTCATTAAAATTCAGAGATAACATGATCATGTCTCTGAATTTTCACTTTAATTAAAATCGAACTTTAATTCTTTCTGGCTTGAGTGTAAATAATTGACATGGGGACAAAAAAAGGGGGATGCCAATTAAGAGGCTATTATTGTAGTCCCTATAAGAAATCATGGTGACATGAATTGAGGTAGGCACAATGGGGTGTCAATGAAGTATTTAGAAATATTTGGAAGAATGAACAGGACATGGTTTGGGGTTGGATTTGGAAGGGGATGGAGAGAAAGATAGAAAAGATGCTGCCTGTTTTTTTTTCACCTACGCAATTTGTACCATTCAGTGAAATAGGAAACACAAGAAGAAGAGCAGGGTAAAGAGATATGCAGGGCAAAGAGGACTACAGATGATGAATTTAGTTTTGGATCTTGTCTGTGGGACATCCTAGTGGAGATGTCCAGGAGACTCTTAGACATAATGATTCTGAGCTCAGGGTGAAAGTTTGGGCTGGAGATATAGAGGTAGGAGGCTTATGCATAGAACTGGCATCTGAAGCTGTAGGAATAAAAGGACAAATCAGGAAATGTGTAGCATGAAAAAGTAAAAGCTAAGGACTAAACTCTGAGAAATACTTTCATTTAAAGGATGCAGTAAACATAAATAAATAAATAAAGGATGCAGTTCTTTATTAAGAACAGAGCAGGGTAACCAAAGAGGAAGAAGAAAAACCAAGAGAATGCCACAAAATCCCAGGAGAGCATCTTAAGATGGAGGTAATAGGCACTGTGTTGAATTTTGCAGCCTTGAAAATCAAAAACTGGAAAGCACCTATTATATTTAGCAACAGGGAGTGTGGTGATCTCAGTGAAAGCAGTTTGATGGCAAAATGGAGGCAGACTGCAACGAGTAGAAGAGTGAATGGAAAGTACGGAGATGATACAGACAGTTCCTGCCAGAAGCTTGGCTGTTAAAAGGAGGAGAGAAACAAGGCTAGCTACAGAGTAGGATATGGTTGGTGGAGGATTTTTAAATCTCAAAATGAAAAGAGCTTTATGTTTTTCTGATTATAAAAATAATGTGTTTATTATAAATAATTCAGGCAATGAAGATAAGAACATCTTATAGAAGATTCTTATAGAAGAAAAATATTCTTTCTTATAGAAGAATATAGATATATAGAATATTCTTATATAGGATGTAACATAGAAACATGTAGAATATAAGAATATTCTTTCTTATATAAGAATATTTATTCTTCTTATAGAAGAAAAATAAAGACGTGAAATAACCCAGAAATAATCATTACCATGATTTTGATGTTGTAGTTCTGTACTTCTTTCAATATATATATTATACTGCACCTAGGCTTCTTTTTCTAATTTAATACACATGGACATCTTTCCAAGGCAGTGAATAATTACAATTATATTAAATTCACGATATTCCATAGTAAAGGCATATCAAAATTTATTTGATCAACCCCCAATTAATGAACATTTAAATTGTTTCCAATTTGTTGTTATTAATAGTGCTCCCCTAAACATGCTTGTAAAGAAATATTTACATGTTTGTCTGGTTGTTTCTTTAGGTTAAAATCCTGGAAGTAGAATTGCTGGGTTGATAGAAGAGAGGGAATGATTGATAAATCGAGGTTTCAATAGAAAGTTCTTGTAGAGCACAGATAGGATTAGCCTTAGATACCAGAAGGGGCACCTTTCCACATTTTCCTTTAGGACAAGAGAGGTAGAAGTAACTGGTGGTGCTGCAGTTAAGTCTCTAAGTGGAGTAGCAGGAAATCATTTGCTGAAAGTGAAAGCAGAGGTGATGATGTAGAGATAAGAGTGAAGAAGGGTTAAAGTTGCAGCTCCGGACTATGGGAGAGGGTGACGGACTGTAAAAGAGAAGAAGAATTGACAAGTGATGTGTCTGTAATGGCACCAATTTACACATTTGTGTAATTGTTTACTAGCAGCACTCAGCAGTCAGGTTTGGAGTTTTGTAGTAGAAAGACAAATGAGTTCGGGATTTAAGGTGCTGGCAAAAGGGTACATAAAATGGTGAACATGAGGTCCGGACTGCATAGAGAAGGAAGGGAAGACAGAAAGAGGTTAGATAGAAAATGCAAGAGTCAAGAGGACTCAACGAAGTGGAGGAAAAGTATTAAAAAACTAAAAAGATGGGAGATTTTGGTCAGAAAGTAGGATATTTGAATTTAAGATTTCAGAGGTAGAGTTGTTCTGAGTGATAATAAACATACCCTTGAAAGTGAGTTAAAAAACACCACGCAACTTTATCTTAGCTGCTTCTGTAACAGAAAATTGTGATTAATAGCTATTGAAAACTGAAATGTATAGTATGCCTATTTGTAAATTTAGAAAAAAAACTTATTTTTTTAATGAGATTTATTGTGCATTGTAGAAAACCTGGAATCAGATTACTTTGGCAGGCTTGAACCTAAACTCTCAATCATACGAAATTTGAACGACCAAGTTCTCTTCATTAACCAGGGAAATCAACCTGTGTTTGAGGATATGCCTGATTCTGATTGTACAGGTATTTTTTTATATATATTTGCAAATGTAGAAATGACAAGCTACTTCTCATTCTGTTTTACTGCCTGTATTTTTCTATGATAGACCTAGTCCTTAGATGAAGTCATAGGAGTAGTAATAATTTCACTTACAAGAAACTTTATAGGGCACTCATATTTTTCAGGTGGGGCAAAAAATTGATACAATAAAGATATTGCTAGAGGTCACACTACTCTGAGCCTACATTTGGATCACCACTTCCTTCACTGTAATTGCATTAACCATGTAAGATGTCTATAGAGTTGGCTCCTTAATACCTGCTGGTTATAGCTGAAATTTGCTGATAGCATTTTCAAAACTCAAAATTAAAAATAAACACACTAACATTTCAAATAAGTCTGTCTTCTACCAGAAATTTAGAGTACCTTAGAAAATGAATGTTTACTGTGCCTTCCAAGGTATGAATTCTAAACATTAGAGTTTAGGCAGAGTTGAAGCAGTGAATGTGTGCTCTTGAAAAATACTGAACTTTTACCTTAACAGATTTTTAATATTCTATTTAGCATTTAAAAGTTAAAGACAATCTTTTAGAATTTGGAATATCTCTAAGACACTCAAAAAGTTGCTGCATTTGTGTTGTGATACATATTCGAATGTGTTTTAAAGAATGTATGAGTAGCTGTGCATAGTCTCCTTCTGCTAACTGGCTGAATCTCAGAGTACGGGGTTGGTAATGGATCTATTAAGGATTGTCCTTTGGCTAATTTCCATAAATATTGATTTGCAAAAATTCTTCTAACTAGAGTTCTCATTTATTAATGCTTATTTCAGACAACGCACCCCAGACCGTATTTATCATATATATGTATAAAGATAGCCTCACTAGAGGTCTAGCGGTAACCATCTCTGTGAAGTGTGAGAAAACGTCTACTCTCTCCTGTAAGAACAAAATTATTTCCTTTAAGGTAAGGCTGAGCCTTAATTTATTTTAGTCATATTTATACACAAAATTAGAAAACTCTCAAATATCCTCAGTCCAACCTTTTGTCTAGAGCAAGAATAGCAAGAAGCAGAGAACCATTAAAATGGATAGTTACTAAAAATTGCCAAACACTTTAACCTGTTGTAGTAACATCATGGTTTTTCTGAGCCTGCCGTAGGGAGGAAGGGGTGCGATACTTGTTTCATGACCTGGGTCTTCTGATTGATCAATCTATAGATAAATAATAATATAAAATATGTATGTGAATTATCATATTTATTTAAGAATTGCATATGCCTTTCCAGAATAAGTCTTGCTACACAGGATGAAGCTAATTGCCCTTCTGTAAACCTTCTACTTAGTAAATTATGATGATAATATTTTAATCTCTAATTGTTTTGTTCCTGTTTCTTATCCTAAGTCTTGGCTACATCCTTCAGCTTTCAGTTGGTGTATGTTGTTTTTAATGTTAATCTAACTGAATAAAATTAACAAGATCAGTTGTAAAAGCAATAGTATAATGTGTCTCAAAGACAGCTATCAATTATTTCCAGCCACTGCTTTCTTTCTGTGTTCTCCATTTTTTTCTCCATTATTATGTTTCTCTATTTTCTCCATTATTATTAAACTACCACTAACTGTAGCTACAGATTGACCGAAAAAACTTTCCTCCCAATGAGAGCAGCCAGGAAATGCTAACAAATTAATTGTGTTTCAAAGGTGAATCCCATGTCATGAAGATTTTCTGAGTGGGGATTTGCCAGTAAGGAACTGCTCTCAAGATCACGCAGGTCCCACTGAAAGTTAAAGTATAAGCTTGATGGACATGCCAAGGGAAAACTTGGGAGGGAGGAAAAAGCCACTTTAAAATATAATCCAAGTAAAATCAGTGTGTATGCAACAAATATAGCCCCCAAACAAATCCCTTAGCCATCCCCTTCCAACCAGAGTGCCACCCCTTCAGGTGGCAATTTGAAGTCCCCACTCTCTGGGCTGCTAGTCAGGAAGCTTAGTTATCAAAATGGCTTTAGAGGCCTGGGAGTGTCAGGTAGGGTTGGGAGGATTTAAGCATGTTGTTATTGGCAACAAAATCAGAAGGAAGGGAGGGAGATGGCCAAGGTCAAGCCGTGTGGAGTAGAGGAAAACTAATTCAGCTGCAGAAGCAGATTCGGAAACTGGGATAGCCTCACCTGTAAGTGGATTCTTACTGAGAGATACAGGGGAGAGTGTCAAGAAGATGCAAATAATGCTTGGCATATAGTAGGAATTGGGGCAAATCCAGGTTTAGGGGAGCCTGAAGCTTATACAATTGGGGCAGCCCTTTCGAAGAAAGAGCATATAAAATAACCCAAGGCGTAAAGTTGACGATTCATTTAGAATAAGAAAAGAAGGAGGCTTGGAAGAGACCTGTGCAACTGAGGGGCTCTGGCATTCAAGCTTCACTAGCTTCATCGCAAATCTGCTTCTCAAAGGAACTCGGTGAATGTTAGTTGGAGGGAGTGGGGAGGAAGAAGTAGGCTAGGATCAGTTTTAGCTGATGCTCTTTAATCCCTTTCCCCCGACTAATAAAGGTCTTAGTGGTGATTATAAATATGGACTAAGTTCTACATAATAAGACACAGCTGGCTGCCATTCTATGCTCACCTTTCTGTGTTGGTTACTAGTTATAAAGTCCTAGTGCTTAGAGTTACCCCTGTCTTTCTTTGGGCAAGAACCTTCAAGACACCAAAAGAGATTTGCTTCAAGAGGTTACTGTCAGTGTCTGTTTCTTGTATATACATCCAGCCTTGGTTAGGATTCTCTCAGACTTACTAATGCACTTGGAAAAGGGCCAAAAGAACAGGGGCCAGCCCGGTGGCGCAGCGGTTAAGTTCGCACGTTCTGTTTCAGCAGCCCGGGGTGCACCAGTTCAGATCCCGGGTGCGGACATGGCACCGATGGGCAAGCCATGCTGTGGTAGGCGTCCCACGTATAAAGTAGAGGAAGATGGGCACGGATGTTAGCTCAGAGCCAGTCTTCCTCAGCAAAAGGAGACAGATTGGCAGCAGTTAGCTCAGGGCTAATCTTCCTCAAAAAAAAAAAAGAACAGATGTTAGGTTAAGCTTAACTTTCCCTCAGTTCAGATTCAACCCCTCCTCTTGTAAAGAATCCCTTAGGCCCTTAGAGCACCAGGCTTTCTAAGTTGGGGGTTCCCCAGGGTCACCAGGATTGTTTCCACATCCATTCGTGTGTATAATGGGTTGAATAGTCCACACCAAAACCAAGGAAAGCTGCTCTTCTAGGATTTCCTCGTGTTTGTTCTGAAATGTGACATTGAACTGTGATTAGAGATCACTTCTACCTCTCCACACCCCAACCTTCAACTATAACTTTCCATGCTAGGTTTGAACTGACAGGTTCATCTCCCTTTAGTATTTCTAAAGCTTTTGAAATTTCAGCTAAGGATTATTTCTCACTTTTACGTTAGACTTTAGCTTAGTCTCAAATTGGCTTCACCAGCTTAGAGTCTCTTGCTAAATTCTCATATACTGTAGACAGCTGCAGAAATAAGTGCCAGTAGGGGATCCAGTTTATATTGTCATCAATTCAGGACTCACGTTTGTCAATAAAGGACAAACGTCAAGAGTTATGACTATAAATTCCATAATTGAGAAATTTGGAGCCAACCCCACCCCACCCCCCGCAGTTCTTTCGGGCATCTTAGGAGAAAGCTGGAATGCCATTTTGGGTCTGGAGGTCATTCAGTCAGTCCTTAGTTAGGATCATGGAGATCTTTGTCACCATGGGGTTAAGATTAAGTTCAAAATGTCTACTGGTTCCAGGATTAACATGGAAAGAACTTGGGTGGTCCTCACATTTTCTAGTCCATCCTGTAAAGTAGACGTGACGCAACAACAGGAAAAGTGCAGGTAGTACTATCAGTTAGATGACCAGCAGGATTATGGTTTCAAGTGATCTAGCCATTCTTGAGAAAACCCTATTCTGAAGCTGAAAGATATAGGACTCAGTATTTGCCCTTACAGAGCAGGGCCCATCCAGTAGACTACTTTCACAATAGAAATTCAGGACTACTATAGAACTGGAGTGCTTGGCAGAAAAAGTCAAAGTCTGTTGGCTAAGCCAGTACAGCAGGGCTGTACAGGAGCCCAGGACCTAGCCCTAGAACGAATGGTGTGTCTGTTTACAGCAAGTTTCAGTTCTAGGCTCCGCTGAAGGAAGGAAGAAACTGAGATTCCTGCCCCTCCTGCTCTCTCACATTTGGCTCACAAACTAGAGCTAGGCTAGGCCTGTGGGTGGGGGTCATCAATATCTTTAGCTGTGAATGGTTGGAGAAGACAGGCACTGACATTAGCCCAAAAAGGTTGTGGTCTTTGCTGGAGCTCTACTTCTTGAGCAGGTGTGGACTCCACTCAAGGGGAGAGAAGAGAAGGAAGCTATCTGGTGGATAAATGTGGAAAAACTTAGAGACCTAGACCTGAATGTGCATTTCATGGTTGGAAAAGCCAGAGTGGACAGGGAGAATAAGAGATTGGGAATTAAGAGGGGGAGATCAGTATTCCTATAGTCAGAGATTTTTTTTCCTTAACTTTTGAGAATAAAAACTTCTTTAGTTCTATGCAATAATATACTTCAAGATAAACTGCACATATTCAAATTGTTCATGTCCTTAAAAAATTGAGTAATTTTTTTTCTCAATAGGAAATGAGTCCTCCTGAGAATATCAATGATGAAGGAAATGACATCATATTCTTTCAGAGAAGTGTTCCAGGACATGATGATAAGATACAGTTTGAGTCTTCACTGTATAAAGGATACTTTCTAGCTTGTGAAAAAGAGAATGATCTTTTCAAACTCATTTTGAAAGAAAAGGATGAAAATGGGGATAAATCTGTAATGTTCACTGTTCAAAACCAGAACTAGATATTAAAATTGCATAGTTGAAACTTTCTGAGTTTTTGTCTTTCAAAAAGTTTATGAGTTTGAACCTATAACTGTGATGAATAAAATGAATACTGCTCCCAAAAGATACCACTAAGAAATGAATAATAAACTTTCACAAAATTGAATTGACTCCCTCTTATCAGGTGAATAAAATATTTGTAAAATGTAGAAAGAATGCATAGTTTGAAAAAACATTCTACATTGTTAATTGGAACATAGATTATACTCAGTAGAAGTGTTTTGAATCTTCTAATGATGAAAGATACTGATGTTTGAATTTTCTAATTCTTAAAAATATCATTAAAACCGTCAAGATTTTATAAAGCGACCACTTCACTTGACTAATTCCTGCATTTCTTCCAAAGTCAGAATATCTTTAAAAGTCAGATTGATCCTGAATCTGCAAACATACAAAAAGGATTATACACTCTGATCAAGAGGCATTCAACCCAGAAATGCAAAGATGCTTCTAAAATCAATGTAGTACACCATCTTAATAGAATAAAGGATAAAAACCACACAAACATCTCAATAGGTGCAGAAGTAGCATTTGATAAAATCTAATTCATAGTAAAAATCCTCAAACAACTTGAAAGAGAAGAGAACTTCCTCAATGTGATAAAGGGCATTTATGAAAAACCTACAGCTAACGTCGTACTTAATGGTGAAAAAAATAATGCAAGAATGTCAGCCCTTGCAACTTCTATTCAACATCATACTGGAGGTTCTAGCCAGTAAGGAAAAGAAAGGTCATCTAGATTAGAAAAGGAGTATAACTGTCCTTATTTGCAGACAACATGATTGTGTATGCAGAAGATCGTAAGGAAAACACATACATGCTCGCAAACCCCTATTAAAGTTAATAAACAAGTTCAACAAGGTTACAGAATACACGATTAACATACAAAAATAAATTGTATTTCTATATACAAGAATGAACAACCTGAAAATAAAAATAAAGCGATTGCATTAACAATAGTATTAAAAAGAATAAAATGAATAAATTTAGCAAGAGAATTGCAAGACTTGTTCAGTGAAAATTTCAAAACATTGTTGAGGGAAATGAAATATGGTCTGAATGAATGGAGAGACATTCCATGTTCACTGGTTGGAAGATTCAGTATTGTTAAGATGGCAGTTCTCCTAAATCAATCTACAGGTTCAACTCAATCTCCATCAAAATTCTAGCAGGTTTTTTTTGCAGAAATTGACAAGAGAAACCTAAAATGTATATGGAAAGCCAAAAGACACCAAATAGCCAAAAAAAATTTTGAAAAAGAACAAAGTTGGAGAATTTTCGCTTCCTAATCTTAAAACTTAATATAAGTTACAGTTATCAGAATAGTTCGGTACTGACATAAGGATAAAAGTATAGATCAATGGAACAGATTTGAGAGTTCATAAATAAACCCTTATATTTATGGTCAATTGATTTTTTTAATTGAAGTATAATTGACATACAACATTATGTTAGTTTCAGCTACAACATAATGATTCAATATTTGTACATATTGTGAAATGTTCACCACAATAAGTCTAGTTAACATCCATCAACATACCTAGTTACTTAGTTATAGAATTCCTTTTTCTTGTGATAAGAACTTTTAAGATTTACTCTCTTAGCAACTTTCAGATATGCAATACAGTATCATTAACTATATTCACCATGCCGTCCATTACATCTCCATGACTTATTTATTTTATAACTGGAAGTGCCAATTGATTTTTGACAAGGGCAGTTTGATAGAAAAAGAGTCTTTTCAACAAATGGTGATGGGACAATTGGATATTCACATGCAAAAAAAATGAATGTAGACCCTTACCTCACATTATATACAAAAATTAATTCAAAATGGATCAAAGACATTCATGTAAGGGCTAACACTATAAAGCTTTTAGAATAAAACAGGAGAAAATGTCAAGACCCTTGGGCTAGGCAAAGATTTTTTAGAGGCAATCTGAGAAACATGATCCATTGAAAAAAATTAATAAATTGGACTTAAAATTCAAAATTTGGGGATAAAACTGGATGAACCGTATGAGACCTCTCTATCCTATCTTTGCAACTTCTGTGAACCCTTATTTCAAAATTTTAAAAAAACTTTGCACTCAAAAAACATTAAGAAAATGAAAAGACAAGGCACAGATTGGGAGAAAATATTTGTAAATCACATATATGGCAAAAAACTTGTATCATACAAAGGATGCTTACAACTCAAGAAGAAGAAAATCCAATTTTTAAATGGGCAAAAGATTTGAATAGACGTTTCTCCAAAGAAGATGTACAAATGGCTCATAAGCACATGAAAGGATGCTTAACATCATTAGTCATGAGGGAAATGCAAATCAAAACCACCAGCTATTACTTCATATCTACCAGGTTAGCTATGATTGGAAAGACAGATGATAACAAGCATTGGGAAAGATGTACAGAAACAGGAATTCTCACGCATTGCTGGTGGAAATGTAAAGTAGTATAGCCACTTTCAAAAGCAGTTTTGCAGTTTCTGAAAAGGTTAAATATAAGTTTTTAATATGACCTAGCAATTCCACTCCTACATATCAAAACATATCTAAAACATATGTTCAAAGATTCATACATTAATTTTCTTAGCAGCTTTATTCATAATAGCCAAAAAGTGGAAAGAACCCAAATACCTATTAACTGGTGAAGAGAGAAACAAAATGTGGTATATCCATAATGGAATACCAATACTAGTAAAAAAGAGTAAAATGTAGATACGTGCTACAATATGAATGAACTTTAAAAACATGCTAAATGAAAGAAGCCAAACACAAAAGATTACATATTATGTGACTCTATTTATATGAAATATCCAGAAAAGGCAAATCTATAGCAACAGAAAAGTAGATTCATGTTTGCCTAGGGTTGGGGGTGGGAATAAGGTTTAACTATAAACAGATATGAAGAATCTTATGGGGAGAAAAAAATGCTGTAAAACTGGATACGGTAATGGTTGCAAATTTACTGAAAGTCATTGAATTGTATACTTAAAATGGGTGAATTGACAGTATATAAATTTTACGTCAGAAAAGTTATTTTAAAAGGGATGTCAGTTTGATCAAGTTTTTATAACTTTTGTAATTTCCTTACTATAAAATTGACATATTCTTTACAAAAATTTTAGAAAATACAAAGGAGCAAAAAGAAGAAAATTTAAACACCCATCCTTCCATCTTCAGATAACCATATTTGACGTTTTGACATGGGTCCTTACAGTTTTTCTTTCTTTAGGGACGTAGGCTGAAAAACGAAAACAGTCCCTACCCCTTGACCTAGACAGAATCTGGCATACATTTACCACAATCCTTTCAAAGCTGCAGCTGAAATCTTGGACATGCAAAGGAAGAGCCTGAGCTGAATCTCGATGTAAGGAATGGAAAGAGCTGAATGGTTCTGCATAAAGAAAGAGGGGCCTCTGAGAGGGAGAGTACAAAGAGAGTCCAAGCTTGAGTTTCCCCACCACAAAAAAAGAAAAAAAAAAATAAACACAGAGCCCGGAACAAGGACTTGTGTGTAGGTAATTTATTTGAGCAGTGATCCCAGGGAGCGGAGTGAGAAAGCTGGGAGTGTGAGAAAAGGAAGGTGGGAAAGCTACTGTAAGGTGTGTGATCAAGCTTGTCACTGTGGGCCTGATTTGTCCAGAACCTCCTGAGAAGCATAAAGAATGCCTCCCAAAATCATCCCCCTGGAGGAAGGGAGGCAGGGGCATTCACCCACCAGCTCCTGACACTCATTAGCTGAAGGTTGCCCCTGGGGATGTTAACCCCTACACTTCTGAGCTGTGCTTGGCCAGGCAGATTTATCTGCAGCAGAAAGTGAAAAGACACACAGCACACTTGGGGCAATGTTGTTAGTAAAGTTGATAGGGAACTGCCCACTACAGTTACTGCCAAAATCAGAAGTGGGCTGAAGAAATGTAACACAGGGCACCAGACTGGATCAGAGCCTCGTGGGAAGAAGGAAGAGGTCAGGTGGTGGAAATCATCAGAGGACTTTTTAAGCACAGAGAAGTAGAATTCCCTTTTTCATTGAATCTAAGATGCCATTGATTGTAAAATGCACATTATTCTGGGTACCACTGAGAAAGAAAAGACACTGCCGACTACACTCTGACATGCCTTCAGTTGTAAGACACGTTCTTATTTCAGAAATATTAAAATGAGAGAAGTTGCGTGTCTTAAAATTGACGAAATACATATACAACGTTAAACTCTTCGTATTACTGGAACGTAAATGCCTCCATCTCCAACCTTTAATAAAGTCTGCTAAACACAGAACACTTTGTGCGGCTCATTTTTTGTGCAAATTAGGGGGAATGGCTGAATTTCACATCTGAATCAATGTGAACAGCAGACTGACATGCGTTGGATGTCAAGATAACCACTGTTGGAGGAAGCAGGAGCTTGGAACCAAAGGTGGCTCTGAGTCTCAGGAATCTGAAGAACTATGATAACAACTTTGGACTTTCTTCCGTTCACAGAATGGAGTTTGAGCCAGTCTTAACAAGATCTTAATAGACAGGGAGATCACTTTTTAAAAGAACACAAAACTAGGATCATATTAAACAGACTATTTTATGTCCTTTTCTTCTTAATTATGTAATTTGATCATTTTTTTTTTTTAGATTTTTTTTCGTTTTTCCTTTTTCTCCCCAAAGCCCTCCGGTACATAGTCATATATTTTTAGTTGTGGATCCTTCCAGTTGTGGCACGTGGGATGCCTCCTCAGCATAGTTTGACGAGAGGTGCCATGTCCGCGCCCAGGATCGGAACCGGTGAAACCCTGGGCCTCGGAAGCAGAGCACACGAACCTAACCACTCAGCCACAGGGCCGGCCCCTGATCACTTCCTTAACTGGCTAAAAGCTGAAATCAGTTTGTCACAGGTCTGAATCTTAGAAAAATAAATCTGATCCTGTGGTGCTATCTTATCTGTAGGCTTTCCTTCAATAAATTTGGCATTCTTAAACTTTTTAATAATAAAAATAAATAATGATTAAGACAGAACACAGTGTGTCTAAAAACAGCTTTGTTTAATCACTCTTGACCAGTCGTCTCCAGCTTTGTCAGGTTTAAGAAACTGAAGGATTGAGTCGTGCCTTTTTCTTTTCTAAACTGTTTTGGTCTTACTTTCTTTATATGTTGACTCCTGACAATATAATATGGAGATTTAAAGAGGTAGTGTGAAGTGATGAAATGAAGATAATGGGGTTTGGAGACAAGCAACCTTGTTTTGAATCTTGTCTCATGACCCAAGACTTGTCCCATAACCAAAGTACACATCTCTTGTACTCGACCACCTCATAGGGTGGTTGTACAGATTATTACTACTGAGAGCATCTGGCACTGGAACATGGTAGTTAATAAGTATTATTTCCCTTCTTGTACATCTTCACGCACCCACTACCCACTACCACGTGAGCCACACGTGAGTGCACACACGCATCGTCTGTCAGAGAGAAACAGGGCCTTTCCTTCCTACGAGAACTAAACCTGTATTGCTTTAGGTCATTTCTTTTCCTACAACGTGTAAACTCATTGCTTACTCTGAAGGAATAAAAACAGCACTGCTTTTCCTACCATTCTTTCTGGCTCTTAGACATATATTGCTTTTCCCCTATCGTATCTCAACACATGGGCTCTATGAGAGAAAATGTCAGGTCATAAAAGTCTGTTTTGTTTTGCTTGTTGACATCCAAATTTTCAACCCTTGATTTTGTTGCACCCAAAAATATCCAATTTCACCTTAGTCCACAGAAAATAGTGTGAGGGAGGAAGAGATTTTCTTCTAGAATCCTTCTAGGTTCTTCTGACTGGTCTAAGAGTTAAATGGACGTGAGGCAGATTAACAGGAGAAAATCAAGTTTAATTTTACACGTGCAGGAAGCCCACATACATGAGACGGTCAGAGACCCCACATACATGACAGGTTCAGACACAGAAAGGTAAAATGAGATATTTATGCCATCTTGAGCCCAGGAATGGGATAGGAGCCTGGGGCTTCAGAGGGGAGGAGGTTAATCCACAGGGCATTAAGAAGAGCACAGGTTCAGTAATTAGATGTTGGCCCTGACATAGAGATAGGTCATAAAAATTTATTTCTGGAGCCAGCCCTGATGGCCCAGCAGTTGAAGTTCAATGTGCTCCACTTTGGAGGCCCAGGTTCGGTTCCCAGGAGCAGAATCATCTGTCAGTAGCCAGACTGTAATGGCGGTTCACATTCAAGAACTAGAAGAATTCACAACTATATAAAACTATGTGCTAGGGCTTGCGTGGTGGGAGGGAGACTAACAACAAACATTAGCTTAGGACGAATCTACCCTTGCAAAAAAAAAGAATTATTTCTGGTAATAATTCTTATTATGGGCAAGGGCCCCAAGTGAAATTCTTTAAGGGAGAGGTAAAGTTTCTGTTGAGCCTGCAGGGTCTCAAACGTCTTTAGCTCAAAGTATTCCACATGCCAAAGTGGCACATCTTGGGGTGGCCTTTTCCAAACCCCTTGAATAGCAATTCAAAGATTGCAGTTTTGCTAAATCTACTTATGATTGTCTCTGGACCCACAAAACCCACATAGGAGAACAAAATTTTCTATTCACATCTGAAGACATTTGAAGGCTCAAAATTTAGCCTTTGATTTTTCCTCCGATGATAATGGGTTTGCTCATGGATGGGCCCTCACGCCTGTGAGTGGACTCTGTGTTTTGTCTATGACCTAAATTAAGCATATCTCAGAGAGCTCAGTTCAGGAAACTAGAAAGTAAAAGCAGTCAAAGGTATAGGCATTGGAAACCATAAAATTTGGTGCAAGATGACGTGAGATGCCACCGGCCCCCAAAAGAGCTCCTCAATTGACCTACAAAGGAAACACTTTCTCTTTCTGGCTCTTAGACTGCAAGACAGTCTGCAAGATATTTTTAGTATCCTTAACTCATGTTGTGAAGCCATTTGACAGAAGCGAAACAACAAGTGGAGATATTTCCAGAAAGCTCTCAGATACCATATTCTGAACACAATGCCTTTTAAGACCAGAAGCACACGTAAGGCAGAACCTAGAGCCTTCCAAAGATGCGTTACAACAAGACGGGTAAAAACAAAGCACAGAGGGAGAAGAGGACCTCTGGTTGGCTGACTGGGGAGACCTTCACAGAAAAAGTGTCATCAAAGCTAAGCATGGAAGGACAAGAAGAATTTCAATAGATGAATGTGAGGAAGGACTCTTTCCTCCTAGGGTGTGAACCTGGATTTGTTGAAAGTTCTCTTTGAAGGTTAGAGCGCTAATGACGTAGCAGGTATGAGTCTTAGTCCTTAAACTCTAATGGGCAAGAAATACAACCTTGTTTTCTATGTTTTCATTTCTACTCCAAGTTTTCACAATGTTGAGGTAGTAGACACTTAATTTAAATAATTGCCGGGTGCCCCTCTTTCTCCACAGCTGTATTTAAGTTCCATAGAGTAAATAATATAAAGGTGTCCAGGATGGGATGGGCAGGGAATCTAGCCCTTGGTCATTGTCAACAGAGTTTCACATCTGCTGAGATGTCCATCATCCCCTTTTGGTCCCTGACCAACTATCCACAAAGTTGCTACTGTGTAGGCTCTCATTCCTGTCCACAAAGCCCCTGTAGGTGTATGGCTCTCTGCATCTACGTGGTTAACATTATTGGGTTGCTGGTCCAGGATCCAAGTGATCTCTCTCTATTATGTAACAGACAGGTGATTGGGGTGGGATTAACATAAACCACTCCCCCCTACCATTTCCGTTGGTGGATCCTGATTGGCTCAGGCATAATCCCATCCTTCTCTCCTTGATGGCAAGTTGTTAGAGTGGTTATTTTAGGGGCATGCACGTGACTGAGGTTGGTCCAAACTAAAGCCCAGGAGTACTTTTCCACGCTTGGAAAAATTAGTTCCCTTTCTGAACAGGCAGATTGAGACCTGGAACAGACAGAACAATTTGCTTTTAGGAGGAAAGCCAGCCTGAGGACAAAGCCAAAACTCACAAGAGAACAGCAATGGAGCCAGCACCTGATCAGTCTCTCTTACCTCTGAGCTTTATTACCAAGCCAATAAAATCCATTTATTGTTTATATCAGTTGGAATGGAATTTCTTATTACTTTCGTACAAAACCCAGTCTACTTTAGTGACACTCCTGGGCACACTGAAAGTATTCTGGTTGTTTGGGATCCACTGGGATTCAGAGAACTCTGAGAGGTCGTTCAGGTTTGATCTACTGGATATGCCACATAACCATTTCTTTTTTACTGTCTTGCTGCCTCCTAGGGCTCTAGGCAGAAGAGGGGGCATAGAAATCCTCTATTCTTATTTCTCAAAAGCCATCTGCAAGTGTTTGGGGGGAGGTGTCGACCTATACCCCATTCCTAGAACTCAGCCTGGTGGGAAGTCAGGTCTCCAAGACCTACTCAGCAAGAAGGCTCTCATTGGTTCCCCTCCATGTTTACCTCCTCCCCTGCTTTGAGGCTTCCTTTCCTAGTTGGGAAGGGAGAGTGTGTACAAACTGTAGGAGGGTAGCCTGCTCATCCTGTACCTCCAAACAAATTTATCTCCTCTGTGTCCTCTTCCTTTCCTTGGCTGAACTGCTGGTGGTGGGGCATAAAGACCAAAGGATGACAGGAAAAACAGGAAAGGAAATGGAGAGTTATCACAGAGCAACGCTCCCTGGGCAGAGCAAGGTCTGCATCAGAAATAAATACCATATAAATGTTGACTCTCAAATTTATACTTGAAGTGCAGACCTCTCTCCTGAACTACAGCCTCATATATTAGTCATATACTACGTTAGTATATACATATATTAGTCATATATACATATGACTGAGTCATATACTCAACATTCTTACTTGGATGCCTAACAGACAACACACACTTCACTTGTCTAAAATGGAATCATCCTAGCAATTTCCTCCATCCATATTTGTCACCACAGCCCTGACTGTCCTCCAGACCAGGCTTTGTGGTTGAAGGCCTTGAGAAGAACTTTCTGTGGCATGGCCAAGGAAGGCTCCTCCTAGAAAGAGAGGTTGAGTGGTGCCCTGAGGCATCTCTGCTGTTCTGGCACCACTAAACCCTGCCTTCCAGCCTATGCTTTCATGGCACTTGTCACTGCAGGGCTCTGTTTATAGGGTCCTAGTTTCTAAGAGTATCCCCTAAATCCACGTCTGTACCCACAGTAGTTGACTGTGAACTTGTATATTACCACTCACTGATTTGGGCGCAGTCCTTAGCAAACAGAAATATAAGCCAATAATGAAGCTCTTCCTGCAGAGGGTCACCGGTCTCATGTCCGTTCAAGTCCGCACAGGCAGATGCTGGTTTGGTAGGGGCCTGAGCCCTCTCCAATGAAACAGCGTCTTTAAGAAAAATAATACAGGGGCTGGCCCCATGGCCAAGTGGTTAAATTCACGTGCTCCACTTTGGTGGCCCAGAGTTTCATGGGTTCAGATCCTGGGTGCAGACACAGCACTGCTCATCAAGCCATGCTGAGGCGACGTCCCACATGCCACAACTAGAAGGACACACAACTAAAAATATACAACTATGTACCAGGGGTCTTTGGGGAAAAAAGGGAGAATAAAATCTTCAAAAAGAAAAAAAAAAAGAAAAGAAAAATAATACAATATTATGAACAAAAATCAGGTACAAAAATGAATACTTATTTAGAATAAGAAAAGAAATCAAATTACAATTTTTAAAAGCTGACAAATTCCATAAATATTACTATATACGGATAAATAATATTAATTTCCTGAAACACACACATAATATCTTTAAATGTTTTAATATTTGTTAATTTTTAAGTTGCCATTCTATGAAATTAACTTAGCTTTGGTGTGCAGTTTATGGATTTTTAACAGATATTCGTGAAATTACTAACGTAAGTAAGATACAGAATTGCAACCAAATTCCCTCATACTGCCCCTTTGCAGTCAAACCCACCTCTCAATCCTCACCCATGGAAAATACAGATTGTTTGTCTTCTGTATAGTTTTATCCTTTCCAGAACGTTACACAAAAGCAATCATACACTATGTAAATATTTTGGACTGGATTTTTCCATTCAACAAAATGCCTTTGTGATCCATCCAAGTTTTTGCATCTTCTATAGTTCAGTCCTTTTCATTGTTGAATTATCCCAAAAAACCTGCTCCGCTCACAGTTATTCCCATCTTAGTTGATAGCAACTCTATCCTTCTAGTTGTTCAAGCCAAACACCTCGAAGTAGCCCTTGACCCCTCTTTTTCTCTCAAGCTCACATCTAATCCATCAGGAAAGCAGGTTGGCTCTATCTTTAAAATACACCGAGACTCCAATCGCTTCTCAGCACCTCCACTGCTACCGCCCTGATTTGAGCCACTTCTTCTCACCTGGGTTACCGTGACAGCCTCTCACCCGGTCCCCGGGCTCCCACCCTTGGCTTCCCTACCATCTATTCTCAACATAGCAGCTGCAGTGTCCTTTTGAAAACATAAATTCTTCTCAAAATTCTGTACAGGCTCCCCATTCCATCAGAGTAAAAGCCAAAGTCCTTATAACAGCTTACAAGACCCTATGCCAACTGGTCCCCACTTACTCTCCAGTTTTGGCTCCTACTTCTCTTCTCATTTATTCTGCTCCAGCCACACTGGCCAGTCTGTTCCTCAAACACACCACACATATTTCCACCATAGGGTCCACTTGTTTTCTCTGCCTGGAATTCTGTCCACCTCCCTCCCGTGCAGATGCCCATTGACTAATTCCCCACCTCCTTCAAGACTCCGATGAAATCTCTGTTTTTCGAGGAGGCTTACCCTGACTGCTCTATGTAAGACCATCACCTGCCCCATCCCACCTCCAGGCACTACTGATCCCCCTTACACTGCATTGGTTTTCATTGACAGGCCCATCACCTTCTAACATACTATATAATTAACTTATACACCATGCCATTGTTTGTTGTGAGAGCCCCCATAGGATATTGGCTCCATGAAGGCAGGGACGTGTATCTGTTTGATTTATGATGTATTCCAAGCACCTAGTGCAGAACCTGAAACATAGCAGGTGCTCAATATATGAATATATATGAGTGAGTGAAGAAGGTAAAGTACAAATTCTGGGGCTTAAAACTTTCTTACAGACAGAGTAAGTCAGTCAATAAAAAGCACAGACTTCCAAGTTCTCTGAAGTGTTGAGGACCACAGAGAATTGCCTCAGCTTTCTGAGCTGGGGGCAGAGGGCAACATCTGTGACTTTCAATTTTGCCCATCACTCAGCAGGGGTTGGCAGCCTCAGCACCTCCCAAGGTTAAAAATACTTACTATAGAAGAGAGAATGCCAACACCTGCTGGGCCCAGCGCCACCGAGGAGAGCTGTGCAGGTGGTGCATGTTGTACAAAATGAACACAGTGACCCTGGCTGGTTGGCATTCCTTTCTCACCTTAGTGACACCTCACACCCTGACCTTCCAGTTTCCAGAAAGGCCCACCCTTCCTTCCTGGCACCCTGACAGGGCTGGTTATACCCAGCCAAGTGGTAGTAAAACTCCTCCCTATCGAATGCCTGTTGTGTGCCAGACATTATTTCATTTAACTGCACAGGTATCCATGAATCCACTGCCTAATACAGAGGCTTGAAAGGCTAGTGCAGTCTATGCCAGCTGCTCACAAATTGCTTAAGGAAGCAATAACAACCTGAAGGGCTGGGGGTAGGGCAGAGTCTCCCTACTCCTCTAACTAGTGGGGAAGCCTGGGCTGCCTGCCAAAGTCACGACTTTCATCAGTCAGTGGTTCCGTGACGCTAAGAACTTGGTTTCCTGGTCCCTTCTCGTCTCCATTGTCTGACTATCAGTCTTTGATCTGCCACCTCACCACCTCCCCTCATTGATTTCCAGCCAGCTCTTCAAGGTCGGAAGCCATGTGTTGCATCCCTGAAGCTCACATGTTATTTTCACCCATAGGTAGAGGAAGACAAAGCAAGTTAACAAGAATTATTTGAGTGCCTTTCATGCATCCAACAAGTATTTATTGTGCCCACACTATGAGCCAAGCTCTTTTATAGACACTAACAATTTGGCAAATAAGAGAGACAGATTTCTGTTCTCAAGGTGATTACATTCTAGGAGAGAGGAAATGAGACTAGAAACAATTTTTTTTAAAAGATCACAATATCAGATAGTGAAAAATGCAATGGGGAGAATTAAGAAAGTTTGTGAAGAAGCGGCAGTTAAACTAAGATCTGCAGGCCAAGACAGAGGTTCTCATGCCCAGATTATGAGGAAGTACATTCTAGGCAAAGAAAACAGCCAGTGCAAATGTCCTGAGGCTGGAATGAGTTTGGAGTGTACGAGGCAAAGAAAGGGGTTTCTATGGCCAAAGGAGAGTTGGCAGAAGGCAGAGTGGCCATGGATGGGGTGGGAGGGGTAGTTGAGGCTTGATCAGAGGCTTTGTGGACTCAGGTAAGGAGTGTGGATTTTACCTAAGTGCCAATAGAGGGCTTTAAGCAGGGGGACGACGTGATCTGATTTATGTTTCTAAAAGATCATTCTGGGGCCGGCCCGGTGACGTAGTGGTTAAGTTCACACGTTCCACATCGGCAGCCCAGGGTTTGCCGGTTCGGATCCCGGGTGCAGACATGGCACCGTTTGGCAAGCCATGCTGTGGCAGGCGTCCCACATATAAAATAGAGGAAGACGGGCACGGACGTTAGCTCAGGGCCAGGCTTCCTCAGCAAATAGAGGAGGATTTGCAGCAGTTAGCTCAGGACTAATCTTCCTCAAAAAAAAAAGAAAAAATCATTCTGGCCACTGGGAGGAGAATGGACTTTAGTAGGTAAAGGTGGAAGCAGGGAGACAAGAGGCAATGTACTCGCCTGGGTGAGTGATGATAACAGCGGATGAGGATATAGTAGTGGAAGTGGAGAGAATTCTGAGATTCACATGTGTTTTGGAGGAGAGCAGAGTCAGCAGGAATTGCTGGTGGATTGGACGTGAGGGTAAGAGTAGGCAGGTCCAGTATGACCCCCAGGTTTGGGGCTGACATCGCTGTGCCCACAGACACCTGGCCTAGGTGTCCGATCTTACCTCTCAAGCAAGCTGAATACCTAAAGGGTATAGTTCATTTACTGTTCTCTCTACAAAAATCTGCCCCTCTACATTTACAGTGGAATTTTCCGTGTGCAAAATCACATACAGACAGACATCTTCAAAAAGGCCTCCAGACAGGCTTGATGTTGATTATTGAATTGTCACGTTTGAGGTAATGACTACAAGGGCAGTGTATCATCCATCCCTAAAGCAAGATAAAGAGAGATAAACCTACTGTATGCCTATTCATAATAACATACACAACCAACATACATGCTTGTGACTTTAAAAATTGAGACCAAAAATCAAATTGTAGCCCACGTTTTTCCAGATCCTCTAATTGCTTCCATAGAATTCAACAGACAGAATAGGTCTTGTTCATAATTGCAAAGCCCCAATTAAAAAAAAAAGAAAGGAAGAGGCTGTTATCCCCATTGCACAGAAGAGTAAACCGAGGTGCTGAGGAAATGAAAGATGGAAGCTCAGGAAGTGAAATATTTTGCCCCAAGATCACATGCCAGTCCCTGGTAGTGCCAGACCTCCAGGCCCCCTGGTCAATCCAGTGCTTCTTCCACGATGCCATAAGATTTTCCCATAAACCACAACACTATTTATTGGACATCCTGGGCCCCAAGGAGAGAAGAAAAATGAAGTTCAAAATAAAGAGACTAATTGAGACCTTAGTAGAGGCGCACGAGCCAATATCCAGTGAGCGTACCAGAGAGACAGCAGGCAAGATCCGTGCCTTCAGGAAATTGAGAGCCAGAGAGTTAGTCACTTGGCAGATATCATTAAGCACCAACAACATGCCAGGCATTGTTCTAGGTACTTGGCACACACAGATGAAGCAGACACAGAGCTGGATTTAAGAAACATGACTGTCTATAAGAGAAAAAAACAAATATATTTGAAAAGTGTTAAAAGGAAAAAACCAAAAAAGACATTGTAAATGGGGTCTATGTTATGCCAAAATCATCCATCAATTCAGTAAATTCAGCTTTTAAAACTGGTTTCTTGGGAACAGTTTAGTGGTTAGCAGAGGGGAAGCGGGTTGGGGAGGGAGCATAAGGGGTAAAGGGGCACATTTATGTGGTAACGGACAAACAATAATTTACAACTGAAATTTCACAACGTTATAAACTATTATGACCTCAGCAAAATTTTTTTAATTGGTTTTTTTTTAATTAGGTGGGTTATTGGGGATCTTGCAATAAAAGAAAAGCAATTGCTTAATTGTTTTTACCTTTACTGGTAATCCTAATAACTATTGCAGTTATGCATGGCCTTACAGAGCTATAGATATCTATACTGACAATAAGCATCAGACACAGCAACAGCACATTAAACACAAAAAATGTTTATTAGTCATGAAGGCCACAACAGGGAAGCCAAGCCAAGTAAGGTTCCTCAGCGAACTCTTCCTAGAAGAGGAGATTTTTAATCAGACTTAAGGTAAGAGACTTGTTCTGGTAGAAAAAAAGAGGAAACAATTACTACATACTGTCGATTTCTCAAAAGTGTCATCACATGTGTTTTGTTTGTTTTATTTACAGTAAGAAGAATAAGACTATAGGGAAAAATTTGTGTTCAGTGGAAAACTACTGTCTGTTTTTAATTGAGGTATAATTGAGATATTATATTAGTTTCAGGTGTACAACATAACTATTTGATATTTGTGTGTATTGCAAAATGATCACCACAATAAGTCTAGCTGACATCCATCACTGTACATAGTTACAGAACTTTTTTTCTTATGATGAGAATTTTAAGATCTACTCTCTTAGCAACTTTCAAATATGCAATTCAGTATTATTGACTATAGTTGCCAAGATGTACATTACATCCCTATGACTTCTTTATGGGGATGTAATGTACACCCCTTTTTCACTGTTTGAGCCCAACCCCCCACCCCCACCTCTGGCAACCACCAATCTGTTCTGTGTATCTATGAGCTTGGTTGTTTTTTTTAGATTCCACATATAAGCGAGATCATATGGTGTTTGTCTTTCTCTGTCCAGTTTATTTCACCTAGCATAATGCCCTCAAGGTCCATCCATGTTGTCACAAATGGCAAGATTTCATTCTTTTTTATGGCTGAATAATATTCCATTGCACATGTATATATTTATATATACACACATATATACACATATATACATATACATACATACATACATATATACATATACATATATATATACACCACATTTTCTTTACCCTTTCATCCATTGATGGACATTTAAGCTGTTTCCACATCAAACTGCATTGTCTTAAGAAGACTCTTTCAGTTATCTGATTCCAATTCTATTGGAGCTATTTTACTATTCTGTAAGTTGTACACAACTAATAGCAACACGAAATAATTCTCGTCTATAGACATGCAAGTTCTGTCCCATCCAGTGGAAGAGCGATTGACTTTCCTCCTTCCTTCTGGAACACTACTTTGGCCACCATTTGCACATTTATTTCAATATTCTTGATCTAAAACTGGTTTGTTCTTTGGATTCTCTTTTGAACCAGTCGTAACCTCTTCCTGGTTCCTTCATTGATTAACGACTAGAATAAAATCTTTAATGTGTGTTTATGTTTATACCTGTATAAGAGTCATGACTTCACTTTATATTGAAAGTTACCTTTTAACAGGATAAAAGAGAGACAGGCAATATAAGAAAGTGAGAGAAACTGAGGGGAAGAGGAGGAGACAAAGCGAAAAAAGATAAAGCAGTTCTCTTGTGTGCAAAGTCTGAGGGGAATAAACTAGAAGTCAGGTCTTCTGAGAGAGTCGATTGGATGTAAACTTTTCTTTTTTGCATCTGCTGTTCTCTTGAGTTGTGGCATTAGTGTGTGTTGGAGAAATATAATTAGGAACAAAATCTCCCAATCCAGAAAACCTCTCCACAAAGGAAGAGAAAGAAAAGTTTTATTATTGAATAAGCATTGAAACAGAACGTTATGCGCATGCCAAGCAATCTGCTAAGAGGTTGCAAAAACTGAAAGAAATCGCATCCCCTTAGACAGCCAAGCAGATACAACCCATTACTTCTGTGTTCTCCAGAGAAGCAGTAACTAGTCCTCATGATAGCACCATTTATTACATATAGTTCATTCTAAATTCACCTAGTAATTGAGGTGATCAACTGTGTTAGTTAATTGGTTTTATACAAAGAAAAAATAAATTTCTATCTTTGTGACAAGAGGTAGTTTTGCAAGTGGGAGCCAGATACCCACTGAATGAGGCTCCTACCTGCCCACAGAAACTGGGAGATAGGGGCGCTATTTGAGAGATGGCCCCCAGGTCTTTCAGAAAGACATCCTGGGTCATAAAGCTGGCAAAAGCCTTATTTAACTTTCAAAAGGATTTGCATGTATTTCAGAGACGGAGACATAACCGACAATGATCAGTGTTCTGAAGTAAATGCTCTCAGAAGGGGTAAGGGGGACATGTCTCCTCCCTTACTTTTAAGGGGGAGAACTAAGCCTCTTACTGTAGACGTTTGTTTGCCCTACATGTGTAAATCATTACTCACGTAACTGTAATATTCAACTGCACAGTTGGAGGTGTGAGCAATGCCCTCCCCACAAAATGTAATGCTCATCCCCCGAGTGCAAGTCCAGTTCAGTCTCCGTAAGGCCTCTGCTCCCCTGGAGTGTGCGGGAACCCTGTGTGAGTACAGTGTCCAGAGAGAGGGAAAGAGAGCTCCCCCACCCCCATCCCCCAACCCTGTGACATTTGAGGCTGAAGGATGCCTCTGTCACCACCAGACTGGTTTTAGAAGGGTTGCTCTGAGAGCTAGCGTCACAGACGTCCTGAGAAAAGTCTGAGGGACTTGCCATTTGCTGCTCTGGTCTAAAGAGTTCCTCGAGAGAGGACAAGCTCATGCCTCACTGTGAAGCTCGGTCAGGGGTTCTGCAGATGACAGTACTTCTCACACAGCTACTTCCCCAGGAGGCCAGACTGCCCCAAGAAAGCTGGGTGAGGCCAGCTTCCAGCACTGATCACCCCACAGACCAAGAGCTGTGCCCTTCTCCTCACCTGACTGGCACAGAGGCCAGCTCACTGGTTCCATCTTCAGCCATCATGGGTATTTTATAGCAGGGAACTAGAACCCCTGGTCTTACCTGCCACCAAGCTTAAACACAGCGTCCCTCCTTCTAGACTCCCTAACCTTGAGGCAAGAGACTGGACTCTTAAAGCCTATCCTTTCAAGAGGCTCCTGAGTTCCCCATACAAATTTCCACCTCCTCCTCAGAGCCATGCACATGAGGAAATTGGAAGAGGGGAGGGGGGGCAGTTACACTCTTCCCCTTGGGCATTGGAGAAAAAAGTCACAATTCCACAGTCAGGAAAAGCCAGTCAAGGATTTCTTCAGGTAATTTCTGCTGTAAGTAATTTGCTTCCTCCACTTAAAGGTCAAGAAGCAGCATAATCTCAAAGCTCTTCCTTAACCGGGCATCTAGCTACGCTGGATCAATGAGCTTAGAACTTGAGAAGTAATCTTTCCGTGTACTCAATGCAAAAATTCAGGTTTTAAATTAAGGTTTACTTCCCCTTTGCAATGAGGGAAAAAAAACGAGGTAACTTTTAGAAATAGACTTTGAAACCTTGAGATAGGTAATCAGATTACCAACTAGTCCTACTGACATTTGAGTCACGCTGCCCTCCATCCTTTGTTTCTTGAGAGCACGGGACTCTGCCTTATTCCAAAACAGCCCCAATTAGAATTAAAGCTGCATTTAGTTTTTGCTATGGTTCTGAGTCTTTTTCTTAATCGCCTTTCCTTTTAATTGGATATTACAATATTTCTAATACTTTATACTTTTTTAAAGCATATAAAGGAAAAGTTCAAACTAAAATGGATTGACTATGATTATTCAAATAGCTACAGTGTTGCCAGAGTACTATTGCGTTAGTTTATCCTTGCAGCTGTCAAATTGAGCAAGAGGTGTGGGGATTTCCACCCAATTTAAAGCAAAATGATCTGAAGAGAGAGTTATATTCAGATTAAGCAGCTTCACTGCCCGTGTGACTAATCTTGGTTCTTAAATTTCACGGGCTCTGCTGACTCACTTCTCTATTTAAGATGTTTATTGCCCAGGAAATAACACTTACACCATCAGAATCCATTTCCACTTTGAATGATGCCAAAGTTACGAAGTAGCATGGGAAAAGGCTGACCTCCTTATCTGTGAGTTACAACATGAATGCCAGCAAAGGAGAAAACTTTTACCTTTTACAGGAATCCTTAACTTATCCAGCGTTATTGACCAATGTTGAGAGGTAAAGAGGCGACAGTTGACTGACCAGACTAGGCTCCCCTATTTGCCTGACCTTTGGTGCGGTCACCAGGGGTCATGGAAACAGGCTTCAAATTGAAGGATCAGATCCTTACATTTGTCTAGTTGCCCAGTAGAGATTAAGTTCTGGCTGTGCTCTTAAGAGAGTAATTTATAAGCCAAAATGCCAATTTATTCAGTTTCTATGCACATACATGAGTGTGCACACACATACGTGCACAATAAAACTGTCAAACGGACAAAATTCCAGTGTCCATTAGTCAATATACTCACTTCCTAGTTAAAAAAAAAATCTATTTAGAAATCAAATCATTATCAGAATTTTACTTTTGAATATAGTATCCTGTCTATTGTCTTGTGTGCCTTTGAGCTCCTGGAGATCAAGAGACGGGTTTTTTTCATCTTTATATTCCCAGGGCCCAGCACAGTGCCTGGTACACAGTAGACACTTAAATATGTTTTAATACATGAGTGAATGAATGATGATGTATGTGAAAACTCTGCAAATTGCAAGGCACTATATAAAGAAAGAATTATGATTATGAATAAGGAGTGGTGACCTTAAGCTACCACTGATTAATGTATCCATCTTTGCAGTGGGAGCAATGGAAGTATGAAAGTAAACATTGGGAAGCAAGTGCACTTGTATAAAAGCAAGATTAATGTCAAAACGTCAATTAATAGTTTTAGATAACATTGAAAGAGATATAAAGTACAGAAAATGGGGTTTTAAAAGCATTTCAGATGACCAAAATATAAGAATGAATTGATGTGCAGAGAGAGAGGAAGGGGAACCCGAAAACTAAAACTTCATACCTCCGCACCACGTGTCTATTAACTCCAAAACTCGGTTCCATACCTAACAGGAGAAAATGTCTCTGTAGGAGATTGTTCAAAAATTTCTGCTTGCATGTCTTTTCCCTTGGAGGGTGGGAATGAGGAAAAACAAAAATACGGGTCAGTCAACGAGCGAAAACTTTCCAGAGAAGATTGTCAGGATCATTTTACCTTAGAAAAAGAAAGAGGTCACACTGTTGTGTTTAGGTGAGATGCTGAGTATATTTGGGTTAAAATATACACTAAGTCAGAGAGAATCTGTAGTGGTTAGACCCTGATCTGGCCAGAAAAATATTTTGATTCTCTAAACTTATTAAGTAAGACTAAGAAGCTAAATAAAAAGGTGTTGAATTCCCCAAACCTCTAAGTCACAGGAAGAAATAAGTCAATGACAAATAAGCCCCTAATTCTGCTGGAAGAGCCTTGAGAGAGAGTAATCAGTGATGGACATAGTTTGGGGATGGGGAAGAGGTGCCATGGCCACAAACTTGGCAGAGCCACCGACATGGTTGAGTCCTGGCTCGGGAGGCACCGTTCATTCTATGCTGGCCATCAGTCACATCCATCTGCTCAGGGGAAGAGTATGCACACTGGAAGCGGGAGAACAGGTGGACAATAGAAAGTGCCACTTCCTTCTGTATTCACAGCATCCTAATTTCCTTTTATTTTAAGTGTATGGTATTTTTTTAAAAAATCTTCATATGGGTAGAATATTGAGCTAGGCCAGGAAAGATTTAGATGAGCTAGTACTGAAGTCGTTTAGCAGCGATGTCCCTTTCTTCCCACTGGAAGGAGTAGTTTCTGCTTCTGGCCCATAGTCTCTGTCTCCTGAAGGTCGCCTCTCCCCGCAAGAAAGAGAAAAGAAATCATACTGGCAGCTGTTTTTTTGTTTTTGTTCTTTCGTTTTGTCTTTCAGTCACGTGAATCTCAAAGTGCAACTGGGCAGAAAGTTTGAGGAAACTAACTAGCCCTTGAGTATACGACCCTGGTGTCATTTAGAGTTGGGGGAGGAAGCAGAGACAATCTTACTAGGACAGCATTTTTAAAAATCACAATTCCTCATGGACTAGAATAGCTGAGACTGACAGAAAGCCAGGCAATAGGAGAAAAGAAAAATGCAACTTCAACAGGGCAGAAGGATACGAAGCGAAAAACTGCTGGAAACTGGGACATATGCATCTCACTCTGCTCTCCACACAGAGATTTTCAGCAAGGATTCAATCATTATGCCACCGAACAGAAATCAGAACCAAAGGGAATCCTCACTCACTCTGCCTGGGAGCAAAAACTGAATCTAAACAGATATCACCGTGTTCAAAGTGGAAAACAGAATAAAAAAAAATCAGCGTGGAAACTATTAAAAAAAACAAAACAATAAAGCAAAAGAAAGGAAAAGGTATTCCAGAGATTCAGAAGCTTTACATACATCTGAATGGCTTTTCGCTGGAGCCTGAAGAAAATTACAGGAAATTGTTGGATGTCTTAAGTGGACTTGAAGAAGACATGAATGTAGGCGAGTGACGAAGTAGAAGAAATAAGATAAGCAAAATTTTGATAATTGTGAAAGCTGAGAGATGGGTACTTGTGTAGGTTTTTTAATTTGTATAGCAAAAGTTTTCAAAACTAAAGATCTGTTAGAGATAATGCATTCATTGTGCAAAATTGCAAAATGTTACACATAGCCACAAAAAAATAATTTCGCTTCAATATATGAGTGATATGAGTAAGAAAACATACTTTTTAAAAATCCCATTTATAGTCATAAGAAGGAGCATATTGGGAATAATCTAATTAGGTAATAAAAGCTACTCAGAGAAAAAGGATAAAACTTAAGAGAAATAAAGGACCCCTAAAACAGATAGAGAGATGCTCATGGACGAGAACACTAAATACAGTGAAGATGGCAATGCTTTCCAAGTTAACATCCAGATTTAATACAGAACCTAAAGCAGAACCATGTTAATGGGTATAGGTTAAAATTCCCATTCATGTACTTTTTTAGCCATAGCATTTCTTTTAAGCTCTAGAGTCTTATGTATTAATCGTATCTTTTATTTTTCTATGTTTCATGATGTTTTGACATCTTTGGAGGGCCTTGCTGGCTGGAGAGAATCTGCCTTGAGGGCTAGCTAATTCCTAAGACGGTAAACAACTTGTTGGTGAGCCCACCTTTCCTATACAAACCAACCAATCTCAAATCCATTCTCCCAACCACCTGCTTTCTCCAGCTCTCACACACAAAGCCAATATCTCTCTTGCCCTAAATCAACCCAGGGCCAGACACCAGACAACTAGAGTCAGCCCTAGCCCACTGGAATTACTCAAACTATCCAATCCTGAACAGTTTGCTTTTCCCTGTCTTGCCTTTCCTGCAAAAACACACAATAAAAGCTGTGGCCTATGCTTTTCCCTCGCTGCTATCTGCCTCCTGACTAACACTGGTGCTTCCCACTGTGGCCCTGCATGGCACAGCGTGCCTTTCGTTTCTAAGGCAACTTTTTTTTCAATGGCATTGACCTCTCCATGTTTCCACTCAAGTTATTTTTATAAATGAAGAGCTGGGTACAAACCATCTTACTTTTCTGCATTCTTTGGCCAAGAGGCTTAGCTCTTTTTTTTTTTATGTCTAGTTTTTTTGTCAGAGCAGCTGCTACTGCCAAAAAATATTTATTTACAATGTCACTGTATTGTTGAGCATCTGTTGATCACTCTCGAGCTGCACACTGCGTCACTTCTGTTTACAACACCTCCTTCCATTCAGGTGTGTGCTGCTCATTTGCTGATGAAAAGGCGGAGGCTACAGAAGCCACACTCATTCATTCATCCAACAACTTCTTCCTGATGACTCAGCATGTGCTAGACAGTGTGCTGAGTTCAAGCGTGGGAATATAAAGGTATCTGAGACAGGATCCCAGGCCTTAAAAGTGTCACAATCCAACTGGGTAAGTAAAACATGAACGGAAGATTTCTAAGTTATAATAAGATGGGAATTTAACTCAGTGCCATTTCTTTTGCTTTCACATCCTTTTTACAGTTCTCCTGGAGAGCTGTCTCACAGCCGTGACGCTGATACGGAAGTCCACTTGGCAAAAGTGCTTACTTGTTTGTACAGAAGGAAAAAGAGCTATTTAAATGACCAGTAGGTGTTTTCTGAGAGTGAATAAAAAAAAACTCTAAGATTCAGGGTCAAATCTCAAGACTTGGGGAGATTGTTCCGTTTTGTCACTGTTGAAGGGGAATTAGAGGTCTCCTGTGTTTCACTTGGTTTCTAAGCATAGCTATTGCTTTTTTAACTGGGAAGCATGGCTGAAAAACCAAAGGAAGGAATACAGAACACACGCAGACACGTTTTTGTCAGGAAAGGTTCAGATTATATGACAATGACAAACTTTTGCCTGGCAAAGAAATATGTAAATACAATGAGATTCATATGGCAACAACTTTATTTTTAAAGCTGGGTTAACTTCCTGAGAATAATATGTAACCAAATTAAATCAAAATGGAATATAAACCTCTCTAGTTGATTAAATACATGAGTTAAGAAAAGGAGGGAAAAGGCAAAAGAAAAAAAAGATGAAAAGACACTGATGGCAACTATGTTGACACACAGTTCTAGAGGGTGACAGCCATGAATAAAAAGATGAGGAAGAATTGAGCAAGAAGATGGGGCAGGTCATTCCAGGCAGAGGGAACAGGAGATGCAAAAGTATGATAATGTTTTTACTTCAGCCTCTGATTGCTTATACACCTGTGACCATGCACCATGGCTCAGCTTTCCTCCTACGCAGCATCTTAACTTCGGTTCATTATAGCAAATTCTTTATGGTACATGCCAGAAGCCTCTCTCCACTTTCACTACAACTATTAGGATGTCTTTCAATGGGCTGGCCTGGGAGCTTTGCTTTTAATCAATCCTTTCCCACACTATAACTTTAAAATGCCATGTGGGGGGCCGGCCGGTGGCGCAGCGGTTAAGTGTGCACATGGAGCTTCTCTGTGGCCTGGGGTTCGCAGGTTCGGATCCTGGGTGAGGACATGGCACCGCTTGGCAAGCCATGCTGCGGTAGGCATCCCACATTTAAAGTAGAGGAAGATGGGCACGGATGTTAGCTCAGGGCCGGTCTTCCTCAGCAAAAAGAGAAGGATTGGCAGCAGATGTTAGCTCAGGACTAATCTTCCTCAAAAAAAAAAAAAAAAAAAACGCCACATAGGAAAATTAAATGCTGTATGAATCCCATTCCCCATTCTTCGTGTTCAGACTTACTTTGTGAACTTACTCATATTACTGCCCTTTACAGTCATTTCATAAACTTTCACTTACCTGTCTCCCCGTCCCCCAGACCATGAGCTCCTGGGGTGCTGGAACTCTCTTTTTTCTGTGCATATTTACATACATGTTGAAGGGGACTGGACAGGATGTCGAATGACTCTAACTCCTCTTTCTCACAGGATCCTCATCAAGCTGTGTGGTTTTCTTTATCTTTTCTGCTTTTCTGCCTGCGTCACTATAACTTCACCTATTGAGTTATCAAGCTTTCTCATCCTTGGTCGTCACATAAGTGCTATGGTATCTAATTATGGTTTTGATTATTGTAAGTAAAGATGTTGCTATTTTCATATATTTAAAAGTCATTCGTCTGCCTATAACCCCTGCTCACTTTTCAAAAGAGTTGTTTGTATTCCTCACTGATTTATTTTCTAAGACAATAATTAATCTGTAAATCAATCCATGAAAATGGTATTTAACCCATTAAAAGTATAGTTTTGGAGTCAGGTGGATCTGTGTTTAATTCTTGGCTCTGGGTATTTGTCGTCATCTCTAAAATAGGGATGAAAATAATACGTCCTGTCCTGTAGATGTCATGAGTATTATGAGAAAAGTAGCAGTGTACCTAGTATATAATTATAGGTACCATTTAATGTTTACTATCATCATTATTAGAAATAAAAACATTAATAACAGTAATTAAATTTTATATTGGCATAGCATTTTAAAATGTTCTAAGTATTTTAACATCTTTTAAAATCTTTATAACAATCCTGTAAAGTACATAGGACTCTGCTGACATAATGCCTCACCTGTGCTCTCTAGACTAGAGGAGTGAATAGAGTTCAGGTAAGCTTTTTAGGTCAGATAGGTGAGAACACAAAGCCCAGGTAGGCTAGGTGTAGGAGCTAATTCAAATCTCACCTTATAAGTGGTAGAAGGACTCCATGCACGGGGCTGAGCCTGAATGCAGGAAATATAAAGGAACGCTGGACAGGGGTTTTTGCATAATGTAACCCAGATGTCACCTGAAGTTTTCTTGAGATCTAATATTCCATGCAATGTGGAAGCTCCAAGTCGCCACCTCCTACCCCAAAGATTCTGCAAATTCCTAGGAGGCTTACATTCTCCTGGTCACTTCTGGCTCCAAAGTCCTTCTTCCAGTGAATTGGTATAGTTTGTGGATCATCTTAGCATCCAACTTGTGCTCTGCATTAAGGATATTGCTTTGAACTTTGATAGGAATTCACTCTTGATACAATTTCCAAAATAAAATGAAACAAAACACTCACACTCTTACAAGGCATAGTAGATATTACTGAAAATTTGTGAGGGACAAAAGAATGAGTTACATTGTCAAAATGTAAAAATAAAAATCTTCAAATTGCACACGGACACACTCGTCCATCTTTTGGTCACTCCACAATCAGAAATTTTTTTCACTGGTTTCTATACCCCTCTGGTCCCCCAGATCCCAGGCTCACTCCATCTTGCCACCTCTTTTCTCATCTGCTCCTCTAATCTCTCCTCTTTCCTGAGTCCCTTCCTAAATTAGTTTTAGTAACTTCAAATTCTCCTTGTTTCATTTTGCAGAACAATTTAGCTCCCCTCAATGTTTGCCCTCAAACTCGGGCTTACACCTGCATTTCCCAATCCATTACGCGCTCAGCAGAATAAAACGGATTTTCATATAACTAACATTTTTAGAAGACTTTTCTTTGTGTGTTGACCCCATTCTCTCAGTTGTGGTTATACAGCACATTTTCCCCCCTCCACTACATCATCATTTAAAATTTCATACAGTACCAACATATTTGTCTCCATGTCCATTCCCAGTGCTCAAATGTTAACCGGGTAAGTGAACACACTTTCTGGAGAGTGAGGACGACGAAGTTCCAGACACCAACACTCTTCAGTCTGCAACGATGAAGATCGCCAGCCTACATCTACTCACTACCAAAACCCACCCAGCTAATTTCATCAAAGAATGCAGAGCAGAAAGTGGCCAACTCCAGCAGGATGATAAAATACACACTACCTATGCACTGTTGTTTTCTTTCGTTAAATCTATTTTTCTGATTGGAATATATGTTCATTGCCAAAAAATAAACAAACACTGCAAAAACATATAATGTAACCACTATTAATAGCATGGTATATATATATTATATGTATATACACATAATATATATACAAATTTTCTAAACAAAATTGGAATCAAACTATAGTAACCACTGCTTTGTTTTTAGTTAAAATGTAAAAACACAACTTACACATCTCAACTTTCACATCTTAACTTTAAGGTTAAATGTTTTTATGATGTGTGTGATTTGGGAGGAAGACAAACTATGAAGAACATTCTGGTAAAATTATTCCTTTAAGTCACATCGCTGGGAATGTTACGTTATATCCTGACAGATCCCAATTATATCTTCCTCACCAAGCTATGGACACTTCTTTAACGAGCTGTGGTAGCCCAACAAGCAATCTGACCCTTTAAGCCATGGTAGAAGATCTAAGTGCATTGTCATTTCTTTGAATGTATTAAATGGATCGTATTTGCTGCAATGAAGTAAATAGTTGAGACTAGAATCTACAAGGAAGGGAGATGCAAGCCTTTGCCTGTAGTCAAATCCTTCCTTTCATCATACTTACTGTTGTTTCTTAAGCTGGACAGTTAGCTCATTGACTCTTTCTTCCCTTCTAGACTATGTTTATAAGGCTATAAACATAGCATCTAAGGATGTCTTGGACTGCAGGAAGTAAGCTTTGCTATATATCATTTTTAATTGTACATTTTCCATTATTACCTAATTTCCACTATAACTCATTCTTTGGCCTACAAATTATTTTGAAGTATCTTTCTTACTTTAAGAATATATCACACTGGGGATTGTTTTGGCTATCTGTATTGTTATTACATTCTAATTTTAATGCATTATGATCAGAAAATGTGATCTGTATGGTATTGATTCTTTGGTATTTGTTGAGGCTTTTTTTTGTAGTCTATATACATGGTGAGGCGTGTTCTTGAAAACAGTGTGCATTCCCTAATTGCTGGGTTCAAAGTTCTATGTATGTCTACTAAATAAAGCTTCTTAATTTTATCTTTTAAATCTTCCACATCATTATTAATTTTTGTCAAATTGATTCATCCATCTCTGAAAGACACTTGACATTTTCCACACTTCCTCTTAGAATTCTGTCAATTTTGGTTTTGGAAATTTGAGGCTATAATTATTGGGTGTATATAGGTTCAGGATTATTATAACATATTGGTGAATTTTTTATTTTACCGTGTAACAACCCTCTATCTTTAACAGTCCTTTAGCTTTAAAGTCTACTTTGAATGATATAAATATAGATATGCCAGCTTTCTTTTGGTTTGTATTGTACTATATTTTTTTATCCCTTTACTTTCATCCTTTCTATGTTCTTATATTTTAGGTATATTTCTTGTACAGTATATAGCTGGATTTTGGCTTTTTTTTTAAAAAAGATTTTATTTTTCCTTTTTCTCCCCAAAGGCCCCCAGTACATAGTTGTGTATTTTTTTTTACTTGTGGGTCCTTCCAGTTTTGGCGTGTGGAATGCTGCTTCAGCATGGCTTGATGAGTGATGCCATGTCCACGTCCAGGATTTGAACTGGTGAAATCCTGGGCCGCCGAAGCAGAGCACACAAACTTAACCACTCAGCCACGAGGCTGGCCCCTGGATTTTGTTTTATCTCATCTGAGAATCTCCATTTTTTAATTGAGAAGTTCCATGTGTACAACATTATAATCAACGTCTGTATACATTACTGCATGCTCACCACCAAAATCTAGTTTCCATCCATCGCTATACGATTGACCCCCTTTACCCATTTCGCCCTCGTCTGACCTCCCTTCCCCTCTAGTAACCACCAATCCATTCTCTGTATCTATGTGTTTGTGTTTGTTTTGTTTTGTTTGTTCATTTAGTTTGTTTCTTTATATTCCATATATGAGTGAAACCATACAGTATTTGTTGTTCTCTGTCTGATTTATTTCACTTAACATAATACTCTCAAGGTCTAACCATGCTGTCACAAATGGCAAGATTTCATCTTTTTTATGGCTGAGTAGTATTTCATTGCATATATACATCACATCTTCCTTTATCCATTGGTCCATCAAAGGCCATTTATGTTGTTTCCATATCTTGGCTATTGTAAATGATGCTGCAGTGAACACAGGATGCATGTATCTTTTCAAATTAGTATTTTGTATTCTTTGGATAAATACCCAGAAATGGAATAGCTAGATATATGGTATTTCTATTCTTAATTTTTTGAGGCATCTCCATACTGTTTCCCATAGTAGCTGCACCAATTTACGTTCCCTTTTCTCCTTATCCTCTCCAACACTTATTATTTGTTGTCTTTTTGATGATACCCATTCCGATGGACGTGAGGTGATACTGCACTGTGGTTTTCATTTCATTTCCCTAATAATTAGTGATGTTGAGTACCCTTTCATGTGCCTGTTAGCCATCTGTATATCTTCTTTGGAAAATGGCCATTCAGATACTCTGCCCATTTTTTTTTTTTAAAGATTTTATTTTTCCTTTTTCTCCCAAAGCCCCCTGGTACATAGTTGTGTATTTTTAGTTGTGGGTCCTTCTAGTTGTGGCATGTAGAACACCGCCTCATCACGGCTTGATGAGCAGTGCCGTGTCTACACCCAGGATTCAAAGTGGCGAAATCCTGGGCTGCCGAAGCACAGCATGCGAACTTAACCATGCAGCCACAGGACCAGCGCTTCTCTGCCCATTTTTTAATGGGGTTGATTTGTTGTTGTTGTTAAGTTGTATGAGTTCTTTATATGTTTTGGATATTAACCCCTTATCAGATATATGATTTGCAAGTATCTTCTTCCATTTGGTAGGTTGTCTTTTCATTTGTTGATGGTTTCCTATGTCGTGCAGGAGCTTTTTAGTTTGATGTAGTCCCATTTTCTTACTCTTTCTTTTGTTTCCTTTGCCTGAGGAAATATATCCAAAACATATTGCTAAAACTGATGTCAAAGAGCATACTGCCTATGTTTTCTTCTAGGAGTTTTATGGTTTCAAGTTTTACATTCAAGTCTTTAATCCATTTTGAGTTAATTTTTGTGTATGGTGTAAGATAGTGGTCTAATTTCATTCTTTTGCATGTGGCTGTCCAGTTTTCCCAACACAATTTATTAAAGAGACTTTCCTTTCTCCATTATGTGTTCTTGGCTCCTTTATCACAAATTAGTTGTCCATACCTGTGTGGGTTTATTTCTGGGTTCTCAATTCTGTTCCATTGATCTGTGTGTTTGTTTTTCTGCCAATACTATGCTGTTTTGATTTCTATAGATTTGTAGTATAATTTGAAAATAGGGAATGTGATTCCTCCAGGTTTGTTCTTTTTTCTCAGGACTGCTTTGGCTATTTGGGGTCTTTTGTGGTTCCACACAAATTCTAAAAAATTTTGTCCTATTTCTGTGAAAAAGGTCATTGAAATTTTTATAGGGATTGCATTGAATCTGTAGATCACTTTAAGTAATATGGACATTTTAATAATGTTAATTTATTCTTTTTGTTTCAATTATAAATGGGACTGTTTTCTTAATTTCTCTTTCTGCTAATTCACTGTTAGTGTATAGAAACACAACATATTTTTGTGTATCAATTTTGTGCTCCTTAACTTTTATTCATTTATTATTTCTAATAGTGTTTTAGTGTAGTCTTTAGGGTTTTCTATATACAAGATCATGTCATTTGCAAATAGAGATAATTTTACTTCTTCCTTTCTGATTTAGATGACTTTTATTTCTTTTTCTTGCCTAAATGCTCTAGCTAAGACTTCCAATACCATGTTGAATAAAAGTAGTAGGCATCCTTGCCTTGTTCCTGATTTTATAAGGATAGCGTTCAGTTTTTCACCATTAGTTGTGATGTTAGCTGTGGGTTTGTCATGTATGGCCTTTATTATGTTGAGGTATGTTCCTTCTACATTTATTTTATTGAAAGTTTTTATCCTAAATGGATGCTGAATCTTGTCAAATGTTTTTTCTGGATCTATTGAGATGATCATATGGTTTTTAGCCTTCATCTTGTTAATGTGGTGTATCACATTGATTGATTTGCGGATGTTGAACCATCCTTGCATCCTTGGTATAAATCCCACTTGATCATGGTATATGATCCTTTTAATGTATTGTTGTATTCGCTTTGCTAATATTTTGTTGAGGATTTTTATATCTATGTTCGTCAGAGATATTGGCCTGTAGTTTTCTTTTTTGTGGTTGTCCTTGTCCGGTTTTGGTATAGGGTAATCTTGGCCTTGTAAAATGAGTTAGGAAATATTCCCTCCTCTTCAATTTTTAGAAGAATTTGACAAGGATAGGTACCAAATCTTCTTTGAATGTTTGGTAGAATTCACCAGTGAAACCATCTAGTCCTGGACTTTTGTTTTTTGGGACATTTTTGATTACTGTTTCAATCTCCTTACTACTGATTGGTCTATTCAGATTTTCTATTTCTTCATGATTCAGTCTTGGAAAGTCATAAGAGTCTAAGAATTTATCCAGTTCTTCTAAGTTGTCCAGTTTGTTGGTGTATACTTGTTCATAGTAGTCTCATAATTTTTTTGTATTTCTGTGGTATCCATTGTAACTTTTCCTGTTTCATTTCTGATTTTATTTATTTGAGGCTTCTCTCTTTTTTTCTTAGTGAATCTAGCTAACGGTCTGTCAATTTTGTTTATCTTTTCCAAGAAGTAACTCAGTTTCGTTGATCTTTTTTATTGTCTTTTTAGTCTCTATTTCATTTATTTCTGCTCTGATTTTTACTATTTCCTTTACTGTACTGACCTTGGGTTTCATTTGTTATTCTTTTTCTCGTTCCTTTAGGTTTGAGGCTAGATTACTTACTTTAGATTTTTCTTACTTCTTGAGGTATGCCTGTATTGCTATAAACTTCTCTCTAATCACCACTTTTGCTGCATCTCATAGATTTTGGCATGTTGTATTTCCATTTTCATTTGTCTTCAGGTATTTTTTTATTTCTCCTTTGATTTCCTCATTGACCCAATAATTGTTCAGTAGCATGTTGTTTAGTCTCCACATATTTGTGACTTTTTCAGCTTTCTCCTTGATTTCTAGTTTCATACCGTTGTGGTCAGAAAAGTTGCTTGATACGATTTCAATCTTAAATTTATTGAGATTTGTTTTGTGTCCCAGCATATGGTCTATCCTTGAGGATGTTCCATGTGCACTTGAGAAAAATGTGTATTCTCCTGGTTTTGGATGGAATGTTCTATATATAGCTCTTAAGTCCACCTGGTCTAATGTTTCATTTAAGGCTGTTGTTCTCTTTTTGACTTTGTGTCTGGATAATCTATCCACTGATATAAGTAGTGGTGCTAAATTTCCCTACTATTATCATATTGCTGTCAATTTCTCCCTTTAGGTCTGTTAATAACTGTTTTATACATTTTGGTGCTCCTATGTTAGGTGCATATATATTAATAAATGTTATGTCTTCTTGATGGATTGTGTCCTTTATCATTATGTAATGTCCATTTTTGCCTCTTGTCAACTTTTGTTGGCTTAAAGCCTATTTTGCCTGATATAAATATAGCTACACTCACTTTTTTTTTGGCCACCATTTGCTTGGAGTATCATCTTCCATCCCTTCACTTTGAGTGAGCCTATGTTTGTCTTTAGAGCTGAGATGAGTCTCCTGGGGGCCGCATATAGTTGGGTCTTGTTTTCTAATCCATCCAGCCACTCTGTCTTTTGATTGGTGAATTCAATCCATTTACATTTAGGACGATTATTGATATATGAAGACTTAGTACTACCATTTTATCTTTTGTTTTCTGGTTGCTCTATATCTGTTGTTTCTTTTTCCTCGTGTTTCTGTCTGTCATTTTAGTTTGGCAGTTTTTATGATGTTTTTCTCAGTTTCCTCTATTTTTATGTTTTGTGGCTCTGCTTTGGTTTTTTGTTTTGTGGTTACCATAAGGTTTGTATAAAACGTCTCATAGACAAAGTAGTCATTTATCTGCTGATAGCATTTTATCTTCATTTGCCTATACAGGTTCCATCCTTTTCTTCTTCCTGTTTTATATTTTGTTATCACAAATTATCTTTTTATGTTGTGAGTTCACTACCAAATTGAAATACCAAAAGTTATTTTTAATGCTTTTTTTCTTTAACCTTTATGCTGTAAGTGTGTTGACTAACCTATTCTGATACAAAGTTGCAATTTTCTGATTTTGTATGTCTATTTATTACCTTAGTCAAAGTTTTGTGTACTTTTGCCTTTTCATTTCAGGTAGAAGAGCTCCTTTCAACATTTCTTGTAAGGCAGGTCTAATGGTGATTAACTCCCTCCCTCAGCTTTTGATTATCTGGGAAAGCCTTTATTTCTCCTTCATATCTGAAGGACAATTTTTCTGGATAGAGTATTGTTGGCTAACAGTTTTTATCTTTCAATCTTTACTTTACAATCAGTCATTCTACTCTTTCTTGGCCTGTAGAGTTTCTGCTCAGAAATCTGCTGATAGACTAATAGGAATTTCTTTTTTTTTTTTTTTATTAATGTTATGATAGATTACAAGCTTGTGAGATTTCAGTTGTACATTTTTGTTAGTCATGTTGTGGGTACACCACTTCCCCCTCCGTACCCTCCCCCCACCCCCCCCTTTTCCCTGGTAACCACCGATCAGATCTCCTTCTCAATATACTAATTTCCACCTATGAGTGGAGTCATATAGAGTTCGTCTTTCTCTGACTGACTTATTTCGCTTAACATAATGCCCTCGAGGTCCATCCACGTTGTTGTGAATGGGCCAATTTCGTCTTTTTTTATGGCTGAGTAGTATTCCATTGTGTATATATACCACATCTTCTTTATCCAGTCATCAGTTTCTGGGCATGTAGGCTGGTTCCACGTCTTGGCTATTGTAAATAATGCTGCGATGAACATAGGGGTGCAACGGACTCTTGAGATATCTGTTATCAGGTTCTTAGGATAGATACCCAGTAATGGGATGGCTGGGTCATAGGGTATTTCTATTTTTAACTTTTTGAGAAATCTCCATACTGTTTTCCATAGTGGCTGTACCAGTTTGCATTCCCACCAACAGTGTATGAGGGTTCCTCTTTCTCCACAACCTCTCCAACATTTGTCGTTCTTGGTTTTGGATGTTTTTGCCAATCTAACGGGGGTAAGGTGATATCTTAGTGTAGTTTTGATTTGCATTTCCCTGATGATTAGCGATGATGAACATCTTTTCATGTGTCTATTGGCCATATTCATATCTTCTTTTGAGAAATGTCTGTTCATGTCCTCTGCCCATTTTTTGATCGGGTTGTTTGTTTTTTTGTTGTTAAGCAGTGTGAGTTCTTTGTATATTATGGAGATTAACCCTTTGTCGGATAAGTGGCTTGTAAATATTTTTTCCCAATTAGTGAGCTGTTTTTTTGTTTCAATTCTGTTTTCCCTTGCCTTGAAGAAGCTCTTTAGTCTGATGAAGTCCCATTTGTTTATTCTTTCTATTGTTTCCCTCAACTGAGGAGTTACAGTGTCCGAAAAGATTCTTTTGAAACTGATGTCAAAGAGTGTACTGCCTATATTCTCTTCCAAAAGACTTATTGTCTCAGGCCTAATCTTTAGGTCTTTGATCCATTTTGAGTTTATTTTGGTGTGTGGTGAAAAAGAATGGTCAATTTTCAATCTTTTGCATGTGGCTGTCCAGTTTTCCCAGCACCATTTGTTGAAGAGACTTTCTTTTCTCCATTGTAGGCCCTCTGCTCCTTTGTCGAAGATTAGCTGTCCATAGATGTGTGGTTTTATCTCTGGGCTTTCAATTCTGTTCCATTGATCTGTGGACCTGTTTTTGTACCAGTACCATGCTGTTTTGATCACTGTAGCTTTGTAGTATGCTTTGAAATCGGGGATTGTGATTCCGCCGGCTTTGTTTTTCTTGCTCAGGATTGCTTTAGCAATTCGCGGTCTTTTGTTCCCCCATATGAATTTTAGGATTGTTTGTTCAATTTCTGTGAAGAATGTTCTTGGGATTCTGATTGGGATAGCATTGAATCTGTATATTGCTTTAGGTAGTATGGACATTTTAACTATGTTTATTCTTCCAATCCATGTACAAGGAATGTTTTTCCATCTCTTTATGTCATCGCCTATTTCTTTCAAGAAAGTCTTGTAGTTTTCATTGTATAGATCCTTCACTTCCTTGGTTAAGTTTATCCCAAGGTTAGACTAATAGGAATTTCTTTGTAGGTTATTGTCTTTTTTCCTTTAGCTACTTTTCAAATTCTTTCTTTATCATTGACTTTTGACAGTTTTACTATAATGTGTCTTGGAGAAAGTCTTTTTGTTTTGAGATAATTCGGTGTTATATTATCTTCATGGACTTGTATATCAGTTCCTTCCCTAGGTTTTGGAAGTTCTCAGTGATTATTTCTTTAAATAAGCTCTCTGCTCCCTTCTCCCTCTCCTCTCCTTCTAGGATACCCATTATCCTTATGACGCCTTTTCTAATGGAGTCAGATAGTTCTTGTAGAGTTATTTCATTTTTTCAAAAAATCTTAGTGCTCTCTTCTCTTCTATCTGAATCATTACTAGATTTCTATCTTTGAGCTTGCCAATTTTCTCTTCCATGTGGTGTGCTCTGTTTCCAATGCCTTCTAATGCACTCTTCACCTCATTTATTGAGTTCTTCAGCTCCAGAATTTCTGTTTGGTTGTTTCCTAGAGTTTAAATCTCTTTGGTTAAGTATTCCTTCTGTTGATTAATTTTATTCCTGAGCTCATTGAACTGGCTTTCTGAGTTTTCTTGTAGCTCACTGAGTTTCTTCATGACAGCTATTTTTCTCTGTCAGATCACAATCTTCTGTGAATTGAAGTTTGGTTTCTGGAGAGTTGTCATTTTTGTGTGTGTGATACCATGTTACCCTTATTTTTCATGGTGCTTGCTGAGCTGTTCCTCTGCTGGCACATTTCAAGTAGTGAACGCCTTTTTTATTTAGGTAAAGCTTTGTTTACTTTGATTTTAATTCAACAGATTGGTAATCAGAGGCCTTTCTTTTGATTTTCAGTAGGTGGCACTATAACACAAGTTTTTTATCTTAACCTGTGCTGCCTCTGGCTATATTTGAGAATTGGCTCTTTCCACCCTCCACTGCCTCTGCCAGAGGTGTCAGCAGTGCCCTCCTCATAGCTGCTTATGCCTCTGGGGTCACTGGTACCTTGCTTCTGCTGGTGTCTCTGCAGTCACTGGCATCACTTGAGTCAGGGGCACCACCACTGCTGCAGCAGGGGAAGGGTGAGGGTGGGGAAAAAACCAGGTTTGTATGTGCCACTGCTGTGGGCAGGGGGTGTGAAGCAGTGGGTCCCCCGCCACTGCTGTCTGGTTCCCTTTGGCTACAGGCACTGCTGTGGCTGGGATGCCAGAGTTGTGTGCGGTGCCTCTGCTACTATTGGGTTCCCTGGGGCTGCAGGCTCAGCTGCTGTGGCCAGCAGGCCAGGATCACAGACACTGCCTCTGCTGTTCCCCTAGTTCCACCTTCTCCATGTGTTCCAATCCACCCACCTTCAGATGTACAGAGGTGTAGATCTCTCTGGCACCCTACTATGTTGGGCAGAGGAACCTTTGCTTAGTTACAGATGTTTTACTAGTTGTAGACTTAAGGGGAGAGACAAAGGGAGCATCTCACACCACTGTGATGCTGACGTCACTCTCCTAAGAGTCTCTCTGTATTTTAACCAGCAAGTTTAACACATTGACCAGCCCAGTGATTAGTGCTATATCTGGATTTAATTTCTGCCATCTTATTTTGGGCAATTTACCATGTATTTCTTCTTTTTCCCCCTCCTATTATTTAAGTTAATTAGTAAATCATCCTTGGACACCTGGATAATTTCTAAGTAAGATAGAGAATACAAAACATTTGTCACCAATGATAGTTTTAATATACCTTTAACTATTTTTACAGATTATAGATTGATTATCAGTTAACATGTTTAATAGAATGTTCCTATGCCCTTGGGGGATATTAGTGTTTACTGAGATACTTTGTACATCAGCTCTTAGTCACCTGCCTTCTAGTTTTCTCTCTGTCTGTAAGGGAACAGACATTTATTACTGTGGTTAAAAGTTGTAATTAATATGGGTGATTAAGACTATATTAAATACAGTAGTTGCAGTAAAAGAATATATAAATCTGAAAACATTAATACATTTTGTCTACTTATCAAGGAAAATTTTAAAGTTTACTAAGGTGAAAAATCCAACAAGATATGTGTTTGCCTAATACGCTAAGATTAATTACATGTTAAAGCTAAAGTCAAAAGCTTTAAATCTATCATTTAATTATATATTTTTGTATGTATAACCATGCACATATGAAGAAAATATCAAGTAGTAGAAAAAAAAGCTTATGAATCATTTTTAAAAAGAAAATCAGTAGTAAAGAATAAGATTGTTCTTTAAATATAGTTTTTGTGGCTTCGTCATTCTCTTCAATCAGTCTTAGCAAAAGTTCCTCACTTCTAAAAAAGCTTCCTATTGTATGTATTGTCACTCTAAAGGAAGATGTTTTCCTATATTCAGTAATTGTGACTTATGCCTATATTTAATAACCAATTTTCTTGGACAATTTTTTTTTTATTTCCTAAACTCAAGGCTTAAATTCAGAATAATAAAACTGTTAAGAGGCCTTTTACATCTAAACTTTCTTTGGAGTGTCCCAGATGGTGACAATGTTTTTTATTTTCCTACCTTGTGAAAGGAGAGATACTAAAAATAATTAGGTATATTTTGTATTCTTCATATTTTGATTAACTAAAACCACTATATGAGCTGACCTTAAACAGGCTTTTTCTCTCTTAAATAATAACCTCTCTTACAATAATCTCTAACTTTGGGTATTCCTAACTATGCTACACCCTTCTCATTGGTCATGAAAGACAGGATTGTACTTTAGTGATCCTTACTCAAAAGTAGGAACCATATAAAAGCTTCTTGCCTTCTGTAATATTATTTCATTGTCTGTTCCTTTTATAACTATTAAATGCTGCTCCAATCTAAATCTAGCTGCCCTACTTCTCCTTCCTGATAAAGGGTAATTTCACTCTTTTCAACAGCTGTTAAACTCTAAGCACGCCTCATCCTGTTTTGACTGATGCTATCATGTACAACCCTGATATATTACCATTTGATGATGACTCATAACTTAAAAAGAATCAAGGTATACTTTATCCTAAATATGCTGTAACTTTTGAAATATTCTATTTTGGAATATTTTCAAAATATTCAGATGGAACCAACATCTCAGACAGCTGAACTGATAGCTCTATTAAGAGCATGCCATCTTGCTAAATAATTAAGAATTAACGTCCATGCTGTCTATGGATGAGCATTCAGGATTGCTTGAGATTTCAGCATATTGTGCAATCAAAAGTATTTTCTGACTTCCTCAGACAATTCAAACAAAAATTGAAAATAAATTATTGTCTTATTGACAACACCCAGAGAAACTTTGTCATTAAGAATAAAGCTTAAGGGCTGGCCCCACGGCCAAGTGGTCATGTTCGCATGCTCCGCTTCAGCAGCCCAGGGTTTCGCTGGTTTGGATCCTGGGCACAGACATGGCTCATCATGACATGCTGAGGCAGCATCCCACATACCACAACTAGAAGGACTCACAACTAAAAATATACAACTATGTACCAGGGGGCTTTGGGGAGAAAAAAGGAAAAAATAAAATATTTAAAAAAAAAAAAGAATAAAGCCTATACTAAAGTTAATACTATAAAGCCTACTACCATACAAAGGGGCCTTTCTAGCATTACCAACATATTATAAAGACAGCTGTTCAATCTTATTTCTTTATAAGACAGACTAATTAAAATACAACACTCTGGGGGGCTGCCCCCCTGGCCTAGTGGTTAAGTTCAGTGTGCTCCACTTCGGCAGCCTGGGTTCAGTTCCCAGGCACACACAAACACCACTCATCAGTGGTTGTGCTGTGGGGGCAACTCACATACAAAATAGCTCAGGGAAAATCTTCCTCAGCAATAAATAAATAAATAAATAAATAAAATACAACACTCTTCCCTCATTGGAGGTGTGAGGGTGGATCAGGGGAAAGACACCAGCTTTGTCAAGACTGTTTCATACTGCATGGTGTCTCCCAAATGACCTCCAGACTGAAAATAATTATGCTGAAGGAGTTAATAATAGCCCAAATTACAGGAACAAATTGGCTCAAACTTTGCAAAAATATTAGTTAAAAAATTTTTACCTAGGAGGCTTAACGAGTGATAAAATTTTACTCATTTTAATTATAATCCAGAAAACGTATGAAGAAATCCCCACATCAAAGACCATTTGAATATTTACAAACGGATTTAATTCAGTTGACCAAATTACAACCCTTTAAGTACTTTTAAATAACAGTTTATAACTTTTCTGGTTAGACTGAAACTTTCCCTTAGTTCTAAGTTTTATGCCTAGGCCTAATGACATTCCAAGTTACATTTTAAAATTTTCATAAGCTCTCATATGAAACTGTTACAGAAAGACCTCATGAGGCTGAGTTTGACTCATCCCCTAACAGACTCCATGCTTGGTATGTTGCAATCACTACATTTTTTCAAAAATGAATCTTATATACACAGTCTTATGCCCAACATACAGGTTATATCTCTGAAAGGCCTATCATCAGACATATTGCGCCCCCTACCATCACCAGCATAATCCACAACTGGGAGACTAGATTTAGTAGAAGAGATGCCAATAAACGTCAGCCTTACAACCATTTCAGGTACTTTTAACTTCAAATATAGTTCTTAAGGTCCAGGCCCAGAGCCGTGGACACATGCTTCCCAGTGTAGTGTAAAGGTGCTTAGGATTCTATAATTTGGATATCCAGACTGAGAATTGACCCCGACATTCATTGTAAGGACTCCAGAGAAACAGATGACTTTCCTAAGTAGACTCCAGCTCCCAAGATTCTGTGGATGGAGAAGAGAACATGAAGGGGAGACCACTTTCTCCAAAGACCTTCTGATGCTTGATCTGACAACTGACTTATATTTAGACTTCCATCACATTGTGTTTATATTCTGTGTCTGAAAATTCCGCCAGGGTCTGAATTCTTTGGGGATGTGGTTCTTTCTGGTTTTTGTGCTGACTCTTGTTCAGGGTGTTCCTGTATGTATTGTGGTTTTTTGCTGGAAGTTCAGTTCATTGGAACTTTGTGGGCATTTCTGAGGCTTGTGTTGGGGAAACCTTCCTCCAGTAAGGATCTGTTTACTTCTGCCCGGCATCTGGGGCACTACCAAGCTGGGGAAACGTTACACTTGCAGCATGTAGTCTTTTGAGACACGCAGATAGTATGAACTCAGGCCGCAAACTGCCATGAGGGCTGGCCCTTAGCCGCATATTCTCCAAGGAGATATTCTTTCCTCCAACCAGAACAGACAAGTTTCTCTGCTCTCCGCTTTTTCAGGTAAAAATTACTTAATTCACCCTTCCTTGAAGGCAAAACTCTTTGTGGTTCCTGTTTTTAGGGAATCTCCAATCTAACTCCAATTTGAGTCCAAAGCTTTGCTCCTAGCCCACGTTGCCTTCTTGAAATGAGAACTCCAGGTCACCTGGGATTTTATTAAACAATCTCAGGGCAATTGATGCCACTGGCATTTGCTTACCTCCCTAAATGCATGCTCATTTTGTTTTGGCTTGAAAGGGTTTCATTTTGCAAACTTATTCATGTTTTTTTTAAATCACTCTCTGCACGTTTTTTATTTTTGGTAAGGAAGATTGGCCCTGAGCTAACATCTGCTGCCAATCTTCCTCTTTTTGCTTGATGAAGATCGTCACTCAGTTAACATCCATGCCCATCTTCCTCTACTTTGTATGTGGGACACCACCACAGCATGGCTGGATGAGCAGTGCATAGGTCCGCACCTAGGATCCACCAAACCCCAGGCCACCAAAGCAGAGTGTGTGCACTTAACCACTACACCACCAGGCCGGCCCCTCAGTCATGTTTTAAAGGGTGTTCTTCTCATATAACGTCCTTAGGTGCGTCATAGTAAAATAACTTCTAAAATTTAGTCTGTCATATAGCCCAAAATAGAAGTTGACAAATTCTATCTCTTCTTGGATATCTCACAAATCCAAAACTTGGGTAGTGACCTACCCCCCCACTACCATATCTAATTCTCCTTCAAAAATTAATGACGCCATTCGGGGCCAGTCCAGTGGTGTGGCAATTAGGTTTGCATGCTCCACTTTGGCAGCCCAGGGTTCACTGGTTTGGATCCCCGGTACACATGTACACACGACTTGTCAAGCCATGCTGTGGCAGACGTCCCACATATGAAATAGAGGAAGATGGGCACAGATGTTAGCTCAGGGCCAATCTTCCTCAAAAAAATAAATAAATAAATAAATAAATAATGACACCACTTCCTGTCCACCTATTTATGACAAAAAAATTGAGCACAGTCTCCCTCCTCTCTCCATCTTTCACACCCCAGTACAACTCTTATTGATTCCAAGTTCTAAACATCTCAATTTGTTCTCTTCTTCATTCTGGCTACTACTGCCTTCAGAATTCAGCATTTCTTTTCTGGATCACTGAAATAATCTCCGTTTCCATGCTTACCTCACTCAGATCCACACTTCACACAGCTGCCAGCATGAATATTTAAAAGAAACATCTGACCACATCATTTGCATAATTAAAAATCTTCGATGACTCTTCATTGCCATTAAGATAGTCTCAATGACTTCCCCTGGCATATATAGTCCTCTACAATCAGTCCCCGTCTATGCTGCAGTCCTACCAAATCGCGTGCAATCTTCTGCTCCATGTATGCTCCTCGAGTTACGCTCACGCCTCACCCCAGCTTCCTTGGCCACCTGTCAGCTCCTTATCTTTCAGAACCCAAGTCAAGACTCTTCCAGGAAACTTGCAAGCAAATTCTTTTTTTTTTTTTAATCTTTTTTTTATTTTATTTTTTTTTCCTTTTTCTCCCCAAAGCCCCCGGGTACATAGTTGTATATTTTAGTTATGGGTCCTTCTAGTTGTGGCATGTGGGACGCTGCCTCAGCGTGGTTTGATGAGCAGTGCCATGTCCGTGCCCAGGACTCGAACCACCAAAACACTGGGCTGCCTGCAGCGAAGCGTGCAAACTTAACCACTCGGCCACGGGGCCCCACAAGCAAATTCTTACTGCACCTTTTGTTACATCACTGCTCGATGTGCTTAACTATTATTGCACTTATCACACTATATTGCAATCATTCACCTGTCCCAATTAGACTATCAATTCCTTTTAAGGGCAGAGAAATTCTTCTCTCTTTAGCCACAGTACCTGGTGCAGTGCCAATTCCATGGGGTTCTAAGTACCTACTGAATGAATGTTTTTGATTTCTACAATACCTTATGAAACTAATTCCTACTTTCCACTGACTGCCCAGGTTCGGGCCCTTTCTTCTACCTCTATCCTCTTAAACGTCCTTCTGCCTCTAGTTTATCAAACTTCCTAATATCACCTAAATTCTTTCTGAAGCACAGTTCTGATCATGCCCTGCTTAACCTTAGAAATCTCCTATTGCTGGTAGCCCCTACCTCTTCTCCCTGCTGCTCCAGCAGCTCACAGCAACCCACTGATTTTCCAAAGTGACAGCTCAGCTCTACCCTAATTACAAAACCAACCAGGCCCTGTGGCAGGCAGTACCCAACCAGCCTCCACTCTACCTTCTCAATCCTCAGCTAACGAAATTTGTTAGGATTAGACACCCTTCCTACCTAACACCTACTACTTAATCTTAATACTCTCCTCATACCAAACTACTCATACTCAGTATATGTCTGCCAATAACATGTAAGTCTTTTTTGTAGTACAGTACTTTGCATCAGATTTACCTAACTGCTAAGCCCCAGAAGGAAATTTAAGCACTAGGTCCTGTTTTAGTGCTGTAGATGAAACACACACTCAGTTCTATTGAATAAAACTAGGGACAGTTATTACATAAAAGAATACATTTTTATTATATAGCATTTTATTTTTAAAAAACTTTATTTTCATAGAATACATTTTCACATTGGTGAGTCCCATAGTGGGAAAATAACAATTTATTACTTACAGTTTTATATTTGTGGACAGATTATTTTAGGACAAGTAAAATAAACACATTTGAGGATTAAGTCTCAGCTTAGCATCTGTAATATCTGATACATCTATAAGGGGATCTCTTCCCTACATGGAACTTCTCTATATTCAGAAGCTCTCCAGGCTCTTCCTAGGATTTAGAAATTAGTAATATGAAATACCAGCATTTCCTAATTTTAAAGTTTCCCTAGAACATGTAACCATCAGTAACTGGTATCGACTGAACAGAAAGGGAAAGTTTCAAAAATTAAACACTGCCTAATTTTCTGCAAAGTCTTTCCCTTTCTCCATCACTCCCGGGACAAATACAGATGTTTGATCAGGTAGTGATAGTAATAAAGGTGAATTCCCTTTAAGAGTTCGATAAACTAAAAGGCAAAAGCTCATATATAATGTTTAGTTACACTGTGAGTCTTGTGGGAAACTGGGAGACAATCCCTCAACTCGCTAGAATATGGAACTCAGTCTCACAATTTCTTGGATACAGTTCCTCTCAAACCTTTTCCTCAAAGAGTAAATTCTAAAAACAACCAGGTGACTAGGAGAAGAGGTTTGTCACACCAATGGACTTATCTGTTATTTCCTCCCTATTGTGAGTTGAATGGCATGACAGAGCAGAGGCAAAGAGGTGTACAATCAATTCTCAAGGTATTAAGTCAAAAAGGTCACAGTTTCCACAGCATGGCAACAGCTTTGCAAATGCCCACATCATGATAGTTGAAATAACAAAGCCCAGCAAAGGTTAAAGCCGAGAGCGCCAAAAGGCCTGTCTGGGAAGCTTTCTGCAATGTATCCCCTCGAACATAGTCAGTAACAACTTGTCCAAGGCCCCTAAAGAAATAAAAAAATCACAGTACAAATGAAAAATCACAAGTGAAGTTAGAAGGCTATACAGATAACTTGGCTGCAAAAAATAATCAGTCAGCTTCAAAATGCAACTCATGGTAACAAGAACCATAAACCAAAATGAAGGACTCAAGAGTTTTCTAATAATATAATAAATTCTTCCTATTCTTCAGATTCAATTTTCCAGAATCATTTATATCAGAGACAGTAAATAATTACTACTCTATTTACAAAATCTAGGGTTTTTTCTTTCAAACTAAACCATATGCTCTACCGAGTTTTTCATTAATTCAAGAAGAATTTATCAGGCAGATATTATGTGCCAGAATCTGTTACAGATGTTGAGAGAAGAGCAAACAAGACAGCATCCCTGCCCTTTATGGTACATTCTACTGAAGAAAAAGTACATACGTGCTCTAAAGAAATATTTTAGAAAGGATGACCTGAATGAGAAGAACATTCCAAATAAAAGTGACAATGATCTTGCTATCTTTGAGGAATAGTCAAAAGGTCAGTGCAGCTGGAGAACATGGAGATCAGAAGGCAAGGGCAGAAAACATAAGGCCTTGAAGGTCATGATAAGGAGTTTGAATTTTATTTGAAATACAATGGGAAGCCAGGGATGTGCTTTAAGCAGGGAATGACCTAATTTTACTTTGTTTTAAATAAGTTTTATTGAGATATAATTCATGTACCGTAAAATTAACCCTTTTAAAGTGTACAATTCAAGGGCTTTTAGTATATTCACAGAGTTTGTGCAACATCATCACCATTTAATTCCAGAACATTTTCATCATCCCAAAAAGAAACGCTGTACCCACTAGCCCATTACCCAACCACTAATTTGTTTTCTGTTTCAATGGACTTGCCTGTTCTGGACATTTTACATAAATGAAATCATACAATATGTGGCCTTTTGTGTTGAGTTTTTTTCACTTAGCATGTTTTCAAGATTCAGCCATATTGTGGCAAGTGTCATTACTTCAATCCTTTGTATGGCCAAATAATATTTCTTTCTAAGAATATATCACATTTTGCTTAGCTATTCATCAGCTGATACACATTTGGATTGTTTTCACTTTTTGGCTATTATAAATAACACTTCTATGAACACTACTACACAAGTTTTTGTGTGGGGACATATGTTTTCAATTTTGGGAGTTATACACCTAAAAGTAGAATCGTTGAGTCACATGGTAAACTCCACAACTTTTAGACGGAACTGCCAAACTGTCTTCCAAAGTGGCTGCAACGTTTCACATTCTCAACATTACATGAGGACTCCAACTTCTCCACAGCTATAGAGCCATTCTAGTGGGTGTGAAGTAGTATCTCATTCTGGTTTTGATTGGCATTTCTCTAATAACAAACAATGTTGAGCATTTTTTCATGTGCTTATTAGGCATTTGTATATCTTCTTAGGATAAATGTAATTTTACTTTTTAAAAAGGTCACTCTGGTGGTAGCGTGGCAAATGGACAGTGCAGGCAGGAGAAAGGGGGCAAGAAGAGAAACAGAGAACTAGCTAGGAGGCAACTGAAGTAGCCTAGGCAAGATTGTTGGCTAAACCCAGGCTGTGACGGGGATATACTGTGGCGTGAGAACCCAGGCTATGTTTTGAGGAGAGAACTAACAGAAAAAGTTGATGGACTGGATGTGGGGTAAGACAAAAAGAAATATCCAGAATGACTCCCAGGATTTTTGGCTTGAGCAACCAGATTTAATTGAGTTAGGGAAGAAGAGGAGAGTAGGTGGTTTTGAGGGGAAATCAAGAGAGATTTGGGGGGAAAAAGAGTGATTTTGGCAATGTTAAATTCAGGATGACTATGAAACATCTAAGTGAACATGTCAGTTAGACAACTGCAAATATAAATCTGCAACCAGGGGCAGAGGTCAGATCTGAGCTCACCTCTGGAAAGTGTGTACATGGAGAAATTAAGAAAGCCAAGACTGAGCCTGGGGTTCAGACCTTTATTACTTAGAAGTCAAACAAGACGACAAGGAGCTGGCGGAGGAGACCGAGAAGGTACAGCTGGTGAGGTGGAAGAAAACAAGGTACGTATGGCATCTAGGAAGTCAAAGAAACATTATTTAAGGAAGAAATGGTCAATTAAGTAGAATGCTGTTGAGAGTTGAAGTGAGTGGAGGACAGAGAATAGACAACTGGATTTGGAAAAATGAAGGTCTTTGGTGACTTTGGTAAGAAAGACTTCAGTACAATAGTTGGGATAAAGGTCCAATTAATGTGTGTTAAGAGACTGGATGCTGAGGAACTAGTGCACAGTTACAGACAACTCTTTCAAGTCTTTTTGTGTGTGTGAAAAAGAAGGACAATTAGTAAGGCAACTGGAGGAGAAACCAATAAAAAAAGCATTACTTTAGAATTATCTCTTATTGTGATTTTTCATTAATTTAGATGGATCTCCTTCCAAGAAACACATATTAGAGAAGTATTACTGTACCTGTGAGCTGATATTTTATACACAACTAGAATCCTTTATTTTGAAAAGTCTATCTGGTTAAAGGGTAATTCTCCTAACCCACCTCAAAACCCCAAGAAAGCAAAATCTCCTTTAACACTAGCTAGAAAATGCTTCTGACAAGTCACTTAACCTCCCTGAGGTTTCATTTCCACATCGATAAAATAACAGGGTGGGTTAAGATACTCCCCTCGTCCTTTCCGTTCTAACAATCCGAAAACGCCTCCCCTACCCAGTGTCATACTGTCCTTGCCAAACAACATAAATGAACAAGTCAAGAAACCTGTTATTTACAATTTTCTAGGAGGTTCACTAACTTAGAAAGTCTAACAAACTACACCGGAAAAAATAAACAGAAACTGGAAATTCATTCATTCAACAGGTATTTACTTAGTACTGTGTGTCAGGTGCTGTTCTAGGCACTAAAGATATAACAGCAGACAAAATAGTCAAAAATCCATATGATACTTCATTTTTTAAAAAGGGCAAGACTGGGGCCAGCCCCGTGGCCAAGTGGTTAAGTTCACGCACTTTGCTTTGGCGGCCCAGGGTTTCATAGGTTTGGATCCCGGGCATGGACATGGCACCACTCATCAGGCCATGCTGAGGCGGCCTCCCACATAGCACAACCAGAGGGACCTACGACTAGAATATACAACTATGCACAAGGGTGCTTTGGGGAGAAGAAAAAAAAAAACAATGGGAACAGCTGTTACCTCAGGTGCCAATTTGAAAAAAAAAAAGAAAGGGCAAGACTGAACTATAGTATATAGGGATACACATTTGGGTGATAAAACTATGATGAAATGTAAACAAGTGATTACTACAAAAATCAGGATAGCGGTTCCTGGTTGGGGGTTGAACAGTTATGAATGAGACAGAACACAAGAAGAGGCTTCTGGAGTAGGTGGCAAAGTTCTTATTTCTTGACCTGAGTAGTATTACTGTTATAATAATTCATTAAGCCATAGATTTGATTTTTGTGTTTTTCTATATCCGAGCCTTCATTCTAGTGAGGGGAGACAAGGAATATACAAAATAATAAATAGATGACATAGTATAGTAGAAGGTAATGAGTGCCACTGAGAAAAATAAAACAAGAGGGAAGGATAAGGAACGTTGGGAAGGACACTGCAATTTCGAATAAGTGGTTAGAGAAGGCTTCACTGAGAAGGTGACACATAAGATGTGAAGGAAATGAGGGAATAAACGAAGTATAACTAGAAAAAGTGAGTTTTAGGCAGAAGGAACAGTAAGCATAGAGCCCCGAGGCCTGGAGTGTCCCTGGCATGTTCAAGAAATGTCACAGAAGCCAGTGTGAATAAGGAGAGCGTACCTGGAGATAAGGGAAGAAATGGGGCCGGACCACACAGAATCTGTAAACCACTGTAAGAATTCTGACTTTTAGTTTGAGTAAGATTAGGAGACAACAAGCGGTTTTGAGAAGGGAAATGTCTTGACCTAACAATATTTTAAGAGGATCACTGGGGCTGCTGTGTTGGGAACAGACAGAACGGGGAGCAGTTAGGAGACTACTACTGGAATCAAGGATGATTACCAAGCTTAGGGCTTGAGCAAACAGAAGAAGGTAAATGCCACTAATTCAGATGAGCAAGAGTGCTGGAGGAAGAGACGTGGGGGGATCAGAAACTCAGTTTTTTATAACACACTATACTCAAATGCCTATTAGATATGGAAGTGAAGACATTGAGTAGGTGGGTACATAAATCTGGGCATATAAATGTTTTATATATATTTTAAAGTTTTCCACAGGTCTTGAGTAGCTCAATCAACTTCTCCCTCATATGCAACAAAGAGACAAGCTCACAGCAAACAAACTGAGCAGACGATGCAGTACTGAAGGGACTGCTGTACTTGCCAGTGGCTATGGAGAGTGAGCGCCGCAGCCAGGGAGTAGTCCATCGCAGAGCAAGGATTCAAATAAGCAGCTGGAAGCAGGCCCAGGAGCAAAACGCTGACAACCCTCTCACTAGTCCAGTGGAGAGATGCAGCCTTGGAACCAGCTAGAGAAAAAAAGGACCAAATTCATAAGAGTTGAAGGGGGAAACACATCTCTCACATTCAATATTTGCCACAAAATAATCCAAACTGACAGAATGGCAAACAGTATGCAATAAGACTCAACTCGGAGCATAAAGAGGGTGAGATTAAGAAGGTAACTGAGATAGGTGCTATCTCCCTTGTCTGAAGTCTTTTAGCACAGGGCTTCTCAATGCCTACAAACACTGATTAGAAGACAGATCCGCTTTGCTGATAGGCAAGAAGATGGACGAAATGTCTTTGCAGAATGACTAATCTTGGACTTCAGTGTAATGGACAGATACCTTACAAATATAAGTTAGTGACACTTGAGGATTTCCTTTAAAATATTAGTCTTTTATTTACACCTTGTAATCTTTGGAAGTAAGGTAATATTTAAAAAGCCTCCCAAAACAAAATTAAACCAGCCAACTCAAAGAGAAGCAAAATTCTGATGTCAAGTTTTAGGATCATGGTCCTTCTGTTCCATCACTTATAAATAGCCCAAAACAGATATGAAACATGAAAACTTCCTTTAAACAAGTGAAAAACAAAATGAGCTTTAAACATTTCTTTGAGAGTCTCTATCTTTTTTTGGTTACAGACTCCATTGGGAATCTAACAAAAGGATGGAGCTACTTCCTGGAAAAATGCATGTAGACAAAGACATTAAAAACAATGTACACAATGTCAGGGGCTTTCCTTCAGTCCCATGCACACCAAGTTAAAACCACCCTGCTAAACCTAATTGAACTAAGCAAAGGAATGCAGAAATAAAAACTTTTCGAAGCTAAAATAATTCTAAAAAGCAGAAAAACTACAGTTGCCTAATTTCTCATAACTCGGATGCAAGCATCTCTAAATGGCTGACTCAAGTATCAAGAGAAGTCTTTCTCTCTGTAAAATACTGATATTTCCAGACTTTAAAAATAATTAGTTAACTCATTATTCACCTATAGCTTTTTTAAGACTAATTTTAATAATACGTAAACAGTATTCATCCAAGAAATTCCATGATTTTAATATCAACCTAATAAGCAAGTCAATTACAGCTATAAATATGCATGACTTTTTTAATTGTCTACTATTCTAAAGTATCCACATCTGGCTCCTCTCCATTAGCTAAATAAATAAGAGTGACTAAACTATATACAACACTCTTCCTACAGAGCTATTTTCTTTTTAAAAAACTAAAATTTTTGAAAAGACATAGACCAGAAGGTTCTCTATGAATGTAAATGGCATCATACAACCATGCTGGCATTATCTGCTCAAAGGTGTAGGCTAGGTCTTCATTTGACAGAGTTAGACATAAGAGGTCCCACCACAGACAGCAAGTCCTGCCAGTAGCGTGATAATTAGCCCAGATGAAGATGGCCAGAGCCCAGAAAGCAGAGCCAATGGAGAAAACATACAATGGCGGGTGGGTGACAGGTGAATTTGCTGCGATCCACACCATCCTGGGGTAGGTCGGTCCTGGAGAAATGCTGAGACTTGAGCAGGTCTGATCACTGAGGTTCGGAGCAAGAGAGCTGAGGAAAGAACCATTAAGGGGATGATAAGCACCTCTCCTTTAACAGGATTGACAGACTTTTTTTTTTAAAGATTTTATTTTTTTCCTTTTTCTCCCCAAAGCTCCCCAGTACATAGTTGTATATTCTTCGTTGTGGGTCCTTCTAGTTGTGGCATGTGGGACGCTGCCTCAGCGTGGTTTGATGAGCAGTGCCATGTCCGTGCCCAGGATTCGAACCAACGAAACACTGGGCCGCCTGCAGCGGAGCGCACGAACTTAACCCCTCGGCCACGGGGCCAGCCCCTGACAGACTTTCTAAATGATCATAGGCAAGCTACTTAACCCCAAATAGGATAACACCTCATCTCTAAAATGAGGATGGCATCTATTTCACTGGGTTGCTGTGAGGTCAGACTAAGCAGCCACTGAAAGATCGAACTGTCAATGAACCACTTACGTAAAAGGACTTCATTTTTACTAATTTTAAAAAGTAAATTATGGGGGTCGCTGCAGGTGGCCCAGTGTTTCGTTCGTTTGGGTCCTGGGCGAGGACATGGTACTGCTCATCAAACCACGCTGAGGTGGCGTCCCACATGCCACAGCTAAAAGGACCCACAACGAAGAATATACAACTGTGTACCAGGTGGCTTTGGGGAGAAAAAGGAAAGGATAAAATCTTTAAAAAAAAAAAAAAAAAGTAAATTATGGGGGCCGGCCCCATGGCCGAGTGGTTAAGTTCGCACCCTCCACTTCACCAGTTCAAATCCTGAGTGCAGACATGGCACCACTCATCAGGCCATGTTGAGGCGGCGTCCCACATGCCACAACTAGAAGGAGCCACATAGTATAACTACGTACTGGAGGGATTTGGGGAGAAAAAGCAGGAAAAAAAAAAAAAGATTGGCAACATTTGTTAGCTCAGGTGCCAATCTTTAAAAAAAAAAAAAAGTAAATTATGGCTCCTTTCTCCTTCCATGTATTCATCTATTCATGCAACAAACATTCACTACATGTAAGATTATGCTCTGCACTGGAGCAAGAGATAAAAGACAAAGTCTTTGTCGTAAGGAATTCAGTCTAGTCTGGGAAGTTCATCTACTACTGTCTTGCTTCTCAAGATTAATTTCTCCACTTGTATTCTTGAACTCATCCCTCTCTGTCCCCTTTGGGATCCTGTCTCTGGGTTAAAAAACAGACAGACCAGGTTTACCCAACTCCACCACTTACTAGCTGTGAGATGATGAGCAATTAAGTTAAACAGGTTCTCTAAGCCTGAATGTCCTCATTTGTAAAATGAAGTAACAGCAGGTCATAATACTCTGTTGAAAATTAAACAATATATGCAAGGTGCTCAGCATAATTCCCAGAATGTTATAAGCACTCAATAAAAGGTAAAAATTTCTCTCCTGTATCTTTAACCTCTCCTTCCTTCCTATTGGTCATTTTGCCTCAACTGATGTAATATACTTAACCCTTCCCTTGATCCTATGTCCTCTAATGCCTGTGCACTCTTGCCCTGCTCTCTTTCTTTCCTTTCTAACCATGCTTCTTTAAAGTGTCGTCTAAATCACTTCAACTTCCTTACTTTCCTATCATTTTTCAACTCTGAAACTTGTCTTCATTCCCACCAAAGCTGTTTTGGCAAGTCCCCAATGGTCTCCATGGGGCCATATCCAACAGGTACTGTTCAGTATCCATCTTATTGGGCCTTTTTGCATCACCTGGCATTGGTGGCGCTTCCTCCCTTCTTTTCTTTGACAAAACTCTCTTCTGGTCCTCCCTTTGATTCTTTGGCCATCCTATATCAGCCTCGTCCTGCATTCACTCTTAAACATTTTCCCAGGATTCTATCATCTGCCCATTGCTCTCTTTGCTTCCTGTGCCCACCCCTGGCCATTTCGTCCACTCAGCTTCTATTACGTATAAGCTGATGACACCCAATTCTGTATCTCTAGCCCTGGTATCTCTCCAGAGTTTCAGGAGTTAAAGTGCCTGCTCAGTATCTCCCCTGAGATATCCTACGTGGTCCTCAAACCATGCCAAAAACTAAAATCATTCTTTAACTCACTTTCTCATCCAAACCTGGCTCCCATTTGCATGTTCCTTACTTGATTTAATGACATCTCAGCTACTCTTTAACCTAACCCGGAAATCTGCAAGTCATGTAGGACTTTGTCCCTAAATTCAGTCAATTGATAAATCATATTGATCTAACTCCTTAACATTTCTTGAGACAATCTTCTCTTTTTTGAACTACTTTCCAAGTTCAAGACCTCACCATCCTTGCCTGGACTACTACAACAACAGTGTCCTATCTGATCTCCCTGACTTGTGTCTTAGCCTGCCCCATCTCCCATGATAGCCATCCACCACATTGTACCAAAGTGCTTAATCTGCTGCAAACATATGTCAAATCTTTCAATGGCTCCACCTTCATACCCGGTAAAATGCATACTCCTTATCAAGACAAGTTCTTCTGTGATTTGACTCCAGTTCACCTTTATAGATTCATCTCTCATTTCTCAACTTGAGCTTCACACTCCAGTATCTGATTTGTTTTGTTTTTTCTCATACCAAGCAGTTTCTACAACTTCATCAATGCTTTTGCTCATCCCTGCAGCTCTACCTGTGATGTGCCCTTCTTCCCATAGCTATCCTTATCCTCAAGACTCAAATCAGGCACACCTCCTTCAGGAACCAGGGCAAGGTAATCTTTCCAAAATAGAGCTAAATGTATTCTTCCTCTGGACTAGCATAACAATTTACGTACAACACAATTCTTTTTGCTTTATGTTAAATTATGCTTATATGCGTTTTCCCTATAAAAATGAAAACTCTTTGAGCGCAGGAACTATGTTTTATTCACATTTATGCTAACCTTACTAGAGTACCTGGTATAACCCAGTTCCATGATTATCGAATTGATCCCCCCCACCTCTACACCAACTGCAGGGGAAATGGGCAAGACCAGGCTTTGGCACTTAGATTCCAACACACTTTTCTGTTTCAGGGTGGGAGCATTCGAAGGACAGTGAATGGGGAGAAAAAGAGAACTTTTAGGAATAGCCTCAGCAGGACTGTAACTTCCAGAAGAAGCTCTTTGTCAGATTACCCCATCACCACGCCAGCCTAGAGCAGCGGAGATACGCGCTCGGGCGAACGTCTGGGTCAGGAAGCAAGGGTGGTCACTGCCGTGGTTTCGGCAGGAGCCAGAGCGGCCAAAGGAAAGGAGGAGGGATTCCCTGCTCAAGAGGTCTCACCACCCTGCAGACGAATCCTCAGCGCATGTCCTTCCCCGGCTGGAGGCTGGGCTAAGAACCTCCAGCCGCCAAGATTCCTCACCTCGGCCTCCTTGGGCACCGCAGAGGACACTCAGCCTCCAGAGAATCGCCATCTCGCTCCTGAAGGCTCAAGGTCATCCAGCAACCCGGAAGCAGTTATACGACAACTCCCGCCCCACAACGGTGAACGAAAACAACGAAAAGGAAAACACAGCGTGAACCGGAAGTCGGGTGTCCGCGCGCGTGCCCGCTGCGCATGCGCATACGCATTCGACGGAAGGTCCGGAGTCCAACGCGGAGAATGGCGGACTTGCGTGAGGCGGATGAAGCGGAACTGCAGCGCCTGGTGGCGGCTGAACAGCAGAAGGCGCAGTTCACTGCACAGGTGCGGGGACAAGGACCAGGGTGAAGAGAAAGGAGGGTGAAGTACGGGTGCCGGGTACAGTGGCGGCGCAGTGAGGCCGCCTGATGCTCCATCTCTGCTACGCCAGCTTCCCCTCACAGCAGAGAGGACTTGGCTGCTGGTGACCGATAGTGCTCAGGTGCCGCTAAGCAGGCCCAGCCTGGGGAGACGAGAAGGTGTCAAGCAGAAGAAAGAGTTGGGCGACGGAAGGGCATGGGAGCCTGCGTTGGCGGCGAGCTCTCTGGGCTGGCATTCAGAAGATCTGGGTTCTAAGCTTGCCTCTGCCTCTTGCCGGCCACGTGCCCCTGGACAAGGCACCCATCCACTGAGTCTTGGTTTCGTTGTCGCTCGCTGCCTTACTGGATTGTGAGGATCATATGCGACAATGTATTTGAAAACGATAGAGCAGTAGAACATAATCGGACAAAGATGGGCTCTGGAGACAGTCTAGACTATTAGATTAGAACAAGGGTTTTTTGAAGCCCTTTAGGCATGGTTGCAACCCTGGCGTCGTCTCTTACTAGCCGCATGACCTTGGGCTAATTACTTAACCACACCTCTTAAACGGAGGTGACAGTCGTCTTTTAGGGCTGCAGAAAAGATTGACTGAATGTTTAGTACCCAGCCTCCCAAAAAGTAAGTCTTTAGTAAATGGTTATTTTCTAACCCCCCTTTTTTAGGAGGGGGAGGGCTCGTTGGGGAGAAGTAACAAGAATCCTGATTAGAAATCTTAGGGTCCTGAACATTATGAAAGTGCACACCTTTTCTGTGCCTGTATTTGCATTTTTCAGGAGAGTGGATCCATAACCGTCATCGGATTCTCAAAATATGACCATTACCCCCCAAAGGTTAAGAACTCACCTACTCTGTAAGGGATAGGTTTGGAATGAGATGAGTGCAGTGGTTTGGGGGAATTAATTCGTACCGTACCTTCCTTCCCAGTTTACACTGGTGCTAGTTTGAGAATATAAGAGAAGGTATTAACCCTGCCTGAAAATTTACAATCTGATTAAGAACTTGACACAAAAAGAAAATAATAGACAGTGGCCTTCAAGGAGGTAAGAATTTTAACTGTTTTAAAGGATAGGGAAATCTTTAGGGAGGGCATTCCAGGAGTATTATTAAGAGTCAAGTTGAGTATGCTTTATGTGGACCTCATTGAAACAGTACAGACTGGAGATTAAATAAGGGAGTGCCCTGAGTGGCTAACAGGGAAATTGATACATTAACAAACACAGGGGTGACTTGATGGGAAGTATTTTTTAATTACTAAAAAGGAGAAAAACAGAAAAGGAGAGGATAGAGGATTGTTGCAATGTAGGGATAAGGATCTAAGCCACCTTGATGACAAATTAGAAAGTGAGGAAAGAGGAGAGCCCATAGTTTGTTGATTGAAAGAATGATTTAGTCAGGTGACGGAAAATGGGAAGGAAATAGAAAATTGGTAGGCCTGTCTGCAGACCCCAATGGTTACTATTTTTCCTTCCTCTTAGGTGCATCACTTCATGGAACTCTGTTGGGATAAATGTGTGGAGAAGCCAGGGAATCGCCTAGACTCTCGCACTGAAAATTGTCTCTCTAGCTGTGTGGACCGCTTCATTGACACTACTCTTACTATCACCAGTCGGTTTGCCCAGATTGTACAGAAAGGAGGGCAGTAGGCCAGCCCCTGGGACAATGACAAAAGAAGCAAAAGACTTGTTATTAAGCAGATTGAAGGGTCGGTGGGGGAAGGTTGTCAACCCACTGTCAGTCAGGTCAACTTCAGGCTATTACCAAGCCTGTTGGTACGAAAAAGGAACAGATCAAATGTTCAAAAAGTGAATTTTATTTATTTGGAATTCAGAAATTCCATGTTGTATCACAATAGTTATTCAATAAATGTCAATTCTCCAACTCTTTTTTTTTTTTGGAATCCCATTTTAGGATTTAATATAGAAATCTCTGATTGGCAAGAACACTAGAAATAAATATGTTCCAAAGCCAGTACTGCAAATGGGAGATCTTAGGTTTTGATGAGCCATCCTAAGCCATATTTAAGGGGGCTGGAAGAAGCATCCAAGCTTTAGCCTAAGGCATAGAAGAGAATTTGGGGTTGAGCAAGGTGAAGAACAGGAAACAGCTTTATTGCTTATACGTGACCAAGAAAAGGTAAACATGGCAAACAAAACAAAACAGGCAAGATGTATATTCGCTGGGAAAGAGGCCTGCTAGTGTGGGAGGAAGGAAAAGTCAAGACCTAAATAGAAGCCACTTCCTGGAGATGCCTTGTTCCACTGGCCCCTCTTCCCGAGTCTGTGCTTAGAATCAGTAATTTTATAGCACAGAAACAATGCTAAAAATATATATGCTGAAAATCCCTTCCAACAGATTTCACTTGCTCCAAGAACAAAACAGTTGCTTTAGGTTAAGAGGTAGTAATTATAGACTGTTCTTCCCCCCTTGGGCCCCTACCAGTCCCAAAGGTAAAAATATACACCATGGAACACTGATAATTGAGTACCGAAGTATTAATATTTCAAATAAATATCCCAAAAGGTAGCACCTGCTTATAATCAAGGGATAGGGAACCTCTGGCCAACCATGTATTTTATGACTAAGAATTTTAATAGAAATCTGTTCTGTAAAGAGAACAAATTTAGTAGTTAGAACCACAAAGTATTACCACCTCATGGAATGCTGTCATAGTTATATTCTATTGCTGGTGTCTTACACTGTCCTGCTACCATGAAATATGTTTGTATTACACATGGGAAAAGTAAGGCTAGGGATGTTAACTTACCTGCTCTGAACCTCATAACCAATCAGTGGCAGAACCAAGACCAAAGTCTGAGTTTTCAAGCTTTTTACTCAGCCCATGAAGCAACCACCAGGAAAAAACAATGTGTCACCTGATCTGTCATAATGAAAAAATTCACTTGTGTTCTGCCAGCCTTCGTTCAAAGATATTTTGGTTTCTTGAGAATTAACATAGTAGGGATCACAGTAGTCATGCGCCACATAAGGATGTTTCGGTCAACAACAGACCCATGTGCAACAGTGGTCCCATAAGATTAGTACCATATAGCCTAGGTGTATAAGTACCCTCTGATGTTTGCACAACTATAAAATCACCTAACGACACATTTCTTAGAACGCATCCTCATTGTTAACCGACACATGACTGTATCTTAGCAAAGGGAAATAACCAAAGGCAGACTGGGAAGAAGTGGCTATGTCCCTGAGAAGCCTGTTTCACTCTGGAACTGATTGAACCTAGTTTCAGGGAAAACCTAAAGTTCATTAACAGATCTAAAAATGAACAAGGAAGATAACATTTAAATGGCAGTTGCTGCCCTGAATCCTGTTCAGAGCACCATTAGATGGCATGACTAATTCCTCATTCTTCCCCATTTGGTTGAGGACTTACCTAAGACAACTGAAGAAATAATTTTGAACACAAGTCCATTTAGGCAATATGCACCAATGGAACTAGAAAACCACTTTGTATCCAATTACCATGTTTAGGGGTATATTGAGTAGCCACTGACCCTGTCCAGCAGGGGAATTTGACAGAAAATCCTAGTCTCTTCTAATACCAGCTGTCTATGGATGTTATCATGAAGGGAAAATGTTCTTATGCTCATTTCCTCATTAAGTAAATAGGACCACACCTGTGGGGCCAAAATACAGAAAGATGAAAGCACCAAGAATGAAGACAAAAAAAGTCAAGTTGTGGCACCTGCTATATAAACAGACGAGAGCAACTTGATGTTGCCTTATACCATCCTACACAGCACTGGTTCCAATCCACCTCTTGATCCCATTCCTTGCTTTCCCCAAATCCAACATTCCAATTGGTGTACCCAGGTCATTACTGGATTCAGCTTTCTGGGTCCTTTAATTTGCTGTATATGCACTCTATGCTAAAAGTGATTAATTGCCAAAAAATAATCTCTTCAAGAAAACTTAATAACAAAATACCAGATTCCCTATTAACAGTAAGAGGGTCAAGTTTAACAGGCCAAAATGAAAGATAAGAAGTCTGTGAGAACGTATACAGATGGCACAGGACAGCTCTGACCTCAGGCCCCCTGTGCTGAGCAATACAGTCAACAGGAAACCCCAAGGTGTAAAAGCTGTAAATAGCCAGGGTCTCATGGAAACTGGAGAGTGTTTCTTTCTCATTTAGTCATCCTCTGAACTCTCGGCAGACCTTTCATCTGTAGCCACTTTCCAATTTGTGCGTTTGTTTGTCCTCTCCTGGATTTCATTGTTAACTACAGGGATATGAACTTTTTTCTCTCTCTTTTTCCTCTTGGTTTTCTTAGTGTCTCTTTCCTCACTTTCCTCAGAACTGCTGGATGCGGAATCATCTGACCGGGAACTGTCACTTTCTGCCTCTAAGAATAAAGCAGGTTTTCTGAGAGACTTTTTCCTGGATTTTTTCTTGTGCTTATGTGGTTGTTTCCTTTTCCTGGTACTAGAAGCCCCAGTTTCTTCTGAGAACTCGCTTGAGGAATCTGCTGTTATATCTGTGGCTTCCTTTTTGCTTTTCTTCTGTTTTTTGTGTGACTTTTTTTTCTGCTTTTTTTTGTGGGCTTTCTTTGACTTCTTGTGTTTGTGAGATTCATGGGAAGATGATTTTACCTGGGGAGATGTTTTTTGTCCATTGGTAATATCTTGCTGATCACTACTAATAAAAAAAGAGAAACTTTTACCAAAGAAAATAAAAAGTGTATTTATATTTTACTATTCCACATTCTAGACAGGAAGTTGGGGGTTAACACCTAAATATTAAATCAGAGCTTTGACACAGGGTTACTAAGCGACTATCACCTTCACTGAGTTTTTGTTTCCTTATCTTTAAAATGAAGATAAAAATTCTAACCTGCCATACTGAGTTACTGTATGGAATCCTATATATAAAACCTAAGTGCTATAGATACGCAGAACACCAATGAGGGAAAGGCAAAACACCAATGGTCTCCCAGCTAAGTTGCCTATTATTTCTCTGGTTACATTTTTAATGGCACATGTTATATCCTTTGTAAAAATCAGGAACTCAATTCATAGTCTGGACTTTGTACTAATCTTAGTTTGTAACTTTTTCTTCAGTAAGCCTATTTGCCTTACCTGTCTGTTTCAAATTCTTCAGGGTATAACTCTTTATAACCACTGTGACCCCATCTGTAAGATGACATATTTTATTACACATACTATAAGGCAATGCATACATTTTTAAAATTAAGACAAATTAGACTTACGAGCACATGCTTACACAGATATACACACAGAACAAAGAAAACAGAGATAAAGTAGAGCCAACGCCACATTATAGCTCAGTAACTTAGTTGGCTGTATTTTCTGTACCGCACACTATCATTTCAGACACAAAGGATTCCTTTGTCCATCTGTAAGAGAACTTGCCCTTCTCTTCCTTAAGAAACACTAAGGAACACTCATACTCTGCTCGTTAGCTGTGAAGTACTTCTCCAAAAACACTTCACAACATAATGCTGTCTACATTTTTTTTAAATTTTTTAAATTACAACTTTACTGAGATATAATTCATATACCATAAAATTCACCCTCTTAACATGTACAATTCAGTGGCTTTTAGTATATTCAGAGTTGTGCAACCATCACCACTATCTAATCTCAGAACATTTTCATCACCCCAAAAAGAAACTCTACCTGTTAACTCTCCATTCCTCCCTCTTTTGTAGCCCATGGCAACCACTAATCTACTTTCTTTCTCTAGATTTGCCTATTCTGGACATATCATATAAAAAAGAATCAGACAAATGCCTTTTGTGTCTGGCTTTTTTCACCTAGCATAATGTTTTTAAGGTTCATCCATGCTGTACCATGTATCACTACTTTATTCCTTTTACTGCCAAATAACATTCAATTACCATTCAATATACCACATCTTGTTTATTCATTCATTAGTTGATAGACATCTGGGTTTCCTCTTTTTGGCCATTATCAATAGTTATGCTATGAACATTTGTGTACAAGTTTCTGTAGCGATAATTAATTTTTAAAAGTATACTTTCTCAGGCCAAATAGCATTAATGGTCACAAGAATTTAGTCACAAACCTGTCTGGCATGTTAGCTTCATAATCATATAACTTCTTGTTCCAGGATTTAGCCTTAAGAAAATCATCTTCTAATGTCCCAGAAATTTCATTCTTTGGCCTCCAATAGTCTCTTTGACTTTCTTCATCAAAACCATCACTACGCATCCGGCTATAAAACAGAAGAACTTTTAGGTTTAGAAGCAATCTGTGAGGTTACTTTATGGAACATCATGCACTAAATTCATTGAACAAGCTAAGGGGAGAACAAAACAACCTGATACCTAATGTTAAAAAAAAAAATCACGTGAGAGCTAGCCCTGGCCTAGTGGTTAAAGTTCAGCACTCTCACTGCTTCGGTGGCCCAGGTTTGTCTCCCAGTTGCAGAACCACACCACTCATCTGTCAGTTGCCACGCTGTGGTGGTGGCTCACATAGAAGAACTACAAGGACTTATAACTACGATATACAACCATGCACTGGGGCTTTGGGAGAAAAAAAAAAAATTGGGAAAATACATGATCTGTTCCTCTCTATAAGTCTTTACAGTTGTCCAATGAAAACCAGACCATTACTACTCATTCTATTACAGAGTACAGACAAAATGACTTCTGGACTGCGGCATGCTGTAGCTCCCTCACTGGTTTTCAACTAGGAGGGCATGCAAAGAAGGAAGCAGAGCATAATCACAGCTGGGGACATTTCAAACTACTCTAGAGATTTTGAAATACAACCCCTTCCCTGAAAACCAGCAACCTGCTATAGTGAGCAAGGCCTAACCCATGAGTATGTTGGGGTACGAGAACCACTGATCCCGCCTGTGCTTATATGTTGACTAACAGGTCACCAAGCCAGCTAATCAGTTATCAAAAATGTTTAAGGGGGGCTGGCCCCGTGGCCGAGTGGTTAAGTTCGCGCGCTCCGCTGCAGGCGGCCCAGTGTTTCATTGGTTCGAATCCTGGGCGCGGACATGGCACTGCTCATCAGACCACGCTGAGGCAGCGTCTCACATACCACAACTAGAAGGACCCACAATGAAGAATATACAACTATGTACCGGGGGGCTTTGGGGAGAAAAAGGAAAAAATAAAATTAAAAAAAAAAAAAAAAAAATGTTTAAGGGCCTCCTATGTGCCAGGGACTGTTCTAACTGCTGGGAATATAATAGCAATTGAGGCAATCAGAATCTCTGCCCCTAAAGAGATTGTTATTAAAAATTTATTCACCATAACAAGCATTAATAGTCCACTCTAAAAGAAAAATATTTTGTTCATGGAAATGCCACTTGGAATTGAACAACCAATACAAAACAAATCATCATCTTCAGTAACTGTACTTCTAAATTCTCAAAGGACCATCTTTTTAGAAAACAGACTGAAAAGATATTTATTTTTATGTTGAGACTCTGACTTCTTTAACATGGATACCCTGAATACTTTATTGTCTGAAGCCGTTCACACCCCCCAAAGTTCACATACTCCACAGGCACAATCACTCTCCTTAAATATCTTACTATTAACTATTTCCCTGGGTGGCTTTAGAAATCAGCATTATTACTTTATAGTCATTTTTCATACACAGAGCTCTACACTAGCAGGCATATGAGGCCCAAGAGATGTTCCCAATACTCAGACGCTTCTATACCTCCACGGGTAAGACAACTAAGCCTGCACAATCCTTCATATTCACATTCAAATTATTAAGAAGGTAATGTGAAAGGCTGTGTGACTTGGCAAAGATAGTGAGTAGATGGAGTAAACAAAAGGCTGAGAGAGAGAATGAAAGACTAACAGGGGAAAGGAGTGAATGATCAGCTAAGTGACCATAAGATACCAATAGAAAATCTTAAGTAAAAAGCCATCCAGCAAAGTCAGAATTCACAGAATCTCTGAAGTTTACAATTGTTTAAGGTAGAATTTTTAAATTCTCCATTGCAAACAAATACAAAGAGTGAGGCCATATGCATCCTGGCCATTACCTTTATGCTTGGGTCTAGATTTATGAGAGTCAGAAGACTTAGGGACTCACAGAACTGAGTTCATCTATCTTTAGCACACCAAAGTGTTTTTAAACAAAAGTTGATGATTCTGAGTAAGATGAGAATTATTACAGTTCTCAGAGCTGCAACTTCACCTTGAACTGCTGGGTAACATTTCCCTTTTAGTCCCCCGGTAAGCATCTTCCATCTGTTTCTCCAGTTCTCTTATTTTCCACATATCCGATTCCTCCTGAATCTAGATTTTTTAAAAAGGAAAGAAATAAAAATAAGTTAACAAAAATAACTTTACATCACAGAAAAGTAACTGAAGATACAGTCTGCACTAATTATTGGATTACAGACTGGGTTACAATGAGGAACCTGGGAAGCAAATCCTGGTTTCTCTAGAGTGGTTAAAAAAATCTGACCCCGTAAATCACAAATAAGTAGAATTTTGCAGCAAAAGGAGAACTTTTTAACCCCTACAAAGACACACTTACCACCTCATCAATTTTGCAATTATGCTGCAATTAGCAAATGATAATGTCTTATGTTTCTAAAATGCTTTATGATTCTAATTGTATCATCTCAGTTGAAACTTAAGCAATCTTATGAGGAAAACAAAGCAGGTACCATTATTACATTTTACTGAGAAGAAACAAAAGCTCAGAGATTTTACCAAAGTCAAAAGCTGGTAAGGACAGGTCTTTAAACTTTCTAGGCTAAGTCTCTTTTCACAACATTATAATCTTTGTTAAGCAAAGCAAAACAAAATAGAACAAACAGTATGAGAACTGCTGGAGAATTTCCTGAAAAGCAGATTACAACTGCCCAAAGAACAAGAATACACTTTATTTCTAAGTCTTCATGTAATGTTTTGTTCGATCTGTGGTTGGTTTCTCTCTTTTAGCCACGACTTTCAAATCCAAGCTCACCACCCAGCTAGGGGTTGTTTAACCTAACGACAGAGGCTGCTTAGGTAACAATTACACCTTCACTCACAATCAAAATATCAGGTAATATGATAGTAATAACACTTATGATCAAACTAGGAGTTGTACAGTTCACCAAAGAAAACCAAAGGGTCCTCGGCCCTCTTTTCATCATATGTGCTCTCCTAGGTGACCGCATCTCTTCTCATGACCTCTATCAATTCCCACATATCAATAATCCCCAAACCTTTATGTCCAGCCTCAACTTTTCTCCTTTCCTCCAAGTCTGAATTTTCACCTGTTTGGACATCCTATAAGCACCTCACCATCAACATGTACAAAACCAAACTAATTACCTTTCCCATCACACTTGTCCCTTTGCTTTTGTTTCTCATCTCAATTAATGGCATCATCATCATTCACCCATTCAATATACATAACCCAAGATGTTTATATTCGATTCTATAATTATCATTATCATCCTATAAGTCACAAAGTTCTTTGGATTCTATCTCCTAAATTCTTCATCTTCATCAGTACTATCACTGCTTTCATGCCAACCCCTCACTCTCTCTCATCTGAAACACAGTATTTACCTAACTGATTTCTCTCCTGTTTCACCCATCTGCTCTATCCCCCACCCAGCTAACAAATCGTCTTTCTAAAATACAATTATGTCACATCCTCCTTAAAAACATTTGATGGCTGCTTTATTGCCTAGAGGAAAAGTCTAATCTCCAAGCATCATAATCCAACTCTAATTTATCACTCAGGCCTCATCGTCACTATACCCCGCATTCCCTATTTTCTGGATGCACACAATTTCTTGCCATGCCCCAAGTGCTTCATGCACTATCTTGTTGCCATGTTAGTACATGATGTTCTGTCTGGAATGATCTTTTACACCTGGCAAACTTGAAACTGTTCATCAAGAACTAGTTCAGGAGCCGGCCCCGTGGCCAAGTGGTTAAGTTCACGTGCTCTGCTTCGGCGGCCCAGAGTTTCATGGTTTGGATCCTGGGCATGGACATGGCACCGCTCATCAGGCCATGCTGAGGCAGCCTCCCACATGCCACAGCTAGAAGGACCCACAACTAAAAATATACAACTATGTACCAGGGGGCTTCGGGGAGAAAAAGGGAGAATAAAATCTTAGAAAAATAAAAAAATAAAATAAAAAGGAATTAGTTCTAATATCAGCAACTCAAATACCACCAGTTCTGTGAAGCCTTTCCTAATTCCCCGAGGCAGATTTCACTATTCCTTCCTCAGTGCACTAAAGCACTTTGTATATGTCTCTGTTACAAGTACTTATCAAATTATATTGTAATTATCTATTTTATTCATCTTTGTATCTCCCAACTGTACCAAAATAATGCTAGGTGCACTGCATACGCTCATCGAAGGCTGAGAAATAACGAGGTTCTACCTCTCACCTTATTGTGAGCATCTGTGTGCCGGATGACATTCCTCAGGAGGACTTTCCCCAATGGAACCCGGGACATTCTTCAATCTGAAATGAATCAATAAATAACATTTAATAATAACAATTCTCTTTATTACTTGTCTTCCATTACAATGTTATAAAGAAGCGTATGGTAAAGGAACGATCACTGAACTGGAAGTCAGAGATCCTGAGGAATAGTTTTTCCTTCACCATTAAAAGGGGGAAATGCCTGACCACACTAATGTCAGGATGAAAGGAGATAATGTACACTGGAGTTCTTTGAAACTGCACAAAATTAAGTGCTTTCAAGAGCATCATTTTATTTAATCCTCAAAATAACTCTATTATTTTATATAAGGCAAGTAACTTCCTTCCTACTTGGTAGATGAAATTCCCTTAAAGCCATAACTTGCCCCAGGCGACACAGTCCAAGGCAAACGAGGTCCTGATTAGAAATCAACTCTGGAATCCCAAAATTAGTTTGCGAATACCTAGACTTGAGAGCCTCAGGGATCACAAATGTCAACAGTAACAAAAACTGAGACCCAAAACCATCGAATGCAGAGATACCCTCAATTTCTCCATTTAGGGGAATTTCATTTTCTATTCTGACAGGGATATTCACGTGTGCACTAGCAGGGGCTTTGTGCAACCACCCCACCACTCACTCACCCCTCGATCCTGAGGAAATCAGGCATCTTGTTAGTGTGAGACGAAGAACCACTCCATTACAAGATCTCCTCCGACCCAGGAAGCCAAGGAGTCAGGGCTCAAAGGCAGCTCTGCAGCTTCACCCGAGTCCTTCGTGAAAATGCAGCCTTCCCACGGGTTATTCTGCCCTCACCCGCGGCCCAGGCCACGGCTGCCTTTCCCCCAGCCCAGACCGACAATCTCTCCGGACCGAGGCCCGAGGCTGCGCCGGCGCGGGATCCGGACGGCGGGGCGGCTGGGGCATTCCCCGCTCACGCTCCTCCGGGATGGCCCCGGGGGGTGGGTTTAGCTCCCCAGAAAGGATGGGGACGCGCTGGAGGGGTATGGCCGTCGACTGGGCCCCAAGAAGCATCTAGCGTGCCTGAAGGGGGAGTTGAGGCTTCCAAGTGGAAGAGAGAAAAAACACCCCCATTTTTGTCACCGGGATCCCTGCCCCCCTGCGGCCACAGAGCTCCCGGTAACCTTCCCTCCAAACGCCCTCCCCACACAAATACACACAAACACACCCATACCGTGCGCCGCAGCCTCGCGTGGCGGGGGTGGGGGGAGAAAGCGGTCTGCGAGAAAAGCGAGCAGGCTTCCCTTTCAGACCGGAAGTCGTGCTCCTGAGAAATTCTTCCCACCAACAGGACGCCCAGAGACTCCCACAGGGAGGGTTTCCAGGACACTCTAGAGGTCGACAGGTGCAGAAGGGAGGCGGGCGGCTTCCTGAAAAAGAAGTGGGTCGGGCTCAGCTGAAAAGCTAGCCCAGCAGCAGAAGGGGGAGATTCCGGAACTGGATGTGAAAGGACCTTTCTGTCTGCAGCTTCCCGGACCCAATTAGATGTTGTACCCAGTCTGGTTACCCTGGTAACAGGTGTCGCGGTTTGTCAAGGAACTGAGAGAGGAGGTGAGTCTGCCGAACTGTGGAATGATTGTCTGTCGATTCAGTTCCCCATTTAGTTTGATCCTAATATAGTATTCGAAGAACCCAAACCTCGTCTTTTCCTCATTCTGTGGCTGCTGTGGGACACGTCTCCAGTGAGGGAGGTTATCTCAAGACAGAGAGGATATTATTATTCTCATCTAGTGTTTACCAGGTGTTCCGGCCTCTATTAGCTTACTTAATCCTCACAGGAACCCTATGAGATAGGTATTATCGTCGTCGTTCTGGGGAGAATAACGTGAGGCACATATATAGATTATTTCTTAAGGTCGCACACCCAGGAAGTGATAGAGCTAAGACTGGAATCGAGGCTTCTGGCTGGAGCCCATGCTTTTAAATACTAGGCTATGCTGAGGACTGAGGAAGTCTCATGTGGCCCTCACCCCACACACACCTCTGGCAATTTCAGGACTGGATAGGCACCAGTCAGCCAATACCTAGGTACTGGAACAAGAAAATCACCAGGAAATCCAGACTTAAAGTGACTACTCTGTCCCCTCAGGGCTTGTGAGGTTCTAGGCAGAGGTAAGGCCCTATTTGAGAGGACAACTTGAGAATTTAGGAAGGGGTGGTAGGTAATTAGAGAATAAGGAAAAGATATAGTGGTGCTGAGCCCAGTTTTTTAGACACAGGTGTTAAGGATAGCTGCTAACTTCACCCAAACAATTTCTGACCTTTTCCTCCTCCACTAAAAGAAGAAAGGAATCAATAGTTACAAAGACTTTCTTTTCCCTTAAGTCATGTCTTTCCACAGACTTAAGAGGCCTATTCACTTGAATCATGGAGTCATCCTCAAAGGGTCTGCTCAGCCAAGTTACTCAATTCTGGAACCTCCTAGATGATCTGGCTGAAAGCAATCCTGAGAGCTATGAGAAGTTCATTCAACAGCAGTTGAAAGAGGGGAAACAGCTCTGTGCAGCCCCAGAACCACAGTTCTGTCTACAAACTAGGATCCTGGTATGTAGAGTCGGTGCCCAGGGATGGGGAGGTCCTGAATGAAATGATCCTGTAGTAGTGTGTTAGTGTGGGAGATTGTTTTCAAGGAGTAAGAATGGGACATTCATATTTGATATATTTTGGAGATCTCAAAATGAGCCATTTTTCTGCTAGAATGAAAATAAGTAATTTAATGATTTAATAGAGCTGCATGGAGTTGGAGATTTTTCAAATAAAGAGAACTTATTTAGTGTGGGAAGTAAGGAAGTGGTGAAACAGGGTCAAACAAATTCACCTGGAACAGCTGCTTAGATCAACTCCTCCTGCCTCCTCCCAGATACTCTGGGAGCAGCAACTGGATTCTTGATGAAAAGCCAGCAGCTTTGGGGAAATCAGGTAACAGTCTAATTTCTCAAACACAGTTTTAATACATGCAATGACTTACTTGGAGCCTAAAGTTCTCACTCTTCAAATTCTTTGACCTTTAAGATATTTAAAAATAAAAAACTAGATTTTGAGATATGCAAAATTATTTGCTTTCTAGAAACCAAAAGAAAAAATACTTTTTATCAACCTATGTGGGTGGAAAAGGATCCCAGCTCCCCAGTCAACCACACATCCAGTACCTCTAAGTATTGGAAGACCAGAAGATATGTCTGAGGCATCAGGTACATAGAATTATGGCCGAGAAAACACATTAAAAAAATTTTATTGAGAATAAGCATGGACCAAATTTTACTTGGCAAAAGGCATTATAAGTAAAATATTTTATTTAGTTATAATGTAGTTAATGACTAATAAGTGTACCTTTATTGAATACTGTTTGGTTTTTCTAATAATATGAGCCGTTTTTAACCCAAATAAAATATAACAATCGAATTTATACTCTCTAGCTTTATCAGGATTATGGCTTAATGTATTACCTGACAATATCCTTAGTGAAACAAGTTGTCTTCATTTCACACCCTCTGAATTACACACACAGATGTTTACACAGTCATCGATGTTGCCTATAATCCTGATGTTCTCCAGGCAGCAGAAAAGGACCAAGTAAAAAAAGATCAATTAATATGGATGGCCATGAAATGCATTGAGGAACAACTTCAGTTCACTCTCTCACACTCTTACCATATCACCAAATTTAGGATAAAAGGAAGCATTCAAAGGATGAAACAAAATCTGATGAGAATCCAAACTGACCCCACAGATTTAAGAGAGAAAATGAGAAAGGGTAAGTTAATGAATGGAAATAGAAAATTAAACTGATTTAAATTTGTTTGCATCCTGTGTACATTTTGCAAACTAGAAGTCTCAATTTTAAAAGAAACTTAAGATAGATAAATATAAAGATTATATATTAGAAATATTAGCGTGTCCTTAAAGATTTTTAAATCCTGCATACTTTTAAACCAAATTCTTTGGTTTAAGACTCTTTTAAGATTCCCAAACTAATTTAGCTGCAGCTTTATCTGCCATCTCAGCTAACACTACATATAGCTTATGGCCTGTTGTATTTTATGTTGTTGATTAATTTTGTGATTTCATCTTCCCCCTTTTTTTCATAAAGAACTAACCCTTGAACAGATAAGAAGCAGTACTGTGAGCAACACAGATCACTTTCCTCAACTTTTACTGCCAAAAAACCAAGTTTCAGGCAAAACAGGGTGTCTGATACAAGAGATGTCCAGTACAGAGATCCAGGTGGAGATGAAAAGACCAATCTACGAATTAAAAGTTGTGGTGGATCAAAATGAGAAACCTCTGAAAATTGAATTAAAAGTAGAATTACCTGGTATTAATTCAGTATCTCTCTGTGACCTTAGTGTTTCTGAGGTAAGTTGAATAGATAATACTGTAAATTTCTATCAGTCAACATTCACTAGATCACGCTATAGTAACAAACTCTACAATCTCAGTGGTTTACAATAATTGTCAGGTGACGTGTCAGCTAGCCCTGCTCTGCTCCACAAGTCTTGCACGTTTCAAGATAACAGGTGAAGGAGCAATTTCCATCTGAGATATGCCATTCTCATGGCAAAGGGAAAATAGAAATGGCCAAACCATGCAGTGGATCCTAAAACTTCCTCTCAGACATGGCATATGTCACTTTTACTCACATTCTGTGGGCCGAAGTAAGTCACAAGGCCAGGTCCTATATCAGTAGGGCTGGGAAGAATATCCTTTTCACAGCTGGCCACAGGAAGTTACATGGTAGAGAGATGTAATCCTTTTACAGCAACTAATTGGCAACAATCCTACAACCTACCACAGTCCACTCTCTTGGTCACAGACATTTGCTTCTCTCCCCAAGGAAGACCTCCAATCCCAGCATCAGATTCCAAATTACATGATTTTGCCATCGTAGTCCACCTTCTGCTCCTCTTGATCCACAAAGACAAGCTATCGACTCTTGTAACCCCATGCACCATACAATGTGGAATGAGGAGAGGATAACCATAGTTAGCGGTCTCAGTTCGGAAATGCGAAAAATATGAGCCAGAGCAGTTCTGAAATCCTGGTAGGCAGATATTGCAAGGGTCACTTTCCTGGAGGTAGATGTTCTTGCTTAGGTCCCATGACAAGGTTCGTTGATTACCTCGCCCCCTAGTTCCATTATTTTCTGTGTCCTTCAGTTCCATTCTTTGGGAGGTTTTTTCCTTTTTCACTATCCACCTTGGCCACATCTGAAAATAACATTGGAGACTACGCTATCCTTGGGTGCTAAGGAGCTAACGCAGCCTGTTTCATGCCCACGGAATGTAAGGGTGCAGAGATTATTTTAAATTAGTTTTAGTCCAGGCTGGCAGCATTTTATTTCTTTGATTCCCATCAGTCTACCAAAATTCTTCTTAGATATGTCGATTTTTCAATGGTCTGTCTCTTTTGACCTAATTGCTGTCATTTGGGCAAAATGTAAGGATCTACTGAGCTCCACCTTAATCCAGTCAGGTTTTAACAAAGGGTATAAAGACTTGTGATTTAGTCTTTGCCTCTAGGCTGTTTTAATCAGCCTTTGTTGATAAAACGTAATTTTATCCTTTACTGGTTGAAAAGAAAAATTAGTTCCATTTTTCAGTCTTAGAATTTCTGGGCTCTGTATATTCCCTTTCAATTTTTCTTGTAAACTGGGAAATTCTTTTCTAAGTTCATCTTTTTGTAGTACCTTGTTAAATGTAGCCCATAGAACCAATGCATAATACCAACATTTCATTTTCCCATTTCTTTACCTAAAGCCACAAATTAACCAGATACATTATTTGTCTTCCAAATTATTGTGATAGTTTTACTCAGAGCTTTAGCGCTATAAAACATGGATCACCATCTTTCCACTCTCCAGTAAGTTTCCTTGCTCTTTGCTGTTCAGCCCCAAAGTCCATGCCACATAATTTAGGATGGCAACATTCATCTTCTGGTACCATATCAGTTAACTTTCGATGTATTGTGCAGCAGTAACAAATAACCTCAAAATCTCAGGGATTTATATCAGCAATTTTAATGCTCATTGCCAGTCATATAGCAATAAGTAGGTTCTTCTCAGGGGAAAGGAGTGAATAACTGGGAACAATAATCTGGTAGCACAAACTTTAACCAGAAAATACTTTTCTATTTTCATCTTTTAAAATCTTTCTTGGTTTATTATTCTTAGGATGATTTACTGATCGAGGTCTCTGAGAAGTACAGATTACATCTGAATCTTCCAGAATCTGTGGATACTGAAATGACTACAGCAAAATTTATTAAAGAGAAAGCTACATTATTCGTCACGATGCCACTTGTGTAAATCAAGAGCATCACGTGTTTTGGGTTTTCAGTGCTAAAGTCATGGGAATTATAGGACCCTCATTACGGGTGAAGAGGTAGTGGTTTATCTTAAACACTAGTTTCATATTTTCTAAGAGTTCCTTTAGATGGAATGAGATTTTTTTCATCAGCTGTTTTTTTTTTTTAACTCACTCTTTCTCCTCAAATAAACTTGGCATCAGGCAGAAACTACTAAAGTCTTGCCATGATATACTTGTTTTGAAGATATTTGTAATGGTCTTAAGTAATTTAAGTATCATTTGGGGAATTTTGTTTCTAAGTAACTTGTGAGAATTCCTGGTTTACTGGTTGAAAAAAATTTTGTCTCGAGTAAATTTTTGCATTAGGAATAAGTCCTAGACTGTGCAAGATGTTTTTTATTACCAAGATGGGCCATAGCAATTAAAGTTTCCACCAGCAATAAAGATACAGGGCCTATGTAATAATATGCAAACCTCTGCTTCTATGAACCTCTGTACTTCTATAAAACAGCTCTGGCAGCAGTCTAAGCTACCCAAGCCAACCTTTAAATGTCAGATGTGGACTTGTCTTTGGATTGGATACATGCAGTAACAGTAACTGAATGTTATTGCACGTAAGACACAAAATACATCCAATTCTAGTTTAAGAAAAAGGAGTTGACTTTTGAGACAAGTGCCTTTCTCCTAATAATTTTAAAAATACAGAAGTAGGGGCTGGCCCTGTGGCCGAGTGGTTAAGTTCGCGCGCTCTGCTGCAGGCAGCCCAGTGTTTCGTTGGTTCGAATCCTGGGCGTGGTGGACATGGCACTGCTCATCAAACCATGCTGAGGCAGCGTCCCACATGCCACAACTAGAAGGAACCACAACGAAGAAAATACAACTATGTACCGGGGGGCTTTGGGCTTTGGGGAGAAAAAAGGGGAAAAAAAATAAAATCTTTAAAAAAAAAAAAATGCAGAAGTAATGTACTTTTCAACTCCTATACATCTAAGTTGTCAAACGGTTGTTCAATACCAAGCTATCAACTTTCCAATTTATATCACAAGTAAGCAAGGTTCATTTCAAACTTTAAACATCCCTTAATTGTCTTTTCTAGATACAAAACAGCTTCCTTGTAATTATTGGTTTCTAGTTCAACATAAGGTCTTTAAATGAGGTCCTTCTTAATTTTAAAGCTTTTTAACTTTAGAAACTAATGTTGTATGTGTAATAGAAATAACTAATATATGACATTTAAAAACAAATATAATTTTCTTAAACCTGGCCTGGATCTGAATTCTCCTAGCAATAGAATAGTACATCATCAAAGTTTTCCACAAGTGTATAACGTCCTAAAATTAACAAACCTATTATATTCTCATCCCTCAGAAAACTTGGAATGCTTTCCTCTTTCCTTCTACAAAATCGCTGTCAAATCACATTCCTAGAAACTCCCATACCTCCCCACGCAGAACTAACTGAATCATCTACTCGTGCAGTCACAGCACTTAGGTGTTACTTGTGTCAGCAGCTATGTGCCTGTACACTCATTACTAAAGTGTGTATCAAGATCTAACAACGCTTAAAGTTAAAATGTTAAATTGACAACCGATTTTGCAAAACATGTCACATATTGTTTCAATGGATTTTATATTCATAAAAACATATCTCACCCTCCCTACAAAAAGCAAAACTTTGCCCAAGAGCATTAACTAATGAACTGTGGAGTAAATTTGAATTGTATCAAGTTTTTTCCTCAAAATTGGAAATTATTTGAGATGGACATTAATTATCTTTGATTTAGGGAGATTTTTCTACAAACTTGGTTTTAGAGGGATTATCGGCAGTGATTATATTCCCATGTATTCCAGGGCTTGTGCATTACTAGGTAATGAGTATTCCTTGCAACACATTCCTGTCATCTCGCGTTGGTCAACTCCTCTTGTAACCATGCCTTGGGACATCATATCTTCACTCACTCAGGACTGGAGTTAAATATCTAACAGAGCTACACCCCAACACGAGGTGCTTCAGTAACTCCTTGAGCTTAAACTATCCTCCTAAACTCAGTCCTTATTTTACCAATTCTAGAAAACCAAAATGTATCAAGAGCTTATATGTACATAGCTGTCCCTGGTCTTAATCATTTAATGGGAAAAACAATTACCAAAAGATCAAAAATTAGGCAAGACACATTAGAAATATACAGTTAAAATTTTTTTTTTTTAATATTGGCACCTGAGCTAACCTTTGTTGCCAATCTTCTTTTTCTTTTTTTTCTTCTTCTCCCCAAAGCCCCCCAGTACATAGTTGTATATCCTCGCCATGAGTGCCTCTGGCTGTGCTATGTGGGATGCACCTCAGCATGGCTTGATGAGCAGAGCCATGTCCGCACCCAGGATCCAAACCGGCGAAACCCTGGGCCACAGAAGTGGAGCGCATGAACTTAACCACTCGGCCACAGGGCCAGCCTATATAGTTTAATTTTTAAACAATCTAATTTGAACCAAAAAACACTACTTCTAACTTTTTTTCTTTCAGTTCTGGTAAGAGAAATAGAATGAATCCAGATTTAAATTATAGCTCAGATTTTTAACTCAGAACAATTTTTATTAGAAGGAGTTTTTATTTTTCTATCAAGGGAACAACAGAGCCATAAGCATTAGCAAAGAATGAATTGTTTTTGAAGTTTCATGTATTTGAACCAGATGTGGCTCATATTGACGATGGTCCCCTGTGATAAGCTTGTTCCTTCTGCATAATCTTCAATTCAAGCTAAAATTACTAAATACTGAAAAATCAGATTAATGTATTGAATTGTCTTCATAATAATACAGCAAGGATGTTTGCGGAATATACGGAGTGTCACTTGTGCACCATGTAATAATAAAAGATTCAACACTGAAAGACCTAAATTTCAGGGGATAGTCCACGTAGTACATATACAAGGAAGCACTGGTCAGATTTATTTTAAATAGTCATAAACAATTCCAAGTATTTATTGAAACATATCAATTCAATAGAAAGTCTGGAATTGTAATAATGTTCCCAATTCATTTTTATTATCCTAAATATCACCTCCTCCTTCCTCGCCACAGAAGAAAGGCAAATTGTAACAAAATAGAAAAAAATATTTAGGCTGATAAGGAAGCATGCAACCTAAATAATTTTTTCTCTGCAATAGGATTTTAGGACTTTCTTATTTTACATGAGACAACACTGGGGTGGAAAAACACAGAACACTTTTTTTGTACACATTTAATATTTTTTCCTTTATCCAAGTAGACATGACCACTTTGTTTTGGCCATGATCTTTTAGCACTCCAAACTGTTCACCAGTGTATCTCTCCCCCTCTTCTTTTCAGACAGGACTTGGTGATAAATGGACTTTGGCACATACCTCACTAGAAATCATATTTTACATATGTACACTTATTCCATAGTTACTTGACACAGTTTGCCAAAGTTATTTGAGTAATAAATTCTGGTAATTAAGTTCATTTGCAAGTAACCACCAGTTAATCTTGGAGGAAAAATTCTACTTTCACAACTTCTCTCAGTTAAATTCTATAAGCATATTCTTTTATTTGGAGATAACTGTGGAATTCTGCTCTCAGAATTATACATTTAAATTGTTTACATAACTACCCATACAAATTCTCACTTATACCAAGTAGCTGGTTTATATTTATATCTTCATCTCAAGAGGGGAAAACAACCATTTCAGGATTCATAGAAAAATAAAGAACAGTTGATTTAAGAGGTCTAAGAAAATGGTGACTTTTAAAATTTCACTTATTTTCCTTTAAGTTCTCTACCCTTCCTATCCCTGATAAACCAAGATCATGTAACAGAAAAATTTAAATTAGGGTTAAATTCCAAAATCAAGCTTCAATTCAAAGAGAATTCTCTTTTCCAAGAGAACTAATTTTCCTGACTTCTCTTTCCCTCAAATCTAAGCAAAAGATGTGAGGCAATTAAATTTCAAAACCTCAAGGTTTCATCCAGGTTACTTTTCGAACCTGTCTCAATAGGGAACCACAATTCTACTTCTATATTTCCCAGTGGAAGTACTTATCACCAAAGGGCTAGGCCACATGTCCCTTGACTAGGAGTACACAGCTTAAAATCTGGTGTTTATTAAATGTGCACAATATTTGAGTGTAATTGGCATTTAAAAAAATTCAGTAATGCACATTACAAATAACTTATCCAGACAGACTCAAAAATAACTGGTTAACTTTAAAATAAAAAGAATACCTGTTTAATAACATATTTATATCTTGATAAGAATGAACCAGTGTGACCTGGGAGAGTCTAGAAATTCTTGGGTTAATTATAACAACATAGTGATAGGTTTTTCAAGGTACTTTCTAAACTCAGCAAGCCATTGGGCTCCAACTGCTCCATCCACAACCCGATGATCACAACTGAGTGTAACAGACATCATGCTAGCCACATCAAATCTAGAAAAAGATAAAAACATTATTAGGTATTCTGAAAGCAATCACTAGATCTGCCAGTAACCAGCCCAACTGCCAACTCCTACTCTTAATCCCAACCAGGTATCACCATTCTCTACCAAGTCTTCATGTCCTGTATACCTCTAGCTCATATTAATAGCTTGAAGAAATAGACCAAACAGCCATCTGGAGCGTGGGTCAGCAAACTACAGCCCACAGGCCAAATCTCACCAAATGCAGGTTAATTAGGATTCATTTATGTATTCCCTATGCTTGCTTTCATACTATAATGGCAGATAACTGCAACAGAGACCACATGATCTGAAAAGCCTAAAATATTAACTATCTGGCTCTTTAATAAAAAGTATACTGACCCCTGACTTACAGTAAATAAGGTCTCCCATCTCAAATAGGATTAACTACATTTAGTAAAATAAGAGATGCTGCCCTGAGAAACTTCATTCTATACTTATGTCTGACTCTGCCTGAAGCTTCAATATGCCATGCCAATAACTGTAAAACTGAGACTCAAGAACAGGTGTAATGTAATGAAAATGAGCTTACAACTCCCTCTCCATTTTGGCACTCACCCTTTTTCATTATCAGCTGGAAGCAGTCTATCCTCTGAAGCACCAACTGCCAGAATACATGCTTGAGGTGGGTTAATAATAGCAGAGAAGTTCTTAATTCCAAACATTCCTAAATTGGAGATTGTAAAAGTGCCACCCTTGAAAAGAGATTAAAAACAGATCATGTTAATTGCTCGTCAACATAAATAAGAAAAAATGACAACTGTTTGTGAAAGACTTTAAGATAATCTTTTACTCTAAGAAGGCCTCTGAACTGCCATAAGACAGAGAGAAAGAAAGGAAAGGAAAATGGAATATGAAGTGATGGATACGTTAATTAGCTTGACTGTGATCATTTCACAATGTATACATATATCAAAATGTCAAGTTGTACACCTTAAATATGCACAATTCCTATTTGCTAATTATACATTAGTAAAACTGAAAGAAAAAAAAAGGCCTGAATGGAATACACTTTACTGAAAATATATAACATTTACAATTTGAATAAAAGTCAATTGTGTGGCACATTAGTTGGAAAACATCCTATTTTCAGCTTTTGACAGGCTACTCAATTTTTATTTTCAGGACCTTGTGTCAGTGAGAATACAAGGTAGAATCAAAAGGTGTAAATCCATTAAAAGCATAATGGTGACCTTAAAAACAACACAATTCTTAACATTCAGAAGGTTAATAAATAATACCTTACCTGGAATTCGTGTGGCTGTAGTTTACCCTCTCGTGCTTTGGTTGCTAAGGAAACAACATCATTAGCAATGGTTTCCAGTCCTTTTATATGTGCATTAAATACAATAGGTGTGATGAGTCCTGCAGGAGTACTGACTGCAACGCTGATATCAACAACATGATTTCTATTTAAAAAGAAAAAAAAGAGATCTCAATAATTATCAACAATGTTTATTAGGAGCTTATGTGTCAGGTTAAGCAAGAATATTGATATTTACTTCAGTTTGTGTACTGCTCAGCCAGAGAGATATCTTTCCTGTTTTTACATTTTGCTGTGCCCTCTCCTTGGTCTGCACTTTTTTAAATGAATGAGAAATGTGTTAGTAGGTTGGTTTCACATGCACTCTCTAATTCCCTGCCTCCTCTGCCTTGACTAACACATGTGTAGGTGGGGACAAAAGGCTCAGAGCATTCAGTGAGAATTAAAGAGAACTCCTTGGATTGTGAGATGAAGTGTTTGGCTGCAGTTGAGTCTGCAAGCAGAGCTTGAGCAGATGAAAGGAAGAGTGAAGGGAAGGAACTGCATTCTGGGAGAAACAGGAGAGCTAAGGATGTAGGGTGGTCATGTCTCAGAATATAAAAGTAGGATTCCTACGGCCAGCCTGGTGGCTGAGTGGTTAAGTTCGTGCACTCTGCTGCGGCGGGCCAAGGTTTCACTGGTTCCAATCCTGGGCACAGACATGACCCCGCTCATCAGGCCATGCTGAGGCAGCGTCCCACATGCCACAACTAGAAGGACCCACAACTAAAAATATACAACTATGTACCAGGGGTCTTTGGGGAGAAAAAGGAAAAAAAAATAAAATAAAATCTTAAAAAAAAAAAAAGTAGGATTCCTAATCTTTTTCTACACCAGGGCACCTTTGCACTGGAGTTCCTTCTCAGAATACATTTTTTTTAACACAGAAAATAAAATGCTCAAATTACCAGAAAATCAAAAAACTACACTGAAAGTCAGATATCAAACTATTCAAAAAACAAAAGTGTGATATATGTGCTTCTGTATTAATAACAAGATCTTGCAGCAGGTCTAATAATAGCTATGATTTTGAAGTGATGATAAGTAAAACAATATATATTTTTTTTAAACATTGGCACCTGAGCTAACAACTACTGCCAATCTTCTTTTTTGTTTTCTTCTGCTTTTTCTCCCCAAATTCCCCCAGTACATAGTTGTATATTTTAGTTGTGGGTCCTTCTAGTTGTGGCATGTGGGACGCCACCTCAGCACGGCCTAATGAATGGTGTCATGTCCGTGCCCAGGATCCAAACCAGCGAAACCCTGGGGCCACCAAAGCAGAGCGCACGAACTTAACCACTCGGCCACGGGGCCGGCCCCAGTAAAACAATATTTTGAGACATGTGCAACAACCACAATGTGATATCAAAATAATGTTACTGGTTACCAGCACAAGTACTGTTAATACCTCTTTTTTTTTTTTTTTAAAGATTTTATTTTTTCCTTTTTCTCCCCAAAGCCCCCCAGTACATAGTTGTATATTCTTCGTTGTGGTCCCTTCTAGTTGTAGCATGTGGGACGCTGCCTCAGCGTGGTTTGATGAGCAGTGCCATGTCCGTGCCCAGGATTCGAACCAATGAAACACTGGGCCGCCTGCAGCGGAGCACACAGACTTAACCACTCGGCCACGGGGCCAGCCCCTGTTAATACCTCTTTTATTCTCTACATTTATAATAGGAGGAAAAGCTAGATTTCAGTTGCAGGTTAGTGGAAAAGAATGATTTTTTTCCTCATCCAAGTTGCCAAACTCCTGAATTATATCCACACCTCCTTAAGGGCCCCTGCTAAAGTGTTCTGCAATCGAGAAAAAGTTAAAACTTCACAAGAAGGAAGAACTCCAGCTCATTCTAGGCACAAGCTTTAGAAGATTACAGCTACCAAATCCCTCAATGTGCCCAAGCTGGCCTGATGGAGCCGGCTTTTGTCACTTGCAAACATAGGGACCTGCTCTAGCAAAAGTGTGTGACCCTTAGCAGCTACCACAGCTGTGCTCTGGTTAAGGTACCACATGGCAAATAACTTCTTTCTTAGTAAAATTATCTTGTTATTACAATATTATCTAAAGATCTTCCTCATAAGAGAGTACAGATGGTGTTTCCTATCTTGTTCACCACCGAATCCAGCAAACAGTACATGTTCAACAAATATTTGTTGAATGGCTGTATGAACAAATGAATGAAGGGCATTTAGTAAGAATTAATGACTAATTCATAGAACTTGCTTTGCAACCTTGATCCTTTCATCTAAGTAGTGTTTCTTCAGATATTCTTAAAAAGTTAAACATATATTTACCCTATGACCCAGCAACTCCACTCGAAGGAATCCGACTGAGAAATGACAACATGTCAACACAGAGAATTGTATGCAAATGTTCACAACAGCCCTCTAAAAGATAAGTCTATGTTTTAATCCCAGAATCTATCAATGTGACCTCATTTAGTAAAATGGTCTTCACAGGTATAATTAGGATCTTGAGATGAGATCATCCTGGACTATCTGGGTGGGCCATAAATCCAATGCCAAGAGTCCTTATAAAAGATAGAAGAGAAGACACAGCCACAAAGAAGGCCATGTGAAGATGGAAGGAGAGGTTGGAGCTATGCAGTCACAAGCCAAAGAGTGCCTGGAGCCACCAAGGAAAAAGAATCAGCAGATTACCTGGTATGTGTGACAAGACTGCAAAATGGTTTAAAGTTCTCTTGGGGAGTTTCAGAAAAATTCATGATAAGTACAGAGAAAACTAGCTCCCTCATAGGCAATCATTAATATCAGTTAGGTGAGTATTCATGGTATTTACATATCTTAGTCATCAACAATATTTTCATTGGAATAAAAATATTAACACTGAATACTGATTTATTCAAAATTTGTGCTATATCAACTTGGTAGGATGATGGTGTGTATGTGTGTGTGTGCGCACACACACATACACACACATGTAAGAAGAACACAACACAGCTAAATCTTAATCTTTAACAATAAGTCAGTTGGTGAAGTAAAACATGAAAAATTCATACAAGGCAACAGAAAAATGTTATTTAGAAATATGAAGGTAAATATCAGAAGAAATAATAGTTTAAAAGTTGTGTTTGCATCTTGGGAGTAGAGCTCAGATTACAGGTCAAGTTGGTCACTGTAAACCATGGAGCAATATTCTAAAGTATATACTATTCTTTTAATAAAAACTAAGTTAATAATAATACAAGAGCCTACACAGTAGAAAAAGCCTAGGCTTAGGAATCAGAATCCTGGTTCCAATCACAATCCTGCTACTTACTAACCTATTAACTCAGGGAAAGTTACTTAACTCACTGAGCCTCAGTTTCTTCATCTAGAAAATGGACGTGAAAGCACCTAACTCATAAGGTGGTCATAGGATTAAATGAGACAAATGTGGAAGACACTGAGCACCATGCCGGTCACACGCCACCATAATATTAACAAATACTGGATTTTGGTTCTGTTTTCAATTTTGCTCCCACCCCTCAAGTTCAGCAGAACTAAAAGGTGAACAAAACCCATTTCAAGCCAGCTTTGTGAGAGTCATCATCAACTTAATTATACATATCTGTACAGTTATCTCCCTTTGCTAAACTCATATAAAGAATTTGTAGTCTTTACTAACTAAATTTAGCACTATCTCATAAATAGTTTTATATTGTTTTCAAACTGTTTTACCTACAGAACTCACGTTCCACTCTGTATTCCATTTTTCCTTACCTCCTATACTCCTAGTCATATATAATGCAAGAAAACTGCTGATGAATATATACCTTCCCTACTAGTGTTATACTTACTGTCTTATAACTGTGTCCAGCCAAGAAGAATTTGCTTCAGGAACTTTTAAACATGCTAAAGCTGAAGCTTTTATGATGAAATCATTGACGGAAATTTTGCTTCTTCCTTCTAACATCTGCAAAGATAAGAAACCATTGTAGTTTCTTAAATTCTCTTCCCAAAGACTGAAACTATATAATCTCAGGGGGTTAGGGGAGGACACACACATACAAATGTTCTGAGGTGGAAAGGATGAAATAAAACCAAAAGTTGGTTCTTTCATCTTTTTAAATTTAGGCCTTTGCAGCTGTTAAGCTTTCTGCTAAGCACTGCTTTAGCTGCATCCCATAAGTTATGGTATGTTATGCCGTCCTTTTCATTTATCTCAACAAAACCAAGTTGGTTCTTTGAAAAGAACAACAAAATGCCAAACATTTAGGTAGAGTGACAAAGAAAAAGAAGATTCAAATTCCTAAAATCAGAAACGAAGTAGGGGACATTACTATCTACCTTACAGAATTAAAAAGGATTACAGGTAATACTATGAACAAACATATACTAACAAATTAGATAACCTGGGTGAAATAGACAAATTCCTAGAAAGATAGAAACTACCAAAATTGAATCAAAAATAAACAGAACCACTGAATGGATTTATAACTAGTAAAGACACTGAATTGGTAATTAAAAAACTGGAAAAGCCACATTTGAAAGCCTAGACCCAAATGGCTTCCCTGGTGAATTCTATGAAATATTTAAAGAATTACAATCAATTCTTCACACACTCTTCTAAAAAATAGTGGAGGACAGAACACTTTCTCACTCATTCTATAAGGCCAGTATTGGCCTGATACCAAAAGTAGACCAAGATATCTCGATTGAAAACAAGAAAAAAACCCCTACAAATCAACATGCAAAAATCAGTTGCATTTCAAGGAGTGATGTCAGCATCATGGCAGAGTGAGCTCTCCCCATAAACTCTCCTCTCTAAGATACAACGAAAAGGACATTCATATTCCAACAGAGGACATCCACACAACACAAAAGGTGTCTGAGAGACCCACACAGCCACACACATTGGAAGGTGGAGGTGCTGGAGCACCACCCCCAAGGAAGTGATACAAGGTAAGAGAAAGCTTCTCTTTCTGCTTGAAGGGAAGCAACTCAGTGACTCCACGTGGCTCCACAAGAAAAGGGGGGAGAGAGCGGTGGCCCTCCGCAGGAACACCATAGATCTCTGAGGTGCCTCTCAGCCCAGGGGAAAGCCCCACACAGAGGTGACTAGCTATTGTAGGGGTGTCTTCATCAAGCCAGTGCTCCAGGAGAGCAGATATCAAGGGCAGAGCAAGAAGCCCTAAGACTGCACAGAAGAAAGAAAGCGCCCCAGCACCTGGGAGCTGTCCTACAGATTGCAGCAGGCTCCAAATACGCAGTTCTTGACTCCAACCCAGTGGCAAAAGGCGGAAGTGACAATGAAATACTACCACAATGTGGAAGCACATATCCATGCCATCTAGCAGTATGAAAAGATATATTAAATCTCCAGACCAGAAGGAAAATGATAACTGCCCAGAAATCAACCCTAAAGACACAAAAATCTATAAACTAAATGACAGAGAATTCAAAATAGCTATCATTAAAAAACTCAATGAGTTAAAAGAGAATGCAGATAGTTCAACAAATTCAGGAGCTACTCCACAAAAGAGTTCAAACTATAAAGAACAACAAACTAGAAATATTGGAGATGACAAAAACAATGGATGAGACAAAGCAGAACATGGATTCCCTGAACAAGAGACCTGATATCATGGAGGAACGAATCAGCAATATTGAGGACAGAATCTAGAAACGCTCCAGATGGAGAGAACTAAGACTAAAAAGAAATGAAGAAAGTCTCCAAGAAATATCTGACTCACTTAGGAAATGTAACATAAGGATTATAGGTATTCAAGAGGGAGAAGAGGAGAATGGTGCAGAAAACTTGTTCAAAGAAATAATAGTGGAGAACTTCCCAAACCAGGGGAAAGAGATGGAAATCCACGTGAAAGAGGCCAACAGATCTCCTACTGCAAGGGAAATACTAGCAAAGCTGGCAAAAGTCAATGACAAAGAAAAAATACTAAGAGCAGCAAGGCAGAAGAAAATGATGCACAAAGGACAAAGGAAATCCTATCAGGCTTTCAGCAGATTTCTCAGCAGAAACATTACAAGCTAGGAGAGAGTGGAATGATATACTCAAATCTTTGAAAGATAGAAACTTTCAGCCAAAAATACTCTATCTACCAAAAATATCCTTCACATATGATGGAGAAATAAAAACTTTCCACAAGACCCTAACCCACTACAAGAAATCCTCAAGAAGGCCCTCATACCTGAAAAGAAGAGAAGGGGTTACAGAGCCCTGAGTAAGGAGATAAATAGGCACACAAGATCAGAAAATTGCAGCTATCCATCAGAACAAGTTAGCAAACACTCAAGTAAAATATTAAAGGTAAAGGGAAGGAAAAGAACAAAAACTAAGATAATCTTGTAATTTTAAACACAAACTCACAACACAAGATGGAATAAGATGAGACAAAAACAACTTAGGCTGGGGTCAGCCCAGTGGCACAGCATTTAAGTGCACACGTTCTGCTTTGGTGGCCTAGGGTTTGCTGTTTCGGATCCTGGGTCCGGACATGGCACTGCTTGGCAAGCCATGCTGTGGTAGGCATCCCACATATAAAGTAGAGGAAGATGGGCATGGATGTTAGCTTAGGGCCAGTCTTCCTCAGCAAAAAGAGGAGGATTGGCAGCAGTTAGCTCAGGGCTAATCTTCCTCAAAAAAAAAAAAAAAAAAACTTAGGAGGGGAAGAGGAAGGTGATTGAGTCAGCTTAGTCTAAGGAGATAAGAGGTCATCAGAAAATGGACTATCTGATCTAGGAGATTTTGTATACAAACCTCATGGTAACCACTAAACAAAAAAGCAGAACGAGAGGCAAATAATAAATAAGGAGAAAACTAAGAAAGCCAGCATAAAAAACTACCCAACTGAACTGGTAGTCCAAAACACACAAGATGAGTGACAAAGGAAATGCAAGAGAACCAGAAAACAAGTGATAAAATGGCAGCATGAAGCCCTGATATATCAACAATCACTCTAAATGTAAATGGGTTGAATTCTCCAATACAAAGACATAGAGTGGCGACATGGATTAAAGAACAGGACCCAACAACATGCTGCCTCCAGGAAACACACCTCAGCTCCAATGACAAACACAGGCTCAGAGGGAAGGGATGGAAGACATACTCTAAGCTAATGGCAAACAAAGGAAAGCAGGTGGTGCAATACTTCTAGCAGACAAAGTAGACCAAGATAAGACAGGAAGAGAGACGAACAGGGACAGTATATAATGATCAAAGGAACACTCCACCAAGAAGATATAACACTTATAAATATCTATGAACCCAACACAGGAGCACCAAAGTACATCAAGCAACTATTAACAAATCCAAAAGGAGACATTAACAACAACACAATAATGGTAGGGGATCTCAACACTCCACTCACATCAACGGATAGATCATCCAGATAGAAAGTCAATAAGGAAACAGTGGAATTAAATGAAAAACTAGGCCAAAGGAACTTAATATAGATATATATAGAACACGCCATCCAAAACCAGCAGATTACACATTCTTCTCAAGTGCACATGGAACATTCTCAAGGACAGACGATATGTTGGGAAACAAAGCAAGCCTCAATAAATTTAAGAAGACTGAAATCACATCAAGCATCTTTTCCAACTATAACGCTATGAAACTACAAATTAACTATAAGAAAAAAGCTGAGAAAGGGACAAAAATGTGGAGACTAAAAAACATGCTACTGAACACCAATGGACCATTGAAGAAATTAAAGGAGAAATCAAAAAATATTTGGAGAAAAATGAAAATAAAAACATACCATACCAACTCATATAGGATGCAGCAAAAGCAGTCCTAAGAGGAAAATTCATCACAATACAGGTTCACCTTAACAAACAAGAAAAATCCCAAATAAGCAATCTCACAGTACACCTAACAGAATTAGAAAAAGAAGAATAAACAAAACCCAAAGTCAGCAGGAGAGAAATAATAAAAATCAGAACAGAAATAAATGCAATTGAAACAAAAAAGACAGCAGAAAGGATCAATGAAACAAAGAGCTGGTTCTTTGAGAAGATAAACAAAATTGACAAACCCTTAGCCAGACTAAAAGGCACAAGGTAAGAGAGAAAGCTCAAATAAATAAAATTAGAAATGAAAGAAGAGAAATTACAATGGATACCAAAGAAATACAAAAGATTATAAGAGGATACTAAGAAAAGCTATATGTCAACAAAATGGACAATCTAGAAGAAATGGATAAATTCTTAGACTCTTACAACCTCCCAAAGCTGAACCAATAAGAAATAGATAATCTGAATAAACAAATCACAAGTAAAGAGACTGAAACTGTAACCAAAAACATCCTAAAAAATAAAAGTCCAGGACCAGAGAGCTTCCCTGGAGAACTCTACTAAACAGTCAAAGATGATTTTAATACCTATCCTTCTCAAACTATTCCAAAAAATTAGGTAAGACACAACACTTCCTAACACATTCTATGAGACCAACATCACCTTGATACCAAAGCCTGACAAGGACAACATAAGAAAGGAAAACTACAGGCCAATATGGCTGATGAACATAGATGCAAAAATCCTCAACAAAATATTGGCAAACCAGATACAGCAATACATCAAAATGATCATAGACCGTGATCAAGTGGGATATATACCAGGGACATAGGGATGGTTCAACATCCGCAAATCAATGTGATACACCACATTAACAAAATTAGGGATAAAAACCACAAGATCATCTCAATAGATACAGAGAAAACATCTGACAAGATCCAACATCCATTTATGATAAAAACTCTTAACAAAATGGGGATAGAATGCAAGTACCTCAACATAATAAATGTCATATATGACAAACCCACAGCCAACATCATACTTAATGGGGAAAAACTGAACGCCATCCCTCCAAGAACAGGAACAGGACAAGGATGCCCACTACCACCACTCTTATTCAACACTGTACAGGAGGTTTTGGCCAGAGCAATTAAGCAAGAAAAAGGAATAAAAGGAATCCAAATAGGAAACGAAGAAGTAAAACTCTGGCTGCTTGCAGGCAACATGACTTTTTTTTAATAAAGATTTTTATTTTTTTCCTTTTTATCCCCAAAGTCCCCCAGTACACAGTTGTATATTCTTAGTTGTGGGTCCCTCTAGCTGTGGTATGTGGGATGCTGCCTCAGCGTAGCTTGACGAGCAGTGCCATGTCTGCACTCAGGATTCAAACCGACCAAACACTGGGCTGCCTGCAGCAGAGCGTGCAAACTTAACCACTTGGGCACGGGGCCAGCCCCAGGCAACATGATTGTATAAATAGAAAACCCTGAAGAATCCACTGGAAAACTATTAGAAATAATCAACAACTACAGCAAAGTTGCAGGGTACAAAATCAACTTACAAAAATCAGTTGCATTTCTATACTCTAATAACAAACTAACAGAAAGAGAACTCAAGAATACAATCCCACTTACAACCTCAACAAAAAGAATAAAATATCTAGGAATACATTTAACCAAGGAGATGAAAGAGGGACCAGCACGTGGCCAAGTGGTTAAGTTTGCATGCTCCACTTCAGCAGCCCAGGATTTCCCCAGAATCTACACCTATGTACTGGGGGTCTTTGGGGAGAAGAATTAAAAAAAAAAAAAGATTGGAAACAGTTGTTAGCTCAGGTGCCAATCTTAAAAAAAAAAAAAAAAAGGAGGTGAAAGACCTACACAATGAAAACTATAGGACATCACTGAAAGAAATTGATGAGGACATGAAGAAACGGAAAGATATTCCATGAACATGGATCGGAAGAATAAACATAGTTAAAATGTCCATACTACCTATAGCAATCTACAGATTCAATGCAATCCCGATCAGAATCCCAATGACATTCTTCATGGAACTAGAACAAAGAATCCTAAAATTCATATGGGGTAACGAAAGACCCTGAACAGCTAAAGCAATCCTGAGAAAAAAGAACAAAGCTGGAGGCATCACAATCCCTGACTTCAAAATGTACTACAAAGCTATAGGAATCAAAACAGCATGGTGCTGGTACACAAACAGGCACACACATCAATGGAACAGAACTGAAAGCCCAGAAATAAAACCACACATCTATGGACAGCTAATCTTTTGACAAAGGTGCTAAGAACATACAATGGAGAAAAGATAATCTCTTCAATAAATGGTGTCGGGAAAACTGGACAGCCACACACAAAAAGTAGACCATTATCCTATGCCATACACAAAGATAAACTCAAAATGGATCAAAGACTTGAAGGTAAGACCTGAAACCATAAAACTTCTGGAAGAAAATACAGGTAGTACACTCTCTGACTTTGATCTTAAAAGGGTCTTTTTGAATACCATGTCTTCTCAGACAAGGGAAACAAAAGAAAAAATAAACAAGTGGGATTTCATCAGACTGAAGAGCTTCTGCAAGGCAAAGGAAACAGGATCAAAACAAAGACAACCACCAAGTGGGAGAAAATATTTGCAAACCATTTATCTGACAAGGGGTTAATCTCCATAATATATAAAGAATTCACACAACTGAACAACAAAAAAACAAACAACCCAATCAAAACATGGGCAGAGGATACGAACAGACATTTCTCTAAAGAAGATATATAGATGGCCAATAGGCACATGAAAAGTTGTTCAACATCACTAATCATCAGGGAAATGCAAATCAAAACTACAATAAGATATCACCTCATACCCATTAAAATGGCTATAATCACTAAGACAAAAAATAACAAATGAAGAGGTTGTGGAGAAAAGGGAACCCTCATATGCTTCTGGTGGGAATACAAACTGGTGCAGCCACTATGGAAAATAGTATGGAGATTTCTCAAAAAACTAAAAATAGAAATACCATAAGACTCAGGTATCCCACCACTAGGTATCTATCCAAAGAACTTGAAATCAAAAATTCAAAGTGACTTGGGCACCCCTATGTTCATTGCAGCATTATTCACAATAGCCAAGATTTGGAAGCAACCCAAGTGCCCATCGACCAAACTGGATAAAGATGTGGTATATGTATACAATGGAATACCACTCAGCCATAAAAAAGGATAAAACCATCCCATTCACAACAACATGGATGGATCTGGAGGGTATTATATTAAATGAAATAAGCTAGAGAAAGACAAACACTGTATGATTTCACTCATATGTGGAAGATAAACACACGGACAAAGAGAATAGTTTAGTGGTTACCAGGGGGAAGGAGCGTGGGGGGTTGGGCAGAAAGGGTGAAGGGGAGCACTTATATGGTGACGGAGAAACAATAATATACAAGTGAAATCTCACAATGTTGTAAACTATTATGAACTCAATAAAAAAAATCAGTTGCATTTCTATACATTGATAATGAACTGGCAGAAAGAGAAGTCAAGAACACAATCCCATTTACAATCACAACAGAAAGAATAAAATACCTAGGAATAAGTTTAATCAAGGAGGTAAAACACCTAAACACTGAAAACTATAAGACATTATTGAAAGAAACCAAAGAAGACATAAAGAAATGGCAAGATATTCCATGCTCACGAACTGGAAGAATAAACATAGTTAAAATATCCATAGCACCTAAAGCAACCTACAGATTCAATGCAATCTCAACCAGAATCCCAATGACATTCTTCGCAGAAAGAGAATAAAGAATCCTAAAATTTATATGGAACAACAGAAGATTGTGAATAGCGAAAACAATCCTGAGAAAAAAGAACAAAGTTGGAGGTATCACACTCCCTGAATTCAAATCATACTACATAGCAATGGTAATCAAAACAGCATGGTACTGGCAGAAAAACACACACACACAGATCAATGGAAAAGAATTGAGAGCCCAAAAATGAAACCACACATCTATGGACAGCTAATCTTTGGCAAAAGAGTCAATAATGTACAATGGAGAAAGGAAAGTCTCTTCAAGAAGTGCTGTTGGGAAAACTGGGCAGCCACATGCAAAAGAATGGAAGTAGACCATTGTCTTACACCATACCCAAAAATGAACTCAAAATGAATTAAAGAATTGAATGTAAGACCTGAAACCATATAACATTTAGAAGAAAATAAAGGGGGTACACATCAGTCTTAGCAGTATCTTTCTAAATACCATGCCTACTCAGGCAAGAGAAACAAAAGAAAAACAAATAGGCCATCGGATTAAAAAGCCTCTGCACAGCAAAGGAAACCATCAACAAAACAAAAAGACAACCCACCAACTGGGAGAAAATATTTGCAAATCACATAGCTGACAAAGGGTTAATTTCCAAAAAGCACTCATACAACTCAACAACAAAAAAATGAACCACCTGATCAAAAAATGGGCAGAGGATATGAACAGACATTTCTCCAAAGAAGATATCTAGATGGCCAATAGACAAATGAAAAGATGATCAACAGGGGCCGGCTTGGTGGCACAGTAGTTAAGTGTGCAGGTTCCGCTTCGGCGGCCTGGGGTTCGCTGGTTTGGATCCCAGGTGCAGACATGGCACCGCTTGGCACGCCATGCTGTGGCAAGCATCCCACATATAAAGTAGTGGAAGATGGGCATGGATGTTAGCTCAGAGCCAGTCTTCCTCAGCAAAAAGAGGAGGATTGGGGAGAGGGGGCAGAGCAAAATGGCAGGGTGAGCTGACCCGGGATTCTCTCCCCTCCAAAATAGAACAAAAGATTGGAAGAACTGAATTTCAGAGGATAAACATAACGCCAGCTCGTTAGAGACCTACAATACCAAGAAGGCGGAGATCATAACCTTGCTTGCACCTTCGGAGGCGCTGGAACGGTAGGAGAGAACATCGCTCCCTCCCCTAGAGTCTGCAACTGTGGCACGGGTCGGGAAGGAGCGGGGGAGGGGCCGCGCGACTGGGGGATCATCCGCTGATTCAGTGGAGACCCGCTGACGGGGGGAAAGCTTCCGTCCCTGGGGACCCCATAAATCAAGGGCCTTGGGAGACCAGAGAACAGAACTGATCTGAACCCAGACCGGTGCGAGTGAGTAACAGCCCCTCCCCCCTGCTGGCAAAGCCAGTGGGCGCAGCCGTCTTGCCCCAAGGCAGAGAGCTCATAACACGCGGCTCTTGACCCCCATCTAGTGGCGACAGTCTGTAACTGCAACTGAATTCTACCACCATGGGAAAAAACCGCTCCTCTACCATCCAGCAATTGATAAAAGCCCCAGACCAGAAGGAAAACAATAAAAACAGAGAATTAAGTCCTGAGGACTTGGAATTAGGTAAACTAAGTGATAATGAATTCAGAGCAGCTATAATCAAAAAACTCAATGAAGTAGAGAGAAAGAGAAACAAGCCGAGTTCTGGAGTTACTTCACAAAAGAGACTGAAATCATAAAGAAGAATCAAACAGAATTACTTGAGATGAAAAACACAATGGACCAGATAAAACAGAATACAGATTCCCTGAATGCCCGTGTAGACAACATAGAGGAGAAAATTAGCATAATCAAAGATAGACAGGCTGAATGGCGCCAGACAGAGGAAGAGGAAGAAAGAGAACTACGAATTAAAAAAAATGAGGAAAATCTCTGAGAGATAATGGATTCAATGAAGAGTAAGAACATAAGGATCATAGGAATTCCCGAGAATGTGGAAAAGGAAAATGGAGCAGAAAGTGTGCCTAACGAAATTATTGAAGAGAACTTCCCAAATCTAGGGATCGACGGAGAAATGTGTGTAGAGGAGGGTTTTAGATCTCCTAGATTTGTCAATGTAAAAAGACCTACTGCAAGGCACATAGTAGTAAAGTTGGCAGATAGGAAAGATAAGAAGAGAATATCAGGGAAGTAAGGAAACAAAAAGAGAATAACCTATAAAGGAGCCCCTATCAGACTGTCAGCGGATTTCTCTACAGAAACCCTACAAGCTAGGAGAGAATGGAGTGATATATTCAAAGCTTTAAAGGATAAAAATCTTCAGCCAAGAATACTCTATCCAGCAAGAATTTCCTTCAGATATGAGGGAGAAATTAAATCTTTTCCAGACAAACAAAAGTTAAGGGAATTTGTAACTAAAAGCCCTCCATTACAAGAAATCCTCAAGAAGGCTCTCATACCTGAAAAAAGAAAAAGGGAGAAAGGGGACACAATCCACAGACTAGGGAGACCGATGGATAGAACCAGAACAGGATAGCAAATATTCAATTATAGCATTAGAGTAAAGGTAAGGAAACTACCAAAACAAGGATGATCTTAGCACTCTACTACAAATTAATAAGACAAGTTGGAATAAAAAATGAAAATAATTATTTAGGAGGGGAAGAGCAAAGGGTCTAAATCAGTATTGGTCAAGTAGGTAAGAGACCACCAGAGAATAGACTATATTATACAGGAGATTCTAAATACAAACTTCAAGATAGACACTAAAATAAAGTACAGAACAGAGTCACAAATCATAAATAAGGAAAAATCTAAGAAACCCAGCATAAGAAATTGCAGTATTAAATGGGTAGTCTAAAGCAAACAGGAAAAGAAACACAGGCAAACAAGATAATGAGTGACAGATTAACAGCATTAAGTCCACATGCATCAATAATCACTCTCAATGTGAACGGATTGAACTCTCCAATAAAAAGACACAGAGTGGCAAAACGGATTAAAGAACACGATCCAACAATTTGTTGCCTCCAGGAAACACACCTCAGCCCCAAGGACAAACACAGACTCAGGGTGAAGGGGTGGAGGACAATACTTCAAGCAAATAGCAAAGAAAAAAAGGTAGGTGTTGCAATTCTCATATCAGACCAAGTGGATTTCAAAATAAGACAGGTAAAGAGAGACACAGAGGGACAATATATAATGATCAAAGGGACACTTCATCAAGAAGAAATAATGCTTATAAATATCTATGCACCCAACACAGGAGCACCAAGATTCATAAAGCAACTATTAACAGACCTAAAGGAAGATGTTAAAAACAACACAATAATAGTAGGGGACCTCAACACCCCACTCACATCAATGGACAGATCATCCAGACAGAAAATCAACAAGAAAATAGTGGAGCTGAATGAAAAGCTAAAACAATTGGACTTAACAGACATATATAGATCACTCCACCCTGAAAGAGCTGAATACACATTCTTCTCAAGTGCACATGGAACATTCTCTAGGATAGACCATAAGTTGGGAAACAAGGCAAGCCTCTACAAATTTAAAATAAATGGAAATAATAACAAGCATCTTCTCAGATCATAGTGCTATAAGGCTAGAAATTAATTACAAGAAAAAAGCTGAGAAAGGCACAAAGATGTGGAGACTAAACAACACACTACTGAACAAGCAACAGATCACTGAAGAAATTAAAGAAGAAATAAAAAAATACCTGGAAACAAATGAAAATGATAGCATGCCATACCAACTCATATGGGATACAGCAAAAGCTGTATTAAGAGGAAAATTCATCGCAATACAGGCACATCTTAACAAACAAGAAAAATCCAAAATAAGCAACCTTAAAGCACATCTAACTGAACTAGAGAAAAAAGAACAAATGAAGCCCAAAGTCAGCAGAAGGAGAGAAATAATAAAAATCAGAGCAGAAATAAATACTATTGAAATGAAAAAGGCAGTAGAAAGGATCAATGAGACAAAGAGCTGGTTTTTTTAGAAGATAAATAAAATTGACAAACCACTAGCCAGACTTACAAAGCAAAAAGGGAGAAAGCTCAAATAAACAAAATCAGAAATGAGTGAGGAGAAATAACAACACACTCTGCAGAAATACAACAGATTATAAGAGAATACTACAAAAAACTATATACCAACAGAATGGATAACCTAGAGGAAATGTATAAATTCTTGGACTCCTACAATCTCCCAAAGCTCACTCAAGAAGAGGCAGACAATTTGAACAGACCAATCACAAGGAAAGAGATTGAAACAGCAATCAAAAACATCCCAAAGAATAAAATCCCAGGACCAGATGGCTTTCCTGGGGAATTCTACCAAACTTTCAGAGAGGATTTAATACCTATCCTTTTCAAGCTATTCCAAAAAATTAGGGAAGATGGAACACTTCCTAACACATTCTATGAGGCCAACATCACGCTGATACCAAAACCTGATACAGGACACCACGAAAAAAGAGAACTACAGGCCAATATCGCTGATGAACATAGATGCAAAAATTCTAAACAAAATTTTGGCAACCAGAATTCAGCAATTCATCAAAAGAATCATACATCAGGATCAGGTGGGATTCATACCAGGGACACAGGGATGGTTCAACATCTGCAAATCAATCAACGTGATACACCACATCAACAAACTGAGGAATAAAAACCACATGATCATCTCAATAGATGCAGAGAAGGTATTTGACAAGATCCAACAGCCATTTATGATAAAAACTCTGAACAAAATGGGCATAGAAGGAAACTACCTCAACATAATAAAGGCCATATACGACAAACCCATAGCCAACATCATACTCAATGGGCAAAAACTGAACGCCATCCCCCTGAAAACAGGAACGAGACAAGGATGCCCTCTATCACCACTCTTATTTAACATAGTACTGGAGGTCCTGGCCAGAGCAATCAGGCAAGAAAAAGGAATAAAAGGAATCCAAATAGGGAGGGAAGAAGTGAAACTCTCGCTGTTTGCAGACGACATGATCTTATATATAGAAAATCCCAAAGAAACCATTGGAAAACTGTTAGAAGTAATCAACAACTACAGCAAAGTTGCAGGGTATAAAATCAATTTGCATAAATCAGTAGCATTTCTATACTCAAGTAATGAATCAACAGAAAAAGAACTCAAGAATACAATACCATTCACAATCGCAACAAAAAGAATAAAATACCTTGGGGTAAATTTAACTAAGGAAGTGAAGGACCTATATAATGAAAATTACAAGGCCTTTCTGAGAGAATTGGATGATGACATAAGGAGATGGAAAGACATTCCATGTACATGGATTGGAAGAATAAACATAGTTAAAATGTCCGTTCTACCTAAAGCAATCTACAGATTCAACGCCATCCCAATCAGAATCCCAAGGACATTCTTTACAGAATTAGAACAAAGAATCCTAAAATTCATATGGGGCAACAAAAGACCCCGAATTTCTAAAGCAATCCTGAGAAAAAAGAACAAACCGGGAAAACATACTACAAAGCTACAGTAATCAAAACAGCATGGTACTGGTACAAAAACAGGTGCACAGATCAATGGAACAAAATTGAAAGCCCAGAAATAAAACCACACATCTATGGACAGCTTATCTTTGACAAAGGAGCTGAGGGCATACAATGGAGAAAAGAAAGTCTTTTCAACAAATGGTGCTGGGAAAACTGGAAAGCCACAGGTAAAAGAATGAAAATTGACCATTCTTTTTCACTATTCACCAAAATAAACTCAAAATGGATCAAAGACCTAAAGGTGAGACCTGAAACCATAAGGCTTCCGGAAGAAAACGTAGGCCGTACATTCTTTGACATCAGTATTAAACGGATCTTTTTGGACACCATGCCTTCTCAGAGAAGGGAAACAATAGAAAGAATAAACAAATGGGACTTCATCAGATTAAAGAGCTTCTTCAAGGCAAATTAAAACAGGACTGAAACAAAAAAACAACCCACTAACTGGGAAAAAATATTTGCAAGTCATATATCTGACAAAGGCTTAATATCCATAATATATAAAGAACTCTCGCAACTCAACAACAAAACATCAAACAACCCAATCAAAAAATGGGCTGGAGACATGAACAGACATTTCTCCAAGGAAGATATACTGATGGCCAATAGACACATGAAAAGATGCTCATCATCACTGATCATCAGGGAAATGCAAATCAAAACTACACTGAGATATCACCTTACACCCGTTAGAATGACAAAAATATCTAAAACTAATAGCAACAAATGTTGGAGAGATTGTGGAGAAAAAGGAACCCTCATACACTGCTGGTGGGAATGCAAACTGGTGCAGCCACTATGGAAAACAGCATGGAGATTCCTCAAAAAATTAAAAATAGAACTACCCTATGATCCAGCCATCCCACTACTGGGTATTTAGCCAAAGAGCTTGAAGTCAGCAATCCCAAAAGTCCTGTGCACCCCAATGTTTATTGCAGCACTGTTTACAATAGCCAAGACGTGGAGCAACCTAAGTGTCCAGCAACAGACGAATGGATAAAGAAGATGTGGTACATATATACAATGGAATACTACTCAGCTGCAAAACAGAACAAAACCATTCTATTTGCAGTAACATGGATGGACCTTGAGAGAATTATGTTAAGTGAAATAAGCCAGCGAGAGAAGGATAATCTGTGTATGACTCCACTCATATGAGGAATTTAAAATTATGGACTAAGAACAGTTTAGTGGATACCAGGGGAAAGGTGGGGTGGGGGGTGGGCACAAAGGGTGAAGTGGTGCACCTACAACATGACTGACAAACATTAATGTACAACTGAAATTTCACAAGATTGTAACCTATCAATAACTCAATAAAAAAAAAAGAGGAGGATTGGCAACAGTTAACTCAGGGCTAATCTTTCTCAAAAAAAAAAAGATGATCAACATCACTAATTATTAGGGACATGCAAATCAAAACTACAATGAGATATCACCTCATACCCGTCAGATGGCTATATTTAACAAAACAAGAAATAACAAGTGTTGGGGAGGATGTGAAGAAAAGGGAACCCTCATACACTGCTGGTGGGAATGCAAACTGGTGTGGCCACTATGGAAAAGAGTATGGAGATTTCTCAAAAAATTAAAAATAGAAATACCACATGACCCAGCTATCCCACTACTGGGTATCTATCCAAAGAACTTGAAATCAGCAAATCAAAGAGATTTACGCATCCCCATGTTCATCACAGCATTGTTTATAATACCCAGTAAGTGGAAGCAACCCAAGTGCCCATCAACGGATGAATGGATAAAAAAGATGCTGTGTACATATACACAATGGTCTACTACTCAGCCATAAAAAAAGACAAAATCACGTCATTTGCGACAACATGGGTGGACCTTGAGGGTATTATGCTAAGTGAAATAAGCCAGAGAAAGACAAATACTCTATGATTTCACTCATATGTGGAAGATAAACCCACAGATAAGGAGAACAGAGTAATGGTTATCAGAGGAGAAGGAGGTGGGGAGAGGGTGAAAGGGATAAAGGGGCATATATGTATGATGATGGACAAAAACTAGACTATTGGTGGTGAACACGTGGTCTATACAGAAACTGAAATATAATAATGTACATCTGAAATTTACACAATGTTATAAGCCAGTAAGACTGCAATAAAAAAATCAATTAAAAAAATTTTTTTTGAAAACTACAGGTTAATATTTCTTACAGATATAGACGCAAAATCCTCAAAAATATTCTAGAAAACCAAATCTAGCAATATATGAAAAGGATTATTCATCATGACCAAATGGGATTTGTCCTAAGAATGGTAAACATCTAAAAAGCAATTAATGTAATAATATCCTAATGGAATATAGGACAAAAACCACATGACCATCTCAATAGACACAGAAAAAGGATATTTGACAAAATTCAACACCCCTTTTGATAAAAATACTCAACAAACTATGAATAGAAGGGAACTTCCTCACCCTGCTGATAAAATAGACATATAAAAACTCCAAATCATCATCATACTTCAGTGATGAAAGACCTATTTCCCCCTAAGATCAAGACAAAGATGTCCACTCTTGCCAATTCAATTCAACATTGTCATAGATGTGTTAGCCAGACAAGTTAGGAAAGAAAAGGAAATAAAAGGCATCCAGACTGGAAAGGAAAAAGCAAAACTTCCTCTATTTGAAGATGACATGATTTTGTATAGAGAAAATTCTAAGGAACACACAAAAAACAAGGTTGCAGGATATAAAATCAAAATACAAAAATAAACTGTTTCTACACAATGGCAATGAACAATCTGAAAACGAAATTTACAATAGTATCAAAAAGAATAAAATACCTAGGAATAAATTTAAAAGAGCAAAAACTTATACTCTATAAAAATTGTTGAAAGAAATTAAAGAAGACCTAAATAAATGGAAAGATATCCCATGTTCATGGAGTGGGAACACTTAATTTTGTTAAAATGGCAATACTCCCCACATGGATCTACAGATTCAATGAAATCTCTATCCCCATAGGAAATATCTAGAAAAGGCAAACCTATAAGACAGAAAGTAGATTAGTGGTTGGCTAGGGCTGGGAAGGATGAGAGGATTGGGGTAGGGGTTATGGCTAAGGGGTGCATGGTTTCATTTTACGGTGATGAAAATGTTTTAAAATTTATTGTGGTGATGGTCACACAACTCAGAATATACTAAAAACCACTGAATTATAAACTTTAAATGGGTAAATGGTACAGTATGTGAATTATATCAGAATAAACTGTTTTAAATAAATGAATAAAATAATACATTGCACATAAAACTTCCATGCCTAATTTCCAAACAAATTTATTATAAAATAGCTTTAATATTTTGACAATAAAAGTATGCCATGATCTTTAACCCTGTAGTCAGTTGCAAAGTTCTACTGATGCTTCATTCATTCATTAATATTTGAGAGTCTACTCTGTGCTGGGCATATAACTCTAAAGCTCTAGATATAAAACAGTGAAAAAAATGGGTAAAAATTCTTCTCAGGGAGCCTATATTCTAAAGGGGATGGATAGATAATAAATAACTAAAACATATAGTATGGCAAATAGTGTTAAGTGTTGAGCAGAAAAATAAAGTAGGGAAAAAGAACTAAACAGAGACCCCACCACTCACTCCACTCCTCTTTCCTTAATTTTAGCATAAGGTGACCAGGGAAGACCAGAGAAGGTGATATTGAGTCAAAACCTTAAGGAGGTGAAGGAGGAAGCCGGATAGATACTAGAGGAAAAATAGTCCATGCAGAGGGAACATACTCCTAAAGCAGGAGTATACAGGTGAGTGTTGAAGTATAGCAAAGCAACCATTGTGTCTGCAGCAGAGTGAGCTGGCAGGAAAGCAGTAGGAGAGGAGGTCAGAGAGGTTATAGACAACCTGTGTAAGGCCCTGTATGCCACTCTAAGGAGTTTGGCTTCTACTTTTCACTTTCTTGAAAATACCTTTCATATCCCTCTTTCCTACTCCATTCTTAATGCAACCCTCAAATCCAGACCCCTATCACCCTCATTGCATGATTACATGACAAGCAAAACTAGTCTCTGCCATTAAAGTGTGCCAGTAAATATCTATTAGATTAGTCTTTCTTAAAACATTCTTATCATCATGTCACTTTTATTGGTTTCTTACTTAATGTCTAATTCAAGTCTAAATTCTTCTGCTTGTAAATCAAGGTCTTCCCTAAACCAACAACTGTGTATCCACTCTAGAAAAGATAATCTATCTCCCACATATGCTATACAGTCATCCCTTGGTATCCGGGGAGATTGGTTCCAGGGCCCGCCCACGGATACCAAAATCTACCAATGGTCAAGTCCCTTAGTTGGCCCTCCATAACCACGGGTTCTGTGGTTGCTTGAACCACAGATGCGGAATCCATGGATATGGAGGGCAGACTATACTTACCTCCTTTTTTGTAAAGGACTTTAAACTTTATGATATTCCATCACTAGGATGAACTTTCAACATGGCTCAACCAAGTTTTTCCACTTGGTTTCCTACTGTGAATTCCCCAATGGTGGTCTCCCCCTTCTCTGAATTCCTATTAACACTTAACCTATACAAGGTAATTTAGCAGACAAGGGGCATTACCGTGGAAAGACTGATCTGCAAATGAATATTTTTACTTTAACAAAAACTGCCTCCTCTCTTTTTCACATGCATCATCTCAATTAAATTATAAACTCATGGAGAAGGATGATGCCTGATGCTATGTTCCTAAAAGCACCTTATGCCAAACACTAAGTAGGGGCTTGGTACTTAACTATAAAGACGAAGCAAACATACTCTTTCTTCCCTACCAAAAGAGACTCACGTAGTTTCAGAGAATCATATTGACTCTGTTAGGCTAAAATGGATCACTGCAAAGTCAACTTTAAATGATAAGCTTTAATCAAGGGTTAAAAAAAACAAAAACTCTCCAGGATATTTCCTGCAAGTTAAAATTAAGATGACACCCATATTCCATCAACAACTGGCATACTGTAACAAAAATATGGGCAAAAATGTAAATGTTTACCGGGGAAAAGCAAGACTTTTAGAATTTATAGAGATGGAATTTCCAGACCTTTTACCTTATTAAGTTCTTTCCGTACCAACAAAACTTCTCCCATATTTACATCAATAGAAAGGTAATAATGAGGTATGGTTTGCTTAGATTGCATTAACCGCTGTGCAATAACCTGAAATCAAAGAGATCAAAAAATAATTATCTTGAGTTGAGATGAGACCTTACCCACGGCTGTTTGCCCCTTTGCCCTGCTCCCTGGTAATGCTTACTCCTCAAGCATTAGTAGAACTGGAGGATGAAGGATTGTACCATAATTTAGCCCCTTCCAATGGCATTTAATCAGAACAGTGTTTACCCCAAGTACTCAATTGGTCAAACCAGACATCTCTTAAACTAATCATCTAAGATTCCCAACGAAAAAAGTCTCTGTCAGTATTTCAAACTATATATGCAACTAAACAATCAGAGAAAAACACGCCCCCAAGAGCTTTGGTTCCAGATTTATGGTAACAGTCTTACTCGACGAATGTTGCTGATTGGTATATCTGTGAAGACACCTGTAGGAACTGGTGCCACTCCTGGAACTGCGGGAGGAGGCACAGCAGCTGCTGGAGCCTATGGGGAGGTAAAAAAACCTCTTGGTAACTGTAGCTCAATCTTAGCAGAAGCAACTGGTGACTATTTTACAGATGGCAAAGTAAAAACTAAAAGGCTTATAGAGAAGTACAGCTATTTCTATCCCAAGGGAGCAAAAAGAACTCAGATTTGGACTGTGCTTAAGAGTTTTGTTTTCAGTTTTTATATTTAGAATTCTGTAACCATGTTTTAAGTGTCATTTTTCTTTGAGCCAGACTATGTTTGATGACTAGTTTATGTCAAAATATTTTTTTTCTTTTTTTTAAAGATTGGCACCTAACATCCATTGCCAATCTTATTTTTTCCTTTTCTTCTTCTTCTCCCCAAAGTCCCTCAGAACATAGTTGTACATTCTAGTTGTAGGTCCTTCTGGTTCTGCTATGTGGGACACCACCCCAGCATGGCTTGATAAGCAGTACTAGGTCTGTGCCCAGGATCTGAACTGTAAAGCCCTGGGCTGCTGAACTGGAGTGCACACACTTAACCACTCGGCCATGGGGCTGGCCCCAGATCAAAATAGTTTTGTTTTGCAAAATTATCTTCAAGAAAAGCAATCAAAGCATTCCTAAATTGAAAGAATTAAGAGATAAATATAAACAAGGTAATTCATTTTCCTGTACAGTGTTAAGAAAAAACAATGAAGGGCCAGCCTGATGGCATAGTGGTTAAGTTCTCACGCTCTGCTGTGCTCACTGTTGGTGGGAATGCAAACTGGTGCAGCCACTATGGAAAACAGTATGGAGATTTCTCAAAAAGTTAAAAATAGAAATACCTTATGACCCAGCCATCCCACTACTGGGTATCTATCCTAAGAACCTGAAATCAGCAATTCCAAAAGGCCCATGCACCCCTATGTTCATCGCAGCATTAGTTACAATAGCCAAGATGTGGAACCAACCTAAGTGCCCAGCAACTGATGATTGGATAAAGAAAATATGGTATATATATACAATGGAATAATACTCAGCCATAAAAAAGGACAAAATCGTCCCATTCACAACAACATGGATGGACCTTGAGGGTATTGTGTTAAGTGAAATAAGCCAGACAGAGAAAGACAAACTCTGTATGATAACTCCATTCATAGGTGGAAGTTAACATATAGACAAAGAGAACTGATCGGTGGTTACCAGGGGAAAGGGGGGGTGAGGGGAGGGCACAAAGGGTGAAGTGGTGTACCCACAACATGACTAACAATAACGTACAACTGAAATTTCACAAGGTTGTAAACTATCATAATCTTAATTTAAAAAAAAGAAAAAAAGAAATAAAAATAGGGCCTGAATGAGGAGAGGATGTATTAAGAAAAATTTAGTATCACTACTCAAAAAAAGACAGTTTGGAATGCATGTCAATGTAGTATATCATCTTTGCTTTTGTATATGAAAGACAGCATATTCATATCTATATAAATTGCTAGCCAGTGAAATTAAACAAAAGAAAACACAATACTGGTTAAGCTATTCCATTCATAAATAATGTATGAAAGGGTCTAATAGACTGGACAAAGCACTTTGCACAGACAAATTACAAAAAAAAAAAAGCCAAATGTAACTCACAGGAGCAGCTTTAGTCGGCACAAAAGAGTCGATGTCCTTCTTGACGATTCTGCCTTCTGGTCCTGTCCCTGGAAGAGATACATGTGAGACCATACTGCTGGTTCCTCAAGGAGATCAACGATGATCCTGAAGTGCAAGTTGCTAACGGTTCTCTACCAAAGACCCTCTGAGGGAATCACTGTCTTAATCCTGCCCCTTAAAGTGCTCCCTAAAAATACCAGCTGGTGTCAATTACTAATTTTAATTCACACAGAGTGCTCTTGATTGATCTGTAGTGGTTTTTTTTTAACTATAGCAAATATTCTTTTATTTTAAGTATTTCTCTTTTAGAGTTTTATCTAATTAAGTTGTACTTTATTTTTTCATGTTCTTTAATTTAAATTGGGAAATACCAGCATAAGGATAATGCTGAGTACAATTTATACCTCCAAAAGTAAGTCTGGCTGCCTCCTCCTGGTTAGCTCCAAAACCCTTTCTGAATCCTGAAACAGCTCTCATTTGAGTTGTAGATTCATTTGATCATGAAGAATTCCCTTTGTACACAGTCGACAAATATGAAAATAATTGTTTTGGACAAATCAGGCAAGTCAATTTTTCCACCACAAAATAACGTGAATAACTCTCAATTGCAATGATCTCATCTTTAGAATGATTCACTCCTTATGTGATCTCCAACATGCAAGGCTTTCTCACAGGAGCCAAGGCTCTAAACTGGCCTGTGTTAGAGCCTATGTAGGAAACAGGTGCAATGTCACACATGAGGAAAGATCTTCAAACTTCTCTCAATGGGCTTAATTTTATTTTCATTCAATTTCCTTCCTCCTCCCATCCACAACTTTAGACCCAAGTAGATAATCCTGAACCTTAATTCTCAGGAGATTGAGAATTTAGTTATTAAAATACCTTTTACACTGGCCCACTTCTAGAAAAAATTTGGTCAAATTGATTCATCTGCCCCAAGGCAGACTTTTAAAAGGATTCTCGTTGTGCGCAGTTCGTCCCAACTCCTTTCCTTCATTATGAAGAGTGAGTAGGCTAGGACTGTGTTTATCCTCACCAGCAGCTCTAGGACAGAGGTAGCAGCACCCCTATTAGATTCTCCTCCTTTACAAAAAGACAGAAACCATAACCTCCCCTTACAACCAAGGCTGATCTGGACACTGTGGCCCCTCAAGAGGAGGACAGCTGCAGTACCACCTGCCTTATGCTAAGCTTCAACCCACAAGAATTTCCTATTAGGAGTTAGCTGAAATCTTTTAAATCCTTTTGCCTATTTCCCTAAGAAGGCACAACAGGCCATCATAAAACAATATGGTATAAGGGGAAGAACACTAGACTTGGAATAAAAAACACAGGGCTGTTGTCAAACATAAACTAAACTGATGACTGTAGTCACTTAATCTCATCTGGTCTTCAGTCTCGTCTGTAGGATAGAGATTATAATACCAGTCCCTGCTCACAGGGATGTCGTGAGGATAAAATGGGATAGTGATGTCAAAGTGCCATGCATCAAAGAAATATAAAACATAATATGGGTAGTTTTGAGATATATCAAACTCTGAACATCAGGGTTTAGGATTTAAAACAATTTCTCCTCAAATGGTTACATTTTGGTTAAATTTCCTAAGTAATCTGTCCTTCTAGGGAGAGTAGGGGGACTGGAGATTGAGCTCAACAATCAATGGCCAATGATTTAATCAACCACGCTTTTTAACTGAAATGTAAAAACTCTTGAACAACAAGATTTGGAGAGCTTCTGGGTTGGTGAGCACACCAATGTGCTGGGAGGGTGGTGCTATAGAGAGGGCCTGGAAGCTGTGCACCCACGCTCCTACCACAACCCCATACCTTGTCCCATGCGTCTCTTCTATATGACTGTTCCTGAGTTGTATCCTTTATAATAAAATGGGCAACAGTAAACAAAGTGCTTTCCTGAGTTCTGTGAGTCGTTCTGGTGAATTATCAAATCTGAGGAGGAGGTCTTGGGAACTCCTGATTTATGACCAATGGGTCAGAAGTATGAGTGGTCCCAAGACTTTCAACTGACATCTGAAGTGGGGGCAGTCTTGAGGGACTGAGCCCTTAAACCTGTGGAGTCTGATGCTAACTCTGGATAGTGTCAGAATAGGACTGAATTGTTGGATACCCAGCTGGTGTCAGAGCATTGACTGTTAGTGTGGAAAACACACACATTTGCTGTCAGAAAACAGCACACAATCAATGATCCTCTCAGCTCATTTAATGTAGACCACGCCCTCCTCCTCCTACAAAATTTCTTCGACCTCATCAAGACCTTCACTCCACTGACTCCTCTGCTCTCACCATCCATTATCTCCTTCTTGTCTTCACTTCCTCCTTACCCAGCTTATACTCTGTGGATCACTGTTAAAATCACTCCCTGGTCAAACTCTAAAACATTTGCCTTCTCAATGCTAGCACCAGAGGAGCTTAATGTTGCTAGGGAAAAAAAGCACACACCTAGCTGACTGACTGTACTATAAATTCAGGGCCACAAACCTAACGTAGACACACAAAACTACCCAGAAATTAAATTATATTTCCCTTGAATTCACATTCTCAATCTCTGAGAACACTACTCCATGATCTCTCTAACCTCAAACCTCCCCGTATTCATTCTCCAGCTGATATCCTCACTTCATATTTTATTGATCAAAGAGTAGCAACCAGAGAGGTACTCTCATCTTCTGCCACCAAACCTATAAAACCACCCCATATTCTCTTCTCTCCTACAAAAACAGACAAAATGTCCCTAATTCCTATCAAGGCCAATCCCATCAACCCTTCCACTCTCAAAAACTTTGTTTCTTGCCAGATTATTCTGCCCTTTCTCCCTTTCTCCATCATCAATTTATCCTTTTCTATTAGACCACTGGTTCTCAACCAAGGGAATTTTGCCCCCTAGGGGACATCTAGCAATGCTTGAAGATATTTTTGGTTGTCACAAGTGGGGGATGCTACTACATGTAGTGGGTAAAGGCCAAGGATGTTGCTAAACATCCTACAATGCACAGGACAGCCCCCTACAAACACAAAGAATTACCTGGTCAAAAATGTCAATAGTGCCGTAGCTGAGAAACTCTATACTAGGCCCATTCTACTAGCTCTCATTTTCAAAAGCCCTCTCTTGAGCCCATATTGTCTCAAAGCTACAACTCTACTTCTATGCCTTCCTTCACAGCAAAGCTTCTTGAATGAGCTGTCCACAATGCTATCTCCACTTCTTCTTCATCCACTTTGTGCTTTTCAACCTATCCAGACTGGCTTCCACTGCACTTTTGTTTCTATATTACTGTTGTCAAAACCCCATCTCCAATCCTTGACTAAGTTCTATGGATTCTATGTCAAAAATGTATCTTGAAGCTGTCCATTTCTTTCCATTTCCACTAAGCCACCATCATTACCTCCAACAAGAGGATCTTATCAGGTTCCCTGGCTTTCATTTAATCCATTTGCACAGAGCAGCCAAACTCATCTTTTAAAAATATAAATCATTTCACATCACTTCGTTGTTTTAGTCTTTCAATGGCTTCCTACTGCACTGCAAATACAAATTCTACCATGATCCGTAAAGTCCTTTATGTTCTCACTCTTGTGTTTCTTTCCAACCTCTACACTAGACTCTTTGCTCACTATGCTCCATTAACTCTGGTTTCCTTTATGTTCTTCAAATGTGCCAAGCTCTTTCCCACTTTAGACTATGTACTACTGGTCTGCGCCCAAGATGCCTTCCCCCCAGTCCTTCACATGGTTGGCTCATAGCTGACTCCTTCTCATCTTTCAGGTCAGATAAATGTCACTTCATCAGAAAGATCTTCCCCAACCACGCCGTCTAAAAGCAGTCACAACTGCACATATCTTTACCCTGTTACTCACTGGTATATCACTTGGTTTATTTCTTTCTTAGCATTCAAATTATCTTATTTAATAATAGTAAGTTATTATTATCATTATTCCTAATACCTTTATATGCTTTCTATGTGCAGGCACTGTTTATTAACTTATTTAATCCTCACAACCTATAGGGCATTATTTTTATATACAAATGAAGAAACCAAGACACAAAAGGTCACATAGCTATCGTACAGCAGAGCCGAGGTTCAAACCAAGCATTCCAGCTCCAGAGCCCGTACTCTTAACTAGTATGCTCTACTCCCTTTCTGGTCACTTAATTCTTTATTGTTATTAATATAAGCATCTGAAAATGAAATCTTGTCTGTTTTATGAACAAGTGTTGGATGCAGAACCAATATTCACTGAAAATTTGTTTAAATGATAATAAATGAATCACCTAACTCTGCATGATAACAATATTGAGATGTTTCCACTTCTATCTTTAGTAAGGTAGCCAGTGTTGCTAAATATTTAATAAATGGTCCTTCTTTACTTGTCTAAATTCTTCAGATATAATTATTAAACCAGTCCCTCTTCCTCTTAAAATTTACTCCAACTGCTGTCCCTGATTCTAATCACATGAACATAAAGAATGGCAATATACTAATGAAATAACATTAAGGTGGAAAAAAGGGTCTTCTAATATTACAAGAATCTTCTGAAGTCCAAAAAATGTATAACATTCTATTCTTGTGTCTTTGGGAATTGGCTTGCCTTCTAACCACACAACAACTGATTGCAGACAAATGATAAGCAGCACTGAGTACCCATAGCTGGACGATTGGGGGAAATAATCATTACTTTCTTGAGAAATTAAGGAAGGCAGAGCATCAAAACAGAAGGCAGCACAGGATAGTGAGAACAACACAGGCTTTAGAATTAAACAAATTTAGATTCAAATTGTAACTTTACTACTTAACAGAAAGGGAGATCCCTTACAAGTCTATTTTCTTATCCAAAATAGGGAAGAACAATTCTTACTTCAAGAAACATTGCGTAAATTAAATGTGGCAATTAAGTGACTAGCACACAGTAGTAGCCATCAAACAATGTTCCAGGAATATTAATTTTCTTCCTTTTCCAAATAAGTATCTTAATTATCTTACATCAATTTTAGCTTTAGTTCAAAAACTAAATTTATTTCAATGCCAGGCAATAATAATAATATGAACAAAACTAATGTGTACTGACTATTATATTCTAGACACTGTTCCAAGCACTTCGCCTGTTTTAATGTACACTATTATCCCAGTTTTACAGATGGACTAAGTAAAGACATATACAAGTAATTCACCTAAAGACACATTACACAGAAAATGATAAAGCTAGGATTAAACCCCAGACGATCTGATTCAAAACCCCATGCTCTTATTACTAAGCTACAGTTTCTCTTTGGGGAGAAAAAGATGAGTAAGACATTATCCTTTACCCTCAAGGAGGTTTAGTTCAGTTTTATATTAGTTTTATTACTTTAAGTCATTTCAAATCACCCCAACTCCATGTTTTATTTTGCATATTGCTACAGTCAGCCTACCAATAACAGAGATTGCTTATTACATAATCAAGTCCTATAACTCAGCTTTGCTAAACAAGCACATTATACTTTCACCAACAATTAAGCAGTTTCCATAAATAGAGAATGAAAAAAGCCATCTAAATTATATAGGTAGATTCTAGACAGACTAAATAAAGTAAAATAAGTTTCCCTACTCTGTGGTGGCAAAAAGGAGGTATTTCCCCCCTCCTCCTCCCCACTATCCCAGATAAGACAACTATATAGAGTTGTACTTGCTGGCCTTAAAGAGGAAACTCAACTAAATTTTACCTTTACAACCTCATTCCACAGAAACAAGACTTACCTTTTACTTGTGTAAGGTCAATCCCTTTCTCGGCTGCCAATTTCTTTGCAAGAGGACTAACAAACAACCTTCCCTTTGGTCCAGCAGGAGCAGCTGGGCGGGCAGCTGAAGGTGTAGGGGTTACAGGTTGGGGAGTTGGAGGAACAGAGGCCACCTTTCGAAAACAGTCACAAATTGTTAATTTGCCACTGTACAGATTGATCTGAAAGATCAAGAGTCTACATTTTATTAAGATGTCAAAGGTATATTAATTAAATAACTTTCCTCTTTTTCCAAAGATCGTAATGCACATTTTTCCTGCTTAACCAACACAGCAAGATTATTCAAAACTTTATGTCAAAGACAGAACAAAGGCAAATTATCTTACTCCATAACTTGGACAGGCATGGATTTTAAAACTGCCAACCAATAAATAATATCCTTAGAGCCCTTCTTCACTTTACTTGCCGCTTCTCATTCTCTTTATCACCAATGTGTTTCTTGTTTTCACTTAATTTCAAAATAATAAACTATGCTGGAAGATTCTATGTTCGAAGAACTTTAAGAAATAAACCAATACTACTACTTGCCAGCTCCCTGTGAATGTATGGCAGTCAGAAATCAAGTTTTCTCTGACAGAAACGTGTACCTACTCTCAACTCATGTGATTGCAGCAACCGCAGAAGCCTCATTATACTGTTACTGAAGCTTAGAGTTTGTACAAGTTCATGCTATACGTGCATAGTGTAGAGCATATAGTGACAGACTAAATCCTATGCAAAACAAGCCATGTTATGTCAAGGTTCCAATGTATTACAAATATAAGCTTGATCTGCTATAATATGTGAATACCAAGACTGACAGCAACAAAGATTATACAGTAAATTCTATAGAAAATGGGGAACAAAGCATTACCTTCCATATCCATATCTACACCTAAAGCAGAAAAAGAACACATCACCTTAGCTTTGTTCTCAGCAGGACTCAAGACAGCAGGAAAAAAAAAGAAAAGCTACAAGGATCAAACTATTGACCACTAGATGAGTGGTGTAGTGCCACATACCCTGTAGGTCTCCACAAATATTAACTGACTATCTCCCTCCTTATTCATAGAACCTTAGAGCTGGAAGGAACCTAGAATATCATCTAATGTAATTCCTTGATTTAGAGATGAGTAATACGCATTCCTTCAATTCTAGAAGCATACCTACCGGGGGTGGGGTAGGTGGTGCCTGTGGTTTTAAATCCGTTACTTCAGTCGGCCTATAGTCAGCAAATGCTGGGATATCTGCCTCTTTTTCTACAATGATACAGAGTGGGGTTCCTAGAGGGACGTCTCTTGTGCCTTCAGGGATCAGGATTTTTGCCAAGTAACCTTCTTCCTGTACTTCAAAACCTTAAATGGAAAGAAAAACCATTATGGAACTTAAAGGGCTCCACTATCCCACCAAACTCAAAGCACAGTTTTAAGAAAAAGGCTCCTCTCCTTCAAACTAGCTATCTAACCTTTTGCAAACTATTCAGCCTCTCTGTGTCTCAGCTTCTTTCCCTATAGAATGGGGATAATAACAGTACCTACTTCACAGGGATATTATGAAAATTAAATAAATTAGTACTTTTAGCACTACTGAAAGTGAATCAGTACTGGTACAAAATACTAAATAAATATCTGTTAAATAAAACTATGAGAGATTACAGACAGTGGTTAGTTCTGAACATTTTCTTAAAAACACCTCCATGGGCAGCCCCTATGCGTACCCACTGCACTGCTAAAGATCAGACCCACGGGAATGTTAAATTAAGGGAGCTACTAGGCTTGACAGTGATGGGAGATTACACCCCAAAAGCATCGTTGGAGCTTTTCAAAGAGGGTATACTTGGTATTATACCAAATGTATCAACGTGATGAAATATAGCATTACCAGGGTTTCCACGGTATTCGCAACTTACATTTTATTTAGCTACTGCTTTTCTTACAAGGAATTCAAACACGAAGGACTGCAAAAGTAAAACTAAAAGAAGTCACTGCAGAGGACAGCTATTGCCTTCCAGATCTCGGCTTTCTGTGGCATTGTGCCTCTCCCTGATGGACACATATTTGATGAACTCTTCCACTTCCCAGTTGAGAATTAATATCCAATAAAAGATGTGTTTAAGCAGAAAAGACTACAAGGCCACGACAGAGTTTAAAAGGTTTGATTAAGGTAATACTTCTCTAGCGACTGTTTCTAGAATACCAGCCCCTGCAGCAACATTAGTATTCAAGTTAAAATGCAAAGCAGACCTACTGTTACCAAGGTTTTTTGTTTTTCTCTTTAAGAAACAGAATCCTTTCTTCTAATAAAATCCTATGAGGGGAAGCACAATATGCAAAAAGAAAAGAGGAGTTGTTCTGGTGGAAGTTGGGGGCAGGGGGCAGTGCACAGTCAAGTCCTGCTTGTTCACTTCTCCTTTTCCCCAAGGTGTCATCAAGGAATCAGGGGGTTTGAAGAACACAATCTGAAAACAACCACTGCAGAGGATGCCCAGAATCTCCCACTGCATCTCTAGGGACTGGACAGGAAAGAAAGATATTTATCTATAAATATTATCAGAAAGACATGATTGTCTATGTGGCTTTTATTCTGAGCATAAAAACAAATTAGGAAAGGAATATACGGAAATGTGATACGATATCTGAACAGGATATATACATTCTATCAGTCATTCTCAACTATGAAAATGACCTAAACCCTGGTTTCAGTTTTCCCTCAGTCATCTTAAATTCTTTGGTATTTTCCTGCCTTGGAAGTTATTTTTTCCTGCTTCCTCTTTTTTTCCCTTGTCCAGTTTAAAGAATGGCAGTTCTGATATAGCTTCTCAGTAACATAATAAGGCCAAGAAGCAAACTCAGGCCTAAGATAATCCCAAAGTTGACATATCCTTGATTCACTGACAGTGCAGTATGAAACTGACAAATCCGACTACGCACACTTTTGTTATGAGATATCCTGTTCCAGGAAATGAATCCAAAGAATTAAAATTTTTTCACCTTATCACTCACTCGTTATAGGATAGAATGGCAATCCTCTTCCCTCACTGGAAAACTCAGTGCCTCACCCGTTAAGAGCTGAAGAAATCTCACCTATAGTGGCCTTGTCAGTCTCTATCTCTGCCAATAAGTCTCCTTCACTTAGCTTCTCACCCACTTTTTTTTCCCATCTCTGAACTGTGCCCATGGTCATGGTAGGAGAGAGAGCAGGAAGAACCACCTGCAGAAAGAAATACATGTTATTGCTTAATACTGGGAAGCTCTGGATACAATGGAACTTAAGCAAGCTTAAACAGTTTTATGGGATGAGAGTGACTGTGAGAAGCCGAATCCCCGTCTGCCTGATGTCTCTCTAACAGTAAAAGCTCAGTGTCTCAAAAGTGTCCCACCAGTGAAATCATCCTTCAAATCTCAAGCTTTACAGTATCAGCAATACTCCTGACTCACCCTCCAAAGTTAAAAGCAACGGGCAGATGGAAAAGCTTTCTTTCTAGACAGTCAAAATTAATTCCTCAATAAATATCTAAGCACAGAGCATCTTTTCATCTTTTTCTTTTAACACTTAGATTAAGCTAGAATTTTTCATTTTCACAGAATGACCTGGGCCCAGACTGTTCCATTAAAATTTTGCTGCGCTCTTTATCAGTATCTATCTTTTCCCTCAGAGGAAACTGCATTTCTCCCGAATTTCCCAAATACCTTTCCAAGATAAAAACTAAGAAGTGTTCTTACAATAGTCACTTTCGGCTCGATAAAATCTACACATCAGATTGGCCAATCTAAATTAAAAATTGCTTTCCTACTTATACGGCTTGCGTGTCCACTGAATTTGGATGCTTATTCAGTTATTATGGGTCTTGTTTGTTGCCTTCTTAGTCTTTTGTACCTAATTAACAATAAAATCACGCTGAGAGAAAAATCATTTCCATTGAAGATGTCTCAGGAAGGCAGGAAAAAAAGTAAAATAAAACTTAGACTGTAATTAGAAAATTTTTTAAAAATTTTTTTCTTGTAGGGGCCGGCCCCATGGCCGAGTGGTTAAGTTCGTGCACTCCGCTTTGGTGGCCCAGGGTTTCACCAGTTTGAATCCTGGTGCGGACGTGGCACCACTCATCAAGCCATGCTGAGGCGGCATCCCACATGCCACAACTAGAAGGACCCACAACTAAAAATACACACCTATGTACCTGGGGGCTTTGGGGAGAAAAAGGAAAAATAAAATCTTTAGAAAAAAAATTTTTCTTGTCAACCTTCATCTACTTCCTAAAAATTGGTGAAGCCAACAATCTCTATGCAGTATCTTAAAGGATAATTATGACACAACCCTAACACTTGCACACAAAGCCACAGACATAAAATGGAAAGAAATGAAGTAAAAGTCTTATGTAGTAAGACAGAATTTGCTGAACAGGATGAAATAAATACGTGAACTGAACACCAGACAAAACTTCATCATGAGTGACTGCTAATAATAAATCATGGAGGAGAACATTACGTTCAAAGAAGACAATAATTCCCATACAGAAATTTCTACAAATAAACTAAGAGAAGGAAAAATTCCAGTCTTAATCCTTTAGAAAAACGACAGCTGGGTTTTATCCATTTCTAATATCCGAAACACACAAATATAAATGGGATAACCCTAATATCTAGTAAACTCAGTCTCTTACAAACTGACTTAGTAAACAGAATCAACAGTGATTATAGTTACTGCCTTCAGCTTTCTTGCAATGCTATTATATATGTCTATTCTATGCTTATTATTTATTGTCAGTTTCCTCATTAATACTACTGGACTACTTCATCCACTCTTAGAAAACAGATCACTACACGACAGAGGAAAACACCAACTGGGCACTTTCATTCAAGGGACAGCACTTGAGGCTCACTAAAACTCCATTTATACAGGTAGTAGATGTAAGTACAAATCATCCTCAAAATCCAACCCAATGTTCTTGAATGAGAAGTGCCAAGCATTATCCTGTCTATGACAATGAGGCTGAGAAACGTTAAAGGAACCGTCCAAGTTCACACACCTGGAAATAACAACTAAGACTATAAGTTGTTAATTTTCATGTTTATATCTCCGTTTGCTTTCAAATGACAAGAGCTGGCCATATTTAATGCCAGTTTCCAGGATGCGATAGTCATCTATGAAAACTAACGAATAAATAATAAATTTTCTAGAGCAAACACCCAGAGGCTGAGCCTCACCTGCATGTGAGTGGGATATGAGCTACCAGGAGCCTGAGCAGAAGGTGTAGGAGGCGGAGCAGTGGCAGCAGGGGTTGGTGCAGGGGCTGCTTGTGGGGTTGGTGCTGCCGAGGAATCCAGTGTATAATTTTTAAAGGCCTCAATATCCTCAGGCCTAAGGAAGAAAAAGAATGCATAAACATAAGGGAGTTCTAAAGAAGATTCAGCTCCTATACAAGTAGTCTTAGAAGGCTTTAACTCCTAAATCCTCACTTCTGGGTTAAGATACTCCACTTAGCACCTAAGTTCCACAAATTACCAGGGTACGACTCACTTTTCAACTGTGATACAGATGACAGATCCAACTGGAACATCTCTGGTACCTTCAGCAACAAGTATCTTTGCCATGTAACACTCCTCCGTGCTCTCAAATCCAACAGTGGCTTTATCAGTTTCAACCTTTTAACACAAAAACAGAAGCTTAGGCTTGTGCTGCCAGTATGAAGTTTACTAGCTTGTCTCTAAAATTAGACAGTTCAACAGTCACGTAAAGATAAAGCCTCTATCACAGATTTGAAAGCAGAAATTAGTTTAAAACATCTTAGCTAAAAATCAGTTTGGCTAGTTGCTGACAACTTACCTAACCAATCTCCCCTACTATCAAGTGGTAAAAGGAAGAACTTTCAACCCAGAAAGGTGACGCTCAGTTTAGCTGGGCCAGTCCCTCCTAACTCATGTCAACGAAAATAATGCATAACCAATCTATAAATGAAAATTTGGGAGAGTTTATTCTGAGCTAAAATCTGAGGACCATGGCCCGGGGCCTTTCTTCCCGAAGGAAGAAAGAGCACCAAAGAAGTGAGGTATACAGAGTGGTTATATACCCCCAAACAGGATATTTCACATATGATTGAAATGTCCCTCCCACAATAGTCACAAAATTGCCCTGTCGGCACAGCCCTTGATGGACACAGCAGGTAGTGGGTCTGCTATCTCAGAGGGCGTAGCAGGAGGCAAGTCTGTAGTCTCGGGCTGGGTGGTCACAGGTGAGCATCAATCAGTTCCTAGCCTAAGGAAAGATGCTTAATCCTTAAGGAAATGCCAACTTTGGGCGGGGGAGGGAAGTTGCACCTTCATCTCAAGGGCCTTTGTTCTTGCCATAGGGAATATCCAAAGCAGATATACAATGCATGCTCAACAGCCACGGTCAGGCCCTTTTAGAAAGACAAGGTCAGGCCGAATTAGGTTTACACCAAATGTCTTCCTCATATACTCCAATATATCCTATTGCTTGCCATTTTTATTTGTCATTCACTTCCACATTTTAAAACAACTTACCTCTGCAATTAGTTCACCCTCATTGATTTTTTCCCCTTCTTTTTTTTCCCAACGGGCTATGGTGCCTGCCTGCATTGTGGGGGAAAGAGAGGGCAATGGAACCTGGAGAAGAAAAAGGAGAAACACCAAATTTTAAAAGGGCTACCTAAGTCTCAGTCTGATTTAATGTTTCGTTCAACTCAATTCAATTCAGCTTAATTTAATGCAAAGATTTTATTGAGTCCCATCACACGCTGAGCACCGGAGATATAAAAGGAGTTTCTGCACCAGAAGCTCTCCAGTTACAGGCTCCCTGCTCCTCAGTCCTGTGGGCTGACAGAGCACGGACCTCAGCAGACATTCCACATACTGCCACAGGTTTGCAGCTCTTCCTTCAATGGAATAGAAGAGGAGAAGGAAGCTCAAGAGCTACAGCGAAGATGGGTACTGGAGAAGGGCCGATGATATATACAGGGAGAGGGCTGGAGGATCCCTGAGGCCTCTGAGGGAGGATCCCGAGGCCAGAAAGTCTGCCCTGAAGGACAACGGGGTCCCGCGAAGGACAGGTCTGAGGCTCACCTTCTGATGCGGGGGGAGACTATAACAGCGGCGGCTCGGCGATCCCAAAAACTGCAGCAGGAAGCGATTCCGCGGCGTGGCCCGCGAGCTGGGGCTCCAGCCGCAGAGCGCCCGGACCGTGCCATAGCCTATGGTCGCGCGGCTGCAACCAGCCGAAGCCTGGCCAGCACGCGGCGTGACGCACGGAGCTCCCGGTTCCTCCCGCAAGGCCGTCCACCGAGCCCCGAAGCCTGCCCCTGGGGCCGCACTCTGCGCCCGCCGCGCACAGACGCGCCACATACCGCCGCCCACCCCGATACCCCAAAACCCGCGGTCTCCGGAGTGACCTCTCCAAGGGAAGCCCGTTGTTGCCGTCAGCCACGCCGCGCAGCCGCACGTTGTCGTAAAACTGGCTCCAAAGATTCACCCCACCCCCTTCCCGGACCAGAAAAGTGTGCAACGTCTGCTTTCCTCGCGGGAGTGGGAGAAAGGGTGGTCCAAAGCGAGTGTGGGGGGCTACTTTGGAACCCCGGGGCTTCGGGTGTCTCAACGGAGCCAATGCAGGCGCAGATTTGGGAAAAATAAGCTGAGGAGTGGAAGGGTCTTAGGAAAGGTATCTCCAAGCGTCGGACGGAGCCTAAGAGCTGGGAAAAGCGCGGCTGAAGGGGAGGGGCCTACAAAGGCAGCGAAAGCCGGGCTGAGAGAGGCAGAGTGGTCTGAGAAGGTGGGCCGAGGGGAGGGACCAAGTGTTGAAAAGCTGGGCGGTGAGCCCGAGGACCGGCCGGCGCTGAGAGCCTCCGGCCAAGGGGCAGGGTCTTGGAGCGCTCGGATGGAGATGAGAGTGAGGAACCGGCCCACAGGACGTCAAAGCCTTCCGGCGGGTGCCCTCAGCTCTGCTTACTCAGTGGTAACCGGGTGTGGGGCCTCGCTCTGTGCTGGCTGTCCTGGGTTATTGCAAAGGTTTATTTTCAGGTTTGTAGCCCAACCAGAAACCAGAGAAGAGACTTTCCAGCCAAATGGTGTGAAGGGCAGCCAAGAGGAAAATACATTCCCATATTCAAGATGTACTGTATAGCAGGATTAAGCATATTCCCTGTGTGGAGATACAGGTTTCAAAGCAGATTTGCATTTCTAATTTACCATAGAATCCCTTTAAATAGCAAAAAGCTTTGTTATGCTTGAAATATTTCGTACTAAAGCTAAACTATAAGCCCGTGAGGGCAGGGTATGTCTATTTGTTCTTCCATGTATCCTCAGATTTAGTATAGGATCTAGTAAATAGTGGAGGCTGAATGCATGTCTGTTGAATTAATGAACAAAAAGTTATCTACAGCACGTTAGTACACTTCCACTGTAAGCTTATCATCCTATAATTAGAAAATATCTCGGAGGGCCCGGCCTGGTGGTTGAGTCCATGGGCTCCGCTTCGGTGGCCCAGGGTTTCACCAGTTCGGATCCTGGGCCCCCGACTTGCTACGCTCATCAGCCATGCTGAGGCATCCTCCCACATAGCACAACCAGAAGGACCTATAACTAGAATATACAACTATGTACTGGGGGGCCTTGGGGAGAAGAAGAAGAAGAAAAGATTAAGGAAAAACAAATCTCATTTCTGAGCTGAGGGTGACATTATATTAGGAGGGGAGCACATGCTATATTTCTTTCTCTTAAGTTCCCATTGTCAGGGACCACCAAGAACACAAGGAACAGGAGGAAAAACCGACATTTGAGAACGTGTTCAACCTTGCTAGTAATTAAACATTTGGAAAATTAAAACAGTTAGAGGGTGCTATTTCATACCTACTTAAGTGGGAAACTTGAGAAAGCCTAACAACCCAGTATTAATGAGATTGGAGAGAAGGAGATGCACTGTTGGGGCCACTGAATATTGGTTGTTTTTAGAAATGATAATAACAGTAGGAAACAAGAATCAGAAAAAATTGTTTAGCTCTTTCCCCAAAATCCTATTCTAGTATCCTTAAGGCATTTAAAACAAGGTAAACGTTTTAGCATCTTTCTAACAGAAAAAGAACTGGAAAATATAACTATCCAAAAATTAGGAAAAGATTAAGTAGGCACAGCTGCCTAACAGAGTTAATATATAGGCAATACAACTGAGAAATATGAAATTTCCAGGTTGAATGGAAAGGCACATTTGAAATAATATTGAGTAGATAGAGCAATTAGATTTTTACAATTATGTAAAACTATTTATGAATAACAATTGGAAGAAGCAATGGAAGAATAATTGTGGTTCGCGAAAGGGCTTATACTGTAAATTTATAAATTATAAAAATGTTTTAACAATTTTGCATTAGCTGAAATGTCTTACTACTTCCACTGCATTTGAATTTAATAGCTGGATCTAAATTAGCCTTTGTATGAGATGATCTTCAGTTTTGTTCTTCTTAGGTAGGCTTGCTTAAACCTTGTTTTGCATTTTTCAGTGCATTATCAAGTTTGCATTTTGAATATACTTTTGACAGGTATTGCTAAATCATAGGAGGGCACAGGTGGAACAGTCCAGGGGTGGTAAGTTTACCCCACAGGTAATCTAGGAATTCTTACGTTTGTCAAATCAGTCTTGAGAGAATAGGCCTGAATTCTCCTAAGCAGATTGGATAAAGGAATTTAAGGAAAAGGAAGACTCATTACTTTAAGGTTTGAAGTAGAGAGACATGTAGAATGGTGACATTACTGACACAAAATGGGTAGATGGAAAGAGGAATTAGTTGGTAACAAAGGATTCTAAGTTAAGTTCTTTACATATTTAATTTTAACATAATAATGGAATAACAATTAAAATGGCTTGTAATTAATAGTTGAAAATTAATAGTTGAAAATAGTAATTAATAGTTGTAATTGAAAGTCAAGTGAAAGCACTCAGGGCTAAAGATTTAGATATATAAAACATTCAAATTGCAGTGACAAATGAAGCCTACTTAAGTTTTAGAAAGGCAGCTTTCAAACTAACTTGGAAATTCTGGTTCTTTTAAGGACATTTCTGAAGGTCTCTTGTTACTGTTTCTTGCTTTTCATTAGAGACTGTTTTCCCACATGGTTTACACTCACAGGTTCTTATTTGTTTGCTTTATATATAGTTTCCAAAGAAATGCTAAATCAATTAATTCTCTTTGATAATAATAACCTATTCTGTGCTTACATTAGAAATACCAATAGTAAAATATCTGTAGCAATAAAGTAATCCTTATCTCTACTCCCCAGGTAGTGAGTAAACATGCTACCAGGGAGATCACTTGAGGAAATTTACTTTCAGTAAATGTAAATGGCTTTATTAATTAATTTCAGTTGATAAACACAAGTGAAAATACTTAAAGGTATTTAGTTTGCAAACTCCATTTTATTCATAGTTTCTTTTTTTTTTAATTAGTTCACAAATCTGGTACATACAGGCAGTTAAAACTGGTTATCACTTTGATAATCAGAAGCCTCTGGTATAACACAGCCTTCATGAAAACACTGTAAAACAGGGAGAATACATGGTAATAATCTCTTTGAAAACAATGGTTGCAAACATCCATGTTTCTAAGAAAATATAACTTTACATATATATTTTAAGCAAGCTATACCTCTTACATAAATTCAGACAATAGGAGTGTGCAATCATAATGCTTATTTTATGGGAAAAAATGAAATTATAATTATGACCTAAATGCTTTTAAGTAATTACAGTCCTCGTGGATTGGCTGTAGAACATAAAGATATTTTCCCTAATTTACAACCATCCTGGTCAAAAAGAGCTGAAAAGTTGGTCAGGAAGTAAGATTGCCATTACCAAGTAAGTTTAACCCAAATTCTTTAGGTTCTAATTGTAAAGTGTTCCAATTCCAACTAATTTAAGGAACTGAATGAGAATAGGGCTTCAGTTTTTAATGAAGACTTCTTAAGGAATTGAGCTTTCTACTAAACTAGTTTTTATGAGAGGGTCATTTTTTTAATCTAACAGGGTTTAGAGATTATTTTATGAACTCTAAACATTCTAGTTCCTTAGTTTTCTCAAAGAGAGAACTTTAGGAATAGCAGGATGGACTATTCCACACAAATGCCACGAGGGGACAATACTCTGATCAGTCAAGAGGCCTCCCCCAGTGCAGCCACAGGATATCAGATGGACTATTCAAACCAGAATGAATCAGTGCACGCTCCTCGGAAGGCTCCTGTCTTTAGAAACTGGAAGGAGGACTACCACTACACTTTACACAAGAATTACTGGAGTGACATCCTGTATTGCGGGGGCTTAGCTGTTACCCATGGCATATGAGATTATTGGGCCAAAGAGGAAAAAAGTCATCTTATTTTCTCCCCTGAACTCAACTTCAGCTTTCTATGGAGGCACTAAGGCCATGCAGGCTCCTTTTTGAAAGGACATAAAGATAAAAGACAAGGTAGAGGACTTTGACATTTTTCTCTGATTTAATTTTCTCTGAAAAGTTAAATTCTACATAATGGTAAGAATGTTTGCTGAAAGAAAACTGACAAGTAAAAACTGATTTAAGAGACAGACATTCAAGATTAATTGTACTGGAAATACAATAACGAATTTTGGTCTGATAACCCTCATGCTGTCTTATAGCAAAACACTAAAATTCATGCAACAGAGAAATGGGTGACATGAGGATTTTTTCTCCAGACTTCCTGGGGAAAAAACTGAGAATATACTGTTTTCTTCTGTTTGCTTTCATAATGAATTATTCTTGCTTTTGACTAACTTTCCAAAGTGTCATTTCCAGTCATTTCTGATGAGAAATCATTCTTCAATAGGAGAAGACCAGGTAAACGTACATGAAAGACATCAGGTGTCTTTTGAGCTCCTTCTGTCCGCTAGAGGAGCAACCAAATAGATTACATAAAACTACCTCCATAACTAAAATGTCAGGTAGAGTTGGAACAGAATTAGTTGTCATTAGTATACTTGTAATAAAATAAAGCTTGTTCTGAAACCGCAAGGGCTGGTAAGAAGAGAAGAGCCTGTATAAAAGCTACTGGGTTCTCTAGAAAATGGATACAGTATACAGAATGTGAGAATATACAGAACTCACACTCAAGTTATAAAAATAGACATGGTTCTCAGACAACAAGCAAATGAGTACAAAAGAATTCTCCAAACATAACTATTTTTAAAAGACACATCTATATATAACAATGAAATGTCATCTCAGAGCTTCAATGAGTAGACTGTTGAAATGGCTGAAAAGGGGAGATGAACTAGAGACAGACAGGTCACGAACCCAGGACAGATCTGTCTGTTCTGGTTGGCAGTGTACATCAGTGGTCATAGGTAGAATTTTGGGAAAATATGTATATATAGTAATGGCTGATTGGTTGATGGTGCTTGGTGAATGAGAAAACCCAAGTTACTAAGTTATATCTGGAAGTTTAACTCTCTTAGCTTCTACACTTGACAATGTTGCACATGAGAAAGGATTCTAGATTTTTTTCACCTAGAATCAACCCTGCCATTCACAACTCATGCTCCATGCCCCCATGGTTCCTAGTGTACCCTAAAGGATCAGCCTAGACTAAATATATAATAGAAAATAACTCTGGCCTTGAAATGAAGAGGGGCAGACCAGTAACTCATGCTCAGTACTCATAAGTTACAAATACTGAAATTAATGGTCTCTCTCCTTTTGACTCCAAAGGAGATGTCATGAGCTAAAGAAAGTCATGAGAGAAAGAAAGTCAAGAAGATATGGGTAGCAGCACCTTTCCATACCCGCCTGGATTTTTAAGGAGACTTTCACTCCTTATTCCTTTCAAGCACAAAGTTCATCAACTGGAAAAGAAAAAAATGGCTCTAAAGTTAAAGAGTCCCCAGAGAAAAACTAGCAGTACATGAAATACGCCTCTGTGGGCCAAAGGATAAGTTGCAGAAGCAGTTAAGACACAAGAGGCAGCCCAAGGTCTTACTTATGGTTTTAGCACAGTATAGCACAAATGGGCAGCCCTTTTTCCATCCAATCAGCAATTCAGCACCATCCATGTCCAGTCCAAAAGATTCCTGAAGAGTGGGCTTTCATCTTTGGTACCACCTCATGAGTTATTCTTGGTTTGCAATAGCTGCAAAGAAGCAAAAAAGCTGGTACCTTTGCCTTGTCTGTGAGTACAGATGCTGGGACTCTGATTGCTGCAACCATTGAGGCCAGTTAAAATAATACTGTAACACACAGGAGTGATGCATCCAATTCCCAGGTTCCAGATAATAGCAGCCATGCCCCTATAGGAGCGGGATCATCCATCCCCATTGGTTAAGGCCTTCGGTTTGTTGTTCTCAGAGTAGAATAAAACACTGTGTTCCCACGGACAAGGAACTCCAGATGAACCCATGGTCTACATTTGGACAGAGATTTTAAGTACCATATATGCCAGGCACAGACACAGGACTGGCCTGTGGCTATCACACTTGGAAAAGTTTCTGTTTTGGCAGCACGAACTAGAAACTTCTTAGTGTTTTCCGGTTTTAGTCCTCTTTCCTGAGTGAAGCAGCCAGGAGTGCCAAGTTCCACAAGGCCCTAATCTAATACTCAGCATTAATTTTCTCCATGGTCTTCTTCCACCCAGGCTACAATTTTCCCCTCCCATCCAGGGATGGCATCATCATCGTGAAAAACCTAGAGAAAGAAAAAAAGCCACAATGAAAAAACAGAGTAAGACAGAGAGTCTCACCAAACAACTGCTGCTGAAGAAAATAAGACCTCCAACATAAAGGATAAGAAAGTGTGGAATGGGGGCTGGCCCATGGCTGAGTAGTTAAGTTGGTGCACTCTGCTTCAGCAGCCCAGGGGTTCACCAGTTCAGATCCTGGGTGCGGACATGGCACCGCTTATCAGGCCATCTTGAGGCAGCATCCCACATGCCACAACTAGAGGGACTCACAACTAAAAGAACAACTATATACTGGGGGATTTGGGGAGAAAAAACAGAAAAAAAAAAAGAAGATTGGCAACAGTTGTTAGCTCAGGTGCCAATCTTTAAAAAAAAAAAAGCACGGAGGAAAGCCTGTGTCCCTTTGGTTTTGTCCCTAAAGTTATAACCAATAAAAAAATATATACATATATATAAATAATATATATTCTTAGTTCCATATCTATGAAATGGTAAAAGCATCCCTAACACTGCTTTGCTCATAGAGATTTATAAGAATTAATAAATTACTAACCATAGAGCATTTTGGGCTTCTTGAGAACTGCAGTAATATAAGCATTAAAAAAATGAGAAAGGGGAAAATTTTGGTCCTAGGCATTATAAAGAAAGGGTTAAAAAGACTAATCTTAACATGTTTGCATGCAGTTCTTTTCATTCATTCTTTCAGTGCATTTCCTAAGCCACTAATAGGACACGGTTATTAAAACATTTCAGTTAGGAAATTTTTACCAAATAAAATACTGGCTTTTCCAACCTTGTTCATTCTGTAATGACAATGAGAGCACTTGCAATATGTCATAACCCAGAACTCTTCCCCCTAAAGAGGTCTATTTTTAGCAGATGGATTATAAAGAGAAGCATGGGCTAAGAAAATTGTCAACGAGTGGAGAATAAGCTTAGATGACTTTCCAGAGCTCCTCATTTTCGTCAGCTGAGAAACTACCACCACAATATACAGTTCAATATAGTCATGACTGTTTATTTATTTTGCTCTACTATAGCAAAAAAAACTATCTGCTTCCTTATAGCAGAAAGTTTTCTAAGATTTGACTACAGATAGAAAAGGGACCCCAAAACCAAGCTTTTGTTTAATCTTAGGTCTTTTATTTTCCCTAACAAAACTTTTTCTTTTTAAAATAAATCCAAGTTTGGTCAAAGTGATTAAGTCCTTGAACTCAAGAAGCTACCAACTTCTTGGGCCATTTCCTAACCTTCTCAGTCTAGAGTAATCAGACTGGTCTGAGGCTCTGGGAAATTCCTCTGACCTGGTTAGGGAACTCAGGTAGTTCTGGGTACTAATCCTTGAGTAGGAGGTTTGTGGTGCAGGAATGACCGGTAATGCCACCCAGACTTCCCGGGGATTCTGTACCTCCTCTTTGACAGTGCCAAACTCGGGATCTAGCGCTTTGAAGTGATACCGGTGATTCCCTTCTCGGTCAATAGCTGCTTTAAAATCCTTCAGTGTCACTTCCTCTAACCTGCAACAAAGGAGAGAGCACTAAAATAGACTGCTTATCAATAGGTTGGAAAGATAAGATGTTAGTTTTAAACCCAGGCCCCTGCCAAAGCCTCTCCAGGCATGGCCTTGTTAGGTCACTACCCCTGATAACCCTGATGATTCTAAAACAGCAGAGGTTAGGGAGTAAGTCACCATTAGGGAATGAAAATGGCATTACCTGTGGGGTGATCTGAGAATTTAAAATAGATTTATTGCTTCAGCAGCAGCCAAATCACTTTTCTCTATTTTCCTCTGGAAATAAGACATAAGGTCTCTGAAATCTAATTTGTTGAACTATCAATATGTCTAAGTTCTCCTGATTTCCTTCTTTGTAACAATATTCTATTTCTCTAGGCTGGCAGTATTAAATCAAATATTCCATCTTTATCCTTCTAACTTCAGAAAGCTCCCCTCTAACCCAGACCAAGCAAACAGACTCTTTAAGGAAAGGGAAATCCTATCATCTCTCTCAGTAATTGGTTCCAGGGTTTAAAAATCTTTACTTCAAAGCCAATTACCTTAGAAGGGAGTATATCAACAGAGTGTGTGAAGGTTTTTAAATAGGTTAGTTGCAGTCATCAAATAGTGACAAAGAAGAATGAGTAATAGCTGTGGAGTAACAGACTACAATCTATGGCTATCAGCAGGAGCTATTTTGAGCACTTAAAAACTATTTTTCTGGGGCCATCTCCGTGGCCAAGTGGTTAAGTTTGCACACTCTGCTTTGGTGGCCCAGGGTTTTGCCGGTTCAGATCCTGGGCGCGGACCTAGCACCACTTGTCGGGTCATGCTGAGGTGGCGTCCCGCATGGCACAACTAGAGGGACCTACAACTAGAATATACAGCTATGTACTGGGGGGGGCTTTGGGGAGAAGAAGAAGAAGAAGAAAGAAGATTGGCAACAGATGTTAGCTCAGGTGCCAATCTTAAAAAAGTAAAATAAAATAACTATTTTTCCTAATAATAGCAAATACTTGGAACATATTTGCATATCAGGACTGGAAGCACTATTACTGCGTCTGTACCTAGCAGATTATGACTTGTCCCTTGTAATGTCACTGGTTAGTGGTAAAGCTGGAACTAGTACCTCTATCTCCTGTGCTCTTCTCACTACGCCACAGTGCCTCCCAAACACCTCAGCTGGTTAGATAGGCAGTAACTAACGATTCTGCCTTCCTGCCCTTTTTTCTAGAGAAATAATGACCCCGGAATCTCACCTCTTTGGTATATTGACCATGAAGGGTGTAAGGGACCGGTCAGTGAAATACAGCACTTTAGTGCAGGCGCTGCTGACAGTTGGAGAGCTCTGCGAGTGAGGCAACTCTGCAATCAGAGAAAGACATTGTGGTCAGAACATTCAGTTTCTCCCAACCACCCCTCATTTCCATTTATTCAAAATGTCCCAGGAGAATAAAGCTGCCTGAGGTCACAGCACAGCTTTCACACCCTTGCCAAACACCATATCCATAGGGTGTGACCAACAGGAAGTCACCGCTGGGGCCACAAAGACTACAGGTGCTTCAGACGGACACTTTCACAAGGACCATCATTTCTCACCCATTCCAGGTATTTCTAGCAGGGGAAAAGCAACCGTTCTGACAGGCATTGTTGCTAAGAGTCAAAGAGGTCACAGAAGCCCAGCAAGATTTCAGCTAGGACAGAATGGACACATAGCAGGCGCTGCAGACACTGCTAATATTTAGATTTTGGAGGTCAGTGTAGCGAATGCTCATGCAATTCATGAAAAGAGAAACAAATAGGAATATGATCCATAGGAGCAAAGTAACCTTAGAAACTCAGATTCTAAGAGGCCTTATGCTTCTAGTCTAAAAGGTACAAGACATACCTTATCCTTAGCTATTCAGGATCTATATGTGTTGGTCCCATGGTTTTTAACTCAGGTTTCTAGATCCACATCTTGTCTCTACCCTTTGTATAGGTACTTACACAAAATCTTAATTAATAAGTACATGTGATTATGACTTTAAGAGAATAGGAGAAAAGACCAATCAGAAACTTTTATCATAAGCACTAAGAAATAATTAAACTTTGATTCGAATCTCTTCCGCAATTCCACCTACACATATTTTCTTCTTAACTTAATTCTAGGCATTGATCCCAATCAAACTGGCAGTCACAGGAGAGCGGTTCTATGAAGGAGTTTAAAACAAGGGAGAATATGAAGGATGAATTAATACAGGAGAGAAAGACAAGGGAACACTCTCTCTTTGGACAGCAATCACAATCAGTCAGTTTTCTGAATTATTTTTCAAAGAATGCCAACTATTGAAACTTTCATGTCATGATGCTCATTTGACTCCAGCACCTAGAACAGTGCCTGGCACACACACAGTGGCTGTTTAATAAAATATTCAGTTTTATCATTAAATTTTAGGATTCATTCATTCATTCATTCAACAAACATTTACTGGGCACCTTCCATGTGCTAGATTTTGAGAATATAAAATCAACTATATGTGGCCTCCGACCTCAAAGAGTTTACAATATCACATGGATGACATATATGATTACAAGTAATTTCAGTACACTAAAATCAGATTTTTACAAGGAAGACTGGAGATGGGGCAGTTAATTCCACCTTCAAGAGGTCAGAAAGGCCCCATAGTTGGAAAATCTTTAAACAAAGCAGCTTAAAAAAATCATCAGGGGCCATCCCCCTGGCCGAGTGGTTAAGTTTGCACGCTCTGCTTTGGCAGCCCAGGGTTTCGATGGTTTGGATCCTGGGCGCGGACATGGAACCACTCATCAAGCCATGCTGAGGCGTCCTCCCACATAGCACAACCAGAAGGACCTATGACTATAATATACAACTATGCATTGGGGGGGGGGGGGGGGGCGGAACTTTGGGGAGAAGAAGAAAAGAAAGAAAAAAACCCATCAGATAGAAGTTGGAAAGGGCATTCCAAGAGGGAAGGATACACATAAAGGCATGAAATGGGACCACGTATTTATAAAACTGAAAGTCAGCTAGTAAGGCTGGAGCATAAGGAATACACTGGGAAGCTGTGGAGATAAGGATGACAAAGTAGGCAGGAGCCAGATCACAAAGGGCTCTGCCAGGCTAAGACATTTAGATATTAGTCTTAAGCTCTGGGGAGATACTAAAAGGGAGTGACACAATCAGACTGACATTTTAGAAAAGTCAATATAGCAGCAAAGTAAAGTATGGGTTGGATGGGAGACACTCTGGAAACCAGTAATCTCCTTAAGAGGCAATTAAAACAATCTGAAAGATGAAGAAGGACAAGATGTAGCTCTAGAGCCAGAGAAGGCATGGATGTGAGAGACCTTCAGAAGGTAAAAGTCTTAGTACTTGGGATATAGTTGAACATTGGGGATAAAAGGCAAAAGCCAAAAATAACTGAGATTTACGGTCTGGGAAAATGATGCATGGTAGTACCATTAGCTAAGACAGGGGAACAGAAGTGAGTTATGTGATCCATTTAAAATGTGTATTTGGTGCCTATTATGTATCAGGTACTAGAGATGCAAAAATAAATTAGATACGATCCCCACCATTAAGAAGTTCAAAGTCTAGTGGAATGAAATAGCAAAAAAGTTACGATATATGAAAATAATATTGCTATGGACTGAACTGTGTCCTCCCAAAATTCATATGTTGAAGCCCTAAACCCCCATGTGACCGTATTGCAGATAGGCCCTTTAATGAGGGATTAAAGATAAATGAGGTCATAAGAGTGGAGTCCTAATCCCATAGAACTAGGGCCTTTATAAGAAGAGGAAGAGACACCAGAGCTCTCTCTCCACCATGTAAAGGCATGAAATGGGACCACGTATTTATAAAACTGAAAGTCACACAGAAAGAAGGTGGGTGTCTGCAAGCCAAGAAGAGAGCCCTCCCTCACCAGAATCTGACCATGCTGGCCCCCTGATCTTGGGACTTCCAGCCTCCAGAATTGTGGGAAAATAAATTTCTGTTGTTTAAGTCACTCAGTCTATGGCATTTTGTTATGACAGTCCAAGATGACTAATACAAATGTTATGTACACATTTTGGGTGAATTTTAAGGAAAGAGTAATCATGATGTCAACTGCAACACAGAGGTCTAGTAAGTAAAGATGGGTTTGGTAAATAAGTCATCAGTGACATTAGTGAGAGTAGTTTCAGGTACTAGTGAAGACGGCTGGATTGGATTGCACAGACTTTCAAGTGAAAAGGAAAAAGAGAATAATGAGGGAGAACTAGTCTTACTCAATAGTAAATCTTATAATAAAATGATAATTGTAAATTCAGTGTGGCATTACTATAAAAATCATGTACAAAAAGATCTGAGACTATATGACCCAGAAACATATCCTTGTGTACATGCGTATGTGTAAATTTAATACAGATCTTTAGATGGGGTTACATCCCAATAAACCCATTGTAAGTTGAAAATATTGTTAAATGGAAAATGTGTTTAATACATCTAACCGACCGAACATGATAGCTTAGCCTGGCCTACCTTAAATGTGCTCAGAACACCTACATTAGCCTACAGTTGGGCAAATCATCTAACACAAAGCCTATTATATAATGAAGTGTTGAATATCTCATGTAATTTATTGACTACTGTACTGAAAGTGAAAAAAAGAATGGTTGTATGGGTACAGTATGGTGTTAAGTGTATCAGTTGTTTACCCTCATGATCACGTGGCTGGCTGGGAGCTGCAGCTCGCTGCCACTGCCCAGCATCACAAGAGAACATCGTACCACATATTAATCGCCTAGGAAAAGATTAAGATTCAAAATTCGAAGTACAATTTCTACTGAATGCATTTTGCTTTCCCACCATCATAAGGTCGAAAAATCCTAAGTCAAACCATCGTAAGTCAGAGATCGTCTGTACATGATTTTACAAGCCATCACGAATCAGTTTTAGCTTTAAAGTTTAGGTTTATGATCCATTTGGAGTTAATCTTGGCATATGGTATGAGGTATAGATCAAGACTCTTCTTTTTTATATGGGTGTTTAATCATTCCAGGACCATTTGTTGAAAAGCCTACCCCTTTGCCATTGCATTGCCTTTGCATCGTTGTCGAAAATCAACTGCTCAAATACATGTAAGTCTACTTCTGAACTCTCTCCTCTGTTCCACTGATCCATGTGTCTAACCATTCACCTATACTGCGCTGTCTTGATTACTGTAACTTTATAGTTAGTTTCGAAATCAGATAGTGTGGTCCTCCAACTACTTTGTTCATCTTTCTCAACTCTTTTTTGTGGTTATTCTAGTCCCTTTATTGTTCCATATAAATTTTTAAATCAGCTTGTTTATGCCTACAAAAAGTCTGGTAGGATTTTTATTGGAATTGCATTGAAACTATAGATCATTTGGGGAAAATGGACCATCTAAATGTTGAGTACTCCAATCCATAAACATGGTATATCTTCTCATTTATTAACATCTTCTATGACTTATTTCATCAGTGTTCTGTTGTTTTGTAGTTTTTAGTATTGAAATGTTACACATGTTTTGTAAGGTTTATACCTACATATTTAATGTTTTTTTTGGTCCCACTATAAATGGTACTTTAAAGGTTTTTTCTATTTCCAAATATTCATTGCTAGTATAAGGAAGAAGTACAATTGACTTTCTACATAATGACCTTATATCCTATGACCTTGCTCAACTCACTTCTTAGATATAGTAGCTTTATTATAGATTCTTTGGGATTGCTACATAGACAATTGTGTCATCTACAAACAGGTAGTTTTGTGTCTTCCTTTCCCATCTCTATGCCTTTTCTTTTTCCGGCGTCTGTGGTTCATTAGAGATACTAGTTTTGGAATCAGGGTAAAATAAAATGCGTTAGGAAGTGTTCCTTCTATTTTCTGGAAAAGTTTGTGTAGAATTGGTATTATTTCTTCCTTAAGTGAACCCATTTGGTCCTGGAGTTTTCTTTGATGGATGGAGCATTTTAAACTACAAATTCAATTTCTTTAATAACTATAAACATATTCAGCTTATCTATTTCTCCTTGAGTAAGTTTTGGTGGTTTGTGTCTTTCAAGATATTTATTCATTTCATCAAAGTTGTCAAATTAATAGGTGTAAAGTTGTCTCTTCCTTAATTATGCTTTTGATGTGTAAAGGATCTATAGTAATATCCTCTCTTTCATTTCTAATATTTGCAATATGTATCTTCTCTTTATCATTATGTCTCTTTATACCTGAAAATATTCCTTGTTCTGAAGTATATTTTGTCTGATACTAGTATAACCACACCAGCTTTCTTTTGATTAATGTTTCCATGGTATATCTTTTTCCATCCTTTTACTTTTTTTTTTTTGAGAAAGATTAGCCCTGAGCTAACATCTGCTGCCTATCCTCCTCTTTTTGCTGAGGAAGACTGGCCCTGAGCGAACATCTGTGCCCATCTTCCTCTACTTTATATGTGGGATGCCTGCCACAGCATGGCTTGCCAAGTGGTCCCATGTCTGCTCCCGGGTTCCAAACCGGCGAACCCCGGGCTACAGAGGCAGAACATGTGAACTTAACCACTGCACCACTGGGCTGGCCCCCATCCTTTTACTTTTAACCTATTTATATGATTATATTTAAAGTGGGCTTCGTATAGTCAGCATATAGTTGAATCTTGTTTACTCATCCAATTTGAGAATCTCTAATCTTTTAATTGATATGCTTAGACCATTTCTATTTAATGTACTTATTACATGTTTTGATTAAAATCTACTATCTTCCACTAAATACAATAAAATGATAATAGTCTCTAGGTCAGTGGTTTTAAATCTCTTGTCCTCAGACCAGCTACTTTAGTAAGAACCTTCACTCTTCATGGCAACCATAACTGGATATCATCACCCACATTTACCAATGAGAAACAGAAGTTACGGGGGTGAAGAGTTCAGTTCCTGAAGTCCCAGAATTCCTGATTGGCAGCCCCAGAGTTAAAATACAGTTCTGCTTTACTTGAAAGCTGTGTTTTTCCCACCAAACAAGGCTGCCTCCCAATTAATATGATGCTCGTAAACAATAATTTTGTAAGTGGTAAGGGACTATGTAATAAAAGACAGATTAGTTTTTAAAACCTACCATCCACCTTGTTTTCTATTTGTTCCATATGTTTTTTGTTCCTTTTTCTCTTTTATCCTCTTTTCCTCCCTGCCTTTGGATTGAGTGTATATTGAGTGTGTGTGTGCGTATATATAGATATATTTTTTTATATTGTCTTCAAAGCCCACTGTATTTTTTGTTTGTTTGTTTGTTTTGAGGAAGATCAGCCCTGAGCTAACTACTGCCAATCTTCCTCTTTTTGCTGTGGAAGACTGGCCCTGGGCTAACATCCATGCCCATCTTCCTCTATTTTATACGTGGGATGCCTGCCACAGCATGGTGTTTGCCAAGTGGTGCCATGTCCACACCCAGGATCCGAACCAGTGAACCCTGGGCCGCTGAGAAGCAGAACATGTGCACTTAACCGCTGCGCCACCAGGCCGGCCCCAGCCCAGTGTATTTTAGATTCTCAATTTGGATACATCATTTCAACATGTAAACAATATTTTTAACAATGAGATATTTTACATTTTTTGATACTGGATTGAGTATTTTATGATTCCTTTTTAACTCCCCTCTTAATTTTTTATTTAACTTTTAAAAATTTTCGTGGTTGCTCTTGGATTTAAACATACACCTTTAATTAGTCACAGTCAGCTTTCAAATAATATTATCCCACTTCCCTTACAGTGTGAGAACCTTACAGCAGCAGAGTCTAAATATCTCTATCTCAATCTCTGTACTATTGTTGTCATAGATATTACTTTCACACAGGGGATAAACCCATAATACATTAATACTATTTTTGCTGTAAACAGTGTGTTATCTTTTAGACCAATTAAAAATATGGGGAAGAAAAGGTCTTTTACATTTGCTTTCACGTTAACCACTTCTTTGAGTAGAACACTCAGTCTTTTTCCAGGGAAGGAGGAATTTATTAGACTTTTGAAAAAGAACTTCCAAATATTTAGACTATCTACATTGGCAGTTTCTACTAACCTACAGAAAGTACTCAAGAGGATAACAATAAAATAAAAAACCTCTCAAGAAAACAGAAAGGACTGTTTCTAAAAAATGCTAGGAAAAGAAACTGAAACTAATGTTGGTACTAACATAATTTGTTTCATTCCCAGTGTAGACACCTCTTGATTCAAGAGCACAAGATATCTGGAGGCTTAAGAATGCTACTTTATTTACTCTACAAAAATACTTTACCTTTCATATTCGTGCAAATATTTTAAGTGTTTTACTTTAGGTTTTGTTTATTAATGTGGTCTTTAAAATTGCATGCAACATACAAAACTGATGATGGTCAGCTTTTTACTATTTGGTTGTTGTAAATTATTAGATACTTTTAGATTAGGCCTGGGTAAACTATAAAAGATAAGAAAATGTGAACGTTATTAAACAAAGGCTACGATAAAAAGTAAAATAGAAATTACCAGGCAGCGTAGATTTCCAACATGCTGAAATGAACAGGGGAAAAAATGTAATGAGTGAGCATAGAGCCAGTTAAAACATACTTCCTAGCCATGGCCACTAGATGGTGCAAATATTTTGCAAGACTAAACTGAATGACCTAAGCACTCAAAACTTAAAGGAAAATTCCCAAAGAAATGAAACTTCTTGCCTCTAGGAAGAACTGGAAATTCTCTGTGCTATTTGGGATTATAGGATGATTTGTGTTTTTGTTGTATATTTTGCTTTGTTCAGTATAAATGTTTTGACAATGTCCAGAGACATTTTAGCCTCTCTGAGTCAACGGCATCTTGCGTGTGGTACTTGAGGTGATGGTGTGATGATGATGGTATGTGTCTTCATAGTCCTAGAAATAACTTGATTCTAGTATTGCTACAGAAATAACATAAGAGTGAGTACTACAAGAAATATTCTATCCCCAAAATATTAGTAGCATGAAAAATACTAAATTTCTGATCTAATACACTAGGAGTCCTTACTGAGCAATAACGAATACTTACTCGAATTAGGGGGCCAGGAGTCCCGATATTCACTGCCTGCTTGAGTTCTGGTTGACTTGCCTTGAACCTGGGGAGCCATATAAAAATCCTAAGAATTATGATCAGTAGAGGAACTTTACCAAGAAATTTAAATCATAAAAGAGCACCTAAAATATATACTTGTCTACCCTATCTCCTTCCACAGTATATAAAATTGGACATATTCACCCTAACACTAATAACATACATTTATAAAAGGCTCTCGAGTTTCCAATGCATTTTCTCTTATATTTTTTTCATCCAATGTCAAGCTCATTCAGTGGGGAAGGGGTAAAAAATAAGCAGTAAAGAGAGGCCAGTGGGGTCAAGAACCACAATTCCTTAGACAGTTATACGGTTGCTAGGAGCAAGAGTTATCACGAACTCCTTCCCTAGATTGTCCTACCATGATGGAGAGTCCACTGAGAGGAAAACCAAAGAGAAAAGTAACTATAACCTTCAGCAGGCTCTTATATCTTTTAGCACTGCCTTCATCTAAATTAAAATTGATAAAACTAAGCTTCTTTGGGAGCTTGCCTAAGAGAAATACCAAAGAAAGAGGATTACCCTTCTTTCTTGTTTCTTCTGGGTCTCCATGACATGCAGGCGCTCCATGAGGCTGGAGATGCCCTGCTCTAAGCTGTCAATGGTGTGGTGCTGAGGATCATGGCCACTGAAGCTATTGCGCAGGCTGCGGAGGGCATCTCGAACAAGCTGCAGGTCGCTTGTCTGTGGGCAAAAATGAGGTGCTGTTGGCATGGCACAGTGCCGTATTATTAACCACAGCCAAACCGCTGGGCTTAAGAAGGTATAAGGGAGAGGACTCCAGGAGAGATCTTTTATTTTTGAGGGAGGAGGTGTCAACAGTAGGAAATTTTCCTGCATGGAAGCGGGCCTACTGTTTGCCAACTAATTCTTGATTTTGGATATCAAGTACCTCACATCTTTATATACCCAACAGATGTAAGAATTAGGAAATGGGGATAGAAAAGGCCTGGTCCACTGGCAATGGTTAGGGTATTCTTCTGGTTTTAGCTGGATGTGACAGGTCTGTACTCAAATCCTAAGAACCTACCCCTCTGTGGGTGATGGAAGCAGCTGCTTTTCCTGCCACTGGAGGGTGGAAACCATTGCTTTGAGAGTTGTGACTGTTGTAGTTGGTCACCTATAGCAGCAAGATGAAATGATGCTTGTTAGAAGGGAGAATTCCAAACCCAGATGTCCTGTCTTAGTTTTCTTCTTTACATTTATCACTTCCTGACACAGTAGATATTATGTATTTATTTAAAGTCTCTCTGTTAGGGCGTAAGCCTCACGAGTGCAGATTTTTCCCCCCTCTATCCCCAGTACTTGACACTTGGTAGGCATTGTCGAGTGCAGAATGAACAGAATGGAAACTTCAGCCTAGAGGCCCCAACTAGCCTCTGCCCGGCCACTGGAGGGCCTGAGATTACTGTGCCAGCACCTCCTGCCTTTGCTTTAGTAATAAAAAATAAGAACAATGACTAATACTTTTTGAGCTTGACACTGTGCCAGATAGATCTACCAGGACTGCATTTAGTTATTTACATGGATAACCTTACATATTCTTCATAACGGCAGAGAAGGCCACTATTACTTCAATTTTCCAGATGAGCCTTATTTCTAAGTCTCAGAAGCTAAGCAAATTAAAGTCACACAATGGTAAAAAGTGATAAAGATGGAATGTGAAACCAGATTTTCTTAGCCTTGAATCTGCACTCTTAACCCCGCATCAAATAGCCTCCCAACACACTGACCTGTGGCCTCGGCTCAGCCCTGAGTCAGAAACAGAATCTCCCTCTTTGCCCCTGTAAATGTGGGAGGGAGACCTCGAGTTGGAGGTTACCTCATCTGCCTCTCTTTTCATACAGTGAGCCAAAAGGACATCTTTGTGTTCCAGCTCCCGCTCCAGATCAACCTGCAAATCAAAGACTAAATCAGCAAAGGACGTCTTCAGGCCAGAAGGGCAGGAACGACAGTGGCTGAATATGGTCCCACCTGCTGGTAACTGGCCTCAGAGAGTTTCCGGAGTGCTTCCTCCAACTTGGCCTGATGCTGCTGAAGGAGGCGATCCTTCTGCCCCAGCTCTTTCTGCAACAGAGAGCAAGCTTTCAGACGTGTGGCAAAGCCAAGGACATCGAACAGTTCACCCTTCGTGACGCAATTTGCACCTGAGGAAAGTAGAGCCTCGAGGGGAAGTCCTTTCCCCAAGCTACACAGGAAGACATTACGCACCATAGTAGTCTGACTCAGTGCAAAGGATTCTTGGGAAGGGAACTACCATGTGCAGAAGGACCACTACATTCCCTCCATTCTAATTAGATAGAAAGGTTAAGACTGAACTGAAGTTTCCAGACTTCTAGTTCTGTACTCCTTCTCCTAGCCATGCTATCTATTCTTCAGGGTTGGAGAATCAAAGGAACACAGAAAAAGATTTCCTTGCAGAAAGGAAGGATGAGAACTGAGTACCTAAGCGCTCTTTGAACAATGCCAATAATAGGCTGCTCATAAAAGGTCCAATGGAAATCACTTCCAAACTGATATACATTCTTACTTTATATTCTCCCAAGAGCCGGTTCCTCTCATCTAGCTTCCTCTGCAGATCCACCTGCAAGAAGGATAAGAAAGAATTAACTGGCATAGAGGTATTGTCTGCCAACACTGGTAGGAAACCACCTACTTGGTAACCAGAGTTCATGCTGCCAATTATAGTATACAGCACAGAGAGGGCATGATTATAGTAAAAACACACAGCTGCTCTCCATGTCTTTAGCGAGATAATCAGACTACAGAACCACAACAATTTAGCCTCTGTCTCAGTGTCCTCAAAGTTGAAGAGCTCAAGGCCATGTAGTGTGAGCTTTTACCTAGGAACAGACATGAGTCTGATGGGGGATAAAAATAACTGCAGACACTGAGGGCAGGCATCCGGAAATAGGATAAGAGATTAGGATGGCAGACCCAATAGGACTTCATGCGGTATCCTATTGTGCTACTGGGGCTCAATGAGGTCAGAGTTCCCTCATTTAACTGACATTCTGGTTGTGCAGCTCATCTTTGTCCATATTTGCTCTCAGCAGTTCTTGTTTGAGCTGAAGAACAGATGTGTCCTGCTGAGTCAACCTCTGCTGCAAGGCATCCTGGGGGGAAAAAAGCATGCTCATTACTGTGGTCCCAATTTACCAATCAGCCAGTTATTACTAAAAGTTTTAAAGCCCTCACTGCATATCAGCATTAGTTCTGGTAAACTGGGAGACAAAAGGACTGTAGGATCTTGCCACAAGGTGATAAGCAGGGATTCTTTTGTCCTCTTCCAAGACACTAGCATCTAAAGGAAAATCCTATGCGTTGTCCTACCAAGCTGATGAAACCTGATTTTTCCTTCACCTAATACTCACTCCCACCCTCCACTGTATTCCTGAAAGCATGATGCCCCAGAGAGCAAATGCCTTTGAGATCACATAGACCTACATTCAAATTACAAGTCTACCACTTACTTTCATGACAGTGACCTTGGACGGTGCACCCTCCTTCCTCCCATCCTGGCTTTCTAGTCTATATCTTGGGCATATAAAATACTCAATCTACATGAGGTTTTTTTCCTTCTTCTTCTTTGCCAAAACCCCATTTCCTAGAGGGCTGGGCCCTATCGCGGCCCGCCATATGTTCATGTAGGATCCCTGGAATTCTCCCGCCCTGCCGTCCAGAGCCTGCTCCTGCCCTGCTTCCATTGCCTTCCAATGCCTAGTCTGGACCAGGACTCGGAATCTACTTCCATGCTCAGAATTGTTCTTGGATTGATGGTTCCTCTTCCCGGTGACCTAGGATCTTACCAGCTTTAGGCTATCTTTCTCTCAGCCTGGACCCTCTTGGCTCCTATCACACCTAAGAAAAGGTGGGTTGCACATACTTACTTAAAAGTGTCTGCTGTAACACATTCCTCCAATCTTGGTGACTTCAAATCGAACTAATGGACTGGAGCTGCATTACAGTATATTTGCTCTGCCTTTTCTCTCTTTACAGACTGTAAAGAAATGGTGCAGACTCTGGAGAATATGGGAGCCCATTCTAAATATGCTGTCTGCCATGACAGTAGATGGCAAAGGTAGTGTAAGGTGCCCTTGGCATCAGCAGTTCAGAGGAACATTTCCCAAAGTGTGCACCGTGGGCTCTTAGTAAGTGTTGCATGGGAGACAAAGTATGTCTGTGGCTAACAATTCTAAACTTTTTTTAGGCCAACCTCTTTATGACAGACCCTTCTCAGGACCTTTAATATGCTATTATTCACTGTAACTCTTCAAACATGTAGGGCATTTCTCAAACTTATTTGAGCATGAAACATACTTGCTTTCTGAAGTATCTCAAGGGACTAAGGCTACAGGACATACTCTGGAAAATGCTGCTGTTACACTCTAGTTCAGCCCATAAATGGGAGCGTAGGGAAGGAGAAAAGCAGCAGCTGAATAATAACTTTGTCCACTTCTAGGTATTTATTCAGCAGATATACTCCTGCTTGGGTGAAATAACATATATTCAAGGTTATTAGCTAGATCACCGTTTGTATTAGCAAAAGACTAGAAATAACCTAAAAGACTATCACTAAGAACTGATTAACAAATTATCATATATACAAATACTGGAATACTATGCAGCCAAAAAAAGACCTAAGAAGGTCTTTATTTACTGAAATAGAATGATCTCCAAGATATTCCTAAGTGAAAAAAAGCAACATGCCAAGCTGTATTTATTTATACTATTTATATTTATCTACTTATAGTATTTATATTATTATTAGGGGGAAGATTATATACATACATAATTGTTCATAACTGATAAAGTTACCTCCAGGAAAGAGAACTAGGTGACTGGGTGCACAGGGCCAGAAGGCAGCCTTTTCAAGGATTATCCTTTTGTACCTTCTTAACTTTAAACCATCTCAATGTTATTAACTATTCAAAAACTAAGTAAATTACAATTATTTATTATTATTATTATTATTTTTTTTGGTGAGGAAGATCAGCCCTGAACTAACATTTTTTGCCAATCTTCCTCTTTTTGCTTGAGGAAGATTGCCACTGAGCTAACATCTATGCCCATCTTCCTCTACTTTGTGGGTCGCCACACAGCTTGATGAACAGTGCATAGGTCCACACCCAGAATCCGAACCTGCAAACCCCAGGTCGCTGAAGCTTGAACTTAACCGCTGTGCCACCAAGCTGGCCCCATAAATTGCAATTTTTTAAGAGGACATTCTTCTTTAGAACTGAAGAAAACTCATAAAAAACTGAAACTTAAGAAAGCTGTAAAAACAGACTGTTTTTACATATAGAAACAATCAAGGTGGTACTGAGAGAAGTGACAGCACCACGAGTCATAACTACCAGAAATAAGCCTCAGCAAAACAAAGGTATATTCCTCAACATGCCTCACTCCCCATTCACAAAGCCCTCTCTTTACTAAGAGCACAGGGCCTGTTAAAGACCCCGGCAAATGTATACAAGAAAAGACCACAGGCCCAACTATCCTCCTAGTACCACTCTCACCGGCAGACTACTTTACCTCGCAGAGAGCTTATTTAAAGAGTTGAACGTCTTCTTTTTTTTACCTTTATTCCCTGTAAGTTTCTGGCTTCTTGTTTGCATTTCAGCAACTCCTTCTGCAAACCAAATATAGTTAAATCAGATGGTAGCATCTGGGTTGCTTCAGAAGCATTACCTCATTCTGTCAGTAAGAACACAAAACTCAGATAACCATTCTAAAAATTAACCCTCTACTGAGGCAGAAAGCCAGTCTGGTCTAGTAAACAGTACAGGCTGACCCACACAAACAAGAATAGGACCCATTCCATTCTTTCCTGAGGCACCCAGACTCAGCTGCCCAGGTAGAGAAGAGTCTTGCTGAGAAAGAAGATCCCAGACATTCCCACGGGCCCCCCTTCCCATATTTAGCAATCTTCATGGCAGGAACACTTAAACATAATAATCTAAATCCCTCTCACTGAAAAATATATGTCATATCTTAATATGTCTATCCCCAATGTCATTAAATAATTATCTCAGTTTTTAATATTCAGCAAAGGGTTAGAGTGCTTCTGATTCTCCAAGAGGGTATTGTTCTTTATGGACTAAATAAAAACACACGTAGCACAATAATGAAATATTCACAATAATGAAATGAAAAATGAAATAATGAAGTAATTAAACTTACAATAGATTAAATATATGTGTATGATTGTCACTAGGAAAGAGATTTTAGGAGAGGGACACCCATAACCCAGACCCCACTCCCTTCTTTACCTAATGCATCACATCAAGGTTTGGAATTAACATGTCTAAAATGGGGATTCTTAACCTGGACTCTACTATGGGCTGGAAAGTTATTCAAATAAAAATTCAAGTCAGTGAGTGTGTGTCCATGCACTTCGCATATTTCTGGGGAGAGGGTTAATGGCTTTAGTCACTTACGACTTCAAAAAAGTCAAGACCCACTAACCTAAAAGGATTCTGGGAAGTATTCATTAAAAAAAGACCATATTGGACTATAGTTAATAATACTGTACTGTATATTTGAAAATTGCTAAGAGAACAGATCTTAACAGTTCTCATGACAGGAAAAAAGATTTGTAACTATGTGTGGTAATGGATGTTAACTAGACTTACTGTGGTGGTCATTTTGCAACATATACATCTATCAAATTGTACACTCAAAACTAATAGAATGTTTTATGTCAGTTATGAAAAAAAGACCATACTGATATTAGATCCATTTTTTATTTTAATTGAAAAAGAAAAACAAGGAAAGATTTCAAACATATAGAAAAGTATAACCAATAATGATACAGATACCTATTACTCACCACCAAGATTAAAAAGATGTTACTTTTTTGCCATATTTAGGACATATCTCTCTTTCAATTACAGACGTAATACAGATACAGCTAAAGTCCCAAGTCAGCATCCCTTCCCCTGTCCCCATTAGCATTCTGATGCTGGTGGGTAACATTCCCTTAATTTTTTTCAAAGGGTAAAATGTGCACGTCCTGACATACCTTTAGGTCCTGATTCTCCTCCATACTCTGATCCAGACGACTTTGGATTATAATCTGAATATAAGGCAAAAAGAGAATGCCATGAAATTCAGAGGCCATTCATTCAAGAGATATTTATAGAGTACTTACTAGATGCCAGCCCTGTGCTGTGGATACAAAGAAAAACAGGAAATAGGGGAAGCACATGCCCAGCCAGGGTGGTGCAGATAGATGAATCTGGATAAAGTCGGGAATGAGTATGTGTGTGCTGGGTGCAGGGGTTGGGCAAGGGGAAAGAGAAATGGCAAGAGATGAAGTTGGAGAGGAAACAGGGGCCAGATCATGAAAGACCATGAAGGCAACGGAGAATCCATAAAAAGTTTTAGGCAAAAGGATGACAAAATGAAGTTTGCCTTGAAGGTAAATTATTCTCGCTATTTTATAGAAAATAAATGAGAGGAGGACAGGAGAGGCATCAGGAAAACCAGTTAGGAGGCTGAGAAAATACTGAAGACCTGAATTAAGGTAGTGGCTGTAAGAAGGGAGAAAACTGGATAAAGATATTTAAAAAGTAAACTGACAAAACTTCGTGACTAATTGGATGTAGAGGGAAGGGTCAAAAGGATTAAAGGATGATATTCAGATTTCTGTTTTGCGTATTTGAGTAGATGGACAGTGCTAACAAACAGAATCGAAAAGGACAAGCAGGGCCAGCGCAGTGGCGCAGCAGTTAAGTGCGCACGTTCTGCTTTGGCGGCCCGGGGTTTGCTGGTTCAGATCCTGGGTGCGGACATGGCACTGCTTGGCACGCCATGCTGTGGTAGGTGTCCCACATATAAAGTAGAGGAAGATGGGCATGGATGTTAGCTCAGGGCCAGCCTGCCTCAGCAAAAAGAGGAGGATTGCCAGTAGTTAGCTCAGGGCTAATCTTCCTCGGAAAAAAAAAAAAAAAGGAAAAGAAAAGGACAAGCAGTTTTGGTGGTGGGGAGAGAAGGAAGAGAAAAGTTGTTTAATTTAGGACTCATTGAAATTGAGATGCTCATGGGACATATAAGTAGAGGTAATCAACCAGCAGTTGCACACTGCATATACAAATCCAGCACTCCATAGACAGAGCTGAGCTGGAAATAAATATTTGAGAGGCAACATCTGAATCAGATGGGAAGTGAATGAAGCTATGAAGGTGAATGAATAAGACAGAAGAGGGCCCAGAGTGGGACCCTGAGGAGCACCAACATTTAAGGTACAGGCAGAAAAAGATAAGCTTCAAAGGGGACCTGAATGTAAATTCTATGAGGACAGGGTCTTAGGTCTGTCTTGTCATTGGCACAGCTCCAGCACCTTGAAACAGTGCCTGGCACATAGTCACCACTCAATAAATATTTGTTGATGAAAGAAAGAAAGAAGGAAGGAAGGAGACAGAGAGAGAGAGAGAAAGAAAAAAAGAAAGAAAGGGTAGTTAAAGATACATGAGGAAAACCAGGAGAGTTGGAGTCAGGGAAGAGAGCATTTCAAGAAGGCATGGTAGGGGGCCAGCCCGGGGCATAGCGGTTAAGTTTGCGCACTCCACTTTGGTGGCCCAGGGTTTGCAAGCCCGGATCCCAGGTGCAGACCTACACACTGTTCATCAAGCCATGCTGTGGCAGCATCCCACATACAAAATAGAGTAAGATTGGCACAGATGTTAGCTCAGGGCCAATCTTCCTCACAAAAAAAAAGAAGAAGAAGGCACGGACATGTGTATGGTGATGGATGGCAATTTGTCTTTGGGTGGTGAACATGATATAAACACAGAAATCAAAATATAATGACGTACACCTGAAATTTATATAGTTATAAACCAATGTTACCTCAATAAAAAAAAAAGAAGGAGGCACAGACAACAGTGTCAAATGCTAAAAATAAAATACATAAACCAGATTATTTAGTGTCTAGTCGGAAAAGAAGGGGCTCACCAATTGTTCCTCAGGATTGACTCCTGGTTCACAGAGGGCCAAGGGCCTCTCCTGTTCATCTTCAGGTAGGGATCCATTGAGGAGTAAGGCCTGAATAACCACAAAGGCAGAAGGAAACTTAACTCCCATCAGATGACAGAGGCTAGAGTTTGGCTTGGTAAACTCATTCCAAATTGAAAGCACAACCAGGCTTCCTCTAGAAATCTCCTTGGTAAGTTTTGATCCCTAGACACCTCCAATTGCTCATCTCGGGTCTATCTGGGGTTCCTTTTGTCAGGCCCCTGCTCTCGGTTTCTCTCATCTTTCCAGATGCACCTGAATCCTCTGCGCCAAGGCTCCTTGGCCCCGAAAAAAATGTAAAAATAAACTCTCCTTTCAGAAGTGACGTTTCCAACCAGAGCTGTTCAAACTGAACTGTACCGGCTAGAAAGTGAACTAAAAGCAGTGTGGCATTATCTTGGTTTAGAAAAGTTTATCACAATGAATTATTTGGAATACATTTGGCATATTGACTTCGGTTTTTTAAATTTTTGTTTGCTTTAATAATTCTGCATTTTTACTCTCAAAAGCAACCTGGATAGAACAAGAAGGAAAACATATTTGCAGAGACACGTCTTCATTTCAACTCTTCACACTAGGCTTTGTTTTTATTAGAATATGGGGGGGCGGGTGAAGATTTACCCTGAAGCTAAGGAAGCTGAAGCCTCAGAGCTCCCCCCATGCACTGTCCCTTCCAAGGCCCTACATCTAATATTGTGTTCCTAATCTGTAATCCTATTGTTAAAGAAGGCCCCGAAAATCGTCTATTTTAGGACTCACAAAACTTGGATCTACCCCTGCAGGTAGGTATTACGAGATCTATCAGTTCAGTGAAAGATTTAAAAAGTGTCCCCGTTTTATATCACGACATTTTCTCAATCCAATCAACAAGATGAGTTACAGAGGTTTAATCCTGTCGCAAGTGAGAGAACACAAATTACATCACAAACGTTGGTATATGAAAACAGTTTAAAATCCAGCCACTGGTTGGCCTACTAAGCACTGATTAATAATAAGATTTTAGTAAAACAAATTAACTTGATTATCCCATGGAGTTGTAGCAAGAGGTATAGACAAGTATAAGAAGCCAAAGGGGGCCTGGCCCTGTGGCCTAGTGGTTCAAGTTCCACACGCTCTGCTCCAGTGGCCTGGGTTCACGGGTTCAGATCCAGGGTGCAGACCTACTCCACTCACCAGCCACGCTGTGGAGGTGTCCCATGTACAAAAGAATAGAGGAAGATTGGCACAGATGTTAGCTCAGGGCTATCCTCAAGCAAAAAAAAAAAGAGGAGGCTTGGCAATGGATGTTGTTAGCTCAGGGTGAATCTTCCTCACCAAAAGGAAAAAAAAAAGCCGCCACAGGGCTACAGGTTGCTAAGGGAGGGCACGTTACAGAAATACCGACTCTACAGGCAGTGTTCAATGGGCTCTAACTAAGGCATACTAATAAGTCAGAAATCCTGGATGTGGCTTAGCATGCAACTTGTTCATCACTGAAAGAGTTAAGCAGCCCAGTGGATGCTGTGAACCCCATTGTATTCTATAATGGAACTGAATTCTCATTGTGATCATGTGGCTGCGAATTAAAACTCCTCTGTTTGCAGGGAATATTAGGATGCTGACTTTCTGCCTGTAGATTCTCTTCTTTTTCTGTCTAATCTGCCATCGGATTTCTCCCAGGCTGAAAAATGCAAACCCAACTGAAAGCCAATTGATGGATATCTATGCTCACATAATGCAAATGATCCTGGGAAAGACCTGGTTGGGTGGAATCCCAAAGTTCCCCACGCTTTCACACCTCCTACTAAAGGACAGCACACAAAAAACATTCCATTAATTAAAACCATTCCTTAATGGGGTGGCAGAAAAGGGATCTAAAAGGCAGACATTTTAAAAATACAGAGCAAATGGGGGAAAATCAACAACTCTCCTTGGGAATGTTTAGGCAGTAAACACTCCTACAACCCTCCTCAGTGCCTGGGGCATATATTATGCAAATTGTTTTACCCCAGCACCAATCCCCTTTTCTCTTTGGGAACCCTTTGTGTCCGCACCCTGTTGCTGGCTGGCTGGGAGCACGCCCTCCACCGCCTGCCGGCTGCCAGAGCCACTCACATAATGTGGGCTTTGTTTACGTGTCCATAAATATTTGACAATTCAGAAGCAGTGCAGTTCCTAGCACAAAAAGAAAAGAATATTCCTAGGCAATTTCAGGGTCATCAGCACTCCACACGGGCTCCCCTAAAAAGGGACAGATGCACAAAGACAGAGGACTTGGGGGGTCGATCGGGGTAGGAACTAAGCCAAGTGGGTCAAACGGCCTCTGGGGGAGATTTGCTGAGCTGGCACTGAAGGTATAGGAAAACCTGAAGGGCTCTGTGGCTCGAGGAAAAGTTCTTCTACCTGATCACCGTGGTCAGCATCCATTTGCAAATGCAGCGGGACTGAGCTGAATCCCTCAGCTAGACTCAAATGGAAACCTGCGGCATTACTGGCTCTTCCACCCCTTTTGCTGAAGAATTTCTAGGAGAAAATCCCTGACTCTTCACAGTGCCATTCTTTGGTGAACGTTGCAATGGCAGGTCTGCAGCTGCAGAGAGGGGAGAAACCCACCTATGAAGCCAAGAGCCAGAATAAGGCTTTGTAGGGGTCAATAAGGGCTCCCAGGCTTGCAGAAATCCTAACAGCTGTGCTATAAAAAGAGTCCATAAAGTCCATTTAAGAGTGCCTACATAGAAGGAACTTTCTGCTCATTGTATACTACTCCCTCCATCTAAACTCCCCATTCAACTCCGACCTCATAGACAACTCAGTTTATTTTCAGCTGATACTAGTGGCTTAAGAATAATAATCAACTGGTGCACCAAAGACAAACTACAAGGGAGAGAGCTACCTGTAATCCTGATATCATTTTCTTGGCTTCCTCCATTTCTTTTTCTAAGTGTTCTTGTTGTTCCAACAGCTGTTCTTCCCATGAAGTCTCCAGATAGGTTCCCGGGCTGCCCGGTCGCCAGTCGCGGGATAATGGAGAGTCTGTCTCCTCTGCAAAATGAAAGGAAGGAGTAGAGTTCATGTTGAACAAAAGTGAGGTTCCAGCAGAAAGTGTTCACAGTCCTCTGCGTTCATAGGTTCAGGTCACCTGCCTTCTGAACTTGTCCTCGTTGCAGAAACTGGACTCTCCACCAGGGGGGGGTTGTGAGACATAAAGAAACCATTCTTAACTCCAGGCTCTGGAGAGCAACACTTACTCTGTCCGGGACATCTATCCTCTGTAGAATCTTTAGGAAGCAGTAAGACTCCCTCTTTGGGAGTCTTGGTATGGGACACACATTTTACTCTTAATTCTCCAGAACTGGCATTCCCAGAGCTTGATTCTGCCAGGTACCAAGAGGGGAGCTGTCAGGTGCAATGAAAACAAAATTCCTGTTTGTTGCTCTGGAGCTTCAGAGGGGAGACCTCAACTCAACCTTCCTTTGGCCATTCTGTCATAACTGAACCCTGTCACATTTAAGTTGTGTAAATCACACAGGAAACAAACCAGTAAAAGCACACTCGCACAAATTGTTGGATCTCTCTCAGGTTTTATTTTCCTACCCTTATAGTCTCTTTGCTCTGATCTCATTCATAAGAATGAATATAAGTACACTCCTTCAGGGTTGTCGGGAAGATTAAATGAGATAACTTACATGCAGGGCTCCGTGGTGCCTGGCCCAGAGCAGGCACTCAATAAATGCTCTCCGTCTCCCTCCCCAGGGTCCCATGGTTACCGACTCAGTAACATGACTGACACTTTGGTACTAACACCAGGGCTAGAGGGGGAGCAGAGCAAGAAAGAATTTAACTCCAGTTTTTCTTCTGAGGGCTTCGGTTTCATTCATCCCTCATAGGTGAACAAAACTCTATCTAAATCACGTGCTTTGCCTCTTCCGTGCTTCCCTCTGTGTTTATGCAAGAAAAAGCAGAGTGATTGAGACAGAAGAAGAAGTCGTCTAAACAAAGGGAACTCTCTGTGGTCCCTTCTGTGGTCCTCATACCAGGCCTGCTGTAGACCTGCTCTCTACCGTATGGTCTCACAGACACCTCAGCTCCTACTACGTATTCCTGGCCCCAGTTTAAGTTAGGAAGTACTGAAATGATCTGTATAACACAGAAGTAATAAAACTGTTGACTTGACTAAGGCTTCTGACGGTCCCAAAGTCATTTCCTAATTTATAGCAGCCAGCTGATGAACAGCCTGTCTATGCTGCTGCAGAACTTTTGACAACCAGGACATCAGAAGTGACATTCTGTAAGAGGATAACCACACGAGTTGGCTCCAAAGCATTAGAGTCCTCTAGAACTGACGCCGCACGCACAGACTATGCAGAGGGAGAAGGCCAGGGAGCTAACAGGTAGATAGTCAGGACCCCTAAACTCTTCAAGCCGAGGGCTGTTTCTTGAGCCAACTAGGCAGGCTGAGAAATAGTACCTGTTCTGTTCTCTATTCCTTCAGAGGGAATAATCACAAAATCTGCCTTCTCTTCTGACTGGGTTATAATGGATTCGCTCTTTGCACTGTGGATAGGACTGGGTGAAGTCAGGCTGTGATCAAAAGAAAAGAAAGAGAAACAATTATTATGAACACTTGTTTAGAAGCCAAACTTTTCATAATTTATCCCCGAAAAATGTTCTTATTAATCTTACTCCTATTGCCTAACACAGAACCCCAATAAGAACAAATATTTGTCGAATGAATGAATATGAACTGATTGAATGAATGAAATGTACATTGAATGAATGAATGACCCAGTCCTAGGAAGCCTTTTCCACAACAAGGCTACCTTTAAGCCTAATTCATTGAAAAGAGATTGATCAGAAGTATGGGTAATCTAGCATTTTAAAGAACTCCAAGTTTGGTGTTGTTTGGTTGGGTTTTTTTTTTTTACTTACCACCACCACCATCCCTGGGCCCAAGTTCAGAGACTGATGACTTCATGTCTTAGTAGCTTTGGGAGCTAGAAGGAAAATCTACTTCTAATACATTGATCTTTCACAGACACAAGCAATACCAGCAGAGTAATCATGACAGATCAGCTCTGGGCAGATCCCAAAGGAGGGGGCAGTGTGGAGGGTGCCTCACGGGGTAGAAATCGCTGGAGTGTGAACAGTGTCAGGCTGAGCAAAGGGGCAGTGATATATTAACAAAGCTAGGATGTGATAAGGAAAAGGCTAATACATCAAAAGGGGAAAAGACCCGTTAGGGGATGGTAAAGGTTTACTTGATTTACTCCCATCAAACAGTTATTTACATCTCTGCCACAGTATTTCAAATTGTCATCAGAAACTTCATGACAGTTCTTGAGTTATGCTATAACTACTAGCCTTGGAAGGAATTGTTCAGATTTTTAGGAAAGTGGAATTTTAAGTCTCCAGAACAACAGCAAATCTACAAGACAAGATGGGAATGTAAGGCCAATGCTTCCACCCGAAGAGCCCTTCTTTGCATCACACCTTGAGAACATCAGCACCGAAACAATCTCAGGGGCTGTGGGGTCTGCAGACCCAGCTCCCTCTCAGGAATTCTTTCCAAATCCATCACCCAGACAACAGTGAAAGTGTCTAGGATTCACTGACCCACTTAATGTGCCCCCGAAGTCTCCCAGGCTAATCCTCACAGCCACGATCAGGAGTTAACATTTTGTCTTCCTAGAAACCAGTAAAAACAAGAGCCAAGCACCATGGAGGTAGCCAGAGATTTTAAACCCTCTGAAGCAGCCTGAGGACCAGCGTTTCATCTTCCTCACTGTCCAGAGTTTAAGGGCTTGGTAGGAATGACTCCAACTAGTAATACATTCTCACCCCTATTAGAACCTCAGAAAAAATTTCAAAGTTTTTTGCTTCTTCAAATTAAAGAAAGTCACTTAACCATATCTATAGATCTATAACCCAAACAGGCAAGAGAGGTGGAAAGCAGCAAGAGGTGGTATTTAGAAAAGATAACTGCTTTATAGAACTCTCTTATCCATCTTTCATCACTTAGGCAATCTGACTTACAGACCAATATGCATTAGCTGCTGGAAAAGCACTAGTCTAAGGGTACTATGTCATTTATAAGAACAGATTTACGACTGTTCAGGCCTCAGCATTGGTCTTCTTACAGAAATAGGGATCCAAGTGCAGAGATGCCTGCAACGGCTGCTCCTCTTTGGGAAATAATCAGACAACACTTTCTCAGCTGACAAGGTGCTATGGTTGTCATGTTCCCCTGCCTGCATTTGGCTGGACCACGGTTGGCATGTGTGAGACGAAGGCGGGTGGGGTGGGAGGAGTAGTGTGAACCTAGGATGCTGGAAAACTGCTTTCCTAAAAGCAGAGACGCATGCTTAGCTCCACCTTCTCCCTCCTAAGTGAGCTGTCGCCCATATAAGGGCAAAAGGAGGCGGATGTCTGCATATCCAACCCCACTGGGGGAGTGGCAGAGCAGCCAAAGGAAAACAACATTTCCCTTTCTTGAATTGAGGCTGCCAGTATGTGAGGCCACAGAGAGGTAAGACGGTGAAACTAGATGGCCAGGTCAAAGGATGAAGGACCTGAGGAAGAAAAATCCTGAGGCACAGGTCAGAGCAGGCATCACGGCTGCCTCCCCAAGAACCTCACTGGATGAGGATGGGGCATTAAAGCCTCTGCCTCAAGTCAGAGAAAAGTATTTTAATGCTAATTAATTATATCATTTAGGCTCTCCTTGATTAGCTTAAAAACCCTATTTTATAAACAGGTAATCCCCTACTTCCCATCATAATCCTCTCAAGTCAGGGAACAACAGATTGCAAATCAGGTCCCCGTGATACGTTTCTTAATTCTCACAGGTGTAACATCTCTCCAGTCTTAACTTATTAGACAGGCAACCCCCAGCTAGATACTTCCATATTAGTCAAATCAATTTTTTTTAAATGAGTAATGAGTGATAAGAAAGAGAGTCCTTACCCCCCTTCCCCCAAAAAGAGAGTCCTGTTCTCTCCTTGTCTCCCTTAGCAGAGACAAGACAGGGTAAAGTGCCACTCCTCCTTCCCTATGCTGGCTCCACCGTCCGAAACCCACTGTCTTTTATAGTGCTAACCCCAGGCCAGCAGCCTGTTCTCCCTAGTATAGCGCCCCCACCCATCCCCCTCTGTCTCTGGCCAACAGAATGCTCAGTCCTGGCCCTGCTCCCACCCATGCCCCCCACCTCCAAAGCCAAAGTGGCCTCAGCTCACCATTTGACTTGCGTCCCTCCCATGGTCCCCCTCCTGGCTCCGGCTTCAGCAAGCCTGCTTCCCTGGGTGAAGCGGGAGGCTGAGAGTCACAGCGCTCCCAAATTCGGGCATGTCTCCCCGCGCTGGGGCCCGAAGAACGACTCTACGGGCAGGCCAACTACCAGAGCTGCTTGCCCCTATCGCGGGAGAGAGTAGGAAGGACAGAGAGGCAGGCGTCACGGCCCCAGGGACAGGGATGCTCCCGGGTCTGAGGCGCGCTGTCCCGGCGGCTCAGACACTGCAGCAGCCTGGCCTCGGCGGAAGCTGCCTCCCCTCGCGGGCTGCGGGTCCCTGGCAGCGGCATCGTGGTCTCCGCGGCCGCGCGGCTCCGGGCATGCTCCCGGGCGCAGGCATCTCAACCCATCTCCGACCGGGGGCAATGATCCCGCGGCTCCAGCTGCGCGGTCGAGTCGGGGCGGCGAGCGTGCGGACGATCCCGGCTCCGCGCCGCCTCCCTGGTCCCTCCCTCCGCTCCCTTCTCTTCCCCTCCGCCCCCCTCCCAGGCTGTCACATGCGGCCAGGCAGCGCCGGGCTCGGACCCAGGCGGACGCGCGGCGGGCCGGCCGAGCTCTGGGCAGGGGCAGGGCGAGGGCGAGGGCGAGGGCGGGGGTCACGGGCGGGGTGGGGCAGGGGAGGGGCCGCCGTTCCGCAGAATCCCGAGGAGGGTCTCTGGTCCTCGTCCTAAGAACCCCAGAACTGAAAACGCTGCCTTCTCTACTCTGACCCTTCCCTTCGTGGACAACGAGGTCGGGGCAGGTCTATCCTGGCTCCTTACGGGAGGGACTCTTCCCCGGAAACCCGTCGACCGCCTATCTCCTCCCACCTTCCCCTCGGGCGTTTCATGTGTTCTTTTTTTCCCAACTAAGGATCATTTTGCTTGGACACAGTGAGAGGCTGGCCCGAGGCTGGTCTACGTAGGAAGCAACAGGAGCGCTGGATTTCGCCAGGATGTCTCGAGGAGCAGGGGGAGAGGATTAAACACCGGGGCTATCTTTCCTATCTTCTCATCCCCGGGTCTCCTGGCCTTCATGGGTCACCGGGCCATTAGGTGGGCTTCCCCTGAGGAAGGGGATGGGTGGGCAGAATGTTCCAGAGCCTGCTGGGTCCCAGGGAGCTCACCGAGGTAAAGGCAAGGTGCTGACCGAGCATCCCAGAGAGGTGAGTGAGGAGTGGGGCTTAGAAGAAAATGACAAAATCAAGAAGCAGTGAAGGACAGAAAGGGAAATGCAAACTATTCTCTGACCCCTCTCCTGGAAAACTGTCACGGTCAGCCCACTGCAGCCCCATTTCCAGTGGATCTCTAATTCACTCTCTCTCTCTCTCTCTAACTCTGGCAGGCACCAGAGGAGTCAAAGGCCTGTACCCATGCAAGAAGCAACAGATCTCATCATACAATGAAACATCCTTTGATTCTGTACCAAGTGATAGTCTCCACAGCAAGCAAGGAAGAAATGGCTTAGATTCGTATTGAAAACACACCTATTGCTTAACAAGTACAGGTTTTCCTTCTGGGGTCTTCAAACTGGATAGGGGTGATGGTTGCACAACATTATGAAAGTACCAAATGCCACTGAATTGTACACTTTAAAATGATTAGTGGTTAATTTTATGTTGTGTGAAATTTATAAACAAAAAAGCACATCTATTAGATATGAAAATTAAAGGAAACTGCATAAGGTTACCAGTATATTAAAACACTGGAAAGAATTCCATGTGACCTTGATAAATTAGAAAATGGTCCATCAAACTAAGATGGAATTTCATGAGGAAAAGAAATCATAAGAAGAAAACAAATACACATAAGATATATGTAAGACAAAGAACAATTAGGCTTAACAAGAACAGACTAAACTGGGTTGGGGTAAGAGAGAAAAGGTCGTAAGAGCATAAATTAAATGTGACTCAGCAATGAAATGAAGTTAGTAAATAAGCTAACATGATCTGGGGATGTGTTTACAGGACCATGATTTACATGAGCCAGGAAAGCAGTCTTTTTCTGCCACTGCACTTGGCATTGATCAGGCTTTCATTAGAGCACTTTGTCCTGTTTTGGTCTCTGCATTTGGCTCTAAGGGATATAGACAGCCTTTCAGCTAGAGTCACAAACATCATTGGCCCACTCAAATGCATACTAATCTGCCACAATTCCCAGCCCTATAAATGAAAGTTGGAAACATTTTAATGCTCTCAGACAACTCTGCCCCATTTTTTCTCTAGTTTTATACAGCTTCTCAAGACATAACTTAGAGTTACACTCAGGCGCAAAGACAATGCAGTAAAACTAGCTCTCAAAAACAATGGCAGCTGAGACGCATTGGGCTGGAGGTCACAGTCACGCCCCCACGTGGACACAGCTAAGCACTGGCACTGGGGCTCTGCACAAAGCTTCCTTATGTGGGAAATTTACCAACACCCCACCCCACCCTCCCGCCAGCACAAAACCGCAAGGCAGTGCTGAAGGCTCCCCTTTTAAAGCCAAATACAAACTGAGGGAAAGAGAAAGGGCTTAGGAGCCTTACTGCCTGCTGTGTTGCTGCTTGAAACCGAGAACCCTGAGAATCCCCAGGAATTCAGCTTTTAGCCAGGACTGTAGTGGAAAGAATCTGAGGCCACAGTTACCTGGAGCAGCTGGACTCAGACGGGGACCTTTGCTGCCCTTCGTACTGCTGCACCAGGGCTCGCACGCTCCAGTACGGATTCTCAATCTCCTCGTCCATGCTGCTGTTCCTAAAGTCAGGGGGCACCAGCAAGGAGAGGGTGTCAGTCTTTCAGTTCAGGCCAACTCAACAGGTACTGATAGACAGCCCCTCTGTGAGCACTATGGAAATAAGATGAATAAGGCAAGCCCCTGCCTTGGAGACACTTGAAAACTAGTAGGGAAGAGAGACATAAAAACAAGTAATTTCACCAATCTTTGCAACACCTCAGGGTCATGCTCTCTCTCACCAGACACACAACCCCCAAAGTGTTTCCTGCATGACTCTCCAGAACAGCTTGGCCTTTAGGATACATTAGGTAGAGACTCCCCAGATGTACTGGACCACTGCTCCCACATATCTCCCAGTGAAGAAGACACATACTGAAAATTCTGGGCACCAGAGCAAAAGATTACATATATGATTTCTTTACTTTCTGCTAAGTACAAAATAAACACTGCTGTAAAAAGGGCTTTTCTTTTGGAGCGCCCTCTCCAACCTCCACTCCATGCTCTTTTCTGCAATGTGGAGCTGTTTAGGTGATATTTCCACCCACTGCATCATTTAAGAGGAGAAATATCAGAGAGAAGGACAAGTTTCCATCCCTCGCCTCTACCCTTACCTCTGTCTGTATCGAAAGACATCGCGTCCTGACCGTGACATATCATGACACACATCGGCCAGAGCGGCAGCTGCTCCCTGGGCCACGGCAGTGGCACAGTGTGGCTGGTGACTCTGCAGAGGGGCTCTGGAGTCCCGTCCTTGGCTCACCGTCCTACTTGAGCCAGGTTTGAAATGAGCTGCCAAGGCAAGAACCAGCCTCATGATAGACTTCAGGTTTCCTTCCACAATATCTGAGGGGCAGAACAGACCAAGAGGTCCTAAGAAGGAGGCAGAAGGCTGAGGACTTACTCATTTAATACGTATTTGCTAGTGACACAGGTAAACAAGGCAGTTAGACCTCTGTCCTCACACGGCCACATTCAACAGGGAGAAAGAAGACTTAAAAGCAATTCCAATAAAGCACAATAACGTGTTATGGTAGGAGAAGAACAGGATTCTTTGGGAGCTTAGAGTAGAGGCATCTTGTCTAGTCTAGAAGGCTCAGGGAAGGATTTCTAGAGGAAGTGAGTTCTAAACTGAGACTTGGTTGATTGAAAAGTGGTTTATCAGATGAGGGAAGACAAGGTAAAGGGTATTCCAAGAAGAGGGGACAGCAGGCATGAAGAGGTGAAAAAGAGCATGACCTACTGGAGCTGTGCTGTCCAATAGGGGAGCACCAGCCACATGTGGCTACTGAGCCTTAAAAGGTAGCTATATTCTGAAGTGAAGTGTGCCATAAGCGTAGGACTTAGCGCACAAAAAAATAGAACTAAGAAATCTCATTAGCCTTAGTACAAAAAATAGAATGCAAAACATTTCCTTCATAGTTTTTTATATTGATTACATGTTGAAATAATATTTTGGGTTAAATAAAATGTTATTAATATTAATTTCATCTTTTTTTCAATGTGACTGTTAGAAATTTTTAAGTTACCTATGTGAATCATATTATATTTCCATGGCACAGTACTGTGGTAGAACTGAAAGAAGTTTGGCAGAGCTAATGCTCAAAGTGCAGGGAGAGAGGGTGAAAGATGAGGGGGGTGAATCAGAGGTCAGGTCATAAAGGGCATGGTAAGCCACAGGAAGGACCGTGGAGTGCATCCTAAGGGTCCTCGGATACAGAGGACTGGCATAAGCAAATGTTCTCTTAGAAAGATCGTTCCGGCTGCAGTGTGGAGAGCAGACAGGAAGGGAAAAAAATTGATGCAGTGGGACTAATTAGGAAGCTGTTGCACTTCTCCAGGTAAAAGACAATGATGCCCTGAATGGCAGTGTTCCCTCAAAATAGCCGACTTTAATGGGCCAGATCCCCAAGCCCACTCCTCATGGGGACCAGATCGGAGATATTATGACATTCTAAATTTTGCCCTAGAAAAAAAGACGAATGCAGGCAGAAGACAATGGGATAGGTCTGGTGAAAGTTAATGTAAGGAAATGGGTAATATTCTATTTTTTTTAGTTTCAAAGCCTTTTAAATATGCAAGGCTTTGAGAAGGATTGATTGATACCTTCTACAGGGTACTGTCAATGGTGAGTATCTGCCCCACTGAATAACCCCAACACAGAGAACACCAATAATCCAAGGTGAAAGGAGGGCTCCCTCCTGGCCCCATTCTCATCAGAGCCATGGGCAGGCAGGCCCAGACACTGAAGCTGAAACAGAACCACATTACAACCTATTCTAGAGAAATAGTAAGAAGACTAGGGAGCCTCTGCTCTCCAAGGACACCTACACGATTTCTTCCTCGTAGCTTGAGCTCAAAATGGATTGAGAAGTGTCCTCTTCTGGCCTTGTGGCTATAGGAGAGGGCACGTGCAGAGGTCACAGAGCCCATTTCACCCTGCCTGGAATGTTCTGTGATGTCCAAAAAAAAAAATGGTATAAAATATTTTCATTCTGGAAAACCAGTTAGAAAAAAATATAGACTATTATGATTTGAAAGAATTCTTGGTCAGGAAACCCTAGGAACTTGAAAGGCATACTCTACAGTAGTCCCCTTATCCACGGTTTCAGTCAGCCTCAGTCCCAAAATACTAAATAGAAAATGCCAGGAATAAACAATTCATAAGTTTTAAATTGCATGCCATTCTGGTAGCATGATGAAATCTCAGGCCATCCCGCTTTGTCCTGCGTAGGAAGCTACGTCACAATACCTACGTCATTCACCTCACTTCATCTCATCACGTAGGCATCGTATCATCTCACGTCATCTCAAGAAGGGTGAGTACAGTACAATAAGATATTTTGAGAGACAGAGACCACATTCACATAATTTTTATTACAGTATATGGTTATAATTGTCCTATTTTATTATTAGTTATTGTTCTTAATCTCTTATTGTGCCTAATTTATAAACTGAACTTTATCACACGTATGTATGTATAGGAAAAAACACAGTATAGATAGGGTTCAGTACTATCTGCAGTTTCAGGCATCCTCTGGGGGTCTTGGAACGTATGCCCTGCTGATAAGGGGGACTATTAGATCTTCATTTTTGATAACTTAAATGAGATATTCTAAAATTAAAATCCAAATTTTGTAATCTCTTCTCTATTAATTTTCCTACACACACTCAAGTAAACCTTTATTTAATGAAAATGAATAGAGAACTTCTATCTCCACCCGGGTTTCCAAAACACTCAGATTTTGATAATAGTTTCATCCCAAGAGGATAACTTTCTTTATGGAAAAGTGATATGAGGTCATGGGCCTGATCCTACTCCTGTCTACCCAGAACCCTCAGCTACACAACTGATGGTTCTTCTGAGGGTGGCAATCATCAGTTAAAGCTGAATGTAGTCATATGTACAACGACGGATAAAAACTAGACTATTGGGGGTAAACACGATGCAGTCTAATACAGAAACTAATATGTAATCATGTGTATCTGAAATTGCACAATGTTATAAACCAATATGACCTCAATAAAAAAAATTTTTTTTTAAAGAATATAACCTAAAGAAAAAGAAAAAGAAAGTTGAGTGTACGCATGCACCAAGGATGGGATGAGGCACTGACCTTTAGCCGATGTCTGGTGCATACGAATCTTTTTGGAGGCCACAAACTGCAGCACTTTCTCCACATTATTCTTCATCTCCTGTTGGTTACTCGGACTCAGCTGTACCCCACTCAGCTTTTCTCCTGCTGTTAGAAGACAGAAAATATACGAAGTTATAGGAAGGAAACTATCAAAGTTTCATAGTACCCAGACAGACAGTAAGGCATTATTTGATGTAAACACTAAGATTATATATAAATACGCAAGTGAGTTAAGCCTTGGTGTTTGTAACTTGGATGGGGAATAGGAAAATGAAAGCCTTTTGAAGGGCCTTAAAATTTTCACATCTACTCCCAGGGGCCTCTGAAGTTACTGTGTGGATATTCATTCATTCAACAATATTCATCGAGCACCCACTGTGTGCCAGGCACTGTTCTGGACACCAGAGAAACAGCAGTGAATAAGACAAAGGCCCTTCCATCACAGAGTTTATATCTGCAGGGATGACAGATGACCAGGTTAACAAGTAAATGTTTAATCCAATTCCAAGTAGTGATAAATTCCATGAGGAAAAACAAAGAGTGATCACAGCCTCTCTGAGAAGACATCTGAACAGAGACTTGAATAAAGTAAGAGATGCTAAGATTTGGGGAGGAAGCATTCCAGACTGAGGAACCACAGGTACGAATCCCAAAATGGGAATGAGCTCAGGTTATCTGAGGAACAGCAACAAGACCAGTGCTGCTGGAATGGAGACAGCGAGGAGTCGAGTCCTAGAAGGCAGAGACATATGCAAGGCCAGGTCCTGTGAGGTTCCGTGGACCAGAGTAAAGAGCCTGAATCATCTTCTAAGTGTAATGGGTAGCTAGTGGAGAGTTTGAGGCAAGAGAGTCACCTGATTTTATTTATGTTTTTAAAAGTTGATTCTGTGTGGACATAGATTATTTGGAGAGGAAACAGGGAGATTAGTTAGAAAATGAAAAGAGTCAAGGCAAGAGATAACGATGGTTTGGGCTAGAGTGGAAGAGGCTGACAGGTGAGAAGTCAGATATCAGATAAATTTTTTTGTCTTTTCCCCCCCAAAAAACTAGAAGAATACAAGTAAGTCCTATTCTAAGTCAAGAGAGGTTCTTTGTTAGGTGATTGCTTTTTTTTTTTATTTAATTTTTTTATTGAGACAACATTGGTTTATAACATTATATAAATTTCAGGTGTACCAAGTTACAGGTAAATATTTGATATAAAGCAGACAGCACCTGTGAAGGACTGGATACAATATAAGAGGAAAAGAGAATAATTAAGGACGGCTTCTAAGTGTTCTGCATTAATAGGGTAAATGGTACCATGATGTGTTACATGAAGAAACCTGGAGGATAAAGGGATTCACAGGGAGAAGGAAATCAAAAGTTCTGAGTAGGACATGTGAAGTCAGAGCTGCAGTGTAGACATCCAAGGAGAGATGGTGACTAGGAAGCTGATATTCATGTCTTCAATTCAAGGAAGAGTTTAGGGCTAAGGATACAAATTAGGGAAGAGATCACTTAGGGATAGGGTATACACAAGGGCAGGACTGACCCTGGAGAACTTCAACATTTAGAGGTCAGGACGAAGGAGAACAGGCAGCAAAGCAAACAGGAGAAGCCAGCGGGGAAGGAGGAGGACGGTAAGTCCACAGGGTCCTGGGAGCCACGTAAAGCAGTGTGTGAAGCAGGAGGGAGGGATCACCTGGGGCAAGTTCTACCGTGAGTACAACGAGGACTGAGGCCCGGCCACTGGATTTGACAGGGCGGAGGCTGTGACCTTGAGGAGAGCAGTTTCAGTGGAGTAGTGGGAGCAAAAGCTCAAGGGAAGAATGGGAAATAAGGTAGTGAATTCAGGGAGTTTTTTCATATAGCAAAGTCACAAGAGAATCCAGCATTTAAGAACCTGGCTTTTGCTTCAATTAAGAAAAAAAAGAAAGGAAAAAAGAATTTGGGTTTTGGGAGAATAAGAGTACACATTCATATTGCTTGTATATGCACACAATATCTCTGAAAGAAATTCAGGAAACTGCTAACACTGGTTGCCTCCAGAAAGTACAAGGAGCTGACAGAGGGACATAGGTGGAAAAAAGGCTTTTGACTTTATATCTTTTTATACCTTCTGGATTTTCTACCTGATTATATTTTCAAGTACAATCTATTCAAATAAGTGAAAATTTAAATGTTTAAAATGAGCTTTGGAAGTAAAGCAGATCTAGTTTTGTACCTCTGCTTTGCCACTTATAGTTATGTGACCTTGTAAAGTTGCTTACCTTTGTAAACATCACAAAACAAGAAAGACACTAGTACTCATATCACACCCATATCATAACTCAATCAGTCAAAGTAGCATGCTTAGCAAAATGCTTGATATATTCTAAGTGCTCAATGAATTTACTTATTCTTATAAATCCTCTCTTTTAAGCTTGTTTCCTAAAAATGGGGATAATATTATGTTTTTTAAGAGTTGATGATTAAATGAAATTAAACAAGATAGAAAGTGTTCAATAAATGGCAGCTACTATTAGTATTACCATTGTTATTTTCATTAAAAATGAATACTTTGATGAATCCATGAGCTGTCCCAGTGAGGTACTCATGGATAGGCTGCCTGTAGCAAACCCGGCTTCTTCCATACAACTTACAAGCCCCACATCCCTCAAGGACTCTAAGCAAGGTCAGCTGACTAATATAACAATAAATGTTTGAGTAACTATTATGTGCCAGGCACTTGGGTAAGAGTGTGGAAACAAACAAAAAATTATACTCTACCTTCCCTTAAAGAGCTCAGTCTATATAGGAAAGATAAGTAAACAATTACCATTTGGTGAATGGTAATAATATTATAATTATAGAGCCATGGACAAATGCAATAGAAATAAGGCTGTGGTACCATCTAATAAGAATGGCCAGCAACAACTCCAGGGCTTCAAGAGAACAAGCCCTTTCATGAAGCATTATGGTAGTGAGTATCACAGAGGGGTCCTTTTGCTGGTAACACACCTTTTTGCCTGGCTACTACTTCCTTTTCCAGCCTTGGTTTAGACATCAATTCATTTGGTAAGCTATCCCTGAACCCCTAAGACTGGGTTGGGTGTCCCCCCGTATGCTTCTATCTGTACCTACCCCATCAGAGTAAACACATTAATGGAACTGACTTCATTTTCCAGTCTTTCTAAATAGATTGGGAGACTCTTGAGCATAGACGGTGCTCATCCTCATATTCCCAAAGCATAATACAGTGCCTGGCACACAGTGTTTAGTGACTAATAAATAAATGAATTAACCTTGGGCAAGTATTTTAAATCTGCTCTACTTCCATTTCCATATATTTTAAAGAAGCAGCAATCTGCTGTGAAGGACATATGGGGATAAAGAAGGCCATGTTCTGGTTTAAGCTAGCATCAGTGTCCAGGGCCAACTGACCAACAATTTCGATGAGATATGCCAGGATCACCCCATCCCGAAGATCCTGTCGCAAGTCCTGTACCGGCTTCACCGCTGGCCTCTTCTTGAGCTGTGCATTCACCCAGGCCACGTATGCCTGCAGCTGTTGCTGGAAAATGAAGGGTGGAAATAAGGGAAATGTTACATATTATTCTTATCCTCTACCCTGCACCCTCTAAGGCAGCATTTGAGATGGAGCTATAGTGAGCAATCCATATCCAGAGGGAGGAGGAGGAGGTTTTAAGGAAGAAAAGAAGAAGGATGGTTCAGACATGGAACATGTTCTAAAATTTTCTAGTTTTATGATAGTCTCCAGAGATGAGCTAACCTCTGACTTGGGTGGCAGTGTAGACACAGAGAAGCAGATGAGTGTTTCAATGACTACAACACCTGCTTTCCCTGAGTTTTGCTCTGTTGACCAAGGATGAGGGCCGGGCCCAGAGCCACAGCCAATTTTTGGGTGTCATGACTGCTGCCAGCAACCCATCGCGCTTCTCAGGAACAATCACTCATGTTCTGTATGCACAATGGACTGTGACACTCCTAAGAATTGATCTTGGGGAACCAGGAATAAACAGTAAACCAAGCTCAGAACCGCCTCTCCCATCTCTGCTTTCTTCACAATGAGATTTAACTGAAATCATCTCACAGTCAACCCAATATTTATTCTCCTGAGCCCATAATCCTGGGATTGCTACAGAGTTAGTTTTAATCTGTGCTTTATACTGTCAAAGAGGATCAAGCTACCTAAAACCTGCACAAAAAAGGAAAAAGAAAGGCTATGGTGAGCCGTGTTCCTGAAGACTTGTGGGGCAGAGCTGTATTTTCATTTATTTTCAGACAAAGCTAGGGCTCAGTATCATCAGAAGCCTGTTAGGCCCAGGCAAGGATGTATAAGTCATCCTTACATATTCCATTTTGTCTCTTAAACACAGCTTGTATTCAGGTGTTTATTCTGATTATTTGGTCTGAAGACGGGCACTAAATATCAAAATAGCACATGAACAATGTCATAGTACAGGTAGCAGTTCTGTCTAGTTTCTGTAGAAGCCCAAGACTCTGAACCTAAAAATTAAGTTCAAGGGCTAATGGTATTAAATTATAATTTGGTTAAAGTACAGTTGATTTCTAAGCCCCAAGTACTTCCTTAATGAAATGATGCTGGAAATTACTCACTGGTTGCTTCCTGAGCTTAAATTAAATCTTATTTTCTCTCTATCAATTTGTGGGGATAAATATAAAGTCCTTTGGAAGACAGTACCAAGGCAATAATCTATCAGATACTGATACACTACAGGAAATGCAATGATGAGCAGGGGGTGGGGGGAGAAATCTAGTATTTATTGAGTACGTACCATGAACTAAACACTATTTTTAGTGTTTTATACAAGTTTTAATGAATAATTGAATGTAATTGGAACAGGGCCTGCCACACAATTGATGCCTACTAAATGGTCATTAGTATTTTCATCATTATCCTCTTCTACTTCAGTTCTCACAAAAGCATTGAAGGGTTGGTATCATCTCCATTCTATGGATGAGGTTCAGAGAGATTATGTAACTTCTCCAATGTCCCCATAGCTAGGACATAGCAGACCCGGTACTGAAACTCTGTAAATGTGGTCCAGGCTTTTACAAAGGGCCTTTCGCTATCCAACTCACTCCATAGAATAGAAGTGGCTGCACCTTCTGCTTAACATGGGCCAGACTCTCGTCCAAGGTCTGCTCCCACTACACAGTCAAAGCCTGTGTGAAGCAGCCAGGCAAAGGGCACCTCCACAGTAAAGCACTCTGCTCTGGGGGAAAGGAGTTAAGACCCGAAAAGGCATTAAGGGTAACAGCTGGAATCTAATTACCTGGCTTATGTATAAAACTCCTGTCCAATCTCCCTGTATTTACTATCACCCTCAACCCACCCTCCACAGATTCCTGTTTAAAATCCTTCACTGACCCCTCATTATCAAGATAAAATCCAATCTCCTTAGCTGCATTTAAGTCCGTCAAGCACTAGCCCTTGCCTCTTCTCCAGCTTCACTCACCCCTCTCCCATTTGCCGCCCTAGGTTTCAGTTTGTCCAAACCATGTGCACTGCCCCAAATGCACCACGCTTTCCAGTCACTGTACCTCCCCCAGCCTGCCTCCTCTTGAGTCTGAGCTCAAGCCTCACCTTTTCCAGGAAGCCTTCCCTGACTGTCCCACACACCTCAGACTCTGATCTCCTTGAGGATGTCCTGTATCATGCAATCTGTTCAACAATAATTTGAGCACAGGCACTGTACTAAGTTATGGAGTTACAAAGAGGCTATGCCTTCAAGAACCTTGCAGGAAAAAAATGGAAGAGAGGAAGAGGAGGAGAAGCTTGCAGGCTGGTAGAGACAAGTGCTATGACAGGGGTGCACAGAGTGCTAAGAAAGTATTAGCCCAACCTGAAACCCACGTTTCCAGGGGGTTTTCTGAAGGAGCACAGGATGCAAAGAAGACAGTTAGCTCAAAGGAGCTCAGGTCTGAGCTATGCTCCAAGCAGAGAGTTATGATAGTTCAGAACTACTGGACTCTCAGAGTAACAGGCACTCAATAAATATTTGTTTGAATCAGTGAATCATTTGTCACATTTCATCAGGCACAGACTTAAAATGATTGCAAAAGTTAATTATGCAGGGACAGAGAAGAACAAGTATTTTTCATTAGGCCAAGATAATTTCCACTTAAATAACCATGGCCTTCTTTTGCCTGTTGAATAGAAGTAAGTCATCTCTGATGCAAAACTGATTAGAGGTTCCTAACAGGACTTTTCATGCACATTAATCACAGCTCTGGTCTTCCAACAAAAGAGGATTCTATGGCATAAACGATAATAATAGTCACCACTTTTCTGTGTCAAGAGCTATGCTAGGTCCTTTAAACACATGTTCTCTAATGCTAATCTGCCAGGGAGATTTTATTGTATCTAGTTTGCTAATTGGAAACTGTGACTCAAAAAAGGTGAAATAATTTATTTAAGGTCACCCAGATAGTAAACTATGACTATGAGATTCACTCTAGCTCCCAAGCCAATGCTCTTTGCAATCTACCACACTAAATAGATGCATCCCTGAGGTGTAAATGACCTCACTAAAACTCTCAGAATGGAAGTCACCTTAGTCTAGACCACTTCCTCCACCACATCCAATGCTTAAGTCTCTTGTGGAATAATCTACACTAAGTAGCTGTCTCCTACTCCAAGCGTGGTCCCTGGACCAGCAGCATCAGCATCATCTGGGAGCCAGTTAGAAATATAGGCTCTCAAGCTCCACCCCAGCCCTACTGAATCAGACCCTGTATTTTAACAAGATCCTCTGGTGTTTCATATCACTGTTCCCATACCTGGCTGCACATCAAGATCACAAGGGAAAATTTTCAAAAAGATAGATAGGCAGACCTTACTCCAAATCCACCAAAACACTCTCCAGGGGGTAGAACTCAGAAAGCCTTATATTCCCAAACTCCCCCACATGACTCTTGTAGAGCTAACTTGAGTCTTCTCCTCGCTAAACATTCCAGTCCCTTTAACAAAGGGGTTCTCAACCCTGACTACCCATCATAATCACCCAGAAGCTTTTAAAAAATACTAACATCTAGGCCCCACCATTGACCAGTCAGAATTTCTGGGGGTGGGGCCCAGGTACGTCAGTATTCTGTAAGTGCTCCCAGGTACATCCAGACTTGCGAGCCAAGGTTAACCATTCCTTACATTAAATGGCTCAAATATTATTGATCTTCCTGTCTAAATCTCTCTGAAACTATGACATCTAGAACCTAATACAATATTCTGGGTGTAAAAAGAGACAAGCAGATTCCTCATTCAAGATATTTCTCTTTCTTTTCTTTCCTTTTTCTTCCTTTCTTTCTTTGCTTCCTTCCTCGGCCACCAGAACACAGTGTTGATCTACACCAGGGGGTTATTCAAAACCCCAAAGTATTACGTTTTTATTTTACTAACTGTTCATTTTGAAATAACTTCACTTACAAAAAAGTGGCAAAAATGGTACAAAGAGTTCTCCTATACCCATTACCCAGATCCCCAAATGTTTACATCTTACATAACCACAGTACAATGACCAAAACAGGAAATTAACACTGACACAATAACATTAACTAATCTACAGACTTTTTCAAATTTCACCAATAGTCCCACTAATGTCCTTCTTCTGGTCCAGAATCCAATCCAAGATCTCTCACTCATTTAGTTGTCATATTTCTTTAGTCTCCCCCAACCCGGGACAGTTGCTAAGTCTTCTTTGTCTTTCATGATCTTGACAATTTTGAAGAATACTGGCCAGTTTTTTTGTAGAGTGGCCCTCAATTTGGGTTTGTCTGAAGTTTCCTAATGATTAAATTCAGGTCATGAATTTTTGGCAAGAATTATTGGGTTTTTTTATGACTACTGCAGAAGTCACACTGTGTCCCTCTCAGTGCATCAGATCAAAAGGCACATGATGCCAAAACATCTCATTATTGGTGAAGTTAACTGAGATCACTTGGTTAAGGCAGTGTCCACCAGTTTTCTCTACTGTAAAGTTCACATTTTTCCCTTTGTAATTAATAAGTATCTTGTGGGAAGATGCTTTAAAGACTATGAAAATATTCTTTTTCTCATGATCACTTTTCCTGTCCATTTTAAATTTAACATCCATTGATTTTTCTTTCCTGCAACAGTTATTATTATGGTATTTCCCAAATGATGATTTTCTAATTCACCATTCCTTCTACAATTATTGAAATTTGTAATATAAGGAAGAGCTCTCCCCTGTTTCCCCGTTTATTTATTTATATCAGTATGAGCTCAAAGATAATTATTTTATTTTTATTTATATTTTATACTAATCCATTACTATAATTATTTATTTTGCTTCTCAAATTGTTCAGATTTGGCCATTGGGACACCTTCATATTGGTTCCTGTATCCTTTCCACATGCTCTGGCCATTTTTTTTTTAATTGTGGTAAAAAAAATAACATAAAATTTACCATCTTAACCACTTTTAAGTGTACACTTCAGCAGCCAGTCACACTATTGAACAACAAATCCACAGATCTTTTCCATATTGCGAAAATGAAACTCTATAGCGAATAACCAAAAACTCTACATGCCCCGCCTCCCCTCAGCCCCTGGCAACTACCACTCTTTCTGTTTCTGTGAATTTGACTACTTTAGATAACTCAGATATGTGAGATCACACAGTACTCGTCTTTTTGTGACTGGCTTACTTCACTTGGCATAAAGTCCTCAAGGTTCATCCTTGTTACAGCATGTGACAGGACTTCCTTCCTTTTTAAGGCTGAATAATATTCAATTGCATGTTTATACCATATTTTGTTTATCCATTCATCTGTTGATGGACATTTGCGTTGCTTCCACCTCTTGGCTATTGTGAATAATGCTACTATGAACACCAGTGTGCAAACATCTTGTCAAGCTCCCTCTTTTTGATTCTTTTGGCTATATACCCAGAAGTAGGATTGCTGGATCACATGGTCCGATCATTATGTGAGCACTTTGTTACTTTATGGCTTCATTACACATTCCAGTCTCCTCATCTTCTACTTTCCCTGCCCCAGTTCTGGAATCAGCTATTTTTCAAAAGAACTGTGGATCCTTTTATTGGAGAATAGTTTTTAGAAACCAAAATTCGGGCATGAGGTGTACTCATTCTACTGGGATAACATTCTAGGCCCTCTCAGCAGTAGAGTAGGAAATGCATGTATGTATACACACATACACACATATTTATATCTACTTATCTTGACAGATAGACAGACATACCATGAATTACACCATAAATTATACTGATCCCCACTTCAACCCAACACCACAGGGTTCATTCTTTCCTCTCCCTGTTCCTTACTTGTAACTCCTTTCTCCCACAGTGAGAAACCTGACATTCACGTTCCATAATATATTTACTCATATTTGCTCAATCCTAGAAAACACATCGAATAGTTTCAGACTTGCTAATCCACACTTTGTGAAAAATAAGTTTACTAACCAGAATATTTGTATATAGTTCTTTTTGTCTTTACCCTTACAGTATACAATCAAAATACTGATTTCCAAGTGAATTAGGTTAGTTCTTTCCTTTTCCATCCCCTTCAGTGTGGTTGTTACTCATTTGTAATACAGTTAGGTACATTTCTTCTATTTGTAGTCCATTTGCAGTTCTCCCCACATTTAGGTTAGTTTTAATTATTTTCTTTTTGTGGTAGGTAAAAGATTAACATGATTCTAAAAGTCAGAGCTATACAAAAACAGACATTCAGAAAACTGTCACTCCCCTCATTCTTTGCACTCCATTCCCTTTTCTCTGTTCTTTCCATCTCATTCCAATACACCCATCTAGGTAACCAATCTCGTAAGTTCCAGTTTATCTGGAAAAAAAAGATACATGTATATTTTCTTATTTCCTTTTCCTTCTAATGTGAAAAATAGCATAGTATTGACACTCTTTTTTTTACTTGCACTTTACTTAACATTCACTTAATATATTCTGGACATTATATTGTTTTAGAGATCTTCCTTATTCATTTTTATAGCTACATAGTACTGCATTATGTGGACATACTATAGTTTATTCAATCATTCTTCTATATAGGGGCATTTAGGTGTGGACATACTATATTTTATTCAGTCATTCTATATATGTGCATTTAGGTTTTTCCCAATATTTTGCAATTTCAAACAATGCTGCAATGAGTAACCTTATGCATGGGTGTTTTCATGTTGATGGAGGTCTATCTTTAGGGTAGATTCCAAGAAGTAGGATTGCTGGATCAAAAGGCAAGTAAGTATATAATTTTATTAGACATTGCCAAATTCCCTGCCAAAAGGGTTGTATCTGTTTGCATTCCCATCAGCAATGCACAAGAGCACATTTTCCCACAAGCCTTGCCAAGAGAATATGTCGTCAGACTTTTTAATTTTTGCCAATGTGATAGGTGAGAAACTGGATCTTAGTGTTGTTTTAACTTTCATTTCTTTATAAATTTAAATCTCTTTTTGTAGGTTTAAGAATCCATTTTATATCTTTTTTTATATCTTTGTGAACTGTCTTTTCAAGTCTTTGTCCCATTTTTATATCAAAGTTTTTAGTCCTTTGTTCCTCCAGTTTTAAGATTCTTGGGGCCGCCCGTTGGCTAGGTGGTTGGGTTCACGCACTCTGCTTCAGCGGCCTGGAGTTTCACTGGTTCGGATCCTGGGCACAGACATGGCCCCGCTCATCAGGCCATGCTGAGGCGGCATCCCACATGCCGCAACTGGAAGGACCCACAACTGAAATATGCAACTATGTACTGGGGGGATTTGAGGAGAAAAAGCAGGGGAAAAAAATGAAGATTGGCAGCAGCTGTTAGCTGAGGGGGGCCAATCTTTAAAAAAAAAAAAAAGAGTTCTTTATGTGTTAGAAATGTTACCCTTTGTCTGTGATAAATGTTGCAGATATTTCCCAGTTTGTCAGATGTCTTTTGACTTTGTTTATGGTGTTCCTTTTGGCAATGGAAAGGTTTTCACTTTATTTTATTTATTTATTTATTTTTGCTGAGAAAGACTCACCCTGAGCTAACATCTGTGCCAGTCTTCCTCTACTTTGTATGTGGGATGCTGCCACAGCATGGCCGCCGCCAAGTGGTGCAGGTCTGTGCCCCTGGGAACAAACCTGAGCCACCAAAGTGGAGTGCGTGGAACTTAACCATGAGGCCAGGGGACTGGCCCCAGTTTTTATATTTATATAACCAAATTTATTGATATTTTATTTTAGCACCTATGAATTTTGAGTCATAGTTAGAAAGGTTATCTCTACATTGAGGTAAAAGAATTCACCTGCTTTTCTTTTCTAGTTTCTTATATGGTTTCATTTTTTACATTTAGATCTGTGATCCATTTTGGAGTTTATTCTTGTGTATGAAGGGAGATATAGATCCAATTTATCTTTTTCTAAATGGCTACCCAGTTGTTCTAAACCCATTTATTAAAAAGTCCCTCTTTAGGGGCCGGCCCCGTGGCCGAGTGGTTAAGTTCACGTGCTCCACTGCAGGCGGCCCAGTGTTTCGTTAGTTCGAATCCTGGGCGCGGACATGGCACTGCTCATCAGACCACGCTGAGGCAGCGTCCCACATGCCACAACTAGAAGAACCCACAATGAAGAATACACAACTATGTACAGGGGGGCTTTGGGGAGAAAAAGGAAAAAATAAAAATCTTTAAAAAAAAAAAAAAAAGTCCCTCTTTACCCCGTGATTTGAGATGTAACCTTTATCATATGCTAGATTTCTGTAAGTTCTTGGCTCTACTTCTGGGCTTTGTATTCTCTATCACTTGCATATTTGTTTATTCATGCACCAGTACCACAATGTTTTATTTGTAGAGGCTTTATAGTATATTTTAATGTCTAGTAGGGCCAGCTCCTCCTGCTCAAAAACTTTCTTTCTTCAGTGTTTTCTTATTTTTGCATATTTATTTCTTCATATAAACTTTAGTATCTATTTATCTAACTTCCAAAAAAAGCCTGTTGGAATTTTTATTGGGACTATATTAAATTTATAAGCTGACTTAGGGAGAACTGTCATCTTTATGATGTTGAATCATCCTATTCAAGAATGGGGGATGTCTTTCCATTTGTTCAAATGTGTCTTTCAGGAGTATTTTAAACTTTTCCTCCTGTAGCTTTTACACATTTCTTGTTTAGTTCATTTCTAAGTATCCAATCTTTGTTAAAATTGCAAATGAGGTTTTCTCTACTATTTTGTTCTCTTATTGGTTACTTTTTGTGTACATGAAAGCTATTGATTTCAGTATGTTAATTTTACATCCTGTTACCTTATCTTCTATTGTTTGAGTGTTACCAGGATTACCATTACATCATCTGAAAACAGAAATACTTTTACTTCTTTACTAAGCCTTGTGCCTCTAATGTCCTTAGTCTACTTGCGTTGGCTAATACCTCTGGTACCAAATTGAATAGCAGTGAAGATAGTGGGCATCCTTCCCTTGTTTCCGGACTTAAAGAAAATACCTGTAGTATTTCCCAATTTAGTAAGTTAATGGTATTAGGACTAAGATATATACATTTTATCATGTTAAGAAAGAATCCATCAAGTCTTATTTTCTTGAGCGTTTTTATGAGGAACAGATGTTGAGTTTGGTAAAAGTTTGGTCAGCATTTATGAAGATAATTTTATGGTTATGTTTCCTGAGATCTACTAATATGGTCTATGATGTTAATGGATTTCCTAATAATGAACCTGCCTTGCATTCTAGGAATTAATCCTACCTGATCATAAGGCATTATATTTTTAATATAATTAAAAATCCAACTGGTGTTGGATTCCGTTTGTGAATAAAGTATTTATTAGTGCTATATTAGTACTACATATGTTACACTTTTTCATGGGTGTTCATAAATAATATTAGTCTGTAGTTTTCTTTTTTGCACTGTCTTTATCATGTGCAGATATGAATAATTATGCTTGCTTTATAAAAAGAAGTGAGAAGTTTCCTTTCATTTTCAGTGCTCTGAAATAATCTATACAGCATTAGGACTACCTGAAATGTGGAGGTTTGGTAGAATTCCTCTGTGAGATAATCTGGGCTTGGTACAGAAATTAGTCTCTGAATTTTCTCTCTCTATCAGCTTGGGTAATCAGAAGTTCCCTAGGAAATTATCCATTTCACCAAAGCTTTAAAATATATTTGCATGGACCTGCAAAGACTCATAATTTTTTCTGTTTTAATGGTTACTTCTCCATTGTCATTTCTTATTTTGTATATTTGTGCTTTCTTCATTTCTCTTCTTCTTTATGTCAGAGAGTAGTTTTGTCTACTTTGATAATTTTTTCAAAAACTCTTAAAAACAAAATGGTTTCCAGATTTATTGCTATTCGGGTCTAAGTCCCTCTAAAATAATGATATCTAGAACCAAACACAACACTCTGGGTGTAAAACCAGACACTCAGCTTTCTAATCCAAAATATTTCACATTCTTTTCTCTTCTTCCTCCTCCTTTTCTCCTTCTTTGCCTTCTTTATTTGTTACCACCTCACCCTGCTGATTCACACAGTGCTGTCAACCAAAATCCCTAAGTAATTTTTAATACATTCTACTGTTAAACCAGTCTCTTCCATCTTCATTCTTATAAAACTGGTTTTCCTTTTTTTTTTTTTTTTGAGGAAGATTAGCCCTGAGCTAACTGCTGCCAATCTTCCTCTTTTCGCTGAGGAAGACTGGCCCTGAGCTAACATACATGCCCATCTTCCTCCACTTTATATTTGGGACGCCTACCACAGCATGGCGTGCCAAGTGGTGCCATGTCCACACCCGGGATCCAGACCAGCAAACCCCGGGCCGCAGAGAAGCAGAACGTGTGAACTTAACCGCTGCGCCACCAGGCCAGCCCCTGGTTTTCTTGATCCACATTTACCTTTAATAAATTTCAACTTGTTAGATTCCATCTCACAAGATCCTTCTAGACCCTGTCATTTCACGCATTTGTTTATTCAAATCAACCAAAACTGCCAGGCATTGTGCCAAGCCAAGCGCTCACAGGCACATAAATAACTATGATGCAAAGTGATTACTGCAGCAGTAGAGAAACCTTTAAAAAATGCCGTCTATGCACAGAAGGAGCAACTGGGATGGAAGCATGTGGGCATCAGGGAAAGGTCAAGAGGGGAGGAAACATTTGGCTGGTCCTTAAGGCTGTTTGGCAGTTGGAGAAGAGAAGAGCATTCTAGGCAGAGATGATAAAAAGAGGAAGAGTCGTGAAGGCATATATCTTGGAGGAATAGCCAGTTGATAAGTTAGTGCGTGGGCACAGCTGTCAGTGGCAGGGATGATGATAGAGAAATAGGTCAGCAAAAGGCCTACCAACACTTAGACTTAAGTCTTAAAGATCTTCAACAAGAAAGTGTGCACTTTTGAAACAGGAGAGTGAAACTGTGAGACCTGTATTTAAGAAAGGTCACTTTGGACACAGGGACAATATGAGACAGAAAGAGAAGCATCCAGACGTGGAGAAACCAATGAGGAGACCAAGAAATAATTCAGGTGAGAGAAGATGAGAGCATAAACTGAAGTAGTACAGTAAGAAAAGGACAAATTCCAGAAAAAGTCAAAGGTGACTCATAGGTTTTAGGCAGTAACAAAAAGAAAGGGTCCAAAAAGTCATACCCTAATGGATGCTGATTTAACTGAGATGCAGAATATATAAAGAGCGAGTACTGGGAAAAGCAAATAGTTCAGTTTTGAACAAGAGTGAGCTATCTGTAAACATCAGTGTACAGATGTTCCACAGCCAGTTGGCAAAATACAGGTCTAAAGCACAAGAGATGGGGGGGAGGGGTGGGAGATAGATGTTTGAGAGTATCTATGTGGGACAGGAATAGCCACAGGTGCAAATGAGACAATAACTATCATCTACTGAGTATTACTGAGTATCTTCTACATGCCAGGTACTGTGCTAAGCACTTTACCACATCCTTCCCTACAGCCAACTATACTTTTTTCCCTCAAATTGCTCCTGTGAGGAACTATTATTCCCATGTTTCAGATGTGGAAACCAAGGTTCACAGCAACAACATACCCAGGGCCACAGGGCTGGTAAGTGGCAGAACAAGGATCTGAACTCAATGCTGACTCTAAATCCTGGGCTTACACTATCCCAAAACATAAGGAGATCTGTAAGAAGTCATCTGGCAGGAAAGGGAGTGGGGAGAGAGGGCACTGAAGGGAAAGAAGAGAATGAAAATGTTCTGGGTGCCAATTCTTGTCAGCCATTGAACGAAGTATTTTGTATGCCTTGTCTCCTTTAATCCTCATACACAATCATTAAAATCAATATTATTAGGGGCCGGCCCTGTGGCCAAGTGGTTGGGTTCACATGCTCTGCTTGGGCGGCCCAGGGTTTCACCGATTTGGATCCTGGGCACGGACCTAGCACTACTCAACAAGCCATGCTGAGGCGGCGTCCCACACAGTGCAACCAGAAGGACCTGACAACCAGAATATACAACTATATACTAGGGGGCCTTGGGAAGAAGAACCAAAAATAAAATCAATATTATTAGCCCCATTTTCCACATGGGAATCCTCGCTCAAGAGCATAGCACTGATAAGGGGTGAAAATGCGATTTGAACCTGCTCCATCTTACTCCGAAGAATACATTATTTCCACTATACCAAAGAAAGCACACAATGCGAGAAAACAAAGGAATACTCAGGGCAGAGGCTGCAATATATCAAAGGGACAAGTGAAGTGAGATGAGCAACAAAAACTTATTTTAGAACATACTTAGAACATTTAGAAAATTATTTAGAACGTGCAATCAGAGGGACAGAAGAAGAATCAGGGGAAAGTGTTATGTGGGAATTCAGGCACGGGAGAACTTTAAGACGGGTGATCAATAAGGTCAAACGCTGTAGAAAAGTCAGGCTGAGGACTGGAAAGTCCATTTCATTGAATAGTTAACAGGCTTTGGTGAGCTTTTTTAGAAATGATACTGTAGAGTGGTGGGGTTAAAAGTCAGAGGGCAGTGAACTGAGACCTCAGGAGGGAGGAAAAAAAGTAGTGAGGGGAGGAGAAGGGTATTAGCTGGAGAGAAAGGTGGGATAGAGAAGGAGGGTTTTTTAGGATTAGAGGACCTTGGTATGCCGAGATGAGGGGTCAGTGAAAGAGAAATTGGTACAAGGGGAGGAGTGTGAATGATGCAGCAAGATTTCAGAGGAGGAGAAGAGGGCCACTTCCTGCTCTGATCATGAGGAAGCAGGAATAGGCACCTAGGTGGGGAAATTTGGACATGGGGAAGATGGAGATTAAAGGAGCTCAAATCCAACTGCCCCTCTATTCATTATGAAGTAGGCCAGTTTATCTGTTGACGGTAAAAGGGGCAGGGAGGGAGGGAGCCCAGTGGTTAAGTTCACGCACTCTGCTCCATCAGCCCAGGGTTCACAGCACGGCTCGTCAAGCCACACTGTGGCAGCATCCCACATTAAACAGAGGAAGATTGGCACAGATGTTAGCTCAGTGACAATCTTCGTCAAGCAAAAAGAGGAAGATTGGCAACAGATGTTAGCTCAGGGCCAATCTTCCTCACACACATACACAAAAAAGGGACAGGGAGAATGACAGAGGCTTTAGGAAAGGGACCCTGTGGGGAGCTGGAAAGAACAATGACTGCTCAAGATTTCTGCGCAGCACTAAGGACTCAGCTAGAGCTGGATATCATCATTTTGTAATTGAATCAATCAGCAAGGTTATGTGATTTCCTCCAGAAGTGCTCAGCAGACCTGAGGCATGAGTGGAGGAAACCAGGAACGGGCTAATCTAGGACTGGAAATGGTCAGAGGAGAGGCAGTGATCACCAGCGCCGAGGAAGTGAGCATGATGGTGACAGTGTATTTGAAGTGACTGATGCTGGAATCTGCACCAGGAAGAGGAAATTAAAGGAGAGCTGATAAGCTGAGAGGAGAGAAGAATAACGAGAGGAGAGCTTAATGAGACTGAAAATAAGTTTAACGGGAGTGCAGGAGTGTGAAAACTGAGGTTTTGAGGAGAGGGTAGAGTTTCAGAGTTCAAGATTTCAGAGGTAAGACAATTCTGTGGAAGGAGTTCCAGGATGTAGCCTTAGTATATGGCCTTGTTGAAGTGGCACAGAGGGGGACAATTACTGCAGTGGGGACAGTCAAGGAACCAGAGGCTAGACTTCTTCATCATGGATCCTGAAGTCATTCTAGGAGAGTAGAAGATGTTAAAATGCTAACGATATTTACTATTCTGCCCAGATTCATGTAATTTAAAAAACTGATAAGCACGCCTTCAATGAAATCATTGATAAAACATTTTTAATTGAAGAAAGGCCTTTATCATGTCATTACTGTGTCTTCATGTTGAGAGACCTACTAAGTGGCATCGAACAAAGAGATGAGAGATTCACAACCGAGTGGGGCTCTTCCTAACCACAGGTTAAGGGTTACACTGGCTTTAGGTCTCTTCCACTCGCTTTAAGTCTAATGTGGGGATTTGACCACTAAACTACATCTCAGTTTGTCTCCTCTTTGACCTGAAAATATCTATACTTCACACCAAGGGGCAGACAAGACCTGTTCTTGCTATAAAAGCCTACTGCTGGCTCTGAAAAAAATGATTTGAAGGACAAAGTAGACACTTATGAGGACCAACCTCACCACCCATTTCCCCCACAAAGATGTTTATCTTAAAAGAGGCCTGTGGTGCAAGCCTAGGCCCTGAGTGGCTCTGCTGCTTGGTTTAAAATTTACTAGAGCTGCTTCTGCAGCAGATGAAATACCATATACTTTTTGTAAGAGGCTGTGACTCTCTGGGGGTTGGACTAGTAGTTTTCTTTTTTCTTTTTGAGGCCTCATAATCTTTTTTAAAATTATAACTTGTGCGAAATCTAGATATACAAAATAGGGAAAAGCAGAGCTTCTCTGGTTAGGGCCAGGGTGGGGATCCAGAGCATACCTACTTTTTCTCTACCTCCAAACCCCACCCACCCCCAGCCATCTGAAGTAACTCATTAGGGCTTCTTGCAGCAGCTGAAAAAAACAAGACACCACATTTTGTTTCCTTCTATAAGTCTATTATTTAGTGAAGACAATATGCAACAGGTTCAGCAAAATGAGATATCTGGAGTATTAAGAAATATATCTAGAACATGCCCCTTGTTCTTGGCCTATTTCCAACAACAGCTGCAGAAGCACAGTAGGACCACAATTAGGTTCAAATCAGATCCACCAGGAGCAGTGTAGCTAACAACTCCTGGGGCAGCTGCCCCCTCACAATGATCCCCCTTCTGTAGGAACATGCCCCCTGCATACAGTGGTGAGCCCAAGGACCAGACTAGAATCACAGTCATTTGATCCAGCATTTAGGAATAGAATGAGTCTCTCTCTGAGGAAGTTGTAAGATATAAAACACAGATGTTGCCATAGGCCATGTTGCCCACCTGCGAGAGTGAGCATCTGTAGTGAAAGAGAATAAAGCCACCTACAAAAGAACCAGAGATAAGAGGCAGAGAGCAAAGGGAGTGATATTGCCAGTGTTTGAGTTCTTGATTTTCATTGTTTCTGAGACTCTGCTCCATCCTTGCCGTTCCCATGGTTTAAGTGATCAGCCTTTCCTTGGATTCCACGAGTCAGTAAATTCCACTTTCTATCTCTGCTCATTCAAGATGGGTTCTTGGCACTTGTGACCAAACTCATTAAAAAAGCAAGACAGTCGAACACACAATGTCAGTGACAGCAAAGAACTACTCTGGGTCCAGAATTAACATTTCTAACTTGTTCTGGGGAAGCTAAAAGGATGCCTGTATAATCCAGAAGTCTAGAAAGTGAGGGGTTTTATGACAACCTTCTGAGTCAGGCCTCAAGGGAAGGAAAAGTAGATGCCACAACAAGCAAAGCTGACGAGACGGACGCTCTCCAGTCGTGAGAGCAGTGTAACAAAACCAAGGAACTGGAGGCCTTAGTAACCCTTTAATCACCATCAGCTTCCTCCAAGACACTCCAAATAACCCTACAATATGAGTTAAACTCTTCCAGGATAGACAGTTCTGTCCACATTCTTAATTTGTGCAGGAAATCTTGACCTTGAAAGCTTTCTTACCACCAAATGTAACTTTCTTTCTGTTTTTCTTGGGGACCTGCCCTTCCTTCCAAACAAGTTTGTAAACCCAGCCTCTGCTCTCCATCTCCTCTAAGCTTCAAGGTCAAAGAGAATTCCTGCAGGGGTCTGGTTTAGTTAGAATTGCAAAAGCACTGCCTGGGCTGCAGCAGGCAAGTCTGTGGGACCTACTGCTTCTTGTGTAGAAGCTTCCAAGAAGTTGGCAAGGAAGAAAGGCAAACAAGAAAAGCAGCAGGGCTCTTGTGGTGTCTAGGGAGAGAGTTCAGAAGGAGACCTGCATGGCTCCGGAAGGAAATCAGTTTCACAGTGAAACCAGATACCTGTTTAGAACTCTGAGACCCTGCAGCAGCAGCAGATGAGATGGGAGCAGGGATGTTGCTGAGAAACTAAGAAGGAAGGAGGTTTGGAAACTTTGAGTTATTATTGGCCTAAATTTTGCCAGTAAAAGAATGCACTATTGTATTTCTTTTCTAACAACTCCTTCAGGCCCTTACTGAACCAGGAAAAGCTACTTATTCATTGAACTTGGTGGCTAACTAGATAAATAAAGTTCACATGTAAAAATATCATTAAATTTCTTCTTCCCTGTATGAGCAGCGCTCTGCATATTAGTGTTCAGCCCAGTGATAAAAGGATAATCTATCAGAAAGTGAAGAGCTAAAAACTTTCTGAAAGATACATCTCCTAACCTTATTTTAAAATTTCCATTTGTTACGAGTTCCACAAACACTCTGTTCCTTCAGGAGTACATGTTACAAGGTAAGTGCTGAATAAATGCAGGTGAATGAATGAATGAGATATCACTGTATAGTCTATGAGTGTCTCTTATCCTAGAAACAGGGCATGGAGCCCACTGTTGCAGGGCCTTTGGAATTGGTTCCCCATCCCATTACCATACCTGACCACGGAAGGTTATGTCCATGACCACTTAAATGGGGCCTGGTTTTAGGATAATAAGGAAATAGATTCAGGAAAGTGTCAGTTGGAGACTTTGGTCCTTACAGCCTAGAGAACAAGGGCAGTTATGGCCAACGAAGCATTTCTAGTGGTCCCCAGACCCTCTGAACTGCCTGCGGGAGAGGCACCTGGCAAACAGGGCCCAATCACTGCTCCACATGCCTGGCCAGCCCATCACACCACAAGGAACATAAAGCTGCCTGATAGCTTGCTGCCAGGGAGCATCTGTTTAGCTGGCATTGACTCCTGTGGGAACAAAGCCAATGAGCCTGGGTGAGGAGAGGAGAAATCAGTCAGGATTGAAAAAAGGTTGGGGAGTATGGTGCTTTGTTACATTAAAGACTTAACGGGCCTTTAATTTCTACAGCAAATCACAGAGGAATTCATTGTGGAAATGTCTGAAAGCCTCTGGTTGGCCCCACGTTGCAAATCCTTCTCCACGGAAGGCACGAGGCACTTAGGAGAGATGTTCGCTGCAGCTGCTCCACTTGCCAATCCTCTTCCTCACTCATTCTACATCCCCCTCATGGGACATGACACCAGACAAAGGCTCTTCCTGTATTTCTCAGGGACTGCCAAGCAGATGAATCTCAATGTGGGATTTAAATTCCCACTTTTCCACTTGGAGGGAAAATAGTAGAGAAAGTCTTCCAGGTCATGTGTTTAAAAGGTTAAGGCTCAGACAACTGATTTCCTGTCAACCAACATTTTAATAAATCATTCCCACAATTTTTAGTCCCTCAGGCCACTCAGACTACAGCGAGGCATAGGTTCACTCTTGCCTGACAAGCAAGATTATTATATCACCAAAATTTTCCCAAGTTTCTACTCTGAACGTTTACTTTATTTTCATCAGCCTGTGAGCCACTAGGGCACAGATTCTGTGTTATTTGACTTCTATTTCCAGAGCCTGGCACGGTGCCCGGTAAACACAGTAATTCAGTGAACGTCTGTTGAATGAGTGCTTGCAAGCATGTTTACCAGACTAGCAGCAAAAAAAGTCTGGCCTCAGTGAGCAGGTAGGTTGGTAAATATCTTCTGCTTTTCATGATATCATTAAGTAAAAGATAGCGCTATGATCTCCCAGCAACACTACCTCTTTTATAACACTAATCACATTAAGCATTCTATTATGGTTTTTTCAGTACACCTATAAATCACCCCCCATAAATTCCTTGGGAGCAGGAACCAGGTGTTTTTCAATTATTTTATCCATCCCTTCACCCAATAAATGACCTAAATAACTGAATGAATGATGATTGGCCAAACCATATTATAGTCTCAGGTCTGTCAAAACCTCCCAACACAGGCACCAAAGTCTTTTTTAAACAAAGTTCAACCCCCAGAAAAACACTTGCAGAAATTCATCGTGGCATATTAACCAAGGACAACATTCATATGGCAACATCAATACCAAGTGGCAGAGAAAATAAATAACTAGCTTTGAGGCAGATGCAGAATGGGGAAATTGTGAACTACAGAAAGCTTGGCCAGGCCCAGAACATAGGAGACAGGGGATGATAGCCAGGGTGGGCTACAGAATTTGGCAATAGCCAAAACTTGCAGATAATTCATAGTGCAGATTAACCACGTTAATAAAAGGAATTGCATTGACAGCACTGACGTGGATTAATTCAGGGAGTAATCTGTCAAGTATGTTGAGGCCAGAGCTTTATTCAGGGAATGTGGTAGAAGAAAATTCTGTCATGCAGTTATGCGTAGTGGCATAGAGATTGAGAACAGAGGCCAACAGTGGGTAAAGGGAAGCCTTGATTCAGAGGGCAGGGCTTCTCTCTGCTGCAGGGTTCCCTTATAATGAACCAATTAGGGCCATAGCTTCATTTCCTGTGGCAGTTTTCTCTGCCATAGAGAATGAGGTCACAGCCCTAACCACACAAACCTATCAAGCATCTGGGTGATGAAGAATAGCTTCAGATATGCCTGGTTCATTCCAGGGAGATGCTTAGACACATGTGTGGTATTCTTAGCCTCAGTGGGAAGAGTTTTTCAGAGGAATTGAAGTGTTTTCTGACACTAGCTTTTAAGTCCTATTTACCTCCTTATCACATGACTCTAACAAAAGAGGCTGAATATTACTAGATGTATTAAGCAACTCTAGAGGCTGGCATAGGTCAAATAGGGCCCCATCAACTCTGAAATAACCAATCGTACCATTATTCAGTAGCATTAAATGTGATTATGTGAGAATTATTTAATATAATTTATTAGGTCAAAGAATTATTTAAACTGTAGAGGACCATTGAGATTTAACATATTACTATTAGTAGTATGTAGATGATGTCAATTTCTCAGAGAAACCAGAAGCACTTATTGGCTATCAGAGTTCAAATCTACTAATAGAAAGGAATGGATTGTACATTAGCCTCTGGAGGGGGTGGAGAGAAGTTTACAAGATGGGTAGAAAAGTCAAATGCCAGAGAGGGAAAAGAGGCACTCCCGCATTACTCCAGAGATGAATTAATTATAAAGCTGTGTGTCTCTTGTTTTTATGAAGACTCTATTAACACCACAAAAGAAAACTTGCCCACTCTCCTTTTCGAGGTCTGGGGATATTTATGGAAGGATCAAAGCATGAAAAAGACAGGCAAACCCCTTGGTTTACCTGGCTCTTCAGCTGAAAGGTTTGAAAGTGAAAACAGGCAGAAGGCAAAGATGAGGACTCCCTCTGAGCTGGTTTCCACCTCCTACTAAGACAGTGGGACCTGACCGGCGGGGCTGAGTTAAAAAAAAAAAAGAGGAGACCATAAGAGGACCTAAGGAGCTTCTGTCACAATTGGTGGATGAGTCAGATGTATGAAGCTTGAGACCAGGGAAGCCCTAAGGCAGACAGTGAGGAAAGAGGAGCCAGGAATTCTGGAAGCACTCAAAGAGCTGGCTCGTCTGTGTTTCAACTCTCAGACTGTAGCTCTTTGTTAACAATCCCCTTCCATGTGTTCAGAGAGGAAGGATGCAGAGACGAGGAGCCCTGCAGTGCAGGCAGGATGCAAGCGCTGCCCTTCACTGAAGGTTGTGACACCCTTCAGCCAAAGGAAAATTCTGACTGAGTTGGTTAGGTGGGGACAGCATTTCTGCAGTTTTCCTCTCTGTGTCAGGAACAAGGCTGAGGCACAGGGGCCAGGACTGGGGAAGGTTCTGAGGCAGGTCAGGCCACAGAGCTTCTTAATTAGAAACAGGAATTAAGGAAAGAGCCCGTGGTGCAGCTGTAGAAAGAAAATCTTATACACAAATTCATGAGAATGGTTACCTCTGGAGAACAGGCCAGGACTGGAGGGGTGGCCAAGGCACTCAGTCTCACCTGTAATGTTCACATTTAAGAAGAGAATGTATTCATAACATTGTTTAACTAAAAACTGATTTTTAAAAAAAACTTTAAGAAAGAGAGACATAGAGGGAAGAGAAGGAGAGTTAGAAAGAAAAGGAGAGAGGGAGACAGGAAGAAAGACACAACTAACAGTCTAGGTGTCCTTGTAGGGGGCTCCCTGGATGCTGGGATAAAGCAAGCCAAGGGTGGGGCTCAGAAGCCATCGATGACCTTTGGAGCAAACCACAAGGGGAAAAGGTCCTAGACCAGAATTTCCTGGGTCACAAGGGAAGGAAATGGAATAAATAACAGAAAACAAGTGAAGAGAAAAAGACCCCCAGCCAGTCCTTGCCTTTACTGTCTGTCAGGCGGAGGCCCCAGTTTTTGCACCCTCATACAGAAGGGGCTCTGAACTGGACCCAGAAACTCAGGCACCCTCTCCCCTCTTACCTACTCTCTGTCAATCATGCCCTTAGCTGTGGAGAAATCTACTGCCCCAGGTTTAGAAAGAGATATAAACATGAAGAGGGCACTTCACATGGACCACCTACTCACCCTGCCCTCTCTCAAACTTTCTACCAATGCAATGTCACCCCACCTCCCCTGGCTCACCCAGTTAGCTCCCGAAACAGAATGAGCACTTTTGCTATCTATTCAGGGGCTTCCCTGGGGATTTATTTGGCGAGAATCCCCGGGGAAGGCGGAGACCACCTCCTTTGGAAGGAGATGACCTTTGAATTTGTGGCCCTGTCTTCTGGGCTCAGGTAAACCGCGAGGGGAGGTCATCGCTCAGCTTAGCTGGAGGCAGGCGGTCCTTTAGATTTCTCCCGGTTACATCATCTCGTCTGTACCGTACCCACCACCTTAGGGACTCTGCGGTGGAACTGGACTGGGGTCCCGGTGAGGATGGGGGCGGAGGAGGACCTCTTCCAGAGATTAGGCGGCAGGCGCTGGGGGAGGGGAGCTGGGGAGTGGGAGGAGCAAACAATTACCTCATTGAAGCCCTCCTGCAAGACGTCCAGTAAGTTCCCCCGGGTCAGGCAGGCTAGCATTGTTCCTGCCGGGGGCTCCTCGGGAGGGGTCTCCAGGCCAGGCGGCCGCCGCCGCCTCCTCCTCCCTCTGCACACAAAGACTCTCGGCTCAGCTCATTGGGATCTCTCCAGAGTCCCGCATGCCACTTACTGGAAACCTAGACCCGAGCCAAACTAGCGCCTTCCACTGGGCATGCTCGCACGGGGGCCTCTGCTGGAAGGGCCTGGGCGCTGTCGCGGTTCCTATAGAAACAGCAGGGCGCGCACCGGGTGGAGGGGCGCTGGCGGGCGGCCCCTGGCCCGGCGTGCGTAAGGGAGAGCCCTGCGGGCGCGCGGGCCGGCTGGCGTGTGCGCGCGCTGCACACACACGCGCGCGCGCAACACACACACACACTGGGCTGGGGGGGCGGCTTGCGTGTGCGCCCGCTGCACACGCACACATACACACACCCTGGGCTGGGGGGCGAGCGTGTGTGCGTACGCTGCAGACATAGACACACACGAGGCTTGCAGGCGGGCATGCGGGTATCAGCGCGCGCCACGAGCATACACACACACACACACGTTGACACACAGGCGGGCTGGCCGGCATGTGCATGCGCTTGCAGTCACATACACGCACACACACCAAGCCTGCAGGCAGGCGTGCTGGTGTGAGCGTGCGACAGACACACACACATATATGGGCTCTGCTTATTTAAGGCCGCAAGTACCCCACCCCAAGATGGGTGGGAAGGGGAGTGATTCATAAGATTTTTCCCCCTCACTAGCTGAAAACAGCAACCTTTTTCCACTTGGGGCCTGGACAGTAAGGTTAGGCTAAAGAAGATGAAGCAGAAGGGAGAAAGGCAAAAAGAGAAAGAAGAACCAGCTAGAAGGAGAGAACAAAAAGAGAATACAGAGTGATTGATGGTATTAGGACAGATTTAATAGAACAGTGCTAAACAAACCACTCAGAATCACAACAGAAACATGAAAGGTAAACCAAGGATAACCAAGGCTTTACCAAAAAAAAACACCTTTCTTACTTTCTAAAATAACTGCTAAAATGTAAAACCTGTATTTTTAATGAGTTTTAAATTAAATGGGTTTTAATTAAACACTGCAAAAATGTCCTGGTGCTTTTGAAAGAGTTAGTAAAAATTTCCTCAAGTGAAACAGAGAGCTGTTCCCCTCTGTTTCTAGTTATTCAAGTAGCAGCCTTGATTATTTTTGAAAACACTAGTCATTGGTACTCTCAGTGCTCACTCTTACTTCTATAGGAAAATTGGAAGCTGAAAGAACACCCATATTATGTTACACCTCGTGATCCCAGATGGGAGGGAAGGGTTTTCCGAGTGGTAAGGCTCAGAGAAGGTCAGGACCTTGCCCAAGGACACAGCTGGTCAGTGACAGAGGCAGTTGGAAAAGCTAGGACGCACGATTTTGGAGATGGCCCAACTCTCTCCCCAAATCCCCATTAGTTCATTAGCAGGAAAAGTCAATAATGGCTCCTATTCAACCTAATGACCTCCTCCTCAGGTCCCTAGAGAAAAAGAAAATCCTTACCAGGAGCAGCCAGAACTAGCTACATCTTGCCTGAATGTCTAAAGCTGCTAAACACAAAGATGCTTCTGAGAAAAGACACCCCTCCCTCTGACCACAGCAGCAGGAAGCAGAAGGTCAGTAGAGGTGTTAAATGCCTGCTGCTGGCTGAATGCTGTGGGTTCATTTCTGGCTAAGGCTGGGGAAAAGCCATGACACCCAATCACACTGAACCCTAGCAGCCCACAAGTCAGAAGACCACTGTCCTCCATAATCTAGCTGGGGAATTTAGTTGCCAAGAACTCCCTTCACTGTGACCACAGTTCATGGTGTAACACTCTCAGATGAGTCACTAATCCATGTTATTGCAACAAGACCCTTTTTAAAGAGAAGTGTGAAACTTCCAACAGCATAAAATTGCACGTAACACATCTACATGCATAGTGATACAAAACCCAAACACCCAGTTGGAAGATCCCTCTATAGAGGATTCTGATTTGTTGACAGTCCATCATGCTTTGGACACGGCAGAAAATATTCAGACATCAGAGGGAGGTCCTGCTGACGGTTATCTATGCCAACAAGTCACTGTTTCTCCAACAAGAAGTCATTGATCAAAGTAGGACCTGTGAGCTCTGTTCTTGGGAAAAGATATTAAATCACTGAATTTTAAGGCTCCAAAACTCATGTGGCCCAGCTCTGTCATCTCACAGATGAAGGAACCAAGACTAGCAGAGGTGCTCACAGTCACGCAGCAAGTCAGTATGGGGCCTAAGATTTGAACCAAAGGCCTCTGAGGCCAAGCTCTGTGCTATTTGCCCTATACCTCACAGCATGCTGGATGAATTAGAGAGAATTGTGGTAAATAGACACAAGATTTATTATAGGGCATATGGCCCAAGATTGCACTATTCCCTGGAAGTCTGTAATAATGCTAACCACATATTCTACAACAGTGGTGTCCAATTGAACCTTCTGTGATGGTGGAAATGTTACATAGCTGTGCTGTCCAATCCAGGGGCCACTAGCCACATGTGGCTATTGAGAACGTGAAATGTGGCTAATGCAAATGTGGAACTAAAATTTAAGTTGCATTTAATTTTAATTCACTTAAATTCAGATAGTACAATTTCAAAATATTCTGTTCCACTGTCCCCACACAGCTAATGAAATGTTCCAAAACTTATAGTATTTTTACATATAGTCTGCCTCTCACACTTGGAAAAAGCACAAAATTCCTGTTGGACCACATAATCTCATTTTTTTTTGCTCAGAAAATATGTTCACCATACTTATCATGGTCTGACTTAGAAAGTGGCCCAGGTAAAGAATTGAGCTTGAGCTCTAAGCAACACTAACATTTACCATTCCTTCCATCCTCTCCATCCCACCCTATTGTGATATCAACATAAGAGCTGGGAGAATAAGTGGGTTAGCTAAAAGAATTCGGAATAACTAGGACAATGATCTGTATCCTGTAGTGCCGGTACATGGGAAAACTGCAAGCCAGTCCTGGTAGCTGGAACCACTCCCACTGCTGCGGGCCTGTTATTCACTCTGCCTGGGAGGAGAGGCAGAGTCCAAGCACCTGCTTTCTGCATATCTCTGCCATGTTGCCTGATTTCTGAAATTATACCAGGCTTCCTCAGCCCTGCATTATTTTAACAATAATGGCAGATACGTCCCTCACCAACTAAAAGGTACCCATATATCTATACACAACAGCAATAATAGCAAAATCGAGCATCTACTCTGTGCCAAGCCCTGTACTAAGCACTTACATACATTAGCTCATCTGACGGTCACAATTACCATAAACAGTAGGTTTTTTTATTCTCCCCATTTTATGTATGAAGAAAGAGAGGTTTGGAGGATAAATAATTTACCCCAGACCCTATAGCTACTGTAGGAGAGGAAGACAAATCCTCTACCCATTCTAGGTCCTTCTGGCTGGTCTATGAATTAAATTGACATGAGACAGAATAAAAGGAGAAAATCAAATAAAGCTTTATAACATGTATATATGGGAGAGACCCAGGAAAACTGAGTAACTCAACAAAATGGCCGAGCTGCCAGCTTCTATGTTATCTGCAGCTAAAGACAAAGGAGGATATCGGGAGTGGAGAGAGTCAGTTATGGAAGATTACCAGAAAAGCACAGTAAACAAGAGTAAGGTTATTATGCACATTTAAGTCTTTGCTTTCCACATTGATAAGAGTTTCTAGAGATAAGGTTATCCACCCTTCTTCCTGGCACAGAGAGGGAGACACCTTTACAGATGGAGATTTCCCTTATAAATGTAAATGTCTCTTACAAACGGTAACTTCTACTTCTACTTGGTTTTCAGAGCTTTTCCTGTGTCTGCAGTTTTGAAAAGGAACCAGCCCAAAATAATCCGTATGCCAAAGAGACAGATTTTGGGGTGGCCAATTCTGATCCCCCACACTACTAACTGGTAAAGGCAAAGTCCAGTTTCTTAATCATTATGCAATACTTTTATATGATGCTTGCAGCATAGAAGGTACTCGGTAAATATTTATAGCTGAATGAATGAGCCAGTGCAGGAAACATTGGCAAACTCATTCATCACTTATATTAATACAGATAATAATAGCCTAAGTAAGACCTTGAGCCTTAAACAGACCTGTCATTTGGTGAAAATATTGACTGTGAGTTCTCCCTGTGTAGAAGTAAGATGTGTGAAATTCACACCTATGTAAAATATAACACATCTATTATGGGCAATCATTAACGATACAAAGAAGCAGAAAGGCAATGCGAAGAAACAAATAATTAAAATTGTCAATGGAAATGTTTTAAATGACTCTGAAATAATTTCTTAATCTTTTTTTCTCACATTAGCGAGTTCCTTGGCAGTAAAATATGTGTACAATTTGTATTGCATTTATCTTCAGAGACATCAGCATAAATATATACAAAAGGGCTCACATCTACCTGCAAAGGTTCCAAGTGGGTCCCAGCTCCTAAACTGCTCTCTTTTTCTGCCAGTCTGCACCATTTAATCTTCCTTAGACAATACATTCATCTTGCGGATCAACTACTCAACTGTTTTCAAATACTGCCTTTTCCTACTATGTCAGATATAAATTCCTCATGCCCAGCTCTTAAGGCCTCCCACCAAATTTCCTGCGCTCAGGTTAGCAGGCTCTTCACTGTCTCACAGATATACAAGGCTCATTGTCACCTCCATGGCTTCACAACTGTCCGTCTGCCTAGAATGTCCCACAGTTCTACTACTCAAATCTTCACTAGGCCTAGTTCAAGTTCCACTTCCTCGTGAAACTCCTCTGACCACTCTTGATTTTGTTAAAATCAAGACAGCTCTGATCTTAACCTGTCTGGATCAGTCATCTCGCACATAACCCATGGTTCATTCCTGCGCTTCTTTCAGGTCTCTGCTCAAATGTCACTTGAACCATTTGGCCTTCTCTGACTCCCTATTTAAAATGACAACACCCCCTCACCTGGGCACTCCCAAACCTCTTTGCCTGATTTATTTTTATTTTTCTTCCTAGCTTTCATCACCATCTTGTATGTTCTATATTTACTTATTTATTTGTTTATTGTCAGCCTCCCCCTGCCCGGAATGTAAGCTCCATGAAAGTAGGGAATTTTGTATGTTTTGTTACTGTTTTATCTCCAGAACCAAGAATATTTCCTGGCACATAGTAGATGCTCGATAAATATTGGCTGAATGAATGTATGAATCTTCCTCTCTTTAAAATTCAAAGTTATAGCATGCTCTATACTATATCATTTAGCACTTAATTATAGTTAATTTAGGAATGTGAATTCTTGCCTCTTTTACTGTATTTCCAAGACAAATATAAATAATTTCTGGTATCCTTTTATATATTCCTCTCTTTCATCAAGGCATTCCTTCATTAAGTATTCATTAAATATGTGTTGAGCACCTATTATATGTTGTTATATGCCGGGTCCTATTTTTTTAGCAAAAACTTCAAGAACTCATAGTTACACATAAATACACACACACAAAAGCAAGAAACAAGACTGAAATAAAGAATAGTAAAATGAAGACTAGTACAACTGAGAATCCAATATTAGTATGTGGTGACTGAGTGTACAGGGTGAGTGTGACAGACTGAGTGGGTAGAAAAATGAAAAAAGAGACAGAATGGTGAGAGACTAGAGTAGGATGTCACCAAAGTAATCACCAGATGCTAGTGCTTAATATAAACTGTACCAAAGCAGATATGCAAATATATTCTACATGAATTTTTTAAATTCATATTTCAGAATTCATATCTGCCAGCTATCCTGCAGGTAAAAATTAGATTAAGACTAGCGACATCTGGTGGATATTTTGGAAGTGACCCTTGAGTTTCTCAACTATGAAAACAGTGTAAATGCCCCCATGCCTCTGGACTGCCATTCATAATGTGTTAGGGCTCCACATTACTAATTACACTATCATGAAATAATCTTTCTGTAGGACCCAAGGTCTCATTGCAAGAGGTAACCAGATTTTTATCAAGGACCTTTCTGTCTCCCAACTGATATCCCTCTGCCTTCTGAAGGATATATACAAAATCTGGCACCGCAATTGTTCTTTTAAAAAATAACTTTGTTACTTAAAATGTTCACATCCTTTGACCTAAGGATTCTACTTCCTGGATTCTACCCTAAGGAAAAAAAAGTCTTGAATAAGGAAAGTGATTAGCTATTTACAATGGGAAGGAGAACCTACAAGTCCAACCACAGAGGAATGGTCAAGAAAATTACAGCCATTATGATGTTTACCAAACATTTGTACCCATAATAAAACAAACACTAACAATTTCATATTAACAAATATTAAGTTAAAAAAGCAAAGTCAAAAAGTGTGTGCATATCTCAAATATGTAAATAATATACATAGAAAAAAGACTAGAAGAAAACATTCTAAAATATTAACAGTGACTGCTTCTGGATGGGAGGATTTTTTTTAAATCACGGTTTGCAATATTTCCCAAATGCTCTATAATTAATATGCATTATTTCTATAACGAACATTATTTAAATCTTTTAAACAATGCATATGTTCTTATTAATTGCTAGAATTTTTCCACTTCTGCCTGACTTTATTAATTCCAGAAAAAGATAATGAACAAAGTGAGCTAGAATTTCCACAAGAAGGGGAAGCAAGGAAAGAAAGCAAATATATTACAATTTTCTTCCAGGATCTGAGTCGTGACAGAGAAATCCCCCAGTTGTAGAATTGTACTGAAATTCCATTAATGGCATCACATGCCTCTCAACAGTACAGCAGAAACTTACAGAGGGCTCCGCTGGCAGCAGGGAGTTACAGAGTCTCATAACCACTTGGGTCCCCATCTTCAGAGTCCCCAGAAGAGCTGGATCAGGGCCACCTTAAGACAGGAGAGGGAGAAATGTGCAAAAATACAGCACAGGAAAAAAACTTCGAAAAGCTAAACCAATCTAGTAGGGTCAGGCCCCATCCCCAAATCTACAACTTAAGTCATCTGGAAGTATCAGAAACAGGACCTTGTTTAGGAGGTAATTCAGCCCAAGTATGTTATGTTATAATGAAAACAGGGCTATCCCAATGGCATTTGAAAAACTAGTTGCTTAAGTTCTAATAATAATCAAGTAAATAGCAATGCTTCCCTATCATGAGTTAACGGCAAGGATGCATTTTCCTTCCTCCCTACATTTATCTGTCAAAGACCATAGGAAGGATTCCGAAGACACTTAGGAGAAATACGGGGAGCTCTCCTGACATGCACTTCCCTTCATCCTCAGGAATTCAGTTTTAACCAAGAAAGGCAGCATATATGTTCTAAGGCAGAAAATTGTATATAGCACTTTAAGTTTACAAAGTGCTATCACCTACTTCATCTCATTTCACCGTCATAGTAAATAATCCTTGGAAATAGAGTTCATTTTATTATCTCCAGCTAATAGGAAATAGGCTAGGGGGTTGCTCTGCTAATTAGTGGTGGAGGCAGTTTTCTAGCCACCTTTTCTGAATCCCACTTGCACTAGGTCAGTGCCAGAGAACAGCCAGGAAAAGAGTGGTGGTGGTGGTGATGATGATAATGGCAGTCAAAATTTGCCTACATACTACGTTTGTTCCAAGTACTTTACGTTCTCACACTCTATGAAGTCGATACTATTATTACCAACTTCTTTGTGCTGTGATTCCATCTTCAGTACTCTATCGGTCTTAAGGAATCATCCCTCTCAGGGACAAACCGTGGGGCAGCAGTATTTGGGGAGGATGGTGTAGAGATTGAGAAAGGGAAGTGCATTTCCACTTGTCTCCAAGCTCTAAAAGTCTGAATCAGGAAAGGCACACTAAGAACCTGTAAGGCTTGGATTCGTTTTGGAACCTGAAATTTCCGCCACCTTCTTCCCACCCCGGCCTCGTGCCTCTGTGTGTCCCCAGTTCTGAGCTGGACGCTCGACTGTGGTAATAAAACTTCCCAGATACCCGCCACCTTTCAGCACCTACCTCTTAAATCATCGGTTCGTCTGGTTCAGCAGCTCCGTCTTCAGTCCTTCAGAGCACCGCCTCCTCCAGCTAGAGCGTCGCCGCTGCGTTCCCGCTGCCATGGTGACGCGGGGGCCGGCCCAGGCCCTGCGTGTCTCCAGTGGACCCGCGCCCCGCCCCCTGCAGGCTCGAACTCTGTCTCCTGACAGCCAGGATCCCACCTCCTACCGGCCTAGACCCGGCCCCCTGCCTGTCCTCCTCCTAATGGCCCAGACTACAACCCCTGGCAGCCTTGACCCGCCCCCTGCCTGTCGTGACCCGCCTCTCGCTGGCCCGAGCCTGCCCCGCCTCCTGCTGGCCGGGTCCCCACCCCGCCTCCTGCCGGCCCCATCCCGCCCCCTGTCTGTCCAGACCCGCCTCCTACCGGCTTTGGTCCCCGCCCCCTGCCCGTCTAGACGCGCCTCCTGCTGGCCCGACCCCGCCAGAGACAACTGCTTTCCGCAGATAAGAGGGAGCCTCCTGTCTGTCCAAACCACAGCCCCTCCGCTCCAGCCAAGGCCTGCAGAGTAGGGCTCGAAGTGGCTGGACTTCGGGACCGCCCTTAGGGTGAGCAAGATCTGCTGCGCTTACGTAGAGCCCGCAGACCCCCGCCGCAGAAAACGCACCAGGCATGTTCCTTCCTCTATTTATTGATCCTAGCAGCTCCGCATTTGCGAGAGCCAACATTCCAGCCAAGGAGAGCTTCCGGCCCACGCTGTGCTGTCAGTATCGGTGACTTGAAGGCCTTGTAACCGATGGATCGAAGAACGCTTCCTCCATGCCTCAGCCCCTGCCCTCCTTCATTTAGGTCTGGGACCCCTGACCCAGCCACTGAGGAAATTGCCCACGCCAGCCCTGGAGGCTGTGTACAAGAGCACAGAATGCTTTTCCAGAGCATCTTTGGAGTTTTAGGTGTGTAAAAGGGATTAAATTAAGTCCAACAAAATCAGCTCAAGTGCTTAAGGGGTAACCTGTTCTTTCTGAACTATTTTTTGAGAGCCGGAGCAAAAGTAGGGGTCAAAAACCTACTTTCCTGGACACTCAACCTAGCCCCCTCATTTTGTGGAACTTCTTCCACCCCTAGCTAACCCAAATACAACTCCAAGCTAACGGTGGCAAATAAGAGATAGGCCTAGGGGAGAGAGCGATACTGGGGACACACAATTTCAGGGGCTCTGGAGTTCTTTAAGCTTAAAACATGGCCGCCATCCTGTGGGCTGCCAGCCAACTTCCCAAAGCAGTAGATTCTCCCCACAGGAGTAGTGGTGAGATGACGAAAACGATCCCCCCCTCAAGGCTCACACTAGGGTCCCGTTCTTGCTGTCATAGCGGGGTGTGGCCTGGGGGAAGCGAAGAGTCGCATACTCTGTAGCGTTTTCTAACTGCAGATGCTTCACCTCCCGGGTAGAGCGTGGCTGGGTACGGCTGCACACTTGAATGTCTGCGTAATGTAAGCTGCTGTCCTCCGACCTGAGGCTTTGACTCCTCTCCTGAGACGCAGGCTGCCCTAACACCCGCTTGGACGTATGTCCTGTTGTGTCATGGCCCTGAGAGGAATGGACAGCATTAAGGGAGATTGTTGACTCGGTTTTGCCCCTCGCCTCCAACGCAGGGTCAGCTACACTGACCGCCCTTGGCTTTGCTCCCTTGGGGGACAGAGGAGGATGGGGAGAACCAGCAAGTTATACAGATAACTGAGATGTGTCTGTCCCAGGATGAAAAAGCTGAGTTCTGGGATCCCATGTCTGAGCAGCCCCCTGGAAGGGATGGAGGGCTGTCATTACCTTTGCACCATTCTGCTGCTGCTGCTGCTGCTGCTGCTGCTGCTGCTGCTGCTGCTGCTGCTTCAGTGTTTGTCTTGCTTGGCTCCCTGAGAGGAAGAAATCTGACAAATCCATTCTGCCCACTTCACATCTCTATTAGACTATTATGGTGGGCTTCTAAGTAATCTCCCTGCCTCTTTCACTTCTACCATTCCCACATCCAAACTCCTTAGCAGGCGATGCGATCTGGCCCTTTCACAATCTGCCCATAATATTTTCCATCCTCCTTTTTCACCAGCCCCTAACATAGCTCAATGAATACATCTTGAGAGCCCATTATATGTCAAGCTCTGTGCCACGTTCTGGGGATAGAAGAATGAGCTGGCTGTTTCCTCTTGCCTCAGGGAGCTTACAGTCTACTAGGGGAGACAAGTATACAGACTGTCACAGTGCAATGTGGTAAGTGCTCAACCACACCAAATAACTGGTCACTTTCAATCAAGTCAGTCTCTTCTCTCTCTTTTCTTTCTTTCTTTTTTCTGCATGAGGTAATTCTCATGCCTAAAATATCCTCTCCTCTCTGCTCCTCTTCCACCTTGTGAACTTGCTTTATTCCTTCGACATTAGTGTTATCTCCCATTCTCCCACGGCATGAGTATGCATCTATTTTAGCACTGGTAGATGGCATTACAATGACTTGTTTACATGTATCTATCTCTCAAACTTGATTTTCAGCTCTTATAGGGCTGAGACAGCATGTCCTTCCTCTTGTGCCTCTGCCTCCTTGGGATGGTACAGAGTACCTCACATACAATGTAAGTACTTAGTAAATTTTTGCTAGATGAATGAAAGAATGAGCAACCAACCTTGCCACTCTGAGGTAATGGGAAGAATGAGACCCAGAGTTTCAGAGCTGGTCTTGAACCCAGTAACTTAAAGGTCCCCTTTGGTGAACTCTCTCTCTTTATCCCTTCCAAGGCTACTCCTGTTTTCCACCCTTATGCCCTTTCCAAAGACACTGGTTCTGTATCTTTTCTCTAATTTGCCTCCCCAGCTCCCCTCCCACCCCCCACCAGTTACCTGTTTTTTTTTGCCTCTGGAAAGCTGATGGGCAGCTCCTGTGAAAGAAAAAACAGATCATCATGTGTAAGAGCCCTGGCTGCTGTCTTCCCTCCATCATTTGCTCCGTGGTCTCCTGAACATTCTGGGATTGACCTTCCCTCACCTCCCTCTAACAAAGATTCACCCTAAGTCAGTCCCAAAGCATTTACCAAGGGTACCACACCTCTCACAAAGGGATAGTTCTGGAAGGTGGAGTGGTACAACTGACATAACCAAACCCAAAATACAGCCTCAGGCAAGCAGGCGCTACATGCCAGGCATGAGCTTGGTTGAGGGCTATTCTGGGATTGTCTAACAGGCTAATCCCAGCAGAGGGTAAGGGAAACCTGCCAAATGAGGGGATATTCCTGGATTTGGAGACCTTCTTACTTCTTCTTCAGTGCTTTTTGTTCAGGATCTCTGCCAACCCAGGGTTCTCATTCTGGGAGTCACAGAAGCTGCCACAACTAGGACTAACAAGTGAGGACCCCTCAAAGCCCTTTCTAACAGATGACCTCCCTCCGTGCTTCCCTGTCCTTGGTTTTAATTAACAGAAAGTGAGAGATGTTCGACCTTTAACATCCACAGCACAAGGAGCTCTGAATTTAGTGAGTGACTCAGCTACGCCGCCTGTGCTGCGGGACAGACCTGTTATATTCATTTCTGAGCCCCTGGGGTCCCCGATGGAGCCAGTGTGTCTATGTGATTGTCAATTGTTTGATGGCCAGAGAAACAACACTTGTCTGAGGAAATAGGCTGAATAGTTTGGAGCTTACTCCGGATGCTTTTTCTTGCTGGTACATTTCAGATTCTCACAAGAGCCAACCCTATTTGTCTGACTTCTGTCTCCCCAAGGAAGTTTCCTTCTTTTGCTAATTAAAAAGAAACAGAGAGAGGGAAACTTCTAAATCATGTTCATTTTACTAGTGTGAAAAAATCTGGCAGAGGTTTGTGTTTTGGTTTGATTTTTGGTTTTAATGCAGCTTGCTGATGATACACAAATGACAAGCAATAGGATATATTGGAGTATATGAGGAAGCCATTTGGTGTAAAACTAATTCGGCCTGACCTTGTTTTTCCAAAAGGACCTGACGTGGCCATTGAGCATGCATTGTATATCTGCTTTAAGCATTTGCTATATCCCAAAGACAAAAACAAATGCCCTTAAGATAAAGATGCAACTTCCCCTACATTGGCATTTCCTTAAGGATAAGCATCTCTCCCTAGGCTAGGAATTGATTGCTGTGCCCACCCTGTGACCACCCAGCTCGAGACAGCAGACCTACTACCTACTGTGTGAATAGCTGTGCTGTGCCGGCTAGGGCTAGGCAATCTCACTGCTAGGGCTAGGCAATCTCATGACTGTTGAAAAGGGACATTCCTATCATATGTGATGTATGCTCTTTCTTCCAAGACGGTATATAACCACTCTGTACACCCCACTTCTTTGGTGCCCTTCCTTCCTTGGGGAAGGAAGGCCCCGGGGCTAGTCCTCAGATCTGGCTCATAATAAACTCACCCAAATTTTTATTTATAGATTGCTTATGGAATTTGTGTCGACACTAACTTGCAAGCAGTTAGAATCTCCATCTGAACTCTACCAACAGTTCAGAAGAAAAGCTTTGAAGCCACTTCTGGGTTTTTCTACTTCCTCATCTGCCACTTCAGCTCCTTTCTCTTACCACTGCCTAGTCATAGCCTTATCCTAGCCTCTAACTCCTTGCCCCTTGTCACTACTGTCTTCCTACTTCTACTTAAATGGATAAAGAGAATATTAATTCTAAAATAACATAGACTTGGGGGACCCAATTTTAATGAATAGAGCCTTTTCCCAAATTGGATATTGCACAATGCCTGGACACAACCCAAACAGAATATTCAGTTAGACTCATAGGTGATAGGATTTTATTTTTAGCTCAGAGTTAAGGAAACTAAATGGGCACTGTCTTCTATTGGTAGCAAAAATAAAAATTGGTGCAATCTTTCTAGAATGCAACTGGCAATAAGTATAAGAAGCCTTAACCATAAATGTGTGTACCCTCTGATGTAGCAGTTCCATATCCTAAGAATATGGATCCATATCCCAAGAAATAATCAGACAGGATGCTCATTGTAGCATTATTTATAATTGCAAAAAATAAGAAATATCTTAAATGTTCAACATGGGGAATTGACTAAATAAATGGCACTGCCAATCAGTGGAACATTATACATCCATTTAAGAAAGATGTTGGAAGAACATCTAATAGCATGGAAAATTTTACTCTTTATTAAGTTAATAAAAAGATAATAAGATATGTTTGGGGAAGAAAACTATACACATAGGCATTTAAAAAGGATTATATGCAAATATACTAAAATGCTCCTGTCATTCTGAGTGCTTATATTTAGGGTTGCTTCTTATTTCCTACTGTTTGGTATTTTCTGAATTTTCTACAGTAAATGTGTATTATTTTTGTAATCAGAAAAAAAACCCCAAATAATATTTTAAAATAAAACTCACTTCAATTGTCATAGTATCTTTAAGTCTCTGGAAGTTTATTGAGATAATAAATGGAGGAGAATGATATTTATCCATTCCTACTAATATTGTAAGAGAAAAAATATATTTTGGTTAGGATATCTGCTGTAGCGTTTCTAGCCAGGCTCTAGAGTCAGACTGATGGTATCAGACCACCTGTGTGAACTTCAGCAAGTTTTTAACTTCATTAGGCTTCTATTTTCTTATTAATAAAATGAGGATAATAATAGAACCTAAACCTCATGGGATTATTGTAAAAATTAAATAAGATAATAAATGTAAAATACTCAGCTAGGTGCGTGGCATTTAATGAGCATCAGCAGAAGCTGACTACTGGGACTACCAGCATCAGAGGAAGAAGTAACCAAAAATGAGGAATACGAAGACTTGGGAAGAAAGGGAGTGAAAGAAGCTGTTTCACCTCCTTCCCTAGAAGCTTTTATATGTTTCTAGATGTCCTATGGTTGCAGGACATCTCAGAGTTTAAAAAGTGCCTTATTTGTTTGTTCAATCCTAACAACATTCCAGGGAAGGCATATTATTGTTCCCATTTTACAGATGGGTCAACTAAGGCCCTAGAACTTTGGTACCTTACTCAAGAAGGCAGGGACCAAATTTCCTGTTATTACTATGTCTTCTGCATCTATCACTATGCCAGGTACATATAGATGTTCAATAAAATATTTGTTTAATAAGTTAATGGATAAATGAATGAGAAGTAGGAACACTACTTGAATCCAATGTACTGACTCCAAATCGTATGTGCTTTTCAATGTACCTCACCTATCTCTCTAAATACAATAATGCTTTATTCATAAACAAGACATCTTCAAGTCTGACCCAGGTGGGGAATGGTATCACAATGGACAGGATATAACCAGGTCCAGGATTTTATAGTGATGACAACTCTGGGAAAGAATAATAAAGACACTACAAATAATTTATTGTGAGGCTTTCACATATTCTCTGCTCTTCAAACTTGTGATCTAAACAACATAGGTCATGTTATCTACATCTTATATATGAGGAAAAAGAGAAGTTACAGGATTTGCCTAAGGTCAAAGAGCAAATAAGCATGAAAGTCATAGTCACATGTTCCATGGAGAGCCTCCTCCCCTCTTCTGCCCTTTTAAATAAACATTTCTCCAAAGTCGATTTGCTTGATTTGGGAGGCAGTATTATGTAGTGATTTAAAATATGGGATTGGAAGTCAGACAGGCCTGGTTTCGAATCTGGGTTTATTTGCTTACTAGCCATGTTAACTCGGACAAGTTAGTTAACTTCTCTGAGCCTCAGCTTCTTGGAAGTAAAATGGGAGTGAGGCCTCCTCCCTCAAAGAATTGTTGGGACAATTAAATGAAATTGTTTATAAAGTGCCTGACACATAGTAAGCTCTCAAATGTACAATTATTATCATTATCTGGAGAAGGGAAGGCAGAGACGAAAAAGGAGAGGAAGAGGAGGACAAAGAGAAACAGTGCCAATACACCATTCCAGCCCTGCTCTGGCCATTCTACAGCTGGCTTGGCTGTGTTTTCTGAGGTCTTCTGAAAGGTCAGAGCACAGAAGGAGGTGCTGCTCTGGTGTTGGCACCCGGAGGTGCCAGGCAGAGGAAGGTGGCAGTGGGAGGTTGGCAGAGAACTATCTGCAGGCTCTGTCTTATGTTCGGGGCCTCCACGTCCACCTACAGAGGTTACCCTCCACCCTTTCCCCCTACTCACCAGCTTCCCCCACAGCAGAGCCGGTTTCCCATGGTGCTCTGTCTCCGAGGGAGCCCAGCTGTTTTTGTACGTAAAGAGGCTTGTGCATTTCCTGGTTCGCGGTTTAGCTTTCAGCAGCAGCTCCCAGGGACTCTCTGTCAGTGTCAGATTTCAGCCTAGCAGGTTGGACTTCGGAAGCCACCTGCTGGAAGGATTCCCAGGTGACTCCTCCCAGCCAAAGGACAGAGTCACACAGCCAGGCTCCAGGTGAGACCTATCTCACCTTTGGGATTTGGAACTGTTTTGATGAAGCCGTGAACTTTGAGCTTCAAGCTTCAGTGAAAAGAAACCTGAGATAGAAAAGGGCTCTGGGTTTCCTTAGGAAATGTTTCTTTACTACTCACACTGTCACTGAAATACAGTCTCTATAATGGAGTAAAGAGTCTTACCTTAGGTTTCCCCAGAACTACTCAGGTTTAATTGAGTTTCACTTTCAAGGTAATCAGTAGCAGTTTCTCATTATCCCTGTCAGAATCTGGGTTTGAATACTGGAGTCACTTGGAAACTTAAATTTAGGGAAATGGATTCCTTTTACATTCTCCTTTGCTATTGGAATTAATGTGAGCAAATTACTTTTTTCTAGGATTGTAAAATGGAGGACCGAACTCATTACCTAATCTCTGTTCCGGTCAAAAATCATATGATTCTATGATTGGAATGGCCTCAGCACTTCTTCTTTTTTTTTTTTTCCCAAAGATTTTATTTTTTCTTTTTCTCCCCAAAGCCCCCTGGTACATAGTTGTATATTTTTAATTGTGGGTCCTTTTAGTTGCAGCTTGTGGGTTACTGCCTCAGCATGGCCTGATGAGCAGTGCCATGTGCGCACCCAGGATGCAAACAGGCGAAACCCTGGGCCACCTAAGCAGAGCACACAAACTTAACCACTTGGCCATGGGGCCGGCCCCTCAGCAGTTCTTAAAAACTCACTTCCCCATCCCCAGTACTGAACTACAGAATCTCCACTTAGACAACTCAGCTTCTCCTTCCAATGACCCAAAGTAAGACTCATTCCACACTCAACAGCAGCTAGGATGCAGTTGAGTAAATTCCTCTGTAGAAAATATGGGCTCCAGGAGAATTTATGAAACCTGTAAGGTTTGTCTTCAGTTCTCCCACCCCATCTGTAGTGTCTTGCACAGATGCCCAGTTATTTGTGTGCCTCTTATGGATAGTCAGGACCTAGCACTCAGCCCTGCACTCCACAGAGAGTATCATGGACTCTTGAGTCTCCTCATCTTCTTTCCTTATGAAAAATGGCAATATTAAGAAGGACAGCCTTATAGGTTTGTGGTTAAGACTAAATGAGATAATGTGTATAAAGTTCTAGTCCAGGGTCTGGCACACGGGAAGCTTACAATAAGCCCTAGCTATTGTTATTATTACTTCTTATTCTCAGCTAATTGTCATCAGCTAATGTGGTAAAGCATCTTACTGTATTATTATCTTGTGCTGAATCATTGCACTAGCATCTTATTTCGTAGCCATGCCTCTCCCCAGCAATCCATTCCACCCTCTACCATTAACTATATTCTTTTCATGCTGTTACCCAAACTTCTTAGCCTGGCACTCAAAGCCCTCCACAATCTGGTCCCTTTCCAGCCACTTTCTCTAATTTAGAGGAAAACATTTAAGAGATTTTATATGACCAGAAACTCCAAAGGAACCAACAGTGTTCTAGTAGCCAGAAAACCCAATACACCTAAAGTAATATCAATAGAAGTCTAGAGTGATAAACGTGAGTATTGATTATTCTATTGAAGTCTGTACCAGTCAGTCCATGACTCGAATAATAATTTTAGGTTGACATGTTGAGTTTCAAGTTATGTTGTCAAAAGCCAGTGTGTTCAAGAGAAAGTTGTCTGGGTAATAAGTGGCATAGAAAGTCCTATATGATATGGTTAAAAGGACTGGGCATGTTTAGGTGGGAAAGGGAAGCCTTAGGAGGACACAATGGTTATCTTTAAATATCTGAAGGACTCTCAAGTGAAAGAAGGATTGTATTTACTTTCTGAACATAACCAGAACCAATGGGCAGAAGTTACTGAAATGCAGATTTTGGTTCAATAGAAGGAAGAATTTGTAACAGATATGTCCAAAAAGAAAATCAATTGGGCTACCTTATGACGTTCTAAGTTCTCTGTCGCTCAAAATGTCCCAAAAGAAGTTGATTAATAATCTTAAGAGAATTTAATTGGGATAGGGATTTGGACTAAATCAGAGGTCTCAAATTTTTTTCTAGCTAAGGAACCTTTTAAAGCTTATGTGTAAATCCCAGTTACAAGACAGATCAATGTGAAGCTGTTCTGGTTGAAGTCTGAGTAGGATCCTTTCTTTATTCTTTTTCTTCTCAACTAGGTATTAAGATTCCTGAGAGTAGACAATAGAAGACCATAGTTTTTATAATTTATATTTACAATGTGTATCCTCCATAGTGTATCACTTGGGGTTTGATAAATATTTATTGAATGAATGAACAAATGAATATATCAGTAGTTACTTCTCTGAGGCATGCCTTCATTTTTAATTGATGGCAATCCTTCAACCAAAAATTGAATTCTTCAAGTGAGGCTTCTTATCCTAGGGGTCTGCAGATCCCTAAGAGGGGCATATGCATGGATCTCAAGAGCTGTTGAACCTATTCAAATTGTATGCCAAATTTGGGAGCATGTGCCCTTTTTTGGTAAGAGAATCTATAGCTTCTGTCAGATTTTCAAATGAGTCTGTAACCCACAAAATTAAGAATTAACCACTTTAGTGGAAGAATTTCATATGTCCACCACAGCCTGGTAAAAGATATATTTTGGAGCAGGGAGATCTTCTGGACACTCCGCAAATCATACACACACATGCTCTCTTGATTACAGAGAGTAACTGAGAGGTCAAACCCCCAGACTTTCCTGAACACACCATACCACTAGTATTAAGACTACTTCCAAGGGAAGTTTCCCTGGCCATTGCCACCACACCAATAGCCCTAGATCCCTGCATTTAGTCTCTGATTGGGTGAGGTGATGCAGTGACTCCTCTCTTTGGGATGTTCCAAGATTAGAGACAAATACTTTCTTTTATGGGCCTCCCATGTGCAGAGGGTGGGGAGACTTTGGGGTTTGGTGACAATGGTAGAGGTTTCTGTGTTTGTGCCCCTGTGTATGCATACTTGGTCCCTCAGAATCAGAGAATATTTTCAGCGGACAGACCTGAGTATGGGAAAACAGGGCTTTAGGCAACTCTCTCCAGCCAAAACCTATTTTCCCAACCCCTACCCAAAACAGGCCAGACAGTCTGGAGACCCTTGTTTTTGTGTCTCTAATCACCAGCTCAGACAGTGCCCTCTGGGCTGTTTGGATGGCATATCCCTTTTCCCTCCCAGGATCACTCTCTCTTTTGTTGCATTGTGAGAAATGGCTAGGAATTTGATGTGGAGCCAGTGTCAGCTTCCGGGTGTGACCTCAGCATGCAAGTGTGAGCTCAGGGTGCTGTGACGTTGGGCACATCTAACTGAGAAGCTTTTTGTCTAGCTGGCTATTGACCTCCTCCCTCCCTGCCCATCCCATCCTCCAGGCCGCAGAATAGGGAGCAGCACAAACAAGGCCCTGAGATTTGGGTTTATTCAGCTCCACCCAGAACTAAACCAAAGGCTATGACACGTCCCAAGGGACCAAACCACACATTGTGGACCATGCACTCTTCCCTTCCCCCAAGGATGCTGCTACCTCTGGGGTGGTGGGCAGCTGCTCGTATCACCGCAGGAGGTAGAGAGGGGTTCGCTGGGTGCTAGGTCTGTGGCACTCAGGGCTCAACTGTGGCTCCCTCTTCCTCTTCCTCTGGATCAGGAGGCGCAGGGAGCAGGGAGATGTAGACCTCATTGACCTCTGTGTCCAAATGTCGGCCACCCCGAGGTGCCTCCAGGTTAAGGATGCCATCATGCGAGAGAGCAGCGCGGACCCGCCAGGGGTCGACATCAGCAGGCAGGACATAGGTGCGGCAGAACTCTCGGGACACGAAGCCGTGGCGGTCCAGGCGCTGGGGGTGCCGGGCAGACACCTCCAGCAGGTTGTCCACAGTCCTCACAGTCACCTCATCTGGGGTAAAGTGGCTCACATCCAGAAATGCCTGGAACTTGCCCTCACTGAGCCTGAGCTCAGAAGCCCCTGCCCTGCTGCCCTCCCCAGCTTGGGCAGCCCGAGGTCGGACATAGTAGCCATGGTAGAGGGTGGGGGTCAGGATTTCTTCTGGCAGGAGGCCTGAGGGGCAGAGAGAGAGAAGACAAGAGGCAGGATGAGGGAGCATGAGGTGGGAACAGGGGTGAAATGAGAGGAGATCAGGAGATGAGGATTGGGGACAGCAGGAGGGCGATCAGGAGAAGCAGGGAAGGGAAGGAGAGGGACATAGGGGCTAGGAGGCAGCTGGGGAGAGGCGATTGAGAACGGAACTGAGATGGGGGTAGAGAAGGGCAAACCAAACCACCACCCAGGGTGGACAAGAGGAACAAAGCACACTGGGGGTGGCAGGAGGCAGGTATCAGAGCTTTGTGGGCTCCAAGTCTGCACTGAGGTCACTAGGAAAGGGAGACAGCCCTGCCTGGAGGGGGGCAGGGGGAGTCTGGTGCGGGAGATGGCTTGCCCCAGGAGTTCAGTTAAGCCCGGAGTGGGGTGGAGGCCAGTACCATTGGGAGGTCAGCCCAGAATTTCAGGAGGTGGGGGTGGGAGGCAAGAGGGTGGTGTCTGTGCCATACCTTCTCCGAAGCGCTGCTCACCCAGGCGGCTCGGGTTGGCAAATTCGTACTCGGCGGTGGCCGGGTGGGCATGTGGCACTGAGCGGCCCGACATGGCTGCAGACTCGTCGGCGGTCCTAGTCCGAGGTGCAGCCCCAGCGACGCAGCGGGACCCCTCCAGCTGCCTGGAGAGACAGGGCTCACTTGGAGGTGGGGGCGGGGTCTACACCACCCAAAATAGTGCCGAGCCTCAGGAGGAGGGGCGGGAGCCGGGGCCCTGAGTGCCAGCGACGAGTGTGACCAGCGCCGCCTGGACCCCCGTCCCCTCCCCCCACTTCAGCTGTCGCAGGGGGCCTGAGAGGACAGCTGGGGGTCCTGGCTGGGGAGCGAGCTGCAGCGGGGAGGCTGATGCCAGAGGCCCCAGAGAAGAGTACCTGAAACCCTCACAAACAGTTTGCACATTTTCCACACCACCTTTTCTCCTCTTCAGTCGCAGGCACCCTGCATCCTACTTCATAAAGCTCTCCTGGATTTAATGTTCTTTAGCCATGTAAGGTGAAAGATATAAGAAACCCTTCTATCCTTTTTGCTGGTAGGATGAGGGGTCTTTCTGCCCAAGTTAATGTCAGGGTCCTCTCCTGAACCCAGGTCAACCCAGGGCACCACACAGACGCCTGGCACTGACATGTTGACAATCACTGCTCTCCTCCAGGAACCAACAAAGAGTTAATGTCCCTGGGGCCCTGCCTAGGAAGATTCCAGTTCCTGCCCAGGCCCAAGATAGTTGCTGGCTCGATTCCTCTGGCATGCTAGGCTGGAGAAGAGGAGGAGGGGCACACTGCTGCCTGCTTAGGATTCCTGACTCTGTCCCAACTCCAGAGAAGGGGGGAGGAGGGGCCATTGGGTGTGGACGGAAAGTTAGTGAAACAAGACCAGGACAAGTCACTCGCCAGCTCAGATGTGTTTGTGTTTCTCTTTTCTTAGCTCAGTGAGTCCTGGGAATGTGTCACACTGCCAAATCCCCGATCACAAGTCCCCATGAACGGGCGGTGAGCTGGGATAATAAAACCCCTGACATCACCATTCCAGAAGCTTCACAAGACTGCATATATAAGGGGCTGGCTGTAGCTGCAGCTGAAGGAGCTGACCAGCCAGCTGACCCCCCACATTCACCAAGCCACCATGGACATCGCCATCCACCACCCGTGGATCCGCCGCCCCTTCTTTCCTTTCCACTCCCCCAGCCGCCTCTTTGACCAGTTCTTCGGAGAACACCTGTTGGAGTCTGATCTCTTCCCAACCTCTACTTCCCTGAGTCCCTTCTACCTTCGGCCGCCCTCATTCCTGCGGGCACCCAGCTGGATTGACACTGGGCTCTCAGAGGTAAGTCTCCCCTCTGCCAGGACAGGGGAGTTCTTCCTGGAACCTCCTGGAAACAACTCCATCTGCTCTTCTTTTCCTCCCTGCCTAAATCTGGCAATGTCTAAGTGTCTTAGGTACTTGTGCATCCAGCAGTGAAGAAAGATAAGGTTACTAGTGCCTCCCTCCTCCAGTCACCTGTTTGTATTTGATGTTCCTCTATATCCTATTTCTTACATTTTTTCCATGCACTATGAAGATCATCCTCCATTTCCTAACGTCTAAGTGGGATGCTTCTTTCTGGTTTGGTTCATAATGATCCCAGGGAGAGAGCTGTCTTCAGACTCCTTTTCTCAACTCTTCTAATACCTCATACACCTGACAAATTTTATCATCTGAAGTTTCAGAGCCAGAGAGTCTTACCTCATCCTGAGCTTTTCATCCCCTCTGCCTGGAGCTGGAGACAGCAACCAACTATTTTCTTCCTTTCTATTCCCTCTTCTGTGATTTTCCGGGTTTCTCAGGGCTAACAGGGCACTGGCCTGGGTCCAAGCCTAATAAGGAAAGAATGTAGGTCTAGTCTTGGGACCCCCACTTGTCCTAAGAGGGTGGGAGAATGGGGTGAACAGATAAGGTTGACAGAAGCTGTCACAGATAACACTCTGGTTTAAAAATATTCCAGTGTGAGTAAACAGGAGCTAAATAGGCAAGGGCTTTGGAAGGACAAATCAGGGCCAGCAGAACATTCCAGACTGAGTGGGTGGGAAACTTGGCAGAGAGCTGAGCAAGAAGAAGGGGGCTTTGTCTTACAGACAAATGACAAGGCCAGGCATTGGGATCGGAGAGGCAGCAGAAGCCATACCCAGACTCATCCTTGTGATTGGTCCCCTGGGTGGCCTGTCATCTTCCCTGTCCCTGTAAATAAAGTTTGGGCCTTGGGTACCACTGTGGTGGCTGCCTTGAACCAGAGAGCCGTGTTTATTAAAAAAAGGGATTTTTAGCCAAAAAGAGGAGGATAAACTTCCTGGACAGAAAGCAAGTTTGCAGACCGACGAGACTGCACTAGTGTAATCCACATTTCTCCCATCTTTTCTCCTACCCCCTCTTCTCTGCTTTGCTATTTCTAGATGCGTCTGGAGAAGGACAGATTCTCTGTCAACCTGGATGTGAAGCACTTCTCCCCAGAGGAACTCAAGGTCAAGGTGCTGGGAGATGTGATTGAGGTGCACGGCAAACATGAAGAGCGCCAGGTGTGTATCTTGTTTTCTCTTCCGCTCATTCATTCAGTGCATACTGCATGCCAGACTCTGCCATCAGCCTCTGAGGCTGGCAGCATGCCAGTACTAAGCCAAAAGGGTCTGGAATAGAAATAGACCTATTGTTGTTGTTTTGGCCAGAGAAGAGATCTTTGTTGTTTGTTTATTTTGATTTGATTGCCTTAGATGGGATAGATGGGGTGTTCACTTCCCATTTAAGCCAGTAGTTCTCAACTTGGCTGCATTAGACTCAGGAGGGGAATTAAAAAAAAAAAAAAATCCCAATGCTCAGGCATATTCCAGACCAATTAAATGAGAATTTTTTGGGGTGGCACCCAGGCATCAGCGTTTTAAAAATCTCTCTAGGGACCGGCCCCGTGGCTGAGTAGTTGGGTTCGCACGCTCTGCTGCAGCGGCCCAGGGTTTCATGGGTTCAGATCCTGGGCGCGGACGTGGCGCTGCTCATCAAGCCATGCTGAGGCGGCGTCCCACATGCCACAACTAGAAGGACCCACAACTAAAAGAAATATTCAACTATGTACTGGGGGGCTTTGGGGAGAAAAAGGGAAAAAAAAAATCTCTCTAGGTAATTCTAACGTACAGTCTAGGTTGAGGACCACTGATTTGCACCCTGAAGGCCCTTGAACTTGGGACTTTTCTTTTAGATGTTCAGGAATCCTCTTCTCTTTAGCTCATCTTAAGGCTGAACTACTTGGTTTGCCTAAATTTTCAAACTGTACTCAGCTTCTAATACTCTGGAGCTCATGTGGAAATCAGTTAATTGAGAGCCTGTCTGGATAAATGCTTGAGATTGAGCAGGCATAAGGGTAGAGGTCAACTACTCTTTAGCAGAATTCTGAAGAATGGAAAACCTTCTCATTGCTTTCTGGAAGGGTTTTTTAATGAGTTTGCTTCTTACCAATCAGTGATAACTCTGTGCATCAAACAGTACAGTTTGGGGTCCTCAGGCTGTTCACGTTTTGCTCATATGATTTAAGTTTGGGTCATAGTCTCTCTAGATGGAGTCCTTTTTTTTTTTTTATTTTTTAGCAGCAGTCCTATTGGTCTGGAACATTCTGGGACATTCCTGAAGAGTCAGGATATTTTCTGGGTTTCCTCAGGGACTCAGATCTTCAATGCCAGATGATATTCCAAATCCTGTAGGCCCAACAAACATTGATCTAAACCTTTGGGAAATACCCTTAAATATCTCCATGCCTCAGGAAGTTTTGGCTGTTTCAGACTTTCAAAATTCTCATTGGTAGGAGTGACTACCTAGGCAACTTCATCTTAGCCCCAAACAGAACAGCTATATAGCTTTCTCTCATGTTGCCATGACATTTGGTGACACCTAAGGGAAAAGAGGATGTCTTGGTTCTAGGCAAGTAGTGCTATTTCCTGTTCTTATCTTTCTACCTCTTTCCTCATTCTCTTGGATTAGGATGAACATGGTTTCATCTCCCGGGAGTTCCACAGGAAGTACCGAATCCCAGCTGATGTGGACCCTCTTGCCATTACTTCCTCCCTGTCATCTGATGGGGTCCTCACTGTGAATGGACCAAGGAAACAGGCCTCTGGCCCTGAGCGTACCATTCCCATCACCCGCGAAGAGAAGCCTGCTGTCACTGCCCCCAAGAAGTAGATGTCCTTTCTCTAACTGCATTTTTTAAAACAAGAAAGTTTCCCCACCAGTGAATGAAAATCTCATGACTAGTGCTGAAGCTTATTAATGCTAAGGGCAGGCCCAAACTATTAAGCCAATAAAATATTATTCAGCAACAGATAACTGTCTTGTGTTTGAATATTCCATGTTCTAAAATAAATGTACAAATACAGCAGATCCATTTAATCATCCCATTATGATTTAGGGGGCTCCAGGGATATTAGACTCAGAATGACTGTCTCCACCACTTACTAATGGTATAAATTTAGCAAGTCACTTAACCTTTCTGCTCTTCAGGGCTTCCATTTATAACATGGGGTACTGATCTGTACGGTTGTTGTAAGGAGTAAATTAAGGAGAAAAAGTAGGTAAAGCCGTTGGGAGAATTCAAGGAATATAGGTTCCTCTCTCTCTTCCCTCTTTGATTTTGGGCCTCAGTTCTAACAACAAATATGAATAAACTCTGGATAACAAGACACAAAAGGCCTTAGTGCATCTCTGAAATTAATCATGTCACCAGGGAGGAGATGGTGTCCGCAATGTTATGTATTTTCCTACTGATAAACATTGCCTTCAGTTGATTCACAGGAACAATAAATAGGACTTGGGTAATTAAACAAGCCTCTTAGATGTAGTCTCTAAATTACCCAACAAACACCTATTAAAACTAAGAATGGGAAATATCCAATTCAATGACCCATCCTAAAAAACTTTTTTAAGAATTACAATTAATAACTGATCAATAAATGATTCTATTATTTAGCTTCGAGAAAGACTCTACAAAAACACTTCCATTTCACTTTTGTGGGTCTAGACAAAACTTCTGACTCAATTAATGAAAAATAGCCCTCATGTAGGTTGTCTGGCATGAATGTTTAGAGATAACTCTTATTTTTCTGTAGCAGCTTCCAGCTGATTTCTGATTTCTCACAAGGACTGACCAGGAGGTGAAGTTAGATTCTTGCCTTTACAAAGCCTACAGTTTGGGGTCAGCCCTGCTTTTAAAATACTCCACATGGAATAGTTGTCAAAATCTTTCACGTTACCAGGGTGTGGAACTAGGACAACACAAATTGCAACTCTACACAGGTTCAAAATGTTTTCTTAAAAAACAACTTCCTAACAGTCTGAAATGCTGTGATCTAGCTGGAAGTCAGATTTCTCTAAACTTACCGACAACTTTTGTCGTTGTGGAGCAGATGCTGTTGGCTGCCTAACCAACCTATTATTTACCACCTTCAGTCTTGCCAACAGTACCCCAATAAATCAAAGTCTGACTATTAGATCATCATATTTATGTTTTTGACAAATTCATTCAGAATGTGCACGGTCACTTTTTTATTACCACACCCAAGTTAGACTAGTTCTTTACTGTTATTCTTTTCCAGATCACACCCTTTGCTATGGCTGTTCATAGTAATTAGTATAGGACTTTTCTAGTCCAGCAGAAGTTTTGTGTTTTTTTGGTAACTTTCTAATTAGCTCATCTATAATTCTACTTCATTCCTTGTGTCTGAATTATGCAAGTAGATTAAGGCAATTCTAACTAGCATTTATTTTCCTTTTTAATATTAACTAACATTTATTGAGTGCTTACTATATGGTAGGCACTGTGCCGACTGCTTTACCTTTTTTATTATTTAATTAATTATTATTATTTTTTTTTGAGGAAGATTAGCCCTGAGCTAACATCTGCTCCCAATCCTCCTCTTTTTGCTGAGGAAGTCTGGCCCTGAGCTAACATCTGTGCCCATCTTCCTCTACTTTATATGTGAGACGCCTACCACAGCATGGCTAGCTAAATGGTGCCATGTCCACACACGGGATCCGAATCGGCAAACCCCGGGCTGCTGAAGCGGAACGTGCGCATTTAACCACTGTACCACCTGGCCGGCCCCTGTCTACTTTTGTATATTTTAAATTCTAATAATTAAAAAAAATTTTCTTTTTCTAGTACTTAAGAGGGGATGTTCATTAAGGTTACAATAAAGTTACACTATCTGAGCATGACTACTGGCTCATATCCAGAAAGCCTCTAACCAAATGTAACCTAAGTCATGTGGGATTTTGCAGTTCTGCCACTGACGACAGGCAGGGAAGAGCAGAGGGGTTGTAGATTTGAGAGAAATAATTTTTTAATGCCCTTCTACAATACCCCTAATGTAGAACTAAAAGCAGACATAATTAACTTAAATTTGACATTTAAATCTTGGTTTAAACAAAAAAAAAGGGATAGGGAATATTTTCTGTGGTTTATTTATTGAGAGTGAAACTGTGCTACAGTCAGCTAAATTCTTAGTTGTGCTTAGAATGTGCTCCCTCCTACATTCTACTCTGGAAAAATGAAGCTTCTTATTCTTTGTTAGAATCCTGGACCCTGAAATTGGCAGTTATTAGGATTCCACAGACAGATGGAGTGATGCTCTATTTCAGGCTTTGAATAGCTACTCATATAAGTTGACTTTTCTGTGCATTTGTATTGAGGAGGATCCAGCTCAGGTTGGTGTCCTGGGAACCAGTGAGGCTCGCGCTTAAATCCTGAGGGAAGAGACAAGAGAAGGAAAGACAAGTGGAATGAGTCAACAATAAGGAGTCTTAGTAACCAATCTCACTCTTATTTCTGAGGAAATAGACAATGAATACTGTCAAAATTGAAAAAGAGAGAAATCATTCACTCATTCTTTCACTTATTCACTCATTCAGTTTACTTTTATTTGAGTTCCTTCTACATTCCAGGCACTGAGTTAGGTCCTGGGAATATAAGAATTAAAAAGAATAGTCCACCTACTACGGGTTGAAAGTGGTGTTTTGTTGTTGTAGCTTGTATCATATGTTGTTTCAAAGTAGTGTCCAAACTGGAAAGAAAAAGTAATAGATTAAAAACATAGGAATCTCTAACCAATATTAGGAAATAAAGTACACAATGACATGAATTCTAACAGGCTGTGCCATATTTAAGATCGACTAGAGGTCTATATGTCATTAGCCTATATTCTACTAACTTTCGTATCTTTTGTATGTTTGTTTGTGTAGGAGAGATCTAAGGGCAAGATGCAGATAAAACATAAGTCTAGGTAGGCAAGGACTAGGGAGCAGCTAGCCTGAGATAGAAGGCATTATATATTTCTGGAGATGAATAAAGTCTGAACAGAAGCAAGAGAAAAAGAGTACTACCCATCCTTTTACTATCTTATGATAATATAATATTCAATTTCATAGTGAAGTGAGATACGTGTTCCATTGAGGACTGCTGCCCTCCCCCAACCACTTGGACAGAAGCCTGAGAGACCTCAGCATTGGAAGTTGTCAGATTCCTGACTCTCAAATAGCTACTGGTGTTTCTTTTGCTAACTGAAGGAAACAAAGAAGAGAAAGTTGGATTACCTGGGAAGGCAAGGGTTTGGGCTGCACAATATTCCTTAGGTCATATCTTTCCTGGTTCCAGTTGCCCATCAGGGTATGGTTCGAATAGGCATTCTCATTAGTGGTGCATCTCCATCCATACTGGCAAAACTTGGACATATCATTCCAATCGGTCCACACTTCAGCATGGCCATCTGCATTAATGAGGCTGCCATAGTGTGGGTTTGCAAGGTAACGGGCAAGAGACTGTCTCTGGAAATAGGTGAGAATAGAAAAGCTTGCTGCACAAACCAGAGAGCAGAAAAGGGATCCCTTTCTTACCCTTGGCCAAACATTACATAAGCACATCTTACTAAAGATCTAGGCTTTCCTCCCAATGTAATTGTTGTGGTTCTGTTTTTTTCTCTTCAGGTTCATTGAATGCTTTGACTTATCCTCTCAATCAGCAGTAGTGGATGACTATGTAGATTAAAGGCCCCCCACCAAAAGACAGGAAAACCTTCAGTATCCCCAATACTATATAGAGAACTAGCTAAATGTTCAGGTAATTTTGAGATGTAGGAGTTTAAGGACTAAGAGTATTCCTATAGTCGAAGAGAATAGGGAGAAGTGAGAGATGGATAACTAGATAACACAATAAATGATCAATAAATAATAGTTTCCTTTCTTCTATGCCCAGGTCAAATGCCACTTCCCCCATGATGCTTTCTGTCAAGTTAACTTCTCTCTCCTTTGTCTCATACTGAATTTTATGTTCACATCTTTCTATATTTATAACTTTCTACCATATGTTAGAATTCTTCAAGTATGTGTCAAATATCCTATGCTGAACTGTACATCCCTTGAGAACAGTATCTGAGTCTTACTCATTATCGCACCCTCTCCTTTTGCCTGCCCTCCCAATCAACAGTGCTTCGCACATACCAGACGACAGGTCTGAATTTCAACTTTTTGTAAGGAATCAAAAGCCTAACCATTTTTATTTTTGGCCAAAAGATGAGTCTGGTATCTTGGCTTAGGAGAGCAAGATAATACCTTGTCTGAAGAACAGTAATTTGATGCTGAGCTCGTGTTGTCTGAAGATTTTATAAGAGAGTGAAAGTAAATCTTACTCTGCCATTCCATGTTCTTTAAAGGAAGAGATGTTACCAAACCTGGCCCTCCCACTTCTCCAAGCAAAGGAAGAATGTAGATCACCCAGATCACCATAGCCAGGTGGTCATGATTTCGGAGTCACCTCTCACCCACCTTTCCACAGGTAGGGACACAGCCAATACTGTAGGTTAAAGGTAGCTACCCTCACACCATGTGCCTTTGTGAAGATAAATGCACACACTGATGTCAACAAACAGCATGATGACTAAAGAGTAGCTAGGCCCACAAAGTCTAAGAGGCCTAGTACTCAGACTGCAGACCAAGGTGACACTATGCCTGGGGCTCTAAGGACAGACATAACCATCCACTTAGTTGTCTAAGCCTGAAACCTGGGGCTTACCTTTGATTTTGATTTCTCTTTCAACCCGTTATATCCATCCAACCACTAGGTTTTGCTGATTTTTGAATCAGCCCACTGGCCTCCATCCCCACTGCCAGGTTCCAATTCAGATCACTAACAGTCTTTGTCTCCATTACTGCACTAGCCTTCTATCTGATCTCTGCCATCAGCCTTTTTCTTCTCCAGTCCTTTCTCCATAGGAAAGCAGAACTTTTGAAAAGAAAAATCTAATTGTGTCATCTTCCTATTTAAAATCTTTCAGTGGCTCGCCACTGTTTTCAGAATAAGGTTGAGATTGTTAAAATAGCTTACAACACTCTACACGACCTGGCCCCAGCTTAACTCTTCAGTCTCATCTGTTCCCCACTCTCCCTGTAACTACATTTCAGGCAAACTCAATTACCTCATGCTTTTGTGTATATTGTTCCTTCTGCCTCTTCACTTCTCTTGACCCGGGTAAGGGGTACTTTTTCCCTTCCTTGGCTTTCAACTCAGGTTCACTTCATCCAGAGAATCTTTCCACTTCACCCCACAACTTGGTAAGCTTCTGCTGTGTGCTCTCATAGCATCCTGAATTACTCCACTCATAACACCGCATCCCACTGTCTCAGAATTGCCTGTTTTGCTGTGCATTCTCCACCAGACTACAAGCTTAGTAGAAATCACAGGCCACATCTTGCTCATCCATGTATCTAATCGCACTCACAGTGGCCTGGCACATTACAGGCACTCAACATCTCTTGAATGAATAAAAGGTAGGATATAACCACCTGGAGAAATCCCGAGCAGCAGAGGCAATGGGCAGCAGCAGCCATTTCCGACGAGAGGAAGGCTGTTATAAAATCCTCTCTGACAACAACTTGCAAGACACAGCCCCACCTCTCCTTGGCCTCAGCCCCGCCCCGCTTCTTTCACCCAGAACTCGCCTCATGGCCTGCCCCTCTGCGCTAGTGACTGCTTGTGACCTCATGCAGGTGTGACGAAGTCGCTTAGAGCCGGCCTCGGGCTAAAAGACATTTATTTTGACACTCCCGAGCGGGTGGAGGAGCAAGGGGACGGGGTGGCCGGTTTCTCGCTTTTGCATTCATGTCTATCTTCCTCCATGGATGTCAAGACAACCGGACGCTGTGAGCGCGTCATCAACCAGCGACTGGTGAAGAAGAGGTGACGAGAAACCTGCGAAGGAAGTGACGTAAGAAACGAGCGCCTCTGAGAACGCCAGCAGGGAGCATGTGGAGGCCATGGCCCCTCGGCGCCTCCTGTTGGTTGGGGAGGGGAATTTCTCCTTCGCCGCCGCTCTGAGCGAGACCCTGGATCCGAGCACCAGTCTAACCGCCACCTGCCTCCAGCGCCCGGCCGACTTGGCCCGGGATCCGGTGGCCCAGGAGAATGTACAGCGCCTGCGCGAGCAAGGTAGCTAGGCCCGCCCCTCCACGAAGCCCGGTGCCTCTGCCCGAGCCGCCCTAAGCGGAAAGGGTGGGCATGTGGGGATCAAAGAGACGTGGGGGCTGCTCTTGATCACTCCGTGGACAGTTTACAGAGAGTACGCTGTGTGCCTAGACCTGGATTGTTTTGCATGGTTCAGGTTAGGGAGAGGTTTCTCTGGTTCCAGGTCTTAAGATATACTTCTGTGTATATTTTTTGCCAGGTACAGAGGTACGTTTTGGTGTGGACTGCACCCAGCTGGCAGATGCCTTTGAACTGCACGACAGGGAGTTTGATAGAATTTATTTTAACTTTCCACACTATGGACGCAAAGCTGGAGTAGCTAAGAACAGGGAGCTGCTTGCCAAGTTTTTCCAGAGGTGAGGAAAGGAGAGCATTCACAAGTAAAATGTTTAAGATGTACCTTACAGTTCAAGTGCTCAAACATTTTGGTTTGGGAAGTAACGTGTACATGTGTATGATACGTTTAGAAAGAATACAGAGCTCCAAGGGAGCCCACAATCTAGTTGGAAAGGCAGACATACTACCCTAAATACTAAATGAAAGTACAAACTGTGTACTCTTGAGTGTGTAAACGGAGGATCACTTATTTTTGACAATATGAAATAATGGTAGCCAATATAGCCTAATGACTAAGAGCATGGATTTAGGAGCCGAACTGCCTGGATTCAAATCGCCACCCACCACTTAATAGTTGTGTGATTTTGTCAGCTTACTTAATCCTTAGATGCTCTTGCTTCCTCATCTATAAACAGAGGATATTAACAGTAACTATCTCATAAAATTATTGTGAACTTAAAACAGTGCTTTACACTGTTATACTAAAACTTATAATACTGTTGGAGGTCTCTGTGGGTCATAGTTGTCAAGAAACTTTTCACACAGACAGTATTTTAAGTTACTATTTGAAGTATAGAATTTCAATAGGCAGGAGGGGGGTGAAAAGAACAACTTTCTATATGGGGAAGAACACCCTGATCAGTGAATGATGTATAGAAAGTTTGCAGACATTGGCCCTTCTATGACATATAGATGAACAATGCAAATACAAAGCAGGGTAACACCCTGGTCAGCCACAAGTATCAGTTATGAGTTTAACACTGAATTTACATTTTTATTTACTTGCAGTTACTTTCTCTGCATGTTTGAAGTCTAATAGATCTTTGCAAATAGGTATAATTGGATCTTAATTATTTCAAAGCCAAACTCTCTCTCTCTCTCTATATAGCTAACTCCTGTGGTAATTTCTACTTGTTTCTGATAAATGTCTGGTGTCTCCCTCCCCCGGTTAGCTGTACAGACGTTCTTGCAGAGGAAGGAGAGGTCCATGTGGCATTGTGTAGAGGACAAGGTGGGACTCCTGCTGATAAGCCCATGAGAGAATGGCACAACAGTTGGCAAGTGGTTGCCATGGCAGCTCTGGGGGGATTCATTTTAAGTGATGTGTATCCCTTCAGCTGTGAGGCTGTGCCAGGGTACAAGAGCACTGGCTATAGGTAAGTAAGAACAACGGTCTAAGCCTTCTCCTTTTTTCATCCCTTTAATGATGAAAAAAACATCTCCTAGGCAAACTTTTCCCCTGCCAATTTCCTGATTTAGTCCCTAGAAATATTTGCCTTCTTTAATAATGACAGACTTCATAGTTGGTGTCTGTTTTGCCAGGAGTCAAGATAAGTCCTTTCATGTAGAAGGTGCTTTGAACCATATCTTTACCCGGAGCCTACCCTTTGAAGGTTTGCAACCCAGAATCTTCAGGATCAAACTGGGTGACCAGTGGTTTTCCTTTCCAGAACCAGAAGCACTTGTAGGAAAGTTGAACAGGTAACCTGTTATTTTACCAGAAAGCACTTCGATCTCTAGTTGTATCTTGATTGGCTTGATGGCAACCATTTACTGAATGGAAGCTACATAAATTGTTAATAATGGTGGTACTGTGAATACTTGTCAGTCTGGCCTGCAGAAGCCTGTTTAGAATTAAAAATTGTCATATTTTCTGGTGTATTGTGGGGATGATGGTGTCAGAAATCTGAAACACATGATGTGTCTGTTTATGGTAGATGATTTCTTTGTTTCCTTTCAGGATCAACTTAAAGATAATTTTTTCTATACATCTATTTGTGTTTTTAATTCTAGCTACATTATAGTTATCATTTTAAGTTAGAAGAGTTATTTTTTCTGTGTGTTTAAACAGGGGTTTCCTAGAAGCACCTTCATGTCATCCTGTCAAAACCATAAATGAGAAACTCATTGCTGAATTGGACAAAGCTTTCCCTCTTAAAAGGGTGAAGTGTTCCTTCCCTTTGCTGCCACAGGGAGGCACCGGTGTTGTTACTTCTTGGAACTGTGACATTCTATCAGCTGCCTTTTGGATTAGTTTCCACGAAGATAATGCAAATTCTGAGTCCCTGACTGGTGGGACAACAGAAGATCTGGAGGACTGTCTAGTGTCATTTTCAGAACTTAGCCTTCCCAAGAGCCCTGGAAGAGACAGTAAGGAAGAAGCTCATGAAGGTATCTATAGCCAATCCAAGATCTGCCTTAGACCTTCTCTCCTAGTTCATGTTCAGGCTGTCATCCAAGCGCCAGACTTCCTCCCAGGTTCTCTGCACATCCTCAGTGGACCTGTCTTTCAGAAGTGCCGCATTTCGCCTTTCACAATGCCAGCATTTCATGAGACTTTGTTTATCTTTGGGTTTAGTGAAAATCTGAAGGATGGCTGCCTTCAGTCACTACTGGATCACCTGAAGGGCATTCTAGATAACCTTCTAACCCAGACATTCCTGGAGGGCTCTAAGCTAAGCAGTTCGGTGGAATTTGTCTTTCAACCAAATGGGAAAGATTATATGATTAATGTAAAGTCTCATAATTTGGGCCCAGATTGTGCCAAGGATCTGATTATTGGGTCTGTCATCACATCTGATACAAGCATTTTACACAAAGACCAGTGTTTTGTGTTTGTGTCTATGAACTTGGACCTATTAGCCATGCTTGTCTGGAGTATCTCTGACTGGAGAATGTTGTGGACCTTTGACAACCGTTTCTTGAAGAATTTTGTCCCTGGGAAAATAGAACCCTTTAAAAGCTATTCCCTATATCCTCCATGCTATGTGCATGATATTAGTTTTTGGTTAGATGATAAGAAAGGATTTGATGAATTAGAGTTTCATACTTTGGCCCGAGCAGTGTCCCAGGACACTGTCATATCCATACAATTCCTTAGTCGTTTTCAGCATCCAAAGACTGAACAGGTCAGCCTTTGCTATAGATTGACCTACCAGACCTGTGACAAGGCCCTCACCCGGCAGCAGGTAGCATCAATGCAGACCCAGTTTAGGAAAGAGATTCAACAACAACTACATGTGACTCCTCGGTAGTTTAGTAAATTCATTTCTATAGTGTGATCCTCCTGGGTGTGGGCATAGATGAAAAAGACCAATTTGTAACTGGTAGTCCTTCTGGACTGTGTTTTTTGTAAAATTTTTTACCTCGTGACTATAGCCATTGTGGGTTGACTCTAAAGATATTTGTAACTCTGTCACTTAAACTTATAGACTATACTGAGATTGGTGACCTTTGGAGCTGTACAATATTTTGATCGTGAGTAATGACGAGGAAAACAAACCAATAAAACAGCATCTTGTATTTCAGATGCTCTGTTGATGAAGAGGCGGTAGAACTTGAATGTCTCATCAAATATGTTAAAAATATATTTTCCACACTGTCAGTTCTTCCTCCCTTACCTCTATTGTATCATCTCACTAAATCAATATACAAGAGTGGTTTCTGGACCAACATGTATTAGCTTGGGTAAGTTACAAGCGCTCCATAATTAGTATTGGGATCATCGTCATTTTTATTCTGTGGCTGACTACTGTTAAAGTTATGGAACTAATAGAGTTGACACTGGGGTCTGTCTGACTCTAAAGCCTCTGTTCTTTCTGCCACTTTGTGTTACTTTGCTTCTCCTTCCATCGTCTTCTTCAACAGTAACCTCTCAACTTTGATTAACTCTAAACTTTGCCCCCCTAGATTTTGGGGTCTTCTGTTGTAAGCATCTCTGAGGGACACTGGGAGATTGGCACAGCCCAGGACTCTGCAGAATGGACTACTCTAATGTGAATTAATGTATGTTCATGTTAACTAATAGGTAGGCTCCACAGACTGGAGTTATATTGTAAAGTCTGTGAAGGAAATAACTGTCTTATTTATTCTTGTATTTGGAGAAAAGCATGTGGGAAGGCAAGAATGGAAGCAAAGAAACAAATTAGGTTATTATGGTAACACAAACGAGAGAATGGCGACCTTTATCAGGGTGGTAAGAAGTTGTTAGATTGGGTAATATTTAGAAGGATTTGCTGATGAATTAAATATATGTGCATGGGTTGGGGGTATGGGGTTAGAGAAATAGAGGAATCAAGCAGGACTCCTAGGTTTTTGTCCTGAGAAACTGGAAGGAAAGAAGTGTCATTAACTGGAATGGGAAAATTGGCAAAGGTTTAAGTTTGGGGAGTGGAGTCAAGAATCAAGGGATCTCTTATGGACACGTGTGTTGCTTACCTCTCCACATAGGTTATAAGCTAATCAAGGTCAGGGAATATGATTTATAGCTTCCTTCTATCCCCAGTAGTGCCTGGCACGTGGGTGAGGTAGCATTTGAGATGGATCTTAAAACAAGGGCAGGGATGTGATGGGAGGATTGTTAGGCAAGGAGCCATGCATGCATTCCAGGCAGAGGACATACAGGAGCAGAGGTAGAGGTAGGCAACACTAGGGGCACTTTTCAGGCTAGTTAGTTGGAATGTAAAATGTGTATAGGAAAGTAGTGGGAGATAAAATTAGAAAACTAGGTTGAGGCTGGAGTTAGTTCATGAAAGACTGATAGAATAAGGTGTTTGTACTTGATTTGGCAGGCAATAGGAAAAATCTAGTGAGTTTTATTAGGGAAGCAACACTACTCTTCATTTTACTAAGGAAGAGTTGTGCTTTTGAAAGTTAATTGGACAGTGTTGCACAGGATGAATCTGAGATGGGAGATCCCTGTAAGGATACTATTGTAGTAGTCCTAGGCAGAGGCAAGGAGGGGCCTGCATTAGAGTGAAATGAAAAGGAGATGGATATATGAGATACAGCTAGGCTGGGATGTCTGAAATCGGTAATTAATAATTTCATGTAGGAATTGAGCAATATGATAAATCTCCATTTTCAAAATTTGGGAATTTTTAGTATGAAATTCTCAACCTAAATAAAGAAGTAAACTGATGCAGGCTGAAAAAATAATAAGTTTATTCAGGAATAGCAGAGGAATTGCAATTTGCGACAAGCAGGCTATAGGTTTTAGGAGGATTGGGGAGGGTTGTTTTGAAAAAAAAGTTCATTGCAGGGGTCCAGCCCATGGCCGAGTGGTTAAAGTTCTGCCTGCTCTGCTTTGGCGGCCTGGGTTCACTGTTTTGGATCCTGGGTGCAGACCTACTCCACTCATCAGCCATCCTGTGGAGGCATCCCACATATAAAGTAGAAGATTGGCACAGATGTTAGCTCAGGGCTAATGTCCCTCAAGCTGAAAAAAAAAGAGGATTGGCAACAGATGTTGGCTCAGGGCAAATCTTCCACACACACACACACACACACACACACACACAAAAGTTCATTGGAGAAGAACAAGAGTTAGAGGTTGTTGTGGTTTCTTATTGGCTGCAAGTGGTGGTTAGGGCAGGAAGGGATATTCCTTTTCTTAAAAGCAGGAGATGAAATTCCCATGTGAAAAATGTCCTCCCTTGTACCAGAAGAAAAGTAACATTCCTATCATCACAGATAAGTTGAGACCAGAGAATTTTATACAAAGAATTCTAGACAAATAGACCTTGTTATCTTCCTTCTTCCTGCTGGGTATGCAGGCTGCAAGGAGTGGTACAGAAGTGAGCGCTCCCCCTTCAGGGCTTTCTGATTCCATTTTAAATGAGGTTTTCCTTTACTTATTTTGACAAAATCCTAACCTGGGAAACTGTCAAGTCAGCACCCTCTCTATAAACTTGTCTCAGTTACTGCTACAGTGCTCCACAGGATGGGATGGAACTCTGACTGGGGGAGTGGGCAGAGTGTCAGGAATAGAATAACTCCTGAGAGTCACAGGCGTGATCTCGCCAAGGTGCCCGTATAAAAATCCCTGTATGAAATCAGTTTTCTCCTGACCTTCTGGTGGGAAGACCAGGGGCTTTGTAGTAAGACAGACCTGGGTTGGAATATGGCTCCACCATTTTCTAGGTACGCAACCTTGGTCTTCAGTTTCCTTATGGATAAAACAGGTCATTGTATTATATTTTAAAAAGATAAAATATGTAAAATGCTTACCATAATGCTGACATAGCAATGGCAGGGACTGGTGTCTGGTTGAATTTGTTGCAGAATTTCTTCAGTCTCACTTTTCTTCTTCTATATTCTGCTATTGTGGCTTTGTCTCTCTGAAGCATTTAAGTAGCTACAGGCTGCCTCTGTCAATAAAACACAGGGCAAGCATCAGTGACCTTTTAAAAACCTCCCCTTTTGTAGGCAGCTGTGCTGTGATCTTTCAAACCTCTGCGCACTCACTTTGTATAGTCGTTGAACCACTTTCTACCTGTGCTTTCTTTGAAAATAGGGGACCTGGAGGGAGGTTTTTGTAGGAGAGTGGAGAATGCAGAGAAGTGAAGGAGGAGAGAGTTGGAGGGAGGGAGGAATGCCCAGAGTTACAAGTATGTGGAAGGGATGGCTGTGATCGTGAAAGTCAAGTCTGAGGTCCCATTTCTTTTCTACTCAGGGATTTGCCCCAATTGGCCAGAAACGCTATAATTGAGTCTTTTCTGCGCATGTCAAAGTCTTTTGTCCCTCGGCGGACACCGTTTGCCAGCCAAAGCTATGTCTCCACGTTCGCCGCCCTCGTAGGGTGCCGAATGCTACCTGCTTGTCCACGTCTGCCATGGCAAGCCGAGGGGTCCGGCAGCGTCTGAAGGGAAGCGGGGGCAGCGGCGGGGACACGGCCTCCGCCGCGGACAAGCTGCGGGAGCTGCTGTGCAGCCGCGAGGCGGGCGTCGGGGAGCCGCGGAGCGAGTAGGTGTGCGGGCGCGGCGGGGGCGTGGCCGGCCGGGCGCCTGGGCGCGGGGCCGCCCCCGGGAGGGTCCTGTCGGCGCCGCGCGCGGGGCTTCTCCCGGCCGCCCGGGCAGTTCTGCTCTTCCTGGGCGGGCCAGCGTTGCTGTTCGCCCCGCTTTAGATCCCCCACGTCGGGTGCCCTGTTTCTTGTTAAGAAACCCCGGAGTGCAGGTCTGTGAGGCTTCGGCCCAGGCCCGGAGTGGGCTGGCGTCCGGTGGTGGAGTTGGCGGAGTCTCTGTGGGAGGCGTTGGCGAGAGCAGAGTGTACCTTTGTCGGCTCTCTCCCCCAGCTTCCTTCATTCCCTCCAAAGCCGTGACCCTTTCCTTTTCTGTGTGGGCGCCACACGCTCCAGCGCCTGCAGCCACCTCTCTTCCCAAGCCCCGGGGACTGCAGGGTAAGGAGCTGTCAGCACCGGAGTTGGAGGAGGTTACGTGCTTTGCACATATTAGGCGTCTATACATTTAAACAAGTGGGGAAATGCATAAAGCCGCGGAAACTAATGACCTTGTTAAGAGAAGAAAAAGAGCTTTGTGGCCTTCGATTGAGCAATTAGTTGGCTTGGGATAAACTAAGTGTCATAGATGCAATGAACTAAAGTGTATGAATTAACTTACACGTTAAAAGCAGGAAGTGGAACGAATCATTAAGGTTGATTAAGGTCTTAATTCATTTCTTATTCTATTCAGAACAGTTAACGGCTCACCTTTTTAGCTGAATAACTTAAGTACTTTGATGTCCCTTGCCATTCTTGTCCTCTCTGTCTAGTTTTAGTCCTTCTGCTTAGCAGATCTTCCTGACACATACTTCTTTTTGCTTCTGAGCAGGTTATCTGGGAACAAAGCAGGACAAGTGTGGGCACCTGAAGGATCTACTGCTTTCAAGTATCTGCTCTCAGCAAGGTTATGTGCTGCTCTCCTGAGCAACATCTCTGACTGTGATGAAACATTCAACTACTGGGAACCAGTAGGTGATTTCTTTAGTTTTTGTTGTTGTTCTTGATTTCACTGCTTGGGACCTTGTTACCAGTCAAGATACAAATAGTATACAAATGTGACTACTAGTAACATAACTTTATTTTCACTTTTGTATTCTAAGCTGATGATTTACCTACATTGAAGGCTATAGGAAACTTGGCTGTTTTACAAAAAGGTGAAATTTGTAATTTTCTTAAAACTTTTTTTTGATCAAAATTATACTTCGAAATAGTTTTTTATTTTTTTATTTTATTTTTTAAAGATTTTATTTTTTTCCTTTTTCTCCCCAAAGCCCCCCAGTACATAGTTGTATATTCTTCGTTGTGGGTCCTTGTAGCTGTGGCATGTGGGATGCCGCCTCAACGTGGCTTGATGAGCAGTGCCATGTCTGTGCCCAGGATTCGAACCAACGAAACACTGGGCCGCCTGCAGCGCAGCACACAGACTTAACCACTCGGCCACGGGGCCAGCCCAACTTCGAAATAGTTTTTAAAGTTAACTGCTGCTGGGGCTGGCCCCGTGGCCGAGTGGTTAGGTTCCCCCGCTCCGCTGCAGGCGGCCCAGTGTTTCGTTGGTTCGAATCCTGGGCGCGGACATGGCACTGCTCATCAAACCACACTGAGGCAGCGTCCCACATGCCACAGCTAGAGGGACCCACAACGAAGAATATACAACTATGTACCGGGGGGCTTTGGGGAGAAAAAGGAAAAAATAAAATCTTTAAAATTAACTGCTACAGAACTTAAAGGAAAAGCAGTAACTCCCTGTTCCACATCTCGTGCCCACATCCCGTCCCTAGGGGCAACCACTTTATTTCAGCTTTTTTAGTTATTTATTCTGATGTTTACTAAAATAAATAATGTTGGGGGTCTGGCCCCGTGGCCGAGTGGTTAAGTTCGCACGCTCTGCTGCAGGCGGCCCAGTGTTTCGTTGGTTCGAATCCTGGGCGCGGACGTGGCACTGCTCATCAAACCGTGCTGAGGCAGTGTCCCACATGCCACAACTAGAAGGACCCACAACGAAGAATATACAACTATGTACCGGGGGGCTTTGGGGAGAAAAAGGAAAAAATAAAATCTTTATAAAATAAGTAAAAAAAATAAATAATGTTGGTAAATAACATGCTTATACTGCTAATTCTTGATTTATACATTCATAAGTGTGTTGACTTCCTATTATAGAAAATTCAGAGGTGAAATTTTCTGACCTCATTTTGTATCAGAAAAATAAAGAAGGCTTAGTGTAAGTAGTTTAAGGAAAATATAAAATTTAGAATTTCTCTGTTTTGGTTAATGAGTATTTTTAAAAAAATAAGTAGAGGGTAAAATTCAAGCTTTCAATGTTGATCAAACAGTAATGTTGTAGAATTTATAATGGCCGAATGTTTTTCAATATTGGGTCATTTTGATTCTTATCTATTACTTGCAAATCTTGTTGAGAATTTCAGCATTTTTGTGTCTCATTCATATTTTTGCTTAGAAATTTCACCTGTATCCTCTTGACAAGGATTTTTGGCCATCTGTTTTGTACTTTCAGACACATTACCTCATCTATGGGAAGGGATTTCAGACTTGGGAATATTCCCCAGCTTATGCCATTCGTTCCTATGCTTATCTGTTGCTTCATGCCTGGCCAGCTGCGTTTCATGCAAGAATTCTACAAACCAATAAGGTAAGGGCAGACCAACCTGAAAGCAGTCACAACTGATCAAGAGGTGAGTCTCTGAAAGAGTTTAGGAAAAGAACAAAATAGATTGCTAGTTAAGAGGGGACTTTTTTCCCAGAAGAATCATTTATTCATTCATCATTCAACAAATATTAATGGAGCAGCTTTTATTTGGTAGACTTTGTTAAGTACTGTGGATGTACCAGTGACCAAATCTCTGCCCTCATGGAATTTATAGTTTAGGGGGGAAGAGGATTGGTTGAATAAGTAATTATAAATGCAGTGGGTCTTATGGAGGAAAAGTACTGTGCAATGGGATAGCATATAAGGAGAGCCTAATTCAAACAGTGTTGAAGGATAATTAGGAGTTACCTGAAACCTAACCTGATTATTTTTCATAAATTTGGCTATTATGTGTGTTGGCATGGATTTCTTTGGATTTGTCCTGTTTGGAGTTTACTCAGCTTCTTGAATCTTTAGGTTTATGTCTTTTGCCAAATTTGGGAAGTTTTTAGCTGTTATTTTTTTGAGTACTTTTCAGTCCTGCCCTGTTTCTCCTATCCTGAGACTCCACTGATATGAATGTAAGAGTTTTTATTGTAGTTCCACAGGTCCTTGAGGTTGTTCTTTTTTTTCCAGTCTATTTTCTCTGTGTTGTTCAGATTGAACAATCTAATCTTTCAGTTCACTGATTCTTTCCTGTGTCCCCTCTGTTCACTGTTGAGCCTATCTACTGTGCTTTTATTCTGGTTATTGTATTTTTTCAGTTCTAAAATTTTGATTAGGTTTTTTGTTTGTATCTTCTGTTTCTTTACTGAGACTTTCTAATTTTTCATTCGTTTCAAGCTTGTTCTTAATTGCTCGTTGAAGCATTTTCACAATGACTCTTTTAAAACTTTGTTGGATAATTTTAATATCTCTCTCATCTTGTTGTTGGTATCTGTTGATTGGCTTTTTCATTCAGTTTGAGATCTTCCTGGTTGACAAATAATTTTCAGTTGAAACTCAGACATTTTGGGTACTACATTATGAGACTCTGGATCTTATTCATGGGCCCATCTTGCTTCCTCTGCACCACCCTGTTCCTCTTATTTAAGCCTCTGTTTTTTAAAAAAAATTTTTGAGGAAGATGAGCCCTGAGCTAACATCTGCTGCCAGTCCTCCTCTTTCTGCTGAGGAAGACTGGCCCTGAGCTAACTTCCATGCCCATCTTCCTCTGCTTTATATGTGGGACTCCTACCACAGCATGGCTTGCCAAGCAGTACCACGTCCGCACCCGGGATCCAAACTGGCGAACCCCAGGCTGCCGAAGTGGAACGTGTGAACTTAACTGCTGTGCTGCCAGGGTGGCCCCTAAGCCTCTGTTTTAGCAGGCTTCTTTTCGTACCACTCCTGCAGGAGAAAAGAGGGAGTTCTCCACCTTGTTACTGCCAAGTGGGAGTAGAAGTCCATGTTCCCCAGTAGGTCTCCACTGATACCACCCTAGTGGGCAGAGTAGAGGTACCTCATTATTGCTAGGTTGTAGGGGGAGGTAGAAGTCCAGGCTTTCCAAGTGGTCTTCACTGACACTGTGGTGGGAAAGGGAGCTCATTACCACCAGTGAGGATGAATGCCATGGCTTCCTGCTGGACCTTTGTTGGCACGATGGGGAATGGGGCTGCAGTTTTTTTTCTGGAGTACTTGGCTAGATTAGAGTGGTTACTGTCTAAAAGTTTTGTGTCTTGCTAGGCTACCCTTTTCATGGTCTTTTGGCTAGATAGAGCAGGCCTTGGCTGGTGTTTTTTTGTCTGTACCCATTGGTATTTCTAGTTGCTAACTTCTTTAGCTCCAAGTCTAGAATATAGAAGGCAAAAAGAAAATCCAGGGAGCTTAACCATGTTGTCCCTCAGGTCCCAAAGTCCCTAGCCAGTCTATCTTCTTCTCACCTTTCAGAGTCTTCTTATGTTTGTTTTACATATAACGTCCAGAGTTTTTGCTTTTACATAGCAGGAGGAGTAGGGAAAAGTATGGCTAACTCATCTTCCGTGAAGCAGAAGTCCCTGATTAGAGAACTAGAGCATAAGCAGGAGTTGTCTAGGTAAAGAAAGAGTTGGAGATGAGGGACAAAGGCCTTGAGGCTGGGAAGAAGCCAGCATGGCCTTCTTGTATAGGTAGGTTTGACATTTGGAAGAGAGAGTGAGTAGTGGACTGGATTAGATGAAACTAAGAGGTAGGAAGAGGCCAGGTTTATACAACACTTGGTAGGCTCTATTAGGGAATTAGACGTTTTTTTCCCCAAGTGCATTGTGAAGCCATGAATAGTTATAGACAGAGGAGACACATGATTGCATTTGCATTTTAGAATGATCAGAAAGGTAGCACCTGTAGAAAGTGCTACCTACTAGCACTAGTCCCTACCTACTAGATACTAGTCCCTACCTAGTATCTCATTGCTGGTTTTTTGAACTTACCAGGGAAAGATATACAGGATGAGGGACTTCATAGAGAAATAACAATATGCAGTACTTAAAGTTTTTATTTCCACTTGGATATCCACTATCACTTCAAGTTTGACATATTCAGCACAGAATTCTTCCTCTTACATCAATGATAGGAAAAGCAAGCAGAACAGGAATAAAGATTTCCCTTCTCCTCTTGTTCTTACTTCCAATCTCCTCCCTGTTAGCTTCTGCCAGTGGGAGCCAGCAGGGAGCCACTTGGCAGGGGGGAATTGTAGCTTATGGACTCCCAGCCCCAGCATCATAAGGTAGAGTACAGACAGGTGGATTATTGCTGATAGACAATATGGTAATAATTAGCACCTCTAGTGATGATTACCTTTCCGACTTCTTGCTACCCTGAACAAGAACACCTTTGTTTTGTCTCCCTATGGATCTGGGTGTGAATTTCTCTGAACTGTATACTCAGGATCCCATATGTAGATCCATGGGCCATTAATTTCATGGAGTACTGCTCAGTTGCCCTCCAGAATGGCTATACAACTTTACACTCCTTGCAACAGTGTTCGAGGTTTTAGCTTCTTCACGTCTCCTGAACACTTGATATTTGACTTTCTAATTTTTGCCCTTCTCATGATTGTGAGATGCTTCTCGTTTTAATTGTGTTTCTCTGATTACTAGTGAGGTGGAGCATTTCTTCTATTTATTAGTCATTCAGATTTCTTTTTCTGTGAATTACCTATTCACATCCTTTGCCTGTTTTTCAGTTGCTTTTTCTGGTTTTCTCTTCTGATTTGTAGAGGTTCTCAATAGTAACCCCTTGTATGTTTTAGTTACTGGAAATCCTTTCTCTTAGGCTCTCACTTCTCTGTTAGCTTTGTCTGTGGTCCTTTGTTGAACAGAAATTTTTAATTTTGATATGGTCATATCAATTAATTTTTCACTTATGGTTGGTTGCTTTGGGTGTTTCTAAAAGAAATCCTTCTTCACCATAATCACAGAGCTGTTCTTCGGTCTTTTCTTTTATTAGCTTTATAATTTTACCTTTTACATATAAGACTTTAATCCATTTGAATTTTATTTTTTATAAATTGTGGAAAGATCCAGCTTTATTTTTTGCTGTATGGTAAACTGGCTTTTCCAGCGCCATCTGCTAAATAATCCATCCTTTTCCTTCTGATTTGTTTTACCATCTCTGTCATACACCTCATTCTCATATGTATGGGTCTGTTTCTGGCCTCTTTATTCTATGTCATTGGTCAATTTGTCAGTCAGTACCGTACTGTTTTTATTATTATGGCTTTATAATGTGTGTTAATATCTGATTGATGAATTTCTCACTTTGTCCATTTTAAAATTTGTTTAAAAATGATTTCAGAATCAGTTTGCCCCTCCTCCAAATTCTGCTGGGTTTTGGTTGCAGTTGCATTGAATTTACATATTAATATGAGAATCAGTATTTTTACAGTGTTAATTCATTCCATCTCAAAAAGGGTGTATTTATCCATTTAGTTAGATTTTCTCTGTCTTTTAATAAAATTTTAAAAATATATTCATTTCAGTCTTATCTAGTCTTTGATAGGTTAATGCCTAGATTCTTTATACTTTTTGTTGCTGTTATGTGTGGTATCTTGTTTTCTATTATTTTTTCAAGTGGTCATTGCTGGTATAGAGGAACACAACTGATTTTTGTTTTTTGATCTTAATCTAACTCTTGGTGATTTTCCTTATTAGTGTCAATGGTTTGTCAGGTGAATGTCTTGGATTCTCTTTCGTCTTTGTATATAGAGTTTAGTTTCTTCTATTACATTCCTTATACCTCATTTCTTTTTTGTGTCTTTTTGTACCAACCAGGCCTTACAGTTACCATGTTGAATATTAGTTGTTATGGGAGCATCGTTGTCCTGATCCCAAATACAGTTCTTATCTTATATTAACTTGTGTTATTTCTAACTTTCTAAGTGTGTTTTTGTACTCTTCCCAATTAGAAGAGGAGTCCTTACACGTAGACACGTTGTACTGAAATTATCTGTATTCCCAGTAGCATCAAGGATAGTGCTCAGTGTATATAGTAGATTTTCAGTATGTTTTTATTGAGTTAATGAATGATTCTGGGCATTTACTGGATCACTTTATTGAATTATTTTTGGAATTTTTTGGTTATAGTGATGAAAATGGACAGTATTTCCAACTTATATGCAGTTATATTAATCATAGTATGTATTTAAATAGAGCCTATATTCTGAGGTGCTCAATGGTCTGAAACATACCAGTATACTGTAAGTTAAAAGTTCTTTGCCATAACCCTTATTATTTTGTTATTTTTATTTCTTAAATTTATGTTCTTAATTATAAAATTAATAAAATCACATTACAGATGTTTGGAAGATAGGAGGAAAAATATGTACCTAAATCCCACCAGCCTGACATAGCCACTTTTACCATTTTATTATATTTCTTTCCAATCTTTTTATATACTTCTGATTTCCGTAGCTATAACTCTGATGTATGAATAATATTGTGTTATTCATTTTCACTTGGTATTTTATAATATTCAGTACCTAATATATTGTGGTTGTTCAAGAAATGTTTGTTGAATGAATGAGCTTTATGTCATAAGAATTTTTCCACTGTCTTTGTAGCCATAAATTTTAATATCTGTATAATAGTCCATGAAATAGATGTAGCATCGTTTATTTAACCTTTTTTCTATAATTTGACATTTTTAGTTTTTTAAACAGTTTTTTCTAAATTAATAGTGCTACAGTTAACATTTTCATGAATAAGACTACCCTCCCGCTGCATATTTTGAGTTAACTCTGTAGGCTGGAATCATAGAAATAGGTATACTGGGTCTAGGGATGTGAAAATTTGTGTAGTGCTTGATACATACTGCTTTTCAAAATGATTATACCAATTTATAGTGTTATCAATGACAAATGAGAGTGGTTTCATCTTTAAGAATTTTTCTAGCATGCACCTGTGACTTATGTTTTCTTGTTCTGGGTTTCTTTCAGATTCTTGTCTTTTACTTTTTACGATGTCTTCTGGCTTTTGTGAGCTGTATCTGTGAACTTTACTTTTATAAGTAAGTATAAAAGCTTTGCTTCTAAAAGTGCTATGAAAAATACCAATATAGAATAGATTATTTCTCTGATAGTGTAAGCAGTGTTTAGGATAGAAAAACTTTCCTTCTGGCCCCTAATATTATATCTGAAGTGCAACTTAAAAAAATTTTTTTTCCTAGCTTTATTGAGATATAATTGACATATAACATTGTGTAAATTTAAGATGTACAACAGGGTGATTTGGTACATGTATGTATTATGAGATGATTACCACAATAAGGTTAGTTAACACATCCATCACCTCAAATGATCACAGTTGTGTGTGTGTGTGTGTGTGTGTGTGTGGTGAGAACATTTATGATTTATTCTCTTAGCAACTTTCAAGTATATAATATAGTATTGTTAACTATAGTCAACATGCCGTACATTACATCCTGACGACTTATTCATCACATAACTGGAAGATTGTACCCATTGACCAATATTTCCCCATTTACCCCCCACCCCACCCCCATAGCCCCTGGCAACCACCATTCTATTCTCTGTTTCCATGAGTTTGGCTTTTTTTTAGATAACACATATAAGTGAGATCATACAGTATTTGTCTTTCTGTCTGACGTTTTACTTAGCACAATGCCACCAAGGTCCGTCCATGTGTTGCAAATGACAAGATTTCCTTCTTTTTTATGGCTGAATAATATTCCATTGCACATATATAGCACATTTTCTGTATCCATTCATCCATAGACAGACATTTAGGTTGTTTCCATGTCTTGGCTATTGTGAATAATGCCTCAGTGAACATGAGGGTGCAGATATCTCAGAGGTAATGATTTCGTGTCCTTCGGATGTATACCCTGAAGTGTGATTGCTGTATCATATGGCAATTCTGTTTTTAATTTTTTTAGGAAAGAAGTGTGACTTCTCGTTTGAAACAAACCATAGGAGGGGAATACTTGTAATTATCACTTTCTTTGCTGAGATTCATAAACACCTTATCTTCATGTTACTAATTTTAATTCTGTTAATACATATCTAACTGGTGTTTATTTGGTAGGATTTAGTAGAGCCTTGGTCCCAAGATATGGGATCATGATTTACTTCTTCCCCTTGAGCTTAGCTGTTAGGAAATTACTCCCAGTGTGAGACTCTGATCTTATTTGTACCTGCTACATAATTTTTCACCGAGTACCTATTAGTTGAGTATTAGTGGAAGTATTAAGCATTTAAGTGTTTCAGTAATAAAAATAGCCACCTTTTTTACATGAAACCTAATACCTTATTTTAATAATGCTTTAAAAGATATTTGGACTTAATAATCATTATTAAAAGTCTTCCCACTGCAAAACAGCTAAAAATGTCAGATAAAAAATTCTTTGCCTTGACTCTGTGTGGAGTAGAGAAGAAAGAAAGCCAGTGATGTCTCTGAGGATTATAACCATAAGTTGGTCTTCATATGGGCTCAGGATTGAATTCCAGTCACCTACGTGGTCCCCCACACCACAAGTTGAGAATTTATTTTAAATTGTTCTGAGTTGGTTGTGCCCCAAGTATCTTGCAAAAACAAATATAAAATTTCTGTGGAGGGGCTGGCCCCGTGGCCGAGTGGTTAAGTTCGCGCGCTCCGCTGCAGGCGGCCCAGTGTTTCGTTGGTTCGAATCCTGGGCGCGGACATGGCACTGCTCATCAAACCACGCTGAGGCAGCATCCCACATGCCACAACTAGAAGGACCCACAACGAAGAATATACAACTATGTACCGGGGGGCTTTGGGGAGAAAAAGGAAAAAAAAATAAAATCTTTAAAAAAAAAAAAAATTTCTGTGGAGAAATGGATCTTTAATCCACGTGTCAAAGAACTACCACAGATGAAGTTGTAGTGAACAAGGCATTATAATAAAAAGAAATCACAAAGCACAGAAGGGAACAAGATATTATAAGTAAAAGCCAGCAGTTATGACAGTCAACAGAAAGCTGAGCCACAGAATTTCATTTATTAGCAATTATTAAAATAAGAATATGAAATAATTTTAAAGAAGTAAAAGAGAGAATTGAAAACATGAATAAGAAGTAAGAGACTAAACAATCAACAGAGAGAGAGGGAACTTACACAATGGGAGAAAATATTTGCAAACCATAATCTGAATAGAGGTTTATTTCCAAAACATATAAGGAACTCCTACAACTCAATATCAAAAAAATTAATCTAATTTAAAAACAGACTAAGAACTTGAATAGACATTTCTCCAAAGAAGATATACACATGGCCAACAGGTATATGAAAGATGCTCAGTGTCACTAATAATCAGGGAAATGCAAATCAAAACCACAATGAGATATCACTTCATACTCGTTAGAATGGCTGTTATCAAAAAAACAGACAACATGTGTGGGCGAGGATGTAGAGAAATTGGACCCCTTGCATAGTGTTGGTAGGAATGCAAAATGGCGTAGCCACTATGGAAAACAGTGTGGAGTTTCCTCATAAAACTAAAAATAGAACTACCATATGACCCAGCAATCCAAATTCTGGGTATTTATCTAAAAGAGCTGAATCAGGATCTCAAAGAGATATCTGCACTCCCTTCTTCACAGCAGCACTATTCACAATAGCCAAGGTTGGAAACAACCTGAATGTCCATCGACATATGAATGGAAAAAAAATTGTGGTATATACATACAATGGAATATTATTCAACCTTTAAAAAAAAGAAGAAAGTGCGTGAACTTTGAGGACGTTAATGCTAAGTGAGCTGACTGGTTACAGATGGACAAACACTGCATGATTTCACTTATATGAGGTATCTAAAATAGTCAAACTCATGGAAGCAAAGAATAGAGTTGTGGTTGCCAGGGGTTGGGGGAGAGGGAAATTGGAAGTTGCTAATCAATGGGTATAAAATTTAAGTTGTACAAGATGGATAAGTTCTAGAGATGTGTGTATAACATTATGCCTATAGATAACAATACTGTATTTTACACTTAAAAATTTGTTAAGAGGGTAGATCTCATATTAAGTGTTCTTACCACAATAAAATAAAAAGATAAAAAAAAAGAAAAAGAGGGACCAGCCCGGTGGCACAGCAGTTAAGTGTGCACGTTCTGCTTTGGTGGCCCGGGGTTCGCCAGTTCGGATCCTGGGTGCGGACATGGCACCGCTTGGCAAACCATGCTGTGGTAGGCGTCCCACATATAAAGTAGAGGAAGATGGGCACGGATGTTAGCTCAGAGCCAGTCTTCCTCAGAAAAAAGGGGAGGATTGGCAGCAGTTACCTCAGGGCTAATCTTCCCAAAAAGAAAAACAAAGAAAAAAGAAAGGAGACTACAAAAATGATCAGGGAGATTTGAAAAGAACTACACAGAACTTCTAGAAATGAAAATATAATAATTGATATTTAACATTCAGTGGCCAGTTTAAACTGCTAATTGGACATGCTAACAAGTAAACTAGTAAACTAGAAGATTAATCTGGAGAAATTACTAAGAATGCAGGTCAGAGTGAGAAAAAAAAGAGATATGAAAGAGGTTAAGAAATGTGTATGCTGGGGTTGAAAGATACGATATATATCTAATCAGATTCTTGGAGATGATAGAATGGGGAGAGGCAGTATTCAGGGAAGTAATAGCTAAGAATTTTCCAGAATTAATGAAAAAAAGATGCTAATCCACGGATTCAGGAAGCCTAACATATCCTGAGCTGGATAGATAAAAAGGAATTACTGAAACTGTGTAGAACACCAAGGACAAAGAAGAAGATCTTAAAAGTTGACGGAGAACTATTACAATACCTGCAAAGGAACGTTGGGCAATTAGACTGACAGAAACCTTGTCAAAAGCCAGAAGACAAAAAAATAGCATCATCAAAGTGCTGAGAGAAAATGACTGTGACCCTGAACTTGTATATTAGCTAAGCCATCTTTTAAGAGCGAAAGCTAAACAAAGACTTTCAGACAAAAAATAAAAGAGAGAAAAAGAAACCAAACAAAAAACAGAGAATTTGCTATTAGCAGAGTCTCACTAAAGGAACTTTTAAAGGATATACTTAGGAAAAAGCAAAATTATTTCAGAAAGAAGCTTTGAGATGCACTAAGGAACCTGAGCAAGAAAATATGTAACACATGGGTATAGGCTGAACAAATATTGACTAAATTAAGCAATAATAATCTCTAATAATGTTTAACTTATAGGGCCAAAAAAAACCCCTAGAAGAAAGAAGTAAAAGGAAATATATAATTGCTTAAGTTTGAGAAACACTGACTTAGATATCACTTATTAACACCTTGGTGTATCTCCTGGTCTTTTTTTCTGATAACCATTTATTGAGTAACTCTGTGCCAGGCACTTTTCTATGCGTTGTTCTCACAGAAACCGTACAAGGTAGGTTTTTTGCAGATGAGGAATCTGACAGAGATTTTGTAACTAGACCAGGGTCCTACTGCCAGTAAATGGCAGAGCCATAATTTGCACCTGTGCCCATCTGAATCTGAGGCGTGGTATTTTTTCCACTACATCTTGCTGATTTCCTCTTGGTAGTAGACATAATCTTAGCATGGAAAGTATACATTTCTTCTTGGATAGAGAGCTTTTCTCCTGCATAAGGAATAAGAATGTTTGGGGTTATTATGCACACGAAATTGCTAACAAACATGTCAAGCCAGTTCTGTAATTGACTTTAGATCTTCCATGTTCTCTGTGATGCAGACGTTTTCATCCTTTGATTTGAAATGGCCATCCCTAAAATTTGCTGTGCTGATAGTCTTTGCCTTTCTCCTAGAGCTGTGTGCAAGAAGTTTGGACTGCATGTGAGTCGAATGATGCTAGCCTTCTTGGTTCTCAGCACTGGCATGTTTTGCTCATCATCGGGTAAGTAAAAGTGCAGGTGAGAGCGTAACAGGTCCACTGATATTTCACAGTTGCATTGAAAGGAAAAACTTATCTAGATGTAGGTTATATTTATATAACGGCAGTAATTAGCAAAGCACTTTTATCTACGTGATCTTGATTGGCCTTTACAATAGTTCATGGTATAAATGAGATAAATATTTTCTCATTTTTGCACGTGAGGACACAAACTTAGAAAGATGAAATGACTTACTGAAAGTCAAAGAATTCATGAGTGGTAGAGCAGTTGTTTTTATCAGGTTGCTTTCTATTACATTATTGTATTTTTTTTTTTTTTTATCACTGCAAGACTGAAAAACGCAAGCATCCACTACCTTTCTTTGCTGTTAGAGGAAGGAAAATAATTTTGTTATTTTGGTCAAGGAAGCTCTTTGTGCCTAAAAACCCTGTTCTTGATGGTTCTGCTTTCTGCCAGTTATTTGCAATGTATTCTATAAAGGTATACATCTTCTGTTGGGGTTTTTTTACAATAAGCTCCTAGAAATTTGGAGTAAAACCTTGATCTAGAGTAGTGGCTTTCAAACTGTGCTGCCCTTGAATATTTGTGTTCTATGAGCTGAACCAAGGTAGCCATCTGCCAAAAGGTAGCCTGTGCCCAATTCTCCAGAAATATTAAGTTACTAGATATAATTATCTCAATTTTAAGTTCTGGTTTTGTGTACCAGAATCTAATATATGCACTAAATATACACAAAAAATAGTATCTGGCGCAAAAGTATATATGTACTTTTCCTTCATTGACTGTATCAAAATCCATGTTGTTCTGCAGAGACCTGAGGGCTCCACACCTGAATAATTTTGAGGGCCACTGTCCAAATGAGACTGTGCTCTACCCTCCGAGCTAGCAGAGACCTCAGATTCCTCTGCTCCCTTTGTCCTCTACATTGGCAGCTGGAATCGACAGCTTTGGATGACACATATTATTTAGCATTTATCTGTGAAGGTTGTACCTCATATGTTTTTTATGTTACTTTTTTTTAAGTTACAGTAATAATTGGTTATTATATGAGGGAGATACCTGGGAGTATCTTTGGTTTTGTCATCTCAGTTGAGGATGCTAAGGCACAGATAAGTTAAAGGCATCCTTTGATACAGAGCCTCCGAACCCTTCGCTGAGTTTCTTAAATAAAACTGCCTTTTGTGGTTCTTACTGGAGTTGGTACTGATTTTCCTTCCCTAGTGTTAGGTGAGGCAGGCCTTACACAGCCTGGAGAGGCAGATTTGCATTCTTGTGTAGAGTTGTTACAAACACTTTTGATCGGATGTTACTGTTGCCGAGACCCTGAAAGTGCTCAGTGGTCTGCTGTATATAACAATAAAGTAGTGCTGGTTGCAAATAATTAGGGGACATTTAAAGGCCAAACTATGTCAGTGGGTGCAGGATGTAAAGCAGTGCTGCCATCCCGTGCTTGGCCTTTGAGAAGGCTTCCTAGAATTCCTGTGAGGTACAGGTTAGTACCAGGACAGTCTCAGAAGACTATCGGAAGATAAAGTTCTTCAGAAATAGATTGTCAGCAGTGGCTCTAAGTTTCTTGAAGCCGTATTCTCTGCTTGAAAATATAAATCGGAAGTGTTCCTGGGGAACCTGGAATTCTGTAAGTTTTGGATTTGGGGTACAGGTCAGGCGAGGAATGGTATGGTTAGTATTGTATAATTGGGTGATTTATTGGTACCCAAAAAATAGAAGTGAGAAAATAAGAAAATAGTTGAACTTCATTTTTTTTTTTAAAGTGGTATCACTTTTCTGCCCCTCTCTCATATAGCATTGCTCAAAATATGTTCCTGGTTATTGACATTTTGCAGTGTAGCTGTAATAATTGATAGCTAATAAATCTCAAACTCTTGTCCTTTCCCCTTTTTTCTTTCATTTCTTTCCTCGTGTAGCTTTCCTTCCTAGCAGTTTCTGTATGTACACTACATTGATAGCCATGACTGGCTGGTATATGGACAAGACTTCCATTGCTGTGCTTGGAGTAGCAGCTGGGACCATCTTAGGCTGGCCATTCAGTGCAGCTCTTGGGTAAGACACTAACACAATTTGTCTTCCTTGTATCGATGAGCATATAGTAAATCTTAACGTTAGGTTATCGGCTTATTCTCTGGATAGGACCCAAAGTTATAGGAATTAATTGGACCTACAAAGATTCTGGGGAACGGAAGAACATTTCTCTTAGTGCTTATTGTTATGATTAACTCTAAGAGGAATAGTGACTATTAAACATCTACTGTATGTTAGGCACTGCTGAACCCCTTACAAACTTTATCCCTAAACCTTACAGCAACTCTGCAAGAGAAATACAACTATTAGTGCTTTATAAATGAGAAAGTAGACTCCAAGAGGTTGAGTAATTTGCCTTTAAGATTACCTTTGCTTTTGGATCCAGGCCTTTCTGACTTTACAGCTGATGTTTTTTCCACACTGCACCACCCTGTGCTGTGCATTTTCCCGGTCACCAGGCTTGAAAGCTGAGTTTCCTTTCAGTCCCTCTCCTTTTTGCCCCCAGCATCTTTTTTCAGGGTTCCATAGCATCTCTCAGTCCTCTTGTGCTCTTTATTCCCACTACTTCTGCTCTGGTTTGTGCTGCCTTGCCTTCTTGCCTGTACCACTAGTAATTTAAAAAAATATTTTAGGGGCCGGCCCTGTGGCCTAGTGGTTAAGTTTGCATGTTCTGCTTTGGCAACCCAGGGTTTCTCTGGTTCGGATCCTTGGCATGGACATGGCACCGCTCATCAGGCCACGTTGAGGTGGCATTCCACATGCCACAACTAGGAGAACCCACAACTAAAATTATACAACTATGTGCTGGGGGGATTTGGGGAGAAAAAGCAGAAAAAAAAGAAGATTGGCAACAGTTGTTAGCTCAGGTGCCAATCTTTCAAAAAAAAATTTTAGTTTGATGTTAAGGTTATTATAGTATTAGTATATCTGTATTGTAAAAAAACATACCAGGTTGTATGAGGTAACAAGAATTCTTAATTCTCTTCTCCCCTAGCCCAATCTTCAGAGATAGTCACTGCTAACAGTTTTGATTATATCTTTCAAAAAATTATCCTTGTGTGTATAAATGCACACATACACATATATATACATACATACCTAAATTCTTAAAACAAATAGAATTATGCTGTACATATGTATGTCTTCTGTTGTACGTAGATTTATATTGTTCTTTCTTTCTTTCTTTTTTTTGAGGAAGATTAGCCCTGAGCTAACATCTCCTGCCAATCTTCCTCTTTTTTGCTGAGGAAGACTGGCCTTGGGCTAACATCCTTGCCCATCTTCCTCTGCTTTATATGTGGGATGCCTACCACACCATGGCTTGACAAGCAGTGTGTAGGTCTGTGCCCAGGGTCTGAACCGGCGAACCGCGGGCTGCCAAAGTGGAATGTGTGAACTTAACCTCTGCACCACCGGGCTGTCCCCTGTATCGTTCTTTCTCTTAGTTGCATAGCATTCCATTATCTGGCTGTCTGTATTTATTTAACTATTGTCTTATTGGTAGACATTTGGTTTTCAGTTTTTTGCTGTTCTACACAATGCTTCAGTGGACATTTTTATACGTATGTCTACATACTTGTGGAAATTTATCTATGGGGTAAATTTTTAGAAGAGGAGTTACTAAGTCAGAGAATAGGTGTTTTAAATTTTCTTAATTGCCTTTTAAAGGCTGATTTCCCCACCTCCAATCTTTTCTTCTGTTCTATTCTGCATATCATCCTCAAGCTATTATATTTTTTAAGATTTTGTATGAGGCCCTCTTCCATACTTTCTGTTCTATCTCAACCATCTTAATGATTCCCATATCTTTATATCTAGTCCCATCATCTCTTGAGCTTCACTGATATAGTCCTAGCTACATGTTAGATATCTCCGTTATATAGCTAAACATTTACAAAACTAAACTCATTATCTTTCCTTCTTATCTGTTCCTTTACCTATATTTCTATCCCAGTAAATGGTACCACCATCCACTCACTGCCGAGCCGGGAACCTGAAAATTATGTGTGACTCTTTTCTCTTTCCCATGTGCTATTAATTTATTGTATCTCCTGAGTATCTTTTGAATTTGAATACTTTTCTTTACCTCTCTTTGCTCCTGGATTACCACACAGCCTCCTAAATGATCTTGCCATCTCTAGTCTTGATCCCTGTCAGTCTATTTCCACATCACACTAGAGTTATCCTCCTAAAATGCAGATATGATTGTATCACTCCCTGTTTTGTTTTGAACTTTATAATAGCTTCCTCATTGCTATATGTGATAGAGGTGGCAATCTGTAGCCTGTGGGCCAAATCGAGCTGTGCTGTTTCTGTACAACCCAAGAACTGAGAAACTTTTACATTTTTAAAGGGTTGTTAAAAAACATAGAAGAATATGCAACAGACACTGTATGTGGCCTGCAAACCCTAAAATATATACTGTCAGGTCCTTTAAATAAAATGTTTGCCAACTCCTGCTTTATGGTGTCCAGACTGTAATATGACTCACAAAGCCCTGCTCTTTCCTCCTTTTTGCTTCTCCAGCCTCCTTTTGTCAGTTCCTCCATTCCTTTTATTCTTTATTCCATCTACGTTGAACTTTGTGAGTTCCTGAGATATCTCTCGATGGCACATTTTGATTGGTCTGCTTTTCGCCCAGATAAGTGATTTCAGGATCACAATCAATCAGTTAGCAATCTACCATCATTTATTGAATACTTTATGCTAGGCACTACTGATATTGTTATAAGTAAGATAGTTATGGTTCCTGCTCTTTGGGAGCTTATATTTTAATAGGAAAGACAGATATTGAACAAGTAATTAAAAATATGATGACTTATCAAAGTAGAAATACAGGTGCTTTGGAAATGTATCTAGTTGGGGAGACAAAAAAATGAAAGCACAAAATGTTAATGCAAAATTTAGATAGAATGTGGAAGTTCAGATTATAGAAGAGATTTCCTGGGACAGCACATGACATTGCTAAATAAGTGATAGAGATGATAATGCTCTATAAATTCAGAGATGGGAGAAATTGGTTCTGCAGACATTTTATAAAGGAGGTGAGAGCAGAGCCTGTAGTTGATGTTTGGGTAGATTCTGTATAGGTAGATTGGTGTAGGGAGAGAATTCTTTGTGATTGCAGCATGGGTAAAGCCTCTGACTAGTGTCCTAGATATGAAGGTGATTGTTCATGCAATAAGAGTGGAAGCCTCCACTGAGAAAATGGATGTAGAGAAAGAAGAATAGAAGTTGGCTTTTGGGAGATATGACCATAGTAGGGTAATATGATGGGGTAGAGGAAAAAAAGAAGCCTAGAAAGGAGCACTAGGGAAGAGACCAGAAAAGAACAGGAGCCAGGGAGTCTACAGAGGAAGGAACAGATGCTTTAAGTGCAGGAGAAAGACAAAGGAAAATGAAGTTTGTGAAGAGATACTGGGTCTGGCGGAGAGGAGGTTCCTGTTGACCTTGGATCAGTCTTATTATTATTAGCTTGATCTAAGGCCTTAAGGAAGAACTAGTGAAGGCAACATACCTGTGCCACTTGCCTGGGGAATTTAAGTGAAAGGAAGAAGAGCAAATGGTATTGGAAGGTGATATATCAGAAGTGAAGTCAAAGTTTGTAATATTCCTAACATCTTAATAAATCATAGAAGGGAGAGATCAGTATTTATTTGGCAGGGTGAGTTTCGGACAATAGGGCACATTTACTTATAATTAATATATTTTAAATGTCTGTTACACATAAATATGTATAAAGTGGAGCTCATTGCGTAAGCTCAGTGTTTATTTCACCTGTGCATCATGGGATGCACAGTGCTCTTCCGGGTCCTGTGATGAGATCGGTATATTTTCGAGAAGACATCCTCTCACATACCAGCTTTCTTCCCTCACTATAACTGCTAGAGACATTTTTCTCTCAGTTCTGCATAAGGTATGTGTGGATCTGACCTGTTGGAGACTATATTCTGAGAATTTAACTCCCCACTTTCTATTTCTTTGTTCAATAGTTTACCTATTGCCTTTGACTTGCTGGTCATGAAACATAGGTGGAAGAGTTTCTTTCAATGGTCGCTGGTGGCCCTCATGCTCTTTCTGGTGAGTTTTCTTTTCTCTTGTGTTGTTCTAAAGTTGTAGTGAAAGCACCATCTGATGTGGGAAAGAGAACATTAGGAGTTCATTCTGTTTTTCATTCTGCTTTATCCTGTTAGTGTTGGGAGAATGTTTCCGGCACAAAAGTCTATAATCGCTATATATTTTCTGTGCTGTTTTAGGTGCCTGTGGTGGTCATTGACAGCTACTACTATGGAAAGTTGGTGATTGCACCACTCAACATTGTTTTGTATAATGTCTTTACTCCTCATGGACCTGATCTCTATGGTAAGGCCTTATGAAATTTGGGGAAGAGTTAGGAGATAGTTTAATTTGCTTGAGCTTTGGAATTTTATTTTATTTTATTTATTTATTTATTTTAAATTCACTCCCAGTATTTTATTGTTTTAGAATTTTTTTTTTCCTTTCTCCCCAAAGCCCCCCGGTACATAGTTGTATATTCTTTGTTGTGGGTCCTTCTAGTTGTGGCATGTGGGACGCTGCCTCAGCATGGTTTGATGAGCAGTGCTGTGTCCACACCCAGGATTTGAACCAACGAAACACCGGGTTGCCTGCAGCGGAGCGTGTGAACTTAACCACTCGTCCTCGGGGCCAGCCCCTGAGCTATGGAATTTTAATTCACTTGCCTCCTTTTATCAAATATAGCATTTCTTTGCTGACAGTGTTCTTTTCTTATTTAAAAATAAGTGAGATTTGAATATAGCATTTGTAGCCACTAAATATTTCTCCTTGGTTACTGTGACATTCAGATCTGGCTTTCTGTTAGTCCTGCTGTCTGTTATTCTCAGTTTCAGAGTATTGAGAACTCTGTTGGGTATGCCATGGCTTTTGATACTACTCTTTTTTTTTTTTTTTTTTTTTTAAAACGTATGCTTTTTGGTAAGGAAGATTGGCCCTAAGCTAACATCTGTTGCCAGTCTTCCTCTTTTTTTTCCTTCCCCCAAAGCCCCAGTACACAGTTGTATATCCTAGTTGTAAGCTCTTCTAGTTCTTCTGTGTGGGGTGCTGCCACAGCATGGCTTGATGAGTGGTGTGTAGGTCCACACCCAGGGTCCGAACTGGCCAACCCTGGGCTGCTGAAGTGGAGCACATGAACCTAACCACTTGGCCGTAGGGCTGGCCCCCGCATACTGCTCTTTTTTAATTGAAAGTTACTTTTTCTCTTCTCATTAGAAAATCAATATGATAACAAAAATAGGAAAATAAAAACATTCATAATCCCATCATCTCTAGATAGCTATTGTTAATGCCTTAGAGTATATTCCTCAACATTTTCTGTAAATATATACATTTCGGATTACTTTTTCTTTTTTCAACTTGCATTACTTCAGTATCAGGCATTAGAGGAGAAAGTTTGGAAAATCTGTAGACAAAGCCTAGCAAATGGGAGGGGGTCAGTATGAGAGGTTGATAGTTTGGCTAGTTTAGGGTTAAGAGGGAAAAAAATGGAATGCCTTTAGTCTGGGGATGCATTCTCCTTACCTCCATCTCTACCCAAGCCCGATGCCTTTCTCTAAGCCAGCCGTTGAGCCTGTTTTATTTGGCCCTTAGGGCACTTTAGTTATTGATAGCTACAGAGGGATAAGCTAGAGATCTTTCTGATCAGATCAGCCAAATCACTAAACATTTTATGAGACACGTTTTGATTAAAATAAGTGTAGTTTCTTCTGTCTTAGTCTTTTTAAGGTCTTAGAGCATTCTGTATATGTGATTGTCTTGGGGCTTTGCTATAAAGCAGGTTAATATTATGTCTGTATCTCTTATCAATTTAAGCCATGCCCATCATTTTTCTGTGCCACTTGCCAAGAGAACCAGCAAATTGAATGAGGAGATTTAAAGTAAGCATATGAATGAGATTTAATTGGGCCTCCTGGGATTTGGGGAATATTGTCATTTTAGATGGCAAGTAATAGGTTAAAATAAATAGTATTTTGTTCAGTGAATTGAATTCACAAACTGCATGGTTAAGAGAGTAATTGCTAAGTTGAAGGAAGTTTAAAAGGCTCATTTATAGCTTCAAGATCTCCAAGGATGTGAGAAAAAGCCCCAATTTTAAGCTTATGCCTCTAGATGTCTCCCTTTAGCTAGGGAGAGTTTGCATGTTTTTAATTGCCCATTGTTTTAGTTTACTTGTAAAATTTTATTTGATTCTACAAGGCAATAGAAGGGAGATTGTCTTCTTAGACCCAGATTGCACATTAGAAATTAATTTACATAGAATCTGTTGGAAGCATAATATCCATATATAGGTGAATAAATTGTGTTGAGTTTAATTTTGAAAAATTGGCTTCTCTGCCTTTTTTTTCTTTTTTTTTTTTTTGACGAAGATTAGCCTTGAGCTAACATCTGCTGCAAATCCTCCTCTTTTTGCTGAGAAAGACTGGCCCTGAGTTAACATCCATGCCCATCTTCCTCTTCTTTATATGTGGGACTCCTACCACAGCATGGCTTAACAAGCAGTGCATATGTCCACACCTGGGATTCGAACCAGCGAACCCTGGGCCACTGAAGTGGAACGTGAGAACTTAACCACTGCACCGCCTGGCAGGACCCCTTCTCTGCTTTTTTTTTTTTTCTTTCTTTCTCTGTCTGACTTATTTTTTTTTTTTTTTTTATTAATGTTATGATAGATTACAACCTTGTGAGATTTCAGTTGTACATTTTTGTTAGTCATGTTGTGGGTACACCACTTCCCCCTCCGTACCCTCCCCCCACCCCCCCTTTTCCCTGGTAACCACCAATCAGATCTCCTTCTCAATATACTAATTTCCACCTATGAGTGGAGTCATATAGAGTTCGTCTTTCTCTGACTGACTTATTTCGCTTAACATAATACCCTCGAGGTCCATCCACATTGTTGTGAATGGGCCAATTTCGTCTTTTTTTATGGCTGAGTAGTATTCCATTGTGTATATATACCACATCTTCTTTATCCAATCATTAGTTTCTGGGCATGTAGGCTGGTTCCACGTCTTGGCTATTGTAAATAATGCTGCAATGAACATAGGGGTGCAACGGACTCTTGAGATATCTGATATCAGGTTCTTAGGATAGATACCCAGTAATGGGATGGCTGGGTCATAGGGTATTTCTATTTTTAACTTTTTGAGAAATCTCCATACTGTTTTCCATAGTGGCTGTACCAGTTTGCATTCCCACCAACAGTGTATGAGGGTTCCTCTTTCTCCACAACCTCTCCAACATTTGTCGTTCTTGGTTTTGGATGTTTTTGCCAATCTAACGGGGGTAAGGTGATATCTTAGTGTAGTTTTGATTTGCATTTCCCTGATGATTAGCGATGATGAACATCTTTTCATGTGTCTATTGGCCATATTCATATCTTCTTTTGAGAAATGTCTGTTCATGTCCTCTGCCCATTTTTTGATCGGGTTGTTTGTTTTTTTGTTGTTAAGTAGTGTGAGTTCTTTGTATATTATGGAGATTAACCCTTTGTCGGATAAGTGGCTTGTAAATATTTTTTCCCAATTAGTGAGCTGTTTTTTTGTTTCAATCCTGTTTTCCCTTGCCTTGAAGAAGCTCTTTAGTCTGATGAAGTCCCATTTGTTTATTCTTTCTATTGTTTCCCTCAACTGAGGAGTTACAGTGTCCGAAAAGATTCTTTTGAAACTGATGTCAAAGAGTGTACTGCCTATATTCTCTTCCAAAAGACTTATTGTCTCAGGCCTAATCTTTAGGTCTTTGATCCATTTTGAGTTTATTTTGGTGTGTGGTGAAAAAGAATGGTCAATTTTCAATCTTTTGCATGTGGCTGTCCAGTTTTCCCAGCACCATTTGTTGAAGAGACTTTCTTTTCTCCATTGTAGGCCCTCTGCTCCTTTGTCGAAGATTAGCTGTCCATCCCCTTCTCTGCTTTTTAAATGGGTTATTACATGTTGATCTTCTGACTGCTTATTTATAAAATTGTGTGAGAGTATATGAAAGTTACATATTTTTGTAGTCCTCTAGATTGATGAGGTTTATAAATCTAGAAATAAGCAGGTTGGTAGGGAGAGTAGGAAAGAAAGAATAAACTGATTTAAGTTTGTTTCCTGTTTAACAGTGGGTGGGTCAGGGACCCCTGTGGTGGGTTTTGGGATCCAGCAGAGCCGTGGCCAGTCTTTCTCTGGACATTGGCATCTGCTGTTCATTTCAGCCAATGTTTTACTGGGAAGAGTCCTTGGGGCTCTGTTTTGCCTGCTTTGATGAATCTGGGATAGCTTCAGTTCAGATTTTGCTATTGTGGATGTACAGGAACTGATTATTTTTTTTAGTGATGGAGAAAAAGCTTTGTTGGGAAAGAGGGAATGGTTATACTGGGCAGTAACAGGACTGATACAGTGCTGTAGTCAGCCAGACTTTAGAGGGTTGTTGCTTGATGGTAGAATTTTTGTGCTTTTACCTTATCTTTGAACTTGACAATTTTTGAGGGGTCTGATTTCCATTCTTTTTTTTTTTGAGTTCATAATAGTTTACATCATTGTGAAATTTCAGTTGTACATTGTTTCTTGTCTGTCACCACATAAGTGCTCCCCTTCACTCCCTGTGCCCACCTTCTACCCACCTTCCCCTGGTAACCACTGAACTGTTCTCTTTGTCCCTGTGTTTATCTTCCACATATGAGTGAAGTCATGTGGTGTTTGTCTTTCTCAGTCTGGCTTATTTCGCATAGCATAATACCCTCCTGGTCCATCCATGTTGTTGCAAATGGGATGATTTTGTCTTTTTTTATGGCTGAGTAGTATTCCATTGTATATATACCACATTTTCTTTATCTAATCATCAATCAGTGGGCAGTTGAATTGTTTCCATATCGTGGCTACTGTGAATAGTGCTGCAATGAACATAGGGGTACACAGGTCACTTTGGATTGTTGATTTCAAGTTGTATGGGTAGATACCCAGTAGTGGGATAGCTGGGTCATATGGTAGTTCTATTTTTAGTTTTTTGAGGAATCTCCATACTGTTTTCCATAGTGGCTGCATCAGTTTGCATTCCCACCAGCAGTGTATGAGGGTCCCCTTTTCTCTACATGCTCTCCAACATTTGTTATTTTTAGTCTTAGTGATCATAGCCATTTTAACAAGCGTAAGGTGGTATCTTAGTGTAGTTTTGATTTGCATTTCCCTGATGATTTGTGATGTTGAACATCTTTTCATGCGCTTGTTGGCCATCTGTCTATCTTCTTTGGAAAAATGCCTGTTCGTATCTTTTGCCCGTTTTTTGATCAGGCTGTTTGTTGTTCAGTTGTGTGAGTTCTTTATATTATGGAGATTAACCCCTTATTGGCTATGTGATTTGAAATATTTTCTCCCAATTAGGGGGTTGTCTCTTTGTTTTGATCCTAATTTCTTTTGCCTTTCAGGAGCTCTTTAGTCTGATAAAGTCCCACTTGTTTATTTTTTCATTTGTCTCCCTTGTCTGAGAAGACATGGTGTTCAAAAAGATCCTTTTAAGTTTGATGTCAAAGAGTGTACCACCTGTATTTCTTTCAGAAGTTTTATGATTTCAGGACTTATTTTCAAATCTTTGATCCATTTTGAGTTTATTTTTGTATGTGGCATGAGATAATGGTCTACTTTCATTCTTTTGCAAATGGTTGTCCAGATTTCCCAGTACCATTTATTGAAGAGACTATCTTTTCTCCATTGCATGTTCTCGGCACCTTTGTCGAAGATTAGCTGTCACTAGATGTGCAGTTTTATTTCTAGGCTTTCAGTTCTGTTCCACTGATCTGTGTGTCTGTTCTTGTACTAGTACTGTGCTGTTTTGATTACTATAGCTTTGTAGTACATTTTGAAGTCAGGGATTGTGATGCCTCTAGCTTTGTTCTTTTTTCTAAGGATTTTTTTTAGCAATTCGGGATCTTTGGTTGCCCCATGTGAATTTTAGGATTCTTTGTTCTATTTCCATGAAGAATATCATTGGGATTCTGATTGGGATTGCATTGAATCTGTAGATTGCTTTGCGTAGTATGGACATTTTAACTATGTTTATTCTTCTGATCCATGTGCATGGAATCTCTTTCCATTTCTTAATGTCATCATCTATTTCTTTCAATAATGTCTTATAGTTTTCATTGTATAAGTCCTTCACCTCCTTAAATTTATTCCTAGATATTTTGTTCTTTTTGTTGTGATTGTAAATGGAATTGTATTCTTTTTTTTTTTTTTTTTTAAAGATTTTATTATTTCCTTTTTCTCCCCAAAGCCCCCCGGTACATAGCTGTATATTCTTCGTTTGTGGGTTCTTTTAGTTGTGGCATGTGGGACGCTGCCTCAGTGTGGTCCGATGAGCAGTGCCATGTCCACGCCCAGGATTCGAACCAACGAAACACTGGGCCGCCTGCAGCGGAGTGCGCGAACCCAACCACTCGGCCACGGGGCCAGCCCCTGTGGAATTGTATTCTTGAGTTCTCTTTCTATAAGTTCGTTATTAGAGTATAGAGATGCAACTGATTTTTGTAAGTTGATTTTGTACCCTTCAACTTTGCTGTAGTTGCTGATTATTTCTAATAGTTTTCCAGTGGATTCTTTGGGGTTTTCTATATATAAGATCATGACGTCTGCAAACAGCAAGAGTTTCACTTCTTCATTTCCTGTTTGGATTCCTTTTATTCCTTTCTGTTGTCTAATTGCTCTGGCCAAAACCTCCAATACTATGTTGAATAGGAGTGGTGATAGTGAGCACCCTCTGATTTCCATTCTTTTATAGAGTGTTAACTCCTTTTTGTTTTAGCAGGCCTGCAGAGAGAACATTTCTTCCATCATAGCAGTCAGTATTCTTTGTGTATTCTAGGACTTCAGTAAAGAGTTGTCATGAATGAATGAATGAACAAATTCTAGAATATCCATCAGATTACTTTAGTGCCCTGATCACTATTATATCCTAGAATATTTTGGTTAGACCTGTTGTGGTGTCCTAGGTTGGGATTTTCTTGATACCAAATAAGAATAGTAGAGGTAAAAGTGCTTTTCAAATCAGAAGGTACTTTACAATTATCAGCTAATTTTATTATAATTTGTGAGTCCATTCAGTAAATATCAAAGAGTTATCTTTTATAGATGCTTTGATGCTGTCCAGTTGTCAAACAGTGAAATAGCATGTCTTTTGTCATGGAAACTCCAGCTCTTTGACTTTACTTACATGTTTGGCATTATTTGGCATTATTTTGACTATTTTGTAGGAGTCTCCTGCTCCAAGTGCTTCATTAGCTGTGGTAAGCACAGTTTCTTATCTGAAAATTAAAAATGCATTGTGCTGATAGTTTTTGCATCCATCTCTTATGGCTGTTTTCTTATGTATAAGAACATAATAAGCCTATAGTTACTTCTTGAATGAATGGATAAATGGACCTCAGGTAAAGAAGCAGTGAAATAAATTGCTTTTGAGCATTTATCATGTGTCCTCATAGAACTTTGCTGTCTAATACAGCTGCAGACACGTGAATAGATAATTACAGTCCAATGTTATTGTGTGCTACAGTGGAAAGATAGTTAGGGAATTGTAGGAGCAAGTCCATCTCATGGTATCAGGAAAGACTTCTTAGAGGTGGTGGTCCCTGAGCTGAGCCTGGAAGCAAGAGTAGGAGTTTACCAAATAGACACTACAGGGGTGCATTTCAGACAAATAGAGCGTCAAGTGTGGGGACTGCTGAAATAAAAAAAGTGATTGAATATTGAGTTCTTCTTAAAAAACTTAAAGTAGTTTTACAACATTAGCTGAATTTTAGGTAAAAACTACACAGCATGAGCAAGATAAATTCTCTCCATTGTGATTGTAATAATATAAATATTTACTTTGTCTATTGTTCCTGGTTTTCAAAGGGACCTTTCCATACTTTCTTGGCCAGATAGCATATATTAATGACGCGTGCTAGACCTGAGCTGACTCTTGTGTTTTGAAGTCAGGGGAAAGAAAAGGAGGAGGATTTCACAACAGCTTCTTTTCATCGAATGCCTAATATATACCAGAAATTTTACACATATCGTCTTCTTTGCCTCACAAAACTCTGTAAGATAGGCATTGTTTATCCTTACTCCTAGATGAGGACACTGAGGTGGAGATGGTGAGGGACTTGCCACGTAGTTAAATCAGTGGCAGAAGTGAGATAGGAGCTTAGGGTTGTCTGACTCCAAAGCCTGTGTTTTTTCCCCTGGAAACAACCTTAGCAAAACCCTGGAGTTTAGCTGTTGCGACTTGACAGGAGAATAAGCTTGCAAAATCAGAGTGTGAGTTGGGTGGTAGAAGATCCAATCTATAGAACGCGTGGGAAGCTGCTCCTTTGAAGGTCTGGTGCAGTGTGGCTCTGAGAGTGGTCAGGAGCCCCTGCAGAGCTTCGAAGGCAGGGTGGCGTGCACACTGGCGGGCTCTCTTTCACCTGGGAGCACTGCATCAGACACTTGTTGAAGAAAGGAGTGTTTACATGAGGTAAAGAACACTTGGCATTTAGGAACTTTAGAACAGTGTAGACATAAAATCGCAAAGTTGTAGGCAAAGCATCTCTGTGGGGTCACAGATCAAGAGGTGAAATTTAGTGTTGCCAAAAAAAAGTGACTGGTATTGGCGCTGATTTTGCCTCATACCCTTGTAACATTTTGAGTTGTCAGAGGTTGAGGTTGATCAGTATTTTTGTGTGGTGAGTGGAGTGGTGCTCTCTGCTGACAAATACACAGGCCTGGGGATGGCGTGGGAGGACAGGTATAAGAAACACTCTTCCCTCAAAAATAACAGTGAGTCTGCTCTAGAATGACGCTTTGCAACTTAGGACATGATCCCTGCCTGTTTATGTGTTTTATTAGCATCTGTCAGATCACTGGACGGGAAATTTCAGAAGGTAAAGGCTAATGCCCTCTATTAAAAGGCCCACAGTTTTCTGTTCTTGCAGCAGCAGAGAATGAAGCCCCAGTGGTCTTTTGAAGCCTGCTTAGAGTTGACTGCCAGCCAGAACTGTTCTAGAGCCTTCACTCTTTTGCTAATTATTTCTGTTGAACTGTGGTGGCTTTTCCCTCTTGGTGGTGCAAATTTGACATTTGTGAGGACAATTTACTATAATTTAGTTCCTACAGTTCTGTAAAATTATAGGCCTTATAAAATGGTTCGCCTTCATTCAATCTATGGAACAGTAAACATTATCCCTTCTTTTAGCCTCTTCAAAGCTCCCTTTAGCTCATTTGAATGAAGAGAATTGAGGCACTTTCTATAAAGAGGGAGATTGATGAGTCACTCCCTGCAGAATCCCCGCTTCCAGCTTTCTTTCACCTTACATTTTGCACGAGCTAAATGCTTAGCTTGTCATTCTGACGCGTTTTTTCTGTAGAGTTCAGCTTTGATACTTTCTGAGCAGCAGCATCCAATATCTCCCTGGAAAGCGATAAAAGTTTTTACTCTTTTCTCTTTGAAGGCGGGTTGTCTCATCAAGTAGTGGACTCTGACTAACAGAATTTACTATTTTTGTCCCCTTTTGCCCTTGTTTTTAAGGCTGTTGTCACTTGAACCTTCCCCACTCTTGGCTTATTCCTCAATTTTTGCCCCATCCTTCAGGGAAGTAACAGTCTGTTACGAAATGTTCAAGCTTAGCTGTGAACTTGATCTGTGAGCTCCTAACACAAAAATAATTGAGTTTACCAGCTTAATACTTCTGGTTCCACATCTCAGAGTACGGTGTATCTAGGTAAAAAGATAGTCAGCCTTAACAGGAGGGTGTAGGAAATTGTGGTAGAGACAAGTATTTGCTAGAAACTAAAGAGCTCCCCTGAAAACGCAATATGTGTTTGCAAGGATCAAAGAGAAAGAGACCTCTTCTGTTTATGCTTAACATCTGTAATAGATGATGTAAGAGATGACCCCCTTTCTCTCTGGTCACTGTGGTTTTTCTTTGTAGGTTCAGATTTCCAGAATTTGTTAAGGAAATAGGCAGGTCAAGGTTGACAGCACTGCATCTACACTGGTGGTCAGGAGGGGATTGTGCAAAAAATTATCTTTCTGGGAACTGGACTCCTAAAGGACTCATTTTAGGAAATATGTTGTTAACTCTAAATTAAAATCCAGAGAAGATACGTATTTCTGTTTTGAAAAGAAAACCATCCATTAGTTTTCTGTAACCCAAAAGGTTATTTGTAAAGAATATAAGATATAAATGTCTCTAGTGAACTTGGCCTGGAATAGGACCTCTGTTCCTGAACAGTTCCAATCATTGTATTTAGACAGGAGGGGGTGAGCTTTCCTAAAAGGTGACAAACAGTTGAACTTGAGTCCTTCCTTAGGCTACCCCCCCCCCCCACCTGAGTCCTCCCCTATATGTTTCTAGCATTATGGGTTTGGTTTCTAATCTTGTTTTGCTGAGCAAGCTGCAAAGATGTCAGGTTTTTCTGACTATTCCTCTGCCTTCTGATTACCCTTTTAAGCAATGCTGATTGCAGGAAATTGCTGTGGTGCAAGGCGGGTGTCACAACACACACTGATTAAAACCCGCATGTGTCATTCACTGCCTGATTGAAGTAATCACACAGAGGGGAAGAGCAGATGAAAAACCTGCCAAATGTGCAGAAGGGGGGCTGTTTCTCATCACTTGGGTTTAAGGATTTTGAATTAAAGAATCAAAACTAGTGTAAGGTTTCTGTTTTCAGTCATTTTGTTTTATTCTGAATCCTCAAAACTTCTGAGCAGGGTTTGGGTCTCTGAACGTTGTTTTCCTAAGGAAAACAAATTGTTGTTTTCACCAAACACAAGGTCCCCTATATACCTGACTATGGAATACTGGTTGAACATTATCAAAGGGAAAGATAGTAGAACGTAAATGGGATAAACAGGTGAGAAGAAAATGAGCAATGCCTGAATATCTCAGTCCTACAAGTCTCCCCGACCCCCCTCACTCACTTACTCAAATGTCTGGTTGTCACCTGTGCTTATCACCAATGAGCTATACATTGGAAGTTCCAATAACCCCCTCCTCGGGTTCAATTAGTTTGCTGGTATGGCGCTCAGAACTCAGGGAAACATTCACCTACGTTTACCAGTTTATTATAAAGGATGTTATAAAGGATACAAGTGAATAGCCAGATGGAAGAGATGCACAGAGCAAAGTTTGTGGGAAGAGGCCTCAGAGCTCCCATGCTCTCGGGGTGTGCCACTTTCTCCACACCTCTACATCTTCGCCAACCCAAAGCTCTCTGAACCCCATCCTTTTAGGTTTTTGTGGAGGTTTCCAATACATAGGCATGATTGACTAAATCATTGGCCATTGGTGATTGAACTCTATTGCCAGTCCCTCTCCCCTCCCTGGAGGTGGGGGGGTGGGACAGAAAGTTCCAACCCTCCAATCACATGTTTGGTTCTCCTAGCAACCTGTCCCCATCCTTCTGTTACCTAGAGATTTTCCAAAAACCCCATAATTAACATAATAAAAGACACTTTTATCTCTCTCATCACTTAGGATAGTCCAACGGTTTTAGGAGGTCTATACCAGGAAAGGGGGCAAGACCAAATATATATTTCTTACTATAAATCACAATGTTACCACTAGGCTATTTAAGTTATTTGGTTGTTTGAAAAAGTATTAGTCCCATTTGGGCGTGGCAATTTAGCCTAGATATAATAGTCACCATAGAAAATATAGCTACATATTTGAAACTTGCTTTCTCTCTAAATCCATGACCAGTCTCATTCTCTTCCCGTCTTGTACTCCTGTGCTTCCCTTGTGTGGCTGAGCATGGAAAGAGAGTGCGCTGGCCGACCCACATTCACTTGAGGCATTGGATCATAAACATTCCTTGAACAAAGAACTTTATGAGTCAAGCACTGTTATAATAGCTTTGGGAGGCATCCACTAATGATTTCTCTTTGTCTCCCTCAGGTACAGAACCCTGGTATTTCTATTTAATTAATGGATTTCTAAATTTTAATGTAGCCTTTGCTTTGGCTCTCCTGGTCTTACCACTGACTTCTCTTATGGAATACCTACTGCAGAGATTTCACGGTGAGTGGCTTAAGGGATGATAGGTTTTTTGGGCGGAAAGAGCAAGTGTATACCAAAAAGTGAGAAAGAATCTACTTATTTTATCCTCCATTTTCTTCCTATGGAAATGGTTGGCTTATTGAATTTTTGATCTGTATTTGTAGATTATTTAAACCTATGTGAAGATCTGGTTAATAATTGCATGTTAAACTGACAGAGGGAGGAGCTTTATATCCCTTCAAGTGAAGAAGTCAGTATAATATACATAACCACCCAGGGAGGCAAAAACATTTATAAAAATCTCAGGAGATAAGCCTATTTCAGTCTTCTGCTTTTTAAGGAAGTGTGTGTTAACATGGTAGATTGCTTAAGATAATCAGTGGCAGAGGCAAACATTCTTTGCAAATTACTTCAACCAAAAATTTGAAAACTAAACTATACAGGGATTCCCCCAAATTTGATACTGAAGTGAGAGAAGCTTTGGACTTCCTAAGAAGCATGATGCTTCTTTTTGTTCCGTTTTGCTTCTGAGTTTGCCTTATTCTAGAAGGTTCAGTTTGTCATTTATTTTGCTTGCTCTTATTCTGTATTGCACAGCCAGTGTTTTCGCAAGTTGTCATGGCTCTGGATGTCTAGAGCCCATAGTTTCTTTTATGGAAGACAGATTTGAGCAGAAATTCATACGAGCTTTGGAAAGAGATTTAATTTCGGACTTTTCAGTCTGATTTGGATGCCCTATGATCCCTGCATTGCACCCCCCATTCTGCATTTCTACTATTAATGATTTATAAAGTGTTCACTGTGTTATAATATTAGAATGTGAAAACAGCCTTCAGAATAACTTTTGTTTTGTTTTAACGTAACCACAATGCCATTATCCTAACAAAATTAACAATAATTCCTTAATATCATCTAACATGCAGTTGGTATTCAGATTTCCTACATTGTCTGAAAGTGGCTTTTTATAGTTAATCTGTTTAAACAGGATCTAAACAAGGGTCATGTACTGAATTTGGTGTTATGTTTTTTATGCTTTTTAAGAGGTTCCCCCCTCACCTTTTTTCTCATGAAGATTTCTAAAGAAACCAGGTCATTCATCTTGCATAGTGGCCCATATTTGGATTCAGCTGTTTGTTCCCTTGAGGAGTTAGTTTATTCCTCCATTCCTTGTATTTCTTAAGAATCACTTTTTCTTTTTTGAAAAGTAACTGTTTTTCTGACTACAGAAATAATTTGTGCAAGTGGAAAATTTGGAAAAGCTTGTACTGTCAGTATAAAAACAGTATATTAAGCTGTTCTCTACAGTATGAATCTGATTTTGGTTTAAAAATGTGTAATGTACACAAATGTCCACCTAGTAAAAAAGTGAGTGCTGTTTTTTCTTTATACTTTTTGTGTATTTTCTAATAGAAGCAATACTTTCTTATAAGAAAAAACACAGAAAAATGTGAAGAAGCAGGAAAGAAATTATCCATTATCCCATCGTAGTACAACTGTGGTTATGATTTTGTACATTTTATGGAGGACATTTCAAAATTTTAGGCCATATTTTTAAAATGTATTTGTCAGCCTTTAAGATACAGAAGACAGATTGTTTACTTGTAAAAGATAGGTTTATTTTCTTATAATTAAGAAAATTCTAACCTAAGATACTTCCTGGAAATGTATAAATCTGAAGTTACAGCCTAAAATCTCATGATAAAATCTTAAGAATGGAAAGTTCAAAAGATAAGCTTGTTATTACAGTTCAAGAATTTTTATCCCTAAAGAGTTTCTGCAAAAAAACAGATAACTTAGGCATATGCTAAATTAGGCATTGCTAAGGTGGATCTTGATGACAATCCTGATCTTTTCATCTAAACTTCCTCATTGTAGACAGAATGGACACCAGGGGGTGCTGTCTGTCTACCCTTTACTGGTGATTCCTGTGCACTGCTCATTATCACTAATAACTAAACACAGTAGGAGATGCCTTCTCTGTGGGTTGCAGGCTTACCACTCAGTGTTCGTGTACCTAACCACAGGAACTTTGCAGCAGGTGCTTGGGTCTTAGTGTTCATTAGATTCCTTTAATTCTTTCACATGCTTTAAGTACATTTTGTTTCCAGTTTTGAGATTCAGAGTGTATGGGTGTTGCAGAAGAGGAGAGAAAACTTAATCAGTAAATTTTCTTTAGGAGTGTTTTTATATTTACTTTGAAACAAAGTCTTTGTCATTTGTGTCTTCATGAAAACCAGTGATATGTTTGAGAATCCAACTCTTTTTCTTTTCTTTGATCTATATATAGCTTTTTGAACAGACCAATTGGTGTATAAGTAAGAATAATATATTAAACAGAACATAGGGATTACAACCCAAGAATTGAGTTTATGTTATGCTTTTGGTTAGTCTCAGGAACCTTTAGTCTAAGTGGCAGGACTCATTAAGAGAGAATGCTTTTTTCCCATTTATCCGGTGTAGAAATTGTTAAGCTCTGTTACCCATTCACCTGACTTTCGTTTGTGTTCTAGCCAAATCTAGCATTGTGCCTCCCTTGAGATGTTGGATTGTTTGGGAGAGCTAAGAAGTATATACTTTTTTCTACTTGACTCCTTTATTGCATCAGAGAAAGTGTGAATACAAGAGTTGAAACATTTTATGGGGTGTCGGAGGGCATATGCCCAAGTTTGAGATCAAGAGAACATTGAAACTAAATATGTTGTTTTGTTCTAATATGGTGAAAGGTGGATATTTTTCTGTGTCTTACAGTTCAGAATTTAGGCTACCCATATTGGCTTACCTTGGCTCCAATGTATATTTGGTTTATAATTTTCTTCATCCAGCCTCACAAAGAGGAGAGGTTTCTTTTCCCTGTATATCCACTTATATGTCTGTGTGGCGCTGTGGCCCTTTCTGCACTTCAGGTGAGTTTCAGAGAAATGTATATCTACTTCATTCTATTTCACTTTTTAAGGTGCTCATAAAGCTTCAAGGCAAATTACAGAATGCTTCCACCTAAGATATTTTGTCCATACATTAAACCTAATACAGATCATACTATTAAAGCTTTATGTATTGATTGCTTGGCTGTTGATCGTATGCTTATTTGCTGATTACATATTTACAGTGTTAATTTCTGTGTTAATTTGTCTCTGTTGCTAATAAGAATCCAATTGCTATTAGAGAAGTTTTTTTAAGTCATTGTATGGGCTTATCACAGAATAGTTGCAACACAGCACAGATCTTGGAATGTCTGCTCTTCAACTACAAAATCAGATTAAAACTTGCTCAAGTGTTTGAGATAAAATCAGGCAGTTAGCAATATGGGATACTTTGTAATCCTGGCTTAAAACTTGTGCAGGTCAATTCCCTGTCAGAACTAATCTTGAATTTCTCTGTATTTGTGGTCTCAGAAGCCTCTAGACTCTTTTTTGACCTTTGCTACCGTTTGCAATTGGCAGAAAAGAATAGTTAGGGTGATAGGGTTTTTTCTTAACAAATTTATGGAGATATAATTCACAAACTATACAATTCACTCATTTAAAGTGTACAATTCAGTGGTTTTTAATATATTCACAGATGTGTGTAACCATCACGACAGTCAATTTTAGAACATTTCATCACTCAAGAGCCTCATACCCTTTAGCTGTTGTCATCCCCCTTTCCCTTATCTCCCCAGCCATAAGCAACCGCTAGTCTACTTCCTGTTTCTATAGATTTGCCTATTCTGGGCATTTCATATAAATGGAATCATAAAATACTTGGTCTTTTGTGACTGGCTTCTTTCACTTAGCATAATGTATTTAAGACTCATCCATGTTAGGATGATGGTTTAAAAAAATAATTTTGATTATAAAAGTAATTGAACTTGATTACAGATAATTTTCAGCATTTTTGCCTATCACATATCAAAGTTTATTATGGTTGTAGTCTAAGTGTACATATAACTTTATATCTTTTTTAATATAATTATATCATAACATTCTGTGTTGCCGTATCTATACCCATCATTTTAATAGCAGTATAATGTTAATTGGATATAATATATAACATTATTATGTAATGTATAATATATTGACTTGGTTATATATAATATAATGATTAAATGTAATTTTTGTTAGAGTTTAGGTTGCTTGCTTATTTTAGTATCATAAATAATGCTAGACAAATGTGTTCGTTTAGGTATTTGGATTGTTTCCTTAAGACAGATTCCCAAAAGTACTAAAGGAGTTCAGACGTATTTATGGCACTTATTGTATATTGCAAAATTGTTTTCCAAAAGTAGTTCTAGTCTAGGAGGGAAAGAAAGAAGGAAAGAAATCTAATGGAAAGGTACTCAAAGACTGTAGAATTTATATATGTGTGTATATATTGTAATAGTATTCATCTAGTTTGTAAAGTAGTTTAGCAGATAATTAATAGCATTTTCCTGATGTTCTATGAGAAGAATTCTTTTTTCTTCTTCTTTGATCATGAGACATTTTGTTGATACTAAAAACTTTGATGAAAACTTGTCGGTAATGAAAGTAAAGATTAATACTTGTTATATCAAAATAGGTTGAGATACTTCGTATATCAAAGCAAACTAAAGCATTTTTAAACAATTTTTAACATAAATTTTAAAAACTTAACAATTTTTAACATTTAAACAAAAACGTTTTTGTTTAAATATTTTAAAAAAATTATTAAGACCTTAAGCACTAGAGAAATACCCAAATAATTTTCTCGTGAAGTTAGTGCGGTTTCATTGTTGGCAAGCCCCCTGACTGATCTGACCTACAGACAGTCTCAGCGGAGTTTGCCTTACTCTTAGAATTTGGGGTGGGTGCCTCACTAAGTGTTTGCAATTCTCAGACCCTTGATAGAAACTCTTTTGCTGCTTCCTCCCTCTTGGTGTTACTATGATGTCTTGTGATTATGTGTTTCTTGCAAGGTACGTCTTCTTTTTTCAATGTGGTTTTCTTTCCTTCCAGAAATGTTACCACTTCGTATTTCAGCGATACCGCCTGGAGCACTATACCGTGACGTCAAATTGGCTGGCATTAGGAACACTCTTCCTGTTTGGGCTCCTATCCTTTTCTCGCTCTGTGGCACTGTTCAGAGGTAGATGTACTGAGAATATCTTAACCCATACTTACAAGGCACTTCACCTTGGGTTTTGCTTGATGCGTGATTGTTTAATACAATTCGGCTTCAGCTGGGAGGACGACTTTTCTATGGGGAGAACCTGTGGACTATTTTAATATTATGACTGGGCTGCCACTTCTCTAGCTTAGGATTGAAGAGAAGATTGAGAATTCCTTTTAGTGTGATTAACTATAATTTTTTTTCTCTATTGTTGATTTTGTTTTTCCCTTTAAAGGTTGAGTTAAGGAAGTCTTAAACTTCGGTTGCAAAGGGGACTCAATTCCCCTGATAATATTCTTTCGTATAATCATTATTTGGATCCGGAATATTAAAATATGCTAAAATAACATAAGTTAAAAAGGTGGAAGGGTGTAGAGAAAGGCAAGAAAGCAAATTATTTTTTGGCAAAATAGGGTCTCTACTGTAATCACTTCCTGACCGTAGAGACGTTTTGCACTAGGAGAGCAGCTTCCTGCTGGAGTTGTTGTGGAGCTTCGCACTCTTAAATTTCACATGGATTACAGTGGGATGTTAACATGCATTACAATTAAATGTCAGAATCGCATCTTACTCATCTTCGGCTTTCACACACCTTTGTCCCTTCCAGGGTATCATGGGCCCCTTGATTTGTATCCAGAATTTTACCGAATTGCCACGGACCCAACCATCCACACTGTGCCAGAAGGCAGACCTGTGAATGTCTGCGTAGGAAAAGAGTGGTATCGATTTCCCAGCAGCTTCCTTCTGCCCGATAAGTAAGTTGTCCTTTAATTTCCAGAGTTTTAAATCAAGGAGTAAAAACAGTAGTTCCGTGGCAGTATCTTTTTAATTTTTCTTTCATTTTGGATTTTTCACAAAAATTTTAAATAATTTACTATCTCAGAGAACTGTGAGATCTGCACTGTGCATCCATTGCCTGTGTTCAGTAGACTGAATGCTGTGTCTGTTTATGCACCCTTCACTGCCCATAACCACAGAGGTCTGGGTACTTCTAGAAACTCCTTGAGCCCTGGGCTCCCGCTAGTGGTTCTTTCTGAGGATTTATATTTAAATTTCTATAATTATCTGATATTACTCCACTTCTAAAAGTAGTCTAGAAACTCTAGCTGGAAGAGTGTTTTTAGAGAAGCAATGTTTGTCATCCAAGAACAGTGAAAGTTCTCTACGAACCGTGGACAGTGGGGAAAGCTGTGGTTAAGATATCTGTGCCACTTTCCTTTATGCTTTCTGCTGTTGGAGGTGATAGCATAGGTTCTGGAATTCCTTCTGTTTGCTTAATTTGGACAGAGAAGAGTCCTACTTAGGGAAAAGAGAAGTCAGGTTAACGTGAGTCATGTTGCTACATTTGGGGACTGGCTTTAGCAGCTTAACTCGTGGTGGTATCTTATGCTTGATAAAGATCCTGTATCGATCACTTGATTAAATTAAAAATTGTTTTTTAAGTATTAACTTTAGCCTTTGCCTTTTACATCTGAAATAGTTTCATAACTAAAGATACTTTTGAGGATTACTCAGGAACAAGGTACTTCTCCCATAGTATATTCTTACATTTCATTCTTTTCCTACCTGATAAATTTGCTTTAATTTTGATGAGTCTCTCTGATCATGTGGTATTTGGTAATAAACTTTGATGCTTCTCTGGTCGTTTGATGGAATAACCATTTGGTTGCAAATTTCACTGTGAGAGTTAGCGAAATGGGTTGAGAGATCTCTAGTTGAAAATTTCTCAACGGTTTTGGACTGAATTGTGACCTCTGCCTCTATGCTCCCTGGTTGAGGTTTTAGCAGAAATACTTCTTCTCCAAGTGAAATGTTTTCACATGAATTTTTTGGGGGGCTTGTTTATTTCAAGTACATTTAGCAATATGAGCCCCCTGTGTTTTTCTTATTCTCCTTATTTGTGTTTCTGACAGCTGGCAGCTTCAGTTCATTCCATCAGAGTTCAGGGGCCAGTTACCAAAACCTTTTGCAGAGGGACCACTGGCCACCCGGATTGTTCCTATTGACATGAATGACCAGAACCTAGAGGAGCCATCCAGATATGTAAGGGCAACATTCTCCTTTTACTACTTTGAAATGAGTTCTATCCCTAAAATCTGTTGGCATACACATTAGTGTGTTGATGAAATAGACGTTTCCTTTTTTTTTTTGAGGCAACTTTGGTTTATAATATTATACAAATTTGAAGTGTATGTCATTGTATTTCGATTTCTGTGTAGATTACATCATGTTCACCACCCAAAGACTAATTACCATTTGTCACTGTACACATGTGCCCAGTCACCCCTTTTGAGCCCCCTCTCCCCCCTTCCCCTTTGGTAACTACAATCTAATCTCTATATCTGTATTTGTTTATTGTTGTTGTTGCTTTTATCTTCTATTTATGAGTGAGATCATATGGTATTTGACTTTCTCCCTCCAACGTATTTCGCTTAGCATAATACCTTCAAGGTCCATCCATGTTGTCACAAATGGCCAGATTTCATCGTTTTTTATGGAAGAGCTGTATTCCAATGTATATATATACCACATCTTCTTTATCCCTTTGTCCTTTATGGTCACTTAGGTTGTTTCCAAGTCTTGGCTCTTGTGAATAATGCTGCAGTGAACATAGGGGTGCACGTATCTTTATGCATTCATGTTTTCATGTTCTTTGGATAAATATCCAGCAGTGGAGTAGCTGGATCTTAGGTAGTTGTATTCTTAATTTTTTTTCTTTGTTGCTGGGAAAGATTCTCCCTAAGCTAACATCTGTTGCAAATCTTTTTTTTTCCTTCCCAAGGCCCCAGTACATAGTTGCATATTCGAGTTGTCACTCCTTCTAGTTCTTCTATGTGAGCCACCACCACAGCATGGCTACTGACAGATAAGTGGTATGGTTCCATGCCCGGGAACCAAACCCATGCTGCCGAAGTGGAACATGCCAAACTTTAACCACTCAACCATCAGGGCTGGATCTATTCTTAATTTTTTGAGGAATCTTCATACTGTTTTCCTTAGTCACTGCACCAGTTTGCACTCCCATCAGCAGTGTATGAGAGTTCCATTTTCTCCACATCCTCTCCAACACTTGTTAGTTCTTGTCTTGTTAATGATGCCATTTTGACAGGTATGAGGTGATATCTCATTGTAGTTTTGATTTGCATTTTCCTGATGATTAGTGATATTGAACATCTTTTCATGTGCCCCTTTGCCATCTGTATATCTTCTTTTGAAAAATGTTCAGATCTTTTACCCATTTTTTAATTGGGTTGTTTGTTTTTTTGTTGTTGGGATGTATGAGTTGTTTGTATATTTTGGATATTAACTCCTTGTCAGATATATGGTTTGCAAATATCTTCTCCCAGTTAATAGATTGTCTTTTTGTTTTGTTGATGGTTTCCTATGCTGTGCAGAAGCTTTTTAGTTTGATGTAGTCCCATTTGTTTATTTTTTCTATTGCTTCCTTTGCTGGCCAGACATGGTACTTGAAAATATGCTGCTAAGACCAATATTGAAGGGCATACTGTATATGTTTTCTTCTAGAAGTTTTATGGTTTCAGGTCTTATGTTCAAGTCTTCAATCTACTTTGAGTTAATTTTTGTGTATGATATAAGATAAAGGTCTCCTTTCTTTTGCATGTGGCTATCCAGTTTTCCCAACACCGTTTATTGAAGAGATTTTCTTTTCTCCATTATATGTCCTTGGTTCCCTTGTTGAAAATTAGTTGTCCATAGATGCATGAGTTTTTTTCTGTGCTCTTGATTCTGTTTCATTCATCTGTGTGTCTGTTTTTGTGCCACTACCATGCTGTTTTGATTACTATAGCTTTATAGTATATTTTGAAATCAGGGAGCGTGATACCTCCAGCTTTGTTCTTTTTCCTCAGGAATCCTTTGGCTATTTGGGGTCTTTTGTTGTTCCATATAAATTTTAGGATTCTTTGTTCTATTTCTGTGAAAAATATCTTTGGAACTTTCATAGGGATTGCATTGCATCTATAGATTGCTTTAGGAAGTATGGACATTTTAACTATATTAATTCTTCTAATCCAAGAGCATGGAATATCTTTCTGTTTCTTTGTGTCTTTTTCGATTTCTTTCAACAGTGTCTTACAGGTTCCAGTGTACAGGTCTTTCACTTCTTTGGTTAAATTTATCCTGAAGTATTTTATTCTTTTTGTTTTGATTTTAAGTGGGATTGTAGTCTTCGTTTCTCTTTTTGCCACTTTTTTGTTAGTGTATAGAAATGCAACTGATTTTTGTATGTTGATTTTGTATCCTGCAACTTTACTGTATTAATTTATTATTTCTAAAAGTTTTTTGGTGGATTCTTTAGGGTTTTCTATATATAAAATCCGTCATCTGCAAAAGTGACAGCTTCACTTCTTCCTTTCCAATTTGGATCACTTTTATATCTTTTTCTTGCCTGATTGCTCTGTCTAGGACTTCCAATACTATGTTAAATAAGAGTGGTGAAAGTGGGCATCCTTGTCTAGTTCCTGCTCTTAGAGGGATAGTTTTCAGTTGTTCTGCATTGAGTATAATATTAGCTGTGGGTTTGTCATGTTTGGCTTTTATTATGTTAAGGTATTTTCGTTCTATACTCATTTTATTCAGAGTTTTTATCATAAACAGATGCTGTATCTTGTCAGATGCTTTTTCTGCGTCTATTGAGATGATAATGTGATTTTTATTCTTCATTTTGTTAATGTGGTGTGTCACGTTGCTTGATTTGCGGATGTTGAACCATCTCTGCATCCCTGGAATAAATCCCACTTGATCATGGTGTATGATCTTTTTAATATATTGTTGTATTTGATTTGCTATTATTTTCTTGAGGATTTTTGCATTGATGTTCATCAGTGACATTGGCCTGTAATTTTCTTTTTTTTGTATTGTCCTTTTCTGGTTTTGGTATCAGGATAAAGGATAATGTTGGCTTCGTAGAATGAGTTAGGAAGCTTCCCTTCCTCTTCAATTTTTGGGAAGAGTTTGAGAAAGATACGTATTAAGTCTTCTTTGAATGTTTGGTAGAATTCATCAGGGAGGCAGTCTGATCCTGGACTTTTACTTTTTGGGAGGTTTTTGATTACTGTTTCAATTTCCTCAGTGGTGATTGGTCTATTCAAATTCTCTGTATCTTCTTGATTCAGTTTCGGAAGGTTGTATGATTCTAAGAATTTATCTATTTCTTCTAGAGTATCCAATTTGTTGGCATATAGCTTTTTGTAGTATTCTCTTATAATCTTCTGTATTTCTGAAGTGTCCATTGTAATTTCTCCTCATTCATTTCTGATAAAATGGGAATTTCTTGGAAAGTGATTTCTTTACAGTGAAGGATATAACAATGTTTATTGAGAAAAATGAACAGTATCGCTTTTATTTGCAGATTACCACCTACTTTATTTTCTATGTAAAATATATAATTCAATGCATTTTCTAAGCTAGCCTGGAAATCTTTTTATGTTGAATTTGAATCATTATTTTGAAACGCATTCTGAAATTCTTATTATTCCTTGGTCCTTGTTATTAAAGTACTTGGTGAGGAACTTTCAAGTTGTCAGTAGACCTTTGGCCTATTAGTATATTCTAGTTTTAGCAAATGAACAGTCAGTGAAGGCTCTTTTCATAGTGAATCCGTAGGGCGATTTCCGTCAGGGCTGTGCTCTTCTGCCCACTCGTCTTTACGCACTCTGAGATCCCATGCAGATTTTATTTCAGTTCCTTTGAAAGGTGACTCTTTCGCCATTTGATACCTAGAAAATCTTTGTGGAAAAGGTGAGAGCAATAAAAATAATGCTTCTGGTTTACAGAGACAGTAAAAGATTATTTTATACACTTACTAGAAAGCACATTTTTTGGCAACCTGTCAAAGAAACATTTAAGAGTTTAAATGTCAAATACATTTCGTTTAGGTTTTCTCATGTCATATACTTAAAATGTGAAATACCAGAACTTGTAGTTCTCTTCTGAAGCAAACCTGTAGTCACATCTCGCCTTTTGCCTCCCAGATTGGGGCTGCTTAGACTTCCATGGAGACCCTCAGGGCTTATGAGTGAGGTTCCTATTGTGTGAGCTTTAGTTATAAGCTATGAAAATGGACATCATAAGATGTGTAATTGTCCTGGCCCCCTGAGGAGGTTGTACTCCACCAAGTGGCTTATATTAGAGCTTCCTTCTGACTTAAGCCTCTGATTCCTGTAACAAATGAAAATACCTCTGGGAAGGGTAAACTGTTATTGGTTGTTTTCATTTTAGCTGCAGATATACTCTTGAGAGCAGGCTTTGATGTTCAGGGGATCACCATGGGGACACTGGATAGTCCAAAGGGTGGGAGAATACACTGTGACAGGGGGAAGGTGTGTGTTCAGAGTGATAGTCTTACAGCTATGTTTTTGAAAGAGATAGCATGGAGAAGTGAAAAAGAACTGGACTTTGGAGTCAAGTGGGCCTGAGTTCAAATCCCATTCTATTTCTTACCTTGGTGACCTTGGGCAAATTAGTTAACTTCTCTGTTTAACTAATTTCAGTTTTCATCTGTAAAATTGGAATAATGATATCTACTTTGAAAGATTATTATGAGATTAGATATTATATTTCCCTGTCATATTTAGCATAGTGTTGGGTACATAGATTTTTCCACAAATATTCTTAATCTGATAATGGTGTATCAGATGGATTAGAATTAAAGGCACCCTTAAGAAGATTTATAATCTGCCCGAATCTGTCTCTCCTTCCTTACTTTTACCATTTTCCAACTTGATTTTCATTTTTCTTAGCCCAGACTCATCATTGCCTTTTCCACCTCAATGGCTTTGCTTCCATTGGTGACAGTGCCTGGATTACCTTTGTCTCCCTTCTTACACTATCAAAACTCTTCCTCTCTCAAGCTTTCTCAACTAGTTACATCCTAGTGAGCAGTCCATCTTTAAATGCCTTAAGTATTTATCTGTACAGCTCATTTAGCCATTTAATTTTGTTGTCTTATGTTATTTAATTATTTCTGATATGTATATCATGTCTTTCCCCTTCAGGTTGTGACTGCTCTGAAGAGAATGACTGCCCCTTATTTCTTTGTGTTCACCTAGCATCTAGGATAGTGCTGTATATTTAGTAGTTAGCTTATACATGCTTCCTGAGTGGAGACATGAATATTCCTTATCGTTGGGACAGTGATGTTGAGAGAAAGCTGACTATAAAATCCACAGGGACCTTTACATATTTCTTAGGCTTTGGTCACTGGTTGTCTCTGGTTAGATCATATTTCTATATTTTCTGCGACTGGGCACTGTTAAATTGGGTTAAGTGACTCTATACATATTAGCTTTACCCAAAAGCAAAGATTTTTCAGAATACCTATAGGAATCACCAAAATGCTGGCTGATAAAACCAGGGACAGGGGCTGGCCTTGTGGCCAAGTGGTTAAGTTCATGCACTCCGCTTTGGTGGCCTGGGGTTCGCTGGTTCAGATCCTGGGTGCAGACCTACACACCGCTCATCAGGCCATGCTGTGGTGGCATCTCACATGGAAGAACTAGAAGAACTTATAACTAGGATATACAACTATGTACTGGGGCTTTGAGGAGAGAAAAAAAAAAAAGCAGGGACAAACAAATCAGATGTACCTGCTGAGTGTGTGGTGTCTGTCATTGTGCTTGTCCACCTTCCTTTGGTTGAGAGTTTTCCTGTAGAGTTCTTTGGATTTTTCTCCATGGCCGTGGAAGTGCCCTCCAAATCGAGTCCACTCACCTTGACCCTTTGGAAAGTAGAAGAGACATTTGATAGTTTACTGTGAATTCTACTTGAACTATGATCAGGGATTCATTTCTTTCAATTAACTGTTTAAAAAGTTATTTGTTGTGGCCAGCCAGGTGGTGTAGTGGTTAAGTTCATGCACTTCGCTTTGGAGGCCCAGGGTTCACAGGTTTGGATCCTAGGTGCAGACCTACACACTGCTCATCAAGCCATACTGTGGTGGCATCCTACTTATAAAAAAGAGAGGAAGATTGGCCCAGATGTTAGCTCAGGGACAATCTTCCTCACCAAAAAAAAAAAAAAAAAAGTTATCCTCTCATGATAAAGGTAGTGTACATTCATTTTATAAAATAATGAAAGCTATTGATAAGAAAAAAAATCATCTATAGTCTCATTACCCAGATATTAAACCACTGTTACCATTTTGGTGGGTTTTTTCTTTCAGTTTTTTCCCTTGCATACACACACACACACACACACACACACACACACGTACATAAATGAAAATTTCAATTATTTTTAAAAATTTAATGTTGTAGTTCTTCAAGAAATGGTGCCAGGATCATGATTCTAATGGCCAAATAACATTGCCCAACATATAGAAGCACATACGATACTACACTTAGGTTTATTACTTCTGGTATCAGTCCTGGTTTTAAGTCTGGGTTCATTCAAGAAGTAAAAATATTTATGTTCTCTATCTTTCCTGAGCATGCTAAATAGCAGCGTTATTTTTATCTGCCCTTTGGCTCTGAGTGACAGGTTTGAGCCAACCCTTGGCTTCAGTGCTAAGTGGTTCAGTCTGTCTCCTGTTTCTAGTCTGCATGGAAGCTAGGGAACATGCGTGGCTTCCTTTATTTCACTATCTTCCTTTACCTCAGAGTTCATCAAGAATTAGGAGTGTTTTGTAAAGGCTCTGTGGTTTCTACTACACTGTGGGAACTGTATTGCAGAAGTAATATTTTTTTGCTGCGTATTCTTTCATTTAGGTATTGAGTAGCTGTTGAACATCCCATTATTGAACAGGTGGCATTTTTACAGTGGTACATGCCAAGAGTTTCTGCCAGAATCAAGGTCTGAATTTAGAAGATACATTCAGTGTCTCCTCTTTATTTCTTGACAAATCCAAATTTTTGTTCACTAGTTGAAGGTGAATGATATTCTTCTGACTCCAAATCTGGTGTCTGATTTGGAAGCTACCTAGTCAGTGAGTAGTTTGGAGTGAAAAACATCTGTTCAGGAGGGAGTTTTCATATAAAGACTTTTCTCTAACTTTGACTTCATGCTTAAGCAGACTTGCAGGAAGTTTGTCCATGTGTTATCTTTGAAAAAATAAAACTGTTCATTGTTTAATTTTTCCCAAACAGTAATACAGTCAGCTCTTCTATAACATGCTGTAAAATTGCTAAAAATCATTGTGTGGTAAGAACCACAAGGCTTATGGGAAAAATGGAGTTAGGGACACAAATACTCAAAAACTTTGTCAGTGACCTGTAAAAGAAGAGATTAGAACCTAATGAAAATGGCAGCACAGTTTTACGTATGTTAAATGGCTCAAAGTACATAAATACTACAATAATACGGGAGTTTACCTTGAAAAGACCTGAAGTTTGCATGTGAAAGTGGCACTGGAAGGGTTAGAATGTGTGAAGTAGTGAAAGGGTTATCTGAAATAAGACAAAAAATTACAATACTAAATATGGATGAGTGGAGCTCATCACAGGCAGTGAACTGAAGAAGCTAGGAGATATTTGAGTATGTGCTTGTACACACTTTTTATATTCCTACACTGGTTAGTTTAGCTGAGTGCAGTTTTCTGGATTCACCTAGTGTTTTTTTTGTGGATTAAATGACACATAAGCAAACACAAAAATTGAATTATGCTCACATTGTTCCCTAATATCTCAGTTGTGTTGGAACAATTTTGCATTTTTGAAACAAGTGTTATAATAGAATCTGCTAAAAATTTAAGTGAAGGCTGTTCCAAATGCTTCTTTAAAATTAGTTCCATAGTATTCATTGTGTAGGCATTTAGAAAGGAAGTGATGTTTCCATGATCTTCAGTGATTGAATGACCAAAAATTTTTACCTGTGAGTTTACATTTTTACAGTGCAGTAAATTTTTATTTGTGAATTTAAAGATTCAGTTGACAAATATGTATTTAGCAAGTATGGGAGACTATAAAACAATAAGACAGTCTGTGCCTCTGGATGACAACTACTTTTTAAAATTTAAATAGGGTATTTATAAAAGAAGAAATGAAAAGCTAGAAAAATGCTTGAAATCTTTCCCTATCAAATGTTTCTCCTAAGGGCTGGCCTGGTGGCGCAGTGGTTAAGTTCGCACGTTCCGCTTCTCGGTGGCCCAGGGTTCGCTGGTTCAAATCCCAGGTGCGGACATGGCACTGCGTGGCAAAAGCCATGCTGTGGTAGGTGTCCCGAGTATAAAGCAGAGGAAGATGGGCATGGATGTTAGCTCACGGCCAGCCTTCCTCAGCAAAAAGAGGAGGATTGGCAGTAGTTAGCTCAGGGCTAATCTTCCTCAAAAAAAAAAAAAAGTTTCTCCTAGGCCCCAGTGTTCCTATTTCAAAAACGGGAAATATCATAGGAGAATATTGATGCCTGGCAAAATGATGTAGTGGCAAGAGCACTGGGCTAGGAGTTAGGAGAGCCTGTGATTCTTTTCTGGAATTGAATGAAGTGTATTTTCTTCTTAGATGACTTTGTGAGTTTCCAGGGACCTTGAAATAGCTTTGCATCTCTTTCCAATTTTCTGTAACTACACCTGAAATCCAGTTGCAATTTGAACTTATCCTATTACCTGTTTTCTAATCAAATATTTTATGTTGGCGCATCTTGTTTTGAGTCCTGATTCCTGGGCCGTCGGACGTAATGGCCAGAGATGGAAGTCAACATACTGTTTCTGCCCCAAAGGAAATGAGTATCTGTTAGGGGCGCACTGTGCTGTGTCATGCAACCTGAGTGTGATGCTGACGTTTGAGAGTTGAGAAGATGTCACTGCAGACTCCAACTCTGGCAGAATCTGTTATAGCTGATGAAGAAAAGCTGTGAGAATATTAATTATTACCCAGCTCCCTTAGCTCATTCCTCCCCCAACAGAATGCACACCTTTTATTATTGATGTCTTGACCTCTGTCTCAGGCCTTTTCTTTTAGAGTGTGTGTTTTTGTTTATATCTGAGGTGGTATTAAATTGTCATGCTTAACATGCATTAATTAATGAGATGTAAACAATGTGATACTGATTATCAATAAATTAGTTTGAATTCTCCCCGCCCCCCTTTTTTCCTTTTGGTTTAGAGGTCCTGATTTGTTCTCCAAAGCTTCTAGTGGGTTGTTAGAAACTGAAAGAAGTCACATTTCTTTCAAATGAGTCTTAAATGCGTGTATTTTACAAAATTTTAAACTAAAGCATATTTTTAGCTTCGACATCTGGTTGATATGTAGCCTGTGACTAATGAAATGAAACACATTTTTGTTTCATGATCATGTGTTAATGTCACCCTACAATTTTGTTATTTTTGATATAAGAAAGAATGATTAAATCTGAAGAAACAAAAAAATGAGCTCTTTGGTTACACTTTAAGGCAGATTTAAATCCAGTCTTTTGATTTTTGAATTGTAGATGATGTGGTAATGGAGTGTGGCATCAGATTTTGCAGTGTGAGATATTGACAAAATTGAGAGAAGAAACTATTCTTTCTGATTCTCTTAGACCTAAGGGGCAGTAGTCACTTGGTGTTACCAGGGATTCAGACTGAGAAATCTCCAACTAAAAATAGCCACAGAAAAACAGTATATATAGCATGATCCAGATTTTGTAAGGAAAAATCTGTATCTGCAGAAGAAAAGGTCTGGGACATATACTAACAGGTTGATGGTGATTTTTGGGGGGTTGTGAGACTACAGATGATTTTTTTAAATGCATTTAAAAAATATTTTTATGATAAATCGTGTTTTACTTTCATCATTAAAAAAATAACCATAATAGGGGCCATAAATATCAAATCTTTAAAACTGCCAAGAAGATCTCTCGTCTGCTTTACAAACATCACTCAGCAAGCTGTCAGTTGACCTTGGGCTTCCTGTCCTTGAGCACAAGAAGAACCTTCAACTCAAAATTGGGACATAGATTTTCTGTTAAGTAATTTTTGCCTTTTTCGCATTTTGGCCTCTTAGTTCAGTCATTTCAATTATTATGTCTAAGACTACTTTTGCTGCTCTTTCTGCAAACTAGATCTAGATTGCTTTAGACAAATAAGACTGTGAAGCAATATGTTAATCTCTTCCAGGCAGGAGAGGAGTTAAAGAGTTAAATGAAAATTTAAATAAAATTAAATAATTTTCCTCTTGTTGGGGTTCATACAGAAAGCCATGTCCATCCAGTAAGTGTCCCAGAGACTACCTGTTGGCAGGGACATTCCCAGCAGTCCTGGATCATTGGCTTAAAAAGACAATGATATATAAATCTTATCATCATGGTAACATTAATCTCTGATCTTTTGGCATCTTTTTCATTCTTAATCATTTTGAATTGTTTCTCATTCGGTTCCTTCCTTGATTCATTCATCCACCCATTTATTTAACTTTTCTTTGTCCCTGACTATGTGCTGAAAATACAAAAGTGACAAAAAGCATAGTCTCCTGTCATTTAAGAAAAGTCCTATCAAGAAAAAAAGAAAAAAATTATGAGGAAAAGAAGGAATTGGGAGAAACAGAAACAATGTAGGAATCAGTGTTCCCTGATAGATTAAAAGAAAAGTTTGGGAACCATAAAACAATGTGCTTTGAAAAGAGAACAATCAGAAAATAGAAGCACCTAGAAATTGAAAATAAGATAATGGAGATTTTAAAAATCAGTAGAATGATTAGAGGATAAAGTTGGAGAAATCTTCCATACTGTAATTATATAAAAGCAAAACAAACAGAGAGAAAATAGGAAAAGGAATAAAGATGAGAGGATCCAGCATCTAGCTATTAGGAAATCCAGAAAGAGAGAACAAATGAAAGGGAGAAGAGGAAATTGCCAACGAAATAATGTGAGAAAATTCCCCAGAACTGAAGAACATCCCTTTTCAGATTGAAGGAGCCCATAAAGTGTACCTCAAATGATGAATGAGAAATGATTCGTAATAAGATGTATCAAGTACCAAAAGAAGTTAAGTGTATATTATTATTTGATAATTGAAAAATCAAAAGCCAGCAGGAGAAAAGCTGGAAGGATTGTGAGCAGTTGGTGCTGGGAAGCGGGATCAGGGAATAAGGAGGGTACTGCTGTTTTTCATAAGCTTCTTGTACTGCGTAAGTTTGGAACTATGCACATATCTTATTTTGATAAACCTAAAGATGAATTTAGAAAAGGACATAAATCTTGCACTCAGAGTCTAGAGGAGAGGCAGTTCTAAAATATTATTCAACAATGTGATGAGTGCCATAATATGCTGTGGGAGCACAGAGAAAATAGGAAGGACTCTCCCTAATTCTCTTTTTAGGGACATTTTCACATAAGAAGTGGCATAGGAGCTAGGTCTTGGAGGATAGTTGAGAGTTCTCATGAGACAGATTAACAGGAGAAAAACCAACGAAAGTTTAATAACATGTACACGTGGGAGAAACCCAGGAAAACAGAGTAACTTGCCAAGATGGCCGAAGCCTTCACTTTACCACCCTCAGCTAAAGACGAAAGAAAATGTTGGGGATGGGAAGAGTCAGGGACTCAAAGAGAAGGGAGGCAATTCACACGGAGGTGAAAAGGAGCAAACATTTGGAAAACTAGAGTTTGTCCACACAGAAACAGAAGAACACAGAGGGGAGTCCAACAAATGGGATTTTCTAGGTTCCTTCCTGTCTACCACCCAGTTCATGTTATGCTAAGGTGATAGCTCCACTTCCTGAGACAGGTTTTTTCATCTGAATTCTTTTAGGCAGTTAAGGGAGAGGTAACAAGAAAAACTTTGAGTCTTGTTTCTTAAAAATAATCAGTTTAAAATAATCCTCATGTTAAAGAGACACATTTTGAGTGGCAAATTTTGTTCCCCTTCAGTATACTCTGTGATTTTCACATGATGACAAAATCGGCTATTGACACATTTCTCAGTATGTACTCCGCCTGTTAAGCAACGCATGATTGTATATATATATATTAGAAAGAGAGAGTGATTTGTTTAGGATGGACTCACATAATTGTGGAAGCTGGTAAGTCTGAAATCTGCAGGATAGGTTGGCAGGCTGAAGACCCAGGGAAGAACTGATGTTGCAGCTCAAGTCGGGAGGCAGAATTCTATCTTCTTTGGAGAACCTCAGTCTTTTTCTCTTAAGGTCTTCAACTGATTGAGTGAGGCGCACCCACAGTATGTAGGGTAATCTGCTTCACGCAGAGTCGACTAATATAAATGTTAATCTCATCTGAAAAATAACTTCATTGCAACATCTAGTCTAGTGTTTGACCAAATATTTGGGTATTGTGGCCTAGCTAAGTTGACACATAAAATTAATTGTCACTGCTAGAGTAGAGTGGTTATTGTCTGAAAGTATTGTTCCTGGGGTCCTGAGGTTCCTAGTTGGTCTGCCTTCTTTTCTCTACCTTTTGGAGTTGTCTTATGTTTGTTTCATAGACAACATCCAGGGTTTTTATCTAGACTTAGCAAGAGGAATATAGAAAATGCCTGCTCTTGCTTTTTATTTGCTGCCTTCTTTTAACATATCAGATTAAATGCTTCATTTATATTTGAGGCCATAGGGTTTTATTTCTAAGCCTCTTCTCTGTTTTCTTCTGTAAATTATTTAGTTCTTCCTTTTGTGTGGTTTTTTTTAAAATATCACATCTTTTTGACTAGAGTGTCTGATTTTATGATTTTATCTGGGTGTTTTTTTCTCCGCTTTCAGATTTTAGTTTAAAATTTTCTTCATTTAGTTGGAAGTATTTCTAAGCATATTCACTGTGGTCTTGGTGAGATACATTCTGACCTTTGCCAGGAACTCATTAGTGTATAAGCTGTAATCCAGAAAAACAGTGCTGTGATTTGACTCCATTGTTTATATTCTGCTGTTCACTTTCTTTATCTTTCTCTTCCCAAGTCCCAATCTTTAACTTGAAAAAAATTGAAAATACCATCTCTTTGCTTCAGAGACCTTCAGTATCCTACCTATGATTTCAGAGTCACTTGAGATACAGTCTGGCTTTCTGTCATTTGTTTCTAATGTGAATTGGCAAACCTTAGTGTTTGGCAGGTTTGTGGCTTAGCTGGTTCCCTATCAAGTTTGATATATTGCAGGAAGATGGAATACTTTTCTGTTAGCTGTGTTATGTCTATTTTCACATAGATGCTTCTGAACTCCCCAGTCAGGGTGATTTATGGAAACTCTAATTCAAAGCCTGGGAACCACAGCCTGCCTATTTGACCCAGCCTGTCTGTCTGGCTCACTTATACCTGTGAGTCTTTATAAAGGTATTTTGCTATTCCTGTCATGCCACTCTTTTTTACTACCTTCCCTCCAACAAGTCTGCCAAACCACTTTTCAGGCTGCGGATCTTGTTTTCTGCAGGAGTTCCTTGCAGATTGAGCAAAGGAGAGCTGCTGATATTTCTTTTTATTTTATAATTATGACACAATTTTCCCATGGCCATTTACCCTGCCCAGTCCCCCAATAATTATGTACTATTAATTTCCCTTTTAAAAAATCTACTTAGTCTTTTAAAAAATCCACTTACTCTTAGCACATATAGTATCACAAACTCTTAATTATCTGTATTAGTAGAAGAAATAGTACATAAATAGCCCCTAGCTGAATATATTTTGGTATTAACAGTTTAATATGAGACTATTTTAGGAATTCACAGAATTTCAGATAAACTAACAAAGTTACCCATTGAAACAACTTAAGAATCACCAGAAAATTGGTCACCTTTCCTAGTCCACTTCCCCTACCTAGCTTTTCCCAACATTTCAAGTAGGGAACAAGTCATATAATTTCATAGGTTGATGCAAATATTAACCTGGGTAGAGCTTCATCTATTGAATTTATACCCTTTTGGATGGGTGATGAAAATGACTGAAAGATTTGAGTTTAAAAAGTCATTCCCTCTTCATGGGTCACAAAATATATACTAGGAACTGATGATAATGTCAATTGACTCATTAAGCAGAGAAAATTATAATAGCAGAAGACTTTGTGAGCATGTTTTGCCAATTCTGGATAATTAAAAATTAATTTTCTGTTGCTTTTTATTTATGCTTTGTCATAATTGCTTTATTCTATTGGCTGAATAATATTTAAAACTTATTCATCTGGGGGCCAGCCCCGTGGCCAAGTGGTTAAGTTTGCACACTCTGCTTTGGTTGTCCAGGATTTCGCTGGGTTCGAATCCTAGGCACGGACATGGCATTGCTCGTCAAGCCATGCTGAGGCAGCGTCCCACGTTCCGCCACTAGAAGGACCCACAACTAAAAATACACAACTATGTACCAGGGGGCTTTGGGAGAAAAAGGGAAAAAAAAATCTAAACTTTATTCGTCTGTTGTTGTCCATCCCAGTAAGCTCTTAAAGGGCAGGTATCTATGTGTGTGTTTGTCTTCCTCTGATCCTCTTTTATTTTTTTATTTTATTTTATTTTATTTTATTTTATTTTATTTTTTTGGGGGGAAGACTAGCTGTGAACTAACATCCGTACCCACCTTCCTCTACTTTATATGTGGGACGCCTGCCACAGCATGGCTTAACAAGTGGTACCATGTCCATACCTGGGATCCAAACCAGCGAACCCTGGGCCACTGAAGCGGAACATGCAAACTTAACCGCTGTGCCACCGGGCCGGCCCCTGGTCCTCCTTTAAATTATAATGACAATATAAAAACCTTAAAGAAAAAATTGAAATTTTTGACAAAAATGGTATATAATTTTTTGTATACAGGGCTTAACTTAACTCTAAAGTAGAAATTCTCTGAAAGTTGTGTGATTTATTTTTCTTTTGTTTCCAATTTGGTGCTTAATAGGCTTTTCTAAATGATGGTAGTGATAGTGACTTTAGTCACTAATGAATTTCATTCTATGTTATAGATGTATTCTTAAAATACTTTATGTAAACTATTTTAAAAATCAAATTTACAAAAGAAACCCTAAATTTGCTGTTGTAAAACAAAAGAAATTAAGCAATCTCCCATGATTTCTCAGTTTTCTAAATATGCCTTTTGTATAAAGTAGTAGGTTTGTTTATATTGAGATATATTTTTGAGACCTAAGACATATGTAGCTTGGGCTTCATTCAGTGACATTACCACCGTCCTGAGTGTTCACCCCCATGCACTGATTTCACAAGGAAGGCAAATATTTTCTGTTCATTTGACGTTTTTGATCAATTGGTAGTGGCTTACTGGAGCCCCAGGTTGAAAGCATGATGAGATTGTATCTAGGCTCAGTGAAAGAGTGCTACAGTTGATTAGTGATGTCTAACATGAGCGATGGGAAGGGAAATACTGTCTGAGTTTTCTGTATGTGTCATCAACCAACTTCAGCCTGGATCTGTGTGGTTATTCTAGGCTATGTAGGTAAGACATGTGACCTATTCCCAAATCATGAGTTTTATATTGAAAAAGCACTTGGAATTGAAGAAGCTCTGTAAAAATTTAACGTTTTTCAGGCATGCAAGCCCACAAAATTCCCCTAAGCCTTTCCATATTTAACAGTGTCAGAATAACAATGATAATATCTTAGTTTTTAAATAGCTCCTTGACATCAGCAAATTCAGAGAACCGAATGATCTTATTTTGCCTTTGCCATTCCTGACAAATATGTATCTTCAACTATGTTTAGTGCTACAAGTAAGACAGACTTTCTCATTGCTCCATTCTTGGCAATATAAAAAGCAGATCCTGTGTATTTATCACCTGCAGTGCAGGGAGGTCTTTCAATATGAAAATATATCTAACTATGAGCAGCAGTAGTTTTGAGAAGAGTAGAATCAGCAATGTGGAGTATATTTAATACAGTTGTGATGAAATTATTTTCTCTCCAATAATCATTTCTTAGAGTTAAGAGGGAGTTTACTAGTTTGCAAAGAGATGGTAAAACCTCTGAGGCTAGGTTAAGTGACTCCCCTAAATCACAAAGCTACAGCTTGGATTAGAGGCAGAGTGTTTGGAGGTCCCATTTCTTGACGCAAATGGTAACATTAGATAGGCTTAAATAAGAGCGCTTACAGACTGAGAAAGACAAACACCATATGATTTCACTCATGTGTGGAAGATAAACACACACACGGACAAAGGAAACAGTTCAGTGGTTACCAGAGGAAGGGGGCTGAGGGGTGGGCACAGGGGTAAAGGGGAGCGCTTACATGGTGATGGACAAGAAATAATGTACAACTGAAATTCACAATGATGTAAACTAGTATGAACTCAAAAAAAAAAGAGCACTTAGTTGGGGGCAGGGGGTTCAGAGCATTATTCTGCTTTTCTGTTGGTGTCATTTCAGAGAGCTGTTTCAAACACTTGTTTGTTTTATGGGTCTTGCTGATATAGTCCACATCCAAATATAGTCGGATATATATACCATAGGATTTCTTTTTATATTTATGATAAAAAATTGTGGCTAAAATGGAGTCAAAATATATCTTCTCGGAGAAATTCTTTACATGCAGAAAGTTCTCCAGGCTTTCAGGATCTTGTGTGTGAATTGAGAACAAGCAAGGACTATCCATGTGGAATTTTGGGTTATTCTTAAATGTGATTCTTCTGTTCGTTTTCTGGGCTCTTTGGGTTCTCTAATCCCCTTCCCAAAAGCAAGAAGAGTGCTCTCATAGATCTCAAGGGAGTTGTATATTCTTGTCACAGTAGTAGGATCCAGGAATAATTGTTTAAATTGATTTCTCTAGTCAACTCCTATACTTTAATTTTTCATTCTATAAAATATCCAAGTCAGTCAAATCTTGTTACAGTGAATTGTCTGGCCTTACTCAAGATTAGTAGTCAGTTCACTGGAGCTTGAAGTCATTTTGCCATTTAGAGATTTTTTTAGTAGATTTATTACTGTGTTATTTGATCTTTTTTTTTTTTTAAAGATTGGCACCTGAGCTAACAACTGTTGACAATGTTCTTTTTTTTTTTTCCTCTTCTCCCCAAAGCCCCCCTCCCCAGTACATAGTTGTATATTCTAGTTATGAGTGCCTCTGGTTGTGCTATGTGGGACGCCGCCTTAGCATAGCCTGATGAGTGGTGCCACATTTGTGCCTGGGATCTGAACCAGCGAAACCCTAGGCCACCAAAGTAGAGTGCACGAACTTAACCACTCGGCCTCGGGCCAGCCCCCGATTTGGTCTTTATTGTATGATATTTTAGAGGAAATAGATTGTCCTCCCAGGACTAGAAGCTAAGGGAAGATATTCTTGGCACTCACAGATAGCCGGTCTTAGTTTTAATTAAATTAAATTAATTAATTAATTTTTTTTAAAGATTGGCACCTGAGCCAACAACTGTTGCCAATCTTCTTTTTTTTTCCCTGCCTTTTTCTCCCCAAGCCTCCCTAGTACATAGTTGTATATTTTAGTTGTGGATCCTTCTAGTTGTGGCATGTGGGATGCCGCCTCAACATGGCCTAATGAGCGGTACCATGTCCGTGCCCAGGATCCGAAGCCTGGGCCACCGAAGCGGAGCACGTGAACTTAACCTCTCGGCCACGGGGCCGGCCCCATGGTCTTAGTTTTTAACACTTGGTGTTTGAAATTGTCCAGCATCTTGGTGCAGCTGGTGACCATTCTTTCCTTCAGTAAATACTTTTTGACTGCCTTCTGTGTGCCAGTACTGTCCCAGCGCCAGGGATACAGTGCTGATCAAGATGGACTCAGTCCCTGCCTTCGCAGAGCTTAGAATGCTCAGCTCTAAGTAGTCCTGGGCCTTACTACAGTTGCTCACAGAGGGATATGAGGACACCTAATGAATCAAAATTTATTACGTGTTTTGGAAAGAAAGAAGACATTCTGAATACTTCTTAAAAGTTAAGTAGTAAATTCATAGCATATGTCAGCCGCTGTTGTTTGATAGCCTCAGTTATGACCAAGTTTTACTTAGCTGTGGGCAAAGTGCCTACACAGTTTTTTCAGCTTCAATCCTCCCACTTGCCTTGGAGGTTAAAGGACAATTGATTTTGATTGATCTTTCACATTATCCCCTTAAACTCTTAGAGGATTCTTTACTGCATTTGTCTACCAGATCATTTTCAGTGACATTTGAGAAATAAGATCTGTCTTGTATATGGAGATGGTTTCTCTGTGATGTGCCGTGAACTTCACACTGGCCCTTGCCAGAGATCTCTATTTTTACAGCTATGTGCGTCATTGTCATTTCCAGCTGATAGATGCCTGAATGCAAGTTCACATCCTTCCTGTCTGAGGACTTGTGGGAGTTGGCTCCGGCAAGAGGATAGACAGCAGAGAAGGTCACTGAGAAAAGGCGGTTGGAGTATTAGTTCTTTCCTTGTCCCCACATGGCATTCTAAAGAGTGGTAAATCTATTGTTTGGTACAACTGTTGAGCCCCTTCCTGTTGTTACTTTTTCTCAGTCTTCAGCCTCCTTACGGTTTTCTGTGGCTTTCGGAATCCGCTCTCCCCGGGTTTCACAGCTGCATATTTCTTTGATGCTTCTCCTACAAGTTCTCTAGTGGTTCCTTCCGTCCCTTGCTTCTTCCACCTTCTTTTGCCCAGTCCTGTAGGCATCCTCCCAAGCTTTATCTATGGTCTTCTGCTTCTCTCTATTTCTTTCTTCTCTCCCTTTTTCTACCTTTTCTCCTTTTCCTCCCTCCTCTTATTTTCATGCGTTCTTGTGTACATTTGTTAAATAGCATTTACTTAGCAGCTACTGTGTGCTTTGTACTTTGCTAGGTTTTTGGAGTGCATGACTGAATGAGACAGACACAGCTGCAGCTTCCATAGAATTTACCAATTTCTCAATTAATTCATAAATTATACTTGTGAAATGTTTTAATGAAGAAGTACTGGTTGTTATGAGAGCATGTAATTTGGGGACCTGTCCTAGTTTAAGTGGACAGTGAAGTCTTTCCTAAGGAAACCATTTCTGGCTGAAATCTGAAGGATGAGTAGGAATTTAAGAGGTGGAAGCAAGGAGGGTTCCAGGCAGTAGGAACAGAGAACAACTCTCTCTCAGTATCCCAGTCACATGGGCCTCCTTAGTTACTTGAATACGTCATGCTTCTTCCCACCTCAGTCGGGGTAAAGCGCAAGTTACCGTCCTCTTTCAGTCTCACCCAAACTGATTCTTCACTGCAACCCTCTGCTTTCCCCAGTTCACTGGATTAGATATGTTGGTGTCATTGATTTCCTTTGATATAGACCTGAGATTTGCCCTTGTTTCTTTCTTTATTCCCACTGCAATAGAACTTTAAAACTTCATCACTTCACTACTGGATACTCTGTTAGTGACTGGAGTCATTGCTTCCAGCTTTTCCTCCAGCCTTTCCTTGTCCCTCCCTGCCCAGCATAGCCACTGTGGACGTCTCTTTCTGAGACCCATTTGTTAATCATATCAATCGTTGGCTGAAAACCTAGAGTAGATTCCTGATGCACAAAAGCCAGATTCTCCTAATTTCAGTCCTTTCATTATCCGTCCTTAGACCATGTCTCGCTAGTTTTGTTTCTCAACACTCAGCTCTTGGGACAAGCAGATATTCCTCCTGTTTTCCCTGTAAACCGTGCTCGTCTCTCCCTTTTTTCCTCCGTTCTCTGACTTTTACCACCATCTCCATGAAATCTTTTCAACTACTGTAGCCCCCTGTGATTTCTTCCTCTCTGAACTCAGATTGCTCTTATAATACTTTGTATTTCATATGTGCTAATATCCTTTCCTGAGATAAGTTATAAGTTTAATAACAGAGACATGTCTTTGAATTTTATATACCCTAGTTTAGGATTCACCAAATAATAAAGGCTTTGATGATGCCCGGAAGATTCATTTTGATATCATTTAGTGGATACTGCTAATTCATTGCTTTTGAGGACTGTACGTAGTCAATATGTAACCCTTCTGTCCTACATGTTAGGCGTAAATTGAATTGACAGTAGACGTCAATCTAGGTTGAAAACAAGAACAATTCATTTTAATGGGCTCTAATGCTCTAGAGTTCTTTTCTATCAGTCAAGTTCTCACATTCACAGAGTTAGTCAAGGATTCCTTCTAATATTACAGGTATTTGTGTAGTCCTTTATACCTTACATGCTTTATTTAAATGAGTCATCTCATTTAATCCTCACTACAACTCTTTGAGGTAGATGGTATTATCCTTATTTTACAGAAGAATAAATTGAGCTATAAAAAACTTAAATGCGTATGAGTCACTCAGCTGGTTGATGGTGGAGCCCAGACCTGAATCTAGGTCTCTGACTTAGAACTCTTCTTCTAATTTTTTAAATAAAATTTTTTTCCCAGATTTACTGAGATATAATTGGCAAATAACATTGTATATGTTTAAGGTATACAATGTGATGATTTGATATATGTATATATTGTGAAATTATTACCACAATGAGGTTAGTTAACACATTGGTTACCTCACGTAGTTACCATTTTTTTGTGGTAAGAACATTTAAGATCTACTGTCTGAGATTTCAAGTATACAACACTGTATTGCTAACTTTAGTCACCATGCTGTACATTAGATCCCTAAAACTTAGTCATCTTATAACTGAAATTTGTACCTTTTCACCAACATCTCTCCATTTCCCATAGCCCCTGGTAACCATCATTCTGCTCTGTTTGGTTCCACCTGTAAGTAAGATCATACACTATTTATCTTTTTCATTATGACTTATTTCACTTAGTATAATTCCCTCAGGGTTCATCCATGTTGTCGCAGATAGCAGGGTTTCCTTCTTTTTTATGGCTGAATAATATTCCACTGTGTGTGGGGGTGTGTGTGTGTGTAGTGAATACATACCACATTTCATCTGTTGATGAACTCTTAGGTTGTTTCCATGTCTTGGCTATTGTGAATAATGTTGCAATGAACATGGGGGTGCAGATATCTCTTCAAGGTAGTGATTTCGTTTCCTTCAGATATATACCTAGAAGTGGGATTGCTGGATCATATTGTAGTTCTATTCTTAATTTTTGAGGAGTGTCCCTACTGTTTTTCATAATGCTATACCAATTTACATTCTTGTCAACAGTGCACAAGGGTTCTCTTTTTTCTACATCCTTACCAACATTTGTTATTGCTTGTCCTTTGGATAATAGTAATTCTAACAGGTGTGAGGTGATAGCTCATTGTGGTTTTGATTTGTGTTTCCCTAGTGATTAGTGATATTGAGCACCTTTTCATGTACCTCTTGACTATTTGTATGTCTTCTTTGGAAAAGTGTCTGTTCAGGTCCTTTGCCCATTTTTAAATCAGATCATTTGTTTTTTTGCTGTTGAGTTTGTTTTCCTGATATATTTTGGGTATTGATCCCTTATCAGATTTATGATTTGCAAATATTTTTCCCCATTTCATAGGCTGTCTTTTTATTTTGTTGATTGTTATGGCTTCTTTTCTAATTACCTTATTTCTTCTCTAGTAGAGAACCACCCCTTGATCATACCTAAACATTTTCTGCTGGAGGCTTTTGTCCTTGTGTGTTTTAGTTGTTCAGTAACTGCTTCCACAAAAAAAGAATTCTTTATTGAGCTGCCTCCCAGGAAGGATGAAAAGAAGTTACATTTTTTTAATGGATTAATATCTCAATTAATATGATTTTTGCCGTGATATCTTTCTAAAAACTTTACTTTAAATGGAATTTGCATGTGTGGTGTAATGAGTGGAGCCTAAAGCTAACTGGTGTAGTTGGGTATTAATTAGTTACTACCCACATCTCTGGTAGACCATGTAGTCAACACCAAATCCAGATAATCAGACCTGTAGTATGCCCGGCCGGAAAAGGCCATGCTGTGGTCAAGTATTGAAGTGTCATACTGAGAGCTCCCTCACTGAAGGAGGTCTAGGCATGAGACCATGAAAGTCTCTGCCCCTTGCTGGTTCTGTTTGATTACAGAGGCCTGACACTAGCAAATCTTTTAAAGACTTATTTCATGTTTTTAAAATCCTTGGGAGCTACAGAGTGGGTGTTCAGACCAGAAAGGCTGCTTCCTGAAGTGTTTATGCAAAGGATCATTTTTAGAGAGTTATGTGGAATGGAATTGGGTCTGACGTCAATTCTCAGTGTGCTGTCTCTCCCCTGGAGGAATAGCCCATATGTAGAGACAGATGTGAGACTGAAGTCTTTTTACATATAAATAATGCTGGGAGAGAATGAGAATGTTACTGTGAGTTAGAGGTTGGGGAAGAACAGAGTTTACTGTGAGCCAGAGATGATCAAGTTGTTCTTATATGCACTTTTTAAAACTTTTGTTTGCGTATAACTCATAAGTCTAAATGTGCACAAAACATAAGTGTACAGTAAATTAATAATAATAGAGCAGGTACCTGTGTAACCCTCACCCAGGTCAAATACTAGAACATTGCCAGCACCCAGAATCTCCCCCAGCAATTCCTTTTAATTTTTTGAGGAAGATTAGCCCTGAGCCAACATCTACCGCCAATCCTCCTCTTTTTGCTGAGGAAGATTGGCCCTGAGCTAACATCCGTGCCCATCTTCGTCCTTTATTTTATATGTGGGACGCCTGCCACAGCATGGCTTGATAGGTGGTGCATAGATCCACGCCGGGGATCCGAACCCTCGGGCTGCCAAAGCAGAGTGCACAAATTTAACCACTACGCCACTGAACCAGCCCCATCCCAGCAATTCCTTTTGATCACTACCCACTCCTCCCATCAGAGGGAGTCTCCTCACTTATATGGTAATAATTTCCTTGCTTTTCTCTTTAGATTTACCAATTTCGTATGCATTCCTAAATAATAGGTTAGTTTTGCCTGTTTTTGAACTTCATATACATGAAATCATACTGCAATTTTTGTGTGTCTTGATCTTTTCACTCAACATTTTGTTTGTAATAATCACACATGTTGCTGCATGTAGCTGTAGTTTGTTCTCTTTTGTTACTGTATAGTATTTCATTGTATGAGTGTACCACAACTTATTATTTTACTGTTAATGGATGTTTGGTTGTTTCCAACCTGGGCCAACTGCAAATAATGCCATTTTGAACATTCTTGAACTTGTCTTTTGGTGCATGTGTTTCTCTTGGATATACATTAGTTTGAGCCATGTGAAATTACCATTTTTGTGTATAAACAGTCAAATATTAATGATTTCATATGGTTCAATCTAATACCTAGGAGTAGAATTCTTGAATTGTAGGAAATGCGTATGTTTATTTTTAGCAGATTCTGTCAAACAGTGTTCTGAAAGTCTTGTACCAACTTAAACTCCTGCCAGCAATGTATAAGAGTAGTTCCTCATTCTGGCCAACGCTAGGTATTATAATTTTTCATCATGGCTTTGATTTGCGTTTCCTTGGTTACTGATGAGGTTGAGCACTTTTTCATTAGTTTTTGGCAGTTTAGATTTCTTCTTATGAAGTACCTATTCAAGTCATTTGCCCATTTTTCTATTGGATGGTCTTTGTCTTATTGATTAGCAGGTGTTCTTTATATATTCTAGATATGAATCCTTGATTGTTAAATGTGCACATATATCTTCTCCCATTATGTGGCTCATCTCTTCCCTCTCTCAGTGGTATCTTTGATGAATAGATATTCCTAATTTTAATGTAGTCAAATTCATCCATCATTTCTGTTACAGTTAATGCTTTTTATATTGTGTCTAAAAAGACTTTTACCATAAAACCTTGAAGATATTCTCCCATATTATCTTCCTAGAGGTTTATTATTTTGTTTTTCACATTTCATTCTGTAATCCATCTGAAGTTGATTTTTATGTATGGAGTGAGGTTGAGGTCCAATTTCATTTTTCCCCCAGAGGATATCCAGTTGTCCCAGCACCAGTTAGTGAAGAGACCGTCCTCTCCCCACTGCTCTGAGGTGTCATTTCTGTCATAAATCAGGGTCCATATGTGCCTGCCTCTGTTCTTGGTTCTGTTCTCTTCACTGGTCTATTGATCTGCTCCTGCACTGGTACCTCATTGTCTTAATTACTTTAACTTTATAGTAAATAAACCCCCACCTTCCTTGCTCTTCTTTTCTAAGAGTGCCTTGGCTTCTGCATTTCCATATATGTTTTAGAATTACCTTGTCAAATTTCACAAAAAAAGTCTATTGGAATTTTTATTGAGATTTCATTTAAACTATCAATCAGTTTATTTAGAATTTACGTCTTTATAATAGTGAGCCTTTAATCTAGGAATAAAGTTTATCTCTCCATTTAATAGGGTAAACTTTAGGGGCTGGCCCTGTGGCTGAGTGGTTAAGTTCACGCGCTCCGCTTCGGCAGCTCAGGGTTTCACTGGTTCGGATCCTGGGCACGGACATGGCACCGCTCATTAGGCCAAGCTGAGGTGGTGTCCCACATGCCACAACTAGCAGGACCCACAACTAAAAAAATATACAACTATATACTGGGGGGATTTGGGCAGGAAAAAAGGAAGATTGGCAACAGTTGTTAGCTCAGGTGCCAATCTTTAAAAAAAAAACTAATAAGGTATACTTTATTCTCTATCAAAAAATTTTGAAATAAAATTCATCATTTCAAAGATTTGTTTATTGTGATAAATTTTACCATTTTAACCATTTTCAGGTATACAGTGCGAGGCATTAAGTATATTCACACTGTTGTGCAACCATTACCACTCTCTATCTCCAGAACTTTTTTATCATCCCAAACTGAAACTCAGTACCCGTTAAACAAACATTTTGTTTATTCATTCATCCACTGATGGACAGTTGGGGTGTTTCCACCCTTTGTCTATTGTGAATAATGCTGCTATGAATATCTGGATACAAATATTTATTTTGAGTCCTTGCTTTCAGTTCTTTGGGACCTATAACTAGAAATAGAGTTCCTGAATCTTATGGCAACCAATGATTTTAAAGTGTACTATTCAGTGGCTTTTAGTACATTCATAATGTTCTACAACCAACATCACCATGTAATTTCAAAACATTTTCTTCACTCCCCCCAAAAAACCCATACCCATTAAGCAGTCACTCCCTCAATTCTGAGCAACCACTAATCTGCTTTCTGTCTCAATGGATTTGCCTATTCTGGACATTTCATATAAATGGAATCACACAATATTTGGTCTTTTGTGTCTAGCTTCTTTCACTTAGCATAATATTTGTAAGGCTCATCTGTGTTATAGTTTGTGTCCTTTTTAAGACTGAATGGGCCAGCCCCGTAGCATAGTGGTTAGGTTTGGTGTGCTCTGCTTGGGTGGCCCAGGTTTGCAGGTTGGGTTCCCAGGCACGGACCTACACCACTTGTCAGCTGTGCTGTGGTGGCAATCCACATGTTAAGTGGAGGAAGATTGGCACAGATCTTAGCTCAGGGCTAATCTTCCTCAAGCAAAAAAAAAATAAAAAGAGGGGAGATTGGCAACAGATGTAAGCTCGGGGCTAATCTTCCTCAGCAAAAAATCAAAATAAAAAAATAATATTCCATTGCCTGTATATACATTTTAATTATATGAATATACCACATTATAAATTCATCAGTTGATAGAATTTGTCGATAAAATTGTATCTTTTTTTATAGAGGACTTTCCCATATTTTGTTAGATTTATTTCAAGGCACTCATTTTCAAGTCCTTGTAAATAATATTTTTATAATATAATTTGAAAATACATAATTAAAAAATATAATAATATTGTATATTGTTTACTGCTGTTATACAGGCATATATCACATTGATTTTACATCCTATAAGTCTAAAGTTTGATAAACTCTCTTAATTCCAAAAATGTATTGGTTGATTCTTTTGGACTTTATATATACCAGTCATGTCATTGAGATAAATGAGTTTTGTTTCTTTCTATTTCATCTGAAGTTTTTTTCTTTCTTTTATCTTTCCCTGCTGACTAGAACCTCTAGTACAGTGTTGAGTAGAGTAATGATAACAAGCGGCCTTGACGTATTCCTGATCCCACAGGAGAAGCTTTCGACTCTTCACCATTAAATATGAGATTTGCCATAGATCTATTCATGTTTCAAATGCTCTTTATCTTAGCTGAAACCTAGCATTCTAGGAGGACTCTTCTTTTTTTTTAAGAATTGGCACCTGAGCTAACATCTGTTGCCAATCTTTTTCTTTTTTTCCTTCTTCTTCTTCCTTCTAAAGCCCCCCAGTACATAGTTGTATATTCTAGTTCTGAGTGCCTCTGGTTGTGGCTTGTGGGACGCCACCTCAGCATGATGTGATGAGCGGTGCCATGTCTGTGCCCAGGATCTGAACCAGCGAAACCCTGGGCCACTGAAGCGGAGTGCACAAACTTAACCACTCAGCCACAGGCTTGCCCCTCTTTTTTGGTTTCAATTTTTAAGAAGCATTTAGATGAGCTCCTGAGAGCACTTTGCCTCTATTTCAGTCATTTTTGACAGTCTTAATATATGACTTCTTTTGTGTGTATGTGAGGAAGAGTGACCTTGTGCTAACATCTGTTGCCAGTCTTCCTCTGTTTTATGTGGGATGCCACTATAGTGTGTCTTGAGGAGCAGTGTTAGGTCCATACCCAGGATCCGAACCTGTGAACCCCGGGCTGCCCAAGCTGAGTGTGTGAACTTAACCACTACGCCACCGGGCCAGCCCCAAGATATGACTTTTGAAGTCGTACTGACCTGGGTCAAAATATGGCTCTGCTGGATACTCACATGACTTTGCTTAGAACTGTAAATCCATTTTGGGCAAGAACTGTGTCTTATTTATTGGATTCTGTATCATTAGCTCTAACTTAATGCCTGGTACATTGTGGGGGTTTAATATATGTATCTTGAAAAAAAATGAAGTTATTGAGTTTGTCTGAGCCTTGACTTCCTCATTTATAAAATAGAGATTAATAATCCCTTATAGGCCTTGATATAATGATTTTTAAAGTGGTTATGTGACATAGTTGACCTGTAAGAAACAGTGAAAAATAATAGTTTCCTCCCTTGAGATTTACTTTTCTTTAGCTGACTACATTAGTGATTAAGATGCTTAAGGGACCCAATTTCCAATGGCTGGGGGTTCCCCACAGTAGCAACAATTCTCAGACACCAGCTGGGTGTCCTACAGTTCAACTAAATTCTGACACTATCTACCCAGAGATGGCATCATATTCCACTGGTTAAGGGCTCAATCCTACAAGACTGCACCCCTTGTCCCTGTACTCCAGATGCCAATCACAAGCGCAGGTTGTTACCTGGGCTTCTGACCAACTGGCTACTGATTGGAGGTTCCCATGACCTCCTCCTTGGATTTCAGGTGCCAATCACAAGTCCAGGTTGCTACCTGTACTTCTGACCAACTGGTTATAAATCAGAGGTTCCCACGACCCCCTTCTGGGTTCAGGTAATTTGCTAGAGCAGCTCACAGAACTCAGAGAAACGTTTTACTTATTAGATTACTAGTTTATTATAAAAGGGTTTAACTCAGGAACAGCTAGATGGAAGAAATGTTTAGGGCAAGGTATGGGGAAAGTGTTTGGATCTTCCATACCCTCTCGCAGCTGCGCCACTCTCCCCGAATCTCCACATGTTCACCAACCTGGAAGCTCTCTGAACCTCGTCCTTGTGGACTTTTATGGAGGCTTCATTACCGAGGCACAATTGATGAAATCATTGGCCATTGGTGATTGAAGTCAGTCTCCAGCCCCTCTCCCCTCCCCGCCGAAGTGGGGAGTGGGACTGAGAGTTCCATCCCCCTAATCCCACAGTTCTCCTGGCAACCAGCCTCCAGCTTTCCAGAAGTCACCTCATTAACATAAATGCGGTTGTGTTGAAAGGAGCTTGTTATGAATACCAAGACACCCCTTTCACCTTTATGGCTTTGAAGAGTTTTTAGGAACTGAGGACAAGAGACCAAATATTATAACAAAAACTGCTCTCATTGCTCCTATGCTTAGGAAATTACAAGGGTTTTGGGAGCTGTGAGCCAAGAACAGTGGAGCAAGACTAAAATATATATGTTTATTATAAATCACAATATCACAGTGATGTTTTCTGTCTTTGAGTTTTTATTTAACTTCACAGAAACTTGTGTGTTGTCTTTTTTTCTGTTTGTTTTAAAAAAAGTTAAAACTTTAAAATTAAAAAGGCTTAAACATTTTCCCTGTGGCTGTTAAATATTCTGATAGCTTCGAGATGAGAAGAAGAATGTAATTATATTTTGAAATGAACTATTTAACAAGAGAATTATCCTACAGATTTTGTGGCTTGTTCCATCGGATTAATCAGTTTTGTGAGAAGCACAGTACCACCGTGGTTTTAAATGAATTGTGTTAAAATTCTCTTATGAGCATCTGTGATGCTCTGGTGTATCCATGTTGTGAGCAACTAAATGACTATAGTTTTGCTAATAGTTACTGTTTATTTTTCATAATCTTTTCCACTTCTGCAGTTTCGATATCTCAGTTTCACTGATCTTTTCCTGCAGGGACAGTTTCCATGTCTCTGTCAGTTCTGTTGAATTTTTGAAGGAGATGATATGCATATTCTGGACCATTTGCGAGGTGTCGCGTAACCTCACATGACTCTGTCAGCAGAGACAGGGCTTCCTCACGCATTAGCATTTGTGTTTAGTCATGCCCTTTCAATCTCTGGAGTAAGAGGCGATGCATTAGAAGGGAGCAATAGTGAGAAGATAGTTTTTTGAATAGGTTGTGGACTCATGCTAGCTTCAGAAGTGTCTGTGAGGCTAGATGGACTTAATACCCAAGCTAGAGTCAGAACTCCCAAAGCTTACGTATATATTTGGCTGGATGAGTGCGTGCCCTCCCCCACACCCCCGGAAGCCTTATCAAAGTGGAGAGAGCAAAGAGCAACATTATCTGAGGACTTGGATGTTTGTGCTTCTAAAACCCTATGGGAATTCTTAGGATTGCAATTGATATTCCTTACCCTGAAAGAACCTTTGAAATTATTGATGAAAGTTTGGTCTTACTCTATTGCAGATTGACATCAGTAAATGCCATTATTTAGTGGATTTGGACACCATGAGAGAAACACCCCGGGAGCCGAAATATTCATCCAATAGAGAAGAGTGGATCAGCTTGGCCTACAGACCATTCCTTGATGCTTCTAGGTATGTGACTTTAATTCTAGGAGATGTAGTAGGACTAGTAAGGGTGAAAATTGGAATCTAGGATTGAATGACTTCCAGTCCTGGGCTGACTTTAGTAGCCATCATTTTATTTTTGTGTTTGGGCCCAAACACATCTGTTCTTATCCAGTTTCCTGCGAAATCTAAGAGTGTTCTCTTTTTCTAGGCACCAGAATGCAAAGTATCGTTGACCTTAAACAAATAGCCAGTTATTTCTCCAGCAAAAATGGGCTTATTCAAGATCAGCAAAGAATTGCAATTAGATATCTACAGCCATTGTGAGCCACGTGCTAGCCCTGAGCAGCAAGGGGAGGAGAAAAATGCTTTATAGAGGGGAAGAGGAAGTTGGGAGCACTATTGTAAACAGAGTCTGTTGGACGCGACGGGTAGTTTGAAGTGTAGTGGCTTTTCATTAGCTGAGTTGTGACAGTCTCTGATGGTTGAGCTTCTTGCCGGTCAGGAAGAGGAAGTCCTTCTTCTTCCTGTTGGGCTCTGCTATTGCCATAGGGCCTGGGAGCGCCCCCTTTTGGCCTTCCAGCTCCATTTTAATGAGGTTTCTGTTTATTAATTTCCACAGTTTATTTTGGTATCATCCAAATAAACGAATCTAAGTAAAAACAGATCCACTGAAGAAAACACAAATAAGTGTTTGAAATTGATTATTTTTGGCAACTAACTTCAGCTATCTTAATTAAGAGTATTCTAACATTGTTAGGAAGATTGACAGTGTCCTTTAAAGAACTAGGAGTTCATATCCATTATTTTTGGGCTTGAGCCTCAGTCAGGGATGAGGCAGGCCTTACTCGATCTTAAAGAGAGAAACCAACTAGACCAGGGCTTGACTGGCACTTTAGAAAGGTCTCAGAATTAAGGATAAGAGAGGAGTCAGGATGTTCAGATAAAGCAGTAAGGGGTGAGTTGGAGGGGTCAGGTTGTCTTTGGGCACAAGTCCAGGTAAACAGACAGTCGAAGTTAAGGAGGTCCAGGGAGGCCTGGCAGGCAGAGCCCAGGATCCAAGAGGTCAGACAGAAAGCGAAAGGTAGAATACCAGGTCTTGAGAGGCAGGTCTGGGACTCAGAAACAGGGAAGAAAACATTTTCAGTAGTAAGGAGTAGTCAGAAGCTGCTGATAAATCAAGTAAGGAGAAGCATAACAACTGTCCATTGGATGTGGCAGCTGATAAAAGCAATTTTGGTGGAGTGGGGCAGGGTAGAAGGACTTGAGAGATTAGAGGGGTCAGAGCAAAAATAGTAAGACAAAAATTGGAAAGGGCAAATATAGACAAGTCTTTTGAAGAGTTTTGCTATAAAGAGAAGCAGAGAAATAGGACTATAGCTGGTGGTGGGTGCAGGGAAATGATGACTAGAGAAGATTTTTGTCCTTTAAAAAAATTATTTTTATTGTGGTAGCATATATATATAACATAAAATTTTCCATTTTAACCATTTCAAGTGTACAATTCTGTGGCATTCATTACATTTACAATGTTGTGCAACCATTACCATTATCTTTTTTATAAATTGACGTATAATTGACATATAACATTGTATAAGCTTACGGTGTACAACATGTTGGTTTGATACACTTACATATTGCAATATGATTACTACAGTAGTATTAGCTAAAACCATTATCATGTGACAGATATACATTTCTTTTTTGTGTTGAGAATACCATTATCTATTTCCAAAACTTTTTTTATCACCCCAAACTATTCCACTTTTATTTTTTTAAGATGAGGGAAATAACAGTCATGTTTGTATATTGTTTTTTTGGGTTTTTTAAAAAGATTTTATTTTTCCTTTTTCTCCCCAAAGCCTCCTGGTACATAGTTGTGTAGTTTTAGTTGTGGGGCCTTCTAGCTGTGGCATGTGGGACGCTGCCTCAGCATGGCTTAATGAGTGGTGCCATGTCCGCGCCCAGGATCTGAAGCAACAAAACCCTGGGCTGCCGAAGCGGAACACATGAATTTAACCACTAGGCCATGGGGTTGCCCCCACCCCATTGTGTTTATTCCTTCACCAGTTGATGACATCTGGGTCACTTCCACTTTTTGGCTATTATGAATAATGGTGCTATGAACATTCAAGTTCAGTCTTTGTGTGCAGGGTTGGGTTTTAGCCAAGAAAGTTCAAAGTGTCGAGGGAGTTGAGGGTTTATGCAGGGAAGTGATACAATGATTGATCATGGCCTTCAGTTGGGTAAGGAGGAAGAGGGCAGGGCATCGAGGGAGTGGAAGACCGTGAAAGGTTGTAGGATCATAGATTGATATTCGATACATTGTCAGAATTGGAATAGTAATAGGAGAGAGCTTGAAAGAGAAGCAGCAGTGATGGTATGAAGTTCTCTACATCACACATGTTCTTTGGTGCCTGGTTTGTTATTTGATGACTAAGTACTTGGGCTAGGTCTCTATTGTGCCTTCATTTTTGAGTTGAGAAAACTGTGACAACATGAGATCTGGGCCTGGAAGGATCTCTAGCTCTGAAGGGAGAGCAGATCCCAAACAACCTTCCTGTTAACAAAGGGAAGGTTAGTGGGTCACACTTACTCACCAGAAGCACATTGGTCACAGAACAAACTCTGTTTATAGCAAATGGAGCAAGGAAGTATTTTTGAGGTGACTTCTTTTTTCCTTTTGGTTTTGAAGGGTTAAAATGAGAAAGGTTTGTCATCTTCCCATTTCCCCTTTTGGTAGCTCACTAGCACAGCAGCTGGTACACATAAACTGTGAGCCTTTGGGACAAGACAAAGTGACACTTGTGCAGTTTTCCCTGGAGAATTCGAATCTTTTGAGGGAAGAGCATAAGGTGTTGGTCACCTTCCCACCTGCCTTCTGGTGAGCACAGTGACTTGGGGTGATCATACAGCCACACTAGTGATGTGGCTGAATTTCCTCCTCCAGGCCCCTCTGTGTTCAGCACTGTCCTCAGCTAGCAGGAGCAGGTGACACATTGGGAGACCATGAAATATGAGTGCCTTTCCCAGAGATGCTACATGCTGTTCCCCACTGAATATCCTGCTTCCCTAACAAGGTAGATTTTAAGGGCAGAAATAAAGCATAAGTGGCTCCATTTGAAAAAGTTTATTGAACATCTTCTACATCTAAGACTTTAGACTGTGGGCAGACAATACCACTGCCTTTGGGAGTTTCCAGTATCTCTGGGGAGATGCACCATAGTTCAGAGAAGTGCTGTTAGAGCATAGGAGGAAGGCATTAATTCCAAAACAGCTAGGGTGAGAGGGACCAAGGAAGGTTCCCAGAGGAGGTGACATCTGAAGATTGCATTGGTGATAGTATGGGAGGTGGACTGAAAGGAGGCAGAGTTGGAGGCATAGAAACAAGTTAGGAGGCTATTCTGGTTGACTAGATGGAAGGTCATGCGGGACTGAACTCACCTGCAAAGGAGGGATAGGCTGAAGAGACGTGTTGTTTCAGAGAAAGATCAGGACAAATTTTAGATCCCAAAACCCACGACTTTCCTCAATGGCCCGTATCAAGCTTTTGAAAATTGCCTTTGCTATATGAGAAGTGTAATCCTAGTTATTGTTGTGGATTGCTTTCTCTTGCTGGGCTGGTCCCTGACCAGAAGCTTTTGCAAGTTGAGTGTAACTTGCTAGGGAGAGCCGACCCGAAGCTTCCTTCCTGGTGTGTCCTGTTTCTCCTGTTGGTCCCTGCTGCTGCTTTACGTCCTGTTCGCCCAATGAGCACACTTCTGGTGCAGGTAGAGGAAGGAGAAGTTTATTGGGGAATGCCTTCAGAGGTTTTTCATTTCCCATAAATTGTACTAATTTCCCCAAAATTGGTGGTTTTTTCATGACCATATGACAAGGAAAGGATTCAGTTGGTTTAAAAACTTAAAAGGTGTAGTTCACCTGAAGGTGTGCAAAGTTTAGTGAAAAGAGTGTGGAGTCAGAAGACTCGTGCATTTAATCCTGGCTACTTACTGGTTGTTCCTCTCTGATTCCCAAATTTCCATATCAATAAAACAGAGATAATAATATTTTATCTACTTTATGGGAATGTTGCAAGGGTTAAATGAGAGCGGAAATATGAAAACATTTTAAAATTCTAAAGTATTATGTAAACGTCAGACCTTTCAATTAATTAGCAGGCTGCCTAGGGTTCCAAAATTATTCTGGTTTTCTTTAATATTTCTCTTCTTCAGTATTTCCTAGTATATATTGATCTAACTGCAGAAACGGAGGGATCCTATAGTCCAGTTTGCCACAGCAATTTATAACTCTTAGCACCATGACATCTCATTGCTGACTTCAGGCCAGTTAAGTTAGACTGTACTGTCAGGGGCTGCGTGCCTCAGAACTGTCTCTCTGAGGTGGTGCATGAAGTGCTCTTGAGAACACGATCCTGGATGCCTTCGAGCCTATTCACTGGGGCTGTTACATTTTCTCTGTCTTCTGGAAGGAATGGTTTTTGTAGTTTAGCAATTTATATAAGAATGAGAAATAATGATATGATCCACATGTAAGGGTCACTCGTGTCTTAGACCCCAGATCGAATGGGGCTGCAGGCCTAACTTTTCTCCAGCTCTTTCTGAGGAAAGGAGAAGGTTTTAATAAGCCTGTGACATACTGCCACATGATCTTTATGGAAATGTAAGCAGATTAGTTTCTCAAATGTTTTAAGTCTCTAAAATTTAAATTTGGTTTCTTTATAGTTCACTTTAAGATCATTTTTTCTTTCTTCCATTATCCATCTATTTGTCTGTCTGTCAATCTGACATCCATCCAGTCAGCAGATATTTTTTGAATAACTGCCAGGCACTGGGTTGGATCTTAGGTACATAGTGATGAATGGTACACACAAACTCCCTGTCCTTTTGGACCTTACAGTATAGTGGGGAAGCTAGAATTAAACAAATAACCATAAAACTATATATAATTACAACCTGTGTTAAGTGCTTTAAAGGAAAAGTACAGGCTGCTGTGAGAGAAAGAGTCAGCAGCGGGAGGTACCTGGGGTTTTCTTCTTATGTCCTGAAGCCGGCTGGTTAGGCAGGTTTGGAAATCAGAAAATATTTATTGAATAGTTATGATGTCCTTGTCACAGAGCTAGATTCTTTAAGGGGTATAAAAGAAGTAATTAGACACAGGTTTTGCCCTTGAATAACTTAAAACTTTTGTAGTTACACATACAGAAACAACTTGAAAATAGTACTAAGATCATAGGAGGTGCCAAGTTGTGTGCTAGAACTTCAAAGAAAGGAGACATCTGTGGAGGTTAGAGTAGACTGAGAAGGCTCCCTGAGGGAGGTGATGCTTGAGCTGAGGCTTAAAGGAAAAGGAGGGCTTTACAGTGAGAAAGAGGGTAGAATCGCTTATGCAGTTCAAGGGGAAGAAATCATAAGTGCAAGTAGAAAGATAGAAAGAAACCTGTGGATGAGGGGCCTGAGGATCAATAAAGAAAAGTTTAATTTACCTCTTTGCCTGGTTTAAATTTGCTTTTTAAAGTGCTCTATGTTATATCATTCAAATGAGAACACTTTTGAAAGTAAAGGGGCCCTGCCCTTTGCAAATTGAGATATATGGTCATCCTGTTTTAATGTGACCAGAAAATAGGCTCTTGTCTCCAAAAGTAGGATGGGAAATGGAGCATATGGATATAGTTCCTTTGCCCCACAGTCCGTGCTTGCCGTGTGGATTTGCCCATAGTTTACTTATTTGATTTAATTTGCCGACATTCCATGTTGGAGCCTAGATGGGTCTCATCTGTCTGACAGGGAAGCAATCAGGATAGTTTGAAGACAGTCTCGGCATATAAGAAGATCATACTTTGAGTGTATGTCAATGGAGACTCCATTCCAGGGGAAGCAACCTATGGATTATTAAGATGATATTGTGATTGGTGCAAATTTAGGAATTCTGAATATCCATGAATATGTGAAGAGTCTTGTTTTCTGTTGAAGTTATTGGAAGTTAAGTGAGGCCTTTACTGTTGGACTGCTGGAGAAGGACTCACTAAATAGGGCTAAATGTTGGTTGGCCCATTCGAGAGAACAGCAGCCCAGATGCCCATCCATTCTTTCCCCAACAGGCTTCTTTTCTTCAGCAGAGAACTAGAGACCTCAGATCCCTTTAGTTTGAGAGACCATCTAGGCATAAGATCTTAATCATCATTTTCTAGTCTCGCCTTGCACGTAGCTGCTACCGTAGCTGCAACTTCCTCTCCCTGAGTTTGCCATATCTGAGTCTGGCTAATTTTATAAAGGTTTATCAAATTCCCAAGATATGAGGTCTAAACTAGTTAACAATATCACTTTTTAAACCAGACACATTTGTCACTCTATGGCCATCTTGTATTACATACTGTCTAAAATAAGAGAGGATTTTTTTTTCTTTCTTTGAAGCATGATATAATTGCTGCTTGTATAAAATAGCTCGACAAGTGGGTGGATGTAATACCTACTCTGAGATTCCCCAGAGAGGAGTGAAGGGAGAGTGTTGCAATAAATTACCAGCTCAATGGTGGGTTTCTTTCTAAGTGTGGTGAGAGTGTTTGGTTGTGGGAGTCTGGTGGGAAATGCCTCACCAGGATGTTGGACTTGGCCTCCTGAGCAACAGGGCCTGTTTGTGGCTTTGGAAACAAGTTGGGAGGCCCTGCCATGGCTTCGCACAGCCACTTTCCACCCATTTTTTTCCTCCTACATTATAGGTCTCTTTTGTCTTGCTTGTTTTGCTTTCACCTTTGGTTTTTGGATTTTGAGATTCTATTCTTCCCTATTTTAGAGCATAGTAGCCTTCTCTAACTGAATTTTAGGTTTGCCTGATTAGGGGCTTGAGATAATTTGGGGAGACTTAAATAGGGCAGGATTACAAAGCCCTGCAAATTTATAATTATAGGTGAAGAGTGGATGCAAGTAAGGAGTTAGAAGTTAACATCTTTGGCTGGTGTGGTAGAAGGGATCTTTTCTAGTCAGAGGACCTCTACTGTGCAAGGTGGGGACTGTGCTGATAGCATCTGCTACTTGTGTTCTTTCACTGCCCAGCGTAGGATTCTCAGTGGCTACAAGCTTTAGCTTCTGTGGAGATTGTTTACTGAGACTGTGACTCTCCTTTTAGCCTCCAGAAGTGAATCCAGTGGCTGTGAGGCCTAAAGAGTCCATGGCACCTGTATCCCTTTTGGTCCTATGTACTAGTCTGGTTGATGGCAGCCATTGTGTCCCTAGCCCCTAATCCCACCATAAGCAGACCTATTTATTTCTGAAGGATACTAAGAAGACCATCGGAGATCACTGTAAAGGGCAAATTAGTTGGGACTTCTTGTTTTGGATATTGCTGTGTAACAAATCATCTCAAACTTGACAGTATAAAAGGACAGCAATTATTTATTATTTCTCTCATGGTTCTGGGATGACTGGGCTCAGCAAGGCAGCTCTTCAGCTACTCAGGGTTTTTATGTATTGGCCACAGATGGTGGTTGGGACTGGAGGCACCTCAAAGGCTTTCTCACATGTCTAGCAGTTGATGCTGGCTGTTGGCTTCATCTCAGTTGGGGCTGTCAGCCAGAACACCTACATGTGGCTTCTCCATGTGGCCTGCACTTATTTGCAGCGTGGTGGCTGGCTTCCAAGAGCTAGTATCTCAAGAGCTATATGGTTTTTTATGACCTGGCCTTGGAATTCACATAGTGTCACTCCTGCCTTATTCTCTTTATCGAAAGCAAGCACTCGAATAGCCCACGTTCAAGTGGAGAGGAATTAAGACTTTCCCTCTTGATGGGAGAAGTGTCAAAGAATTCATGGACCTGTTTTAAAGCCATCACAGCTCTTTTGATGCCATTCTTCATCCAAATTGGATAATTTTTGAAATTTTTCTTTTTAAAGGAGATTTCTTGCATAAGAGACATATGGCACACAAAATAGTCCAGCAGGCTGTTTCCATCTGCAGCTTCTTGCTACCCAGGTGGAGAGGGAGACTACACTCCATGGCAGAATTTGGTTGCAGGCCAACAGTTTAACATGTTTCAGATGGTGTTCAAATCCTTTGGGTAGAATTAGTTCTTCTACCTGACCAGTAATTGAAGTGCTCTTGTTTTTTCCCTACACGTCAATCACAGTGGTGCCTCCAGCTCCTTCATCTATGCCAAGAATACTCTTTGCTCATTGTATTCTTCAGTCATTGAGATCTCCTGACATTTTAAGAAAAATAAACCTTTTTTGTTTTTCTGAAGCTCAGAGAATCTGCTTTTCATTGTTGTGAAATTAGTTCTCTAGAAAGAGACTGTGTACAGACCATCTGTGCTCCAAGTACGTGCTGTAGAGACTCTCAAGTTTGAAGAGTATGTACAGTGTTTTAGGACTGCCACTGCTTTTAGCTAGCTTAGACCAAGCAGTTGGCATCATCAGAGGCCTTTGTTCTAAAAGTTCCTTGAGAGTTAGAACTACATCTCTTGTTGATTCTCTACAACTCATACATAGCACATAGTAGGATCTCAGAAAATATCAATTGTTTGACATATTTCGCCTTCTTAAAACTGGATTTATGCCAGAGTAAAAAGAAAAAGGAAAAAAACGGTGAAATATGGATTTCTTCAGAAGCATCTGATGCCCTTATTTGGTAAAATAAAGATTGTTGAGTGGCTGATTGGCTTCTGTTTCCTTTCTCCTGGAATGCTGCTTGTTAGAACCCAGGCATTACACTTTAAGGAAATCCAAAGGCCATGTGGAGAGAGGAGGCCCACATAAAGGGGGCCTGAAGGCCTTTAGTGTTAGCTGAACTCTCAGCCCATGACCAGCTGTGTGAGTATGGCCATTTTGAATACTCCAGCCAACACCAAGTGAAACAGAAAACCATCAGTCAATCACAGATTTGAAAGAAGTAAATTGTTTTTTTAAGGTGGAAAAAAAGAAAAAAAGATTGTTGAGTTATTTTGTACTATACTCATTGTTCATTTCGTCTCTATGCCAGAATCATCTACTTGATGTGGCCTCCAGTGCTGCTCACTATTTGTCACATAAAAGTAGCCCAAATGAGGGTCCAAAGAGCAGAGACAGACACCTTCTTGCACACTGTTTAGTATCTTCTCTACAGGAATGTTGGATGGAGCACATAGTATCTTCATACCGAAGTAGCTATAAGATGGAAAAAGACTAGTGAAGAGCATTTCCCCAGCAACCTTGGTGGGACTGAAGGTCAGAAAATGGCCTGTTGCCTAATACCAATTCTGTCTCAATTCCCTCATTTTGAATGTTGGCTAATGGTGACTGGTGAAAAGGTTATGATGTTATGTTGGATGATTGGCCAGGGCCCCTAATCAGTGAAATGACTCACTCTGTACTCCAGTCTTGCAGTGCTGTGATTCCAATCTGTGCCTTACCAGACTTCCAAATCACACACAGTATGGATCTTTGGAGGTTGCTACCAAATAGTCAAAACTGTGAATGTATTCGTTGAATGTCAAGGGTCTATTGGACATGCCTACTGACAGTAAAGTGTTGTTCTGGTCACATGGGTAATGATGATTCAGCAAATTTTGTGAAACTGAAACCTGGAGAGGTTACTTGACCTTTTGCATCAATATTTTCTTTGCTAACATGGATGCCTTCCGCATCTCACTTGTGCTTTAACATCCCGTGGGTGGCAGCAGCCTTCCCCATTCCCTGCCCCTCACCGTAGACTCCTACTTTACTCTGCCCCACCTGCTGGCTTTAGGACTGAATTGTTTGGAAAGAGAAGAGAAAGAAGAGCTTCATGTTATTTTTGATGTTTCTTTTTCCTTGTAGAAGATGAATATTGCCAGAAGCAAGAGAGGTAAACTAGATGCTCTGATTTAAGAGTCAGAGTATATTCATTCATTCATTCACAGAATAGGTATTGAGCACTTTCTGTGGCACTGTTCTAAAAGCTGGAGACACAGCAATTAGACAAAGTTCTGTCTTCTAGTGACAGTATAGTATTCTAGTGGAGTGTGACACAGAGCATGTAACTCCTGTGTCCATTTCTCCTTTTTGAAAAAGAGATAAATGTCACCTCTTCATTACTTACTGACTGTTAAAGTAATGTCCCTCACCCCATTTCCTGGTAAAGAATAGTCACATTTTTGCTGCATACCAGCTTTTTGAGCAGTTCTTAAATTGCTTGACATGGGACTATAGGTTGACTATGGCTAAGATTAAGTGTCCTCAGAGCTGAGGATTACTGTGAAAGGCCAGTTCTGTGCTGAGGATTGTAGAAAGTTTGTCACTGAAATGTGAACTAAGTGCGAGAGAGAGACAGGAACAGAGACAAAAAGAGAACTAGATGGAAAAAGAGAACTGTCAGTGGGCTTATACTACAGGTTCACAGGGATATTAATGTTTGGATGGATGGATAGATAAAAATAAAAGAGAAAACCTGAGTACTAGAGTGTTTTCTTTTTAAAATGAAAAATTGACCCAGCATTTCCATTTGTGCCTATTGAACTGGCGACATCAGGGACTGGCAGCTAGTCTTCCATTGACGTCAGCAAGAGCAGATTTAAATCTCCACAGCAGAATGCTCCCTGGCCCTGATAAATAGAGCTGGTAATTGAATTAGAAAACATGCTCAACCGTCAGCTAGTTATTCTATTCGGGCGATTGCTTTGTCCATGTCTGTTTCATCCTTGAATTGCTCCAGTGACTTTCTCACTAGGAGGGGAAGTATTTCAGTTTCCATGATAGAGGCACACATTTTGCTTCTTCCTAAATTATGCTGCCTGTGCTTCCCTAGGGCAATACTTTGGCATTTCACATTATTACAGACATTGTTGTACGAGTTTTGATAGGCATTCGTTTTATTCTAATTTGTGATTCAGTCTTGTCTTTGTTTCCATGTGTATGAATGCGTACGCACACGTTATTCCAATGCTCAACTGCTCTTTTCTTTCACAAAGGCAAATAACCAATTTGATTTCTCTTTTTCCAGCAACAATGTAATATAACAATTTAAAAGGCCCAGTCATGCTTAACATATTAAAGCTATTGATGGTAAAGAAATTAATCTAGAACAGTTACTATACTGTTAGAAATGAAGAATTCAAGCAACTTGTTCTTTTGGTTTTGAAAAAATGACACATCTTCCCATCCCAGCTCAGAGTTGTGTATATTGACTGTCTTCTCACTTCATCTTCTAGAAGAAATTAGTGTCTTTAGATGTTAAAGATAGATAATGATGATAAAGATCACAAGTGGTATCTGCAGGAGAAAAGGAGGTTCATCTTCTAATAAGGATTTTTCCAGTACTAAGCTCTGATTATAGATTTTTCCTAGCTTTTCCTTGTATTTAGTTCCCAGAAATCTGGGAGTGGGAGTGCGAGGGACCGACAATAAATAAGTTAACCAACAAATAAATATAAAATTACAAATTGTGAAGAGTGTAGTGAAGAAACACACAGGGTACACTGAGAGAGATTAAGTGATAGAAATGGAAACCTAGCATTTCTTAGGATAGTTGGAAGACCTTTCAAAGATGACTTTTAAGATGAGGAGTAGAAAAATAAGATGGACTTAGTCATGAGAAAAACAGGATGGAAGAGTTCCAGACAGTGAGGGGAAAGCATATGCAAAGGCCCTAGGGAGGAAAGAACTTGTAATTTTGAGGAACTGAAAAGAGGATGGTGTGGTGGGAGTGTAACACGGGCAAAGAGGAAAATGGCACAAGGTGAGCTGGGACAAGTAAGCACGGGCTAGATCTCCTAGTGCTTTGTAGGCCATGAATAAGACTTGGGTTTTATTCAAGCCATTCTCTAGTTGCTTCTGAGTGGACAGAACATTTAACATAAGATGTCCATGGATTTGGTTATAGAGGGGCAAGTTGCTTATCATGCTTAGTGTGCCTTGGAATGTTGGATGGATAAAATAAAATACAGGCATACGTTGGAGATACTGCGGGTTCGGTTCCAGACAAATGCAATAAAGTGAATATCCCAATAAAGTGAGTCACACAGATTGTTTGGTTTTGCAGTGCATATAAAAGTTATGGTTACGCTATACTGTAGCCTATTAGGTGCAATAGCATTATGTTTAAAAAAAACAATGTACACGTCTTAATTAAAAAGTACTTTAGGGGCCAGCCCAGTGGTACAGCGGTCGGGTTTGCGCATTTCATTTCGGCGGTCCAGGGTTCACCAGTTGGGATCCCTGGTGCAGACATGGCACCGCTTGGCGGGCCATGCTGTGGTAGGCGTCCCACATATAAAGTAGAGGAAGATGGGCATGGATGTTAGCTCAGGGCCAGTCTTCCTCAGCAAAAAGAGGAGGATTGGCAGCAGATGTTAGCTCAGGACTAATCTTCCTCCAAAAAAAAAAAGTACTTTAATGCTAAAAAAATGCTAACCATTGGGGCTGGCCCCGTGGCCAAGTGGTTAAGTTCGCGCTCTCTGCTGCAGGCGGCCCAGTGTTTCGTCGGTTCGAATCCTGGGCGCGGACATGGCACTACTCATCAGACCACGCTGAGGCAGCGTCTCACATGCCACAACTAGAAGGACCCACAACGAAGAATATACAACTATGTACCGGGGGGGGCTTTGGGGAGAAAAAGGAAAAAATAAAATCTTAAAAAAAAAAAAAAAAATGCTAACCATTACCTGAGCTTTCAGTGAGTTGTAATCTCTTTGCTGGTGGAGTGTCTTGCCTTGACATTGATGACTTCTGACTGATCAAGGTGGTGGTTGCTGAAGGTTGGGGTGGCTGTGGCAGTTTTCTTAAAATAAGACAACAATGAAGTTTGCCACACAGATTGACTTTTCCTTTCACGAATGATTTCTCTGTAGTATGCAGTATTGTTTCATAGGATTTCACTCATAGTAGGACTTCTTTCACAATTGGAGTCAGTCCTCTCAAATCCTGCCACTGCTTTGTCGACTAAGTTTGCGTAATATTCTAAATCCTTTGTTGTCGTTTCAACAATCTTCACAGCATCTTCACCAGGAGTAGATTTCTATCTCAAGAAACCACTTTCTTTGCTCATCCATAAGAAGCAACTCCTCATCTATTAAAGTTTTATCATTAGATTGCAGGAATTTGGTCATATCTTCAAGCTCCACTTCTAATTCTAGTTCTCTTGTTTCTACTACATCTGCAGTTACTTCCTGCACTGAAATCGTGAACCCCTCAAAGTCATCCATGAGGGCTGGAATCAGCTTCTTCCAAACTCCTATTAATGTCAATATTTTGACTTCTCCCCATGAATTATGAATGTTCTTAATGGCATCTAGAATGGTGAATCCTTTCCAGAAGGTTTTCATTTTATTTTGTCCAGATCCATCAGAGGAATCACTATCTATGGCAGCTATAGCCTTACGAAATGTATTTCTTTTTTTTTTTAAAGATTTTATTTTTTCCTTTTTCTCCCCAAAGTCCCTCCAGTACATAGTTGTTTATTCTTCGTTGTGGATCCTTCTAGTTGTGGCATGTGGGACGCTGCCTCAGCGTGGTTTGATGAGCAGTGCCATGTCCGCGCCCAGGATTCGAACCAACGAAACACTGGGCCGCCTGCAGCGGAGAGCGCAAACTTAACCACTCGGCCACGGGGCCAGCCCTTACGAAATGTATTTCTTAAATAAAAAGACTTGAAAGTTGAAATTACCCCTTGATCCATAGGCTGCAGAATGGATGTTGTGTTCACAGGCACAAAAACAACATTCATCTCATTGTACATCTCCATCAGAGCTCTTGGGTGACCAGGTGCATCATCAATGAGCAGTAATATTTTGAAAGGATTTTTTTTCCTAGGCAGTAGATCTCAACAGTGGGCTTAAAATTTTCAGTAAACTGTGTTGTAAACAGATATGCTCTGATCCAGGCTTTGTTGTGCCATTTACAGAGCACAGGCAGAGTAGATTTACCATAATTCTTAAGGGCCCTAGGATTTTCAGAATGGTAAGTAAGCATTGGCTTCAATTTAAAGTGACCATCTTTATTAGCCCCTAACAAGAGAGTCAGTCTGTCCTTTGAAGCTTTGAAGCCAGGCATTGACTTCTCCTCTCTAGCCATGAAAGTCCTAGATAGCATCTTCTTCCAATAAAGGCTGTTTGATCTACATTGATAATCTATTGTTTAGTGTAGTCATCTTCATTAATTATCTTAGCTAGATCTTCTGGTAACTTGTTGCCGCTTCTACATCAGCATTTACTGCTTCACCTTGCACTCTTGTGTTATAGAGACGGCTTCTTTCCTTAAACCTCGTGACCCAACCTCTCCTAGCTTCATATTTTTCTTCTGCATCTTCCTCACCTCTCTCAGCTTTCACAGAATTGAAGAGTGTTAGGGCCTTGTTGGGGATTAGGCTTTGCCTTAAGGGAATGTTATGGCTGGTTTGGTCTTCTATCCAGACCACTAAAGCTTTCTCCATAGCAGCAATGAAGTTGTTTCATTTTTTTATCATTCATATGTTCACTGGAGTAGCACTTTTAATTTCCTTCAAGGACTTTTCCTTTGCATTCACAACTTGGCTAACTATTTGTCACAACAGCCCTAGCTTTCAGCCTGTGTTGGCTTTTGACATGCCTTCCTCACTAACCTTAATTATTTCTAGCTTTTGATTTAAAGTGAGAGACGCACGACTCTTCCTTCCACTTGAATGCTTAGAGGCCATTGTAGGATGATTAATTGGCCTAATTTCAATGTTGTTGTGTTTCAGGGAATAGGAAGGCCTGAGGAGAAGGAGAGAGATGGGGGAACGGCTGGTCAATGGAGCAGTCAGAACACGCATGACATTTATTAAGTTTGCCATCTTATATGGGTGTGGTTCGTGGCACCCCCAAATAATTACAATAGTAACATCATAGATCACTAAGTACAGATCATTATAACAAATATAATAATAAGGAAAAGTTTAAAATATTGCGAGAATTACCAAAATATGACACAGAGACAGAAAGTGAGCAAATGCTTTTGGTAAAATGACACTGACAGACTTGCTGGATTCAGGGTTGCCACAAATTTTCAGTGTATGAAAAACACAAAATCTGCAAAGTGCAGTAAAGTGAAGTGCAATAAAATGAGGTATGCCTGTAACATATAGTAAATGCTTCTTCCACATCTGTGCAACCTTCAGCATTCGTTCTCTCTTCTGAATGTGTTATCATTTTGCACTTCTGTATCAGCTGTTTAGTATCTGCTAAGTTACGGTTAAGTATCATTCATATTCTGTTTCTCCTAACTAGGTTATTAGCTCTTTGAGACAGAGGCTTTTGTGTCTTCAGGGCCAGCACACAAAGCCCTACATGTAATAAGCACATAGGTTTTTTTGTTTGTTTTAAGGATTTGAGATTTCCTTTATTTAAAAATTTTTCTACTGGTTTTTCAAAATTATTACAAGTTATATTTTTCCTACTTTTGTGTATGTTTGAAATTTTCTCTTATAACAAATGGAAAGTAGGTTGTAAAAAAATAAAGCAGCAATATAGTGTAAAGTACAAGATAAAAAGCCTCTGCTCTATCATAGGGACTGCGTAATTTTGGTTTAATTGATACTGTACAATTGGCTTTCCAAGTGGCTGTGCAGGTTTCCACTTTCACTGGCAGTATCTGTTTTCTAACTCCTCACCAGTGTTTGATACTGTCAGACTTTTTAACTTTTGCAAACCTGATTATTGAAAAATTATATCTAGATTTACATTTCACTGATTATTAGTAAGATTAAACATTATTTCATATGTTTATTGGCCATTTACATTTCTTTTCTCTGTTCATATCCTTTTTCATTTTTCCTATTGACTTGTCTGTCGTCTTATTGATTGTAGGAACACTTTAAATATTCTAGATACTAATCCTCTGTGATATATATTGCAAATATTTTGTCCCAGTTTCCTTTATCTTTTTACCTTTGTTTCAACTTGCCTTTTGCATTAAAAAATAATGTGTAGTGGCCCTTCTTCCATTTCAGGGCAGTCAGTATTTTTGGTGATGATATGTCCCGTGTTAAGGCCCACGGTAGTTTTCTGAAATGCTCTTTTAGACCTCCTTGGCATGATCTGTCAGCATAACAGGAAAAATAGTCATCACCGTTTACTGTCTCAACTCAATAGACCCTTTTTGTTTTTTATATTTTTTAGTTATTTTATAAATAACTTATAAAAATAATAATAAAGGGATAGTAAAAAAACAGCTTTATTTGAAATTTTAATCATAATTTAGATGTAACAACTCTAAGTATTCCATACTCTCCTGGTTTTGAATATACATACATATATATGTATATACACACACACACATACACGCACACATCTGAAATGGACACCTCTGAATGCAACTGACTGTTCGTCAGCTGTCATGCATGAACCTGGAATATATCCATCTTGAAAATACTGATTCCAGACTTCAGGTGTATCTCTAATAGGTTCTATTTTATTACTCCTGGTTCTTCTTGGACTTACATCATCAAAATGCAAAACCTGAAGAATTTTTTGAAACCTTTAATGGCTCATAATTTTGTTGAAGAGAGTTCAGCTATCTTCTTTGTTCCAGAATTCAAACATTTTCTTTTTAGATTTATAAACACCACTTAAAATAATCCATCCACTGAATTTTTTTATTTCTTCATGATCTATATCCTTCTAGGCACCTTTGTATACTAATCTGCCTTTAGCATTTATCCACTTATGAAATATATCAAATAAAGTTTGGCACACAGACATCATAAAAGATGAAAGAATATGGTCATATGCCCTTTTAGCCTAACAGGATGGTCTAGGTTCTTACTGCACAAATATTGCATGATGAAGTCCCTCTTGTTGAATGACTGACTGACTGAGAATACCTTATTTCCTTTTTGTTCTTAGAGATATTTTGGTCGCTCATCAATTCTTGAGTTTGAGAAAATTCATCTAGTATATTGTTATCTGAAGACTCATAGTCTGAAATTTTGCTTATGTGATCAATTTCAACATCATCATTAGAGTCTTGAGTGCTGCTGTTTGTCTCTTTGCATTTATCTTCTGATTTGTCTAATAATCGTGAAATGTCTTGCTCTGTCAATTTTCTTCTTTTTGCTGTTTTGGGCAGGAAATTTAAAAATTCTGAATTCTCACCATGTTCAATGAAAGCTAAAAGCAGACTACAAAGATAATGTCTCAAGTTTTTATACATTATTGAAAGATGATGCAGTCCTTTGAATAATGCAGTAAGAAAATTAAAGGATAATGCAATAGTGATTAGTTATTTCACTTTGGCATTGTCGTTTTTGGTGATTTTATCATTCTTCCTTTTTCTTATTATTTTAGTCTTTTTTTAAAAAAAGCATAGTTGTAAATAATCCAAGATATAGAAAAAAATAAGACCACTGAGATCCTATAGTAGAGGTTAAATTTATAAAAAGTTGCAATCATATGGTAATTACAAGATAGAATGAGTTTTATTCCTTTTTTTTTTTTTTTTAAGATTGGCCCTGAACTAACGTCTGTTGCCAATCTTTTTTTCTTCTTCTTCTTCTCCCCAAATCCCCCCAGTACATAGTTGTATATTCTAGTTGTAGGTCCTTCTAGTTCTTCTGTGTGAGATGCCACCTCAGCATGGCTTGATGAGCAGTGCTAGGTCTGCACCCAGGATCCAAACTGGTGAAACCCTGGGCCCCAGAAGCAGAGGCTAAAGTTCGCCAAAGAGCGACCTTAAGCATTCGGCCACAGGGCCTGCCCCTCTGTTTTTCAAAATAAGTATAATTCTTCTTTGTTCTTTGGAAGACTCTAGAAATAATAAAATTATGAAATAATAACCTTCCCAAATAGTAAGGAATTGTTCCAAAAAGAAAGTAAAGAGCTAAAATTGGCCCCAGTGGACCTAATGTTTTACCAAGGACTGAATTGCCAGGAAATATATACTGACTATATTAATGAAGCTTTTATTGTGGAGTCAACTGGAATGGAAATGATGCTTAATTAGTTTTAGCCTTTCTTTACTACACTTAAGCACACGAGTTTCCTGCTGTTTACTGCTTTCTGTTCTGACCTTCCCCTTATTTCTGCAGCATAGACAGAAAGAATAAATTAACTTTTTGACTTGAGGTAGATGCTTCCTCCTCCTGTTCATTTTGTTTGCAGGAGCCCTACTTTATCTCGTGTCTCTCTTCTAAGCCTCTTTTCTCTATCAAAGCCCTTGAGCTGTTAGCTGTTGAAGTGAAGTGCATCTCTGTTGAGCACAGAGCATGCCAGCGCCCCAGTTGGGAAGAATCTCTAAGAGGTGTGTATGCCAAGCACGATATCATTGTGTGCAGGCATTGCAGGAGTCTGCCAAACCCAGGGGTAGGCTGCCAGTACAAATGCCACGTTGACATGACATTTACAAGTTTAGAGTCTGGAAAAGGACTGGCAATGGAACACCCTTCAGCTGCCTCATTTAGGGTGGCAGTAACTGGGCCAACTTTTGATTTTTAGACTGAAGTCACAGTCAAAAAGTAATACTTCATATAGAATTTGCCACTTTTTCTAGGAAGCGATGAATCCTGTTAGCCTGTTCCTAGAATGCATGATAAACCATAGTGGTTAAGAATGCAGAATCTAGAATCAAATCTGGATTTGAATAAGGACTCTTATCGCTTATTGTGTGACCCTAAGCAAGTTACTTAGTTGATGTAAGCCTCAGTTTCCCATCTATAAAATAGGGATAATAATATCACTTCCCTCATGGGGTTATTGGATGGATTAAATATTATCTTTAAAAGTGTAAACACTTTTCCCAGTGCCTGTCTGATACTGTGTTCAGTAAATGTGGTATCTTTTACATTCTTTAGAAACGTGAGAAATTCAGATTTTTCAGCTGTTCCTATATTTTAGTAAGAAGCAGATGTATTATAACCTACCAGGGACATGTCACGACATGAGCTTGTGTATAGACTCTCTCTTTGACTCAAGAATTGCCGGAACACTGTGCATAGGAAGCCCAGGACATAGTTTTCTTTACCTCTCTAGGAAAACTTAGAGTTGGTGTCAGGGTCTTTTGAGCCCTTGGCATCTCTACAGTTTCTTAGATGCAGAAGCCATTTGGGTGTTAAGAATTTATTTCAGTAATAGCAGTCCTTTATTGACCTGGAACTTTTCTCTGACATATTCTAATGCAAAGTGAAAACCTAGAGCTATTTTGAAGGATATACTGTGGCTTATTATGGAGACTATCTTTTTGGTGTGGATAACAAGGTACTTGATTTTGATTAGTTCTTCTATCGTGGTCTAATAGTTAAATAACAGACTTTTCTGTGCTACTTATATAAAATATAATCCTCACCATTTGTTGTTAGTGCTGTTGAATCAATTCCAACTCCTAGTGACCCTGTGTATAACATAGCTGACACCCTGCCCGGTCTTTTTACGCCATTCTCATGTCTTCCAGCGCTATGTCAGACAGTGCTCTGCTGCTATTCATAGAATTTTCATGGCCAGTTTTTCAGAAGTGGGTGGCCAGGTCCTTCTTCCTAGTCCATCTTAGTCTGGAAGCTCCACTGAAACCTGTCCACCACGTGTGTCAGGTATTTGAAATCCTGGTGGCATAGCTTTCAGCATCACAGCAACACGCAGCTGCCATAGTATGGTAGCCAACAGGCCAGTGGTGTGGTTCCCTGACTGGGAAACAAACCCAGGCTGCGGCAGAAAGCACCAAATCTTAACCACTAGACCACCAGGGCTGGCTATCCTCACCATAGTGCTAAGTTTATTTCCTTTAATCATTTTCAATACCATTAGTAAATTCTCTTAAATAATAAAATTCTGTCTTTTCTTTTTTTTACCTTGTTTTTCAGATCTTCAAAGCTGTTGCGGGCATTCTATGTCCCCTTCCTGTCAGATCAGTATACAGTATATGCAAACTACTCCATCCTCAAGCCCCGGAAAGCAAAGCAAATCAGGAAGAAAAGTGGAGGTTAGCAACACGCCTGTGGGCCCAAAGGACAACCATCCTGTTAACAGGACTCCCTCCAAGTCTTGCCTGTAACATTTGTAATAAAGGCCATCTGACATGAATACTGGAATCTGGGTGCTTTGGGCTAGTCAAAGTCAGTCTTCTTCACTTCTTGCCTGTGTCTCTGTTCTGCATGTAAGCTTTTTGCAACTAGGCAGAAAAAGGCCCTGAAGTCTAGGTAGATATATTATTCCACATCTCATTGTTTTTCTTCTCTTCAATTATTTACTAGACCGGAGAAGAGCAGAACCAGCTTACAGGAAGAATTGAAAATCCCCAAACTGGATGGCTGTGTTAAGCTGTTCTCCACACTCTGGCCTGGCATCCAAGAACTACAAGCCTCTCTTGGGCCATATGGGCTTCTCCACCAAAGCTGTTTGGCAGCTCCTAGCAGACCTTCTTGTTCAAATCCTAATGCTGAAAATGAGCACAGCCTAGTTGCCAACCTATATGTCCTTTTCACCTCCAGCAAGACTAAGCTTTTCTACCGCACTTCACAGGACTAGGACCCTGTCCTAGAGCTATCTCAGGAAAAAGGCAACCATTTGAGGAACTGTGACCTAATTTCGTTACGTAGGATGCCTCTTATTTTCATTTTATTCCTTTACAACAAACTCTAACTGTATGTTTGTTTGGTTTCTTTAAGTTTTAGCATGCAATATTTCTTGAATTCAAGACTTCCCTGTATAAAGGTATCAACAGACCAGACTATAACTGTACAGGATATATTTGGAGAAAACTAATTCTATCAATTGATAGATTTAGATGACATCACATTTTTAATTAATGTATTCTGAGGCCATTTCTGAAGAAATTAAGAATTTCCCCTTTTTAACAACCCTTGTGAAAAAGATAAGTGTATATTTATAGCGCCTGTTTTTGAGTTCTATTTATTGCAAAGCACATCCTGCATGGGGCACGGCTAGTCAAGTAGGCAATAATAAGGACCTAATTAAAGTGTAATAAGTATATACTATTACTTTACCTTTACATACAGTATTTCATAGTTTACAAAGCTCTTTCACATTATTTCATTTGATCTTTACAGTCACAACGTGAGGTGGACAAGGCAAGTGCTTTTATCCCCATTTTACAGATGAAGAAACTGAGACTATAAGGGGAGGTAAAGTGACTTGCCCAAGGTCACACAGCCAGTAGTAGTGCTAGGACTAGGACCTAGGTTGCCTAATCTCATCTATTGCTCTTCCATACTTCCTCACTTGACTATGGAAACACTACTTGAAAGAATGATGAGGTTGGCCAGAGACCTGATTGATAATGTAACTTTCTATTTTAAGGAAGAATTTTATCTGTATTTCTTTCAGTTCTTTGGAGCCTCTGGTCTGCCTGTTGGTCAGACCATCACAGCAGTGCTCTGTGATACAGCCAGCCTGTGGCAGGAAAGTAGTGCTTATGTTTGGAGATCATGCTCCTTTGCAGCCACACAGGATCCCATATCAGTTCCATTTCTGTAGTCAATCTGGGGTCACATTATAGGTGCCTTATTTCCCTAAGGGTAATTGTGTCTAGGATCTGCAAATAGGATGAATCTATTTTTCAGAGTTTCCGTCTTTCATTTTTCAAAGAGAAGGGCTTTTCAATAGGAACTGATCCCAAGAGAGGAGAAAACAAGTGATAAGGGAAGAAATGGCAAGTTCCCATATAAAAAGTCTCCTCTTTAGGATCCCCTGTAAGGGAGTATCTGGGATGGGGTTGAGGCACTGGAGAGGCAATAAATCTAGACAGTATAGAATGATAACTAGAGTGATTATAGACTGGGGTTCCATTTGCTGCATTAAAGATTTGTGGCATGTAATTCTCAGTACTTGATTACTGTTTTCCAGGGCAAATATTGGCACATGTGGTCTCACTACAGGACAGAGAATTTTCAGTGAAATATCTTGCCATACCTGCAGTAATAGTGTATTGTCTCCTACAGTGGGTGAGGTCTTCTACTTTCTGCAGAGGTCAATAAGAGAGTCCAGTAATGGAGGTCCATGATGAGTGGCTTTTTTTCTAATCAAAGTGGTACAGTGCTGATCTATTTTATCATCTTGCATGTTAAAAAAAATCCTTCTGAGCAAGAGCTTACTGTAATATAGCACAAAACAGGTCACGATTGATCCAGGGATTCCTTAGGAGTGTCAGTTCCTATCCCTTTTAAAACGTGATTTTGTTTTTTTCTGTTCTATGTATATTTTTAGTGAGAGCACAATAAATTGCAGAACACTGTGCCAAATGCTATAGATGAAGGATATGAAAGTGAATTGTTTTTGTTGTGAAGGTGTTTTTCATGTGATACTGTTTAAGGACATTTAAAAATCTCCATCTCAGCAATACAGGGAGATTAGCTTTGCCTGGGAAAAAGAGTTTTCAAAACACCTGGTCAGAGTAGCATTTCTTCTCCAGAGAATCAGTGTTCCTCGTGAGCTGACTGCTCTGCTCACTGAAAGGATAAAGTATCTGAGGTACTTATTTCTCCCTAGATTGTTGAGTATTTGTAATAACCTTTGATGATGGAGCTGAGTGAGGGCGTGGGTGTACTTGGCAATTCCAGGGCCCTCTGATCTCTAGATCTTAAGCAACCTTACTGAACCCCAGATCTTATGACACTGAGTCCCATTATTGAAGCAGACTGTGTAGTAGGCATCTATTATCAAAGTTTACCTGTTACCCAGTAGGTGTCATCTGATAAGAAAGAAGACCAGTGGTTTTAATCTCTTGGGATAATCACAGAAAATTGAAGCCCATACTCTTTATTACTGAAGTCAAGATTAGAAACAGACTCTTTGTTTTAAATCAAGGTGGTTCTTGATCCCAACCGTTAATTTGGGTCATTTTTCCTAGTTTGGAGTTGTGGAAAAGAACCTTCAAAACCCCATGTGATTCTGCAGCATTAGATCTGGAGTGACCATTTGGGCAAAGCACCCATGGCAATCCTTTATTGTCTTTTGCATTTCATGGGATTTATTGCAATTAGAATTCATTGTGATTATGCTGTCTTCTGCCCAGTATCCGGCAGCTCTGCTTTTAATTTGGTTAATTTTATTTTCTCTGAAGAGAGAAAAGAGGCACAATTTAATCTTTGCCTCCACAGGCATGTTGAAGTTCATGTGTTAATTCATTCTTGCGCTGCTATGTTAAATACCTTGGGTAAATGGATAAATGGACATGTGCTTAGCTTTAATTTTTTTGCAACAGAAAGATCAGACTTCTGTATGGCGTTGTTGGGTTTCAGAGGCTCTCTAGTGTTTTGGTAAATCTAAATGAAAGTTGCCTTTAATTTTTCCAATATATATAACCATGTGATTCATGCTGCAGATGAAATCGGGAAGCAGTACAGTATGGAAGCAAGAGTATTGCCCAGTTCATTTGTCTTCCTGATCCTTGTACTTTATTTCATGTGTCAGTGTTTACATTACATACTTGTATTTTCTGTGAAAGAAAAAGTTTAATAAATCTTGGCAGTCTGATTTTCCTTTTCTTAAGGTGATATTTTCTCTTTTGCTTTCAGCTTTTAGATCTTTGGTGGAGATTGGAAACTGAAGGAGCTCAACTCTTTCCATCTCCCCTCCTCCCACCCTTCAGCGTATAGACCTGCCTTTGATAGGCCAAATAGCCCAGAATGTTTATTCTGAAAACTCAAGGAAGAAGTCTTTGGGAAACCCAGTGAGGGTTAGTTTTATTTTACTTGTGGAAAAACTAAGCGCAGTAGGACTTACTCAATGTGTCAAAGTTGTGCCTAAGAGATAGTTTCTGAGTCCATCTTGGGTTTTTCGATTAAGAATCTCTGGACTGTGAGAGTCTTAATATTCATAGAAATGTGGATCTAGTAATGTCTAACATTTAGGTAATTTCTCCATTTGTCAGGGGTTGTCAGGAGCAGTAGAACTTTTTTGTGAATGAATTCCTAACATCACTCCTATGCCTTCCACCTTATAGCCAGTAGCTCTAGTAGCCATGTGGTTTTAAACCATCCATTATCAGTTTTCTTCCTATGGGACCCAAAAGGCCCATGAAACTTAGTTTGATTTGTTTCTCCCAAGTTATTTTAGAGAAGGATGGTTTATTAATATAATTCCAGGAGGAGAAGTCCACAGCCTTAATGAATTTCTTTTCTCCTGTCTAGAAGGTCTTCCTTCTCTCTTTTACTCTTACTTTGAGGGCCAGCGTGAGTCTCCCTTTCCTCTATGAAGACTATTTAGACATCATACCCCTACAATTGCTTCCTTTCCTGAACCCTCTTGAGTACCTAATGTCTTTACTAATGGCATAGAATCTTAACACGTAACCCTTGTACACCTCTCTCTCAAGGGCATTGTTGGCACATCTAGGGGCAAGAACCATGTCACACTTCTATGTATTCTCAGTGCTCCACACAGTTCCCTGAACATTTATGTGTTTATTGACAATGAAGAAAGTAAAAAGAAACCTGCAACTAATATACACCTGTTGCTTTCAATTTAGCAGATTTTTAGACCACAGAAAATACAGCAAGTCCTAAGTCCTATAGTACTCACAGGGCAATTTGGAAGATGTGAATGAGGCTCAATATCGTGTATATTTTAGGAATTCTCCTGAAGTACACAGGTTTTCACAGATTCCTCAGAGTACCTTCTAAAAAGAGAGATTGGGTACCTTTATTGAATATTTCTATTATTACTTGATTTTGGAGGGTCAGACTTAGCCCAGGAAACCTGAATGAGTTTGGGGCAGGAAGCCTCGCCTCCAGGTGTGAGGAGGTGCTCCTTTCCTACCAGCTACATGCCCTGCTGGGAAAAGGAAGTCTAACTGCAGGATGACTTTGTGGTGACACATTCAAATTCAGTAATATCAAGTAGCAAATGATTCTTTAAAACTGAAAGCTTTTTTGGCTCTCTTCAGCTGTGGAGTGCAGCATAGACCTGACATGGACACAAATTATAACCAGAAGATTTGATCAATGAAATGAGGGAAATTCAGATAAAGGATATGAGGTTACAGAATTGTAGTAACACAGACAGACTGGGAACTCCTGTTGTAGCTTCTTAGAATAAATAGCTTGTGATTAAGTTGAGAATTGGGTGAAATAGCATTTTACTTGAGTATGAGCTTATTTTTAAAAAGTGTAAGTGAATCTTAGGATACGTTCACAAAATCTTTCAAGGTGATAGGGTTTTCTGTTTGTTTTTGCTTCTGGCCTGCTTGTTCCTGTCTTTACTTGCCTGGAGATAAAAGTATAAACCAGGTGACTCCTGGTGAGCCTAACAGCCCAACGATTGTGTGAGTTCAAACAAACTTCTCTGACAAGGATTTTCCGCAGACCTACAACCATGGATTCCAGCCTTTACCTGCCTTCGAGGGTTCTCCTTGACCTTCATTTGCCTGCAGAACCGGTATTTGGCACCCGGTGCCATTGGCCTGTAATTTGCCTTTTTAGCTCTCAGCTCCCAAGCTGCCAAATGAGAAGGGTGTGCCTTTTGGTCTGTTGGCTTGCTGCTTCAGCAGCACTGTACTGAATGCTGGAGAAGATGTGACATACAGAGCAGTGGTTCTCAACCAGAGCTGCACAAGAGGCACTTGAGGACACTTCAAAGAATTGCCGCTATCTGCTTGACCGCCCCAGGAGTTCTCAGTTAGTGGCCTGAGATGGGCCTAGGCATCATTATTTTTAAAAAACTCTATAGGTGATTTTTCTAATGTCTGCTGCTATTGATCTCAGAGACTGGAAGGCAAACAGTCATACCAAATATCAAAGATAACCAGGCACAGTGGTTGGTGTCCTTTCCAGTTACAACCCCTGGCCACCTAGGCCTCCATCGAGGCCTTGTCCCCTCCCCAGAACATTTTCTCTGCTTTTTCCGGCCTATCAAACCTTACCTGCTGTATCTCCTATTCTCTCTGGGTCCCGCTTTCTGGGAAACAATTAACTAATATGGCCCTGAAGTATGCTAATGGAAGTTAATAATTTACTGCACTTCTCTTCCCTTTGATCCTCTCATCTCAGTACGTTTGAATGACGACACATCTAAAAACAAGGGATGACTAATTTTGGCAACTTCAGACCCGTTCAAGTGCCATTTATTTAATTTATTTATGAGGTGGGAGGAGAGAGTTTGTGCAGGCAGATCCAACCTTCAGGAAGACCACCTGGCCTTTAAGTTCCAACCCTATTTTTTATTTTTTTTAAGATTTTATTTTTCCTTTTTCTCCCCAAAGCCCCTTGGTACGTAGCTGTGCATTTTTAGTTGTGGGTCCTTCCAGTTGTGGCATGTGGGATGCCACCTCAGCGTGGCTTGACGAGCAGTGCCATGTCTGCGTCCAGGGTTCGAACTGGCGAAAACCTGGGCCACCCAAGCGAAGCGCACGACCTTAACCGCTCGGCCGCGGGGCGGCCCCTATTTTTTTTTTTTTTAAGATTGGCACCTGAGCTAACAACTGTTGCCTGTCTACTTTTTTTTTCTTCTTCTTCTCTCCAAAGCCCCCCAGTACATAGTTGTAGATTCTAGTTGTGAGTGCCTCTGGTTGTGCTATGTGGGATGCCGCCTCATCATGGCCTAATGAGCGGTGCCATGTCTGTGCCCAGGATCTAAACTGGTGAAACCCTGGGCCACCAAAGCGGAGTGTGTGAACTTAACCACTCGGCCACGGGGCCAGCCCCCAAACCCTGTTGATTGGCACTGCTTGGCCTGCTCAGAGGAGGACCTGTGGCTGTCGAGAGTAGGAGAATGAAAAAACCATGTGTGTGGGTATTAAGCCCTCCTGCTCAGGATACACTGGGGCGGCCTACTTTGTAGATTTTCTGTACTTAGCTCTGTTTCTTTGAGACAAGTACAGCAGAGACTTTCCCTTAGTCATTCTGCCACTGGTCTTCTGCAGAGCTGCTCTGGAGCTGCTGGTAACCCCCTTGGACATGAGGGCAAAGGTTAATCTCATTTTGAGAGAAATGACCTGCAATGTGTTCACTCAACCAACAAGAAAACACCATGTTTATCACTTAGGAATTAGTCTCGCTTCTTTCTTGTCTCCCTATTAATGATATGTCTCCAAGCCTTCCTGGTATTTCCTATAATATGTTCCCATTTTTTTCTTGCCAGTGAAATATTTGTGGAACGTTATGTAGACAAGGAGTCTGGTTTTACCATGCTACATTTATAAAAAGAATCTTACGATTTTTTTTTTTAACTTAGCCCTTTCTCCCCTCCTTGGGCCTTTTTCTATAATTGTGTTCCCACAGTCTGTGCTTGCTAGAGATAGTCTAAAAAATAGCACCAAAGTTTGAAGTTGTTGCCATGTTTTTTTTTGGTTTTGGTTTTGTTTTACTCCCCACTGTCACTGTTTCTGACTTCCCTAGTGTCCAGCAGAGGGCAGCCTAGTCTCACTAAAAATTTCAGCACTCCTTTTACTCCCGGAATCTCATTAGTTTCAGGATTTGCGGTGTTCTTGGTGTTGAAATTGAAGTGTAAGTTGGAATATCTGAGTAGCATTTCTTTAGACTTTATATCCTTACATCGCACTCTTAAATTGCTATAGTTGCAAAAATGTCCTGGAGAAAACCATGCCCGTAATTTGTGGAGGATGGATCATCCACCACAACAGTGATTCCCTGGTCTGTAAATTATTCATAGGTCAATTCTTCTCAGTTAATTTCAGTTCTATGTGACATGACCTTGTTGGTATTTCTAGGTAATAAAAGATATACGTTTGGTGGAGAAGGGGAAACGGTTACTTTTAGGGGTAATTACTAGCCATTTGCCCATTTTCACGGTTCCCAAAATGAGCAAATTATGTCATATACACAGTCTTAACTTTGCCCCTGCTAACTTACTGATATCATCAAAGGCAACCCAAAGGGTATATGAATGTCCAGGGTTCTCCCTTCCATCAGATGCCAGCACATTATCCACAGTAGCTCAATGAGAGGTATTAGCATTTAGCAGGGGCTCAGCCCTTGCAAAGTAAAAGATCTTAGATATTCTTTGATTGCTTTTCATGTGTAGGTCATGGGGTGAAAAGGAAACATTTGCAGAAGGAAGTAGAATTTGCATTTAAAAGTGTAGGGTACCTACCTAGGCAAATTTAAGCCTTGAGGAACAGACAAAGCCACCTCTTTGATATAGAAGGAGATTCCCTCTATTTGTGTGACACCTGATAGATACCCTCCTTTGAACACAACCTTAGAACTATATGATGAATGTATTGGAGTTTGGGGTGTTTTTTTTTTATTTTGGGGGTTCTTTTTATTTTTTTTTTCTACCCTCTAGATTGTGAGATTTGCTCTGTGGAGAAATCATATGAATAATAGCTAACATTTATTAAGCATTTACTATATGTCAGGAATGTTTCAAGTCGCATTTTTCTCACACAGTCTTTACAACAACCTAATGAGATTGATAACTATCATTATCCTCTTTTTAAAGATGGAGAAACTGATACTCAGAGATGTTAAATGTCTTTCCCAAAATCACCTAGGTAGAAAGTTGCAGACCTGGGATTCAAACCCAAGTAGTCTATCTGACTCCAGACCCTCTGTTTTAACCGTGATGTTATACTCCCTATTTCATGACCTCTTTGAAGTCCAGAGCTCCCGGCCTCCTTTTTTGGATATTATGTTGAGGTATCTGGAATGATTAGATAAGAACAGGATCTAGTCAAAGTTGTTTCAGTTTTTTTTTTTTTTTTTTTTGCCATCTTCTTAATCTGCCTCAGGTAATCACAGCCTGGAGGTTGTCCTAGTAAGGGGGAGTGTGCAGATGATACATTCAGTCTTTGTAGGGGCTTTTCTAGAACACTGTGGGCCCCCAGCTAATTTTAATCACACAACTAGATCAGAAAGGGAGCTGATTTCCTGAAATCCTAGAAGTTAGTGGAAATTTCGGTTTCTGATTACAGTTCCAGCCAAATTTCTGCTGAGACCTGGGTGGCGTGTCCAGGGGGTCTTGGCACTGATTCTTTCTTACTCTCATGACCCTTTTCCTAACAGTTCTGCTGGGCAGATCAGAAAAAGAAGTGGGAAAGAATGCCATCTTCAGGGAACACCACTGGGAAAAGCTTTCAGGGGACCAGGAATATTTTAAGCAATACCTGCTTTTACTAAATCAAACCTCTGTCTAGTTGGAGCTTGGGGACAGTGTCCAGATGCTGAAACTACTACTTATATTGGCTGGGTCTAATACAAGGCATGGTGATAAGGGCTTGCAGAAATAACAGAGAAGAAGGAAGACTGGACTCTCCCCTGTGGGCATAGCAGGGCTAGACAGAGAATAGCTGGCAGTGGGGGCTGTCATACACATCTGTGGATGCCACTGGGAAGGCCAGCCAGGAGGAGGCAAAGTCCAGTCTATGGTGTGGTAACCAAGAGCCAAAAGGTTTGTTTGTTTGAATGCATAATAATTTCCACGGTTTGGAATTCAAAAAGCCTAAATGCAATGTGGTATCCTGGATTGGGTCCTGAAACAGAAAAAAGGCAGTAGTGGAAAAATGGGTGAAATTAAAGTAAATTAGTAAATAGTAAAAACCAAACAAATGAAAGGACAAATGGATATACTGTACACTGAAAATTCTCCCTTCTACCTCTGTTCACCAGGTACCCAGTTACCTTCCCATAATCAATCAATGTGATTAGTCATATGTGTCCTTCCAGAGTTGTTTTTTTTTCCTTCAGATTAGCACCTGAGCTAATAACTGTTGCCAATCTTTTTTTTTTTTTTTTTGCTTTTTCTCCCCATATCCCCCCAGTGCATAGTTGTATATTTTAGTTGTGGGTCCTTCTAGTTGTGGCATGTGGGATGCCGCCTCAGAGTGGCCTGACTGAGCGGTGCCATGTCCGTGCCCAGGATCTGAAACAGCAAAACCCTGGGCCACCGAAGCGGAGCATGCAAACTTAACCACTCGGCCATGGGGCTGGCCCCACAGAGATTTTTTTTTTATGCTTATTCAACAACATGTGTGTGCATTCTATTTTACACAAGTGGTAAGATACTATATACATTGTTCTGGCGCTTGCTTTTTTTTTTTAATCTTAAGATATTTTAATATTACCTGTTAAGGAGCAATCTATAATTTCCGAATATTTTCTGCTTAACTTACACTCCACAACTTCAATAACACTGTGTGCCTTGCTTTTCCACTTAACACTGTAACAAAGGGTTTTTGTTGAGCTGTGTATAGCATCTGGCAAGATAATCAGGGGACTGTCCTAAGAATGTTTTAGCCCATAGTAGGACTCAAAGGCCTAATGCTTTGAGAAAGGTTGTGATGTCTGTTTGATCTCCAGGTTTATTGTAGCTTAAGTCTACCCTTGTGTTAGAGGAAGTACTAATTCTGACTGCTCTTCTTGGGGAACTGGGGGCCTACACGCCTTCAGCATAGGTCTCCAGGTGTTCTCTTTTTGTGTTTGACTTGGGCACCAGATCAGTGAGCCCTTGGTAATCAATAACGTAACTTCTAACGTTTACATGGTGCTTTCCATTTACAAGGTACTTTACATTATGGATCCTATTCCTCACAACAACCCCAAGAGAGAATAAGGTAAGATTTACCCCTATTTTAGCAGTGAGGAAACCTTCTGGAAGGCCTGAGTCAGGTCTTCTGACTCTAAATTGTGTACTCCTTTCATCCTTTCACACCAGTCCTCTTTGTTGCCAATGCTCAATTGACCGGAATGTTTCCTACCTGCTTCTGCTTCCTCAGTAGATAATAACTATTAATGGATAATATTTGAGGGCTTACTCTTGTCAGGCATTAATCTAAGGACTATACATGAATTATTTAATCTTAACAACCTTATGGGGTAAACCTTACAGCCCCACTCTACAGATGCAGAAAGCCAAGAATGAGCGGGGATAAGTTATTTGCTGAAAGTTGCACAGCTAGTCATTGGTAGAGCTGGGATGTCAATCTAGGTCTTCCTGACTCCAGTGTGTACTCTCCTAACCATTGTACATACTGCCCTGAATCAGAACTGACTGTCCCATTTCTTTGAGCTGCTCTTCCCAATAATTCAAGCAAAGTTTTGCTCTGGAAATCCAATACCCTTTTTATATCTAGTGATCAGCTGTGGCGTGAAGGTAGGGGATGAAGCAAGGAGTAGTGATAATCCCTGATTATGAGTTCCATAGCTTCTTCTGATTCACCGTGTGACTCCAGGTAAAGTCTTTTTCTCTTTGTCAAGTATTCCTAGCCATAAAAATGGGGTTAAAATTTTGCCACAAAGCAGAGAAGAGAAAGAATCTGAAAATACTGAGGTGAAGTTGAGGGGAAAATATTTGAGACTCACAGGATGAAGACATTCTTTGTATACACATAAATTCAAAATATCATTAACACCATGGTGAAAATTACTACTTTGCAATGAATTAAGTACAGACCTGGGAATCTGTTTACCAGGGTCATCTTGCTAAATGAAGAAAATTGGAAAATGCCTGCATGTGCCTCAGGTTTTCTGTGCATGAACTTGGCCGTCCACCACTTTCTTGATGGCCTTTTCAATGGGATGGCACTGCTGGGTCTGCCCTGAAAGAACCACCCACATCTAGGTCTCTCTCCCGCACTGGCCTTCTCTCCCGGCGGGGTGACTCTGTGGAGCAGATCAGCCCTGGAGTGAGCATGTATTTGTAAACTCTGCAGACTGTGAGGAAGAGGCAAGCTTAGTAAATGTGAGGCAAGGGGCCGGAGAGCACAACAGTGATGTCATTCACACTTCCTGGGCACTGACCCTTTTCTGTTGTGACACTGAGAGCTGTTACAAGCACAGGAGTTGATGGCTGTTAATCCCATCTGCCTGTGTTTCTCCATACTCTTGGTGCTTCATCTGAAGGAACTGGGCGAATCTAACCTTGTCTTCCCTTGATGCGCTGGATGAGTGAACTATAGGTGGGTATCAGGACTCAGTGCTGAGAATGTCACATTGTTTCCCGAGTGTTGCTTTAAATCCTCATCCTCATCTCAGCTGTTGCCTCTGGCACTCCCTGGTCATTAGTTTCTTCTGTGTGTGGGACATGGAGCAGAGACCAGAAGGAGCACTAGAGAGGAAGAGAGGGTATGGAAACAGCTCAGTGCCACAGTTCTACATTTGTAGTGCTTAGCTGACTTCCAGGAATCCAGAAAAAGAGAGATCATTTTAATCTGGCAAAAACCACAGCCAATAGGGACAGAATTGCTTATTTGTTTTTAATTCTTCTCTCTCTTTCTTCTTCTTCTTTTTTTTTTGTGAGGAAGATTGGCCCTGAGCTAACATCTGTTGCCAATCTTTTTTTTTTTCTTTCTTTCTCTCCCTAAAGCCCCAGTACATAGTTGTATATCCTAGTTGTAGCTCCTTCTAGTTCCCCAACTTGGGACGCTGCCACAGCATGGCTTGATGAGCAGTGCGTAGTTCTGCGCCCAGGATCGCAACTGGAAAACCCCAGGCCACTGAAGCGGAGCACACGAACTTAACCACTCGGCCACAGGGCTGGCCCCAAGAATTGGTTATTGATATGCAGTTGTAGCTATCATTTGCTTTCTCAGGACTGAGGTGGCTTCCAAAGACTCTCTTCAGACTTTCCTTGAGCAGATGCTTGTTTGTTGACAAGGTAATTATTTTTCCAGGTGAACTTTTTTTTCTTTTTTAAAGATTTTATGTTTTGCTTTTTCTCCCCAAAGCCCCCTGGTACATGGTTGTATATTCTTCATTGTGGGTCCTTCTAGTTGTGGCATGTGGGACGCTGCCTCAGCGTGGTTTGATGAGCAGTGCCATGTCCGCGCCCAGGATTCAAACCGACGAACCACTGGGCTGCCTGCAGTGGAGCATGCGAACTTAACCACTGGGCCACAGGGCCAGCCCCTCTAGATGAACTTTTTAAATCAATGTCTTTCAAATGTCATTGTACATTAGAACCACCAGGGGTGCACAGTAAAATGTCCTGCCCTATTCTCGGGGATTCTGATTCAGTAAATCTGGGGTGGAGGCCAGAAATCCACATTTTTTTCCAGTTTTATTGAGAAATAATTGACATTCAGGAATCTGCTTTTTTTTTTCCCCTGAGGAAGATTAGCCCTAACTTAACATCTGTTACCAATCCTCCTGTTTATTTGCTTAAGGAAGATTAGCCCTGAGCTAACAGCTGTGCCAGTCTTCTTCCATTTTATATGTGGGTTGTGGCCACAGCATGGCTGATGAGTGGTGTAGGTCCACACCTGGGATCCTAACCTGCAAACCCAGGCCACTGAAGTGGAGGGCACCAAACTTAAATCACTAGGCCACTGGGCTGGCCCCTGGAATTTGCATTTTTAAACAAGCACCTTAGGTGATTCAGATAGTCAGTGGACCAAAAGACTGTCTTACATTTTGTTCTAGTTTCCATTTGGCCCAGATTTTGAAATGGCCTCTTTCTGCTTCAGTCTGTTTTAATCACTTTCTTTATTGAAGGCTTTATTAGCATCTCCATGTTTACTATCTGTTTCATTCTCACACCATCACAGAAACCAGAGAGGGAACCAGAGGTGGTTAGCTCTATTTTATTGGGGATGAGGGGGTGGGAGGTGGGATTGAGGCATACGGAGAGGTAGGTCACAATGAGTCAGAGACAGAGGTGGGAACTGAAGGCCAGAATTGATGACTCTCAAACCAGGCAATTTTCTGGGGCCTATTTTCTCAGCTTGTGATTTCATATTTAATCATAGTTATTCCTTAGGTGTCCAATTCATTGTGCTTGGGAAAGCAAAATGTATTTGAGTTTTAAACAAAATAGCTTGGCATCAATCAGTGTGCTAATTTTTGTTTAGCATATGGAGGGTCACCTAAGCGTCAGCTAATATCTAGATGGCAGTATGTGTGGAAGTGACTCAACGTGCTGCTCTCTGCCCTTGCTTCCTTTATCATTTCTGAACACTTTTTACATCAAGTACAAGGAAACAGATTTCTCCTCTCCATGCCAATAGGAACCCGCTCTGGTCTTCTAACTGGTAAAATACTAAATCAAAAGACCTCTCAGCTCTGTGTTTGTCAAACTTGTAGTATATGGATCCATTACTAAAGGTAGAAAACACTTGAAAACTCTGTCAACTTAAATTATTTTTATTACATTGTTACTTAAATTTAAAATATAAAGTAGGAATATAATGTTCTTTTATTTATAGTTCTTATACAACTAAAAAACCAAAATAGATTTACAAATTAAATACAAATGAAACCACAAAACTAATACTATTCATGTTAATAAAGTAATTTAACTGTATTAATGTATTTTGTTTAGACTATATTATCCCTTGTATTTTGACTATGGTATTGCCCATGAAACCTCAGCTTCTTGTGAGTTCAACCTGCCTATGCCACCAAGTGACCTCTGACATCTCAGTTTTCTCACCACTTTTCTGTTAGAACTATTGTAAATGTGCAGTCCTGTGATGTCCTGTGATTTGGCTTTCATTTTGTGCATGAAAACACCATTTTCATTCTAAATCCACCTCTCTTCTTTTCTCATTATCCTAAAACAATAAAAGCAGCATTGAAACAGATGTGCAAATGTAGGTACTGAAATCATGTGGCAATACTGGGTTTTGACGTGGTCACCCAAACAATCCAGAATATGCTTATGCAAATCCAAAAAATATTATCTACATGTAAACAAAATTAAAACCCTAGAGAATACATCCATAGACCTAATTTGAAAAATACTATTCAGGTCTACTGGTTCCCAAACCGCCACTACTATCAAATGCCCTATCTACTGTGTTCACTTCCAGGAACCTCATGTTTTAAAAAAAAGTCTCCTAAACTGTATTTATTAATAATTTCACATTTTTATTAATCAGACGCATAGAATTACGATTTCAAAGCTTGTGATCACCATATGTAATCATCACTCTAAGCTGCTTATAGTTCAAAACAAACAAACAAACAAGACAGGACATTTTAGTAATTCTGTGCTGCCCTAACAAGGGTAAATGAGAACTTTCCATTAAGTTTTGTAAGAAAGAACTCCCATACCCTCACCTCCTCCCACTGCTGCCTCTGAGGACTCTTGGAGTTTTAGGAGGCCATTTAGCCTTTCTTGTACAAGTAAAGTAGCCCCTCCACTGCATTTGGAAGGATTAAAGCTTGTCCTAGTTTTGCTTGATTGTTGTACTTCTAGCATGCTAAAGATCTAAAAAATGGGAGGAAGAAAATACAACAGAAGGCACCATTCCAGTACCAAACTGAAAAGAAACACAAAAACAAGAGAGCAGCATGTTTTTAACAGCTTGCATGGAGAAAGCGGAAAAAATATTGACTGGGGAGTTTGGACAGCACTGTTCATTTTCTCTCACCGCCCGCGTTATTTGTCTTACGGAGCAGGAGCCAGATACAATTCTGGCGCACAGGCCAAAGGAAGAGGTGGAGGGGTTCTGTGGAAGCTTGAGGCTAGTGGGGAAATTAGGGCTGGAGACCCAGTGGCTCAGGGCCAGGATGAAAGGAGGGGAGGCGCTAAATCTTTTTTCCTCCTGGCCTTGGGCATCCTCTTTGATCCCTCTGAGTCCTAAGAGGGCACAGCACGGGTCACTTAAGTAGGAGGTCCCTGACCCCTTCAGATCACCAGGAGCAGGATGAATCCCTGCCCTTGTTTCTTTCGGCTGGGGAAAGGACGCAGGGGATCCGTTCGCTTTCTTAGCCCACCCTTCTTCTGGAGTTTAGACCTACAGCTCCCGCAAGGGGGACTGGGCGGGAGCCTTTACGAGCCGGGTAGACACCCGGCTCCTACACCTCCGCGGAGCTGGAGCGCGGGCTTTAGCCCTGCCTGCCTGGGCGCGGGGCGGGGCCAGGGCGCGGGGCGGGGCCAGGGCGCGGGGCGGGGCCAGGGCGCGGGGCGGGGCCAGGGCGCGGGGCGGGGCCAGGGCGCGGGGCGGGGCCAGGGCGCGGGGCGGGGCCAGGGCGCGGGGCGGGGCCGGGCGGCGGCAACCGGCCGGAGGAGAAAGAACATGGCGGGCGCTGCAGGGCCCGGGATCGGCCCAGGGGCAGCAGGGGGAGATGGAGACGATTCGCTATATCCGATCGCGGTTCTAATCGACGAGCTCCGCAATGAGGACGTGCAGGTACTGGGGTCAGGGTCGGGGAGCGGAGGCGGGCCCGGCGGGACGCGTGGTAGGGAAGGGGGAAGGCCGGCGCCGCGGTGGGGGAGGCCCGGGGATTGAAAGAGCCGGCTCGGAGTAGAAACTTGACGGGGAGGAAGGGAGCGACCCGTGAGGGGCTGGGTGCCTCGACCCGACCCTCCTGGGGACCTCGCCAGCACTCCTCTTCCTGACCCCCTGAGGCGTCTGCCCGGCGTCCCACCGGTCCGGGCCGGTCGTGGGAGAAGCGGCTTCCCGTCTGGGCGCCCCTTCCGGGCGGTGCGGAGGGAGCGCCGCGTCCAGCCCTGGGCCGGCCGTCCTTGTGGCCGAGCGGGCGGGAGCGGGGCGGCGCGGGGGCGCCAGGGGCCCTTGGAAGTGCGGGTGAATGGGTGCCTTCCTCTCGGCTGGGACCCCGGCCGGGCTTGCTGGGTAGAAAGAGGGTGGGTTGGCCGATTAACCTAGAGGAGTCGGTGTAGCAGCTCGGGGGGCACTTTTCTTTGAAAAGGCAGGGGTTGTATTCATCCGTTTCACCTGCTTCATCACTGCCGGAGTTTTCTCTCTTTAAAATTGTCTCACTTCCTGGCTATCGTATGTTCTTTCATTCATTTCGCCAGTGGGCCCTTCGGAGTGTTTCTACTAGATCTTCCTTTGGCTGATGAAGCCGAGCTCCTGAGGTTCCTCATAGAATAAAGTCTAAACTGAAGGTTTTTCTCATTCTTACCCGTATGTCATTAATTCACCTGTTTGCAACTTTTGTCTTCTGGGCTAAATCACAACTTTTGGTTTTTTTACTTCGTTCTTTTTTCCACTTTGTTTTTTAAAGCTCCGTCTCAACAGTATTAAGAAGTTATCAACAATTGCTCTAGCACTTGGAGTAGAAAGGACGCGAACTGAACTGCTGCCATTCCTTACAGGTATGTGAATCTTTGTTTAAAGACAGGCATGGGCGTTTCTGTTTTCCAGTGGCTTTCAAAACTTTGATTATTTTTTAGCATTTGTTACCCACAGCACTGCTAAGTACCAAACTGCGCCTGATGCTTTCTGGGCAAAAGGAAACAGGACAGAGCATACTGTAATACTGTGGCCAGACATATTCAAACATTAACTGTTTAGTTAATAGTAAATAATTGATATGGGATTATGAGTTTCTAATTCATTCTGTAAAACAACTAAGAAGACTCTTGAATGAGAAGGAAGAAAAGGCTGTTACAGGATTGTGACAGGACCATCTAGTTACATAGTGAGCCTCTTCCTAGTTTTGTGTGTGCCCAGTTCTGGGCCAGCTGTCCTTGTTGATGAGTACTGGGTTGTTGTCATTTCCAGATACAATTTATGATGAAGATGAGGTACTGTTAGCTCTTGCAGAGCAGCTGGGAAATTTCACCGGCCTCGTGGGAGGTCCTGACTTTGCCCACTGTTTGCTGGTAAGTATATTCCGCCTGCCCTCCTTCTAGAAGTTTTGCAGTATAAATGATACGTTGTTTGGTGATAGGCATATTGCAACATTTTTTTATTCACATCTTTTTATGGATAGTCACAGTGTTAGCTATTGAGAAAATAAATAATGTAGGCACTTTGGGCTCAACCCTTTCTTATTTTTTCTGACGATGAATATAAGAACTTCTTCCTCTTTTGTTTTCTGCCTCTTTAGAGTTATTTGTCAGTTTAGAGGTTGGGAGAAAAAAGATTTGTTTGTTTGGGTTTTTTTCCTTGAAATTGGAAATCATAATTCTCGTCTAGCAGTGTCATGACTTTGGAAATGTTTATTAGCTTTTTGTCTTCGATTGTAAGCATAAGTTTTGCTTCTGACTGACTTTGTGAATTTGGTGAGTTTAGTTCAATTTAGTTGACATTTGTTGAGAGCCTACTATATCAGGCACTGAAGTTACAGTGGTAATGTTAAAGAAGACCAGTGTGAATGGAATGAGGTCTCTGTCCTTATTTATCAACAAATAATTACTGTACAGTGTTAGATGGAAAAGTAGAAGCACATACATGGTACTCAGTAATTGAGAAGAGAAGGAGATTAACTCAGGCTGATCAGGGATGACCTCTTGGGAGATGACATCTGAACCAGGTTTTGAAGGATGACTAGGAATTTCGACAGTTGCGCAAGATGAGGGTGTATCCTTCAGGGCTTAAATACTGTCTGTGTGATCCTGACTTGTGATTTTTCTCTCTGCCTTTCTATGGAACTTCAGATATAGCCAGAGAGAGAGAGAGAAATGTCTATCTCTTTGTCTCTCTCCATCTGCCTATGATTTTTCTACTAGGATGTCAAGCAGGCATTTCAAATTTAACATGCCTAAAACAGATCTTAATTTTCTCCCCAAAATATGCCTCTCCTTTAGTTGTCCCATTTCAGTAAATGGCATCACCGTCTACCCGGTTGCACAAGCCAAAACCCAGAAGACATTCTTGAATCTTCTTTCCCTCATTTTCCACATCTAATCCATTAGTAACTTCTGCAGATTCTCTGTATATTCCAAATCAGTCCAATTTCTTCCATCCCTACTACTACCTGGCTCATCTTTCCTCTAGTCTTTCCAGGCCACATGATCCCTCCTCTTGATTACTACAGTAGCTTTCTAACTATTGCCTTCCACCTCACCCCCACAGTTCACTGTACACCCAGCAGATGGATCACTCTCTGCCGTGGCTCTTAGAAAATCCAAATTTCTGCCAGAGCTTGTATTTTAGCTTACAAAACCTGCCTCTGTGAGCTTTTCTCACACTATGTTCCCTCTTGGTAACCTCATTCCATTCACAGTGATCTTTCTGTTCTTTGAATAGACGAACCTTGTTATTGCCTTAAGACTTTTGCTCTAGGTATTTCCTCTAATAAAATGTTCTTTTGAGCTTCCTATGGCTGGCCCCTTGTCGTTCAGATATCAACCTCAAAGCATCTTCTCAGAGAGGCCTTCTGTGACCACTCAATCTGAAATTACCGCCCAGTCACCCCTTATCACTTCCTCCTATTCTGTTTCTTTACAGAGTACTCATCACCATCTGATTGTTTTCTTGATTAGGTGTTGTCTTCCTCCATTAGAATATAAACTCCACTGGAGCTAGGAACCTGTCTCTTGTTTCTCTCTGTCCTCAGTGCTAGAATACAACAGTAATCATTTACTGAAAGAATGAGTTGCAGAGGCTTGGAAGCATGAAACAGGTTGTGTTGCTGGAGTACAAGTGTTGGACTGGGGTTGGCAGGAGTGGTGGTCGAGGGCAGTAGGAAAAGAGCATGGAGAAATAGGCAGAGTTCAAATCAGGAGACAACTTGTGTGCGATTCTCAGGAGCTTGGCTTTGTCCTGTGGTAGTGATAGAGATTGTCCAACTGTACTGCATGAGAGGAGGTCAGAGAAGGCGGGGAAGGTCTTGAAGAGCCTTCACAAGTAAGAAAGCAGTAATTTTTCAAAGGGCTTCTGAAATACCTCTTAGGAAACCTGAGTACTTTCTACCTCTGCATCAAACCATTTTCAAAATGTCTGTTAGGTAGACTTGCTTCTTCCTTTTGACTCATTGTAATTCTGTTTCATTTTCTTGCTCAGTTCTCCATATGAGTTTTGTCTTTAACATTTGCAGCTCATAGCATATGCTGAATCTACCTAGACCAAATGCAAACCCAGGAAGGGAGAGGTTCAGAGAACATCCTTCAGTTTTCACTGGGCTTTGTCATATTCACTTACTGAGCCAAGTCCAGACCAACCTGTTTGGTCTCTTTGCTTCCCAAAGCTGCAAGCAAGGATTCTTACCAGCTCTGTGCTCTTCAATTAATTGTTTTATCAGAAACTCCTGCTTTATGTCTGGCTCATGGAAAGATTCTGGATGTATTCTGAGAAAAATGATTTGTACTTAGGCTTTTATAGGTTGGATAGGTTGATGGTGTGGAGCTAGTGGACAGGGGTTGCTTGCACTTCCAGAAATGGTAGAATAACACTCCAATGGCCGTGGACTCACTTGCTTGATGAGATGTCATCATGTAATTGTGGTGCCCAGCATTGCTCATGTTTTTGCATTTATTCTTGAAATATACACGATCCTGTCTGAATTTGGCTACGTATCTTTTAAACCTAGTGATTCAGCTCATAGTAATATTAATATTGTGTCAAATCTCTTCCACGGTGTCATTTGTAGACACCATCTGGGAATTGCCATCTGGGACATGATATCTTGGCTACCCTACAGAAGTCGTGTCTTCAGGTTGGACACACCATATGTTATCACTGTGTGAACTGAAAGTAACCATTTGGTGTGGTGTAGCTAACATGGTTACATGTACCACCTCCTTTCAGTCACTTTAAAAGGTGATAATCTGTACGTAAACTGATTTAATAAATTTTCTTCTCTGGTTTTCCTTTTTGGTCCACTCAGCCTCCTTTGGAAAGCCTGGCGACTGTGGAAGAGACTGTGGTTCGCGACAAGGCGGTGGAGTCCCTGAGGCAGATCTCCCAGGAGCATACTCCTGTGGCTCTGGAAGCTCATTTTGTACCTCTGGTGAAACGCCTGGCGAGTGGGGATTGGTTCACTTCTCGCACATCTGCGTGTGGTTTGTTCAGCGTTTGCTATCCCAGGGCTTCAAATGCTCTCAAAGCAGAAATTAGACAGTAAGATATGGTATTTTTTTTTAGTTATTTGGGTTTTGGGAACTTGTTGCTGACAGTTTACACAGTACCCTGTTACCAGTGAGTGGCTGATACAAGGATAGTAGGATTGATGACATCACTTTCTATTGTCCAGTGGAATATACCAGAGGTTTTATCTTTGTCACTTCTGTGAGTAGAAGACTAATCACTGATGTTTGTAAGAGAAAAACCTCTAAAATGTCTTCATGTGTATGTGCGTGTGTGTATATGTGTGTGTTGGAGGGTGTTCAATCAATGGTGTTTGACAGGAAATACTTTTCTTACTTTATTTATTCTAGATGCTTCCGTTCCTTGTGCACAGATGACACACCAATGGTACGACGTGCTGCTGCTTCCAAGTTGGGTGAATTTGCAAAAGTTTTGGAATTAGACAGTGTGAAAAGTGAAATTGTTCCATTGTTTACTAATCTAGCTTCAGATGAACAGGTAAGTTAACTTTTATTATTTAAGGTACACAGATAGGCTCTTGTCCTCTAACATTTTAAGAGTTTCTTTGGAAGTTTTGGTTCTCATGTCAGGATCCTTTTTGCAAATTTAATGCTTATTCTGGCCTGGATAAAGTTTAATATGACCCATCTCAGTGTCTCTATAATTCTTTCTTAACCAGACTATGATTTTCTTTTATGTTAGCAGCTGTTGAAAGGAGGAGTCAGAGGAAACGGGAGCCATAATTAGAAAGGAAGACCAGAGCTGCATTAAGGGGTGACATACCTATGGGAATTGCAGAGGGGATTGTCATTTGGGAGAGTAATATTTCCTGGAATTTTTGACTTTGAGATAAACAAGCATAGCAAGGTTAGGAAGCCTATTTGAGCCTCTGCCTTCTCTATATGAATGTTTAGGATGACTTTGCATAATAGCAATTTTAAATCCAGGGATCTAGATCTCTTTGGTATAGAAATAATAATAACAACAGCAAGCACCTAAATAAAGTACTTAATCTTTCTCAACCTGTTTTAAGTGGTTTACATGGATGAAGTAACTTGGTCCTCACAACAGCCGCATGAGGGGGATACCCCATTTTACATATGAGGAAACAGAGGCACAGGAAATTGAAATCAGTTGCTCAAGGTTGCATAGTTGGCAGTGCTGGGAATGGGATTTGAATCTGGGCAGTTTGTCTCCAGAGTTCACGGCCTTCACAGCCAGGCTGTACTGCTCCTGTATGTGCTTCAGAGGATCAGTCCCCAGACTTCCTGAACTTGAGAAGAAGAGTCCTTTCAGGTTTTCAATTTGCCTGGCGCCTGTGCTAGGATGACTATGTGTGTGCAGGACTAAAAGCACCAGACGCATACTGATGAGTCTCATTTTCAGATTCGAAATCTGAGGGTGGCAAATCTTACTTTCAAAATAATTTTAATTAAAATAATATCTAGAAAACACAAAATAAATATGTAACTTAATGAATTATTATAAGGTAATGTTGTCTATCATCTGTGAAAGGAGACAGGACTTTAACAGCCACTATTCCATAGGCCCTCCGTGGACTCCCCCCAAACACCCCCTCCCCCTTCCACTCTCCGCTCCTCGCTCCCCACCCCCTTAAAGACTAATGCTTTATCTTGACTTTTATGGGAACCACCTCCTTGCTTCTCTTTGCATTTTTATTATTCAAGCATAGTTTAAAACAGTACTGTCCAACAGAAATACAATGTGAGTTACTTATTAGTTTTAAGTTTTTAGAAGCCGCATTTAAAAGAGTAAAAAAAGGCAAAATTAATTTTAATAATATATTTTATTTAACCCAGTATATCCAAACTAATCATTTGAACATGTGGCACTAGCCACATTTCAAGTATTCAGAAGCCACAATGGATAATGGTTACCACATTGGACAGCATTAGTTTAAAATCCTCATTTGAGATTTTGTTGATTTCATTTTCCAGTGTCTAATTTAACGTTTTCTTTTGTCCTCTGCATTTCCTACAAATTGGTAGTTGAATCTAGCGCGGGGGGTGGGTGGGGGTGGGGCGTTGCAAATGTTTTCTGTAAAGGGCCAGATAGTAAATATTTTAGGCTTTGTGGGCTGGAGTTTCTGTTGTAGCTACTCAGCTCTGCTGTTGCAGCACAAAAGCACTATAATAAGTAAACTAACAGGCAGGGCCATGTTCCAGTACAACTTTATTTACAAAACTGACTGTCCTGGATTCGGCCAGTGTTTGCCCCACCCCTGATCTAGAGGCTTCATGAGATTTAGGTTTGATATTTTTGGGGCAATAAGATCACTTCATAGGTGGGGGGTTACTTTTTATCCAGAGGCATGTCATGTCTAGTTGTGGTGTTAGAAGCAATTGATGCTCAAAAAAGTATTAAGTGCTTAATTGTAAAGTATGTGTATGTATATTCCCTCCGACCAGTGATAGAATTGCTGCTCTGGGCTTATTCATTCATTGGAAAAGTACTGAGCACCTACTACGCCATTCTGGTGCTGGGATACAGTGTTAAACAAGGCATAGAAACTCCATCTCTCAGAGTTTACATTTTAATGAAGGAAAACAGATAGGGACCGGCTCCGTGGCCGAGTGGTTAAGTTTGCACGCTCCGCTGCGGTGGCCCAGGGTTCAGATCCTGGGCGCGGACATGGCACCGCTCGTCGGGCCACGTTGAGGCGGTGTCCCGCATCCCACAACTAGAAGGACCTGCAACTAAGATATACAACTATGTACGGAGCAGGGCGGGGTTTGGGAAATAAAGCAGAAAAAAAAAATAAAAAGATTGGCAACAGTTGTTAGCCTACGTGCCAATCTTTAAAAAAAAAAAAAAGAAAAGAAAACAGATAATGGATAAATAAGCAAAATATCAGAGATGAATGCTATGATGAAAATAGAATAGGGTGACATAATGGGGTGATGACAAGGCATTCCTCTAGACGGGCTAGTCAGAAGAAGACTGAAGAGATGACATAAACTGAGAGAAAAGAAAAATACGGGCTATGCCCTTTGCTAGAGCGTCAGAGCTCCAGGAAAAGAGACTTCCAGGAAGAAAGGACACCTAATGTAAAGGCCCTAAGGTTGGAACATAGCGGGTGGAAGGCACTGATAAGAGATGAGATAGGAGAAGACAAGCAGGGGCCAGATCATGGAGGACCTTTAAGCCAGAGTATAGAGTTTGGATTTTATTTTCTAGGTGTAGTGGGAATACACCTAGATTTTTAAGCAGAGATATGACTTGATGTAATTTATATTTTTAAAAGATTCTGTCTTCTGGGTGGAAACTGTAGTCATGTGTCACTTAACATCAGGGATATGTTCTGAGAAATGCGTTTTTCGGCGATTTAGTTGTGCAAACATCATAGAGTGTACTTACACAAACCTATTCATGGTATAGCCCACAGCACACCTAGGCTATGTGGTACTGATCTTATGAGACCACCATTGTACACATGGCCTGTTGTTGACTGAAACACCATTATGCGGCACATGATTGTAAATTGTAAGGTGGAAGGTGAGAATAGAAACAAAAAGACCAGTTAGGAGACTTTTGTAATAATCCAGGCAAGAGATGATGGTGAACTAGGGTGGTAGAGTGAAGATGGAGGGAGTCGGGAGAAAGTTTGGGAGGTGGAGTCAGTAGAACTACAGTTGGATTGATGAAGGGACGAGGAGTCAAGGAGATCTTGATTTTTGGCTTTCGCAGCTGGGTGGATGGTGGTGTCGTTGCTGAGATAGAGAAGATTCTGGGGGGAGGAGCAGGTATGGGAAGAAAATCAGGCGTTCTGGAAGGGGAGTAATTGAGTAACAAATATTTATTGGTATATTTTCCCATAGATGATAGGAGTCCTTTGATTTAGCATCATTTTTGGAATCCAGAAATATCTGTATAGCCACTACCAAGAACCTAGTAATACCTTTTTCAGCCTGGTCATTGAGTGTCAGGCATATAGTAAGTTATTGTTGATCTACAATTTTTTAAATTTGTAATATTTTAGAAAGTGGATGTTGCTGTATCTCTCTGTTGTCTGTATGTATGTGCAATATATATATATATAAAATATACTTATGTACACACATAACACTTAAAATTTTTGTCTTGTTTCTCCTGGGTGCTCAGATGTTTATATATTTTCTGTTTCTATTTACGTATTTATGATTCCCAAATCTATAGTCTCAATTCCTAATTTCTCATTGATTTGTCTAATTGTATTTTCTACTTGCTTAAAGGACATGTAAGTATCACATTGACACTTGGCAGTTATGTTTGGAAAGCTGAGTTCATTAATCCCATACCTTTCTAATTTTTTCTGCTCCATTTTTCTAGGCTTGGCCAGTTGAAAGTTATTCTCTCCTTGGTCCTCAGCATTTAAATCTAACGATTTTTTATTGTTATTATGATGAACTCTTAATTTGTTTTCTGTGTATTTCTTTTTTTTTTTAAAGATTTTATTTTTCCTACTTCTCCCCAAAACCCCCCAGTACATAGTTGTATGTTTTTTTTAGTTGTGGGTCCTTCTAGTTGTAGCATGTGCGACGCCACCTCAGGATGGCTTGATGAGCAGTGCTAGGTCCACGCCCATGATCTGAACCCTGGGCCGCTGAAGTGGAGCGTGCAAACTTAACCACTTGGCCACAGGGCAGGCCCCAGTTTTCTGTGTATTTCTTTCCAAGTCATCATCTCACGCTTGAACTCTTATTCGTGCTGCCCCAAACTGAACGTTTTGAAAACTGAGCTTCCTCAGTGACTCCCCTTTACCCTTATTCTCTTTTTCTGTACTGGTCTGTTATAAACAACTTGTACGAGCATAGTTTTCATTTTATCCCTCAGCAACTTGTTATAGTGAGGTTTTGATGATATCATTAAAATGTTCTCCTTTTTTCACTTTATCTTTGCATTTGCATTTCGTCTTCCTTAATAAAAACTGCTCTCCAGCCAACGTAATTACTTTGCTGTTCACTCTTAGAACGAAGTCGTTTTCTACCTTCATGGCTTTCACATGCCATTCCAGGCAAAGTGAGCAGCTATTTCAAGATGTAAAGACATGAGGCTGCATATAATGTAGTTGTATTTCAGTGACACCCACAGCACTGGCCCATACCGCACACACTGCCCCATGGCTCTCCGTAACAGAAAGCAATTTTCTTCCTTTAGGATTCAGTGCGCCTCCTAGCTGTGGAAGCTTGTGTCAGTATTGCCCAGTTACTGTCTCAGGATGACCTTGAGGCTTTGGTGATGCCCACCCTTCGACAAGCAGCGGAAGATAAATCCTGGCGAGTTCGCTATATGGTAGCTGACAAATTTTCAGAGGTAAAATTATTGCACTGATACTTTTTAAGTACTAACGAAAAAAAACAAAAACCCACAGATTTGTTTTTGTACCAAAAGTTTCTAAATTAATTCTTCTGAATTGGAAGTGCTTGGGGCAAGAACGTATACATGAAGATTACACTATTTTCTTTTGTTCATGTTAATTATTTTGTTTAGTATACATCAAAACCTGTACAAATTCTTTTATAGCTCCAGAAAGCTGTGGGTCCTAAAATCACCCTAAGTGACCTCATCCCCGCCTTTCAGAACCTACTTAAAGACTGCGAAGCTGAAGTGCGAGCAGCTGCCGCCCACAAAGTCAAAGGTTCGGGTGTTCATTGATGTTGCAGCGTGTGTTCGTTTTGGTGCTAGTTTATGCCACTGAATTTGCATTTTTGTTGTAGAATGTGTTTTCAAATAGAAGTGATTTCAGTGTTTACAAAGATTACATTGTCATATAAAGCTACTCCCTTTATATTTAAAACCAAACCGCCATTTTATCTTGTTTCTGTAAAAAAAGGCCTTCTCAGGTTGGATTGGTGTGATACACAATGGCATGTAGATTGACGAAAAAATGCGTTTATAGTAGGAGCCATTTGTCCTCTGTAGAGCTTATTTAGTTAAACATACAATTTGATTTAACTTGAAACTGTTGATAAACCTGGTTAAATTTCTTCATTTGGATCCTTGTAAATGGCTCTATGTAAGCATTATTTTTTTCTGTTTATCTCTTTTAGAACTTTGTGAGAACTTGCCCATTGAAGGTAGAGAAACCATCATCATGAATCAAATTCTGCCCTATATAAAGGTAAACCTAACTTTAGTTTAATTTTTGTTTTACTCTGCCCTATTTGAACGTAAACCTTACCTCAATTTTTTGTTTGTTTGCCTTAAATCTCTTCGAGTTTAAAGGTGGACAAGGGATGAATGGGACAGATATGTTAATATATGACATTGTTATTTATCTCTTATTAGTGCTTTATAATTGTAAAATGCTCTTTGTTGCATAGGTTTATGTTATCTGACTGACTGTCTGAGGAAACATTATTAGCTAATCACTATTGAAATAGTGTTGTCTTTTTAAATGCCTCGGGAAATGGTATGGAAGTTTCTGTTGTCTTACAAAAAACAAAGGCTTTTAATTTTGATTTTATTTTAGGAATTAGTGTCTGATACAAATCAACATGTCAAATCAGCTCTAGCTTCTGTAATTATGGGATTGTCTACAATTTTGGGCAAAGAGAATACCATTGAACATCTTCTACCTCTTTTTTTAGCTCAGTTAAAGGATGAGGTGAGTCTGGCTATAAATTCTGTTGTCTTTGATAGTCAGTGCTTTGGTTTGATTTTGGTTTGGGGTTTCACAAAAATAGAACACAAAATAGAGATGAAGGGATTTTAAAAAGTAACTTATTTTAAACCAGTAACAATCCCTGTGTTTGGGTGTGGGGTTACAAGTTCCCAGAAAATGGGCACAAGGAGCCTTCCATATAGACTTAAAAATATCTGTTCATCCTCTGCCTGATTCCTGCTTATATGTACTGGTTTCTTCTCTTTAAACTTGGTGTATCTTTGTTTACAAAGTTTCTTTCATTTAAATTTAAATGTAATAATATCAAAATTATAATGATAGCTGACATTTATTGAGTAATACTGTGGGCCAGGCACGATCATAAATGCTTTGTGGGTATCATTACGTGTAATCATCACAACAATCTTATGAGGTGTGTCTTATTATCATCATCATTTTACAGATGAAGGAGCTGAGGCACAGTGAGATAAAATAACTCACCCAAGGTCTCAGCAATGGCATATCTGGGATTTGAATGCATGTAATTTGATTCCAGAGCCTGTGCTCTTTAGCATCCTATAGACTTTTCATTGAAAATTCTGGTTAAGATCAGTTACATTTATGTGCTTTAAATTATTTGTGTACTTGGTTTTAAGTATTTCTTCCAAGACTATACTTTTTTTCACCTGAGTCAGTAGTTTCTTATTTTAAAATTTATTTAGCAGTTTTTACTTCATCCTGATAATAGGAGAATACTGGGCAAAGAGCTTGATTTTTATGTGTTCTTTTGGGGCTTGTGTACTTCCAGTGTCCTGAAGTTCGTTTGAATATCATCTCCAATTTGGATTGTGTAAATGAAGTGATTGGCATCCGTCAGCTCTCTCAGTCTCTCCTTCCTGCCATAGTGGAGCTGGCTGAAGATGCCAAGTGGAGGGTCCGGCTGGCTATCATTGAGTATATGCCTCTGCTGGCAGGCCAGCTGGTGAGTATGTGAGCTCCATGAACTGAAGAATAGCATCAAATAGTGGAGTAGATTTACCATGGCATAGGAGGCCCAGATAGCTCCTATGATTATGTTCATTTAGACGCATGAAAGTATGGTCTCTCCTAGTTGCCTGGGGGATGGTTTTTATTTTCATTAGTGCATTAACTTCTAATAAAAAGGTCTTATAGAAACACATTTCACCTCACTACCACCTAAAAGCAAAGCCATAGAAGAATATAATCAATTTCGTGATGTATGTAACATAGATTTTGTGATATTTAATGTCTCGGTGGCTTAAATAGTTAATTAAGAGGAAAAGGGAGTATGGTTTAGAGATAGGTCAGCTTTGAATTTTGCTCAGAGCAGCTTCTCTGTTTGCCTATATTCTGAGCAAAATGTCCCTAGAGAGCACTTTTCCTACATACTGCTTAGAGGGAGTTGAGGAATCACCGTATGGAAAAAGAGTCTTGAAGTTTGTAGTGGCCACCCGTTGACAGGAAGAGCAGAGCTTGGAGAGCCAGGATGGTTTGTTCCCCCGTGACTCTATGCTGACCCCACTTCACGAGTACTCTTGTGCCTGTTTTATTCTCCCTCCTCTGCGCTCTCCCATCCCAGAAGTACTCTCTTTAATTGGGGATAGCTCTATTTCTTAATGTCAGTTTCTTCATCCTTAAGGATTTATTATGATATTAACCAAAAAGGGAAAAAATTAGAGAATTATTAATATCATTGACAGGTATTTTCTTGGGTAAATTCATTTTTACAAATAATCTAGAGATTTCTTGGCAGACTGTCCACACTGCATTTTTCCTACTTATCTGCAGTCTTGTGTCTGGCTCCTGGCCACCCTATTCTCTTCCACTTAACAGGGCCTGGGGCATCTCACTTATGCTTTTCTTTAAGATCTCTATCCAATAAAATAGATTTGTAGTTTGTAAATCAGATCACATGGTATTCCTTTTCTGGCTGGGTCATGAAGTCAACCTATTTGGAAACAAGTGTTTTTTTAGCTTTCAGATCACTTTGGTGTAATATAAATAGACCATCTTGATTTCTAACTTTGAAGATGTATATTAATGGAATCGTCTGTATCCATAGGGTGTGGAATTCTTTGATGAAAAGCTGAATTCTTTATGTATGGCCTGGCTTGTGGACCATGGTAAGTAAATAAGTTAAAAGCAGATTAGTAATAGAAGACTCATGTTTTTGCATAGATCCCATTTTGTTCTTAGATTTTCTTTTTAGAAAGGAATCATAATCTGACCAAGTATTTTGCCTTACCACTGTAGGGGTGAAGAAAGGCTTTGAGTAAGGTCTAGTTATCTTCATCTGAACAAATGTGACATTTCTATTTTTCACCAGTGTTTTTCTATCTTAAATTTTATTTTCTCCATTAAACAATCTCTACTCTGTTTCTTACTCATTCTATTACGTTATTTTCAGACTATCTCTTTTCTGTGTATACTGACTCCTTTCTTATCCCAAGGTCTTCTCCTTGATTATGTCACTGGTGTCTTCTGACACTATAGACTGAGGGACAGGAATTGGAATCAGATGAAAGGCATAGGGGGATAGAATGGCTACTTGGCTTCTTTGAGGTGACGTAGAGAAGGAGGTATACAGTGGCACAGTAAAGGAGTCTAGGAGTGGAAGACGTCAGCTGTGACTTAGGACAGAGAGGGCCCAGATTTCTGGTTATGGTGCAAGGCAGGCGTACTGCCCGCACTCTGGCTGCCGCTGCCTTGATGCTGAGAGGGCGAGCTGCAAGCTCAGGGCAGGGTCAGATGGGACAGCATTTAGAAAAAACCTTTTTAAAATATTTTATTTTCTCTTTGCATTTATAACGTAATTCACTTCAAGGATCACGGAATCTTTTTCTTCCAGTGCCACACACTGTGTTACAAAAGAAGACTGCTACTGCTGCTTATCAAAAATATAAGACAGTAGATGTTTTTTATAAAACCACTTTATATGTTAACTTGTTATCAGTTGAGTTTTTGACAAGGTCTCAGGTCTATGTATCTCCTCTTGTCAGCCAGGCACTGGTGGGTGTGAGGAGCGTCCTCTGTACCAGTGAGGTCCAGTGCCAGGCCCCATGTGCAGACTCGGCAGCTTCAGTGTAGTCTGAGACTTGTTCAGATGAGGGCCCTGGGGGCTTATAACATAATGTTCTCTGAGCTTCGGTTCCATATTTTGGTGGATATGATAGGCATCCTGTTTCAGTTCCACAGCATCTTTCATATACTTTATGTATTGAGTGTATCCCTGTTCATCTGGGGGTCCTTACGCCTGGATGTTTGGGGGGAGTGGGCATATTTGTGTCTGCTTGTACATACAGGTAGTTTTGTTAAGGGCATATTTGGATCATATGGGAGATCATATAGTTAAGAGTGTGAAGAGGGGTGTGAAACAATGTGCAAATCTTGTAAAAGTATATATATGCAGATAATTTCATTGTTTTCAAACTAGATTTTGAAGATTTTTTTCTTGTCCTCTAAAGTTACCTTTGTATGGCTTAATTTTTCTTTTCTTTTTAAATAAAACAAGTTTGGCAAATCATAGAAAAGAAATGTCCTCTTTTTAGAAAAAAAGTGCTTATATTATTTCTGATGCATATTTTAGTGGGAATGACATGTCCCAGCAGATTATTCTACACTTTCTTTGAAACCTGGCATTCTAGATTTATTCTAGATTTATTTTGAGGAGCTTTTAAAGTCATAATGTTCCACAAAGAATTAAATTCCTGACACCCTTTCTATGTAGGATTGCTCTGTCTATGCAAGTTCTTCCTCTTTTCTCTGATTTTTTTCTTCCAATTTGGGAGCAAGAGAGACTTGTTTATTTTTCCGTAGCAGAATAGTGAAGCATTCTTTAAACCAATGAAATGTCAGGTCTGAAATTGTCTCATACTTAGTCACACCAGTTTTTTGTTGTTTTGTTTTTGCATTCTACATAACTGATATGTAGTGATCACTGATCAATTAAATTTTTTGACACTGTTTTCCTGATTGTTAGACTACTAAAAGAATATTGTGAAAAATCTCGAGAAGTATAAGGAGGAAAGTATCACTCACCCCCCTCCCATGGTTGAGTGGACAGTGTTGATCAGAGGGAGGAATTTAGAAGGAGAATTTATTTTTTATAGGAGAAAGGAAAAGTTATCAAAGTCAATGAGCACATAGTGTGTTAGACATTCAGAGGAAGCTTGCAAGTCCAGCTAGACCTTGAGGGGAGAGGGAAAGAGAGAGACAAAACAAGGAGAGAAAACAGGCAGAACTGTGGAATGGTTTGCATTCTTTGGCAACAAAATTGAGAGGAGCCAAGAACATAGTAGGCATCTGGCCAAGGAGAGTGGAGTTCAGTTAAGACTTGGGTCAAGGCGGAGTGTGTTTGCGCTCCGTCTCTGGTTACTCTGGCAGCGAGGTCTCTTCCTATGGTAATGGCATTAGGATGAGAAAAACCTCAAGCAAATTAACAAGGAGAATGAGAGGAGAAGACGCAGGAGCTCTAGCTGGCTCCACCTTAGGGGGAGGAGATTGTGCCAAAGACAATGACTGAATGCGAGGGGAGGAAATTTGTATATGGGTGGAACACTTGACTTGAGCTTGCTCCTTAGAGCGTGCTGGTGGATAGTACTGACAGGTTGCTTCTCCCATAGACTTTGGTCAGGTTGCATGCTGGTAATTATATAGTTCCTTGGCTATGCTGTCTTGCTGTTCTCATCAGTGGCATTGCCAAAAAGGATCTATAAACTGGGAAGAGTTGGGTATTTCCTGTCCAGAAGCCTTGTATAAACTGTCCAGGATCAGGGCTGTAGCTTGGATAGCTATCCTTGCCCATTCTATCACCCAGGAAGGTTGGGCCTACCTGGCGAGAGAAGTAAAACAAGGAATCAGTGCCCACCACCCAGGTTTATTACCTAACCCCAAATTTTGAGTCTTATTGGACCTGTCTTTGTTCAGTGCTGTATATATCAACTAGTTGTTGAGAAGATAGTAGCTCAGGCCTTTATTATCCACATTTATGATGTCTTTGATAAATGATCTGCTAGGGAATTGTTAGATGCTAAAGTAGGTGCATTTAGACACAGAAGACATTGACGTGTTTTCTCAACATAAACATTTTTAAGGGAAAAGAGGCAAGTTGGTCTGAAGTCTTTATTTGCTATTGTGTAGATGACCACAGTGACCTCTGAACGACCTCCTTGCTGCCTGGGTCTTCTCAGCTGTTCTTGCTGCTGCTGGAATAGGCTTGCTAAAATACCACATTGGTCATTGGGTCACAACTTTGCTTTAAAAACCCATCATTGTTTTCTTTACAAAGTCTAACTTTAGCCTTCAAGATGCTCCGTGTTCCTGGTCCACCCTAACTGTCCAACCTTGCAGTCTCATAGATTTCAGTTTTTTCCTTTGTGCCCTGGATAAATTTTTTTGCCCTTTCCAGGAATTCCTCCCTTCTTCTATTTACACAAATCCTCCTAATCTTTGAGGCCCACTGCAAGGCCTTTCTTTCCTGAAGCCTTCCTAGACCTCCCTTATTGTCTCTTCTCTGAACTCCATCTGCCCTCACGGTCTTCACCAGACAATTTCATACTTCGTGGTAATGAGTCTTGTACCATGTGGCTTCTTGGAGTGCATCAGCTTTCATTTCTCTGACAGTGTACGATTTTTGAGGGGAAGTGTCTTACGTATTCTTTCTGTAACACATAGCACGTGGTAGGCACTCATATTCATTAATTAATGACGCCTATAATGAGTTCCTCCTTTTCCTTGGACATATTAGACATTTTGAAACTATAATAAGACTAAATCAGTGTATTATTGGTCATAGCTGAGCCTGTTTCCATTGCAGTATGACTGAATTTGGAGTCTGTTTGCAGAGTTTTGGTTTTGGTCCACCTTTGATGATAATGTACATAAACTGTATTGTGCTTGTAATGTAAATAGCATGACGATGTTTTCTTCACCTCTTCTGCAGTATATGCCATCCGTGAAGCCGCCACTAGCAACCTCATGAAACTAGTTCAGAAGTTTGGTACAGAGTGGGCCCAAAATACCATTGTTCCCAAAGTGTTAGTAATGGCAAATGATCCTAATTACTTGCATAGAATGACCACTTTATTCTGCATTAACGTAAGTATTACATAGCTATTATTGCTAAGCTTAGGTGTTAAAGCAGTTATTCAGGACTGTATTTCTGAATTCTGTGTGTTTTGTCTTCTATTTGGAATATATTTCTTACACTGATTAATTTGGACAGTTAGAAGATGAGAGAAAATGTCAGTTTTTTAATTCATGTTAAAATCTACAGTAGTCAAGTCAGTTGTGAATTCTGGTTTAATTGGGACTCTTTGAATGCTACCTGGTATATCCTTTATTCAGATGCGCAAACTAGAAACATTTTCCTGTTAGTCAGTTACTTACTTATTAAATATTAATTTGTCTCTTTAGATTTTGGGGTATTTTAAAAAATAAAAGTGTTTTAAACGTGCCCTCTTATTTCTTTTTCTAGGCACTGTCCGAAGCCTGTGGTCAAGAAATAACCACTAAGCAGATGCTGCCCATCGTCTTGAAAATGGCAGGAGACCAAGTAGCGAATGTCCGTTTCAATGTGGCCAAATCTCTACAGAAAATTGGACCAATTCTAGATACTGAGTAAGATTTTAGTTTATTCAGTTGTTTTAAAAGTAGATTGAAGTTTTTACGTTATAGTGGGGAATAATAGCCAAAATTAAATTCAGTGGTTTTCACTTTACCTAAGATGTGGCTTTGTATAAAGAAAATAATAATAAAGTAATTTAACAACTGTTTTTGAGGGTGTCCACTTTGACTTTTATATTTAAGCTCTGTATATGTGTAGATCATTGCCTGGAGCTAATTCTGCTGAGAACTTGAGAAATTATTTAGTACTTGTCGAGTTTATATTATAGGTATTTTAAAGTACTCTTTTATTTTAAACTTTAAAAATTACCATAGAGCATATATACCATAGAGCATTTCTCTGGTCCAGAAGACTGCTGCTCACAGATAATACTGTTGGATTTTAGGGCTTTGCAGGAGGAAGTTAAGCCGGTACTGCAGAAGTTAGGCCAAGATGAAGACATGGATGTCAAATACTTTGCACAGGAAGCAATAAGTGGTATGTCTTTTTGATTTTGCCTGCAGCTTTTGCTTGGGTTAAGAGGGTGTGAATGATGTTAAGTGGCAAGGCGATAAGCATATGGGTGACGGGGAGGGAGGTGAGCTCCTGGAATGTGTGTGCCTCTTTGCGTAGAACCTTCTTGGCCCACCATTAAGCAGGCCAGTCTCTCAGTTCCGTGTCTAGGGCTAGGTAGGAATACGATTCTTACTGGTAAGAAGAGTTTTTCATTTGAATTGTAATCAGTTTTTAAAGTTTAGCTTTTGGTTAGCCTGGCAGAATATCACGAAACTGACCGTAATAACAAGTTCATAGTGTCATGCTTTTGGATCATTGTTGTCATGCTTAATAGTCACATAGATAGTTCATGAACTTTCTGTACCATTAACTTGATTTTGTTTGGAATTTTCCAGTGCTTGCGTTGGCATAATGAGGAACAGGAGGGAAAAGACTTACTAAATTCTTATCACAGATTTCTAGTCAGTGTGTTCTTAAACTGGGTGGAGAAAAAATGGAGAACCTTCAAGACCTCATCCAAGCAAATGGCAACAACAACTTAACGAGAAATCAAATTTCGGTGACTTGATTCTTTCTAAAGATGAAATGGGATTGTTTTTTACTCGTCTCCCTTGTTGGGATAATAATATTTAGAACCATTTTTGTTGTTTGTGACCAATTCCTGACACTTGATACAGTCATTTCTTGATTGTCTCCTAATGATTTATCTGGTACTATCTGGGCTCCTGCATCCTCACTGTTTAATCAGGCCTCAGCCACTTAATATTCCCGACCAAGTGTGGATGAGTTTGGACCCAGACATGGAGTGGAGTGATTCCCTTGATGTTTACATGTGTCTGTGTGTCTCTCCGTCATTCCAAAGTTGAATGTACATGGTTTAGAATAACTTATTTTATAAACACTCTATTTGGGAGACACATCAAGATTTAACTGTAGTGAAAGCCACATTTTTTTTTTCCTGGATAATGATGGTCTGTGTCAGTGCCTCACATGAAGGGGAATGTGAAAACTCAGGGTTTATGTATTGGTTGCTTGGGTTTTTATTTGCTTGATTTTGACTGTAATCATGTCATTCAGAAACCTGAAGTGCAGACGCATCTTGCTGCTAACGTGTGATGTTGCAACCTAACTGAATTTCACCAGCTCTCCACTGTGATTGCATTCCAAAATTCTCTCTCTCCATCCCCTGAGAAACTTAAAATTTAGTGCCTCCCAATAAGCAGTAGTTGTACTGTTGCATTGCAAGATTGCAGTTTTGTATTTCTAATGAGTAAAGGAACCACTGGTATAATCCTGGGAGCACTTCCTGCTCTTTACCTGGCTCTGCTTCCAGCTGTGTGAACATCTGGTCTTTGCTACATTGTACTTTCCAAACTGAAGTTCATTACTAATTCTTTTGTATGGGTGATGTTGGAATCTAATCATTTGAAATGTTTATTTTTCTACCTCTACGGTAAAACCTCATTAATTTTTCCTAGAATTTGATAATGAGTTAAGCTAAGGGTTTGCTGAAGTGAATTAACAGTATGTAAGGAAGCCTGTTGTGTCTGAACTACTTAAACAGTAATTAAACAATATTCAAGCTCTCTTTAAAAAGCACCCCTTTACTAGTTGATATGCCAATTACTAATCACTCTTTTCAATTATATTAAAATGCCTTCCATGAGGATCTTTGAGGCCACATCTTTTTTCACATGCATACTTACTCTTTATCCCTGGAATATATACATATGTATTTCATGGAGAATTTAAATATTTTTTTAAATGTTTATTTACATTTTTCACCTAATCGAACTTGCCTTGTCCTAATGAATTTTAATTAATGAGGTTTTATTGTACCTTCTTTTTCTCTCAGCGCATCTTGCTGTGTAGTTTGCTTGTTTCCATTTTGGTTTTTGAATTCTTTCGTTGATTCACAACTCTTTTTTAAACCCAGGGAGCCCTGTTCTGTTTTGTGAAGGCCCAAAGACTCCTAAAAAAACTTTGTACATTAAACTGTTACATAAAACCAAGGCTGACCAAATACTTTCAAGTTTGTCTTTCCTTAGAAAAACAGAACATTTTAAATCAGAAATTATCTGCCTGCATTTAAAACTGCCAAATTATCTTATATTAAGTTTCTATTTTATTACTTTTTAGGCTAAGGATTGAATATTTTCCTAAGCAAAAATCTTTTCTGTGTTCTGATTTTAATAACCTATTATGATGTGAACATTTTCATTTTAGTCTCATGGCTCTTTCTATGTTTTATCACCTGCAGGTTATGTTCCTCCTTTGAAGTGCACATTTGAGAGACTGTTGTCTTGATTCTTGTAATGAATATGCACAACCATTGCTTCACTCTGGGGCTGGAAGTGCTGTTGGTTTTGACTGCCCGTGTGTTCCCCACCCCCACCCCCCGGGGAGCCCTGTGGGTTGGCCTTCCCCCTAAGACTGTGGTAAAGGGGAGACAGGGAGCCCTGCTTTCTCAGGCCTGGGTCAGAGAGCTCAGCAGGGCCCAGTCTTTTGGGTGACCCCTTAGAGACTTCATTGTTTCTCTCTGACTTAAACAGGGAATCCTTTTGTTCCTCCTCAGAAGAATTGTTCTTTGGCTCCTAACTTGGTCATTTTCTCCCTGGATTAGTTTTCCTATTTTGATGTCACCAGAATGTGAGCTCCAGGAGCTCTGTAAGGGCAGGGATTTGTGTCTGTTTTGTCTTCTGCTGTATCGCCAGCACCTCGGTGAGTGTCTGGTGTACTCAGTAGGTGCTCAATAAAATTGTGTTCAATGAATTTCTGAAATCTGTCCTCTGAAGTGTTGCGTGCATGGAACAAGTCATCAAAGGTACCAGACTGCATCTCATTCTCCCATCAACACAATAAAAGCATTTGAATGCTCTTAAGAAACGAGCTTTATGTGGCTCTTGTCAAGTCCCCCATCTTAGGCAAAAGTTGCCTGTGGATATGTACGATTACCTGGAATGTATGTTGTATAGTTTTTCATCTAGGCAGTTTTCATCAGTTTGGTCGATAGGAGAGTCAAGCAGAGACATACATGCAAGTGTATGCCAATAAAAATGTCTCATCAACAATGCAACTCACCTTAGTGTTTCTAAGATTTGTGTAGAAAAAAATCACCCCTCACAGGTTTAAGAGACCAGATCTTCTTTATGCTGCTGAGAAGATACGAACCTGAAGATGTGTCCTGTTTCATGAGAACAAACAGGTTAATGTGAGGTTTCTAATGAGGCTTTGTCAAAATAATAGTTAGCCCTCAGCTTGGGTAAGTACCACAGGTTGGCCACTGTGATGCAAGGCCCTGGGGGTCTTTGCTGGACAACTGGTCCTGCCTCAACAGAGACAGCAGCCTGACCTTTGAGCTGTCTTATCCAGGCATCCAAGAGACTTGCATAGACCTTCAGGGGAACACACATGTCCCTCCTGACCCAGTGGTTAAGCTATGGCAATGCTCTCTTGTTGCAATTTTGTTATTAATCGCTGTGTTGTCATGGAGTTGAAAGTCTGGTGCTTTCCTGTAGAAGTCACATTGGATCCAGCCCCTAGGGATGGCAGGGCAGGTGGCCAAACAAGTTGGGTGCTTGTCCCACCCTCTGACTTACATTCCTCTGGCAATGCCTTCCACTGGCACTCTTCCTTACAGCCTCCTAGTACTCCACTGCTTGGATATAAAACTGGAGGGGGCGGGAGCTGTTACCTGCGCTCCTTGCTTTAACAGATGAAGCAATTGTGGTCTGATGTTATGTAATTGCCCTCTGATTCTCTTGTATTCCTGTTTCCATCCAGTTCCTTGCTTCTCTTTCCTGTTCACTCACATGTCTTCAGTCCTCTTTTGTACCTAGAATAGTCTCACTATTCCCCATTTGCCTCCACGAGCCTGCTGTTTCCAGGAAATTACATAATGTTCAGTTGAGATGGAAATCTTCTGGAGGATGAAGAGAGTTTAATTACTCATTGGGTAGAAAAGCCAAGTCATTTCTTTCTCCAGAGTTGTTCTCTTAAACTGATATTACCAGTTCTGAAAGGAGTCAGGTCTTTTCTGTCTGGTTTGGGCCCTGTAGGCTGTCAGTGACCAAGATGGGGAGCACCGAGCTGGCACCGTAAGGCCCAGTGGGAGGCACTTGCCATGGCTCTTGAGGGAAAGGCACCTTCAGTAAGGTCCTGGGTTGAACTAGCTTTCTCTGCACAGGGACCTGTGTGCTTCCCCACCTCAGCGCTGCAAGGGTAGGGCATCCTGGCTAGGGAGGCAGGTGGGCTTAGGAGGGCTGGACTCTGGTAAGGAACAGTTACAATGCCACTGTCTGTATCTCTAGTGGTGGCCCAAAGGCTAGGAAGCTAGATTTTCCTGTGAAGGACAGTGATGAGCCCAGCGTCCCTGGGGCTGACAAGAACCACTTCTGGAGACCCAGAGGGCCTAGAGAGGACACTGGGAAGGTAAGTGCCCCAGACACCCAGGCCTGAGTCCTCCCCTCTCATGGGCTGAGGGGTGGGTGGAGGGCAGCCAGCATGGCCTCGTGCTACAGGAGGCTAGGCAGAGAAGCAGGACCTCTAACTCCCTGAGGGGACAGTCAAGTTTTTAGGGCCAAGAGAGTCTATTTTTAAAGCCTGTTGCTGTTTCTTGTCCTTTGTTCTGGGAATGCTCTCTTAGGAGTGGGGTGGGCTTTCCAGAGCTCTGTCACTCCTGTGGTTTGAAGACTCCCCTCCCCCGTCAGAGACAGCGAGGCCCATGCAGAGGACGGGTGCTTTGGTGAAGAGTTGCTTGTAGAAATGGGCTGTTCCCACTTACCTCTCAAAATTTAGACAGTTTTTATTTGCTACAATTCCTCTCAGTCATTTCTATTCAAGTAAAAAACCATGCCTGTCAGTTTTACTGTGTAATAGACTGAATGTTTTACAAGCCCTATTTGATGCAACTCTGGAGAAGTTCAGCAATTGGGGCTGGTGCTAGCCACTGCCCTGGAGCTATTACAAAGGCCATAAATGCGCAGAGGCTCTTGGCTGCCCTGTGCTGACACCAGGCTGCGTTTCGTTCATTCTGAAGATGGCATTCTCACCTGCTCCAGTGGGTTTGCTTGGTAAAGATTCTAACATCAAAGTTTGCCTTCTGAATCTTCATGGCTGTTCCTTCATCGTATGTGAATTGAGGCTATGAGAACTTTTCCTGTTGTCCCGGCCCTAAGCTGCGGTCTTTCATCTTAGAATGTTCTCGCCTTCCTGCAGGGCCGCACACTGTTATCCCAGGGCCTGAGCAGCCAGGCGGGTCTGGTTTGGGCAGCTTTGGGCTGTTTCTGCAGTGGCTGCACTGCAGGAGGAAGTCCTGGGGTCACAATGCCACTCACAGCCTCAGCCATCGCCTGGGCCCTGACAGATGCCTGGGGTGGTCAGTCCTTTACGTCCTTATGTCTATTTCATAGAACTTGGTCTTAGGGAAGACACCTTGGCCAAAGGACTGGGAATAATAATTATATACTTTTAAGCCTAAACCATAGACTTCCTTGGGAAGAAAGGAGTTATATTTTCCTACAAATTCAGGATCAACTGGCCATGCCATTAAATGATGGTATGCCTCTGGCCAGAGCATGGAACAGTTGATGAGACTGCTCATGGCAGACTTACTCAGGTATGTAGGTGACCCCGTGATGGCCACAAGCTGTGGTAGCTGCTGTTCCTTGAGCCTCGAGCTCGGTAACTGTGTGCAGGCACCTCGTCTCAAGCACTTGGCAAATCTCTTCTTATCCTCACAACAACCCCGAGGGGTAGTGCTGTCAGCTTTGCTTTTCAGGTGGCTGTGAACCTCCCCCGAACCCTGTCATATCTACTGGGGGGGTCTTTTCCAGCTGTGGAGGCCCGCAGTGCTAGGCCTCTGAGGCTGCAGATCATTTAACCCAGAAAAATCCCCTGCCCCGTGACTCAGGGAGCCCTCCCTGTGTTTGTTTCACTTAAGGAAAATGACCCGAGGGTGAGATGGAAAGGGAATTGGCTGTTGCCAGGCAGAGCCCTGCGTGTCAGGGGCCAGCAGCCAAGTGAGTGATCCAGGAAGTCATCCAATTGCAAACCAGACATTGTTCTTAACCCTTCACTCACTGTCTGGTGCAGAGCAGTCTCACCCATCTGCCCAAATGGGGTCAGAGTGAACCTTGGCTGCTGAGAGCCCTGGGAACTGTCCTCAGTTCTGGGCTAGGCTCTGGGCCCTGCGGGAGCTATTTAGCATCCCCAAGCTTGGGCCTGCGACTTGATCCAAGAGAGAACAGCCCCAAGGGGTGAGAGCCAGTTCCTTTTGGTGAAGGAAAGGTACCTGCTTGGTTACTCAGAGACTGGCCCTTGGGGTTTGCAGAGCAGTCTGTACTCTGGATGTCGCACGTGCCCCACATGCAGGACCTGCCAGGAAGGAGTGTGGCCACCTTGCACTCCCTGCCAGCCCTGGGTCAACTCAGCTGCTCCTTCCTGGTGGTGGCAGACAGGTGGTCTCCCCTCCTAGTCAGGTGGGACTGCCCTCCTGGACGGTCCACGGGTTGCTCTGACGACAGGGCTGCTGACGGGCCTCTGCCAGGCGAGGGTTAACAGAGGATTTGTTTATTGAATCACGAAGAAGCTGTCACATGATTTTAATCAAAACACCATTTCCCTGACAACAGTGATGTCAGTCTTGTTATTGCAGGAAGGAGCAGCTGTGAGGGACAGTCATTCTCCACCCCGAGCCCAGGTTTGGAGACTGAAATCAAGTGAAGCATCCATAAATGCAGGCACTGATGTACCGAATGCACCCTCCTTTTCCTCTTCTCTCTGTGCGAGCAGTCTGTCTTGCACAGACACTGGCCGGAGCCCGGCCCCTGCACCCGGAGTCTGCTGAGATCTCACCTTCTGCACCCCTTGCTGCTTCTAACTTGTTTCTACTTCTGGTTTTTCCAGTTTTCCTTATTTTCCCCAAACTCAGAGTCGTTTGGGCCCCTGGGATCTCTGGCTTCTGCCTTCTGGCATCCGTCTCTCCTCCATGTTCTAAACCAGCACTTGCTGGTGAACCAGGCAGTTCCGGCTCGGCTGAGGTGGGGGCCATTCTGCAGCTCAGGAATCCCAGCTCTTTCAGGAGCCAGCTTCCTGGGGGAGGCAGGGCTGCCTGTCCTGTCCTCGTCCCTCCTGACAGCAGGTTAGGAGGGCCTATGTGCTGCCGGAGGGTCTCCAGGGCATTTCTAAGGAGCTTGGCTGTGGATGACTGAAGGGCGGGAGCTCCTCCAGGGCCAACCTCGGGCTGGGGGATTAGTTCTCTTGAACGAGAGGTCTGTGTGCATCTCCCTGAGGGCTGGCAGCAGAGGTCAGTGCGGGGAGGTCAGCACTGGGCCGGTCACAGGCCCAGCCAGAGCCGTGTTCTCCACTGTAGGGGCTAGGGGCTCGAGTGGCTGTCTGCAGAGAAAGACCTCCCAGGCCCTGCAACGCTTCTCCACCAGGAGCTTGGCCTAAAAGTTAGAGATGGATAAGACAGGCCTTCTAGGTGGGACCTGGATTCTCGTGGATGTTCTTATGTCTGTGGTACCCATGGCTGGCGCTGCCCAGAACTCTTCACAGAAAATAAAGACATCCTGGGCAAAGTTCTTGGTTCTCAACGTGGAGCAGGTGTTCAGAAGAGGGCACCCACCCTTTAATCTGTGAAGAGATTTCACAGGCACCAAGCAACCGTTTTCTCTGTCTGGTGTTGGGACAGTCAAGAGTTAAATGAAAGCAAGACAGGTGGAGGTGAGGTACGCTTTCTTGGTGGGCAGTGCTATGTCAGGCTGCTCTGGACTCGCACAGTAGCCTGCAAGTTAAGTCAGCCAGTCTATGTTCCCAAGTTACCGTGGGGAATAATGAGCCTTTGCGATGATTTGCTCAGGTTAGTGGCTGGGCTGGGAGTGGTGCCAGGAGCTGAGGACTCAGTCAGAGGTTCTTTGCTGCCTCCCAGGCTGTTCCTGGCAGAGAATGGGAAGGCACCACCATGCCCGGGTGGCCTTTCTGGTCAGGGTGGCTGTTCCAGGGGGTGGGCTGGGGGAAGCTTGGCCCGGCTTTCCCAGCCTTGGTCCTGGCCAGGCCCTCCTTGCCAGGCCCTTTCATCCCTGGGGCCTCTTCCAACTGCCTGCCTGCCCTTTGGCCCCCTTTGTTGGCACAGGGACCCTGCTAAACCTTTGGGCTTCTCTAGTGACCAGAGGTCAGTTCTAGTGGGTCCCAGACAAGTCAGCTGAACTGTAAACCCATCCTTCGCATGGTGTGCTTCTAGGAAAGCTCTGGGGGGTTTTCCCTCAGTTCAGTTGTGTCCCACTTGCCAACCGTGCGGGCGGCCCTGGCATGGTAATGGACTCCTGAGGGTCAGAGTTCTCAGTCAGGCCTCCTTTGGGGCATCTCAGGCCCCATTATTCTCTCCTCTTTGGGGAGTGAGGAGAGAGACTGAGTCAGAAACTCTGAAAGCCTGCCTGATGAAGAGAGTGACTCGATTTTCCCTTGGAGAGGTCAAATCCCCAATGCCTCATTTCTTCTGGGCCCAGATTTTCTGAGCTTTCTGCCTGGCCAGCTCTTGGAGGTTCAGCTGCAGGGGATCCGCTTCCCATGGTGCGGTGAACTCCCTCGCCTGATCTGGGCTCCTTGCTTCATGGCTTAGCCCTGCACCTGCTTTGCCTGGGCTTCAGACCCTGCCAATTCAGACCAGCTCTGAGTCAGTCCTGCTGGGGAAAGTCCCCTAGAAAGGTACCCGAAGGGAGGTAGCAGTGCTCCCTAGGGGTATTTGCAACTGCAGCTCCAGAGGAGTTCAGCTGCGCTGGGGGGCTGGGACGTCCGAGCAGGAAAGCTTGTTCTAGTGGAATGGCTGGAGACACACGGCAGGCTCCCCACTAGGCCTGGCCTGGCTTTCGGGTTTGGCCTCGGTGGTTTGTGGTCATAGCTATATACCTGGGCGGGCTGCCAGTGAACCCTTCACTTCAAGACCCACATTTGCCTCCCAAAAGGACATCGTAAAGGATGAAGCCGTGTGTAGGTATGCTGTCCCTTCAGAGCTGCTCAGTCTTGTCAATTATTTGAAGTGACATCACTGCTGAGGCTGAAACGAGGACAGAGTCATCTCTCTTCAGCCCCCTGGGCAGAGCAGCTGTAGCCTGTGCAGGTGACATTTATTTTGCAGCTACGTGGCACCCAGGATTTAGTGCACAAAGCCCAGAACTTCCTCCCATGGTGTGCCGGGGCTGCGGGCAGAGCACAGGGCTCTCTCCCTTACCTGGATTCCCCCAGGGAGGGATTGGAACACTCAGCAGGGAGAGTGCCGACAAGAACTGGAACTCTGAAAAGGCCCAAGGGGTTGTGCTCTTTCTCAGTCAGGGGTTAGAAACCCCTCTAACCCCATGAATGGGCCTCAGGGAGTCCAGAAACTAACTCCTCCCCTGAAATTATCTGTCCAAGGTTGTATGTCTGTGTACATGTTTCCTGGGAAGAGGGTCCAAAGCTTTTATCAGCATGTCAAAGGGATCTGTGAAACCTCAATTTGCGAACTAGTAGGGTAGAAAGGAGCAGATGGCCAAGAACGGAACCTTGGGGCTCTGTTACTACCCTGCCTGGGAAGGGCCCTGACTAGCGGGGACAGGTGTGCTCTGGTGAGTGGCACTGCAGACGCTGCCTCCTTTTGGAGTGTGGGCACTGTCAGCGAGCTCTAGGCCCTGAGCCCTGCCAGGCAGAGGAGTTCAGGTCTCCCTGGCCCCAGTCTCTTCCTCTACCCTGCGCTGAGCCTTTGGCTCATGAGAGCCACAGAACTGAAGGATGTTCTGGATAATGTGGAGGTTGCGCTTGACTGGCCGCTGAAGTTCCGGCCAGTCTCTGCTGGCAGGCCTGTTATTTTTGCCTGGACGCTGGACGCTGGGGTTGTTTTTGGCAATACAAATAAAAATGATGGAGAAATTTGGTGGGAAAGGGCAAAGTCTGCAAAACATCGTTACTGAAATTGAGCGCCTTCCTTAAAAAAAAAAAGCAATTGAAACTCTGTGTTACTGAATTCTTGGGCAGCCAAACAGGGCTAACAGCCATTTTGGGGCAGGACTGAGCACTGTAAGTGGGGCTGGGGCAGCAGAACAAGCCTATGGAGAGGGGGCTCTCCTCCTGCTCTTGGTTGGCTGCTCCAGTCTCCCACCCGGCCGGCCAGGCGGCCAGCAGATGATCCCTCAGTTTGGGAACTGTCTCAGCTCTATAGCATGGGCTCAACTGGAATGATGTGCGTGAAACCAAATCTCAGTTGAACTTGCTGCCAGAAAGTAGGATTTAATACGCCCTTTCACTCGGGCTCTGGCATGAGAACAGGTCCCGAACGCATGAGAGCGGCCCCAAATGCTCAGCAAATGGGTTCTGCAGCACCTGAGGGAGGGCACTGAGCTGCTGCCTGTGCTGTGAGCGGTCCCCAGTGTGTGTGCGCGCGTGCATGTGTGCACGCACGCTGGACGGACGCCTTGTGCAGGCCCCAGAGAATACGTGCTAGCATAAGTCGCAGGGTCTTGCTGCACCTCCCCCCCCTGCCCCTTGCCCTGCAGCTGGTTTGTCCTGGGGGAGCCCAGTGCGCCCGGCTCCTCTGCTGCTCCTGCTGCCTCTCTGAGTGGCCCGGAGCACCAGGCAGCGCCCAGCCAGCTTCCGTCAGCGCTCTGCGGCGGCTAACGTGTACTCAGGCGACTTGGGAGCGAGGTATTATTTACCCTGCTGACGTCAATGAGAACATATTATCCACTGTCCTTTTCTGTAGCCTGAAATGAGCATCAGCACTTAGGGAACACAGCCACCTTCCATACTTCAAAAATCCCACCCGAGGCCTGACGAGGTGAAGGCCCTACCTCATCCGCCTGACATGCATCTCACCCAGGCTCTTAGAAAAGAACTTGTTTTTATTTTAATTCAAGAGGGTGGAAACGTAAAAACAGTACATTTTCTTTGCAGAAAATTACCCCCATTTAAATTACTGTTTGATACAAAGATCATTTATTAAACCACATTTTAGGCAATTTTCTAACATTGAGTGACAGGTTACATTTTGATTTTTTCACATTGGAGCTATTATGATTTGCACTCAAAATACAAAGCTATTGAACTCACCACTTTTTCTTAGTAATTAATAAAAAAGCACACAGGAAAAATAACTACAATTAGATTAACTTTATCAAAAGTAACTCACAAACCAAACATCCAGCAAAGGCCACCCTCCTCCCTTCAGCAATAAGCAAATATTCTTGCCGTTTCTACAAAGTGCAAATAACTCCGGATCACTTTTATTTCTTAAACTGCAGTCCCCAAAGAGAAGCAAATCTCCTTTTCTCTCTGCTGCTTTTGCCTTCGGAGATGCTGGTGGAGGCGGATTTCTTTTACCCTTGGTGGTGGGAAGGCCTCCCCACTGGAATTTCCTTGACTGAGCGAATCTTCGACAGACAGGCATCCCACAGCCAGCGGCGAGTCCCAGGTCTCTGTAGTTGCTAATGTAACATCATTCCAATCTGGGGTCATATTTTTCCAGGATGTTATTTTGCACTTCTATTTTTAAAGCTCCTGCCTACCCACCCACTTTGCCTCTGAAAAGACAAAATCTTCAATCAAAGTATGTTATTTGTTTTAACCCTACAAGTGTCTAATCGGCATTTCTCCTCGATGGGCCTTCACTGTAAAGAAACGTTACGCCCCTCCTCAGGACCAGGCTGGGTCCATGATTCTTCTCTGTGCAGCCCCCTTTCTTGGGGTTGGGTTTGTTGGCCTGCTGTGGGGGCCCAGAGCTGTGCAGTTTGGCCCCTTGGCAATCAAGGAAGGGTGGGTCCTTCTATCATATGCTCCTGTAGGAAATCACTATATCGCGCAACTTGGAGAAACTAGACATGTTGATGTGAACCTAACTTCTGTAGTTAACTGGACACTGGAAGGATGGCAGTCTGTGGGGTCTGTGTCCCCTTAGCCTTGTTCATGCAGGGCCACCTGGACAACTGCAGTTGTCACCTGGAGGGCACCTCTTTCCCAAAGCCAAGCAGCTGTCAAGTGGACAACAAGGTTGTGGGGACAGTGTCACATTCACCCAATGCTTCACCATGATGGGGACTCTGTTTATACAGCTGTTTGCTCATGAAGAGTCCACTGCTACCAAGGAGGGCAAAGGGTGCCCAGCGAGAAGCCGGAAAACCCACGAGCTTGTCCTGGCCGCTCCGCACACGAGCTCTGTGCACTTGGACAAGTCACGTCAACAAGTCATGTGTTTGCCAAGAGCTTGGCTTTCCTCAGCTGTAAAATGAGGACTCTACCTGCCCAAATGACTCCATGGAATTGTGAGGATCAGAAGAGCTGGCCTGTGAAAGTGCTGGCCTATTGGTGCAGGTGTCAGCTATTGCTCCTCTCCCCAGGCGAGTGGAATGTCGGGCAGGAACCGGCACAGTGGGCGCTGGCTAGGGCGCTGCTGCCTGTTGCTCAGTGTCTGCAACGGTAGGTGCCGTCTCCTGCCAGACGTGTCGAAATCTGCCCAGATAAGATGTGGTGTAAACTAGGGTGGCTGTGAGCCTTCTGGAATCAGCCAGGCTACCTTAATGGGGAAAAAATGGTAAAACAAGTATGTGAGGGGCACTGTGAGACCAGACACTCTGAGGCAAAAGGGGCTTTGGAAGGCCAGCCTGTGTTTATCCTGCTGCCTTCCAGGGGCCGCAGGCCGAGACAGAAAGGGCTCCGTAACCAGTCACTTCCCTGGGGCTGCAGGCCCGGGAGGACCGTACTACTGAACCTGTGAGAAGGGATACATAAATGAAAAAGATTTATCTTTGTCCAGTTTAGAAACAGAGGCAGATGATACTGCTCTTGTCTTCCACACATCACTTTGAAGATAAGTTCTGTACGAATTTCCTTTAAAAGCAACAAAATGATCAAAGGTCCCTGCCTAGACAATGACTCCAACTTACTACCTGTTCTCCAGTTTTTACCTTTGATGTCTAGGCACAAAGGGACCGAGCGGCTCGGGTGGCTTCCGAGGAGGCAGGAGAGGCAGCCCAGTGTGGGGTGCAGATGCAGCCCAGGTCAGCCCCAGCACTGGGACTCCGCAGCTGCTCACTGGGGCCAGTGTTGTCAAGTGACACTATGTACTGTCTCTAGAGGAGGAGGAATGTGAAAAAGTTATCCCCACTATGAATTTCCTTTAAACCCTTAGGGTGCCTGAGGGTAACTGTTGAATAGGGGTTTTTAAATGTAATACAGAGCTGAAAATTCTACCCCAACATAGCGCCCAATATTTAAGTACCTGCAAAAGAAGCCACTCATGTCCTCCTGTCCACCTGTCTGAACTGCCTGCCCCTGGCCAGAGGCTGTGCTCACCTCCGCACCGGGACCCCGGGCCAGCTAGCACGAGAAGCTGCTGCTTGTCCCCTTTCTTTAGTTTCTGGTTGGCCACCCTGTCACTCTAGCTGAGCACACACCCTTCTCCCCAACACTAACGATTAGGCAGAATTCTTTTCTCTGAGAGCCCCCCTTTTAGGTACTAATGACAGTGTGGGGGCAGAGTGGGAGAGGCCAGTGCCAGATGAGTCCCTTCTGCAGAGGCCTTATGTCTACTGGAGGGCGATACTCCCCCAAGGTGGTTGCCTCTCGCCCCATAAGGACACAGGGCACCCCCCTTCCTCCAGGAACTCCAGCCAAGGGCTGCCTTTAGTCCCCATCCCAAGCTCCTGCCAGTCCCACCTAACCAACGCAGGACAGCTTAAACCCTCGCGAGTTCTTTATTTCTGAGGAAGAAAGGGACTTTCTCTTTCCCAGGAGGCAGAGTTTGATTCAGAAAGGAAGGGGTTTTGTTCATACCAGAACTCACAGAGTCCTTTAGTCCCATCTCCTGGTCCTCCGTGGCGGCCCCAGATGTCTCCCATTACGCCGATGTTGGAGGGTGGCTGGTGTGGCGAACCTTCTGCCCCCTTCTCTGTTGCCAAGGTAGCAAGAGGCCACTGCAGGCCCGGGAGGGGCAGAGGGGGCGAGGGGCGGCGAGGCGTCGTCAGTGGAGCTCATGGCAGTTTTGAAATGGAGCAGCCACCCTCCCTCTTTGCATTAACACGCTCTGTTTGCCTTACAGGGACCTGCGTATCAGCTGCACGTAAATACCAGAGACACACTTGCCCGACTAGAAATGGCAGAACTAGTGCTTTTTTTCCCAAAGCAGAGACTAATACCCCTGGATTAAAAAAAGAACATAAACAAAAAATAAAGAAAGTACCACACATATTGCACTTTTTGCTGAATGAAATTTTTACCTCACGTTCATCTCACCAAAGTCTCTTCAGAGGAGCCTGGTTTACAAAGTAATAAAGCTAATGATTATTATACAGTAGTGTACACACTGCTAATGTGAAACAGACTGGAAAGAAAGTCGTTCTTTCAAAGCAGCCTCTCATAAAAAGAGAGGTACGAAGCCTTCTTAGTGTTACTTCAGTATTTGTGAGGAGAAAACGGCTTGGCAGCTTACACAGGTCACTAGTTAGGGGACAGAGCAACGGCAATGATCAGACAGGGCTGGGAAAACACCTGATTGACCAACAGAAGCAGTCTCCTCTCACCACCTTACGTTTCAGTAAATACAGATCGTTAGGGAATTTATTGATTTCTGCTTGAAATAAATGAGAAAAACAAACAGGAGCTTACAACACAGGTCCGGCAGGCGGGTCACGCACTGGCCAGGTGAGTGCCCGCGCCGCTGGTCTGTCGGTTCCTACCATACCTGGCCCTGCTGGTGCCTCCCCATGTCTCTCTCTGGGCCCTTTAACCTTCCAACAGCCTCGCCGCTGTCTCTCATCTGTCAGCCCGCTCGTCCTGCCATAGCTCCGAGGTTTCCCAGGCTAAGTGGCTGATGGCCTTGCCGGGAGGCAGGTGTTTATGCCAATCTGTAACTGTGCCATTCCTGCGACTCTGAAATGAGCGGCCTGCATTTTCAATCTGGAAAGCGTTTTAATTTTATAAATATTACAACGCTTCTGTAGTATATTTTGGGAAATATCCTTCAGCCTAAACAAATCAAGCCCTATTTTATAACTGGCTTATTTTGCAAAACCTTAGAACAGATTAGAGATCTTAATGAAAGGATCCCTTAAATGAAACGATGTGATCTATTTCATGAAATCATCAATCTTAAGCATGAAGGAGAATAATCCATAGAAGGAACATCATTCTTCCTGGATTTTCACTGCGTGTTGCTAAATCACAGCATGACAGTCCTCCGCACCACCCTTTCTTGCTAACACCCAGAGTCCAACCCCACGCAGAGAGCCTCTGTGAACGGGCCTGGCGCCAAGTGGAGCCGATGACAAGGATGCTCCAGTTCCAATGCTGGGCGGGGCTGGGCGGGGGCTGGAACAGAACTCCTTAGACTTTCCATGCTTCTCCTCACCTGCCTGGACACTTACTACAAAGAGGAAAGGCAACTTAAAGGTGTGTTCTAGATGCAGCATCACTGGAGTATCTCTCTTCTTTGTGCTTTAAGGAAGATGCTTTGTGCTTAGCGCATTCATCTGCTGATAGACAAGCCGTTCTAAAGGACAGAAACGATAGTCTTTGTAAATAATACTGAATTTGTAACCCTTGGATGTTACTGTCCAAATGACAAGTTACTCATGACGTCTAGGTATACAGTTAACTAGCTGTAGCATCTAGTTTTTACCTACTCTGATGAATGAATTGTAAGGGTTAATTTACTAGTAAGATAACGTGTTTGGCAGATGATCTGCTTAATGGTTAACACATCTGTGGTTTTGAATATTGCTGTAATACTTGAACATTTCATTACAAGTCAGAACTTTACGGAAATTAAGAATGCGATTCCCACATGGTGGAAAACAAACTCTGAAGTGACTTTGGATTTAGCATTGACATCAATGGAAAACTATTGGTTTCTACAGAAAAGAAAGAATTAAAGCATGATCTGGGGGAAAAGGCACAGCACTACCACTTCACATGGGAGATCAAAGTTCATTTGTCTTGTCCTTAAAATTGCTAAGCCCTATATGAAACTGTCCAAATATACAAAGCTCAAACTACTAGCAACATAGAGTGTAAAGTCAAAGTAGTTATTACATTTTAAAAGAGACGCCAGGTCCTCTAAAGACCCACTGCTCGAACCAGAAGTCTCCACAAGGACTGTGCAGGGAGAGCCCGTCTTCCCCGGCCCGGGGCTGCTGCTCCTGACGGCTTCTTGAATTCGTGCCCCCAGTCTCCACTGCGGTGGGTCTCTGGTTCTACAGGTGACATCTTTGGTGCCAAGTACACTCTGACGTTCTGTAACCCAGGGCACCTTCTGAAGTGGTGTGTCACCCGCTCCCAGGGGGAGATGACCACTGGTCTCAGGGGTCAGTACCAGCCATTATGTAGTGGCCCCTGAAACAAAGCTCACACTCTACTGCTTTTCAATGGCCTCAGGGACAACTTGCCTCAGCAGCTTAGAACTTAGGATTCAATGACCAAGTACACTGTCCTTTATTTCCTGTGCATCAAATTTCATTATGCATTCTTGATCTGCCTTTAAGCAACATGTTGTTGCTTGGCTTCAGTGAAAAATATATTGCCTTTTTTTTTTTGCCCATATACAATGGCACACATTTTTCCTGCGTTCACCAAGGTCTCCCTCGATAACGAATTGGTGGAGTTTTGCATAAAACCTGGGTCTGGATGCCTTCTTCGTATAAAAACATTTTTTGGTGCCTCCCGTGAGAGCTTGCTCCACTTGACCTAAGGGCGTGAGCTTCCGCCTACAACTATGTTCCAGCACTTGCCACAGAAAACTGGTGGGACAGAGGCAGGAGGAAGCAACATCCACCCGGCCAGGCCCTCTGATTCCAGTTGGGTGACTTGATTTTTTCCCCATTAGGGAGAGGGCAGGAAAATAAGCTTTAAATTTAAAAGGCTGGAATACAAATAGAAATACTCTTCCTTTACTTGACCCGCCTTACTTCCTGTGCTGAGGTTAATTTACCAGGACGTAACCACTGTGCTGTGGGTCCACAGCCTCTAGCATTTCACAATCGAAGAGTCCAGGGAACTCAGAGAGGGCTAGAGGGTCGTAGCTGGAGGGGGCCTCCTGCGGTCCTGAGCTCCTGGGACAGTCTGGAGCTGCCATGCCGCTCTGCTGGGCTCCATCCATGGGGTACTGACAGGCAGTGGGATAGTCTGGCTCAGGGGAGGCAGCGCCTGGCAGCTCACAAGTCTGATAGGAGAACTGTAAGGGTGCTGGGGCAGCTCCCGACTGTTGTGGCGGTGGTGGCGGCGGCGGCGGCGGTGGCGGCTGCTGCTGCTGCAAGTGCACGGGCAGCGGCGGTGGAGCCCGGGGACCAGGCGAGGAGGGCAGGGGCTGCAGCCGCATCTCCTGGTACTGGCGGAGGAAAGGGCTGTATTGCATTTGCTCTGAAGCAGGCTCCAGGACGGGGCTCAGAGGCTGGGTCAGGCTGAATGGCGGTGGCTGCTGTGATGGCGGTGGTGTCTCCTGGTGGGGAAGGGGCAGCTGCTGACTCTGCTGTGGGTACGAGCTCTCCGCTATTTGCATCTGATTAAAATACGCCTGCAGCTGAGACTGTTTCTGGAGGAAGAGTCGCTTCTGTTGGAGTCTAAATGGCAATACCGAAAGAAAGAATTTTAAATCCTCTTCAGTGACGGCCATTTTAATGTAAATCCAGTATCAGTCATTAGCTTTAGTCCCCCACCTCTCTCTTTCCCGTGGCAGAAGAAAACAAAGTAGGGGTAGGAACCAATCGTGTCTGGTTTCCTAAACCCCCCATTCTGACCAGTCGGTGCTAAAGTGAACACTAATTCATTTTCTCTAATACTCTGAGTTTTTCTCCCTATGAAGCAGGAGGCTAATTTCCCATTTGGAGTGATTCAAAGGTGTGGTGACACCTTGGCTTCTGTGGGTGTCTGGAGATTGATGGATTAGGTAATTCTACCTTGGCCAAGCGGCTTGTACTAGTGAGGCCTAGGGCAGGAATACTGCAAGAGAGGACGGAGGCCTTCCCTGCAGTATAACCCACTTAAATCGCATGAGCTCGTGGATTCTGAAAGCATAATATATTCACAACCCAAAGGGGAAATGCCAGACGAAAAGGAAAACAAAGCACATTTGGGGCTGCTATGTCCTAAAAGGCCCATGTTCCATGGACGCTGGAATATCTGCATTGACGATCAGGTCTTGACACCTATTTTCCTAGTAGAGGCAAACACCTGGGGAAAAGGACAACACATCCAGCATTCTTAAGTCTTCCATAAAGAAAGTGACTTCTTTGGCCAAAGACCCCTTCTCACCTGTGTTCCTGCAGCTGCTGTTCAAGGCTCCTCGGTGGTTCTTTACAATAAAGCTGACAGGTGTTCTGGGCTTTTGACAGAAGGCTGGGCTTCTGGAAGAGCAGAAAAATAATACAAGCATGACAATATGTTGTCATCCAGAATGCAGTCATTAGATTGTAGTTCTGCCTAAAGCATGAAGCCAAGTGTGTCCTCCAGAACCCACGCAGAGTGAATGGACTGCCACCTGCGCACTGAGACCCTGGCAGAGCCCGTGGCCCTGCAGCATTGGGTCAGCAGGCCTGGAGTGTCTCAGCTCTAATCTGCTTCAGTTTTCCATTTCTAAAAGTCCTGTAAGACTGTGAGGTTCACAGAGATTAAAAACAATGAGAAAAGTGGAGTTAAGTCTTGATAGCAAAGGCCACAGTACCTGCTGAATGAACGAATGATTCATTCTTTTTTTTGAGGAAGCTTAGCCCTGAGCTAACTGCTGCCAATCCTCCTCTTATTTCTGAGGAAGGCTGGCCCTGAGCTAACATCCGTGCCCATCTTCCTCTACTTTATATGTGGGACATCTACCACAGCGTGGCTTGCCAAGTGATGCCATGTCCGCACCCAGGATCCGAACCGGCGAACCCCAGGCCACCGAAGCGGAACGTGTGCACTAACTGCTGTGCCACCGGGCCGGCCTCTGATTCATTCTTCATGGGATCTATGTTGTATCATTTTTAAAGATTTTTCAGGCACCAATGTAGAAGAAAGTTGATATTAAAATTTTGCTGACTTGAGATTTCCATTTTATTTATTATTCATTAAGAGGCATAACATTAGAAGCAAAGAAGCCAGGTTTCCCTTCCTACCACTCAGTGGCATTGTCCTTTCCTGGGGCCTGAGGACAAATCCTTTTTTGCCGCCAACACAGAGCATAAGGCTAAGTCTCAACATGTTTCTAGAAACTACAAGTGCAGAGTTGAACCTACCTGCCTATAAGGAATCAAGCAGCTACCCTAAAAAAATACCAAGCAAAATGGGCTTCTGCTGTGCAGAAAGGCAGGTTCTGGATGAGTGGAGTGAGCTGGGGTGACAAGGGGAGGCTCCCACCTGGAGTCTGTGCTGCAGGTACTGGGCTTCCAGGCCTTGCCGCTGGGAGAGCTGAGGACGCACGCTGGTGGCGAGAGCAGACACGCTTTTCTGCTGTTGAGAAACTTCCTCCTGAGGAGCAAGGGGTGAAAATATTTTCAGTTCTCCGTGTGGGAGAAAGTTTCAGTTCTCAGTTTAAGCACCTTGGGAAACGTCCAGAGGAACTCCAGCTCTGTGGGCCACGACACTCCAAGCTCTTGACACAGCTAGTAGGCTGAGGGTTAATCACGCTGCAGAAAATTTACACAGGTATCATCTGTAGTAAACGATTACCCAGTCAGTACTGTAGCAAAGGCTCTTGATGTCATCAGGAGGCCACTACTTTCATGTGGGCATTGAATGCTATAATATCCTTGATGCACTGAACATAGGCTCAAAATGAAATTTACTGGATCAACAATATTTTTCTGTGTTTTTAGCATAAATAATCCACTTGTAATAGTTAATGAAGTGATATCACATCAAAGGTAGTGGCAACAAGCTTCTCATTTCTGTGAAGTTTACTCTTCTTAATTTTTATGTGTGTTGGGGGGGCAGTTCAAGGGAGACTGTAAGAGCTAATTCATATCAAATCTGCCCTATGAACCAAACAGAGCTTGAGAGCGTCTAGGCCTCCGTGCAGTACTGATCCCCCAGGGCCAATGTGGGTGTGTCTCACCCATCAGTGGCAGGTGGCAGCAACAAAGAAAGCTTTCAGGCTGTGGGCTTCCCCAGTGAGCCTGCGTGCTCTAGGACTGGAGTAAATCCTCTAGACGAAACAACATATCTTCAGGACAGACTCACGCCTCATCGTCAGCACTGTGGGAAGGGTCCAGGGCACCCACCTGAGGGGAGCTGCTGGCCACGTCTTGGAGCTGAGGAGCAGCTGAGGCCAAGTTAGGGTCTGCCTCCGATCCTATTTGTTCATACAGCAACTGCACTTTATTCAACTCTAGGATTCCTTTGGTTCTAGCCAGATTTTGAAGATGTTGTCTAAATGCTACAATTCCTGAAAGAAAGAATAAGGACCAAACAGTTTAAATAAAACACAAGACCTTCCAGTGACCACAGGTGTAAAACCAACACGGCAACAAACCCCCTCAAGTCCTATAATATAAGAGTTTTAAAAGCCAGGAGAGGGCAGTCAGTCACCTTGGGTGAGGGAGGTGTCTGACGCCCTGCGGCCCTCTCTGAAGCTCACTGGCGACCTGTTGTGGGCCTCTCGTTTCTGGGAGCTCAGAGCCTGCATGGCCGGGTTGGCGGGTCTCAGGCTTATGAAGGGAGACGTCATGCGGGGTGATGGCTGATTGGCTAACATGATGTCCTTAAGCGGAGGGCTGTCCTCAAGGAAGTTCAGGTCCCTCTGAACAGACCCCATATCATACTCAGAGTCCACACTGTCAAGGGAGGGGTTGTCACTCATGGAGAAAATTTTCCCTTTAAGAGAAAAACAAAACAAAACAAAACAACAGTTATGACCAACAGCAAGCAGCATCTCCTTTGAACATGGGATTCAAAGCATAACCAGCTTGAGTTTCCACAGCTGCAGTGTGCTTAATCTCCAACCGAACATCTTTTCAGAACCTTTTTACAGGGCAATTTAATCAGCTTTGAATTTAATGGGGAAAACACTCCAGAACCTGGACCCATACAACCTCTGCCACTCCCAAAGAGCCCGAGTCCTCGACACCTCACACGGCACTCGCATGAATCCTAGGAGTTAGGGGAGCCAACTCAGAGATATTTCATCTCTCTTAGCTGCCGAGCAGGCCTAAGCCTACAGCCTGCTGAATGTGGTCTGTACAGGATAAAACGTTCACTGTATTTTAGAAACTGGCTGGCATCGTTACTGTTTTTTGGAGACTGGAATATGAGTTGCTGCTGTGAAGCCTTAACCCAGTGCTGACGGGCGCTCATACCTGACCCCGGCATTACCACCAGCTGGTTGGTCACTTCCGACAGGGTGTGCCGTCTCTGCCCACAGCGCGTGGACTGGAACGCGTCAAAGGCCTGGCTGGGGTCCTCCTCAGCCTCTCCTTCTGTCTCCAGCCCTTCATCAATGGAGGTCTCCATCATGTTGCTGGGCAATGACTGGCACCCCTTCCTCACCAGCACAGGCGGCACAGGGTCCAGCAGACAGCCATTCACCTAAACATCAGTGTGAGAGGAAACTATAAATTGCTGCTCTGCTGAAACACTAGAAAATCCACAAAGGAAAAAGTGTCGACTTGTAGCAAGCTAGAAGTTAAGTAAAATATTAAAAATGTACATATTTGTTACCAATGACGACACGCAGATTAGAAGTTGAGGCAAGTCAACTGCAGCTTAGAGACAGAAGCCCATTATGACCCAAATTGGCACTGTCTCCCAGGTTTCTCTGAGTCACCGTCATTACAATAAACAATTTTTTTTAGTGGTTTCCAGATGAATAGGGGTATATTAGCTTGAGGCCTACCAGTTATTTTTTTAAAATAAGGGAGACAAAGAGGGGGAAGATGAGATTTAAAAAAAAAAAATACCTGTATGGCTCATAACTAAGAAAAGAGTAGTCACCAGCATTCTTCTCATTTTCAACCACAAAACATACTGGAAGGTTCTAGACATACTTTTATGTTCATAATTTAAGTACCTGCCCATTTGATTTAGTCTTTAATTGGTTCTATGTGCCCGAGGAATGGAAAAAAAGGATTCTTTAAAGACAGGCTGATACCACAAAAAGGATTGAAAAAAAAAAAAACACCCTCAAGTGGCAAACAGCCAAAGCCTTCCATTATAGAGTAACAAATGACTCACAGGCCCCAAATTCCAGCGGAGGTTAACGAGCACCAGCACACCGAAGCCTCTCCTCCAGCAACACACACAGTATCTACGGTTCTCTCCCACAGGGCTGAGCTCAGCACAGCTCCTGAGCGAGAACTCTGCCTTCCTACGCAGTTGCCAAGCAAACCACCTAATGGCAGGCAGAAACAGCAGACAAAGGGGAGCTGTGGTTGCCAGTTCTTCTGGCTGGTAAAAGCCCCAATGGGGAGGCAATTATTTACCTCATTACCTTAACTATTCCCCCGTGGAAATCAATGCGTTTTCTCCTATGAATAGCTGCTCAGGAACAGCCAGTCATAAGACGCTGAGTTCTCAGCAGTACTTTCACCTGGAATACACTGGGTAGAGCTATTGTTTCCTTTGGAAGCAGGAGAAGCTCATGTATGTGAGAGGTGACGTGGGACATCCCTGTGCCAGACACAGGAAGCTTTCCTCTTATGGCAACCAATCTGAAGGCACCGCAAAGCCCTTTATTTGGAGAGACAGACTTGGGTGACTCAGATCTTTGTTTGGTTGGGGGAGGGGACAGTTATTCCATAAAAACTGCTCTGGGGCTGTAGCCATTACTTGGATAAGGTAGCTGACGCATTGTAGGGCTTTAAAGTGACGAGCGGTCATTTAAAAGGAAGAGTGGCAAATGCTTTCCTCCCAGACTAAGACCAATCTTCCCCATGGCACCAGAAAACAAAAACTCTGAAATCTGGCCAGCAACTTATGCTGCCCCTGGCCCTTCCTCACATAAGTGTTCCCTTTTTGATACACTTCATAGTTTGCCGTAGGAAAGAATGGCTGCTTGGGAACTTATATTCATACCTCTAGGTTCCTTAACTGTCTACTAATACAATTTTCTAGGACTAGCTAGGGATGATTTAGAAATGGGTAAAGTCGCAGAGAAAAGACTGTTAAGTAAGTATCTACTGAGCATCTTTACACTTACAGCCTACGTCAAAATTTTCCCAGATATTTCTTGCAGTATAGCCTTACAACCAGGTTCTTTTTTTCCTTAATAGAGACAAGTCATCTTTTTCTGAGTACTCAAAAAACCTTGCAGTCCCCTTAAAATTTATAATTTTTTCTTAAATTGTCTGCTTACAAACTTACCTGCTCATCTAGACTACAGGAGAAATTATGTCTTTCATTTAAAAATGTTTGAATTCAATTTTATCCTGGGACAGGTGGAAAACAATGATCTGTTTTTTCAGATGATGTCTGATGATTAAATCAGAAAGCATGTGGGAGCCTGCTCATAGTTAATAGATGTGAACATCTTCAGCTATAAGTTCACTTGCGGAAACAGGTGATAATCGTGCCACCCTTGCCTACCAATTTACCCAGGGACTTGATATAACAAATTCAGCTCTGGGATTGTGTGACTGAAATATTGGGCTGATTTACTTAGGTGACCTAAACTGCTAGACGTAAGAGCTTTTGCTCTAGGAAATAATCTAAGCTAACTGTAAATTGCAGGACTTCAAAATACAATGTGGGTAAAATGTACACCAATACGTTGTTTTTGTCTTTCCTTAAAGCTCAATCAATCACTTCACTTCTAATAAGAGACTTCATATGCACTAGGTAGTATACACACAGGAGTCAAACTCTCAGAAACTCCGTCACTAACTGATAACACCCTTGACTCTACCACAGATACAAGATTCTAGCACAGGAGATTGGCAGACTCTTCTGGACTGAATGTTTGTGTTCCCCCGGAAGCCATATATTGAAGCCAACTGTGGCAGAATTTGGAGGTGGGGCCTCTAAGGAAGTGTAGTTAAAGGGGTCATAAGGGTGGAGCCCTGATCCAGTAGGATTAGTGTCCTTATAAGAAGACACAGCAGAAAGCTCTCTCTTTCTCCACCTGAGCACAGAGGCAAGACAATGGGAGGACACAGTGAGAAGGCAGCCCTCCAGAAGCCAGGAAGAGTCCTCACCGGAAAGCAAGTTGACCAGAACCTTGATCTTGGACGTTAGCCTCCAGAACTGTGAGAAAATAATTTCTGTTGTTGAAGCCACCCAGCCTACGGTATTTTGTGATGGCGGCCCAAGCAGACTAGTACAATAGAGTAGCACACAGTACTAGTCAGTGAGCCTGGAGGCTGGGAATATGCCTTCTTTAATTTGTGTCCTAAGTGTCTGACAAAGTTTGGCATATATGGAGGCGGAGCTGTAGGCTCAAATCTCAGTTCCATGACTTATTAGCAAGGTGCTTAACTTCCATAAAGCTCAATTTTTTTTCACTTGTAAAATAGGAGTAAAGTTGTCTGAGAGGATTAACTAAAATACTGTATCTATTATTATTATTTCTTGACCAAAGAGAATCCTTTATAACAATAAAAATTTAAAAAGCATGAGGATATAACTACAACATTTTCTTTTAAAGCATCTTCACCATCATGAGGCAAATTAAAATAAACAACCAGGTGAGGAAGGAAAGAACTGGATAACCTCAGTACAGTCAAATATTTAGACACAAGGAAATTCACCTGAAGCATATATAAGCATGTAAAAAAATTAAAGTACGTGATGTCCAAAAATAGGAGAGCAGTTAAGTAAGGGTACATCTAATACAATATATTAGGCAGTTGTTAAATACACCTCAGGCTTTCAAAGAAGATTTCATGATATGGGGAAAATGCTCATAATGTTATATTATGTAAAAGCAAGACACAAAACTACATATAATACAATGCCATTTTGTTGTAACTAGTCTATCTACTTCCCGAACCACCCTACACTCACCCACCCACCCACCCACCTACCCATCCATCCGCCCATCCATTATCCATCCATCCATATATAACCAACTCTAAGGAAACATGCCAAAATATGCTTGTCTTTGGGTAGTGGGATTATGGATAAATTAATTTTTTCTTGTTCCCTTCCTGAGTTTTCCATGTGTGATTCTGATTGGTTTTATTTTGTTTTCAATTTTAAATAAAAACATTCAAATTCGGAAGAAAAAGTGCCATTTCTCCCCTTTACAAAGTAGCCTTAGAGGTTAAGACCATTAAGAGGTTTTGATATACGCCCTTTTCAGACCTTCTCTTATGTATGCTACCTTTAAAAAAAAGTACTAAAAATGTAAACAGACATGGAACACCTCTATTACACTTACATTTTCACAGTTTAGACTCACAGTTCCCTTCTGCTATCCAGCTATGAAGATAGTAACTTGGGAATCCTTTTATTATAATCTCTAATAAAATGTTAAAAGTGACTGAAATGTGTGTGTGTGGGTGTGTATGTAAAATTCATCATTCCCAAAGAAAGCCTCAAAAGAGAAAGACTGATCCCACAGAGTTAGCACATCTGCCCAATGGTCTCTGTTACCTGGGGGTCTCAGCTACTGGTCAGAGTTGGGTGACTGTCTCAGAAAGGTGCTATTTTTTGAAGTCGGGTTCAAGGAGAACCAGAAACCAACACTTCAATGCAGATTCCCTAAGGGACTTTACTGATAGTTTTAAGTTGAAGACTTCTGGGAGGGAAGGAGAGGTGAAATCTTTGACACACAATACCTGCCACCAACTGAGAGCAGAAATAAATGAGCAATACATGCAGTTAGGAAGCATCTTTTAGAAGACAACAAATGGGTGTTATAGTGAATGCATATGAAGCAATATGAATAACAAAGGAATTGTATCTTTGATAGTTTTGTGTTTGTCCAGTTATTTATGGGCCCCAAAGAAAGAGGTATAGAGAAGGCAGAGGGACAGGCATTTTTGCTGACATAAATGAAATGGGCCACGAATAAGACAAGTGGATGTCTATGGCCTGACTACGCACCAGGGTGGCACTGCCAGTGTGGGTGGCCAGTTCCACCGTGGCACTGCTTTTCCTACAAATGCAAATACACCATCTATCTCTGTCTATATCTTTCACAAAATCATTCATTTCCTGTCTGTTTCCTAGTTACGGTAACAATCACAAGCTTTAAAAATAGCTTGCCCTATATAATACGGCAGCCAATGCCCAATCTGTGTTTCGGGCCTGATGCCCTCACAGACAAGCTTTTAGCAGACTGCATTTTAATTTTTTCAAGGGAATTAGATCTTAAATGAATTATGTTGCCCCAATTTATGCCTAAATTTCTGGGTGAGAATTTAGTAGCAGTTTATGAGGTTACTGAACATGCTAGGCAACTACAGGCAGAGAAAACAGACTGTCCACAGGAAGTAGCCTTGTCCTCAGGGGCATGGACACTAACTCCTTGTGGTTAGCAACTCGGCTTAACACCTGCCTGTGGCAGCCCAGGATCAAGCCGCCTTGACTACGTTCTAGCTCAACTCATTATTTAACTTCTGAATCAGCTCTACCTCCAGAGCTCCCTGTTTCTGAAAATGGCACTCACCCTCCCCATCATCTAGGCTCGAAATACTATCAGTTTGGACTTCTCTCTGGACCCTAATATTTATCGATTTTATCCATACAACCTCATTTATATCATCCCCTCCTCTCCAGTTTCATGAGCACTATGCTAGTTCAAGGTCCTCATCATCTCCCTGCTGGACATATGCTCTAACTTTCTGTTGTCCTTGTCACCAGTCTCTCCCCTATCCAATGCAGCCTATGTAGCCTTCCAGGCTCATTTCTGAAGCACAACATGGCTCATAGTGCTTCCTCGATCAAAAATCTTCAATTGTTTCCTACTACCTTGGGGAAGTCCATTGGAAAAAAACTCTCTTTGACCATGAAACACATTCCCACGTTGAGAACCTTAGCCTAGAGAAAAAGTCTACATCCCTTGGCTTGCCGTTTGAAGCTAAGGTATTTGTCTTTATGCCGTACGACACCCGGTCACATGCCCTGCTCCTCAGGCGCACTTAGCTGCTGCTCTGACTTAGATGGACTGAGGCTTCCCTGATGTTTGCTGTTGCTCAGGCTCTTTCCTCCACTGAAATACCACTCCCAAACCAGGGAGTGATTCTGCCCCCTTCTCAATTCCCAGCTCTGACAGTTAACCCAAAGACTTTCCTGATCAAACCAGCTAAAGCAACTCCCCCTGCTTCCTCCTAGTCTTGCAGCACTTTGATTTATAGCTCTTTAAGGGGCCAAGTATATTTTATTAATTTATTCAACACCTGGCACACTGTCTTTAGTTATGCATCCTGTCTCTTCTGCTGGACTATCAACTTTGAGGCAGAACTCATGTCTGACTGATCTTTTTAATACCCAAAGAGGCTAAAAAGATAGGAAACCAATACTTCTTTGAGTATCTACAATCTGCCTAGAACCTCACACACATTATCTCAATTAATCCTCACAACACTCTCATAAAGTTGGTATTCTCATTTTACACAAGAGAAAACAGAAATTCAAAGAAGTTAGTCACCTTGCCCAAGCCTACAGAGCTAGTAAAGTAGTCTATTTTGAACAGACTCCAAGACCTGCCCATTAAGAAGATCCCCTGTACAGGACTTGATGCTAAGTATATAAAACATATATTATAAGTTACGTAAACACCCATTAAATGAGAGAAGCTGTCATCTTCCATATACCAAAAGCCAACTTTATGCAGTATACCAGGATAAACTCATCTCCTTTAAGCATGTTCAAACTGGACAGAAAAAGATGTTTAATTGACCAAAAAAGATGGCCCATCATTTTGCAGCTGCAGCACACGTGGCAGAAGAGAGGCAATAATAACATAGACAAAGCTCAATTCAGCGTAAGAGTTGTATTTTTGTTTTCAGAATTACAATTTGTTTAAAAAAACAACCCAAAACCTATGAGGATCTAGAAACTTGAAGAGAGAAGGAACTGGTTAAGGAAAGAGGAAAAAAAAAAGATTTTGAAAAGTCATAACAGTTGTAACGATAAGATGGTGATGAGAGCTGAGTTTAGCTCTGGATGCTTCTCTCAGGTTTTCTGCACAAAAACAACACTCTTGAGTGACTTGAGGAAATGACAAAGTTCAACAAAGCCAAAGTACAACACTCGTGGGCCAAACTGAAGTCTCCAGCCAACCTGCAAGTCTCTCAAAGACATTGGTACCTTTGGAGTGTCGACACACTCTTCTTCCATGAAGGCTGCTTCCGCCTGACAGCCCGAGGCTGGGAATGGGAAGGCCTCCACATTGGACGTCTGTGGGAGGAGGGCAGATCGCATCAGTCGCACATTCGGCGAATGCATGGTCACTGGGAGCCCCACCGTTTGTGCCTGTAAATGTGGCAAGAACAGATAATTTGGGAACGTTAATGCTTTCTATATAAATATACAAAATTCTTGGAATAAAGTCATTCTTCCTGGTGTAATGAAAGGATAATTAGCTATTTGTTGAAAACTCCAGAAAAGATTTGATACAGTATGTATATGACACAGGTAACGATTTGAAGCAGGCTCAGCGATCCACTATTCTGAGATAGGTTGTACAGAATTTCACTCCTCTTCCATGATGAGGCGCATATTACACAGATGACAAGAAAGCTAGTCTTTGTAAGGAATCTTGGAACACTCTTTTTTCCAATTTAACAAACATATATTGTCTATATCCTTAAAAATATTACCCGGGAAAGATATAAGGAATAGAAAAGTCACGGCCTCTAGGAGCTCAAAATTGAACCAGGGACAGAAACATACACAACTAACTATAAATACAAAGCACATGGCAGTAAGTGCCGTCTATCTATCTGCTTTTTTTTTCTGGGGTGGGATGGTACATATTTCTTGGCAAGGGTGTGTGTGAAAAAGGAGGAAAAGAGAAGCAGCAGTTACTTGGAAGTGACAGGAATGTCCTTCTTTCAAGGAGAGGCACAGCCTGCTGGCCCATGTAAAGAGATGCTTACGGCTGAGCAAGTTATATTCCTGAAGTCAACCTACTATAGAAAGCTCCTGATGGTTTAAAGTCCATTCTTCATCTCTTGTTAAGAACTCTAAGTAAACAAGCTTTACAAACTCTTCTTTTAAAAAATCATGTAAAAAAGAATCTTCCTTTATGACACTTTGCAAGGACTGATTTTAAAGAGGAAACTGTTGGATACTTGTTTCCTCCCCATTTCTTCAAAACTAGCAGAATGACTTATTAGATGCCTTTTGAGTGTAACAAACATTGCAAAACATCTGAGGGAACAATCATCAGACTAGTTTTTCGAGGCAGAGGAGTGGCCTTTTTTCTGCTATAATCACTTCAAGGGATATAGGATGGTGAGTTTTAAATTCAAACAAATGAAAAGGAACAAAGTGGTATGGTTCTAGCTTCTCTTCTCCTAAGACCTGGGTTTGATTCCTGGCTCCATCACTTACTAATTGCGTGAACTTAATCAGGTTACCTAAATTCTCTGAATCTTGCTTTCTTCACCTGTCAAGAAAGGCATAATGCCTACTTCACAGTGAAGTTAGGATTGCAAAGGGCAACATGTAAAGTCCTCCACTCAGCAGCATTAATGCCTCCTTTCTCCTTCTTTCTAAAGTCTTAAAATGATAATAAGATTTAATATAGGAATTAGACTGCAAAATGAATACACAGTTTTGTTCTCAGATACTATAATGGTTCCCAGTTAAAATTTCAGGTTGGTGGTTTTCAATGATGGGGGGGATATGTTAGAAATATACTTTATATTTGAATATACTATGAAAATATTTAGAATATGCTTTATATTTGGTATATTCCAATATTAACATCATTAGATACACTGCATGAGATAAAGAAAAAAACAGCAATAGCAAAGGCTTGGTATCATATGGATGGTAAAAACAAACAAAAAAATACATTGTATACTATTCTGAGTATGATAAAGAAGTAGCTTTTCTTGTATCATCATTCCTCGGGCTTATATCCTACGCCACTTTCGAGGCTAAACAACTTTTTTTTCCTTTCAAGCATTAGTCATTTAATTTTTGTAGCCACCATGTCACGATGCAAAATGTAAACTTCCTAATAAAGTATATTTGATACATTCTTCTTACCTTTATCATCAGCTTTTCAATCAAAGGATAAAACTGAACTTTGACTTCTGTTTCCCAAATTTATTGGACTGCTTCATCTACATGAAAGTAGTCTAAATTATTAAGGCCAAGCATTACCTGAAGATACCGCACTGGAAATGAGACACCAACCTGACACTGACGATGTGTGCTCCTTCTCAGTCCCTGCCCCTATGCCCGTGACTCTTTAAACGGCAGGATCACGCTGTGCCAGACCAAGCATACCACATTCTCCTTGACAACCTTCACATCCAATCTGGACTAGGACTTACCGTAAACTTGGGAGGGACAGAGGAATAACACATTTTACTGTGACTATCACTTCACAGAAAACAGGATGCTAGGTTTTAGAGGTCTGCTTTTTAGGATTCTTTCAATCACTGAGGGGATTAAAAAAGTCTTTTTGGAACAAGGTAGGGTATAAATATTCAAATGGCATGCTCAGCACTACAGAGCTGACTAAAAAACATTATAATAAATAAATGGTTGATTAATATCCCAACGAAGCAGATATTACCAGTTTCTTCAAGAGTGACAATAAACAATGATCATGTCCAACTAATTGTAATGACTTTTTAGACCATGTATTTATTGTCTTGAATCTCTTCTCCTGACTTGTGCTTTCCAGAACCATTAAAATGAAAATAATGTTCTCTCCATCAACTGTGTAAATACACAAGAATGAATCATTCATTCCAGTTCTTCTTTAATTACTGATTAGAGGTTGCCCTCCATCACTGCAAGAAAAAGCATCGTATTGGTCTGCTAGGGCTGCCGTCACAATTCTCTATGGGAAAATCTTTACTGCTCCAATAGGAATATGCCTATTATGGATAGAACTGTGCCCCTACCCCATCCATATGTTGAAGCCCTAACCCCTAATGTGACTGTATTTGAAGACAGAGCCTGTAAGAAGGTAATTAAGATTATATGGGGTCCTCAGGGTGGGGTCCTAATCCACCAGGACTGGTGTTCCTCTGAGAAGAGGATGAGACCCCAGAGATTTCTCTCTCTCCCCGTGTGCAGAGGAAAGGCCATGTGAGGACACAGAGAGAAGGTGGCTGTCTGCCAGGAAGACAGTCCTCACCAGAAACCAACCCTGACTGGCACCTGATCTTGGCCTTCCAGCCTCCAGAACTCTGAGAAGTTCAGCTTCTGTTGTTTAAGCCACCCAGCTTGCGGTACTTTGTGACGGCAGCCCTAGCAGACCAATACGATGCTTTTTCTTGCAGTGATGGAGGGCAACCTCTAATCAGTAATTAAAGAAGAACTGGAATGAATGATTCATTCTTGTGTATTTACACAGTTGATGGAAAGTTGGAGTGGAACAACTGTTAAAAACCAGTAGTTAGAATTCACAAGAAAAAGGCATGACATCTGCAGTCAATTAGATGTAACATTTTCTGCACATTATATGGCAAACATAAGTATTGTAAACCTATCTAAGACAGGAATCTTACTGTTTTCTAAGCAGTAATACTGGGTACTTTATCACCATACTATATCACCATGCTATAAACTGCTTAAGGGCAGGGACTGTTTACTGGGTACCTCTGAAGCCACAGTAAAAGGGACTGTGCCTAGCACATAAGTGCTCTATTTGAACTGAGCTGCTGACATAAGTTAACTAATTTTATCTTTTAGCAATCTTATGAAGTAGGTATTGTTATTTCCACTTTATATTTAAAGACACTAGAGCTCTGAGATGCTGACTTGCTGAAGTCACTCAGCTTTGTATGGAACCCAAGGTCTGCATGATTCCACAGCTCATGTGATCTTTGCATGGGATCGTATTGTTTCCACAACTTCTTATTGCTGTATCAAGTAACAAGTGATTTTCCACTTCTTTAAAAAAATAGTAGAACATCAAAGGATCAAAGGGAGAAAACTTTAAGCACATTTATACTCATAAAAACAGAGAAATCTATTTTTTTTGTGTGTGAGGAAGATTGGCCCTGAGTAACATCTGTTGCCAATCTTTCTCTTTTTTTTTTCCCTCCCCAAAGCCCCAGTACATAGTTGTAGATCCTAGCTGTAGGTCCCTCTAGTTCTTCCATGTGGGATGCTGCCTCAGCATGGCCTGATGAGTGGTGTGTAGTCTGTGCCCAGGATCCAAACCAGTGAACCCCGGGCTGCTGAAGTGGAACGCATGAACTTAACCACTCAGCCATGGACCTGGCCCTGAGAAATGTATTTTTTAACAAGTTCAACACTAAACATTAGAATGCAAAATCTTGTAGGGAAGGGAGCATCTTCTTCAGCACCAGTGCTTATTGCTTAGCATCCAGAAAGCAGTCAAGACATGTTTATGAGGGAGCACTGAAGAGTTCTATTTGAATTAGAGACATTTTAAGTCCCCGTAAGTAGCCTTCTATGACACCTTGGTCAATGAACAAGATAAAAAGAACTATGAGGTGCTCAGTAATAAAAAAAATTATCAAACATGAGAAGCTACGTTATATATCTGAATCCCAAGTCAAATTAAACATAATTTGAGGTGTCATGGGGAATTGGCTTCAAGTTTAGATATGAAAGGCAATCAGGTACAATAACACATGTGTGGGCTCAGGAGCAATCATTTACCGAACCCCATTCCCTCACTTGTGTAATGTTTAAGAAGAATAAATAGACTTGGGAGGGAGAGCCTCCTGCAGCACTGGGGGCTTTCCAGCTTCCTATCCTTTTGCCTAGCAGGATTTTCACGAGGGAAGGGGCACCACCACAGCTCACTATTACTATCCAACTTTTGTTGTTGTTAGTGCTGTGCAGACGATTTCGACTCCTAGTGACAGCAGAGCAGAACCCTGCCTGATCTTTTCACGCCATCCTCTCACCTTCTGGCACCATACCAGACAATGCTCCATTGCTATTCATAGGGTTTTCATGGACAATTTTTTGGAAGTAGGTGGCCAGGTCCTTCTTCATAGTCTGTCTAGTCTGGGAACTCCATTGAAACCTGTGCACCGTGGGTGACCCTGCTGGTATTTGAAATACTGGTGGCATGGCTTTCAGCATCACAGCAACATGCAGCTACCACAGTGTGACCACTGACAGACATGTGGTGTGGTTTGAATGGAAAACAAACGCAGGCTGAGGCAGTGAAAGAGCTGAATCTTAACCACTAGACCACCAGGGCTGGCGTACCCCAACTTAAGGATTCTCACTTCATCTCCCTCCTCTCTGTGCTGAAAGCAATACCATTCAACTTCGAAGGATTCCAAGAGTGCTCAAAGATGCTCTTACCCCAATATTTGGAACTTTATCAATACATTATGTTACTCACATTAGTATCAATATTCACATTATTTTATATATTAAAGTATGGAGGGCCAGGCCCTGCCGAGTGGTTAAGTTCACACGCTCTGCTTCGGTGGCCCACAGTTTCGCCAGTTCAGATCCTGGGCGTAGACACGGCACCACTTGTCAGTCCGCGTTGAGGCAGCGTCCCACATGCCCCAACTAGAAGGAACCACAACTAAAATATACAACTATGTACTGGGGAGATTTGGGGAGAAAAAGCAGAAAAGAAAAAGAAGATTCGCAACAGTTGTTAGCTCAGGTGCCAATCTTTAAGAAAAAAAAAATAGTGAATGTATATATTGCAGTAAAAAAAAAGCATTTATAACAAAGTATACCATTTGCCTACAAAACCAAGGAGATTTTAATTTCCTTGGGTTTTTTTTCCCCACATATTCTGTAGGAACCAATGCAAAATTCTATTACAATCCTCCACATTTTCTAAAACTGCTAACCAGGAAATGCAAAGTCAAAACTCTTTTTCTCTTACTTGCACTTTGAACAAAGCAAATACTCACAGAAGTAGATGGAAACCCTAGTAGATCAAATGACGAACCCTTCCTCTTCCTAACCTCCATATAGATGATCTTCCAACTCTCTTTAGCCCCAGCCTCTCTCCCAGGATCCAGATTCACTCTTCCTTCTATGCAAATAAGTTAAAGGCACCACTATTCTCTCATCCTAGGGCTCAAGAGTGGGGTCATCTCTAACTCACTGTTGTCTCTTCCTTCCCAATATTTATTGATTATTTTATACAACAAACACTTACATAGCACTACTCTAAGTCCTGCACAATTATTAACTAATTTAAACATCATAACATCCTATAATTATCCCCATTTTACAGCTTGGAAAACTGAGGCACAGAAAGACCTTAAGTAACCTTTTTTTTTTAAAGATTTATTTTTTTCTTTTTTCTCCCCAAAGTCCCCCAGTATAGAGTTGTAAATTTTAGTTGTGGGTCCTTCTAGTTGTGGCATGTGGGACGCCGCCTCAGCATGGCTTGATGAGCGGTGCCATGTCTGGGCCCAGGATCCGAAACGGCAAAACCCTGGGCTGCTGCAGTGGAGCGCGCGAACTTAACCACACGGCCATGGGGCCAGCCCCTAACTGTTTCAAGGTCACTTTTTAAACTCTTAAGCAGAAAATGAGAGAACCTGGGATTTGCTCCAGAGTCCTTGCTTTTAGTTAGCATGCTGAGCTGCCTCTCCAAACCACTGCTAAGTTCACCTAGTCTACCTTTGACAGGCTCTTACGCTTTCCCTTCCTTTCTACTGCCACCAGCACCACCTGAGTTCAAGCCCTCAGTAGTTCTCATCTCAACTACCGTCATAATCTCCTAACTGCTCTCTCCCAATTTCTCCTCTTCTCTATCCAGTCTATCCTTGTCAGTATCACCAGATTAATAAGCTTAAAGCATGATATAATTTCATCACTGTTCTGCTCAAAATTCTTCATTAGTTCCTCATTACTTCCTGAATTACAAGTAAAATCTTTACCTTGGCATTCAAAACCTTCATGACATGGCTTCAACTTACCACTCCAACTTTTTCACTTCCCTATGCTTCAATTCCAGCGGGTTAACTTGAACAAGCCCCACACTTGCCCACTGGAGTACTTCTGTTCATGCCGCTTCTTCTGCCTACCGATAATGCCTTCAACTACTGCCTCTCCCTAACAAAGTCCTACACATCTCTGAAGATCTGTCTTAAATGCCATCTCTCCCATGAAGCTTTCCCATTCAGATGTATCTCTCTTTCCTCTGCCTTTAGTTCTTCCACAGCATGTATCTTTCTGTATTTTGAATCATGATTATTTATGATGTTGTTTTATTTTGCTTCTATACTGTAATGTCTCTGAGGGCAATGACTGTGTTTTATACATTCTAACCCCTATAGAAGCTTGCACATGGTAAATTTGCAATAAAAATTAAATGAAACTGAATATACAGGCTAATTACATTAGTTCTCAACATAAGCGAATGATAAAAAAAGGAGAACTCTCTTACAGAAATAAACTGTTTGAAATAAAGTTAATTCTTAAAAATAGGAAGATACTAAAACATTTGAGAATCTGGTGAATGATAGGCAGAAACTTTACAGAAAAACAGTGCAGAGAACGAAATCCTAACCCATTGTCGTACAAGATGAACAATGTGTCAGACATGTGAATAGGCACATGCACAGATAAGACTGTTGGCTAATGGGGTGTTACCTTGGCAACTGTTTGTTCAGCAATGGTGCTAGGCCGACGCTGGCGGGCATCAAGTCTCTGCTCCACAGGAAAACTGCTCCTATGTGATTTCAGGCGCTCCACCAACAAGAAATAAATGGCAGCAAAATGGTTATAGCTCTTGTTCTGCAGAGACTGAAACAGAAAACAAGCGCTGAAGGCAGAGAACCATAAAAACCCACCCAATGATCTACACCTTTCTAAAAAAGGAGGGAAGAAGTCACATGTTCTTAAAAATAGAGTAACAAACAAAGTGTGTGTCAAAATGAAAGCTGTTCCAGAATTTAGGATGGAAGGCATAATTTCAAGTTTCTAGTATTAGTTATATAAAGGGTGATGCCTTTAAATGACTTGATTGGTCCTTTTACATTAACAAGATCCATTCCTTTTTCTGCATTCAGAGAAAACGCCATCATCGTCTCATGGAGACATTCCTCAACGCTGTCCTAAGGTCCCATCTCATGGCTGTAGCTATGATGGAAGGTTGGTTAGCAACCTGAGCCCAGAGGCTCTAATTCCATAGCTTCAACACAAGTCCAAACCATTGCAAACTCTGAAGTGAACGATTAAAGTCTTTGGGGAAATTTCTGGTGATTATTTTGGGCTGGAGAATGACATTTGGATGCTAGATTGAGAGACACTGTGTCTCTGTTCTTAGGTAATTTTTTCCTCTTGTTTTTGCAGTCCCACCCTCTTGAAACCTTGAAAATAAAGTTGCTTCCCAATTTTCACATCCCTTGCCGGCCAGCTTTCCCAGGATGCTAAAGAAACAGAGAAACCACTGCTTCTTTGGCTTCTAATTCCACCTGACAGTCTGCACGGGCGCTGTGCAGGGCACCTCAGATGCAGAGCACTCTCAGCAAAAACCAGAGGCCAGCGAAACTGCACTCACAGCTGCCATTCTAGATCTACTTCAAGAACAAGCACAGAAAAACATCACCGAGCTCATGCTGAGCAAAGCAGGAAAGCCAGTCTGGTTTCACTACGGTTACAACGAAGGAAAAGGCAGCACAGTCTGGAACACTTTATATTCACAAGGGGGCATTTGATGTTCTTTCTAGTTATGCTTCCTTCTTAAAAGCATTGTTTGTTTGTTTTTTTTTTACTGTTGTGGAGATATTAAAAATATGTATATCCTATGAAATATGCTAACTCTTAAAGGACAGAAATAAAAGTGACAAGCAATTTCTCAGGGTCATGACCCATAATACTTCCAAATCAGGAATCCACCTGTTTTTGCCACTTTCTCCAGTTTACAACCTAAATCTCACTGGCTTTCCTAAACCTGATGCCTACCTTCTTGTTTCCTGCTCAGTCCTCAGCCTGTTCCATATCTGCACGCTGATGTTCCACATAAACTGGTTTCTTACCTACATACACCTTTATGCTTCATCTGAGAAGAAACTTTCTACTTTGTAATTAGCTTCCATCTTTGTCTTTTCTCAATCCTATATAAACCCTTTCTCGTGAATTTTTTAGCAGATGGGGCAAAGGGAGGAATTTATACATTGAATAAAAGCAAACATAAATAGAGTCTGATGTAATCTTGAGGGAAAACGGAACAGTATGCCCAGGTGCTGGGATGGCATGCTGAAAGACCAGGAGGACAGGTAAGCGTGTGAAATTTCAAGTTCCTAAGTACAACAGAATCCTAAAGTATCTTTAGTCAAATCTCCGAGCACTTTACCTCAATGGTTTTCTGTTGATCTATTCCAAGGCTGTGCATCAATCGCAGAACCTGCTCATTGAACTCCCCAATGGATGGCTCATTTTCTTGCCCTTGTGGATAGAGAGTAGGCCTCTGTACAGGAACTTCTACGAGCATCCATTTATGCTCCTTGATTTGAGCAATGGTTAGCCGTTTGGATGGGTCTAGGACCAACATCCTTCGAATGAGGTGCTCACAATCTACAGGAAACACAATGTTAGAAAAACCATGTAAATCACCTTGCACTTCAGAGTATTTGCTTGACTCATGTGACTTGGTACACTGGCATTAATCTTTGTATCCTCCACAGTGCCCACCGGAAAGTAGGTCAAATGAACAAATGAATATATAAAGGCTACTTATATTTGTCAAGTTCACATGGTGAATGCTGACACAAAATTAACCATCACCATGAATGAATACTTCAACAGAAGGGTGTAGGTCTATCCAATTTTGCATTAAATGAACCTTTCCACTGAATTTCTCAACTGAAAATATCTAGACACAGACTTAGATTTCCACTAGAGGAAAAAACAAGCCTTCTTCCTAGAACAAGCAAATAATAAATGGATCCTCAGTCACTTCTGAGGCTGATATACTAAGGCTATGTATATAAGTGAGGCAAGAGCTCTCCAGTGGACTGTTGCTTTCCTCCATATCAGTGCAGCTGAGAAAAATGTACGTGAAACATTATTTACTTCTGATTACACCAAGAAAACTGCACTGCTGCAACTTTGGGCACTAGCTTATTCTCTGAGCTGACATCATGCTCTTTACTACCCCCACATAAGCTAACCTTGTATCACCTGCTGTGTGCCAGGCACCATGCTAGGTGCTCTATACAGATTAATTTAATCAATCCTCACAACACCTCTATTAGTAACTACTGTTGTTTCCATTTTACAGATTGAAGAAATCGAAGCACAGAGAGGAGATATAACTTGTCATGGTTAGACTGCCAGTAAGTAGGGAACTCAGGGTTAAAACCAGGCAGTCTGGCTCCAAAGTCTACGCAATTAACTACTAGGGCTTACTTCTACTGTTAGTAGGAGCAAAAGAGTTAAGGATGATAACCAAAAACTAAACTGAGGGGTAAACTTAACTGATGCCTACATAACAACCCAATACAAGGACTGGTAGGGATTATGGCATTTCATCTTAATTCAATAGTTTTGCCAGTTGGTTTTAAATTTAATTAAAAAATTTTAATTTGCAACTTCCCCCCAAAGGATATGGGAAAATCCATTTCGTACTTAGAATAAAATGGTTGTGAATCTGTATCTACAAAGTGCTTCTCTAAGTCTAAAATAAGCCTGGGACATTTATAGACTGAGAATAAATGGGAAGACTTGCTGTTCTTAATCTGGGAAACTTTCTGTTTTCAGTTACAAGTAGGAAGGCTGGAACTTCTCTCACCTACATGGAGGGGGTGCTTATTTCTATGGCTTTTAAAGTGACTCAGTCACTTTATTTGGCACCCAAACTCTTGGAAAAAGAGAAGCCTTTGCCTAGGCATTTCACTTGGAGCACAAATTCTGTAAAGCACAATTGTAAGATGAACAAGTTGTTACCTTCTGACATGAAATATGGAATCCGGAATCTTCCTTCTAAAACCCTTTGCCTCAAAATCGGAAGAGTTGGTCCGTCAAAAGGCAGAGCTCCACAGACAAGAACATAAAGAACAACTCCCATGCTCTAGGGAAGAAATCAACGCAATCACTTTTCTCCCGAAAACTTCACACTTTATTTTCCTAAATATCCCTAGGGCTCTTAAAAATCCTATGGACTGAAAAATTCTTGTTTGGATTTACTATTTTCTCAGACTATGAAAAAAAACCCTGAAACCCTAACTACTGCAATAAAGTATCCTATAATAAATACCAAAAGATCTGAATTTAATCATTTTGATTATTACTCAACTTTAATTTATTGCCGATATTAGGATGATTAACATCCGTCCCTAGAAATTGTTTCCTAGAATCTAATTCAAGATACTCTAACTAATTACAATCCAGTGGACAGGGAAAGTATGAACTACTGTCTATGTTTTAGGTACCAAGAGCTTCAAAGATGGGCCAGAGTACCAAGTATTATCATCATAGATGCATTTAACACAGCAAAGCAAAGAAATACCCAAATATCCAGCTGTGGTCCTTCATACTGCTGCCCTTCAAAGACTTCTGGGGCTGCATAAGGGGGGCTGCCACACCATGTTGCCAGCAGTTCACCACTTTTAAAGAAATTTCCAAAACCGAAATCTATTGGGATGGAAATAAATGTTACTTTCATCTATGCTCTCAAACTATACTGAATTTCTCGTAATAAATTTAATAATATGCTCTATTAACAATATTACTACTATTTGCTCTGGGAGGAATGGGATGACATCTATCTTGTGATGTTTCCTTAGCACTTAGCACAATGACTAACAAATATTAAGAATTCACTAAATACGTACTGAACGAATGTGTACATGAATCAAATTTTTTTCTCAAAGTGAATGAGAGACTGGAAGAAGACTTTAAATAATGTATTTTTAAGTCTGAAAGAAAATCCATTGGTGTGGACAATCAAGTTGAATTTGATAATCTTAGAATTTCAATTACTCCATGATTAAGACCATTTATCTTATATGGTCTATAAAGAAAGAAACGAATGAGTAAAACTCTAACATATTTACCTTAATCCAACCAAGTGGACTGGCTGCTCTTACAGCCATTACCCCAGGGTAGCAAGATATATAACCTTTTAAGGCAACTGAGTATAGCGTTTCTGAAGTAACAACTCTCTAAGTGTTGGCCTGTACATCCTGATTTTGGCAGAGACCCATCAGAATAGCTCATTAACAGGTGATGGCCATATGGTCCCAGCCACAGGCCACCTATCACCAGTATCTCTTATCTACTCATTTATGGAATGCAGTGGCATTATACTGTAAACCAGTTAATGGCCTTCCCCTTATGATGTTAGTCATACTGAATCTACAGTCTTGTTATACAGTCTGGAAACACTGTACTAAGATATCTTCAATATGCATGAAAATTACAGCAGAATACCGAATTGTGAGCTCTGGTAGAAATGCAAGCTTGTTCCCTTTTGCTAAGCCTTCACTTAGTCTCAAGTTCTTACTGAACAAACAAATTCCTACTATTTTGCAAGTTCTGGCCATACTGTGTTATGTTGTAACACACTCCTGACTGAAGAACACTGCCTTAGTGACAGGAACTAGCTTTACTCCCAGCTAGCACAGGGCACTGCAGGGATCGTCAACTTTAAGAAGTGCCCCAGGGGGACTGGATCAAGTCTTCAGCGCCAGACTGACTGGCCACGTGACTTTGGATCAGTCTTTGTGTGCCTTGGTTTCCCCATCGGTAAAGTTGAAATAATAAATAAGTGTAGTCAGCAGATTGTTGTGGGAACCAATGAGTTAACATAAACTCACACTCTATTCACATCTTGAGACTATGGCACACATCTGTACCTTAGGTGAAGCATTCTCTCAGCTGTTGATGTAAAAACTGGTGGCAAGCAGTTGTAACAGTAACCATAGTCACAATCCCCAACACCACAGCCTCATGGCGGAGTGCAGTCTATGAAGTCAGGGAGGACTAGAGCTGACTTCCAGTCCCCGTCTAGTTTCAAGTCCCCCAGGGGAAATTACTTAACTTCCCTGAACCTTAGTTTCTGCATCTATAAATGTGGGGATAATCCACTACTCAGATGGGATGCTGTGAGGATTAAATGAGATTAGGAATGTAAAATGCCATAGTAGAAGTGAAATGTCAGCTCTCTTCTACTTATGTGAAGCCATCATTACCAACTATGGCCTTTCAGAGAAAAGCTCCTGAGAAAATACACAGCAACGGGAGAAAAAGTATAGAGGAGCTTAAGGGTTCAGAAGAGAAAACAGGGGACGTGGGGAAAGAGTCTAAATGTAGTGGAACACTGTGGTCTGTCCCTGGCATCCAGGAGCAGGAGGCAATGAGAACTTCTCCCTTCACAAGGTGACTGCAGTTCAGTCCTATACTTGGCTTTCCAAAACAACGGTCAGAGAGGTCTTATCTTCTCAACTCCACCTCTCCGACTAGCCAATCATATCACATCATAACCCACATGTCCATACTGATACGTTTCTAATTTTCTAGAAAAACTACACTCTCAAATGAGTCAAGGACTAGATGTTCAAATAATATTTAAAGAGGAAAATACTAATTTACTAACAAGGAAAAGCACAAGAAGCTCTGGGATGTGTGTCTGGAGATCCTGAAATAGGTCCAACAACTGATGCACTTTAAACCATAATCACAAGACAAGTTTTAGCACATGTAAATTGAGGATACTCTCCAAATAGCATTGTAAAGTTTTAACATCTCAAAGAGCCATTACGTAACTCCTTCATTCTGAACTTCCCTGGACTTCATTCTGAACTTCCCTGGAGTGGAATGAACTCGAGGAGTGGCTGGGACAGAGGCCTCTCAGGAAGGCGGCCTGGCCTCCTCACGGACCCTGGGCTCTCTCACTGGCACATTTCATAGACAAGACGAGAGCAAGAGCTAGGAAGGCATCCCAGTGCCCTTGGTCGCCCACTCTCAACCTTGCCTTTACACATCTAGGACAGAGAAAGCGGCCTGTTAACTTACAAGAAGAATGGTACTGAGCAGATGTTTACTTCTATTTCCTGGAGGTAACTGAAGAAAATTGGAACGTGAGCCCGTAGGAACATTAAACGAAACACTGTAAGACAAACAGGTTCACTAAAGCTATTATAATAGCATATATGCAGACGTCTTCTATAACCTTGTGAAGGCACTTTGTATTTGCAATCATCTGATATATGGGTTAAGGAAGACTTTGGCATTAGGCAGATTTCGGATCAAATCCTGGGTTTTCCACTTAGCTGTGTGATCTTGGGCAAATTACTTAACTTCTCGGAGCCTTGGTTTACTCATTTGCAAAATGGGGACAATATCAACACTTTATAAAGTTATTGTGAGTAACTTATACTCACAATAAGTAAGGATATGTAGATAAGTACACATATTAGAAGTAGATAATATATAACACTTTAGGCATGCTATTGAAATACAGTCGATGCTCAATAAACAGCAGCTATTGGGTAAGCTACGCAAGAGAATAGAAGAAGAATTGCCATTCTTCTTCTTCTTGTTTCACTTATCTGTCTTCCCCATCAGATTAAATTCCTTGAGAGTAGAGAAAGGGAAATGATACGTCTGTACTCTCAGCACTTAGCGTGCTGTCTGTAGACAGCAGCTGTTCAATAAAGGTTTGCCGAATGAATATGTTGTCATCATCTCTTTTAAAAGTGCTTACTATGTGCCAGAAGCTGATCTAAGCTCTCTGAAGATGATTTCTTCTGAAAAACCCTACAAGTATCCTTGTTTTAGGAGAAAGTGAGGGCAGACAGTTAAGTACCTTGCTAGAGTTAAGTTGCAGAACTGGAACAGAAACCAAGTCTGACTACAGAGCCCTCCCTGTTAACCACCACCTTTACGTCCTTGTCTGGCACAGTGATAGAGCAAGTTAATAATTGTCAAGTTAAGAAGCAGCAATGGAAAGGCGCTTTAAAATAAAAGCCTTTTTATTTCTTCACAGGAATCTGGGTAATTTGCTTCATTCACAGTCTGTAGCTTTCTGCCTGAAAGTATACAGTAAAATGAGGAGTGAGCAAGAGGGATGAAATTTGAAAATGGCATAGCTATGCAGCATTTGTTTCTTATCGCCATTTATTCAAATGGAATGGATTAATGTTTCATCACACCAACCAAATTCATTCATTCCTTCATTAAACATTTGGGAGCATATGTGTCAACTACCTTGCAAACACAAAAAAGAGAGTCTCATGACAACAGAGAATAATAAAAGACCCCACAAATCATCCGACTTCGGAAAGCATTATGAAAACAATAACTTGGGCATTCCTCTTTTTATGCTAGACCCAGATCCAGCCTGGCCTTGCTAGACAGGAAACATGCTTTCAGTAGAATATCTTCTCCATCTGCAAGTTAACACCTAAAATGATGGCTGCTATATCTCTCAGACATTTTGCTTCCTGTTTCTCTGTCGTAAAACTTACACCATGTAATGCTGGATTCACTTACATACTATTTAACTTTTAATTTTGAAATAATTTTACATTTATAGAAGAGTTGCAACAATACAGTAAGGAAAATTCCCTATCCCCTTCACTCAACTTCCCCTAAGGTTGACATTTTACATAACTATATTAGTAAAATTATCTAAACTAAGAAAGTAACATTGATTCAATACTGTTAACTAAACCATGGACTTTATCAAGATTTCACCAGTTTTTTCACTAATGTCCCTTTCCAGTTGAGGATTCCACAATGCATTTGGTTATCATCCCTCCTTAGTCTTCTCCAATTTGTAGCAGTTTCCCAGTCTTTCCTGAGCACCAACACTACAGATCAGGTATTTTGTAGACTCTCCCCCAGTTTGGATTTGCCTGATGTTTTCTCATGATTAGATTAAGATTACGAATTTTTGGGAAGAGCATCACAGAGGTGAAGTGCTCTTTTTGGTGCATCCTATCAGGGGGTGCATAGTATTACATCTAATTACTGGTGGGATAACCTTGATCTCTTGATTAAGGTGGTGTCTGCTGGGTTTCTCCAATGTAAAGTCATTGTTTTTCCCTTCAATACATCTTTTAGAGGAGATACATTGAGACTATACATATCCCATCTCTCTTTAAACTCTCACTCACTAATTTAGCATTCATTGATGGATCCTGATCGCAGCAATGATTACTGTGATGGTCAAATGGTGAGTTTTCATTTCCTTCATTTCTTCTACACTTATTAATTACAATTCTTCTTTAAGGAAAAGCTGTCCCTTCTTCCCCTTTTATTTATTCATTAAATCATTTATTAATTATAATATTGTCATGAGTATTTATCTTATTCTTTGGGTTATAATTCAATACTATTGCTACTTTTTTTTTTTTTTTTTTTAAAGATTTTATTTTTTCCTTTTTCTCCCCAAAGCCCCCCGGTACATAGTTGTGTATTCTTCGTTGTGGGTTCCTCTAGTTGTGGCATGTGGGACGCTGCCTCAGCGTGGTCTGACGAGCAGTGCCATGTCCGCGCCCAGGATTGGAACCAACGAAACACTGGGCCGCCTGCAGCGGAGCACGCGAACGTAACCACTCGGCCACGGGGCCAGCCCCCCACATGGCCCCATATTTTTAAAATTTCATTTTATTTTAAGTACTCCCTTATCTTCTGGCATCAGAAGATGTTCCAGGCTCATCTTGTATTTTCCCTGTCCCAGCCCTGGAATCAACTCCTTTTCCAAGGAGCCTTGGTTCCTTTTACAGACAAATGGTATTTAGAAACCAAGACTAGGACCTAGATGTGCTCATAGCAACTGGGGTATCACTGCTTCTAGGCCCTGTCAGCAGACAGAGTTAGGAAATATATGTATGAATGCTAATCCATGTATATACACACACGTGTATTTATTTTTGTATCTATATGAATATGTATTAGAACAACAACCCATGAGTTCATACTGATACTTCTCACTCCAATCCAGGGTTCAGTTTAACATTATTTTGATACTATTTTATTTATACATGATTGGCTGAGCAACTCTGACCAAATTTTAAAGGTATAAAGAAGTATCTTTACTCTGTAGTAATTTGTCATTTGCGTGGGACTAATTGTTTGAACTCTCCCTCATAACACACTTTGAATTTGTCAGATCAATCATGATTTTCAAGATTTCTTAAACACAGCAGAAAAAAGTAAAATCTTTCTCAAACAACCTTTTAGCTTCTCAATTTTGAAAAAGTTCAATATGAAATCATAAGTTTTAGAAACAAAATAACAACTAGTCCTTCAACACGGTCTATGAGCTAAACTCAAATCCAAAAAACACTTATGTCATGCCTATTTTGGGCTAGGCATTACACCCTCAGTATTTTTGCATATATTATTTCCTTTAATGGTGATGACAGCCCTGTGAGGTATGATTGTCCTTACCTTACAAAGTGGGAAACTGAAGCTTGAAGTGGTTAACTGACTTGCCCAAGGATCTACAGCTGCAAGTGGCTTAGCCAGTATTCAAACACAGGTCCTTTGAACTTCAAGCCAGGTGTTTTTTTTTTTTAATATATCACAGATGTTCTGAGAACACCACTAGTCAAAGCGGTATAATCCAACTTAAAGTTGGAGGTAAGGCTGTCATAAACCCAGGAAAAATCCTTTACATTAAATAGAGATGAAAGATTTTCTAATTTATCCTTCTACTAGCGGAACTTGACAAGTGAGGGCTTTCTCTTCTCTATAATATTGGTGCTATGTTAACAGCATCCTTAATAAATGAATGGATATAATTAAGATTTTTACAAAGTCAATGTCAGAAATACACACCAACCTTCATTTTAGGAAGCTATATTCATTTTAACAATGTATGATGTGTTAAATAGACACATCTTGTCCTTTTCATGTGAAGATGATACACGCTCCCATCCCTACAACACTAATGCACGTACTCTGAGGTTTTACTCTAACGACGGTTTTCAGATTTCCTGATATAGCCATATTCTCTCACCTGGTTTCTGTGTGGCCTAAAATGTCTGTAGAAGAGAGGGCTTGGGGTAGTCTTTAACCACAGAACAGATCAATTACTGTTGACTGACTCTCATGGAAATCAACTTGGCCTCAAAAGCTGAGTCCTCTAATTACCTTTATCTAACTAACCAGTAACAGACTATGGATATATTTGAAAACAGTACTAGAACTGCTATTACTGTTTTCTGCTTTATATTTTGAAAGTGACTGATTGACCTATATCTTCTTGATAACAAAACCCGATTATTATTACTGTCATCACTAAATTACATAAATTATCAGTGCCCAAACATCATTAGCAAAGGGCCAATGTTTTAGGAATAACAGGGCCTTGCACAGAGTAAATAAGCTGATCCTGATGATCACTGTCTGATGGGAACCAAGCACACTAGAGAATTCTGTTATGTGTGTTGGAACGAGATAGATCAGACATTAGCAAGTATACAAATCACCTGGGGAATCTGCTAAAATGCAGATTCTGATTCAGCACATCTAGGGTTGGGCTTGAGATTGCGTATTTCTAACAAGCTTCAAAGTAATGCTCATGCTGCTGGTCCCGAGACCACTCTTTTGAGTAGCCAGGAAATCAAGACTAAAACAGAGGTTGTGAAAAAGACATAGAAAATCTTAACACAGTTTGTCACTGTTTATTGTTGAAAAATGATTATAATTACTAAATACTTTCAGGATTTCAACTTAAATGACATAAAAACTAAATAGAAGAAGTCATTAGGTAAACTAAGTCATTTTTTAAAAAAGAAAAAAGCAGACAAAACATTGGAAACCAGTCTTCAAGCTAAGAAAAAGTAAACGATTTCCATGAATCAACACAACCAAGGCAATTTTTAATCTCCAGCAGTGTGTTATAATGTCTAATTTATAATTTAAAAAATCCTCCTACAGAGCAGCAGATGGCTTTAGGGTTAAATTTATCTTCACTTCTAAAATTACCAGTAGAATTCAGATATCCAGTCTCACTGAAGAGTCACACATCTTTTGTAATTATTATCACAGGAGCGAAGAAGACAATTATGAGGAAATGAAAGCTGACAAACGAAAGGTAGGAGAGCAGGAGAGACAGGGCTGACCCAGTGCACAAACTGAACACCAGCCACGGCTGACGTCAGTGCTTACTCTGTTGCCCACCGGTGAGAAAAGGCCAGCTGCATAGTTCCCTCCAGACACCAGTCACTCCCTCCCTACCTGACAGCAGGGCACAAGAGCAATCATCACAGCTGAGACGAAATGTGATCCTCTGACCAGTGCGAGACATCTGTTTGTCTATGAGAGTTCCGTGAGCTAAGGAGCAAAAAGTGATCTTCCTCAGCCCAAAATGGAATGGGGAGAGGGGAGGAAGATAAAGAAGTGAAAAGCAAAACAAATCGAAACAAAACCCTCTGAGCTGTCTTCCATATTCCAGGCTTAACGCGCTGCTAGTGCTAAGTAGGCTTGAGGGATAAAGACAAGGTCTCATTGTGCTTGCTCCTGCAAAGCTCTTTTTACATTTTGCATAATACGAGTGGCAGGAGGATAACAAATGGAAGACTTCTAATAAATATTTTACCAATAAAACCTGTCTCAGTCTCCCCTACCCTTGTTTGGCTTCAGGGCGCAAAACTGGAATGCCACATAAAGAAGCCCTGTCTCAAGGTCTTCCAGTAAGCAGGCAGGTTATTAGAAGCAATAATGAGAGATGATGGGCCACGCAGAGATTGTGGGCCAATCCAGAGAGGAAGCCTTCCTCTTGGGTTAAAGACAAGTGACTTGTGATGCACACGTCAGATTAAGTAGGCTCATTACACGTTACTAATTAGATTTAAGGTCCCTCTCCGAAAAAAAAAATAATTTGCATCAAGCAGAGACAATTCAGAATACAAATGATAAATTATCGTTCTGCTGAGATTTATATTAATAAGGCTTTAAGGCCTTGGTAATTAAAGACAAAAACATGCTGAGGGGGGTTAAATGGCTATCAACATTTTCAGAATTTGTTTTCACATGGAATCAATTATACATTGAATATAAATAATAGCTACCATTTATTGAATGTTTACATGGTGCCAGGAATTTTAATTAACTATTTATTTAACAAACAAATAGCACTAACCACGTACCAGGTACTGTTCTAAGTACTTTGCAAATATTAACTAGTAACTACTATGAGATATGAACTTTTATCATTCTCTCTTTACAGATAAAGAAACTAAGGACAGAGAGGTTAGGGAACGTGTCCAAGGTCACACAGTAAATGGTAGAGCCAGTATTCAACCCCAAGTAGCCTGGCTCTAGAGCCCAGACTCTTACCTACCACCCTCCTTGTCTCCAACATTACTGCTAATTCCTACAACGTTCCAGATTAATCTGTTTAATAGATGTGGAAACTTAGGCTCAGTGACGTTAAATAATCAGCCCAAGGTCACCCGGCTGCTAAGTGGCACAGCCAGAATTTGCACCAGCACTGTCTGATATCAAACTCCACATTCTTTACGTGAAGCCTTGTTTGAACTGTGATATCTTCTGAAAACTTCCTCCAAGTAATTCATACATTTTTATCCTTATCTAAGTATTTATTATAAACGTTTTAGATTAGGAAAGTTGAAGAATAAAACTAAATGTCCTTCATCTATTTATTCTCAACTTAATGCCTGAATAGTCATAGCCAAAATAGCTAGGAGGAAATAGTTCTGCAATTACTAAAACGAATGAAAGCCAGTATTTCTTTGCATTCTGCCTCTTACTCTGAATGTCCTAACACTCCTATTTTGCAAAGGCTGGAGGTCTCCTAATTGAAGCAATGAGCACACACAGGTGTGGGTGAACCCACGGGTTCATCGGTGTCTGAAGTGTACTCATTGGAGGAACATAAATTAGAAGCTAATTTCAAAGACATCTTTCTGTACTTATTAAAATGAAGCATGTCTGATACTTCTATTCCATCTTCTGTCTTACAGAGACAAATATTTTAATTTAAACCTAGTTTTGACTTGCGCTTCTCTTCAATTTCAACATACAAGATGGCTAAAGCAGTTCATTTATTCAGCTCATTTAGCAATTAAAGAAATCTTCTCAAGTAGAATAAACAGAGAAAGTATAATTTGAGGGAATAATTTTCTATTTTATTCTGGGTTCTTGCAATTTCTCCATGGAGTCCCCTCTTTCCTACATGTGTTAGATTTCTTTAAAATTCAAGAATTTTCAGAGATCAGAAGATGATGTTTTTAAAGGGAAGCAGGGCCATAAAAACATTATAAAATCTATGGATAAAAATAAATATCCTGGAGGGGGCTGGCCCTGTGGCATAGTGGTTAAGTTTGGCATGCTCTGCTTTGGGAGCCCAGGTTTGCAGGTTTGGATCCCAAGCACAGACCTACACCACTCATCAGCCATGCTGTGGTGGCGACCCATATATAAAGTGGAGGAAGACAGGCATAGCTGTTAGCTCAGAGCTAATCTTCCTCAAGCAAAAAAAAAAAAAAAAAAGAGGAAGATGCTAGCTCAGGGCTAATCTTCCTCAGAAATAAACAAACAAATAAATATCCTGGAGAAATGCTTTAACAGCACTGGAACACATCTAAACTTTTGACAGCATGTGGAATCCTTCACGATCTGGCTCTGTCTACCTGTCCAGGCTCTTTTCCTATCATTCCTCACCAGCACTCAGGTTCCACTAGCTCTGGTCTGTAGTTTCCCTACATGCTTTGAGTTCTCTGCCTGCCTGCCCTTGCACATGCTGATCCATCTGCTTGGAGCTGCCATCCCTACCTCGCCCCCTCGACACACTCTCTCCCCCATCCTACCACAAATGCCTTCTTCTTAATCAAGTCTTAGCTAATAACTTCCCTGATTCTTCCAGGCAGAGTTAGTCTTTCTCCTAGCCTCATGGCCTTAACAACAATTACTTTTTGTGTTATATTTATAGAAACTAGACCTATTAAAGGTCTGATTCTAGATTAATTTCTTGAGGTGAGAGCAGAGTTGAGTTTTTTGCATTGCTGTTGTTTTTGTCTTGAAATATCTGAATCTCCTGGACTTAGCTCAGGAGCATAGTAGATGCTTAATAAATATTTACTAAAATTTGGGCTAAATGGTGGTGAGGATGACAAGAGAAAAAAAATGTGGGCAAGAAGATATTTAAGTGCTTAAATATACTGTGTGTGTGTGTGTGTGCATGTGTGTCTCCACTTGTGAGGTATGGAATCAAGGACAGTAAGTATAGAATGATGGGACCCAAAATTCAAGCAGTGAGAAGCCCTTAGGAATAACTGACAACGTGAGGAACCTCCCACACCATGTACTGGAAGCACAGGTGCTGCGGTCCCAGAGGCCCAGGTGTGGATGCCAGCTGCTACTTATCACCTGAGTCACCTTAGCACGTTACTGACTCTCTTTGTGTCTCAGCTCTCTCATCGAAAAACCGGCAAGAGCTCTGCAGCTCCGAGGGGTGCTGCGAAGATTAAATGACACAGGTCCCTAGCAGAGTAGCTGAAAACAGTGAAGGCTCGATAAATGTTAGCTGTCACACTAGCTTAACCAGAGAGAACAACTTTAGGTCTCTGACACTTTACCTGTCTTCTAGATAAAAATTAGAAGGCCTTCAAGTTTAGATATTCAAAAACAAAAATAAAAACAGGAACAAACAAAAAACTAGATATCACATAATGACATTAGAAATACTGAGTTTACCTACCTATATTACAGGCAGAATTATAGTAGGCATATTATAGCCAGGCAAAACTCGGTAATAACCTTAAAGGAATATTCTGTATATTCTGTTTGCAGGTTTCTTGCCGTTCTACTTTGACATTTTCTTTTGAGATGTCAGTGAGAGATGTAATTCCTATAGCATATGACTCACACGTCTAACCTTTCTCCTTCCAGAACTCCTTTGACAAATTGTTTTTGTGAATTTTTTGTTTCAGTGATAAAGGAATATAAAGCTGAAGCAGGGGTTTCCCCCTTCTTAACTATTATACAGTTAAGGACTTCAAAAAACAAGAGTCTTCTCTGAAGAGGTCATTTTAGAGAAGCTGATGCATTCAAGGAGAGGTAAACAAAAAGTTCCAATGACGAGCACTACAGAAGGCTGGCAGAAAGGAGGGAAATGAATGAGACCAAATGGAAGGCCAAAAGAAGGAAAAAAAACCCAAATGGGAGAAGTGAGCACACATAAGAAACTACAAAACACTAACTAACACTGTGGATTGCATTTCTCAAAACAAAAATGACAAATCAATAGAAATTTTTATATATATAACGGGAATGTAACAACTTACAAAACTGTCTTATTCAGGTAATCCCATTAGAAAAAAAAATAGACTACAGAAGGGAAAATCCATTACCTCCCTGAAACATATATAACATTGGCATTTAAAATTAATTATTAAAAAAATAATAAAATAAAATAATTAAAATTAAAGTCAAAGTTAAGTAGAAATTAATTATTTGCCTTTCCCCAAATGCCCAAGGCAAAAACTAATAGGAAATGGCACAGAAATAAATCAGTTAAATGCACAAATCAGAGGCTTTAACTTAAATTTTACACCACAGTGCAGCAAACCAAGGCAGTTGCTTTCTCCCCAAACTTAGTGAGTCCAGTGAGTATCCACACTAGCTAATCAACTAATAATTTCTTGGTCTGCTCCTCTCATCTAGACGTCTCTCTTCCTCCTTAACAATCCTAGAATACAACACCTCCACCTGCAACTTTGCTCAGCTTTTGCTTCTTAAACACCCTAACTGAAATCAATCTCCCTCCCACTCCTACAACCTCTACTGCTGCTACTCCAGTTCAGACCCATATTTTCTTACTTGGACTACTGCATTAGATTCCTTATTAATCTTCCTGTCTTCAGGAAGATTCAATATTTTTTGTTTGTTTTTTTTTTGAGGAAGATTAGCCCTGAGCTAACATCCACCACCAATCCTCCCCTTTTTGCTGAGGAAGACTGGCCCTGAGCTAACATCTGTGCCCCTCTTCCTCTACTTTATACGTGGGACGCCTGCCACAGCATGGCTTGACAAGCGGTGCCATGTCCGCACCTGGGATCCAAACCAGTGAACCCTGGGCCACCGAAGAGGAAAGTGCGAACTTAACCGCTGTGCCACTGGGCTGGCCCCATCTTCAATCTTATCTACATCTTCCACCTATCTTCACTCTGCTGCCAGAGAGACATCTTTCTAACACGCAAATCTAATAATGTTAACCCAGTCCCACGTTACCCACTCCCCACCATAAAATTTTCAATAGGTTACACTCCCTATTGCCCATAAGAAACTCTGTTGTCAATGTCCCAGGCCTACGGATTTTACATTTCACCAGTATTGAGCTATAGTTCCCCACCTTCCAAACTCTTCCTCTCTTATACCTGTGGTATTTACACAGTCTGCCTGCCTGTCTGCAAAATAATACTTCTGTATATCTTCCTGGCAAGCTTCTGACCCATCTCTCAAGCCTGAGTTCAAACAGTTCGTTCTCTATGAAGCTTCCTTGACTCCTCAGGTAGAATGATGATCCTTCACCTCTATTCCTACTGCAGTTTGTACAAATATTTTTGGGTAACTATCATATTGTATTTTACTTATTCTTACCATTCCACTAGACTTTTAAGATTAGAGGAAATGACTTCTTGATTTGTATCCCCAGTATCTAGCGTAGCAGAGTACCTGACACGTAAATATTTGCTGAATGAGAGTTTTGACCATGTGGATAAAGAAACTTGGAATATAAAATACAAAAGCTTTTACAATTGTGAAAAGGGTAGCAGGAAAGCTAGCAACACAATCTCTACCCTAGTCTCCATGTCATAAATCCAAACCCTATAGTATCAGAGGCAGGCAAGGTGCTTTTGTGTCCAAATATTTCTCATTCTGCTTCCATCACCTCCTTGGTCTTTTTTCTGTCTGTAACCTCTCTATAGCCACCAGGCATAATTAGGCGAGCAGGGTACAGCACCAGCAACCCACACTGCTCCTCTAGCCCTGTCAGTGCCTCCACTCACTCACACACGCAGACAAATGCACCTCCTCCAGCAGAGTGCCACAAACAGACCTGGACACAAATCAGACCTCAGTTATAGTCCTGCCACTGTGGATATTAATAATGAACTTATTTCCCTTACTTTTCATTACACATAGAACTAAGGAAATGAAGAAAAGAAAAGAAAAGAAAGCTTAATGTCGTCGGTAGAAATGCTCCTGAATCTCTGCCTGCAGGTCTGTTTCCGCTCACACCGAGTGCGATGGCTCACATCCGATCACATTAGAGCCAGCTGCGTCCCAGTTACCTGCTATTTTGATATTCATGTTGTTATCCAGCAGGAGATTTTCAGCCTTGAGGTCACGGTGCACAATCTTCCGACCATGACAATAATCAACAGCTGACAGGATTTGCCAGAATTTGCGCCTGGCCTCAGACTCGTTTAACCGGCCATGATTAGCAAGGTAGTCTGTAAAAGAAGAGCGAATTCAGAATTATTCACCAAAAAACCCAAAAAGAACCCCGCTATTAGTATTCAGGATTTTTTTCCTCAAAAAGCTTTTATAATAAATAAGAGTTGGCGTTCAAGTAACATGCTGTTTTCCAAGTTCCTTGCTTTGAGAAAAGTAATTCCAACCATATTTCACTGGAATCCAGATAAATGAAGAGAACCTAAGACCAGACAACAGTAAGTGGCATAATGTTTACAATACAACTCAAGATGCTCTTTTATGCCTAAGCACCCCCTTTGTTCTTGTGTTGAAAAATTTATTGACTATTTTTCCTAACCACATTTTAAAAATAAAATTTACGTAAAACAAAGAATATGAATCAATTCTCTGACACTCCATCAGACGAGGGATATCTTTCTTTTAAACAATCATTTCATGCAGTTATTATACAAATCACTGTAATGTGAGATACAGCCGTCCCTGGCAGTAGTTTACATAATTCACACCCTGTTCTCCTGTTCAATGGAGCAATGCTGATCTACCCAAGAATATGCAGACGCGTTCTCTAAACCAAACACTGTCATGACAGCCATACTCTCTCAACAAATACACTTTGCAAGGTATGTTAGCTCTCTTTGTGTAATTTATAATCTATTAAAACAGTTTACCTGAAAATTAATTCTGCAGATACCTTCACTAAAGTTTTCTGAGGCGAGGGGCCATATCATTCTCTTCTGTACTTCCCACATTGCATAGAACAATGCACAAAATGTCTCAGGTACAGTATTTATTAAATACCTAGCTGATTAAGGTCTTATCATGGATGGTATCATGAACCTTTCCATCAGCAGTATTATAAAAATGTGAAGTAGTGTTATACTCTACATGTCATAGGCTTTAAATTTAAGCACACATTTTGTATATTCTTCCACATCTGCCATTATCACAAACTGAGGTGATTAGCTCGTCACAGCTTCCCCTTGTGTTCACAGAGCCCACACAGTTGCCATCCATAATTCTGAAGGGGAAAAACGGATCAGTGAAGAACAAACATGTAGAATTTTCAGTCAAAACATCCAAACTATCATCAGAGTGACTATGTCTAAGTAAACCAGCAAGTGGACAACGTGCTCTCTACTCAGAAGAGTAAACCTGAGCCTAATTTCTATACTGTGTGAGCTAGGAAATCCATAATAAAGGGTTGGACCCTTGGGCAAAGACAAGTTACTGAGAGGAACGCAGCATGTTTTCTGTAAGGGATTATCTTTTGGCTAGTTAGTAATATCTTTCCTAAGATTCCACACCAAAGACAATTTTTTCATAGACAAATGATCAACTTCTCCAGATAGACAAAATTTCTTTCTGGTGAAAATGCCGAGTTAAGGTGGGTCAATGGAAAAGACTTTTGAGATTTTGGCAACACAGAGAAGCCTAAGAGATCCAACGTAAACAAGCACAAGCTAATATGCACGGAAAAAGAACCCAAACTGTCGCCTACAAAATGAGTCCTGGGAAGCACAACGGAATCCACAGTAAGGGATTGTTTTTGGAAGTGATCACTCCAAACTAGCACTACCACAGCCAAGGGGGAAGAAAAGCCTTGAGGCCGGGCAGCAAGGGTACTGTCTGAAAAGCAAAGGTGTGGGATATCGGAACCTAAAACTACCATGGAAAGCCACTGTCATCACAGCAACAAATATTTAACACACTAAAGAAAAATGACAACATCCATATTCCAGAGATGAAGAGATCAACTCTTTAAAAAGGTGCTTTTTTTCACTCATTAAGTGAAAATTTCAGCAAGTATTCTATCATATCTATGATCTCCCCCATTCTTTATGATTTCTGCAGTGTAGGCATCCCTGAAAACTACCATTCGCTGGGAAACCAGTAAAAGAAGTTACTGAGGCAAAAACCCGTGGCTGCAGATAACACCAGTTTAGGCATCCATCATCCCCTGTGAGGGGCACTGTCATCAATTCAAGCTCGAGTTAATGCACATGGTCCTTAAGATAACATGTAAAAAGCACACTCACCTTCCACATTAAAAACTCGACTTAATTACGGTTACAGAACAAACTTATGAGTGTAACAGCACTTCTCTATACTAACTGCCTATGTGGGTTTTTTTAACGAATGGATCCAGTTTAAAAAAAAATTCTTTTTCCCTATGTTTATATTTGTTTTGATTGTTAAGTGAAATGTAATTTTATGTTTGTTGACTTTAATGACAAAACTTTGGAGGTTATATTTTGTATGTCCTTCCTGCCCATTTTGCTTTTATGGTAATTGATTTTTATTGTATTTTACAAAAATCATGGTCTATGACAGATTGGACAATTTAAAAAATTGATCTTTCAATACTGATAATTTGAGAAATACTGGTACAGACAAGTAAACAGGCAATTAGAATACACTGTGATAAAGGCTAGCACAGGAATAAATATATCCTAATAAATATTTTTGAGGATTTAAAAAAATTTCCTATCTTTTTATTATGAAAATTTCAAACATACATGAAAGTAGAGAAAATAGTATAATGAATCTCCAAGACTTAAGAGTTATCAACATTTTGCCATACTTGCTTCGTTTATCCTTTTTTTCTTTTTCTTTTTTGGCTGTAGTAACCCTAAAGTAAATCTTGGCCTCATTTTGTTTCACCCTAAATACTTTTGTATGTATCTCTGGAAAAAAAAAAAAAGACATTTGCTTACATAACCACAATCCCGTTATCAGACCTAACAAAATTAACAATTCCTTGATATCATCTAATATGCAGTCTGAATTCAAACCTCCTCAGTTGGCTTAGTTGACTCAGGATTCAAACAAGATGTACATCTTGTATTTGCTTATTTTGTCTTTGGAGTCCTTTTATTCTGGAACAGTCCCCTTGCCCTCTCCCCTTTTTCTCATACTACTGACTTGAAGAAACTGGGCTGGTCATCCTACATTCTTGGTGTTGTCCCTTGCTTCCTCAGGATATTGTTTAACTTAGTCTTCTATCTCTTATATTTCCTATAATTTGGAATTCAAGTATAAAGAACAGAATAGATTCAGGTTTAAGTTTTTGGAGGATGACAAGAGTATGTCATAGGTGCATCTACTTAGAGGAATATAACATTTGCTTCTCCCGCCTTTAGGAGTACTGAGATTGATCAACGAGTCTGGGGGTGATAGCTTGAGCCTTCAATTAAATCACTCTTTCTCCTAATATCATGGTTCTCAATTTCCAGAGTACATCTTCTAAGACTTGTTAAAATAGATTACTGGCATCTATCTCCAGAGTTTCTGATATAGTAGGTGTTGGAAAGGGCCCAAGAATTTATATATTTTTTAGAAGTATCCAGGTGATGCTAGAACAGGGACCACACTTTGAGAAACACAGCACTAATTTTAGTATGCATTGGTGGTTGTATCTTAATCAATTACTTCATAGGGGTTGCAAAATTGTGATTTTCTAATTTTTTTATTCCTGCCACATAAATTAAATGAAACTATTCTGTTGTCAATTAGGGCTATTTAGTTATCCTGAAATACAACGAAAATAGGTCAGGAAGGCTGAATGCTTAATTCTTCCTCTGTGAGTACCAATTTTCAGAGTAATGGGTTGGGGCACACTAGCTACCCCCAATGATAACTATTAAGATTTGTGTGTTTAATTTTTTTTAGCTTTCTTTTTCTCCTATTTTTTTTTTAGCTTTCTTTTATGATTCTCTTAAGTATCATAATGAATGCATGGATTTTTATGTTTAATTTGTTTCAATCACTACAGTCATTCATTCTTCTTCTTTTTTTTTTTTTGGAAGATTAGCCCTGAGCTAACATCTGTCGCCAATCCTCCTCTTTTTGCTGAGGAAGACTGGCCCTGCCCTCACATCCATGGCCATCTTCCTCTACTTCATATGTGGGATGCCTGCCACAGCATGGCTTGAGAAGTGGTGCATAGGTCAGCACCTGGGATCTGAATTGGCGAACCCCGGGCCAAGGAAGCAGAGTGTGCGAACTTAACCACTGCACTACTGGGCCAGCCCCTCATTATTCTTTTTGATGCTCAAATTTTCCCATCCTTGACCAATGGGAACCCCTTTATACGCTTTTTTGTTTTTTAACATGACCACAGAAGTATTCACTATCTTTTGCCTTCTGGCATAATAAAAATGTCTCATAGGGGCTGGCCTGGTGGTGTAGTGGTTGAGTTCATGTGCTCTGCTTTAGTGGCCCACGGTTCATGGTTTGGATCCCAGGTGTGGATTTATACATTGCTCATCAAGCCATGCTGTGGTGGTGTCCCATATACAAAGCAGAGGAAGACTGGCGCAGATGTTAGCTCAGGGACAATCTTCCTCACCAAAAAAAAAAAAAAAAAAAAAAAAAGTCTCATAGTTCCTGCCCCAAATCTGGAATCAGTCACTTTTCCAAGAAGCCTTGGTTCTTTTTATTGGGGAATGGTATCTGGACGCTCAGGGTGCTTTTTACTGCTGGGTTGGCGCTGTTTCTAACTCTTCTCAGGGACAGAGCTAGGAAACAAGTACTTTTAAAAAGAAAAAAAATGAGTTCATTCCATTTCAAATTTAACATTATAGGAATTACTTTTCTTTGATTTTTACATTTGTCTTTCTTTTTCTGTTACATAAAAGATCTTGGTTCTTAATAGTAACATAAATTAATTGTTTTATCCTATAATACACATGAAATAGTTTCAAAATAGCTGTACTAATATTACTACCAACAATAAAATTACTGGATGAAGTTTAAAAGTTAATATTTCTTTGCATGTCTTTTTATCTTGAGATTATATTGCCCTAAGAATGTACAGTCAAAATACTATGTTAAAGTTACTTGAAAAGCTATCTCTGTGCTCTGTCTTGCCAACACGATATGAAGACAGCATGTTTATGTGTTGTTTTCAAATATTAGGGATTATTTTTTTCTCCTATTTGATTTAACTTTATTTTTGGAATATGTAAAACACTTACCTGATGTTTAATATGATGCCAAAGTTAAAACTATGTAACAGGATATAGTCTGAGAAGTCTTGCTTTCATCCCTGTTCCCTTCCTCTGCCTATAGGTAACTGTTTTTATCAACTTTTGATTTATCCTTTCTGTGTTTCATATTACATGTGAAAATACGTATACATAACTGCATTCTCCCCACTTCTTACACAAAAACATTTATTCTTTTTTTTTTCCCCACTTCACAGCAGTACACAGAAATCTTCCATGATGTAAATTCCTTTTACATCATTGTAGATACTTTTAGTATTTAATAGTATGGTGCTAAGAATGAATGTTCAGGAGCCAGGCTGCCTGGGTTCAAATTCTATCTTCACATTTGCTAACTATGTGACCTTGAGAAAATTACTTAACCTCCCCAAACCTCCATTTGCTAATCCAAAAATGGGGATAATAGACTCCACCTCACACCGTTATGTGAAGATTAAATGGAAAAAAGCAATTAAAAAAGACAAAAATCTCTTCATAGTACCTGACACATGTAAGTGCTCAAAAATGTGAGCTGCTATTATTTAACTATGATTATTACTATTGTTGTTATATTACCAGGGGTTGACTCAGGCTACCTTCCCTTCCTAACTACAATCTACTCATTAGCCCTTTATGATATGGCTTCTACGTTTCACACTCCATTGACATTGCTTTAAAGTCAACGACAACTTCCCTAGGCTAAAGCCAATTACCTTTTCTTAGTTCTCATCGTTTATTACCTTTCAATCATATTTTACACTGAATTGGTTTCCAAAATAAATCTCTCTCCCTATTGATTCTGTATTTATCTGATTTTCCTCCATCTCTTTTACTGATTGCTCTTCTTTCTCTTCTAACCACATAAACCTCCTTCAGTCTAGCTCTGGCCCCTGCCTTTCTTTTTCTGTACTCCTTCCCTCATAGAATTAATCTTAACTATCACCTTCTTGTGGATAACCTGCAAGCTGCTTCATTCTTAGCTGGATTATGTTAGTCCTCTTTCAGATTCTTCTCACTGAGTGTCAGTCTCAGGGGCGCCCCTTTAGTCACTCCAGTCAAGGTAAGTCTTAACACTGTGGCCTGGAACCTTCTGCTCACAGATTTCATTGAGAGTCTAATGAAAATTATACTTGTATGCAAAGACACACATAAAATTTTATATGTAACTTCAGGGGAGTTTCTAAAATCTTAGGTTTAATCAAGGTTAGGAAACTCTGCCTTGGGGATTTACTTCATTGATTAGAATTTTTATAAAATTAACCTCCAAATTTGCCAAACACATTTGACCTTTCCACAGTTACTCCATTGTATATCTACATAGAATTTCTTTCTGCTACTGCAGTGTTATCAAGACTGAGCTCATCTCTCCTTTTTTAAACTTCATTACCACCTTCTAAGTCCCTATAACTATCATCTTACAGTCATTTGACCTCAAAAATTCAAGAGTCATCTTCTACCAACCCCTAAATTAAGTAGAGCTGAAGCCCCAATAAGTAGGTTTCAAGTTATATAGATTTAAGCTTTATATAATTAATCAGTGTTTTCACTCTGCATTTACAGATAACAAGTCTAGATTTCATAGCACAGTGCCTGACACATAATAAATGCTGATAAATGTTAGCTACTATCATCATCATCATCACCACCAACCAGCACCTAGTGGCATCCTTTCTCTTCCCCCAGGGATAAGGGGCAGCTTTCCCAGCATCTTATCAAAGTAGAGAAACCCATCCCTTAAGTTTCAGGGATGTCAGAATTTTTGAATGACTACCTTTAAGCTTAATATTGTTCAGTCAGAAATTATCAGCATCCCTTAAAGTTGGAGCTGAATAACAGTCCAAAAAGATTAATAATTTATGCAATTAAATATTTAATGTTATGTTAAAAGGATTTAATTTGTAATTTCATCAATTTGTAATTTGGGAGTAAAGCAAAAAGGCTGATGCCAAGTTAATATTTTATGCTTAAATAGCTTACAAAAAAAACACCCCACTTCAGATAATTAAATCTTGGTTGGAGATCCCTAACCCACAAATCTGCAAAGACTTTACATTTCTAATTACTAAACTTGAAGAGAAATAATGTTTTCAGGAGTATGACCACTATGAACACTGAGGTTCCGATAAAGGAATCAAAATTGGTTCATTTGTTCTCTTCAAATTATTTTGAAGATCCATTATTTTCAATCCCCATATTCAAATCTCCACTCATCTTTTTCTCTAACATTTCCTTCCTCTAATCAGTACAAAATGTTACTGTAAAATAAAACTCTCTTACTGTAGATCAGGACTCTGGTCTTTGTAACTTAGATTGTGCTGATTCTAACCAATCAATCTTGGATAAAATATAACTAAGAAAGGAAGGCCCAATAAATAAAGTAAAAACCTGAAAACAATTTTTAGCACATTAATATATGTACCACCTTACAGTGTGAACACTAATAGAAAATGGATTAGGTTACCCTAATTTTAAGTATTAGATTACAACATTACTTATAGTACTAAATTACATTAAACTTCTAACCTTGAGACACATTTATGAATATGAAACTATAAATTTTAAAACATTTTCCTTTTTTCTATTTGTTTTTCTAAGTATATAATCATATCAAATTGCGTCTTTGACAAAAATTAAAGGAAATTGTTGCTCGTGGTATACTCTGGCAATTTAATTGTGCTTTCAGCAATTTCCCTACATTGGACTGTTTGCATCTGTTAGACTCTGAATTAGTTCTTCAAGCTTCGTGAAACTACTGAAGCAAACCATAGTCTTCTGAGAAGATGAGTTTTCAGTTATATAAAGTTTTAAAGATTATTTATAATCAACTTTTGTGACTATATGTTCAAGTTTTCAGCAACAAATAAAAGTATATATGGTCAAATTTTCTAAAATTATTTATAACCCCCACATAGAAGCCAACAGATTGCAATATCTGATGACAGTAACAGATATCAAATAAAGAGATGAGTTAAAAAAATTTTCATATCTTTAATAAAACATCTAAGTAAAATAAATTTCTGATCTCTTTGTACCTAGTGAGATTTCAAAATATAGTGGAAGTGAGTTCTGGAGTCAGAAAAGCCTGATTTTGAATGCTGTTTCTATTTCTCACTGCTATGTGACCTTGGACAAGTTATTTAGGCCCTTGGCTACTCTGATTTCTCAGTAAGAAACCCCAAGTTTTGTTCTTTGTAAGAGGGTCCTACCTTAAACTGTTCCAGACATGGATCCTAACTTGATAGCAAAAAACCTTCAAGACTTTTATTTCTACTTCTATCCTATTGGCTTCTGTCCATATACAGCAATTTCTTTATCCTGTTGCATGAAAATATCATGCTGTCTGCAGTGTCTAACAAGAGTCTAGTAGTTAACAACACAAAATATGCATTAGAAAAAAACTTTTATTTCCAATTTTGAAGTATTTAATAGGGCAAATCAAGCAAGAAGGCTTGTAAAAATAAACATGTACAAAGAATATGATTTTTGGCCCAGGTTCCATGTATGTGTACAGATCTTAAGAACACACACACACCCCCCTCTCAGCTTTGAACCAGAATAAAATCAATTACAAAAGAATAATGAGCACGGTACCAAACGACTACTTGGGCCCTCAATTGTACTGATTCCCTTCAGGTCAATCTCAAAGCACAATGCTTTCTTCCTCATGGAATCAAATTAATGAAGAATGTTAAACTTTCTTGTGAGTTTAAAGTGTAAGTCATTCATTTATCCATTCATTCAACAAATATTTGAGTGACTTCTTTGTGTCAGCCACTATGCTCAGCACTTTGCCCTTATGAAACTTCTATTTGGGTGGAGGAAAGGACAATAAGTAAGTAGACAAGTAAAAGTTGTAACTATGGTGTACCAGAGAACTGGGGTGAGCAGCTGGAAAGTATGAGGGGGAGGCTGCTTTAGATAGGGTGATGGGGAGAGGCCCTTATGAGCAGGTACTATTTCAGCTGGGGAGAGAGGCATTCAAGGAACAGACGTAGCACACTCATGAGACCAAAGGACACCAATGAGGCTAAAGCATAAAGAGCAAGGAAGAGGGGAAGGCAAAGGAAGAAACCGAAGAAGTGGAAGTCAAACTCAGCAAGAATTTAGAAGCCTTAGGAGAGAGTCTACATTTTAAAATACTGGAAAACCATTCAATGGTTTTAAGTAGGTGGGAGACCTGATCTAATTTACATTTTAAAAGCACTTAAAAATAATCTGAAACTGTGAACTCTATGTTAATAAGCTGTACGGTTCCATTAAGCAAAAATTCAAACAAACGATGTAAGCACCCCTATGGGAATGGTCCTGATAGCTGATGAGAGAGCCAGAAGGAAATAAAATTCAGTCCCTAATGCAAACAAATTTACAATACATATGAGAAAAGAAGGCTAAATAATAAAAACTTTAATCATCCCTTTAAGACAATAATAGAAGAGATGTCATGAGGCAATACTGGCTCACAGACATAAGATGAGATACTGTCGGAAACATCCTAAACTCTCCTAATATAATTTCAGAACAATAGCTGGGTTTTCTTACTGATTTTGATACATGTAGTAACATTTCATTAACTGTCTCAGAACTGTTTTTTAGGCAGTAATTAAAAAACAAATTACGTCAACTGAATAGCCTAGGACAGTGCCCAGAGTCCTATTTAATACTATCAGATGATGATGTCATCTTGATGGCATTAAACATTCCAGACAATTCCCTAAATAGGTATGTGCATCTCACCTGTTTTTATCATCTCTACTGGACCTCAAACTCTCTTGTGAATTATTTCTGAGTAATGAATATGACTGGACTGATAAATGAGTCACTCTAAGCTGAACTACTGATGTTGTGTGCTATTTACTCAATTTATGGTAGTGTTATAATAATATTTATAAATGCAATCTGGTCACACTTCTAACACATTCTTTACACAGATAAATACATCCAGATAGCTATTTTGATATGCAATTATTTCTTAAGAAGGAAAGAAATATAGTCCAAAGTACAGACTATGGTTTACCAAACCATGAAATTTTTAGAAATTAGAATTCAAATGTCAAACCTGGAGAATAAGATGCTGACAACAAAGGAAGAAAATCTGTTAATTCTAATATTTTGGTTTCTGTATATATGTAATCTAAAGATATATTTTTAGCAAATACTTGTGATCTAAGACCCTGTTATCATTCACTCATAAATCAAAGGGCAAATATATTTCTCTCATTTTTTCATTGAGTTCTTCAGATGAATTGAGAGTGGAAAACAATGAAGCTAGGCTGGATTGGTTCACTCAGAAATGGGCACAGAGAACTCAAGAGTATAGATTAAGCTGTGCTGAGTAAGAAGAATTTTTCAATGAAGCTCTTGCAATAAAGTTAAACAGCAAATCAAGTGTCCTGGGCAAACATGTTCAGAAAAAGGCAAGCTCCTTACTGTATCAGCCAGTGGCTTAACTATGATGCATATTTCCTGGGGTCCCACATAGAAGTAATAACGACATTGCGAAGTCACTTATGAGAGAGGAGAAAGGATAATAATGAAAGGGAAAGGCTAGCTGGACAAAACAAGAGCCTAGCTATCTGCTCAACTATTTAGAAATCAAATAGGGCAGTTAATTCAGTAACAAACTAACATTACAAGGTTGAAATGTTTCTGTGGTAGATCTTTGTTCCCATTTCTTCACTCCTTCCCTGTAATAGGATTAAATATCCATACCCTCTGTTATGAGACTTTGCAATGACTCCCAGCACAACAGGTGGTGTACATCCTGAACTATTGTTTTTGATCTTGGTCATGGGGAATGTGTGTGGTTTGACTCGGATCTTGTGTTTCTGCCCTCTACCATGAGAATCGCATGCCCCCGGATGAGAGACAAGTGGAGCAGATCTGAACCCAACCTACAGCCTGAAATAGAGCCACCCCAGCTGACCTACAGACAAAAAATATTTGTTGATGTAAAGCACTGAATTGTGGAGTGTTTGTTATGCAACATTATCACAGCAGAAATATGACTGACAAAATTTCCTGAATACTAGAAAAGAGAGGTTTGCTCAACTACAAAATGAACTACAATTGCACAAAGAAATCTGAACATCTCTGCCACACATTTTTGTGATATTTTGTGTTCCTTATTACACATACACTTGTATTATTTTTACATATCTGGAATACATCGTAAGATATCAAAACCAACCTGACTGGCCTTGAAGAACAGCTGGTTGGGAACTGCTCATGTAGACAGTGTTAATTATTGGCTCTATTATGTAAGATGATGTGAAAAAGACTAGTCTGGTTTCCTTTCAGAGGAGGGCACTTGATCACCTTTTCCAAGCCAGTTTACCCATCATTAGCACCTAGACTTAGCCACTGGCTCCTAGTTCCGGGTTCAGTGCTGGGGAAGGAGGAGAATTGATTAGGTACGGTTCTGAAGAACCAATTATGATTCGATTCCAAAGGAAGATAAAACAGACAGAGGGGTTAGTTATAATAACTACTAAGTCCAGGGAGTAATTAAAGAAGATAGCTCCAAAACAACACGGACTACCCTTGAAAACACTGGGCTCTGTTCTCAGCTCTTACACAAATCACTTAATCTTTCTAGGTCTTAGTTTCTAAATATACTTAAATATAATTTAATACACTCAATATAACTTCTAGGTTGCTTTTTAATTCAATATTAACACTTCAATGGATATCAGCTTTGTATAAAAATGCGACTTCAAGTTTCTCCTCGGTTTATTTATTAAAATTTTTCTTATGATAAAATATACGTAACACAATTTCCATCTTAACCATTTTTAACCCTATGGTTTATTTTTATCTCATCTTTTTCCCTATAATTTCTGGTACAAAATCCTTAGGGTACTTATTTTAGGACTGAAGTTAGATGATTGGGGTCTGAAACTACTACTCACTTAGCAATGAGGCTGAAAAGACAGAATCCTGGGTGGAAGAATGATAGCTAGCAGTCATAAGAAACAGATCAAAGCCAACAGATGCACAGGAAAGACAAAAGGTAAGTGGTTCCAGTTTGGGCAGTATTCAGCGATCTAACACAGGCAGGAGAGCCTGCATCCCCATCTCTGGTAGTTTTTGAAAAAAGATCTGACATTTCATAAAGCTAGTAGTAGTGTGCCAAAACAAGAGTAGTGAGAGTGACAGAAATACAATTAAATGAGAGAGTGGACGTTAAGGCCTCTAACCATGTAGCTCATTAATAAATGTTTCTTTTTAACAACAGAAAAAGAAACTAAATGCTTATGGAACCTGCTTGTTCTAAGAACTTAGTGGTGATGACCCTGAATAACAGAGGAATAGGGATAGTCTTGAGCAAAGTTTTTTCGGTGGCCTTTGAAAGATTAATATTCGACAAAGAACATGACTTCACAGAGCTGGTTTGCAGATTCAACTCTTACATTTAATGATGTCTCCAGGTGGTTTAAGTGGCTAGTCTTGTGTTACAGGTGTGGTTAACCAGGAAAGAGATTAGCGTGGGTTTCTAATCATTACTCTTAGGAAAACCAAACATACTATTACCATGTACTGCTGATACACAAAAGTTTAAAATAAAGCACTCTAAGATACAGTTTGGTACCTTTCTCTCCAATCCTTAAATTTTGTTAAAGCCAGAGTTTAAACTAATAGTGGTCGGATCTACAGAGTTTAGAAAGTGTCTGCATCCTTATCTCGAAGCTCCATATCCACCAAAGTCAGAATACAGCCCTACAACTTGCAAGACATTAAAAGTCCTCGAATTCTCTCTTAGGTGGTGTTGTCCGTAGATTTCAGAGCAAGTGTTTTATGATTACCTTGTGTAGTTAGCAGTTTCTCAACAATCTCTGACCTATCTGTCTAGTCAACCTTTTCCATCCTCTTGTTTCTCCCTCTTTGAGTGAAAGGAAAAAAGAATTTAATGGTAAATCCATTTTGCTTTCTGCAAATTTAAGACATGCTAAATCAAGTCACTGTTTGGTCAAGTATTACAAGATTGTTAACAATAAAAAATACATCGATTCCTTTATAATTTTGATTGTTCACTTAAAAAATTGCCACTCTAAGGTTTACGAAACATCCTGGGCATTGTCAAAGAATATTGTATTGGTGTCTAACATATTTCATGATACAAGGGCCCTTCAGAGCTGTGTAACTTCACAAGGAGCTAAAGTAAAGCCTTGGGGAATTCCAAGCTTGCCTTATTTTTAATTTAAAGTCCACCATGCGCTGGTATTACCAACAGTTCAAATAAAATATCTTATGTACTATTCAAATATTTGTGGACCATTAAGCTTTTCTATAAATAAGGATGTCTATTAACCAAACAAATTGGAAAAAACCAGTGAGATCTGTCAACGCCTTTGGATACGATCTTTTGAAATTTAGAGGATTAAGCAATCAGTGCCAGCATGGATCTACCATTCACATGCAGTGAGTTTCTGGCTTTATGTTTCCTAGGGAAAATTTCATCATGCAGATAAATGACAAAGACCTAATTCACAGCATTTTAAACTACCATAATTAGGTTGCAGTTTGTGCCATGAATGGAATGAGGCTTTATCAAATATGGGCATTCCCATAACACACAGATAAAAGGTAGAAAAGATACTTGGGGAACTGAGAATGTGGAGCAGGGTTTGGAAATGTCGTCTCTGGTCAATGAGAAAGGGATAGCTAAAATCAGAGATGATGGTAGGTGGTTAAGGAAATGATGTGTTCAAAAGGCAAACCAAAGTTGAGGTCTAATGGCCATAAAGTCCTTATGGCTGGGTAAATTACCACAGCAAATACCATAAAGTGATTAACATCTTTTTCTTTTCTTTTTTTTTTTTGAGGAAGATTAGCCCTGAGCTAACGTCTACTATCAATCCTCCTCTTGTTTCCCGAGGAAGACTGGCCCTGAGCTAACATCTGTGCCCACCTTGCTCTACTTTATATGTGGGACGCCTGCCACAGCATGGCTTGACGAGCGGTGTGTAGGTCCACACCCAGGATCCAAACCAGCGAACCCTGCCTGGGCCACCAAAGCGGAATGTGCGAACTTAATCGCTTGCCACTGGGCCAGGCCTGCGATTAACATCTTAACTCCTAGTTTACTAATAAGTTTTCCAACTCCAATAATAAGTTTATTAGTATAAAACTAATAAAATTAGTTTATTAGTAATTTTTGTGTGTGTGTGTGAAAATATTTTTAATTTTATATGGAGGTCAAAATGAAAAGGTTTTCTTTATAACTATTTTATGAAACATAATTCCATAAAGCTAGAATATGTCTATGCAGAATTATTAATAGCAAATATTTTCCTGAGCACTGTCATATCTTAGATACAGGCAGATTCTGAGAGAAATAAATATACATATAAAAATGTATTTCTCCCTCATCTCTCCAAACTCTTACCAGTTTAGTTCTATTCCAGTCAAAATGAGACCTACCTAGAAGTGGAGAGAAAAGGACCATGCATGAGTCATAATAAAGGAGTAAACTGTACTTTGTTCCCTTTCAAACTTTTGTTTTATACATTTCCTTCCTAATTTACCTATCAACGATTTCTTCATTCATTAATAAAATATTGGGCACCCTGATCTCTAGCTTCATCTACCAACTGCCTACTCATCAACTCCCCCTGGATATCTAATCTGCATTTCAAACTAACAAGCCCCAAACAGGATTCTTGAGCATCTCTCCTAAGCCTGCACCTTTCTCGGTCTTCCCAACTCAGGAAAAGGCCACTCTATTCCTAGAGTTAATCTTGAGACTCTTTTCTCTCTCCACATTCAATCCATCAGCAAATCCTGTCAATTCTAATGTCAACATTATGTCTAGAATTCCACCCTTTTTCTTCACCTCCATCATTTCTCCTCTAGTCCAAGCCAGCGTCACACCCTGCCTCAACTATTACAATAGCTTAACTGGGTTTCTGCTTCTGTTCTCGTCTCCCTGTCTTCTCTTCTTGACACAGTAGCCAGAGTGATCTTTGGAAACTTTTTATGTATCACGTCAGTCCTCTGCCCAGAAGCCTCCAATGGCATTCCATATCACTCAGAATAAAAGCTAAAGTCTTTACCACGGCTGAATAAAGCCCTAATAACAAGAATCTGAAAACACTTTTGATTTAATTAAAATAGTTGGCTCAAAAATTATACAATGAAGTGTGACTGGTCATGGCTCAGACCGAAGGCACATACTCAAATTTGTCAGTGCTGACTATCAAAACTGAGGCTTAATCTTTGATACAGAACTACATTCACAAGTCTGCAAGGACACATGTACAAGTAAGTTCAGTACAACATTATCTGAAATAGCCAAAACCAAGCAACAATCTCAATGTTCATTAATAGAGGAATGGCTAAGCAATTCAGGGCACATAACCATACTAAGGAATACCATGACGCTGTTAAAAAAACGTGATGAATCTTTATGTATTCACATGGAAGGATCTTTCTCTCTCTCTCTCTCTAACACACACACACTCTTCACTTTATTAATTCCAAACTGAGGGCAGTTTCCCACATATACCTGCTGTTGCACAGGCTCTTCCCTCTGAATATCTCCACCCTCCTCACTGTACCAATTTCTACTCATTCTTGAAGACTCATCTCAGGGTATCATCTCCTTAAGGAAGCATTTACTGACTCCTCTGGCTGGGTAGGGCAGGTGCTCAATGCTGCTAACTAGATTAAAAGATAAAAAAATACCTACATTTTCTATATTCTAAAAACTAGCTTGAAACTTCATTCTAAAATTTAAGTGCAGAGGCCGGCCCCATGGCTTGGTGTCTGAAGGTTAAGTTCGTGCGCTCCACTTCCACAGCCCAGGGTTTTGCCGGTTCGGATCCTGGGTGCGGACATGGCACTGTTCACCAGGCCATGCTGAGGCGGCCTCCCACGTCACACAAGTAGAGGTACTCACAACTAGAATATACAACCATACACCAGGGGCAGGGTTTGAGGAGAAGAAGGAAAAAAAAAAGCAAAAGAAGAAGATTGGCAACAGATGTTAGCTCAGGTACCAACCTTTAAAAAAAAAAAATTAAGTGGTATCTACTCTCTCTTTCCCTCAAATCCAATGTAACTTAAACAGCTTTATTGGGATATAATTAGCACAACATACAATTCACCCATTCAAATCACACAATTCAATGTTTTATAGTACATTCACAGGGAGAACTATTTTTTTTTAACAACACTAAAAATAGTCTCTGAGTTTGGAAACCATCAATTTGTGATTATTATAAGATAGAACACAGAGGTGGTAAAAAAAAAAAGCAATTATTACATCTTATATAATTGACGTAAAATACTTCCTTGAGAAAATCCTTCTGGGGACCACATTATTGGGCTTATAAGAGTAGGACAGAAACCTGCAATACTTTTAATCTCATCGATTGTTAAAAAAAGACATCTGTAGGGCTCAATAAATATTTGTTGAATGAATAAAATTTCCAACTATCTAGTAAATATTTCCACCTGGATATCATCTCAATCCGTCATATTCAACATGTTCCGAATGGAACTCATTACTTACTGGTTTCCTTTGTAACTTCCACATTCCCATTAATGGTATCAGTATTTCCCTCATAGTCATCTTTGACATCTGGCTGTCCTTCATTCTGTCATATTCTGTAATTTTTACTTGTAATTTGATGGCTGCAAATTCACTCCGGATACAATTCTCCTTCTCTACTCAGCCCACCTGAAAACCCTCCTGAAGTTACTAGCCTTTGGTGTTTTGATGCATGTAGTGTGAACTACAAATTTAAGCCTCAGTCCAAACTCAGTTCACAATCACAAAGTGGGTCTGCCTCATCACATAAAGAAAATAATACCCTTTTAAGACACCAAGAATAGCCATTAATAAACATTTTAAAAGATGCCTCTTCAAGGAGACAGGAAGCTCTGGTGCAATCTTGTATCTTTCTAATACTTATTACTGTTATCCTTAACTAAATCTAACTTTCCTTACCTCTGAAATCTTATTAGAATGCTAATGCAGTCCTGGAGACTCCCTTTTCATCACATACCTCTTAGAGACCATATTTATTTTTGGCATTGCAAATCAGTTAGCTACTCAGAAATTTGCTCTAACTCTCCTATTCTCTCAGGTAGTATAAAAAGATAACGAACACATCTTAGAACTGTAACAGAGTGTACATATGTCACAATTATTCTCTGCAATAAGTTCTACTTTCATAAGATTTTCTGCCCTTTGCTATTATTACCCCCAGGATTTACTAGTTAGGTATTTCCTGAAATTTACATTCAAGTTTCTATTTGTAGTCTGATATGGCATCTAAACGTAGATTCGTTAAAAAAAAGATTTTTAAACAGCCAAGTGAAGCTTTAATTAAAGAATCAGAAATTTACTAATCTGATATGAAACATCAGAACATGCCCTAAAACTGAGGAGGAGAACAACAATGAAAATATAAGTGTTTGCATTTTTTTAGTGTCCTAAAAACAAACAAACAATAAACAAAACAAACCAGATTACTGAAATTAGAGGAGGTTAATCAGCCTGCAACTTATATTGCAAAAGTCTGTTGTTGCTGAGATTAGCCTGAACTTGCTTCAGCTTCTATAAACCACCTCTAACACTCAGAGTATCTTTTTAATTTTCAGTTACAAAAATATGTGCCTGCCAGAAAACAACTTTTAGGCAAATCCACTCTCCCAACCCTACCAAGGATTTTGATTAATTTTATGCTAGGTCAGGAGATAACCTAGAGAAGCAATACTGTACCGTATGAGAGTCCTTAGGAGAGAGTACAAGTATCTGAAAGCCCCACGTCCCTCTGTAGCATCAGAATTTAATGAAAATTCCATTGCAGCTAAGATAGCTTTGTCCTTGTTCCACAAGATGGAGTGACATCTCTAGCCCCACCAAGATCTCCATGAGGTTGGGGGAGAAAGAGGTACCAGCCTTTTAAATCTGGGAGATTCCAATAAAGAGAAAACAAGACAGTTGTTTCAGCATCAATTATTAAGAGCCTTTATCCTGTCTTCTTCATGCCAGTGCAATAGTTACATTCACATTTCTCCTGCCCTGTGTTGTATGGAACTCTCCAAGGTTCTGACCCTTAATGGTAGCCTAGTAACCTAAAGAGTGGCACTTGGAAAACTAAAGGCCATGGAAAACAGAACGGCAGGTTCAGTGGTCCTCTGCCATTTCTAAATCTTGATTCAAATATCTCACGCCTACTTTGGCCTTACTCTGATCATTCCATCTCATCCCTGGTCTACACCTGCCTCATACCACCCCTGGTACATAACCAAATCCTATGAAATTCCTACAGTGTCTGGATCTATTTCTTTCTTCCTTGTTTCAAACATTCTTCCAATCCACTATTTTAGAAACCTGTTCAATGGATTGTGGGAGAAGGGTCAGATTTAATTTAACCTTGATTTGTTTGGTTAGATTAGAGCCAATGCAACTGGAGAAAAAATATTTCTCTCAACACTTTAAATATTTCACTCTACTCACTTCTTGCTTGCTTGGTTTCTGAAGAGAAGCTGGATGTAATTCTTATTTTTGCTCCTCAGTAGGCAAGGTGTTTTTCTCCTCTGGCTTCTTTCAAGATTTTTTCTTTATCTTTGATTTTCTGCAGTTTGAATACAATATGCCTGGGTATAGTTTTTTGGGCATTAATCCTGCTTGGTGTTCTCTGAGCTTCTGTGATTGGTGTCGGACATTAATTTGGGGGAAATTCTCAGTTATTATTGCTTCAAATATTGCTTCCGTTCCTTTCTCTCTCTCTTCTCCTCCTTCTCCACTACACATATACCTTTTGTGGGTGTCCCACAGTTTTTGGATATTCTGTTCCATTTTTTTCTACTCCTTTTTCTCTTTTTCAGTTTTGGAAGTTTCTATTGACATATCCTCAAGTTTAGAGATTCTTTTCCCAGCCATACCCAGTCTATTAATGAGTTCATCAAAGCCATTCTTCATTTCTGCTACAGTGTTTTTGATCTCTCTTTCTTTTTGATTCTTTCTCAGAATTTCCATCTCTCTGCTTATATTATTCATCTGTTCTTGCACGTTGTCTACTTTTTCCTTTAGAGTCCTTAGCATATTAACCATAGTTGTTTTAAATTCCCAGTTTGATAACCCTAACATCCCTGTCATATTTGAGTCTGGTTCTGATGCTTGCTCTGTTTCTTCAAACTGTGTTTTTTGCCTTTTAATATGCCTTGAAATTATTTGTTGAAAGCCAGACATGATGTACTGGGTAAAAGGAACTCTAATAAATAGCCTTTAGTGGTGTGGTAGTGAGATGTAGGGGAAAGAGAAGTGCTCTACAGTTCAGAAACTCACAAAAGTGTGGAGTCCCCCCCACCCTGATGACTGGACCCCCCTGGAGTTTTTAACTCTCAGACTTGTCCACACTGAGCTTCCAGCAATTCATCATTCAGGGTTTCCTACCTCAGTACTGGTTCCCACAGAAGTTTTTGCTTGTGGGCTTCTGCTCTGGTAAGACATGATTCTCTGTATTCGCCTCTCTGTCTCTCCAATGCTGGGAGCAGCGGTTTGCCCTGTGACTGATGATTCTTTAGTCTGTTCAGTTTTTTACTTGTTAGGATGGAGTGATGACTTCCAAGCTCCTTATATGCCAGGCCAGAAACCAGGAAAACACATTTCCACTGTATGAATTCCAAAGACTGTTTCCTCCCTCCCAGAAAGTGCTCTGAAGCCCCCAAGCCAAAGAGGAAAAAGAAAAAGATAAGGGTAAGATGATGAGAAGCAGTAAGAGTTCTCTTGTTTCAATTATGCCCGTCAGAAGCACTCAAAGTAGTTAGGCCATTGTGAGCAGGGAAACAAAAAGCAGTTTACAATATCCTGACTGAGAACTCATTTCTCTGAGGTATGTTTGTGGGGGGAATGTTTCAAAGAACTGTTAAAATTAACCCCAAAAGAACACCTGGAATCTTATCTCACTCTCTTCTACACTCCAGCCTGCCCAGCACCAGTTTATACTGACCCAACCTTTTCCTCTGGTGAAAAATAGTCAGAAAATATGATTTCCCCTGAGAAACTCTGAAATTCTCTCAAAAACAGTTTCACAGAAAAATAAGGAAAAGGACAAGGTTATGCAGAACTGGCTCAAACACTTTATAAGCAGATTAAACAAGAAAAACTTTGATTTTATTTCTTATTAATTTTGCACATACTGGATGGAAAGTGGAAGGCAGAAGGCATTATGCAGTGTTTGTCTAGTACCAGCCCAGGGGTTTCCTCTAATTTCTCCATAGGGAGGGTGAGGGGCAGGGCAGGGTGTGGGGCACAGAATGCTGTAATGGTTAGAGCACAGGCTCTGGAGTTATAATGCCTGGGTTCGAAATCCAGTGTCACCACTTTTTAGCTGTATGACCTTGGACAAGCTACTTTTCTGTGCTTTTTTCTTCTAAACTATAAAACAGAGATAATAACTGTACCTACCTCAAAAGCTTTTTATGAATTTTAAATAATTAGTATTAAACACTTAAAATAAAACCTGGCACATGGTATCATCAAGAGAAATTCTTGTCAACTCTAAACTTCAAAATTTATCCTGAAGCTGACTGCTTATTACCACCTGTACGACCACCTCCTGAGTCCAAGCCACCATTATCTTTTGTCTGGAGCTTGGCAACAGTCCTAACCAGTCTCATCTCTGCTCCAATTCTACTCCAGTCTGTTCTCCAAACAGAAATCAGACTGACCACTTAAAAACTAACTCACACCATGTCATTCCTCTGCTCAAAGTTCTCCAATGGCTTCTAGTCAGCATAAAATCCAAAGTCTTAACCGTGGTCTATTAGGCCTGACATGATCTTGCCTATTACCCACCCTGTCCCATGCTCCTTTCCCCATACCCTATCATTTCTACCTCACTCTGCTCTGGCCACATTGGGTTCCTACCTCAGAGTCTTTGCCTTGCTGTTCCCTCTGCCTAGATAGCTACATTGCTTTCTTCCTAACCTAATTCAGGTCTCTGCTTGAATGTCTACTCATCACAAAGGTCTCCCTCTAACCACTGTCCAGGGACTCTATCTTTACTCTGCTTTATTTTTCTTTTTAGCACTCTTCTCCACTTGCCAGTTCGTATATTTGTCTGTTTACTGTATTTCTTCCTCTCTTAGGATGTAAACCAACTCCATGAGGACAAGGACTTTGAATTTTTTTCTCTGCATCCCCTGGGTCTAGAACAATGCTTGGCACATAGTTAAGGCTCAATAAATGTTTGTTGAAGTAATAAATAAATATTCATTGTTATTTTTCTATCTGTGGCATCTATTTCATATCAAAATATTCCAAAAGCTTCCAACCAGGACTTCATGCTTCCAGTCTCTTCTGTTTCCAGTCTATCTTATGTACCACAAGACTATTCTTACTGAAACACTGTGTTTGTAATGTTACCGTTCTGCTCAAGCACACTCCTCTCTGACCTCAGCAGTTCCTCAGTGTGTGCTGCAAGACGCTAACAGATGTTATACGAAAGGAGAGACTCGGTGATTAAGAAACTTTGGAAAATACAAGATTAGAGAAGTTTGTGTTATTTTACTACACAACTTCTCAGAGTATTTAATTTACTAATGTACAATGCAAGCCTCCTGGAGAAGAGTTTAATATTTCTCACTGTTTGTGACTACAGAATGAATCCTTTTTCAAGGGGCCAGTCAAGGACTTGCTTTTATAAAACATGCTGTAGGAAATACTGGCCTGTAGAGGTATCTAAGACCATTTTCAACAGTGGCCATCAGGGTCCTGCTTCCTTTCCCGAATATCTTATTCGGGAAAATTCCACATTCTATGGGTTCTCTTTCTTATCAACAGAGTTTATTAAGCAAAAAACCCCAACTCCCCACCCCCAACCAAACTGTAGATTTGTACATTGGCATATATCTTTGAAAAGAAGAGCCTTTCTGGGCTTCTAACCTACTTTAGCTTTCCTTTTGATCCATAAAAAACCTGGTTCCTCAATGAACATATGTTGTATTTTGAATCTTTTGCTTGCATACTGTATCAAGCAAGGAGAGGGTGTCATACACAGTAGATACTCAGTATATTTAGATTCATCTTAATAATTAGTATGCACAAATTCAGCAAGATACAGGCCATGCAAAATGTGATACTCCTTACTAGAAATTAATCATGAAAATCATATTAGATAACACAGGGTGGATAGTAAATGTATGAGGTTTAGGTTTTGGAAAGAATGTCTTTCCTGGTACCATAATCTTATAAAGTATGCTCATTGTGAATAAGGGACTTTCTCTAAATTGTATTTCAAACTTTGCAAAAATTTTGTGTGACTGAATACTCAATATTTCTTATGACAATAGTAAGAAACACTGTATCACTGAAATCAATGTATTCATTACTGAAAATCTCTAAGGAAGGATTGTGTCTATAAGAATTCAGAAAATAGACCCAAAAGAGGTATACATCAGAGATATTTCAGGGTACCTGTCTGCCATTCCCTGTTCAGACAGTCCTCACTCATAGTGTGAAGTGGCTTTATTTTATACTATGTATATACTATATACTATACCTCCTTCTCCAGGCCATAGATAACTGGGAAAGGGGTACATACCTGATCCAAACATAATTGTAGTAAATTGTCTTCCATCATGATAGAACTCAAATTTTCTTCAGGTAAAATTCCCACAGTAAATTTCATTTTAAAAGAAGAGCTTATACTCCAGTGCATATGGACATACACCTTTGAACAGAAGGAGTTTTCTGGGTCCCCATCCACAGACTGTCATTCCTTTCCACTCTCCAGATATAAGGCTTCATTTACCACAGAGGAAAATGATGTCTATTCTAACTCCAGAGATGGGCCTGATTTAGTCTCTAGGTCAACCCATTCCTCTTACCAGAGATGGGTTTAGGAATGGTATATTCTGGTGGCTTCTCTTTCTCACCGAAAGAGTTTACTAATCCAAAAAGTCTCTAAACGCAAGTCCAGTCAATGAGACACAAGGGGGGGAAGTCTGCTCATTTCCAGAGCAGATTTTAGGAAAATTTTTCTCATTCCTAAGAAAAAGCCACAGGAAGAAATGGCCACTTCCTTTTCTGAATGTTATTGCATCTGGATGTGACGACTGGAACACCTAGCTGTAGCCATTTTACTAACGATAGAGCCAATCCTGAGGATGGCAAAGTGAAGGGATGCAAAGAACCCAGGGTTCTTGATGACACTGTTGAATCTCCAATCAACCAACTGTAAGGGCTGCCCTTCCTCCTGACTTACTGTTACAGGAGATAACACATTTCCCCATTTTTCAGCCAATCTGAGTCAGGGTTTTATCACTTGTAGCTGAAAGACCACTGGATCAAAAAGGATACTGTGACTTGGACTGAGTGAGTTAGGTGAATCAGATTCTTTCTCCCGGGAAGTACTAGCACTGAGAGACAAAGTGGGAAGCTGCCAGTTAGTTGTGAGGAACTGAACTGAAAGAGTATAGAAAAACAGGAAACTCATAGGAGCCATTGTAAAAGGAATAAGCAGAGAGAACAAGAGACAGAGGAGAGACTGAAAGGGATAGAGAGATGTGTAGCAAGCAGAGAAGCCATTAGAAAGAACAAGACTGATCCTTTAAGGCAAAGATATTCTTTTAGCTTTTTAGCTCCCATGCTGCCTGGCTAAGCTTTTCTTACTCATGAATTACTATAACCTTACACTGTGTCTCTTCATGAGAGATAGGATGAGTGTTCTCTGCTACTCAACAATCCCTGTCTTAGGACACACAAAGGTAGATGGAAAGGGGAAAGTCAAATTAGACTAAAATTGCAAATTAAAAGGGGACAAAAATAGGAGAGTGACATCAGCATCATGGTGGAGTGAATTGTTTCCTTAGTTTCTCCCTTTTAAGTTACAACTAAATGGACATTTATTAATCAGTAGAGGATTTCCTGCACAGCACAACAGGACATCTGAGAGATCCATGCAGCTATACATCTGAAGGTGGGTGGACCAGATCCCTGGGAGGCAATGGAAATGGGTGAGCACATCCCTTCCCTTCCCCTCCCCAGCGGCAGCAAGCCAGATCGCAGATCCACAACGGCTGGCACAACTGTAAGAGGAGGTGGGAAAGCCCAGTCTACGCAAACGCTTTCAGAGTTGCAGCCCAGCCTGTGGAAGCACCCACTGTACCACGGCAGCCCTGCTGGTGGAAACACTCTATACTGAGTGACAGCGGCTCAGCCCCCACGAAGGTGCCCACCTACTGAGCGCAGTGCAGGTGAGAAGGTGCCCTCCCTGCTCAGAAGGTGCCCCCGCCCACAAAGCATAGCAACCTGCAGGACCCACTGAATGGCAGCTCAGCCCCTGCATGGTTGCCCCTTGCCCCTAGGCAGGTAGGCAAGAAGGCACCCCATCTGCTCAGAAGTCCATCTGCTCCCTGTCCATGGAGCACAGCAGCTCACAGGACCCACTGAGTGGTGGCTATGCCCCCATGAAGGTGCCCTTCCCACCTAGCACACAGCAGCTCAGCCGGTCCCCTGCCAAGCAGAGAAGCCTCGCTTTATGGTGCCCGACCTGCTCGCCCAGCACAGAGGCCCTGCCCATGAGGGCACAACCTGAAGAGTGGCTGCAGCCAGTTTGCACAAACACATAGTAGCCCTACCTGCATAACTTCCAGCAGATGAAGCAGGATCAGACAACATAGCTCCTGCTCACCCCCAGTGGTGGCAGTTGGAACCTGTGACCTGAAACTACCACAAGTGCACTGGCAAAGGATCAATTCATCAAATATCATGAAGAACTACAGTAACACTTCAGAGTAGAAGGAAAATGACAAGTCTCCAGAAGCCAACCCTGAAGTCACAGAAATGTACAATCTAAATGACAGAGAATTCAAAATAGTGGTCATAAAGAAACTTAATGAGTTACAAGAAAACTCAGAAAGACAATTCAATGAGCTCAGGAATAAAACTAATGAGCAGAAGGAACACTTCACCAAAAAGATTGAAACTCTAAAAATAAAAAACAAAAAGAAATTCTGGATTTGAATAACACAATTAATGAGATAAAAAACAATCTATAAATCATAAAAAGTAGAGCTGACATTATGGAAGACAGAATTAGTGAATTAAAGGACAGAAATATAGAAATTCTTCAGGTAGAGGAGGGGAGGGAACTAAAATTTTTTAAAAAATGAAGAAATTCATTGAGAAATACCCAACTCAATTAGGAAAAGTAATATAAATATATAGGTATTCCAGAGGGAGAAGAAAGGGAGAAGGGAGCAGACAGCTTTTTCAAAGAAATAATAGCTGAGAAATTCTCAAACCTGGGGAAGAAACTAGACTTACAAGTAGATGAAGCCCACAGAACTCCTTATTACATCTATGCAAAAAGACCTTCTCCAAGGCCTATTAAGCATACTATTAAAACTGGGAAAAGCCAATGACAAAGAAAAAATATTAAGAGCAGCAAGGTCAGAAGAAAATAATCTACAAAGGAACCCCTATCAGGCTTTCAGCAGATTTCTCAGCAGAAACCTTACAGGACAGGAGAGAATGGAATGATATATTCAAAATACTGAAAGACAAAAACTTTCAGCCAAGAATACTCTATCCAGTGAAACTATCCTTCAGATACAGTGGAGAAATAAAAGCTTTCCCAGATAAACAAAAAGTGATGGAGTTCATTGCCAATAGACGTCCCTTACAAGAAATGATGAAGGAAGCCCTCATACTTGTAACAAAAAGGCAAAGGTTTAAAAAACCTTGAGCAAGGAGATAAACAGAATCAGAAAATTGCAGCTCTATGTCAGAATAGGTCAGTAAACACTTAACTACAACATCAAAGACAAAGGGAAAAAAAGCATCAAAAATAACTATAAGCAGTTCAATTTAATCACAAACTCGCAACACAGAAAAGAACAATTTGCGACAACAATAACTGAGAAGGGGAAGAGAAAAGGGATGGAACCTACTTAGGCTAATGGAGATAAGAGGCTATCAGAAAATGGAGTTTCTCATCTATGAGATCTTTTCTACAAACCTCAGAGTAATCACTAAACAAAAAATCAGAGCAAAGCCACAAATCACAAATAAAGAGAAAACTGAGAAAACCATCACAAACCACCAAACTGAAATGGCAGTCAGAAATACAAGAGAAAAGAAACAATGGAAATAAAGAACAGCTGGAAAACAAGAGATAAAATGCCAGTATTAAGCCCTCATATATCAATAATCACTCTAAATGTAAATAGATTGAATTTTCCAATCAAAAGACATAGAGTGGCTGGGTTGATTAAAAAACAAGATCCAACAATATGCTGCCTCTAGGAAACACATCTCAGCTCTAAAGACAAACACAGGCTCAGAGTGAAGAGATGGAAGACAATACTCCAGGCAAATAGCAAGCAAAAGAAAACAGGCGTTGCCGTATTTATATCAGACAAAGTAGACTTCAAGATAAAAAAGACAACGAGAGACAAAGAGGGACAGTATATACTGATAAAAGGGACAGTCCACCAAGAGGATATAACACTTATGAATATTTATGCACCTAACACAGGAGCACCAAAGTATATAAGGCAACTATTAACAGACCTAAAGGGAGAAACTGACAGCGACCCAATAAGGCTAGGAGACCTCAACAACCCACTTACATCAATGGGTAGATCATCCAAACAGAAAGTCAACAAGGAAACAGTGGCCTTAAAAGAAACACTGGATCAGATGGACTTAATAGATGCATAGAACATTCCATCCCAAAACAGCAGAATACACATTCTTCTCAAGTACACATGGAATTTTCTCAAAGATAGGTCATATGTTGGGAAACAAGACAAGCCTCAATAAATTTAAGAAGACTTAAATCATATCAAGCATCTTTTCCAACCATAATGCTATGAAACTAGAAATCAACTAGAAGAGAAAAGCTGGGAAGGTCACATATATGTGGAGACTAAACAACATGCTACTTACTAAACAACCATTGGATCAATGAAGCAGTCAAAGGAGAAACCAAAACATACCTGGAGACAAATAAAAATGAAAATACAATATACTGCCTCTTAAAGGATGTAGCAAAAGCACTTCTAAGAGGGATATTTATAGCAATACAGGCCCACCTTAACAAACAAGAAAAATCTCAAATAAGTAATCTTAAACTACACCTAAAAGAACTAGAAAAAGAACAACAAACAAAGCTCAAAGTTAGCAGAAGGAGGGAAATAATAAAAATGAGAGCAGAAATAAATGAAATAGAGACAAAAAACAAAACAGTAGAAAGGCTCAATAAAACTAAGAGCTGGTTCTTTGAGAAAATAAACAAAATTGACAAACTCTTAGCCAGACTGACTGAAAAAAACAGAGAAGGCTCAAATAAATAAAATTAGAAATGAAAGAGGAGAAACTACAATGGATACCAGAGAAATACAAAGGATTATAAGAGAATACTACAAAAAACTATATGTCAACAAAACTGGATAACCTAGAAGAGAGGGACAAATTCTTAGACTTACATAAGCTGCCAAAACTGAATCAACAAGAAACAGAGAATCTGAATAGACCAATCACAAGTAAGGAAATTGAAACAGTAATCCAAAACCTCCCAAAAAACAAAAGTCCAGGGCCAGAAGGCTTCTCTGGACAATCCTAGGAAACATTCAAAGATTTAATACCTATCCGTCTCAAACCATTTCAAAAAACTGAAGAAGACGGAATGCTTCCTAACTCAATCTATGAGGTCAATATCACCATGATCCCAAAACCAGACATGGACAACACAAAGAAGGAAAATTACAGGCCAATATTGCTGATGAACATAGACACAAAAATCTCTAACAAAATATTGACAAACCAAATACAGCAATACGTTAAAAGGATCATACACCATGATCAAGTGGGATTTATACCAGGGACACAGGGATGGTTCAACATCAGCAAATCAATCAATGTGATACACCACATTAACAAAATGACAAATAAAAACCACATGATCATCTTAATAGATACAGAGAAAGCCTCTGACAAGATCCAACATCCATTTATGATAAAAAACTATCAATAAAATGAGTATAGAAGGAAAGTACCTCAAAATAATAAAGACCATATTTGACAAGCCCACAGCCAACACTATACTCAAAGGTGAAAAACTGAAAGCCATCTCTCTGAGAACAGGAACAAGACAAGGGTGCCCACTCTTACCATTCCTATTTAACATAGTACTGGAGGTTTTGGCCAGAGCAATTAGGCAAGAAAAAGAAATAAAAGGTATCCAAATTGGAAAGGAAGAAGTGAACTCTTGTTGTTTGTGGACATGATTCTATATATAGAAAACGCTAAAGAATCCATTGGTAAACTATTAGAAATGATCAATAACTACAGCAAAATTGCAGGGTACAAAATCAACTTAGAAAAATCAGTTGCATTTCTATACACTAATAACAATGAACTAGCAGAAAGAGAAGTCAAGAATACAGTCCCATTTACAATCACAACAAAAAGAATAAAACATCTAGGAATAAACTTAACCAAGGAGGTGAAAGACCTATACACTGAAAACTCTAAGACATTACTGAAAGAAATTGAAGAAGACACAAAGAATTGGAAAGATATTCCATGCTCATGAGTTGGAAGAATAAACACAGTTAAAATGTCCATATTACCTAAAGTAGTCTACAGATTCAATGCAATCCCAATCAGAATCCCAATGACATTCTCCATGGAAATAGAACAAAGAATTCTAAAATTTATATGGAACAACAAAAAGACCCCAAATACCTAAAGCAATCTTGAGGAAAAAAGAATAAAGCTGGAGGCAACACAATCCCTGACTTTAATATATACTGCAAAGCTATAGTAATTAAAACAGCATAGTACTGGCACAAAAACAGACACACAGATCAATGGATCAGAACTGAAAGCCTAGAAATGAAACCACACATCTATGGACAGCTAATCTTTGACAAAGGAGCTAAGAATATACAATGGAGAAAGGAAAGTTTCTTTAATAAACATTGTTGGGAAAACTGGATAGCCATATGCAAAATAATGAAAGTAGACCACTATCTTACACCACACACAAAAATAAACTCAAAAGGGGATGTAAGACCTGAAACCATGTAACTCCTAGAAGAAAATATGGGTAGTATACTCTTTTTTTTTTCTTAAAGATTGGCACCTGAGCTAACATCTGTTGCCAATCTTCTTTTTTTCCCCCTTCTTCTTCTTCTCCCCAAAGCCCCCAAGTACATAGTTGTATATTCTAGTTATGAGTGCCTCTTGTTGTGCTATGTGGGATGCCACCTCAGTACAGCTTGAAGAGTGGTGCCATGCCTGTGCCCAGGATCCAAATTGGTGAAACCCTGGGCCACTGAAGCAAAGTGCATGAACTTAACCACTTGGCCACGGGGCCAGCCCAGGTAGTATACCCTTTATATTGGTCTTAGCAGCATCTTTTTGAATACCATGTCTACTCATGCAAAGGAAACAAAGGAAAACAAACGGGACTACATCAGACCAAAAAGCTTCTGCAAGGCAAAGAAAACCAGGAACAAAATGAAAAGAGAACCTACCAACTGGGAGAAAATATTTGCAAATCATATATCCAACAAGGGGTTAATTTCCAAAATATATAAAGAACTCATACAACCCAACAACAAAAAAAAGCAAACAACACAATCAAAAAATGGGCAGAGGATATGAATAGACGTTTGTCTAAAGAAGATACACAGATGGCCAACAGGTACTTGAAAAGACGTTCAACATCACTAATTATTAGGGAAATGCAAACCAAAACTACAATGAGATATCACCTGACACCTGTCAGAATGGCTATAATTACCAAGACAAAAAATAACAAATGTCGGAGAGGATGTGGAGAAAAGGGAACCCTCATACACTGTTAGTGGGGATGAAAACTGGTGCAGCCACTATGGAAAACAGTTTCGAGATTTCTCAAGAAATTAAAAACAGACATAACATAGGATCCAGCGATCCCACTACTGGGTATTTATCCAAAGAACATGAAATCAGCAATTCAAAGAGATTTCTGTACCCCTATATTCACTGCAGCATTATTCACAATAGCCAAGATGTGAAAACAACCTAAGTGCCCATCAACTGATGAATGGATAAGGAAGAGGTGGTATATATATACAATGGAATACTACTGAAAAATAAAAAAAGACAAAATTTTGTCCCATTTGCAACTACGTGGATGGACCCTGAGGGCATTATGTAAAGCGAAATAAGACAAACAGAGAAAGACAAATACCATATGATTTCACTCATATGTGGAAGATAAACAAATATATGGATAAAGAGAACAGATCAGTGGCTACCAGAGGGAGAGGAGGTAGGGGAGTAAGTGAAAGGGGTAAATGGCACATATTATGGTGATGGGTAAAAATTAGACTATTGGTGGTGAGCACACTGTAGTCTGTACAGAAACTGAAATATAATAATGTACACCTGAAATTACATAATGTTATAAACAATATGACCTCAATAAAATAACTGCAAAAAGAATCACATCCTAAAATAAAAAAGGGGGGGGCAAAATAACAGATGAGGGATGAAAAAATGGCTCCAATAATAGTAAAATTTAACAAGATCATAAAAGTAAATAAAAAGTGAAGAAGGGGCTGGCCCAGTGGCACAGTGGTTAAGTTTACACATTCTGCTTCAGAGGCCCGGGGTTTGCCGGTTCAGATCCTGGGTGCAGACCTACGCACTGCTTGTCAAGCCATGCTGTGGCAGGTGTCCCACATATAAAGTAGAGGAAGATGGGCCTGGATGTTAGCTCAGGGCCAGTCTTCCTCAGCAGAAAAGAGGAGGATTGGCAGATGTTAGCTCAGGGCTAATCTTCCTCAGAAAAAAAAAAAAAGTGAAGAAGATGATCATGTAGTCAGTATCAAACAAATTGGCCACTAAAAGAGAATAAATCATGTCAAGTGTCAAAGATGTTCTATACACAGCAAAAATGTATCTGGGTCCAGCATTAGATTTTCAAATCCTTTCCTGACACATTTCTACCTTTCATTTTCTCTCACGCTTTTGGAAAAGAATGCCAGGGCTTGACATTTTCTTTCTGCAACCTCTCTCCCATCTGGTGCTTTCCTCCATGCCCTTCCCGCACTGAGTTCTGCTGACACTACCCCATATTAATCCTGATTACATTTCACCTGGGTTACAGTCAATACTTGTCAAGGAAACACTATGGCTTCAGGATCTCCCAATTCCAATACAAATCAATCTTTCCAAAGCAGAACTCTGAATACGTCATTCCTTTATTTAAAAATTCTCCCTAGCTCTTCCATGCTTATGGCATTAATTAAGCCCATATTACTCCTTAGCCTAGTTAGTATACAGAACTTCCATTATATATAGTTTTAACCCATCTTTTATGCCCTTACTATCTCTTCCTATTACCATCTCCTCTTCCTATCACCTTTCCTCCCCCATCTGCTCCAGTCAACCTGAACTGCTTTGTTCTCCACATAAACGTCATAATTTTCTAATTCTGTACTTTAGCTCATGCTGTTATCTTCATCTGAAATTTACCTCCCTCTACTCTAAATTCTCTTCCACCCTTGTAGACAGCACAAAGGAGTAATAGATTTTTAGAAATTGCAGCATATTCTAATTAATAAAATCAGCATATGAATGGATCAGAGTAGATATATGCAAAATCACTTTAAGGATTACAAAGTCAGCAATACTTTTCCAAAATAGACAGAATGCAGCCAAAATGGTAGTTTATCAGCAAGGGCAGCAGCAATCCGAGTGCTATCCAAAGGTATCAGTCAGAGAGACCAGATATTCTCAACAATCCTCCAAGTTCCAATTCAAATGCCATCTCATTAAAAAAATCCTGCCTTGTTCTTTAAGCTTTGTCATTGCTATATGAATATGGCTTATTTATTCTAATAGACTTGAAAGCAGAAAACCACATCTTATTCAATTTGTAGTCCACAGCACTAAGAACAGTGACATATAAGTAATAGATGTTCAATAAATATTTGCATAAGTTTATTCTTACAGCCTATTGGAGAACAAAAAGAACACTGAGGTTTCCTTTCCTATCTTTAGGTTAAAATAATAGGAAAGGTCTTATAAATTTTTAGGGTTTCTATTTTTCCCTCAAGAGGAATTTGAGTTAGCTAAACATCTAGTTTAGAGTGTAAAAAAAATTAAAATGTGTAACAATATTACATTGAGGGAGGAACAGAAGTTTCTGAGAAAAGTTAAGTAGGAAAATTGAATGGGAATTGAACTGGGCAGACAGCTTACTAGCAACTCAAGCCAGAGTTTCATAGCATGATTATTTTATTTTATTTGGAATGCCAAAATCACTAACAGTAAAGATCATATATTATATGTAAGAAAGGTATAACACAAAACAAAATTTCAGATCAGACATTTAAAAAATGTTAAAAATGCATTTCAGAAACAAATCCAATGGGTTATTTTGCATTATGAATAACTTGTACCTCTTTCTTTCCATTAACGAGTTTCTCTTTAAAGAGTTTAAAAAATGGTGACAACTATTATATCACAGTTATCCTCAGAGTGGTAAAATAGAAACTGCTGAGTTGTACACATGGAGAATGGGTAACAAACTACCTTGAAGGGATATAATAACCAGGACATGTCGTCCTTATGTTAAGGCCTATCAGCATTTGATGATACTGAACAAAATTATCCACATATGAATACATTTAGGACATTAAAACTTCTTGGTAAATTAAAAAATAATATATTCTCTAGTAAATGAATAACTAGAACTATTAATAACAGAGAAATGTTTAAAAGCAATTTATATATGTTTTTGGCTATTGGTCCACAGAAGCACAATCTTAGTTCAAAACAGTAATCATCAATGTTAGAGAGTCAATTCTCTCAACTCCTTAATAAACATTTATAGTATATACCTACAATTTACATACATGTACTTACAAATTACAAATGCAATATGCATCTACAATATGCTGTAGACTAAGCACTCTGCCAGGTACTGGAAATACAAATATAAGTAAGAAACATTTTTTGCCCCCCAGGAGTTCAGTAGTAGGGGAGACAGACCTAGAAGCATATAATTATAAAATGGCCAAGTATAGCACTGAGAGATATGCACAAGCCATTATGTGACCACAAAGAAGGGACCTTTACCTAACCTACCTAGCATGAGAGAGTCAAGAGAAGCTTTTCACGCCATTGTTCTTTCAACAGCATCCATCACCACTCTCATTATCATTGTCAAAAGCCTCTGTATACACAGCCAAAAAAGCAAGCAGCAGATTCCACACACAGACTTTAAGTGATAGTTAATATAAAAAATAGAAATGGAAAAATTACTGATATCCCCTGACCTTTATAAAGAAGTTTAAGATGTCAGATTTCACTGGTAGATAAGGTGACCAAACAAAGAAGAAAAAAATAGTTTTTTCTTTTGCTGAGGAAGATTTGCCCTGAGCTAACACCTGTTGCCGATCTTCCTCTTTTTGTACATGAGCTGCTGCCACAGCATGGCCACTGACAGATGAGTGGTGCAGGTCCGCGCTCGGGAACTGACCCACGCTGCCGAAGAAGAGCATGCCAAACTTAACCACTAGGCCACTGGGGCTGGCCTAAGAAAAATGTTTCATTTAAATATTTAAGTAAAAAAAAAGATCTTTAAAAAATCCTGTCCCTCATATATCATAAATATATATATATATTTATATATGAAGGATCCACTGATAAATCTAATAAATCGTTTGCTCCACTGCAGAATAATATTTTAAATATTCTGATTAAATTTTCTCTCAAAGGAATTTGTATTCTGAAATCAGACTTGATACTCATAATTATTTTCTAAAGAGTCTGCATCTATGGTGAAAAAAAACCCAGGTCTTACTTGGGGAGGGAAATTTCACCTCATATAAAACATAAAGTCATATTCTCCATGAGGCTTTTGTACTATACTCCTCTAAAAGTGTGAAGCTGATGGGTGTACAGATTCTTAATAAGACACAACAGATGGACATGGTTAGTGAAACATGGTTAAGACTGAGGAGAAGAGGCAGTTGATGACAAGCAGAAAAATGTACCATTCTCACTTGCATTTAGGTGTGGAGAACTAATTTAAAAGCTACTTGAGATGCCTGTCTTAGAATTGTAAAACACGTAAAAAAGTTACTCTAATACTGCTTAAACATGGCACAATATTAAATAATTTACCTTGCATTTGAAATAACTCATAATTGGGTTTTCATATAGACAGAACCATAAACAGAGCAACAAGTGAGAAAATCATACAAAAGAGTCAAGAAATAAGCAAAGAAAAAGAGGCAGGTAAACAGTACCTATTTTGGCTAAACAAGCTGATGATGGCCAAATGCTATGGGAATAGTAACGACTCAAATCTTGGAGCATTCTATACTGCGAAGAGCAAAAACTTGCAGCAGAGGAGATCAGTTAACAATCAGAGATTTCAACAAGTAAATGAAACATTTAGCAGAGAAAAGGAAATCAGCGACTAACTCTGACATCCAGGATTTTTTCCTTTTTGTTTTACATAAGGATTTGTTCTACCATTGGAGTTTCTGAGAGTTTTTCTGCCTTTTGAACATGTTTATTTTGTACTGAAATAACACAGCAGCTATTTCTTTAAGAATGAATAATAAGATCATTGTTACGGAGCAATAAATATTTACTAACAGTTTATCACAATCATGTTTTACCTAAATAATTTCTATTTTTGCTTTCCCCACAGTTTTTTGTTTCAAATTCTTAACAACAGAGTCCATGTTATAATTGACTTTAGAATTGTAAAACACACATGCAGGTGCCAAAGAAAGGCTAATCAATAAACAAAGCAAAGTGAAATCAGAAAGGCATTCAATATATACAGATAACTTACAAACTGCAGATAACACAGAAGGGAAGGAATGACAGATATGAGAAGGTAAACAGACAGCTCACATCAAAGAAACCTCTCAGCTTGTCCCAGGTGATCCTAAAGCTGCTGGTGGAACATTTTGGTAGTGGCACCGAAATTGGATCAAATCTACTTTCTGATATGATTCTTTGGCATAAATCTGCATCCTGTTGCTACAAATGACCATTTCTCACTGTTTTAAGTTCTTAGAAAGCTTCTGTGCAAAGCAATATGCACATTCATGTCTGTATTCAATCTGATCTCCATACTGAGAGGAAGACAAGCCTCCATTAAACCACAGTGTTAGGAGCCTCCCTCGGGAAATGTCAATTCCCTTTCCCACTGCCCTTCTTCTTGGATGTTCTTTTCTCTCCTGTTGTTGGAACAATTGTACTACTGCAGAGGAAGGATGGTACCAGGGCTGAAGGTCAAGTTACTGAATATTTCTGAGCAGAGGAGGGAAAATGAGAAGCTGCTTTTCTCATTCTATGGTTCCCAGAATGATTCCAGAAATGATAACATTCAAATTCAAGTCTAAAGTTATTTTTATAATGTGTACTGTGACTGAAGGATCTCCAATTAAATTGTCTTTTCAGAATTGAAGCAATACTGTCTTTTCCTATTACCTATACTGTTGGATGGTGTCCTATCTGTTCTGCTCTTGGGGTGACACTTCTGGTGGAGGGGAAGGACAGTTGGTCCCAAAACTGAGGGTCAAGTTACTGAGCCCTCTCTCAGTATTGCTGAACAAGAGGGAAAAGAGGCTGCTGTGTCTTTCCGGAAATATTCTTCCTGCGGCATCTGGAAAGACTCAGGGTTCAAGGTTGGGTTAAACTTCAATAATTGGTTCAAGGAAGCCAAGTCACAGCTTGAAGCTCCTGCTTGGATCTGTGGGTCTGGACAGGAAGGTAATGCTCAAGACTCTCAAATTGCTAAAAGTTGGCCCAGAAAGGACTCCAGCCCAGTTTGGGTCTTCTAGGAGTTTTAAAAGAAAAAAGTGAGATAATATGACATTTATTAAGGATCTGTATGTACTAGGGAGTAGGCTAAGGGATGGGGACACAACAATGAATAAAATAGAATATCTAGTCTCAAGAACACAGTATAATGAAGGAAGAAGACAGCTGAAATACAATGCTTTAGCATTAGGATACGGATGTGAGCAAGGTGTTCATGAAGCAGGAAAAGTTAGCACCCAGCTCTGTTCAATCTCCTGGGAACTTCCTTCTTTTCTAAAGCACTGTCCTAATCTTTAATTTAGACTTCACAGTTCTCTAAGTCCTCTATATTGCAAACTGTTTTCCAATATTAGAAATATTGCCAGTACATGTGGAAGTTCTTCACACTTCCATGGTTTCATACATATCATTCCCAATATCAGGACTATTCTTCATCCTCCTACCCGTAAGTCCTTATTATTTGTCTTTACATACTCAAATTGTGTAGCAGTATAGTGTAGTGCAGTGGTTCTCACACTTTAGTCTTCATACGAATCACACTGGTAAGCTTGTTAAAAATGCAGAGCCTTGGATCCCATACCCAAGAAATCTGATTAGTTATCCAATATAATTTTGATGTTAATGATGACAATTTTATAATATTTATTCAATAAATGTCATTGTTATTAGCATTATTAACAAAATTAAAAAATTGGCTTTTCTAATCAAAGTCATCTGAATCTGGTTGGTTCTGTTTCTCCAAGCACTTATACTAATTAAATGCCCTGTTACAAGAATTCAAGTTACTCTCATTCACATCACAAGTGGTCCATGTTTTTCATGACAACTTTTAAAAAATTGGAGTAGTGAGTCAAAAGCAGTCCATGGTACCAAGATAATATTAAAGACATCCCGTCTATCAACCAGGATTCTTAGGAAAAAATTGCAAACTAGGAGATTTGATTTTGGTGCTCTACCAATTTCTGTCATTCTTCCCCTCCCCTCAACCCTGCCACATATGAGTGACCCATTTGACTATAAAGATGTTAAAAAGTCAGAAGTGATTAATTTTGGCCACAGCTCCCTAGCCACCAATCTTATACTAAATCTTATAGATTTAGAGTATCCAATGACAAGATTTAAAGTTATATGTTTTCTGTGTTAACTCAGGATTTGATTACATTGTCATATATGTAACAATGTATATGTATTTAAACAATACATATATATAAATAATATTTATCCATTTTATTACTGTATGTTTGTCAGTGTATACGCAATAAATTTGACAGATTTTTATCTTTTATTTTATTTATTTATTTTTTCTTTCTGGTGGGGAAGATTGGCCCTGAGCTAACATCTGTTCCCAACCTTCCTCTTTTTGCTTGAGGAACAAACTGTGTGTATATGAGATCTTAGAAGCACCTATGAATCATCTTCAATGATAAAGTTATATGAGACACATAGCTGTATAAAGAGCTGATATTGGCTTATTGGTACAGCTAATAATTACTCTTATGTAGCATTTATGTAATGGTTTGGAGTAGCACATTATTTCCATTAAAATTATTAGCCCACCAAAAGCAAGCTACAGAACCTGCAAAGTCATCCTAGCCAGGTAATATATTTGCCACTGACAAAGCCAAAATCACAACTTATTATACTGAAGCAAATTAATCAAACTGAAGTGCCTGCCATACTGTAGGTGTTCAATGCATGTCTGTTGAAGGAACGAATGAACGTACAAACAAAGGCTACCTTTACACACATCACTGGACTAAAAAGAAGTGCATTATTTTATCTTGAGAAAGCCCAACAATGCTAAAACTAAAAACAAGCCAGTTTCCCATTAAAACTCAGTTAAAGCTTATCTAATTCCTACAGGTCACTGCATTAATAACTCAAATTTAATGTACCTTTATTTAATTTTGCTTTACTCTAGTGAATTAAAGACTAATCTTCCTTGCATATGACATGTGAGATATCAAGCTTTTCAGCAAAGAATATGTAGCTTGAGGCAACTTAATATTATAAATCTAACTTGAACTCAGAAGTACTCTTAACAAAAGAGGTTCACTAAAAGCAGTGAGAATCAATTTTATTTTTATATATATAAAATCAAAGGTAGAAAACTCTATGCTGAAACTCATAATGAAACAGCACTATTTCTAGAAAAATCATGCCTACTGAGACCAGCCATATTATTTAGGTAAACATAGAAGCAGAGATCACTTTGGTTTTAGCTGTATTGAACACAACCTATTATTTTTACTTTCATTTACCTTATATAATTTTATCCAAAGCAATTTTCCTATTTTAAACATAAAATAACTTAGGGAAAAACAAGCAACATGTCAATTCAAAGAATTTATGTTTTGATGTTTGAATTACTGGAGGTCTGAATAGAAAAAATGGAAGAGGTTGAGAATGACTATTTAAGAAGATCAACAAAACATTTATAATATTTTCAGTTATTGATGCCTAGCCTTTACTTTTCCCAAACTAACACCCAAGCCAAAGATTTTATAACTCTTAACAGAGCATTATATTATTATAATTTCTGTAATAGGTGCACAATAAATATTTAAAAAATGATAAGCATGAAGATTCCTGCTTTTTAGGGGAACGCTATTTTCACCACAGCTTTTTCTCGCTGACTTTCAATACAGAGGTCAAAATTCTTCTCTCAAGGTCTCAAAGATAGCAGGAAGAATATATAACTACTGATAATTATAGTCATGTGTTTTCATAAAGATCAGAGATTTTCTTCTACTTGTTCAGACACTTCATAACAGAGATAGTTTAACCAAGTCATGGGTTGAAATTTGGTTACTCAGAAAAGCCAAAGAAAAGATAATTAATTGCTAAAGCTAAGATTTAAAATATATCTAAATTATGGATATTAAATGACATTTTAGCTGGTTAGTATATTGACATCAACTATGTTTATCTACTAATCCAATGTTTTATGGGAGAAGGATCTACAGAATCACAGACAAGCAATAAGGCTTTCGGGACTAATGAACTGTTTATAGCTTATATTGAGATGATACTACTGCATTTGAGTTATGTTTATTAGTAAACCACAAAACGATATTTTTCTGTCTCTCTTCATTTCCAAGATCTACTTTGGGATGTGCAAAGACTTATGAGTGCTTCTAGAACAGTTAAATTTTTTTTAAATGAAAGAGCTATTCTGGAGAAAAGATCTTGTTAGCTATGAAAAAGTGATGCTGAGAACGTACTAGCAGTATCTTCCTTCTGTACTCCCAGCACCATGACACCACCACCACTCCCTGTGCCAGCACAAGGACTCCCAAGTCGCATAATAACAAAAGTAGATGTAGACGTCAGAACCACAACTGCAATGTCCTTTATCATTTATAAAATACTCTCACATACATTAGTGTATCACTTAATCCTCACGAATGAATGAATGTTCATTTTCTGGTAGGTTACCTCAGCAAGCATTACTTCCTAAGTACATAACAGAGCTGGGATAATTACACGGGTCTCCTGGTATCTAGCTAAGTGACTTTTCCACTATAGTACTATAAAATTGAAGTATTCAAACACCTTCACTAGTTACCTGTGGTTATCTTGTAGACAAGATGTTACCTGATCTGGGAAAAAAATAATTTGCTTCGTATTCACAATAACAATATATTATTTTAGAACACAGCGGTCACCAACTAAAGTGTATATAAGTGTACGATGAGCAGATTCAAAGTCAGCGTATAGACAGATACAAGGAATATGTGCAAGGATCAACAAAATGCTGTGCTCACAGATGGAGAGACAAATGTGCAGGAAAAAAGAATGAAACTATGTGACACCACCCTAACCAGCTGCAGTATGCTGAAATATAATAGGTGCTAGAACACTGGAACTGACAAGCTACATAACATATCAATTATAAAATATGTGTAGCCTGACAGAATTTAGGAAAGAATAAAAAAGTATTCATTTTGCTGACTAACAATTCAAGATCGCAAACACTGACTGGGAGACCACAATTGGTAAACAAGACATATTCCAACAATAGGATATACTTATCATAGCCTCTTATCTAGTTGGACCTTCTCCAAAAGGTCTACACTCTAAAATCTCTTCTGAACTTTTTTGTAGAGGTACCTCATATTTTCCCAAATGAAAAGATATGAGTTTTTTCAATAATAAAAGCTGTGTATACTCATTGTGAAAAAACTTCAAACATAGAAACACACAAAATACAAATGAAAGCCCCCATAATCCCACCCCTCATACACACCATTGTACAACTCAATTCATATTTTCTAAACTTTTCCTTATGTCTATGAAAATATGTATGCATAATGAAATATAAACATTGTGTGTATAAATATACTGTTATATAAATATATCACATCAATATGAACCATATATTATATAAACAGCTTTAAATAGTAAACAGTATTAAATAACAATAATATATTTGAAAATTTAAATGTAATCATACCATACATACTATTCTGTAATTTATTTTTTTATCTGAACAATTTATCTCTTAATTTTACAGATTCCCTAATTCTAAGGGTAATTCTTTCACAGCTACATCTGATTCAGAAAGAGAAATTTCATTTATTATATGATACAAATTGAACAAATCATTTTTAAGACTCTAGACTTATTTTCACCTGTAAGTCCTAAAGAAAGAAAAATAAAAATGCTTCATTACACAAAGGGAATATTTTGATTAGTTGTATCTAACATATTATTTTGACTAACTGTATCTGACACAAATCTAGTATTCAAATGAAAAAATCTGAATGATGAAGATTTAATTTGTCACATGTCTAGAAGGCAATCTATAACAAAAGCTTGGTTGTTTGGCCAAGTAATTTCATTTCTAGTCATTTATCTTAAAGAAATAATTCAGAACATGTCAAAGATTTAGTTTCAAGGACGTTTATGGTAACATTTATAATGTGGAAAAAATCTAAATGCCCACCTACAATGAACTGGTGAAACACATTATGTCAAATTTAATTGACAGACTACTACATAATGATTTAAAATAATTTTAAAGAAATATATTTATTGACTTGAAAATATTTTCATGAGATATTAGAGGGGGTATAAAAGTATATTTATATTTCTTAGTAAGTTAAATATACACTTATGATATGATCCAGCCATTCCATTCCTAGGTATTTAATCTAGGAAACAGAGAAAAGTACTAGAGAAAAGTAAGCATATATGTATACACAAATTTGTACATGAAAGTTTACAGCAATTTTATCTGTAATAGCCAGAAACGGGAAACAACTCAAATATCTATAAATAGGTGAACGGATAAACAAATTGTGGTATATCCAAACAAGGGAACACAATTCAGCACTAAAAACAATGAACTACTGATATACACAACACCTTGGATGAATCTCAAAATAATTATGCTGAGCAAAAGAAATCAGACAAAAATGAGAGTATATACTATATGATTCCATTTATATAAACTACTAGAACTAAGCTAGTCTACAGTGACAGAAAGCAGAGCACTTGTTGCCCAGGGGTGAGGGATGAGGAGGAAGAGGTGACAGGGAAGGGTTATAAAGGGACATGAGGAAACTTTCGGGGATGCTGGACCCATTCATTGTTTTGATGGTTTCATGGATTAATAATATGCCCAAACTTTTCCAGTTGAATAGTTTAAATTTATAGTTTATGGTATGTCAACTGTACCTCAATAAATCTGTCAAATCTCTCACACATACACACAAACTATACTTATGCTATCATCCCACTGCTTTGCTCAAAATATAAAACACAAACAGAAAACTGCTTAAAACATAAACATGCAGTTTAATGAATTATTATAAATACCCATATAACTACCACCAAGGTCAAAATATAGAACATTTGCAGCACCCCAGAAGCGCCTCCCCCTCATTCCCCTTCCTAATCATAACTTGTCCTTCTCCCCAGAGGTAACCCCTGTCCTGACTTTTATGGTAATCACTTCATCTTTTAAAAATAATTTTACTATCTAAGTAGGTATCCCCAAACAACACAGCTTAGTTTTTGTATGAATAGAATGTGTTCTTCTGTGTCTGTTTTCTTTTCCTCAACAACGTGTTTTTAAGCATCATTCACAGAGTGTAGTACATTGGTTTTCCCTGCTGTATGGTACTCCACCGCATGAATATACTACAATGTGTTTATCCATTCTACTGTTGGTGGACATGGTGTTTCCAGCTTCGAACTATTAAAAATAATACTGCTATGAACACTCTTCTAGGTGCATCCTAGCTTATACGTATATGAAACAGGGTGAAATTTCTGGGTCACAGGGTATATTTACTCTTGATTTTACCTAATAATTTACACACTACCAACAGTATATGAGAGTTCCTATCGCTCCATACCCACGTATTATCTTCACCGCACTTGCTGCTACCTGAAAATTTCTTGTTTACTTTGCTTGTTTAATGTCCATTCACTGTAACCTCCCTAAGAGCAGGAGTTGGCCTGTCTTGTCCACTGCTCTACTCCTAGCACCTAGAACAGTGACTGGAACAGGGCTTGACTGAAACAGCTTGACACAGAGCTGAAGCTGAACAAATATTCGTTGTTGTACTAAATGAATAAATGAAAATTCCAGTCCATTAGTAATTTCAGCCAGGGCTAAGTAGAAAGACAACTGGCCTTGTTTGCTGATTCCCAAAATACTTATATGTTATGTAACAAAAAATTGTTATGTAACTTAAATATCATGATTCCAACTATAAAAAACTATACGTATACACAAAGAATAAAAGTGGAAGGAAATAACCCAAAACTTAGAAATATTTGTCTTGGGGCACTAAAGGGTCTTTTTCTCCCTTCTCCCCAACTTCACCCCTAGCTTTTATATATTTTCCAAAATTTCTTCAATAAATATATTACTTTTGTGAAAAAAGGTAAACTTAAAAATAACAACAGCAATGAAAAAGAATGAACTATTGATACATATAACACGGATGAATCTCATAGACATGAGGTTGAGTAAAAGTAGTATGCACAATAGAGAATTATTCCATTTATCTGAAATTCAAAAGCAGGCAAAACTAATCTATGGTGGGAAAGATAAAGCTAATGGTTAGGCTTGTGGGGATATGGACTGGGAGGGAACATATGGGAGCTTTCTAGGGTGATGGAAATGTTCTATATCCTATCCTAGGAGATGGTTACCTAAGATGATACATATGTAGAAAATTCATCAAGCTATAAACTTAAGATCTGTACACTTTATTGTACATAAATTATACTTCAATTTTATAAAAAAGGAAAAATGTAAATAAAGAACGACTGGACAGGAATAAAAAACAAAAATGGGTTTTATGGTTTTCTAATTTTTCTAACCATGTTGTTTGCATTCCAATTGTAATAAATAGTAGAGGTCCAGAAAGTGGTTTTTTTTTTGAGGAAGATTAGCCCTGAGCTAACTACTGCCAGTCCTCCTCTTTTTTTTTATTGAGGAAGCCTGGCCCTGAGCTAACACCTGGCCCATCTTCCTCCACTTTATATGTGGGATGTCTACCACAGCATGGCGTGCCAAGTGGTGCCATGTCCGCACCCAGGATCAGAACCGGCGAACTCTGGGCCACCGAGAAGCGGAACGTGCGCACTTAACCGCTGTGCCACCAGGCCAGCCCCCAGAAAGTTTTTAAGTGTTAGTTAACAAAGCAGTGTTAAATTTGTACATTAAATTCCTCAAACCACATAGAAGCAAAACCTTATGATGATTTTTGAATCTTTTAGCTTTCCTCTTTTTCAGATTCCTTCATATTTTGCAGCATGAAACATACTGTACATTTAGACCATAAGTTTGGAAATAAACTAACAGGTGAATGTGCAACAGATCTTTTCTCATTCCAAGCAAATTTGAATTTTTTGAAATCAATGATAATAATACTGCTATTGGCAGTAGAAATGCTGAGAGCAGTCACTTAGAAAATGAGATATAACGCCATGTGGCCAATATGTTAGGAAAAATGTTTCCCTTTTTCTTAGTTCCTTTTCGAAAAATAGGATTTTCTATATTTGTTTGACACTGTGGCAGACATTAAATATATTATCTTACTACAATGTGGGTGGGGTTTTTTTTTGGTTCTAAAGGTACTGCCTACTTTTCGTGAATCAGTAAAATCAATGTTCACAAATTAGTAGTCTATTATCAAAAAGTTGTTATTGAAAAACAAAATCTATTCATACATTTTTAATAACTGCCTGACTACTCCACATGTTAAAACATAATATACCTTAAAAGCAAAACAAGTCTTACCTCATTCATTCAACTACTAAGTGCCTGTCATGTGCTACTTTCCTGGGTGCTGAGGATAGGGATAATGAGTAATATACAGATCCTGCCCTAAGGAAAATCACAGTGGGATAGGAGAAAGATATATAAACTGACAATGCTGCTTTACAACAGACAAAATCATGAGAATGTGAATGAATTAGCTTTAGATTAAACTGGCAACCATGCATAGGCAGGACTGATAAGGGAATACTAAAGACAAGAGAGCACTTGGAATGCTAATCACGAGCCGGAAGTGAATTAATGAGGGACTAAATTAGGGTTAAGGCAATGAAAATACAAAGCAAAGAGCAGAAATGAGAAATATTTCTAAGGAAAATTAGTAAGACTAAGCAACTAACTAGATATAAACATGAAGAAGGATGAGTCAAAGGTACTCAGTGGTGGTAAGAATGGGCAAACTGGTGACAGAAATTTGAACACAGGAAAAGCTTATTTAGATGAGGAGAAGGTAATGTGTTCAGCTTTGTAACTCATTTTCCAGATATCAAGGCAGAAAGTAAGGATCTGGAGTTTAGGCTAACGTAAAGGCTCAGGTCAAAGATCTGAGATGATCTTCCTAGAGGCACTGAAGGCTTCAGAATAGAGGAGCTCACAGTGAGAGAATACACAGAACTCCTTCTCTTAGGGAACAGGAAAATGAGACAGACAAGTCTTAAAAGCAGGAAAAGAAACCTGTCACAAAAGAAAATTCCCAAGAAGAACAGAGTGCTTGCTAAGTGCCAAGTTGTGCAGTGAAGACAAAGAATGAGGGCTAAAAAGAAGCAAGTAAATTTGACCAGTAGGTCACTGGTGACCTTTACCAGATGCTATATTACCACTGAGTTTGTAACTCCACAGCCTGCAGATATTATCTCTGCTTGTTAATCATTGTCTATTTTTTTTCTGATTTTCTACAGAACTTCTCTTGTATTTTCTAACAGCACTCACCACATACATATTATAGCACAGTTGTATCTTTAATTCTTCCTCCCCCTCAAATATCTAGATAAGAAACAATAATCACTTCTGAATGAAGAGCCAAATAAATGGTTCATAATGGGATAAAGAAGCAAAGACAAATGTTATAGTATTTAATGTTTATTTTACCAAAAGTAAAGCTAGATATTTATTTTAACCCCCCCCCCCCCAAACCATGATATTTAATGAAAAGCAAATCTATTTAAAAATGGTTGAACATGGACAGGATCAAAAGAGATTATTCTGCCTGTTTCAAGATGGCAGACTGAGAACTGCCTAGTTTTCCCCTCCCACATCAAATCCTGGAAATGACAGAAAATTAATTAGTGGTCACAAAAACAAAAAAAATCAAAGAGCTAGAAACGGGGAATATTCTGTCATCTACAACAGACTAAATCAAACTAAAGAGGAAAATCACAGACTAAGATCAACGTGGATCTGCAGAGGTAATACAGATATAAAAAACGGCAACAGAACTACCAGTGCTCTATGCCCAAAGGTGGAATAGAGGAAGAGAAAAGGGCCAAGGGGCAGTCAACAGCATTATTAGTTAGAACACCACAGTGGGTGCAGCCAAGTCAAATCAGCCCGTATTCATCCACTGCACAACACCCCTGGCAGTGAGAGACGTTACTGAGTGCCTCCTCCCAGGAGGGAGCAATGTGTATAAGATCTTAAAGAGACAGAGCAGTGTCCTGGGTGGCTGGTGACACCTAGAAAGAGAGGGAAGTGTTCATTCCCAGCAGATCAGCCACCAGGATACCTAGCCCAGAAATATTTTCTACTCACTCCTTCCCTCTCACTGAAAATCGAGTGAAAACTCCAATAGCAGGTCTTAGCCCTCTTCCCAAGTATGCTGCATAAATAGAGTCAAGACCGAATATGACAAAGAATTTCCATTATAAAGATGAATATATAATCAAAGAATGAGCAAACTCTCGAGGAATATAAATCTCATTTAAGGCAGAGAACAAGCTCAACAAATGAAGAACCCACCCAAAGAAACAATATAAACTGGAATAGGATTTAAAAATAACTATGTTGACTTCTTCTAGCCATAATGTAGTAACAGAAACCAGATGTATCCTTCATTTAAAACAATTAGAAAATTGGGCAAAACATGTAAAACAACTGTGTTCAGACACTGGGCAATAGGCAAATAGGACAGTGATCCCTGAGAGAGGGTAACCAAATGAGGTGAGGCCTACGACCTCCTGGCTTTCTGTCTGGAGGCACATTCTGGAATTCACAGCAGGGACAGAGATTCCAAGCAAAGCATGGTTGTCTTGCAGAGTAGAGGAGACAAATTAGAATTCAAGAGGTCTGAGGTTTCTGGAAGATGTGGGGCAAAGTTCTGGAGAGAAGGGAGCTACAAAAAAAAAAAACAAAAACTCACAAATCTTCATAAGAGTGCCATTAATTCTTTGCTAAATTCTAAGACGTTTGTGCACGACGAAATTCTACAAGGCTGGGCAGAGAACAACTAGGCTGCCACGAGCTGAATGGTTCCCAAAGCTCACGTAGGGCTGAGAATCATTCAAATTTCCACCAACTAAAGGGGAGAGTTCTCATTGATCATTCAAAGCATTCAGCAGAGACCTTAGAAGGACCACACCTTAGTAGTGAGGCCAAGCTATCGCTACTGTAATGGTTATACTCTAACACCCACCCTAACAAAACTTGAAAAGATCAAACAGAACTATTAAGTAACTTAACTGCCTACCAAAGCTCAATACTCTTTAAAGGAAGACAACAAAATCCAGAGACTTGACAATGTAAAGTTCACAATGTCCATCATCCAATAAAAAAAAGTATTAGACACACCAAGAAGCAGGAAAATGTAACCTATAACCAGGAGAAAAACAGACAATAGAAACAGACTCAGAAATGAGACAGATGATGGAATTATCAGACAATGGCATTAAAAGAGTTATTATAACTATGTTCAAGTATTTAAAGGAAAATATAGTGAGGAGAAAAAGAGGAACATTAGAGATAAATATATGTTTAATATCTTCCCAGAAATAAGGGAATATATCACATCGAAGAAAAAATAGGAAATGAGAAAAAGAAATCAATGAGAGAACTTGGAAATAAAAAGTCTAATTGTTGAAATACAAACTCAATCAACTTGAGAAACCTGAAGCCTCAGCAATGGAAAATACTTGACTCAACATAATCTACTCAGCAATGGAAAATGCCTTGACTCAATATAATTTATCCAGCAAACCCCCCAAAGACTCAGGAAGATGGCACAAGGAGCTCTGAAAGTCTGCGTGAATGAAGCTAAAATAAGGGTGATCCATTGAAGATGTTTTAAGAAGTGGTTCAATTCCCAGATTTCATCTTTCATTCTATGTAATTGGGTGACTGCCCTGACTTCTACTCCAGTAGAAATCTAGAGGCTGTGTCTCTTGAGAGACTGAAACAAAGGGTTTCTAGACTTAAGGATCCTAGGCACAGTTGAGGACAGGGATACCACATTGAAAACAGGGAGATTAAGTAAACAGGCATATTTGATGCTGACATGCCTCAGCCTTCCTTACCCATGAGGCCAAAATGGCAACCAGGCCTTTACCTTCTGGGTAGAAGACTGCAATAATCTTCTCCTGGGACTCTATCAACTTAAGAGTAAAGATACAAACATTGGGAATCTCCAATAAAAGAACAGTAATATCATTCCCATAGTAAAATTCATAGCTGACAAATCCCATCCACTCCTGGCTTAGTTTACAGTCAGTTTCTTAGTACCCAGTTTCTTAGTTCCTTGCTCTTACCTAGGAATTGACAACCAAATATGTCAGATAATCATCTAAAGAAACCTCCTAAGATAAAATATATAGACCAAAACATACTCACCAATAGTAAAAAGAAAAACCAACTTGGAGGAAAAAATAGAGTATGTAAAGAGAAGAAAATATAACAAAATTATTGTTGTTCTCATAGAGCTAAGACATTGTAAAACTATCAAACAAAAATGGGTGTTATTTTAAAAGGAACAATCAGGGAACAAAATAAACTCATAGATTTTAAAAATATAATAGCAGAAGAAAACTTGGAAGGAAAAGTTTATGAAATACCCTGGAAAGCAGAGCAAAAAGACAAGAATATGGAAAAAGGAGAATAAAAAAGAAAAAGTTAGAGGGCCAGTTGAGGAGGGTCAATATCTGAATAGGCATTTGTGAAAGAGAAGACAGAGAAAATTAGGGAAGGGAACCATCAACTAAGCAATACAAGGCAATTTCCTAGAACCAAAGGATATGAGTTTCCAGACTAAAAGGGCCACCAAGAGCCCAGCACCATGAAACAAAACAGACCTACACCAAGACACATCATTGTGAAATTTTAGAACACTGGGGACAAAGAGAAGATCTTACAAGCTCATAGACAGAAAACAATTTACAACAAAGATTCAGGAACTGGATCACTTTAAGCTTTTCAAAAGCAATCCTGGAAACCACAGGACAATGGAACAATGTCCTCATTATTCTTAAGGGAAATTATTTCCAACTTAAATTTCTATTTCAAGAGAAACTATTAAGTATTATGGTAGACATGCAAGATCTCCAAGCACACAAGGTATCAAAAAATTTGCTCTTATATAGCCTTTCTTCAGGTTTCTGCTCAAAAATCAGAAAGGCTTTCCTTGACAACCTTTTATAAAAGAACAGTCTTCATCCTGGCTTCCCTATCCTCCTTACCTTCTCGGAAACACTGACATTGTACATTTTCTTTTAATCCCCCGCAACCTGAAACACTCTCCCTAAAATGTAAGTCCAAGAGGGCAAGAACTATATGTTCACTGACGTGTTCTGAGCACCTAGAACTGTGTCTGATATACAACAGACGCTCAATATACAATGTATTGCTTTGATAGAAATAAAAAATAATTTTACAAAAATAGACAATGAGCAACTAGCACAAGCAGACTATCTATTCATGTACGAGAATAAAATGCAGACATTTTCAGAAATAGAAGGTCTCAGAGGTCTCACTCAGAGACCTCTTTCTGAAAGCAGAAAGCATATTCTCCAAAACGGGAAGAAAAGATCATTTCCTGTGTGGACTATGGTTTTCCCATTTTATCCTAAGTAGGAAATCTATCCCTCTTATCACCTTAATTAGCAGATAAAATCTACTTCTGATTCTCCTCTTTCACAAATAAAGAAGTAGCTTTCTCTGAATTAATTCAGTCTTATTGAAATTCCTTAACACAATGATTCACTTAATAGAAATTCATTCTGAAAGAAATAGAAAACACAGACTGTCAAAAGCCTCACATTAATAGAATTTGGCTGGGTATGGTTATGGCCAAGATCAGAATAGCTGATGCTTCTCTCTCTCCCTTCACTGTAGCCTAGCTGCAGCTGCAGCTGCCAGACATGGGAGAAGCTCACTGCTCACAGCACAGAATGTCAGCTTTGAACCCTAACTAAAGGCAGGCTGCCAATAATCAGCAGGAGATAGCTGAAATTAATATAGAAGTTAACAGGAAAACTGGATTGCTTTTCAGAAACTTGTCTATTCAATTAAGGCCTATTATGCTTATATTTCCAAACATATGAAGCTTAAAAACTATTTAATCATCTCTGACAAATCCATTTCATTCATCAAATGTTCAGAAACTAAACTGTTTCCTGAGATTTACAGAATCAGCCTTTTAGACCTAGAAAACTGACTGTGAACTCTTCTAGGGCAGTGGTCAAGTCACTCATTTCTTTCTTTCTTTTAAATCCCCAGCACTAACCACAGTATCAAGCACATAGTACTTAACAAGCTCATACAACCTCCCCATTCTTAGAAGACTCTGAGGTTCAGATATGTTCTACTGCTTGCCCCAGGATGTTTATATTAGGAGTTAGATCTAGGGCTAGCACATAGACTTTACTCTGGATTTTTCTTTTAACGTCTGACTCAGTTTAAACAAAGGTGAGGGGGAGACCAACAACTTTGTGAATCATGAATCATGCTGGTTCTTTGATGTACTTACTAGTCTCCCTAAAAGTTAACTAGAAAGATTTACAAATAATCCAATTAGATCTGACCTCTTCAACAGTAACTATGTTATACGTGTCTAACAAAAATTCAAAAGGAAAGATCTTAAATTTTCTATCCAAGGACAGTCTAATTTTATCCGCATGAATTCAACATTGGCATACCTCTTCTGAAGCACATACTAATTTACTATCTTTCTACATTGACATCTACCATCCTCAGACATGCGAAAGCAACATTCGCCTATACATCTGCACAGTAGATTATGTTCAGTTAATAAAGCTCATCAGACATGTGACAGGGATGTGACTGGAAAGGTAGATGGGGCTGCATCATTATACCAATTCTATACTAACTTCTGACTTTATACTGAAGGCAATGGGGAACCACAGAAATACTTTAAGTAGAAAACTGACAAGCATCAGTCTGCATTTTTGAAATATCATTTTTGACAGCAACATGGAAGACGGATTAGAAGAGGGACAAATCTGGAGGCAAAGAGAACTTAGGCTGCTGAAGTAATTCAAGTGAGAAACGATGAAGGTCCAAACTAAAGCAACTAAAGCAAGAAATTGGAGAAGTGAGGGCAGATTTAGGCCGTACTGCAACTGGGACCCTCGTTAATAATTTAAAAACTCAAAGAATTAAAAGTTAAATTAGACTCATACTGGTGTTATAAAGTAAAACCTTCAAAGTTTACTTAAATTCATAATAAAAGGCCAATGAACAACTTTTCCAACATTACCATTACATTACATGCCATTAAGATAGTAACCAAAGGCCACAAAAATTGTCCCATAGGTGCTCTGAGTAACCAAGCGTCTAAAGGTATTTTGGCTAAAACAAAGCCCTTTTTCAATCACCACAGCCAGTATCCTAATATGTTATCATTGAAAGGGAAAGACAGGAAATGAATCAATAAACGTCAAGCACATGCTTGGCCTGGAAAGACACAGCATATCAAGGAGCAGAAATCTGAAAACAAAGGCCCTGGGTAATTTAATTACCAGGCCGGAATCTGCTGACTGCCGGTTTAATTGTTTGAACAGTGCCCAAATTGTCTGACAAGGTGACCACCCTAAGATTTCTGCACCATTTACTGCATGTGAGCACACGGACAAATATAAGAAATAGTTCTAAAGAATGTAGGAATCTTGAGTAACTTTCATTAATCATACCTATGATTTCAAAGGAAAATTTTAGAGTCAAAACCTTGTATTTATAAATAACCCAGGGCTCTTTTAAGCAAATTCACTTGCCATTACATACTCCATGCTGCCAGATCAAGAAAATAATGTTCTTCAGAGATGAGCACTAACTGCTATATAAGAATTGGAAAACAAAAATTACTCAGATTAAATTTATTTGCTCGTCTTTACCATTATACTCTGAGAGGGTTATTTTAGGCAGGTGTGGGAGTTGGAAAAAAGAATGTAACTGTAGGGTGGTAACTACCAGTAAGTACTCAAAAACTGCTCAGAACACTAGAGGAAGCCAACTTTCTCCCTTGATTCAGTTAGTATTTCCTCATTCATGTTTATCTCCTGAAGAGTAAACCAACAGAAAACCCCTTTCAAAAACTGAACAAAGAAGTACCTCAGACTACTTAACCTGGCAGCGTTCTCCTGTTGGCTTCACTTAGTAAATAAGGTGTATAAAGCCAAAGGAGACTATTACACCATTCATCCAACTGACGTTCATAAAATGCTGCGTATTGTGCTAAGTCCTCGGCAGAAGCTTACAATCTAGTAGAGATAAAATGATGCACATGAAGACGTTAAATAACAAGGAAAGGCAGCATGTAGACAAATTCTAAAATGAGTTGTGCAGGAAAGAGAATTATAATGTTCTCATAAGAGGAAATCAATGTAGACAGAATTGAGAAAGCCTATTGAAGAGATGAAGCTTCAGCTAGGCCTTTAAAGAGGAAACATCTGAATGCGTAGAGTGCCAAGGGCTTTCTAGGGCTCCAGATCAACATGAGCACGGATTTGGAATCAGACATTTACATGTTCTATTTTGAGAACCAATATGGAGATCAGCCTAATTACGGGTTTTGTGATCATCAGATTAGATTTGGTCATTAGATTTGGTAAGAAATCTACTGGCCAGTTTCCAAAGTACTGAAGACAGGGACTGGAATGGTTCCTACTCCCGTTTCGAGATAAGGAGGAAATAGAGGACCAAAGCAACATAAGAAGCTATACCAAGAATAGTATACCCACCAGAGTGGACAAAAGTGTTACATGCTTTGCCTGTGTCTAGTTTTAATGATAACATTAATGATATCTACCAAGATTCAATTCAATTAATTGACACGCATAAGGGGATGAGGAGAGGGTAGAGAATCCTCCAGGCAGAAGAAACAGTAATGAGTAAAGTCACTGAGACAGAAGAAGCTTGGCAAATTCAAGGAAGTTTAGGAAGGCATACAACCATTTAGTGCAGTGGAGTCAAAAGCCCAGGCTCTGAAGTCAGGCTATGGCTTCAAGCCTTGGTTATGCCTCTTACTTGCTTATTTGCTGTGTGACTTGGGCAAATCATTTAACCTCTCTATTCCTCAGTTTCTTCTATTGTAAAATGGAGATATTAATAGTCCCTATCTTATAAAGTTTTTAGAGGATGAAATGACACAGAATATGTACAGGACTTAGCACAATACCTAACACATTAGGTAAGTGTTCAAGAAATAATAATCTTTATTGTTACTGTTTTTAAGGCTGGAGTGTATAGAGTGTAGTCATCCTTGTCAGCCTTGTTACCTGGACTTTATTCCAAAAACAATGAAAGCCCCTGAAAAGTTTTAACAGCTTTAGTTGGATTTTTGTTTTAAAAAGATGGATTACTTAGTACCTCTTATAAGAAACCTCCAAAAGAAAAGTTTATTCTAGGATTTACTGCCAAGAAAAGTTTGTTTTCTTTGAGGAATAGGTACATTTCTTTCTCCTAGATAAAATTCTGTAGCACTATATCTTCTTTTCACTTTGACCGCCAGAAAGTTCAGAGCCAAACCTGAAGCTCTTAGGCCCTTCCTGCCTGCATGTTTGTGTTCCCACCCTCACCTCCCGTGATTGTTTTCTACTCTTATATGTATTTTCTGAGTCAGTTCTTTCTGATTTATATTTTAGAGCTATTGTTTTTGTATTTTTCTCCTTTAAAGAGACTTCAACTATTTATGGAATGAGGTGCAATCTAATTAACCAAACAAAAATAAAGGGCAGAAAGACCGTAGCCTCATAACGTATGAATCATGCACTGTACATCGCTCCCAGCATGCCTCCAAAATCACCCTTTTGGCATAAACCTAGACAGATAAAGCAAGAAAACCAGATGGCACAGGAAACCTCTCTCTGTGCAAAGAAGCAGCAGATGAGGAGAGTGCAAAGAACTAAGGACTTTCCTGAATTAGCAGGGCACAGTTAGGACAATCAGTGCCAGGAGCAGGAGAGAACCTGAAAGTGGCAAGCTGCTGGGAGGTTACATAGGGCTCAAGGTTAGAGTTTTTATTTTTTGTATATGAATGTTTTTCCCGAAAGTACTTCACCCTCTTTATAACCTTCAGTTGTTCCACTGTTCTATTTTCTCAACTCATGAGATCCCTCACTTACCTCCCTCCTGAACTTGGATCTTGTGGTCGGCCACTTCAACTCTGATCTCTCTGGCCACAGCAACTCCTATATGCATTTGACTTTCTACCATTCCAATCCCCAACCTGAGTCATTCATACTGTCTACTTTTTCTCCTCCTGGGTTGGAAAGCACTGCTGCTGACTGTGCGTCTACCGGAGACTCCCTCACTGCTAATGATCGACGCTTTTCTTCATCCCTTGACTATCATCTGAGCAGCACCAGCTGCTCTAAACCTTTCCCCACAGTGCAGTGTCTAATGTACTGCTCTTTCCCTGATGTCTCATTTGCTACATCACGGAATGAATTAAGTCTCTTCTATATTAACAAATTCATCTTCCTTCTATTTCACCCCAAAGCACCTCTGTAGCCATATCCTCACCATGAGCTCTAATTCTGTGACTGTACTTGGGCATATCTTCTCAGAGAAGGAGGAATTCCTCTCTTCTAAGCTAACCATTCCATCTGTGCTTTTGATCCCACTGCCTCTTGTCTACTCTGTGACCCTGTTTCACCAACTATCTCTGCCTTCCTGCCTGTATTCTTTTCGTTTCTAGCTTCTTCAAACACCAAGACCACCACCACAAACAAAACCATGACACAATACTGAATTCTATAGACCCTAATTATTCCTCAGTTCTTTCCTTCTCTTCTCCTTCTACCTTGAAAACCTCAAAATAGTTTTATAATACCTTTCTCCCTTTCCTCACCAGCCATGTGTCCATAACTCCTTGAAATCTGGCTTTATCCCCAATTTATTGAAAAGTACTCTCTTCAAAGTCATCTGTGATGTTGTAATGACCAAATACATCCCCCTTCATTCCAAGCTCCCTCCCCTTTGGCTAATCAGGACAGAAACTTTTCTTATTTCTCAAGATAACTCTTCTACTTCACCAATTCCACTTCTGCTTGCCTTCTAAATGAAGGCAGAATCACAACGCACTTCTTAGCCTTCTTCTCTGAGATCTCATTATTAATTACAGATTCACTCATCACTTCTGTGCAGATAATTCCCAAATCTATACCTCTACTACTGAACTCTTTTTTGAGAGAAAAGAATTTATTGAAGGATAATTTATGTACAATAAAATGCAGATTCCTATGGCGTTACTTAGATGAGATCTGATAACTGTATACTCTGTATAACCACCACTCAAAACAAAAAAAAAAACCCATTTCCATCACCCAAGATAGTTCTCTCTTGCCCCTTTCCAGACAAGTCTCCTGTCTCCCTAGAAAGAGTGAAAAGAGACAACCCCTTTTCAACTTCTAGTACCATTAATTAGTGTTGCCTGTTCTAGAACTTCATGTAAATAGAACTAAACAGTATAGACCCTTTTGTGTCTAGCTTCTTTCCCTCAGCATGTCTGTAAGATGTGTTCGTGTTGCTGCATGTATGAGTAGTTCACTCCTTTTTACTGCTATGTCGTCTTCCACTGCATTACTATTTTTCAGGATACATTCTCCTATTGATGGACATTTGAGCTGCTCCTGCTTGTGAAAAAGGTTGCTATGAACATTCTTGTACAAGTTGTTTTATGGGCACTTATTTTAATTTTTCTTGGGTAAATACCCAGGAATGGAATTACTGGGTAATAGAGTAAATATATGTTTAACTTTGTAAGAAACTGAAAAACCGTTCTCCCAAGGGGTTGTACCGTGTTACACGCCCACCAGCAATGTATGACAATATTAGTTGCTTCATATCCCCACTAACATTTAGTACTATTGGTCTTTTAAATTTTAACCATTCTAGATGATAAGCAATGTTATCTCACTGTGGATTTTAATCTGCATTTCTCTGATGACTAATAAGGTTGAGTAATTTTTCATGTGCTAATTTGTCATTTATATATTTTCCTTTGTGAAGTGTCTGGTTCCAGTCTTTTGCCCTTTGTTAAATTGGGTTGTTTGTCTTTTATGTTGAAGTTAAGCTGTCTTTTGACTGTCATTTGCTTCCATATCTTCAACTGCCAACAGCTCGTATCAAACTAAAAGTCCTGATGTTATCTCCAACAGCACATTTAAAATCTAATTTGTAATTTTTTAATTAGGAACCAGACCTCTTTATTGCTGTTAACCACATCACAAATATTCTTCCATCACACTTGCTTTAAATCCTAACTCAATGTTTTCCTCTTGACAATCAATAAGAATTCTTGGAAGGCAGTGGAGTATAATTATTAACATACAGGCTTTGAGATTGCATGGTTCAAATCTGGACTATGCCACTTATTTGCCGTGTAACTTTGGACAAATTACCAAATCTTTCATTGCCTGTTTTACAAGGTTTTAGGATTTTAAATTAAAAAATCAGGTAAAACCCTTTAAATAGTACCCAACAAAAAGGGAATACTCAATAAATATTACTTATTATTTTTAGAATGGAAATACCTTTTGCTTAAAATTTTTCTCAAGATTCTAACAACTAACATCTTTTTTGTGTGTGTGTGTGAGGAAGATTAGCCATGAGCTAACTGCTGCCAATCCTCCTCTTTTTGCTGAGGAAGGCTGGTCCTGAGTTAACATCCGTGCCCATCGTCCTCTACTTTATATGTGGGATGCCTACCACAGCATGGCTTGCCAAGCGGTACCATGTCTGCACCCGGGATCTGAACCGGTGAACCCCAGGCCACCGAAGCGGAACGTGCGCACTTAGCCGCTGCGCCACTGGGCCGGCCCCTAACAACTAACATCTTAATCTAGGCATTCAGCCTCTTACCCCTAGACAATCAAAATAGTTGCCTAATCGGTCACTTTCCTCTTCCTCTAATTCAGTCTACACACCCCTGCTGGATTTATCTTCTTAAAAAGCCCTTATACACAAGATCACCTTTTGGCTCACAGATGTCCATTCTAACAAGTAATCCTAACCCTTTATCCAAACACTCAAGGTCTCCCACAACTGGTCCTCACACACCTCTCTAACATGCGTCTCTTACATATAGAAGCAGGGAAAGAATTCAAAACATATTCAAGAAATTATGCCTAAAATAGCATATTAAAAAAGCCTGAAGCAGCAGTTTAAATATATTACTTAGGGAAATGGAGGTAAATCTAAACTAATCAGCTAAAAGAAGAAAGTGGGTGTCTATGATGAAGGAAATAGGAGTGGGAAGGAGGATGGGAAATCGATATTTTTGCGTAACAAATCTTACGGTTATTTGACTTCTTACACTAGTACACGTTTAACTTTTGTAAAGATAAAAACTTAGAAGACAGAAATACGAAGATCAAGAGAGACAGCCAGACAGACAGAAAGAAAGGGTAAAAGAAAGAAATTAGATTATTAACTGAAGCAGACAGCTTGCAATTTGGTTGTCCATACCCAAGATAATCTGTAGACCTATGTAAGGAACAGTTGGGCACATCTGTTTACTTAGTGGAGCTACTCTACTTACAGCTTGAAGAGTCTGGATTTTATCAAGTAATCAATAGGAAGGTTACTGAACACAGTAGTAATATAATATAAATCATATTCAGGGAAGACTAAATAGGAATTATACCCGGAATGTACTTGACTAGAAAAGAAATAGGAGGTGGTAAAACATGAGGTGTTTACTAACTGAGACATGAGGTGATAAAAGCCTAGATCAGGGTGATGACTGTGGAAACAGAAGGATTTAATTTCAAGTCATTTTTCAAGAACACAGAGTATAATCTGCCGGCCAACTAAATATAAAAACTAAGGGAATGAAAAAAAAAAGGAACACAATGCCCTTCAGCACAGAGTAGGCACTAAAGGAATACTTCTAAAGTCAAAGAGTAATTCCAACGTTACAAACACAAAAAAATAAATCCTAATATATATTTCTTAATACATAGTTCAATGCTGTTTATGTGGTTCTTTTTCATTTCAAGTCTCCAGTTGACTTAAAACATTTTTGGCTCAAAATTCGCTTAAAATCGTATGCATATTTTTCACTACTTGATTAATGTTCCATGGACTGCAACTTCTCACTTCTATTTCACTATCCTCATGGCTGCATGTCAGAAACTGGCTGTCTACCAGACTGTTCTTTGCTTGTACCTACCTGAATCTATAGTTTACTGTCTTATCTTCCATATTTAACCTAGGTATTTTACATTAAAAATAAACTTTATACATTAAAAATCCCCAAATGCTGCTTCAATTTATATAAAACAATATGATCCAAACTTTTATCATCAAAGGTCTTAGCAAGAAAGAGCAATTTAGAACATTCTGTTTTCATACAAATGACACCTAACAGGTAACAACCATTTCTAGTTTACTCATACAACGATAGCCTGAAGCTTTAAAAATATTCCAGTGGGGAAAGACTTAAAAATCCTTTCCTTGAACCCACTGCCCTTCTCAACTACTTCCCCATTTCTTTTCTCCCTTTTTGCAGCAGAAATCCTTGTAAGGTTGTCTCTTCTGCTCTCTCCATTTTTCTTTTCTCATCTGCTCTTAAAACCCTTTAGTCTAGCTTTTGGCCCACCTGCTCCACCAAAACTGCTGTCACCAACTGCTAAATACAATGGTCAATTGTCATTCTTCATCTTCTTGATCTATCAGCAGCACTTGACACAGATGTTCACTCCATCCTCCTGAGGACACTTTCTTCACTTGGCTTTCAGGACACTACATTTTCTTGGTATTTTTCTGTCTCCTTTGCTGGTTCCTCCTCTTTCCCCAAACTTTCAACATTTGAGTGCCTTGGGGATCAGACATTGGTCTCTTCCTTAACCATACCCACTATTTAGGTGGTCTCCATCTGTCAAGAAATCCTACTGATTCTACTTTCAAAACGTTTCATGAGTCTGATCACTTAGCACTATGAACGCTGTTACTACCTGGTCTGAGCCATCACTCTCTCTCACTGCAACAGCCTACTACCTGTTCTCCTTGTTTCTATCCTTGCTCATTACAATCTCTTCTCAATACAGCAGACAGAATGATGCTTTTAAAATGTTAAATTAGATACAATCACTTCTTTGCTCAAGCCCCTCTAATGGTTACCTAATTTTATTCAAGGTAAGAGCCAAAGTCCTTATAATGGCCTACAGAGTCCCCGAATATGCCCCACTCCTGCCTCCCATTTACCTTCTGACCTCATCTCCCACTATTCTGCCTCCTTGCTCACTCTTGCTCTTCCCTCTTGCTTGCTTCTCTACCAGTACACTGGCCTCCCTGCTGTTCCTTGAATACACCAAGCACACTGCTGCTCCAGGGCCTTTGCATTTACTCTTCCCTCTCCTGGATCACCCTCTTTCCCCCCATCTATATGACTGTGCTTTCTAGTCTTTGCTCTAATGTCAGCGAGGGCTTCCCTGACCACTCTATTTAATACTGCAATCAACACTTTCACTCCCCATGTCCCGTTCCTTGCTTCATTATTTCCATAGCACTTATCACCATTTAATATACTACATAATTTACTTATTTTGTTTATTTTCTCTCTCCCCACACTAGAAAGTAAGGTTCAAGAGAACAGGGATTTTGGTCTGTTTTCTTCTTTGCCATATTTTTTTTGGGGGGGAAGATTAGCCCTGAGCTAACATCTGCTGCCAATCCTCCTCTTTTTGCTGAGGAAGATTGGCCCTGAGCTAACATTCATGCCTATCTTCCTCTATTTTATATGTTGGATGCCTGCCACAGCATGGCTTGTTAAGTGGTGCGTAGGTCAGTGCCTGGGATCCAAACTGGTGAACTGCGTGCGGGCCCTTGAAGCACAGCACATGAACTTAACTGCTACATCACCACGCCAGCCCCTTCTTTGTTGTATTTTTTCCACATAGAACAGTGTGTGACACATAATGGTTTCAATAAAGACTTCCTGAAAGACTGACTGACTGAATGAATGAATGAATGAGTGAATATAAGAAAGAATAGGAAAGAAAGAAGGAGAAAGGAAAAGAACAAAAAAAAAGAAGAAAGGAAAGGAAAGGATGAAACTTGACAAAGCAATGCAACAATTAATATGGTGTAGCCAGCACTGTAAACCAGATTTGCTTGGCTTCAAAGCCCATATCATTCCCTTATAGCATCAGTTAAGAAGCTTCTATTTGAAACAAGTATCTTAAGAGTTTAAGTAAGCTCAATAAACATTAGCATAAAAAAGGGAAAAAAATAAGTAAAAGAAGCAAGCCAACTATCTTTCTTGAAATACAATTAGAAAATTATTCAATCAGAACTATTTATTTAGAATTCAACCATAAATAATACATTTTTCAAAACTACAGAAGTGTATATAATTCTCTGTTTTTAAAATAACTAAAATGAAAGATAATTTTGAGAGGATCAGAAACTTCTACTTTTGACCAAGATGGAGTAACAGGGATCAGATATACTCTCCTGCCTGAAACAACCCACCCCCAACAAACAAAAACAGACAAAAATATATGAGACATTGCTTATAAGACAGTGAACATTAGGCAAAGAAGGAGAGTGATCCCCGAGAGACAGGAAATAAATTAGGTGAGGCCTGTGAATGCCCTCAACTAAAGCCTTGAGAGTGTCTAGGCTACAATGTAGGGAAGGGGAACCCAGGCAGAGCCCAAGGAAGTCCCTGAGTTGAAAAGACAGAGCTGAGAGTCTAGGGAAAACAAGGTAAACAGAGGTCACAAAACAGACTACGAGAGAAGGGCTACACACAGAAAAATCTCCAAAGATCTGCACAGGGCCCTCCTTGGACATTCAGAATATCGACTGGCACACACGTGTGAGAAAACTACCTGAGGCCACAGAAAGAACTGTCTGACAGGGTTAGAGAGAACAGTGCCCAGCACCAGAAACAGCACCTGCTCCTACTGGCCAGGCTAAAAAACACCCAGGATTCATGGGGCATTTGGGTAGAAAACTCCAAAGTGGGACATAGTTAGACCTAGACTGAGCACTGCTCCAGTCATAAAAGGAAGACCCAAATAGATCAAACTATTTCCAAGTAACTTAACTACATCCCAGAACAAAGATCAAGACAAGTTATAGGAATATAAAAATATGTGGCAACCAATAAGGTAAAACTGACAATGTCTGGCATCTGATCAAAGACTACCAGGCATGTAAAGAAGCAGGAAAATATGACCAAAACTGAGGAGAAATATGAACCATTCAAAACTGATGCAGAACTGCTAGAGATGTCAGAATTAGGAGACATGGACATTAAAAATTTTGTGTTGGTTTTTTAAAAAGGCCCTAATCAAGTTTATAGAGCTGAAAACTACAACGTCTAAGATGAAAAATACATTGGATGAGATTAATGGTAGATTAGATATTGCAGAAGAAAAGATTAATGAACTTAAAGCCACAGAACTAGCAACTATCCAACGTGAAATATCAAAAGAGGAATTTTTTTTAAATGGAAAAGAGCATCAGTGGGCTGTGGGACAATTTCAGACAGCCTAATATATGTGCAATTGGAGTCTCTGAAGAAGAGGAGAGATGGGTGGGCCAGAAAAATTAGTTAAGAAAATAATGGCCGGAAATTTTCTGAATTTGATGAGAACTGTACATTTACAGATCCAAAAAGCTCAATGAAGACCAAACATAAGAATAATAAAGGAAACTACACAAAGGTACATCGTAATGAAGCTTTTGAAATCAGTAACAAATGGCAAATCTTAAAAGCAGCCAGAGAAAAAAGGCACATTACATGCAGAGGACTAAAGAAAAAGATGGTAGCAGATTTCTTGTCAGAAATAAAGCGAATGAGAAGACAGTAGGACAACATCTTTAAAGTATTGAAAGAAAAAAGTCAGCCTAGAATTATATACCCAGTACAAATATCTTTCAAAAACAGACAAAATAAAGATTATTTTAGACATACAAAAGCTGAAAAATTTCAGCACTAACAGACTTGCACTCCAAGAAAAAATAAAGAAAATCCTTCAAGCAGAAAAAGAATTATACCAGATGAAAATACGTATCTACGTAAAGAACAAAGATGAAAACATGCATCTACTTATGGGGATATAGCAATGGTAACTCCAATGGAAAATATATAAGATTTTTTTTTGAAAGATTTTATTTTTTCCTTTTTCTCCCCAAAGCCCCCCAGTACATAGTTGTATATTCTTCAGTGTGGGTCCTTCTAGTTGTGGCATGTGGGATGCTGCCTCAGCATGGTTTGATGAGCAGTGCCATGTCCGCACCCAGGAAACCAACGAAACAATGGGCCGCCTGCGGCGGAGCACACAAACTTAACCACTCGGCCACGTGGCCAGCCCTAAATATATAAGATTTTAAAAAAATACTGAAATTCCTTTAAAACATAATTAACTTCTTAAACAAAAATAATGACACTGTATTTTATGTTTTATAAAATAGGTATAAGTAAAATGTATGACAAGAACATAAAGGCCAGAAAGGGCAAAATAGAAGTATATTATTTTAAGGTTCTCATCCTGCATGTGAAGTGGTGAATATTCCTTGAAGGTAGATTGTAAGTTCAAGATTTGTACATGAACAGTCACAGCAATTCATGTATAATAGCTAAAAACTGAAACAAACCCAAATGTCTATCAACATATCAATGGATAAGCAAATTGGCGTATTTTCATATAATAGGCTACTGCTCACAATAAAAAGAAATGACACATGCAAAAAAATGGATGAATCTTAAAATAATTATATTGAGAGAAAGAAGCCAGACAAAAAAAGATTACATACTGTATGATTATATTTATATAAAATTCTAGAAGACACAACTAATCTATAGTGACAGAAAACAGGTAAGGAATGGCCTGGTGGTGAGGTGGGGCAAGAGAAAGGGACACAAAGAAACGTTTGGGAGTGATAGATATCTTGATTGCAGTGATAGTTTCTCTCATATACACGTGTGTATGAAAACTTATTAAATTATACACATTAAATATGTGCAATTTATTCTACGTGAATTATTCTTCAACAAAGCTGTTTAAAAAATAATTTTGGACTTAAATTTAGGTTAAAAAACAAAAATATTTAGACTATCTACAGTGTTCTGGCTCCACAGAGTAAAAATAAAAAAGGTGAAAGCTAGATTTAATATTTATAATTTTTAAGGGTTAGAATGGATCATAGAAACCAATTAATCAAATACTTTCTTATCAGAGATAAACGAACCAAGTCCTGGAGAGGTTTAGTGACTTGCTGAGGTCTTACAGCTATAGTTAATAGCTTACTAAACTGTCAGATCCACAGTGGCAGAGACTGTGTTATTTAGGTCACCACTGTATTCCCTAGACCTAGTACAATGCCAGACACACAGTAGGAGCTCAAGAAATATTTGTTGACTGACATTTCCCCTGGAAAGAAAGGTGAAAAGGAAAGAAAATCTCCCTTGCAATATGACTGAAAGCCTTTCCCTATCTTTGATTCCCCAATCTCTTTAATGCAAATGAGAGAATTAAGCATAGCTTCAATATCATAAAATATAAGAGAGTAAATCATATTCCATATTTTTAGCTTACTGGATATTTTATTATATTCTAATGCTTACAAACTTCTAATTCATTTACCAACTCTTAAACAAGTAGAAGAATTAACAGAAAATACTCCATTCATGAAGATTAATGACGTTTTCAAATTTAAAAAAATTTAAAGAAAAATACTTACCAAAAATTTCTCCATTTTTGGCATATTCTGTCACAAGGTACAACATATTTTTGGTCTCCATTACCTATTGATAAATAATTCCATATTAGTCTGACAGGAAAGGACTGCAATTTACTATAACATTCTATGGAGTTATCTAAATTAAAATGAATAAAAGTATCAAAGTTATGAACAATTCAGAAGACGATGAAGTTTACAAGATTGACAATACCCTCATGCTAACACTGTGGTGAAAAATCTCGATCCTTGCTCTTGCAAGTGTGGCCCATGGACCAGCAGCAGAACCAGCACCTCCCAGGAATCTGTCAGAAATGCAGAATCTCAGGCCTCACCCGAGACCTGACACAGAGTTTACATTTTAACAAAAGCCCCAGGTGACTGCTAGGCTCAGTTGTGAGAAATACTAATATAGGTTAACAGGAATTTTGAAGACTGCCTTTTCACCACCTTCTCACTGACTTTTCTAGCCCTGCGATATGGTAGACTCTGTGTAAGAAAAGAAAAATAAAAGAGAAATCAGTTTATCTGGCCTGGAGCCTAGCTAATCTCACACAAAATGTGATATTCCTCCTACTATACTTTCATATTGCTACAAAGTATTGTTATTTTAAAACATTGTTCAAAAGCTTTTTCATAACTCCAGTGCTATACACTTTTATTTAAATTAGTTTTTCTAGGTTCAAAGAGGAAGCGTGTCATTGTCACAAACATGATTTTTCTTTTTTTTAAAAAGATTTTATTTTTCCTTTTCCTCCCCAAAGCCCTCTGTACATAGCTGTATATTCTTTTAGTTGTGGGTCCTTCTAGTTGTGGCACGTGGGATGCTGCCTCAGCATGGTTTGATGAGGGGTGCCATGTCCACGCCCAGGATCCGAACTGGCGAAACCCTGGGCAGCCGAAGCGGAGTGCGAGAACTTAACCTCTTGGCCACGGGGCCGGCCCCACAAACTTAATTTTTCAAACTACTGAACTGAAAGGAAACTAATTTATAGATTCAAAATGAGTGAGTTTTAGATTTCTTCTCTGTAACACTCTTTCTCTTTCTACTTTCCTGCACATGCTAATAATGTAAAATTTAACTGCTACCTACTGAAAGGCTGAAAACTACTTTTGCTCTAACATATAGGTTTAGGACTATCCCCTATCAGGCCAGAAAACTAAGAGCTACCTACAATTTGGTTCTAAACAAGTCAAACAGTAAATCAATTTAACTGATTATTTTGTTCAAATAAAGATAGAATTATCATGTGAACCACAGTAGTTTTAACCTCAGGTTGGCTCACGGTTCATTAGAGACTTCTAAGGATGTGATTAGTTTTTTATAAGTACCCTCTTTAGGAATATTAAAAAATACATAAATGAAGCTTAAAAGGAGAAATATTCTGATATAAATTTGACCTAAGAGGCCCTCTGCGTTTTTGAACTTTAGAAATTGTTCTGAGTGGCACACCATAGTCTCTCACTCTTAGCTAATGGTAATGCTAATGGTCTCCAATGGTCTCCCCACCTTTTTAACTGCAAACCTCTACCAATAGAAAGTTGTTTAGCCAAGTATACATATGAATGCACATATGCATACCCGTGTATATATACACACACATATGTACATGTATTTATGAATATATACATACAGAGACACAAATTACATATTTGTGCCACTGTGTAAATATATTATGTACATTAGAAAATGCCCACAAGAAGATAAATATAAAAAATAAACATAATCAGAAGTTCTAATATTTTCCTTTTTATACCCCAAAGGACACTTGTGCTAACCATTTGAATGCATTCAGTGGTGTGCTAGCACTAGCTTTGAGGAAAAAAAAAGGCCCTGACTTGTAAACCAATTGTAAACCAAATTTATACCACATTCTGTGGTGTAAATACACCTACCATCACTGATTTTGAGCTACTAACACGATGTTTATCAGCTTACAAAACTTCTGAAAATTTAACAATCAGCTCTCACAAACCAACATAGGCTGAGACCAGCATACTATTTGGGGCACACATCATACTTTGCAGATCAAAGTCACAGGCTGGCATATTGTAACACTGTAGTTTAAAAGTAGTTTTCCGTGGGCTGGCCCAGTAGTTAAGTGCGCACGTTCCACCTCAGCAGCCCAGGGTTCGCCGGTTCGGATCCCTGGTGCAGACATGGCACGGCTTGTCAAGCCATGCTGTGGCAGGCGTCCCACATATAAAGTAGAGGAAGATGGGCACGGATGTTAGCTCAGGGGCAGCCTTTCTCAGCAAAAAGAGGAGGATTGGCAGTAGTTAGCTCAGGGCTAATCTTCCTCAAAAAAAAAGTAGTTTTCCAAAACAGAAATTCTACATATCAATGACTAGAAATGTAAAAAAAAATGTTTTGTAGTAGATTACCATTCTAAAACATGAATTACTCTCTAAAAATCTGAGAAAAATCTTACTTTTAAAAAATATGCCTTACACTTGAAGTGGGTGCAGTTTATTTTACAAAAACTATATCTTAATAAAGTTGATTTTTTAAAAAATGGCTCATTTGCTTTATCTGATAAAATAACCCAAACAAAATATAAGATTTGGCTCTAGGTACTTCAGAGCATGCCACTAAGTCATATACTATTTTAGCCTTTGTATTTCATAAAACACAAACAGTATATTTTTTAAATAAGCAAAATTGCTGTATCTTCATTAATGGTACTGTCACCAAACCCAGCAGGTTTAAGCAGGGTGTCATAAATGCCCAACTCTAAACTTTTTAAATAAATAACTGAGTCTGAGCGAGAACTTAAAATTAAGCTACTAGTAGTTTTTGATTTCCTAATTTTAATTTACATATAGAAAAATGGATGTACTGAGCTTAATAAAGGCATATAATTATCTAACTAACATAAAAGAGAAAAACTATGATGCAAAATAGAGAAGTGGAAGTGAGAAGCAGAGAGAGGTAGAAGGCTGAGTCATACCTGATAAAGTTTGATTATGTGAGGGTGGTCTAACATTTTCATTATTTGTACTTCTCGGTAGATTTTCTCAAGGTTCACTGCATCCAGCTGAGATTTATCTATAATTTTTATTGCCACCTGCATCCCAGAACAAATATATAAAATTAGTACACAATGGTTAACAATTTCCAGTTAAGAATCTTTTCAATAAATGACAACTGAGACTTGGCTGTAGGCTCCTATGACGATGATGATAACTAGTTACACCCAACGCTCATTCATTCATTCAGTAAACATTTCTTCAACATCTACAACGTGTAAGGCACTGTGGTGGATTTTGTTTGAGAGTGCCTTCAGCCTACTAGGAAGAATAACCCTGCGAAGTTACTTTAACAAACATATTTCTCGTTCAGTAGAACTATAATGCCTTTTTACTCCATTTATAAACTGAAGAAATACAACGTCAGCAGTTTCAACTAGTTATCATCCCACTGCAGAGTAACTATAAACATATGATCAGACAAGTAGAAGACAGTTTCTGTTGTACTGAAACACAATTTTTCTAGAAAAGCAAGTGATGCTTCCAAAGACTACAGATGTTATCTTTCTGGGAAAAAAAGCTAAATATAAAGCATTAAAATCCATCTACATGAAAAAATACCAATTGGATTAAATTTCATTTTAAAAATCAAAGTGCAAAAACCTCAAATGTTAGTATTTACCCTAAATTTTGACTTCCTTAAAGGAATTTGATTTCAAAAAATGTGTCCTCTGCCTGTCATAACGAGATAGGAACCCAAACCACTCCAAGGGTAATAATTTGAAGGAACTGCATTTGAAGGTGAATAACTAGGTAGTCATAAATCAAAAATCAAGTAGTTTTTTCATGCAACCAAAAAGAACTAATTTTTTAAAATTACTAGATATTTGGTTAGGAAATAAGCCATTCTGATTTACATAAAATTTTCAGATAATTGGGAACCACTCAAACTTAATTATAGTAAGTTCTGAAGAAACTCTAAAATGTTCTTCACATTCTACCCAAAAGTATTCTGAACACAACTGTCTTACGCTGCTGTTTCAGGGTAATTTTTAATATCAATTGTTGTATGTGCTATAAATGTTTAATACTCCTAAAATGTATCCAAGAAAATAGGACTTAGCTTGTCAATTCACCTAATTCCCTCAGACTTCTGAACAATTAGTTTTTTCTTCTCTCCTTACGGCTGCTGTGTCCTTTACTGTTATCTCTTAAAGCTCTACTGTAAGGTTTCTCTCTCACTTTTCTCTATTTTTCATTTGCTGTCTACAGCTTGTTTCCTGGTTTGAATTAATTGTAACCCTCATAATAAATCAAGCTTCTCAGAGGAAATCAGATTACTAAATATAATGCTTAAAACTAAATTTATTGCCTAAGAAGAAAGAGGGTAGCTCCTTCTCTAGGCAGTAGAGTGCGTAGGTTTTGTGATAGCTATTTTCATTCTGTTTGGTGGTATTTTATGTATTTCCATAATCAAAATATTTTAGAAACTAAAAGGTGCTATACTTTGCCTGATACGTAGACTGATTAATATCGTACTTGCTATTTGAGGACCACTGCAAACCTAAATATGTTTAAAACAAGCCGTCTCCCCAACTAGGAGCATGAGAGAAGACAGTTGCAGTTACTTTGAATAACTTTGGGTAAAAGCTGCCAGATAAAAAAGATGTGAATATTTTAATTTCCCCAATATTCCTTAGGAAGCTAACATGGAGTTTTACAGACACACATATTTTGAAGGAAATGTCTTTCCCTACGATTTCTAGATACCAGCACCCCCACCCCAACAAAAAGCTTTTATAACAAAATGGTTCACAACCATCTAATAGAAAAAAGAATTGGAGAGAAAGAAATCATGACTGAAAAAATCTCAGCATGATTACTGTCATTTAGAAAAATTTTTACTATATATAATATCTTGAGTACTTATTTAACATATTTAATGTTAAAGAAAAAGTTTAGATACTAAATACAATTAAAGCAAGGTATTACCAAGAGATATCTCCTCTTTGATATTCTTTGGGAACCTTGACCTCAAACAATGAAAAAGTGAAAAATATATAAATTACTTAATTAAATTTCATAATAATAAACTATAAACCTCATTATTTAACTTTTCTCAGCCAAAAAGTCTTAAATGACAAAATATAATTCTCTCCTCCATTTTATCTTTGGACACAGACTGTATGTATACGGACTACAGGCCTCTATATTTATATCTTTACAATTACCCCTTTGTTTGCAAGCCTGCTATAAGAGGATTATGAGAAAGCAAAGAACTAAAGAAAAAGTAAAGCATGTGTCAGCATACTCCTTATAAATAGTTAGGGCAAGTCTAACTGCTGTAACAAGTAGACCCCAAAATGTATCATGATTCAAACACAACAGAAGTTTATTTCTTGCTTATGTTGTGGAACTGGAAGAGAGAAGCTAGCAGGTGGCCTCCTCCATGCAGGCACATGAAGTGCAAGAAGGCTCTATCTTTAACGGGTGGCTTTCACAGTTACCCTGAAGGTGGTCTCCATTCTAGCCAGACAAGAGAAAAAGGCTTGGAGGAGCACTCATGACAGGTTTTTATGGGCCAGGCGTGGAATTGGCACACATTATTTCTGTTCACTCCATTAATTAGAACTCAGTCACATGACCATACCTAAATGGAAGGGAGCCAAGAAACAGTCCAGTTGTAGGACCAGGAAGAAAAGGAAACAGTGGATTTTTGGTGATTAGCTAGGAGTCTCTGCCATCCTCTTCCAGGTAATTTCTTAACAATGGGACTCTTTATCAAGTACTTCCCAGAAATAGAATGATGATGATGATGACTTTCACAACTGCACAGCACTTTTTAATTTAACAAGACACTTTAACGTATTTTATCTTGGTTACTTCTTGACTTGGAGAAGTAAATGAACAAGGAGTACATCCATGAGTTGATGAAATTGAGGCTCAAAAGATGTTACATAATCTACAAAGGTGCCAAAGTGCAAGCGAATTAATGGGAAAAAACCGCAGGCCATCTAACTCCAAGTGCAATCTTCTCACTCTTTCAAAGAGCCTATTATTCACACATTTACTGAGCACCTGTTGTGTGCCCGGAATTATGCCCAGGATGCAAAAATGAACAAGATCTGATTCCTACCCTCAAGGAACTTAATAGACCTGTGAGAACAAAGAGAACACATTTTGGAAAACAAATTTTATCAACAAAAATCTGCACCTTGGGATTTCCTCAATGGTGTATGAAAGTCCCAACTTACAAAAGGGTTGTGTTCCAATTATAACTTAGATTTCTGGGAACCTACTTTCTGCACCCCTTCTCTACTTAGTTCTAAATGTGGTACCAAGGACAAAAACCTGCGCAAAGTCAAGCAAGAGACTCCGTAAATCGAAGGATCCCTTTTCGTTGTTGTTCATCTAAATTATTCAGCTCTTTTTCGTGTGTGTGTGAGGAAGACTGTTGCTGAGTTAACATCTGTGCCAATCTTCCTCTATTTTATGTGGGACACTGCCACAGCATGGCTTGACAAGCAGTGCTAGGTCCACGCCTGGGATCTGAACCTGGGAACCCCGGGTCTCCAAAGCGGAGCACACGAACTTAACCACTACGCCAATGGGCTGGGCCCTCTTTAATTCTTAATTATGCATGCAATAGCTTTAAAAAAATCCTTCAGTGAATTTATATGGAGATAGAAAAATTAATATTCCTTCTCCTAGGGGACAAAAGGAAGGTTTCCTATACAACTGTGAAGGGTGTATTAGATAAACTAGATTACTACCAAACTAAATACCATGTAAAGTAGCAACACTGATTATTCAACCTCAGAACCAGGAAAACATGAATTAAAAAAGACCAATTATTCAACCTCAGAAACAGGAAAATGTGAATTAAGAATAATAAAATACCTAATATAATGTTATATGTCAATTATATCTCAAAAATACCCATTTTGACTTATTATATTTGCAAAGATTAAAAAGTAAACACCCTTGTGAGCTAAGATTCAATGAGATGGTCACTTTTACATACTGCTAGTAGGAATATAAAATAGGTCATAATTTTTCTAGAAGGAAATTTGGTAATCTTTACCAAGAACCTTAAAAATCATCTGTCCAATTTAGCCTAAGAATTCTACTTCTGAGAAATTATTTGAAGGAAATAATCTGAAATGATGATAAAAATTTATGTGTAAACATATTCAAGAATATTATCTTACAATATAAAAAATATAAACAATAATTGGGAAATAATTATATGAGTTATGGTAAGTTTATTTAATGACACGCTATTAAAATAGTTCCTTTTAATAATATGGAAAAATGTTTAGACTAAAATATTAAGTAAGAAATCAGGATATCAGCATAGCCTCAACACAAAGTATGTGTAGAAAAAGATCAGGAAAATCTAGATACAAATATGACAAAAATGTTATCAGTGGGTGAAAAATAGGGATTATTTTATTTTCTTGCTTTATACTTTTAGGTACAGTTTTTCCTCAGTAAGCATGAATTACTTTTCCAATAAGAAAAAAGAAAAATGAAACGGAGTTATATTTACCACATATGCTAACTTCATCTGTGAAATATTAGCCATTTTCATTTTCTTATTTTCTAAATTCTCTACAAAATGGCTATATTATTTTATAAGATTTAAATATTAAGAAAACTATATACACAGAAATGCTTCCAACAACATTAAGCAAAAAAAAAATATACATATATAAAAGTAACAACTATGTAAAATACAAATTTGCAAGGAAGACAAGGGATTAAATTCAAGAGCAGAAATGAAATAGTGTTAAACTGATGGATAAAAGAAATTTTTTCATTTTTCAAAATATAATTTAATGGTAATGTTACCCTTTGATAATTTTAGAAAAAATTATTTCACTTCCCATAAAAGAAATATTAATTTCACGTACTTAAAGAAACCACACATACAATGGTGGCTTTGGGGTGCTTTGTAAGGAAGTCACACAGTAAGACCTATTCTAGCAACAAATCAGAAGAGATTAATGTATGTTTGCCGTCTCGGGTAATACTTGCTTCAGGGCTGCTTACTACTAATACACTAAGTCTACACTGTCCTTCTGAAGTACCAAGTAGCATTATCCTTACCATATGATTAGATATTTGAAATTAAAAATAAATGCACTTTTCAAGTTTATACATCAAAGCATGGGTGGAATCAGAACATACTAGCCTATCATTTGATTGAAAAGTGAATGTGGGCCTGGCCCAGTGGCATAGTGGTTAAGTTTCTGTGTTCTGCTTCAACAGCCTGGGGTTTGCAGGTTCAGATCCCAGGCATGGACATACACACTGCTCATCAAGCCATGCTGTGGCGGTGTCCCACATACAAACTAGTGGAAGACTGGCACAGATCTTAGCTCAGGGCCAATCTTCCATACCAAAAAAAAGAATATGATTGGTCTACATGAAAAGTTTCTGAAACCAGTGAGAGTCAGTAGTAAAACTGACTTGGACACTTCTAGGTACTCTTTAAGAATAATGTCAACATTTTTTCAAATTTAAAACTTGACTTTTAAAACAAAAAATTTATATAATAAAATAAATGCTCATGAAGATTTGATTTGTATTTTATAATGCTGGGAGAGGAAAACAGACAGGAGGAAATGTGAATGTCACTACACTTTGAGATCCATAAAAACTGAATTGAGAATGCTTAAGACTGTAAAAGAAGTGATCAAAAATAATCTCCTACCTTAAAAACTATTTAAACAAATCAAAAAAAAGACAACTCAATTAAAAAGTGGGCCAAAGAACAAAAAAGGAATTCACAAAAATATTTAATCTTATAAGACTGTGTAATCAAAGTAAATCAAAATACAAATTCAAATAAAAATATTATTTTCCCCTATCAAACTGAGAAAAACTTAAAAAATAATATTGCTGGTAAGCATGCATTCTTCTTGATGAAAATTCATAGGTATTCCTTTTCTGGAGGGTAATTTGGCATCTCATGCCATAACATGTGGATGTAAAGGACATACTCCGTGACCCAAGAATTCCAGTGCTATGAGACTACTCTGAGGATGAACAAAGACGTATATACAGGAATACCCTCTGAAACATTATTTTAGAAAGAGAAACAGCAAGAGAGAGAAATAGTCTAAATGTTCAATAATAAGAAATAGATTAAATAAAATATAAAGTCACATGCAAGGGTACTATTTAACCATGCTTTAGGCATTTTTTTTTAAACTTGGGGAAATGTTAATAACACATTAAGTGAAAAAACAGATTATATATATAAATATAAATAAAATATATGTGAATAAATAAGAGGATATGAACCAAATATCAACAGTGGTTATCTCTTGGTCTGGATGGTGGAATTAAGGATGTTTATTTTCTTCTTTGATCTTTTCAACAATATCTAAAATGAACATACATATCTTTTGTAATTGGAGGAAAAACACATAAATACTACGTTTACTCTAAAGAAGAACTTAAAACAAACTTTAGCATCATTTTTCAGTTTAATTCATCCAAGATTCATCTTGTTTAAAGTATTTTTTAATGTTTCTTAAAATGGAGAGTTTCTGATGAAATTCCCAAATGTCATTGTCTTTGATTCTTCTAATAATCTCAAACTGGATTATGGGCTGTTTCTCTCTGAAGAGCAGGAAAGCATTCTCCACCAATGTTCTGCATAAAGAAACTTTTACAGAAATAACTTATTTCAAAACTATGAACGTGGAAGGTAGAAGAGGTACTAGGCACACTGAAGAAGAAAGATATCTTAATGAATTTCTGGAATCCATCTGGCTTCAAGGAAATGAATCTGCCATCAGCAGTGGGCCATAAATCAAATATCATCCTGTGAATCCAAGAATCAAGGCCAGTTTCAGTTATTTCCAAATAAATGTTTTCTTAATTGCCTGACACTGAGATAGAATTTCCCAGTGGAATGAAGACGAGAACACATTAAACTCTGTTAAAGTTAAAAATTTCTAGAGAATATAAAAATTTACACAACTTTTATTTTGCACGTTTGTCTCCCTCACCCTCCTCCGAAAAGAACAGATCATTTTGAACAATATTTAGAAAAAATAATTTGCCAAATATTACTTGTCTTGGGTGCCAAGAAACTAGAGAACAATTTCTAATAATGCATATATAGTCCATGACAAATACAATTTTTATTTCAACACACAATTAAAGATCATACAGAGGCCTAGATACAAATATTAGTGATTGAGTTATTTGGTAACAAGTCCTGTTGCACATAGTACAGCTGCTTCTTGCAATCTGGAATATTTCACAGCACAAGATTAACAACATGACAACTGAGAAGAGTCTTAAAATTTTAAAGCAAAATATAAAGTTTAAACGTACTAAAAAAGTTAAGTTCTCTTCTTCAAGAAACACTATAGTAATCAGGGTGTAATATGCCCCTTCTGTTGTTTCTACTCTTGCTCTAAAAATGCAATTTTGATACCTTATTTGGAAAGCTTTAAAAACACATTTTAAGGTAATAGTTAGTTTAAGAATTATGCCTAAATATAAAAGTCCCAAACTGCACACAGAAAGCTTTTCAGTGAAGAAAAGCAATTTTCAGAGTGTCCTTGCTATCAGTTTTAGGAATGTAAATGCCCAACATCTACATGCTATTTTAATAAGGTAATTTTCAGAAACTCTGTGAAATATCTTTAAGATTTCATGGACCACACATTAATATGCTCTTTAGCTAAGCAATATAAAAGGTATGGTATTGAGGAAAACTCAACTATCTGTCACAGAAAAGGTCTGAAAATAACTAAGGATGGTTATCCCTGGTTGGAGACATTATGGGTAGTTCTTTTCATTTATTTATACTTTTTAATTTTCAATAATAAACAAGAGAGATTCGGTAAAAATACATAATTCTTTAATATAAAAATAATACCTTCTTAGTTGGTAATTTCCCTTCTAGGAATTTCCCCCCAATCCCTCCTCCCCCCAAAATTAAAAGCGAAGACACAAGAGTTACATACACAAAAATCATTCACTGCAATTTATTTACTATAAGTGAAAACTGGAAATTATCCTTTTCAATAGCTAGGAAATCATTAAGTAAAACAGGATTCATCTACAAGGCAGAACACTACGCAGCTATTAAAAATGTCTTATAAAGTTATATATATAATAAGCAAAATGCTTAGGCAATAACGGTAAGTGGGAAAAAAGGATACAATTTATGTAAGTGTACATAAGATGTAATCTCAACTATGGGAAAAAAATGCATATAAAAAAAGACTAGAGGGGAGGTCAGCCCCGTGGCCGTGTGGTTAAGTTCATGCGTCCGGCTTTGGTGGCCCACCCAGGATTTTGCTGGTTCTGATCCTGGGCGTGGACATGGCATCACTCTTCAGGCCATGCTGAGGTGGCGTCCCACATGCTACAACCAGAAGGACCCACAACCAAGAATATACAACTATGTACTGGGGGGATTTGGGGAGAAAAAGCAGGAAAAAAAAAAAAAGGGAAGATTGGCAACAGTTGTTAGCTCAGGTGCCAATCTTTAAAAAATAAAAAAAAGTTTAAAAAAATACTGGAGGGAAATAATGCCATAATGTTAAGAATGATTTATTCCCATTGGTGGAGGAATTACACAGGTACTTTTTTGTGCACTATACTCTTTATATTTTCTACAGTAAGACTATATTTCTTTAACAGTCAGAAAACAAAAAACAGTTTAAGGGCACAAGTGACTTTTCTGGAATTTTATTTAACAGACAAAAAGCAATGAAAACCAGCCATACAATTAGTTAGAAGGAAAAAGTTCCTTGCTAGTACAGTATTAACAAAACACTACTCAAGGACATTCATAGCATAGCAAACTAGCAACCACTATTGCCTAAAATAGTTCAACAGTCTCAATGCTATTATTCTTTCCTCATTATGTTAATTTTATAAAATTAGATACTCTAATTCATAAACCACAAACCAGTACTACGAAGTTTTTATGAAGTATTACATTAGGAAGCTGGATTCTGCCACCACCTGCCTTCCCTTTTGTGTGCAAAATTTACATAGAGATCTAACATGAGAACACCGCTTCATATGATGATGTAATTATATTTCTCAAACAATGTTAAGCTATTTGATAGATTAGACCAAAATGAAGATCTCTTTTGTCTACTGTTTCTTTCCCCCTAAAGGGAAAACAGTCTTGGATCTCCCAAGCTCTGTAGAAAATCTATCATTTTTGAGTGTTATAAAACAAGAGACGGAGAAAAGCCAATTAAAAATAAAAGGCTCCAATTGTTCATCACACAGATGTTTAAACTAAGCCCCCAAATTTCCTTCAGGTTCAAACTTGGGAAAAAAAGACTTCCAACTTTTAAAACACACAAACTTACACTGATGTTAAAGCATACCATATTGAAGAAACTTTGATAAGCAGTAAATATAATCATATTTTGCTGATATTGTTTTTTCTAGCATATTAATTGTTCTGACTGTAATTAGTAGTGTAGGATGTTCAGTAATGAGAATCTAAAATAACGTTAAATAAAACAAAGTTTCCACTAGCCACATGATTTATGGTATTTGAGGCAGTTGCTGTATTCATCAAAGACACAAATATTTATCCAGTGAATGAAGGAAGAAAAAAATACTGCTTAAAAAAACCCCTCACTAACAACAAATAGTATACTTTAAGAAACAACTGTATCTGTGCCAGTAGCTAAGCAATTCTTAATGCAAATTACCATAAAAGAGCACAGAGCAACTTTATAAAACTTGAGATCTACAAGAACTACTTTCTTCACTAATTACCTTGCTATTTCCCTCACTCCTCTCAATTTTAATATCTCCAATCAAATTACCACACCCACCTACCCATCTTAAATTCACACTATTTCTCTCTATATGTTAAGGATGCCTTTGTTAGAAAAGCACAAGGGAGATGGGTTCTGTGGACTCGAAATTTCAGCTTTTAACTTAAATAATTTTACACACATATACTACACACACAATTCAGGATCCGAGTGCTCCTTCATGATCTGACTTGTGCCTTCAGTTACAAACGCATTGATCTCACTCTATCTGATAGCCAAACCATGACACTGCTCCACAGCGCCCCCTAGCTCTACCAGTGGTATCAGTTTAAAAGGGATATCGTTTGAACTGTCAACCTCAAGAGAAAGTCAGTCATATCAGCTCCAATTAAGCAGTTTTTAAATAGATACAATATTACCTAAATTTGACCTAATAAATAAAAGCTGACAATTAAATCTTGTAACTAATACTGATAAGAACTGATGAGAAAAACAAAACGAACTGATGGGTTTGGAATTCAACCACATAACAATACAGTTCAAAAGTTCTGTAGAAGCTCTGTAATGCGTAAGCTGTTTGATTTTTAGACAGTCATTAAGCAAAGACTCATATAAAATACACATTGAAAATACCTTCTTTTCATGTAATTTAAGGGGAAATGGCATGGCATTAGGCCATGGTTCTTTAGAGGAATGCAACCAATTTCTTTCTTCATCTTTAAAAATGCTGGGATCAGACTGAGTAATCTCACTATAGTCACATTATTTATCATTACAAACTTAATCTAAGTTGCTAACACTGGTAAATTTGTGAGAGGAAAACTTATGACCTTGGTCCTGATGCTAAAAAATAAGTTAGATTTGAGCTGAATGAGTATCAGTAGGGGAGGGCAAAAAGTGAAGATGACACAATGACATATACCCCTTCTTTTGGAAACGGACTCTTTCACATTAAGCAAAACTTCTAAGAACAAAAGCTACAAAAATCACTCAAGTTTTCAAATGCCCTTCGCCTTACACGGCCATTCTGGAAAAAAAAATGTCCTACATTATTCCATATTCAAACTCTGGTACATTCACACTAATAAGGGCAAAAACTGAAAAGGATGTAAACTGAAGGCAAAAAAACTGAGAAAGGATGAAACTCCAGACCAACTACCATAAAGCAGAGTACAGTACGTCAAAAACACAAGGTTTTATTCTAAAGAATGGTTTTGTTTCTACCGTTTTTCTAAAGTATTTAATTTGCACGTCTTAAAATAGAGACCCTGAGGAGAGCAGCTTGAGGCAGTGGAAGGAAGGGGGGCGGGTTAGGTAAGAACAGAGACTTGTGAGAAAATATGTGCGGTGCATTAGAATGTGCAATGGATGGGGGGATGCTGGATTCACCGTCAGAAGGCAGTTGAAGGCTTTATGAGTAGAGAGGCACAATCTGATGTGGCTTAAGGAAGGCGTATTCACAGCCAGAATGTACACCTGGTAAAGGGACGACCCAGGATAAGAAAGACTAACCCATCAACCGTGCAAATGCAGAGATGACCATTTTAACCAGTTCCATTGTCTGGAGTATTAGATGGAAATGCCTCAGGCACGAGACCAAGCTAGCCTGACACCAAATCCCAGACACTGTCGGGCAAAAGGAGGGAGACAACATGGACAGTGACCGTCCGGCATTCCCGGCCTCGGGGGCCCCTTCTTGGCGGGACCGGGGACGGGAGCGAGGGGAGCCAGGGTCCCGGGGGCCGTGCGATGCCCCGTCCGGGGAGCCCGAGAGCCGGCGGTCCCCTCCTCGGGGCTGGCGACGGCTCTCCTCGAGCAGCCCAGGAGCACGGAGACTTCCCCTCCCACCCCACCCCCAGCCGAAAGCAGGGAAGACGCGGAACTTGGGCTCCGGAGCGGAGGCCACAGACCAGGTCACGGCCCGGGTGAGAGGCTCCGGGCGAAATTCCGTGCGGCCACCGGGGGTGGCGTAGGGAAGGCAAAGCCCCGGCTGCCCGGGTTTCCAATCAGACGACACTCGGTCCGAGCGACCCGGCCCCGACCCCTCCGGCGCTGGCCGACCCCCTGCACCTCCTGGGTCCCCACAGTCCCGGGCCCTCTCGCCTCAGCTGGTGACCCGGCCTCTCGCATCTCCCCAGGCCCCCGCTGCAGCCGCCCCTCTCGGTAAACAGCTCCTCTCCCGAACCCTCGCCTCGGACGCTCCCGCCGAGCCCCGGGCCGCACCTCCGTCTTGGTGATCCGGTGCCGCCCCAGCTTCACCACGGCGAAGTTGCCCTTGCCCAGCGTGCCCTCGATGTCGTAGAACCCCACCCGGACCGGCCCGCGCTGCAAGTGCCTCGGGCCATCCGCCATGACCATGCTGGGCCCCGCTGCTAGACACGGCGGACTGGAGCGCGGGCTGGCGGGCTGGCGGGCTGGCGGCGCGGCTGGGCTCGGGCGACGGCCGCTCGGCTCGCTCCTCCGCTCGGTCCCTCCTGCTCCGCAGGGCCCAGCCAGGCGCGCGCCGCTGCTGACGTGCGTCGACGTCAGGGGGCCGGGACAGGGGGGCGGGGGCGGGACCGGGCCTCGATTGGTCACCATGGCGACCGGAGCACCGCAGACGTCGGCGGCGGGAGGGAGGGAAGACGGGCGGGGCCTGGACGGCGCGTTCCTTCCGGGCTCCCGCGCCTTCAGCTCTCCCCGCCGCCTCGCCGCTGCCGGGGGCGGGGTCGCCTCCCGGCCCGCCCAGTTCCCCGGCCACCCAGCCGAAGGGCAAGAGCGAGCCCTGGTGGGCGGAGCGGGGGCGTGCAGCGACCTGGACCCGGCTTGCAGTCCCCCTCGCCCGCCCCGGCATTCTCCGCCCACCCGCGGACCTTCCCGCCAAAACCTCTCACCTCTGACTACAGCGCGTCCTAAATTTGGCACGGGCAAAGAACTGGCTGAGCAATGCGTTGCTCACAGGCTCCTTTCTTTGTATTTTTTTCTCGTCTGTTTCTATATAAATCTCTCCACATTTTGATGTCTCTGAGAAGTCATTCTGACAGCAGCAGGGTCGCTTATAGAATCACAGAATATCAGCGCTGAAGAGACCCTAGAGATCACCTTACCTGGGGATTTGGAGCCTCGAATGGCCTTCGGAGCTTCGAATCCCCTAAAATGTACGCGAATTTTTGCTTGAGCTTGTCTCTGGGGAGATGAGACTGTAGCTTTTATCAGATTCCCAAACGCGCTGACGACCCAGAAGAGGTTAAGAAATAGTTATCTGATGCAATTTCTTTTCAGATGAAGAATCAAGCCCCAGTGAGGGAATTACCTAGGTCACGCAGGTAATGGTAGAGTTAGGATTGCAAATCACCACACCAGTCTTCCACATGGTGATTCAAGGAAACAAGTAAAGCGTTATTTTAATATTTTGAAGTATATTACGTGGCTCCAGATCTGGATTTCTAAATGCCAGTCTCCACTAAAAGGAACCAGAACCTTTGGTGAAATGGCTGATTCCAGGGCAGAGAGAGGGAAACTATAAAATACCCTTAAAAGATCTTGTGCTAGAAAGCAAGATTTTCAAAGAATGATGAGGACATGTCAAAAGGAAACAGGAGCCTCGACGTACCAAATCTGGGACAATTTTAGCATCATGAATGAATAATGATAGAAATGGATTACAACACAATGAGTTTTAAAAAGAAACCGTGAGTGCATACTTATTCTTAAAATATTAAATAAATAAAGGGGAGAGAAATGACAATTCTTGTTGACAGTGGAATGGCAACTAATGTACATAGAAGAAACGATGAAATTAGGAAATCACCATTTTGCAACCACTATAGTAATAATTGTAATAATATAGTAATATAGTATATTTGTAATAATTGATTCAGATAGAATTCTCAAAGATGCTAAAATCATTGAGTGAAAGTTTGCTGGGTAACAGGATATTTACACAGTCTCAAAGTATTTTCAGATTTCTTATTCATTACAAAGGGATAAAAACCATACCTTTACAGTGGAGAAATCTGAGAGACACCACCGTAACCAAATGATCAAAGTTAATGTCACCAATTATGGGATAAAATGACATGATGTACCTCTTGATGTGAGGTACTGAGAGGAAATACAGTTTCTCTTTTGCAATATCCCTGTCAAGAATACATACTTTGAATCTAATCACAAATAAACAATCAGAAAAATGCAAATTGAGAAATTCTACCCCACCACTGGCCTGTCCTCTTAAAAAATGTCAATGTCATGAAAGACAAAGAAAGGCTGAGGAACCATTCTAGATTTAAGGGATAAAGAGATATGTCTCTACAGGCAACATGTGATCCTGGATTGAGAGAAAAGTGCTATAAAGGAATATTTTCAGGACAATTGTTGAAATTTGAATATGGATTGCACATTAGATGATAGTATTATTTAAATGTTAAGCTTCTTGGATTTTATAGTTGTGTTGTGGTTATGAAAAAGAGTACTGTTATTGAAAGATACACACTGAAGTATTTAGAGATTACAGTTTTTGTTACGTGCAACTTACTCTCAAATGGTTTAACAAAGATAGATAAGGCAAATATGGCAAAACGTTAAATTGATAAATCTGGATAAAGGGTATACGGTAGTTCATTGTACTTGCAAATTTTCTGTTGTTTTAATTTTGTTTTTGGATGGGGAAGATTTGCCCTGAGCTAACATCTGTTGCCAATCTTCCTCTTTTTTTTCTTGAGGAAGATTAGCCTTGAGCTAACATCTGTGCCAATCATCCTCTATTTTGTAGGTGGGATGCCTCCACAGCATGGCTGATGAGTGGAGTAAGTCTGTGCCAAGGATTCCAACCTGTGAAGCTGGGCTGCCAAAGCAAAGCACATGGAACTTTAACCACTTGGTCACTGGCCTGGCCCCTCATTTTAATTTTTTAAATGAAAATTAGTATATATGTGTGTATATATACATTTTATTCTATTAATTTAATTTAATTGTTTTGTTTTGTTTTATATTCTTTGCATAAGATCGACTGGCTCTTGGGCCCTCCACCTGCTCACTGTGCTTCTGCCCTTCACTCTCCCAAGAAATACTTTATTCTACTGTGAGTTATGTTGTTTGCAAAATTGAGGAGGGAAGTGGGGGGAGGCTATAAGACTGATAGGATTTCTGGATTGATGTGGGTGGTATGTGAGGGTTCATATAACTAGACCAGGAGCTCCCATATGTACCCCAATTCAAAAATAGTTCTCATATACATTTTGCCAGTTAGGTTAATGTGTTTTAATTGCTCTGGGAATGGGTTCCTTTGGAAATCTAATGAAAAGCTACTTACTCAAGACCCAGAAAATGCACATAAAGATCCACTAGAGCTAACAACCTCCTCCTTTACAGTATGACTTTTGAGCAAAAATTGACTCATTTCTATGTGATTATTTTAATCAGATAACCAGGCCAACTCCCTTCTTGCACAATCCGGGACTAAGACTTGATTTGGAGCAGGAAAGAAGAGAAAGGGATGGCGGGGAGTACCAAAAGATTTTTGGCAAACCAGAGTTCAGTGTGAGGGTGCTGAGTGTCTAGAGGTTAGAGAGAGGCCAGAGATGGAGGAGCCCTGGGAGGGGCTGTGCTGAAAGTAAACCTTGCCCACTTGGAAATACAATGGGTGTGTCACTGAAAATTACTTGTAGGTTGTAAAGGTAACCCTGAAGAAGACATGTGGGCTAGGTTAGAATATTGCAACCTTGGAAAATATGCTTCAGCTCTGCTTCCTTGGTCCGAAAGACCTACTTCTCCCTCTCCAATTTCAACCCAGTGTGTCTCTTATGTGCTTTTGCTTCAATTAAATGACCTATATACATTTTAGCAATTATTAATATTATCCAACTCTTGCTTTCCTTTCCTCTTTCTCTCTCCCTAGACACACACACACACCACCGCCACCACTGCCACCACCACCACCAGCACCTCTCCCCTCAGGAAAAAGAATAAAAGATGAGAGAAAGGGAAGAGAAGAGAGGCTTCATATAATTCCCATCTTTTTCATCTCCAGTTTTATAAACAGTGAGATAGAGTACTCTAGTCACCAGATTTCCTATTTGTTTGACCTTTAGAATGCAACATTTCCAGCTAATGCTGTGAGTCCACAATATTTGCCATTGAGTTGATTAAAAAATGTTAAGATAACATGTTAAAAGGCAAAAGAGTGTACACATAGAAAGAATTAAGAAAGATGGTGAGAGACTGAGATATGAATTAATTCTATAACATACTTAGAACAAAATGGACTTAGAATGAAAATGTGGAATGAAGAGAGGAGTTAGCAAAGAGGTACTGGAACAGTGATTTGAACTGTGAGGGAAGAAAACTTCGTGGCTCACAATGCTGTACATATTTTGCTGAAGCAGACAGTCTGTGGACTTGAAAAACAATGTATGTACCATATGTTTCCTTGATTGTGATCAACGTCTATATTTTTACTGTTTTATCATTTCAGGACTGAGTAGAAGTCAAGACACCAGTAGGCACAGACCTAAATTTAGATTTAGTTCAAGTCAAAAACTGGTGAAATCTTTATTAAATGACTTTGCTTAGAAAAAATAAGATTACAAAGCTAGAACGAATACTTTGCTTTTTATATTACAAAAGGCAGAAAGTACATGAGAAGATCCAAATCATTGACCTGTACCAACTACAAGTACTTCTTATTATTATAAAATAGAGCTATTCCTGAAATATGCATCAATTCTGTCAGGTTAATGAACATGTGGGTGCCACTATGTTTAAGGTACTATTATGGAAATAAACTACAGGATTGACGTTATTTAAAGAAAACTTTCTTTGGTTCCTTTAAAGGATGGGTAACCATGCTCTGGTTTTAATTTTTTAAGCTAGTTTTAGCTGTGATAATCTTCTCTAAATGAAAAAGTTGTGATTCTGTCTAAACTTTGAAAATAATTTCAAAATTTTGTGTCTCCTCCCCGATTTTCTTAGGATCTTAAATTTGAAAGGCATCTTAGAGAGCATCATGTGAGTCCATCTTCCCATCTGATACAGAAATCTCTAGACACTTGACAGATGGCATCAAGCCTTTGTTTATTGCTTCATGCTTCATTATATGTCTCGTGTGTAATCTATGTGAGACAGTTCATATCAGCAGAAAATACGTCCTCATGTTGGCCTCATAGCTGCTTCTTTCTGACTTTTGTCCATAGTTTTAGTTCTTTTCCCTGGTGCAAGACATTACAAACAAACAGACACACACCTACTGTCATATTCTCTCTTCAGTTCTCCAGGCCAAACATTCCCAAATTCACTGTCTAGCTGACTATGTTTCTAGCCTTCTACCATTTCTTCTTGTGCTTCTTGGGACTCTGTTTTGTCAATGTCTTTCTTAAAATATTGTTCCCCAAACTTAACATAGTAACCCAGGTATGGTCAAAGCAGTGTAGAATACTGGCCATTGACCAGTCTGTCCTTTGACCCAGACACTCTGCTCATACTGATCCACTCAAAGATGGTGCTAGTTTTCTTTTTAGCAGCCAAAGCCCACAGTTAAGATTAAGGCCAACTAAATCTTCTGGGTCTTTCAAAATAACAATTACCGTTACCATTTTCTTGGGCGTTTGATTTTTTAAAAATATAAATGGAAATTCTGATAGTTAAAATGTATCTTGTTGGTGGTGTTCATTGTTCCAGATAGTAGAATCATTTTGATTCTTCACTCTGCCATCTATCATATTACCTAATCTTAGTCTTCAGATCCATCTGCATATTCCACCAGTACGCCTTCTCTTGTTTTATTGCAGTCATTATTCTTTGTATCACCACTCCTAGTACGAGTGTGTGGCTCGTAGTAGGTTCATGACTCGATTGGTAAACTGGTCAATACGGCAAAGCTTGGGCCAGAGTTTTAGAGCTTGTCACTAGACAGCTTCCAGTTTGACTTCCAACAATTTATTGGTCGACATTCATTTGATTTGGCTTTTCATATAACTGTGAGTTCCAGGAAGATTCTACGTTTATGCTACTGGGATAACATTATAAAGAGGGTCCTCAACATTCTAATACCAAAGTTTCAATGTACTATAAGCTACTCAGCTCTCAGTTACTTTCCCTTTAATTCATTCCTTTTTATTATTGGAGTATTGTACTAATCTTCCCTAACCTCATTAGGTCGTGAACTTCTTCGAGGGTAAGGGTCATATCTTAGTTGTTTTTGAAATTCCTAAACTTTTTAGCAGAATTCAACAAATGTAGTTTAGTTTGACATTTATTGCATCCATGTGCTAGGCACCACGGTAGACACTGGGGATGCAAACATGAGTAAGACACAGTGCCTGCCCTTGAGAATTTTATGGTTTAGAGCAGGAGCTCTAAAATCTGACTGCTTAGGTGTGAATTGTGGCTTTACTACTTACTAGCTGGTGACCTTGGGAAAGTTGCTTAGCGTTTCTCTGCCTCAGTTTCTTATCTGTTAAGTAGTGTTAATAATAGCACCTACCTCAGAGGATTATTTGAGGAGGGTAGACATATAAACAAATACTTATAATTTAAAGTGGTGAGAGCTCAGAGGAGAGGCAATGAGCTCAATGTAAGGGTTTGCAGGAGAGGCTTCCAAAGGTGAAATTCGAACAGAGTTGTAAAGGCTTAGTAAAAGTTAACCAGGTGAAAAAAGATTGGATGAGCATTTGAAAAAGAAACAGCATGAGCAGTGGTTCTGAAGGTATGAAGAGGTGTGATGTTCTCAGGTAACTACCATCAGTTGTGAATGTCGAGACACAGTGATGAGAATGTCCACAGGTGAGACAGAAAGATACATGAGACCAGGCCATGAGCAGCTCCTTCTTGCCCTTCCAGCCGGACTGCTGCTCCTAAACCCCTTCAAAGAGAAATTCTAAAGTCGCAACTGGGTAGGAAGCTGCTGTAGCAATGGATTTCAGCTGTAGCAATGATAAGACGTGAGGAATGGGAGAGAGAGAAATGTCAAAGATTGTTACCAGGTTTTGTTTTTTGTTTCTTTGCTTGAGGAAAATTAGCCCTGATCTTACATCTGTGCCAATCTTCCTCTGTTTTTTTTTGTATGTGGGACACCTCCACAGTGTGGTTAGTGAGTGGAGTAGGTTCGCACCCGGGATCCAAACCCACAAACTAGGGCTGCCAAAGGGGAGCATGGAGAACTTTAACTCGGCCATGGGGCTGGGCCCTGTTACCAGATTTTTGATAGGTGTAAACAGATGCAATCAATTACCTGAGAGCTTACCATGTGCCATTCATTCTGCTGGGCACTGAACATAGAAAGGTGAATGAACTATGGATCTAACCTTAAAGAGCATACAATCTATTTCATTCAGACATTTAGTCCTTATTTCTTTAATATGGATAAAGATATTGTGAAAGACTGTTAATTGATCTGCAGAAATCAATATATATTATGTCTGGAGTAAACATGAGTTGTGCTAGGAGTCGTATGTCCTGCGTTGCCATTTACAAGCTCTGGATACATAATTCTGGAGTTTGGTGGAGAGATACAGGCTGAAAATGTAGAGATCGATAGTCAAGGATATGGATGGAATCACCCTATGGGAATATTAAGAGTGAAGGAGAAGATGTTGCAGCTACTTAGTGCCTTCTGCTAGTCTAGGGGCCTGTTCCTTACAGCTCAGGGGGATAAACTCACAGATTCGGGGGGCCTGGTTTTGCGTTTTTACCATTATTATCATCTCTTAGGGGAATAAACATTACAAGTAAGTAAATAGTCATTCTTTTTGAAGCTTCAGTCTTGGAAAGTGTGTTATATTGTGAAAACTGGAACCACATTAACTACTAATTTACTACTGGACCTGTTCCTTTTGGTTTTGTAGGTAAAATTTGGGAACTGTGAATAAGTAAATTTCAGTTTTTAATATAATTATATACAATTTCAGTGACTTGATTTTAACCTAATTTTAGTGAATAGTTTTGGATTAAGTGTTTATAGAACCTAAATTTCCTATATTTGTAACTACAAAAATTATTTTAAAATTTGCATTTATCTTCGGTCTCCAAGAATGAAGAATATATTTATTTGCTTAGTTTACTGACTTAAAGATAGCAAAATACAAAAACAGGCCAATAACCCCCCCACCCCCCTAAAAAACAAAGAATGAAGGAGAAGACAGAATCCTACAATATTTGTTCAGCACTCACAGGCATGGGCAAATAAAGAGAAGCATTCCCTCCTGCCAAAGAGGAGAGGGCCAGAGAAATAAAAGGAGAATGAGTAGAGAGGGAAAAATATCTTTGAAATCTAGGGAAAAGCAAGTTTAAAGGAGGAGAATTTCCAGAAAGTGGGAGTACTTTGAATCACCGAAAAGATGTCAAGCAAGATAAAGGTGAAAAGAATTCACTGGATTTAGTCATGAAGAGATAATTGATGATCTTTGCAGAGGATTTCAGAGTACTGAGGGTGGAAGCCAAACTGGAGTGAGTGGGAAGTGGTGAAGAAAAGTGAGTGTAGACTGTTCTTTCAAGAAACTTGTCTGTGAAAGAACAAAGATAGAAGGGGATATAGAGTCCAAAGAAGTTTGGTGTTTTGTTTTGTTTTTGCTTTTAATTGGTAGAGAGTTGAGCATTTTTAGAAAGAGCCAGAAGAGAGAAAGATTGAAATAAAGTTGATTAGAGATCATCTATAGAGGGCAATGAAATCTTGAACACAAGCCAGGAGATGAGATGCCTTGTTTACTCTGATATGGGTGGGAGCAGGAAGCAAGGGCAGCTTTGGATGCAGGTAAGTGGATAGTTTGCAGTGCACAAAGTTTACCCTTGGCATCAGTGTCCTCTGTGAAGTAGGAAGCAGATTCTCTGCAGAGGCGAGGAGTGTGAGGCACAGGAGTGAAGGCGCGGACGGCATGCCATCAAACCACGCTGAGGCAGCGTCCCACATGCCACAACTAGAAGACCCGCGCCTTGATGGGTGGGGAAGGTTTAAAAAAATCTGCTATAAGAATGGAAGAAGAAATCTATTAGGACACATAGAAAACTTGCTGGGCAATAAGAAGCTCCAAGAAGGTCCAGTTGAGGTGGGGAAACAATATATTGATGGAAATAACAATCCACATGGTTGGTCATGGGACTTTTTGCAACAATGTTTGGTAGCCTGGATGTCAGATTGATACAGGGCTGGAGTTTGCTGGGTGGATCCTACAGAATGTCAAAGGGCCAAGGGAGTTGAGGATTTGGCAAGAAAATTACTGAGAACGAGTACCATGTAATCTGATAGAGAAAGAAGTGAAGATCAGTAGGGGCAGGGAGACTGATGGGAAAATAGGGGGTTCAAGAGTCTGGAGCAGAAATGAGATGAGAGCGAGGACATGAAAAATCTTGAGAAGCAGTCATGTCTCTGCTGGTATATTTGAGTTAGATATAGTTTTAGGTACGATAAGATCCAGGGGATAGCCTCCAGAATGGGTGAGTAAAGTGAAGAGGTGTGATCTGTCTCTTTCCCCACTGTATTCCCAGTTACTTAACACATGCCTGGAACATAATCCGTGTTCAATATATATTTGTTCAAAAAATGAATAAAAATGCTTTATTTTCTGCTTCCAAGTATATTACACCAATTCTCCTCTTCCCTACATATTTCATTAGTTAGTTATAATTATGGTAAATGCTTTAAAAGAAAAGTATTGCATGCTATGAGATTGCACAACATGGGGTCCTGATCTAGTCTGGGGACTGCGGGTCAAGAAGTTTTCTTAAGAAAGTGCCATTTAAGGTGGGATCTGAAGAATCAATAGCAGTAAGCCAGAAGATGAGATGTGGGGAGAGCCTTACTAGAAGAAGTGAAAAGATTTCTGACTCTCTTGAGGTCAGAATAAGCTGAAAATGCTCCAACTGAATAGTGACAATGAAGGTTGAAGGATGGGCCTGAGGGGCAGGTGAGTACCATATTATGTAAGGCCCTATGTATATTAAATCATGAAGTACATTTTGACCCATTAGGCTTGAAATGGGAAAAGTTGACTTGTAACTATTGTTTTTGTTAGCTTATAAGCCTTAGTAGGAATTATAATGTTATATGGATGTGTGATTCTACACAGTCAAATTTGAAAGCTGAAAGATTATGTTTGTCTAAAATGTCTCTTCCAGCAGCCTGCCACTTCCTTTCTGCAAAGCTTTTTCCTTTGGATTATACAAAGCAAGTGATTTAACCTTCCAAAAACCACTCTTAAAATGCACTTTGGTTACCAGTAGAGAAAGTCTCTAGGCCTCTTTCCTTTCTGCTATTCTAATTCTTTTCCAATAAGTTCATGATTGGGTTAATTAGATATTTGCATAGGGAAAAGATAAGTATCAATTAATGGAATCTGAAGAAGGCGAGGAATAGCTCAGACAGAGACGTTGGCTGATGATGGGGAAGGGAGGCTCAGGTAGGTAAGCTTTGTAAAGGAGATTTTGAATCTTGGGATGTCCTGGTGCAGCTAACGTCCCGGGGATACTTGTTTCACGTTTTGTCTAATACAAACCTATGTAAAACCTCCAATTCTGCCAAGATAGAGAATTACCATGGGCTGGCTGCTGACCCTAAGATCAATCTTGGAGGAACTGCAGAGGAAAACCATCAAGAAACTAGGAAACAATGGGAAACTCCCTAGAGACTCCCAGAGAACTCCCTAGGGACAGGGAAGCCTGTTTTGAACTGATGTGTGTGTGTGCATGTATGGGTATATCTGTGTGTTCATCTGAAGCCTGGGGCAGGAGACTTTTGTAGAAATTAGCACCAGAAGCTCCTACTGCTGGTGTGTCTTCTCCAGGGCAGAACAGAATCCAGAGTTTGGAAAACTGGTGGGGACTGACTGACCTTGAGCGTTTGTTCACCTTGCCCTCCCCATTCCCTCCAGCCCCTGGGGCTGGTGAATTACAATCTAGAAGTACCTCCTCTTAAGGCTACTTTTCCTTGAGGGGTGGAGGGTGAGGGTGGTCCTAAAGATAGGGCCCTGACCTGAAGAGTTACTTGGGAGCATGATACCTAGTCTGAGCAATTAATTATGGTAGTCTGGTGCTTGGAGCTCTCCACCCTAGGGTTATGCCTACCCCTTTCCTTGATCTCACTGGATGTTGACACAGACTGGGATCTGCCCTTTGGTCTTTTCCCATACCAAATGCTCAGACAGAATAGCTGATACCATCAGAGAAATACACGCTCACAGGCCACAGTAATGACACACCTCTGGAGCACAGCTACTTCAAAAGAAAACAACTTGGATTACAGATGCCACCAGAGGTAAATATGTTAAATCCGATGGTTAATAAATATAAAATAAGCATAATAAATAATTGATAAGGAAATCATAAAATTCAAGAGGAAATCCTAGGCATAAAAAACATGTAATAGGGGCCGGCCCCGTGGCCATGTGGTTAAGTTCGCACGCTCCGCTGCGGTGCCCGGGGTTTCTCCGGTTCCGATCCTGGGCGCGGACATGGCACCACTCATCAGGCCACGTTGAGGCAGCGTCCCACGTGCCACAACTAGAAGGACCTGCAACTAGGATATACAACCAGGTACGGGGGGCATTTGGGGAGATAAAGCACAAAAAAAAAAAGATTGGCAACAGTTGTTAGCTCAGGTGCCAATCTAGAAAAAAAAAAACCTCAGCTAATCAAAAAAAAAAAAAAACCCCAAAAATATGTAATAGTAGAAATAACATAACAGATGAGATAGATAGTAGAATAAACATGGCTTAAAAATAAATTAGTGAGCTGGAAGATCAGATTAAGGAGCTCTTCTAGAAGGAAGCAGGGAAGAATAAAGAAAAAGAATATATAAAATAAAAGTTAAGAGATAAGGAAGATTGAATTGGAATGTGAACTTCAACCTACAGATACTAGGAATGTCAGGAGAGAAAAATAAAACTGGAAAAGAGGAAGTATTTGGAGAAATGGAAATACATTTCTCAGAATTAAAGAAAGATGAAAGATCTCATATTTATGCTGTACCAAACAAGAGTGGTAAGGAGAAACTAACTCTGATAATACTATAATGAAATTAAAGTTTTTACAGGCAAAGATAAAATTCTAAAAGTTTCTAGAGAGATAGAGCAGATCAACTATAAAGGAACAAAAATCATTAGGATCGCAGACTTTTCAAGAGCAATGAGAAGGCAATGGTAATATTTTTAAAGTATTGAAAAGTAAAAAGAACTTTGAGCCTAAATTTGTATCCATCCAAATTGTCATTTAAATGTGAGGGTATATAAAAATATTTTCAGGCATATAAGGTCTCAAAGGTTTGTCACACAAAGACCCATACTGAAAACAGTATTGAAAAAGGTACTCAAATAAGAAAAGAAGCGAATCCAGGAGATGCTACTAGAGATGTATGAAGTAAAGATAATCAAATACTTGGATAAAGTTTGATGTTGTCTTTTAAAAACTAGCAAAGTCCAAAGAAAAGAAAACAAGAAAGTATGTCTACAATAACCTAGACTTAAATTCTACACAATATCAAACGGTGGTGTCTTTAAGTTAGACATTTTTAAAATAGAAAAAATAAAACAGAATAAATTTAAAGAAAGTAGAAGGAAGGAGATGAGAAATATAATAGCCAAAGTTAATGAAATAGAACACAAAAGTACAATGCAGAAGACCAACAGAATCAAAAGTTGGTTCTTTGAAAAAACGAATAAAACAGACAAGTCTGTGGCAAGAGTGATCAAGGAAAGAAAGAAAAGATATTAAATAACTAGTATTCTCTTATCAGCTTTTAATCTCATCTTTAAAACCTCAAGAGTCTGGAGCATAAATGAGATGAGAGCAAAATGTGTCCATTTTGTTGTTTATAATATCATCTCAACAACATGCAAAGACATTTGAAATAAATGAAACGGAAAAATTCCTAGAAAAATATAATCTGCCAATTGAGTTAAGAAGAAATAGAAGGCCTTAATAGTGCTGAAACTATTAAAGAAATGAAAGCAATTTTAAAAATCACCTCACAAAAAACCAGTGGGCCAGGTAGTTTTGTAGGCAAATTTTACTAAACTTTCCAGGAACACATCATACTAAACTTATTACAAACTGTAACAGAGAACAGAAAAAGAGGGAATGTTCCTCAACTCGTTTATGAGGCCACATAATCTTGATCCCGAAACAAGACAAGGACAATATGAGAAAGGAAAGTTACAGATTATTTCCTCAGGAACATAAGTGTAGAAATTCTAAATAAAATATTTGTAAACTAAGTCCAACAGAGTATGTAAAGTAAAATATAACATGTAGGGTTTTCCCAAGAATGCAAATAGACTTAGAGAAAATCTATAAATGTAATTCACAATATTAACAGCTTCAATGACAAAAATGACATGATCATTTAAAAAGATATGCAGAAATATTTCATAGAAATTAAGCATAAATTCATGGTAAAGATTCTTAGCAAATCAAGAATTTGCCTAACCTGGTGGATAATTATGTTATGGCAAACATTATACTTCACAGGGAAACAGTAGCAGCATTCCATTTAAAATCAGGAATGAAACAAGCGTGCCCAGTATTATCACTTTTATTCAACCTTGTATTGACAGTTTTAGCTAGTGCAATAAGGCAAGAAAAAGAAGGTAGAGGCATAAGGACTGGAAAGGAGGAAATAGAATTGTCATTATTTGATGATGACATGATTGCCCCATAAAAAATCAAAGACTCCTGGGGCAAATTATTATATAAATAGAAAAAATAGAAGAATTTAGCAAAGTGAGTTCATTCCTGTACACCAGCAATGAATAACCATAAAATGTAATTTAAAAGAAGACGCCACTTAGGATACATTTTAAAAAATCAGATACATAGAAATAAAATTTTTTAAAATGATGCACAGGACCTCCATGGAAAAAATGTAACACTACTGAGATTTATTAAAGAAGTCCTAAATAAATGAAGAGAAATACTATGATACATATTTCTTATTTCTTTAATGGAAAAAACTTTAATATTGTAAATATTTCAATTCTCCCCTATTGGTTTATAGACTTAATGCAATTTCAAGAAAAATTTCAATAAGATTTTAATGGAACTTGATCGTTTATTCTAAAATTTATATGTAAGACTAAAGGGCCAAGAAGTCAAGACATTTCTAAAGAAGAAGAGTAGGGAGGGGAGATTTACTTTACTAGATAACAGGATTTATTTTGAAGCTATAGCATATGAAGATAGCATGGTACTTGTTCAGAAATAGAAAAATAAGCCATTGAGCAGATAGAAAACTTAGAAACAGACCCAAGCAAAAATGGAACTTTGATATATGATTGATGTGGCATGGCAGATCAATGGGGAATGGAGGGACTATTCAATGAATAGATTTGTAAAAAATGGTTATCTATATGGAAAAAGTGATATTGATCCCTACCTCATATCATTTGTAAAAATGAACTACAGACAAATTAAGGACCTAAATGTTAAAGTGAAATTTTACACATTTTATTAGAAAATGTAGGTAAATATGTTTCTGACTTTGGGGTTGGGGTAGGGAAGCTTTTATGAAAGACATGAAAAAGCTTTTTTTTTCATAGGGAAGATTGGCCCTGAGCTAACATCTGTGCCAATCTTCCTCCACTTTGCATGTGGGACACCACCGCAGCATGGCTTGATGAGCAGCATGTAGGTCTGTGCCTGGGATCCAAACCCACAAACACTGAGCTGCTGAAGCGGAGCGTGTAAACTTAAACACTATAGTACTGGGCCAGCCCCAAAGCTTTTAACCATAAAAGAAAAGATCAATAAACCTGACAAATTAAAATTAAGATCTGAACAACAAAGGATATCTTAGAAAAAGAAAAGAGAGAAGGTACCAACTAGAAGAGGATATTTGCAACCCAATTAACCAAAAAAGGATTAATAACTAGAATATATAAATGTTTCCCCAAATTAATAAGGAAATGACAAGTAATCCAATAGAAAATGGGTGAGAAATACAAACAGAAATTTCACAGAGGAGAAAACAAACGATCAATAAAATTATTATGAGATGGTCAACTTCATTATTCATTGGGAAAGGCAAATTAAAACCATGATGAGATACCAATTTACACCCATTCAATGGGCAAAACTTAAGAAGTATGATAATGCCAAGAATTGGCAAGAATGTAAATTAACAGAGTGTCTAATACAAACTGTTGGGAGTGTAAATGGGAGGACCACTTTGGAAGGTTCATCATTATCTAAATGTTGAATATTTCCATATCCTAGAACTCATCAGTTCTACTTCTAGGTGTACCTCCAAGTAGGAGATACAAACAAGAATGTCGCCAGCAGCACTTACTGCACTATCACAGTTAGTAAGATAAATATCTGAAATAACCCAAAAACTTATCAATAGAAAATGGATAAATAAATTGTGGTAACTGCACACAATGGCATATTATATAGCAAAATAAATAGCTACAAGCAAAAATATGAATGATCTGAGCAGTACAATTTTTTCAGAAAGTTCCCAAAGATTTTATAGTGCCTGACACCATTTTCATAATGTTAAAACAAAGAAAATTGAAGAATATAATTTTTAGGAATACAAATATGTGATAAAGCTATAATTTCAAAACCAAATTATAATAATAACTGCAAGATTCAAGAAAGGGGAAGGAGAGGAATAGAACGGAGAGAAACCATTAGGTGGGTGTAAATGATTGTTAATGTTCTAATTCTTGTATTGAATGTTTGGTTCACGAGTATTTGTATTATTAGTAATAAACAAGTACATAGTACAGACAAATTAAAGCAAAAGAGAGCCACGCTTAGGCCAATGATGAGAGCATGTCACAAATCAAAGATAATCCAATTCTGTGCACTCGAGTGCACAGAAAACAAGAACAACATCAACTCCCTCACCATATTTTGCTTTTATGGTTAGTAATCATTAATCCACACAGCAATCCTATTTTTGGTTGCTACTATAATCCCCTTTCTAAAGATGAATCAAATCTTAGTGAGTTAACATAACATACTTGAGTCCACAAAGCTAGCTGTGGTAGAATCCAGAATTTGAAGTTTCATCTGTTTAACTCTAGGGCTGAGCCCTTAACAATTGGGTTAGGCTCCTGGTCACTAAGATTGGTTTACTCACTATGATACCAACTAAAAGCAGTTGTTCTGTTGAGGATAACGGTCTTTAGAGATGTGAAGGTAAGAGTGCACCTAACGTTTAAGTATTTTGCCACACAAAGTATGCCTTGGCAAACTGAGGAATTTGTATATGCACGTCATAATGGAAAAGCTGTGTTAAAATGAAGTCACATATATCATTGAGTAATAAGAATCTGAATGCAAGAGAGCTCAAGTCAGAAATGTCCTTCACTGTTGGATCAAGAGTGATTCATTCCTCTAGTCTGCAGAATGTTCCTTTTTCATATGCCCACGCAAAAATGTAAAGATACAGAGAGAATGTTCGCAAAATCTTTTTAGTGGTTGTAAATTTGCTGTACACCTAATTTATCCTGCTTTGCGACCTTACCCAGGCACCCGTCTTTCTGCTTTCTTAGTTCTTTACAGAACACCAAATGTGAAGCTCATGCCCCCTCTACTGGTCAGCCACATTTTGTCATAAATGTCTTTCTAAAAAGGCATCTATCCATCCTGAGTAAAGATATTGTTTCCTGTTTCTAGTGCCCTGATTTTTTTGGAGGGCAGTGTGGACAGTAAGAAAGAGACAAGCATATATATTTTTTGTAAACAAGACAGAATGTCACCAAGAACCTGGTTCGTGAGCAGATGCCACGTTAATGACTTGTACAAAACCTCTGGGGGAAGAGTATTGGCGGTGTGGAGATCAGCTGGAGAGGCAGCATCTGCAGCCTTTGCTTTACAGCTAAAAAATCTATTAATTTTCTTCAAATCAACATCAAATTAAATTTATTAGGGACTCTCACAGACGTCTGTCTTTTTGGGTGTATCTCCACCCCATTTTCCCTAAAGTTGATGTTCTCTTCTTCTTCCTGTGTTTACATGTCAAATCTATTCATCAGAGTAAAATGAGGACCTCTGAAGGCAGAAATCACATTTAATTTTCTGTCAGGTTCAGCCCCCAACTCCCAAATAGTGCATACCACATGGTAAATAACAATTATGCTACTTAGCTACCCCTCTCAAATTGCCATGTTACAGCAGAAAACATCCCCATCCAGTAGCCCAAGGAAATCCAAATCAAAAGGATGAAAGAAGATGCTGACCACTCCCCAGAAGAATAAATACAGTAATTTTATTGTTGTGCCTATAATCACTATTTGACCAGAAACATTTCAGGATATGTTGCTTCCAAGATGTTCAATAATCAAGTTCAGAAAACATCTATTAAAATGACTTCCCTTTTCCTCCACCCCTGAACCTCCAAGTCCTTAAATGCTAAAGAGGATGAAACAATATGGTTCTTCTACTCTTTTCTATTCACATAATACTCTCCCACAAAACCCTGACAGATATATGGTAGCAACTCTGAGTGTCAAGAAGCTAGACATGAGGCAGCAAGTTTCTGTGGTTGGGGAGTGAGGAGCCCTGGGTTCTGGTCTTGGCTTCACGAAGTTGTAGCTAGGTAACCATTAGAGTCACTTTAATTTAGTTTGTGCCTCAGTCTCCTTGTTTGTAAAGTACTAGTAATCATATCTGCTTTATATACTGACTTCACTGGGTAGGTAGGTCATGTATGAGAAAGCACTTTGTAGACTCTTTGTTTCTAGTTCCTCTTCTCATGCTGTATTCTCTCCAGAGCAGAATAGAAAGGGTTCTGTCACATCACTCTTTCCATTCCATTTTGCATCCATGTACTGAAGACTTCTGACTGCCTCAGATTGGGGCAAGCGAGGACTGCCCTGGCATTAGAGAGCCTTGCATATCACAACCCGCCCGCCCCCACTCAACCACACACAAATTACTAAAGAGTGTATGGGCCCCTTTCTCACTTGGGCATTCAGCATTGACATAGCGTGTCCATAAGCCTAAATATCCACTTTTATAACTAACACTGTTTAAGCCCCAGGAAATCATTTTTCCATATCTCTTGCCTTATGTCATCAAAAGAGAAGATGGCTGCTTCTGAATGCTATAAAGTTTGTGGGTTGTGCTGTTCCCAAAGATGGAGTCCCACACTGCTTTGAAGTGTGGAGAGCATTTGAGTGATGGAAGTGCTTGGATAAGAGGAAAGACAAGTTAATCAAGTCTTCAAATCGTCTCTTTCAACAAGAATGAATAGATTTTTCCGTATCCAAGTACTGTTTTCCAATAGTGCTGAGTGTACATTTGTTTTACTTCACAAATTTGGGGTGAAGTTTTCACACCTGTTGTACATGGTGGCTGAGGAATATTTCGCAGCATTAAATAATTCATATCCCTCTTAAATTGTACATATGAAGGTCTAGCTAAAACATTTATAAAGTGTGATACCATTTCTTTGCATTGGCACCTAGAAGGACAATACATTCTGAACAAGGAATTGCTTTATTTTTATAAATCATTTAATAACTTTTCATTAAATTTTCAAAAGTTAAATTGAAGAAGTTTAATTTAAAATGTTGACATTTATTAATTTTAATTTACATTTTTCCTTTTAATTTTAATAGATACTTTTGAATATCTTAGAAGACGTAACATTTGACAATATATGAAAAATAATTTTTGTTTTTTACATTTATTTTAGTTTACATTTTTGATGAAAATATAGTAACACCTTACACAGTTTGAATACACTTATATATTTTAATTTTATATCGTCAGTAAAACACAAATTATGTGAAAATCTTCATTACAACAGCTTAGTGTTTTTGCTAAAGTAAAAGCAGAAAAATCGTAGATACTCCATAGATCCCGGTTGAGTGAGTAGATAAAATGCAAATTTAAAAATATTAAACCACCTTTAAGAATATGAATTCTACCCCAGGGCAATAAAAATATATTTTATAAGCAGTTTCTCAAGAGGAGTTTCTCAAATGGGATATAAAAGACGTGCGGTGATTGTGGAGGGGGAGGAATTTCTCAAAGTCTTTGTTAAACATACTGCATCTTCTGGAATACAAATTTTCCCTTTTAAGCTTTTATTTATACGTGAAAAACAGAGTAGGTGTGAGATTTAAACAAATATTTAAGATAACCATGGGGCTTTGGAGAAATGTTTATTTCCTAAAGAATGTGTTGGGCCACTTTCCCAGGGCTGTGCATTTACACACACGAGTCCCTTTGTGTGGTGTGTGTGTGTTGTGTGCAGCTGGCACTCTTCTCTCCCGATACTTCAGTGGAAAAGTCTAAGAAGCACTGAAAGAGATAATAAGCAACTGACTATTGGACGAAATTAGTATGCTGAGGGAGGAATTGACAGAGTTCTTTAAAAATCCTTCATTTGAAGAGGGGTGAGGCATTGCACCACGTTGCCAGCTTGATTGATTGTTTTTGTGTGTGGCGCTAATGAGACCAAGTCATTAATTCTGTTCCTCAGCAGGCTGGTTAACTGAACTCTTTTACTTTGCTGAGATAGCCCGGCCTTGGCCAACCTCTTGTGTAACTGATGGCCAGTGGAAGAAGTGAAGAAGAGAATGCAGAAGGCACAGCACAACCTAAGAGTGCTTTGGAGAAACGACTAAAGGAAGGTTTTCTCCTGAAGGTGGGTAAGTAGTGCTTCCTTCACACAGATCTATGCTCAGAGTTCTCAGTTCCACTGAGGCACTAGGAAATCCAAAGTGATTTCCATCCTCCTTTCTGTTCCTCTCTGCTCTGTTTTCTCAGTTCTGCAACATGAGAGTGGTAACACTGAGGAGAAGAGTCAGAAAAGAGGAACAAGAGTATTAAGAGTTAGGTGGCCTGGTCCTAGTTCTGCCTAGGATACTAAGTAGTTAGGAAACTTGGAGCAAGTTCACTGAACTTTGCTGGGTCCCCTTTTCCTCGTTTATAAATGAGAGTTTTGGTCACTAAAGGTCACTAAGGTTTGATCTCTAAGGTTCCTTCTAATTCTAATGTTCTGGATTATTTTTGAACACTTTCCTGCAAAGTTTTCCTTTGCTTTTGTAACCCCTAAAGTGTAAACTTAATGAAATTCAAAAAAGGCCTAATCAGAAAGCTTTTAGGAACTCTGTTAGGGTCAATGAGTTTCCAAGCTTCTCAAAATATAAGGACATACCTGAGGTTCTGACTTTGCATTGGAAGTATCAGTATAAATGGATGTATATTAAAAAATATATATATTTCTCAACTCTGTCCACTGGAAAGTCCTAGAAATAGAGACCAAACCAGGAGCAACAAGCATTGCTAGCACCTAGACTAAGGTCTCTATATACTAGTTTTCTCCAAAAGTAATCAGGGCATGTAGCGGATGCTGTGGTGTGCCACCCAGATCCCCCTTTCAGGACTAAGGCCTCATTCCCCCTGATGCTGGGAGCATTGGCAGCTGTTGGCTCTCAGCTGAGTCACTATCTGGGCATTGCCCTAAAGCAAGATTTCTCAACATCAGCACTAAATTGACATTTTGGATTGGATAATTTTGTTGTTGTTGAGGACTGCCCTGTGCATTAGAAGATGTTTAGCAGAATCCCTGGCTTCTGCTCACTTGCTGCCAGTGCACCCCACTCATGGTTGTGACAACCAAAAATGTCTCCAGCTATTGCCAAATGTCCCCTTCGGGGCAAAATTGTCATGATTGGGAAAGATTGCCCTAAAATGAAGAGAGCCACTCCACCCAAGGTTACACCCTCCTCCAAAGGGGCAGCCCACATCAAATAACTGGTTAATGTAGGTTACAAAGGTCAGGCTCGCTTGCCTCAAACAGGACAGCTTGAAGGGCTAGACCATCGGTAGCACTGTCTATGGAATTGGTTGTGGGTGCACTGTGGTTCACCTCCTTCCTCTGCCCAGTCTTACTTCTGCCACTCCCTCACAGGTGTTGATTCTGAGGACAGCCCCCAGTAAACTTGTTGTGTGTAAATATTCAACTCAGAGTCTTTCCTGGGGGAACCCAACCTGAGACAGGGCTTCTTGGAGAAATGGTTGATTCCTGGTCTGAAACAGGAAATATGTCAGATAAGCCTGGAGCATCTAGTGATACCAGAAAGCAAGGAAGCTATCAGAGTCACGTCAAAAGGATTCAGCAGTCCATTTAGATAAGCTCTCACTGGCCAAAGATGGTCAAATATGAGCATCAATAATGATAGTAACTCAGTGGATAGGTGCTTCAATTCCTGACAGAAAGATAGAAAACCAAAGTCATTAGTCACTTTGAATGGAGGACGCAAGGAACTGCCTCTTTAATTTGAAAACTTATAAAGAAAAGAATTAAGCACTTTTTCTGTCATTCTATATTTTCTGTCATTCCTATATTATCTATATCAGATAGATAGATATAGATCTATCTAGAGATGAAGGGAAGACTAAAAAAGAACATTAATGAAGAAGAGATGATAGATATAGAACATCACCATTTGCAGTCCCTGAAGAATTAATGATCTTAAGCCATCATCTCAATGGCTGATAAAATCAGAAACAGAAATACCCAGAAATCATGTACCTCCTGACACATAGTGGATAGGTACCACCACTATGTAGTGGTCTTGTGGGAAGTTTAGGAGACAGCCCTCATACCTGGCATCAGTTAGGAGTTTGGGGATTCCCCAAACCATCCTTAGTTTTGATAATTCTCTAGAAGGACTCACAGAATTCACTGAAAGCTATTGTACTAATGGTCTATTACAGCTAACAGATACAGATTAAAAGTGGCCAAGGAAAAAAGCACATAGGGCAGAGCTTAAGAAAGTTCCAAAAATGGATGTTCCGGCTGTCCTCTCCCCATAGAGTGATGGACACCATTACTTTCCCAGAATCGATATATGACAGTATGCACAGATTATTGCCAACAGGGAAGCTCACCTGAGCCTTCCTGTGCGGAGTTTTTATTTGGTTGATCGCGTATGTGACTTCTCAGTCTCCAGCCATATGAAATTGAGCTGGTTTTGTGTGACCCAAGGCCCTCAGGCAAACAAAAGCACTTTTATCAGGTATGCTATTCCAAGGGCTTAGAGACTACCTCCCAGAAACCAAAGGCCAGACTGATTTTTGAACAAGATTAAATTCTTTACTACACATCTTGCAAAACAAAACCAAACCAGAAAACGACCCACATTGAACCTGAATCTGATTAAGCCTTTAGAGACAACTACCAATTTACAGGAAATATAATGGATAGACAACATGTTAATGACACCATAGTGATGCAGTGAGCAAATCCAGTTTACGGAAACCCTATAGGACAATCAACCTGGTATCTTTAACAAAAAATTGCAAGGGAAAAAAAGATATGGAAGAGAAGCCTATAGATTAAGTAGTCTTAAAAGACACATCGCTCAATTGCAATGTGTTTTATTTGGATCCTGACTGAAATAGAGAAGCTGAAAATATTTGCAAGATAATTGGGGAAATGTGAACAGTGATTGGATATTTGATGATGTGAAGGAATTATTGGTAATTTTTGCATTTGATCATTGTGTTGTGGTCATGTTTATAGAATAAAAAGAGTCTTTATCTTTTAAAGATGCATACTGAAACGTTTATGGTGAAATGATTTGTCTGGGATTTGCCTCAAAATAACCTAGGGACAAGTTGGTAGTTGGTGGATTTTGGATGTAATGAGACTGACTATGTGTTGTAAGAAGGCAAAAAATTTGGTTTGTGTTGGTTCATGTGTTCATTTTTGCTACTTTAACAAATGTAAAATGGATCTGTAATACAGCTAGTGGGGCACAAGTGGCCTTCACTGGGTCTTGCTTTTCTGCCAAGGTGCTTGTGTACAATAGACCATCAGTTGCCCATCTCCCAGTTTTCTCTGGGCCTTTGAGAGAGCAGAGGTGGTAACTGTGGTTGAAGTTGGAACTAATATGCATAGTAGTTGAGGCTAGACAGTCATTGAAAGAGATGCAGATGTGTATACAAGATAATGGGATAGATTTCATTTATTTAATTTTCAAGGAAAATGTTACAGTTTTATTGAGATGAATTTAATATGGATAAACATTATCTCATATGGTATTCTGGTAAAATCAAGCTTTAAAGTTAAAATTAAAACTTCATATTTGCCATTTAACTGTATGTTTATTTTTCTACGTCTGAATATATGCCTATAATAGAATATTAAATTTATGAAGCAAACAGAGTTTATAAAGATGAAGAAGAGAAAGTTAGATATTTCAGAAGAACTTTGAGCTTTGAGTATCCAGTCTGCTCGGAACGAGAAATAGCAAAAAGTCATTCTATGCCCAGCTAGCAGAGACTCCTGGTGTCCCCAAAATGTACTTACACAAGAGCCTGTTAATATTTTGTGGTTTTTTTTTGGTTGTACACTTAAATAATTTTTTAGAAAAAGTCCACTTCTGAAAAGGCTACAGTTCCTAATACTTACTGTTATTTGCTGGTGTGTATTTTCGCTATAACTGAGACTGTAACGGTTTCTTATGTTTAGGCACCTATGATTTATGCTCCCATCTTGTCTCTTCTGACAGACTTTTATACTGGCTTCTACAAAGTCAGGCCCCAAACTCTGAATAAGAAAACTGCTCAGATGTCTTGTACAACCCAACTGCCTTTGAGGTTTCCCAGACAGCTGCTGGACAACACCAAAGATTTAATTTCTCATTTTGTAGAAGGAGGGTTGCTAGTCATTAAGAGCGCTCGGTGTTCTCTGTATTGTGAGAGCTGTTTGTCAGAAGACAAACACAAAGAGCTGGCAAACCAACCTCCCTAGAACAGTTGTATACAAGGCATACAAGTGAGATGTTATTAATATTAAAATGAACATGTTTCTGTAATTCTGTGTCTTCAGGATGGATAGAGCGTACTCATGCTCATGTGCAAAGACTGGCATGATAACTGTCCACAAAATTTACTTAGTTTTCTATCTATTTTAAAATACCTGTGTCAATTAGTTACAATAAAATACATATTTAATGGGATAAATTAAACAGCCTGGAGATCTGTGAACGCCCTAGTTGTCTGTACTATGTTACTACTCTCGGAGCAATTATTGATTAAATCCTTATAAAATATGTAGGCATTATGTCTCACTTTTCTTCTTGTATACATTGTCAGTTATTATAGTACATTAATGTAAGCCCTTCAGTCCTGTCATCACTATGTGGTTTCTTTTCTCCTTAACAATTGCCTAAACACCCCTGCTGTTAGGCTATAGGCCAGTGATGAAATCTTCTGGAAGAAACATCAGAAGAATCATGACGTCAGTGAAGGCCTGAAGTGGGTACTCTTAACTACTGATACTAAATGGAATAGACTCACAGGTACAGGCTTTCCAGTATAAGTTGACATCACCAAGCACATGGTTGAATGGTATGACTGAGGATTTCTAGGACATTTTTTTCCATCCAAAAGCAGATGACTTTGTGATAGTAGATGGCCAATTATACCAAGATTAGAAAACAAGAATTAATTACCTAGGATTGAAGGAAATTAAGATGAAAAATTTGCTTGTGGTTAATGTTCTATATTCTATTGGGCATATAAGAACACTCCTTTTCTTTCTTCCTGATTTATTACTAATTTTTGATTTAACAAGCTAACTGTACAAAGTGGGACAAAACACTCTTTATACGGTGTCTTATTGCAACTGATGTCTTAGAATTCTGAAAACAAATCTATAAAAATATCTTAGAAAATAGATTATAAGCTAATAAATCAAGAGGAAAATCTAAGAAAAATGATTCGTTTTTTGACTTTAAACATTTTATTTTATTTTTAAAAATGAGATATAATTGACATATTTTATTAGTTTCAGATGTACAACATAATGATTTGATATTTGTATATACTGTGAAATGATCACTAAGAAAAATGATTCTGAGGAAAATAGTGTCACATTGATTGGCTTTGTCTGTAAAATTACACAGAACAATGGTAATTGTTATACAAAGTGCAGTTTGTTGCTTCCCTTTACTTTTTCATGGCCTTGTCATTATTTACATGGGTTCAAAACAAATCTGTCTTTTTCCTATTGAGATATGATTGATAAAAATTTTGTAAGAGAGACCATGCCAGAAATGTCACATACAAAAACAAATCTTATTTAATTAGGTATGATAAACTCACTATTAAGATACAAGGACTGCACTTCATATGTGGAAATGATGCCTACAAATTCCTCCCCTACCCTAAGGCTAGAGAAATCTTAGCTTTTATAGTTAATAAAGAATGCTACTTCCTGACAACCAGGAGTGTTGGCAGGCTTGGGGATCTCAGAGAAGGAAGGACACCCCAGTTATATAGCTACTACAGGAAAACCTTGGTAGAGGGAAAATGGATGCCTTTTGTTCCTAGACTTAGAACAGACAAATGAAGGGGCCTGCCTGGTGGCATAGTGGTTAAGTTTGTGTGCTGTGCTTTGGCAGCCTCATGTTTGCAGGTTTGGATCCTGGGCGTTGCCCTAGCACCGCTCGTCAAGCCACACTGTGGCAGCATCCTACGTAAAAAAAGGAAGATTGGCACAGATGTTAGCTCAGCAATAGTCTTCCTCGAGCAAAAAAGAGGAAGATTGGCAACAGATGTTAGCTCAGGGCCAATCTTCCTCACACACATACACACACACCCACACACAAAAGAAAGAAAGGACAAGTGGATAATAGCAATTCAAATACTTCTGTAACACTGATGTGATCAAAGTACAACTAGGGGCTTTATGAAGCCTCTAAGCAGAAGTTAATTCTCCAAGCATTAGTATCGTATGGACTTAGTTTTTAAAAAATCATACAATAAGGAAATCTTCACATATTAATCAACTCCACTGGTGGCTCCCATGTAAATTAAACTGGCAAAATAGAAAAAAGTCAACAAGTTAATGATATGAATCAGAAAATTGCTGAACAAACCTGTATGGTCAAGTCTATGCTTAAGGGGCAGGACCTGGCCAGAATGCAGGGCAAAGCAAGCAGTAATGGTACTTGCCCTGCTGCCATTTTGACTTAGCACATCATATATCATGGTCACAAAAAACCAAACTAAAACAAAACCACAGTCACAAAAAACCCTAAACACTTGACATTCTTTTTTTTTTTTTTTTTTAAAGATTGGCACCTGAGCTAACAACTGTTGCCAATCTTCTGGTTTTTTTCCCCTGCTTTTCCCCCTCAAAGCCCCCCAGTACATAGTTGTATATTTTTTGTTGTGGGTCCTTCTGGTTGTGGCACATGGGGCACCACCTCAGTATGGCCTGATGAGCCGTGCCATGTCCATTCCCAGGATCTGAACCAGCGAAACCCTGGGCTGCTGAAGCAGAGCGTGTGAACTTAACCACTCGGCCACGGGGCCGGCTCCTTGACATTCTTAAATAAACTAAAAAAACCAGAAACACTCTAATATTAGCCTCTAAATGAAGACCTGTGCCCTTCTTGTAAGCTGCTAACAACGTACTGCAAACAACTTTATTCCTGATTTTTGCAGTATATTGATGTCTACAGATTGACGACAACCCTTGTAATATAATAATCATATGAGGAACAAACTGTAATCTGGGCAACTTCTCATTTTTTTCTTGAAATACCTGCTGTGTTCTTTGTTTGGAGAGCTTGATTGTTCTGAAGTATGGTCTCCCTTACAAAATAGTGAAAGTAAAAATTCTTTTCTTGATGGTTTGTGTCTGAGTTCTTTCACAATTGGTAATTGTTAAAGCAGGGTGAAAGATACTTCAGATCCTTTTACTCTTCTAATTTTGTACATATTGTTAAATTTCCATAATACTAATTCATAACAATATATAGAGGCTACACACAGTATCAAAGAGATATTGTTGGTGCTTTTATGCAACGACAGAGGGCTTAGTCTAATTTTAACTAGTTTCCAAACTGGAAGGTTACTTTGAGGCTGTATTTCATTTTAAGGCGCATGCTATTTAGTAGAAATGACAAACCATCACAAAGATTGTACTGGAGTTGGCTGCCTAGAACCAAGGAAAATGATCTTTTGTGGTTGTGAAGTGGTATTTTCTGGCCTCACTAGTGAGGTTAGGTTCCTTAATGTCAAACAGCAATGAAGGGAGCCAGGGTTTCCATCTTATTTGCTTCATTCAATGTGTACGTCAAAAATAGATCCAAAAGCTATGGCAACTGAAAAAATATTTGTTTTAATCAGTGTTCGGGAAACAAATGCTGGCATTTGGCTTCAAGACTGGCTTCTTCACTATTGATATTGGCAGATCCAATTCACAATAAAGTTCTACAGCACTTGTGTTGTTTTTTAAAATCCCATATGGGCTTACTCTGTAAAACCTCTTGGCACATTTGCACATTTTTGTTTCCTGGAGGTTCCTTTGGATTCATTTGGCTCCGGTATCATGATAATTTATTATATTTTCCCTTGAAGTATAGCGAGAAAGAACACACTTTTTGCATTTTTATGTCGTTTATATATTTAACAAGTATTTAGTGATCTACCGTGTACAAGGCATTGTTCTTGGCACTCTGGAAAGATATAAAAATGATTTTGATAAATATTGTGATCTCAGGGTGCTTCCAGGCCAATAAGGAAGACAAGTTATGGGCCAGGCATTGCGCTAGGTGCTTGAGATGTAGAAGTGAGCATACAAAGTTCCTGACTTTATGCCGCTCCATGTAATTAAGACGGATAAATACAGAGATTAGGCAAGTATTTCTGGAGAAAATAACCTTAAAGCTGGAGTCATAAAGGACAAGTTAGAGTTAGTCAGTCAAAGTGGAGTGGGATAGAAGTTCTTTTAAGGAGAGGATACAGCAAACACATGTAGGAGTCCTGGGATGGAAAAGAGTCGGTGTCATTTACTTGCAGATCTAGAAACCTGATCCTTCCAGGATCTCAGAGTAGATTGGACTCACTCTGGAGATAGACACAGGAATCAATCAGGTGGTCTTATACATAGAACAGAGTAGAATTTGATAATCTGTAATGAAATAAATATCATATAGACCGGAATGTTTCTCTCTCCTTCAGTAGACCTAAGTGAGAAGCTTATTTACGCTTACTAAGATTGCTTTGTGGGGCCAGCCTAGTGGCATAGTGGTTAAGTTCACACGCTCCATTTTGGCAGCCCAGGGTTCATGAATTCCGATGCTGTACTGGACCTACACGCTGCTCATCAAGCCGTGCTATGAAGGTGTCCCACATACAACATGGAGGAAGATCGGCATGGATGTTAGCTCAGGGAAAATCTTCCTCAAGCAAAAAGGGGAGGATTGGCAGTAGATGTTGGCTCATGGCCAATCTGCCTCACACCTCCCTCCCAAAAGTGCTTTGTAATCTTAGCATCAGAATTGGGGGTTAGTTGTGTGATTCAGAGATTCCCAGTCTGTGATTGCTGATGCATGCATCTCCGCAATATGGATGGAGCTACCACTGGGAATATTGGTTAAATTTGAGGGCCTTATCTCTTAAGTAGTATTGGATGTTACACACTGATCACCGTATTTTTTTCTGTGATTTTTTTTCACCATCTTTTCTCTTTTTTGTGCTGGCCATCCAGATGATGATTGTCATTTCTTATTTTTATATGTCCATTTGATTTCCAAGTCTTATTAATTCTGCTTCCTTAATGTCCCTTGAATCTATCTACTTCCTTTAATCCCTGCTCTCTCCATAATCTCTTGCCTTTATACTGACATAATCTCTTAAGTGGCCATATTCTCCCCTGGTTTTTTCTTCCTCCAATTTCTTCTCCACACTGTGGCCATGATAAGCTTTCTAAAGTACAAATCTGATCATGTGATGTTCCTCTTAAAACCCTTGACTGTAGCCTTTGGAATTGTATCAATAAGGGCCTTGATAGGAAGCAGAATTTACCTCCTTGTGAGGGCACAAGGAGAAGGAGTAGTTACTGGCTCACAGTGAGAGCTGCAGGAGGGGCCAAGCGGTGGACCTTTAATTTCAGAGGACGCAACTACTGCTATAGATAAGACACCAAAGCAGGAAGGGAGTGGGGAAGAAATACCATGACCTTTCCCCTCTCCTGCCCACAGATGACCCACTGCAGCTTCCCATTATCCATATGGTATGGGAAACCTCCTGGCAAGGGAGTTGGGTGATGCAATCTGGAGTGGTCAGCTTGCAGAGCACAGCAGAAGATGGTAGAAAATGGATCTGGGCAGGGGTGGGGGTGAGACATGTCAAATGATGAATAATCAACATGGGGATTCATAAAAATAATATCTTGCTTCCTGAACGGTATTATTGAGAGGACTAAATAAGGAGATGTTCATAAAAGCAATTTTCACAGAGGGGCTGCTCAGTGAGTTAATATTCTTTCTTCTTTATTATATCCCAGGCTTTGGTAAAGAGTAGATATTAGCTAAGTATTTGTTAAACTAGTTCTAGTGTTCTCTCCATGTCACTTTATTATTATTATTTCCTGTAAGGACAAACTCAGTGAGGTTTCTAAGCCTCTCTCCCTTACCTTCCAAAGAACTTCTTTGCTCATTAGGACTGGAGACCTGTGGTTCTTTTCCCCCTTCCCATTCTTTTTATTTTTTAAATTTTTTTAATGGAAACTTTCAGCCATACCTAAAAATAGAGAGAATAATATAATGAACCTTCACTGAGGTTCCTCCAGTGAGTCTCTCATTCAATATAAGAAATTATCAGTGGCTCACTAATCTTGTTTTCATTCATCCCCTCTACCTTTTTTTCTTGCTAGCATATTTTAAAACAAATCCCAGAAATCAGGTCATTTTACTGTATATCTCTTTAGCCAATAATGCCTTTTATTTTCTTGCCGAGGAAGATTCATCCTGAGCTAACATCTGTGCCAGTCTTCCTCTATTTTGTATGTGGGTTGCTGCCACAGCATGGCCACCAATGAGTGGTGTAGGTCCACAGTGGTAAACTGAATCTGGGCTGCCGAAGCAGAGAGCATCAAACTTATCCACTAGGCCAAGGGAACAGCCCCAATAAGGCCTTTTATCTTTTACAAAACCACTGTGCCATTATCACTTCTAATAAAAATAAAAATAAAAGGGGCTGGCCCCGTGGCCAAGTGGTTAAGTTTGCGCACTCTGCTGCAGGTGGCCCAGTGTTTCGTTGGTTTGACTCCTGGGCGCGGACATGGCACTGCTCATCAAACCACGCTGAGGCAGCGTCCCACATGCCACAACTAGAGGGATCCACAACAAAGAATATACAACTATGTACTGGGGGACTTTGGGGAGAAAAAGGAAAAAAATTGAAATCTTTAAAATAAAATAAAAAAGGATAAATCTTTAATTTTATCTAATTCTCAGTCTATGTTCAAATTTTTCCAGTTGTCTCAATGTGTCTTTTCTGGTTGGTTTGTTTGTATCAGCAACCAAACAAGGTCCCCACATCTGTAATTCCTTTTAGTTAAAATTCCAATCTTACTTGGTGGTGTCTTCCCTGGAGGCAAGTTGTGGCAATGACCTGGGTGTGGGGCATTTTGGACCAGCCTCTAAGGTAGTATTCCCTCCTGCATTCTTTATCATACACACAAAAGAGGCAGTCTCAAATCCCCCTAACTGCTGTCAGCCCTCCAGCCCACCCAATGGGGCCGGGTCTCTTCTTTGAGCCCCAGGAAGGGATGATTTGGGGTGAATTGTCTGCCAAGTATGGTAACTTGTAGTGCTTCCTATTCTAGCTAAATTTATTCAAGACTCTTTTATTCATTGCCTTGTGGAGGAGGGCTGGGGATGAAATGGTCAGGATGTATGTGGCATAGGGTGTGGGTTTTAGGAGCAGTTCCTTAGCCTTAATCCTACCTAACTGACCTCAGTCTTTAATAAAATGAGCTATTAGAGATTCTAGACACTAACAAAGAAAAAGAAACAAACTACCACCAAAGTTCTTTGCCTTCTTTCCTTTCCTAGCTTCTATAGGGTAAAAGGAAAATGGCTGAAATTCAAGCACTGGGATAAAGATGTTACAGGTTATTAAATCCAGTCTTCCAACCAGCAGAAGGCCCCTCTGGTAATAAGAGCTAACACCGTTACAGCATGTGGTTGATCACGGAGCTCCAAATTTTACCTCCTCTGTTACTGAACCTCTTTTTTTTTTTTTTAAAGATTTTATTTTTTCCTTTTTCTCCCCAACCTCCTGGTACATAGTTGTATATTCTTTCTTGTGGGTCCTTCTAGTTGTGGCGTGTGGGACGCTGCCTCAGTGTGGTTTGATGAGCAGTGCCATGTCTGTGCCCAGGATTTGAACCAACGAAACACTGGGCCACCTGCAGTGGAGCACGCAAACTTAACCACTCGGCCACGGGGCCAGCCCCATGTTACTGAACCTCTTAATCTCAAATTCGTGTGCCTAATGCACAGTAAACCAGCCGAACACTGAGACATCGGTGCTTGGAGATGGAGAAAGATCTATTTTGATTGGCCAAGACAAGAAGGTGGGAGCATGGGTTCTCTCAAATCTGCTTTAACAAGAGAAGAAAAGAAGGGGTTTTATAGAGCTAAGGAGTGTGGCAAGAGTTTCAGAGAAACAAAGGGGTAATCTTTGTTTCTTTCACTCCCCTTATGCCGCTGAGCAATCTTACTTCTGGGTATCAAACGCAGCTCTGGGGGCTGGTTATCTAGTGACCCTTGAAGGCATTCTCTTTCTTGTGTAAAACAAACTCATAGATCCTTGAGACCCTTGAGTTACCCCTCAGGTTAAACAGGAAAACAGTAAATTGATAAGATTAACTTCTTTTCATAACAAGGTCAAAAGGTAATCTTATTGAATATTTCTAGTACCCCACAGGTACCTGGCTTCACCTCTCAGGGGTCTTGTGGTCTCTTGTGTGAACTGTGAACCTCGTCAGGGAATGAAGACTTCATAATTCTCATCGTTGGCAGGTAGCCTCCTGTATTTCATTGAAATCCTCCTCCCTCTGTTGGGAAGTTTGCCCTGTGTTGCTCCACAGAATGTCATGATTTTGGGGAGACAGGGGATGTAAATCCATGATAGCTAGAAAATGCACTTTAATTTACAGTAGAAACAGTCTTGTTGCCTCAGTACAATTAGATTAAAAGTGTACAGGACTAATAACAGCTAATATTAACTAGTACTTATCACATGCTGTACGTTTCTCAGGGCTGCTGTAACAAAGTCCTACACACTGGATGGCCTAAACGACAGAAGTGTATTGTCTTACAGTTCTAGAGGCTAGAAGTCTGAGATTGAGGTGTTGGCAGGGTTGATTCCTTCTGAGGACTGTGAAGAAGAATCTGGTTCAGGCCTCTTGTGTACTTTCTGGTGGTTTGCTAGCTATCTTTGGCATCGTTGGCTTACAGAAGCATCACCTCAATCTCTGCCATCATCCTCACAAGATATTTTCTCTGTGTGCATGTCTCTACATTCTAATTTTCTTCTTTTTGTAGAGACATCAGTCATATTGGACTAGGGTTCACCTGAGTAACTTCATTTTTGTTGTTGGAGAGGAAGAACTTCTCCTCTACCCTTTTAAGTTCTTCTGGTCTAAGAATTAAATTGATATGAAACACACTAATAGAAGAAGAACTAACAGAAATTTAGTGACATGTATACCTCCTATATAAGTGGGAGAGATCCAGGAAAACTGAGTAACTCACCAAAATGGCCAAAACCATTACCTTAAATGCCATCCTCGGCTAAAGACAAAAGGATATGTTGGGGGTAGGGAGAGTCAGTTATGGGAGGTTACACAGAAAAACACAGTAAACAACGGTAAAGTTGTTATACAGATTTAAGTCATTGCCATCTCCATTGATAAGTGTTTCTAGAGATTGAGTCATTTCTCTCTTTCTGGTACAGCGAGGGAGACACCCTTACAAATGGAGATTTTCCTTACAAATTTTACAAAGGATAACTTCTACTTAGTTTTCAGAGCTTCTCCCATTTCTGCTGTTTCTTAAAAATAATCAGTCTAAAATAATCCTTGCACCAAAGAGACATATTTTGGGGTGGCAAATTCTGTCCCCCTAGAGTCCTGCCTTTGAAACTTCCCCAAGAAGTTTCACAATCCAAAAGCTAATTTGATAGTTTCATCCATCTCATCGAACCAGTCACTCAGTCCGGTGAATAGGTCAGTTCAGTTAGACAGTTGTGTCTCATTTCAGGAAACGGTGATGTTGCTGGGTTCCCAGAGTTAGGCCTGTATTGCGTGAGAAATCAGATATTTAATAAGAGGCATTTCTATGGAAACAAACCAAAAAACCCACAAAGGTTAATGATTGGAGCAGACTATAAACCAGTTTCTGAGCCCAGAGGGCAGCCAGTCAAGACTTTTAGACGTCTGTCTTGAAGCATCTCTTTGCAGTTTGAAGTGTTTCTGATGATGTTGTCCAATATTCAGATAAACTTTCTGAGTGGCCTACATAGCAACAGGCGTGAAGAAGATTGTTTAAATATGAGCTGTTATGGTGATTTCTCTGAAGTTAATATATCAAGTCATTCATCTTCAGTTTGCAGGGCTCTGGGGAAAAAGGCAACTTTATTTCTTAATGATTCCAAGTCAAAAGAAAGGGAGAAAATTGGAAATGTTACTTTGGAGGTTTGTGACTAGAAAAATTCAGGATCCAGTCCAGTTTGCAGGTTAAAAAAAAAAAAGGACAATGTATAGCACTAGAATCTGATATCTGCAAGTGTATTACTGAAACATAATTTTTCTCTCTAAAAATCACCCTCATTTCTACCAAAGATAGCCACATTAAGACTAATTTGTTTTTAGAATAAGTCTAGTCTCATTAAACTTGGCCTGCTTATTTATACAAGTGCAGTAAGAATAGTGGTTAACCATACAGAATCTTTTAAATCTACTTTGCTGCAACTTTTGATAAGGAATCTCAGGTTAAACTTTTAAAGACCTCTCAAAGCCAGGAAAGCCAAGCCAAGGACATGCCATCAAACTTTGCCTGCAATACCTATAAATTTGGGTGAATTCCTCGCTTCTTCAGGTCCCCAAAATATCTTGGAGTTCCTAGGCATACCAGAAAAGTGACTTTCCTTACTCACCTGGTTAGGCTGTTGGGAACCTGTAAGCAAGATATCGACTGTTCTTCCAAGGGGATTTTATTGGCTCCATATAATCAATCTTAGTTCCTTAAAGCTGTTTGGTTATATCCAAGTCTGTGCATGTCTCTCTCAAATATGACATTCCAGTCAAAGCCTTGATAATACAACCAGTTTCCAATTGTGTCTTGTTACAAGGAGAACAGATCCTTATTTAACTTATGCAAATAACTATATTGCCATGAAAATATAAGAATATTAACTGAGAGTTTCTGAATTCTGGAGGGGTCAGGTAGGGAGAAAAAGACAAATGTTTCAATTCTGCTTACAAAAGTATAATTTATCAAATTTGTGTAAGTCATAATTAGCTATAGAGGAAAGGTTTCCTTATATCAGGAAAACAAAAAATTAAAGAACCAGTAATATTTCAAACAGAAGTTGTAAAAAGTATAATAACCTTCATTAGTTTAGTTAGTCCAACGTGATTAATTCTTGTTGATCTTGGTCTTTTGTTAGCAGTTGTATGAAGCCATCAGTTTCTCTGTTAGAGTTCTGCAAATTCTTACCCACGTCAGTGGTGTGGTCGAAAGTTTATCAGAAGTGTCAGAATCCTTTTCATGAATCACTCTGAAGATTAAACATATTTGCAGAAGTGTCAGAGTAAAACAATAACTCTTTGTAAATGACAAAGGCTTAAAAATGCCCATGGTTAAAGGTTAGATGGGAGTTTATTATAATGCAGTAAGGAAATTTTATTATTTCTGTGACACACAACACCTAAGATAATAACTAGAATTATGGCTGATAATCTTATACCAGGACATATCAGAATTTTAGAACTTTTATAAACTTCCAGAACATTTTTATTAATAGCATTCACCCATGCAATGTAACCTAAGAAGGTTTATCATTGTTTATTTTACAATGCTTCCCACATGATTTTAGCATATCAAATAAGCCTAATTAGTTTAACAATTCCCTTTTTATAAGGAGAGGGAACAAATCTTTTGAAATGTTCCAGAGGCCCTCTGGAGCATTTCAAAGTTAGTTGAGGTAAAAAAGACTTCATCTAGAATTTTATTTGAAAACGTTGTCAAAAATATCAGAGGGGTTTTATAAGCACATGGACAAAGAAAATAGTTCAGTGGTTACCAGGGGGAAGGGGGTAGGGTCTGGGCACAGGGGGTGGAAGGGAACACCTATGTCATGACAGACAAGAAATAATGTACAACTGAAATTTCACAGTGATGTAAACTATTATGAATTCAAATAAAAAAATCAAAGGGGTTTTAAAACACTTGGTCAGATAGGATCATAGGTCACTGAGAAACAATGCTTAGTAATCCATGTAACTAAAGTGACAATTGAAGATGTTAAAGGAAAATACGGAAAGTTAAATAGTTGTAAATAAACCTTAGCTCTTTTACTATAAAAGACTTAGCTTTTGAAGACAGAAAATTATTTTGACAAAACAAGAATTCTTAGTTTTCTAGGTAGATTATTTTAAAAGGTAAAGAAAAGCCTTTTACAATATCTTATCAAGAGTAGACCAATAGTCCAAGAACACTTTCTTCTTTAACAGAGAGAAAACCAAATTCTAATTTTGCACCAACTTACTTTTAACATTAAAATTCATTCATTCCAATCTTAGCTAGTCCTGATTATGAGTAAAATTTCTTTCCAAAGATTCCTTCTCCATAAACCTTCTACAACTTTCTTTTTTACATCTAGATTTTGTCCTTTCCTCCTTCTCATAACCAGTTTTTACTTTGGGACAATATACTTTCTTTTTCCTTAACAAATACGTATCTTCATTTCTCATACCTCTTTTTTACCTAAAAACACACCCTACTTTTCTTATATAGAGCTATTTCTCGTATTATTTCTAGTAGTTTTAACTAAATATTAACTAGAATTTTCAACCCTCAGAAACCTCAATTTCCAGTAAAAACTAAGAAGTAAGCAGTTGTGAACTGTCTGCCACACTAGTATTCTTTAGATTGTCAAATTTGTGAATACATCTCATAGTTTCTAGAGACATATGCTTCCTTAGTACATTTTTAAATATGGCACAGACATGTTTACTGACAGACCCAAACATCTTTAGTTTCTCTGCAATAAAAAGCCAACAGTAAATAGATCTATGTTTAGTAATTAATGTTTCATTGTTTTATCTTATTTGGAAATGATCTAGATATTCAATAAATTTCTATCATTTAATTTAACTTAGCAAAACTTTAAGGTTTCAAGTTACTAAAAAGACTTGGGAAACTTATTTAAGTAGACATATCATGAAACAATCATTGTTAAAAAGTTCACCTAAAATATCCTTATTTTTTTTGTTTGCCTAATTTCCACATACCTTCTTTGAAGTTCCTTCTGATGAGAAATTTCTCTCTAAGGTATGCATTTCAAAGAATGGGTTTTAGGTCCTAGAGAAAATGGGGGTAGAAAATCTACATAACAAAGGCACAGAGAATATCCAAATTTTTTCCAAGGTGGAGTTTTTGGGGCATATTTGCCTATTATCAGAGGTCTAGGGTAATTTCTATTTAATTTTTTCCAGTAAATACAGACAATTCTGTTTCCAATGTACTGATCTTTTATAATGTCTATAAGCATTTTGAGATGAACAGGAGAGGTTTGGGGATTGGTGAAGATAGGGGAGCTTTTGAATTGTTTCTAGAGCCACATTTTTGCTTTTGTAGAGATTTGCAAGACAAAGATAGTTGTTTTCAATTTCTCAAAGAATTGAGTTGTAGCCTGAATATTAAGAGGCTGACCTGTCCATCCAACTAAACTTGCTTCTTCATTTCAGGGAGATTGCCAACTAAGATGGAAATCAAAAGATTTCTATATTCTAGAACTTCAGGACAATTATTTAGACTGTGAACTCTCTATGAAATTTTTCAATTTAGAAGTTTTTCCAATGTAAAAGGTCCATCACCTGGCCAGTGATAAGTAGGATCTTTTAATTTCAATAGTGACTCAAACCAATAAGCCTTTTTATGACTTACCCAAGGATGCAAGGGGTGTCCCACAAGAGAGTGCCAAGGATGACGTCCTCGCAAGATCCAAAAAGTTTATTCCAGAGGACAGTCTTAAGGAAATAAAAGATCTTTGTTGCCACAGGTGGTAAGAATGGTATAGCGAAAGTGGTGTCCCTGGTCTCCTGCATAAATGCGAGACACCTCCAGTCACAAACGTACTAATCTGTGACACCAGCTACTGGAATGGGGCTTTTCAGGCACTAATGAAGCAATGAAGTTGAGATGACAAAGGCCTCTTATGGACTGAGATCCCTTATGACAAACTCCCCTGAGAGCTGGCACAGCTGGAAGAAGAGAGTGCTGCTTGTGATTTTGTGTCTCAGAACCCCGGTCTATCTAACTGGCCACAAAGGTACACCTTGCTTAGTGCACATTCTGGATGGCGGAGACCAGAGCGTGTTCTCACTTGTCATGAAGCCAAGCTCTCAGGACACAGAACAGGATGAAAGGGCAAATAACACAACAGACAGAGACAAAGAAAAGTAGTGACCATCTCTGGGAGGAAAAGGATCAATAAAACGAAGATTACCCCACCAAATAACCAGAGTAACTATGCCCAAGGAATAAGTTCCACAAATATTTTGTCCTACTAATCTAAATTTAGAAAGAGAGAAAAAGTTCTCTCACTACTCTCACTTCCACTGAACCCCACAGACAAAGATTTTGGGAGACTGACATGGTAAGAAATCTTACCTTCTGCTGGCTTTTGTCACCTGTTCCAGAATCTCTCAGTTGCAGCAGACTTGGTGGGGGAGCAGAGTTCCAGCCAGCAAATTTGATCCTGCCAACTACGTGAACTGTCAGGGAGGAAAAGTTTCTCCTCTGCTTTAAAGATCCTGATTGGTCTAAGAATTAAATTGACCTGAGACAGATTAACAGGAGAAAAATGAACAGAAGTTTAGCAACATGTATACTTCCTGTATGCATGGGTGGGACCCAGGAAAACTGAGTAACTTGCCAGAATGGCTGAAGCCACTACCTTAAATACCATCTCCAGGCAAAGACAAAAGGATATGTTGTGGGTAGGGGGAGTCAGTTATGAAAGCTTACCCAGAAAAGCACAGTAAACAAGAGTAAGATTGTTAGCCAGTTTTAAGTCATTGCCTTCACCATTGATAAGAATTTCTAGAGACTGAGACATCTACCTCTTCCTGGTACAGCGAGAGAGACACCCTTACGAAAGGAGATTTTCATTATAAATTTTACAAAGGGTAACTTCTCCTTGGTTTTCAGAGTGTCTCCCATGTCCAGTGTTTCTTAAAAATAACTTGTCTAAAATAATCCTTATGCCAAAGAGACATATTTTGGGGTGACAAATTCTATTCCTCTACAATGTTAATAATTACATCTTCAATGACTGTATCTCCAAATAAGGTCACATTCTGAGGTACTGGGAGTTAGGGCTTCAACATACGAATTTTGTGGGATCCAGGTCAACACATAACATGTGCCAATGCTTTGCATATATTTTGTGATTTTATTCTCACAACAACACTTTTATGTAGGTAATGTTACCCTAATTTTAGAGATGAGGAAACTGAGGCTTAAATAATTTGTTAGTTTGTCCAAGATTGTACAGCCAGTAAATGGCAGGAACAGGATTTAGAACCTGGACACTGATTCCAGAACCCGGGATTTTGACTACTTCATTGTACTGTCTTATTTCTCCTCATATCATTTTTACTTCCCCTTCCCTTATAGTTGCAGGAAGTTTCTTGCCATAAACTAATGAACATCACAGTCATGCACTGCATAACAATGTTCAGTCAATGACAGAAGACATATACAATAGTGGTCCCATAATATTATAATGGAGCTCAAAAATTCCTATTGCCTGGTGACATTGTAGCTATCATAACATTGTAGCACAATATATTACTCATGTGTTTGTAGTGATGCCAGTGTAAATAAACCTACTGCGCTGCGAGTCATATAAAAGTATAGCACATACAATTATGTAGAGTACATAATACTAAATAATGATAATAAACGACTATGTTACTGGTTTTTGTATTTACTATACTGTACTTTTTATTGTTATTTTAGAGTGCACTCTTTCTACTTATGAAAAAACCAGTGTGTTGTAAAACAGTCTACTGTGTTACACCGGCAGCAGCCTCATACATCTCATGTATACCATGGCTCTTGATTTCATCATCTTCTCTTGTGGTTGATCTAATCTCATGCTGTTTTGTTCATCATGGCCCCGAAACATGCAAAATCCACTGCTAATGTTGCCCGTATGAGGCCACATCAAATGATTGACTGGGAAACAAAATTAAAATTGATTAAGAACTATGAAAGTGGAAAACCAGTGATGGTTATTGCTCACCAGTCAGATATGTCACATTCTACCATAGCTATGATCTTAAAGAACAAGAACAAAGTGGTGAAAGCTGCTAAAGGATTGAAGGTAATGAGATGAACAAAAATTCCAGAAAGGCCTATATCAGACATGGAGAACCTTTCTAATGACCTGGTTTGAAGACCAGACATAGAAGCATATTCCTCTCAGCACTGTGACAATCGTGATCCAAGCAAAAAGTTTGTTCACAGTGCTGAAAGAAAAGGCTGGACCTGACCACGATGTTGAATTACTGCTAGCTCTGGGTGGTTTAAGTGATTGAAAAATCATTATTCATGACATAATGTGAAAGTGAGTGGTGAGTCTGCAAGTGCTGAGGTGAAGGAAGCTGAAGAATTTGTGAAAACCCTAGATAAGTTGATTGTGGAGGAAAATTACTTTCCAGAGCAAACATCCCACGTGGATGAAACCTCCATGTTCTGGAAATGGACTTTCATCTATAAGGTGAAAGGACTTTCATCCACAAGGAGGCCAAGTCAATGCCAGGTTCTAAGGCTCTTAAGGACAGGGGCAATGTTGCAGGCTACAAGTTGAAACCTTTTGTGACCTGGCATAGTGAGAACCCCAGGGCCTTCAAGCATATCAGTAAGCACACACTGCCAGTGTACTACAGGAGTAAAAAGAAGTCATGGATGACCCAGCTCCATTTCCAGGATGCCCTCCTGAATTGCTATGCCAGCAAAATGGCGAAGTACTGTTTGGAGAATAACATACATTTAAAGATGTTGCTTATTGTTGGTAATGCTCCCCGACCTCCTTCTTTTATTGGTGATCTTCATCCCAATGTCAAACAGTGCTTCTCCCTCCAAACACCACCTCTTTGATCCAAAAGTGAACAAACACTGCGGATCAAAACAGTGGATCAAGGAGCTATAGCAGCTTTTAAGGCCTACTGCCTGAGGAGGACCTTTGCCCAGGCTCTTGCTGCAACTGAGGAAGACACCGATGCAATTCTGGAAGGATTACAACATCTATGACTGCATCGAGGACCTTGCTTGGGCTTGGGGTGATGTCACCAAGGAGTATATGAATGGCATCTGGAAGAAGACACTTAAGAGGTTCGTCCGTGACTTCAGAGGATTTGCCAAGGATGAGGAGGTTGCGAAAATTAACAAGGCTGTGGTTGAGATGGTGAACAACTTTAACGTGGGTGTGGATGAGGATGACATTAGGGAGCAAGTAGAGCTGGTTCCTGAGGTATTGACTAACCAGGAATTGTTGGAACTGGAACAGGAACGCATAGCTGAAGAAGAGGCAAGACAAGAGGAAACTTCAGGAGAAGAAAAAGGAGAAGAACCCTCAAGAAAATTCGCAGTGAAGGGTTTAGCAGAAGCTTTTGCAGAGCTCAACAAGCTCCTGAAAAAGTTTGAAAACATGGATTCCAACACTGAAAGGTTTTCGTTACTAGAAAGGAATGTTCATGGTGCATTATCTGCTTACAGGCAAATCTATGACGAAAAAAGGACACAAACCAAACAAACCGTGATAGTCATTTTTCTGAAAAGAGTGACACCTCCTCAAGAAGAGCCTCAGGCAGGTCCTTCAGGACGTATTCCAGAAGAGGACACCGTTATCACAGGAGATAGCTGCTCCATGTGTGTTATTGTCCCTGAGGACCTTCCAGTGGGACAAGATGTGGAGTTGGAAGACAGTGATATTGATGATCCTGACTCTGGACAGACCTATGCTAATGTGTGTGTTTGTGTTGTAGCTTTTAACAAAAAAGTTTAAAAAGTAAAAAAAAAAAATTTTTTTAAATAGAAAAAAGCTTATAGAATAAGGATAAAAAGGAAGAAAATATTTTTTGTATAGCTATGCAATGTGTTTGTGTTTTAAGCTAAGTGTTATTACAAAACTGAAAGTTAAAAAATTAGAAAGTTTATAAGGTAAAAAGGTTACATTAAGTTAAGCTTAGTTTATTATTGAGGAAAGAAGCATATCTTTTTAAAAATTTAGTGTAGCTTAAGGCTGCGGTGTTTGTAAAGTCTACAGTAATGTCCTGGTTCTTCATATTCACTCACCACTCACTCACTGACTCACCCAGAGCACCTGCCAGTCCTGCAAGCTCCATTCATGGTAAGTGCCCTATACAGGTGGACCATTTTTTTCTCCTTTATACTGTATTTTTAATGTACCTTTTCTATGTTTATATATGTTTAGATACACAAATCCCATTGTATTACAATTACCTACAGTATTCGGAGAGTAACGTTATATAGGTTTGTAGCCTAGAAGCAATGGGCTATGCCATATAGCTTAGGTGTGTAGTAGGCTATTTCATCTAGGTTTGTGTAAGTACACTCTCTGATGTTTGCACAGTGGTGAAATCGCCTAATGATGCATTTCTCAGAAAGTAGCCCCGATGTTAAGTGAGGCATGACAGTAGTAGTAAGTAAAATTTCTGATACTCTAACACTGCCACCTGGCGGTGAAAGCAATTAAAGCATTTTCCAACTTCCTAACAAAAGTTGCCTTACCGGAAATGCTCAGTGGTCTTTTCCCCTGATTAATAACACCAATACAGTCAAGCAGTTATGAATTCTGCTTGATCCTGCTTTAAACCAAATACAAGGCATATGAGAAAATGTAAGAACAGAACAGCACAAACTTAGAGCCCCTGAAGGGATCTAAATTTTGCTGATTAAAATACATAACCCATCATAGAAGACTCTGGAGTATCTATTCTGTGATAATATATATTTGATAACTTTATACTTTGAAACATATACCTGGGCTTATTCTATTTTGAAAAACAGGTTTCCCCTGATGCCCTTGCTCTGATGATTCATTCTAGATACTATTATTTTTTTGCTGTCCAAATTAGGATTCAAAAATAACTTAAGATTAGTTAGCAGTTACTAACCATTTACTGCTCTTGGCAAGAAAAAAAGAGGGGCTGTACAGAGGAATTGGCTTTGTTGCTTTTCCATCTCACGTAATTTCCTAGGCCTTCATCGGGCACCTGTCTCTACCATTTGCTATCCACCATTAGGAATGTCTTACTATAAGTTCAGAAGTAACATGGGCATGACGTGCTCAGCAATAAGCTAGAAAAAAATCATATCGAAAGCAAATAATTTTAGAGCTGGACGACACCTTAGTGCTTGTCTAGTCTAGATCACACCTTCTGTTTGTGTTTTCCAGGGGGATGATGGGAAATCTTGGAAGAAAGGAATTGCTCAATTGGTTTTTAGTGGATGGTGGTCCGAATCGGAAAGTACTCATCATGGGTCCCTGTAGCCTGTAAGGACAAGGCCAAGATGGGTGTGGGTCTGAGCCTGATCCTGAGCCTGGGGCTAGAGTGCTGACTGACAGCTGTAACAATGATTCATTTTCATCTTGGATCCGCAGCTCTCAAATGCTCTCAACCACAACATCATGACAAACTGGTGTGCCCAGCTGAGATGCAAGCCGTACTGCAAGTAAGACGTTACTGATAATTATAGTCCCACCATTTGCAAATGCTTTCCTTTAAACAGTTTCAAACTAGGAGAAAAGTTGCAGGTTCAGTACAAAGATCTTTCCCCCCAGAACCATCTGAGAGTAAGTTGCCAGCCTGATGTTCCATCATCCCTTAATATTTCATTGTATTTTTCCTACCAACAAGGATGTTCCCTTAGATAACCTCATACAGCCATCACAATCAGGAAATTAACACCGATCCATTACTACTATCTAGTCCTCAGAATCCATCCAAGTTTGGCCAGATGTTCCAATAATTTCCTAACTAGCAAAAGGATTTCATTCAGAATCAAGCACTGCCTTTATTTGTCGTCTCTCTTTTGTCTCTGTCACTCTAGAGCAGTTCCTCAGTTTTTCTTTGACTTTCATTACCTTGAGACTTTCAAAGTTTGAAGTTATTTTACTTATTTAATTTTTTTTGAGGGAGATTAGCCCTGAGCTAACATCTGCTGCCAATCCTCCTCTTTTTGCTGAGGAAGACTGGCCCTGAGCTAGCATCCGTGCCCATCTTCCTCTACTTTTTTTTTTTGTGGGACGCCTACCACAGCATGGCTTGTCAAGTGGTGCCGTGTCTGCACCCAGGATCCGAACCGGTGAACCCCAGGCTGCTGAAGCGGAACGTCTGCACTTAACCACTGTGCCACCGGGCTGGCCCCAAAGTTTGGAGTTATTTTATAGAATGTCCATCAATTTGTTTTTGTATGATGCTTCCTCATGATTAGATTCAGATTACGCATCTTTGCCAGAAATATCATAGATATGATGCTGTGTTCGTCTCATTGTGACCCATTAGGTAGTATATAATTTCAATTTGTCCCATTATTGACAATCTTCACATCGATCATTTGATTAAGGTAGTGTCTCCCTGTGGTGTTGCCTTTGTAATTAGTGGGCATTTTGTCGGGGAGACACTTTGAAACTATGTAAATATTCTATACCTCATCAAAATTTCTGTTTATTAATTTATTATTTTTATACCAGTGTGAACTCATGGTTTTCTATTTATCTAATGAGTTATAATGTATCACTATAATAATTTATTTTGATGCTCAAATTATCTCACATTTGGCCAATGTGGGCCACTATAAGCTAGCTCTATGAGCTAGTCTATTGACATATCCTCATCATTCTTGAATATCTCCTTGCTTTCTGGCACAAAAAATTTTCCAAGTTAATCTAGTATTTTCCCTGTTCTGGTCATGAAATCAGCCATTTTTTTCAAAGAGCCCTGGTTTATTATATTAAATAAGCCAGAGAGAATGTTATTTAGAAGCCAAGAGCTGAGTGCCAGCTGGAGGATATATGTATGTATGTACATACACATATATGTGTATATATACTCTGTATTGAAAACCACGAGGTCACACCAATATTTCTAATTTTAATCTAATACCACAGTACTCTCTATTTTCATATCTGCAGCTCTCTTCTCTGATAGCAAGAAACCTGACTCTTCGTATCCTCAGTATGCTTGCTTCCTTCATCAATCCCCCTGTTGGCAACCAATCTCCCATTATCACTTCTGCCCCCTGTCCTGCCAGGACGGCCTGCCCACCTACTCAGGCCACACCTGAGCCGGGTCTCTCCTCTGCATGGCCACCTTCCTCACCCTGCTGGGGCCTGATACCCCATTCTGAGCTACCAAGTACCCCCCGCCCACCTCCCCGGACATGGATGCCTACTGTCCTCTGACTTACCTAATGGCTTTAGGACTGACGTGTTCAGGGACAGAAAGGAAGGAAAGGGAAGGGAAAGAGGAGGGAGAATAGAAAGAGCTGCACACAATTAAAAATATCAAATTATAGCAAATTCTCTTTTACTTGCTTATGTTCTGATGTTTTTTTCTTTCCCCACTAGAATGTAAGCTTCATGAGATGGAGCCCGTGTCTGTGTTATTTACCATTGTATGTTTAACACTTAGCACATTTCCTGACACAAAGTAGGTGTGTTTAAAACTTTCTGAATAAACGAATGAAATGAGAAAAAAAGATCTTTATAGCTACCATGCTGGGGAAAGGTACATAACCTACAGCCCAACTTATCCAAGCCTTACCCTGAAATCTGGCACAGTGTGTGGCGCATAGTAGGTATTCAGGAAGCTCTTTTTAAGTGGATAGACCCAAGGAATTATCTGATACTTACGTTTCATCTGTTATGTGTATCATAGTGGGGGAAAAAAGCTGGGAACTATGGTTTTAAATGCTGAAACAAGCTAAATTTTCAAATGATACCAGGATGAATAAGCTCAATGTTCAATTTGAACATAATATTTAACACTTCACAAGTGTTTGTTAAATTAGGGAAGTGCAATTATTAGAGATAGAAATGGAGTAGGAGAAATTCAGGCTAGTACATCTGAGGAGGAGAAAAGAAGTTGAAGAATTGAAATACAGGGTAAGACTGATGCTGTGCAAACACAGAGGAAAGAGCTCCATGGGCCCCAGTAGAGATAACACACTGCTGACAAAGGGAAGAAGCTGAGGGCTTCACTCTGGTTATAACCTTAAGAATGGGTCCTCATTTCAAGTTTTAGTGACATATTGACAACAAGTTGTTCACACAATTCACCAGCTTCCGTTTGCTTGTTGCTAGACTTCCTTCTTCGTGGGCAAGGAGTGCATTTCTGACTAAAATAACTCAATTACCTCCCCCACCCGGGTGAAGCGTGAAAACAGGTCCTACAAACTTTTCAGCTGAAATATTTAGGCTCTTTTACATCAGTCAGAAAGATGAATTGTTCATCCATTCAACAAATACTGCTTGCCTACTCTGTGCAAGGTGCTGTCTTGGGTGCAGGAGGTATGGTGCCGACAGGGCTGATAGGATCCCTTCCCTCCTGGGGCTTGCAGCCTAACAGGGGCCGGAGCAGAGGGACACAGGGCAGGATATAGGACACATCATAGAGCCAGGATGTCTGAAGCAAAATGGGGACTTCCAGGTTTTGGAGCAAGGAATCAGTCCTTCAGACCGCGCAGTCACTGCTTTTGCTTGAAATGTTGTAACTCCACAAAACGCGCTTCCCCGAAGCAGGCAAAAATGATGTTTCTGTTATGGACCCTGTTCTCTGCCCCAGGAGAGCAGGTACCTGGGCAGAGATTACAATCGGCTGCGTCTGATATTGCTCTGACCCAGACTACTTCACTGTGTCTCGTTTGGGGCTCTATATGTGAGGCAAAGTTACAAACTATTAAAAATAAGATATATGGGGAAAGGTGAAAATAATGACATAGAGGGAGGTTGCTGGTGATTTGAATAATGGCCTTCAGACCTTCAAAGTGTAAACGACTGATGTTAGGCCAAGAAAATTTTCTCAGGATTTGAGCCCAAAAGTATTTGAAAGAGTCAGGTCCCTAAAACAAAAAGGAAGAATCATTATCATTATCAGTAATATTATGCCGATGCTTGAGTAAAACAAACACACAAACACAACAACGTGCAGTATCAGGGCTGGGAACACAAACAAGCCTAGAAGCAGAGACCCAAATTCCAGTTTTAGTTTCTAAAGTATTTGCAAGTTGGATATTTCCAAGTTTGGATGTCAGGAGAAAGAAAAAAAAGTCCCTCGAGGCCACATGTAGAGGAAGGGCTGTAGACACAGACTGACTAACATTCTGCTTCCTGCTTTTTATTTGATTTGACTCTTTAAAAAAAACAGAGAGAAGAATTGCTGATATGCAGGCCACCCCGATGCTAGCGTACGTGGGCTTTGAAAAGCTTCTATAATTTCTGTCTCTTTGTGATTATGTGTGTTGATGTATAGAGCAAGAAAAACAGAACCGAGAGATGGGTTTCCCAAGTCCCACAGCCACAACCTTATCCCTGACCATGAAAGCATTGTCCCTTGAAAGTCAGATATAACCAATCAATTGACATTTATTTTCCACTATGTGCCAGACCCTGGGCAAGGGGCTTTCTCATAAGGCTGAGCTGGGTGAGAGGCTAGGATAAGGGATATAACCAAAACTTGGGGATCCAACAGGAGCTGATGGGGATCCAACAGGAGCTCTTGGGGGTCACATGCTCACTCCCCGGCACTAGATCTGAGCATTCTCATAGACCTTCTGAGTGTTTTCCTTATAGAAAATAGGAGAATTTTGCTTCTCTTTTCTTTCCCATTCTTGTCAGTTCAAGTGTTTTTCGCACATCTTAGTAACCATATATTTCATTTTCCACCCATCCAGACTCCTTGCTCCTGCCCGTTCGGTCCGGGGAGAACTCATAAATGTCATTGGTCACGAAGCCACTCTCCATGCTTGCCAGAGTAACGAATCCGCTTTCGGATGGGTTCACAGCCATGTTGTCATAGTCACAAGACATCTCCTCGGGAGTGGCTTCTCCGGAACGCACTCGGAATGAAATGTTCTTCAGGTCTGGCCGGGTCTCTGCTAAATCAGCTTCACTTTGTTTTCGGATGATGTTATAAACCTCTAGGTCCGGGCTGTGCCCTGGGTGCGGAGAGGGCCAAATTGTTTGCTGCTCCTTTGTGCTGGGGCCTGGCTGCTCCCGCTTCCTAGGAGGAAAGGAGACCAGGGCTGAGTACTTTAGACAAAGTGATTGAGAACATCCCTGTGCCTCCTGCTCAGGCAGGAGGAGGTCATCCTGGGCCACCTCTCTGCGGCACTTCTCCCCCAAGCTTACAGGTCAGGGCTTCGAGGTGGGGTGGGTGAGAGGACAAAACAGGAAGGTGTTGTTACGTTCAAAGTGATTGTTTATCTGTTATTCACTGCTGCCAGAGCATAGAACAGAGGTGGTTATCCTGGGATCCCCAGAGCCCCCAGGCGGTCTTAGGATAGGACTGGGTGGGGAAAAATAACACATTTCTAAAAACTCATCTGTAGGTGAAATTTAGCCTGTCTTTCAAATCTGAATGTAGGCGATAAACCAGAGTAGAATTAGTAATGTCTTTGACTTGATCACCAACAAAAACAGTAGATATGATTTTTTATATGACATCACAATTACTATAGATGCCTTAAAATATTTTACACTCATCTCTACTACAAAATTATGATAATTATTCCCACTACTGAATAAAAAAGCATGAATAAAGAAGTGCATGTGTTACGGTATCACATATTCATTTTTTTTAATTTTAAATTTTTATTTTCTTTGAGGAGGATTAGCCCTGAGCTAACATCTGCCACCAATCCTCCTCTTTTTGCTGAGGAAGACTGGCCCTGAGCTAACATCCGTGCCCATCTTCCTCTACTCTGTAGGTGGGATGCCTGCCACAGCATGGCTTGATAAACAGTGCGTAGGTCTGCACCTGGGATCCGAACCGGTGACCCCTGGGCTGATGAAGCAGAACATTCGAACTTAACTGCTGTGTCACTGGGCTGACCCTCACATATTCAGTTTTGGAAATATTTTGCTAAACTATTTATCAGTATAAATGCTTCCCTTGCAATCCAATGTATTTTATTTTATGCATTTAAAAATACTGTTCCGGAAAGGGGTCCATAGGCTTCACCAGACTGCTACAGGGGTCTGTGGCACAAAAAAAGGTCAAAAAACCCTGAGATAGACTCCAGCCTCAGAGTCACAGTTCCCAAATCCTAGTGAGGTGCTAAATAGATAGAGAAAGGAAAAGAAATCAAGTACCAACTGCAGAGTAAGCAGTTGGAAAATATATTTGTAATTTTTTGAACTGAATTCTATTTTTAGATTAAAAGGAGTTAACTAATAACAGTGATCATGGTAAGAGCTAACATTTTGAGTGCTTACTATATGCCCACTCTGCATGTATTAACCGCTTTAATTCTTCTAATAATCCTATAAGGAAGTTATTATTAAATGAAGTATGTTGGACATTGGACTCTTACTAATTCATCTTAAATTGGCATTCAAAGTGAGTCAAATCTTACATTGGACCTTAGTTTTCCTGTTGTAAAAGCTTTTTCTATGTAAACCATGATGATGGGGAATAAAAAGTTAGCTGAGAAGAGCTCTGGGTACTTCAAAAATGGTGGCATGTGGTCCACAAACAGGTACTCTAGGTGACTTAGTGTAGCTATTTTGTAGCAGTCTACAATTATCTATTCAATTAGAAGAAAAGCCAATTAAAAGTATATGAGGGTCAATCCCGGTGGCTGATGGTTAAATTCAGTGTGTAGCCCAGGTTCAGTTTCCAGGCATGGACTTGCATTGCTATGTTAGTGGCCATGCTGTGCTGGTGGCCCACATACCAAAAAATAGAGGAAGATCAGCTCAGATGCTAGCTCAGGGCAAATCTTCCTTAGCAAAAAAAAAAAAAAAGATTTGAATTATTTCATTTTGAAATTAAGTGAGTTAGTTTCAGATGTTTGCCAGAATGCTTTGGGACATTTTCCATATGGCTCACTAGTCATTCCTTCACTCACCCAACAAAAATTTTTGGAGTGAGAGCTTTGATTCACGAAAGAACTTTGCCGAGTGATGAGTGGATACACAGGAGGTGAATAACACAGCTTCACCCCTCAAGTCATTTAAAATATTCCACATAAAAAATGAAAGAATATAAAATTAGTTAACCACAACTAAGCACCAGTGCTTAGTACTTCTGAATGCCCTAGCCCATCAGAGAATTTACTCTGAACTCTGCAATGGTGATTCTCTTGGAGCTGCCTAGCTTTTAATGAAATAAACAGGGTTTGTGTCAGAAGATACAAAGGTTTACATGACAAAGGTTTTACTTGCCTCCTTCGACAGATCCAAACCCAGCATACAACTGTGGTGACCACAAGGAGGAGGAGAAGAGGAATGCTGGGGATTAGGATGTAGGCAAGATTCAAGTCAGCTTCTGAAAAGAAAAACGCACATTATCAGCACTAGTGATGTTTTTACATCCTTCAAAACAGGCTAAAAAAGCATAATCAGCACAGAGTATTCCAGAGAGCACATTCCTGGGAGGAAATAGATGTGCAGTTACCCAGTTAGCAAAGTCCTCTAGTTTCAATAAAGGAACATTTCCCACCTGTCCTATTATCTGAGGTAATAGAGAAAAGAAGTTTAAATTTTGGGGTCTCTTGCAAAATGTCAGAAGGGCACTTTTGTTCATTAAAATTTTTTTTTTCAGAGGAGAGAGATTCTCTCTTTTCTTGTTCTTCCTCGCCTTCAGTGAAGAAGGGGCTGCTGGGGCAGTGTTGATGTTTTTGACTCTAAGGACAAAAATAGTAGTTCCCAAGGTGGGGTGAGGGAGAGGGAGGGAAAAGAGGCAAGCCAGAAGCCTCGGGGTTATTACCAGGAAAGAGAAGGTCACATGAAGCATGTGGCTCAGACTGTAGCGCCCTCCCAACATTTCTAAGACGAACTGGATCCAACTGGGCCCACGAGCACGAGTGTGGAAGGTGCTTCGAGGTCTGCTTTCCTGACCTCTTCTGTCCTTTGAGTCTTAGAACCAGAGAATTTTCCCTCAAGGGGCTTTGGGAGGAATGAAGGATTGGAGACTGACTCCCTTCCTACTTCCCCTGGTGCAAGATCCCCAGCCTTCCAGGGACTGTTGATGTGTTTTTCCGTCAGGCTGCAAACCTGACAACCACCAAACAAAACCCCAAGCCAAAACCCCCAAAACAAACCAACCAAAAACCCCCAAACCAAACCCACTTTAAATACCACCATAATAACAATAAGAAATAAAAATGCCACTCACTTCTGCATAGCACTGTGTACTTTTTCCAAAGCATTTTCACACACTGTATCTGTTGTATAATAAAGAAATTGACTGGCATTTATCCCTGGTTCCTGGGAAGGAGGCTCTAACTCCTTGGGATTTCTCAGGTAATATTTCGTGAGCCTCTCAGACCACATCAGTTTATGCTGACAGAGATGTCTCAGGATGGGGGCTGGTGGGGAGGTAAGGGGGCCTAGAGACTGAATTCAGTTACACGGCCAATGATCAAATCAATCATGTCTACATAGTGACACCTCAATAAAATCTCTGCACACCAAAGCTCAGTGGAGCTTTCTGGTTGGTGAACACATTGATGTGCCAGGAGGATGATAAGGCATCGTGATTCCACAGAGAGAGGACACAGAAGCTCCCATTTGGGACCCTCCTAGACCTCACCCTACGTGTTTCTTCCTTTGGTTGGTCCTGATTTGTATCCTTTATAATAAAATGTAGTCATAAGTATAGTGTTTTCCTGAGTTCTGTGAGCTGTACCAGGAAATTATTAAACCTGAGGGGCTCGTGGGCAGTGCCTTGGTTTGTAGCCAGTTGATCAAAAGTTCAGACGGCCTGGGGACCCTGAACTTGTGGCTGATGTCAGAATTGAGGGCAGTCTTGTTGGAGACCGAGCCCTTAACCTGTGGGGTCTGCATTAACTTGGGGTGGCTAGTGTCAGAACTGAATTGTAGTATTGTAATATCCTATTTCATTTTACGGACACAGCAATGCTCTCAGATAGGTAAGAAAAATATTATTAGTGCCATTTTGCAAATGACTAAATTGAAGAACAGAGAAACTAAGTGGTTTTCACAGTGACAAAAACAGATCTCACTCTTGAAACTCAGGGTGAGAGTTGAGGTTGAAAGTCCATTAGCACTCCAATTTATCACCGCATTTTCTCTTATCTTTTATGATTTAACTTTTAAAATGTTTTTGTCCATTTCCTCTATTTGTTTCACAAATGAATATAAATCATGGATATTATGCATCATGGTCTGGGCCTCTCTCTACTTCCATTCTCAGTCCCCCACCCCCTCCCGCCACCACTTCTGGGTGCTTCCCAAGGCTCTGTCTTCACACAGATTTTTCACGTCCTCTCTAGTTTAATCTCCCCAATTATCTTAGGATAGCTCCATTTGTATATTTCACTAATGAAATCTAGCATTTAATGCAATTTTTGCAAAGTCACTAATGCCCTGTTTAGTTCCATTTTTAAATAGCTGAGGGAAAGAACAAAGTGGGAATGTAACCATGGGTAATTTGAGATCAAGAAAGTCCCATTAGCTATTTTTCCCAGGACAGTTCTGTACACACCTTTGCTTTCTTTAAATGTTTCTTTGGCATCTCCCTTCTCTGTGTCTTCTGGAAGTACGGGTGTGGCTGGCTCTGTTCCTTGACCTGGAGAGAGAACATGGACTTGAGAACCTGGAGAAAGACATCAAAATCCAGATATTCTCTGAGGTCCTACCAGGTTCAAGGTGAGATGCCAAAAAGCAGTGGCAATTTGACCAGTGCCTTCATAAACAGAAAAGTAAAGGGTTGAATTTGCTGGCCTAGGGGTTTAGCTGTCTTCGTCTTTCTGACGAGACTCTTGTTGCCAAGAACATGCATAGTCACGAGTTGCTTAACGATGGGGATACGTTCAGAGAAATGTGTTGGTAGGCAATATTGCCATTGTGCGAACATCACAGAGTGTACTTACACAAACCTAGACGGTATAACCTACTCCACACCTAGGCTACATAGTATAGCCTATTGCTCCTGGGCTAAAACCCGTACAGCATGTTACTCTACTGAAAACCCTAGGCAATTGTAATACAATGGTAAGTATTTGTCTATCTAAACATATCTACACATAGAAAATGTACAGTAAAAATATGGTATAAAAGATAAAAAAGAGTACACCTGTATAGGGCACTTATCATGAATGGAGCTCGCAGGAATGAAAGATGCTCTGGGTGAGGCAGTGAGTGAGTGGTGAATGAATATGAAGACCAAGCACGTTACCGTGCACTACTGAAGACTTTACAAACACTGCACACCTGGGCTACACTAAATTTATAAAGGTTTTTTTCTTTCTTCAATAAGAAATTAACCTTAGTTTAATGCAAACTTTTTACCTTATAAACTTTTTAAATTTTTAAAACTTTTTGACTCTTTTGTAATAACAGCTTAAAACACAAACATTGTACAGCTGTACAAAAAATATTTTGTTCCTTTATATTCTTATTCTATAAGCTTTTTTTATTTAAATTTTTTTTTTTTTTTACTTTTTAAACTTTTTCGTTAAAAAGAAAGACATAAACGCACACATTAGCCTAGGTCTACAGAGTCAGGATCACGAATATCATTGTCTTCCACCTCCACGTCTTGTCCCACTGGAAGGTCCTCAGGGACAATAACACACATGGAGCAGCTATCTCCCATAATAACAATGTCCTCTTCTGGATTACGTCCTGAAGGACCTGCCTGAGGCTCTTCTTGAGGAGGTGTCACTCTTTTCAGAAGAATGACTATGGTGGTTTGCTTGGTTTGTTTCTTTTTTTCATCATAAATTTGCTTGTAAGCAGATAATGCACCATGAACATTCCTTTCTAGTAACGAAAACCTTTCAGTGTTGGAATCCATGTTTTCAAACTTTTTCAGGAGCTTGTTGAGCTCTGCAAAAGCTTCTGCTAAACCCTTCACTGCAAATTTTCTTGAGGGTTCTTCCCCTTTTTCTTCTCCTGAAGTTTCCTCTTGTCTTGCCTCTTCTTCAGCTATGCGTTCCTGTTCCAGTTCCAACAATTCCTGGTTAGTCAATACCTCAGGAACCAGCTCTACTTGCTCCCTAATGTCATCCTCATCCACACCCACGTTAAAGTTGTTCACCATCTCAACCACAGCCTTGTTAATTTTCGCAACCTCCTCATCCTTGGCAAATCCTCTGAAGTCATGGACAAGCCTCTTGAGTGAGTGTCTTCTTCGAGATGCCATTCATATACTCCTTGGTGATATCACCCCAAGCCCAAGCAAGGTCCTTGATGCAGTCATAGATGTTGTAATCCTTCCAGAATTGCATCGGTGTCTTCTCAGTGTCTTCCTCAGTTGCAGCAAGAGCCTGGGCAAAGGTGCTTCTCAGGTAATAGGCCTTAAAAGCTGCTATAACTCCTTGATGCACTGGCTAGATCAAAGAGGTGGTGTTTGGAGGAAGAAACACTGATTTGATACTGGGATGAAGATCACCAGCAAAAGAAGGATGTCTGGGAACATTATCAACAGTAAGTAAAATCTTGAAAGGCATGTTATTCTCCAAACAGTACTTTTCCATTTTGTTGACAGAGCAATTCAGGAGGGCATCTTGGAAGAGGAGCTGGGTCATCCATGACTTCTTATTACTCCCGTAGTACACTGGCGGTGTGTGCTTACTGATATGCTTGAAGGTCCTGGGGTTCTCACTGTGCCAGATCACAGAGGGTTTCAATTTGAAGCCTGCAACATTCCTCCCAAGCAAGACTGTTATCCTGTCCTTAAAAGTCTTGAAACCTGGCATTGACTTGTCTTTTTTATGGATGAAAGTCCTTTCAGGCATATCAGAATAGGGAGATTTTATCCATATTGGATGTTTGTTCTGGCAAGTAATTTTCCTCCACAATCAGCTTACCTAGAGTTTCCAAAAATTCTTCAGCTGCCTTCACATCAGCACTTGCAGACTCACCACTCACTTTCACATTATATATTGAATGATGATTCTTGAGTCACTTAAACCATCCAGAACTAGCAATAAATTCAACATTGTAGTCAAGTCCAGCCTTTCCTTTCAATGTTGCAAACTTTTTTGCTTTGGCTGTGACTGTCATGGTGCTGAGAGGGATATGCTTCTGTGTCTGGTCTTCAATCCGGGTCATTTGAAGTTTCTCTATGTCTGATACAAGACCTGCTCACATTTTTGTTCGTCTTGTTGCCTTCAATGAAGGGGATCCTTTAACAGCTTCCATCACTTTGTTTTTTTCTTCAAGATCGTAGCTATGGTGGAATGCGACATGCCTGACTGGTGAGCAATAACCATCACTGATTTTCCACCTTTGTAGTCTTTAATCAATTTTAATTTTGTTTCTAGGTCGATCATTTGTCGTGGTCCCTTACTGGTAACATAAGCAGTGGATTTTGTATGCTTAGGGGCCATGATGAACAAAACAACACAAGATTAAATCCTACACAAGGGAAAATGATATAATCAAGAGACGTGGTAAACACAAGGTGTATGAGGCTGCTGACAGCATAACACAGCATATTGTTTTGCAGTAAACTTTTTTTTATAAGTAGAAAGAGTATACTCTAAAATAATTGATAAAAAGCATAGTAAATACAAAACAGTAACATAGTCATTTATTAACATCATCAAGTATTATGTACTGTACATTATTATATGTGCTGTACTTTTATAGGACTGGCTATGCAGTAGATTCGTTTACACTAGCATCACCACAAACATGTGAGTGTGCATTTCCTATGACGTCCTGACGTCACTAGGCTATAGAAATTTTTCAGCTTCATTATAATCTTATGGGTCCACTGCTGTATATGCGGTCTGTTGTTGACAGAAATGTTGTTATGTGGTCCATAACTGTACTGAAACAACCAGCAGGTGGCTGGCATCAAGGCACATGAAACACTGAGGGAAAGGGCCAATGACTCACTTCTAGGACCATGAATTATCAGTTTGGTTCACTTCTTGTCCCATTAGATTGAATTATTCCTTTCATATTGTCAATAATGATAAGTAAAATCCCAAACTGAATTTGCAACTGTTGCTTTTCAGCTTTGAGAGAAATGGGAACACCAGAGAGTGAGATTAATGAACTGCTTGTCATGGTTGGCTATGGCATAGACCTGCCCAGATGGTCTGGACCGGTGGTCTTTCTGTTGTTCAATGTGGTCTAAAGAACATATGAATCAAACCTATGAAGAAGGGTTGTGAAACAGCCCAAATTAACTGAGATCCCAAATGACAGACTTACCTCTACTTCTTGTAGAAGGAGCTGTTGGTTTCTCTGTAGCAGAAAGAGACAAAAACAAAAATAATAACTAAATTTACATGCCACTTGGATGAAATTGGCCAGAGCAAGGCATCCATTCTTTTGCTCATTCAGTCATCCAATAGACTTTATTTTGTGTTACTAGATGCCAGGAACTGGATTAGTAAATTAAAAGAATCACTTCTGCACAAAGATTAGCCTTCCCCCAGCTTTACTTGGGCACTTCTTCCTTTTTTAAAAAGCATTTGAAAACTTTTAAATATGAGAATTTCCAACTACACACAAAATTAGAAAGACTGGTAAAATGAACCTCAATGTACCATCACTCAGATTCAACTCTTACCCACATATGGCTAATCTAGTTTCAACAATAATCCCTACACCTCCCCAACCACACTCAGGCCTGGATTACTTTAAAGCAATCCAAGACACTTTAACAATTCCTATTGGGGATGTTTTAGAAAGCAACACACACTGAGCTCTAAGCAGTGGAAGTGGTTGGGGGGCTAAGTAGACCACTGGCCAGCCCCAAGTCAGAGACTGGTGATCTAGAACCCTGAGACGTTTAAAATAGTTCACAGGAAAGTCAGGCTGCATAGACAAGTATATCAAATGTTTTTGCTTTAGGCTGGGAGTGCATCATTGTGTTGGCCTTGTATTGGCCTTGAATCTCTTATGCTAATCAGATGCTCTGGGATTCATAGGGATGGGGTCCTTAAAGGCAAGGTTTTAGAATTTACGGTCCTAAGGCCAGGATGTCAAGGCTCTTCTGACGTTTCATTCAGAAAGGAAACTTTTAACCACCTTCCCATAACTGTGTGTGTGTGTATAGGTGATGAAAATCCATTTAGTTATTTAAAAAACACACTTACATAGTGCTTGCCATATGATAAAAACGTCATTATGTTCGAAGTGTTTTACAGAAACAAACCTGATTTATCCTGATAGCAGCCTTATGAGGTAGGTGCTGTTATTATTCTGATTTTGTACACAAGGAAACCAGGTACAGAGATATTAAACAATTTGTCCAAATCTCACAGCTAATAAGTAGCTGAAATGGGATTTGAACCAAACAAATTCAAATGAAAATTAAAATGGTAAGGAGACAAATTCTCTGCTAAGTAGTGGAGATATAACAGCAAATGAGAAATAGTCTCAGCCCTCTAAGGCTCTTATACTCTATGGGATGGGCATAAAATATGGAAATGCAGGACAATATTAATAATTATTAATTCTGTGATATTACATTATAATACATAGCATATTTGATAATATTACACAATCTATTCTTTTTCTTGTTCCTTCACGGTGCAATCCACTGTGCAGAACTGCAGTAAACATGGCACGTTAGTGCAGCATTTCCATCAACCCCTGCAAGGCATCTGCAATGCGTTACCTCAGATGATGACTTTGATTTTCACTGAAGACGCCTATGCCTTTAGCATACCCCAGAAGTAACCAAGTGTTCAGATCTGACTAGCATGCCACCTACTCTACATGCTTATGTTGTTAAATCTAGTTTTAGATGTTATTCAACCAGTCCCTTAGCACTCAGGCGTAATGGATGGTGTGTCATCTTGTTGGAACTCTGGGTGACTTTCCCTAGCCCATCAAGTGTGAGGATTAATTGGTCAAACACGTATGTTTTCAGACCTCCTGCCAACCATGTAGTGAAGGGGACAAACCTATAAATAGGCTGTTAAGGTATTGTGTATGTGAGGTGCTCTGATCCTCACAGGAGGAACACCTAACTTAGTTTTAAGGGGCTCTGGAAGGTTTCCCAGAAGAAATTTTTTTTAATTTCTTATTTTGAAATATTTTCAGATTTATGAAAATTTGCAAGAATAGAATTCTCATATATCCTTCACCCAAATGTTACCATTTTACCATATATCATTTATTTACTTATTCTCTCTCTACGTATATCTCTATATATTTGTATCTGTATTTTTATCTATATCTGTATGTATACACATATATGTATAGAGAACACATACAGATACATACATAACTTTTTTCCTGAGAGTAAGTTGCAGACATGGTTACCCTTTACTCTTAAGTACTTCATTGTGTATTTAAAAAGGTTTGGGGGAGGCATTCTCTTACATAACCACAGTACAATGATCAAAACCAAAAAATCAACATTGATATCCTATTATCTAATCTGAAGACCTTATTCAAGTTCTGCCAATTGTCCTAATCATGCTCTTTATAGAAAACCGTCATCATCATCGTCATCCTCATCTGCATCATCATCATTGTCCAGGATCCAATCCACGATCACCTGTTGCACTTAGTTGTCATGAGAGAAGGTGAGTTTAACCTGAGCTTGAAAGGTAAGAATGAGTTGACTGGGAAAGGGGAAAGGTGTTCCAAGCACAAGAAACAGCAATTGAGAGCTCATGGGGAATTTCATAGAGTGCAAAGGGGAAAGGGATGAGGGGAGGAGTGGGAGTGGTGAGAACTGAGGCTGGAGAGAGGCATGGGTCTGGTCATGCCGATCCTTGTATAGCATGCTAAGGTGTGTAAACTTATCCTGAGGATGGATGACCACATAAAGGCAATGTGTTAGTTTTTCTCCATGTGCCCACCTCCCTCTGCCCAATCTATTCTCTGTTCTTCTCTGTGTCCTCGGAGGCTGACCTCTATGGACTGGTCATTCGGGCTCCCTTGTCCTTTGGCTTCTGACTGGACTTAACCAATGGGTGGCAGAGGCAGGAGATCAGAGGATAGGACGAGAGGTCCCGGTATTTATTCCCCAGGCCCCTCTGTGGTTTGACAGTAGCTGCATTTTACGTTATAGCTCCTGTTGGGTGGCTCCTCTTCCATGACTCCAAGATATCTCTGGCTTCTACTAAAACCATTCTCTCCCCTCACTCCTTTAGGCCTAGGAATGGTAAGAGCTTCCCATTGTAGCTAGTCCCTGGGCACTTCACTATCTCTTGCTCTTTGCCCACACATCTGCAAATATCCTTTTATTATACTCTCCTAATTAAACCATTACATCTTTTTCCATCTTTCTCCTGCCAGGACTCAGTCTAATACAAGTAATAGCAAAAGTAATAAAGAATATGATTTTTAAAAACCTAACTAGGTTCAAAGTCCAAAACTAAATGGATATGAAAACAACTGTCAAAATCTCACATTTCAAAAAATGTTTAAAAAGTACAAAATTTTAAATCATGGAGCTAATAGTATGGAATTAAGAAAAGTGGTAGGAAGCCAGTTTGTAACAAGTGTCTTGCCTTTATTGCTCCAAAAAGGCGACCTGCCAAGCCAGCCTGGGTCTTTGCAACCTCCCTGCCTAAGACAACTCTGTATGGCGGGGAGGGCCAGGTTTCTGGAGAGAAGAATTCATCTGAGGGGGGACGAGAGAGAAAAAACACCTTTTAGCAGCGAAAGCATAGTCCAATTCAAACCATTTTAAAATGACAGGGTTAATGAGTCCCCAAGTAGATATAACTAACAGGTCATTCTACTCCTGTCAGGAAAGGATGCACAACTGGGGCCAAGCAGTCGGCCTCAGGGAGGTGAGCAACTTCAGGGACAGATCAAAATCACTTCAAGTTTAGATCTGAGTCAGTTACAATGGAGGAATTGGGGAAACTCAAGCAGAGTGAGACTAAAGGCTTGTAGCCAAGTCAAAACCCTTAACAGATCTAGAAGCAAATGCCAGTTGAATTTGCAAGGCATATATAGAGGGTGGCCTGGGGAGTCGGAGCCTGCTCATCAAAGTGTCTGCTATCTGCCCAGAGCCAGCAAAATTGGTGTGTTTCATCATCTACCTCCTCTGGTCATTATTTTGTTTCCTTAAAGCCCCAGAAAATAATCTCACATGGCTGTTGGACTTGCAGGAACAATGGCCAGCTTCCTTTCATATTTCTTCTTTATTCCAAGCTCCTACAGCCAACCTCACATGTGGAAACAATAAGAGTTTGTTGTTGTCCATTCAGAAGGCTTTTTGTTTCCTGAAGTTCGCATAACCCTTGCTTTATCATACATAAATTAGACCCTTTCTTTTCTTCATCCCTTCTCTCAGCCTCTGATACCCCTCTCCTCTGCTAGAAGTACTCTTCAATAAGGAAGTGTCACTATATTTCCCTTTACAAAAATTCCCAACGTTTAACGCTGCTGGCATTTGTAACAAGCTTTCTTAGAGACGGCATCACAAATTCTTGGGACTAGCGGCTGCTTATGTAATAAGAGAGGAGATTGAGAATTCAGCCCCATAACTTGGGAGAGCATTCATTACCATTGGAATATTTGCAAATGAAATTGTTCTTCATGTTGCATCGGTCATCATTCCACTGGAACATGTAGAGGCCCCCAATGCCGGTGGGTGCTGATGGCTGATGGTACATGACCACGCAGACCTCGCTGCCGCAGGAAGGCTCATCCACGTACCAGTTCCTGTATAGGAAAGAGGTCAACAGTGAGGGCAACTAGAGAAAGCTACACCAGGACTTCAAAGCCTTTGTTTTTCCATCAAGTTCACTGAGCCATGAACTTAAGATTCTGCTTCAGAACACAATAGAAAGAGAGGGAGGAATTGCACTACTGCCAATACCACACGCCTTCTAATATGGACATCACAATCAATCATCTGACATGTGCCACAACCTCTTTGCAGGGAGGAATATATTACCAAACGATGTCTGCAAAGTAATTATGAGAAAAAGCAGCTAGCAGGGCGAGTCTGTACAATCTTATTTCTTTCTTGATTTTCGCTAACTGGGTTTTGTTTCTCTTTTTTTTTTTAGAAATCGGATGCTCTGAGAAAAGGCATGACATCTCATCCAGAGCTCACCCTGTCTCCATCTCCCCATGCTTTTCAATGGCCCTGACTGCCTTCCTAGCCCTGGGAGGTAGATGGAAAATTCAAGCACCTGAGCAAGACTTTCCAAAATGTAGATGCTGTCAAAGCAGGTGAGGGGCTGGGGACAAGAGCAAGAGGCCCACATGATCTTTTTCAGTTGTTTCCACTTATCAGGCTGATGAGCCCCTCCGTCAGCCTCCACTGCCAGATTTCTTGTCTCTGTCTCCCTGGCTCCTGGATGGGGTGCATTAGCAGCCTCAGCTCCACGATCCAGTGGTACTTGGAATTAAATGGTGCTGCCACCCAGTTGGATATGTGGGTGCCAGGTTGAGGCTCTGGATTCCATAGAGAATCTACATGCAGCGAGCACTCGCCCCGTATGGTGACTCAGGGCTGGGCTTTGTCATCTGTCTGGTTACCTATTTGAGCTGTTTCCTTCCGGTACTCAGATCTTGCCCTGATGCTCACATTATTTAGCTGAGCCCTGCTGCTCTAATTAGCTCTTGTCAGAGCCCATCCTTAGGAGACAGCTAAGAGGTCTCCTTGTAGCTCCTCAATATGGCTCTGCTTGAGTGCTATGTTGTCATCCATCAGAGGGAGGATCCTTTGCTGCACCCACTGAGTTGAATGCGCCTGGACAAGAGCTGAGCTTGCAACACTGCTTGTACACTATGCCTGGACAGCTGGGGACCCTGACTGGGGCTGGGCTCTGCACCTCATTAGTTACCTTCAGTCCATTTTCCAGCCCCATTGGTGGACCTCCTACTCTGACTTGCCTTGTTCTCACCACTGGCCTTGTGGTTTCATGTTATTTCACTTCACAGATGATAGAATGGATGGAATATTATGCCTGGCATCTAGTTTCTGGACTTGAGCCAGATTTCAGGCTCAGAACTCACTGATAGAAGGAGAGGTCAGGTTCCCAGGAGGAAGGACCCTGCAACACCATAGCGCATACACATGGTAATAATTTCCCCTGTTCTTTCAAAGAGACCTATGGCCATTTAGTTAAGTAACCATACACTGGGAAAGAGGACTCCAGATATTACAAGGACACTGTTGGACACAGGGTGCAAGTTACAATGATATCCAAAGACTTGAAGTGTCATCGGGGTTACCCATTCAAGTGGGAGCATATTGAGGCTAGATATTAAATGGAGTTCTGGCCCAGGACCAGCTCACAGTGGGACCCAACCAGTGGTCATTCCCCAATCCCCAAATATATGAATTGAAAGCCTATGGAGTAAGATCTATAATAGTGAAGAAGGTCAAGTGGAAACCTCTGAAACTGCAGTCTTCCCCACCCTCTCCAAGATAGCAAGTAAAAAACACTGTCTTATCCAGGGGAAGATGATAGAAAGTAGTGCCAACTTTAAACACCTAGAGAATGCAAGGGTGGTATTTCCTATTATTTCTGTACTTAATTCACTAGTCTGACTTCTGCAAAAACCAGGCAGATCCTGAAGGATGATACTGGAACAGTAAAACTCAACCAAGTAAAAGCCTCAGTTGCAGCTGCTATGCCATATGTGGCACCTTTGCTAGAGCAGTTAACATGTCCTGAGGTACCTAGTATGCAGATCTGGTGAACACATTTTTTTCCATCTGTATCAGAAAGAGAATCTGAAACAGTTTGCATTCATTTGGAATGGACAACAGTATACATTTATGATCTTGCCTTAAAATTGTATTCATTTTCTTACTCTCTGTCATAAGGTGGTGTGAAGAGACCTGGACTGCCTAGATATCTTGCAGAAAATCACACTGGTTCATTATATTGCTGACGTCATGCTAATTGAACCAGATGAGCAAGAAGTGGCTAGCACGTTGGAGGCCTTAGTGAGACTCATGTGCTCCAACAGTTGGAGAGAAACCCTATGAAGATTCAGGGGCCTGTCACTTCATGAATATGTGTAGGTGTCTAGTGATCTAGGGAATGCCTGAGCATCCCTTTCAAATTAAAGGACATTTTGCAATGATTTGAAGAAGGAAGCACAGCACCTAGTAGGCCTCCTTGGGTTCTACAGGTAGCATATTTCACACTCTGGGAATACTGCTCTGGCCCATAAACCAGCTGACATGAAAGACAGCCAGCTTTGAGTGGGGTCCAGAGCAGAAAGGACTCTGAAGCAAGTCTAGGCAGTGGGGCAAGCAGACTCGCCCCTTAGGTCATATTATCCAGCAGACCCTATTATTAGAGGTATCAGTAGTGGGAAAAACAATGCTATATAGAACTTGTGACAAGCCCCAATGAGAGAATCACAATACAGACCCTCAAGATTCTATAGCAAGGCCATGTAATTTGTAGCTGAGAAATAATCATCTTTTGCAAAACAACTCCTGGCTTGCTATTAGGCAAGGAGCACCAAGAGACCATGCAATCCAACTTGCCCATCATGAATGAAGTACGTCAGGCACACCCTGTCATAGATTGGGCAGCCTAGAATCAATCCATTATAATACGGAAGAGATATATACAGGACAAAAGGGCAGAGGATGAGTAGGTAGAGCAGACTGCCATGACATCTACCACTGTCATACCAGAGCCTTTTGCTCAGCTGACACCTATGACTGCATAAGGGAATTCCTTATGACTAGCTGACAGAGGCAGCCTGAGCTTGGTTTGTGGAGAGGTCAGCCAAGTATGGGAGTACAACTCCAAATGGACAACAGCTGCACTGCAGCACCACTCAGAGGTGGCTTTGAAAGGTCAAGTGGTAAGGGGACGTCCTCCCAATGGCCAGAGCTTAACTGGTGTACCTAGTTAACCACTTTGGGAAGAGAAGTTATAGGAAGTTAGAATATACAAGGACTCAGGGGTAAGGCAAAGATCTTGGCCAGCTGATCAGGAAGAAAAAAGTCTTTCCAAGAGGAGAAAGAGTGGCAGATTGGGGACAAGGCACTCTTGGACAGAGTCACGTGAATAGACATTTGGGAGTAGGCATAAAGTACGAGACTCTGTCACCTGTCAAGGCCCACCAGAAAGCATCTAGCACAGAAGAGGCCCTAAAGGGAGAGAAAACGACTCAGCCAGTTGATGTCAGCCAGCCTGTTATCAGCAGCCCCAGTGCTGGCACAATAGATACGTACCATGGTGGCAGGGATGGAGGCTACGCATGGGCTCGACAGTATCGGGTCACATTCACCAAGGCTGATCTAGCTACTGCCAAACCTCCAACCTGCCAGCAACAGAGAACGACACTAAGTCCCTGAAAGAGCACCAACCCTGGGAGACCAGCCTGGCACTTGGTGTCAAGTTGGCTACACTGGACTCCTTCCATCCTGAAAGGGGCAATGATTCATTCCGACAGGAATAGACACACAATCTGGGTATGGGTTTGCCTTTCCTGCCTCAGGACCTTAGTGAGCACCACTATCTGAAGGCTTATACAGTATTTGATCTACTAGCAAAAGATCCCATATAATATCTCATCAGACCAAGGGATCTACTTTATAGCAAAGGAGGTATGGAAGAAGGCACCTGGCCATGAGATTTGCTAGTCATATCACGTATTGCACCATCCTGACGCTGCCAGCCTGACAGAGTGATGGAAGAGCTTGTTAAAAACACAGCTGAAGCATTAGTTTAGAGGCTGCTTTGTGAGGACAGGGCATCATCCTCCAAGATGCAGTGTACACTTTGAATCAACGAACTTTATACCATCCTGTGTCCCCAAGAGTAAGAATATATGTGTCTGGGAGCCAAATGGTGGAAACAGGAGTAGCCCCGCTTACCATCATTGGTAGTAACCCACTTGGGGAATTTGTGCTTCTTGTCTCTGCAACGCTGGTCCTTGTGAATTTAGAGGTCCTGGTACTCAAAGGGGGAACACTTTCCCCAGAAGACACTGCAAGAGTCTTATTGAACTATGAGCTATGGCTGCCACTTGGGCACTCTGGGATGCCTGTGTCCAGGGACCAGCAGGCAAGAAGAGGAGTCATTATCTTGGCAGGAGGCAACTGACCCTAACCATGAGGAGGAGGCAGGTCTGCTGTTATGCATTATGGGCAGGGAGAAATATGTTTGGCACACAGATTATCTCCTTGGGTGCCTGTTGGTACTTACGTATCCAATTTTGATGGTAAATGGAAATGTGCCATCGCTCCAGCCTGAGAAGTGCAAAGTGACTAGGGCCTCACACTCCTCAGGGATGAGGGTCTGGGTCCTGCCACAAGGCTCCCCGAGCAGATGGTAAGGGAACTGGAGAGTAGAGGAGGGAAGTCAATAAGTATCAGTTGTGGCCCCGGGACCAGCTGCAGTGGTGGGGAGCGTAGTTCATCTTATTAACCTTCCTCTAAAAATTTCTGCTGTGAAAATCCTGGAGAAGGTACTGCTGGAACTTAGATGAATATGTGGATCTAACTATCATAATGGTGGACTTTGATAGATGCTGACATGCTGTCTTAAATGTAATGGGTAAAAAAGATATATTTTAATCTTCATTCTTTTGATTGATAATAAGTTTAAACTCTTTTTCCCTATGATTGTTTACCAGTTAGATTTTCTATTTTATGAACTGTCTGCTCAGGTCTTCTGCCTTTTTGTCTTTTGGGGTTTTACTGACTTATATAAACTCTTTATCATAAAAAGATACTATTTGTTAAACTTATTACAACAATTTTCCATGTTATGTCTGCCTTATAATTTCATATTTTTTGACGTTTGTCCAGATCACTGGATTTCTTAGGGGGGTACGATGGCAATGCCATGGTGCCAGGGTGGGGTGTAAAATGAGTGAGTCCTGATGCTTTGGTTCAGCAGGGTCCCACAAACTGCAGCTTTCCTTAAGTCCTCTCTTGGCCAGTCCATAGAATTATATCTTGGCTCTGATTTCTTGCCCATCCTCATGATTCCTTGTGGTCTGGAGACCTATCTTGAGTCTTAGCCACACAGACCTTCAATGTCTCACTGGGGTTCTAGTCCAAAAAGCCAGACAGCCAGAACCACTGACTTGAAGCATCACTTGCCATTGAAACAATGCTTCTGGGCCACACCCTCCTGAACAGAGCTCTTTGGCCATGAGTTGGGCCCAGACCAAGGCTGACTCACCACCTTCACCACACTGCTCTGGTCAGTGCTGTTCCGGTTCTGCTAGCCCCTCAGGACTCTCCTGGCTAGGCCTTCTGACCTAGCACCCGGATCCAGCCTGCCTCTTTTCCGAGTGACGTCAAGTGAGTTAGCCACTGTGGGTTCCACACACTTACCTGAATGTGGATGTGCTGCCATCCGTCCAAGCATAAAGGTCCTGGCAGACTGTGCTATTGCTTTGTTTCTCCTCGCGCCTCCTGAGCCCAATCCAGAAATCGCCATCAGACGCCAGGAGGTTTTCAATGAACTTTTCTATCAGTCTCTGTTCATCTTCAGACTCGATGCTGACCAACTGGCCCCCATCCCTCCGGCAGGCTGCTCTGGCTTCCTCAAAGTTCAGTCTTCGAGAAGCATCATGGAAGTAAATGACTTTATAACAAGGCCTCTGTGTCCCTCCCCGGCAGACCAGCTGCCCTAGAGAAAAAAGAAGCCAATCTATTTCAGTGTCCCCCAAAGAATACCAGGGCAGGCATGCTGGGAGGCATCTGAACAAGGTGCTCCCTGAGCAGGAACCCTGATGACTCCGCAGTGGACTGTTACAAAGTCGGTCAGGGTTCTCTGAGCAAATTAATACCCCTTCCAGCATGGAGACGCTGTGATTTTAACCATATCGTGCTGGGACTCCACGTTTTGTTTGTTCCGTTACAGATTCTCGTAAAGCAGACATTTCTGACTATCCTTTAAAAGAGAGATGGATGAAGATTTAAGGTTTCACTTAAAGGCACAAGAACATTTATGCCTTCAGGGAGTCTCAGGGGATAGCATGGCTTAAATGAGTTATCTCTGCTGTTTCCTTCAGGGGAGAGAGGCATTCTGAAGTTGGGCTGGGCTCCTCAACCCTGGAACCCTCTGCCTGTGTAGCAGGCCCGAGAATTCACCCAGTCTATGGGATAAACAGAAGCTAAAAGCACCAGATCTTTGGGGTTTTCTGCTACTGATCTTGCCTGAAGACAACAATTATCTCATTGAATTCTCATAGTAATCCCCTGATGTAGATATTGTTTATGCCCCATTTTACAAATGAGAAAACTGAGGCTCAGAGAAATTCAGTAATTTGGCTAAGGTCATACAGCTATCGGTAGCATTGCCTGAGTCAGAACCCAGATCTAATTACACAGTCATGCTGGTAACCACTGAACGATATTGCCCCCTCCTCACTCCACCGCAGGCTTGGAGCCCATGTAATGTGTCTCGTCTGACTGACTGAAAACCATCTCAGACAAGTGGCTGGGATTCTAATGAGGAGCAAATAACGAATCATTTACCAGTACACACCCCACTAGCTTGGGTCCGACTGCCTGTAGTCTTGCTGTACCCAAAACATTAGCCTCATCACTCCTTTATTCATTAGTTTTTTCTTTTCTTTTTTTTTGAGGAAGATTGGCCCTGAGCTAACATCTATGCCTATCCTCTTCTATTTTATATGTGAGACACCTGCCACAGCATGGCTTGATAAGCGGTGCACAGGTCTGCATCCAGGATCTCAACTGGAGAACCCCAGGCTGCCAAAGCGGAGCGTGAGAACTTAACCACTATGCCGCGGGGCCAGCCCACCATTACTCCTTTATTCAGTCAACATGTATTGAGGGTTCCCTCTCTGCCTGGTGCTGTGCTAGGTGCTGGGAATACAGAAACAAATGCCAGTTCCTAGCCCGCGGGAGCACCCAGTATAGGTTTCTGGATCCAGATGTAGAAAGCGAAAATCAAATTTCAACAAGGGCAATCCCTTGCAATGGAGAGCTAAATTGTGGGCTGTGGGTGTGAACTGCTGCCACACAGCAAGGGACAAAGGATTTTGGTTTGGAAGCCTCATCTCAGTCCTCATGGAATGTTCTTATTTTCCTAACTTGTTTTGCAGCTGTTCAGGGAGCCGGATCGCATTCATTATTCCCAATACTGTCCAGAATACAGGGCAAAAGGCCACAGACGGCTAACTGCATTTTCAGTGCTAAATGGGAACAAAGCACATACAGATAAACCAGAAAGCTCATGTGAATTCTTGTTTTCCGTTTCTTTTTTCATCACTTTTGTAAAAGAATTCTCCATAAGCAACAAGTTCTAAGAGTTTTGCATCTTCTCTCTTCCTCTGTCATTCTTCTGCTACTGCTAAATAGAGAAACTCTAACAGGACTGGTCCATCAGCAAATTAGGAGGCCTCGAAAGAGAGACATTCTCACTAAAGAGGTGTTCCAGAGAGACTGGGGACCACTGGCCAGAGAGGTTGTGGCTGGGATGCTGCCTAAGCAAAATCCTGGGCAAGCCCAGCTTCTGTGTGTCCTTAAAATGGCTCCAAATGAGGCAGCAGAGGAAAAACAAATGAGCTCCAGGAACCCCCAACCTGGTCACCTCCAGGAACCCCCAACCTCGCCACCAGAAAAAAAAGCTGGAGTTAAATTTACTGGCAGTCCCCACTTTTCCACCGTTGGATTATCCAGAGAAAACATCACACCTTCAACGAGTTTCCTGTATAGCCCAGCCTGGTCACACACCCCAAGTCAGCGGGTGAGTGCCAGAGAGAGCCAGACTGGAAGGTGGCCCGAGGGCGCATCTGGTTCCCCAGCCTTCAGGAAGTGTCTCTCTTCTCATTTGCAGGAAAGGGAAGGGAGGGCGGGACTTCTGTTCCCCACTACCGAGGACAGATCCCATACAGCCCTAACCCAAACAGCTTAACTCAGTTAACTTCTCCTTTGGCCGCCCGGCACCCCACCCCATCCTGAAACCAACTTCAGATCCTTCAAACAGCTTCGCAAGCACGGATAGGAGTGGAGGTTTTCATTCTCCATCCCTCTTGCCAATCTGTCGCCTGCGAAGGGGACCCGGGAAAGGGGCACGGACATTCTCTCCCCTCCCCCGACATGCAGAACAAATGGAAGAGGCAAGAAGCCAGAGCACTGTACCTCCTGTGACATCCGAGTCCGAGGTTGCAGTGACACGACGGGAGGAAGGAAGCAGAGAGTCATTCCCCAGTCAGGCGGGGCGTGTGCCGCGCTAACTAGGCTTCTTTCCGATCTCTAAGCGCTCTTATTCCAGCCATCCTCCCCCCAGAAGAGCCCAGGAGTAACAGGCTGGGTTCCCACGGCGCAGTCGATACAGAACCCCTACAGTACCCGCCGTCTCCGAGGATAGGCGAACCTTCCGGTGGGCAGGACAAGGGAGTGGGTGAGCCCGCCCTGCGTGGGGGTCCCGGGGGCTATTGCACCACATACAAGGGCCGAGGGGGCGCCTACTGGCGCAGATTTGCTCACTGCCCCACTTCCCCCCGGATTCCTGTAACCCTGGGAGGGGAACGGGCTTCGAGCGTTCCAGGATACGCAGGGAACCGGCGCTGGTCTCAGCCGCGGGACGATTGCTCCCCTGGAAGCAGGGGGCGCCGGAGGGCTGAGTCCATTAGTGAGGTGGGGGCGCCTTCCCCCACCCAATCCGCAGAGAGCCAGAGAAGAGGCACGGCGGCCCTGAAGACGGTCAGCAGAAGCTGGGGTGCAGTGGGTGCAGCGTCCGAGTCCCCCCAGGAAGCAGCCCCCGCCCCGGCACGCGCACTCACCGCTTAGCAGGCGCCCCGTCGCTCCCCCGGGCCCCGCCAGCAGCACCGCCAGCAGCATGGCCTGCAGCGCCGCCCCTGGCTGCATGGCCCGGCTCGGGTGCGCCCTCGGACACCCGGGTGCTACGGCGGTGGAGCGGGCGGCCCGGCGGCGGCGTGCACGACAACTGCAACCGCGGCAGCAGCATCTCCCGAGGACCGACGGACCTGGCACCCGGAGGAGGCGGGGAGGGCGCGGAGCCAGCCAGTCGCCCCTCCGCCCCCTGGGACGTCACTGCGGGGAGGGCTGCCCCGCCGGTTGGCCCGCTTCCGATGGCCTCCTCCCGCGCGCTCGGCGCCAGACACCAGTCCCGCTCGAAGGGGAGCGAGCAGAGGAGCGGAGCCAGCTCCCTGCCCCATTCCGAGCTTCCCAGAGAGATCTTGCATTTGCCTAGGGCTCAGGGCCGAGGAAAAGTCCGGTTTGGCTTCTCTGAAATCTGATGAAGAGAGCACTGTGGCTAAAAACAGGACCGCATCTCACCCCTCCCCTCGGGGGAATAGCCAAATTTATCCAGCGTCCCTAGGCTCTGCAGTGCGGGCCGACGGGAGAGGCAAGACCTGAGACCTACCCGGGCCTCGGTTGGTTGAGTCCAGGCGCTCAGGGCTTCCTTCACCTGAGAAAGAAATGGAGGATGCAGAGAACAGATGCTCAAGTAGGCAGTGTGCCCACTGGCCAGGCAAGTGATGGGACAGCTGGATAGTGTTCGGAGGAGGCTAAGTTGGAGTTCTGGCTGAGAGGACAGTAGCTCTACCCGAAGCCAAAGGGTGTCCCTGAACTCAGCAAGGAAATAATGCTGCCTTTTGCAGGGCACATGTTGGGAGGCAAGGGTGATTGTTCAGCCTTGGACTGGCGGCAGAGGGAGATCCCACAGGAAAGAATGACCCCATTTCCTCTGGAAGTTTTCTGCACCAACCCAGCCCTCAATGTGTGCTGCTGCTTCTAAACTCCCACAATAGTTGTCTTTTACGTTTGCTTCTTAGAGTAAACAAAATATTTTCAAATATATTCAAATAATAAACTGAGCCTCCTGTTCAAAAACTAAGGTACTAAGTGGCAGACGGTGGGTCTGATTTTTCTTGCCTTTTCTTCCATTCCGTGCTCTTGTGAAGCACAGCGGAAGCCCCATCTGAGCCACTGACTTCTGGGTTTTGGTCTCAGCTTGAGCCACTGCAACTCCAGACAAACAGCCCTGAATACAGTCTGTGGGGATCTGTTTCAATGTGAGCTGATAATATGGGGAAGCTCAGCTACTGCTGCGTCCACAGGATGAGGACTGACCTTTATGGCAAGTTCATTTACAGCCCTTAATGTCCGAATGAGAATATCTCATGTGCAACATACATTCTTTCTAGAAATTCCTGATTATTAAAACAATCAAAGAGTGAGCTGCTATGGTGAAAAGAAGCACTTGAGTTGGCAACTGATATTGTGTTTCCAATCCTGCTTTTCTTCACTTAATGTACGCATGGCCTTTGACGTTTCTTTGCCTAAGTTTCAATTAATTCTTGGTAACACTAAAAGTTACTTTAAGAGTTTTGTGAAGGTTTGATAAGGCAAATAGATATGTAAGCGTGCAGATACTGGGCCCTTAATGTCAATTGCAAACGATTTATTTCCAATATTACAACATCTATTACAACTCAGAGAAGCTGTTACCTCGGCCCAAATAATTAAATTGTGCCCCGAGTTTTCCCTTTGATGCCCTGGCCCTTGGGCCAGATAGACTTTGTTAAGGTGTGCAGTTGACCTAAGGTGGTAGATTATGACAACAACCTCAATTCTTCACTCTACCCTGTCTCCACATCCTTTACCCTTGACTTTGCAGCTCCTCTTACTAAAGAGGCAGAGTGTATTTCTCCAAACACAGTCCTTGTTTTTGACCTGTGACTTGTTTGGCCAACAGAATGAGCCAGAAGTTTCTGACCCTCAACTGGAAAAAGCCTCACATGTTTTTGTTTGTTTTCTTGCTTCTCTGCCACTCTCTGAGAGGAACATGGCTCAGATATCCCACTGGTCCATGTACATCCCAAAGAAGATGTGTGGAGCAGAGCTCCCTCAGTGAGTCAACAGACATGGCGTGAGAAGCAGGCCTGCCTTGGTGCTGTAGCCTGAAGCAGAGCTGTCTGGCCAAGCCTAGATCAGCCAACCCCCCAGCCAACCTACAGGTGGGTGAGCACCAAGAACTGTTGCTTTAGGTCACTTTGTCATGGAGTATTGTTGCAGCAACACATAACCATGACGCCTGGAAATGCGGAGGGGTGTCACCAGGGGAAGGCTGGTTGCCAAGAAAGCTCACAAAGTGGAATTTTTCTTGGTGAAATTGTCTTGGTCCAGGGCCCAATCCTTCGTTTGACAAGCTCAAACTCAATCTAAGAGACTAATATATTTACACATTGAGAAATGTAATCATCAGGTAAACCAGTGTTTACATTGGTCTGTTGAGCATATACTTTGCCTCTGGGCAGGAGAATATTTCTCAGTGAGCATGGAATCAGAACAAAGGGAATTAGTTAGATGATTTGAAAGTTTAGGCTTTGATAGCCTTCTATATCCATCTTCACAACAGAGACCTATCTGTCTGGCAGACAAACACATCACTCTGCTAGCATTTCTTTTATTTTTAAGAGGGCTGAGATAAGATTGTCAATTTACAACTTTCTGAATTTCCCTTTTCTAGGCCTGCCTTTCTTCTTCAAAATAAGTACTCTTCAAAATACTTTTCTCCAAATGGTGTTGTGGCAGAAACTGCTGGTCGTCCACTAATATCCATTCTCCACTTCTGTTAGCCATAGAGTCCTGAATTTTAACTAGGCGGATGACCCCCTATTTAAAGACTGTTTCCCAGCCTCCCTTGCAGGTGTGTCCCTGTGATTAAGTTCTGATCAATGGGTCATCATTCCTTTCTCAGCACTGTGGAGTGGGAGCTGCATCTTACGGAGGTGCTGTCCAGGAGTTGTAGGTAGAGGCCAAGAGCGAAGGGAATAGTGGTCCTAGATAGCGCTGTGAGCACTGGAGCAGAGTGTACAACCCTGAGTAGGACTGCCAGTTGGAAAATGCAGAAGGGACAAATACTTAACCTTCTCTTTTCCAATATATACCAAGGGGAATGACCTTTGAAAGTGAGGGAGGTTGGCGCTGGGATTATGCACATCTGTGTAAGACAGAGGAATGCTAAGCCAGCTATTCACAGAAGTAGAAGCAATTGATTTCTGACTTCAGACGTTTTCCAGAGACTGAATAAACCAAATTTTGGCAAATAGGTTTTTTTTTTTTTTACAGCAAGAAGACTTTAAAGTTTTCAGGATTACCCTTTCATCCCTATTTCCGTATTAATTGTTTTTACGGGTGGTCTACAAGTTGGGGCATGTAAAGCCCCTGTTTCTTGTTTATCTGACATTCATAATATAGATTAAATGTAGCAATTTTGGAAATATCCTTCAAATGAAAATGAGATAAATAGGAGTTTGAGAATGTGTAAGATGAGAAAGATGATAATTGTGTGGTGTCAAATACAGTAGTGTCCAATAAGTAAAATAGACACAAGTATTCAATAACTGGTAAAATTCCTATGAATACTGCATCTTTAGCTTTTATTTCTTTGTCTATTTTAACTAAGTGATCCCAGCGATCCTGCTGTAAGAGCAGGCTGTTTCAAAAGTGAAGATCTAAGAGAGCCATCCTCTACCATGTGTCAATCAAATTAGTCCAAGGCTTTGACTTCTTCTTGTTCTTCTTTGTCAGACTCTGATATCACTTTCCTGTTGGCAGTAACATGAACAGTTTCAAAACACAGAACTCTGTAGTTGTGAACAGAATGTAGCATGAAAACAACTGGTGAATGTTTCCCCAATTAGATTTACTGTCTTGGATACTGACTATGCATTAGATTTGCAACCAAGTATAAACTTACACGTGGGAGGAGTGGTCATTCTACTGTGAAGTGTGATTTGAAGGGCATGGGAGAAGACCTCCTAACCCTAAATATATTTGGCTCGCCCAAGAGTCAAACTTCCGAGATTTCATCATTGGTAATTGATTTTTTTGGATTACCCATTGTTCCTTCTAGTCAGCTCTCTTTCAAAATGCAAATATTCCTGGGGTGGATAGCAAACATATTGCTACTAAAGCCTTACTATGTACACACTTTCTAGTTCTTTCCTTCTGATACAAGGGGCCTTGGATTATCCTAAGATCTGTTGGAGGAAGGGTGTATCTGTATATGTAGGGGGGTTTTTGACAGAAAAGGATGGAGACAGGAAAAAGAGGGAAAAATTAAAGTATTTTACAATTGTGTCTAAAATATTTCAAAATTTAAAAAAGTTTATAAATTAATGTACAGTATAAAAACATCACTTTCTAAATTCGCTAATACTGAATTACGTGATGTTTTTGAACTAAAATTTTTTTTGTTACAAATATTTTCTGAGTTCCTACATATAGGCAGTGTGCTAGGCACTTTGGGTGATCCAGTTTCTCATGGAGCTTACAATATAGTCATAAATAAGTCAAAAATATGCAAAATGTTAAATAAGAGATAAGGAGTTGAACAATTATAAAATATGGGCACAAAGTAGTACACGACTAATTGCCAAAAGAATGCTACAGACAGTATACAACTGTACTGTTGTATACAACTGTGTAAGAAGCTCAGAGGAAGACGATGTCACAGTGAAAGGGAATGAAATTCAAGGCTTCAGGACGGAGGAGGGAGAATGGGCAAGCTGATGAACAAAAGGAATTAAGTAAGCATTTAAATCGTTATGGGAATTATTTGTTCAAACTGTGAAATAATGTTTTACTCTTAGGTGGATCCACATAGATAGTAGCAGGAATGTTCTGATCATTCCTGTAAAAATGTGCACAGAAATCTAAGGCACCCAGACACAGCTCTTCCTGCTCTTCAAGTAGCAGTCTCCATCTATTGTTTGAATCAGATAAGCGAATCTTTCGGTTTGACTGTTTGCTCTACCCTAGGAAGCTAAGTCCTATGATCTGGCTAAAAAGCAAGAAGTTAAGTTGCTGAGCGTTGTGTAGACAATATAGCCAGGTGCTTAAATGATCTTTCCATTTTTTCCAGAAGTTTTTAAAATTACTATAGACATATTCATTTTTCTTTAATAGCATTTGATAAATTTAAAGGGAATCAGCCTCAATACCAATGAGATAAGAATAAAAATTCTATTACTTTCTGTTCTTCCCTGAATATAGTATGCAAATAAATATTTGTCAAATTAATGTTGAGTTAGCCACATTGGTTTTCAGTCTTAACATACAAATGGAGAGATTTTTTTATTAGGGGTTCTTTAATGATTAATTGGTGATAGCTGGTTTTCTTTAAACTCTTCTGGACCATGTGCCTGGTCCTGCTCTAACATTATTCCAGGGATAAGGCCCAGCACTGTGGGGCTAAAGCCCTTGCTACATGAATTTAGGTTTAGCAACCTTAGGCATGCCGTTGGTGGTATCAGAGCTGATAATCTAGGAGATCTGCTGATTTGCTGAAGATGTGGGGCTAGGTGTGGGGAGGGGAGAGGGGAGCTGAGAGGGCACGATGGCAGGTGAATACAAGAACCCAAGCTGAGAAAGAAGTGGGAGAGAATGTGTACAGAGATTCAAGGTTGATCTACTCTCTTGTTTGCACCAACCTATGCTTGTATATTGCACAGATATGCAAGGGGCACACAGGCTTTAACGTAGAGGAAGAGAAAGTTTATTCAAGGCAAGAAATCTCTAGAATGCTGGGAGAGTTTTAAGAAGATTTGAGGGTGGGAGGTAAAGTGAGTAAGAAAAAAGAAATGCTTTTTTATGGGGGAACTAGAAAGGTGAGAAGCTTTTGACAGAAGTAAACTTACTTTGCTTTGTGTATTTTGGCCTTTGGTTTATAAGGAAGGGAAACCAGTTCTTTCTGAAAGAACAAGACAAAACAAAACAAAATATAAATCAAAAAGGAAAATTTTTACTTCTTGCGTGGGATGAAATTTACTTACTTGAAAAAAAATGAGGTAAAATTATCAGAGTTTAGACAGACTAGCTTCTTAAATCTGGAGACTGTGGGGTCGGAAATGTTCCAGATTAGGGAATTTGGGGTTCATTGAGGAGAGTGTGTGTTTGTACATCCATAAGTTTACAGGGTGCTATTATTGTTTTTATTAAGCTTGTTTCTCTTCACTTAGCATTTGCTTTTGTATGATCTAAGCAAGATCAATCATTGTAAAATAAATATAAGCACTGTTAATACCCCATATTAATATCCTATAGCTTTACAGTATGTGACAATAAGCCCACTGACACTAACATGTCATTTCTATGCCAGCAGAACTGCACACTCTGGAGATAGCTTTGGTTTATCAAGGACTGCCAAATTATCTGATGTTTATACACCCTGCCCATCTGCAGCACATAGAAGCCTCTAGACCCTGGGTATCTAGATTTAGGAGGTCAATCTATAAAACGTCTGAGAATTTGCCATAGTTCACCCCCCAACACATAGATTTATCTGAATGTCTCACTGTCAGTCTCACCGAGATCCTTTCTTCTCTTTGTTTTCTTAAGAGTTGGAGAATCTCATTTCTTGTTTTAGCCTGTTTAAATGAAAAAAAAAAAAACAAGGATGTCTTTTTTTTTTTTGTTGAGGCAGATTTGCTCTGAGCCAACATCTGTTGCCAATCCTCCTCTTTTTTTTGCCCGAGAGTTAACATCTGTGCCAATCTTCCTCCACTTTATATGTGGGTTGCCACCACAGCGTGGCTTGACAGTGGTGTAGGTCTGCACCTGGGATCCGAACCTGCAAACCTGGGCTGCTGAAGTGCAGTGCACTGGACTTAACCACTACGTCACGGGGCTGGACCTAAGTATGAGTCTTCTGACTTAATAATAAAGCATTGTGCCTATGGAGGGTAGAAGTTTTTCATTTTGCTTCTTGTATTTTTTGGCAGAATTTTAAAATATTTTTTCCAAGATAAATTTATACTTTTCATTTGTAACACAATCCAGTTTTTATTCCAGAGGATGCTCCTTTACAAAATAATTTTATTTTGATCCTAAATGGAAGGGATTTTTCTTGCCCATCTAATAATAATTAACTTTTATTAAGACTTTACTACATGAACTATGCCAAGCACTTTATCGCAAGAACTTCAACATAGTCCAGAAGTTTGACATTACTATCATCTCGTTTTACAGATGAGGAATCTGAAGCTTTCTAAGGTTAAATGATTTATAAGCTATAAAGGGGCAGAACTGGATTTGATATCAGGTCTATTTCACAACAAAGCACAAGTGATTGACCACCACACTAAATTGCCATTAAATGGTAGCAGGATACCACATCAGCAAGCTCCAATAGCGTGCCACCACCTCAGTCCATGACAGGAGGGCTCTTGGCATCTTGAATATGGAACAGAGCCTTATCCTCTCATCTCTCTTCTGTCTTATGTATTGAGATAAGCACATTTTCAGGTAAGTTTTCCTAAGTGTAAAAAGCTAATCTAGTGCAAGCATTAAGATTTATCAAGATACAGACCATATAAAAAGAGGTAAATATAGGTACAATTTTTTTTTTCATAGAATCCAGTTGTTCAGTTTTGAAAATAGCCAGGTAGAAAATCACATGAGTATTTGGGAACAAAAGAAAAACCTGAGAATCTGACAAATAAAACTTGTAGCTTTGAATGGCCAAATAAAATGAAAGAAGTTCTGTTTAGATCAAGGACAGAAGCAAGAAATAACTGAGAACCAACACAGTTTGTCATAGGCAAGTAAAAATTCTGAGTCATCCATCCATCCATCTATTCAAATTTATTGAGATCTGCACTGTTTTCCTAGGCCTGTAACAAAGTATCATAACTGGGTAGCTTAAAACAATAGATATTTATTGTCTCACAGTTCTGGAGGGTAGAAGTCCAAAATCAAGGTGTCCGACAGGACCTGCTCCCTCTGACCTGTGGGGGAATCCTTCTTGCCTCTTCCTTCCTACCTTCTGGGGGTTTGCTGGCAGTCTGTGGCGTTCCTTGGCTGGCAGCCATGTTATTCCATTCTCTGCCGTTGTTGTCACATTGCTTTCTCTCTGTGTGTTTCTGTCTTCACATGGCCTTCTTATAAAGACACGGGTCCTATTGCGTTAGGGGCCCACTCTACTCCAGGATTAGCTTCCTAACTAATTTCATCTGTAATGACTCTATTTCCAAGTAAGGTCATATTTTGATGTACTGGGGGTTAGGACTTCAACATATCTTTCTTTGAGGGACACATTTCAATCCTTAACGAGCACCTACCATGTAACATTACTGTTCTATGGGCTGAACAAAACACAGTTTGTGCCTGCAAGGTGATTTCAGGCTTGTGGAGAAAAGACAAGTAAATAGTTTAGAACGTGCTATGATGGGGTTAGTATAGGGTGCAATTAGAACCCTGAAAGGGACCATTAATTCAGACTAGGGTGTGTATGTATCTGTGGGGGGCACTTAGAGAAGACGTCCTAGACCAGGTAATGTCCAAGCTCAGACCTGGAAGTGGCAGTCACCAGATAACCACGGAGACAGGATGGGAAAGAAAGCTTTTGAGGCAGAGGAAACAGTGTGCAAAGCCTTAGAGGCTGCTGCATCGCTGAGTCATTCCTCAGGTGGATTCTTCAGTCTCGAGGCCTGAAGAGAAGCTGCAGACCTCAGGCATGCTCCACTGCGACTCGAGTGGAGGAGCCTGTGCTGGGGCAGAGGAACCAGCCACTGGGCCAGGTACGCTGTGCCTTGGCTTTGCATCATTCTGTTCAAGTTGTATCAATCCTGCATTTTAAGAACCTTCAAAGTTTGAATTTTATTTATTTGGGGACAAGATTTCTAGTTTTTACTTGAATTTTAGGCATCATATATCACAGTTATTGAAAGAAAAAAATATTCAGGGTACTTTTAGAATCAAGCTAAGTTTCACAATACCTGTCAACTTGCTATGGATTGAACAAAATAATGTCTGTAGATAAAGACCGGGGATATTTTCAGTGTAGGTATTCAATGTTAGTTTCCTTCCAACTTTTCCATTACGCATGTACTCACTTGGAATTAATTGCTCTCATCCTGTGATTCCATAGCACTTTATTCCTTTATGATGGCATTGATCTTACTCTCTCTGCTCTATCCCACAGTTGCTACCATGGCTCTTTCAGAGTCTTACTCATCTTTTTATCTTTTCTTAGAGCTTAGCACTGCCTTGTATATGAGAATCAATGAATTTCTATTGAATTGAATTGGGTCATGATGTATGAATGAAGTCATTACACTGTCTAATATATAACTATTAGCCCAAGCAAAAAAGAAAATTTTCTAAAAGCAAAATCGAACAGTGGGTAAGTTTAGTTCTTAAAATTCCCTATGAACAAAACGATGTGATTATTTTCTGTGTAACTACTAGGTAGCCATTGGCAAGTTATATTGCCCTAAGACTTCCAATATAAAAAAAGGACAAATATTTAGTTACGAGATTCTAAAATAATAGTAGAAGAAAAAGTTTGTTCATTTTTAAAGATTTGCACCCGAGCTAACAACTGTCGCCAATCTTTTTTTTTTTTCCTTCTGCTTTTTATCCCCAATTTCCCCCAGCACATAGTTGTAGGTCCTTCTAGTTGTGGCATGTGGGATGCTGCCTCAGCATGGTCTAATGAGCAGTGCCATGTCCGCACCCAGGATCTGAACTGGCAAAACCCTGGGCTGCCGAAGCAGAGCGCATGAACTCAACTACCCGGCCATGGGGCCGGCCCCTCGTTCATTTTAAAATTTTGATTTCAAGTTCTTTTTTTTAATTTTTTTTTTTTTTTTGAAGAAGAAGATTGGCCCTGAGCTAACATCTGTTGCCAATCTTCCTCTTTTTGCTTGAGGAAGATTGTCGCTAACATCTGTGCCAATCTTCCTCTATTTCATATGGGATTCTGCCACAGCATGGCTTGATAAGTGGTGCTTGGTCTCTACCCACGATCCAAAACTGCGAACTCCAGGCTGTTGAAGCAGAGCATGTGAACTTAACCACCACACCACTGGGCTGGGCCCAGCAAGCCCTTTTTTTATTATACTGGCCTAATCAGTTTTATAATATAATATAGTATAATGCACCAGAAACAAAGCTTTCAAACATGATTTGATTTTTGCTTCCTGGACATGTTTCCTGGGAATGAATAACCAAACTACTGAAAGCAACTGTGTCATCAGAACAAAAACATTGCCGATTATTCTAAGAAATCTCCTCCAGGATAACTGAATAAATTCAGTGGTAAGAGGAAATCCTTACAATTTACCTTAGTAGTAGGAATAAATAATTTACTTGTTAATTTCATAACAACAAAAGAATTCTCATTTCTAATCATAGTGTTTTGTTTGTGTTCATTAATAGAGTTTTATAAGATACTTTAATCATTTAATTTATTAATTCTTCAAATACTACTACAAGGGGGTCAGATTTTATATTTACAATATTTTGCTTTGGATATTTTCTAATACATTTTATTTCTATTATTTACATTGATATACTATTCTTGAAAAAATAAATTATGGAATAAAAATTGATTCCTGGAAATTAGAATATGATAATATATAATTTTAATGTCTCATAGATGTTTAGTGAGTTTTAGTGCCACTCTAAGAACTATTCAAGAAAATTCAAGAAAATTGCTTAGTTCTCTATTTTTGGCTTTTCAGAGCCAAACAACTTGGGTGGCAACACAGATTAGTGGCGTCAAATGCATTTGGGTTTGAACATCAATTCTGCTGAGTGATTAATGACAAGTAATATTGTGACTGTCCTTCCTGGTTCCTCCTTTCTTCCCTCCAACTGTAATTACTAACCCATAGGTTAGAAGTTTGTGATCTTGGGTAAATCAAAGAACTACTTCTTTGAGTCTTGGATTTCTCATATATAAAGAAGATTGCTGTGAAAATTGGAGATAATGCAAACATTACTTAACAGAATGCACAGCATATGGTGGATATTTTATAAATGGAAGCAATATTATTATTATGAGAGAAAATTTTTCTTTTGATGCTTTCAAAATGTGGAAGAGTGGAAAAAAGAAAAGGATGGATTGCCTAGCTTCTGTGTACAGGTATGGAGAATTTCTGATGATTCAACCTCTGACCTCTGGGGGAGTTGGTAAATAGAGTTGGAAGGAAGAAAGGAGAAACAAGGAGGAATATCTAAGATATTACTTGCCCTTAATTGTGCAGTGCAAATTCCTCTGTCCACAACTTCTCCATTGTATATAAATCTTCTCCCAAGTTAATCTGCAGTTATAAAAAAGCTTGTAATAAATGTTAGACTTTAAAAGAAAGGTCTTTTCTTCTCAAGACCTGGTTCTCATATGAAAAATGCATTTCTTCCTTGTATTATGGTGGAAATTTTCGACTGAAACATTCTTCAAAAATAGCATACAGTAGGGGCTGGCCCCGTGGCCGAGTGGTTAAGTTCACGCGCTCCGCTGCAGGCGGCCCAGTGTTTCGTTGGTTCGAATCCCTGGCGCAGACATGGCACTACTCATCAGACCACGCTGAGGCAGCGTCCCACATGCCACAACTAGAAGAACCCACAACGAAGAATACACAACTATGTACCGGGGGGCTTTGGGGAGAAAAAGGAAAAAATAAAATCTTTAAAAAAAAAAAAATAGCATACAGTAGAGGCTGGCCTGGTGGTGTATGTAGTGACTAAGTTCACTTACTCTGCTTGGCAGCCCAGGGTTCATGGGTTCGGATCCCGGGCACAGACCTAGGACTCCTTGTCAAGCCACGCTGTGGCAGTATCCCACATAAAACAGAGGAAGATTGGCACAGATGTTAGCTCAGTGACAATCTTCCTCAAGCAAAAAGAGGAAGATCAGCAACAGATGTTAGCTCAGGGCCAATATTCCTCACCAAAAAAAAAAAAACAAAAAGCATATGGTAGTGTTTATTTCTCTGATTACCTATCTACATTACAAAAGAAACTTGCTCTTGATTACCATAGTATAAAAGCTGAATTACCGAATTTAACCTTAATAATATCTTAGAAGAATATTGAATTGATTCCAAAATCAGCTCTTTGCTTAGTTACCTGGCAACCATCCCAATACTTAGAGAATCTAGAAACTCTTGAAACCAGTATGGTATAGTAGTCAAGCACCTTAGCTCCATCATCAGAGGACCCCGGATTGAGCTGTCTTTACTATATTTTAGCTTTGGGACCTTGAAAAAGTCACATACATGTTTCAGCTTCAGCTTCCTCATCTGTAATAATCTGTAATTACAATGTTTCTGAGACAGAGTTGTTCTGAGGATTAAATAAGAATATGAGTAAAGGACTTATAGTGTATATGCTATGTAGTTATTTCTCAAAAATATTATTGTTATATAGCAAGAGGAGCAGATGTTCTGAAAGGGAAAAAAAAATGAAGAAAATAGACTAAGAAGCAGTGGGGGAAATAGATTAGTTCAAATGGAAAAATTCTTTCCATTGAATACAAATACAATATATGCTCATGGCACAAACATCAGAAAATGTGAAAGAAAGCACATAAAGAAAAATAATATTTACACACATCCATTGCTGAATCTAAAATCTTAATATAAGTTTAAAATTTTAAAACATGTAAAAGTTTTAGAAGAACCTAAAAGGAGCTTCAACAAAGTAATCTAAGGATTTAAAAATAATGCTTCAAAGGGAGAAAGGCAGCTAGGGAAGCAGTGGGTTAGCTTAATGATCATAACACAAAAAGCACTCTCAGTGATGAAAAGAAGATAGAAGTCCAATCAAAAATAAAGAGACATGGAGGTAGGAATGAGCTTAAAGGTGATAAGCCTGGTTTGACGGACAAGATGAGTGTTTTGGGGAATAGGGGTATAGTATAGGGAAGGACAGCTGAATGGCATCATATGGATGATCTTGACATAAAGATAGCTCTGTTTATACTTGATTTAGTAGAAGATAGGAACTATGTTTCTGACTTCACTGTAATTAAGTTAGAGATAAAAAACAGATAAGATGTCATATATTCGGAAATTAAAAAGTCTACTTCTAAATAATTCATGGAACAAATTATAAATCAAAATAAAAATTGAGAAGTATTTAAAATGGAATATTAATGAAAATACTATATAACTTGTGAGACGCAGCTAAAATAGTACTTTGAGGGATATTTATAGCTGTAAATGCTTATATTAGAAAACAGATAAAATGGTAAATTAAGAAACAAAGTGAAAAGGAAAGAAAGTTAGAAAGAAAATAAGAACTAACCCAAAATTTAAGTAATAAAAATCAATAACTATTAATAAAGAAAACAAAAATACCTTAAAGGATAATAAAGGTGAATGCTGTTTTTTTTTTTTTTGGGTGAGAAAGATTGGCCCAGAGTTAACATCTGTTGCCAATCTTCCTCTTTTTGCTCAAGGAAGACTGTCACTGAGCTAATATCTGTGCCATCTTCCTCTATTTTGTATGTGGGATGTCACCACAGCATGGCTTGATGAGTGGTATGTAGGTCCATGCTTGGGATCCAAACCACCAAACCCCAGGCCACCAAAGCAGAGTGTGTGAACTTAACCACTACACCACCAGCCCAGCCACAAATGTTGGTTTTTTGAAAAGACTATTAAAATCGATAACTCTTTGGCATAATTACTTAAGAGGAAAATATACAAATGATTAGAAATGAAAGGGGATAATAACTAGAGCTATGGCAGAGATTAAAACAATAAGTCCTTTAAAACACTATGAATCCTTTAACCAATAAGTTTGAAAATGTAGATGAAATGGACAATTTCCTAGAGAAAAAATAACTTACCAAACTATTTCAAGAAATAAAAGACAGGCCCATCTATTTATTCAAACACAAAACCAGAATAAGCAAGCAAACCAAACCTATAGTCTTTATGCAGATTAGGGCCATATTTATCATTTCAACTAATTTTAGTCACCATATAGCTCATGGGTTTGCCTTGTATTGAGTTGGGTCTGCTCACCGTACTATTCACCACATCTGATAGTGCCTTGGCTTCAGTAAGTTAGCTTCTGTACTAGAGTCTTCTTCTAGGTTTCCAAGAATTGTTGCAAAGGATGTGGATAGTTGAAAATATTCCTTTCCTAGTTCATTTTTGATAGAGTTCTTGTTGAGAACCACTGACCCAAACCTTCAGAATCTTCATGACATTCACCTCTTAATCTACACTTGTAGAGAGAGGCACTAGGATAAATCTAATTACCTTTTATTTACTTGCAAGGGTTAAATTAACTTTGCCCACACATTTTTGCTCCATAGTTGAAATTTCAAAATATATCTTCAGTGGTAATTTTTCTTTTTGCAAGTGATAGATAAAGATAGGATTAAGGGAAAATATCATGAGAGTCCCTTTTTACGACTGGTATGAGCAAGCCAATCTTGACTGTGTCTTTTAATGAGGACGGGGATCCTCGGGTGGCCCTGCCTTTAGGAATTCACTCACTGTCCTTTGAGATGCACCACTTCAGTCAAAGCATTTCATTCAATACTAAAGCTTATTTTGTACCTGCTAAAATTTTATTTTTCAATTATGGGTTAATAAAAAGAAAGAGGGAAAGTAGGGACGATAAAAACAAACTTTCATTGAGTAACTGCTGGATGTCAGGCTGTGTGTGAAAGATTATTCATTTAATCCTCCTAACACAGTGAGGTAGATGATATCATTTTTATTATTATCTCTTTACAGATAGAAGGAACTCAACTACATAAAAATTAACAACTTTTCTTGGGTCACTTAGTTAACTAGTAACCAGCGGAGCCAAGGACTTGAGCTCATTCCCAGTTCTATTTGACTCCACATCCTATACTTCTTTTGTTGTATTACTTTATACACATGCTAGAGATTTGGGCACACTTACACACACAAACACACACCTACAGTGACAGATGGTTTCTTCATTCAATCTTCATTCTGAAAATGAAGAATTAATTAGGATTAACCACGGTGAAGGAGACAAATACAGCCTCTGCTCTCAGAAAAATTTATGGTCTAGGTGAAAATGTTTGCTCTGAAAATACACAGCAGGGGGAGCCCATCCAGGTTGAGGTCAGTTTTGATCAAAGTTAATTTACTTATTTTATAGAATCACGTAGCATTTTGCAAAAAGGGGCTAAAGGGTAAAAAGCAGTTGAATTACAGTGGGACTTATAAACTGATGAGCTTTCTAAGATCTTATTTACTGTAAATTAATATTTATGATAGAGTTTTTGATTATGTTATCTGTAAAATGGGAATTACATTTCAAATTCAGAATATTACCTTAGCAAAACAAGGGTTCCATGGTTTTACAGAGGTTGAAAACATTATCTGATTTTTTTCTTGAGGCTCCAGAATTTAATTTTTCATTTTATGCCAATGATTGGGAGTTAAATGTCCAATAGGGTCACTAGGGAATTTTAGCTCTTATTCTACACACAGTCTTAATCCTCAGTAAGTTCCATTTCTGTTCTATGTTACAAATGCAATCTTGAGGAAGGTAAGAATTCTTATTGGCTTAAGGTAAAACCATGTATCAGTAAAAAGTCTCACATTTGGGCTTGATTCCAAAAGGCAGTATGTACCTCTTAGCGTGTAGATTTTGATAAGAGAATGCTTCAGCTACAAATTCAGTCTATGAAACTACTACCATCCCTGCGTCTATTAACTGAATCTGCTTTGCAGATTCTACAAATTCCATATAGTAAATTTATAAGTACTACAATAATAAGATCCAGAACTGTTGGACTTCAAATGATCTACTACACACTTTCCAAGATAGCCTGAATAATCAGTGAAAGCTTTCTCCAGCACTAATCTGATTTTTAGAACGTAGACCTAATGGCAATAATCGATGGGAGTGGATGGAAGATGGTGGAGGGTTGTTAATTGCGGGGAGGAAGAATGCTGACTTGCAGAAAAAAGATGCATGTCTAAGCACCTTTTCATCCCTCCTGGAAATTGCTTGATCCTGGCTCAATTCCCAGTTCTGACATACATAATTTTCATTTAAAAAATAACAGCTCACTAAAATGAGAAAAACGTATCAGCTATTACATAAGAAGGAGTCAATACAATTTTTCTTAAATGTAGATTTCAACAAGAAATGAATTTATCTGTTTTGAAGAAGCAGAAGACATGTATTTTCTTGGTCCTGCTAAATGTTTTTTCTTAGTTCTGTTACATATATTTTAATGGAAAGCCAATAATTACCTGGAGCATAGCTCCTTTGAAAACATTCACATAAAACAAATGCATGAAAGTAAAAGTGCATGCAGGATTTTTAAAAACTGCTTTAATGCTGCTTTCAAAGGCACTTATTTTTTAAAAAGCAGTAAGTGAGATTTGAATTTTAATGTTGAGAAAAATATAAGCATAAAGTGAACATTATGTTTTTAAATTCAATCAAGTATAGATATACTAAGGATATTTCTATATATGATTGAATTATATACTTCCGATGACTTAGTCTACAGTAATTATCAAGGCTTGTCCTTAGCAAGCAAATAACTAAGAGTCTTTAAGGTTTTCATTATGTTGATGGTTACAGAGATATGATGAATGGGTGAATGGGACTGACCTCATCTTTCAGGTATGTCTTTCCTGTCCTGCTAATTAGGATGCAAGAAGGGGGTGGGGAGGGAGACACCCGATCCAGATGGCTATCTTCTCTCACTCAGGCCCTTACTTCTCTAGCCCATATATTCACAGCCCTACTTGACAGTTCAAATAGGCTTATCTTTGCTTATCTCAAAGGCACCTAAAATTCTATAAGTCTAAACTGAATGTTTAACCCCTTCCCCGCCTCCAAAAAACCCCCTAACATCAGACCTTCGTTTAATGTTCCTTGTTTCACAGAAGGGCACCATCTATCCTGTTATGCAAGGCCGTAAGCTATGAGTTATCTCTGACACCTTCCATATCCACTACCTGACTCAAATCCTGGTTCTTCTACTTCCTAACCTCTCTCAAATCTCTCTAGTTTTTCTAATCCAAGCTACCATCACCTCCCATCTGGATGATTGCAGTGGCCTCACTCTGGTTTTCCCCACTTCTGCTCTGACCACTTTGAATCCATTCTCCATATTACAGTCTCCTGAACTTTTTCAAATAAATCTGATATTATCATTCCCCCATTTAAAACCTTGCAGGTGCTTCTTACTGTTCTCACCATGGTCTAACCTTTGCATCACCGCACTGGCCATTCAGCTTCTGCACGGGGTCTTTGCATGGCTGCCTCTGCTGTCTAGAATGCTCTCCCAAGGCTCACTCCACCCCCTCCTTCTGGCCTAATTAATGCCCACTCTTCAAACCTCAGCTTAATCTTTGCAGAAACCCTCCCTGATTCCCTTGATTGGATCAATACTGATCTATTAAACGTCCTCTTAATATCATATATGATTCTTGCATAAATCTCTCTTTCCCTGATTGGATTGCAAGTTTCATATAAAGACAGAGTTTGTATCATCTTTAAAACATTTTTCTTCTTATTGTTTATCATTGTTCTCCTGTGCCTAGAACAATGCCAGGCACATAGAAGTGCTCGATAAATATTTCTTGAATGAATCTTGCACAATTTTTCCATATCAGATTCTCCTAACTTTTGGCCCCATGATTCATGGCCAAATGGCTCTGCTCAGCCCTTCTTGCCTGAGCTTGACATTGCCTCTTCAGCTCTGACCCTTACCTCGCCTACATCTCTTTTTAAGGATGCAAAGTTTTCAGCTGCTTTGGGCAAACATTCTGTAAAGTTCAGCTGGGTCCTATGATCCTACATTTCAGGGCAGGGTCCTCACCTGTATGGATTGAGGGATTGAGACCTATACGTCCAATTCAACCTCACACATACAGACTAATGTCTATACCTACACCAACATCTACATTCTGTCTGCTGGGAACATTGCTGGTCATAAAGCCCAGAGAATGCAAAGATAATACATAAACATCGTAAACACAGTTAAGAACTTTTTTCTTTCTGTGTTTACTTACTCAGTGTTCTAGAAATTTATCCTTTGTAATAAAAGTTTCAAAGGTGAGATGTACTATCCTAAATAACTTCCAATTTTTTTGAATAAATTACTGAATTACTATTACAATGAAAATATGCCCTTTTTTTCCTTGAAAAGTTATTTAACAGAGTTTATCTCAACAATAGAATCAACTGTTTTTAAATTGATTTTTGAACAATCTTTTTTGGCTTGGCCAAAGAAATAAAAATTACCATATTTAGGTCAATTTGTCTTGTATAGTGATGGCTCTAAAGTAGCTTTGCGGGTATGGCAGGAAGAATGACACAAATGTTTAGTAATATGATTGGAGATTGGGGGAAGGGTATATGCTTCTAGGACTTTGCTTTCTTTTTTATAGCCAAGTCTCTCTCTTGTACCAAAGTTTTAGTATATGGAATATTGTCTTGTCCTCTGGATTCAATTCTGTATCCTGTTTCCTTGTCTAGTATCCTGGATAATCTGGGACAGTGGTCCTGCCTTATTTTCCACTCCTGATCCTATATTCTCATTCCCATGTCAAGGTTTCTCTTACATGCTGTTGAATCTTGGCACCATGACCTTAAATTTTGACCTATTGCCTTTTCCTGGTATCACTTCCTTCAGAGACTATATAATGCTCATCTACTGTGGCTTTCTTCTGTGACCTACAGACTGTATTCCCATTCTTGTTTGTTGCTTGCACATCCTCATCCTTTTGCACAAGTAACTACATGTCTGTTCAATACCTATGAGTCTGTGAGGCCTCTGAGACTTGGTCAATGCTATTTTGGACTAAATGAGTACCTCATATGCCATCTAGCTCAAGGAACTGGGCTATCACGCAGGATCCTGGTCCACACAAGTTAACTCATCCATAAGCATTTATTTGGAAGATCAGGAGATCATCTGCTATTGGTCAGGACCTGTGATTATAGTCAAAGAAGTCATGATCCTTTTCCTTAAAGAACTTAGAGTCTGTAGGAGAAATACATCGACTACACCACAGCACTCTATGTCAAGGACTATTACAGGGAAATGCACGGGGTCCTAGGGAAGCACAAAGGAAGGGGCATTTGTATCAGACTGGGGAATACGTGAGGGTGAGAAACGACTTGAATGTGACCACTGAGTTGTTTTAAGTACAGTCATGCATCGCTTAATGATGAGGGTATGCTCTGAGAACTGTGTCATTAGGCGATTCGTTCTTGTGTATTTACACAAACCTAGATGGTATAGCCTACTACACAGCTAGGTTATATGGTACAGCCTATTGCTCCTAGGCTACAAACCTGTACACCATGTCACCGTACTGAATACTGTAGGAAATTGTAACACAATGGTAAGTATTTGTGTATCTAAACATAGAAAAGTTACAGTAAAAATACGGTAAAAAGAGACAAAAAACGGCACACCTGGATAGGGCGCTTACTGTGAATAGAGTTTGCAGGGCTGGAAGCTGCTCTGGGTGAGTGAGTGAGTGAATATGAAGACCTAGGACATTACTGTAGACTTTACAAACACTGCACACCTGGGCTACCCTAAATTTATAAAAAGGTGTCTTCCTTTCTTTAATAGTAAATTAACCTTAGCTTAATGTAAACTTTTTACGTTATAAACTTTTTAGTTTTTTTTTAACTTTTGGACTCTTTCGTCAAAGGCAAAAGATTCTTGACTCTCTTGACGCTTAGCTTAAAACAAACACATAGCACAGCTGTACAAAAATATTTTCTTTCTTTATATCCTTATTCAATAAGCTTTTTTTTGTAATTTTTTTTTACTTTTTAAACTTTTTGATAAAAACAAAGACACACACACATTAACCTAGGCTTACAGAGTCAGGATCGTCAATATCATTGTCTTCCACCTCCAAATCTTGTCCCACTGGAAGGTCTTCCGGGACAATAACATGCATGGCTTTGATCTCCTATGATAACCATGTCTTCTTCTGGATTACGTCCTGAAGGACCTGCCTGAGGCTCTTCTTGAGGAGGTGTTTCTCTTTTCAGAAAAATGACTATCGTGGTTTGCTTGGTTTGTTTCTTTTTTTCATCATAGGTTTGCTCGTAAGCGCATAATGCACCATGAACATTCCTTTCTAATAATGAAAACCTTTCGGTATTGGGGTCCATGTTTTCAACTTTTTAAGGACCTTGTTGAGCTCTGCAAAAGCTTCTGCTGAACTCTTCACTGTGAATTTTCTTGAGAGTTCTTCTTTTTTCTTCTCCTGTAGTTTCCTTTTCTCTTGCCTCTTCTTCAGCTATGCATTCCTGTTCCAGTTCCAACACCCCCTCATTAGTCACTTCCTCAGGAACCACCTCTAGGAGCTCCTCAATGTCATCCTCATCCACACCCAGGTTAAGTTGTTTGTCATCTCAACCACAGCCCTGTTGATTTTTGCAACCTCCTCATCCTTGGCAAATCCTTTGAAGTCATGGATGAACCTCTTGAGTGTCTTCTTTCAAATGCCCTTCATACACTTTTTGGTGACATCACTCCAAGCCGAAGCAAGGTCCTCGATGCAGTCATAGATGTTGTAATTCTTCCAGAATTGTATCAGTGTCTTCCTCAGTTGCAGCAAGAGCCTGGGCAAAGGTCTTCTTCAGGCAGTAGGCCTTAAAAGCTGCTATAATTCCTTGAACCATTGATTGGATCAAAGAGGTGGTGGTTGAAGGGAGAAACATCACTTTGATATTGGGATGAAGATCACCAATAAAAGGAGGATTTCAGGGAGCAATATCAACAATAAACAAAATCTTGAAACATTTATTATTCTACAAACAGTACTTCTCCATTTTGCTGGTACAGGAATTCAGGAGGGCATCTTGGAAGAGGAACTGGGTCATCCATGACTTCATACTGCTCCTGTAGCACACTGGCAGTGTGTGCTTATTGAAATGCTTGAAGGCCCTGGGGTTCTCACTGTGCCAGATCACAAAAGGTTTCAATTTGTAGCCTGCAACATTGCCCCCAAGCAAGACTGTTATCTTGTCCTTAAAACCCCTGAAATCTGGCATTGACTTGGCCTCTTTCTGGATGAAAGTCCTTTCAGGCATCTGTTTCCAGAATAGGGAGCTTTCATCCATATTGGATGTTTGTTCTGGTAAGTAATTTTCCTCCACAGTCAGCTTATCTAGAGTTTCCAAAAATTCTTCAGTTGCCTTCACATCAGCAGTTGCAGACTCACCACTCACTTTCACAATATGTCAAGAATAACAGTTTTCAATCACTTAAACCACCCAGAGCTAGCAGTAAATTCAACATTGTAGTCTGGTCCAGCCTTTGCTTTCAACATAGCAAACAAACTTTTTGCTCTGGCTGTGATTGTCATGGTGCTGAGAGGGATATGCTTCTGTAGCTGGTCTTCAATCCAGGTCATTAGAAGTTTCTCCGTGTCTGATACAGGCCTTTCTCAAGTTTCTGTTAGTCTCGTTGCCTTCATTGAAGCAGATCCTTTAAGAGCTTCCGTCACTTTGTTCTTGTTCTTCAAGATCGTAGCTATGGTGGAATGGGACATGCCTGACTGGCAAGCAATAACCATCATTGATTTTCCATCTTTGTAGTCCTTAATATTAATTTTGTTTCCAGGTCAATCATTTGACGTGGGCTCTTACCGGCAACGTTAGCAATGAATTTTGTACACTTAGGGGCCATGATGAACAAAACAATATGAGGTTAAATCATACACAGGAGAAAATCATGCACTCAAGAGACATGGTAAACATGAGATGTGTGAGCCTGCTGCCTGTGTAACAGGGCAAACTGTTTTGCAGTAAACTTATTTTTTAATAAGTAGAAAGAACACACTCTAAAACAATGATAAAAAGTATAGTAAATACACAAACCAGTAACATAGTCATTTATTATCACTATCAGCTATTACTGTACATAATTCTTTGTGCTCTGCTTTCATACAACTGGAAGATGACATCACTAGGTAATAGGAACGTTTTAGCTCCATTATAATCTTATGAGACCAACATGGTGTATGTGGTCTCTCGTTGACTGAAATGTCGTTATGCAGCACATGACTGTACAGGTAGGCATTAGTTAAATAGGAAGAAATGGGAGAAAGGCATTTCCAGGAAGAAGAAATGGTAGGCTTAATGATACAGAGGGATGACCAATACCTTGGTGGGTTCTCAGAACTACAAGTAGTTCAAAATGGCTATAGTGTGAATTGCACTCAAAGGGGAATGGTGGTAAAGGAGGCTGGGGAGGTGTGGCAGGAGGCAGATAGTGAAAGACTTTGTACATTAAACCATGTTTCAACCCATTTTAGTACAGTCAATTCTCATTATTCACGGAGCTATGTTCTATAAAGTGTCTGCAAAAACTGAATTAGTGAATACTGAACCATTGCTCCTAGGTTCCTGCCTGCCTTTGGTCACAACATTTCATCAATGGGTCAATATATAGCTTTGTTTTATGTGTGTTTCTCTTTAAAGACACCATATTTAAAATGCATTGTTGATTCATCAACATTGAACTCATGGCCAGCAGCGCTTATGACTTCTGTCTGAACAAAGCTCATCTAATGCATGTCTTTTCTCCATAAGGCACATCTCAACCTTCGTGCGCTTCGGAGCCCTACATAGCACTTCAGCACTTGGAGGCTATTTTTAAACAGCAAAGTCACCAAAAAAAAAAAAAAAAAAGCTAAAAACGATGTGGCACTATATAAACTGCAAAAAGGAAACTTGTTCACAGTATAAGAGCTGAAATAAGAAGGCCAACCATTGCCTCATTCAACCTCAGCTAGGAACATGTATGGTGGGCAACTCAGATTTTTCACTGCTTTGCGGATGTCCATCAATGACCATGAAAGTGCCATGAGGATTGATTTTGGGGTTACAAATTGTAGCTACTAAGTGAATTAGCAGTATGGAATCCACGAATAATGAGGATTGACTATATTACCAACACAGTGGCTTAGGGAACTATAAAATCTCAAGAACGAACTAGAAAATGACTGTTACCTCAGGCTCTGAGGGCATTCTTGACCACACTTCATGTGACTAATATACCTCATCATAGAAAATGGTGAAGTAAATACAGATACATAAATCATTTAACTTTATCTGGCTCCAATAAAACTTGCTTACAGATATTTTCATCTTGCTTTTGATAGAGGCAAAGGGAAAAGGTAAATTATGGTTTTGATTTCAGGTATGTCATGATTATTTTCTGAGTTACCTGACCCACAGAATATTCCAATCCTTCAATAAATCCTATTTGATTTGCTCTACTGCTTGTAAGGTGTTTACTAATTTGAACAATAAAGCTTCATGTAACTGGAGTCAAATTGATAGTTCTTCTGCATTTATTTTAAAAAGATACATGATCTTTTTTTGCTTCACTCAATAGTTTCATTTAATCATGTTTTACAAGCAGATAATTAGTATAGGGCCTTTCCTAATAGTACCTTAAGATTTAAAATGCTTTTATTTTGTTCTTAAGGTGAATGTGTATAGAACATAAAGTATACAGATCTTTGGACAAAAGAGGAAGAGATGCATTTGGGGCATGGCCCTATCCAACTCTGGGGCTGGGTCTATCTGGGGCAATGAATTTAGCTATTTGATGCCAAATCTCATTCCTTTCCCCAAGTATATTCTCATGGACTGCAGATGTTACTAAAGAAGATTAAGAGGGGAACCTCACCTGTCAATGTAAAATGTTCCCCAAGACTGAATAACGTTTGAAAACAAAGTGGTATATAGATGATATAAGAGTCATTAATATTTATGCAATCTCCTAATTATCATCTGCCGCCAAAATATTTGCTTGTTACTGTGAATGCACAGTCTGTTTTTAAGATTCTTCCGGTTGAATTCTTTGACAAATTAAGAACAACAAAAATTTAAATGACTAGGTGGCTTTTGTTGGTGAAGGAGAAACCCACTACCTTCTAACAATATTTATTTTATGGAGGAAAAAGAATTTTGTTAATATTACAATAGGGCAGGAGAGCAAAACTAAAACAAAGCCAGATAACACGTTACTGAGAAAATTTATGTTTGTCTGGGAAGCCAATCCTGATCGATTTGACAAGAAGCGGATTTTCTTTCATCTGAGCATCCTGGCAATGACACTGAGGAAATTCCCTGCATCTCTGATTTGGCTCTACGAAACTGACATAATGATTCTGAGTATCCCTCTTACTACTTTGCAAGTGTAAGATAACGAAGAATAATGTTAAAGTTTTCCACTTTCGTGATTCAGTGTCTAAAGATACACCTTAGTGTAGCGACGCTTCTTAGAGTCTTCTTCTAAGAATGGTCTCATCATAGCATGATTTGCTTCTGGTTCACGGAAGTGCCAGGTAGCAAACATTTTTGAGGAAGACTTACACTATGGTCAGTATTGGTTGTATAGATTGTGTGATGGGCTAGATTAACACTCCAATCCCAATAAAGAGTATATCTGGGACGTTGTTCTTCAGATTGAATAATTTCCTTGTAAAAATCTTTAGTTTATTTTCACTCTTGTTAAAACTTTGATTCCAGATGACATTTCCAAATATGTCATCTATATACATGCCTTAAAATACCACTCTGATCCCTTCTTCCTTCTTCCAGCAAATGAATTATTTATAATTCTTTTCATAAACAGATAATCAGCTAAAGAGCTTTTTTAAAGGTGGCAAAACTAAAAAGCAAATTAGTTTTATGATTTCAAAGAATTAGCTGACTATTCATTTATTATAATGTTCTCAGACTCCTTTAGAACTCTCAAAGGAAGAATAATGGTCCAGTGTAGTGCTATAAGGTTTCCTTTATAGACAGAGTAAGTCTTTTAATCTTAACAGATTCAATTGTTTTTGATTTTCTGCCATGGATATCCATCACAGGAATAGAAGTTATGATTAATAGCATTTTGTCCACTGACCAAAAGCATTTATAATGTATACCTGGAAAATATTCCAAAACGGAGGATAACAAAGTTTAAAAAAAGTTCAACAACTGAAAATTCAATATCAGTTGAGGAGAAAAAACTATAAAGGTACTTTTAGGGGAGATGGAAATTTTTAGATTGTAATTAATTTTAAGGAGAAAGTGGAATAAAAAACCTTTAAGAGCATCCATGGGAAATATTTTTTCCCATTTTAAAATGAAAATTATACCAAGAGTTTACCTATCAATGTATATACTCAAAACATGTAGAAGATTCTCTTAAATAGATCATTGCAAATGTTTTATTAGTTAAAAAGAACCTTCCATGCCCATTTATTTTCTGCCATCAAGCTAAAAGTCTGGAATGGTGGTGGCAACAATGCAGAGAGAGTACTATAGACTTAGAAAAACAAACAGTGGTATCCAAAAATAGATTCCATGTTTTAGTAATTACAGGGAGTCACATTCCCTCCCATCATATATAGGCCCATGAGATAATCAAAACTGAGATAAGCATCACTGAGAGGTGATGTGCTAAAATGGTCCGAAAGCAGACTTGCAAACAGACAAGTTTTTGGGAGTATTCTTGCAAAAATTATTAGCCTAGAAAAATTTGCCATATGGATATATGTGGAAAAGGCTAAACAAAATGGAAATATCACTGAATAGAACATATGTTCACTCATTAATTAATTCAATTATGCATTTGTTTATTCAATCAACAAATATTTATTGAGTTTCAATAACTGGAAAGGCAGCAAGGTTAAGCAAATAAGAAATGACCTCTGCCCTCATAGAGGAAAAGAGAATTAACATTTGGGCAAACTACGGCCAGGCACTTTCCATATCTGACATCAACTCTATGGAGTGGATATTTTTATCATTCCTCCTTTTATATCTGAGGAAGCTGAGTCTCACAGGGGTTAAATAGGTTGCTCAAGGTCACACAAATGACAAGTGGCAGAGTTAGACTTCCAAATCCACTCTGTCTCCATGGTCCACTTTACTATGGTGCCTGTAATCTAGCAGGAATGACAGAAATGTGCACAAAGACCTATAACAGATCAGAGACTGTAATAAATACAATGAGAAAGGAATATGTGACTAGCTATAGGAGCATAGAGCAGGAAGCTATTCATTCTGCTGGTCTCTAGGTTACCTTTGGAAAGGCTTCACAGAGAAGCTGGCATTTGAGCTAGGCCTTGAAGGTAAATAAGGAAGAGCATTTTAGGTAGAGACATAAAAGTGCATTGCAGGTTGAAGAAACAGGTTATAGTCCCACAGGGCTATAAACAGTGTTTCTCACTCTCAGAGCGGTAGAATGTTTGGCAGCATACCTGAGCGAGGCGGAGCCGGCAATCATTACAATACAATGAGTCTCATGGGCTTTGGGGTTAGGATTCATGCTTTGAATCTGGGCTCTGCCACTTACCAGTTGCGGGAACTTTGGAAAATAGTTTAAGCCTTGTTGATTAAATGAGGATAATCATCATGAGGCTATTCTAAGCAGTCTATGACTTGATACATGTAAACTGCTTAGCTTAGCACGTAGCACATGGTCAGCACTTGCTAACTGGGCTGCTGTGAATACTACACCACAATAATAGCTGAGGATGACCATAAGAGCACTCACATTGCAGGATTCTCACGGTTGCTTTTTGCACCATGGCCTTGTTTGAACAGAACTGTACTGTGCAGGACTGACTAAGCTCTGCCACACTATACTCGCAAGGCACATTTTCAATAACATTCTCTTTCTTTCCTGCTGGCTTGCAGTTTTATTAGGCATCTTACCTTATACTCTCAACAAATAGAATCTTCTTCTATACTGCATTGCAGGACCCACTTGACTTAATGTACAATTTGGCAGATATCACAGAATAATGTGTATGTTTAGGTTTAGCAAAAATATGTTTTACCCATTCACCACTTTGGTAACCCATATGAGCTGGGGTACACAGTATGCCCCAGCCTAGTGGTTGAGAACCAACTGTCCAGAGTCGACTACACTGGGGGCTGGGGAGGGGAACCGGGGAAGGAAGAGAGTGGTAGGAGAAATCAGTTGGATTGGAAATGCCATACTCAAGGGTTTGATCTCGATCCTGCAGAAGTGGAGAGCAATGGAAAAAAATGAAAGTAGGTTATGGACTAAATTGTGTTCCCCCTAAATTCCCATGGTGAGCCCTAACCCCGCAGTGTAACTGCATTTGGAGACACGGATTTTAGGGAGGTAACTACGCTCAAATGAGGTCATAAAGATGGGGCCCTAATCTGATAGGACTGGTATCCTTATAAGAGGAAGAGACACCAGAGCTCTCTTCCTCTGCCATGTGAGGACACAGTGAGAAAGTGGCCATCTACAAGCCAGGAAGACAGACCTCCTCAGAAACCAACTCTGACGGCATCTTGATCTCAGACTTCCAGCCTCCAGAACTGTGAGAAAACAAACTTCGGTTGTTTAAGCCGCCTGGTCTGTGGTATCTCGTTAGGCCAGCCCTAGCTGACTAATGCAGTAGGAGGTAGCATAATTGGATTTGGGTTTGAGGAAGATAACTAGTACAGTGTGGAGGATTGCTCTGCATATTATGTGGTCAACTCTATACATTCTTCGAAACTTGGCTCCTTTGGGAAAGATTCTTGACTCCTTAAGGTTTATTTTGATGTCCTTCAACATATTCCCATAATATTATGTGCATACGTCTATCATAATAATGTATCATAATTCTTGATTTTATTGATTATCTCCTCCACCAGACTGTAAACTCCCTGAGATCAGGGACCACATCTTATCCTTGCATTCCCAGCATCTAGTATAGAAGTTGGCACAGAACAGGTTCTCAATAAACATCTGTGGAATTAATTAAGTAATTAATAAGTTAATAGAAGAACCTGAGGCAAGGAAACTAGTTCTAAGACTACTAATATAATAGTCCATTAGCAGAATATCCACCTGCAACTCATAGCAAATTGTCTTAATTGCTTGACAAAAGATGATAAAAATTGATAATAGTTTGCCTTCAAACTTTTATTTCTAATCCCTTCCAAAAATGAAAATAAATGAAAATTAAAACTCCAAAAGTGCTGAAGAAGTCAATTTTTAATGATTTTTATCTCACTGAAAATTAGGCTTCCTCCCCCCATTAAGTCCTAGTATAAATATATAAGTACCTAATATTCTCAAGAGAGAAGAAAATGCTGACTAACTATTTCTAATCACCTAATTTGTTTGGAGGAATCACCAACAGTCCACAAAGTGAACTAATGTGATCAGCAAACTCAAATGCATTGTTCTGTAATTTATGTAAAATTCCCGATAAGTCTTTCAGAGTTTGCCAACATGTCCAATGATTGAAGACATTAGGCCAAGATGAATCCTCTATCTTTGCTTTTGTAGTACAGGAACAGTTACAGGAATGGAATTTATCCATTAACCAAACAAAATGTTTCTATAAAGCACTGTATTAATTACTGAGTTAAAGGCTGTGCCTGCATCAGGAGGAGCAAACAAGAAATGTTGCCAAGAGAGGCATTCAGTTGATTTGACAACAAATACCAATGTGCTTAATTTCAGCCTTTAGTCAAAATGGTTCTAGATGACAGACTCATTCCTCTGATCATTTAATTTTGATCAATTAAGAAGTCAAATTTTTTTTTTTTTTGAGGAAGATTAGCCCTGAGCTAACTGCTGCCAATCCTCCTCTTTTTGCTGAGGAAGCCTGGCCCTGAGCTAACATCCGTGCCTATCTTCTTCTACTTTATATGTGGGATGCCTACCACAGCATGGTGTGCCCAGCGGTGCCATGTCTGCACCGGGGGTCCGAACCAGTGAACCCTGGGCCACCAAAGCGGAACGTGCGCACTTAACTGCTGTGCCACCGGACAGGCCCTAAGAATTCAATTCTATTTGAGTTTTTCTGTTCTTCTATTATTCGTTTTTAGGACATTGTATATGGTTTGGGGCCTTATTGAATGGAAAGTGTGTGAATCCATCTTTCCCCGTTTTCCTCTGATTCTGTTGTTCCTATACATCCTTGGGTTTTTGCAGAGACTGAGAATAGTTAAAGTCTGATAGAATTTATTAATCTTCAGTTCTAAAAAAGGTTTTCCAGTTGCTCAAGCTGACATGCCAGAAGCAGAAATTTGTATATATATATATATATATATATATATATGTTAAAAAGGAATAAATGGGGTTATTTAGAAAATGTAATGAACATCAGATGATCTTCTGAAATACTGGCTTACCTTTTGGAGATACTTTTCTTTCTCCTTAGATTCCTGAATCTTTAGGGTTTCAGCAACGGGATCTATACTCTCTAAAGCAAATAAAGTCAAATTCAATCTGAAATAATTTTATCATGAATTTACAATCATGTTGGTATATAACTGGATAAAGGTTAAAAGGCAATACATAGAGTAGGAAGGTAAACACGAATATGCACTATGTCTTGAAACTTTATAAGTCAGATTCGAAATAACTGGAGACTGAATTAATTGGCTATGGTTGCAAGGAATCTCTAATCTCTTTAGGAGTCAGCCTGAGTCCAGAGACGAGAAAAGGTCTCCAAAGAGGACATATTTGCAGTATCAGAGATTCCAATTACTACATTCCTATTTAAAGTGTTATAGGAAATTAGACATTTTCCTCTGGAGAAATCGGGTGGTCCCTGAGGCAGGGTCTCATTGGTATGTTATTCAAAAAGTTATCCCAAAGTGTAAAGTTGCAGGCTTATGCTTATTACCTATTTTCTGAAGAATCTAGGAATCAGGATGTTGAAAGGCATAAAACTTGGTACTTACTGCTTTGCTTAGGAAAAAGAGGCTGCGAGTAATTTTTCCCTAAAAGATATAAAAAGGAAATAAAGAAATTATTGGAAAAACCACAGCGTTAAAGGTATTTAAACTTTCTATACCTATAAAAATGGCATTTTTCCGTATCTTAGGCTTTACTAAGGTCTTACAGGTCAGGAAACTTGTTCCCAGTGTTGACTTTGCTTTCAACTTTCTGCAGGGCTTTCATGTTTGAACTCAATTATGTAAACAACTACCTTTAATATCCTTTCAGCTAACATATAACATTCTCCCAGATTATTCTATACTGTTTAGCAAATAGATGCCATAATCTAAGGGATACTTTAAAATGTATGTTTAAGATGTAACAGAGATGCCATTGATCCTTTTTGGGTGGCAGGATTGCCGAGAAGGTTTAATAACTATTTGTATAGGGTTTTAATTTGCAATGAGATTCTTGTTTTAGAATTAGGTTCGGCAGTTTTCCCTGGGAGGGGCTCTGGAATCTTCCAGGTTAGTTACGGTGGAGGCAGAAATCATCCATAGGAGGCAGCTACTCACCAAGCCCACTGCTCTTAGGGCACCCCGCCACCGGCAGACGCTGACTGCTACCTCTGGACAGCACCAACTGAGATTCGTTAGGAGGATACATTGACGCCGCGATCCAGAACTGCTTGGCTAAGTTGGCATCCTTTTCTGAAGAGCCAGCAAACACCAGTAATCCCTGGGGACAAGTTTCAGGGGGCTCCTGTCCGCTGCTAGGACTGCTACTGGGCCTCGTTTCCATGGCAACTCAGGACGCTTCTCCAAGCTCCCTCTCCCGTCTCCCAGCCCCGCCCCTTGGTGAACTGCCAAGTTGACAACAGTCTCGGCTGGAAGCCCTTAGTTTCGTCGGTAGATGTTGGGGTCCAGCGCGCGCTTCTGGGCCATCTGAAGCCCACTTCTGCAGTGATGACAGGCTTCCGGACCAGTCCAAGCCTTGGAGTCGAGATCGGAGAGTCAAAACACTAATCTTGGGGCGTGTCCTCTCCTGTTGGAGTCAGTGGGAGAGCCATTCAGCTCTCACATCCCGTCAGCCTTCTACCTGCCTCCCCACCCCCACCCCAGCTTCCACGCCAAAAAAGCTATCTAAAGAAAGCTTTCAATTCCTTAGCCCCGCCGCCCCAATAACCCCTTCTACACCAGATTGCCCCCAACTCAGCATCCCCCATGTGGAAGTTCTGGGTCTGCATCGGTTGGAGAATTCCATAGGGCAGCTGACATCTTACCCTGTGGGAACTAGAGGTCTGAACTGGGCGGATAGGTATCTACGTATATAGCGTTGGTTATACATTTCCCCCTGAATCCTTTAAGACAAATTTTAGGAAAGAAGCTGGGTTAAATTGTAACTACATTTGCTAATCAGTCCCAGTAAAAGTTGCCTGGATCGCAACAGTTGTAAACGATCACTTCAAAGAAGGGGTATACCTGATGAGTGGACTCAGTCCCTTCATGAAAAATACGGAAAATTTTGTTAACGTGTTCTTAGAAAAATACTAAAAAGTGCTTGTGAACAGCCTTCCCGGGAGATTTTGTTAATCTAGGAACAATTTAACCATTTTAGCGATAGGAAAGTTATAATTACTGTGGCAGGCGCTGAGAAGGACATCATAAAGCCAACTTAGGAAAGGCAATGGACACATGAATGACCACAATTTATGACTTTAGGGCACTTTATTCTTTCAAAATAGTAATACAGTCTTACAGAAAGATAGTTCAAAAGTCAATAATCACAAGTTTACACAATGACATAAATGAGCTAAGAGAGAAAACCTCTATTCCTCAATATATCTGAAAATTTTTTTGGTTAAGCGCCTGAAGGAACATTGAAAAATTATATGTTAAAAATGTATATTTACTACACATGTTGTATATTTAGCAGCTAAAATGCTGATTTCTCTCTTGGCTGAGCTATGGATAAACAGGCAATGCGTACTATTAGGGTATTCCAATCCCCTTCTTGCCCCCAAACCCAACGGTGTGCACACGCAGCTCATCTGGTTGAATTCCCAAATCTTTTTACCTGGCCGTGTGGTTAGTGATTGGTATTATTAGCAATCAGCTAACTACACTGCCTAGTAACTAGACTCACAGCAAAAAAGCTTTACTTTCATCACAAACTTCAGTCTCAAGTTGGTGCCCCCATGCGTCGTGACAGGCAGATCACTGGCTCCGTGGTACTCACTTTAGTTGGTGGATTGGTGAGTACCCTGATAAACATTGGAAAATAGGCACAGTGACTCACAGCTCTGAACGTTACACAGGGGGCTTGCCCCAGCAATTCAAACGTCTTTACACCTTACAATTAAAGCTACTAAACGCCCCAGATTTTGCTTTCCTTACATGGGATCGCCCAATCTTGCTTTTACTCCTAGCGATAGCTAACTAACTCCAGCTAGAAGCATCAGCCCGCCTGCGTTTGCAGGGGGTTTGCTCGCACGCGGACCACGCGCTCGCCGCGCCGCGCGGAAGAAATGCTGACGCATCCAGCCTCGAAGCGCAGCTTTCTCTTCTCAAACGCTTCGGGTCGGCAGTTCGCCGCGGAGGGTGGCGTCCTCCTCCCAGCAGGGCGGCGAGTGATGCTGTGCCTTGTTTTGATGGCAGTGGAGTTAGTGATTGTAAGCTCCAGAGTACAATCAGCTAATTACACTGCCTACAAACCGAGCACCGGGCGCCGGCGGGCTGCAGCTCCCGGACGGTCCGCAGCGCCGACTAGGTGTCCCCGAGCTAGCGGGCCGCGGATCGGGGCGCGCCTCGGCCCCACATTTCACCCGAGGCGACGCCTGACAGTGCTTGGCCCCAGCAGACGCCCCCAGACCCACCGGGGACCCTCGCCGGGCCCGCGGGCTGCGCTGGTCCCCGCCGGACTCGCCGCGCACACTTGGCGTGGCACAGCCAGCGGGCGGCGCTCCAAAGGGGACTTGCACCCGCGGGGCCGGGCGCCCCCACCCTAGGTGACTCCAGGGAGGGCCCGACCGGCTGGCTTCACCTCCCCTGCCCCGCGATCGCCCGCGCCTCCCAGGGCCCTCTCCCTCAGGTCTCCGTCCCCTCTCCTTTGCCCTCAGCTTTCTCGGGCGCAGCTCCCACCTCCCTCACTCTCGGTGCGACCCGTCTCCAGAAAACTTCTCTTCGGTTCCTAGCCCAAACCCTAGAGCCGGCTCTCTCAACCCCGTGCAGCTCCGAGTGGCCGAGTGACCGTGGCCGTGGCGGGCCAACCGCCCTTGGAACCCCGCGGGCAGAGGGGGTGGGGCGGGCGCGAGACGGGGTGGGATGGGGGAGGGGCGAGATGGGGGAGGGGAGGAAGCTACGAGAAGGGGCAGAGGGCGGGCCCCTGTAGGGAAGAGGCCCTGGAGACAGAGGCACAGATTCTTGAGAAGTTTCTCTTCCTGATAGGGAGGGAGGGACATCTCCCTTCCTCCTCCCCGAGAAACCCCACAAACCCACCCAGTTTTCATACCCATCCCTGTTGGGGAAAACAGCTTGTCAGGTACCAAATTGTAGGCTCAAATTTTCCAAATGGAGATAGGCCTGGGTAGCCTCTGACATGTGGGAGGGCTGCCTTTGAGAGTCCCACCTGTACCCTTGGGTTCCCCTTATACTTTTGGAGGGCCATGCAATGAGGTGGAAGGCTGGATCTTCTGGTCACTGTGCTAGCCAGCTGTTAATTAGATCAAAGTGCCGTGCTTTTGATATCAAGGCCAAAGTTTCGTACTCTGAAGGTCAGCTTTAGGCAAAACTATTCCTATTTGTAGCACATATTTATTTAACTATCTCCTATATGGTCAGCACCGAAGTCATTCATTCCACCCTCCATATGTACGTTCTTGGTAACATGGAGTGAATACACATTATTTACCATTCAAGACAGTATATAATACACACTAAATTGGGTAGAAATAGAAGGGGGTAGAGTGGGACATCGACCAGAACTGTAATTGGTCAACGAAGTTTCGTGGAGGAGGTGACACTTGAGCAGATCCTTGAAGCAAGACTAAATTTGGGCATTCAGGGGGAGGGCTGGGGAGGCCAAAGAAACGATGTCTTGTGACTAGTTACATTTTCTTATTCTTACAATTCCACATTTGATGATGTAGATGTGTTTCTGTGTGAAGTTGGGGTAGAGTGGGCAAAGAGGAGAGTGACGGAGGATTTCTGGGAGACCTCAACTAATATTTCTTTCCTTTAGTTACTCCTTCCCCACTTTTCCTTCAATGAATGAATCAGGAGAGGATAAAGAATATTCTCTGATTAAACATTTTGTAGAACTCAACTGGAAGTAGCCACCCGCCACCCCTCACACATGGTCCACATGCACCCAGTATAGAGTACTCCTTGTTGACCCTGAAAGCTTAGTTCTAAATTATTTTTCCCAAAGGGAAACTTCCCAGCTATAGATTGATTCCCTAAGACCAGCAAATGGTCTCATAGATGCCACCTGACAGATGTAACATGGATAAGGGCAGGTAATCAAGATCATTAACACAAATTCCAAACTCACACTACTGAAACACCAGGAGAACTTTCCAGGGATAAGTTTGCGTGAGTTATAGTGTTCTCTTTGAATATGAAAGACAGCACATTTTTTGCCCAATGCATCATTTGTTCTGCGAATACCAGTTGAAGAGTAAGAAACCAGAGCGAAGTATAAAATGTACAGTGCAGAAAGCTTAATGGTAACAGTTAACTTGTAAAGTTAAATTGCAAAAGACAGGTCATTTACAACTAACTATAATTTGTATTCATCATATCTTTGGGAGAGGCACAATGCAGAACACATTACATAAATTCCTCATACTCCCTTAACATGTACAATGTACTAAGCCACACCAGGCAACAGGCTGAAATCAGAGCTAATTAACCACTGAGCTTTCTAGAGAAAACTGTAGAGCTAATTTTGTATTTTATAAATATATATGTAAAAATAAATTCAGGCGTAGACTCCATTCCATTAACGATATGTAGACTTATAAGTCTTGATTAGGATATAGTTACAAAAACAGTTCTGCTCTTTTAAATTGTTAGTCATTTTTACCCAATACTCTATTTAATACCTCTTCCTGATTGACATTTTATGATTATTAGTTGCATCTTGCATGTCTTACCTGAGCTGGATTGCTGCCATCCCAGGCAATGGTTGCAGTAGACACCTTGAAATTTAGATTTTTAAAACTTTTCTTCAGAGATAGTAAAAAATAAAACTCATATATAAAAGTCATCAAAATTCATTGCCTATTGAAATAAATGTTTTTAAAGGCAGTTTATTTTGTAAGTAGTACAACTAAAAAAGTAACGAGAGAAAATGTGTGTGGCCTAGTTCTGTTTAAAAAAAACCAGAATGCTTGTTCTTAGGGTTGCTGTTGGTTTGGCCCGCAGTTACTAGAGAAACTCCACGGATCTCATTGCCTTTATGGTTCATGTCTAGGCATGCCTGGAGACCAGGGAGACCCACGGTTTAATCTAAGGAAGAATGCTCGTGGTGTTTTAAATGCCCAAACAGAAGATTGCATTTGTTTTAGACAGCACCAGGAAGGTACCTTTCAGGGGAATTGTTTACTGTTTTATTTAATTTCTGGGCTTTTGGTGATTAGGGTGATGGAGAAGGAGCACCAAGGAAAGGAGGTGAGATTGGTGATTAGGAGGAAACCAGGAAGAGTACAGAAAACAAATACCTTCTGCTTTAGCTCTGGCAAATTTATATTGGCTAGATTTACCACTCCTAGATAAGAGGCTAGGGTGATGGGACTGAGGAATTACAAAAGATGGAGACAACCTATTTTCTCCTGTCAACACACGCAAACACACCATCTGAACATTTTGTATCTTCCATAGCTTTTGATGGATGTTGTCAGGGAGGAAGAAGAGAAGACTCAGACTGATTAGAAATTACCGGATTTTAGCAGCTTCTTTCTAAACCTGTTTTTAAAAAATGTGTGTTTTCTCTTAGGAAATATAAAACCATGTTTTGATTTTTAGATAGATCAGTAATTGTCAGATTACTTTATTAACATTCATAATACTATATTTAGGAACTAGTTTATATGTTGAAGCAAGAGGAGACTGAAGTCAATTTAGTGCCTTTAAAGAACTAAAAATCAGTGAATCCGTTGAATTATGAGAGGATGTTTTCTTTCCAGCTAAAATGAACTGCCAGCAGTTTTTATAATTTTATAAATCTGATTCCATTTCATGGTACTCTTATTAGTAAGAGTGCACCAGATTCTTAATTAGCTTCTTGTTTATATTTATTGATTAATCGATACTGTTGCTTCCAATATGAAAACATTAGATTAATTTATCTTTTAGTAAATCACAATCTAAAAAATAGGCTTTATAATTAAAATTGCTTGAGCCCTTAGTTACGGCTTAGCAGTAGGAGCAACCATGTTGTATATTTACCATCTTTAAGGAACACAGTCTAGGGATTTATGGTCAAGTTGGAGTGATAGACAATTTGTATACATAGATAATTAATTAAGAAAGTTATAGTGTATTAATTATATTAATGTATGCAATATAATAATTTATTATTTATATATTTGTATTATATATAATTATATTAAATACCAAGGTGGCTAGATTAATAGGTGTTTAAAGACTCCTGAATACTAATGTAAGCTTCATTATTGCCAGTATTTAGGAAAAAGGAAAAGGGAAAATCACCAAAAGTTGGGACACAGAGAAGGCTGTATGGAAAATATGGGATCGAGCTAGAAGGAAGAGCAGGACATAGGTAAAGGAAGAAGATGGAGAATGGATGTTCTTGGTAGCAGGAGCAACTTATGAAGGAAAAGCACAAGTATATTCATGAAGACCATAATATACATGGTCAATTGGGAGAGCAATGAGCGTGTTCCCACTGGGGAAGTAAGATTAGAGAGGCAGGTTAGTAGGAGATAGATCATGGAGGACTGTAAATTTCAGGCCAGGGAGTTTTAATCTCATTCTTCTGAAGAATGACTGAAGGACCTATGACTTATATAATGTGTTGTTTTATGGAGATTAATAAATTGGCATAGATTAGAAGAGAGAGAGACAAGGAGACTGAAAGCCCATGGAGGAGGTTATTTTCATCGCCTTGGGATGAAGTGGTGTATTAAATATATGGTATGAATAAGAGAGACTTGTGAAGGACACTTCATAGGACTTGGTGACTGGTTAAAGTGAAGAGAGCGAGAACAAGATTAACCTTCAGGTTTCAATGACAAGTGGAGATGTTGCGAGGCAAATCCAGGCGAAGGATAATTATGATGTGTTTAGGTTTGCGCATGTTTAGTTTTAGGTAATGGAAGGACATTGTGGTGGAGTTAGGTATATGGAGCTGGAACTCTGGAAAGAGGCCAGAAGTGAAGGAGAAATTTAGTAGTTTTCTAAAGCTGTAATAGTTGAATTCGTGAGGATAAATGAGATCCCCAAGAAAGGTACAGTGTCTTAGTTTTCATTGACCCTCCAGCACCTGCTATGGTTCACAGAGGACAGAGTAGCTGACTAACAGCAATGGGCTTTTCCTGAATAGAGAATAGAATGAGGAAAGCAGAAAGCGCAGGAGCAGCTCTGAGAGTATCCAGCTGTATTGAGGGGCTGGCAGGAGGAAGTAAATCTTGAGAAGGGTTAGTCCACAAGGAGAAGCAGCGAGGACGATCACAAAAGCCAGGCTGTTTTAAACAGGGTCATATACACATGGGAATTCAAAGGAAACCACTCCCTTGGCACCACCACATCATAACGTTTGGTCAGCGAAATTAGCCATAGGGCAGCAGGTGACTGCACTGGCCCTACCAGAACGTTTCAGGGCTTTATTCTGTGAGTCATTGGAGGGGCCATGAACTTCTCTAGGCTATGACTAAACAGATTAGCTTTCCTGGGCACTGCCCACCACTGATGAGCTTCTGTGACCTCTCCAAAAAACCTCAGGTAGATTTTCAAGGTTTACAGAGGTAATTTCAAGTGAACACGCAGTCTAGGGGCACAAAGAAAGTCTATTCTTATGAGTTCTAGGATGTGTCCTGTAACGCTATGAAGCCAAATGGAGGAAATTGACTGATTATCTTGTTAATTCATTTACAAGAATGAAAATACGTTAAAATGCCATTCTCTTAAGCATCGTTCTGTGTCTACTTATTCTTGTTTTTATTTCTACTCTCCCCATTTCGCACTTAAGCCATTTTTCTAGGTGGAATTTAAATTCTTTAGTTTTTAAAAATTCCGTAACTCTCACTTGTTATCTTTATTTCCTCTGCATCCATAGAATACATCTCAAGGATTTCATCATGCTGACATTTAGTAAAGTTCATGTGGTCCTTCCCTACTCAGCTCATCTGTAGCTTGTTTCAGTCTCAAGCTCAAGTCCTAATTCCTGGGTAAAATCTTCCTTGGTGCCATTCCCTTGGTGATCTTTCCCTTCTCTAACTCCTTTTGCACTTAATATATTCCTTCTATAATTAGTACTTTCCATTAGTAAGAGAGCATTATTCTCCAATACTCTAATAGCATTTTGAAATTAGCATTTTATTATAATAGTACAGAGTGCTGGTATATGTAACACATATTTATTATATTAGGGCAGAGCACTGTATATACAATTTCTCACACCCTCAAGTATTTTTAGTGGGCTATCTTGGTTTCCAACTTAATGCATGATATATATATCTTTTTGTGCCCTCTGGCACAATGCCACTAACCTTCTGAGTGCTCAATAATGCACATAGAAAATAAAAATAAAATAGAAAAAGGCTTATGGTAAATAAAACACTAGCATGATAACTTTATGAAAAAGAAGCATCATATGGTTTAAGATTCATTTAGTTTATTAGTAAATGAGTTTCTCTTAGTAGGTTAGGCAGCTCTAACCTTAATTTCCTTTGGGTTGATTTGGGTTGAATTTTGGTATATGCAGTTTTGTTTCGATCATATAACTGCCTTTATATGCAGTTTGATCATAATGGGACTGAGTTCCTGTGTGGGTTGTAGAATTAGTTCATTGCTTTACAAAATGGTGCTACTTACTTGTTGTTATCAAAAAAATACACTTTTTGTCTGAAGTGGTATTTTTGCTAAAACGTCTTTATTTTTTCCCTCATTAGCAATGACGTGCATTTGCAAATGGGTGGATGAGCCTAGGGATGTGAGCTGCAGCTTAAGGAATGGCAGCTAATGAAATCAAATAGGGCTGATTAGAAGACTGCTTATGACATCAGAAGTCCAGTGAATTTTATGTTCAATTTAGATGCTATTTTAAAATTATTTTGCCTATGTTTGAACTTCTATATGTAAATATTTTCATTTTATAGATGAAGTTTAGCTAAAATCAAGAAGACAAACGTAGAATCAGATGTTGAAGGTTTATCTTTATTGGTGAACCTTGGGGCTTGAAGATACCTTAGTGATCAAGTTGAATTCCCTCGTGTTAAAATGAAGAAATGCAATTCTGGAAACTATTACTTGTACAAGGCCATTTTGGTTATTTTCATGTTTTATACCATTTGATTCTCTGTTATAAGCTTAATAAAAAGGTAAAATATGTCTTTGATGCTTCCCCTTTGTTCTGTTCTTCATCCTCATTTCACACGGCCAGAAACCTCAAATTTCTTCATTTTCTGTGGCGCCCTCCCCAGGCTTCCTTCCCTCTTCCAAACGTCTCCAGACAGAACACGATCCTTTTCTTCTACTGTGGAGAACTCATTGGACATTTTCAAAAGGAAGTCACGGAAAGACAATGTCTTAATCAAGGCAATAAATGTCATATGATGGGATCTTAGGCATTACGTAAAAACAGTGGAAGAGTTGTTTTTTGTCTTCAAATTTGAGCAGCCATTTTCTATTTTACTTAAATATGAGTTTGGCTTAAGCTGTCCTAGGCTAGAGCTTCTGCTAAAATCTAATATGCTTTCAATGGCCATTACTACTTGGGTGTTTAATTGCCATCGGAAACTCAGTATATCTCAACCTGAACCAACCGTTGTTCTTCTTATACTGGCTCTTCTGCCAAACTCACTTATTTCACTGGTAACATTATTGTCTTGGTCACCATGCTTGAAACATGCAGCAGTTTTTGAGTACCCCATTTCGCAAACTTTGTATCCAAATGGTCACTTGTGTACATATCTGATTTTCTTCTCTAGATTATAAACCTCTTGGAAGGAGAGATGAATTTTCTTTTAATCCCACAGCACTTAGCAGTATCTAATATGTAGTAGATGGTCAGTAAATAGACGCTGAGTGAATGTTAATGATAATAGAAGGTATGGTTGTCATTAAGATGTAGGAGGTGATTTAAATAAGGTGTTTAAAATCATTGTAAACAAGCAACTGAAGGAAGTCTTGCGTGATGTTTAGTTTCTGTTTGATTGTTCTTTTCTGAAATCTAAGTACATTGCTATTCTACTGTTCTATTCAGAACTTCCAAGGCCTGCCTGGGCCTGTTGCAGAAAATAACGCTAGGGGAGGGTTCAAAGCCTCATCAGCTAATGTGTGTCACCAACTTGAAGAGCAATAGAACAGTATGTCATCCAGGAAGGTGAAATAATGAAAGCCCCTGGCACCAGTTTAATATTGTAAATGCAAACATTTGGAAAGAAAAAATTTGAGTATCTGCTAATGCATATGTTGTCTTTAGTTCTGAAGCAAATTTTATTTCCAGCAATACATGAGTAGTTGTCTTGATTTTCAGTTTTGTTACTTCTAAGATAAATTTAAGAAGTAATCTTTGCAAAAGTTATCCCAGCAAAGGCTAGAAAAGACGAGAATAAATGATGCAAATTTGTTATAATAATCTTTGTTAAGCTTAAGGCATTACTAACCACTCAAAAGTGTAAAATAGGGGCTGGCCTGGTGGCGTAGTGGTTAAGTTCTTAAGTGGTTAAGTGGTTAAGTGCTCCGCTTCAGTGGCTTGGGGATTGCAGGCCTGGATCTCAGGTGTGGACCTATGCACTGCTCATTAAACCATGCTGTGGCAGTGTCCCACGTACAAAATAGAGGAAGACTGGCACAGATGTTAGCTTAGAGACAATCTTTCTCAAGCAAAAAGAGGAAGATTGGCAACAGATGTTAGCTCAGGGCCAATCTTCTTCACCAAAAAAAAAAAAAAAAATAACCAGTGTAAAATAAATTTAAAATCTCCTTGATAGCTAGGAGATATCTATTTTAATGATATTCCACCTTTGGTGCACATTAGAATCACTTGGGGAGCTTTTAAAAATCCTGATGCCCAGGTTGTACTCCATCCCAATTAAATCAGAATGTTTGGGGGTAGGAGTCAGGCATCAGTATTTTTAAAAGATATTCAGATGATTCCAAAGAGCAGCAGTTTTGGACCCCTGCAATGGAATGAGGGGGATGAGAAATATATCATGGAAAGCTGAAACAAATCAGATACTGTGAAAGTGGAAGATCATTAATGTCCTAGTCGCACTTTATTTTCATATGTTCTGGGCATATAGTAGATGATTAAATACTTACCAAATTGAATTGAACTAGATTATTAAATCGTGTTGTTACTAGATATCGAGGTGCTCACCCATCCATTTCTGTAGTCCTTGAATCATCATTTCTCATACTTAAGCATCAAAGATGTTACACTAGCCAGTGCACCCCCTAATATCTGTGTTTCTTCTCAGTTCATCACTGGTGAAAGTTTTAGCAGTTACACCACTCCAGCATGCCAGGAGCTATCCATATCCATCTTCTGCTAGTACTAGCAATGAGGTTTTTATTCCAGCCAGCAGGTGAGTAATCCATCTTCAAAATCACATTTTAGAGTTTGCTTCCTTAAAACATTCTGGTACAAACTGTCTTAGACTGGTTCCTTAGAAACAGACTGTGGGATGGGGAGTTGCACGCAGAAGATTTACTGGGGAGTCATCTTGAGAGATATACACATAAGGGAGTGAGAAAGAGAGGACTGGGCCGAGGGAGAGGTGGCCCAGTGATGCGTTGCAACTGAAGTCTCAGCTGTCTTATGGGGAGCTCTGGAGATGGGGTGGCCCTTCAGAGTCATTGCAAATTGAGGCAAAGGGGCCAGGTTTTTGTATCCCCACATTAGCTGTGGCTGCAGGCCACCCCTTGGTCAGTGGCTAACTTACCTTGAGATAGTTTCTGAGAGCAATTTCCAATGAGAGATGCAACTATGAGCCATCAGCATTTGATGGTGCCAGCAGTTGGGAGATGATCGTGTTGACCTTGAAGAGGGGAACTGGTTGAAGGACCTCAGTATCTGTTACAATGTTCAAAATGAATTACCTTTGGCCAGTGGGAGCTCTTCTTGTGTCTTTTGACATCACCCTTTGGTTTTGCATAGCTTCCTTGATTTCTGGTATAATTCATTCCAGGCGCATCTCATATATTACCTGAACTAGAACTGGAATCAGCCATTTCCCCAAGGATTTTTTTTTTTAAGTGGGAAATGGCTGATTCCCATTAAATGAGTGTTAGGATTGTTTATTGATTCTAGGACTTTTCAGTGGACAGAATAATACATATTTTTGAAAAGAAAAAAATCACAAGTTCATATTAATATTGCCATTCCAGATTTAACATTATAGGATTTTTACTTAAATTTGTTTGATTTTACAATTTTATCCCTTTTTCCTTACATTGAAAATCTTAGTTCATAACAATGTTAAATATTTTCATTACCCTATTCTATTCCATCTCTCTCTCTATACATATAACAGTTTCAAAATAGTAGTACTAATGTTACTGTAAACAGTTAGGCTACAGAATGACTTCTAAAGAGTATGTGCTTGCAGCTCTCTCTAGAATATATGCCAGTGTGTTCGAGAGTGACTTGGATTTTGTCAAAGCACTCTGCTTCATCTTTATCCTATTCAACTTATGTACTCATTACATGTAGCAGGACATATTCTTGTCAAATTTACAGATAACAGGTAGCCAAAAAGATAAGGAAATTTATTGGATGGCAAGATCAGAGTCACAGATAATCTGGATTCCCTATAGTGGTGGTCTAAATTTAACACAATGAAATCTGATAGGTATAGCTGCAATAGGTAGTTGTTTTATACACCACTTAAGCCACAAAGCATTAGAAAAGATGTAATAAAATGATAAATATAAACTTACATTTATTAATAAGAAAAGCTATCACTTTTTGAGCACTTACTACATGCTAAGCACTCTGCTAAATGCTTCATATACTTTAATCTTGACAAATACGTTGTAAGACAATAGTAGTAGTATGGTAATTGTCCTAGAAGTAATAATATCTAACATTTATGGAGCATTTACTGAGTATCAGGTGCTGTTCTAGACATTTTACACTTAATTCTGATAACAACCCTACAAAGTGGGTACTGTTGTTTCTTTTATATAGATGAGGGAGTTGAGGCACAGAGAAGTTAAATAACTTGCTAATGTCATGTGGTAAATTGAGCTAGGATTCAAATCTGGCAGTCTGATTCCAAGGCCTTGGGTGCTCTTCTTACCCCCTTTTATAGTTGAGATTTTGAAGATTAGAGAGGTTGAGAAACTTCCCCAAGTTTCTAGTAAGCTAGGGACCGGGATTCAGTCCCATGACACTTGACTTTCTAGCTGATTTCTTAGCTGCTCTGCTGTATAGCCTTCCTGTAACAACGGCTAGGCAGGCTTTAATATGTGATTGACTGTAATTCAGAGCAAGGGAGGTGACAGCCTCACTCTACTCTGTAAGGGGGAGCACACCCGGAGCACTGTGTGTGATTCTGAGCTCCACACGTTAAAAGGGGATTCCTGACATGCCTGGAACTCATCCAGACGTGAGCACCGAGCTCAGAGAAGTGTCTGAGTAATCTGAGTAACATGTCTGTAGGAAGAACTGTTAAAAAGCTGAGAATAGTTAGCCCGAAAAGAGAAGACCCGGGGAAGCTGAACGCTCGTATTTGAAGTGTCTTCATGTGGTGGAGGGTTAGATAGAACCTCTGTAGTTCTAGACGAAAAACTAGGCAGCACAGAGAGAGAATCAAAGAGGTGGACTGGGCTCCTGATAGGGAGGAAGGACTGCCTGATATCTGGAGCTTTTTAGAAATGAAATGGGCTTCCTGCTAAGGGAATGAATTCTTTTTCACGATGAAGACCCTGAATGACCACTTACTGTGGGTTTAAAGACTTTTATGTCAGGCATGGTGGTTCTTAAATTTTAGTGGGTATAAGAGTCACCTGGGGGAACTTGTTAAACACTGATTCCAAGGCCTCACCTTTAGAAGTATTGATTCAGTAGATCTGGGATAAGGTCCAAGAATCTGCATGTTTAACAAGCAGCCCAGTGGGTCCAAATGAGATGGTCAGTGACCCACACTTTGAGAATAAGTGAGATTAGATAAACTCTGAGATCTCTTCCACTTATTTTTTTTGGTGAGGAAGATTGGCTGCGAGATAACATCCATGCCAATCTTCCTCTGTTTTGTATGTGGGACACCACCACAGCATGGTTTGATGAGCAGTGTGTAGGTCTACACCTGGGATCTGAACCCTTGAATCCTGGGCTGCCAAAGGGGAACACACAAACTTAACCATTATGCGATGGGGCTGGCCTCTTCTTCCACTTATTTTACGAATAAACATTTTAGTAAAAAATGATGTAGTCAGTGTAATGATTGTTCAAAGGAAGTTGTCTTAAGTTTTATAAAAGATCCATGACACAACTCTTTGATATGTTGACAAATTACAATTACAGACGAAATTATCAGAAGGTAGGATATTAGGATATGGAAGGAGAAGGCTTGATTCTCAATCTATGTTATAAAAGAGAAGACTTTAATACCAAAATAGAAGATACAAATCCAGTGTGAAAATCTTTAACCACTTTCAATAAAGAACTCACTCTACACATGCCAAGGAGCATCCTGATGGGGACCTGGAAAACGCTATCTGATTATCCTAAAAGACAGCACCTGTGTAAGGTAAAGTACCTCTCAGGCTTTTGGGCCCCATCTTATATAAACTTCAGCCTAAAACTAACAGAACAGGTGTGGGTCAGAGTGTCTTCTAATTCTGGCTCACTTTTTGTTGAGGCTGAAGAGCTTTTGCTGGTAAGTATATTATATGTTTGATTAACCTTAACTTTTACTTAAAGTGTGCAACCTGAGTCACATTTTATAACTATTGTATCCTGAAATGTTTTTGCTCTCTGTAAATATGTTTTTAAAAAGTAGTGCTTATATAGTTTATTGCCCCATATCAGAACTTTTTAAAATTTAAGTTACATAATGATGTTTCATTTGTTTCTTAAATGTATTAAAGTTTTAGAAAGATTTTTTTTTTTGAAAATCGTTAAAGCTGGCTAGTTGAGGAATTGGTGTTCTTGGCTGTTTTTATTGATAGTATTGATGGGCTTATTTAGTTCGTTAAAGACTGGCAAATGATTTCTGTTTTAAATTTATGGTATAAAAACTTCCAAATGGCAATTACATGTTGATAATAAGTTAGACCCTTATTTCTCTTTAATTTCTTCTTGTTTCCTTTTAATGGCTGCAGACTTCTTGTAAGTTTTTCTTGAATCATGAGGGATGAAATTGCAACAACAGTTTTCTTTGTCACAAGACTGGTGAAAAAGCATGACAGACTGAGTAAACAGCAAATTGAAGACTTTGCAGAAAAGCTGATCACAATCTTGTTTGAAACATACAGAAGTCACTGGCACTCTGATTGCCCTTCTAAGGGGCAAGCCTTCAGGTGAGAGCTAGGATGTGGTACAGCAACAAGCAACAAGGGAAGCAACAAGCAAGCCGCAAGCATCAGCAATGATTTTGTTGGCGGTCTATAAGTCACAAAAGTTTTATGGGCTCAAATCATTTGTTTGAACGCGGGCTTGAAAGAAAGAGATGCAGCAGGTGACAGTGCAGTGGAAAATTATAGCACAAACCCCCTATGTGAGGTGGATTAAACAATTCTAATTTATGTTCACCGTGAAAGATATGCAGTGAACATTTGATTTGATGCACTAATTGTGTGATTTAGTAATGCAACTCACATTCTGACTCGCGGTGTAAAAAGTTAATTATGTTTTATCTTGTAAAACTGTGGAGGGTGGGGAAGGGGTTAGGGGAAGCTGGGGGGTGGGGTGAGGTGGAAGCTGTGTGTATCGGGACTATTTGCCTACAACGTGATTCTCCCACGAAAGCACCTGTCACCACGTCTTTGTTTCCCTTTCATTATTTTTTTAAGATGTATCAGGATAAACAATAATCAAAACAAAGATCCCATTCTGGAAAGGGCTTGTGCTGAAAGCAATGTGGATTTTTCTCACCTGGGACTCCCAAAGGAGATGACCATATGGGTAGATCCCTTTGAAGTGTGTTGCAGGTGAGTAATTTCATTGGAGTTAGAGTCTGTGTGCTCTGTGACCCCTGGAAACCTTAGGTCATTTAGTCAGCTCTGTATACCTTTGTGAAAGATGATGCTCCAAAGCCCTGGGTGAGCAGTGAGGGCAGTGGTTGGCTAAGATTTTAGAATCTATTAGACAACACAGACTTCCATTAGGAGAGGATGGAGTGGGAAGCAAAAAGATTTTACATAGTATTTGAAATTTGACTTTAATCACTGCACCCAACTGCCAACCGTAGATTATCACGTCTAAGTGTTATAGGCAAAATCTAGGGGGAACAGTTATTTACCGTTGGGCATTTCAGAGTCCATTAGCTGAAACAAAATAAACTGGTCCTTGTCTTTTTCTGAGCTGTTAACCAAGATAGCTTTTACAGAATACCCCCACTAATTATGACAGTGTAGCAGCTGAAGGTCATAATGCCTCTCAGCTTTGCTGTCAAGCCATTTCAATCTGTTTCTTTTAAGTAACTCTTTGTAAATTAGTGACTTGTCTCCAGAAAAGATTAGAGGTCAAAACTTCGAGAAGTTGAATCCCTACTGAATATTTTCCTTTCCTTTCCTACTTAGGTATGGTGAGAAAAATCATCCATTTACAATTGCTTCTTTTAAAGGCAGGTGGGAGGAACGGGAACTCTCCCAACAAATCAGTTATGCTGTTAGTAGGGCCACGTTGGACTCCTCCCCGGGCAGCTCCTCCGATGAAGAAGGTTGTAACCAAGAACCTCAGATAATTCCTAAAGTCAACAATCCAAAGAGTATTTATCAGGTAAAGTGTGTTCCAGTTCTTCTTTATACTTCTTTTTTCTATTCTCATTCTAAAAAGAATATGCTCACTGTAAAAGCAGAGAACCAAGTGGAAAACATGGAAAAAACAAAACTATAAAGGTTAAAATGACAATATTAACATGCTAGAAGAAGTTTTTCTGTTTTTTTCTTCTTTATATAGTCCTTCTGCTTGGCTGAGTGCTTAGTATGTACACAATCTTTCGTAGTCCCGTTTCTCCATACAGTACTTGAACATACATACGTTTCCTTTCACCTAAATTCCTTCAGAATTAAATATTAAAATTGGTGGGCTTTTTTGCCAGTAGAAAATAACATTCCCCGTGGAAAATTTGGAATATTTAGAAATGGTCAAAGGTCTGAAATCCTGCCACCAGAGCAGTTAAAAAAATTTTTTAAAAAATATTCGTTCATCTTGTAATTTTCTTAGCTAATCTGTTACCGGTAGTCATCTAAATTGTTTCCACATTGTTGTGATATAAAAAAGCTGATTGTTTTTATAGAGATGTCTGAGTTTTAAGTTATTTCTGGAGACTTGATTCTCAGACATGGAATTACTGGGTCACTGGGTATGGTCATTTTATTGTTCTCAATATATGGCCAGAATACCTTCTAGAAAGCTGTCTTTGTTTGTAGTCTAATCAGCTCTATGTGAAAGTGTCTGTTTTATAATGTTCCCTAAAATAGGATGTTCTCATTTAAAAATAATTTCCTAAAAATGCTGTCTATTATAGATATTAACTTAATTAAATATTAAAAAATATTCTCCATGTGCCAGAATATTTTGGGTACTTATTGTCTTACAGATTTTCTCTTCTTCACCCATTTATCACTTGAGGTCTTAATGTATTATTATAGGCTCTTCAAAAGTTAGGAATATTTTAGCCCCTTGACATATTATTGGCAAATATTTTTTCTCTAGCTCGTTTAGTTTTGTAAACTATATATATAGTTTATATATAGTCCTATATGTATAAAAGTTTAAAACTACGTAGTGAAATATTTGCTCTTAATTCTATTTTTATCTTTAAAGATCTTCCATCTAGGGATCAGATCTATAGTCAGCTATATTCTTTTAGTGGAATGTCCTTTGGGAGTGTGGTCTGTAAAGCATCTGTATGGGTCATCTGGGATGTTTAAAATGGCTATTTCTAGACCTCAGCCTTAGAGATCATGATGAGAGAGTTTTGGGTTGGGCCAGTGAGGTGGTGGTGGGGTAGGGAAGAACCCAAGAATACACATAAATTTGAATAAATGTGTTTTTAAATTATTTAGTTGGATTAAAGAATTAATTTTGTTAAAAGATGTCACTTGACTTACTTTATACCTTCCAAAATGCTAGCCAATTTTCCAAAGATGATTATCTACTTTGATTTCTATTCATTGTACTTCCTATGCTTTTGAAAAGCTTAGCTTCTGAGTTACAGGTTTGTATTTGGTCCTTAGAGTTGGCTTATCAGTTTACAGAAGATCTTCATACCCACTCCTCCCCCTCCTTTTTCTTTTCCAGGTTGAGAATTTGAAACGACCCTTTCAATCTTGGTTCCAAATCCCCCGCAAAAATAATATGGTGGATGGCCGTATGGGCCTCCTAGAAAATGCTTATCATGTGTTGCATAAGAACCCTAAGGGTCATAGGGCTGCTGCCATACACCGGGTGGACAGGTACCACTGGGTCAACACGCACCGATAATGCAGTGACTGAGCACTCGGTAGGATAGAGCTCAGAGAAGCTGTGTTACTTTTCTCTGAAAGGAAAATGAGTCTAAGGTTGAGAGGCCCATGAAACTGAAAAAATAACCACATTAGGGACTAGAGTGCATGATGGTGAATCCTCTCACACAGATCATGACTATGTTCTTAGCTGTAATTTAATTCTTATTTAATTTTATGTGAAGTTTTATGTAACACTAGTGAATGTACTCAATAACATGATAGAATGAAGATACTGACCTGTGATAAGATTCAATGAATTATGAAAAGTAGCAGTTTAAATAAACTTATTGTGTTTTTAATACCTTCCTATTTGAGTTTGTTGTAAGAAAGTTTTGAAAGTTTGTTTCTTCATTAGCCATTAAAAAAAGAAAAAGTAGACTTTCATTTAGGGAAGCGAGATCCTCATGGTATAGTATTCTGGTTCTACAAGACCAGTGAGGGCTTGTTTTAAAATTACTTTTTAAGGAGCAAAACTCCCTTGTTTGTGTATCTTTTTAAAAATTTGGTTTATTTCTAAACCTCTTAACAGACTTAATTATGACTTATTTTATAAAAGTGATACATGCTCATTATAAAGAATTCAAGCTAACAGAGTAACACACCCCCAAGAAGAAAAAAATCCCTACTACCCAGCCAGAAATTACCATTATTAACATTAAATGGTGGCCATCTTTCCAGTCATCCTACATATACGTACAGATGTAAGAATTGACACACAATTTATTAAGAAAACACAATAAGAAGACATACTGATTTTTCTGTCTAGATCTATAAATTGTTGAGAGGGGGATCTTGTGACGACTCCAACTATAATTGTGATTTGTCTCTCTCCTTTCAGTTCTATCAGTTTAGTTTTACATATTGTGCAGCTCTGTTGTTTTGTATATATACATTTAGGACTGCTACGTCTTCTTGGTAGATTGACCCTTCTAATCATTATATAATGTCCCTCTCTGTCTCTGGTAATTTACTTTGCCCTGATGTTGCTTTATCTGATATTGATACAGCCACTTCTGCTTTCTTTTGATTAATGTGTGCGTGCTATATCTTTTCCCATCCTTTTACTTTCGACCTGCCTATATTGTTATATTTGAAATGAGTTCCTTGTAGACAGCATATACTTGTCATATTTTCTACCAATTTGTATTTTAATTGGTGTATTTGGGCTATTTGCATTTATTTTAATTGTAGATATGTTAGGTCTCAAGTCTGCACTTTAATTTTCAATTTATTCTGTTTTTCATTTGTTTTCTTTTCCTTGCCTTCCTGTGGGTTACTTGAACATTTTTTTATAATTCCATTTTGGCTTATCTATAGTGTTTTCCAGTGTATCTCTTTGTATAGCTTTTTTAGTGGTTGCTTTAGATATTGCATCATATGTACATAACTTGTGGTCTACCAGTATTGTCATTTTATCAGTTCAAGTGAAGCATAGAAACTTGAATTCTTTGTCATTTATAATATAATATAATTGTATTAAATATTTCCTCTACATTTAGAGTCACATCAGACAGTGTTGTAATTTTAAGTTCAACTGTCAAACATAATTTAGAAAACTGAAGAGGAGAAGGAAAGTCTAGTGTATTTATCCTTATTTTTGCTTACCATGTTCTTCCTGATTTTCCAAGCTTCTTTCTTTCAGAGAATTTCCTTTAGTTTTCCTTTTAGGGTGGGTTGGCTTGTGACATATTCTTAATTTTTCTTCATTTGTGAATGTATTGACTTCTCTCTTTGTTCTTGAAGAGTATTTTCACTGGATATAGAATTCTGGTTTGATGGTTCTTTCAGTACTAGAAAAATGTGACACTTCTTTCTGGTTTCTAATGAGAAATCTGTCAAATTTATTTCCTTTCTATGTAAGGTGTTTTTCTCTGGCTGCTTTTTCTCTGCTTTTAGTTTTCAGAAGTCTAATTATAATATGTCTTGGTGTGGATTTCTTTGGATTTATCCTGTTTGGAATTCACTAAGCTCCTTGAATCTGTAGGTTTGTGTCTCTTTCCAAATTTGAGGATTTTCAGCCATTATTTCTTTGAGTACTTTTATAGCCTGCCTTTTTTTCTCTTCTTCTGAGACATTGATGACTTGAATGCTAGATCATTTGTTACAGTACCAAAGTTCTTGAAGCACTATATGTTCATTTGTTCAGTCTTTTTTCTCTCTGTTGTTCAGATTGGGTAATTTCTTTTGTTCTATCTAAACATCTAATGCTTTCTCCGCGCCCCTCCCCCCATCCCTTCCATTTTACTGTTGAGACTATCCAGTGAGCTTTTTAATTTGGTTTTTGTATGTTTCAGTTTTAAAATTTCAATTTGATTCTTGTTTGTCTTTTATTTGCTGTGACTTTATAGTTCCTTGCCAAGACTTTCTATTTTTTCATTTGTTTGAAGCATGTTCATAATTGCTTATTGAAGAATTTTTATGATGTCTCCTTTAAACTCATTGTCATATAATTCTAAAATCTTGTCTTGGTGTTGCCATGTATTTATTGTCTTTACTCAGTGTTATATCTTTCTGGTTCTTAATATGATAAATGATTTTTGACTGAAACCTGTACAGTTTTGATGTTATAAGACTTGACATCTTATTTAAACTTTATTTTAGCTGACTTCCTTTGATACCATTCTAGTGGAGGGTGCTGCCTTGTTACTGCCTTGTGGGAGACAAAAGTCCAGGTTCCCCAGTTGGTCTCCAGTGATACCCAAGGAAGGGGTTCCTCATATCTGCTGGGCAGGTATGGAAGTTCCAGCTTCCCATATGGTTTCCACTAATACTTTGGTGGGGGTGGCCTCATTACTGATGGGCAATGGTAGAAGTTCTGACTCTCTACTTGGCATCCACTAATGCTACTTGAGCAGGGAGGTGGTAGTGAGGGGCCTCATTACTGCCATATGTTGGTTGATGTACAGATTCACCATGTGGTCTCCACTAACACCATGAGGAGGGGGCTTTGTTTCTGCCCTGTGGGGATGAAAAGATGAAAATTGCCAGCTCTCTGCTCGTCTTCTCACATGGCGCCAGAAGGAGGTTAGGGTGCTTTGTTGGTAACCTGGCAAGGGTGGAAGTTTAGACTCCCCATTCAACTTTTGCTGGCATGGATGAAGCCAGTTTTTTCTTTTCTGTGATGTTTGGCTAGAGTAAAGCAGTTGTTGTTTAAAAGTTTTCTATCTTGCTACACTGTCCCTCTCTTAATCCTTTGGCTAGAGACAGCAGGCTTTTTGGGAGCTTTTTTGGTCTGTGCCCATTGGTGTTTATGGGTTGCTGGCTTCTTTATTTCCAAGTCTGTAATATATGAGGGGAAAAAGATAATCTGTGGGGTTCACCACCATATCCTGCTATGGATTCTGAGGTCCCTAGCTGGTCTATTTTCTTCTCTACACCTTCCAGAATCTTCTTGTTTGTTTTTTATAAATAATGTCCAAGAGTTTTAGTTGTACTCAGTGGGAAGAGTATGCCTACTCCATCTTCCTGGAAGCAGAAGTCTGTGTACTACTTTTGAAATAAAAAAAATTTTTCTTGAAACAACTAAGTATTATATTTTGGGGAGAAGGTCCTTTTTGTTAATAGTTGGTAACATGGCTTCTATATCTATTGAGGTTTTCTTATCCTTTTTCTGGTCAGTGGGCTGTGCATGTGTGTGCACACAAGCTAATTCCTTAAAGATGACTAGAATCTTAAAACTTTTAAAAAGAAGCTTGCTATTGACTCAGCAATAAATACACATAATGCAGCAGGAAGGAGAACATGATCCCTGGCTTGTAATCTGTGGTATTTCCATTAAAAAGCATGTGCTTATTAAAAGCTTGCAGCTGTTAGTATATTAATGGAATCAGATGAAGAGCCCAAGAAGTCAGCCAGGAAGCTAATATCATGTTTTGGTAGATGCCTTGCTCAGCCAAGAATGAGGAATATAAAAGAAAGATCTTTAATTTCTGCATGACTTTTTCTTTGCCATCTCTCTCAGAGGCCCTGGACTCTTGGCTTAACTATTCTAAATAGTCTTGTGTGTCTGGTTTAATTAATCTTCACTATGCTCTCTGGGAAATACATTTCATAATTTATGTGAATAGCTTAATAATGTTCTTCAGGACACACTCAATATTTACCATAGCAAGCTACGATTTACCTTCTCAAAGTATGGAGAAGTCTTTAATTTTATGAAGTTACTATGCATTGATTTGGGGGTGTGTGCTATCTTTAAGAGATCCCAGGTCACGGAAGGGACAGGAGAACAGCTGCCTCATAGTCCATTCTTATGGGCAACTACCAGTTTATTGGTATCTGTGCTATGAAGGCAGCAGGTGATTTTAATTGAGATAGTAACTAATGAAACAGTTTTAAGGCTGACAGATTTGGTACTTATTTTGCCTGATGGCTAATCTAATCATGTAAATAGAATGATATTTAAGATAAGTGACTAAACTCTAGCAGCAAAGAAATGAGAACTCAACGTCAGTGTAAGATGGGAGAAATGGTTGAGTTCGATGTAGTAAGTTGATTCTGAGCAGATCTTCTTTATGGCTGATTTAAAACTCTTTGTTAAACCTTAATTGTAAATCTTCTTGTCTTGTTGTCTCACAGTGTTTTTTATTTTATGTTCCCTAAAGTTATTTACCATTAGTATTTTGGTTGGATTTAGAGTTAAATCCTCAGCCATGTATGGACACCTCTTAATTATGACAAAAGACCTTCAGTACTAAAAAGTGTTGAATATGTGATGGATACTGAATTCACTAATTAGTTATCATTCATTATCTACCTACATAGTGTGTTTGTTTAAAGGTTGTTTTTTTTTTACTAGCCTGTCTGTCTTCCATTGCTTGAGAGACTCAATAAACCTTGTATATAAAAAAAATTCCTTCTACTTCTCATCTTGGGGCACAATAAAGAGAATTATCCATGTGAGAAGCAGCTTAAATTGCTAGCATTGGATTTGTAATATGAGCAGCCTTTTGATTTGGAGTTTGTATTTGAAAAAATTTCTTCGGCTTACATCGAATTCATGTGATGGTTGTGTCTCTCCTGATCAGCACTCAGATTCACCAGGAAAATTGTTTCATGTGGCAGCTGATCTCTTTGAGGTGTTCCAACCAAGGCCTACAAAGTGAATTTTGTGTGTGCCATGTGGCCTATATTTTATGTACTCTCATTCCAGATCACCAAATATTGTACAAATATACCTCTGTGACTCAGTAACAGAGAATTTTAGATGTTAGCCTAATAAATGGTAATATATACAAACTTTACATTTCTAGAAAGAGGTCCAGTCAATATCTTTAAATAATGAATATTTAATAAGATATATGGTCTAATGATCTTTTAGTCACAGTGAAAATGTCAGCATGTTATTTATCTTTGCCAAATATTAGACCCTGGTATGATATATCTATGCAAGATTATAATATACATTATGTGATTTATACATGAATGGTATAGGTATTTAAAAAAATTCTCTTATCAGCTTCATCAGATGTATTGATATATTTAACGCCTTTTAATCATGCAGACTGAAATGAGATCACCTTTCTCTTTCTAGATCTAAAAACAAAACAGAAAAAGAAACATTATATATAGTTAGTTTTATAAAAAGGCAATCCACGGAATGATGAAAAATAGTTGCAGAATAAAGAATTGCTATAAATCAATTAAATAGGCAATCCAATGGAAAATGGACAAAACACTTGACTAGGTACATCTCAAGAGAGAGAGAATTCAAATGGTGTATAAATATATGAAGATGCTCAGTTTCACTGGCCATCGGGGAAGTGCAAATTAAAACCACACACCCAGAAGAACGGATAAAATAAAAAAAGATGGAAAATACTAAGTGCTGATAAAGATGGAGAGCGAGTAGAACTCTTATCCACTGCTGGGGGCAGTATGTATTTATACAATCATTTGGAAGTCTGGTTGGTAGTATCTACTGAAGTAGGACATATCCATCCTCTAAGACCCAGAATTTGTAGTCCTGAGTAATACCTGACTAAGTAGAAAATGTCACCAGAAGGTAAGCAAGACTGTTTGTAATAACCCCAAACTGGAAAATACCCACATGCACATAGTAGTAGAAAGAATAAATAAATTGTGATACATCTGCACAGTGGAATGTTTTACAGCAAAGAGAATCAACAAACTACAACAATATACAACAATATGAATAAACCTCACAAGTGTGACGTTGAGCAAAAGAAGGGATAAAGTAATTCATATTTTATGATTCTATTTATGTAAAGTTCATAAATGAGCAAAAACAATTTGTGATGTTTGAAGTCAGGGTGGTGGTTACTCTCGGGACAGGTGACTGGAAGGAGGGGACGTGGGCTGCTTCTGGGAAGCTGGTAACGTTCCATTTCTTGATCTGGATGCTGGTTATATGGGAATGTTCACTTTGACAATTCATGAGGTGTACATTTATGACGTGCACGCTTTTAAAAGCTATATTATATTTTAATACAGTCTTAAAAGTGGTTTTCACCCCAGACATTGGTGATAACTTTAAATAAAGTGGACTGGGGCCCAGGGCTGGCGTCAGTGTTCAGTTATTTCTCCAGGTTGCTAGTTTCTGATCTTGATCTCGACATGTTAGGTCACCACTCTGCATGGGAAAAATGAAGATGTTTGGAGGTTTTCTCTTTGCCAATTGTTCATAAACCTTACAAAATATGAGTGTTGGTCATGTGGAACCAAAATATTTATTAGTTTTTAAAAGATACAACATTTTAAATGCTTATGATTAAAACAACCTTTTATAAAACAGCAGTAGGTATCACTGTGGTAGAGTGGAAGAAACCCTGTGAAGGTAGTGGACCCAAGTTCTAGTTATTTTTTGTCCTCTCCTAGCTGGGTGAACTGGGGCAAGTCTGAGTCTCAGTTCCAGCTCTCTAGGATCAAGACTTTACCAGCCTGAAGGCAGAAGGATGAACTCTATGATCTCTTGGGTTCTTTCTAACTCTGAGATCTAAGATCCACCATCTGTTGCTACTGGGAAAGCTCTTAAATAAAGTGAATGATGATGTAATTTATTCATATCACCATTGATTTCCAATCCTTTGTTCTGCTGACATGTTCAATACACGATAAAAAGTTTCAAGGTGTACAGCAAAGTACAATCTTAATGCTATAGATCATAAGGGCATCTCACCGTGTCTTCACCCCCAAATTGATCTCTTGGCTTTCTTGGGATTTGTTGCTCTGCAGTGAGGATGCTCTTCAGGAAATGTTCCATATGGGTGAAGAGGAGAAGATCTTTGTTTTTCTTAATATACTGTAGAGAGTGTGGAGGACAGACGTTTTATCTTTGCTCCCATTTCTGTGAAGTACTCTTGGATATTCTCAGCCAGAATGTGGACCTGAGAGTATTACATACAATTCTACTTTTAAAGTAAAATGACACCTCTTCTTAGATGGTGGTTGGACTAACATTCTACCTCCATCTCTGTCTTGGGAAAGTTCTTTTTAACGCTTTTAAGCCTCAATTTTTTTTTTTTTATCTTTAAGTTAGGAATAAAGAGCATGGGGAAGATAAAATGAGATAATGCATGTAAAACTCTCAGCAGAACATCTGGCACGTGGCAAGTGTGTAATCAATGTTTGCTATTGTCTACCTAATAATTAGCTCTGGTAGATTGGAATGTTTCAGTCTATAGCATCAGGGTCCAGATAAACCTGTTCATTAACATAGTAAATATATTGAAAGCCTCCTCTGAGCCTGGCACATGGGCTGCAACAAGAAACAAAACTGACATCTCTGCCCTCATGGAACTTACATTCTAGCAGAAAAGAAAAGTAAGTAAATTATGCAGTGTAGGTCTTAGGAAGTGGTATAGGAAAAAGTAGAGCAGAGAAAGAAAAAGTTGATGAACATGGGTAAAGAGGGTTGCCATTGGGGGAGGGAGGAGGGCAAAAGGGGTGATTAGGGTCACATGTGAGGGGATGCACTATAATTAGTGTTCCGGTGGTGAACATGATGTAATGTATCCAGAATTTGAAATATGATGTACATCCGAAAAAAAAATTAAAAAAAAAAAAAAAAAAAGAGGGTTGCAAATTAAGACAGGCAAGTCAGGGTAGGCCTCATTGAGAAGGTGATACTTGAACAAAGGCCTGAGGAGGTAGGGGAGTCAGGCATGCTCTAACTCCTTAGACCAGGGTTTCTCAACTTCAGCGCTATTGGCATTTGGGGATGGATAATTTTTGTTGTGGGAGCTGTCCTATGCATTGTAGTATGTTTAGTAGCATCCCTGGCCTCTACCCTCTAGTTAACAGTAGCACCCCCCTCCTCTGAGTAGGACAATCAAAAACATCCCCGACATTGCCAAATGTCCCTTGGGAGATAAAATTGCTCCTGGTTGAGAACCACCGACTCAGAGGAAGGAGCATTGCAGGCAGACGGAACCCTCAAGAGGGGAGTCTACCTGGTGTGTCTGGAGAACAGCAAGGAGGAAGGTGTGGTTGGAGTTGAGTGAATGAGGGGGAGAATAGTGGGTGAGGGGGTGGGAGACAAGGGAGACTTGGCTTCTTTGGCTTTTACTCTAAGTGAAATGGGGAGGCCCAGCAGGATTTTGAGCAGACCCAATTTTCATTTTAAAAGGATCACTTTGACTACTGTGCTGAGAATAGACTGAAGAGAGGCAAGGTTGGACTCAGAGAGACTGGTTAGTGAGTATAGCAATCCAGGTGAGAGAGGATGGTGGCTTGCACGAGGCTGGTAGCATGTAGGTGATGAGAAGTGGTCAGATTATGGACATGCTGTGATGGTAGAGCAACAGGATTTACTGATGGATTGGTTGTGGGGTGTATGTAACAGAGAGAGAGGTTTCAAGGAAGACTTTGACCTGAAAAACTGGAAGAATGGAGTTGCCATTAACTGAGATGGGGAAAGTTTCAAGTGGAGCATGTTTGGAAAGATCGGTTTTAGGCATGTTGAAGTTTGAGATACTTATTAGACATCCAAGTGGAGATGGCTAGTAAGCAGTTGGATATATGAGTTGAGTTAGAGAGTTGGGTTGGGGCTGGAGATAAAAATTTGGGAGTCATTGACATATAGATGGGATTTAAAGTTGGATGACTGGATGAGATCCCCAAGAGGAACAAATATAGACAAAGAAGAGAAGAGGACAGGGCCGAATCCTGGCCCTCCAACATTAAGAGGCCACGGAGAAGAGGAGGGATCAGCAAAGGAGACTGAGAAGGAACAGCCAGAGAGGTAGGAGGAAAACCAGAGGAGCTTGGTGTCCTGGGAGCCAAGTGAAGAAAATATATCAAGGAGGAGAAAAGGATCAGATGTGTAAATGCTGCTGTTGGATGAGGACAGAGAACTGACCATCTCTGTGATTTGCGGGAGGTAGGTGTAACAGAATTCTGTGATCTGGATGACCAACATCACCATCAACATCAACCACAAAATAAATCTGTGACTCAGTAGCTAATGGAGATTTGATTACAGGGAGATGTATATGGAACATTTACTTAGGAGTCAGGAGATCTAGAATCGAGTCTCAGCTCTACCACTATAAACAGCTTCTTGATTTCGAGCAAACTGCTTAATTTCTCCTTAAATGCAAAATATGACAAAATATGTATTTTCCCTATTTTGCAGGATTGCTGGGTAGATCAAATGAGACAATATATATAAAAGTGCCTTGCAACTTGGAAAGTTTTATATAAATAATGAAAAAAGATATGTTCTTGTTTATATTTCAGGAATGAATTGACCTTTAATGGAGGATCATATATTTAAATTTTATATTTGTAATAGTTAAAAAGCTGGTTGATAATATTCTCACAGAAGTGCTTTAAATAACAATATTAAGAATACCATCGTCAAGCTGGCACAGAAAGCATACTGTAAGTTTGGGTAAATAGGCTACCACATGGGCATCTAAATTTAGTCTCTGAGTTTTATAGATGGAATTCTGCTTACTTATGGACAATATATTATGTGATATAAGTTAAGTAACTATGGAGTCACATTTGCAATTCTCTTAACTCAGAGAGCCAGGTACCCACTATGTGCCTTGTAGAATATAGGATTTAAAAAATATTGTCATATGTGGTTTGAGAAGCAGGCAGAGTGTCAAGGCAGTGTACCACCTAGGGAGGCCAGAAATGTCTGAATAGGTCATGCACTGAGGCATTTACTCTGTGAAGAAGAAAGTTTTACTGAAGGCCATGTGCTACACAAGATAAAGTTAGGTACCTCTTCTGATGACTCTGGCTCCAAGTGAGACTCACACTTCATTTCAATGAGTTTAGAGAGGAGATCTCTTCCTCTGTCAGAGATGGGCTGCTCTTCTAGCAGAAGAGCGCTTACGCTTTGGTCCAGCTTACTGTCCCGGGAAACTGCGGACATTCGCAGTGTGATAGAGAATGCTTCTCTGAAATAGGCTTCCAACCCCTGGTCATGGAAAAGGTGAGGGGGCAGATCAGTACTGTTCTACACAAGTGCTATTAAAGCTTTAAAATAATAGTTGAAAGAAAAATGGGACTTGAGATTTATCATCTTTACTTGTCCTCAATATGGGTTATCATTGCTTTAGCAATTGTGGTGGTTTATGTGTTGACAAGGAAATATCCAGAGAAAGCTGTGATACTGTGCTCATAGGAAGACCACTTCTCTCCAGCATTCTCACAGAACGCATGCATTTTGTTAGATGCCGCCATAGGAAATTTGATCAGGAAAATCTTCTTCCTGGCCTAGCAGTAGAAACCAAAGGCCACCAAGAGGACTTAAGTAGATTTGAAATGTTACAAAGCTTAAAGCGTTTATTGGATAATAGAGTCTGAGTCACAGAGAAAGAGAAGAAAAAGCCCTGTGTGTGTTATAAATACCTTGTAAAATGACCTCAGAAAGGCGGGGCTGGAGTCCTGCTGGAGGTCCTCGGCAGCGATGTGGGCCAGGCAGTGGATCAAGAGCAGAACAAAGCTTCCCACGGATGCCAGACACTCTCTCCCAACAAACAGTGTGCTTTCAGCACTCTAAGTGGAGAAGATACCCAAACACAGAGATGTCAGCCTCAGGGAGCATTTCTGCTACCTCCTTCTTTTTCTAGTTTTATATGGTCTAAAATAACTTTTGGAATCATAAAGTCAGAGACTCCCTGGGCTTAATGGAAATTTACTGAAGGGAAGATTTCAGACGACAAAGGGAAAACTCTTGTTTCATTTCAACTCTGTGAATAAATCTTTTTCTCCACTGTGTCTCAATTTTTCTGCTACCCTCATCTTACAGAAAACAAAGGGTGGGAAATTGAGAGCAAAATTTCTCATGTACCTCTGTCTTTTATCAATGTCCTCCAATCATTGTTTCCTTAAGCAGCAGTTCTCAAACTTTAGTGTGACTATGAATCACACGGGAGTGAGTCTATTCTTGGGGTCCATCCCAGAATTTCTCGTTCTGTGGGCTTTGGGTGGCGGCACTTCCATTTTTACCAAGCTCCCCAGGTGGCTGATGCACGAGGCCCAAGGAGCACAGTTTGAGAATCATTGCCTTAGAGGGCTCTCAGGCTTTCTCTGTCTGTCATGCCTTTATTGCAATCAAGTTCTCAATCTCCTGTCTTGCCTAATTGATCTGAAATAACTCCGTTGTTCATTTTCTTAAGAGGCAAAAGGTTGGCATGGAAAAGCCTTAGGTGATTTGGAATTGGAATCTGAGATCCATCCCTGGAATGAGCTGTGGGTGGCAGCACAGACTAGTGGTTAAACAATGAGTCTGGTGTTCAAATATACCTGGACTTGAGTTTCAACTCTTGCTAACACTGTGGTCTTGGGCTAGTTACTTGGCCTCTCTGGACCTGAATTTCCTAATTCATAAAATAGAGATAACAAGAGTACCACCCCCCCGCCCCCGTAGGGTTGGGTTGTTGTAAGTTGTAAATGAGATGATGCATGTAAGGCATATGGCTAAGTGCCTGACACACAGTATTCAATGAATCCTGAGTTTGTTTCCCCTTCAGAAAAATGGGATTAAATTCTTGCCTACTACACAGGCTGCTTTGAGGATCAAGTGAAATAATGCCTGGAGGGTAGCATGTTTTAGTAATTTTTGGTCTTATTAAATCCCCTAACAATTTAGTAGTCTGGTATAACCCATTTCCCAGTCCTCTAACGATGATTAGCAGTTCCTCCTTTCACAATCATTGTTTACCAATGTACTGTCATTAGAGTTTAAGGTCTACATACACCGGCTTAGAGTTGCACTGAGGCACTGCCAACCTCTATATTTGAGGAACTACCCGGACAGGAACAATTTAGATCCCTTTCTGTAGAAAGATGCTGATTGTACAGGATTTCCTGAAGCTGGAACGGTGACTCTTACGGGAAACACCAGTCTGGAACCACCAGCTTGATAGTGACAGAGATTCATTAATGGGCACAAAGCCATTATGATTCTCTGGGCACACGCCAGGACATATTCATTTCACTAATTAGAGAAAGCTCTTACATGGTGACATTTATTATGCCTTAGCTAAATGACTTATTACCAAGGGAGAATAAAATATATCAGGACTTGAGAGAGAAAATGTTTTATAACATTGTTGTGTTTGCATCTATCTTTACTAGACTCTAGAATTCTACAACCCATCTCTGGGACTGGATTTGCAGCACCTGATAGAAGAAGGAACCTTGGAAGGCATTGTCGGAGGGTTCCATGGCAGGAAGATGAGAAGCAATCTTCAGGGTGATTTCTGGAGCCTGAAAAGAATAAAAAACAAATAAAAACAAAACCAGGGGCCAGCCCTGTGGTGTAGTGGTTAAGTTTGGTGCCCTCTGCTTCAGTGGCCTGGGTTCATGGGTTTGGATCTTGGGCGCGGACCTACACCACTTGTCAGCCATGCTGTGGTGGCATCCTATGTACAAAATAGAGGAAGATTGGTACAGATTTTAGCTCAGGGCTAATCTTCCTCAGCAAAAAACAAAAACAAAAACAAAACCAACCAAAAACCAAAACCCAAACCCATCATTTTGCTAAAAAATTCTCATGCAACTCAGCTGCATAGCACCAACCAAATTAAAGAGAAGTAAAAGCACTGGAACATCAATTTAAAATGCTAATAGGATAAGTAGATTCAGTATACACCACACGACAGTGGGAAGAGTATGTGTTTGATATTTATGCTAAGAATTAATTTACTTCTAAGTAGAGGTAGACTAGACTGGCAGTCAGGCCTGAGGACTCTCAAACTGTGACTCCTGGAGTCTACGCTCGTGCTAGCCTTTTGGTTGGGTGATCTTGGGTAAGTTTACTCGACCACTCTATATTTTTCCTCCTCAATTTCAAAATGAGAAAAAAAAATTATAATATTGATGTCATGGGTTTTTTTGAAGATGAAATGAAATAACTCATGCAAATTATTAGAACATTTTCTGGCATGTACAAAGTGCTTAATTCATTCTATTACTATTACTATCATTTGAGAGATTAGACTTTAGATTGGTAAAATGATTCCTATCAGTCCCCTTAAAGGAGAGACTAGAAAGTTCCCTGTTGCAGGTGTTTAATCCTAAGGAATATCTACTACCTCAAAGCCTCCTTCCTAGTCACCCTGGCTTCATGGCTCCACAGATGACTGCTTCACAGAGGGGCCGGAAACCAGACTTACATGAAGCTGGGGGATGAGGAGGTGCAGGATGGAGAGGCCATACTGGTAAACCACAAACTCCCTGGCAGAAAGGTCTGTGGATTGCACAGTTATCAGCTCTTCCTTCTGCATTATCTGAGGTTTTGGAAAATCCTGCAAAGGGCTTTTTGGGGCTACAGGGATCAAGAGAAACCAGTAACAATTTCACTGACTTTTCTGTACAGTAATGATATATTGATTAAAACAGTAACAACAACAATAATACAGTTCAGCTTAGGAAAAGGTGTATTTGCATCCATCCATCCATCCATCCATCCATCCTTCCATCCCTCCTGTGCTATGTATGCACTGTGTTTCAGGCTCTCTTGCCCATCTTCATGGAAGAGCCACTGAGTTTCAGTCAATAGGAACAGAGGAGAAAGAACAACAGAATGAGGGTCCAGAAAAGATGGCAACAGATTTTCTTCTACTGTTTCATAGCATTGTTTGGAGCATTAAACGTAATGTACTCAGAACAGTGTATGGTGCACAGTAAGTACTCAGTAAATGTAAGCTGTATTAACAATCTTAGTTCCCTACAAAATTGTCTCTAATGGGCTTTGGGTCTTTAACCATTTTCCATTTTTTTTTCTTTTTAAAGATTCTATTTTTTTTTCCCTTTTTCCTCCCCAAAGCCCCCTGGTACACAGTTGTATATTCTTCGTTGTGGGTCCTTCTAGTTGTGGCATGTGGGACGCTGCCTCAACGTGGTTTGATGAGCAGTGCCATGTCCACACCCAGGAATCGAACCAACGAAACACTGGGCCGCCTGCAGCGGAGCGCACGAACTTAACCACTCGGCCACGCGGCCAGCCCCTCTATTGTTTTTTTATTCTTGAGAGGACAATGAAAAAAGGCTCGTGCAGCATGGCAGAGGAAAGAATGCTGAACTAACAGAAGACCTGAATTCTGGTCCAGGTTCTGTAAGACCCTGGGAAAGTCACTTAACTTCTTCAAGCATCAGTTCTCTCATCTATAACAAAAATAAGTTCATAATCTTCCACTATCTTACAGAATTAGAGTTTGGTTTCCAAGCATAAACAAGACAATGTATATAAAATTGCTTTCAACATTATAAAGTCAATATAACTATCACACAACGAAGGTTGACGTAATGGTGGGACCCCTCAAAGGAGGGCCCACTTCTCTGCCCATACTCTTCTTAGTTTCCTCCAAAGAGAAGTGGAATTAATACTAAGATTGGTCAAGTTCTGGGGTCAGCAAACTTCTTCTGTAAAGGGGCAGAAAGTAAATATTTTAGGCTTTGCCAGCCAAGAGGCAAAATTGGAGTTCAAATTTAGTGTTCCCTGTCATCATGGTAGAAGACCTCATTCTCCTACAAAGCCTTCCTTTGCTTCTGTGATACACGGTGATCTGCCATCCTGGGAACTCACCAGAATATGTTGCCTGCATCTCCCTTTTGGCATTGCCTTCCTAGTGTTGGATAATTTTTCATCTGGGGAAGCAGGTTAGGTTAGGCCCTGGGGTAAGACTCCCTGGGATTGAATTCCAGCTGAACCCCTCCTTAGCAATATCATTTTTGACTACTTACTTGACCTATTCAGAAGCTTCAGGTTCCTTATATAAAATGAGTAATAGTATCTACTTCACTGGGTCGTTGTAAAGATTAAATGAGCTAAAATAGCCAAAGAGTTAGAATAGCACAAGACCTATTGTACAGCACTCCATAGAAATGTTATTCTTCTGACTTTTTTTTTCAATTATTTACAAATATAAAACCATTCTTAGCTTATGGGCCATACAAAAGAAGATAGCAGTCTTGAGTTGGCCTGTGGGCCATAGTTTTCTGACCCCTGGTCAAGTTCAAAGATGTTCTTGGAACTGTGCTTACTAGTAGCCTGCATCAGGGTCAGCTGAAGGGGATACACTCATTTCCTGTTAATCCTCTTCTACTTGGGAGGTGCATAGTTGAAACAGACCTGACTCTTCAGGGCAGGCCAGCCACATTCTCTTCTGACTTCAATTTCAAGGGTGGTATTCGTAAGCGATCTGGAGTCCCTTTTTGGGGCAAGATCTTCTTTCTCTTTGTCTCCTCTGTCTATCTCCGTGTCTCACACTTTTCCATTGACTCTTTGTAACATGTGGCTGGCTGGTATGGGATAAAATCCCAAGATTTAGATTCAGTGTTTTGTGGGGAGGTAGAAGGCCTTTAGGAATTCCCTTTTGGGGACTGGCCAAGTTATTATTACAGTGGGACTGTGATTCCTATTTATTATTCCTTATATGGAAAAATCCCTTGGGAATCTTAGGATGAGGGTAGAGAGAAATGATGATTGGCAAAGCAGGATTCTGACATTCCTAGTCCCTAGGGGTTGTAGCATTGAACCCAAGGTTATCCCACCTTCAGTGTGCCATGATAATTCCAAACAGAAGCTGCCAGGGAAAGGAGGTTACCTGGTTTGTGATGCACTTGTCCTTGCAGTTCAGCTCCCTCCTTGTAGGCTTGGGACCAGATATCTACGTTCTTCAGGATGGGAAGGAGTGGTGAGGTCCACATGATGTCAACTTTATCTGTGTCTGAACAGAGGGGAAGAAAATAGTTGTTGGAGTAGGGGCACAGGACTGTGGCCAAAGTCCAAAAGAGCCAGACATAGCATTGGTGTGACAGGTGGCCTCTAAGATGGCCCCGATGATTCCCCCAGGCGTATCCAGACCTTGTGTAATCCCCTACCCTTGAGTGTAGGTTGGATCTAATGATTTGCTTCTAACGAATAGAATATGGCACAAGTGATGAGGTCAGGATATAAAAAGACCGTGGCTTACATTTTTTTTGCCTTCTCTCGCTTGCTCTGAAGGAAGCCAGCTGCCATGTTGTGAGCTGTCCTAAGAAGTCTATGTGGCAACGAATTGATCTCTCTGGCCAACAGCCAGCAAGGACTTGAGATCTGCCAAGGGCCATAAGAGTGAACTTGGATTCCCCAGTCAGAGCTTGCAGTGACTGCAGCCCTGGCCTGACGTCTTGATGTGTGAGATGCTTAGCCAGAGGGCCCCAGCTAAGCTGCACCCAGATTCTTGACCCACAGAAACTGTGACATAAAAAAATGTTTGTTGTCTTAACCCAGGAAATTTTGGGGTAGTTTGTTACATAGTGATGTATAACCAATACATTGGGTTTCTTTATTTTCTTCCCATAGAGACTACCATGGCCACACTCTTATGGTGCCTGAAGCCCTAACTGTAGTATTAGAATTCATCAAAACATGATCAGAATTGGCAGCAGAAGGGAACACTGGACCCATGACCAGCCTTACCTGTCCCCGGCCCCTGATCCTCCCATCCTGGGCCACGGCCTTGAGCTCCCACCAGCGCTGCCGTGATGCTCTTCAGGAAGGGGATCAACAGCGGGCAGGCCGCAGCCCAGTCCCTGAGAGAAGTTGTGATTGTCCCATAAAATATGTCTCCAGGGTAGTTCTCCAAACACACAGGGGTTCCTGAGGCGACCATCTAGGATGAAATAGTCAGAACCTAGTTCCATGCTTGGTTCCCACATGTCCCACGTGGCTGCTCTGCGAGCTTCTCTCTGAAGCCCCCATTAAAGTTGGATGTACAGCTCTCCTTGACCAAGTCCAGAGGTCAGTACCTGAGTGTGCAAGAGCTGGAGGCGGCTCAGATCCCGTTGGTATTGCAACTGAGCAAGGGCCCTATCCAGGAAGCTCTGTCTTTCTCTCACCACCGCCTGAAATTCATCAGAGAGATGCTGAACCACCTAGAACACAGGAAATAAGATGTCCAAATTAAAATGCAGCGTCTTTCTCTTTCCTCCTGCTCCCCTCCTAGTCCATCCACTGCTCCTTGGGTCCACCCATCCCTGAACATTACATTGTCCTGAAGAGCCACATGTGATGACATGGGAGGATGTACTCATCCTATGTGAGTCCCTTTGTCAGCTTCTGAGCCTTACCTTCCTGGGACGGTTCCAGATCTGTGGGCTCTGATTCCTTCTCTGCTGTAGCCATATCTCCTCCTCCTGGCCCTGCAGCCAGCCAGCTGCTTGCCTGAGCTTTTCTGCTGCCTGTCTTAAACTCTGCAGGACCTTCCGCATGCCCAGCACCACCTGTGCCTCCTGTTCCCACTCCTCTCTGTCTCCTACAAGGGGCAGAGAAAAGGGCCCCATGGCAGCAGCCACCTCTGGGGGTAGGGAATAGAAGCAAAGACACAGGAGTTTATTGGAGCCAGGGGAACCTGCCAGGGTAGAGCCAGGGTCTAGCTGGGAGCCTGGGAGATGAGCACATGCAGAGAGCAGGAGGGATTTTCAACTGGGAAGCTGTGGGTGGTGGCACCGCTCCCAGGAGATTTCTGCTCTGGAGGTCTGGGCCCTGGGGCTGCTTTCCCACCTTGCCAGAGCAGGCCTCGCCCTGGGCCGCTTTGCGTGTTCAGGGCTCTGGCTCTCCTCTCGGTCTCTCGCAGGCAGCAGGACTCCAGGGCCACACAGGCCTCCTCAGCAGCCCTCAGCTACACAGGACAGGAAGCACGAGAGAAAGGGCCATGAATGGGGAGGCAGGAGCTGTGGGCTGGGCCACCTCATGTTGTCTCCTCCTCCCCACCCTCTATCCTGCTGCGACACTTAGGAGTAGCTGAAATCTAGGGCCTGGAGTTGGGGAATCTTGGGACTTTATCTGCCCTGAGATAGATTCTGTTCCTGTGGTACAGGGAGAAAAGGCCTCCACACTTCCAAGAGAAACCTGTGCTGTCTGGGCAGACGGGTGGGTGGGAACCGTGAGGGGGTGCCTCTGCACCTCACCTGCGGCCTGGGGTCTTTGCCTGGAGTGAAGAGGAGCTCCCGGCTCAGGTCCCACAGGTGTTCTGCTAGCCGCACCTCTTCCTGCTCCTGGCGGCGCCAGTACTGCTCCCGGGCTCTCAGCTCCTTCTCCAGGGTGTCCAACTACAACATTTAGCTTATTTAGGGCTCATATGCTTTTTCTCCTCACAGCCCCAAGTGGTCTGATTGAAGATCCCCAAAGCTTCTCAAGACATGGGCCTCTTCCACCCCTGGGTGTCCGTGACTAAGCTTGGTGAGGCAGTTGACTTGGTTGTAGATGGTAAAACCTTCTTCAAGCTCCCGGTCCCTCTCTCTCTCCTTCTAACACTTGAACTCTCCAGAGTCACCTGTCTCCCTGCTCCCATTTCTCTCTTGGGAGGCCAGGGGAGATGAGCACGCGGCAGTGGGAAATTGTTCTCACCCTCTCATATTACCCCTTCCTACTCATCTGTGAAACTGAGTTGGGGCTAGAATTTACATTTCTTGGCTTCTAATGAGAATCTTTTATAACACATCCATCTTTGTTTCTGAGACTGTAACTCGGCTGAGAATTTATGGGCAGACCCTAAATTATTGTCTTTTTGGGGAAAATCTGCCAATGCCTGAATTACTGCAATAACCTTCTGACAGGGCTTTCTGCTCCAGTCTGGCCCTGCTCCCATCCATCCTCTGCTGCCAGAGGGAACTTTCTAGAATGCTGATTATATATACACATACATAAGCACAAAAATGTCTGGGAGGAGGTGTGCCAACCTGTTAATAGTGGCTGCATTTGTGGGAGAGACTGGAGGAGAGGTGAGTAGTGTCTGGATATGGGAGCACTAGGATGGGTGTTGATGGCGGATGGAGTGAGAGGAATGGGAAGGAGGGAGCTTCTTCATTTGCATACTTATAAAAATGTAGTAGGATTATGAATAATTTGTCTTCCTTTTGTATTGCTGCATATTTCCCAAATTTAAAAGTCTTAAAAATATTCATATTTGATCAGATCACGTGTCGATTTAGAATCCTTTAATGGGCCCCCATGACTTTCCTGAGAAGTCACATTTCTCGGCCTTAGCCAAGCACAGAGGGCTGTTCATGATTTGTTTCCTGCCTTCCTCATTGGCTTTACCTGCTGCCTTTGCCTCATGCCTTCCTCATGATCCTGGAACATTCGTGGTCTCCACCTGCCACCTTTACGCTTGCTGGCCCCTTAGGCCTTTCTCTGACTCTTTCTTTGGGTTTCAGCCCAGGTATTACCTCTTCAGGGAGGCCTTCCTTGAACTCTCCTCCGTGTGGTTTAGATGGCTGTCCCCTGGGCTCCCTTAACACCCTCGTGAACCACAATCATGGTTGGAACCCACAGACAGTCAGTTCCCTGAGGATAGGAGCCCTGTCTAGGTGTCTTTGCATCTCAACACTTAACACCGTTCCTGGAACATAGAAGGTTCTCGAAATGTAGTTGCTGAGTGAACGAAGAAATGAATAGAATGAACTCCTCCTACATACCAGATCAGGGTCTCTCATTCCTCGAGGTAAGGCCTCCAGCACCTGGACAATGGGCACTACCACTCCGGCAGAGGGATCCATTTGAGCACCAATGACAGGACCAGGTTCCCCAGTCAACGGGTCTATGGCTTGAGCCCCAATTGAGATTGGGACAAGACCTGTGGGATGCCAAGCCCGTCACCAGCTTTAGTAAGCAGAGATGGGAAAAAGAAAGAAGGGTAGCCATGGGAAGAAGGAAACATGGCTGGAAGGGAGCTAAAGGAACCCTTAGAACCCCTCCTACCATTTGAAGGGCTCTGAGCTGGAGTAGAGGGCTTCTTGAGTTTCTGAAGTGCTGGTCTTTTAAGGACCCAATTTTCTCAGTGGGGGATAAATGACCTGTGGTACTGGGGTTCTGGAATCTCTGAGCACCTTTATTTTGGTTCTCAGCAGCCCTAGCGGAAGCATCAGAATGATCCCATTCCTTGGCTCATGAGTGAACAGACTGAGGGTACCCCTCTTGAACTTTACAGACTTTTCTCCCCCAGGGCTAAGTCACATTCCTGATCTCCCGAGGGCTTTCAGAGGCTGCAAGCTCCCTCCTACCTTTGCCATCAGCATCTTCCATTGAACCTGCCAGGGGTGTGGCATCACCAGAATTCCCATCACTCTTCATGCCCAGGATGGGCACTATGAGCCCTGAGCCCTCAGGGTCTGGGACCTCCATCCCATATAGGGCCGGGACCCACAGCTCTGTCCCAGGATAGCACATCATCCCTAACACAAGAGGGAGGGGGCAGAGAGAGGAGGAGTGGAGGGTTAAGTGTCACACCAAGGGTCTTTCCAGGCTCAAAGGGCCACATCCCTGACCAGAGAGGCTCCCCTACAAAGACTGCATCGTTTCCTTTGGGGCCCAGCTTAGCATTTTGAATTCAGAAGGGAAGAATTGAGCTGCATCAGGACTTTCAGGAAGCTGAGAACCATTTCCAGGCCACACGGAAAAGGTGGAAAACAAGGGAACAAATATTCTTGAGCACCTCCCATGTGCCAGAGGCTGAGCTAAGAACTCTCTGTAAATTAAATTTTATTTGGTTCTACAACTAAGTCTCTAAAGTATGTACACTTTTTATCCTCATTTTAAAGATGCTAAAGCAGAGGCAGAGCAAGGTTTAACAGCTTCCCCAAGGTCAAAGAGTTAATAAATGGTGGGGCACTTCTTCAAACTCAAATTCTGACCCCAAATCCTCATTCTTTTTTGTCACCCCATGGGCAGAAGCCTCTGGAAAGAGGGATTGAGATGAGCTCCAGGAAGATACCGCTCTTACTTCCTCTCCCTGCCCTTCCTTGTATTAGTGCCGTGGGGGAGGCAGAGGAGTTGGGTGGGCTCCTTTCCTGAGCTTATTAATGGAAAGTTGAAGGCTGTTGCAGGAACAAAAGTGAGAAGAGAGCTGAGGACTCAGGAGACTCAGGCTTCAGGCCTGGCTGTGCAGCTAACCAGCGATAGGACCCTGGACGGGCAATCACTTAACTCCCTGAATTCACATTCTCTAGTGTCAAATGGGTGTCATAATATGTTACTATATTTGGGGATTCCTATGAAATAACAAGAGAATATACACTTTATAAACATAAAGTATAAGACCCAATGGAATTGGCAAGAGATTGAAAGACAGAGGTTAAAAGCCAAGCATTCAGGAGGTCGGGGCATGAAGTCACTGAATTCCTTCTCTCTTCCCTTGGTCACTGTGTGCACGGCCAGGGGGCTGCAGGCCTGTCCCTGAGCTTATAGGCTGACGAGCACCGAAGCACCAGGTCATTCTGGGCCTGGGATTTCAGGATCTGAGAGCTTTTTCCTGGATCAGTGCATACCTATCCTGCCGCCGCTGGCCTCGATGCCATCTGCTGCCTCCAGCTGTCTCTCCAGTCTCCGAGCCTGTTGTAGGACATGGTGTAGACTCAAGGCCAGTGCCTGTCTCATGTCCTTGATGGCAGCCTCCAGAGGCCCCTGGATCCTGGAGCCTGGCCTCTCCTGGTACCTCTGGAGCACTGTAATCACTTGCCTCTGGGCCACCAGCACATTGGCATCCAGCAGGGCCTGTGGCCCTCCCATGTGGGGCAATGTCCGGCCCTCCTGTTGGGCAGCCCCCTGGAGCTGGACCATCTTCCTGCTCAGCGGCTCCACAAAGCTGTCACCAGGCAGCATGAGGTTCCCCGAGGCATCTCGCAGGCCCCCCAGGGCAAGCACCTGACCTGGAAGCAGGAACCCAAGAGAGTGAGGTGGGAAGGGGATGGGGCAGAGATGCAGGCAGATGAGGCATGAGGGAGAAGTAGGACCAGAGGGCAGAGAGAGTGACAAGGTGGGAGATCAGAAGCTGTGGGAATGGGGAGGGTAAGAGGTGAGGGAGAGGGCAGACGGATAGCACGTGGTGGTGGCAGAAGGAGGAATGCCCCTTCTTGGTTGAGAAAGATCCATTTATAGCCAGCCCTGATGGTCTAGTGGTTAAAGTTCAGCACGCTCTGCTTTGGTGGCCCAGGTTCGGTTCCCCGGAGAAGAACCACACCACTCATCTGTCAGTAGCCATGCTGTGGCCGTGGCTCACACAAAAGGACTAGAAGGATTTACAACTAGAATATACAACTATGTACTGGTACTTTGAGGAGGAAAAAGAGAAAAAAGAGAGGAAGATTGGCAATAGACATTAGCTCAGGGTGCATCTTTCCCAGCCAAAAAAAAAGAAAAAGAAAAACATCCATTTACTTTTACTGCAGAACCAGCTCAGTTCTCTTTTTCCTCCCTGGGTGCACTGTGCTGGAGATGGGGAAGGGGTGAAGGAAGCTAGGAAGGAGAGGGAAGGTGGGAGTGAGAGGCAGAGTGAGGATGAAGGGTGGGAAGATGGAGCTGGGGTGGACCAGAACACAGAGGGCCTTGGGGGCTGAGAGGAGGGGATTGGGAAGCCAGGCCAGGCAGGGACGAGAGGGTGGAAGGACAGCATTGAGGGCTGCCAGGAGACCTGTGTTTTCATCCAATCCAACTCCCAGGATTGGTGATATGCCTCCTGTGACTGGATCCTCCATGGGGCCCCCCAACTCTAGAGGGGCCAAGGTCTTGGTGAGGGGATTGCAGTATGTCCCCCCAAGAGTGAGCCACTGCCTCGTTTGGGGGTGCAGAGTCACAGCCAGCACGGGCACCTCGATGCCAGTTATGGGGTCTGTCATGAGAGCCCCCAGATGAGATGTCCTTCTTGGCTGCAGGACAGGCAGGCGGGTGGCTGGAGGGGAGCCTGTGGCAGGACAGGTTGGGAAGGGCACATAGGGGAGGATGGCAGCTTCTGATGTTCGGAGGCCACCTGGACAAGGAGACAAGGAGACGTTGGTACCCTTGACATGCCAGCCTCCCTCCCTAGCCTTGCAGAGCAGGGGCAGAGAGAAGCCTTGGGCACCTGCTTTCTTTCATCTGGCACCTCTCTTCAACATGGTACCCTCTGCAGCAAGAATGTTTTTGAGGAAGGAGGAGAAGGTGGTTATTGGTCTGCTGGTCACCAAGCCCCACTGTCCAAGTGCCCTGCTTGCTGTGCTGTGCCCCTATGAATTCATTCAAGAGGAGTTGGGTGGACTGGGTTGGGGCTACTTAGTGGTCAGGGGCTCACCAGAACTGGAGTCCGTGGTGGGCACCAGAGTAGCTTCCTGCAGATCATATCCCAGATTTCCAGCCTCGGGCAGCACCCGCCCAGTGTCAGGGTGGATGAAGTAGCCAGGGGGGATGGACCCTGCGTGGCCACTGGCTGGAAGCATCATGCATTTGGGGCCAGGGACCATCAACTTGGTGACAGGATTCACACTGATGTCATCGGTGCCCCCTTGAGGGCCTGCCGAGGCTGCAGGAAAGTGAAGGCCAGCTCAGCCCTGGGTCTGAAGCCAACAGAGCGACTAGGTGTTTCCTTCACTGGTGACTAGAAGTTGGTGAGAACCCCACCCCAACCACACCCCAGCACCAAGGTGTAGCAGGTGCTCCCCGAGGGCAGGGGATCTTGTCTCTTGCTGAGTCCAGGTTGGGACTCCACATCCTGGGCATGACACTGTGATATCATCATATTGCAGACAGGAAGCGACTGGAAGCACCTTGGGAAATGGTGGTGACAGCCTGTGGGGTGACCAGATGGGGTCGGGGGACTCCTAGAACTCAGCATGCCTACGGGGTCCCTGAGGGATCCTTCTCCCACTCTTCCTTTCAGACAAGTCCAGCCTTTTCCAGACCTGGCCCCGTGCATTCATCGGCCAGGCTCTTGCTCTCAGGAAGTGCTACGTTACATGTAAAGCTCTAATCTGTGGTGGTTTTGTTTGTTTCCTCCTCTGTTCTTCCCATTTCCGAGGCTCCCTCTTCTGTAACACAGACGTTTGCCCAGGGTATGGTACAGGAAGCCCCTCCCAACCTTGGGGGTTTCCACTGTCTTTACCCCTCCTCCTCCCTTCCTCCCCTGCAGGGTTTCTTAAGGGTGAGATTTGAGTTTCTGCAGGGCCTGTTGCCTTGAATGCAGGGCCAGCCTTCCTGGGGGGCCTTGGCTGAGGCTCAGCTCACCTGGTCGCAGCAGCTCCGCCCCAGTGCCGGTGCCCAGGACACCCCAGGCCTTCAGGCGGTGACCCTCATGCAGCAGGGCCTGGGACAGGTGGCCCAGCACAGCATCCAGCTGGGGGACATCCCTGCAAGGGCATGGGGGAGGACCCATCAGTGGGAGAGGCAATTAGGGGTGGGAAAAGGACACTTTGTTCTGGCCAGTTCCAAGTCCCCACAAAGCCACACTTGTTCCTTCCCTAGACCAGCTCTCACGAAGCCACACTCATATTCACCAGGTACACACCCTGCTGAGTTCTGCCTAGCCTGGGAGGACTTTGCCAATCTAGAGCCTGTCTGTGCCTTCAGCAGCCGCTGAGCCGTCCTCAGTGCTGAGCAGAAGGAACCCCACTGCTCCTGCCTTGCACGGAGGTCCTGGCGAAGGAGCTTCAGTTGGCGACGAAGGCTTGCCGCATACTCGCCTGCCAGGTGCCCCCTCCGCCTGGCCTCCTCCTCCGCAGCCCTGGCAGCCATCTCAGCAGCCTGGGGTCAGAGACAATTGCCTGCTTACCTGCAGCGGCTACAGCCTCCAGGGACAGCAGACTCGGGGACCGGACATCAGCTTCCCCGGGGAACTCCAGAGCATTCTGGGTGGGCATGGCAGCAGTGGCAAACGGGGTGAGAAATCCCCAGGGGTGGGGGTGGGGGTAAAACCCCTGGGGCCTGGGAGATGGAACAGGTGGGAGAGGTGCTAAGCGCGGAGTGTGGGTCTCAGTGATGGGGAGAGTTGCATTTGGGCACAAGGGACCAGATGGGAAGGCATGAACACAGCCCGACCTGTTGCCACTCTCCTTGGGTGCTCCTCAAAAGCTGGTCAGTGCAGGCTGGGATGCGCTGCTGAGCACCCCACAGCTGCCGGACAGAACGGGCTTCGCTCGCAAGTTTGAGGCAGAGGAGTTTGAGCTGTGAGAGAGGGTGGAGTTCGCCGGCACTCAGATCCTTGAGCCACCCAGCCCCTTTCCCTGCTTGACCGCAGCGCCCCCTACTGCCAGCTTGTGGCGGGACTCCAGAGGAAAAAATGCCCTGCCGCCTGGAAGAAACGGGTGAGGACCAGCCCAGGCAGATGCCAGCAAGTCCCAGCTCACACCTTCTGCCTGGGGAACCCGTGGCCAAGTTTTGACACTTGGACTTCTAGTGCGTTCTTTTTGCTGGTGCCCCTTGTCACCTGCTGGCCTGAATTTCTCACCCACTTGGGTTAAGGACCAGGAATGGGGATCTAAGAGACTCCAGAGATGGCCTTGGTAGATTCCTACCATTGATCTGAGGCCCTAGGTCTCATCCTATCGGTGCAAAATTTAACCAGAAATCTTCTCTATCCCCTCCCCGTATACTCTCCTGTTTTCCTGCTTCATTATGCACGGACTGAGGATTTCTTTAGTCTCGATGGCCCAACTCTGCCGTAGACAAACCTGTTCTGGCTCCACTTGCTTCTCTGGCTTCTCCACTCACCTCCTCCTTGGTCTGGCTGAGTTTGGTTGTCACTGACAGAGACTGCCTGAGCAGGATCCCAAAGAAGGTTTCCGTGTCAAACCACTCCAGGTCCACCTGCTCCTCGGGCTCCCAGCTCCCCTCTGTGGGGGAAGGGAAGCAGGGTCATCCTCCTGAAACGCAAATAGGAGCTTCTCTACAGATCTCCAATGTGTCTGCTTCCTGCAGACCCTCAACCATCTAGACACAGACTCGCTACTAAAGGTGTGGCCTTTGGATGAGCAGCAGTAGCTTTGCTGAGGAACTTGGTGGAAATGCAGAATTCTAAGTCCATCCCAGACCTACTGCAGCAGAAGGTCCCAGGCAATTAATAATCACATTCAAGTTTGAGAAGGATAAATTCCAGCACTGCTCTCTGGGGACCAGACTTCGAGTAGACGGGTAGAAGGTGAAACCCCTCAGCAGGACACGTAACGCCTTCTGCAATCCGCTCCTCCACGTAGTCCTGGTCGTTTCCTAACTTTGTTCACGGTGATTGTACCTTTCTTTTGGAAAGTTTGTATTTAGATGTCTCTACTCCTCTCTGCACTGTGTGCTCCTAGAACCTGCCAGTGTCTGGCACAGTGGCCACTCAGTAAATATTTACTGAGCCAATGACTGAATGAATGGAGAGGACTGGAACAATGAGTAATCTAGGAAGATGGACAAAGGAAGCAGGAGCCAGCCAGGTGGATTTGGGGGCCCCTCGGGGATTCTAGCCCAAGTCTGTCACTCACCGTGACCTCCCTCAACTCCGGGGGTCTCAGGGTCTGGGTGTGACCGGCCTCTCCTCACTGATGTCATCCCAGTTCTTGGGAAAGTGTAGGCAGCCAGGTTGTATCCTTGCTGATGCTTCCGGAAGGTGGGGTGAGGAGCGGCCTTGCGGGCCCAGCTCAGGCTCTGATACTGAATCTACAAGGTACATAATGTGATGATATGAACATAAAGGAAAACTGAGGGAGAAGCATCCTTTTTGAAGACTCTGAGAGGAGGAAGCTCTCTGCTCAGCTTTGGATAGGGAGCACCTTGTTTTCTCTTGTTTGGACCATTCTAACAGCTTATCTCTTTGTAGCTTTCTACTCTCTAATCCATCTCTGTCTTCCACCCTATTGCTAGCGTAAAAATAAAAGTCTTGGGGGCCAGCCCTGTGGCCTAGTGGTTAAGTTTGCGTGCCCCCCTTCAGTGGCCTGGGTTCACGGTTCATTTCCCTGGCACAGACCTACACCACTTATGAGTCATGATGTGGTGGTGACCCACATACAAAATAGAGGAAGACTGACACAGACGTCAGCTCAGGGCAAATCTTCCTCAAGCAAAAAGAGGAAGATTGGCAGCAGATGTTAGCTCAGGGCCAATCTTCCTAAGCAAAAAAAAAGAAAAAAAATTCTTACCAGGGTTTCTCCCCTGCTAAAAATTCCTAATGAATCCCCACTGCCTAGAGGATAAAGTCCAGACTCCTTAGCAGGGCCCTTGAGACCACCCACAATTTGGTCTCTCTCTCAGTTCCAAGCTCATTCCTGTCCTTGCAGCCTAAGCTCCAGTTGCAGGGGACCATGTTTGGTTTCCTGAGCAGGTGAATGCCATTTCACGCCTCTGTGCCTTTGTTCACAATACTCCCTTTCTCATCCCCACTCCTCCTCCCAAATAGATTACCCTCCCCCTACTCCAGCTCACCAATCCCTTTGTTAGCACAGGGACCACATTCCTATACAGCTCATATTTCAAGCCTCTTTCAGGGATCGCAGACTTTGTGAAAGTCTGTCCTCTGTCCTCATGCCCCTCAGGGAGAACAATCAATCTCTCCTTTGTGCAGCCAGGGCACCCTGGACACACTTTATATGGACATACTCTGTAACACTCTCTGACATTTATTTGTTTCCTTGTCTATTATTCTTCCTCCTAAACTTTGACCACTGGAGGCCTGAGGCTCCTCCTTCGTCACTTTTCATCTTAGCAACTATTGTCATGCCTACTGCAAACGGGGACTGGAAGACCCATTCACATGGGATTGGAGAGGTGGTGTTGCATAGTGGTCAAGATGTTACTTGTTCACAGCTTTACTCACCAACAGAAGCAGGCATAGTCCCAGGAGCAGGACAGTCCCCCCGAGGACTCCGGGCCAGCCAGACCTCTTCGGGGGTCTGGGGATCTTGGCGATGCCAGTTTGGATCAGATACCTGGGAGTTGTGGAGGCAAAGGGCCCTTCCCCAAAGCACTGGCCCCCTGGTGGGAGGGTGCGGATGTACTGGGTGGAAAGAAGTCTGTTCAGCCTTTGCCTCACTGCCAGAGACTGGCAGGGGACAGAGTGGGAACCCAGGCCTGTCAACAGTAACCGAGCAGTCCAGATCTTTGTACATCCCTGGGGGAAGCAGAATCTGGGTTTTCCCTGGGAAATGAATTCACATCAGGTAACTGTCTGGGGAGCTGACTGCATCTTCCGGGGCTAGGTCAGCACAACCTCTTAGAAGTTGTGCTGATGGATGGAGATGCTAGATCCTGTGTGTGACCAAGACAGTGCCCCTGGATCGGCGGTGGCATCATGTGCAGGTCACATGGATAAGAGCCTGTGTAGATGGGCTTGGGATGTGTGCCTTCAGGATGAAACAAGGGGAGGGGCAATGAAATGGAGAGCCGTGAGAGACAGCCAGACATTTGGATGTCCTTAGATACACAATGTATTGTCATCCTCACAGTCCTCCCCTCTTTACACATCACATGGTGGGCTGCTATCAAGTGAACCTTTGGCATCCCCAGAATTATCTGCTAGGATTGATACTGAAACCTTGATCGGAGCATCCAGGGCATTGCCTTCCTTAGAGATCTGTCTGGGATGGTTAGGAGGCAGTATTTTTTAAAGCGAGGGGGGATGGTGGGATAATGTCTTCAATGAGGCAAACCATCAGAGACAAACCATCTTCCGATGCCGATTGCTGCTCAGACGAAAGACGTAGATCCCAGGCTGCTGGAACTGCTGCAGAAAGAGGTAGGGGCTTTGATCTTGGAGCTGGGACTCCTCAGCCAGGGCTCGGAAGCGCCCCCAGTCGAATTCCTCTACGGTGTTATAGAAGTGGCCCCTGGGGATGGAGAAAGGAAGGAGGGTGTTGTCTCTTGGAAGTGGCTGCAGGCACAGGAGCATTTCCTACCCAGGGCCTTGATGGTGGCAGGGTGGTGTTCTCTGGACACTCACAGGTCATACTCGGGGTAATGCTCACGGGTCACCAGGAAGGCCAGTGTATCATTGGTCTGGAGGCAGACTGTAGGGTTTTGGATGCCTGGCTCTGGGGGAGACAGATCCCCATGGCGTGTGGAGTTGAGGCTCAGCAACCAAGGAGAGCTCAGACGTCCTTCCCTTGACTTTCCTGGGCAAGATTCAGAACATGAGGAAGAGTAGCCACTCTTCAGGTGGATTTGTGCTCGGATCTGGGAAGGGTGGAGGAGGAGGAAGAGAGGCAACAGGTGGCAGCTGTGATGCTCACCTGCTTCCTGGCCTGGGAGCCCTGGATCCCTGAGGGGCAGGCCAAGAGAGTGCAGTAGTTCATGACCTGGTCTGGTCAGGCCCAGGAAGCCAGTCCCTAGAACAAGACAGGGATCTTGCTGAACCTGCAAGGCCTGGGGAGAGTTTTTCCTAGTGCATGGATACAACAGAGGCTGTCCATCCCTGAACTTGCGCACGGCAGGATTCAACTTTCTAAAAAAGCAAGGGGTCAGAATTCACATGCACTTCTTGGGGAGCTTCCCATGGGGAAGGTGTCACCCATTATCCACCAGGTTCTGCTTGCGGGGGCAATGTCCACACCAGGTAAGGACAAGCCTTACCCACATGTGGTCCTGAGCCGTAGCCCTCCCTGGGGCCTCCCTCTGTCCAGCTCTCTTACCGTCCATCCTGACCACATACAGAGGGACAGGCTTCTGCCCTTGGTCCAAGTTGCAGGGATGGCCCACAGCACGTGGTGAGGAAGGCCTATCCAGAAGGGAAAATTCCTGGGAAGGGGAGGTCCAGTGTCAGGTCTTCCCAGACGCTGTGAGTACCGCACTGGCCTGGCAGGCAGGTGGGGAGAGCAGAGGGCCTTCCTCGAGCTCTGTCAGAATGTCCTGACTGGGTTGGAGGGGAGGTGGTGGTGGTGGGAATAGGACGAAGAGCTCTGTGGGGCAGGTGCAACCTGGAGTCATGACTCTGGGTACTGTCCCTTGCTCATGTGGGACAATTTCCATGACAGTTTCTCCCTCTTTAATGAACACAATGACTTTTTCAAGGAGTTTTATAGGATGAAATTAAAGCAAGAACGGGGCCTTTTCTCTGGTACCAGAGGTTGTGCCAATGATGTGGGTCTGTGAGCAGGGCCTTGGGCCCCGTGCACGAGCACATCACACATGCTCTCTCTTAGGAGGCAGAGGCCACAGGTCCTGGGTCTGTGCTTTCTGCAGTCGCCCCAGCTCAGCCTAGGGTTGGACCTCTGGGCACTGTACCTGCCTTCTGGTGCCTTCAGTGACGGAAATCTGCGGGATGCTCTCGGAGCAGCTGAGCTGCAGGATGTGTCTCTGTGTCTCTGGGCACAGGGGGCCACACATTCCACTTGAGTGTTGTCCCCAGCACAGACAGAGCCCCAGGCCTGGGTCATAGCCATGGACATCTCCCGGCGTAACACACACCTGCACAAAGACTCAAGCTTCTTGGGTATACCTCCTTGTGGGAAGTTTTCCCCAATTCTCCCCCACTTCAGAGTATAGAGTACAAGTCTCCATATTTTTAGAGAGGGGCTAGTGGAATGAACCCAGCAGCTAGGAGGTTAGGCATGTGAGTGATTGGGCAGAGGGCCAGGACTGCAAGGGGTAAGATATATGGCAGCCTCCTACCTCATGGGCACAGTGGTCTTTCCACTGATCTTTTGTCAAACACAGGCCCTCCTGATTCCGGGTGGCCCCGTCCTTGCAGCTCTTGTGTTCCTGCTGGACACAGCCCCTTGGCTCTCCAACATCTTGGTAGCCAGGGAGGCAGGGGCACTGCCCGTCGCTGGGCTGGGGGTTGGGGAGGGAGGGAATGCAGTTTCTGGTTGGCTGGTTAATACTCCGTTGTGGTGAACCACACACAACCCTTGGGCTGTGACCCTGCCTGAGATGGGCCAGAAGATAAGGGCAGAGGAGGGGAAGTGAGGGATCAACAGGGCTGGAAAGGAGTCACATCAGAGGGGAAGGTTACAGGCACGTGCTGGTCAGGGTCCAGCTGGTGCTACCATTTCAAGCCGAAAGACTTGGGAATTTCAGGAAAGGAAGAGTTCACATGCATATTTTTTGGCTTATAGGGAAAGTTCGAATTGGAAGGGCTTGAGCCAGGGTGGGTTTGGGGCGAGGTCATGGTGGAGAACAACAGCCTGCCCTTTCCTTCTGGTAGAGCTGCCAGATTGAGCAAATAAAAATGCAGAGTGCTGAGTGCTGAGTTACATTTGAATTTCAGATAAACAATGAATCCTCTTTTAGTATAGGTATGTCCCGTTCACTATTTGAAATGTACTAAACAATTATCCGTAATTTATCTGAAATTCAAGTTTAACTGGGCACCCTGTGTTTTATCCAGCAACCCTATCCGTGAGTCACTTGGAAACCTGAGCTAACCCGGGTCAGGTTACACCTGAGTTGAACCTGACTCAGACCAAAACAGCTCTGGAAATGCAGCCTGTCCTTGGGTCCCACTGCCAGAGGACATACCTGGAACACTCGCCCAGGCCCTGGGCAGATGCATGTGTCCTTGCCCTCCTCCGGTTGGGTGGCCTCCGAGCCACATGGGAAACAGGCATTCTGGCCAGGCCAGGGGTTGAAGAATCCCCGAGGGCAGAGGTGGCAGAAGGGGGTGTTGTGGGGACCGGCTCCAGAGTGGAAAGCTCCAGGGGGACAGGGAGCAGGTGGTGAACCAGGGCAAAGCCTGCCTGTGCGGTGATGGGAACACGGTAATTAGGGTGAAGACTGACTTCCAGGGGCTGTGGTTCCCAAGTGATTCCTCCAGGGCCTCTACGTGGACCCTTGACTACTCTCTTTCCCACTCAGGGGCTTCTGACCCCAGCCCAGCCCAGCCCAGCTCAGTCCAGGGGTCTCATGAAGCCAGGGAGGGACTTTTTCTTTCCCCATTCCTTAACTTTACCCCTAACTCTTTTGGCGCAAATTCAGCCCCAGCCCCTACCCTCTGGGCACCCTGGTTGGTCCGGCTTTTCTTCTCCACAGGGCGTCTTGTCTCCACAGTCCTGAAGATTCTCCCTGCTCAGGCATGTGGTGCTCTGGAGGGCAAAGCAGAGGAGAGTTACACAGGCCCTTGTCCCAGGGAGGCCTCCAAAGGACAGACTCCACCGCATCTTCTGGGCAGGGGCGACAGTGGCAGAGAGAGAGGCAGACATGCAAGGGTGGAGGGGGAACAGAAACCGAGAAGGACCTCTGGGGAAGCAGATGGAGAGAGAGAGGAGAAAAAGACAAAGACACAGTGACAGCAGCACTAGGAGAGGATGAGATCAGGATCAGAGAAGCACAGAGAGATCCGGGCCCAGGGATCTGCACACAGAGAGAATGCCAGGAAGGACAGCCTCTGCCACTCACAGGAGCTCCAGGAAACACTCACTAAATATTTCATGAAGATGAAATCTGAGATGTGGATCCTCTGGACGGGTTTGGTCCAGACAACTTAAATAGTACCACTCTCTTATTTCTCTCTTCATGTGCTTTTTCCTTCCAAGATCAGCCGGAAGTTGTGTGTGTCTATGTGTAGAAGTGGGCTCAGTGAGAGCAAGGGACATTCCAGCTCTCTTCTTCTGCAAGGCAAAGCCAGCCAACCTGTTTGAAGAACTATGCGTGTGCAAAATCCTGTAGGCGAGGTGCAAAGGGAATGAAACATAGGGCTTCTGCCTTTGGTGCACATTCAGCCAAGTTTCAGAGATTCGTACCATTTCAGCATCAGAAAGGATCTGAGAGATCACTTAGTTCTACCCTTCCAATTTACAGATGAGAAGACTGAAGCCAGAAAAATGGAAAGTTTTAACAAATCCATAAACCAGTCAAATGCTCTTAAAGAATATGTATACATGAAATACCTAGAAACTGCAAATCAGCCGTAAGGCCTTAAAATAACCACGTGATGCAATGGATAAGGCACGCAGCAGGTGGTGGAGAGAAAGGATGTAGTCTTGGCCTTGTTAATTACCTTTGGAAATTGGATAATCAGTTGACTTATCATTTATTAAAAAGTGGTAATAAATAGTGCCACCGGGCTTTCTTTTTTTTATTGAGGTCACATTGGTTTATAACCTCATATAAATTTCAGGTGTATATCATTATATTTCAACTACTGTATAGACTAGATCGTGTTTACCACCAAAAATTTCATTGCCATTCATCACCATACATATGTGCCCTTTTACCCCTTTCATCCTCACCCCACTCCCTTCTCCTCTGGTAACCACCAATCTGTTCTCCCTAGCTATGTGTTTGTTTATCTTCCACGTATGAGTGAAATCATACATGTTTTTCTCTGACTTATTTCATTTAGCATAATACCCTCAAGGTCCATCCATGTTGTCACAATGGCAAGATTTCATCTTTTTTATGGCTGAGTAGTAGTCCATTGTATAAAATATACATCACATCTTCTTTATACATTCATCCATTGATGGGCACTTAGGTTGCTTCCAACTCTTGGCTATTGTGAATAATGTTGCAATGAACATAAGAGTGCATGTGTCTTTTCCAATTAGTGTTTTTGTGTTCTTTGGATAAATACCCAGAAGTGGAATAGCTGGATCATATAGTAGTTCTATTTTTAACTTTTTGAGAAATCTCCATATTGTTTTCCATAATGGCTGCACCAGTTTGCGTTCCCACCAGCAGTGTACAAAAGTTCCCTTTTCTCCACATCCTCTCCAACACTTGTTATTTCTTGTCTTTTCAATAATAGCCATTCTGATGGGAGTGAGGTGATATCTCATAGTAGTTTTAATTTGCATTTCCCTAACAATTAGTGATGTTGAATATGTTTTCACGTGCCTGTTGGCCTTCTGTGTATCTTCTTTGAAAAAATGCCTGTTCAGATCCTCTGCCCATTTTTTGATCGGGTTTATTTTTGTTGTTATTGAACTGTATGCGTTCTTTATATTTTGGATATTAACCCCTTATTGGCTATATGATTTGCAAATATCTTCTCTCAATTGGTAGGTGTTCTTTTCGTTTTGTTGATGGCTTTTTTTTGCCATGCAGAAGCTTTTTACTTTGGTGTAATGCCATTTGTTTAGTTTTTCTTTCATTTCCTTTGCTTGAGGAGACACATTCAAGAAGATACTGCTAAGATCAATGTCAACGAGTGTACTGCCTATGTTTTCTTCTAAGAGTTTTATGGTTTCAGGTGTTACATTCACTATTTGGCTTTCTTCCTAGCAGTTGTGAAAATCAATCAAGCTAACAGGTGAGGAAGTGCTTGGAAAGCCATAAAGCGCTAACAGAAATGAGTGCTAAAGGATGAGTAATGGATGAGGTGTGGCTGCGGAGGCCAGGGAACTGAAGCTCTGGGATTTTCAAGGCCACTCAGCTTGTAAGCACAACTTACAACTTGCAAACGAGACCTCTGACTCCAAGTTTGAATAGTTCTGGATTGGGAGAGCCTTAAGAAAACTTGTTACATGACTTTGTAATCAGGCCTTGGTTTTGATAATAATAAATGATGTATCTGATTTGATTTGTCCCATGTAATTCACCAAATTTTGCTCTGAATAACTTATAATTCGTTTTCTTCTAGAAAGAAATCCATCCAGGACCATGTGTCCCTCTACTTGAGGGCCCTTCACTTACTCACTCATTCATTCCATAGATGTTTATTGTGTGCTTGCTATGTGCCAGGCTTTTTTCTGGGGCTGGTGATTCCTACAGGAATGTGCTGCAAGCCCTGAAGGATTGTTGGATGTTGTTTGTGGGACTGAGGCCAGAAGGAGAATTACCGGAGTGCAGAGGTAAAGGCTTCTTGTGGTGACATATTTGAGGGAGAAGAAATTAAGATCCATGGGAGCCTATATTCTGAAAAAATATAGCTGACATCAATGCCATCCAAGAGAAATATAATGTCAGTCACATACGTAATTTACAATTTTCTAGTAATTACATTATAAAGGTAAAAGTAAACAGGTGAAATTAATTTTAATAATATATTTTATTTAACCCAATATATCTAAAATATTACTCCAACATGTAATCAATATAGAAACTAATAGTGTGATATTTTACTTTCATATTTTTGTACTATGTCTTTGAAATCCATTTTGTACTTACAGCACATCTCAATTTGGACCAGTCACATTTCAAGTGCTGAACAGCCCTGTGTGGCTAGTGATTACCATTTTGGACATGGTATCATCTTCTGGCAAAGTCACTTCTCTACAGGGTCTTCTTGGCTTGTGAGTCCCCCCTGCTCTGCGCATCACATCTGGCATCTGCTTTGTTTTCCTGAGTGGCTCAGATGTCCTGCATTTGTTTTCCCAGAAGGTGGCACTGTGAGCTTGCAGGAAATGGTGGTGGTGGTTGTGGGGAGTCGATGGAGGGAGAAGAGGAAATGCTGTTGCAAGGGAGGATGTGTGTGTGTGTGTGTGTGTGTGTATAAATTAGTATCATTACCTTAATTATTTTAGTGGAAATTGAGATTAACATCTGTGTAATATTTTACAATTCTCCTAAAACTTGCTGTCCCTACCAATCACTTGGGGATCTTTTAATTTTATTTTTTCTTTTATTTATATATTTTTAAAAATAAATATTGTATATATTTAGGGTCTACCACATGATGATTTGATATACATATATATAGTGAAATGATTACTACAGTCAACCTAATTAACATATCATTTCCTAACATAGTTACCATTTTTTGTGTGTGATGAGAGCACCTGAGATCTACTCTCTTAGCATATCTCCAGTGTCGAAGACAGCATTATTAACTATAGTCATCACTCTGTGTATTAGATCTCTAGACTTAGTCATCCTCCATAACTGCAATTCTGTACCCTTTGACCAACGTCTGTCTGTTTCTCCCAGGCTCCCAGCCCCTGGTGGCAACCATTCTACTTTCTGCTTCTACAAGTTTGGCTTTTTTTTTTTAGATTCCACATGTAAGTGATACCATATAGTATTTGTCTCTCTCTGTCTGATTTATTTCACTTAGCTTAATGTTCTCCAGGTTCATCCACGTTGTCACAAATGGCAGGATTTCCTTCTTTCTCATGGCTAAATAATATTCCATTATATACGTATACCACATTTTCTTTATCCGTTCATTCTTTGATGGACACTTGGATTGTTTCCATATCTTGGCTATTGTAAATAAAGCTGCAGTGAACATGGGCATGCAGATACCTCTTCAACACACTGATTTCCTTTCCTTTATATGTACCCGGAAGTGGGATTCCTGAATCCTACAGTAGTTCTATTTTAAATTTTTTGAGGAACCTCCATACTGTTTTTCATAATGCCTATACCAATTTACATTCCCACCAACAATGCACAAGGGTTCCCTTTTATCCACATCCTTGTCAACACTTACCTTTTGTCTTTTTGGTAATAGCCATTCTAACAGGTGTGAGGTGATATCTCATTGTGGTTTCGATTTGCATTTCCCTGATGATTAGCGATGTTGAGCATCTTGTCGTATATCTGTTGTCCATTTGTATGTGTTCTTTTGAGAAATGTCTATTGAGGTTCTTGGCCCATTTTAAAATTGAGTTATTTGTTTTCTTTCTGTTAAGTGTTTGAGTTCCTAAATGAGAGATTGTGATTCAGTGCTATCGGTGATCTGGGGTGAGGCCTGGGATGCTGCATTTCTAAAAAGGTCACAGATAAGGCTGTGGTCACCGTGCTTTAAGTTGCAAAGTTTTGTAAGAAACTTTGACACACACTTTCCTATTTGATACTCACAACAATCTTGTGACATAGACATTGCAATAAACCTCATCTTATCATGTAAGAAATGGAGGCTCAAAGAAGTTAAGTCACTTGCCTAAGATCATAGCATTAATAGGAAGTGAGGTCAGGGGAAGAATCCAGGTATTCTGGCTCCCAAGCGTGTTCTTTCCATATCAGTTACATAAATTTCCCAGGTGGCAGAATGTGGGTTCATCTCATTAAACTTTCTTCTTCTGTGAGAAGATAGGTGGGCTTCTTCCTGCTCTGAGATCTAATGGGAAGGTCTGTAACCTTCTGGACTCTCTTTATCCTGTGTCTATTACAATCATGGCCAGCAGCTCTCCTCATTTCCCTTCCTGCTGTGAAATCAATCCTGACAGTTACTTTCTACCCAGTGAATTGGACAGTGAGGTTGGACTTGGCTGCTAAGAGGATCCTGGAGGCCTAAATAGAATCTGCTAACTCCTGTGGCTGGAGAGTATTTGAGCTGGAAGGGAGCCTAGGGGTTATATTCTTAAACCTCCTTATTTTGCAGATGAGGAAGCTGAGACCCAGAGAAGGGAAGTGGCTTGTCTTGGGTCAACACAAAATTCCCACATGGTCAAGTCCTTGGATCAGATTTCTAGGAATAATAAACTGGAAAAGAGGAAAAAAAAAGTTGAGATTGCTCCTCGGATCAAAGTTTGAATAAAAAATCTGATTCGAATGGGTCTCTACTGAGAGGTCTGCCCTGAGAGTTTTTAGCCATTGGAGAGATTTTGGGCCTAGAATGTGGCAAAGTAGTTAATGAACACCTTTCCTAGGCCCAGTCCTGTGGGAATACAAAAGAAGCACGAGACATGAATGGACTCTGCCCTCACAGGCGGTGTATATGACAAATGAAGGCACAATAAAAGATGGAGAATTGGGTGCTAAGTTGTGTGAATGACTATACATGCTGAAGGTGCAGAGAGAGGTCATTCTCTGGGCTTCGTTGGTGCGATAAACAATGGAAGCTCGAGAGTAAAGGAAGAGTGCTGAGTGAACCCAGCCACCGTCAGGTAATGCTACCAGTCTTCCTTCCTGCCGTAACTCACAAACTGCATGAACTGGTGGAATCAAAGAGGGGAGCTTAGACATTATTTCCAACCCTTCATTTTAAAGATGACGAAACTGAAGCTCAGAGAGGTTAAGGCATTTTCACAAGGTTGCATAAAGGGTTGATGGCAGAATGAGGGCGATTGTCCAAACCCCCATCAGGGCTTTTTTCACGATACCATGATCAAATCTCAAAGGTTTTTCCTTTGAGCTCCCAGTCTCTCCTCTTTGCCACGGCCTCTCCTTTCCCCTTCCCCATATTTCTTTTTTTCTGTTCCTTAAAGCTTATGTAGGAACTCCCTACTTGACAAGGAAGATTGTGGCTTGCAAAAACAAACTTCCTTAGTTGACAGTTTGCTTTGATATGGCCTTCCCACCCTCCCCCCATAGAGAAATCCCCACTTGGCTTTGGATGCTGTGCTCCCCTTCCTTCCTTCTTTGGCATTGCCAACCCCTCCCTTTCCACTATTTCCTTCTCTTCTGCCTTTCCTCCAGTTCTGAAGAAAATCTAATTCTATTACCTCTTCTGGCTCTCCTGTTTCCCTTCCCTGTCTCTCTCTCTCTCTCTCTCTCTCTCATCGTCCTCCCTGCCCCCACCCCGCCCACCTCCCTCAGGTGTAGAGGTTTGAGTTGCTTATAGCACATTTTCATTACTGTTCTGGGCAGGAACCCTCTTCAATTTTATTCACTTATTTTTTTTCCATTTATTCTCATTTCTGTCTCCCCATAGACAAACACTGTAATAAATTTAACACGTGTATGTGTGTGTTCTTGCAAAAGGAGTATTGTTTATGCACGTGTGCTTTTTAAATGGATGTGGAGGTCTCATCCTGTTTTTTGCTTTCCCACCTCAGCACTGTTTTAAAGACTCATCTGTGTTGCTAAGTGTCTGTCTAATTTGAGGCTTCTAACTGAGGCCAGATGCTTCATCCCGTCTTTCTGTCTATCCCTAAAGACACACTTCCTGAGAGTCTGTCTACATTTGTTGCTTCCATGTCCTTGGACTGTCTGCCCTAGCTGTCTGACTTCCATACTCACCATCTCCTAACCCCGCCCTCTCCCAGGCCCCTGGCAGTGTCCCCTGGCTGGTCTAGACCTTTCAGCTCTGGTTTTAGCTGACTCTTCAGTGGGTCTGACAGGTTGGGGACTTCTTAACTTTTGTGATTCTGAAGTCCTTTCAGTCTCTTATTTGTTCTGTCTGTTTATAGTTCTGTTTAAGTTTTTCTTAGAACATGCTGATTTTTCATTTTTGATAAACTTTTTTTTGGAAAAGTTTTAGATTTACAGAGAAATTGCAAAGATAGTACAGAGGCTTCTCATATAATCATACCCAGTTTCCTGTATTTTAACATTTTAGATCAATATGGTACATTGGTTATAGTTAAAGAACCAATACATTAACTGGAGTCCATATTTTGCTCAGATTTCCTTAGTTTTTACCTCATGTCTTTTTCTGTTCCAGGATCCCACATTACATTTATTGTCGTGTCTCCTTAGACTCCTCTAGGGTGTGGCAGTTTCTCGGACTTTACTTGTTTTTGATGACTCTGGCAGTTTTGAGGAGTACTGATGAGGCACATTGTAGAATGTTCCTCCATTGGGATCTGTGTGGTACTGTTTTAGTGATTAGACTGGAGTTACGGGTTTGGGGTAAGAAGACCAGAGAGATAAAGTGCTGTTTTCATCACTTGATGTCAAGAGTACATACTATCACCGTGATGTGTCACTGTTGTTGTTGACCATGAACACCTGGCTGAGGTCGTGTTTGTTAGGCTTTCTCCACTGTAAAGTCACTCTTTTATTTGTCTCCTTTTCATATGGTACTCTGGGGGAGGAAGTCAGTATGTACAGCCCACATTTAAGAAGGGGAGAGCTGTGCCCCACCTCCCTGAGGGTGGAGTGCCAACATAAAGTATAAGGAATTCTTCTGATTGGGAGATTTGTCTCTTCTCCGCTATTTATTCACTTATTCAGTTATTTATTTATTTCAGTATGGATTCATAGATATTGACTTCATACTTTGGGTTGAAAATATATACTTTTTTGCTCAAAATGATCCAGCATTGGGGGCTGGCCCCGTGGCCGAGTGGTTACGTTCGCGCGCTCCGCTGCAGGCGGCCCAGTGTTTTGTCGGTTCGAATCCTGGGCGCGGACATGGCACTGCTCGTCAGACCACGCTGAGGCAGCGTCCCACATGCCACAACTAGAGGAACCCACAACGAAGAATACACAACTATGTACCGGGGGGCTTTGGGGAGAAAAAGGAAAAAATAAAATCTTAAAAAAAAAAAAAAAAGATCCAACATTGGCCATTGGGAGCTCTTTCAGTTGGCTCCTGGGTCCTTTTATATAACCTATCATTGGGGATATTTTTATTAATTTTTTTTTTTTAGCATTTCCTTGCTTTCTGGCATTATAAGATGCCCCAGGCTCATCTTGTTTATTCCTTCCCCAGTCTTAGAATGAGTCATTTCTCCAGGGAATCTTGGTTCCTTTTGTGGGAGAATGGTATTAGGAACCAAGATCTGGGTGCTAAGTAGGCTCTGGTCTGTTATTTTTCAACCCATTTTTTCTTTCCCTTTCTGTTATGTTTCCTGTCCCCTTCCCATTGACCATGAGTGTTTCCCAAGAATTAATCACACATTCAAGTCGATAGCAAAGAGTCCTGACTTGGCACAAGAACTGTGTGAGAGATCAAACATGAATAACGCACAGACATGCAGTTTACAGTCAAGTGTGGGAGATGGAGGGCTGTAGAGACGTAAAAGTCAGTCCCTAAGAAATCCCTAAGGAGCTAGTGAGGAATTCAGACCATGAGGGCTGGGGAGTCTCTGAACTGGGAGTTGGAGGAAGGAGTGTTCTATTCCCACACTCATATAAAATCTCCTTTAACTGGGGCCCCAGTAAGCAGATCCGCTTTGGATGGAGCAGCAATTGCTAATGCTGAGGTTTGCGTCCCTCTTCCCTGTCAAGGCTTCTCCTCTTCCCAGGTAGAAATGAGCACACCCCCTTCTCTCCCCAGCTCTCCAGAGCCCTGAAATTCGTGTGCCGCAGGGACCTTCAACAGCATTGGTAACATTTCGTTTCTTACATTAGCGGGTGGGCGTCCGGGTATCTGTTTTTGTATTCATCTTTCCTTTCTGCATGGCTTAGATATTTCATAATAAAATCTGAAGCACACTAACGAAGAAAACGAAAAAAGACCTGTGTGTGGCCTTGCCCTACTTCGCCTTGCTCCCTTGCTCCTGAAGCAAAGACTGCTCTACCTACGCCTGCCACTCCCAGCCTGGAGGCAGTAACAGTGAAGCTGGTTTGGACCAGGTGGGTCTGCCGGAGCCTGTCTGACCAGGCGTTGCTTAGTGTTGATGTGACTGAGCACCTAGGTGGTGTGGCAGACAGAAACCTACCCCCCACTCTCCTTGCCCTCCTTGTCCTCAAGGCTTGTCTCTGACTCCCAGAAAGCCTCAGAGCAGCTGACAACTCCTTCCCTCAGTGGGGACTTGCTGCTGGAGCCACTCTGCAAAGGCTAGGATGAAACTTGAAGTCTGGAGCAGTGACCTCCCTATCTTGTGGCAGCATCTTTGCCTCTGCAAAAATGAACTCAAACTTCCTTATCTCCTATCTAAAGCCACCTGTGAACAAAAACCTGAAAAGGGCAACTCTACTTCTGGCAGCAGCCGAGAAAAACCAAAGGTCCTTCTAGCAGCTAAGGCAGGTGAGAGGCAGGTCAAACAGTGAGTCAACTGGGGACGCTGCACTAGGCCTGGGGTAGGATGTTTGTTTGAGTCTCTGGAAAGAATGAGAGTGATGCCAGCGCCTAGTGTATACAGGCTGGTAGTTGTGATGGTCTATTTGCAAGGCTAGGCTATTCAGCCTCTGGGCCCAGGACATTGCTCTTGTACTGGTTATAGGGTTATAGGGGCTGGTGGCTCCTGAGAAGACTTTTAGCTGGTGTGGCAGATGAAAGATGTCTGTCAATTCCCTCCTCTTGAAGCTGCTTGACCAATAGAGTATGGCAGAAGTGAGATTCTAGGATTTCTGAGGCTAGGCCATATGAAGCCTTGCAGCTTCTGCCCCGTTCTTTTAGAATATTCTCTCTGAGAACCGCGATCTGCTACATAAGGAATCTCGTTATCCTGAGACTGCCATGCTGAAGAGACCACATGTAGGCCCTTTGGTCAACAGTCCTAGCTCAGCCGAGCCTTCTAGGCACACCTACTGAGGCATAAGACCTGAAAATGAAACCATCTTCGACCCCCAGATCAGCCCATCCATCAGCTGAATATCACAAAGGAACCCCCGTTAAAACCACAAAGAGCAGAAAAATTGCCCAGCTGAGCCCTAAACAAATTTCTGCACTATGACATCATGAGATCTAATAAAATGATTGTGACTTTGTGCTGCTAAGTTTTGGAGTTGTTTTTCACACAGCCATAGATAACTGAGACAGCCAGGCCACCTGTCGGATTATCATCCTCCAAATCCTGCATCAATATAAGAGACAGAGGATCATGGTTCATTCTGGAAATGATCTGGCAGATGTCCAGAGCGAAGACTAAAGGTAGTAAGCATCTCTTCAAGAGTGTCCTAGAGGATCTTAGCTTGGGCAAAGCCTGAGACCTAGGGGTGAAGTGTGGAAGTTAATAGGACAACTGACGTATGGAATGACTCCCAGATGGTGGGGCAACGAGTGCATAAACCAAGGGGCTGGGTGAGTCTGGCAGGCGAAGCACGAGGGGGCCGAACACTGTCTGGAAGAGGATCAGCATGGAAGACTAGTACAGAAGGGGCTGGATTTGGGGAGGAGGGCATGGGGATGAGGGCTTCCAGAGGGGTCTGTGGGAGTTGGGGAAGCCTAGCGCTGATGTCTGGCTGAGGGGTTCACGCAGCCTCTGGGCTGGCGCCTTCTCCCTGGCTGTGCTTGGCTCTCTTTAAAGAGCTCTGCTGGGTGCCCGGTGACCTCACACACATAGTGCAGGTGCAGGCCTGGCCCGTAAACCACAACTCCCGGGGCCTGTGCAGCCACAATGTGCAGGGCAAACCCTCCAGAGGGGGAGAAAGGGCGATTATTTGTTTAGCATCATTAGCAGGAGTCCCAGAATCCATCCAAAGCAAAGCAGAAACTTTTGTATTAAGGAGATTAAACCTTAAACTCAGCTGAGAAGGCTCTGCTGTGTGGAGCGGCTTTGTTGTGCCTGGCATTGTGTGTGATTATATGCAAATCACGAGAGGCTTCCCTGGGGTCCTGACCACAGAGGCTTAGCTGCTGGCCCAGGGTGGGTGTGCAGGAGAGGGGGCAGCCACACGCGCCGGCTGGCCAGGCAGCACCCATCACCCCAGGCAGGAGAAGTCTATTTTTTCTCAAGTTCAGGAAATTGAGGTTTTGAAAAGAGTGTTGAACATGTCAACCAGAGGTTTCTGATGGATGGATAGGAGTGTAGGGAGAGAAGTGCCACCAGGAAAGTATAACTGGAAATTCAGGGCTGTGTCCAGTGAGCATGGGGAAGGTTCTTATGTCCAGGGACTTCTGACTGTTTCACCTAGGGCGCTCTCTAGCATTCTCTCCTTTGAAACTTAAGGGTATTATATGCGGCTGCCAAGGAGATGGGACATATTTTGGTTTTCTTGTTTTATTTCCCCTCAACCATTAGCCAGACTCCCTAGTGGCAAGTCAGAAGGACTTGGTGGTGGTGGGGATTACCCTGGATTTATTGATCCAGAAAATGTTTAATGTCTGCTCTGTGCAAGGTACAGTGCTAGGTGCTGGGGGTGGGGAGCGGTGGGCGGTCAGCAAGAACAGAGATGAAGATGATATCTCTGTGGTTTGGGAGTTTACAGATAAGATGTGTACCCAGATAATGAAATACCCAGTGGAATTTGGTAAGTACTGGAAGAAATGCCTTGAGAGGGTGCTTGGCTTCAATTAGGAGGAGGTCAGGGAAGGCTTCACGGAGCCAGGCCTTGCAGGTCTGGAGGCCAGGGCAGGTGAGGCGGTGGAGGCTGCATGAGCCAAGGGGTTCATGTTGGAAACAGAGGCTGCAGACCAGCGATGTGTGCTGGGTCACAGCACGTCTCCGGGGACTAGGCAAAGCAGCTTCTGTATACCAGGGCCCAAGCTCTCTCTTTGTGCTTGAATTTGGCCTGCACGAATTAGAGTCAGTCGTCCAACACACGAACTAAGGAGTCCCATCTAGGGACTCCGGGACCCTGTGTCAGCATCTGCAGAACTGCCAAACTGCCAGGGGATGGCCACAGAGCCTGCTGATGGCTCTGTAGATGCCCTGGCATGCTCCTTCACCTTTTTCCTGAGCAGCATTTTCAGCTGCTTCTAGGTCCTTGATGACAGGGTCAGCTAGGACATCTCTCAGGCCCTACTTCCAGGTGGGCGTGAAATGTTGTCCAACAGGGGTTAGGCATAATAGCCATCAGTTCCTCCTCCTGGGAGGCTGTGGGTCTGGCTGGGGTCCTGTAGGTCTGAGCTGACCATGAGGGTGGAATGAGATGGACCCTTGGCCTTTGAGATATACTGCTGATGAAGATCGCCAAAGACACGACCAGGGCTGAAAAGAAAACCTGGGAAGGGTGGGTACCCAAGCCATCAATCCGAGAATCTGGGCAGAGTGGTAGAAGCATGTAAGAGGCCACAGGATGAAAACCGGGGAGGCTAGCCTGGTTTCCTGATGGCTGGACAGTGGCGGGGGTGCAGGGGATGGCTGCTTGTGTTCACCGTAGGAGCTCTAGCCTCAGGCGTGGGAGGCAAGAACACTCAGAAGCTTGCCGGCTCCTAAACCCCGCAGCAGGTGGTTCACTGGCATTGGCCCAGCATATTTCCAGAGGGGAAGGCACCAGTCCTCAAGCTGAGCACAGCTCTTGGGTTCTCTTAGGGTCAGAATGGGAACACTGAGATTTGGGAATGAGAAACAGTCCCACTTTTTTTTGAGGAAGATTAGCCCTGAGCTAACATCCACCGCCAATCCTCCTCTTTTTGCTGAGGAAGATTGGCCCTGAGCTTACACCTGTGCCCATCTTCCTCCATTTTATGTGTGGGAGCCACTGCAGCATGGCTTGATGAGTGGTGGTAGGTCTGCGTCCAGGATCTGAACCGGCGACCCAGGGTCATTGAATTGGAGCACATGAACTTAACCGCTGCACCACAGGGCCAGCCCCAAACACTTACTTTTAAAACAGAGATATTCCATCCTTTTCCAGCACTCCTCCGCTCTAGTCCCCACAGGAGCACAGGCCTCATCAAGGGGCCTCTCAGGGGCAGTAAAAAGCTGAGGGTCACTGGGCCCTTCTGCTGAGGGGAGTTCTGAGCATGGAGGATGACAATTATTTTCTATTTTCCACAATCAATATATTCCTGTCCTTTTGCCAGAAGTTTCTGTGAGCACGGGGTCTCTGGGTTCTGAGGGGGCGTAATGGATGGAAGCCAAAAAACCAAAACAAAAAAGCCCAAGAAACAAACCTAATCGCTCTTCGGATCTGTGCGTCCTCCGCCCCATCGGGGGAGCAAAGGTTTCTGTGAGGGTGGGGGAAGTGCTGGGGGCTCCAGTCGGATGGGACCCAGGCAGGAAGAGTCCCAGATGATGGGGGGGGAGTTGAAAGGAATTTTGTAAAGATATTGTCTGGACTCGGGTTGGATAAAAGACGCCGGCAGACAGGGCTGTTCATCTGCTAGGCTTTTGTTCTGCCCTGTAGCTTCTGCTTTCCACACAGCCCTCAGGGTGGGGTGATGGTGGGGAGGGCACGCTGTCTGCCATCTGCAGGAGAAATACAACAAACACCCACACGCGAGCCAACGGAAACTCTCAGCAAAACAAACAGCGTGTGGAGGGAGGGCGCCGGCCTGGAGTGTGTGGCAGGGAGGGCCAGCGGGGAGAGGGGGGGAGAGGTGGGAGGGCACCTGCAGGGGCGGGCTGGGGACCTGCTGTGCTCTGTGGCCTGGGAGCGCAGGGGTCAGGGGAGGTCTGTGCCCACGTCCGCCTGCCCCACCTCAGGCTGCCAGGTGAGAGCCTCTCATTCGTTCAACTGCCAGGTTTGAAAGACCTGGGGTTGTAAAGCTGGAGTTGGTCGTAAGTGACTCTACTGATCTCCAAGACCGATGACCAGGCTGCTGGGTTTGAGGGACAGACGAGTGGGAGATGTCGAGTTAGGTAGTATGGGCTCAAGAACTGACTTTGCTGCTCCAGTGAATACTGCTCCCAGCCTCTTGTTTCTGTATCTGCAAAATGGGGAGATGATAACGCCTAACTTAGAAGCTTGTTAGCAGGAAATAATATCTGTAAGAAGTACTTGGTAAGCTGCAGAATACTGCCCGAATGCTTGTTATTATAAGATTTAACTTCTGTGGCTGAGCGTTTGGATCACAGGGGCTTGCTCCTGGCTTGTGATGTGCAGAACACGTATACATCAGAAGGGGAGGCCCTCAGCCTGGACAAGCGGCACTTGGGAAGGCCCTCAGCTTATAGGCTCTATGGGGAAGAAACCCTGGACTTACAGCTGGATTCTGGGGCCTGGATCATTGAGGAAGGAGGGAACTGAGATGGCATGGGGTGCGGGATGGGGTGCAGAGTTACATTTGATGGCTTGGTGGCATTAAGTGTTGGGCCCTGGCCTTGCCAAAGGTTAAGGCTGGACTAAGGATACTCCCCCACATCTCCCATCTCCCCCAGCATCAGTTTCCCTCCCCTTCCCCAACATCCACACCTCAGCGCAGTGAGTGGCAGCTGGGGGCCAGTGTCCACAAACCTGTTGGGACAGGGCAGACAGCTTGTTTGCTCTTCCCAGGGCCAAGCCTGGTGGGCTGGACCCAGAAGTATTGTGTTACTCAGCCAAAGAATTCCTTTCCTCACCTGCCTCCATTTATAAAGGGGAAATAAAACCCTGAGCTATATGCTCTCATGGCCCCAAGCCAGGCCCTCAAGTGTCATTTCTTGGGAGCTGCTCTCCCCAGGTAGGGTGCAGCCTCTAGGGAAACAAGACCCTTTCTTCTCTTTCCCATGATGGTGGTGGTGGTTGTGGTGGGTCCTCTCCAGGCACCCGCCCCCTGTCTCCCAGAGCCCCTGGGTTCTCCAACACTACCCTTGAGTATTTTCCTCATCCCCGGTTTGAGTCCTTGAGAGCAGAGTAGGGCTTGGAGCTTCCCCTGGCCCAGTGGCTGCCCAGGCTGGGTTGCTGGGTTTCTGTTCCAGCCCTGAGTGATGCTAGTTCTGGAGCATTCCAGCAAAGAGAATCACCAAAGAGGTCTTTTGCCATTGCCTGTGGCCAGGTGCCCTCACCTCTGTTTGCTTTGAGAACCCGAGACTGATTTTGGATCCTCCAGGGCTTGCTACACTTCAGAGTCCTGCTCAGAACTAGGTAACCCTGGGAAAGCCTGCGCCAACCTTTCCGAGTTGTGTCTTGCTGGAGAGCCCCAGGACCAAACGCGGTCTGAACTTTAGAGACCTGCCAGGTGAGAGCCTTTTATTCTGCAGCCAGAGTTGGAATGGCTGATGGAAAGAGTCAGGCAGGGAGAGTGACAGGTGAAGGGGTAAAGATATTGTCCAGGGCTTGGGCTAGGGAGAACATCAGAGAGTCCTTGCCTCCCTACTGCCTCCTGAATACATGCTTCTTTTTCTATCTGGAGGAAGCGGGAGGGCTAGGAAACTTGGATGTGAGTCTGCTGATGATGCTAATTCACCGTGTGCACACCGTTTCATGTCCCCATGCCTCAGTTTCTTCATGTATAAAATAGGGAAATCAGACCAGATGATCTTTAAGGTCCCTCCTCTCTTTGATGTACATTTTATGACCATTTTATTTCCTTGGCCTATTGCAAACAATAAATTCTGGTTTATGAATGAACTCTGGGCACCGTCTCCTTCCTGGCTCCCTTCCTGGGCAGAATCTGCTTGGGTTGGTCCAGCTGAGATGATAAGGGCTTCTAGAACTGCTTCTAGGCAGGACAGATATACTGCTTGAAGAGTAGTGGTATTAAGATTCAGTTTTTGAGGAACATGAAAGTTTAATTTTTTAAACAATGTAAAGCGATATGTAATTAAATTTGCCTGGCACTCTTCCCTGCCTCCAAACGTGTTCGTGTCTCTTCTACCCGGCAGGATAACACTTTGACTTGCTAGTTTCTCTTGTCTGTTATTTTCTTTACATCTTACTTATATATTGGGTTGCAATTTAACTTGCCATATGTTAGTTTAGTATCCATAGCCCAGCTCTGAGTGATTTGGGTGGAGGGACCACGAACTCCATTCTTGCGTGTCACCTCACAATGGAATGTCTTGCTCATAAGCATCCTCCAAGAGTGTCAGTGCCCTGAAAGCCGGGCTTTACCTGTGTATTCACTGCATTCTCTCCAGCTCCAGGCACAGCGCTGGCACACAAGAATATCAATGAATATTTGTTGAATGAATAGAATGCCAGAGGCATGAAGAATAGGTACTCATGAGTGCTTACTATTTGCCCTGAGCCCTCCTCTCTCTTGCTGCTGCCCTCTGACTAACTTGGTTTATATTTTCCTTCTTCCTCTCCGACAGGGTCTCCTTGGCTCTAGCTCTCACTGTTCCTTTATCTTCAGTTCTCTGGCTCTGTTCCAATCCCTCTCTGTGTCCGCCATTGGGAATCCCACCCACTCTTTGTGATAGCATCTACTACTTTTGGGCTGATGGCTGTAAAGTATGTGTCTTCAGCTCTGAACTTTTTAGGGTTAAGTTCTCCCATCTCTGGTTGACTGTGGGCCGGTTAATAGAATCACGGATTAGTGTTGGAAGGAAACTTAGAAGTTATCTAATTAGATCCTCTCCCTAAACTTCCGTGCTTTCCCTCAACTCCCATCACAAGGCAGCCCATTTCGATGTCGTCCAGCCTCGCTTGTTGTCCTGCATCCTGCTTCTTTCCTTCATCTGTCCTCTTGTCTAAATTGTAAGCCTCTTGACAGCAGGGGCCATATCTTGTATGACTCAATTAACATCTGTTTATAAATAGTGAATATTTGATAATATGAACAATTTGAACTTAGGTGAGAGGTCCTGTCCCCTAAATAGGTTTTGGGGGTCCTCTTCTCCCCTCTGGTTTTGGAATCAGAAAGCCCTGCATTCTAATTCCAACTCTACCATTTAGCAGCTGTGAACCTTTGGGAAAGCTAATTCTCTGAGCTTGATTTCCTCATCTCTAAAGCAGTGATAGTAGCAGTGCCCACCTAGTACTCTTGGTATGTGGACTCAAGAGATAACGTAAATTCAGTGCTTAGGACAGGGCCTGACACATATCAGGGGCTCTAAAAATGAGAGTTAATAATATCATTAGGCAGACGTTAATACTGGAGCTGGGGTTCTAGGCCAGCCACAAAGCAATGTGTAGCTCTTGCCACGCACTTCCCGACCCTCAGTTTACCTCTCAATACAATACTGAAACCATTTTTGTTAGTTCCATCCAATCTATTCTGACTCCTAGTGACCCTATGTACCGCAGAGTGAAATCCTGCCCAGTCTTTTTGCGCCATCCTCTCACCTTCCAGTGCTGGATGAGACAATGCTCCGCTGCTATTCATAGGGTTTTCACAGCCAATTTTTTTGGAAGTGGGTGGCTGGATCCTTCTTCCCAGCCTCTCTTAGTCTGGAAGCTCTGCTGAAACCTGTGCACCATGGGTGACCCTGCTGGTATTTGAAATCCCAGTGGCACAGCTTTTGGCATCATAACAACATGCAGCCGCCACATGATGACAACTGACAGATGACTGAAACTAGAGTCCTCCTTTATTCTCTGGGTCAAGTACAAGATCAGGTCTCTCTTCAGATAAGTCCATTAATTTCTCCTTCTGGATGTGGCCCTGTTTCCTCACTAAGAAGGACACTATGGGGCAAAGAAGAGAAGAAGGAAGCTAGTCTGTCCATGTGAGACACTGTGCTCAGGTGCTTTTATATCATGGTTCCTGCCCTTGAAATGCTTGCAATCTGGAAGGAAGGAAAGGCCAACATGTGTAGAATAATTAGGAAACAACATTAGCTCCACATGATGAAGGGCTACATTTTGATGGCCAATCTCAGTTGAGAAGCCCTTAAATACGGTGGTTAATAGATTAAGTTCTGGAATCATAAAGACCAGGATTCTAATCTTTGTTCTGCCATTTAGTGCTTGTGTGACTTTGAGTAAGTTCTTCAACTTCCCTAGGTCTCAGTTTCCTCATCTGGGTTCTTTTATGAGGATTCAGTGAGGTCACGCACTGAAAAGTGTTCAGCACGGTGCATGATACACAGCAAGGGCTCCCCAAGTGTTGGCTACGATTATTACTGTGCGCTTTCTGCATTCACAGAAAGAGCTCACTGAGGCCTATACTGCTCAGAAGGGATGGGAGTTAGATAAATGAAGAGGAGAGGAGAATGCTCTGTACATGGAAAGCAAAACAATAATGGCACTGAGCCAGGGAAGACTACGGAGTGTTTAAGGGCGGTGGGATGGACATCAGCTCCTGAGGAGAGATCATCCCCTGGGGAGAGACGAGAAATTAAGTTGGACCAACTGAAGGAGAGTTGAAGTTGGGGAGTTGCTTCTTGGTATTTTCCATCGTGCCTCACATAGAACTTCACTCAGCAAATGCTTATCGTTTGCTACTGAAATTCCTGGCCTATTTAGGTGGGCCTGTGTCTCTTATAGCTAATGAATTTCACAGGTTTACTAATTTTCTTGAGTGCTTCCATTCAATTTCCTAAAACTATCTGGTTCAAAGCTCCCTAAATGTTCCCTTTTCCTAATATCTTTAGATTTTTTTCAGCAAGCCCATAGGAACCTTATCCATATGTTTACCACTGAGAAAATATGGAGCATCTTTCTTCTCACCCTTTATCTTCCAAACAGAAGTGTTTGCCTCGTTCTGGAGTCAGACAGCCTGACTTTACCAGTTACTGTGTGACTTGGAGAAAGTTACTTAACCTCCCTTGCTTTATTTCCTCACCAGGAAAACCTGGGTGGTGTGCCAGTTATCCATTTATCGCCTCCAGCTCCAAGCTTGCCTTCCGGTTCCTGCTCTGCAGTCCCGGCTCGACTCGAAGCCAGTCTCCCTCCAGAAAGCACAATGTTAAGCTTTGTCAGTAGAGGGCGCTACCTGAAAAATAGGTTCTTGTGAGTAAGGGCTTAAACGGTACTGGTTTCATTCCCGGGGTGATAAACATATTCTGGAATTGGATAGGGTGATGGTTGCAGAACATTGTGAATGTACTGGAAGTCACTTAACTGTACACTTTAAAATGGTTGAAATGGTGAGTTTCATGTTATGTGACTTACCTCAATTAAAAAAAAATAAGTTGTTGTGAAGATGGGACAAATTTCTGAATGAAAAAATTTAGGACAGTGCTTGGAACATAGTGAGTGGTCTATTACAGTGATTGTCATTTGGCTTAATTATTCAGTGGTCGATCACTGGACCTACTCTTCCTTGAGCTAATGTGGCCCTCGCACTGTCTTCCTGGTTACCAGAGCCTGGCTGCTGTGGTGCTCTTCCTGTCCCTCACGCTGGTAGGAATAACTCCACATAGGTGAGAATGTCTGGATAGTAGAGGGAAGTCAAAAGAAAGGATTTAATGTGGTGCTCTGTGTCCTAGGGTTCTGGGTTTAACTGGGGAGTGAACAGCACTGATGACGCCTGACCGTTCTCCCAGGCTCCCCTCCGGTCTTCCGTCCTTGGTGTGGTGACCGTAGAGCCCAAGCCCACAGTCCCCAGTTCCTTCTGGGGAGAGAAGGGGGCTCTCTGCGTGGAGGCTTTGCAAAGCTCTCATGGTCAGCAGGACCTGCGTAGGCTCCCGGGATAGGGATGCAAGGAAAAGCAGCAAGAACCACCTGGTAGTGTTTGAAGAAATCCTGGGGACTGGTTTGAGGGAGATCTTCCGTTAGGATATATGATTATAGACGATGATGGAGGGAGGGAAGCTGGAGAAGGTGTGGAAGTGTAAACAAGGAATTCAATTTCTTCTTCCTCTTCCTCTTCTTTCTATGTCATAGTCCTCGTCATAACACTGAGCCTAGAAGACTAGTTAGTATTGCCATTATATACTCTGTCATTCATACAAAACCCAGAGTTTTCAGGACAGCCTTAACTCAGATGTTTTCTATCCTGATATCTCCATCTTACCCATGCCCTTGTGGGGCCACTTGTCCTAACTCTTGGTTAGGAAAATACAGCCACTAGTCAAATCCCTCTCCTTACAGCTTCATCTTCAGATAGGGCTGCTTGCCAGAGTTAGTCAGTGAGCGGGAGGGGAGCACAGTACTGCCTCCCTGCAGAGCTGTGTGTGTCTTCAATCTAACACTGGGGGTGGGGGACACCAAAAGCTTATGCCTTAACTGTACACTTTATTGTGACACCTCTGTTGTTCTGTTCCTGTTTTCCATTAAGCTGACCAGGAAGGCTCAGGGAGCAAATGCCTGCGCAGAAAGCTAGAGAAGCCAGCCGCCTGCTTTCAAGGCCCACACATCTGACCCCTAACCCTGTGGGGTGGCTGCAGCTTCTGGGTGGCATTGGTTTTGGGGTCCCTGAGCTGCCAGGGTATCCCTCTGAGGACTCCCCTTGGACCTCCCCTCAGACACAGTTACCAAACATGTTTTTCGTCTTTATTAATCTGCTCCTCTTCTCACGTTTCTCCGGTCACAGCTGCATTGTTATCCGATGGGCTCGCTGCCAGCCCCATGAAGTCTGACAGTTACAAAGGGTGGATTAGCTGCAAAAGAATATTTATTAGAAGAAAAATCCCTTTTTATTTTTCTGTCCTTTTATGTGGAGGTAGCCATATATCCCCGAGGTGAGATATGAACAGCCTTTGTGAGCTGTGGGCAGAGGCCCGATATCTGGGTTATCAGCAGGGCCCGGTGAGTGGTGATGGCTCCCCTTGCCAGCTGTGGACCATCTCTCTCTTGCTTCCTCCTGGAGGGTCTTTTTTTTTTTTTTTTTAAAGATTTTATTTTTTCCTTTTTCTCCCCAAAGCCCCCCGGTACATAGTTGTATATTCTCCGTTGTGGGTCCTTTTAGTTGTGGCATGTGGGACGCTGCCTCAGCGTGGCCTGATGAGCAGTGCCATGTCCGCGCCCAGGATTCGAACCAACGAAACACTGGGCCGTCTGCAGCGGAGCGCGCGAACTTAACCACTCGGCCACGGGGCCAGCCCCCTCCTCCTGGAGGGTCTTGCTCAATTTCACAGCTCAGAGAGGTCTATAACGTGACTGGCTTTCTCCAGAAAGAGGGGAATCTTCTTGTGAATGGACCTCACTTTTACTCTAATCTCCAGGGCTGGAGATGAGTAGAGAACTGATCATTTGACAGTTATTTTTCAATATAGTAGCTTCACTTTGCTGGGGTTTGTGTAATGGCATTAGGAAAGGAATGAGATGATCCAATAGAAAAATGGAAGCCGTAGTGGTTTTTCTAACCCATTTATGAAGAAACTCTGCCGCTGAGGGAATTCTAGATCTCTAAGGAAATCAGCTCCTTTGTGGAAATCGGCTCCAGTCCGTTTTTGAGACTCCGGTTGTGGGATTGCAAATTGAAGATGTTTGCATTTGGCTGCTACAGGCCTGAGAAATGTCCTGATCATGCCACCCAAAGTGCCTGTGAGGTCCCAGAGGATGTGCTCTGCTGGGGCACATGCACTCTGAGTCAACTCTGAGATGGCAACTTTCTCACCCCAGCCTGGGAACTGCCATGCCAAACCTGCCTAGGCCTGCCTGCCTCTGATATAATGTGATACATGGGGAGTAGGTAGGAGGCCCTGGGTGCTGGCCAAGAGGGTGACTTCTGGGCCTTTTGATGCCAGTGGTGACCATCATCTGGAATCTGGGTCAGCCTGAGCTCAGAATGTAATGGAAAAACTGACGAGTCAGGATCTCTAGACCAGGAGTTGGGGTCTCCAGAGTGTGGAGGGAGAACCATTGTCAGAGGAGAAACCAAGATAAAGTATTAGAGCTACACAGGACAGTGGAGTCAGAGACCCCTTGTCCACCCACCACCACTAGAATCCAAATCCCCTTTGATATCCCCACCACATTTGTCACACATATTTCTACTGTATTCTCCATTGTGTGGTCTTCTGGGGGAGAAGCTATTCTGGAAGAGACAGTGTCTTTCTAAAGAGCTTTGGAGACATCAAGAGAGCATAGCAGGTACCAGAGTCTTGAGGAGATGTAACTGCTCGCTCTCTAGTCCTCATTTGGTCATTTTTTCATTTGCCTTCCTTTCCTACTGGCCCTCTCTTCATGGTTTCTTGGCTATTCCCAGCTCTCTTTGGATGGAACGTGCTCTGTCTCCTTGGTGGACAACACACTGGGCATACCCCACCTTAACTCATCATTTCCTTTCCCATCCCAGTGTATTTCTCTTGCCTCCCTGGTTTTGGTTAAGGGCACCAACGTTCTCTAAGTTGCCCAGGCTCCAGAGCCCGGGTCAGTTGCACTCTTTCCTTGCTCTGCCTTCTATCTGGCTGGTTCCCGTATTGAGTAATAGTCTACCTGGGCAGCATCTCTTCCATCCATACCTTTGTTTTCCTTCCTACCTATTGCCCTAGTTTCGGTCATAATCTCTCATCTAAGTTACTGCGATAGCTTCTTATCTTGACTTTCAATTTTTTCCTCTTTCGTCTTAAATTTACCTTATACTCTGGGGCCAGAGTAATTTTCCAACAAGCTCTAATCATAAACTTTCAGCATTTAAAACTTTCACTAACTCCCTGCGGCCAACCTGAAAATCCCCAAACTACTTAGAAGGGCAGAATTGGAGCTCCTTCAGTCTTCCTTTTTGGCCTTATCCTAGGAGGGACTGTAAGCTCTGTGAGGTCAGGACCTGGTGTGTTTTGTTTACTGGTGTATCCCTGGGAAGGCCTAGAGGCTGCATACAGCACATGGTGCCTGGCACGCAGCAGGGCCCGAGCAGTGCTTGCGAACTACTTCCCTGCACACAAATGCTGCTACTGTCTACCAGGAAGCCGCACTGCTTCATTCCAAAAAATGCCCTTCATTTTTCCCACCTCCGCCATTGCACATGTTCTCCCTGGAAGGCATGCCCCACCATCTCTGTCTGTTCTACTCTTACCCATTTTTCAATGTCCAGCTCCAATCTCACCTCCTTCGTGAAGCCCTCTGTGATCCCACACGATCATCCCTTCTCTGGACTGCCATGGCAGTTCCTACCCTCCCATGGCACTTGGCATAGTTTGCCTTTATCTGAGGACTTCTCATACGTTGCTCTATTAAGGTTGGAGCTACTTGAGGGCAGGGACCTTTTTTATTCATCTTTTCAAGCACCTAATACAGTGTCTTCCTCTGGAAGGTACTAGGTAAAATTTATTGAGGTAATAAATGAAGACTCCAGTGACTGGTGAATCTTTTACTCTTATCTGCAATCCTGGTTGATTAGTAAGCACACAGTCTTACAGCTTTAATGATGATGAATTACTTTGAGGCCAATTAGCATTCATTTATGCTGCTGCTGTTGGGTTGATTAACCAACTCTAATAAATGTGAACAAATTAGCATTTGTTGTCTTATAGCAAAAATTACATCAAAGTGAATCCCATGCCAAGTTGTGCAGGCACTGGCTTGTACCAACCTGGACTGCGGATGGGAGAAGCCCTGAAGTTTAACCCATAAAGACCTCCAGGATTCCTCTAGTTGACTGTTCTCCTGGATCCTTCTGAAGATGCATTTCACAGTGATGGTCAGGACAGGAGGGGCCCATCAAGTCTATGAGCCTGTGCTAATTCCCTTTGCCTCTTTTCCTTCTCCATTAAGCCTTTGACCCACTCATGTTGGTGGTTCTAAGGCTGTGAAGACCTGAGGAAGGTCCCTATGGTGAATTCAGCACCTGGGGAGGGAGAGTCTGGCTCTTTCTTCTTCTGGTAGAATCCTGAGAGGAACTCAGGCCTCAGAGGCTTCCTGGTTCCCAGTGTTCCTCCTCCTTAGGGTTCTCAGCTTTACACAAAAGAGATATAATGTAGGAGGAGCTGAGCTTTCATCCGAGCGTGTTACCTCATCTCTCTATGCCTCAGTTTCTTCATTTGATGGTGACGTCTGTTTTATAGGGGGTTGTAGTGGTGTTATTGAGGGTTAAATGAGATAATGAACGTCATGGTACTTTGAAGACCAAGTGTCTTAGATTATTACCCATTTCATGGACATTGACAGGTCCCTTAGAAGTTGTAGGCTTGTGTTTAGCTGCCTTTGGCATGAGAAGTGGGCAAGGTGTCTAAGAATTCCTTTGGGGATGGGTAGGCCAGCTCTCTGGGTGGCAGTCAGCATAGGCACTTAATAGAATTGGCTGACACATATGATTCTTTGAGCTTGGTGCAGTGAGGACCCTGGAACACATCCCACCAATCTGGCCCACTGCTGGGTTAAGGGCCTGTTCTACGTGTCCTTTCAAGTTCTGCTTGAAGTTCTGTGTTGTCTGGGGAGCCCTGGCACTGATATAAAGGCCTTTGCTGCTCAACATCTCCCAGATAAAGCTTCCATTACTTGTGAGCGGTGGATTGAGGGGGAGCTGGGAGGTATTCCTGGAACCTAATTTCACAGAACTCATCCTACCAGCCTTTCTGGGCCCACCACCACCACGAGCCATCAGTAGGGGGAGCTCTGTCACTGTGGTGTGTCTTCCTGCAACTGGGGTGAGGGTCTGCCTAGGGGCCTGAGGAGGGCTTGGGGAGTGGCCAACGGAGCTCTCTTCTATAGGGGTGTGTTAAAGAGTATCCAGGTCAAGAGTCACAGCTTGCAGGAACCTCAGCTAGAAAAGAAGTGGAAATCCACTGTGCCTGGTGCCCAGGTATTGGAAGGGTACTCAGGTTAAACACGCAAAGAAAATGTACAAATGTCCTGACTTAGGGTGTCTTAGTTACATGGGGTGAGAGGGAAGGATCGAGTGGTGTGGCTTCACCAAGACTAAAGCTGCCACAGCACCTACCTACTAAAATTGCCCTCCCTCCTTTGCACAGGGCTGCCCTCAGGGACTGGCTGCCATGGGGGCCCAAGCTGGAGCCTGGAGCTCCTGAGTGTGCCCTGTGGGAGTGCCTCATGTCCATGCTCACTGAGCAGCCCTCGGGGAGGTGCCTCACCCTCACCCTGGCTGATCTGCTTCACCCAAAGGCAGAAAGGTTCTAAATGAGATGTTTCCAAGTGGTAATAGGCTCTTCTTGACTCAGGTTGACTGTCTTCACATGACCCAACTCCCAGCCTCAGACTGGGAAGAGATGAGGATAAGCTAAAGGGAGACATCCTTCCATTCTAGTGCTTGTGGTGGCCCTCTGAGCAATTTAGGGGTACAGACGTCTGTGTGCATGTGTGTCTCCAGGACTCTTGTGGTGGGGGGGTGGGGTGAGCAGCATGATTATCCATCTCCTGCAGAAGGTCTTAGGCTCAAATGAGACTTAACTTTTCCCTCTCTCAGGAGGCCACAAGGTCACTTCTCTTGCATCTCAGTTTCTCACTAGATGAGGCCCCAGGAAGCTTGAGGACAGGGCATTAGGTTTGTCATCAGTCCTATGTGAGATGAGACTGTGTGGTGTGAGTCCAGGCTTTGGAACAGGAGGGGGCCGGTGTGAGAAGCTGAGCCCGGGAGCCATTTCTCATGGGCAGGTAGGGAAGAAGTCCAGCAGAAATAAGGCTGTGTGGTCTTGTCCATAACCACTCTACTCTTACTGGTGACTTCTGAGACAAATCTTTGTGCCTGGCACATTGAGACTGAGATTGAGATTGGGATGCCAGTGAGGGTGGTTGGCTCAGAGATCGGAGAGGGATTTGCTGGACCTCTTTTCTGACGGTCTCTGGGAGCAGAAGGACTACATCTTTCCTCTTTGGGGTCAGAGAAGAGACTGGCTTGGAGCAGCTTAGGAGAATCCTAACGGACTGAGGGATTAGAGATTCCCTTTGGGTGAATGGAGAAGGGACCACCTTCCTTTTGTGATGAAATCTGCAACGAACCACAGGGTTTAGAGATGGAGAGAGGCTGACTCCCCTTCAGCAGCTTCTGTGCTCTCTAAGTCCCATGAGGTTGGTGTCAATGATACCATGAAAAAATCTCTGTAACTGGCCACACATCCCACCTTCTGTAGGCCTCAGTGTGTAGTATTGCTAATGAAGCCAGATTCACTTTCTCTTTCTTGCAACCTGGGTTGTCTAGACCCTCTGCAGTGCAGACACCATTTAATGTCTGGCCCAGGTAGGAACCCACAGGGATGTCCTATTCTTCTGCACATACAAGTGCAAACTGAAACTTTATCTTTGGGAATCAGTTGGCTAGCTCTGCTCACTAGAAACAAAATAACCTTCTTGAATTGTCCCATTTAGAGTTTTCAGATCATGATGGACCCAGACACAAGGTCAAGTCTCCCCATCTGCATCTAGGAAACACTAGGTAAGAAGGGACACCTGATGGCTCAGGTTGGCTTACCTACTTATGTCGTCTCTTCCTCCCTCGAGCCCTTCTGTGACTCCCCACTGCTTGTAGACGAAGATCAAAATCCTTTAGAAAATACAAGGCCCCACATGATATGACCTTCCAGAGAAAGATGCCCTTCAGTTCCATCTCACATCACTCTCTGGACTCCAGCCACTCGGGATCTCTTAGTTTCTTGATTCCATCATGCTCTTTTCAACCTCAAGGACTTTGCATATGTTGCTCCTTTTTCCTAGCATGTTCTCCCTTCCCCAATCATATCCTTTTATTTAGGTAATTCCCACTCACTCATCCTTTGGAGCCCAGCTTAGCTGTCACTTCCAAGGAAGCCTTCCCAGACCTACCACACTAGATCCTATCATAAGCTCTCAAAGCCCTTGGTAGCATTTGCCACAATTGTAAATACTGTGAATTGTGTAATTGGTTATTTTCTCTTCTTTCTGCTAGAATGTCAGCTTCATGAGGGTAGGGCCTATGAGTTTATCTTGTTCACCACCCAGCACAGTGCTTGGCACAAATTAGATACTCAACAAATGTGTGATGAATGAGTAAATAAATGGGGTCACCAGGTTGCCAGTGGAATCCCTCCCACCTTCTAGCAGACAGACCCCGGATCGTGTGGACGCTGTTTTATGTTCTTACCCATTGAAGGGGAGAACCGCGGTAGTTCTGCATGCAGCTCTTGTGATTTCTGAGGCTTAGCTCTTGTGAGATGATCACTAGTCTTCTGCTGTTTTATCTCCCCCAGAGTGTCTCTGCTAAGGAAGGTCCATTTCCTACCATGCCCAATGCCTTCTTTCTCCCAATTCTTAGCCTTCTGGTCTTTGTGCGAAAAACGTGACTTTCTCCAGGAAAAGCCTGGAATGCTACCTGGTCCAGGGTAGGTTGTTGGTTATTATCTCCTGAGTTATGGCTCCAGAGCTAGGTGTCTTAGTTTGGTCTACTCTGCTGTAGATGCAATTTCAGGATGAGGTTGAGGAACAGGTCATCTGGACTGCTTGGGATGGTCTTGGAAGAAGCTTTCATATCTCTCGGAGAAGTCAGCATCTGGTTTCTGCAAGTCCTCCAGGACTCTGCACCTTGAGTCCTGGCTCAGGGGCGGCTGAGAAGCCAGCTTGCAAACTTCCCTTTTCCTAGAGAATTGGACTGCAGCTTGCTGGCTGAGCTCTGTGCATCTCTAGGCCATTCCAGTTGTCTATAGTGGGCATGCTCCACCCCCTAGCCACTTCCTCACCTGCCTGTCCTTGGGCTCCTCTGTGCTGAGTCAGCAGCATCCCCCTACCCTCTCACCCCTACCCCCTGCTGTCTTGGCACTGTGCAGCCAAGCTAAGCCAAGTCTGGTTACAATGAGTCAGTTCATTTGGAAGCTCACATCCTGTACTTTTTTTCCAATATGACATTTAGCCAACTGGCACCCAACAGTGAGGAACAACCTGGCAACCAAGGCTGCTGAGGACTCATGACTCTACATCAGCCAACAGCAAGAGCCATGTTGAGGGGAAGGCCATGCTGTTGCCAGGCCTCTCTTTCTGTTCTGTCTTGGTTCCTGTCTAGCAGCACATAACTCTGGCTGGCAGTCAGCAATCCACTGCTGGTGCTTGTTGGTGGCTTGGCTCTTCTCCAGCTAGCCAGGGCATTTGGACCTTTTTTCTATGTTCTGCTTATGAGCTTGGAAAGCAAGCCAGTAGGTCTCCTTGGGAATTGCCTTCCTCGAGGTTGTTTCCTATCCTAGTCCCAAGGGAGGCCTGTTTCTTTATTTTTTGCTCATGGATATCTTCTCTTGCCCCTGGCTCAAATACAGAAACCTCAGGCAGAACCAATGCTATGGGGAAGGGAAGGAATGAGGGGGCACATATAGGAAATGGGGTGGCAAAAGAGAGTTATGGTTGGTCACCAGTGCTGCATGAGGCTTTGAATCTCCGAGGTTGTAAGTCAGCCAAGAAGGGAGGTAGTTACAGGCCTATTTCCTGGATCCTGGATTTATTGGCTGTGGCTTTTATCAAGAACTTTCTGGCTGTCTGTGAGTTATCAGTGTTGACTTCTGTCATGGGCTGAATTGTGCTTCCACGCCCCCCCTCTCCCCCGCAATTGATATGTTGAAGTCTTAACCTTAGTACCTCAGAGTATGGCTGTATTTGGAGACAGAATCTTAAAAAAGGTAATTCAAGTAAAATGAGGTCATATATGTGGGCGTTAATCCAACACGGCTGGTGTTCTTATAAGAAGAGGAGATGAGAGAAAAGGCCAGGTGAAGACAAAGAGGAGAAGGCAGTCACCTGCAAGCCAAGGAGAGAGGACCTTAGAAGAAACTAACCCTACTGACACCTTGATGTTAGACTTCCAGCCTCCAGAAGTATGAGAAGATAAATTTCTATTGTTTCAACCACCCTGTCTGTGCACTTTGTTATGGCAGCCCTGGCAAGTGAATACAACCCTCTGCAGATAGGTCAAGAGAGCAGTAGATTAGATGATCCCCTTTTGATCAGCTTCTTCATGAGCCTTCAAGATTGGTGCTATCCCTCTGGTTTCTCCAGTTCTTTCTTCCTCAGGCAGCCACCAACCTCATCTTGTTTTGGTGATTAGCCAAATAACAAACATTATTGGTGGCTAGTAAATAAAGCATTTCTCCTCTTTTGTTATTTCCCCTTTATGAAAACCTTATGCTATGAGCTGCAGAATCTCAGTGTCACCCAGCATGGCCGATCCAGCCTTCTGGAAGCTCATATTCTATGAAAAAGAAAGATTATTTCACTGCAGCATTGTAGGTGCCATGATTGTGGTCAGCAGAGGGATATGGGACCACAAAGGAAGACAACCTGAGCCCGCCTGAGGAGGTCACAGAAGGCTTCATGGAGGGGATGGCAGAGCCGGAAGTCTGTTGCTTCTTTGAAGGCAGGGTCTAGGTCTTGCTCATCTTCCTTCCCTCTGGTATCTGACACAGTGCTTTCACACAGTAAATGCTTATCTAGTTTGTTGAGTGAATGATCCTCTTGAAGTCCTTTCCAGCTTTATGATTCCATGATTCTTTGACCTCAGAGGCCCACAGCTGGCAGATGGCATGAAGATGAACAGATACAGGATTTTATAGTATGCAAAGTCATTTATGAGCAATTAAATTGGAAGCAAGGAGGAGAGCATAATGAGCTTCCCTTCTTAGCTTTTCTGAGAGAATCCTCAGGCATAACAACAGGAACCCAGCCAGTGCACCTGCCCCACGTGCACGATCAGAGGCGACGTCTCGCTCTCCACAAAGCAAAGGTTGGTCAAGCTCCTCACAGCTGTTTCCCGCAGAGAGGAAAGCCCCTAAGTTCCCAGGCAGTGTAAACTGACCGTGTGTTTATAAAATACACCCCACGGCCCAAGAACACGAAAACGCCTCAATGCACAAACTGGCAGCTGGTGTAGCGGGGATTCAAGATACTTGGGAACAGGGAGGAGAGTGTGAGAGAGAGAATGGTTGAATGCCAACTCAGCGTGGCTCTCCTCTGGAGAACACCCAAACGGATCTAAAACTAAAGTTCAAAAAATAACAAACATACTGGGCTTTTGAAAACAAATTGTGCCCAGACATCTTTTCAAGCCGAGTGGTCGACTCCAGACAGTACTACAAGGGAGTGAGTGCAGACCACCCAGCACCCAAAGAATTAGGGGCAGCTTATGCTCCTTGTACGAGGGCTCCAAGAGCTTTGATTAAAAGCCCTTCTGCCTGGCTTTTGCAAGATGGAACCGGAAGAACCCCCTTGTGAGAGGACAGGAGATAGGGAGGGCTGTTCCCCTCCCTGTACAGATGGCGAGGGCCTTCAGATGAGCTGTTTTGTTTCACGCTGAGCTGAGCTCACCTGGGCGATGACCTTGTGACAAGAATACCCAGCAGAGTCCAGATCAGCAAAGAGAGGACAGGAAGAGGAAGAGGAAGAGAAGCAGAAGCAGCCATGCGAAGCAGTGACTGGCAGAAACTTAGTCATAATTGCTGGTTAACATCATTTTTAATCCTTCAGTCAGAGTTGATCAAACTTTGACAAGGGCAAGTCCTTGTAGTTAATCTCGCAGTCTATAAAAAAGCTGGTTCAGACCCAGGGGCGTAAGACAGAGAGGTGTTGGGGTGACTAAACTCTCTCCAAAATATCAGCCCTCTCTCAGGCTGCACTGGGGCCTGAGCCCCTCAAAGTTAAAATAGCATATGGCAAACAGTGTGTAACTGACATCCTCAAAAGGTTCCTGGGACTCCGGAAGTGCTGGGGGACCAGCTTCCTCAAAAATCTACTGTAAGAGAATTCCCTGCAGGCCCAGTGAGGCTACGGATCTGACAGAAACAATGATTATAGTAAAAATAATAAGGATGGCTATCATTTCTGGAGCATTCCTTTTGCTCAGGAGCTCTGCTACACAGTATCTCATTTAGTCCTATCAAGGATAGTTATTATCCCCTTTATACATACGAGTAATGAGGTTCAGAGAAGTCAAATGGCTTTCTCAAGATCACAAAGTCCGTGGTGGAGTGAGAATATGAATCTGGGGGCTCTGACCCCAAAGCCTGTGCTCTTAAAGGTCACACTGTCCTGCCCTGGGCTGGTACCTTCTGTACCTTCTGGAGGTTCCGGGCTGTACTGAGAGGAGGTCTGGATATTAAACTAGAACCGAGTCATGCTCTGGATCTACCTAAAGTACCCCAAATTATTCCATTCCATTAGTGTTACTGATGGCTTCTCAAATCTGTCTTTCTGACCTGACCTCAGGAAGCCAGAGTCCCTTGAGGTCTGGAGTGTGTATGTATGGGGACCCCATATGAGAGGCACGCACACCTTACCTAGGATGAAATGTAATAATATAACCAAGATGAGGTCAGAGAGAGACTCAGGTGTTTATATCCAGGAGCTTGGAAAGGAACCAACGAAGGCCCTACAGACTCAGTCTGTACAACCCCACTCCCCCAACAAGGCTATACCATCAGTAATACCCCAGCTTTCCCTTCCTCACACCCTCCAAACTCTTCTCCCGTAACAGCTAGACATCCTAGGTTGCCTGGAATGAAAAATAACCTGAAACTTAACAACAAAGGAGCTGCTATATTCCATTGTATTTGTAACTTCCGGGTCTCTGGCTCCTCTGTATGGCCCCCCACCCCAAGCCCCACCCCAGGTCTGCCGTATCCACCCCGTCCAGCTGTGGAACCAGGTAGGCTTCTATTCTGGAGGCTAGATTTTCTCACTTGTTTAATGTGGCTGTGTCTTGGGAGGCTGTTGGGCTGGCCATTTGGAGAGGGCGTCCCTAGGTCATATGGGGCCATAGGCCATACCCGTCTCTCCTCGTCCTGCCTTTTTTCACACCAGGAAATACATAAGGAATCCCAATCTCTCTCTCTCTTTATCCTCAGTGGACCTCTGGGGTCTAAGGTCAGGAGGACATGATTCTTTTTAAATTAAAGGAGAAATCTCTAATTCTTTTACTGGCTATCTTTTCAGGCCCTCTACATAGAACTATCTTTTATCCTTACTCTCTCTGACTTCTTGGTAAACATTAGCATCAAAGTGATTGGTATTACCAGCTGCCAGCTTATAAAATAAGAAAGTCTAAAGAGGAACGAAGGAGAAGGAAAAGTCTTGAAGAAGAAGGGGTGATCAAAATTATACTTCCCTCTTCTTGGGCTGGCAGAACACACTGGGAATCAGCAGACCAGTCACAGGATTTTACGGGGCAGGGCTAATTCTGCACTTTGCTCTGGGCTAGGCAAGTGGTTACCTCTGCTTCCTTCTAGGTTCCAGAGGAATTCGTCCTTATCCTGGGACATCTTGCAACTGGAATCCCATTTTGGAGCCAGTTAGCAAGCTGACTTTGTGTGCATAGCCATCTATTCTTTTTAGTTATTTCTCTCTCTCTCAAAGGATATATGACTTTGTGTTCTCCTTCTGTCTTTCCAGAGCAGTCTGCTCCCTTCTCTCTAGGCCCCCTAAAGACCCCCACAGTTAGTTCTCTTTTTAAGTATTCATCTCTCCCCACCCTCTAGGGCCGGGGAAGATGGTAGCATCTCCTGCAACCTCAGGCTTCGAACTTCCCTCTGTGAAGTACTGGGTTGGCAACACATGCAAATCATTTTTGCCTGGAGATCTTCTGAGAAGAAAGGGAAGCTCAGAGGCATTGATCTTGCCCCGAGTTCCGGGAAGCTGCATTTTTCTTCGCTGCTGCTTTCAAGTGACCCGGATCTCTTCACAGTTATTGAGATGGGGCATGATTCTGAGGAGGCGCATGAGAAGTGGGAACCTGGCTTACTTATTGCCTTTGAGGGTCGGTGGGAGAGAACTTATCAGAAGAACCAGATCTTATCTCCTCAGGATGGGGCAGGAAAACAACGCAGCAAAACAGCTGCCTGGACGAGAACATCACCTAGTGTCTTCACACCACACACCCACGTGTGGTGAAGTTGCCGTTTCCCATGAAGATGAAAGTGGAGAGCGAGACATGGCAGGGATTCCCTGAGCCCCTGAACTCAACTGGGAGAGGAAGGGACTGTCAGGCCAGCCCATGCGGATGGACCCACTTAGCGATCAGGACTTGTCGCCTCCACCCCAACTGCTCTCCCTGGACTGGGCTCAACAGACCTGGGAGAGACCGGGCTGCTTTTGTTCCCTAGAAGAGGCGATTGTCACCAAAATGTTATTAAATACGCACTGTGTGTCTGCCTTGCGCTCTGGGGAATCCAACTAAATGCAAGACAGTCCTGGTCCACGTGGAACTTAAAAAAAATCACGTGAGGAGACCAACCACAGATAAAGAAAAAGTTAAATAACACAACGCATACACCCATAAATCACACACAAGAGCGGTTATAAGTGGTACATGACTAATTGGCAAATGAAAGACACGTTCATTCTCGGTTTGCTCCCACACTGACATTTCACTGAACGACCGGAACTAAAGGATAAAACGCCACTGCTGCTGGGGGAGGCAAAGAGAGGAGGTGCTCATGGTAGAGCAGCTTGTCATGGCTGGGGCTACCTGGACATGTCCCCTGTTCTACTGTCGGGAAGACTTGTTTTCTGAAACGGACTAAGGCCAACTTTGCCGTGCTCTCAGAAGGCCCTGGTTGCGTCTTCTTACAAGCCATCAATCATACCTGCTCATGTTGGCCCTTTTTCTCTCCTGCCCCACCACAGGAGGCTTTCTCCCTTGTTCACTGTAACACCCTTTGATATGCACCAGCAGCAGCTTTTCTGTTAGCACCTTGGCTGGGTCCCTCTGTTTTCAGGCCCATAGGATGGATTTCTGTTGAACTCTCAATAGAAATGCATTGAATTTAAAGCAAATTAGTTTGGGAACAAATCCTAGCTCTCCCACTCATTAGGTATGTGACCGTGACTGTGGGCCTCAATTTCCTCATCTGTGAAGTGGGTACAAAAAGAATATCTTTATTGTATGATGAGTATAGGATCAAAAGGATCATGAATGTGAAGCGCCTGGTGCATGTCTGGAGTCCATTGCTGTGTGGAAATTCACCAAAGTCTGTGCTGAAGCAGAGCTTCTCGAACCTGCGTGGGCATGCAAATCCCCTGAGGATCTTGTTAAAAATGCAGATTCGGATTCAGTAGAACTCAATGGGGCCTGAAATTCTATATTTCTGGCAAGTTCCCAGGTGATGCAGATGCTGCTGGTCCTAGGACAGCACTCTGAATAACAAAGTACAAAGGACTTTATGATCAAAATCCTGCATTTCCAGGATTTTCTTGGGTGTCTACCCTATTGTGTATCTATTGCTTACGCTGACTCTTGCCTTCTCTGTTTGAAACCTCCTGCCTCATCCTTCTAGTCTCTATTTTGCCCCACCCCCATTGCCGACCTTTTGGGCACCTCGTCTACTTTCCTTTCTGGCTTCTGACTCTACACCTGTCTCTGTTTGACTTTGCTCTCTAGAGTGACATTGTTCACACTGACTGTTCCTCTAACGTTTCTCCTTTAGTCTCATAAGACTCTCTTACAATTTGCTAGAGGGCACCTTTGGCTTAAACCCATCCCATTTTCCTTTCCTCTTAGGCTGCTAGGAAGCTTATAGTTAAATTTGTGGTGAGTTTTAGCAGTGGTCTCTCCTCAAGTTTTCTGATAAAGTTAGTTTCTTCCTACATGCTGTCCTTCTCTTCTTTTACTACTTTGTTCTTAAAGAATTTATTTTTTGTGTTATTGTGTATATTGCCAATTGCCAGCTATGTAGTCTTGGACAAGTCACTTAACCTTCCTGGGATTCTGCTTTCTCTCCTATAAAGTGGGAATAAAAATGGTACCTATCTCATAAGATTTTTGGGAGGATGAAAGGAGTTAACGTTTGGAAAGTCCTTAGAGCAGTGCTTGGCACATGATAAATACCACGTGAGTGTTATTTATTGTTGTTATTTTATAAAATACCTCAAGTCCTTTTGAAAAGCAAGATGGGTATAATCATCATCACCATCATGGTCAGAAAAACCATGTTGACATTAAAGTGGTGTACAATATACCATGAAATTATCATGTTATACTGGAATACTTGAGTTATGGGACAACTTTTAAGCTAGAAAGAAAGAAACTTAGAACAAATTAAATCAAATACAGTGAATAGCGAACTTTAGGGCACATTTTTTTTATACTTTAAAGTCAGGTTGTTCCAAGATGGGTTAAAATGAAATGGAATCTGTCCTTTCCAACTCTGTGCCTTTAAACCAGAGCAGTCCACTGAGGGAACCACATAACCCCCACGTCTTCAGGTGGCCTTTGAGCATCGCAGTCACTACTGCAGCAAGGTTCTTGAACCCACTCACATCTCTTTTGCTGTTGTTCTAGCTTTCTGGTCCATTCTAGATCCTGACTCTTGGACCTCGCGTCCCACAGCTGGCCAAACTCGTTTATTAATGACATTAATGACTATTAAGGACCTAATGACTGGATTCACCTGAACTGATTTGGCCCTGTCATCTCCTCTGGTTTTATTGCATTTCTGTCTGCTTCAAGAATCCCACTGGATTCCACTCCAGCTTCTAGAACTTTACTCAATAGCTTTCTGGGGTTCTGTCCATGCCTACTCCCTACCTTCATTGGTTCCCACTTTCACTCATTCAGGGAAATTTATTTCCTGTCTATTCTATGTCAATTACTGATCTAAGTGCTAGGGAAAACAGAAGTAATAAAACAGACAAAGTTCTGGCCTCCATGGGCTTACATTTTAGTTGGGGGAGACAGACAATAAACAAATTAATTCATGCTCTATACTCTACATTCTTGCTTCTCAAAGTGTAATTCATGGGCCAGCAGCATGTTAAGTTGGCAAATGCTTACTAGAAAATCAAGTAGATATATCAGGGAGACAGTTGCTGGTATGAGTCAAAGTTTAGGGGCTGGCCTGTGGCTGAGTGATTAGGTTTACGCGCTCCGCTTCGGCGGCCTGGGGTTTCACCGGTTCAGATCCTGGGCGCGGACATGGCACTGCTCATCAGGCCATGATGAGGTGGCATCCCACGTTGCACAACCAGAGGCACTCACAGCTAGACTATACAACCATATACTGGGAGGTTTGGGGAGAAAAAAAAGAAAGAAGGTTGGCAACAGTTGTTAGCTCAGGTGCCAATCTTTTAAAAAAAAAAAAGATTTTACAGGAGACATTTAAAGTGTGATGGACTTTAATGATCATCCGTTCTAACCAGCTCATTTCACACATGAACAAAATGAGTCTGTGTGAGGTGAAAAGGCTTTGACCAAGGGCGCACAACTCCGTTGGTTGTACAGCTTATTTTTCGTCTTTTCTGCTCATTACACACCATTTTTTCTTGCATGGATTCTAGGTCAATGAATTATTAAGTAAACTTTGTTTATTTAGGGGAATTCTCAAACCTTATGGTGTTGTGGAAATGTAGGAAAATCATTTCTGATATTTCCTGTCAAAGCCTCGTTTTCGGACCAGAAGGCTCTTGGGCTGGCTCCCACGTGGCAATTCTTGACTCTCTAATTATATCTGCTCGAAACAAGGAACACTTAGGGCTGAGGGAGAGCAATGGTGCAAGTTCCTGTCTAAGACCCTGATAGAAGGCTCTGTGCAAACTGAGATTACGAGAGGGTTTCAGAAAGACTCGTAGATTCATTTGCAAATAAGGAAATTGAGGCTGAGAGAAGTGAAGTGACTAATTCAAGATCCCGTTGAAGGTATAGTAGCAGAGCTGAGACCAGAGCTAAGTCTCCTGATTCACGGCGCAAAACTTAAGATTCGGAGCTGGAAGATCTCCATTTGACTCCCAGCGTTTCCGTTAGCCACGCACGTCCCTTACCTTCTTTAGGTCTCCATTTCTGCAGACGTGTGGCACGGTGCAAGTCGCTTATCTCCTGGCTCCCTCAGCATCTTCATTTGTAAGGTGAGGTTGATCAAATGAAATAATTTACACACAATTGCTTTGCAAAACTGCTTTTTTCTTACCATAACTCACAGCATTTTTTTATGCCAAAACCATCCAAAAGAGAGGAAACAATCAGAATCCAATCTGAGTTCTGCATTAGGAAGGGGACACTGACGTGGGAGAGTTGCACGCACCTCCCTAACTATCTGGTCAGCTCCTTTTCCAGTTCCCCTCATCTCCTAAAGGGGTGATTTTTAAACCTTGCTCTCTTCCACCGCCTCTTCCATCACTCTCACAGAAAATACTGGCCGTCAAATGGGAATTTCTTCAACTTCCTGTCACTTCAATGGACAAACATCTGCACAAACCCTTCTCTCCTCCTTTTCCTCCTTCTGATATGGCGTCAGCTGCTGCTTCCCTTTGTTAGCTGGAATTCCCACTTACTCTTCACAAGTCAACTCAGGGGTCACTGCTCCCTCCCTTACCCACCATCCTTTGGCTGATGGGGTGCTCCTCTTCTGTTCTCCCATTGCACCCCGTGTCTCCTCCCTCAAGCATGAATCCCATTGTCTTCCATATTTGTTTACTCAAAAGCCTCCCTCACTAAAATATAGGGATTCTATTTACCTCTTTTCTACCTAGTGCCTGGCATATAAGATGTTCTTAATAAATGCTTTCTGATAAATGCATGCACACATGATGCTTACTTGGCTTGCCCTGAAGATGACTTTACTAGCTTCTGTTTTATCATCTCTAGTGGGTCTGAATTTCCCAGTTAGAGGAGTCTCCGGGTTGTCCAGGCTTTCTTTGCACCTCCCAGCCTCAGGCGGAGACAAATGAAAGCAGACCTGCTCTGTTGTGACTGTGCCCTAGCTGTGCGTCTGTCCCCTGTTTGTCTGAAATCATTTCTTGGTGGAGGTGAGGATGTCAAGAACAGCTTCCGGAGGAGGCAGGCCTGGCCTAGCCGTTGGCTAGACTCTCCTGGTTCTCTCAGCAGTAAGCCTGCTTCTTCACTCACTTCTGCTGGAAACCTTCCCCGAGGTGCTGCAGCAGCCTCTGCCCACAGAGTCTTTCCCGGGGGCAGTGAGTCAGGCTCACAGACTCTGAGTAGGTCGTGGTATTGGGTATCTCACCAACAAAGAGACAAGAGGAAGTGGAGAGTGTAGGAGAGATAGAAGAGAAGAAAGGAATGGCTTCCTCCCTCCCACTGCCCCATCAACCAAGCATGGTTCCCAGCTCCAGTGACTCGGCATGAACATTTCCACTCGTCCTCTGAGACTCACGTCTGGTCTACAACATGAACTTGGAGGCCTAGGATGGGGAAGGCTAAGTATTATATGAGCCTGGCGCCAATGTATGTGAGACTGTGCAGTGTGGAGGGGGCGTTCTTCCACGTGCCCTGAGAGAGTCCCTTCACCCTGGCGCTGTTTCCTGGCTGTAGAGGCCTCCACACCCCTCCCCATGCCTTTCCCACACACTACACGTTTCCTGCCCTTCTGATCTGCATCAAAAGTCACGCGTCCTGGGGAATAAGAACTTATACTTTGGAGGCAGTCTGACCCACGTGCAACTCCTGGCCCCACCATGGACTGTTGCACAAGTTACTTACCCTCTGAGGATTAGCTTTCCTCATCCAAAATATGGCCGATATTATAACTCATGGGGTTTGTGAGGATTATATTAGATAATGCTTATGAAGGGCTTAGCATATTTTGAGCCCTCAACAAGTGGTGACTATTATGCTCTTTTAAAACTACACTTTCTCTGACCTTCCTTCTCAGAAATAATCACTCTTTCCTTAGTGTTACTGTAGAACATTGTAATAATCATATATAGTTATTTTAATAATAGTTTATATAATAGTATGTTATATATAGACTATATAATACATGCATATTATATACTTGTATGGTATAACTATATATAGTTTATATTCTGTATACTATATGTAGTATATACCAGGCATATACTATGTATCTAATAGCATATAAAATATATAATATAACGTCACATCAATAATAATAGTAATAATGATAACTAACTTTTATTAAATGCTTACCACGTGTAGACATTGTCCTATGAGCTTTATATGCATTAATTCACTGAATTCTGACAAGGTAGGTATAATTGTTGTCTAAATTTTGTAGACGAGAAACTGAGGCACAGAAAAATTAAGCAAGTTGCCCAAGGATATGAAGTTAGTAGAGGGAGAGCAGGCTGTGGAAGGAGGTAGGCTGGTTTGGGTATTAGAGTGTGCTGTGCACGGGCTTTGCACCTGTCCCGGGGCTGTGGGTCTCACGGTGCATTGCCTGTGTGTGGTTCATCCCGTAACCTCCCCAGCAACTTGCTCCAGGTTGGCAGTGGTCTTGGAATGCCTGCACAAAGCAGACGCCATCAGCAAACATGCCATCAGGAGCTAATAGCCTGGGCAGGGAGGACACTGGCTTCCTGGAGCCCAGGTGCCCGCAGTCCAGTGCCCAGAGCCCAAAGCCCCAGCCTCCTGCTCATTTCTGGCCCTGGTAATTAAGCTATATCAGAGCCCAATAGCAGGTGGCAGAAGTTTTTATCCCAGGGAAAAGTACTTAGAGTACAAGGCATACTGTAATGGGACAAAATGACCACCAAGCTAATCAGAATAAGAAAACTACAAGTTCATTTTGCAGTTTGGGACTGAATTTGAGGAGTGAGTAGAGGTGAGTTGTTGGGCACAAGCATAGACTTAATCACGTGGTGGTCAGCTGATAAAGAGAGACGATCTTCAGTATCAGCCGATTGGGCCAGGAGGGCCATGCTGCGCCATCTGCTCTGCCCCATGCCAGGCCTGGCAGGACTGGACTGTCATCTGAAGATCACTATCAGCACCATCATCAAAAGACAAGAACAGTGCAGTGAAATGAACACAGGATGGTTAACAAGTCACTTAAGCCTTCTGATCCTATTTTTCTATTATTTAAAGTGAGGATAATAAAATCTGTCTCAAGAGTTTTTTGGGAGAAAGTGAAACATACATTGTGAAGAGAAGTAAAGATACCTCATATCTGCAGAATGCTTTAATAATAATAATAAATAAAAATCATAGCAATAATAACATCTAACCCATATTACAGCACTTGCTATGTGTCAGGAAGTTTTCTAAGTGCTTTTTGTATATTTAATCCTCACAACAGTCTTATGAGATTAGTAGTACTATTATACCCATTTTACCGATGAAAAACTGAGGCACAGAGAGCTTAAGTAAATTATCCAAAGTCGCACAGCTAGTAAGTAGAACAGCTGGCATTCAAAGGCAGGCAATCTGGCTCCAAGTCTGTGTTCTTAACTGCCATGCGGTTAAGATGAATGTGAGCACGAGCATTTATAAAGCATGCCTACATCCATCAGCTCAGGTAATTGCTCTTGCTCCCTGAACAAGGGAACTCCTCGGTGAGGGGAACTTGGGCCATTCTTCACAGTGAGTTGAATTTACCTCTTGGAAAAGGGTCTTGAGTCTTCCCAAGATCCCAAACCTTGGGAAAGCTTGTCTGATGCTTGCACAAAAATATTAAGAGCATCATCTTTGTTCTTACAGGGAGGCCAGATTATCTTTATAAACTTTCTGTGTTCTCATTGTTCTGACATCTCAGTGTCCATAAGAGTCCCCAGTAGCTGACCCTGACTACAGTGGAGATGCCTCAATAAATCAGATGACAAACATTCATTAGGCACCTACACCACGCCCAGCACAGTGCAGGAGCATGGGGGCACAATGTATAAAAGAAGCAGGATTATGGTCTCCATCCACCAACAGTTAGGAGCCTATCTGGGAAGATCAAACAGATTGAAACAGTAGATTAAGATAACAAGACAATACTACTAGGCAATAATGTGAAAACACATGAAATTGTTGAATACTGACAACGACACTGTTGGAGATGAATGCAACATGTCACTAATTGTGTTCCATTCGTCTCCTGGTCTTTTTCTCAAAGTTCTAAGTTTTCTTAGGGACACTGTACCCAGCATGGGTGACCTGTATACCCTTTCCAGGGAAGAAAAGAAAATTCCATTTAGAAGAACATTCTTCACCCAGCAGCTCCTGCCATGTTCATCAAGACATGTGTTTGTCTTTTCCTATGTATTTCTTCATTAGAAGTGGTAGAGAAGTCAATTTGAGGTCTGTTATGCCTGCGTAATAATAGTCACGTGATCAGAGGCGACTTGAGGCCAGGGGTTAATTCAGAAGATGTCTCGCCTTCTACTCCTTTCCTGGTGTGCTCTTACGTCCCCAGGGACCTTGAAATTGCTTCCTAACCCTGGAAGCTTGGGGTGCTTCAGCTAGGGCACCATCTTAAGTCTTTGGTGGGCTTCAGTCCTTCTCTCCTGGCTAGGTGACCTTGGGCAAGTTGCTTAAATCTCTTTTAGCTTAAGTTTTTCTCATGTATAAAATGACTATATAAAAGTGAATGGGAGGACTGAAATAGTTAATATAGAGTCTTCTCAAAGTGACTGGGACATAATACATTTTCCTAAAATGGTATTTTCCTGCTATTATTAGCTCTACTACCAATAACCTCACATCACTATCCCCACCATCATCATTGTCATCAGTAACATCGTCACTCTAATCATCAACACCACCACCAAACTTATGGACACTGTCATCACCACCATCACCATCATCACCACCACCATCATCATCTAACCAGTACATCCCATATCCCATCCCCTTAGGACCTTTTTAAATGACTGGTTGGCTAATCTGATAAATACCAAGCTTTCCCAGTGTGACAATGGCTTAATTTGTCACCCCATTTAGATAATACCTTTATTCAAGTTTTCAGAGGCAAGGGAGTGACTTGCTGAGAATTAATGCTGACAACTTAGTCCTATGGTGGGAGAGAAAGGAAGTTAGTTTTGGTTGGATGGACTCTTGGATGCTCCTCAGATTGCCTCCTCTGCAGCTGTGAGGTCTGTCCCAGAGGTAAATGCTTTCACTGAGTTCTCTCCATTCTCCCGTGACAGGTAAAGGAGATCTCAGTCTACTAAAATCATTTCCCTATTTCCCATTAACAATAGTATCATGGTGAAGAGAAGATGCTTCATGTCAATTTTAGTCCCTAATAATGGGAGTACTTGGAGGAGAACAACAGAAACGTTTGAGGTTGTGATTCTGAGGCATAAAAAGGACAGAGTTAATTACCCCTGGCTTCCCAGACAGATTTCTATGTACACAATCGTGTTGCATCTTTGTAACCTGCGGTTATACTTTGAGGGTTTCTGGAGGAGAGAAATTATCCATGCTGTGTCCAGAGTCATGCCCAGTTAAGAGCTCATAGGAAGATGGACATAAATATCACTTGGGGACCCCACAAGAGAAGCCTTTCTCTGGAGAGATGCTCATTTGGTGATTCAGGAGGGTAAGGGACTCATTCTGCAATTTTTGCTTGGGGCTGTCCTGTAAAGTTCCAGTTTGCAAAAGGGCATTCAGTTCCGCTGAATTTCTTCACCAAGTCGACACAAATTGCAATGTGGAAATGAGTGTGTGGAGACATTTCCAATGTGGCGTTCTTTTTTTACCTTTGGATAAAAACACAGTCAGACCTTTGTACCCAATGAGGATACTGAAAGACTGTGGAAGGCAGAGTGGGAAGATCTCTCCAAGGCATCTCAGAGGAACATTTAGCACAAACACAGCACATGCCAACTTGCCTCAAGGCTGGGAGACCGAGGGCTTCGCTGCACAGCCCCACTCTTCCTACACGCTTACCTGAAAGGAACTGGAAGGCATCCCCTTGGCTTGTACATGAGGCTTGATCTATTCATCCATTGAACAAATATTCATTGAGAGTCAGCTAACGCCAAATCTATTCTAGGTGCTGAGCATACAGCAGTGAACAAAAATAGGCAAATATCCCTACTGACGTAAATTCACTTTTTCTTAGATGGGCTTAATGTTATTATTGTGCTCACTGTGATTATATATATGTGTGTATATTTTTTGTACGTACTCACTGTGATTATATATATGTGTGTATATTTTTTGTATGTAACTTCTTAGATTTTATGTATAAATCTTGGACGTCTCAGATTTATATATAAATAATATAATAAAAATAAAACTATATTTATATGTAAATAAAAAATTTAAATGTCTTCTTAGATTGTATGTTCCAAGAATTCAAGGATTGAGTTTATCTAATTATCTATGTACAAAGCCCAGAATGGCATCATTCATTCATCCATTCATTCACTCAACACATACTTCCTGAGTGTCTACTCTGAGTTAGGTGATGGGGATACAGTGACGAGTAAGACAGAAAATCTCTCATACAGATCATAGTGTCATTTAATGAATACAGAGACAAAAATAGTGATGCTATGGTTTTTTGACATTTAATTCAGGTTTAATGATGTACAAATTTCAAATCTTACATTTGAAAAGATATATCTTACATCCAAAGAGAAATGCCATATTCATTGCTAGTTGACACATTTTTAGCATTAATGATTTTGCCCACCCCATGTATAGTCTTTTTTATTTTGAAATAATTTTAGGTTTACAGAAGAATTGAAACAACAAAGTACAGAGAATTCCTGGATACCCTTCACCCAGCTTCCCCCAATGTTAAGGAATTATATAACTACGGTACATTTTTCAAAACTAAGAAATTAACATTGGTGTAATACTATTAACTAGATTACAGACTTTATTTAGATTTCACCAGTTTTACCATTCATGCCTTTTTTTTGTTGTTCCAGGATGCAATCCAGGACACCTCTTGCCTTTAGACATCATGTCTCAGTCTCCTCTGATCTGTGAAAGTTTCTTAGTCTTTGCTTGTTTTTGTGACTTGGACAGTTTTGAAGAGTACCAGTGAGGTATCTTGTAGAGAGTCTTGAAGACTGATGGTGTTTTCTTGTGACTACGCTGGAGTTGTGGATTTTGAGGGAAGAATGTCACAGAGGTGAGGTGCTCTTCTCATAGCATCATTTAAGGGATACACGACATCGACATGACTTCTCGCTGGTCATGTTGACCTTGGTCTCTTGGTTAAGATGCTGTCTGAGGGTTTCTCCACTGTGGTTATTTTTCCCCTTTATATACTCTGTATGTTGGAAGCTAGTCCCTAAGTCTACCCTCAAGGGAAGGGGGGATTCAACTCTAACCCCTGGAAGAAGGCTTTCTTTCTTCTTGAGTTTTCCTCACTTATACGTCCTGTGTTTGGGATTAAGGACTTTAGGGATCATAGTGTTATTTCCCCTTTAAGTGATGTTAAAGTTCATGAATCTAATCTGTTTGTACAGCACCTTGCTTAGAAAATCCTTCATAATTTAACACGAACTTTTATCCGAGAGAGAGAGGGAGTGCTTTCATTGGAGAGATCTGAAGTTCTTGTCACTTGTAAATTAACTCCAGTACTGCAGATGAAATACCTTTTCTTCAGTTTAATGCAGTTTTAGCAACTGTTTATTGTATTTTAAAGTAAATGACTCAGTAACAGTTCCATTCTCATGACTGTGGAATCATAGAACATTGGGCCTGGGTAAAATACAAGAATCATTCAGTCCAGCCTCCTTAGTCCACAGATGAGGAAATTGAGGCCCAGGGAGGACGCAGCACTTTTTAGAGGTTGTTAAGCCAGTCAGAGGGAGCCTAGGCTTCCTACTTCTCAGGGTTCTTTTCCTGTAAATTCGTCTGTCTGATCTCCCTAGCCACTGAGGGAATCTGTGCCATCTCCCTTCCACCCTATCCCCATTCTTTCCCACAGGGCAGGACCTTCCATTCCTTCCCACAGGTCAGGAATAAGGCCCGTATCCAGGCCATCCTTAGGACAACATAGGATGAAGGACAACATAGGGTGAAGGGATGGGTTGAATGGACAACTCATTTTGCAAAAACCTTCATGTTCCCCTCCCTCACAGCTCATATCTGTCACTCTGGGGGTGAGAAGATCTCAAATCCTGCAGCTACTTTCCTGCGTCCCCAGTCTCAAGAGCCTCGGATGAAGAGGGAAGCCTCGCTCCCAGTTTAGCCAGGCTCTGCCTCTTGCTGGAGATGCTGTAGTTTGAAAGTGGAAACTGCATTAAATTTGGAGTTTATTCTTAGGGGCTGTGGTTCCAGGAATCATGAGAGCAATTCCTTTAGAGAACTGAGCCGGCTTAAAGCCACGAAAGCACTAAGCCAATAGGTCTTACCTTCTCAAGAGACAGCGAGAATTCAAAGCTTGCATTTGGGAGAAGAAACTGGAAAATCATCGTCCCTTTCCCCCGTCACCCACTTCAACTGGGGTCAAAGGCAATGAGATAAACATCTGATTGAACATACTCAGCTAAAGGGATATGCAATTTCTTCTAGTAAAAGGAATAAAGCTTAAAGTCCCACTCAATTTCTATGCACAAGGGGAGTAGCAGTGATCAAGTCCATGTGGAATTCATCTACTGTAACTCCCTGAACGATGGAGTGTGCAAGAGGCCAGGAGCAGGGCTGTCCCATGTCCAGAGACTCAGTGGAATCCAGGGCTTCAGTCAGGGTGTCTGGGCAGCTGGCTTTTGGATGTTGCCCTTTTTGACAGTCTTGGCCACAGCCGGTGAGCCTGAGACACAGTGTCAAAGGTAGTGGGAGCGTCTGAGGAAGTGGCTACAATTGTAGCACCAAGGGCTCCTCCTGCAAAGGGCTTTCGCAGGCTGGACAACCCTCTTGGCGAAGTGAGTAAAGACAGTTTTTGGCTGCCTCAATTTCCCTCCCCTTCATGTTCCTCATCCACATGTCCCCTTTGGTCTAAGGTCTTCAGTACTACCTCCCTTTCTCTTCATTAAAATCTCTCAGGGAAGCTCAGGAACTCCTAGCATGTAAATCACTGATTCCACTTCAAAGGGTTAGCCCTTTTGAAGGACCATTGCCTTTAAACAGGGATAAACACTTACAGGGAGTTCTCAGCTTTGGCCTTGCGTCAGCATCACCGGTGGTATATTGATAAATACGGAAGCCTGGGCCCCACTCAAACTCTGCAACAGTAAAAAGCTCCACAGCTGATTCTCATGCACAAGCAGAGCTGAAAACCATTCCTCATTTAAGTGAGAGGATCTCAGTGTGTGGTCCCTGGACCAGCAGCATCAGCATTGCCTGGGAACTTAGCAATGCAAATTTTGGGGCCTGAATCAGACCTTCTGAATCAGAAACTCTGGTGGTGGTGGTGGGGGCAGCATCTGTGTTTTATTAAGTGTTCCAGGTGATTCTGATGCACACTGTAGTTTGAGAACCAGGGCTTTAAGCGAAAGGACCAATGTCTAACTGGTGCATTTTGGTCGGGAGTTGGGGAAATGTGGATGGAGGGCAGAGGTGCCCTCTGAAACCACAGTCCATAAGTGTTGGCTAGCCTGTGTATACACAAAGCCAGCTCTGGTTACTTGTCGATCCTCTGAAGCTGTCTCAGATTCCCAGACCATCAGTGTGTTAGAAACTTTTCTTCCAGTAGGAAGGACAGTTTTACTTAAAGTGGCAACAACATGCTGGGAAGTAGTATCAATTGGTGGTGGTTATGTTGGTGGTCACAACTACCCTCCTTCCTTCCCCTCATGCCCCACAAGCCACAGACCACAAGTGAGGCTGGTGGACAGAGTAGAGGCAGAGAATAAGGTTGTGGTAGGGGAAGTAAATGTTTGATTCGTTAAGCTAAATTGGACTGAATTAGAGGCCACGGAACTCTTCTGCACAGTAAATATTTCTTTAATTGTAGATTTTAGCTCAAAAAAAATGACCCCAAAGCACTCAATTGGAGGGTAATGTCTTCATGGCCCAAGGCATTGTACGTGAGGAAGATGTCCTGAACATTTGACTGAAATGCGGGAACGTTTCAATTCTATTCAACCAGCACTATCCTGGGTGCTAGGGCTATATCAATGAGTAAGAGGGACACTGTCCCTAATCTTAGGATCTAGGAGGGAAAACAAACAGGTGAGAAGACTGCTAATGAAGAGGAGAGACAGGAAGGATGCTGTGTGAGCATCTGGCAGTTTCTCTGATCTTAGTTCTGCGGCTCAGGTAAGTCCTCTCTGGGTATGTGATGTTTAATCTGAAAACTGAAAGTTAAACTTGAATCAGCCATGTGAAGAGATGCAGGAAAGGGAAGAAAAGAGGGGAGAAGAACATTCTAGACAGAAGATGAGCTTGGGTAAGTCCTAGAGTGGAGAGAGAGCTTGGTATGGAAGTTTTAAGAACTTCAAGCTGAATATGCAGGATCCTAGAGAGCACGGGGGCATGTGATAGAAGATGAGGTTAGGAAGGCAGCAAGTCCAGATCCCCGAGGGCCTAGGAAGTTAGATGAACGATTTGGACCAGGGTCTAAAGGCAATTGGAAACCACTAAAGGGTTTAAAGAAGTGGAAGAAGATGACAGATTTGCATGAAAATAAATCTCTTGGCTGCATTTTGGAAAGTGGACTGGAGAGGGGAAGAACGAATATAGGGAGACAGTTAGGAGATGTGTGTTATACAGACTAAACTTAGGAATGTTTGCTTAGGAAAAATATAAAATGAACTAAGAAATTATGAAATCAGAATGTATGTTTCCTCTGATTTTCTTTTCAGCCCTAATTTTGTTTCTTTGGATGAGTGCTCTATGGCAGCCATCTTCAAAGTGTGTATATGTATTTGATGTATGGATTACCTAGCCAATTTGCTAATGCTAAATGAATACTAGCCATTTGCAAATCACAAAATAAAACATAATGCTGGACACCATAGGGGAACTCCAGGAAGGCCTGGTCCTTGCCCACAAGAAACTAAAAATTGAGTCATGGAAATAAGCAAAAACACTAAATGTTCATTGGAATTTTGAGCAGTATGTGATTAATCATCAAAAAGTGAGAACGGAATCATGAGCACTCTAAAGGAGTAGTAGGGAAGTAGTTTCACGGAAGAAGTAGGTCTCGGGCATCCTTTGAAGGATCCTGGAAGATGGGTAGATAGACGAGCATGGAGAGGACAATGCAGGTAGGGGAGTGGTCTGAGCAATGGGCATTGTGGTTGAAACATTTGTGGTTTCAATTTGTCCTGATTTTCAGGAAGAGTCCACCGAACCTCAGACATAATAGAAAAGCACGCTAGCTTTTGGCAAGGAATGAGGGAGTAGTAAATACTCCCATCTTAGTTAGTGGTCACTTTTCTGCAGCACTGCCTGGAACTGCGGCAGGATTGGGGCGTGCCAGTGGACTTGGCTGGAAAGGCCTGGAAAGGGTGGAAGCAGCCCAGCCACTGGCGCAGGGGAGCACAGCGGGCTATCTATAACTCCGACTGGTCACCCAGGAAATCAGCCTGCTCTGTTTTTCAGAACATTACCTCGTGCCAAGGCAATTTAGAAGTTACACATAACAGAGGGGCCATTTCTAAAGTCACATCCACCAGAAGCCCCAACACTTTGTCCCTTACCACTGAGACAGACTGCTCTTGTTCTGAAGGATAGATTTGGCTCTGAATTGCCCTCAAGTCCCAGGTACAAGCTGCCACTTGATGGCCACTTGCCACCATCCCAGGAAAAGGGTGGGAAGGAGGTTAAAGGGCAGAGGGACTGAAACTGGACCCTGCCACAGTAGAGTCAGGTCTGGGCCAGGCTGAGAGAAGAGAGGCTTAGTCTGGCCAGAAGACATTACTCTGCAAGGTGAGTTCAAAGGGGAATGTCACAGGGCAGAGCATTTCCAACTGTGTGTTCTCTGCAGATACTTGTGGGTTGCCTGGACTGAGGGCTGGAGAAGCCAAAGGAGGGGGGAGACCCCAAAGATAGCTTACAGACCCCACCCTATTTTCACTGGAGATTGTCCTCGTCTATCTGTTTTATATTTTGGGGATGTGCTTAATAATTCATTTGGAAAGAAAAAAAAAGGATTTTGATGATAGAAATCAGTTGATACCAAATGAATCAGGCATCCAATTGAACATGTTCCTTTTAAAATTGTCACCCTGGAAGGTTATAAAATGATTTCAGAGAGGCTACCCTTGACCAGGAGTGTGTTAGAATGCCCCTTTGAGCCTGTGGACCATTTTTTCCTGAAATGCCTCTGCAATGGCAAATCCTCCATACTTGATTTCTGAATTGGTGGAAGTGTATCCAGATCCATATCTCTCTCACGAATAAAGCGATTAATGGAGCTGGATGACGTTTTTGAGTCAGAATGTCAAAGGGATCAGAATGTCAAAGTCAAAATGAAGGTGGTACTATGAATTTTGAGATGGAGCCATTTAGGTGATTTCTAAAAGCAATTCTTGCTGAGAGGCCCCCAAAGGCCTCCTTAACCCTACTAACCAACTTGGGGACTAGAGGGTCAGCTACTCATCTAAGCAGGAAAGATTTTCAGTATATTCTTCTCTCATGGCTCAAACCAAAAACAGAACCAAAGAACACAGTGTCACATGCCAGAGATGCTCTAGGAGCTTCCAGGAATAGAAAGAGGGGAAATGTGTCAACTGGACCTGGATTCAAACCATGGCTCTGCTCCCACCAGCTGGGTCCCAGGGACACGTGAGGTAACCTCTCGGAGTCTCTGTTTCCTCACCTGTAAATTTAGAATGATTACAAATTCCTCAAAGGGTTGTTGGGAGAATTTAAATATATAAACAGGTATCACGTAGTGCTGGGCACATATTAAGTTCTCCATACATTGTCACTGCTGTCATTACTATTAGTGTTGTTATTGTTGTTTTCACTCTGAATCACCCTTCTCGTTCCACTTCCTCACTTCATCCATTCTGCATTGCCTAATTTTAAAATTAGTTTGCGTAAAACACATTTTAATGACCCTACGGATTTCCAGCCCCCTATAATCCTTTTAAGGGACTTTGTCAAATTACGTGTGACAGCATTTTTAAACACAACATGAAGCTTAGAAAATAAAGCAGTTTTTAAAACAAGTTTTACCATCCAATTATAGAGACTATGTGGAGTTTTCAGTACTACACACTGAACAAGCTAATACAAATTTATAGATAAATTTTTTAAAGATTTGGGATAAGATTGTTGGGTTTGCTGTGAACACAAAAGTGTGGACACTGGAGTAGACTGCCTGGGACAAAACCCTCCTACTCACTCTCTAAAAAATCAAAAAAAAGGAAAAGAAATCAGTAGAAAATCTTTGTCAATTGAATGACCTTTTCACAACATGCTGTTTTGGTCCCTGCTACCAGGATTGAAGGTGTGTCCCCAACATAGGGATGATACTTGTTGAGCACCCTGATTCTGTGGTGTCCCCTAGGGTGGCAGTGCTGAGCCCCAGGACCTGCTCCGTGTGTCCAGATCAGGCAAGGCTTTACTGGGGTCGCTGGGGGCAGAGATGGGGAGCAAGAGCCAGGGAGCTGCCAGCGGGAGGAAGAACAATGGGCTAGTGTGAGTGCTGCCTGAGGGGCCCAGCGGAGGTGACAGTCCACCGGGGCTGCGGAGGCGTGTTTGTCCAGGCAGGAAGCCACAGGGGACCACGAGCCAGCCTCCCCTGGCACATCTCCTGACTGCACCTGCAGCGGAGCCTGTGGGCACCTTGAGGATGGCAGGAGCCGTTGCTGGGAAGCCTGCCCCAGCCCACCTGGCCAGGCCAATATCTTCCTTATTTCCTGGTTGTGCTGGAGGACTGCCCTCCTGCTCAAGGAAAGATTCTCCACTGTGCTTAGGTTGCTCAGCTTTCTCCCTTAGTCTTCTTATGGCCTCACTATCCGGTGGACATTCCCTGAGCTGAGGTCGGGGAGGGATGTTGTAGAGGGTGGGGGGAATGACTAAAATCTTGTGAAATAGCTGCTAAGGTGGAAGGGTCCAATAGGGACGGGACACTTCATGGGCTCTCACTGACATATGTGGGATGAATGATTTTATGAGTGTGCTGGAACTCTTCTGTGTTCAGACTGTTGGGCCAACACAGGTATAGTGGTATTTTGGTGGGGGGGAGTAACTGTAAGACAACACCATTCCTGGTGTCAGTCACCTAGGGACTGCCTCTCAGACCAGGCAAGGGGCTGGGCACAAGTGTCTGAGGAGGGCGTGCAGGTGGGCCCACGTGGAGATAAATAGTAGAAATGAGGAGGCAGTGGAGGTGGGCCACGCTGCTGGCGTTAATTTGAACATTGCGTATGGAAAAGGCAGGACTTGCAAGCTATGAGCCTGAGCTGGTTAGAGCAAGTTCTGAAAGCTGGACTTTGTTGGCTTAACTTTTTTACCACGCATGGTGTTCTCTGGGCTTATTCCTATGCAGTCTGTCTCACTCAGGGTTTAGCGACGTAATGGCCAACAATTTTGCTGGCGTTGTGGTGCTCCTCTTCATGCAATATTTCATTTGATCCTCACAACAGTCTGGTGAGGAATTATTGTCTGTATTGTACAGATGGGGAAATTGAGACGCAGAGCATTAAGTGACCTGCTCAAGGTAACATAGTTTTAAGTGGTAGAGTCAGGATTTGAATCCAGGTCTATCTAATTCCAGAGATCAAATTCTTCCCTGCTTTTTGATATGGAGTCTTTTCGAAAGCGTTACCCTGTCGCTATTGTGCTGCATGTTACTCAGGGCAGTGTTCAAGTTCAGGCTTGGAGGAAGCTTTTCAAGGAAGGACAGAGTTGCCATGGGAGGTGGGACTTGGTGGATGGGTCATATTAATTGGTCAATTGTCCTTCCTTCTTAGAGCATTTCCTTCCCATGCTGGACCTTAGATACTCTGGTCTTACTTTAATACTTTGTGAGCCATCTCTCATGGCTTCTTTCTGTAACCTCTGCCCAATTGTCTCCCAAAGATGGGAGTGCTAATAAGGTTCTCTTAGGAGTCTGATGGTGCATCTGAAATTCAGGGCTAAGGTAGAAGATCTCCAGATGTGCAGTTCTCTGGGTGACCAGCATCCAAGGGACTCATACTCAGCTACCACCTGCTTTCAGCATGTTCTGCTCAGGCATCCAGGGAGACTGAGATCCATAGTCAGTGCTGGTGCTGCCTGAGGGCATATGCAGGGCTGGACAGGAATAGATGTTCAAATGTTGATGTCTGCCATTTTCTCTAGTTGATCTAATCTGTCCAAGCTGGCATCACAGCCTGTGGCAGACGGAAGCAAATGGCTGTCTAGATTAGATGGTGTGACTCATCATCATCTATAAACTGTAATTTAGTAACTTGGTTCCTTGACCCAAGGAAATAACAGAAGAGCTCCATGATAACAGTGGACTTGGAAGAGGCCTGGAGAAGATCTGGACAGCATCAGCCCATGGTCATCTCTCTGTTCTTCTAGCAATCTTTTCGTATTCAGTGGTATGTATGTTTACGAATCTAGGCGACTATATCATGTAATCTATCATCGCTCTGTTCCATGTTCTCTCTGTGGTCCAGGCAGAACCACAGGACTCCCACTGGGGCCTAGGCTCAAGACCATCCATGTATTGTAATAGTAATAGCCATTCCTTTTAGATGCTTACTATTTGCCAGGCACTGTTGTAGTGTTTTACATATAACTAACCTAATCCTTACAAAAATTTTATAATATACGCACCCAGTAGCTTGGCCAAGGTTGGTGGAGGCAGGATCAAACTCAGGCATTTAGCTTGTGAGCCTGGGCTCTCAAACATCAAGCTATATTACCATCGTACAGGCTGAAATGCCTATTCTCCTGAAGGCTCAGAGCCAAGAAATGAGGGATGAAAGAGCCAGAAAAAGCCCCTGTTTTCTGAAAAAGCCAGCTGGGTGTTATAGAGGGAGAACTGGATGAGACAGGTATTCTCAAATGTGATCCCTGGACCAGCAGCATCAGCATCACCCCTGGGAACTTGGTAGAAATGCAAATTCTCTAGCCCCATCTTGGACCTACCAAATCAGAAACTCTGGGAGACATGATTCTGATGCATGGTAAAGTTTGAAAATCTCTGGAATAGGGAGTCAGGAGGCTAGATTCCAGGCCGACCTCTGCCCTTGCCTACCTAGATGACCATGTGTGGGTAATTTCATCTATCTGATGCTGCTTTCCTCATCTTTAAAACAGAGGGCTCACTCCAGATTCACTCACTTTTTGTTAATCCAAAAAACATTTCTTGAATGCCTACCATGTGACAGATTCTGAAAATACTATGCCTTCAGGATGGAAGACAATGACATCAGGCAGCTTGGGATCCTCTATGGTCACCATTTTAGGTTCAATCCTAGCTAATTGTTGCTGGAACAATTGTTAGAAAGACTCTTTCTCTACCTTTCTTTTCTCCGAACTCCAGGATATCTCCACACTATAGCCAAAACCCCACTTAAAGGGAGCGTGACTCTGAGCCTACTGCTCCTCAGTTAAAAACCTCCAATGGCTCTCTTTTGGCTATGCTTTCCAAATGGATCATGATGAAGGACCAGGCTGCTTGTGATCCTTAGAAATGGCAGAGGCCTCAGACACAAGTCTGCTCAGGACACGCAGGCCTATAGGATGGTTAGGAGGAAGGAGTCCTGGCCAGCAGAGGTCCTAGGTTCTACAAAACATGAGTCCAGTGACTGAAAGAAGAAAAGAAAGGGTAAGATTCTCATGCAGCATTTGGCAAAACTCTTCTTTTCTTCGGGGCTCACGTCACATTTCCCTAGACAGACCTGGTTAAATTTCATGCCTGCATTTCAAAACCTATAAAACATTTGGAGCAACAGGAAATGGATGTGTTGGCTCAAGACTTGAGACTGTCAACAGCATGAGTTTGAATCTATTGTAGAAACCGGAGCCATTATACTCATCAATCAGCATCCTGAATAAGATCCCTGGGGCCTAGTGACTGCAGCTAATGTTGATGGGCTGGGGAAGTTGCTTTCCAACTTCAGATGCAGTCATCGATGTCTACATGGTTGTCTTGCCCTCTGACGAAGAATAAAGGATCAGTGATCAACACATCCATGAGACTTTATTGAGCACATATTCTACAACTGGCTTTGTGTCAAAGTTTCTGTATAGAAAAGAAACTCATACTTCTTGCACCAGAAGAGGGTGTCTGCCAAGGTTTCTGCATTCCATGCCTTGGTGTCATCTATACATTGGGCAATCCAAACTCAAGCTGAGGTGGGTCTGGGACTGCTTAGAGATTTGTCTGGAGCTTTGCTCTGGAGTCTGTGCATCTGCCTGTGAAGGCCACCTCATTGGTGCAAAATGGTTGCCTTGTTTTAGGAAGATAAGGGGTCTGAATTGCATCCTAGGCTGTGCATGTGGGACTGGAAACCTTTGGAGAAAGAGGGAAGGCAAGGATGTTTGGGTCCTATTAGACTCTTAGCTTTCGGGCTCAGCATCCTGTGGTAAAACCTTCCTAGGCACTTGCGGCAGAGTGGAAATCCTATCAGAGCCCTGGCCCTATTTACTGATATCTGACAGTTTGGGCCTCCCTAAGCTCAGCTCGGTCTCTACTTTGCCATTGTGAGGACAGTGGCTGGTGCTCTTGTTGGCCTTTTTTGAATTTGTTGAAGGTGGAATACCCAGATTTAGCACCATTGATGATTTTTCTCTATATCCCTTAGCAGAGTTTTTAGAAATGCTTTTCTGAATGTGCCCTGTGGAAATACAAGGCTGGAGGCCTCGAGATGGTTACTTGGAGAGACACTATCTGATCCATTGCTTTCCTTGTCCTGGTGGGAAGATATTTGCGCTGGCTGTCTCTCCCCGTGTCCCCCTGATCCCACCAGAATGTAAGCTCTTTGAAGTCAGGGACCTTACTTTCCTTGTTCACTGCTATATCGTCAGTGCCCACACAGATTGGATGACAGTAGGATGACAGTCAGCAAATATTTGCTGAATGAATGAATGGTTGCATGAATGGAGGAATGAACGATTGATTGTCTGGGACTTAACTCCCTTGTGGGGTGGTAGTGTTATGTGGTGATTAAGAGCTGTGGAATTAGATTGCCCAGGTTGGATCCCTGGCTCTTCTTATGTGCTGTGTGTTTTAGCCAAGTTTCTTAACCTCATTCTGTCTATGTATTTCCTCATCTGTAAGATGAGGCTAATACTTCAGAGCATTGTTATGAGGATTAAATGAAATAATACATACAAAGTATTTAGAACAGTTCCCAGCATATAATAAATGTCCAGAAATCTTGGCTATCACTGGCTTTGCAAACTGGAAGATACATGTGGAGCTCTTGGTATTGTTTCATCTCTGTCCCCCTCCCCCAGCTTTCTTCATGATGTGACTGTGTCTATTTTTGGGATGCGTTAACAAAAGGAGATTTGGTTTTTCTTAGAGAAAGGTACGCATTCCAATCAGTTTATAGTTATTGTGTGCCTGTTACATTTCTCACCTTGTTTTTGTTTTTTTTGTATTTGCTTCCAAACGTAATGGTAGAGACACTGGACTCAAGTCAAAAGCTTTCATATTAATTAAAATATTTCATATTAATAAAAATAACACTAATAACAATAATGGCTACCATTTACGGCATCTTTACTATGTGCTGGGCATTGGACAATCTGATGCCTAAACAACCTTCTGGACGAGGGGATCATGGATACCCAAGTATTGACTGACTGTCAGTGTCTGACTCTGGGTTCTCTGAGGACAGGCTTAGCTTACTTCATTCACCAGTCTCTCCGGTGTTACTGTGGCCACACACACCTCACACAGAGTTACTGCTTGATTGAATTAACTGCTCTGTCTTGGAGGCAGGTCTTTTTTCCCTTTGGACCTTCGAGATGTCTAAAATTCTGAGTTGTCTTTCATTCTTCCTGGCCTTTTTTCTTTTTTTCTTCTTCTTCCACTTACATTTATATTTCTATCTCCTTTTTATCTTCTCCGTATCTTCATTCATTCATTCAAGTTGTTCTCCCACCAAATTAGAGAAGTGGCAGTTCAAAAAAAACAGCACAGCTGCCTGTGCTACAGCTCCACCCATGACCAAAAGCTGCCTAGGAGCATGGCACGCATGCAAATAGACTTGTTTTGACGTGCCGGAGCCTTTTCCTTTTTGTAGTAAACTAAACCTTTGATTCACAAGGAAATGAACTTTGGCTTTATTGTAATTGCTGTGTCCATAGTGTTTGGGCACAAATCATGAGCTACACCTGGTAAAAATCCTGAGTCACCAGAGGGCTTGGTGTTTCAGGAAGAGGAAGAGGAGGAGATTCTTTGTTGCGTTTTCAGAAGGAAGGATGATTGGCAAGCGTTACCACAATCGTTGGGCAAACTCCCTTCACTTTACTCCTTTGAGCCTTTAGCTCAAGGGGAACAGGGGCCAACAACATCCCTAATGTCTGTTGTTTTGGGGGCTCTGGTCACTTGGGGGCCTTTTAACACTACTCAGAGAAGCAGTGAGACTGAGCAGTCTGAGGCATGGGCATGCAGAGTGGGTGCCAGGTCACCTGATCTCTATTTCTTGGTGGGGGACCTACAGGGAAGGGACTGTCTCTGGGTGCAGAGCTTTCATGGTGCCAAGCTCCCTCCTATGTGTGGGAAACGATATGCTTAGCTAGACAAAGGATCTTCCACGCTACACTTAAGCTGGAGATTTTTGTTTTTTCTTCTTAATCAGGGCTTTCTAGGGGCATTCCAATGAATAAGAGTTAAAAAAGGATAGATAGAAAAAGAGATCTTGCGAAAAAAGGAAGAACTAGATTTTTATTGCTTAGGTTAGTGCTTCCTAAATCCCAAAGTAATGTCACTTGAATTTTTTTTTTTTTTTTTTTTTTAACAAAAACAACCATCCAACAAACAGAGTCATGGACCACTCCAGACCTACTGAGTCAGGTTTTCTGAGGGTAGGGCCCAGGAATATCTCTTTACAATAATTATCCCATCTAATTTGGATGGGAATCACTCCCTAGGAATTCTTGTGGGACTTTCTATTATAAAAAATCAGGTTTTTCACTCTAAGGATATTGGCTGAGCACAGGGACTGTATCTTCTTCACCTTGAAATCCCTAATCTAGCGTAATTCCCAGCACAGAGTGAGTGCTCCAAAAGCACTAACTAAGAAGTATCATGGAAGACATTTCACAAAGGTGACCATCAACTGTGCAGACTGTGGGAGAATGTACTATTGGTGACATGGAGGTGAAACTATAAAATTAAGCTTATTATTCAGCACGTGGTGCCAAATAATGCTAAACCAGAAAAAAAAAAAAAGAAAAAATCCCTTTGCCTTGGAGGGACCACATGTTGGAGAATAGCCTGGAGACTTTTCCTTTGGCAAAGGCTATTTTCCAAAGCCATCTGGTCCTTGTTTTTCTCATCTGCAAAATGGGAGCATGGACACTTGCCAGCTGCCTGTGTTGAAGAGACTTTGTCAGTATGACTGGAGGCCATCTGTCTGGAATCAGAAGGGATTCAACAATAGCCGTAAAGAGAGTTGGGCGTCCTCCATCCTGCCATGGAGGCCAGGCTGTTACGTACAATAATGCCCTAGGTTCTGAACAGTGGCACCCATCCAGGCCACTTTGACTTGGGTCTGTGCAGTGTCTATTTGATCAGAATGAATGTGATTTCCTTTTTAATTGTTCCTGGTCATAACATCTAATTTAAGGCACAATAAAACTGGGATACCAATCATTAAGGCCATTCCTAGATAAGGACCTGTGATGCAGTTGTCAGCCATATTTGTAGATGGTGGCTGGGAACTGGGGATGATAAGATGTGGTCTGAATTCCACTATTTCTTTGGCAGGGGTAGTGGGAACTGCTTTTGTCTTAGAAAAGTACAAATTGGTGAAACTTAAATGGGTCCCTAGTGTGCATGAATTTGGAGAACAAAAACACAAAAGGGAATTCAGTTATGTAGTCTTTTGATTGGAATGAAACAACGAAAATTAGTGTATGTAGAGGACTCTACACTAGGCTATTGCATTTAACCATTGCAACAATTATTATTATCATTATTATTATTATTTTGATTTGGAAGAGAAGGAAACTAAAGCTAAGAGAGTCTAAACAACTTACCCAAGGCCACACTGCTAGCAGTGCAGCCGGATTCCAAACAATGCTCTGTGACTCTGAATTAAATAATCTCTTCAGTATGCTCCCCTGTCTTGCCCGGAGGCAAATTCTGTGGAAGAACGAAATGATATTCGTTAGCAGGAGAAATGAGAAATGGTCTTAGCCAACTCCGTGTGTAAAGGAAACATGGGAGATTGACTATAGGCAGCAATGGAGACTGATATTATCCCCATAGATTTACCCATATCACTTGGGAGCCCATTATTTTTCTAGTTGGACTTAGGCAATTTATCTTTTATATACCTAAAAATTTGATATCATAGTATTTCCCTAAAATAAACAGTGGCTCTTAACCTTGGAATTCTCATGAGCTTTATGGACTGTCTCCCAAGGAAAATGTATATGTGCACATAGGACTCCCCTTTAAAATCACCCAGATCCTCCCCTCCTCTCCCACCCCATCTCTAAGGTCAAGAAATATTTCTCTAGATATGTGACTTTACAAGCTGCCCTGAATTTCTGGGCTGCAGACAATCTGTATAGTCTAGGAGTTGTTCAACCTGTACGCCATCAATTTTTCTATGTTCTAGTCTGTCCGTAGCTGCTTTGATGGTAAATCATTCACTGGAGAGTCATATGGATTTTCCTTCTATCCAACACCAAATATCTGGCTATATGATGCTAACAATTTCTCTGTTTTTCCTATTGCTGTGTCTCTAAAAGTCTAGAATAGTACTTGGCACAATTATATGAGGTAATCTATATATTTTGTTTTTTGCATTCAATATATATTTCTGAAAATTGTTGTGTGTAAAAATGTTTGGAAATTAATCACATAAATGCAGTTGGACAACTTGTTCTTAAAGGGAGTTTATAATTTCTCCATTATATATACCACTATAGATCTTTGGTATATAAACTTTACCAAGCTAAGGAAGCTTTCTTCTAGTCCTAATTTTCTAAGAGTTGTTGTTTTAAAATTACAAATAGATGTTGGATTTTTATCAAGGGTTTAGACATTGACTGAGGTAATTTCATTATTTTTCTCAAACAGTTTATTAATGTAGTGAATTACATTGATAAAATTTCTAAGAATAAACCATCCTTGCCTTACTATGACAAATCCTACTTTATTATGGTGCATTATTACTGTTATATCATCATCGTACCCTATTTCTTAATACACTGTTGAATTCAGCAAACTAATATTTTATTTAGGATTTTTGAATCTATGATCACAAATTAAATGGGCCTATAATTTTCTTTTTTTTCTTCTTCTTCTTCCTAAAGCCCTCCAGTACATAGTGGTATATTCTAGTTGTGGGTCCTTCTGGTTGTGCTATGTGGGACACCACCTCAGCATGGCTTGATGAGTGGTGCCATGTCCTTGCCCAGGACCTGAAGCCGTGAAACCCTGGGCTGCCGAAGCGGAGTGTGCAACTCAACCAATTGGCCACGGGGCCAGCCCCAAGATTGAAGTGGTTTTTTTTGAGGAAGATTAGCACTGAGCTAACATCTACTGCCAACCCTCCTCTTTTTGCTGAGGAAGATTGGCCCTGAGCTAACATCCATGCCATCTTCCTCTGTTTTATATGTGGGACACCTGCCACAGCATGGCTTGATAAGCCGTGTGTATGTCCACATCCAGGATCTGAACTGGCGAACCCCAGGCCAGCAAAGAGGAATGTGTGAACTTAACCACTGCGCCAACGGGCTGGTCCCTATAATTTTCTTTTCTTGTATTGACCTATCTAGTTTTAAAATCAAGAATCATTAGTCTTTTATTTGAAAACTACCTCTAATTTCTGTTGTTTTAGCAATATCCGAGAGACAAAATATTGTTGGATATCTTTTAAAATTTAAATTTAATCCAGGAATCCGTCTTTTAATTGGTGAGTTTGATAGTTTTTATATTTATCGTGGTTACCATAATGTTAAAACTTATCCCGTTACTTTATTTCTATTTTCCACTCACTGTATTTTTTTAATACCCCCTTCTTGTTTTCCATGGAAAGATCCAGTTTTCTTTAGCTGGTTTAAAAATTAAGCATTCTATTTCTGTTCTTACAGTAAGAACAAAAGTGGCAGTTGCCTCTTAGCTCAGATCCATACTTATGCTTATTTTCCCCTATTGACTTCTTAAATTTATCAATAGCTATATTTTCCCCTTTGTATAGAAAAACAATAGTACATTTTAATTTCTCTTTCATGTCCTCCAGGGCCACGCATTTCATGCCTCCACAAATTACATAAAACATAACGTGAATGGTGCCCCTTGGACTTGTGCAGTCATGGTGATATTTTCCAGATATTTTGTTCTGGGTTCTTATGGATCTATTTTCTTTTTTTTTTCCAGCTTTATACAAATTCCTATAATAAACTTTATCCAGGTATTTGACCACCTTTTGCTCCCATATTTTTTGTAGCATCCTCCTGTGTTGCACTTTTCATTAAAGTACTTCCTTCAAGAGGAATTTTACTGTGAGGCTTTGTATGCTTGAGGATATTTTTGTTATGCTACAATATTTGAATGACAATTTGGCTGGATTTAAAATTATAGCTTCAATGTTCTTTTCTTCAATACTTTAAAAATATTTCTTCATTGTCTGTTTGCATCTAGTTTTGCTGTTGAGAAGTGTACTGTCAATATGATTCTTGTTCCTCAACTGCCTATATACCCTCTCTCAGCAAGCTTTTTGAATTTACTCTTTGTATTAGCTGTTTTTAAGTTGCATTATAATGTGTCCTGGTGTTACTTTTTCCTTACTTCTACTATTTGACCGTTCATGAGCCCTTTTAATCTTAGATATTTCATAATTTTTAAAAATTTTATGAATTTATCTTCATCATATTTTCAAGACAAGGACAAGACAAGAAGAACCACTATCAGCATTGCTGTTTATCATCTCATGGCCAACACTATAAAGAAAGGGAAGAAATAGAGATGTAGGGATTGGAAGAGAAAGGATAAAACTGCCATTATTTTCAGAAGAGATGATGCTCTGTCTCGAAAGATCATCATAATCAACAGACTATTAGAACTAATAAGAGAATTCAGCACGTTTGCCAAAAATAAGATAAACTCATAAACATTATTAGAACTTTTCTACACCAACAATAATCCATTAGTAAATATATTAAAAACATGCTATTCACAATGTCAAAAGAAACTATAAAGCAATTAAGAATTAGCTTATCTAAGAATACACTAGACTCTGTGGAAAAATTTTAGAACTCTAATCATAAAGAACATAAAATACGATCTCAATAGATGGAGAACTATCCCGTGCTCAGCTGGGCCAAATTACTCTTATAATGATATCAGTCCTCCTCAAAGCAATCAATAAATTATATGAAAACAACCCAAAATTCCAGTTGGATTTTTTTGAGAGCCTTGATAAACTTATTCTAAAATTTTAAGATGTACTGTAATAAACAATAATGAAAACTGTAAAGTGTGAGTACAAGAACAGAAAATAAGATCAATGAAATAAAATAGAGTTCAAAGGCAGACCCACCTATAGAATGTAAGTATTTCTATTCAAAAAAAGGACACCATGGTTAAAGTTAACAGATGACTGATTAGGAGAAGAAATCTGTATTAAGTAAAACTGATAATATCTAAAATTGTATGTGTAGAATATACAACGAACTCCTGCTAATCAACAAGAAAAAGACAGCAACCCCAGTAGAGAAATTGGCAAAGGAATGAAGACATCTTAGAGAAGAGGAAATCCAGAAGGTTAACAAGCACGTGAAGAGATGCTCAAATTTATTAGTGTTAGCAATGTAAGATAAAATCACAAGGAACTATCACTACATCTGTTAGGTTGGCAAAAATTGGAAAGCTGGATGATGCCAAGTTCGGTGGTGAAATGGAAATATGTAAAGCTTCGTGAACTGCTGGTGGGAGTCCTGGAGAGCAATCTGGTTGTATTTAGTCAACTTAAATGAACGCATATTCCTTGACCTAGTAATTCTCCCTCTGGGCATGTAACCCCAAGGAAATTTTCACATGCCTCTGTGAAAAAAATGCATATCAGAATGTTTATTGATGCTTTGTTTGTGGAAGGAGAGGTTGGAGACAATATGGTTAAGTAAAATGCAGTGCTTGCATTCCATGGGATGCTTTCAAGACATTAGAAGTGACAGATGGAATGTATACATACCAGTGCGGATGGATCTTACAACCTAGTGCCGAATTAAAAAATAAGAAACAGTATAAGCTCTATAATACACCACCACCTACATGAATTAAAAACCCGTGTGTGCAGAACAACATACATTTTGTAAAAACAGGTACAAATGTTTAAAAATAAAAGGATTGACAGAAGAAAACAGTTTCTTTGTTTGGAACAGTGGGTATCTGATGGAAGTAAGGGAAGCCAGGAAAAAGAATAAACATGGAAGGTGGAGAGAGAATTGAATGAATGGATGAATGACTCCACAAAAGAGTGAATGAATAAATAAATAAGAAAGGAAACTTTCATGGACCTCTGATGATAAAGTTCCATGGATGAAGACGATGATTAAAGCCCAAAGGAAAAGGCAAAAATAAGGCCTACTCTAGATGATGGCAGACAATGAACACAGTAAAAATTTGTTGAATGAAGGAAGAAATGAAGTCTGTGGTGAATTCTTTCTGCAAAACTAAGAGTTCTTTTGCAATATGAATCAGTGCTCTTTACTGAATTATTTTAGGAGTTTTGATTTTGGTATATCAAATTTTAAAAAAATGAGAGCACACCTGTATTTGGAGACATCTGGACGGCGTTAACAGAATCTTTTACTTTTCCTCCACTTCTTGAGGTATTGCGTAAACACGGACACCTCATCCTCTTTTGAACTATGCTGTGTAGTTTGACTTTTGATTCTGAGTTACAGAAAATATCTTCCCAGAAAATCTTTGACATTTTGATCAAGCCTTGGTTCCCAAATACCTGCCTACATGTAGTCACTGATATCCCGAGTCTTTGCTGGAAGCACTGAGCTTGGAGGCTGTCAGAGGTGGCAGGGTTTATAGCTGGCCATGATGGTGGGCTTGCCTACTGACAACTTTTGCTTTTCTCTGCTACTGTACAAGATCTGATTTGTCAGAGCACCTCTGGATTTGTCCTCCTTCCCTCTAGAGAACAAGGATTTATCCCAGGGGATGTAATCTACTGATCTGCCCCAGGTTAAACATGGCCGACATTTGGCTTCCACTGATTTCAAGTTAACCAATATCTATTAGTATACTTCTTTAAAGCTCTGGCTCTAGTAGGATGAATTCGGGTCTGACCCCCAGCCTATCACCTAATAGCCCTGTGACACCGGGCAAATGAAATTTCTTAAGCGCTTGTTTCTCTGAAGAATATGAATAGAAGTTTCCTCACAGAGTTGTGGTTAGATCAGATAATGTAGTTAAGACTTAACCTGGAGCTTGATGTACAGTAAGTGGTTATTATTATTACTTCACGGAAATTATTATGCTAGTTTTGTAAGGAGAGACAAACATAAGAAAAAGTTCTTAATTTCATGGAACTTGGAGAAATAAGACATGCCGCCAAAACAGAGCAACGTGAGAGAAGACCAGGGAGGTCACCCATCCTCCTGAGAACCCTGTGAGACATTCAGAGAACTGCTTCTTCATTTCATAAACAAGGAAACTGGATCTCAGGAGGGTTGCGTGACTTGGTTAAGGGGACATGGCCAGTGAATGGCAGAGTCTTGATGGGAGCCCACCTCTCCCATGACTGAGCTAGGCATGACGGATGTGCCTCTGTTTCCAGTGGACACTTCTCAGTGTGGCCTGAGGCCTTGTGACACTGTTACTTGCCAGGCCACTGACAGCATGGGGCCCTCCATGTCCTACAGTCCAGAGGCTTTGGGGTGAGGGCTCATAACCCAGCCAGGATGTTTCTCTGCAAGACCTGCCCTCAAATCAACAACCCATTAGAGACAGTAATTCATGACTTTTTTTGTGTGTGAGTAAGACTGTTGCTGAGCTAACATCTGTTGCCAATCTTCCTCTTTTTGCTTGAGGAAGACTGTTGCTGAGCTAACATCTGTGCCAATCTTCCTCTTCTTTGTGTGGGATGCTGCCGCAGTGTGGCTTGACAAGCGGTCCTATGTCCACGCCCGGGATCCAAACCTGCAAACCCAGGGCTGCTGAAGCAGAACGCGCAAACTTGACCGCTACATCACTGGGCCGGCTCCAGTAATTCATTACTTAATTAAATGAACTTTTATTGAGGGTCAGGTATGCTCCAGGTCCTGTATGAGGCACTGGGGAGACAAAGGCGACACCTCCTTGAGGAACCTACAGAATCATGCAACAATTTACCATCATACAATGAACAAAGTGCTCCAGGAGCTGGGAGAAGGGGACTAACATTTTCTGGGCTAGAAGGTTTGGTGGGTCAGAACATTTTTCACCACAAAAAGGTGCTATTTGAGCTGGATCTTGAAAAATGAAGAGACGATTTTCAGGTGAGGAACTGGGGTAAAGGAACCCAGCAAGAGAAGACAGTAAGGTCAAAGGCAAGGAATTGGGTGGATGTGCAGAGTGGTGCTTAGAACACATTGAGGAACAAAGGTGAGGGGGCACAGGGGGCGATGAGGCTGGAAAGGTAAGCAAGGACCAGATTGTGAGGGGCCTTCTGTGCTACCAGGTCTGTGGCTGAAGGGAGGAGGGGAAGGCTTTTTAAGGTAGAGAATGGATTTGATCTAGATTGTGTAAGATGGCTCTGAGGCAGTGTGGAGAACAGAGCAGCAAGACTCCAGACCTGCCCCAGGGGGCGTGAATCAGGTGGTCTTGACCCCAAACCGATTGGGTCGTTGGGGCCTGAGCATGTGGATTTCAGATACACAGTGGCAGAAAGCTGCCAAACCTGTAAGAGGTCACTGGCCTAACACCCCATATAATCAGGTGGTGAACCCCATTTCGTTTCCCTTGAGAAGCTTCGTGTTAACAGATGGATGGGCTCTAGGAGAGAGGCCTGTGCATAAAGTGCCTGCAAGGCCCCTTTGAGTAACTACCTCAGTTGAAGAGCTTGAGTGTCTTCTCCTTTCTTCCCCGATTGAGTTGGCCTCTTCCTCCATGGGTATGTGTACCGTCAGAACCAGAGTCCCCATATTTAAGCATGATTAAGCTGTGCCATTTTGGTAGTAGCTGGGGGGCAAGGGGAGGGGCTAACGTGTTTTAAAATGGAATAAACAGACAAGCAATATTAAAAGAATGAGGAGTTGTTTAGTGAGGCTTGAAGAGACTACAGGTGTTTCCTCCTGTGTTGAGAACCAGTGACCCCTGGGAATCACATTTCCCGTTGAGCGGGGCCCACGGCGGACTGAGTCCTGCTGACACCCTGGTGGTGTAGAAGCCTGAATGGGTGCCATAGAAAACCCAGAGTTTTCCAGGGAGCCTTTTGGACTCCTCACTGGTGTGGAGAGGTACAAGACTTGACCCACATGCTCACACAGTTCACACTCACACACACTTTCACACTCACCATGCATCATATCACACTCTTTTGGCCACGTCCGAATGATTGCGAACTTCTGTGCTATGTTGTTGTTCAGATCCAGCTGGCTGGCTCTGCGAGCGAAGCTGTCTGCAGCCGGTGGGCCTCTGAGGGTGCGCACAGTGGGGTGACAGGCAGACTTGTGAAGAAAAAGTGCACGGGCGCCTGAGGTGGGAGGATGTGATGACGCTGTGCCCCCACACAGCGGGAACTTGGGCCTTTAAAAAGCTGAGGAAACAGCCTCTGAGCAAGCAGTGGCTACACTGGAGGAAAGCACACCCAGGTCTCACATTAAAGAAGCCAAACTGTCTGCTTCAAAGAGAAAAGGCAACATCCTGTCACAGGCCATGCTCTGGCAAAAACGTAAGTGGTTCGGCCGTGGCTGTCAGAGCCATGTAAGCACCGGTAGGGGCTGGGAGTTCACCGCTCAGCCTGTAACCGGGGAGTTGGTGGCAGTGATGGGGGCAACGGGGGCCTGGGTTCCCAGGCAGGAGAGTGAGGAGGGGTGAGGTGGGCGAGATGGAGCCTGGTGGAGAAACCAGCCTGTCAGAGGTGATGCTGATTTTCCAGGCTGGAGGGGAACGAACTAGTGTTCCAAGGTGGGACAGCTCATCGCATCTCCGCTGCAGAGGATGAATCACTGTGGTGAAGAAAAGGCAGTTTATGATTCACAAAACAAAAGCAAATGTGATATTGGTTTTGGGCTGGGAGGGGAAAGGTGTGGAGTTCTTTACATGAGTGGCTTTATTTTTATAAACAGCTACTCTTTAGCCTGTGGTTCAATTCTGTGGGCCTGTTTCTGCCAAAGGTGTGTTTTGTTTCTGTGAATGCGTTGGGACAATGCGGAAACTTGGCTTCATCAAGCATGTCTTCACTTGCTTCACTGTCTTTCCTCTTGTCATTCTTTTTCCCATTCCGTGGCAAGGCTTGTGTGTCCCAGGGCAGGGGGGCAGTGGGTTTACTTTTAACCTTAATGTGTATCCCTGGGCTTGGATGGAACTACTGTGTACTTTATTTTCCACTATGTGGGACCGGAGACTCGTGTTATTAATAATTGAAGTCATACAGAGATTATCTACAACATTCCTTTCTTGAAATAACAAAGTCAACTTAATGGTCTCATGAGAGTTGAACCTTATTGGGGCTCAGTTCTGTACTTCCTCAAGAAAGAAGCATTACCAAAAAATTGCTCTGTCTGTCTTTTTAAAGGTGCTTAGGTCTTTAAAACGCCTTTTAATTAATTCCGGCACCCCCGACTTCAAGCAAATGTAATATAAGAGAATCTAGATTTACAGTAAATGACAAATTAGGGAGTGTTTATTTTACAGAAGGATATTCTATTGGAGCCCTTAAAGTTCTGAAAGTATACCTTCATTAATTAGAACAAACTTACAATCACTTTATCACCAATTCATTGTTTCCTTTAGTTCTTGTGTAAATTCTCTGGAACCGAGCTTGTTAATGTGTAATGTGGAGAAGTGATTTCAAAATTTCTCAGATTGTGGAGTCTCACCATTGCTTGACGTTGACAAGATGCAACTTTTTTTCAATAAGAAGAAATGAACTTTAATCCAGTCTTGGGAGTTATGGAGTCCTTCCAAGATAATTAAGGACAGTCCAGTATGGGTGGTGTGCAATGCTACCTGAAGGAGGATAGAGCAAGACCCCCACCTGTGGGAGACAATGGCGCCAGCCCTGTGGGAGTGCTATGTGGCCCAGGGCAGGTGGGCATTCATGTCTTTACTGGAAGCTGTTGAGCGTTCATATGCTCTTATACTTAGAGCTAAATCAGTGGGTTTTATATGAGTCCCTGGAGGGATTTATACCTTGGTTCCTACCTGTTCAGAGCAAGTCACTTAACTTTTTAAAAAATCTTTAGGTTTCTGATATGTAAAAGGAGTAAAAATAATGCCCACTCCACCCAGCTACCCTTAGTAAGCCGAGATGCCACTGAAATGATGTTGATTGCTCTGGTTTTGCTTTGGTGTCTGAGATACGGGTTGCTTCCCTGAATTCATGAGCCGCCATATTTCCCCTTCTTGGTTTTGCACTACAATTTTTCCTTCTTTAATTCCTCCTAAGAGATTAGCAGTTTCTTTAAAGGACATGCTGGAGGCATGTTTCCTGCTCATACCCTGGAGGTCAGTTAGGTGCAGCAAAACTCCATCCTTGGGGAAACCACACTGTAAGTCCATCAGTGGAATAACTGGGGTTAACTGGTTCTACATATTCAGATGCACACAATCAAAATTCTCTTTAATTGTCCTTTAGTACCTTAAAGGAATTTAGGAAAAGCCCTGGGCACTGGACCCATCCCTTTACCCTGGATCCAAGTAAAGGCCCATGTCTAGGGCACAGAGGGCACTCGAGTGACTAAACTCTGTGGGAAAACTAGTAAAAACAGGGCAGCATCGTCAGCCCACTTAGAAGCACCTGATGGAAGGGCAGGGTTTGAAATCAGACACCAAGAGTGCTGAGAAGGCACTTTCTTTTTTCAGAAAACACCCTCGAGGCATGAGCTGAAATGACTGTACTCTGGGGTTCTGGAAAGGGTTAAGAAAACATTCACTTTGTAAATGTTGCCTCCTCCCTCCCTGGCCCATGACCCCTGTTTGTGGACTAAATGTGAACATGGGCTTTGGCTCAGATCAGCTCAGAACTGCCGGCACATGAAAGTGGGAATCTTCAAGCCCCAACCACGGATTCCAGATTTGCTTGAACGGCTGATCAGATAGAGAAGCCACTTCACCTGCACATTGTCTCCCTGGGTTCTGCCCTTAGTCCTGCAGGTCCCACGTGGATGTAAAGAACTAACATCCACCCCAACAAGAGAAAGCCTTGTTAAGGTTAACGGTGCAGTAGAAACAGCAGGAGCGATGGAGTAAGATAGATCTGGGTTTGAAAGTTGGCTTTGCAACTTAATTATTTAATCTTATCATGCTCTTAAAAATCTAGAAAATGGGGGTTCTAATGCCTGTCTTACAATGTTTTTGTCAGAGCCAAAGTAGAGAACGTAGGTTGTGTCAATAAGTCTCCCGATAGCGGTAAGAGAGTACCTTCCCTCCTGTAACACCTCCCGTGGGCCCACCTTGAGGGATCAGGGTTATGTGAAATTCCTTCCTGTTTATCCTTTCCCACACTTTGATTAGAATAGTTAAAAAGACACAATCAAGATATTATCGAGTGATAGGATCTTACCAACAGTTTTCCAAGGGTCTAAATCAGGGGTCTTTAAACTATAACTTAAGTGCCAAATCAGTCCTGTCACCTGTTTTTATAAGTAAAATTTTATTGGAGCATAGCCATGTCTGTTTGTTTACAATTGTCTGGGGCCGCTTTTGCTACAGCGGAAGAGTTGAGTAGGTGCCACAGAAACCATATGGCCTGCAGAGCCTGAAATATTTACTAACCAGCCCTTTATGGAAAAAGTTTGCTGATCTCTGGTCTAAAATGATTTGATTTGTACTTTAGGTGTTCATTTCTTAGGTTACTCAGTATCCTGGGGGTCCACAATACCAACACCAAAGGGAGATAAAGCTTGCAGTCAATTGATTAAATGATATACACAAGGCAAAAATTTGATTTGACTTCTTCCTTAAAAGCAATGAGAATGTGTGTAATAAACTCAACACGACTTGTTAGAAAATGAATGAACAACTGCTTTTTATTGTTATTTGTGTTAGGGAAAGATCAGCATGACAACCAAAGGCAGGCTTGACTGATTTTCTTTGAATGGCTAGTTGCCTTGATGTCCCATAGACTTGGCCTTGGTGTGTCTTTGCTGTTGTGCCTAAGGCGGCACCTTAGGAACAGGAAATAGTTATTATCAAGTTATTGCTTTCAGATAACTGGAAGAGAGCAGAGATTCACCAAACAGATAAATTAGGTTCTCAAAATTCTCATTAACACAGAACTCTGGATTTACTCCAGGGTTCCACTATATAGTCAAGCTTTTTAGAGCAGTCAAAAATGCACTTAAAGATAAGGAAAACTTGTAACATACATATTATTTTTGGAACTCTATCTCCTACCTAAATTCAGGGAAACTTATAACAAGAAGTAACTTAGCTCTGTGGACTGCCTCTAATGTTCTCTTCTGTGTTATAACCTTTGCTTACTTAATAAGCACCTTTAATTCTTACCAAGTTTGTCTATAGGATAAGTGGTTCTTGTTGATAAGGACCAGTAGAATCCAAAAGAAAGACACAAATTCATGTGCACAGAAGGAGGTGAAAGAAGTGACACACATGTACTAAGCCACAGGTTCATTGGTAAAAGAGCAGATGATTTTCAAGGTGGACACTTCCTTCTCCCTAAAGAGAAATGCCAACTTTGTCTCCCTTTATACCCAAAAAGTTTCTGAGTCAGAGGTTTTGAAATCCCTCTTCCAGTTCAGATCTGCAAATGTGTTCTGTTGTGAGGAACAAAAAGAACCAAGATAGTCTACACTTAGTAGCTAAATATCTGGACATTTAATTCACTTAGAAGTTCTTTAAATTTTTGCTTTTAAACTTTCCCATTACAAAGTAAAGGTATTAGGGTTTTTTTTTCCCCCTCTGACTTCTTTCTAAAGAAGTTTATTTTCCTACTAATAAAGATGTCCACAAATTTCTCACTTTGAGCCAACCAAACCAAAGTTGGCTAATGGATTATGATCATTAACATGGTTTTCACTTTTATGAAATACTTAGCAATATTCTAGTTTTCTCATTTTTGCAGAATAACTGCTTGATAAAAGTGGCCTGCCTGGGATGGAGAGGCCTTCCCTGAAACCTTGTTGTCCTGGTTATATGATGCTATGGACAGAGCATTGTTCTTGCAGGCAAGAGACATGGATTCTACTTTCCAATCTACGGGTAATTAGGTATGGGGCCTAAGGCAAGCCACCTAACCACTCTGGGTCTTAAGTGTTTTGGCTGTAAAATGGGACTTGCCTTTTCCTGGCTAAGGACAAGGAGACTGAACTTGACTGAAATCCTTTTCCAGCTCTAATTGCTGAGCTTTCATGAGTGCTTATAAAACATAAATACATGTTTTCAGACATGAGTCCTTAATTTAACAGAAGAGATTTTTGCATCTGCCTTGAGCAGTGCTTTTCAACCTTGGCTACACATTGGAACACTCTGGGAGATTTAAGAAATGCTGATGCCTAGGTTCCAACCCAGAGGTTGGTTGTCATTAAATTGCCCTGGGCATTAGACTTTCAAATGCTTCCCAGGTGATTCTAATGCGCAGTGAAGGTGAAAACTTGGAGATTGAAAGGTATATTTGAAATTGAAGGTATATTGAAATCCCAACATGCCTTGGGATATTACATTATTATGAACAGAACATGTTTAATCCTTTTCATAGGGATAAATATCAACTATGGGGTATTGGGTACATGTTTGGTGCCATGCATTGAACCAAATGTTCTGTTGAATTAGTTTGGATTAAATTTGGTTGCTAGTGAAGAGATCTGAAACAACATGGATTTAAATAAGACTGTTATATGTTCTCTCATGTACAGGAAGTCCATAGTAGGCTGTGCAGGACAGTGTGGATGTTCTACAGAGCCACAACATTCTAGGCTACTTCTGTCTTTCTGGTCTGCTGTCCTTGGCGTATGGCTTTTGTCCTCAAGGTTGCTTCATAGTTGCCACTGTAGCTGCAGCCATCACATCTGTGTTTTGGACAGGGAAGAAGAAGAAAAGGAACAGGCAAAAAGAACGTGCCTCTCTGTCATTGCCCCTCCCCGCAACACACAACTTCTGACGACATCTAATGGCCACTCCTATCTGCAAGGCAGAATAGTGTGATTGTTTAGTTGGGCACGTTGCCATGGCCCCATAGCGTAGGGATTGTTAGTAAAGAAGGAGAGGGCAGCTGTTGGGCATGGCAACCGCCAGTCTGCCATACTTTGAATGTATTATCTCATTTAATCCTCATAAAAACTCCATGAGGTAGATTCTGTGTTAAGCTCCATTTCAGAGATGAGAAAACTGAAGCCTAAAGATTAGGTTATTAATTCAGCCACACAGCTAACGCCATCTGAACCAGACTTTGAATATTGTCTTGCTAAGCTGTCTTGTTCTTGTCTCCCTGCCACAGGGCTTGTCTCACTCACAGGGCTTCGGAGGATGCTCTTGGTGAAAGCACAGGCCTTCCATGTTAGATGAAGGACCGGTGGCAAAACGAAATGCACCAGCTGGTAGATGTTTATTCAAACCTTGAAAACTCACGGGTTTGATGCATGTGTTTCAGCTTACTGATTGAAAACAAGGTCTTTGCTTTCTTGCTATTCCTCCTCCACTGGGCTCTTTGAAGATATTTTAGCTGCAATGGAAGGCTCAAAGGGGAGAGAGGGACCTAGAATCTCATCAAAATAACCAGCCCATCTGTTTTCTGGGCAGTACTAATCGAGAGCTCTGTATGTCAGCCTGTGCTGGGAGCCAAGGCTTCTGCCTCCTCGGCACTTCCTTCGTTCTGAACTGTCGAGACTTTGGAAGAGTCAGGCTATCCCTTCACCTGTGTGTGTTTGTGTGTGTATGTGTGTGTGTGTGTGTGTGTGTGTGTATGTGTGTAGGTAAGTAGGTAGGGGTGTGGAAGGCAAGATATGGAGAGCAGGGTTTTATTTTGAATTAGAGTGACATCTCTATTCTTTCTTTGCCTTTAGTGGTTTAAAGCTTAGCCTCTGGGGCAGGCAGATCTGAATTTGAATCCTAGATTTCTACTTCCCTGGCTGTATGATGCTAGCAATTCTCTTTGCCTTGCTCTGCTGCCATTTCCTTATGCATACGATGGGAACGTAGTTCTTACTTCACAGAGTTGTGGAATGTGTTTACTACTGTGCTTGACATTAACTCAACACTCAGTAAATATTAGTTACTATTATTATTTTCCCGCTCTGTCTCACTCTACCTCTGAGGACAAAGGTTATGCAGCTAATTTTAGATTACAAATGGTATGGCCTCTGAGTTCTGCATTTCTGGTGAAATAGCAGGACATACATTTCCAGTCACGTAACTCATGGTTGGTTTGTGATCGGGGCTAATGCTGATGGTTAAGCTGGCCATTCTATGACCAAACTTGGAGCTTGGGCTACAATTTCCTACCAACCTCCTAAGCTGGGATGGCAGCAGGCTTGTAGTGACGGGTAAGCTTGTATTTGTTTTTTTAATTCACAAGATTGGATTGAGATGTTTATAACCTAGCTGTGGGGAATGACACTTGAGTATGCAAGAAATAGCACAAATGATACCGAAAACTGAAACAGCAATGTGCTGCCTCCTTTTCTTAGTAATGGTTTCATTGGTATCACTTTCTGGGAAGAGCAGGTAGCCAAAGAATTATAAACCAGAGTCATTCTAAGACCAGGTGTGGGGACCAAAATGGATTTGACCATACTTAAGAAAAGCTGAATTACTTTTTAATCCTCTAGAAAGAACCGTAAATTTAATTGGAAGAGAGAAGAGTACAAAGATTGTTATAATTTTCCAGGACTGAGAAATACTGGGGAGATAGAAAAGAAAGGAAAAAAGAGAGACAAGTGAGTTGAAAATAGGAGCAAATTTTAAGGCTAGATGAAAGCAACACTAATTCAAGAAAGAAAGGTATAGAAGAAAAATCAACCATCCATTTATCATCTCATGCATGCATGCATTCATCCAGTTATGGAATTATTTACAGCTAGGGAAATCAACCAATGAAATCAATTATCTCCAGTAGGAGGGAGGAGAAGATGGAATCAGAGAAGCTGTCATGGAACATATGGCATTAGCTGTGGATCCTCAAGAATAAATTGCAATCAGACTTTTTGCTTAGATCCTGGGGGATGAAGATGCATCTAAAGAAATAAAATGAGTACTTGGAGGAAAATCCAAGGATATCTAGGCTTATGTCTACAACATTTTTGTTAAAAATTCCTTTATTCAAACCAAATCTATTGCAGAACTGCAATACAAAAATAAAAATGGAGCAGTTCGGGAAGGCTATCCATAGCTCTGATTGCTCATTCACCCACAGACCCTTGACTTCCTTCCCTTTATTGGTAGCTACAGATGCCTTCATTGTATTTCATGGTTCTTTAGATCACAGATTGACAACTCTGACTTGTACAAATCCTCTACTCCTTCAGCAAGATCCCTGATTGCTAGTCAGAGGTCCTTGGTTTAAATACTTCCAGGGTAAAGGACCTCACTCCTAGAGAAAAGTGAGTCATTGTGTAGCATGTCGTATTGGACCCCATGAAGATCTGAAGCTGTGAAGGTCATGTTTTCAGCCTACGTGGGTATCTTGTGAATAAGAAAGAGGGTACATTTCTCAAAGATTGACCTAATAGTGACTTCTTTCCTTTGCTTGATATTCTAACAACTTCTCTAGTGTCCGTCACAAGGGGCTCCCCCCACATCTTGAGGCCATTGATTAGTAAACCAGAGACTTAGCGAAAAAAAGCTCATCTTGACTGGCAGTTATATCTCACATCACAAATCAATTATCAGGGCTACTTTCACTCATGTAGGCTGTACCGCAGACCACTGTGAGCACTGGGGCTTCGAAAGTTGGATTTGACTCCAAAAGCACACTGATGTTGGGTCTAAAGAGTACTTCCTCCAAGGAAGTGGTCCACACCTGAGGGTCTCAGGAAAAGTTTATTTCTTTTATAAGAATCTCTTTGGTCTTGAAAATCTTAAACTAGATATTGCTTAAGTAAACTAAAAACAGATTTTCTCTCCTCCAGCTGCCTAACCATAGGCTTTCCCTGTCCTAAATCAGACTGGCAATTCTAGATTCAGGCTATGGGTTTTGATCTAATAAGGAAAGATGTATTTGTCTCCTTGGCTCCATCTCCTCACTCAGGTGCTGCCTTGCTATAGAATTTGGATGGGCATCTTGGGTTGGTTCATCCCCTGATATGTTCTTGTGCTCTCACATTTCCATCCTATATGCAATAGGTGCTCCTAGGTTCCCAGCCCTTTGAAGAAATATCCATGACTATGGCCTTAGTCGTGGCTGTGTCCCTGTCCTTTTGAGGGGCCACATCTGAGCTCAGGACAAGGCCATGCCATCCTACTCTGCCCGCCACTCAAAAATCTTCAAGGTGCTCTTTCCTGGGGTTATCCTTTAAAAACTCAATTCTGCCACAAACCTAATCCTCCGATGGCTTCTGAAGAAAGAAGCTCTTCTGCTTAGCTGATGGTATCTCTCTATACGAGGCCAATACCAGGATTTTGATGTCTCTTGTCCAGGCTTGTTCTGTTTGCAAGTGAGGTATTTGATCAGTCCCTGCAGCACCATTGCTTTCCCTGTCTATTAGACAGGGCTGTCCCGACACTTGGGGACACCGTGGGATGACTTCCAGCAGCACAAGGAAGGCAGATTGAGATGGTCCTTGCCAGCAGCAGAGGGTCCTGAGTGTATTGAGCATAGAGAGGATAGAGACATTCAGTATTAGGATGCAGCAGGACAGGGAGAAAGAAGGACCAAGGGCTACTTCTCTGATGAGTGACAGGCTATGGATTGTTGGCTGAGATCAAAGGAGAGACAGCCAATTGTTGAGCATCTATTACATACTAGATGCTTAACTGTGTTAATTTCATATGTTCTTCACGATAATCCCATGAAATGGATATTATTATTCTCATATTACAAATGGGGAAACTAAGGTACACACAGGTTAAGTGATTTGCCACAGTGATAACCTACATAGTAGGCTTTCCAAACTAGGTCTGTTTGAGTTCCAAAGTACACCACCCGACTTCTCAATGCCAAGGATTTTAGGATTGCATTAGATGCTTCTTCTCTTCCCAACTGAAATATGTCCCCCCTTAGATGGAGGTGGGTTCTGACTTCTGAGGGTAGTTGTAGCCTGACTCAAAAGCACCTGAATCTCAGGAAGGTAGATTTGAGATTCAGTATAGAAACTATGAAGCCAGCTGATTTCCATCTTAGAATCAGAGTTCCTAGAACTAGTCTTCCCCTGGTGGGCTAATAAGCCAAAATAGGATAGATGAAACATCTTTGAGGTTCATCCAGGGTCCCTAGGCTGGGGAAGAACCCGGAACATCTGGGGCTACTTTGTATGTCTTGGGCAAGGCTTACATTCATGGTGTGGGCTGAGCCTGACCCTAGAGCCGTCTCTGCCTTGGGGACAGAACAATCATGGCTCTGGCCACTGTCCTCTTTATACAGCCCCTATAGACTGGGGCCCCAGCTCGCTGCTCATTCAAGCCCTGCTGAATCGAGCAGAGGTGGAAATCAGCCAAATAAGCCAGAACACATCAACTATGAGGCAGATGCAACTCTGTCACAGTTTGTAATTCTACGTTTGCTTGTTCAATTATTTGATTAAGTCTATATTCCCTACTAGACTAGACAGGAAGCTGCATGGTGGCAGCGACCTGGTTTACTCTGTTCAGCAAGTACTTGTTCAATGAATGCTCTGTTTGGGGTCTCCTAGTCTTGTCCCCTACGCTGTGACATGGTGTATCTGAGCTGGAAGCTCTTTCTGCTCTGGTGACCCCAGTTTCTGTAAAAGGCGGGCAGATGCAGCTGGTTTCTCAGGTGGACCTATCCACTGTCATTTCAGCCGAAAATACCAAAAATAAAACTTTGCGGGGAATTGTTTAGGTCTCTCAGTTCTCGTCACTCCTCATGTGAGCAGACTGCTGGTAAACTTCTCATGGACTTCTCTCCTCTCTCAGTTGGGAAACACCATTTCTTGGGGGAATTGGCAATCAAGAGAGATGGGACCAGGGTGCTCCAAGCCCAAACTCCAACTGGAGGAAGGAGAGTTAGAACTGGGCGGTCATTTGATGCCTGACCTCCAGTGTTACCAAGAGAAATAAACAGGACTTGCCCAGGCAAGGAGGAGACAGATGGTGAGGCAGAAATGTACTGCATTTGGAATCAGAGGTCCCGGGTTTAGTTTAGTTTAGTTTAGTTGATGGGTTTAGTTGATGACACTGATATTTATAAGAACAGTCCTTGGCCAAGTCACTTCACTTCTTTGAGCATCACCTTCCTCATCAGTGAAAAGGAGGTGAACTTCTGCCTGTTTCAGAAGTTGTTGTGAAGTCTCACATGAAATCATTTGTGTCAAAGGCTTTGTGAGTCACAGAACATCATGCAAAGGTGACCTTAGTTATTTCTGAGTTCCTGGGGGTTAAGGTTGTGACCGGGAAAGACATGGATCTTTGGCACACATTCAATCAATACACCTGAGTCTCCACAAAGAAGAGGGATTACACTGACACTGTCTCTGGGAGTAGAGAGTGGAATCCGAGAACCGTCCACACTCGGCTTGTTCTGCAGGAGGTTTGGAGGGAGGATGGATGTGTGGTAGGAAAGGTGCTGAGAGCATCTGTGGGAAGGATCCCTCAGCAGCAGGGCTTGCGAGGGAAGAGTCTGAAGGCTCTGGTTCTAGAGGCCTTCTAGCTGACCCTGCCCAAGGTCATGGGGCAGGACATACAGAACTTTTGGGACAGTCCAGGTAATCCTGAGGCTTCAGAGCGGGAACACTTCAGGCTGGAGCTTGGTGGGTGAGAGTGGGCTGTGGTAAATGGGTTCTTTATTTAACCTTATGTAATTTGAGAGGAGTGTGATTGCCCTGGGTATGCATGCCAGGCTGGCTGGAGCTTCCTTTAAGTAGGGATCACTCAGCTCCTAGACCCCTTTGGTCTGGGGCTTCGTGGTTCTAAGGACTGAACAACCCTCTGCAGTCACCCTAAATGTACTTGAGGAATTCCCCTGGCTCTTCTTGATCAGGATGTTCCCTCCTGGTCCCTTTGGCCTGCCTAGGTCTGGGGAAATTCTACGTGACTGTGGCCCTCCTTTGATCTTTCCCTGTGGACATGCCTATGGTTGATGAGTGAGCTCTGTGGGGACTGATGGGAATATGCCTCTTAGAATGGAGACAGGGAGGAGAAATGTCACTGATTGTTCCCTTGCCTTCTCTAACCGGACCAGAGAACATGGGGTCAGCCGCCATCTTTGAGATCTCTTGGTAGAGACATTCCAATCTATATATGAAGACATCATGACTTATTCCTTTTTGGCTGCCCCCAGTAGCCTTACAAGCAACATCAAATTGTAATTCAGTTGAGATTCCACTTTCTTATAACTTCTGAACACCTTCTTTAAAGTCAATTTTTTGTCTATTTATCTTTTTCTCCTCTGCCCTGGATGTTATCCAAATTGCTAGAATATATGAGTGATGTGTTGATATTTCCTGGCTACAAGATCCTCTCCGTTCAAACATTAGTGAATAGAAAGCCCACATTTACATGCATATGAAATCTCTTTGTTGGCGTACATCAAAAAAAAAAAAAAGTAAACTACAATCTAGTGTAAATTGGGCCGGGAAAGCCTTTCCATAGCATGTCAAGTCCAATCTTTGGCCAAAGCCCAAGTTCTTTCTTCCTGTTTGGAAAAAAATCAGCCATTGTCCATGAATGGAAAGAACAAATTTGAAAACTTTGACTCAGACCTTCACCGTAAGAAGAACACTCGCATCAGTGTTTAGGTTAAGGATGTGAATAATCCTTTAGCCAACCTGAGCTAAACTTTCCCAGGAGTCCTCAGCTGTCTTAGGCCGAGAAGGCAAACAACCTTCTTTACATTAAAGTAGAAAGTGTCAGCAACTTTTGTGACTTTGTTTTCAGTTAGAAGCTAGGGTAAGTTTATTGGCCCTAGGCTTGAATTCCTATTGTTGAATTATTTGTTTTTGGTTTTGCTACAAGTAAGGAGAAAATTATTTGCATTTCTCCTTAGTGGGGTTTTTTTTTTCAATAATGTCAAAGATTCAGCAGCCAAAGAGAATCACTTACTGTGGTTTTGTGGAGTAATCAATAGTGTGTCACATGTCCTTCTGGGCTAGGAAGGTTTTATTTTTCAAAATGGCCTTGCGTGGCTGCAGCTTCTAGGTCCAACGAATCAGTGGTAAATGGAAAGCACTCTCAGAGAGTTTCGATTGTCAGGATGGGTGGGCTGAGTTCTTATTCCTGGCTCCCTGGTGATGGAAGTTTGGGCTCATCCGGGATCCCATCTGGCCCTTAGAGCAGCAATCCCAACTTTTGTCCAACTTACTGCCTGGCCCTGGAGGCTCATGGGAGAGCTGTAATAGGACAGTGGCTGGGAGAAGAGTCTTCATTCAAGAACATCTTGGAGAGTGTTCCAGGGAACAGTCATCTGGAGAGCCCTCTCTTAAAGTCGCCCAGAGGAGAAGTTACAGTGACCACTGCCCGGGTGTTGGTTAGGAGGGACCTACCTCCTTGGCTGAGTAGCTTTCTCACTGTGGCGTGAATGTGGTTTGCATGGGGTTATTAAATAAACAAGTGATGACAATTTTGCATATTTCCTCGGTGATGCTTATTATACCTTTATCAAGGAATTGGAGGGCCATGTTTATTTAAATCAGTAGACTCCATGTGTTCCCTAAGCTTGGGGCAAAGCAAGCACAATGCCCACATGCAGCCAGAGCACTGTCTGAGGTGACCAGACGGCTTGAATCTGTCATGGTCTGTGCTCTCCAGCAGAACAGCAGCTGCGCGACTCTTATTTTTGTGATGCGGAGCATGTCTGGTTGTGTGGCAGGCGGAACTGAAATGTCCTCTGCTGACTTTTTATACCTTCAGATTTTTTCATTGCTCATTTTGGAAAAGGGAAGCCCTCACTGGGGCCAAATTTGTAGGTTTTTCTGTAAGTGAGTTTTGTTTTTTCCCAACCCCATTGGTGACTGACTTCCAGGGGTATGGAAAAACAATATGGCTGAACTTCTCAGTCTGAAAAAGGAGATTCCAATGAAGGCCAAGAGGCTGGTGTTTAGGTCGAAAGATTTTTCTCAGTGACGGACACTTGGATGCCCACAGGAGACGAAAAGGGCCTTCAGACCACAGGATAAATGGTGAGAAAGCTTCGGGCTTTGAGGGCATGCTGCCCGGAGCTGCAATTTGATCAAGGGGTTATTAAAATCTCTGGCCAAAGGGTGTAGTGGTTAAGTTCATGTGCTCTGCTTCAGCAGCCCAGGGTTGGTGGGTTTGGGTTCTGGGTGCAGGCCCACATACTGCTCATCAAGCCATGCTGTGGCGGCATCCCACATATAAAATAGAGGAAGATTGGCACAGATGTTAGCTCAGGGACAATCTTGCTGAAGCAAAAAGAGGAAGATTGGCAACAGATGTTAGCTCAGGGCCAACCTTCCTCACTAAAAAAAAAAAAATCTCTGACCAACTCTACTTTGGGAAATGGGGCTTTCATCTTCTCTGCTTGTGTATTATTATTTCCATCAACTGTTTTGTTTTCTTTGGTTATTCTTCTATTTATTATTCTTTTAAGAAATTATTTTAATAATTTAAAATTTTTTCTTTTAAATATTCCAGTTCAGTCATTTTAAAGCTAGCTCATTTTAGGGATCCAGGAGCCCCAAGGTGAAACAGTCAGGATTTCAGACAAACTTCTTTTCCTCTTCCAGATTTGTATGTGTGGGCTCTTTTCCCATGCTGGTGGCAGGAGGGAGTACAGTGTTTACTGTGGGATTAGTAATGTTTATTGTTGCTTCACAAAGGTTGGTGTGAAAGGCACCAAGTGCAAGTGCTCACCTTGCAAGTGCACTTGGCCGTTAGGCTCCTTTGGGAATTGTCCTGAGGCTTCAGAGTCTGATATTTCACGGGCACTTTGCAAAGACACTATCAGAAGCACCCTCACTCTCGCTTAGTCACCTGGAGTCAGTTACAGGATTCCTTGGCAGCTGGTTGTGGACTGGACTCGTGGGTGGGCAGTCAGGAGATCCTTGGGAGATTTGGGAGTTTTGTGACTGCAAGAGGAAGAGGTGGGGACTTAGAAACTGCTTTCCATATGGTCGTTGTGCCAGGGCACACCTATTGACACTGTGGGTTCCGAGGAAGTCCAGACAGTGGAGGGTGATACCCTCTGCTCACAGCACCTCCCCCAGCCCTCTGTTCACTGATTCGAAAACAACAGGAGGCAGGAAGCCCTCGCTTGACAAGACCCTGGAAATGCCCAGCTGGCCTCTTTGCAGTCAAGTGTTCGATGTGTCCACTTCCCGAGGATGGGGAGTCCTCTGGGCCCTTCCCCAGAAATGCACATGCACATCAGAGCAGGATTAGCCATATACAGGTCTTTGATCTGGTCTGAGACGTGTGCATGTGGGATTAAGCCTTTCTTGTCCCCAACTTATTTAAAACTGTGACCAAAGTGCTCACACCCCCAAATAACTCTGTCCCCCGAGTTTCTGCCAAGTGCACAATGCCTCAGGCTGCTCTTTGTGCCTAAAAATAGCTGGAAACCCAACCGAAGAAAAGCGTAGGCTGAGTAATACGGGTGTGAACTAAGCTGATGTGGCCATGGGTGACCCTGAGAACGAGGGAGCAGAGTGTGAGAGGACAGGTGCCCTTGTTTCTCTGCCATATCAGGTCACCCCTGGGGTCTGTGGTCAACACTGGACATCGTCCATTATAAGGGGACGTGGCAAATGGAACTTGTGCAGGAGTGAGTCTCTTAGAAGGAAGGTTAGAGGGATTCAAACATGTCATTAAGAAGTGGCTGAAGGAACAGGATGTTCATTCACTCTACAGGGGACCTGGTATCTGTCTTCAGACGCTAAAAAGGGATGCTACTGCTAGTACTACTAATAACATTACTTCACATTTATTCGCTGCTTATCAGTGCAAGCTCTGTTTTAAGCATTTACATGTAATTCTCAAATTACCCTACCAGGTACCTACCATTATGATCATCATTTTTTAGATGAGAAAGATGTAAGTGGACTATGAATTGTGAGTTTCATTAGAAGGAAATGCAAGGAAAAATGGTGCTTATAACCATGAGGTAGGTCCAGTAGGAGGAAGAGCTTTCTGACATTACAGCTCTCCAGAGAAAGGTAGAAGTGGGTGGAAAATAACATGTATTGAACATCTACCATATGCTGGATGTGGCTTTGGGAGCTTCCCATGTATTATCTCAGTTAATCCTCACGACAATTGTGTGAGACAGGAATTATTATCCCCATTTTACAGATGAGGAAATTGAGGCCCAGGAATGTTAGATAAATCGTCTGAGAGCTTTCCACCAGTAAGTGACAGCCCAGACTTGAATACAGGTATTTTGGCTCTCAAGTCCATTGTCATTGTTGCTTAAGCAAAGGTGATGGTGCACAGGTGGGCCTGGGGCAGAGGTACCTGGCTGGATCTCTGCTGTATACTTCTGTTTCAGCCTGAATTTCACAAGTTGTAACTGTTTTATTGCTTGTCTCTCCCCCAAGGCTGCAAGATGCACATGGGCAGGGACCACATCTATCTCGTTCAGTGCTGTATTCCTAGGGCCCGGGGATATTTGAAAGAATGAATGAATACTAGTAGAGATCTCTTGTTATGACAGCAGAAGTTAAAAAGAGGATAATTAATCTCCTATTGGGATTTTAGAGGGAGATTCTTATATTAGATCTGGGATGAATTATCAGTGGTTCTAATCCCAATGGAGCTTCAGAATCACCTGAGGGATTTTTATAAACATAGATTCCTAGGCCTCCATCAGACCCCCAGAATCAGCTGGGAGCAGGGCCTGGGTATCTGTATTTGCATCACTCCCTGGTCCATTTTGCTACTTGGCCAGGCCAGGAGGCCCCTGCGGGTGCATCTGAGTCTGGGGTTCTCTGACTCTGCGGCCTGTCTTCCTGGGGCTCTTGGACACCTTCTCCCTCTTCCTGCTCCTCTCTCTGCCTGACGGTCTTCGAGGGCAGGCTGTGTGTTTGCCCGGAGCATGGATGGAGGTCTGGTGCTGAGTGAGGCATAGGTTCTTATCAGCTGGGTATTTGCTGAGCAAAGTCCAGCCAGGGCAGCACTGCAGATCCGGGTTTAATAGATACCTAGGCTTCCGGGCTTTTGATTCAGAACCCAGGTCCCTGGGGCCCTTATCGGTGGATGACAATGGACTCCCTGTGTGAGTCCTAAGGGCCAGTGCTACTCGCCTCTCTTGGCTGACCCTGACCTGCCCTTCAAGGGCCCAGGGCCCCAGGCCGTGAGCTGTCTGGGTGGGCAGATTGTCTGCCCGGCCATGGCTGCTTTTGGCTTGCTCTCCTGGCCAGGAAGAGCCCTGTGTTCCAGCTTGGTGCTTTGGTTTCCTGGCTTTGGTGACAAAAGGCAGAGGGAACCTTCTCTCAGCAGCAAGCCTGGACACCCTCTGGCCCCAGGGCACACGGATCACGCTAGGTATTTGCCTGTGTCTTGGGAGCCACAAAGAACCTGGGAACCATTCTCTGCAGCCCATTCTAAAGGTCCAGGAGAGGTAAAGGGAAGATGGATGGCAGCGCATTTTAAACAATCATCCAACCAATTAATCAACAAATAACTTACTGAGCTTATTATGAACATGCTATGTGGGAAGATACAGAGAAATAGGGTACAATATCTCACCTTGAGAAGTTTGTAATCCAATTAGGGGCATATGAAATTTACACCAAAAAGGATTACTAGTTATTATATAGCAGGCTACACAATTTTTGAATGCTTACTCTGTAGCTGATTTTATACTAAGCATATACTGTGCTTCCTATTTACCACGTCAGCGACTCCTTACAACACGCCTTTGATAACAAGATGCAGGTTAAGAGGCACAGAGAGGTTTAGTAACTTGCCCAGAATTGCACAGCTAGAGTGTGGCAGGGGCAGGTTTTGAGGCCTGTGCCATCTGACTCAGAGTGCACGCTCTTACACCGTTCTCTGCTGCCCCCTGTGATGAACACTAACCAGATGTGGAAGTGTTTGAGATGTTGTAGGAGGAATCAAATGCTGTGGCTGCAGTGGTCAAGGCCCAGGAGGGTTGCACTAGTCTCGGATCAGGAAGAATCAAGAGGTTGAGAATAGTGAGAGGGAAGCCTGACCATGGGAAATCTCAAATGAGATGAGAAGGTCAGACATGCAAGGAACATGGAGGGAAGTCTAGATAGAGCTTCTGGCCGGAGTCAGGATGTTCATAGCGGTTAGTGTGCAAAGTGGTTGGAAAAATGGGTTGAGATCACAGTGTGGGGGACTTTCACTTCTAGACTAGGTGTGGGTATTAACCGTCTGGGTGAAGGGGAGCCGTAGAAGGTTTGAGGCGGGAAGAGTGGCAATACTGGGAGAAATAGTTTAGGAAGTCTCATGTGTTCCTCCGTGTCCAGGCACAGCTTAGGTGAGCAGGCAGACCCCTAAGGAGACGGGGTTCATTGGGGTGGGGGCTTGTCTGAGAAGGGAAATGAGCACCAGTGACATTGCTTTTCACAGCTACAGCTCCAGAGCAAGCCCCGGCCCAACCCCGGCCGTACCAGGGTGTCCGTGTGAAGGAGCCAGTGAAGGAGCTGCTGAGGAGGAAACGCGGTCATGCCAGCAGTGGGACGGCGGTTGCACCTACTGCGGTGAGGGGGCCACTGTGGCCAGAGAGTGTGTGCGTGTGTGGCAGGGAGGGTGGCCCAAGGGGTCAGATAGGATGTACTTCCTTGCTCCATGGGATACCTATTGAGGGTACGAAGGCAACACGTTGCCATGGTGTGGCTGCTGGGGAATGGACCTAGGGTAGAACAAGTCAATGGTCCGGTGAAGTGGGGTGAGTGATATGGGCTGGCCGGCTTGGCCCACTGAACAAAGCTATGGCCAGGGCCTGGGGAGCAAGTGACTCACACATTCTGGTGTGAGTTGGGGGTTCCCCATGGGAAGAGGACAATGCCAGTTCCCCAAGTGCACAGCCTCCTTGCTAAATGGAAACACGAATCCCTCAAAAATGTAGGTGGTGATAGTTGGGACCTGGGCTGGGTGTTTCGTTCTAACAAGGGAGATTCCCACTATGCTCTCCTGCCCTGGGGCCCTCTGGGCTAGTTTCCTACAGAGGGCTAGTTGGACACGGCTGAACACTGATCCTGGTCTTCTCTTCTCCCCTCTAGGTGGTGCTGCCCCACCAGCCTCTGGCGACCTACACCACAGTGGGTAAGAGCCCCCACAGCCCTGGCCTCCTCCAGGCGCCTCATCTGGGTGACACTCACAGCTCTGTGATTTCCTTCTTCCCACAGGTCCTTCCTGCCTTGACATGGAGGTCTCTGCTTCCACAGTGACAGAGGAGGGGGCCCTGTGTACCGGTTGGCTCTCCCAGCCTGCCCCGGCCACCCTCCAGCCCCTAGCCCCATGGACGCCCTACACTGAGTATGTGTCCCATGAAGCTGTCAGCTGCCCCTACTCAGCTGACATGTATGTGCAGCCTGTGTGCCCAAGCTACACGGTTGTGGGACCCTCCTCCGTGCTGACCTATGCCTCCCAGCCGCTCATCACTAATGTCACGGTATGTCACACAAAGGCAATGCTGCGCCATCCCACGCTGAGGGCACCCTGTAGACTCTGGGCTGACTTCCTGACCCCTGACCCTCCTTGCTATTGCTATTCCCGGGATAATTGGGTCATCTAAACCCACCCCGTCCTCCAGGGAGGCCCGCTTTTTTCCCATTGACCTAAAATATCTTCCACAAAGAAGGCCTCGGGACTCCCTTGTCCTGCCTCATGCTCCTCAGGGTTGGGATGTTCTCCTGCCTCTCTCCCCCACCACCCTAAAAGCAGTGAGTCCTGGTTACGAGTCTGAGTTTTTAGTGAATGGGCTACCAGGTGAGATCTGCATGGAGTTTTGGGCCAGAGACTGTTTCCTTTCTATTCAGATAACTTAGGGGTTGATCGTTCACTAAACAATGGGATATTCCAGAAGATTTTTAGGCTGAGAAACAGGCGACACAACTTTTCAGAAAACTACTTTTGATAGGGTCACACCCACCTGCAGGGCAACCTTTTGAGTTCTGCCTCTAGTGTCAGATTGCCTGCGTTCAAATCCCCACCCTTTCATTTACTAGCTGTGTGACCCTGGGATGAATGACTTAATTTCTCTGAGCCTCAGTGTCCTCATCTATAAAACGAGAATATTAACGAGGGAGCTGATGTCAGGAACAAATGGGGTGATGCATGTAGAGGGCTTAGTATAGTTCCTGGCATACAGAAACCACTCAATAAACATTAGTTATATTGTCTCAAAGTCAACCAACGACATTAACCAAGGGCTGCCTTCAAGTGTCAGATGGGAGAGGAAGGGTCTGCTCCCTCAGGAATGGAGGAAGGAGGAGAAATAGTTTCATGTGAATGGCACTTGTTTGACCAAAGGAGTGGGAATCCTCCAAGTGTTCAGAGGAGAAAAGGCACAGGTGATCCAGCTCCGTCCAAGGAAAACTGTGCAAGGTAGGGTTAGCATCTCATGAGTTGCTGCAGAGCCGACCCTTGATGGTGGAGCTTGCGTTGGCTCCCCATGTCCCCTCCGTTTCCATCAAGGGTCCAGTGTCATGATGCACCTGCTCTTCAAGCACCATTCAGGCATGGCCTGCAGGAGCCCTCCCACCCGGTGCCCACCTGTCTACCAGGGCAAACCAGCTGTAGGGCCTGGATGATGGTAGATAGGAAGGAGTTAATGCAACACCTCTCCCAGGCAACTCATTTCCATATCAGGGAGCCTGGGGTGGGGGTGGGGGTGGGGTGAGGGTGGACACAATGGTTCCCAACCATTTCAATCCCAAGAATTCCTTTTGTTATTTATCCTTTCATCATTCCCACCTTCTGCTTTGAAAGGTTCTGTGTATCAAACAAACTGTATTTATTAAGAAATAATTTATTTGTTTTGCCATTTTCTAAATTAACTCATCAAAGCTGGCTAGAGCCACCAATCGGCACTCCTGATCAGCAGGAGATAAGATTATGGCTGGGCTCATACAATTCTACCCCTGAGCAAAGAAACCTGCAGTTGCACTTGACCTGCACAGGTGTAGGACTTGAGAAAGTAAGATTTCCACTTGGAGTTTTGAAGTACTAGAGATGATAAGGCTTTGTTGGGAGGCTGAAAGGCCTCTGAGACCCTTTCCACCTCCATCATTCGGTAGAAAAATGCTCTGAAGCCTTGCTACTCGAACTGTGGTCCCTGGATTAGCCACACTGGCATCACCTGGGATCTGATCTGACATGCAGAATCCCAGGCCCCAGCCCAGACCCCCTGTCCCAGAATCTGCCCTGCAACAAGATCCTCAGGAGATTGAAATAAACCCTTACCTAAACGACTCTAATGGTTTACTCTCAAGACACAGTGGCAACTGGAGAAAGATATGATGGGGGAGGTAGGGGCCGTAGGGGAAGATTTTTGTCCACTCTTACATCATTCCATTCAAGGATCTTCCTCTTCCGCCTGCTTCCTCTGCTGTGGAATATAGTAAGAATCCAGGCCCTGCCTCTTTTGTAGGCTTGACCTCACGTTTGTAGGGGGGGTCACTGCGCAGGTGCGTATTGTTTGAAGAGCATCTGAGAGAATGGCCCTGATCTTTGGAGGTCCCTGGGACGCCCTTGGGGACCCAACTCAGAGACAGGAGGATGAGGACCTGGAAGGTTCCGGGCAGCTGTAGGAAAAGCCAAGGTCACTAACAAAGCAGGGCTTCCCCAGCCTCCAGGTGTGGCCTAGCCTCCCTGCGCTGATCACCAGCAGGGCAGGTGGCAGGTGAGTGGAGCTATGTTGGCCCAAGTGGACCTCAGGATTTTGAAGCTGCTGTGTGGAGCCAGGACTCTCTTTGTGTCTGGGCAGGAAGCGGCCACCTTTCTGATACAGCTACTGTGCTATGAGACAGGCTTGCTGTCAGTCCTATTTGTAGCCTATGTTATAGGTGAGACAATGGAGGCTTGGGGAAGCAGCTTGAGCAAGGACATATAGCTAGTGAGTGACAGAGTCAGGGATACAGCTGAAGTGTGTCTGGGTTCTCCCTTGGGGAAGACTTTGAGCAGGTGGTAGGGGAGCCCTCTGGCGTGAGAAAGCAGGAAAGGGCCAAGTTGAGGGGGGAATAGAGGTTCCCACGAGGACACAGATGGGCAGTGGATACCGCAGGGATGCTAACGCTCGATCCTGTGTCTTCCCCATCACAGACGAGAAGTGCTGGCACGCCCACAGTGGGACCCCAACTGGAGGGCCCAGAGCACCAGGCACCCCTCACCTATTTCCCGTGGCCTCAGCCCCTGTCCACATTGCCCACCTCCACTCTGCAGTACCAGCCTCCGGCCCCAGCCCTGCCTGGGCCCCAGTTTGTCCAGCTGCCCATCTCTATCCCTGAGCCAGTCCTTCCGGACATGGAAGACCCCAGGAGAGCCATCAGTTCCCTGACCATCGACAAGCTGCTTTTGGAGGAGGAGGATAGCGACGCCTACGCGCTCAACCACACGCTTTCCGTGGAAGGCTTTTAGGGCTGGCTCCCACCACAGAATCCTGTTCCCTGAAACTGGGGTTTAAAAATGAGCCTGGATTCAGCCTCTGGTTCATGTTTGTTTGGAGTAGCCATTTCATAACTACACTTTCTATGCAAAACTAGAATTGTAGACTTTCCTTCCTTCCTTCCTCCTTTGACCCCTCCCTCCCTCCCTCCTGCTCCCTCCTTTCTTTCCTCCCTTCCTTCCTCTTCCTTTCTCATTTCTTGTTTAATTTCTGTTCTTTTGGGGAGGGAATTATAGGGATATTAGAAATAATATTGATGCCAAGTGGTGACAAATCTGTGGCCCAGGTGCTTTCATTTCTGCCACGTTTCGTTCCTGGAGAAGGTCCCTTCTCTCCAGAGCCCACTGCTTCGTGGGAGCCAGTGGTCCTGCTGAGCCATCTTCAGGCCAGTGATGCCCTGCCCTCTGTCATTTAGAGATGTGTAGGGTGCCCTGCGGGAAGACTGGCCCTGCCAGCACCTCCAAGGGCAGACTTAGTGCCAGAGTCCTTGAGCTGTCAGTTCTCACAGTTGTTCCTTTGTTTGCTGTTCTCAGAGCCAGCCAGATTTACAGTCTAGGCAGCTGAGTCTCAAGGCCTGGGGCTCAGCAAGGTGGTGGGTGGGGGAGAAAAAGGAACATCAGAGAGGGCAGTGGTGGGGTCAGAGGGACAGAGGAGCAATGGGAACACGGCATGTGTATATATGGTGGGGATGGGGTGGGAAAGTTTGGGTTTTCTGGGGAGAGCAGGAAGGCTGAGGAATGGTGGAACGGTTTAGCTCCAGATCACTTGGTTACCAAAGAGGAGAATAAACTTAAGAAAAATATGACTTTAATAGGTGGTTTTGCTGCTCTCCTTGAGGATACTTGCAAGGAAAGACGAACTTTTGTAAATAGGATCATTGCTGTGTCTGACTGCTTCTTCCCATGTCTGGATCCTCTGTGATGCTGTGTGTAGGCCAAGATCTTCAGAAGCCCAGTGGTGACTGGGTCCTTGCTTAGTGCTGTCACATGTACTTCTTTAGTGTCTTAAAAACCTCCATAAGCCATGATTATGTGGAACCAATTCCTCTTCCTCAAGCGCCATCCATGCTGGAGGCTTCTAGAGCCTCAGACAAAAGTACCATTAGCTGTCATTTCAATGTTTATTTTTTTGCTGGAGAAACTTCAGATTTGCAGGAGCCTGAGCACAGTTGTCACCACCAGTGCTTAGCTCCTGACAGTGGTGTGTGCTTTGAGAACTGGCACATCTGTCTGCTAATGACACGACTGCCACTAGTAGGCAGACACAGTAGTTGATGGAATCCACGTAGATGTCATGGACTTTTCTGGGAAATGATCATTTCTTTGACATTGATGGTCAAATAATGGTTTCTTAGCCATTATAAATAAAAACTGGAGAAAGTTGCCTTTTTTTGGATTTTTTCTGCTTTGGATTTATTTTGACTCAAATTGCTCAGTATCTGTCTAAAATCCCAATACAAATATCTTATTTTTATTGACTTAATTTTTAGATTTAAAATCTTAGAAAAGATTTTAGGTATAAATTTACATCTTCATTGGTGGCAGTGATGAAGAGGCAAGGATGAGGAGATCTCAGACTTTGATTAAAAGCCCTGGTTTCCTATAAGAAATACTATGCAAGAGTTTCAGCTTACTATATGAAGATATGAGAGGATGCAAAAGCCACCTCCATAAGGGAGTTTAAGCTGGCAACACCCAGCAAATAAATAAAGTACTTTAAGTATTTGCTAAGATTTAAATGGTGTCTTTTTTCTTCTTATCTTGAGACAAAATGTCTTGGTATTCCCTCTAGAGATCTTCCTGTTTTTTTCTGCTAAGATGGAAACATTTTCAATAAAGATTTGCCCAGACTTTTCTGTGCCGAAGGTGTTTTATTTCTTATCAAATTAATCCCCACCAGCTTGCATCCCATGTCAGGCAGTGTCCTTATAGGAAGGGCTTACACTGGTCTTGTTAATTTTGCAACTTGATCTGCTGCAGGAGAGGATAAAACCAGCCCCACTAGGCCTGCATCCAGTTCTCCTAAGCAGAACACGTGAGGCCAGTAGGCTTGGTCTCCAGGAGAGCAGGGAGCTGAGGAGAGAAAGGAATTCTTTTTAACCCTATTGCTCATCCAGTTATTCTTGTTACGTGAGTAAATTTTTATGATGCTAGGTGTCCAGAGATAAGTTCAACCATTAGCATTTCCATCAGTCAGAGCCCAGGGATACGTAAGACGATGCCGAACACTATGTCCACAAGAGGCCATCTCTTAGACATCACAATGAAATGGAAATTCAAGAAGTCAGCTGGTCCCCTTTAACTCCAGTCCCTGGAGGGAGTAACAGTTTGGAGGGGTCTCCTCTTCCTAGTGGTTTTCTGAGTTACTAAGTGTCTGAGCCCACTGCCTTCCTTATTGTTTTTTATGCTCCACCCTGTTCTGCCATATGTCTTGCTTCCATATTTTTGGAGATAATAGTACGCTCAATTATTTAGCTCACCTTAGATTATCACCACTCTTTTTTTTTTTTTAAATTGTCTATGTAGATCATAATCCAGAAAAAAGACACGGAAAGAAAGGGATTTAAGGGGTTTTCCCCCCAGCTTTATTGATACTCAACTGTAGGGGAAGATCTTTTAAAAATGTACTTTGCGTGACTCACCCTTGTTTGTGATGGAATTGTGAACCACTTGATCAGCAATGTGAAGAGTGTGGCCAGCTCAGTGTAGATTGGTTCTTTACAAGATTCTGATCCATGAGGCTGTCCATTTCCAGTATGAAACAGGGGAGCAAGGAGAAGATGAGCTATGTGGCAAGATGAAGAAGGTGGGCATCTATAAAATGATGAAATCACCGACCAAGTGGCTCAAATCCTTTGAACATTAGTCTACTCTCTTCTCTAGTAGAGGTTTGAAGACATATTCTAAAGCTAAACATGAATTTCTTGAAATCAGAAATCATAGATAACTTATTTTGTAGTAACTTACTTTATTTGTGAGTCAAATACATGGCACTCAACAATTCCTTATTGAATTGAATTAATTTGGGAGATTCTTTTATTACATTCCATTTAGGAAATATTGATACAGATGTTTGCCGCTGATTATAGTGAAGTCTCCTTTATTAGACTTATAGACACATGACGCTTCTTGTTTTTTCTGAATGCTTGGGTACAAATTTCCATAAGCTAGTGTTCTTAATCTGTTTGTCAGTTTTTCCATGTACAGCCATGGCTAATGTGGAAGGGTTAAAAAATTTTTTAATTAAGATTTAAAAAAAATTTTGGTAAGAACACTTAACATGAGGTCTTCCCTCTTAACGTATCCTTAAATACAGAGTACATTACTGTTGTCTATAGGTACAGTGTTGTACATCAGATCTCTAGAACTTCTTCTTATGTAACTTAAATGTCATACCCATTGAGTGGCAGGTTCCTCTAGCCCCTGGCAACCGCCATTCTATTCTTTGCTTCTATGACCTTGACTATTTTAGATACCTGGACTATTTTAGATACCTGGAAAATTTTTAAACAAGCTAAAAAATCCTGCTTCAACTTAAAAAAAAAAAAAGCTGTGAAGACAAGAGAGTTTTTATAGGTGACATGCATTTCAACATTGTCATTAGCAACAGCATCGCATGATGACAGAAACATTCCTAAACATCTAGATGAGGTATCTAAGTGGATCTAAGTGGAATCAAGCAGCACTTGTTCTTCTGTGAATGGCTTATTTCACTTAGCATAATGTCCTCATCGGATAAAGAAAATATGTTATATATGTACAATGGAATATTATTCAGCCTTTAAAAAGGAAATCCTGCAATTTGTGACAACATCGATGAACATTGAGAAGGGTTCATTCATTCAGAGAATATGTGTTATTGAGTGCCAACTCTGGGCTAGGCAGGCATCGTGAATTATTACAGATTTCTGCTTTGAAACAGTTTTCTAGCTCAGTGATCTCCTTTCAGTATGATTGTCCATTCTTATGCATGTATATTTAGTTATTTATAAATTGTATCCCTGAGCTGTTCTATGAATACAACATCTGTTATTAAACAATCACAATAATAGAAACTTAAAAGATGTAGTAAACATAAAATAGATAATATTTAACCATTTATTAATGATATAAAAGGGCTTTTGACCTCATTAACTATAAATAATATTTAGAAGGAGAAACGTTATTGAACATGTCTAAGTGCTTTTAAAAATCTTTGTGATATACAGTTAGATGTGGGTCTAAATTCAGTTGGTTTCAGTACTTGGTTTGAATGGATGTCACGGCTGAAAAAGATACCACACAAAGATATTTAGATCCAAATAAAAATAGTATACCATTGGCAGTGCCAAGTAAATTACAAAAATCCTTTCAGAAGTCCTTCTGTCAATCACACAAAGGTTTTATTTTTAAATTTGGCTAGTAAATTTCCATCTTAGCTGATGTCAACTAGTCTTGCAAACTCATTGAAAGTCTTGCCTTTTTATATTTTTAACACACTGAGTTAAAACCACTCAAATTCTTTATTTGGAAAATTTTTAAACAAGCTAAAAAATCCTACTTCTACTTAAAAAAAAGGTGTGAAGACAAGAGAGTTTTTATAGGTGGCTTACATTTAAACATTGCCATTAGCAACAGTATCGTATAATGACAGAAACATTCCTAAACATCTACTAAACTTCCTCTTTCTAAATGGTTTCCCCATTTCATGAGTTTCTAAAAGCATCATCAAAATGTCATCTTTACCTTGATGGGCCAGATTAAATGTAAATTGTGTTTGTTATTAAAAAAATTCTTCAGGGGTGCTGGCCTCAGGGCCGAGTGGTTAAGTTCACGTGCTCTGCTTTGGCGGCCCAGGGTTTTGACGGTTTGGATCCTGGGCGTGGACACGGCACCGCTCATCAAGCCATGCTGAGGCCACATGCCACAACTAGGAGGACCTACAACTAAAATACACAACTATGTAGTGGGGGAATTTAGGGAGTAAATAAAGCAGAGAAAAAAAAGATTGGCAACAGTTGTTAGCTCAGGTGTCAATCTAAAAAAAAAAAAATTTGGGGGCTGGCCCCGTGGCCGAGCGGTTAAATTCGCGCGCTCCGCTGCAGGCGGCCCGGTGTTTCGTTGGTTCGAATCCTGGGCGCGGACATGACACTGCTCGTCGAACCACGCTGAGGCAGCGTCCCACATACCACAACTAGAAGAACCCACAACAAAGAATATACAACTATGTACCGGGGGGCTTTGGGGAGAAAAAGGAAAAAATAAAATCTTTAAAAAAAAAAAAAATTTTGCAGGTAGCATATTTTGGATAGTCAACTTATCAACTAAAAAAAATCAGCAAATTTACTATTTTAAAAAATCTATAATTCATTTTTAAATCTTTTTTTTCTTTCTTCTTTTCCTCAAAGCCCCACCCCAGTACACAGTTGTATATTCTAGTTGTAGGTCCTTCTGGTTGTGCTCTGTGGGACACCGCCTCAACATGGCCTGATGAGCAGTGCTGGGTCTGCGCCTAGGATCCGAACCAGTGAAACTCTGGGCCAACAAAGCAGAGCACACAAACATAACCACTTGGTCGCTGGGCCGGCCCCTATAATTCATTTTTTTAAAAATATTTTTTATTTTTCCTTTTTCTCCCCAAAGCCCCCAGGCACATAGTTGTATATTATTTGTTTTAGTTGTGGGTCCTTCCAGTTGTGGCATGTGGGACTCTGCCCCGGCACAGCCTGGTGAGCGGTGCCATGTCCGCCCCCAGGATCCAAACCGGCAAAACCCTGGGCTGCTGAAGTGGACCGCAGGAACCCAAACCCTCGGCCACGGGGCCCGCCCCTATAATTCATTTTTAAGTTTGACAGCTCTTCGTAGCCTTTGCCATGAGACAATCAGTGATTCTCTCTGTGGTGTAAAAGAGTCTAATATCGATATAAAGATTGTATCACTGAAAGGTGTTGCGTCCATAATGTCAATCACACTGTAATCATCCGTAAACCTCAGTATGTTACAATGTGATGAAAGTGAATGAACTGAGCCAGGGCACCACCATCATCCCTCCTCCCATGCATAACTTCCTCTTGTCCCTGGGGACACTCTCAGAACCATGGGTCCCACATACCGAGTGGGGCCCCAACATTAGTCCACATTGGGGTGACAATTCATCCTGGTTTGCCTGGGATGGTCCTGGATTTAGCATTGAAAGTCCTGAGTTCCAGGAAATCCTCCAGTCTGCGGCAAACTGGGACATTTGGTCACTCCAGTCCACATATTAAATACAAGTACCTCTTCCGTTCTTTTTGTCTCTTTTTTTCCTTATAAATTAGTAGTTTCTTTCTGTACCCTACAGGATCGTTTCATGCGAAACCTAGGATACATGCACCCCACTTTGGAGCTTGTATTGGAGATGTTTGCTTGCTGGAGTTCTCACTAAAAGCTCCTTTGGGAACCACAGGAGGGAAGCTGGCTCTGGTCTGAAGAACCCTGCCACAAGGTGTGTGAGGTCTAGGAACCTCAGTGGTCCTTCCAGGGAGTGATCCTGGTCTTTCCCATTGAAATAAGAGACGGAGCAGCGTGGAACACATCGTCATTACGTGCTCCCTTAAAACTAAAATCAAGCTCTGGCAAAAGGTTTTTTTTTTTTTTTTTTTTATTCAGCCTGGTCCTAAAGGGACACTTGGATTAACATGACAATGTCAAATCAGCTGGGAAAATCCTAAGAGGAAGCACATTTTTCATAAGGTCAAGGTGCCAGCTTCTTCCACTCAGTTCAGTTAGGTGGGAAACCGTCTAACAGCTGTTCTCCAACTAGACTGCACGTTAGAATCACTTAGGGAATTAAAAAAATTCCTGTGTTCAGATGGAGACTTAGACCAACTAAAATAGAATTGCTGATAGAGAGAACTAGGGGTCAGGAGTTTTTAAAGCTTTGCTCCAAGTGATTCCAATGTGCAGCCACAGCTGAGAGCCAGGGCTCATGTACCCTTCTGCCTCCAGTGGCTTTGGGATTATTGTCATGTCTGAATGCTGAAAAAGAGGTCTCAGATGTAACTTGTGTGTGGCACATAGAACTGATGCTGTTCTGTTTAATTTGAGTTGTTTTCCAATCGAACCAGGCAGCGTTATAGTATTGCATAATCTTTTCCTTAGAGAGGGAAAGCCCAGTGGTCTTAGCTTTAGGAGGACTATAGGAGGACTCTATAGGAGGACTCTAGAGTGGATAGACTCAGTTGAGAAACAGCAGCTAAAGTCATTTTAAATGTCTATTATCTGACACCCGAGAATTTTCTTTTAATGTGTGTAGACCCACAAGCAAATGCAGGAACAAAACATAAAGGGAATAGCAGGGCATTTGGAGTCTTCTCCTCCTTGTCTCACCTGTGTACTTTAAACTTCAGTAATGGATTGACATATTCAAATATTGCATGGGTTGGGCCAGTGGAAAAGATAATGGAGCCAGCAGCTATGGTAGAATCCCACGTTTAAGCCTTTGCTTCTGATCAGCTCGGGGACCTCCCTGAGCAGAGGGCTTCATGACATTCAAGCCACACCAAACTGTAAAGAATGAACCATGTAGGACTAAAAAATCTGCTTATCCCAATGATAAGGTATAACTAAGCTTTGACTAATGTCCCTTTTTGATGTCTTAGAATTCTACCTATTTCAGTGGAGACAGATTTTGGCATCTGCAGTGATTCAGGAGGACCTGAGAAAGCAGAGGACTCAGAGCCCGGGAGCCTAAGGAAGGTTGTCACTAACTTCTGGTAAACGAGAATGGAGACTTTGCTTCATTTACCACAGGCAATAAATAGCATTTATGTGCTGGGTACTGTGCTACCCGTATTCAAAGAAAAGTCAGGCATAGCCCTTATCACAAGAAACTCAGAGTTAGTGGAGCAAATGAAGGTTATAATATGGTTAAATAAGAAGAGTGGTAAATACAGACACAGGTGCTTTATGTATCTCACGTTGACTAATGAAGATGTTACCAGTATCTCATTTAATCCTCACAAAAAGCAGACAAGGAATGTGCCATTTTAATTCCCATTTATAGAGAGGTGAAACAGACTTAAAGAGGTTAAGTAACCTGTCCAAATTCACATAGTCAGTAAATGTCCATGCGGGGTTCAAACCCAGCATGTTCAATGTCCTCTCTTTTAATCATTTTGTCGTACAGCCAACGTTATCGGTGACATCTGGATGGCTTCTACTTTTATTTTAAAAGGCTTAACCCCAGTTCACATCAATTCATCACGCAAGTATTTATTGTCTACCCTGTGCCAGACACTATGGCTGAAGATAACTGGATGGCTGGAACGTCCCCACCTGGAGTACCCTAGATTGCAGTAACTCAAGGGTGTACATATTGGGAGAATCCATTCCAAAGGGAGCAGAGAGGGAGAGGTGGATGTGAAGGTTTCATGGCTGTGCCCGAGGATACCCAGTCAGCCCTGGATCCAGAACGAATGTTCAGAGAGAAGGGTGACATTTTAGACCAGCCTGCTGGTTGCTCTGTGACCCTGAGATCTAGAATCTAGATGGTTAGGGTATTTCCCTTCAAAGTCATGTATGCTCTCTGGAAGCCCCATGGTATCCTAAACTTTCATCTCACAGTGCTGATTATCTATATGCTAATTTCAAACACTGTGGTTTTTGCTACTAAATGAGGTAATGTCATTTTGGACCTGCAGTATACACACAGTATAGATAGATAAATGAGTGGACATCCATATACATAACTAGATATATTTAACGGATTACACAGATTGTAGCTGGGATCTTGCCTTGTTGTAGTTTTGTGTTCTCCATGAAACTTAGTCCTTCAATTGATCTATATCCAGTGGGTGGCTCCACAGAGGCAGCAACATGGCTGTGTGCAGAGGCTGTTTTTCAGGTGTCTGGATCTTGAAAGTTGCCCTTAAGATTTTGAGCCTGCCATGCCACCTGTGGGCCAGAATTTTTTTTTCTTTATCAGTCAAAGGGAGTATCATTTGCCTATTTCTTAAGGGTGAGAAATTTTGAAGATTGGTAGATTGTGGTTGCAAAGTACTCCATGCAAGCTGAAGCCTGGGTGCTTTCAGAAATCAAGGGACACGATGGTGGTATCTTTATGTCCGTGGTGCTCCTTTTTGCATTTCTTTTAATATATTGTTCACCCATTCAACAAATGCTTCAGTGAGGCCAGCTCTACAATGCAATTCGGACACCATCTACCCCGATAACATCAGATTCCACAGAATAAGAGCTTAATCCCACGAGACTGCTCCACCTACTTCAGATGCCAATCACAAAGCCAGGTTGTCATCTGTGCTTCTGACCAGCTGGCTATAGATTGGAGGTTTCAAGGATGTCGTCCTTGGGTTCAATTAATTTGCTAGAGCAGCTCTCAGAACTCAGAGAAATATTTTACTTAGCCAGGTGGAAGAGACTCAGGACAAAGTACGGGGAAAGGGTGCAGAGCTTCCGTGCTCTCTCCCAGTGAACCAGTCTCCCCAAATCTCCACATGTACACCAATCAGAAAGCTCTCTGAAGCCCATTCTTTCGGGGTTTTATGGAGGCTTTAGTACACAGGCATGGTTGGTTAAACCATTGGCCATTGGCAGTGGAATCAACCTCTAGCCCCTCCCCACCCCCAGAAAGTTTCAGGGTACTTGGGTGAGGGGGGCTGAAAGCTCCAACCCTCCAATCAAATGGTTGGTTCCCCTGGCAACCAGCCCCCATCCTTTGGTTACCTAGGGGCTTTCCTAAATCACCTCATTAACATAACAAAAGACATCTTTACCATTCTCAACACTTAGGAAATTCCAAAGGTTTTAGGAGTTCTTTGCCAGGAACTGGATGAAGACCAAACATATATTTCTTATAAATCACAGTAGCACATTGAGCAGCTACTATGTCCCGCCATGGTGCTGGGACATTTTACAAATAAAAAATTGTTGTCTTACTTCTTTGTTTCCTGACATATTTAACGTAAATCAGAATATTTAAGGGGCTGAAATTAAATGTATTACATATTTTTGTCAATTTCAACACAAAATTCTGTTCTGCTAAATTATTCATTAGAGCCTCCTAATTTGTAGATTTGGTTAAAAATGTCTGTCAGAGGGAAAGGAAGATGTGATCAATATGAAGTTTTTGCAGAGAGAATTCAAAATAGGTATTTCTCTTTATTCTGAAAGGGATTCTCTTTTGTCTTTCCAAATGACTTAGACTTTCATATCCATGTTCCCTGCCCCCTCTCTTTTTTTTTTGGTGGGGAAGATTCCCCTTGAGCTAACATCTGTGGCCAATGTTCCTCTTTCTTTTTTTTGTGCTTGAGGAAGACTAGCCCTGAGCTAATATCCATGCCAGTCTTCCTGTATTTTGTATGTGGGACACTTCCACAGCATGGCTGATGAGTGGAGTAAGTCCATGCTGGGATTGGAACTCACGAACCCCGAGACTTGGGGTGCACCGAACTTGAACCATTTGGCCACTGGGTCAGCCCCCTCTATGTTTCCCCTTTTACACAGAAGTCTGAAAGCCATTTTACTAAACAGAAATAGCATAATCCTTTCTGCAGAAGCTGATAAAGGGTCCAAGGGCTTTGAGGGGTAAAGATGCACTAAAAATGCCTAAGTGCCGTGGCAGACTTGGATTTCTAGAGGTGCGCTTTCTTTCCTCCTAGGGAAGTAAGTCAGGATGAAGATTTCTCAGGGTTGCAGAATTTGGCCCCGTTCACCTCTGGGAACAGTGACTCTGCTCTATGTACTTGCGGACAAAGAGGCAGACAGGAGATCCTCGTGATATTAAAGGGGCTTTTCAGCTGACCTGCCAGCTCACCGCAGTGACTCAGTATCAACTCACAGGGACGAGTTCAGACCGCTATGCCTTCACTGCTGTGTTCTATGTCCAAGTCTTGATTAGACGCACTTTTGAAATGGAATAACAAGCTCGTCCACGTATCAAAACGATTGCTACCTCATCTGAGGCAGTGGAGCGTAGTGGAAAGAATGGTTTGGAGCAGGCAAAACCAGGCTTGAATGGGGATAAATATAAGATAAAATAATTAAAGTGCCCACTGTAATGTCTGGTATATCACGAGCCTTCTATAAATGTTAGCTCCTCTTAAGTAGACGGTTAGAAGGTCTTCTTGCATCTTAAACTTTTAAAATTTAAAAACAGATCACAAGCGTGCTAGAAACACTTTATAAACAAAATTTAAAGGCATGTGAGCTTTTTATAGTTGATATTAAAATAAAATCTCCTGGCTGCAAAATAATTTACCTTCCTATTTACAGTAGTCATTTTTTTCTAATCAGTTTTAGGTCTAAAATAAGAGTGTCTTTTATATACTTAAATAATGTAGTTGTCATAAACGTTATCATACTAGTAACCACAATTATTAAAATTAGCATGTACACAAAGACTTACTGAAAGCCCTGCGTGTCGTTCTTCTGGGAAACTTCAGTGCAATGACGTGGGTTTATGAGAAGCCCGCGTGGTGGATAACCCACCCGTGGCGCAGGTGGGCTGGTGGGCTGGAAGAAAGAGGCACATCGACCAAGGGCTGAATTCCTCGGGGTTATGCCCTGAGCTTACCAGGGAGAGGTTTGATATTTCATATCAGTGTGACTTTTGTTTTTCTCTTCATCATTTTATTATTAAAATTTTAAAACGCACAAATTTAAATTTTTAAAAATTTAAAAAATTTAAAAATTTAAAATTCCACAAAAATTTAAAGAATTAGACAGCAAATTGTAGCATAGACTCGCCACCTAGGTACTACAATTAACATTTATCTCTAGTTTATCATAAACTTATCTAATCTGTCTATTTCTCCCTCAATCTGTCTTATATTTAGATACATTTCAAAGTGAGCTGCAGACAATAGTACATTCAACTCTAGATACTTCAGGATGCGTATATTAAATTGCTATTAGATTAGGTTTCTTGTTTTTTATTGCCAAGTCAAATTTACATACAGTGAAACAGAAATTCAATGAGTACACCTATGTAACTCAAATCTACATCAAGATACAAAATGTTGCTATCGACCCCCAGATTTCACCATGCCCTTTCTCAGTCAACCTCCACCTTCACCTCCTTAGAGGTAACCACCAATTTTTTTTTCACCATAGATGAGGGTTGCCTGTTGTAGAGTTAGCATGAATGGAATCACACAGTGTACACCTTCTTGTGTAACTCTTCTTTCACTCAGCATAATTTTTTTAAATATTCATCCATATTGTTGCATACGTAGGTAGTTTGTTCCTTTTGATTGCTGAGTAGTATGTCATTGCATGAATATACCACAGTTTGTGTATCCATTTTCTTTCTTTCTTTCTTTTTTTGAGGAAGACTAGCCCTGAGCTAACATCTACCACCAATCCTCCTGTTTTTGCTTTATATGTGGAGTGCCTACCACAGCCATGTCCGAATCAGCGAACCCCGGGCCACCGAAGCGGAACATGTGAACTTAACCACTGTGCCACCAGGGCCGCCCCTCCATTTTCTTGTTGATTGACACCTGGGCTATTTCCAGTTTGGGGCTGTTATGAATACAGTTGCTAAGAACATTCTTGTACTGGTTGGTTTACTTTGTGAGTGCGTACCTATGTTTTTATTTATCTTGAGTAAATACTTAAGAATGAAACTACTGGATCATACAGTAGGTATATATTTAGTTTTATAAGAAAACTGCTGGATCTTTTTCCAAAGTGGTTGTGTCATTTTACACTCCCATCAAAAAACATTGAGAGTTCCTGTTACTCCACATCCTTGCCAACATTTGGTGTATCTCACTTTGATGTTAATTTGCATTTCTTTGATGACTAATGATGTTGGGCACTTTGACCTACACTTATTTATTGTTCATTTATCTTCCTTTGTGAAATATCTGTTCAAATCTCTTGCCCATTTTTCATAGAGTAATTTGTCTCTTTTTTATTGAATTATAGGAGTTCTTTATATATTCTGAATACAATTTTTTTGGTCAGATATATGTTTTGTGATTGTTTTTCTCCAGGTTGCAGCTTGTCTGTTCACTTTTATAATAGTGTCTTATGATGAAGATTAGCTTTTAAATTTGATGCAGAACAATTCATCATTTTTTTTCTTTTATAGGTGTTTATATCTGTGTCCTAGCTAAGAAATCTTTGCCTACCACCCAAGTTGTGAAGACATTATCCTATTTTCTTCGAGAAGCTTGGTAGTTTTATGTTTTCCATTGAAATCAAAGATTATTTTTTGGTGTGGTATGAGATAGGAGTCAAGGTTCTTTGTTCTTTTTTCCTACATGGACATTCAGTTTTTCTAATACATTTGTTGAAAAACCTTTCCTTTTGCCATTAGATTGGATTTCTCCCAATTAAATGATTATATAAGTATAGTTCTATTTCTGGACTTTCTTTTCGGATCTGTTGATACGTTTATCTATTCGTATGCCAGTACCATACTGCTTTAATTAATGTAGTTTTATAGTAAACCTTGAAATCAAATATCTAAGTCCTCCAAGTTTGTTCTCCTTTTTTCAAGAGTGTTTGTAAATTTAGGTCCTTATCATTTCCAGGTAAATTTTAGAATCAGCTTGTCAATTCCTATAAAAAAGACCTGGTGAAATTATGATTGGGATTGCACTAAATTTGTGGATCAATTTGTAGATAATTGGCATCTTAAAACATTGCATTTCAAATCCATGAGCATGATATATTTCTTCATATATTTAGATCTTTTAAAATTTTTCTTGGTAATGCTTTGTAGTTTTCAGTGTACAAGTCCTACATGTTTTAAAAGTTTATTCAGAAGTATTTTATGTTTTTGATGTTATTATGAAAGAAATATTTTAAAATTTCACTTTTTCTTTTCTTTTTTTTGCTGAAGAAGATTTGCCCTGAGCTAATATTTGTTGCCAATCTTCCTCTATTTTGTATGTGAGCCACTGTCACAGCATGGCCACTGATAGATGAGTGGTGTTAAGTCTGCTCCTGGGAACTGAACCTGGGCCGCTGAAGCAGAGCACGCCAAACTTAACCACTAGGCCACCAGGGCTGGCCCTAAATTTCGTTTTATAATTGCTGCTAGTATATACAAATACAACTAATATTTGTGGATTGACCTTGTATCCTGCAATCTTGCTAAACTCATTTATTTGTCCAAGTAGTTATTTTTTTGTAGATTCCTTAGGATTTCCTATGTAAGCATTCATGTCTACACAGAAGTTTTACTCCTTCCCTTTCAATCTGTTTGGATTATTTCTATTTCTTGTTTTTTCTTGCATTGGTTAGGACCCAGTAAAATGTTGAATAAAATTGGTGAGAGGCGGCAGCTTCCTTGCCTCATACCCCATCTTTAGGCAGAAACCATTCAATATTTCACCATTATGTGTGGTATTAGTCTAGGTTTTTTTTCTATGGATGCCCTTTATCAGGTTGAGGAAATACACTTTTATTTCTAATTTTCTGAGTTAAAAAAAATCACAGTCATGCTTAGTTTGTCATTTCATTTTTTTTTTTTTTGATCCTTGGAGATAATCTTGCAGTTTTTCTCCTTCATTCTGTCAATATGGTCAACTACACTCATAGGCATTTTTTTGAAAGTTAGATTAACCTTGAATTTCTGGGATAAATCTCACTTGGATATGATGTAATTTTTTTGATAAAAACTGTTCCTCTATATTCATGAGGGCTATTTGTAAATTTCTTTTCATGTAGTGTCTTCATTAGGTTTTGGTATCAGGTTATGTTAGCCTCACAAAGTGAATTGGAAAGGGTTTTCTTTCCATTTTCTATAATAGTTTGTGTAGGATTGGTATTAATTTTTCCCTGAAATGTTTGATATAATTTACCAGTGACGTTATCTGCACCTATAGCTTTCTTTGTGGAAATGTTTTTGATGACATATTTAATTAGGGTTCCTCAACTGTGGCACTATTGACGTTTTAACCGGACAGTTCTTTGCTGTGGGAGGCTGTCCCACGCATCGCAGGATGTTTAGCATCAGCCCTGGCCTCCAGCCCCTAGACGCTAGTCATTCTCCCTCATGTTGCTGTGACATCCAAAATTGCCAAACGTCCCCTGGGGAACAAAGTCACTCCTGGCTGAGAATTATATTTGATATATACTTAATATATGTCCTAAGGTCATGATTTTTCTTTTAATACCTTTTCTAATATACATATTTAAATCTATAAATTTCCTTTTGACACTATCTTAGCTGCATTCCACAAATTTTGATATATTGTATTTTCATTATCATTTGCCTAGGAATATTTTCTAATTTCCCATGTGACTTCTTCTTTGGCCCATGGGTTATTTAAATGTGTTTTTAAAAACTTTCCAAATATTTTGGCATTTTCTAGATATCATAGTATTACTGGTTTGCAATTTAATTCCATTGTGACAGAATATACTCTGTAAGATTACAATCTTTTGATGCATATTGAGTCTCATTTTATGGACCAACATTTGGTTTTTCTTGGTGGGCATACCATGTTCTCTTGGGGAAAAAAAAGCAAATTTGATAACTGTTGGATGTAGTGTTCCATAAACATTAATTTGGTTAAGGTGGTTGATAGTGTTGTTAAGGTCTTCTATGTATTTACTTATTATTTTTCTCTAGTTATTCTATTAATTTCTGAAAGAGGGGTAATAAAATCTAACAAAGATTGTGAGTTTATTTCTCCATTTAATCCTCTTGACTTTTGATTCATGTGTTTTGAATCTCTGTTATTAGGTACATATACATTTACAATTGTTACGCCTTCCTTACAAATAGATCCTTTTATCACTGTGAAATGTCCCTCTTTATCTCTGACCATACTGTTTGTTTTGAAGTCTACTTTATTTGTTAACGTAGCCGTTATATATAGCTTATGCTTACTGTTTGCTCGGCGGTATTGGTGTTCCTTTGTAAGTAGAAAAAATACTATAATATTTTATATTTATAGTGCATTATTTATGAAGAGATTTAGCTTCTGTGCTCTCCTCTGATCTCCACAACGATCTTAAAGGAAAATGATGCTATTATCTCCATTTTATAGAGATGAAACTGAGCCGCAGGACTTAAGTGACATTTCCAAGAGCACAGTGGTTAGTGAGGACCAGAGCCCGGTTTCTGTCTTACCTCAATGCTTGGCTCTTGGCCATTAGGATATACTGTTCTTCATAGATTAGGTGGAAGAAGAATTGGAGGGATCCAGCATGGTCTGTCAAGGGAAAAGTGAGGACAAATGTAGGAAGTGTATGTGGAGAAGGTGGTTCATTTTCTATCATCTAAAGACATGGATGCTCACAGTTCCTCTCCAGGGCTCAAGACTGACTCTAGAGAAAAATCTTTTGCTTATAAAGATGGTGAGACATTGTCACCATAGGGCGAATGGAATCATCAAGATCTCTGAGTATCAGAGGAGAGGCTGGGCTGTGAACATCACTATCACAACACACACCTGATGAACAGCAGTTATTTGTCTTCATTATGTTATATGTAGTACAATTTAGCCTGGAGGCAGAGGGATGGATAAGATGATCACTGTTTGGCTGCCAGCCCTAAGATTCCATGAGTCCTTCTCATGGAAGCCACAAAGAAGCTGATGTCTCAAGATGCCACTCACCTGGGGAAACTGATCTTGCCTGAAGGAGCCCTACTTTGCTTCTCATCGGGCAGTCTAAGCCCCAGGTGGCTAAGCTGTTGGTCCTCCTGGGGCTTGGCCACTCCAGCTGGATCCGGGAGCTCCACTATGCAAATACCAATTACGAGTTTGTATTTGTGCTGACCTCATCTTTTGCTTTTAAACCTCCAATGCCCCCCAGAAGGGAATCTGTCTAGGGAATTTGGATAATAGTTTTTGGTTGGTTGGTTGTTTTTTATTTGTTTTTTGTTCAAGTGGTGAATTTTATAACTCATAGACATGAACTTGTGATTGTATTAAATGTTCCCAGCTTTGTTACAGTGATTTTTCTAACAAAAAATACTCTTTCGGGGCTGGCCCAGTGGTGCAGTGGTTAAGTGTGCATGTTCCGCTTCAGCAGCCCGGGGATTGCTGATTCGGATCCTGGGTGCGGACATGGCACCGCTTGGTAAGTCATGCTGTGGCAGGCATCCCACATATAAAGTAGAGGAAGATGGGCACGATGTTAGCTCAGGGCCAGTCTTCCTCAGCAAAAAGGAAGATTGGCAGCAGTTAGCTCAGGGCTAATCTTCCTCAAACAAAACCCCAAAAACAACTCTTTGCCTTTGTTTGCCACCTAGTCCATGTTGCTTCAATCGCTTGCTGTTTCTGAAAGAAGCTGTGAACCATCCTGCTTCTGTGTCCTTGACATTCCCTTCCTCTCCTGTGGACTCACCTCCAATGCTCAGTTCCAATACCACCTTCTCTGAGAGACCCTCACCATCTGGTCAGAGGTAGTCAATGACTCTGAGCTCCCAAGGCCCACTGAAGGAATTCTCCTACCTCTAGTGAGCCCCAAGGATCCCCTGGAGGAAATGCATTCCCCTTCAGGAGGTATGAGGACACTGGGATTGGACTTCAAACTCACTGTAAAGACAAACCCGCTGGATGAGTTTTGTGCCTGTCACACCAGCCCTGAGCTGTCACCCTCTGCTCATCAAGTGGTCATGTCCTGAGAAACGTCTTTGAACTGATCAGCGGTGTCTATTTTCACTCTATAGCTGGATGGAAAGGGTTAAGCAGTTAGGCAATCCCCCTGTGGCTTGGTAATTTCTGGAGAATCCTGGCACAAGTAATTTGCATAATGCAGACTTATCTCTTGGATAATACAGTGCCCTGCAATCCCAATGCAAATGAACTCCAGTTGTATTAACCTCTCAGGCTTGGGGGCTGTTTTTGACCATTCCTGGGAGCCCTTGCAGGAGATCACCCTTGCCCTCTCTAGCCACAAGGACAGCAACAGTGCAGACAGCACTTCCTATGTCTGGGGTGAGAATTCTCCTGGAGGTGACTCTCACCAACGTCTCACAGTAACTTCAGCAGTCTGGCTCTATGACTCACTGACAGCATGACCTAAGAGGTCAGACAGATCTACTTTCAAATTCTGGTTCTATCACTTAGTGGCCATGTGACTAAGGACAACTTGCTTGGTAGACCTCTACCCTAACTTCTCCACCTGTAAAATGGGTCCTCAAAGGGTTGCCATGGAGATTAGATAAGATAATATAGTATATGCCAAGCACTTAGCCTAGAGCCTGGCGTCTTGAGTGATTGGTGGCTGGGGTGACAATGAAGAAGACAACGTGATCTCTCAGAGATTCCTCTCTGAAGCCTATGGGATCTGATGCCAAAACATTCTCCTTTGAACAGAAGACCATCTGCAGTGTTCTAGAGACATGTGGTCCCCTCTCAGTGAACTCTGGAACTCCATCAGGGGGTGACCAGTGGCCCCTCCCTTATGGGAATCCCCATCCCCTTAGGTAGTCTGCCACTTGTCGAGAGATGGAAGGGAGTAAGCGATGACACTGAATCAGAGATCCTATCAGAAAAGTCTAAGGACACTGTGCACGCAGGAAACTGAGTCCTGTGCATTTGTGTTCTGATCAGATTCACATCTCTGCTAGGGGGAGCAGAAACCTCTGGCTCATATCTGCAGAGCAGGGCCCCCACCTGAGGCAGTTACAAGAGCCAACCTTCTGAGTATCTGCCCCTCCATATCTGTCGTGATCCTGCCATCATAAGCCCTCCTTGCGAGGAAGACCCTGACTGCCTCTGTCAACAAGGAGACTTAGAGTGTGGGGTCACCCTCTCTTCATCTCCAGGGAGATAGTCATATTCTAATCCTGTCCCTTTAGCTGGGGGAGTGGAGAGGACAGGGGTCTTGAGCAGGGACCCAGGATGTTCCCAGAGAAGACACACTGAAGAGGCCAGGGTCCTGGATAGCACAGAACAGTCTGAAGGACCCATGTGATGAGGAGAACTGGGCAAGCTGGGCTGGAGGATAACATCTGCCCCTTCACAACTTCGCTTTGGCTGGTCTTTCCTCTAGGTCACGGACTCTTAGATCCCCCCAGACCAGCAGACCCCACTGAGCCCTGGGTTTGAAGGGCCTGGATTTGGTCAGCAGCCTCAGGCACAGGGATCAGCTCCCAGCCTCCTATCCCTCCCAATCCCCATTCCCCCCACCCCTGCAAGGTAACCTGCTGGTGGAAAGTTAATGAGTGATCTATTGAATCCCACAGGTGAGATGCCTGCTCTTTACTCCCAAAACGCAGATGGCTGAAGGAGACTTTATTTTAGGGTTTAACTATTTGAAAAACTTATTTTGCTGAGGAGTATGGGTCTGGATTTTATGTATCTTAGAGCAGTTTCTTTGCAGAGATGACTCATGAGGGACTCTCGGGCATATGGTGTGGGAGATCGATTCGGCCTTGCGCAGCTTCTCAGGGACCAGGCTTCCCAGGAGTCAAGATAAGGCAGGTAGAGCTCTTGTCAATATTTAATCAGGATACACAGGAGTCGGCTCTGTAAAGGCAACACTCAGGGCTGTGTTTGTAAACTCTGACTAGTTGCCAAGGGAAGTATTAGTTCCTGCCACGTTTGAAGGGCAAGATTACAGAGTTCTTTTTTTCCAAAGTCAGTCGCAGGAATTCAGATGAATACACTGTGCTGTGTGACACCCCCCAGACCCTTACATCTTTAATAGCCCTGCTGGGGTTCTGTGTCTGTGCTGGTAGGGCGAGAGCCTGCAGCTCTAGCCCCCACTTTTTGAGAAAAGGCCCCCTGTCCTCCTGACTGGACCTTCCCAGGCCCCCTCCTCATTGCCCTGACCTACTCTGTCCACCTTCTCTGCTCAGCCAGTGCTGAGCAGGTCAACTGAGCAATGGCCTTACAGGAAGGAAGAAATTCTATCTTTAAGTCTTTGTATTTGCCCCTTATTATTTCCAGATGACTCATCCTAGGGATTTGGTCTCCCTGGGGTGAATTCCTGCCCTCAGAGCTAAGGGGCTCCTCCACGTTGGGGGTGTTAGTTGCTTTGGGGCTGAACCGTGTGTCCTGGCCTGGCTTCCATAACATTCTCTGATCTCAACAGACAAGTCCTACCCACCTTGTCCTCTACCCAGCTCTCCTTTGGATATCACTTGCCCTTTCATTTCTTCTCCCATGGTGTGTGTGTGTGCATATGTGTAGGGTTTGGGGCAGTGCATGAGCTCTTGATATTTCCCTGATGGAAATCCTGGAGTTGCGACGGGATATTTAGTACTCCCCAACAGATCTCTTCCAGCTCCATGGCATAAATCACAGTTTCTCACAGCTCTTTAGGAGCAATAAAAGTTGCCAACAGTTATTGATTGCTATTCACGCTCTAGATAGAGGGTTAAGCACTTTATCCATTAGCTCATTTAATTCCTCGCTGCATCCTCTGAGCTAAGTGTTATTATCAACTTCATTTTATAGATGAGGCGAAAGAGACACAGAGAGGTTAAATAACTTATTTAAAGCCACACAGATATTAAGTGATCAAGCCAAGATGGAAGCCAAGATCTGCCTGAGTCTACACTGCATTCTTTGCCATCATATGCTAGCATTTCTCTAATGTAAAGAAATAAAACAACCTTATTTTAAATTTATTATAATTGCACAAGTAACACATGAATACACTATTCTTGTGAAAAAATTAAAACTGCTCAGACAAAGTTGGAATGCCCTTTGATCAACATCCTCTTTTTTTGCCCCTTTTCCTCATTCAATGGGTAATTATTCTCAGTTTGGTTAATATACTTTCAGACCTTTTCCTACATATTTACATATCTGTAAATATATGCGTAGAAAATGTGAGAATCATTTGCTGTTCAGCAATACATGGAATCATGCTGATAAGCATCATTCTGTAGCTGCTTCTTTCACTTCACAATATATCTTGACTCTCTTTCCATGTACGTGTAAACAGATTCATTCATTCCTGTCTACCACTGCCTAGAATTTCATATTATGGGTATATACTATAGTTTTCTAGATTTTATTTTTCATTCTCCAATTGGTGAACATTTGAGTTGTTATCAAATTTCCATTATCGCAATGTTTCCACCAAGACCCTTGAACATAGCTCCCTGTGCACTTTTGTGAGTGTTTTTCTAGAGCAGAGGAAGTAGAATTGCTGTGTGATAGAGTATGCAAATTTTAATAGATATGGACAAATGATCCTTCAAAGTGGCCATGCCAATAAAAAACTTTTTAACAATTGTTACACACATGTTGGGGAAAGATACCATCTCTCTAGGAAGGATGGCACAAGAGAAAATGGGCTTAATCAGCAGTAGGACACACACACAGGCAGCAGGCAGCGAGTAATGGGAGTTGTGGCTTCACAGCCTTCTGGCTGGGCAGGTGCCAATCTCTCTGAGCCTCAGTGTTCACATCAGCAAAGTGGAGACAACAATCTCACTAACTCAGAGGGCTATCGTGAGGATTAACTGAGATGATACAGGAAAGGCTCACAGCATGTGACCATGTGCATACAAAGCACTTGATGACAGTTATCATTAGCTACACGGGAAGGAAGTCAAGACAGGGAATGTTCAGGGCTGCCTTTCCTGGAAAATCTTTAGGGACAGTAAGTCCACATCTGGGTTGGACCCGGATGCTGTCCTCTAGAAGCAGAAGACTGGATGACAGGGCACTGATGTCCAGCCAAGATAAAAGCAGAGCTAGAAGTCAAAAGCCAGGACCTGGATTTTGACAGGCCAGCCTAGGAGAGGTAGAAGGCTATACAGCATGCACGTTCATTACCTTTTAATGAAAATTGCAAATTCACAAGAAATGCTTTTGATATTTTTGCTTTTGAAATAGCCTAACTTTTTAGCTCTAACGTCTTTAACATTCTGTGTGGCAATTTCGCAGGATTTTAGGCCATCAAGGCAATGCCAGTACAGTAGCAGTGCTTTCATTTGGTTTTATTTTCCTATCAGCATAGCATAGCCATCTTGGCTTTGATCTTCACTTGATGTGAGGAACCTTGAAAAAATTGTGGAACTGGTTTAAGTCCCAAACCTTGTAAAAACTGGATGATATAATATCAATAAGAAGGCTAATGCTGAGGCTGGCCCTGTGGCCAGGTGGTTAGGTTCGCCTGCTCTGCTTTGGTGCTCCGGGGCTCACCGCCTCGGATCCTGGGCGCAGACCTACACACAGCTCATCAAGCCACGCCGTGGCAGTGTCCCACATGGCAGAACTAGAATGGCTTACAACGAGGATATGCAACTGTGTACTGGGGCTTTAGGGAAAAAAAAAAATAAAAAGAGGAAGATTAGCAACAGACGTTAGCTCAGGGCTCATCTTCCTCACCAAAAAGTATACCTTAAAGGGGCTGGCCCCGTGGCCGAGTGGTTAAGTTCGCGCGCTCCGCTGCAGGCGGCCCAGTGTTTCGTTAGTTCGAATCCTGGGCGCGGACATGGCACTGCTCATCAAACCACGCTGAGGCAGCGTCCCACATGCCACAACTAGAAGGACACACAACGAAGAATACACAACTATGTACCGGAGGGCTTTGGGGAGAAAAAGGAAAAAATAAAATCTTTAAAAAAAAAAAAAAAAAAAGTATACCTTAAAAAAAAAAGAAGAAAAGAAAAGCTAACACTTATGGAACATTTAAAATGTACCAGATATTGTGCTAATTAATCACTTTAGGTGTGCTACTAGGTTAGTATCTAATTTAATGTGCACAATAAGTAGAAGTAGGTGGTAGTCCTGGGAGGCAAATCTGGGTTCAGATCCGCTAGCAGTGTGGTCTTGGGCAAGAGACCTAGTGTCTCTATGGCTCAGAAAGTTTTGTTGAGAAGGGTAGTGGACTGATATACAAGACTCTAGAAACAGCCCATGGGCTCTCCGCATGAGAGGGCCCCTCCCTGACCATGATGGGAGGAAGGAGGGGAACAAGTACCAGACTCAGGGTAGAATGCCCCCCATTGGGTACCACTCTAGTTGTAGGACTGAGGTGGGCCTGGAAGCTGGGGAGGCAAAGCCCTCGTGTCAACCTAGGCAAATATAACCGCGAAAGCGGCAACTGACGCCAAGTGCCAGGCTGGGCCCAGCTCTCCTGAGGAGTGGCCTTCTTTTGGGCCTGGTGGATGAGACCAGTGTTGGCAATCCTTGGCTTGAGAGGAAGCAAAGGGGGTCATACATTCCTGACCTGCTTCTTGGAAGTCTTCATGGTGATCTGATACTGGCATGGCAGATTGGGTCTGGAATCAGAGCTCTTGAATCCTTACGAACTTCTTAAAACCACCATCTCCCCATCTCCATCCTTCCCCACGCCCAACTCCATTGTGCCAAAAGATTGCCCAAGGCCTAGTCCATCTTTTTCTAGCTTCTAAACCCTGCTGAAACCCAAGATGGGAATTCCACAGGAGGGACAGTACATTAACATCTTGGCATCTTGGAGCTCATCAGAGCTGGTTTTCTGTCACATGGGAATGCTGAGAACAGGGCAGTGAGAGAGTGGGACACCAGAGAGGTAAGTTTTGATGGTAGAGAGGTTTGGAGACTTGCCCTGGGAGGGCAGGCCTAAGCATGGTGCAAAAGAGAGAGGGAGACAGAGACAGAGAGAGGAGAAGTAAAGAGGTTCTGAAGAAAATCTTCGCACTTGTGACCATCTCTGTCTTGGTGACCTGGTTGTCTCCCCCTTCACCTTGGGACTATGAAGTTTGTTCTCCCTTCTTGGGACGTGACAACTGTCATTCTGTGCTCACCAGGCAGCCTGGAAGGTGGGATGGGAGCACTGTCCTCTCAAGTACCTCTTGGAAACTCTTGTTTCCTGAGAGGGCAGGGTATGGGGAGAGTTGGTCACAGGAAGACAGGTCTCTCTGGGCATCAGATACTCTTTACCTGCAGGAACCTGCTGTCCCCAGTGCCCTTCGACTAGCAGTTGGCACATCACCATCTTTAAAGGGAAACCATTTCTTGTGGGATTTGCTTGGGCCTCAGCTTCCCTCTCCAAAATCAACACAGACAGTTTTCTAGCCAGGGTGTGGGTGATGGAGTGCAGGACGGGGAGCCCTGAGTCTGGAGTGAAGTAGTTGGGTGACCTTGGGCAAGTCTCTTTGCCTGTGGAGTGACAGGCTTGCCAGCTGTAAGGGTGGGAAGTGTCAGCTCGCAGTGCAGGAGGTCGAAGAGCACGGAGCAGTTTTGGCAGAGAAGGTTCGCCTCTTCCTTGGTGAAATTAACAAACATCCTCTTTACACGAAATTGCATCCCTAACAGGTCCTAAAGCAAAGCTAGTGAGTTGGAGGGTCCCATGCAGTGTGAAGAGCTTCTGAGTTTCCAGGTCTCCGTTTTTCCAGGAGTACTCTTCCTAGGGGGACCAACTGTCCCAGTTTGCCCAGGGAGAAGGGAGGGCAAACCAGGACAAGTGGGTTATCTTAACTATTCCCCAAACTCTTTTTCCTGAGGCCTAGGGCAAGACCCTTCTGCCACTTGGTCTCAGGCTGAGTCCAAACCCTGATGTCCTTGGCTCTGACCTACTGGAGTCCAGCAATGGACCCGAGCAACTTGCTTTTCTTTCCCATGATGTCTTACCCTTGGTGTCATTCTCTCCTCTGTGTTTCAGCAATCCCATCCCCCTTACCCACTCTGAGAGTCAGGCAGTCTTGGATTTCAACACTTGGGTGGGTTATTCGACCAATTATTGACATCTGATCAGCACAAAATGACACATATTGCATTCTTATCAGGCGCCAGGCAATATGCTAAGAACTTTACATGTCATAACTCATTATTCCTCACAGCAACTCCATGAGATATCCTTGTTAACTGTATTATCAGGCATTATTATTATCTGTATTAGAGTTCTCCAGAGAAACAGAATCAATAGGATTTGCTATATATATATATATATATATATATATATATATATATATAAAGAGAGAAATATTTTAAGAAATTGGCTCATATGATAAAGCAGGCTGGGAAACCCAAAATCTGCAAAGTGGGCCTGCAGACTGGAGACCAGGAAAGAACTGATGAGTATGGATACTGAGGCACAGAGGGGTGAAGTAACTTGCCCAAGGGCACATAGCAGGAAGAAGAGGAGACAAAATTTGAACCCGGGCAATCTTTTCTTCAGAACCCGTGTCCCAAACTACGATAGTAAATGGTCTTTATAACATAGGGATATTACTGCACTTATTACCTTGCTGAGTTCTTGGAGGATAAAAAGAGATGTGTTCTATTCACAGTGACTGGCAAAGAGGAGACACTCAGTATTTGCTGATTCCCTTCTCCCTTTTCCCTTGTTATTAAAAATGAGGCACGTGGCCACAGACAGGCTGGTGACTGTTACTATTAGACTCAGATCCTTCAGCACTCCTGAGGAAAGGATTTTTAGCCAGGGGAGCAAGTGTCATAGGTGTGTATGCAATGTTGAATGGCTCGCGGAGGTGGAGATGCTGGCCAGGCCGCCTGCATTCCTCTGTGTGTGTTCAAGCCAGACTGGGGCCAAGCCCTCAACAGGCCAGGAGCCTGGAGAGAGATAACAGGGCCTGGAGATGACCTGTAAAGTCCAGAGCCCTGCAGCCAGTAGGGAGATAGGGGTTGGCTGGCTTCAGGGCCCTTTATGAGCCTGCCCTTTGTCCTGGACTGAGGTCTTGGCATGCACCCTGCCCCTGTCTCTGCTGCTAGGCGCCAAGTGTTGTTGCGAGGACATGGAACCCGTCTGATGGTGATCCCTGAGGCCACCTCACCTGGTCCTCCACCCAGTTATCGTTCCATCTGACCTGAGACCCAGCGATTGAGCTGCCCGGCTGTGGTATGTGCAGGAGATGCTTTTGCTGCAGGTCGCTCGTGCTGGCCCCTGTTGGCTTTCGAGGGGAAGCCACCAAGGGCAATGAGGTGAGCTCTGGGCTCAGCAGGCCTAGGCTTAAATCCTGACTCCATTCACTAACTGTGGCATTGGTCAAATCCCATTACCTCTCTACACCTCAGTTTCTTCATCTATAGATTGGGGATAATATGTCTGATCTCTGAGCTGGTGGTTCAGTTCAAGGTGCTCACACATTTCAAAGGGCTTGACATAAAACAAGAGCTCCTTTCTTCTTGTTTCTCCCTGGAATCACTCTTTGTCTGATTAAGACGTTGGTCCTGAGGCCACCTGACAATCTGCTCTGTCTTCCTTGAGTCTACAAGTGTCAAGGAGAGTTCAAAGCACCTTGGGTTGGCCCCATGCTTGGAGCCTGGGCTTAGAGTGACTGACAAAGCCAGGCCAGGCTCCCCGTCCAGCAGTCTTGGGTGGGGAGGCCAGACTTGGCTGAGACCCAGATGGTGGCGACAGTCTCCCTGCAGGAAAAGCACCCCAAACGACTGGGGTGGATTTCTTCTACGGTTATATCTCCTGGGAACGAGTCCTGGCTGGCTTCGATTGATTTTTTTTGGCTTTTAAGTTATAGCACATGGATTTCTGGATTTCACAGCCCTCTAGCCAATATGCAAATGGTTTTAATTTGAGGTGTAACAGACAGGTGGAATTAACACTCAAAAGCCGGCAGTTTCTTGGTAGTTTCTGCCATAAAGCTGATCACTAAAAGCAAAATTATTCTTTCCTGTAGAAATAGTCTGGGTGTCTTTCATCTTGTGGTCCTTTTAGGCTGTGGTATTGAAGAGGAAAACATTTAAGCAGGAAACTCTAAGAAGAAGGAATTTTTTTCACTCCTTTTGGATATGACACATTGTTTTCTTCGTGTGGGTTTAGCAGGAGTAGGTTGGGGGCTGTTGTCTGAGTGACAGTTGGGTCAATCTTGGATCAGAGAGGCAGAGGCCAGGTAACTCTGGGCAGCCCCCCAGAACTTTTTTCCATCCTTCCTTGTCTATTAGTTCTCTTTTCTTTAACTCCTTGTGGGTTTTTTTTCCTAATGGGACACTCTGGTCCAGTAGAAGAGACATTGACTAAATAACTGGGATGAAGATAATGGTTAAAAGCATGAGCTTTAGAGTGGGACTGATGTGGACTCAAATCCTGATTTTTTTCCACTTCCTGTCCTGTGACTATGGGTTCTTCATTTTACCACACTAAGACTTGGTTACCTGTAAAATGGAAATGAAAATAGCACCTGCTTCATTTTGCCAGGATGAAATACATAATTATGTAAATCATACAGTACAGCCAGCATAAGGTTTAAGTCTTTGTTTAATGTATTATCAGCAAACTTAGGAGCTCTAACCCACCAGCAACTGATGAGTCACATTGTGGTTCCAAGCCGTGTGAAGTGCTCCGTGGGGAGGCGAGAGAAAGATGGGTCTTATTTCTTGGCTCTGAGGAACTCTGGGAGGAACAAGACTTACACATGATGAGTTAAACAGATCTAAGCCAGAGTTTCATAAAATGCTCAGTTGAATGAGGCAAATGATAAGAGGAACTGAAATACAGGGAAGAGAGGCCATCATGAGAAGTGAGAAGTTGCCTAGCCTTTACTGAGCACTTACCGTGTACTGGCTTCCGAGGAGTGGACCCTCAATCCTTGCCATGGGAGGTGGACATATTTACCCCTGTTTTATTCACAAAAGGACACAGATGCTCAGAGACATGTAATAACCAGTCCAAGGTCATATAGCTAGAATTGGCTAGAGCTGGCACTGGAATCTGTAGGATGGAGAGCAGGCTCAAGCTGCCCTTGAAAGGGTACAGAGAGGCAGAAGTCAAAGGGGAGCACTGTTCCTAGGTTTGCTGCCTTATGGAGCTATGGAACTGAACCATGCTAGGACAACACTAGGAGTACTGTCTGGGGCAAGAGGAGGCCCCCTTGGGCACCCCACTGGGCTTGTCATGCTTGGCAGGCTGTGGGCATCAGCGTCAGCCAGTCCTGGCAGGTAGAGACCACATACGGCTTCTGCCTTGCCACAGCCCAGCAATGAAACCCGACACGTGTCTTGGCCACACAAGGTGCCAGGTATTTGACTTCTTATCGGGCTGGGCACATTCCATGGCCAAGTGGTCACCTGGGTTGCCTCTGTCAGGGTAGATCCACTTGGGGCTGTGTGTGCATTTGCATTGCTGCCTGCCTTGAGAGTTTTGCATTTTTGAGAGTCCGGCCTGGCTATTGGGGGGCGGGCGTGCTGGGTGTGCTGCCCTGGCTGCTGTCCTTAGCAGCAGGGAGACGGATGGCATCCTGGGACAAGCATGGTTCTGGTGTAAGAGGACCTGGATTTGAATCCCACCCACCTTTCTTCGTTGTATGACCTTGGGCAGGTCACCTCACCTCTCTAGGCCTCAGTTCCTTTTCCATAAATAGGAATGGTAAAAAACGCTTACCTTCAGTTTCATTTTGAATATCAAATATGATAAAGAGCCTGAATCACCTTGCTAGGTGCTCCATAAAATTAATAATCATTATTTTTAACGACCTTAGCTGCTTCTGAAACATAGAGTTCTGAGCTCTAGACTAGTACTCAGAGGAGAGTGGGCAGCGATGAGTACGAGAATGGATCTGAGGCTGCCATGGTATCTTGCTTGTTCAGACTTGGAGGAGCCCTATCTTCAAATCCTAAGCTGTGCGAAGGAATTAGAGCTGAGTTTGAGCTTGTGGAAATGCTGCACTTCACCAGATGCTCAGAAAGGGCTGTGTGGTTGTGATAAAACTTTGCCCCTAAAATGTCTCTCCTGGGCTGAAACTGGGCTTGAGGAGAGTTTCGCTCAAATCTGTTGTCCAGTTAGGAACAATAGCAATCGCGATGTGCAAATGCATGTGTGCGTTTCTCGTCCACGGTAGCCAGGGCTTAGTGGAAAGAGAACACTATGTGTCAGATGCATGCTGCGTTTAAACTGCAGCTTGCTACCGTGTGATGTGGGGCAAGTTCCTTTACTTCGCTCTGCCCCTTTTTCATGTCAGGAGGGCTGTGTTCTTTTACTCCTTTCTTTCCCTTGGCATCTACAAGAGCCCTGTGAAGTTGACGTTATTATGATTATTATTATGGTGAGCAAACAACCCCAGATCACTGAGTGATTTTCCCAAGATCACTTGTCTAAGAAACCTAGAGTGAGAATGAGGTATTACACCAGGATCGAGCCTCATGTGTTGAAAATCTCATCCAGACCCACCCTGGGACCCTCTCGAAGAAGTTCTGGGCCAGGGGTCCAGTTTGAGACCTTGAACTCTTCTTCTGGCTTCCTAACCACTGTGCTTTTCCAGACTAAATTTCTGTTCTCTGGTGATACCAACTGGATATTTGCATAGTGTATCTCTGAGAACAATCTCAGGCCAGAACTCTGACGTTTTATGAGAAGTTGGCTGATTATATGAGGCACCATTAGTCTGCAGCCATGGAGCAGATAGGGTAGACTGACTCTTTCAGGGGGTTGTAAAAATTCTTTGGATGGTTATTGCCAAAAAAGGTCTAAAATGGACTGCAAGGTGTTTCTCCAGAGACATTTTTTGGGAGGGTAGGTCCGGCTTTATGGAGAGTCACTAAAGAATAGTCTAGATGGTCCTGGGGTTTTGATTTTGATCAATTCAGTCTGAAGTCAACTTTAGTCTCGAAAATCAGGTCAACCAGCCTACAGCTCCAACGCCCCAGTCAGGTGAACACAATGAGGGGTCAGGTGAGAGCGTGGAGGGTAGCTCTGGTTAATTCAGGGTTCCCTTCTGAGTTTCAAGAAGTGGAATGACCCCTTAGGGGTGGAAGACCTGTGGATCAAACAAGAATTTTATTTTCCTCCAGCAAATGAAGGAAAATTCACAGTGGTTGGGAAAAAAAGCCACAGAAGCTGTGGCTTTTGTGGATGCAACCTTAGCACTGTTTTCTCCACGTGGCCTTGTCCTTGTTAGCAGGAGCTCGTGGAAGCTGATTGCCGCAAGGCGCCAGGGAGGAAGAGGGGCTGCACAAGGAACTGCACTAGGCCAGGAGGCACAGATTTCTGCAAATCAGGTTGCGGGTGAGTCAGAGACTTCCACTTAATCTTAGCCCGCCCAGCTCCCAGCTTGGAGAGTCAGGTACAATCGCTGATCCACTTGGGACACGAGGTTGGAGAAAGAGAAGCAGGTAATCGCTGCATGAGTCAGGCCCAGAACTGGGGATACAGTGGTGCCATTGGCAGTTCTGGAGACCTCTGACTGGGGCTCCGGAGCTGACTGACCCCTTAGTGTCAACCCTCTACCTCCTGCTGGATACCATTCCCCCAGCATTACAGCTATAAGTGAAAGGACTAGAGGACAAAGAGAACTTATCAAAGTCTTCCTGGCAGAGAAGTTAACCCAATTCTGCCCTTCCCAGTATGACAAGCTGCTAAAATCCATCAGATTTCTCTTTGGGTGTTTCTCTCTTCTTCCTGGCTTATGTGGTAAGATGCTTCCTTTTCCTGGAGGAGTCAGGAAGCATCCCACTGTGGATGTTCTAGCATCCTCATGCTTGTTCTCTTTCTTCTGGATCAGCATTTGTGACATATTCCAGGAATAGAATCCTTACTTTGTTCCTTCTTTTCCTTTCCTCCCCTCATTTTCCTCTTGCTCTCTCTCTTCTTTCCTATAACTTCCTCAGCTCCTTCACTTTCCTCTTCTTCTTCCATCTCTTTCTCCTTCCTTTGTTTATATACATTAATTTTGCTCCCTACCTCTGACAACCTTGCTCCCTTAACAGAACTGTGGGCTCCCTGAGGCCAGGGACCGTGTCCTAAACTTGCATCCCACCTGTCATATGCAGGGATTTTCTTGAAACATTTGTCAGTGTGGTTCTCAGTGAGGCTGTGTGCCCCCTGGCCTGTTACAATGCTGCAGAGACCACGGCTGGAGCACTGCCCTTCCTTCCCAAGCCCTCCTTGGCCACTTTCTTTGGCTGTGGCTCTAGCTACTGCTCGGGCAGCTTTGGTAGCTGATGGTTGCCTGTCTCTGCCCTGGATGGCTCATCCTATCCTCAGTGTCATATCCTCAGCTCCTTGTTTCTGCCACACAGACTCTTTTTCAGCAGAAGATGAGGTCTTGGACATCAACTAGGCAAGTCTGGAGTTCCCCCTTCTCTGCATTTCTTTATGCCTCTGCTGGCAACAAGAATTCTTAGTGGCTGGAAAAGCTAAAAAATATCTGAGCCTTAAGTTTCTGACTCAGCCTGTCTGAAAAAATAATGCAAACAAAATCAAAAACAAATTTGCTGAACTCTATTCGTAGGATTTTATTGCAGACAAGTGTATATCATTATCCAGATGAGAAGGGTGAAATTTTGGCTTTTCGTTACTAGGGACTGCGAACACAAGCAGAGATGCTTGAGAGTGTGGGGTCAAGACGTCTCTACGGAAGGGTTAATTGAAACCTTAAGGTTAAACAATTAATGCCGATGGTGCCCTTGCTACTGGTCAGGCCCCAGGTTAACTGCTGCGTAGACATTCTCATTGAGTCGTCAACCAACCATAGGAGGCCTGCAAGTGTTATTTTTATGCCCATTTTACTCATAAGAAAACTGAGGCTTAGGAAAGGTTAAGTAGTTCAGCCAAGCTAGTGAGCCTCGGGATTCAAACCTGGGATGACTCTGGGGCTCTTAGCCCCTGTGTTACACTACCTCCCAAAAGAAAAATATAGTGGCAAAGATTGGAAAGCTCTCAGGAATCAGGTCCTGGAATGAGGCAATCCAATTTAGAACGAACTCTCAGATTAACAAATCATCACAAGAGGATTATGATGTTTGTTTTGTACGTTTGAGTCCATTAGACTAGCCCTATAAAATTATACTGTTTACTTCTGGACACCATTGTTACAATTTGCGCAACTGCCACCCGGTGAACAAGCATCTTAGTCTCGTGCTACTCAGAGTGTGGTCCAGAGACGGGGCAGTGTCAGCATCAGCTGGCAGCCTGTTAGAAATGCAGGCTCTCAGGCCACACCCCTGACCTGCCCTATCAGAATCTCCACTCTAATGAGAGCCCCCAGTGACTCCAGCGCACATGAGAGTGAGCCGTGCTCACCGTCTTGGCCTGTGGCTGTGTGGCCTAAGCAGCTGGATTTTTCTCAAGAGTAGAAAGCAGAGATAACTGATTCCCATTTCAGCCCGTCCTTTTTTCTATAGGAACAAAACTTTTTATTACTTAAAAAATATTTAACCACTCATGACATAACTGATAACAACGACCAGCTCATAAGAACTTTAATCATTTAAAAACACTTCTGTTTAACAGTGAAGTCTACCTGAAACCAAATACCTGGGCGAGCTACAAGTATCCTGTCCGCTGAACATCACCTGTTTCCATTCTCACACTTCAAGATTTTCCTAGTCACTCTACAGGATGAGGTCCTTGAAATAGCTCAACAGAAGCATTTAGTCACCTGTGTGCACTATTTAGAGGAACAAAGATAGCAACCACTTTTTAAGTACTTAGAGTCAATAGCACTTTACTTGTATTTCTATTATTTTTTTGTTTGGTAGTTTAATTTTTGCATCTCTTTTGATTTATTTTATAGAAGAGAATTCTACATTGGATTACGAGATTTTGTCAACAGAGACCTTTCCACTTTCAGAATGCCTGGTGCAGTGTTTCATATATAAGAGCTGCGTGATAAGCGTTTTTTGAATGTGGGACAGCCTAGCAACTCCAAGCTCTTCCCAAGAATGCTTCTTAAAGGGGTCTTGCTGTATTTCTTTAGGACGTTTAAAATAGTAGTTCCATGGCATCATTGGCAGCAGAGCTGTACTGGAGCAGTTTCCTCGGAGAGGCCGTGGTGATCTCGGATCAAAGTCTCTCAGTTCCTTTTCTGTTCTGCACAGTGTTTTACTGCATAGCTTTTCAATTCAGCATTTTATTGTCAGTCAAAGATGCCCTTGTTCTGCTGATGGACAATGCTGAGAATGGATGAAGAGTGGGTCAGTAGGGTGAAATACCCACTTCAGGACAATTCTGTTCTAGAAGCCTCTAGGACCTTTCCTAGGAGAAGAAGTTCATATGCTTTGAGATTAGACAGATTTAGGTTTGAATTGTGGTCCTTTAAACTGTTGCCTTGGGCATTTGACTCAATTTCTCTAAATTTCAGTTTTCTCATCTATAAAATGGGATAATAATACTCACCCCATTGGTTGGGGACCAATGACATAGGTAGGTGGTCTAGCAGACACAAAATAACTGGGGAACTCCATCTGCAGAAGTGACCAGCTGAAGTGGGCAAAGCCCTTATTTTCTCCTAAAGTGAAGAGAGAGCATAAAAACCAGAGAGGAAGGGAAGTTTTTCCGACGGGAATGAATTGACTCTTCTCAGACATCTGTGCCATTGATAATGCTCTCACAATCCCCAATCACTCCAAGACAGGATGGCCTCTTGTCTCAATGTCTTAAAGAATTTGGAAACGTCTTGGATGATCTGGCCATGGGATGTGACCTGGCTTCCTGGGATGACACCTGATATGAACTCCTTTTGATCAATAAAGAAAAAAAATAGCATCCCACAACTTGCTCCCAGGACAAAACCAATTTCGAAGACTTTTTCTGAATGAGTAGTTTTTCTCCTATTGATTTGAATGCTTTGGTCACTCAACTGTAGGCCAGAGAGGTGAAGGTGCTGGTTCAACATTCCAGAGCAAATAAGTGGAAGAACCACGAACCAAACCCAGGTTGGTCTGGTTCCAGAGCTCTTAAGTCTGGGCTGTAGCACTTTGTGTGGAAATGATGGACTCAGTGTCTGGGCAGCTGGGTCCCACTCCCCTCTTGTGCTGCAGGAAGGAGAAGTACATAAGTGAGTGAACCTTTCTCCGGTAGTGAGAGGAGGAGGGAACACCGAGGCCCAGGCTCCGCATGGCTAACCAGATCAGAAGGCTCAGTTATGTCCTCCACAGACAGCCTCCTCCAGTTTGTCGTCAAGTTCTTGCTCCCCAGCCAAGGGGAGGCAACATGCCAGCATGGCCACAAATGGTTTCTCACCAAGCAGGGTGTCCTCCTGCAGACTTTCCCGCAGGAGGGGGCATGAAGCTTTTGGAGAGGGCAGCCAAGCCCACTGTCACTTTGATCCTTCCTTTACCCCCTGTGAAATGTTGGAGACAAGAGAAAATTTCAGCCTTTGTATTTTCTTATTCACAAAGCTTGGCTGTGAATGAGTGCTTAAAATTCTTGAAAGAGAAATTTAAAGAAGGTACAGGGAGATCCTCCAGCAGTCTGTGTCTCGTTCTGCTCACTAAGCCCATGGCAGAGAGACAAGCAGCTCAGGAATAGTTTGGCTCCTCAAACCCAACTCAAACTGGCTGCAGCTGGTGGAGTGATGTGGCAGGAGCACAGTCAGAGGAGAAGAGCCAGAGTCAGGACCTCCGGAGCTCTGGTCTACCGCATCCATCTCTGGAGACCCTCCATCTACTGCAGTTGCCCTGAGCCCAGACTCTAGTTCAAGTTTAGATGGATGTCCTTGCTGTGTTTTTCTGTTTCACATGAAGAGTGGTATGCAAAAAGATTTACTGAGACAGGTGAGGTGCTCAGGCTGAGAAGGGCTTGGGCAGGAGCCAGCTTGTCCTCAGAGCGCCATCTTCCATGCACTCCCCTGGGTGTGCCGTGTTCCCCAGAGAGAGCAGATTCAGGCTTGCTGTGTAGGAGCAGGCGGCCGTAGAAGGAGGAAACATTTCTGTGGCTTACTCAGGCCAAAAAGCACATAAAATGAAGACACTGAGCCCCACAGAAAGCATGTGAGCTCTCCTACCTGCCTGCTTCAGTGTCTGAAGTGGTGATGGGAAGAACATTCTCCAGATAGAGCATGGCAGGAGGTCATATGAACAAGTCTGACTATGGGTTTCCAGTCACTGAAAGTCACTTTGCAACATGAAGCAAGCAAAAGGAGCCACACAGAGAGGAAGTCAAAGAATAAGAGAATTTCCACAAGATGCCATGATCCCTCAAGGCCAGTATTCTCTCATAGTAATAATGAGCACGGGGGGATATTTGCTATTGGCCAGGGCCCACACTTTTTATGAATCTTTAAAAAATATCTTTCAATAACCCTATGGGCTTGGAAAGGCTACCAAAAGTTGTGTTTTGTGTTTGTCCCCTAAGATGACCTCAAAAATTAGGCACATGCCCCTTCTACCTCTTGTTCCAACCCTCAGATAATCAGTTCTTTTTCAGTAGCGCATTGTTGACCTGTCACAATTTTATGCACAGGAAAGAACACTGAACTAAGAGAGTCCACTGCTTCCCTACTGAAACATGGTGGTGTCCTTAGACAAGTCACTTTGCCACTCTGGACTTAATTTCCTCGCCTGTGGAATGTGGGGTCGTGGACAAAACCGCTAGTTTTCATCTCTGAGATGAGAACATTAGGCTCTTCAGGGGGCTTTTAAGAAATGCTAATACTGGTTTCATTAAAAACCCCCACACACCTACAACACATAAATGCATGCATGTAAAAAATGCTGAAAACGGAATAAGATCTATAGTCTAGTTAATAGCATTGTACCAATGTCCACTTCCTGATTTTGATATTGTACTATAGTTGATTAAGATGTCAGTCACCATCAAGGAAAGCTTGGGTGAAGGGTCCATAGGGCTCTCTGTTTTATTTTTGCAACTCCCTGTGATTTCAAAATAAAGAGTTAAAAAAAATCCTAATGCCAAAATCCCACCCTAGAGATTGTGACTCATTGGTCTGGGGCTTGGATGGCACTATTTTTTAAAACCTCCTCAGGTGATTGTAATGTGCAGCCGGGGTTGAGAACTACTAAACTAAAAGACGTCTGGGTCCCTTTCCAGCACTCAAATGTTATCAGTCAAATTAATCTCAACCCTTCTTGAAACTATTTAAATGTTCCAGTTGTACAGTTTTTTAAGTTTATTGCCCACTGTGTAGAAACTTTCTTTTATTTGTCCTGAAGTTCCCCCTTGTTTGAGTAACCCAAGCTCCAGCCTCTTTCATTTTCAAGCGTTATGATCTTGGAGTTGCTGCTTCTCAATTGATGCCCTTTCCCATGATCTTGCCTCCACCACGGCCACCGCTCACTGGCTGCAGATCACTTCCTGATCACCCTGGACCATAAGCCCCTACAATAGCAGCTACCAGCTCTGCGTAGGTCTCAGCAGAGAGGGGTGAATCGGGCAGGCTTCCCTTTAAAGTCTCTTTACTTGATTCTCTGTACTTGTGCCCAAAGCTCTCTGGGGAACCAGATTTTCCTGAACAGCTTGGGTTAACCAATAGGAATGACAATGTGAGAGGAGAAAAATTCAAACATAGTGCTGAATGGGACTGTGCTCACAGTCTGAAAGAAAAGCACCCCAAAATCAAGCCTCTCATACAGAGCCCACTTAAGGATGCACCCCAGTTCTTATTCTAAATCCTCTGTCCTCTGATAAGCCCTCCTTTTGGAGAACTCCTCCTTCTTTGCACAATCACAGTGAAATTCTTACCCTAGCCCCCTTTAGTTTGAGTGTCACGCCTGCCTGCGCACAAAGTGACCTCTACCCGGGATTTACCCCTTCCCTTCATCAGGGCAATCCTAGGACTTGAGTGACCTGCAGCAGAGCTATTCTGGAAATCTGGCTTATTCGACCAAGAATTATACAACGAGGGAGGGAGGTGGTGGCTTCAGTAGGACAGTCTCAGGTGAGCTTTGGCATTCCAGGGCCAATCCTGACAGGTTCAAAGGCAGATGTCTCTTCTTCCCTCTGGATTATCCAGGTGGCAACAAATGGATCACACGCAGACACACAGACACATATACACACATAAACACACTCTTCCACATTTCCCAAGAACCAACAGCATGTTCTCTAACCACGTTAAGCAAGAGAAACTGTTTTCTAAGCAGATGCATTTTCCTGCCTTCAATGATTTTGATGCTTTGTTATTATGCCGGGCTGTGTCCTTTCAGATTTGTTCATCTTCCAGCCCCTACATCTTGCCCAGAGGCCTATTGGAGCATAAGAATTGGGGCCACTCACTCTGCCTTTTAAAGCACAGAGCCACGGAGCACTGAATGGCCCCCTCTGGCCATACTAAAATCTAGCCCCTAGGGCTTTGAGATACTGGGCGCTCCCCCACCCCCTCAACCACTGCAGACCAAATCTCAATTTCTTTAGGCCAGGCATCTCCATTCCTTTCTCTGTGAGATGAAGGGAGGTAGTACGAGGACTAATGACTCTCCTGAGCAGCTCTGCCAGGGATTGGGCTGGGGGTTGCATAGAGTTTGAGGATTTAGAAATGATGGCAAATCCATGTCAATTTTAATCTATATTATTCACAATTTTCATTGGTTTTGATTCTAATTCTTTTTAGCCTTCGTCTTTCTCAACTGCATAATGATTTGAAAAAACAATTTCTATCAAAAGGTAGTACCCCACCTCCACCTCCTCTTCATCCCCCGCCCCTGGCTCCATCATTCCAGTTACCCTTATCTCTTCCTTGCTGTCTGATGTCCACCTGCAGGCCTAGGCCCACTGCCCAGATGCCACTGCTCTGGGCCATTGCTTGAAGTCATAGTTTCCAAATGTTTACTACTAAGATTGTCTCATCTTATCTCTCTCAGCCTTCAAGGGTTGACTCCTAACTTAAATTTCCCAAGAATTTGAAAATCAGTCCATGCCCATCCTAACTGAAATTCTCCAGTTTTAAATTTTTAAAATCATATCCTCTTTTAACCTTTGACTGCATTTTGAAAGCACGTAATGAGTCTTGCACACAGTAAGCACTTAATTAATATTTTGTTGTATTAATCTCTCTACTGGTTCTGAATAACAAAATTATTTATTCATCTGAACTTCCATTTATAACCTTATTAAATGCCTCGGTGGTATGAGGAACTGGCTACAGACATACATGTGACTTTTAAGACAAGAGATCAAATACCAAAGAGATTTTTCCTCCAGGTATGATGCATGGAAAGTATACTGAGGGTACTGGAAGTTTAGACCGTGACCTCAGACAACTTCAATTGGAGAATTCCTACTCTGATTTTTAGGTTGTGTGACCTTTGGCAAGTTACTTCATTTTTCCAAGCTGCAGTTTCATCATTGATAAAAATGAGGAAAATAATAGTATCTATCTTGTGTGGTTATTTGAGGATTAAATGAGATAATGCCCACTGCACTGGCCTGTAGAAATGGCTTAGTCTCTGTAAGCTATTAGTATTGTGCTTGTAGGTCCTACAAGTGAACAATTCAGACAACTGAATATGTCAGTGTTTTTCAATTGTAGACAGAGGACCATCTATATCAGAATCAACTTACGTATGTCTAGAAAATGCAGATGCCTGGACCCACCACAGGCTTACTGCTCATGCTTTCTCACTGAGGTGTAGGCGTCTGTATTTTATCCAGCTTCCCAAGTATATGCTGGTGAGAGGCATTCTAAGTTGTCCCAGTGCTGCTGTAGGGGTCCTGAGCTGTTCGGTGTGAGCTGTAGTGGTTAAGAGACTGGTGGGCAGCATTCATCCACTTCATAGTGTGCCAGGTGACCTGTTGGCCCAAATTTCTGGAAAGGTCTTAAAGGCCATTTTAAGGTGGAGTTATTCATTATGATGCACAATAGCTATATAAGCCCTTGTCTCACCTTCCTTTATGAATCTTTTTCCATACTAGATTTAGGCAAAAACTAAGGCGATGTGAAGAAAGAACAAGAAACAAACAAGGAGATGGGAAAATGTTCTCTCTTAGAGCTGCAAGAGATCTGATTCAGAAAGCGGAGGATGGAAGTAGGGGATAAAAAAAGAAAGAAAGAAAGAACGGCATCCAGGCCAGGAAAGGGATATTTTGGTGCCAAACACTGGACATCTTTGTGTTCTTTGCTCTTTGTCCTTTTGAGACAGCTGCTGAGGGTGGGGTGGAGGGTAAGCAGAAGCTTTGGTTTGTGTGAACAGATATTTGTTGACACCAGGCCAGTTTCAATTTAGTTAGAAACTATTAAAAACGTAGTTTTATTGGCATCTCAGAAAGGTAGTAATTGTTCTGTGTCCCTGGCACATCTATTCTATGAGGCAGGTTGCAACTCGTCCTGTTTGCCCAAGCTTTAGTGGAGTCCCCAGGGAGGGGACAATCAGATGGTGTCTTTTTGAAAGCATATCTGTCTCCTGATAGAAGGGGGCCTGTTGAAGTGGCAGATAGTCAATTTCTTCCCCTCGGCCCCCAAATGGGGGGCTACGGCAGCTCTTGTGCTTGGCATCTTTATGTCATGTGGACAGTTCAGCCCTTCTGGCGAGTTCTGACTAGTTGAGTTGAGGACACAGCTTTGTGTGTATGAGGAAGTTGGCATTTAATGGGAGATGATTCCTCAGGTTCCTGAGCAATCTTTCACAAGTGGTGGCTCAGACTTTTCACCCCCAGAGAGTGAGGAAAAAGCATAGCTTTGGTGTCCTTCAGACCCAAGCTCTGGGGCTTATTGGCTGAGTGACATTGGGCAGGTGACTTAACTTCTCTGAGCCTCAGACTCCTCATTTTGTTGGCAATGTTGTTGTGAAGATTAGATGAGATGTGTGAGAAGCCCTGAGACAATTCTGGCACACAGGAAGGGCTCAGAAAATGGTAGCAGTGTCCAGTGCCAAAGGTACCGGTATTGCTGCCATTGTGTTGAATCTTGGGACATGGGAAATGCCCCCTAGACTTTACTGCAGGCACTAAGTCCTGTGCCTTGATGCCCTCCGCAAATAGGGTTTGACAGTATAGTCTAGCATAGGTAGCTTAAGTAACTCCTTTTTCATCTTGAAAGACGGTTGGGCTCGTTTAAATAGATTAATCAGAGGAAGTAAACGCTGAAATTCAGTTGTAAACAACATGGTCGATTCTATAAATCAATCTGTAAGTACGAGGGATGCATATTTAAGGACCTAATGCAGAAATTCACATACAAGGTAACAACGAATTCCAAACATCGCCTGCATGGCAGCTCTCAAGAGAAGGAAGATCAAGTATTTGCCCAGAAAGTTTACAAAACAATACTTTGGAAATGAAAAAGAGTTATCTACAAGTTAACATTGCTGTAGGTAAGATGTGCTTTTTGGTCATATTAACATTTCATTGACTAATGCTAGGTATGAGAGACTGATGGTTCATAAATATCATTCTGTGATGTTGCTCCAAGATGTACGCCCTTCTTTAGAGGTGAGGCTGACTTTCATTTTTCAGCCATCACAGCTATGTCTACTCCGTCGCCATGGGACCTAAGGCATCCCATCACATTAAAATAATTTTAAATTCATGAATAAGTGAGATCAAACTACCACAGAGTAATTAGTGATTTCTAGAATTAACGGATATTAAAACCAATTGGAAACTACCACTAGAAAATTTAAAAAATAAATCAACATTTAATAATACAAAATTATTTATTAGTAAAAAAATTAGAATTTGTTCGTTACACAGAAAAGTAAAACAATTGAGTATTCCCTACAAAAATTTTAACTATCAGCATACAAAGTAGGAGTGGAATCATGACCAGGTCTGAGGACTTCATGTTAATGCCTAAGTTAGCATCAGAAAATTGAAAATGGTGGCACGTAAGCTGTGCTTGGATATTTTGTTAACAGGTCGCACATCTCGGTTGTCATTTGGTGTGGTAGAAAAATAGATATACACATGCCATGTTCCAAATGAATGTAATCTCTATTAACTATAGCAAATGTCACAGTTTGTTTCCCTCTTATAGAAATCACTGGTTCCTGCTGCTGAGGGAGCAAAGTTCACACAGTCTGTGCTGGGATAGGAAAAATACTCTGACGCTCTGATGGTGTCCAAGTGTTCTGCCTCACAGGACGCACAGTAGCAGACCGAAGTGGCGGCCGAGGAAAAGCAGTCGTACTGGGCATGTGAGGGCAAGAGAGGGTAGGAATAGTCTTCTGAAGGATAGCCGCAGTTTCTGGTGTCCAGAGAAGGGGGGCAATTGTAATTCTCTGGAGCATATGAAGGTAGCTGAGCCGGCGAGTAACTGCAGTCTAAGGAACCAGAGAGAGTGGAGGAATCCGAAGGCGATTCTGGGGTCTAGAGAAACAAAAACCAAGGAACAAAGAGCTTGATAACTTAGACAGGATTAAAAGAACTGAATAGAGTGGATTTATTAACTCAGGGTAAGAATACTAGGGATAGGAAAAAAACACAACAAAACCCAAGCCAACCCAAGTCTGCAGAAGTAATTTTCTTTGCTTACTACGTGATTTCATGACACCACATTCTCTATTTACCTATTTCTTTCCCAACAATAAATTGCCTTGCTCTGCTGGCTTCCTTTGTTATAACCATACTTAATAGGATGCTTTGTCCTTAAACCACAAAATCCCATTGTGCTGCAAGTCACCTGCACATCAGATCCTGCTGTGTGCCACAATATAAGCTGCAGGTGGCACCGTGGATGTTTCTCCACACCCTTGACTGTGGAGGACGAAGGGAACACACTCAGGTAGAACTGGGATCCTCAGTGATCCAGTGTCTAGGAGACTCCAGGATGCGAAACTACTCTTATTGTCACTAAAGTCTTGTCCCCTGAAGAGAAAGGTGCCTTCTGCTTTCTTTTAAGTTGGTGGGTCTACAATTATTCCTGAGAGAGCCTAACTTGGAAGCTGGAAGAGAACTGGATGATTGGGGCCCTGTATGCATACTCTTGTGCAGTTAATTTCTTATCCCCTTAAAATTTAGTCTGGTACCTACACAGACTTTTGACAAACAAAGAGAAAAAAGAATTTACATTTTTTTTAAATTTACTTTTTAAGGTTAAAATAAATTATGTGACTACCTAAAACAACTGACTTCTGCTACTGGAACCCTTACTCCATTTTAAAGGATAACACACTTTCAAACATTTGAGGTCCATCAGGAACAGACAAGCCAAATTCTTTCAAGTACTTGGGCTTCATTTTTTACCAACCATCTCAGACCCAAATGAGTTCTTGTGCCTGTTGCAGATAAAACAACCGGTTAGTCGAACCAGTTCAGTGTCAGAATAAAACAAAAACCCCTTATCAGAATGACAGCTTGGTACTGTGTAGAAACAGCCTTAATTCCATTTTCAAGAACTCAAAAATGCAAGGGCCATTGTTTAAATTAGTGATTTCCAAATAAGTAGATGTCTTAACTTTACAACTTTATACACATTAAATGACTATTGCCAGGAAGCCTTTTTATTGCCACACACCAACTTACTTGGGCGTAGCTGACTTGGGAAATCATAATTACTGCACGTGTGTATCCAAAGGTTTGTGCCCTGCAATGTGTGGCTATTTCTACCTCCACTGAGTTCTAAATAGCTGTCTGCTTGTGTCCTAGATAATTTCCTTGTTGATAGTATTTCTGTGATTTCTCATGAGATGATGCAAACTCTCTTACAAAGCATTAAGCAATAATCAGGTTTTGTAAAGAACTGAGATACATTACCAGGCTCTGGTTGAAGCAGAAAGGGGCAGCTTGGAAGCTGTCTGGGAAATAGTGTGGAGTACTTTGCATGGAATTGAGCGAAGGGTCCGAGTGTGTCTCCGTCTGAAGGTAGGAATCAAAGATCTGGTCGAGGCAGCTCGGGTTTTCTTCACAAGAAACACAACTGGAAAATTCTCGGGGTTGAAAATAATTAGGCGTGGAAGAAATCGGCTCAGGCTCAAAACACTGTCCTAGCAGAGAAAGGAAACAACAGATTTTTTGTTTATAAATGGCACTTATGGATTTGAATGGAGTTCTAGCCTACACTCTGAATATTTACTACATCTAGGGGAAAGGGGGGCTTAAGAAGTTCTCAAAAAGTAAACAGGCAAACAATTCCGAGTTTTTAGTTGCCTCAGCTAATTCAAGTCTCAAGGAAATGAATCTGGTTAATAATGTGGAAACTGGCTGTAAATTTGGCCCAGGGCAAAAACAAAAGAACAGCGATCCAACCTGTGTCCAACTGTCACAGTCAAATAAAGGCTCAAGTCTCCACTTTCTTGGACTATAAAGCATCTACATCTAATGCTTATCTTGGAGTTCAAGTGAATCTCTCAGAAACAGCTGATAGAGTTTGAAGCTTTAGGAAAAGTTCTGCTGCCAAGGGAAAGAATTCTCTTGATTAAGGGTTATTGCTTACCTAAACTTTTCACGTTTAGTTACTTAAAATTTGAGGATTGATACAAATGGCAACACAAATTATAAAAATGGAAACCAGGAATGTAGACTATATATAAGTATTACTTGTTTTAAATTTCAAAAAGCAAAAATATTTTCTTAGCAAACATGTTAACATGATAATAAAATTAATATGAGTTAAATACCAAACAAGAATAATTCTGAAAACATGATTCCTTTTCCATTTTGGTATTAATAGGCCTGATTTGTGATTATTATCCGTAAGTGCTCAAAGAAGATAGGTTTAGAGTGTGTCCATCAGAGGGACGGCAGAACGCTAGATTATTTGAAGTCTCAGGTTTCCGTTAAGGCTAAGTTAAAGTGGCACATTCAGTGGGGAGCTCCCACAAGCACAGGTTTCCTTACATATGACCTCCTTAAACTCTTAGCTGCTGAGTGGCATAGGTAGGAGTGTTTATGTCATAGAGTTATTCGTATTGGGCTGAGAAAATTTACACTTGTTTGAACTGCTTTCAGGGAAGAGAGAAAAGAAGGAGAAGGAAGCCTCTGTCGGTTAGAAACTAAATGAACAAGAGGAAAGGCATTATTCTAGGATCTCAGAATGTTCTGTATTCCATCTCATAATACACTAAAAAAGATAACAAGTTTCTGAAAACAATTCTGATCTTTTAATCAAGCTTAGGTACTTGGAGATGAGGACCTGGAATAAACGTGAAGAACGGACTCTTGGGGTAGAGTAGAGAGCAGAGAATAGACAGTTCAGAAAGGAGGACAAAATTTTGCATTTGTTTCCTTGCTGGGTTTGCATCTGGAGTGACTATGCCTTTTTCACCTTCTGATTGGTTGGATTCCAATTAAATGGTGGTGCCTCTCTTAAGCCCTAAATCAAGCACTGAGAGACTGTCGAGATGGACCTTTGAGAGTTTTTGAGGGAATTGTAACACTGGCTGTACTGACCTGCAGGAGATGGTGCAACTGGGTCTGAAAGCTGGACACTGTTGCCTCCAGACAGCTGCCAAAGCAAGAATAGGACCATAAAGCAAAGTGAATTAAAAGTTCCATAAAGGGAAACTTAAGACATCTTGACGTGAACTATGTCGCCTTCTACTCTAAGGTAAGCCAGGTTCTTTCTTCTGAAAAGACTTACTGTTGTTAAATACAACCAATGTTATATTTTATTTAGATGCAATTTTTATGTTTGCTTGGGGGTTTTTTCCTAATGTCAGATTCTCCCATTTAAATTTTAAAGGTTATTAATTTTGATAAAAAATTAACTTAAATGATTTTTATATTACATAGAAATGTGACAGTTTGAGAAAACTCAGTAAAGAGCCTTTCTAGTAAGCAATTTAATTTAAAATTAATAAGAACTAACACTTTAATCCCGACTATCTATAACTTAGTCAATTATTTTCCTCAAAATTTTCACATAAAGTCTGGCTGCTTAGCTCCAGGAGTTTGTTTTCCTAAAAGGACACAATTCCTAACATTATGAATCCTGGAGAGCTCAAAATATTCACATGTTCTTACTAGCCATGAAATACTAAAGTGAAAAATATTTTCTTAAAGCTGTGACCAGTAAGCTGGAGCCTATCTACATTCTAGTTAAAGGTCAGGAAATATTTCAACTCTTTGTATTTTTTCTTTTTTTTACTATTTTCTATAAAAGTTGCTTTTTTTCACTACTATATTTAAATACTTGAAGTTTATGAGACCGTTCCTTATAACTATTTAAAGTCAGGCAGCCTTTATCTTCCAGTTGAATTGATAATTGTACTAACGGAGTAATTGAGGAATTTTTTTCCCCCTTAGGTTGGAGGTGGTGGCTTTAAAGTTTAAAGGACCAGCAGGGCTCTGTGATTCTGTGCTGGGAAGCCCAGCTCCCCGCACCTCTCCTGGGTTACAGGGTCTACTTACTCCTGTACACCTAGCCACTGGGAGACCGCACAGTCAGCCACTGCTGAAACAGGAGGTGGTAATTTTGAAAATGATCCATGCAGTAATGTCATGAACCAGGAAGCTGGAATCCTTCACCAGCTCTTTATGCAAATATCTGGCTGCAGCTTGAGCTAAAGTACTTGGACGGAGTGGGTTTTAAAAAATCTGCTTCATTGTAGAGCGCTCATTAACCCCATTCCTCCCCCGAATGGACTGTTTGTCTGCCTCCCCACGTTATCTCCCTCAGGTATGTTTACGATATTCTACTAGATATGATCTTTCTAGTCATGGGTTCACTTTCTGCTTTGCTCCAAGAATACAAAGAAATGCACCTCTTTCCTAGATTTCAAACAGCACAGAAATCCACAATCTATAATTTATAAAAACACATCAAGACTGTTGAAAAAAATTAATAATAAAAAAGGGTAAATTATATCTTTTGATAAGTACTAACTCAAGTTTCCTTTCATCCTAAAGGTAAAAGAATTGTGTGTATGTGTGTATACGTGTGTGTGTGTGTAGCACTGTTTGCAAGGTGATCTGGCCGAAATAAGTTTTTCAATCAAATTTACAAATCTGGCACGCATGTGTTTCTCCTGGCACTGTTTAAGACCCTGATATTTGTCTCAATCTATAACTTCCATTCACGATTGCCTTCTTAAAATTTCAGATTGTGGATACTTACTCTGACTTTATAACAGGCTAAGATAAATTTCTTCTCACTTTGTATATTTGATAAAATTAACTCTCTCCTTGGCTTAAAGCTTCCCAGAGGGGTCCTTCAACCATCGAACAAATTGGAGATCCTCTCTGTTAAACCAGAAAGGTCTACACCAAGAAGCAGGCAGACATCATACCCTGGGATCTGCCATCCTTGCCTATGACTGTACCCTCACAGCTTTCCTAGAATCCAGATCCTTCTGATCGTTCCCAGTGAGGGATTGTACATCTGGCTCTTGTAATTAAATCATCTGTGTTACTCCTACATGCCTGTGAGGGCATGGGCAGACAGAATCTTCCAGGAAGCCAAGCAGAGCAGGCTTTGCTCTGCATGTTCCTGCAAGGCACTGGTTCATAAGCGCTGCTTTATTATTTCTCAGGGGGAAATTTGGAAAAACTTAGATAAGTCAAACTGCTCTAGGGAACAGATACTGGTCAGATCCACGAGTGAAATGTTTGACCCTTGCTCTTCATTCCTGCAGCTAGCTAGCAAGGGAACAGTAGCCAAACCACCCTGGAAGAGGCCAACAGCAATAAAATCGCCATGCCCAAATGAGACTTCTCCAGGTGCAGCTGAAGCAGAATTCTACCATGTACCAAAGCTCCTTAACGAAAGATTACATTCTGTTATGAACATCTTGATGTTTTGCTTTTGCTCCAGAAGCATTCCCCAGTTCCCTTGTTCCTGGTTTTATTACTTTTATAACCATCTCTGAATTGAAGAGGTCGATGGTTGAGGCTACCAGACTCCTGCTCAGCACAGCTGGATCTGCAGAAAGATAAATTTAGGGGACCAATAGGTGGGAAGTTTTTTTCTATTAAGAATGAAAAGACCTTGGTCCTACTTTTAGCTCTACCACGAGTAACTGCAAGACTTTGAACTTTACCTGTAATAGATCTCTGATCTGCTTACCACCCCTGGTTGTTGTAAGACCTAAATGAAATAGAGTGTGTGCAAGCACTTTAAAAGGACCACTGTAAAACCCTCTACAAAAGGAAGGAAGTTTATTGTGTTAACTGAAATTCTGCATACAGAAGTAATCACTTCTCCAGCAAATGTACAATTTGTGCGGGTACATGCCCTATCATGGCAAACTCACACCTGATCTCAACTCTACACTCTGTGCAAAGGCTGTGAATGAACATTACTGAAGAGCTGGCTTTCAATCCTTGGCTGTAATTTTATTTTAGTTGCTTTTCAGAAATAATAATAATGATAGCTTACATTTTTGGGGCACTTACTAAGTGGAAATCTTCTGAGCGCTTTCTATGCAATAACTCATTTAACCCTCACAGAATCCTATTATCTCCAGTTTAAAGATGAAGAAACCGTGGCAAGTGAGACTGAGTAATTTGAGGATATACACCACAGAGGAGCCGAGAACTGGCCCACTGGTTCTAGAACTTGTGCTCACTGCCCCTACATCAGTAGCCTCTTCCCACAAAGGCCCATTTCATGAAGTCATGCATTGCACATAAACAGCATCAGGTACAAAAACCGTTGTGGGGCAGATGCCAATAAGCTGGAGACAAAACCAATCCTAACACTGGCAATATGGGCCCCATGTGTCATATCCTACATCCACACCCAAACCAAGCCACAAGTAATTGTATGATGAATTGCCCTCTATCAGAGGATAACCTTACCTAGTTTGTTTGGTTCTGCTGCTGCCCTGAGCGATCTTGGCAGTACTATCTGCTTTAGCACATATATAAAGTGACAGGTACCCTTGTGACTGCCCAGATCCATCTCGTCATAACTGAAACTGCTTAAGGCTTCATTACATCATAAGGAGGTGGTTCTATATCCTGAGCTGTCTCCTCTGCAGATACATGGCTCTTTCTGCTGGGAATTTCAATGCCTGGTGATTTACAGATAAATGACCTCAGAGGCTGGGTTCCTGAAGAATGAGGAGGGAAGGGGGAGGGTGTTCCACAGAGATTCCTTCCTTGAAGGGCTCCCTAAAATGAAATGGGTTTCTGGGAGGATTTTCTTTGGCTATATGAGGGCACACACACTGTCTTCCTAACAAAAGAACAACCTCCTTACCTGCTGGCTGCTCCTCACCCTGCACAGGACCAACAAACTCTTGATACTCAACTATGATCATATGAGGACTGGGCTCTCCCAAATTCTGAGCCCCACAACATGCCCCAGTTGTTCTTTGAGGCTTCCTATGACGAAGTGGGATGAAGCTGGGCACAGAAGTCATAAGAACAGTGAGGAAGGCCAGGTCTGGAGATGGTGACTGGGTTCTCAGGTGGGCTCCTGTACCTTCCCAGACCCAGGGCTAAATGAGGCTGAAGGAGTTGAGTAGTAAGAGAAGGGTTTATGCTTACGGTTCCCCCTGAGGCTGCCTGGTGCGCCCTTCTCTGCTGCAGCAGCTCCTTCACCGTGATCTTCACCCGGACACCTTGGTACACTTTTGGTTTTTCTGGGGAAAAGCAACTGAGTCAGTGGTCAAGTGCAAGTTTTGGGAGTTGGAGGTCCTCTTTATAGACTATAGCACCTGAGGCCAGGTTCCTAGGTTTGGCGAATGCAAAGAGAACGCTAAAAGACAAGTGGGAAAGAAACTCAAATTTCTCAAACTTGAAACGATGAAGCTCCAGAGGCAGGGCAGGTTTCAGGGCCCCAGTGGGAACAGAACCTCTGGAAATCTGTGGGGCCACACTCCCCAGGCTGAGCCCTATCCTTAGACCAATAGCACACAGGTTTTTCTGCTCAGGAATGTGGACACCAGTCTAGGAGATTTCCCCATCTTGGCTAACTAAGATAGGGGAACCCGGTGTTCTGGGCCCAGCCGCTGGCCTGGGAGAGGGTATTATGGACCTGGGGAGGGGCTGGGCGGTGGAGCAGGGACCCCCTCTCTGATCTGAAGCAGCTGACCTGGCCCACCCCACCGTGGTGCTCTCATTCATGTGCAAGCTTGGAGCCTCTTCTTTATCCACCAGATCAGGTGTGGCTTCTGGGGAGGCTCCGACCTCTACTTGCCCTTGGTCTGAAAGCCAGCCCTGGGGCTGGCAGCAGACAGGTGCAGTTTGGCGAGCCTTGTCCTTGGGCCGGTGAGGGACCTGCTAGACGAAACCCAGTAAAGGGACCAGGCCCGAGGACATCCCTCCCTCCATCCCGTCTATCTTTGCCTTCTGCCTTCTCTCCCTCGCCTCTTTTCTCCGCCTTTCTCGCTCTCCATCTTTTCCTCCTCCCGCCTTCGGCCCGGCTCCTGCTCTCCCTGCTTCTCTTCCCTTCCCACCCCCTCCTTTCTGGGGCAGGCATCTCTCCGCCGCGCAGGGAGCCTCCGAGGCGAGTCCGCACAGCGCGAGCTCCGGGGAGGCCGGGCCGGGCTCCCGAGGATCGCGCCTCCGTCTGGGGGCCGCCCTCCGAAAGGGGCCGCCCCCGGGGCTGGCGGGCCGGGTGGAACCGGCCTGGCTCGCGAGAGAGTCCAGGCGCGGGCCGGAGGGGTCGGCGGGGAGGGACGCCCCGCGCCGGCAGCGGGGCAGCGCAGCCTCGGGCGGGCCCGCGGAGCCACAGTGAGTAGGTTGGGCCGGGCCGCCAGGCCACGCCGGGCCGGGCGGGCGAGCTTCCCAGGTGGGGGGTGGCCGGAGGAGTCCAGTGCGACTCCGGCCCTGACCTCGACCCTGGAGTGAGCGCTGGGGGTATGGCGCGGGGAGGGGCCGGGCCCCGCGCCTTGGGGCGGCCGCGCGATCAGCCTGGTGGCTTGGGGACAGTGCCAGGCCGCCAGCGCCTCGCCTGGTCACTGCGGAGACCGCAGCTGGACAGGAGGGAGCCCCCCTGGCCAGGTTCCGGGAGCTAGGGGTCTCCCCAGGAATGGAGGTTGCTCTAGGCGTCGCCCAGACACAGGGAATCCCGTGCCGGCCCTCAGGGCCAGGGCGCCGCGCCCTCTCCGCGGTCCAGTCCCCCGACTTGCCGCCTCGTTAGCGGCTCTGCAGACAGCGGGCGCGGCTCGGGGTCCCACAGGGACCGCCAGCGCTCAGCCGTGTGCTGCCGGCCCGCCCTGCTCGCGTCCGGGGCTCACCGTGAGCCTCTAGCTCCCCCCGCCGCCGCCTCTGGGCGCGCAGAGTCCGCGCCTCAAAGCCCCAGGGTCACCCCTCTGGCAAAGGGGGAGGGCGGGTGGGGGGACCGAGGTACAAGGACGTTTGCAGTGGCCAACTGGGCCTCTGGACCTCTGCCCTTGGGAGCAGGTGCCGAATGGGAGCGGCCACAGAGTGGCCCGGGCCTTCTCAGGATCCCCGGCTCATCCTTGCATGCCCTGACTTTGTGCCTCTCTGTTCTGTGCAGGAGAAGCTGTGGAAATACGCCGGGATCGAAACGCCCCTGGCCCACATGACCCCACCCAGGGAGAAGCAGCCGAGAGTTACCGGACATCGTGGTCAGCAGAAGCTGGGCCGGTGGCTGGGTGCTGCAGCTGCAGGGACTCAGTGCCTAGGAGGGCTCCTGTGCAAGGAGAGAAGCAGAGATGCAACATTTTTAAAGTTTCACAAAGCATCCAGCTGCACTCAGGTTCCTGGAGCAGGAGACAAACAGAATTAATGTTTTATACCTTCGGGTATAGGTTTGAGTTTTTTCCCCCTCATGCCAAGTATTTAAAACCTCTAGAAACCCATGATTTGACAATCAATGATTGCGCGATACTTTCAATTTGAATATTCAAAGGCTTAACAAAATGGACTATCTTCTGCAGAAATCCTGCACACAGGCACCCCACAGAGAGTCCAGAGAAACAGGGAGTGAGACCCCTTTGAGTCCTGGCCCTTGCTTTTACTGTATTTTCAGCATTTTTCCCACCTTCCCACAGGCAGAGCAGGAGTCCTCAAAGATGCTCTGTATTTCTGCCTCAAAGGCAACTCCGGGGGCCCTGAGGGACTTCGGCTGCCCTTCATGACCACTTGAGCCAGGCTGGCCAGTCACACTGATTCCCACATCCCCAATCTCCATTTTAAGGGCAAATCTCAGGTTTTGGGGTGTGAACATGGCAGCCAGTAGGTATGGCATGTCAGAAAGTTATGTGGGCCCAGGTTGCAGGCCGGAGGCCCGGCAGGGGCCTTAGCTCTGGACCTCGTCTCCTTCTGGCCCCGCCTGGCCACGTGCCAGCTTCCCTGCCCTTTGTGCCACTTTCTGTCTGGACCCCAGACGCTGGGGTTTCTACAGAGAATACCTGCCCATTAAGACCCTTTGCTCCTCCCCAAGGAGCTGGGGATGCACGTGGGGCCTAGCCTTTCGCAGATTTTCTAAGGCTGGTGTTTCTTCGCTGGGAAGTTCCCTCTTCTTTCCTCCTCCTCTCTCTAGAGCCATCCCTGCCTTTTTGTTGCAGGAGCGTGTGTCTAGAAACAGTGGTAAGCTTGCCTCCTACTCATTTTAGCTGAAAGGACATGGATTTGTGTTCCAGCCTTCATACTTGGAGGTGAGGTCAGGCTGCCCCCTTGGTCCAGGCCCGAGCCTGTCACAAGTGACCGGGACTGTACTGGGTTATGTTCTCTAAGCACTTGCTCTGCCTCTCTCGTGCTTGAGAAGACAGGAGTGGTCTAGAGAGGGAGCAAGTACCAGGCCAAATCCTCTCCTAGCCCCCAAGGGGCTGGGGCAGCCCTGGAAGGCAGAGAGATAGGGTGGGGTTCCCTTTGCAAGTAAGCCAAGACATTCCCATGATGCCAGGCCAGGTGATGGTTAGAGGCCTCTGCTCTATGTTCCCTAAGTTCTCTGAAATGCAGAAAGTGGAGTTGAGCCCCATGGGCCACCAGAAAAATACCTGAATGCTCTCCAATGTGTCCCATGCAGGGTGGAGCATTCAGAGATGGGAGAACAGGGGTCTCTGAGAGTGACAAGACACCAGAGTCTGTTGCAAATAAGCCAAGACATTTCCCTGATGCCAGGCCAGGTGATGGTTAGAGGCCTCTGCTCTATGTTCCCTAAGTTCTCTGAAATGCAGAAAGTGGAGTTGAGCCCCATGGGCCACCAGAAAAATACCTGAATGCCCTCCAATGTGTCCAATGAAGGGTGGAGCATTTGGAGATGGGAGAACAGGGGTCTCTGAGAGTGACAAGACACCAGAGTCTGTGATGGATAAGGCTTGCTTGGCCCCTGAAGCCATGTCTCTGAGGGAGGGGATGAGAGCTGGTAACACCTGAGTGGTACCTGCCATTGGAGGGCAGGATGGGGTGTGTTTGTCTCCAGCCCAGCTGGAATCTGTCAGCTTCTGGAGCCTTTTCCCCCAAAGGTCCCTGAGCCTGTGTCCTGAGTTTTCTTGGTGGACGTCAGGCCTGAGGCAGAGTTGGGAGGAGGGGAAGGACATTGGGAGTTGTCCTTCCTCCCTGCCCTCCCCTGCCTGGGCACTGCTCCTCCTGAAGGGACAGTGAGCAAAGCAACGTGGAACTGGGGACATCTCTTGTCCTCCTAGCTTCTTCCATTACTTCTTTTCTCTTTTGTCCTCCTAGCTTCTTCCATTACTTCTTTTCTCTTTTGTCCTCCTAGCTTCTTCCATTACTCCTTTTCTCTTTTGTCCTCCTTTTTGTTTTACGCTTACTTTGGGGTTTGCTTTTTAAAATCTCCCTCTTTGTCCTTTCTGTTTATTTTTTTCCGAGATTCTTTTTCTTTGTTTCTCTTCCTGTCACTGCTTTCCTCCATCTCTTGTCTGCATTGTTTTTTTTCTCTCTGGCCCCTTCTGCGTCTCTTTCCCCCTGTTCTGGGGTGCCATCTCATTTTTTCAGGCTTAATCTCCTTCCAAGCCTCTCCTTTTGCGTGGAGATGGGCAGGGACAGAGGGAGGCCACTGAGGTCCCTTGGCAACATCGTTGAGGTTGATGCTGATGACTGGCTGCCCTGTAGGAAGGGCAGGCAGGGGTTGGGTCAGCTCCCTAGAAGTCTTTAGGGACAGCGAAGAATTCTTTGTCCCTTCCTCCAGGAGCCTCTGCCTGAACCTTGCAGCAGTTCTGGGGGCTTCTATGTTGGTCCCTGCTGCTGGGATGGATGTTCTAGAGTGGTTGCTGGCCAGCAACTATAGAAAACTGGGTTTCCCATGGCCTGAGCCCTATTTTGAGAAAGAACTTCCTATTTTTTAGCCCAACATTAAGGAGTTTGGGTTCCTGCTGTTCCTGTAATTGCAAAACCCCAGCAGAGTCATAAGAGCCAAATGCCATGCTGGTGGGGGTAAGGGAGAATCCTTTCTGAATGCGGCCTGTGAATCCTCCTTACAGGTCTGCGTGTGTCAGGAGGCCTGGAGCAACCAGGGCTACACTGAGACCCCACAGAGTTGGATGTTCCTCTTAGGAGACTGGTAAAAGTTGTCATTTATTGAGAGGTTATTGGATGTCAGGCACTGTATTGTATTGTATAGCTTCCCCATTTTGCAGATGAGGAAACAAGCCTGGAGGGGTCAGCAGGATGCCCAAGATTATCGAACACAGAAATGGCAGGAGTGGGAATCAAACTTTGATAACTCTGACGCTAAAACCCTTGTTCTTAAGTAGTGTTGTCTTCCTGATGTCTTAGAGCAGAGGCTTTCAAACTCACTGGGCTTCAACCCACAGTAGGAAATTCATTGTATATGTTCACATACTGTCTCTATAACTATATTTTATATTTATAAAACAAACTTTTCATGAATAATCCACACCTATGTATATGAGGCACTCTGATATATTCTGTTCTATTCCATCTTTTCCGTTTCATTGTATTTATGAAAAGTATATGTTGCTTGGGAGTCACTAAGATAATTTGATGACTCACTGGTGAGTTGTGACTACCATTAGAAAACTACTGCCTGGAAGCTATGCAGACAGACTTGTCGATGTTGTGCCTGTGAAAACATTGTGGTGAGCTGTTAGTCTGGCTCTCAGGGTATGTGAGGATGTGAAGGCAGTGCAGCCCATTGACTTGAGAGTGTTCTGGAGACACCAGAACCCTGAGGAAGAGGCTGGCTAGAGGTGAGGGTGACCTGTGAATTTATGATGCTAATTCCAGTTTGTGCTTCACAGCCTGGGAATTCTTTCCTCTTGCTGGGGACATTGTCATCTCCAAGGTGTCTGCCCTGAAGTCCTGATAATCATTTTGGGGATTTAATAAAAGTGAAAAAAATGTTGTGGGCTTTCCAACAGGCTTTAACAGGCCCACTTGCTTAAAAACATGACCTATGGTCCTGGTGTGTGGATACTGGAAGGGATCTTTGAGGTGCTGAGAGAGACTTGGGGTCTTTTTACAACATCCCTGCTGGTGGTCGTTCAGCCTCTGGCTTCCTCCACTGCTTAGCTGAGCTCCTGGCCCGTAGTACATTTGTGTTGAGGAAATGGGAGCTCTCTATTTGTAAGGCAGCCTGTTCTCCTGTTGGACTGCTTTAAATATAATGATCACTGATTGCGCCCAAATACAATTGTGTATTAATTGAGCACCAACTATGTACCAGTTATGGTATGGAGCACTAAGAATACTAAGATAAGTCTTGGTTTGTGCCATCAACTGCTCTGTGATGAACACAGAATAGCTGTTTTCCCACTTCCACACTACTGTTTCTCCATTATCTGTTTGTTTGGTTCATTCATTGGTTCATTCATTCATTTATTCATTCAAGCATATACTGATTATCTCCTCTGAGCGGGCCCAGCGCTGAGCCTGAAGAGGTCATGCCCATCCCTGTCCTCCACCTCAAGCCTTCTCCTTTTGAGGCTCACCGTCTGTAATTTCTCTAGTTCCTCATAGGTTATAGTTTTTCAGATCTCTGAGCCACTGAGCTCAGAAACCCTTTAGTTTGTCATTGACCTTCTTAAAGTCACTGAGCACCCAGAATAAAGGGAATAGAATAGGTTTCTTTTTAAAGTTTTAAACTGAATATTTAACTGAAGATTTTTGGCAGGCTTTTGTATGCAAATGACACTGCAGAACACTATATTTTTCTCCCAAAGTAGGAGATTTTGTTAAACTTAGACACATGAATATGAAAAGACTTTCAGTAGAAAGAAAAGGGAGTTTATTCCCTCCAGATTTGACTACTGCTCTAAATTCTCTTTATTAATGCAAAGTTCTTTTGTCACTCTGGCTTTGGGACACTGTTACCAAGCCTTGTGGGAAATATCAAGTTCCAAAAACACGGAGGAAACAAGTAGTTACTGGGTCCTAGAGTGAATGTTTGGTCCGTATGAAAATGACCAGGACGACTGTTAGATGGAGATTATTTAATGAGTTGTGCTAAGTAAGTCTCTTCCCATAAAACATATTCAAAGTTTTAAATTTTCCTTAAGAGGCTTCTATGGGGGAACAGGCATTTGATAATTTCTCATCTAAATAAAGAAAATACCATCAGACGCTGCTTGAAAAGTTCATCCTTTACTGAAAACATTTTTATTATGCAATATTAAGGCATACAAAAACATATAAAGAATACCATGATAAAAATCTATGAATATATTATCACGGTTGGAAATAAAACAGTCGAGTGATCTTTAATTTATGACTAAATTGATTTATTACACATTGAACTTTTGGATTATTCTACTCAAGAGGTTTGGTTAGGGAGAAGGTTAGCAGGGACATCTATCAATTTTCGTAATGCAAAAGACCTAATTCTTAGACATTATTTGTTTTGTCCACATTTTTTCCCTTTTGGAACTTATAAAATTTTTTTACTCTTCTTTCCTTTTAGCTTATAATGTACTGATAATGACAGTGCATATTGCAAACCCATAATTTGTCAGAGGTTATGATTATAGGACACTTTTATATCAAAGATCAGAGGTAACTTAGTGTCATCACTTACAAATAATTATAGAAGATTTTAATTATGATTTACTTAGGCTGATTTTTTGGGATTCTAGTTCCTGATCTACTCATCATCTTTGTTTTAATCACACCAGGGATACCACCACACATTGAATAACTTTTATTTATAAGACTTAGCAATATATTATAGTACATGTAGATACTAAATGAAACATTTTTCGGTGCTACTTCAAAGGTTCAGTAATTTTCCTTCTTAAAGAAATTTAAAGACACTAAATCAATCATTTTAAATATATTATCACTAAAGCTCAATATCTACTACTGTCAGAATTTGCAGAGTGTGGTTACTGTTAAATACTAAACATGGTGAGGATTTTCTCATTCATTAGTTTCCAAGAGTGGTCACACACAGTGTCAGGGTCTAAACAGTTATTCGTCTTTGTGGTATAATTTTAGTTTGATTTCACAAAGGTTTTACTGAGTACCTACAGCATCCTGGGCACGAAGCCAGGTGCTGGGGATGTGTTGCTGAGCCATTCATGAGTCCTGCCCTTGATCAGTCTAGTTAGAGCCTCACTCGTTAGCTAGAGTGTATGATTTTTTTTTTTTTTAAAGATTGGCACCTGAGCTAACATCTGTTGCCAATCTTCCTTTTTTTCTTCTTCTCCCCAAAGCCCCCCAGTACATAGCCGTATATTCTAGTTGTAGGTCCTTCTGGTTGTGCTATGTGGGATGCCGCCTCAGCATGGCTTGATGAGTGGTGCCATGTCCATGCCCAGGATCCGAACTAGGGAAACCCTGGGCCACCGAAGCAGAATGCATGATCTTTTTTTTGAGGAAGATTAGCCCTGAGCTAACTACTGCCAATCCTCCTCTTTTTGCTGAGGAAGACTGGGCCTGAGCTAACATCCATGCCCATCTCCCTCTACTTTATACGTGGGACGCCTACCACAGCATGGCTTTTTGCCAAGCGGTGCCATATCCGCAGCCGGAATCCAAATCAGCGAACCCCGGGCCACCGAGAAGTGGAACGTGTGAACTTAACTGCTGCGCCACCAGGCCGGCCCTGAAAGCATGATCTTAACCACTTGGCCATGGGGCTGGCCCCATAGAGTGTATGATTTTGTATGTAACCTCTCTAGAGTCAATAGTTATTGAACGTGGTGTGTAAGAGGAACAGTGTAATATTATTTTGAACAGAGAGGATGCTGTGGACAGAACCTAATGAAAGAGTATAATTTTGGTGTGAAGTTGGTAGAATCACTATAATGTAATGTGACTTAAATCTTGGTCATCATTTGTTATTTTGGTTCTTTTAAATATAACTGATATTTTATTATGAATGTATTATTTAGATTTACATATTGACAAATGGATCACAAAAATTCTAGCAATACTTTTCTATGTATGTAAATATATGTTTTACTTTTGGGATTAGTAGTTCTTTTCCCCTCGTAGAATTTCTTTTAGAGTACTCCAGCACGTCAGCACTAAAGTGCTTCTTCCCTTACCACCATAGTGCCATCATACTGTATTATTAACTGAGTTGTAGCAGGCCATAATGTTCATTTAAAAGCATTTATTAAGTGAACGAGGTAAAAATGTGGTTTTCTTCTCTTACTTGGAGTTTGTGTAACAGCGTAAGAGAAACACAAACACTTTCAACTACATACTGCAATATCCATTTCAAGTGATTTATGAGAGAATTGCCCATATTCAGCTTTTGCATGGGCAAATTTTGCTTTCCACTTCTTTTTGACGTTACCCTCTGGTCAGCTTTCTTAGTAGCTTGAACTCGACATCACCATCTCTGCTTATATTGAATCTTAAGGGACCTTAAAGAGATGGCATTTTGACCCTGAGCTCTTTAATTTTCTCTAGTATTCCCAGGAAAGCTGTGAGTCCTCGAACAGTAGGTTTAAGGAAGGAGAGGGAGAGAAGAATGTGCATTTGTTTCTTATGCTGGCCTTGTGCATTATTATGAAAAGTTGCAGTTAGTTCCCGGCATGCAGTAGGAAATAGAGAGTGCTTAGAGGGGAAATGGGATAGGGAAATATAATTAATTTCCCTGTCGTGATTTTGTGGCTTGGTTTCACTTTTTAACAAAGTATTGTAAATTCCAAAAACGCTAAAACCGAACTAAATCAAAATATATGTAATATAGCAACACATTGTCAAGCTAAATAGAATTCTGAAAAATCATGTACTATTTGGAATCATTAGCACCACTCCCCACCCCCCAGCTGCTGTAGACGAGGTAACTGAAATGGATAGTAGATGTAGTATGGGCCTGTGTAGGTCTCCTTTTTATAAATTAATTTTCCAAACAGTATGAAAGGGCTTGGCTGCTTTAAGAAGGATGTGGACACCCCTGCACTCACTGCATTTACTGCCATTTCCAAGTCTGGTTGCTGAGCTCTGCTTATCTGAGAGTCGAAGTATCCTCAGATCGTGAGGAGATGAACATTATACGTGAGTAGATAACAGCGAACTAAGAAAAATGAGCATGGCTAACATTAGTGTTAAAATCAAACAAAAGTCAAGGTGATGTGGACCCATATTTATCACTTACACAACCGTTATTGTGTTGTGTGCTATTTAGTAAGAGGGAGTAAGCAGTAGATAACTGTGATTATTATAAATTTTATACAACCAATCTTGAAAAATGACTTTGAGACCCTTGTGAAGACCCCTAAATCTATAGAGATGGCCAGATCTCTTTGTTCTGATGCATAGGCCTGCTGTCCAGGTATGAGTGACACTGGATGACAGGTGCCTCTGCCAAGGATATTGGGAACCAGGACTGAGGTCCCAACTTTCATCAGACTTAAGAAAGAGCAGCTCTCTCTCCCACAGTGAAGTTGCCTCCTTCCATTGAAGAGCGAATAGTGCGCAAAGTAAAGATCAGGCTGTGAAACGAAGTGGTAGGAGGGAAGGAGTGAGGCAGGGGGCCCAGCAGGGTGCAGCCCGGAGCTGAGGACCACTAGTGCTCCTCCTTATCTGCTCCTGTGGGGATGCTCTCCCAGGAGGGAGCTGAGGGGTGTGAGGTAAAGGAAGGCTCCCTATGCAGGCATTTCTGCAGGCACTCCATAAATTAGGAATGTGCTTGCTTAACCAGAAAATACCCTTAAAGGTCTGTAGAAGGAAGAATATCAATTATTCACTTCTAAGTGAGAATGTCCTTATTAGATTTTTTTGGACTCCTATCTAGCTGAGGGAGAGCATGGGACACTGGCACAGAGGATGTGATGGAGACTGTATTGAGGGGCTTTGGGCAACAAGGTAGAAAATGAGACCATTGGGACCCCAGGAGATGGACGGAAAAGGCACTGGGTCAGGAGGCACCAGGGGCATCAGAAAAATGGGATAAAAAAAGGAAGGTGGTAGGGAGTTGGGAGGAAGAGTATGGATGCAACCTGCGGGCCTCAACTCATGCAGTGCAAAGTCAAAGTGTGTGCAGGGCATTTCTGATGGGCTTTGTCTGCATATGGGCACACTGCTTGGTGGGAATTACTCTGGGAACTTAATTGCAAAGGAATCCACACCAGTCGAACTTTCGCGAGACAGATGAATGCTTCAGATGTCAGTTTCGTCATTTATACATAGTAAGAGCTGCACGTTCTGATGGATGAGCCTGCAACAAGGTCTTCCTTTAAATGGGAGACGATGTGTGTAAAGCTACTGGTGCACACCTGACAGTACATCCCTCTCCAAAGACCTTTTGCTTCTTGGTGTTCTGTGGTCTGTTGTTTCTTGCTGGCAACCCAGTCCTGCTCTCTGTATTTTCTTTACAATGCGTGCATTCTTATTTGATCCCACAATGCCCATGTTACTGATCCACTCTGAACTGTAGGTTTATTCCATCCAAGACACAAGGTCTAGCTTATTTAAGGCTACTATTGATCAAAGAATGTTTTTGGCCTTTATTATTTTTTGGATTAGCCTAATTTTTGGACATCCTGGGCTTTAGGGCAGAGTCAAAACTATGTGGTTATGAAGCCATAGCCTCCTGACCTCATCCTATTTTAATGACAAGAAAGCATCCATATGTGGTGCCATAATTTATTACTGGGGCTTTACAAGTCACTGTAAGGAGAGAAATCTATATAATGCTTCGCACTTTAAAGCCACATGGTATAAAATGAGTGTTGTTTCATATGCCCCAATCTATATTATATTCTATGCATTCTCGCTTACTAAAGAACACTCATGGTTCACAACTAAGAAAAATTGGATAGGAAAATCAGTATGTTTTATGATTAGCATAAACTTTTTAATGTAATTTAAGAAAAAATTATCAGTGCCAAAAATGATACTTCCAAGCTAACAGAAGATTCAGAATATAATGGATTACTAAAGTTCCCAAAAGACCTCACTGTCAGGTTGTCTCACTAGAATATGGTCCCTGATATCCTGAATTAACATTGTGTTCTATTTCAGTGGGATTGTGGTAGGGAGGATTACAAATAAAATAGATGTCACCGTCCATTAACAAAGGGTGGCATGATGGTTTATCCCGAAAATCCAGTTCTGAATGAGCTGCCACACTGAAAACAATCTGTGGAATACAGACCCAAGTTAAAGAAAGGCATAGCAGAAGTCCTCTGGTGCGTCCCTCAGTAAGCTCTGCGGCATTCGTACGACCCCCACGCTGTGCTCCCGTCTTCTTTTGCCCATGCAGAAGGGTCCTGAAGGGCAGAGGTGTCTGCCTCCTCGTCGGGGGAGAGGGACACCACCTTGGGCGGCAGGTCATTCGACATCGTCATGAAAGGAGTGAAGGGGTAGGGGGGCGGGGTGGGGTACCCTGGCGTGTGGTACAGATCCTCCAGCGCATGCAGCGAGTAGGACTGAGCCCCAGCTAGGGGGGCCCCCCAGCTAGAGCTCCTGTGCTGGGCGGAGCTCCCCAACTCCAGCTGGGAGAGGCAACTTGTGCTGGGCGGCAAGATCTGCAGGGCCTCGGCGGGGACGGGGTCTGGCTGGCTGAGACCATCGGGCACCGTCTGCTCCCACGAGTCCCTCTGACGAGAACGGAAAGGGCACTGGGGTTAGTCATTAGGTGATACTCTGATGGGGAGAGATTTCCTCCCCGACAGGGGGCGCTGCTGGACCAAGGCTTCCAGAGCCGACCTGGCGTCCTCGCTCTGCTCTCCGAAACCTCCTTCCCACGCAGCGTTCCCTCTGGTGACTGACAGCAGCAGCGGAGATTTGAGTTCCCTTCTTACTCTAGAATTAGATTCCCTATATATACGAAGATTCTTTTCCCCACAAAACAGCGTTAAATGAGTGAAGTGTGAGAATAATCAAATGAACATTTATAGAGCATTTTACCATTTACAACACACTATGTCTTGGGTTCTTTTTGAGCTGCACCATGCCGGGGTCCTAGACAGCCCTTTCCACAGCGCGGTAGTCAGTGCCGGCTGCTCCTGGAAGGCGTAGGTCTCTAAACCACAGAGTGAGTTTCTGGGTGGGCTAAGAAGACCACCCTGCCCTCCGGGAGCAAAGAGCTAGGAACCTCATAGGCTTGTAGCTGGAAAGATTGGGATTCCACTCATAGCTGTGCCACTTACTGCCTTCCTGACTCTGAGCACCTCACTTTGTTCATTTGTAAAATGGGACTTTAATAACTATATCTCAAGTCGTTGCAAGTATTAAATAAACAAAGACACATAAAAGTTCCTGGCATAGAGCAGGTACTCAATAATGCTAATCCCCACCCTCTTTCGTCTAAAATCCCATCTTGAGAGATTCATTCCTTTGTGGTTGAAGGCTTTACAGTTTTCTATAAGAAGGGTGTTAGTATTCTTCAGATCATTATGAACTCCTCTTTTTGAAGGATTGCGTGAGAACAAGGTTCTATAGGGTAGAAATATTGTGGCGGAGGGGAGGCACCGGACTGGGAGGGAAGGGAAGCCCCGGCCGGGCTTGCCCTGGGAGATTACAGCCTAGCTGTGCCTGAGATGTAACTCCAGGGCTCCTTTCCTTACGTGCTAGAGGAATGATGGGGGGACATTTGGCAAAATCAGTAAAGCATTAACAAAAAGGATAAAAATCCTGCCATATTAATCGTCTCGGCCTAAACCCTGGAATACATCCTTTTTGCTGTCGTAGTTGGCATGGATCTTCGAGGAAGGCTCCTGGAGCGTATCCTGGCAGAGCGGCCTGGTTTCATCCTGGTTGCCAAGTGCACGCACTGGCCAGACGCGCGTGACCTTACCTTACACGCGAAACGTGAAATATCTGTATACTCACCAGCACGAAGTGTGTGGGGTCGCTGGGGAACGGCGGCGGCAGGAGCGGCGGCAGGGGCGAGGGGCTGAACAGAGAGCCGGTGTTGGGGGTCAGGGCCGGGGGGCGGTGGTCTCCGTAGGGCTCCGTGAAGTAGGGATCCAGGAGGGCTGGGTGGCCCTGCCCTGCGGAGGCCTCGCAGGGAAAGGGCTTCGCCGCGCCCGAGGTGCAGACGTCATTTGCAAACTGCTTAGCGTTGTGGAAGTCTGAGTCAGATAGGAAAGATCTTCTGACCCCGTAGTAACCTGACATCACTGGTGAACCTGTTGCCAAATGAAAAACAAATGGGCAAAAATTTCCTCATGGGAAAGTCAAGGCGTCTCTTGTTGCAGCTGAGTTTCTCCACGTGTGAAATGGTGTTTCTAATGTATGCCCGACACCAAGGCTAATATTTCAATAGATAAATGTCTTGAAAAGCGTTAAATATTGTTGTATTATCTCTTTTAACTGGTCCAGCCCAAATAACTATTATGTTTCAAGTTCACTCTGCCTTTGGGGATGAGTTCGCTTTAGATGGTGCACTAACTGGTTGATCATTCACTCACTCAACATACATTTATTCTGTATCTTCTATGTGCCAGGCACTGCTAGGAAGGGGTTGGGCTTAAAGAGATAAGAATAAGAATCCCTTAGCATTTACATTTTATCGAATGAAGCATCTTTGTCACGGCTTCTGAGCTCTATCCCCATATACACAGGACCGTCAACAAGGGGCTGCTTCTGGGTGTGTTGTCTGAGATGCAACATTTCTAGGTAAGGTGATGCTGTAACCCCATGCTAAATCAGAGGCAGGTTGTACTTGTCTTCTAATTCTTTGTATACTGACCTTTAACCTGGTGTCTTGCACCCAGCAGGCATGGAGAAATGGCTTGCTTGCTTTGGGATGATATGGCTTTTGTGCAGTCAAATTAGAGGACCATACACAAAAAAAGTTTTCTGGCTTTGATGAGTCTCATGTTATTTGCTGCCCTCTTGTGGCCATACTGAGTCCCTCCCTCAGCTGCCCCGGGCACTGCAAGTTTGGGAAGAGAATGTCTGGCACAGAAAGTTTCCCTTGGTGAAAACAGGGGGGAAGAAGCTGAAACTGAGGAGTCTCATTTAAGGGAAGGCCAGCAAAATGATCCCAGAAGTGAAGGGATGTGTTTGCTAAAGACGGTCTGACGCCAGAGCTCAGGTGTAGCAGGAAACATGCTATCATTTAGTACATGTTCAGGGGCATAGACTCAAGGGCTGTAAAACTGATTGTTTCCAGCTGTCGTGGGTGTGGTCTAATTAGCTAAGACCTTCACCTTGAGGTCACAGGAGGCCTGAGCTGGGAGGGAGATGCAGGTGCCTGTCTTTCTTACCTTCCCCCAACCACAGTGGACTGCTTCTGAGCTTTGTCCCTGTCCACCTTGCCCACTCTTCCTCAGGGAGAGGAGACAGACTCATCAAGACCCTCCTCCTTTGGTATCATGGCTCAGTCATACATTTCTCTGCATACACAGCACCCTGGTGTTCGCCATGTGAAGTGGCACTTCAGATTATGCTCATATTCTCTCACCTGAGTTACAACCCTCTTTCCAATTGACCTGCAAGCTCCATGGGGGCAGAACTTATGTCTCACACATTTTCTGTAAACCCAGGAGTATAACACTGTGTTCAACAATTATACGTAAATTTATTCATTCATTCAGAGGAAATCAAAATTCCTTGTAGAAACTTACAGCACCATTCTGCTCACTCCACTTTCGTCCTAAATTCTATGGCCCCACATTTCTAATCTGTTCATGAATTTGAAAGCAGCATTGGGGGTTTCATCATAAGCATACTTCCTTGGAAAGAAATTTGTGCAAGTGAAAATTAATATCAATAAATAAAGTTCTGTTTCACACTATGAATTTATCTCCACTGGAGTGGTTAAGGCTGAGAACAGAATGAAGAATCTGGAAACTAGCTGTCTAGGGTCTCATGTCTATATTTCCAATTTCCAAATAAAAACAATCACAAAGAAAAACCTCTTTGCTCTCTTAAGCATATATCTTTCTCCGTGAAAAGGAAGAATAATTCTAGAAGGTCAGAGAAGCTGCAGAAATTTTCTTCTATAGAAGGGAGCAGACACAACCGGATTCCAGTGACTGTAAATGTGATTGGGAAACACAACTCGGAGACATTCAGATATGTGAGATCTTCTACTGCTTTTATTCCTTTCCCTTATCCAGCTCTGAAGGCGACTAAAACTACTGAGAAAGCCTATGCCACTTCTGAGTTTGAGATCTGGAAGGAGTGTGTGTGTGTGTGCATGCGAGTGTGTGCACAGATCTGGGTGTGCGTAACCCTATTATTAAGAACTCCCTTTTCCATCCTCACAGGAGTCTTTTACGAGACGTAGGTACTGAAATGAATATAAAATGCTGAACTAAGTGCCTGACCTATAGAGAGCACCCAATAAATGGCTGTTCCTCCATCTGTCTGCAGGCCTCTCTCTTTCTGTCCTAAAGCAGATGCATAATCTGTTGGATCATGGTGCCAGAAAATTTCAGACATTTTTAGATTGTATCAAGGGCCTATTGCTGTTTGCTATTGCTTTTGCCCAATAAACTTCCGCTAGGCAAGGGATTAAAAGGCTGCCTTCAAGACAGAATGAATTTTAAATTCAGGGATGACTGAATGAGGTCTGTCTTCACTGATTTTGTATTTAAAAAATAACTATTTTAAAGCAGCAAAATTTTGAAAGTGTTGTAAAGTGGTTGTAAAAGAGTGGAAGCCCAAATGCCCGATTTAAACTCACAAAGGAATGAATGACTTGCTCTTTGAACTGAAGAACTCACCTGGCATCTGGACGAATGGTGACGGAGAGGAACTGACGCTGCCCTGGAAGGCAAAGAGAGCAAGTGTTTTCTTCTTTAGTTGCAAGTTTGAATCTTAGAAAACAGTTTCGGAAGATATCTTACAAGCTTTATTTTCTGATACTAAGAACCACTATTTGAGGGGTTAGTTTGAGGGGGTTCACTGAGAGTAAGAATGAAAGTACAAGAGAGCAAAGTTTCACAAGGGACTGAGAGAAACCAAAGTTTTAGATTCTGGTAAATGTGCCAAAAAGTATGGACTAGATGAAATGGAATAATTTATCCTTTGTTTTTTGCTCTTTGCATTAATATCCTTCATCAAATATATATTAAGTGATTTATATGTATTCATACATGCATACATGTGCTTGGCGTTTGGCTTCAACATTGAATGGGCACTTTTTAACTGTCTATCTTCATGTAGAGGTGACGCTCCACCAAGGGTAGGGACCTTGACTGTGACTTGTCCTCAGTGCCCGGAACAGAGCGTGGTTCATAGTAGACACAATAAAAATATGTGGAATAAAGATACAGTTCTCAAAGAACTGTGGTGTAGTGAGCATGGGAGTTTGGGGAATTTTGTTGGTTGAATTATATCCCCCCAAAAGATATACTGAAGTCCTAACTCCTGGTATCTGTGCGCATGACCTTATTTGGAAATCGGATCTTTAAAGATGTAACTAGTTAAAGTAAGATGTGGTCATACTGGATTAAGGTGGGCCCTAAATCCAATATGACTGGTGTCCTTAGAAGAGGAGAGACACCCAGAGACGCAGTCATGGGGAGAAGGCCATGTGAAGACAGAGGCTGAAATTTGAGTGATACAGCCTCAAGCTAAAGGACACCAAGGATTGCCAGCAGCCACCAGAAGCCAGGAAAAGGCAAAAAAGGATGCTCCCCTGGAGTCTTCAGAGGGAGCCCGGGTCTGTAGACACCTTGATTTTGGTGTTCTAGCCTTCAGATCTCTGAGGCAATAACTTTCTATTGTTTTAAGCTACCCCATTTGTAGTAATTTGTTATACAGCTCTAGGAAATGAATACAGGGAATGATGGACTGAGACAGACAATTCACTATAGTGTAAGAAGTGGCATGGCTGGGGAACAATGGGGTGAGGTGGGCATCTAAGCTGGCATCAGGCATGGGGTGGGGAACACATCCTGGAGGAGGTGATGCCAAAGCTGACCTTTGAAGGAAGGGGATCCAGGTGTGTAGAGTCTTAAAATATACAAATGCAAATTGTGGCTTCAAGACGACCAGGAACAAAGGTAAGTGGAAAATGACACTGTTGTAAAAGTTGAGTCCTCAATATCCAGTTCTTTGGATCTGAGCTCTTAGCTCTGACCCTCAAGGTCCTATAGACTCTTAAGAGTTGGAAGAGATTTTATAGAGAGTCTCATTCAGCTATCTACTCAATGCTGAAATCCTCCCCATATTATTCATACTTGGCGCCTTTAGCCTCCAGTGTTGGAAAAATCAGCGCCATCTGAGAAAACTCATTTCTTCTCTTGGGACCGCTGACTCCTACAAAGTAGGCTGAAAAGAACCACTTTCTTAATTCTAATCTCTTTGGTCCATACAGAATAAGTTTAATCCTTCAAATATTTGAAGACAACCCTCCATTTCCCAAGTGCCTTAATCAGCTCGGGCTGCTATAAGAAATACCATAGACTAGGTGGCTTTAACAACAAACATTTCTTCTATTTCTGGTGGCTGGAAGTTTGAGATCAGGGTGCCAATGTGGTTGGGTTCTTGGTGAGGACCCTCGTCCTGCTTTGCAGATGGCTGACCTCTTACAATGTCTTCACGTGGCAGAAAGAGATCATCTGTTTCACATGTCTCTTCCTATAAGGACAGGAATTCCACTCATGAGGGCTCCACCCTCACGACCTAATCACCTCCCTGAGGCCCAGTCTCCAAATACCATCACATTAGCGATTGGGGCTTCAACATTTGAATTCTGGGAGGATACAAACTTGCAGTCCATAGCACCAAGCTGGAATTCTATCTTCTCCAGGTAAAACATCCTCCAACCACTCAGAAGCAGCATAGTATTTAAAGTGAAGACTCTGGAACCAGAGTGTCTCTGTTTGAATCCCAGCTCTGCCTGTTATTAGCTGTGTGATCTTGGGCACATGAAGATTTAATGGGATCATGTATGTCAAGCACTTAGAATGTTCCTGGGATAATCAGGATATAAATGTTAGCTATTATCACTCAGATGCATTTTTATGCCCTTTATTTTTATGGTATATTCTTCTAAACATGTTCTGATTTGTGTTTTCCAATTTAAGAAGTTAACACTTTTAAGTAGCAGAGGGGAACTCTGGGCATGCATGGTCAGAGGTGGGTGTAGATCGGGGTGCCCTAACATCTTATTTGGGAAGGCAAGGAGGCAGTGATTTAACATAGAAGCACCTGTGTTTGGGCACATTTTCCCATATTGCCAGAGCCGATGTTATCAAGCATCTCCCTCTAGTTTCCAGCTCTGTCTGTCTGTCTAGGTCTTTCCTGGAATGCCTGTGCCAAGGCCTACACCCTCTGGCTTCTGCCTCAGCCTCCCTGTGTGTATAAGTAGGGTGTGGCAGGGTGGTAGCTGTCCTGGGTGCTGCCTGGGGAGATGTCTCCCTGTTCTTCTCCTACCTTCTCTCCCTGCTCACTCCCCTTAAATTGCTCTGGCCAAGGCTCGGATCAGGAGGAAAGCTTCTGTGAGACATGGTACATGTGCCTAACGTGATAGTATTAGCACCCTGTTCTCTCAGTATCTGTCGTCATTCGTTCATTGACTGGCATGGCTCTACCTCTGGCCTCTGCCCAAGGCCTGGATAAAGCTCAGTCTATGTAACACAGCCACTTCAGCTTTTGACATCTCTGCTGTAAATGCTTTCCTATCTTTCTCTTCTACCAGCAACAATCTCTAGAATCTTCTTATACTCCTTCTCTTTCTTCTAGTTAGGTTTAATTATTACCGAGGAATTGCCAGCATTGTCCCTCCCTCAACCCAATTTCAATACTTGAAGACTCTACAAAGGTTTCACAACTACGAGTGTAGTTGATTTTATTTATTATTTGATGAAAAGAACCTTCTTGTGTTCACTTCTTCTACGTAATTTTGCCCTCTACCTGCTGTGGAAATTGAACTCTCTACTGCCATTCTTTCCGGTTACCCATAAAATTTTACCTTGCATTTTTAACAGACTACAAACAATATCCTAAAACTCCCACTGACAGCCAAGATCTTTAGAACGTTAACTCTTTCTACTCCTCTCCTAATTTACATGTGTATATTTGCTTGCATTTTAGCTTGTTTCTTTTTGTTAAACCTCCACAAATTAGACATCATAATTATTAGATTTATTTACATGTTCACAATTGCTTACTCTTCTTTCAGACTTTTTTTTCTAGATTCATTTTCCTTCTTCTAAACTAATCCTTTAGAAAATTCCTTTCGTGGAGGTGGCGTTGGTGGTAAACTGTTCTGGCTTTTATTTATCTGAAAATATCATTTCTCTTGCCCTTGTACTTGAAAGATAATATTGCTGGACTCACAACTGTAACTTTATGGGTATTCTTCTCTCAGCACTTTAAAGATGTCACGCCACAGTCTTTGGCTTCCATGACCGCTATTAAGAAGTTTGCTATGAACCTTATAGTTATTCTTTGTGACATTCTTTCCTTCCTTTCTGACTGCTTTTTTTTTTTTTTTTTTTAAAGATTTTATTTTATCCTTTTTCTCCCCAAAGCTCCCCCGGTACATAGTTGTGTATTCTTCGTTGTGAGTTCTTCTAGTTGTGGCATGTGGGACGCTGCCTCAGCGTGGTCTGATGAGCAGTGCCATGTCCGCACCCAGGATTCGAACTAACGAAACACTGGGCCGCCTGCAGCGGAGTGCACGAACTTAACCACTCGGCCACGGGGCCAGCCCCCTGACTGCTTTTTGATATACTCCCTTTGTCTTTATGGTTCTTAAAGTTCATCTCATTTTGCCTAGAGGTAAATTTTTAAAATTTATCCTGCTTGGTATAAGATATGCTTCATGTGTCTGGGGATTTGTGTCTTTCATAAGTTCTGGAAAAGTTTCAACGATCCTCTCTTTAAAGATTGCTTTGTCTGTATTATCTCTGTTCTCTCCTTCTGGGACTCTGTTCAGATGCATGTTAAACCTTTTACTTTTGTGCTCTATATCCCTTAACTTCATGTTATTTTCTTTATCTCCATGATTTTCTGTTCTATATTTTGGTATAGAATGGTATAGATTTCTTCAGATCTATATCCAGTTCACTAATTCTTTCTTCAACTGTAGTTAATTTGCTGTTTAACTCATACATTGAGTTATTTTATTATCAATAATTACTTATTTTTTCATTTCCATAAATTCCATTTGATTTTTACAAAACCTGCTTGGTAATTTTTGATAGCCTCTTGTTGAGTGTTCTTTATTTATTAAGTTATTGTATATTTGGTATTTGGTAATTTTAATATCTGGAAGTTCTGGAAACTTATTATTGCCTATTGTTTATGCTGACTTTCATTCATAGTGGTTTGCTTTTTTAAGCATTTGGTAATCTTTGATTGAAATTTATATCTGGTTAACCTTAAACTGTGAAAAGCGGGGGTCCTAATTTGAGGTTGCTTTCCTCCAGAAGATTTATGTTTATATTCTTAGGATCCAGCTCTCTTCCAGGTTCCCAGATTAATGGAGTCCCGGGTTCAGCCCCTCAACCTTGACAACATCTCAAGGATCAGTCTTCACACGTAAAGCTAATTTGAAGACCTGTCCTCAGGGGAGCCCACCTTTTTGGTGTGTTCACCTTCTCATCATTCAATGTCTTAATTTCTGCTCAAAAGTTTCCCCAACCTCCCATGTCAACCCTCCCTCCCATCCCAGCTTTGGAGATTTTCCTTACTTCTTGCCAGCTCAACAACTCATTAAAATGTGTTTTATTCAGGCTCTGGTTTTGTTGTGGGTGAGATTTCCCCCCTCTCTGACCATCTAGTCTCCCTGAAACAGAAATGAATCCCTAAATATTGAAACTGGATGTAGATACCTTCCTGTTTCTTACACAGCACAAAATATGTTATTTTACCATCATTTCCAACATTTTCCAGCAGAGATTTAAATTATAATGGAAGTAATTCATAAGCATATACTCATAGTAATTTTATAAGCACACTGTTAGGCAAATGGCCAAATGTCTTAAATGTATTACCTCATTTAGTTCTCACAACCACCCCAGAAGACAAGCAATATTATTCTCATCTTAATAATGAGGAAACCGAAGCACAGAGAGAATAACCTAGGTTCCCCTGCAGGATGAGGTGGTCGTGGTGGTGGATGGGATCGAACAAGGACTTTTCTGATTTCAGAGCCTGTTTCTTAACTACCACACGTGATACTGCCTTCCAAGCATTTTAATAATTCAAAAACAAAAATAGGAAATCTTCATAATTAAAAAAAGAATTTTAGTATAAAAGAAATTTATGGACATCCAGAGAGATGATATAATTATATAAAAGCTCACAAGAGGATCAAGTGGGATTTATACTTCATATATCTCTCTCTATATATATCTGTAGTACTTCAAAATATATTCTATTTTTAGGGGGTCAGCTTTGTCGAGGTATAATTTAAAATTAATAAAATTCACAAATTTTAAGTATGCAATTTGGTGAATTTTGACAAACTCTTGTGACTCACTCACTATCATAGTCATGACATAAAACATTTCCATCAAATTGATTATTTTATAGCTATAATTAGTCCTGCCCCATGGCCTGGGAAATATTTGGATGGATAAATACGGAAAGGAACGATAGTGCACCACTTCAGTTCATCTCACAGCATGTAGAAGAGTTCTAAAGGGCCTGTGTTGGGACTGGGAAGGATTTCACTGGACAGATTTCAGAGCTGGTCCTTACTCCCCCAGCCCATTCCCAGATTTTATAGGTTAACAAAGAACAGCCTAAAAACATGAGCCTTCAGCATGAGTGCTAGTTGTTATTACAAATGTGAAGGGAAAACTCACATTCCTTTCTTCTTTGTTCAAGATATTATATTCACACAGTTGCCTCTCACCATACGAATCTTCCAGAAATAGTATTGAAATTAATATTGAAGCGCCCATAACTTTTGACCAAGCGAGATGGTATATAATTTTTATTTTGCATACTGCAAACAACAGGATCCTGCAATGCCAGGTAGCCAAATTTAGAGGTTTATATTTGAATGAAATTTGCCAGTCTGCAACTTCCTGTAGCTAACACAGCAGCCTCACAGCTGCCCCAAAGCCCCTCCATGAAAATGAGTTAATTTGAACTAATAGGTTACCAAGGTAGTAAAGCGATAAGATTAGAAGTTTCCCTTGGATACGTTTATCGTCATTTTTATGACCCTATAATATTTTTAGGGCCAACCTAGTTGAAGGAATATATTGAAATGTACTAAGGAGGAGATCAACTAGCGTTAAGATTTTTCATACAGCAGTATGAAATATATATATATATTTAATTCTGATGGTATAGTTTAGAAAGTATCTCTTTAAACTTAAAGATGTTGATACTAATGCTTAAATAATAATAATCATAGCCACTTGTGAATAGCTTGGATCCCTTTTCAAGGAATTCACAGTACTTTATATATTTAATTTCTCATTATCATAATATCTGTGTTTGGGAGAGGTGGTGCTGATGCTATTATACTGAACATTCTAAAACCATGTTTTAATATCTAAAATTTAGACCCATCATAGGTCGTATGATTTTCCTCCAACTTTGAGATGAATATTAAGTTAATGCCAGATGTAACCCAGTTAGCCTTTAAATGGGTACCTGTGTTAGGTCTGAATACCTTCTTCCTCCAGAAGGAAATGGGCATAGAGAATTAGATGGCTTAATTAATGTGATAAATATGCAGTAGAACTGGGGGCATTCTGATTGGTGAGAAATCTTATACAGTGCTAAACTATACCAAACCTGTTTTAATAAATCTTATTAGTTTTGCAAAGTTTGAAACGGGTTTTGATTTATGGCCCACTTATCTAAGTTACATAGTAATTTAATTGTAAATGAGAAAAATACTCCATAATAAATAGGAACTACAGCTACAAGCATCTACCACCTGCCAGGTGCTTTATATAATATTATCTTACTATAAAGTAGATATTATCACCTGAGGTTTAGAAAAGAGGAAACTGAACATCAGAGCAATTAAGTAATGTGCCCCAAATCACCCATGTCGTCAATTACAGAGCTAAGGTTTAAACCCAAACTCTGACTCCCAAATTTATGCTCCCTCAACCTCTCAAGGACATAACAAGCAAGTTCTCTGCACTAGCCCTTACACCAACAGCATATATTTACTGAGCTCCTCTGATGGGAAAGGCACAATGCTGAATGTTGCAGGCACTAGAAAGAATGCAATCAAAGGGCTTAGATTTGTATCTACTTAGGAACACAAGCCATTTGTGGTAAATTAAATCTGACCACAATTTCTTTGCAGCTCCTCCCATCAAGAAATGAAGTCTATTCCTCTCCCCCTTGAATTGGGGATGGTTTTGTCACTTGCTTGGACTAACAGAATGAGGCAGAAGTCATTGTGTGACCTTCAGAGTCTAGGCGTCAAGAGGATTTGCAGCTTTCACCTTTGCTTGCTTGAAATGCTGCCTTATGATTTCCTCTTCAGAAAGTCAGTCTAGCCTCCTTGTGGATGAGTGACCACGTGGATGAGAATCCAGGCACTCCTCCTGACAGCCAGCACCAACTGCCAGACATGTGAGGGAGCTATCTTGAACTTTCCAGCATGGCTGAACCTCCAGCTAAATGCAACTGCATAAGTGAGCCCTGGTGAAACTAGCAGAGGAACTTCCAGCCACCCACAGAATCGTGAGACTTAACAAATCATTACTATCAATTTCAAAGGTTCAGGTGGGTTCTTATGCAGCAATAAGTACCCAATACAGATCTACCCAGGAAAAAGTAGCTCATGGTACAGAACAGTATGTATCTGGCTTCCAGGTGCATGGTCCATGCTCTACATGCTCTGGAAGTCAGAAAAGGGGGAAATCAATGTGCTGAGGATTTGAATTGGGCTCTGAAGTATGAGAGGATGGAGAGAGGAGACAGGAAACTTCCAGGTGCAAGGAATTTTGTGAACAAAGCACAGAGGTGGGAAAGCACAGCTCTTCTTCAAGGAATAATAAGCAAGTGGGTTTGTTGAGAGCAGGAATTTCACCTAATTGATTAAATAAAAATGTATTGTGTGCCTACTATGCATCAGAATTGTGATAATTTCCAGAAATACAAAGATGAATAGGCATGGTCTTAGGCAGCGTACTCCCTAAGAAACTTAAGGAGTGTCATAAAGAAGATAGTTGTTTAAATATATATGTAATGGGTGCAATAATAAAAACAAGGATTGAGAAGACGAGCATTTCATGAATACCTACTTCATGCCAAACTCTGTGTCAGGCACTTTACATGTATTAGTATGTGTTTCATTGTTTTTAGTAACAACTAACATTTGTGTGCTTTATGTACTCCGCACTGTGCTACACGATTTACATGCATTATCTCATTAAATCTTCACCATTAACCAATGAAATAGATGCTGTAAGTACTATCTCTAGATTATAGATTGTAAAACTAATAGGCAGTGTGAAGGACTTGTCCAAGGTCACAAAGCTAGTAAGTGACATAGGCTGGATTCTGACATAGATCTAGTCTAACCATGGTTTAGAGCAGGTAGGTGGGAGGTGTGGGTGAGTGGTGGAGGTGAGTTGCTGTCTTAGGGGAAGGTGACTGAACATGTCACACTACAGGTGATATATGGGTCCAGTTTTGAAGGATGAAAGGCAATCAGGGAGCAGATAGGACAAGGGGTGTTGTTGTTGGGGAGCAAATCCAAGGCTTAAATGTGTGGACAGCATGTGAGACATGAAATGTGTGCAGACAGGAAAGCTGAAGAGGAGCTGGAGGAGGGCACAGGAGCCAGGCTATGAAGGATTTTTTTGAGCCATGCTAAGGAGCTTGGACTTTGTCCGCTAGCAGGCAATGGTCCTTTAGAAGTTTCTCAGCAGTGTAGATATGATGATGGTGGCATTTGAGGAAATTTAACCTTGTGCTGAAAATGATGGGTTGGAAATGGTTGAGTGTACGGGCTACAGTATTGAGCTGAGTTCAGTGATGGGGGTCTGATGGGTTCTCAGTAGGGGCGAAGTTTCAGGAGGCCAGCAGGTGACACTTGTATCCACTTCCACTTGGCTCTGTTTTAGAGCCCAGCAAGGGCTGGTACTCGCCCTGCAGGTGCTGAGGGCTGCTGGCCACCTGTGCCAGTTGTACCAATTCTCAGGGCTCTTTCTCTCTTTTCTTCTTTTTCATCAACTTCCCTTCTGATACGTCTTTACAAGTGTATACAAAGAGGGGGCTGGCACATCCCCCTCATACTGCCCTATTTGCAAAGAAAAAATCCCTACATTCTTAAATGATTTATTACTACATTGCATAGGTCCAATCCTAAGGCCAATAAGAATTTCTGAGGAAGGAATATTGTAACATATTTCCTTAAGAACATTTGTCTTGTGTCTACAAAGCCTAGATTATAGAGGATTTATCTCACAAAGAAAGAGCTCATCTGGTTTTGAGCTCCTTGTTTCCATTATTACCAGCCTTGAGTGACAGTAGGTACTAAGTAATTGACATAGAATGGAGACATAAAAGGATTAAGTGATTTGCTTAAGGCCTTCAAATGTATAGAGGTCAAATGAAGACTAAAAGATGTGTTTAAATTCTCTCTTGGGGGAAGGGAATTTACCATGAATATGTTAATTTATAACAGTGCATATAAATATCTAACATAGATTTTTATGTTGAACATAGATTTTTATGTTAAACATAGACATTAAATGCTAAGCATAATGTTTAAAAAGATGTTCCTTAACTTGTTGGTGCAACAACTTAATTTCTTTCTGCTAAAATGTCAGCAAATTTCTGGAAGATTGTATGTGAAACTCAGTGTGGAGACCCCTGAAAATTAGAAGGAGAGGATGAGGGGACAGGGGAGATAAGCAGACTACTTTTTACTTTATACTCTTTTATTCTGTTTGAAATTTTACATGTATTAATTTGTAATTAAAACGGCTAGTTAATAAAAGTTAAAAAATAGAATTTAGGAATTTAAAAAAAAACTATGACTCCATGTGTCTTAAATTTCTGTTATATGAACTATTTTGTGTCCTTTGGAAAGTTTGTACTGTTACAGAATTTCAGTTTTCTAACAGTTTCTTGAAATTTTACTGTAAAAACTCTCTTACTTGGCACAAAATTATGTCCAGGCTGTCTCTGGGAGAAAGTGATTTCTGTTGCCTACATTACAAAGCGAAACCCATTTTTTACCCCTGGGTCTTGGTGTGCTTTTGAAATGCTATTTGTGTTTATGTAGCTAAGTTAGAGCAACAGGAGCCACTGGGACACACGTTGATAAATCGCCCTGCACACTTTGGCCGGAACAGATCTGCAGAACTTCAGCTCTGCCAGATGGGCTTGCGATGGCTGTTTTTGCTGCAAAATCTGATTATTTTTGCAAGCTGTGTGAAAGAATTCACCACCAGGAAATATTTTAAGTTTCATGACATTTGAAAAAAACTACATAACCAACAGAACAGCTGAAAAAATAAGTTGCTTGCAAAAGGTTCACCTTTGTTATTATTATCTTTAAAAATTTCTGCAATTGTGAAGGAGCAGGTGGTTGGGTGGGGAACATGGAAAGCCCTGGAAATGTGGTTTAGTTCTCTAAACAGAGCAGGACAGTGGGCTAATTAAGTCAGACAATGAACCATTTTCAACGCCCTGGATAAAATGAATGCCAAAGATATAATATGTACCTCTGTATTCAAACATCGGCATTTTGAGTGTACAAGGCATTGCCTACTCAGAAAATGTTTTTTTTCTTTTTAAATTCTTTCTGGGCTCATGAAGCGGGTTAGTTGGCAAAGTTAACAAGCAATATGCAAAGCACTGTGCTATGAGAGTGAGCAAAATGTGTAGGGGACGTCACTCCCGGGGTAGACACTGATTTCCTTTATCAATAATCTCTCCAACGTTGCAAATAAACTGATCCTTCTGCTGGCAATTCAGAAAAAAGTAGCAAGGGCAAATGAGATGTACTTATTAAAGAAAACTTACAGTTTTCCTAAGAGATTTAGTAATCAAACACGAAGAAAATAGGTATTTCTAAAAAATAAGAAAGAAAAATAATGTAAGAAAAATAAAACACTAGCAAAGCAGGAAGACACACATTGGGCCATCTGAGGATCATTTTCTGTGCCCAGGCAAGCGTAAAAATCTTACTAAAGCCAGAACACATTGTAGGATGGGTTCAGTTTATGAGAGTTGAAGAGACGAAAAATAAATTTTATGGTAAATTTGAAGAAATCGGAGAAGGGCAGGAGTCTGTCTTGTTATAGCAGTGCTACAGACTTTTTTGCACTCATGTGTCTTCAGAGCTTGGGGTGCCTCTGTCCAAAGCTTGTCTTTCGTCTAACTACAGATTCAATATAACATACATGTGCTTTGCTCTTAGATTTGTTAATACAGTGATAGCTGCAATGGCCATACGTAAATCCAAGAAAGAATTTGTGTATGGCCAGCTCCCTAAATTTAGGGCCCAGGTAATTCGTTTGTAGTCTTATTTCCATTCTACTTCTTTCTTCTTTTGATGTTTTTATTGTTGTTTAGGACTACCGTTAGAATACCCAAGAGAAGTAGCACAATATGTAAATTGTCTAAGTTTTAGCACGTTTTGGAGGTTATACCTTGATTAAAATTAGATTTTGATATCAGTGAAAGCTTCCATCTGCCTTGAGCATGAAAGACTAAAGCTTGGCTTCGACCTCGGAAATGAGTCCGTTGGTTGTCCCTCCTCCCCGTCTTTTCCTACGCTTTCATAAGAAGGTAGGAGGATCAGGAAGTTACCTTCCCCTTTCCTTAGTGGCTGGTATATTTATTAAGAATATGCATTTGATTCTTTATTATGTAAAACTCTGAGAGAACGCTGGGCACCATGGAGGTAGGGAGAGCATCTAAGAGGTAGGTCACCAGAGACAGCAGGTCAACTGAGCTGGTAAGCTCTACATTTCACTGGACTCAGGGATCTCTTCTAGCCTTCAGAAGGGAGCGGATATGGTCTCTGACTTCAGGTGGGAGAAATGGCATTCTACATCCAGTTCCAGGTGCCAGCCATAGGATACCAGCCTCTCAGATCAGCTCAGCAATATTCAGAAAAGAGATCACACTTCACCAAACGGCATAGCAGGAGAGTAAGCTTCATGCAAGAAGGAAAGGTCAGAGCGAAATGGATTGGGTGAGGTAGGTCCTAGAGATCTCTAGGAGAGCGGTAGAGAGGCTTCTATGAAGTCACGGTGGTATGTTTTGACTCTGGTGCAGGAAACGTTTCCTTGTTTACAGAGAGAGCCAGGTGCCATGCGGGGCCCAAATGGGGAATGACAGAGAGGAACTATATTCTGGAACCAGGTTTTGGGACAGAACTAGAGTTAGGTTCTAGAAAGAAATTAAGAACTTCTTCTGTCTAGTTTCTTCTAAGATGTCTGGGTATCACAGGAAAGGCAGGTCCTGGCTCTGGACGTGGCATCGTCTGAGCAGTCTAGAGAATCTTTGCAGGGACAGGAAGGGAGACAAACTGTGATTTAAAGGAAGCAAAAGTCATGATGGTGATCCAACATCAGGTATGGAATGTGAAGGGTGAGAGGAACTCTGAGCAGAGGACCTGAAGCAGAGTGGTTATTCCAAAGCTAGTCCTTCCTTGGACCAGAAATGTAAATTTAAGAAGGCAATACGTTAGGTAAAATAAAGACCATGCAGTCCAACAAACCTGGGTCCAAATCTGAGCTCCACTGCTTTCCACCTGATTCTTAATTTCCTCATCTGAAAAATAGACATGAGTGGCACCCTCTTAAGGCTACTGTGCTTTTCAATAAATGAAACATATTTTGGAGTGGATAAATGAAAATAATTGTAAAGTCCCTATATCAGAGCCTAGTAGTAAATGATAGTTATCATTATTAACAATTTTTATTTGTCCCACAGAGAATTGAGGTGATAGAAGGGGACCCAGGCCTGGAAGTCACCTCTACTGTCCCACCCATGCCCATCTTTGACCAGATATTAAAGTCAGAATGTTTGCACTCCACATAATTGCTCTCGTGCTTTATGTGATTGTTCTGTTCTCTATTTCCCTTGCAAACTCAATTTGCAAAACTCTAGTTGAACTAGAGGAAAGGGGATGTATCTTTCTCAGAATAAAGAGGGAGTTCAACTTGGCCTTGGAGTTTGGGGGTAGGGGTACCTATGGGTGGAACATGTTCTGAGGTTGGGAGAAGCTATCGTCAGTAAGAGAAACAGCTGTACTCAGCGGGGAGGAGAAGACATGTTAAAAACTCTGAGTTCTGGTCCCCTCCCATCTGTACTACTCATAAGCTTATATGATCCTTTGTAATTGAGGAAATGTAGGCCTAAAAAGGTAACATTACTTGGTAGGTCAGTAAATTGGTAACAAATCCAGTCAAAATGTTGACTTATTTCCTTCTTCCTGCCATTTGAAGTTGGAGTTTTCATAAAACAATAGTCCGTGATGGGAAGTATAATATTTGGTTTGTTATCCAAGACAGGTTAAGTCTTTGGATATTTAGGACTGCAGAATGGGAGCAGTTGAATTTATCTTAATGAAATGCACTAAATTGGAGTTTCAACTCTAGCCATCTTGTCCTGTGGAATGGAGGAGGGTGGCATTGCTGAGTCAGAATAAAAATAAGGTTGCTAACTGTTGCTTCTACTACTTTGTTGTTCCATTTGCTCATAGTGAATCAATTTTTCAAACCTACGAAAGTCACCCAGAGGCCTTTCTAATGGGTTGACTTATTTAAACTATCTTAGAATTTGTCATAATAAAGACAGAAGTATCTAACTCCCAAGGCTGCTGTCCAGAGCTTGCCACAATCTCGAGGGTATCTCCCTTTGTGTGGCACGCTTTCGCTGGAACATTGCTCAAATGCTACAATGTTCCAGGTACTTTAAAAACCATAAAAGTTGCCATGTGATGAGAACTTACAAGGTGCCATGTACCAGCTGTACCAGGTGCTTTATATGCATTATCTAACTTCATTTTCATGACACCTCTATGGTCGCTATCTCCATTTACGTAGGAGGAAACAGAGGCCCAGAGAAGTTGGATCCCCTTCACATGCTAGAGTCAGATCTTCGGTCCATCTGACTCTGAGACACAAGCTCATTCTCTCGTGCTACTGAGCTGCAGGCTCCAAAAGGAACAAACAGAAATAGCAAGACATTACCCAGTTGGAGTAGAGATTTAAGAAAACAAGTAGTTAGAGTGCAGTGTAATAAATATTTTAGCAGATAAATATGCTGGAGGCTCTGGAGCAGAAGGGAGTGTTTGGGAGAACTTGGCAGACAAGACTAGAACTGAATTTTGAAGGGTCAGGTGCCAGGCCGGGCCTCCCAATCTGCTCTTTCACTTCTCCACCTGCAGACCAAGTTGGTCCACCCACTGAACATCAGTGTCTCCTCTCCCTCTGGACCTTTGCCCCCTCCAGGTGTTCTGCTTGGCCTCTACCTCTCCTCACTGCTTACCTGCGTTATCTTCTTCCTTCAAAGCTTAGCTTAAGGCTCACCTTCCACCCAGAAGCTGTCTACCTCTTACCCTCAAAGCCCATGCTTTGCTCACACTCTTCTCAACCTCCATAGTGTTCACTGATGGTCACTATCGTATGTTTGGCCCTTGGAGCAAAGCCGTCTTTTTATTTTTAATCACTTATTTCTTGTGTAATTCCTTCTCCCACAACTGGACTGTATATTTCTGCAGGTCAGTGAATTTCTCCCGTCACTTTGAATTCTAAGGTTTCTCGCATGGACTAAAGTGTTTACTAGCAATAGCACTGATTGAGCACATACCATGTACCAAGCCCTTGACAAATATTAAATCTAACCCTTATGATAACCTTGCAAGGTGGATATTCTCTTCTCTTGACAGCAAGATTAAGTAACTTTACCATCACCATACAGTTAGCCAATGGCAGAGCTGGAATTTGAGTTCATGTACCTGGGTCCAGCGCCCAAACTCTTCACCATGCTATGCTGCCTGTGCCTTAGATAATGAGCCTCAGCCAACCTAAGTGCTGTAGGTTCCAAGATGGCAGAGTGATCCGAAACATCAGCTCAAAGATGCTTCAGTTAGGGTGTGAGCTAGTTCTCAGAGATTCAGATCTGTTTTAAATCCTCAACAGTGAGATGGAAACATTTGAAATATGAATAACAAAAACAAGAAAGACAAGGAAGTGAGATAAACTTATAAAAGTTTGAGTATTAAAATCGAATATTGAAGTGGGAGTAACCCAACTCTCTACGTTTATTGATAAGGACACGGAAGCCCAGCAAGGAGAAAGGAATTGTCTGAGGCCACTGATAGCCAGAAGGAGGGATTCAAATAGACTAAGAAGGAAAATTTCTCTTTTGGTGTAGAAGAGATGTCTCGGGTGTGTTTTCCAAAGTTTCAGGGAAAACAAAGAAATTTTGAGGTGCTGTAATATACCGTTCCCAATCGCATATTTTCTTTTTCTAATACTTCACAAGAAATCCAAATGCAAATCACAGATATGGACATCACAATGTTTACACTCGGTGGTAACTGAAGTGTGCATGTGATTGGTGCTACAAAACAGCAGCTGGATATAGGACTAAACAAACCTGGAGCTAGCACTCCTGCTAGAAAGACAGACAGTTATTATGGATGGAGCCAGGCAATGCACAGCTGTTCCACAGTTAGAGCTTACCCACCTCTCTGCGAAGATCAAACACTTTCAATTACTCTATGCCATAAATGCATGATATGGCACCCATTTACCTTCTGTTCCTCTGCATTTTTTCATCAATGTGTACTATTGCCATGCTTCTTTCTGTGCTTAAAATGTTTTCCTTCCGAAAATGATTAGGAAAGATTATTAACCAAGACAACCAGCTGGCAGTATAGCCTTATCCTATATGCTCTTGACGTAGAGATTTTAACAGCTAATTTAAATGTAAGGATTTAGGAAAATACATAAAGGGAAAATAATTGTAAGTCATTATGATTTGAAAAGCAAATACTTGAGGCTGGTATAAAAAGAATCATGCCAAGTGAAAATAGTTAAATTTTCGTTTGTGGATGTATCAATATGTATAATTCGAGGCTGATATAATCCAGATATATTTCCCACTTGGAATAGACCTCCTCAACATTTTCCTCAGTTTAGACCTTTTAAAAACAACCAGATCTTCACTTATTTTTCCTTGTGTTTATGTAGAATATTATCTTAAAGTGACTTTCGTATCTATTTCCTTATTGTTCCTCACTATAGCGTTTTGATGAATGAGCAGAGCTGGATAGCTATTAGTGTGCCCGTAAACCAATAAAACAGATTGAACGTCAGACCCTGATTCCCGTTCTTACTTTCCTCCGTACTGCATTGTATTCCCCCATTCCACTACACAATTTTAATTCCAAACTGATCTCCAACTCCCACTCAGCAAGTTAAAAAACTTTTTCTCTCATGCCAGCTGTTGTATGTTCAATGATTTTAAATGAATCTTTATGATAGCTTCAGAAAAACTTGGTTAGAAAGCTCAATAGCCTGTAAATCATTCACTGACTTTCAGAACAAAAAGGAAAAATTGTGGTTATTAGGCTTACTGCTGCTGCTGCTTCTTTATTTTACTATACATAACTGAGAGTTCACTGAATTTTGTGATGTTATTAAAAATTTTCAATGATTAGCTTTTATGGAACTCAATTGAAACAGTGTAATAGAAACAATACAAGATAAACCTACATGAAAAGTCTAATTGTACAGTCTTTGGTACTAGATGCTGGTGAATAGCTCATATTTTCAATATTCTGGTAGGAGATCTAGTAGTATAATAAAGAATAACAGAAAAACTTAAGAAAGAAACAGAAAAGCCATTATTTAAAAACAGATATCCATGACAATAGTTGTGAAACCAATGGATTATGGCTAAAATGTACAGAAGTGGTTTTAAGTCCAGCCATTGGTGAAAGTCCCTTTTGATGCAAGGGATTTTTTTTGTCTTTGGTTCTTGCTGCAAAGATGTAAAACACATTTCGTGGTATCAGAAACAGATGTTCTTAAGGGAAATTGTGGTAAAGATGGATCAACACAGTGTGTGTAAACTTATCAATGTGTAGTTACAAAGAGAAGAGCAGCAATTTGGGCATCAGATGGATGCTTCCTAAAGGATCCTTACCCAGAGGGACATAGTTTTCATAATATATACATATTAGTTTCTTGGGGCTGCGGTAACAAATTACCACGGCCTGGTTTAGAAAGACCAAAATTTATTCTTGCACAATTCTGGAGGCCAGTAGGCCAAATCAAGGTGTTGGCAGGGCTGTGTTTCCTGTGGGACCCTAGAGAGGAATCTATTCTTTGCTTCTTCCAGCTGCCTGCATCCCTTAACTTGTGGCTGCATGACTCCAATCTCTGCCTCTGTAGTCGCATTGCCTCTTCCTCTTTTGTGTGTCTTCTTAGTGTGTGTGTCTCTCTCAAAACTCCCTCTTATGAGGATACATGTCATTGCTTTCAGGGCTCACTTAACAGGGTAAGTGCCTCCTTTCAAGATCCTTAAGTTAATCACATATTTTGCCATACAAGGCAACATTCACAAGTTCCAGAGATTTGATGTGGGATCTTTGGGGGGGGTCCATTTTTTTGGCCCAGCACAATGTGTATGGTAAAACCACATGGTAGGGGCTTCCATATCCTCAAGTTAGCCCGTGACTGATTATTGTCCGTGTCATCTGCAGCAAATTTTAAACACATCCAAGGATTGATTCCCTATCTGAACTTAATAAAAGATATTAAACTTACTGTCACCAGTTCATTGGTATAAAAAAGAGGAGGTAGTTTCTACCCATGCAAGTAGAGCCCCACAGTTGCCTGCCAGTAATGTGGTTCTCCATAGTGCTCCATGATTTCCACTCATTGGGTTGCATTTGCAACAGGGCCAGAAATAGGTCCTTGAGAGTGGATAGTTAATTAATATGATATCCTTCTTGGGACATACAAATATTCTAGAGTAGTGGCTAAGAAGATGACACATGAGCAAGTGGACAGCAAACTCAATTAATGGGGATCCCCAAAGTCTGAATAACTACATTTTGGGACTACATGCATTTAATTAACCAAATTTAAAAGGTCATTGAAATAAGGATGAGAGTACGATATTAGCAATGAGATGTTGGGTAATATATGTGAACACAAAGCTAAGGTTGAGTTCATACTGCCCACGTACTTGATGCCTGAGAAAAACTACCACAGTTAGAGCTGGTTTGTGCCTTTCCAGTCCTAGAAGTCCTTTCTACCTGATATATTATCTTATATTTTGATTTTCTTTGTTTGCATGTGCTACGGCGTGAATGTGTGTGTCCTCCCAAAATTCATGTGTCAAAATTCTAATGGCCAGTGTGATTGTATTAGGAGATGGGGCCTTTGGGAGGTGATCAGGTCATGAGAGTGGACACCTCGTGAACGGGATTAGTGCCTTTAGAAAAGAGACCCCAGAGAGCTCCCTAGGCCCTTCCACCATGTGAAGATACAACAAAAAGTCCGCTCCTTGGAAGAGGAATTTCAGCAAAACTGGACTATGCTGGCGCCCTGATCTTGGACTTCTAGCCCCCAGAACTGTAAAAAATTCTTGAGCTACCCAGTCTGTGGAATTTTTTTATAGCAGCCCAAATGGACAAAGAGAGCACAAGTCAGAGATTATTCTACTCCAGTCCACACTGCTCTTTCCCTTTAAAAGGAATATGGAATTAAGAGTCAGAAGACCTCCCACTTGCTAACTGTGCAGCTTGGAAACAATTACTTCTCTTCTTTTGTTCTCAACTTTTTCGTCTGTAAAATGGGGAGCCATGCAAATATCACTCTCACAGGATTAGTGTGTTTATCAATGAAACAACACACAAGGAAATGCGCTTTAAACTGTGCTTATGAGGGTAGTATTACAGTCTTCATGTCACATGGCCATGCTGCCTGGCCTTTTGTCTTTAGCGTTCAGCATGGTGGTTGGTTTACGGTTTTGTGTTTATTAAAGGTATAAGCATTCTTCCTTTCCACCAGGTCATTTAGTGTTTAATGGCACAGACTGTGTATTGCAAGTTTCTTGTACCCACTTGGACTAGAACACTTTCAGTGTCACTGGGCCGACAGCAGTTGCTCAACAAGATCTCATCTGGGTGGAGACGAGACCCTTGGCTGTGGTGTGGATGCTCTGACACTTGCCCTGCGCTCTGTGGTAAAGTTCTCCAACTATCATGTGCAAAGGAATCACCCGAGGAGCTTGTTTCAAATGACCATTCCCTGGCCCCAGCCCCGTACCTCTATGTCAGTAGACAAGGAACTGGGACCAAGAATCTGCATGTTAAAATTAAATCAAATAATCTGGCTTATTATTAGTTATGTTTACATTGTTATAGCTTTTAAATAGTAAAAACATCAAAAATAGAGAAAGCACACTATTTGATAGTCACAGATCTTGAGCAAGACGTCATGTTACATAATTTTCAAAAGAAAAATATGTTTACAAACACCATTTGGATAATTGCCTCCTTGTCTTTTTTATGTAACCTGTCTTTTTGCGTAACTGTCTGGTATAGTGCCTTATCATTTGAATATGCATATTGGTGATGATGCCAAGGAGTGAGTGATATCCTCACTCACATAGGGTGGATACAGTTCTGCTCTTTGACTATGACATTATCCTCATTGTGACTCTTGTTTTCCCAGTTGACAGTTTGCCTGAAACTTTCATCAAATTTCACAATTCTAGCTATAGTTGTGGCCCAGAAATCCAGATTACTTCCATGAAGCTGCGGTTCATTTAGAGTAGACTCTGTATTCTCTCTGTCTCTCTTCCTCTCTCTACCAAGAGACCAGATTGGCATGATTTAAAAGAAAGGAAGAAAGAAAATGTGCAATAAAAGGTGTTCTTGGATGGCAGGAAATCGAATCTGGAGTTGAGTCACTTGAAACATGTCCCAGAAGTTTGATTTTGGAGCAATGTTGAACATGATGCCAACATTCTGAGCAGACGTCCCTATCTAGGTGTTGTACATGGTTGCCTCATTCATTCTGTGTCATCTGTTCTCATGTCCTGCACCCAGCAATGCCTGACAGATGCCTGACATTCATGTTGTTATAGTTCACCTCATAGAATAAGTGATTATTTACCCATCTTGATAGCCAACTGCTATTTCCCTTCTAAAATCATTTTTTTTTATAATACCTTTATATATGGATTTAGGTAATGTAATAGAATTACAGACAGAGCAAAATTCTGGATGCATCAGCATCAAGACACTCACAGGGCTCATTTCCAGGTGAGACAATTAGAGGTGGTACAATGTAGGTGATATTCTAACATCATTTTTTTTGAGATCTGGATGCAACTACTTAAACATTTTAGACACGGAGTGGAGCTATTTGTGAAGACATGATGGCAGATAGAGGTTTTAGACTTAAAGACATCTTCTACTAGGAATTTAAAATATGGTTTTGTGTGTTGCAGAGAGGATTTTTCTAAGTTGTTGCTATCAGGTTTAGAATAATATGTGAATGAAGGTCAGCATTATTCCCATCAACTGACCCTTTGTCAATTCACCACTGGGGAAATGAGAAAGTCAAGACATCATCTTTACATTGCCACTAGCTGAAGGAGCCAGCCAATAAGTTCATAGAGCTCTTGGAATCCTTGCTCATAGCTTATAATGTTAATAATGGTTATTATATAGCATGTGCCAGCTAAAGGAGGGCTTTGCTATCAAGAATATCAGACTCCAGAGGCCAGACATTGATGTATAGATAGAGGGAGAAGGGAGATAACTGATCTTAACAGAGAACTTAAGCCCCCAAAGATTTCAGAATGTATTAAATTGAGACTTACATTAAATCTTGCGTTACTTGTCTGCCTGGACCGTTTTTCTGCCAGTAGATCTTTGACTGTGTGCTTCACTCTCACGCCTTGATACACGCGTTTGCTGTAGTCTCCTGGGACTTAAGCAAATGAAATAGTAACCATCAAATGCAGATGGAGTAATTAGGTTAACCCTGCAAGGGGCATATTCAAGAGCTGATAATTGTGATGCTATTTTCTTCTTAGAATGATACACTTGAATTTGAAGTGGTTTCAATAGAGGTCATTTAGTCCCGTCTCTTGGTTTCTGATAGAAACTCATCCGATCTCTGCTTAAGTGAAAGAAGCACTGTTCCATCCTCTACACAAGAGCTCTTCAAAATGTCCTCTTTTTGCTACTCTTATTTATCAAGATTTGTTCCAGGAAGATTTACAATTTATTCTTTAATCACAAGATCAGGGTTCGGATGCAACTTGAAACAGTGCTTCATACTACATGATGCGACACTTAGATTTGCATGATTCAGGTTACAGAGTGACTATGCCTGCCACATCATATTTCTGCCCAATGTGGGTGAGCAGGTCAACTGGACTCTTTCAAGAAGATTATGTTCCTAAGGAGAAAGTCACTGGTTTACTGCACTAAATTAAGTATTTTTTATTTTTGAAAATACAGTGATTCAACATGAGGAGTTCTTCTTCAAAACTATGCCAAGGATAAAAGAAAAATTCATTCATTCAACAAATATTTATTGAGCACTTACTGAATGCACTTACTGAACATATTATAGTGCGTGGCAATTTACATGTCTTATTTCATTTGATCCATTTTACAGATGTAGAAACTGAGGTCCATGGCTAAGTTATTTGTCAAGGACTCAAGGCTGCTAATTAGCAATAGTGCTGGGATCCAGACTTAGGTCAGATTTTAGAGCTAACAAGCAGAAAAATTTGTTATTTTCACCATGAGGAAATTACAGAGAGATAACAGACTATAAAGAATAATGTTTCTCCAAGATTCTTAAATTGACAACACTGCTTCTAAGGATAGTGAGCTCCTTGTCACTGAGGATGGTCAAGTAATGACAGGAGAACATTTTCTTTGGACTATTATAGAAAGCATTTAAGCACTGAATTAGTAGGTGAACTGGAGGAATTATAAGATATATTCTAACTCAGAAATCATTGATCTGCAGTAAGTTGGATGGTTTCAATTCATTTTAATTGAAGCGTTGCAGGCTTACCGGCAATTTTAGCTAGAACAGAATTCAGCATCAGTATGTATGGCAGAAATACTACCATATATATATGTGTGTGTGTGTATGTGCATTTGGCATATAACCAAAAATATTCTCTAATCTAGTCGAACATGTAGATAGTCTAGGATATATTTGATTCATGAGTCAAATATCATTACGAAAAGAATAAAAGGGAGGCAGAAAGGAAGAAACCAAAACCAAAACCAGAGACAGAGAAGTGCATTAGAAAATAGAGGCAGCTGGCTTTGGAGTCAGTGTCACATGACCACGTGAGCACATATTTGTCATTGACTTGGGAAAATCGCAATCTCTCAGCCCTATCTTCTTCATCTTAAAAATGGGTATAATAATCTCTCCATAGCTGACTTCAGAGTTTTATAAGATACGCATGTGCAAATACTTTGAAAACTACTAACAAGTTTTGTACAAAATGTTGGTACAAAAAGAAGGAGAACAAAAAATCTGAGTTCCAAGACAATTTATTATTTAATTCAAATAAAGCCACATGCAACCTGACTTTAGCAAAACATAGTTGTTTGAATGGTTCTTTGGGTCTTATTTTGACAGAATCTAATTTTGGTCTATATAGCTTTTAATTAAAGAAGCTTAAAGTACTCTTCTCAAATCAGCCTCAAATTTAAAGCTTAATGACCTTATGTTTGTTCCAAAGGAATCTAAGCATTGCTCCTAGAATTGCGTGTGATGTCTTATTTTTTAGAAAAGCCTGGGGTTACAATTATTCATTGGTGATTTAGTGAGTACTTTTTATGTGTCTGGCATTGTGTCAGAACACAATACAAAAGGACATGCTATCTAGTGGGAGGAGAGAAATGCTTAAAACATAATCATAATGCAATGTGCTAAGTGCGACAACAGAAATATGCCTAGGATATTCAGAAAAACACAGAGTGTGTCAATTCCTTGTGGTGGTGGGGAGGCAGTTAGGAAAGGTAAGGTCACACCCGAGGTGAGGTAAGGGGGTGATGGCAAAATGGGCAAGAAGATTCCAGCTGTGGAGCACAGCATGGGCAAAGGCCTGGAGGCAAGAACAGAAATCGGTATGTGAGGAAGGAAGTGGCAGGAAGTGAGCCTGGGCAAATGAAACGAGTAGGGCTCAGTCATGAAGTTTCTTGTGGGCGAAGGCATTTGGACTTCATCCTGTCGGCTGTGAGCCACTGGAGGCTTTTAAGCATAGGAGTAGTGTGGTTAGATTTGCATTTTAGATAGACTTTTCTGGCAGCTGTGTCGAGGGTGGATTTAAGAATCGCAAAGCCACAGGGAGATCAGTCAGGAGGATTCTAGAATAATTCAGGCAAGAGGTAATGGGGTCTCAGTCATGGTAGATAGGAGGGCAAGGAGCAGACAGGTCTGAACATTGTTTACATGTGGGAGAGAAAGGAGTGGGAAGATTCAAGGGTGATGCTCAAGTTTCCACCATGGGATTGGTCTGGATATGTAAGTTTCAAAGCCATCATGATGTTGATAGTAATGAAACCAGGAAGAGGACAACCTCTCTTGGGGAGTATTTGAAAGGTAGAGTCAAATGACGGCACATATAGAAACAATATGTGTCTGGCACACTGGGCTAAACAGGCCAGGCTACTCCCAAGGGCTGAGAGGATCAATGTCTTGGAACTCTTATAATCCTGATTCCTGACACACTGGTTGGGAAGCTCTGGACTAAATGCTTACAGATGGAGTCCTGGAGATCATTGACATTTGAAGGGATGTCAGAGGAGGAGGAGAGAAACCTATGAAGAAGAAATTGTTGGAGAAGAACCAGGAAAAACCAGAGGAATAAGACATCACAGAATTTAGGAGAAGAGACTTCAAGAAAGAAGGAAAAAGTATGAGACGTAGCAGAAGGGTCCAGGAAAATAAGGAGAGCAAAGCATCCTTTGCTTTCCATTCAGTGGTTAGCGTTGACCTTAGCAATGGCAATTTGAGAAGTGTGGGGCAACCAGTAGCCAGATAATAATGTCAAGAGAGGAGGTAGAGACAGGGAGACTTCAAGACTGCTCATTCTTGAAGTTTGAATGAGAAACGGAAGCAAGAGATTAGATCCTAACTGAAGAGAACTACAGGGTCAAGGAGAAGTTTGCTTATATTTTTATGTCTATTTATGTATTTATGGGTAGGAGAGGTTTGAGGATATTTGAACAGGACAGAGGGAGAGACAAAAGATTTAGGATAGAAGGAGAAAATGATGGAAGGAGGTCTTGAAGAGGATGCAAGGAAGTGGGGTCAGGGACACAAGTTGGCTTTCAGCCTCTGAGACTGGAATAAAGACAGGTGGGGCAGGAGTGGCAGTAGGGAGGTAGGGTTGGTAACTAAGACAGCTCTAGTGCTCAAAGGGCAGCCTGGAGTAGGAATAGTGACTCAAGTTCTAAAGGCCAAAACAAGGCAGGGGTCAAAGCCAGACAGATGAGTCAAAGTGAGAATATACACCAGCGACCCTCAAAGTGTGATCCTGGGCCAGCAGCAATAGCATCAGCTAGGAACTTGTTAGAAATGCAGATTCTAAGGCCCTACTCCAGATATACCAAATCAGAAACTTTAGGAATGGGGCCCAGCCATCGTGTTTTAACAAGCCCTCCAGGTGATTCTGATGTTCTCTGAAATTTGAGAACCACAGATATACGTAAGAGTAAGGACTTTATAAGTTTCCCATGGAGGTGTGGGCCAACTCTAACCTAGGCATTACTAGCTGAGCAAAAAGGGGAACATCTGGCTGATTGATGGTGGGTGTGGGCTTAGGTCTGAGAAGGAGGAGGGGGTGGAAGTTGAAGAGGTCCGGGCTGGATCCTTTGTGTGTTTGCATACAGTCTTGGCTTCAATTTTTTCCGAAGGGCTTTTTAATTGATGATTTCAATCTGAATTACCAATTTATGCTTTATGTGTATGCCAAAAAGCCTAGAGGAAATACATCTATTCTAAATAAATTTAACAAATAACCACAAGATGACTAATAGAGGGATAAAGTTCATGAGATGGCAAATAACCAGATCAAAACTTCTGAAGTTTTGTCAAACAAAACAATCAGCCTTATGTACCAGTTGGCATCCACTTAGTGCAAAGTATGGGGCTACATGCCACAGGGGATGCAAAATAAGTTTAGAACATACAACAGATGTCCTCAGAGAGATTCTGTTGTAGTGAGAGAAATAAGACATTCACATGTGAAAGAGCAGGGGAGGGGAAGAGCACACTTTGGTTTGTTGGTGGAAGTTCTGTGGGAAGGACTGGGACTTAGGTTGGACTTGGAAGGATGTGGATAGGTTAGGAGGAGGGAGAAAGGCCTTGTAGACATCAGGCATGGCATGAGCAAAAGCAGAGGCAGGAAGGAGCAGGGCATGTGTAAAAAGGGTAAGGAACTAGGGTAATTGGAGTTAATGGATTTAAGTGCCATCAATATCTAGATGAAGTTCAAATACATGCCCCTAGCCCAGACCTGTCGTGGACCTTAGACTTGCATGTCCATCTTCACTTGGATGTTTAGCAGACATTTCAAACTTCACATGTCCAAATCTAAACTCCATTCTTCCCTTCCATGTTTGCTTTATCTAAAACCTTCCTATCTTGGTTGATGGCAGCTCCATCCTTCTAGTTGCTGAGTCCTGGAGCTATAGAGTCATCCTTAATTCCTCTCTGTCTCTCATGCTTCACAACCCATCCTATAGGAATTCCTGACAGTGCTACTTACAAAATAGATCCAGAATCTGCTGACTTTTCTCCACCTCCTCTGCTAATATCAAGGTACACTCTACTGTCATCTTTCATGTACGTTACTACAGTAGACTTCCAGCTGGTCTCCTTGCTCCCACTCTTCACCCCCGTCCCCAGTCTATCTTAACATGGCAGTCAAAGTGATTCTTTAAAAAAAGAAAGTCCAATTGCATTACTCCTCTTCTCAAAACCATACAGTGGCTCCCCATTTCACTCAAAGTAAAAGCCAAAGTCCTCGCAATGCCCTACATAACCTTGTTCCGTGATACTTCTGATCTCATCTCCTAACACCCTCTCTGCTCACTGTACTTCAGCCAGTTTCTGAAATGTACCAAACACACCACTCTGTCTTAGGACCTTTGCATTGGTTGTCCAGTCTATCTGGAATATTCTTCCCCCAGTTATCCACGTGGCTAAATGCCCTTGTCTCCTTCAAGTTTTAGATCAAATGTCATCTTCTCAGTGAGAACATATTTAAAGTTGCACCTTCTCTGTAAAACATTCCTAACCCCCCTTAACCTACTCTACTTTTTCTTTCAATGTAACACTTGTCCCTTTACAATGTCCTATATAATTTCCTTAATTATTAAGTTTATTTTTTATTGTCTGTTTGGTCCTTACTAGAATGTAAGCTCCATGAGGGTGGGGTCTTTGCTTGTTTTTCTCGTTGAAAGATCTCAAGTGCCAATGCCTAGAACAGTGCCTGACATGTAGTAGGCTTTTACGATATATTTGTTGACAGCATCTTTTTTTTTTTTTTTGGTTGAGAATAATTGAAGTATTAAAGGTCTTGAAAACCAGGCTCTAAAAATTTATTTTTTATATTGCAGGAGATAGAAACCACTGAACTCTTTGAACAGAAGAGTACTAAGACTTTGTCATATTTTGGGGAAGATGTGGGATAACTTTTTGGAAGACTAACCGAAGGTAGATCCTAGGATGGGTTGAGGGTGAGAAAGCAAGGAGGATGGAAGATAGTGAAATAGCGGCTAACCAGAAACAGTGGAAATGACAAGGAAAGGACAGATTGAAGGGACCTTTCCAAAGAGAATACATGCATGTGTGCACACACACTCACACACACACTAAAAAAAGACTACCATGATTAAGAAATCAAGAAAGCAGGGAAAAGAGTTGGTTTTGATGAGGAAAGAAGAGTTCAGTTTTGAATACATTTACTTTGAGGTTGTGGTGGCTTAACCAAATCCAAATATCCTAGAGAAGGCACGAGAACGTTGACCAGGGTTAGAACAGTACATCTAAGATACAACTTTAAAACTATGGTAGTTAATTCTATGAAAACAAAGTTCTCCAAGGAAGACTTTGTAGCAAGAGAAGAGTAGAAATCCAAGCTGTGAGCCTTGGTAAATGGCTCCAGTTCCGATGCCCGGGGGAAGGCAGGGGTCAGGGAAAGACTGGGTGGGGAAGGAGAGGTCAGCAATGTAACAGAGTGGTAGGTCAGGGAAGTGAAAGAAGAGGGAGTGTAGAGAAAGAGGAGTAGCCAGGAGTGTCAAGTATTTGGCACCTGGTAGGTGGTCAATAAATACTTGTAGAGTAAATAAAATGCCACAGAGAAGTTGAGGAAAATGAAGGCTCAGAAACCACAGGGTTTGGAAAGGTGCAGATCCTTGGAACACGGGAGAGAGCAATTTCACAAGAGGTGGGCATGAAATCCTTTCTCGAGGGCTCCGTGAGAGCCTGGTGGAAAGAAATAGGAGCAGTGGGGCTAAACCATGCTCTGAAACAGTGCTACCAAAAAGCAAATACCGACACTTTACACAACACATGAGGTGAATTAAAATAAAATAAAACTAAGCAATGGAACCTAGTACAAATTCTTTAAACTATCACCTGGAGTATTCTTCATATTTTTGAGAATTCCGAAAGTTCCTTAATCGACCCTGTCTCTCTTTTTTGGGGAGGAGAGACATTGAGAGTTTAAAATGTTTCCAGTATTCCTACTCCAAACATTTTTTTCATGTGCATTGTGTCTATTTAAAGACTCCACACCTGCATAAACCAGGGGACGCTTAAGAGTTTTTATTCAAATATTCTAGATACAAACTTGCATTCAGATCAGTTGTTGAGAAAACAGAGACGTGTGTTTCCGGAGAGAAAGCACAAGCAAATTTATTACTAGGAATCAATTTATCCTTAGAATTCGGAAAAAAAAATTCTTTACTTTAGTATTGTGATTATGTAAATGCAGCAAATTGTCTAAGTCATCTCATTGCTGTTTACTTTGATGAAGAATTTGGCCCATAGTAGATTTAATGGTGGTATTGCTTTAATAGCATTTTTGAAAATTAAACATTTTCTCTATCAAATCAAGCTCATACATTCTGGATTGAGTATTTAAAATGTAAGTGATTCCTAAACTGTTCTCAGTTACTGAATATCGAATACGTTTGTGGTTTGAGCACCTCTTCTTTTCCTATTTTTGATGATGTTCTCTGGAATAGATTTCTTGCTTTTAAATTCTTTAAGCAGATGCTTGTTGCATAAGGTAAGGGAATAAAGAGATAGTTCAAAACAAAAAAAGAATAAAACGAAAACCATGCCGTAACTTCAGAAAAGAACAATGCACACTTTGAGTTACATCATTAGACAATGGCAAAGTTAAGATAACAGATGATGTCTCTCTGAATTGTAGTCCCCCAAGGTATGGAATATAGGCACGCTCTCACTCAAGACAGAGCAGAATAAAAATGCTGAATGGTGGATTATTGGCGGATAGGATCCATGTTTGTTCCATTTCTCTGCCTGTGAGGGAAGTTCCAACAAAGAGGTCCCAGGCAGTCCCATGGCAATACAGTGTGCTGGCCCACGGTCTGGCTCAGATTCTGGCCCTGGCACTGTGGGGACCCCTCTCCTCACCCCACGAACCCAGCTCAGCCTTCCTTGCTGAGGATCAGAGCGCCCCCATTGAGGGAAGGCGATACCCACCTAGAATAAATAGTTCTAGCTCTACACCCACTAGAGGCTCAGCGTTTGTGGTTCCACTTCTGATCTGGGGACATGACCTCATATTAGTTTTATTATGGGAAACCTCCAGCAGAGTATAAGGAAAGGCAAGTTCAAATATTATTAAGCAGAAAATAGTATATCCTACTTATGAAATCTTAAACTGGAAATAAAGACTGAAGCTTTTAAAGAAATGAGGCCAAATTAGTTAACAGGTTAGGATTTTGTAGACATTTGGTTTGCCCACACCATAGGCATCCAGACACCCCTCCCAATGGCCACCCCTGTTTCCTATCTTTCAAGCCTCATAGCTGGATCCAAAGACTTAGCACTTCTGTCAATAACCAATTCCACGCTGCAGAACATAGATTGAGATGGTCTTATGGCTCTTGCTATCCTCTTACCTTTTGACATCTGACTTTGAAGAATCGTGGTATTTTAAAAAATATTAATTTTTCTTTCAAGATACCGCTGTAAGGTATTTTTGAAATATTTCTTCCGTCATTATTTATTAACATTTAAAATGCTACATTTTCATCTCAATTTCTTCCTAAACAGATGGGTTTTACTCTCTGTTGACTCTGACATTTGTATCCTCAGAGTGAACAAACTGGGGAAGATCCACGTATAGTTTGAATTCGTTAAATGACAGCTCAGGTTCTTCCTTATCACAAATCCGTGGAAAGTCCTTCATCCTTAGCCTAAGAGCCTAAAGCGAGATGCATGAATAAAAGGTATTTCAAGTTCTAGATAAATGTGGATTCTTCTCCTGCACTTTCCTTACGGTAATTGACGGCTTACCGAAAGCTGTTACGTTTGACACAAAATTCACTATATTGGAAAAGAATGCTTTAATACCCAAGTCCTCATTTTATAAAAATAACATTCAACAAAGTTGATCTTTCAGAATAAATACATACCTAAACTCTGTGCAGCAAATGTAAGTCTAAGAATTATAATTAAATGTGATTAGAATTATGAAAATATTACCAAGAATTCTAAATTGTTGATCTCTGGTCTATGTTTTTACATAGCCAGAGTTAGGAATATTTCTTCTTGTCCTTAGCTTCATAAGTTTGTGATATCAAAAATAAACATTAGGCTTATTAAAATTTTTTTTTTTAATTTTAATAATCAACATTGACTCACCACTTTCCATTCTGGATCGTTCTGGTGAATTTCCTTCTTAATGCCAATATAGGATTTCTGGTGAATGGCGTATTTTCCCTGATAAGGGGTCCTGGTCTCCTGGAAAGTTCAGTCTGATCCTGATGGGAAAGACTTCTGTACACGGTAGTGATGCTTCTAAAATGACTTGCTTTAGATTTGATTAAATGCAAATCCTCTGGTGTCTGTTTCTTTACAATTTGCATCCCCAATGTAGATTATATATGAAGATACTTTTTTCCTCCCCAAGAAGATTTTTATTCAATAACAATGAGTTTCCATTAGGAGCAAGCTCTCTTAAAACTTTGTTATGGAAACAAGGAATCTATTATTTGTTTTATGAATAGCAGTGGCATTTTCTATCCCTTTAACTTAGAGTTAGGTTTTAAAAAATAGTATGTATGAAAAAGCCCATACTTCCCAGCTGGAAATACAGCTACTAAGCCTGTGATACTTAGATTATGGGTACGTGATTTTTAAAAGTTAGGCATCTTTCAGATATAGAGAGAATTCCAGTGAGTTATTGTTATTTAGGAATAAAAATAAAAATGAATGTCACTTTAATGCAATTGGGTAGCCTTTTTATTATGTAAAACACAAATGTCTGATCTATAGCAAAGCTTCCTAAACTTGGCAGTGCATCAGAATCACCAGTGGAGCTCATTAAAAATACTGTTGCTCAGCCTCCATTCAACTCTAATTCAGAATCTTTTGAAGTAGGAGCCAGACAACTATATTTTAAAACAAACTTTCTGATTTTTTTAAAAAGGTCTTTTTTGATACATAGTCAGCATTGTGAACTTCTCTAGAGCAAAATGTAAAGAAACCAGATTTTAGGTACTGTCTGACATTTCTCTCATTCATCTGCCCACCTACCTTTGTGCTTAACCTGAGTTTGGTTCTGTCTCCCAGTCCTGTTAGTTTATGGACATCTTCCTAGTTGTTCTGGATTTGTGTAATATTTGGTATTCCATGACTTCAAATAGGTGTCATCTAGTGACCCTCCAACCTGACTGGAGCACGTACCCTACTAACTTCAGACAAATGGAATGGAGGACAGCGGTTCTCTAAGCGGGTTCTGCAGATTCCCAGAGGTCCCGGAGACTGGTTCAGGAGATCTACAAAGTCCAGACTAATTTCACAATAAAACTATTAAGTTATTTGCCTTTTACTCACTCATTCTCTCATGAATGTACAGAGGAGTTTTCTAGAGGTTACATGATGTGTGATATTGTAACAGTTGAATGGAGGAGCAGATTTGAGAATTCAGTTGTGTTTAAAGAAGCCAGACATTCAGAAGATTTGCAAAATTGTGAAACAGTGCCACCCTTCTCAATAAACTTTTCGAGGATTTGGAAAACATAGTCATTTTTTATTTAAAAAGTTATTTATGTCAATATGTAATGGTTTATTATAGTTATTTTAAATGAATAATAAATATCTTAAAAATTCCTCATTTTAATTTCCAATATAATAAATATATGTGGATATAAGTCATATGAAAAAGATTTTTGTGGTCCTCAATAATTTATAAGAGAGTAAAGGGGTTCTGACACCAAACAGTTTGAGAACTGCTCCTCTGGAAGAAGATCTGTAGCTTAAATGAGTTTCTAGAGTGTTCCAATACATAGTAAATTTGAGAACTTTCTGTCTATGCTTCTCTTACTGATAGAATTCACATTTTATGGTCTCTAGCTTTCTAAAAGAGAACAAAAAAGACAAAATTTGTCTCAGTTTCCAGCACCTTTTTCTTCTACCCCTTCAAGCAAATGAGAAGAAAGAGGAAAAACATAATCACACTGATCCCACAGCCCTTGTGACTTGTACCATTTTTCAAAGAGGGGGTGCCCTGGTGGTCATCCCAATTCATTCTCGCTTACTCTTCCAACCAAGAGCTCTATATTAAAATAAAATATAAACTTATTTAGTGAACTTTACTATTTCTGTAGTAAATTCCCCAAGCATGTAGATTCTTCTCAATGCTGTACTTTTAAAAGAGACTGGAACATTATAAACCTTTCAAGCAGAATGGAACCATTTAAAAACACAAATACAGCATCCCACTGCTGATAGAATGAAGTCCAAGCTCCTTAGCATGGCATTCGAGGTTCTTTATGATCTGAGCCTGGCCTACATTTCCTCTTGTCTCTCATTTCTTCCCTTCACACAGCCTCTATCCCAGCACAAAGTATGGTTTTGAGCCACCTACCTCAATATCGTCAGCAATCCTTATAAAATGTGGTCTATCCTAGATTTACTGAATCAGAATATCCGGTCATGATGCCAGATAATCTGCATTTTAAACAAGCTCCCTGCCCCCATGTGATTCTTAATAAATACTGAACGTTGAGGGTCTCTGCTCTAACTACAACTGATAACTCAAAGGTTTTCAAGTTTCAGCACAAATGCTACCTTCTCCACGTGTTTGCTTGTATATTCACCAAGATGGACTTAATGGCCCATTTCATGGTGCTTCTTGCTTGAATCTCTGTCATGGCACTGATTTCATGCTGCTTTCCATTCTGGTCAGTGGTTTGCATATCCATCCCCCAGCCCCAACCAGATTGTCTCTCTCTTCTTCTCCCTATTCCCACAGTAACACTTAACTGTGTTTATGGTGCTGTGCACACAGTAGGTCTCTAGTGAGTGCTGGCCATGCTGGACTCTGCCATTGAATTCATCAGGGATGATAGTTTCTGAGCGTGAGCAGCAATACATAAAAGATAAAGGATAGCAGAGGGAATTCCGTTATTTTTCATGGTAAAGAAATGTTGCCCTGCGTATAATCTTTCTCTTTCCACAAACTGAACACAACACTGAAGGGTTTGTAACCATCTCCTTGTAGGCAGGTTCTGTATCCAAAAGATGTAATAATTTCCTAGAGAAAGTTTAGTGTAGACACGTCCAGTCCCCTGCAGAAGCGTTTCAGATACTCGATGTCATTGGAAGAACTGAAATGCATTGAAGCTGAGAAATTGATTTGCAATAGATGTGTGCTTGTGCTTGAAAACACTCTCTAGTACACTTGCTGCGTTTGCATAGAACTCTAGAATTGTTTACATAGACTTAAATACATTTTAAAAAATCCCAGAAAATGTTGTTGTCTTATACCAGGGAAACAAGTCTTCTGCAGATTTGAGTGGATGGTTGTTGCGGGGAGGATGTGGCTTGGTGATTGGTTTTGTCTGTTTGCTTCAGCTGCTGGTGGGTCCCGAACATGGCACGTCCGCAGTCAGGCAGGTTGTTCGGTCACAGTAAGGTCTGATGATGGTCTGGGCAGCCAGTTAAGGAGGGGAAAACAAGGGCAGGTTTGAGTAGAATAAACACAAATCCACAGAGCACAGGCACAATTAGTATTTGTCTCCTTTATCTCATATGGGGAACACCCCTCAGATACTCCCAACCACAACGTTTCTGTATCAGCTTGCTTATTCATTCCAGAACTGGGCACCTGCTGCGTGGGTTGGTAGCTCCTGACAACTTGGCAGGGGCTTCGTTGACAAATGTGTTATAAGGCAGACACGGTGGAGGCGAGGGTGTGGAGGGCAGGTGTGAGGGACCCCCGAGCTGACATGCCAAGGTGGGAAACATGGCACCTTCTATTTCTCCCATCCAGGCTTTTTTCCAGGGTTTCCTATTTCTGAGGCCTATCTATGAGGCAGCGGTGGAGGGAGCAGTGAAGGCTGCTCGGTGGTTTGAGCTGATGTCATGCTCTATGGCACAGTGCATAGAGGTTTAGGGGCATCTTTACTACAGAGTGCAGGAGCAGGAGCATGAGGATTCTACTGGGAGGCAGAGGGGAAATATGCTAGAAACATAAGAGATGCCTCTTTAATGGAAAGAAGAATTTGCATTGTGGCATAATAAGAAATGTATATTGGGTCTCTGCCCTCGGTTCTTGACACAGAGATCCTAAACCCCTTTTTATTTCCTGAGTGATGGGGGGCTGGGAGCATTATTTTCTAATATTTGGTCTTTGACTCTGGTTCCTGGCACAGCGCTCTAAATCCCTTGGAATTTCCTGGGTGACAGAAATACATTTTGTTCTAATGGAGTGACTCTTGGTGGGCTCTGGGATAACTTCAGGATGCGGCTGGTTGCCAGAAAGATCAAACCATGATTAGAAACTTGGAACTTTCGGCCTCTGTCTCTAATGAGGAGAGGGGGCTGGAGATTGAGTTAATAACTGATCAGGCCCACATAATGAAGCCTCCAGAAAAGTCCCTAAACTATGGGGTTCAGAGAGCTTTAAGATTGGTGACCACCTTGGGGTGCTGGGAGGGGGGAGCCCCCAGAGAGGGTGTGGAAGCTCTCCACCTCTGCATCTGTCCCATTTGTCTGTTCCTAAGTGGTGTCCTTTATAATAAATAAGTAGTAGCAAGTAAACTTTTCATTGGGTTCTGTGAACCATTCTAGCCAATTATTGAACCCAAGGAGAGTGTCATGGGAACTCCCAACTTATAGCCAGTTGGTCAGAAGTACAGGTGAGAACCTGAGACTTGTGATTGGCATCTGAAGTGGGTGGCAGTCTTATGGGACTGAGCTCTTAACCTGAGGGGTCTGCACAAACTCTGGGCAGTCAGTGTCAGAAGTGAGTTAGATTTTAGGATATCCAGTTGGCATCAGCCGAGAACTGGAGAATTGTGTGTGAAAATCCACACATTTGGTGTCAGAAGTGTTGTGAGTAGAGAAAGGATAAAGTTTTTTTCTTTTTAGGTGTGAACGAGCACACGCCCAGTGGGCCCAGTGGGATTCTCACATGCAGACAGAACTTTCTTTCCTGTCCACACGTGGATAGGTGTGAAGATCTGTGTGGCTCAGGCAGTCCTGAGGGGGTGACTGTGTTTGCTTCTGTGGCACGAACTCAAATTTCTGGGTCTGCTCTGTTGGCTTCATGCTTCTTTGCAGGGGTAATAGCGATCCTGATGAAGACCGAGCAGAGAGGAGGGGCTTAGCCATCAGAGCTTGTCAACGGATGGTACGGATGGCTTGAGAATAGAGCCAGTGGCTGACCTGGAGTACAGTAGGGGGCAAGGGAGGTACCAGGTGTGGCCAGTCTAGGGCAGCTGAATTGTCCTTTAGAAGGACCTGCCTGCAATTTGTAGTGGGATGACCTGGCCACTTATCTGACCCTCCCACACGCGGCCAGTTTCATGGCCACAAGCTTTCCCTTGAATCTAGAAACAGCTGTCTTGCAAATACTCTGGCAGTGGTGAGATGGAAGCTCAGTTGGAGAATGAAAAGTGCATGACAGCCTGTTTCCACTGGAAGAGACATTGGAGATTGGGCAGCCTATATTCCTCAATTTGCATGGGAGAAAATGTGGTCCTTGACCTGCTGGATCAGAATGAATCATCACTCCTAGAAAAATGATTAAATTGATCCTGGTATTTCGGTTGGTAAAGCAGACACACTGGGGTTACAGACATGAGAGGTCAGGAAACCTTGCCCTAGGGAGCTGCTTCCCTGGCAGGACATACTTCAGGGAGGGGTTGACCCGTAGCCAGGGGAAAGGACAAATAAGATGGCTTAAGGAGGCCTTTGAGGATGCAGTTACTTTATTTCTCAGACTACATCATTCTGTGACACCCACTGGCCCCTCAAGAAAGCAATGAGGCAGCTCGAAGTATCTTTTCGGGTAGGAGTGGTGGATGGGTGTATTTGCTGAGCAGTGCATAGGGCCTGAGGAGAGTCTCTGATCCCGAGCCTTACACTTAAATAAACCAGTCAATTCCTTAAGCCCATTCCCGGAATCCACTAAAGAATGGATTTTTAGGGATTGAAAAAGCTAAGCAAGTGCGCATGGCGGTGCTGAAGGTAAATGCCTGCTCATTCCCAACCCCAACTCTCAGAACTTTTTACTCGGTGAAGGATCTTGCCTCCGAGTCCTGTAACTATGATGTCGCGAGGGGAAGGAGCAGTGATGGAAGGGGTGAAAATAAACCCTCTTTCTAACCATGAGCCTTGAACAGCAAAAATGCCAGGATTTTAGAATCTTAAGGCTCCCGTATAATTAGTTCTCCTGAATGTGACAGTTGAAGTGGAGATCTTGACTCTATAAGTGAGGAAGTTAACTCAGTAGATTTCACTTGACTAGAGATTTTATTTCCCACTTTTAAATTCAAGAGGTAGGTAAGCCACTGAGAGATTCTTGCTTTCTGGCTGGAGCTGGGCCTGAAGCTTGGCCTGAGCACACTTCTGGGAGCAGCTGAGGAGGCTTGATGAACCATTCTAATAGACAGCTTCTAGTCAGATATAGCCAGGAGGCCTTTGCATTTATTTGGACTTATATTGTATCTCTTTGAGGCTAAGGAGACATTGACTGTAAGACACCTCATGATTTTGTGTATCACTAAGAAAGAGCCAAAGCTGCCATTTGAACTATAGCCTAGTGCCTAACAACAGTCCTGATGCATGAGTTGATCAGAGCCTCTCCTCGCTTTGAAATCTTTTATATCGGTTTTGAGGGATGTGACCATTTTTCCCCTCTTTAGTTGCATCGCTTGGCATTTAAAAATATTTGTTAAAAAATAAAAACATGCTTTTGCATATTTTCTGCCAAAAAAATGTAACACATCTCTGTGGATTTTTAAGTATCTACTTTGCTTAGATTCCAGGGACCCTGGGTTTTTACTTTCTAAGAAAACATGGAATTGTGGTCATTTCTCTAAAAATGACTATTTGTTTTATGAATATCAAATTTACGTCCCACTGCTGTTTCTATACTTTTTTGTGGGCATGACATTTTTAATTTCAATGCTTATCACGGGGTACTCTTATTTTAGGGCATTTTGAATGATATTTGAAACCAACATACGTGGTACTAACAAGATGCATCACCCAGGGGAACTTTTGTCCACATCTGCCTGGGATGGTCCCCATTACACATATCGTGGCATCCATCTGGTTAGTGTCTCCTTTCACTTTCAAAGATTCTTGGTTTGGAGGATGGAATCTGTGGTCATCTTACACACACCTCAATTGAGGTGACAGCGTGAACAGCTATGACCACATTGCAGGGGCAGGGGCAGCGATGACTAGCCGTAGCTGATGACTGGATGGCAGAGATTGTGAGGTGCGACCTATTTTCAGAGATGCTGAATCATGGAAACATACGTACCTTAGAATCCGAAAAACAAGGAAGCACTCTTATAAGACTTAAGTGTCTGAGTGTTCATCTTCCCAAGCTGCCAATCTTTTCCTCCAGTAAAGAATGCAAATTAACTCTCACTCAGTCCTTCAAGTGGATCGCCTACTGTAGACAAAATCCATCTCCTTAAGGGCTGGTTCCCTGAAGGGTGTTCTCTTTAGAGGAGACAGAGGTAAATGACTGATTAGCACGCAGTCTGGTAAGTGCTATTTGGAGATACCATCGCTGCCCTCAAAGCATTTATAGTGCAGTGTTTCCAAACCATTTAAAAATTCATGTTTCTTCTCGATAAAACTTTAAAAATCCCCTCCTCCTAGAGATTCAGACAGCGGCAACTTCCTCTCAATCTTTTCTCCTCCTTCTCCTCTTTCACCTCCTCCCCCTCCTGCTTTTCCTCTTCTTGTCCGTGGAAAAAAGAATTCTGCACAAATTAAGGTAATTCGAAGAAGAGCATAGGTGCTCTAATACTGGCACAAAATGTCTACGAATGGCTTAGAGAAGGTGTTCAGGAGGCAGAAAAGCCTCTTAAACAAGGAGGCATTTGAGCTGATTCTTGAAAATGTGTATAAGTTGGTATATAATTAAGAGTCTCCTACCTACCTATTCCTTCTACCCTATAGATAATCATTATTATTAGTTTCTTGTGTATTTTCCCATGGGTTCTTTATGCATTTACCAGTAAATACAAATGTAAGTTCTATCTGGCTCCTAGCTTCTACGAAAAAAAGTTAGCACACTAGACACATGATTCTTCCACCTTCCCTAACTTATTTTGAAGATTATTCTTTTAAATTTTTGCATAGTATTCTTTTGTACGGATGTGCCATCATTGATCCAAGCAGTTTTCTACTGATAAACACTGAGTTGTTTCCAATCTTCTATCCCAAACATTGCTACAATAAATAATCTTAGACATCCATCATTCCATCTATACACAAGTATATCTGTAGAATAGATGCTCAAAGTGGAATTGCTAGATGGAAGATTATGTGCATTTTATTTATTTATTTAATTTTAATTAAAAAATTTTTTTGCCCAGTTTTATCAAGATATAATTGACATATAACATTGTATAACTATAAGGTATACAACATAATGATTTGATATATGTATGTATTTTGAAGGTTATGTGCATTTTAAATCTTGATAGATGCTTCCAAATTACCTTACATAGTCCTTGCAATCTATTTCTCTCCGCCAGTAATGACAAGAGGGCCTGTTTCCCACCACCTCACCGGTAGTGCGTGAGGTGGGGAGAATAATGGCCCCCAAAGATGTCTGAGTCCTAATCGCTGGAACCTGTGAATATGTTAGGTAACATGGGAAAAAGGAATTAAGGTTGCTAATCATTTGACTTCAAGATAGAGCTATTTTTCTGGATTATCTAGATGGGTCCAATGTAATTACAAAGGTCCTTAAAAGCAGAAAAGGAGCAAAGGAGTGTGGGTGGCCCCAAAGCTGGGAAGAGCAAGGACACAGGTTCTCCCCTAGGTCTCTGGGAAGGAACACAGCCCTGCCAACACCTTGACTTTGGCCCAAAGAGACCCACGTCGGACTCTAACCTGGAAAACCGTAAAATAATTTGTGTTGTTTAAGCCTTTAAGTTTGTGGTAATTTGTTACAGAAGCAATAGAAAATGAGTACACTGTTATCAAATTTATAGATCTTTGCCCACCTCAGGTAATAAATGTTATCTCAGTGTAGTTTTAATTTACATTTCTCTTATTATCAGTGAGACTCAACTTCTCTTTATACATTTGTTTCCTTTTCTGTGACCTACCTACTTTTATATTGGGTTGAGTGCTTTTCATTTTATCAAATTCTAGGAATATTCCATAAATTGAAATCAGCTCTTTCTGTGATATGAGTTGCAAATAATTTTCCCCAGTTTGTCATTTATCTTTTGACTTTGCTATGGCACTAATTTTTGTAGGGTTTTTTGGGCACAGTTTTTATTTTTATTTAGCAGAATGCATCAATCTTTTCTTTAAGGCTTCTAGCTTTTGAGTTAGAGTGCGAAAGGTCTTTCCCATCCCAGGTGTATAAAGGAATTCTCCCATGTTTTCCTTCAGTATTTTTATTATTTATTTATTTAACATATTTAAGTCTTGGATCCAATTGGAATCCAGATGGCAAAACTTTCTTTCTGAATAGTTAATCTTTCCTTCACAGATTCGAGATGACTCTTTTATCATGATCTAAATTTCTGTATATATTTTAGTGTATTTTTTGGTTTTCTATTCTGTCCCATTAGTCTATTTATGTACCAAAACAACACCTTTTGAGTAATTGAGAGTTTATGTTTTAATATCTTATAGGGATGGTCACTCCTCTTTGTCCATCTATTCCCAGAGTTTTCCTAGCTATTCTAATTTGTCTCTTTTTTCCATATGATCTTTAGAATTAGCCTTAGTAAAACAAAAAATGTCAAAAAAATCCTTGTGGTATATTTACTTATTGGGTTCAAATAAATGTTTTTTTATTTGATCAATAGAAAATGTCTTATTTAGGGGCCAGCGTGGTGGCATAGTGGTTAAGTTCTGCCCTCCACTTTGGTGGCCTGGGGTTGGCAGGTTCGATTCCCGGGCATGGACCTAGCACCGCTCGCCAAGCCACACTGTGGCATCCCACATAAAATGGAGGAAGATTGGCACAGATGTTAGCTCAGTGACATCTTTCTCAAGCAAAAGAGGGAGATTGGCAACAGATGTTAGCTCAGGGCCAATCTTCCTCACAAAAAGGAAAGAAAGAAAGAAAGAAAAAGAGTAGACCTAAATACAAAATGCAAAACATAGAGTTTCTAGAAGAAAATACAGTAGAAAATCTAGGTGATCTTCAGTTTAACAATGAATTTTTAATACAACATCAAAAGAAAAATCTATGAAGGAAAAAACTGATGATAAATTGAAATTTACTAAAATTAAAAATGTCTGCTCTGTGAAAGACACTGTTGAGAGAATGAAAAGACAAATCACACACTGGGAAAAAATCTTTGCAAAACACTTATCTAATAATAAACAGCTTGTATCCAAAATAGGAAAAAAACCTCTTAAAACTCAACAATAAAAAAACAAATAACCTAAATAAAAAGTGAGCAGGGGCCGACCCAGTGGCATAGTGGTTAAGTTCCCATGCTTCGGCGGCCAGGGGTTCACTGGTTCAGATCCCGAGCGCAGACATGTGCACCGCTCATCAAGCCATGCTGTGGCAGGTGTCCCACATACAAAATACAGGAAGATGGGCACAGATGTTAGCTCAGGGCCAGTCTTCCTCAAAAACAAAAAAGTCTCATTTGGTATCTATCTGTACGGTTTAAATTTTGTATATATGTTTTGCCCATTTCTTGAGTTTATTCCAGTTACTTTATCTATTTTGTTGCTATTGAAAGTAGAGTCTTTTTCTTCCATGATATTCCAACTTATTATTGTTTGTATTTATGAAAGCTGTTGATATCTGTATATTAATTTGACACCTCTCTGTTACCGAATTTCTTATTGTTTCTAGTAATTCCACAGTGGTTTGTATCATGTTTTTCAAATATACAACTATATCATTGGGGGATGTTTTAGGTAAATTACATGTCCATAGACAATTATCTGTTCAATCTAAATTTTCAAATTTATCTGTGTAGAGTTGAGCAAAGGAGACTATTATGATTCTTTCAATTTTTTCTTTAGGTATGGTGGTTTCTTATTTCTGTTTATGTACATTAGTGCTTTATCTTTTTCTTAACGAGATTAGCTAGCAGTTTGTTATTTTTTTTTAAGATGCACATTTTGCATTTATCAGTTCTCTCTCCTAACATTAATTTCTGGTTTATTAATTCTTTACTTCTACCTCCCTTTGGTTTATCTTCTTGTTCCTTTCCTAACGTCTGTGTTCTTCTCCTAACTTTCCTAATTCCCTGATTAATGCATTTGTTTTTATCCTTCTCAGTTTACTCAAACACTATCTTGAAAGTTATGACTCACACACTAATGATCCGATTCAATTGCTTTCTCCGTCTACGTGATCCTGTATTTCTCTGTTTTCGACATGGTCGGCCCTTGTTGAGGATCCTTCCTTTTCTCTCCTAGGACACTGCACACTTCTGCTTTTTCAACTTTTCATGTAAGTCTTCTTTTTCTTTTTTCCTGAAGATTCTTCCTTGTACTATTAGTGTGAGTGGGTTTTCTAAAGTCCCACTAGCCCCCGGTTTAAGCTCAAGTTGGCAGTCCTGTGTGATCTTAACCTTGAGGGTCTTTTTCCCTACAGACTACCTTAAATTCGCATTGTATACTAGTCATAGCTCTGTCTCCTCAGCTTCAGACTTACATTTTGACCTGCTCCTCCATCTGGGCCTGCTAGAATTTAAACCTAATATTTGAAAGGGACCCCTTCACCCTTCTGTCCTCAACCAGTCTCGCCACACTCTGGCTTCCGTAGCTTGACAGCGTCACCATTTTTTGAAGAGCTAAACCTCGACAGTTTGCAGTTGTGTTTTATTTCTCCTTTTCACTTCCAGCATTCAACCAATTATCAAATCTCATCAGTCCTGCCTCCATCGCGGGTTTCCCTTCCAGCTCCTTCCCTGTGCCTATACCTGATTCTGGCCCATGTTTTCTCCTCCCTGACTATTATGGTGGTTTTCTATTAGTTTCTCTATCTCCAGCCTTACCCTTCAGTCCATCTGTCTCAACCAGTTTCAAAGCTCTGACCTTTCACTTCCCAAGTGGAAATCCCAAACGATACTTCCTGGTCCACCAAGCGAAGGATTGGGTCCTCATCTGGTTTTCTATACTGAGGCTCTGACCTTCCCTCTGAGCCTGGTTCTGCAAATACCCTACATGCTTATGTTCATTGCTTCCTGGATTGCCTACGTTTTATCATCTTCAAGCTTCATCTCATACTGTTTTCTCCACTGGAAACATTTTATTCTCCTCTTCTTTATCTACTGAAATTTTATTTATCCTTCAGATCCCATCTCTTATACCACTTCCTCTGTGAAGGCTTTCCTGTTGCCCCCGAAGTGAAGGCCATCCCTCCCTGATTTCATCCCTACAGACTCTCTATTATGCTTGTTTTGCTTCTCTGAACGTATTTATTCATTTCCCTGCTTTGTCTTCCTGTTAGCTCAGGATTTCTGAGAAGGCTGGGACTGTATCTCCTGTGGAATGCAACCCAGCACCTTTTAAGTACTAAGTGTTCAAATATTTACTAAACATAGGCAAAACATGGTGAGGAAATAAAGTAGAAGAGTCCTTGAATGACTGTGCCCAGCAAACAGCTTGCTACTTTTCAAAGCCGCAACATGGCAGAGAAATACGCTTTACTTTTAAGCCACTGTAATTCAAGGTGTCTTTGTCACAGCAGTTTATTTAGCCTTTCAAACACATACAATGGGGAACATACATAAGTAGGCATGCCATTAACAGAGGAAGGCTCGTCCACTCATTGATCTCAGGATGCAAATCAGCTGTGTATGACAAATAGAGAAAGACCTAAGGGGGCCCCCCTCTAGTTGGAATGAGTTTAGGGAGCTCTTCTGTGGTCTGAGGGCTTGCAATAGGGAGAGAGAGCGATCTGGCAGCTGTGGCAGGGATTAGACATAGCTTGGAGAGGCTTCCGATATGATGACCCTGACCAGCAAGGCCATATGACCACTGGTGAGACTAAGCCCTGAGCTCAGCTTAGAACAATAGGTGAGGAGGCCACACTTCACCCCGGGAGAGAACCAACCCTGAATAGGGAAAATAAACGTGACCAACATGGACAAGAGAGAATGGGGTCGGGGAGCTGGAGCTTTAGGGACTTGAGTACAGAGACTAACAGGAAGCTGAAGGAGTGGACTGCAATGCCAGAACAGATGTTCCTGAAGGGCAAGGAACTGCTCTAATTCCTGAGGCTCAAATAGGAGAAATACCATCCTCTGCCTTGGTCTGAATACTGGGGCTTTGCGGGGCATGGGGTGCTTGCAGAACAGATGTAATACAGCCTAGGGACAGAAGGCAATATCTGGAAGCTCATTCTTAGAAAACATACTAGAATCCTGGTTCCTGCAGGGTCAAGGCTCTCTCACACCTACCGTGATGCCAACCTGAGTTGACTTGGGACCAAGTCTGTGTAGAGTGACTAACACTCAACCTGGCATTGGTTGACACTACATTTGGCCATTTCCTGCATCATGTGTGTGTTTAGACCTCTTCTGTCTGATCCTTTGAGTGTGATGGTGTTCAGGGCAGGCCGCCCCAAGATGCACTACTCTGGTATGCAGATTATTTTGAACTGAAGACAATAAAGGCTCAGAAGACTCAGGAAGAGCATCGGACCTTAACCCCTGCAAACTGCCTAAAATACTTTAACATAGGCGGCTTGTTCCAGGAAGGAGCTCATACTGTATGATGTAAAATAGGGGTGATAAAAGGACACCAACAAATTCATTTTGTGGCCCAGCAAAACCTGTTTCACAAACATTTGCATTCCATTTCTATGTAAATTGTCTTCCTCCCCTTTGAAGCCCCAAATCACTACCCCCAAAATCCTCCTTGTCTGTAGCTGAAGATATTTGAACAGGCAGCCTTGGCCAGGTGGCTGATTTACTCAGTTTCTCCTGGGTTTCTCCCATGTATACATGCTATTAAACTTTGATTTTCTCCTGCTAACCTTCCTCTTTAATTATTTGACCAGCCATAAGAACCTTAAGGGAAAGCAAGGAGAAATTCTCCTACTTCCTCAACAAGTGCTTGGAATTTCTCTATCTCCCCAGGTTCCTGGAGATGGGGTAGGGGAGCCCAGTCAGGCTCTGCCTGGTTTTCTGGGGTTTGGGCCCCCTAAAACCCTTCTTCCCAACCACTCTGAATTGACACCACCAGTTAACAGCCTCATCTGCACCTGACTCCAGAGCATGACCACTGCTCAGAATTCTAGAAGCTGTGCTTACGTCCTTATCCCTCACACTGCACCTCCCAGCTGTCCCCCTATCCTATAACTCTCCATCGTCACACGCCTGATCTAGACTAAAGTTCTGCTGGAGGCGTCGACCTGCCCTGCCAATCTCTCTGTCACAGAAGTCTCAGGTGGACTGCCTGGCTCTTGCTTGGTCTGGTTCCCTCGGGCGGCTCCTTAACATGTGCCATGTAACAGACAAGGGATAGACACTCACTGACAACTCATGAAATCACGAAGAAGGTGGGGTATACCCTGCAATAACGCATTCTGCAGCCCTGCCCTCTGTTACGCTGAAGTTTTTGCATAAGCTCGGCGGAAACTGTTCTTTGAGAAGAAAGAAGCTTCTCTTTCCAATTTTCCCTGTCTTTTCCTGCTCCTTCTTTGCTAGTAACCTCTCTTGAGTTACCTCTAGATGTTGAGTAAGGTTCACAGCTGTCCAGGATGCTTCTCAGTCCTGGGGAAGGATTTCAAGAGACACAAAGAGTAAGCGACTGGGGTATGGAGTTTAGGTCTCCTGGTATTCTGTGTAAACCCTTGAACAGGCTGGCGTAAAAAAAGACATCTTTTAACGTCTTTTAGGCTACAGGGGAATTCAGCAAGGCTTTGAGCGTGGGCAGTTCTCGCTTTCAGTTTCCGTTTCCTGCCTTGGACAGATCAATTTCTTTCCTGCCTCTGATTCTCCAGGACATCCTTTGGGAGTATTTTCAGTTTAGCCACGAGGTGGCGCCTCAACCCTATCAGTTGCTCACTCTGACAGCTGGGTTAAGAGCAAGGAATTTTTGGGGAACTGCAGTGACATGGAAGGAATGTACTCTTTTTTCTTGAAAATCCTAGAAGTCAATCTAAATATTCTTTCCACAACTGCCTGTGGATAAGGAGGCCATTTCTCCAACTTCTCTGCCCATTCTTCTGACTCTTTCCCCCTGCCCTTTGCTGCTAGCCGCTAGACGGTGGAGCCTCTTTCTTAGGGTGGTCCTGGTTGGGAGCTCCTCTCTGGTTCACAAGGGGCAGCAAGGCCAAGTGGTTAAGGGCACAGGCTCTAGACCTATTGGTCAGGTTTGAACTGGCTCCACTTACGTACTATGTAACACGGGCAAGTCATGTGACTTCCCCATGTCTCAGTTTCCTCATCCATAAAATGGGGATAAGGAAAGTGACCTATCTCAAGATTGTTACATTGTGGTAGCATAGTTATTATTTATTAGCACTGTCCAGGTTAGATACTAGATCAAACCAGGCAAACTTTAGTCCCTGGTAGGATCAATCTGACATCTCACTGGCCCTGGTGAGATAATATTGGTCTGTCTTTTCTAGTCTTTTCTCTAAGAAGGAGCCTCGGTATGCCTCCTGTTTCCAGGATTGGAAGAGCTCTACCTCTGACCACAAAGCTGGTACAAGACTGTTAGCCTGCTTTTCTGGTCTTGAACTTCTTCCTGTTGACCATATCCTTGGAGGCAGAGCCTCCAGATCATACACCAGTGTTCCAACTCAAGGCTGGCTGCCTCCTCCTGATCCCCTCCCCGCCGCCTCCTCCTACCCCCCATCACCCTGCTCTTGGCACTTCCTCCCTTTGTAACCATCATGTAACTAACTTGGCATTTTTTCTTTCCATTTCTGGATCCTCTTCTAGACGTAAAACCTTTGAAATCATTTTGGTTTAAAAACATTTATTCTGTGGCTCTTATGGCCAGACACTGTTAGTATGTTTTGTATCTGCTGGGGTATTGTTACTGGAGTGTGCCTCTTCACTTCCAGCGCCCTAGGAGTAGGACTCAGCTCTCTTCTCTCTATCTTATCAGAGTGAATGGTAGGGACCACAGTCATCAGCTCACTGAGTGACTCCTGGGGATGCAGAGCTGCAAAGGGAGAGAACAGAGTCCCCCGGATACAGTAGCCCTCCATTCTCTATATCAAGTAGTAAAATGAAATTCACATCTCCTCAGTGGTCTACTCTGAAAGTCACAGAGGAAATAACCTCTATTCATAACAACTCTCTTTACCTCTTAGAGTTCTCTAAATTGTCCATGCTTTATGTACTTCAGATTTATCCCCCCATGAGTTGCTTATTGACTGACTTTTGGGGTTAAGTGGGGACTAACTAGATGAGGAGAAATTGAATCTCCCATGGGCTCAGGAGTTTCAAGCACGATCCTCCTCAGGTATCAGAGGAGCACCGGAGGGTCCTGAAGCCTTGAGGGTCTGTTCCCTGTGACCGGCAGCTGTTTGGTTTCCTCAGCTGAAGAAATAGTCCTTCCTTCTTCATTGGCTGACAAGAGAGATGAACTTTTTGGATAGGAGAGGATTTCTGTGCCTATACAAAAAAGACACACAGTCTCTCTCAGCCCTGACAAACAGATTTGTGCCTTGGATTCTGTGGTGAAAATGTTGTCTTTTTTTTCAAAGCTTGTGCATTTTTCTGTTGAAGTCTGCTAAAGGATGTTGAGTGATCTTCTCCTGATACCCCAAAATGGGCACTAGGCCCACAGCTGGAAATGACAGGCCGGAATTCCCTGCCATTGTAGAGAGAGCCACCAACTCATGGAGGCCCCTGGAAGCCACCTTCTCCAGGCTTATTAGGAAGTAATGAATAGTCCTTTCTACCACCAGCCACTTGGTCCCCACCCTCCCAGTGTACACAAGAAAACTAAGGAGGGGATGAAGAAGGAGAGTAGAGAAGAAAAGCCACAGATGTGCGGTATGTGGGTTAAGAAGTTATTTCCTCTTTTCCCTGGGTGAAGAGTGAGTTATATGCCACATCACCTCCACAAGACCAGTGGAGTAAGCTCCAAGAAGATTACTTGTAGAAATTGGAGAAGGGGAGATGGGCATCTTGGTCTCTAATTGGATGACTTGCTGATCTGCCCTGGACAGATCCCATCTGATCTCGTCTGAGCAGGGGAAAGAAGGAGATGGTGGGGCTGAAAGAGGTGTGGCCATGGTGAGGATACGTGCATCTCCCGTGGGCCTAGAGGACCCTGTGGAAAGTGGCTTGGCCTGTATTGCTTAAGAGACTTCCCACCAAGAGGGGACCTGGGTGATGAGTTGCCATGACACTGTGGCATGGTCCTCTGAAGGTGGAAGCTGTGTGGGGGTGGAAGAGGTAAAATCAGGTTGGGTTCTCCTGACTCAGGGAAGTGTGCTGGGCTGAGGCCCCGGAGCCCCAACAAGAGCTCCCAGACAGGCTTTTTGAAGAGCGGATATTTGAGCACCAACCATGTGGGAGGTGTCTATAGCTAGTTAACGTTACCCTGAGAAGCAGAGCAGCCAATGGGGAGAGGAACCACAGGGACCATTTACAGAGGAGACACCTCTCTCTGCCTCCTTCCTGCCAACATACTGGAGAGACTAGGCCTTGCGGGAGGGTAAGGGAAACAGTTCAAGCATCTCGTGCCCTCTGCCCTCTTCTTCTCTCAATTCCCAGAGTCTCAGGTCAAAACCATGCTATTGGGAGGAGAGGATGTGATATGCAAATCAAGTCTGAGATTAAAAATTTCAATTGGACTGACTTTTAATAATAGAAGATAACCAGAAAAGCTTTGAAGCCTGCCTAGGATGTCACGAAGGAACACAAAGGGCAGATTTGACTGAGCTTGGTTGAAGGCAGTAATTAGAAAAAAATAAAACTACATCATGTTCATACACCACTGAATTGAGACAGAGCAATATACTGGTTACAAGCCTTTTGAAAATGATTTGTTCTAAAAGAGACATAGACATCTCTAAAAGAAGTGTTTACAGGATAAATTGGAGATGCTTTTGTTAGCTGGAAGTTATAAAATTTCTGATATAAACACCAAGTTTTCCCAACGCAATATCTTAATCAAAAGCAAATTATAAAAAGCCACTTGGTGTTAGGTCTTAATAGATGTCCGTGCACTTTGAGATCAGCACTGGGGATTAAGATGAAGGATTATTGGCCTAAATTTCCTTTGTTAGCCTTCTTAGAGGAGACTCAAAGTCTATGAAGGATTCTAAAAATCACATCGATTAAAAATTTCTCAGAGCAGGCTTACGTATCGGGCCATCTTTGGAGCTATTCTAGAATCCACATCTGTTTTGACTGATTCAGTTCAAATACACAACCTCCAGGGTCTCCAGTTAATTCTCTTAGGACTAATGGATCCCTACATAACTTTAGTAACTATTGCACCCCACCCCCACGGCCCAATGCTTATCAGGGAAAATGCACCTGCCTGGTGTGGTCACCACCTTTGCCTGGAGGGCATGGCTTCTCTCAGCCTATGACTACATTCCTTGCCTGGCCACTGGCTGTCATTGTGACCTTAACTCTGCCTAAGATTCCCTTCTCATTGTCCCGACCATGACCTCAACTTAGCCTAACTCACTAAATCCCCTTGTTTGGCCAGGACTTTTGCTCTGCCTACTAAGCTCTGCTGTCTGTCTTGATGAAACCTTTTAAAACTGTGTCACCTTTTGTTTTCAAACCATTTTGCTTTTAAAAAATACATCATGGGAGGGGAATAAGGAGATCAGTTTTTGCAAAGAGGAAAGTATACCAGTTGGAAAGTATTTATGGCAGGGCTATATCTCGTAGCATTAAAGCTGTGTGTTTTCTGCACCCTCTGCTCTCTCACTAGTGCCCCCTCCACAGCCCACCCAGAAGCAGAAACAAAGACTTAAAGGAGCTGCTGGCCTAACCTGGGAGGAGAAGACTGATGCACGCTTATATTTAGCTAGAGTTTTCCATCCCCAAAGGCAAGTTAAGGCTGGAGCAAAGGGAGAGGGAAGAGGAAGAAGTGAAGGGACAGCCAGACTGGAGTGTTTGAAGTGGAGAGGGTAAGAAACTCAGGTTTGGTGAGGCTTAGGGATGGAATAAACACCAGTCCATCCACTACTTGTGCACGACCTGTCATCCTACAGTCCTGGGTCCCTCGAGCCCCTGAACAGAGGGTGAGGAGTTTGGGACACCTTGGGTGAGAAGGGGCTATAAAAGGCAAACTTCATCCCAGGCCAGGAGGAACTGTTCAGAACCAGTTGGATTTCCATTCGACCCAAATGGAAACCACGGGCACGCTCCTGTTGTTACATACTTCAATAGGAACTGAGCTGGTTGGCTAGCTTGTGGGTAAAAATGATGCATATCACCTGAATTTTAAATCTGTGCCTGCTAATTTTAGAGTAGCTAATTTCTCAGTTGAAAATGTTAATTTTATAGATTAAATGAATTACAAGCTACAAAATAATAATTTTATCTGGGTGACATGTTATGGTGATGATTGGGATGCTCAGTTTGCTCTGGATGCAACATTGGAAATTCCATTGATCTTCTGGGTTGACAGTCTGATCGGGATCTTTTTGTGGATGATGATAATTGTACTAACCAAAGTCAGCTTTTCAAGTGGCCAACCAGTGATTTAGCTGGGAACTCAGCAGTCTGAGCTCTGGCTCCGGATTATGTGTTCCACCCTCAGATTCATGCTTGATTGCTTTTGTAGAATTAAGTATACACAGATACATCATCAACAAGTCAGCTACTCATATTTGTTGAGTCAATTTGGGGATAGAAAATATGTTTCTTTGTGTGTGTATGTGTATACATTACAAAGAAGTAGAAGATATGACTATAGCACTTGAGGAACTTATAAACTAGTTAGAAAATTAACATATAAAGTTAGTAGGTTTATATTTAGAATTGTCTTATGGCTAAATATTTCTTGGTCCTCAAATACGTACTTATATAAATTTATAACAGGACATTAAAACTGAAGTTTCAGGGGCTGGCCCCATGGCCGAGTGGGTAAGTTCATGCACTCCGCTGTGGCGGCCCAGGGTTTCGCTGGTTCGGATCCTGGGCACGGACATGGCACCGCTCCTCAGGCCACGTTGAGGTGGCGTCCCATATGCCACAACTAAAAGGACCTGCAACTAAGATATACAGCTATGTACTGGGGGGATTTGGGGAGATAAAGCAGGGAAAAAAAAAAAAAGATTGGCCACAGTTGTTAGCTCAGGTGCCAATCTTTAAAAAGAAAATAACAAAAAAAAAATAACTGAAGTTTCAACTGAGGCATTAAAATATAAAAAATGCTGTTTACCAAAATGAGATGTGAGAAAAAAATGTAGTTGGAATCATGCAGTATGTAGGCTTTTCAGACTGGCTTCTTTCACTTCCCAGTATCATTGAAGATTCACCCATGGTTTTTTTGTATCTTGAGAGCTCAATTCTTTTTATTATTGAATAATATTCCTTGTACGGTTGTTCCAAAGTTTATCCATTCACCTATTAAAGGACATCTTGGTTGCCTTGACTTTTTGGCAATTATAAATAAAGCTGCTATAAACATTTGTGTGCAGATTTTTGTGTAGATGCAAGTTTTCAAATCAGTTGAGTAAATGCATAAGAACATATGATAAAACTATATTTAGCTTTCTAAGAAACTGCCAAACTGTTTTCCAGTGTGGCTGTAGGATTTTGCATTCCCATCAACAGTGAATGAGAGTTCTTATTGTTATGCATCCTTGCCAGCAATTGGTATTGTCAGGTCTTTTGGACTTTAGGTGTAACTCTTTTAATAAGTGTAGGTGATATCTCATTGTTTTAATTTGCATTCCCTAATGACAAATGATGTTGAGCATCTTTTCATAGGCTTATTTGTTATTCACGTATCTTCTTTGGTGAGATATCTGTTCAGTATCTTCTTCTTGTTGAGTTTTAAGAATTTTTTCTTTTTTATTTTGGATTCAAGTTCCTTATTAGACAAGTGTTTTGCTAAGATCTTGCCCAGTGTGTGACTTGTCTTTTCATTCTCTTAACAGTGTCTTTCACAGAGCAGACATTTTTATTTTAGTAAGTTTCAACTTACCAATTTTTTCCTTCATGGATTTTGCTTTTGAAGTATTAAAAGTTCATTGTTAAACTGAAGGTCACCTAGATTTTCGACTATATTTTCTTCTAGAAATTCTATGTTTTGCATTTTGTAGTAAGGTCTATTCTTGAGTTAATTTTTGTAAAAGTTATACAATCTGTGTGTAGGTTGATTTTTCTCTTTTTGCCTATGGACAATGGACATTTAATTGTTCCAGCACCATTTGTTGAAAAGATTATTCTTTCTCCATTGAACTGTGCTCCTATTTCAAAGACCAGTTGGCTATATTTGTTTGAGTCTATTTCTGGGCTCTCTATTCTGTTCTGATCTGTTTCAGTGTACATGTCTATTCTTTCACTGATATCTTCCTGTTTTGATTATTGTGGCTTTTCAGGGTTTCTTTGGGTAAAATGCACAGTATAGTATCTGCCCTTAGTAAGGACTACATAAGGTAGTCCTTAAGGATTACATAAAGCAATAACACCTTACATCCATGTGTAAGATTGAGTGGAAATTGAAGTGTTGATTAATGTCCTGAACTGAACTCTTAAGTTTTGAACTGAGACTGTATTTTGTTACTTAAAGTGACTGTGGCAGTGTCTATTACCCTAAAATGAATAGAAAACTCTTGAGACCTGCTGAGTCTTTTATCTAATGCTGGGGCAAAGCTTCATTCACTGAATTGTTTCAAAGGGTGTTGGGGAGACAAAAATGAAGTTAAATTTTAATGAAATCTTACTCAATGGGACTATTCAACATATGTGTTCAACACATAAATATGTTAAAATTCATACAATATTTAAATAGCTATTTTGTAGATTTGGGTTAGTATGGATCAAATCATGTGCCCTCAAATATTATAACTATATCCAACAAGTAAATACTTGATATATATTGTAAAATATAACAGTTAAATCGCAAGTATTAATTCTATCTTTTGGTACCACATTTTGGAAAGAATTATGTTGTATTCCCTTTTCTTATTATTATATTGTTATAACCCAGATAAAATTTAAGTAGGCCAAAATAGCATTTATATTTTCTTTTCTTAGAAAGCATAAACTTTAGGTTGCTTTAATAACATTTAAGTCTATTAATTACCAGCCATTTCTCAGCATTTGTAATTTTTCCAAACCGTGGGTCTAATACCATATCAATTATGCCTTACATTGTATAGCACAATTATTATTTAAGGTATTTTCTGTCTCTTATGTAATTTTGTGTCTGAGACAAAATTATAATGGGCTCTCTCCTGTGCACATTTGCTGGAGTCAGAGGATGTCATCATTGGTACTCTTGTGAGGTGTTATGTCAACTCCACTGCTGCCTATAACTGTCCTTGTCCAATGGGAACAATGGCAGTTGTTAAGAATCGACCAATAACATCAAAGTAGCTCAGAAATTATTAAGCATTTGCTCAGTAATCTGTCTGATTATTTTACATTTTTTTCATGTGTGCGTTTTGAAAAAGAAAGATATTGTTGGAAATCACCTCTTTGTGGAAATAAGCCTATTTAGGTTAGAGTGACTAGTTAACCTAGACCAGAGATAGGCTAACTTTTTCTATAAATATTTTAAGCTTTCTGAGCCATACAGCCTCTTCTCAACCACTCAGCTCTGCCACCGTAGCATAAAAGCAATCATAGATAATGTGCGAACTAATGAGCTGAGTTCTTATAAAACTTTTTTTACAAAAATGGCCAGCATTTGGTCTGCAGGCTATAGTTTGCTGACCACTGGCTTAGAGAGTAGAATGTCCACTTCAAACTTTCTTTTTTGGAAGTAAATGGAATTAAATCAATACTAGTAGGCGACTTATAAAATCTAGCATGGAGTAGTAATTACAATGGATGCTTTTGCTATCTGTCTGTCTGTCAGGAGTTCTTTAAGAAAACTTCCCAGAACCGGAATTTTATCTGAAATTTTTAAAGAATAAGAAAGAACTAGTATCAAATGCCGTCTTGTCCGTCCAGAGGAGGGATCAAAAGATGGGCAATTCCATGATGGTGCAAATTAGCCACTGGAATCGATGTACCTCTGACTTGCCGACAGTGGCCCTATGCTTAGCAATGGCTCACCCTTGCAGAGACAGCCTCTAGTGACTTGATTATCTAGGACATTGCAGAGGAGCAAGAAATAAACACACATGCAGAGCTTAAAAGATGGTTCATTTATCCAAGCTTACACATTTCTCTCATAAGAAAGACTCTAGCCTATCAGTAACAGCATATTTATTCTTACTTTAGAATAAATTACCTAATTTCCTAGCTCTGGATGGATCATAATCAGCAAATTGGTAAGGGGGAATAAGAAGCTGCTGCTGGAAGCTGACAACCTGAAAGTAAAGGAGGACATAGGCTTAAAAGAGACACAACAGTTCAAACCCCTAGCCTTGCAGTCATTTACTGCTGGGATAAACAGTCCTTACGTACAGATTAATGCTATTGATTTTGGTGAAGACAATTATGAAATATGGACCAGATCTATCAGAAACATTGTGGAAATAAAGGAGTATTGGCATGTGTGTTTATGAATAGATGTTACTCAAGCTCAGTGAAATTGACTGAAGTAATGGCTTAAATGGATATGAAAAAGCAAATTTCTAGGGGAACACCCACCAATTGTTCAGCAGCTCAAAGTATGTAGGGAATGACTGCTACCTATATTTCCTGGAGACAAAGGTGAACAAGAGTCCTTTGGAATTATAAAACAAAATGAGATTAGGAGCCTAACTGGCCTTGACCCCAGGCCAGCATGAAAACCTTGATCATATTCTGTATACTGTCTTAATAAAGGGGAGAAAGACATCCAAATTTGCAATAGCTTTCCAAAAATGCTTCCAATCCAAGTGGTTGAAATTATTAATAAAAAAATGTCTTGGCACTCAAAGGCGTAACATTATTTGAAACACTTCATTTCACAATGATGTTGAATAAATAAAGCATTACTCTCCTTAAGTAAGGCCAGGTGTAGAAACAAATTACTTTTTTTTGCTGCATGTTTTGGAGATTTGTGCTTGCCTAAGATTGTTTCCATATAGTAGAAAGTGTAGTGGGGATTTGACTATTATTTGGTAATTGTGATCAATGTTAAATGCTCAAGAATAATTTATTCCTCTCATGAATTAATTTCATGCAAATTTTTAAGCTTAGATGTCTAATACCGATACAATTAACTGAATAACTGCCAAAGATCCTTGTTTTTTTCCTATGTAGACAACATTTATATTGCTAGGAGATTATCTGAAATGCTCAAATTATCTAAGGTTTTCAATTTTGTTGCCAAGAAGAATTGACTGAATATTTTTTCCTTTTTGGAAAAATTTACCTGTTACTCAGGGTTAGCTCTTTGGTCTTGTTTCATATTTTTCTCTCTCCTTTTTAATGTAGTAAATAAAATATAATAGATACAGATGAGGATCTGTTAATACCAGTCCCCAGTCCCACAATCCTCTTTCTTACCCCAGAGATAATCTTTATCCAAATTCATGTTCTTATTTTTTTGGATATGTTTTTTCATTGCTGTGTACTATTCCAGGGTATGAATAAGCCACCATCAATTCTCCTTTCATCTGTTGGTGGATATTTAGGTTGTTATACTGGTACAAACAATAATGAAATCAACTTTGAATTTTCTTGGTGTACATGTATCTAGAATTAGTATTTCTGTGTACGTTTATCTCCAACCAAGCTTTTATTGAAAAATTGCTCTCTACTGTGGCTGCACCAACACACAGTCCCACAGTGTGTGAGAATTCTCATGTATCCACTTCTTCAACAAACTCAGTATTATCAGGCTCATAATTTAAAAAATTTTGCCATATTGATAGTATTGAATCTGATGGATTTTGTTTGAATTTGCATTTGCTAGTCATGTTGAACATCTTGGTATGTATTTTGCTTCCTTCCTGTGTTTGTTAGAGACCATGTAGACAACAAGGAATGCTAATGAGTTGGGATGCCAAAGGTTTCCATGGCTAGGAGTTGAATTCTTCAAAAAATGAAGGAAGTGATTTCAAGTTGAGGAGATGTCAGCAGTGAGGAGAGAGAGAAGGTGTTAAGAACCTCTCAGGGTCAAGAACATGTGAATGATGGTTTGGAAGTGGCACTGAGGACTCAAAAAACGCCTGTCGGAAGAATATGGGGCTGCTTGCAGAAGGCTGACAGGGCGGGGGCCAGAGAGTTTCCATAGGAGAGAGCCAGGTTTTAATTTAAGGCATGAGAAGAAGCAGAAGATGCAGGAGAGTTTGCTGATTGCAGATTGGGAGGTCCAAGGACCCAGTTGAAGGATTTGTGAAGGAAGGACTAGGGCAGAATTAGGCAGAGAGGGAGCAGTGTGGAGATGAGATTTTGGGGATAATGGGTGTGAGGTGTGATGGGATTGGCCCCGACATCCTTTCAGAGGAGGGTAGAAACCTGTGTGGTGGGATGGTCCTCCCTTGATGGTAGGATAGCTCCCAGGGAGAGTGACTGGGCTTATTGTTCTCACTCATTAGTGGGACCTGGGAACCTAATGAGGTGCTTTGATTTACGTCAACAGTTTCCTACGATTCCTGTGCTTTAGAAGGCCCAGCTATCTGCAGCCAGAACCTAGAGCCAGAAGCACTTGATAATCTCTCTTTCTAGAGTAGCATTCACAAAAAAATTCAGGATTTAGAAATAAAATTCACTAAGGAACTACCTTAAAAAGTATTTTAAAAATATTTCTGTTTTAGCTGAATAAATATGAGTTATTTTCTTTTTGCTTTAGCCTTTATCAAAAACTTCACAGGAAAATATTTTGATTATCTAAACATGGCTTTCCACTGGGATTACCTTCTAAGCAAACATCAGTTCCGAGTGAATTGTGGATTTTTTGGCTTCACATACTACGTAAAATAGAATGTGTTTACTTTATGCACATTAATTACAATTAAATGGATATATTTTGGGAACATTTGTTACTAGGACTACTCTTGACACATAAAAAAATCAAATTTTACACATTTTACTAAAATTTGGTGCTAGAGAAAAAAAGATTTTTTCTGTTGTGTCACATAAATTTGAACAGCAAGGCATTTGCAGCATTAAAAAATACTAAAATCATAAATCACCTAAATCAATATAGCACTCATAATTTCTTGGAAATTAGTAGAGACCTTTCAAATTTACCAAGAGTCAGTGATGAGTTTAGACAAAGAAATTAAGTCTAGAACCTATATGGCCCAGTGCCCCATGTCACATCAGATGATGGGAAGACACATCCTGCTCCTGGATTTTGCTTGTTACCATGTGGTCTCTTGTCTTGAGTGTCTGCCTTTGCCCAGATTGAGAAAACACATTTCTTGTTATTGCATCTATTTAAATACTTAAATTTGTATTTAAATATTCAAATTTTGGTTTAATACAAAAACTATTGCAAGAAATTAGAGAACTATCATTCAAGAATGGTAGATCTTACTCCAGTTTATATGCAATTCTGCCCTTTAATTTTCCTGTATTTACACCACACATTTTGCAACATTTCAAAGAAATGAAATTTTCCACTGAAGTAAGAGTGCATCCAGCTCACAACCTCAGGTCAGATCAATCAGTCAGTACTCAAGGCCTGGACAGTTAGCCAGAGATGAGGTAGTGTGCTTCTAGACGACTCCAACTTGCTAACATCCATCCATTCAACAAACTTTCAGTGAGTGCCTACGATGTACCAGCACTGCAGAAATGCTGAGGATACAGAAGGGGATAAAACTCTCATGAAAGCCTGTCTTCAAGCTTAAATTCTGCATCGAAATGTGTCTGAGCCGAGAACCTGCTTCCTGGTCTTCTCACAGCGTCCTGGTGCTTCCAGTGCTCTTCTCTAGGCACCAGAGAACTTTCACTTTATTTCCCTCGAGAACCCTTGTCTTTCAAGGGATCCCTAAAGAGCCAAACAAAGGCTGGTCTAGAGTTGCCAATGTCATGGGGAATGTGACTGATGGAGAATGCAGACTTAATCATCAGAGACAATTTCCTCCTCTTCCAAAACATGTCTGGCTTTGGACAGCTTCCCTACTGCCGTTTCTCTCTGCCAGATCCTGATTCCTCGATGGCCTCCCTCAGTTTTCCGGTCCTTTCATCGTGTTTCATCCAAGCACGTCACCCGCTAGCTCTGCTTCAGTGTGTGTCTAGTGTGTGTGTCTGGTATGTTTGTGGAGCTTTAAAAAAGGAGTACCAACACAGTTCCTGCCTTCTACAAACTTAGTTTTATTGAAGATTTGAGACATTTGAGATGTGATCATAAAGAAATGTGTCTGAATTAGAAAAATGCTTTCAGCGATGACAACATTATAAAATTACATACATATGAATACTATATAATTTTTTTCTTCAAAGTGAGTGTATTTGGTTAGAATCATAAATTCTAATATGTGTAATTGGGAATGCAATAAAATTTAAAACTGAAACAACTTACTAAATTGCTCTATGTTAATACACAAAACAGAGGATGGTATGAGGCAAGACATAAACAGGTGGTATAAAGAAGGCCATGGATTATGGTAAAGGTGACATGAGTGTGGGTTCCAGCAATGGGGAAAGACTCCACAGATGTTTTGAGTCCTAACTTTGGCCTTGAACGAAGGTTAAGATCTGGATTGGGAGGAGGTTAGGAAAGAGTGACAGGAAGGTGCTGCAACCAGGGTGGTGTGTCCACTGATGCCTTGATTGTTTCTGTCCTGCCCCATTTTTGTGAGAAGGAGAGAGATCCCTTCACACTGTCATTCCTAACCAAAGCATTCTGGGAGTGGACCTACTGTTGAGTGTGGGAATATTGGTGTTTATAGACTAGTGCCTAGAACTAGAGGGCTTCAGGTTTTCTATAGACAGGGGTTGGTGGGAGGAATGATGACCCACTGAGAAGAGCCCCTGGACATTAAATGGCTGACTAGTGATGATGAGGGAAGGGAATCATTGGTTGGAAGGAGTTAGCTTCCTGTCATCTCTTAAGAAGTGAGGACAAAAATTATTTTACATGCACAACCAAGATTGCAAGAAAGTAATTAAAATCTGGAGGCACCAAAAATGAGGAGAAAATTAAAATCCAGATGAGTAAGCACCCAAGTTGTCTTGGGAGTAGGCTTAAGGCATTGGGGGTTGCCAGTTTCTGTAATCTAGGGACTTGTGTTTTAGTATCCATGTGGGGTTAGACAATGAGTCTTTGGTCTTAACTAGGAGGGGGAGTGAGTTGGACCTGGGACTCCTACATAAAGACAAGATATTCAAGATCCTTACCATCAGTAAAAGGATGAATTAAGAAAAAAATTAATTGGTAGAGAGGCAACAAGGGAGCCTGTCTGTTATGGGCAAAAAAAGTTCTCAAGAAGTGTTAATGACAAGCTTGTGCTTTGTGCTGGCTTAGGATTTAAATTTATGCTATCTGCTAAGAAATTAACATAAAAATTTGTCCAGTAATACCCTGGCAATAGGGAGTACAACAGAACTCTGGAGTGGCAAATCCTTAATATAGTTTGCACAGAATTCCCATTAATAAAGCCCTGAAGATGAACTTGCTATCCAAATTTAGGTACCAGCACATTAAATTCAGTGTTTCTTGTGGTCTTGGAATTTTAACAGGAGCCCAAAGGCTGAGAACAACATATGTCAGACCACCTATGAAGAACAAGTGAAACCTGTGAGCTGGTTTTTGACCTGCCTTCAGAGCAGGTAAAGATAGGCTTGAATATTGATTAGGAGAAATCCTGGAGTGAGGACTTCTTTAGAGAGAGACAGTTGTAGATGCACTAGGTATTCCCTCCCATTCTCCCACTCAAATGGGGGTGGTGGGTCAAATATAACCACTCAGACTGTTTTTCTGTGTCCTCTGGGACTTAGGAGATGTACGAACTGATTTCTTATTTATGCTTGGAAATATATAACAGCAAGAGACTGGCGAGATGCCAGCAGAGTGAGGATAGGTGGCTACAATGGGAAGAAGCTACATTTCCACTGAATGGGGTTAAGGGTGAATGTTCATGTGGGCCACATGTGGATTCTTTGGAGGCAAAACTCTGAGCAAAGCTTTTGCTTACAGAACTGGTACGATTATAGCAGGAAGATTTTGGATATAGACCCCAAAAGCCAAGGATTCAGGGTTCTCCTGAGTGGCTCCTAGAGAAGGGTTGCTCATATCAGGAAAATGCAGCTGTATGTTCTCAGAAGAGAAGATCTCTGAGGAACCTAGAGAGCGTTCCAGGAGAGAAAGGAAAAAGCGTTCAGTCATCTGCCACAAACTGAAGAAATCAATGTCATATTACCGTTATACCAGTCAAGACTCCCCACCAAACCTTTGGACCCTAGGTTCACCCAACTGTGTTAACCATAATTCTTGGTCCACAACATTAGTCATATTCATCATTAGGCTAAGATGGCCTGCTTGTATATTTTGATGTGATAAGAACCTATGAAACCACCACCCCAAACAAAAGCCAGGACCTTGGTAATAGTCTAAACCTAATGGTGTTCTCCCATCCCGTTCCCCTGCCTCCTTTGACTCAAGTGGTCATCATTCTGAACCCTCTGTTCAACATTACCATGCTTTATTTTTCTCTAAAGCAATTAAAGAAATTTTTTTATTTAAGGGAAAGAGTCTGGAAATTTGGGTTCCAGATTCTGACTTTAACAATATCTACTCTGTCTTTTTTTAATGCTTTTTTTTTTTCTTTTTGGTGAGGAGAGATTAGCTCTGAGCTAAAATCTGTTGCCAATCTTCCTATTTTTTTTTTCTCCCTGAAGCCCCCGTACATAGTTGCATGCCCTAGCTGTAAGTCGTTCTAGTTCTTCTATGTGGGATACCCTGGGCCTCTGGAGCAGAGTGCGTGAACTCAACCACTTGGCCACAAGACCAGCCCATAAAATAATTTTTTGAGGTAGAATAAACATACAGAAAAGTGCACAAATCTTAAGCATACAGCTCAATAAAATCAAAGCTTCTCTTTGAAAACATAAATAAAATAGATGAAATTCTGGCAAAGTGTATTAAAAAAAATAAGAGAGAGAACAAATAAACAATAATAGGAATAAAAAGGGAACAAAAATGCACAGCCAGTGGATTTTTTTAAAGGAACATCTGTGAACAATTTTGTGCCAATAAATTTAAAATATGAAATAAAAAATTATCTGGAAAAATATAATTTAATAAAACTGACAAGAAAGAAGAGAAGACCTGAATAGATCTAAAATTACTAAAGGAATTGAATTAGTAGTTAAAAATATAGCAACCACCTCCCCCAAACATATGAACAACAAACAAAAATGCATGAGATCCGGAGGATTTTACAGATGACAGCCAGCAAACGTGGAACATGTAATACCATTGTTATATGAAGTTTTTCTGTGGTTCTGCATTTCCATTTTGGGAATCACTTCTTTGAAGACGATGTTGAGTCATGGCCGTATGAACCTAGACATGGCCTATTTTAAATTCTCAATCCTTCAGAAAATAACATCATAGCATCTTAGAGAGACATAAATGAGTTTTGGCTCCTTAAAAATTTTCAGAAACAAGTAACTGAGCCACAGTTTTAGTAAAAATCAGTACAGGCTACCTTGCAGGAACACGTCTCTTGGTTTGAAAGTAACAAATGTTTCAGATCAATGTGTTCTTTGTTAGCCAACTTTACTAATCAATTCATATCACTGACTTCAGAAGCAAAATATTTACAAACTGCGTAGGAACTACTGGGAATCAGCTGTAGGGCCTAATTGTGTCGTAGTGGCCTCTTCCTGGGCAGTTACAGTATTTTGAAAGACATAATTCAGCCCAAGTTATATATAAATCCACATTTTAATGAGCCCTGTTGTGTTAGGATTCTACTGTGTTTCCTTCAGAATTTAGACTTTGCCTAATTATTCTATTTAATTCTTTCGCATTTCTTTTTGGTGCCCTCATTATAATATCGCCCTGATTAATTAGTGGTTGTGCATTGTTAACTTGGTTTAGTGGTCATTGCTTTCACAGAGATATGCTTTTAACTTCTTGTTTGAGCTAGTTTGCATAAATTTTTGTATGAGTTTCCTCCTCCGGCTAAGACAGTCTTGGTACTATAATTCTTCACTCAGTCAGGTGTCTTATTCCAGGCGTCTGTGTGTTTGTTCATTCATCAACCATTTATTCTTCATCTTCTGTGTATTAGGCACCCTTAGGTGCTAGGGACACAAAGATGAATTAGGTTAGGCCTTGGCCTTCAATAACTCACAGACCGGAGGGAGAAGTGAACGTGCTCATCCATTTATTACAATGGAATAGGATAAATGCTGTCATAGAGATAGGAACAGAGGGCCAGGGCTGAGCAGAGGAGGGAGGAACTAATTCTGCTTCACTGGGGAGATGAATTTTAAGCTATGTTTTGAAAGATTATAAAGAAGGACGATTAAGTAGCAGAATAACAAACACAGAGAAATGAATTCCTGGAATTATTGAGGAATTGCTTAGAAGTTCAGTATAGTAGGAGTGTAAAGCACAAAGGGGAGTTTTGCAACATGAAATTAGAAAGATATTTTGGGGACCATATTAGTTATCTACTCGTGTGTAAAAATTACCTCAAAACTTAGTAGCTTAAAAATGATAAATTATTTCACAGTCTTTTTGGGTCAAGAATTGGGGAACAGCTTAGCTTCATGGTTCTGGCTCAGAGTCTCTCATGAGGCTGCAGTCAAGATACCAGCTTGGGCCGAGATCATCCGAAGGTGTGACTGGGGCTGAGGGTCTGCTGCTAAGCTAGCTCACTCATATGCCTGGTAAGTTAGTGCTGGTTTTGGGCACAAGACTTCAGTTTCTCATCTCACAGACCATTCCAGAGGGCTGCTTAAGTGCTGTCATGTCGTGTCAGTTGGCTTCCCCCAGAGCAAGTGATCTGAGAAAGTATAAGGCAGGAGCCAGAATGTCTTCTATGACCTGGCCTTTGAAGTCACACATCATCATTTCTACGATATCTTAATGATTGCACGGGTCAGCCCCATTCAATGTGGGAGGGGATTACACAAGGGTGTAAATACCAGAAGAAAGAATCACTGGGGGTCATCTTGGAAGCCGGCTACCACAGCGGCACACTGTGAAGAGCCTTGTGGATATCACTCAGGAGTTTGGATTTTTAAAAATAATCATGAGAAAGTCAGTGGAGTTTGTTATTTTAAATAACATTTATGAAAGGAATATGTGCACATTGCAGAAAATCTGGAAAGTGTACAAAAGTACAAAGAAAAAAGACTCATCATCTTACCACCAGAGAGAATCACTGTTAACATTTCAGTTCATCTCTTTTCAGTTTTCTCCTGTTTATAAGCCGTTTGTACTTTTTTTTCTCACTTTTTACTATAGCGTAAGCAGCTTCTCATATAATTGAAAAAATCAACAGAAATCTTTAAACAGAGTGGTTAAGGAAGCTAAACTGGGGTATTGAGAAACTTGTAACAGAGACAACACGGAGTCTCTGAGAGATAATGAGAGATTAGACAAAGTAGTGAAGTAGAGTTAGAGATGAAAGAGTTGGGAGAAATTTCCGAGCTGGAATCCACAAAATTAGGTGAGCAATTAGATGTCTGGAGTATGGAAGAAAGATGTTAAGGACAACACTAAAATATCTGGAGCATACAAAAGAACTGTAATTCGTGGCATGGGTACATGTGGGGTAGTTACAGGTCTGTGTTTGGAATGTATTGATGGAGGTGCCTGACAGAGATGTGGGCACTCTGCAAGCGTCCAATAGTTAGAGAAGAAGTCAGTAGAGAGGAAGAAATCAAAGATCCAGGAGAAAGAGATGATAAGCGGCAGAGCATGGCCTTAGAGGAGGCATGAGGGAAAGGGATCCAGGAACCTAGTAAAGTAGCCTTGGAGAGGACAAGGTTCCAACATTATTGAGTATGTACCACGTGCCAGGCACTGAGCATACGTTATCTCATTTAATTCTTACAACAACACAGTGGGAAGGTGCTGTTAGTCTCCTGTAATTGGTATGGAGGTTAGACTCAGAATGGTTGGTTAAATGACTTTTTAGGCTCACCCAGCTAGTAAGTAATAGACCTAGGATTCAAATATTCAAATCCAGTTCTTCTTGGAGAGTGTAATAAAGAGTTTGACTTCGTTCTTGATGTTTGACTGCTAACAGCTTTTAAGCCTCACTACTCTCCATTCCCATTCTGCACGCACATCTAGGAAACTGATAGGAAAGTCTGAGTGTCCCTTCTTTGATGCTGGTGGGAAGCTCAAATGACACAAGGCCCAGCCCATGCAGGAGAGCCCTGACATCAGTCCCAACCCCTAATCACAATAACAGTCAAACCAGTCCCCTCACTGCTCTCTCAAGCCATTTTGGACCTTCTTGGAAGCTTGCCCTACTTGTCCCAAAAGGTCTCATTATGTGAATAAAAACACTTTTTGTACTCTTTTGGTGTATGTGTGGCAGCTTTAGTCTCAACATTTGAACCAAATTTTGGGTAGGGGATCCATCCTCCTCAGTAGGGTAACCACAACAACTGGTACTGTGAACAAGATATCCAGGAGATGACCACCACAACCAGGGGGCTTTCTTCTCTTCCTATGGCAGAGAGGTATAAGTGTTCTTCCTCTGAGACAGAAGTGAGGGAAGGAACGATGGGTGCCTTGGTATACAAGTTTAAGGAGGCAGTGAAGCAGCAGATAAGGTTGTTGGAGGAAAAGAGGAGAGTGGTGATTTGGTGGCCTTTAAAAGGTGGGGAGGCTTGTACATTTGCTGGGGGTGGGAGGCACAAAGAATTGACGCAGAAGAAATGAGAGGACTGCTGGGCAGCACTGTGATTCACCAATACCTTTGGTGGCTCTAATTTGCATGGAAGTGTAATTTTTACCTAATAGTGAACTGCAGCTTGGGAGAATAATCTGCACCCACTTTTAAGATATTCACAGACACCTTGAAATTCATCTAGGGGATCAAGGACTGCAGGTTAAGATCCCCTCTGACAAGAGGACTCCATGAAGATGAAGAACAGGCTCAGTTGGAAAAAGATGCTGGGGGAAAATAGGTTATTATACTTAAAGAATAGGGTTACACTCTGTAAACAGAGCAGCCATCTCCAGGTACGGCTATGGGAGCAGGTGGTTGGAATGAAAAGGATGGGAAGGTCATTGGAGAAGAGGAACCCAGGTGCCCAAGATCCCAGGGGTCAGGGTGTTAGCTGACCCAACTACATGAATGTTGAAGATACCCAAGGTAATAGCGAGAATTGGGTTGGAAAAACAAGACATAAATCCTCTCTGATAGCCAGGAGGTGATGATGGAGTAAGGGCAGCCACTACTGAATGTCATAGGCCTTAAAAGAAGAAGAAAGGGCTTTGAATGAGAGCAAAAGAGCTGGATGAACACAGGCTGTCTGGCACCAACAGGATGTCAATCCTGAGCATTCTCTTGGGGATTTTCTCTGAGAAAATCTCAGTTTCAGTTAAAGGGAGGTGTATTGGTTTTTTAGGGCTGCCATAACAAAGTGCTTGAAACTCAGTGGCTTAAAACAACAGAAATTCTCTCCAACTGGGAGGCTGGAAGTCTGAAATGAAGGTGTTGGCAGGGCTATGCTCCCTCTGAAGGCTCAGGGAAGAATCTTCCTTCCCTCTTTTAGCTTCTGGTGGTTGTTGGCACTCCTTGGCATTTCTTGGCTGTGGCAGTATAACTCCAATCTCTGCCTCCATCTTCGTATGGCCTTGTTCTCTGTGTCTTCAAATCTCTCTCTTCCTATAAAGATACCAGTCACTGGATTTAGGGCCACCCTAATCCAGTATGACCTCATCTTAATTTGATTATATTTTCAAAGACTCTATTTCCAAATAAGGCCATGTTCACATATATAGGGGTTCAAACTTCAACTTATCTTTTGGAGGAACACAATTCAACCCACAATAGAAGGGCAGAGAAGAGACATTGTGAAATGAAGCTGAGGGAAGAGATGAGTTTGTTTATAATAGAGAGAGTGCTTCATAGAATTAAACAGAAAGGATTAGACTGGTCAGAAGGCGAAGGGGGAAGGGAGAGTTGTAGCCTTGATGTCCATAAAGCAGGAATCTCAAACTTGAATGGCACAGGGAAACGTCAACTCCTGCCCATGAGTGAGGCAGGCTGGATGGAGAATATAGTAAATGAAATGGACAGCATGTGCTCAGTCTGAAGGAGCAGCCACTGCTCAGCTCCAGCTGGTTATTATCATAAGAGAATGGGACCCAGTGTTGCCTAATTTTCCCATTTTCTAAAAAAAGCAGTATACCAAGATTATGTGGCATCTCTTGAATTTTAAAGGATGGCAGCTAATTTGTAAATGTTAATGCATTATATAAACTACAAACCCCTGTGCAGGCTGGACTTGTACCAAGGATGATCAAGGTTCATGTGGCTGGCGGAGGCAGGGTGTACGGGACAGGCAGGCAGGACAAAAATATAATGCACAGCTCTGGGTTCCTGTTGGCATGCTGCCTCTCTCGCTGATTACGTGGTAAACTGTTAGGCTGCAGAGGCTAAGCCTTGGGCAGTGAGAATCACATGATGGCTTCTGCTGCCCAGGCTGCTGGAAATAGATTGTCTTCTCTCTGCTAGAGACAATTACGGTCCCTGCCTTCAAAAAGCCTACTGCTCATTTGAGTGGACAACACTATTGTACCCAAGATAGAAGGGTTTTTGGGCAAACCACCTGTGTAAACAGAGCCTTCAAGGTTGAGAGGATTTAGATATACAAAAGAGGTAGCATCAGGGTATCCCAGGAAGGGTAAACAGCATGGGGACAAGAAGGGGGATGCTGTGTGTCCAAAAAGTGAAGAGCCCATTGTGACTGCAGGGTGTCAGGAGATAACATGAGGGTCTCCCTCTGCTCCAATTCACTCTCCCCTTGCTCTGTGTCCCAGGATGCTGAACTCTATGGGCTGAATCAACTAAGCTCCCTTGCCCTTTCGCATCTGGTCAGGTTCAGCCAATGGAAGCACCAGTAAGGAGTAAGAGGAAAACAAGGTTGCAGGAAATGGAGGTCAGGATATTTATTGCCCTAGGAGCCCTCCTTGCTGGGCTGTGGGTTGGCAGTGGCTCAATCAAAGGTCACAGCTGCTGTTGGCCCTGGGCAACCATCTTCTTCAGCTGTAGGTCTCCTTGGATTTCTGTAAATGCTTGTTTTCCTTGCCTTAGGCCTACAGGTGGTGGCAACTCTCTGCTATTGGCAGCTCCAGGGCGGTCCACCATCCCTGGCTTACCTTAACCCTTCCATCTTCTTTGTGAATAGTCCCTTCATTAAACTCTCCTCAATTATTGTTTGGGAGTGACATCTGTTTACTGCTGGGACCCTGAATAGATAAATAAACACATACACACAGAGCACATGTTATATACATATGTATTACTTACATGTTATATATCTGATTTGCATATATGTTATAGTATACATATAGCATATGTGTATACATATGTTTACATATATATTATACGTGTTATTATAGAATAGATATACATAGCATGTTCTTTGGTCTCAGAATGTCTTTTATTAGGTTTAATGTTTAACATTGTAAGAACAAACAAAATCTCTGCAGAGCTCCCTAATAGAAAACTTTCCAGCTGATTCTTTCTGCCATCACCTGATGTGACAGGGCGCTCACTCCTAGAATTCTGCTCCCTCCATCTGCGCCTATGCTTTCACTTCCCTGGTGGTGTGCTGCCCACAGGGGCTTTCCTGCTACAGCTCACCCACAGTCAGCCACTTAGGATGCAAAAACGACTCTAAGACGATCCCAGGATAAAGGAATATAAAGGTACACAGTGGAATCACGGCAAAATGGCTCAACTGATTACAACAATCAGATCTTTAGCAGTGTATGTGGATTTAGATCGGATTCACCTGTATTACGTCTACCAGATGAAAACTAGAGCTATTTTCTTCACTGTTTCAATCCCCAAGGAATCAAAGCCTTGCTCCCAAGTTTACCCCTGGTTCCAAATCAAAGCTGTGACCTCAGCAGCCCTCGGAATCGTCAGACTTCTGCTTCCATGAATTCCTTGCAGCTTCTCCAAGTGGTTTTCCTTTTATTTTCCACATAGTCCCAGTCAGGACCAACCTCCGAACTAGTGTGGCCGTACCCAGCATGCCCAAGAATTCTGTTGGTGTTTCTAAGTCTCATTGCTTTCTTAGTTCAAATAGTGGCATATAAATGAGCAGATCTTCAATCCACATGCATTTCCATTACTTTGACCTCAGTTGGGTTGGTTCCTTTTGAATTATACAAAGAAGCTGGGTGTTGTGAAAGGGAATTGTGCTGGCCTGTAACTACGTATGATGTGATTTCCATGACATTGATTATCTTCTCTGGATCTCAATTTCATCTGTAAAATGGAAGGAAACAGAGAAGTATTTTTAGCAGTGCACACTCTTGTCAATCAAATCTATGTAAAACAGGTCCATATATTTTTAAGTTCACATTTATAACAGTTACACGTTATAAAGTCAGTCGATGAGAAAAATGAATTCTGTTTTAATAAATAGACAAATTTAAATTGGGAGAGGTGGTGGTTGAGAATGGGCGATGGACGCAGTCTCAGATGAGCCTTATTTCTAGCAAATTTAGGATTGCAGAACCTGTCCAGCACGCCCCATAGAATCCTAGAGCTCTGGAACACCGTTGGATAATCCCCGGGCTGGGAGATCTCTGAGACATTGCTACCCTGAGTGCGATCCGTAGACAGCAACATTAGCTTCACCTGGGAGCTTGTTAGAAATGCAGAATATCAGGCCTCACCCCAGACCTACTAAGTCAGAATTTGCACTTTAACAAGATGCTCAAGTAATTTGTTTGCTCATTAAAATTTGAGAAGCACTGATTTGGAGCACTTTCTCAAACTTGGCTGCACACTGGAACCACACAGCGCTTCTCAAAACTTAAGTCTTCTTAAATCTTGTTCTGAGGTCCTTTCCAGCTCTGAAATTCCCACAATTTTAAAGTATCTAGCCTGATAAGTTGGGGGTAAAATAAGAGATTTTGTTAAATACACTAGTTTGATCATTTAGTCCTGACATTTTTAATCTAGAGGTTGACGAGAGAACTAGATATGAAAGGAAGTCAGTGTTTTAGAAATGTGTGTCACTTTGTCATCTTTGTTATATATCTAAATAATCCCTAGGACATTAAAAATGGTGCCTCGGTAACTTTATAGAATGTATAAAAGAGAAACATCCTTAATATAAAAGTGTTTTCCGTCGTGCGGGGGAGGAGATAACCCTTGAGTGACCACACCTTAGACTTTCCACCTTTATTTTTACTCTCATTCGTTATTTGAAAGTAGCTATTATAACTCAATGTCCTTTATTTCAACAGATCTACTTCCCCTAAAAGTAATGCCTCTGTATTTTTGGTCTGGATCACAAAGTGGCGATGAGCTGGGATTCGTATATTTCACTGTGCCTGTGAGAACTGGGCTTCTAATGAGGGCTGTCTTGTCAATCAGAGGAAGCATCTGTAATTATCAGCCTTTTTGATATGAGAAAAGTCCTTACTCTTTTCCATTTCTTTATAATTTCTACTGTAAAGTATAACAGATGCAGCCTATGAATTTGGTGACATTTAAAGCCCCTCTCTCCTCAATTTTTCCCCTTTGTAGAAATTGATGTAAATAGAAGCTGAACAGGAAGTGCGATGACTGATGAAAACAGTTATTTTTACCTAAGCCAGAAAGCTGTTCCCAGCAGAATTACCATTGGCAGGAAAAATGAACTTTTCTCTAGAGTTGTCTCTGACATGGTTAATACATGCTGGTGGACGTCTTCTGAGGCAGCACATAAAGTTCCAGATGAATAAAAAGAACCAAGGTTTATCTATCAGGTTCATGTCTAGTTGACAGCAAGTTTTTCAATCTTAAATATCCAATGAGTGAATAAAATATAGTGCTCTAACTACAAAATGGAAGCTACCACATTTGATAGAAGGAGAAATGCAGCAATTGGCCTTTCACCTGAAGGAACCTTTGTCTTGGCGATCGTGACACCAGATCTGTCTTTATTATGATGTTCCAAACATACTGTTCTTCACCGAGGAGGAAGTCAATTACCATCTGGTTGTTGGATTACAAACTGGCTGTGATTTTGATTAAACATAAACCGGACGGTTAAAAAAAAGTGGAACTGTATCTAAAAAACCCCAGAAAACGTTGACAAAAGCAAATCAAATGAAATTAACAATAGTATTTTGGTGATATCATGGACTGCTTGTCAGTACGCATTTGGGAAGAGTCCCAGTTCTATCAAGGAAATTTCCCCTTTTCATACAACAGCATTTGTATATCCAACTACTAGTGTGTTACATTTTCTGGTTTTTTTTTTTCTTTTTAAAATTGTACTCAGTACCCAAACACTAGGCATTTCCTTTTGCTGGGTAAATGAAATCCACAGAGCTGCAGTCTAGGAGGCTATATTTATATTTACTAAAAAGAATTAACCTGAGATCAGAGAGAGAACATGGGTCCTCTCTCCCCCTCAGGGGCTGAATGCAGATCCCCTTGTCTCCGTAGGAAGAGTGGGACATAGAGCCTGCCCAGGAAGGCTTGAGGCACTTCAAGGGTTGAAACAGCTGGAGCTGTTTGTCCATCAAAGGAAAGTGTAACCAAAACATTAGGGAAGAGGTATTTTTCAAGATGGGGATGACTCTGGCTGAGAATGACCACTCATCTTCAGTTTAAACTTCTACGGATTCCTGTTGAGGGGCAGACTTTTGAATAATAAAATAACTGATCTAAACCATCTGTCTTAAAAACACTCTGCTTGCCTGAAGAGACTACTTGTGCTCTATTTGGAAGGTCGAAACTGTACTTGAAGCCAGATTCATAGTTGGTTACAAATCTATCTGAAAGCTTGAGGATTTCCCCCCAAAACCCCATTTTTGGAGGAGTTACCTAAAATGAGCACACGATATCATATGAGGGATAGCAATCATTTATTGTTTACTATGTGCCAGGGACAACACAAAGTCCTTTCTGATGTTCTCTCTAAAATTCGAGCCATCAATTACACGTCCTTCTACCTCCTTCTTTGCAACCACACATATTTTCCTTTTGATCAAATCTTTGGCTTCTTGAGGTCAGGGACTACGTATAGGGCACTCTCCTTGGGATACTAAGATAGGTAACACAGACCTCCCTTGTGCCCTCACAGAGCTTACGGTCTGACCTACAGTGCTTGGTTCCTCATACAGTTCAATTGTGCTGAATAGATGAATATATATTTATACAGGTGATACGCATTTGCTAGATAATAGCAGCCTGATGGTGAGTTAATGAAACCAGTTATACTCCTAATATATCTGAATCACAGTCATCTCCAGAAAAATCACTTGCTTCTCATTTCACAGTCCATGAGGGGTATCTAGCAGGTTTATGAGAGACCTTTAGAGGTCTTCTGCTTTTGTGGTATATCATTGTCATTCTAGTATGACTTACTTTCTAGTTCCTATGGTTGACCCTCTTATGTGACTTTTACTCTCACTGATTTTGGTGGCTGTCTAGACATTGTCTCCTCCAGGCATTGCCATCAAGATGTGGAGAATAAGTCCCCTGCGCATTGATGTTAGGGCTTTTTATTGGAGCCATGCACATCAATTTCTTACTAGTCCCTAGGTGTTGAGCGCTTTAATTTGACTTGTTCTTGGTGTTTTCCAGCTCTACTTCTCACTTTTATGCGTGTAACCCTGTTTCATATTAAGAATGGACAGTTTTATTGCTGTGGCACTCCAAATTTTCACTTCTCAGAATGAGTTCCTTGTCTATCTGGTATACCACCCAGAATTTTTTTTTTTTTTTAAGAGGTAGCCACTATTCCTCATTACTAAGGATTCTTGACTCTGAGGACCAGATGTCAACACCAATGCATTTAATTATTTACTCTGAGCTCACTGGACTCCTGGGCAGCAACCTGTTTGATATCACACTAGCTATGCATTAGTCATTCTGTGCCATTCTCTACACATATATACATACTCATATTCTAAAGTCTCCAATTATCAAATGCCACCTGTGACAAACTAATGTTGAAATTAACTCAAACAATTGTTTGAGAATCCAAACCCTCCTCCTGCCCCCCAGTTTGAGGAGGATCACTATGTTGAGAATTACTACGCCAAGATTTCTAATTTCCTCACCTAATTTCCAAATCCAATGGACCTTTTTTTCCTCCAGTCCTTTTTCTACTTAATCTAGTCCTTGTTTTACTTGATTGGTGGCATTTCACACATCTGACTGCTTCCTTCCTGAACTTGGTCCTGTCTTAGCTTTTGAGACACCATTTTCTCCTGGTTGTTTTCCAACTGTTCCAGTATCCTCTCCCAGTATGCATCTTCCTTTGCACATTCCTTTAATGTTGGTGTTCCTTAGGGTTCCATCTTTGACTCTTCTTTTCTTATGATACACACTCCATTTGATTAATGTATTTGGTTGGTCTCATCACTTCTGGGGCTTCAACTTCCATCTTTATATCAATATCTACATTGGTAAATTGTACCAATCTATATCTTCAGATCTTTCTCTTGAGTGCCAGACCTGAACTTCAAAGTGCCTGATAGCCATGTTGACTTAGATGCCTGTGAGCATCTAAAATGAACATTACAATGAACATGTCCCAAACTGAACTCGTTTTCACATCATTTATCTTTCTCCTACATTGTCTACTTTAGTTAAAGGCATGCCATCTCTATTCTGGTTGCTCAAGCCAGAAGCTTTAGAGTCACCTTAGATTTACTCCTCCCTCTCACCACCTTCAAAATCTTAAAAGTCAAATCCTGTTGAGTATACCCAGCTTCTCAAAACTGGCCCCTCTTCTTCATCCTTGAAGCCACTTCTTGCCATTTCTCATTGGTGGTTTTGAAAATTGCCACTCACGCATTCTCTGTATAATTGGTCATTTTTCCCCTGTCCCTTGTTCTTGCTGCAATCAGAGTAATATTTCTCAAATGCAAATGTGATGATATTCTATCCTGCTTAAAACTGTTCAATGGCCCCGTACTGACAATCAAATAAAGGTTAAACTGCTTGACCTCACCCACTAAGATATTTTAGCATCTCTAGCTTTTCTCTCTGTCATCCCTCCCACATATGCCATACCCCAGTCATACGGAAATTGCTGCAGCTCCCTGAACGATACCTTCTGGCACATGATGTTGCTTCTTCAAATTTCTCTAAAAACTATGTGTATTGAAGTGTAGCCCAAGATGGCAGGTGTGGTCATTATCAAAAGTAAGTGGGACCTTCTGAGTATGCCTGGATAGTAAAAGAAATAATATATTGGAGCAGGTTGTGTAATTCTTCCTTACTCCTTGTAGAAGCAGACAGTCTTTTCCAGGAGACAAGAGAATCTCTAGGATGGTGAAGATGTGAGGAATATTGTGTGGGGTCACAAACAGAGAATATGGACTCTTGAGACAAAAGGAAAATAATCTGCAACTCTGGGACAAGGGTCAGGTTATAAAATCTTAAAAGTGAGAGCAACTCTGAGATGATGAGCCCTGAGGGGCTAATGGATCCTTAGAGCAGAGCTTAATATCAGAGAATCTTATGTTAAATTCTGGGGTTACTGAGTCAGGATTTCACCAATAAGCAGAACAATTTCATCCTGAAATGGAGGGGTGAATCTGGGATTCAGGCAAAGAAGAAACTATTTTTCTGATAGCTAAGGGATATGACTAATAACAGTAACACTTAGAATTTTTGAGTATTCAGTACTAAGCATAGTTCTAAGAATTTTATATTTATTCATTTAACATTTACAAAACTTTGAAATAGTTACTATTATTAGCCCCCTTTTACAGATGAGAACGTTGAACCACAGAAAAGTTAAAACAAACAATTGCCTAAAGTCATAGCCCCACGAGGTAGAACCAAGATTAGAACCCAGCACTCTGCCCCTGAGTCCGTTTTCTTAAGCATCTTGGAGCAGGGATGCAGGAAGAAATGAAACCAGGAGGAAGAGTTTGGACCAGAGAAAGAACTTACAAAGCAGAGAGGATTTGTGATGTCTCACTTATATCTTACTGCATGCATGTACACATGCACACACATATACACACACTCACACATAATATGCACACCAACAAGCTCATGTACACACACATGCTTCCACACAGTACACATGTACACTCATGTGTCCACACACACATATAGATGGTAAAGGGGACACTTGGGTTTTACCTTTGAAGAAATCCTCTCATTATTTCTAGTAACAGCATCTGAATCTTACCCCAGCATGCCAAAATAGAACAATGTGTCATCACAGTTGCTTTTATGTTTTTTCTCATTTATTGATTTTTTTTTTTAGTTTAAAGCTAAATATGGGTTAAAAATGAGACTTCTGAAATGCAGTAATTTTTGTCATAGCTATTTATAATACACTTTTAAACAGATGATTAAAAGATAATTTTAAAATACAAAACTAATGGGAGAATGTGGTAGATAATTTGGTCTGATGATGTTGAGCGTCACATCAAAGAAAGTACAGAGTCTTTTCTGCCTGAGTTAGAGAACATTATTATTTTTGCCTACTGCCCTCTGAGGTGATTTAGAACTCAATGCCTTATACTGTTTCAACAACGACAGCTTTGGAGAAGTTGGGATGATCTGGGATCTGGCTTCTGGTCTTCTCTGAGGACACACCTTGTTTAAGGATGACACGTGGAGAGGAACTAACCTGTCTAAACTGCTGTGGGGAGCAATTGTCTCAGTTGGATTGTTCAGTGCGGTTATGGACTGAATGTTTGTATCCTCTCAAAATTCTTATGTTGAAATTCTAATCCCAATGAGATGGTATTAGAGGATGGGACCTTTGGGAGGTGATTAGGTCATGAAGTTGGAGCTTCATGATTGGGATTAGTAGCCTTATAAAAGAGACCCCAGAGCATCCCTTACCTCTTCCTTCATGTGAGGACACAGCAAGAAGATGGCCATCTATGAACCAAACAGCTGGCCCTCACCAGACACTAGATCTGCCAGCACCTTGATCTTGGACTTCTCATCCTCCAGGACTGTGAGAAATAAATGGTCATTGTTTAAGGCACCCAGTCTATGATATTCTTGTTATAGCAGCACCAACAGAGTAAGACAGGTACCAAGAAGCAGAATGCCAGTCAGGCAAGCTCAAGCACACGTGGACATCGTTGAAAATGTACAGGAGTACCTCACTGAACCAGGGGTGAGAAGTGCAGCCAGCCTTCCTCCCCAGCTCTCCCTCTCATGGGCATGTGTGCTCATGTCTCTGCTCCTCTCTCTGACTACATCACTGTTCTCTGTTTCTGCAAAATGCCTCTTACTTCTTTTCACATACTTGACCTGACTCTAGCTTTATATCACTTCAGGTGCATGTCAGAGTCTGACCTGACTCTGAATCTCAGTTCAGAATTGTGGGAGAGAATCTAATGCTTGGGTTAGGTGTCCACTCTTGGTTCAATTAGCGTGGCTAAGTAGGTGGGCTGCCTGCTCAGTAGGATTGTTGGTACAGACTCTCTGAGAAACGGGACATGGGCAGAGAAGGGGATGGAAGGGGATTAATTAACAGATGATTTGGGCATCTATAATACAGCAATGATAATTTTTCCCTGCATATGTTACTTGAAAGCCTCCAAGTCTTTCTTTTTTGTTTTTTAAGATTTTATTTTTCCTCTTTCTCCCCAAAGCCCCCCGATACATAGTTGTGTATTTTTCCAGTTGTGGGTCCTTCTAGTTGTGGCATGTAGGATGCCACCCCAGCATGGCCTGATGAGCGGTGCCATGTCCCCACCCGGGATCCGAATCTGTGAAATCCTGGGCCGCCAAAGCAGGGTGCGCGAACTCAACCACTCGGCCATGGGGCCGGCCTTGAAAGCCCCCAAGTCTTAAGAGTAGGGTTGTGTAAATAGGGTCATACTAACATTAATACCTGAATAATGAGTCACAGAAAGGTTAAAACAATTGCCTAAAGTCACAGCCTATGTAGTAGACCATATGTTATATCTACTAATAGAAAATTTTAATTCTTACTTTTTGTGTCCCGTATAATTGGTTAAGTCACAGATCATGAAATAGATCTCCAGTACTCTGCCCCTGTGCTTGTTCTCTTAAGCATCTTGGACCAAGGATGCAGGCATAAATGAAACCAGGAGGAAGAGTTTTGACCAGAGAAAGAAACTTGAAGCAGGGAAGATTTGTGACTGCTCACTTGTAACTTGCTGTACACACACACATACACATACAGATGTATACACTCTGGTATACACACATGCTGTCAATCTGAGCCCTTGCTGATGTTAAAATTCTTCCCTCTAGTATTTCTGGGCACCCCCAAAGGGTGTCTTACCTGCACCCAGGAGTCCAGGTTGCTCTTATTTTGAACTCTGCCATACCAGTGAGTGCCACTGTGGCTCCAGCTGGTTTTGCTTGTCCTGCGTGGGCCTCTGTCCCCAGTTAGGCCCAGATCCCTGGTGGATCATCCTGGCCGCTAATGCCATCAACCCCCCACAGTATGGGGCGGGAAGATGCTTCCCCTTCTGTATTGCATTTAATTGGGGCAGGATGGGCTCTAGTGGATCATACAGCCCTGCAGTGTTGCAGAGTTTGGTGTAACAGATCTTTCTTTCTCACATAAGGCTCCTTTCTCCCCAGGGTCACACACACTGCCAGGACAGCTGGGTTCAGAAGGGTTCAAGAGTCAACCACCATCTGAAACCACCTCTCCTTGTGACCTGCTAGGTCTTGTTGCTGATCTCCTCTGCCTGACAAATTTTCTTTTCAATTCCTTCCTTCACCATGGTCTCCGTTGCATCTTAACTTCTCCTCCATCATGAATAGCTGAGACGTCTGAACTCCAGTACTGAGCACTGTTCAAGCTCTTATTACAACGAGGCTTTTAGTTTCCATGTAAACTAATGATTGCAGATAGATACAAGAGGCATATATGTGTGTGCTATTTATTACTAACTCCACACGATGGACTTGCACTTGTCAGTTGACACTCCTGATATCTGTAACTTGCCAGATTTTGTCTCAGAGATGTGTGGCACTTCTTGTTTCTTTACAGGTTATGCACAAATCTTTCACACATACCACAGTCCTTTACTGGTGGCTGATAGTGTGCCAATATCCTTTAGGCATAGAATTCTTTTTCTGGATTTGCGGACACCTAGGGAGTCCATAAGTGAGTACAGTCACATGTCGCTTAATGACAGGGATACATTCTGAGAAATGCATTGTTTCATCATTGTGTGAACAGGATAGAGTGTACTTACACAAACCTAGACAGTATAGCCTATTACACATCCAGACTATATGGTCCTAATCTTAAGAGACCACTGTCGTATATGTGGTCTATCACTAACCAAAAAGTTCTTACGTGACATACGACAGTACTAGGAGTCTGTGACTATTGGTCTCTAAACTTTACTCATGTGCTTAGAATATATTTAATTGTAATATTGCTCACAAAACAAAGTTTTGATCAGAAGTCCATGATGTTCTTAAGTTTTTTAACATAAACTTTCATTATTGTCTATCATTCTGTCATCATAGTGATGGCTGTCATTAGTAAATGCAAGATACTATCTATTGCTTTTAACTCCTCATTCTATCTTAAAGATACAAATGGGACTGCGTATAGTGGTTATCAAGATTGGTTTCTTTTGGCTAATAGGTAAGATGGGTGCAGTACACTCAAAATTCTTACTCCTGGCCAATTAATTGTGTAATCAGGGGTCATTCACTTTGTCTGGGCCTCCTTTTCCTTCATTACAAAGTGAGATTGGATTAGATTATCTTTAAATTTTTAAGGACCAATATCATAGGACTTCTGTCCTTTTGGAAATAAATAGTACATGAATAATATTGGGGAAAATTTTTAAAAGCCACATTAATTTTAACCCAGTCTTATGTAGCTTTGAATTCATGGTCTATTCTCTAGAGCTTTCTTGAATATAGTGTAATCTATTCAACTAATTTGTCCTAACAATGTATTAATAGCATCTATTAAAAATACACTGGATCGGGGCTGGCCCTGTGGCCGAGTGGTTAAGTTCGCGCACTCCGCTGCGGGCAGCCCAGTGTTTCGTTGGTTCGAATCCTGGGCATGGACATGGCACTGCTCATCAAACCATGCTGAGGCAGCGTCCCACATACCACAACTAGAAGGACCCACAACTAAGAATATACAGCTATGTACTGGGGGGCTTTGGGGAGAAAAAGGAAAAAATAAAATCTTTAAAAAAAAATACATTGGATACAAGTGGCTTTTGACCATATGTTGTATCTGCTAATAGAAAATTTTAATTCTTCCTCTTTGTGCCCCATATAATTAGCTAAGTCACAGATCATGAAATAGATGTCCACAGTTCATTAGTCGACTTGAAATAAATTTTGAACAAATTTTTACTTGCTTCCTACCTGTTTACTTAAGTATGAATATGGAGAATACTTTATATTTGTGCTTTAGAATGAGCAGTTGGAGTTTGTATTAAACTATTCATAGATTTATGAAAGTTGGATTTAAAAAAGAATTACAAATTAATGAGCTTGTCCTTAGAGTTTAGAAAGGAAGTAGAAACTCATTTCAGATTAATATAGTCAGTTGTCTCTGCTTTTTGATGAAGTTTCTCTCTGAGGCTGATTTAGTCGTGAAACCATCTGCACTTCCAAACTGCGAGGGCCAGCTTGGTGGGCTCCATAGTACTTAGGATGCTTGCTTCTTTAGGAAGGTACAGAGACTTGCTTCACAAAACAAGCCAATAGGAGTGAAGCCTGGAGCTGAGCATGCAGTCTCTGTCCCAAGTATGTCCTTGCGGACATGAGATCCAGGACTGGAAGGGAGTGTTGCTCTTGAGCACAGCTCGGCTACCTAAAGCGGGGCAGCTGTTTTCAGTTCTCGCAGCTCAGAGACAATGCTTCCCAAACTCGCCTGATGGAAAGAATAATGGAAGGTGCTTGGAAGACAGAGGGCTCCCTGAACCACTGCCCTGGAGGGTTGGGACCTGGGAATTTGTACTGTTAATGAGAATCTCAAGTAAGTTTTTCATCAGGAAGTTTGGGAAAATGCTTCATTTTGAAACACCTCTTCTTTCTTCCTTTTTGCTCATACTAAATTCTTCTTCTAAAATCACAGCATTACCACATAATTATTGCAATCAGTGATGCTCTTACTTTCTGAAGGGTTTCCTAAGTTGCTGCCCCGACATTCGCCATTCATTTTACACACGATCACCAGCTGATTCTTCTGGAAACTCAACTCTGATCACTATTTTCCTGTTCAAAGACTAGCAAGCCTGCTCTGTTGCCTGTGGGATTCTGTCCAGATTCTTTAGCCTGGAACTTAAGGGACTCTACGAATTGGTCCCAACCTGTCCTTTCTAATTCTTTCTTACCTTGTTCCTTTATACATCCTAGGATTCAGGTAGGTGGGGTCATGGTCATTCAATTTCCTCTATACATATTCTTTGATCCTCGCTCTTTGTCTTGGTTTATGTTGTTCTCTCTGCCTAGAATATTCTTCTTCTTATCTGTGTATGTCCACATCTTATCTATCTTTCATGGGCCAGCTCAAAATTTACCTCCTCTCTGAAGTGTGACCTCATTTTATCGGTCAGAGAATAAGAATTTATTGACTGCTAACTATATGTCAAGCATTGTGCGGAACTCTTTATATGTTTGTCTAACTTGACTTCAAAATAATCTCGGGAGAGAAATTTCCCTACTCTGGACCTCATCCCCAAAGTATAATAGCTCCTCATTTTCTCAGATTCCATATTTTCAAATTCACCTACTTGCTAAAATTTATTTGTAACCGCATAACCAATACTTGTGATGTTTTCAAGGTCATTCCTGAACATGTGTGGAGTGGTGAAAAATTCAAATCGCTTGATGCATACCTCCTGGCTCGGATTGAACAAGGAAACACTCTGCCTTCTTGTTTCAGCTGTCATACTACTTAAACAAGTGTCCTTTACTCAGCCTATTTAGGGCCACATTTTTCACATTTTTGTGCTTTTTGTTAGTAATTTCGCTATTTAAAATGTCCCCAAGTATAGTGCTGAAGTGCTGTCTCCTGTTCTCAAGTTCAGGAAAGCCGTGATGTACCTTATAGAGGAAATACGTGTGTTAGATAAGCTTCTTTCAGGCATGAGTTATAGTCTGTTCACTACGAATTTAGTGTTAGTAAATCAACAACACAGTCCACCCAGAAAAAGGGAAGGGAAATCCACTGATCTATATGTGAGGCCATTCCAGAAAGTGCTAAAGTAACATCGATAGTGTGCAACGAAGCTATGGAAAAGATAGAAAAGCAGCTTACTTTGTGGATTCATGAGACGATGACCCATAAGAAAAGCATAGTGGACTGCACTGTGGTGAGGCTGAAACCTGAGAGATTGTGGTCATTACCCAGGGTCAGGAAAACGTTAAACCCCTCTTGGCTAGTGTTGTCTTGGTTGACACAATCCAAAAGGCAATATGGCGTGAAAGATGTTAAACTGGCAGGCAAGGCAGACTCTGCAGATCAGGAGTCTGTGGAAGAATTAAACAAAATACATGCTAAGTATTATACAGGAGAAGGGTAACGTGGAAGAGCAGGTTTTCAATGCTGATGAGACTGGCTTGTTTTACAAGGAGTTGGCAAACAAACTTGTGTCGTGCAAATAGCATTTTAGTTGATGAAAATGTTGTGACCTGAGGTGTGCAGGAACCTAGTCCTCTATTTCCACTAGGAGCAATAGTTTAGTGTCTGCTAATTTGGTGTTCACAGCGACTTTATAGAATATAATTGCTGTGAATAATGAGAATCGACTGTACTTTGTTTTTAACTTCCTTTATAAAATGTATAATGTTCTACCTTGTGTTATAGCTATTTTACTATGTACCAAGCCCCCTACTGTAGTATTTCATAAACTCCTTGAGGGTGGGATCCAGTCATCATTTACTCAGCATCTGTTTTCGAGTATCCATTATGAGACTACCAAAGGCAATGGGTAAGATCGAATTCCTGCCCTTGGGTAGCTTGCAGTCTAGTAGCAGACAGACAAGTGAACAGATGTTTGTCACAATGATTCAGAAAGGCGCAGGAGGCTGGATGTGATTCATTAAGAGATTACACATAATTCACAGTCTAGGCATTGAAAGAATGGATCTGCCATTTAAATATCTTCTTAACGTATGCTTTACTATTATTTGATTAAGTCTTTGCCTCTTAGTAACTCTGATTATGTTCATGTCTATCTCTTTATCTTCCTGAAGACCTATAATGATTAATGCGTGGTTTTGGAAAGCCAAAGAGAGTTGCTTTACATTTTTTACTACCACTAACGTGCATTGTTAAGCTTCAAGAGGCATATGGCTCTTCTTAGGTCTTGTAAGAGGAGAATTGTACAGGCTTGTCTTGCAAAATTGCCAGCACATGATACGAGAAGGCAGCACTGACAGGGGCAGAACCCAGAAAACTGTAGCTACATGCCAGCAAGGTGGCTGTCCAATGCACCACAGACAACAATGCTTGGATGCTAAACCCACATGCAGGCGCTGTGCCATGCAAGGCAAGGTAAGTATCGGCATGACTGGGTGAGCAGCCACAGGGCTTCTCATTACCACGGGCCTTGGCTTTACCACACCAACCATAACTAATAATTGTGGTTTGGATCGAGACTTTATGGTCGGATAACAAATGAGTCACTGTCTTTCCCTTTCCTATTTTGGCAAGGATTGAAAATAATTAGTGATCTATTCAACAATTCCAAACACTTCTGCTAGTCTATTTGGACGAAGACTTTAATATATTTGCTAGAAGAACTCTGGCTGGTGTCCAATGAAGGCTGCATTTTAAAGGAAGAAATTGCACAGAAACGTCAATTTTATGGAAGAGAGTGGAATGAAAATGAAATGGAACCTGGGTTAGCTTTCAGGATTTTTTTCCTCTGCCTTGTCTCCTGTGGATTTTTTTTTTTTTAATATAATCGTGAATTTTTTTTTCCTGAGGAAGATTCACCGTGAGCTAACATCCATGTCAATCTTCCTCTATTTTTTTATATGTGGGCTGCCAGCACAGCATGGTTGCTACCAGAGTGGTGCAGGTTTGTGCCTGGGAACTGAACCTGGGCTGTGGAAGTGAAATGTGTTGAACTTAACCACTAAGCCACAGAGGCTGGTCCTCCCATTGATTTTTGACTCACCTACCCAGACCTCTGCCCTGATTCCTAGACCCTGCCAGACTCTTCTATTCTGTGACCCTTCCATTCTCTGTCTTCACTCCAGGCTGCTAGGCAGCCCCTCTGCAGTTGTCCCAGTCCCTGTGGTTAGTGAAAAGACCACCGATTAGGGGCTCTCTCTGCTCTACTGTCATGCTGTACTCTCTACAGTCGAATATGACCTGGCCCTTAACCTGGATGAGTTTATTGTCTGGCAGGGAAAAGACACATAAACGAAGTGATTATAATGCTTTTTGATGAGTAGAAGAATCTACAAAATACTATAAAGAACAGCAGAATGAATGAATCAGGGACCACAGATGTGACTGCTTCATCCCACTTGGAGGAACATCTCAGGCTGCCCAGAAATGCCTTCCTCCCTTGGCTTGGGCTTGTCTCTCGACAATCTCTTTCTCTTTCTTCCTGGTTCTTTCCATCTTTGGCTCTTGGAAGGGCTCCTTCACTTCTGCTTCACTTCTCTCTGTCCCACTTGGCTTCTCTGAAGCACATCCGAAAGCCATAAGTCAACGCTGATTCTTTCCTTTTGTGAAGCTGGCCCTCTTCTCCATTGCTCTAGGCTAGGATCAAGACCTACTCTCGGTTGGGCCTCACGTGTTACAAATTTGTTTGTTTCCCATGTATAATTGCATCTCCCCAAAAGGATTACCAACTCCTGAGGGCAGGACTATGCCATTTACTTCCTTGAAATATCTCTCATAAAAACTAACATAATGTTGAGGTCGTAGAAGTTGCTTCATAATAATTTTTGAAATATCATTTTGTTACTATGGGCTCGGTATTCCCAAGCCTATTCAGACATACTGAATCTGATGAAAGCCAATAACGCAGAGAGGGGTGGTCTATGGAGACTTTTCAACCAGAAATTATTTTGTTTGTATATTTCAAGGCTGATTATTTTTCATTTGATTCTGGAAAAATACCTCTTGAGTTTTAGAAAATAAACCGTCTAATCTCACATGCCCAGAGGTTTACACGCTGTGTCCATTTTGAGCAGATCTTCAAAAATAATGTGGTGTTTCATCATCTACTGACACAGAGGAAATGGAAAGAAAAATTTTCCTGAACTTTGATATTCTAAGTCGAGACTCTTGAAAGATGGAGGAAGGCTCAGAGTTCAAAATGCTGATCCGTTTTGTCTGACTTTGGTCTCTGGGGAAAGGACGTAGGATTCACATAATCTTTCAAAAATATTTCCCTACATTTGGTGCCTTCTGTACTCGAGGTTTCTCATTATTCCCTTCAAGGGTTTCTGTGACCTGTCAGTTATCTAAACACTTTTTTTCTCTACCTTATAGAGACTATCCATTTCCTTTATGTTTCTTCCATCTATGTGTGTGTGTGTGTGTGCGCGTGCGCGTGCACGCGCACGTGTGTGTGTGCTCTGGTTTTTCACCCATTTGTCAGCACCCCGGGAGGGTATAGACAGGTCAGATTAAAATTAAAGCAATTTGATTTTTTTTCATGGTTGTAATGAAAGGTTTGGTGAAGAAAGGGATCAAAATTACTGCTTTCAATGCTGCGTTCCCTGTTGGTAATTTGAAAAGCATATGAATTGTGCATTTTATTCTCCTAGTAAGAGAGAAAAAGTTCCTTTTGTATATAATCCTTAATTTTTTTCTGTGACTAGGACCCTTTAATAGAATATAAGATGGTTCCTTATCCACATTTTATATATTTCTCTGTTGTTGGATTCCCTTCTCAACTCAACCATGGTGTTCTTTTTCTATTTCTCTCCTTAAGCTAATTCTCTTATGTGAAAACTGCCTAGGATCTCATAAAACGTGGTATTTTCATATGCATCGCTTCATTCTCTCACTATTTCCACCTGAAGAGCAAAGAGAATTCTTCTTGGAATCAAACTCAGTGCCTCACTGCTGTCCTTTGGGGTGCCTCCTCCACCTCCCGGCAGTTATTTTCAGAGAATAAAATCAACTTTGTCACAGAGTGAGGAAGCATTTTCTAAAGTGTTCCAGGGAATTCTAGTTCTATAAGATATTTCACAAAAAAGGTTTTGTGGTCACATATGTTTGGGCACTCGGCATACATACTCTATGCCCTTCTTGGAGATTTCCAAAGCACATATTGGAATGTATTAAATACATTAAAACCTTTGAGAAATCCTGCCTTCCACCAACCTGTCTACTCTTGCTTCCTTGTCATTTCCCAAATGTTATTCGATCATTGAGCCCCTTCTATTCTTACAGCACATTTTATCATTTGATAAAACATACTTTGAGAGATACTGTCAAAGGAATTAGGGAATACAGCTCGCTAAGCCTGGAGAAATCACAGATACGCAATGGCTTACTCCTACACTGGCTTTTCAGATCCTATTTTTTTATCAGTGAATTGCAAGCTCCATGGGGCAAGGACTTTTATCGGTTCACTGCTGAATTTCCAGAGCTGTAACAGGGCCTGGCATGTGTTTGCACTCAATAAGCATTTGCTCGCTGGAAGAATACATGCATCTCTGGATCCTGGACACCATGACTTTCTTAGCTCAGTCCCACGGGGGGCCCTAGCTTCAGATTGGAACTAGACTTTCACCAGTTGCGCAAATTCTTTAACCAGTTGTTTCTTCTCCCAGTTTCAGCAATCAGAACTTCCTGTTTTCTTCATCTTTAATAGTCGTGTGGCACGTTTATCCCATTTGTGGCTTCCCATATTTTCACATGTCATTCCATGTATTGGGGGAAATTCCTTTGTTGTGAGTCTTGCCTCCCAATGTGAAAGTCAGCACTCAAATTTCCAGGCTGTCTTGCAGGAAGATGCATGATAAACAGAAGAGCAGAGTATGGTGTGGAAGCAGGCTTTATTGCAGAGCAAGCGGTCCAGCTGAGGTCGGCTTCTGATGTAGAAATGTGAGCATTGGTGGGAGCTTCCAGTCAAATGGCATGGATTGCTCTGGGGTGGCCGTGGCAGGTCAGCAATTGCCTCCTGAGGCGAGTTTTGCTGGGGAATCGGAGCCTTATTCCTGGAAGCTTAGCCAATAGCCTGGTTCTTTAGGCCCCAGAACCTAGTTCATTACAATGTGCTTAAATGTCCCTGCTAAAGCTGTCTTTGTCTACCATGGAAACATGAAATCCATTCTATGATTCCACAGGTCTTAAATTCCCATTTCAGGAGAGTTTGTCTCTTATTGTTAAAGATTTCTATATTTTATAGTTGCCCACACCATTTTTTAAAATTTCTCTCACCTCCATCAATTAATTATATACACACGTATTCTTCCTTTGCTGCTTTCTCCTACCTGTTTTTCTAGGATTTGATCACACTATGTATGTTACTCTCCTCTTCTGAAGAACAATGCCCAATGATTTGCTTTTTATAATGAGTCTTTTTTTTTTCTCTTGATAACTGAAACTCATTGGAGGATCCCTAATCCTTCTTAAATTCTTACTGTGCCTCTCTTGCACTCCAGACATTCTTCTTCATTGAAGTGACCATGCTTAGGAACTGCAGGATTCTATGTCTCCAAGGTTGGAAACATCTAAGTTAAATTTTAATCATTTAGTTTAATATCTCAATCATTATATCTGTCAAACACAATTGGGAGGGGAATAAGGAGACAAGATTAGGTTTGGCTACCAGTAAAAAAGATTCTGTTACAGTAACTTAAATAAGACAGAGATGTAGTTTTTTCTCTTGAAAGAGAAGCCTAGATGTAGTCTATTAGGGATTAGTATGGTGACTCCATGGTCATTGAGGACCCAGTCTCCTCCTATCTTTCTGCTCCACCACCCTCAGTAAATGGCTTCCATCTTCAGTGTAACCTCATGCTCACAAAACGGTTGCGATAGCCACAGCTTTTCCATCTTGCCTCCCATCTGAAACAATCTTATTTCAAAGAAATTACGGTCGATGAATTCCATTCCTATTTAGTTGGCCACTTCTATGTACAAGAGAAGCTTAGAAATGTCATTTCACAGTTGGGAAAATTGCAACAAGCAATGATTCAGGGCTCTGTTTTCATACAAAGGAAGAAGGAGGGAATACATATTGGGAAAATAACAGTCTCTGCTTTGAAGATGCTATTTTTTTTTTTTTTAATTTGCTGTTGTTTTCCAGAAGATGTTATTGGCTGTAAATCCAATGTAACAGCATTGCGAAGATTTCTCATAAAACATATACTTCATAGGAAACAGTCATGGCTCAATCTTTTGTATTTAGAGGACTGTCCAGGAAGTTGTGTGGTCTCATGGCCAGAAGATGCGCATCAACTCCCTGCGTTTACAGCCGCTGTGAGCAACGCTGTCCCCTGGGATCAGAACCAGACTTAAGTTGTTGGTATAACTTCTGATAATGCTTTTAAAGAAAGCACAAGATGCTCCAAATAAAGCATTTTAATAATGCTCCATTACAACTCATTCTTGAGAACAAGATTCACAATTCAAGGCATTTTGAGCTTTTAAAAAAGATTCACATCATTTGAACACAAAACAGAGGCAGCTTTCTCTGGGCCCATAAAACCAATCTTAGTCACCACCACAGAAAATAGTTTTATTTCTTCTCATCTCTTGATAGAAAATGGGAGGTTGGGTCAGGGTGATCTAATTCAGAGGAGGATTGGCTGAGGATAAAGACAGACGATGAAGAGAAGAAATAGTCTATGCTGATGTTGTCTTGGATAAGCTATGTTGGCATAAGCTTTCTTTTGCCATTTTTCAAGTGACAAGTTCAAAGCTCAAAACTATGAACAGACTCTGGGGTTTAAAGCATATGGAATGTTATCTTCAATGACTTAATGAGGAAGCACTGGATTTCAATCCAGTGATTCTTTTGAGCACGTCTGTGATGTAATTACCCATTTTCTTATTCTGCTTATTTGTAAACCATCAAAAGTCAGCTTAAAAGCTTTCATAGTACCCAGATATCCAAGAGTTAGAATACTGAGCCCTTTTTTCCAGGGTTATTTATTTGCACTAATAACAAAGAATTCAGACTTAGCAAAATGCTGTACAATTCTTGCCTTCTCCCCTCCTTCCTCCCACATAGTTCATCCTTGTAACAGACAACTGGTTCTGCTCAGCCAGTGTGATATGTCCATAACCACCTTTCCCTTCCCTTCCTTTTGTGGTTTGCTGCTGCACAAAAGGAGGACACAGTTATGACTGCTTTATAAACAACTGGGAAGAATGCTGGCTTTTACCAAAATGGGGAAAGAATGGTTGGTCACAGGGCATGCCTCTGTGCCCCATTTTCGAGAACTGAAAACACAGTAGCATTGTACTATGGGAGGATGTAAGTTTCCAAAGCGACTGGTTATTATGTGATGGGTTGGTGCTAGCGGACCAAGGTGTGCCTGGAGCTGAGTGAGCACAGAGGAGGTTGGGTACAGCGGTGACTGGTCATCTTCTCATAACGATCACCCTATGGGACTGTCAACAGGAGCCCTTTCTCTGTGTCACTCAGGCAGATGTTTAATTAGCTCAGTCTTTCCTACTACTCATGGAGGTATTCAAAGAACATTCTGGGTGCTGGGGATGCAAAACATTCTTTCAGCACCACTGGGGAATTTTCCATTCAAACATAGCCAAAGCTCAGCTGAAGTAGAGAACTATCGACTTACCCAAGCTGTGAGACTTAGGGCTGTCTGTGACTCTGCTCCTCTGTGTGGTCTGAATGCATCCTAGGCAGGGTGGAGTTGCAATAGCAGCGGGAATGGGACGGTAGCAAAGAGAGAGGGTTAGATGCTGCAGGCAGTGTGGCCACATGTGCATACAGTGTGCTAGGTACATTAGTGTCTCCTTGTGTTCCTGGCCAAAAAGAAGAGGAGAGAGTAGAAGACCCAGCTTCAATTCTGTCACCATAAGGCAGGCTTATGACAACTGACGCCATCCCTCACAGATCTGAAAAATCAGATTCTAATTGCTTTTTGGTCTCTTCTTGGCAAATTCCAGTTAAATTATTTTATTCTTTTATCACTTTTCTAATTTTCAAAGAAAAACTACAGTAAAAATATTAACAATAGGTGCTATAAAGCACTTTAAAAGGAAAGAAACCATTCCCCAGACATTTTAATGAGGAACATAAAAGAGAAACAAACTTTTTATAATAAATATTTTATTCAAAATTTTTACTTGAAGTCATCTAACGAATATATCAGGCTATAGTAGTGATTATTTTGTTTTGAATTACAGTTAATTTGTCTATTTATTCAAACTCTAAATTATGCAGGAGGAAAAACATGGAGCTTACATCATGCTCAAATTTTGGAGAGAATTTTTTGCTGCTTATTTATGAAGTACTTCCAGCAAGGCAACACAGTCTTTTCAACTGTTGAAATAAAGTAAAGCTCAAGATGAGGCAGAGTAAAGATTCTGAGCGTAAGTTATGGTGCTGGCATCTTGTTTTTGTGTTCTTGAGGTCAGATACTGACTTACTACAACAGACAGGCTAGTGATGGAGAAAATTGACATGAGTAGCATGATAAAACATTTGGAGGATCAAAATCCTTAAACTATGAAGTGTTTCAGAATGTGAAGATGGGAAAGAAATTTAAAGTGCAGCATGATGGATCACAACAGCTTCGAAGCTCTGATGAAATGATGATGCTAAAGATCAGAACTATATTTTTCCTTTTCAGAGCACAGATTATGAAGTTGCTTGGAACATCCATCTGTGGTTTCTTTTTCTAAAATACTTTAGCATAACATTTTTCTAGGTATGTCATTGTTATTCTTATAAAATTGTAATTTTAATTTTGGCTTGATTGGCACCTTTCTCAATAATGTTGACATGATCTTCTATTTCTCTCTCTCTCTCTCTGTGTAATGTATGCATATCTCTGTTATATAGAAGTTTATATATAGAAGTTACATAGTAGATATAGAAACAACAAAATCCTTATTTACAAATAGGAAGTCACACTGGAATCTGGAAGACTGAAGGACAATTGTAGGGAGAAGTAGGAATGTCTGGCACATAGCAGGCACTCAATAAACAGCTGTTGAATGAATGGATAAGGGAACCGCCTCCATCATTAAAAGCACTTTGCTATTATGTAGAGAATGATGAGTGAGAAAACATGATGGCATATAGTAACCACTTTTCTACATAACTTCACTCTTACAATATCCTTGGGAAATGAGTAGGTCAGGTGTCATTGTTATCCCCATTTGCTGATGAGGAAATTGCAGTTTGGAGTTTGAAAAGACTTGTTCAGAACTGGTAAGTGGCAAGGCTGGGACATAGCTTCAGTCAGATTAAAAATCCTGTGCATTTTGCCACTTTTGTTTTCTGCCACGTGTGTGTGTGTGTGTGTATACAGTGAAGTACCCCAGTTTTCAGTGATTGCTGCTGCTGTCGTCTGAATATTTCTGTTCTCCCCAAATTCATATGTTGAAAATCTAATGCCCAAGGTGATGGTATTAGGAGGTGGGGTTTTTGGGAGGCGATTAGGTCATGAGGGTGGAGCCCTCCTGAATAGGATTAGTGTCCTTATAAAAGACGTCCCGGAGAGTTCCCTCACCCTTCCGCCATGTGAGGATACAGGGAGAAGTCTGTGACCTGGAAGAGAGCCCTCGCCCCACTCTCTGGCCCTCTGATCTCAGACTTCTAGCCTCCATAACTATGAGAAATAAGTTTCTGCTGTTTGTAAGACACTCAGTCTATGGTATTTTGATATAGCAGCTTGGAAGGACTAAGACAGCTACCTAACCACAGCACAAACCCCTCTATGCTTTGTTGTCAGCCCTGTGATTATTTGATTTACATTTTTTCACATTTTCCAGTTCCATCTTTTGCCCCTTACAAGATGTCCATCTTATGTCACATTACTGGTTCTGGAATAGCCCCTGAAAAAGACACTCTTTGAAATGAGAAAAGGGGATAATAAATGAGAGACGATAAACTTTGCTGAAAAGCTGCAGGTCCATTGCCTTTCTGTTGGAGAATTTTCTTAGGCTAGAACATCCATCTTCTGTGTCTGTCCTTTTACACATGTGCACCACATTTCAGAAGGACAGTGAGTTTAACAATAATAAACATTAGAGCTTCCATGCCTCCCTTCTGCTCAGCAATAGGCTCTTAATTCTTTATGTGGAAATGCCAGTGGAGCAAGAAGCAGGACAAAGAGGCAGCAAGGAGTTTCTTGGCAGAAGCAGCCGCTCAAAGAACTAAAACAAACTCACACATCAGGGTTACGTTGTTCCTGGACCTTGGAGAAAATAGCTGAGCTGGAGAGGTCTGTGTTTTACCAGGGAGAGCCTCTGCCTGCTCTCTTCTTTCTGAGTACGACCTTTTTCTATGGCATGCAACCTTTGGAGACAATAGAGCATAATCTAATTTTTCAAATGATGATATCCCTTCCCCCTTCAGTGTTACACATTTGTGTAAGAGGTAGGATCTGAGATATGTTATACTCTTAAACTTTTCTGCAATCCAGGAGATGACCACAGGGAGAATACAGTAACCTTTTCTGTTTATGTAATGTATTGTGCCCGAGAACAATTTGTACTTTGGAGATAACTCAGCAATGTGTCAATCTCTGCCTGCTGTTCTTCTCCAGCAGCAAGAGCTGAAGTGCTTACTGTCGTGGGAGCTCCTGCCTCTAAGGAGAAGGACTGGAAGGAGCTGCTAAGTCCATTTCAGGAACCTGGACATGTGAAGGTTGCCCGAGCCCATGGAGGCCCTTGAGAACAGAGAGATATAGCCCCCTTACTTGTACCAGTGAGGAGGAAATGAGATTAGAAACGCCCTCAGCCACCGTCCTGTCCTCAGGGAAGCAGCCGAAGATACTTCTTGTCACACAGGCTCCTTTGCTTTCTTTCATGGTACTTTGATTCCCTGGGTACAACAGATTGAAGAGAACACTGGATGCACTAATCTAACAAGGGCAAGCACATACACAGAATAAAAGAGATCTCATGACCTCTGAGGCAGCTGGGCTCCTTCATGAATGTCGATGATGATCTTCTCTTCGGGAGTGTTATCACAAAACCCATTCCCCGCCCCCCCCCCCGCCCCCCCCCCCAACACACACACAGAGGGCAGTGAAACAGAGAGAGTAGGAGAGGAGCAAGTAGACATAGGAACTAAGACAAAGGACTGCTGAGCCACTGAAGGAGGGAAAGAAGCCACCTTTGGTAAGACATCCCAGTCACCAGAGCTACCACAGTATTCTGAGCAGCCAGGAGCCATTGTTTCCATTCTGGATTTGTATTTTTTCTTTAACAGCTGTATTGAGGAATAATTCACATGCAATAAATTGCACACATCTAATGTGCAAAATCTGATAGATTTTGACACATGCATGCGCCTGTGAAATCATCATCACAGTCAAGATAATGAACATTCCATTTCTCCCAGAAGTTTCCTCTTGCCTCTTTGGAATCCTTCCCTCCTTCCCGCCCCCATCCTCTCTCACTTCCTCTAGGCAATCACTCATGAGCCTTATGTCACTATAAAGTTGTGTGCATTTTCCGGAATTTTATATCAGTGGAAACATAGAGTATGTACTCTTTTTTGTCTGTCATCTTTCATGCAGCATACCTATTTTGAGATTCATTCATGTCATTGCATGTATTAATAGTCATTCCTCTTTATTGTTGAGTAGTATACCATTGTGTGAATAAACCACAGTTATTTTTTGTAATCCATTCACTTGTTGATTCACATTTAGATTGTTTCTAATTCTTTGCTACTGTGAATAAAACTGCTATGAACATTTGTATACAAGTCTTTGTATGGATATATGCAACTTTTCATATGCTTATTTGCCATCTATATATCTTAATATTCTATGGGTCAAAGAAAAAATAAAAAGGAAAATTAGAGAGTATTTTGAACTGAATAAAAAAAATGCAACATATTACAATTTGTGGGATGCTTCTAAACTGCTACTTAGAGGGACCCTTATAGCACTAAAGGCCTATAAGAGAGAAGTTCTTAGTGAGCTCAGTTTACATGTTAAGAAACCAGGGGAAAAAAATAGCAAATGAAATCCAAGCTATGGAGAAGAAAGGAAATAATAAACATCAAGGCAGAAATCAATGAAATCGAAAATAAAAAAAAAAATAGAGAAAATCAATGAAACCAAAGTTTAGTTCTTTGAAAAGATAAATATAATTGATTAAGTTCAAACCAGGCTGATCATGAATAAAAGAGAGAAAGCACAAATTACCAATATCAGAAATGAGAGAGGTGACATCAGTGAAAATTCTACAGATGTTAAAAAGAATGAAGGAACATTATGAACAACTGTATGCCAACTTTTGATTAAAAAACACCAATTTTGTGAAAGATACAAACTGCCAAAATTTATTCAAGAGGAAATAGGTAACCTAAACAGCGTGTATCTATCTAAAGAATGAAATTTGGAGTTAAAAACCTTCCCGCACACACATACAAAATCCAGGTCCGCTGGCTGCACTGTGAATTATACCAAATATTTAAGGAACAAATAACAACAGTTCTGTATAAAGTCTTCAAGAAAATTGAAATGAAGGGAATACTTCACAATTTATTCTAGGAGGCTAACCTTACTCTGGTGCCAAAACAAAGCATGAATATTATAAGAAAAGAAAACTACATAGTTGAAAAATTTCTTAATAAATTTTATAAAATCTAATCAGCAATATATATAAAAATACATCATGACCAAGTGAGGCTTATCACAGAAGTGCAAGGTTGATGAAACCTTTTAAAATCAATCAATGTAATTCATGAGGACAGACTGAAAAAAAAAAGCAACTATATGATCATCTCAAGAGATGTAGAATAAGTATTTGACAAAATTTAACAGTCATTCCTCATAAAAACTCTCAGCCAACTATGACTAAAGGACAACATCCTTAATTTGATCAAGGGCATCTGGAGCTAACATTATTTTTAATGGTGAAATGTTGACTGCCTTTCCGCTAAAATAAGGAGCAAGACAAGGATGTCTGCTCTCACCACTGCTATTCAACATTATACTGAAGGTTTAAGACATGCAATATGGCAAAGAAAAGATATGAAAGGCATGCAGATTATAAAGGGAGAAATAAAACTGTCTTTATTCATAAGCATATGATCATCTATCTGGAAAAATCTTATGGAATCTACAAAAAACCACTAGAGCTAATATGTGCATATGTGATATAAGATCATTATACAAAAATCACCTGAATTTCTTAATACTAACAATGAGTAATCAGAAATAGAAAAAAATCCCCCTACCATTTACAATCATATCAAAAATAGGAAATATTTAGAGATAAATCTAATAATATATCTAATAAATATAATAGATCTAACGGAAAACTACATAACATTTCTGAGAGAAATGAAAAACCTAAATAAATGGAGAGATATAACACGTTCATGAATTGGAAGACTCAGTGTTGTCATAATGTCAACTCTGCTCAAATTGACTGGTAGATTCAAAACAATCCTAATCAAAATTTTTTTTGTAGAAATTAATTTTAAAATTCATTTGGAAATGCAAAGAACCTAGAATAGCCAAATAACTTTGAAAAGAGAAAAGGAAAGTTGGAAGCCTTACAACACGTGATTTCGAGATGTATTATAAAGTTATAGTATTCAAGGTTTTATGGTAATAGTGTAAAGATAAATAAGTCAGTGAAATAGAAAAAAGAGTACAGAAATAGACCCACACATACACGGTCAATTGATTTTGGCAAAGATGCAAATGTAATTCAGTGGGGAAAGGATAGTCTTTTCAACAAATGGTCCTGGGACAATTGGAAGTCTATATGTCCCCCCAGCACAGACGTAGCACTGCTCATCAAGCCATGCAGTGGCAGTGTCCCAAATAAAAGAGAGGAAGATTGGCACAGATGTTAGCTGAGGGACAATCTTCCTCGAGCAAAAAGAGGAAGACTGGCAACAGATGTTAGCTCAAGGCCAATCTTCTTCACACACACACACAAAATTAAGTCAAAATGGATCATAAATCTAATTGTCAAACCTAAAAATATAAAACTTCTAGAAGAACATAGGGGAAAAAAAAATCTCAGTAACTTTTGATTGGGCAAAGATTTCTAAATATGTATGCCAATTATATCTCAATAATGTTGTTAAAGTGATTAATCACCATTTAAAGCAAAATAATAATTTATTGTGGGATTTACAACATGTATAGAAATAAAATGTATAACAACAGTAGCATAAAGAATGAGAGGGAACAAATGGAAATATGCTGGTATAATGATGCTAGATTTATATGTGAAATAACATAATACTATTTGAACATTGTCTATGATAAGTTAAAGGGTTATAAACCCCAGAATAACCTCTAGATATTGACATAAATAAACAAATAAGCATAGAAATCCATAGAAGAGATAAAATGGAATACTACACATCTTTAGTTAACCCAAAATAATGCAGAAAGAGGTAAAAATGAACACAGAGCTCATATGGAAAACAAATAGCAAGATGGTAGATTTAAGCCCAATCATATCAATAATTACATTATATGCAAATGCAACCAACACTCAAATTTAAAAGTAAAGATGGTCAGATTGGAAAAATGAAGACCCAATTATATGCTGTTTACAAGAGATTCACTTTACATATAAAGACACTGGCAGGTTGAAAGCAAAAGTACAGAAAAAAATCATGCAAACACTAGTCATAAGAAAGCTGGTTTGGGTCTATTAACATCAGACAAAGTAGACTTCAAGATAGAGCATTATTAGAATAAAGAAGGGCATTTCATAATAATAAATAGGTAAATTAGTCAAGAAGACTTAGCAATCTTAAATACGTATGCACCTAATAACACAGCTACAAAACATATGAAGGTAAAGCTGACAAAACTTAATGGAGAAATAGACAAATCCACAACCATATTTGGAGATTTCAACATTCTTCTTTCAGTAAATGATGAAAAAATGTAGACAGAAACTCAGAAAGGATATAAAGCAGAAAGAATATAAATTAAGCAAATTCACCTAATTAACCTTTATAGAACACCATATGCAAAAACTGCAGAATAGTCATCATTCTCAAAAGCCTATGTGACATTCACCAATAGTGACCCTATGCTGGGCCATACAATCAGCCTCAATAAATTAAAAAAAAAAAAGAAATCCTACAAATCATAACAGAATTAAATTAGAAATTAATAACAGAAAGCTATCTGGAAAATCCTCTAATTTATTTGAAAATTAAACAACATACTTCTAGATAACCTGTGGACAAAGAAGAAATCACAAAGAAAATTTAAAAATATTTGGAACTAAATATAAACGAAAACAGAATGTATGAAAACTTGTGGGATGTTTCTAAAGCAATGCTTAGAGAGAAGTTTATAGCTTTAATACTTATACCAGAAAAGAAGAAACATTTAAAATCAATGATGAAATTTTCACTTTAAGAAGCTAGGAAAAGAAGAACAAATTAAACTGGAACAAAAAAATAATAAAGGCACAAGATGTAATCAGTTAAAGTAGAAAATTTATGAACAATAGGGAAATCCAGTGAAGCTAAAAGTTGATTCTTTGAAAAGTTCAGTAAATTGATAAATACTAGGTAGATTTATCAAGAAAAAGAAAAGAAAATGCAAATTACCAAGATATGGAATTGAGGAAGCAAAATTACTACAGAGCCTATAGACATTCAAAAAATAAAAAGGGAACATTATATAAAAATTTATGCTAGTAAATTCAACAACTTAAATAAATTGAACAAATTCCTTGAAAGACACAAATTAGCAAAACTGACTCAAGAAGAAACAGAAAATCTGAATAGACTTATATTTATAAAATATATTGAATTCATAATTTAAAATCCTTTCTCTAAGGAAAGCCCATCTGGTTACATGGGTGAATTCTACCAAACATTTTAGGAAAAGTAATACCAATTCTAAGCAATTTCTTTTAAAAATGTAGAAGAGACAATAGTTCCCAATTTCATTTTATGAGGCCAGAATTACCTGGTACCAAAACTAATGACATTACAAGAAAACTACAAACCAACCTCCCTCATGAATATAGATGCATAAACCTCATCAAGTTATTAGCAAATTGAATTCAGTGACATTCAAAAATGATAATACATCATGACCAACTGGCATTTATTTCATAAATATAAAGTTGGTTCAAGATTTGAAAATCAGTTAATGTAAGTTACCACATTAAAAAAATAAAGGACAAAAATCACACAATATCAATAGAAGAAAAAAATATTTGGCGAAATTTAACACCCATTTATTAAAAAAAAAACTCCCAGCAAACTGGAAATAGAAAGAAACTTTCTCAGTCTGATAAAGGGTGTCTACAAAAAACCTACAGCTAATATCATACTTAATGGCGAAATCAGAAAATTTTCCCCCTAAGATTAGAAACAAGGCAAAGATGTTCACTCTTACAATTTCTATTTGACAGATATTATAGGTCCTAGCCAGGGTTATAAGGCAGGTAAAGGAAATAAAAGACACGTAGATGGAAAAAGGATTAAAAAATTATCTTTGTTCATAGACAACATGTATACATAGACAATCCTAGGGAATCTACATAAAACCAGCAGAACTAATAAGTAATTCACTAAGGTTGTAGAATTCAAAGTCAGTATACAAAAACAGAATATATTTCTATATACTGGCAATGAAGTTCTGTAAAATGAACATTTTAAAACAATATCATCTAGAATAGCATGTAAAACCACAAAACACTTAGGAGTAAATTTACCAAAAAGATGTGAAAAACCTGTACACTGAAAACTACAAAAACATGGCAGAGAGAAATTGATGAAGATCTAGATAAATAAAGAAATATATCATGATTATGAATTGGAAGATTCAATATTGCTAAAATAATGATTCTCCCCAAATTAATCTATAGATTTAAATGACTCCAGTCAAAACCCAGTAGGTCTTTTTTTTCCAGGGGGTACTAACATCTGTTGCCAATTTTCCTCCTTCCATCCCCCTAAAGCCCCAGTACATGGTCACGTATAGTTGTAAGTTCTTCTAGTTCTGTGTAAGCTGTTGCCACAGCATGGCTACTGACAGACGAGCGGTGTGGTCCTGTGCCAGGAACTGAACCTGGGCTGCTGAAGCGGTGTGCCAAACTTTAACCGCTAGGCCATCAGGGCTAGCTCTAGTAGGTCCCTTTTTTTATGGAAATTTTAGAATTTACTTAGAAATGCAAAGAATAGAGAATAGCCAAAATAATCTTGAAAAAGAAGAGCTGTACTATAAAGCTCTTTTGTACAGACACAGTGTAGTAGTGTTATAAAGATAGACAGGTAGATGATACAACACAGTGAGTTCAGAAATAAAACTACACCTCTAGACGAAGGCACCAAAGCACTTCAATGACGAAAAGAAAGCCTTTTCAACAAATGATGCTGGAACAACTGGGCATCCATACAGAAAAGTGACCTTCAACCTATACTTCACACTCTACACAAAAATTAATTGGAGATGCGTAATAGACCTGACTATGAAAGGGGGGTGGAAATTGGCTTTGGAGGGTGGAAAAATCTTAGATATTTTAGTAGTCTGTGGCCTTCCAAAGAAAGATAGTGCAAAAACAGGTATTCATTATATCTCTGGTATTAATATTTCATGTTGGGCGTTTGGGTGATTAGAAAAAAAAAATCTAAAAAGACTCCTTTGGAAGTGTTGTGGGTTGAATTGTCTCCCAAAAAGATATGTTGAAGTTCTAAGCCCTGGTACCCCTGGTTAATGTGATCTTATTTGGAAATAGGGTCTTTGCAGATGTAATCAAGTAGTGAGTTAAGATGAGGTCATACTGGAGTAGGATGGGCCACTAATTCAATATGACCAGTGTTCTTATAAGAAGAGGAGAAAAGAAGACACACAGGGGAGAAGGCTATGTGAAGACAGAGGAGTGCCAAGGACTCCTGGCAAATCAACAGCAGCTAGTAAAAGGCAAGGAAGGATTCACCCCTAGAGTTGACAGGGAGAGCATGGCCCTGCTTACCCCTTGATTTCAGACTTCCAGCTTTCAGAACTGTGAAAGAATAAATTTCTGCTGTTTTGAGTCACTCAGTTTGTTACTTAGTTATGGCAGCCCTAGGAAATGAATACAGGGGCGACAATGTGAAAAAGGTTGGGAAACGCTGTTCTAGAAGAAAACATAGGAGGACGTTTTTGCAGCTTTGGGTCAGGCAAAGATTTCTTAGATGGACCCAGAGAGCACCAGCTATAAAGGAAAAAAATAATGAAAAATTGGCCTTCATCAAATTAAACACTTCAGATGATTAAAAAATCAGACCTTTAAAGATCATTGTTAAGAAAATGAATAGCAAATTCACAGAGTAGGGGAACATATTTGTAATACATATATCTAACAAAGGACTTAGAGCCAGAATATATAAAGAACTCCTACAATTCAATAATAAAGAGTCAACTCAATTTACAAATGAGCAAAAGACTTGAACAGATAGTTCACAAAGGAAGATATTTGAATGGCTAACAAGCACATGAAAAAAATGCTCAGTATCATTAGTCATCAGAGAAATGCAAATTAAAATTACAATGTAATACCACTACTTGTTATGTTGGCACAATTAAAAAGACTGAAGTTGGCCAGGATGCGGAGCAAGTGGGAGTGTAAAATGGTACAACCTTTTTGAAAAACAGTCCACTATTTTCCCATAAAGTTAAGCATACACTTACCCTATGTCCTAGCAATTCCACTTCCATGTATCTACCAAAGGGAAATGAAAATATATGTATACAAAAAGACCTGCACACAAATGTTTATAGCCCCAAACTGGAAACAGCTCAAATGTCCATTATCAACAGAAGGGATCAGTAAATTGTGGTACATTTATGCAATAGCACACTATGCAGCAATAAAGAAAAAGAAATGACTGATAGTCTCAACAACATAGATAAATCTTGAGAACATTACGCTGAGTGAAAGAAGCCACACACAAAAGTGTATATACTATACTCTTCCATTTACGTGAAACGCTGGAACAGAAATAAACCTGACCTATATTGACATAAATCAGATCAGTGGATTTCTGGAGTGAGAGTTGAGGGGCATTTACTTCAAAGGAGCACAAGGGAGCTTTCTAAGATGATGGAACTCTTCCACATCTTGATAGGCATGTAGGTTACCTGTATATATGCATTGGTTACAGTGCATCAAACTGATAAAGTTAATATCTGTGCATTTTACTGTATATAAATTCTCTCGTTCTCTCTCTTTACATATATATATAATATATATGTACATATATATATATAACTCTATATAGAGGGTTATGGTAGCTGCCTCAGCACTATACACAGTTTGTTCAAAAAAGCTTTGTCACCTTACCTTTTTCTTTTGGACTCCAGCTTTCTTACGCAAAATGAGGAAATTGGACTTCTTCAAGCTTTCAGAACTATAGTTCATGTGGACATCGAGGTCGTTTCCAACTCTAAAATTTTGTGTAGATTGCTATTTGTACTGTTTCGATTCATCAGACCATCTGTTTGAAAACTCTTGTTCATATCCCCTGCCTATTTTTTTCATCATGTTGTTCATTTGTGTTGTTGTTGAGTTGTATGAGTTCTTCAGATATTTTGGAAATTAACTCCTTATAGAATATATGATAATATTTTCTCCCAGTTGGTGGGTTGTCTTTTTGTTTTGTTAGTGGTTTCTTTTGCTGTGCAGAAGCTTTTTAGTTTGATGCAGTCCCATTTGTTATTTTTTCTTTTGTTTTCCTTGCCTGAGGAAATATAGTATTCAAAAAGATACTGTTAAGACCAATGTCAAAGAGTGTACTGCATATGTTTTATTCTCAGAGTTTTATGGTTTCAGGTCTTACCTTCAAGTCTTTAATTCATTTTGAGTTTATTTTTGTGTATGGTGAAAGATAATGGCTTACTTTCATTCTTTAGCGTGTGGCTGTCCAGTTTTTCCAGCACCATTTATTGAAGAGACTTCCCTTTCTCCATTGTATGTTCTTTGCTCCTTTGTCAAAGATTAGCTGTCTGTAGATGTGTGGTTTTATTTCTCTGCTTTCCATTATGTTCCATTGATCTAGGTCTGTTTTTCTGCTAGACCATGCTGTTTTGATTTCTATAGGTTTGTAGTGTATTTTGAATTCAAGGAGTGTGATAAGTCCAACTTTGTACTTTTTTCTCAGGATTGCTTTGGCTATTCAAGGTCTATTGTTCCATATAAATTTTAGGATTCTTTGTTCTATTTCCATGAAAAACATCATTGAGATTCTGATTGGGATTGCATTGAATCTGTAGATTGCTTTAGGTAATATGGACATTTTAACCATGTTTCTTCTTCTAACCTATGAGCATGGAATATCTTTCCATTTCTCTATGTCTCCTTCAATTTCTTTCAATAATGTTTTATAGTTTTCAATGTATAAGACTTTCACCTCCTTGGTTAAATTTATTCCTATGTGTTTTACTACATTTTTCAAAAGGAGATATATAGATGGCCAACAGGTATGTGAAAAGATGTTCAACATCACTAATCATTAGGAAAGTGCAAATCAAAACTACAATAAGATATCACCTTACATTGGTCAGAATGGGTATTATTAAAAAGACAGGAAATAACAAGTGTTGAAGAAGATGTGGAGAAAAGGGAGCCCTCATACACTGCTGTTGGGAATGCAAACTAGTGCAACCACTATGGAAAACAGTATGGAGATTTCTCAAAAATTTAAAAATAAGACTACGATATGATCCAGCTATCCCACTTCTGGATGTTTATCCAAAAAAGATAAAAACACTAATTTGAAAAAATATATGCACCCCTATGTCACTGCAGGATTATTCACAATAGCCAAGTCTTGGAAGCAACCTAAGTGCCCATCAATGGATGAATGGATAAAGAAGATGTAGTGTATATATATATACAATGGAAAACTACTCAGTCATAAAAGAAGACGAAATCATGCCATTTGTGACAGTATGGATGCACCTTGAGAGTATTACGTTAAGCAAAATAAGTCAGAGAGAGAAAGACAAATATCTTACGATTTCACTCATATGTGGAAGATAAACAAACAAACACATAGATAAGGAGAACAGATTGATGATTACCAGAAGGGAAAAGGGTTGGGGGAGGGTAAAAGGGCTAAAGAGGTGCATACACAGGCGGAAACTAGACTTTGGTGGTGAATATGCTGCAGCCTATAGAGAGGCAAAATATGATGAAGTCTACTGAAATTTACATAATGTTATAAACCAATGTGACCTCAATAAAATTGGATAAAATAAAATTTCAAGTTAACTCTCTGGGAAAAAAAAGTAGTGGAGTAAAAGCTGAAGAAGAAAAGAAAAGAGGATTCATTTATGCAATGCAGTGGTATGGAAGTCAAGCTGGAAGAAGCATGTTATTAATCAAATGGACTCAAAAGTTAGTTAACATCTGTAAGTACTCTGTACTTTTTCTCCTTTTTAGAATATTAATTACAATTGAATCAATTAATTATTATGAAAAAAAAAAAAGCCCGAAAACCTCCTGGAACCCACTTGCCCCCTGACGACTGCAGCAGAGCTACTGGGGTAGAGGCAGAAGAGCTTAGATCTTCGTGGTCCACTTGGTGGAGACCAGAAGAAATGGTTGTTTTCACAGATGTGGCTAAGTCAGTGTGGAGGACTCCAGTCGGGTGAGTAGATACCTACGTTGAGGAAGCATCGAAATTCCCAGGAATGGGACTCTGTTAGCATTTTGCAAGCTGAATGGATGCAAAGGCAATTGTCATGTGAGAATGTGGGCACCCGACTGTGGAAATGTAAAGCATATGTTTTCCCATGTTCAGGACCCCCTCCCCGGGAACCTACGCCCTTTTGCACACCTGGCCAATGTGTAGGTAAATCAAAGGAAGCCCATGATGAACCTGTGTAGAGAAAGTTAGTTCATATATTAGAAAGCGTTAATACAAGAAATATTGGAAGTCCAGAGCCTAGAAACTCCTACATCTTTATAAGAATATTGACAGCATTGAAACAAACACTTTTCACAAGGCACTCCAAAGCGTATCTTAAAAAGCTTGCATTTGGCAATATCATTCCATTTGTTTTCTTCCTAGTTCTTGTTGAAATGATTTTCCTAAGAGAAGTGGCAATCTATTGTCTACCACTCCTATTTCCCCCTTGTGTTTATGGAAAGGGTACTTTACTTTTGAATTCCTTTTGTATAGTTGATTTTAACGAGCCGTTATAACTACGGTTGTCCTCTCCAGCACAAAGACCCAGTTGGGGTAAAGCCACTGCTAGTAACTAACAAGAACACATTGTTATGGCTCAACGTTAACATGGCAGGGAACAAACTGAGCTGTGAGCTTACAATAAAATCCCACTTCTCTTTTTTACGCTATTTCATCAGAATTTCAAAAGCAATTTATGTCATTGGCAGGTGGTATGATTTGTGGATTATTTAAGATTTCTTTGATAGTTTTTAAAGACTTTAGGCAATTCCTTTATGGTAGCTCAGTGATTGGAATTCCAAATCCAGCCCTTGACAGAATATTATACGTCATATATTTTTTTTTTATCTTGAATTACATTCCAAATTGCTTTTTGAGATTAAGCCCATGACAACAACACGTATCTATTAAATTCTTCTTACAGTGAGGTGACCTGTTCAGCTGAGAGTGAAATCTCCCTCCTCCAGAGTCCTTGGCATGTTGTCCCATCCATATGGCCTGGATAGAGCTGGTCAGGCTTCGGAAGTGGAAGGCCACATCTCCCAAACCTGTTTGCAGTTACGCAGTCAGCTCCCCCATCACTCAAAGTGGCGGTTTCCCAACTCTTCTCTCCTGGGAGGCTATGATAATCACTTTGGTGACATCTCAAGAGGAAGAGGAGATATACTTCTCTGGTCAGGATGACATATCTTGTCATCCATCTGTGGTCCCACGGCTACCTTGGACTGATCTCTATTGTGGGGTCTCTTGCGTCTTCTGTTGACTGTAACTCCTTCTCTTCCTCCATTTCTTAACAAATGCCACTCAGTGTAGCACAGTGTAGGCACTCACTTTTTCTTTGGTGAATAAATGGAATGCCTGCTTGTTTGCATAGTTCCCTTCCTCCAGGGAATTTTCAGAGTCCTCTGCTGGGAGGCATTGAGTCTGACACGATGCTCTGTTCTTTCTGCTGGGCCTGTGCCTGTCACCCAAATGCTTAGCTTATATTCCAATCTTTTCTGCTGAGGCTTCACAAATCTGTTCATTGCTCACTGTTGGCCACAATATCCCGGCTGCTATAAGTGTAGCCATTATCTGTATAAATATCCACTCAGCCATGTGCTATGGGAATCTTCTAAAATCTTTTTTCCAGGAAGCCAATATTTATTGATCCAGGCAATGTGCTCTACACACATCCTCTAGGTGCCCAACACTCATTATGTGATTCAATCCAAACAACTAAACTATCCCCATTTTAGAAGTTTAGGAAACTGAGGACTGAGGAAGTTAAGTAATTGATCCAAGTATTCAGGAGAGACGGTATGCAATCAATGCTCTTTGCCATTACTCCTTATGCCACAGGTTTCTGTGACAAGGATTACTTGAGGATGATAGAAAGCTTATTAAAGATTAAGCACATGCAGTGCTGATGGAATTGAGTGACCCCACTCTGTTATCTAGGCTTTATAGGGGAGATGACTTAGATTAGTCAGGTCTGGGTGTCCTGATATCTTGGGAGGACAATGTGACCCATCACTCCCCAGGCCTTTTCACAACCCTCAAAGTCACATTCTGTTCATTTTCCTTTATGAACTCTCATAAGTGTTTCTCTCTTTGGGTTAAGTGTTTGCAATCTGTGTCTGGTGTTTGGTTAAAAAGCAGGCTTCACATTTCCTATGGTCTCAGAGTCTGCTGTGTGATGTTCTTACTTGCCTGCTTATAATTATCCCTACATTTCTGTGAACTTCTGAGTCTTTTGGTCTTGGGCTTAGGGTAAATATGCATTACCATCCCAACAATATCCTCTGGTGAGATGCTTTTTTTTAATAGTAGCCAGTGCTAACTCTTAGGAACCCACAGGTTCCCTTAGGAGGTAGTGATAAGCAAAATTCTTTGAGGACAGAAATGGTGTCATGTTTATCTATGTATTGCTGGTGCTTGGCACAGTTCCTGGCATATAATAATTGAGAAGTGTTGGCTTCATAAAGAAATTAGATGTCATGGTTTAGTACGTGAGAAAGCAGTTGTCAAACTCTAGTACTCGAATGAGAGGAGCATCTGTTTCTAGAAAGCCAACTTTACTCCCTTAGGTCCCACTTCCACTTATTTAAGACAGAGCCAAGATCATAAAATTGGCATTAAAAAGGCCATTTTCCCCTACTACTGTTCCACTTTCTTACATGTTTCAAAGATGTGATTTGTTTTTCTGAGTGCTTCTGTGTTTTCATTTTATACAACACAGTTACATTGTGGGAGTTATAGAAATTTAAAACTGTGAAAATTCATGTGAGTTCTGGAAACCTAAGCCTGGACAGAACCAGAGACCTAGAATATGCAGCTATATAAGAAAGTTAAATAAACTTGGAAGGGCAGCAGTGTTAGAAAATACTTGGTGAACAGATGTGTCTTTCTGCTTGGGCTCACTTGGGAGTTGGCCAATGAGCAGCGCTTCCCCAGGACAGGGCCAGAGGCTCAGGAAGTCTTGTTTCCCCAGCTCTTCATTAGTAATTTGAACATAATAGGTGCTTAACAATTGTTGATTAAGTGAATTTATGGGGACATTAATGAAGAAATCAAAATGAAGTTTCTTTTAATTAAAAAAATAGTCAGGATCAAGAAGCCTGGGGATGCAAGAAATCTATTTCTTGAAAGCATATTCTTTTTAGGTCTTAGAGGATGAAGAGAATAGCTGCTCTATTTGGGTCAAGGCTCTGCCCTCTGAAGGCGAGGGTAGAGGTGCCCTTCAGAGGGTGAGTGGTCTCTGCTTACCTGAGTCGTGCTCTTTCGTGCCGTCTGCTTATCTAAATGCACCCTCACCCCATGTGTTTAAGGAATATGGTATGTGTTAAGGGTTAATGGATTCCATTTGACTGCTTACAAAATATTCAATTTCACTTATTTAGACCAATGGCCAAAAGGTCAGTCTGAACTCATGGAAAAGCTTAGGTATGGAATATTAAAGATGAAACAAACAGAAAACAAGTAGCGTCTCTGCCATCCACAACTATTTGCATGTCATCGTATCTTACCGTTGTCATGTCCTAGCTTTGGCGCAGGCCTAACTACTGCTTCGAACTGTGCTTGATAATAAATAACACATAGGCAGAAACATAAGTAGGCTCCAAGATGGGTAACACAGGAGTGGCTTAGTGTTAACAAGAAACCACCTGGGCTTCAAACCCTCAGTCAAAGCAGCAACGTTTTCTCTTATAGTTTGAAAGCAGCATTTGGGTCATGCCAGGAGGAATGTGGTCCAAAGTTAGTGTTCTTGCTTTTTTCGTCTCAGTTATGAGTGGTTGCCTTTTCTTCTTTCTCCGCTCCCTCCCCCAATCATCTATCATCTATTTATCTCTATCTATATATCTATCATCTTTCTTTGTATTTATTTACGTATATATCTATCTTCCATGTACGTACTCATCTATCTATCAAGTGAAGTGAGATGAAACCATTTACAAAGTTATATGAGCATAATAACATTATTTTAGGAACCAGGCCAACCTTGACCTCTTTACTCTTGCCTCAAACACTCAAAGTTGTTTAGTTTCTATTGCTTAAAACACTTATTTTCTTACATTGTGTAGTGCCCATCTGAACCAACCCCCCCATTTCTTGTTTGCCCAAATATGTTAATTTTTTTGCATTGTGTTATGTCTTCTTCATTAGACTGTGTGTTCATGAGGGCAATGACCTTGTTCTGTTCCCCATTGCATATCTAGACCCGGCACAATGCCTTTGTGCTGAGCTACCCACACAGATTTGCTAAGTATAAGATTATGAGAACAAAAGAATGAAACAAATAAATGAATTTAGTAAACATATTTGAATATGGCAAACTAGTATAGGCGTAACAGAAATTGTGTGGGTCTCAGAACCAGACAGACAAGCGTTTTCGCGGACTCTACTACTTATTAGCTGCGGGAATATGGACAAAGCTGATTTCTCCATCAGTGAAACACTTTAAATAAGAATGTGTTTTGATCATCAAAGTTGGCTCCTCGTCCTCTGCTAATTATCTTCCTTCATTGCCTGCTAATTCTAACTCCTTTCAGCATTATGAATGTTCAAAGTTGGCACAGTCCAGGGAAAGTTTCACTATATGTTCAAATGATATGTTTAAGAAAGTATTCTGATTAGGAAGCCACCCCTTAGTAATCATTCCACTTATAGTTTTGTGGGAATTATCAGGTCCTAGACAAAGGATGTAACATTTTAAGAAAGTGATGCAGATCTTAATCTGGGCAATATATCATCCCAGTAAACTTAATTCCCAAGACCGATGCATTAGGTCTGTTGAATTTAAATCAAAGCAAGTGTGCACGTGGCCTGGGGCCTCCTGTGGGGCTTGGTTCCAGGGTGAGCGGGTGTAAATGTGGGAGTGGGGAGGGAGGCGTTCATATGCGCCGAGATCCACCAGTTACAGTTTTGGATGTTGTCTTATACACATACAATCATTGTAGTCATGTATTAAAAGTGCTGATTTGTTAAATGTAACGTTTGAAGTAATATTCCACAAATTTTGTAACTCTTTTTTGGCATTCATTTAAAAAATATACTGTTAGATCCTCAGGAAATATAAATGGCTTGCTTTCCCTCAACTTTTGAAGGGCCTGTCTGCTCCGCGAACCACCGTTGTGCTAAGCGAGAAACTTTTTCACAAGAAGATATGCTCTTGCACACGCCATGGAATTGCTTAGATTCATTGTCTATCTCAGAAAACTAAGGCAAAGTCCTCCTTTGCCACATTGCTTTTTAACCATCCAGTCACTAGATGATATCCACTAGTAGGATTAGTGGCAGTTAAACCTGATGCAAAATTAAGTGCTCTTGACATGTTGCATTCCTATACCTAGTCCTGGTCCCTCTGTGCAGAGACAAGATTTGTCTGGCACTATCTGCTAACTAGGCCTTGACATGCAGAAGCCTAAGATATCAAGAAATCTCATGTGAAATGTTTGCTTCTGGCAATGGTGTTCTAGGTCATTTGGACCAAATTGACTTATTTTAGGAAGATGTCTTTAAATCTGTGGACTCCTCTATTTTTCCTTTTGGCAATTTTGTTTTATATATTTTGATGTCAAATTAGAAGGTGTATGTTATATATATATATACAAATTTAGAAACTTTATATTTTCCTGATGAAGAAAACCTTCTGCCATTGGGAAGTGACCCTCTATCTGTAGCAACGCTTTTTGCCTTAATTTATTACCTTTCTCTACAGCTTTGTCAGATCTATGGGGTTTTTCTTGAGTTGAACTAAAATAATTTGTGATATTCCAGGAGTAGAGACAATAAGGTTCATAGAAGGCCAGATTAACCTTGTTTTATTCCCATATATTCACTATTGATTCTCTGTGAAGTGAACAACCATGATAGCTTTTGCTCTGTACCCCTAATCTATATGGCTACTATAAGAGTTGCCTTGTTTTCACATGACCTTACCCCTGTGAGTGAGCATCCGATCCAAACTGAGCCAGCACCATTTTTTCCAGATTTTGACTGGAACTGAGAGTATCAGTTCTTATTCTGTGTTAGAGGCTGTAAGAAGCAGTAGCTGGGGGATTTTGGTACCTTGTTTCTCACGATGTGAAAGAGGGCTGTCTTCAGTGAGAAAGAATAAACCTTCCCTGTAGAAAGAAACAGAGACGAGGGGTAGAAAGAAGGGGTAGACAGGATACTATCTGGGTTGCTAGTTCCAATAGCCCCTGAAGCCAGCTGCATCTCTGATATTTCAAAGGTCTTCCTTTGTCTCAGTCTTTCCTGGATTTTGAGACAATAATCCCAATCTCTTGCTCAAACTAGTTCAGGTCGTATTTCTATAATTTGCAGCCAAATGAGTCCTTATTAATATGTGCAGCAATGAGTTAGCCATTTGGCTATAAGAGGGTATTAGGCCATGGTTTTCAAAAAGTGAATGTTAGCCAGGGGCTCAGTGGTACCAGTTACAGCTCTGCTCTGGGCTTTTAAGAAACAAGATGGCAGGTAGTGCCATCCAGGAATTAATAAAGTCAGTGTAACTTTTGGGGGTTTTTTTGGTGAGGAAGATTGGCCCTGAGCTAACATCTGTTGCTAATCTTCCTCTTTTTGCTTGAGGAAGATTGTTGCTGAGCTAACATCTGTGTCAACCTTCCTATATATATAGTTTTTTTCTTTTTGAGGAAGATTAGACCTGAGCTAACATCTGCCACCAATCCTCCTCTTTTTGCTGAGGAAGACTGGCCCTGAGCTAACATCTGTGCCTATCTTCCTCCACTCTACATATGGGATGCCAACAAGTGGTGCGCAAGTCCGCACCTGGGATCTGAACAGGCGAACCCTGGGCCACGGGAGCAGAACGTGTGAACCTGACTGCTGTGCCACTGGGCCAGCCTCAACCTTCGTCTCTTTTATATGTGGGATGCCACCACAGCATGGCTTGATGAACAGTGTGTAAGTCCGCACCTGGGATCTAAATCCGCAACCCTGGGCTGGAAAAGCGGAGTGCGTGAACTTAACCACTACGCCACCGGGCTGGCCCTCAGTGTGACTTATCTTAAGCAGTAGTGTGTGGAAAAGTGTTTTATCCCACAGGGTGCACACACAAAGTCTTACCTCTGGCTTATGACCAAAGCCACTATGGGCAGAACCTGAAATCAGTGAGTACCAGTGGTGAAAAATCAGTCTACAGGCACGATCCCAAGCTCTCTAGGCAAGCAGAATAGTCAAGAGGATGAAAACCAGAAAGAATGTGTGTGATTAGGGCGTGACTAAATGAGTTTGAATTAGTTTCACTTTGAGGTTTCATATAACTGTAGCAATATTTGGGGGGTATTTATCAAATCCGATTTCTTCCTCTTTGGAGAAATGAAAATTAGCTTCCATGGCTGAAATCTGCTTTGCTCCCTGAAGGCTCGACTTGTAACTCTTGCTCCTGTCTCTGGATTCGCAGATTGCCACTCGGTTCCTACAACCCCACTGAAGCACAGTCTGCTAAGGGGTAGGTACCACTCCCTGTGGCAACAGAAAAATATCACAACCAATAAATCAGAAATATTCCAAAGTGATTCCAAGTCCAATATTTGTTTGTATTGGTTTAATTGTAAGAATATTATTTTCCTTCTTGTCAAGAATAAGAAAGAACTGTTTGGGAGTTGATGAAATCATAGGAAATGAAGCCAAGACTTAAGTCAGTCGTGAATTACTCTTCTCACTTCTGCCTTTTAGTTTGGCCTGTCACATAGTGGAAATTAGGAATTCAGATTGTATAATATAATTGGACTCTAGGAAAATATTTACTTCAATAATATCTTATAAAACTGTATTTGCAAACTTTATTTAACTCACTTTTAACTCAAAATGTAAACCCTATGACTCCAGTTGACACTGAAAATTAATCCAAGTACCACAAAAAATTACAAGTGAAAATAAGGATGAAGTGCGTCCTTATTTAGCTACAATAATTAGAAAATGAGGTATTTTGCGTAAGTACATTTTGTAAATAACTGGATATTATTTTTTAGATTACTAAAGCTTAAAAATTTTAAGATATTTCTATAGAAATATTCCTCAACATTACATATTTGCTTGTCTTACTATGTAGAATAGGAAATAATAAGACTTATTCAGTACACATCTATTAAGCACCTACTATGTGGCTGGCACTGTGAGAGGTCCCCAAGATGTGAAGAAGAGTAAGACACACGTGGTTTTTGACCCCATAGAAGTACATCTCAGCCATTTCTTAATGACTCACTTGTTATTGTGAATACAGTATGAAAGTGATGTGTTAAAGTGCGTTTGCCTTAGGACTCAACATCTTTAGCCATTCATTTTATTGTAGTCAAATCCAACAACGTTTTTTGCCTCATGACTTCTAATTTTGGAGTCTTGTTTAATAAGAATTTCTACACTATTAGGTCACAGAAGTGTTTTATATTTTCTGCTTTTGCTTATAGCTTTATCCTTCCATATGCAATTGGAGTCAAGCTCTGTATATTGTACAACGAAGGGATACAATTAAAAAATTTTTATTGAGTGATAATTTACATAGAACATTATATTAGTTTTGAGTTTGTACAACATAATGATTCAATATTTGTGTATATTGCAAAATGATTACCACAATATATCTAGTTAATTTCCATCACCACACATAGTTACAAAAATTATTTTCTTGTGATGAGAATCTTTAAGATCTACTCTCTTAGCAACTTTCAAATATGCAATACGATATTACTAACTGTGGTCACCGTGCTGTACATTACATCTTCATGACCTACTCATTTCATCCTCCTTCACCAATTTTACCTGCCCACAAGGGATACAGTTGAATTTTTCTATATATCATGGGTCATTTTTTCTGTTAACACTTATTAACAATTTACCTTTTTCCACAGATTTGTGGGTCCACCTTTATCACCTAACAGTGTTCCGTGGATCTTCTTCTGTGTTCTATTCCTGTTCCACTATTTGTCTATCCTTGTGCTTCTACCGTACTGCCTTTTACTGGCTTTGCAGGATGACCTAACATCTGACAAGTTGAACCTCCCTTCTTTGCTCTTCTATTTCAAAATGACTAAAGTATTTATATAACCATGTTGTTCCCTACAAGTTTTAGAAAACCAAGTTGGTCAAAAAATCCTATTGTAATTTAGATTGGAATTCCGTTAAATTTATAAATTAGTTTGGGGATAATTGACATCTTTACTACAAGAATCCTTCCTCCATGGATGTGGCTTTTTTGTTTCCTTCATTTATATCTTCTTAATAATTGATTTTAGAACTCTTTTTCCTGTAAGGGTCCTGTGTATTCTGTGAGGTGAAATACTAAATATTGCATAGGTTTTGTTGCACAAGTAAATGGTATAATATTTTCTAATTGACCATTACTGGTGTAGAGGAATTCTATTGAATTTTGTGAGCTGATCAATCTGGCAACACAGCTGACCGCTCACATTACTGCTCTTGGTTTATCTGTTGATTCTGTTGGCTTCTCCAGTTAGATGACTATATTATCTGCAGATAACGAGAGTTGTAGGTGTTCTTTTACAATCTTTATATCTCTGGGCTTTTCTGCTGTCTTATAGCTAACTAACCAGGACTTTGTAAAACATAATGGTAGTATTAAGCATCCTTGTTTTGTTTTTAATCTTAATGGAAACCTAAGACTTTTTGGTTAGGTTTTTGGTACATGGTCTTTATTAAGTTAAGGAATTCCTTTTTCTTCCTAGTTTTCTGAGAAATGTTCTAAAAATTATAAATAGTTATTAAATTTTATCAAATTAATTTTCTACATCAGTCGAGATAATCATATGATTTTTCTCCTTTAGTTTATTAATATGGTGTGTTACATTGGCATATTTCTGGTGTTGAACTAACCTTGTGTTTCTGGAATAAACCCTACTTAATCATAATGTAATATTTTTAATACAGTCTTGGCTTTGCTTAGCTAATATTTTTATTTGGCATCTTGTCCCAATGTTCCCGAATAGTTCTATAATTTTCTCTTCTGACCTGTTCTTACTTGCTTTGGGAATCAAGGTTAGACTTGTTTCATAAAATGAGTTGAACAGTTTCCTCTTTTCCTACATTTTATAATGATGTATAAAATAAGGATATGTTCCTTGAATCTGTGACAAAAGTTATTTATCTGGGCCTGTGCTTTTTGTTGAAGGGAGCATTTTATTACCATTTCACTTTTTTAGTTACTATTTGTTTATTCGAGTTATTAATTTCTTTTTGAGCTAATTTTGACATGTATTTTCCTTTTTATCTGTTATCAAATTAGTTACTATATAATCATTTCCTTAATTTCTGTTGCAGCTGTTGTTTTTCTTTTTCATAATGTAATAATCTGTTATATTGTGTACTTATGCAATGTATACTATACAAATTTGTGACTCAGAGCATAGCGTATGACATATATACACAATACTATACAATATACTACATATAATATGTACACAATATGCAATATATATTATACATCGTATCATATATGATACTACATATATTTCAATATACATGTTCAATTATAATACACAAGTACAATATATAATGGAAATACATGTGTAATACACATGCTACTTATAGTATAAATGAAAGTTAAAGAGTTATTCTTTTTCATTCTGTATTTATTTATTTCTGCACTTGTGAGTTCCCCCTGCAGGCTCCCTCTCCACCCTCCTGCTCTCTCTACCAATGGTTTGTTTATGTTACACATTATTTCATACAACTAGTTCCAGGCACGGTTAGTCTTCCCTACTTTTCTTTTGTTCTGTCTTTCACTGATTTCTCCCTGTTAGTGTTACTGTTTCTTTTTCAGTTCCTTTGAGTGTGTGCTTGCTGCTGCTTTTTCCAGATTCTTGAGTTGAATGCTCAGCACTTGTTTTCAATCTTTCTTGTTTGTTGGCAAATGTATTCCAAACTAGAAATTTCCATCTAAGTACTTGTTTAACTGTGTTCCAAAAGTTTTGGCATATAGCATTTCCTTGTCTCTCAGTTCTGGGTATTTTGTAATTTTCCTTATGGTATTTTTTTCAAACCAAGGGTCATTTAATAGTATATTACTTAGTTTCCAGGCATATGAGATTTAAAAAATTTCTCTGTTGCTGGATTCTAATTTTATTGTATGCTAAGCAGAGAATATAGTCTATTTGATGTTAATTATTTGAATTTAACACATAAAGAGCTTTGTGGATATTCCACGTTTGCTCAAAAACGGTGTGCATTTTCTGTTGGGTGTAATTTTTTTTTTCTTTCTTTCTTTCTTTCTTTTTTTTTTTGGTGAAGAAGATTGTCCCTGAGCTAAAATTTGTTGCCAATATTCCTCTTTTTACTTGAGGAAGACTGTCCCTGAGCTAAAATCTGTGCCGATCTGCCTCTATTTTGTATGTGGCATGCCTCCACAGCATGGCCTGATGAGTGGTATATAGGTCTGCACCTGGGATCCAAACCCATGAACCCCAGGCCAGCAAAGTGGAGTGCATGAACCAAACCACTATACCACTGGGCCGGCCTTGGGTATAAAGTTTTATACATCTATTGTTGAGCTTGTCAATCATGTTACTCAAATCTCCTATGATCTTTTGCTTCTTTTTTTCACTTGATTTAAAATTTCTGAAAGAATTCTGTTAAAATCTCCAATATTGATTTTCACTTTGTATAACAATGTTTTACATATTTATGGGATATATTCTTAGGTATATATACCCTCATTATCCTTATATCTTTTGATTTATTGTTCCTTTTGCTAACATATAACATCTCTCATAACCCATCCTTGGAGATACCAGGGAAGTGAGAAAATTCTAGATGGTACAACCATGAAGGGATTTAGTGACCAATCATATGTGAATGGAGGCGGCTTCATGAATTACTTTCCAGTTTTCAGGCTGGAAATCTGGGTGGATGACAATATTAATTACTGTGATAAGACACACAGAAGTTTATAAGGGCAGGAAGGGGTGGAAAAGAGGAAATGAGCAAACATTTATTCATTCACTTATTTCCTCATTAAGCAAATATTTACTGATTGCTTATTATATGCCAGATACTATACTAGGCATATTTTTGTAGCAAGTTTTCAGAGTAGGTTTAAGATGAACTAGTTCCGTAACCCCATCAAAAGTTTGTTCACAAAGTGCCAAAGTGTAAGGACAAATCATGGTGTAGATATTCACATGCAAGATGTCGAATGTGGTGGGTTTCATATAGTACATCCTGGAAGTTCCGTTCCAGTCATCTCTGGGGACTTTCCAGCTATATGTAGGCTTAAGATAACAGATTGGCATGATTTACAAATTGCAACTTGATCATAAAACAAAAAAAATTCAGTTTACTCTTGTATGTGTAATAATCTTATCTGTTAGCACCGAACTGGACCTACAATACATTCTTTTTAAACATTTAAAGCAGCAGTATTTGAACATTGGTGGGCGTTCAAATTACCTGGATGCTTAATGAAAATGCGGATTCCTAGGCTTCAACCCCAGAGATTCGGGAGGTCTGGAATCAGCCCAAGAATCTACATTTAAAAGCTCCTCAGCTTATTAGGATACTGAAACTATATTTTGAGAAATGCTGCTGTAAACTCTGCTAATTCAAATCATAGTGTGTTAATAAACAAAGAAAACCCAAAAAACTTACTACCTCCCAGGCTGGGAATGGTCAGTTGGTATACCTGTGGGTTTAATTGGGTGTGATCTTGTTTTTTATGTGCTGCAAATTTGCTTCTTAAATATATTTAGAACTTTTTTTGTAATGTATTAATAACTAAGGGAAATAATCTTCACAGAAAATATAAAAAACATAATTTTCTTACATTTCCAGTGACACAGACAGTCTCCAAGCTGGTTTTATTTCTATACTTGCACAAAGACTTTATTTTTTACTCCTAGAGAGTCCTCTTTAATCATCGCAGGCTCAGTGACCCCACAGATTCTTTACTAGCTCCTTCCGTTGTGGAAGGGGGCCGTCTTGGTAGTGGTTTCCCGATTTAAGGAAGAAAGAGTAATGAGCAATCTTTCTGGTTTTCCTTCTCAGCTGAGAAGATAAAAATTTACCTACGCTGACCTTGCTAAAATCTTACTTTCTCCTCTGAAAACTCTTAGGTATATGCAGCAAGGTGCAGTGCCCTTTGGTTTCTGGAAGCATCTTGGGAGCATTCTGGGGAAAAAACCCCATGATACCCCTTTCCCATAAGGAGATTATTCTTTTCCTGCTCCCACTTAGGAAAACTCCTTCTAAATTTCTTCCCGCTGACAACTGAAGCAGGTTTGGGAAGCTATTCAACTTTAATAATAAGAGACTCTATGTAGATTAAGACCTGCTTAAATTCAGAACTGCTTTAGGATTAAGAGGCAGAAGGTAAACTGAAAGTAAGGCTAAAATTAAATCAAATTTAATATCCACTGTATTAAAGGGAACAGACAATCACCATACGTCAGCAGATAAGGACCTTTCGACTGGGAAAACAAGATTGCCCCTAAACTGAACATTCAGTAGCAAATGTAATGAATAAGCACATATAATAGGCCATTATGTTTAAGCCACTCAGAAAATTATAAAAATTTATAGGCAAGCAATGTCCAAGTGATTTTTCATGAAATATCCTGAGCTGACAACTAGATTAAACGGGAAAACATGTAGAAGATTGGAAGAGGGCCATTGTGAATGGCAAAATACACACCGACACAGGAATCAGTGTCATCAAACGCGAGGCTGTTAGAGGACATGGATTTAACCCAACAACAAACAAAGAGACCCCGGTGTGGCAGAATGAGAGTGCAGAGACACACGAGGCTGGAGGACAGCAGGGGACACGGAGGTTCTCATTATCTGAAACCCTAGGAAGGAGCACGTAGGGATTTCCCAGAATGGCAAGCAACTGCCATGTTTTGACGACTGTATTTAGTGATTACAGCTTCCATTATCTCATCTGCTGATCTAATAATGCCTTATCAAAATATTAATCATCTTTGCTCAGTATGAGTTGTTGATACTGAGCCTAGGTTGGCAGCTAGTGATACGTCAGACTTTTCTAAATATTTATTAGTACTTGGTTGATTAATTGTTCTGGAATTTTGACAAGGACTGTTATTGACTTTACTGTCTTCTCAGTTTTATATTCCATTCTTTCCTTCTCTTTGAAAACCAGAATAACATTTGTCAGTCCTAAGTTCTGGTTATCAGAAAACGCATGTTGAAACCACGATGAGATACCACTAGCACGTGTTAGAATGGCTAAAATTAGAAAGGTTGACCATATTAAATGTCACTGAGGACGGGAAGTAACTGAGACTCAAACGCTGCTGGTGGAAACGTAAAATGATTAAAACCGCTTTGTAAAACAGTTTGGCAACTTCTTAAAAAGTTAAACAAACGCTTACCATATGATCAAGCCACTCCGCTCTAGGTATTTACCGAAGATAATTGAAAACATGTACACACAAAGCTTGTGTGCAAATGTTCATAGCAGCTTTATTTGTAACAGCCAGAAACTGGAGACAATTCTAACGCCCAGCAATAAGTGAATGGATAAATGAATTATGATGTGTCTATTCGAGGGAATACCACTCAGCAATAAAAAGGAAAGAACTATCGATACACTCAACGACATGAATGAATCTCAAAATTGCTGAATGAAAGACCCAGAAAAAAAAGTATGTACTCTATTATTCTATTTATTTAAAACTCTAGAATGTATGAACAAATCTATTGTGATAGAAAACAGCTCAATGGCTTCTGGTGACAGGGATGGGCAAGAAGGGAAGGGAGCAATTACAAAGGGACATGAGGAAACTGTAGGGATGATAGATATGCTCTTGGTTATGACGATGGTTTCACAGGTGTCACCAGTCATCAAATTGTGCAGGTTAAACATGTGCAGTTTATTGTAAGTCAACTATGCCTCAATAAAGCTGAACAAAAAGTAAAAAAAAAGATGTCCACAAGCTTTCACTCTTAGCATCAAGAAACGATAGAACGGGTCTCAGTAAGATGCGTGTATGCAGCCCAATAGCATGTGTGGAAGAAGGAACCATAAGGGTTTCATGTTCTCTGCTCAAACTGGTTTCACCTACATTTTTAGCTCACAAATGTATAATTTGTGCCTGGCAGGCAAAGTAAATAGTACACTGACCATAAAGGCTTTGGTGTGGTGAAAGCCACAAAAACAAATGACTAAGTAAATAAATAAATAAATGTCCCAATTGGTAAAAATAGCCTGACTTAGGGCCAGCCTCAGTGACCTAGTGAAGTTTGGCACACTCTACATCAGCGGCTTGGGTTCAGTTCCCAGGCATTAGACCTACACCACTCATTGGTCAGTGGCCATGCTGTGGTGTTGGCTCACACACAAATAGGGGGAGATTGGCACAGATGTTAGCTCAGGGTGAATCTTCCTCAGCAAAAAAAAAAAAAAAAAAAAAAAAAATTTGCCTGACAAGAGCTGACAAGAGAAAGAAGACCTGAGTTCTGGTTGAAGCTTCCTCTGACACCTTATTGACAAATTGCAGGTGCTGGACTGGGTGAGCCTCTGTGTTCTGCTCTAAAAATTTGATGATTATGTATACTAATTGCATATAGAAATAGACTTGTGTGAAAACTCCCATTCTTGTGAAGCTTCTTTGCTTTAACTTCTAACATAGAGTGCCTGCTGTTTGGACCCAAAGTATATTCCCTCTGAGTGGCTCTTAAACCTCTTGTCTTTATTTTAAGATTTTACTTTTTTCCCTTTTTCTCCCCAAAGGCCCCCGGTACACAGTTGTATATTCTTAGTTGTGGGTCCTTCTAGTTGTGGCATATGGGGTGCCGCCTCAGCATGGCCCGATGAGTGGTGCCATGTCCGTGCCCAGGATTTGAACCGGAGAAACCCTGGGCCACTGCAGTGGAGCACACGAACTTAACCACTCAGCCATGGGGCTGGGCCCACTGTCGTTATGTTAAATGCAGATTCTGAGGCCACAGCCAAGATACTTAGAAAGTCTGAGGCCAGGTCCAGGAATATGCATTTTATAAATAGGTGCTGTGATGCAAAGGTCAGAAGACTGTACTTTATTCTCTAGCCAGACAATGAAAGGGATATCTCATCTCTAGCATTTCTCCGAATTATAGACTACTAAATCTACTAAAAGCTCCTCAATACCGTACCAGCTTTTTAAATTACAGGCATGGGTCCCTCAACCTCATATCCCTTCATGAGGAGCAAATTTTAAACCATTTGTATTGTTTCATCTATCAGAAAATCACTCAAAAATAGAAACTTTTCACAGCATTTGTTGGTCTATCACCAGCCCTTGGGTTTATAGATTACTGAAATAATTGCAATATCAAAGGAGGGACCCCCTGGCCTGCATCTGCTATAAATTATTTTGCAGGCACAATAACCTTGATAAGCGAGTGCACTAGCAACTCAGTTTCAAGCGTGGGTTGCTTGAGGAACGGAGTACCCTAAGTACAGATTCCAGAACATGTTAGAGATAACCACTACAAGATGTTCTGGAATTGAGCTATAATATTAGCCTAACAGATATTGGCAGGCATTCTTTTACTGGATAAAACAAGGCAGTGGAATTTATTGTACTATTCAGTAGGAAAAAAAAGCGCAAAAAACCCGTACAGAGAAAACAAAGAACTTCTTTTGCTTTTCACAGAGGAACTAAAATAAATGCCTTATAAGGGGACTGCTCATCATCTTGGGCAACTTGCCCATATCCTGACCCCAGCATCACTATGGATTTCTTCCTCCTCGGGGCCCTCCCTAGCTCTCTCTTCAGCCAATCTATTGCAACATCTTTATTGAATCGACCTGCACAGCATCTCTCAGCTTGTTCCCTTTTCTCCATCACCTCTCACCTGGGTCAGGCCTTCCTCACTTCTCACCTGACTGATTGCCATCGCCAAGGTTAACGCAGCGTGGGTCTCAAAGTGTGGTCGTCAGACCAGCAGCACCAGCATCACCTGGGAACATGTTAGACATGCAAATTCTCACACCCCCTCCAGACCTCCTGGATCAGAAATTCTGGGGATGGAGTCCAGCGATCTCTGGTTTAACAAGTCCTCCAGGTGATTCTGATACACACGAGAACCATTGCTCTTCCCATTCCCCTTTCACCAACCACAATTATTTTGTCTACCATGTCAGATAAAATTTCCAAGTATGATCATATCACCCCCTAGGGTGCTCCCAGCTGGGCATAATAAATATTTAAGAAATGTGTGATGAATGGATATGTGACCACCTGCTCTTTTGTGGTGTCTGGTTGCAATGGCCCCCATTAATCGTTCTTCGCCCTGTTTGCACATTACAATCACCTGGGGGGTCTTAATAAAAGTACTCCACCCAAGAACAATGAAATGGGTCTTGCATCATATTTTTAAAAGCTCCCTGGGGTGATGTGTGTGAAACTGAGGTTGAGAGCCACCAATCTCTGTGACTTCTGCCTTCTCAGCCGGTTTCTCCCATGTCTAGGGTAGCTTTGTCCCCTTCTGCAGCGGCTACTGCCTTGCCACTGGCTCTGTCATCAATCTTGTTCTTAGACAAAGGAATGTAAAAAATCAGGGGGCAGTGGCTGAGCTGACTCAGCATTAGATTGTCTACTACCTAACTAATGCCTTGAGTTTAGAAACTGCCCTGGCCTCTATATAGTCTCCTTTCTACACAGCAGCCAGAGTGAACTTGTTTAAATCTAAGTCAGATCCTCTAAGTCAGGTCTAAGTCAAGTCCTCTGCTCAGAGCCCTCCAAAGGGTTTCCCATCTCATTGACATAAAAGCAAAATTTCACTCAATGACTTATGTATCCTCTCTCTTTCTCTCTACCGCACATACCCACTCACCCATTGCCTCTCTGGCTTCAGCAACTGCTACTTTCCTTCCAGCTTACTCTGCTCCAGTCGCACTAATCTCCTCACCCTTCCTCAGGCACACTCCTGCCTCAGGGCTTTTGCATGTGCTGATTCCTCTGCCTGCAATTATCCTTTCCCACTGAGCCACAGCCTTCTTCCTTTACTTCTTTCAGGTCAGAACTGTCCTCTTCTCAGTAAGGCCTAAACTGATCATTCTATTTAAAATTGGTAACACCTTCCCAGTGTTCCCTAACTTCCTTATTTGCTTTATTTACTTACAGTGTTTATTGTCTACCTCTAAGTGCAAATTCCATAAAGAAGGGAGTTTTATCTGTCTTATTTTCTGTGGTACCCCCAGGACTTAGAATAGCGCATGACATATTGGAAGTACTTAGTAAAGATTCATAGAGTGAATGAATGGCTGCCTGGCTGCCATGGCAGGCTGCCAACCACACAGGCCACTATAGAGCCTCTCTTGACCTCCAGGTGACCACTCCTCTGCCCTAGGTCATCTCTCCTTGGGCCTGGCTTGCAGGGGCTGGAGAGCTACTCTGTACACCACTGTGGCTGAGATGCTCATGACTATTGCCACACACCCTGGTCTTGTTTCCACTCTGCCTCTATTCCTCTGTTAGCCCACATTGGCTCAGGCCAATTCTGCTGCCTATGTTGACAACTGCCTATTTCTAGGCACCATATGTAGTGTATACCATTCTGGTGGAGGACACCTGTGGGCAGGCCTAGTGTCCATGTTCTTAGCCCATCCCATTTGTTTCTGGAGCTCTAAAGTCCTTTTCTTACAGAGACTCTGTCGTGTACTGGAAACATTCCACCAAGATCAATTGTTACATTTATTTATCTGTCTAACTGTTGACCATCTCCCTTGAATGTAAGCTCCAAGAGAGCGAGGATTTTCATCTATTTTTTATTCGTTGCTGTTTCTCCAGTGCCCAGAACAGTGACTGAGCTATTGTAGTCATACAACATATAAATATTTGTTTATTGAATAAAAAATGAACTCTACCATTACTGCTGATGAACTTTGCTGCCACTGCTGAGTTCTCAAGTTATAAAAATTAAATAGGAAAATCAACACAAAGTAATGGTTCCATTTGAGACAAGTTACAGAGTGAGCTGCCATGATTCTTGATCGGTTCTTCATCATCCAAACCCTTTGTTGCTTGGTCCTGAAAAGGGAATAAGCAAGAAATAAATCAAATGTGTGCAAAGTCACTTTAGGAATGCTAATAAAGGTATAAAATAACATAAATGGAGTTCTACAGCCATATATTACAAAGTCAACAAGAACCTATTTTAAAATTTGAAAAATTGGCATCTAGAAGTTTCCAAACATCCAGATGTTACATGAGATGTAGTAAAAGCAGATACATAGTTGACATTTTTACTTTTCATGGTGAGACTCAGCCTTAAGGAATTTAGAAGAACAATGTGAAGCAAGCTATTTTATGCTAAAAAAACCAGGCAATTTTTGACGCCTTTCTATGATGATACTTCCCAGGCCACAACAGCCTTGGAAACGAAACAAAAACAAAATAAAACAAAACAAAACATCTGAAGTTTCTGATGGTCACAGAATTGCTGGTTCTCCTTCTTGCCTCAGACAGGAACAATCACAATCATGACAACAACTCTTATACAGGGGCACTGTGTGGGCGACTGACATACATTACTGCACTGGGTCATCCCAACTGCCTACTGAGGAAGAAGTAATTATCCTCAAGTAAAAGGTAAGAAACTGAAATTCAGCAAAATCTGAGTGACTTTAAGGCAGAACTTAGTGGAGCCAGGACGGAAAAACCTTCCTTCCTCTTGCGCCTGCCCCCAGCTTCCATGCATCGCCCGCCTCCCTGTCTCCTCCCGTCCTCAGCTGTTTGCCTGACTCTGCTCAGGGCAGTGGACATACTTACTGTAACACAGAAGTGTATTTAGCATAAACATTGGACATACTTACACTGAAAAACCATTTGTTGTTTATCTGAAATTCAAATTCAACTGGCTGTCCTGTATTTTTAGTTGCTGAATCTGATAATCCTATTTTCTGTATCTCCTTTGAAAGAATGATTATTTTTGTGCTGTGATATAAAAGGCTTTAATTAAGAATAAAGAATACCAAGGAAAACTGTAGGAAGTACTTGTACACTTTCTGAATCTACTATCTCTTTCACCTCATTAGCCTATAATGCCACCTACCAAACTGGGTCTTAAACCATCATTGTTTTTTGAGCCTGTTTCTCCCCTAGAAGATGATAAGCAGCTCGGGGGAGGGAGGGTTATCCACACGTCCTATTCCACGCCGCTCCTCAGCACCTTGTTTGGTGCCTTCACAAAGGGGCTCCATCTGTTGGAGCCGTCTAAGACACACTGGGCCAACCCGGAGGAGTCGGGAAGGATGTGGGGAGGATGCCCGGTGGGGAGGTCTGATCTGGCCTGAGTGGGAAATACATTTGATCCTCACCATTCACAGATTCCATATTTGTAAATTTACCTACTCGCTAACATTCACATATTTTTAACCCCGAAATCAATACTTGTGGCACTTAGGTTGTGATTTACAGATATTCACCAAGCAGAAAAACTTTTGGGTTACCTGACAGGTGTGCTCCCAGCTGAGGTTGAACAATGCAATGCTCTGCCTTCTTTTCAGCTCTCATATGTAAACAAATGCCCTTTTTGTTCTTTTTGGCGAGGAAGATTGTCCCTGAGCTAACACCTGTTGCCAATCTTCCTCTTTTTGCTTGAAGAAAAGGGAGTCTGAGCCAACATCTGTGCCCATCTTCCTCTATTTTATACATGGGATGCCTCCAAAGCATGGCTTGATGAGTGGTGTGTAGGTCTACGCCTGGGATGCAAACTGGAGAACCCTGGGCCGCCGAAGTGGATTGTGTGAACTCAACCACTATGCCACCAGGCCAGCCCCAAATGTCCTTTTCACAATATATTGAACTATTTTTTTTTTGCATTTTTGTGCTTTTTGTTGGTGATCTTGCTGTTCAAAGTGGCCCAGAAGTGAGTGCTGAAGTGCTGTCTGGTGTTCCTAGGTACAAAATGGCTGTGATGTGCTTATGGTAAAAATATATGTTAGATGAGCTTTGTTCAGTCATGGAGTAGTCACTGCTGTTGGCCGCGAGTCCAATGTTATTGAATCAATGAGATATCTATATAGATAAAATAAGGTGTCTTTAAACAGAACCACACATAAAACAAGATTCTGCATGGATCTGTTGACAAAACTGTTGTGACCACAGGCTCCTCCCCTGCTTTTCCCCTGGGCTCAGTGATTCAGTATTCTCCAGTGTTCATGGCGACTTCACAGAACATAACTACTGTGAATAATGAGAAGCCACCTGTATCTCCCAGATTTTCTCATTTCTAGGATTGTGACAGGCAATTCATCACACTGGTATGGACAACTGGGGGATCATGGAGATGGATTACTAAAACAGTTGTCTCAAAAGAGGGGAAAAATGGGCAGACTATGATATTAGAAATGGGAGAGGGGATGCCAATGGACTTGTCAGTTTTTCACATGTTGAAGGTGATCCTTTTGAGAAAATGCCAGCGGCAAGCCTTCTTGCTTCTGGCATTTGTTTTTCCCTTACAAACTTCATTTTTATTCCTACTTTTCAAGAAAATTTCTTGGCCGCAGGTGATGGTACTTATGGGAATTTCTCTTGGGATCAGATATCTTTTTGTTCTGCTCTTAGCAAATCCAAGCAGAGAAATAGCAATGGATTGCTTCAGAGCTTGACAAGCATAGGGTTAAGATGTTCAGTAGATCTTTATTAATATAGCTAGGGAAGGCCAGAAAGAGCCAATTAATCCATGTCAGTCCTCTTAACCCCATTTCGCCCGAATTACTCCATCATCTATTGCACTGGATCTTGTTTCTTCCAGGAATTCTGAGTGGTGTTAGAATTAAATTACCACCACTCAAACACTTTGTACTTGTTGCTTTTGAAAGAAAACCTTGTCCAAAAGGCCTCTCATCATCTGGAGTGAGGTACAGATATCCTTGAACAAAACCAGACAGGTAGATTAGAGATGTTCTCTCTTCATGCCTCCCTTTTTTTTTTTTAAGTATCTGTTATGGAGAAAGCAGCTTCTCCAGGCCTGACTTGCTGGGCGATGTTTGTTGATCAACAGCTCCTTCATTCAGTTCTCTCCTGCTGTGCATCAGGCTCAGCAGACCCAGCCAGAGGCAAGGTGGCGAAGTGACTTGTTCTTGATTTTGCTGCTTCTTTACTCTAGTCTTCCCTAGACTTCTTCCCTAGTCAAGGTCCCTGGTGTTCATTCTCCATCTTTTCATTTTCAGGAAAAATTACCAATCAAAAGAGCTTCTGAGAGTGTAAATTGGTACAACCATTTTGTAGGGGCAATTGCAATATCAATCAAAATTTGAAATGTGTCCACCCTTTAAGGCAGCAATTCCACTTCTAGAAATGTATCCTACAGATAAGTGCACAGAAATATATGTAAAAAATAGTCACAAAGAACTGTTTTTAATAGCAAAAGAAAGTCCAAAAAACTAGAATTAACTTGCAATGCCACATGTGAACTCCATCAAAGAGAATACAGCACCTCTCTCTGTACTGACTTGGAGTGATGTCTGTTAAGTCAACATGGCAAGTTGCAGGAAATGCACAGTATATAGTTGTGTAAAAAGAACATGCGGGCTTAGGAAATGCATAAAAGGGCAATACTAGTCTGCTGATAATGGTGATCTTAGTGGTCATTTGAATTGGGTATGGAGAGTTGGGAGAGGGGAAGAGCTGAGGGGTGGCTTTTAATTTGTATTTTATATATGTTTTATTGTTTATTTTATTACAATAAACATTTATTACTTTTATCATGCTATAAAAATGCATTTTATTAAAGGTTCCCAAATGTTTTATTTTTCATTCCAGGAACTTCTGTGGAGAAGCAATGAATACTTACCCCTTGAGTGATTGCACATGACAGTGTTGGGCTGCCGTGCCTGTGGTGTGCTGCCTTGATGGTCCATTTCGTTGGTGCTGGATGGATTTAGATGTTTTTCACCTCATTTCTGTGCTACCTGTTCTATGGGTATCTGTGACACATCAACAAACAGGTATAGAGAATATTTAACTGTGAAAAGAGCAGCTGCCAAGAAGTGAGGTCCAGTTAAACAGGACCTAATTGGTGCACAAGAGTTGAGAGATCACGAAGGGACCACATCTTCTCTAAAACTTAGTGACCTTGACCAGTGTGATTGATTCTTATGGAACACTACTGAGAACTTGTCCTTGACAAATAGCAGGAGCGAGAAAGAGGGTGCATAAAGTGCTGTGCTGGCCTGAAGCCAGACTGAGAATTCCAGGAACTCCACTTTCAATGGTGGTTTTATCCATAATCAATTCAGAAGATGTTTGAGGCCTAGTCACCATATTTGTTGGAATGGCATAGTTATGTGCTATGTAAAAAAAATACTCTTTGAACTTTGATTGATTCAGTTATTCAACAAGCATTTACAGAGCTCCTACTGTGTGCTAAGCATTGGGCGTGATTTAAGTATTAAATGGATTGTTCACTTGTGCTTAGCAAAACCCACAAGAAAATATGAAAACATTTCAGTGCCGAGGAGTTGACCATCAAGGTATGAAGCACTGACTTCCGTAACTATAAAACAACACCAACATCTGTTGTAATAAGAGAAAACCCTCCACTACTTACTTAAAAATGTTAAGGAAGAAACTTCCCTGAAGAGGAAACATAAGATCTCCTCATTCAATCTGAAGCTGCCATGTTTTAAAACAGGTAGGAATTAGACCGGTCAATACAGCAAAGCACTTCCTTTGGCCAAAGTCTGCAGACAGAAACTGGGAACTGTTTTCATTTCAGATCTCAAGGAGAATGTCAAAGAAGAATAGTCAGGTGACTTTACTGAGGGGAAAGAATCCATATGATCTACAAAGATCCCTTGAAGGGAAGACAGGAGACAAGCAGGGAAAATGACATAAGGACTCACCTCTGCGCAATTAAAAGACATGAAACGAGTCAACATAGGAATCTCATATGTGGACAGATGCGGAGCGACTTCTGGTCCTTCCTAGTAAGCACAGTGCTGATTCCAGCTCCTCTAGGGTTCTCTTCTGGACCCAAATAAGAAAAAACAGACTTATCCTTTCTTATTTCTGCATCAGAAACACATTCCACCTCCCCTCTGCTTAAGACTAGATATCTGGAATTATGTTTTTATAACCTGGCCAGACAGCAGCCACTGCCATTACAAGCATTGTGAGTTCTTTTCAGCCTATTTCTCCTTTCCTTTCTTCATTTAGGAACAGAAAGACCAAGTTCCATTTGCTCTTATGTTCACTTATCAGTTCATCACCCAACAAATATTTATTAGAGAACCGTATGCCAAGCCCTGTGCTAGTTGGTAAAGATAAAGAGATGAAAAGGTATTCTTCCAACCCGCAAGGACCTCACAGCCTCATAGGGGAGACAGTCGTGCAAGCAATAAATTACACAATCATCCTTGATCCTGCTCTTTCCTTTAGCCCCAATGTCAAGTCCTGTTGCCCGTACCTGCGGAATGCATCCCCACCTTGTCCACATCACTCCAGTTCCACCGCCCACACCTGAGTCCAAGCCCACCTCTGCTCCCCCGTGGAAGATCAGTCCTCCTGTTTCTACCCTTGTTCACTACAAGCCTTTTACCTCACAGCAACCAGAAAGATCTTCAAGGGAATGCAAGTCAGATCATATCACTATCCTGCTAACAACCTTCCAAGTGCTTTCTAGTGAATTTGAAATAAAATTAAAATTCCTTACATGGCCTGCCAGGCATCAACTGGCCTCTGTCTCTTCTGCTCCATCTGATAGCATTCTACTTGGAGCTCACTGTACTCCTGTCACACTAGTCTCCTTTCGGCAGCTCGTCCCTCCCTCAGGGTTTCTGCATTTGCTCCACTTCTGCCTGAACAATCTTCCTCAGATCTTTGTGTACTTGTGGGGCCTCAGCGCGAATGCTCCTGCCTTAGAGAGGCCTCGCTTAACCACCCCTTTAAAGTATGCCTCTTCTAATTTCTATGTATCACATTACCCCATTTTATTTTTCATGGCATCTATTGCTGTCTGAAGACATCTTATTTATCTCCTTGCTGCTTGTTTATAAGCAGGGACTGGACTTTTTTATCCCCTGGTCATAGGCCAGTATCAATATGTATTTGTGGAATAAATGCATGAATATGTGCCATGGAAGCATCAGTGTGTATTCGCACCATCCTCTGTGCTGGCCATATTATTTGTAGATTAATCCTAAATAGAATCATATGGCTGTTCGCAGAGGTGTAAGGGTGAGGAGTGGGTTAGAGGTTTGTAATCCTCTGCTCTTCTGGAATATTGGCAATCAGTGGTTTATTCACTTTTTATGAGCCCTTTTAGGATCTGAATAAAGCCCTGAACTCTCTCCATAGGAAAACGTGCATTTGCACACACACCAAAATTTCCACACAATTTCAGTGGGTTATGTAAGGTGACCAATTATCTGGTGTACCCAGGACTGAGGGCTTTCCTGGGATGCAGGACTTTCAGTGCTAAATCAAGAAGAGTCCTGGGAAAACCAGAAGAGTGGGCCACCCTAGATGCATATCTCTGCAGAAGCCCTTTCGTGAACCTCTTAAGTGCCCAAGAATCCTTCCTGAAGGTTTTAACATATCGGAAAAATGTGAAGTAATTACTGAGCATCTACAAAGAGTGGATAGAGAAGAAGTGGGACCAATGAAGTGTCGCATGTGGACATCATAGATGGACATGGCAACTCTGGAAGGTAGGATTCCATGCATAACAGGAATTTACAGAAAGCAGGTGCTTTGATTAGTAATATCACCACATTAAGTGACTTGATGAGGAGATATTTATCACTTTTGATGATTGTATTGCATAGTTATCTCCCACTCCTTTCCACTCATCAAAAATGACCCCTGGTGCAAATTTTAATGCTACGGCTACCAAGTACCAGTTGGAAGTGAGGATGCCCTCATAATGCTGGAAAATGAGCATGACAAAGAAAATTAGACCATCTCTTCTAGAAGGCCTTCTCTAGCACATGGAAAATTGTGGACGCTCAGTAAGTGTGAGATACCAGTAATCAGAAGTTGTAAGTGATTTGTAAAGCTGAGTCAATTGGTCAACACAACGCCTACAAGGAGGCTAATCAAATAATTCCTTGCTCTTGGAAGGAAGTTATGTGTTTACTTTGTATGATTTTTGACAAGCTACAGATATATGGTTTTCACAATAATTTTTATCAGCTACCTCTTTAAGAAAGAACATTAATCTCAAAGAGTTTGAAAGAACTTTCAGGAAACTTACAGTTGTGTTTTATTTGGGGTATATATACTAGAAAGTTGTCCAGGGAGCTCTAACAGACACCTTCCAGGGTAAATAGCTCTAGGCCATTCTTTCTTCATAAAACTTGCTGGGCAGGTACTACATGTCTGGGGAGTAAAGCCATTTCTATTGCCTTGGCCCAGTTGCCTGGAGTAGGGGCAATGTGATTCTGGTAGACATTACTAATGTTCCCCAACAGCTGGCTCTCTTTCCTTCCTGGTAGGGAATTTGTCACATGACCTCACCTTGAGAAGGTGAGGCCATATTACTAGATCTGGCCAATGAATCTATGAGCAGAGGTAATGCCCATCACTTTCAGGCTGAATTGCAGAATAGCAGGTATGAAATCTCCATGCATCTCTTCCCCTGCCACAAAGGAGGAAGCCTTGTGTTGAGTTGGTGGAGCCACAAGATTGAAGCTGCCTGGATCCTTGAATCACCCTATGGGGAAGAGCTGTCCCAGAGGGTTAGCTGGACCCAGAGTGAATGAGCAAGAAATAGACCTTCATGGTGTTAAGCTCCTGGGATTTCAGATAATTTGCTGCCACAATGAAATCTGATCTATTCTGACCTATACTGCCCCAAACCGAAGAATTCCAACCAAGGATGACCATAAGGGAAACTGCTGCCTCAAAATGACTTATTTCAAAGCTCTTCCCAATAGAGGAGTCCATACAGGATGGTAGCAATGCAATTCAACTAACACCTACGTCCTAAGTACACTCAGGAAGGATGAGTCACATGACTTCGGAATTTGAATCCCCAGAGGTGACCCTGAGAGCTCCATGAGGGCAGCTCCACGTCTCCGCCTTGGGAGTGTTGGGTCTGAGAGCAGCTGAACGGAGAAGCATATGGAGCCCTATGTTATCCCATATTCTCTCGCATTCTTGCGATAACCCCCTGATATCTAGGCAGTGATTCTCAAACCTTTCCAGCTCCATGCCCCTGGCACCCGTGGAGAGAAAACAGTCGAGTGAAGAGCTTGTTGGAAACTTAAATTTTCTTTGACCAATCACAATAGCTAACAATGACAATGACACACAAATCTGTGACGCATTTCATATTTTTTCAACTTCTCCGTGAGGCCTTGTCTGACCACCCTATTTAAAATTGTAAGCCCTCCTCACGCTATAATCTCTTATCCCCTTTCCCTGCTTTATTCTTTTCCCCTGGCCCTTGTCATCTCCTAACATAGTAGATGTTTTGCTTAGTTGTTATGTGTCCTGATTGCTGCCCCCGTTATAATGTAAGTTCCACAAGGGCAGAAATTGTTGTCTACTTTTTCTTTGCCAAAGAAAAGTTTCTCCAGGGCCTAGAAGAGTTTCTCACACATGGTATATATTTGTTGGCTCTATTGAGTGCTCTGTAGCCAGCTGGAGAGGATGTTATTCACAAGAAGTCCACTGTTGGGGTGGGTGGGGTTGAGGTGGGGGTACGGCAGGTGGCCTGGCAGGGCTGCCTTCCCTCAAAGCAGCAGGTAGTGACAGACTGGCCTGTGGTCCTCAGGTGCTGGCACAGCAGGGAGCACAAGCCTCAGAATGAGCTAAGAATGAGGGGACAGGCACTGAGCAAAGGAGGCGCAGAAGGATGGGAGGCAGCGGCACAGCTGAAGCCCATGTTGCATGCAGTGCCATCCCCATCTGCACCCAGAACTTCAGAACGACTACGAAACATATGAAAGACTGAGTGTTATTGCCTTTCTTGTGGAAAACAGTGAAAAGATAGAGCTCTGAATCTGGGTTTTGACATGGAATCCAAGTGCTTTGGAGAGAAGAGAAACAAAAGACAGGTGAACACAAATCTTCATCCTACTCCCACGTCGCTTGGAAGGTGAACTCTAGGTTACTGCTTAGTGTGTGATGGGCAGGGTGCTAAGCATTTTAGTAAATACAGCCAACATTTACTGAGCTCTTAGTAAGCGTCCGGTACTTTACTAACTGTTTTATGTAGATTAAGTCACTTGACCATCATAGCTCCCTGTAAGGTTCTTATTATGCTGTTTCACAGAGAAGACAACTGAGGCACTGAGAGGTGAACTAACTTGTCTAAGATAAGGCAGCTGGAGGTGGCGGGCCAGGATTTGAACCCGGGCCGTCAGAGCCCTGAGTCTCCTCTTGTAACTGGTGTGATAGTGCCTCTCCACTGTCTAGCCTTCACATCCCTTAATGCTTACACTGGACTTATGCTCTACGGACATGCGTTCTCTGAGTCTCACAGACGAGGAAGCTAAGACTTGAAAAGGCTGAGTAAACTTGTCCAAGGTCACAAAGAGTTTCGATAGTGAACCTTGGATTCAAACTCAGATTATTTAGTTCCTATTGCTCTCTTTATAGCATCCTGTAATTTCCTATCACTGACTTATTTGTTTGACAAAACTGTACTAGTATCTTCTAGGTGGTGGAGACTGCTTGGCGTTGGACAAACAAGTTGAGTGAGATCCTAGGTTTCCCACTGAGAAGCTGACTGTTGGTTATTCTCCATTTGCACCCCTCTGCCTGCCATCCATTCGTCAACCTCCTTTGCTCTTCCCTGTGCCCAGGGAAGCTAACCACTATAGACTGCCTCATCCTGGTTCACTTGTCCTCTGGCTTCCTATTGGGTTTGGCCAATGGGAGCCACCAGCAAGATATCAGACATGAGAGGAGAGAGGTTGGTGTATGGGGTATTTAACTCACTGCACTCATTACCCCTTGTCCTTCTTGCCTCCCTACTTGGCCATAGGTCCTGTGGAGTGGCTCCTCTTCTATGGCTCTGGCTCTCCCTGGAGTATGATAACGTCATTCTGCCCTGCTACCCCCCACCCAGCTACTTTAAGCCTAGAGGCGGTAACAGCTTTCCACCTTGTTTAGTTTCTGGGTGCTTCATCATCTCTTGTAGATGGGTGCTCCATTTCCTGTCAGAGCTCCAACAGATACAATACCCTTAAACAAGTCATGCAAATTTTCAGAGTCTCAGTTTCCTTTTATGTAAAACGGGGCATATAATACCTACCCAAACGGTACTATTATATTTCAATTGCTCAGCCCGGACCTGGTCCAAGGTAAATGGGCAATAGATAGTAGCCATTTAAATGATCATCATTATTATGAGTATTCTCTGCCCTGAGGACCCCAAATACTGATCATCAGTGGTATGTGACTATGCAGTATCATCTTAAACAGCATGAATTTACTCCTCCCTAACAACCTCAGTGGGAATACACTTTGGTATTGGGTCTCCATGGGCTGGCTAGTAAACCCTGCACCTTTCACTGAGGTTGACCTTTGGGAATAAAAACGGTTAACTTTTCTGAGATCGTATTTTTTTTATTTACTACATACTGTTCTAAGTACTTTAGTCAATTCTCGCAATGACCTTAAGGGCTGGTTACCAGTCATAACTTAGACAAAGTGACCTGCCCAAGGTCAACCTCAGTCAGGCAGGGCTGAGACCTAACCCAGGTCTGACTCACATCTCTGTCCCCAAACCTGAGCTCTGTAATCCCCGAGGGAGCTTGAGGAGGGATGGCGATCAGCAGCTCTCTCCACTGCCTTCCAAGAGGAAGCTTGGCTTTCTTAGTGGTGCGTGTCCAAGAATACAACGCTCTCTTCCCTTCTTTTCTCCCAAACCTACTTATTATTCTGTCACACTGGAGGGTCCCCCAGGGAGCCTAATGAATTAGGTAAGCCAGTGAAAGGGGCAGTGCTGAGTCTTGAGGTGGGCATGTTTAATTAAGCTGTGGGGACTTCAAAGGGAGGTCAGGGGTCTGTGGAATCCATCAAAGGAAGCTTCTTGCCAGGAGCCACACAGATGGATGACAGAGGGGAGGGAGTCCTGCAGAGAGGGAGGGCTGGCTGGAGCGAGGGAGAGGGGACCCGAGAGGCTGGCAGGGGAAGGACAGTAAAAGCATCAGCAGCAGCGAGCTTCTGCGTCCCACGTGAGTGAGTGAGTGAGTGATGGAGTTTCTACTAATGAGAAACCTGGAGAGAGAGTGGGCCCCATAGAACCGTGGAAGCAGAAGGAAGAGATCAGAGAGCCTGTGCCAAGAGCACTGCCAGAGAGCTTGGCTGCAAAGCCCCTGAGGACAGGGAGTTCAAATTTGCTTTCTTATTAGCTGAAATATTTGGAATAAATAAACTGATTTCTCTGGAACCCACTTTATTACATTTGGAGTCATCTTTCCTCAGGGTTGGGAGGGGGAAAGACATTCGTGCCTCAGGAGTACAACCATTTTGAAAGTGCTTGAATAGACTATTTGATCACTTATGGGAAAGGAAAGAGGACAGATTTAAAAGTTTCCCCCTCTCCCCGACCCTCAAGCAAAGAAAACACTCCATGTATATGTTAACTTTAAAAAAAAAAAAGAAAAGAAACCCCCAGCCTTTCTTGCTGACTGAGAGAAAGACAGGACAGCTGGTGCATCAGATTCAAAGGCTGCTCCACTAGGAAGTGCTTAGCAGGGAGCTGGGAGCCTTCACCGAACCTTAAAATGTTCAGAGAGGGGAATCTTTCTCCGCGTAACAGCTTCTAGAGGTGGACTTTGATAATCTCTAAATAAACCCCACATTGAGTAAATATCTGTTTAGCCCGTGTTAGCTGGGGTCTACCTGCTTCTGGAGAGCCAGATAAAACTGGCTTCACTCCTTCGTGGTTCAGTGAGAGAGATTACATTCTCCTGGTCATCTTTGGGTCTTCCTCAGTTGTTGGATCATTTCATCAACCCACTTAGCCATCCCTGGTGTACAGAGGGCTAGGAGATAAAACTAGCCTCCTTCCTGGATTCCCACAAGGAGACTCACTTCATAGGGCATATTGTGTGTGTAGTACAAGCAGCTGGGAACTTGGAGGATGGCAGGAGGAGTTATCAGCCAAGCAAACAGAAACAGACTGAAAGTTGAATGTAGGCCCCCCATACCTTAAAGCCCTCTGGGGATTTTCCTCCAACCACTTCACCTCCCAAGGTGCCCCAGCCTCCAGTCAGCTTGGTGGCCCCCCTCTCCTGGCTTCTCACATTTTTCTGTTGTTTCTTTACCACCAGCACCACCATCACCAAGTCAGTGTTCTTTTATATGGAAACAGTTCTTTCTCATTTAAAAGAGTCCAATGATCAGTTTTGATGCCTCAGGTCACACACAGTGCCCTTATGGCCTCGTCTTCCACCCAAGTGACTTATTAAGGTATTGCTATGGACTGAAGGGTTTTGTCCACAGCCCCCTCAGAATTCATATGTTCATATGTTGAAGTCCTAGCCCCCAGTGTGATGGTATTTGGAGGTGGGGCCTTTGGGAGATAATTAGGTTTAGATGAGGTCATGAGGGTGGGATCACAACTGGATGAGTGCGCTTATTAGAAGAGATGCCACAGAGCTTCTGGTCTCTCCCATGTGAGGACGTAACAAGAAGGCTGCCATCTGCAAGCCAGGAAGAGAGCTTCACCAGAATCGACCATGCTGGCACCCTGATCTCAGACTCCAGCACGGTGAGAAAATACATTTCTGTTGTTTAAATCACCCAGGCTGTGGTATTTTGTTATGGTAGCTTAACCTGACCAAGATAGGTATTTTCCTCAATAAAGACAGTTTCTCCCCACCATCCAACAAAAGTAATTTTGGTATCGCTATAAGGATAATTGATTTTTTCACGCATCTATTTCCCAATCTATAAGTGTCAAAAAAAGAGAAAATATTCTAATTCCTCCCTTCAGTGTCATCTGTAGGTAGGAGATAGTTCCTGACTTCGCCCCTAAGTGACTGGTTGGCCCTGGGTGAGTGATTTACCTCTCTAGGTTTAAGTTTATCTGATGGTCAAGTGCAGTAGTTGAAACAGATGATTTATAAAGTCAGTTCCTGTGCTGAAATGCATGATTTGATGGTTTACAAAGATGGCAACCTCTGGATAATTCCTGAACCATAACAAAACCTTGCTGATAAAGATACCATAAAGTCTGAGAGTGCAAACTGCTAGCATCTTCTCTTGGGAGTTTATCTATGAATTCCGAAAGATGATTCTGGAAGGTGCTTTACAGTTCATCTCACTTGAATTTCACTTAAAGTTAAAAGGAGGATTGCAGTATGGAAAAGGAAGCTGATTTGCTCTCCTTTTCATTGCCACATCTCAGAGCCTATCTGTGTATTTTTGTGCAAGGATTGGAATGAAATAGTTGAGATGTCTTGCAAGTTATTCCATTAGTCTGGATTTTTATTTTTTAAGGGAAGGAAATTTTTCTATCTTGGATCATTTAAATTCTTTGCCATTCTCCAAGTATTTATGGAACCCTTAATAATGTCTCCTATTACTCTTGGTAACATGATCATTTATCTCTAAAAAATGTGTCCTTTGAATCATCTGAGGATCTTGATAAAAATAAATTCCCTAAATCCCTTTTTAATTAAGGAAGACTCAGAAGTCCATTGTACCCTGTACTAAAGCACACTTCCTTCACGGCATTTGCTTCTTCTTTATGAATCCAGAGGAATGTAAGAATCCAGAGAAAGACCATTTGGTTTTATCTGGGTCAGGCCTAAAGATGACTCATGGGAAACATGAATTTCCTGCCTCGACAGAGACAAAATGTTTACCAACTCCTCTGAATTTGTAAAATAGGAAAAGTTTTGGGACAGCAACAAGAAGGACCAAAAGCCAGCTGGACCATCCCTTTTAGAAAGAAAATAGAGGATCTTGAGTTAGGAAATGAAGGTTCTGAACTTGGCTCTGTCACTTGGGCACAATTTCCTGCTCTTCATAGGCACACTGAGAATACGTTTCCCATTGGGTGTCCTATAGGCTAAGTGCAGTAATGTAAGTGGTTGGAGTCTTTGAGGGAACCCAATAAATGGCCCCATCTACCCTGATTAAACTCTGAACCAATTGAGAAACAAGATAAAAAGAGTCAGTTGGTGGATGTAGCTTAGTATAAGAGCCAAATTTAGTGTGCTAACTCTTGGCACCCCAATCTCAACCCTCGAACAATATGGAGTTGGAGAGAGACATTTCCTTCTAACACTGGTGATTCATATTGAGATACTTTATGTGTCAGGTTTCCTTGCTTCAAGCTACAGAAACCATCCTGTTTAACTCAAGCAATATAAATCTATCAGAAGAATAATGAGGGCTCAGAGAAGGGACAGAAAGAAGGGTAAGAGCCAAGCCACCCTGGGGGCTGGGTTGGGTTAAGGAGACCACAGACAGTCTCATGGTAGGAACATAATGTTATGATGAGGACCCTGACCTGCTGCTGATTGGAGTGACAGCCGTTTGTGGTCTCTTTGTTTTACTGCTTTACTGTTCAAGACTCAGGGTCTGAGATGGGAGCATCTGAGCTTGGTCACATGGCTCCCCGTGGACAAGGGTGGGTGGAGCCGGGGTCCCGTCAGTCTATATGTATTGTCAAAGAGTCAATTACAATAAAAGAAATCAGGCTTCTATTAAGAAGGGGAAATAGATAGCTCTCCAAAATTAGTACAAATCCAATCCAGTCACTATCATATTATGAACTTTCCTTGCCTATGAGTCTACTCCAGAGTTTGCATATAAGGAACTTTAGAGTCTGTCTGAGCCTAAATTTCTAAATTTCTAGGCTGATTTGTCACATTTTTGCTCCAATCATTCTTCACACACATATGTCCTTTTGTACTTTTGTACCCTGGTTTCATCTGCCTAGAATACCTCTCTTACTCCCTACCTTCTATCCTTATACCTGGAAAACTCCTGCTCATCCTTCAAGCTCCTATGTTGCGTCTTACCTTCCTGATAATGCAAAGCAGAATTAAACCATCCTTTTCCTTATTTTTCTGTGCTACCATGCATTTGTACACATCTCTACTGTCATACTAATTACCATGTTGTACTGTCAACGAAAATAATCCATAACCAATCTATAAATGAAAATTTGGGGTGAGTTTATTCTGAGCTAAAATGTGAGGACCATGGCCCGGGGCCTTTCTTCCCAAATGAAGAAAGGACAACAAAGAAGTGAGGTATACAGAGTGGTTATATACCCTCAAACAGGATATTTCACATAAGATTGAAATGTCCCTTTTGCAATAGTCGCGAGACTGCTCTGTTGGCACAGCGATTGATGGACACAGCAGGTAGGTCTGCTGTCTCAGTGAACACAGCAGGGTGGCAGGTCTGCTGTCTCGAGCTGGGTGGTCACAGGTGAGCTGGGTGGTCAAAGGTGAGTGCAGCAATCAGTTCCTAGCCTAAGGAAAGATGTTTATCCTTAAGGAAATGCCAATGTGGGGGGAAGTTGCACGTTTATCTTAAGGCCATTTGTTCTTGCCATGGGAAATGTTTAAAGCAGATATACAATGCATGCTCGATGGTCATGGTCAGGCCCTTTTAGAAAAAACAAAGTCAGGCCAAATTAGGTTTACACCAAATGGCTTCCTCATATACTCCAATATATCCTATTGCTTGCCATTTCTATTTGTCAGTACGATAATTATTTATTTATGCAATTGTCATAATGACACGGGCAGGGAATATGTGTCTCATGCATCTCTGCCTCACATACAGTATGTATGGGTTTTGTTTTTCCTGAAATCTTCACACTAAGACTATTAATATGTGAAGAGTTCTAGACTGGAAATCAGAGAACTAACTCTGTCCTGGCCTTCCATCTTTATGACTACATATTCACAAGGTCTCAGTTTTCTTATCTGCATAGCAAGGAGGTTGGACTAAATCAGTGGTTTACAAAAATTAATAGCATCTTAAACAAGATAGTCTCTTTCTCATGCAAGAAATCTTGAGATAAGCAGTCCAGGTCTGCTATGGTGGCACCACAAAGTTACCAGGGACATAAATTCATTCAAATTGATGCTCCACACTACTTAGGGTGCTGCCTCCTAGTCCAAGACGACTGCTTGAATGACCTTGGGCTCCATCAATACAGAAAGTAGAAGGGAGGAAGGGGTGAAGGGAGGCCCGCCCCTTCTCTTTAGGAAAACTTTCTGGAAGTTTTATGTAACACTTCTTACATAAAATTGGCAAAAAATTAGTTACATAGCCAAACCTGGTGCAAAGAAGGATGGGAAATGTAGTTTTTTAGCTGGATAACAACTCACTCAGCTAAACATAAAGGTTCTCTTTGCCAAAGGTGAAGGGGAGGAAGGATAATGAGAGGTAACTAGCAGTCTCTGCCATAGCAGACTACCTTAGTTAAGGTGATTAGAGAAGGCCTCTCAGAGGAGATTAAAACTAAGCTTAAACTTGAAAGATGAGAAGGTTTCAGTTATGCAAAAAGCTATGGAAAGAAAATTCCATGAAAAAGTAACAGCAAGTGCAATTGCCCTGAGTTGGTATGGTAGAGATTATGTTATGTGCTCATGAATTGTTTGTCAACTCTTATGCCATTTTCCTTTTTCTAGGCATTCTGGAAGATTATGTCTCCCAGCCTTTCTTATAATTAGATTGAGGTCTTGCGATTGAATTCTGGACAATGGCCTTTGTTCCATTTTCAGGACTGGGCAACGTTTCCTCTTCCTTCTTCCTGGCAATCGTAAATGCCAGGCTTTGGGGATGATGATATCCCAAAATGAAAGGAGACTGGACCCCGTAGTCATTTTGTGGAAGAGAGTATATCGGACTCTGAAATAAGTGATAAATAATCATTTTATTAAAACCACTGATATTTTTGGATTGTTACCTCAGCATATCCTATCCTACTTTGGCTAATATAGGTGTTTGGAGAATAAACAAAAAGCAATGACTCGAGTATAGCAAGTGAAGCGTAGAGTGGGAAGAGTATAGGATGGAGTTGGAGAAAGAGGTAAGAGTGGATGCAAGGAGGCTAGGTAATGACAATAATCCAGCAGACAAATGAAGATGTTTTGATTGGAGTGATGGCAATTGAGGTGGAAAGAAGTAAATTGACCTCAGATATATTCTGGAGCAAGAAATACTCCTTAAAATAAAATTAAAAAAAAGAAGATAGAAGAGGAGCTACTTTGATGGAGGAAGAGGGAGAGCATCTGGATCCGTACCCATTTAGTCTCCCCCTTGCCCTCTACTCTAGCCCTAACACTTATCTACAGAAACCTAGATTCTTGGAAATACAACTTGAAAATCACTGGACTAAATGATGCTGAAGATCTTTCCAACTCCAGCATTCTTTAATCCTCGCTTATGAGATATACAGCCTGGTCTATTTTCAGTTTGGATCTTTTGTAAATTAAATGTTTTTTTTTGAGGAGCCAGATTAAAAAATTGATTACTGAATTAAATCTTCAAAAAGTAACTATTGAGCAGAGTGCCAAAAAAATTAGCTTCCTGATAAGAACACATTTTTTAAAATATATGTTTTTTTCTAATTAAATAACTAAACACAACTACCTTATGTGAAATCAAAAAAAAAAAGGAAGAAAGAGATTATGAAAGTCACTTAGAGTCTCAAAACTCAGAAATAATTGTGATTCATGTATGTTTTGTTTTCATCAAGGTGAAGACGAGTCCTGGAGGACGGCCGTGTAGTGAGCTGTCTTGGGAATGGAAGGAGGATGGAGCGAGTGCAGGAAAACAGACCTTGAAATCAGAAAGAAAAACATATGGGGTGTAGACAGCTACTTGCACCTCTGGGGACTCTGAGCTGTGTTCTAAGTCCAGTCACACTCTAGGACCGTGGCTATTCCTGTCAGGCTCCTAATACTCCTACTGGATAAAGAACAGGATGCAGAATTTGGGTTTTCCAGACAAAATTGTAATATTAGAACCAGAAAGACCTGAGATAAGTGCTGATTCAGGTCGAGCCCCTTGGTTTACAGATGCGGCCCAGTGAGTTGCCATTCCTTGCCGGGTAGTGGAAGCACTGTGGTTTGTGACTTCCCTGGGACATGCAGTAGGTCATGAGAGGCAGCGTGGTATGGTGGTTTAGAGGACAGACTCTGAAACTAGGCTGCCTGGGTTAAAGCCCAGCTCCGTAACTTACCAGCTAAGTGATCTGATGAAAGTTACATAAACTTTCTGTGCCTCAGTTTCCTTCTCTTTAAGATGGGGACAGCAATGATTCCTGCCTCGCAGAGCATCTGGGAGGAGTAAATGAATATTATAGGTAAAACATTTAGAAGAGTGCCTGGCACACAGTAACTTCTTAGTAAATGATGATCGTTATTAGTTAGTAGGTGAGTTGGGACTTGCTAACAAGCCTCCTGAATTCCTGCATTTGATGCTCACCACCAGGCTTCCAGTCTTAACCTTCCTGCACTGAACATGCCTGCATTCCAGTCTCCACTTGGCAATCAGAGTCAGGTATTAAAAACACAAAAATGATCCCCTTACCTCCCTACTTGAAGCCTTCAGGGGCTTCTCATTGCCCTGGAATCAGATCTTAACTGTGACGCTGACTAACCTGACCCTCCTCTACTTGGCACTTTCCCACCTCCTCACGCACACCTCTCTCTCTGGTTCCCTGGGCTCCAGCCATTCTGTTCCACTCAATTTCCCTTGAAGGCTCCATGTTTCTTCTGTCTTGGGGACTTTTGCTTGTGCTATTCTCTCTTCCTAGAACATTCCTCAACTCCCTCCACTCCTTTTTATCTGGCTAGCTTCTACTCATCTTGAAGAATTCAGCTTAAGTGTTACCCCAAGGGTGGGTAGGGAGCAGGCTTCATGGAGTGTTTCTTTGATCCCCCGTTGTATGAGCTGCCCCTGCCCCGATCATATGCTCCTGTGATTCTATAGTTTGTATGAAAAAATAATCTGTATTCTACATATGTACACACACGCATGTGGCCATCAACAAAATACTGAAAATGAAACTATCATCAAAATGTGAAGTCATTGTGGTTATTTCTGAGTCGTGGGACCGTGAGAGACTTTAGTAATGTCTCTCTCTGTAAAGAGTTCTGTAAAACTATAAAGCCCTTTTCTTTTCCTAACTTTTAATAGTTTCTTCCCTCCTAGTTGGTAAGAACCATGAAGGTATCATTATTCTTCTTATTATCATAATCATTGTATTGTTGTGTTTCCCTGTACTGCACATAGTGTACATAGTGGTGCTTAGTACATACATGTGGAATAACTGAATAAAAGAAAGAATGAATAATAATGTATTTAGTGATATAGCATTTGTATGTGTAGGGGGTGAACTTAAGCAGAATACTTCTCTTCTTGATTTACATCATCTTTGAAATAAAGTGAAGTGTACATGTAAAATTTTTAAAGTATTATTTGGATTCATTGCAACAGGACAGTGTGGCTGTTAAACAAAACTGCAGTTAGTATGAAATATCCCTGATCTTTTTCCTCTGTCCCATGCCAGTTTATATAGCAACATAACATTCCTGACACTCTCCAAAAACCACCAACTGCTTTTCCGGAGTCACATTTTTTTATAGGCCAAAGTACTTTTTTAGTGGCCACTCATCTTACTTTTATTTTATTCTTACAACTGAAACAGGTGATGACATTTTTCATCTTTTCTGCAGATTACCACATGTATTAGTTTCCTATTCTTGCTGTACCAAATTACTACAACTTTAGTGACTTAACATGACATCAATTTATTACCTTACATTTCTGGAGGGGAGAAGTCCAAAATGGGTCTCATTTGGAACTAAAATCAAGATGTCAATAGGGCTGCATTCCTTCTAGAGGCTCTATGGGAAAATCTGTTCCCAGCCTTTGCCAATTTCTAGAGGTTGCCAGCATTCCTTGGCTCATGGTCTGTTGATTCCTCCCCTTCTCTGACTCTGACCCTCCTGCCTCCCTATATAAGGATCCTTTTGATTACATTGGCTCATCCAGATAATCCAGCATAATCTCCCCATCTCAAGATCCTTAATCAACTTTGCAAAGTCCCTTTCGCCATATAAGGTAACATGCTCATAGGTTTCAGGAATCCTTTAGTGGAGCCAATATTCTACTTATTACACTGTACTCTTCAGACAGGAAACAGACCTAAACTGTTCTCTCATCAAATAGACTCAGTGAAAGACTTAGAAATCATCCAGTTCAATTCTCTCCTCTTACAAATGAAAGGACAGACTTGTCCAGGGAAGACGTGACTTGTCCAAGTTCACAGAGAGACTGAGTGATCACTGAGGTCCCTGACTCTAGGCCAGACTTTTCTCAGCACAACATTGTCCTAAGGGTGAACGAGCACAAAGGGATAAGTTTATGAGCAAGTACAAGCAGGCACCTCAGTGGCTTTGCGTTTGGTGAGGTAATATAAATAGCAAACTCTTCCAATTAGAAATATTAGTTGTTATGACCAGAAGGAAGAGTTAGGAGTCTTCCGTATCCTGGGCTATTGAAATAAAATAGATTTTACCCCAAGAATCATTCCATATTGTGCCTTGCTCTAAGCTAATTTTTTAGCAACTTGATGAGAATCCTATTCATACTTGAATTTGCTCCATTTTGTATGTAGCCTTTTATATTTTAAGACATATATTGCTCTGATTTTTGGGTTGGTTGGTTGGTCGCCATCTGTTTGGAACATCTGTGATGGGCTGCCCGTGGCATAGGCCTATGATCTTGGGCTCAATCAGTAAAGAACAGCAGAGTAGGATTACTTTGGTTGTAAGCTCATTGCTTTGCACGTCCCAGAGAAATAGAAGAGGAGGTTGTTCTTGTGCCGGCCAGTAGGGAAGCAGGGTCACTGCTGAGCATACTGAGGCCTGGTGGACCATCCAGAACAGTACATTTATATGAAATACATGGCAGAGAAGGAGACTGGCCAGGAGCCGCAGTTTGTTTGCACGCATGTTTCACACCTGACTTAGTCGATTTTTTGGACTATCTTTTGATAAGTTGCAGTGACTGGCAAGGGTTTATGTCCACTAGTGTACATGGGAGAGTTCCGTTGTCTTCAAATCATAGTCTTAATAGAGGTTCTTTCCACAAGTGACACAAAAAGAATGAATGGACACTAAAAAAGAAAAAAAAGGCTTTTAGCACTCTATCTTTTTGAAATACCTCTTTTTTAAACTTTATTGAGGACTATTTGACAAAAATAATTATATATATTTAAAGTAATCAACTTGGATGATTTACTATGCATATACTTTGTGGAATGATTACCAAGACCCAGATACTTAACACAACCATTACCTCACATAATTAATTCTTTTTTTTTTTTTTTTTTTTGTGGTAAGAAGGGCTTAAGATCTACTCTCAGTAACTTTCAAATATACAATACCATATCATTAACTGGAGTCATCATGCTGTATATTAGATCCTCAGAACTTTTCTTCTTATAACTGAAAATTTGTGCCCTTTAGCCCATATCACCCCGTTTCCCTCTCTCTCCAGCTCCTGGAAACAACCATACTATTCTCTGTTGCTATGAGATTGGTTTTTTTTTTTTTAAGATTCTACATATAAATGAGATCATATAGTGTTTGCTCTTCTCTGTCTGGCTTATTTGACTTAGCACAATGCCCTTCAGGATCATCCAGATTCTCACAAATGGCAGGATTTCTTTCTTTTTTAATGGCTGAATAATACTCCATTATTATATACATACTTTTTTTAGTCCATTCATCTGTTGAAGGACATTTAGGCTATTTTCATGTCTTGGGCATTGTGAATAATGCTTCAGTGGACATGGGTGTGTAGACATCTCTTTGAGATACTGATTTAAATTCCTTTGGATACTCATCCAGGAGTAGGATTTCTAGATTATATGGTAATTAATCTTTAAAATTTGAGGAACTGCCGTACTGTTTTCCAGTGGCTGCACCAAAGTAAATTCTCACCAACAGTGTACAAAGGATTCCCTTTTTCTCCACATCCTTACCAACATTTGCTGTCTCTTATCTTTCTGATAGTAGCCATCCTAGCAGGTGTGAGGTGATATCTCTTTGTGGTTTTGATTTACATTTCCCTGGTGGTTAGCGATGTTGAACAGCTTTTCATATACCTATTGGTCATTTGTATCTCTTCTTTGGAAAAATGTCTATTCGGGTCATTTACCAATTTTTTAATCTTGAAACCAGAGTTCAAAAGAGGCATTAGCTGGGTTGGATGCTTTTAGAATTACTAAATATAGATCACTGAGATAAACAAATTCAGTGTGGATTTTTTTGGTGTGTAGAAGGTAAGATGTTATCTTTAGCCATTTGGAAACGTGGACAGGCATCAACATCTGTTTACCTTAGAAAGACACTGTTTTTGAGTAAAGGCAAGTTCATCTATATTAGCGTCCCAGTACTTTAATACAGTGGTCTTACATGAGCTCATGCAGCGGTTGTTAAAATCAAACAATGTCGAAGTTTTCTCAGATTTCATGAAAAAAAAATGAAGCTAATGGATAGAATAATACATTTTTCTCCCACGTACATCTTTTGTGTCTGATACTACTTGTCTAATATCATATAATCATGTATCTATATAATTTTAATTTTTAAAAACTCGGTATCATGGGTAGGCTACATTTTTGCCATTTCATGGTATTCCACAAAGAGTATTGACAAATAGAAATGGCAAGCAATAGAATATATTGGAGTATATGAGGAAGCCATTTGTTGTAAACCTAATTTGGCCTGACTTTGTTTTTTCAAAAGGGCCTGACTGTGGCCATTGAGCACGCATTGTATATCTGCCTTAAACATTTCCTATGGCAAGAACAGATGGCCTTAAGATAAACGTGCAACTTCCCCCCACATTGGCATTTCCTTAAGGATAAGCACCTTTCCTTAGGCTAGGAACTGATTGCTGCACTCACCTTTGACCACCCAGCTCACCTGTGACCACCCAGCTCGAGACAGCAGACCTGCCACCCTGCTGTGTCCACCTAGACAGCAGATCTACCTGCTGTGTCCGTCAATCGCTGTGCCGACAGAGCAGTCTCATGACTATTGTAAAAGGGACATTTCAATCATATGTGAAACATCCTGTTTGGGGGTATATAACCACTCTGTACACCCCACTTCTTTGTTGTTCTTTCTTCCTTTGGGAAGAAAGGCCCCGGGCCATGGTCCTCACATTTTAGCTCAGAATAAACTCACCCAAATTTTCATTTATAGATTGGTTATGGATTATTTTCGTCAACAGTATCATGACTTTCAGTCCCTCTATTGCTTTATGGATTTTAGAATTTAACTTGATAGCCCCAGCCTAGATCTTTCTTTTGATCTATAGGCCTAAATATCCAACTACCTAGTGGACACAGTTGCTTAAACATTTCTGAGGACCCTCAAACACGATGATTCTGAAATGGAAACCTCCTAAACCCACCTGTCATCTTGTTTCCCCACTATCCACCCAGCTTCCCAAGCTTGAAATGAGAGACGTCCTTGAGCCCTTCTTCCCTAGTATTTCATGGGTCACCAAGTTGTGTCAAATTTACTCCTTCGGTGTCTCTGTAGTTCATCTCTTAACATTGTTGATTTTATTACCTTGGTTCTAGTTTCCTTCCTGAGAATGAGATACTAAAGCAACTTTCTAATCTCTCCCTGGAGTCCTGCCCCTTACATTGTTTCTCTGTGCCACAATCCAGAATGATTTTTCAAGTACACAAATGCGATCATTATCCCACTCTGCTGGAAAAGAATTCAATGGCCTCAGGATAAAAATCCAACCTCCTTAGCGTGGCCTACAACACCATCCCTGAATAGTGAACATTCTCCACACCCTTTGAAATTAATGCCATATATGAGTTTTTTCATTTAATTCTTCAATGAAATGGTTGCCATTATTAGTCCCATTTTATAGAAAATGAAGGTAAAACCTAGAGAAGTCCAATAAATTGCCTAAAATGACACAAACAGTAAGTGACCAGACCATAATTATATTCTAGGTGTGTTAATTCCCATTTTCTCTGCTTTTAACTACTATATTGAACATTAGGAAGACAGGTGTTTAATGCCTCTAATTGCAATTACAATGTAATTCTTTAAGAAATTCCTTCATATTTATAAAATCTCAAAATAAAATCTTGAAAACTAAAAAGAATATTGAATTATTTTATAAGATGAGAGATTGGTCCAGATAAATGGCAGAATGAACACATAAGTTTACCTCTGCTTCTTCTCCAAGTCTCACTAGGATCACAGCAAAGCAAGTTTTTAAAAGACATGAATTTACAAAGACATAGAGTCATACATTCACATCAGACAACTCATTTCAAAAACTCTAGAAGCAGGAATTTGGAAGAACTAGAAAGAACTGACTTAACTGACTTCAAAAACATGAAATACAAGCCTGTGGTGTGGAAAGCCGATAAAAAGCAGACTGATTCATCCCACAGAACCGGAGAGAGGCTCAGGAAGTGGGGCCTCAGGTATCTGGAAAAGTAGGAGGTGTAGGATGAGGCTAAAAACAGATGGAATGGCTGCAAACCTTTGTTTATATTAACAGTTAGGCCTCTATGTCCTCTTCCTCGGGGCAACTGCCACTCCCTATTCTGGCCAATGGTTTGAGCTTTACGGTGTAGAAAGGATGAATCATGTAAGCTCTCAAATTGGAGAGGCTTTACACAACTGAGGGTAGCACGGAGGCATTTTACTGAAAACAGAGACTCCTTAGGTGGGAATTTGCATACCGGAAGTGAGATCTCCAACACCCAGGCTCTCTCAGTGTCCTGAACACTAACAATGAAGCCTGTAACCATCTCCCTAATCCCAAACCACTAGACCAGAAGATTCTTATTTGGGAAATACGTTTCCCAAAGGTGACGTGCTGCAGGGACTACTTTTTGTGATCTTTCAAAAAGACAGTTGTGTCCCTAGGTCATCTTGTAGTGAATCACCAGTCAACAAGTCTCCAGAGAGGCATTTAATTTCTAATCAGGTACCCACAAATCGCTAGACGTTTGAGGAAAGACTCAACAATGAGCTGAATAGGGAAAAAAAGTGACTCATCCTTTTAATACTCTCAGAAATATGAAAGAAGAAAACGTGTCCATAATAATAACACACTGCTTTAAAGAGAAAGATCTTGTATATTAATGTGATAGCAGAAATTAAAAATTCAATGGAAGGCTTGAAAATAAAATTGAGAAAATATTTCAGAATATATCTCCCAAAAGTGGTGAGAAAAGACAAGAAAATTAAAGGATGATTTGAGGATTTCCAAAAAGAGAGACCAGAGGAAATAAAGAAAAAAATTATTAAAGACCTATTCTAAAAATATTTCCCAGACTGTAGCAATTAAGTTTCAAGAAAAGGCCGAATGATAGGACAGTAAAGTGGGTGACGAAGAAACAAAAACTAAAACCAAAACAAGGCATATCATCATAAAAATTTTAGAACACTAGAGATAAAGAGAAAATTCCATAAGACTCTGGGGGTGGTAGGGGGAGGTGTGAATAGGTTACATACAAATGGTTGGGAATCAGAATAAGATTAGATTCCTGAAAACATATGGGAGGCTAGAGACAACGGAGTTACAGAGCAGAATTCTATATTCAACAAAGCATAAGGTAGAAGAAAGACATTTTTGGACCTGAAAATTCTTAGAAATTTTAGGTCCCAAGCATCCTTTTCAGGAAGCTCCTGAAGGATTTACTTCCCTAAAGATAGGACGTCATCCAAGAGAGAAGAAGGCAAGATGTCCTGGAAACAATGTTTATAACATAGGAACCAGGTGAAGGCAATTCCCAGGATGACCCAGAAGAAGGGTCTTAGGGCAAGTAACGTGTGGCATGCCTCTGGAGCAACCAGTCCAGTTCAGAGCAGGACAGAAGCCTCCAGCAGGGATGTCTGCAAGAAAAAAAGGGCAACACTGATGGGTTTTCTATTGTGCTGGAATTCAGGTTTGTCAGATTTAGGAAATGAATTTATGAGAGTTATACAGTAAACCAAATAATTGGACTAAATGAGGAAATTATTAATTTGAGGGAGCAAAGTATTACTGAAGAAAAGAAATGAAACTATAATACACTATATGGATCTCCTTTGCATTATTTTCGTGTGGTCATAAAATGTAAAGAATAAATGTTGATTAAACCGAAAAGGGTGATATAGCTGTTTCAGAAGAATAGGAAAGATGAGTTTATGTTTGTGTGTGAGAGGGTGAGGGCGTGGCTATGAGAGTTAAAGTCTCATTCACAGACTAGGAATCAATAGATAGGCTTTAAGTTTAAAAAGTCATAAAAGAGCAAAGAAGCTATTTAGAAATATGGAATAAACCATGTTAACAGTCAAATAAACAGTCAAAAATATTACAAGTGGTTGTTTCTGGCCAGTTGGAATTGGAAAAGAAGACAGATGGGCCAAGTATCTGCTTTTTTGTGCATTATTTTAATTAATAAGAATGAAATCAAATCGAAAAGGAAAAAGTACTGTCTTAAAATCTAATATTTTGACAAACACTTTGTTATATAATTCTTATGGAATTATGATATTCTGACTTCTTCTGCCAAACATCTAAATGATGAAGCATCTGAAAGTAATTCCAGAGTAGTAAAGTAGAAAAGCTACAAAGTTTCCTGTTCCTTTCTTACAAATTATTTGAGAAACCGTGTAGTCTATTTGAAAGTATTTCATGCTATCTAAATATATTCAGAAGGACATTCAAGAAATATTTTTGAATAAAAAGTTGAGCATGAGCAGTAAATGTTCCAACTTTTTTAAATAATGAGGTTGTATGTTTTTCAACTATAAAAGTTATAGATCATGTGCTGTCTGTTCAATGCTACTTGAACAGGGTCTGGCCATACATATGGGAGATGCTTGCTAAGTATTTGGATGGAATTGAAATTTTTGAGCGCCCTGGAGACCTGATTGAGCCAAGAATTAAGGGAGGGGGTGCTCTCAGTTGACTTACTACAATTTGATTTCTCTCTCTTCTGTTGGAATGAAAATGAAATTCACAAATTCCTTGAGGCTTTTACTAGGAGTGAAATTCCAAGCTTTTATGATTCTTGTCTGTAAAGGAAGTTACTGGACTCCATGCCTCAGGTTAACTGACCTACATCTGGATTCGAGATGGAGTCACGGTTTTCCTCATAGTCTATAAATCACACATCCAAAATGAAACCTCTTTTAATCTACTCCGGCCCCAGGCACTTGTCAGGATTTTGTTAGCAAGTGAAGAAGGTATCAAATAAAAAGACTTTTTAATTTAGGGAAGATTTTTGTTTTTCTGTTTCCTTATTCTTATTTTATATTTAAATTAATTTTGTTTTCGTGCAATTAAGTCTTCCTTTTCATATATTAATCAGTAATGCTAATAATAACATTTTCTCCTTTTAAGTAGTCTTTTCCTACTTATTTTTAAGGTAATACTTAACCAACACATACGATTGTTTATTGGAAAAATGTGGTGGAAAAGACCACCGAAAATATTATAACAGCTTCTAGAATGCTCACCATGTACCATGTATTGTTCTAAATATTTTACTTATAAAAACTCACTTAATCCTCTTGTATTAGTTTTCTATTGCTACTGTGACAAAATACCACAAATTTAGTAGATCAAAACAATACAAATTTATTATCTTACAGCTCTCTAGTTGAAAAAGTTCAACATCATCTCACTGGGCTAAAGTCAAGGTGTGTGCAGGCTGTGTTTTCTTTCTGGAGGCCCTAGGAAAGAACACTTCCTTGTCTTGTCCAGCTTCCAGAGGCTACCCACATTCCTTGGCTCATGGCCCCTTCCTCCATCTTCAAATCCGACAACACAGCATCTCTCTGACACTGCTTCTGTTGTTACATCTCTTTCTCTGACTCCCTTCTTTTACCTCCCTCTTCCACTTGTAAGGACACTTATGATTATATTGGGCCCAGCTAGATAACCCCATATAATCTCCCTATTTTAAGGTCAGTTGATTAGCGACCTTAATTCCATCTGCAGCTTAATTCCCCTTTGCAATATAAGGTAACATACAATTTCTGGAGGTTAAAACATGGACGTTATGGGCATATTATTTGCCTATTCACCTCTCAACAACGCTATACTACTTACAGGTAATATTATTATTATCACCCTCACTTTACAGGTAAAACATAGAGAAACTGTGTAAATTTCCTGAGGTCACAAAACTGAGATTTGAACCTAGGCAGTCTGGTTCAGGGGCCCTTTTCCTTAAAAACTATGTTTATAACAAGATAACTCATCAACATGTTGTTGTACTTTTTACCTTACTGTCTTTTTTGTTGCTTTTTCCCATAATTCTTAGGTTATAGGCATAATTTTATAGCCTTTTTTCCTTATACTTTTGCTACTGAACATTGCGACATGAACTTTCCCCTGCATCTTTAAAACGTCTGTATGGCATCCCATTTCAGCCTCAGGGTCTTTGCACATGCTGCTTCTGCTGACTGTAGTGCTGTTCCACATATCCAAGTGGTTTACTCTCTCTTATTTCTCTGTGCAATGTCATAGCATCAAGGAGGACTTCCTTGGCCACTATTTCTAAAGGACCACCCTATTACTCTTGATCCCCACTTCTGTTTTATTTTCTTCATGGCATTTATCACTACTCGATTTCATGTAATATATATATATATGTATATATATATATATATATTTATTTATTACTTTTTTCCCCTACCAGAATCTAATCTCCATGAGGACAGGTATTTTATTCTGATCATTGATGGAGGCATTCAATAAGTATTTCTTGAGTGAATGAATGGACAGAAGAAATTTTAAAATTAAGGAAAATCATTCACAATGCCACTACCCTAACAAATATCAGCTGTCCTCATGTTCTATTCATTGCCTATTTGTAAATGTAAACTTATGTATTTAATTACAGCATAGAGGCAATTATATGTGTGTGTATACATATTTAACTAAATATTAAATCTTACACATTTTCCATTCTGCTCTATGGTTTTCAGAACTATTAGTTTTGATGATTGTATGAAAAATAATATTAAATTGATGAATATAATTAATTAACTATTCTTCTATTCGCTGTCATTTAGATTATACCTTGCTCTTTTATTAACCAGATGTTTAATCTTTCAAAGGTAACTTCACCTCTTTGAGCTGATTTCCTCATTAGGAAAAGGACATCTAGATTATTACTGTTAAATATAACGTAAGCAAGTACCCAGATAACGCCTGACAAATAATTGTTACTCAATAAGTTATTAGTTTCGTTTGTTTTGTTCCATTTCCCGTATATTGCTATTACAAAAGAATGCTTCATTGAACATTTGTTGTTATCGATATTTTTGTGTTACTTACTTTAGGATAAATACCCAGGAGTGATATTACTGTATGGGAATGATTCAAAATATTTGTTAAATTAGTAAAATTGAATCAATTTAGGATAAATCTCCACAGCTTGGTTTTAAGTATGAATTTCCCTGGAGACAGATAAGTGATAGATATTATTCTTTGTATTGTATTTTAATTAGAGTGTAAAGTTTTTATTATTTCAGAAATATTTTCCTCTATTCTCAGTAATATTTTAAATCTTTCAAGGTGTAAAACTTTCCTTTGTGCCTTGAAACAGTCAGAATTTTGTTTAAAACTGGGAAGTGATGATCTCAGCCCTCTAGGCTGAGCAGACTGCTCATTTACGCGAGCTCTGATTCTCCTTTGAATTTCTTACAATTGGTGCCCAAATTATTTCCTCCTAAGTTTTTTTTTTTTTAATTTGACAAATCTTCCTAATTTAACAGTTGCTCTTAAAAATAGATTCATCACCAGTTTGTTGCTATGGCTGTCTATATCTTTCCTGGTCTTAATTTAGTCACAGCATCTGTGCAAAACGGTATGAAAGTTTATTACGCCGCCATCCAGAGGGAATGCTTGATTCCTCACATTTATATTCCCTTGAACATAAAAGCCAGATAAAAAGAAAATCGAGCTTCATGCCCTGGGGAACTGAACAGGTTGTTTACCATGGTTACTAGAGAATGCCCTCCCCTGCCTCCTCTTCTTGAATTATAAATATATTTTCATGGATTGTGGTTCTGAGTGATCAGATATTTTTCTTTTAAATTACATTTGTTGAGATGACTTGGACTGGGGGAAAATACTATTGGGTTGGCAGAATAGCTGAATGGTTAAGAAAGCCAGCTTTGGAGGCCTGCAGACCTGGGTAGGTCATTAGCAGCCACACTTCTGTGATGTGAACCAGTTGCTTTGTCTCTATTCATCAGATTCCTGAGCTGTCAGTGGGGATAATAAACAGTAGCTCAGAGTTTGTGTAAGGAGTAAGAGAATTAATGTATGCAAAGTGCATGCAGCTATGATAATAGTTAAAGTAGAAATAAAATGAGCTGTACATGCAAAACTGTGTACATCTTAGTTACTGCTACAAGCTTTAACAGGTGTGCCTGGTCCTCCCATAGCAGCGCTTCCTATTCCATTAAAGGTTTGCATGTTTTATCCAATTCAGGGGCATCACTCAGTGGGGGCTTTAACTTCTACATTGAATTAGAAAGTCTTAAAAGGCTTGTTCTTCCTATTTTGACATAATAAAGAGGACTCTAGTGTAGTTACATTGATAATTATATAGAAACAAAGGCAGACTTCACATGACCAAGATGATTTAATCATGGCAGCATTAGAATTCAAGCTAAGGAGAGGGGGCTAGTTAAGGTATAAGGAAGGGCTTTCCATATGTGGCAGACCACATATTCAGGCCACATTACCACATTGTGGTAATCTCATACCACAAACCAAAAGGTTGAAGAAATGTGAGTTTGTAGAACAGAAAGAAATTTCTATTATGAGTTTCCATTGCCACTGAGACCGTGGTACTTAGTTTCATTCGATTTGGGGTGCCCCTGTCTTTTCCCGCAGATTTGTACCCAAATTCTTGGGGTGGGAATGGCGGTGGATGATGCTGTGCCAAGGATTGCCATCTACAGATGCTGACATTTGTGAGACGTCCTTATTCAATTCTCATTGTCTGTCATCAGTCTTTGCAGGTTGCTGTTTGTCACATGTTCCTACCTGAAGGACTTCTTAGGTTCCTAAGATCTCTCTGCTCCCTCTCAAGTACCAGAGAATTTAATCTGCAGCTCTAGTTCCATGCCAGGCCACCAGACCCTCTGTGGGACTGCCTCGGACCCTGACAACCTCCCTGCCACTCCTGGCTGCCCTGGATTTCTCAGCCGCTCTCATCCCCACTGGGACAAGGACACTCTGTGAAGTTCCTCGGCCAAGGTTTGCTGACACAGCACCCAATCTTTATCCTCCGGGTCTGTGTCTCCCAGGGCTCTGGGCCCCCCTCTTAGAGTCTTCAATCCCATTTGGGGGTGCTATCATTTCCTTGTCAAGCTTCTTTTTTCTAGAGACCCACAAGTTCTACACAAATCTTGCTTCCTTTCAGATTCTTTCATCCTAACCTAACCCAGAGAATCTTAACTAGATTCCAGAATGGGAAAGTTTTTCCTGTCTCATCGCATATTCTTCCAAATCCATGGTTTATGCTTTAGATTTCTCTTGAAGTCTTTGAAACACAGAAATTATAAGATAACAGAAAATGTTGGATAGCAATTTGTCGGATATCAGGAAATAAATAGAAATTAAAACTGAAAACTTTCAAAGGTAAAAGTCACATCAAATACAATAAAAAATATTTATAAAAATCATAACCAAGTTCATATTCGGGAACATGGTACACATTTTAGAGGAGCTCATCCAAAATGAAATAGAAAAGAAGATACAAAAACAATTACTTCTTGTTCTTCTCCCAAACTCAATGCCAGAGATGCCTTGGAAGAGGCAAGGAAGTGTATGGACCTGAATGTTTAGCATTAAAAACTGGAATTCCTCTGGGGAGACAGAAAGTGGTTGTTTCTTTATGAGGGAGAAAACAGCAGCTGTGTTAGAGGAGGCATCAGCTCCTGGGGAGAGAGCTGGGGAGCTTTCAAGTTGTGCTTTCTTCCCGCTCCCACCCTATGTTTGAAGACCTTTGCCTTCCTCCAGCAGCGGATTTTAAAAAATGACAAAAACAAAAACAAATGCAAAAACAAAAGTCCCCAGCAGTGCCAGCCTAGTGCAGGCAGGTGCATAGACAATATCAGGGCCATGTCGGTGCTCACTGTGTTGATGAAGAAACAACAGACAGTGGAATGGTGGGTGGTGCCGGGCATTTTATCACTCTACCTCAGTTCAAACTTGAGGGCCAGGGAATTAAATGAAGACAGAAGACCTCTCGATGGGGACAGAGCATAGAAGCTGTACACAAAATAATGGGCAGCCAAGGTGTGGTCTTCCACTTTGGCAGATGTCGCTTTCTTCTTCTTCTTTTTTTTAATTTTTATTTTTGTCAGATGTACATCATATTTCAAATTCTGGATACATTACATCATGTTCACCACCCGAGCACTAATTATAGTGCATCCCCTCACATGTGACCCTAATCAACCCCTTTTACCCTCTCCCCTCCCCCCTTCTCCAATGGTAACCACCAGTCCAATCTCCAATGCTATGGTTTTTTTTTTTTGTCGTCTTTATCTTCTACTTATGAGTGAGATCATTTGGTATTTGACTTTCTCCCTCTGACTTATTTCACTCAGCATAATACCCTCAAGGTCCATCCATGTTGTCACAAATGGCCGGATTTCCTCACTTCTTATGGCTGAGTAGTAGTCCATCGTGTATAAATACCACACCTTCTTTATCCATTCGTCCCTTGATGGACACCTAGGTTGCTTCCAAGTCTTGGCTATTGTGTATAATGCCGCAATGAACATAGAGGTGCAGGTATCTTTATGCCTTTGTGTTTTCAAGTTCTTTGGATAAATACCCAGCAGTGGAATAGCTGGATCATATGGTAGATCTATCCTTAATTTTCTGAGGATACTCCAAACTGCTTTCCAGAGTGGCTGCACCACTTTGCACTGCCACCAGCAGTGAACAAGGGTTCCCTTCTCTCCATACCCTCTCCAACATTTGTTGTTTCCTGTCTTGTTAATTATAGCCATTCTGACCGGAGTGAGGTGATCCCTCATTGTAGTTTTGATTTGCATTTCCCTGATAGCTAATGATGTTGAGCATCTTTTCAAATGCCTGTTGGCCATCGGTATATCTTCTTTGGAGAAATCTCTGTTCAGATCTTTTGCCCATTTTCTAATTGGATTGTTGGTTTTTTTGTTGTTGAGCTGTATTAGTTCTTGTATATTTTGGATATTAACCCCTTATCTGATATGTGGTTTGCAAATATCTTCTCCCAATTGTTAGGTTGTCTTTTCGTTTTGTTGATGGTTTCCTTTGCTGTGCAGAAGATTTTTAGTTTGATGTAGTACCATTTGTTCATTTTTTCTTTTGTTTCCCTTGCCTGGTCAGACATGGGACTTGAAAATATGCTGCTCAGACCAATGTCACAGAGCGTACTGCCTATGTTTTCTTCTAGAAGTCTCATGGTTTCGGGTCTTACATTCAAGTCTTTAATCCATTTTGAGTTGATTTTTGTGCATGGTGTAAGGGAATGGTCTGTTTTCATTCTTTTGCATGTGGCTGTCCAGTTTTCCCAACATCATTTATTGAAGAGACTCTCCTTTCTCGATTGTATGCTCTCGGCTCCCTTGTCGAATATTAGCTGTCCATAAACGTGTGGGTTTACTTCTAGGCTCTCAATTTTGTTCCATTGATCTGTGTGTCTGTTTTTGTGCCAGTACCATGCTGTTTTGGTTACTATGGCTTTGTAGTATAATTTGAAATCGGGGAGTGTGATACCTCCAGCTTTGTTCTTTTTTCTCAGGAATCCTTTGGCTATTCGGGGTCTTTTGTTGTTCCATATAAATTTTAGGATTCTTTGTTCTATTTCTCTAAAAAATGTTGTTGGAACTTTGATAGGGATTGCGTTGAATCTATAGATTGCTTTAGGAAGTATAGACATTTTAACAATGTTAATTCTTCCAATCCAAGAGCACGGAATATCTTTCCATTTCTTTGCGTCATCTTCGATTTCTTTCAACAATGTCTTATAGTTTTCAGTGTACAGGTCTTTCACCTCTTTTGTTAAGTATATTCCTAGGTATTTTATTCTTTTTGCTGCAATTGTAAGTGGGACTGTATTCTTAATTTCTCTTTCTGCTACTTCATTGTTAGTATATAGAAACGCAACCTATTTTTGTACATTGATTTTGTATCCCGCAACTTGACTGTAATCCTTTATTATTTCTAAAAGTTTTTTAGTGGATTCTTTAGGGTTTTCTAGATATAAAATCACGTCGTCTGCAAAGAGTGACAGTTTCACGTCTTCTTTTCCAATGTAGATCCCTTTTATTTCTTTTTCTTGCCTGATTGCTCTGGCTAGGACTTCCAATACTATGTTAAATAAGAGTGGTGACAGTGGGCATCCTTGTCTGGTTCCTGTTCTTAGAGGGATAGCTTTCAGTTTTTCTCCATTGAGAATCATATTTGCTGTGGGTTTGTCATATATGGCCTTTATTATGTTGGGGCATTTTCCTTCTATACCCATTTTATTTAGAGTTTTTATCATAAATGGATGCTGTTTCTTGTCAAATGCTTTCTCTGCATCTATTGAGATGATCATGTGATTTTTATTCTTCATTTTGTTAATATGGTGTATCACGTTGATAGATTTGCAGATGTTGAACCATCCCTGCATCTCCGGAATGAAACCCACTTGATCAAGATGTATGATCTTTTTAAGGTATTGTTATATTCGATTTGCTAGTATTCTGTTGAGGATTTTTGCATTGATGTTCATCAGTGATATTGGCCTGTAATTTTCTTTTTTTGTGTTGCCCTTCTCTGGTTTTGGTATCAGGATAAAGTTTGCTTCATAGAAGGAGTTAGGAAGCCTCCCCTCCTCTTCAATTTTTTGAAAGAGTTTGAGAAGGATAGGTATTAGGTCTTCTTTGAATGTTTGGTCGAATTTACCAGGGAAGCCATCTGGAGCTGGACTTTTATTTTTTGGGAGGTTTTTAATTGCTGTTTTGATCTCCTTACTGGTGATCGGTCTATTCAAATTTTCTACATCTTCTTGGTCCAGTTTTGGAAGGTTGTATGTTTCTAAGAATTTATCCATTTCCTCTAGATTATCCAATTTGTTGGCGTATAGCTTTTCATAGTATTCTCTTATTATCTTTTGTATTTCTGAGGTGTCCTCTGTAATCTCTCCTCTTTCATTTCTGATTTTATTTATTTGAGCCTTCTCTCTTTTTTTCTTGGTGAGTCTAGCTAAGGGTTTGTCAATTTTGTTTATCTTTTCGAAGAACCAGCTCTTGGTTTCATTAATTTTTTCTATTGTTTTTTTAGTCTCTATTTCGTTTATTTCTACTCTGATTTTTATTATCTCCTTCCTTCTGCAGATTTTGGGCTTTGTTTGTTGTTCTTTTTCCAGTACCTTTAGGTGCACTTTTAGATTGTCTATTTGGGATTTTTCTTCTTTGTTGAGGTAGGCCTGAATTGCTATATAAACTTTCCTCATAGAACCGCTTTTGCTGTGTCCCACAGATTTTGGCATGTCTTGTTTTCATTGTCATTGGTCTCCAGGAATTTTTTTATTCATTCTTTGATTTCTTCATTGACCCAATCATTGTTCAGTAGCATTTTCTTCAATCTCCACATTTTTATGGTTTTTCTGGTTTTCTTTCTGTAGTTGATTTCCAGTTTCATACCTTTGTGGTCAGAAAAGATGCATGGTATTATTTCGATCTTCTTAACTTTATTGAGACTTGTTTTGTGGCCTAATATGTGATCAATCCTGGAGAATGTTCCATGGGCATTTGAAAAGAATGTGTATTCTGTGGTTTTTGGATGGAATGTTCTGTATATATCTACTAAGTCCATCTGGTCTAATGTGTCCTTTAAGGCGAGTGTTTCCTTATTGATCTTCTGTTTGTATGATCTATCCATTGGTGTAAGTGGAGTGTTAAAGTCCCCTACTATTACTGTGTTACTGTCTATTTCTCCTCTTATGCCTGTTAATAATTGCTTTATATATTTAGGTGCTTCTATGTTGGGTGCGTAGATATTTACAAGTGTTATATTTTCTTGTTGGATTGTTCCCTTTATCATTATGTAGTGCCCGTCTTTGTCTCTTATTACAGTTTTTGATTTAAAGTCTATTTTGTCTGATATAAGTATTGCTACCCCTGCTTTCTTTTCTTTGCTATTTGCATGGAATATCTTTTCCCATCCTTTCACTTTCAGTTTGTGAGTGTCTGTAGGTCTGAAGTGTGTCTCTTGTATGCAGCATATACATGGATGTTGTTTTTTTATCCAATTTGCCACCCTATGGCATTTGATTGGAGCATTTAATCCATTGAAATTTAAAGTAGCTATTGATAAATATGTATTTATTGCCATTTTGTCACTTTTTCTTTTTTTGGGGTTTTTAGTAGTTCTTCTCAGTTCCTTTCTTTTTCTCTTGCTCTCTTCACTTGTGGTTTGATGGCAATCTTTAGTAATATGTTTGATTTCTTTTGTCTTACTTTTTTTCCTGCTTGTTATAGGTTTCTGGTTTGTGGTTACCATGAGGATCCTATTTAATATACTATGCATATAACAGTCTATTGACCTCTTTCTAAAAGCTCTACTTTTTCACTTGCCTCCTCCCACGTTATATGTTTTTCACATCATATACAGTCTTTTGTTTAGTGTGTGTATATCCATTACCTCTCATCATTGACATAGGTAATTTTAGTACATTTGTCTTTTAACCTTCGTAGTACCTTCACAGGTAGTTGATCTGCTGCCTTTACTATACTTTTACCTTACAAGTGATTTTATTGCCTGTTTTATCTTGTTGTTGCTTTGGGTTTTTTTTGACAATTTTTTTCTTTTATCTCTATTTGTGGTCATTGCTTTCCCACTTAAATAAGTCCCTTCAGCATTTCTTGTAGAACTGGTTTCTTGGTGGTAAACTCCTTTAATGTTTGCTTGTCTGGGAAGCTCTTTATCTCTCCTTCCATTCTGAATGACAGCCTTGATGGATACAGTATTCTTGGTTGTAGGTTTTTTCCTTTTAGCAGTTCAAATATGTCATGCCATTTTCTTCTCGCCTGTAGGGTCTCGACTGAGAAGTCCGCTGACAGCCTGATGGGCTTCCCTTTATATGTCACTTGTGGCCTTTCTCTTGCTGCTTTTAGGATTCTCTCTTTGTCTTTAATTTTAGACATTTTGATTATAATATGTCTTGGTGTGGGCCTCTTTGGGCTTCTCTTGTTTGGAGCTCTCTGTGCTTCCTGAACTTGGATGTCTGTTTCCTTCCTCAGGTGAGGAAAATTTTCCTCCATTATTTCCACAAATAAATTTTCTGCCCCTTTGTCTCTGTCTTCTCCTTCTGGGACCTCTATAATCTGAATGTTAGCATGCTTGATATTGTCCCAGAGTTCCCTTACACTGTTCTCATTCTAATTCTTTTTTCTCTTTTCTGTTCTGCTTGGGTGATTTCCTCTAATCTTTTGTCTAGTTCGCTGATCCGTTCTTCTGCTTCCTCTACTCTGCTATTGAGTCCCTCTAGTGAATTTCTCATTTTGAGTATTGTATTCTTCATTTCTGATTAGTTCTTTTTTATATCTTCCAATTCTTTGCTGATGTGCTAACTGTGTTCATCCATTCTTCTCTGCATATCTCTGAGCATCCTCATTATATTTTGTTTGAATTCTTTGTCAAGGAGGTCGCTAGATTCTGTTTCACTTAGTTCTTTTTCTGGTGTTTTGTAGTGTTCCCTTGCTTGGAAAGTATCCCTTTGCCTCCTCATTATGCCTCTTTCCCTGTGCTATTTTCTTTGTACTAGGTGAGTCGGCTATGTCTCCTGATCTTGGAGAAGTGGCCTTATGTATGAGATGCCTTATGAGGTGCAGCAGTGTGCTTCCCTCTCGTCACCAGACCATAAGAACAAGGAGTGACCCCTTTGTGGGCTACCTGTGTTCTTCTGCTGTGGCAGGGTTGCTCCCACTGCAGGTACCCAGGGAGTCTGATCTCTCCTTCCCTGGCCAGCTGTTTATAAATCCGGTTTGGAGGGGCCTCAGCACTGTTGGCTACAAAGTCTATTAGCACACTCTTATTGCAATTGTCCTCTTAATTGGGTTGGTACCCAGTGTAGCTGATTACTAGGCTCAGGGGTGTACAGTTGTGATAGGCCTGAGGCCAACGAGGTTGATGTCAGCTCTCTTAGGAGTGCGCCTGAGTAGGGCTAGCCCTTGGCATGGGGGCACTCAGTTGTTTCAGGCTTTGGAAGGTGGGGCTGATCCTTTTTTTGGCTGTTTGTGAAACACAAGTCTTCTGCCGCTGATAAGCCTCACCCCCCTCTGGACCACATACACTGTCAGCACAGTCCTGGTCTGTGCACACTTCTCAAGCCCCTGGAGCGTACCCCACTGCCACACTGCACAGGCCCCCATCTCTGCCCCAGTGCCCCCCACAGTTCACCTGGTCCTCACACAAGCCCTGCCCCACAGAGGCAGACACCTTTGCCTGCCTGTAGAGGATCAAGGCACTCAGTTAAGGCAGGCTGAAAAGTAGCCTGAGGGCTTGCTTTTAGGTGGGGCCAGTCCCTGCCTGCCCTGGCTGAACTGGATTAAATCTGTGCTCTAGTGGGTGTGGCAGACCCCTAGGCTAACAGCCCAAGAGACGCACCTCAATGGCCCCCACCTGTGTCCGTATCAGCATGCCTGGACCAGCTCAGAACAACGGCCCCCACCAATGTCTCAGTCTCCGGAGAGGATCCTCCTCTCACCAAGAAGCCCCCAGAGCCCACCAGGTGAGTCTTGTTTCACCAAAGGACAGTCAGCCTTCTCTCTGGTGATTTTACGTTGCTGCAATGAGTGAGTTTTGTGCATGGGCCTTTTAAGACCTGGATCCTTTCAGCTTTTGGCCGATAGCTTTTCTGGGGTGTCCTCGCTGCAGTTAATAGCCAGCAAAGCCAGATAGTAAGACTCCCATCTCAGTTGGGCTGAGTCCGAAGGATGGTTATAGCAGTATTGCCCCTGCTCCGAACCTCACTCCTCCAGGGAGGGCTGCATACCTTAGGTTGGCTCCCGCCTGGCCAGCTGAGAAGCTCCGCTGCTCCCAAAGGTGGCTTTTTTCCTCTCCAGCCAGAATTATTGCCTCTTTTGCTTTCGTCAGGACTGTCCCTTGTTGTGGGGGTTCTTTTTATCCAGTTTTCAGTTTTCAATCCAGGGTGATTCTTCCTAAAATTGTTGTAACCTGGTTGTGTTCGTGGGAGGAGGCGAGTTTAACGTCTGCTCACAGCGCCATCTTGACGAGAACCGTCCCTTTCTTCTTGAAGGCACACCAACCAGTGATGAGAGTTTGGCCCCTTCCCCTTCTCCTGCTTCATATTATTAACCAGGGAAGTATTAGTTCACAGAAGACACTACGAATAAAAAAAAGAATATATGGGCAGCCCCCAGGCCTAGTGGTTAAGTTCGGCTCATTCCACTTCAGTGGCCCAGGTTTGGTTCCTGGGGATAGACCTATACGACTTGCCAGCCATGCTGTCATGGCAACCCACATACAAAATAGAGGAAGACTAGCACGGATGTTAGCTCAGGATGAATTTTCCTCAGCAAAAAGAGGAAGATTGGCAATAGATGTTAGCTCAGGGCAAATATTCCTCAAGAAGAAGAAAAAAAAGACTACAAAATAAATAACCTATACCATGTGCAACTGAATTCATGACCCCAGCCAGTCAAGCATTTGATAATAATTTATATCTTCAAATAGATTGGTAAGAATATTGTTGAATGCATAAAAAGAAATCAGCAGTTATAAAGGAGAATCAAGTAGAAAAAATTGAGTAAGAAAAATATAATTATTAAAATAAAAAACTTAAGGAATAAGCATATGACCTATGGATACAGCTGAAAAATTAGTGGATTACAGGATTGGGCTAAGGAACTCCATCAAAAGACATCAAGATGGCATAAAGAGATTAAAAATGTAAAAGAAAAAATAAGAGATATGGAGAATAGAATGGAAATGATACTATCCAAATAATAGGTGTCTCCAGAAAAGAAAAAAATAAATAACTGGGGAAAAAAACCCCAGGAATTTGTTTGAATTTCAGATTGGGAGGACTCACAGAGAGCTAAACAGATTAGATAAGAAAAAAATCCACAAGTGACACATTGTAGGCATTAAGTACATTGAAAGCAAACAGAAAATTCTAAAAGTTCCCATTGGGAAGGAGCATTTACAAAAGAATAAGAATCATATTGGCATCTGACTTCTCAATAGAAACACGGGATGCAAGACACAGTAATGTTATGTTTTATATGTCATGTATTTTATATCCAGATAAACCGTTATTTGTTAGGTTATTATGAAGATATCTTCAGGCATATGTGACCTCGGAAGGTTTACTACGCAAAGATCCTCATTGAAAACACTCTTGGAGGAAGTTCTCTGATGAAAAGAGACATAAATCCACAAGAAAATGATGATATTTGGGATAAAAGGGTGTTATGGACTAAATGTTTGTGTCATCCCAAAATTGACATGTTGAAACATGTTGAAATCTTAACTCACCATGTGATGGTATTAGGAGGTGGTACCTTTGGGAGGTAATGTCGATTAGATAAGCTCATGGGGGTGGAGCCTTCGTGAATGGGATTAGTGTCCTTACAAAAGTGCCAAGAAAGAGCTTGCTGTCCTTCTCTTTCCTTCATGTGAGGATACAAGGAGAAGTAGGCAGTCTGCATCATGGAAGAGGGCTCTCACCAGAACCTGACCATGCGGGCATCACGATCTTGGACTTCCAGCCTCTAGGACGGTGAGAAATAGTGATTGTTGTTTATATCCCCCAGTCTATGGAAATTTGTTAAAACAGCCCAAACTGACTAAGGCAGTAAGTAACTTAGTAAAGTTCATTATCATTTCAAAAGAAAGGACCAAAAAAAGTATAGCACCCATAATGATCTAGAACTAAATTATGATTGATTAAAAACATAGTTGGGGGAAAAAATTTGAGACCAGAGGCATGTAAAGTACTTGTTTTATTTATGGAGTAGATACTGACATTAATAACAACAAATTGAAAGATAAGTATAAATACAACTGTTGGTCTTAATAAATTGGACATAACTACCAAATAATAAAAACAGAATGTGTACCCTTCAAATTGGAAGAAGAGATCTATTTTTTGGAGGGCAGGAAAAGAGAAAAAAGAAGCAGAAAGAAAGTATATTAAATAGAAAATATGAAAAGTGTGGCAGAAATACATTCTAATATAGAAATAATAATAAATGCAAACAGGTTTAACTTAATAAGAGACAGAGTTTCAGAGATTTATTTAAAAAGCATGTCCCATGAATATAGATTTTAGAAGAGGCACATTTAAAACAGAAGGATAAAGAAAATTTGAAAATAAATGTGTGGAGAAATACAAACTAGACAAAGTTGTGATAGCAATTTTGATATTAAAAGTGGAATTCAAGGTGAAAATATTGTAAAGGTAAAAGTGGAATGTGAAAAAACAATAGATCAGGAAGCTAATTAGAAACATATATGTGCCTTACAATATAGGCTCAAAATAAAGCCCCAAACAGAACTGTGGGGGCAAAACAAATAAAACTACACTTATCGGGAACGCATTTAAACACACCCCTTTCAGAAACTGCTAGATGAAGAAAAATGTAAATGTGTTACTAAATAGCTTTGGTAAAAGAAAAAAAAATCATTAAAAAATTACAAAATACTAAAAAATGAACAAATAAAAACACTACTTGTTAAATTTGTGGACCCAGCTAAAGCAGTACTGAGAGGGAAATTTATAGCTCTACAAATATTTATCAGAAAAGAACACAGATGGAAAAAAATGAGCTAAAGATTCACAGTTGCAGAAATTGGAAAAAAGAGTAACAGAGCAAATTGAAACAACCAAAGAGAAAAGATGTGATAGATATAAGGGCAGAAATCAACGAATTAGAGAATAATGATGTATTAATGGGACCAACTAAAAGATGAAACAAAATAAAAACTTCAGAAAAGGAAAAACTAAGGTAAAAGGACTGGGGTTGGGCATCAAATCTACTTAAATATGTAACTAACACTAAAGAGCTGTGAAAATCACAAGTGCAGAAGAGAAGGCAAATGTTATAAAGCATCACTTGCTGTAACAATCATAATGTAACTATGTTAGGCTGAAAATGACCCTCTAAAAGTTATCCATGGAACCTGTGAGGCAGTCCCTGGATCGGTTACCTCTAGTGGCAAAGACAACTTTGTAGATGTGACTCAGTTAGGGATCTGGGAATGGGGAGCCTGTGTTTTCTGGGTAGGCCCAAAATGCAATCACATGTGTTCTTATAAGATGAATATAGAAGAAGATTTGACATACATGACAGAAGAGGAGCAGGCCATGGGACCACAGAGGCAGACATTGGAATGATGTAGCCACAAGCCAAGGAATGCTGGCAGCCACCAGAAGCTGGAAGAGGCAAGGCAAGGATTCTCTCCTAGAACCTCCAGGGAGATTATGGCCCTGCTGACACCTTGATTTTGGCTCAGTGAAACTGATTTTCGACTTCTGGCTTCCAGAACAGTAAGATGATAAATTCCTATTGTTTAAGTCACCAAGTTTGTGGTAATTTGCTACAGCATTCACAGGAAAATAATACAATAACCAATGAAAATTTGAACTGGGAAGAGGGGAGGGAGAGAAAGCAAGTGTAATACAGCAATTTCCCCATCAAAGAGTTAATAAATATTGCCTGAAGTTAAATAAAAATGACTTCTAATGACCCTCACCCTTTAATGTTTTCATTTTTTTTAAGAAATGGCTATCTTTTGTGTAATATCTCTAATGTTTATTCAGATATACTTCAGTTTCTTTTCATCCTGTTAAATTCAATCAAAATTAAATTCATTATATTTATTTTTCAAGACTGTGCATGAAGTATGATCCTAATTTTGTAAAATATCTTTGTCTACGCGTATCTCTATATCTTTATTCTTCTCATTCTATGAACACATAGAAAAATACCTGGAATGAAGTCATCCAATGGTAATGATGGTTGTTTCGGGTAGTGAAATTTTGGATGGATTTTAAACATTTTTCTTTATACTTTTCTGTATTAATTGACTTTTTAAAAACTGAGAAGCATTTATATGAATATTAAAATATAAAAAATATGTAAATATATTTTTACAAATATAGAGTCACTGTTCTTTTAAAACTGTATGAAGAAATATAAAAGATCTCTTCTTTGTATATGTTCTTCACAAGCTAAACATTCCGAATTTCCTCAATCATTTCTCTTATAACCCATTTTTCAGACCTCACAGTTCACATGTTGGATTTTCCATGATCTTTTTAAAATTAAATGAATACAATATTGATACCCTATGGATGGTTTGACCCCATCCAAGATCAACAAGACTTTTCTGTATATTATGCTGAAGAGCTTGAGATTCTGCTCCCTGCAGCTCCCTAATTACTGTAACAGGGAATACTAGATATGTGGAGAAGAAATCCGGGGGAAAAGGCAGCCTCAAGTGTCAGAAATTCAATATTACTTTGCACTGTGTCTTTGAGGAGATGCTATGGTTTGAATATCTGTGTCCTCTCAAAATTCGTGTGTTGAAATCCTAGTGCCCAATGTGATGGGATTAGGAGGTGGGGCCTTTGGGAGGCAGGTAAGTCATGAGGGTAGAACCCTCACGAATGGAATTAGTGCCTTTATAAAAGAGGCTGCAGAGAGCTGGCTTGTTCCCCTTCTTCTGTGCGAAGACACAGCAAGAAGATGCCCTCTATGAACCAGAAAGTGGGCCCTTCCCCAAACACTCCATCTGCCACAGTCATGATCCTGGACTTCCTAGCCTCCAGAACTGGGAGAAAAAAATATCTCTTGTTTATAGGCTACTCAATCTATGATATCTTATTATAACAGCAGGAAGGGACTAAGATAGGGGGTTTACAGAGGATGGAAATCAGATAAAGAGTCTGTGAGTATTCCTTCACCAGTTTGCACCCTGGTCAGTGAAGAGTGGGGTGGACGGTAATATTCTTTCTGGTATACCACTGTCCTGTGGCTGAGTGAGCATTGAGTGACTTCATAAAGTTTCCAAAATAAAGCAAATGACACTTTGTGCTCCCTCACAATGACCATATCCATTCAGATTTTTAGGTTGGGATACATCCTGCTTGCCAGAAAGCATCTTTGAGTGGCAGACACTCTGTTTCTGTTGGTTCCCAAGAGGGTCTGCTGTTGACTGTGTCCTTATCATGGTGGATTGTGTGGCCCTGAGTCTGTAGGTGATGGGGCTGCTCCTCTGATTGCATGAAGAACAGAGAGCGGTATTGTAAACAACCAACCCTTTGATGCCTTCTTTTCCTTTTCTTTTTATTTATTTATTTGTTTGTTTGTTTATTTTTTGCTGGGAAAGATTCTCCCTGAGCTAATATCTCTTGCCAAACTTCCTCTATTTTTTTTTCCCTTCCCAAAGCCCCAGTACATAGTTGTATATTCTAGTTGTAAGTTCTTCTGATTCTTCTATGTGAGCCACCAGCACAGCATGGCTACTGACAGACGAGTTGTTTGGTTCTGCACTTGGGAACCGAACCTGGGCTGCCGAAGAGGAGCTTGCTGAAATTTAACTGCTGGCCATCAGGGCTGGCTCTCGATGCCTTTCTTTTCATTTCTTGTCATGGTCACCTGGAACCCCTGCATGACAAGATGGCTAAGCACAGGTAAAAAACACCAGCTGGTGCAGTGGAATGACCCTGGAGTGGGAATCAGGAGATTTGGGATTTATTTCTGTTCTGCCACTAATTTGTTGTATGCCCTCTGAAAAATCATTTACTTCATTTTCTCACATCTTTTTTTCATCTGTCAATGAGGCAGTTGAACCAGAGCAAAGTTCTTACAGTTTTATCATTCTGTGACACTCCTACTTATTATTTAATCAGCAGCAATGATATGGATGTTTCTATCTATATGTGTTTTTAATTAGTGTCATTATCATAAATAATAGTGGTAAGCTGCAATCCTTCAGAATATTGGAGCTGAAACTCTTCTGAGTGTTTTTGTGAAAATATTATCTCAAGGTAAATGACATTTATCTCTTAATTAGGTAGTAAAAAACAGGAATGGAATTTACATTCTATGCTTTATGCCCGTATTTTATTGACTTCATTAAACTTTGCATTTAAATACTGTGTATGTCTGTAATTTATCAGAAAATTAAATGGCAGTGACATTTGATACAGGCAGATGAGATGGAAAGGTTACATTTGCATAAATCCATGCTTTAGTTTTTAGTTTTAAGTTCTGAATTATAACAGGGTCCTTTCTCTAATCATTAATTCACTTTGCATATGTATTGATAAGACTATAATCTGCTTGGAACTAGGAATTTTTTCTCGTGGCCTTCAATAAGCATTCCATATAGAGTTGAATGGAAGGGTGCTAGAGGAAATCATTCAACCAGGTGGATGGATACTGCTTCTGATCCATGGCCTAATCTCCGTGCAGACGGCCCTCTATTGGTGATCAATTCTTTAGATGTTTTTGGTCACTTTTTATCCACTTCCCTTTGCTATAATTCCAAACCATGATCATTTTCCACAAGCTGCCTATTCTATCCTTGCTGCCTTCACTTTCAGCAAATGACTCCCACACTTGCTTTGCTGGAAAAATGGAGGTCATGCCAGTGGAATGATGCTACCATTCCCTGACTTTGTGTTGAGAACAGTTTGGTGCTTTACAGACAGTAGCATCTTCCCACAGTGCTATTAAGTGGGACAGCTAGCTGGTCAGGAGTTTTAGGTCTGGGAACCCATCATCAATCACATTATACCTGAATGTGTTATTGTTGGGTATATTATTGTGGAGTATGTTATTCAAGTGTTGTATTCTAGCTCACAGACCCGAACTCTCCCAACTCTTATTCTCCTTCCTTACAACCTAGAAATATGCTTATATACCTACCCACTCTTTCCTCCCTCTAAGCAGGATCCTTCCTTTCCAAGGCACACCGTCCACCAATGCGTTTGATCTCATCATCCCCTGCATTCCCCAAGACTCTGCTTTTCCTCTTGCACTTCAATTTCTCTCTCTCTCCTGACTCCTTTCCCTCAGTCCAATTCATTCTTGAATCTATTCATTCAGATCAGATTGAATTATTGAGACTAATTCTTTACTCCTCTTTATAGGATAACATGTCCATTTTTTTTGCCATATAACTCTGTAGTGTTCTCTCATTCTCATTTCTCTGGGTCTGTTTTCTCATCTGCAAAATGAAGTAGTTGGACAAGATCAAATTATTTATAGTTTTAATATTTTGTGACACAGTTAATATTTAATCAAGCAATGATATGGACATTTCTATCTGTATACGTGTTTTTAATTTAGTGCCATAATGCTAAATAATATTGAGCAGAGCATATTTTTCTACTTCATTGAAGTTGGGCTTGTTCATGTGACTTGCTCTTATCATTAGTATGCCAATCCCAGCCAAGGCTTCCAGAAGCTTGACATGATTTTGCTTGCCATCTTATTTTCTAGTGATCTGCTGTGAGAAGAACATGCCCCAGGAAGCCTCAAGCACAAGAAGAATGAGGAAACAGATGGTGTAGAACTGAACACAACCCACAGCTTGGAGTCAAGCCCAGACGAGCTCATCTGAGATCAGCTGAACTCGAGCTGACCCATAGATCCATGGGCAAGAAAGAAATGCTTGTTGCTTTAACACATGAAGTTTTAGGGTGATTTCTTATGCAGCATTATTGCAGCAAAAACTAACGAATACAGTACTCAATCCATTTTTCCATTCAACCATTATTTATTCGGTAACTAATATATGCCAGACACTTGTTTTAGGCTTTAGAGATACCATAGTAAACAAAACAGAGAATACAAAAGTAAATAAACAAGGTAATTTCACATTCTCACAAATAATATGAATAAAACAAGATGGGGTGATATGGAAAACAGTGATGGTGGCTGTGGAAGAGTGCACCTTTCATTTGGGTGGGCAAGGAGAGCCTCTGAGAAGCAGTCATTGGAATGAGATACGAATCACAAGGAGGAGGCATCCAGAAGAGGATGGAGCCAAAGTGCATTGCTGCAGAAGAGTGGCAAGGTCCTACAGTGGAAATGAGCTTGGCCTAGGAACAGACTTAACAGTTTCTCGACTAACCAAACGCTGTAAAATGAACGTTGAAAATAATTCCAAAGGCTAGAAACTCAGCTGATATCTAGAAATAAAACCAAGCCTCAGGCAGCAGCTGAGCCAGACTAGAAAACAAGGGTGGCTGGAAAGAGAGGCAGATTTTGGGCTGGCCTTGTAGACCACTTGTCACAGGCCTCAAGGGTGAGTCAGGCTGGCTTCAATGTGGAGCTGTCAGATAGCTGTTACTCCACTGAAGTGGATGCAGTCTCTCTCTTCACTTTCTGCATCCTGTTTAGTATTTCTAGGGCCAAAGGTTTTCCGGCTCGGCTAGAGTGCATACATTGTTTTCATTGGATGCTAATAATTTCGTAACTTTCTGGGGAAAAACTCTGCTCACTCCTCTCTTATTGTTTTTTTCTCATTATTTTAATCAAAATTATATGCATACACAGTTTAGAGTCAAAGCTTATAAGCTTTGTTATAAGAAAAAGTCATCCCCCATGATTAGGCCCTCACGCTCTCATTTCCCCATTCCAGAAGAATTCCAACTTCTTTTACTTATTGGTATTTCACCTTCAAGTCTGTAACAGACTTATTGCTAGTTCTTGATTTGCCATTTTTAGGTATTTTATATTGATTCCTTACAGCTGACAGTGAGGATTTAGCTTTCTTTCTTCCCTCTTCTGCCATCAAACACATGCATCTATTCTGTCACCTTTTCCTCTCCGTGCAATGCTATGACAATTTGACTTAGCTCAATGTTCAGTATTTACACTATTATGATTATATAAATGTTTTCGATAGCTGAGCCATACAATAAAAATGTAATTACTTTTTCTGTCTGTGGTAGGCAGCTTCTCAGATGGTCCCCAATGGTCCCTGCCTACTAGTGTTCAAGGCCTTGAGTATTTCCCTCCCCTTGAACTTGAGGTGGGCTTATTGACTTGCTTCTAACAAATGAAATATGGCCGAAGTGGTGAGCTGTTTCTTCTGAGGTGAGGTTATGAGTAGACTTGAAAGAACAGAGCAAAAAAAATCAATAAACACACATCTTTTTTTCTGACTAGAATGTAAGTTCTACATAAGAATAGCTTCCATTTGGGGTACTTTCTTTTGTTTGTTCACTCTGAGTGTGGTAGAGTTCTAAAGATGTCCCCTCAAATTCCCATTCTCATTATTCAATCAAATACTAATCTCAGTACTGCTGTGAAGGGATTTTGCAGGTGGAATTAAGGTTTCTAATCAAAATAGGAAGTGTTATGATCTGAATGCTTGTGTTCCCCAAAATTCATGTGTTGAAATCCTAAAGTCCAACGTAATGGTATTAGGAGGTGGGGTCTTTGGGAGGCAATTAAGTCATGAAGGTGGAGCCCCCATGGATGGGATTAGTATCCTTATGAAAGGAACCCTAGAGAGCTCTCTCACCCCTTCTGTCATATGATAATACAGTGAAAAGACTGCTGTCTAGGAACAAGGAAGCAGATCCTACACACACACACACACACACACACACACACACTCACATGGAATCTCCCGGCACCTTGATCTTGAACTTCCTAGCCTCCAGAAATGTGAGAAATAAGTGTTTTTTGTTTAAGCCATCCAGTCTATGGTAGTTTTATTAGAGCAGCCTAAATGGACTAAGACAGGGACATTAGCCTGGGTCATTCAGATAGGCCCCTAAAATCACATGAACCATTAAAAGCAGAAGAGCAAGGCAGAGACGTGGTGAAAGAAGAAGGCAGGAGACATGAGGCAGCGGGGAGACAAAGATATTCAAGGTGTGAGAAGGACTCAGCTCGCTGTTGTTGGCTTTGAAGATGAAGAGGGTCACAAGCCAGAGAGTGTAGGTGGCTCTAGAAGCTGAGTGTGACCTCTGGTCAGCAGCCAGCAATGCAGTGAGGATCTAGTCCTATCACCACATGGAACTGAATTCTGCCAACAACCTGAAGGAGCCTGGAAGTGTATTCTCCCCCAGAACTCTGGACCAGAGCCCAGCCTGGCTGACATATTGGTTTCAGCCTTTGAGACTCACAGCAGAGGCTGTGGGCCTACCTGGACTTCTGGCCCACAGAGCTGTGAGACAATAAGTGAGTGTTCATTTAAGTTGCTAAATTTGCAGTAATTATTACAGCATCGATAGAAAACAAATGCATTGCAGGAAGCCAGTGGTCAAGTTGTGAGCATACAAAGGGAACTGAGGAAGTGCTAGTGTCAAGGATCCATTCTGACAGGCTAATTCATTGAATAAAACTTTCTCAAAGGAGTATATGAGAGAGGTCGTGCGTTTACTCAACAAGTGCTTACTGAGTGCATACTGGAGATACCGCCATGAATAAGACAATGATCTGTTTTCATGGAACTTACATTCTAGTCAGAAAAAAAGGTGTGTGTTTATTGATTTTTTTTGCTCTGTTCTTTCAAGTCTACTCATAACCCGGGGAGAATTCATCACAATTATCTTGATGCTTTTAGGACAATCCAAGATTATTTGACAAACATTTAATATACACTAAAGCCTCAGATTGTTCAGGTGCCATTTGGTAAACAGTGACTCCTGTCCTCACAAATCCTATGTCAGGAAAAGGCAGAGGTGGAAGTGCACAGCTACTGCACAATGTGATACTCACAAGAGGAGAAGAGCAGGAGGCCCAAGGAGGGGCAGGTTAGGTTTCGAGAGCACTGACTGAGGTGCACCATAATTGGATGTGTTTACCAAGTGCTGTCTTTTTCTGTTTGTCTCTCAAAATAACAAGACCATATTCTCTTCTCATTCTCTTATTTCTGATTCTAGTGCAGATTCCAGAGAAAGGTAAGAATACATTGCCCTTGAACATTGTCTAAACTTTTACTTCTGCTCCTAAAAATCAGGGATCTATTAGATATTTAGCCTTGAGCTGGATAGATGTGTTTGTGCAACAGCAGATTAAGATTTCCTGAAAGGCTTGGTTGCTTGTCTTGTGTTCGTGAGCACTACGATTTTCTGACATGTGCTATTCCCAGAGTAATCTCATTACCATTACTCATCTACTAATTTAGTAAGAGACCATTTGCTTGGGGGAGCCCTGCGTGTAGGCTAAAAATAGCTACACATTCAGGTTTCTTTGATCTTGTAAAGAGAACAAAAAAAGAAGCTGTCGGTTTTATACACAGAAATAACAGATTTGAAATCAACCTGTTTTCCTCTATTTACAAACATAGATGTAAATGTGTGTAACTGTTACTGAAATAGTTTTATGTAAGTTTTCATATATAGCTCTGTGTGTGTGTGTGTGTGTGTTTTTAAAATATTTCTCTGTTTGGTTTTCTCATTAAGAACCAAACTGATCAGAGGCATAGCTTCACATTTGTAACTCTCCTCTGCTGTTTGTTGATTCAATCAAAAGTTACCTGCTATATTCCTAGCACTGGGATCGGTCTGAAGGATATAAACACAAGCATGAAAGAGTCTTAACCTTCAAGTAACTCAATCTGGTTGAGGAGCAGACATATAAATTAATTTCTGGAAGAGAAGAATAAGTAAGAAGTGGCCTTCCCTTGAGAGATGTTGGACAAGTGACAAGATGATACACCACTCTCTGTGATGAAAAGAATTCAAGGTCAGGACAAAGCTTTCTCCCTGAAAGAGTGCCTCCCTAGGGACCACAGAATTGTGCTAAATAGAATTCCATTAGAATGAATCAGGCAGGAAATGGGAGCGAAAATTGGATGGGAAACCCTGCTTAAAGAAACTGTATTAGTTAAAGTAATGTTAGCTATTATTAAAAAAATAAAGTAAAATGTGTAATTGCTCAAATAGGATAAAAGTGTATTTTTCGACCATGTAAAGTCCAAAATAAATGTACCTAATTGGTGGAAGTTTTCCTCCGTGTAGTGACCCAGGGATCAAGGCTCCTTCCATCTGTGGCTTTACTACCTTGAGCACTGGTTTCCAAGGTCACTGTGGTTTGCGCCAAGTCCACAGATAGTGAAAGACTACCGATGCACGTGTGAGGCTCTTTATGATCCAGGCTTGGAAGGGCCAGAGCGCTTCTCATCCCGTGCTATTGGCTAGAACTCAGTCATATGGCCTCGCCTAACTAGGAGCAAAGCTGAGAAGGAGAGTCCAGCTTGTTGAACTTGGAAAATTTTTTAATTTCAATGTGCTTTTAATTTCTAGAATTTCTATTTGTCATTTTTTCCAATCGATTTTCTTTTTGGTTGTTGTTCCTTCCTTTATTTCTCTATTTAAACATATTTATCTTGAAGTCTCTTTCAGAATGCTCCAAGTTTTGTAGATTCTGGCATTTGAAAGTTCTCACTTATATCATCCTCATGTGCATGTGAGCTCATCTCTGGCTGGCATTGTTCACCACAAGAGCTCAGGTGTGGTGAGGGTGGAAATTTCCAGGAGATGCTTTTGAATTTGCCTCAGTTGAGGCGCTATGCATAGAACCGTTTTTAGATCCATTTTTATATTACTATCTCATTTTAGAGTTCTTTCACCTGGAGGATAGTGCAAATTTGGACCACACACTCCAGGCATGAGTTTGCAGTTCTTGTTTCTGTTGGATGCTGGGAATAGAGCCTAAAGCTTTTAATTTCCCCCTCAATGAACTTAAAACCATATTTCCCAAAGGCATATATCTGGTTCTTATGCTTTGCCTGTCAGTTCCTTCTTCACTTTTGGCACTGTTTCTTGCTTTTTTATGTTTAACCATGCATTAAAAACATTTTCAAAAGTATATTCTCCCCAGCATTTCTATGGGCTTGGAGCAGGCCCTGGAGTTTCCCACTGTGGTGGACACTGTGATACACGGCCCAGAAACCCCTTCCCCGAAGGCTTTGTTGACCCAGCTGTTGGTAGTGCTGTCTGTAGATAGTCTTCAGCTGTCAGCCCCTTCAGGGATTGCCTCAGCTGCAGAGAACTTCCTCGTCCAAGGTCATGCTCCTTTCCCTGGGCGGCCCCCATCCAGTGACTGATTAATGTGGGAGTATAAAGGCTGGGCCATCTCGGCCCAACTCAGGACACTTCTGAAGAGCCATTCCAGTTTTAAAGCTCCGCATGAGTTTGGTCAAGGCAGTTACTGGGCCTGCATCAGCTTGACCTCTCCCTTTGCCTGCTCCTGCTTCGTTCCCCACCCTTCCACGGGTGTTGATTCCAAGGGCAATCCTGATCAACGTCCTGTCTTCTAAACTCCACTTCACATCTGCTTCCTGGGAGCCTACCTGTGACACCACATGAGGCCACTCTGTGTTGACCAGAAGTCTCATGTTTAGAAAATGTTTGCTGTCGATGGTGTCACATGAACAGCTGCCAAGCGGGTCACCTCATCATATAATTATGTAATAGATTTATATAAGATCTCACTTATTTTCCTAAGGATTATTTTATTTTATCTTTTTTAGATTTTTACCTTATGTTTCAAACTACTAAGATCATTTAGAATTTTGATTTTTTTTTTTGCCATTTGATTTCATCTCTTTCACAACATTGCACATTTTGGAGTTTGGCATGCATGCCTCCTATACCCTCACCCCAATAACTGATAAAAAATATTTAATAGGAAGGAGTAAGACCCCCTCCTGATAATTCCTCCTAGGGTCACAGAACCTAGTTTCAACAGCTCTAGTTTCAAACAGCTTCAAATCTATACTACAATCATATTTCACCGCCTTACCCAGAAGGACATCATGAGAGGCTTTACTAAATAAATGAATTAATCCAGGCTCTCTCTATCTACTGAATTCCCCTCTTTTTTTTTTTTTAAGATTTTATTTTTTTCCTTTTTCTCCCCAAAGCCCTCCAGTACATAGCTGCATATTCTTCGTTGTGGGTCCCTCCAGTTGTGGCATGTGGGACGCTGCCTCACTGTGGCCCGATGAGCAGTGCCATGTCCACGCCCAGGACCCAAACCAACGAAACATCGGGCCGCCTGCAGCGGAGCGCGCGAACCCAAACACTCGGCCACGGGGCCAGCCCCCTGAATTCCCCTCTTTTAATAAATTTACTTAAAAAATTAAGTTGGTTAATTCGATTTACTAGAAGCCCAGGCTCTTCCAGTGTTGCAGAGAGGGATGGAGGAAAGATGAGGGACAGGACAGGTCTTGTTGGCCGGCATGGTGATGATTACCAGGGATGGTGCCATCTAGGTGTGCTGATCTTTTTGTTTCTAATACTGGTTCTTTCTTTTATGGGGAGCTCTCAGATGAAAAGTTCTTACCTTGCACCATGGTTTTCCTCTGCGAGCCCCTTCTGATTCTTCCCTCAGCTGCTGGGCACCTGGCAGGTGGCCTCTTCCATTGGCTGAACATCACCTCTCCAAGCAGTCATTTTGGGCAGGAATCAGGACACCTCCAGTGGCCCCCAACTGATTGGTGAGACTTGCTGTTCCCCCCAAGAGGAGGTAGTATAGTGAAGCTAAGGGTGGTCCTCATCTTTCTGTCTCCTCAGGCATCTTCTGGCACAGCCTCTCATAACCTGTGCTCCCCAGACTCTAGGGAATGCGTGCTAACCTCTCTGAGTGGTGCTCATGGAACCCTCACTCTCACTTGGCTGAAGGCAAGAAAACCCTTTCTGTCCCTGTCCCCTCCATAGGGGAGGTGGAATGGGGATCCCAAGGGAACTTGACAACTCTCTAAAAAGAAATTCTTCTTCTTGGCTTTTTAAATTTCAGTACTTTTATACCCTTGAGGTAGGGGAGACAAAAGTTTCAAACTCATTTTGCGATGGTTGTGACAGACTTGAAGGTGGCCTCATGACCACTGCCTCCTGGTGTCCATGCCTTTGTGTAATTCCCTCCCTAGTGGGAAAAAAATGAGCAAAGGCCATTAATTCACAATTCACAAAGGAGTAGGTATAAATAGCCATTAATGGTGAAAATATATTTCATATTAAATTGAAATAAGATGTCAATTTCCAACAACAAATTACACCTTTATGAAATTAGACATCAAAAAATTGACAGTTAAAAAATCACAATACAGGAGTTAGCACAACTTATGATGGAAATGTGAATTATTACCAATATTTTTGAAAGTGCTTTGATAACAATGTATTAAGAAATTTAATAAAATTCATAACTTTTGGCCAAATAACTCTGCTTTAAGGAATTTGTCCTAAATAAATCTGAAAATTGTGCAAAGAATTATGTAAAGGCTTTTCATAACAGCATTTCTTTTCTTTTTTCGAGGAAGATTAGCCCTGAGCTAACATCTGCCACCAATCCTCCTCTTTTATTTTTTTGCTGAGGAAGACTGGCCCAGAGCTAATATCATGCCCATCTTCCTCTACTTTATACGTGGGACACCTACCACAACATGGCTTGACAAGTGGTGCATAGGTCCACACCCTGGATCTCTGAGGCGAAACGTGTGAACTTAACTGCTGCGGCACTGGACTGACCCCAGAATTGTTTAAACTAGCTAAAAATCAGGAAAAAGTTGAATACCTAATAATAGTAGACTAGATAAAAATAGACATTATTTATAATACATATAGATAATGAAGGATTAATAAAACATTAAAAATCTTTAACAATGTGAAAATACTCATGTATGCTGTAGACATTGAAAAAATGGGACATGCTCATCCACTCATTAAAATTATTTATCGAGTGTAAGTGCCTTCTATTTTCTAAGCATTGTGTTAAATCCTGAGTATGTAGTCATCCCAATTTTGTTAGATATCTTTATAGAGGGAAATATCACCAAAATTACCATCGATTGTTCTGAATTGTGGGATTATTATGTGCTTTTGTAATTGCCTTGTAATTCTCTATATTTTCCAAAATTTCCCCTTCTACATATACAGCAATAAAGGAAAAGCTTTAAAATTTCATTTCGCGCAGTACTTTCATTGGAATTTTGCCCAAAGATTAGGCTGCCTCAAGGCCCCCAGTGAGGCAAGAGATTCAGTCACACAAATCATCTCCTGGTTTATCACTGGTTAATGGGGTGTGGGAGTGGTGGGTATTTAAAAACAAACAAGAGAAGCTTACATTTTTACATGCAGTAGAAGATTGCAAAGGTTGCATAAGGAGAGCTTTTTAAGGAGGATGGTGTGGCTTTCTGCTGAGATTCTGCAAAGCCGCATGTATGTCTAAGCTCCCTGAGAGCCTGGCTGCCTAGCAACTACCACATAAAGTCATCGTTCTCTCCTTTAAAAAAATTCCAGGCTATGCATGACTTAAATGAAGATGTTCTAGTCCACTGGAGCTTGGAGAGCAATTACTTGTAGCTGTCTTTGGCATTTGTGCCAGGCACGTCAGAAAATAAAATGAAGATGCTGTGCATGCCCTGTGTCTTCATCTCCAACATGTGGAAAGCAGTGCAATGAAAGGAGCAGCTGTTCTCCTAAGGTCTTATTTCTTCTCTCCTGCAGACTAAACTCTCTTAGAGAGAAAGTGAGGAAGAGCAGTTTTAGACTCGGTGGGCCTGGGGAAACTTTCATTTTGAAGGCAAAGAGTAGGGAAAGGGGGGGGGCAGACTGGAGGGCACTGAGTTTACTAAGAAACTCTCAGACTCCAGGATCATTTTCCTGCCTGCCTCAAGGGCAACCCACTAGAGAAAATTTCTAAAAGCTAGATTCAATAAAGCCTTCCTTTTGCTGCAGTCACTCCATCTCTATTGCCCATGTCACATAGAAATTTAACATGACCCTAGAGTCTTCCCCATTCTTCAAATTCTGTCCTGCTGTATGCATACCCCACCATGTTGTGTTTTAAAGCTCTTCATTGGGAGTTCCTAGACCACCTTGATTAACTCCTCTTCTCTGGGGACCAATGCACTTTTGCCAGTGTCACTTAGATCTCCAAGGACCCTTCACCAGGTGGCTCCACTCCTGCCTTTGAGTCATCTTCAGAATAGCACCTAGAGGATGAAAGCATCTTTCTAGCTCTTACGAAGGCAGTCAGCAACAGTGATGGCAAGGAGGGGTGAGGGAGAGGAAATGGCCTGTGTGACAAAATGGCCCTCCTCTTTCCCCTGTCAAGGTGAGGCTATCAGGGATTTTATATGCCTGCACCACTTTTATATGTAAAACTAAAATTCACTTTAGTTCATGACTGCCTATCATTTGTAAAAGCCCTAGTCTGTAAAGGGTATGTAACAAGGAATAGGATATCCTGCTCTCCAAACTGCTCACAGGCTAATGGGAGAGACATACTAGTAAACAAGTAATACAAAGCCCAGAGAAAGATGGGGTGGAAGGGATGGTGTTTAATGCAAGCTGTAGCCTGGGGAGAACAGACTCGGTGTCTCAGACAGGAATGCTGACATCATGGCACAGAGGGGCTCTGGCAGAATGGCAAAATGAAATGCTCGCCCTGGATCTTGGGGCAGAAGAATAGGCCACAAGGAGGGCAGAGAATCTGAAGACCACAAGAAAGATCCTTCAGGGACCCGAGATGGATGGTACTAAACATAATAATACAAATTCTAGTAGGTGGAGACTGAGAAACGTGCAGGAGGGCAAGAAATCCTACAGAGTGGACAAAACTTGAGGGGTCAAAAAAGCAGATGCCTTCCTTAACTAGAAAGACCAAAAGGACCTGCAACTAGAATATACAATTAAGTACTGGGGGGCTTTGGGGAGAAGAAGAAGAAGGAAAACAAAAAGAAGATTGGCAACAGAAGTTAGCTCAGGTACTAATCTTTAAAAAAAAAAAAAAGTTAGTCCAGAACAAAGGATAGTCATTGCCTCTACTTGCAAGATGTGCAAACACGCAAGAGACCCATGGAGAATTGTCTCCAATAGCTACGAGCTTACTATCTGTGGTTGTGCTTAACATCTACAGACTAGCATTTAAAATGGTCTGAAAGAAGTTACTGAGCATCCGTTCAAAATGGAACTTGAGAATTAAAAATAAAGTAACTTTATAAAATTTCTCGAATATTTGTAATTTTTCTCGTGTTTCTTAATTTGGTGCATCTTGTCTTTTTTTCTAGGGGATGAGCAGTAACAGTTAGACAAAATGATTTCAGCAAAGAAGGAGAGAAATGGGAAGATGGCTGGGGTCTTCTACCCGCGTCTGTGAAACAGGCTGGGGTAGTCAGCCCTTCAGCAGAGGATCAGTTCACCTCCCTGTCCAGTGTCTTCATGATGAACTCACCACCCGGGGCTCTGCATGACTGGGCAGCCTCTGTTTCAGTTCAGGTCCTACCTCCCTCCAACATTGGGAAAGAGGGCAAATAATTGTATCCAGAGATGCAGCCTCAGGCCACAGTTGCACGTGGATACTGTCTGGACAGGCAGTTTCCTGGATCTTACACAACAATGCGTTTAAGAAAGAATTAATCTAGGCAGAAATGACAGTGCTAATTTTATGCTGCTTTAACTTTAATTGTAACTCTCTCTTGCACTCAAGGATTGCTAGAAAGATTTATTTGATCTATAAGATTCAGTCTTAGCCCTTTCAAAGAGCTGACGTTTCTGTGGATTTGCAAAACATTGCCCTCCAATATTCAATTTCTGCTATTTTGTGGCAGTCAATTCTAAATTATCACAAACAAATTGGTCTGCTTCGCTAAGATTCCAGGTTTTTTTTTCTTTATCTCTTTTTAAAAATTTCCTGCTTAGGACATTTTGTTATCCATCAGCTTCTAGCCCAGGAGTGAATTTCATTTGGGAAAGTGACAGGATATGAAGCTGTAGACTTCTTGATTGCTACTAGTTGACTCTTAGCAAAGAAAAATTGGTTAGAGAAAACTGTAAGCAACTGACGTCACCTATAATTTGTCGCTTCTCTGTTCAAAATGAACTGATTCTCTATCTAAATTCTAGAACTTACCATTTCCAGAGAAATTATAATTAATTAATGATGAAAACAACACTACAGAACAATTAAGTTTAATCAACATTATCTACTCTATGTAAAAACACATAGTGCTGAGGGAAAAATGAAAAATGCTTCAGAAAGTTTTCTTAAGGCTTTCCTGAGATGACACCTGGAAATTCATCTGGAACTTCTTATTTGGTGCGGGATCAAGAATGTAATATTGAAACTCACCACATTAAAATTTATGATGCCCTTAAGAGACACAGCATTGATTCATTGTTTTTCTGCAGAATCTTGGTTCAAATTTCTTGAATATTTTCCAGAATTAATCAGTAAGGGCTTTAGACTAGAAGATATCCTTGGTAATGGGGTTTGGCAATTCTTTTAGAAGATATAGCTCTTAGGGGTAGACAAGCTGGTGATCCATGTTAAAGAACTCGGAGTTTGAGTTAATGTATCACTGAGGTTTACAGGGCAAGGTTACATTCATCCTAGTAAATGAGCATGGACCATGAATCAGAATGGAGCTTAGGCAAAGAAATATAAATGGCTTGGCCAAAGGCCATAAGTGCTATTAAATAATTATACTGAAAGTGTAGGTATTTTGAAGGTGTGTCTATCCAGCATATGCTTCATATGCACAGCATATTATGTCCTGTGAACCTGTATTTTGCCCTGTTACTGAGGTGAGTATAGCACAACGAACAAGAGCTTAAGCTTTGGAGTCAGAGAGAGAGAGAGAGTGAGAGAGAGGAAATGCAAGCTCTTCCTGAGTTCAAGGCAGGGCTTATTCATGTGCTAGTCATTAATTTAACACCTTTTTCTCTTAAGATTAAGAAGGAGAAATGAGAGCATCTATCTCATAGAACTTATGAAAAATAAGTAAAATAATACGTGTCAGATGGTTGGCAAGGTGTCTGGCGCAGTGTCTGGTGCTAGCATTGACTAAATGTGAGCTCCTGTAATTATCACTGCTGGAGTTATACCCAGCAGTCTTAAAACAGATTAGCACTATCAACTATCAAACACACTCGGCAGCAAAGTTTAAGACTGGGAAACCCAGATCAAAGAAACTGGTCTTGCTCAGGAATCCCCCAGGGAAATACTAAGTGCTGCCTTGCAGAATGGTTGACCTCCTAACTTAGGAAAGTGTTTTATGATAAATAGAAATTAGATAAAGAGATATAATAAAAACAAAAACAACTTAACAAAATTCATTGATCAATCATTCGTGTTTTTCACTCAGTTGGTAGTTTTTGGGGCCCTAGTGCCTGCTATGAAAGATATGCTTGCTAAAGATATGAAGGAAACATCAGTCATCCTCCTTGTCCTCCACTCAAGCTATCGTCAAGGGGAGAAGGATAGAATTGATATTTGTTTACTTAAAGTCAATGACAATTTATCTATGTAAACTTTAAGCTACTTCCACGTTTTTTTTCAGAGCTGTATCAAATACAGATTTTGGCAACAGAAATAGTGTTTAAAGTTTCAAATGTGTCTAGTTGCTGAACTGCCCATGCAAAATTCTTATTGCTTATGTTGTGGTGGACTGACTACCTAAACAAAAATACAATACTCACGTTACCTAAGGAGTAGAGTAAAATAAAAATAATTTATTCATAAGATCTTAATTTATGAATAATCTCCACTAACAGAAATACCACCCTAAGATTATAATTCTATCAAGTTTCAATTTGAAGAAATGTGCCAGCACTTAAACAAAAGCAGTAAAACTGGAAAAGGAAGAATTGGAAATGACTCTAGATAAACTAGCAAGAAGAAACTTTCTTTTCCTGGTCCTGGAGTTTTAAAAGAAGTCTTGCTTGAAGATGGAATCAGTACTATAGGTTCTCACTGCTTTTAGAAAGTGGTGGACAAAGATGAGAAGGACACTTCCCTGAAGGACAGATGTTCCTCGGTGCTACTGAAGGGTGGAGTGATCCAGAAAGTTCCCTAGTTGGAAAACAATTTCAGGCTATGTTACAAGGGTTTGTTGGAGGAGTAGGAAAAACAGGAGATTCTCCTCTTGAACTGCCCCTCATGTATCAATTCCCAATATGGAACACCCGCCTAGAGACCAACCTGCAGGAAAGAAGCCTGGGCTAGCTGCTCCACTTTCAAGAGGGAGAGACGGACCTGGAGGACACAAATTTCCAAGAGCATTTTAGCATCCCTTCCACTGGACTCTTCTTTTGAGAATGTTGGACTTTATGCTCCATCAAAAGGAGGCATATTAAAACTTGTATTAGGCTGATCCAAAGAGATGACCACAGCTGTGAACAGTAGGATAAGCTCTATCTAACCCATGTGAGGGAAGAACTAGTTCAGGATTAGGTCCCTGGGATGGAGAGATCATCATCCTGGGATCTAGATCCTATGGAGGGGATGTCTGGTACACAGTGGGCACTTTGGATGCTGGATCTCTGAGCCATCCTAGTTGAACATGGCTCCTGCTTTGGTGATCTGACAACCCAAAGGATTCCCTGGCTGGCCAAATGCTGTAATTGGATTATCAAAGCCTTCAGTGCCCTTTCTGTAAGCTCAAATGTAACATCTGCTTCAGTTTATTTTTGTCCACTGTGTGCACTTTATTTTCTAAAGTTATTGGCATTTAAAATATTAACCACATGTGATGAAGCTTGTTATTAACAGCAAAAATCTAGTTTTTCAAAGGACACATGAGTCTTTGCATTTCTTCCGCTAGCATTGTCTTATTTTCCGTAGGTATTCAGCCGCTCAGAGGCGTGACTCATGTTTTCGTCTGCTGGGACATTTGTCCTCTCTGTCTTTTCCTTTTACCTGTGAGATTTCTTTTAATTTTTTTGGTTACAATTCAGTCGTTATTTAAAATTTAACCTTTTGAAGCTCCCTTTCAGTCTTGGCATCTTTTGATTCCCAAAACACATTCTTCCTCTAGACAGTTTTAATACGTTCCTTCAGTGTTTCTTTCTATCTTCTTCATAAGATTTAATACATATTTGATTATTTTCTTCTTCAAGAGTTTGAAAGACAAACCCAGGCATAAAAATCAGTTTCTCCAAAGTCCTTTTTGAATGATCATTTAAATGGTCTCCAATTTCTGACTCCCCTTTTGTCCAGTACTCAGTAACGAATATTTATGTTGTATCCACCATCTATATTAGGCTTTCATTTAGAATTGATTTGCTGTTTTTTCTTATGGAGAATACTTTCTGCACATTCTTTAGAATATGTAATTATTTTTGTTCGTTTGTTCGTTTCACTCATTCTTTTTTTCCATGCTTCGGCTTCCGGTGAAAATAGTTGTACGTTTTTCTAGACTTGAGAATTTCCGTCTGTATCTCTCTTCTGTGCTATCTTTAGCTGTTCTTCACTCTTCCAACATAACGTTAAAGCGATCTTGGCTTCAATCACATGACACTGGATGGATTCTGATCCATCTTCCAGTCAGTGTTTTTCCTGTGATAGAACTTCTCAACTTATGTCGTTTTGGACATTTAGATTTCTCTTCCCTTGCTTCTTGTTCTAGCAGGTCTATTTTAACCTCCAAGAACGAGACCTACTTAGTTTTCATTTGCTTCTAGGCTCATCATTCTGATAGCTTGGTCTCAAGGACAACCTCCGTCAAAGACAATTCCTGTACTTCAGACTTTCTTGTCAGAATGATACGAACTTATCAGAAATTTTCACTTTTCTTAATCTGGGGCAGAAAATCAAATGCTAAGTTCTTTTTCACTATAAAGTTAACTTTTCACTTTAATTGTTCATACCACCCTCTCCCAGGTAACACTCCCCAAAGCTTGTTGTCACACTTTCAGGCAATGACCCCTCAACCCTGTATAGCACTTCCTAAGATAAAGCTTTACGGCCATCAGCAAGCCTCATGGCACCAGTGGCCGTCACTGAGTAGCCTCAGGTGTTAGGGCTTTGTTGGCCACAACATACTGCAGGTAACTCCTGGAGTATTCTGTCTATACCACAAGATCACACCAGGTAATCTGGGCAGACCAGTAGAAGAGCAGGGGAAGGGATGACGAAGCAGGGCTTTTTGCCATCATGGCACACCTAGAACTTTCCGAAACGGGTGAGGTTGTTAAATGGCCTCAGCTGACTGGCTCTTCCTGGTGGCCACAAGAGCTAAAGAGTCCACATTTTCTCGTAACTGTGACTCTTCCAGGAGTTCTGAGCATGAAGAAGATCCGTTAAAGGATTCACTTGTCACATCCACATCCTGGGCCAAGGCTCCTTCTGCCCTGTATTGGACCTCTTGTTCGACAGACCTAGAGATGTCATCCTGCCTGCGAATGCCCTAGAAATCTCCCTTCTCATGGAAGCCCTCATCACAGTTAATTTTTTTTTAAAGATTTTAATTTTTTCCTTTTTCTCCCCAAAGCCCCCCAGTACATAGTTGTATATTCTTCGTTGTGGGTCCTTCTAGTTGTGGCATGTGGGACGCCGCCTCAGCATCATCACAGTTAATTTTTGGTCAGTATGCAAGAATGTGTATCTGTGCGTTTGTCTAGATCTGTACGTGTGTGTGTGTTTGTGTGCGTGTGTATTGGAGGATGAAGAGCTGGGATTTGAATCTAAGAACCTGTTCTGAAAGGAGAGTTATGAAGCATTGCATGAAGACAGCAAGATCAAGAGCCAGCATAAGTCAGGCCAAAAGTAACTCCAGAAAAGAGCAGCATTAGTGTGGATTGGAGCAATCAAAAGAGGCTGCGTGAGGAGCTGGGATCTGATCTAGGCCTGAAACAATGACTAGAATTTGGATAAATGGAAGAGCACTGTTCAGGTATCAGAGTGTCTGTGTTTTAGTCCTGTGTCTTCCACTCGACTAGCTGTGCAATTTTGGATAAATTTCTTCACTTAACTTAATTTCCTTCTTTTACAAATGAAGATGCTTGATCCAGGATCTAAGGTCATTTTCAGTTCCTAACATATATATTTGGTAATAGTAAAGTGTTTGGGAAGCAGTTAAATGCTATATCAATGAAATTTCAAGCTAGAAGACTCATTTTTGTGTTCTGTCCCACTTCAGTTTGCTGTACATAAAATGCTGGTTAAAATGTGAATTTATTTGATGGCAACCTATTCAATTACTTGTTCAATTTAATGAACATTGATGAAGTACTTGCTGTGTTCTAGGGTCTGTGCTCAGCGTTGGGCCTACAGAGATCAGTCAGACATAGTCCATAAAAGAGCTCAAATTTAGGAAAGGAAAATACCACTATAAGTGTAATAATAAAATTATGTTTAGAATATAGTGGTGGGAGTGATTAAATATTGGATGGAGGAGGTTAGGAAAGCCCACTCAGAGGTCATGCTTCTGAGTTGAGTTTTGAAGGATTATAGGGAACATCCCAAATAAACAAGAGAGCATAACAACATCCCAGGCAAAGGAGATATATACAAAGGCATAAGGTAATGACCCTTGTGAGTGCAAGAATTCCAAGCAGTTTGGTGCTGTAAGAGTGTAAAGTGTGAAATGTGAAAGTAGAGAGGCCTGCTGGTTGGGGTGGGAAGTAGGGAAGGATTATGAAAGATAAGGCCAGAGAGGGGCTTAGGTATAAAATGTCAATGGTTTCAGCATAAGGATATGTAGTCAAAAATGCTGATTTAGGAGGCATTATAAGTCTAAAATCAGGAAACTGTAAGATAGGGAATGTATTGGTTTCCTAGGGCTGCCGTAACAAAGTATCACAGGCTGGGTGGCTTAAACAGAAATTTGTTTCCTTACAGTTCTGGAGGCTGGAAGTCCAAGATCAAGGTGTTGGCAGGGATAGTTTCTTCTGAGGCCTCCCTCCTTGGTTTGTAGATGGCCGTCTTCTCCCTGTGTCTTCACATGGTCTATGTTCTACTCTCCTCTATTTATAAGGACACCAGTCATATTGGATTGGGGTCCACCCGTATGACCTCATTTTACCTTCATGACCTCTTAAAAGGCCCTGTCTCCAAATACAGTCACGTTTTGAGGTACTGAGGGTTAGGACTTCAACATATGAATCTGAGGGGGACATAATTCACCACAGGGAAAGTCAGCATTCAGATTTACTTGAACCTGAATCTTTGTGACTAGCCCACACAATCTCGAAACATTATTTTGTCTAGTAAAAGGGGTGTGCATTTTACCTTCTTTCAGAGATTTCTTCACCCATCCTTTATTGACAAGGCTTCCCTGATTAAATGAGGGCCAAGTGACTATTTGCCCAAAACTCTAACTTTTGGACCCAAGGCACAAACATAGCAGGCATGGGATTTAAAGGAATGTCCAAATTTCCTCGTCTTTCAAGGCCCAACTCAACCACTGCTTCCTTTGTAAGCCTACTCAGATATCATCTGAGTGGAGGACCATTTACCTTACTCTGAACTCCAGTGACACTTCACCTGTGCCTCTGCCAGAGTTGCATTTAGGTTTCTGAGCCTAAACTCAAAAACAGTTCCACGTTGTGTGTCTCACCACCTTAAAGCCAGAAGCAGAGATTTTATTTTTGCCTCACATTGCCTGAGACATTGTACACATCAATACATAATAAAATAATAAACATAGTTTGTTGCTAAGTTCTTTCTGGAATTGATGTCCTGGGATGCCCTTTCTAGCCTCATTATTATGTCTCTTCTTGTGTTAAGTCCAGATAATCCTGATCCTTCCTGGAGCAGTAGCTCCTGGAAGAGAAACTACACTACTCATCTTAGCTACTAAGCATAGAACTGCAGACCCTAACAAAAGATTATCCTACAATGAAGTAAATGACAGACTAGACCTTCAAAGCGCCTACCCTTTGAGGAGTTGGTGGATAATTCAAACAGAAGGAGGGAAGACAGAGAGCATGGTGTTACAGGACTTTCACCAAATCTCAATAGTTTTCTACAGATATCATAATGAATTCTGTTCTTTGACAAAGCAAAAAAACAAGCCTAAAAGAAACACAACAGATTGCACCCTTAGTGTTTTTTCTGAGTTACAATGATTTTGATTTTTGGTCTGCAGGTGAATGACTCCTTTTGGGGATGGAGTGTGGGAAAAAAAAATTCTTGCAAAGGCCTCCATGATTGATATGCTTTCCAGGTAACCACTGATGATGCTTCACACTGAATAGAACAGAGATGCCTGACACGTATCATGTTAACATTTTCAATGGTTATGAACATACAGTTATGATTAATAGAATTTAAATTCCTCTAAAAATCCTTACTAAATTATTAGTGGATTTTTTGTCATTATATTTTTTCTCAACTGCTTGATATTGACAGTCAGTATTCTGGAGAGTTCTTGAAACTATTTGAAGTTAAAAAGGGGACCTTCTTAAATGAAAAGTTTGGGAGCCAAATAATCTTCTTATAAATGTTTGTCCTCCATGCAAAAATAACAATTTCTGCTCCAAGAATTGAAATTAGCAGCTAGTGAGATCTGTAAGATTTTGTTTCCATCTTTTGGGTTCAGATTTGATGACACTCTATTTTCAGTGTAATTCCTTAGGACGGCTCTAGGGTAGGGCTGGGAGCCAGTGGTTTGTTTATCTTTCAGCCAGGAGGGAGAAACTCCAGAATTTCTCTTCAGGACACATGAGGACTAGTGCAGAGTGCAGACAAAACAGGATATTACTTTCTGATTTAGTTACATGCGAGAATTTCCCAAAGGGCTCTCGTGTTGCTTCTCCTAAATAATCTGCATGGCAAAGTGGCCCCAGACCTGCCCCGTGACCCCTTTCCATATTAGTGTAAACGGATGTTGCCAAAAAAGAAGTGATTCCCAAAAAGAAGGATTTAACAAAAAATAGAGAAGATGCTGGAAGGAAAAATGATGAAAGCACATATTTATGAATGGTATGTTGAGCATGGCTTTGAGAGGAAAGATGTATGTTCACAGACATTTACAAAGAGTCAAACCTCTGCTCTGATGGAGGAGAAGTATGATCAACTCAAGATAGAAGGAAATGAATCACACTGGGTTCAAATGCATTGTCAGTATGTTTGGCACCAGCTTTGCCTTCCTCATCATGTTGGACTTGGATGAATCTATACGCAACTTTGAACTCCCTAAACATATTCTATAGGAAGGTTGGGTTACGTGGTGGGGACCAACCTAGGCTAATTCACATCAGCATCACTTCTCAATGGTCCTATAAAGCAGAGGCTCCATCCCTTTGTCCTCTTACTTATCAGGACCCTTGACTTTTGATCTCTATCTAAGCCTGCCTTTAGGAAGAGCTGTAGAGGAGCCAGTTAAAATTTGGTTGCCTCCCCATTGCGCATAGGATAGAGTTCAGGTCTCCTCTAGCTCCAAACTAAGTTTATAGCCCTTCTCTCACCCCAGCCCCTCATGTAACTCAAGCTGCAGCCACATCACAATTTTCATTTGTTCACTTAACTTTCTTGGCTTGTTCATAAGCCTTTGAATATGCAGTTCTATCAGAAATGTCATCTAGCAGACAATTTTCTTATTCTTGAAGGGAAAGTTTTCTGAGAAGCCTTCCCTGATTCCTTGGGCAGGCAAAATGCTTGGCACACAGTAAGCACTCAAAAAATTAGAGTTGTTGTTATTGCTAGGCAGTTAGCCCTTCCCACCTCTGGATTGCCATAGCCCTTTGTGTCCATCTGTTAAAGCTCCTAGGGGCTATTGTTGTTTGCATATCTTTCTCCCTCACTAGCCTGCTTTGTATATCTGGCACCCAGCACAGTACCTGGCACAACATTTGTTAAATGAATCAGGTTCCAAATCAGATGTCTGGAAGAGCCATTGAGTAACAAATTAAGAAGACGAGGTATAACCAGATAGGGAGGGGTAGAGACGGGAGAAAGGAGCTCCTGGCCTGAAGGGGCTGCATCTACTCTACCCCAGGCAACTTCTGCTCTGCAGGAATATTTAGATTTAAAAAAGAAAAGAAGCTGTAAACCTGAATTTTTATGTGTACTCTCTGAATTTTTAAATCTTGGCAACTAATATGAATTTTCAAAACCAATGTGTGGGCCAAGTGAAACATGTTTGAGGGCTGCCAGTTTCCATCTTGTTTAGAGACTGGAGGTGGCGAATGAGTGTTGACTGGTCTCCAGATGACGCCCCATTTCTCCCGGAGCCAGCATGGCCCCTGCGGTTCTTTCTGCCAACATCAGGAATAGAAGCTCTTCCCTTTCTACTCTGCAGAGCACACAACAATCTTCCATTTCCAGCGTCTTCACGGGTTTTCAAATTACTGACAAGCTGCCCCACCACAGAATTTCATGCTTGTGTTGGTGATTGGCCATCAGCGCTGCTCAAAGTTAGGCTTGCATCCCTCACATGGGCATGTCTGTCTGGGAGTCTGGAAAATACCACCTCCGAGTAGGAAGTGAGGACAGGAGGGACCTCAATTAGAAGGGAGGTACAAACGCATCTTCAAATGGGAAAAGGGGAACTGGTTGGCAATCAGAGGACTTAGATTTCAGTTCTGATAGTACCTGGAGTTGTGTGAGTGATCACAGACTGTTTGTGTTTTTCTCAGTTATTCTTCAAACAGCCCTGCAAGGCAGGTATGTTTATCCTTATTCTACTGATAAGGATACAGAGCTTGGAGAGAGGATTCACCTAACCCTGCAAAAGTAGAAAGTGCAGGAGTAGGAGTTGAACCTTGCTGGTCTGTATACCTCCAAAGTCTTCGGTCTTGTTCACTCTTGTATGACATCCTCTGCAGCAGAGGTGGGGTTTAGCCTGGGAGGGGAGAGGAAGAAGGGTGTCTCCCTCACTTTTCTCTCCTATCTGTAAGGGTCAGGTAACTACGCAGATATGGGGCAATTCCTCTGCCCCTGCTGTCCTGAGTCCACAATCCTAGCAGCTCTAACAGGTGAGGAAAAGAGACCTCAACTTCCTGTGAAAAAGACACTAGTTCAATTCTATTCAGCCCAGAATTTCCAAAATATGTTTGATCATGGAGCCTTTTCTTGGAGTACTTCATATTCACGGTAACCAGTGTTCCATGGAACACTTTTTGAGAAATGGTCCGTTTAACTCAGCACAGGGTAGCCTCTTGTGAGAAACTAAGGTTTAAGAATCTTCTAGGTCAAAGAGAACACTCACAAGTATGTAATGAAGCTGACTCCAGGCTAGGAGGAGACTAAAGGAGGGAGACAGACTATAAGAAAACCCAGAGGGATGGGTTAGTAATAATAAATAGGCTTGGACTTCATGGAAACCACACATAATGCTGTAGAAAATTTCCAGGAAGAGAATGTTCAAGAAAGCCCCTTGCTTATGAGAAAGCTTGTCAGCTCCAGGAATGTCTTACCACAGGAGGCCAGGAAGGGAGAGGCGAGGAAACATTTCTCTGCAGGTTTTTAAACAGAATTGCTTCCCCTCGGCAAGGCTCAGGTGTGGACGCTTCTAGAGTCAGAGGATAGATTCAATTATCTCAAAATCCTTAGAAATCACCTATTTTAGCCATAATTTTAAAAACAACATTTGAAAAATGAGGGCCAGGGAATAAAGGAAGACCACAAATTTGCAAGCAGGTTGATTGCTGAGCTCAGCCCTGCCCTCTCACCTTATAAACTCGTTTTCTCCCGTAACACCCATTACCTTTGAATCTTCCAAGTGGATATAAACAGCCAGTGATTGCACCAGGCTGCTTCTTGCTGCAGCCAGGCAAACAGGAGATGCGTGATGACCACAAATGGTCAGCCCCACCGGGGAGCATGCCTAATGAGAAGACTCACCCAAAATAAACAAAATACAACTGGGTTTGGGATTCTTAAATGTCACGGCAAGGCAAATTCCAACTTCTTGTAACTTTATGAGATGTTATAATTAAAAATAAATATGCAAGCCTGGGCACCCACCCCTTGGTAAAGATTTCATGGTCTCTTGTGCTGTGACAGGCCATTAGTTTGGGTAATTAGGCTGTGCGTGCCTCTCTCCTTGCATTGCCTTCTCATGGCAGGGCAGGGTAGTTGGTTGGAGGTGGTAGTGGGGCCTAAGCCCTGAGATGCATTTATGCCCAGAGAGGAGGATGGCTGTCCTCCTGGCACTAATGAGAGGGGGTCCTTGGACCGTCTCCAGGCACTTGAGGCTGCAGTCAGCAAGCCTCACTAGTTAGCACTGACAGGCAATGAGTCATCCTTCCAGCTTGAATGAGGCTCATTATTCAAAATGAGGTGCCAGAGTGCCAGTTGGCATGGTTGGAAATAAATATATCCGAGTGTTGTCAGCAATGTCATCTCAACTCCCACTCTGAAAAATTTCAGATGCTTTCCACCTCACTGTTGCTGGTGAGCACTATGTAGCGTAAAGTAGAAGGCTTGGCTAGGCTCTCTGAGAAAAGAAGTGGAGTTAATAATGCCCGCTCTGCAGGGCTGTGAAAGTGGAGGCACCGCATAAAGGCAAGCATCCAGCAGAGGGCCCGGCCCAGCACAGGCTCACAGAGCAGAGCAGCCGGGTTGCTCCTGAGAAAGCACATGTGAGCGATAACTCTGGGTCTGTGGAGTGTAGAGGGATTTGGGTTTGAATTGGGGTTTTTTTCACTTACCATTTGGATTTGGACAACTTATTGTACCTTTTCTTTCCTCATCTGCAAAGTGAGCGGAGTAATAATAGCTTACTACCTACCTTAAAGAATTGTCCAGCACATCAAAGATAACGGGCATAAAAGTGCCCAGCACAGTGTCTGTATGTCATAAGGTGTCAAATACTGATTACTGCTACTCTTCATACTTAGATATAACCAAATTCACTTTTATCATCCAGATAACACTATTCTGCCTGGTCCTTCCTTCTGTCCCACTTTGAATGTTTCCTCAGGTTAAGTCTATGTACACCTGCATGTATGAAGGAGAATAATAATAGCTAATACCTGCTAAGTATGTATTATGTGCCACCTTCTGGTCTAACACTTTATACGTGCAAACTCATCTGATCTTTATAACAACCTTCTGAGGTTTTACAGATGATAAAGCTGAGGCACAGAGGAGTGTAAACAAGCTCCCTGACCAGGTCACAAGTCCAGAGAGTGGCTGCGCCAAGATTTGTACCCAGGCACCCTCCCCAAGAGCTGTTCCCCACTGTGCACTGCCTCTTGCAAGACTCAGATACCTCCCTCTTTCTCTCTGTCTATTCATTGCAGGGGATTTCATGGACAGAATATCATGTAATCATAAATGTACACTTTTGAATGGACCTTATGAAACGGTTGATAGATTTCTGCTCTAGATTTGCATTGTAGCCCCATTTTGCAGGTGGGACAACTGAGGCTCAGAGATAAAGGCTCCTGAACCTGCTTGTAGCCCCAGCTGCTTAATCTCAGTGCTGTTTCTGGGATGCTCAGCACTTGAAACTCCCTTTCCTGAGCAGTTTATTCAATTGCTTCCAGCTCATGCCTGTCAGTCCTCAATCAGCTCCCTGAATACCTGTGGGATCCAACTTCTCCCCAGCTTATTGTTACTTGGAGGTGTTTTAAAAATGATTCTGCTTCCAGGTGGATAAGACTTGAAAAAAAATAGTTTCCCGCATATATTCATAGAATTCCCTCTGCTATTTGGAATTAAATTAGATATACAAAATTGATTTATTTTCTGATAAAAGACAAGAAGCACAATTGTAGTACAATAGCGAGAAGTTCTGTTGTTCCAGCTAAGAATTTCTGGCTGTCCCTCACCTGAGTTGGGGTGGTGACAATCAATAAAAGATCCATACTGAATAGGCTGATAGCCATAGCCAAGGAGCCTGCTTTACAAATTATGTTAATGGGTCCTCTCACAAAATTCACTCATTCGGGACACATCTGGGAGCCGAGTAGTTTCATTCCACCCTGTTGACACCATCCCACATTCCCTCCTTCACTCCTATGAGAAGTCAGTTATTTCTTCCAAACTGCTCCAGCCGGCAAGGAGACTGCCATAAGAAGTCACAAGACTTCAGGACCATGAAATTGAGGGAAAATATTTTAATTTCTTTTGAAAATTAAACATGGGATAAATCACAAACTAATCAAAACCTTCATCCAACCCAACTTGGAACACTCTCTATCTGGAGCCTTTTGCTTAGTGCTTCTTCCTTATTAGACCAATATTTCCGAGACTTATCTCCAATCTCGGAAACAAGCTAGAACACCAAACATGACAAATATGTTCCTAGAAAAGCATATATCTAAAAGACTGCAATATACACTTCCAAATACATGTGTAATTACCTAGTGGAACATCTTAATTTGAATGACGGGGCTTACCAGCAGGAGAATACAGCCTGCTTTTTTGAAATGTTGCCTTTTGAAAATCTACTCCATCTCAACCTGTTTCTAAGAAGTTAAAACTGTGTGGGCCCCATATGCAGATGGTCTAGAGTGTGGTGTCCTGGAGAGAGGGCAGGAGTTCAAGTTCCTCTGTGCTATAAACCAGCTGCATAACCTTAAACAAGAATTAAGTTTTCTGAGTTTCAATATACTACTCTGTAGAAAGAAATTGGGATAATAACACAGGCTCACAGGGGTCATTGTGAGTATGAAATGAAAAAAAGAAGAAAGCAGTTTGTAAATTGACAATGCTAACCAATTGTTCAAAATTACGAGCTTCGATTTGAGGAAGGCTGAAAAGACTGTATCTTCTCTTGCTTCCAAATAGTCTCCCCGCTGCCATGACTTCCTGGTATTTTCATAACACTAGCGCCTTCAGGTGAAGGTGAGAAAACGAGGCAGATGTGTAGTGTATGTTTCTAGAAATGGAGATGCATTAAGGCAAAGATCCTTTTCTAGATTTATTTGTCCCATTGCTTGATAAAAGTGATGGCCATGTAACAGAGTATTAAAATAGCTATCTTTCTGGCTTCAAAGGCCCAGAACAAAAGGCCAACCATCTTCAGATTCCAAAATAGTATTTGGACCACTTATGCAGGACTTTCAAAGAGAATGGCACAAGACTCATTTGGGTGCCCTTAGTCGATCATCCATTTAGAGAGATCAAGTTAGATGTCAAGACAATAGAAGACGTCTGTGTAGAGAGATATCAGAGAGCTGTGCATTCCACTTCCCCATCCCCACCCCTCCTCTGGGAAGGGAGAAGAGGAGGGATTGTCCTCTATCTCTTCTTAAGCCAGAGAGAGGGTGCCCCAAGAGAAGAACTCAAGCACCTTGAGATATACCTGCTAGACTTGGAGAGCATACAGACTGGAGTGAAAGCTGTGGCTAGATCAGATTGAGGAGTCCAGTTGAGAGGAAGTGCTGCGCAGGGAATTCCTCCACTCTCAGTGGAGCGAGGATGAGCAAGTGCCTCTCAAGGACCAGGTTTGGCTCCTATGGGAGAGGGAAACCTTGAGCCCTTTTGAATCCCCTCCAAATGGACTGACTGGCGAGCCGTGTAATCTCAATAGGCGTGTACCACTTGATGCCCAAGAAGGAGGAATTATGTCTGGCTGAGAAGAGTCAATTATTTACCTGCTGTGAGTCTCAGTTTCCTTGTCAGGGCAGTTGAAATCTGAGGACCCCATTGGGACTGTCTCTGAGAAAGACTCAAAGTGCCCTAAGGGAGAAGTAATTAGCAGGCATCTGCCATGACCCAGGGTACCATCTCCAGGTGAGGCCCGTGCAGCTAAGAGGAGGTTTTCTGTCCATTATCTCTCCTCTTCCTGCATCCCTTCCATCCAGGCCCCAACTCTAAAGGCCCAGAGGCAACCTAGGAGGAAGGCAGAGGCAGAGGAGGGTAAGGTGCGGAAGGAGAGAGACGTGAGCTATCCTCAGCTCCTCTGGCAATTGCCTGGCTGAAGTGGGCTGGAGCTGGAGAAAAGAAAAAGTTTTAAACTGGATAAGAATATGGAGTTATATGATTATGACTCAGGATTGGATATTTAAATTGTTAAAATGACTCTTCTTGTGGATGAAAGTGAGTTGAAGATTTATTTTCTGAGAATGGTAAGAAAAGCCGTGTGATTTGCATTTTTTTAAATGAAATGTTTTTGCTTAAAAACATTTTTAGTGTTTCATGTTTAATTGCACTACCAGAGAAAATGTTCTAAATGATACTGATTCTTCAGAAAAGGTTGATACTTCTTTTGTGAGGCTTCACTTATGAGCCCCCAACACCCCCTCACCCCCAATTTGGAGGCTATACATCCAATTTCTGGTGTTCAGTGGTTTACCCTTAAAGAGACTAGCAGAGACTACTAGTTATTCCTTATTTTCCATTTCCTCCTTCTTTTTTAGTATTAGAAAGGCTGATTTCAGTTGAGATGTGGCTGCCTGTAATAAACAGCACACTTCCCAGCTTCCCTTGAAGCTACATGTGGTTACAAGTGACCATGAGATTTAGCACCCTGAGGTCATGATGACCTTAAGAATAGCAGTTTGGGTGGAATGGTGGAGTTGAAAGCCTGATTTCTATGAGGTCCACAGAAAGTAAGAGTTGAACAAGTAGAGCAGAAAGCAGAGACAACTCTTTTCAGGAAGTTTTTTAAAAAAAATACATAATTTATTGAGATGAAATTCACATAACATAAAATTAATCATTTTAGAGTTAACAATTCAGTGGCACTTAGTACATTCAAAATGTTGTGCAAACACCCCTTCTAGCTAGTTCCAAAATATTTCTGTCGTCTCAGAATAAAACATCATACTCATTAAGCAGTTTTTCCCTATTTCTCACTCTCCCCAGCCCCCAGGCATGCACCAATCTACTTTGGATTCTGTGGATTTATCTCTTCTGGATATTTCATATAAATGGTATTGAAGAGTTTGCTTGTTTGTCTTTTGTAAAGGGAACACACTAATGAGGCAATAGCAGAGAGAGATATGGGACCACATAACTAAAAGTCAAGCCTCGTGCTCTTTCCATTCTCTGGTTTGAAGGTGAAATTTATGCACTTCTCAGGGTGATTTATAGGAATCCCTCTCCAGTGGCCACTGTAAATGTCATCTCTGCAGCATCCTCTTTAAAGAGTTCCAGCTCTTTCCTAGTTGCTACTTCCAAGGGGGATGAGGGTGGGGGAAGGGGAAGGGATCTGTGTTGTTTCTGGTTCCCAGCAGTCCTCATCTGGGACATGCTTGCAGTACCCTTAAAGACCCTTTAATTGCCCTTTATAGTCCAGAAATGGATGGGGACAGACCAATAGAGAGCTAAAATCTGCTCAGCCTAGCCTACTCCTCTTGTCTCAGTGACAGAGTAAGAGAGCCATCAGGACAGGCTCATGTGGGATATGGGGCATCCTCAGCTGGAGCAACTGAGATCTTCCAAGGTCGTGCCTGGATTTGGTTCTTCACCGAAAAGCAATGCTCACATATCAACTACAGCCACTATTTATTGGGCACGTATTTTTGCTGGGACTATGCTGAATGCTCTCTATGCTTATTCTCATATGTCTTTGCAACCACTTTGTAAGGTATGTGCGATTATTACTAGCATTCCCATTTTACAGATGAGGAAACTGAGGTTCACAGGAGGAAAGTAACTAGCTCAAGATAATATAGCTGGAATAGATAGAACACGTGTTAGTTTGACTTTAAAGCTTGGCTTAGCCACTACACCATGTTGCCTGAGTTTAAGCTGAACTTTAAAGGCATCTACATGGTGATATCAGGGCAGTGTCCCCAGGAGAGCTTAGCAAGAGAACCCTGAAAATTCCCTTTGAGGAGGCCACTCATATTTTGCATTCTACTTCAGATCAACTTGAGTGACTCCATGTTTCCTTGCATTTTATGCATTTTGCTTTGCAGTTAGAATTGGCTGGATGTTACCCTTGGCCCTGAGCCAGTGCTTTTTTATTTTTCTCACATTTGCATTCAGCCATTTGAGGGTTGCGTTCTGTCCCTGTTTGCTCCCAAGATCTGCTTTGGCTGTCGTGGCCCATCCATTGCTGTTGACTTACCATTTCCTCATTTGACATTTCATCAGCCTCATTTCTCACTTCCCACCCTTGGGATGAATGCTCAAGTGCAGATTTTCACACCCTCATTCACACTTGCTCTCTCTCCCCCTACTTCTTAAGGCTGGGGAGCACAGCTCAGATGTCGGTTGTGGGCTCAGGAGACCCTCTCCTGCTTGGGCTCCTCAGCCTGAGGCTGTGCTCTGCAGCCTGTGGTGCATCTCAACACAGGGCTATGACTTCCTAAGGGCCATTTCCAAGGAGGTTGGGCATGTGGTGGCAAAAGTTCCCTTTTATGGGCATCTGAGACAAACTCAGGAATTTCGAGCAATGTTTAATTTGTGGTATTGGTAGTGAAGGAGGTTTTGTCCTGTTTTGGCAAACTTGAAGGCAGGACAAAACAGATGGGAGACTCTCAACCACAAAGAAATGTCACAAAGAACAGGGAAGAGCACCAGGAGGTGATTTAAAAACTTGTGTCTATAACATACTTTGGTTGTATAAGACATTATCATTGGAGGAAGCTGGGAGAAGGGTCTATGGGAATTCTCTGGACTACTTCTGCAACTTCTTGTGAGTCAAACTATTTCAATATAGAAGGTAATGGTAATTTAAAATATTTTCAAAACCTGTGTATACTTTTGTATGTACACCCATAGCCATATCTAAACAATTTTGCTACAGATATTACTACTGAGGACAACTGGGAATTGGGAGGAGTCCACCTGGTTATGCCATTAAGTACTCTGTGGCCTTGAATTGTTCGCATGTCACATTCTGTATTTTTTAAAAATATATTTTAAATGGCTTTCTGAGATACAATTCACATGCCATATAATTCACCCATTTGAAGTGTACAATTCAATGGCTTGTAGGATATTCACAGCTGTAGAACCATCACCCCAAAACGAAATCCTGTACCCACTAACAGTCGCTCTGTTTTCCTCCCTGTGTACCTCCCCCAAGTCCTAGGCAACTACCAATCTTTCTGTCTTTATGGATTTGCCTATTCCAGATATTTCATATAAATGGAATCACACAAAACGTGGTCTTTTGTGAGTGGCTTCTTTTACTTAGCATACTGGTTTGAAGGTTCACTCGTGTTGTAGGAGGTATCAGTACTTCATTCCTTTATATTGCTGAGTAATGATTCATTGTTTGGATATATCTCATTTTATTTATCCATTCATTAGTTGATACGCCTTTTGGTTTTGTCTACTTTTTGGCTATTATGAAAAACGCTTCTATGAAAACACATGCACAAGTTTTTGTGTGGCATATGTTTCCATTTCTCTTGAGTAAATACATACGAGTGGAATTGTTGGGTCTTATGGTAACTCTACATTTGACATTTTGGGGAACTGCCAAACTGTTTCCAAAAGCAGCTGCACCATTTGACATTTCCACCAGCAGTGTATAAGAGTACCAATTTCTCCACTTCCTCACTGATATTGTTATTATTTGTCTTTTTGATTACGGCCTTCCTAGTGGCTATGGAGTGGTATCTCACTATGGTTTTTGTCGGAATTTCCCTGATCATTAATGACACTGAGCATCTTTTCATGTACTTATCGGCCATTTGAATATATTCATTGCAATAATGTCTATTCAGACCCTTCGCCCATTTTTAAATTGGGCTATATATCTTTGTATCATTGAGTTGCAAGTGTTCTTTATATATATCTGGATGTAAGTCCCTTATCAGATATATAATTTACAAATATTTTCTCCCATTCTGTGGGTTGTCTTTTTACTCTCTGGATGGTATCATTTGTAGAGACATCTCCTTTTGAAGTCTCAAAATCTTCATGGATATGTATCAAAATATGCTGACTGAAACTCAATCCCAAGATTTTTTGCAGGTACTATGGGTAGAAGCTGAAACATTTTAGTTAAAAACTGCCAGCAGTTGTCTGTCTTGCTGAAGGTTGGACTCATTGCTTCTTGGGGAAACCTATTCCTTTGCTCCTGCGGAATCATCTAAATAGGCCCTTTAGCTGTGTTTTTATAAGCCAAGTCCTGACTCACTGCAATGACTTGACAGTTTTCTTAATGCTGAGGCTTTAAACAGAGAAGCTCGGTTCTTTTAGTTAATATAAACTCCTGTGTCTGTTTTAGCCAAAGCAATGTCTTTGCAGATTTGCTTTTGTTTATTTGCTTGTAGGGTGGGTGGGGAGAAATGTTTCTTGGCACTGTTTGCTCTGTGCCTGTACTGTGGCTCTTTTTGACAGAGATGGATGGCATTTGCGCTTTTGTCTCAGGGTTGTGCATGAGAGACGAGCACAGAGAAAAGAAGCCATAGGGGCTGTTTTCACAAGAGGCCTTCTGCTATTCTGGGCTCACCCAGTGTGGCTTTTGGGTCCAGGTGCCAATGCAAGTGGCCCTGGATTGGACAGAGAATGACTCTCCTCTCTCTGTAGCCTGGGGAATGATGGCATCGAGGAACGCACTGGGGTAGCACCCTTGGAACAGATATTGGTGTTTTGACAAAGGCACCTTCAGTTTTAGCTACAGTGAGGATCCCTCAATGGCTTCAAGATCAGCAGCTCAAGAAGAGAGAGAGCAGGAGAGAAAGGGAAAGAACAGAGCAGACAGTATGCTGATGCATGTGATGCATCCTGGGAACATCTGGAGTTCACGTGGAGGGGGAGGAGTTTGAAGTGTATCGGTCAAGCTGAGCCATTGTAACTTGTGCTTTGTGTGCTCGTGTGACTGCAGTTGTACCCATAGGTCACCTTTATAACGAGGGAGCTGGGTCAGGAGTCACCAACTGGTGACCTGGGGGCCAAATATTGTCACTCTGTGGACATAGTTTGATCAACACAATTTTTAATTAGATTTGAATTTAAATGCCTATAGGACACACACATTCTCTCTTCATTTTGCCATAGACCCTACCACTCTCTATTGTTACATACCATCTGATTCACACATTCATGTTACCCTTCCAACTTCTGTGGAATTTGAGTTACTGAGCTTTTGATTAGTCTCTCAGATGACCTTCTGCTTATGACATTCTGTGATTCAGAGTCATCTTGGTAAGAGGGCTTTGAATATCCCAGTCCAACCTGTGGACCTACAGACTCAACTAGCGGTCCCCTATATGGGGGTGGGGAGACTCACTGTGGTCAATGGTCAACTGTGATCATGGGAGGTAATTGCTGTTTTACTACCTTTTTCTGCCATTTTTATAACAAACTGGTGGATGGAGAGGTGAGAAACTGTCCAGAGAAAGCCAAGATGTGTATCCTGTGGAAGACTGGGATACTTAGCAAGGATCAGCCTATTCCCTAAAATGCAAACCTGCTCCTAGGACAGGTTCCAGAACCAGTTTCTAATTTACACCATAGATTTGCATCCATATCAGCTTGGCCCTCCTTCGTAACTTTCCCCTTGCCAGCCTCATCTCTAATAAATGTGTCCTTGGTGATTGACTGTATTCCAAATATCAGTGAGCAGGTGGCCAAGGCATCTTTTGGGTCAAAGATGCTTTCCAAGTCTCTCGGAATTTCACCACACAGAAACTGTTTGTAAGAAGGCCCACCGTGAGAGTTAGGGGAAATCATTTAATGAGAAAATGACTTCTTTTTCCAAAGATGTTATTTCTGTCCTTTTAATGACAATATCATCAAATTACAGGTGGGTGGTCTTCTATGCATTCTGAAATCATCTCGTGATCATCACATATGATTCTAATTCCTATGAGATCATAGGGCAGACAGTATCATTCTCATTTTACGCAGAAGGGAGCTGAAGCACAGAGAAATTAAGAGCCTCCTCAAAGATACATGACTAGTTAAGTGGTTGAAATGTAAAACTTCACTTATAACACATTGAAATAAACATTTTTAGGAAAATTGGATATACCCTAACCTCTTCCTCATAAATGGTATTTATACAAGACTCTTAATTCCTAGTTTTGTGCTTTTTCCCCTTCCTATTTGTTCTCTCGATTTGAATGTCTGCCGGCTGGGGCAGCAATTGTGATAAAGAGAAAACTGAACTGAAGATACCCATCCCAGCTCAGTGTGCAATTTTATGATGAATTACAGAAGAGATGTTCTCAGAGGAAAGGTTAAGTGCGGTGGTGTTGAGAACCACTGGCCCATAAAAAGTGTAATAAAATCAGTCTAGCGAAGAAAGAAAAGATAGTTTACCGTGAACTTGATCTAATAGAATCAAATCAAATAATATCCATGGTCACACAAGCAGGATATAAGAACTGCAACCTCTGACCAAGACATTCCCGAGCAGATGAAACCTGGCCCGAGGGGCTGCCTATGGTTTGCATTAGCAAGGCTACACTCCCAGGGAGAGGAGGGGTTTCAGGACTGCGGCAGCTGAAAGCGTGTGAAGTTCAAAGCCAAGAGTAAGAAAACAATTAGAAACGGACATCTCTTGCTTCACCACAGCTCCACCAAAGGAAAGTGAAGATGGTTTACATAAGCACCAGGGCTCCCTGGAAGAAAGAAACACAGCTTTTGAGAAAATCTTTAGGGGAAGTTCAATTTTCCTGGGAAAGAGTGAACGCGGTATTTGAATGAGCATGGCGGCAGCACCTTGGAGGAATCACAGAATTCTTGAAGATTTGTACGTCACCTAGGGCTCTGGCCCTCCTGTAAACATCTACCTGAGGGAATGGGTATGAGGACACAGGATTGTATATTGAGCTTGAGATGCTGTTGGGAAGCTCAGTTATTAACTTTAAATAAGCCCCTAAGCAACACTGAGAACTTTGATTCTGTGGAAATATTGACTGTTTACAATCACGAGAGAGCGAATTCTAAGAAATTGTGCAATCATAATTGTCAGTCACTGACAGCCACTCGGAGCTATAATTAAGGGATAAAGCTCTCATTCAGAGGAAGCAAATGGCTGGAGGAATACACAGGATTCTCAGGAGAGACCTTCTAATTTCTTTTCTTCTGCAGCAGCTCTTCCTTCCAGGATCGCTGTGTGAGGCCAGATGCATATGAAAGGTGTTGTCAGTTCATTGCTTTTTCTGGACAGATGTTCTGCTTTTTGGTCACTCGTTCATATCTAGGTTCTTTCCTGCACTTTTTAGCAGCCTTTTTGTATTTCATTTAGACATGCTGGGAGGACTGGCAGGGCAGACCTGCCAGAGGACTGTTTACATGAGAGGCAGGACTTGCTCTGAGGAAAAGAAGAAATGAACAGCACAGGTTTAGCCAAAGGACATGCTGGGTGAGTGCAGAAGGGGAAGAGAAGTTCTAAATTCAAGCGTTTATCACTCAGCTATCCAATGATCCAACAACTGTGGGTTCACATCTGAGTCCTAGGTTTAGGGGCTGCAAACAAAAATCAATAAAAACTAAAAAGATTGGTTTGCTACAATCTCGACAGGATACTGAGAACCCAAGTTGTCAGCAGAACAGTGCCAGCAGAAAAAGGAGACAGCACCCTGGATGCCAACATCAGTGTCCCTGAAGTGATGTGAGTGTGTTGTGGAGAGAGGACAGTTAGCAGATGCAGGAGTGACTCTTATGAGAGTCAGCTCTCTTTGCTGGCATCAGCAATAGCATCTTCCATGGTCAAGGACAGAACACGAGGGCCCTTGGCACAGAGACCAGCTTTGCACAGTTGGCGGTTGTGACAGAGGCCCTGACAGGACTGGCAGAAGCCATCAGCACAGCTGTTCTTTTATCATTGGCAGCAATGGAAGTCATCATTACTGTGGTCCAGGGCAGAAAGGAAAAGTGGGGAAGGGCAGGTGCAAGCATGTACCAGCGAAAGAACCACTTTTTGCCTTCCCAGAGCTATGTGGGAAGAATTTCAAGGGTCTTGGCTTTCTTGAAGATTGGGCATGAGCACACCCTAAGAAATTCTGTTTTGTTGCTACAATCTCACTGTAGCCACAGGTAGGTGTGGGCTGGGGGAACACAAATGATACAACAGAAAAGGCGAGCCGGGCTCCTCTGAGTCCCGCGCCTGATTCTAGGGGCAGGATTGATGAATGGGTGCTTCCTCTTGCCTGAATCCTACCCCCAAACGGTCTGGTTTTGTTTGGAGGTATTTGTTTTCCAAATCATTTGTAGCTTGGCAAGGGGAAGGCCGGGTAGCTCTCACAGATTCAGGTGGTGAGCAATTCTTGCCTTCTGCTGAATGCGGAAAGGAGAGTTTGAGGCTGGAGAAAGAAGTCTAGAAGACATGGAATATGCAGTAATTCCAAACTTTGGTAGCATAAAAGGAAAGAGTTGGAGTTGCAAATGCATAAAGAAAACCAAGTCATTTAAGAGCACACTAGCATTAGGTTCATGGGGATAACAGAAAGGAGAAGAGGGGATGAAGTCTGATGCGGGGGACGAGTTAGTCAGATTTAGGAGAATGTGGTCATGATTAGAGGGAAGTCAGGTGGAGAGCCAGAGAAATGTTTGGGGAGTAAATAGAATGACACAGGTAACACACCAGGCAAAAGAACATACAATCTTGGTAAATTTGAGAGGAAAGAGCTTCTTAGCCTGGTAGGAAAAGTTGGCTACAATTGCCCAAATAAGAACTAAGTGGGGCTTAAGTGGAAATATGACAGGATACAGGAGGGACTAGAGTGGCTTTAGTGGCTATTGACTTTCATGAGACCTAGGCGTAGGGAGAAAAGGGTGGAGTCACTGTAGGAGCTCAGCGAGAGCAGAGGTCCCATCTCATCGGCTTTCTAGTCTTAGGGGCCCAGCACAATTCCTAGCATGTAGCCAACACTTAATGAATAAGTTTAATGAACATTAAACTGAAAGTTGTTTCTAAGGTTATATATGCTTGGAAATAGTATCACCAAATGGTGTTTGCATATTACTTGCTCTTCCTCCTTTTTCTGAGTCAGTTTTTTAAAAACTTGTTTTTAGTTCCAATGAACATTTTTTTCATTATATTATGAACGGATAAACATTTTGATTCCCCGTGCTTATGTGGTTTTTGAAAACTATGGGCTGAGGCAGTTCAGCTTTCTAGTTAAATAGGTATTCTAGACTATTTGGACCTTAATACATAAATTGGGCCAACGATCGAAGCAAACTTTTCTTTTTTCTTTGTCATTTAGAGTTGAATCAGTGGTGCCCGTGAAAACAGGCTGATGAGGCAGGAGAAATGAGCTTCATTAATCAACTAAGTTCCTCATCAATGGCCCTAATTGTTATCCTGATTTCAAGCTTTAATGGCCTAGGAGCTATAAACAGATGCCCTGAGCTGGATTAAGCACAACAAAAGACTTTTATAGACAGGATCAAGGCAAACATCATTTTTCTGAGTTCTTCACGTCCTGACTGACAAGGGGCCTGAGTGGGCAAATGACTAAGGAGAGGGCCAGCAGACTGTCCACGTCCATGAGAACCATGCTGGACATCAGGCCATCAGAAAGGAAGTAGTGATATCATAGGAAAACCCCTGACGTGGAACTTGAATTCTAGTGCCAGCTATGCCAGGTGATCTTGAGAATGCCACCTAACTTCCTTAAGTATCGGTTTCTTCATCTGTCAGTGGAATTGGAGTAGATGAATCTTGTGATTCTGTACAGCTCTAAGCAGTTACCCCATTTCTTGGGGCTCTCCAAAGCTTGAAGAGTTAGAGCACTTCTGATTGTTCATCGTTTACTGTAGCATTTAGCTTTCTCCTAAAATGTGGGTAGCCTTTAGCGTGTGCTCTCAGCCAGAGATTAGAAGGCATCAAGAGAGGGCTAAAGATGGAAACATAGGATCTCTCTCAAGAAGAACCCTCTCTGTGGTCAGTATACCCCTGTGTAAAACGGGAAGGAGAAAAAAAGATAAACGCTGTTCTATGTATTTCTGTACTTATCTATGTCTGAAAGTATTTGAGACAGTTTAATGAAAAACATGCACATATATGTTTATGTGTGTGCATGTGTATATAGATACACATATATGATATATATCCAAATACAGATCTATTTCTAGGCGCATTATATCTAGATAAAAGAAAGAATCATTCATTTATTCAACAAGTATTTACTGGGTATCAACAACATACTTGATGCTGTGCTGGGTCTTAGGTTATAAAATAGACAAAGTTTATATGACTTCTAAGATACAAGGGAGAAGGAGAGTCTTCTTTCAATGACATTTATAAAGTAACACTACAATTGTTACTAGTCTCTGGTAACGCTAGTAAGTGGAAGGATTGGAAAAAGAAAGATGACTTTGATTTGGTTAATGAGTTAGCAGGCAAGTCATTTGCTGAATATAAAGAGGAAAACAGGAGATGAAAGCTTGAAAAGAGTAGTGAAAGTTGTAAACAAGCATTTACAGAAGAGGGGAGAAAAGTGGCTATGTTATGAAAAATGATTGTGAGGTGGTATTGAAAAGAGAACTGGAGACTATGAATTTAGAGCAAGATTTTCATTAATTGCCCTGGAAGCAGAGAGATAAAATGGTAAGACTTGTCCAGGAGAATTAATTAGGATTCTGGTTGCAAGTGGCAGAAAACCCAACCCAACTTGACTTAAACAAGGGATGCATTAGCTAAAGAACGGAAAAATACAAGTGTTAGGATATCTGCAATAAAATTTGGTGCAGGTGCTCAAATGATGTCACGAGGATCTGATGTTTCTCAGCTCTGTTTCCTCTGATTTGGCTCCATTCTGAAATAGACAACAGTAACTCCAGCAGAAACTCCTCATGCTTTGTGGTCACTCAAATAAAAGCCCTAACATCCACTCTGATTAGGTCCGATTGACTTAAGTCTTGTGTCTATTCCTGAACTTATCATTGGGGCCAGAAGGAATGAAATGCATTGATTGTCTTGAGCCCCAGTCATATACTCTACCTGACGCATCATGGACCCAGTGGTGGAAGGGGTCGCTCCCCAGAGGAAAGTTGGGGAACTGTCATTTGGAGACAAGTAAATAGATACTGGGTAACAAAAACAGCATACATCTTTCTCTGAGATTTTTCAATGTAAAAGTGCTTGAAGGAAAGATCCAGAGGTGAGGATTTCAAACAAAAGGATGATGAAATGATTAAAGTGATGGGATATGGGTCCATGTTGGGCAGGAAAAAAAGTGAGAGAAAGTAGAGTGATGTCAAGGCAGGAGGTCCTGGGGATGCTGAAGAATATTCGTATTCAAACAAAGAGGACAAGAACTGTGTAGCCATTGGAAGTAAAACCATAAAGGAGAGGCAATTCCAGCCCAGAATGTGGCTGTGGGAGTGTTTTAGCCTGGGCTTGTCCTGGAAATTGGTGCCTGAAACAAGGGCTTGTGTTTAGATGGTTTATTTTCGGCTTATTTTATGCAACCCCAGGGAATAGGAGTGAGTGACTGGGGAGAGTGAACAGGGAAGGTGAGAAATGAATGGAAGAGTATGTTAGTAAATTGGTTATTACGGTGGTGTTTGATCCTGCTGGGATCTTTAAAAAGAACATACAATGTGTCTCAAAATATTCTACCTGGAGGACAAAAGGGAGAAGAATTTTTCCAATAGCTGCTGTTCCCCATTTGTTGAAGGCTACCTCTAAGAATGTTAACTCCTCCGTATTTCTTGGTCGTGTATGAACAAAGCCCGTAGTGTTTCCTCAGCCATCCCTCAATGAAGCCCACTGTATGTACTTGAGGGAAGGCATTGTCAGCACAAACTGGGTCAAAGCCTGCATGGAACTGATTGTCATCATTGTGTCTAGAATCAAAGGTAAGGTCAACAGCAGGCTAGGACAGTGAGCAAAAGACAACTGATAAAAGTCCACACTTGACACTATTCACCCTTCAGATCTCACATGCCGTCCATTAAGCCCAATCCACTGGTGGCTAGCCACAATCTCTAAAAAAACTTAATATAGGCGGGTTAGTGGAAAAAGATGCAGTCCCTGTTAGTGCCACAGATTCCAATGCTGCATGACAGTGTTTCCTCCAATGCCCATCTTCACCCTCAGGTAATAGTTCAGCTGGTAGAATTTGTTTACCAGGTGGGGTGACTCGGACCTTATCCCCAAGATGCCTAAGTCCTTAAGTTGTCTTGCCATTTTCGGGTTTTGGATGCTACAACTGTCTGATTACCATTATCCCTGGGCATGGATTCACCATAAAGAACCCTCTGAGTTTCCGGTCCCCATTGGGCAGCAGAACCCAGTTTCTCAAGGTAATCAGGGCTGATTATCCTCACCAATATTCTTTTCTTTGCCTGTTGTTCAACCAGTATGAGGAACCCAAAGACAGCAGATGGGGGGGTCACAACTTGGCATTCTTAAACATCTTTTAGTGGAAGTGTCCCTTCCCACTCTCACTCCAATAACCAGGACACCTAATCTGGCAGAACTGTGTGAGGATGGGAAGCAAAAATTTCATAAGTGGGTCTCTGGGAGTGATGATGAAAGAGGCCAATCTTATTCTCACTCACTGACTCTGTGACATGTGCATTGTGCATCAGCTATTGGAGCTACTCATGCCTCTTCCCCAGAATTCCTTGTCTCCCATCTTTCAATCCTGTTCCTTCCAGACTCTAATCAACCAAAGAAGTCATTTACCATGTACATCCCAACCTCAGGCCACTTCTCCCTCCATACAAAGTAAATGACCAACTTTACTGCTTACAACTTTACCCATTGATAGAATTTCCCTTTGCTACTGTCCATTATAGTCACCCCTGTGTGCAGCTAAAATGCAGCAGCAGTCCACTTTTGGCTAGCACCAACCTAATAAGCTCACTCATGTACAAATCAGCCCCAGTATTTTTTCTTCCTGGTCAGTTGGTCTTAGGGAACCCCCTGTGAGGACATAGGTGTGAGTTGCACAGAAGTAGGTGACATGGCAATGTGAATCTACTTGCTCCAGATGCTTACTTGTGCTCCTTGGACCTGCCCAAGCCCAATTTTGAGCTTACCATTTCCATTGTGTGATATATTACTACTGTATTCGCTCAACCTTATAACACGTGGATCTCATAATACCCAGATAGTGATGAGTAGCTCCAAACACACTAGGGCCTATAGCCTGGCAGAATCTGCTAGCTCTCTGAAGGATGTCCTTGCTCCAGAATGCTAGGGTTCTGTGAGTCTCCTACTGGGGTGTGCCAGAGGCTCCAACAGCATCCTTATCCACCACAGTATCATGGGATCTGCTGGTTCATAGGCCCAAATCATAAGTGTGGACTTCAACAAACTTTCACAAGCAAACACAACACTGAAACCAGCAAAAATCAAGGGATAAAACACCAGCTGGCACTAAATTTAAAGAGGATTTGTCAGGTGGCTTCTTATATTGAGGAAACTCACCGATGATGCTTTCAGCAGCAGTGCTGGAGAAATCACAGAAACTCTGTTTATATGGCTGTTTTTTACTGTGACTCTGGATAAACACCAAGATGTTGAGTAAATGAATACAGCATAGTCTCTGCCTTTATGGAGCTTATAGTTTAATAGGGGAGATAGACATTGATCAAATTATTATGCAAAATGAATATAAAATTGCTTCTTCTCTCCCTGGTTCCGAGCCTTCTGTCAGTTTGCTCTCACCTCAAGCCACTGGGCTCCTCGTGGTAGAGCGGAAGCAGCAGGGGAAGCAATGTCCCAGTGTCTGTCCTCAAGCAGGAGTGACCTCACTGCCAGAGGCTGAAGACAAGCTGAGTTCCAGCATTTAAAGCTCAGCAGAGCAGCTGCTGCAGTGTCCCTAATGAGCTAGTCCTGCCACATGATTTTGGGCAGTCCTCCTGGAAGCTTGGTCTCAAGGCTGTTTCTCCAGCCTCTTCCTAAATTCTGTGAATTACCTAAAATCTCAAACTAATCCCCTTTCTGCTTAAAATGGAGCCTGCCATTTGCAACTAGGAACACAGAACCATATGCATGGTGGGGACTGTTGGTGAGGCAGAATCAGGGAATGCCAGAATTGGAAGGAACCCTCAGACATCAGACAGACTAACCTACTCCATACCCAGCTAGTTTTCCTGATCCATTCTAGCTCCTACAACTCATTTTCTGCAGAGCAGACAGAGGGATTTCTTAAAAAGTTAAATCAAAACATGTAACTTAGAATCCTAGAATAAAATCCAAACTCCTTAACGTGGTTATAAAACCTCACATGCTCCAGGCCCTGTCTACTTCCTTGACTTTTTTTCCTAACTTTCTCCCCACAGTGGTCATCCTTCCTGGCACCTGGATGTGCCAAACGCAGTCCTGCCTCAGCCTTTGTCTTTGCTGCTCCTTCTACCCACAATATTCGTCCCAAGATCCTTGTGTAGCTGACTTCTCATCACTCAAATATCTGCTCTTCAGAGTGACTTCCCTCACCACCCCACCTTAAGAAGATCTCCTTTTGCTTGCTAGCCAACTACTCTTTCATTGTCTTTATTGTCTTTGCCATTTCTAGAACTATTTGTGTATCATCTTTTCCTATGAGAGCAACGATTTCACCCACCTTGTTCCCTGCTGTATCCCCAGTGCCTAGAGGAGAGCCTGCCATGTAGTAAGTGCTCAAATACTAATTGTGGGGTGCAGGAAGAAGCTGTTAGGGAAACAGCGGGGGATGCCTTGAGATGCGAATCAGGCAAATTATATAGAAGGAGTGAGAAATGGAACCACTCAAGTGAGAGACAACATCCAGTACCGCTGTACACATCAGGCACACACAAAGACGCCAGATCTAAGGAGGCACATTCACAGGGTAGACAGCATAATTTGTATATGATTATGACACGTTTCTGGAAGATAAGGGTAAAGTGTTTGTTCTAATAAAATTTGTATATTCTGAACAATCTTCTATCAGACAAAAGGAAAGTCTCCTCAGGAAGTGACACTTGTTTCTAATTTGTACAAAGGCACCATATGAGCTAGCAGTGACCTGGACATGCAAGGGGGTGCAGAAGGTAGGAGGAGCTTGGCATGCTTGTGTGACAGGGGAGAAGCTGGCCTGGTGCAGCTGAATGATGAAAGTCTTGAAAGCCAGGCAAAGGACTCTTAACTTTGTGTGTTAGTAAATTAGGAGCCATTATAGGTTCTGCTCTCAGTGGGTTCCAGGGTTCTGCTGTCCTCCACAGGTGCCTGGGAAGAAATCCAGGAGGTTCGAAATGAGCAAAAGCCCATTGGGAAGTATCACCCTCAGCCACAAACTTTTCCTTTTTTCCATGGTATTGTTGGGCAGGAAGGGATGGGAAATAATTCATAGTGCCTGACACATGGTTGATGACCAAGAAATACTCGCAAGATGAATGCATGAGGCAAAACCTAAATAAGCCCGAGCATGGAAGATCCCTACAGGGAGCTAGCTGGCTCAATGACCGTGTGAACATAGTTGTGAGGCAGACCGGCAGAAGAAGTCACAGAGAAGACATGCTTGTCCCTGGGGAGGATTATGACCATCACCATCTCCTTAGCAAACATATGGCTCCAGAAGACAGAGTTCAACTAATAATCAGACTCCAACAGGCCTAGGAGTCTTTTTTTTTTTTTTGGATCTCTGTTTCATCCAGATGAAATCTCCTGAGGTGGGCATAGCTCACAGAGAGAAAGCAAGCCAAGAATTACTGGTGAAAATGCCTCTGGGTAGAATCAACTCCCCATCTTCATTTTTCTCTGTTCCTTGACAGTTTTTATGAACACAAACCACATATTTTTATAACTGTTCTTCATTAATTTCATTGAGGGCTGAAAACAGGAGAGCAGGATGGAGCTGACGTTACTGCTGAGGAGTCTCACTTTGCCGTATCAGAAAGTCCAGGAACAGGGACTGAGGACCTGAATCAGCTAGACTTGGTCAGGCCACCAAATCAAGTTTCTAGTCACAGTTTAGTAACTGATAAGTTGAGTGACTCGGAGCACTTAATTAACCAATTTATCTGAGTCTTGGCTTTCTTACTATTAAACAGGTTCACACCCACTTCACAAAGTTATTATGAGGATTCATTGAGACAAGAATGTAAAAGTCCTTTACACAACGGAAATTACTGTTGAACTAGAACTGGGAATGATAAACTGTCTCAGCATCATGACGCGTGAAGATGCTATGACACTTAGCTCAGGTACCAAGGACTCTCCTGAGATTAGCCTGAGACACTCCTTCCTTGCCTTTGCATTTGCTGCCTCTATGTTGAGCTTCCTTCCTCTTTCACATCTTTTACCCAAACTTGGCCCTTTAAATGAAAGGTCCTGATGTCTCTTTCCATAGCATTCTGATCTGTACTAAACAAGGAAGCACAAACCCTATGACTTTCAGCATCATTCTCCCCATGCTCACTTGCTTCTAATCAGCCTACCTCCAGGTCATCATTCCTGCCAGAAGGGCAGTCCCCTCCTTCAAAAGTGACCATATTCTTTTCAGTGGTTTTCTAGACAAATTCTTCTGAAGTATCTGCTGGTTAGAATTTGAAAAGGTCTTTGTAGCCAATTCATAAGCCCCATGAGAAAACTAGTCAGTCCGGTCTTTTAAATAGTCATCTGGTTTTGGACCGAATCCCATCGTTCCCAGTTTAATCACTCATCTTAGTCAACAGCTTTAGTTCTGAATGATTTTTATGTGTCCAAAAATTAAACCCCTCACCTTCAGTGAATTTGTCATCATTTTAAGGATGGAAAAAGTACGCCATAGATATTAAAGGCAATTCCCAAAGAAGAGCCATTTGAGTGCTTTGAATTATTAATCATTGAATTACGCCTTTAGTCTCTGGAGGTTTCCCTGTTAAAGGGCAACCTGCATGTGGATTCAGACATTCTAACGTGTTTGAATTATTTTTAAAAACCCTATTTCATATTCAAGGCTGTGGCCATCCTACAGCTAGTTGCCCATCTAGGAAGCCTGGATTTGTAACCATTCTGCTTCCAAAAGAACATAAAATGGCTTACAATAAACATGTCTATAATAGAGCTTCTAAAATAGGTAATTCAAAACCATGAACAAATCGGGAGAATATTCATGAAACAGAGTTATTGTTTCTGAACGTTAATGGAATTGCTCGTCACCTACAGAGGGAAATGCATGGAAGGCTGGAATTCAGTCTTTCTATCATTAAAAAGGGACTATTTAAGGTCTTTAAGAAAAGCAGGACAAGGCAGCTGACGTTTGTTTGGCGCCCACTCAACAACTGCCAAGAGCTTTCACGTACATCACCTTTGCCCCCCACTAGCTGCGGCGATTTCCTAATATCTCAGGCAGGCAATCCCTTATCTGTGAACTGGGGATGATGACAATCCCTGACTCATAAGTCACACAACTTATTGAGAGGCTTATAAAGCTCTGGCACAGTGCCTTGCACGTGTAAACATCTGATAATAGATAGCAGCACCTGTAATTCTTGTAACACCTCTCCAGGAAGGTGTTACTATCTTCATTTACGAAAGAAAGTTACATCATTTATCAGAGTGCCACTAGCATATGGACGAACTAGGATTCTAATCTAGGTCTCTTTCAGTAAAAAACTTATGGTCTTTCTACTATTCCTGTCAACTTGAAAGGTAATTTGCCAAGCGGAGATTTTTTGTTTTTTGAGGAATATTGAATGACATCATGAACAGTGTAGGAAGCAGACTTTCTGGGGCTATTTCTTAGATTTTCCAGAAGAGCCTTGAGATTAACATTAGACCATAACTCATGGAAATCGTTTCTTTAAGGGGCCAGGCCACAACGTCCAGCTCTCCAGGGAGCTAATTCAATGTCAACAGAGAATGGGCCCCTCCACCAGCTCCCACACTCCTAACCGTGGCTGGTCACATATGGTGTTTGATAATGTCAGTGAGAGCTTAATGGGCCTGATCACGGCAGCAGCAAGAGAGGTGGACTGCTCCTGGATGGGGTTAAAAGCAGCATTTTCTCCACTCCACAGCAGCCCATCCCCAGGCTGCCTCTTTGTTTTAGTTCTAGTTTTCAAATCCTTGGCAACAGGCTTCTCCTGGGCCCTCAGCCTGCCTGGATTCTAGGACATGTTTCTGGCAGGTCCCAGGACAGGAATGGTATCCTCTGGCCTGTCTCCTTGACCATCTTATTCTGTCAACAGTCTTTGCTGGAGCTGGCACATGGCCAGCTGTGAATCAGAGGCTCTCCCACATTCTGGCTATACCCCACCTTGGCGCTGCCCGTCCTGGCTCCACCCATCCTTGCTCCGCCCCTGTCCTGGCCCTGCCCCACTCAGGCTCCACCCCTCCCCTGGCCCCGCCCCACCTTGGCTCCTAAGGCCTTGGGTTCTGGGCCAATAGAATGGGGAACACAAATGAACCTCGTTGTCAATCTAACTCCAGCTGCTTCTGACCTCCACCAGCTTCGGCTTTAGGCTGTTGCAGATTAGAATGTCTCTTGGTCGGACAGGTGGGTCTGCTTGCCGTAATCAAGGTCTCTCTCTCCCTACTGAATTATGATGACTTTGATTAAAGCAAATATAACTGATCTAGCACATAGGAAGTTCAAGCCACTCTTGATTACATACGCTATTTTGTTTGATCCTTATAATAAAACTCAGGAAGTGCGTAAATCAAAGCTCAGGGAGGAGAAATAACTTGCCAGAGGTCATACTGCTTGTGAATGGGAAGAGGTAGGGATTAAAACCTGGGTCTGACTCCAAAGTCAGTGCTCTCCTTTAATATAAGTTACTACCTCTCTGTTTAGGTTTGTGGCTCTCTGGGTAGAAACTGTAGAAAACTTCTCAGTAGCCATTATCTTTGTCTTCCTGGCCCTTAGATTTAGAGAAGACTTTTTCCCAGGAAACATGTTAGAGAGTCTCCCAGTCTCTGGATATCTTACCACAGCGATTAGTACCACCCACTGTCTGCACATGAGCACAAATCTATTTCTTCTTCAATAATAATGAATGATGAAAATGGGCCGCAATGACTGATAGACAGGCCATCTCCTGTCCTATTTGCCAAGACATGCCAATTCCATTGGCCATTTTCAGCATGGATGCACAGGGACTTCTGACTCGCTGTGTATTGAATTGTGATTCCAGAATCTTTTTTTTTTTTTTTTTTTTTTAAGTCAAGGCAACTGTGGGGAGTTGAATTTTGAACTTAAGGGGATGAAAAGATAAAATACAATTTCCAGCTTGAAATTATTTTTTAAACTCCTCAGCGGGATGGATTTCCACTCTTGGCAGATTTTGTCTTCAGACATGTAGGGCTGGCAGCTCTACTCAGAGCCTGTCCGTAGGTGACACTGTGGAGAAGCTGCCTTCTCACTTGATTTCCTATTTCCTCATCCGCTCCTACTTCTCGCTCCTCTCCTCCAGGGACCCTCAGCTCTCATGCCTATAGTTCAGCGTGGGGCGAGGAGCAATGAGTCTGGAGTGGCAGGATGGTTTGGATCCCGGCCCTGCCAGTTACTAGCTGAGTGGCTTTAGAGAGTTCTCTTACCCCACTAGGCCTTCATTTCCTCATATGTAAGTGCATAATTTCTAGAAATGTCCAGAGACTCAAAGGAGCTATTGCATATGAAGTGCTTTGCTAACTGTAAGAATTTCACAAATGTTGCTACATTTTTCTAATCTTTGATTATCTCAAGCTACCCGCTACCCATCCACCAAGGCTTGCTCTGCTTTCATATAACACTCAAAGTTTCCTTCCGCTGCTCCATCCCCAGTGAAGTTCACAGTTTCTCAGGTCACTTGAACTGGAAAGAGACTAGAGGAAGGCCAAGATCTTTAGCTGCCCTGTCTCTCTCCCCTGCACGCACGGCCAGAGGAGAGGGGTCAGTACCATTGATGGCCTCTTCCAGGAAGTGACACAGTTGCTGAGCCACCTAGTGAAACGCTGATCCTTCGTTGCAATTGTAGGGAACATTACGCTTCACCAGGTAGAGGAGTGATGTTGGCTTTTTATCTTGTTTCTGAGGAGTGTCGGTCTTCCATCTATAGCTGTCAATATTTTGCCTGTGCATCCTCAGTAGCCAAAGGCCGGCCACGGCCCCAAGACATGGCCAAGTGTCAGTGAAACAGCCCCTCCACTCTTCAAAGACCAAGGACGCTTATAAATCCTCTATTCCCAAACAGAGCCGTAGTAGCCAGAGGGGCAAAGAAGTGAAGAAGGAAATTTTCCAGGGCCGATATTTGGATAGGAAACTGTCTGAAGAGATTTATAGCTAACCTAAGCATATTAAATGCTCTGGAAAGTATTTCAGCGAAGAAGGATTTTCAACTTTATCTATTGCAGTACTTCCCAAATGATCTGACAATGGCATGCCCTCCTCCTTTAATTTTTTCCACAGAAAGCCTAATAGCATTCCACAAACACCCTCTGGGAAACCATAGGACAGTGAAAAGAACTGTAAATTAAGAACCCAAATCTTTTGATTCAGAGTTAAGACTTCACAATTTAATAATAATTCCTATGTACCAGACACTGTGCCAAGTGTTTCATATATAGTAACTCATTTAATCCTCACAAGAACCCCATGAAGTAAGTGTTATCACCTCACGTTTACGGATGCAGAAACTCAGGCACAGAGAGGTTGAACAATTTACCCAAGGTCACACAGTCACTAAGTGGCAAAACTGGTAATTGAACCCAGGCAATTTGGCTTCAGTTTTCCTTAACCAACACTATTAGCAACTAGCCTTATCTGCGAGAGAAGATAATTCACAATACAACTTTATGGAATTTTATGAGGTTGAAATGAAATAATGTAGGTGCTTCAGTCCTTCACTTACTTGAATTATCTGTGACAGGAGAGTACTAGTAACACCCACTTTATCAGTTTGGGTGGACTAAATGATATGTCATACATGAGAGTGTTTTGCAAACTTAAACTCTCATTATTTAGGGGGAAAGAGGCTCTCTAGTCATTCAATCAATGATAGATGAAAAAAATGCATATTCACCCCTAAGTCCTTCATTTAGGTGAGTAGCCACCACATGGTGGGTGCAGTGTGTCCTGATTTAAGAGCTGTAGTGCAGGCAGAATCTTATTCTAAAATTTCTCATGAAGGACGTGAGGAAATTCTCCTGGTGGGGGGGAAAGAATTGCTAATCAAGGGTAGTTATTCTTTTTTTCATGGAAACTACTGTGCTTGGAAGGAAATTCTATGGAGAGAGATCATGGGTTACTCCATAAAATAATGCATGGGCCTCTCTCCCCTTCTTTCAGCTTCTGATGAGAAGCATTGGCGGATGAGAGAGGATAGCTCGTGCCAGTCCCACATGGCGATCTAAGGAGCCCTTATTCTCCTTTGCACCCAACTCTGTGCTTTGAGCAGAGCTCAGCTATCATAACACTAACTGAATCACTTTGTAATTATTTATTCACTTGTCTGCCTCCCCTACCAGCCTTAGAATTGCTTGCAGACAGCAAATGTGTTACATTCTTCTCATAGCCCCAGAGCCTAGCACAGTTTGGCTCAGGATGTAAGTACCTTCAAATTGGTCTCTTGCTCTTTTAATGGCAACATCAAGAATTTAATCCTAATGCTATATATGAATTTATTTCCATAATTATTTTGTGAAATAAAAATCAAGGTGCTAATTTTCACAACTTGGTGAAAACACTTTCCTCACTCCTTCCCTTTGTCTGCATGGCTTCTTCCAACCTTCTCCAGTCAGTGTCCTGCAAAATTCTTGATGCTGTCAAGTGAGTCGATCGAGATGACAATTCATGGTGTCAGTGTCTCTCTGGGGAGCAATGCTAGCGTGGTGTACTAGCAGGAATGTATGTAAAAACATTGTTTTCCTCTATAAAAATCTATTTCCTCTCACTCTATTTCTTTTTTTAGTAGTTATTTAAATTATAAAATTGACGTTTACGCATGGTACCTTTTTTAAGTGCAAAGGACTATCCATTGAAAAGTGAGTTTTCCTCCCATCCTGGTTCCACAGCCTACTCACCAAAGATGAACGCTAGTAACAGTTTCTTGTGTAACCTTCCAGAAACTTCTGTGCATGTGCAAACATTTAAACATAAAAGTGGACATAGTGTAAATCCTTTCTCATTTTACACAGAATGAGTTCATTTTATACATGCTGTTCTGCAACTCTTTTTTTTCACCTAACAATCTAAGAGATATTTGCATATTAGCACCTTATTCTTTTAACAGCCATATAAAACTCTTTTGTTTGAGTTTATCAAAATTTAACCAGTCTCCTTTTAATGCACATTTAGGTTATTTGGAAATTTGGCTATTAAAAAGAATGCTGCAAAGAGCATTTTTGTTCCTGTAACTTTATACCGTTAGTATTGCCAAAGTGCTCTCTCACGTTCCCACCTAGAATACTGTGGTGTGCTGTCCATTTAGAACTTTGCTGATAAGAGTTATTATCTGATGACTTAATCTTTCCCAGTCTGGTAGGTAAACCTGGTATCTCATTGTAATTTAGGAAGCATTTTTGTCCTTAACATGTTAACATTAATTTAGGAAGCATTGTTGGCCTTAAAATATTAACCATTCCTATAGAAACTATGACTTTCCATTTATTTAAATTTTCTTTTGACTTTCAGTAAAGATTTCTTCCTGTAGGTTTTCTTCGTATGTCTTATGCATTTCTTTTTAGATTTTTCTAGATATTTTACCTTTTTAAATAGAAATTATGAATAAGATCTTTGTTTTATATTTTTCTGGTCATTTTATACATTGACCCTTCTATATTATTTCTTGAGTCACCACATGGTTATACCTGATTTATAAAGGAGGATGCATGGGTGCATCATTCCACAATCTCCTTCATATTTGAAAAATCCTATCTGCTGCCTTTACACTTGAAAGAAAATTTGGGTCACATTATTTTGTGACACTGGATATCAAGGAGCCATTGTTTTTCCCATGTAGGTGAATTTTGGGGTCAAATGGTGGAGTTAGGGATGCTGAATTTCATTGAATTCTTTATTTCAGGAAAATTTTCTTCTTAGATATTTTGAATATTTTTTCTTCTCATTGTTCTGCTCTTATTTTTTTCTAACACCAGCTCAAAAATTTGATGTCTTTATTTAGTCTGTCTTCTGCTGGTATACCAGCAATTTAGGCTCTAATTGGTTTTAATTCATGATTTGTTAATATCTTTTGATTTGTGTGTTTTTGTTTCAAGTTTGTCCTCCATGTCTTTATATTTTTCAATTGGATCTCTTCTAATATTTTGCTATTTTGAACCTGGATTTCATTTCTTTGATGGCTTTGTTTCCTTAACTTCTCTTCTGAACTTTTCCTGCTCATTATCAACTAAGTCTCTTGTCCTATAATCTCTTTTTTTTATTCTCTTTTACTTCTTTCTTCAGCTCTTTGTTCAAGAGCCTATGTTTATTTAGTTGATGTCTGTGGAAAAGGACTTGTCTGAATTTTTCTTATTTGGGTTGGGATGATTTCTCATTTGGGTGGGATAGTTATATTTGGAAAATTGTTCTTCATCTATATTTTTATTTGTCCAGCTTCTCTTTCTCTCTCTCACCTTTTTTTTTCTTTTTGGTTGTTATCTAATTATAGATGTCATGCTGGACTGTCTCTGATAAGTATTCATCATTGAATGGGGGCTTATCCATCTGGCAGAGCCATTTACTAGAGAACCATGCTGAGAGGGGTGGGAGGCAGTGGGGTGGGCTGGGTGGCAGCTTCAGTTCAGGTACATTTTCTCACAATGACTCCTCACTACATATGCTGTCTCCTCTGCCTAGGATTACATCTACTGAGCTTTTGTTGTTGTCCCTTTAGAGTACGAATAAGGTAAGAATGACGTATAATGAAGTCCTCGATGTAACAGGTGTTCTCTGTAGTGATTTATCTTGAGTTGACTTTGATCAAGAGCTGGAAACCTGTTGTTGCTTGCTTTCTCTCTTCTTCTTGCCATACTTCCAGTTGGTGTCTTTCAGAGGTGACTCATCTGTGCAGTGCATCCTTCCCTGTTCTTTCTGCCATCCTGGAATGTGGAATGAATTCAAGGATGCTCCTGAGGCCCTCTCATATCCATAAACACTGAAAATCTGTGTCAGCAATCATTGGACCGACTTTTGTAGAAACCACTGTTTGTGATAGCTGTGTCCTACACATTATCTGTGAAGGTATGTGTTCTTTCTCGGAAGCTTTTATTTTTCTTAAAAGTTTTTCTTTGGGCACTTATGAGTAATTGAAGATGATGTTTTCTTCTGTGCTTTTCATTCTTTTTGTAGTTTTTAATTGACTTCAGAGAGGGGAAGGGAATAAAGTGTCCTTTTACTCTAACATTTTAGAACAGAATTCCTTTAATATCCAGCTCTAATTTTTACAGTATAAAAGAAAAAATACAAACCTTTGTATTTTGTATTGTCTTACAGTTAGAAGAGTTATTCACAGTTGATGTGAGACTCAAAACAGCAATCTTTTGAATAGACACAATAGTCCCAGGTAACATCCACCCCTTTTTATGTGGCAGCTGAGTCTCAGAGTGGAGGACAGTGGTTGTTCATGTTTTTCCAGATCCCCTTCCTTCTTACGCTGGTAGTAGTGTTCTGCTTTTCCCTAGGGGAATCATTCCTTCCTCATGCCAGGTGGTTCTGATGTGATGTCAGTCATAAGGACATCAAGGAACATGGGCACATGACCCAAGGCAAGCAGTGCCCTGGAGATTGGATTCCAGATGGCCATCACAAAACAGAAAAGGGGGCCTATTGGCCAAACTTGGAGAGACAAGTCTATAAGCCACTGTTAATGACATCTCCAGAGGGGTCTTACTTCCTGTTCCCCCCAAGACCAGGTTGAGTGACTGTTTGTTTGTTTCTGTCAGCTGTTTGTGTTCTTTCAATGAATCCTCTCCTCTTGTTTATATACACAAGAGTAAAGTCTTTATGGCTTGCTCTCAAGTATCCTAATTAGTACACTCATAGGAATGAATAGTACATTCTTGGGAATCTGCCCAAGGTAAGCTACTGGGAAGGAGCAAAGCTGGAATTTGAATTTTAACCCAGAGTTTCTGACTCAGTTTTATGACTTTTCTTCTGTGCAACACTTGAGGTGAACTAAATATACAATAATCGTGTCATATCTTGGGACTGGAATTTTAAGATAGTCAGACTGAAAGAGCAGAGGACCTAGAATCTGGGTCTCCCCTAGGGTAGAGCAGACAGACAGAGGACAGTCCTAACTGCAGATACTGAGGGAAGACTCAGTAAAAGCGTAGTATCCAAGAAGTGAGGCAGAATTAGGATGAATTAAGCCAAAATTAAGCCAAAGCAGCATTTGGCATTTGGGGTCAAAATATGGTATGTGCATGTGCATATGTGTGTGTGTGTGTATGTTTGTGGTGGGTAGAGAGTGGGGTGGGGGGGCAATGCCATGCCAGGCAGGCAAGTCCCTATAGCCACAAATGTGAGTGAGAAACAGACAGGAAGGCGGTTGTCATCAGAGCTCTGAAAAGGGCAGCGGAGGCTCCACCGCCAGCCTGCAGTTCAAGGGTAGGACCCTTCTCTCCACCTGTTCGCTGAGCAGGAGCAGCAGGATAGCACAGCCTTGGGAGTTAGACACACACCTGGGTTCTAATTCCAGTTGCAGAAATTATTCCTCACATGACTTAGCAAGTTCCTTAACCTCTCTGTATCTCGGCTTCTCAACTGTAATTCGGGGATAATCATCTCTACCTCATAGAGTTGTTGGGAGTTAGGGATGAAACACAAAAGCTGTCTAAGTGCTTTGTCCTCTGATTATAGGAGCTCAATAAAAGGTAGTTATTGTTATTAGTGATAAAATTAAATAATTATAACAAGTCTCCCAGTCTACAGCCTCTCCCTACTCCACTTCTTCTGCAGCCTGCCAGTTTTCCCTCTAAACACAGAGCTGGCTGTGCCAGTTGCTGGCTCACATTCTGTCAACAGTTCCCAGATGTCCCTGCCTCCCTTCCCAGCCTCACCCCCCATCACCGACCACTACCTTTTTGCTCAGCCAGAGGAAACTTCCCTTTATCTCCAGAATCTAAGGTAATTTCAAGTGGCTTCCCTCCTCACTGTAATGCTCCCTCTCCCTAACCGCCCTTTGCTTTTTCCCACTTGACCCACCTCTGCTCCCCCGTCAGTCCTCTGTTGACTTAGTCCTCTGCTGACTTGTCACTTCCTGCCTGAGGCCATTCCTGTCCCCTCAGGCAGAATTAGGTGTGCTGTCTTGTGTCTGTAGCACTTTGCACATATCCTACTGCAGCAATTTGAAAGACTGAGATGTAATAATTAATTTCTTTATTATTTGTTCAGCCAGAATTAACTATCACTTATGGGGAACTCCTTCTGTGACCCGAGCTCCGCTTAGGTGCTTTCACGTACCTCTTGCTCATCGCCGCAGCAATTCTATCAGCTGGGTGGCATTCTCTCTCTACTCTCCAGCTCTAGACATAGAGGCTGAGAGGGGTTAAAAACCTTATTCAAGATTACACAGGCAGTTAGTGGTGAATCCAGATTCTGTCTCATTCCAAAGCCCGAGCTTCAGCCAGCGTCTGAAAAGAATGAAATGAGCAATGTTACCATACAGAGATGTTCAAATTCCAGGCAGAAGGACAAAAATCAACATTTTACTTAGCCCACCCTGGGTTGGGTACATATAACATGTTCATCATGCTTTTTGAAAATCAATCCCAGCCAAATGCCATCATGCCATTGGTTTGGGGCAGTTGAAGGGAGAATTGAGAATGTGTTTATCCATGCCTGCACCTGTTAAGATACATTTCTTTCTGAAGAAGTGTTAAAGCCAAATGTGTCTAATGTCCTAGGCCTCCTGGCACTGTCCTGCATGGTCCCATCTCTCCCTGGGCTGTAGAAAATGTAGACTGTCCACACTCTGTTAGGTGCCGTTTCCTTGATGCTTTCCTAAGGGAGCCTGGGTACCATCAGAACATCCTACTGAGGCTGAACTTACTCAGTGAGTGGCGCCAACCACTTCTTCATTTCTCCATTTGCTCTGTCATGTTTATTGAGCACCTACTATGTGATGAGCATCAAGGGCTTCCCAGAGCCTCTGTCCAAGGGCATGTGAACTTAGCTGGCACTCCTTGCACCTTTAGACTGTAAAGCCTGTAAACAGATGCTCAAGTAAATGTCACCCTTCTCTGAGCCTGGCTTGTCTGGATGTCTTATGCTATTATCTCCTTCACCTGAGGGCCCTGATGACATTATTACTCCGATGACAGTAACATTTGCCAAATTATCTTTATCTTCCAGAACCTCTCCCTGTGGAGTCACCTTATTTGTATTCAGGACAATGTATAATGAACTCACACAAAGAAAAAAAGGGTTTCTTGGGTTTACAAAAGACAGAGATAAATGGACCCACCAGCTGCCCTGCAATATACCCTAAGTCTGAATCTTTCTTCTGCACATTAACAGAGGTAAACTATTGCTACTTTTTTTCTTTTTACCTTTGACCCCCTTCACCCATTTCTCCCACCTCCACCCACTACTGCTATTAACATGTACACTTGCAGTCAGAGAAGGAGGCGTCTTGTTACCTGAAAGAGTCTTTTATTCTGATGTGCATGTTAATGGGCTTAAATCTGCAAAGATGGGCCTGGAGTTTGTGAATAGGAGTTGGAGAAAGATGAATTGCTCTGAATAGTAGAGTGAGGGAAATTTTTGAGTTCCTGAGGAAAAAAAGGGGTTGGAAGAGAAAGAGATAGTAGAGGATAGGAGAAGGGAGAGGGAAGACAGTAGCATGAAGGGAGGGCAGGGTTGTTCAAAGGGCAATGCAGCCCGTAAAATCTCCCCAGGCGTCCTCGAGTGGCCAAATGCTCTTAAAAGTAAGGATGCCTAATATTCCACCTGTGATGCAAACCATCCCATCCATCTCCCCCTAAACTGGAGTGAATTTTGCTATACACAAAAGTGCCTCATGTGACTGTTTTTCTGGGCGAAAATAGAGAAGGGGACAAAGTTCCAGTCTCTGAGTCATTGTGATGTGTGTTTTTTTTTTTCTTTTTCTCCCCAAAGCCCCCCGGTACATAGTTGTATATTCTAGTTGTGAGTGATGTGTTTTTAAGGTCCGTGTGTGCATGATGATGAGACAATCTAGACACTGAACCAGTTCAAAGAGTTGCCGTTTTAAAATTGAATTTGCCACTCTACATGACCTAATAGTAAGATGACAATTGGACAGATTGGGGAAAGTAGGCGTGCCATATTGATATCGGAAAGGAAAGAGTTCAAGCAAAGAGAATAGCAAGTACAAAGGGCTGGAGGTAGGCAGAGTCCAGAGGGCATAAGAGCTAAAAGGAACTACAAGCTATACTGGATGAAAAGAAGGAATCTTTATTTCTGAGCAGCAGCCTGGCCACTGGCTCGCTTCTCAGGTAGCAGGGCAGGCCTCCTGTTGGATGGTGCTCATTCCTGTCTGAGAAGACACATCCTTTGAGTGTCAGTAGTAAATCCTGAAGACCTAAAAATCAATATATTCTTCTTAAAAAACCACTGAAGTTTCCAAGGTGCACTGTTATCATGTAAGTGTATGCAGTGTTATTCCTCTGTAAGCCATTAACTGTGACAACTGCCTCTTTAGCAGAGCCACTGAACAACTCTTGACAAAAGGGGTACTTGTCAAGTCACACTTAGGGAGTTGTCCTTATTCCACTGGACTGCATAGCACAGAGAGAGGATTTATTTTGATATCCATAGTATGGTTCCTCTCGCCAAACCAACAGCACAGCCCTACCTCCCAAGCTTTAGGCCTGTGCCTGTTGGAAAATCAACTTCAGTATGTGAATGGCATCTCAAACTGGATGTGACCGGTATGGAATCCATGATTTCCTCCACCCCAAGCCTGCCCTTCCTTCTGCTGGGTCTACCAAGTTGACCAGGCCAGGCACCTCTGCCTCCCCCATTCAGTCAGCCAGCCACTGTGTCCTGTCTGCTCTATCTGTACTTTCAGTGTTGGATTATCTCCCCAACTTCTCCCCTCACGTCTCACTCTCTCTCGAGATTATAACAATGGTCTTCTCATTGGTCTCCCTGCTTCTGGTCTGGCCCTCTCAAATATCCGCAACACTGTCATCAGAGGGAACTTTCTAAACTGTACATCTGAAGCTATCAGTTCTCTAACTTAAAACCCACAGTGATTCTACTTTCCCTTAGAACACAGGCCCAACTCCCTAGTCACATACAGGCCCTTCACAGTCTGGTTCAGTTCCTCAGACTCACTTTCTGTGGCCTTTCCTCTTACACCATTCTAGGCTCCTGCCACACAAACACTCACAGGCCCTTGCCTGCACCAACCTGGTCACACCTCTGAGCCTTTGCTCAGGCTGCTCCTGCTGCCTCGAATGCTTGTCCAGCTCATCTCTTGCAAATTCTCGTTTATCTTTCAAGACCTGAGTCCTCCTCCACTGGGAATCTTCTCTGACTACCCCCACTCCCCTTAACCAAGACCAGCGAGTCACTCCTTAGACCCATTCCCAGGCCGGGTTCTCTTCTCTCCTCTGTGAATCTTCCTGGCCCTGTGAGGTCATGCAATACCAGAAGTCTTTTGCTGAATCATCATCAATCGTCCAACCAGTTCATTCTGTAAACACAGAGAGTAAAATCAGACATGAAGTAACTGGTATAAGGTCACACAGCTGGAAGTGGCAGAGCTGGCACTTGAACCAGGTCTCCTGACACTTGGCGCAGTGTGTGTTCGTGACTGATGTCTGCAAGTCCATTATAACTCTAGAGACCAACAATAGATCAGTGTCCAGTCAGACCGCATGAGCAGTTTCCCTCAGACATATCATGGTAGAAATCAGGTAGGCAAAAATCAGGCCAAGCCTAGTTCCAGCATGTTCCTTCCCACGTATCAGAAAGCTGAAAAGGTGGTGAAGGGGCTGGAGGTCAGGATGCAGTTGCTGTTAGCGGGCGTGTTCAGAGACCCTGAGGGAATCTACAGCAAGGGCTTCTGAGAAGAAAACTAGGATGACGCCCCTTCAGAGCCACTTAGGAGGCAGGTTGCCTCTGGCCTGTCAATCAAGGCACTTCCCTTCATAGATTTCTTTCCAAAGGCCTATATCCACTGAGCAGGCCAGGGTCCAGAAGCCAGGGAGAGTCTCTGAGGAAAACATAAAGGCGAGAGGCTAGGGGTGCACGGGGGTAGGGTGGAAAGGGAGGACTGTGGGTCCTGGCAGCCCCTGGAGGTTGTGTCAAGACCTCAACATGGGGCACCAGGAGAGCCATGTCCCAAGCCTGGGACCCACAGCCTCACCAAACACTCCTGTGCCCCCTGTCTGGGCACCGAGGAGGGCCAGGAGAGATGACTCGGCAGCAGGCACCACAGACAGGCAACCACAGGCAGAGGAGACACCTTAGAAACCCCACAACCAGAGCACAGCCCCAGAAAAGGCAGGGGACCTTGAGAAGGCTGAGTTCAAGTTTCCCACCAGCTCATTGGAATGAGGACTTGAAATTTAACTGCGTTTATACAAGGAAAGAAATGGATTTTTTCTTGCTCATCTGCGTCTGTAGACCGAGCGTTCACATTCGTTCCTAAATTTCCTTCCCTCCCTCACTCCCTTCAGGGGCCAGAGTGGACTTTCTTGGCTTGGGCTCCCCCTCTGCTAGTCACTTGCATTTTGATCTTGGGAAAATCACTTAACCTCTCCAAGCCTTAGTTTCCTCATCTATTAAATTAAGATAATAGGAGCACTCACCTCATGAAAAGATGGGCAAGGTTAAGTGAGGTCATGCACGTGCAGTGCCCGCTTTGCAGTGATGTTGCTATTATAAAAGAATATTTCATAGGGCCAACACCCCCGAGAACTCTGCAGTATCCAGGGGGCACTCTGGTTCAGACCTGGTTCATTTATTCCTTTGAGTTCCTGTGGTTGTGTTCTGCCAGGGTGTTCCCAATGGGCCCTGCCAGAATTCTCGTTTTACACTCTGGGACTCGTGCTGAAATCCCACGAACTGCCCGCCTAGAGACGCACCTGTCTCTCACACTCACCTACGTGTTCTCAGTGCTCAGGTTGTCTTTCATTGCCTAAAATGTGCGCTGTTTTATTGTTGACTCAGGGCCTTCAGGCACGCTGGGCTCTCTGCTGAGAACTTTCTTCCCTCCCTCTGCCCTGAATTCTCTCCCCTCCTCTATGCATGGCCAGATTTACTCACCCTTCAGGTCTTAGCTTAAATGTCACTCACCCAGAGAAGTCTTTTAAACACTGTCCCCCTACCCTCCCTACCCACTGCCCCAAGTCAGCCCGGCAGACCAGATTAAATCGCTTTATGTGCTCCTATCACACTTAAAGTTTGGAAGTTTTCTTCTGTAACAATCCTCATACATACATAATTACTAACCTAATGTCTGTTTTCTCCCGTAGATGAAAAACTGCATGAAGGTGGGAGGGCCCCTCAGTCTCATTCTTGGCTGGATGATTGTACAGTGCTCAGGATGTGGGTCACATTTATAAATATTTGGTGAATGAATGGATGGACATTCTTCTAAAATACCTCTAATCACTCCCTTCCTGCTGTGCGCTTATTAACTTGCGTGTATCTCCATTTTCTGATCTTCTTTGCATGTGGTCATTAGAGGCCAGGAGAAAGGGAAAAAAGGATGATGGATTCTATACTAACAGGTGAGATAACTTGGCTTTATGTATTTAACTTTTATTATACAAATAATGCATACATGTGGGAAAATTATAAAATATGAATAAAAAGAAGAAAATGAAAATCACTTGTAATCCTACAACTGTTAATATTTGGTTGTATATTCTTTCAAATACTTTCCCTATATATTTACAAAAATGTAAATCTTTCTCTACATACTGTTTCGTAGCCTGATTTTTCACTTAACAATGTATTTTGAATATATTTCAACATCAAGAATTATAATCTCTAGCATATTTTTTAATGGCTGCGCTGTGCCATTATACAGAATAAATAATTTATTTAACCAATTCCTTATCAGTGGACATCTAGATTTTTCTAATTTTGTTTTAAAGATTTTATTTATTTTATTTATTTCTTTTCCTTTTTTCTCCCCAAAGCCCCCCAGTACATAGTTGTATATTCTTTGTTGTGGGTCCTTCTAGTTGTGGCATGTGGGATGCTGCCTCAGCATGGTTTGATGAGCAGTGCCATGTCTGCGCCCAGGATTCGAACCAATGAAACACTGGGCCGCCTGCAGCGGAGTGCGCAAACTTAACTACTCGGCCACGGGGCCAGCCCATAATTTTTTTTTTTTTACGATACTATGGACCATGTTGTAGGAAACTGCCTTGTAACTAAATCTCTGTGCACATCCGTGATTATTTCCATAGGGTGAGTTCTTAGAAATGGAGTGACATGTCTGTTTCAAACCTTTTTCATATACATTACCAAATTGTCCTCAGGGTTCAGGAATGTATATTCCTTCCTGTTGGGTATGATGTGGGGTCTTGCAGGGAAACTTTGAATCCCCTAGAATCCTTCCTCTTGCTCAACTACCTGTCTGTAAGATTGGCTTGGCCAGCCCATCCTTTCACGATCTCCAACCAAACAGGTACAAAGCTCAGCTCTTGGCCACCTCTTTTTGCATTGCTCTCTCTCTCCCTTTCTCTCTCTCTCAGATTCCAACCATTTTCAAATGGTTTCCCACATATTCTGAGATCTGTTTCATGAACAAACTCAATGTGCTGATATCTCTTCTACCCAGATGTCCAACCCTTGCCCCCACAATCTCATTAACAAACGATATAAATTTTCATCTTTCAGTGCATCAATGAAGAGAAATGTTCAATATCCAACTTAGGAAAATGAAATTTCTCCTTTTTACAGGAACTGGAAGAAACATTTTCATAAGGGCGAGAGGTGGCTACCTGATATGATCAACACCTTTCCTTTAAGCTTTCCTTTAAGGTTCAGCCTTGAGGGAAGACTTTGCAGGTAACTATTTCCTCTCAAAATGCAGCAAAATTCCTTTGTTCAATATATAATTTTGCACTCACTCTGTTAAATCCTTGCATATAGTATATTAATTAATCCTCACAACACATCTTAAAATGAGGTATTATCATCTCACTTTCCGCTTAATGAAAATGAGGTTTAGAATGTTTCATTCATTCATTCCATAAATATCTACTGAGAGCCAACCATTCCGTCTAGCAACACAGGAGTTATTGATGGTCTTCATAACAGCACTTTCATTAGAGCAAAAACCTGATTGGAGTGGGTTCAAGAAAGAATAGGGAGAAATTATGTGTAGATAGTGACTACTGTATAAACTACTCTTTTGAAGAGTTTTGCTGTGAAAGGAAAGAGGGAAATGGAGGTTACAGCTATAGAGAAGAGTGGGACGTCAGAAGGTTTTTAGCTACAGCTATAGAGAGTGGGATGTCAGAGGCTTTTAGTAAAATGAGATAATCGCATGCTAGGATGGGAATGGCTCAAGTAGAAAAGGAAAGTTTGATGATGCAGGAGAGAAAGTGGAAAGATGCGCTTAGCTGAGAGGAGAGAGGGTTCATCCACAGTAACAGAAATGAGATGTAGGAAGATGGGTGGATATGGGGGTGGGAGTTTGTCACAGTTCTCTCTTCTGATTCTTTCATTTTTTTCAGAAAGCAGGGTCAGTAACTGAGAAGGAGGATGGGGGAAGAGGTTTGAAGAGAGTGGAAAAGGCATGGGGTAGTCAGTTAGGAAAGTGAGAGTAGGCAAAGGGGTAGATATAAACAGTTTTGTGGTTTAGCCAAACAAGTATGCCAAAAGTGAGAGAGGGGCAAGGAAACTGAGGATCTATGCAAGGGAACAATTACTTAATGACTACAGAATTTTAAAATGAATAATGAATGAGAAGAGCCCATGAACATGATGAGGGATGGTGAAACACTTGTAAATCAATGGACCAAAGGTCCTGATGGGGGTTGAAGTGTTGATGGAGTTGAAATATTGACGCAGGCAGGGAATTGGAAAGGTAGAAGATGGCGGTCAGAGTAGGATAGGTGAAATTGAACAATGGAAGTAAATTGTGTTTTTCAAGGTTATAAAAGATTATATTGCAGGGATGGGATCCAAACCCAGGTCTCTGCTCCCAGAGCCCACCTCAGCACCCAAGCAGCACACTGAGGGCAGACTGAGAGATGCATGAGCTCACCAAGGCACTGCTAGCTTTTATGGTATCACTCATGCAAATGAGAACCAAGCTTTCTCCAGGCAGATCTTTATAGCGCCACATAGGACTACGATGTAAAATTTCTCCTCCCTTTTGCCTCCCCTTCCCACTTCTCACAGAAATAGTAACTGGTTCAGATGGGCTCAGCTGGTTCCATGGAGAACATATGTTTGCTGATGAGGGGAAACAGACAAGGCTGGATAACGTGAAAATGTGGAGTCCCTTATGGGTTTGGGGTTTAAATATCAGTTTCTGGTGTTTGTGTCTGCATGGTTTTCTCTGAGAAACTGATCGTTATCTTTCCTGTTCCACATCTTCCCTGGGGGCGCTTGGTGAGGGCACCACCCTCTTCAGATATTAACCATCCTCTAACAGCAAAACCACCACAGGTCTCATGTGGTGTTATAAGTGGGACAGAGTTAAATACAAAACAGACACTGAGGCACATTGAAATCGTGAGGCTGACTGATGACAGCCCAGGAATGCTGAGATTCAGGCCGGTCTCCTATGTGACTGCTGACAGTACAATGTTAACTCTAAATTTCCTGACTGTTGTCCACTCGCAGTGGGGATTCAGGTGTTCCTCCTCCAACACACTCTATCTCTGTCTGTGTCACACACACACACACATACACACTTACACATGCATCAGAAAGCCTGGAGGAGTGTGTTCAGGCTTTTTAAAAGCTGTTTGTCTGGAGGCCACATACTATGAATTTTGAAAGTTGTGAGAAAAATAGTAATCTGTAGTCCTCAGAGATTACAATGATCATTTAGACGAGAATGATCAAAGGAGCAATTAGATTTTGTGAATCTGGGATATTTTGGAGTTGTTGCCTTTCAGATGATCCTGTAGTTTAGTGAATGCTCCTTTGCCCTGGGTCTCTCAGACAACTTAAAGGAAGGACCGAGTGTCTGTGCCGCAGTCTCCCCGATACGCCCTCAATGACAGACGCAGCTTCTCCCTCAAGGAGGTAGGGAAGACTGGCTTCTGTCCAAGGGAATTTTATGCATCATTTATTTCAGAGAAAAACATGACTCAACCAGAGACACATAATTTAATGCTGAATTTATCTAGAAAGAGAGTAGAAGAAGGAATAGTGATCGTGTATGCATGCATGTGTTCCCGGGAGTGTGTGTGTGTGTGTGCGCGTGTGTGTGCGCGCGTGAAGGTGTGCTGTGGGGAGGACAGTAGGGAGCCAGGATCCTATGAAGGAGGTTAGTGAAAGACTGAGATGTGATTGACAGTGGTAATGAAAATATAATACAAGGGTGGGATTGAGAGGGAGTTCTGGAAGCATCTAATTCAGTCTTTTCGTTTTTAGGGGAAAGAAGAAGAAAAAAATGAGTTCATAGTAGGAAAATGATTTGCCCAAGTTTAAAAGACATTCAGCTCAGTGACATTTTATGTTTCGAAGCAATACTGCCAAGATAAGTCAAGGAGAGGGCTGACATCATGGAAAATTATAGTTTATGATAAGAATCTGACAATAATAACCACTTATTGAACAACTTGTGTCCTTGGTACTATACTTAGGTGCTTTACATACATATTTATATCATTTAACCCTCTCAATGACCATATGAGGGAGGAGAAATTATTTCCTTTTATAAGTGGGAAAATAGAGGCCCTGGAAAATAAGTCACCTGCCTCTGCAGACCCTGCTAATAGATAGCACGATGGGATTTGGACCCAGCTCTGTCTAGTCCCAGAGCGGAGCTTCTGTTTACCGCCTCCCTTGTTTCTGGTCTTTCTCTCTTCCATCATTCTAGACCATAACCCTCTCCCCTCTCCACACTAGCCTGTCTCCTACTGCAATCTCATGTCCAGACCTAGACTTAAATGGCAACTCTCACACCAGAATCTTCTAATTCTTCTCTACCTTCCACCAAAGTATGTGTTCTATGCCCCACCTTTCTCTCTCTCTCTCTTTCTCATGCACACATATACATACACACCTCTTTGGATTAGAAGGAAACTTCAAAGCCCCTTACCCAATGCCTTAGTTATAATAATAATTCACTGTACGATACCTTGAGAAGTCCAGCCTCTGTCTGAAAACCTCAATGACAGAAGGACTATGAGATATCTATACCGTATTCAAATAACTCGGATGGCTGGAAAGTGACTTTTTGGAGAAGGTCTTCATATAACATTTGTTCACTAGTTTTGATCCTTTTTTCCAGGGTTGAGTTTCATCCCTCTCCTACATTGCGTTTCTGCCAATACTACATATCATTATGCCTTTACTGCCCAGCCTACGGGCCTCTCAGTGGTGGCACCAAAGGGGTAGTTAGGTGTCTTAAACTTTCCTATAAGCTCCATCAATTCTCCTCTTTAAGTCGCTCCAAATAAGTCAGTTTTTAAAATGTGAGTTTGCTATGTAAATGCAGCTTCAAAGCAAATTCCCTAAATTTAATATCATCTCTACCCTGCCTCCAACCAGATTGTCATCCCGAAGATCCCCATATATAGAATGCTAGAGCTAGGCCCCTACCTCTTATGGGCATTTCTTCCTTCCTGCTAGGTAATGTTGGTTGGTCTGAGCTAATCCATACCCATGTACTGGAGTGCTGACTCTGAGACGTATTAGCTCTAGGACATCTTAGGCCAGTTTCTTAACCTTACTGGGGCCTCAATGTCCTCATCTGTACAAGGGAATAAGAATATCAACATTCTATCATAATTTTGATGTTTTGTTATAATATGTATGTAGTGCTTAATAATTGAGCAGTCATAAGCAGTATCCATAGTATGAAATATGGGTTCAATGATAATTCTAGATTAATACATTACCTATTCCAAGGAACATATTTTCATTGTAACAGGGACCTATGCAGCTCACAGTGATTTCCTCAAGTAGTGACTCTAACTGAGGGCACTACAGACATACTGGCAGTCAGTGGAAGTAAGTTTTGGCTATGGTGCTTAGGGATAGTGTTCCTTTCACTCTACCTTGGGACTGACCACTCCTGGCAGGGGTGGGGTGGAACTTTTTATGAACCTCAGAGTCACAACCAGTCTGCATAATGGGAGGTCTGTCTTCCACAGAAGATACCAGCTTTGTACCTTCATAGGTAATGAGTGATACTCCCATCAGGAAGGCTGTCCCAATATGTCCCGAGCAGCTTTTGTCAACAGGAGACTCCTCTACTCTAGGCTAAGCAGAGAGAAGAGCTTACACAGGCAGCATCCTTTTATTATATTATACGTTCTTATTCCAAAGGTTCTCGCTAGTGACATATCAAACCAGCTCTCCTTGAATCAGGCGGCAGGTTGGAGGGAGATTTGTAGTTTAAAAAAATTGTTGACACCTCCTGCAACTACTACACACTCACCCACATACATATACCCCCCACACACATAGCAGTACTCACGTCTTCCACACCCACTTGATAATCACTGTTCTAGTTGTTTTGTGTGGTCCCTTTCTGAATGTGCACACTCTTGAGTAATTATACAAAATAGTAATCAATAATGTCATCAATGTGGATTGACTTTTTAGCGTTCCTGTTGAGTTATTGAATCTGAATGTAATTATTATGTACTTAATAAGTCTCTGTACTTTCTACTTTAAATCCACTAAAATCACATTAGGAAGGGTTCCCCGTAGAGAAAATCAATTTGGCAAAAACATGTATAAGGCAAGAGTCGATACCCAACATTATGACCACCCAGGACTTGAAGTGAAATTATGTCCAACCTGGCTTGTCACTATTAAGAGTCTGCTCCTGGCTCAGAAAAACATACTGGATCTAAAAAAAATGCCGTCTTAGACACCTAATATTCAAGGAATTAGCTCCTTTCCACACTATTTTGCCTGTTGACATAATCTCTAGAGTGTCCTTTTATCAGCCCCCATCCCACTTTTAATTGATAAGCTGAGGCAAGGAGGGAGGGAAGGAAGAAATGAAGGAAGGGAGGAAGGAAGGAAAGAAGGAAGTGAGGGAGGAAACAAAAGGTGGAGAGAACATACAATTGTTGAGCACTTATTATGCACCAAGCAGCAAAGATTGAGTCATGGGACTCAGCAAACACCTACTATGTGCAGACAGATTCCACCCAAGTGCTGATACTGTTGTCCCTGCCCTTTAGGAGATTATGGTCAGTTTCTGTTGGGTAACTGAGAGCCACAGCTGTTACACTAGCAGGATTGGATCAATTAATGATTGAAATTTAATGTAAATAATTACATAATTTATAATTTTGTGCTGTTCTAGTTCAAAGTCACTATAAACACATTGAGATGACATTATGAGGATTCTCACCAAAGGAAATATCGATATGACTAAAGCATTCACATGTACTGGGCTCATGTTTGAGTCATATCCAATTTTTCTATGACTCACCATTGTTAGCAGTAAAAACAAGAATGTGGCCTCCTCACATCTGGATTCTGGTCATGGGCTATGGAAAATGCTTAAATGTCCTTGCTTTGTAATAAAGAAATATAAACTGAGAAAAAGGAGACCAAAGTCCATGTCAACTTCAAAAGACACTCTATCCTAGTATCTCACAATGCTCTTGTTTTGGGTGGTTTGGTTGATCCAATCTTTTACCCAGGAGCTAAGAATGTGCAGCAGGAAGTGGAGGCCAATTTGGGGAACTTTTGGAGTTGGTTCAAAGGATGAAGAGTTCTCATGAGGGAGAGAAACTTTGTGTTGCTGCTCAGCACATACCAAGTGCCTCCTCTATTCTGCAAGACAAAGTCATCATTGTACCCATCACTTAGAGTTAGCCCCAGAATCATGGTACTGCTGATGCTGTTGGTTCCCTGCACATATCCTCTTGGGCATTACATTTCAGTGCCTGTGGCACTCATTTCTAATTTAGGGCATCTGCTTTTCTTCGCGTGAGTGTTTTCTCTGACTTCCAGGTACAATCTACCTATAGGAATGGCAGACTGGAATTGCTGAGGATTTGCTGCTTCTGAGAGCACCCATCAATCAATAACTGATGGGAATAACTGCTTTCTTGCCTCTTGATCGGGGTAACTCTGAGGCTCATACTTTATACAGTCTTCTAGAATTTCCCAGGAGAATTAAGCTCCTGCCCACAGAATTACTTAATTGATAATCCATTTGATAATCATTTATTGATTGCCTTCTCTTCAACTTCTTCACTATTCTGCTAGTGTTTCCTGGGATCATCTCCCAAATAAATTACTCACCTTGAGTCCTTATTTCAAGGTCTACTTCTGAAGGAACCCAGACTAAGACACAGGTCATCTTTTCTTATCACAGTTTTTCTCACCTTAGTAGACCAGAGCTAAAATATTTGAAGTTCTCTTTATCCTTGGTTATAAACCAGTGTTGAAAATCCAAACACCCACAGAGATGAGGCAAGTTACATAAATAGGAGAAGTGAGCTTGATAGAGATTATGTTAACCAGATGGTACATACCCCGTCTCAAAGAGCCAGCTGCTCTTCAGCTCCAGCCAATTGCTGCCATGTGGAAAAGTAGGCCCAGTGTGGCCACATCAAGTTTTTCATGAGAATCCAGAAATCCAGATTTTTGTGTAGAATCTCTTAATATGTAAATGTTGACCACAAATTTCAGATGCTGTTATAACATCAAACTGGCCAAATAAAACACATCTGTGAGTCATATTTGGCCCAGGGGCCACCAGTTTGCAATTGCTATTACAGAAATACAGCCTTTAGCTGGAAATTCATAGCTAACATTTAAAGTAACAAGAGTTGCTGCTCTTAAAATGGATTTTCACAGCCATTGTCATGTTTCCTTTAATAGGTCTCATTCTCACCCCATCCCTAAATGGTTGTAGCCAGCATTGCATATCTGTTCAAAAAACAAAAGAAACCCAAGTGGAAAGAGAAAGCTAATCATGGGCTTGGCATCTCACTGTGGTCTGGCTTAACGTGATATTCTCAGAGCCAACTGGAAAGGAAACCACCACTCAAATCTGTCACAATGTGTGCTATCACTGTGAGTTTAAATTGGGTGGAAATGTTGTGAGTTTAATAAAATAAAACTGCTGAGATGTACATATATATCTGGGTTTAGCTGATAGCTCTTTCAAGGGCATTGTGATGTCAAATACGTTTGGCAAGTTCAATTCTCTTAGCACCCACATTTGCACTGTTCTGAAGACGGGTGATCGGAGGCGTATGTGTTAACAGTAACTACACGTAATGTGTGAAATTAAGGAAAGTGTAGAGGCTTCACTCTGACTTACATGGTCCTAAGCTAAGCTAAGGCTTTGCAGTTGTATGGGGGGAGAGGAGCAAAGGATTACATCATTTTCCTCCTTTTCTTTCTTCTTCTTTTTTTAATTTTAGGAAACAACTTGAGGCTTTTAGCCCGCCTTTCGTTTTGGCATTTAGGAACCAAAGTGAACACATAGTAAGAGTTGGGACTCTGGAATCCCAGCTCTTCCAGTAAGAAAAATCAGTATCAAGTGGTGCTTTTAGTTCTATGTGTCAGCCAGTCACCCATTGAGAAAATGGAAAAGAATGACATGCTACTGATTTAAAAGAAAAATAACTTTATTTTGAGAGAAAAACACTGTTATCAAAATAACCGAGCAGTACTCTTCAAAAGTGTCAAGGTCGTGAAAGACTAGAAAAGGCTGAGGGATTGTCACAGATTGGAGAACACGACAACTAAATGCAATATGGGATCCTGGACTGGATCCCGGAACTGGAGGTGGATCTTTGTAGAAAAAAGTGGTGAAATCGTAATAAAGTCTGTAGTTTAGTTATTAGCATTGAACCAAGGTTAATTACTTAGTTTTGATAATTGTGCTATGGTCATACAAGGTGTTAATATAAGAAAAAGGTGAGTGAAGGATATATGGGAACTCTGAGTACTATTTTTGCACCTCTTCTGTAAATCTAAAACGATCTCAAAATAAAGAAGTTTATTTTTTATTTAAGTATAGTTGACATGCAATATTATATTAGTTTCAGGTATACGACATAGTGATTTGACATTTATATGCATTATAAAATGGTCACCACCACAAGTCCAGTAAGCATCTGTCACCATACAAAGTTATTACAATATTACTATATTCCCTATGCTGTACATTACATCAACATGACATTTATTTTATAACTGGAAACTTGTACCTCTTAATCCCCTTAACCTATTTTGCCCATCCCTCTACCACCCTCCCCTCTGGCAACCACCAGTTTGTTCTTTGTGTCTATGCTCTAGTTTCTTTTTTATTTTGTTCATTCATTTTGTTTTTTAGATTCCACATATAAGTGAAATCATACAGTATTTGTCTTTCTCTCTCTGACTTATTTCACGTAGCAAAATGTCCTCTAGGTCCATCCACAATGTTTCATTCTTTTTATGGTTGAGTAATATTCCATTACATATCTACACACACATATCACATCTTCTTTATCCATTCATCTATCACTGGACATTTAGGTTGTTTCCCTGTCTTGGATATTGTAAACAACACTGCAATGAACATAGAGGCGCATATATCTTTTTGAATTAGTGTTTTTGTTGTTTTCAAATAAATACCCAGCAGTGGAATCACTAGATCATATGGTAGTTCTATTTTTAATTTTTTGAGAAACCTCCATATTGTTTTCCATAGTGGCTGCACCAATCTACATTTCCACCAACAGTGTATGAGGGTTCCCTTTTCTCCACATCCTTGCCAACAGTTGTAACTTGTTGTCTTTTTGATAATAACCATTCTGACAGGTGTAAGGTGATATCTCATTGTGATTTTGATTTGCATTTCCCTAATGATTAGTGATGTTGAGCATCTTTTCCTGTGTCTGTTGGCCATCTTTATGTCTTATTTAGAAAAATGTCTATTCAGGTCCTCTGTCTATTTTTTAACCAAGTTATTTATTTTTTTGATACTGAGTTATATACTCATATATTTTGGATCTTTATCTATTTTCGATATTAACCCCTTATCAGATATATGGTATGCAAATATCCTCTCCAATTCAGTAGCTTGCATTTTTGTTTGCTGATGGTTTCTTTCACTGTGGAAAGGTTTTAGTTTGACATAGTCCCATTTGTTTATTTTTGCTTTTGTTACCTTTGTCCAAGGAGACAGGGTCATAAAAATGTTGCTAAGACCGATGTCAAAGAGCTGAGTGCCTGTGTTTTCTTCTAGGAGTTTTATGGTTTCAGGTCCTATAGTTAAGTCTTTAATTCATTTTGAGTTTATTTTTTAATATGTTGTAAGAAAGTGGCCTAGTTTCATTCTTTTGCACGTGGCTGTCCAGTTTCCCAACAACGTTTATTGAAGAGACTGTCTTTTCCCCACTGTATATTTTTGCCTCCTTTGTCATAGATTAAGTGACCATATAAGCATGGATTTATTTCTGGGCTTTCTATTCTATTCCATTGATCCATGTGTGTGTTTTTGTGCCAGTACCAAACAGTTTTGATTACTATAGCTTTGTAGTATAGTTTGAAATCAGGCAGCATGATACCTCCAGCTTTGTTCTTCTTTCTCAAGATTGCTTTGGCTATTTTGAGTTATTTGTGGTTCCACACAAATTGTAGGATTTTTTGCTCTAGTTCTGTGAAAAATGCCGCTGGTATTTTGATAGGGATAGCATTGAATTTGTGGATTACTTTGGGTAGTATGGACATTTTAACAATATTAATTCTTCCAAGCCATGAGCACAGGATGTGTCTCCATTTATTTGTCATCTTCAACTACTTTCATCAACGTCTTATAGTTGTTCAGAGTACAGGTCTTTCACCTCCTTGGTTAAATTTATTTCTAGGTATTTTATTCTTCTTGATGCAATTGCAAATGGAATTGTTTTCTTAATTTCTCTGATTACTCATTATTATTATTAGTGTATAGAAATGCAACCGATGTCTATATATTGATTTTGCAACTTTATTGAATTCATTTATTAATTCTAATTTTTTTGTGGAGTCTTTAGGGTTTTCTATATATAGGATCATATCATCTACAATTAGTGATAGTTTTAATTCTTTTTTTCTAATTTGGATGCCTTTTATTTCTTTTTCTTGTCTGATTACTCTAGGACTTCCAATACTATGTTGAATAAAAGCAGTGAGAGTGGGCATCCTTGTCTCATACTTGATCTTAGAGGAAATGCCTTCAGGTTTTCACCATTGAGTATGATGTTAGCTCTGGGTTTGTCATGTTTGACCTTTATTATGTTGAGGTATTTTCCCTCTATATCCACTTTGTTGAGAACTTTTTTGTCATAAATGGCTGTTGAATTTTGTCAAATGCTTTTTCTGCACATATTGAGATGATCATGTGATTTTGTGTGTGTGTGTGTGAGGAAGATTCACCCTGAGCTAACATCTGTTGCCAATCTTCCTCTTTTTGCCTGAGGAAGATTTTCTCTGAGGCAACATTTGTGCCAGTATTCCTCTATGTTTTATGTGGTTTGTCACCACAGCATGGCCGCCAAGATTGGTGTAGGTTCATGCCCAGGAACCAAACCCAGGCCGCCAAAGCGGAGTGCACAGACTTAACTACTAGGCCACGGGCCAGCCCCTATATCATCATATGATTTTTATCTTTCGTTTTGTTAATGTGGTGCATCATGTTGATTCATTTGCAGATATTGAACCATCCTTGCAATGGGATAAATCTCACTTGATCATGGTGTACAGTCTTTTTAATGTATTATTGAATTAAGTTTGCTAATATTTTGTTGAGGATTTTTGCATCTATGCTCATCAGGGATATGGACCTCTAATTTTCTTTTGTGTAGTGTGTTTATCTGGTTTTGGTAGCAGGGAAATGCTGACCCTGTAGAATAAGTGTGGAAGAGTTCCTTCCTCTTCAATTTTTTGGAGTAGTTTGAGAAGGATAGATATTAACTCTTCTTTAAATGTTTGGTAGAATTCACCTGTGAAGCCGTCTGGTCCTGGACTTTTGTTTGTTGGAAGTTATTTGATTACTGATTCAATTTCTTTACTAATAATAGATCTGTTCAGATTTTCTATTTCTTCCTGATTTAGTCTTGGAAGATTGTATGTTTCTAGGAATTTATCCATCTCTTCTAGGTTGTGCAAGTTTTGCTGTATAATTGTTTGTAGTAGTCTCTTATGATCCTTTGTATTTCTTTGGTGTCAGTTATAACATCTCCTCTTTCCTTTTCTGATTTTGTTTATTTTGGCCCTCTCTTTTTCTTGATGAGTCTGGTTAAAGGATTTTATCTTTTCATAGAAACAGATCTTAGTTTCATTGATCTTTTCCATTGTTTTTTTACTCTCTGTCTCATTTATTTCCACTCTGATATTTATTATTTTATTCCTTCTCCTAACTTTGACCTTTGTTTGTCTTTCGTGTTCTAGTTTCTTTAAGTGTAAGGTTAGATTATTTATTTGAGATTTTTCTTATTTCTTGAGGTAGGCCTGTATTGCTATAAACTTCTGTCTTACAGCTGCTTTCGCTGTATCCCATAGATTTTGGAAGGTTGTGTTTCCATTTTCATTTGTCTCAGGGTTTATATATATATCTTTTTTTGAGGAAGATTAGCCCTGAGCTAACATCTGCCCTCAATCCTCTTTTTGCTGAGGAATATTGGCCCTGAGCTAACATCTTTGCCCATCTTCCTCCACTTTATGTGTAGGACACCTGCCACAGTGCGGCTTGATAAGCAGTGTGTAGCTCCATGCCCGGCATCCAAACCAGTGAACACCAGGCCGCTGAAGTGAAGCACATGAATTTAACTTCTTTGCCACTAGGCTGGCCCCTGTCTCAGAGTATATTTTGACTTACTCTTTGATTTCATCATTGACCCATTGGTTGTTTGGTAGCATGCTGTTTAGCTTCCATGTATTAGTGTTTTTTCCAGTTTTCTTCTTGTAATTGATTTTCTAGTTTTATACCATTGTGATTGTAAAAGATGCTTGATATAATTTCAGTCTTTCTAAGTTTATTAAAACTTGCTTTGTGGCCTAACATGTGATCTGTTCTGGAGGATTGTCCATGTGCACTTGAAAAGAATGTGTATTGCTGTTTTTGGATAGAATGCTCTCTATATATCTATTAAGTTAATCTGTTCTAATGTGTCATTTAAGGCCAATCTTACCTTCTTGATTTTCTGTCTGTCTGATCTATCTGTTGATGTAAGTAGGGCATTAAAGTTCCCTACCACTATTATATTACTATTTATTTCTCTCCTTATGTCTGTTGATACTTGCTTTATGTATTTAGGTGCTCCTATGTTGAGTACATAGATATTTACAAGTGTTGTATCCTCTTTTAGGATTTATCCCTTTATGATTAGGTAATGCCCTTCTTTGTCTCTTGTTACAGTCTTGTTTTAAAGTCTATTTTGTCTGATATAAGTATTGCTACCCCAGTTCTTTTTTCATTTCCATTTGCATGGAATATCTAAAAAGGGTTTTTTTTTTTTTAAAGACTGTTATAAACAAGATTCTGGTGCACAAAAGGGCTAAATCAAGTAAGCATAACTTCTTAAAAAATCTTGTACTAGTAGGCTTTTGAAGTAGGAGGATCTTGGCATGTTAATATAATACAGAGAATTGTATTTTACAGGTAAAGAAACTGAAATTCAGAGAACTTTATTTGTCAAAAGTTACCCAGCTAGTGAGTGCATGGATGGCAAAAATAAGTGATTGGTCTTTCCCATTGTGACCATTTTCTGGTCTTTAAATGTCTCATGATGGTGATTCTCAGGCACAGGAAAGAATAAAGAGGTTAAAGTGACAGATATAAGAGACCAGATATAGGCAATACAAGTAAATATAAGAATTTTTTGAATAATCAAGAGGATATCTCAAATCATTGGGTAAAGAATAGCTTATCCAATAGTGTTAAGACAGCTTAGTCTACCCTTTTAAAAAATCAGTATGGGGCACAATATCTCCTGCCACTCCAATTGACTTAAAAGTGAAAAATGAAACCATAAAACTGCTAGAAGAAAAGAATCAGGTGATTTTTCCCATATAAGCTTGATGTGTGCAATATTTTTCTAAGGAAGACTTCAAAGGAAGAAATCATAAAAGAAAAGAGTGAGGGATTTACCTAAATTAAAAGCAAATGCATTTTTACATCCCAGAAAATTCCCACAATATACAAAAACCTTCACATTGCCCCTTCATAGCCTCATCCACTTCTCTTCTGCCACTACCCCATACTTAACCCCTAGCAAGCACGAATTTGTTCTGTATTACTATAATTTTGTCATTTCAAGAATGTTATATACGTGGATCATACATTATATAACCTTTTGGAATTAGCTTTTTTTTACTCAACATATTCTCTGGAGATTCATCCAGGTTGTTACATGTATAAATAGTTCATTCATTTTATTTCTGAGTGGTATTCCATGTTATGCTTGTACCACAGTTTGTTCAATTATTCACCCATTGAAGGACATCTGGGTTGTTTCAATTTTTTGGCTATCACAAATAAAGTTTCTACAAACATTTATGGACAGATTTTTGGGGACATAAGTCTTCATTTCTCTGAGATAAATTCCCAGGAGTGCAATTGCTTGGTTATATGGTAGTTACATGCTTAGTTTTTAAAGAAATTCCCAAACTGCTTTCTAAAGTGTCTGTATCATTTTACATTCCCACTAGCAATCCATCAGTGACCCAGTTTCTTTGTATTTCCTCAGGATTTGGTGTCATCAGGTTTTTTTTTTTTTATATCAGCTATTCTGATAGGTGTGCAGCGATATCTTATTTCAGTCTTAATTTGCATTTCCCTGACAGCTTAATGGTGTTAAGCATCTTTTCATGTGCTTATTTGCCATTTGTATATATTCTTCAGTGAAATGTCTTTTGCCTATTATCTAATTGGATTGCTTCTTTTTTTCACTCTTTAGTTTTGAGAGTTCTTTATATATTCTAGATATTAGTCCCGCGTTAGTTATGTACTTTGCAAGTGTTTTCTCCAACTCTAGCTTGCCTTTTCATCTTTTTAACAGGGTCTTTTGTACAGCAAATGTTTTAATTTTGATGAAATTCAATTGACCAATTTTTTCTTTATTGGTCAACCTTTTGGTGTCAAGTCAAAGAAATCATTGCCTAGCCTCAGATCACAAAGATTTTCTCCTATTTTTTTCTAACAGTTTTATAGTTTTACATTTAAGCCAATGATCCATTTTGAGTTAGTCTCTGTATAAAGTGTGAGCCCTAGGTAGGAGTCTCTTTGTTTTTTTGTTTGCCTACAAATGTCCACTTGCTCAGTACCATTTATTGAAAAGGCTGTCTTTCCTCCTTTGAGTTGCTTTTACACTTTTGTCAAAAATTTGTGTGGTCATATTTGTGTGGATCTATTTCTGAGTTTTCTTTTTTGTTACATTGATCTACTCGTCTGTCTCTCACACAGCACCACACAGTCTTTGTTACTGTAGTGTAAAATAAATCTTGAAATATGGCAGACTGATTCCTCCCACTTTATTCTTCTTTTCAAAATTGTTTTAGCTATTCTATTAGCTATTCTATTTCCTTTGCTTTTCCATATAAATTGTAGAATGATATTCTCTCTCTCTATATATATTAATATATTATATGTATATATGCTAAATGTAAATCTTGCTGGGATTTTGAAGTAATTGCATTAACCATCTATATATGTCAATTTAGGGATAATTCACACCTTTACTATGTCCAATCCAAGAACACAGTATGTCTCTCCATTTATTTAGATCCTCTTTGGTATCTTTCATCAGTGTTATGCAGTTTTTGGCATATAGGTCCAGGACACTTTTTATTAGATTTGCACTTAAATATTTCAGCTTTTAAAAAGCAATTCAAAACAGTATTGTATTTTTAACTTTGGTGTCCATGTGTTCATGGCTAGTATGTAGAAATACACATGAGTTTTGCAAATTTATCTTGTATTCTGTGACCTTGATGAACTTATTAGTTTTAGGAATTGTTTTGTAATTTCCTTTGGATTTTCTATAGAGACAGTCATGTCATCTGCAGATAGGGGCAGTTTTGTTTGATTTCTTCCTTTCTGATCGGTACGTCTTTTATTTCCTTTTCTTGCCTTATTGCACTGGCTAGAACTTCCAGCATTATGTTGCATGAAAGTGTTGAGAGAGGGCATACTTTCCTTGTACCTCATATTAAGGGGAACAAATTTATTCTTTCACCTTTAATAATAACATCAGTTGTAGTTTTCTGCAGATATAAATCAAGTTGAGGAAGTGCCCTTCTGTTCTTATTTTTCTGAGAGTTTTTTTTTTTTTTATCACTCATGGGTGTTTAATTTTGTCAAATTATTTTTCTGCATCAATTGATAAGAACACATAATTTTTCTTCTTTATTCCATTAATATGGTGGATTACGTTGATTAATTTCCAGTATTGAGCCAGCCTTGCTTCTCTGGAATAAATCCTACTTGGTCATAGTATAAAATTCTTTTATGTATCGTTGAATTCTATTTGCTAATATTTTGTGAAGGATATTTGAATCTATACTTCTGAGGAATATTAGTTTGTAGTTTTCCTTTTATCTCTACTGTATGTGTTTGATTTTGGTATTGGAGTAAGACTAGTTTCATAAACTAAATTGGAGGAATGTTTCCTTCTCTTCTATTTCCTGCAAGAGATTTTGTAGAATTGGTGTTAATTCTTCTTTAAATGTTTCATAGAATTTTCCAGTAAAATCATCTGTCCCAGAAGATTTCCTTTTTGGGAATTTTAAAATTCAATTTCCTTGATAGTTATAGGGACATTCAAATGATCTATTTCATATTGGGTAAATTGTGGTAGTTTGTATTTTTTGAGAAATTAGTCCATTTCATCTAAGTTGTCAGATTTACTTGTTAAAATTGTTCACAGTACTCTCTTTTTATCTTTTTGTTGACATATATATGGTGATATGCTTTGCTTCATTCCTGATTTTGGTAATTTGTATCTTTTTTCTTTCTTTATTTGTCAGTCTTCTGAAAGTCTTTCAATTTCATTGAAATTTTCAAAGAACTATCTCTTCTTTTCCATTGACTTTCTTTATTGTTTTTCTGTCTTCAATTTCATGGATTTCCACTCTTATAATTATTATTTCTTTCTTTCACATAACTTTGATTTATTTTGATCTTTTTTCTAGATTCTTGAGGTAAGAGTTTAGATTATCGATTTGAGAATTTTCCTTTTTAGATACATTTAGTGCTATAAATTTTCCTCTTAGCACTCTTTATCTGTGTCCCACAAATTTTGATATATTTAATTTTTATTTTTATTCATTTCTTTTCTTATTTCTCTTGAGACTTCTTCTTTGACCGTGGATTATTTAGAAATGTGTTGTTTAGTTTCCAAGTGTTTAGAAATTTGTATGTTTCCTTTCTGTTATTGATTTCTAGTTTGATTCTTTTGTGGACAGAGAATGCTCTGTTTGATTTTAATTGTATTATATTTGTTTTATGGCCCAGGATAATGTCTACTTTAGTGTAAGTTTCAAGGAAACTTGTAAAGAATGTATAGTCTGCTGTTGTTGAATGGAGTATTCTATGAATGTTGTTGATTAGATACTATTGGTTAGCGGTGTTAAGTTTTTTTTTATATCCTTGTTCATTTTCTGTCAATTTGTTCTATCAATCTTTGAGAGAAGGGTGTTGAAGCCTCCAACTACAATCATAGCTTTGTCTATTTCTCCTTTCAATGCCACCAGTTTTTTTTTTAAAGATTTTATTGTTTTCCTTTTTCTCCCCAACCACCATCCCCCCCGGTACAAAGTTGAATATTCTTCGTTGTGGGTCCTTTTAGTTGTGGCATGTAGGAAGTTGCTTCAGCGTGGTTTGATGAGCAGTGCCATGTCCACACCCAGGATTCAAACCAACGAAACACTGGGCCGCCTGCAGCGGAGCATGCAAACTTAACCACTCAGCCACGGGGCCAGCCCCCAATTCCATCAGTTTTGCGTCACATATTTTGTAGCTCTGTTAATTAGCACATACACATTTAGGATTACTGTGTCTTCTTGGTGGCTGGTTGTTTTATCATTATATAATGTCCCTCTCCATCTCTGGTAATTTCTTTGCTTGAAAGTATATTTTATCTGATATTAATATTACCACTCCTGCTTTGCTTTGATTAATGTTTTCATGGCATATTTTTTCTATACTTTTACTTTCAACCTGCCGGTATCATTGTATTTGAAATGAATTTCTTGTAGACAACATATTGTTGGGTTGTGTTTTTTTAACCCACTCTACCAATCTTTGTCTTTTAATCAGTGTATTTAGGCCATTTGCATTTAATGTAAACATTGATACATTAGGGCTTAAATCTGCCATTTTATTTCTTGTGTTTGTTCCATCTGTTTTTGTTTCTCTATTTTCTTTTTCATGCTTCCTGTTGATTACTTTAACATTTTTTTAGAATTTGATTTATATATAGTATTTTTGATTATATCTCTTTGTATATCTTTTTTAGTTGTTAGTATAGTTATCAAATTAATCTGCAGAACTTATCAGAGTCTACTAGTGTTGTCATCTTACCAGTTTGAATGTAGAGTAAAAAACTTTTCTTCCTTTATGTCCATTTATCCTTCCTCATTTATAATATAATTGTCTCTTACATTTAGAACCACATCAGACAGTGTTAAAATATTTGTTTCTATCATCTAACATAATTTAGAAAATTCAAGAGAATAGGGAAAGTCTATTGTATTAATTCATGTTTCTTTTTTACCATGATTTTTCTTCCTTCCTGATATTCCAAGTTTCCTTCTTTATTGTTTCCTTTCTTTCAGAGAATTTCCCTTAGCTATTCTTTTAGGGTAGGTCTGCTGGCAACAAATTTTCTTTGCTTTCCTTCATCTGAGAATCTCTAGAATTTCCCATCATTCTTGAAGCATATTTTTGGTGGGTACAGAATTCAAGATGGATAGTTTTGTTGTTTTTGTTGTTTAGCACTTGGAAAAATATATTGCACTACTTTCTTTTGACCTCCATAGTTTCTGATGAGAAATCCACTAACATTCATATTGTCTTTCCTGTAGAGGTAAGATTTTGTCTTTTTCTCACTGCTTTTGAGACTTTTTCCTTTATCTTTAGTTTTCCGAGTGTAATTATGGTGTATCTTGGCATGGATTTCTTTAGGTTTATCCTATTTTGGGTTTTCCCAGCTTCTTCAATTTGTACATTTCTATCTCTTGTCAAATTTGGGAAGATTTCAGTCATTATTTCTTTGAGTGCTTTTTCAGCCATACTGTCTTTCTCGTCCTTTTCTGTGGCTCCAATGACATGAATATTTGATCTTTCATTATAGTCCCACAAGTCCCTGAAGCTCTGTTCACTTTTTTTTAGTCTATTTTCTTTTTGTAGGTCAGATTGGATCATTTCTCCTGTTATATCTTCTAGGTCACTTATATCTTTCCTGTCTCCTCCATTCTAAAGTTGAACCCATCCACTGAATGTTTTACTATAGTTATTATATATTTCAATTCTAAAATTTCCATTTGGTTCTTCTTTATATCTTTTATTACCTTGATGAAACTTTCAATTTATTTGCTGAGGTTTTCTGCATTTTTCATTTTTTTCGAGTGTTCATAATTGCTCATAGAACTATTTTTATAAAAGCTCCTTTAAAATCTTTCTCAGATCATTATGAAATCTCTGTCATCTCAAGGTTGGCATTTATTGATTGTTTTTTCTCATCAGTTTGAGATATTCTTGGTTCTTGGTATGATAAGTGATATTTGTTTGAAATCTGGACATTTTCATATTATGTCATCAGACTATGGATCTTATTTAAGCCTTCTGTTTTAGCTGCTCTGGCAAAGCTCTTTCTGACACTGCTCTTGCAAAGAAAGGGGTGGGTACCACCTCATTACTGCTTGATGGGAGTAGAAGTTCCAATTTTCCATGTTAGCTCCACAAACACTGTGATGCAAGTAGCCTCATTATTGTTGGGTGATGATAAAAGTCCTGGCTCCCCACTTGACCTTTTCTGATATTACCCTGGAGCGGGTATTGGGGTGCCTCATGACAGCCTTGCAGGTAGAAGTCTAGCCTTTCCACTCATCCTTTGCTGGCATGTGTGGAGGTAGTGTTTAGCTGGAATCAAGCAGTTATTGTCTAAAAATTTTCTGTCTTATTCAGCTGCCTTTTTCCTGGTCCTTTGGCTGGGGGAAAAAGCTTTTGTTGGGGCTATTAGTTTCTTTGCCTGTTGCCATTTCCCAGTTGCCAGTTTCTTCAGTTCCCAATCTAAGATACATGGGGCAAAAAGAAAACCCAGGGAATTCACCACGGTGTCTACCCTCATATCCCAAGATTCCTAGCTGTTCAGCTTTCTTCTCTTTACATTTCAGAGTCTTCTTATGTTTGTTTTACACAGAGTGCCCAGGGTTTTCAGCTGTAGTAGGTGGCAGGAATATTTAGTCTACTCCATATTCCCAGATGTGGAAGTTCCAACATTGTTCTTATTTATATCTATTTTTAGAGGATGACCTTGGAAAGCTGGAAGTCTTTCAGAAACTTGAGTTGTACGTGCATTATCTCATTTATTCTTACAGTAATTCTATAATGGGGGTAATATCTTTTAAGTAAGAGATGAATGCTCAGAAAGATTAAGCAAATTTCCCAGGATTGTGCAACTAATAAGTTATAGACCAGAATTCTAACCCAGGTCTCTTTAGAAGAGGAACCAACAAAAAGTCTGTAATCTGGGCTCTGACCTATCCCTGGCACCTTCATTATCTTCACTAAATTTTACTAAACACTTAAATATATAATAGGAAGTCAGGTATGGTGTGTGTGTGCGTGTGTGTGTGTGTGTGTGCATGTGTGTATGTAAAGCAAAGATTCCTATCGCTGCTAAGGTGAGGGACAGTACCAGCACATGAGGGAGCAAAGAGGCTAGGAGACAGAGGTGCCAGGAGAACCTGAGTCCCCTAAGAATTCACACAGGCCTGGAAATTGGAAGCAGATGGCCCATGTTCAAAGCATTTTTATTTACCGAGAGCTTAAGGACAATCCACCTTACTCAGGTAAACTCTGATTCTTTACAATGCATGAGTAAGAGACTGTAAAGCTCTTTCCATGAATTAGGGGAGCTGAACAGTCTGGTGATGGTTTCACACTCTAAAGACAGAGCAACTTGTCCCGGGTCACACCCAGCAGTGTTTAAAGTCAAGAAAAGAACCCACATCCTGTCTCTCAATTCAAAGATATTTCCACTATAAAAGGATAGGCTCAGGACTTCTTTTGTTGCTCAAGGGCAGAAGATATGGAAAATATTATTTGGCCTGCCTGAATAGAAGAAAATGTACTGCTTCCTGTTAGTCATCAACATATCTCTTTTTAACTTAGAACAAAATGAATGGGTCTGATGGCCTAGGCTTCTCTAGAATAGATAGATCCTGTATGCTCAGGATGAAATTTGGGTCAGGATAAATTTATTTAGATCATCCACTCACCATTTTATTTGTATATGATTCCTTCAAGAGTCCTTCCAATGTTTCAAGTAAGCGTGACTTTCGAATCTGTCCAATCCTAGCCCACTGGGAACAAGCTGCCTGTCTGCATTATTCAACCTGCTTTTCCAGTGTGCTGATGAGCCCTGTGAACCTGAGTCCCATGAACATTGGTGGTGAGTTGCCAAAGGCTGAAGGCTAAAAAGTGGCCCAAGAAAGCCACCTTCTGAGGGTCTTTGCTCTTTTTGAACAGAGTGACCTTTGATTTCTTGCTGTTCTCAGCCCTTTCACAAGATTATCAGATGTCTCACTGGCTGACAAGCCCCATGTAACTTGAGAAAGCACATATTGCAAATAACGAATTAATAAGAAGGCAAAAAGAGATTTTATTAATTAAATTAGTAAACTAATATTTTGATTGAAAAGGAGCATTAGAGCTGACAGACTCAATCTTCTGGAAATTATTTAGAAGTTTTAATGATCTTGCTTCAGGATAAAGTATGCATTCTGATTCCCAGCTCTTGTCCCTTTCGGAGTGACCATATTTAAAGGGAGATATCAGAAAGCACAGGCCTTTCAGAAGTACTCTGTAGATAACACTTGAAACTGTCACTCTTGTCTGAATCCTGTCCTAAAGAGACAAGACATGTCCTCCTGGGAAGAAACTCAAGGAAGAGAGGGAAAAAGGGTCTGTGCTATGCCCAATGTAGTAGGAAGAAATTTATCTTTACTTACAAATGTGCCTTTAAAATAGCTTTTCAGTTTTGGCTGCCTTCCCTAGCTTCTGGCCCTCGCATTACTGAACACCATCAGCAGTGTACTAGTCAACGTGTTCTTCTCCGCCACGCACGCACAGTAAAAAGAAAATGCCAGTTTGACTTATGAATAAGCTTGATGAAGCAGTGAAAATTACTAAATTTTAGATAATAAATTATTAATAATTAGCTAATTATTTTATAATAAAATTATAATTTATAAAATAATACATTATAAAATAATTGTTTTTAATAAATTAATAGAGGCTGGACCTGTGGCCGAGAGGTTAAGTTTGTGCGCTCCACTTTGGCGGCCCAGGGTTTCACTGGTTCAGATCCTGAGCCCTGACATGGCACCACTCATCGGGCCATGCTGAGGCAGCATCCCACGTAGCACAACCAGAGGCACTCACAATTAGAATATACAACTACGTACTGGGGCGGGGAGTTTGGGGGAGAAGAAGAGAGAAAAAAAGTAAAAGAAGATTGGCAACCGTTGTCAGCTCAGGTGCCAATCTTTAAAAAATAAAATAAAATAGAATAAATTATTTATTTAAAAATAATTTAACACTTGATCACTCATCATTTTATTATTCTGCGTTGTGAAATGGGAAGTACACATAAAGGAATTCCATTGCACACCAGAGTACAATACTTGTCTCAAGATAAAGCACTTGTGTAATTGTTTGCATAGTGAGCAAAATTGGCCTCTTTTTCATGAAATACCATTTCCACTTGGAAGAATGAGTGATAGACAAACTATGATTGTTCAGACTTGGTTATTTTCTCAAAACGAACAAAGTAACCCTGTCATTTCAAGGAAAACAATTGATAGCATGCACTGCCAATGATAAAATTTTGAACTTTCAGTCAAAATTAGAAACTCTTGTCTTCCACAATAAGCTTGACCAAAGTCTTTTCTGACGGGACTGATAGTGATATTAACAAATGGAAATTTTATATATTGTATAATGAAATATATTAACATTTTGAAGGTCTGCATAACTCAGCAAACCAATATTTTCCAAATGATCAATGCATAATGTTAAAAAATCATGCGTGGTAAAAAGATCCATTTAAAATGCAAGATTGACCAATAGATTTTAATATAACAGGGTAAGGAAGTTTCATTGGCATGGTTCAGACTCCACATTGCAACTAAACTTTAAGCTACCCAGGGCTGGCCCAGTGGTTCAGCAGTTCAATTTGCATGTTCTGCTTTGGTGGCCCCGGGTTTGCAGGTTTGGATCCCAGGTGTGGACATGGCACTGCTCAGCAAGCCATGCTGTGGTAGGCGTCCCACATATAAGTTGAGGAAGATGGGCACGGATGTTAGCTCAGGGCCAGTCTTCCTCAGCAAAAAGACAAGGATTGGCAGTAGATATTAGCTCAGGGCTAATCTTCCTCCAAAAAAAAAAAAGAAGCTACCCCTTCTTGAGTCCTCCCTTTTCCAACTACACAAACTACTGTGAGATCAGTTTTCTTTGTATTAACATTTCACAACCAATTGAAAGCAAACCAGATATAGGAATCCAGCTGTTTTCTATAAAATCAGACATTAAAGAAATTTTCCAAAGTGTAAGAAAAAAAAAAGCTACTTTTCTCACTACCATGTTGGTCTGTTTTAGAAAATGTAATTATTTTCATAATACATATTTATGTTATCATGTAGTGTGCACTTTGCTATTTTTTAAATAAATTAATAAATATTTTAAAATTTTTCTGTTAATTTCTAATATAATAAAATATAGCTAACAAAAATGTACGACTGAAATTTCACAAGGTTGTTAACTATCATAATCTTAATAAAAAAATATAGCTCATACAATCTATATAAACAAAAACTTTTGGAGGTCCTCGATAATTGTAAGGATGTAAAGAGATCCTGAGATGAAAATTTTGAGAACCACTATTCTAGATCATCTCTTTACAACTTTTTTCCTGTCAAACTTCAGGGGAAACATAATATAATTATCATTAGGGGGGCTATTTGGGATTTGTTAATCCCTTTTTTTTTTCTGGGAAAGATTCGCCCTGAGCTAACATCTGTTGCCAGTCTTCCTCTTTCCCCCCACTCCAAAGCCCCAGTGCATGGTTGTATATCCTAGTTGTAAGTCCTTCTAGTTCTTCTATGTGAGCCACCACCACAGCAGGGCAACTGACAGACAGGTGGTGTGGTTCTGTGACCAGGAAACGAACCTGGGCCACCAAAGGTAGGACAGCACCTGAACTTGAACCACTGGACCATCAGGGATGGCTGCAATCCCATTTTTTTTCTTAGTTGTAACAGTAACCAAGCTGGTGTTTGCCCACTTTGCTGGCAAAGAAACAAGGAGCAGGTCCCAATTCCCTCAGGAACTCTGCCTGGAGGCCTGCAACTGTGGGCTTGAACCAAACCCAATTTAGGAGGGGCCTCTGCACAGAGACCTAACATACTTGCATTTTCTGATGTAATTTTCATGGCACAACACTATAAATCTCTTCATAAATATCTTCATTCAATACAAAGTTATTTAGCACCTACCAGGTGGAAATTACGGTGCTTTTGAGGATCCATGTCAAGGAAGATATGGCCCTAAAAGCACAGTCTATTCAGAGAAAAAAATAATCATTGCAGACTTGTATGTGGTGCCAGGCACTACTCTAAATGCTCTCCTCCTGATATTTTCTGATTTAATCCTCCCAACTACCCTGTTTTAGTATCATTCCCATCTATCAGAGGAGAAAATCGAGGTTTAGGGAGGGTTAGTAATATTTTGCTTAACATCAGAGTGAGCTGTGGAACTCGGAGAAGAATCAGATGTATGATATAAAAGTCTGAATTTGTAATTGTCCCGGGAAATGATGAGATTAGAAATGCTATCACAGAGTTCAGAGTGAGAGGAAGAGACCAGTTATAAGAGAGGGAAACCTGGCATTGAGCTGGACATTGCAGGAAAAGTAGATTATCCACTGGAGATTTTCTGGGGGAGGGAAGTGCATTCCAGGCAGAGATCACTGCTTGAGTGAAGGCCCATGGTTATTAGAATGTCTGGCACATTTGGCATGCTCTGAGTCGAGACTGGAGAGTATGCAGAGCAAGATTAGGGAAAGCTTTAAAAGGGAGGTTGAAGATTTTAGACTTCATTCAAGGAGGGTGGCATCCTTCAAGGATTTTGCAGAGAGAAGTGGCATGCTCCAAGATGAGCCTTAGAGAGATAAGAACATGAACAATTAGACATCTGCATTTGCTTAGCAACGGAGAGCTCGAGGGCTATAACTCTTTCTCCAAAGGAATCCCTAATGATTTCATTTGCAACAGGCCAGAGCTCTGCGCATTTGGCACTAGGGTGTTGTGTGTGGCTTTATTTTGACGAACCTTGGACATGACTCCCTAACACGAAGCAGAGTCCGGGTCGTGACTCCCCCTGCAGCAGGAAGCCCCCTGCCAACTGCCAAACCACGTTCTCAAAGACGAGCCTTCTTTCTGCCCTGACCTTCTTGTCCCTTGCCTTCTCCCTTCAAGCGGCGGGTGTTAACCTATTGAAATCTCCTTTGAGTGCTTGCAGGAAGTTGGTTTTTAATCAGGGAGGTCTCAAGCAAGCCTTAGCAGGGCCAGAAACCAAGGAGCAGAAATCTTGTGGCATCCACCTGCAACCGCTCAGACTATCACCTACACCTCCCCAGAGAGCCGAGAACTGCATTTAGAAATCTCCTAGGAAGTTGCTGGGTGAGACAATACTGTCTTTTAACATCTCAGCCTGTACATATGACTTACTGAGAATGTTGGGGTCGCTTACAATAATAAAAGTCATGTGAAGTTGTAACATTTAAAAATAAAAATGAAATGCAAATGAAATTCTTTGAAAATCAAAAAATAAATGTGCAGGCATGCCTGCTAATCGTTGTGGGGCTGGAGAAGAGTGAGTGTGAAGTACTGTGTAAATTGTGAGCTACTTAAAAAAAATCACAATCTCGGGAAGTCCTTTCATGCAGGGTCCACACACACGAACCCCAACTAGATTCAATTGAATTACCCTTTATTTGGGGGAGAAGGGGGTGTGGGGAAGTCAGTAACTATGCAACTGTTAGGTTAAATTTAAGCACTGTTTTTATTTTTTCTTAGATTATGTTTACCTAAGGAAACTAATAAAGAAGTAAAATAATTTGTTTTTCAGGTGAAAGAAACTGAAGCAAAGAGACAAGGAGAAAGTTCTCAGCTCTTGTATAGAAGACAAGCCTCTTTCCCCTTATGACAGATAACTCTGATATGTGAAAAAAGACAAAGAAGAGCAATGGGAAATTCTGAAGTAATTACAAACCACATGGCGTGAGCAAATATATCCATTTAGGATGAACTTATTTTTGGAAACATTTTCTTGAACTCTGAAACAATTTGGATCTCTTGAAAGCAGTTCTGTTAATTGAAAAGTCTATTTTTCTTTTACAAAGCAACAGATCTTTTCGCATCCATTTAAAACATACGTGCCCACTTCATGTCCTTCTCATTAAATAGTTTTTGATTATGTTGTCAATTGGAAATCACTGGCTTCCATTTCTCATGGTGTAATGTCAATGATTGGAAGCACAAGTGATTTTCAAGCTGAAATTTTTCAAGCTTTATTTTTATCTTTTGACTCTCTTGGCATTTACAGAAACTCTAAGTAAAGATGACATAGACGAACTGGAAAGATCGCTTGATTTTTTAGACTCACTGTGGCATTGAGTAAACATGCCTTCGTTCTGATTTTCATTTTCAGCATGAAGCTGGTTTGCAGATAGCTAATTGGGAAATCTTGGCAGATGTCATGAATGTGGCAACCTGAGAAATCAAAGCTGACACAAGAAGGGCCTGATGATGTAAGGAACACTTCTATGGTCTAGATAGTGTATCCAATAGAAGTTTACAGTTGGCCAGCTGTGTGGGAGGCAGAAGACTATGTTAAGAGCAGTGAATATCGGTCAAGGAGGAAAGAATGGGCATATCTGGGATCTATCTCAAGGAAACTTGGAAGTGATGGTTTTTCCTTGTAATTGTACACTTCACGTATATCAACGTTTTCTGGTCCTTGGGACTGTTGGTTTGTTATAACTTGCTCACTAAACATAATTTTGTGTGTACTATCCATCTACTCAGAATCATCCAGTCTCATTGCTTTGGGTTAAACTTCAACTGCCTTGGTCTGATATTTAAAGCAATGGAGTCCGCATCAGCTCTTCCAGCATTACGGATGCTAGAATGCTAAGTATTGAAGGATGAGTAAAATTATATTAGGCAAAGATGGTTAAGAAAGAAGGGAATCCAGGTGCAGACAGAGATAGGCAAAAATAGGGAAGCTTGGAAAGGTAGGTCTGTTTGGAGAATGTTAAGATATACCATGTGACAGGACTGTAAGATACGTGGAGGGACATGGGAAAGATAGAACTCTCAGGAGAGGTAGAATCAGGTTATATAGGGTCTCATGAGCCATGCTAATAAGGTTGAGTTTTATTTTTGTCATCATTGGAATAACCAGAAAAGGTTTTTGCAAGGAAAGCTATTATAATCAATGCTGGGCTTCAGAAAGGTGACTGGCAACAGGTGGATGTCCTTATTGAAATTGTCAGAAAGGGCCAGATAACTGCCAAAGTTCCTCGCAAATGCTGTAATTCCACAAAAACATCTTACATTTGTTAGAAATTACAGAGATCACCAACTGGCCCAAGACATCATGGTGGAAATATTTAGACAATTGGCAAACTCCTGTTTCTCTATATGTTATTTCCAAAGGAGATAATCTTCAGTCTTCTCTTTCATCCAAATTATTCCCTGTCTTGGAAAAAAAATGCTAAAAATGTTTGGGAAAATGTACTCCACCCATGTTTTTTTGGAAGAGATAGTTTCTTAGTTTCTACGTGAGCCAAATTTTAATCCACAAGAATTTTCTTAGAAAAGCGGTATTGCCAAAATGTTCTTCCAATATAATTCTGGTGGGAATCTATGGTAGGTGAATGTAAGTTATAGTTACAAAGTATAAGAGAGGAAGGAGACCATTAACCACACTACATACTAAATACTAAAAATATATTATGAAGTATCTAAGACTTTGTTAGTCTATGCTGAAAATTCATAGCTAGTAAAAAAAAAAAAAATGAGGACTTAGCTCACATAAACTATTCCATTAGGGGCTTATTTATTGATGAAGATTCTTTAAGAACATTCCATAAATATTTTTGAGCACTGTGTGGGGCACTGAGGATATCCTGGTGAACAACACAGACACAGTCCCTGCCCTCAGGGAGCTTACATCTAAAATAAAGATACAAAAAAAAAAAAAATAAGGAATTATAATGTAATATGACATAATAATAGTTATAGTGTGAAGATGCTTTGATGGAGGAAGTACAAAGTGGGTTGAGACCATACAGGGTAAATTTGGAGGACAGGGAACACATTCCTTGAAGAAATTACTACTCAGCTGACATCTAAAGCATAACGATGACCTAGCCCAGCAAAACAAGTGGCCAGGGAGGAGGAGAGTGTAGGAGTATGAGCAGAATTTTAGGCAAAGACCTAGAGTCAAGAGACAGAGTGTGCATTTAGGAAACCAAGTAGTTCATTGCAGCTGGAATGTATATATATGGTGTGTGCAGACAGCAGGGCAAGTGGAGGGAGTAGGAGGCAGATGGAAAGGTAGAGTAGCTACAGATGAAGCTGGAGGTAGGTAGGTGGGATCCAAATCCTACCAAGTCTTGTAATACGCATAACAGTATCTGGGTTTTATCCTGAGGGCATTAGAGAACCATTGACTGCTTTTAAGCAGAGAAATGAGCATGATCATATTTGAATCTCAGAAAGGTTACTCTAGACCGGAGAATAGATTGGTGGATGTGGGTAAGTAGGAGGCAGGAAGCCCAGTGCAGGAGCGTGTGATAATCTTCAGGAGAGGTGGTGGAAGCCTAAACAAGGAGAGTGGAAATGGAGTCAGAAAGAAGGGCATGGATTTGAGAGGTATTTACAAGAGAGTGTAGACAAGACTTTGTTGCCCAGGGTAAGGGAGAAGGCGGAGGGAAGGATCATTCCAGATTTCTGGCTGGGCTGGTGGTTAATGGTTACTTACTGAGAGAGGGCACTGAGATGGAGAGGTGGAGCAAATGAAGGAGTGAAGACAAAGAGTTCAGTTTTGTTCCTGTTGTGTTTAGTGTGTCTGATGGACATTCTAACAGAAAATCTAATAGGTAGTTGGATGTATGGACCTGGAGCTCTGCTTGAGATTTGAGAATAATTAGCATATTGATGCTCATGGGAGACTATGTATGCTTAAGTCTTCTTGGTAGCAGAACTCCTGAGCATCCATTAGCACTACTTAAAATAGGAAGAGCTGCCCAATTTCTCACTCCCTTTTACCACAGCCCAGTAATGCACAAAAGTCTGTTCCATCCCCGATCTAGGATCCTAAGAGCACTCACATCTTTCATCGTATATAGAATCCCCTGTCTCCTCTCAAAGAAATCACGGATTTTGAATCAAGCACTTTAATACCCTTCGAATTTACCTTGAGTCCATTATTCTTTCTCTTTAGTTCTGGTCTGAAGAAAGCTGTACAATTTTTGTGACATTATCAACCCACATAAAAGCATAAGAGGAGAATTTAAGAGTAAAATCAGGACATTTGGTTTCAGGCAAAATAACTGAGTTATGTTCTAAGGGGAATTATTTGGGTCATCTGATATTTAATTTAAACTGCATGCTCCCTACTCTCCTTTTAGTTAATTCATCTTTTAGCCTGCCCTGACACTGTCGGAACTTATTTAAGATGCCTTGTTCTCAAAGATCAAATTGCTTTTCTAGAGTACATTTGGTTTCTAAAACTTGGCATCTCTGAGCTTCTGGTGCCAATACAAAGAGCACACACATATTCCAACAATCCGTGGATTGTTGCTAGTGAGAGGCATCGGTTCCTGGCCTTTGAGAGGAAGGGCACAGCACATTTCTGCATGGAGGGAAGTGATGGAGCTATTATTACTTTCAAGACATCCCTGGTTTGTCCATTCAGAAAGGCACAAGTCAGGCTCTGTGGCCTATTCAAAGGAGGAGGCAGTGAAAATGGGTCCCCTGGTGACACTTTGACTGCCAGCCCTTCCCTTGCATCCACCCAGCAGCAGCCGGTTCCCAGCACCAGGATTTGTTAACCTTGACCTCTCCTATCACCATAGAAACGCAACACTGCCAAGGGAACTTCCTCTGTGATTATCATTCAGACTATAAAAGAATAGAGTAGAAAATAGAATAGGAAAAACACCCGGAAAATTTCATTGCCCATTTCATCTTGCCATTCGGTCTTTTTCTTTAGAACAAAGACACTCCCAGCAATTTCTTTGAAAGTTTGGGGGGTGAGTTGGGAGGGTTGGGATAGGAGGTGGGATGGGGAGGAGGAGTCAGGCCAAGAACTGCTGCAGCAGCTTAACACTCACGTTAGAAGACTTCTACTCTGTGGAGTGCTCATGTCTGAGGAGGTGAGGCGTACCTGTGGTATGTTAAAATACTTGGAATAATGATCATGTACTTAATACCGTTTGACATCATTTGGATTTTCACCTGTAGGTTGCTAAGCAAACAACTACCAATATTATTATTTCTCCACCACTCCCTTGAATTAGAACCAGAATTTGATGGCAATAAAAGAGGCTTGATTTCAGTTTATAATGGGATTGCTCCCACAGAGCTGGAAGGAACCATAGAGATCCAATCTAATCAACTCCTTGGACATACAGCTGTGTTTGCACATGCACCTTTAAAGGAGGGTCCAGAGCTTTCCTTACAAATTCTAACATCCGGAGAATGTTAAGGAGAATTTACTTAGTCCCATACTCTGATTTAACAGATCAGCAAAATGAAGCCCAGAGAGATTATGTTCTCCTTTCACTTCCTCTCTTCCTTTTACTCCTTTTTCTTATTCTCCTCTTCTTATTCCTTTCTCTCCCTTTTTCTCTTCCTAAAGTGACAAAATGGTATACTTTGAATTTTGCATTTGTTTGAGTTAATGTTAAACAAGAGTGAGAGTTCCACGTGAGCAGCACAATGAAGACAAAGAATGGGAAGGCAGATGAAAGGTGCCTGAACTCACCATGGAGATTATCAAGCAAGCAAATTATTTCAGAAACACCCTGGGGTTTTGGTCAACAATTGATATAGGGGCCCTGGAAACCCAGCAATCATGACCTGGCATGTTCTTAATATGAGTTTCCTTGTCCACCAGTTGCCTTGACCGTTGAGTCTTCCCGCCTCTCTGTAGGAGTGGAGAGATCAGCAGCTACTGAGGCCCAAGGTCCCAGATTTACTGGGGAAAGAATGAGACAAGAGACTTGTGAAAGTACTAGAAGCTCCTGCCTGAGTTTGACGCTGTTCCTACAAGAGAAGAAAAGACGAACTTTACTTATCTTGATGAGGTGAACACAACATGCTTTTATTTGTGGTCTTATCATGTGCTGCTATTTGTTCTAGACCTAGAATTCCCCAGGCACAGTGTGTTTGGTATGGGGTCTGGCACACAGTAATGGCTTCCTCCTGCCTCAACCCGCTCCTGGCTCTGTACCAACAACACAAAGTGGCTCAGAATGTAGACAACGCTGGAGGAGATATTTGCGCTCTTTGCTCTGCACTGAAGAATAAAAAACAATATTTAAGCCTCATCTACTCTTTGCTTTTTGTTGAGCTTCTTAGATGATTATGAATGAGTGAATCTGGAAAGAAATTTGATGTTACTCCATCCACAGTTAAAAAACACTTTATGACTTCAGCGAATACTGCAAGGGAGCATTTTCCAACTTTTTCTGACTTGTCAACTCCTTTTATAGTAAACTCTTACAAACCTCCTTCGGAACTTTAATAATTATTTTATCTTTTTTTCAGTATATATATTTAAAAAGTTGTTTTAAATTAAAAATAGGCATATTTTAGATCTATGGTATACATTCATAAGCCAGCTACTGAGAATATGGGTATTCATTATATTATTATTATTTTTTTTTGCTTTCCTGAAATATTATGCCAGTATTTCATTTTTAATAGTCTAGTATTTACTTAAATTAAGAGAAAATTTCAACAATATTTTCATTTATCAAGTGATAACACACTCTGATTTATTTTAACTTAATTCTATATGAAAAAGAATGATTTATGAACAAATAATTTGTGTGTGTGTATTTATATCCATGAGGGATATTGGTGCAGTTTTCTTTCCCTGTGACGCATTGTCTGACTTTGCAAATAAATTTTAACATAACTTTATATCATATTTGACTTTGGGACAAAAAATATATTAAAATGGATTGGAGACTAGCTATATGTTCTAAAATCAGCAATTGCTTCCATATCTTTCATAATCAACATTTGCTGTCATAACTTGATGTTTGAAACTTCTCTTTTGAATCTAAAAAAATCAACTGGTATCCTTTTTAGATATACATAATTTTCAGGTTTTGTTTCTAAATTATAAGATGAAGGAGAAGGTTTTGGGCTTTCATTTGCAAGCACTTCTCCACAAATAACACACTGCAGCTGCGGATGGGTTTTACTCAATAGGTTTTACTCATATAATCAAGGCTATATTTTACACTTTAAACAGTGTAAACTACAGTGGACATCTGACATGCGATATGAGAACTCTGAATGCTATCTGTGGATCTAGTGGGGGTATCTTGGGAAAATTTGCAAAATTATTATCATCTTTATGTTTCCCTTCAACTTTCCATATTTCAACAGCAGAATTCCTTACAAATTAAACATGTATGAATAAAAATAAAAACACCGTAAGATGGTACATGGGTCACAACATTGCAGCAGCTACAGGGAGTTGGGCGTGTAATAAATGTCTGAGTGATTGCATCATGAAGACTGTCATCTGATGTCCACCTAGTCCTGTGTGTTCAGAGACCTGGTCATAGGGACCAGCAACGACATGAGTACACTCCCTCCCTTGCAAGCACCGTCACCAACCCTTGATGTTATCAAGCCCCAACTGGGAATGTTGCTTTGTAATGATAAATAAAATGACCAATAAAACAATGAACTGATTAATTCCATTGCCTATCTCTATTAGATTGGAACACTTAGGGCCAATAGTATTCTTCCAGTAAAGGAAAAAATAGAGTTCCACAGAACCCTGACCAGTATGGCTTGTAGATGGTTAAGTTGGTGAACAAATCAATGATTTTGGTCATAAAATCAGAGCATTTCAGGAGTTAAGAAAAGCTAGTAATGTATTCCATCACCAAGGCAGTTGTTATTGTAACAGGTTATTCACAGTAGTTGTTTCAAATCTCAGACACCCCCTAGCCTTACTCTCAGCAGATGCTTCACCTCCAACCTACAGAGAAGATCAAAGCCAGAAAACTCTAGCTCTCTCATCTCCAGTCCCTTGAATCTCTATCCCCTGACTCCACCTGCATTCCAGTCCTCCTCCCAGCCAGAGCTAACCCCTCAAACAATAGCCTTGATCTCCTCTCTTGTCCCACTCCTGATTCCCACTCTCTTCCTTCCTTGAGTCTCTCCATCTTTTCTGGCTTTTGCCATAAACTTATAACAAGCCAGTTCTCTTTTATTCCAAAATATTCCACTTTGTTTCATTCTCAAAGTATTAGCTTGCCTCTTTCTTTCCCCTCATTGTCAAACTTGTTGAATCACCATTTATGCATCTCCCACATCATCTCTGTCCATCCCTCCCTGACCATTGCAATTTAGTTTCTGCCTCCAGCACTAACCTGGAGTCACCAACAACTTCCTGAAGGTGTCACCCAATGGCTTCTTCCACATCAACACCATTTGACATCATTAACCCAGCCTCCCTTGCCATCCTCTCTTCCTTCGGCTTCCATGATGCTACTGAAAAGTCATTCCCTCTCCTTTTGCTCCTGCTTTTCCCCTCCTTCTTTCACTGGCTCCTTAGCTTCACACCCTCTTAATGTAGGACTTCAACTGCATTTTCTCATTGGCCCTCTTCTTTTTTCTCCTTCAATTCTCTCTCCCTCATTTCATGTACATCTCTACTATTGCCTAGTACAAGTTCTAGGCAGATAACTCCAAAATTGAGTTCTCCTCCTCATGACCCACCTTCATCACAGGCTCAGCAGATCCATGCCTGCCTCTTCTGCCTTTCTCTTCCTCCCGGGTCTGAAACCTCCGTGTCAGTTTTGACCTTTGGTTGATCACTTGCTACATCTCACTCCATCTCTAAAGCTTGCTGATTTAACCTTTGCAATATTCTTCCCATTTATCCCTCTGCTATTCAATCGCTCTGTTGCCCACCGCTGTCATGAGAGATCAAGACTCATCACCTCTTAACTGACTGAGAAATTCATTCCTCAACTTGTTCCTCCGTAATCCTGCCCAACCTAACTTTCTGACGTTATCTACATATTAATCTTATAAAAATGTCTACTCTAAATCTTTTAAAAATCTGACTTTAATCTTGCTAAAACCCTCCCTTGCTTTTTATCTTTACTCTTTTGCCAATGCTGTGTCCTCTTCCTGAAGTCAGTCCCCTTTCCTCCTCCTTTAAGTCTTACTCATCCCATATTAAATGCTATTTCCTCCTTGAGGTTTTTCCTGGTTTCCTCCATTGAAACACCAGTGCTTCCTCCATTAAGTCTCCCTTTCCTTTGTTCTTAACTCACTCCTGGCACATGTACTCTGCCTCATAATGCAATCAAAGGGATCTCTTGCACAGACATTTCAGGATAATTCTGCTTTGAGGTATTCTGTCTTTGGGACCCTGTGGTCTACGTATAATACGTCAGCATCCAGTGGACATCTTCCAGGCTACTTTTTTTTTTGTAATTGACATCCGTTGAGGATACTCCACAGCTACTTCTTTCCTACTGGTAATAGCACCTCTCTCTTACTTTAGGAACCATCTCTGCCCTACTTCATGCATTTTTCTATGGGCTTGTCAAAATGTCTCTCCTAGCCGAGAAGTAGGGATATTAGAATGTCTATCTAGGTATAATTTGAATGTTATGCAAAGTAACATGAGGAAAGCGAAATGCTATTATTATTTAGCCCATTCGTGTCTCCTGAAGAGAGTGAACTTAGTTCCTGCTGCAAAGATCCCTTGGTGCTACATAAGTTCCTGTTCTTTTCAAAGTTCGTTCTTTGATTCTGAGCTGGCCGGCCTCTGCCAATAAATTCCTTTCTTTGCTTAAATTAGCCAGAGTTTTGTCTGTTGCTTGCGACCCAAGAAGTCTGACTAATAAACTATTGCACTTAGTGTCAAAAATTCTCATATTATAGCATGTGTCTAAATTTGGGGCCACTCTAAGTTCTTCTCTGTATACTAGACTTATGTCCCTCCTATTCTAGAGCCTTGGCATTGGAAGAGATTTTATTCATCTATTATCTCCAGTGGCATCTAGGTCAAGCTTGACGTGAGTACACATTCCATAAGTGTTAGGAATTTAATGGCAGTGAATGACTTTCCACTGAGCATTAGGTCAGACAATAGATGTGAGGGAGGCAAGAGATGCAACTCAGAGTCAGTAATAATCTGGAACTGGGAAAGAGGCCTAGTGCTTCAGCCATGAGGAATGGGAATTAGCAAGTACACTCAGGTACCTTTCAGGCATCTGACACTAGACTCATACCCACAGGAACAGGACAGAAGCCAGGGAATCTGACCAAGCTGCAATGCTGAACGAGATAGCTCTGTCTGTGCAAAAAGTACTGTTCTTAAAGAACATGATTATAACTATTCATTGATCAGGCAGTAGTGAAGCTGAAGTAATAGTCGGCTGTCTCACCTGGCAGGTGGAGCACACCAACCAGAATTCAGGGTCCAGCTCAGAAGTCTAGCAGTTGAGTAGTAAAAGTGTGATTCAGGGACCAAGGCCTTGAGAAGGAGATTGGTATGAGCAAGTCAAGGGTTTAAATTAAACAGGAGTGGAAAAGCCAAATTTACTGGTAGCAAGAATAACAATGTTGAGCTAGCAGGTGCTGTTCAACCAGAGAGGTCCATCAATTTCTGCTGGAAGTCTGAATTGATGCTGGAAGTGTGGTTGGGGCTGGACCTGTGGGTAGCCTCGGCTGTTGGCAAAAGAAGAGGGAGAGAAAGATTGGGAACAAGTCTGAGTCAAATGAGAGCTTCTCTGTGCTAGTTCTTGTTTTGCTGCCTGAGACCAATTGTCTTAACTGACGTGTAGGTAACTTTTTGAAATTATTTCATATTTTAAGACCTGTTTGGTGAGGGCGTTATAGACTTAATACCACCTGCTATTTGCAGCAAAGGTTTCTGCTGAGAATAGAAGATCTCTAAGACCCGGGTAAATAGTACATGCACAGCAATTTATATTCTAAGCAATCAGGCTTTAAAAATTACTTTTTGTTTTATATATTTTAAGGCTACGCTGTTAGGTGCATGTAAGTTTATCATTACTATATCTTCCTGACAAGTTGTCCCGTTTATCACTAGGTCATGAACTTTCTTCATCCTCTATAGTTATTTTTGCCTTAGAATATATTTTTTCTGATGTTAATGTAGCTATGGCACTTCTTTTGATTCATAGCTTTTTGGTGTAACTTATTCTGTTGTACTTTAGCCTGCCTGTATCCTTATATTTTAAGCACATTTCTTATAAACATTATGTAGGGATTTTTAAAAATTCCAAACTGACCTTCTTTGTTTGTTCAAAATGGTTTGTTTTATTTGACTGTCATTACTCATACATATGAAGTCATCACTACCATCTTATTTTGTGTTTATATTTATCCTGCTTTGCATATTTTCCCCTTCTAATTTCATTTGGATTGATGGACTTTTTTTTTAATTAATTTTTTCTTCTACTGATTTGGAAGTTACACATTTTATTTCCTTAAAAATTACCCTTAACTAGGGGCTGGCCCCGTGGCCCAGCGGTTAAGTTCATGTGCTCTGCTTTGGTGGCCCAGGGTTTCACAGGTTTAGATCCTGGGTGCGGACATGGCACTGCTCATCAGGCCACGCTGAGTACACATCCCACATAGCATAACTAGAGGCACTCGCAGCTGGAATATACAACTATGTACTGGGGGGCTCCTGGGAGAAGAAGGAAAAAAAAAAGATTGGCAACAAATGTTAGCTGAGGTGCCAATCTTTAAAAAAGAAATTACCCTTGACTAACAGTGTTTACCCTCCTACCAGAAAAATACAAAGACTTCTGAAATTCTAATTCCAGTAACTTCCCTCTCTTACATTGTTGTCTAAAATTTTAATTACATCACTTTTATACCCTCAAATTAGCTACCGTCATTTTTATTGTTTTATACAGTCAATACTGTAGAGATTTTTTCACAGTTTTACTCGTTCCATTGCTTACTACTCTTCCTGGAATTTCACCTCTATCCTTCAGGTTGGGATTTCTTCCCAAGCTTCAGCCTTTAGAAATTTCTCTCAGTGATGAACTCTCTCTTTTTGTTTGCATGAAAATGTCTTGCTTTTATTTTTGAGTAATAGTTTAGCAAAGTGTGAGGTCAGAAGTGGAAAACTACTTGCTGTCAACACATTGAAGATATATCTCTTTACATCTCTTATAACTGGTTTACATGTATTGAATTTGATCCACATGTTCACTAATTGACTACAATTCAAAGTAAGGATTTTTAAAAATCAATTTTCTACTGCCTCCATTGTGTTATAATTCAAATTTGTTTAATATAAAATTTCATTAAAAATTATAATTTATAACCCTCATGCTTCAAAAAAAGGCTTTGAATTGGCTATTCAAATTTGGGAGATTCTTCATGGACATGTTTCAAGAGTTTAGTCATGAAGATACAGATTTATATGCCTTTATGTGGAATATAACTCTTTCTTTCTACATAAAATATAAGCTCTTCCTTGAAACTCCCAATCGGAGAACAAATATAATAAGGACAGTGGAAGAACACAGTTCTAGTATGTTGAATGTCAGCTCAAACTACTTAATATGAGGCAGCTGCCTTAATGTAAATTGCGCACTGATAAACAAGTAATATTTTGTGTAAATTTTCAACCAGTGCTTCGAACAAACAGAAAATTAATTATTTAAGAAAAGGCACATTTAAAACAAATAACAACTCTGTACATTCCTTTATGTACTTTCCATTTTTCATATATCGTTTTCTTTTTTCATTATGTCAGAGGGGAGGAATTTACTCTGACTTTTCCTCTTTGCAAATGTTCTTTTTGCTAGCTGACTGTAAGCACCAAGTGACAAATAAAACAGAGTCAAATATGTATTTGATTTATTAATCCAGGTGACTTCTTCTTAAAGGAAAATAGACATGTCGCCAGTGGCTTATGGAATGAAACCCATTTTAGAGGGTACTTTAAGGTTCACTTTCTTCCTTTTGCTTTCCCTCCATTCACCCCGTCTTCCTTCCTCCCTCCCTCCCTTCCTTCTTCCCCTCCTTTCTTCCTTCTTCTTCTCCTTCCTTCCTTCTTGGTTGTTTTTGAGAGAGTAGATGTGATTCACCTTTTGTTTGAAAATAGAAAACAAAAAAGCTCTGTGCATGTTGGGCTGGTTGGTTTTCCATTCCACTCCGTTTAATTTAATAAAACCATTTCATACCTGCTGAAATACTAAGTATAATAGCTGATGAAAAGGAAGAACATGGTAATAGGAGGTTTAGGTAAAAGTTTGGGGAAATGGAAGAGCTATCACAAAGTATGTCGATTGTGTGGCAAGTGAGCTGTAGGGTAACTGGGAGGAGGCTCCCACTCCCTCATTCCCCATATTTACTCCAACATTGGGACTGCATCACGCAAACTCATAAGTCCGTCACACGCAAACTCATAAGTCCATTTTTGATCCATTTTTTCCTCTTTATGTTCATAGTCAGTATTTTGGTCAAGATCATCTTCGTTATTCACTTGAACCCACACTTGGCTTCTAACCTACTCTGCACATAGCCACCAGGGTGACCTAAAACACACCTGACCAAGTCACACTCCTGTTTAAAATCCATGATTTTCTTATTCATTTTTCTAACCCTCGAGCGTCTATGACATAATGGTTGTTAAATAAATGTTGTGTGTGTGTTGTTAATGAGACAGAAAAGAAAAAAGAAAATGAAAAATAAAGGAAAGATCACTATAATAATATTTGATAAATATTTGAACTCCCACTATGTGTTCAACTTGTGCTTGGTGTTCATAATGGTGAACAAAATATATAGAGTTCCTGTCTGCAGGGATCTTTCAGTCTCATTCATTCAATCTACACATTAAATAGCTAAAATAAGCCAGGCACCAACCATGTGTCAAGCACTGTACTAAGTGTTTTACTGAAATGATCTCATTTGGTCTTCACAACCACCCCAATGAGCTGGACACTCTTGTTGTGCCCGTTTTACTCAAGAGACGTGGGACATGGCAAGGTTAAGGAATAAGAGATGGAGTTAGGATTAGAACCTAGACAAACTGACTTCAGAGCTCTTTCCTAACTCAAATCTACAATGTACAGTCATTACCCAGTTAGTTAGGGGACCAGACCAACAATTCCTGAGGCAATTGGGGAACCATGTAAAGCAGAGGCACCACCAAGTTTCTAACTGCATAGAACTGACTTCCAGAGTCAGGCAGGCTACCATCTGCACTGGATTTTTGGAAGCCTCCAGAATTCCAGGGACATAGTAAGACCAGATTCTTTCCTGTGACCCTCAACTCTTTGCCTAAAGCATGTCGGCCAAATTTGTTCTTATTCCAGGATGTTCAGCTCAGGAATTTATCCAACTACCTATTTTCCATATTTGTTTATTCCTTCAGTTTCTGATTTTAATAGCCTTACTGTATTTGTTCTCAGTTTGTACTCTTCAAAAAATAATTTTATATTCTTTAATATTTTTAGTAGTTTTTAGTGTTTTAATAGTCATTATCCTTAGTACTTTTTACTCATTTATTATTCCTTTAAATTTTTTACTACCTTTTAATTGAACATTTAAAGTTACTTTTACTTTCCATTTCTCTGTTTTTCTGAGTTTGCTTCATTTTTACTCTTTTCAATCATGTCCCCAACTTCATTTAATTTTATTCTTTTAACAAAGTCAGTTAATTGAATGTGGTTAAATTTTATGCCTTTGTAAGACTTTTAATATCAACTCTTACATAAACAAGGAAAAAGGGTCCTATGGAAACTGAATCCCAGAACATGATTTGGGAGATGGTTTACAGTGAGCCAGTTCAGAAGGCAGAGACCAGAGTGGGCTGAGCTGGGCAGGGCTTTGTGGGTGAAGCAGGGCTGGGTTGAGTCCTGAGGGGGTGCATCTGGAAGCTGGGCTTTGCTCTCAGTTCTTTCACTAACTGCCCTTGTGACCTTTGGCAGATCCCTTCCCTGTTCTTCTCAGCAGTAGCAGGAAGGGGCTAAAATAAATCATTTCCAAATGGCTTCTTCCAGCGCCAGTATTGTGCATGCCCTATGATTTGGATGATAGAGAATTATCAAGACAAAGCAGAACATTTTGCCAAAGCCCAGTTAAAATGGCATATCAAATTATCAAAACGCTGCTTTTTATTACTTCGTAATATTCTCAAAAGCAATCCCTGATGTATCGCCTACCCTATGCCTAAGTCTTGCCCTGTTCTTCAGCCTGTGAGCCCCACCAAAATGTTCCTGACATCAAACTGGCAATGTCAAAAGAGTATAAGTCCCTTGGAGAATGCCAAGGATTGTTAGTTCTATAAAACTAGGTTTGAATTCCAGTCTCAATTGCTTACTTATCGCTTAGCTGTGTGGCCTTGGGAATGAGACTTTTCAGCCTTAATTTACTTATTTGTAAAAATAAATTATAGCTCTGATGTTGGGTTTGGAAGATGTTAGGTTTAGAAGTGGAATGAACAGAGAGCCAATGCGTGCTTCATCACATGTAGAAAGGAAGTAAAGCTTAAGGTAGTCTAATGCTCCCAAAAGATCTTCCTAAAAGAATATCAATTGTGCTTCCCTAAAAACTTTCAAAATCCTAATTTGTAGGTTGGGAGAGTCTTGGGTTTCAGAAATGGTGATGGCCCCATGGACTGGGAAGAGTTCAAGTGCTCCAGTGGGAAAGAAAAGCAGAGATCAGACATTCAGACAGTCTGAACGTGTACTGAACAACTTGTCGGATGTACAAAGAGTAGGAAATGTTTATGAGAAACAAGCCTCCATGTCTCACTCACTCCTATTCCCAGGTCAGAGCTTGTGTTTGTGAGTCAGAGCAGCATATCAGCATTGAGAATTGTTATTACTCATCAGGGGTAGGTACCGCTATGATGCAGCAACATTAATCTTGAGCTCTGTGGCATCTTGACCTTGTCTGGCTCATAGGAATCTCAGTAAGACTCATCTGTGGCTTTAAATAGTGACCAAATTGGCTAAAAGGCCTAAAGATGAATCGTATGTTGCTCCAGCAGGAAGTTTTCAAGCACTTGGTGAACTTCTTGAGAAATAAAATAATTTTGTAAAATTGAGATGTCTGGTTGCTGAATTCCTGAGGCAAAGCAAACAAAGAGAGTGCTGGGATATGTATGTGGGTTAAATCCAGCTGGATGATGATGATGATGATTTCTTGAGAATCTCAAAGAAAAAGAATGCATTCAAGTTCTAGAAAATTATATCCATATTCTTGCTCCCAATTTTGATATAGTTCTCTACTCCCAAGAAAAAGCTTTACCTGGACAGTTATCTCACTTTGAATTTTCATTCTTTTGAAAAAATAAGTGGGCTCCCATAACAGAAGCAATTTTAAGAGTTCAAGATACCAAACCAAATAAGACAGTCATTGCTGGGTTGAGTCGACAATCTTACGGGAATAAAAAGCTGTAGGCAGACCATGGTACAATCCAACATCATGGGTGCCATTACAGGGTATTGGGCAAAGTGCTGTGGATCACAGAGGATGGATCAGCCAACTCTGCCTATAATGATTATGAAAAATCTTCATAGAAGAAGTAATATTTCAACTGGTTTCTTAAAATGAAGATAATTTAGGAAGCAAAGAGGGGAAAGGTTTAGTTATGTGCAAAGCTTGTGCAAAGAAGGCATAGAGTCAGAAACTGAAATGACATAGTCATGGGCCTAAAATAGACTAGAGTCTGACAAGAAGGCCATGATGGCAGGAACTTAAGTTACAGGATAGAGTGATAGTAGGGAGTGAGTCTAGAAAGGCGCTTCGATGATAGCCCTGATGTCAAGCTATGGGGCTTGGATTTTATCTGTAAATTCCAGGAAGGCCAAGAAGAGGTTTTGTTATTTGTTTGTTTGTTTGCTTTCTTTTATTAACCTGGGATGGGAACTAGTAGCTTTGTTTTTAGGAATATAAATTCGATGGAAGAAAAATGTTTAAGCAGTTGCACTAGGGAGACCCTGGTGGCAAGAAGAGCATCTCATAAGCTATTGCATCACTTAAAGGTAATGGTCTGGTCCTGGAAGAAGTGATAAACGATAGAGTTCGAGAGAAGAGGCTAGATTTGAGCTTTCTTGCTGAAGTGGAATAAGATACACTGAATGACAGATCAGATGTAAGGAGGTCAAGATAAGATAGAGGGAGGACTTGATGATGGCACCAAGCTTTTAGTTTCAAAGGCACAGTAAATGGCAGCACCATGAATTGATATGAAAAATAATCTTATTCCTTGTTATACAAGTGTTTTCTTTACATGTTTTTGCTTATACAAGCAGAAGAGAGAGTGTCTACCTAAGTTTGTTGTTTTTTTTTTTTTTTTTTATGTGGGCAAAGATATTTTGCTTCAAGAAGTTAAGATGGGGTCTGGTTCCAGCCTGCTCAAAGGTGTAGGACATCACACATGACAGAAACTGTTGCCAAAATTCACGATCACCTCTTCTTTCTGGGAAGATGGCTGGACGACATGTTCTAGCTTCCTTTACAGTAAGATGTGGCCCTGTGGTTGAGTTCTAGCCACTAGAACAGGAGCAGAAGTGATGTGCACTGATTTCAAGCTTGACCCATAAACTGCCTGAGGCATTCTTCCATGCTGTTTCCTCCCCTGGCTGGTTGGAGTGGAGACAATTTCTGGGACGTTAATCAAAGCTACAAGGTGAAGGTGACAGAGCCTTCAGTAGACCGGATCCCTGAGGGACTATTCAGCGGAGGCTTTTTGCCTGCTTGATATTGTTACATTAGTGAAAAATAAACATCAGTTGGGGTCTATTTGTTACAGAGGTCACTCTACCCTAACTATCACATCAAGTTCTCCCATTGATTTGTTAATTTAGAGAATATTTATTAAATATTAATTATGCATCTGGCACTCTATTAGATGCTGGGGCTGTGGTACTGAGCAAAGTCTGTAACAGTCTTGCCCTCACAGAGCTTATAGCCTAAGGGATAAGCACCAATTTTATATATTTCTGCTCAATGTGCCTTGATGTACTATATAAAAGTACATTTTTTATATTTAAAAATCTCCCTTCATACAATGTTGGTTTTTAAAAACATAATGAGTATTGCTACCAGTTTGAGATAATTTTCCTAATAACCAAGAACTAGCAAGGTGTAGAGAGCTGAGGTGCGAGCTCTTTCTGTTTCTAGCAGCTCAAAAATTTTATATTTTATTATTGTCATGACAGAGTGTTTAGTTGTCAACATAATACAATTTGTGTTTTAATATCGTCAGCTTGATGCTTGAGTTTACTTCTCCATTAATAAAAAAGTGTTATTTTGATGTTAATAATAGTGAGAATTAATAGACACATATATGAACCTTTGCTTATGAGAAAAGGTATTTAAGTTAAGTATGTTTATATATTTTCAGATGAGTATATAAAAGTAGAATAGGTTTGCAGAGGCAGCTGTGGGGTGGGGAAGTAGCATCTGAGGGTTCTATTTTGGATGAGTTACATGTAAGTTGCCCATTCAGGAGGATCTATGCCTAGTAGCCAGCTGAGTTCTTGAGTTTGGGGTCTATTTGTAGGTTGAGGAAAAATAACTAGTAGTGAGGAACAGATTAAAGACACAAAGCAAGGGGATTTCGGAACTTGAATGATGCTAGACGGGCTGGGAGAATTAAGCAACAGTCCATCAGGGGAGGAATTAACCAGGGGGAAAGAGAGGTGACCTTTTCTTTGAGACAGGAAGGGAGGGAGAAGAATTGCGTTAACACTAGTAAGTCTGAAAATGGTGTCAGTAAAGCCAAGAGCTTTCCCAATGGGAGCAGAAAACTATAGTACCTCAGAGTTGGGACTCTGGAGTCAGACAGACCCAATCAATAGCTGTGTGATGTTTGGTAGGTCTCATTTTTGACACCTGCAAAATGGGACTAATAATAATATTTATCATATCCTGTTGTGAGTATTAAGTTACAGAATGCAAAGTTCTTGATAAGGTAAGTGTTCAGTATTAACTATTAATAGTACTATATGAGCAAATGGCCAGTAGAAGCTGGCAACCAGACCACTGGAATTCCACCAGTCCACGCTGTTTGAATTTCACCATAAACCCTAGCTGGCTTGTTGGGTGATAAGAAGATGAGAAGATGAGGGAAGTGCAGGTCCCAGTGAGAATGTGATTGAAGAAATCAATCACTCCGTGTCAAGTAAACCCATGAGGAGGCTGATGAATTGGGAGAATAGGGTGAGATCTCAATGAGGATAAAAACTTGGTTAAGTGGAGGGAGTAAGGGAGGGAAGTAGAAAGCTTAGAGGTTGTGAATAGAATGACTGCCAAATGTACCAAGACAGAGGCATGTCCAAGAAGCTTCAGAAAGCCTGATGTGACTACTCCCCAGAACCCAACGATCTGGAGATGGGGTGGGGCTTTCTGGGTCAGACTTAAAGGACTTCACCATACGTGGAGGGTTCCACCATGGGAGCATGGGATGTGGGGATGCAGCTGAGAGGGACGGGGAGGTCTGAAGGGAAAAGAAGTAAGGCTGAAGCTCATGAGTTGGTCAACAGCTACACAGTCCTCAATGTAATTTCTTCCTTGTGATCCCTGCAAACCTATAGTAAATCCGCCAAAATTATAGCATGCCTCGCAGGTTTGATTTTTTGTAAAGGCCAAAGTAGGGGAAAACTTAAATGTCCAAAGTCAGAGGTTCTCTATTTGGGTGCACTTTAGAACATCCCAGCAAGCTTTCAAGAATATGTCTATGCATGGACCCATCACAGACCAATGAATTCAGAATCTCTGGGGATAAAGCCTGTGCCTCAGCATTTCTGAAAAGTTCCTCAGGGATTCTATTTTGTAGCCACGGTTATGAACAATCATGGTAAGAACTACAGGCACAGAGACTGAGGGAACTATGAAGATATATGGTGGAAACTCTCAGGGAAGGTGGGGAGGGAGGAAAACTCAGCCACAAAGCCATGTCGGAGCTCCCATCAAATTTACATACATTTCTGAAGGCAGGAAAACCCTTGAGAGTCACCTGCTATGCAAATTTAAATTTTTAGAGTGGTAAATTTAAATTTTTAGAAGAGGACTATGCTGATGTCCAAGAGGGCAGCAGAGGTAGAGTGGAGGTAAAGGGCATTGTCAGACAGGACCCAGGAAATGTGATGTTATTAGAGGAGATATCAGAGGCCACCTGGAGCTTTCTTACCAGGGAGAAAAGCACCATGCGTTGCTTGGCTCCTCTCCACTCTCTCTTCAACATTAGGCGAGTTCAGAGCTATATGGGTGTTTTATTGCTGTATAACAAATTACCACAAATTTCACAGCTTAAAATGACATGCATTTATGATTTAACAGTTCCTGTGGGTCAGGAGTTCAGGTACAGCTTAAGTGGGTCCTCTGTTCAGTGTCTCACAAGGCTACAGTCAAAGTGTCAGCTGAGGCTGCAATCTGATATTAGACTCAGCTTCTCTTCTGAGCTCACTGAGTGTTGGCAGAATTCAGTTCCTAATTAGGTCAGGCTCACCCAGGGTAATCTCTTTTGATTAATTTAGGGACTTTAACCACATTTCTAAAGTCCCTTCACCTTTGCCAGATAGCATAACCTAACTGTGGGAGTAGGCAGTGATGTCCCATCATAGTCACAGGTCCTGCCCACACTCAGGTAGAGGTGCTTACAGAGTATGTATACCAGGAGGTGAGAACCTTAGCGATCATCTTACAATTCTGCCTACCACAATAGCTACAGATATATGCATTTACAGAACAAGTAATTTTTGAGCACCTTCTATCTGCCAAGCATTATTATGGTACATTTGAAAGCATTAAAGCTTTTTAAAAAACAGAGCAGAATAGCAGGACTTGGACTGCTAGGAATTGGCATGGAAAGTTGCTGTTTTAAGTGAGGTGGTAAGTATTGGTTTCCTGGAGAAGGTGACCTCTAAGCAAAGACTCCTCATAGTAACCACAGCTGTCCCTTTATCTTTGCCCGGAAGTCTTCAGACGTTCCTCTTAATTTATTTTCCCTTAATCCTTAATCTTTATTTTTGTAAAAATAATGAAGTAAATAAAATTCTACATTGGATTTTGTTGCATGCAAATTAAGATTCTGCAAATCAAAATGAGCCAGAAGGCAAAATCTCTTCAGTGAAAGGAAACCAGGGAAACCTCTAATGTTTCAAAGGGGCTCAAAATGCAGAAATCTGTTGTTCAAAAAAGAATCCAACACTCTCACATCTAATGAATGAGCACGACGCTGAGCCTGTCCAAATCACACGGTTCATTGATCCCCTGATTTATGTATCTATTCCGTATAACACACCAAGAACTTGGTATGTTTTAGGCTTTGCACTAAGCAGGGTGATTTCAAAGATAAATAAGGTATAGTCCTTGATTTCAAGGAATTTACAGGTGATTGGGACAGATAGATTCAAGTATAGATAATTTCAATTATGGCATCCTACCAGAAGTATCAATGGCCAGTTATTATGGAAAATGAAAACACCCTCCCTAGTGTATCTTAGCGGAGCCATTAAATCAAAACCTTTAACAATTTCTAGAAAAGCTTTCTGAAATGTGGCCTCAGATGATCTTGACAAATGCATTGTATTCTACAGACCCAGGGTGGAGGTGATGAAATAATCATTTGTTTGGCCACAAACGGCTCCCATGGGCTGAGCTGGGGGAAAGGCAATGGTAAGCCAATGTTGTGACTTGATCAGAGGATGCAGGAGGGAAGAGCAGCCAAAGCATTAAGTATTGATAGGGCAGGGTTTATCTAACTGTGCAAAACACAGCAGTACAACAAATCCCATTCTCAAAAAGCTAGGAAATCAGCAGCATCATAAACTGTCTTGAGTGCCATCTGTGGAGGGTATTACATGAGAACTGTACCATTGAAGCTCCTCTCTGCTCTGGATCTTAATGTACCAATCCCTGAAGATTGACATGGCTGATGATGCTGCTTCTATGCAGGGACTATGCTGCTCAAGTGCCCTCTGTATTGGTTAGCTATTGCTGTGGAACAAACCATCACAAAATTTAGTGGCTTGAAACAATAGCCATTTGTTTAGCTCACAGTTCTGCAGATTGGGCTCCCTTAGATAGTCTCCTTATCTGGGCCAGGCTTGGCTAGTCTCAATGGGTTTACTCATGGGCTAGTAATCAACTGGGTCAACTGGGGCTGGTTGGTTCATGAAAGCTTTGCCTAGGACAGCTAGGATGACAGGGGCCTCTCTCTACATGGCCTCCCATCCCAGGCTTACTTGAAGATGGTCAAAGGATTCCAAGAGCAACAAGCAAACAAGCCTCATTGCATGAGTGCATCTGTCACAATTATTAATGCCCTATTGGCCAAAAATAAGTCACATGTGAAGGGTAGGGAAGTAGATTCTATTTTTTTGTGGGATGAATGGAACTAAACAACCACATCCTGGTTATGATTTGTTGATTATACCTCCCTAGGGCTTATTTTTGGCTTCTTTTAATTTTTCTGCTTTGCATATTTGATAAATCTGCGATATATACCAACACGTAGAGAAGGCATTACAGCACAGATTTAGGATTTATGGAATCAGACACACAGAAGTTTGAATATCAGCTCTACCCTTTGTCACCTGTGTGACCCTGGGCAAGTTCCTCACCACTCTGAGTCTGTTTTCTCATCTGTAAAATGGAGATTAAAAAACTTGTAACTACTTCACAGGAATATTATGAGGATTAAATGATACTGCATATAAAGCTCTTAACATAGTGTCTGACATATAATAAGTATTCAATAATTGTTAGAAATAATCATCATCACCACCCCACAGCTATCCTCTATTCTTCCTCCTCCTCCTCCTCCTTCTTCCTCATCTTCCTTTCTTTCCTGTGCAGTCTTCCCCGGGCACTAAACTGAGGATAAGTAGCTCTTGGTTTGATTCCCACTATTAATCTATGTAGCTTTACAGAAATCAATCTCTTTAGAACTTAAATTTTATCATTTTACCTATCTACCTAACTTAATATTGCTATACACACATATACGTGAAAAAAACCAACTCACAGATTAAGTGAGAAAGGTGACTGGTGATTATAAATGAGCGCTCTTTCTATAAAACATTGAACCATATTAGTTGTCTCTTGCTATAATAATGGCTGTGTAACAACGAAACCACAAAACCTCAGCGGTATACACTAACAAAAGTGTTATTTCTCACACGTCTGTGCACCAGCAGGCCAATTCTGCATTTGTGTGCTGGTCTAGACCGATGTCAACTGGACTTTTATGAACCTGTGGTCAGCTGATGGATTAGCTGGAGGATGACTGGTCAAGACTGGCCTCATTTGGGACAACCGGCTTTACTCTTCATATGGTCCCTCATCCTCCAACAGCTTTACCCAGCTTGTTCTTATACCACAGCAGGAGACCAAGAGAGAGAGAAGTGTATAGGGTCACTTGAAACCTAAACTCAGAAATGGTACAATTTTACTTGTGCTGCATTGTATCGGCCAAAATGAGCCACTTGGCTGGACCATATTCAAAGAGTAGGAAAATAGACTCATGGAGCTATTCATGGGAGCTGCTGCAGAGTCGTTATCACGTGGGGTATGGATATGGGAAGTGGGTAGAGAATAGGGGCCATTTGGGTAGCCAATCTACCACAGCACTCAAAATACAGAAACCACCTCACTCATATTTCTTCTACACATAACCTTAGCTGAATGCTGAAAGCAAATAGGAACTTGTTCTTTTTGCTACATTAAACACATTGACGACTTTGGTGCCATTTGGTCAATTTCCCATATAATAGTTCATTGACCTGGATTAATGCACAAGTGACATTTCACCTCACTGCTTCTTAAAAGCTAAACTCAATCCAGTGACACATTTATTTTGTCTTTCCAAAGGTATGAGACATAGAAAGATTAAAAATCCTGGCCAAAGAGTGATTCATTTGGCATTCTTTTTGAGCAGCCTACTGGAAGAAAAACTTACAAAGATTACGCTGGACACAGGAATAAAGCTACCTAGTGCTAGCCCCACAAAGCTGCCAGTCTGAAGGTGGAAGGGGGACTGGAGTCTGTCCAGCTAAGAAATGGTTTTCCTCACAAGTTCATGTGTGACCTTTAACCTACCCAGGGAGCTTCAAAAGTCCCTCCTTTTAGCCTTTCCTTTGCCTGAATTTCCCCTACCCACTTCACCAGCCCTTGTGGGACTCAGTAACGTAGGTTAAATAATAATCTAACATAAAGGTAAACCTCCATAAAGGTCACAGGTCATTCTTAGACATCAGAACGACCAGTTTATCCTTATCAACAGATGGGGTATGTACAAGAAGGGAGAGTCTTATCTGTGTGAATTGATAGAAGCATAGAACTGGCTAAAACCAACATTGTGGATTAAGTGAATATAAAAAATTTCCTCCTATGCCTTAGAGTCTACTGTCCATGGAAGCTAGGGGAAAGAGGCATTTCCTTAAGAAAAACTGTGCATTTGCCAAAAGTATTTAGATTTGAGAGGAGAGAATAAATATCTCTAGAAGAAAGGTTTCCTTGACTAGGTAACATACTCCATGTTTTACTAGGCAACATACTCCGTGTAGTACTCACCTACTAATCCAGTCTGCTGAAAAAACATCCACCAAACAATGGATGCCATTGGGTATTACAAGGCCTGTAGGCATTTCCATTGGGAACGATATACTCCTACTAGACACCTCTCTGCCTCCATGGCCTGTTGGATCTCATTAGCAGAGTACTGAAGAGCTTTGAGCTGGATAAGGCATTCACTGTGGAGCTTCTGTGGGGACTTTTTCATTTTTCATTAATTTTTAAAAATTTCGAGAAAAACATAATCATGTTAATGACAGTTTAGAAAGTAGAGATTCACACACGAAAAATCCAATTTCCCCAAGACAATGATGATGAATTTATTTGCTTCCTGTATTTTTACATATACACACACCTTCAATTCTTCCATTCTCTAAGGCTGTGGACACTCCATCTTGGAAGGTGCCAACCTAGCTATGAGATTGCTGTCTGACCTGATGGACCTCAGGGGACACAATCGCCTGAGAGGCCTGAGTCAAAGCCTTTCCAAGCAGAGAGGCTCCAGAGTGAGAAGTCTCCTGCTTGGGACCAGCCTTAGAATGGGTTGAGTTTTGGGAAAAGCTTGGAGGACACAAAGCCTGCTGCTGTCCAAGTTCCCAGACTTTTAGTCAGTAAGTTGCCTATACATGTGACTGTTGCAGATTTCTCACTTCTTTAGTCTTTCTTGTGCCTTGAACTCTTCCATCATCATTTTTACCTAGGCTAGAGGTGACAAAGACAAACAGAGCACCCTGCACACCTCTCATGACAGATCAAGTGAATGAACATATGAATCAATGCATAAACCAAGGGATCAATGAATGAATGAAGAGACGAAACAAAAAGAGTCAAATTAGCTGCTTTCTACCAGTTCATTAAAAATTTTGTATGAGGGGCCGGCCCCGTGGCAGAGTGGTTAAGTTCACGTGCTCTGCTGCGGCGGCCCAGGGTGTTGCTGGTTTGGATCCTGGGCGCCGACATGGCACTGCTCGTCAGGCCACGTTGAGGTGGCATCCCACATGCCACAACTAGAAGGACCTGCAACTAAGATATACAACTATGTACCAGAGGGGATTTGGGGAGATACAGCAGGAAAAAAAAAAAAAAAAGATTGGCAACAGTTGTTAGCTCAGGTGCCAATCTTTAAAAAAAAAATTTTGTTTGATATGATTCTTCAGGGGGAAAAAAAGGGGAGCTATAATGATTATTATAAAATAAAAATAATTACATACAAAAAGTGTTATAATAATATTATCAGGAAACTTTAACTTCCAATGCTCTGGATTATCCTGAGACAAATGAGAATGTGATGCATGTAATTTCTGGTAATTTCAGGGTGCTACTAACTTATACCCCCTTTCCCTGTGAAGTGAACATATTTTATTCACCAGGAAGTATCATCCAGATGTTATTTTGTTTGACAGTAATTGGTTCAACAAGTGTTTACTGAACACCCTTGTGCCAGGCACTGTGCATGATCTGGGATTACAGAGTCCTTGGCCTCATGGAATTGAGAATCTCATAGAAGATGCACTGAGCAAGCATTAAAATTACCATGATTGTTATAAAAAACTATAAGCTGCCATGGGAACATGAAACAGGGGGATCAATTCTTCTCAGGGAAGCAGAGAAAGTTTCCTGAGGAACACTTGTTTCACCTGAGACCTAAGGAGTAAGTATTTGTCGGGTGAAAGTGGAGGAGGAAATGGGGACCCATGTCCCTTGCAGAAGAAGGACCATGTGCAAACGCCTAGCGTCAGGGCATATTTAAACAACTACAAGAGACTTAACTGGAGCAAAGAGAAGGCTGGGAGAGCATGTAGAGATGGGTGGGCTCCCAAAAGCCATATTAAAGCTTCTATTTATAGTTACTATTGTTATTATTCTTATCATTAAATCCATCTTTCATCATTTACAAGTAAATTATTTTCCAAAGGAGATTTTTTTTTTATTTATGCTGTTTCTAACACCTTTAGGTATGTCTGTCTACCTTCAGATACACCTATTTCTCTGTCCCGGGGCCAGTCTGTGTCACCTCTCAGTGTGGTACCACGTATGTAGTTCTTGACAGCACTGCCTCCTCCCCCTTTGTGAGTATCTTGAGAACTGGATCCTGGGAAACCTCACCCTACACTCAATTTGTCATCTCTTTTGGCAGCTTTCAATCCACAGGACTACCCTTTTTCCCCAGGCTATTCGAATTCGCTGTGAAAGCAAAATTTCATGAGACACTATACGAATGTTTCACTCATATACACACACCGAGAATTTATAGCATTCTATTAAAAAGCAAAGAAAACCTGAACTCACCTAAACAGACCCCTCTGGTTGGCTTGCACTATTCATTCCCATTAAATGCAAAACGTGTGTTACTCCAGATGGCAGCCGCTCTCTCCTGCTTGGGCAAGGTAGCTGTGAAGGAAACAAATCAGATTACTGCCTTCCATGACAGTTTTCATTTTCCAGGGCATTTAGTTGGCTGCTTGTTATTATTTCTGATGTTGCTAGTTTCAAGCAATAGTCTCCAGTATTTACTAAAGAGCCTCATGTAGTAGAAACAACCTGGGTTTAGAAGCCTTGGCTTCAAGCTCTGAGGCCACTCTCTGGTTGATTGTTTGTGATCTTTCTGCATCACAGTGTCCGCATCTACTAGATGGTCATAATGGTTCCTTACAGCCTAAAATAACAGCTATACTGTAATCTATTGACTGGCTCATGGAGATTTATCACCTTCTGTCCTGAAGATTCTGTGCTGGGTGTTGAGTATTTTGATTTGCTTTGTTGACAAATAACGCTGACCAGTTTAACATCTGCTCTTTAAGTCACTTAACAATTGTTCATCTCTGTTAGGATTGGTTAAAAGTTCTATGTCTAAAGAATGTGCACTTCAGTGTTATGGAATAAAAGAGAATAGAAATTTTGCTTTTCTCTCTGACTTAAATCAAATTTGGTCTGTTTTTTATCAAGGTGTGAAAGATGGACGCCAGTCACTTCATTTACCTCAGACGGTGCAGTCCAGTTTGTACCAGCAGATCAAGTCCGCTTGGAAGACGCAGAATTTTTTAGAAAATAATATACCAACTGGAAGAAAGCAGAGAAGGAAGGGGAGAAATTTCTTTTTGTCTTTCTAGTATCCAAGTGAATATTCAACCAAACTAGAAATATTTTTACCACAGAACTCATGGGGTTTTTGCTCCAAAATGTTACTTTATTGTCATGACAATGCCACAATCCAAGGTCCCTCCTCCAGCCATTAACCAACTTTGCTTAAAGAAACATATTTGATCAGCCTCTTTTTAAAGCTGAATTTCCCGTAAAGCAGCTATTGAATTCTCTGAAACTGACATTTAACCATTGGCCGAATAATGCAGTAATGCACTAAAAAGTATTTACTGAAAATAAAAGGTTGCCATTGTTGGCTACATATTTGGACATTTTATGGATGGTAGAAACACGAATGCAGGTGTGCATTTTCTAATGTGTATAGGGTGGGTGGGATGAGAGGAGGGGTTAATTATTGAAATATTATCAATTGCTGTCAACTATTTTGAGTTTCTAGCAAAACAAATGAGATGCTTTCTGTGATCTTTGCGACGTCTTGTAAGTTGGCCCTAATCAACATGAGAAACCTGATGTAGTACAGGGTATTCCTTAATTCCTTCATTTATTCGGCAGACATTTCTGGGAACCCTCTGGTGTGTCAGGAACAAGGACTGTTGCTCAGTGCTGGGGAGGTACATATGACTAAGAGCTCAGTGAGCTCCACAGTGAGGCTGGAAGATAAAGAAGTTTCTTCTAACAGAATGTGATAAATGATATGATAATATGTTTATATGCACTCAGCCTGGGGGTCAGAGAGACATAAAAGTTTTTCTCTCAGAGTGCCCAGAAGTAGGGATAATAATAACTATCATAGCTAACTAGAAGCTTCTGTTTAAGGTCACAACCCAGAAATTGCAGGAATGTCTTTTTCTCATATCTAATTGGCCTGAACTTACTATGACACCACACATAACTGCAAAGGAGGCTGGGGAATGTAGTCTCTAGCTGAGTAGCCATTAATCCCTAAAACATGGCATTTCTATTACTAAGAAGAACAAAGAGAGGACGACTATTGGAGAACAGTAAGCAGTTTCTGCACTTGTCATTTTTTCTCCCAGTTTGTCTTGAGATATAATTGACATAAAACGTTGTATTAGTTTAAAGTGTACAACACAAGGATTTGAGACATTCAAATATATTCCGTATATATTGCATATTCAGTGTACATTGCGAAATGATTACCACAATAAATTCAATTAACATCCATCACCTCATGTAGTTACAGTTTTTCTTCTTGTGATGAAAACTTTTAAGATCTACTCTGTTAGCAACTTTCAAATATACAATACAGTATTGTTAACTATAGTCACCGTGCTGTGCATTAATCCCCAGGACTTATTTATTGTATAATTGGACGTTTGTACTTTTTGACCACCTTCCTCCACTTTGCCCACCCTCCACCCCTGTCTCTGGCAGTCACCAATATGTTCTCTGTTTCTACTAGCTCTGTGTTTTTATATTACATATATAAGTGAGACCATACAGTATTTGTCTTTCTCTGTCTGATTTATTTCACTTAGCGTAATGCCCTCAAGGTCCATCCATGTTGTCACAAATGGCAGAATGTCCTTCATTTTTATGGCTGAGTAATATTCCATTGTGTATATAAACCTCATCTTCTTTATCCATTCATCCATCAATGGACACTTAGGTTATTTCCGTATCTTGACTATTGTAAATAATGCTGCCGTGAACATGGCAGTACAGATATCTCTTCAAGATAGTGATCTTGTTTCCTTTGGATGCCCAGAAGTGGAAGTGCTGATCATATAGTTCTATTTTTAATTTTTTGAGGAACCTCCATATTGTTTCCCATAATGGTTGCACCAATTTATCTTCCCACCAACAGTGCACAAAGGTTCCCTTTTCTCCACATCCTCACCAACTCTTGTTATTTCTTATCTTTTTGAGAATAACCATTCTAACAAGTATGAGGTGATATCTCATTGTGCTTTTGATCTGCATTTCCCTGATGATTATTGACGTTAGGCACCTTTTCATGTACCTGTTGGCCATTTGTATATTTTCGTTGGACAGATATCTATTCAGTTCTCTGCCCTCTTTAGTTGCATTATTTGCTTTTTGTTTTTTGCTATTGAGTTGTATGAGTTCTTTAAATATTTTGGATATTAACCCCTTATCAGATACATGATTTACAAATATTTTTTTCCATTTCCTTTGCTAGGAAGAAGCTTTTTAGTTTAATGTAGTCCTATTTGCTTATTTTTACTTTTATTGCCTTTGCTTTGGGTGTCAAATCTAAAAAACCATTGCCAAGACAATGTCAAGGAGCCTACACTCTATGTTTTCTTCTAGGAGTTTTATGGTTTCAGGTCTTATGTTCAAGTCTTCAATCCATTTTGAGTTGATTTTTGCATATGTTGTAAGATAAGGGTACCACAGAATTGTTAAAAGCCTTTTGATTGTTTAGAAGCTGGCCTCTTTGAGATGGAAAGCTAGTCCTAAAGAAAAGTGAGGGCTATGTCATCATGACTGAAGCTGAAAAAACCTCTTTTTGGTCTTGAAAAGGTGCTGCATGATTGTTCTTATTAAGAGTTTACTGTAGGATAAATTTTTTATTATTTCATTCTTTAACTATGAATAAGTATAATTAATCTTACTATTAGAAAAAGGGGGAAAACAGAAACAACCAAAAAAATCTTTTTATTTGAGACTGTCCTTATTATTTTTAGGATAGAAGAGGTGAGATATCTTGATGTCTCCAACTTGCATTCAAATGGTTTGATCAAAAGATGTAAAAATATATCTGCATGTGTGCACATATACATATACATATGTATGTGTATAAATATGTGTATATATAGAGAGCGAGAGGGAGGAGAGTGCAAATTGGCAAAATGTTAACTACTACTCATTGAATCTAGGTGGTGCTTATTGTACTCTTCTTTCAACTTTTCATATGTTTGAAAATTTCCGAGGTAAAATGTCCCAGAATAATTTCAAAGCAGTGTGCTAAATGTCTTGGAGGAGCTATGCAGCAAGCAGGGCTTAGAGGAGGGGCAAACTCAACCTAGTCTGGTGGTTTAACCTTCCCAGTAGAGGTAATGCTTGAGCAGAAACACTTTATATGTGTTAACTCATTTAATCCTCACAGAAACCTCTGCAAGGGAGTCACAAATACTACTCCATTTTATAGATGAGGAAACTGAGGCAGCCAGAATTTAAGCTGCTCAGGGTCACACAGGGGCAGCCATGTTGTGCACTTCCTGGGGAGGCCATTCACAAAGTTGGGCCATGCAGTAGTAGGGGCCACCCATCCAGGAAGAAGTGGGTCTGGGAGTCAAACTCAGAAGGTCTGGCTGCAGAACACATGTACTTAAGCTCTGCAGGGAGGTCCACGTGGCTAGGATGCAGGGAATGAAGCAGGAATGGAGAAGAAAGAAATGAGAAGTCACTAGTAGCTGATCACAAAGGACCTCTGTGGCAAGCTAAGTTGTTTGGCTTTATGCTGAAGACTACGGAAAATGATTGAAAGATTTTAAGCAGAGATGGGACAGATTTGAGTGTTAAAAAGATCACTCCTATGCACAGGAAGGATTATAGGGAGAGAGAGAGTTGAAGCCAGTAGACCAATCGGGAGATTGCTGCAGAAATTCAGGCAGGAAATAATGAAGGCCTAAACCAAGGAAGTGGATGTGAAGAAGAAAGAAGGAAGGATATTAATGATGAGGAATTGAAAGGACTTAGGGATCCATTGGCAAACGAGGATGAAAAAACAGCATCACTGATGCTTTCCACATTTTTGTTGGGGTTAACTGAATGTGATCACTGAGAAAGATGCTATGGAGGTAGAAAAATTTGGAGGGAGAGATGCTGAATTCATTTTTGAACATTATTATTGCACATACGATTCTTCCACTAGTCTAGAAGTAGGGAGGTTGTCTTACTCTACTCAACACGCACTGTGCCTAGCATCGTTCCTGGCATAGAGTAGATGCTCAACAAATGGCTGTTGGGTGTGTTGAGTCTTTGAAAGAATGACTTAGAGAATCACTTAAAACTTCAGGATTAGAAGCTATTTCAGAGGTCATCTGATAACTTCTCTGGGGATGTTTGCTTTTCCTCTTCAACATTCTCTGTCACCCCTCTCCCCCAGCACTCTCAGGTGGTTACTGACTTTTTGGGGCATTTAACAGGGATGGGGCTTGTTTGCAATACTTCTGTCCTGGGCCTGTTAACTAAAAAGAGATAAGCCCCACAATTAGAAGCTATCGTCATCTTGTTTATATCGTCAATTCTCAAAATCTGGATCTTAAAAATGAGAAGTGACACAGTAATGGGATTAATGGATCCACTAATTTAATGGACTCCTTTAGTCACAGGCTTTGAACAGAACTAAATATATGTTAAAAACGATTCAGCAGAAGCCTGTGAAAGCTATCCATCTAGCAAGGAAAACATTTCCTCTGAATCCTCAGCTAAATCGGGATTAGAAGGAGAACACTGAGCTTTAGCATACACCCCTTAGAGGTTTCTTTCTAGACAAAAAACAAGTCAGACTCTGGAATGAGCTCTGTGATGGGCCAAACTTTGGGATAAGTACTACAGATAGAAAGAAGAATGATGGCTGAGGCTCCACCCCTGACCTTGAATATCCTCAAAGGAGATAAATGGAGCAGAAGGTACCAGGTGGCTAAGTTTCTTACATCCTTTGGAGATCTTCCCTCTGCAGAGAAACAAGGGCAAGAAGCTTAAAGGCAAGATATGTTCCTTTAAAAAGAAAATCTTTGCTATTTTGCATATACACTGATGTATCTATTGTTTAATTAAAGCAATTTGACATTCTAAGGTTTTTTCTTTATTGGCACACACACTACGGTTTCTGATAGGCTGGAAAGTATGGTATTATCAAAAGATCTGGCACAACTCTGGGTGGGTTGTGTTCATACTTTTAATTGAATTCTCGTTTTATTTTTAACTTCTCGAACAGATGGAGTCTGAGTACCAAAATAATCCTACTCTCCAATAAGTATTTGAAAATGAGTGGCTGTGATCCTATCAGTCATTTGATCAGCATTTACAGATCACCTACTCTATGCCACGTGTCCAGGCTGGGAATGAGAGCTATTTTTGTTCTAATATAACTGTTGTGGGATTAGCACTTTAAAGGTTTCAGTGGATATCAGTGATGGTCACTGCTAAATTATAAAGAGGAGCATTAAAAATAGGTACAGGTATAGGACGTGATGATGAGGTGGAGAGGGAGGCAAAAGTACTTCAGAAGAAGTGTAGTGAAAGAACCTATTGGCTGTGGCTGAATAAGATTACTGAGGCTACTTAATGAGCTTAGTAAAGAAGAGCACCACCATCCATTAGTAATACTGTGGGGGAGGTGGCAGGAGGGAGCTGCTGAAACAATGCCTTGTGTTGGCCACTCTTGCTGCAGAGCAAAGGGAATAGAGACAGTGAGAGAAAGTTGCAGGCAGAAGACAGGGCTCTGTAGTGTAGGTGGAAAGAGGAACTAAGATGGTGGACTCAAAATTATTTCATCTGAGCAACAGCTTCTATCCCACAGAGATATAACAAAGAGATAGCAAGTAACCAGGATTTTTACAGCAGGAACCAGTTATTCAGCAAATATTTATTGGCACCTCTCTGGTTGGCAAGGAAAGAAGCTGCAAGACCAGAGGAATCTTTATAGGGCTGAAACAGAATAGAACCTCCCTCCTCTGGAGGGAAAGATGGAGGCTTAAGCTTGCTATAGGAGTACCTCAGGGACCGGGAGATGCTCTGGGAACTGGAGGGCTGTATCAGCCTAGGGCTGTTTATGTCTTCAAAGCTCAGCCTTGCAAATGGAGTAACAAGTGGTGCAGCCCTCTAACTCCTACATCATGCTCTGCAGTAGGAGCACACAAATCTTTTATTCTGACATTCACCATCCTCCTCCTCATCACACCTTGCCTGACGGCCCATGGCATCAGATAGTCCTGGCCACAGTCGGGTCTGGGGGTTCTGAACATCCAACTCAGCTGTCCTCTATGGGAGTGTGTGGCTGCTTGAGAGTGACTTCAGCCCATTTTCAAACAAACATTCTTTCAGCACTTTCTGTGCCAGGCCCTGCTTGTTCTAAACACTTTACAACATTAACTCAGTTCAATGGTCTTCTTAAGAACTCTGAGGCAGGTAATTTTATTATCCCCATTTCGTAAATTGAGAAAACTGAGGCAGAGTGAGGCAAAATAGCTTGCCTAAGATCACACAGCTGGCCCACCAACTTCTACAGTGGGTGCTCTGTCTCAGAGACTCCAGCAGCCCCCTGAAGGCAGCACAGCCCCCCACTCCAGGCTTCCAGAGGAGGCAGCAGACTTCCCAGCAGGTGTTTCCCATCAGCAGTCTGTGCTGAGTTAGCACTGTCTCCAAAATCCACGTCCTCCTGCCGGAGAAGTCTCCTCCCATCTTTCTCTTTGATTATGACCAATTTTCCCTTTCCTTCCTCCTCGTTTACTTCCCCTTAGAATGAAATTTTTGTTGGTGGTTATTACGTGGGGTGGGGGATCCTTTGGAGCAGAAAATTGTGACAAAGGTGACTTCCCCAGGAATAGCAAGTGGTTTGCTCTGTATTTTGGGAGAGAAAAGAGGGGTGCTGATGTGTCTTAGATTACATTTTAGATCTGGCTCTCCAGGGATGCTGATAGATGAGCAAAAGAAGCTTGATGCGACACTGTTTCATATTCCCCTGAAAAAAATCAGTTAAGCTCACTTGGAAAGGAGAATCTGTCCCTTCCCTTACCCTGGGGCAATCCATAGGACAAATAGATGTCAACAATATATGTTTCATGGCCTGAGTTATCCATCTGGTATAGCCCATGGAAATTGGGGCTGGGGAGTGTGGAGTCGGGGAATGTGCACTTCAACAGGACCTCTTTGAGGTCTCTCCACTACTTCAAAGGGAAGAGATACTCTCTCATTCTACCTGCAATATTCTGGTCTTCTGTGGATATCTCCAGAGAGAAACGTACACAATGACACCAGCCACACACACTCACACACGCTGACATACTTGGTAATTTTGAGAGCATAGTCTAGGAAAGAGAAACACAACATTGCCTGGAACACACTCCTCCCCACTCCCAGCCCAACTTGGAGACAGCATTCTGAGGAGCAGTAACAGAGGTCCACTTCCTGTTGTAAACCATCCACTCCCCAAGAGCCTACTGGCTCATTACAAATTCCCACCTAACAATGGAAACCCCAACCCCAATCAACCACCTTTAGCTCCAGAAACCCCAAGAAGAAATAGAAATTTTTTAACTAAAGGGGTTATTTTTTGTTTTTTATCCTGGGTTAGATCCGATTCTTAGGCACAGCACTCTTCTCGTTGACTTTATATACAAAGCCGGTTTTTGGCATGAGATTTAACATACCTTATCCAAAGCAAACCCTGAAAGGGCAGAGAAAGGGGAGAAGAATTTATTCTTCTAAACAAACTTGTTTGTCTCTTATTCTTACTAACCTGTGAGATTATGGAAGGCAGGGGCTAAGCTTGTCTCACCCACTGCTGAATTCTCAGGTCCTGTTGCATGGTAGGCGTTTGGTCAATGCCTCTTGAAGAGACATTGGCATGATTTTCATATGAATAACCAGGGGAGCCCACCAGGATCCCAGTACAACAGTTGGATACATTCTCTTCTTTTCCAAATTCCCTTTTAAAGAAGCAGCTCAGAACTACCTGGGCAACCACCTTGAGAGTGGGGCCTCCCAATCTGTGTAGGAGGGATTTCCACTGGGGCCTGAAGAGAACCACCGAGCAAGGAAGGCCTTGCTGCAACAAATCACCAATCCAGGGCCAAGACATACTCAGAGATTGCAACTGCCAAATTAATTCCCTATGACAAAATAATATCCGTAGTTGAGAGGCCTGGCCCAAGCCACCAGCAGGAGACAGAGCAGTTCTTTGATTCAGGGAACAGAATTCAAAAGTGTGCTGTGGAGCCTGCGCTGAGTCCAAAGTTCTGCAAGGTAAACTGAAGGTGCTCCAAATTAATCTTATTTTGTCAAACATGTTTGAAACATATCTCATCCATCTTCCTCTTGAAACTTGCCCCTCGTCCTCAGGAACTCCCCATTTCTGTGAAACCTCATGCATTCAATTCCCTGCAAGGGAAGCCACGCAACATTCTCAACTCCTCACCAAGTTCCATTGATTTCGCCTATTAAATGCTTCTAGAATCTGCTCTTTCTTCTATACCTGCTAAATGTTTCTGGATTCCGTCCCCTACTCCGCACTTACTTCTTTATCTATGTCCCAGTTAAAGACGATTTTCTTGCATGTGGGTTACAGCGCCACCCTCCTAATAGGTCTTCCATCCTGCAGGCCTGCCCCCTCCTAGTTAGCTTTCCTTCTCTAGACGGAATGATCTTTCTGAAACACACATCTTCTTCAGTCTCTTAAATAGCACCCCATCACACAGAGAATCAAATTCAATTAGCGTGACCTACCAGGACTGTGCAGCGTTAACCTCCCCAGCTCCCTCTCACATCCTCATGCTTTATGTCTGACAATGCTGAATGATTTGTAGTTACCACATGTTCTTGGCTGTTCATGCTCCCACGACTTTGCTCTTGCTCTCTCTCTGCCAACCTTCTCACCTCCTCCTTCTAAATGTTCTTGTAGATTTAAGTTTTTTTTTAATTTACTGTAGTATTAAGTGGACAGAGTTTTAAAAAATCAAGTGACAAACTTCTATGTCTGGTAAAATGTTACACTTTGCAGCCCAAAAAATCAGATGATGCAAAACAACTAGAAGCAATAAGTGGAAACTAATAATTATTTTGCCACAAAGGGAAAATTTTTTTTGACTGCATACAGTTTAGAAACATCTAAACAGCAAAGAATATCCTAAACAAAATAACAAAGGGTGAAAAAGAGATTACAAAACAAGAACCAAATGGTTGCAAAATGTCAGCTCCCTAAAGAGATCTATGAAGTTAGTGCTAATCGCATAAAACCTTACAAAATTCGGCTTGGGAGATTGTTATTGTTGTTTAGGGTTTTTTGTGTGTATATGTATTATTTTAAAAACGAATCAAAATTATTGAGGTAAATGCTCCATTACTTTGACAGATTTCTAATAACAACTCCTAACATGTGGAAATGGTCTTTACTGTTTTAAAAGTCTCCATGAGGTCGTCAAACTTCAATGATGGTTTAAGTAATAGTAAGTTTAAGTAAAAATAAGCAATGTGTTTTTTCAATCAAAACACATTACTCTTACTATCTAATTCTTTAGAGTCCAATGAGATGGAAATAATATATTGATGAGAATTATATCAACATTCTTATGCATGTATTCTGGATATATTCTATATTCTAAAACGCTATCTTAGGAATTAAAATTCTATCAAACTTCAATAAGAGCAAATGTAGTATCAATTAAGTAATAGCAATCAAACTAAAAACAGATCAATCAAAGTCCCTTATAAAGAGCCTCTGCCCAGGGCTGCTTGTTGAACAGCAGGGCAAAAAGGCCACTTGGAAAAAACTGGCCTAGAGACAGCAGAGGTCCAGAGAGACAGGCCAGGAGGAAATGGCCGGCCATATGCTTCATCCCAATGACCACACAGGCGACTCCATTCTAATCAGACCCCCTACAAAGACAGTCTCTAGACATAGGGCTCCCCAGGAGCAGTGAAATGACCGGCAGTCTCAGAAACGTGCGTGAGATGTAGGTGCTTATGCTTCCCCCCATCTGCTTCAGCTGTAAACTTTCACGGTGACCTTCCTGTCAGCACTCATATCTTTCCAACTGAAATGTTTTCCAGGCTCTACTTATGCCTCAGAGCCTGTTCTAACCCTCCCCTACCCCGCCCCACAAGGATAGCTGAGCTCCGGGCCCACGACCCAGAACCTTTTCAGCTGCAAGTTAAGCTCCCACTTTCCCAATAGGCTTGTGGTGAGAATTGTGCAAACTTGACAAGGTTGAACAGTTCAGTTTGTTGAATGGCCCTGGACCACAGAGTGTTCTTCAGACTTTTCCAAACCCCAGAGATTTATCTAAATTATCTAGCTTGTGAGAACAAGATTGCACATGAGAGAAAAGTGCTTTCTCTTTTAGAATGAGCTTTAGAATCAAGGATTCTCTTTCTAAGGGCAAGTTTGTACTTTGACTTTTGGCTACAGACTCAACCAAAGAATGAAGAGAAATATAAAAATGTTGAAAGATCAGTAAACATTTCCAGTTGGGCTTAATTCAATGGTTAGATGAGTCTGATAGAGATTACATATCTAGTAGATGTAGAAATGAGTTTCTTTTCTTAACGTGGGCAGGAACGTTCACTGAACTAGTACTGCTTTTTCAAGGCCTATTATACATTGTGGGCAGCTGGTTTGGAGTTTGGGGTCTGGCGTTTGGGGGGGGAGGTGCTGTTTGGAACATCTGTGTGGGATCTTATGTTTGGAAACTGCCTCCCTGTCACCTCTTTCCTCTACCACAACACAGGAAATATGAGCTCCAAAGTTTAGACCAATGACAGGAACTCTCTATAGAAATCTGCCATTGCTCAGCCCTCTCGTGGTGCCACATGGGGAGCAAATTTGGAAGAAGTTCCCCAGCGTGTTGATCTCAGAATCTAATGGGGCCAATTATGATTTGTCGGCCTCTGTTCTTTCTCCTTCCCCAGGATCTTCAGGCATTTAAAATACCCGTGAGCCAAATAAAGAAGTGTGTAATTGAAACCATCTTACTGAAAAGCTAATGGGTGCTGCAGCCTCTCTCTACCCCAGAGCTTTCTAACAGCCTTCCTGTCATCCTCCTGCCATCGATTCATTCACTTTTTCATTCATTTTGTGAAGATTTATGGAGAACATATTAGGTACAAGGCTCAGCGGTAGGTTCCTTGGGGGACACCTCTCTCTGGGCCTTTGTATTACCCCTAGAATCTTCTTTACCTCTACTTTTTTCCCTCTGGTTAATCTCAAAGCTTCTGCTGAGAGCTGTGCCTTTACACAAAGATTGAGCACCCCTGGAGGATGATAGAACTGTGTGAAATGTTCCAAGCTGTGCTCAGTAGAAATGTTCCATTAAATCTCTCAGTCTTTATCACAAGAACATTACAAGCTGTTCTCATCATATACAGTCCAGCCAGAGTGAATGGCGGCAGCAGAGTGGGGCCTGTCTGACACCCCTCACCTGTTTCCTCCATTTAGAGCTAGACGTTGGGGATAGAACGGTGTCACTCTGTCCTCACAGAGTCCTGTTCCTCTATTTGATCCCAGGGAGGACAACAGCTTTGACAAGTGCTACAGAATGCGAAAACGTGGAAGCTGGTTTTCTTAGTGTTATTTGGATTAAATCTTGTAATGTCTCTGAAAACATCATTGAAATGCCCATAGCCTCTGTTTTTCATTTAAACCAAAGTGAAAATATTAGCTTGCCTTAGGAATTCTCTCAGCTTCATGCCTGATACAATATCTGGCACTTTGTGGGTACCCAAAAAATATACTTATTGACTGAAAAAGTTGATCAGGACGTGAAACATGGTACACAAGAAGAGGAACGTATGTTGAAGGTGAGAGTAGGAGTTGATTTTAGTTTTGGACGTAGTGAGTTAGCAACGTGTGAGGGACAGCCAGCACAGGTGACCAGTTGATAGTTGGAGATGTGAATCCACAGGTCAAGAGAGAGATCAGGGCATCTCCTCTTCCAAGAAGGCCACGTATGATATGTTTGTGCATATCTCTCACAGTTATTACCTGTGGAGACTTTTGTTTATCTCCATCTTGAGAGTATGGACTCCTGGAGGCCGGGGGCTATACTTTGTGGATAAATTTTATCCCCAGGACCTAGAATGGTCCATGGTACAAGGCAGATACTCAACAATATTTGTTGACAGAATTAACAAATGAATTATTTCTTTAAAAAAGTAAATTGCTCTTCATATTCTGAGCACAGTTATTACCTCTCCCTCTGCCCCCACAGCTAAATTGTGACAAGCTCTGTCCATTGTGCTTTTTTCTCCAGGGCATCATGAAGCTCACCTGGGCCATGACAACAGTCCATGATGGATCCATCTGCTTCCAGTCTTGCCCCTGCCCCCAAATTCATCCTTGACTCCTCTCCACAAGTGACCTTGCTACATGGCGATCTGCCTCAGGTAGATTTTCTGCTTGGAAGCCTGGAACAGCTTCTCATTTCTTTCAAGACAAAACTCAAACCCTTTCCTGAGGTGTGTAAGGCCCTTTAGAATCTTGCTTCTACTAACCGGCCCCCTGCTTCTCTCCATTTTCCAGACTCCAGAGTTAGAGAAGCTTAGGTTTCCAGCTCAACTACTTAGTCACAGAAGTTCAAGGTTAAGTTTGTTCATCTGGGCCTCAAATTTCATCAACCACAAAATGTGTAAGCCACTACCAGCTATTTCTGAGATTATGATGATGCTCAAATGAAAAAAAAAAACATGTAAGGTGCTTAACAGGGTAACTGACCTATAGTGCAGGTTAAATAAATGTTAGCTGTTACTTTTATTATTATGGACACCCTTTTTCAAATATTTCTTTCTCACTCTCTCTCCTTTGTGTCATATCATATTCTGTCATATACTGTTTCTCCAGTTTTCTCTTCTTGGTCTAATTAATTTCTCCAGATCTGAGACTCAGCTAGGATTTCATCTAATCAAGGAGGCCTTTCTTGGGCCTACCATCCTGAGTAAAAGTTTTATGGGATCTCCAAGAACTGTTTGTCTACCTCCACCTATCCCTGTGTTTTATAAATAGATTTTTATAAATATTTTTAAATGAATAAAAATGAATTATTAGGCTCATCTACCTAGTCCACTATACTATGAGCTCCTCAAAGATGAAAGGACATTTCACATGGTGTCTAGTGCATCACAAGTATTCAATTAATGCTTTATGTAGGATGGAAGGAGGGAAGAAAGGAAGAAAAGAAGGAAGGAAGGAAGGAAAGAAAGAAAAATGGAAAGAAAAAAGGAAGGGAAAGAGGAGCCTTTAAGAAAGGAGACTTTAATGTAGGAGAAAAGGAGGTCGTGGCTGGATGACCCTCTTTTAACAAATTAAATAATGGTCAATTTAAGAGTTATTGAGGTAATTAGCAAACAGGTGAGTTTAGAGTCTGGCGCTCAAGAGAAAGACCAGGGACAAAGATAGAGACTTGGGAGATGTAGCATATGGGTGGTGATTGAAGGCATGGGAGTGGATGCCACTGCCTTGGGAGGATGTTCAGAAAGAGGAGAAGTCAAGGAAGGATTGATTCCTGGGAGACACCAGAATTTAAGGGGCTGGCAAATGAATGCCCGGCAAAGGAGAGTGTGCTTCCTTCCTTGAATCCAAGTATGTGACATGAATAACTAAGATTTCAGGATGCAAAACATTCCCTCTCTCCTTCAAGGGGCAATCAACTAGGTTAAGTAAATGTTATTGAGTCATATGCCAAACAGCTGTGTCCTTCTCCAGCCCCGTTTCTCATCACTATTCCACAGGAAACTTTGGCTTTGGCCCAGTCTCCCCGCCCTCCTCAATTACATACTCTGTTTTCCACCTCCTCCTCCACCCCACCCTTCAATCTTGGAGCCTTTGCTTTCCCATCTGAACTGTTGTCACTCCTCTTTATTTATCCAAAGTTCATTCAACCTCCAATGCTTCTTCTAAGATCTACCCCTTCCATGAAGCCTTCCTCAGTCATTCCAATTCACAATGACATCTCTGTCCTCTTATCTCTATGGATTTGTGGTACCCACACTTTGTCTTGTCTGTTGCCTTGGTTGTTCTCAAACTGACCTGCCAGCTAGACTGGTGCTCCTCCAGAAAAGAAGCTATGTCCTAAGACACAGTTTCATGACTTAACTGCCCAAAGTCATAACCTAGATAGTGTGTGCACACTCTTGTCTCCCTTACCCTGAGAGCTCCTTTCCTACTCCCTTTCTAGAGACTTCTGAGCTGAGAGTAGAGCGCGGGCTTTGGCCTGGGTGGTCTTGCATCATCCGAATGAGCAGGATAGCTACTGAACCCTAAAAGGTCTCCTGTGGCCTCAAAGAGTTAAAACACTTCCTGGAGGGTCCAATTTCCAGAGAGCTAGCTCTTCCAAAGCCAAAGTTAGCAAGCATAATTCACTCCTAAGTCAGAAAATTCAGTTAAAAGTCGGTCGAGTGCAGGGCAAAGAAAAGATGCTGGCAAACAGAATACTTTTTCTTTTCATTGGGTTGAGTTTGTGACCTCAGGACACAAACAGGACTCTTAACCCTGACAGTTTGGGAATCTGGCATACAGACTCTGGGTATTGGGGACCAATGTGCCCATGGGCTCAGGAAGAGCAGGCTCAGGGAGCTCCAAGTCGGGCCACCTGGAGAAGACAGGTGGATGGTAAGCGAGGCCTCTTGGCTGCAGCTGTCCCCTGGGCGCCATTCGTACATTCACACTGTGTGCTGACTGAGAACAGGCAGGTCCCTAACATCAAGATCCAGACCCAGGCTCCACACTTGGCCTGAACTCTAATAAGTTTATAGAATTCTGGGTATTCCTAGAGCTTGATAGAAACCCGATGTTTTCAATTCTTATGATAATTCCTTTCAGAATGACCTATTTAAGATAAAGTCAGTCAGTGCTGGTATTGCTTTGCATAGAGTCTGCATGGCCAAATAGAGCACGTGTCCAAAGAAGAAGGGACAATAACACTAGCCACCATTTAGTGGGTAACATCAATGTGCCGGGCACTTATGAACACCATCGTTACCAGGAAAGGTGGGTGTCATTATCTGCATTATGCAGAGCAGCGAACAGTAGTTACAGAACTTGGAGCAACCCAAATTTGTTTTCATATCCCAACTCCATCATTTCTTCTATTTAAATCTTTCCTGAGCCTACTGTGTACCTATCATTGCTCTAGGAATGCCATATCAGTGAACAAGACAGATAAGATGCCTGTCATCACCCAGTTTGCATTTTGTAGTGGAGTGGGAAGATCAGAGAGGGCTCGATAAAGCAAATGATAAACAAGATTATTTTAAACGGAGCAATTATAAATAAAAACAAAGTGATATGATTGGGAGGGTGGCCAGATACAACTTTAGATAATGATGTGCCCTAGGTCACAAATCACTTCTGTGCCAGAAAAAGCTACTTAACTTCTCTGGGCCTCAATGTTCTCATCCATATAGTGGGTATACTAATAGTGTTCACCTGATGGTCACTGTGAGGATTAAGTAAGCTGTGAAGTTTCTGGAACACAGTAGGTACTTGGTAAGTGCTAGCTCATTGGTATTATTAGATTAAGGACCTTACCCCAAAGGATTCCCACTCACAGGTCATCTCCTCTCAAACACATTTATCCTTGGTTATATATGATCTTGTTCATTTCCAAGTTACTACTGCAGAGATTTGGATGTTTGCAGAGCTTTCTCTTGTTTTTATAAACTCATCTTTATTCTCTCCCCTTCCACCTCCTGGGTCCCTGGGCTGGTAGTGACAGAGCAAAGACCCTGAAAAATGCTGCTGGCTCCAAGTAGAGTGAAAGGGAGAGAGAGAGAGAGAGAGAGAGAGAGAGAGAAAGGTGCGAGGAGTCACTAATGTGGTAAGTTACACGCGGTGAGTTTTTAAAGTCCCCTTGTCCTAGACTCTTTTCTTCATCCACCCCAACCTACCACAAGGCCTGAAATTACCACCATTGTGTCTATTCTGTGTGAATTCTCAGGTTCCAGGGAAAAGAGGCTTATTAAATACAAGTATTTCACCTTGAGAAAAGTGGGGACATCTACTATTCAGTCAACAGAGAAGAATCTTTTGATTACTCTCAGAATGCAGAGTCTGAAGGACTAGGCCCAAGGCAGGGCAGTTTTGAGGAGCACTTGGGAGAGCAGGCAAGGAGAAGCAAGTCAGCTTGGACCAGAGGGTACAGAAGAAGGAGTTCAGAGGTTCTGCAGGGAAAATCTGCCTGTCCTCAGGAGTCCCCAGCGCCCACTGAGAGGCCCCTACAGGAAAAAGCCAAGGGATAGAGTGGAGGCTGCTGCTGCTGCTGGCCAGAGCCTCCCACCCCAGCATCAAGGGCTGGCAGAAAAATGCTGCCATATTTTTCTCCAGGCTTGGCAAAAGCACACAGGCTTTGGGACCAGGCAGCTCTGAGTTCAAATCCAGCTCTATCGCTTACTACTATTTTGACCTTTGGAGGTTACTAAGCTTTTCTGAACCTCTGTTTGTCATCTGTAAGTGGTATTACCATCATCTACCTCCCAAAACTGGTGTATGGATTATTCATTCATGAAACGAACATTTCCTGAGTTCACCAGTACTGTGCACATTCAGTGCTCAATTAGTGTTTCCTCCTTCCTTTAGAGATGAAGGCCATAAGACTAGCATAGCCTAGGTTTAAATGACTTGATCTCCCATGAGTTCAGAATATGGTTACAGTATCTATTGCTCAGGAGGAATTTAAAGAGCATGAGAGCAAGTTGAGATAATGCCATTGGGCATGATATTCATTCATGCAACATACACGCTTCAACTATTCTTTGTGTGCTGTGCCTGGGGATGCCAAGATGACAAGAGCTCAGTCCCTGCCCTCCAAGTCTCTTGGGCTAATGAACAAAACAGACTTAAGAATGAATGACGACAACAATTTAACTAGGATTGTGTTAGAGGTATGAGATACTATGGATGCACAGAGGAAAGACATGAGTAATCCTGTCTGGAGAGGTCAGGGAAAGCTTTTTAGAGAAAGGAACATTTGAGCTGAAGAACGAATAGCTTTCCAGGCTAAGTTGAGTGCTGTAATAGAAGATGCTCTGGGCAGAAATACCAGCCTATGCTACGACCAAGATGGGTGAAGAGCAAGAGTTCAGCACGGCTGGAGCCCAAGACAAGGTAGAAGAGTGATAATGAAAGGACACTGAACTGAAATGTAGGTGTTGTCCAAGGAACAGAGGCCTCAGAGAAGCCATGGCAAAGTTGCTGTATGACCTGGAGGACTCCCTACACTGTCAAGGGAACCAATGGACTATGAAGGAGAAATGATGGATGATTTATAGGGCACTTGACAGTTTACAAAGTACTCTTGTATAGATCGTTTCACTTAAGAGATGGGGAAAATTATTGTGCTTCACATGGCATCATCCATGGAACCAGACATCATTCAATTAGGAACCACTTCATAAACTGTGATGCTGTAGGAAGAAAGGGTTGAGGAGAGTTATATGACCACTTTACGCATCTGTCCCCACCTCTCTCCTAAGGTTGTTATGTAGGTGAAATGCATTAATGTTGTTTTTAGCTAGGACAGTTTATATGGCAAGTATCAGAAAATGCAACTCACTAAGGTAAGCAGTATAGGGAATTTGTGGCTCACGTAACTAAAAAGAACTATTTTCAGTTCAAGGCTGTGGAGTTTATATTTTGTAATGTGTAGGAGTAGCAGCAGGCATAGCATTCTCAGTATTGTTATTGTTCTTCCTTCCTATCCTTTTTAAAGCTGACCTGAAAATTTGATTACTTGTGAGCATGATGGAGTAAAAAGAAATGAGATTTGGAGCCAGAAGCTTCCCGTTGACACTGAACTTCCTTGGATATGAGTCCTCTTGTCGCACATACATCGCTGGGCTTCTGTTAGGATCCAGTGAGATCCTCTATGTGGAAATGCTCTGTAAACACAAGAAGGGTCTAAAGGACTGCACAGCAGCTCATAACAAAAGCGGCCTTGTTTCCAAACATACTCCAGGCTGACCTCTGATCTTAACGTTCTATGGGGACCAAAAGAATAAATACAATTGGGATTCAGAAATGGTAAGAGTTGTGGAGCATGATAGGATGTGCCTGGAAGGTGAACTTGAAAGGAAAGAGAGATCAAGATATGTTTTAGGATTGCTAATACAATATACTTGATAATTGTGAGGATAAAGAATTTCCAATTATTGGGTGACTGGAGTGGTAGTGGAGAAGGGGGTTAAGGAACACAGACTCTAGATCGAGAAAGCTTGGATTTCAGCCTTAAATGGGATAATGAAATAAGATGCTTAGCACAATACTGAAAGTGATCAATTAACAGAAGCTATTACTGTGATTACTATTAGCTTCCCGTGTGCCGGGCACCCTGCTGGGTGATACCTCCCCCCGCTTCTCAGCCCCCAGATGCTGAGTGCCTAGGGGACTGGCTCCTTTTCGTCTCCATCCTTCAGTTGCTGATCTCAACAAGTGAGGATGTCAATTACCTGAGCAACAATGGGTGGTCACAAGTGATTCAGTAGGATCCAGGGTGGGATTATTTCCTGGACACAGTGGATTCCCCTCACAAATTGCTCACAGAGGAAAATGTTTTCATGGAGATGGGACACTTTTCTTTGGAATCTGGGATGTTAGAGGCACGTGGGTCCCTAGATGAAAGAGTCTGAAGGAGGAAGTCTGGTTACCTCCTGCACTACCAGAGGTGCTACCCTGGGTTTTGACATTTGTCCCTTTCCTTCACCCGGTAATGTCAGGGAAGCTGTGGACGTGTTCAGTAGATGCACTTTGGAAGGCAGCGCTGACTCGGCGCTAACTATGTGCTGGAGCCCCACTGATGGCTGCGCGACACTACAGGTCACCTCGAGATGATACAGTGAGTGTTGATGGCTGACTTGACGATTTGCTGCAGCTGCCAACTGCCCTTCCAAAAATGGGTCAATCTCATAAAGAGCAGCACAAGGGAGTTCCTTTGTGATGATGAACAGTTCTGTATGTGTGTGGTGGTGGTCACACAAATCTCTACGTGTGAAAAACTTGGATAGAGCTGGCATAAACACACACATACACACTCACACAAAAGCACACGTGAAAATTAGTGAAATCTGAATAAGACGTATAGATCGTACCCAAATTGCTGGTTTCGATATCGTACTAAAGTTATATAAAATGGTGCCACTAGGGGATGTTGGGTGAGGGGTACATGGGACCTCTGTGTACTGTTTTGGCAACTCTCTGTGAGTCTATAATTATTTTAAAATTAAAAATTGCTTTTTAAAAATGGGTCAGGCTTATAATGAGGTAATTTCCCTATATGTTTCATTGTTTACATTTGGGGAGGTGATAGAATTAAATTAGTTGATACATAGAGGATCATCCACAGCAATGCCTGGCAGAATAAAAACAAGGCATGTTAACTATTTTTACTACTTTCAAATTCACTTCCCCATCTCTCTTAGGTGTTTCTTTTTAACAACCAGCACGGTCCTTCTATTGAAGTCTTTGGAGGCAGACCCGTTCTCATGACTTATCCAGCCTTGTGCCTGACAGCTGGGCTTCTCATCTTTAATTGCATGAAAATTACATAAGGATCTTATTTAAAAATGTAGATTCTGATGCAATTGGTTAGTGAGTCAAAAGATAAGAGTTTCTGACCCCAGGAGCTTTAGTCGGCAAGAGATGACATGAGCCTTTGCCATAAATGCTTCCATTGCCCAGCTAGAAAGGAAGCATTTGGGGATCCCCATGGAAAGATGGTGAATCCCCAGGTGAGTGGTGTAATCCCTGCCCTGCCAAGCAGAAAAGGCACTGGGAAGGTGGCCTCCAATGCTTCGCACATATTATTATCTTGTTAATTCTGATTTGTGCACTCCATTATTGTGTACTTTGACTCTGATGCTATGCTAGACTCAGAAAACAAAAAGGAATAAGATATGACTTGCTGTCAAGAGGCTTCAGTGGAAGGTATCTAATTACACTAGAGTGTTCTGTGTGCTAGGAGATGAATGTAGAGTGTGTTCTGAGATCCTAGAACAGAGAATTTCCATCACACTAGGGAGCAGGGAAGACTTCCCAGAGAGGGTGCCCCTCCTACTAAATCGTAAAGAACTAGTGGGAATTAGCAAGGCGGGTGAGAGCAGAGGGAGGGACGCATTTGCCAAGCAAGGGAAGTGAGCAATGGCACAGAGCTTGAGAGATGAGGATTTCTTCTCAGAACTATTCCAAGTTAGGTGTGGCCAGAGGATGCCTGCTTGTTGCAGAGTGGCAGGAGATGGCTAATAAGAGTTAGTGGCCAAATTGTTTTGGGAAATTCTGGGTTAAATAAAACTGGACCAACTTTTTTCTTGCAGGCCATCTCAGAGTCTTTGGTATGTTCTCCCACATCAAAAGTCTCCCAGAAGGGTTATCATATCCAGCATTTCCCACCCTCATGGTACAGAAACCCTTTGTTTCAGGACATCTTGTGGGGCATGAATTCTCTTGAACATATTTGGGACACACTGGCTACTCAGAAAGTTTTGACTAAAGTTGGTGTTTACCAGACAACACAAAGATATTTTTCAGAGAATCCAGGCTGATGGGGAGCCCTTACGTCTTCCAGAGTTTCATGGCTAACTACTGAATCATGCCATGTTAGACTAAATTGTTCACCCCATGTCACTGTCTGTAAGCAGGACTCCAGGAGCTCAGCAGTTTGGCACTATGTTAGCAAGAGAAAATCTGCCTGGTCCACTGGGTGGGGTTAGTGCTCAGTTTCTTCTTTGGCCACCAACTCACTTTCCCAGATTTTTGCAAAATTAGAGGCAGACCTGGTATCTTGCACTGTGAAGGAAAATATTGCAATGGATAATCTTTGCAGTGCTTACTCAAAAAGAGAACAATGAACAATAAAAAATTAATCAAGTCTTGAAATATAACCAGGGCTGGGGAATTTATGAAATTGTATTTTGTTTTCATAGGTTTCGAGCAGGACGGATGATTTTATTTTATATATATATATTTAACGCTAGAGTGGGCTGAAAACACTCTGGAGTCAATTTAAGTCCTGAAAATAAGTATCATAACAAATCATGAGCTCAATCCTTCACTCCTCATCCCCTCTACTCCCACACTGCCCACCCCTGCAGTACTCATAAATTCTCTCAACTAAGAAAAATCCTTCTCATATGCCTTAGAGAAGAATTTACTGCCCTGGTTCTCCACTATCCCTTCCTGAATTATCAGCTCACTAAATATTAATGGTCAGTTTTTTAAGGTACAAATGCTCTGAGTTCAGCCCCAGGGCCACTGTACTGATGAAATGTGTGACATTCAAGCCCCACCTCACTCTTGCTTCGCTGGGACTGTCTATGAGCCATCTTTGCCTATACGGGCTCCAGGCTTTATACTTCAGGGTTTTCATGCTTTCAAACAAATAATAAATACTGCTGGACTCTAGCTAAAGAGAAGATATTGTCTACCCAGAATACAGAAAAAGACTTGGAAGTCACCAAAGAAAATAGAGCGCCCCCTATATTTTGAGGAAATCTTAGGTGGTAAATTTAGAGGATTGGTAGGTTAGAATTACAAAAGCATGGAAACCAACAAGATGGGTGAAGTAAAGAAGAGCCGCCCTTATAATGGACCTGGCTGAGATTAGAGTGTACTCTTAGATTTTCTTAGCTTTACAACTAAAACAATTTCTACTCTCTATTCATAAATTCAGCACCCAGTTGATATATTATGTACCTGACCATCTTTGAAGAAGTTAGAGTATGGGAAAGTAGTGAGGCACCAGGATGCAATCCTAAAGTTCAGATCTAAAAACATTTCCCATGATGGGGGCAGTAACAGTGACAAGAGGCTTAACACCATCATCCTCCCTTTGATGCCTTCTGGAGGTGTCTCCACGATTTGGTCCCACACCCTTCATCCCCTTCACTGGGTACCACTAAATACACACAATCCAAATTATCTTCAGGGCTACTGGACAGAACCATGCAAGGTCGTCTTTTTGTGCTTTGAATGCCCAAGCCTTTCCTTCCAAGATTTCAGAATAAGTTTTACGGCTGTAGCAAGAGACTAAAGACACACATATATATACTGCCTCCAAGCCTGTTCTTTTTATAGGCTCATTGTAAGTCTGCAGAGACGTAAAACCTAAAATGTTGATGGAAACAGATATGTTTTATTCTATGTACTAAAAGGAAAATTAATGAGACAACTGTTGTTTCTATAGCCAACTTGGGATGGAGAAAGTGACAACCTCCATCTATATCATTGCAACCATGAGGCAAGAAATGAGACTCGGGAACAAAGATGTTTAATTTTAAATTCCTTTGAGAGAAAAATTGCAGTTCTATTTATGAAGCAGCTCTCGTGAGGGCTGTGGAAAAGGATTCCAGAAATAAATACGATTGCTCCTTGAATGACTGTGAGTGTAGGTGCTCACCTGAGATCTAGCTCCTTCTCAGGGTCTGTCCCTAAGTCCTCGATCAGTCAGAGGTGGCACCACGGAAACGATTGGGCCAGGAGACCTGCAGCAAAGTTATCACGTTTGTTGGTTTCGAGCCAGGGTGGAAAGAGGTTGGGCAAACGTCCAGATGGGAGCTTTGTAGGATTAAAGTTCCTTTGGTTGCCTGGGATGGCAGTGAACCATAGCCTGGCAGTCACAAGGTTCTGCAGTAGTGTGAGGATGTGAAGTTTCCTCACACTATGGAAAATTAGCCTTTGACTTCCAACATTGGGACTAAGTGCATGGACTGGTGATAGGAGAGAAGAACAAACTGAAGGGTCTGCAAACCACAGCAGACTGAGCTTCCAGGATAGGGCTTGTGTTCCTACCTCTCTGAGCCCACTGTGGAGTTCAAGTGGCACTACAAAGAATGACTGGAACTGGGAGGAAATGGGAGCAGGGGGGCAACAACGCTGTGGCGGCAGATGTGAAGAAGTGAGTGGGCAGGGGTGGGAGGCTGGGCTTGGGTGATCCCATAGTGGGAGTGGGCCACTGGGGGAATGCTGAGGAGGATGGTGTGCCAGAGACAAATTTAACATGTTTAAACATTTTGCACGAGAACGTCATAGGGTAAGAAGGGGCATCGTTTAGGTGGAGTCATCCATTCATTTATTAACCATGCGCTGTGTCATGGACTCTGCAGACACAGACCACAGACTCTCTGGAGTGTGCTTGCCTTCCTTCCCAGCAAGGACTGTCCCCAGAGACACCCTGGGTGTGGGAAACCCTCCCCTAACACTTTCAAACAACAGACGGGGCTGTGGGTCTTTGTCTGAGGGCTGGAATACGTCCCTTCCTGAGTCCCTCCCACCCACCAAGCCACAGGCTCTCCCCCTGCAGTGAGAGAACATCTGTGCCCTGCGACAAAGGCCAGAACTGAACTGATTAATTTACTAATCCTCTAAAATCAGCTCCAGCTCCCAGAGTGAGAAACCAAAAAATAATGAATTCCCCCGCCCCCCCTTTTTCTTAATGGCAGCATAAAGAGAAGGAAAAAAATGCCCTGAGCACACTAAATTTGTCCTCATCTTCCTGGGGGCTCTTGTACCAAACTTCTCTAAATGCTTTGATGCACTTTTGAATTCCACCTGCCATCAGCGTAGGGATCGCCAAACTGGCTTCTCCTTCCTCTGAACACCCGCTGGGACATGACGCAGGCAGTTTAAAAATCCTCCACGGGCCCAAGTCAAAGCCTGCATCTGGTTAGAGCGTTGATAATGACATTGTGAACCACAGTGACATTCACCATGCTAATGGCTGCCGTGTCAGGCTCTGCAGGATGTGCTGAGTTATTGGGGCATTTCCCCCAAGAATAGCCCAATTTAATAAAAATAAATAAATAAATCTATAAAATGCAAAATAATTCAATGCAAAATTGCTGCCACCACTGGGAACTGGAGAGAGTGCAGCTCCAGAGACAATTTTATAGAATCTCTTGGCATTGTGGAGCTTATTAAAGTCATAGATCATAGAGCTGGAAGCCTGGAGGGAATTTCAGCCATACTTCCTTTACTCTCCCTACCCCCTTAAGTAAGAGAGTCCCTTTAATCTCTATGTAAAAGACTAGATGATAGGAGAGAAGATTGCACAGATGCCGTGACACTGAACTGACCCCCACCAGCCTTGGGCTCTTCCTCACCATCCCTCTGCGGATACCCCAAGCCTTCAGTGTGAGTTTATGTGTTGGTTTCTCTGTCCTCAGTGAGGGTTCCTGTGCTGTAGAAAAACCCTCAGGTATCAGAAAAGCTGCATTAAGTCTTACATCTCCTTCACTTTTCCATCATCTCTTTCCCCATCTAGAGTGAAAACAGTTCCATTCTTTAAACGGTTTTTCCACACCTCCCCTTCTGCTGGTATTCCATTACCTCTGTACTGGGCTTAGAATCAGACAAACGAGATTGAAAGCTAACTTAGCCTTTTGCTGGTTATTTCACCTTGAGCAAATTCCCACTGATCCCTTACCAATGTGCCCCAGAGTCTGGGAAAAACAGTCTCACTTTTTTAATGAAGAGAGAGCCATCCTGGGAATCATGAAGTTCTAGTCTCAAATCTAGATAAACAGGTTGTACAGGCTTCAGAAAATCCCTAAATTCCTCTGACCCTCACCTTCCTCCCTTTTAAGTGGAAATAGATAATACGTATTTCACAGGGTGCTAGGAAGGGTTATAACAGATGATGAAAATGCTTCGCTTCTGTAAAACACTAAAGCCATGCAAGGTATTAGCTTCATTATTATTCTTCCCCATGGTTGAGGTCCCTAATATGGATCCCCGGTAAATCGTCCTTGCACTAGGCAATGACCAGCATAGCACCTCCTTCTCTAAGGATTGCTCTCCTTCGCAGAGTGGGCCTGGAGAATGATATTTCTCTTGCATAATCCTTGCTTCCTAGTCAAAAGTTACTGCACAGGCATAGTCACCTGACCTAAACAAGTCGATCATGTTCTCTCTCCAGGGAGTTTAGAGTTAGGAATCAGAGACTCTTGCTAATTTCTGGTGCTCACTTGAACTTAGGACATATAAATTTGGGAGATGTAGAGTGGTTATATTTGGTTCATGCATAAAGAAGCAGAAAGAGAGAGAAGTGTGCAGCAGCCACGGGCATTCACCTCCTTTCCCATCCAAGATGCAAGCTGTAGAACTATGGATGCTGCAGCAGGAGATGAGCCAATGGGTCCTGCCTGTGCTACAATGGGTGAACGTGAGCCAGTGCTCCCAGATGAGAAAGAAGACTCAGCGCTGGCATCCAGACGAGCCTGAGTCTCCCAGCCGGGCCGTGGTGTTCTTCTGCTGAGTATAAATAATCTCACAGAATGTCAACAGCATCCAAGGCCACTCTGTGGCTAGCATGGACCAAGACAAAAACAAGAACACTCCATAATCATGTCTGACACAGACAAAACGTGAACATTGTCCAGCTATAAAAATGGTCAAACATCCCCAGTCCTGGCTAGTATGAGTGACTGTGTGTCTTTACCAATCCCAGTCTTAGCCTCCGTCTAATCTTCTCCTCCTTCTAGATAAAATAAGCCAATGTATTTCAAGCAGCCTTTAAAATAGTGACAAGTTCTTCCCACAGATGACTCTGGGCACTTTCTAGAATGTCACTGAAAAATATTCAAAGGGTGCAAAGGGAGCCATTTCTGCACACTCTGTGCTCTCCTGCCTTTCTCTTTCTCCATAATAGCCTCACAGCTTAATTGTCTCTAATAAAAAGTCTATTCATATGCCTCAATGCTTCTAAGTAAAACAATAATGGGAGTACTCATGTCCTGCTCCTTGTCAGAAGAGAACAGAGTATAATTTCTCATATTTGAGGAGACCCAATTATCAGGAAAAAGAACAAGATTCTTCTCACTGTTACAATATATTCCCTTTTGTATCTTGAGGAGAAATATAATTCGTGGGTAAAAGTCAATATTGAGCTCTTTTTCTGCGTATCTAAACACCAATACCCCTGCCTTGGCCAAAGAAAGAAAAATCAACATTAAAACAAAGGAAAAACTCAACGGTTGATGTCTTTTACTTTTTCAAATTCAGAAGAATTTTCTAGATTCAGAAACCCTAATTGAAATCTCTTTCCTGTTCAAGTTGCCGTTCATCAATTTTGATGACCATAAACGCTTCCTATTTCAGAGGAAAGCAAACTTTCTCTGATCCCTGGAGCTCAGCAGTGGAATCCCCATTTTTAGCTTATGGGACATTGATACCTTTCCTGACAAAAGGGTTACAGTTTAAGAAGCAGAAGGTGTCCCTTGCTGGTCATCCCTTCTCACTGAGCTCCTAGGGGGGCAGCTGGGCTCTGAGCTCCCAAATCCAAATTAAAAGCTGCGCTTCTTTGTGCTTTGACTTTTGGGCTTCTGAATAAGTTTTCATTTTTTAAAAGTGCTTTCTTGTCAGAAGCAGTGAACATACCTAGTACCTGGATCTTGGATTCTAAATATCATTTCCTGCTATAAGGAATCAAAGCTCATTTTAAAAAAAGACTGATGCAAGGGCTAGAAGTGAAAGCACAAGGTGACACATGAGCCTATGAAATCTTGTACCCAAAACAGGGAAGTGCTCCAAGACTAACGGGTTCACGCCAAAAAAGATGAAGAAACCAGCTTGAAGGGGCCCACGTTGGTCAAATCAAATTAAAAAAAACAAAATCCACGTGTCCATAGTGGTATTCGACACAAAGAAAAGGAGAGAAAGAGGGTTATAGGATGGGGCAGAAAGCCCTCCTTTACAGAAGGATGCTGGCTAATAGAAGTGGAATGAATAATAGAATTAGAAAATTACTATTTTACAATTCTCAGCATGAGCATTGTTTCAGGCAAAGACCATTGACATTAAAATAGAAGATTGTTGGAGAGTGAAATATTTGGCCAGTTCCCAAGTATCAATCCACATTTTAATGACTAATTACAGAAAGGAAAATAGACATTTATGACAGAATGATGTGGTAACTACTACCTTAACTGAGGGATTGAACGTGGCGTCATTTACAGGAGGGCAGCCTGAGAAGACAAGCCTACTGATGGATGCAACACGAAATATAAAGCGGCACCAGGAAGTGTGCTTGTCAAAAATGTTTGCTCCGAATTTAATCAAGCCTCCAGAAGGTGTTTGATTATAGGAAATACACGAGAAATAAGAAAAAGTTAAAGGACACATGGGAAGCAATCAGAAAAATCCAGAGTGTGGGACATTCTATAAGAAAACTGCCTGACTCTTCAAAAACTCAAGGTCATTAAAAAGAATTCTAGATTAAAATAGAGTAAAAACTCATAACAACCAAACATAGTTTATGAAATTTGATTGAATTCTGGTTCAAAAATAAAAAGCTAACAAACATTTTTTGGACAATTGGGAGAATATATATATATTCACATATGACTGGATATATGAGAATTATTGTTAGTTTCCTTACGTATGATAACGGATGACATTGTGATTTTGAGGAAAATGTCCTTATTCTTAGGAAACACATGCCCAAGTTTTGAAGGGTTAAGCGTCACGCTCTTTGCAACTTACTTGTAAAATGGTTCATTAAGAGAGAAGGAGGGGAAGGAGGGAGATTGCGAGAGAAGGAAGCAAGAGCTCTGGCAAAATGTTAAAAATTGTTAGTCTAAGGGGAGGGCCTATGTGGTTTTATCACTTTGTTCTTTCAACTCCTCTATTGCTGCCAGTAGAGTTCTCCAGGAAGCCGACTCTGAGATGGAGATTAGCGTTCAGGAGGTTGATTAGGGAATGTTCTCAGGATTCGTACTGTGAGGGGAAGGAGAGGACACAGGACTGGGCGGAGGAAGAAGTTGGACAGTGTTGCAAATGCAAGGACTCAGCCAGGCTGATCCTGTGGGAGGTTTGGAGCTGGGATGGCCCATCCCAGTTGGTCCCTGTTAGGGTGAGGGAGCAAGGTCGTTATTCCCTCTGCCCCTACTCTGGGTATCAAATACTCATTGAGTGTGGGCTGCCCTGGGAAGGGGGCATGACCTTGACCAAGGCAGTGGTGACGACACCCAGCAGCTTGGAGAATAAACCCTTCAGTTCTGACTGGGGGATCTGGGTAACACAGCACAACACTCAGAAATTTGAAAATTTGCATATTAAAAACTTGGGGGTAGAGATTTAAAAATGTGTTTCTTTGCCCTGAAAACATTTGCCCTGATAACTGGGGGCCTATATTCATTTTATACTTATAAAACACTTTAAGTACAACAATTGATATCCCCATTTTAGAGATGATGCCTGGCTAAGTCAAATAACTAGCCCAAGGTAAGTGGTAAGGGCTGGAATTCAGACCCAAGCTGTCTGACATCAGAAGTGTTGCTTTAAACCACTGCCTTATACCAGCCCTATACACACCTTTCCTCAGAGTTCCTCCTATTCCTGCCTGGTCCAACTGTCTTATTGCCCCAGTTGCATGAGAAGGAGTGGTTCTCTTCCAGTGGCCAGCTCCACTTACAATAATTTCAACTTCCTCCACAGGAATAATTTTCTTCTGCATTCCAAGACTGCTCCCATCTCATTGAATGATGAAGGAACCCAACTGTGCTAGTGTAGCCTCCATGTGTCCCTCACTTCAGAAAGGCCCTTTGCTTAGACCAAGGAGGGAAAGAGTGAGTGGCCAACAGGTTTTAAACTCTGTGTGTCACTGGCACATAATAGGAACATGAGACCTGCTTATCAGATAGTTGAATAAATGAAGCTTTAGTTGGATGAAGTAGGGAACCTTGTATTTTAAAGGAGCCCTACAGTGAAACTTTCTGCTGATCTTTCCTGGACATTTCACAGTTCCATGACAGCTCACTCTTGTGTGTATGCACGTGCGTGTGTGTGTGGTGTGAAATGAGAAGTAGAAAGCTCTCTCCCTCTGTTACAAAAAATTAAGTGGGTCCAAAATCAAGGTCTCTTGAGCCTCAAAGTGTTAATAATTCAGGAGGGTAGCTTGTTCTGTCCAAACACATGTCATTTTTTCTCCCCAGTGTGCCCACATGTCTCCAGAACAACCAGACTGGGACACATTTCCAGGCAGCCACATAGAACCACCACTCACTTCCCTCTGACCCTCGGGGTTATCACATAGTCTGGTTGGTCACTCCTGATTCCTTTCCTTCTGGTGACTCCTCTCTCCAGGATCCAATTATTACTTTTAAACTTAAGATCCAGGAGAATCCACCCACACATATGTGGTTTCCCAAACAATCTATGTCTGAACCCCAATTGTAGATATACTTGAGGTTCTTATTTTCATTTCTCCCCCAAAGGACTCTATTTCTCGTATGTATTAGTACATGCACTGGAGGCAGGAAAAGGGCATCATGGTCATATATGTTGTGTGTGTGTGGATATAAATGTATATATGCACACATATATGTAAACATTTACACTTACATCTATATGTATATGAAATTCCAGACATGTAGAAGGATATGGTTAGCTCTCATACCATCTTTATGAAGTCTTCCAATTCTCCTAAGCAGACTGAGCAGCTCTGCCTCATAGACTCCCTCAGAGCCTAGTTATATTTCCATTATAACTCAAAATTTTAGTGAGATTTATCTGGCTATATGTTTGTCTTCGCCACTAGCCTGAGCACTTCTATGGGCAAGGTGCTTTATGGCTTCTTATTCTTGTATTCTCAGTGCCTGGTACATACTAGGTATACAAAACTGTTGTCTGCATTAATAAAAGAATCAACCTCAGTCAATCAACTGTATTGTTAAGGGATGACTCATTCCAGCAGGACATGTGAGTGTGGTAGAGGGCTCCCGTCTATTTTTACCTCCTACCTACACAAACCCAGCCAGAATCAGTCCTTTCAAAGGCTTTTTGTTCTTTTTAGAATGGACATTCTTGAAATTAAAAGAAAAAGTCCTTCATCTGTTCTCCACAAAGAACAGTGATCCTAAGAACGTTCTAATTGTTTAATGTTAATCAGTAATTTTACTCATGGCTTCATTTTTAAAAATTGCTTTCCTTTATTATCCCTCAAATATATGTGTGTGTGTGTGTGTGTGTGTATCTTTTAATATACTCATTCTGGCTTGTAAGCTCTTCAGAGAGAGGAGTGATCAATGTTTATAATATATTTATATAATTTCAACATCGCTGTATTTAATCATCATTAAATTATAAGTAGCTATAGCTGTCAGCTTAGAAAACTGCTTAGGGAACAGCCATTAGCTAATGAACAAACAGCTCAGAGATCAACTATATGACATTATTTATGGCTGCGTCTCCAAACACCGGCATTGTAATTATTTGGTGGAGTTGGTCTTTGCAGTAATAACAGCTCAATGGTAAATTCTAAAATTGTTTTTTCTGATAGCTTTTAATGTCAGCAATATGTATAAAGATTTTTGCTGCACTTGCAGCCCTTCCCCTCTCCTCTCACCCCTCCAGGACTATGTCACTTTCCCCTAGTGTCTTACTCTGACTGGGGCGCCGTGTTCTCTTGTGGGCTTCTCTCTGTTCCTTGCTCCATGGCACCAGGAGGAGGTCAGAGCAGCTTCAACCTTAGAGAAGATGGGGATCAAAGGAAGTTGATTCCTTAATTGTGTTCGGAGTAAGAGTTATGGGCATAGGGAGGAGCGAGAGATGGATGGAATTAATACTGTTGAGTGCTTATCAAATGCCAGGTATGATGTCAGACATTACCTACGTCATTTCATTTAACCCCCCTAATAACCTTATATATTGTCTACAGTTTACAGAAGAGAAAATGAGGTTCCAGTTTTCAGGGTCACACGATTAGGATGTGGCAGAACCCAAGCCAGCCATCTCTGATTCCTAAGTCCATATTTTTTCCCTGATACCAGACTGGGAACCGGGATTCCACTGATGGCTCAATTCCCACCAGAGGTACAGCCTCAAATAAGGTCACTCAGTGGAACATTTTCAGGGGTTTTTTCCAAATACTTTATTTATTGAAAACAGATAATCACTAATATTTACATAACATCCTGTATTAATAAATCACACAATCTATCTCTCTCTTTTTTTCTTTAAATAGTTTTTTTTTTCAGAGAAAGATTTGCCCTGGGCTAACATCTGTTTGCAATCTTCCCTTTTTTTCTTTTCCTCCTCCCCAAAGCCCCAGTGCATGGTTGTACATCCTAGTTGTAAGTCGTTCTAGTTCGTCTGTGTGGGCTGCTGCCACAGCATGGCAACCGACAGATGAGTAGTGTGGTTCCGTGACTGGGAAGCGAACCTGGGCCGACGAAGCAGGGAGAGCTGAACTTTAACCACTAGGCCATCAGGGCTGGCTGTATATCTCTTTCCACACTGGAAGAAAGTGGACTATCACATCTCCCAGTAGGATAGCTCTGTTAGCTCTCCTTTAGCTTAAATTTGGTGGAGAATAATATCTTTCCTTAACCCCATCCCTGGCCAAAGTCTTAGCTGGGAATCACTTGGTTGCAAGTTAAAGAAAAAAGAATCATCCTCACTCAAACTTGTCCAGACAAAAAGAACTTATTAGAAGGAGACAGAGGTGTCTTGGAGAACCTAAGATCAGAAAGTATGGTCAGTCCTCATAAGGGACTGGTACCAGGAATTGAAGAGTCAATAGGAAGTAAAGAAAGACTCTCTCTTGTTCTCTCTTTCTTCCCTCACTCTCTCTACACATCTGCTTCATTCTTTGCCCTCTCCATACATTTGACCTTCTCTGTTTGGGCAAGTACTTGGCTCATATAAGTGCCCCCACTTCATCTGTACATCACTTCTCAGTTCAAGCACCTCACAGAGTCCTCACCGTGTCTCTAGGTCCCAATTCTAAAATCTCAGAAGACGAATTGGATTATCCCAGCATGAATCACACCTTCACCACAATTCCATCAGTGGTGACCGTAAAGACAGGTGACTTGCCTCATTGATCTCTGCTCTCTGAGAAAGAGTAATGGGCAGGTTCTGAACAGGGTGTGGGAACAGGGAAGGCATTATTAAAAGAGGAAATAATTGGACGTCTGGTATAGCATGAAATATAGCACAGCCTATGAGTATCATCAGTGATAACTGAAGAGCCCAGACACCAGAGGGAAGCAAGAAGAGGCTCCCCTGCTAACAGCTGCTAACAATGAAATAACTGTGGAGAGAAATTATTGGGGCTATGGTGCTTTAATCCAAAGTTACATTTCTTGCCTCTTTGACTCTTTGATTTCCTCTCTTCTTCTCAAAATTTGACCTACTGTGTAATAAAAAAATCCTGGAAACAGCCTGAATGTCTATCATTATGGAAACAGTGGATCAAATTCTTGAGCAGTCATTCTATAAAACCCCGTGTTTCTATTAAAGGAATGAATTGTGTTAATATGCATTAAGCTGAGAAAATATTCAAGATTTTATTAAACTAAAAAACATTGCAGAATAATGCATACAATATCTTATTTTGTAAAAATATATATATACATGTAACAACAACAAAGCAAAGTTTTAGACAGCCATCTATGCGTACACATGTCTAGGTGAGTAAGGATGTACCACACTGTTAACAGTAATTACTTGAGGGTTGAGGGAAGTGGGATTAGGGAGTGGAAAGTGTGGACAATTAACGTCTTCTTTATATACCTCTGAATGACTTAACTAATTAGAAAACCCATATGTTATATTTGTAATTTGTTAAGTTTATAAATAAAATAAAGTAGAAAGGTTTTAAAAATTCTATATTTAAAAGCCCGTCTCAGCTACCATTCTGGCCTTTTCTGATCCCCACACACACATGGTCTCTGTGTGAATTCCCATAGAATGTGAACTTCTCTTATGATTCTGATATTCTGCCTGGAAGGATACATGTTGACTTTCTTTTTCTTGTACTTACACTCTAACTCCATCAGGGAGTCATTTTTTGACTCCCCAACAACAACGTCTAAAATGGTGTCTTACACAGAAGAGGTACCTCTTAAATCTTTACTGAATAGGAGTAACTCAATACTCAGCAATTCTTCCAACATGTCCTACATGTTGTCTTCAAAAAGATAGATTCTCTCTAAGAATTTGCCTTGGTCTGTAAATGCAGCAATCCCTAATTCTAATATAATGCCGTGTTATTTTCTAGCCATTTCAAGGTAATTTATATCTTGGTTCATAATTTGAGGGGAAATCAAATGAGTAATTTTTTTTTTAATATTGTGAGCTGACAACTCAGTGAACTCCAAGCCGTCATATGTTTTTAAAATTAATTTGGGGCACCCCAGCTGACCTTGGCAGGCACAGTCCAGCAAGTCCAGGGCTTGAAAAACCAGAGCAGTGATTAACCCTGTCAGAGATGCAATGGCTGATGTCAAGCTCTTCCAAATTACACCCATGCTTGACCTGCTATTCTCCTTCTGAATGCACCTCATTACTGAGAAGCCATCATTCAAGGGACATATACTTAAAACATTTAATAAATCTGTGATCAAAATCCAGGACCATAATTAAAGCTTTGATGAAAGAGAGAGAGAATGGGAGCAGAACCAAGGTAGAACAGAGAACAAAGAGAAGAGCAGTTGGGGAAGGTGTTTGTGTGGAGTCTGTGGTCATAAATTCCGAGGCTTTCAGTTTCCTTTGGACCGTGATTTCACTTGGATCTGATGACAGTAAATTTATAAGGAGCTAACGACCAGTCTCAATGGACATTTCCAGGAGTTGGAATTCAATTCCAATGCTGGCAATTGAAACTGACCTTGAATTTACCCACTGCCATACAGCAAGAATAATTTGTCTCAGCAATATAGACTTAATAAATAAAACATCATACCTCTAAAAATTACTAGAGTAGAAAAGACTTGCGGGAGGGATGGGATAATGTATACCAAATAGGGGGAATAGCTGGATCACATAGCAGGGGTGGCAAGATGTGATGAGAAAACAACGGAACGAGGTCAAGAGAACTGTTTCTGTCTCTGCCACTAAAATCCCTGTGACCTTGAACATATCATTTCACCTCTTAAAAGTCTCAGATTCCTCATTTAAAAAATCACAGGAATATAATTTGTTTCTGAAGCTACAATGTGCAAAAGAATCGCCTGGGAATCTTGTTAAGATACAGATTCCGATTTAGGAGGTCTGGGGTAAGACTGGAGATTTTGCATCTCACAAGCTCCTGAGTGACCCACAGACCACACCTTGAGGAGCAAGGAATTCGGCGATCTCCAGATTCCCTTCCAGCTCTAAAATTCTGATTCCTAAATCGGAATCTCTACCTTCTCATGTAAACCCCTCTGAGTCTCCCCTTCCCTGGCCCAGGCTGGCCTCTGTCTTCAGAGGTTCAGTCAGTCCTTCCCAATTTAATGTTGCTGCAATTCACGTGATTACTTGGGATTCTCCTGCCCAACCAAATGGAGAAGAATGGAAATTGAACAACCTGTTTTTTCCCATCTTCTAAGCTCAGAGGTAAGCACATAGCCCTTGGTTGCTTTGAAATTTCTTAAAATTTCAAAAAGAAATTTCACTGTTCATCACTTGGAAAACAAATAAGGAGAGGTTACAAAAGCTTCAGCAAACTTGTTAAGATTCTAGACATTTTCTTTCACGGCTTTTTCATATATGTATCTCTCTCTCTCTCTCTCTCTCTCTCTCTCTTTCTCTCTCTCTCTCTCTCTCTATATATATAACACAGATACTGTTTTATCAAAATGGGAATTGCAGTGAATATATAGGTTTGTACTCACTACAAAATTATATTTTCTCAATTCATGACAAATTATCTGAAATGGTAATTTTAACTGCTTCATAATACTCCATCTTAAGATTGTCCATTATTTATTGAGCAATTGTTGGACATTTTTTGTTGCAATTTTAAACAATACTAGGATAAACATCCTTATTGCTTTTATAACTACCATTTCTTAAATACTTACTGTGCCAGACACTATGCTAAATGCTTTACATGCCTCATCTCGTTTAATCCTCACAACTATCTCTCAATAGGATTTCCATTCAATTGAGAAGGAAACTGAGACATGGGAAAGTCAGAGGACCTACCCAGAATCTCACAATTAGTCCACGGCAGAGGTGGAATCCCACTAAGGCCTATCCGACTCCAAAGCCAACCTCTCAACCGCCGTGTGACATTTCCTTGTACACAAATCCCCAGGTCCCTCTCTGATTATTTCATTAGGATAGCTTCTTTGTTTCTGTGAATTTTTTAAAATTTAATTATAAAAGTGATGCAAGTTCATTGAAACAACTAAAGCAGTGCATGGATGTAAAAGAAAAATCTATATTCTCTTTTCTTTCCTGTCTATGATTTCTTGAGGTGTATTTTCTTTCTATGTGTTTTCTATGCTAAAATGGCACACAGAAAGGCGGGAATCATGTGTTTTTCACCGTTACGTCTCCAGTGCCTAGCGCAGAGCTAGCGAGGCCTTAAAAAATATTTGTTGAAAGAATAAATGAATAATTGAATAAGTTTATATTTTTAATAAAAATGGAGTCTTACCATATATGTTTCTCTGAAGTTATTTTCCCTTAATAAATCTCAAACAGCTTTCCAGGACAAAAATATAGATCTAATTCTTTTTAAAATAACTGTGTAAATTACATAATGTGGATACGTCATAATTTATTGAGTCATTTCACATAGATGAACATGTATGTTTGTAGATTTGAGGAGTTACTGTTGATGCTGTGGTAAATAAATATCCACATGAACATTTATATGCTGATGCTTTTATTTCTTTAGGGTAGTTTCTATGATTAAAGATTACTGGTTCAAAAAGGATATATATTTTAATATTTAATATCTAATTCCAGGGAATTTTACTAAAATTCCGGGCCAATTCACCTTCAGACAAGCAGTATATAAAAGTGCCCACATTCCCACACACTTACCACCTGATCAAACCTCTACATTTTTACCAGTCTGGTGGGTAAAAAAAATCTAGGCTTTTTGACGTGCGTTTTCTTCATTATTAGTGAGGTTGAACGCCTTTTTAAATTTCTTTCTTTTTTCTGAGAATTGTGGGAAACTCGCTCTAAGGAAAGTTGCTGGATTAAAGAATGTGAACATTTTAAAAGTGCTTGACACTCAGCCAAATCGTCTCCCAGAAGGGATGGAATGACTTACCCTCCCACAAGCAGAGCATGAAACCTTGTGTTTCACTAAACTAGGTATTGTAATTCTAGAAAGAAAGTAAAGGCATTTGCCAATTTGAGAGCCTCCATTGATTTACTGGGGCATTTCTCATCATTCTTTCAGAAAGCCAGGTGTCTTTTTTTTTGTCCTTCAGAAAGCTCCTGGTAAGAAGCTCCATCCCCGCAGAGAAAGTCAGGGTGGAGGGAAGGGGCTCCAGCACAGGGGACTTGGAAGGGCAGCCAGGAGCTGTAGCAGGAGGTTAAAGGCATTTCCAAGAGCACGACAGAGCAGGAGAATGACCTCTACTCTGTGTCCAGAAGAACAGAGAAAGCCTGTCCAGTGGGTGAGGGCAAGTTTACACTGGGGTTTGCTGTGGGGCATGGCCAGGGTGCCTTAGGGGTGTAGAGTGGGAGGGATGCACGTTGCTCCGTGGAATGAGCTCAATTTCTCCCGTCAAATTCTAGGAAGAGTTGTGCACAATCCAACTGAACAGAATTTAATTCAAATGAACAAATACTCTTCAACATTTGCTGTAAGCAAAGCCTTGACCTAGGAAACAGATTCCTGCTCTCTGAACCACATCATCAAGTGGAGTACGTATAGAGGCTGTTCATAAAAATCCTAAAACACAGTAAGATGTGAGCTGTTTGAGAGGCACGTGGAGCTCTGGTGAGTTGAAACAGAGAGAGATTACATCCAGACAGCAGGATCAGAGAAAGCTTTCTGGTCAGCGGTCAGGAGGCTAGAGGGGTGCCTCACTCCTAAAGAAGGTGTTATGTTTGCCCGCCCCCCCTTTCAGGCAGCAATTTGGAAGCCCTCTCAATCCACATGTGGCCGTCACAGATCCGTGCATCCCTCACATTCACAGATCCATGCACCCCTCACATTCACGGATCCATGCACCCCTCACATTCACGGATCCATGCACCCCTCACATTCACGGATCCATGCACCCCTCACATTCACGGATCCATGCACCCCTCACATTCACGGATCCATGCACCCCTCACATTCACGGATCCATGCACCCCTCACATTCACGGATCCATGCACCCCTCACATTCACGGATCCATGCACCCCTCACATTCACGGATCCATGCATCCCTCACATTCACGGATCCATGCACCCCTCACATTCACGGATCCATGCACCCCTCACATGGGTCCTAGCTCTACAGGCTGATCAGAGTCAAGTAGGGATCTAGCCCATCCCTCTTCTCCATACTGAAGTTCAAATTAAGAGCACCTGGTGTCCCCAGCTAGGTCAAGCTGGGATTCAGTGTGGCGATTTAAGAAAAACAGCTGGTTGGTGACCTCTCTGGGTCTAGATAAGCCAGGCCTTTGTTTTTTTTTGCTGAAGAAAGGGGAAAGGGATTTCATGCAGGAGAGGATAAGTGAAAGAGAAAAGGAGGAAGGAATGGGTGGTTTGGTTGTGACATGGTTCCTGTTCCCTATGGATCTCTGGGGTCCAGAGGGATTGATCTTGAGGCCCCCGGGAGTGAGGCATTCCAAACTGAAGCTGAAGGATCTGCTGTTCTGAGAGGCCATGGCTCTCTGGACTAAGGCAGGATGGTCTCAGATGAGATGAGTGCTTCAGGGCTGAGAAGTCCAGCTCTCCTCGCTGGCCCCTCTGCTGCTGAGTCCTTAACCTGAGGGCAGCTTTGCTGCTCTGACACCCCAGGGCAGTGAGTGCCAAAGGAGGCTATTTCTGAGAGAGTTGTCCTCATGAAAAGCATTAGTGACAGCAGTTGGACTATGCCCCCACCCCCAAACCACAAGAACTGGGAATGCCAGGAAGACTGGAAGAGGGAGGGTGTGGAGGTCCCGCATGCTGCAGCTGGAGCTAAAACCCATCAGGATTTGGGCATTAGTGTCAGTGCAAACTCATTTGTACCTCTGCTTTCCTGAGGCCTGGAAACAACTGAGTTACACAAGGAATGGTATGTGAAACCCTCCCTAGAGTGGAATAAAGTCAACAAGTGCCATTGCCTTTGGAGAAAATAGACTCGAAACTTATTCCTGAATTAGGACACCCAGTCACTTCAGATGAAGCCTTTCAGCCCAAATCAAAGAGCATCTTGGAATCCCGCATCCTGTCTTGATGTGCTGCTCACCAGGTTCTGTGAAAATCCCAAAATTCGACTCTGGCTTCTTTGGTGAGAACTTCAAGGGAGGTCAGAGATGTTTTCCTTGAATTAAATTCCCAAACATAGTGTTTATTATCAGTTATATATTGGACTCTGAACACGGTAGATGTTTAATACTTATTAATTTGGTTTAATTTAATTTGTTAATCTAGTGCACATATTTTATTTTTTTAAATTGTATTAAGCCCTGAAGTTTGCATTCACTATACCCATGAGGACCAGTGACATCCTCTCTCCCTAAACACTTTTCTTTCTACCTCTCCAGCTATTGAACCATTAAGGGAACCTCTTGCCCGTTTACCTGCAGTGAGGCAGCACAACCCTCCCACAAAGGCTTATGGGAAATGCAGCAGGAAGGAGAGGTAAACGTAGGACACTTCCTTTGGGTGTCAGGCTTCATTTTCATAAGTGCCCCTCCTCCCTTCTTCCTTTCCCTCTTCCTCTACACTCCCTTCTAACGAGAAGAAATGGAAACCCTTTACTTTCCTAGGGTTTCTCCTCGTAATTTCTCATTTGGTAAACGCTATATTTTTACTTCGCGCCTGCAAAGACAAACTAAATCCAAGACAAAATTAACACAAGTTGTTTATTCATGAACTTGCAGCAAGGGAATCCATCTGCCATCACTTTCATTTCAGCAGGGGTTCAAAGGTGTTAGAAAAGAGAGCAAGTTTTATAGAGCAAAAAGAAATACTGATGCAAGATTCTGATTGCCAGGCTTTCTGCTAAGGTGGGATGTGGAACTGGGGAAGATTTTCTTTTTTTTTTCTTTTATTTTTTGCTGAGGAAGTTTAGCCCCAAGATCTGCACCAGTCTTCCTCTATGATTTTGTACATGGGACACCTCCACAGCACGGTGGTAAGTGGAGTGGGTCCGTGCCCAGGATCCAAACCTGTGAACCCAGCTGCCACAGCCAAGTATAGAACTTTAACCACTTGGCCACAAGGCCGGGCCCTAGGAGAGATTTTCTAACTGGTCTTCCAGTACATTCAGCAGACTTGGTCAGCTGCGAAGGGACAAGCAAGCAGTTTGGGGACATTTCAAAAGACGAAGCATTGTTCAGTGTCATGGTGAAGGATTTTCTGTGGCCAGCCATTTCCTGGAACAAGTTGGGGCTGATGGGTGCTCTTTTATGGTCCTTATGAGAAACTGACCACCATGGCAGGAGGTTTCTCACATGAAAAGCTAGTAACAGTAGAATAACTTTTTAAAAATGTTTTGCTGGAAGATAATTAACATCTCGATTATAAACTAGAGCTAGCAAAAATTGGGAAATGTATTCATTAAAAAGAGTTTATACTTCCTGTTAAATGTCCCACCCCACTTGGCTATGTAAAGTCTAGCCTTTATCAGAAAGTCCCTCCCACCTTTTGGGTGGCATGGAGAAGGCAAACACGGCCCCTCCAGTCCTCCCTGCTTGTCTAGTGCAGTTCAGGCTCTGGAATGCTGTGCCTCACTCCCTCTGGGCGTCTATCTGCTCTCCTCCTGCACCTGGAAATTCGCTTCTCTCTGGCCTCAGTTACTCTCACTTTTACCCCCTCATCCTTTGCTTAGGCTCGTTTCCTCACAGGGATAGTGCAGAATCAGCTGCAACTCTTTGAAAAGCTTGACTAAAAGTCAGGGATGGCAGTAGGAAAAGATAAAACAGACTATTGTAGTGATGTTCAGAGCTGGCAGGCCTGGGAGACCCTATGGAGGCTCTTCCTTGATCCCAGATGACCGTCATCTGGAAGGATCATCTCCCTTCTCTCCAGGAGAAATCACCTCCTACAGCAGGCCTCTGAAGAAATGCCCAAGACCAACCATCATAAGCCTCCCCACCTCCTCAGAGGAAGAAGTGCCCCCTTGTAATCCCTGCCACCTCTACTGTCTTGATTTCCTGCCCAGGATTGACCTTGACCTCAACCAAAAAAAAGATGTGAGTTGTGATGCTCATTCCTCTCAGGGAAAACTCCACCTCTACTCTAAGGGGTATGGTCTTACCCTCTGGCTTCCATCCACACAATTAAATTATTTCAGAACCCAGCAGTTCAGCCTCAGTACATCCCAGGCTCATCAGTCTGAAGAAAGACCAAGGGTTTGTCCGCAGCCAGGGTACCACACTATAGGAGCTATAATGTGCAAGGCTCTCTATACACATTATTTTGAATCCTGCTGGTAGTACTCCAAGGTAGCTGGTGTTAACCCCATTTTGCAGATGAGTAAACCGAGGCCCAAAGAGCTGAAGCAACAAGCCAAGCTCACTCTGTTGGAAAGCAGTGGAGCCAGAATTAAACCCAATTCTTTCTGTTTCTAAAGACTCTGTTCTTTTCACACAGCTAAGGGCAATGCCACAGGTGATTTAAAATAGCTGTTGTCTCTCCCCTCTGGTTATCTGCCAGATGCTTTGCTGTCTGAGTCCTTTTGCAGTGGATTCTACAGTAACGCTTCTCCCCTTTTAGCAATATCTATCTCCTTCTCCCTAGTATGAATTTTCAGAGTCAGAAGCCTTCTTCTCTCCTCTCCCTCGTCCTCCCCCTTTAATCCTCTTTCCCTCTACTCTCCCTTGTTCTCCTTCATCTCCTAAATTTAGAACTATGGTTGTGTCTTCCAGTCCCTGTACAAACCTTACTTATGAGAAGTGACTGGCGATATGATTAAGAGGTGAGTCCCTTGTCTTTTACTGAGAGCACTTTCGCTTTCCAAAGAGACCATTGTGGCTGTCACGGATCCCAGATCTCTGGTACAGCTTCATTTCTTTTAAAAAGGTCAGAGTTCAAGGGCTGCGTCCATATAAACACTGAAACTGTGAGCACAAGTTACAGGTCCTTGGAGAAGAAAAGTTGCCTAATTGGGTGGCCGGCTTCCAAAATTCTCCTTGGTAATCCCTCTTCATGACTGTTTCTCTTTTACAAAATAGTTTCCAGAAGAGTTTGGAATTTGCCTTCCGAGGTGTCAGAGCACCTATCACAAAACACACTCCACCAGCAAAATTATCTGAAACAAATTACTCCTGGAAGCAGCAAGAGAAGGGCTTTTATCCAAACGTGGGGAATGTGCTTACTAATGGTGGCCCTTTAAAGCACTGCAGGAGAATAATAGCTTTACACATGTAGCAGAGGTGTTTTTTTTCCTTTTTAAATCAACTCAAAGACTGCTTGTACAAGCAAAATAAAGCAAAGAACTGAAAAAGAAAATTGTCTGGGTAACTCAGGTTAAAAAACCTACTATGGAAACAGAAAAGGAGTGCCACAGACTCTGCTGGACTGGCTCTCAATACACATCACATTCTAGGATGAGAGCTCAGGTTTCCTCTATCCTATTAAATTGGGCAAATCACTTAACTCTTCAGTGTCCTGCATAACTCTTCCCTTCGCTCTGCCTATACAGACATCATTTATAACCGGGTGGTGCAAAGAAAGGCTGGTAAATTTCCTGAAAGGAAAGCCTGCTCCTCCTCCCAGGGTTTGCAAGCCCTGCTCCAGTGATTCTTTCTTTGACATCCTGGTTAGAGACTGAAGAGAGAGGGTTTCCATCTTGATTTCCAGAGTGTTTGTCACTGATTTGGACCCATTGTTGACCTGATTTCTTTTGCTTCAAGTTGTGACCCTGAAAGCTTTAGAAATGAGGAAGCAAGGAAGGACATACTTGGAGAAAGGAAGGGAGTTAGGTGCTTTGTAGGGATTATTATCCTTGATTCTCTGCATATTAGCTCTAGCCCAATGGGTGACTTTTGGTTTTATACTAAAGTATTTGTATATTCCTTAGCGATAAAGAAACTTATCCATTTGCCCAGCTACCCTCCAGTCTTCCTTCAAGATTTTTACATTTGCAGAGACAAGTCTTAGTTGCGACAATATACGCCTAGGAGGAAAACCAATGCCTGAATTGTAAGACATTCCCTCCATAAAGCCAAGTAGAACCAATTCTAATTGAAGTCAGTAGAAATGAAATTCCACCTCTAATAACTGATCCCTAACTAATTGGAGACATCAACAAAGTTGCCAGCTATAAGGTTAACTCACAAAAAATCAATAGCATTTTTCTAGAGCAGCAAAATTCAACTACAAAGTACAATCAGAAGTTAGATAGCATTCACTACAGTAACAAAAGTTATAAAATATATAGTACTTAACAAAGAATGTCTAAAACCTCTACATTCTGTTAAAGGATATAAAAAAATTCTGATTGAGAGATATTTCATCTCTTGGTTGAGACAACTTAATTTTATAAAAATGGCCAATTCTTGCCAAAGTTAATCTATAAATTTAATACAATACCAATCAAAATTCCAGCTAGATTTTTTTTGAGGAATGTGATAAAGTTATTTTTAAATGCATATGGAATTATGTCAGAAAATGGTGGATTAGGAGGTCCCAGCCTTCACCCCCCGCAACAAAAACAAGTTAACAACTACCTACCAATGAAAATTGCCCTGGGGGAGCTCTGGAGTACATTTAAGAAGCTAGAGCAACACCTGGCAGATTCTGCCATTAAGGACCTCTATAGTGTTTGCTGATGCTGACTCCAGCTGATGGAGCTGCTCAGAGTCCAGGCCACTGCATCCTCTGGTGTAGGAGCATGCCACCCCCCTCCCACCGCACACACACACAAGGCAAGAATGCCCACTCTTACCACTTCTGTTCAAGCTTTAAAAACAAGGAGATCTTGCCATTTGTGACAGCACGTGTCAACCTGGAGGGCGTTATGCTAAGCGAAATAAGCCAGACAAAGAAAGACAACTACTGTGTGATCTCACTTATATGTGGAATCTAAAATAATCAAACTCATAGAAACAGAGTAGAATGGTGATTACCAGGGGCTGGATGAAGAGGGAGTGGGGAGATGTTGGTTAAGAGGTGCCAATTTTCAGTTATGCAAGATGAATAAGTTTTACTGTACAGCAATATGAATATAGTTAACCATACTGTACTGTGTACTTGAAATCTTCTAAGAGGCTAGATCTTGTGTTCTTATCATACACACGCACAAATGAAAACGGTAACATGTGAGGTGATGAATACGTTAATTAGCTTGATTGTGGCAATTATTTCACAATGTATATGTATATCAAAACATCAAGTTGTATACCTTAAATATATATAATTTTTATTTGTCAATTATACCTCAATAAAGATGGGTAAAAAAATGCATGTGGAAGAATATATGCTTCCATAAATAGCTAAGTCAACTTGGATAAAAAGGCGATCAAAGAGAAGAAAGAGAGCTTGTCCTGTTAGCTATGATCATGTTACAAGTCCTGGCAACAAAAATAGTATGATCCTGGTGCAAAAACAAATAGACTAATAAAATAAATTAAAGTGCTCAGAGGGGACTCATGTATTTATGGGAACCTAATAAAATGATAAAGGTGGTACCACAAAACAATGGAACTGACAAAAACCAATTAGTAGATGGCAATGGGAAAGAAGTATTTAGGGGGTAGAGGTGAGGGGAGACGGTCCGCAGATAAAAACCGAAGGGAAAAGGAAAAACTATGAATGTTATCACATTTGTGGTTTTTGTGCCATCTACGTAAAATGATTTTTATTATTTTACATTTTTAAAATGTATTTTAAAATAATTATTTTTAAAAAGCATGTGTCGTTATTTTTAAGAAGTCATTATTTTTAAAAAGTATGTGACAATTCTTTGAGGAGGATGAAATGTTGAGCCGTCCTTATGATGTCTGTGATGGGAAGGAACGACCGCGGTGGGACCGGCGGCTCTTAGGAGTGTGGATGTAGGACAAAAGCACAAATATGACCAGCACACGCTGCTGTCCCGGGCTTCTGGCTAGGATACAAGTTAAGGAAGCCAGTGTGATGGTCCCACTTCCCAACTGGGGACTGCCCAGAACAGGAAGAGTGAATTCAAAGGGCAAGAGGAGGGCTGAAAGGTGGGGAGAAACCAGGACCCCGGGTTCATTGGCATATGCTAATGGCATATGCGAGTGGGTGGAGCAGGCCCAAAGGCACTGGGTCCTGTGGGTCCTCCCAGTTCCAATTTTGTCTTAGGCATTGTTTTTAAATAGGGCTTCTGGGATCAGCCATTTTAGCCAAATTGGTTGGTCAGTGTGTTCAAATAAATGAGAATGAGTGATCTTTTGTCCTTGAGTTGACCAAACCCCCAGATGTTTGGGCCCAGCCTCTGATGCCTTAAATTACTTTGCACAGACCCAGTCCATTCTGGCAGAAAGGAAGGGCCAGTGTGCCAGCTGAAGGCCTTCTCCCTCGGCAGCCCCTGACGCTCCGTCCCCTCGGCAGGTGGAGGGTTCCGTCTCCTTCTTGCCACAGATACAGTACTACTGCTTCAAATTCCGAGCACTGCCGGCTTTGCTGCGCTAAAGTGTTGTTAGATTAAAAATTCCTTGAAATAAGTTGGTCATCAGTTACAACTATTGCAACCATTTCCAGGATGAGATGCCTTTTTTTTTTTTTTTAAAGGAATGTGTTTTTGGAACAGGATTTTCACTCATTAGGAGGGCAGTTTTCTCCTTTTTTTAAAAAAAAAATTTTGAATTGTCTGACTAATTTCCTCCACTTTCTTTATCAGTTTGCCAACAGAGGCCAAGGCTAGGCCTTTCCAAAGTGACTGCTCGTAAAGTATGATGTTTCATGTGACCCCAAAAGTCTCCTTTGCCCTTTCTGGAGGCAGTGTGATGTAATAAAAAGCACATGGCCTTTGGAATCGGACAGGCTCTGGGTCCTGCCTGCCTCTGGCTCTCTCCAACTGATCTAGGGTAAACCATTTGACCTCTCGGTTCCTCAGCTTACTCTTCTAGAAAATGGGGAAATAATGTCTACCCCATGGTGTTATTGCAAGGATTAAATGACATAATGAAGATGAAAGTGCTTGGTGCCTGGTATATATGAAGTGCTCAAAGATAATTCTTGGTTGGTTTTTTTGTTTATACTGTATTAGGTGGTGCTGGGTAAGATGTCAAAGTTAAATCAAGTTCCACTAAGAGCCTATAATCAGGGGAAATTGGGCCAACTGGCCAGTCTGGAAAATTCTCTTTTAGATAAAAGAGCAAATATTTGAAATACAAGCAGTTTTGTTCATTTGTTTGTTTGTTGTTGTAGGTTTGTTTGGTTGATTTCTGTTAAACTGAAGGTGGAACTTGAGTGAGCACATTGAGATACTGGGGCCACGCCTTGCCCCAAATTTATGTGCTGGGTGGTAAATGGTGGTACAGTTCTAATTCTGTGAGCCAGCCCATCAGACAGTGGCAGGAGAAGGCACAGGCTTCCCCCAATTAGTAGTTTCCACAAAGCTGCCATTGGAAGCACCCAGCACCTTCCTCCGCAGCCCACGTTTAGGAAGCAGTGATTTCACTGGCCAAAAGAAGGTGCCTAAAAATCATGTTTCCTCCCCTGAGCCCCAAATACATTCTTTCCAGAAAATCAAGAGAGCTAAACTGTTCCTCTTCTACTTCTTTAAATATAGAAGTTTCCGACTATCTCTGCTGGGTCTGCATATGCACTCGGAGATTATTTTGACCATCTAAAAGCACTTTCAAGTGCCTCTCTCTGCTGTGGGCTAGTCACATTGTCCATGGCCAATTAGCAAGCCTCAGAACAATCCTTCATTAGCTGTAGGAAAAACTGGCCAGGATTGCCATGGCTTCGTTGGGCGGCGGAGATCTGACATGTGCGGAGAGAGCCTTTGGACCTTCTCACCAGTCTTCTGGTTGGTTCTCTCAGGCCCCTTGAGTGAATTTTGGCCAGCCAGACATAGCCCGTGCTGGGTGCTTTTATAAGCTGAGATCTTTCTTGATTCCATGCCCTAGATGGTAGGCCTCGCCCACTACATTAAACATCTTTGCCTTGTTTCCAGAACTCATTTTGCTCTCTCTCATCTCTTGGATCTTTACACGTGTTCTACCCTCTTCCTGAAATACTTTTCCCAAAATCTTTCCTTCACTTCTCTTCTTCACCTAGGAAAACCCCATTTGTCCTTTAAGTCTTGGCTTGGACATCCCATCATCTAGGAAGAGTTTCCTCTCCACTCCCCACCAGCAGGTCAGGGTTAGGCGATCTTCCTCTGGGTTCCAGAATACCCTGTACTTCCTCTGTCCGGGCACTCTGCAGCACACAGTAACTGCATGCTCATGTGTCTACGTAGCCCACAAGCCCATGAGCCTGGGCAGTCAGGGCCATATCTTTGTTGCTCCCATGAAATTCTCAGCACTCACTCAGTGCTCAATTCATACAAGTGCTCACTGACATGGGCCAAGTTTTGTTCACTCTGAGAACAGATATTTCCAACTTATTTTGAGTCTCTTCCAACCCAAAAGCTTGGCCCTTGAAAATGGACTGACATCTTAAAATAAGGAAAAGACCAAAGAAAAAAGAAAACAAAAGATAATGCGGGAAGATTTCTAGTCTACTCCATTTCTTAGTAGCTTTAGGCATATAATTTCATATCCCCAAACCCCAGGGTCTTTGTTTGTTAAATGGGAATAATGATGCCTTACAATTTTGAAGATAATGAAGCTCTTTTGAGTTTCTTTAAGATAGAAGATTTGATTCCATAAACATGTCTTATTATCAGTAGGAAGGAGAAGGAATAGTTGGGGACAAGTCTGAGGAGGGGAAACAACCCCAACCTGGTTCTTTTATGTCGTAGTGTTTCTGATGCTTTGTAAACGTGTGAAGGATAACAATTAACTTACAAATTTTGCAATCTGTTTTTCTCTAAGCAGGTAACGGTCTGAAATTAAGTTCATATCTTTTGGACTGGGACATCACTCCTTATTGGCAAGGAGTTTGGGACAAGAGGAGAACTTTGGGCTGGGACTAAAAAGGCAAAAACCATCTCAGACCCAAAGCAGATTCTGACACGTGATATTTGGATGATTCTCAGGAAAACAGGTTAGAGATCCGTGGATTGCATTCCTGATGAATTATGTAGGTTTTGAAATTAAGGGGAAAAATTCTCTAGGCAAAATGTGTTTTGCATTTGGTTGAACTGAAACTATGTAAAGAGTCCTAAAAATTGGTTATTCTGAAAGCAGCTGCCTCTCCTCCTGTCCCTATTTAAAACTTCTGGTTTTTCAAATTTTGTGAAAAAAGTATGAAGTTTTGAATGACGAAATCCTAGATTCAAATGATCTCCAAAAAATAAGCTATTGGTCAAGTTATTTAAGTATTGTAAACCTGAGTGAGCTCATTTGCAAAAAGACAATGATGGGCCAAAGACCTTAACAGGTAACTCACCAAAAAAGATACACAGATGGCAAATAAACATGAAAAGATGTTCAATATCATATGTCCTCAGGGAAATGCAATTTAAAACAAGAACGAAATATACCACACACCTGTTAGAATGGCTAAAATCTAAAACACTGACAGCATCAAATGCTGACAAAGATATGGAACAACAAGAACTCTCATTTACCACACACGGGAATGCAAAATGGTAAAGCCATGTTGGAAGACAGTTTGGCAAATTCTTACAAAACTAAACACACTCTTACCATGCGATCCAGCAATTCCTCTACCTGATATTTACCCAAAGGATTTGAAAAAGTATGTCCACACAAAAACCTGCCCACTGATGTTTCTAGCATCTTTATTCAAAATTGCCAAAAGTTGGAAGCAACCAAGATGTTCTTCAGTAGGTGAATGTGTAAACTGTGGTATAGACAATGGAATATTGCTCAGAACTAAAAAGAAATGAGCTATTGAGCCGTGAAAAGACATGAAGGAAACTTAAGTAAATATTACTACTGAAATATATAGTCTGAAAAGAGTACATATTGTATAATTCCAACTATACAACATGTTGGAAAAGGCAAAACTAAAAGATCAGTGATTGCCAGGAGTTGTGGGGCAATGGAGGAAGGGGAGGAATGGATGGAGCACAAACGATTTTTAATACAGTGAAAATACTCTGTATCATACCATAATGATGATACATTTGTCTAAACCTATGGAATGTACACCACCAAGAGTGAACTGTAATGTAAACTAAGGACTTTTGGTGATTAAGATGTGTCAATGTTGATAAGTAAATGGCAAGCAATAGGATATATTGGAGTATATGAGGAAGCCATTTGGTATAAAACTAATTTGGCCTGACCCTGTTTTTCCAAAAGGGACAGATGTGGCCATTGAGCATGCATAGTATATCTGCTTTAAGCTAAGCTTTTACTATGTCTCAAAGACAAGAACAATGCACTTTAAGATAAAGATGTAACTTCCCCCACATCAGCATTTCCTTCCTTAAGGATAAGCATCTCTCCCTAGGCTATGAATTGATTGCTGGCCTGCTACATTCACCTTGTGACTGCCCAGCTCAAGATCACAGACCTACTGCCTGCTGTGTTCATCAATTGCTGTGTGAAATGCTGTGCCAGCAAAGCAATCTTACAACTATTGTAAAAGAGACATTCCAATCATATGTGATACATGATCTTTGATGGTATATAACCACTCTGTACCCACCCACTTCTTTGGAGTGTGCCATTCCTTTGTGAAAGGACTCTCCTGGGTTATATGGTCCCCAGATCTGGCTCATAATAAACTAACCCCAATTTTGATTTATAGATTGGTTATGGATTATTTGTGTTGACAATGTAGGTTCATCAATTGTTACAAATGTACCACTGTAATGGAAGATACTGATATTGGGGGAGGTTAAGTATGGGTGGGGGCAGGGAGTATATGGGAAATCTCTGTATTTTCCCCTCAATTTTGCTATGAACTTTAAATTGTGCTAAAAAAAAATCGTCTAAAAAAAAATGACAAGCTTGGGGCTGACTCAGTGGTGCAGCAGTTAAGTGTGCACGTTCCGCTTTGGCAGCCCGGGGTTCACCGGTTCCAATTCCGGGTGTGGACATGGCACTGCTTGACAAGCCATGCTGTGGTAGGCGTCCCACATGTAAAAAGTAGAGGAAGATGGGCACGGATGTTAGCTCAGGGCCAGTCTTCCTCAGCAAAAAAAAAGAGGAGGATTGGCAGCAGATGTTAGCTCAGGGCTAATCTTTCTCAAAAAAAAAAGAAAATGACAAGCTCTACCTGTCAGAGTTATTATGAAAATTAAGTTAGTTTATATTAACACAGTACTTAGTCAGGGCCTGTAGTATATAGCAGCTGCTTGATGTTATAGCATTTTTGTTAAGAAGCATTTCTTTTGTAGCACAAAAAACAAACAACAATTGCTTGTTTCAAACATGTACTAAATTTGAAATCAGACAATGTTCTAGAACCACAGGTGGCTTCTCAGTAAGCTTCTTATCTCTGCTTGCCTTCTACCACAAAATTCTCAATATTTTTATTGGAGTTTGCTTTGGGAAATATCAGTGACAAGTGAATAGGGACTTATTTGTTGATAAGAAAGCAAACAATAGAACCCAAATGGCTAAAAACAAAATGTCTTGGAAAAACACAGCGGTGGTGGTGGTGGCAAGGACAACTCACGAAATCAAAGGAAAAGCTGGAGAACCAGATCTCAAGGAAGACAAAAGGCAAGTCAGCTCTGACATTGTGGGGAGCAGGAACTACCTGCCATTGGGAATAAGTATGTGGCTTACAGTCCAATAAGCTTTAAAACACACTGCTGTAGATTAGTGTTTGCACATTTAGTATCACGTAGTAGTATTCTGGTTGACTCATTTCAAAGAAGTGATTATCCTCCCACTGGCTGGGAAGGGCTTTAAGTAATGGTCTTCACTTTTTGGCTTCAAAGTATGATTGTCCTAAAATTTGGGGTGGAAACTGATAAAAGAAATGCCTGTTGATAAAATTTTAATATTCTGCACTTGGGGCTCACTTGCCTACTCTTGAGTGATTAAGAATAATGAACTCTGCTGTTTGACAATGATCATTTTTTCTAGTTACTGCTCTGGAAGATGGATTTGTTTTATTTAAATGTTATTGGTTATAGATCTGTCATGGGATTTCCTACAGACAAAAGACTACATGAGACTGGATGAGTTTTTTAAAATTAATTTTGAGTAGGTGAAAGACATAATCAAATCAGCTCTTGGATGATGTTAGGAGGAAAATATCAATAAATACAAAAACTTTTAGTGGGTTGAGTATGTATAATGTCACTTGAAGGGCAGTCTTTGATTTCTGTCCGATATTATCCTTGTTAAACCTGTCTCTGAAACATGTGGGGTGCCTGAGTGTTCTGATGCTCAGATACTGGAATGGTTTCCAACGAGATGTGATAAATTCTGTCAAAGTCACATGGGCGTCAGACTTCTTAGTAAGCTATGCTGAATCACCTCCTCTGTAAACTGGGCTGATGCCTTAGTTTGGGGGGAAAAGCTTGTTATATCAAACTGAATTCATAAAAAATTGAAGAGGCTCTGTGTCTGGGCCATATCTGATTGAAGGCCTTTCATAATATAGGACAGTCAGCATATTGGAAGCCAGGTCCCTCTGTACCATCAGAGCCCTTCCCATCCACTGGGAGTGTTAGTACCAAAGGAAATACTCCCTGAGCAGAGCCATCTTTGTGCACAGCTTCAGATTTTCTCAACCTATCTTCTTCCTCTAGCTATGATGTGGCAACCACTTCTGTTCGGGCTTCAACCTGCTTTGTGCAGGCTCCAGCTGACAGCACCCTCCTTGAGCCCCCCATCCTTGCTACCTACCCCAGAGCTTCTCTAGAAGTGTGGAGACATGGGGGACAGGAGCTAATAGACAATTCCCACCCCCTTCCATTTCCTGGATGATTGTAGTTTCCTTGGAATGTCCCATGGGATTGAACATAATGTGGCCAATTCAATACCTGTCCTTCTATTGGCTTCCCTGTGTCCCTCTTTTACTTCCTTGTCCCTCTCTCGGGCTCCCTGGCATCACTTTCTAAGTCAACTACCTGCACACAAGCTTCTGTCATGCTCTGCTTTGGGGACAACCCAGGCTGAAACAATAGCCCAGAACTGTCATTTAAAATATGCCTCCCATCTTACTCAGGTCCCTAAGTAGGGTCAGATTTCCTCTCATAAGACTTAAAGTTCAGGGAAAGATTAGAATCATTCTATTTTCTTACAGATATTCATACATTTGCATTTACACACAGAATTAATATCACTTTTCTATAAATGGCGCTTTATGTTTTCAGAGCTCGACACTTGAGGTTGAGTTCTTATGGTTTTGTAACCATCAGCACAACCTTCCACTAGAATCTATAGCCCACCTGGCACACATCCTGGACAGATGAGTTGGCTCATCAACCTTATGAATAAGTCGAAGAGCTGAGAGTAAGTCAACAATAACTAGATTCTTATTTCTAAAACAACAGGACCTCATGATTTAGAAGATTAAGCAAAGGGGAAGCAGTGGTTTGTGGGCCAGGATGAGGGAGAGGATCTCATAAAAGAGATTATGGCCCCATTTATTACCAGATTTCACTGTGGGTGCGTTTTAGCTGAAGACTTGCTGTCCTTTACATTCCAAGCTACTAACTGTTTATGATTTATCTACTGTGTGGCACTATGCTAGGTCCTATAGGGGTAGGAAAATAATAAATGTTTTGAGTCTTCAGAGAATTTACAATTGAGTTGAGAAAAAGTAATTAGAAAATAAGTTTTGACAATAAACAGAATCAAGGCTTAAACTGCTTGGTAGAGAGAGTGAGTTCTCACTGAATTAAGGATAGAGAAAGGAGTGAGTACAGAATTTTGCCCAGAAGGAATTTGCAGGAAACAGACACATTAAGTTAGGAAATCGCCGATTAGGGCTGGTAGAAAGGTAAAGGAGGTTACTCCAGGCTGGAGGAAGAGCAGGAACAACGACAAGGAGAATCATTCATTCAGCCATTTGCACCCATTTTGTGCTCAGCATCCTACCTGGTGCTGGGAATATAATGATGAATAAGACACACTCAGTCTCCACGCCCTGGAGCTGGAAGCCCTTGGGGATCCATGAATGAGCTTGGTCTTCATTGAGTCAAACTCCCTGGGGACTGTGTCGCCCTTGAAAGACAAAATAAAAGAGATGTTGATAATTTTATGAGAAAAATTTTTTTATAGATTTTTATTTCTGAGGTATAAAATGTTTGTGTCAATTGAAGATAAAAGCCACCCTTTGTCATTATCTTACATTTCAAACTCTTTAACATATGTTCTTTTCTCTGGAGAACTAGGAAATTTAGTTAGCACACAGCTTTCTCTTGGATCAATAAATTCTTATATACATTTTTTCTTTCCAGAAAAATAAATCAGGACAACATTATACACTGATAGTCAAGACTTCTCATTTATTACTTTCTTGCTCAAAGCCTCAACAGATGCACATTTCTAGCTACTAATAAAAGCCCTTTTCCATAAAAGCCAGGCTTTAGGCTCTAGATGAATAACAGTTTAGGAGATTCTCCAGCAAATTTGTGCTCAAATTCTCTGACTACTACAATTTTTCAGCCTGTCCTTTCGAACTGGAGATAAAATGAAATAATTGTATATAAAATGATGAAGACCACTTAGAGATCTCATAGGGCTTACGCCTTCTTCTTATCATACATTGAACCAGATTTTGAGCAAGTACCTGAGACACAATGATGTGTCATTGGAAGCGGCATCCAAAATGCTACCTCACCTCAGTTGAGAATTTAGTGGGAAATCCCCTCTGCCTGCACTACTATCGTTTTATATTTCAGACATAGGAGAGAAGCACAGAACTGACCTGGTATTTGTTGTTTTATTGTGATGAATATTTTTTCTTTTAGAAGAACAGAGAAAAGTAATTTGTGTGAATTGTGGCTTCCTGACTCTTGATTACATAACAGAGAGGCGTCTGTGTGGAAAAGGAAATTGATTTAAAAGCAGTCAGTGGCCGCATCTAACACAAATTTGATGAGTAAAATGAAAAGAGGCTCTGATGATGACAAAGTAGATTTAAAAAAATTGGCAGCGTGAAGCCCTCGAAGAAACCTCATTTTGATCTGCTCAGTACAGCGACTGGCACCTCAGCCACTGTCCTTTCATCAATTAGCCTCATTCCCAGGCTCGCAAGCTGGAGACAGGTCCTGCAAAGGAGTGAGAATGGTCTCCGAGTTCAGTTTAATCTTGACAGAGGGTCTACTATATAGCAGGCACTCTCCTATACCAGAAGACATAGATGCATCAATTTATTCATTTATAAATGTTTATTGAGCATAGCTATGTGCCTGGCCCTGGGGATGCAGTCACGAATAAGACAAAGTCCCTTTGGAGCTGAGATTCTATGAGCGAGCCCAACTATCAAAGTTACAGACGTGTTCAGGATACAATTTCAGGCGTGGTCCTTACCCTCGAGAATATGATACACTAATGTGGGAAGTCAATACATATGAGAAGGGGGAAAACCGGCTGGAAATAGAGGGAGCCAGATGGCTAGGAGTCTGTGGTCAGGTGCTGTTTCAAACTGACCTTGGCTTACAATTGTTTCTCCTTTGGTTTTTGGACAATCTATGTGCCTCCAGTGACACTCTATATATCCTCTCATTGTAGAGGTGTTTACAGTCTCCTTTTGTGATCTGAGTATAATTATACAGTCCAAGTTAAGATTCTTACAACTTCTCTACTTTGCTGGACCATTCAGTAGAAATACAGAGAACCAAGCAAAGTCTTGGTATGAAGAAGTCCAGGGAACCCTAATCCCTCTAGAGACTTTTCCAAGGCTAAAAGGTTGATGCTACTTATTCCAAGATGCCAGAAATCCATGGAGGCAAAGGTCAGATCACCTGATAAGACCTTTGAGTCCAAACATCTCAGGATCAGGCCACACTTGCAGACTTGCTCTTTCCACCTCTCCAGATAAAGCTATCCTTGCCCCTAGTCAATCAACTCTGCCTATACCCCCTCCTCTTCTTTTCTGGGAGGGAGTGGAGAAAGACACATTGTGAAACAGGCAAGAGAGTTCACTTTTTTAAGCCTTTGTCTAAGCTGAGCCCTTTGAGCTGAGCCCGAGACCTCCTATTGCCACTTCCTACAAGTCCATGTGCATCATGAGTTCCATGAGGCTTCCTGATGGTCTGAGGTCAGCTGGTCTCCATCCTCTCTGACTTCCCTGGTCGCTCAGTGGGGCAGGAGATCCTGGCACACCAGTCCCCAACTCCACCCCTTACTGCACCTGAAAAAAAAAATTGAGAGGGGAGAAGAAGATAAATTTAAAAGGAATTCTGTAAAAAACATCTAACACAATCCTAAAAGCATCTTTTCTTAATAAGTCAGTAAGGTTTAGTTTCTATGCCTCTTATTCTTTCTCTTGTACTCCTTCCTTGTGATTTTCTGAATAAATAATTTACTAATTATGGCACCAGCCATGTTTTTATCATTTTTAAGCCAAATTTCCTGAGAGAATTGCACACTCGTTCTTCACTATGTGTCACCTAATACAGGGAAGACTATAAGGATGGTAACTAAGGAGCTTAACCTCAGTGAGCAGACGGCTGGTCCAGGCTGGTGCCTCAGCGTTAGCACTCTCTCACAGCCTCCTCCCCACCAGGTGAGGCAGCCAGATGGAATGCGATGGCATGGATCCAGAGGTTTCTTCTTGTTATTGTGAAAATTATTCATTACGAGGAAAATAGTAAAATATTTTGCAAGGTGCTGTTCTGAAAAAGAAAGCAGATGTTTTTAAGTGAGCAATTATGGACTGGTAACAAAATTAAACAGAGTTTTGATCTAGATTACAAGGTGCTCTGACAGAGATGCACCTGGAGCAGGTCTTGTCTCCTCTGAGGGTGTGTGGACAAAGCCAAAGTTTGTCTGTGGGATACTGAGGGTGAGCATACAAGAAGAGATAAGGAGCCTATTTAAGGAAGGAAGTATGAAGCTGGTCTGGTGTAGTCATTAATAGCATTCTGATACACTGTAAACTTTTTATACTTCTTTTATTTATTCATTTAGACTTTATTTATTTATTTGGCCTATAATTTTTGACACCTAATCTGTGCTAGGGACTATATTGGCAAATAAAGTGATGGACGAAACACACTCTGTCCCCCTTAGCTTTCAACATACAAACTAAGTTGAATGAAGGTCTCTTCTGCCTAGTTGCATCACAAGAAAAGACGTGGCCAGGCCATTTGCTAAGAGCAGTGCTTAGGATGGCAGGCAATGCAGAGCCCTGTGTCCCTCCAAAGCTGCAACCCCCCGTGCCTTATGCGTTCTGCATTCTCCTCTGCTTGGACTCACCTTACGCTCGGCAGGTCCAGGCAGGGGCAGTATAGACAAGGAGACCACCAGGCTGCTGCTTTGGTCTCTGTCTTAAGTAATCAATCCTGAACTGTAAAGGGTGGAAAAGTCCCTGGGATATACGAATTCACTGAGAAATTCATTACAGATACTAACTAGCAATAATGCTGAGGAATCATGCACTGCTGATGACTATCGTCGTGACCCATAAAATAAAAATTAACAAAGCTTTACGATTTATAACTTCCCTTCTTAAATGTTACCTGTGATACTAAAAACTCTCAAATGCCTGGGAAGTTGATGTTACAATTCGTTTGATAAATGAGGAGAATGGAGCTTGTTCCAATTAGGCCCCTTGTTAATGGAAGAGCCAGGCCAAGATTTCTATCATACCCTTGGGTTCTGGCCACCGTAGCATGCTACCCTTTGAGCACAAGTAAATTACTTTGAAATGCAACTGCTTACCTTACCTATGTATCTCCATAGTGCCTGAACAGTGAGGACCTTTTACTGGTAGCCTGAGTATCTCTTGAGAATTTTGTGAATGTAGGCGTGAGAACAATTCTGCCAAGGTGGAAATTAGATTTCAACGATGGTGTTCAAGATTATCATTTCATTCACTACTGCAAAGCGAGAAGGCATAAAACGAAGTGATGGGGAAATTATTTTCAAACCTTGCCATTTGCTTAGGCTATAGGAATATTTGCCTATTGTAAATTTAACCTTTTATTTTTGAAGTGAAACTTCTTTTTGAAGACAAAACGCTGAGATTTTTGACTGAGAGTAAATTGATTTTCCCATAGTTTTAGCTATTTGGCTACATGAGTTAGGAGCCAGTGAGGTCCCAAGGTGAACAAAATGCAATTTGCAGAAGCACCAACCAAGGCATTTCCCATAATTCGCAGAGTGATGCTGTCATCCCACCTTATTTACGTAGCACCCGTGTGTGTACAGCCCTCTGTGTGTCCTTTATAATACCTTCATTCTCTCATATAAGCCTTACAAAAATCCCGTCAGAAAGTTTAGGTGACTTGACTGTAGCCATATAGCTAGTAAGTAGGAGAGCTAAGATTGACACCAGAGGCCGTGTGCCTACAAACTTTGTCCTTCAGAGGGGCCTTGGAACACTGCAATGTCTAAGAGGGACAGGGTCAAGGCTACTCATCTCTGCCTCTTGCAGAGCATCCCCTGTCTTGATCTCTTTTATATATGGTGGGGTTCCTCAAGTTTAGAGCTCACAAAATTTATAGCACAACTCAGATGCACAAGGAAAATGTAATTTCTTTGTCTGGTCCGCAGCTAATTGGGTTGCCCTTAACAGGCCTCATCTGATGGCAAACAGAGAAGAGAAAGTTAAATGAGTGTACAGAGGAGTTTAAGATTACTTCAGTCTAAGCACTTCAGAGTGCTTTTTAAGAAGGCGCAGTGTTTTAAAGAACTGCCTCAGTTCCTCTTTCCATCCTCGAAAGGTGTCTGGGTGTGTCAGGGGAAGGGTGTATGACTTTCCAGACCATGTCTGCTGCCAGGCTCCTTGGTTGCCTGGGTACCAAGCACCCAGATGTTCTCCAACGCTGAAGCAACTTGAGGGCTAGTCATTTAGCTCCAGCAAACTCCTGGCAAAGCTACCCAGCTGAAATGGCCCCCTTCTCCTGTTACAGCTCTTCCGAGGTCTGGTTGTGATTCTCACTTGTTTCTCATCTGAGCAGCCAGCTCTGCAGTCTTTATTAACTAAGAGACACCTCCTCCCCAGAAAGAGGCTCCCTCTGGCTAAACTGGCTGCTTATACCAAGTTAGACAATGAGCATTTCCCTGCTGGTCTTAACAAATCTATTCTCAGCAAAGTTGTGAGCAGCAGATTTAGTTACACATAAAGTAGGAATGATTGCTTTTCCTCACGCAAGGGACTGGTGATGTGACGGTATCCATAATTGATGCGAATCAAAAATTGCAGAATGTCAGCACTGGGAAGCGTCTCAAAGGCCGTCCACACTCTTGCTCCCCATCTTACAGGATGAAGACCTGAGGCCCAGAGAGGAAGTGGTGGGCCATGATCACAGCCCATTTATGGCGTTTAAGTCCCCCAAACCACCCTGCCAATAAATTCTAAACCCACATCAGTCAGAATGGCTGAGTGCTGACCCCAACGCCTGGGCATGACAGTTACATGCACACTACACTTTTACAAAGTTAGCCTGTTGGAGAATGGCTGCAATTTTGGGGGCACATACCAGTGTTCTATGAACCCAAAGAGATCAACCACATTTCTTTTTAAGTGACTTGTCCTTAAGTTTCCTATGTTTTTGGAAGGCATCTGAGAGACCAAGATTGAGAAGGAAGTGGAGGTGTACAAACCAGCTCAGGAAGATTTTTTCAGTTCTTTGCTCGCTGTAGCTTCAAAATAATGTCACCTCTGGGAGCATGATAGAGGATTTCCAGCAGAAGATGTATTCAGTAATGAGGAGTATAAAAAAGCACTTCCATGAATACTAATGTGTTGTCTAAATGCTGTATCTTCGATTTTTCACCCAGTGAATTATCAAAAATAAATGTAAAAGTAACTCTTTTGGGAATGAGATACCAAGCCGAAGGGGAGTGGGGGAGGGCGGGGGTAAGGGAGACTTTTAAAAAGGCACAAAATGGCTACAAAAAATAGGAAAATGTTCCAGATTAGAAGTGCCTTTTCCAACGCAGAGCAGACCACTGATCCTGGGTCCCCATAGAAAACATCGCGAGACGAAAGTTTATGAGCTGTGGCAGGAAGGTCACCCTGGGGAGCAAAGGAAGGGAACAGGGAGAGAGATAGAGCCAGGTGGGTAGGATGGGGGACTTCTGGGAAGCTTGTGTGATTCTGTTTTATTCTCCAGATGTACATACTTGCCTGGCTTTCAAAATCACATGATTATTCAATGACTTGTGTTGCCAAGCTCTCAGAGTCAGAGATCTCTAAGTCCATGCCTCTCACTGGTCAGAATCCACCCCACCAGGCATCAGCATACCTCATTTTCCTGGGTTGGGTCACCTGCCTTTCCAGGCAGCCCGTGGGGAAGCTCTAGCAGCAGCAACCTATTCCAGCGTTATAGAGGTGTGAGCGTCCCTCACTGGGGCCTGTTATGGGTTGAATTGTGTTCCCCTCAAATGTCGAAGTCCTAACCCTCAGTACCTCAGAACCCGACCTTATTTGGAAATAAGATTGTTGTGGATATAATTAGTTAAGGTGAGGCCATACTTGACTAGGGTAAGTTCTTAATCCGATATAACTGGTGTTGTTATAAAAAGGGGGAATTTGGACACAGACACACGTAAAGAGAGGACACAGTGAGAACCTCATCTACAAGCTGAGGAACAAACGCCTGAGGCTTCTGGAAGCTCGGGAAGAGGCATGGAACAGGTTCTTCCTCACAGCCCTCAGAAGGAACCAACCCTGCTGACACTGATCTCTGATTTCAAGCCTCCAGAATTGTGAGACAATAAATTTCTATTGTGTAAGCCACCCAGTTTGTGGTATTTTGTTACTTTGCTAGGAAATTAATACAGGGAAATTCTTTCCTACTCCCACCACGTAGCATCCCTCCCGTAGCCTGCCTCCAACTTTGCCTAAATCTTCTCCTTTTAAAACTAAACTATTCTCAAAGAAGCTTTATTTGTACTGTACCAAGTCTTGCCCCTCTCCCAGGGGGATCTGCACTGAAATTTTATATGCGATTGTGGAATGTAAAGTCTTGAGCCTGTTTTGGGAAGCAATAAAGCATGGAGGGCAAAAGCACAGATTTGGCAGTCAAGAAGAACTGTGTTTCATTCCTCACTCACCGCACAACTTTGAGAAAGTTAAAGAACCATGAACTTCTCATCTGTTAAGTGGGGCATTGATGTTCCTCACTTTGCAGGGTTAAGCGAGATTGCAAAAGTAAAGCACTGAGCACAATTCCTGACACAGAAGCACCTCAATTAATGAGAGCTATTAATAACCGTAGCTATTGGGGGAGCTTCAGGCATCGAGGAGCAGGGGTGGGGGAGTGTTCACACAGTCTTTTCAGCTCTCTGAAATCAGACTAGACAGTTGCCTACTCAGTTACATAACTCGAGTCACATGTATAGTCACCAGCAAGCCAAAAAAACACATGACTCCTATATGCTTTGGGGAGTGTAAGAAAACAGAAGATTTTAACATTGAAATGAAAGGATTTGATCAGCCACAGGATGTAAGTGAAATTCAAGAATCGGGTAATGTCCCCTGTATCTTCCAGAGGGAGGGAGAAGTCAGCAAATATAGGTACTTAGAGTTGGTAACATCCGACCCTTAGGTCAGAAGACACAGCCTCCCTCCTATATACCCCATTGACCCTGTGCCGTGTCTTAGTCTCTCTGAGCTTCAAGTTCCTTGCCTGTAAGGTGTCATGGAGGATGGTATGGTTACTCATAAATATTTTCTACTCCTCTCTGGGTGATGTATATAATTCCCCACCCCAATAACATCAAACTTATCCCTATGACTTGCTTTGACCAACAAAAGGTGAGTGGACATGACAGCTGTGCTCTCAAGCCTTTTCTCACCTCTCTTACCATGAAAGTTTGTGTTGCGATGGAGTCTCTGTTGGCCTGGCCCTGAGTGTCTAGGATAAGCAGTTGACCTTGATAGTCTACGATGGGTATGGACCATAGCAATAAACTAACTTGGCTGCTTTAAGACATTGAGAAGTGGCGTTATTTGTTTCTACAGCACAACCCAGCTCATTGGGACTGATGCAGGTGGGTAGTCAGACACCTGCATCACAGGGCTTTGATGAAGAGCTTTGCAAGTACAAAGCGCCCTGCAATCATAGGACAATACTTGAGAAAAAAAAGGAATTTTAATTTCCATGACTTATTCCCTACTCCCACCAAAAAATTAAATGTGATTAATAACGGAATGTTAGTGGAGGGGAAAAAATCTCACTAATCACCAAACTTCTTTCTCTCAAAGTAGACAGAGGAAAGAAGTAGATATGAAGTAGAATTATTCACAACAGATTTAAAAGGAAGCACCTCAGAAGCTTGCTCAGATCAGGCTGTCCTCCCACACACTGTCTCAAGTCTCTACCTTTCGATTTTGTCTTTGCTGCATGTTTCAAATGTCTAAAAGGGACATTCAAAAATCATACTCTCAAACCTATCAAATACACACATGAAGTCATAATGTTCTACACAAAAAAAGAAAGGAAAAGAAAAGAAAAAATAAAAAAGATGGAAATCCATTATTCAGAAAGTACTCATTTGTTCCCTGCAAAGCTCATAATATGCATTATTTATTGTATAAAGAGAACAACAGGGGCTTTTCGATCCGTGTCGTCAATTCACTAATGATACTAGAGTAAAGTTCCATTTTGTTGTCCTCAGTGTAGAAAGTGTTAGCATGGGCTTCATTAAAGGGGGAAAAAGGATAACCCCGAAACACAGATGACCTTGTATTTCACTTTCATATTTATGTTTGAATAGGAAAATGCCCCAAATTCTGGTAATTCACTTCAACCAGACTAATGGAATCACACAGAAGACTTCACCCGGAAGTATCTAGTTTCCACATTCTGTACCCTGCTTAGTTCTAGCCTGCTCCACTCCAGAGGAATACTATTAACTCACAGACTTTTTTTCTGAAAGTCGCTGAGAGAACAGAATTGCCTTTTCTCTTTTGAAAAATGTCTTCCATTTGACTTGCACCTTGCTGAGAACAAGATATCATTTGTTTTAAAACAGAGGCAACCTCAAATGTCCTTTCCTTCCAATTCTTGCTAAGTTATAGATTGAAATGAAAAGGAAATAAAGGGTAATAATGCTAACCAAGAAGGCCACTGTTACAGGGACACTGAGCAGGAGATGCCTGGGGGGAAAAAGTGGAGGAATTAGAGCTCAGAGATGGTCTGTTTCGGGACATCAGTCAGTCCTGGCCAGAGCATTTGGAAAAGCGCTGCTTGCAGAATGAATAGGCAAGGACTTTCCAGGAGGTGTGGGACTTTATTGATTTGAGTTCCTGGGCGGCTGTCATTCATCTTAAATTACCTTGTTTGAGGGGTGGACCTCTTGACCCAGACGTGAATGATGTCTCCTCCTTATTTAAGTCAGAAAGCAAAACGGAGAGTTGGCTACACCCTGAAAGTGAGAGAACAACACTTGGACACAGGTAAACAACTCGCAGGGGGGCTCCTTTTCCTCTTGGAGGCCCTCAATAAAAAGCAAGGATGATGCTTCTCTCAAGCAGCCTTCAGAAAGTGCACCTGAAGAACTTGAACAAGAAGGTCAAAAAAATATGCCATCTCAAGAGAATGAGAAGACAAGCCACAGACTGAGAGAAAATATTTGCAAAAGATATACCTGATAAAGGACTGTTATCCAAAATATACAAAGAAATCTTAAAAAAACAATAAAAGTAGGAACAACCCAATTAAAAAATGGGCAAAAGATCTGAGCAGACACCTCACCAAAGAAGGTATACAGATGGTAAATAAGCATATGAAAAGACACTCCACATCAAATGTTATTAGGGAATTATAAGTTAAAACAATGAGATACCACTACACACCTATTAGAATGGCCAAATCCAAAACACTGACAGTACCAAATGCTGGGGAGAATGTGGAACAACAGAATTCTAATTAATTGCTAGTGGAAATGCAAAATGGTACAGCCACTTTGGAAGATAGTTTGGTGGTTTCTTACAAAACTAAACATACTCTTACCATATGACCCAGCAATCATGCTGCATAATACTTATTTACCCAAAGGAGTTGAAAACTTATGTCAACATGAAAACCTGTACACCAACGTTTACAGCAGCTTTACTCATAATTGCCCAAACTTGGAAGCAACCCACATGTCCTGCAGTAGGTGAATGGATAAACTGTGGTACCTCCGGACAATGGAATACAACTCAGGCCTAAAAGGAAATGAGCTATCAAGGCATGAAAAGATATGCAAGAACCTTAAAAGTGTATAACTAAGTGAAAGAAGCCAATCTGAAAAGGCTGTATACTTTATGATTCCAACTACATAATATTCTGGAGCAGGCAAGACTATGGAGACCGTAAATAGCTTAGTGTTTGCCAGGGTTAGGAGAAGGAGAAATAAATAGGCAGAACACAGAGAATTTCTAGAGCAGTAAAACCATTCTATAGGATACTGTGATGATGGATACACGTCATTATACATTTGAAAACCTATAGAATATACAACATCAGGAGTGAACTGTATATAAATTATGGACTGAGTGATTATGACCTGTCCATGTAGGTTCATCAATTGTAACAAATGTACCACTCTAGTGGGAAATGTTGACAATGGGGGAGTTCTATGCATGTGTGCGGGCAGGGGGCATACGGCGACTCTCTGTATTTTCTGCTCAGTTTTACTATGAATATAAAACCACTCTCAAAAATAAAGTCTATTAAAAAAAGTGCCATCATGGATTATGAGCTGCCTTAAGCAATCTTTTCATCCCAGGAATGGGTTCCCCAACTTTCAAATATTCTTTCCCATTATCTCCATAAACCTTTGAAACATACTAGAAGCTCCACTTCCAAGAATTCTTCTTTCACTTTTTAAAGAAATATTTAAGTGCTCGTTATGGACTAATCATTGTGTAATGCTCCAATAATATAGTGTTTGATTGATATGTTTTTTTCACTATGTAAGATTTAAAATTCTCTTAAAATAGATGGCAATCTTGTCAGTGCTTTTCTTTTCTTAAGAATATATACAATAATGATGCATTTTATAGTCAGTATCTTAGATTTCACAAAATACGGTAAAATAATAAACAGCAAAAACATTTGCAGCTTCTGCCCAGTACGGAAGAAAGATTTAAATAAGTAATCATGCTAGGCTGGCCCCATGGCCGAGTGGTTAAGTTCATGTGCTCCACTGCAGGTGGCCCAGTGTTTCGTTGGTTCGAATTCTGGGCGCGGACATGGCACTGCTCATCAAACCACGCTGAGGGAGTGTCCCACATGCCACAACTAGAAGGACCCACAATGAAGAATATACAACTATGTACGAGGGGGCTTTGAGAAAAAGGAAAAAAATAAAATCTTTAAAAAAATAAGTAATCATGCAAATAAAGTTAAAATTATAACTGTAATTAGTGCTTTGAAAGGATGGTACATATTGCTGTGAGAGACGTCTGGGGTTGTAGGAAAGCCTTCCCAGGGGAAGTGGCAATGGTCTGTGAACCAAGAACTGCAGGAAGAGGAAGAGTTAGCTAGCTAAAGGAGAAGAGGATGAGTAGTCCAGGCAGAGGGAACTACAGGTACAAAGGCCCTAGAGCTGAAGAGACTTGGGGGCTTGGGAAGATCAGTGTGGAAGGAGGACAAAGGGCAGGGAGAGGGTGATGTGAGGTGAGCCTGGGGAGGTACCAAGTGAGGCACCCAAGTGAAAATGTCAAAAAAACAGTGGATTCTATGGGTCAAGAACTCAAAGAGGATCTCTGGGATGGAGATAAAAACTGTTGAGTCATCTGAATCAAGGTTGTCATTAAAGCCATGGGTAGGGAGAACATAACCAAAAGATGTGATTCTCAACTTGGGCTGCACTTTAGAATCCCCTGGAGGCTTTTAAAAATCCCAATGCCCAGGCTGTCTATAAAACTAATTAAATAGAAATCTCTGGAGCCAGCCCTGATGGCCTAGTGATTAAAGCTCTGCGCTATCAGCACTTTGGTGGCCTGGGTTCACTTCCTCGTTGCAGAACACCACCACCTGTCTGTCAGTTGCCATGCTGTGGCAGTAGCTCACAGAGAAGAACTAGAAGGACTTAGAACTGGGATATACAACCATGCACTGGGACTTTGGGGAGAAAAAAAAATGAAGATTGGCAACAGATGTTAGCTCAGGGCAAATCTTCCCCTGCAAAAAAAGAAAAGAAAAGAAAAGAAAAGACCACTCTGGAGGGTACCTCTGAATCAATATTTTTTAAGGTTCCCCATGTGATTCTTCAGGTGCAGCCATGTTTGAGTACCACTGGCCTAGAAAGAAAACACAGAGCAGAAAATGAGGAGATGCTAGAATGAAGAGTAGAGAATTCTGATACATAATGGCCTCGTGGAAGGGAGGAAGTTGCAAAGGAGACAAAGAAGAAATGGCCAGGAGATCCATGGAAAATCAGGAGAATGTTGAGTCACAAAAGTCAAGAGGAAAAGGAAGGAATTGTCAGCAGTGCCGACTGATTATAAGAGTTAAATAGGCAAGGACTGAAAACATCCTTGGGGGATGATCACAGAGGGTCAATGGTGATCTTTACCAGAGCTGTTCATTGGTGTGATGGAGTCAGATGCCAGATTATGCTGAGGATGGAGATGGAAATGAAAACACCAAGTAGTGAGGATTCTTTGTTTTGGCTGCAAAGTGGAAGTAGATTGAGGAGATCATGGGGTGGAGAAAATTTTATTTTGCTTTTGTAAATGAGAACTATCTGAGCATGTTTGAAAATTAAAAGAGAATAACAGCTTTAATATGCAAGTTATAATAACACACAATTCCTCAGAAGCTGGGGGAATTGAAAACCCAAATGCAGATGAAGGGACTGGGTTTTAATAGGAAGAGAGGATGGCTCCTCTACTGTAGCAGGAGGAAATGAAGGTGGTGTAGAATATTTTCATGTGCAGTTGTAGGAAGAGAAAGGAGTTTTTGTGCAAGTTTCATCTTGCATATGAAAGCAGCTCAAAATTCCTCATTAACCTATGGTCCTAGTTTGGCTTCAGAAGTTATGCTTCTCATAAGGGCAGTGTTATCCATGGGCTGCTATCCATGTGTGCTAATTATGTTATAGGCTGGCATTTTCTATCAAACCTCCTATTCATATAACCACTATTAACTCATTAATTCACATAAGCAAGAGTTATTTCTTAGGTGACTAGTTAGGGATTGTATCTCTGACATTGAAACACATACTTATCCAACAAAGGTTTGCCTGGTGCCCACCCTGTGCCAATCATTGCAATGGCTACTGAGAACAGAGAACAGAAAAGCGAACAAGATGGAGAATTTAAAATTCCCTCTAATCCTACCCTCATCCCAAGATAGTCGCCTAGATAGGAAACTAATGACTAGTAAGTAATTTACAATGATTAAAGAGTCAAATCACTGCATCCTTACTCTAAACACTTTTTTCCTTTGTTATCGTTCTTTCAAAGGCACTATTGCAGTACAAGCTTGGCTTTGTACATGTTAGTTCTTGAAGGTACAGCAGTTTTTGAGCACAAGATACTCCTAAGGGAAGTGTTACTCAAACACCTAAAGCCTTTGTCATCAATGCCTGTTGAATAGGAGGATAGTAATCTTTAAGCTCCTTTAAAAAGTTAGATAAAAAATTACTTACTCATGGAATTAGAAAATCTCCTGGTTGGGACGATCCTTAAAGGCCATCTTTTCCAGTCTCCCATTTGAAGGTTGAGTCTCGTCTGGCCTGAAGAGAAGATGGGTGGAGGCTGATGGTAGGGGACTGGGGGTTAGGGACTGTGGGTGGGGGTACTGGGGCAGGGGAGGGACCTCAAGGAGGAAGTGTAGGCAGGGAGAGCCCACTCTTAGTGCACAAGCCCCCCACATACACACACGCACAGGGCTTTCTTCCATTCTTTATTCTCCTTCAGCCCAGTTGAGACTGGAATCAATAGCAAATAAGTAAAAAACAGAAAAATAAATGCATTTTCCTCTATTGTACTTACAGTGTTTTGCAAATAATAAGCACTTAAGATTAATAAGTGAATGAAAGAGCAACATGAATGACATTTCTCAGCCAACTGATGAGATCAGTGAACTACTAGAGTGTAAAGATAATATAAACGAATTTCTTCATGCCCTCTTCAAAAGTGACCAGTACTATTTATAAAATGAGGTTGATCCTCTGTGCCATGGATTGTGCTAGAAGAATCAAAGATGAATATGATAATGCCTGCTCTTGGAAGCTCATGGTCTACAAAAGTTGCAGAGAGCAAATATTTACAACATGGTAATAAGAGCTACTCTAGATGTATGGTGTGATTATGCTCCCCTGATGAGTGGGCTGGGGTAACCACAGGCCAAGCTGGCCTCAGGAGCACAGATGAAGTGTTAAAACCAGGAGGAAGTACAAAGATTAGTTGAGTGGGAGGCCCCAGGCTGGTAAGCCAGAGAAGTGAGTCTATACCAACAAGGATAAGAAGGAGGGTCTGGGGTAGCTGCCAGAAACTGGAGCATAGGCCAAAAACTCAAATGCGCAGGGAAATGGGACCTTGGAGCTACAGTCCAATAGGGAAGCAGGAAAATAGTCTGGGTGAACACTGGAACCAGGGGCTTTTGCCAGTCTTGGCTTCCTGACTCTTTCTAATATTTGGCACAGGCAGAATTGGCTTTGTTTAAAACAGTGGAGGAGACAGATGAGAAAAGAGAATTCAGAAGTAGAAGCAACCAAGGGATTCAGAGAAAACTTCCTGGTGGTCTTAGATGAAGCAGATGTCTTAGAACTGTAGAAGCACTAGGGCTGTGCTCTTTAGGAAGATGACTTTAGTCACGGCTACCACTGCAAAATCCTGAGATACTGCGGAGTGAGTGCTCTGTGTGGAGAGATGTTTCAATGGCCTTTCACTATCTAGGATTCAGTTATGCACTAGGTTGCACGTATTCACCACACACTCACACACTATTGGCTATTAATTCTCCTGGTTGTTGATACACATAATGAAGTTACATTAATCCACAACCTTGAGACTGATGGAAGGAAAATCCATTTGACAGATCAGATAACTTTTAGTGGGATAAAAGAAAGATATGCTCTGGTTCCCCCTTCTTTTTAATTTGTCCATTAAGAACTTGATTTTTTCTTTTTTTTTTTTGGATGAGTTGGATGCATATATGACTGCAACAAGAAACAAAGTTAAGAAGAGTGGTTAAGTTCATGCACTCCGCTTCATTGGCCCAGAGCTTCACTGGTTCAGATCCTGGGTGCAGACATGGCACCGCTCATCAGACCATGTTGAGGTGGTGTCCCACATGCCCCAACTAGAAGGACCCACAACTAAAATATACAACTATGTACTGGGGGGCCTTGGGGAGAAAAAGCAGAAAAAAAAAAAAAAGAAGAAGACTGGCAACAGTTGTTAGCTCAGGTGCCAATCTCTAAAGAAAAAAAAGAATCCTCTTAGATGGCAGTGACACGGTTTTACCATCATGAACTACCAGTGATTTTAATAGACATTTGACCCTAATCTTTAATTATCACCATTAAGAGAGGATCAACCATGTTAAAACCAAAGTTATCATTTTAGGAAATGCCTAACAGAGCATATAACCTCAGAGCTAATGGCTGCATTGATGTATCTAGACAGAACATTTAACATCTACTTTGTCTTGAAGAGTATCCCAGGAAACTAAATTTACCAAATCTAGCCTTCTGTGGGTGGCTTTGTCTAGCCTTAAATAATCGCAGCCGAGCTTTGGTTCAAGAGCTCTTCTTGAACTCACTGTCAAGAAACTTTTCAAAAGCTAAGGTAAGAAAGATAATTCCTATGGAGAATTAATTTTGTGACCCCCTTCCTCTAGGTTCTGTGAAATTTGATCTTAGCTTAAACCAAACTAGCCACTAGAGTATACTTTGGTGTGGTGCCAGCAGAACCAGTGTAAGAAGTAGCCCCGAGGAAGAACGTGCTATGTTTAATATGAAGGTGATATTGATGAGTATTTGATACTCATTACAGTACACAGTGTCTTCTGTAGGGAAATCCACCAAAGTTTTCTCTCCTTAGGAAGAGGGGTGTGTGTGTGTGTGTGTGTGCACGTGCCACTCAAAAATTTTTATTTGGGAAGTACAATTTGCTGAAAAGTGCATAAAAGAATACAATTTGGCAAATGAACAGCCTTGTGAAGGTCAGTACCCCGCCTTCCTCTCTTCTCCATCCTCTCCCTGCGCCCTGGAAGGTAACTGTTATCTTAACTCTTATTGTAATCACTTTCTTGCTTTCCCCTATAGTTTTAAACCTATGTATTCATTTCTCAGCAATATAGTTTAAAAACTGTCTTTCTCTCTCTGTGTATATACATATATATATATGTGAAATCACAATACATATTATTCTGTTCAATGTTATGTAAGATTCATCATATTCCTGAATATAACTGTAGTTTATTCATTTTCGTTGCTGTATATTATTCCCATGTATCAAAGTACCACAATTTATTTATCCATTCCATATTTGGTGGATATGTGAGTAATTTTTTTAGGAGTTATTGAGAACAATGATGCTCTTGATATTCTTGAAATGCATATAAAACGGTTTCTCTGGAATATACACTTTAGAATATAATTTCTGGGTTAAAAATAAATATTTCTGTATATGCATTATGTATGTATGTTTATATAAATTTTTCAGGATATAAATATACATATATATTTCTAAAGGACTAGTATTCAGAACAGCCTTCTACTGTGCTTCTCTTGGTTAATGAATTGGTTTTACCCCATTGGTGCTGTTACTCTTATAAACAGTCATTTTTCCCTCTTTGCATTGATCATTAGGAAACTCAAAGCCACCTTTTTCACCAACTGTGCTCTGCAGAGCCCTGGGGGTTCTGGGGGTGGTGAGGGTGCCTCTGGGGCTGCTGTGGAAGAAAGGTAGGAGGAAGGATGCATCCCTCCCACCTGGTTCATCCAAGCAGAACAGCTTCTACTTTTATAAAATATTATGGGTGTACAAACAACTATAGAGGATAATATTTATTTTTTTAATTCATTATACATATTGGTTTTCTGAATTTGTTTGTATTTTAAGAAAAACTTCCATAGTTTAAAAAAAATGGAAACCTCTGATCTAATTCACTCAGATAAAAAGTACAGAGCTGGGATCAGGAGACTCAACCTTGTTGATCCAGGCTTCGTGTGAGTCACTTCGTCTCTCTGACCCTGCTTACTCCTCAGTGTAGTGATGCTCAAATGACTAGATGATGTGGTTATTCAGAGAAACTCAATGAAGAGTCTTTAGTAAAATACTGAAGAGACTTCACAATACCATAGAGACATCAATCAGGGAGTACAATGGCCTAGACTCTGGGGTCTGCACCAATGTAGTTACTAATGTAGAGAAATTGATCTGTGCACACTTTTTAGGATTCTTGGCATTAATATTTGACTCAGAGATTTTTGCTCTAATATTTTGAGACACCTTGGTCTATGACATAGATGCATTTTTTTTCTGCTTAAATCCATATTGTTCAAGTAAACTTTAATGTAGTGCTTAAGAGTGTGGACTTTGAAGTCAAACAGACTGAGTTCAAGTTCAAGCTGGGAAACCTTGTGCAAGTAACTTAACCCCTCTAAGGCTCAGGTTCCCTGTTTGTGAAAGAGGCTAATAGTAATACCTACTACATTCGTTGGTTGTAAGGAGTAAAGGAGATAATGAAGGCAAAATGTTCTGCACCCAATAAATACTTGCTGATATCAGATTATTCTGATTCATAGTCTACTCTTCTCCACTGATCCTGTCATCATCTTGGATGACACTAATATCTATGTTGACATCCAGCACCCTAACTTCCCAGGTTTTTGATCTCTTCCTTCCAATGACATTCATCTCTCCACTTCAGCTACATGGCTACTCCCTGGGCCTTATCATCAACAGGAACTGTGTCACTTCTGGAATATCCTAATTAAGAATCACAATTTTCCCTCCATTTTTTAAGCTGCTATATCAGTTAGAGGGTACCAGGTGCTATAACAGATGAAACACAAAATTTCAGTGTCTTACCACCATATAAATTCATTTCTTAACCTCTTAAAGTCCAGAATAGGTGCTTCTGATTAGCGGGCAGCTCTCATCTAAGTAGCAATTCAACGACGCAGTTTCCTTCCATTTTGTGATTCCAACATCTTCAATATGTGGTTTCCAAGGCTGACAAGAATGGAAAGGGTGTAGTGGATTGCATGTGGAAATTTTTATGGATCAGATCTAGAATTGGCACACAACACTTCCATCCATAGTCTGCTGGCCATCACAAGAAAGATAGGGAAAAATAATAATCTGTGACCTAGAAGAAAGAAGATACAGGCTTGGTAAATAGCTACCCAGTCTCTGCCATTCTATTATCCCATTTAATCTTAAATTTTCAGCCTCATCAAGATATCTAATCCTTTAATCCTCATACTTCCTTCTGACAGCCCTCTCCCAGTTCCTTCCCTCCTAGTCCAGCCTATTTCCCATGATCCAACATTTGAACTCTTTCAATGCCATCAATTCCCTTACCACCTTGTCATTTTCTTAAACATATTTAGAAAAGTACCAACCACAGATCAATCTAACCACTCTCATTCTCAGTTCCTAAAACTAGGTTGCTGGGGGCTGCTAGGAAACACACATACACACACACGCACACACACACGCGCATGCACACACAGAAAACCAAGTGGCCTGGTGCCACTAACATTTCATTTTTTCCAGCATCAACTATGGCCCCAATGTTGCTACATTGTTTCTAATAACTCTAATATTCTACATATTTCTAATCAGCTTTCTTCCTCTTTTCCCACAGTGACTACTATATCAGTCTCTAATCTCTCTAAACTGCCTCCTATATAGCTTGTTATTTGTTTATTTAAGCTTTATTTATTTAAGTTTTTATTGAAGTATCACTTCAAACATCACAGAGAAAACAGAAGCCAGCATCCCTGGCCTAAAGAGAACAGCCATGACTGCTTTTCAAAGATGTAAGTGTTCACCTAAGCAATGTATTTCTTAATGCCTTGGTGAAGGGAATGTCTTCTGAATCCTCTCAGGGGACATGTAGTTAGGGTGTGGGTTTGTGAACCTTACTGGATAAATCTAGTCTAATATTGCTGTCTCCCTATGTCTTTGAATTCTTTCTTCTCCATTATAACAAGGAACCTCTGGCAACTTATTTTCATTGAGCATGGCCCAATGTTGTGTCTAGATTTGAAGCAACTAAGTAAATAGATAGAATATATTGAGCCAAAATATTGAATTCAGAATCTCTGGTCAGTTCATGCATATTAAATAATTCAATCTCATTTAGAATTATGTTCCTCTTTCTTTGATCTTATATGTTCACAATTCCTTCCCACTGATCCTTACTAGATTTTGCTGAAATAATTAGCAAATTCTTACTATTCCATTTGGTGTGAAAATAATCTCCTCCTGGGTTTAACTTTGTAATTGATCCACTGACACATTCTAGGATATGGTTCTAGATACAGAACCTGGCAGGAGTTGGGGACACTGGTTCAATTGGGAAAGAGGAGAGTTGGCTCCTTGTTAGGTCATTGCAAAGCCTTTAATAGAGGAAAAACAGCTTCATCAGACAGGGAGAGAGGGTTGCTTTACAGGGCAAGGACTGTTCAGGGGAAACTGAAAGCTTAGAGGACTCTAAACTGTCTGCGATGGTTAATTTTATGTGTCAACTTTACTGGGCCACAGGATGCCCAGATATTTGGTCAGACATTATTCTGTGGTGTGTCTGTGAGAGTGTTTCTGAACAACATTAATGTTTGAAGTGGTGGACTGAGTAAAGCAGGTTGCCCTCCCTAATGTGGGTGGGCCATTAAGGCCTGAATAGAACAAAAAGGCTGAGTAAGGAAGAATTCACTCTATCTTTGAGCTGAGACATTGGTCTTCTCCTTCCTTGGTCAAAACTAGGACTTATACCCTCAGCTCTCCTGCTTCTCAGGCTTTCAGAATTGGACTGGAATGACACAGTTGGGTCTCCTGGGCCTCCAGCTTACTGACTGCAGTTCTTAGGACTTCTCAGGCCCCGTCATCATGTGAGCCAATTCTTTACAATAAATCATTCTCTTTCTCTCTCTTTCTTTCTCTCTCTGTCTCTTTCTCTCTCAATAGACAGAAAGATATAGATAGATACAGATATAGAGATAGATACAGATATATAGATAGACTGGACTCTCTGGAGAACCCAGATTAATATATCATGAAAGTCTTCCCATAGGTCTCTATCTTGCTGAGAGCAAACCTCTTCCTGATGCATGCCCCTACCTTCATATAAGAGATCTAGTAAAGCAGTGATATCAATGACTTAGTAATTCAGCAATCTGCAGGATCAAACTTGGTGTTTTGTTTTAGTCTTTTACCCTTAGGTAAGTATACATAAATAATTCCTGATTTTCAGGCTATACCTGAATTAGAAATTTGAGCTTGACATTCTCCCTCTTAAAGTTGTTCAGTGCAAACACAAGCAATCATCTTGACCTATAGAACATGATTTTTTCAAGCTCTCTATAAAGTTGTATGGTAGCTGCCAAACCTTGTCTTCAATGGGCATTCCATTTCAGGTGACCACAGCTGATAATTTAATTAACTCTTTTGCCACTCTGTGCCATGATCTACTCAAGTTCCACCACCGAATGCACTTAGTGCATTGCCTTTGGCCCGAAGCAGCCCAGGTAACTAATTCTATATTCTCCCATTTCCCTGTTATTGTGTACAACCTCTCTTGGTGCCAATTTCTGTATAAGTCCAATTCCTTTGTCTGCAAATGAAGGAGAACTCTCACTTGCCCAGCTTTAAAAATCAAGAAATCTCGAGGTAGTATGGCTTCAAGTTTGGTTATTTCAAGAGTTTGATTATATCCCCAAGGACCTAAGTTCTTTTCAGCTTTTCACTCTGCCATCCTTAGCACATCAGCTTTGTCCTTGGGCCAGTTCTCTTGAGAGTCACAAGATGGCTGCTGCAGTTCCAGAGAGTACATGCAGACATTACAAAGTCCAACAGAGAACAAGGAAAACCTTTCCAAGGAGTACCTCCACCCATATTTTATTGGCTAGGACTGGGTTACATGCGGTACACAAACCAATTACTGACAGGAGGAATGGAACACCATGAACAGCTTTCACTACTCAGGAGTTATCCTTGAACTAGAGATAGGACCACCTTCCCTGAGCTATGGCTCTACAGAGGAAGGTAGACATCAGAGTAACATCAGGGCTCTGCCAGCAAAGAAGAAACAGGAAATGCAGACTGAGTAGGCAACCAATAATGATGATTATGAGAAAGGACAGAGAATGGTCAACACCTGATTTTTTATTCTTACCACTCAGTCTTCACCCTGATGACAGATGGGACTGTGATTCAGGAAAGTGATCAATAGCAAGGTAGAGAGATCAATCAGAGAGGGCAAGGGAGTCCTCACCTCCCACAATAAACAACACGCAAATCCCCAGAGTGATCCGAGAAGGAGAATTTCCACGTGAGGACGGACAGTTAGTCTTAAAGCTTCCCTGGGGAATGTTCTCAACCTAGCCTAGATCCTAGTGGTCCAGACCCAAGAGAATAAGGCTGACCACCCTTCAGGGGAGACCCCTACTCCCACTTACAAGAATACCTAATCTTATAGCTCATCCAAAGAAACACAGTAGCCCCATATTAAATCACAAAAGACTAACATACATAGCAGAGAGCCCCTCCTAACTAGGAGAAGAAAAGATGGGCAATGGCTGGAAGAAGTGAGAATCTATTTCTCTTTGCAAACATCCTTCACATATCTCCTTGATCTTTGGAGATTTTTTTACCCTCAGGGTACCTTTGATGTTCATTAACTTGCTCTCACCTGGAGACAAAGGAGAAGGTTTATGAGGTTTTTTGGTGAGGAAGATTGTCCCTGAGCTAACATCTGTGGCAATCTTCCTCTATTTTGTATATGGGACACTGCCACAGCATGGCTTGATGAGTGGTGTGTAGGTCCCCACCCGGGATCTGAACCTGTGAACCCTGGGCCACCGAAGCAGAGCGTGTGAACTTAACCACTATGCCACTGGGCCAACCCTAACAAAGGAGAAGTTTTGAAGTGGAGGTAGAAGTGTAACAAATAATATGACTGGTCCCTGAGGACAGACTGCAGGGGTTCTCATGTATTCATAGGACATATGGACAGCTCACATCCTCATGTGGAAGCTATTTGAATCTCCTGTTCTGTTTGGCTATCAGGGTGGCAAGGACGATTTGGCCATGCAGCCTGCCCTGGACCTACATGTCTGCCACCTTCACTGTGTATAGAGATGCAGGGCTGAGCCTGCTCTGCTCTGGGCCCAGCCCAGAGGCTCATACTGGACAATACTGGGAACAATGGGTCAGTCTCCGGAGTTCTCCACTGCTCCCACTGAGCCCTGGCAGCGTCCAGCAGAGGGAGCAGTGTTTGCCATTTTGCCTCACATCCTTGTGAACCCACCAGTTGCCCTCTGTACCTCCACTCCAGCCCCAACTTCACAGCCTCACCCAGAGACTCTCAAAACCCTAACCTCTTTCACATGCTCTCAGCTGAGCTGTTTTGCCTTCATTCCCTTATTTTGATCTTTGATCCTCACAACAGTTCTGAGAGGTGCCCGGGAGAGTGTACAATTATCCCTGTTATCCAGGTGGGAAGGCAAAGCTCGGGGAGGTTCATTTTGTTCCCCTAAGGTCACGGTCAATGAGTGGTGAACACACCAAATCACCTTCTCCTTCCCGGACTCCAGGACTCTATAAAATTGATGACACTGGGCCAGAGGGACGATCTCGAGAATTGTTGCCACAGTTATATAACATGAGCTTTTAGGACTAGAAAGGGTTTTAGAGCTTATCTGTCCTGTTTGTAATAATGAAGAGACAGAGGTAGGTATTGAGGAAAAGTTTAGCAGATTGGTATTCACAGGACCAGTCCTAGAACCCAGGGCTCCGGATGCCCAGGCCAGCACTGTTTGTTCTCTCTCCCCACGTTGCCTCCACGTTGGGGCCCTTTCTTTCTGAACTCATTCTCTTTTACCAGGGACAGTAATTAAGTTTATGAGAAGCAACTCCTGATTTTGAAGCCTTTCAATTTAAAGGCATGAGAGGAAATAATTAAATTGAATTGAAGTCACAGCATCTAAAACGCCAGCTTTATTCCCCCTTTTATCTAGTGTGTTTATGAACAGAATTCATCATGCACACTTTCACCTTGGCAACCCACAGAGCTGGAGTTGGACTGAAACGTTGTGCAGTGAGAATTCACTGAAATATTCGAACAGAGGCTAACGGACTAAAAATATGCCATCTAAAGGCACAGCGTATTTGCTCCTTAAAGATCACAGATTCGATCGTTCTGTAAGTTCTTGGTGCACTCAGCCTGGCTACCCAGACAGGAGAAACTACATCTGAAGCAGAGTTTATGAAAATGAGCTCATCTTACACTTGGGGCTTTAAAAATGTTTGTGAGAGGTCGGTATTTACTGGCCAAATTGAGCTTTTTGACCTTGTTTGCTGTTTGAAAGTGTCTGACCCTCTCCCTTCTGTTGCTACAAGCATCTGCTGTTGCCTTGGAGACTGAGCACGTTGCTTTTGGATCTCTCACCAAGCAGGAAGGATATTGGACTGAGAAGCCTATTTTGCTGGCTAGTTTTAATCCGGAGGAAACCCGCTCTTCAGATGCCTTCTCTGGCATCGCTTCTTTGACTGACAATCACAGGATATCCAAAAAGCTTCACAATCTACTTACAGAGTGTAAATGGCCACAGAAGGGTGGAGGCAGAGGGGATGGAAATATAGCTTTTTCTACATTATGTCATTGAATTCTTCCAGCAGTCCTGGGGAGAATTTAATGTTGTCTCCATTTTACAAATGGGGAGACTATGACTTAGAGAAATTAAGTGGTTTGGGAAAGGTCAAAAAGCTAAATAAAGGGGGCAGAACTAGGTTCAAATTCCAAGGCTCTTTCCACCACGCGACATTAGTTAATATCCTCATTTACTGTTTGAAAGTATGATGGTTCGTCCTTTTCTAGGTGGTGACTGCCACATTCTGGGAATCAACTGAGGGTGGGAGAGAAGTCAAGAGTCCCAGTGAGCACATGACTGGACTCTGTTCCAGAGCCTAAGACCTCAGCCAAACCTGGTGGCCACTGTGCCCATGGGCGGGTGCACTGGACGACTGAGCAAGGGCCTGGCTCTCATACTCAGCCCTGCAAATCTGCTCCCTGGATCGGAAAACCAATTCCAACCACTCACCTTCAGTGCTAATGACCAGATTATTTCTCTTGCTGCTCTGCAAAAACTTTCTGTGCATTTCCCTCTCTGTGTCCAATTGTTCCTCACCTCCTGCTGAGAATTCCCTGCCTCCAGCTTTCTGCATATGTCATTTTTCCCTTTTTCAAGGCTCAGCTCCAGTGGCCCCTTCCTGGGAAGAATTTCCTGTATAGTCTCAGCCCTCAGGGATGGCTCTCTTCTCAGAACAGTGCTAGATGCCTTCCTCGTACCACCTTAATCCTCACACCCTCTTGGACAGCATCTAAGCAAAATTGAGAAATAATTCAGATCATGACATGCCTTTACTGACCACCTGGCAATTGTAACTCCTGGTCTCCTCTCCAGCCCCATCCCCTACCCAGCTCCAAGCACACTGGCCTCTCCCAGTCCTTGAATACACCAAGCTCACTCCCGAGTTAGAGACTTTGTACTTCTGCTCCCTCAGCCCAGATCCTTCCACCACTCCCCCTCCACCCCCAACCCCCAAATCTTCCCATGCCAAAATCTTTCTTGTCATTCACGTCTCAGCTCAGATCACTCTTACAGGCAGACCTTCCCTGACCACACTAAGCAGTTCCCTTACCCAGATGCCCACTGCCACTCCCCAAGTCAGTTGCCTGTGCTCCTTCATGGTACCACCACCACTTGATGTGACCTTGTCTACAGATCTGGTTGTTTGCTTATCACCTGCAGGCCCCCAGTGGATGTGACTTCTAGGATCACAAGGACCTTGTCTACTTGTTCCCCAGTGCCCAGAACAGTACATGGCTCCATGGTTATTTGCTCAATGGATGTGAAAGAGGGAAGGAGGAAGAGAGGGATAGAAGAAGGGGAAGTGGGAGCCTGTGGTAATGGTGTTGTTATATGGAGCTCTGTAATCTTTGAAGCCCTTTTATATGTTTTATCGTGTTTAATTCTCATAACAGCACTAAGAAATAGGTACAATAATCCCCATTCACAGACAGAAATTGCTAACACTTATTGAGTACTCTTCAAGCACTTTGTTCTTAAATAGAATTGCATGATAAGGGAAGAAAAAAAAGAGAGGTAGAGAATCACATAGTAAGTTGCAGAGGCAAGATTTGATTCAAATAGTCTGGCTCCAGAGCCCATGCTGTTAACTAGCTCGTAGAGGCCACAGATTCAGAGATGAGTCCCTTACATCACAAGGGCCTCAGATTTTGAGTCTCTAAGTATTGGACTCCAGACCGGTCCTGCTTTTGTTTTTTTTTTCTACACCACACCAGGTACTTAGTAGGAGGAAGTGGGGATCAGAGGAGGGAGGGGAGTTTGTGAAGAAGGGAGGGGCCATGATGAAGCTTCCCCTACTTCCTCCTGCACTGGATGTCTTCCCTTTGTCCCTCCGAAGCCACTCTACAGCCTTCTCCACCCTGCTCTGTGCCCCGAATTCTGACCCGCAAGAATCACACCAAAGAGCACCCTTGTCCCCTTGCTACCTGCTGAGTTCAGCCATCAGAGAACTGGTAAGAGAGTGCAAACTGGCAGGGGATGTGAATGGAAAGTTATTTAAACCCCCAACTCTCTCCTGGGGAGGACAAAGGTCACATCTCCTGTAGGGCAGCCCTCTCCTCGAGGCTCCTGGCCCTTCAGCTTAGGGGTGGGGGTGGTAACAGCACCCCTCTGTGACTAGCCCCAGGCCACTGCACTACCCACTGTCTGAGGTGATTTCCCTATGCCCTGCTCCACCTTTGAAAATTGTCCCTGTATTCAAGGTTCCTCAAATGACCCCTATGTGTCTTATCTATTTGCATCCCATTAGAACTTTGACTTCACATTTCATTTACCATTTTCTCAGGTGAGGCCAGTAAGAGATTTAGCTGGCAAATCTTTTGTCTTTTGGGCCCAGAGTGATTAAAAAGCCTCTACTTGCTCCTCAAGAGATAGGCATACTCCACACAGACAGACTTTCCTAGTATTTCTTTGTTTGCAAGAGGAAATATAGCCCTTGGTGTTTCCTTTCTGATCCGGGGGTTTTGTCCATTAGGAGGCTGGCCTTCATAAACTCCCATTTTTGAGGATCAAGTAATTGGCCCTTTGCCTTCTATGAACTTCATTTTCAACAGATGTTTTTGTTACTCCTGCAACCGTTGTGGTGAATTTATATGTACATGCAAATATATATAGTAGATAGCTGATTTTTATAGAAACTACAATTTACTAGTATATGTTATAGTCAAGTTGTCAAAATAATTTTCATCTGGGGTCTTAGTTTTATTTTGGGCACAAACTATTATTTTAATTAAAATTTAGCAAACCAGAAAAAGAAACACCCCTAATGTGAACACTATGTCCACTTCTGTGTGTCACTCTCCAGTTCTCGTCCATGCAGGCAATCTTATTTTTACATGGTATATATGTAATTTTGTATTTTGTACTTTCCCTAATGTTATATCATACTCATCAGTCTCCATAATTATCCTTTGTAATGATGACATGATATTCCATGGGATAGACACACCATAATTTGCACAAGCATTTCTATTTCCTGTGTGACATGATAGACAGCATCTTTGTTTGGAGTCAGAAGATGAATCTCAAATCCCAGCTCTCTTAGTCACTAGCTGTAAGACTTCCCTGGAGTCACTCAACCTTTCTGCACCTCAGCTTCTAATCCACCAAATGGGAATTATAATAACAAATGCCCTTCCTATGTCACAGAGAGGTTGTGAAGACCGACTGAGGTAATAGAGATGAAAGTGTTTCTGAATTCTCTAATTGTATATCCCTTGGTCACTATATTACATCATGCTGTTTAACTTTCTTCATGGGGCTTGTCTCTGTCTGAAATTATATCATTTTAATCATTGTTTCCTGCTTGTCTCCCTCAACTAGACTGTAAGCACAGCAACAGCTGAACTTGCCTGTCTTATTCATCCCTGAATCTCTATACCCTTGAATCTCCACAGCCTGGTACATAGTAGCTTCGAGAAATATTTGCCCATGAATTGAGAGATGTAAGTGTGTTTTGATTAGGAAGTGAGAAAAGTGCCTGTGGTACCAAGAGTCCATTTCTTTAGGAGTCTGAAAATTAGTGATGTAATTTCTACCACTCTGGGAAAATACAGAGAATAAGCACTTAGCAGACCCATGAAAAGGTCTATGGGCATTTCCAAAAACTTTCATTCTTACTAAACAAACCAGTGCTGCTTTAAGTACTGGCTGTGCTTCTGAATGAGGCAACACAACCTAGGAATGGGAGAAACAGTTGAAAGAAGGTTTTGAGCCCTGGATCTTAGTCTGTCGCTCCAGGATGTAGAGACCTCTGGGTGAGCTGCTGCTCAAATCCGTTTAAGAAAAGGGTTCAAAATGGTCTAAACTTAGATTGTGGTGATTGTTGCACAATTCTTTGACTATGCCAAAAACCATTGAACAGTACACTTTATGTGGGTGAATTATATGTATGTGAATTATATTTCAATAAAGATATTTAAAAAAACAAAGAACAAAGGAACCCAATCAACCTGGATATTGAACTGCCTTTCAGGGTGGCACATCTATTATTAACAAGGGGAAGCAATTCACTCTAAAACTATACATTGAAATCAGAAGAATATAGCTAGTTTATTATCAAAGGGGTAAATATATTAAAGAAACTAAGCAGGAAGCACTCTATGTGGTTATGGGCCAAACCCTTCATTTGTACAAATGAGTGAAGCAATTTGCTCAAGGCTACAAAGCAAATCTGGTCTAAAACCCTGGTCCCTTGGCTGCCAGTGTGTTGCCCTTCCTCTTATACCAGTGGTGACGGACAGTGGTGAAACTTGTAAAAATTTCATTTCTGAATTCAAAAAAACGAGGATAAATAAATTCCAGGAGCTATAGATCATTAAATATAATATTAATTGCATCTAATTTTAGGATGGGTTTTAAAATATGTGGTATGTGAGCATTTAGAAAAGATTGTTCCATGAAGTCAGCATGGATTATTGAGAATGAATCTCACAAAACTATCCCATTTGCTTCATGAAAAATAGATTGGGGGTGACATAAATGTAATGTTCCTTGATTTAACTGAGGCATTTGATAAATTCTTTCATATTTTTTTGCAAAGAAGATGGAGAAATGCAACCTGAATAATAGTGAAATTTGAAATATGCCTTGCTTATTGAACGACTAAATCTTTAGAATGTTTGGATGTGTCCAGTAGTGGGTGCAAGGGTTCTGTCTTTGTTCTAACCTCTTCACTGTTAATAGGATGGCAGAAACAAGGCATGCTAACTGTCCGTCTGAAAATTATATGCTAATGTTAATTGAAATATTAATGTAATCTTAGGCTGCATTAATAGCAATAGGATCACTGTATTTTTTGCTTTCAGACCGTGTCTGGGTCTTTAAGATAGACATTGACACAAAGGAACATCTTTACAAGAAAGCGGCCAGTGTGGTGGGGCTGGGAGTGGCTCTGAAAAACCTGCCATGGCTCATATGAAGAACAGTTGAAAGAATTAGTGCTGTTCACACAGCAGAAGAAGAGACTTGAGGGAATTAGGGCAACTGTCTTCACGTACTCAAAAGTTGCTATGTGAAGATGGACTATAGTCTATTCACGGGGCTCCAGAGAAAGAACTAGCTGGGGAGTGGAGTGACGGTGAAGGAGGACTGGGAGGAGTGGGAGGAATCAAAGCAACATTGTTTGGCATAACTGAAATCACTATACATCCTGGCCTAAAGCCTAAGGACTCTAGAATTTATCCCCAGATCAAGAGAGGCTAATTACTTGAATGACATGGTTTTGGACCCCTGCAGACTCACTTTCACAGATATTAATTTTTCTATTATATTCTCAGGTTATACAAGAGAATATCCATTAAAAAAAAAAACCCTGCTATTCATTAATTGAAAAAGTATGATTGAGAATATGTCCCACACATAACTTCTTGTTCTGTACATGAAGAACACCTGGAAGAGTTTCCTTTTGACCTAAGTTCCAGGATAAACTTTGCTTCCCCTGAAGAACTCGTTATCTTTCCCTTTGAACCCAATCGTCTTCCCATATCTCCTGTCTCACTGAAAGGTAGCTACATCCATCACTCACCTGTCGTACACTCTAGACTGTCCCCAATTTTCCATCACAGAGTCCTGCCAATTCTACTGCTATAGCACACACAAATTCTCCAAAGGCTACCACCTTGGTTCCAGCAGAGTGAATGATATCTAAGACAGGCAGGAGGTCGTCTCCTTCAAGTCTTCACTGAAATATTCTCACAATTACCTCAAAAATCCCTCTCAATGGACACTACACGGACCACCCTACTTAATACTCACCCTTCCTCCACCCCAACCCTCCTGATACACTTTAATCTGCTCTACTTTTTCTCTTCTTTTTTCCCATATAACTTACCATCTTCCAACACACTACATAATTCATTTATTATTTTTTTTACTTACTTCTCTTTCCTCTTGTCTGAAGGTAAGTTTCATGAGCTAAGGAATCTTTTTCTAATTTTTTTCATTGCTGTATCCCAAGCACCTAGAACAGCACCTGACACAAAGTGTCACACTCAAAAACCATTTGTGGAATGAATTAATGGACAGTGCAAATAGCACATTAGGAAAAATGATGAGCAATGTGACCTGGCTAAAGATGTGGAACATGGTAAAAAGTGTGTACATGAGAAAACTCTCCTCCAGAAACAAAAAAATTGAAATATTATTTAAATATACAAACTCCAGAAAAAAAAATTACAAAGAATTAACCATGCTTTAAAAAAAAAGAAAGAAAGAAAGAAAAGAAAAGGAATTCCACATGCCAAAAATAAAGAAAGAGCTCAGAGCTGGAGAATTAAGAAGCTCTGACATTGCTATAGCCCTGGGGATATCAGACAAGAATATTGGCCCTAGACCTGAGGTCTAGGGCTTTAATGCCTTTGAAGAAACAGGAAACATGGTCTGGGTCCACCCAAGTTGGGAGGACACTTGAACAGAAGGCCATGCCTAAAACCAGAGCCCCAAAGGTCTGCCCTGACTATGAAAAGGAAACTAATAAAACTCCATTCCTCAGCCTAGGGAAGCAAACAGGAAACCTTCCCATCTAAGACAGTCCACAGGCAGAAAAGAATCATCCTCAAGAATAGGAAACCCCAATCTGTGCTTCATGAATAGATGCAGTCCAAACTTATAATTATCCCCATTGTGCAAGAACCGGAAGCAAAGAGGTTAATGTAAAATCTAGTCCTAGGCTCATAGATTCCCCAAAAACACTGGAAGAAGCTAACATACAACCATTCTGAGGGTAACATCTACAACCTAGAATATATGGGACTCTCATAGAGAAAGTCACTCCTGCTGAAGATGAACTCACAATACAAAATTACAAATTAGAGGCTAAAACAAACTACTAAAATGAAAGATCATAACAGCATGATGAAACAGATGAGTCTGGAAAAGATCCAAATAGAACTTTTCAACATGAAAGAGCACAGTCATTAAATTAGAATTTAAGAGAGATAGAAGGAAGTGACAAGAGACGGGGAGTCTGAGACCAGGTAATAACAGATTTTATACAACACCTAGGAAGGCTGGACTTTATTCAGTAGTTACCGAGAGGCCTGGAGAGGGATTTAAGCAAGGTAGTGATATTGCTACGTCTGCTACATTTATGGTTTAGAAAGAGAACGCTGGCAACCTTGTAGTAGAAGATGGGCTGGAAAATTAAAATCAGGAAGGCCAAGTAAAAACTCATATTGGTTAGGTCTCATTCAGTTACAAAGAATCATGATTCAAACTGACCTTACCAAACAAACAAAAGATTCTTTATTGGCTCATTTAAATGAAAAATTGGGGGTACTTTATGCTTCATGAAGTGAAGCTTGATCAACATGTTCAGTGATGTGATCAGAGAGATGTCTCTACCTCTCGGCTCTGCTTTCTTCTTGAATTCGTTCCCAGGCAGGTTCTCTCCAGGTGATGATCCATAGAGGCTTAAGTCTAGCAGAAAGCAAGTGCTCCTCGCAGATCACTCGAGCCAACGTTGCAAGATCAGCTCTAGCTGGCCCAGCCCAGATCCACGAAGAGAGGCCAGGATGCTTAAACCGTAATTGCTGAAGGTAGCTTGGCCAGTCCAGGAGTGTGTTGTTGGTAGGAGTGAAGCTCAGACTAATAGTAACCTCAATTTATTTCTCTATTTTATAAGAAGTGAAATTTTCAGGTCCTAATTTTCAGTAAACCACAACTAGGAGCAAAGGCCCACAGAATTGAAAGCTCCTCCCTTCCCCCCCACAGTATCTTCCTGTATGCCAGATCTGTGATTGCCTTAGGACATCACTATCCCGTTGTTGCTTCTAACCAGGCCTTCTACAGAACACTCCCACAGTGGTGGTACCTCCGTGGTACGGCATGTTTTTATCCCTCTAAATATTCTCTATGAAACTTCTAGCTTGGGATCTGCATATATGTCAGGTAAATAATCTTGCTATGTGGTCATCTCCCTTGTCCTGTCTGTGAACAGTGGCTCTTTTGAACAAGGCATTCTTCACTCTTGTGTCCCAGGCATGTGGACCATCACATGCCTTGTTGACATGTCTATGACTTTGTATCACTCTTTGTTTTCTTCTTCGCAGTTACACTTCAGGTTCACATTGTTTGTGACCTATATTGGGTTTATGTAGAGACATCTAATGTCACAAATATTGCTCCAGAACCTCTTTCTTGCTGTTGTTCTTCTGTGTGGATTTTTAAAATACTTTCTTTGTTCTTCTGCTTAATTTGCAACACAATGTCCACTTTTACACTTGATCTGGACATTCTGAAATTCTTCTCTCCCTTGTCTTCAGTGATATGGTACAACCCTGGCTCATCCCCAGCCTCTCCAGTCTTTCCTACATTCCTCCATCGGGTGCTATTCCAAGCTTTACTTGACTCTCTTCTCTCAGAAATCTCCTCTCAAAAGATGCCCAAATCCAATAGCATCCACCATCACCTCTATGCAGATGAACCCCAAATCTGTATTTCTGTTCTTTTTCTAAACCTCAGACCTGCAGTCCTACCATAATGTCTGGTCCATACTTCAAACTCTCCATGTCCCAAACCTAAGGCATCATGGGTTTCCATTTCTTAAACCAGCTCTTCTCCTCCTTACATGTGTCTGCCATGTCTACCTTTGTGTTTATTTATGGAAATATCATTCCCCAGGCCATCTGAGATCAAAATCTAGGTGTCACTTCTGACTCCTCCCCCATTTAGGTTCTACATTCACATTGTCACCAAGTCCTGACCAGCCCTAGGATGTGACCTGCCTTTGCTGCCCTTTACTGCAGCTGTAGACTGGCTTTTGCACAGCCCAGATGAGGAGAGGGAGAGACAGTTCAAGCAGAGTGAGCTTTGACCTGAACAGTGACTGTGAAGGAAAGACCAAATGGTCTTTGTGAACCTAAGCAGAGACGGGGGTAACAATAACCTAACTAGACTGGATAAATGCCCTTGACTGGACTCAAGATACATAAATATCATAAAATAAATTCTTTGTTCTAGGCAAAACTGAGGGCTCAGAGTCAAGGAAAGTACTTGGAGTCATATAAGAAAACTCCATTTTTGCACATTCCTGGCTTGTGGCTGACGTGTATTCCGTTCATGATCTGTGGAATTTGCAAGCAGACCATGTAACCTGTAACAAGTGGCTAGGACAGACTGCCAACTCTGAGTGGCTTGAGGGTTTCCAGGGAAAGGGGTAAGTCATAACAAGGACCTCAGAAAAGTATGCCTCAGTGACAGATGTGAGAGGAGAAGGGCTCTCCACATCTGCCACCATCCTGAGCAAGGCGATAAATACTCACAGAGCTGGGAAGTCATATGTAACAGCTGTCAGATTGTTGTTGCTTTGTGTTTATTAAACTTGCTCATGCAAGTCTGTGATGTGAATTCCAATCCTATTCCAGATCTTCCCAGAAGTGCTAGGAGAGCGAGTGGGAGATATGCTAACCAAATCTTCCTAGTGTTCTTACATGATATGATGTATTCATGGCATTTTTCCTCTAAGGGATTGTTAGTTCCACAACAGTGCTGTTTCCTTGTCTATGAGGCCTTGGGTCTCAATAAATACAAGTTCACAGAGTAGAAGCAACTTACTTTGTTTACCTCACATGTCCTTGTTTTCCTGATTTGCCCACCAGGCTGCTTGAAAGACTCTCTCCATTTATTAGTCCACTTGAGCATGGGAAATATGATAAGAGCTAAAACATAGTTGACACTTTATTCAGGCCGGGCACTTTGTTGCTCTGTGCTCAGCAGTGACAGGACCAGCTGAAGAAACATATGCTAACTCAGAAATCCCGGCCTCGGAATGCCAGGCCCTGCCCTCTAGGATAAAACCTCTCTGAGAATAGAAAAGAAAAGCAACTCAAGTTTTGCTGACTTGTGCACGTTCTAAAACATCCAAGAGATGGAAGAAGAAGGATAGAAGTAACATTTGCCAATTTAAAAATAACCGCTACTGGAGAAAACAGATTCATCCTTTCTGAATGTCCTAGAAAATGTTTCAGACACTGAATACATATTGACCAAATCACTGAATTGTGAAAAACTTTTTATCTTCTGCTTACTCAACCCTTGATAACCAAAAACAAAGAATCTAAAGAAGCTTTTAATCTGCATTATGAACGTAGCACCCAGCACCATCTGTGATCATTGGAAGGCACTTATTACATATTTGTTGGAAGCAAGGAGGGAAGGAAGAAAGGGAGTGGGGGAGGGAGGGATAAGGAAGGAAGGCAAGAAGGACGGCAGGAAGGAAGGCAGGCAAAAGGAAGGACATACAATCATGTGCTGCATAACAACGTTTAGGTCAACAACAGACCACATATACGACAATGTTCCCATAAGTTTAGTACCACATAGCCTAGGTGTGTAGTAGGCTATACCCTCTAGGTTTGTGCAAGTGTACTCTTTGATGTTCACACAATGACAACATCACCTAACAACACATTTCTCAGAATGTTAAGTGATGCGTGACTCTGTTATAACAATGATATACAGGTTCAGAAGATTTTACTATAGAATAGATCTTCCTTAAATTGTGTGTCATTCTTTGTTAACTGTAGAGAAGAGCTCTATTAACATGGGTCGGAACTAATTCCAACCTAATCTGATGTGGCTTCAGTGACTCAATATTTCTACCACTATGAGTAGCCTGATGAAAAAGTACGGGCTTTAAAGTCAGACAGACCTGGGTTCAAATCCTGCTTTAGCCAACCACTGGCCATGTGAACTCCGTCCTCTTCATCTGGATCACAGAGGCAGAAAAGGATAAGGTGATGTGCGTGAGCTCTGATGCCAGACTCCTTGGGTTAGGTTGGAATACCAGCTCTGCCACTTGCTAGTTATGTGATTGGTACAGGTTAATTCTCCTGTCTGTGCCTTATTTCCTCAGATGTAAACTTGGGATGGATAATTCTCTCTCCTTCATGATGTTTTGAAATAAATGAAATAATGCACGTAAAGCACATAAAATAGAACCTGACACTCAGTTATTCAATAAACATCAGTACTGTTATTATTTCCTCAAGAAGGTCAGCTTTCGGACAGCAGGGATCTCTTGGGCTTTGTTCACAACTGTGTCCTCTGTAGAAGCCTGATACGTAATTGGTGCTCTTTAACCATTTGATGAGGAAACGAATAACACACCCTCACAGAGTTGTTGTGGGGGATTATCTTTTATAAACATGCAAAATGCCTAACACTGAATAGCCACTCAATAAATATTGGTTACATTCTCTTTCCCCTGCCCTCTTTCACAGAGCAATCCATGTGTCTCTTACTTTACAAATGTTCTCTTTTCTTTGGGGGAAAAATACACATTGCTCCTTAAGTACACAACGGAGTGGCATTTTTTTTAAAGATTGGCATCTGAGCTAACATCTGTTGCCAACCCTTTTTTTCCTCCTTCTTCTCCCCAAAGCCCCCCAGTGCATAGTTGTATATTCTAGTTGTAGGTCCTTTTGGTTGTGCTATGTAGGATGACACCTCAGTGTGGCCTGATGAGCGGTGCCATGTCCACACCCAGGATCCAAAACAGTGAAACCCTGGGCTGCCAAAGCAGAGCATGCGAACTTAACCACTCGGCCACAGGGCCTGTCCCCCTGAGTGTCATTTTTAGTCTTATACACTGGCCAGGGTTCTCTCTAAACTGAGGAAAACTAGTTCTTTGGTTTTTCACTGGCTACAGGAATTATCGATTCCAGGACTGATGAGCGAAGCACTTCTCTGCTGGGTTTTCCACCAGAGCTGCCCTGGGAACAGCATTGCCCACACAGGGATCTGGACAGCACTGGGGGAGGAAGGGGCACTCTGCTGATTTTGTCACCAAGTTGTCAGTCAAGCATGAATGTTAGACAGGCTTTTCAGGTTGCTGCTTCATCAGAAATCCAAATACAATGTTCCTTGGCTTTGTGGAGGTCATAAACATTGCCTTCTCCCCCACAAAGACCAATAAACAAAAAAAAGGTCCTCTCGTTCAGTAATTCTCTTCCATAAATTCAAATGAAACAAAACAAAAACCACTTCTTGTCTGTCTTAGTTTGGGCTGCTACAACAAAATGCCATAGACTGGGTGGCATTTATTTCTCACAGTTCTGGAGACTAGGAAGTCCAAGATCAAGGTGTTGGCAGATTCAGTGTCTGGTGAGAGCCCACATGCTCGTTTGCAGACAGTTCCTTCTTTCTGTGTCCTCACATGGTATAGAGAGAGACAGAGACTTCTAGTCTCTTCCTCTTCTTATAGGGGCACTAATCCCATAATGGGGACTCTACCCTCATGACTTCATCTAAACCTAATTACCTTGCAAAGGCCCCACCTCCAAATACTGTCACATTGGGAGTTAGGGTTTCAACTCATGAATTTGGGGAGGACACAAACATTCAGTTCACAACACTGTCACTTTCCCTTTCTGAATCCTTGTAGAAGTCATCTTACACCCCAAGAGTACTAGAATATCAAACTCTAAGAATAGGAACTGTCAGAGGATGCAGGATATGTGGAGGGTTTCAGAGCAAGATCAGGATGACTTTGGACTAGGGGCTCAGGAGTGTCTGAATCTTGTTGTTGGCCAGCTGTCTCTCCTGTGAGATTCCTAAAGAAATAGACCCAGCGCTAGCACCCTCATATAGGGCTGGTGGATGCCAACCTAGGGACCAACCTTGTAGAAGCAAGAATTAGAAAGGACTAGAAGAAGTCAAAGCAATAGAGAAATGACTGGAGCTCCTCTCAGGAGGAGCTGTCCCAGAACTCTCTCCATTCAGCTTCACAGAGCAAAGAAACAGAAGGACTCTTCCCACTGCATCTAACCTTGAACACCCACCAACAATGGCCAGTAAGTGTTCCTGCCTTTGAGTACCACTTCTTCTTGGTGATGGAGTAGAATGAACTGCCATGATCTAACCCTGAGAAAGACCGAGAAGAGGCCATGGTTTAGGAATCTCCTGGGCATGCCTGAGCTCAATATGTTGAAGGACAAAGGATTTGAAGTCAGAGAGACCTGGATCCACTCCTGGCTGCTCTGCTTACTGATTGTACGCCTCTATAAGAATCACTTAACTTCTCTAACCCTAGGTTCTTCATCTAATAATAGATAATTTCTACCACATAGAGTTGACAGGAAACTTAAGTAAAATAACATTTGTAAAGCCTTTGGCAGAGTGTCTGGCACAGAATGCTAAATAAATGGCAGCTATTGTTATCATTATATAAAATCCAGGAGTCACTTCTGCAGTATCCCAGACAAATTATTATCTAATTACTGTTTGAATACCTCTGGGGACAATATGCTCATTACCACACAAGGGAACCTATTCTATTACTGGGTAGCTGTAGAATATTGCTTTTCTTTATTTGAGATGGACACCTCAAGCTCCTGCCTCTTCCCCTGGAGCAACATAAAATAAACACGCTGTCTCTTCCATCTGACAGTTCCTTACATGTTTAAAGGCAGCTGTCATGTTCCCCTCAGTCTTCTCTTCTCCAGCATCAACCTCCCTAGTATTCTTAGTTGTTTTATATGAATTAGTTTCTGGGCCCTTCACCATCCTGATTGCTGTCCACCATCCCAAAGAGATGATTCAAAACTCTCTAATCATTAGCCTTCATTTCATTACCACATAAAAGTGTCTCTCTAAGAGATCTCACACTGGATATTTCATCACAAGCACTGAATAATCCTGGGAAGAAAGTCATGTTATTCAGGGTAAGGTGATTTACTAATAAAACTATCTAGCCTTGTTAATTCATCCACCCAACAAACATTTATTGAGCACCTACTGTAGTGTCAGGAACCGTGTTAGATGTTTGAGACACAGAGATGAAGAAGACAGACACTGGCTTGGCTTCAGGGATCTCACAGTTCAGTGTGGGAGACCAATGACAAATACACAGACAGTTCCACCAAGAATGAACGTGCTGAGAAGAAGAGAAACACTGTGAACTCCAGAGGCAGGGTCCTTCCTCACTCATTCTCCATTCTCCACATTCTGTACTACCCTATCCTCATGCTGCAATGGACTGAATGGTTATAGCCCTAAAAATTCACACGTTGAAAGCTAATCCTCAACATGACGGTATTAGGAGGTGGGGCCTTTGGGAGGTGATTAGGTCATGAGAGTGGGGCACTCATGAGTGGGATTAGTGGCCTTATAAAGAGACCTCACAGAGCTCCCATGCCCTTCCCACCATTGAAGACATAGTGAGAAGATGGTCAGTCTCTGAACTAGGAAGTGGGCCCTCACTAGACACTGAATCTGCCAGCACCTTGATCTCGGACTTCCCAGTGTCCAGAACTGAGAAATAAATGTTGCTTAAGGCACCTAGTCTATGGTATTGTGTTAGAGCAGCACAAATGGACTAAGACACATATTATGCATTTCCCTCAGAGCTGCCAGAGTCTTTTTTTAGTAAATGTAAATCATATCATGTCATTTCCCTGCTTAAAAATCCCCAGCAGCTTAGATTTCCAAGGCATATTGTTAAGTGAAAAAAACAAGGTGCAGAATGATATGTACAGTAACACATCATGTATGTAATAGCAAACAAAGCAATACATTTCTTATGGAAATGACAATAGATGGGAAGATAGATAGATGGATAGATAAAGATAGATAAGATAGATAATTTTTAGAAAAATCTGCAGTGGCTTTCCAGTGCACTTAGAACAAACTAAAGCATCTTACCCTGGCTTATGAAGCCCCAAATGTCTCTCTCCACCTCTTCAATGTTTCTTGTACTGCTCTCTCCATCACTATACTCCAGCTACAGGGACTTGCGTTTTCCTCAAACACGCCAAAATCATTCCTGACATAGAGACTTTATGCTAGCTGTTCTTCTGTGTGGAGTTCTCCTCTTGATCTTCATAATACTTACTCTTCTTGTCATTCAGGTCTCAGCACATGAGTCACCTCCTTCAGGAAGCCTTCCCTACCACTCAAACTAAAGTAGCCGCAGTGTTACTCTTCTGCAACCTGATTTTAAACTCTCTGTTTAGCACTTTTCTACATTACACCCAAATATCCATTGTGTATGTGCTTACTTTGTCTCCCCCATCAGAATGTAGACTCCGTGAATCAGAACCCTTGTCTGTCTTGTTTACCAGTGATCCGGACATTGCCTGGCACTTAACTGACATTCGATAAATAACCGTCAAATGATTTAATGAATTGTTGATTGTCCGATACCTAGCAGAGAACCTGGCACCTAATAGGAGTTCATTAGATCCTTGTTGAGAGAATGAGTGAAGTGGGACAGAAGAGAGAGCAGTAAAAGTTCACCGAGCCCATGGAAGGCAGAAACAGAGAAGAACAAACTTCCCACGTGACACAGTTTTCTTGTGAGTTGGCCCTGCCTGCCACTTAACTGTCATTCATTTCATTCTCACACGTGTGGAAGTGAATTTATTATGGACCTTAAAGTCTGCTAACCTGCTAGAGTGTCATGTCCATACAGTTGGGAGCCTGACAATTAAAGAAATAATCTCAGAGCTTCATCAGTTGTAGATGAGGGCTCCCCCATGGCCTGGAGACACCACAGGGCTTTGCAGACATCTGGCAGCCTAGCTACTGTCTGGTGTGGGCTGCCACACTCTCTAAATACCTCATGCCACCTACCTACGGATTCTCCTTCCAGCTATCCCAGTGACCACCACTGGGACATCCGCCACCACATTCTTAGTCACTAGCACCTTCTCCACCCTGAGAATATCCTAAAGCTCGAAACTCTGGGGAAAGAGGAACATTGATTTTTTTTTTCTTTCTAAAAGTAATAGTTAAAAATTACTATTACAACGTTCACCTTTGAATGATGTTGTTATGAAATTACCTTTTATGACTAATATAGGGAATCTTTGAACAAATATGAAAGACAAAAATTTAATTATTTAAAAATGGAAATCTCTATCCTCTATGATTTAACAATGGAGGTCTGATTTTTGGAATACTGAAAAATATGAGTGTGTTTTTAAAATAATTTTCTATGTCGTTGCTCTGAAAATTCATTGAACATTAGGAATACACACTTTTGCAAAGAGCGCATCTTCCTAAAATCTTACCTCTATATTACAGAGGTACGGTACACATAATAAAAAAAGATCTTTAGATTGCACATATGTTTCAATAGCATCTATTTCTCTTTACTAATATGAACCTGTTAACCTACTGACCATTACTCACTATTTCAGGACATGTTTCCATCTGGCTTAGTCGGCAGCAACTTCAAATGACCATATTGAATGGAATGGAGAGCTCTCTTCTGTTACATCAACCTACAAATGTGCTTATGACCACCCCCCACCAATCTTTACAGCTCGTGTTGGTCCACTCTCCTCCCTGCCCCAAACTCCAACCACTCCACTCCTCATCCACCCTGCTCCCTCTCCTTTCCAAAACTTTGGCATTGAAGCCCCCTTCTGACCAGAACACTCGTCCCTTCCTTCTTTGCCTTGCTAACCCCTATATGTCCTTTGGGTATCTGCTTAGATGAAACTCCTTCAGGAAGGCATGTATTCACCCTTCTGCTGTCATCCCACAGCACTATTCTTCTGCTATGTTAACCATATAAACATAGTGATTTAAAGTTGGTCCTCATCTCTAGACTAGAAGCACCATGAGGGCAGGGACAGTGCATGTTTATACACCACTGTATTCCTGGCACATAGTAGACACTCCATAAATATTTGTCCAATGAATGAACAAGTGAATGAATGAATGAATGGCCTGGAGCATTTTGATATACATTAGAACTTCCTGAGGCCCATTTACAGAAGGAACCAGTACTTCCATTTTTTTTCCTGTCTTAGGTCAAACCTAACTTCTACTAATGGAAATAACTATTTCCTATGGCAAATTGAAGCAATATAATTTGCCACCTTTGGGAATAGCCCAGTATAATTCAAAGTCTGAACCTGTTGATGTAGAGCAGACTGAAAGCTGGGCCAGTAGTTTTCATAGGTTATGAGACCTATAAGATTCCTCCTACATTTGAGAAGTTTAATGGGAGAGGAAAAGATGGGGTAGAAACAATAATTGATGAGTAATCAGGTGGCAAAGTCAGGGAAAGATACTTGTTGACAAGGAAGTCCTGATCATACTTATAAGCTCACCTTTCTCACACCTGTTTGACCACAAACCCCTTTATGGTGGTCAGAAGAGTAAGGTGGTTAAGGACATGAGTTCAGATCTGGATTAAACCCTGGCCCTTCCAGTTCTAGTCATATGACGAGTTCTTCCAGTCAAAGCTCAGCTCCATTTCTTCATCAGTGAAGGAGACTAATAGCCTTCCTGGTGCGCCTGTCAGGATAACTGGGGCTAGGAAGCCAAAAAGTGCATTTCCATGGCTCCCTTTTAGCAAGGGTGCCTGATGAGATTTAGGTTCTGCCAGTCAGAGGCACTCCCATAAGACTTGAATTCGGAAGTGAGTTTAGTGAGGAGAGGCACAGGTAGTACATAAGGCATCCATTTTGGTGGCATGGATTTGGCACCTGGCCCTGGTCCCTGGGTCACAGTTAAGGCAGTGTATTCCTGGATCCAACAGTTGCAGCAGCAGCTTCCTGATCCTAGGGCGACAGTTAAAGAGAAGGATCTGGAAGACAGCAATCTCAGAGCAACTTCCTACTTGTGGCGGAGTTAGCAGTTCCCATTTGATGGTTGGTTCCATGATGTTTATCTGGAAGTCATTCCTGAAGGACTAGCTTAAAGCCTGCTTCTCTACCACTCCCAAAGATTTTGTAAGCATCTAATTCCTCTAATAAATCTCTTCTTACTTAAAATAGTGAAGGTGGTTTATGTTACCTACAACTAAACCTTAACTGATAACTCCACCACACAGCTTTTTGTGAAAATCAAATTAGATGATGGGAATAAAGTTCATGGTATGCAGCCCAGCAAATAATAAGCATTTAGTAAATGGTGGAACTTTTGGTATTTTTCCTTTGAACATCTCTTGGATATTTTTTCTCCAGAACACTTGAGATTTTAGCCTGGGTGAGAAGCAGACCTGTCTTTTTCTCTGACCCACCATGGACGAAGAGGATTATGCAGAGATGGAACCCTTTTGAGGGAAGAGGAAGGTAGTTAAGATACTTGTTTTGAGTGGTTTGGGTCTGCCTTCAGATACTGAGCATGAGAATTTTCAGATCATCATAGTGCTACACGTGAGATAATTATTGCAATGAGAACAGCAGTGCCATCAACAGGGACAAAACTTATGACCAGTTTTTAAGGCTCCAGGTAGAGAAGACCTTCCATGATGTTTCCCAATGTCATCCAAGAACATAGCCCTGCTGAGCAACAGACGTTGAGTGAACATTTTAAGTGCAGCAGATCTGGCAGGCAAGGACAGGAGCAAATGGGAGCCTGAGTGGCCTCAGCCTGGATGGTTGTCTGTCAGGGCCGCCCTGTTGCTCTGACTCTGGAAACCTGATTTCTCAACCCTTAAAAAGTAATTGCTGGCTCTGCCTGTGGACACTGGTCCATATCTTGGCTCACAGATGGTATCCCTCTGCCTTTGTCCAATTCTAACTTTTCTTGCTTAGCCTGACTTGGCCTGACTTTGAATGCATGGCCTATACCTCCTAGGCAGTGCCCAATAATAACCCATAACAGCAAGGCTCAGAAGACCCCAGGCCCTGTGCCCACTGGCCCAGACACAGTGGTGAGTGAGATAGGAGGAAGGCAGCCAGAGACAAACTGTGACCTCCTTGCTATTTTGCCTGAAGCATTGATGGCAGCTGCGTTCAATAGTGCCTGGTATGGGAAGTTAATTCCTGATTCAGGTTGAAGTTTTTCCCCATGTGGCACAGGGTTGAATTCTATGAGGTCCTGTCTTATTTTCTATCATTCCAAACTTAACTATGTCAGGTCAGTTTTTTTAAAATGACCTCAAATTTCCAGCTAGGACAAAAATCATCATGGCAACAAACTGTTTAAATATCCCTAAATCTTCTCGTAAAAGAAAATAAAACAGAGAGATAAACTGGTACAGCAAGATTTAAAAATAAAAAGGACAGCATCTTCAACAAAATGAGATGACAAGGAGTTCCCCTGAACCCCAGAGTATAAAATAGTTACTGTCAAACTACCATCAACAGCAGTACTTATTCAGGACACGTGTGGGCTTACCACTTGTGGAGGATGTGGAAAGGACAGCAAGGAGAATTCCAATGGTCTTAAGAGACTTGAAACACAGAAATTGCATCAAATGCTTATTCCCAAAGAGAAAGGACCTCACCGAGTGGAATCGTCTGCAAGTGAACCTGGAAACAACCAGTTGGGAAAACTGGAGGAAAGCTTCACAGACTCTGGTGAGCAGATCAGTGCAAATAAGACATACTAAGCGCCCATGAGAAAATCCAAAGGTCCCAGGCAGCCTACTCTCTTAAGAGCCTCAGATTTATCCAATAAGATCTTCCCTCTGGAAAGATAGAGACTCATTCTAAGGAAAAAAATTGCTATATGTACAGAAAAAAAATGAGCAGTGTAGACACAATGATGAAAATGGAAAGAAGATTCAACTCCTGAAGGAGAAGAGAGTCCAGAGGAAGTAAGACTATTGACCTGATAGGCTGTACTTTTAATACTTTAAAGTAACAACAGAGGAGGGAGCCTTAGAACCATCTCTCCAGGAAAACTACCCTGACCTGTCTGCACAGGAATTTCCTTCTAAAAGAGTAGGAAAAAAAATGGCATCGCAAATAAACAAGATAATGAAAATAATTGCAATCAAACCCCACATAAGGACACTGTATGAAGAAAAAAGGAGGAAAACTAACTGTTAATGAAGACATACCAGAAAGATATGACCACAAAGTTGATGAAAACTATAGCTTAGTATTACAAAAGAACTAAGATAAAAATAAGAATAGTATGGGAGCTATGAAAACTTAGCATAACTTGGAAGTACAAAATCTCAGAAATGAGATGGTTGAAAGCCAGCAGAATGTGTAAAACTTCTGTCAGCATTCAGGAAAAAATTGAGGGAAAAAAACACTTCAGAATGAAGACTAAACTAAAAGAAACATGAGACTAGACAATAGAGAGTGGACAATAGGAGAAATAGAGGACAGAAAGGAGAAAGGAAGAAATCAAACAAAGAAAAATAAGAATGTAAAAAAGAAATCAACTGATATAGAATATGGACAAAGAAAATTCAACATATGTATGAATAGAATCTCCGAAGAAAAAATCCAAAGCAACGGCACAAAACAATTCCTATAAACCACAAAACAAGATAGCTTTCCTGAAATGAAAGAAGACTTAAGCCTACACATTGAAAAAGTATACCATGTTTTTGAGAAAATTGACCCAGATGTCGACATCAAGACATATTCTAATGAAACTACAAGACTTTAAATATAAAGCAAACATTCTTTTGGCACCTAATAAAAACAGATTAAGTCACTTATAAGTAGGTTGGCCATATAATTTATCACTTAAACTGGGATAACATTAATAATTATGCTGGGTGAACAGACATAAACTCAGACTGTCTCTGGCTAACTGGGACGTAAGTTCACCCAAATTTATGGAAAATAAAAAACAGACACCTTACTTTTAAAGGAAATAAAGCCTAGGAAACAGTAACAACCCAGTAGAGAGAGCATCTCTGGGACCCATATTGTGGTCTCTAAATTTCATTTCCTACCAAAACGAATGAGAGTTATCAGGAAAAATAGATGATTTCAGATGTAGGGCAGGAAATGCATTAAGATGAGTCTAAGATTTCTTGCTCTGCCAGGAGGGAAGAGAGCTATCAAAAGGACACAGAAGACCACACTGTAGTCACTATGATGATACTGATGGATGAAACGCAGCTTTTGACAATGCAAGGTGTCTCTGTGTGAATGCTTGTAATGCAGTCAAGAGTTTTCTCTCCTAGAAACGGTGATTCTTTGAAACAGAGGCATATGGATTTCAAACAAAAAATTTTCTGTTCTTCTCTTCCAAAAGATATAGAGAAATCTATATCTGGTGCCTCTGTATCTTTCAACTCTTTTGTGTTATTACAGGATGCATAAGTCATTCTGCTGTTATATAAAAGTGGTGGGACAGCATTGGAATAGGAAATTTACAACAGACAGTAAAAGTGAATCCTTGAAGATGTGACAAGCCAATCCAAGTTTCTGTTTTCAAATAGGAGTAAAATTCTTTGATGCATTTTTTATTTTTTATTTCTTAACCTCTGATCTTACTTCTTCTATCCCCACACAGATACACATATAGAACCAATGGATGGTAGGAAACCAAATAACTGCAGATGCAAAAGTCACACATTTTTTCTTAGTTTGTAGCTACTACCATTGATTTGATAATTGTATATTTCACAGGTCACTAGTAAACTTTTGCTATGTTGATATAAACCAAAATGTCAATCAATGTTTCTATATTTGCAATATCATAGTTTGTAATAAATTAATGGTCCTCAAAAACCTTGTGAATTTTTTGTTAATTGGTCAATCATTACAAAATAAATCACAAAAAGACATCTGTAGTGGGTTGAATGGTAGCCCCCCAAGACATATGTCTATATCCTAACCTCTGGAATTTGTGAATGTGATATTATTTGGAAAAAGGATCTTTGAAGATGTAATTAGATTAGGGATCACATCATGATCTGACTGGGCCCTAAATCCAATGACAAATTTTCATATGACAAAAAACAGACAGAAAAGAGACACGTGGAGAAGAGGAGAAGACTATGTAAAGACAGAGGCAGAGATTAGAGTGATACATCCACAAGCCCTAGGAATCCCAACAGCCACCAGAAACTGGAAAAGGCAAGAAATGGAATCTCCTCTAGAGCCTCTGGAGATAGTGCAGCAGTGTCCACAAGTTGGCTTCTCGCCCTAGATACTGTGAAAGAATACATTTCTGTTATTTGAAGCCATGAAAAAAAAAAAAAGACACAGGAGCTAACATTAAAAATGCAAATTTGCCTAAAAAAGGAATAATGTAAGGAACACAAAGAATGATGTTTGCAATGGATTGATTGCACTATATGTGTGTATGTGTGATTTTTTAATTTTAAATTGATGCATTTGTCTGTATATTTTATATGCATATAAAATATAAATATTTATTTTAAAATTTCAGAATATCTTTTAAAAGATCATTGATCAGTACTGGAGATCTCTTAGGCACTAAGTAAAAATTGGTAAAGGAAAAGAACCAAATGTTTATCTTGCATTTCCAATGTGAACTATATTTCTGGGTAACCAAATAGCTAAAAAGGGAAAGAAAGTCTTTACAGAACAATTCAAACTAACAAATACAGATGAAATTATGGAACTAAAATGTCACCATTTTACAAAACTTGTGAAATAATGGATATAGGAAACAACCATTAATAGATGTTGTAAAACAGCAGGTATATGATTGATGGGAAATTTAATAATAGAGACATTGGGCTGACAGCACCTGAACCCACTGATCATCATGGCATCACTGGAAGTAAGATGATCAGGAACATTATACTCTTCATGAGTGGCTATAACTGGAGGTATATAGTACACACTTTGAATTATTATTTCCTAGAAGTTTGAATCTGAATTTAATCAAAGCTCAAGATCTAACAGTTTACAGGAAATATAAGGGAAAGAGAAGCACATTAAAGGACACCACAAGAAAGCAATTAGGCAAATCTTTTGTTTACAGAAAAAAAGAACTTGTTTACCAAAAAGTCAGTAGCATTTATCAAAAAAGGAGAGGGGAGAGTTTATACAATGAAGAATCACAGCTACTCAATGTAACGTGTGGATCTTGTTAGGATCCTTATTTGAACAAGCCATCTTTGAACAGGACCGTTTCCAGATACTTTCCATTTGCTCTTCCAGAACCACTCTATACCCTACTTGACATGCTCTGTGTCCCCAGGAGCTGTTCTTTGTGAAGTATCGGCAAACTATGGCCTGTGGGCCAAATCTAGCCAGTGACCTGTTAATGTACAGACTGTCAGCTAAAAATTATGTTCACATTTTTAAAGGGTTATACATTTCACTTATTTCTTCTCTGTTCTTTGTTATTTACTTTCTTCTACTAACTTTGGGCTTAGTTTGTTCTTTTTCTAGTTCACTGAGATATAAAGAGAGGTTGTTTATTTGGGATCTTTCTTTTTTCTTGAAATAGGCATTCATCACCACAAACTTCCCTCTTAGGGATGCTTTTGCTGCATTCCATAAGTTTTGGCATGTTGTGCTTCCATTTTCATTTGTCTCAAAAGATTTTTTTGATTTCAAAAGATCAATGGAACTAATAGCTGGTTTTTTGAAAAGATAAACAAAACAGACAATTCTTTAGCCAGATGTACCAAGAGATAAATCCAGCCCTGGTGGTCTAGAAGTTAACATTCAGTGCTCTCACTGCCATGGCCCAGGCCTGTTTCCCAGTTAGGAAACCACACCACCCATCTGTTGGTCATCATACTGTGGCAGCTGAACACTGCTATGATGCTGAAAGCTATGCCACTGGTATTTCAAATGCCAGCAGGGTCACCCATGGTGGACAGGTTTCAGTGGAGCTCCCAGACTAAGACAGACTAAAAAGAACGACCTGACCACTCACTTCTGAAAAAATTTGCCACAAAAACCCTGAGAATAGCAGTGGAAAATTATCTGATATAGCACTGGAAGGTGAGAGGATGGCATAAAAAGACCAGGCAGGGTTCTGCTCTGCTGTACACAGGAATGCTAGAAGTCAGAAGTGACTTGACAGTACTAACAACAAACCAAGAAATAAAGAGAGAAGGCTCAAATAAATAAAATTATAAATGAAGGGGGAGTCATTACAGCTAGTACCACACAAATACGAAGGATCAAAATAAACTACTATGAACAATTTTACAACAACAAATTGGACAACCTAGAAGAAACAGATAAATCCCTAGAAACATACAACCTACTAAGACTGAATCATGAAGAAGAGGAAAATCCAAGCAGACCAAATACTACTAAGGAGATTGAATCAGGAATGAAAAAACTCCCAACAAAGAAAAGTCCAGGACCAGACATCTACACTGGTGAATTCTATCAAACACTTAAAGAAGAATTAGTACCAATCCTTCTCAAACTCTTCCAAGAAAGAGAAGAGAAGGACACACTTTTAAACTCATTTTACAAGGACAACACTACCTTGATATCAAAACCAGAACAAGGACATACAAGAAAAGAAAAGTACAGACCAATATTCCTGATGAACATAGATGCAAAAATCCTCCACAAAATATTAGCAAATTGAATTCAACAGTACATTAAAAGGATAAGACAGTAGAATCAATTGGGATTTATTCCAGAGATGCATGGATGGCTTAACATCTGTAAATCAATAAATGTGATATGCTGCAATAACAAAATGAAGTGTAAAAATCGTATCAATAGATGCAGAAAAGGCATTTAACAAATACAACATCTTTCATGACAAAAACTCTCAACAAAATAAGGTATAGAGGAAACATGCCTCAAGATTCTGCACAGCAAACCATCAACAAAATGAAAAGGCAACCTATGGAATGGGAGAAAATATTTGCAAACCACATATCTGATAAAGGGTTAATATGCAAAATACTCAAGGAACTCCTACAAATCAATAGCAAAACATAAATAACCCAAGTAAAAAATAGACAAAGGGCCTGATTAGACACTTTTTCCAAAGAAGATATACAAATGGCCAACAGGCACATGAAAAGATGCTCATTTTCATTTTCCCTCATTTTCCCTGATGATGATTAGGGAAATGCAAATCAAAACCATAATAAGATGTCACTTCTCACCTGTTAGGATGTTTATTATCAAAAGAAAAGAGATAACAAATGCTGGAGAAGATATGAAGAAAAGGTAACACTTACAGACTGTGTAAGAATGAAAATTAGTATAGTCACTATAGAAAACAGTAGGAAAGTTCCTCAAGAAGTTAAAAATAGAACTGTCATATGATCCAGGAATCCTACCTCTGGGTATATATGCACGGGAAATGAAACCATTGTCTCAAAGAGATATCTGTACTCCCATATTCACTGCAGCATTATTCACAATAGCCAACGTATGGAAACAACCTAGGTGTCCATTGACTGATGAGTGGATAATGAAGATGTGGTATACATACATACAATGGAATATTATTCAGCCTTTAAAAAGAACAAAACCCTGTCCTTTGCAACAACGTAGATGAACCAGAAGGGCATTATGCTAAGTGAAATAAGCCAGACGGAGAAAGACAAATATTGCATGCTAACACTTAAATGTGGAATCTAAAAACCAAAAAGTTAAACATAGAAACAGTAGAAAAGTGGTTGCCAGGGGCTGGGAATTGGGGGAAACAAGGAGAGGTTGATAAAAGGGTGAAGTTTTCAGTTATAAGATGAATACGGTCTGAGGATCTAATGTATAACATGATGACTATAGTTGATAACACCATAATGTATAATTGAAATTTGCTAAGAGAGTAGAACTTAAATTTTCTCACGAGAGAAAAAGTGAATATGTGAGGTGATAGAGGGTTAACTCAAGGAGGGAAATCCTTTCTCAATGCATATGGATATCAAATCATCACGTTGTACACTTTAAATATCTTACAATTTTATTTGTCAATTGTACCTTAATAAAGCTGGGTGGGGGGAGTGGTTATACAGAAAAAACAAAGAAGAATATGGGACAGAGACTGTATGTGGCCCACGTAGCCAAAATATTGACTGTCTGGCCCTTTACAGGAAAAACTTTGCCAACCCCTGTATTAATTGCCTGGGATCCCTTGCCCCCTGACAAGGATTGGGTCTGCCAATGGGAGGCACCTAGAGGAGCTCTAAAGACAAAAGGAGAGCGATTAAAGTATTTATTGCCCATCTCCCTCCCTTCTATCAGGACGTTCGCTCTGTGTTCTACAGTGCTGCTTCCTCTTGCTGCTTCAGGCCTCCAGGCATAACAGCTTTTCATTACTGCTAGCCTTTCCATACTGCACCATCCTTACATTTTCTTTAACTCTGGCCACACCTTTGTAAATGGCCCCTTTATTAAAATCTCTTCCATTACCTCTTTTGGATACACCATTTGTTTCCTACCAGGGCCCTGACTCATACAGACTATGTGTTAGGTAATAACGTTGTTTGTTAAGATAATGGCATGGTGGCTAGGTTGGAAAATGTCTCCAGATAGAGAGCCACGCTAAAATATTCGTGGATGACATGACATGATGGCTGGAATCTGCCCTTAAATATCCCTGAAAAAGAAGTAAAGAGATAAATTAAACCAGAGGGATATCTATATAGTAGATCATATACCATGGGGGGTATATGGGGATCCATTATACTATTTTCTCTAGTTCTGTGTATATGTTTTAAAAACCATAACATAAAGAAAGAACAATTGTACTTTAACCCTACATTAGTTGTTTAGTTAACTAAAGAACAGGACAATCATATTGAATGAATTTTGTTTGAAGGGTCCACAAAGATTAGGATGGGCCCCGTGGTCTATCCAAAGAACATGGACTTTGGTGATGAAGACCTGGGTTCAAATCTCACTTCAGACACTGGTTAAGTAAATGGAAAAACTTTCTAATTACTTCTCAATCTCTCTTTCTCATCTGTAAAATGTGGATAATATCTACATCATTGGACTATTACTAAATAACTAAATAAAACAATGCATGTAATCTGGTACCTAGTAGATGCTTAATAAATTATAATTGATACTGCTATTAGTGTTGATTATAATAATTCGTATTCAGAGACTAGAATGGAATTGAGTTTGGGATCATAAGGAGACAAAAAGGGAAGGTGCTATCTACGAAGGCTATTTTAATACATAGCTGTGTCCTCTGATATAGATTGGCTTTATTGTGAGATTTCTTTGTCACTAGAGACCTAAAATTTTTTACAGGCTAATTGAACTGTATCATTTGAGATAAGAAGTGCAGTCAAAGCTATTTAAATAGCATGTAGTAATTAGGAAACTAGTTTAATGGAGAAAATCTCAAAGAGAGCCACTTTTTTTCCCTATTTGACAGAATAAATGTTTTAACACCTTAATAGGAGCATCACATTGGTTCATTTTAATTGGGATGATTTTCATTCTAATTGCTTGGGGAGTTAAAATCACATCATAATAAGACCATGAAGACGCGCAGATGTTTTGTAATTTGACTTTAGGCCTGTCCCTTTGAACGGTTCAAAAGGAAGATATAACGATGTGATGTGGTGCACGTTTGTTAATATTTGGCTTGAGGTTCTTGGTAAATTATTAACTGATCAACATGATGTCGTGTGAAAGGGCTATAAAACAAAATTATGTCTCCACGGAGATAAGTGAGTGGCAAAGATGTGCTCATTAGCAGTGTCTACACATGAACGAAAAATGACAAATTGAAACCATTCTGCTAGTAACTAACCTCCAGTCCAAAAATCGCTCTAACCTGATATATTCACTTGATTGAGGAATAATTGCTTGAGGCTTTAAAATTTCTAAGTAATTGCTCCTATTTTCTCCCTCACATTAGTTGAGCTGTGTCTGCAGGCACAGATGGTCTGCCCTTTGTTTTACCTCCAGAGATTTGGCTGTTTGAGCTTGCCGTGAAACTAGGGCAAAGTGAGCTTCCTCGGGGGCCCCTGGGGTCTGTGTCAAGAGAAACCCTCTTAGGTGGCTCCAGTGGGCCTGTCCCCAGTACCCTAATGCTCTTTGCCTTTCTACACACTTCTCCAATCTCATCAATCCTGTTTTCAGTGTCACACTAAGGTTGTTAAGGACTAATAAATGTAAATTTTTACCTTTTCCGGGGAGGTCAGAATTTCAGCAGGCATCCAAATCCTGAGTAAAGAGTGGGAAGCTCCACTAGGTATGTTTGGGGCTCAGCGCACGTCGGGGTGGTGAGAGAAGGTGCATAATCAGAGGGCAGTGCAGGCCTGGGACACAGGCAGTCCCCAGCCAGCCCACATCCACCCCACCACGCATGCCACAACGGAGGCAGGCCTCTCCACTCCGTCACTGAAGTGTACCTTGAGGGCCACCCAAAACAAACAAGCAAAACCGGTATCCAGCCCAAAGACGGAAATTCTATGGACTATTTTCTCATAAAACATCTAGAGAACATTTATCCATATGGTACCAAAATGTTTCCATTCATCGTGCTACCTGATTTTCTGACGGACTCAGAGCCATTTCTCTCTTAGCCTCTGAGATTTTTATAAGAGAGGGGGGAAAATTAATGAGATAATAATTACAGCCGCAAATGTCACTTGAGACAAGAAGCCGTGCTGTTCACATGTTTTAGGCTCCTTAGAGGAGAGATGTCCGAGAAGCTGTTCCTTCAAGACCTTCCTTTTGGCAACTCGGCAGACTGTCTTGGGAACTAATCTTGTTAATAGCCTATTGGAGGCAAAAACGCTGTTTCCTTCTCTCAGCTTATATGCTCATATTCAGAGGAGATCTTCTGGAGACAATGTTTTAACCCAAAGTGGTGTTCTTCAGAACACTGTTCCCAGATATGTCAATAGGTATGCCTAGAAAAAGGATCCATAGTTCACGAAGTTTAGTGAATTCTTAAATCTGTAACTCCTTCTTAGTGATTCAAAATGCATGTCAGCAGTTAAGGCTCTGAGAAGTCCTGCAGTCAAGAGAATTATATGACTTTATATAACCCAGCTTTTTCTAAATGTTGTTTTCTTTGCACACTTATTATGAATTCTATGAAACAGTGTTCAAGAGACCACAAGCTTATAAAATTCTGGTTAACTCAGTGGCCCCATTCAATGGACTGTAAATCTTGTTGATAAAGCATGGAGTTTGTGGGATGGGAGAATAGGGAGTAAGAAGGCAGACCCAGAGATCTATGTGTCCATATGTTTACAAAGTATTACCTCTTAACAAATAAGATAGCTCAAAGATATATGGGTGACTATTTTTCAAATATATTAAGATGTTATTGTAATTTTTTAATATGAATCCATGTAAAAGCACCACTGAGATTTTTGTCATTTCTTTGTTTTGCATCTTTTTTCAGTCATCAGAAACTAAAAATATAACTAATACGTGGGAGATCTGTGAAATGTTTTGATGTTAAAAAGGGTTCTTTGTACTAAAGGGAAAAAAAGCTGGGGAACCATGGCCTTAACCCAAAGGAGTGACTCTACTGGTTGGAAATTCAGGCAAGGTGCCAGCAGATGGGGAGATTCTGAGGGCACGAGTGCTGCTTTCTCCCAAATCATAACACACGGTGTCACCTGGTCCACCCATGAGCAGCCTGGGTGTGGAGAATCCAGCGCTGTGGATGGAGCCCTTCACATCTCCTTGAGGCCAGGGCTCGGTGGGGTGCTTGGCACAGCACGCGCAGTGAAACCGATGTTTCTGGATCCCAGCTGTATAAATGAGCTGCAATGGCCAGATGTGACCATCTTGACCCTGTTTGTGTGCAGCATGTCCATGCAGTCTCAGTGACCTCCAGGGACGTTGCTGGCTCTGGGATTCTATGACAGCAGACTTCTGCAAGTTGCACATCAAAAAGTAAGACAAAAAGTAAAAGAAAAATTGTATTCACAGATGCTGCTTTCCCCAAAGAGAGGGCAAATGCAGACCTATCCAATGAAAGCACCCTCAGCAATGCCCTTCTTCACAAGGATGATCACTCGGACCAGCCCAAACAGTATGGCGAGCATGGTACAACCTCATCATTACCCTGGAATCATTACAGCCCTGATGATGAGACGATCATGGTGATTATCACAGCATGTAGTTTTGCTAATAGTATATTATGTGGTTTGGATCACTTTTTTTCCTAGTCCAGCTGATAGACAACATTTAATTTTGCTCTTGGTATACGAAAACCATCATTGCTCTGCAGCATTTGGCCTTTTACAAACACTCTAGATAAACTGAACTTTAAGAAATGTCCACGTTTAAGTCATATCCCCTTACCCTGAAGCTGAAAATGCAAGCTGACCAGGAACACAATCAGATGCAGCCAGATTCTGCTTCTGCTCTTCAGAGCTGGTGTCCACACCCTGCGGAGGTGGCTGAGTCAGTGCTATTGGCAAGGGCAGAGCGCTAACTCCATCTGGGGAATGGAGGCCTGTCACAGGCAATCAAGAACTCTTGGACTCTCGTTTTTCTTAATGACTCAGTAGTTGTTGACCTGGAAGAAATCCAGTCCAGAGGAAAAACTTATTTAGTTCCTTATTTTATCCTTTGTTGCAAGATTTTGACATTTTCATCTGCGACTCTGGATCTGAATTCTTTGATATCTTATTATGCCAGGTCATTTCTCCCCTGGATGTTTTTAAATTGCTTTTGTCAGGTGGGGTTTACAGTTTCCGTTGATTTTTCTATGCTGCATGCTCCAAACCATGGTTCTACAGTTCTCACTTTTGAATCTTGTTAAGGGGTCTCTTGAAAAAGAAACATGATAGCTTTAGATGGATAACAATGAAAAGACCAAGGAGACTAAAACAGAAATTTACACCCTTCAGTGAATTTTAGCTTCAAAATTCTTTGAAGAGGAACATGGATATTCTTTCTTAGTTTTGCCTAGTTTCCGTTTTACTCATTTGCCAATAAAAAGATAACTAACATTTATAGCTAAAGGTCCCTGTCATGGAGCCAACTAACAATAATAGAATTGTCTACGTAATATAAAGCACCAGATTAGTACAATATGAATCAGAGGAGTCGCAGATCAAAAAGGAATAAATCAATCAATGATTCAAAATTCCTGGCTATATCTACATAATGCCAGGCATTTGGAAGAAAATGGAACATCCCAGTTAGAACTTAAGGAGTTTTCAAATGTTTAGTTGGTTGTAAGCAAGGTTTTTTCAGTTTTAAGTGCGGGGTATTTAGTGGACCATAGTATTCCATAAAGAAGTATTTTTTCACAATCTTGGGAATTACTCATGCTTTACTCATTGGGCCATTGACCCAGGGGTGACATCATTTAGATTTAGACCATGTGTCCATGACATCAAATGCTTCCTGAAGGAATTGACCAATTCATTTGGCTTTGTCACTATGTGGGGTCTCATGAAATTGTTTGTTCAAGCAGAGAGTTCTGTTGGACTGACTAGAGGTTTTCAGATGAAAAAAGGCTGTTTGACTCTCTGGGAATATGAATAAACCAGTTGAGCTTTGATTACTCCATACCCTATTTTGTTATTTGTTTCAAAATACAGAGAGGAATTACTCCTTTTAGGAAGTCAGATTAAAGTATTAAGAAGAGGGAGAAGCCCTGAGTGAATGAATAGGGAATGGCTGAGGGAAGTAGAATAGCTTTATATATGTCCTCTCTAAAAGGCACCTCTAGAGGCGCTTGGAAACCAAGTGAAGAGGAAAGGGAAGCTGGCCCTGGGGGTATTCAACACTGGCTGGGAAGCAGCCTAGCAGAGTGCAGTGTCTCCCACACTTGTGTTCCACAGACCCTGCTCTTCTGAGTGTTAATAGACGTGCTAGGAAAAAGTGCACTGTGTTCAAGTAAGCTTGGAAACTGCTGGGTTGCACAGAACTAAGCATGTTTCTTTACTGCAGGACTTCTCAGAGCCTTAAGTATCCTTGTGCCTTGTGAATTTCCAAGAGAAGAATATAGTATCAAGTTTCCAAAGATAACTTAACCACAGAACCGTCTTTTAGAGACATGCCTATTAATATTTTTTCATGAGATGATTTTAGAAAGTTTTGATGTAGCGAAGAGTCTTGGCTTTAGGGGCACACACGTCAGTGTGTAAATCCCGGCTCTGTCTCCTATTAGCTGTGTGACCTTGGGAAGACCACTTCCTAGTAGGAGGTTCAGGTGATAAATTATAAAAGTCACCTTCAGACATTTATATTAACAAATTTTTAGTTTAGAAGTTTTAATTCTTGTTTTAAGGGCATTGCCAATAAAGCTGATATTTAGCTGAAAGGAGGTACTCTTATACTTAACAATGCTCTGCAAAACACTTCATATTTGAGGACCCCAAAACAGTTAGCAAAGTAGCCCCAAAGGAGTACCCTACTTTTTATTAAAAAATATTTGGGGAAAATCTGCCCGATTCTACCCACAAAAATGTTGCAATCAACTCCCTGAGTGTTTGGAAGGGACAAAGCTAGTTGAGGATTTATGTCTGGTCTTTAAAGTCTGAAATAAGCTGAATTGTGTAAACATTTTGGCACAGTATGCAGGGAGTTGAATACATGACTCTTGGCATTATTAACAGGTGGTGTGGGAATAAGTTGCCATGGAGAGTTCATGCTGCAGTGTCAGCAGAAGAGAATGTATTTTATAGGCTTATGGGGCGGCAAGGGGGTGGCAAAGGTTCCATAGGGTCTGATGCATGAAGATGACTGAAAAATACTTTCCAGCTGTCACAACTGTACACGGGGCAGGATGATTTCTAGTAGTGTTATGAATGTAAACGCTATTCAATTAACTGTTTCAAAAGCAAAGAGATTGTTTCTAAAAGAGTGCAATTTCTAGGCACCTGAAATGCTTGAAAGCCCCTATTATTTTCCAAGTTGCTCAGTCTCCTGAGAGAGATCACCTCCCTTCAAACGAAGGCTTCCTAGTGCTCTGAGGATATAAAAATAGACACGCAAGAAATATATTCTCTTTAATAAGCAGAGCAGATGTCAACTTCTACAAAGCTGAGCTCGAGTCAGGATTCAGTGTATCCACAAAGCACCTCCATCTCTTCCAGGCGCCCTTTCTGCCATATAGTCAGTTTCCGAATAATAAGGCGAGAAGGACAAGAGAAAGAGCTTAAACCACAGGAGGACAAACTTAGGTTGCAATTCAGAAAGAACTTCTGTTGACCACAGCATGGAAGACAAAGAGAATGACAGAATCTCCTTTTCTGAAGAATAGAAGGCAAAAGGACCCAATCTAGGATGGTTAATGGGTCCCTGCAAGATCTCCTTTTATTTTTTGAGAATGAGCAAGAGGAAACTATTAGTTGTCAGAAAGGAAGAATCAAATATTCTCTCTTGTGGTCTAGGTAGGAATAGAATCCAGCACTGAGTCTGACAATAGGAAAGGCAAGTATTGGGAAGGAAAATACATTGGGTCCTCAGCATGAGTAGGGCTAGCCAGCACGGGATACAGGTCCCCAGTTGTTTTGTGAGGTTTCTTAAACTCCAAATCATCTAAGGTTTCCTCCAACTAACTCTGTAGGGATTTTTGCCAAGCAGGTGATGAGTTTTCATAGTCATATTATTTCATTATCTCTGCGTAAAGGATGAAAGGCAATCTTTTTATTAAGCTAACCCTGTGACTACAGCTCTCTCACTGAGGAAGCCACATGGCCCCATTCCAAATATCCGTCCACCAGCACTGGGAAATTCCCAAAGGCCCAGAGTTATTGGCCATCCTCAGTTTTATAACACTCCACACTCCCTGGGCAGTAGGCTTCGGATGATTTCATCTAGGATTAAGAATGTTGGCTTTGGAATCCAAGAAACCTGAGTTTAGGTTCGAGTCTCAATTCTGCCACTTAACTAGCCATGTCATGCTGGGCAAGGTACTTAACTTCTCTTCACCTTTGTTTCCTCTCATCTGTAGCATGGTGATAACCACAGGCTCTCCTTCCAGAGTCTATTTCAGGATTGGATGAGATAATCCCTTTAACCACTGTGACCAGCACTTAACAAGCACTTGATACACGGTAGCCACAGTTCATATTGGAAGTGGGAGGTTTCTCGCTTTCTGCAAAGAAAGCGTTGCTTTGCATACTTGCCATGGTTTTGTGAAGACATCCAGGCCCCATCCCAAGTTATCCAACATTTCCTTTCTTGTTACTACAGAAATTAGAAGGAGAGAGGAGATGTGAAGAAGTGACAACACTTCTGTCCCAGCTTCCCAGAACTTTACTCCTGTATGTCTCATCTCACCTACATCCAAATGAATGGTGATCCAAGGCATGGGACAAGCAGTGCGATCTTGTGAGCATTTACAACAGCTGAGCTGGGTGAGGACTCACGTTTTCATCCGGTAATTTAAATAATTAGACTTGAGTTTCTAACAGTATGTTTGGGATAGCATGGGACCTGCCAACATGCATCTGTGTTTTTCAAACGAGAAATATTCAGTTGGCAGAAAAACCACCCAAGCCCTTGTACCCAGGAAATATGATTATAGCATTCAAAATTGTCATTTAATTTATTTTCATATTCAATCTGTCCTTCTACATCCAGAAATTCTACACCCAAGCAATGAGCAAATGAGGTCAATTTATATTTATTGCAGTTTCACTGGATGGATAATATATCTTCTGTGGCTCCTCTGGACATTGAGATGGCCCATGAAAAGCCTGAACACAGGGCTTTAACCACAAACACGATTGAGGCCTCCCACAGGTCCCCGCTTATTGCCACATGGTGAGCTCTCTTCTGGTACCCAGATCTCTGCCTGCCACGTGTTAGACAAATGCTGGTAACTGGGTTTCTGAAGTAACAAGGGTGACTAAAGTTGGTTCTGTGTGATGCCAAAGCCACCCGTCCAATTGAACAAGGAAGTTAAATTGCTTTTCTTACAAGATGTTAAGCAATTAAATGAGTTTGCTTCTCGTTTAGTTGACAGATTTAGAGGTTAGTAGACAGAACTCAAATTCCAAGTCTCTTAACCCTTATTATACCAAGTGAAAAATGTGAGGTTTAGTACTCTTATGGTCCCTTCCTTCATGCTTCCCAATGCCACTTAAAATTAGAATTAATATGAAAACCACTCAATTATGGTGCTGTGGTAATATGGAAAAAATAGGTTGTTGACTCAATTTTTCCCTTTTAAAACTGCCTGCCAATTATCTCATCTGATATTCCACCAACGTGTTAAAGCATTTACAGAACTGTGCTCAGCTCTACTCCTAGCCTAGCCCACCAATCCCCTCCCCACATAAAACCATGACCTTCATCCTTCTGTGCGTCCTCCCTTTGCTTCATTTCAGTTCAATCTTAATTGATCACTTATTTTGTGTAGGTATTGTGCCAAGGACTGGGGTCCATGAGAACAGCCTAGCAGGTTAGGTTTAGGAAGAACTACTCTTCTGTAACCATGTGACTGATATGAAATTGAGGAAGTAGGAAACCAGAATTTACTGAGTGCCTCCTAGTACAAGCACTTCATATGCATTACCTTACTAAGTCTTCACAATAACCCTATAAAGGATAAGCATAATTATTATACTTCTGGAAAAGAGAAAACATGCTAAGAGAAGTTAAATGGTGTCTCCAAAGTCACACATTATGTGGTAGAATTGGAATTTGAGCCCAGATCTCTCAGATTCTGAAGTCCAAGCATTTTCTACCACAAGATGAGAGAATCACCATTCTCCTAGTCTCCCAGGCTGAAATCTTAGAGTCATCTTAAACTTCTCATCTCTCTTACTACATCAAGATGGTTTCAGCTACCAGCCACAGAAAATCCTGACTCTAATTAGCTTTAACAAGAAAGTAATGTCTCATCTCATATGACAAGAAGTTCAAAGATCAGGTGGCTCCATCTTCCCTTCTCTGAATTCCCTTTGCTTTGCCGTCTTCTATGCTTTGCCTGGTAACAAGACAGCTACTCAGAGATTCAGACACCACATCCAGACACAACAACATCCAGAGAAAGAAAGGGGCCATGTCTAACAGTGTTTTCTTCTTAAAAGTAAATGAAACATTTTCCAAATTCTCAGGACAGCTTACCCCACACCACTGGCAGCTCACCATGTGGCTACAAGTGGATACACGTCCACCTCTAAACCAATCCCTGGCAAAGGGAGTGAGATGAGTGTGATTAGATTATAGGCTAACAGGATTCACTCACTGGTGCTTGGGATGGAGTCAGCTTCCTTCCCCTCAAAGCCTAGGATTATGTGGAGGAGAGGAGAGGACATTTCTGAACGAAATTGGAAATTCATTGGTAAGAAATAAAGAGGAAAATAAATTCTGGGTCTGCTATGTTCATCCCACACTTCCAAGTTCTGTTTTGTTTCTTGACGTTTCCCATATTTATTCTCTTCTCCACATTGCCCCAGTTTAAGCCCTTTGTATCTTTTTCCCAGGTTACTAAACTAGCATACTACCTGGGCTCTCCATCTCCAGTTTCCCCTTGGGTCTATGCCAAATTAAGCTTCCTAAGGTGCACTATGGTCAATTGCTCCTTTTCTTCAGAACCTGCAATGACCCTTAAGTAGGCATTGAAAGCCTTGTAAGATTCAGACTCAATTTAGCTCTCCAGCTTTAATTCATATGAATTCTCACTCACCAATCAAAAGGGACATTGAACAGATAAGAGGATAATTATTTCAAAAGGGTAAGCTGAGAGCCAAGGAAGCTTAGAGGACGGTTACCTCTAATGCTAATTATAAGCCATATGTTAAGACAGAGGCCTAGCATGGAGAGATGAGGATGATCCCCATGCTAGTACTGCTTTGTATAATGACCATGCCTATTTGATCTGCCTTTAAAGTGGACCATCTTTAGGGACAACTTTCACCCTGAAGTTACAAGATGACCCTGACATCCTTTCAAATGTCCATTAGCCCAGAGCTACCCAAATCCATGCTACCACCCATAGGGAACACCTATTCTTTTACCAATGCAAGTTCACCATATAGCCAATGACTCTTCTGAGGAGTAGGATTTGAAGAGATACATTTAACTAAAAGAGTCACTAGTCTTGGCCTTTGTTCTTGGATTGTGCCAAAGAAGCATTGGTATAAAAACTATCTACTACAAAGGTAAATCAGGATACCTTGATTAGTTGAAATTATCTTCGAATCCACTCATTTACTATCATAGGACCTGTGTTTTCCTTCTCTCCCTCTCTCTCTCTCTCTTTCTCTCTCTCTCTCTCTCCCTACACACACACACACACACACACACACACACAAACAAACAAGCTGTGATGGCTGTGACTTGGAATTATGGAAGAATAAAGAGAATACAGACACCAACAAGCAAAAAGAATCTTCAGGAATTTTACTGATCTCATGATTCCCACCAACTTGCAGAGAACACACAATACAATATCTGTAGCCCAGATATTTGAGAATTATGCTCTTAATTACCTTCCACAGCCCCTCCAGGTTTGGCCCCACCACTGCCCTATGTCACAATAATCACTTCTCATGGAAAGCAGCTGAGGGATATCAGGGGAGATAAGAAAATTGAGTCTCCATATGTGACCCTCACCACAGATTAGAAGAGTTCATCCTAGGGAGGTTCAGGGTTGTCTTCAGAGGTCTCTTTTAAGGGTGGAGCTAATAAATCATCTCCTACTAGGTCAGGACACTACAACTGCTTGGAATGAGGGGACAACATTCAGAATCATTGGTTCCCTCCCTGATGTCCAGACTCAGTAGATAAAGCCTACATAGCAAATATGGGAGAGGTAGAGAACTCCAGTTCCACTCCTATAAATGTTCTAAGGAAAAAGGGCATACAGGTTACACTGGAACCAACTATTTCTTTCTTTTCAAAAGAACTCCACATCTTCAAACAAAGTTGTCATTAATGACTGAACCAACCTTCAAACTGACTGAAACCTGGGACATCTACTATCCCCAATACTCTCCCCCACCCACACCCCCATCACACCCAAACATCTAGCGTAGAATGTCTATAAAGAGTAAGATAAGAAAAACACATTGCGAGTAAAATTGGATGAAGAAAGAAAAAACTGTCCCTCAGTAACAGGGATTTAATTTTAAACATAAACTTGAAAGGTTCAGACTGTTTGCTAACTGCTATAGCTAATTTTTCAGAGTCTACCAGATAAAATGGTATGGCTCATGAGATGTCTGGCTCTTGAACTAACGAGTCCTGCCTGCTTCTAGCTGCTCCATTTTTAATTTCTGGTCCAAAATGAGTCCAAAGTTAAGGCTTAAAAGAATGACCAGCAATTACCTGTAAAGTAGGAAATTCTGTCCAAATCTTCATGAGGTTTGGAGTCGGAATTGAGCCATCCATGGAATGGGACCCTCCATTGTTTGTCCTGTGTGGACTTATGTGTGACAGGAGCAGTATAATGCAGAGGTTAAGTCCAAGGTTTTGGGAGCCAAACAGTCCTGAGATTAAGCCCTGGCTTTGGCCAGAGCCTCATTCTTTCATGTTCTCCTTTGAACGAAATAGGTTTTCCATGTGCAGTTTCTCTTATACAGTATGTTGCTAAGTTTTAAAATATACTAACTATAACATTAAATAATACCAAAAGCAGGCCTAAGGAGAATGGAGAGGGTAAAGAAATAAGAGGAAGAATATCAAGAAGTTTTTAAAATGCATCTGAAACGAGGATTTTTTAATGAGTTAACAAAACTCCCCCTCAAAAACACAAGCCCAGATGGTTTGACTAGTTAGTTATCCTGTAATGGTATGACCTCAATACCAAACATTGACAAAGATGTGTATAATAAAGGAAAATTAAAGACCTGTCTGTCTCATGAATACAAGTAAAAAATATTAAACAAAATATTAACAAACAGAAAAACATATAAAAGATAACATATCAAGACTAAGGTAGGTTTCTCCCAGGAAAGCAAGGTTGACTTAACACTACAAAACGAGTTGATGTAACTTCACTGACAAATGAAAAAGAACAACAATTGTAATCATCCCAACAGATGCAGAAAAGCCATTTACTAAAACTAATACCCATTCAAGATTTTCTAACTCTTAAAAAAGTAAGCATAGGGGCCGGCCTGGTGGCACAGTGGTTAAGCTCACACTTTCCACTTTGGTGGCCTGGGGTTCATGGTTTCGGATCCCAGGTGTGGACAGGGCACCGCTTGGCACACCATGCTGTGGCAGGCGTCCCACATATAAAGTAGATGAAGATAGGCATGGATGTTAGCTCAGGGCCAGTCTTCCTCAGTAAAAAGAGGAGCATTGGTGCCAGATGTTAGCTCAGGGCAAGACTTCCTCAAAAAAAAAACAACAACAAAAACAAAACTAAGCATCGAAGGAAATCTATTAAAGAAATTTCTACCAAAAACAAACAAAACTTCAAGAAGCATTTTACCTAATGATTGAAAGTTAAAAGCTTTGCCTTTGAGATTTGGAACAAGACGGATGCCTGCTACCATCACTTTTATTCAACATAGTATTAAAGATTCTAGCCAGAGCAGTTAGGCAAGAAAACAAATAACAGGTATGGAAACAGAAAGAAAGAAACAAACGTGTTATTACTCACACAGATTATTTGCTCCAGTATGTGGAAAATTCACAATGAACTACACATAAGTTATTAGAATTAATAAGAGAGTTCAGCAAAATTGCTGAATAAAAATCAGCATACTAAAATTAATTGCATTTCTATATACCAGAAGCAAATAGAAAATTAAATTTTGTAGTCATTTACAATGTCATCAAACATATGAAGTACCTAGGAATAAATTTAATAAGATAGTTACAGAGAAAATTACAAAAATTGATTGAAAGATGCTCTGGTATTCACAATTATGTTTGGTTTTCCTCCATTCTGGATACATTCTTACTCCCAGTATGACTGATGTGACTTGCTTTGGATGAAGAAAGATAAGTGGAAGCTTTAAGAACCAGTGTGCCAATCAGCTATCTTTCTTTGCCACTGCCCCTGAAATCAGCAAGGGGGCAGATGATGATGCTCTATCATCCCAGGTTGCTGAGTGAGGATGACACAGAGTAGATCCCCAGCTGACCTACAATGGATATGTAGCATAGGCAAGAAATAAACCCTGTGTGGGGCCATTGAGCTTTTGAGGTTGTCAGTAACACAGCATAACCTGGCCTATCCTGTCCATTACAGACATCAAAGAATACTCAAATAAATTAAGAGATAGACCAAATTCAAGGCTTACAAATCTCAATCATCAAAACTCTCCTAAATTCTTTCACTTCAATTCTTCTAAAATAGTTTAAATAGAACTTGATGACATGGTTCTAATAATTCAAAAGGTCAAGAAAGTCAAGTCACTCAAAGATGAACGAAGGTGAGGAAATTGTCATTCTAGGTATCAAAATGCATTATAAAGTTATAATAAAGTAATTAAGATAGTGTTGAATTGGTGCAGGGATAGACAAAGATTGATGAAACACAATCAAGAGCCCAGAATCAGACCCACACATAAATGTATACTCAACCTATGACAGAGATCAAAGCAATGAGCACAGGATGGACTTTTCAACTTTTCCAAGAAAGGTACTGGGACAATTGGTTACCACAGGGGAAAAACGAAACTTGACTGTTACTTCCTGTCATGCACAAAAGTCAGTTTCAAGAGGATTAAAGATATACCCACAAGAAACAAAACTATAGAAGTTTCATAAAATAAGGCAGGGAAATATTTTCATGACCTGAAGTTGGAAGGATTTCTTAAACAACATATAAAAGTACAAACAGGATAGGAATAGAAAATTTAACAACATTAAAACTAATAACATCTATCCTTGAAAAGACACTATAAAGAGAGTGAAAGGTAAGCCACAAAATGAGAGAAGATATTTGCAACACATAAAGCCAACAATGTACTAATATTCAAGATATACAAAAAGAAACCCTTCAAATCGATAAGAAAGAGGCAAAAACCCAGTACAAAAGTGGGCAAAAGACTTGAATGGGCAGTCAAAAGAAGAGAAACTCAGCCAATAAATTATTGAAAAGATGCTCACTTTTGTTAGTAACCAGATGAATGTACCTTAGAACAGAAATAAGATATCATTACACTTGCATCGGATAGGGGAAAAAATAAGTCTGACAATATGAAGTGTTGGTAAGAGCAATGGGGACTCTCATACACTATTGGTAGGAGAGTAAATTGGTACAAACTCTTTGAATTTCTGTTTGGTATCACCTGGTAAAATCCAATATGTGCTTATGTTATGATCCACTGATTCTACTCCTAGTTATAAGGGAGGAACACTTGCCTATGCACATTCAAAAATATGTTCAAGGCTATTTAAAGCACCATTGTTCACTGAACTGGGAACAACCCAAATTTTAATCATCCACAGATTGGATAAATAAACTGCGGTATAGTCATACATCTGAATACCATACAGCACTGAAAATAAATAAATTACTCAGGAATAAACTCAGGAATATAATGTTGAATAAAATCTCCTAGAGAAATTCACACAATGGAGAATAATTCCATTGCTATAAACTAATAAACAGGCAAAAGTGTTTAGAGATACAAATATTTGTGGTAAAGTCAATAAAGAAAAAAATAATAATATGATAAACATAGAAGTCAGGAAGGTGGTACCTCTGGGGAAGAGACAAGGGGACGTAACTGAAAAGGGGCACGTGGCACGGTGAGAGGTGAGCTTCCAATGCACTGGGGATGTTATATTTTTTTAACCAGGGTTTAACCAGGGTGGCAGGCACTCGGATGTCCAGTTTAAACTATACCTATTCTTTTAATATACTCTTCTATATTTCTTAAATTTTTAAAAAATCATTTAAAAATGATTATAGATTCACAGGAAGTTGCAAAAATAATACAGATAGGTTCCCTGTATTTCACAATTTTGAAAAATGACCTCCTCCCTCCCCCCCAAAATAGAAACCCAACCTGAAAAAAAAAAGGCTAGCAAGGAAATAAGATTTGTGGATGTGAATTTTGCTGAGCAAAAAGCTTCAGAACAAGCTGATAAACTACAGAGTGATTTTTACTTGTCTTTTTTTTTCTTCTTGGAAATGAAAGTGTCAGGGAGCTATGGCCAATATTATTTGGGTGAAAAGGAATGAAACAGGACCGAAGGGAGTATATTGGAGTGTCACGTTTAAGTAGTTGATAAGTAGTGTAGTTCCAAGGTGACCTAAGACCAAGTTAAGTGATCATGCTAGAAAGGCAAGAGAACTCTCATTTTGAAGCTATTCAGGAATAACTTCTTTTGAAACCAGAAGATGATATTAAGTTAGACGGAAACACTCAGAATACATCCAAAATATCCTTGTACGGCCTTAGAAACATCAAGCATGTTTGGATTTTAGATGTGAAAGATTGGGTTGGCCTTGAGCTGAAGCCCCTGATTCCCTCTATCGGTTCTCCAGAATTTGAAGATGTTGCTAAAATTAGGCTGCTCTTAACCAGAAACGTTTACTTGCATCAAGAGCAGCAAGCACTTGAGCACTTATAGTCCAGCCTGGGAGGAAGCATCACTGGTGTCCTTTAACACAAGAGCCAGCCAAGTGACTCTAGAGACAAATGACCTGGAATGAAACCCTTGCTTGGCCACTTACTTTCTGCGCAAGTTTAGTTAATTTCTCTGAGTCTCTGTTTCGTCCTAGGTAAAATGCGAATAAGACCTACCTCAAAATTCACTGTGACTATTTGACTGTTAGAGTGCTTAGTACTTAGTGTTCAAAAAGTGTTAACTATCATTATAAGTCTTATTGAGAGCTTGCTTTTGTCAATAGAGAAACAAAAATAAGCCTACCTATTAAGAAATATTTTCTTACCAGCATGTCATGGTCAATGGAATCCCTGTCCTTACTGTCTCACCTTTGGGTCTTCCAAAGGCTTGAGCATTCTGTCTATGGGGGAGAGGAATGGTAACAGTCTAAATTATTCTATATTTGCTAGATATTTTGATAATCCATTAGCATATGTTGCCCTCTAGCAGCAACTAGGGCTCTGAGGGGATGAGACATTTCAATGGAGACAAGAGAGAGTCAAGAACAATTCAGAGCTCAGGACATTATAGTGAGAGGTTACTGATACATTGTCACAAACCATGGGGACCAAGACAAAAGGTGGCAGAGCTAGGGGTGGAGCAGAAGTCACCTGTCTGACAGTCCTCTCCCCTTCAGCCAGGCTGACATGTCGCCATGCCTCCTCTTCTCCACCTGGCCTATTCTCCTCTGGATTCCACTGAAAGAGGAGGCCATAGATGCATTCTTCCCTAAGCACCTTCCCTCTCTGGGCCCAGATACTACCAGGTGCCCCGTCCCCAGTGTTGCCATTGAATCCTGTGTGTGTGTGTCCATTTGCTTTTATTGTGTCCCATTATAATCACTATAGGTGACTGTACGTGTCTGCTTTGCTTCACCAACTTGCAAAGACTCTCAATAGGATGGGAACTAGTGCCCTGTCCTGCACAGGCCTGTCCTGCACGTCGGTCTCTCTGAAGATGAGGCTATTTCAAATACATGTGTCCCTCCCTTCTCAGGGCTGTTTACCCCCTTCCCAGGAATATCTCTGCCACAGTCAGCCTCTGTTCCTGATGGGAGGTGCCATGATCCTAGTGTGTTGGGGCAGAGAAAATATTGAAACCCATGGTTTAAACCAGTGTTCCACAAAGTATGGTTCCCTCACTACCTAAATTTGAATCACCTGATTTCCTGCCTCCCCTTCCCCAACAAAATCATCTTATAACTTCTAGCATATAGTACCCAGCATAACGCCTGGAACACATATAAGGCATGTGATAAACGTTTGCTGAATAATCAAATACATTTATGTCTCTGCTTCTTAGTTCCCTAATCTGGAAAGTTATCTCTCAGGTCCTTTTCAACATTCTATGGTTGGAAGAGTTCAGTATTTAAGCAATTTCCATCCTCGTACCCTATGCCAATTTCTTACAGCCCTTGCTAAGTCCCTGAACCCAGATATCCCAACAATAATTAACATTTATTGACACTTACAACATGCCAGACTTTATGCTAAACATTTTTTGTATGATCACAAGAGTACTATGAGTTAAGTATCATTGTCCCCACAGTATAGATGGAAAAATTGAGGCACAAATTGGTTAATTAACTTGTCCTAGGTCACACCATGAATATAAAAGCAGGATTCCAACTCAAGGAATCTGATTCCAGAGTTCATATGTTTAACCATTCTGCTATGTTGCTTCCCAATATTTACTGAGTACCCAGCATGCTGTGGGGCTCTGTCCCAGGCACTCTGTAGACAGAGATGTGCAGACCATATGTGATTCTTGCCCTCTTGGAGCACACAGTCTAAATGGGGAAACAGATGTTAAACAGGTAAACATACTGCATATTTAAAATTATCCAGTAAGAGAAGTATGGTGAAGAAAAGAGAGAGAGAACATAACAAAGGAGGCCATTTAAGGTTGACTGTCAGTGAAACCTGAATGAGAAGGTGACCTTTGAGGAGCCTCCCATGTGAAAAGTAGGAGCAAGAATCTTTCAGGCTGAGAAAACAGCATGTGCACATGTCCTGGGATATTCGAGGCTAGAGTTAGGAAGGGACTAAGGTGTAGTAGTCTGGGGTTTATTCTGCTTAATTTTATTTCAAATGAAGTCTTTTATGGTGTAGAGAAAGTCGAAGCAGGAACTGGGGATTCCAGTAAGCTTTTCCCAACAGGTGGAAGCAAAGCTGAAGATGGACTTGCTGACAGTTTGTCAGCAGGATGTGGGAGAGAAAGATCAAAGGGGATAACAGGGCCCAGTGTTAGGAGGGTTTTCTCTTGAGTGTTGGTGGTGGAAGCGCTCTGGCCAAACCTGACGGGGTCAGAGAAGAGCAGGCTTTGAAATGGCTTTCTGCATCTAATTGGAGAAGTACCACAGTTCTGACACAGGACTTTGCCCCCAAAAGGGTAGAGAGAAGGGAGCAGAGAGATAGCCCAAGGAATTCAAGGGGCTGCCCAGAGCCTTCTTTTATCCTCTTTTTACCAGAGGCTGATCTAGTCTCTACACCCCTATCTTCTACCTCCCCCCCATCGCCATCCCAGTCCTGAGAGTCTCAATTCCAAGTGCTCTGCTTAATCATAACCCTAATGGATTCAGGAAGGCCTAAGTCCAGGTCATGTACATGCAGGGCCCTTGGAGGCTGCACTGTTGTAGTATCGACTTTGCTGTAATTGGAAGTAGAATATGGTAACTTGTGCTCCACAACCAATGTCCCTTCTCTCACTCTCTGCCCAAAATGCGCTTTATTAAATAAGATGGGGGTAATCAGGATAAAGCAAGCTGGGGTAGAAGGGAGGAGAGAAGTCTTTGCCCTCTGAGCTGCTGATCAGAAATAATAAATACAGGCCCCAGAATGAGCTCTGAGGTTAAGCCTGCATCCTCTTTACTGATAGTGATCAGAAAGAGCACAAGAAGCAGGTTAAGCTATTAAGATTAGTGAGATGAATTTGTCATCAAAAAAGAGATGAGTGTTAGTGAGGATGTGGAGAAAAGGGAACCCTTGCACACTGCTGGTGGGAATATAATTAGTACAGCCACTATGGAAAACAGTATTGAAGCTCCTCAAAAATTTAAAAATCAGGGGCTGGCCTGGTGGCGCAGTGGTTAAGTTCGCATGCTCCACTTCTCAGTGGCCCGGGGTTTGCCAGTTCGGATCCCCAGTGCAGACATGGCACTGCTTGGCAAAAGCCATGCTGTGGTAGGCATCCCATGCATAAAGTAGAGGAAGATAGGCATGGATGTTAGCTCAGGGCCAGTCTTCCTCAGCAAAAAGAGGAGGATTGGAAGTAGTTCGCTCACGGCTAATCTTTCTCAAAAAAAAACAATTTAAAAATCGGACTACCATATGATCCAGCAATCTCACTTCTGGTTATATATCTGAAGGAAACAAAATCACTATCCTAAAAAGATGCCTGCACTCCCACGTTCACTGCAGCAGTATTTACAATAACCAACACGAGGAAACAACCTATTGTCCATTGGTGGGTGAATGGATAAAGAAGATGAGGTATATACACCCGAGGGAATTTTATTCAGCCATAAAAATGAAGGAAATCCTACCATTTGTGACAACATTGATGGACCTTGAAGGCATTATGCCAAGTGAAATAAGTCATACAGAGAAAGACAAATGCCATATGATCTCATTTATATGTGGAATCTTAAAAAAGTCAAACTCATAGAAACAGAGGTTAGATTGTGGTTGCCAGAGGCGGGGGTGGGGGTATTGGGTGAAGGGGGCCAAAATGTCCAAACTTCCAGTTATCATAATGTAGGTAAATTTTGGGATGTGATGTACAACATGGTTACATGCATAGTTAATACTGTACTGTATATTGGAAAGTTGCTGAGAGAGTAATCTTAAAAGTTCTCATCACAAGAAAAAAATTTGTAATTACGTGAGGTGATTAGACTTATTTCAGTAATCATTTCATGACATAGATGTACATTAAACCTTTATGGTATACACCTTAAACTTATACAAGGCTATATGTCAATTATATCTCAATAAAACTGGGGAAAAAAGAGAAGCGCTCAACACTTGAGGGTCAGTGTAAAACTTGAAAGTGTAGTACAGGTTGTCCTCTTGCTAACTGAGCAACTTCCCGCTGCCTACCTCCTGACTCTGGCATCGCTGGCCTTTCCCCTGGGCTGAGTGGTCCTTCCTGCTTTTACCGATGACCGTGGCAGACCTGCTGTAAGCAGGAAGGGTTCAGGCTTGGGCAAGGACCTGCAACTGGGTCACTATAGTGCTAGAGGGTAGAGATTGCAGTGGGTGGATAAGAGTTCAAAAGCTCTTTTATTCTGTGAGCATGCTATTTGGGGATCTCTCCTTTGAATTCTTACTTTCTTGAAATGCCTCATGGTTGGTTTGGTGATGGATGATCTGGGTCTAAAGTAGCCTGAGGCAGATGCTTGGGCCCCCTTCTAGCCAAAGTCAAAAGTACCTGGTAACTGAGAGTCCCAGATAGTAATACCAAGAATTCCCTGTCCCAAGTGTTCTGTATATCTAACTCCCTGGGGTATAGTCGGGGGAGTGGGAGTAACCGGGGGGTGGGATTTGAGCAAAATTCAGACTGCAGACCCTGGCAGTACCCATCATTACTAATGTTGACCCCCTTGGCCCAGGCTCTGCCCACCAGACTTCTTCCAGTCCACTTTCTTCTTTTTTTTTTTTTTTGCTGAGAAGATTTGCTCTGACCTAAAATCTGTACCAATCTCCCTCTGTTTTGTTTGTGCGTTGCTGCCATAGCATGGCCACCAACAAGTGGTGTAGGTTGGTGCCTAGGAACTGAACCTGGGCTGCTGAAGTGGAGCACGCTGAACTTAACCACTAGGCCATGGCGCCAGCCCTGTTCTATTTTCTAATTCTGGTCCAGCATTTTCCCCTCTCCCCTCTGCTCTGGCCTGCCCAGTCCCAGGAAGACAGAAAAAGCCTACTATTTGACTCTGCTAGTCCGAAGGAAATCCTATGGGAACAAATAGCTACCTTCCATGATTTCACATCAAATGAGTAGGTGTCCTATTATTAACAAAAATATCTAGCATTTAAGAAGTGTTCCTGTGTGTCAAATGCTATTTTGGTAAAGTAAGGGTCTTGTCCACAAGGATCTTGTATTTAGGAAAAGATACAGATAATTTAAATTAAACACATTTTCTTTTAAAAGCAGGATAATTACAGATGATGATATGTGATGTGAAAGAAATTTTTAAAAATATATTATATGATACATAAAGGCCAATATATGGGTCTTTTCATATAGAGTGACCACGGATGGCGGGTTATTTGAGACCTGAAGAATGAGATGGAGCTATCCAGGGAAGAACCAGGCAGACGGCACCCCAGATGCAAAGCCCTCAAGCCAGAGCAAGCTTTGCATGTCCCAGGAGGAGAAAGGAAGCCTGTATGGCTGGAGGGGGGCCAAGAAGAGATGTGAAGCCAGGAAAGGCAGGGGTCAGTTCATGCGAGGCTTTGTAGAATTTTGTTCTGGAACCAATGAAAGTCTTTGAAGGACTTTAAGTGCAATGTGATCTGATTTACATTTTATGAAAGTTCACTTTGGATGCTGAGTAGAGAACAAATTATAAGAAGTAAAATTTAGGGGACTACTCAGAAACCAGGCAAAGGAATATGGTGGTTTACAGTAGAAAGAGTGATAGCAGTGCCAGTGAAATAAAGTGTAATAATCTGTGCAGTTTTATAGAAAAGGAAACTGACGTTCAGAGAGGCTACGGAAATTGCCAAGATTGCACAGCCAGCTAGTTACATGCAGAGCCAGGATTCAAAATTTATCTGTCTGATGCCAAAGTATGTTTTCCTTCCTTTGCATTTCTTTGAGTCTGTTTTATCATCTGTAAAATAATGGTTTGGATTAGATTATCTATGAGATGTCTTCCAGTTCTAAAATATCAAAACTTTTCAGCTAATTCACCAAAACTTGAGCAAATTCCCTCCACTCAGATATGTTTGATGCTCCTTGGATGTAGTCTTATCATATGTGCCTCTCAGTTTGTCTTTTGTCTTACATAGTGAGGAAATGTCCACAAGTGTGCAGTAGGCCCATGTGGTCTTCAGTTTTCAGGAACTTTCAAGATAAAGATAAGAAAGAGATCATGGCCAGCCACAGCATCAGCTGTGGATCTTGAGTTGTCTGCAGAAAGTAGTCCAGCCAGTGAGAAATAGTGGTGGAAGGCAGAGAGGAAGGGGAATAAGGTTATCAGCTAATCATGGGGATAAATAACGCGACATAGATTATAAAAAATGATCAAAGCCATCACCTGTAACATGAGAGTCCTTTAAAAATCAGGTTGTGGCTTTTTGGTTTTTATTTTTAACATGCTTATTATTTAAATTTTTGTATAAAGTGTGTATTACTTTTGCGATACAAATTATATTTTTAAACAAAATAAAGAACAGCCAATTTATAGTAACAGCTATCTTAAAGTCAGTAAGTAGTGTAGCTATGTGCTCTCGATATTCTGATATTTCAAATAATTTGGTGGTAGAGCAGAGAGGGGAAGTAAGATGTTAAGAAGTCACTTAATGCAGTGGCTACAGCTCAGATTCTGGGAACAGACTGCCTTCCTTGAAATCCTGGCTCTACCACCTACTGGCTTTGAGACCTTGGGCAAATTACATAATCTTCTAGGGTCTCCGAATCTTTACCCATAAATTAGAGTTAATAATCATCCTATGCCACAGAGTAGCTACAAAAACCAAGTGACTTAATTTAAGCAGTTGTAAAGGTAGCCTGTCTTCAGACCGTGTATTCAGGTTTGCAGTTTCAGAAAACATGTCAGTCTAGCACTGGGACTCGTTTTTAGTTTTTCTTTTGAGAATTTTGTTACATTTGAGTAATTCTGGGGGAAACGGGTAAAAAGTGCTGCACAAATAGGAAAAAAAATCATTTCAAATCAATCAATGTTTAAAGGCAGAAAATATTTTCTAAGTAAGCATTTAATCATGTAAGAAATATCTATCTTGAATTAAAATAGAATGTTTAACTATATCTGGTGACAGATGTTGACTAGACTTGTGGTGATCATTTTGCATTTTATGCAAATATCAAGTCATTGCTGTACAACTGAAACTAATATAATGTTATATGTCAATTATACCTCAATTAAAAATAAATAAATAAAATTTTTACTTTGCTCTAGAATCAGACTATTGTTAAATTCAATCTTATATATGCCTTTCTTTTTTTTTAAAGATTGGCACCTAAGCTAACAACTGTTGCCTATCTTCTTCTTTTTTTTTTGTTTTTTCTCCCCAAATCCCCCCAGTACATAGTTGTATATTTTAGTTGTGGGTCTTTCTAGTTGTGGCATGTGGGATGCCACCTCAACATGGTCTGATGAGCGGCACCATGTCTGCGCCCGGGATCCGAACCAGTGAAACCCTGGGCCGCCGAAGCAGAGCGCGCAAGCTTAACCACTTGGCTGTAGGGCCAGCCCCCTTGTATATGCCTTTTAAGAGCGTTTAAGTCTTCAACTCTGTATTTAGCATTCTGCAGGTCTGGTATGTTATACAAGCAGGACCTCTAATTAAAACATGCATGATAAGTGATTATAACTGTAGGATAAGAAGCAGCACACCTTACGGCATTTTCTCCTGATGACGTTCTTGCACACAGGCCCAAGCTCTCTGAAGTTCACTTTCCTCTGTGTGGTGGACAAAAGCACTACAGGAAAGGACCACCAGCAGAATGCCTTTATTCTCCTAAGTCAAGGGCAGAGTTTGGCCCGCCTTTTGGTTGCCTGAAATCCTTTCCTTTGATCAGAGGTTTAATATGGATGAGTAATTATCAAGCTTTATCAAGGCAGCTTCTTGGAGTGTTCTTGCTCTGACCCTTCCAGAACCCTCTGGATCCCTCTGCTATGAGGTTAGGCCTTGGTATGTAGTTCACGTGTTCTAGGAGAAGGAGTGCAGTCTTCACTTCTAATCTAAGCTCTTTGTAAATAAAAAGAAAACTTGGGAGTTGAGGAGAACCATGGCTCTAGAGATAAGGTATTACATAATCTTTAGGAATGAATGACTAAATGAGACAGAGAATAATCAGCTCTTTCAATGATCAGATGGAGGTTCTTTCCAGTCAGCCCATGGCTTTTAGTTAAGTAACATTCCATGAATTTCACTATGCAAGATTATATATTCATCTAGAGAATTTCATATTCTTTCTGAGCCTAGTTTCCTAGTTGAATGAAGTATTCTCAGTTGACATCACTGCAGCTATCCCTAACAGAGTTCAGTGATGGTAAAAATGTTGTATATAGTATTACCAGTGCCACAAAGTCAAATGTCGGGTAGTATTATTCACCCTGACCCATTCTGATGTGCCAAGGCTAAAATGATTAGCCTAAGGGAGAGTCCTTCTAAGAGAAGAAAAGAATCTCCAGATACTCAGAATGAAAAGCGTAAGTCGGGACTGTCACTATCTGTTTCTATGACTCTTTCAATAGCTTCCTCATGGTCTTACCACTTTTGCTCCCTAAGCTCTACTTCTTGTATTTTTACTATAAGTCTTTGTAGACCCTTGCCAATGGAAGGAAGGCAAGGGAAAGACACTCGAGAAAAATCACAGCTTGCTCACTCTTCTTCTTCCAGAAAGAGCCAGAGGGGAAACAAAAACAACCAGCTCTCTTAGGATTTTCACTTGTCCACCCAGGCTTCAGATCTTAAGGAATTGGAGCTTTGGCTCCCATGTTCGGTCAGTCTTGAAAGCAAAGTACAGCATAATGCTTAAGAGTGAGTTCTCGAGGTGACACATATGGATTTGACTCCACCGCTTGGTAGCTGTGTGACCTTGGGCCAATTACTTACCCTGTTCAGCTTCATTTCCCTCATCTACAAAAGGAGGACATAATAGCACTTACTTTATAGAGCTGTTGTGACAAATAAGATAATGCATTTAAATGAATCAGCCTTAGGAATGTTAGCTATGTTTATTATCCTATGCCCTAACAATACAACCAAACCACATCATTCTCCCTCTTGTTTGCTCTGCTCCAGCCATAACAGCCTTCTTTTCTGCCCCAACAAGGTGGCCATTCCTGTCTCAAATTGTTTGCTCTGATACCTCCATTGAAAGGAAAAGCATCAGAATGCAGTGTGCATGATGCCACCTGAGTTGTCACAGAGGCCCTAGGTAATCTGGAAATGGTCAAGTTGTGAGTTTGTTTGGCGTGACTGGTAACTCTTTCAGGAATAGGAAAACTATAGAGCTGGTCCCTATTCTGTCACTAACTTCTGCCTGGAATGTTCCCTTCCCTACATGGGCTGGATCCTTTCAGCATTCCATCTCAACTGAAATGTCACCTCCACAGAGAAGCTTTCTCTGATCACCCAAGGTAAGGTGCTTCTCCAGCCTAATCACTCTCTATACTATTTCCCCACATTGTATGCCTCAGAGCGGTTGTCACTGTCTGGATTGTTTATCTACATATGTATTATTGTATGTCTCTCCCTATGATAACATAAACTCGTGAGGACAGAGCCCTTGTCTGTCTTGTACAAGCTATATCCTCAGTGCCTAGCACAGAGTGCACACTCAATAAATATTTGTTGAATAAATAAATGAATCAGTAATTCTTGTATATTCCATGGAATTCAAAGCATCCTTTGGGGCCACGGCCTTGGCAGGTTTGAGGTATCCTCTACATGTGCAATGACAGCCAAACTCCCCTGATTCCAACCCTCCCATTCAAAGATCTTAGAGGGCCATTTCTTGTCCTGGTTGCAGTGCGTGTGCAATAAGTCACCAAGCCAAATGTGCCCTGGTCCCATTTCAGAAGGTCTGGTATTTATGATGTGGAAATGGACTTTGCAATTATGCATTGGGGATGTCCTTGGACTCCAGATGGTCTCTCGGGGAACTGTGGAAAGGTGCTGAGTGGTTCTGAGTGAGGAGAAAAATGTCCCTTGGCTAGCAGTGCTATGCATTTGAAACTCCCAACCTTCAGCTTCAAGAAAGAGGAGGAAAGAGAAGGACCAAGAAGAATGTCCAAGAGTGAATTGTCCATGGGCTTCTTGAACAGGCCCTTGGAAAATGCATGAATGAGAATTAACTGAGACAACCTAAGAAAGGCTGAGGGAACGATCCCAAATCTGATGTCAAAGTTAGCAAGGGGCTTCAGTGTGAGGTTTCCTTTTGCATTGTTGCCATAGAGTGAGCAAGAGTTTCCTCATGAATGCTGAGCTTCCCAGCATTTCGAGGATTGTTGATATTAAATACATTTTGTTAACTGTTTTTCTTTCATAGTGCTTACCTCATTATAGAAAAATACTAGCTGCTTAATTTAGGAGGGAAAAATCATGCCTACTTTTTTGCACCTGGAATAATGCAGAGATTAAGTGTTCTGTCCAAAAAGAATAGAACATTTGGAAATGGATAAATTGAGATTAGGTTCTGGTGGAGGGTTACAAGATTAGAAAAAGTGGAACCTCGGGGTGAATCCCTGTTCTGTCACAAAGCTACATCATTTATCCAATACACTCTCCCTGAGCACCTATTAGAAACCAGATCTTGTTCTAGATGTTGAGAATACCAGGGTATATGTAAAAGAAACAATTCCAGCCATCCTGAAGCTACCAGCCTTGTTGGGGAGCTAGAGAAACAAATCACAGAGTCATGTGACTAGTGTCATTAAGGGGTATGGAAACACAGCAAGAAGAGCCGCTAACCAAACCTATCAGGGACGATTTCACAGAAGAGGTGTTGGAGAAACGATAATCTGTCATCTAGTGAAGGCAGCAAACTTGTGAACCTGTTTTTCTTGCCAAATGAATCAGGCAACCTGAGAACACTAAATTATTTGAGGGGATGTGTGCCAACATCACTCCTGCCTCAGTCTTTGCACATGTCCCCCTTTCCCCGAGGTTCTAAATGCCCCATCCACCCACCCACTAATCTCTACTCCCTTTGGCTCTCAACTGAGATGTCACTTTCTGGGAGGAAGCCCTCTCTGACTCCAGCATGACAAAATGCTCTGTTCTCCCTATGTATTTCCATAACACTCATTTGTCTCCTTATCAGACTAACACTTACATGCTCACTATGTGCCAGCCTGTGTTCTGAATGCTTTACATTTATTAACTCATTCACCATCTTCACCAACTTATGAGGTATTATTACTACACCCACTTCACAGATGGGGAAACTGAGATGCAAAGAAGTTAAGTAATTCACCTTGAGAAGTGACAGAACCAGGATGCAAACTCAGGAATGTAGCTATGGGATCTGCTTTTTTATTATCCACGCTATACCTCCTCTTAAGGTAGGTAAATCTCTCTATAACATCTTGTTCTGTCTGCTTCCTGCTCCAGACCACAAGCTCCTCAAAGGCAAAGACCATGTCTTACTCACAGTTACACCCCAATGCCTAGCGCAGGGCCTGGTGCCTAGTAGACATTCGATGATGCTTATTGACCATGTTTTAAAGAATTTGGGTCTACACTAGTCACAAAGGAGCCACTCCCTTTGCCAATATTTTAATGGATGCCAAGAGGGCTCTCCTTCCAAGTGGTAGATCCACCATTAAACAGATTTCTTGAGACTAAGGTCCTAACTCAAATAAAGGGCATTAGGACCCCTGGAATACAAAATCTGGAGAAACATCTGGGAGCTTTTTGCTGGAGAGAGCTCTTTGTGAATTGCTCCCAAGTATAACTAAACTCCAGAACTTTTTTTCATTAAATTTCTTTTGCTAAGGTAGTTCTGTAACTCAAAGTATTACCCACCCACCCCCCCCCCCCCCCGACCCTGGAATGGGGTTTTGTTTTTGCCTTTTGTTTGTGCTTGTGGTCAATCAGGGTATAGAAGTAAATCTGATCCAACACCTGTTTGCGCTATTAGCTGTCGTCTGTGTAACAGCTTCCAAGAGGAGCAGTACTGTGCGTCTTTGTGCTCCAGCTGCAGCCTTCTCTCTGCTATGGGTCCTGCATCGTTTTGCTTAGTGCCCTCTCTTTGCTGCTTGATCTTTAACTCCTAGCCTCACTGGCAGTTCAGATTATACACCTTCACCTGGATCTAGGCATGTTCAGTGTTTCCAGGGGAAGCTTGTGGGAATTAGGCTGGGTAGACAAGATGTCTCTTGATTTTTTATTTTTCTGATATGTCAGAGGTGATCACATTTCAAAGGTACTCAGAAAATCATGATCAAAACTTATGGCAGGGGTCGGCCCTCTGGCCAAGCGGTTAAGTTCACTCTCTCCGCTTCGGCGGCCCAGGGTTTCACCAGTTTGGATCCTGGGCATGGACCTAGCACCGATCATCAGGCCGTGCTGAGATGGCATCCCACACAGCACAACCAAAAGGACCTACAACTAGAATATACAACTATGTACTAGGGGTTTTGGGGAGAAGAAGAAAAAAAAGGAAGATTGGCAACAGTTGTTAGCTCAGGTGCCAATCTTTAAAAAAAAAAAAAAAGGTACTTACAGCAAAGGCAACAATAGCAGTAGTAAAGGAACGTTTTAGTGTTGACAAAGCATTTTTGCCAGGGGTTGAAGACAGATTTTGCTCTTTCTTCAAATCAGCTAAGACTCATTGACCATTACTTAGACATGTAAGAATTCAAAAGGCATCAATGTAAAAAGTGAAAGGAGAGGAACTTTTAAAAGGTACTGTTGAGACAATAACAATAGGCACCTACCATCTGGCATGGAAAGTAAATGGCGTGACTTAGGTACTTCTAATTAATTATATGTCCTTAACTGAATTTTAACATACAGATTGTTAATTCTCAAAGAATCGAAATGAATTCAATTATCTTAGTGCCCAAACCAGGCACCATTTATTATTTAATCTTTAAAAGTCAATCAATTAATGTTATCTAATCAACCTTTTTTTTTAAGAAGAAGAAGATTAGCCCTGAGCTAACTACTGCCAGTCCTTCTCTTTTTGCTAAGGAAGACTGGCCCTGAGCTAACATCCATGCCCACCTTCCTCTATTTTATACATGGGACGCCTACCATAGCATGGCTTTTGCCAAGCAGTGCCATGTCCGCACCTGGGATCCGAACCGGCAAACCCCCGGCTGCCAGGAAGCAGAACGTGCGAACTTAACCACTGCTCCACCGGGCCAGCCCCTAATCAATCTTTGATACAGTAGGTGCTTTAATGAGGAACATTATTTCTCACTGGGTGAGGCTCAGACAGACAAAATAGAACACTGCCTAAATCTATTTGCCCAGATTTTGCTCATTTAACTTGAACTGACTTATCAGTACTCCATGGCCAGCACCAAATAAAAATGAGTCCTGGATGCCCCATTCCCAACTTGCTTCAAGCTCCTGGCCTCCCCAGGCCCTCACTCGACCCCTGAACCCTTGCTCTGCTCTCAGCTTTCAGATCGGATGCCTGAACTGGCTGTTCTGGCTGTCAATCTTCCATTCTTCTCCTAGGCAGAGTTTCACATTAGGTTTCACTTGGATCCACGTCTGGGTGACCACTACACCTAAAACCAGTCTTGGTTTCTGGGATTTCATTTGGTCCAGTCCCCTACAAGAGGGAATCAGATTTACCGACCCCACTCTCAATACGTCTTAGAAGTTGTAATTTTTGTTCAGCGTGCTTAATAGAAGGAACAAGATAAAAATGATGTTGTGATTATGAATTCAGAAGACTAGGAATTTTGAAGAGAAGGAAAGGAGGAAATCGAGTAAAGCGTTCTCTTTATGCATCGGTCAACACCAAGAAGTCTTCATAGAAGAGGCTTGGATGGATGCAGAAGATTTGTTATAGAGCATTGCTATTCAATCAAAGGAGTATTTGAGGCTCTCTAAAGATAAATTATTGTAGGGGGAAATGGAATAAATTCGCTTAGGCATTATCCTTGGCTTGCGAGAGGGAGACTGAGGAGGTGTAAATGATGGACAGTTTCCTAGCTTTCCGTTGGAAGTAAGAAATAGTGCTCAGACACTGCAGTGATTCCAAACCGCAAAACACCTTCATAAAGACATTCACATGGAATGTGTTTGGGATTTTTTTTTCCACACTAATGATAAATTGCCAAGTCCACCTGGCTCCAACCCTTACTAGGCACTATTTTAACACTTCCTGTCTTTGAACAGAGCTTCCCTGAGTTTTCTGCAACATTCTCCTACAGATGCCTTAGGGCTGCTTCGTTTTGGCCCTTCACCTCAGGCCTTCCTCAGTGGTTTCAGCTCTTTTCAGTGAGCCATTGAGGTCCCAAGCCTATGTATTTTACAACTAAATATATTCAAATAGGTGGCTTGTAAAGCCGCCTTTACCGAATGACAGGATTGTCGTTTTTCCAAACACCTCCAGCCACGGTGTTTGGTATATTCTCCATTCACTATGTCCCTTGCGCTACTATGATATTCTTCTGCTCTGAGGGAATTGGGTTGACTTCTCTTTCCTGTTTGCCCAAGGGATTGAGGGAGGTAGTAACCCTCTTGAGGTTCTGGAGCCCTTGAGGAGGTCACACTGTCAGTTTTCGTGGTCTAAGTTGTTCCAATACGTCTAGCCTCATGGAGGACAATGACCTATAGTGAATTTTCCTCTGGAATTTTTGCAAACTTTGTTTACCCTGTGTATTAGTTTCCTACAGCTGCAAGCAAATACCATAACTTGGTGGCTCAAAAAAACAGAAATTTATTGTCTCACAGTTGTGGAGGCCAGAAGTCTAAAATCAATGGTCACCAAGGCCACACTCCCTCTGGCAGCTCTGGGGAAAAATCTTTGCTGCCTCTTCCTGCTTTTGGTGGCTGTTAGCATTCTTTGGCTTCCAATCTTTGCCTACATTCCTCTTCTTCATGTATTTGTTCTTCTCTGCTGTCTCTTATAAGGAGTCTTGTCATTGGATTTAGGGCCCACCCAGGTAATCCAGGATGATCTCATCTCAAGATCCTCAATATAATTACATCTGCATATATCCTTTCTCCAAGTAAGGTAACATTCACAGTATCTGGGGATTAGGATATGGACTTACCTCTTTGGGGCCACCATTCAACCCAGTACACCCTTTATTCTGGTGAAAATTCACTGCAGACAACTGACACTCACCCTCACACGTTCATAGCAGTCCTCAAATGCCAATTTTAAACATAATGCATGTCTGGTACCAGCTTTCCAAAGTTTGCTCTGCACACTCACGGAGAAAGGTGCATGTGATCTCTTCAGATGAAAGCAGCTAGAGATGCTGGGGCCTCCAAAACTGGGATAGGTTGGCTGAGAAATGTCACAGGAAGCAACAGAGTTTCCCTGATGAATCCAGGTCTTTTCAAGGTTTGAGTGAAGGCTTATTCTTCTCCATAGCCATGTTAGCTTCACCCCAGGCCCTAAGTCAACATTCAGAAGACTTTTCCCTTCTATCACTTCCTCTACCACTTATTTTAAATTCAAAATGGATCTCCGCGACATTTCTTTCTTGGTAATCATTAGAAAAAATAGATTAAAAATCAATGGCTGTAGAATATTTCAACAAAATACCTTTTGGCCAGAAACCCCCCTACTAGGGCCTCTGCTGACTGTGTGTGATACATATTGGTCTTCTGAATCCTTCATCAGTGGATCCTCTGCTTCCTATACTTCTGGATAACTGACTCTGAGAAATACGTGGAAGACAATCTTTTCAATCCATTCATCCAACAAATCTATATGAAACAGTTCATTTGTTAAGGACTTACTACATTGTGGAGGATTAAAATATTAATCATAATAGCACTGAATCCTGTACAAAGACATACAAAGTGCTTTCCCACATATGATCTCATTTGATTCTCAAAATAAACTTGCAAGATTACTTGCACAGTTGCCATTTCACAAATTATGAAACTGGAGCAAAGATAGGGGAAGAGAGTGTCCAATATTCCACAGATAGTAAGGGGCAGAGCTGGACCTCAACTCAAAAACACCTCACTGCCTAACCCTTCCTTATGCCATGCAAACAATACCTTCAAGATTAATATCTGGTAAGGGAGGTTATCAGCTCAAGTCACCGTAGGAAACACAACTCACTCTAGATGGAGCATATGAAAAGGCTTTAATGAAAAGACTATTTGCAGAGGTGTGAGTATGTCACAAAAATAAACAAGGGCTGTTGAGGCATCCAGACACTAGCAACAATGGTAAGCCATTACTAATTCTACACTAAAGGAGCAATGGGAGGAAAGAATGTAGCTGGAGCCTGATGAGAGCTGAAGAGGGGAAGAAGGGCCACTTGGCAGCAGCTGTAATCTTGGAGGGAGGCAGCTACTGGCAGAGATGCAGGACTAACGCAGGGAGGAAGAGAGAAGAGCTCTCCTCCTCAACCTTGATCTTCGTGCAGGTGCCTCCCATTGGCTGAAATCAAACGGAAGCTGGCAGACAAGGGAGCCAGCTGACAAGGTATTGGATCAGCATCCCAGAGCATGGAACAAGACAGAGAAAGGTAGAGAATTCATCTGGGTGAAGGCTGAGGTGGTGCAAACAGAGAACCAGCCCAGAGAGACAAAATATGTACATAAATAACAGATTCCAGATGAGGAAGAGAACTTCCAGCTTGCAGATGGGTAGGTGGGTTAGCGTGGGCCTGGGAATCAGGGAAGGCTTCATTGAGAAATGCTCTAGCTGCATCTTGAAGAAAAGGTAGGATCTAGAAATACAGAGATAAGAAAGAGGGTGTTACCAGGCAGAATGAACAATACCATAAAGCCACACGGACACACAGTATATGTGGAGTTGGGAGCGCATATGTGGGGAAAAGCTAATTGTTCTTTTGGAAATATGAATGTAGGAAGGGGGAAATCAGGCTAGAAAGTAGACTGAGCCCTGGTAGTGAGGAGCCTGAAATATTCTGTGAAGCAATCTGACTTTTATTCTGGGGGCAGTGAAGAACCAGCAGCAGTTCCATCAGAGGGAGTCTTCAGAGGAGAGTCCTCCTCTAGAGAAGAGAGCAGAGAGCAGAGAATGTAGACCATGTAGGGGGAGGAGAGTGTTGTTTCATGGGAGAAGAGGCTGCTGAAAGGTTTTCCTTTGCTCAAACCTAAACAAGCCAGGTCACGCCAGGACGGCCTTCACCAGACCCATTCTCCCATTGGCTTTCTTCCCTAGATGTTAAAAACCAAGTTCAGGCTCAGTGAAAAATTCAGACAGCTGGCCAGTTAGTTTAGCTAGTCTACTGGTGCCAGAATTTAAGGGACGTCATTAAAAAAGCAGTAAATTCAATGAGAAATCTAGTCACGGGTAATAGATCTTTAATGGTAAATTTTGGTAGCCACTTAGCTCTCTTAGGTCAGAGTGAACCAGTCCTCTATTCAGAGATTGTTTATTTGTTTCTCTTGTTTTGTTTTGTCCTAATAGAAGTTTGGAACTTTTATACAGCTATGTGGTCCAGATTCCAGGAAGCTAGGCTCATCAGATAATTCTACTAAAGTCCAAATCTCCCTCAATCTGGTTCCAGTTGCTGTAACTCCTAGCAGAATTCCCAAAGGAGGGAAATTGGATAGAGGGTAGAGAGGCTGCAATGTGCCAAGTCCTAGGATGTTGTCAGAGATTCGTGAGTGAGGAATTATTGCAAAACCGCAGATTCCATACAAATGTCTATGCTCACAGAGTAGTTTGCTGACTTTAGAAAACTGATTGGGCTTGAAATACAGGGTCACTTACCAACATGTTCCTTATAAAGATAATCACAGAGAATTCCTTGATGTACCCATTCATACAGATGAAGTGGAAAACAGAGAGAAATAGCTTATAGCCCATTTTTGTTTTAGTTATCTATTTTTGAGATAACCATGGCTTGGTGGAGATTATTTAGAAAACTCAGGTTTTTTGCCTCCCCTTGGCAGTAACTCCTGATACCTGGACTTTTAGAAGGAAGCATTACATCATATAGATACGATATTTATATAATGCCAACACATATCTGAGACCACACAGGAAATTGACTGATTTGTTTTTCCCTTGTCTCATTTAGGGCACCATGTTGACAAGAGGATTTGATCTGCAGTCGATCCTGACTTGAGCACTCACTAGCTGTGTATTCCAAGACCAGTCACTTAATCTTTCTGGGCCTCAGATTCCTCATGTGTAAGATGAGCGGGATGATGCTTACACCACATTAGGAAAATCAAGTGATAAAGTCTGTTGTTGTGCTTTTTTAAAAATTGTGGCATCTTGTATAAGTGGTAGTTTGTTGTTATTGCAATCATTTCTTAGGCATATATCTCTTCTATCTGACCAGAAATGGTGATAATGGGGTTTAGAAGTCTACTATCTATCTTGCTGTGTCTTAGCTTTGGTCTTTAGACATGTTGAAAATGATGCTATGTAACTCAATTCTTCAAAAATTGTCTGATTTCCTGGTTAAGCACTGTAGAATACATGGAGCTGAATAAACACAGTCCCTGTACTCCTGGGGCTTACAGCAGAGTGAGGAGATGGATAGATGATAGATAGACGGTAAATAGATAGATAGATAGATAGATAGACAGATAGACAGATAGATAGATAGATGTAGAATAGATATAGAGTGGGAATGCCTTCCCTTAGGTTGATTTTTCTGATGAGTAGCCTTTGCAAATAAAGCTTTGATTTCAATTGCTTCTGATAACAATGGACATGGCTGGGAGATTGGAAAGTGAGAAGTTCACCAAGACAAATGGGTTTATCAACAGCCATGCTTTTCTAAGTACTTGCTATGTGATTTTCCTCATTGAGATTTGGCATAAGAGTTCTTAAAACTTTCCTGAAAGCAGATGGAAGGTGACTGTCTAGCTATCGATAAAGGGATCTTTCCCACTTCGTGTCCTGGTTAGTGAGGGCAGCATTATAGAATCTTGGATGTAAAAACAAGAATCACTTAGAAGACAAGAGAACAGAGTTTAATGTTCTTCCTTTTAAGTTTCTTCTGGGATATTTTTAAAAAGTAACAACAACAATAACAAAAAGGCTAATTCTCACTTTTTAGGTAGTAGCATCATTTGGCAGCACATACCTGAAGCCCCCCTTGAAGACATAGACCTGGCTTATGCGCCCTGAAAAATGGCCCATTTCTTTAACAGACTGTATATACATTCAAAGAAACAAACTCCAATAGAATTAAGACTGGTTGAGACACCAAGGATAAAAGAATCTGCATTTGTTAAGCATCATAAGGTATTTTACTGGCCAAAGAAAAAGTCAGACAAGATAAGATTTGGATTTCTGCCCTTCAGCAAGACCCAGTACTCTGATTAACTCCACCTGGAGAAGAGAAGGCTTATGAGGATGCTGAGTTATCCCCAAGGAGACATTGTGTACAAAACAGGGTTTTAGGCTCTGTAGATGAAGTTTCAGTGAATTGTCTCCCATTTGTGCTAACAAGCATGCCAAGGCGAGAAAAAAAAAATCAAACCATTCACCCTTGACTTGGGGATCTTTGGGATGTTTTCTCTGAATGGAATAACATCTACTCTGGGAAGTTGGGATACTCCAAAATAAAATCAAACATTTAAGGAAGTAAATGGGGGAAAAGACCATGAAGAAACATTTGTTTCTTAATTGAACTTTTAAAAATTGCAGTGGTGATTTCTAGAGAGGGAATAAACTTGGGAGTAGAGTGAGTAAGGGAACAAACAAAACATGGTGAATGAATGGACAAACAAAAACACAGCCACTTGTAAATACTCAGGTGTGTCCTCTCCCTTCCCCGCCCCAAGGACAAATCAGGATTACCCTCTTGGTAACGGGAATTGAAATACAGTGGTGCGCTGCATGATGACATTTTGGTCAATGACAGACTGCATATATGACAGTGCTCCCATAAGATTAGAACCATAGAGCCTAGGTGTGTAGTAGGCTATACCACCTAGGTTTGTGTAAGTACACTACGATGTTCTCACGAGGACAAAATTGCCTAACGACGCATTTCTCAGAATGTACCCCCTTTGTTAAGCAATGCATGACTGTAATTACACAAAATGTTATCACTGAGAGGAAACTCAGAGATCACCTAGAAAAGGTTTGTACGTTTTTTTAGCTATGGAAACTTTTCTCCAAATGAAATATTGCATGGAAGCCCCACATGCATATGATATAGATCAAAATGGAGCTTCCCTAGCTGAAGCAGAGACCAGGAGCCCCAACTCAAATTATCCTCCTCTCTGCCGACAGCAGGACACTATCACATACAATTTGAAAACCACACGTCTCCTCATTTTATTCACGTGACATCATGACAGTTGGAGACCAGAGAGGTGAAGTGATGCGCCTCAGATCACACAGTAAGCATGTAGCAAAATTAAGACTGCTGCCCAGTCCTCCTAATTCCTCATTTTGATTTCTTTCTACTGTATCATTCTATGTCAGCCTAATCATTATTATAAAGTTTATTTAAATTTTCTTGTGGAAATATTTCGTATGTCCCAAATACTTCTTTGTTTTTGGTGAGGAAGACTGGCCCTGAGCTAACATCTGTGCCCATCTTCCTCTACTTTATATGTGGGACACTTACCACAGCATGGCTTGCCAAGCGGTGCCATGTCCACACCCGGGATCCGAACCGGCGAACCCCGGGAACGTAAGCACTTAACTGCTGCACCACAGGGCCATCCCCCCAAATAAATTTTTAGCAAGCATTTGAACATCTGAGTCATGATTTTTAAGTGTATCCTTCCTTTGAAGGCTCACTCAACCTCTCCCTGGCTCTTCTTCCTCAGTTGACATTTTAACAAACTTGCTGATGTCCATTGTGATAGCATAGGAATGGGAACTTATCTTTTGAGGTGGAGCCTATTTTATTCTTTTTCCCACAGTAGAAGGCACCAAAAAACCCAGTATAATCTCTAAACCTCAGTCTTACCCCCATCAAACCAGAAAGAATGAAAGCGGTAGCATCAACTGCTTCTACTTTCTTTCCTTTCCATGGTCCATGACCCTCTTCAAGTTGAGGTGCTAATTAGTACTAAAATAACCTGAAAACAGGTGGGAAGTTAGAGATGTTAGTATTAAAGAGTCTAAATAATTGGCAAACTAGACCGTCAGACCCAGATGGCCAAGAATTTAAAATCCATTTGAAGAACACTTCATAGGTCATCTGCTCTATACTTTTATTTTCTCCAAACAGATATAGGAAATTCCCAAAAATGAGCTTTCCCATCAAATAACCCAAGAAAGATTGGGGGCAGGGGAGATAATCATGTTACCACGTGATGGCCCTCACCATTTTAACCACCTGAGTGACAGGAGTGAAGCCCCCACCCAGTGCTATGAAAGAGGGCCCCACCATGAGTGAAACCTTGGGGCACACGCACAGTTCCAGACACCACGGCTTTGCCAGGATTCCCATCTTTTGTTGCATCCTGAACATTGGGACTGGGAAAAGCATGACAAGAAGTCTATATCAGTCAGGGTTCTCCAGAGAAACAAAACCAATAGGAGATCTTTACCAATTTATTTATTTACTTAATTTTTTTAAGGAACTGGCTCCCATGACGTGGAGGCCAGAAGTCCCAAGATTTGCAGTCCAGAGGCCTGAGAACCGGGAAAGCTGATGGTCTAAGTTCCAGTTTGCATCATTCGAGTTCAAAAGTAGGAGAAGACCAGTGTCCCAGCTTGGAGACCATCAGGCAGGGAAGGTGAATTCTCTCTTGCTGGACCTTTGCTCTCTTTGGGCCTTTAATGGATTGGATGGGGCCCACCCACACTGCGGAAGGCCATCTGCTTTACTAAGGCTGTTGATCCAAATGATAATCTCATCCAGAAACACTTTCACAGACATACCTCAGAATAACATTTAACCAAATATCTAGGCACCCTGGGGCCCCGTCAAGTTGACACATAAAATTAACCATCACAGGCCGGAGGAAGGAAAAGCTCCTCAGCAGGGCTGCCTCTGAAAGCTTTTCACTACAGACACAGACTGGGGTCTATCTCAACAGGCGTCCACCTTACACAGCCCATTCTGGAAGCCTACATGTGTTCCAGGCCACTCTAATGACTTCTAGACTCGACTTGAACATTCCTCTTGAACGAAGCCATTGTCCATATGGGAAGAAATATGGTTTTTGAACACTAACACCTGTGAAAGATAAAAAAAGTGTTCTGGAGCATATTTATGGTTTTTTCTTTTTTAGTTAGTAACAAATTCAAAGAGATGGAGATAGGCAAATTTGGAAACATTTGTGTTTCATGATGATTTGACAGGAGAAATGGCATGTTATTGACAGCTTCTTTACTTGGCTTCAATGGTATAATAAAAGAATACCGGTGTCAGGCGTTCATCAGCAAATAAGGTCCCAGGACATGGAGAAGACTTGACAGCTGACTTTTCTTTACAACAAGTTGATTATTTCATATTAATGGAGATTCTAATTCTCATAAGAAGCTGCTTCAGAATATGAGAGCTTGGAGAAGTCTGTCCTCCTGCAATATTTGACAAGCGAATAGAAGGCAGGAGTATTTAATGATCATTTTTAAAGGGATTTTTGCTGTCCTGGTTAGTCTAAATTGGCCTCTTAGGCACATAATTAGGCAAAAATTCATAATTTACTCATTCTCCCAACTTGCTTCCAGCGATCATAATTTTCCTTCAACCTAGAATTTCTCCAGCCCAAGACAGACCTCAGCCCAAAATAAAATCAGTGACCCTGAACAGCAGCTGAATTAAAATACTATCCCTTTAATACTGTATTACAATGTATATTTAGACAAGGATTCTCCCTACTTAGTAAACATTAGGTTTTTGGCATAACTCCTCCCTAAGCCACTTCTCAAAAATCTGTGGCAGGCAAGTTTACCTCCAAAACAGCTTAAATTGACAATATAAAACAGAAACTGTAAAGTCAATAAAAACCCTTTCTAATGTGGAAAAACAGCTGGGTCTTTGGTTCTAAACCTGGTTGCAAGTGAAAAATCAGAATATTAAGTTGTCTGAAAGGATGACCCTGCCTCCCTTCTCCCTTTTCCTGACCCCTCCAGTATACTCACAAAGGAAGTGGAATGCTTGTGCTGGATTGGGTGATTGTGGGGACAAATCTGAGTTATAAAGTGTTATGGGTTTTTGGAAGAAGGAAGGTGCTGTCAGAATAGAAGATGTTGTTCTTAACTTTTTCCATGGCACTTGTATATTAGTTCACAGTTTGTGACCTGTTTTATAGTTGGCTGACTGTTCTCTCCTTCCCCCATCCCCGCCCTCTTATTAAACAAAAGACTTGCATGTTCTGGGAAGTGTTGGCAACTCACCCATGTCACTGTCATCCAGGCAGTGCTGTGATGTGAAAAGAGCCCAAGGCTGGAATTAAGAGAAGGGCTGGCCTCCATGGGATGTGTGCACTGGGCTCTCTACAAGTCCCAGCCAGCTGCTGGTGTGGGTCGAGGTCAGCAAAGGAAGCTGCTGGAAGAGAAGTATGCTGCAGCTTCATCCACGAATGTTAAAACCTTTTCTCTTCCCTTCTCCCTTGCCACGACTCCCTGGATCTTCACTTTCTGCCAGCTGTTTCTCTCTTCTTCCATCTGCAACTAACTTGTCTCTATTTCATCACCTCAGATTCATTCACTCAAGAAATATTTATGAAGCACCTACTATGCAAGGTGCCCACTATTCACCACACCTCAGCCTGCCCTTCATCCTCACTTCTCCCTAAAACTGTTCTGGACAAGGGCACCTGTTGGTTGCTAAACCCGTGGTAACATTTCCGGTGCTCTCTCTGCAGCATCTCAGAGTGTTGACCTCTTTGTATTTCATAAAACTTTCTCCTCCTTTGCCTTCTTTAATAACCCTCTCTCCTGGTTTGCTCTTTCCTCTGATGCCTCCTTCTTGGTCCCTTTCTTGTTCTTTGTCCTTTTCTGCCTCTTCAATGTTGATATGTCTCAGAGTTACATTCTTAACCCTCTTCTCTTTTACTTCTACACACTCTGGATTACTTCACGTCTTCTTAAGGCTTCAACTGTCATCTACAATGCAGAAAACTCCGAGTGCTAAACTTCCAGCCCAGATCTCTCTTCTGAACTTCAGACACATTTAGTCAAGTGAGTGCACAATACAAGCACCTGTTCCAGCTACTATAGCTACATAACGAGTCAGCCCAAAACTCAGTGGCATAAAACAACCATTGGTTGGGTCAGGAACTCAGATAGGGCACAGCAAAGACAGTTGTTTCTGCTGCATGATGTCTGGTGCCTCAGCTGGGAAGACTTAAAGGGTGGAGTGATTTGACAGCTGGAGATTGGAATCATCAAGAAGCATCTCCACTCACATGTCTAGCGGTAATAATGTCATGTGACTGTTGGCTGGGACCTCATCTGGGACTGTCAGCCAGAATACCTACAAATGGCTTCTCCATGAGGCCCAGACTTCCACACAGCATGGCAACCTCAGGATCATTGGACTTCTTACATGGCAGCTTAGGCCTCCAAAGGTGGATGTCCCAGCTAACAATGCAGAAGCCACATGGCCTTTTATGACCTAGCCACAGAAAGCCCTCAGTGTCACTTCCATCATTTTATATTGGCTATAAGTAAGTCACAAGCCCATCCGTATTCAAGCAGAGAGGATTAGACTCCATCTGGTAGGGGGTGAGTGACAAGGCTATAGAAGAGCATGTAGGACAGGAGATAATGTCACAGTCATCTTTGGAAAGTACAGTCTGTCACATCATTTATCTCTACCCCCATCCTCACAGGGTGCTCCACTTATCCGGATGTATCATAGTGCCACATACATTCTCTTTCCTCCATGCTTTTGCACATACTATTGGCTCTGACTAGAGCACCTGTTCCTGCTTTCTGGCTCCCCACCACCACCTGAATTTTTTATCTAACTTCTCTCTGTCCTTCAAGCCTCATCTCAAGATAGCAAACACTTCATTCGGATCCAAGTTTCCCTTAGAAGCAATACAGTGTTCAGCTTCTCATCTTGCTTTCCTCCCAGTTGGTCCCCTTCATTCACCCAACAACTGGATGTGGGGGAGGGACATCTCATGCCTGAACTTTGAGTCACTTAACCTGAGTTCAAAGTCTGGTCCTGCCACTTGCCGATTGTGTGAATCTGAGCAACTTGCTTAACCTCATAAAACTTTGGTTTCCACATCTATAAAATGAGGAAAGTATTATATTAATTTATAGGGCTGAAGATTAAATGGGATGGTACAAAGATATTGGCCAATAGGAACTTTAGTAAAAGCTAGCTATTAACATGATCCTGAGAACAACTGCATAAGTCAAAGGTTTATTTTAAGAACTGGTGCTATAATGCAAACATTTTCCCTGTAGTTCTAAGGAGCTAGATTGCTCAAAAAAAAAGTGAATAAAAAATAACCTTCTTGAACTACATTTAATATACTGGCATCCATTGTCTATATTTCTATACTTTCTTGTTTTAAATGGTCATAATTAATGCACATTCAGTATTTAGACAGCACTTCTTAGTTCCAAGCATTTGCATAGGATGCTCTATATTTAGTATAGCTAATTATTTCTCACCAAACATATGTTTTTACTCCTACTGATGTGAGACAGAATCCTTCTGCTTTTAAAAAGACACTTGCCCCAGTTGTCTCTTCTACGAAAGGCTCCTATCTTTATGTTTTCACCATTGATCCAAGGAGAGCAGCTAGTTCAGCATAACTACTACCAACATATGACTTTTCTTTCATTCCTTGGCTCCACGAACCACTGTGCTTGGCACTCACGGTGCATGGTTTTGGTCTGCTCTGAGGATTGTATGTAGGTTTCCCCAACATTGCCCTTGGGTAAGAAACAGGCTTAGTATTTGCAGTGAAAGAAGCACATTCTTGTGGTGATTTTGAGGTGGTATTTTTGGTTTTGTGGTGTTTTTTTGTTTGTTTCTGGTTTTGTTTTGCTTCTTTTCATTGAATTTTTCTAACTTGCCAGGCAGTTACTATAAGCACAATGTGTGTGGATGGGTTGTTTGTTTTATGTTGTTGTTTATGTTGTTTTGTGTTGTTTAAATGCCACATGTAAAATGTGCCAAAATTCCAGCTCCATGCCTGTTTGAGCAGAGTACAGAGAATAAATATGAGCAATTGAGAAGACATTATAGGGACACAGATATTGGCTAAGTACATGGTTGAGCCATTCAAAGAACGGAATGAGTCACTCGCCTTAGGAGGCATTGAACTCTCTATATGGGCTTATTCCATTACTAGATAATCAGTAAATTATAAAGAAGGTTCAAAAATCAATGAATAGTTGGATCAAGATCCCTTACTCTTCCAAGGTTTCATAATAAAATGCCCAGGAAGAAATAGACCACCACAACTGCTGGACAGCACTTCCAAGGTGCATTTGTCTGGTCTCTAGAGGAGAACAGCCCAGAAGAACCATCTTCAACTCTGTGGATGGAGAGTTTAGGGCCCTCCCTTCAGTGTGAAGGTGAGAAGTATAACTGTGATTAGGCCACAAAAAAAGAAGGGAACCCAGAAAAATGACTTATATTCTACAGCTGCTTGAATCTTCACCAATACATAGAGAGAGCCTGTACATTAGAATTCTCTGAATCTATTCTTTCCAATTCAGAATTATGTTTGTCTCCATCACCAAAAGTGTGCATTTGTCCTCAGTCACATCCTTTCAGTTTTCAGACTGGAGATGTCCTGTTAATGTGTTAACAAAGAAGGCAAAGCAGACCAACAAGGAGGAGTACACAGGAAGTTAGAAAAACTGGCAGAGAAAGTACAGAGACACCACAATCTCATGTCTCTAAAATCCTCATTCTTGCAGAGAACAGTGTTGGGTGATGAGACCCTGTGTGCCTCTCAGTGCAGAGTCCTATGTGGTAGGAGAAGTCATCTTCATAACTTAAAGTCACACCAATCTCTGTGCCTAGGTATTAGCATAAGAATTTAAACAGTGTTTAAAGTGGGAATGTGGTCACAGCATTTCAAAGCCAAAGAGGAGCTAGCAAAATATCTAGTTCAATCATTTTATTTTACAGGTTTCAGTTTAAATGTCACTTCTTCAAGTAAACTTTTTCTGGATTTCTGGACTAGAGTAGGTCTCTAGTTATAAGCTCCATGGCACGCTGTACTTTTACTTCATAGTACTTAATACAATTATAGTTAAACAGTGGGTTGTGTAATTATTTGTGCAATATCTCTATCCCCAATAATCTTTATGTTCTAAAAGGGAAGGGATTGTGTCCCCGTATCCCCTTACCCTCAGCAGAATGCTTGACACTTACTAGGTGCTGAATAATATTTGTTTAATTAGTTGAATGAAAGCTAAGCTCAGACAAATTAAGAGAGAAAAACGACATGAATGTCACAGCCCCAACACATGCCTTATTCCCAGCTTCCAGCTCAGTGTTGTAGATTGGGTGCAGAGAGATAAAATGAAGGAGAATTGAGGAAGGTTACCTGTTACCTCAGGGTTCCCAAGAGTCTAAGAAATAACAAAGTATGCACTTTCATCTCATCTCAGGATATTTACCATATTCCCTACCTCATTCATTCAGTACATATTTCTTGAGTGCCTTCTAGAGTTAGACACTGAGTTAAATGCTGGAGATACAAATAGTGAGAAAAATGTGGACAAAGATGGTTTGCTTCACTTTGCTTGCCTATGTCCAGCCTATAGTAGCAGTTTGCAATTTCCAAAATCTATCTACAAGCTAAAGGTAAGTTTTCGTGTTACATTCTATGTCTAGAAAGCTCATAGAAAAATGTTCAGGAAGCTTCTAAAAAATGGATCCTCTGACATGATCCCAATAGCCAGTGTAATCACCATTAGCAGGATTTAGGCTGAATACCCTCTGTTTGAGGTTGGGTTACTCGGGAAGCAGACTCTGAGACAAGAACATGTGGGCCAGTAGTTTGTTTGTGAGGTGAAGACAGGAAGAACTGGTAGGGGAGTAGGAAGTGGGACAGAGGGAAGAAGGCCAGTACATGGTGCATTATCTCATGGTGCATTCTCTTCTCTGTTCAGACTCCCTCCTCTGGCCATCCCTGCAATCCTAAAGAGCTAGGATGGCACCGGGTATGAGAATAAAAGGTAAGCCTCTGTCTGGTTCAGAGACTTTCTGCAGTCAGTGGATGACAAAGATCGTGCAAGGGTAAGCTTAAGAATAAAAGGGGTATCATACCCACTCTTTGTATAGCAGCACAAAGAGAAGAATGCTTTAAAATGTAGACCAAATCACATCACTCTAAGAATAAATCCTTACCTTGGGCCAGAAGGCCCTGTATGATATGGCTCCAGCCAACCTCCTGACTTCACGTCCTGTGATTTGTCCTTGCTCACACTGCCCTAGCCTCACTGGCCTTCTTTCTCTTGCTTGAACATGCTAAACTTGTTCCTGCAACAGACTCCTGCACTTGTGGTTCCTTTGTCTAGAACATGGTTCCCAGGTCTTTGCAGGGCTGGGTCCATCCCCTCATTTACATTATGGCTCAAGTGTCACCTTTTCAGATGAGATGTCCCTAAACTAGTCACTATCTATCCAAGAACCCTGTTGTATGTTCTCTCTAAGACTTTTCACTTTCAAAATTTTTCTTATTGTTTATTTGATTATAATTTATTCCTCACCTTTCCCCGTGACCCACACACATACACCCAAACTAGGCTGTAACCTCCATGAAAGCAGGGGCCTTGCCATCTTGTTCCATAAATCTTCAGTGCCTAGATTAGCATCTGTTCATCCATGAATATTTGTTGAACGTGATGGTGGCCTAAGTCACTCTCCCTGCTGGAGCACACAGGAGAGGGAAAAACAACCCAAGAGTCTATTAGTCCTACAGAAATTCCTCCATCTGATTTTTACCAGTTTCAATGTTTTCCTTTGAAATCAGTTTGCTATATGTACCTATTCCCTTTGACACAGGATAGATTTTTATTCAGTACCAAGGATGCTGGCTTTTACCACTTATATTCAACATAGTACTGGAAATTCTAGCCAGGGCAATTAGGCAAAACAATAATAACAACAAAAGGCATGCAAATTGGAAAGGAAGAAATAAAATGATCTCTGTCTGCAGACAACAGGATCTTGTATGTAGAAAACCAAAAAGATTCCACAAAAAAATCTGTTATAACTAATAAATAAATGGAGCAAAGTAGCAGGACACAAAATCAACATACAAAAATTAGTTGTGTTTCTATACACTAATAATGAACAATCCAAAAAGAAAACAATTCCATTTATAATAGCAATGTCATATGGCTAAAAAAAGAATACCTAAGAATAAATGTAACCAAAAAGACAAAAGACTTACACACTGAAAACTATAAAACATTGCTAAAAGACATTAAAGAAGACACAAATACGTGGAGAGACATTCCATGTTCATGGATTGGAAGACTTAATATTGTTAAGATGTCAATACTACCCAAAGCAATCTGTAGGTTTAATGCAATCTCTATCTAAATCCCAACAACTTTTTTGCAAAAATTTAAAAATCCATCTCAAAATTGATGTTGTATCTCAAGGGATTCTGAAGAACCAAAATCTTGAACAGAAGAACAAAGTCAGAGGTCCCACACTGTCTGATTTCAAAACTTATTACAAAGCTACCGTAATCAAAACATTGTGGTACTGGCATGAGACAGACATGTAGACCAATGGAATACAATTGGAATACAAACCAATAGAATAGAGAGCCCAGAAAAAAACCCTCACCTATATGGTCAAATGATTTTCCACAAGGGTGCCAAGACCATTCAATGGAGAAAGGACAGTCTCCTCAACAAATGGTTTTGGGAAAACTGGATATCCAAATACAATAGAAGGAAGTTAGACCCTTACCTTACATCGTATACAAAAGTTAACTCAAAATTGGTCAAAGACCTAAACCTAAGAGCTAAAACTGTAAAACTCCTAGAAGAAAACAGAGGAGAAAGCTTCATGATATTATATTTGGCAATGATTTCTTGGATATGATGCCAAAAACATAGGTAACAAAAGGAAAAATAGATAAATTGGATTACATCAAAATTCAAAACTTCTGTACATCAAAGGACATAATCAACAGAGTGAAAATACAACCTACAGAATGGGAGAAAATATTTGCAAATCATATATCTGATAAGAGGTTCATATTCAAAATATAAAAAGAACTCCTACAACTCGACATCAAAAAAATAAGTAACCAGATTTTAAAATGAGCACAGGATTTGAGTTGATGTTTCCCCAAATATGATATACAAATAGCCAATAAGCATATGAAAAGATGATCAACATCGCTAATCATTAGGGAAATGCAATGAAAACCACACTGAGATACCAGCTCATACTCATTAGGATAGCTATTTCCAAAAAAACCCAGAAAATAAGCATTGCTTAGGATGCAGAGAAATTGGAACCTTTGTGTGCTGTTGGTGAGAACATAAAATGGTGGAGCTACCATAGAAAACAGTATGGCAGTTCCTAAAAAAATTAAAAATAGAATTACTATGTGATCCAGCAATTCTGCTTCTGGGTATGTACCCAAAAGAACTGAGAGAAAGATCGTGAAGAGAGATTTGTACACCCACATTCATAGCAGCATTTTTCCCAGTAGCCAAGAGGTAGAAGCAACCTAAGTGTCCATCAACAGATGAATGGATAAACAAAATGTGCCATAAAAATACAATGGAATATTATTCAGCCTTAAATAGGAAGGAAATTCTGACACATGCTATAACATGGATGAAACTTGAGGACATTATGGTAAGCGAAATAATCCAGTCACAAAAAGACAAATACCGTTTGATTCCATTTATACAAGGTACCTAAAGTAGTGAAATTCATGGACATGGAAAGTGGAATGGTGGCTGCCAGGGGCTGGGGCGAGGGGTAAATGAGGCATTGTTGATCAATGGATATAGAATTTCAGTTTTGCCAGGTGTAAAGTTCCACAGATTGGAACAATGTGAATATGCTTAACACTATCAAACTCTACATTTAAAAATGATTTAGATAGTAAAGTCTATGTTATGTATATCTTACTACAATTAAAAATTTTTTCAATTAAATAAAATTTGCTAGCCTCTTAATTCATGAGGGAGAAAAGAAAGAGTCTACATAGCAAACAATTTAGAAATTCTATTAGCTCAAGCTTATAAAAGACAGGAAGCCATTCTTTAAAATGTCATGGGAGAGACTTCGAATATTTTCCACTTACACTCCAAGCTCTCCAGCACTTCAGCACCTACAAAAGACTTCTGGACATTTCTGCAAGCAAACCTCTGCATTTGCAATGATTTTGGGAAAGAGGAATACACAAAGGCTTATAAGACAGAGATCTATATGCTTTTCCATTGGAGTTCATATTAAACTGAAGAGTAGCATGTGACAAGTGAAAAAGCTGAAAAAAACCGACTCATTTCCAACATATATTTAGTGGAATGTATGTTGGAGCCACAGCACTGCTCTGAAAGTCAGGGGACTTGAATTTTAGTCCTAACTCTGCCACAAAAGAGCTGCCTGAGCTTGGACAAGAACTTCATTGTGTCCTTTATAAAGTGAGCGCGTGGACGAAATCACTAAGGACCCTGCCATTCCTCCTGGATACACAGGAAAACAGCTGAAGCATCCATTTAAAGCAGAGATTAATCATTTTGCTTGTGTATTCCTGAACTTCTAACAGAGTAGCAAAGACAATTCAGTATACTGAAGTCCTCATGAGAGAAATCTGACAGAGTTCCACGCATCCTTGAACGCCATTGCTGCTCTTACAAATTCATTTTCAGCTGTGTGGTGGTACAGTAGAATCTGGTGTCACAAAACCCAATTATCTACACACCCCACTGCATACGCCTACTGGAGGTAATAGTGTCTGCACTCGGGAACACAGAGGCTTCTTCCAACTACAGAGGGAATCACTAGTGGGGTCAAGTTCTTAGGGAAACTAATTTTCACTTGGTCAAGTTTATCCCGAGAAACTGAGAAAAATAAAATAAACTTGAACACATGTGGTATATTCTGCTCCCAATGTCTGCTCATGTGAATGCTGTGACAAGACTGTCTTCAGGCCCCACTCTCAGCACACAGGTGTGGCGTGGCATCCTCTAATACAGTCCAAACAGAACTCAGCATCTTTCTTCCATCACTCCTCCACTCTTACCATCACATCTTCCCTACCACACACACACACACACACACACACAAAACACGTCATGGAAAGGATGGAGGAAGAAAATGTGTAGTTTTCTTTCTCCTTTTTACAAAAGTGAATGTTCACATCGTGTCTTAGAGTTTTAACGATGTTTTCACTTGCTTATCTCATTTAATACTCAGAAAAATGATAAGATGTAAGCAGTACTTTTACCCCTTTTTATAGACAGAGAAACTCAGACTTGGAGGGTTGTGCAGCTTGTCACAGAAGACAGAGCCCACTGAGGCATCTCGGCCAGAGGTCACTAATGGGAGTTGAAATCTATCGAGTCCTTGTCTTCAGTCTCTGAGAACATTGTTGCTGGATCCAATCAGCAGTGTTTACTGAATGCTTATTAGACTTTAGAGTAAATGGTTACAACTTGGTTTTGCTATCAAAAAGAGCTGAGTCTGAATACCAGCTCCACCTCTTGCTAATCTTATAACTTGGGTTAAGTTACTCTTTTATTCATTCATTCAGCAATGTTTACAAAGTGCCCTCTGCACTAGATACTGTTCTAGGCTCTGGGAACACAGTAGCAAACAAAACAGGCACGCACATCATTCTTGTGACTTTTACAGCTTGGAGGGGGAGACAGCAAATAACATGCATTACCAAAATAATTCCAGATAGTGACAACTGCTGTGAAGAAAATGATACAGGGAAAAGTGACAGAGAATGATTCTGGGGTGGAAAACGCTAACTTAAATAGGATGGTCAGGGAAGGCCTCTTTTAAGAAATGAGATTTGATCTGCAACCTAATTGACAAAAGTGATCTAGACATTTGAGGACCTGGGACAGAGAGAACACAAAGTCCAGAGGCCCTAAGGCAAGATTAATTTGGGGTCTGAAACAAAAAGAAGGCCCCTGAGATTGGAGCATAGTGAAGGAGGGAAATAAGAGAAAAAAGTTGGGCCATATTATAGAGGACATGTAGGCCAAAGTAAGGAGGTTGAATTATTCTAATCACAATGGGAGGCCACTAAATATTTAAGCAGGAGAGTAACATTACCTGATTTATATTAACTGATCATAATCTAACCTCTCTAAGCCAATTTCCTCATCTGAAGAGTTCTTATAATAATAGTAGCTACTTGACAGTTTTCTTGAGAAGATTGAATTTGGCAGGCAACAACTCAATATATATTAGCTATTATTATTATTATTATTATTATTATTATTAAGAGATGGGTGACATTTGAATATGATGTCATAGTAAGAAGTATAATAATCAGAATATATCATATAATAGTCACTGAAGTTGTAAATTGCATAAAGACACACAGATTTCCTGCAAACTTCAGTCTGCATAATCCACTCGCAAAACCTGGAGGTGTTTGTTGTTTTGTGACTCAGCCTTAGCCCCTGGAAGAGGTGGAAGAGAACTTAAAATGTTTCAGTAGAGGGTATTATCCTGTTCTCTTCCTTCCAACTTTTTCCTCTTTCCAACTGGGTCTCCCAAAGGCCTCTCTGACAGCCCTCCAATCCCCATCCATGGTTGTGGCAGAAACTGTCCTCTGTTCACCAAACCATTTCCTGGGCTCACAACTGGATTGCCTTTGCCAGCTGCCCTTGGCCACTTTGCAGTAGCCCAGAGATGAAATGTGACTAGAGGTGATTTGTACCACTTCTTGGCAAGCCTATCCCATAAAATCCTCTTACATAAGATCCTTCATGCTCTGTCCCCTGACCCTGGCTGATGTCCATGTCTAAGGCAATGTTGGAAACTATGTATTAAAGATAGTAGATCTTCCATTAACCTGAGTCCCTAAATGATTTGCAGAGCAGAGTCCTCAGGCCGATCTGGAACTATCTCGGGCTTGCTACCTGTTACAGTAGATGAAATAACAAGTCCAAGGTAATGCAATGATGCATTCCATTTCTGCAATCCTGTTATATGTTAAAAATGTCCTCACAAATGTTCGTGACCTAATTTCTGAAAATACACGGTCCTTAATAGAAAGCCTTCAATAGATACTCGTAAGATCCTAAATGGTCTCCTCTGGTTTGATGGCATATTTTTTCAGTTTCCAGCTGCATCTGTCCATCAGTTTCTCTTTTAGATAGCAGCATACAAATTGTCGTGCTGGATTACTATCTAGTTCAGTGATGAGTATCTGGAAAACGAACACAAGCCCTCTATTTGGGGACCTTCATCCATAAACTTAACTCCTCCTTGAAATTATTTTTAGGTTCAGCCTATTCTGTGCTCTCAGAGCGCTCATCACGTTGTATTTTTGATGTGTCTGTCTCCTTCCCACAGCTCCTGAGGGCACACTTGATGTCTTGTTCAGCTTCCGTGTCCTCACTACCTAGCATCGCGACTGGCCCCTAGGAGATGCTAGAAGGGGAGGGGTGGTTTTCTAAACTTACTGCTTTAACACAGAGGATAGACTTCTGTAGCAGTAGTTGTAATTAACCAACATCAAACAATTACAAGCAATATCTTAAACTCACTTTAGGAGTGTTCCCAGCAGCTCTCAGTCGCCAACACTCTCACCTAAGCCTCCGAACACCACTGTGATGTCTACATCCACAGCAGTTTCTGTGTATGAATTGTGAGCTCTAACTGGAGGCAGGGACAGTGGTGGCTGACCAGCATACAGCACATATCAGAAGCCTGATAAACATCCTTGCAATTCTTGGCCTTCCCTCAGTGTTAACAGGAATGTGGGTAGTGACCATCATCCTGTGGTACAGGGCTAGGTTCTCAACATGTTGGAGGGTCAACTAAAAGCAAGAACTGGCCATGTTCATGTTTTTTTTAAGATCTTTTGGCTCTTCAGCAGTCGTCTTTGATTTTAGCAAGGAGGGAAGAGATCGCCGTGATTCTGTTTGCTATAATTTCTTCTTATTATTACAAATATGAAAATTTCAGAGGAAAGTAGCAGGGACCTTGAGAAGCAGTGGTTTAGTGGAAAAAGGCAAAGGCTTGGGAGTTTGATAGACCCAGATCCGAATTCAGATGCAACACATACTAGCTTTTGAACCTGGTCTTGTTAAATTCTCTGGACCTCAGTTTTCTCATCTGTAAAGTGGGAGTGAAAACAGTACTCACCTCAAGGGATGGCTGATAAAAAAGTGAGATAATGTATATGATTAGTGTAGTGCCTGTCATGTTGTAAGTAATCAATACATAGTAATTATGATGAAGATTATTACCATCATCTTGCTTTATTTGATTATCTTCACTCCAAATTTTTTTAATTAAGTGAACTGAGGCCCGAAGAGATAAGTGACTTATGCAGCTAATTAGTAGAGCAATTAGAGTAGAGCAATGGTAGCGAATCAGCCTGTTCCAAGCCACACTCTGGGGCTCTACCCATTACAACACAGAGTTTATTCCCACGCTCCAGGTTCTGAAGATCAATGCAGTGCTCCCCTGATTTGGAATATGGTTCCATTTGCCTTCAAGACTTTCCCACAAATCGTTAGGAGAGACAGTTTTCTTCCCTTGAAGATGCTCATAATCAAAGCACAATCTATAAAACCTTTGAATATAGATGGAAATAGAGGACACTCAGATCACATATTAAACTAGGCAAACAGATGTTCTAACATTATTTCTAAGAAAATGTCCGTAGGAAGAAGCTGGAAGTAATTTGGAACCTTTCTAATAGGTCTTGGAAGATGGAGAAAGTAGACACGCAAGACATGCAAATAAAATCAAGGGAAGCTGGGAGCAGGGATGTCTTCCATCCTCAGGGAGGACGCTAATATCCATTAATGGTGAGAAAACTGTTAATGGTGAGAAAAGTAATAGACATCTAAATCTGACTGTAGAAGAGATGCTTATTTTTGTTTTTTGAACTACACGAATAACTAAACATTTTGATATTAATGATTGTCCAGCTCCTTCTCAACTTATCTCATGATACAATAATGAAGACATTTAGGGCTTTAACATGGAATGAATTAGTGAGATAATACTTCTGAAAGAAAGATGCAACATTTAAATCTTTCAAGTGTTTATTTAGTGCCTGCTACACATTGAACTCTCTGTCAGGTACCATAATTGTTGTAAAAGAATTTTAAGACCTGGTCCTTGCTCTGAAGGCCCACACGGTCTTGTCCTGCTGATAAAACAAAGAAACATGATACCATTAGAGAATAATATATTACCATTTTGTAGTATTAAGCGCAAGATAAATAAATAAATAAATCCCAGAATAGGACATGAGACTAATCCATGAACAACTTGTTCTAGCTTCACAACACTGTGTATTTCCAGAACATTAAAATTTGGTTCAGTCCATTTCTAAATGTTTTGTTAAGTTTCAAGGATGTTTCGGGTGAACACTATTGTCTGTTATTTGAAAATGTTGCAAATCCATCATCCCAAAAATATGTAGTAGAACTTACTAGAATTTAGCTTGTACTGTTTTCAAACCGCTTGTTCTATTAGAGTCAGATATAGGAATAAATATACATCTTCAGAGTCATGAGTTTGTTTGCTATAAGGCAATCATGAACACTTTAGTAAATTGAATGTTTTTCAAAATCATTTCTTTTCTTTTCCTGATTACTAAAACAATCCATGCTATGCAGAAAAGAGAGAAAATACAGATAAGCAAAAATAACATAAAATACTTAGCATTATCTTTTATTCACATGCATATACATTTTAAAACAGGAATAGGATAACAGAGCACACCATTTTGTAACCTGCTATTGTCACTGAATATATCATGAATATTTTTCCTTATTGACAAATATATCTTTGTGACATTTTAAATGACTGCATAATATTCCATAGTGCATGGACCATAACGTATCAAATCCAGTGATTCTTCACACATTTTGGACTCAGGACCCTTTAGACTCTTAAAAATTACTGAGGACTCCAAAGATCTTTTGATTATGTGAGTCATATCTATCAATATTTACCATATCAGAAATTAAAACTGCCACTATGGAAAGCAGTATAGCGTATCCTCAGAAAATTAAGAATAGATCTACCATACGATCCAGATATTCCACTGCTGGGTATTTATCCAAAGAACTTGAAATCACAAATGCATAAAGATACATGCACTCCTACGTTTATTGCAGCATTATTCACAATAGCCAAGACTTGGAAGCAACCTAGGTGCCCATCAAGGGACGAATGGATAAAGAAGATGTGGTATATATACATAATGGAATACTACTCAGCCATAAGAAATGATGAAATCCGGCCATTTGTGATGCTGTGGATGGAGCTTGAGGGTATTATGCTAAGTGAAATAAGTCAGAGGGAGAAAGTCAAATACCATATGATCTCACTCATAAGTAGAAGATAAAAACAACCACAAACAAACACATAGCAACAGAGATTGGATTGGTGGTTACCATAGGGGAAGGGGGGAGAGGGGAGAGCAAAAGGGGGGATTAGGCTCACATGTGTGGTGATGGACTATAATCAGTTTTTGGGTGGTGAACATGACACAATGTACACAGAATTAGAAATAGATTACGATGTACATCTGAAAGCTATATAGTGTTATAATCCAATGTTACTGCAATAAAATAAAAAGAAATTAAAACTGAGAAATTTTAAAATATTTTATTAATTCATAGAAGTGTCAATAATAAACTAATTACATGTTAACATAAATGACACTTTTTATGAAAAATAACTATTTCCAAAACAAAAAAAAATGTAGTGAGAAGAGTGACATTGTTTACATTTTTACAAATGTCTCTAAAGTCTGGCTTAAAAGAAGACATCTGATTGCCCATATCTTCTTCTCCATTCGATCTCTTGTGATATAACATGTCATGTAGCTTCTAGAAAACTCATGATAGAATGAGAGTAAAAGGGACAAATGATGTCATAGTATTATTAAGAAGAGAATTTAGTCTTTCAGATCCCAAGAGATTGTCTTTGGGATTCTCCTTAAAGAGTCTCTGGGACCCCCAGGAATCCCTGCATCTTGTTTTGAGAAATGCTAATCTAACAAATGCCCAACTTGTGAACATCTGTCCTGTTTGCATCTGTATTGTATCTTGATAATAGCAATACTTTCAAAATGTTTGAGTACATTATTTAATGAGCCAACTGAAAGGCTAAAGTGGTGTCATTCATTAGCATGCAGCAAAAATTTTCAATAATAGAAAAATAGCAACCATTCATTAACTACTTTGCATACAGTAAACCCTTTGCTAAGGACTCAAGGCATTTTCTTACTAAATTCCTACAACAATATGAGTCAAAGTACCCCATTTTTAACAGGAAAAAGATCCATAAAGTTTAACAATTGCCATAGGTCTTCCTATCAGTCAACATTATATACTGCCTCCCATGAGGCGCAGAGAATAGGATGGGGGAGAGAGTGTCCTATATAGGAATCACATAGCATTTGTCTTTTTGTGACTGACTCATTTCACTTATAATGTCAAGTTTCATCTATGTTGTAGCATGTGTCAGAACTTCTTTTTAAGGCTGAATAATATCCCTCCTTTTGAGGCTGAATAAGGAATGAATGGATAAACATTTCCATGCATGTGTTGATGAACACTTGAGTTGCTTCCACCTTTTAGCTATGGTGAATAATGCTGCTATCAACATGGGGGCACAAATACCTCTTCAAGACCCTGCTTTCAATTCTTTGGGGTTTATACTCAGAAGGGGAATCGCTGGATCATAGGTAATTCTATTTTTAATTTTTTGAAGCCTCTCATACTGTTTTCCACAGTGACTGCACCATTTTACATTCTCACCAACAGTTCATAAGTCTTCCAGTTTCTCGACATTCTCACCAACACTTCTTATTTTCTGTTTTTTCACACCCATCTTAATGGATGTAAGGTGGCATCTAATTGTGGTTTTCATTTGCATTTTCCTAATGATTAGCGATATTGAGCATCTTTTTATGTGCTTGTTGGCCATTTGTATATCATCTTTGGAGAAATGTCTATTCAAATCCTTTGCTGTTTTTAATCAGGTTGCTTGTTTTTTTGTGGTTGAGTTGCAGAAGTTCTTCATATATTCTGGATATGAACCCCTTATCAGACATGTAATTTACAAATATTTTTCTCCCATTCTATATAATTGCCTTTTCACTCTGTCGATTATGTCCTTTGATGCATAGAAGTTTTTCATTTCAATGTAGTCCAATTATCTGTTTCTTTTGTTACTTATGCTTTTGGTGTCATATGCAAGAAATTATTGCCAAATCCAATGTCATGAGGATTTTATCCTATATTTTCTTCTAGAAGTTTTATAGTTTTAGCTCTTACATTTAGGTCAACTTATCATTTTAAAAGTAAACTTTTAAAAGCACACTTTTAAAAGATTCCTGGAGGGAGATGGATTGAGGAGAGGTAAGAATGGAGGAGGGGATCAGTTAGGAGGCTCTTACTGCAGCAAGAGACAATAGTGACTTGGGCCAGGACAGCAGTGTGGAGACGGCTCAGTCCAACTGAACAAGCATTTATTGAGCATCCTCTCCATGCTAATACCAATTATTGAGTGTTTATTGTGTGCTGGCTGTAGCAGAGGCTGCTGGTTGCTTATACAACATCTGTACTCCTCCTCTTTACAGTGAAAACTCCAACTTGCTTATCATGCCAAAATGCCCAGCTAAAGTATCTGCCCTCTCAGCTTCCCTTACAGTCAGGAGAGGCCGTGAGAAAAGTTCTGACCTGTGACACATAAACAGAAATCTGATAGAGTTTTCTGGGCGACTTTTTGCTTTCCTGATAAAGGCATTACCCTTTCCGTCTTCCTTCCTTCTTTCTTCTTCCTGAACTGGACATGTGGCTGGAGGTAGAGTGGCCATCTTGTGATCATGACTCAACAGGCATGAAAAAGAAAACCATATGCTAAGAAAGGCAGAACAGAAAGTTCGCAGGAGCCCTGGATACTGGCACCATCCTAGAGCCTCTGCACCAGCCCTGCGCTGCTTCCCTCAGGACTTCCTGATCCCCCAGGAAAACAAAGCTCGGCTTGGTTAAACCCTGAGAGTTGGAGTTCTGTGATGTGCAGCCAAACACAATTCTAACTCATACTCAGGCAGAGTGCTAAGCATTTGGACACGTTATTTCTTTGAATCCTCAAATCAACTCTATTAAGTAGGTAGCATTAGTTCCCATTTTATAGATGATAACACTGAGACTTTTACAGAAAACTGTGTCCCATATATGAGACACTGGGCTGAACAATAAGAAAAGATAGAAAAATCTAAATTCTGTGAGCAATGGCATAGAAAATCCAGACATCTCATGAATTGTATATAAGAAGAAAAAATAAATAATTCAAAAGGATAATAGACAATATGGATCACCTCATTTGTCTGGCAAACACTTTAAGGCCCAGCTGAAATGCCAGCTCCTCAGTGAAATCTGACACCCCCAGGTCTGAGGGTCAACTTTGCAGTCCTGGTTCTTCCAATGGCCCCCTGTAGTAACATTGATTGCGTTTTATTATGATTGATATGCTTATGTATCTCTCTCAACCACCAAGGAGTCTGCAAGCTCCTTAAAGGTAGTAACCAGGTCCTTTTCATTTGGATCTTTCTAGAGGAAACACAATGCTTGGCATAATGGGTGCAGCTCATGGTTTTGAATTGAATTGAATTAGCAAAATCTCCATTAGTAACATTAAAAAAAAAACCCTGATATTTTCTGGTTTTCAGACTGAGATTCACAGCAAATGGTGGGGTGCTGTTAAGCAGCTCTAAGAACTGAAAACAAATTACAAATACAGGAAATTAATTATTAGGAGGAATCATGAGAGAAATAAATTTCAGTAAACTAGAAATTGCAATAATGCAAATTAGGGCTTTCCTGGATTTACATGGAAAGACAATGTTTGCAGAATTTACAGCAGAGTGAGCAACCTCTGCCTTGCTTTGGTTTGATTGTTAAATACCTGAGAACTTTTTTCAGCAGCTCCCCTATAAGATGAGAGTCATGCATGCTTTTTTGCCTTTTGCGGGGCAAGGTCTACAAAAATAAATATTTGCAAACTTCAACTTATGACTGGTCTCAAAAGGTAGAAGGTAGATCAGAGATCACGTTCATCTTGTAGGAACATATATGTGTGCTGTTCACTGGAGAGATAAAAAGGCACAAATAACAACATTCCAATTGGTCAGTCGTACTCCTGGACACAGGCAAGTAGGGTCCTGCCCTCGGGGCCACACATTAGAGGCTGCATTCTGGCCTCCTCCATCCGCTTCTCCCCACTGGGCAAAAAGTCCACAGAGCAAGAGGACATGTCCACCCAGAGCCTGTGTCTCCACTTCTAGGCCACACCTCAGCTTCCTGGAACTCTATAATTCCCTACACAAATGGCCTCAATCTTACTTCTGGGACCAATTGTAGCCACTTTCTTGGGTCATTCCTCCTGAGAGTTGACTGAGCTAGGCCCAAAGGACAGCCAAAAAGTGGCTACTAGTGGGGTGTGAGAGGTGAACATAGATTAAACTCTCAGGCAGGATGTCCCCACATATGCTCCCAAGGTCCCTTACTGAGCAGCCTGAGACAGAGAGGAAGATGGGCCTCAGACCGCTGCTCTCTCTCCAAACTGCCATATTCCAGTGTGGAACTCTGGGCCGGCCAGCAATTGTAAACTCAAACCTGGCTTCACAGGGCTTATGGGATTTTTCTTTTTTTTTGCACAGTAGGAAGACAGAACACCTTTTATTTAATAGTTTGTTATCCTGATTTATAACCTGAACATTAAGACGTGTAGTAGCTAGACCCCCATTCACACTCTTGCCTCAGGTGCAACTCATGTTAGGAATCAGTAAAGATGGAAGTCAGTAAACAAGACTGAAAGACAAGAAGATAATACCTAAGAGACTAACAGATTTAAAGCTTTTCCCCTCCGAATTCACAACAAATGTGAACTCTGGGATAGGCAGGACCTCAGAGCCTGCCTAAGAGCTCATAACACAAAATAGATGCTCATTAAACATTGGTAGAATGAATAAATGAGGAACAAACATGTTCATTGCATGTTCAGTTTGACAACTAACACTGCCTATATGATGAAATTTGTCTACACAGCAACTCACTGGGACCAGCATGACCTCCCACCCCACACCAGCCCCTCTGCATCCAAGCCATGCTGTTATTGGAATCACCATTCTCCTGATCTCCCCAGTTTGACACTTCAGTAGGATCTTTGACCTCTCCCCCCTTCTACCTCACCTTCAGCCAATCAGCAGCCAACACTACAAACTCCCCCTCCCTGCCCATCCCCCAAATTCCTGTTGCAATCTCCACATACTTCTCTCCATTATAAGGAAGCCAGTGAATTTTTATTCCCTATTATATGTGACAACAATGCCTGATTTTCACTTTCCCATAGCACCTAGCACAAGGCTTCACACTCACGTGGCATTGAGGAAAGCTTGTTGACTATGCACTGAATGAATTTTGGGTGCAGCAGAACAATTTTTAAGCAGTTTTATGTTTCTCAATTCCTACATGAATACTTTGTGTTAAGAGTGGAGCTTCCAGAGTCAGGCTGTCTTGGTTCGAACCCCTGCTCTGCCACTTCCTGCTTGTGTTGTCTTGTACAAATCAATCTGTCTTCTCTGGAAAATGGAAATCATGATAACACCTACCCCAGAGAGTTTTCGTGAGAATTGAGTTCACATGTGTCATGTAAAATAATGAATTGAGTTCATATGTGTAACATAAAAAGTGCTCAGAAGAGCTCCTGGCACATAATAATTATTTGATAGCTGTTAGCTCATATTTTTATTTACAACAACCTTACTTGGTAAGTACTATTGTTCGCATTTTACAGATAAGACAACTAGTACTTGGAGGACTCGAGCAGTGTGTCTGGTGTCGCAGAGCTAATGTGGCACAACTGAAATCTGACCCAGGATCACCCCACTCCAGCCCTAGGGCTACTGACCCTCCCTACACTGTTGTGGCCCACAAGGCAATCTCTGATGTCCTGTGACTCAGCATGACAGTAACAATGGTGCAGACACCAGACAGGTGCAAGCGCATCGGCCCAAACTGCCCCATAGCTTTACTCTCTGGGAATAGGGAAGTATGGCTGGGGTAATTCCTCAAATCACACAGCCCTTTTGAGTCAGGCCTGGGAATCAATGTGGACTGAATATTTGCTTCCCACGAGCCTTCAGATCTGCCCCATGACTTCCTCTTGCACCAGGAACACACTGTGCCTGGCATGTCTGGATTTGGTTGCACAACAGCACTGCTCAGGCTATATAAAGAGCCACATGGCAGCCACAGGAAAAGAAATTTGAGGTTTTGCAACGCATACCAAGACAGCTTAATATTTAATACTTTTAGAAGCATAAGGCTGGCTAAAACTCTAATAAGCACTAATAGCCGGGAGCTTGCCTACTTGGTAGAATACTACTGAACTTGACAACTGGCCACATCATTGCTTTTAAAAACCACCCCTGTTCTCCCATACCATTCTCATGCCCACCCACGACAAATTAGGCCGTTAGTCAAAGGCCTAACAAAGTAGAAGAAACAATTTTTATCCTAATATGAGGTTTTAAGTTCTAATCTTAAGGATCTCATATACTAAGTTTCTTTGTGTTAAGATATTGTTTTAAAGAACATGTACACTGCATACCCCATACCAGGGACACACACTAGGATGCAAGAGGAATAATTCCTAGTGTCAGTAAAAAGCAAAAATGAGTAAGCCAGAGAAGAAAGGACTCTAGAATGCCTTTGAGTAATTCATTGCCTTGATTAGGTGTTCTTTCTTAGATTATTTTTAAACCTTAATTTCATCAAGCACTTTAAGGTTATAATTTTACGGTAACCTTTGACTGAGAATTTATTTTTCAAAGTTTTTCATTAATCATTTAATTCTCTCATGTTTAGAGACTTTGGTAAATCAAATTTAGCAATTTCTTTTGGGTCAGATCTTTAGGAATAGGCTGTTGTTTAAGTAACAGTAACCAACAGCTAATTTAAGTTAATTCAAATTTAAAAGGTAGTGCTAACCAAGAAATTCGCTTCCATTTTTCTAAAGTTAAAGTAAATAACTAGAAAAACTTTTTTTCCCTTGAGTTCTATACTCAGGTGAATTATGCAAAGGACAACAAAACGCTGATATGAGAGATTTGTTTTGCAAACAGGATCTTTCAAACTCTACGTCATAGTCCATTGATAAGTCTCGAAATCAACTTAGTGGGTCACAAATAGCATTCTTTTTAAAAAAGGAAATAGAATAGAATAGCGTAAAAACAATCAGAACGCATTGCAGCTGGTAAGTTTGGCGAAATTTTTCTTTCAACTATTTATATGGATATGAGTGTGTGTGTGTACGTGTGTGTGTTTATTGGTAATGACTTGCAATATAAAATGTATTTTTTTACTGTGAGTTGCTGTAAAAGTGTTTGCAAGCCCCTAGAGCATGTCCGGGAGTTAACATGTCTTTTTCCTGTTCCTCTACACCATGGATATCTATAATTTGGTACAGTCAACAAATGTTTCTCAAATGCCTATAGGAGAATTGACATTCTTGCTCGTGACCCAGCACTCCAAATCGTCTAAGAAAGATCCATTTACGTTCACTGTTCTATAGTTCATTTTAACATGGATTAAAATGAAAAGCGTATTTGAGTTAATTTCCAGGTAAGCAAAAATTTTAACTAAAAAACACCATTGTTTGAACATACTGGTTGTTATTTATAATAACTCCTTGGAAACTTGAAACTGAAAACTACTTCCTTAGTTTTTTTTTTTTTTTTCCCATCCTGTGCACACACTGATAAGTTACTGCAGGGCAAGGACTGTTTGGGGAGGATATGAGTTAGTACAGAATTTTTCACTCAAGGAAAAAATAATGTTTGTTTTGAGAAGAAATGTCACAAAAATTATACAGATTCAGAACTTTTAAGCGATCTATGCTTTCTGAAGCTTGACAATGTCTCTTTTGAAATAATTTCCCAGTCTATTTAGATACCATGAACTTTTATAATTATTTAGAAATTTATTTTTAAGTAAAATTCCATCTCAATTACATATATTCACGATCAGGAGCTTTAAAAAAATTTCTTTAGTCTATAGCTTAGAGCAATACCAAAACTCACTGATATTACAAGATTCTGTCTTTGTGGGGCAAGACTTTGCTAAAAGAATTAGCAGTGTAAGTTAGACAGTTGTTAAAACTTTTAAATCATTTTAATTTTGAAAATTATACATAATTTTGGGATGGCTTACGTACTTTAGTGGAGTATCTCACACACAGTAAGCTCTCAATAAATGTTGATTCAATGGCGTGTTTGGAGAGTTAGTAAATGAAGTAATCTAGTGGTAGCAATAAAAAAGAGCTAAAACAGGGGCCGGCCCAGTGGCACAGCAGTTAAGTGTGCACGTTCCGCTTCGGCGGCCTGGGGTTCACCTGTTTGGATCCTGGGTGCAGACATGGCACCACTTGGCAAGCCATGCTGTGGTAGCCGTCCCACACATAAAGTGGAGGAAGATGGGCATGGATGTTAGCTCAGGGCCAGTCTTCCTCAGCAAAAAGAGGAAGATTGGCAGCAGATGTTAGCTCAGGGCTAATCTTCCTCAAAAAAAAAAAAAAAATAGCTAAGACATATTGAACACTTGCTATGTGCCAGGAACTGAGTTAAGCACTTTACATATGTTATTTCATTTAATCTTCACAAAAGCGTGGAAGCAGATACTAGCATTATACCCGTTATATAGATGAAAACTTTCTCAAGGTCTCATAGCTGTTAAGTGGCAGAACGTGATCTGGAATTTGAGATGGGAAATGAAATTCAATCCTGGCCTCAAATTCTAACAATCTTAAGTGAGATCCTTTGAGATGCTTTGCTCTTTTGAAGGAGTCACCCCCAAGACCAAACTCCTTGCCTACCCCTTTATGGAGTCTTTGAGCAATGAAAATGTATTTAAGAGAGGGAGAGAGACATTTGTGTCTTATCTACAGAAACAATCTTGTTCATAGCAGAAGTGAGAGGATGAGCAGGTGTGTAACTGTCAGGGGGGCCTCTCAAGCTAAGACACTGATCCACTCAAAGTAATTTCCCTCTTTCTCGCTCCCATGGCCATGACACTTAAGTGTCTTGGATCTGTAAGTCATGTTTCTCTTCAATTGGAAACCTGCAGACTCTCATCCCTGCCCAAGGAGGAAGAGCCAGCCTGTACTCTGCTAAGCAATGGCTGCCGGTTGAATCAAGCGTGGGTGTGGCGGACCAGAAACTCACTAGGTGGATTAATTCAAACAGCCGCATCCAACGAAGGTAGTAATGGTGACCTAAGCCAGCCAAGCTAAATTCCAGATTTGACCTGGAAACAATGGAGAAGGGAATGGAGAAGAATGTGGAGAGAAGCTGAGACAATCAGAGAGAAGGCCACAAGAGAGAGACAAGGAGGGAAAAAGGACTCTAGAGCTGGATTTTTGTTCCAGCTCCAATCCATGCGTGGTTATCCATATTTAATTTAAAAATAATTATAAAAGAAAAAAAACAATTTCCTTAAGGAACTCACTAAGTTTCTTCTCCTAACCAATCCATTTAAATTTTCACAGTGGATATGAAACATGGAATTAAAATCATAGACACTACTTCATGAGCATCTATTAACAATGATCTCATATTAACTGTGTCCCCCAGATCTTGTCAAAGGTTGAGAGAAGCCTGTGCTTTTTCCAGAGGGTTCCTGGTATATGTAAAAATGTCAAAACACCTTTGGGCAAGTTGTAGAAATGTTAAAGCTTTCCAAGTGGAACTTTTCTTCCTCAGTCTTGTCAGTGGATCTCTGTGACCATATCGAATTATCATATTCAGAGACCATATCAAAACTCAAGACTTGAGGCTCTGAGTGAACATGAAACCAAATAATCCTTTTGTCTCCCACTCTGCTCGACCTTGGTATTGTTTTAGGAAGGAGAGGACAGTGCCAAAACTAAAGGGAAAGGGACACAGGATGGATGTGCAGGGCAGAGGGACACACTGCTCCAGGTCTGGGTGCAGGAGTGGCTGAGCATGAGTTCTGGGAACCCGTGAGAAAGACGACGTTAGGAAGGAAGAAGGAATGCCTAAAAAAGCTGAGGGCGACAGGAAGAGGGCAAAATTAAACTTCTCGCTTCACATTTTTGCCTAGGGTCTAGTTCTCATAACACAAATACACATTTTTGCTTTGGGTTGCAGTCTCATGATGGGAAACCTCCTAACTCAGATCTCATAACATCAACATCATTCTTTACAGTTCGCAAAGGGCTTTCACTTACATTATTATACTTAATTCTTACAACCATCAGAGGGGGATAATATGATTAACTCCATTTTACAGATGAGGAAAGAGAGGCCAACACTATCGACTTTGGACAGCATAGGGACAAGCCAACTCCAAATCCAGGAGTCTTTTCCATTCTGCTGCTCTGGACACAGGTGAATGAGAAGCTTCCCCCAGATGTCATCATCTCTGCCTTTGCCTGTCCATGTGAGACCAAGATAGGAGAAAGAAAGGAAACCTCACTTCTCTAGAATATTGAACCTTAATTCAATATAAATGAATATTTCAGCTGCAGTTATTTTATATCCAGGATTTACCTTCAGAAGACTCCATCCCTTCTGAGTGCTCAACTATATATATATTGGTTCTTATTTTGACACAAAAGATGAATATTTCATTTAGGCAGGCTAATTGAAAAGGGTAACACACTATCTTGGTTGCCCTACTTAAAAAGAGATTCTTTATGCTTTCTTGCGGTTAAAAATAGCTTGATTTTGCAGCAAAAGCTTGATACGCACATTTAATACGTGAAACGTATCACATTAGGCCCCCAGAACTGGGCTCTCTCACTCTCTCCAGTCTGCTATTTTCCTTCAGCCTCCCAACCTAACCTCAGAAATTCTTGACACAAAGCAAATAATTTTATCTTGCGCTCATTTTTTTTGGAATCTCCATAAAAGTATGTGGAATTTTTACCATAAGGAATGATAACTAGTATATATTTATAAATTCACAGTTTATAAAACATTTGTATAAACATAACTTGCTAATCTCCATGACACCTAGAAACTGTTATTATTGCCCTTGTGGAAATGCTAATACTCAGAATCAGAAAGGTTGAGTAACTTGCCCAAAGTTTCACCAATACTTACTGGCAGATCTGGGATCAGAACCCAGAATAGTGCACTCACTGTCTTTCCAAAATTTCATGCTGATTACTGCATCAGCAGGAAATCCAAACAGGATAATTTACTTAACAAACAAGCAAGCAACTAAACCCTACTCATTCATTCACTCAACATATATTTTCTGAGTCTTTACTATATGATCTTTTCTATGTACTGGGACTGTGGCATTGAAAAACTAGAATCTTATATTCCAGTTGGAGATCCAGGTAATTATCAGTATATATATATATATATATACACGCATGTGTGTGTGTGTGTATGTGTTTGTGTGCATAATGCTAGATACTAATAAAATATTAAGGAGAAAGATTAAGCATGGATGAAAGGGAGACAAATTCTTATTCCTGTCCACCAGGAGAATATAAGACTGCTCGTGGTTCCTTCAATTTTATAGTTTTAATAGTAAAACCACTGCAAACAACCTAAACGTTCATTTTCATGAAAACAGATAAATAACATGTGGCATATTTACAGAATGGAATGTTATGCAATAGCAAAAATGAGTGATCTGTAAGTTATAATATTAATGTTATAATACTATATAATAGTAGTATTATAATATTGTAATTTATGTAGTAATATAATTATATGTAAATAGAACACAAATTATATAAATCTGTAAATTACATACTATTACATAAATTATGGTTTATATATTAATATGTAAATTATGTGTAATTAATATATAATATTGTGATTCATATTGTAAGCTAATAATATTAGTATTAATACATTAAGATTATAATTTTAATAATAAAATATAATATTAAGTGGGGGAAATACAGGAAGTCTCAAAAGACTACATATAGTATGAAGTCATTTTTATAAAGTCAAAAAACAAGCAAAAACTAAACAATATACTGTTCAGGGATACATACTTATGTAGTGAAAATATTTTTGAAAGTTAAAAATACAAACTCTAATGAGAAAACAGAGGATTGAATCAGAGAAAACATACAGGGCTATTTCAATGATGTTGAGAATGTTCTAGGAGCTAGGATGGGTCGTGGGTTTGTAGACATTCATTTAATTATCATGCTTCAAAATTTATATATTTGTTACATATATATTATTGTGCATTCATCAAAATTTATGTAATAATGAAAACTGGTACAGGAAGAACAATGAGAATTATGTCATCCTTGATAGTTTTAGGTTATTTATATCACAAAGTAGCATTTTATGATCGGGTAGTAGAGGTCCAAAGATATTTGTACAGTATATTGAAGTTTGCAATAAATTGTCTTTTTTTAATCTTGTATGGTAGCTATACATGTGAGTAAACCAAGGGGGAGCTTAAGTGACTTGTTTAATTTCACATAACTAGTCAATGGCAAAGATGTCTTAATTGTATAAAATTAATCCTCCTATAAACCACTAGAAAGCATAAGCCTTTCTTGTTGGACAAAAGACCAAATGAACCCTAGAATGTTAAAGCTGGAAGCAGCTTAGACATCAGACTTTTTAATCTCTTCATTTCACAGATGGAGATCTAAGACCCACAAACATCAGGGATTTGCACAGCATCACACAGCTAGTTTAAATGGCAGAAAGGAGAGTTGACTTGCACCTTCTGATTCCAAGTTAAGCTCCTTTTCACTCTGCCAGATCACCTTTTAAGTAGATCAATGTTATTGCTGTGTAGACAGTTGGTTATAAGAGAACTCAAAACTTGAACTGTGAGGCATGTACAAGTATCCAGTGTTCTGACAAATGTTAGACAACTGTGACATACAATAGAAAAGATGTAATAGGGAGCCTTATTTATAACAAAATTAACTGATGTACTAAATATGGGAGGATTTTAATTTATGGATATCAGTTTGATATTTGAAAGAGATACCTACAATTTAAGATAAAGAAGGACCAAACAACTACTTTCTGGAAAGAGAAAGGGGGCCTTATTATCCGAAGAGGCCCCAACCTTAAATATGTATCATCTGATGAAACATTTGTAGCACTAGTTCTTCAACTGGCATAGGATTCATTAAGATGTCTAAAAATTAGGTGTTGTGTTAGTCCTTTAAGAATACTAAGAACCTTGATAGTTTCTCCTCAAACTGCTTACGATCCATAGTTATTAAAGATTTCAAATGCACTTAAATAAACCCTGCAGTGAATAAAGAATGAATTACTATAGGAAATAGAGTAAAGAAATGGAAAGAGTACTGGACTTGGAGCCAAAAGACCTGGGTTTGAATGCCAGCCAGCTCTGCCATTTACCTGCTGTATGTAGCTAAATAAGTTACTTGACCACTCTGATCCCTGGTTTACTAATTTGTAGGGTGATGATGAGAATAACTACCTTAGAGAATTAAGAAAGACAGTGTATGGGAAAGGTCTTGGTAAACTGTAATATACAACACAAATATTCTTGGAGCTTTTGTACAAAATCTTGTGATTCAATCATTTGATCATTCAGTCAACTATTCAATAAAAGTATATTGAGCACCTATTCAATGAACGGATCAAACTTCTCCATGCTGTGGACCATCCAAAGATACACAAGCCTAGTATGGGCCCTTCAGGAACTGAAGAGGATATTTTTTTGTTAATGTACATAAATAACTACGATACGAATCTGCAGGTCATAACTCTCGTAAGATTAATACTGGAAAAAAATGATATAGAACTACAGGGCTGAGAGAGACCAGTTTTGACTAGAGGATAAGGAAAGCCTCCCTAAAGAAGATTGGCACTGGGCCAGTTTTTAAAGAGTGGTTAGAATTTCTAAAGGAAGAAGGTGGCCTTCCAGGTGGAAGGAAAAGCATGAGTGAAGGAAGTAGGCATAGAAACAGGAGAGCATACCTTCCAACATCATCTGGGTCTTTAACAATTGCCTGCTATGTAGGCACCTGGTTTTGCACAACGTCACTTCGTTCACCAGTGTTTTTCCTTGTAAGTCCACTAACCCCAAACAGACCATGAGTTCTTTGAGTGCCAGGATCACGTCTCACAGAGCCCAAGACAGTGCTGGGTCCACAATGTGGGTTCAGTAAATGAGTTGCTGTCATATTTTTAAGGAAGCTTCGTGTATGCTTTCCAGATGAAGTGGGGGATGGGGAAGAGAAAAATATTTGCACAGAAACTTGCTTTAAATTAACAAGACTATTGGTATTGTATGTTTTCCCAGAAATGTTGCCATTTTACCATAAACCCTATGTTTTGTGTTTTGCAGTGGAGTTATTAGTTAATTTGGAAAGAACACACACACACACACACACCCCAGGAAGGGGAGAGCAAGACTTGATCTCAAAAGCTGATGTGTGACTTGTGTTCTGGATGCCCATAATGAAAAAACAAAAAGAGCTGAGAAATAAAGTTTTGCTCAGGATTTCAAAGATTCTTTCTTTCTCATAAGGAACATTTTAACCTGAATTCATAGATGCTCAGAGTAACAAGCCCAATGCAAATTTCATAGATGTTGAAGCCTATGACAACATCTTTCTCTTGGTTTTTGTTCTTCTTTTCATAATTACACTCCATTATTATTAGAGAGATCTTTGATCTGTTCCCTGTCCTTCAAGCAAGCTGGTTGAGAGTGAATCCTAATGTTAAATTCAGAACACATGGCTTGAATTAGAAACTGTAGGAAGATTCATCCCCAATATAAAGTCATTTGTAGGAAAAATATTCCAAGATACTGTATGTGTAAATTACTAACAAATGCATTCCCAGAGAATTTTTTTCTCACTCTTTGGTTCTGTGAAACAGCAGGAAAAAAATTTATTGCCAATAGAAATATTTTTATAACTTTATTTTTATTCACTTTGAGACATCTTAAAGTAAAAGTTTCTGAGAAGACATCCAGCAAAAAAGAGCCCTGGATATTATATATGCTAGCAATTATTTTATGGTCTGATTTTGCACAAAAGAAGATAAAACCTATATAGTAGAGAGTTGGTATTGATATTTTTGCAAATAAAGAAATGCCAAGCAATCATCCAGTATTACTCTAGGGAGGTTTGCTGGCCAGAGGGTTTAAAAAACATTTTTATTTGTATAAAAGTACAAAGTAAGATCAATTTTGTTTCCTTTTCATTAAATAACAGTAGGCAATTTGTCTGCATTGCATTTGAGAAATACTTGTCTTCTTGCTTTTGGCAACATATGAAATTGTCTTGAAGAAAATAGCAACAGATAGGAAAGAAGGCATCTTTTCATATTTGCATCATATTTTAGATTCTAGAAGTAAATGCTCTTGAAAAGGCCTCCAAATTGATCTTTGAGTTTTTAAAAAGCATCTTCAGTGCCAGAGGAGAGTGAAGGACTGAAAAAGCATCCGGTAATTTGAACTGTAAATAGTTTATTTGGCTAACTCAGGAGAAAACACTTCATTTCCTCACTCCTCCATCCATTTATCCAACAAATGTTCCCTGAGTCTCTCCAGTGCCAGGCATGTGTTCAGCCCTGGAGATACAGTGGGGAACACGACAGGCACAGCCCTGCCCTCTGGATGTTAAACGATCCTCTTAGGACTCCTGCTCTTCCCAATGATAAGAAAATCATGTTCTATTCAAGGATGGAGAGGATGCAAGCAAGAAAGTTAGCTAAAAATAATGATAATAATACATAATAGCAATAACAATTCTGTAAGGAGTGCTTGTGCTTTACATTATAAAACTACTTCCATCGTTACTAGTCAAAAGATGTGCCTGAAAACTTATTGCTTCTAAGTCAGAGAAGCAATAAGGCCAGGAGGCTTCAAGGTCAAAAAGCTTATTATTAAATGATGGTACTATGTACATTTGCCATTAGTATGAGTTCAAGTATTCAAGGATAGCCTTATAGAATATTTTCTCATATACAGAATCCTTCATATTGGAGCAGCTACCCGCAGGGCAAGGCATGAGAAACTGAACAAAGCATCTAACCTGCTTTTCCCCATTGGTCATATACATGCAATTTACGGAAGACTGTCGCATAGAGCCAGGTCGAGGGAATCTACGGAACATGTGTTTCTTTTATCACTAAACTTTATTTTATGATAAACTAGTTTATCTCTACCCAGTTCAACCTTGATCTTCCCTGCTTCGCTTTGAAGAGAAAATGCTGGCCTTAACTTTCCCTTATGAAGTCAAAAGATCCCAGTTTGTACCTACTCCCTGGAGACTGGAATCAAAGAGATGCGGCTCCCATTCTGCGAGGCTGGCTCTGACTGCACGAACAAATAAACTTAATAGTGACCACTGACCCTGGAAAGGTCCTCATCTTGTGTTCCTCCACCCTGGTAACTAGCCTGTGTCTTTTGGCTTCCGCTGGCAAAAATATAAAAATAAAATTTCCATATGCCTTGAAGACCTTATTTAGAAAATGGGATTAATGCTGATTCCTACCGCACCATGCACGGCTCTCCCGAACATAATGAGAACTGATGAACTAGAGAACTCTTAAGTGCTTAGAATAAATGATTGGCTAACATGAGGTTTATACCTCTCTAATAACTTTTCTTTCAGGGGTATTTGATGGATAATGGCTGAAATATATTAAACATATATGACTACATTTTAAATGGTACTATCAACATTGAGTTTTCCTATTATGGCATTAGCACTAATAAGGTTGCGAAAGGAATTGGCATAAAATGTTACACAGATTTAGAAGCGAGAGATAAAAACATTTGGTCAACACATTTCTCGTATTGATATAGGCAGTGTATTACCTGTGTACATCTGTCCTAAAGTCTGATGTTGTTGTACAGCGGTCTGATTCAAAAAAGAACACGATGACTTATTTCAGCTGAAGCTGGACAAATCTTTACATAAAAGAAAGATTTAAATGCCTCCAGCTGTTGACTCCTTTGTTTTAAATGATAATAGTAGTAGTAATAATTAAGTAGTAGTAAGTTGTAGTAATTAGTAAGTAACTAAGTAAGTAGTAGCAATTAATGTAGTATAATATAAAATAATTATAGCAATAGCAGCTAACATTTGGGAACAGAAAATGTGGAACTCACTTTTTATGCATGAGATCCTCAAATTATCACAGCAGCCCTATTGAGGAAAGTACTATTATTATCTTCATTTTACATCTATGGAAACTGAGGCACAGATAAGTTAATTTGCCCAAAGTTATGTGGCTAGTAAGTACAGTAATGGATTCAGGACCCAATCCCAGGCAGTCTACTTTTACTATGCAATAGAACTAACACCCAGAAGAACAAAAACTCTGGTACTACTTTGGCATTTGTTATAATTGAAAAAGGCAGGGTAAAAGCTAAATAAAAGAAAGCTTACAGTCCCTGGAAGTGGGGAGGGAACTAAATGCAGCATCTCTCAAACATTTCTTCATAGGAGATTCTTTGTAGGAGAGACTCAAAACAGTTCCATGATTAAATAGGCTTATGAAATACTGGATTAAGCCAAATGAAACAGTGTTTCTTGCTGGAGTGTGTCCCAGGGTCTGAATTTGCAGATATGTACCATGAGTCTCTGAAATGGAGAGAGGGAAAGGAGCAGCTATTTAACCAAGAACACTTTTCTTTTCATGGGGCCTGTCTGAAGAGATGAACTGAAGTTTTCCAACACAGGTTTGAGAAAAACTGATAGAATGAACAAACTAGGGAAGCAGAGGCTGAGTGAGAGGGAGGGCAGTAGATGCCAAGTAGAGAGCTTATCTGGAGGGTCAGTGAGCAGTTCGCTCACAGTCAGTTTGTGCATGGACTAAGTCACCTCATAATAGGTATTACTAAAATAGATAATATAGAATAACATAACATAATATAATATAATATACTTTCATCACTGAAAGTTCTGCAGGAATCTAGGAGGTCAGGGAATCACTATTGGGCAGTTTCTAGTCTAAGGGGGAGGGAGAGAGGCTGTTTGTCCAACTTGTGCATAATGATGGCTAGAGTCCACTGACGAACAGCCTGAGAAGCAGCAGCCAGGCACATCCCATGCTGGAGAGGACAAAGCAACCACAGCAGAGGACTGCAGAGGTCTGGGCCACTATCCAGTCAGGAGGATCCATGAGACCAACATCACAGCAGGAGGCGACCACGGGGGATACAAAATGGCAGCTTTTCTGGCCAGTTCTTATGAATATGAGCAGTATCAACTGGAATGGCAAAGGGCTTTACATGTGAATACATACACAATTGTCCTAAGGGCTTTCTGAACTAGTTGAGAGGAATTTGAATGTAGCTGGAGTCATCTAAATTCTTCAGGTGGAAGGTCAGCCAGAAAAATAGTAACAATTGCAGCTACCATTCACTGAGCCCTTAGCCAGGTGCTAGGTACTATGTTAATGATTTTATGTTATTTAATCCTCCAACAAACCTATGATGTAGATACTATTATTATTCTAATTTTATAGTTAAAGAAACCAAGGCACAGTTCAGTTAACTTGTACAAGGCAAAGAACTAGGCAACCAGAAACAAATAGCCGTCAAAGTAAGTTTTAAAATGTAGGTCCTGTAAGCCCTGCACCTCTTGCTTAAGCCCTCCATGGTACTTCAACCCTCTCAAGCCAAACTCTGTATCCTGGCTCAGGGTCAAATAGTCTGGCTCCAGCCTATCTCTTTGTTCTGGATATCATTTGCTGAGACACAAACTACCCCAAAATTTAGTGGCTTAAAACAACCACCACTGAATTATATTTCATGATTTTGTATGTCAGGACTTTGGGCAAGGCTCAGCTAGATGGTTCTTCTGTTTCATGAGGCATTTACTGGAGTCATTCAACAGTATTCAGCTGGCAGCTAAGTTGATCCAAGATGGTTTCATTCACTTGTTTGGCATCTTGGCAGAGATAACCAAATCTCTGGTTGGGCTAAATCTGGAGGGTTGGGCTCAGCTGGGCCCCGTTCTCTTCAAGTATTCTCAGGGCCTCTCCGTGTGGTCTCTCCAACAAGTGGTCAGCCTTCTGACTTGTCAGTTTAGGGCCACAGGGGACCAAAATAGAAGTGCCAATCATCTTAAAGTCTAGACTTAGAACTTGTACAGCATCACTCCTGCCACACTCTGGGGGTCAAAATACTCACAGACCAGCACAGATTTAAGGGGAGGGGAAATAGACCTACTTCTCTCTATGGGAAGTATCTCAAAGAATAGGTAGCCATCTTTGATCTGCCACATTCTCCCACTTCATCCTGTCCTACTCTTCTCTCACTCATGGTGCTCCAGCCACATGGGCTTTCTTTCTGTAAGGCATTCGTCTTTCAGGACTTTGTGCATGCCTATGCCAGGGGTCCTCTATCCTTTTGGCTCTTCCTTGTCATTCAGGTCTCAGCTTAAACGTCACTTCTTCATAGAAGCTTCCTTGTCACCATCTTGCAGAGGCCTTTCCTCATCACCCAATCTAGCTCACTAATTTATTTTCATGACATTATTGCCATCATTGTAAGATAAACTCTCTGGTTTTTTTTTTTCCCTATTTCCTCCAATTAGAATGGAAGGCCAGGGGAACAGGGCCTTTGTCTATCTTGCTGGCTCCCTCATTCTTAGCATTTAGAACCATGCATGGCAAAAAATAAATCCTTAGTACACATTTGTCAAGTGAAAGTACAAAGTAGTGAAGGATTCAAAACTAGATCTGACTGACTTCAGAGCTAAAACCAAGCTGTCCTTGCAATCCTTTGTATTCCAGGCAGATATGGGCAGCCTAGGCCCTAGGGAGAAGATGCTACATAAAGAAGACAGCCTGTGGACACAATTAAGAAGAGATTCACCAGCAAGGAAGCTGCTGCCAGGCCAAACTACACTAAAAATTCAAAGAGAATATTCCATTCCCGAACAGCAAAGCTTAAACATTTCTTTGACTTCATTTCAGCCATTTTTGTTTTGACTCTTGGAGATGAAAGATCTCCAAGGTGTGGTGTTGCCTCAAGGCCATTTGCAGCCCAGGTCTCGTTTCTGTCTAGACTCCTCCAACACTCAACTTCTCCAGGGCCACGCTATTGAGTTCTGCCCTGTCCAATCTGGAATGGGGCCACAGCCATGTTTGTGCTGAGGTTTAGGAAAACATGGTTTATAAACAAATGTTTCCTCTGAGTCACGGCACAGACTTGTCCCTTTAGTACAAACATGCCGTTTGGTTTTATAACTGGGGAAGAAGGGGGTAGGAGCCAAGGCTAACCGGATTAGGAAAGGGAAAATGAGAAAATTTAAATAGATTTTTCTATGTTAGTGAGAGTCACAAAGGAACCCCTAACTGGGTTTCAGAGGCATGCACAAAGTTTCATCTTTATTTATCTATTTGCCTTAGCAAGAAAAAAAGCTCACAGAGTAATTTTTTCCCCTCAAGCTTCCATAAAAATGCTGGAAGGTGGCAAAAGTTTTTACGAAAACAGTTTAAGAACAATTAATGCACATATAACCATTTTTTAAAGTTTATGTTAATTATCCATTACTAAATAAAAAGGAATTTTGCTTCCAACTTCCAGGTATTGTTGACTGTATTACCCTTTAAATAACCACCTATTAGCTTTTATCATTACTGTACATTTTCTGTGAATTATGCATTCCAGATCAAGAGAATTAATTATTTTCTGCCTTTTAAATAAATCATTCTATCTCATAACTTAGCGCCCAGCTTCTCATCTGTAGAATTTGGCTTATAATAACAATACTTGCCCATAAATAACTCATAAAATTATTATGAAACAGGTATAATTAAATAATGGATATAAAAATATGATTCCTAATTCATTCATTAACCACTTGACTTTGTGTAAACTATCATCATGATCGTCAAGCTCAGACATTTAAGGAGCATCAGTTATGTGTGGAGTCCAATACCTGGCACGGGGAATATAAGAGGGACCAGTCACAATCCCTGACCTCAAGGGGATTACAACTCAGTACACAACTAGATATGACCCCTCTGAGCCATGAGTTCTTCATCAGCATTTTAGAGTGCTGTATGTGAAAATGCTGAATTCTGTTTCTGGCATAGAGTCCAAGTACCACAAATATATTTTATAGCAGATTCTTTCAGTTTCCTGCTTGATGTACTCCCTGCAACCTCCAATTGACAATACGAATCCTGTTCCCAATGCAACATGTGTGTTTGGAGCAGGGGGGTGTTTCCCGCACTACCAAGTAATCCTCAGACATCACCTCGGTGTCCTACAAGTCAACTCAATTCTGACACTATCTACCTGGAGATAGCATCAGTCCCACAGGCTAAGGGCTCAGTCCTACTAAACTGCCTTCCCCTACCCCCACACTTCAGATGCAAGTCCAGGTTGTCACCTATGATTCTGACTGACTGCTATAGAGCAGATGTTTCAACAATCCTCTTCTTGGGTTTGATTAATTTGATAGAGCCTCTCACAGAACTCAGAGAAATATTTTACTGACTAGATCACCAGTTTATTATAAAAGGGTATATAACTCAAGAACAGCCAGATGGAAGAGATGAGTAGGGCAAGGTATGTGGAAAGGGGTGCACCACTCTCTCCAAATCTCCACGTGTTCACCAACCCAGAAGCACTCTGAACCCAATCCTTTTCGGGGTTTTATGGAGGCTTCATCACACAATTATGATTGATTAAATCATTGGCCATTGGATATTGATTCAACCTCCAGCCCCTCCCCCTCTCCAGATATGGGGAGGTGGGACTGAAAGTTCCAACCATCCAATCACATGGTTGGTTGGCTCCTCTAGTGACCCATCTCATCCTTAGGTCACCTAGGTGCTTTCCAAAAGTCACCTTATTAACATAATAAAAGACACCTTTATCACTCTCATCACTTGGGAAAGTCCAATGGTTTTAGGAGCTCTGTACCAGGAATGAGGACAAAGACCAAATAGATATTTCTTGTTATAAATCACAATATCACAGCCAATTACATGCCTGTGGGTTTTTCCAGAAGGCTGCACTATAACACACACATACACACACACACACACAACACGGCAGCCTGGAAGTACCAAGAATTAACACCCCCACCCCCAGCAATGAGCAGTGGGAATCAGTGCACAAATACCCCCAGCTCCTTCAACTCTCAAGTGGGATAATTCCAAGGCCTGTGTTTTATACTTTTTCTAGAGGTTTCCCATGGGAATAAGCTTCAATCACCTACTGTGGTAGCTGGCTTAATAACACACCCCTTCTTGACTGCCTTCCCTTTCCTGTATCACTTCCTCTTTCCCCTGCTGGTATTTCACGTTATCACCACCCAAATATAGCATTTGCAATTGAATCCCTGTCTTAGGAATTACTCCCAGAGAACTCACAATGAGATAGTTTTCCTTCTTAGAAAGTTATGGTTATAATGCCCAGATGAGCCAGCTATTTTTGCACAAAATAGAAACTCCATTTCATTACCACATCTAACTATCTTATTAATCTTGGTTATTATTAGTACTTTATAAATATCTAAAAATATAGTAAGCAAATTTATATATTTTTAAAGTTCTTTAATATGTACCACATCATTTAATCTTCACAAACAGCCCTAAGAGATAGGCAGAGAAAACTGAGACTGGAAGAGGTTAAATGACTTGCCAAAGTTATAGGGTCAGTAAGTAAGAGAACTGGACCTCAAACCAAAGTCTTTTAACAACAGATCTTGTGCTTTTCCCACTACTCCCAGACAGCTGGGTGAGACAATATATGTAGATTACAGCAGACTTCTCTCCATTCCTGGAAAAGCATCTTCTTCTTTTAGGATCAGGAGTACCACCTTTGTAGACAAATGTGAACGTTTCAAGCTGTCCTTTTTATATGAGAGAATGGTCATCACTTAACACCTCTGGATAGGGCTTAGATGTCATAGTGTTCTGAGGAAAGACACCAAGTGAACACAGAGTACAGTAGTTTGATTTTTATTGTTCCATAACGCTCAAGAAGCCTATGGAGATCTAAAGCATCTTGATAGGTCAACTCTAAGGGCTTTAAGTTAGAGGCATTGAAGGGTTTGAAAATGTGGATGAGCTTGGCAGCAGTAGGATACCAGGAATCACAGTACAGTTCCTGACTCCTCTAGCATTCTCCTTTCCCTTCTAAGGGAAGTCTTAGTTTCTCTTGCATGAAGTGAAGCTGGTAATATCAACCTCTGTTATCAATATTTCTTATTATATAAAAAGTTTGAGAGGGAAATGCTTGTGCTTTATTCTTAGTACTATTGAGTACCTACTCTGCTGCTGTCATAATTCTGGTGAGCTCAGCTGTAAGGCATGCAAGGAACTCAGTCACACAGGTCAGCGAGAAAAGTGGGAAACTGAAATCAGAACTGAGGCAACAGATCCCTAAGCCCAAGAGTTTGCCATCTAAATGCCAGTGTCCAAAACTACAGGATATTCTATAATCAAACCAGTGGATGGACCCAGAGGCAGGGGAGTCCAGGTGGAGGTAATATTACACTCAAAGATTACCCCAAAGATATTCATGTGCTAATCCCCAGAACCTATGAATATGTTATCTTACATGGCAAAAGAGACTTTACAGATGTGATGTCAAGGATCTTGAGATGGGGAGATTATCCTGGATTATCAGAGTGTGTCCAGTGTAATCATAAGCGTCCTTGTAAGAATGGGGCAGAAAGGTCCAAGTCTGAGAAAGAAATATGATGACAGAAGCAGAAGTTGGAGTAGTGTGGAGCCAGGAGCCAAGGAATGCAGGAGTCTTCCAGAAGCTGCGAAAGAAAAGTAAGATTTAAGAGGACCAAAGAAAGACTTTCTAAAAGCCAGGAAGACAGAGAGGAGCAAGTGTAGGAAAAAGGAATCATCAGAGAAACAGGGAAATCAGCGCAATAAATATCACAAAAGCTAAGGAGGAGTTTCAAAAGAGAAGAGGAGGTCGGCACTATAGATGATTTTAAGTTAACAACGTGAATGCAGAGTTGGAAGAGAAGCTCACCATTACAGAATATTTCCACTATTCAGGGGCAATAGTCAAAATAACCTCAAGAGCACAGATAATAGTAAAATAACTAGAAGTTATGAGTTTTGACAATTTATTACCTTCGCATTTAATATAATGCATTTAACTGTAAGTTTATATAATTTAATTTTTAATAATGGTTGTGTTTAACAGCAAGCTCAGATAATTCCTGAAAATATAATGATGGGCAATTTCAAGCCAGAAAGAGCCTGCTGCAGCACATCAATGATCCAGCTTAAAAACTCACGAATTCATTCAATAATTCATCCATTCATTCATTCACATTGATTTCATCTCTGCACTTTGCTAGGCCCTGAGCTAGTTATTGAGAAGACAAATACAAACAAGAGATAGTCTTTACACTTGAGAATCTCAGGTTAATGGGGGAGACGGACTTGCAAACAGACACTATTAATAAGTATAATGAGTGCTGTAACAGAAATATGTTCAGGTCTGACAAGAGCAATGAAGAGAGAATAATCAGCCCTGTTGCATTTTTAAAAACCCATACTCTTTAGCATGAATTATAAAGACCTCTATGAGCTGGTCCCTCCTCACCTCAGCTCCCGTAATGCTCTCCTTTGCATCCAGTAGTAAAACATGATGATTAGGGGCACCAGCTATGCAGCCAGGTGGACCTGGGTTCAAATACACGTTCTGCCGCTTATCACTATTCAGCGACTAAGTCATCTCCATCTGTAAAATGGGGCTAATAATACCTACCTCACAGGTTGTTGTAAAGACTGATGGAGATGATGTCTATAAAACATTTAGAAATTACTTAATACTTTGCTTGCAATAAATTGTAGCAGGTGTTCTTATTTTATTGGTCCCCCACTATGTTCCGGTGATAATGAAGTGTTGGCAGCTTTCTGAGTACAACATGCTTCTCCAGGATCTGTGCCTTCGGCTGGTGAATTCCTGCTCATTCTTCAAAATTTAATGCACACATCTGGTCTCCTCTGTCAAGACTTAGTCATTCTCTCCTGTGTCGCCAGTATATTGCGTAAATACCTCACTGTGGCACCAATCACAAGATAACTTTGGACTGAGGATCCCTTGAGGGTGGGGACCATGTTATTCCTCTTGGTCTCGCCAGTGCCTGACACAAAGTTGACATGAGATAAATGTTCAATTAGTGAGCACATTTAATAGGAAAAGATAAAAATGTAAATGAAGAAGGAAAGATTTAAGATTCTAGAGACTTCAAGTTTTTTACATGTTCTTGCCATTTGATTGACAATTCTAACTATAAGAGTTAATTAGGAAATATCCAAATTAGAGAAAATGTGTAAATATAAAAGGTTTGTTTTTGCAGTGTTATTTACAATATCACAAACCATAATACAGAAAAGAGGTTAAGTATCTAATAACAGACACATGATTAACATTGAAAATATTTGTGATAAAACTACTGAATGAAATATTATACAATCACTAAACATGATGGGTATAAAGACTATACAATGATAAGGGAACATGCCAATGACGTAAACAAAAGTGAAAAAAAGAAGACAAAATTAAGAGTATTATCTAAATACACACACACACACACGCACATGAAGAACATAGATAAAGGACTGAAGGAAAACATGTCAAACTATCAAATAGAGCTTGGGTGAGAGTACAGGGATTGTGCTAGTGATTTATTTCCTTGATTGGGGAAGGGACCATTTCAAAATTCATCTACATTTCTATAAATAATATATTACTTTTACAAAGTTTTAAAATTATAGTGTACTTCTTGACATGTTTTCCTGAATTCTCTAGGAAAGTTCAGCAGAGCGTGAGGGCAAGACCAGAGGAGCCTGATAGCTGGGCTTCCTCAGAAGTGAAGAGATTTGGGGATCCTAGTTAAAGCATCATAGGCTTGGCCCACAATGAGGTCTAGTCCGGGTAGGGAAGGACATGAAAACCAGAATAGGGTCGTAGTTTCAGAAAATGTAGTCACAGAGGACAATTTCAAAGCTTTGTATCTTGCAAATAAAGTCATTCTGAAAGCGAAACTGAAATAAATGGATAGCTTGTTACGTCTAATTTTTAGACATTATTGTAATAAGCTAATTAATCTGGTTTCCTAGCCCACAGGAGGTTAGAGGCACTTAGTTGAAGGAAGAATAGTAAACCAGGTTTTACTATTATTAAGCTAAGACCAATCATGTATTTGGGAATCCCCTACTATGCAGCAATGCAAGAAAGAAATTCTGTTGAATTCTGACTACTTGGGGGAGAAATACAATAATAGTAAGCCAGGATGGTCCAAACTGCTGGATATAGGTTCTCCAGCAATGAGAAGCAGGAGCTGACTCTACAGAGGTGGCAGGCACAAAGACCCAGAAACCACTGCGAACAACGGGGACCTTAGGAAGGGGCAAATGTTGTACATCCATGAATGGACATGAAAGACATCATTGTATTACAGACGATATGAATGATAGTATAGCAACTCGTATTTGAAATAATGATTCCCATACTACAAACATGGACCCAATACCTTCTTTTAAAAATTGTCAAAATCAATGAGAAAATGTATGTGAAAGCACTTTGTAATATGTAAAATGCTACACGACTGGTTATTTTTAATACCCTCAGCGTATGAAGATAGTCATACATATAATGCATTTTTAAATGCTTCTATCCAAGTCAATTAATTTTTTAAATTGGCACTTAAAAGTATAATTTTCATTTGTCTGGAAATTTTATTTATGTAGAATGCCTCATTTTCTAATACTGCTGAATAAAAAAGACATTATTGTCCCACTGGGATGATGTCTCATAACTTAGAACAAATGAGTTATTCAGATTCTTTCCAGAGCAAATTTTGAGATAGAGACAGACAGAGACGGAGAACATAATAGCTCGGGGCATCTGGGGGAGGGGATGCCACAGACGTGGAAAGAAAGAGCAGAAAGAGGCAGTAGGGTTGTCTAAAATAAACTTTCCTTATTTCCCACTTCTGCTAAGTGTTGGCCAGTGACTGGCTGCCAGGCTGCATGCCAAATTCCAAAAGAACAAGTAAATAAACAGTTAATGCGAGTTATTCTGCAAATTTGCACATGCCCACCCACACAAGCACTAAATTAAACTTTCCCCAACTGAAATCAGGCTGCAGGCAAATAAAAACTGTTACCTATTCTTTCCTCATTGGGTATCTTTACTGTGACTCTGGCTCTGGGGAACATTTTGGGTGTCAAGCAAGCAAATAGGTCGTTTGAGCCCTTCTTCTTAAGTCAGATCCTTTCCTGAATATGGCAACTTGACTTGCTGTCCTTGAGGAGAAGCTACAGACAGTGGTATGGTCAGATTTATGCTTGCAGAAAAACAAGCCCACATTCGCTGAAATGTCTTAACTTCGACCAGCTCAAACCGGATTTTACTGCTATTTGATTTCCAGAGGGCCATGTGCCTGGCTGCCCAGGGGAATAGACAGTGCTCAGAATGAATATTGAAATACCAAGTCATTATTTGCTCTGGGGGAGTGCCAGAGCTGCCTGCTGCCTGGTTTTAGGGGAGCAGAATAAAGGGTTCCTATTTTAAAGACCCAGAGTAAAAGAATTCTCTGTAATCCTTTCCAGAAAGAACAAAATGAAGCCACAGCAAACAGTGATGAATCAAAATAATACATATGATGAGAAAGAGCATTTCTTTTATTGTCATCAAAAAGTTAGTGATGGAGCCTAGGACCAATCATTCTAAGTGGATCCCTCACCTGCCCTGCCCAACACTTGTCTGCAGATGAAATTAGTGAGAAATGAATGTCAAGGGCAGTTTTGAAAGGGGACAGTGAGTACATTAGAGGCCCTACCAACAACCTCCACGCTCTCGTCCGGGTGGCTTGAGGAGAAGGGAAGAAGGGGCTAGCTGATTGTAGATGTGCAAATCTCATGCCTGCTTTAAAGCTCACAGCATCTGAGCTGGTGCCCTGTGAATGCCTAATTTATCACAGGCAGTGGCAGCTGGGCATACAATCAGGAGAATGGGCTAAGGCTTCCCCAGGCACTTTTTTGAGGGCTGGCAGTTCTAAAGGTCATCCTGCTAACATGGGAAGTAATTTCACGGGCTGGTGGTGATTCTGCCTTAGGTAACGATAGACAAAGCTGAGATCAATCATGTATTTGGGAATCCCCTACTATGCAGCGATGAAAGAGAGAAATTCTGTTGAATTCTGATTACTTGGGGGAGAAATACAAAAACAAATTTTCCTCTTGGAGGTAATGTGCTCACCCTTCAAGGTAAACGGCCCTTACCTGAAGTGGGTTTCAAGCTCCTATTAGGAATAAATATCCTGTTTTCCTTTCAAGAGGTAGCATTTCACTTAATTATAAAAGTACACCATAAAACATTTCTCAAAAATAAGGGATCTCTTACCCAACCCCCTGCCCTTGAAGACTACAATGAATGGGGATGTGAGCTCTTGTTTGGATGGACCAGATTGGAATGCTGGGTCAGGGTACAGTATTCACCATGGATAAAAGAGGGACCCCTGATTTGAGTGAAAGCCAACTCTGGAGTTTCCTGTAACCATGGTAACCAAATCAGAACCACATATTAATGATAAGCAAAAACAACTGGCAATTTGCCTAGGCATCACTTAGAAGCATTAGCTTCTTAAGGTGAGTGCTGTAAATAGAGAGCCTACAGAATGATGGTTTTGGAAGAGGCACACAGTTAAGCAGCACTCATTTGTTCTGCCTGAGAAAACCACTTCACGGAGCTGCTGTAGTGCTGGGGGTTTCACCAAGGGCTGCACATATGTGAGAGCAGGGAGAGCAGCCCATTCCTGGATTAATTTCTGGGATTCTGTGCCTCTTTCTCATTGAGTGTCTTCCAATTATTGATTTATATTTCCCTACTATGGCTTTTATTATAACGCAGTTGCATAAGTCCACTGAGATGTTGCAATTCCCACTATAAGTAACATCAGGGTAGGCCTAGACCCATCTAGGCACAAGGCATTGTTTTCCCATGGAATATATGGGGTTTCAGCAGCCCTACAATGGGAGTTTACAGATCCCCCAAAGATTAGGATCATCGGCAAGACATGTTGAACAGAAGACAAGCTTTAGCTACAGAAGCCCTGAGTTCAAGTCTAAGTTCACTCACTTACTTCCTGCATAGATTTGGGCAACCTGTCTCAGGCTCACCTTCTCCATCTCTCAAATAGGGATAATCGGTTTCCACCTTGATGACTTCACAGGATTAAATGAGGTTTTGTATGTCAGGGCACTTGTCTTGGTCCATTAGAAATAATCACTTTCTTCTGTGTCCTCATAGCCCATTTTGATTATGTCTCTTAGAAGACATCCTACAATCCAGCTCATCTTAATAGTTTTATGTAAGTCTGTTTCATTAAATTGTGAGCTCTTTGAAGACAGGAATAATACCTTATATTAATTTCTTTGTATCCCAAATCTTGAACCTAGTTCATTTGTATGGATTAGCACATTTATGTAGTTTATATTATAAGGAGCTCAATAAATATATGTTTAACTGAATTTAATTCAGTTAAGTTAAATTGAATTGAATTTGCTGCCCTATTTGCCCCTCAATGACCACTTTCTACTGGGAGTATCTGGATTGGGCAGTAGGCAGTGCTGGGCAGCTTGGGCACGGGTTGAGTTTGGGGTGGGGTAGAAGCAGCAAAGCATAGGATTGGAGGAGCTGTGTCTGCCATGACTTTCTGTACAGGCCGAGGGTGTATAGTCAAACCCAAACATTTGAGGCATACTTCTGGTGCCACTACTGTTCTTATCCAGCTGAGACGGCCCTTTCAATACTTCCATTTTACCTAATTTTTTTCTCTACTTATAGACCCAGGAGGTTGTCTCTAAGAAACACCATACTCCATTGGATAAGAGGAGAAAGATCGAAAATGACTTTGGGGACGATAAGTGAATTTGTATCTTCCTCTTAACACTTATTTTCATATTATGAATTTTTAATGAAGATATCTGCCCTTTATCTTTCACAGGTGAATTAATGAGATAATATATCAGAAAGAGTATTTGTAAACTTCAAAAGACTATACCAAGTTAAGTTGTTTTTTTAAGAATAAAAATGTAGCATGGCTTCAGTTGCCTCTGTTCCATCACTTTTAACTTAAGGAATTTGTAAACTTGGATTCAGGTCCTGGAGCCAGCTCCTGTGTCCAGCTGTCAGGAATTTCATAGCTGAGTCAGGGCGTTCTGTGGGGCCATCCTCCCATTCCCAGGATCTCCTCTTCATCGCCTGGGCCACCCATTAGTTGGACCTTTGCCTGTCTCATACCAATTATGCTCTCAAGCATAGGACAAATCTAAACCAAGTTCCTTCAGATGTTTCTGGGGGTTAGATATTCTTGACTTTGCAATCATGTGGTACTTCATTATCTTCTAGGAGCATTGCTTTTGTGGCCAGCATTGCTTCAGGAAGTGCAGGGCGCCCTGGCTAAAAGTGAGTCCTGGAGTGTTTCCAGTTCTTCTAAAAGGGCAGTTGATGCTTTAGTAGTAGCTGGCATCCCAAACTTTGCAATATAAGACAAGAAATTCAATCTTTCGGAAACAGGGATCACAATACTAGCAAACATTTCCATAGTTTTCTATGTGCCAGGCACCATTCTAAATAATTTCTAAGTCATACATATTTAGTTAATTCATACCACAACCCTACTAGGTAAGTATTTTTATTAACCCCATTTTATGGAGGATGAGTTTGGGGCACAGAGAAATAAATGCCTTGCCTAGGGTCATATAGCTATGAAGCAGTAGCGTCAGCATCTGAACCCAAACAGTTGAGTTCCAGACACTCAATTACTAGGCTATTCATAGAAGGGAGGCAGAGAAAAGCAAAAGACCTAAATTTCAAAATCTCATTATAGCAAGTAATTTTAACCATTTTCTCCTCATTAAGACTTTTTAAAGTTTTGTCACCTAAATTTTTTCTCCTACCGTCTTCTTGGTGATGATCAGTAATCAAATAGCCAAAAGGGAAAAAAATCTTTCCTCTCTCCCTTTCTTCCTTCCTTCCTTCTCAAATTTATTTACTGAATACTCATATTTACTAGAAAGTGACCTCAGAGTGGAAAATGAGCATAAATAAATAATGTCCACAAATAGTCCACAATCTATAGGGAGCAACAGACATATAAGTAGTAGTCAAAGTAGTAGAGTAGAAATATAAAGAAAATTTTTCTTTGCAGGAGCACTGAGGAAAAATGGTTAATTCTGCCTAGAGTTCCAGGAAGACAGAAAGAGAAAGAGAAGAAACAAGGATTTGGGAAAAGTCCAGAAGCAGATATCGATTAACTCCCAATAATTGAAAGTCCTTTCAACTCAATAGGTGTTTGTACAGAGCCTACTATGAATCTAGCATGATATTAGGGGCCAAAAGAATGTGAAAGATAACATGACAAGGTCCCTATCTCAAGAACTATACAATCTTATTGAGGGGATAAAAATTATACCCATAAAATTATTAGAAGTCTATGATGAAGTGCCAAATGCATTGTGTAGGCAAGAAATGCAATCGAAGATGAAAGAAGGGAGCCATAAATATGGAGTTAGGCAGTCATGAAGAATTTCACGGAGATAAGATCTCCCTATATATGTTTTGGGTATGAACTTTACTGTGGTTCCATCTTATTTACCTAACCTTATTTTCCCTTAGCTAGAAATTTCTCCTTTTTTTCTTTTTCATTTTGTTGCACTTATTTTTACAAGCCAATTTAACTCCTTTTTTTTGATAAAAGCATAGGAGAGGAAGAAAGGGAGAGAGGGAAAGAGGGAGGAAAGAAGGAAGAGAATGGAAGAAAAGCTATCTCCATTAACCCTTGAACCTTATTATGCTCTGAGTCATGAGGTCCAATAGCATATTATTATGTAAACACTACAGTAAAGCAAAGTGGGTAAGAACCTAAGCTTACAAGCTAGACTTCAAGAGTTCAACTTTCAGCTCTGCCACTTACAGGTGTGTGATCTTGGGAGTGTTCGTGTCTTGAAAAAGCCTTGAAGGGAGAAGTTTGAAACTATTTTCTACATTGACATTTTGAAAGTTTTTGTGTATTCTGCTTTTCTATGCCCCCTACTTCATAAATCACATATTGAGGGCTCAGTTTCTTCATCTATAAAGTAGAAATAAGTATAGTGCTTTCCTCTAGGTGTGTCAAGAGGTTTGAATGAGTTAATTACATTTAAAACGCTTGGAGCAGCCTCTACACTTAATTATTATTCATTAGTCATTTGACAATTATTTCCTGAACATTCACTATGTTCCAAGAACTGAGCTAAATCCTGGGAATATGTAAATAAACAATTTAAAACCCCTACATTCAAGGATTTCATAATCAATGGGAGAAACTAAACAAATAATTTTAATATAGCTTGGTATTTACTAAGTTAGCAGTATGCACAAGCATATCTTCTCATTACACCTTTACTTGTGCAGCATAAGAATGCATTAAGTTTTTACTAGTTCTATCAAACTATTGGCTAAAATTGAGCTTGTGGTCAACTAAAGTTTCCATATTTTGTCATATGTCATATGTGTCATATGTCATATGTCAAGTCTTCTTCCCGTACTATGTGATCAAATTTTTTTATGTTTTTTTCTGTATTACCTTCCATCTGCTTTAAGCCTTTCATTCCAACTTGTTAGGATTGCTTTAAATCTAGGTGTCATCCCTCGCCCTAGCTCTCCCTCCCGGGCTCATGTCATCTGTAGATTTGATGAGAGTACCTTCCACATCTTCACTAGATTTGTTGAAGAGGACAGAGTCATGGACAGAGCCCCATGGCACCATGAAATACATCCCTTCATGTTAGTACCTAGTTATTAATCACCTTTTGATATGCAACCAGCTATAAATTTTACCTCATGGTGCTGTCATTCATTGAGTCCACATTTCTCAGTTTTGCTTGCCAGAATATTTTACTGAGGTGCCATGTTAGGTAATAAGAAACTATAGTGTTCTACTAAAATCAAGATATAGTCCCTGTATAAGACCCCCTGGCCCCTAGTCCAATAACCCTATCAAAGAAGGAAAATAAATCCTGTTTTATGGTTCATCCTGACTTGACAATCACCACCTTCTTTTCTAGTACTGAACTGCCTAATGATCACCTCACCTCTTCAGTTCCCCATCCCACCTCCTCCTCACCTCCTAAATTGTGAGCAGCTCCAGGTCAGGAACATATAATTCTTTCTCCCTAGTGCCTAGCATAATTCCTGACATACAACAGATGATCAATAAACAGTTGTTGAATAAATGAATGAAACCATCTGTCCTATTTGGTTTTGGTTCAAGTTTTATCCAGGATATTCCTTTGCTAAATTGCAATAAGTATTCCAGGCCAAGTATGTGATCACTCTTTGGAATTTATTAAGTTATGGATTATTAATAATAATAATTTTAGGCATTAACTTAAGGATGATGGTGTAATGTTAATGGATAACCAAGAGAAAATAGAGCTCAATTTCTGCTTTACTTCTGCCTTTTCAAGGAAAATTATCTCCATGTTGAAAAAGATAGAATAAAATGGGTGAAGTAGATACAGAGATTGGAAGAAATCACCGGCCTGCTCCAGCGAGTTCAAGTTTCTCCATGGAATTAAACCCGGAGAACTCAGAAATCTTGCAAGTAAAATCATTGTATCCATACCAGTGAGCTCTAAAGAGAAGTAGAGATCTTAGAAGACATAATAGGTAAAGGTAAGTAACATTCTAGTTTTTTAAAGAGTAAAGAAAGTGGATTGGCATTTTATTTACTTTTAATTTACTCTTTGTCCAAATTTCATATCAAGGTTATTTAATATTATAAAATGAGTTGGGAAATTTTCTTTTTTTTTTCTATTGACTTGAAGCCTTTGTAATAATAAGTCTTCAGATAAAATGATCTGTTCATTAGAGTTTTGCAGAACTCACTTATAAACTCATCTGGTAAGATGTTTTCATTTGAGGAAGGTCATTGATTACTCATGGATTTTTTAAATTACAGAACTATTTAGGTTTTCTATTACTTGTTAAGAAATATGTTTATTTTGTATATATTTAAATTTTATGGGCAAAATGTAAACATATTATTCTCTAACTAACTCTGCTATATTGTATTATCACTGCTTTTCATTCTTAAGATTTTGTTTTATTTTTTTTCAAGATCAGTTTCACCAGAGGTGTGTCTATTAATTTTTGGCTATATTGATTTAATTTATTGTATATTTATTGCCTGTGTTTCTGGTATCTGCTTTTATCTCATTACTTCTACTTTCTTTAGATTAATTTTCTTGTTCCTTTTCTAACAAGTTTTACCCTTAGCTCATTAAATTTCACTCTTTGTTCTTTTTTAATGAAAGCATTTAAAGCTACAAAATTCTCTATACACACTGTTTTAGCTATATTGCACACATTTTGAATTCTATTATTTTCATTATTATTTAGTTCAAAGTATTGTCTAAGTCTTTTGTCGGGGGGATTAGTTTGTACTTTAATTATGCTGTAGACACATGATACAATCTATACGATACTTTGATAGTTGAGTGTTTTTTTGCCCAGAATTTGGTCAATATTTATAAATGCTCCATGTGTGCTTGAGAAAAATATGGTTGATCCACATTATTTGTGGATTCCGTATTTGTGAATTCACCTCCTTGCTAACACTTATTTGTAACACCAAAAGCAATACTGGCAGTGCTTTCGCAGTCTCTTGTGGACATGCACAGAGCAGTGAAAGCTTTGAACTGCCCCATGTGCATGTTCCCAGTTGAGGTCCAACAAGGTGACACCCTGTCTTCTTGTTTCAGCTCTCATACTCATACTCTAAACAAGTGTCCTTTTCAGTCTATTTAGTGTCATTTTTTTTTTTTGCATTTTTGTACTTTTTGGTGGTGATTTTTCTGTCTAAAATGGCCTCTAAGCATAGTGCTGAAGTGCTGTCTGGTGTCCCTAAGCACAAGAAGGCTGTGATGTGCCTTATGGAGAAAATACGCGTGTTAGATAAGCTTCGTTGAGGTCTGAGTTATAGCGCTGTTGGTATTGAGCTCAATGTTCATGAATCAACAATTTATATTAAACAAGGTGTTTTTAAACAGAAATACACATAATACAAGGTTATGTATTATTGATCAGTAGATGAAAATGTCATGATCAGAGGCTCACAGGAACTTAACCTTGTATTTCTCCTAGGACCAACGATTCAGCCTTAAGTGTTGTTGGGACTTTATAGAATATAATTACCACAAATAACAAGAATTGACCATATATACTCTCTGACTGTTGGGAAAAGATTTCTAAATATGCCTGTTACATTTTTTAAAAAGGAAGGTGTGGTCACAGTGTCAAAACCATGGTGAATCTGGACAAAAGCAGGTTATTTTACAAGGTCTCTTGTAGCTTTAGGGATAAGAAAGGAATCCCACAAGTAACCAGTTGAATAATCATATCCAAATTAATGGATATGATTAATGGACCAGCATCTTACTTAGAGGGGGATTTCTAGTGGCTGGCTCTAGAGCTCAGCCCTTAACCCTGCCCCTTCAACATATTTAGCATGATGGGAGTAAGAATAGCTAGAGGATAAGCTCTCAAAGCAACTTCTCTAGTCCTAGTGGTTTCCTATATTTTTCATCTTCTTGGGCTATCTATTTAAACTCTTCCACCATTCACTTTCTCCTTGATAGCCTTCTCCATTAAGACTGGCTACAGAGTGAAATACAGTTTCACTTGTTCTTTTTCTCTTTCTAAGAGTCAGCATATAAATCCTCTTGTTTTAAGAGCTTTGGGTATTATTTAATGCTCAAATGTCATAATACTTTGAGTATTACAAGGAAATATTCACAAGAGAAATCTGAGAAAGTTACCTGCTTTTACAAAGAGCTAATAGTTATGGACCCTAGTCTGTGTTTAATTTATTTTGACTTAATAAGCATGCTTCTGAACATCTAGTATAGGCCAGACACCATGCAAAGTGCCTCCTGGGACATGAAGAGGAGAAAATGGTCACCCTGCCTTCAAGCAAGCTGATGCTTCTCCCTTCATTAGGGCTTGTGATGCCTGCAGGAGGCCAGAAATCCTTGTGACTTTCCGCTCAAAGCCAGCTTATGAGTGTTGGCTTTTCTGAGGACCTCATGCTTATGTGATTCTCATTGCAAAGGACCTCAGCACAGTGAAAGTGCAGTCCCTGGGGCACTTCTTTAGCCCTATTTACCAATGTATAGATGCCCAAAATACACACACACCACCACCACCACCAGCAGCAACAACAAAAATTTGCAGGTGACTTGAATCTGCAAGAGAAGGTAAATATATAAAAATATTGTGTCCAGTGTCCAAATCCAAATATAACAAAGTAATGTAGCCAGATGTCCACAGGGCAAGGGTGAAAATGAACATTGTATTTGGTTATTATTTGATTATGTCACTTTTATACTAGTTGTTGTTTGTTTGCTTATTTTGAGGACTAATTCATTACTTGAAAACTATACCAGGGACTAGGGGAAGAAGGAATGGGGAGCTATTGTTAAGAAGGTATAGAGTCTCAGGTTTGCAAGTCGAAACGAGTTCTGGAGATGGATGGTGGAGATGGTTGCACAATGATATGAATGCACTTAATGCCACTGAACTATAAACTTAAAAATGGTTTCCATGGCAAGTTTTATATTTTGTGTATTTTACTGCAATAAAAAAAATTGGAAGGGAAGAAAACTATATCAAATGTTGAAGACAAGGCAAATACGTAATATTGAAATTTTATTTCTACTGTATAGGATGCTAAAATATTGGACCATCTACTTCAATACTGTTTACCTAGAACTCTACTAACAAAATGCATTTGACAGTGATTAATGCAGAATCCTACTTTTCAGAATGAGGACCAACTACCCATACAAGAAGGGGAAATTAAGCTTAGCAGCCTTAGCGGTTTCATAAACTTCATAAGACCTTAACACACTATGCCTAAACCATATAGTGCAGCCACTAAAAGTATGAGCTTTGGACAAGTCAAACTGGCTTGCTTTCCTCTCCAGACTCTTACCCTTTCCTAGCTGAGTGGCTTTGGGGGCAGTTGCTTAAGCTTTCTGAGCTTTGGTAAATTACAGGCATTAACATCTACTTCTTGGGATCATTATAAGGATCAGTTGAGATAATATATTTGAAGTGCCTGGCCCTTAGTAAGCTCCACAAACAGTGTTGATTATTATTTGCACGTGCTGTTCTTTATGTCTAGAAAGTTTCTGTGCTCCTGCCCACACTCACCCTGGCTTAAGAGCTACATCCGGAAAGCTATACTGAGCCAGACACCCCCTACCCCAATCCCCAGTGAACAGTGAACATATTGAATTCTATCATTGCTCTTACCACATGCATTTTAATTACCCATATATGTATCTCTCACAGTAGACCATGAACTCTGAAGGCAGAAACTGTCTTGTATCTTTATATTCCAAGCATTTAGTAGTGCTTGTCAGGTAATCATAAAGAACAATGTGATATGACCACTAAAAGACCTAATATAGTCTTCAAGAGTGTTTCTAAAAATAGTGTGTTCTCCGTCTTTAAAACCTTTTACACGTAACCTCTTTGACCACTGGGATGGGGTCTTGCTGCATGTTGGATTAGATCCACGGCTGCCAAGTGTGTGAGGGTGTGGAAGGCAAGTTAAGGGATAAGTTTTCTAAGCGTTCTTTCCTGGGAAACTATTCTGAGACTATATTATTATGTCCTTTTGTGTTAAATTGTCATCTTTTAAGAAGTGAAAAGAGGATGATAGTAGATGAATATTTAGGGGTGGGCATTGCTTGTTTAGTTTGGTTTACTATTCCTAATTGGCAAAATTTAAACAGTGGCAACTTTTTCTGTTCCCCACCTTCCAGCATTCCAACATTTAAAAAAACTTACTGATCAGTGAAACCAAAACCCAGAAAATGATGAAAGTCAAGGATATTTCAACCCTAGTATTCTGATTGTGTGATACAGAAATCATGTCCCCTAGACATAGGCCATTTTAGAAAACTGATAAATGATTCCCTAAACTCATACCACCAACCTCCAGTAAGTTTAGGTTAGGCCTTAGATATGCTGAGATTTCTGGCTAGTGATAGATTTTTGGAAACTTACTCATGACATTAAATCCAAGCCCCCTTGTCACCAAGAGATTGCATTTCAGAAGGATGAACTAGGGATGGAAGCATGTGGGGTCCTGAGATAAGAGGGCACATTGGTAAAGTAGATGTCCCAGCTGACTACAATCAGCCACAGCTGTTAGGTTAATTTTGTGTTCCAAAAATAAAACCTAGGTAGGAACAACCAAAGTCTAATCAGCCATTCCCTGGAAGAACTGCTGCTGCAAACAGATTGAATTCTTTTTCCAAAACATCACTAAGTCGTCATGTGCTTTTCCAGTATTTCCTTTCCCATTGCTCCTAACAAGCAAGATGCATTATATTAAAAAAAAAAAAAAAAAAAAAAAAATTGGCTCAATAATCAGATGTTCCTCTTATCTTCTTGTTAACTTAGAAATGCCAAAAACCAGTGTTCATGACATTTCAGTTCATTACAAGGCAAGTGATGGTCCACACATTGAAATTGGCTGGTGTTAAATAGCCAGATATGAATGGAAACTTATGCCAAAGGTTAAGTAATCAATATGTGGGTAGGCTGTACAAAAGGGGGGTGATGGAATGTGGTTTAGAGAAAACTTGTGAAACTAGAGGAGTGTTAAGCATTTGAACATTTCTAGTATTTTTAAATAATCTGCATGAGAAAGCTCTTGCCCACGGAATCTGACTTTGTGGGATTAGAAGAGGGCTATTTACCATCAGTTGTGGTGCAGGCCTGCCCCCTGTGCTTTCCCTGAAACAGTCAAACAATTCTTAACATGCGGAAGACTAGAAAAGATTCCAGGATGGCGTTTTGCCTATAAAACCTATTTACATTTATCTTGACAAGAGCTAATAAGAGTTATTTAGCAAGTGTCAGAAGACCTGACAGTTAAATAGACTGCTTATCCTGAAAACTATTCTACTATCTTTCCCTAGAAAATACGACTTTCTACTCATCCAGGCATCTATTTCAAACCTTCTGCTCTCTTCTCAAATCTCTAATTCCTCCTCCTCCTCCTTCTCTTTCCTACAGCTAAAGATGGCACCTCATACTTCCTAGAAAAATATAAATCCATTAGAAAAAGAACCACCTCGTTGCCATGATAATGATCCTTCTGCCAACTTCTTTAACCTCCACCCTTTTCACTTCTACACAAATTTCTCCCTCTCTAATGGATCATTCTCACTGACATACAAGCATTCCTTAATTAACATCTCCTATCTTAAAAAAAAGCTGGACTCCCTTGACTCCACATTTCTCTAGCTACCACGGTTTCTCAGCTCCCATTCTCAGCAAAACTCCTTGAAAGAGTTATCTATGCTCCTACCTCTACTTAGCTGCCTCTCATTCACTTCACAACCTCCTCGAATTGCGCTTTGGTTCCCACTACCCATCAATGACCTAACCTTGCCCATGCCCCAATTCTCCGTCTTCATCTTTTGTGACCTCTCAGAGGCACTTGATATGGTTACTGAATCTCTTTTTCTGAGCTTCTTTCATACCACAACCACTTGATTTTTCTCCTATCCCACTTCTCATTCTATTTGGTAGGATCCTCTTCCTCTACCAAGTTTTAAATGTTGGAGATATATGGGGCTCTGCCCTCCACTCTCGAATCTTCTCTATCAATGCTCTCAAGGTGATCCCATCCAGTCCCATACGTTTTAAGATAAAGACTCTGAAATTTTAGCTCTAGTCCAGGGATTCACAAACTTTGGTGCCATGAACCCCTTTGGCAGTCTAATAAAGCCTGAGGATCCCTTCACAGGATAACATTTTTAAATATATAAAATAAAATACACAGTATTACAAAGGAAATAAATACATTTGATAACTGTGTATTCAAACACGGTTATCAAATACAAGAAAAAAGACCTATGATATTATAATAAAAGATACTTCTTTTTTAACTCATTGAGTAATATGAGTAATAACAGAGGGTCTAATAACCACCATCAATATCAATGCAGTAGTGAGTGTAAAAAATATTCAAGATATCTGCATTAACTGTAATGAGATATGAAAATATCTTATTTTTACTGGTGAACATACCACAAGTATGGCTAGTATTACTGTGGTTTGTTGCCCATAGTCTCAATTAAGGAAAATATTAAATATCAATAAAAATCAAATCCAGTAATGCATAAGATAATAAATCATAATAAAGTGGGATTTACCCCAGGAAAACAAGACTAGGTCACTATTGGTAGAACCAGTAAGTGTAATTCACCACATTAAAAATAAAGGAGGAAATTATGTAATCATCTCAAAAGATGAAAAAAAAAAACATTTGACAAAATTCAATATCCATTCATGATTTAAAAATAAAACTCTCACTTAACTAGGAATAGGAAGAAATTTTCTCAATCTAGTAAGGGTCCTCTATCAAACAACCTACAGATAACATCATACTAGATGATGAAATATCAAACCCTTTCCTCCTAAGACCAGGGTGGGACAAAGGATGTTTGCTCTCACCACTTTTATTCAACATTATTTGGAAGATTCTAGCCAGTGAAATAGACAAGACAATAAAATAAATAAGAGGCATGAATGTAGTAAATATTGCATGAATGAAGGAATATATTATAGCTGTCTAAATTCGCAGATGATTGAGTATATAGACAATCCAAAGAAATCTACAAAATATCTACCAGAACTGATAGGTAAGTTTGGGAAAGTCACAGTATATAAGGTCGAAACATAAAAATCAATTGCAATTCTATATATTAGCAACAATCAATTTAAAAGAAATTAAAAATTATACCATTTAAAATAGCACAAAAAAAAATGAAATGCTTAGAGATAAATTTAACAAAATATGTACAAGACCCGTAGAATAAAAACTATAAAAATGTTCTGAGAAAAATTAAATAGTACCTAAATAAAGGTAAAGATACACCATGTTCATGGATTGAAAGACTTGAGATTATTAAAAGATCAACTATAGCCTCTTTAATTGATCTATAGGTTCAATGCCATCTGAATTAAAATCCAAGCAGGCTTTTCTTTTTTAAGAAAATAAGAAGCTAATTCTAAAATTTCATTAAAATACAAAGGACTTAGAATAGCCAAAACAATCTTGAAAATGAACAAAATTGGAAGGACTTCAAAACTTACTATAAAGACATAGTAATCAAGATAGTGTCCTATTGACATAAAGACAGACAAATAGATCAATGTAGCAAATTAAAGAATCCATAAATAGGCCCACATATGTATATAAAATCAATTGATTTTTAACAATTACATCAAGGTAATTTAAATGGGAATGACACAATTGGATAAATATATATTTTTAAAAGATCAGAACCTCAACTCCTCTACCTACACTATACCCAAAACTAACTTGAGATAGATCATACACCTAAACCTAAAAGCTAAAACTACAAAGCTTCTAGAAGAAAACAAAGGAGATTATTTTTACAACTTTGATGTTGACAGAGTTCTCAGAATACAAAAGCACTATGACATAACAGTTTTTTAAAATGACTTCATGAAAATTTAAAACTTTGCTGTGAAAACATCGTTAGATAATTTGAAAATAAGCCATAGACTTCACTTGAAATACGTATATAAAGAACTTATATCCAGAATATGTAAAAAAAAAAAAAAGTGGTACAAATCAATAATAAAAAGAGAAACAACCCAACTCTAAAATATACAAAAAATTTGAATAGATGCCACTTCACAAAAGAAGATATATAAATGGTGTGATGGTTAATTTTCTGTGTCAACTTGACTGGGCCTCAGGGTGCCCCGATATTTGGTCAAACTTTATTCTGGATATTTCTGCGAAAGTGTTTTTGCATGAGATTAACATTTAAATTTGCAGACTGAGTAGAGCAGATTGCCCTTCCCTAATGTGGGTGGACCTAATTCAATCAGTTGAAGGTCTGACCTTCCTTTCAGTAAATGATAATTCCTCTTATCCAATTCCTTCAAACTGGGACATCAGCTATTTCCTGCTTTTGGACTCAAACTGAAACATTGGCTCTTCCTGGGTCTTGAGCCTGCTGACCTTTGAACTGGAACTACATCAATAGCTCTCCTGGGTCTCCAGCCAGCTCAATTTACCCCACAGATCTTGAGGCTTGTCAGTCTCCATAACCACATGAGCCAATTCTTTATAATAAATCTCTTTGTATATATACAAAGATTCTGTATGTGTATATATATATATATATGTACATGTATATATAATATATACAAATAGCTATATTTAGATATATAGAGATATATCTCCTATTTGTTCTTTCTCTAGAGAACCCTAATACAAATGGCCAATAAGCATATGAGAAGATATTCAAGATCAATAATCATCAGGAAAATTCAAATTAAACCCAATATGATACCATTACACATCCTCTAGAATAACTAATTTTTTTTAATTGACAATAACAAATGTTGGTGAGAATGTAGAATAATGAGAATCTTCATACATTTGTTGGTAGGAACGTAAAATGGTACAACTAATTTGGATAATAGTTTGGCAGTTTCTTGTGAAGTTAGACAAACACTTAGCACACAACCCAGCAGTTCCATTCCTTTGTATTTAACCAAAGAAGTGAAAGCCTATGTCCACGAGTGGTAGGTGGAGTTATGGATACCCCAATCATGCAGCAGGGGTACAATTATTAAAACTTTCACCAATAGTGAATTGGGATGGAAAACTAATGGAAGGGACTATACCTGTGGGTGCAAATTCAGATATTTGAAAGTGCCAGAGAAGTAGTAATTATAAGGACAATATGGAATTGGGTGGTTGAAGCCTGGGATGACTAATCACCAATTAAAAGCTACTGGTGAAAGCCAGAAGGTCTCATGTAGTATTATAAACAGTCTCATGTAGTATTATAAGCAGCTTCCCAGGAATAAAGCTTCCAGGAGGGAAGAAACAAACCAGAGCAGCAGAGCTTCAGAGGAAGTTGAATATTCAACCTTAAACTTTAGCAAGTCTGATACACCAAGGTCAGAGCTATGATTGGGAAAGATTGAGAGATAGTGCCAACATACACTCACCTGGAAGCTCGGAGGAAGCAATGACCCACAATAAGTGGAGTAATGCCAGAACTGTTACGGAAGACGAAAGAAGTGGGGATCAAAAGGCTCAGAGAAATAGGCAGACTTGAGTAGATATACTCATAAGGCCAGAAAACCTACCAAACGGCTATGTTCCATGGGAAGATCTGAAGGATACTCATTTGCCAAAGCAATAACAAATAAGCATGAGATGAGCAGCAGCATCACTGCAGAACTTATTGGTGGCAGCCCTCTGTAGGCCTGACCTGACTATAGAAGATGCTATTGCAGAACAAAGCTCCCTGATAACAATAGTGATCCTGAAATAGTAGAGCCAGGTGGTTGAACTTAACTATTGCAAGCAAAGTGGATGCAATTATGATAATAAGCAGCAAGGTGAGGGGAGCTGCCAGGGAAGCCTAACCAAAAGACAGCTAAGGCAATGGTTAACACAATTATTCTCAAACTCGAGCCTGTAGCAGAATCACCTAGAGGGTTTTTAAATTACAACTTGCTGGACCTCACCCTCCAAATTTCTGATTCAGTAGGTCTGAGTTGGGACCTGATAAAATGCATTACAAATAAGTTCTCTGGTGATACTGATGCTGCTGGTCTGAAATCACAAGTTGAAATCCGTAGGTTAATAGAACATGTCACGCCTAGGGGCAAGATAGACGGACAGCCAACAAGGGTGTTGTTAAATTTTTTAAATCAAAAGAAATCATGAATGGATAATCAGGAGGCTAAAAGCCTGATTATCTATCCTTCATTTCTTTTTTAGAATGAAGCTTATGGGGCCAGATAATAAACAGAATCCTGCCCAGGTGTGACTCAGAGTGCATCCATTCCATCCATGGACCCATCTGGTCATTTTCTCCACATTGGTTCCTTGGCCTATGAAGCAAGAACTATCAAACTGGGGAAGGCCAAATGGAAACTTCTGAAATTTCCCCGGGTAAGAAAATAAAATTGCTTCCCAGGAATGGAAGAGAAGACTGACAACCCAGAAGACCTAAAAGATATAGAAATGGTGGTCCACATGTATCCCCATTCAATTCACTAGTCTAGGTCCTACAAAAACTAGACAGATCCTGCAGAATGAAAATGGGCTAGTGCAAAATTAACAAAGTAGTAGACACAATTGCAGGTGCTGTGCCAGATGTGGCTAAAATTGAATAACATGTGGTCTTAGGTATTAGGTATAAGGCCACTAATCCGAGGTATACATTTTTTTAACCCTATCTCGAAAGAGGGCTAGAAGCAATTCACATTCATGTGAGACAAATATCAGTATAAAGTTACAGTCTTGCCCCCAGGCATGTTAACCATCCTGCTCTCTCTGTCTTAATATACTCCAAAGGGACGTAGACCGTCTTGACATTCTGCAGAATATCACAGTGGTCAGATGATCGATGAAATCATGTTAATTGGACAGGACAAGCAAGAACAGTGGCAAGTACATTGGAGGCCTTGGTAAGGTGCATGCACTCTAAAGGTGGAAGACAAATCTTATAAAGATTCAAAGACCTGACAGATCAGTGAAATGTTTAGAGGACTAATGCTAGGAGCATAAGATATCCTGTCAAAGTAAAGGACAAATTATTGCATCTTGTCACTCCAACTGTGAAAAAAGAAACACAAAACTTCTTTCTTTGAATTCTGGAGGTAGCATATTCCCCACGTGGCAATACTACTCTGGCCATTTACTGAGTGACCCATAAGGCTGCCAGCTTTAGTGGAGCCCAGACCAATGACATTCTCTGCAGCAGGTCCAGGCTGTGGTGTAAACAGCCTTACCACTTGGGCCTTATGACTCATATAACCCAGCAGACCCTATGGTAATCTGGTGGAAGAGGACACTGTGTAGAGTTTATGGAAAGCACCAATAGGAGAATCACAAGTAGATCCTAGGGTTCTGGAGCAAAGCCATGCCATCCATAACACAAAAGTATACACCCTTCGACAAACAGCTCCCAATATGCTATAGGACCCTAGTAGGGTTGGAGAATTTGACTATGAAATATCAAGTGACAATGAGGCCAGAAAAGTCCATCATTCTGTCAGATGGACAGAGCCCACCTACTGGGAGAGCCCAACTCATAAGATTGAGCATCAATCCATCTTAAGGCGGAAGTGGTACATATGGAATTGAGTACAAGCAGGACCAAAGAACATAAACAAGCTAGGGAGGGACAATCTTTGGGCAGTGTACTGGTCATCCACTTTGTAGGGAAAGAGAAGTTGGCCAAAGAAAGAACATAAACTCACAGGCACTGACAATTGACTGATTGATCAATTGACTGATTGATCATGGCCCTGGAGAAGAAAAATTAGGAGATTATGTACACGTCTGGGGAAGAGGCATGTGGACAGATATATGAGAGAGAGCACAAAGTGTGAAGATCTTTGTGTCATGTGTTAACGCCCACCAGAGAGGATCCACCTACATAAGAGGCACTGAACACCCAAGTAGATAGAATGACCTGGCCGTTTGATGTCAGCCCACCTTTGCCACTGAACAAGCAAGTGCTGGCACAATTGGTTTATATAAAGAAAGACTATAGAGGTCACTCATGGGCTCAGTTGCATGGGTTCCCAATCACCAATGTTGATTCAATTACTGCTGCTGCCAAATGTCCCACCTGCCAGCAATAGAAACCAATGCTGAGTCCCTGATACAGCACTATCTCTTGAAGAGATCAACTTACTACTTAGCAGGTTTATTACAGTGGATTCCCTCAACAATGGAAGGTGCAGCAATTCATCTCGACTGGAATTGCCACATATTCTATGTAGGGTTTACCTTTCCTCCCCATAAGGCCTTAGCCTTACAGAGATGACACCCTGAGAGGATGAAGTGCCATTCTCCAGGCCAGCAAACACTCTATTTAGGGCCCAAGATGACCAACTGGAGCTTTTCTTGGTACTCTTCTGCCCATTTTTGATGGGAAATGGACAGTGCTGCAGTCATACCCTGAGGAGAGCATGGCAGCCAGGGGCATAGACCTCTTAGGTATTAGGGACTGATTCAGCCCACCAGTAAGTCAGTTAGACCTACAGAAGGGCTAGGGGTGAGAGTAAAGGGAATCTAGAATGAGTAATAGAGCGATTCAAGGTGTGACTTTCATATCTGCTCTAGTAGTAAGGGCTGTATTATATCCTACTAAACTTCCTCTTGCAAGTTTCCAGGAAAAGAGACCAACCAGAATCATAGAGATTTTTCCAGAACTTCCTACATGAATCAAGAGGATTTGAGCATTCCAAGAGGTGAATTCTAGTGGATTCTGTGGTGGACTGCTCAGAGTCCTCTTCAGGACCAAGTCACACATGCTCCCAATAGCCTAGAATATTTGCTACTGACAGCTCACAGCATGTCTCTCTCCAGGCCTTGCCCTCTGCTGAGAAGAGTTACCTGGCTCAAAGTCATGCCTGCTTCCCTCAGGGGCAGCTCACATCTAAGGACCGGTCTATGTGGGATTACAAAGGCCTAGACCGCTTGCCTCAATTGTGGGTATCTCTGAAGGCCCAGCGCTTCAGCGCTCCTAGTGGAATTGGTTGAGGCCTCTGTTACAACTATATTGCAATTTTACACTCCATCTGACCAAACCTACTTCCTTTACTCCCTCACAGATGTTACTATGCACTTTCCAACAAACTTCCTGCTCACAAATCTCAGCATCTCAGAGTCTATTTCCTTGGGATGGGAACGTGCAACAGTGATGCTATTTTTTTTTTTTTTTTGAGGAAGATTAGCCCTGAGCTAACATCTGCCACCAATCATCCTCTTTTTTGCTGAGGAAGAGTGGCCCTGAGCTAACATCCATGCCCATCTTCCTCTACTTTATATGTGGGATGTCTGCCACAGCATGACTTGACAAGTGCTGCGTATGTCCACACCCGGGATCGGGGCCTGCCAACCCCAGGCCACCAAAGCAGAACGTGCGAACTTAACCGCTGTGCCACCAGACCGGCACCAACCATTATGCTGTTTTAAGTTGTTTGTAGGATGGCTGGAACATGAAGAGAAGGGAGGTATGAAGACCAGCTAGAAATTGTAAGAATCCATGCAACAGATGTTAAAGGCCTGAACTAGAAAGAGGTGTGTGTGTTGAGAGTGAAAGAAGACACATATTTGAGAGGCATTTCAAAAGGGGAAGAAGCAATATTCCATGATGATTCAATATGACGATGGAGGGAGAGATAGGAGTCAAGTTTTGACCTTTGGTGATTGACAGAAAGGTAGCACTACTGAGAGAAAAGAAGAGGAACCAGTGCAATGAGGAGAGGAAGAGTTCCACTCAGCCTGTTGTTGCATTGAGTGTACACTCAAAGGAAATGTAATTACCTTAATATATTTAATAGAAAACATTTAAATTTCGTGAGTAGAGTCAGTTCCTCAGTAATCCTTGTGAATAGATTTTTCTTACACAAGGTCTGTAAGTCATTAAGGGTGAGCTTCATTAGACTACAATTGGAAAGATAATATAATGTTAAAAGTTTTTCTTCTCTTCCTTGCTCCCACCTCCAGATTTCAGGTCTATTAGCAAGAATGTTCTGAGAGATGATCAATCCTTATAATACTTTTTTTTCTTTCAAAAAGTAAAATGGACTGAAACATACGTGCACAATCTACCAGGCAGAGAGACTTATAAAACAAATAAGAAAACCTTTAACACACCAGACCATAGCTTTAATGTAGAGATACATTAAAAATATCTCTGAAGTCAAAGTAGAATGATTTTATTTTGCAGAAAAGGGAATAGACTTTTCAATAGTATAGAGCTGTCAGAGGCATACAAACCATATCAGTCTATAGGAAAAAGACTCTATAAGACAGGCTATCCTGTTATGAATTACTATCCACAACCATCCATCCATTGCAGTTTGGGGAAACACTGTTTTTGAAATTTAATTATGCTGAAAACCTTCTCTCATATGCTTTTTTACGTCATTAAGCTATTCATCTGCAATAGATTTCCCTCCTCAGGAAATGCAGCCACGGTAGCTACAAAAGTTATTTCAATCAATTTGCACAATGTGCTGCAGAGGAGGATATAAAGTGCATGGGTGTGTTTCTTCTCCGCTATAAGCTATTTCTAACCAATGCAGTTAAAGACCTTCTCTTTGACTACCTCTCAATCGTAGGTCAGTCCTTCACATACTTCTCAGAGGTTTGGTAAACCAATGCTTGTTTGCACACGGTTTTTCTTTTTCCTTTCTTTCTTTCTTTCTTCCCTCCTTCCTTCCTTCTCTCCTTTCTCTCTATTTCTCTCTCTCTCTCTCCCTCTCTCTCTCTCTCCCCCAACCCCCGTTTCTCTCCTTCTTTCCTAAACATAGATCTGGATGCTTGAAGGTCAGCAAATTGACTATGACAGTTCATGGAATGTGACTGTATTGGGGTGGGGGTGGGGGTACTTGTTTCCAATTCTGTGTCTGTGTAAACAAGACACAAGATAAACGTGTAAAGCATCAGCCAATAAAATACTTAATTCAGAATCTCCCCAGTTTCTCTCCTTGTATTTCCTAGTATTTGGGAAAAGAGTTGATATTTCGTGAAGCTAGGTCCTGCTGCTGCTCTTGTCAAGATAACCTAAAAATGCAGTATCAGCTGTAATTTTATCCTGTCCGCTCTTGATATGCCCCTACAGAGCACCAGTGTTCCTATAGCAACACAGTCTGTGAGACACTGGAGCTGTCTATACTTGGTGTTTTCTTTCTAGAAAGCATTATTTTCTCACCTTGTCATTGGATTCATTGTAGATGGTGCCTAATGCTTCTTCCTAACCAAAAGACTTAAAAGAAGATGTATCACTCCTCGTTAATGCAGCCATCATATGTTCCTCAGAAAACGACTGTGTATTTCTCTCCCTTTCCTGCCACACACAGTATGCAAACAAAAGACTCTCTGATCGCCTGACCTGATGGGGAGCCCTTAAGCAATGCCACATGCTTTACCACATTTCTGCAAAATTTAATTTGCTAAAATCCCCATTAAACATTCATGTATATTTTATTTCCTTTCATTCCTTGTTGATTACCAAAGCATTTCTGTGTGTCAACATAAGCATTTTCTTTTCTCATCACCTTCCTCTTCCTGCTCCGTTACTTGAGTTATGGTGTCATTCAGTAATTTCACATCGAAGTATTTTATCACTGGAACTATGCAGACAGCTGTCAGTGCCTTAATGACTAGCTCACATAGGAAAGAAAAGTCTTCTCAAGTTTAATTTACAGGGCAGTGGATTCCTATTGTTTCACTGTTATTTGCATACTCCCTGGTTTTGTAAGGTCTTTTAGCGTGTTTCGGGAAAGAGGAATGGAAAGATAATTTCTACCTCACCCCCAACCCCTCTTCTAAGGAATATAACCAGGCCTATCACAAGGCTGAGAGTCAAGAAACTTCAGAATCAACTTGAAGCTTCTACCCTACAGCTAAGGTTCAGGGAAATTCATGTCTACCTTAAACTGAAGATAACAATAAATACCACTTGTGTACGGCTTTACATTATTCAACATGCTTTTACCTACATTTCATATATGCCAAGCCAACAAACCCTTGAGGTAGGTATTAACCATACCTGAATTGAAGTTCAGAGCTGTTAAGTAATTTACCTGTGTTTACACATCTGGGAAGTGGAGCTAGGAAGCAAACATAGATCTCTGACTCCAAATAGAGTTTCTCTGCTTAATTCCACGCTTTGTGCTAATGGTTCTTAAAGGAAAGTACGAGCAGCAAATTCATACATTTAGGTGAGTTTTCTTGTTTTTTTTTTTTCCAATGGAGATGTAATTGACATATGGCATTACATTCGTTTCAGGTGTACATCATAATTATTCGACATATGTATATATTGCAAAATGATCACCACAATAAGTCAAGTTAACATGCAGCACCACATATAGTTACAATTTTTTTCTTATGATGAGAACTTTCAAGATCTACTCTCTTAGCAACTTTCAAATATACAATACAGTATTGTTAACTATAGTGACCATGCTGTACGTTACATTCCCATGACTTATTTATTTTATAACTGGAAGTTGGTACCTTTTGACCACCTTCACATATCTTACATGTTTTTTTAATTTCTATTTTTAAGGATAAATAAGTTTCCAGTTTAAATAAAATACTAGGTAGTCAAGCTCTTGGATATCAGTATTGTACATGAAAATGCCAGGAATGTACAGTGACTGCACAAGTAATGTAAATATGCTTGTGGAAATTAAAAAACACTTTAAAGCCTAGCCACTGTTCTTCCCTAGAATAAACACTGCAGGTCTTCTTGGTTGTTATAGAATAAAACAGTTTTTAGGATTCATACCTTAAATAAACTATAAAATCTCCCTCCAAATGGCCATTTCATAAAATAGTTTTGTTAGCCCAACCTAGGTATGAAAGGAATGAAGGGAACAGATTCAAGGTTAATTGCTATTTAGTGTTCCTTACCCAGAGACACATCCATCTGCAAAGCTATATCCTAGACCAGCTGCCTCCCTGAATCAACCAGTCAGCATTTACTATTCTGGGAAATCAGATCAATTTTAACATTAACCTAAATATGGTATGATTAGCAAGAAAAAAAACTCTGCTAGTATTATCAAACAAAATTAACACATTCTTAAACCAATTATAAATTACTATTTAGCTCATTTGTGTTTTAGGATTATCTACATTTTGGATCCATTACTGGATAATCTAAAATTTACTATTTTGCTTGAATAATTTTTTTTAAAATTTTAAAATTTCAGAGAAGCATCTATGATTTTGTTTTTAAATCTGTGACTCTATGATTCTTACAGGGCATATCATTCCCTCCAAGAAACTAAAGGCTCAGTTCGAAGCATGATGGGAGTTTCTTTCCACGGCCCATTACCTCAGAATGTGAGTTCATAACACAATAGGATAAAATCAGAGCATACATTACTAACTGATTCGTTAGTCTCTTACACAAAAATAATATGTATATTCGTTGATTTACTCATCCCTGAAGCAATTTGACTGTCTATTTGAGTTATATACTTCTGTATACATATCAAACACTCTTATTTTTACATAACCCATCCCAAAGCAATTGCTCCTCCAAGGTTTTCTATTTGCTAATTCACAAAAACAAGCCCCTGCCTATTGCTCTATAGAATCATGTTGTAAAACATCTCCAAATCTTCTAGCCATCTTACAGTAACCGGAAACCTTTCATTCTAAAGGTACGTATATATGTATATATATGAGGAGATATATATATCCTCAAAACAAAACAAAAAAACACACAAAGGACAAGTAAAAAAGTATCTGAAGTATCTGAGGGGCCGGCCTGGTGGCATTGTGGTTAAGTTCAAGCTTTCCACTTAATCAGCCCAGGGTTCGTGGGTTTGGATCCCAGGCGCTGACCTACACACCACTTGTCAAACCATGCTGTGGCGGCGTCCCACACACAAATAGAGGAAGATTGGCACAGATGTTAGCTCAGGGACATTCTTTCTCAGCAAAAATAAATAAGTAAATAAGTATCTGAACAGGAAGAGAAACCAGAGCTTATTAGGTTTGCTTTGTTTCATTTTGTTTTCTTCAGGAAAAATTGTTTCTAGGCTAAGGAACTAAGTAGAACAATAGTGTTTAGTTACTCTGGGAATCTCACTGCTCTCTGCCCTTCTCTAGTTTCTTTGGTTTTTGAAGTACATCTAGATCCTAAGCTCTGTAACCACAAAAGTCAGTTCTGGTCTTGAACGCAAATTGCCTAGGGCATGTTTGCTAGATCATGAAATTGGGTTGTTAAGTGAAAGTCTTAGGAATCAAGATTTCTCTGTATAGCATGTCTTCCAAGAAAAGGTGAAGAGGGGCAGAGAATGGATAGAAATCAAATCAAGTTAATTGTTGGACCTACACACACATGTACGGCATTAAAGGTTAGTATACTGGAAAGCCCATGATTGGTGGAATCATATAAGCCTGAATTGAATCTCAGCCTTGTCATGTGTTTGGAGAAATTATTTCACCTTTTAATACTTTAGTTTTCTTATGTGAGGGGAAAAAAATCATCCATAAAATTATTATGAGGATCAAATGAGAGAATGAATAGAAAGGGCTTTGAAGCCCTACTATCTGGGTTAGATTCCTGGCTCACACAATCCTGGCAAGTGATTTAACATTGCAGGACCTCAGAGTCTTCATTTTTAAAAACAGGAATAACAATAGGGCCTCTCGCCTAGATTTATTGTAGAGACTAAATGAGATAATGTATAAAGGACTTAGTCCAGGATCGAGCACATAGTAGGCATTCATGAAATGGTCACTCTCTTTTTCCCTTCCCTTTAGTTCCCAAATGTGATTTTCTTTCTTGCAATTATTCTTATTAAACATTCTAAAAACTTAACTTCTACCAAACTCTACACTTTTAAAATTTAGGAATCTAAGACAAAATTCATCTTAAATTTCATTCTGAAAAGTAGAACTTAGTAATGAGCCTATTTGCAAATGCTTCTGTCTATTAAACATAAACATTTTTAAAAAAAATCTTTTGCTAATGCTTTTTAGAAACAAAAAAGATATTAATTACAAGAACAAAATGAAAACAAAATATTCCTGTACCCAGAATTATTTACTGTTAACTTCTTGGCAAATTAGCTTCTAATTTTTCTTTCTTCATTTTAAAGGAAAATTTGCTCTATTGTTTTTCTAAAGCTAATCCATGCTATATATATACTTTATATATTTTATATAATATTATAATATATATAATATATATATTATAAAGGATCGAGCAATCCATAAAAGTGAAAGTGTTAAAATCACTTTAAGCTCCACTACCCATAAATTACTATTGTTAATATTAGAGGAAGCTAATTGAAGATATTTCCTATACAACCATAGATAGATGGATGAATGCATGTGTGTGTTTATGGACGGAGAGAAAACTAATTAAATTTTATTTCTCTTGAATTTTATAAAAGAAAATAAATAAATAAATTGAAGAAATTCTTGTATTCAAATAAAATATTTCTTCACAGGAGATATTATTTCCTAAAAGAGCCCTTTAAGGTTTTATGTAGGGAGTGAGGGACACAAAAAGAGACTATAAAATATTAATAAGATAGGTCATTTTGAAAAACCCTACAATTATCAATTTTAATAAATATTTATTGATGCCATTCTTTAGAAGATAAGAATAGTCTTCTTACCTATTCTCTCCCTCTGATCTCTCAAAAAATTTTTAGTTACTTTTTATCTTTACATTGACAATATTTAAGCACATTCATATCTTGTCCAGTTACCATATCTCATAATTAATTCATATGGGTTTTATACTTAAACTGATCCAATGCTTACCCACCAGTCTTTTACTATTATTTCTATATTCCTGAATACCTTATTTTGATTCATTTCTTAAAAGGGTAGATTTATTTGTCAAAATATTCTTTCAATAATGCAATATTCCCCAAATTGTATTGTGTTTGAGAATGTCTGTTTGCTGCCTTTATAGCAGAATGACATTTTGGCCGGATATAATTCTTGAGTCACTTTTCCTCTCAGAACTTTGCAGACCTTAGTCTGTTTTCTTCTGGCTGTGGAGAATTCTGAAGCCAGCTTCAACCCGTTCCACCTTGTAGGCAATTTGCTTTTTGTTTTCAAGACTTCATCTTTTTAGAGCAGTTTTAGGTTTACAATAAAACTGAGAGGAAAGGATAGGGATTTTCCATACACCCTCTGCCCCACAGATGCACAGCTTCCCCCATTAGCCACATCACTCACCAGAATGGTACATTTTTTACCAAGGATGATCCTATGTTGACACTTTATAATAATGCAAAGTCCACAGTTTACCTAACGGTTCACTCTTGGTGTTATACATTCAATGGGTTTGAACAAATATGTAATGACATGTATCCATTATTATGGTATCATACAGAGTATTTTCACTGCTTTAAAAATCCTCTGTGCTCTGCCTATTCATCTCCTCTCCCCCTCACCACTGGCAACTACCGATCTTTTTATGGTCTCCACAGTTTTCTTTTCCAGAATGTTATATAGTTGGAATCATACAGTATGATGATTTCTCAAATTGATTTCTTTCACTTAGTAATATGCATTTAAGTTCCTCCATGTCTTTTTTGGTTTGATAGCTCGTTCATTTTTAGCGCTGAATAATATTCCATTGTCTGGATATACCACAGTTTATTTGTCCATTCAGCTACTGAAGTACATCTTGGTTGCTTCCAAATTTTGGCAAATATGAATAAAGCTGTAAACAACAGTCTGCTGGCTTTTGTGTGTTTGTAAGTTTTCAACTCCTCTGGGTAAATAGCAAGGAGCACAATTACTGATTCATATGGTAAGAGTAGGTCTAGTTTTGTAAGAAAATGCCAAACTGTCTTCCAAAGTAGCTGTACTATTTTGCATTCCCACCAGCAATGAATGAGAGTTCTTATTGTTCCACATCCTCACCAGCATTTGGTGTTGTCACTGTTCTGGACTTTGGCCTTTCTAATGGGTGTGTAGTGGTATTTCATCATTGTTGTTTTAATTTGCATTTCCCTGATGACATATGATGCGGAGCATCTTTTCTTATGTTTTAATTGCCATCTGTGTATCTTCTTTGGTGAGGCGTCTGTTACTGTCTTTGGACCATTTTTTAATCAAGTTGTTTGTTTTCTTATTGTTGAGTTTTAAGAGTTCTTTATATATTTTGGATAACAGTCCTTTTTCAGATGTGTTTTTTGCAAATATTTTCTCCCAATCTGTGGCTTGTCTTCTAATTCTCTTGATTTTATCTTTTGAAGAGCAGGTGTTTTTAATTTATCAATTATTTCCTTTACAGATCATGTCTTTGGTGTTGTATCTAAAAAGGCACATCACCATAACCAAGGTCATCTAGGTTTTCTCCTGTGTTATCTTCTAGGACTTTTATAGTTCTGCATTTTACATTTTGGTCTATGATCCATTTTGAGCTAATTTTTGTGAGGGGTGTAAGATCTATGTCTAGATTAATGTTTTTGCACATGGATGTTCAGTTGGTCCAGCACCATTTGTTGAAGAGGCTATTTTTGCTCTATTGTATTGCCTTTGCCCCCTTGTCAGAGACCAGTTGACTATCCTTTGGGAGTCTATTTCTGAGCTCTCTATTCTGTTTCATTTATCTATTTGTCTACTCTTTCACCAATAAGAAACTGTCTTGATTACTGTATCTTTATGGTGAGCCTTGAAGTTGGATAGCATCAGTCCTCCAACTTTGTTCTTCTCCTTCAATATTTTGTTGGCTGTTATGGGTCTTTTACCTCTCCATATAAAGTTTAGAATCAGTTTATCAATATCCATGAAATAACTTGCTGCGATCTTGATTGGTATTGCATTGAATCCATAGATCAAGTTGGAGACAACTGACAATATTGTCTTCCTATCCATGAACATGGAATATCCCTCCATTTATTTAATTCTTCTTTAATATCATTCATCAAAGTTTTACAGTTTTACTCATATGGATCCTGAATATATTTTTTTAGGTTTATACCTAAGTATGTTTTTTTGGGGAATGCTAATGTAAATGTTACTATGTTTTTAATTTCAAATTCCACTTGATCATAGTTGGTATAAAGGAAAGTAATTGACATTTCTATATAAACCTTGTATCCTGCAACCTTGCCATAATTGCTTATTAGGTCCAGGAGTTATTTTATTGATTCTTTTGATGTTCTACTTAGATGATCATGTTATCTGCAAAAAAGGACAGTTTTGTGTCTTCCTTCCCAATCTATATACCTTTTATTTCCTTTTCTTGCCTTGTTGCATTAGCAAGAACTTCCAGTATGATGTTGAAAAGGAGTGATAAGAGGGGACATCCTTCCCTTGTACCTGATCTTAGTCAGAAAGCTTTGAGTTTCTCACCATTAAGTAGGCCTTTAGCTGTAGATTTTTTATAGCTAGTCTTTTTCAAGTCAAGAAAGTTCCCTTCTATTCCTAGTTTGCTAGGATGTGTCTTATGGTCCATAATGTGGTCTATCTTGGTGAATGTTCCATGTGAGCTTAAGAAAAATGTGTCTTCTGCTGTTGTTGGATGAAGCAGTCCATAGATGTCAGTTATATCAAGTTGATTGATGGTGTTGGTGAAGTCAACTATGTCCTTACGATTTTTCTGCCTGCTGGATCTGTCCTTTTCTGAAAGAGGAGTTTTGAAGTCTCTAACTATAATAGTGGATTCAGCTATTTCTCCTTGCCTTTCAGTTTTTGCCACATTTAGTTTGACACTCTGTTGTTAGACACATGCACCTTAAGAATTGTTACGTCTTCTTGGAGAAATGACTCTTTTATCATTAAGTAATGCCCTTCTTTATGTCTGACAACTTTCCTTACTTTGAAGTCTCCTCTCTCTGAAATTAATATAGATACTCACTTATTTTGATTAGTGTTAGCATGATATATTTTTCTCCATCCCTTTCCTTTTAATCTATATGTATCTTCATATTTAAAGTGGGTTGCTTGCAAACAGCATATAGCTAGGTTGTGTTTTGTAAGGCACTCTGACAATCTCTGTTTTTCAATTGGTGCATTTAGACCACTGACAGTCAAAGTGATTATTGATATAATTGGATTAGTATCTACCATAATCATTACTGTTTTCTGTTTGTTGCCTTTGTTCTTAGTTCCTATTTTTGTCCTCCACTCCTTTTTTGCCTTTTGTAGTTTTAATTAAGCATTTTTTTATCATTGCTTTTTCTCTTCTTTCTTAACGTATCAGTTATACTTTTTCTTTAAACTTTTTTTAGTGGTTGCCTAGAATTTGAAATATACATTTACAACTAACCCAAATCCACATTCAAATAACACTATACCACTTCACAGGTGAATAGCTTATAATAACAAAATAATCCTAATTCCTTTCTCCTGTCCCTCGTATCACTTCTATCATTCATTTCACTTACGTAGAAGCATATACAAGCATATATAAATATATATGTCATATACATAAGCATACATAACCAAATAAATTATTGCTATTATCACCTTTCACAAAGTGTTATTGCTTAGATTATTTAAGAATAGAAAAAACAGCTTTTATTTTATCTTCACTTATTTCTTCTTTGATGCTTTTCCTTTTTTTATATAGATCTGAGCTTCTGATCTACATTATTTTCCTTCTCTCTAAAGATCTTTTGTTTCTTGCAAGGCATGTCTACTGGCAACAAATTCCTTCAACTTTTGTTTGTCTAATAAAGTTTTTATTTCTCTTTCACTTTTGAATGATAATTTTGCAGGGTAAATAATTCTAGTTTGGTGGGTTTTTTTCTCTTTGCTTTTCAGTTTTCAAGGATTCTACTGATATATCCTTTAGCTCAGAAATTCATTACTCAGCCATGTCCAATTTACTAATGAGCCCATCAAAGACGTTCTTCATTTCTGTTACAGTGTTTTTTATCTCTAGCATTTCTTTTTGATTCTCTCTTAGGATTTCCATCTCTCTGCTTACACTGCCTATTTGTTCTTGCATGCTGTCTACTTCACCCATTAGAGTAGAGCTCTTAGTATTTTCATCATAGCTGTTTTAAATTCCCAGTCTGGCAATTTCAACATCCTTGACATATCTGGATCTGATGCTTGCTCTGTCTCTTCAAATTGTGTTTTATGCCTTATAACTTTATCTTGACAGCTGGGCATGGTGTACTGGGTAAAAGGAACTGCTGTTAAATAGGCCTTTAGTAATGTGATGGGGGTTTGGGGGAAGCATTCTATAGTCCTATGATTAGGTCTCAGTGTTTTAGTGAGCCTATGGTTCCAAACTATGAACTTCGCGAGTGTTTCTTGGTTTTTTTCTTCCCCACTAGGTGGGACAGGATGGCTAGAGTGGGCTAGAATTGGGTATTTCCTTCCCCGGGGTCAGTTAGGCTCTGATAATATCCGGGCAAGTTAGACTCTGGTTAACTAGTTTCCCCTGAGAGCAGGCCTTCTTAAGACAAACAGAATGCTCCAGTATATTTCAAAATGTTTCCTTTTCCCCTCTCAATGCTGTAGGCCCTCAGGGATTTCTCCCCGATATTTAGTATGGGAACCTGGCTGAGCTCCTAGAAGTAAATCTCACAATATGGGATTCCCCTATGTCTAGGGCCCCTTGGAGTTTTTAACTTTCAGAGTTGTCTGCACTGAGCATCCAGCAATTCATCAATTACAGTTCAGATTTTCCTACTCTGGCGCTAGTTCCTGGCTAGTTGCTGATCTTGAGTCTCTACTCCGGTAAACTGTGGCTCCTTGTATTTGCTTGTCTGTCTCTCCAATCTTGGGGGCAGCAGTTTGCCCTGTATCCTCCCCTCTTATGGATCCATGAAGAGTGATTGATTTTCAGTCTGTTCAGCTTTTTACTTGTTGTTAAGACCTAGTGGTGACTTCTAAGCTCTTTACAAGTGGAAGAAGAAATTTGATAATTTGCTATATATGCCTGAATAAGTGAAGAAATCTTTCTTCAACCTTTCTTTCATTCAGTAAATATTTACTGGGCACCTACAACTTGCCAGACAGGGTTCTAGGCACTGGCAATATAGCTGTGAACAAAACAAACTCCTGCCTTCATGGAACTTGCATTATAGTGGAATCAAAGTTTAACAGTTTAATAAGACTATATTTTGGTATTAAGTATTTGGTTTTAAATTTACAAGAACACAGGATGCTCTTTTGATCTTAAAATTAAGTTGTGTCTAATTTATTTATTTGTTCTATTATGACTTTGGTTTGGGTCCTCATTTTATTTTCTCAAGCATGCAACTTCTCGTTTCGTTTCGTCTATCATTTCACCTTTGAGCTCTTGTTCATTGACTACTGGTTCTTATTAAGTTGTTCTATAGAATGCAGCATTTATGAATTATTTTCTGTTCCCTCAGTTTATATTTTCATTTAGGTTGGACTCTATCCTTTTCATGGAATACATGATTTCCTGTTGTGCTATAGTATTTTTGCATTGTTGCCATGTCATTTTGTTTCACCTTGCTCATCCTCTGCTATCTCTTCTGAGATTATATTGTATATTCTATACTAGGATTTTCTGCTTCCGGTTGTGGTGGACAGTGGTACACCATTCCAGTGGGGGAAGCCCTTCAAGCTTTTGGATCATTTCTTGAATTGTAGCTCTGGAATCCTCCTTTCCATGAGAGAAGCAGTTTCATTGTTCATGTTCATTATCTCCTCTTTCTCTCCAGCAGTAGTTCCTGCTAATCATTGATCATAAGAAAAGTAGAAAAAATAAGGATACTTACTTATTTTGTTTCTAGATTTAGCAATATTGTGGAGAATTATATTTGGCCAATTCAGAAGTTTGCCCTCCAGGATTTGGAGTGAGGTAAGGAAAATAGCCCTACTACTCTTCTTTGCTACTCTCCATAATCTTTTTCACTCCTCAATAACCAGGTTTTGAAGTGTTTTACTTAGGTCAATGTTTTTTAAACTTGGATACAGCTATGGAGCTTTAAAAAATCCTGACATACAGTCTACACCCCAGACCAGTGAAATTAGAATCTCTGCAGAAGAAACCCAAATATTACTTTAAAAAGCTCCCAAGATGGTTTCAATGCTTGAGACCCAAGCTTGAGAACCACAGGCTTAAGTTATGCTCCTTTCCTTCTTTGGTGGCAGTAGGTGATTTTTTAAAAACTCCTTTGGCTCATTTTGTGATATGCTTCAGGAGAGAAATTCTATGGTAAAATTTTAATCTGCCATCTTCCTAATCACTTCTTAACAGGAAATTGAAAAGTTCTCAATAACTATGTGCTAACTGCTTATGTGTCTTTTTCACATATATGACATAGTCCTCTGAAATCCACTTCTGCCTTTCCCTCACACAATACTTAACTATTTATCATGGGGTAAAAAACACTTCCCATTTCATTCGTGTGTCACAGAACAATCTTCATTTTGAATAAAAATAATAGTACAAATGCTACAGTTATATCCAATATTAGGGAAATCACAAATTCACTTATTCAACAGACATTTGTGGGATCAGAAGTTATGATTCTTCTCTTCAACACCTCAAGTGTGTGTGTGTGTGTGTGTTTGTGTGTCTGCACACAAAAGTGTATGTTGGGAAAAAGAGAAATGACAGGACCTTGGGAGATGCATATATTAAACATGTGGTTAGGAAAAGAGGATCCAGTGAAGGTGACTCAGAGAATTCAGAGAAATAAGAGAGCAACTGGAATGTAAGCTTCAGGAAAGTAGAAAACATGTCTAAATTGTTCATTTTGTACCTCCACTACCTAAGATGGCACTAGCACAACTGGGTAACTGATATATATTTGTGAAATGGATGAACGAAAAAAGTAGAGTGTCATGGCTGCCAAGAGAAGAGTGGCAGGTCATATGCTACAGAGTCATCCCTGAATTGTTTATAGAAGCTTTGCATTTGATCATTGGGAAATCATGGAAGGGATGTCATATTTGCTAGAAGGGGAGGCAATGATAAAGGGGAGGCGGTTTCTATGGATTCCTTTCTCTAAAAGTTAGCAATGAAGAAAAAAAAAGTAACAGGGACAGCAGTAAGTAATAACTCAAGAAGGAAGCATGATGAAAGAAAGTTTTTAAAAAAATTGTAAAGACTTGAGTGTCAAGAGAAAGAAACCAATGGAGAGGAAGTGATTAAAGGGGCGTGTGCCCCATTCTCCCATCACCACTCCATTAAAATTCATTGCATACTCAGCAATGTTCTTATAGAATTGTATTAACATGTTAATAATATAGAGGCAGAAAAAGATTAAGCAGAGAGTAAGCTAGGCTTGTTTTTTCAAAAAAAAAAAACTGCAGAATTTATCAAAGATTTAATATACACATTTTATAACGTACAGTATCACATCAGCAGTATTTCCCATGAAACCCTTGAGTATGGAACCCATTTTTTTCAAGAACATCTTAAGGGACTAGTGTTGCATATAACATGCTTTGAAAATATGCTTTAAAGTAAAAATTTTTTCAGAATGTCTATATCTAACTTCTTTTTATTTGACATAAACAGTAGTAAAAAAAAATAAGCCTTTTTTGTTGTTTAATTATCAGTACCATTTTATGTTATTTTCTATTGTAAATATGCAACATTTGATTTTCATTTATAATTTAAACAGCATTTAAGGGAAAGGATTTAAGTCTCATACTTTTGAGAGTTAGAACTGGACTGGAATACTGTTCTACCACTAATTAGCCGAGAAATCTGAGTCTTACACAAGTTGCTGAACCTACTCATGGACTGAGCTCCCTGACTCTGCTGTATCAACACAGACAATAATCGACTGTGCAGCAGAGAGAGCAGTGAAATAGGAGTATAGTTAAAAGGGCTAATTTCCACAAATCTTTGGACAAGATTATAACATAAACACGTAGACAGAGCTAGAAAACACACAGTCAATTGAAATGCATAGGAAAACAAAGAGAAAAAAGAAAAGTAGAGAAGTGATTTGTGGGGGTGGAAGTGTCACAGATTGTGCTAACCCTTGAAGAACAGGCAAGAGCATGAGGCATGGAGTAGACAAGAAATGATGATTAGTTAATTAATTTGGTCTGGCTCACAGAGCAACCTAAACTTTGATGAAAAACAGACATTTCTCCTCCTTTTTGCTGTTTCCTATTAAAATATCAAGTGGCTTTGTAAAATACATTTTAAAAATGATTAAGCTTAGCCTCTGACCAGCAAGCAAGTTTTACCATGGACTAAGAGGAAGAATTTAGGGTCCTACCTAGTTTTATCTCACATGAAATGGATGCAACACAATTTCTGATGCTCCTCAGTCATAAGGAAGAAAAATAAGACAATATTATCAAATGTAGTGGTTAAGAGCACGGGTTTTGGTGTTCTAGGTTTGGACTAGTAGCCATATGATCTTTGAGAAGTAGCTTAATATCTCTGAGCACCAGGCTCTTCATTTGTATAGTGGACATAAAAGCACACACCATGAAGGTTGTTCTGGAGATTTAGATAGTGTGTAAAGCACTTAGCACAGTGTTTGATGACCAAATCCATATCTCCACATCTCTCAAAGTTAACTCTCAATGAATGGTAGCTATTATTAATAATATTATAATACTGTTGACGTCATAAGCGTATGGCCTTTGGACTCAATCAGATCTGGGTTCAAACCCTAACCCTCCCATCTTTTGGTTGTGTGACCATAGAAAGTTGCATAACTTTGATGAACTTCATCTTCATAGTTAAAATGAGTATAATACCTACATCTTTGGTGATGGTGAAGGTTAAATGAGATAATGTAAGGTATAGCTAACATACAGCAGGCACTCAACAGATGCCACTTCCCTTTTTACCACTTTCCCTAGAGAATAATGTCCAAATTTTTACCATAGAATCCAAGGTCCTTCATAGTCTAAGCCCTAGCTCTTTTTCCAGCCTGAGCTCCTAACATCATCCCTCTACACTCCCCTTCCTCCTTTCTTCCTCCTCTCCTCTCCCTAACTCCTCTGTCTCTCTCCTCATAAACTTTCACTCTTAGAACTGCGATTATGTTCTTTAAGGAAACAGTCCATTTTGAGATTCTAACCAAAGGATGAGAAAGAAAGCCCCACATCTGACCCTGATAATTAAGTAAAGCCAAAAGCTCTCATATCATGGCTTATAGCCACCTCAGAGAAGGCTTGATCTCTTGCAACGTAAGACACTGTCAACATTTGCTCTTCTTGAAAAACTTCATTACTTTGGCTTTAAAAACACACGCACACACACAAGGCATTTCTCATTCTTCTCTGGCCTCTTCTCTATCTCTCTTGCCAGCTTTTCATCTTCCATTACCTTACCTGTTAGTAGTTCCTCTGCACTAAGGACAGTGGTGACTATGACGACCATAGGGTTGTCTTAAGCATTAAATGTAATAACACAATTACAACTCAATTTTAGCTGATTGTTGCCTTGAAGAAATTGAGCCCAGGGTGGCCAATATTTTCTGATTTTCTTCAAGAGGACCTATGTTTCTATGTGAAATATCCTGATTTTTAAAGTTGCCAACAAGTTTTAAAAAAAGGTGTGTCTGTTGAAAAGTGTGTATGCCTGAATTCACTCTGTGGGCCATTAGTTTGCATCCTCTGTGCTAGGTTATTTGGATAGCTCTGCTAATGATTCTTGTGTGCCTCTTGGGGCTTACAAGGACCATACCTGTGGACTCACCTTGACTGTATGCCAAGTGCCTGGCACAGCGTCCAGCACATATCAGGCCCACAATAAATACACATTGAATGAATGAGTTGTACAGACATCTCCTTTTATAGTTAAATTTATTCACTGTTATTCAGTCTAATGGTTGGCAAAACATTTTGGTTTCATTCTTAGATTAGTTCCCATTAAAAGTCTGCTATTAGTGTTTCCCAGCTGTAAAACATCACTATTCTTAGTACTTTGCTTTACAGTTTGTTTCAAAATATTCTGGATGCATCCTGCTCATGTCAGACATGGTCACCACATTCCTTCAACTGTCTTGTCATCACTTTAGTTTTCTGGCATCACCCTTTCTACAACATAACATTCCCAGTACAGGAAAAAATGGTTTCAGTGTCTGAAGAATGATACGACTAGTCCAGGATTGTGTCTTTCCCATCAGAGCATCTTCCTTAAACTGTATAGCATAATAAAGATGGTTGTTCCTAATACTACATTCATTCAACAGTAAGTCACTGGAAAAAAATCAGTGCGAGTATACTTGTGTGCCTGGCACAAAGCAGAAAAGACAAATAAAATACAACCTTTAATTTCAAGTAGCTTACAGGCAAGTAAAACAGATGATAATAGTGTAATATGTGCTATACAGAGAAGGAAACATACAGGAGAGGCCATATAACAAGTGGTTAAGAACCACTGGTTCTGGAGCAGACTTCCCAGGTTCCAAGCTTGGCTTGACTACTTACCAGTTGTTTGAGCAAGTTATTTAACATCTTTGTGGCTTGGTTTTCACATTTGTAAAAGGAGGTATAAAGGAATCTACCTCATAGGATTATAAAGATTTAAGTGAATTAATATATGTAAAATGCTTAGGATAGTGTCTTGTATAAAGTCACCACGCAGTAAATGTTATCTGTTACCACTACAGAAGGTGCAGTTAATCCTATATGTGTGGTTGGTGTGTGAAGGTAGCTAGGGAAGGAGAAATAAAGTCAGGAAGATTTTCCTGAGATAATTAGTGATGGAAGTCCTGAAGATTTATTTCCTCAACAAATACTTATTGGGTATTTATTATGCACCGTGCATTAGATAATAAGCGTAAAGCAATAGGAGTTGGAAAATATAGAAGGAAAACTTCCTAGGCAGTGGGGGCAGCAGGTTCAAAGCCATGAAGATGTGAGAGGTCAAGGCGAGTTCTTAGAAGTGCAAATAGTTCAATGTGACAGAGAACAGGGTGTGAGTTGAAGATGGGCAGGAGATGAGAAGAGAAAGAAGTGGGGGCGAGGGTGTCAGATCGTAGGCAACCCTGTATATCATACTATGGCATTTGAAATTTATTCCACAGACACAAGGAACCAAAGAAGGTGGTAAGCAGGAGAGTGATATGATCAGACTTGTCTTCTTCAACCATTACTCTGTGATAATATTAATGTGAGCACACTCAATTTCCTTTAAGAAGTGAGACTTCCCTCAAAATTCCTTAAAGGAGAGGGGTAGGATGTTTTTCTAGGCAAATTGAAACTAATGGATCTTGAAATAAAAGCACTTACAAATTAAGAAGTGAAAATGAGTTTTCCATATGTGCAGTATAAATAATACCTTGATTTGGAGCATGAAGTATTCATCTCAAAAAGAAACACCGGATAATACATGGGGTTCTCTAAGTGAAATAACCAACTCTACCTGGGCCCTTCTGGATCTATCTCACATCCTTTTTGTGTCTCATTCATTCATTTAACCAACAAACATTTACGGTACCAGACTCTGCTCTAGGCACTTCGGATACAACAGTGAACAACAAACAACAAAAGAAAGATTCCTGCCCTCTGGAAGACAGAGTGATAGATAATAAACGTTAAACATGATAAGCAAATTACAGGAAATACTAAAAGGAGCTAAGTATTATTGAACTTTTAAAAAATGAAGCAGAGTAAGGAAAATTGGGATCATCCATTCATGATAGGAATCATAATGGCATAATTTCAACATGAAAGGAACTGCAAAGCCCTCTGCAGTGTAAAATTCACAATAAACTCTATAGTGGGTGCAGAGTCTTGTCACAGCACACAGGTCCAAGCAGCAGAAAGCACCCTAAAAAACTGTGCACATATATACATATATATGTATGTATACTATATGTAATATATGAATATATATTAGCATGATTTATACAATAGTAATAATATACATATTAGCATAATTTAAAAGCCTTTGTAAGCCTACTTTAAACAAAGTGATGTGGACATAAAGTGAGCTGGAACATTCTCTCCCTATTACTTCTACAATAAACAATTCGGGGTTTGGTGGTGGCGGTAGTGTGTGGGTGTGAGGGTGTGTGTATGTGTGTGTGTGTGTTTTGGACACCATCTCCTGCTTGGAACAGAGCTGGCCAGAGCCCTATTCTTCTACAACCTGTCCCGATAACAGCCCAACCCGGCAGGAACCTCGATCTTTTTTTTCTTACCACAAAAACAAACAAACCCCCTTCAACAATCTAGTATCATAGAGTGGCGTCCTTCATCACTAATCCGCCCTGTATGTAGTTCGGACTCCAAGGGAAGAATGCCACCTACCGAATCATCTGCACCAGTCAGCCAGTCCTGCAAAGTGCAGCAACACTCAACTCAACCCGGGTCGGCTCCAAATCCCCTCCCTCTGATTATTCTCTGGCCTTAGAAAAATTTGCCACTATTTGGGCTGACAGGAAGTTATGCTCTCAGCGCAGATATCTGATAAACACTTCCACATATTGTGCCTTCTCAATAGCTAAGCCAAAATTCAGAGTCCTCTCTCCGCCTGCATTTTCCTTAACTGCGCTTTCACGTTTGGAATGCCCCTGTGTTTGCAGCTCGCAGACAGCGGAAACCGCTCGTGCAAATGGTGCAGGGGCCACTGCCCCGCGGCTGCAGAAGCCACTCCGGGTAACGTTCGGGATTGCACAAGAGGTCTGGCAATGCCAGAGGCTTCCAAACGTGTACGGCCGCGGCACTCCGCGACACTCAACTCCATCCCGAGGCGTCTTGGGTGGGGGTGGGGCTGGAGTGGGGGGACCCCTCTGCAGTCCACTGAAAGCGAGGCAGGAATCCCTGCAACTCATCTGTGCAGGCGGAGGTGGCCACAGCTGCGCCGATGCCCGCGCTGCAGCGGCACCTTCACCCGCCGGCGCAGCGCGGGCAGGGGTGGGCTGGGGACGGTGGGCTGGGCGGCGGGAAAGCGCGTGGCCGTGCATTAGAGGCCCCCGTTCGTGACACAGACCGGTGAGCTCTTTCGGGCTGGACCCACTCGGCGCGGCGGACTGACAAGGTCAGTCGATCGCCTGTGCCCTAATATATATATATGGACAGACGCCGGGCCGCGGGCCGAGGCCGGGGCCGCAGCCGGGAGGGCCGCGGCCCAGGAAGGACGGCCGGGGGCGGGCCGGCGCGGAGGGGGCGGGCCCGGGGCGGAGCGGGCCGCGGCGCGGACGGGCGGCCGCTTTGCACTCGCCTCCAGCCCTCGGTGCCGTGCGCGGCGGCGGTCCATGGCCCCGACGGGAGGCGCGCCGCCCGCCCCCGGAGCCCCGCTCCCTGCCTGAGCGCGGCGGCCGCCTCGGCCCCGCGCGTCCTCGCCCCTCCGGCCGCCGTCCCGCGGACATGACCGCGTAGCCTCCTCCTGGGCTGGGATTTGCTCGCAAGTCTTCTTCATGGAAGCGATGTCCCCCCAGCAGGAGACTCTAGGGGGGCAGCCGGGGCGCTCCTCTTCCCTGACAGGAGTGTCTCGACTCGCGGGAGGCCCCGGCACCAAGAAGGTGAGGACGCTGAGCGGGACCCCGCCGCCGCCGCCCCCTACCAGTGCGTGCCCTCCGCGCCCGCCACCGCGGCGCGCGAGCCGGCCGCCTCGGGCATTTAACGCTCCAGCCTCCCGGCCCGCGGCGTGCGTCCCGGGACAATCCCGCCTTCCCCGCCCTCCCGCTCGGCGACGCCGCGGTCTTCCCAGTCACCCAGCACCCCCGGGCTCTTCGCCTCCCTAGTCTTAATCGCTCTTGGAGCGGACCCCACACCCTCCCCCGTAGTCGCCATCGGCAGCCGGCTCCTCCCTCAGTCGGGGCGCGCGGGCCCGGATTGGGGCATCGCCTTCGCCGGCCCCTCCGGGGGCTCGGCCCCTCGGTCCTCCCGAGGGCTCCCGGGTGCTCACCGCTCCTTGACGGGGTCAGCTCCGAGGTCGTCAGGGCCGGCGGCGTCCCCTCGGGCGCGGCACCCGCGCGGAGGAAGGTAGGCGGCCGGCTGCGGGGCTCGGACCCCTCACCTGGACGCGGCGGCGCGGCCGCTCCGTGGTCTGGGGTGGGGGGTCGGGGGGTTCCTGCGCCCCGCGCGGCGCTCCCGGAACGGCTCCGGGTCTCCGAGCTGGTGATGAGGCTTGTAGGTATGCTTGGGATGCTAACGGTCGACACTACGGGCACGTATGGAGGTTTGGTTCGGCCTAGAACCGGGCTGGGTGGGGCCGGTGGGCTGCAGTGGAGGGTCGCGAGGGCCAGGGGCCTTCGCCCTGAGCTGGTCCCCCGGCCCTCGGCTGCGCTGGAGAGGGGTTGGGGGGCCGGGGTGGGCGTGGGAGCGGCGGGTGTGTTGCCTGTCAAAGCCTGGAGGAGGGATGCGGGCACCAACTTGTAGCGCTCCGTTCCGATAAACACAGCCGGCGAGCGGCGTCCTGATTCCAATCGGTTCGGGTTTCTTCGGTCCCTTAGCAAGTGCACGTGGCCGCGAGCTGCCGGCCTCTGCTGTTCGGCTCTCTGAGGAATTGATTTGGGTGTTTCCAGCCATGTCTGCTCTCGCTCTTTCCCTGCTCCCGAGACCTTCTGCTATTTGGCCATTCTTGCTCTGTGTCCTGGTGGTGCCCTTCCAGCTTCTCTGGAAACAAATTGGGATTAGAGGGATCGCCTAACTCTTCTGTAAGGAATATTTTGAGGCGTTGCGTTTGTATCATTAGAGCCTGAAGAGGTTACGCAGGCTCCCTGTGGTCCCGATCTTACTGCCTTTCATGTCACTTCCCACATGGGTTGGCTACAGGTCAGTTGAAGAGAGGTGAGATCGGTGCGCCGAGTATAGAAGTGTATGTGAGCTCCCAAGGACCTTGACCGACCATGCCACGGAGCCATTTAGGAGCGTCCGTGAACTTGATGATGTATCAGCTGTAGTACCAGTCAGCCTTTGATGTATTGAGGCTGCGGTTTGTCCTTGTCGCTTTTGCCCTTCAGAGATGTAGGGATTGTGTGTGGGGGCGTGTGTGTGGCGGTGAATTTACCAGGTTAGCGCTACGTTTGGAAAGCTAAATGAATGTTCAGTAATTGACATAGATGTTAAAGCATTTTTTGTTCTTGTAAACGTAGGGAATTGGGAATAATCAAAGATTTATATTCCTGAACAGTTCTCTTTCTTTTTTACTAAGGATAATTAAGCATACTGGCAAAGGGAGAGAGCATTAGAGTAGCTTGGTCATTTATCAAGTAGTACTTGTCCAATAAATGAAAGGTTGCTTTGCATCTTAAGCCATTGTCCTGAACATGATGTCCTTCATTATAAACCATAATGAGTTGTCACCTTACCACCAGTCTTTTCCTTTTCCTTTTCTTAAAGGAAATAAATTTTGTCAATCTGATATTTCTACAGCTTTTTACTCCCTTTGGGGCTGGAGTGAGGTTGAAAGCTATTTTATTTTGCTTTTAATATTTTTTTCCCAGCAAAGTGCATCTCTTCTTATTTTAAATATTGGTAGGCATGTCTGTTTGATTTCAGACCTCCATGTTAGCAATAGAAAGTAATAATAATTTTTTAAAATTTCCAAAGTTTGGCTCATAGAATTATTGCCATTTATACTCTTATGGACCTCAGTCTTCATGTATCCCAAATACTCAGATTGATCTTTTTAATGTTTCATCTTGCCTTTTTGGTGCTTGGTAGTCTTAGTGAGTCATGAGACTTATTTCTTAAAAAAGTCTACTATGTGGTTGTAATGTTAATTACTAAGGCTTGGATCAATTTGTTTAAATTGCCAGTTACAATCAACATTTAAAAAAATGAAATAGAAAATATCAGCACATTAGTAAGGGTAAGGACTGTTTTGTATGACTTCTTTTTCCCTGTTTCATCTATGTATGCATGTTTTGGGTGGTGATATAAAATGTGTTTCTTACTGAATGGTCAGAATTTTTAAAGACAAGTTTATTGGCCAGGTCACTGTTAGGAATCAGTTCACTAGGCTTTTACTTCTAGTTCTCTTACTGTCTCAATGATACTGAGAAAATCACTTGCTTCAGTTTCCTCATCTGTAAAATGGAAATCAGAGATAATGCTGGAGAAGGTGCTTTGAAAAGCCTGTGGATGACAAGGTCCTCTTTTACTCTATGAAAATAAGGTGATCTTAAAGAATGGGACTTAAAGAACAAGCAAAACAATAGCATCTTTGAAGCTAGTCATCCTGAGAGCCTGTTAATCCAATGGTACTGCCATTGCCTAGAATATAGTTCATATTCCTAGAAACTACTCTCAAGGAGGCAGTTTTTACAGTGGGGTGAAATTTGGAGTGTGATGACCTGGGTTCAAGTCTCCATTGTGTTGGTACTAGCTTTCTGACCTAGGTAAGTTACTTAATCTCTTCACTTTCCTATTTGTAAAATGAAAATACCAATAGTACCTACCTCCTCAAGATTGTTGGGAAAATTAAATGTGAAATTGAGTGAATATTGACAAATAATAAGCACTCGATAAATGTTAGCTCTTATTGTTTGTAATTTCCCCCATATCTGTAATTCATGCTACTATATCTAAGTTGTTCCAACGAAAAATCTAGGACTCATTTTCAGCTCCTCTCATTTCTTCACTCTACAACAACCATCAGGAAGGCCAGTCGACTATCACCTCAAAACATATCTTGAATTTCTCCACTTCATCTACACTGCGACCACTGTGGTCCAAGCCAAAGCACAACCATCTCTCACTTGTACCTTTGCAGAAACGCCCTAACTTGTCTGATACCTTTCTTGCTCTTCCCTGACCCAGTCACCATTTAGCAGCACCAGAGTGATCTTTAAAAATGTAAATTGATCGTGTTGTGCACCTGCTTAAAATCCTGTCATGGCTTTCCATCATACTTAGAAAAAAATCTAGACTCCTTTTCTTAACCCTCTCTGCTTCTCCCACCTCATCTACCTTTTCCAGCTTGTGTATTCTCCAGCCACATGGGCCTTCTTTTTCACATGTCAAGTCATCAAATTTAATCCTATTCTGAGGCCTTGGTGTTGCTATTCCCTCTGCTTCTGCCAAAGGTCTTTGCAGTGTTGACTCTTTCATATTGTTCAGATCTTGGGTCTTCCCAGAGGCCTGTCCCAACTACCTAAGTGTAAGTTGCACTTCAATCACGCTCCTGCGCCTACTGTTTTATTTCCATCTTGGCATTCATGCTTGCCTGATATTTTCTTATTTCCTTCCTTGTTATGTTACCTGAATCCCTCACCAGATTTTGAAACCCATGAGAATAGGGACCTTATCTGTATTGCTCAAGGTTGCCTCCCCAGTGCCTAGGACAGTGCTGTACTCAGTAAATATTAGTTGCATTATGGACAGCAGCGAACAGGACAGATGTGGCCCCTGTGTTCAAAGTTGACGATTTAGGGCAGGGTCAGCAAACCTTTTCTGAAAGGGCCAGATAGTAAATCATTTAGGTTTGTAGACCATAAGGTCTCTGTTGCAGCTACCCGCTCTGCCACTGTAGCACTAAAGCAGCCATAGACAGTATGTAAATTAACGGGCATAGCTGTGCTCCCGTAAAGCCTTATTTAGGTGGGTCCTTGGTGTATAGTTTGCTGACCCCTGGTCTAGAGCATCACTGTTGACTAGAACTTTCTGCTCTTGATCTACAATGTCTAATTCAATAGCCACTAGGTATGTGTGGCTATTGAGCACTTGAAATGTGGCTGGTACAACTCAGGAACTAAAAATTTTTAACAGCTGCATTGAGGTATAATTGACATACAATAAACTGTACATATTTAAAGTATATAAATTGATGTTTTGACGTTTGTATACACCTGTGAAACCATCACCACAATCAAGACAATGACCATATTTATCATCCTCCAAAATGTCCTCATGTCCCTTTCTAGTCCCTTTGTTCCCTCACTATTCCTAGGCAGCCACTGGTCTGCTTTCTACCACTATAGATTAATTTACATTTTCAAGAATTTTATATAAATGGACTCATACTATTATTCTTTTTTGTCCAGCTTCTTTAATTCAATATAATTATTTTGAGATTTACCCATGTGTTTGCACGTATCAGTAGTTAATTTCATTGCTGAGTAGTATTCCCTCTTGTGGGTAAACCACAGTTTGTTTACCTGTTCACCTATTAGTGGGTATTTGGGTTGTTTCCTGGTTTTGGCAATTACAAATAAAGCTGCTGTGAACATTCGTGTACAAGTCTTTGCATGGACTTATGCTTTCACTTCTTTTGGGTAAATACTTAGATGTTGAATGGCTGGGTCATATTTTAGGTGTATATTTAACTTTTTAAAAAACTGTCAAATTGTTTTTTCAAAGTGGTTTTACATTCCCACCAGTAGCGTATAAGAGTCCAGTTTCCCCACACCGTCACCAACACTATCTGTTTTTTTGATTATAGCCATCCTAGAGGGTATAAAGTGGTATCTCGTTGTAGTTTTGATTTGCATTTCCCTAATGACTAATGATGTTGAGCACCTTTTCATGTGCTTGCTTGTCATCCATATGTTATCTTTAGTGATGTGGCTATTCAAATATTTTGCCCAGTTTTAGTTGGGTTGTTAGTTTTCTTATTACTGAGTTTTTGTATATTATGGTTTCAAGTCCTTTATCACATATGTGATTTAGAAATGTTTTCTCCCATTCTGTGGCTTTACATTTTATTTTTTTAAGAGTGTCTTTCAAAGAACAGTGTTCTTAATTTTGATGAAATATGATTTGTCATTTTTTTCTTTAATTTTACTTAATTATAATTTATTTAAATTTAAATTGCCACATGTGTCTAATGGGTACTGTATGGGCCAGCACAGGCTGAGAGGAAGAGACAAAAACAATAATCATAACCAAAAAATGGTGATTACTGTTATGGAAAAAACAAACATGACACTGATTTAGACAAACATAGATGTGGAGCTAGACCACTCTGGTGTTAGGGTGTCACGAAGGGCCTCTTTTAAGTGATGCTTATTTCTTTTATGGGTGAAAAAGAAGATTCTATAAAAATATTCCAACAAGTGGGAGCAATTATTAAAGGTCCTGAGGTAGGAGAGAGCATGATGTGTTTGAGGAGCTAGTTTGTAGATGCTGTATAAGAAGCCACTCTCTTTGTTTTGTAGCCACGTTTATTATTTTAACCTCGAGCAGAATTACCTAGCTGGTTCATTTAGGTTTATTTGCTAATCAGATGATTTAAGTATTTCCAAAAATCAAAAATTTTCCATCACTGAGGCTCTTTGGAAGAATATACAATAGATTTGTACAGTAATTTCTAAAATTGTGGTTCTAAAGTATAATAGCAGCATATAGATAATGTTTCTGGATAATGCACTCTGAACAGAATTCTGGATAATTCATCCTTGAGGATATACATGCTTGGACAGAAATGAAATGAAATGGAAGCACATGTGAGAATAATTTCAGTAAGGGATGATTTGTGTCATACTCAAGCACCTTGACCCTTTGGTGTCACGTACTAATTGAAAACTCTTTAAATAAGATGAGTATTGGGATAGGGAAGAGAGACCTACAGGCACAGAAAGTCAGTCAAAGCAAAAGAATTTTAAAATAGCTCCAACATGTTAAAATGTGGCAGCTGCTGTTGTACACTTCATTCTGTCTTTTCTTTCTGCTTCTCTGGGTCCAAATCTGTTTAGAGCAGCTCATGGTAAAACACCCCCGAGAGCTGATTTTGGCCATGTGTGTGTCTTTTTCTGGGGTTTGAATGAAACATCTTGGTGAGTAAGCTTTCTTTGTACTCTTGAATACTGAGAAAAATATTATGTCCATGGTTAAACCAGTATCCTCCTGAGTCCTCTTCTGGTGTTATTCACAAAGTGAATTGCATAAAATCAGGTACGTGAGATTGTTTTGGCTGAGAGGAGTCTGGAATGATCAAAAACTGAATTAGATTGATCAGAGGTGGCCTCTGTTTATGACTGGTGTGACCTCTGAACTTCTGACTGTACTTTGTTTCTTTGACTGTGAAATGGGGTAATAATCCATATCCTGTATCTCTCACAAGGTTATTTTTTATGGATGAAAAGAAGAAAGTATAGGAAACACTTTTGAAAAAAGTGCAGAAGCCATTAGTATCTTTTACCAGGTTAAAGTCAGTATAAAGCAATAAAGAGAGCTTTATTTCTTTGAATTTAATACAAGAACATTTACATGGAGATGAGTGAATGCTATCTGTCTTATCTAGCTTGGGCTGCCATAACAAAATACCATAAACTGGGTGGCTTAAACAGCAGACATTTATTTCTTAGAGTTCTGGAGGCTGTGACTTCCCATAATCTGGGTGCCAGCCAATTTAGTTCCTAGTGAGAACCGTCTTCTTGGCTTGTGGTTGGCCATCTTCTTGCTGTGTCCTCACATGGGACAGAGAGAGTGAGAGCAGAAGGGAGAGAGGGAGAGAGAAAGAGGGAGAGGCGGAGGAGGGGGGAGAGGAAGGAAGATGGAACTAGATATCTCTGGTCTCCTTTCTTTTGGAAAATTTTAAACAGCTTTATTGAGATATAGTTCACATATCATATAATTCACCTATTTTAAGTTGGCAATTCAATGGTTTTTTAGTATGTTCATAAGCATGTGTAATCATCACCACAGTCAATTTTAGAACATTTTCATCACCCCCTAAAAAAATCCTGCAGCCTTTAGTTATCCCCCATCCCTCATTTCCTTTTCCCTAGCCCTAGGCAGTTGTTAATCTGCCTTCTGTCTCTGTAGATTTGTGTTCTGGATATTTCATATCAATGAAATAATACAATATGTGGGTTTTTTTCACAGGCTCCTTTCATTTATCATAATGTTTTCAAGGCTCATCAATGTTATAACATGGATCAGCATTTCATTCCTTTTTATAACCAAATAATATTCCATTGTATGGATATATCACATTTTGTTTATCCATTTATCAGTTGATGGACATTAGTGTTGTTTCTACCTTGCAGGGGTTTTTTAAAGTGTTATTGAGATATAACATTATGTTAGTTTTAGGTGTACAACATAGGGATTCAATATTTATAAACGTTATCAAATGATCATCACAATAAGCTTAATTACCATCTGCTCTGCTATCAAGTTGTTACAATATTATTGACTATATTCCCTATGCTGTATATTATATCCCCATGACTTATTTATTTTATAACTGGAAGTTTGTATCTCTTCCTCCCCTTCACCTATTTCACCCAACCCCTACCCCACTCCCCTTGGACAGCCACCAGTTTGTTCTCTGTATCTACGAGTTTGGTCTCTTCTTACAAGGTACTAATCTCATCATAGTGGCTCCACTCTCATGACTTCATCTAAACCTAATCATCTCCCAAAGACCCCACCTCCTAATACCATCACACTGGGGGGTTATGGGCTTCAACATATGAATCTAGGGGGGACACAGACATTCAGTCCATAACACTGTCCTTCAAAAGAGTCACCCTTGAAGATTATAAATATCAAATATTGTAAGGTAGAAACTTGAGCAAAAAAATAAGAGTTTACTATTTGTGATGAATGGCATAATAAAGGAAATTTTAGAAACCTCTTTAATTGAATGCCTGACTCTGTGTAGTATGCATCAGTTGTATGAGGTGGGCATTGTTAACTTGCTCTTACAGAAGAACAAACTGAGCCTGCCAAGGCAGCATGGAGTGAGAGCTGGAGTTTGAACCCAGATTTTCCACCTGTTTCTCTTTCCAACTAGACAGCAGATGCATTTGTTATTATTTCTGACATAAGATGTAGGAAAGAGTAGATTTGAATTATGTATCACCTGCTGAGAAAAGCACATTTGAGATGTTTTTCTCCTGAGAGAGAATTTCACTGCTTGGGGAGCAGAGTCTGTACCTTCTCCGTCTACCATTGAATGTTATGTTCACTGCTGCCATTAGGTAACAGTGAGGTAAATGTGTTAGTCAGGGTTCTCCAGAGAAGCAGACCAATAGAAGTCTCATGGTCTGCCATCTGCAAGCTAGAGATCCAGGAAAGCCAGTGCTGTCATTCACCACTATCTTTTGCTGAGGACAGGAGAAGATGAGATGAGACGTCCCGGCTCAACAGTGAGACAGAAAGGGGCAAATTACTCCTTCCTCCACTTTTTGTTTGCTAAAGGCCCTCAAGAGATTGAGCGATGCCCACTCACTTTTGGGAGGGCGTCTGCTTTACTGAGTCCAACATTCAAATGCTAATCTCCTCCTGAAATACCCTCACAGACACACCTAGAAATAATGTTTAGTCTGGGCACCCTGTGGCCAGTCAGGTTGACCCATAAAATTAACCATCACAGTAAATATTGACTAATAGCGACAATCAGTGACACAATCATTGGTCTAATTACTTTGGAAATTTGTGAATTTTGTGCCTTGGTGTCTGTCATTTTCAGATGTTTTATATAAAGCACTTGTATTTCAGGAGCTCTTCAGCCAGGCCTGCTTTCCATGCTGCCTTGCTTGCTGTTGGAAAGCCTGGCATATCCTCCAAACTCATAGACTATATTTCAGTCGTGTGTGGGTGCACTGAATCCTATGCCTCAAATGATCCCACTGTGGAAAATCATGTGTGTGGGAACCCCAGTTGAAACTCTCTCAATTCAATAAACATTTTATATCATGAATCTTGAGTGTAGGAAAAAACTGTTGCTTCCATAGTTATTTTTACTTAAAATGTGAACACAGTAGTGCATTTTAACATAGTAAAGAAAAATTACTTTTCTGTGACTCTAACATTGATATGTTAGAACATAATAAATTATGTTTTTAATAAAATGAAAGGGCAGTCTTTCATTTTTACACATTTGTGTCAAATGTAATTATTGATTTTGAAGATTGAGTCCTCCAAGTTAAAATACAGAGTTGTAACTTACAGACTGAAAATTCACAAGTCACAGACACCCGCAGTTGTTGCTTTTGGTTCTGAAGTGAAGATTTCGTGAAGAATTTATTACTCTCTGTGATTTTTAACATTCTCCCCAGTCACGATTTGATGAAAGATCTGCAGGACGAAAAGTGGAATGTGTTCAATAGACTGGGAGAAGTAACTGATGGTACCCAGCAGAAAGTGACACCTTCAACTTCAATAATTCGGGTGTCTGAATGCTTTCACAGTTTTTATCCTGCCATCCAGGACTTGGTAGCTGTTCTTTTCAAAGTAAAGACATCTTGTGCCTTATAGGACCACGTACAACTTAAAATATGTGATTATAAAGCTTGCCTTCCTAGAAGGTATCAGTCGCTGAAAATATACTAGATTTCAATTTAAAGTACCACTAAAACATAATATAAACTATAAAATGTCACAAAAATAAATAGGTATATGTTATCAAGATTATATGTGTGTGTGTGTATACACACCTTTATGTACATACACTCGTATACAGAGTCCTTTGAGGAGATATATGTACATTTTATTATTGTGATTTGACAGAGTTTTGTGACTCATTCCCTTCATGTCTCCAGAGCACTTGGCGAAAACCTCAGTTATGGACTGAATGTTTGTGTCCCCCTCAAGCTCATATGTTGGAGCCCTAACCCTCAGTATGATAGTATTTGGAGGTGGGGGCCTTTTCGAGATAACTAGGTTAGGTGAAGTTGTGAGAGCTCTGAATGCCTGTGGTGGGATAATGTCCTAGTAAAGGACCAGAGAGCTTGCACTCTCTCTCTGTCCTCTGTATGAGAATATAGCAAGAAGGCAGCCATCTACAAACCAGGAAGAGGGCCCTCACCAGGAACCCAGTGCTGGCACCCTGACCTTGCACTTTTCAGCCTCCAGAACTGTGAGAAATAAATGCCTGTAGTTTAAGCCCCTAGTCTGTGTTATTTTGTCACCGCAGCCTGAGCTGACTGACTGCATCTGAAATAAACTTTGATTGAGGGGAACGTCCGCTCTCCTGTTCTTTCTGTTGGGATCTCAGGTGTTCTGGATCGCAGGGCCTCTGCAGGTCCTATGTGTGCAGAGAGCCTGCAGGGGGAATGCTCAGTTTGGTATTGGCAACTGCAGCAGTTTTCTGAAGCAACCTTGGATGGGAGTGATGTTTAGCTTTTGTTTACTTGCGGAAGACTCAGGCACGATGTGGGAGGCTGGAAAGGGAGCAAAGGAAACTGCCTTCTGTCAGCCCCCAATAACGGGGCTTGTAGGCAACACAGCCCAGTTTATTTTATAATTTTGTTTCAGTCTGATTTTCTTTATCTAGGACACATTTAGATTAGAAACATCCAACCGCCAGCAGAAATAGTCCTAGCTGAGCAGCCTTGACCTAATTTTGACAGACAGCTGTCACATGGCACAACTGAAAGGTAAAACCTATTTCTGGATGTCTGGTCACTTACACGTGGACTCTGAAAATGGAATGTATGCATGCCCACATCAGCTCATGTTTCAAAGATCTGGAAAACCCAGCTGCTCTGTGGCCTTTTGCTTTCCCCATTTACCTGGCTCCTAATGTACGCTTAGGAGAGTGTCGCTATTTCCTCTTCTACCCCTGCATTCACCCTCTTGAACCTCAGCTTCTATAGTAGCCAGTACTGGGTTACACCACATGTGAATCTGGATAGACCTGGGCCTGTTTTTTGTTCTCATTTGATACACTCTGTTTTACCATTATAGCTTTTGGACTTGATCACCATACTCCTCCTCTCTGCAGGAGGAAAGTGAGAGGTTGCTGTAAGGCAGAGCTTCCCAACCCTTACAGATATGTCTGATACAGTCAGCCCCTTAGCCTTCAGGCAGGTGGATGGGTACTGGGGGTCAGAGAGCCCCTTTATGTGTCATAGTGTGCCACGGATGTACAAATAATATCACTTTGTCTGGGCCGTGATGTGAAAAGCATGGTGAAGCCCAGCCCTGTAAGGGATTATTAGGGAGGGAGCATTGCTGATTGACCATGCTTACTCCAGAGTGCTGCTGAAAGGGAATCCTGACCGGAGGTGGATACTGGTGGCTTTGCCAAAGAAGAGAGTCCAGCCAACTTGAAGGCCCATAGTGATAATCCAGAAGCCTGCATGGGTGGGGTGAAGGCAGAGGAACAAAGAGTAATGTACAAGGGGAATCCTGTTCTCATGTTTATTTATGTATGGTACTTACACAGTCTAAAGCCTTACTCTATATGTCACACTGTCATGGTGCTTTCCATGTCAGAGGACTTTCACATAGATAATCTTATTCGATTCTTTGCGGTAGGTTGGACAGTTATGTCATTTTACGGAGAGGGCTCTGAGAAGTTAAATGGAAGAACCAGGGTCCAAAATTTAGGTCCAGTGTCTCCCAGCCTAGTGCCCATTCTTCTACATTACACAGATTGTCATGTTTATTGTTTTATGTCAAAGTGATTGTCTCACAGAAAGAGGCAAGATAGCCAGAAGTAAAAATATTTCTTTCTTAACCTCAGAAAAGAACGTATACCCCTTTACAGTGGTTTGTGCTGTGATGACATTTGTTTTATTAAATGCTCGGACTGATTCTGGAAGGGATGATTATGAGTAAACAGAAGATCATACTCATCATAGGCCAAACTGACAGTAGCGGGAAGCTTTAGCTCACCCAGTGGTCAAACCTGTTGAGATAATAGGGCCTAGAAGCAAGGTACAAGGTTAAAAATAATTTCCCTGCAGAGCCAGTGTCTTTGAGGTATGTCTCCACAAACAAATGCTGCAGGCGTGTAGGGAAGGCAAGAAGGAAATCATTGATTGTTCGCTAAATTGTGCAGACTAACCACCGAAGGATTAATAGTCAAATTTGAATAAGCTGATTTGTAAATTTGATTTTTTTTTTGTAGCCCTGAAACTTTAGAGTTCTTTAAAAGCTTTCCTCAAAGCCCTTATTTTAGTCCTATGCTGATTTTAAATGTTTGAAAGTAACTAGCACATTTGACTTAAATTCAACTGAAATACTTGAATTTTTTTTCTTCATAAAGTAGCTGGAACAAAACAAAGTATGAAAAATTGCAGTTCTCCTGACGTAAATCTTTCATCCTGTTCCTTTCTGTTGATAGGCTTTCTTTTCCTTTAATCTCTGTGAGAACTAAGAATGACCAGATTGAGTGATTTAGAGGTTCCAAAAATAGTACTGTATCTCTTGGTTGACGTGAAGTTAAAGTTACAGTGAGAGACCTCAGATAGGTTTTTGTGTAAACAGTGTTTTCTGAGTTGTTGAAAATAAAAGAACAAACCTTTTTTTCTTCAGTTACCTGTTTACAACTTCATTTTCCATCATAGGCACACTTGTCTTACCACCTTAAACTCTCAGATATGGGCAGTGTTAGTGCATTGACTTAACACACAGCTATTGAGAATTTACTGTGTGAAAACACTGAGCAAGGCACTGCAGGGGTCGGGGAGGAGTGGTCGGCAGCCACAATAGGAATTCAGCTCGCTGAGGAATGGAGAGCCACTCAAACATTTCGGCAAAGACGTGGTGGACACAAAGCAAATAAATAATTTCCACTTTCATGTATCACACTTCAGATGATTGCTATATGAAGAAAATTATAGTTTCTGCCTGTGAACTAGTTTTCTGGGAGGAGCTCAGTGGTTTAGTAGTTTGGTGGTTAACTTTTCTTTTTCTTTTTAACAGCTTTATTGAGGTATAATTCACATGCCATACAATTCATCCACTTAAAGTGTACAATTTCAGTGGTTTTTAGTATATTTACAGAATTGTACATCCGTCACCACAGTCAATTTTAGAACATTTTCATTATCCCAAAAAGAAACACTGCACCCCTTAGCTATCACATCCCAATTCCCTTATCGCCTCAAATGCCAGGAAAACACTAACGTACTTTAAGTTTCTATAGATTTGTTTATTCTGGATATTTCATATAAATGGAATCATATAGTATGTGGTCGTTTGGGACCGACTTCTTTTGATTAGTATTATGTTTTGAAGATTCATCCATGTTGTTGCACGTATCAGTACTTCTTTTATTGCCAAGTAATATTCTATTTTAGGCATATACCACATTGTGTTTATTCATTCGTCAGTTGATGGACATTGGGATTGTTTCCACTTTAACTGTTATGAATAATGCTGCTGTGAGCATTCATGTACATGTTTTTATGTGGACATATGTCTTCATTTCTCTTGTGTATGTACCTAAAAGGAATTGCAGGATCATATGGGAACTATGTTTAGCCGTTTGCAGAACTTCCAAACTGTTCTCCAAAGTGACAGCACCATTTTACATTCCCACCAGCGGTGTATAAGAGTCCAATTTATCCACATCCTCACCAACACTTATTACCTGTCTTTTTTATTATGGCCATCCTGATGAGTATAAAGTGGGATTTCGTGGTTTTGATTTGCATTTCACTGGTGGCTATTGATGTTGAGCATCTTTTCATCTGCTTATCGGCCGTTTGTATATCTTCTTTGGAGAATTGTCTATTCAGATCCTTTGCCCATTTTTAAATAGGCTTGTTTGTCTTTATTGAATTGTAATAATTCTTCATATAGTCTAGATGCAAATCCCTTATCAAATATGTGATTTGCAAAATTTTCTCACATTCTGTGGATTTTCTTTTCACTTTCTTAATAGTGTCTTTGGAAGCACAGAAGTTTTTGATCTTGACACTGTCCAATTTATGTTTTTTTTCTTTTGTTGCATATACTTTGGTATCATATATAAGAAACCATTGCCTAATCCAAGGTCATAAATATTTCTGCCTTTGTTTTTTCCTAAAGTTTTTAAAGTTTCAGCTCTTAGTTTTAGATCTTTGATCCATTTTTGACTTAATTTTTGTATATGGTGTGAGATAGGAGTCCAAATTCATTCTTTTGCCTGTGGATGTTCAGTTGTCTCAGCACCATTTGTTGGCAAGTAATTAACTTTTATCGCAGACAGATGTTTACCATGTAGCTCAAAGTGGTAAATGTCAACACTACGTCAAAAGACGCAGTTTGCAGTGTACGAGGATGACTCTTACCTTCCAGGTCCATAGCAAATGCTTACATTGCCTTAATGACAGCGTTCCAGCAGAGCCCCTTTAAGGTTTGTTTGTTTTTCTGTATGTGTGTTTTATTCACATAAAAGCTTCATTTGTTGAGTATGTAGTTTGTGCCAGGCATTGTCCCAGGCTTTGGGAAGGCAGAGATAGGCCTGCTACAGAGTAGAATTTCAGTAAGTAATTGTTGGGGGGTGGGAGAAAGTTTGGAAAGAAGACATGGTCCCTCCTCTCTAGAAAAGGGGCAGAAAGATAAATAATATTATATGAAATGCTGTAACAGAGGCATAATATGTGAAGCAAGCTAGGAACAGAGAATTGAATATAGAGTTAATCCAACTGATTAAAAAAGGGTTGAAGTGGAAAGCACCTTGCAGATTAGCTGGCAGTGTTGCTACCGTTTTGTGTTATTATTGAAATATAAAAGGAAAATGAATTATAGTCATTTGGTTCTCATCTTCAATTATGACTTCTGTTCATTTACTCTTTGGCAGAATAGGTTTTTTGCCTCTAATACTGAATATAGCTGCAGAGGAGACAGCTTAGAAAATCAAAGATCTAATTTCTGTCTAGTGTTGGTATTATACTTCACTAATAAATGGTTGTTAGTAAAAAGACAGTAGTTTTTAAAATTTAATCACTGTTTATTCCCTTTTACAGCTTCATCCAAGCTCCACCTCTTCTTTCCCATTTGGGGGTGGAGGAGTAAATAAATGCCACTTCATGTTCGGTTTTTAGCTCATATAAAATTCTGGTTTAGTTTCCCGGCCTGCTTAAGACTAGGTAAATGGTACAATTTCAAGAAAATCATTCCTGAAAGATTAATGGAACTGATTTTTTGGCCTAATATGTACCTTATCAATTTAGAAAAAAGATTACCTTTTTAAAAATATTCAGTTTCAGAATGGCATCCAATATTTATGAGGTCATCTAGATATTAAGCACTTGCATATTCTGAAAAATCACACTATGGATTGTGATTTTTTTAAATCTACCTTCTGTTTCCTGTGAGGCACAGAATCGTAGTTTTCCCTGTCACTGAACAACTGTGAAATTTGTTGGTGCTGGTATAAACATCGCCTCAACCTGTCATGACAAGTCTGTGCTGTTATACATTTGTAAAGGAGCAATACTCTCATTCTGTTTCCGTGTGTTGTATTTCACACAGTTGTTATAAACAAAAACAAAAACCAAGTCTTTATTGCCCGAGAAAAAGACTATTTGGTAATAACTGTAATAAGTGAATTTGTTTTGAAGTCACCATTGGCCCTTTGTTTTGCTACGCTTTTGAGCTAAAGAAAGAGATCTGTGTATTTTGAATGAATTAATACCTAAATCTATTTATTAAGCCCCGTTATATTGGCTACTTTAATACTTTTTATTACCTAGAAGAGAAATTAGTCCTGTGAATCCTAAATGCATGGTGTCTTTAATGTTTATTTTCTTGCATATCCAGGGTGAATCTTTGGTGGACGTTTAACATGAGAATATCAGAAATAGAAAGGACCTAAGAAACTATGTAGTCCACATTTCCTCATTTTGTAGATAAGGAAATGGAGGCCCAAAGCAGTGACTGAATTGCCTTGGGTTGCACATCTTATTGGTGGTAGAGTCTCAGTACAAACAATGGGACATCGAATGAAAATACTGTTCTGCCTGTACTTTGATTGCGTTCTCTTGAATATGAGTCCACTAGATGAGGTGGATACACTCTGCATTTAACTCACCATACATCTGGCAATTTTATAACTAAGAAAACAGTCTAATTACTATTTATACAAATGGTCCTCTACATTAGGTCCCCATGAAAGACTCCTACTTTAAAAGTGCCTTTACGGAAAAAGTTTGTCACCCTTCTTTGATTATCTATTCTGATGTTCAAAACCATCACTCTCAGAAAGATTTCCTTATATCAGAAAGTTTCAAATTTGGGGTCCATATTTCCCTAAGGAATCCATGTTATGCGGGTTTCTGATGTCCACAACCTGAGATCGACCTGAATTCTCAGTCTCCAGTTTAGCTGCATTTCTTTTTGCCTTATCTTGCTTGGAAGACATTTGCTGTCCTCTGTATTAGAACTCTGCATTAACTTGGGATTATTACTGTTTCCAAATGAAGAATTTCCAATCATTTTAGCTTTTCTCATAGGCCCTTTCCTCTCTCCATATTTTAAATCATTTTCATGACTGTGTTTTGAACCCTTTCCAAATTCTTTTTAAACCTGAAAGCCAAGGAGCTCAGAATTAGAAAGCATATATTAATGAAGATCTAGTTTAGGAGCTTGGATCTGCTGACGATAAAGTGGGTTATCAGAATCACTGGGGTTGGGAGGGATTACAGACTTCTGCGAATCTGAAGAAAACTGTGGGCTTTCTCCGGAAGGAAGGCACCAAATACATATCATGTAAAAAGCTTTAGGACAATTTAACCTGCTCTGAAACTGATTCATGGTAGATGATTCTTGATTGAGAAGTGTGACATTCTGTATTTCTTACCCATTTGTTCCCTGTCCTGTATTACTGTTTTGTATAATTGTTTCAGTTGCTGTTGGAGCTATGCTAAGGAGATTTGGGCGTGTAGTTTCTACATGTGAGCCAAAAGATTAATAGGGGGAGCAGCAACACTGAGGTCATGGCACTGGTGACAACAATAATTTGGGAGAGATCCCTGGGGGCACAGTGAAGTTGGGGAATGAGAATTATGCCAAAGAAATCCACGATCCCCTTCTCACTGGATGATTCTTCTCTGTTCCTGTGCTAGGATCCAAGTTTGATTTTACTAGCTAAGAAGCAGTTCCTTTATGAATCATGTAATGAGCTACTGACACTAAGCCAGATAGTTTTATGTGGTTCCTATTAGAGCAGCATCCAGTTCCCAAGCACGGCTGGCCTAGGCCCGCAGGCAGTGGGTGAGAACTATGGCCAGGATAGGGTGAGAGGGTAGATGGGGAAGAATGGCTCTGGTCATACAGCCAGAACTTGACTCAAGGCTGTTTGTGACTATATTGCCAATTTTACTCATCGGTAGCCAGTGGCAGGCCCTCTGACTCTGTCTACAGGTGTTAAATATATAAGATTGAATTTAGAGAGTAATCATCTGGATAATTCAAATTGAATAAAATCTCATTTACCACAAATTTTAAGTCCTCTGAAGCAGAGTACCTGAATTATCCAGTTAATCCTATATTTATATACCACTTAAAAAAGAAAAAAGTTCTCTTTTGTTTTTTTTTAAGTTACAGCAAAAAAATCTATTTGGAAGAAGGCATTCTGAAATGTGTAAATATTTAAATTTAAAGGTCTCTTAAATGTGTAAGAGGGGCCGCCTCATGGCCGAGTGGTTAAGTTCATGTGCTCCACTTCAGCGGCCCAGGATTTCACCAGTTCGGATGCTGGGTGCAGACATGGCACTGCTCATCGGGCCATGCTGAGGCGGCATCCCACATGCCACAACTAGAAGGACCCACAACTAGAATATGCAACTATATATGAGGGGATTTGGGGAGAAAAAGCAGGGAAAAAAAAAAAGACTGGCAACAGTTGTTAGCTCAGGTACCAATCTTAAAAAAAAAAAGTGTAAGAATTTAGTTTCCATCTTTTGCCTTAATTGTTTTTTCCTCCCTTTACTAGATCTCTTCAAATTCTGTCTTTCCGTAAAGCCCAGTTTGGGGCCTACCCTGCCTATGAAGTAGAGATAGTAGCACCTACTCCGATGACATTTTGGAGTATAAATGAGATAATCCAGTCCTGCTGTTAGCATAGGGCCTGGCACATAATATGCAATACATCTGTCCACTACAATTGATGCTAATGGTTATGATGATGCTTTTCCCGATACTTTGGTCAACGGTTAACCTCCTTCTTCTCTGACCGTAAAAAATACTTACTGCCTATACCACTTTTTGACAGTTTCTCTCCTAGTTTAGATGTTATTATTTTATCTCCGTAACAAGATTGCAAACTCCTTGATAGGCAGGGATGAGCAATGCAAAACTTGCTGAATTGAATCGAAAATTAGCATTTACTTGCTTTACAAGCCACGTGGTCTTCATTTTGATGTTTTTTCTCAACAGAAGATGAAAACACTAGCAGAAAGGAGGAGGAGTGCTCCGTCTCTTATCCTGGATAAAGCCCTGCAAAAACGGCCTAGTACCAAGTAAGTGAAAAGCTTTGTATTACGCATTTGGTGTGTGCTACGTTTTTTTAATGTGTGGGGTGGTTTGTTTTTTTTATCAGCACCCGAATTCTCTGTTTAGTAATAGAAAATAGGACTTCTGTTCTGAGGTTGTTGAGTAAGGCCTGTTCTTCTTATGTGAATCATAAAGCCGTTGAGAGCTGGTACCTGTAATCAGTTGCTTTAAAACTGATTCAAAACTGAATCGAACACCACATAGTACACACACGTGCAGATTCCACATATCATTAAAGCTTATTTATAGAAATAATTAGAAGTCAGAATACTAAAAGATGAGCTATTTTAAGCACCATGCATGTTTGGGTATGCACAAACCTCTGCTTATTTTTTTTCATAAGGTGATGCCTGTGCAAGAGTATAAGGCAAGTTTTTACCAATTTTAGATATGAAGAAAGACAGTCAGATTAGGATTATTAAAAAATGGAATGTTGATTTCCTTTAGGCATTATTGGTCAAATTAATTAGTGAATTAATTAGTGAAATCTGAAGTGGAAAGACAAGCTAAATATCTATTGAAATGACCATTTCACCTATTAAGGCTAAATACTATTTCAATGAACATTTTAAGAAAGTCTTTCAAAATGTGTAGAAATTGAATGGATATTCATCATTAATTTATTCACTAATTTTTAAATGGCATTTTAACTCAGAGGAGCTTTTATGGTCAAAGGAATCCTGTGATGATTTTCCTCTATCTGTGAATCCTTTTTTGTAAAGTGAAGTCCTGATCACTTTTACTTAAAGTGAGTGTATATCTGATATTTCTATGAATCACATGCTCATTTAACATAAAATCTCTATGAAGGCAAGACATTTTTTTCAGTGCCGAAAAGAAATTATATAGCCAAATCCCAATTAGTGAAACTTTCAGAATACTTAGGTCACTCACTCTCTTCTTAGGACTTAACAAGTTCTCAGATTCAGGCGGCTCCCCCAACAGCCCCCGAAAAGACACATGCTTTAGTCATTGAGTTGAGCAGGAAATGTAAATTACTTTTAATAGATGCCTAATCAAAATTTAATTAGAAAGATATTCTTCTGCCAAATAAATAATATCGTAATACATTTCAATGCCATATGTAAATGACTTTGGGGTTTTTTTTTTATTATTACTTTTTTGGTGAGGAAGATTGACCCTGAGCTAACATCTATTGCCAATCTTCCTCTTTTTGCTTGAGGAAGATTGTTGCTGGGCTAACATCTGTGCCATCTTCCCCTATTTTGTATGTGGGATGCTGCCACAGCATGGCTTGATAAGTGGTGTGTAGGTCTGTGCTGGGGATCCAAATCTGCAAACCCTGGGCCACTAAAAGGGAGTGCACGAACTTAACCACTATGCTACCAGGCCAACCCAACTTTTGGATTTTTTGTTTGGATAAAAGAGAATAGTTATATCTTCACGATTTGACCTTTATTACCTAGAAACTCAGGAGAAAGTATTTTTAGGTGAGGTAGAAAGAGGAGGCCGAATTATCAGTACAACTGTCTTTAATTCTAATATATATGTAAAAATAGCTTTATTCCTACTTTTTTAAAAAGAGATAAACAGTGTTAGGTAAAATGTCTTATTGGAAGCTTCTGGGATGGATGTGTACTAGGCTTTTCAATTAAAAGTAGCCCTTATAGGGGCTGGCCCCGTGGCCAAGTGGTTAAGTTCGCGCGCTCGGCTGCAGGCAGCCCAGTGTTTCGTTGGTTCGAATCCTGGGCGTGGACATGGCACTGCTCATCAAACCATGCTGAGGCAGCGTCCCACATGCCACAACTAGAAGGAGCCACAACGAAGAATATGCAACTATGTACCGGGGGGCTTCGGGGAGAAAAAGGAAAAAATAAAATCTTTAAAAAAAAAAAGAAAAAGACTCTCGGGAGAGTATTTAAAAAAAAAAAAAAAAAAAAGTAGCCCTTATATCAGAGAAACTTTAACCTGAGATCAGGGGTCAGTAGTGGCCCCCCTAATCCAGGATGAGAATCTGTAACAGTATACATGTAGCTACTGAAAGTTTGTACGGGCAAGTGGTTCTCAGCAGGGTGGTACTAACCTCTAGGGGGCATTTTAGAATTTTGTGGAGAATTTGAGTTTGTCTCAGTGATTTGGTGGTCAGTGGCTAGAGATGCTAGACATCAAGTAATGCACATGACATCCTACGTAACAAAGAATTGTGTGGTTCCTGCATGGCTTTTGAATGTTCAGTGTATGGCATTATTTGTGAAAGGAAAAAAAACCCACTTTATATAACTATCTATGCCTGTAACTTAACTCTATTTTATATATAAATATGAAGTATTTTTATCTAGTTTTAATAAACACTAAATTTTCAAGCAATGTAGCTACCTTCCATATCAAGAGATAATTGTACTTTGTATTGTTTGGAACCATTTCACAAAATAGTTTGGCTTTACTTCATTTTCCTGTCCTTGTTGCATGGAATGGTTTCTTACCATCCTACTTCTCTTAAATTTAAATATATTAATTGTAAGTAGGTGTAAGCATCTGACTACTTCATTTCCTTTTAGTATAGTTGTGCCTGAGCATATACCTATTGAAATATATAATTTATTATTAATTACTTTCATTTTATGTTTCTTTATATTTCTGTTAGGATATTTTATTGATAGTTTTGAAAATCTGTTAAATATCTGAATTTTATTTCAGGATAGAAAAGGAGGAATTGAGGTAAATATATATGCATAGACTTTTTTTTTTTTGCTGAGGAAGATTACCCCTGAGCTAACATCTGTCATCAGTCTTCCTGTTCTTTTTGCTTGAGGAAGATTACCCCTGAGCTAACATCTGTGCCAGTCTTCCTCCACTTTATATGTGGGTCACTGCCACAGCATGGCTGGCAAGTGGTGTAGGTTCATGCCTGGGATCCAAACCCACTAACCTGGACTGCCAAAGTGGAGCACAATGAAGTTAACCACCATGCCACAGGGCTGGCCCCTGCATACACTTTTATATAGCAAACGGGCATGGGGTCTGATAGGACTGAGAACGACTGATACAGATGAAGCATCAGGTTAGGGAAAATGCTCACACTTAACCTGACTTACTGGGATTGTTTTGAGTTAGAGAACTAATATGATAATGTACAACCATGTCCCTCTCCATTTCTGCCTTCCCATCACCTCTGCAATAATTGGTGCCTACGTTAGAGCCAGTTCCCCAAATTTCTCCCTCAGAAATAGTGAAATATGATAGGTTTTCTGTCAAAATAACCACAGGATAAACAAGTTTATTTAAGTTGTATATGTTTCAAAGTTCAGTTTATTTCCTATGAGTTTCTCTAGGTCAGTAATCTGAGTGTATATTGCTGAGGAACAGGACCTTCATCTTAGTTATAGAAATAATGCTTTGACTCTGTAGTGTTGGCTGGTTAATGTGTACAAAAACAAAAGCTGTTGGGTGTTGAATGTGTACAGAATATTTGTAAGTAATGTCATCTCAGGATTGGAAAGAACCTAAAGGTCATCTAGTCTGGTGGTTTCCAAACCTTTCGAAGTCACTATCCTCCGGTGGGACCCAGGCATCTGCATATTTTTGAAAAACGCTTCATTGTTGATTCTGATAGGCTCTTGGTGGAGAACCACTATGGCAACAAAAGATTTCTTTTTTAAAATAACACTTTTGAAAAATGAATACCAAATTTTAAGAAAGTACAGAATTATAATATGTATTTCTTATAAAACAAATAATGTGGATGTTATAAAACAAAAAGCAAAGTCCCCATTTCATCCCCAGGGGTAACCACTATTAATCATTTGTATGCCCTTCTAAACCCTTGTCTATGCAAATGTGATTACAATTATTTGCTTTCCCTAATGTTTAAATTCTTACTTTAACATAGATAGATTAGTTCTTTCCATTTTGAAGTCTTGCAGGTTCTTTTTGAAATTAGAGATCAAATCCTCTTGTAACAACCATTCAAGAGAGTCTTAGAATTTTGTCCATCTTTATATATTGTATGTTCCTGAAAAGTTATATAAATCAGATTTTTATTAATTATTTATGAACTTGGTATTTAAAGAAATCCTGTAGTGAATTGTTTTATAAAGTGAATCACTTCTTTTTCCAAAGTTGTTAAAAATAACTCAAATTTTCATAATTAGAATTTTGCTTTTCTATCACTCATACCCAGGAAGCATGAAAAATTTAGAAAGTTCAAGCTGATTGCACACCTATTTCAAGTCGAACTTTATACGACAAAATTCTGGTACCTGAAAAGAATCTTTACTATCTCTTTATGTGTAATATGAGAACTAACCTGTAAAAGATTCTTGTACACTGTGGGTGCAGACAGCAAAGAAATAGTGTGTTTTATTTACTAGCATTTCATATTTCTTGAATTACAGCAATATTTGATTTTAGATTTGCAGTAGAACCTTACTATTTCTACTGTTGTCCCCTAGATAAGATGTTACTTCGTAATTAATGACTTTCAGATGATAAAGCTTTTGTTCAAAGTTTAGCAGACATCCATAGGGGATTTCAAAGAATCCTTTCATTAACAGCTGTTGCTGAATTTTCACTGAATTTAATGAACAAGAGCTAAGTTTAAAAGAGGAGGGAAGAGTGAACTGGGTTTGTGTGTTGTCAAACATAGTTTTATCTCCAGTGTTCTTTTATCAATCCATACATACATAAGTACATAAGGAGAGGCAGTTTAGAGAGTGAAACATTTTTTTGCGTGTGTAGACACCATTCAGATCAGCTGTAGGTGATTTCTCTAAGTAATTATTATATTACGGCTGCACTCCACTGTTCTTACTCTCATACACAATAGTGTTCAGTTCTGTGTTTAAGGACGACTTCACCTCATGTAATTGTCATCCTCCTGGTAAGCCTCCGGGCACCTATTTTAGAGGGCTTAGTTTCCTTAAAAGTAAAATGAGAGTGTTGAACTTGTTATCTATTAAAACCCTTCTACCAGTTCTCTGGCTATATAGTTATGATTTGTTGAAATTCAACAAATCAAAAGACTTCCCTACTCATATTCTGAATTCTAATCATTCTTAATTACTTGCAGTTTCCTAAACACACTATGCTCTCTAGCACTGGCTCAATTGTCACTTCCTTCAGGAACTTCTCCACCCTTTCATAGATGACATTCATGTTCCTATAGCACCTTGTGTATCTTTCAACCAAACACCCAGCCCACGGCATTGGCATCACCATTTATGTCAAACATGACACTGTTTAATGTCTCTGCCATTTATTAATAAAATGATGCCTTGTACATACCTGGTATTCAATTATTACTTGTTGGATGACTTAGTGAATGAGCAAGTTACTCCATTTCCAAACCAAAATAGGAATTTAATAAGTTGGCACAGTAAGTTTCTGACTTTCCTCTCCTCCTGTTAGTTGCCAGTACATAAGAGACTTTCCTTGTTCATTAGTACCATTTGTGAAATTCTGGCCAGGGAAAAAGGAAGATTCCTTTTAAAAAATGATTCTGAGTTATTGTTAGGAAGTTATTTCATGCAGCAAAATACCACAGGAACTCATGTATGTTGTCTGGAAATACCACATATATTGGCATTCTTGTGGTATTTCTTTGTTGTTTACTGAGGGATAAATTCAAGTCATGCAAACTTTCTCTCCTTCTGGGAATTTCTGTTCGTTTGTTTTGATATGGTATTCAGCCCACCTTGTAGAACTTACACAAAAATATACACAGATTGTTTTAAGTTACAATCTGTTAGCATTTTTAAGTTGGTATTCACCTGTCTATCTCCATCCTCCCCTCCAAATTAATGTATTGTGTGTATGCTGTTTGCAGGACTTTGTGCTAGATACTTTACATATATTACCTTTTACATCTCTGCTTACTGCTTTTGGGAGGAGAAAAAGATGATGCTAGGGAAGCATTGTGGTATGGCAGAAAGTGCTTGGGCTGTGGCCGCATTCAAATGCTGGCTCTCCATCCTGATTTCCTGTTTGACTTTGGATAACTTACCTAATCTCCGAGTCTCAGTTTTTTCCTCTGTAAAATATGAATCTAATGCTTGCGTCATAGAATATAAAACGTAAAAATGCTTAGAAGATTGACTTAGTTATTATTGATCGCCTCTTTCTTTCCCTTAGATATATTTCATTTTCAAGCTTTAAACCTCCTGACTCATCCAGCAGAGTCAACTTTATTAATGAAAAGCACCTACTTTGTCATTACAGCATAGTAGCAAATCATTGAGCTTGGCTCATTATATAGTGGAATTGAGTCAAAGGTTTGCCCTGGGTCACACAGTTGATTATAGCATCAGAGACAGGACTGGAAACCCAGGTCTCTGGTCTTGATGGAATATTGTTTGCATTATACAAACAAAAGGAGTATGATATAGTGCCTGAGAGCATGGATTCTGGAGCCAAATTACTAGGTTTAAATCCTGATACTGCCCCTTACTAGCTGTGTGATCTTGGGTAAGTTTTTAAACCAGGAATAATAACAAAACCTACCTCATAAGGTTGTAAGGAAAACTAAATGGGTCTTATACATATAAAGTTCTTAATGAAGTCTCTAGCATGTAATCAGTGCTATATGTATGAAGGCTATTTATTATTATTACTAGTAGTAGTAGCAGTAGTAATAACAGAAGTAGAAGTACACGTTATCCTGCTGGAGAGACTCTTTGAGGAAATAGGAAATAAAAAAGATGAAAGATACAGTCTGGAATCCAGCTAATATAACTATATATATAACTAAATATAATAACTCTAATATTAAATTCATTTTAGAGAAACAGTTATATTTCTAGATCTGGCCTGAAGCAAGATTAGCTCAGAACATTGTGAATTTATTCTTGGTAGACCGTGACAACTCTTGCAGTCCCCCTAGACAGAAGTCCCAAGTATGCCTAGAACCATTCTGCAAAATAAAGGCTTGAGACACGGAGGATTGACCTTGTTTTTTCAGCCGCTTGAGATGAAGAGGCTCTAGGAGATTCATGTGTGCCAAATCTATGAATCAAGGTTAGGCATATAGAGATTTGGCTGGTTTGGGGTAAGGATGTGAGGGGGAGAGAGCCAAATCAGAAGACTTTGGAGAAGCAGGAAAGCAGCTGTTTGCTAATTGGCTTCTGCTTCCTTTTGGTCAGTTCACTCCTGTTGTGCATGAGCACATGCACACACACACACACACACACACATATATACATATACGCAGTCACTCATGCTAACATTGTCCTACTCAGACTGCCTCCCATTGTGTTCTACAAATTCCTCATTATTCCATTTCCTTTTTTCTGTATGTTAGCATCACAATTTTAATATTAGTCTAAAATGGATGGTAATTTACAGTATTTTCAAATGCAAGGAGTACATTTATATTCTAGAGTAGTTTGCTGAGGGTTGTGGTCAAATGTGCTTTCATTACAGAATGAAAAACCACCTCTACCTATGATAGTTTGGTGTGGACTTTCTAGATATGGTCATTGGAATGAACTGAATGACCTCATAAAGGCCACTCTCATGGTGTGACTCTAAGATAGTTGTGGTAACAGTTTGATATAATTTAAAGGAAAAGTCCATTTGAAAGAGAAGTTACTAGACTTTCATTTGGAATTCTATAAACCTTCTGTACTTAGATACATACAGTTTCTTGGTACAAGACTTTTAAATAAAATTTTGAATTTTAGAAAATCTTTTTAAGACCTTTTAAAATCACAATAAACTATACTGACATCTTATCTTAGAAAAAAAATCTGCCAAACACTCTTCATTGTGCCACCTTGCATTACCTGCCAGTTGGTTCTCCATAAGGCCTATTCCTACAGTTTTAGACAATATGTTCTGAGGTTTTAATTGAGAGGCCCATGGATGATTCAAGGTACGTGATGAGAAAAACACAATGTAATACATGAAGATTGCCAGCAGTCTGCAAGATCCCTTCTTTCCTTGCGAGGAACATTTTCCAAAGTTGTAAAATTCAGATGTAAAGGAAAGAGACAGCAATTGCTTTATAAGGTGGCAGAGTTGGCAAATTTTTACCAAAATGGAATTCATTGCTTTGTCAAGCAAAAGGCTTCCCAGGCCCACATACCACTTTATTCTTTTCAAGCTAGTTTTCATAATCTCTAAAAATGATCAAATACATCTGTTCCTGGTGTAGTATGCTGTTTTCCCTTGTGAGATTCTGGGAGGAAATCTTTAAAGGATTATATTAAGGCTCTCCACATTCTAGTGAGCTTTGACAGGGTCAAATTAATTTATTTTTGCACTTGCAGAACAGTACATCCGTTTAATTTCTTCATTCCAACCATAGCCTAATTTGCTAATTGATAATTGATTCAATTTTATCTTTCATTTTGGCACCAGGAAAGCACTACCTCGCTAGCAAATGTGTGTTCCCTCTTCCTCACCCGCCTCCACTGAGTTAGCAGGCTGTCCCAAGACATCTTTACTATCTTGGGTTAGATACTCCCTTCTCCTGTACAGCTGGAAAGCTGGGATTTCTCAAAGGAGCTTTGGAATTTCAAGATCAACTTTCCTTCAGGACCCTGAGAAAAGGACATATGAAGGAAGAAGAATCGCTACTGTTACTGAGAAGCTTCATACTATTGTGTTAAGAAACTGCAGACTCTGGAGCCATTCTTCCTGGGTTTGAATCTGGCCCTTCTTCTTACCAGGTGTGAGAACTTTGGCAAGTCCCTTAAGCTCTTCAGGCCTCGCTTTCCCCATCTGTAAAATGGGGATAACTTGACAGGAGATTAAAAGAGTTAATATTATAATGTATCTGGCACATTGTGTTATATAAGTTTTCATTAAAATTATTAAAGATAATTCTCATACTGCCCTGTCACATGATGTCTAATTTTCTTAGTGTTCCAAGTTTAGGTCTTGTTTTCTCACCTTAACTATCTGCTTTTTGAGTGAAGGGACCGTGTTTTCTACTTTTCAAATCTGCACGTTCAGTGTTGCGTATAGAACAGATACTCTGTAATATTAGCTGAGTTGAATGAGTGATTCCTGTCTTGCCCTGGCTAAGTAGGTCACCTCTCAGTTGGAGTAGAAAGAAGGGGAAGAGTCCACTGCTGCCTGAGAAAGTAAGACAGCCAGTGTTGAAAAACCACTCAAAGAAATGTCAGTTCTGGAGTGACCGGCTGTTTAATGTATATTGATTTAATGCTTACGTGTTTAACATGTCATCTGTATTGTGAGTCACTGCCATTGATTCTCTGATGCTGAGTTCCTGGTATAATGAGAAGACACAGAAAGTGGATTCTCGTCCCTGCTCTATCACTGTATGATTCTGATAAAGTAACTAACCTTTCTGCAACTAGGACTCGTTCCCCAAGTGTCAATGCTAGGGAGGAGGCGGAGGGTGAAGGTCGCTAAGTCCTTTACTTCCTCCACCAGCCCCAACTGTTACAATTTTGTGTTTCTTTCTGCTAACTGTAACTCAGTCACAAGGAGAATGGAAAATGGTTTGAACAGACCTTGCAAACCCTTTTATCACAACTCTTAAAATGTCTCCGAGAGTGTGTCTGTCACGCTACTGAGGAACAAGTACCTCCTTTATCCCCTTGCAGTGCAAAGGTCAAGCGTGTGGCATCTTTGGTCTGTTTATTGTCATAATGTCACTTTGGTAGGCAGCCTCAGAAATGGCCCCAGTGGTTCCTGCCTCCTGCTATTCACGCCTTTGTCTAATCCTGTCCCACACTGTATCAGAATTTATCTGTGTAATCAATAGGATATGGCAAAAATATGGTGTGTCACTTCCAAGATTAGGTTATAAAAGACCAAGCTTCTGTCTCAGTTGCTCACACTCTCTTTGTCTCTCTGATCACCTGCTCTGGAGGAAGCCATGTCCTGAGCAGCTCCATGGAGAGGCCTATAAGGGGAAGAATGAAGCCTTCAGCCAGAAGCCACATGAGTGAGCTTGGACCTGGATCTTCCAACCCTAGTCAAGTCTTCAGAGATTGTAGTCTCAGCTTGACTACAACCTGCTAAGAGACCTAAGTCAGACCCACCCAGCTAAGCCGCTCCCTGGTTCCTGACCCTTAGAAACTGGGTGAGGTAATAAATGTTTATTGTTTTAAGCTGCTGTGTTTTGGGGTAATTAGTTACGCAGCAGTAGATAACCAATACAGCCATCTTTAAGTTATGAAACTAGCTTTCTAGAATGTTTCTCCTATGCACCTTTTATGTGTTATTGTAGCTAGAAGTGAAAAGACGGAAATAGATGCTGTTCCCATTTATAAATGAAAATGCTCATTCCTCATATCATGTAATTTGTTGGAAAATGGGCCAGGTGACATTCATTCGTTCTTTCTTTAATCTTTATTGAGATACAGTTCATACCATTAAATTTACTTGTTTAGTGTACAATTCAGTAGTTTTTAGTATATTCACAGAGTTGTGCAGCCATCACCACAATCTTAAAACATTTTCATCCCTCCATAGCCATTAGCTGTCATTCCTCATTGTCTCCCATGTCCTTTCTTGCCCTATCTCCAGCTCTAGGCAACTACTGATCTCTTTTCTGTCTCTATAGCTTTTCCTCTTCTGGACGTTTCATATAAACGCAGTCATGCACTATGTGGTCTTTGATGACTGGCTTGTTTCAGTTAGCACGTTTTCAAGATTCATCAATGTTGTGGCTTGTATCAGTACTTCATTACTCTAATTGTCAAATAATATTCCATCATATGGATAAATATACCACATTTTGTTTATTTGCTCATCAGTTGATGGTCATTTGGGTTATTTCCACCTTTTAGCTATAATGAGGAATGTTGCTGTGAACAGTCATGTACAAGTTTTTGGGTGGATGTATGTTTCATTTCTGTAGGATACATACTTAGGAGTGGAATTGTTGGGTCATATGGGAACCATGTTTAGCTTTTTGAGGAACTGCCAAACTGTTTTCCAAGATATCTGCACCATACTGCGTTCCCACCAGCAGTATCTGAACATTCTCATTTCTTGACATCCTTACCAACCCTTGTTACTTTCCATCTTTTTTACTATAGCCATATTAGTGAGTGTGAAGAGATGTCTTCTCATGGTTTTCATTTTCATTTCCCTTATAATGTTGAGCATCTTTTCATATGTTTGTTTGCCATTTGTGTATCTTTCTTGGGAATTTTCTATTTAAAACTTAGAGCATTTTTATTTGGATTATTTGTCTTTCTATTTGGGTATTCTATTCCTTCTTGAGTCAATCTGGTAATTTGTTTCTTTTAAGGAATATGTCCATTTTATCCCAAGTCCATTAAGTTGGTGGTCGATTTAATCACCACAAAGTTATGCATAATATTCTTTTATGTTTTAATCTCTGTAAGAACTGTAATGATATTCCTTTTTTCATTCTTGATATTAGTAATTTGCAAATTCTTTTTTGTCAAAGTCAGTCTAGCTAGAGGTGCATCAATTTTTTTTATCTTTTCAAAGGACTAGCTTTTGATTTTGTTGCTTTTCTTTGTTGTTTGTTCACTTCCTATTTCATTGATTTTTTTTCTTTGCTGAGGAAGATTTCACCCTAAGCTAACATCTAAGGCAAATCTTCTTGGTTTTTTTTGTTTGTTTTTTTTTTGCTGAGGAAGATTTGCCCTGAGCTAACATCTGTTGCCAATCTCTCTCTTTCTGTATGTGAGCCACCATCACAGTATGGCCACTAACAAGTAGTATAGGTGGCCAGGAACCAAACCCAGGCCACCAAAGCAGAGCATGCTAAACCCAACCACTAGGCAACTGGGGCTGGCCCTGATTGTTTTTAGAAGATTTATTGGAGTATAATTATGTGCAATAAAGTACCCATAGTCGAAGTGTGCAGTTTGTTAAGTTTTATACATTATGCACCCATGAAACTATCACTACAATCAAGATAATGAACATTTCCATGACCTCCAAAAGTTCCTTCATGTGCCTTTGTAATCTATTTTTTCTTGTTCCCCTAACAGCCTTTCCTCAGGCAATCAGTGATCTACCTGATGTCACTATAGGTTAGTTTGCATTTCTGAGAAGTTTATATAAATACCATGTTACTTTTTATTGCTGAGTAGTATTGCACTGTGTGAGTATACCACAATTTGTTTATCCTTTTTACCTGCTGGTAGGAGTTTTTCCAGTTTTGTGATTAAAAGTAAAGCTGCTTTGTACATTTATGTACAAGTATTTGTGTGTACTTTTATTTCCTTTATATTTCTCTGTAATTACCAAGAAGTAGATTGGCTGGGTTGTATGGTAGATGTATTAAGAAACTGCCAAATTGTTTTCCAAAGTGGTTGTACCGTTTTATATTCCCACTAGCAGTGTATGAAAGTTCCAGTTGTTCCATATCTTCACCAACATTTAGTATGGTCAGTGTTTTTAATTTTAGTCATTCCTGTATTTGTCATATCTTTTTGTGGTTTTAATTTCTATTTCTCTGATTGCTGATGAAGTTGCACATCTTTTCACGGGCTTATTTGGCATCCATATATCATCTTTGGTAAAGTGTCAGTTCAGATCAAGAGATCTGAATTCATTTTTTATTTGGTTGTTTGTCTCATTGTTGAGTTTTAACTATTCTTTATAAATTCCAGATTGTGCCGCCCAGTATGGCAGCCGCTAACCACTGGCAATTTAAATTTAAATTAATTAAAATTAAATACTATAAATTCAGCTCTCTAGTCACACTAGCTGCATTTCCAGTGCTCACTTAGTCATATATGAATAGTGAATATCTATTGGACAGTGCAGATATAAAATATTTCCATAATCAGAGAATTCTGTTTGCAGTGCAGTTCCAGATATAAGTCCTTTGTTGAGCATATGTTTTGTGAATATTTTCTCCTAATAGGTAGCTTCCCTTTTCATTCTAATAACAGTTGTTTCAGAGAGCCAAATTTTAAATTTTGATGAAATCTATCATTTTTTTCTTTTACATTTTTGTGCATTCTGTGTTCTGTTAAAAGATTTGTTTTCTAGACCCAAGGTTGAAATTTCCTTCTATGTATTATTTTAAATTTTTTATAGTTTCAGATTTTACATTTAGGACTAAGATTCATTTTGAATTAATTTTTGTATATCATATGAGATCAGGTTGATGTTCATTTTTATTGAATATAGCCATCCAGTTGTTCCAGCACAGTTTTTGAAAAGATTATCCTTTCCCCATTTGTCTTTGCACCTTTATCAAAATGATCATTTGGCTTGTAAATGTGTGTCTACTTCTGGACTCTCTTTTGTTCTTCATGCTAGTATCAACACTGTCTGGATAACTGTGGCTTTAAAATATGTTTTTAAATCAGGTTGTGTGAATCCTTCAACTTTGTTCTTATTTCTCAAAATTGTTTTGATATTAGGTCCTATAAGTTTCCATATAAATTTTTTAATCAACTTGACGGTTTCTATAAGAATGCTGCTGGGGATTTTATTGATGGTTGAATTTCGTTGATAGCAATGTGGGTAAAATCAACATTTTAGCAATATTGAGTCTTCCCATCCATGGACACGGTATCTCTTAACATTTATTTCAGTCTGCTTTTATTTCTATCAGAAATACTTTATAGTTTTCAGTGTCTTGCACATATTTTGTCAAATTTATCCCTAGGTATTTTATATTGTTTGATGCTATCATGATTGGTACAGTTTTTAAATTTCAACTTCTAGTAGTTCATTTCTAGTATATAGAAAAAATATATGTTTATTTATATGATTGTAACCAGCAACTTTATTAACTTCACTACTTCTACTTCTAGTAGCATTTTTTGGTAGCTTCATTAGGATTTTCTACATAAACCATCATATCCTCTCACTCAGTGCCCCTTATATTAATGAGGTTTCTCCACTTTGGCTATTGGGAACTTGAACGATTTCCACCCCATGAGTTCAGGATATTGTCCTACCTGCTTTTTTCTGGTGGTTATTTCGCCAACCTCGAAGTGTGTGTTTCGAAATGTGTGTCGTTTCCTGACACACACACGTTGACCAGTTCTCAGATGAAAGCTTGGGTGGAACCCTTTGCGCATCTCTGAGCTCTGTCTCTGGACAGCTCTTTCCCCATTGGTACTCTGCTTGTGAATTCTCCCCGCTCTGGCCTCCTCGAATTCTCTCACCTCTCTCTCTTCAATCTGAGCCCTGTTTGGCTCCCTCTTCCCTGCACTATGGAGTGGAATTTCTCTCTAGGCATCAATTTGAGACACTCTTAGGGCTTACCTCATGTTTCCCTTCTCTTAGGGATCACTGTTTTGTGCTCCTGTTGTCCAGTGTCTGAAATGGTTGTTTCATATTTTTTTTTCTTTTTCTTATTTTCTTTTAGTAGTTTAAGTTATTTGAGCATGGTTGGGATTAGAAATCTGTATTTTAATGACTTTTGCTCATATCTTTATTTCTTCCTCCCTTTCACTTATTTTGGATCTTATTTGTTCTTTTCCTAACGTCTTAAAATGGAACTTGGATTACTGATTTTAAACCATTCTTCATTTATAAAATGAGGTATTTTTTCTATGCTTTAGTTGCATACTACAAATTTGGATATGTTGTGTTTTCATTCTCAATTCAAAATGTTTTCTAATTTCCATGTGATTTCTTCTTATACACGTGGTTATTGTTTTGTGTTGTTTAATTTCCAAGTATTTCAGGACTTTCCTGATGTCTTTCTGTTGTTGATTCCTCATTTAGTTCTGTTGTAATTGGAAAACATCCTCTGTATGATTTCTGCAAATTACCTACTAGGATTTTGATTGGTATTGCACTGAATCTGTTGATCAGTTAGAGTAGAATTGATATCTTAACAATATTGAGTCTTCCAACACATGAACGAGATATATTTCTCCGTTTATTTAGATCTTCTTTAATATCTATCACCAGTGTTTTATAGTTTTCAGTGTACCGATATTTTACTTATTTTGTCATATTTACCCCTAAGTATTTCATATTTTAATGCTATTTGTAAACTATATTTTTTATTTCTTTTTTCAAGTGTTTGTTGCCTGTGTGTAGAAATACAATTGATTTTTGTACATTGTACTTTATCTATCCTGCAACCTTGCCAAATTCACTTAGTAGTTTTTTGTTGGTTCTGTTGAATTTTGTACATGGCCTATCATGTTGTCTGTGAGCAAGGATAGTTTTACTTCTTCCTTCCAATCTGGATGCCGTTTATTTCCTTTTCTTGCCTGTTTTCTCTGGCCGAAACCTGCAGTACAGTGTTGAAGAGAACTGGTGATGGTGGACATCTTTGTCTTATTCCTGATATTAGGAGGAAAGAGGGAGTGACTTCTATTCCAAGATTGCTGACTTTTCATCATGAATGAGTGTTGAATTTTGTCAAATGCTTTTTTGCCATCTATTGATACGATCATATGATTTTTTTTGTTTTTAATTTGTTAATATGTGAATTATATTGATTGATTTTAGAATGTTGAAGCAACTCTGCATTCTTAGGATAAACCCCACTTGGTCATGGTATATTATGCTTTTCATATGTTGTTGAATTCAAGTTGCTGAAGAGTATTTTATTTATTTTATTTTATTTTATTTGAGTATTTTATTTATTACTAGAATTTTTGCATCTGTGTTCCTGAGGGATACTGGTCTGTAGTTTTCTTTTCTTGTGATGTCTTTGTCTTGCTCTGGTATCAGGGTAATGCTAGCCTCTATGAATGAGTTTGGGAATTTCTCCCCTTTAGTTTTCTGGAAGAGTTTGTGTAAGATTAGTTTTATTTCTTTCTTAAGTGTGTGGTAGCTGTCTGAGCTTGGAGTTTTGTTTTGTTTGTTTGTTTGCTTACTTTGTGGGAAGGCTTTAACTACATGTTCAATTTCTTTAATAGGACTGTTCAGGTTATTTATTTCTTTTTGAGTAAACCGTGGTAGATTATGTAGTTCAAGGATGTTTTCCATTTCATCTACTTTGTCAAATTTATATCCCTATAATTCTTCATAATATTCCTTTATTACCCTGTTAACATCTGTAGAATCTGTAGTGATATTTCCTCTCGAATTTCTCATATTAGTAATTCTAGTATTAGTGTATTATATAATAGTAATACTAGTGACTTTTCTCTTTTATTCTCGATCAATCTAGCAAAAGCTTAACAACTTTTATCAATATTCTCAAAGAACCATCTTTGGTTTCATTAGTTTTCCCTGTTGCTTTTCTGTTTTCTATTTCAGTGATTTCCACTTTGATCTTGATTATTACTTTTCTTTTACTTGGTTGGGTTTAATTTACTATTGTTTTTCTTAAGTTTCTTAAGGTGGAAATTGAGGTACTTGTTTTAAGATCTTTCTTCTTTCCTAATACAGGAATTGAATAGCATAAATTTCTCCCTAAGTGCCACTTCAGTGGCGTCCGTGAATTCTGATATGTTGTGTTTTCCTTTTCAGTTAAAAACACTTTCCAATTTTTCTTTCAATTTCTTCTTTGATATATGGGTTGTTTAAAAGTGTGATTTTTAGGGGCCAGCCCGGTGGCACAGCGGTTAAAGGCACATATTCTGCTTCCCTGGCTCTGGGTTCACTGGTTCGGATCCTGGGTGCGGACATGGCACCATTTGGCAAGCCATGCTGTGGTAGGCGTCCCATGTATAAAATAGTGGGAGGTGGACACAGATGTGAGCTCAGGGCCAGTCTTCCTCAGCAAAAAGAGCAGGATTGGCAGCAGATGGTTAGCTCAGGGCTAATCTTCCTCAAAAAAAAAAAAGTGTGATTTTTAGTATGATGAGATATTCTTGGTTCATCTTGTATAGTTCTTGCCCTCAGACTTGGAATCAAGTATTTCTCCAAGAGTATAATCTGGGCTCTAGGGTCATTTGTTGCTACTAGGTTGGTCATCACTTCTAGGTCTTTTCAGTGGATAAAATAAGAAGAATATATCTTCTTTCAAGACAAAATGTCGTAAGTGAATATAAACTGATTTCTAACTCAGATTCAGGACTACAGGTGTTTTACTTAACCTAGTCTATGTTAGTATTCGTGTTTCCTTTTTTTCATGCTGAGAATACCACTCCCAGTAAGTCTGGGAATGTAGGAATTAGAATATTCTGTAATTATTCGCATTATCTTACAGTATATCCGCAACAGTTTCAGAATAACATTATCAACATTACCACCACCAATATGATACTGAAAATAGTTTTATTTTTTTAAGCAATGATCTTTAACATTCTGATATATCCCAGTAGTGATGTGCAGTCATATTAGTTTTTTAAAGTCACTTGGAATAGTTTTTATTTATGTGACTCTTTTGACTAATTTGTTTTAATTTTATTTTTGTAGTTTTATACAATTTTATTGTATAAATAAAAATAAATTTTATGTAATTTTTATAGTTTATAAATTTATAGCTTTATACACAAACTATAAAATTTTATAATTATATTTCTGTCTCCTTAACTTTGTTTTTTTCCCCTTTGCTATTGGTAACTTTAAAAATCAACTTTTTATATAAGCAAATACGAATATATATATTTATCCTCTTTCTTATCATTTTCAGTGATTTTTATTTATTTTTTATGCTTTTCTGCATTTTCCAAATTTTCTACAAATAAACCTATTTTGTAGACATGTACAAAACATTGTACTTTTGTGATTAAAAATATCCTCCCTTTTAAACAATAACTTACTATCTACTTTTCACCCCACTTTTTTTATGTCATAATATACCTGTATGATTACTTCATACTAGTGTATAGAGACTTTTCATCCCTTTCTATAGCTTCCTAATAACCCATTGTTTATATATCCCATGGTTTATGCAACCACTCCGTTACTGGTGAATGATTGATTACTGTTTTCACTCTTTTGCCATAAATGATCCTGCAGTGAAAAACTGGAACTTATCAGAATTGGGATTGCTATATATAATTTTGCTAGATATTGCCACATTTTCCCTTCGTAAAGGTTGTACCATTTCCATCCTCACCACTGCTGTAGAAGAGTTCTGTCTCCGCCACAGCCTCACTAACAGAGTATGTTCACATGATGTATCAGGGCAGTTTTGATTTAAATTTCTGTTGGTGTGAGGTCAAACATACTTTAAATTATATGTTATACTAAACAAATGTAAACTAAATAAAAAGTATTTACTCTTCTTTGAAAACATAATCAGAAATGCATGACATAAAAACAAAAACTCATCAGTGCAGTGTAGAAATATATGCAATGTTCTTTACACAAAAATAAATGCTAAATTATTGTTTCAACTATGTCAGTTTTTTTGTAAGTATAATTTGGATGCTAGTGATGAGAGTGTCACCGAATTTTTCTTAAACTGAGAACTTAACACCCAGACAATATTTTCATATCACTATTACAGTAAGAAGTAAAATTTTACTAAACTTGCAAATGAGCTCCTTGGTTTTAAAGGACATTTTTCAGTTGACTCCTGGATGTGGGTTCCTTGTTCTTCTGCTATTTTTTTCCCCACTGTGTTTTTTTCCCCCCGTGTTCTGGATAAACACTTAAGTTCTTCATTTATTATATAAAAATGAGCTTATGGTTATGTTTGTGCACCTGGATACTGAAATGGACTAATTCCTCTTGGATTTAGTAATTGTCTGCTTTTTATGAAAAATAAAATAAGATGAAAACAGGAAAGAAGATGAAGGAATCAGTACCAACTTTTTATTTTTTTAACCTCCAGCAAACATTAGACAGATGGGTAACTTTTAAGTGGAAGTACTGGTTCAAGAGTGGTTTTCTGATATATTTGTTTTGGAATTGTGCAAACTTCTGAACTGAATATCAACAATCTGTAGTATAGAAATCTGGACTTAGTTCTCACTGGGCCTGAAATTTTTTTTTTATCTAGTGACAACCAGAAAGAACTCCTATTTGGGGAGGGGACATTCAATTGTTTTCTATCATTTTAGTTAGGCAAAATTTTAAATATAAAAGTTTATAGAATAGTACAAAGAACAGTCATATATCTAATACCTCTATTTTATCTGTAATTATCAACATTTGCCCTATTTGTTTCATCTGTATTCATCTAGGTACCGCTATAGCTATATTTTTTTCTGAACCATATGAAATTAAATTGCAGACATAGTGCTTTCACCAAAATGCTTCAGAATAGAACTTCTAAAAATAAAGCATTCTTCTATACAACAAAACCATTATCACACTTAAGAAAATTAAAATTTCCTTAATGTCATCTAATACATATTTATATTCAAATTGTCCTACATTTTTTTAATAGCTATCATTTTCTAAACCAAGACTTAAATCAAGGCTCACAATTGCGTTTGATTTTTATGTCTCTTTAATCTCCTGTCATATAGAACAGTCCCTGGAACTTCTTTTTTAAATCCTTATTCATTAACTTTTAAAGAGACTAGTCCTCAATTCTGGATTTGTCTACACAAGAGCTGACATATTAGTTGTGTATTTCTGTGTAACAAATTATCCCAAACTGAGAAGCTTACAACAGCAGACGTTTATTATTTCACACACTTTCTGAGAATGAGAAATATAGAGCAATTTACTTGGGTGGATCTGGCTCAGAATTTCTCATGAGCTTGCAGTCAAGATGTCAACTGGCAATGCAGTCATCTGATGGCTTGACTGATGCTGAAGGATCCACTACCAGTAATACTCACTCTTGTGGCTGTTGGCTGGAGGCCTCAATTTTGTACCAAGTGTGTCTCTCCATAGGGTTGCTAACAACATGGCAGTCAACTTTCCCCACAGTAAGCAATCCAAGAGAAAGACACACATACACACACAGACTGACCACGATGAAAGTATTTTTTATGACCTAATCTTGGAAGTGACATAGTTTCAGTTCTGCCATATTCTCTTGGTCCTAAGGACCAACACTAATATAGTGTGGAAGGAAATATAAGAGTATGAATACCAATCAGCAGATATCATGGCACACCAACTTAGAGGCTGGCCACTACAGCCCACATTTTGGATTTGTCTAGTTTCTTTGTGTTGTCATTTAATTTGTTCCTTTATTTCTCCCATATTTCCTATAAACTGGAAGTTGTGTCTAACTGCTTGATTATATTCAAGTAATCATTATGTGCAAGAATATTTCATAGATGATACACTGTAGTTCATATTACATGACTTCAGGAGGGACATAATGTCAAGTGTCATGCTTGGCTAGGGTGATCTGATATCCTTTGTAAAGGTGTTTTTTCCATTTCACTTAAGAAGTAATCTGTTAGTTGATCCTTTGACACTTACCAGATATCTTGTTTGTTGGGCAAGAATTTGAATTTCATGTGATCTTTAATATCAGTAGCTAACTTTTTTGTGCATTTGTAATTGCTAAGTGCTTTTAAATACCTTTCTTCTTTAACTTCCACAGTGCTGTGAGTTAGGTACTGTTAATTATCCCCATTTATAGATAAGAACATTTTAGACTCCTAGAGTTTAAATGTTAAAGTACACAACTAGTAAATGACAGCCAGTATTTAAATTCAGGTATGTCTGACTTCAGAACCCATGTTATTGACAGTACTGCTTATGGAAAGAATGAGAGAACTTATACACATAGAACTTTACGAATAGTATGAAAAGGAGGTCTCTTGAGAACACAGGTAGGAACCCAGTATACAAGGGATGAGCTAGTGAGGCTGATCTCTGTGCTTCAACTAGGGGTCATTATAGGCAGAATTCCCTAGCTTAAAAGCAGAATCACAGCTCCACTATTCTAGGCAGATGAGAAGTGGTGCTATTTTAAAGATTTCTGGAGGCAATTGTACTACTCAAGAACTCATTCTTTTGGCAAAAACCATTTTCTATTCTAGAAATAGAATTTTGTTGTAAAATTACATATATCTGATGCATAGTTGTGGTTACAACTATAACAAAGTTAAGATTAAGACACATGTTTAAATGATTCCAGATAGAGTTTTTGTTGATAGAGGTGAGGGAGTGGAGGGAAGAGGAGAGAAATGTGCCGCAGTGGAAAAGGAAAGAGAATCATTTACTCTTTATGGTTAGACCTCTAACCATAAAATGTGGTCTATGGTTACACCTGTAACCAAAAAATACTATCTTATATTTTTTGTGTTAATAGTATTTTTTGCAATAATTGAAATTGTTCTATCTGTGGCTAGAAGCTACTGTATTGAATTATGTAACTTTAAAGGGTAATTACAAATTAAAGTAGAATTTAACGTTCCTTTATCATGTCTCATCATTTCAGATACAGATATTCCTCTTTGAATATTGGTAGGGAAATGTGGAATCTTAGAAATCATGGAGTTTTAGAATTGCAAGGACTTTTCTAAAATAATTGTATAGGTCTTTCCCCAAGTCTCTTTATTTTATGAATAAGGAGCCTGAGAGTGAGAGAGATTGAATGCCTAAGGCTATATAGCATGGGAGTGTTAGAACCCACGCCAGGGCTAGGACCCAAGTTTTCACTGTCCCCACTCTAGCCTCAATTTTTCTCTCATATCTGGCCTTAAAAATAAGAGAGTGGATGAAAAAGAGGCCAGCGTAATCAAGCACAGGACATTCATAAAGAGAATAGCAAAAATGCTTGCTTGTTTTCTAAAACATTGAAAATAGTCATCTAGAAATCTGGGTAACCTCTTTCAGTTCTGACTGGAAGGACCTTTGGGGAAAGATCAGGAAAATTGTCCTTATAGATTGTGTTCCTGAGACTCTCTCCTCCACCTTGGTGTAGGAAGGAGGATAGAGCTACTGTTGATGGGCTTGAATACATTGGCTCTATGCTCCCGGGATCTAATGAACATAATATGAGAAAAAGCTGACCTGCCAGCACTCTCCACCTACTGCCAAGTTAAACCTCAGGGTTCAACCCTTTCAAAGACTGATGGAAGAACAATGCATCCCTCTTTCCTTTCAGCCCTTGCCTTACCCTGTTATTTTTTACTCACTCGTCTCTCGTTCTGACAGTTCTCTCTATAAGCCAGTGACAGTGGTCTCTTCTCACACACAGCTCAAGTAACTAGAGAGTACACCACTCTTTTGTACCTCAGAGATACAAAAACCTTTGAGGGTAGTGGTCCTCAGAGTGTGGTCCTGAGACCAGGAGCATCAGCATCACCTGGGAATATGTTAGAAATAGCGATTATACAGCCCTACCCCATACTGAATCAAAAATTCCAGGACTAGAGCCCAGCATCCTGTGTTTTAACAAGTCCTACATGTGATTCAGATATAAGCTAAAATTTGAGAACCACTGTCCTAGAGCATTCTCTAGGTGAAGTCTTATTCTCAGAAGTGCTTAAGCCATAGCCAGGTAGCATAACCCAGGGAATAAGATTCAGGTAATGGAGTTAATCCTTAGCAACACTAGGAGGGCAGTCTCCAGGCCTCTTCAGGATTACTAACTGTCTGGGGAGAGCAACTGTAGGCTCTGGTGGCCCAAGACGAAAACAAACAATAAACAACCACCACCACCTGAGTCTTGGATGTTGTCGACGTGGGCCAAACCTTAGTCCTCAATACAGAAGTAGAGTCATTGCTGAACAATATATGCATGTTTCACTATGTTTACATTATGTGAACCTGGGTTTCCCTCTGCCCCGTGAATAAGAATGGTTTTTCAGCACATGCTTTTTTTTATCTGCTTTCTCTGCTTTCCCTCCCACATAGGCACAGTGAAACAGATGAAATTAGTAGTTCTTCCTACTTGCGGGCATAAATTGTTACTTGCTGTTTCCAGTAGGAGGGACTCTCTCCTGAGCTCCTTTTAAATATGTATTCTAGTTTTTGTGCCAAGGAGGAGATAGGAACTGTAATATCTTAAGAAAGAAGAGGATTATACTCAGACCACAGGGAGGCAATTGTTTTCCTAAAGCAAGTGACTCTCTAGGCTTCTTAAGGTTTCTAGAAAAGTCCCAAATGACTGCTGCTGCAGAGGATGTGTGGTGCCTCTGCTCTGTGGTGGAGAACCACTGCTACCATCGTAACAGTCATTATATGTTGAACACAGATGTGTTCCAGATGTGCTTAGGTGAATTATCTCATTTAGTCCTCACAACAACCCTGAGAGGTCAGCATTAATACTTGCATTTGACAGACTGGTAAAATGCAGTTTAAAGGGCTCAACCAACTGTCTAAAGTCAGTCTTGAAACAGCAGACTAGGTTTCAAACTCAGATGTGCCTGACTCCAAAATTTATGCTTTTAATCCTCATTTCCTGGCACTCCCTCCCCACACCTTTAGCCCTAAACACTTCTATGGTTTATTTACTTCTCTTAGCCTTGAATACACTCCCCTTCTGCTTCTCCACTTAGAGAACTACTTCAGGGCTCAGTTCAGCTTATGCCATGAGATACCTTTCCTGGCCAGATTTTCCTGTCTTTGCTCTTTCAAGCTCCCCTGATTCCTCACGCTAAATTCCTGTCATGACTTTTCATTTAAGCTATGTTATATCTCTCTCACCACACACTGTAACATAATCATTTCTTTAGGTGTCTGTCTCTTTCAATGGGCAGTGCTGCCTCATAGCCAAATTTAGTTTATTATTCTCTTTCCCCATAGCTCCAGCCTATATTTATATTTCCCTTCTGTGATATTCTCAGAATCTTAGATATTTAGAACTGGAATGGACTTAACAAAAATAAAAATAAAAAGAAGAAGATTTAACTCACATCTTCAAGGACCAAGGGTTGAAAAAATATTAAATGGCTGAATAACTGCTGCTTTCCTTAATGAAATAAATCCTCAAGAGACCATCATTCCCATCATAACAATGATAAAAGGCCACATAATCTTCAAAATTATAATTTTTCTTGAACTCATTAGTGAACTGAGTTTGTAAGACAGCCAAGTGAACTAAATTCCAAAGAATGGCAGGCCCCTCTCAAAAGAGATAGGACACACAAATTGTTTCACCTTTGGAAGAGCATAGGATGAAGATGTGACCATCATCAAAGTGGGTAAGAAGAAATCTACCAAAAGTGTAATGCATTTCTTAAAGGCCACATGTGAGCTAAAGTATTAGTTTAAAGTAACTGGGAGCCCCAGAACACAAAGGGTGTTTACATTCACTTGCAGGCGTTTTTCCATGGGCCTCCACTAGTTTTCTCACAGAAAAGATTGGAATTAGGTCAGGAGATGGAAAAGAGCCCACTTTAGTGGTACAGGTATACAAAAATTGATTGATTGTGGGGCCAGCCTGGTGATGTAGCAGTTGGGTTCGTGTGCTCCACTTTGGTGGCCCGGGTTCACTGGTGTGGATCCTGGGCATGGACCTACTCACTGCTTATCAAGCCATGCTCATGTGACAGGTGTCCCACATATGAAATGCAGGAAGGCGGGCACGGATGTTTTAGCTCGGGACCAATCTTCTTCAACAAAGAGAGGAAGATTGGTGATGGATGTTGGCTCAGGGCTAATCTTCTTTGGTGGGGAGAAAGTTGATTGCCTCTGGGAGACAGCCATGAAACACTGCCTTCTTCCTCAGAACCTTCTTTCATATTAAGCAAAAGCCTTAAGCCACCAAGGGAGAGACAGCAAACCTTCTCACCCTCAAGGCCCAGGTGACATTCCCTTGCCTCCTGGGGAGAAGTAGAAGCAAAACCCATCTGCCTCTTAAAAGAACATAGGTAGTATGGGGCTGGCCCCGTGGCCGAGTGGTTAAGTTCATACGCTCCGCTGCAGGTGGCCCAGTGTTTCGTCGGTTCGAATCCTGGGCGCGGACATGGCACTGTTCATCAAACCACGCTGAGGCAGCGTCCCACATGCCACAACTAGAAGGACCCACAACTAAGAATATACAACTATGTACTCAGGGGCTTTGGGGAGAAAAAGGAAAAAATTAAAATCTTTAAAAAAAAAAAAACGTAGGTGGTACACTCTTTGACATCGATCTGAAAAGGATCTTCTTGAATACCATGTCTTCTCGGACAAGGGAAATAAAAGAAAAAATAAACAAGTGGGACTTCGTCAGACTAAAGAACTTCTGCAAGGCAGAGGAAACCAGGATCAAAACAAAAAACCCACCAACTGGGAGAAAATACTTGCAAATCATATATCTGACCAGAGCTTAATCTCCATATAATATATAAAGAACTCACACAACTGAACAACAGAAAAACAAACCACCCAATCAAAAACTGGGCAGAGGATATGAATGGACATTTCTCCAAAGAGATATACAGACGGTCAATAGGCTCATGAAAAGATGATCAACATCACTAACCATCAGGGAAATGCAAATCAAAACTACACTAAGATATCATCTTACACCCATTAAAATGGCTATAATCACTAAGACAAAAAATAATAAATGCTGAAGAGGTTGTGAAGAAAAGAAAACCCTCATCCACTGCTGGTGGGAATGCAAACAGGTGCAGCTACTATGGAAAACAGTATGAATAGTTCTCAAAAAACTAAAAAAAGGAATACCGCATGACCCAGCTATCCCACTACTGGGTATCTATCCAAAGAACTTGAAATCAACAATTCAAAGTGACTTATGCACCCCTGTGTTCATTGCAGCATTATTCACAATGGCCAAGACATGGAAGCAACCCAAGTGCCCATCGACTGAGGAATGGATAAAGAACATGTGGTGTTTATATATATATATGTATGTATGTATATATACAATAGAATACTACTCAGCCATAAAAAAAGACAAAATCATCCCATTCACAACAACATGGATGAACCTGGAGGTTATTATGTTAAGCGGAATAAGCCAGATGGGAGAAAGACAAACACCAGATGATTTCACTCATATGTGGAAGATAAACATACAAAGAGAAGAGTTATGTAGTAACCGGGGGGAAGGGCAGTGGGGGGTGGGCACAAGGGATGAAGGGGAGCACTTATGTGGTGACAGACAAGTAATAATGTATAACTGAAATCTCACAATGTTGTAAACTATTACGAACTCAATTAAAAAAAACCCATCTGCATCTTGAAGAACTTCTCCCTCACCTGCAGGACTCAAGCAAATATCCACTGTCTCTGGGTCATCTACCCATATGGAAAGGACAAAAAACCTCTTGGTCCCAGGATTCTGCAACAGTACAAACCAGAAGTCCACTACTATTGAGGGAGAAGCCAGAAATTCTCTTCTGCCCAAGAGCTGTCACAGATTCAAGGCAGAATTTGGCTGCCATGGGTATTGAGGAGGGGCAAGAATATGAGAAGACCCTTCCTCAGAAGCCCAAGTGCACAGACTCTGCCTAAAATTGAGATAGACCAGGAGGACTAAGAATTCCACATGCCTCCACCAAGAGGCTGATGCTGAGTGACAAGCAATAGGAGTCTACTGGTAGGACAAGAGCAAGAGCTGGCGAGAGACCCCACCCCCTCATGAAGTGCAGGCATTCAGGGCCCGCTAAAAACTGGAAATGGAGCAGGAACAGTAGAAAAACTCTCCAGTATTCCAGGCCTCACACTAAACACTAGGCAGCAATAGTCCATCACTGGAAGAATCTAAAGACTGTCGTACACTGAAGTTAAAGATAGCAACAACAAACCCAAACCCAGCTCAACGACTGACTAAATTGATTCAGCCTCTCACGCTAATGGCCTAACAGAAGAAGAAGCGTGCCCACTTCCATGATTAAATACTATTTATCTCAGTCTCTGTTCTTTTTCTATCACAATGTCCAGTATTCAATCAAAAATTTCACAACACATTAAATAGAAAGTAAAAAACCCACTGTGAAAGATAAAGTAGTCAGCCAGACTAAGAGATGAACCAGATCTTGGAACTATCAGACAGAGACATTAACTATGATTAATATGTAAAGGATCTAGTGGAAAAGGTGGATGGTATTCATGAACAGATGGGAAATTTTAGCAGAGGGATGGAAACTAAAAAAGAGTCAAATGGAATCTCAGACATAAACGATGTGATATCAAAGATGAAGAATTCTTTCAACGGGTTTATCCACAGACTTGACACCACTAAAGAAAGAATCAGTAAACCTGAAGATGGATTCATAGAAATTTTCCAAAGTGAAACACAAAGAAAAAAAAGGTGAAGCATCCAGGAGCTGTGGAACAGTATCAAATGGTCTAACATACATGTAATTATGTCCCAGAGAAGAGAGAGAGAAACAGGGCAGAGAAAATATTTGGAGATGTAGTGGCCAAGAATTTTACAAAATTAATGAAAAAGCTCAGAAACTCTCAAGATGAATAAATAAAACCCAGATCCTCCTACACTGGTAGTAGAAGGAGACTATCCAGGCAGGGAGGGATGGCTGAAACTCTCAGTTCAGTGTCTTTCCCTTGACTTCCATACACCGTTGAAGATCTCTCCCTAGTTATCACTGCTGTCCCACACTGGCAATTTAAGACTCTGTCCCAAGCTTAAATGGGAATCTTCCCTTCATGCCAACATCAAGCCAGGGCAGACTAAATGGGATTACCTAAGCAAGGCAGAGGACTGCACTTCCCAATGTGTGTTCAATGTAAATGGGAAACATTGCTTCTGTCAGATGTTCAGTTAGGGGGAAGAAAGGTACTTCATCAATTTTCACTGTGCATATAGCATAGTAAAAGCTCTGGAAAATAGGGAAATAAAGAAACCTCTTCAGTCTCGTGTTTGCTACAGTCTCCTCTTTCCTGATATTATATATTATGTCTTCATAGAATGTAAACTCTACAAGGGATAAGTATTTTGTTTGTCTCATTCATCTCTTAGAGTGGTGTCTGGCAATTTGTAATTTATTCAACAGATATTTAAGTGACAGCTGTGTATCAGGCACTTGGTTAGGCATCTGGGTATATAGTTGTAAGGTCCCTGCTTTCAAGGAGTTTACATTCTAGTCGGGAGGTATAGATAGGAAAACACACAAACAAATGAAAGTGTTATAAAGCAGGACCTAGTATGAGAAAATAAAACATGGCAGTTAGAGAGAGAGTGACTAGGTAGCATAGTCAGGGCAGGCCTCCCTGAGCTGGACACGTATTCCATGGAAGATACATTCCATGGAAGATACTCAGAAAAATGCTGGGCCCTAAGGGAAATAAAGACAATAACATACCATTTAAAAATATCACTTATAAATTAGGACTTTTTCCTTCCTTCCTTTCTCCTGGTCATCTCTGTGCCAACCCCAAGGAGCTCTACTCTTTTCTAAGGCACCAGATCAAAGAGTGGGAAGTGAAAGCTGGGCATTGTCACTCACCTCAGAGACCTGCCTCTTCCCATGTCACCAACTCTGACAATATCTGCCACCTTCAGAGAAGACCCATAACTGTCTATCTGGGCTTTCCAAGACCATAGCAAGATAGACATTCATCATTATAATTCATTCAGCAAGTATTTGTTGGGTATTTCCTGTGGCTAGGCCCTGCTGGGAACACAGCAGTGAACCAGACAGACAGACACCCTTCCCCTCGTGGAGGGCAGGCACTTTGATTTTGTTCTGCTAATATTTGGAGCACATTAAGTTCTGGTTCTAGAAGAGAAGAAGGCTTGCTCCTCACCACCACCACCCTTTTGTTTTCTTCTGTTTCCAAAGGCTATGTACTCAGCTTCCTGGTTATAAAAAGAATAGAGTCTAGGAAGCTCAAATGTAGTTAATTAGACTCTGTTTTTGTGGAATACTAACAGTCTCTATAGATATCCAGAGTTGAGGTCAGTGGAGAATCTTTTTCTGAAGAATGAGAAGAATGAAACTTCCATGGGAATTTAATTGTGTTCTGTGTAAAGATTTATTCCCAAATCTTCTCCAAACCCCTAGATTCAGAAACCTCTGGAATTTATTTCCAATGTAATTTTATTGGGAATGATAGAAACGGTAGAGCACTTTGCCACTAATCCCTCTTTCCAGCGAGGCCCCTATGACAGGGAATATCACTTTAGCACTTGCGCTTAATGGTCAGAGAAAGCACCTTATAGCGGTGCACTAAAATGTTCACAGTCAGGAAATAAATCAGGCCACATGTGTTTGCTCAGCTCCACCAACACAGATGCAGTGCGTGCTCTCTGCTTTGTTAAGGCAATGATGTCATTTTAGCTATGTGAAAAATGACTTAAAATGTGGTTTCATTTTAGTTGAGCTGTCAATTTTTATTTTGTCTGGCTTTTAATATGTGGGTTTCACACTTTAACGTGTACCAGCAGTTATTTATAAGTATTCCATTTATTACTAACATTTTTAAAAGATTTTGGGTAAAATAGAATTTAAGACATTTGTTATTTACCATTAGTTTATGATATTGTGATTAATCTCCTGATAATTTGAATTTGAGAATGATGGAAGGATTTTTAATATGATGCTTCCCCACAACTGGTGTCCAGTTGGTGAGTTCTTTAATGTTTCTCATTTTTCTTTAGTTTACTTTGGATTTCAGTTCAGCAAACATTTGTTGAGTATATGCCAGACTTTGTGTTTTGTGAGGAGCAAAACTGAAAGATTTGCCCTTGCGTCAGGAGTTAGAATTCCAAAACCACACTGGACATCTTAGTGCATGCCTGTGTACATATGCACACAGCCCAGGTCTTTGAGAGGGGTGAGTCTGAGTTAGAGTCTGCAAACTTGGGCAAGAAAGACAGTGAGCTTAGGTTATTTCTAACAGCTTTTAGCTTTTTCTCACTTTTTGGAATGCTTTGATCACATGCCCCGCCACTATGAACTAAATTGCGTGAAGTCAAATATTCATCTTTCTGGAATTCTCCTACCCTCCTCTCTTATTTTTATTTCGGAGCACTCATGAAAAAGCATTCCAGAAATGGAGTGCTGTGGATGTAAAGGTGCAACTACAATCGTAAAGTAAACTAACACTAACTAACAGAAGGAGAATAAGAGCAAGTCATCAGATGGTCTGCCTCGCCTCAAGAGGGTTAGCAACTTTCTTTACCCTCGCTCCAGTGGGTTACTGGGACTGTGATAATAATCAGCCAAAAGAGAAAAGAACTTCTCTTTCCCACCTCTACCCTACTCTAGCTGAAAAAGATTAGTTTTTTAAGTAACTTTTACCCTGTACAACTTTAACATCTGTCACCAAAGCAAGAAACAAAACAAAAACACAAAAAATCGTCTTAAATTGACCAGGTACATGTTGACTGGCACCCAGATGTATTGGAAATAGTGTAATTAGATGTAAAAATGATGCAGTATAAAGTCAAAAGTGGTAAGTATCATAGAAAAGAGGTATAACTCAAATATTAAGGGAGACTCAGAGCAGAGTGGCTTTGGGGTTTGGTTTTGGTTTCTGACTGATCCAGATAAACTGAGTAATTTCTCCGCTTTACTTTTGTAAGTGAGGAAGAAACTAAGGACACTGTTTTGTTTGTTTAGCTATTCATTATGCAAACATTTGAGTCCTCTATACCACCCACAGTTCTAGAAACAGGGGATCAGAAGTAAGACAGGGATCCTACCTTGCTACAAAGTGTAGGTAAAGTGCTCACTAGGAGCTTGCCATCCAGTTGGGCAAACGTGGCATACAGATTCAAAATAAGAAGGGAACATAAAAGGTAATATATGAGTGCTGAGTAGCACATTTGTAGCACATTCAGTCAACAAATAATCATAACACCTATTATGAGTCAGATATTGCTAATATACCAGGATACAGACTTTCTTTTAAAGGTTTCATATAGTTTCTGTGTTTGGAGAGGAGAAATATCAAGTAATATAGGTAATTTAAACATCAACTGTGAAATCTTTCCTGTTCTCAGTGTCCTTTTAGCAAATTTTTTTTTCTTTGTGACCTATTTCAACCAGAAGAATGGAAAAATAGACAAAGGTCATTTACTATGAGAAAAGTTAGATGAAAAGTACGGCCAAAACTGCTACTTCTGTCCCACATTTAATGCCTAATCCAAAGCCTGCTTGCTTTGGGCATCAGGAAACCACCATTCCTGGCCTGACTGCAATACGTAGTTTTGTGACCTTTAGCAAATCCCCTGATCTTTTGATGCTCAAGTTTTTCTCTTTTGTCCAGAACATAACTCTGCAAAGACGCAGGTCAAATGCTGATTCCTCTGTGAAGCTTTGTCTGATCTCTTGTCTTCCTCCTGGCCCACCCCTCTCCCACTTCACCACCTAGTTGTCTCGAAGGACACTTTCTGACTCCAAAACTCCCTTAATATTTGTTATACCTCTTTTCTATGATACTTACCACTTTTGACTTTATACTGTATCATTTTTACATGTAATTACACTATTTTCAATACATCTGGGTGCCAGTCAACATTACCTGGTCAATTTAGAGGATTTTTTGTGTTTTTGTTTTGTTTCTTGCTTTGGTGACAGATGTTAAAGTTGTACAGGGTAAAAGTTATTTAAAATGCCAGGCCTTTTAAGTGCTATGTTAAGTGCTATATTTCATTCAGATATTTGCACCAATGGTGACAACCCCAGATGAAAAGGACTAATAATTGGAAAATAGACAATTTCTTATGCAGTAGTAAATATAGAAGTTGTTTCTCTTTACTATTTAAAAATCTTTTAGCACAACGTTTGTTGACAGTTGCATGTGTTGTATATGTTCCATATAAAGGTTTATTTGAAGACTTCGGTTTATTTTTGTTTGAAATTGCAAAGTGTGTTAGATTTTAATGCTTTAAAGGATTAATGTCAAGATTAGGTTTCCCAGCATAGGCTCGCATGAAACACTTGAGACATATTGGCAGCGCTCTCTGAGACAAACTGCGTGCTTTTTTAGTGTGTTATTGTTTTTATTCTACCTACAATAAGGGAGTTTTAGTACAGTAAAAATAACCAGTTTATCTGGAAAGCTCAGTTACCTGAATTCTGGGGTACTTTTATCAAAAAGAGACAAATGAGGATCTTTTATTGCAAGCTATCAGCAGAGGTTTACTCACTTAAAAAGCATTTCATGTCATGATGTGGGACTTACGAGCCTGTTCCTTGTGTGGAATCATAATTACTTGTGTCCTTAACAACTGCTAAATCCTATTATAAGGGATTCAGTCGTGTATATGTATATATATGTATATGACTGAATTTGGTAGGCAGGAAGGTTGTTTAGTCCCAAAAGTTGAAACAAAAAGCATCCCAGGTTTTTTGGTAGTTACTCAGGCTTTCATCTATAAGGTAGTTTTAAAACATACTCTTTTTGAAAACTGAAATAGACTGGCTGTCAATGAAAGTGTTCTGACATCTTTTCTCTATAACATATAAACTGATTTTGGACTTTAACACTAATTTTATGAAAAGCTGCTAGTATGTGGTAAAAGTTACTGCTGCTGAGCACAAGAAAGCATGCTTTGCATTCTCAGAGAGAAGGTACTTTCTTAGCACTGTGGGGGAGAATTTTCTGGAATATATGAAAATGTCTGCTCTAATTATGAGATAGCTTTTGTGTTCTGTTCCGTTTAGTTGTTTTATCTGTCATAGTAAGAGAATACTGTTAGAGCTTTGTAAAATAGCTTTACCAAATAATGGCCAAGACCATTTCATTAGCACTTCCTTGGATTTGGCTACTTCTTTTGTATGTTTCCAGTTTCATTTGATATCTTTTTAAAAAATTTTTTTTCCAAAAATTGAATATGTTTTTAGTCAAGTTACATGATGACTCTGCAGAATCACCAATTATCTAAAATTTGATGTTAACCAAATTGGAATCATTTCTTCATGAATGCCTACAAGAATTTTTCTTGACAGGGTCAATGTTGACCCCATAACCTAGGTACAATGGTCAAATCATCTTCCTCAACCTTTCTGCAGCATTGGACACCCTAATCTCTCCCTTCTTCCCTGGGCTTCTTGGTTCTCTTTACTGACAGCCAGCTCATTCTACTTTGCTACTTTCTCCTTTCCCACCTTCTAAATGTGGTGTGGCCCAGGGCTCAGTGCTTGAACCTGTTCTCCATCTATGCTAACTCCCTAGATGACCTGATCTCTTTTGTAGCTTTAAAATCTTCATTTTGATGTCTAATAGGCATTTCAAACTTGTCCAAAACCAAATTCCTTATCCCCACCCCTACTCCATTTGCCCATGCCAAAAATCAGTCTATTATCAGATCTTAAGTTCTGCCTTTGAAATATTTCCAGAATATAACTATTTCTTACCACCTCCGCAGCTACCAAACCACCATTATTTCTTTCCCAAGTTGCTAGATTTCCAAAAGCCTCTAATGAGTTTTCACCTAAGGAATTTTAGCCAATTCGTTACTGTGATTTTCTTTAAGCAAGTGTTTACTACATGCTTCCACTTCTGCCTCCCTTCGTTCTATTCATCATATAGGTGCTGTCGCTTCTCTGTCCAAACCATCCCCTCTTCCTATCTCACTCAGATTAAAAGGTGAAATTCTTTGCATCGCCCCTGGCTAGTTCATTGGTTGCTATATCCCCAGTGCTTTGAATATTACGTAATGCACTGTAGGCAATCATTAATATGTAAGTGACTGAGAAAATTATTTGTAAATATGGAATTTAAAAAATAAAAGTTAAACTTCATCAAATAGTTTAGCCATCCCAATATAGAAAACAGAACATTCGATTAAAATATTCCTTTAATATTCACCTATTTAGCATCTACTAAAAAATTTATTTTTTCTTTTATTTCCCAAATGATTTAATTTGAAATAAATTTGTCAAAACCAAGACTCTGCTCAAAAATTTATTTCAAACCCTCTAATGAGTTTTTGCTTCAGGAGACTTCAACCAACTCATTGCTGTGAATTTCTTTAAAAAAATGTCTTAAAGCAAGTATTTATTATGTGGTTCTTCACCACTCTGAAATGTAGTATGTAGGTATTTTTGGTCAAATAGTAGTTAAAGTTTCCTGTCAAAGCTAGGTCTCCATTAGTTATGAATCAATGTCATAAATAAATGAATCTGCCTTGAGTCTACTGCCTTGAGGACTTTCTAATTCATAGGTATAATAGGATATTTCTTAATTTTCTAATTAGAAGTTATCAGGAGATATTTTTAGCTTTAGCAGATTCAGAAATTATATATAGAACTACTTTTAATTGTGTATGATTCTTTCGTTCCTTTCAATGTACCACTATGTAATTATTACCTTAACCAAAATACTCAAACTACTGGAGTGTCCAGTCAGCATATTGGTGACTTGGTTCATTGTTGAATCAGTAAAGTAACATATAACCATATCACACTGTAATCACTACACATATAAATTTCCTTGAGTAGCTTAAATATGTTTGGCATTCTTATCTGATTCAAGAACATGACCCAAAACAATTTTTACTTTAGTTGATAATTAAGATGTACAGTATTTTTAAGTCAACAGACCAGAGGTTTCTCCAATCCTTAGTTGGAATCTATCTGTTCCTACTCATGCTTTCATAATGAAATAGAGCTCTCCTTAAACAGTTGCCATTTTCATTTTCACTGGAGTATTTGAAATTCTAAAACTCAAGTTTTTCTCTAAGTGGGCTTACATCCTTGTAAATAATTTGTATGTAAATTTTGGGGTTCTTTTTAAGTTCTCAGAGGCAATGCCCAGAAGATCTTATTCTCTCCATTCTTCTTGTAATGTCCTATCAAGTGCTTTGTTCTAAGTGAATTCCTAATGGATGTTGTTGAGTAACTTCTGCGTCGAGGCTATGAAGAAGTTATGTAGTTTACTCCCTTCTTTGGAAATAATATCTCTTTGTATATGGATCTCACTCAGTTAGTATTACTGTTTATCAGTTTCCTTCTCCGTCCTTCCATATTGTTATTCTGTCTTTGCTTATTTAATGCTTGTGTTTTCCTTGCTCTTTAAACATTAGCATTATTGTTCTCATTGTATCACTTATGCTGCCTCTTCCAATCAGCATTTTGATGATAATTTGAAAGTTCTCCTTCGCATATTTCTTGCTTTTAAGGCCTTGCTCACTCTATTTATCCAACCATTCATCTGTGTATCCTACAAGCCTTATCCTAGCTTAGTTCGTTATGATCCTGGTATTAACGTTATCACTAGGCTTTGTACTGCAGTACCAGGTCAGAATTCAGACTGTATAATATGAGCTATATGCTGCATCATTTAATCATGGGTGTCAATTTAGAGGTAGAAATAATAGTACCTATTGCAAACAACCATATCATGTTGTAATCTGTATATACAGTTTTATTTAGAAATTTGGATGTGATTTTGTGTGTGTGTGTGTGAGGAAGATGGGCCCTGAGCTAACATCTGTTGCCGATCTTCTTCTATTTGCTTGAAGAAGACTGTCACTGAGCTAACACCCGTGCCAATATTCCTCTATTTTTTATGTGGGATGCTGCCACAGCATGGCTTAACCAGCAGTTCTAGGTCTGCACCTGGGATCTGTACCTGTGAACCCCAAGGCTGCTGAAACGGAGTGCACAAACTTAACCACTATCCCACTGGTCCAGTCCCTGGATGTGATTTTATCTAGATGATGATTAATGAAATATAACAGCACTTTCCCATGTTTTATAGGAACAATAAGACAGATGATTGCTTTAGACTAGATTTCCTGAAAATGGTTTTAATCTTGAGATGTTTGAGAGAGTCATGAATATCGAACGGGCAGATTTTTATTGCTAAATAAGGTAGAATTCTGATGTTGATAGTAGTTTTTGTAGCTTCATTTCATTGGTCATCTCTTTTTGTTCTAAATTACCTCTGGACTAATTTATTCTCTAAGACTCACCAGGGTTACCTTTACACAGGCAATATAGAGAGTTCTAACTCAACACATCATCATAACCAGGTAGGGTAAAACAGATGCTAGAACTTGAATGCTAGTTCTGTTAGTGAGTTGGGCTTAGTGTTTAGACAGTGTACATGCCATGATCATGGATAATTTACATCAAGAGGATTAATTTGATAGAAGTGAGTAGTATAGATTGAAGAAGAGAGAGCAAGGAAGTAAAGAGTCTAGTTAGGAGTTCATTGCAAACTATAGGAGAGTTATGAGGATCTAGACTCAGGAGATTTTGTGTTTTAGTTAGAATATCCTTAAAACATAAGATGTGGTTATATTTGGGAAACGAAAGAAGAATTAAAAGTAACACTAGGGCCCTCATACATTGCTGGTGGGAGTAGGAAATGGTACGACCACCTTGGAAAGCAGTTTGGCAGTTCCTCAATAACTTAAACATAGAATTACCATGTGATCCAGTAATTTCCACTGCTGGGTATATAGTCAAAAAAAAATAGGCATTCAAACAAAAATACGTACATGAAGTTTTATATCAGCACTATTCACAATAGCCATAAAGTGGAAACCACCCAAATGTCCATCAACTAATGAATGGATAAACAGATGTGGTATATCCCTACAATGGAATATTATTCATCAATAAAAAGGAATGAAGTGCTAATACATGCTACAACATGGATGAACCTTGAAAACATTATGCTAAGTGAAAGAAACCAGACACAAAAGGCCATGTGTTATATGATATGAAACATCCAGGATAGCAAATCCATAGAGACAGAAAGAGGTTGCTAGTTGCCAGGTACTGGGCAGAGTAGGGAATGGGGAGTGACCGCTTAATGGTACAGGTTTTTCTTCGGAGATGATGAAAATATTCAGGAACTAGATAGTGGTGATGGTTGTACAGCATTGTGAATATACTAAATGCCATAAATTATACATTTTAAAATGGTTAAAATGGCAAATTTTGTTTTATGTGTATTTTACCATAACCTTAAAAACTCAAAATTAAGGTGGTTTAAAAAAAAAGTAACACTAGGGCAAGATTCACAGACTTAAATACTTTAAGGTCCCTGGGAGATGTAATAAACAGAGAAAAGAAATGGCAAGAGAGGGTATGTGGTGAACTGGGCATTCAAAATCAAATGTTTTTGAAACCTCTGTGTGGGCCAAATAAAGTAAGACTGTGGGCTGTGGTTTTCAACCTCTGCCACAAATTGAACTGAGCAACAGTGACGGGTAATGTCAAGCAGATAGCTGCCTGTATAACTAGACTCAAAGTTCCACAAGAGTAGAAGATAAACCTCAGGTGTTTACCCCATACCTTCACCATTTAGCATGATGCCTAGCCAACACATGTAGATGCTCAGCAGGCATTTCTTGGATGAAAAATAGATAAAAAATGAGTAAAGAAATAAAGCCTGGGCAGTAAGTCTATATTCCTTTTCTCAGTCACTTCTATCTCCATCTTAACCCCCACAACTAATCATTCTGCAAATTTTGACAATCTGTATTTTTAATATCTGTTAATTTTTTCTTCTCTATATCTTCTATTCTTTTCTTACTGTCAACTTAGGTCTATGACATTTCTTGCCTAATATTACTGCAATAAATTCCTAAAGGTCTGCCTTCCTCTAAGCTTGCCCTCCTCTCTTTTCTTCAACATATTACAAAGCACAGTGTCCTGCTTAAAACCTTTTAGTGCTTTCAGATAAAGTCTACATGTAGCAGGAAAAACATCCGTAATAGGGCCCCTTGTTCGTCTGTGGCTACTCTTCTTCAGGCCCTTGTCACTCCAGCCTTTCTGAACTTCCCAAAGTCACTGCAGCACGCAATGCATGTTTGGCAGCCTCTCCTTTCTTAGACTGCCCTTCAGCCTTCGTTGGTCTGTCCATCCTTTAAGACTTTGGTTCCTCCAAGAAACTTTCCTAACCAATCCAGTGTCAAAGAGGGGCTCCAATTTTTGCTCTTCTCTGTGGCCCCAGTACTCTGCATTTCTTTTATTGCACTCACCTCACTGGTTTATCATTGTGTTTACTTGTCTGATTCACCTATCACATTGCTAACTCCTTGAGGCTAGGGGCCACATCTGTCTCCAGTGCCTGGCACATGGCAGGCCCCCAGCACGGGAACCCTTATCACTATTACAAATAATTAACTTATTATATGGTGCTCATATACTCAGTATCTGTTGAATGAGAATATTTAAGAGGTACAAAGCAGGATTTAAATGTTGATATCATATGAGAGATGCCAATCAAGGATTCAACTGAGAGAAAATTTTCATGGAAGAGATGGCATTTGGAATGAAGAGTGACCGTGTGCTAGGCTTTGAGGTTATCAAGATCCCATCTGGTACTTGTCATCATTATCACTAACTGATTACTGCTTATAAACGTAGACATGTCCAAGAAGTATTCTGAATTTAATTTATTTTCTTTTGTGATTTAAGATGAAGCAACACCACCTCTAAAATTGCACCTAAAAGTGGACTCACTTTTAGAATGAGCCTTAGTAATAATTATGAAGAGGCCACGTTTCATGAAAGCTATCGTCTAGTTTTAGTGAAAAAATGATTAAGGTCCTAAAACTCCTTTTTGCCTTTCAGAAATGGCTTTACAAATCTATTTGAAAATGGAATGTTAATACCTAAGAAGCAAGCAGCAGGTTAATTCTTAGACTCTGCTTGTATTCGTTAGATCATTTTAGAGCTCTGTTAATTATAACTTGTAAATCCTAATCAGGCTATATTAAGAGGCTAAATAGAAGGTTATAATCTTACCCTCCTCCCCATTTCCATACTCTAAAGGACTAAAATAAACACAGCTACACTGCACTCAGAATAAAAATAAACACTTCAGAGTCACATAATTGAGAAATACATTTTTAAGTAAGAAACACTGATTAAGATTGTAGTTTTAAAAAACACAAGGTTATTTGTGTTTTTGTTTCCTTCTACAAAAGATTTTTTTCTTTTTAAATTATGTGAGTGCTGAGATGTTTACTTTTACTCTAGAGTACTGCATGAATGTTGTTGTTTTTTTTAACCAATTCTTAGCTTGCTAAAGTCGCGAGGCATCTCTTGCCATACTTCTACGTAGATCTTTAAAATGGCAGACTGCAGATAAATCCACACTGAAAAAGAAAAATCTTTTAACTTCATTGTGGATTGTCCCCCACACCACCATCAAATTTACTTATCTGAAAGTATTATTGTGAGGTGGAAAATTAGTTATTATTCATGAAAGTCCTTTGGAATTACTTTAAAATGCAAACCATTTTTTAAAATAACCTAATTAATCTTTGGCCTATGCTAACCCCAAGAAAAAAAATAATTTTTAGTTCCCTAACTGCTTCAGATTAGCTTTTATTTATAAGCACTTAATTGTTTTAGAAGTACTGTTTAACCAGAGGTCAGCAAACCATGGCCCAGACGGGCTGCCTGTTTTTGTAAATAAGGTTTTATCGGATCAAGCCACACCCATTCATTTAGGTGTTGTATATGGCTGATTTTGCCATTCAGCAGCAGAGTAGTTGACAAGAGAGACCATATGGCCCACAAAGCCTAAACTATTTCCTACTAGATCCTTTGAGTAATAGTTTGAAGATCCCTAGTTTAAACCATATTGCTATCTTATGGTTTATCAATATAATAAAAAAGCAGTTATTTATGGATACCTAAAACCAAAATGCAAATGGTGATTATTTTCCCCTTGCAAAATTTTCCTTTCAGGCAACTAAAAGCCTAAAGCAATGTAAAACACTAAGTTTGCCTTTCCTTTGTCCATCCATTGCTTGCTAGCCTTGTCCTGGCTCAGTTTTCACAAGAGCAAGTGAAATTTCATTCTTGTTTTCTATAAATTTGAAAATCACTGCATGATAAAAGATGCCATTGTGCCTCCTCCTGCTCCCCTACCCCGAAAGAGTTTGAAATAGAAAGGATTTTTCTCTATGATGGTGAATATGGACCTTTTCTCTCTGCTTAATTTCAGTCTATAATGTCAAACATAAAAACTCCCTTTCCCATTTCTTTCAAAGGACTCTCCATGATTTACTTGCTTTGTTATGCACTTACACATCTCTTTAAATTATACATAGTTATGTGCTTAATTAGTAATTAGTGAGCATAATTAGTGAGAATAATAGACTTATTAGGAGAAGTAAGTGTACCTCAAAAACCACAGGAAATGATGGAACAACTCTCAGAAGTTCACCTTACCTGAAGTAGAATTACACGCTACTTAGACTTACTTTGAATACATAGTTGTAGAATTTTGGAGTGTTAGAGCCAGAATGTGTTATAGAGTCATAAGAAAGCAGTGATTCTTAAACTTCAACATGCAGTAGAAAGAATCATCTGAATGGCTTGTTAAAATACAGTATGCTGAGCCAACCTCCAGAGTTTCTGATTCAGTAAGTTTGAGGTGGGCCTGAGAATTTGTGTTTTTAAGCCGTTCTTGGGGCCAGCCCTGTGGCTTAGTGGTTAAGTTCAGGGTGCTCCATTTCGGTGGTCCAGGTTCAGTTCCTGGACATGGACCTACATCACTCCTTGGCAGCCATGCTATGGTAGTGACCCACATACAAAATAAAGGAAGATTGGCACAGATATTAGCTCAGGGCAGATCTTCCTCAGCAAAAAGAAAAATGAAGTTCCTAGTTGATGATGGTGCTGCTTGCAGGGGACCACAATTTGAGAACAACTATAAAGGAAGAAGGGATGGCTGACCACTCAGGCATTACCTTGCAGAGTTATCAGGATAGTGTATGGTCCTCAACCTTTTGGTATTCCTAGGAGAGATCAGACACTGTGACCCATACTATTCAGACCCAAGGAACATAGATAAGCCAGAATCTCTATTTATTGTGGCCGCCATGGGAACCAGATACTTAGGATGACAAGGCATGCTCTCTTATACTCTATACTTTGATGGAGACCCTAATGAATTCTTGTTCTTTGAGCTTCTTTTAAAAACTAGACTAATAAAGAGATGTCTCTTAGTTCTTGTTATCATTGTTATTACTATTGCTTATTTTATTTTATTTCAACTCTAGCTTATTTCCCTGAGGTGACTCTCAAGTATGCTTAGCCCTGCATTTATAAAACATACTCTAGGATAGGGTTGCTTAACAGAGGTAGCTAACCCTATCTATTATCTGTTTCCCTCTCATCAGTGATCTTATTCCACCATTTGAGTACATGTTATTATAGTTAGTTCCATATACAAATTATAAAAGGAATTTGAAGATCTTCTATTCCAACTGCCTTAACTTACAGATGAGGAACCCACCATGTCACAGTACTCAGCAAAAAGGCTTAGATTAGCCCACTTCTTGCCTCAGCCCTCATTAAGTTCTAAACTACTGAGCTCAGTTACCATGGGTGGAGGAGGGATCTGAGTCAATGTAAATGAAGTGCTTGTCCTTTAGAAAGGCTACATAGAATTTTTAAAAGTACATGTTTTAAAACCTTACTTACTTGTAAATCCCAGGACTTCACTTAATAGCAGTATATTTTAACTGCTCTGAACATCAGCTTCCAAATCTGTAAAATGAGAGTTAATAATACCTGCCTTCAAGGCTGATTGTTTCTCTCCTCTTCCTACCTTTCCTCTTAAAGTCACCTTCTAATGTTAAGTTGCTAAAAAATGACCAGAGTTCCTGCCTTTAATTCTTCACTTCTCATTCTTTCACTCCTCAAGCCCCAGGCCATTTGAGTTCTGCCCTCACCACTCTCCTGGAACTGTTTTCTTGAAGATCTTTATGCTGATAATTCTTTCCCAGACATCCTCTCAGTCTTCAGCTTGTTATCCCCTCTACCTGTTTCAGCACTCCAAACCATCACTGCTTGTTATTCTTCTTCTACTGCTACTTTATTCATCAGTCTCCACTTTGTTCACAGATGCTCCTTTCTTCACCTCTTCAAATTACATATTTTATCAGGGATGTATTTTTTACCTTCTTTCTTATTCTCTGCTCCTTCCCCCAGCAGTTCTAGCCATTCCCATAGTATTACTTATGCGCTTGTCTTTGTATGATTACTAAATCTACATCTCTACTTCTGACTTCTCTTCTAAGTGCTAGCTGCCTGCCTAATTTCCCCATGCCACCTAGTCCACTGATAATTTCAAACTCAGTGTATTTGAAACTGAGCTCATCTCTTCTTGCCCAGCCACAATAGGCTTTCCCTCCTGTGTTCTTCATCTTTAGTAATCTCTAAAATGTATATGGAAATATAAAGGATATAGATTATTCAAAGCAAGCTCAAAAAAGAAAAGTAAAGTTGGTGGATTTACACTAGCTAATTTCATGATTTACTGTAAAGACAGAATAATATGACAATGTGGTTCTGGCATAAGAATTAACAAATAGATCAGTGGAACAGAAGAGAGAGCCCGGTAACAGACCCATGCTTTATAGCCACGTGATTTTCAACAAAGGTGCCAAAGTAATCCACTGAGGAAGGGAAAGTCTTTTGTGCACATGTTGCTGGAATAATAAGGTGTCCATATAAAAAAACAAAGTGAACCTTAGCCTGTAGTTATACTGTAAACCAAAATTAATTTGAGATGAGTCATAGACTTAGATGTAAAAACTAAAATCATACAGATTTTAGTGGAAAACATAGGAGAATATCTTCATGGCTTGAGGATGAGCAAAGATTTCTTAGAAAGGTCACAGAAAACAAATGCAATTCCAAAAAAATGATAAATTACACTTCATCAAAATTAAAAACTTTTCATCAAAAAAACAAGAAAGTGTACAAGCAAGCAACAGACTTGGAGAAGATATTTGCAAAACATATACCTGATGAAGGATGAGCATCCAGGATGTATAAAATATCCCTACAATGCAATAATAAAAGATACATAACCCAATTTTTTAAAAACAGGCAAAAGATTTGAAGACAGTTCACAAATAAAGATATGTAAATGACCAATAAGAACATGTATGTTCAACATCATCAGTCATCAAAGAAATGTAAATTAAAGATTTAATGAGATGCTACTATATACATCCACTAGAATGGCCAAAATTTAAAAGACTGACAATATCGAATGTTGGCAAGGTTATGGAGCAACTGGAACTCTCCTACAACATTGTTAGCAATATAAATTGGTACAGCCACTTTGGAAAACTAACCGGCAGTTTCTTCTAAAATTAAACATACACCTACTCTGTGACTCAACAATTCCACTCTGAGGTATTTGTCTAAGAGAAATGAAAACATAGGTCACAAGAAGACCAATACAACATTTAATAGTGGTTTTACTCATAATAGCTAAAAACTGGAAAGAGCCTAGGTGTTCATCAGTAGGAGAATGGATACACGAACTTTGATGTGTTTATATAGTGGAATACTATTCAGCAAAATAAAGGAATAGATTACTAATAAACGTAACAGAAAGATGCTGAGTAAATGTTACCTAAAAGAATACATACTATGGTTCCATTTATATGAAACCCTAGAACAGGCAAAATTAATCTTCAGTGGAGAAAAAGAATCAGAATAGTGGTTGCCTTGGTGGGTAATGGGGTGAGGATTCACTGTTGTAAGGAATTTGAGGGATCTGGGGGCTGATAAGGAGAAAGAGACGACCATTGGCAGGGTTGCATGAGAAAGGAAGTTCCTCACGAGTGTCTAGAGACTTGTGGTCAAAGGACCACCAGCAGAAGGGGAGGAGGGCAAGGGAACTCCTGAGGTGAGGGAGACTGGAGAGGGTGTCTCTGTCATTCAGTAGCACAGCAGAGAGTCTCTAGGTCAGAGAGCTCTGAAGGGTGGTGGTGACTTCAGGTCTTATAACCACAAGGCTCTGTCTTATCAACGGCTAGCGAATGTTGAGTGTAGTTTTGTGAAGTATGCAAAGCAAGCAAGCTATAAATGAGTAAAAATCTGCTTGTTTGAGCTATTTTTTAAATAATTGGCGTGTAAAAATTTGAGTTTGGTGCCAGCAGAATTTTAAGCTAGTGGGCCTCAGCCTGCAGTGAAGAAATAAGCAACCCAGGGGCCAATACATAGAGGCCATCTTCAGCTAATTCAGGTAATAATTGAAAGGAACGAGAGGAAATTTTTTTGGAGTGATGATAATGTTCTATATCCTGATAAAGGTTTAGATTACACAGGTGAAAACATTTGTCAAAACTCATTGAATATATACCTAAAATTTATGCATTTCATTGAGTATACGTTTTTAAAAATTATAAATATTGAACTCTAGTTAATGCTATTCATGCTGACATCTTTAAGGGGAAATGTACTGTTGTATGCAGTTTACACTGAAATGCCAAAAATAAAATGGATTAATGAGAAGATAGAAGGATAGATAGTTGGATAGGTATATGATAAAGCAAGTATAATAAAATTCTAATAGAAGAATCCATGTTGGGGTATACATGTGTTTATTATAAAACTTTCAACTTTGCTTTATGTTTGAAAATTTTCATAATGAAATGTTAAAAGACTACTGTGTGGAGATAGACTGGGGACCAGTTAGGAAACTATGCCATTGCATTAAAAAAATTATAAAGTTTTATATTTCTTGACCAACTATAAGCTATAATTTTATAGAAATTGATCCTCTCTATTTGATCATTTGACTAAAGATCTGTGGTGTTTGGTCTGTTACAGGGAAAGTCCTTCTGCTAGCATGGACACATGTGCATTTCTGTCATCATTTGTGTGCTCCAGTAGGACCCTGCTAATTGATGGCCGGGTAGAACTCAAAAGAGGCCTGCAGAGGCAGGAGCGGCATCTTTTCCTGTTCAATGATCTGTTTGTTGTGGCCAAAATCAAGTAAGTATACCGTATGTTCTGTCCCGGTTATCATTATAAAATGGCGTTTCCACTGACAAAGATAACCTTTCTATTCAATGCTTACTGTAAGAATGTCTGGCCTCTATTACCATAGCTAACATCTGAAGTGAGTTTTATGTTTGTTTTGTTTTTGCAAAAAAAAATTTCAATTGTTTAATCACTCAACAAGTATTCATTTAGGTCCCACTGTGTGCCATGCTCTGAATAAATATAGAGGATACAATGAAAAATGTGATCGATGTGGTCCCTGCATTCTTGGCACTTTCATTCTAATATGTGTGGGGAAAATTATGGCTTGTGATTAGTGCTATGAAGAAAATACAGTGCTGAGTGAAGTAAAATATGGGATATATATTAATTAGGGGGAAAGTCAGGGGAAAAATCATGGAAGGAGGAAAAGCAACCAGCCATTCAAATATCAAGAGAATGAGCATTCTAGGCAGAGGGCACAGCAGGTCCAAAGATGGCAGGGAAAGCTTGGCCCTTTGGAGGAGTTAGAAGAAGCCCTATGTAACTGGAGCATAATGAGCAGGAGGAGAGTAATATGTGAATTGAGATCGAAGAAACAGACAAGGATCGGGTTATCAGGACCTTTGTAGGCTGTATTAATTATTGCTGTATAACAAATTACCAAAAAACGTAACAGTTTGTAACTATAAACATCTTATACAGTTTCTCTGACTCAGGAATCTGGGAGTGGCTTAGCTGGTGGTTCTGGCTCAAGGACCTTCAGGAGGTTGCAGTCAAGCAACCACCAGGGTTATGGTTATCTCAAAGCTCAGCTGGAGCTAGAGGATGAATCCGCTTCCCAGCTCACTCACGTGGATGCTGGAAGGCCTTCGTTCCTCACTGGCTATTATCCAGAAGCTGAAGTTCCTCTCCACATGGAACTCTCCACAGGGCTGCTCATATCATGGTATTGCTTCCTTCAGAGTGAAAGATCGAAGAGAGTGAAGAAGAGAGTAGGCAAGCAAGAGAACACCCAAAATAGAAGCCACAGTCTTTTATAACCTTTTTGCAAGTGGCATACCATCATTTCTGATGTATCCTATTGGCCACACAGACCAACGTTGGTACAGTGTGGAAGGGAACTACACAGGGTGTGAATTTCAGGAAGCAGGAAACATTGGGAGCTGTCTTACAGGCTAGGTACCACAAAGGTATGATAAGAAGTTTGGATTTTATTCCAAAGGGTTTCAGTTAGGGGAGTAGCATAATGTAGGTCATATTTTTATAATATTGTTCTAGCTATGATAAATAATGGATTAGAGGGTAGGCAAGAGTAGAAACAAGGAGACTGAACAGGTTATTGTAGTAGTCCTGATGTGAGATAATGAGGACTTTATCTGGGAAATGGCAGTTTAATGGAGGATACAGACATGTTGGGAATATACTTTAGGTATAACCAAAAGAGTTTGCTTTCCGCTCAACACTAAATGCCAGTGCACTTAACACCCAGCCTAGAACATGGTGCTTGCTACTTGGTCTATGCTCCATTCTCCTTGTTTATGAAATGTAAAAGATAAGAGTATTTTAACAAATCCAATCTCATCAAAGAGATTTTTAGTCACTAGAGAATAGTAAACACTTTTTTCTGCTATCCGTACTTTCACAGCTAAGTTATGCCGTGTCATGAATAAGACATGAGCTTTGCTAAGTAGTAATTTTGCAAACACTATATTTAATCTGAGTGGTATTAATAGCAGTAGAGACCTCACACTTATGGGGATCTTATTGTATGTTAGGTATCTAAAGACTTTAACCCTTATGACTGTTCTATCAAGTTGATGTTACTTTTCTCATTTTACAGAAGAATTTGATACTCGGGTAAGTGACTTCCCCAAGATCACAAAGTAATTAGTTAAGCCCACATTTGAATGTAGGTCTATCTTATTTCAGAGTCCATGCTTTTAACCAATATGTGGTGTGCTGTCTCTATTACTTACCCACTCCTTTTCTTATAGATTTCGTAGATTTGCTCAACCATTTAGTTTTTTGTTTTTGAGGGTTTTTTAACCATTAAATGAGCCTGTCTTTTGTGGCAAGTGCAAGGATCTAACTAAATACTCACCTAGTAAGAAATGATATAGAATGCTCAATGAACTGTCAATATATTTTTTAAAAAATTAGAGGCAAAGACAAAGCTAAGAAAACTATTTAAGAGTGTATTAAGTTTTTTCCTTAGGAAAAATGTCTTTTTTTATTGTGGTAAGAACACTTAACATGAGATCTACCCTCTTAAATTTTTAAGTATGCAATAGAGTATTGTCAACTAATAGGCACAATGTTGTACAGCAGATCTCTAGAATTTATTCTTGTACAACTGAAACTTTATGCTCATTAATTAGCAGCTCCTCATTTTCCTCCTCCCCTCAGCCCTTGGCAACCAACATTCCACTCTGATTCTACGATTTTGACTATTTTAGATACTTCCTATAAGTGAAATTGTGCAGTATTTATTCTTCTGTGACTTGCTTATTTCACTTAGCATAATGTCTTCCAGGCTCATCAATACTGTTGCATATTGAAGGATTTCCTTCTTTTTTAAGGCTAAATAATGTTCGATTATATGTATGTACCACATTTTCTTTATCCATTCATCTGTCACTGGACATTTAGTTTGTTTCCACATCTTGGCTATCGTAAATAGTACTTCCTTGAACTTGGGAGTGCTAATATCTCTTCAAGATCTTGATTTCAATCCTTTGATAAATACTCAGTAGCTGGGTTGCTGGATCATATGGTTGGTTCTAATTTTTCAAGGAACTTCCATATAGTTTTCCACAGTGACTGCACCAATTTGCATTCCCACCAACAGTGTGCAAGGGTTCCAGTTTCTCCACATCCTCACCAACGCTCGTTGTCTTTTGGCTTTTTTGTTTATTTGTTTTGTTTGGGGGATGCTTTTTTTATAATAGCCATTGTAGCAGGTGTGAGGTGATATCTCAAGTCTTAACAAAATTATTAACATTGAAATCTTAACCAAGTATCTTTTCTAACCACAATGGAATAAAACTAGAAATCAGTAACAGAGCCCAGAATATGTTTTGAATAAAAGTAATGCCTACAAATATAGTTTTGGAAGTGGATATGATGTTATGAGGAATATAGAGGAAAAAATGTCTCTCCATCCAAGACTTTGTACCAGGTCCTTTTGAAGCTTTATGCTGCTGATAGAGGCCTATTGATAGAGGCACAAATGTTATTTTTTTAAATGTAGATTAGTTACTGTTCCTTTATTTAAAATGTATTGGATAGGTTCTGTATGCTAGGTGTTAATAAGAGAATCACGAAGACCTCATTTAACTTTCCTAACAATCCCCCAAGACAAGAATTGTTTTAGATATTGGACACTGAGACTCAGAGAGGGTTGTCCAAGGTCAAATACTAGGAAATGACTGAGCTGGGGTTTTAATGTAGGCCTAACTTCCAATGGCTGGCCCTTTCTGCTGTTTCACAGTGTGCTCATTATGTGCATAGCTTTGTGCTCAACCTAGAGGTAGATAAGCAAACAACAGAAACATATTATAGTACAGTCCTGTGCCAAATAACAACATTTCAGTCAGTGAAGGACCACTCTACGATGGTGGTCCCATAAGATTAGTACCATATAGCCTAGGTGAGTAGTAGGCTATACCATCTAGGTTTGTGTAAGTACATACGATGTTTGCACAACGATGAAATTGTCTAATGACAAATTTCCCAGACTGCATCCCCATTGTTAAGCCACACATGACTGTGTAATTTATTTCCTGCACTTTAGAACCTTAAAGAATATTTACATGTAACATGTATTCAGTTCTTACAGAGGAAAGTATTTTCCTTCACCTTTTTTGGATTTTTTTTCCTTAGCAATTATGATAATCTTTAAAGTAGAAGACTTGTTTTCTTACTTGAAGTAGTTTACTGTTTTGAATATTACTAGCATCTAAATAGTTTTATGTAACCTACATAATGTTTTGCTAAAAAGCTTTTATATAATTACAGTTTCTTTCCCACTAGAAAATTGCTATTTTAAATGTACAGTAGTCCCCCCTTATCTGTGGGGGATACATTCCAAAACCCCCAGAGGATGCCTGAAACCGTGGATAGTACCAAACTCTATATATACTATGTTTTTTCCTACATATACATACTTATGATAAAGTTTAATTTATAAATTAGGCACAGTAGGATATTAGAAATAACTAATAGTAAAATAGAACAATTATAACAATATATTGTAATAAAAGTTATGTGAATGTCATCTCTCTCAAAATACCTTATTGTACTGTACTCATCCTTCATCATCTTGTGATGATGAGATGATACAGTGCCTACACGATGAGATGAAGTGAGGCGGATGACAGTAACGTTGTAGTGTAGTGTTATTTTCAGACCACAGTTGACCCCGGGTAACTGAAACTGCAGAGAGCAAAATCAAGGATAAGGGGGGACTGTTGGCAAAGTCTGTGCCTATCATCTACTTCTGTAGCTGACATTTTGTTTTGATTGTCCCTTTCTCACATAAAGTGTACACCATTATTTTCCACATTCTGCTTTTGAGGTTACTTTGTGGGTCCACGTAAGTGTTTTTATGAAGCAACAAAATCTATATCAATTAATTTAATGCTATTTTTATTTAAGAAATTCAATTCATGCAAGATTATTTTAAGTACTTTCTATGCTTATTGGGGATATTAAAAAATGTGAGTGATCTAAGTGGATTTGAAAGGGGCATGAACCCAAGACCCTTGAGATAGAGAAAACACATAGATTTGAGGAGATAATCATTATTATTGAATACTGCCACTTTGCAAAAAAAATTTTTTTTTTTTTGAGGAAGATTAGCCCTGAGCTAACTACTGCCAGTCCTCCTCTTTTTGCTGAGGAAGCCTGGCTCTGAGATAACATCCGTGTCCATCTTCCTCTAGTTTATACGTGGGACGCCTACCACAGCATGGCTGCCAAGCAGTGCCATGTCCGCACCCGGGATCCGAACCAGCGAACCCCGGGCCGCCGAGAAGCGGAACGTGCGAACTTAACCGCTGTGCCACCGGGCCAGCCCCCCACTTTGCAAAAATTTTGACCACCGTTTTTCAGGAAATTGCTTATATGATCATTCTGAAAGCAAACATTTGGATATATTCACAGATCCTTCTTAATATGAAAGAACTTAATTTTTTTTCTGAAATAAATAGGAACCAAGAAGAAATAGCCCCCTGTAATAGCAAACCTCTGTCTTCCCTATCACTTCTCACCCTTGGATGGAGGATTGGGTCGTACCTTGGATCTATTAATTTGTTGAAATAATCTGAGTTATTTAGTCTTTAATCATGTACTTAGTGAACAAATTCACTGCCTTAGTTCGATGTTACTTCAGCTCATCTTTAGGCTCCGTTTAGAAACTGCTTTCAGTCCTTAGGTTGATGCTATAGAAATAAACTCAAGTGGGATAAGTAATTGACCAGCTGTCACATATTTATTTAGTCAAACTAAGTGGATTTTAGTGAGTATAATAATACAGAGGGTTTTAAAACTCTTCCTTTTATTGGCTAAAGTATTTTATTCACTCCATTTTTTGCTGAATGTTGACAATGTTTGCCTAAAATTGTTTTGAGTTTATTGTCATTCTTTTCCATACTGAATTAGAACAAGTATTAAAGCTGGAAGGGACATTAGGGACCACTTTTTATATTTATTATAAAGTTAAATAAAATTCTATTTTCCAGTAGAATTATGGCTTTTCACTTTCTAAAGTAAGGTTTTACAAACATTGAAGTGTTTAGAAAAAAGTTAATATTCTCTCTATTAATAGCTATAGAGCATTCATTTGGAATTTACTAAAAGGAAGTAACTCTACTTCTTCATACCTCTTAAGCATTGCTATTCTCATATTTTATAATCAAATAGAGAAATATTAATGAGTTCTGTTTTGCTCAAAAAGACGAAGAGAAAAAAGTTCTGATTATTAATTCATTATCAGTAGAATTACCGTCATCATGATCTCTACCCAAAAACATATTTAATAAAACATCTCCATCTTAGAATGGAGGGAAATCTCCCTAGAATCCTGTATATTTCAACAGTTCACTGGGATTCCTTCCAGTATAAAGATTGGAGCGTAGGAAAGTAAAGAAATATATCTCTCATTTTAATAATTTTGTAGTAAGAAGCTACATTGTAGAAATAAAGAATTGATTTGAGGGGTTATTGTTTTCTCCTTTCAGCCAGTTCACATTAGATTCATACTTTTTAATTTCTATTGGAATAATCTAATACTATGGGAAATTGAGAGTGAAAAATCTAAAGAAACACACTAGGACCTCAGGACTATCCATCTTAATATAAAGCTTTATTGGAATATTTGTTTCAAATATTTTCAAGCTAGTCCATCTAGCTTTATGGACATAAATGTCCATGAGCTTTCTCCCCCCACCTCTATAATAAATAATCCCAACAGAAAGCCTTGTAGCTATGGAGAGATGAAAAAGTGAGGCTGAAGATAGAAAAGCTGAAGGAAACTTCATGGAAAGATGCTCCCATCCAGGTGCTTTATAAGAATGGCGATATCCAGGGCTTGTTATGGATGCATAGTGGTTAAGAGCTTAACTAAACTCTGGAGTCAACACTGCTCAAGTTCAGATTCTAGCCCTGCTACTTAAGCTGTTTGACTTTTGGCAAGTTACTTAATCTCCCTATGATTCCGTTTCCTTCTCTGTAAAATGTTTGAGGATTAAACTAAATAATATATGCAAATTGTTTACAACAATGACTGGAACATGGTGAGTTCTCAATAAATATTAGCCATTAGAATGTAAGTCATTGTTTACATTTCTAGAGAGCTCTGTTTTTTGTATTGGGGGTAGATAATCTTGGCACTTTATTGATCTAGGGAAAGAATCGTTGGAATGACTTATTTCCAGGTCCGCAGATATAGAAGTTCCCACATAGTATCTGACGTGTCTAACATAGAGGAAGACTTGTATTAGGAAACACAAAGTATGTGAAAAAGGGTATGGAAACATACCTTTCCTTCCAAAAGATTTGTAGTTTTGGTTTTATATTACCTAAACAGTTGCCATGAAGAGAGAAGAGTTTAAAAAGAAAAATCAAATTAGATTTTCAGGTGAGTCTTTTTCATTAAAAAGTCTAAAGATTTATATTAATAGGATGAAAAATATTGAAATGAAATCTAGAAAGAAGCCATTGTGTCACAAGGCACTTTCCTATCACACTTATATTCAGTGTCCCCTACGGGAAGCATAAATGAGGCTTTGAATCTAGACTATCCTTCATGTATAGTTCCTTGAAAATCTTTTTTGATTTTATAAATCCTACTGAGGAGTTTTAGCTTTAAATATTTCACGGGAGTCTTAGGGAGACTTCCATATGAAGTACTTTGGTTTCATTTTAGATTTCGGTGTTTCCACAAATAGTTCTGAATGATAGCAAGTGCCCAAGTTTCCCTGGGCATTCTCTTTATCCTTCCCAGTGCTTTCTACCTATTTAAGTCTCAGGTCCATTATGAGCATTAAATCAGTGAATTAGGTCAAAAGATATAGTGGTTTCAATATCAGGGTTCTGAGGGGGATTAGACATAAATTGTCAAAAAGCAATTTCATTGTCGACTTAAAGTAGATCACCTCCTGGGTCCCCAGAGATGAATATTAATTGCATCAACTCTACTTAAATATAATACTTCCTGGCCTCTTTTTTTTCCCCCCCCAGTTTAGTTTAGGTCTGTTTTTCGGCTACAGTTTTTTAATTTTAACCAGAATATAAGGGAAAATTCTATGAAAAAAATCTTAAGAAAGGAAATTTAAAATAACATTTGCTTCTAAAGACTAGAAAATCTTGTAACCACTCAGTTGGAAATGCATTGTAAACTTCTCTAATTAATTCTAGGTCATGTTTTTTAGTGCATCTCTCTCTCTCTTAAGGTGAAAATTTCATAAATATTTTAATAAATAATGTGTATTTTTCATCTTTTATTCAGCCACTCAAATCTTTTTGGAAGTTAGCAAGTTATAAATAGTAAATGAATTAATTTTTTATGATGGCAGTAAATTTAAAATTAAGTTTTTGATCCAAATGCAATGCTCAACATATGGAAAAATAAAGTAGTCAATTTATGGCTATTTGCTGCAGTAATTGCAGGCATGAGGACTGATACACCAAATGTTACGATGGCCTTTTTGAGCCAAGGTAGCCAACTATGTTACAATTTACTGTGGTAAACACTGAAGACAAAAACAATGAATAAGACATTCTTTTCCTATGATTAGTGAAAACTGTCGTCTTATCACAAGTACAGAAGTTCTCATAAAACTTAAGAAACAAAATGACAAGAAGTCCTGTCTGGTTTTTATCTTTCTAGGTATAACAACAACTTTAAGATAAAAAATAAAATAAAATTAAGTGACATGTGGACAGCAAGCTGTGTGGATGAAGTGGGAGAAGGCAACACCAATGCTATGAAATCCTTTGTCTTGGGCTGGCCCACAGTGAACTTTGTGGCCACTTTCAGGTAAGAACCGTAGCTTATCCTGTATTTACATGGGTTAGCTACTGTGAAATATCGTCAGCTATGTAATTTCTAGGATGGAGAGGGAGGTTAATCAAATTTTGTTCCCCTAGTTTTTTAAAGGAAAATATTTTATTCTGATTGTGCTTTGTCAATAACTCATCTTGTGACCACCTCCAATAAAGACACTTGTATGCTTTATGTTTCTCCTGGAGAGCTTTTTATTAAAATATGTGAAAAGTAATGGTAAATATTGAGAACTCTTGGAGTCGTTTATCTTGGTTTGACCAGTGGTTTTCAAAGGGGCTCTACTGAAACACCTCAAGGACTGTGGAAGTGGAATAGAGTGGTCAGAGCTCTAGGATCCCCTGTCCAACATCCACTTCCCTAATGATTGGGTATTGTTTCGCATATTGAGCTTTCAGGTTCTTCTTATCAAACCAATGAAACAGGCTTTCACTGAAAGAAATTTTATGAAATAGTCCAATTAAGTTTGAACTTTGTAAAGAAATAGTTTTTGATCGTAGAAATAAAATTATTGTCATGAAATAATGAAGTGCCTGAGTTGTACATCAGGTTCTTATTTGACAATCTGTAGAGATGTGACAATCAAAAGCGAATTTATGATTCAAGGAGTGAAAGTTAGTTTCCTAAGACTCCCTCCTTGGCTGAGATGGGGTTAGAGAATGTACGAATAGAGAATCTTTGTGCTCTTATCCTGAACATGCTCAATTGGCACTTTTCAGTTCAAGGTGAGCATACGAAAACTCACACCTCTGATTTGAACAACTGCATCCTCAAGTCCAGTATTTGTTTTATACTTAAAGAGTTGGTGTTCATCACATGCACACGTTTTTCTTTCTGCTTCTTCTCTCCCCACTACCACCAAACTCCTCAGGCATTATCCTAAAACCAAATAACTAAAATTTTCCAAGCTGTTAATCTTCTAATAAAGGAAGGACATGTCATTAAATTCTGTTATGCACTATTGACCTACCACAAGATTTTAAGAGCTTATTTGGAAGAAACATGTGTTTGTATCATTCTCTGCATATCTTCTTCTTTTCCATGAGCGATATCTCTAGATATTATCATTTCCTATTGCTTAATCTGCTTGGAGTTACAGGTGAAAGGAAGCAGTTTCAAGTGAGAGGTGGGACTACATGACATCTTTAATCAGGGGTTTCCATGAAACTTTTTTTAAGAAGAAAGAAAAATGTGGAAACAAGTTTTATATGTATTATATTCCTCAAAAAGTACAGTACTTTAGCCAAATGATTAAGGTTAATATCACTAGTGATGTCATGTGAATATCATGTACCCCTTAATAGAATGTGGTGAGAGAAGCAATTCACCTCTGTGGTATACCTCCCCAAAAACCATAACCATAATCATGAGAAAAATACCAGACAAGCTCAAATTGAGGGGTGTTCTATAGGTTACCTGACCAGGTACTCCTCAAAACTGTCAAGGTAAAAAAGAAACAAAGACAGAGGGACTGGCCCTGTGGCATAGTGGTTAAGTCTGGTGCACTCAGCTGCAACCCATATACAAAACAGAGGTAGATTGGCACAGATGTTAGCTCAGGGCTAATCTTCTTCAGGCAAAAAAAGAGAGGTTGGCAATAGATGTTAGCTCGGAGCAAATCTTCCTCACAAAATAAAACAGGAAGTTACATAGAAACTGTCATAGACTAGCCACTAAGGAGACATGATAACTAGATGCAGTGTGGTACCTGGATTAGATCCTAGAACAAAAAAAGCACATTACTGGAAAAAACCATGAAATCTGAATAAAGTCAAGCGTTTAGTTAATCGTGATGTACCAATATTGGTTTCTTAGTTTGGTAAATGTGCCATGATAATGTAAGTGGATAGAGGAAACTGAAATTGGGTGAGATGTGTACAGGGCCTCTCTGTACAATCTTTGCAACTTTTGTGAAAATCCAAAATTATTTCAAAATTAAAAGATTACTTCTTTAAAAAAAGTAGTGTTGAAGATTTCTGCCTCTGGTATGGCAGAGTGAGGTCTTAACAGACTGACCATTCTACCAATAACAACTGTAAGCTCTGAACAAAATACAAACAACAACTACCTAAAGGTTCTGAAAAGTTGGCAGATTTTGGAGTGGAATTGAAGCTTAGCAGAAAGCACCAGCAGTGATTAAGTTTCCTGTTTTTAAGGCATTAGCCTGAGGGCAGGCTGCAGTCACATCATGGTGCAGGGCAAGTAAACTAACAAAAACACATAATTCTTCTGGGTTGAAGAACCAGGGTACCCAGTCTGGGTTAGCCACAGGCACAAGAAAGTGAGGGAGAAAATCTCAAAAAGAATATCAAAGAAGGAAAGTTCCAAATTTTGTGTATAGACTCTGCCCCAAGTCTCTAGCTGATTGCTGAACCACACATGCATGAAACAGACCCAAAGCAGCTTAAAGCTAAGGTGAAAGCAAATGAATTGAGTTGCTGCCCACCACAGTTGCAGCTTGAGTCTAATCAAGTTAGCTGTCTGTTCAAACAGAAACATCAACATTGTTTCGCAAATATAAAAGAACTCAGAGTCTCCAAAACAAAACATTCATAGTGTCCAGAATACAATCTAAAATTTCTTGATATACAAAGAACCAGGAAGTGGAAAAGATAATCAATAGAGGCCAATCCTGAGATGATCCATATGTTGGAATTACCAGAAAAGAACATTAAACTATCTTATAACTATGCTCAGTAGGTAAAAGTAAAAGGCAATTGAAATTATGAAAAGATAGGAAAGCTCAGCAGAGAAATAGAAAATGTAAAAAAGAGCCAAATGACAATTCTGGAGCTGAAAACTACAATATCTTAAATTTAAAAAAAAACTCTTTCTGGCCTTAGTTGCAAAATAGAAACGAAAGATGAAGGAATCAGTGAATTTTAAGGTACAGAATACAAATTGTCCAATCTGAAGAATAGATATAACAAAGTTTTTTAAATGAAAAATCCATCAGAGACTTGTTGGAAAATGCCAAAAGGTTTAATATGCATGTAAATGGAATTTCAGAAAGAGAAGAGAGACAGAATGCGACAGAATAAATATTTGAAGAAATAATGGTTTGAAAACCTCCCAGTTTGGTGAAACACATAGATGTACAGATTCGGTAAACTCAGTGAACCCCAAACAGGAGCAATATGCAGAAAATTTTACCTAGTCATGTTATAAACAGACTGCTGTAAGTCAAAGATAAGAGAATATCTTGAAAGGAGCTGGAGAAAAGCAACACATTACATGTAGAGGAACAACAATTTGCATCATTGTGGACTTTTCATCCGAAACTATGCCAGGTTTGGAAGACAGTGAAATGGGATCTTTAAAGTGCTGAAAGAAAATACTTCAAACCTAGAATACTATATCCAGCAAATATATCCTTCAAAAATGAAAGTGAAATAGGGGCTGGCCTGGTGGTTTAGTGGTTAAGCTCAGCGCACTCCACTTCAGGGCCTGCTTTCATGGCCAAGATCCTGTGAGCAAACCTACACCACTCATCAAGCCATGCTGTGGAGGGGTCCCACATACAAAATGGAGGAATATTGGCACAGATGTTAGCTCAGGGTCAGTCTTTGTCAAGCAAAAAGAGGAAGATTGGCAACAGGTGTTAGCTCAGGGTCAGTCTTCCTCACACACACAAAAAGAGAAAGTGAAATAAAGATTTTCCTTAAACTCCTAAGAATTTATTGTCAGCAGAACTGTACTACAAAAAAATGCTGATGTAAGTTTTTCAACCTAAAGTGAAAAGATATCAGAGGGAAGCTCAAATCTTTAGGAAGAAATGGGAACATTCTGAAATGTTATGTATATATACATATCAATTGGATCAAGATGGTGGAGGAGGAAGATCCTTAGCTCACCTCCTCCCGAGGACACACCAAAACTGTAACTACCTGTAGAACAACTATCTCTGAGAATGACCTGAAGACTAGCAGAACAGATTTTCTACAACTAAGGATATACAGAAAAAACCACATGGAGATGGGTAGAAGGGGCGGAGACATGGTCTAGTAAGGACCCATATCCTGGCCAGCAACCCACAAGCAGGAGGGATATCACAACCATAGTCGCCCTCCTGGATGAATGACAGGCCCAAACGCCACATTGGGCCCCCCAACTCAGGGAACCTGGATTGGGAAGATGAGCCCTCATAATGTCTGGCTTTGAAAACCAGTGAGGCTTATGTCTGGGAGATCTGGAGGGCTGTAGGAAACTGAAACTCTGCTCTTAAAGGGTGCATGCACAAACTCCCTCCAAGTCCCGTCACAGAGGCAGCAGTTTAAAAAGTACCTGGGTTGTATGTGAAGGAGATTTATTGACTAATTTTAGAGCATGTGCCAGAGGGACAGGGATCTGTTGGGACTTTCTCAGGGGATGGAAGCATTGGCAGGTTCCTTGTGTTTTTTGGGTTTTTTCACTCTTCTACTGGCTGGCCCTGACAGGCACCATTTCTAACACTCTCCATCCGCCTTGCTAGCACCACTGGCCCTGCCCTCTCATTCTCCTGCAGACCCACCCCAGCTAATACCCTTCCAAAGAGGCTTCTGCCCCCCACCCCCACCCCACCATGCCACTGGCCCCAGCCAGCACTGGAGCCCCTCCAAAGTGGCACCCACCCTGTGGTGCTAGCTCTGCACATTCACAGCAATCACATCCCAGGCACAACAGGAGGGCTCATGCAGCCTACAGAAGGGACGTACCTGGAACACCAGGGAGGTGCTCTGGTGACCGGGGAGGATTGTACTATGATGCCCCACAAGACACCTTCTACATAAGGCCACCCCTTCAAGACCAGGAGATGTAGCTGATCTACCTAATACATAGAAACAAACAGAGAGTTAGGCAAATTGAGGAGACAAAGATATAAGTTCCAAACGATAACAAGACAAAACCTCAGAAAAATAAACAAAACAGAGATAAGCAATCTACTAAAGAGTTCAAAGTTACAGTCATAGAGATGCTCATAGAACTCCAGAAAGGAATGGATGAACATCAAGGGAGAAGTTGACAGTAATACAAGAGTAGTAGAGGATTTTAACACTCCACTTACATCAATGGATAAATCATCCAGACAGAAAATCTGTGTATGATATATATATATATATATATATATATATATATACACACATACACACACATGGGATAATAGGGCACATGTGTACAGTGCAGATGGTAATTAGTCTTTGGTGTTGAACATAATGTAGTCTACACAGAAATCAAAATATAATGAAGTATACCTGAAATTTATATAATGTTATAAGCCAATGTTACCTCAATAAAAAAAAACAATTAAAAAACACATAAAATGTGGGGGAAGGAGTAAAAATATAGTGCTTTTTAGAATTCATTTGAACTTAAGTGACCATCAACTTAAAATAGACTACTATATACATAGGTTGTTATATATGAACCTCTTGGTATCCACAAACCAAAAACCTCTAATAGATACATAAAAACATAAAGAGAAAGGAATATAAACATAACACTAAAGAAAGTCACCAAGTCACAAGAAAAGAAGAAAGGAACAGAGGAGAATTACAAAAACAAACAGGAAACAGTTTAAAAAATTGTAATAAGTACATACCTATCAATAATTACTTTAAATGGACTAAATGCTCCAACCAAAAACATAGGGTGGCTGAATGGATTGATTAAAAAAACAAGACCCATATATATGCTGCCTACAAGAGACTGACTTTGGATCTAAAGATACACACAGACTAAAAGTGAAGAGATAGAAAAAGATATTCTTTACAAATGGAAATGAAAAGAAAGCTGGGGTAGCAGTACTTATGTCAGGCAAAAATAGACTTTAAAAGAAAGACTGTAACAAGAGACAAAGAATGGCATTACATAATGATAAAGGGAAAAATCCAGCAAGAGGATGTAACACTTGTGAATATCTATGCACTGAACATAGGAGCACCCAAATACATAAAACAAATATTAACAGACAAGAAAGGAGAAGCTGACAATAATATAATAATAGTAGGAGACTTTAACGCTCCACTTACATCAACGGATAAATCTTCCAGAGAATCAACAAGGCAACATTGGCCTTAAATGACACACTAGACCAGATGGACTTAATAGATGTATATAGAACATTCCTTACAAAAACAGCAGAAGACACATTTTTTTTCAAGTACACATGGAACATTCTCCAGGATAGAACGTATGTTAGGCTACAAAACAAGTCTCAATACGTTTAAGAAGATTGAAATCATATCAAGCATCTTTTTTGACCACAACAGTATGAAACTAGAAATCAATTACAAGGAGAAAACTGGAAAAAATACAAATTACCTGGAGGCTAAACAATATGCTGCTAAGCAACCAGTAGGTCAATGAAGAAATCAAAGAGGAAATCAAAAAAATACCTTGAAACAAATGAAAATGGAAACAAAATGTTCCAAAATCTGTGGGGTGCAGCAAAAGCAGTTCTAAGAGGGAAATTTCTAGCAATATAGGCCTACCTCAGGAAATAAGAAAAATTTCAAATAAGCAATGTGAACTTACACCTAAAGGAACTAGAAAAAGAAGAACAAACAAAACCCAAAATTAGTACAAGGAAGGAAATAATAAAGATTAGAATGGATATAAATGGAATAGAGACTAAAAACAATAGAAAAGATCAATGAAACTAAGAGCTGGATCTTTGAAAAGATAAGCAAAATTGATAAATCTTTAGCCAATCTGATCAAGAAAAAAAGAGAGAAGGCCCAAATAAATAAAATCAGAAATGAAAGGGGAGATGTTACAACCAACACCTCAGAAATACAAAGGCTCATAAGAGGTTAATACTAACAATTATGCTTCAACAGATTGGACAGCCTAGAAGAAGTGGATAAATTCCTGGAAATATAGTCTTCTAAGACTGAATCAGAGAGAAATAGAAAATCTGAACATACCAATGACTAGTAATGAAGTTGAATTAGTAATCAAAAAACTCCCAACAAAAACAGTCCAGAACTAGACAGCTTCACAGGTGAATTCTGCCAAACATTTAAAGAAGAGTTAATATCTATCCTCAAACTGTTTCAAAAAAGTGAAAAGGAGGGAACACTTCCAAACTCATTTTACAAGGCCAGTGTTACCTTGATACCAAAACCAAATACACTACAAAAATAGAAAATTGCAGGGCAATACCCCTGATGAACATAGATGCAAGAATCCTCAACAAAATATTAGCAAACCAAATTCAGCAATACATTAAAAGGATCATCCATCATGATCAAGTGGGATTTAATAATTGAGGGATGCAAGAATGGTTCAGTATCCACAAATCAGTCAACTTGATACACTACATTAACAAAATGAAGGATAAAAATCATATGATCATCTCAATAGATGCAGAAAAAGCATTTGACAAAAGTCAACATCCATTTATGATAAAAACTCTCAACAAAGTGAGTATAGAGGGAACATACTTCAACATTATAAAAGTTATACATGACAAACCCACGGCTAACATAATGCTCAATAGTGAATAGCTGAAAGCATTTCCTCTAAGATCAGGAAGAAGACAAGGATGCACATTCTTATTCAACATAGTATTGGAGGTCCTGGCTGTGGCAGTCAGACAAGAAAAAGGAATAAAAACCATCTAAATTGGAAAGGAAGAAGTAAAACTGTCACTATTTGCAGATGACATTATATATAGAAAACTCTAAAGAATCCACCAGAAAAATATTAGGACTAATAAATGAATTCAGTAAAATTGAAGGATACAGAATCAATATATAGAAATCTGTGTTTCTGTAATGACCATAATGAATAATGAATGACCAGAAAGAGAAATTAAGACACAATCCCATTTACAATTTGCATCAAAAAGAGTAAAACACCTATGAATAAATTTAACCAAGAAGGTGAAAGACCTGTTCTCTGAAAACTGTAAGACATTGATGAAAGAAATTGAAGATGACACAAATAAATGGAAAGCTATATCATGCGCATGGATTCAAAGAATTAATATTGTCAAAATGTCCATACTACTCAAAGCAATCTATAGATTCAATGCAATCCCTTTCAAAACACCAGTGGCATTTTTCACAGAACTAGAACAAGTAATCCTAAAATTTGTATGGAACCACAAAAAACGTCAGATAGACAAAGCAATCTTGAGAAAGAACAAAGCTGGAGGTATCAGGCTCCCTGATTTCAAACTTTACTACAAAGAAATAGTAATCAAAACTGTATGGTACTGGCAGAAAAATAGACACATAGAGCAATGGAACAAAATAGAGAGCCCAGAAATAAACCCACAAATATGTGGTTAGTTAATCTATGCCAAAGGAGGCAAGAATATACGATGGGGAAAAGACAGTTCCTTCAATAGTGTTGGTAAGACTGGACGTCTACATGCGAAAAAATGAAACTAGACCACTTTCTTAAACACCATATACAAAAATAAACTCAAAATGGATTAAAGACTTAAATTTAAAACCTGAAACTGTAAAACTCCTAGAAGAAAACACAGGCAGTCAGCTCTTTCACGTCGGTCTTAGCAATATTTTTGTGGATCTGTCTCCTCAGGCAAAGCAACAAAAGCAAATGTAAACAAATGAGGCTACGTCAAAGTACAAAGCTTTTGCACAACGAAGGAAACCATCAACAAAACAAAAAGACAACTTAACTGAATGGGAGAAGATATTTGCCAATGATATATCCAGTAAGGAGTTAATATCCAAAATATATAAAGAACTCATAGAACTCAATATCAAAAAAACAAACAATCCAATTAAAAAATAGGCAAAGGGCCTGAGTAGATGTTTTTCCAAAGAACACATACAGATAGCCGACAGACACATGAAAAGGTGCTCAACATCACTGATCATCAGGGAAATGTAAATCAAAACCACATTATCACCTCACACCTGTCAGATGGATATTATCAAAAAAACAACTAATAAGTATTGGGGAGGATGTGGAGAAAAGGGAACCCTGGTACACTGTTGGTGGGACTGTAAATTGGTGCAGCCACTATGGAAAACAGCATGGAGGCTCCTCAAAAAATTAAAAATAGAATTATCATATGATCCAGCGATTCCACTTGAGATGTTTAGCCAAAGAAAATGAAAACACTAATTCAAAAAGATATACACACCTCTGTGTTCATTGCAGCATTATTTGCAAGAGCCAAGACATGAAGGCAACCTAAGTGTCTATCAATAGTTGAATGGAGAAAGAAGATTTGGTATTTATATACAATGGAATATTGCTCAGCCATAAAAAAGAATGAAATTCTGTCATTTGTGACAGCATAGCTTGACCTAGAGGGTATTATGCTAAGTGAAGTAAGTCAGGCAGAGAAAGATACTCTATGATTTCACTTTTATGTGTATCTAAAAAATGAAACGGATAAAACAAAACGGAAAGAAACTCATAGACACAAAGAACAAACTGGTGGCCACCAGAGAGGAGAGTTTGGGGGTATGGGCAAAATAAGTGAAGGGGATTAAGAGGTACAAACTTCCAGTTATAAAATAAATAAGTCACAGGTATGTAATATACAGCATAGGAAATATAGTCAATAATATTGTAATAACTTTGTATGGTAACAGACAGTAACTAGACTTGCTGTGGTGATCATTTCGTAATATTTATAAATGTCAAATCACTATGTTGTACACTGAAACTAATGTAGTATTGTATGTCAATTATACTTCAATTTAAAAAAATTGTATAAGTATCTCAGTGAATATTAAGGAAAATCTAGGTCATGATCAGTTTAAAATGCCATGAGGCTAGCAGCTCAAGAAGCAATCTCTCCTAGCCGGTCACTATAATGTCTATAAAGAAACAAAAAGTAAAGACTAATAGCTTTGAATTCTAAGACTGACAAACAGCTGCCAGAATCTGTGAGGAATTTCTAGTTGCGTCAAGTTGGAGGACGAGCAAACAATAAATGTGAACTTTCCATGCTTTGCCTTGGGAAACAGAGTAGATCTTCACATCCCAAAAAGGCCAAAAGGAATTTCATGTCTCTATCACTACTTGTACCCTGATTCACAAACCTAGGACCTACATCTACCAGAAAAACTGGCACTGCACCTTGATTTTATAGATAACGGTACAGTAAAAAGGGAAGATTGTTCAAAATACACAGGAAGTGTTTAAATCTGACAAGGATCTAACTACAAGAGAAATCAGAATTATTACATTTTAACTTAAATACCTAGTATGAATCTTAGTCTACAAACTCAGGTATGTAAGAAAAGCCTTTTTATTTATAGATCAAATTAAAACTCACCTTGAGCCCCCATTTTGCCAGGCTGTTAGGAAATCAAATTTTCTTCTTTACTGGAACCCGTGTATTCTTAGGGTAGAACCAGAATATGGGGAGACTTCTGTGATGTCGACAAAACAATTGAAAAGCTTCTGACCTTCCGTCTGCTGTGGTCACTGCTGAGGTTGTCTGTTTTATGCCTAGAGTTGTCCTTCCATTCTCATGATGCTCTGACTCTTTGCCGCATGTGAGATGCAGGTATCTTTGCTGATATAAAAGCCTGGGAGCCTAGGAACAAGCCTCCCTAGTTGCTCCTGATAACCATTTCCTCTGGGGTCTTTCTGTTTCCTTAGGCACCTCAACTGAGTGACGTATGGTTCCCAGCTCCCTCTCAAGGCTGACAGACTATCCCCTCCCAAATGTGAGAGAATCTTTCCAATCTGCCCTGCCCTTTCTCTTTCTCTGAGGTATACTGCTTTCTCCTCTCCTGGCTCTTACCAAATGAACTTAAGTATTTATGAACCTCTGAGATAACCTTGATTTTGGAGTACTTCTGTTTTAGTTCTGTAAAAATGTCTGAGATTAAGAATTACTAAGGAAAGAGAAGTCCTGGATACTTGCATAAAGCAGAAGAAAGGGGAAAATACAGGAAGATTACATAAATCAATTTCAATGAATTAACCTGACACACTTCATAATTTGTTTATTTTAAAGTAATGTATTCTGTATATTCAAACAATGGAACACCATATAGAAATGAGTGTGAACAATCTAAAACCACATGCAGTAATATGGATAAGTCTCACAAACATAGTGTTGAATGAAAGAAACCAGACATGATATAGTACTACTATATGGTTACATTTATGTATAGTACCCAAACAAGCACAATTATTCTGTTCTGCTACAAGTCAAGATAGTGGGAACTAGTGCCTGAAAAGGAGCACAAAGAGATCTTCCAAGGTGGTTTTCTGTTTCATAATCTGGGTGCTAGTCACATGGGTGTGTTCAAGTTGTGAGAATTCTTCAAGCCGTACACCTAAGCATTGTACAGTTTTCTCTATATATCCCTTATATGTGAATACAAAGTTAAAAAAATACTAAGTGCTTTAAAGGGGAATTTTCTTTAACTGTTTTGAAAAAAGTTAACAGATCTAAAGAAAACTTAGATATTTTTCACCATAGATTTTTGCTGAATAAATCTGAGATTTGACATAAATTAACCTAGAAAATCTTCTATTTAGGAAAGGAGAATACATCAAAAGATTGTAAGAAATTGTGAATTGTGAAAGATGCAAATTGGTCAGTGGTAAAAGAGATGTAATGCACTTTCTCATGACCAATCCTTGGAGATTGCTCATGGAGAAAATTGCTAAGCAATAAAGTTAGAAACAATTACAATATTTGTTAAGTGTATTTTTCTGGAACAAGAAAATAACTAGGGTTTCCAACTTCTTTAAGAAGATTAGAGATATGATTTTAAAGCTAGTGAGTAACAAGACCAAATAGAAATACACTTTAAATTATTTTTAACTTTAAGAATTAAACGCAGCAGTGACTTCATCAGGAAAAATCATTAATTAATAGTAATTTCAGTTGTAAATGAAATGATCTTAGTCAGAAGATTATAATAATTATGAATAAGTTTTCTATGCGCTAATTTACCAAATTACAATTCTGCTGTACATATACATATGCTATACATATAAAGAAATAAACTTTTTTTCCTGACAACAAACTGGTTTCTGGGTCAAGATATTTCCATCAGTATGCCGGCTTTCTCTTTAATTTCAAGTTAAGCGTACTTTCTATTTATATGGCACTTAAAGCTACAAAAAAACTCTGAGATAATTAGACCAGTTTTACAGATGTGGAAACTGAGGCTTAGAGATGTTAAGTGATTTGCCCATGATCATATAGCTTGCATATATTTTTGAAACCAGATGTTTGGACTTCAAATCAAGTACTCTTCACTATAAGAGTACCACTTGTAAAAGAGCTGTAAAGTGAGAAAGTGGGTCTGTCTTGGATCCATCCAAGAAGGTTTTTTGGTATTGGGGGGGTTTTTTGGTGAGGAAGATTGGCCCTGAGCTAACATCTGTTGCAAATCTTCCTCTTTTTAGCTTGAGGAAGATTGTCACTGAGCTAATAAATGTGCCAGCCTTCCTCTGTTTTATATGTGAGACACCACCACAGCATGGCTTGATAAGTGGTGCATAGGTCTGCATCCGGAATCTGAACCGGCAAACCCCAGGCCACCGAAGCAGAGCACACAGACTTAACCACTATGCCACGATGCCAGCCCCCATCCAAGAAGTTTTAACAAAACTATACTTGACTGTATTGTTTTTCCTTAACGGGGATTTTCACTGGAGCATCCACTGCAGAACACAATTATGCCAAGATTGCAGTCATGTGCAGCTACATCAGTAACAACAGGCTATTGATATTTCACCTGGGTTAACAGTCTTAAATATGGTAGCATAAGTATTTTATGTGGTTTAATTTTTCTCTCCCGTTTTCTTTGATTGCAGTTCTCCAGAACAAAAGGACAAATGGCTCTCTCTCCTTCAGAGGTATTTTTTCAGTATACATATTTTTAATCTTTAACTTGTAGTTAAATGAATTAAATTGTTCTCTGTGGAGATGTGCCCCAAATTATTCCCCTTCTCTTTAGTAGAAATTGTTCATTTGTCCTCAAAATAAGCTGTTGTTTAGACTGTACACTAGCCACTACTTACTGTAAACAATGTTCTCTCATTACACGTATTTCTTACTTTCTAGGACGGAGAACATTAAGGCCTGGTTAGATCAGTTTAGACAGAAATTAGTCAATAATCTCTCTCATCTCTTTGCATGTCTCCAACCTGTATTTGGAGCTAATAGTTTCCTCAAAGCATGTATTAGGTTTCCATATATGGAGGATTTTCTGCTGAGCACCTCAAAAATCAGTTGTTATCCCTACCTTTGAGCATACAGACCAAAATCGTCAATTTAGATTCGTCTTTTATTCCCATAATCCTTCCCTCCTTCCTCCCCTCTCTCCCTTCCCAAGCAATGGGATAATCAAGATTTACACTCCACTGGAGAGCTCAATGAGAAGTCAGAGGGCCTTGTTTTGGTTTGGTCTAGTAGAGTGTTATATATGCTCCTGTAGTTATCAGTAAGGTTCTGGGCCTGTCCAGAGAAGACAGGTTCGCTTTGAGGATAAAACATCACCCAGAGGTACCTTAACCCAATTGTGCTTCTCAAACCTCCTTTCAAATAGACCTACCATTCTTTTTTGTGCCCACGCCTAATGTCCTGAGAATTTTTTTTTCTCTTCCAACCCATGATGTAATCTGACTTTGCTGAGTCTTTCCATCTGTCTTTTGAAAAGTAGCATATAAGTATATTGAAAATATTAGCAAAATAGATTGATTTAAAAATAAGCCATGAGCGAAATCCATCTGACTCAGTGTTGTTTTGGGTTGTCGTTGCATTTGATTAGATACATCAATCTAGAGAAAGAGAAGGACTACCCGAAGAGCATTCCCCTCAAAATCTTCGCCAAGGACATTGGGAATTGTGCCTATGTAAGTGTTTCTAAGCTAGAAAATTAAATTCCAAGTCCCTGCATAAGTCAGAACACCGTGGATAAAAAGAGAGACAGGGAGGCAGACAGTGTATGTGCTACAGAAGGTGGGCATTTAGAAATACCATTGTGGGAAAATGCATTTTCCTGTATGTATGTCTTTGTGTATAAGAAAAGTAAACCTTAGAGGAAACGATGCAAGAGAAATACATACTAACTACAGTATTTAACATTTACACTTGGAAAGAAAATTACTTGTCAGATGTCTCTTTCCTCCCTCTGGCATTAATGTTCCTCTGGATCCTTTCAATAGCAGCTGCAGAGGCTTGTAGTAAAGCCATTTCCACAAGGAGGTATTTCCTATTAGTATTAAGCAATTTTTTCCAACTTGTCACTTCTTAAGTAGGGAGTGGTTTTGGAAAGTTCTTCATTCTTTGAGTTTTTAGAGAGTGAATCTGTCAGGCTAATAAATGGATGAGCTGGGAGAGATGGCATTTTTAAGGGATCAGCATGTTTCTTCCTCACAGTTATTATCATATTGGTCAAATAAAAATTGTCTATTCAGCCCTAGTTACTATGTGTAATTTGATGACAAATATAGTACAAGTGCCAAGATGTTATCCATGATGAACAAAATGGAAATTTAAGAATATTTTTATGATACTGTGGACTATCATACTTCACAGCAGCTCTAGATCACACAGAATAGTTTTGTGTGCGGAAAAAATATTGTAATACAAACAGTTGTGTTTGGGCCAAAAGCAGAAGTTATGCAAATGTTCTGACATGAGTACCAGATGTCACTGCTTGAGAAAAATATTCAAATTTTTATGGTTTGAAACTACAGAGATCTCCTGTAGCAAAGTAGCAAAAAACCAAAGAACTACCACTATTTTTCGGCCAGCTCTGATTCAGTTGTGGTAGCAGTTGGTTACATTCAGGATTTTCATGGAAAACCCCTTGAATTTTTTTTAACACTCCTTTTCAGTGCATGAAAAGTGTGTGCTTGAGAAAAGACTGATGTCCCACTCTCATTTTGGAAGAAAAAACAACAGATGTGGTCAGGTCAGGTGCTCTGTTTTTATCACCAGGACTCTGGTTAAGTCAACGATGATGTGGCACACTTTCGCTCTCTAAAGTTGCTTCATGGCCAGACTCTCTTTTCAGGGAGCCCTGCTTTCAGAAAGAGTGATTACCCCCAAATAGGAGTGCACATATGGCAAGCATTGTTTATCCTTGGCCTTTAGTTATGCACAATTTGTCAGTGAATTCTGCTTATATGGAAAAAAATAGCTACATTTTCAGTTTTGTCTGTTTGTTTTATTCATTTACTAGCCAAAGAGCACTGTTTGGTGAAATTCATTTGTTTTGTCTACCAGAGAGGCATACAGGGAAAAATACGCATCCTATAATTACTGTTTTGAACATATGTGCCTAATATTAAGAAAAATCTTTCTCTTAGAAACCAGGTACATTGGGAGTGATTATTAGTAATACAGGATAGATTCTTCACTTTACAAAAGACTTCATGATAGAGTTTCTTTAAATTAAATGAAGGGATTTTCAGACTTTAAAAAAAAAAAAAAAAAAGCAGAAGCCTTTCATGAAATTATATCTCAAGTTAAAGCCCAGTGTGTAAAACATCTATGCCACCCTAGTAGAAGACAGACACTGGGTTGGGTGCTCTAAGCCCACCCTGTTGGATTCTGAGACACTTTTGCATAGTTGTTGGAGCTATAAGAAGTACAATTTGAAATTAGTTAACAAGCAACCTTAAGAGGCAATTTGTCTTGTCAAGTAATTGGCTCATAGAGAAAAAATACTATGATGGAAGGATAACTAATGAATTATCTGTGGATTTCACTTAGCTTTATTTTTACATCATATTTGTTTTTATATCATTTTGTTTTCATTTATGCTACATATATGTGCCATTTAAGCCCTATCAGAGACACAGCACTAATTGTTGATTTATCTGATAATGATAACATGCAAAACCTATATGCATAGTAAATATTTCTTTTTTGCTAGCATGGCATTGTCTTATATTTACATAATGTCTTGGAATTCAGTGAACTCTCTAGATATCTCAGAATCTTGTTAATCCCTTTTCTATTTGTTGCAAACTCTTTCTATTTGTAAGTAGTAATTTCTCAATATAGTTTAGCACAGAGCCATATAGATACCCTGTTCAGTGACAGAGTTGGTAAAAGAACTGAGCTTTCTAAAACTTTCAGTCCTGTTTGCTAGACTCATTGGTTTTAAGGCCTGTACAGATTTCAACAATGAAAATCTCAGTAGCCACAGTGCCTGACATATAGAAAATGCGTAATAAATAGTGGTTTTTAAAAATTCTAAACTTTAAATGTCTTTTGTAACCAGTTTGTGTTCTGATTTTACCTAAACTGACTTTTTGCCATGCGGATAAAAAAAAACCCACACTGTGAAAACAGTATTCAGGAAGAAATAGAAAGTGATCCAACTCTCTCCCTTTTTTATTACGTGTTGCCTTATGGAAATGATGCAGAGGGCCAACCTCACTGATTTCTTTTGGTTTGGAGAGTAGTCCGTGTATTCTTTCTGAATATAATTTATTCTTTGTCTTTCTTGCTTAAGGGGTTATATTTTGTGAGCCACATATTCTTTATTTTAAAAGAAATAGATGTTTTATTAAAAGGCATAATATATAATGGAATGAAAGTAAGTTATAATCAAGGTTTTCTGTTCTGCTTAAGTCATATACATTACTCTGTCAACACTTGAAATCAAGATTTTCCTTTGAATAATCATTTGACAATAATTATTTGTTCACTTGTTTTAAAATTCTTTATTTATAGCTGTATTTCTTATTTCTTTTTCTCTACAGTCTAAGACTATAACAGTAACGAATTCAGATACAGTGAACGAAGTCATCAACATGTCTCTACCAATGCTAGGGATAAGTGTAAGTGACTCTGCTAGATATTCTTAATTAAAAACACACTTTGATACTTTAGGCTTACGTAAATATTCTTCCTTCCATCATAAGACAGCTGATTACTAGAGACACCAAAGTCATATTTTGTCCCTTCAAAAATGTAGAAAGTAAGGGCCGTAAAGCCTTAATATTAGCTTAATATTGGGTGCTACTCTTCTATTCCCATTTTAAAGCCTGTGTAAACTGAAGTATAATAAGATTAGACTATAATTTTAGAATGATAATATGTATTTTTATTGTATATGCTATATATATAGGGGCTTTTTGGGTATGAGATTCTTAATATGAAAGTTTCAACCTCCTTCCCCACTTCCCGCTTGTCACTATATGACTGTTCTTTCCCTATCTCCTTTCCTGGTTTTTCTCCCTTACTTGATTATTCTCTTATTATCCCACGATTCAGTCAGTCTTAGGGTGATGAATTCTGAAGGATTTGCTCCATAGTAGAATATTTACACTAAGAACACATAGCTAGAAACCATATTCACTGGCTGTAGGTCCAGAGGATGAGATGGCTGGTACCTCTGATCAACTGGTGAATTAGAAAACAAGCATTGAATTAGATCATGAATTCAAAGCTCTTGAGTGTCCACACCACATTTTCCCCTGTTTTTCTTTTAGCGTCTGCTTTTTTCTGTTTTATGAGGCAAACGTGAGTTTTTGAAATTTTATTAATAGAGAATATTGGAATGTTTGAGGATGAGGTAAGGGAAAGAGAATTGGAAAGTTCTCCTCATCTCCTCCCTACCAGTCTATGAACACCACACAGTGGGTACTTGTGCTAAAGGGAGTGACTTTCAGAAGCATGGAAACTAATGGAAGCACTTGAACAACACCATTTCTTGAGTGGGATTCTCTATAAGTATGAAAACACAGTGTTACTCTGATGTGACGTGACATATGTTTAAGATATGCCAGTCTTTAGATTTGCTTGTACACAGTGCATAGGCCCTATGCCCTATGAGGGCAACCAAAATTTAAGATAAAAAATCTGATTTCTTTTAATTAAATTTAATAATATATTTAATATGTAATTAAATTTATATGCGCTGGGTGAAGCAGGCACCTCTGCATTGATTTCTAAGCTTATATAATTATATCTTGGAAGAGAGTGAATAGTTTAAGGGGAAGGAAGGGAGATTGATCAATGACATTACTTATTTTCTTCTTTATGCTTTTCTTTTGGATAAAGTGATTAATCTCCTCAGCCCCAGAATATTTCCATTTGATGTAATTAGGAATTGAGGCTATTTGATTATACAGTTCTAAGCGATTATTACAGTATTTTCAGACACTATGAAAAAAGAAAGGATTTTTATTAGATTTCTCTTCCTATTTGCAGTCTGATTTTTTGACTCAGGTATGAGGAAGGAAATGACAAATAGAGTAGAGGAGGGGGCAAAGACGGGTATTCTCCATAGCCAGGACCCTCCGTTATAAGGTCAGGGCCGTGATTTTTAATCAGAAGATAAAGGCAGGAATATTAAATATTACCAATGTGTTCTAGCTTAATTTAAAACATTTTTGCTTTCTCCTCTCCTAGAGGATACAGAAAAGTCTGTATAATTTAGTAGTATTTCTTTCAAGTGGGATTTTTAGTATTGCTGGGTTACAATTCTTCTAGTGAACAGTTCCATTGTTTTACATGACAGGGCATATTCTCTAAATAGAATTCTTGTCCTTTCTATGCCCAGGACTGGACTTGCCCAAAATAAAGTCACTGTAGACTGTGCCAGCTACCTAGCTCCTCAAAGCCTCTTGGTCATTCTTCTCTTTCCACTGAGCTAATAGTCAGCCTTTGAGATTTTATTTTTTCATCACAAACACAGTAGTGTTGTGGCTTTCTGGATAACAAGGTTGTCTTTGCAGAGGCATGTTGGAGATTAAGTCCAGTATTCTCTGAGAAGTCTGGAGACATAGCAGAAGGCAGGACTCTAAAGAAGAGATTGGGGGGACAGCCCTGTGGCCAAGTGGTTAAGTTCATGTACCCTGCTTCGGCAGCCCAGGGTTTCGCCAGTTCGGATCTTGGATACGGACTTAGCACAGCTCATCAGGCCATGCTGAGGCAGCATCCCACATAGCAGAGCCAGAAGGACCTACAACTAGAATATACACCTATGTACTGGGGGGCTTGGGGAAAAGAAGAAAAAAAAAAGATTGGCAACAGATGTTAGTTCAGGTGCCAATCTTTAAAAAAAGAAGAGATTTGCCTTTTAGAAAACCAGGAAGTCTCTTTTCCCTTTGTAAAGGCCATGTATATGATTTCACATTCTGTGGGCTACCCATATAGTGAGGGCCTGATTCCATTGCAGTTCATAGATCCCTAGTCATCACGAGGAAAGAAGGGCAGGATTCCTGAGTCTTCTGTGGGGGTTAGAGAGGGGGAGATGGGTTGTAGGAATCAGCTCTGCCATCTTCAGGAACCATATCCACCCCCATGAACCTGAATAGCATTTATATGTCCCTTTTTTTACTTTCTGCAAAACATAATAAGGCCCAAAAAATGTGTCCTCATTCAGTTAACAAACATGAAAGAATTATTGTTAATTCTTTTATCTCCAAGGGCTCTGAGAGAGATTACCAATTGTGGGTCAATTCTGGCAAAGAAGAGGCACCATACCCACTTATTGGTAAGTTTCTGCAAAAATCTAAGATAGGGTTGATTGTGTTTGAATTATAATTCTAAATGTCTCAGAGAATTGGTCATATGGTCCTAGATGTAAATACTGTTAAATATTAAATCTCATATAATGTTTATTTATTTCTTTAGTAAATGTCTATCAAGCATTTCTTTGTGCTAGACAAATAATATCTCTTCACTCAAGGAGCTAATCATATACTTGGGAAGAGAAATGTAAATTTTCCTCTGTTTTTTCACTTTACAAACAGAGCTATCTTGCTAAACCTTTTCTAAATTTTTTTCTGAAAGAAAGCAATATATATTGGTATTCCTTTTCTCCTGTGTATTTATTTTTCATATTCAGTTCTTGAATTTTCTGTTCCCTTTCCTGCCTACTACATTGCCTCTATGGAAGACCCTCTCTAATCCAATCATGCCCCTTAATCTCTCAGCAAGAACTTAACACCTGCCCTGCACCCAGAACTTCCGCAGGCATCAGAAAGAACATGAGATTAACCCATTTAGATCCCTAAAAATTTTCACTGACTCACCAACTAGCTGCTGCTTCACTAACTACTTTGCTATTTCTGTAGCCGAATTTTTCAGCATTTGTTTCGAGGAGTTATTGGTAAATAGGTTACATCTCACCTTACTTAAATCATTTAGCTAAAAAATATTTCTTGATCAGTAAGGTCATTCACTGTGGTAAACAGAACTAGAGCAGTTAAAATAAGGGACAGTATCTGTAGCAGACCTTGAGATGATGACAGTAATGAGGGTGATGACGATGATGATTTCTGCTAATAATTTTTAAATGCTTGCTGTCTGCCAGATGTTGTGCAAAGCATACCATATATGCTTTATCTTATGTAATCCTTTCATTACACAGTGGATCACTACTGTGTAATTCAGGATATTTCAATTGATTGGAATAATCTAAAACCAAACTTTTCTATGAAATGTATGTTCTCAGACTTAAAATAAAGCAAGCCATCATGCAAATAGCTGAGGACAAAATTCACTGCATTTCCAGTTTCTTTTTTAATATTGTCATTTTTGTAAAAGTCAGTGAGCAACAATTAAGGTTGTGATTAAAAATCAAATAAATAATTAAAAATTATTTGAACAAAATGTATTAATTTAATTAAAACTATATAGATGGTAGCTTTCAGGCTTAGAACAGCTTCGAGCTTCATTGCTAACTCTCACTAAAAAACCACGAGACATGGGACATGATTGCTATTTAGCAGCAATTCTCCATTGCATATTTTAATTTGCCTTGCAAACTTCAGTTATAGATTAGCTGCTGTCTATTTTGATAAACTGACTTTGTTTTATTGCTGTCATAGGAGTCTTTTTTTTTTTTTTCGCTTTAGTCCCTGGAAGCGGCTATAGTACTTGATATTAATGAAACATTGACATTGTACACCTATGCCAGTTGGAAAGGAAAAGGAAGAATTCACTGAGTTACATTCAGTGATAAATCAGGAATAGAAGAGAACTTACTGTGTACTTAAAAAACAGATAAACCTACAACACAATGGAACTTGAGGATTAAATTAAGAAAATGTAATTACTTAGAGTACTAAAGAGCAAAACACTGTATTGCAGTCAGATATCCAGGGTTTAGTTTTCCTAGTTTGCAAGTTCCTTTTTTAATCTTGTTTCTGATTATTACCTAAAGACACCAACCTCAGAGAGCGGCAGTGGAAGGGAAGCATAAGTCAAACAAACCAGTCCTGATGCTCTTGAGTAACTCTAAGCATATAACTAACAAAAAGTAATGATGGGCCAGCCCTGGTGGTGTAGTGGTTAAGTTCAGTGCGCTCCACTTAAGCAGTCCTGGTTTGGTTCCCGGCGTGGACCTATGCCATTTGTCTGTCAGTGGCCCTGCTGTGGTGGTGGCCCACGTACAAAAAAAAGGAGAGAAAGATTGGCAATAGATGTTAGCTCAGGGTGAATCTTCCCCAGGAAAAAAAAAAAAAGAAGAAGTAATGAAATGTCTTTTCCAAACAGACATCTTATGTTAAATAATAATAATAGTGATGCTTGAAACATATGCTTCTTTGCCCTTATTACTTAAATAACAAATAATATTAACTACTAAGGTTTTCTTATTTGATCCTTATAATATTGTGTGATATGTAGGATAAATATTTTAAATCATGGATTTAAGGCTGAGCGCACTCAAGGATTTGCTGAAGATTTACAGATACAGTGTCAAAGGAGGAACTAGAATACCTTTAAATATTCTTAGATGTGAACATAAGAAGAGTCAACATTATGCAACTCACAAACTAATCTGTGCGTTCCAAAAAAGAGATTCTTTAAAGATTTTTTTTTCTCTTTGCTTCCCCGCCCCCCTCCACTTAAAACTACTTTCGTAGGACCACCTGCATTATGCAGTAGTTTTCAACTGTGAGAGAGTGTGTGGTGATCATTCAGTCAGCAAAAGGATTCTTTATACCAAAACTCCCAGGAGCACACTGCAGTACATTCCAGCATGTAGCACACATACTCAGAGGACCAGTCAGCCTAAAGTCTACATTTGGATTCTTCTCTGTGTAGGGCATGAATATCCCTATGGAATTAAAATGAGCCATCTTCGAGACACTGCGCTCCTGACACAGGGATCAAAGGACTCCACCGCCCCTTCCAACTTCCAAGAGCCCTTCCTCATGGAACAGCTGCCCCGAGCAATGCAGTGCCAGTTCATCCTGAAGCCCAGCCGCCTGGCTGCGGCCCAGCAACTGAGTGGTGAGTTGCTTCTCCTTCACAGAGCCTCTTTTTAGCAAAAGTTTTCATTCCTGAAAACAAAGTTAGTACAGAAGCAAAGATTCAACCTTCCAACCAGATGAGGTATTTTTTTTTCTTTTGAATTTGCTAAGTGTTTTGAGAGGAAAGATGGAGTTTTAGAAGATGGTTTTATGAATCAGCAATGGGCATGCCTGACTATAATCAGCAGCTGGTAGGAGTAGTCTGTGCCTTCTTTCTTCACTATTCTTTCCCCTTTAACCTTATGCCCAGTGCAGAGTCAAAGGCATCAAGCAATGCTGCAGGTGCTTCAATGCCTTCTTTGTACAGTAATACATTGCACTGTGTGTTCCCCCTAAATGGTCACATTATAAAAAGGAGGTTGTCAGTGATGGGTGTCAGGAGACTGTGATGTCCTACCTGGATTCTGGTACTGATAAGTATGTGAAGGCTAAGATGATTTCTATACAAATCTCTCCTTAGTCCGTTAATCTGTCTGAATTCCCTCTGCACGTAGCCATCTCTTACTCATCCCATAATAAAAGCTCTAAAATGATAAAAGTGATATTTAACATAGGATGACCACAATTTACCCTAACCCAAGTTTGAGCTATAAGCCATCAGTCTGAAAGTAAGATTGTATAAGAAATAGAAGAAAATGGATACCAAAAGTGTGAATGGGATAGTAAAAAATTGATGCTGAATGTCTGTAGCTGCCTTTGTCAATTTGAACCAACCAGGGAACCCAGTGAACCCAGTGAACAGTTTTTATGCATCCCACACCCATGCACATCCAACTCTGTCGCTTTCTGTTGATGACCTAGCCCAAACTTTATACTTTATTGAAGTCATCAGCCAGGGACTCCCTCACCTTGCCAACACCCGCTGTGAAAACCTACCTTACATTTGTACCGGTCTTCTTCTCGCCTATAATGGTCAATTGAGTTTCGAGACTCTAAGGCTATTCACTCACGTCTTTGGGCCATTTTAAGGGGTGTTATAGAGATGTCATGGTTTTCCATCCATGAAATACAAGCTCCATGAAGGCAGAGATTTTGGTCTGTTTTGTTCACTGCTATATTCCAGCACCTGGAACAGTGCCAGACATATATAAATAAGTACTCAATAAATATTTTTGAATGAATGAATTTATTAATAGGTCCGTTGTTACTTCTCATTAAAGATACAAAGGGAATGTTGCCTTTATAAAGCTGAGGAGAATAATACTTTACTTTTTTACCTTCATACCCATGTTACTCAAAACTATTTCTCTGGGTCCCTTGTCAGTTTTATTTTAATTAATTTGACCAATTATCAGGCTCAAGAATCCTGAAGATTTTATTCAGTTTTGCCAGTGACTTGGTTAATTAAATTGTAGGCATCTCTGCTTATTAATCCTCTGTTTCTCCCTATTGGAAGATAGGATAATAGTGGTTGCAGCTGCAGATGGTTCACGGTAAATGGGATCAGGGGTGGAGTAACTATAGACCGATGGTGCTACCCTGGCTGGGCATCAGAATCAGCTGTGCAACTAAAAAGATTACAAGTGCACCAGTTCTGTGTTTTTTTTAATACAAAAGATTTTGATGAACAGGTGCTTTGGAAACCACTGATTTACATCAAGGATCAGCAAACTTTTTCCATAAAGAGTCAGATAGTAAAATTTGCAGGCTAAGAGACAAAATCAAGGCTATTCTGTAGGTACTTATATAAAAAAAAGAGAAAAATTTCCGTGAATTTTTTTATTGGTGACTTTCAATATATAATAATAATTGACTGCAATTTTATCTAATGCAGATCTACTAGTTGAAAGAATTGAGTTCTTTCGCGGGGATAACATTTCACTTAATTGGGATTCAAAGTTAGTGTTCCAATCATCAAAACTGATTGCAAAATCTTCTGATCTATAGTGAGATTTTATATACTTTATATATTTATTTACTTTATATACTTTACGTTTGAAAATATGTTTTCACACAGATAGATACTGCCAAATACTATCATTCTACAAGCATATAATTTTAATTGCATATATCCCTCTCTTTGAAAGCATTTGTGGAATATTATTAGATTCTTCTCTTGATATTTTCCTTTTAGCATGTCATTTTATTGCAGATTAATCGTTTCCAATTGAAGGTTAGCTGGAAGCTCCTCAATTGCACAGTTAAATGGACTTTGAGATGTGGAAACTTCCTTCACCACTTGCGTGGTGGTCGGTAAAATACTGCTGGAACTGTAGTTTGAACTCGGAAAATATATCTGCTATCAAGTTGTATAGGGATGGAAATCTTACTTCTTGTAGCTTTTGACAGCACGAGAAGTGCATAAAGCAGCTTGACATTACTAGTGATTAAATGTCTGTTGTTTTCAAAATGAACCTTTCAAAAGTTTTGTATATAAGCAGTGTTATTCCTTGTCATTTAAGTTAAATTCGTTAAGAAACATCATCAAATCTGCAGCCATCCCTAATATCCAAAGTCATTCAGTATTCAGTAATAGCGGTTGAGGGCAATTCTTCCCATTCATAAAAATTTCAATCTCAGTCCTAAGTTCAGATATCACTGTAAACTTAACCATTGCGGAGCCTTTGAACTGCTGTGTGGTAACACAGGTCAGGCTATTTGGCTTCTGTTTCTGACAAAAAATCATAGAACTGACAGTGCTTAAGTCCACGAGGCTGAATGAAGTTCACTGTTGACACTGCTGATCCAGTAACACCTGATAGATTCAAAGATTCTCCACACAGCACCGCTGATGAATGATGCCATAGGCATTGAACACTTTACATTTTCACAAAGTTTATAAACTCATCAGATTGTACCTTTCTCTGCTCCACACGTTTTTACCACCATCAGATACATTTTTAGCAGATTCCACTTCAGGTTGTACAAAATTACTGCTTTCTCAACTTCTTTGAAAACATTCTCACCTGTAGTTGTTCCACGTAGACTATTCAAGGCTAATTCTTCAGTCATTTCAAACAAATCATTGACTTCCCAGATAAACAGCTGAGCAGTCTTGGTAACTTCTGTTGACTATAATAGAGAACCAAGGAAAGTCATTCAAAATCATTTGTCCTGTTTTTTAGTTCACAATTCATACTATTTCTAATGTCCTCAACTATTGAAGCAGCTATGCTCACCAAAAGGCTAATCATCTTAAATCTAGTTTCTCTGTACACATTTCTTTGTCTACTGCAAGCACACAAGATCTAATCCACTTGTCCTTGGTAAATGGCTTTCCTTCTGTGGCCAACAAATGAGCCACTCAGAAACTTATTTTGGTGCAACCTCACTTTCATTTTTTATTTTTGTGAAGAAATTCTGCAGTGCTGAAATATTTCATTCTAAATATTCTGAAACTTTCTAATCATTGCTTTCCTGTGGGTTGGGAATATTGTGATGAGTCCTCATTCTGGTAATGTCGACATATATTGTATTCTTTTACCACAGCTGTTATGTCATTGCACAGTTAGCACAATACTTTGCCGTTTAATTCAATAATAAAGTCATCCATATTTCACTGTGTTGAAAGCCCAACATTAGGGGCTGACCCAGTGGCATAGTGGTTAAGTTCACACGCTCTGCTTCAGCAGCCCAGGATTTGCTGTTTTGGATCCTGGGCACCGACCTACACACCACTTATCAAGTCATGCTGTGGTGGCATCCCATATACAAAATAGAGGAAGATTGGCACAGATGTTAGCTCAGCATCAATCTTCCTCAAAAAAATCCACAGAACTCATAAATACTTAAATTGCTTAGTCCTAAGAAGTAGATATTTTGTACGGTCTCTTATGTGGAAAATCATATCTTGTTTCTGAGGCTAACAAGAGGATAAAAGAGGAAGATAACTTCTGATAGAGTATTGGCTGAGAACAATTAATATTATATGTTTAAACCATCTGAATAAAATAAGCCACAACTAGAATAAAGATAAATCTCACATCTTCTTTTCTAAGGGAGCTTTCTCTAGTTAGCTTAAGGAAAATATCTCAGCTAACTGAAATAACCTTAGGTGAACATAGTCATCCTCGATCTCTTTTTCAAATTCCTGCCTTAGTGTGGGGAAGATCTAGTAAATAGTCTTCCACTGAAAACAGAGTAGCAAGACATCTCTCAAAGGCCATCCCTGAGACTTAGATCACTGACTCAGCCTTGCAGTGACTGGTATCCATTGAGACAGCTCTGGTGTTAATTGGGGGCTCAGGATATAGACATTGAAGATCTGACCTCAAGAGCCAACTCAATTGTCACTTCTAGGAAATCTTTATTCCCTCAGGTGGGTAGTCGACCCCTTCTCTGTGTCTCCAGAGCACTTCATGAATATCTCTAGTGTAACACGTAAGGATTACATTATAATGATTTGTTACATGTCTCTCTAGACTATGAGCTGCTTAAGGCCTGGGAATTCATAGCAGGGCTTGGTCCAGTGTTTAGAACAGAGCAGAAGTTAAATGAAAGACTGAATGGCTTAGTCACACCTAGGAAGTATGGAAAACTTGAGTGGAGCACAAGAGTTCTGGAGCTGAAGTGGGATCTTTCTGGGAATACTCTGAAGTAGCTCTTGGGATTCTAGCCTGAACCGAATTCCCAGTTCTACAACCATAGCAGGCTCACTTTCCACATCTGCTTTAGACCCAGGGCTAACTGGAACTGGACTGAACATTTTAGGGTAGATGGTAAAATATGGGACACAACTTTTTCTTCTACCTGTTTGCCCTATCGTTCCAGTATTCTCCCAGGTGTATTTTCTACACTGGGGGAAAAAAACGGTATTCTTAATCTGGGGAGTTATATGGCCAGAATAGAATTTCTAATCAAGGTTTTTGTTGTTGTTGTGATTATCACTCTATAAACACAAACTTTTAAGAATTGTAATTTTTCATATGCAGTTCCCTAATTTAACCATGAAGAAACACTAGCTTGAATCTTGCCAGGATTGTTTAGGAGAGCTAGATTTACATGAATTTAGTTTGCTCTACATTTACATGACCCTTATATTTTTTATTCCAATAGCATGCTTTTTCATCAGCCTTTGACATTTAGAAAGAAAGAGCAATGCATTAAAAGCTCTGCAAGAAAGTAAACTTTAATGAAATTTTTTTTCTCAGTCCCAGAGGGAACATGAACTCTAAACTTGAACGTTGTACATGACAAAAGGCATGGCTGCAGCTGAAAGCATTTATGATAAAGTACAGGACTCAAGTTCTACTTTATCCTCTGTCTACACTCAGAGGATAGCTGCGTATATAACTTTATGATAGAGCATTCTTCCTAAGAAGTGTGCAAAAGCTAAAACATCAAATAAATCTGATAATTTTAGAAATAATGAAACCAGGTTAAAGGTGAGGAAACTAGACTGAATACAGCTACTCAACTTATATACAGCCACACATATTAAACAAACTTTTGCATGGATTGACATTGCTAGGTGTACAGGAACCCCCTCCTGGATATAAGAATGGGTTTAGTTTCCTTTGCTGTTTTTTAAAATGGCGGAGGTTGGAAATGTCAGGGTGGGAAGAAGTTGCTTTGATTAAACAGAATCTGGTATTCCTTTCTGTCTGCATACTTCCCGAAGGCTGTTCCACCACATGGAGAGTGGGTGTGGGGAGGAGGTCCTCTTTGTGGGGAGGAGATTGGTGTCTTGGCAGTTTCAGTCAAGATCCAAGACCACTGTGACCCATGCCCTGGGCAAAGTAGTACTTCTCACACATTATCCTGCTTAATCCTCCCACTGCCTGTGAGGAGTAGGTAACATCATTCTCATGTTAAAGTTGGGGCAAGAGATTAAGTAATTTACCAAGTAAGTGTCTAGACCAGGAGTCTGACTGGGCTCCTGACTCCAGAGGCAAAGACCTTTACACCTGTGTATGAATATGGATGCTGCCCTTACCGTATCGTAAGGAAGCCAAGGGTAGATGACAGTCTGAAGGCCATTTGTTAAAATGTTACTTATTTGTTTATCCTCCCACAATGTGGCTCTTTTAGTATTTGGTTTCACTTGGTTATTCTGAAGAAATAAAAAGCTAAGGTACATTACAGCCAAACAATATAAAATACTTCTTTGAAATTAACCTTTGACACTGCTGACCATATCGGCCCTGAAAAGACCATCTCCGTCAGCATTCCATCATCAGGGGATGTTGGATAGCTAAACATCATCTCTGGTAGATTGATTGGGTGTCAAAAGAAGCAGTGCCACACAGCCAGAGTTTAATGACTTGTTCCCAAGCGCTCTCGCTGGAGGAATAGAGTCAAACCCTGTGTGGGCGCCACCTGAGGGTTATGGCTCCTCCATCTTGGTGCTGTCAGCCTTGTCTGCAAGCTGTTTTGAACCTGCATGCTTCAGGGATAAACCAGAGATGTGGGCAGAATTTATGCACAATGTTTGGGCCTCCCCCTGTTTGGTTTTCTTCTTTCTGGAACTGCCCCTGACTCACTTTCTAGCTACTGTGGATATCTCCATCTCTATTCTCTCCTTCTTTAAGCCAGTAAGAGTGAAGTTTTCTCTCCAAATTTTAGTGACTCTACCACCCTGGGCCTGTCCTTAGGCTAAAAGCTGCAAGAATGGGAAATTTACCCAGTGCCATGCTATTCCTTTCGTGCAAGTGTCAGACTTTACCTCCAGTATTTACTTTCTTTTGGTCACTCTTTAGTGCCTTCAGATAGGCTTTTTTTGCTTTTTTGTCCAGATTTTGTAGTTGTTATTTGTGTGTGTGTCGGGAGTGTGGGCGGAGAGGTTCAAAAGGAGCTACTCAGCCACTTTTAAAAGTAAAACCCTAAAGAGCTGTCTTTTTAATTAGCAAATCCATCATGTTAAAAGGAGACACAGATCACAAATCACATCAAAAATGTTTTAGCACTATGAGATCATAAAATCATGAGCCACTGTTAACCTTTCTTACTTCTTCCTATTTTGTTCATGCTCTTTTCCTACCTAAGTCTCTCCTCAGTTCAATTCTTGTTCAAGAATGATTTGTTGAGTACTTACTAGGTGCGAGGCACGATGCTAGATGCTCTTCCTGTTGAAATCTTGTTCATTCAAAATCCAAATCCAATGCAGGCACCTCCAGAATCACTCCTTCCCTCCGTCTGGGTGGATGTGCTTTCTTTCTTCTCAAGGCCTTTGGCACTTTGTTCCTCCCTTATGACGTGTTATTTATTAACATACTTGCTTTTTTCCCCATCGCCACTGGTCTCGTTCCCCGTTAGATTTATAAACTTCACCATGGCAGGGGCAGGTCTCACTCGTGTTTGCATCCATCCATGCTGCCTTAAACGTGCTTTTTAAAATCAGGAACTAAAAAGATACATAAAAATCTTTGCAGTTGGAAAGAAAGGAGAAAATGTACAATATTAGCTTCCTGTCTCTGTTCTCAGGAGTAGAACGGGACAGCAGGTGATAAAGCATTCTTCCTTTCTAGAGAAAATCTTAATAAAGACAACTCCTCTGCCTCCTCCTCCTCTTCCTCCTCCTCCCCTTCTTTTTCTTCCTCCTCTTCTTCCTTCTCTCTTTCCCTTCTCCCTCTCCTTCCCTCTTCTCCTTCTTCTTCCTTTCTTTTTCTCACTATGTAATTGTGCTCTGACTTAATCGTCAGCTGTTTTGTACGCCTAGTCTCATCTTTAAATTGGGACAATACATGTGTTGGTATGAAACACTTTTTGCTTTAAGTTGTTGCAGTCCAGGAAGGGAGGCTTTCCTCACCTTTGAAAATTCAATGCCAAACTCAAGTAAACAGACAAGTGATGTCCCTGAAATACATGGACAATGACCTTATCAGTAACAAGGGCATCTGTGAGCATTTTTCTCTTTAAGCCATAGTAATGGACATACTACAAAATGGAAACTGTAGAAATAAGGTTAAGTGAATTAAACTAGTTTTTCTAATAATCTCCCTCTTTCCTTAGATTCAGGTCAGAAGACATTTAAAAGGAGAAGATCTATCATAAACTGGGCCTTTTGGCGGGGTTCTAGCATTCACCTGGATAACTTGCCCGTGTCACCAACATCTCCTATGTCAGGACAGCTCTTTGGAGTTTCTCTGCCACATATTTGTGAGAACGACAACCTGCCCAAACCTGTCTTGGTAAGTCTCTTTTTGACCTATAATACTAACAGGAAAAGAGCACTCTAGGAGGTAAATGTATCCCAAAATGGAAAAATTACAGACACCCATGGCTTTGGCTGAGAATCTTTATTGTTTTTTTTTTCTTGTGAGGAAGATTGGCCCTGAGCTAACATCCATTGCCAATCTTCGTCTTTTTGTTTGAGGAAGATTGTCCCTGAGCTATCATCTGTGCCAGTCTTCCTCTATTTTGTATATGGGACACCACCACAGCATGGCTTGATGAGTGGTGTGTAGGTCTGCACCCGGGATCTGAACCCAGGAACCCTGGACCACCAAAGCAGAGTGAGCAAACTTAACCACTGTGCCACCGGGTCAGCACCGAATCTTTGTTATTTCTGCTTCAAAGAATAAATCTGATTAAGCTATTGCAGAATCACATGGAAGATGAATAGAAAGAAATCATCTAGTCTACTGGTTTTAAGACAGAGCTACAGAAGCTTGCTCAATAGAGAATGCACATTAGAATCCACACTGTCCCCCACATTTTTCTCGCACTCTTTCTTGAACTCTGCATTGTCTGAAAGTGTCCTTTAGTCACTTTAACAGCAGAGACTCCTCAATCTTATGCTTTTTAAAGATCTTACGTGTGTTTTATTTGTATTTCAAGTGTTTAAGCATAAATATACATCCTCTGGCATTTAGTTATCTTTCGTATTATAGAATGGGTCAGATGAAAGCCATTGAGTTTGTATTGTCTCCAATTGATATATTAAATGATCACTGTTAAGCAACATTTATTGAGTATTCAATATCCTTTAATTCCTATATTAGACGTATGGCATTTTATGCTTTGTTGTGCATCTGTAAGTGCCAGACACTAGTCTAGCCACTTTATTGCTTATCTTCACAACAGATTTAGGGGGTGGTTACTGTCATCATCATCATCATCATCATCCCTACTTTCCAAATTAAAAAAAAGCCTCGCGTTTGCCAAAGGTCACACAGTAAGTTTGTGCCATAACTAGGTTTCAAACCCTTGGGTTGCTTGTCTCCAATGCCCATTTTCTTCCTACACTGCAAGCAGAGGACATACAGCTAGAAAGAAAGCAAAAAGAGATTGCTCAGGGGCTGGCCCCGTGGCCGAGTGGTTAAGTTCGCGCACTCCACTGCAGGCGGCCCGGTGTTTCATTGGTTCGAATCCTGGGCACGGACATGGCACTGCTCATCAAGCCACGCTGAGGCAGCGTCCCACATACCACAACTAGAAAGACCCACAACAAAGAATATACAACTATGTACTGGGGGGCTTTGGGGAGAAAAAGGAAAAAAAAAATGAAAAATAAAATCTTTAAAAAAAAAAAAAAGAGATTGCTCAGAATGGAATGGAATGGAGAAAGCTTCCTGGAGGAGATGATTTTTGAGCCTAATTTTAAAAGAAGGACGTAAATACAGGAAGTAGAATGAAGTATGAAGGCGCATAAAAAGAAAGACAAGCAAGTAGAGAATGAGCTTGGCAAGAATATTTCCATATTTGGGGAAAAGAGTCCATATTAGAGAAGATGGGAAAAGGGTAGTGAAGCAGGAGAGAGACAAATTCACAGAGACCTTGAAGCAGTCGGAGAAGTTTGATTTTAAAGTGGCTGTTGGTTCCTTGAACAAAAGACAATCTCATTAAAACAAGTGTTTAAAGCAAAATGTTTTAAATGTTGACTATAACAAGAATAAATGGGAGAAAAGAGATTTAGAGATACAAAAATATGAACTGACCTCAGTCCTTCTGGCAGTCCATCCAGCCCCAGCCCCTCAGTGCTTTTCCCCAGGACACCCCAGCCTCTGGCAGCCCGGGAGGGCAAGTATGTATCTCCTTGCTTCTGTGTGTGAAGTGCCATTTTGGTTTTTTTCTTTGCTTCCCCATAGGATATGCTTTGCTTTCTCAATCAGAAAGGACCCCTCACAAAAGGCATCTTCAGACAATCAGCCAATGTGAAATCCTGCAGAGAGCTGAAAGAGAAACTGAATTCTGGAGTTGAAGTACACCTAGACTGTGAATCTATTTTTGTGATAGCGTCTGTCTTAAAGGTATGGAAAGTTCTCCCTTCGTCCACCTATGGTTGTAGCTCTGGAGAAAGACAACTGGTTTCTTTCATTACAATATTATTCCCATCTGCAAAGAATCATAATAGATTTAGAATTTAAAAAGTGCTAAAAAAAAAAGTCAACATTGACCTTTAAAAGCCACTGCCAATGATATGGCATGTCAGATATGCTTCTTTAAATTTTTCATCCCATACCACTCTGCTCATCTTCACTTGTGCCACCCCATGCAAATAAATAAAAATTAAAAATAATCAAAACACACGGCATGTTTGCCAAACCAAGCATCCTGATTATGATGACTTCCTCACAGTCTCACTGCCTTCCTAATAAAGACAGAATTTTCAAAAATGAACTTTTATAAAGGATAAAATCGTCCCATTCACAACAACATGGATGAACCTTGAGGGTATTATGTTAAGTGAAATAAGCCAGATAGAGAAAAACAATCTCTGTATGACTCCACTCATATGTGGAAGTTAAACGTGTAGACAAAGAGAACAGATTAGTGGCTACCAGGGGAAAGAGGAGGTGGAGGGTGGGCACATAGGGTGAAGTGGTGCACCTACAACACGACTGCCAGACAATAATGTACAACTGAAGTTGCACAAGGTTGTAAGCTATCTAATCTCAATTAAAAGTTTAAAAAATGAACTTTTATTAAACTTTGAAATAGAAATTTACCATAATAAACAAACATTAGCCTAACAACTGAAATAAGAAATTGCTCACTGAGACCACTGAACATTCCATTCATTTCTACAATCAACATGCCTTCCCCTGCCCCCTAATGCCTTCTTAAAGTAAAAATGAAGTAGGACTGTCCCCAGCATCTGGGCCTTCTTTTGTGAAACCCTTACCACATTTGGCCTCCTTTATGGTTCTTACCCTCCACCTCATGGTTACTTAAGTCACATCCATAGTTGAGTTAGAACTCTTCTAAAATGTTTTCCCCTCCACATTCTTGAAAATGCCTCACATTTTTCAGAGACCAAGAGTCAAAACCAGCTTTTAGCATAGCTTTTGACCCCAGCAGTAGCTTCTGCAGACCAGCCTCAGGCTCCCATCTCCCAGCAGGGTTGGAATGCGCCAGAGCCAGGGGTAGAGACAAGGCCCCAGCCTGCTTCCCACGGCCTGGAGCATAAAAACCAAATTGAGGAAAACATGGTGAAGAAGAGTCTTGCATACCCCTGCTCCTGCGGGATGGTCGACTGCTTACAGAATCTTACTGCATGACTTTGTGTACAGTCAGAGGTTTCTTGGTAAATGGGCCATGTCTGTTCTACCCCTCCTGTAGACTTTTGCAATAAAGTTCCACTCAAAAGCACTAGAGAGCTGAAGGTAAGGTCATCTAATCTATTTTGCACAGGGTTTGTAATTACTCTGCAATCCTGGAATACAATAAAGACATGTATGGTGTGCTTAGCCAGTTGTATATGCCAGGGATATATATGCACAATGAATTTTTCTTTTTTTATATAGATTTTTTTTTTAAAGATTGGCACCTGAGCTAACATCTGTTGCCAATCTTCTCTTTTTTTTTATTCTTCTCCCCAAAGCTCCCCAGTACATGGTTGTATGTTCTAGTTGTATGTCCTTCTGGTTGTGCTCTGTGGGATGCTACCTCAGCATGGCCTGATGAGTGGTGCCTTGTCCGCACCCAGGATCCGAACTGGTGAAACCCTGGGCTGCCGAAGCAGAGTGCATGAACTTAACCACTTGGCCATGGTGCTAGCCCCTGAATTTTTCTTTTTTTTTAATCATATAATTAGACTTTCTCGCATCTCTTAATTTAAGACATTAAAGCCTGTGTTTTAGACAATTTTCCTTACCATCCTATTCTTCACAGCACCACACTTAAAATTTTGTGCTAAATTATTGAGGCTGTTACAGATAACTTTGGTTCTAGAAGAGTTAAATTGTATTTCAGATTGCAGAAGTAGCACTTGTACAAAAATAAGCAAAAGACAAAAAATGATTCAAATGATTGAAAAGTCTGGTTAAATGGGTTCCAAGCGATTGAAGTTTTAGAATCATAGAACTGTTTTTCTCTCATTTCTTCCAAGTGGTTGCATGAAAGGAGATACTTCATGCCAAAAGTTTTTGAGCTTTTGTTCTGTTTTGTTTCTTGTTTTGAAGACTGTTTGGAAGTAGTGCTTAAGTTTTCCTTTAACTTTTTACTTAAGCTGGTGTTGCTTAAATATAAGCTTAACTCTTCAAATTATAATTGAAAGAAAATTGCTCGAGACACTATCACTTTGATCCATCAGACCTTTGCGGAAAAGTTCCTTTTTAATCCTGCAGGAATCTCATCTCAGATTAGTTTGGGAGTTCTGCTGATGACCTGGGCTCTGGCTTTGGAGGGGAGGAGACTCCATTGAGTTCTGTGAGTTGGTGATTGAAATTCAGAACCAGCTCTCACATCCTTTCTCAGCCATGATGGTGGTTGTATTTCGTAACTTGTTATTCCAGCTGTGGAGGGTTCATTGAGATGTTACGAGTTATTATCTTTCAAGTGTAGGTTTAAGATTTAATGATGTTTTTCTTCAAGACAGATCCTAAGTATGTTTTCCACTGAGATTTGAAAAGAGAGCTATTGTCACTGCTCCACTTTGAAATAACAAATTTTTCCTCTTCTAAATCTGACTTTTAAAGTAGGTGCAGCACCTAAAATTAGTTTGAAATTATGAAAATTCAATAGCTTTACCCAAAAAGAGGTAACTTTTGTGATGACACATCTGAATCACAAGTATCCAGGTACATTTCTACTGGAAGATATAATAGGACAGAGAAAGACTTTGAATCAATCATCTTCCTACTTGTTAATCACTCTAAAAAAAACTTGTATAATAACAGGTGACATGACTCCCGAAAGGTTTTGAAAATTATCTTAGAATCTCTATTATAGTTAGTTGGCCTTCCCTTGTCCCTCATTAATATTTGGCCATATGACAAATAGCAACAATTCAGTAATGACCTCTACTGTTTCTGGGCCTGTGCTTAGCACTGAGGTGTACAGAGAAGGAGATGAGGGACTGTGCCTGCGCTGGAGGACCTCATAAGCTGGTAGGGGAGATACACACCTGATCAGCTGACAGTTAGGTACCATAGCTTTCATATTAGTAATATAAAATGACATAAAGTAACAAGTTGTGTTTTGCCTTTTGTAAGACACATGGTTTTTGCTGATTTGGTTTTCCAGCAAGAGTTAAAATTGCTCAGGTGCAGACTTTTACCTATCTCCATGTTGTAAGCAAGAACTTGCAAGAGGATAGCCAACCAAGGATAGAGTGCTTAGACCTGAAATTGAGTTCTCTCTGCTTGATGTTTACTGAGGTGGAGATCAGACTTTGCGCCCTTGGCCTTCTTAATTAACAGCATGCCAAAAGCGACAGAGAGAGTAGGCCTAGAACAGAAATGAACTTTGGACCATGACTACATGTGGTTTATTTTTAAGCTTTTTGTAAACAAAAGTTAAACAACAAACACCATTGGTCATAACCTACTTGTGTCGTAGTCTGGTTTCACCACACCCAGCCCCACCACTGGTCTCAGCAGAATAGGGTCTCAAAGGCCAGAAAGGATAATGTACTAGAGACACATTATTTAGTGTACTGCAGGCATGGGAGGGAGTGTGGCCCTAATCTCCCGTAGCCCAGCCATTGCCTGGAATGCTTCCCCCCCACACATATATGTGAACCCTTATGTGGGGAACACAGAGAGAAACTCTTAGTACCTCTGGATGGAACTGTGAACCAGTGCTCCTGGAATATAAAATTCTAAAATACAGGGGTTTTGTTTTATTCACTGCTCTATCCCTAGCACCTCAAACTGTGCCTGGCAGAGATACGTGAATATGTATAGAATGACTAAATGACTGATTACCACATCATGAACCTCGCAGGTATCTTTGTGCATTTCTTTGAGCAATGATTTGAGAGGGAGAAAAGAAAGGATTTAGGATGGTTTACTGCCAAATTCTGTCATGTTGTACTAATTTGCTAAAATGGACACAAACAGGAGGTTTCAGTCCAAATAGGTTGTCCTTTATCTTTATCACTATAGTCTAAACTCCAGTTATCCCTCTGGTTTTTGTTCGAAAAAAGTCAAAGCATGTGTTTCTATGTGTGCACATCAATGGAGAGTTGGCACAGAGTTCCGTGTATTCCACAGAAGACAGCACTTAACTGAACTTTTCAACAAAGTGTTTTCTTTCTAATTTCTCCAATACATATTTAGCATGAGAATAATAATTTAAAATATTTATTTTTCCCTCTATATAAGGATTTTCTACGAAATATTCCAGGAAGTATTTTTTCATCAGATCTCTATGATCATTGGGTCTGTGTCATGGATCAAGGAAATGATGAAGAGAAAATAAATACAATTCAAAGGTAATTATTCTAATTTGATCATGTCTCAAAAATACTTTTAAAAAACACATTTTATAAACTTATCTATTAAAGTAATGATGACTGTCAAAGTCATATCCATGGGGACTAGTTTAAAAATAGATTTTTGCTAGCTGCTATCATTGTTATTATTGTTTTCTCCCTAATATTATTAACATGGAATACTTGACCATTGTATACCTTCTGTATATCTGAATCTGGTAGGAGCCAAAACCCACTAGACAAGTAATACTAATTGGGGCTAATACTGTAGACCCAAACTACAATTTATGATCTTAATTTTGGTAAATATTTAACTAACCAGACAAGTCCTTATATATTTCATTCAGCAACTAAATTCATACAGAGAAAATTTCCTCCCCTCAGGGAGCTCACAGTCTGGTAAAGCAGATAGAGAAATCAAGAATACAATTACAATGCAGTATGGTCAGTACTATGAAAGAGATGTATGGAGGAGGGTATTGTGGGAGCACTGCAGAGAGGCACTTGCCTCCTTGAGAAGTGTCAAGGAAAGACGGAGTTGCAAAGTCTCAGTCGGATCACAAAGAAGGCATTGTCTGTACTCATGCGTAGGAATGTTGCTGGCAGAACTCACCACCCCTATTCTCAGTATGTCTTGCATTACAAGAGAATAGGAAAGAAGTGTCCATTAACAAAAAGCAATACTTCCAGTTCTGTGAAAACCCAGGAATCCCAGTATCATTTATTTTGCATGTGCTTGTTTAGTACAGTTTTTTCTCGAACAACTTTCAAATATGAAGTATTGTCTACACGCTGCTATCGACACACATCTTTAGCAGTAGAAGAACATGGTACAACTGTTAAAGACACCCAAAGTCAAAGCCACGTAACAAAATACTATCTCTGCTTTCATTATGGTTTGGTGGAAACCATTGAGACATAGTGAACATCACATTCTATACTTTGTTGCTAATTGTTTAAAACTTTATATCCTACAAACTGTTGAACGATGATTTAAAAAAAAGATAAAATTATGACTCTCGTACAAATATAAAATGAACACTTGTGAAAGATTTTATTTAAATCATTAATCAGTGAGAGAACTAATAAGCTGTTACAACCAGTTCAAAGGGGATTTCAAAGTACCACGACTTAGCCAGCTGAACCAGAAATACTGAAATGATGCAAATAGATGCAAAATAGCTTTTTCTGCTTGGGTGAGGTGGGGCAGATAAATCACTGGTCTCTCCACCAGACGGAATTTTCAAGTCGATAGACAAGTGTTAGGTACACTGCTATTAGTTCTGTACTACTTACAGAGTTGTGAAATAGCTCAAAGGCTTAGAGTCCCCAAAGAATCAATCACTCAAAAGAGTATCCTAGACAATGCCTTGCTTTCCATTGAATATCTCAATGATCTTTTGGTCCACTTCAGTATCTTTCACAATTTGTCCCTAGAAACTATACTCATTGTCAGTCCATTGTACTGAAGAAGTGCCTCTGCTATTTGTGCAACAGGCATCAGACTCGCTCATTTTCTACCCCAGGTTGCAGATTCTTGTTGAAAAAAGTGACAACCATGAATATCGACATAGTTCTGTTGTTGGTGTGGTAGTAAAAATCTGGATGGTAGTAAAAATCGTTTTCAGGGAATGGGAATTTAAAACTCCCTTAATGAAAAAATAGGAACAGGAGGAAATATGCTGTTATAAGCTTGACTTATATGTGAAAGTGATGCCAGTGAGATAGAGATTTGGGACAAAATTGACCTTGGAAGCTGGTGGAGCAGAGCGTGAGCTCTCGGAATGGACCTGAAAGTCTTAATAGCTAAGGTGTGGGTTCTCACCAAGGCGCAGAATTCCTGTGTTGCTCCCTGGAAACAAAGGAGCACTTTAAATGTAATTGTTTAATTTCATGAGAAAGCTTTTTGGAGGTTTTGGTTGAGAATATTCTGAAATGTTATAGGATTTGCCTAAGTTAAAACACACTATACTAGTTTCAGGGAAATATTTCAGGCAGCGTTTTTTTAAGAACCATTTTTCTGCATCTTTCCCATTTTCACGGGGTTGTGGAGACAGTGTACAAATAAATACATAACTAAATCCCCAGTGCTCATTTACTCTCTTAATGTACAGGCAGGCCTCACTTTGCCACGTTAACTGAAACTTGCCTATCTGAACTGTGTTCTTACTTTGCATGGGAAACCCCATGCAAAGCGAGGGTTGCCTATCTATACAAGTTTTTTATGAAATGTCTTGCTTAAAGAGTGCGTTTTTCTGTCTTTAGGCTATTAGACCAGCTTCCGAGAGCCAATGTTGTTCTCCTAAGGTATCTTTTTGGGGTATTACACAACATTGAGCAACAGTCCTCATCCAATCAGATGACTGCCTTTAATTTAGCCGTGTGTATCGCTCCAAGCATTCTTTGGCCTCCTACTTCCTCCAGCCCAGAACTAGAAAATGAATTTACAAAAAAGGTAATGAAGTTTTAATTTTTATACCCTGGGGGACTGAGTCCCCATTTTGAACGTAAAATTTGGGATATTAATTCTGAAAGACGTTTTCTTAAATACTTAAAAATTACCCTAATTTTAAAGACAGAGCCATTGGTATAAAAATGTTAGCATTTAAGCTAAGGCCACAAATAATAACTTGATTCCACCAATTATAACTAATTCCTATACCCAAGCTACTCTTGAAAGCATCATAGTTTTTTAGGGGAAACTGTTTTATATGCTTTTAAAGCAGACATGAATTTTCCTCAGGATTGTTTTGTATTTTTTGGTTAAAATCAGGACTCATATATGAAACTTGATTTATAGGCATGCTATATGAAAAGTAGCACTTCATTTTTCTCCTTTTTTGTACAGGTTTCTCTGCTTATACAATTTCTGATTGAAAATTGCTGTAGAATATTTGGAGAAGAAATCACTTCCCTCTTGGGAGAGGTTTCAGTAAGATGTGATGCTAGAGAGAATGCCTCAGGTATTGTGACTAATTGGATTGGTTTTTGTGAGAAATAGACACATGTCTGAAGATGCTGGGACAGTGGTTGTCCTGGAGCCTCCAGCAGCTCAGATGGAGGGAGCCTCTGACCTGAGTCAGTTGGCCTAGGGCTTCTGCTCCTTCCTTAGAAGGCCTGTTAATAGGTGAGGGTATGTTAACACTGTGGGGATTATGAAAGGGATAAGATGAGATCTCAGACTTCAAGAAGTTGTTAGTGGCAATATAATACAGATGATGGCTTTAACTTTTTTTTAAATAAAACTTTACAAGAAACCCAAATATATATATAATAGAACTGCTGTGGTTGAAACTAGAATAGAAGACCCAGAGAGGCAGTAGAGGCAGGCCTGGTCTTTCTCTTCCTTTCCTTCCTCTTAGTGGTCCCTGAGACACCTAATTCTAGTGCACTACAAAATAGTTTGCAAACAACTAGCATCATTGGAGAGATTTGAAGACATTCAACCTTCCAGAATATGTAATTCCTGTACCACCAATTACTAGTTATGTTATCGTTGGCCAGTTATTCTATGCCACTGAACATCAGTATCTTCATCTATAAGTATGGATAGCCATAATGTCTAACCTATATGATTGTCATAAAGATTAAATAAAGTAATGAGTATTAAAGAATTTTGTCAAAGAAAAATTGATAGGGGTTAGAAAATGGTTTCCCTGAGACTAGAGTTAATTATGTGTACCTGCCTGCAATCCATGTTAAAGGTAGAGTCTTATTCAGAACCTTGGTACACCTGGCAATAATTCCTTTATACTCTTTGCCATTTCTTGGTATTATGACATGTCCTCATAACTTTGAGGAAATCTTCCTTAAGGAAAGCCCATTTCTTCAGGAACTGAGATAAATCTACTATACACCAACAATTTTTTTTTATTCTGTACTAATTGGGAAGATTGTGAAAGATCCTTTCTTTCGTGAAAGTAGGAATTTGAGCAATCTACATGAAAAGAGGATTAAACTAAGCACCATAGTTGCTGTCTTCAAGGCAACGTGTATTTGTAGCAGGTAGAAATGTTAACCATGGTTTGATTTTTTTGACAGATATCTCTTGCTTCCAACTGAATGACTCTTCCTATGACAGCTTGGAAAATGAGCTAAATGAGGATGTTGATGCTCCTTGTAGTGACTTGGTAAAGAAACTTGGTCAAGGTAGCAGAAGCATGGACTCTGTGTTAACCCTCAGTGATTATGACCTCGACCAGCCTGAGGTAGAAGGCCTTTTAACCCTCAGTGACTTTGATTTAGACCATTCTAAAGATGAAGACGTTCAAATGGAACGGCCTCTTGAATCCAAGCCAGTGAACATTACAGTAATGTACACAAAGGGCCGACTGCAGGATCATGCCAGGGCCCCATCTGCCATGAGCACACCCAGCTACCTGTCCACAGCTGCAGCAGATGCTCCGAAAAGCCTGAGGCGACACCGGCGCTGCTCGGAGCCCAGCATTGACTATCTAGATTCAAAGCTTTCCTATCTCAGGGAGTTTTATCAGAAGAAGCTGCGCAAGTCCAGCTGTGATGCAATTCTCTCACAAAAGGACGAGGAATATCTGAAGCAGAATCAACCCCTCCAGGAGGAGGGTAAGACATGTTTTAAAAAGAGTTTAGTCACAGGCACTGATATCAAGAAAAATGCCACTAATAAAAATGTTAAGAAGAAAGGCATATCTGGTAATGAAGGAAATCATGTGAAACTTTTCCCTAAATCCAAGCCAGTGGCCATTTCTGTGGCATCCTGTAGTCACATGTCCTCACATGATCATCCCAGGAGCCAGCCCTTTGAAGCAGATGCATCTGGCTACTCCCCGCCACACACAGCAGATGCTCTCAAGAGTTCAAGGAGGCACCGGCGCTGCTCAGAGCCCAGCATTGATGACCAGCACTACAAACTGACGTATCTCAGGGGGTTTTATTCAAAGAAACAACATAAAACCAGCTATGAATCCAGTCTCTTGCATGGAGAGGAAGATTATCTTAAGCGGCACAAGTCTTTGCAAATGGAGGGGCAAAAGCTTATTAATCAGAGTTTGGTCATGGGGATTGAGGTAGGCAAAAGTAGTGCCACAAACCAAAACACTGAGAAGATTTTACCCCCGAGATTAAACATCTGCCCGAGGACTAGCTATTCCAGCTTGTCCTCCCCGGGCACTTCCCCATCTGGCTCGTCAGTGAGCTCCCAGGACAGTGCTTTTTCTCAGATTTCAGAACACTCTGTGTTTACACCCACTGAAACTTCGTCTCCCATAGATTGCACTTTTCAAGCTCAAAGAAAACAGGAAGAGCTTTCTTCTGACTTTAGCAGTTCCAGCCTCATTTCTGGAATGCCTGGTCCTTCATCAGGGCAGGCCAGCAGCCACCTGGCTTATACAAAAAAGGACAGTGTAGAGTGGCATTCACAAATGCATTCTGTAACTCTTCACCCCAGCACATGGTTGAGAAATGGTGTGGCCAGTTTGAAAAACTGGTCCCTGAAAAAGAAGGCAAAGGCATACAGACCAGAGGAAAAGAAAACAGGATCTCTACAAGGACCCATGGAGGTACCTCCACATGCTTCTGGTGTTCCAGAAGCCAACTCTCTGCAAGAGAGACAGAAAGACGTGCCCCTAAGGGCAGCTAAAGGACTTGGAGCTGTGCAAACAGCCCAGCGGTATAATTCTCAACCCAGCCAGGACTCAGAGAAACACTGTTGCTCTCCATTCACCCTAGTGGAAGACAGACTCAAGCTTTGTACACAGTCACACGAGGAAGGAGAGATAAGTGGGCAGTGCTCTCCTGGTGCTCGGCCTTGTGAACAATCCTCACCCAGCTCTTTGACTGTGGATGATGTGACCAGCCCAGATTCAGGGCCTACAGTGGTTTGCGATGTTGGGGACAGACATTTAACCAAAGACATTTAATCACAATAAGAATCTGATGTCTACAAGAACAGAAACTGGGCTAATAATGACATAAAGACAATAATTATTATGACCCCTTTGTATAAAATGCTTGGGATGGGTAGCATAAGGGTAATCATCGCTAATACTTAGGACAACAAAAGAATTCTCTTTATTGAGACTATTTGGCAAAAAGGTTAGACTACAAACTTTCGTCACCTAAGGAGGCTTTTCCCTATTTTTTCCTTATTAGAGCGTGAGACTGGTCCTGTCATGTGTTTTTAGAGATACTAGCACAGGGCTAGAGGAAACATCTTCCATAGAGGAAGCAAGCCTTATGTGAGATTAGTATCCTGAGAAGGCCAGGATGTCATAAGTGAGGAACAAGGACTGTGGAGAGAGAGGAAGGGTGCAGAGAAACCATCCACATTCCATGGAATGTTTTTAATAAGTAGACAAGAAAAATTCCCCTAAGCAAAGCATCAAGAAGAAAAGCAGGTCCAGGAATGAAGGAAATCATGTGAAACGTTTCCCTGAATCCCAGCCAGTGGCCATTTCTGTGATGTCTTGCAGTCACATGCCCTCACAGGATCCTTCCAGGAACCAACCCATTGATGCTGCTAGACTGGAGAAAACTAGGATGATTCAAGAGCCGTGGGTACCATGATGTCATAGTTTCTTTGTTGGTTACGTTCGTTTATTTGTTCTCCTTTAGTGTTGCATTGTTCTGCAAAGCCTCCAGGAAACAGAGCTGTGAGGAGAAAGAAGGAAATGGTTGCTCATTTCAGTGTCCTTTCCAAAGGTGCCTGTGCTAGGAACATTCTTCAGAAACACAACCTTTCCTATTAGAAGGTGATCTCCTGACAGCATTCCCTGTGTTGGTGTAGAGGGAAAGGCTGCAGCAATAGTCCTTTCTCTATGACACAAATGCTCTTGCCAACACGTGATCAAGCATGGCTCCTCTTTGCTGAAATGTTTTTCTGCAGCCCTGCCCTTAGATCAGTCAGCCAGAAAAAATTCCTGGTAAGTCATCCCTTTTTTGATTTTCTTTTGGCAGTTGAGAGAGCAATTTAGAAGTTGGCAGGTTATAAAGAGTCACAGAATAGAACACCTGCCAAAGTGGCTGTCAGGCCTTCTTTTCAGTCATTGGCTTTGGATTGTCTTACCTCCGGGAATTTTTACGTACGTTTGTCCCAAGTGATTCATGGTTTACAGATGGTTAATACCCCATTGGTTTATTTCATATCCGTGGACATTTCTCTTCTCTCTTGCCTTAAAGTTACACTAGTACGTCTCTTGATTATCTCCTTGGATTATTAGGGCTTGCCAGCTAGTCTGAAGGGATAACATCAGGAATGGATGTGCATCTTCCCTCATTTTAACTACTTGCTTATGAGAAATTGCCTAGAACCTATTTGGTCTCTTTAGTCCACCATCAAAAGGACCTTTCTCCCACAAACTAGCTTATTCCTAATTTGTTTTTTTTTAAACACCAGGAAACTTTCACGTCAAATGTTCTTTCCCTGTTGTCCTAAAGGTTGCATTTTTAAGTTATAGAAAAAATAATAATGTTTTCTGTAGGATAGAAGAAGTCCTTTCAGTATTAGCTATAGGTGCTACCTACCTCTAGGGGACATGACCCTGTTTGCCCTAAGCATTATAATTAACCTTTAGAACTCTGTGTCCAAAGAGCTCCTTCATGACACTGGCCATCTCAGTCACAGATGTGAAGTAGATTGCACCTCATAACCAACCACTCCTGTATTTAGACTCCTAAGTATCCATATGCATCTTTTGTGGTATAATATATAAAGGCAACAGGGATTCCCCCTACCCTTAGGGCATACTACTGTCAGAACTGTAAGATGTGAATGAAGCTCTTAGGCTTGGAGTGTCTTTCTGAAAGAAGTTGCTTTTCTACTTAACAAAATAATAGTTCTAGCCTTTTTTCTTTAATATTGGTGGGTGGAAAATCATCCACCCAGTTTGAAGCATAGAAGGAAATAGATACTGAGGTTCTTCAATAACCATTCCTACTCTCTGTATTCCCTTAGATACTCCTGTAATACTTAATGTGAATAGTTTGTTAATATTGCTGTAAAGTATTATATTGTATGATTTGAAGATAGACTACATGTCATTTTATCATACTCGGTCAATCTATAATATATTAGACTGATGCTTTATCTAAAATGCTTTGAGTTTGTATAATATATCTTGACAAATTTTACTACCATATGTTATGTAATAAATGTGTATTTTTGTACTTGCAGAAACTGCTGCTAACTTTTAAAGTTGTTTGGTTTTCAAGGCACTGATAGTGGATATGTATGAAGTCCATGCTGTCTATTAAATAAAATACCATTCTGCAGAGTTAATCCTCCCACCAGAGCAATATTGCCCTTTGTAGAATTGTTTTAGTTAAGGAGCCCAATTTCTGCTTCACATTGGAAATTTCATAAAAGGTAATTAATGTTGAATTGAAACTTTGAGCTTTTAGTCATAGACCACAGTCAGTCTTTCTAGAAAAAGAGGGTTTTTTTCTTTTATATTTTTCTCATCATTTCCCAAACAAGTCATGCTATAGACACAAGTCTTCATTTTCTTAGGCATTATGTTTTCATTGTGCTCCTAGAATCAGATATAGTCTATATTCTCATATCAAAAGAACCATAAACTCAGTTTGATTGTATAAGATTTTCTTATTTAAATTTGAACCATTCTGACCAGAGTACCCAGTTGACCCCAGACATACAGCAAGACATCAGTACTTCTCAGGTCATATAAACTTATTAAATATTACTGCTTTCTCATGACTGCTGCCTCTTTGCCTTCTCAAAGTTCATTGAGGTTTAACCACCATTGCAAAGAGATTAAAAAATATATACTTAGTCCAGAAAAAATGCTTTTCTCTGACATAGTAGAGAAGACTGCAAGACCCCCGTGAGAAATGTCACTTATTAGATTTGGACAATGCACACTTGCACTGATGTTAATTTCTCCCTAAATCTTACAGAAATACAAAGATAATTTTGCTTTTAAAAACAAGAGTCTTAATCTACCAGAAACATTGGATTCAATAAATTATCTCACATGGTGTTTTTCTACTTTTCATGGCATGACATTGAATTGAAAGGATCTAATGTATCCTTGAACCAATGGTATATTTTGTCTGCTGAAAAGAAACTCTAAGAATATTATGTATCTTCATCCAAATTATGGTAATAAGTGTTTAACTGATCTTTTCCTACCTGGTCATGTTTTAATGACTTGAGAGGAAGTCTTTGTAAACTTATTTCAATACAAAGAAAAAAGTGAATAATAAAATTGAGTAAAATGTTAACTTTCTTCAATATCTATTCTGGTTATGAGTATATCTCATAAGCTAAATTCCCTGCTGAAAGGAAGAGGACTCTTGAGTTCTGTGCTGTCTACCCCAAGTGTGAGTCCCACTCTGTTTCTGAGTCGCCTGTGAGTATAAATCCTTCATTTATATTGGTTTTTGGTTTTTGGGTTTCTTTAAAATACAGTTAACTCCTTGAGCTTCAGTTCTGCATAATGTCAGACGTGTGGTAGAATTGGCAGAAGGCTCTGGAATGTAATTTGGAAAATTTTGTTTTGAAGTCTCAAAGAAATATACGCAGAGGATGGTATTAGATGTATATTGTTCCTTAATTTGTACAGTGTGTGTTCTCATCGTGCAGGGCCAAAGTGCAGATACTTTTTTCAGTAGTTCAAACTGTTTTTCTAACCTATTTAATTTGTTAAGGCAAAGTAAAGGTGTTTTCTGGAGTGTGATATTACATGGCAATATAAGATGCAGGCTTGGGAGACATTAAGATTTAAATGCTAATTGTTTTCATCTAGGTTTGATTTTAGATTATAGTGTGGAATCTAAATTAGATTTAATTACAGAATTAAATTTAGAACTCCTCCTTGCAGCTTCTTTATCAGCTATGAGGAGTGAATAAATTGCCTAAAAGCTTGTATTTGTGAGGTCGGCCCATTACTCTGAGCAATTAAAATGGATGCTATAAAGAAATACTCCTTCTTTGACAGGTCACAGGGGCTCTGATTGTTACTGCCTTAAATGTTCAGGAGAAAAATAAACACTTTATATCTTTACCCAAGAATGGGATGACTGAGAAGCAGAGAGTCATCAAAATACATAAACACAGAGAAGCTATTGCATGAAGGCACAGCAAATGAATAGAGAGGGAGGAAAGCCATGGATGAGCTAATTCAAGCAAGAAACTGAATCACAAGGAGGTCAAAGAAAATTGAAGAGGGAAAGCACAAGGCTGGCGGAGATTGGAGGTATTACAAATGATATAAATGCTATTCAGGCAGTTTTACCTTTCTTACCAGGTACTGTTCTAAACCCTAGGAATACAAGGTGAAAAAAGACAGATTGTTTTGTCCGCAAAGACTTTAAACAACTAAGGGAAAAATTGGGCTGTGTAGAAGAAAGGGAAGAGTAACATTTATTGGTCACTTGTTGACTGCATGCACTGGTGATCAAAGCATTATCTGTATTTATTTAATGCTCACAGTATCCCTGTGTGGTGGGTGCATTCAGCTAGAACCTCATTCTGACATCGGGCCCTTTTTCTTACCCTTTCACCTTAAAACAGGGATGATAGTAATACTTTCATAATAAAGCAGACACAAGTTATATATGTGAGGACCAATCCAAATTTTACTAAGTTATTATGTCTCAGCTAGATATCTCCAACTTAAGAAAATCATTCAGTATCAGAAATAATTCAGAAAACTATGATAAGTGTAAAAATAATGGGGCTGAAAATTCAGTCCAGACAAAATGGCATAGACTTGTGCTCTCCCTGCTCCTCCCCACTAAGTATCACTATAAATCCTCAAAATAATGCAAAAGACAACCAAAGGAGAGCCCTAAAAAGTAGTAAAAGGAAGGAGAACTGATTCAGAGGTCTGGAGAAACAACACAGTAACAGAGCATCTTACATCCCATAACCAATAGAAGAAGGTGACCCAGGCCTGTCCTTTCCCAGCCTAGCAACAGAAGGCAGCTCCGGTATGCTCATTCCTTGTGATCAAGTGGGGTCCATCTGACACTGTTGGGTAAGCCAGGCACCACCAGCAAGAGGGATAGATGAGTGCCCCACTAGCAAGTGGCCAGGGGAAAGTTCTTTCCTGCTAGGTCTGAGACTCCCCTCCCCCACTGGGGGATATCAGAGTGATCAGGCAGCAACAGAAAGAGGGACCCAGCCACAACAAGCAGCTCAGCCTGGGAATCATGGTTGCCTCAACAAGCCTAAGACTCCCCATCCCCACCCAAGACCCTGGGGTGGCCAGATGGCATGGACAAGAGGGGTTTCACCACAAAAGGCACCCAGACAAGGGAGTCTCAGGCCTGTGGGTCAAAGAGGCTTCTCTGGCCAAGAAAAGATCAAAATTGCAAAGCCTCTGAAAACTAAACTGTCATTGGCCCCACAATTCCCAAAGAGAGGCCAGGACCTGTGTGCTAAAGCTAAACAAGGTGACTGCCTACTAAAATATTTAAATAGGATGCAGGGTCTCCTAACATAATAGACAATGTCCAGGATACAAGTGAAAATCACCTGTCACACTAAGAACCAGGAAAATTACAACTTAAGCTAAAAAAGACAACTGACATTAAAATTGAGATGATTTTAAAACAGGCGTCTTAAAATGTGTCAGCAATCATTGTCTTGAAACAAATAAAAAAATGGAAAATTTCAGCAAAGAAATAGAAGTTATAGAAAAGAGCCTAATGAAAATTGTAGAACTGAAAAATACAATAACAGAGATTTTTAAAATGGCGTTGTGTGAACTCAGTAGCAGAATGGAGATGACAGAGGATAGCAGCAGTGAACTTGAGGGCAGATAGAATTTACACAGTCTGAACAGAGAAAATAGATTGAAAAAAAGAATGAAGAGAGCCTCAGAGACCTGTGGAACAATGCCAAAAGATTCAACTTTGTATCATTGGAGTTCCAGAAGAAGAGAGGGGAAGGCTGGAACAGTATTCAAAGAAACAAAGGCTGAAAACATCCCAAATTTGAGGAAAGACACAAACCTACACATTCAAGAAGCTGAGTGAAACCCAAACTGGATAAATGCAAAGAAAGACACGTCATAATTAAATGTTTGGACATTAAAGACAAAAGAAATCTTGAAAGCAGCTAGAAATGACACCTTATCTATAGGAGAACACCACTTTAAATCACAGGCTTTATCATTTGAAACCATGGAAGCCAGAATAAAGTGGCACATTTTTCAAGTGCTGAAAGAACTGTCAGCGCAGAATCCATGTCAAGTGGGACTATCCTTCATGAATGGGGGAGAAATAAGGACATTCTCAGATGAAGGAAAACTTTTAAGAATTTGTCACTAGCAGCCATACTCTTAAAGACTGGCCAAAGGGAGGAAGGGGCGGAGCAAAATGGCGGGGTGAGCTGACCCGGGATTCTCTCCCCTCCAAAATACAGCAAAAGATTGGAAGAACTGAATTTCAGAGAATAAACATAATGCCAGCTCGTTGGAGCCCTACAATACCAAGAAGGCGGAGATCATAAACCCTACTTACAGCCTCAGAGGTGCTGCAACGGTAGGAGAGAACATCGCTCCCTCCCCTAGAGTCTGCGATCGCTGCGGCGCGGGTCGGGAAGGAGCGGGGGAGGGGCTGTGCGACCAGGGGATCATCCAGGACTCCTGCCCTGGTTCAGTGGAAACCCGCTGATGGGGGGAAAGCTTCCGTCCGTGGGGACCCCATAAACCAAGGGCCTTGGGAGACCAGAGAACAGAACTGATCTGAACCCAGACCGGCGCATGTGAGTAACAGCCCCTCCCCCCCTAACAAAGCCAGTGGGCGCAGCCATCTTGCCCCAAGGCGGAGAGCTCATAACATGTGGCTCTCAACCCCCATCTAGTGGCGACAGGCTGCAACTGCAACCGAATTCTACCACCATGTGAAAAAACCGTCCTCTACCATCCAGCAATTTATAAAAGCCCCAGACCAGAAGGAAAACAATAAAAACATAGAATTAAGTCCTGAGGACTTGGAATTAGGTAAACTAACTGATACTGAGTTCAGAGCAGCTATAGTCAAAAAACTCAATGAGGTAGAGAGAAAGATAAACAAGCCAAGTTCTGGAGTTACTTCACAAAAGAGTTTGAAATCATAAAGAAGAATCAAACAGAATTACTTGAGATGAAAAACACAATGGACCAGATAAAACAGAATATGGATTCCCTGAATGCCCGTGTGGACACCATAGAAGAGCAAATTAACATAATTGAAGATAGACAGGCTGGGGGCTGGCCCCGTGGCCGAGTGGTTAAGTTCGCGCGCTCCGCTGCAGGCAGCCCAGTGTTTCGTTGGTTCGAATCCTGGGCGCGGACATGGCACCGCTCATTGAGCCACACTGAGGCAGCATCCCACATGCCACAACCAGAAGAACCCACAACGAAGAATACACAACTATGTACACGGGGGAATTTGGGGAGAAAAAGGAATAAAATAAATAATCTTTATGGGGCTGGCCCCGTGGCCGAGTGGTTAAGTTCGCGCGCTCCGCAGCAGGCGGCCCGGTGTTTCGTTAGTTCGAATCCTGGGCGCAGACATGGCACTGCTCATCAGACCACGCTGAGGCAGCGTCCCACATGCCACAACTAGAAGAACCCACAACGAAGAATACACAACTATGTACCAGGGGGCTTTGGGGATAAAAAGGAAAAAAATAAAATCTTTAAAAAAATAAATAAATAAATAAATAAATAATCTTTAAAAAAAAAAAAATAGACAGGCTGAATGGCTCCAGACAGAGGAAGAAAGAGAACTAAGAATTAAAAAAAATGAGGAAAATCTCCGAGAGATAATGGATTCAATGAGGAGTAAGAACATAAGGATCATAGGAATTCCCGAGAATATGGAAAAGGAAAATGGAGCAGAAAGTGTGCTTAACGAAATTATTGAAGAGAACTTCCCAAATCTAGGGATCGATGGAGAAATGTGTGTAGAGGAGGGTTTTAGATCTCCTAGATTTGTCAATGTAAAAAGAGCTACCCCACGGCACATAGTAGTAAAATTGGCAAAAAGGAAAGATAAGGAAAAAATACTCAGGGAAGTAAGAAAGTAAAAGAGAATAACCTATAAAGGAGCCCCTATCAGACTGTCAGCGGATTTCTCTACAGAAACCCTACAAGCTAGGAGAGAATGGAGTGACATATTCAAAGCTTTAAAGGATAAAAATCTTCAGCCAAGAATACTCTATTCAGCAAGAATTTCCTTCAGATATGAGGGAGAAATTAAATCTTTTCCAGACAAACAAAAGTTAAGGGAATTTGTAACCAAAAGCCCTCCATTACAAGAAATCCTCAAGAAGGCTCTCATACCTGAAAAAAGAAAAAAGGGAGACCAATGGATAGAACCAGAACAGGATAGCAATTATTCAGTTATAGCATTAGGGTAAAGGTAAGGAAACTACCAAAGCAAGGATGATCTTAGCACTCTAACTACAAATTAATAAGACGAGTTGGAATAAAAAGTGAAAATAATTATTTAGGAGGGGAAGAGCAAAGGGTCTAAATCATATTGGTCAAGTAAGTAAGAGACCACCAGAGAATAGACTATATTATACACGAGATTCTAAATACAAACTTCAAGGTAGACACTAAAATAAAGTACAGAACAGAGTCGCAAATCATAAATAAGGAAAAATCTAAGAAACCCAGCATAAGAAATTGCAGTATTAAATGGGTAGTTTAAAGCAAACAGGAAAAGAAACGCAGGAAAACAAGATAATGAGTGACAGATTGACAGCATTAAGTCCACATGCATCAATAATCACTCTCAACGTGAACGGATTCAACTCTCCAATAAAAAGACACAGAGTGGCAAAATGGATTAAAGGACACAATCCAACAATTTGTTGCCTCCAGGAAACACACCTCAGCCCCAAGGACAAACACAGACTCAGGGTGAAGGGGTGGAGGACAATACTTCAAGCAAATAGCAAGGAAAAAAAGGCAGGTGTTGCAATTCTCATATCAGACCAAGTGGATTTCAAAATAAGACAGGTAAAGAGAGACACAGAGGGACAATATATAATGATCAAAGGGACACTTCATCAAGAAAAAATAACGCTTATAAATATCTATGCACCCAACACAGGAGCACCAAGATTCATAAAGCAACTATTAACAGACCTAAAGGAAGATGTTAACAACAACACAATAATAGTAGGGGACCTCAACACCCCACTCACATCAATTGACAGATCATCCAGACAGAAAATCAACGAGGAAATAGTGGAGCTAAACGAAAAACTAAAACAATTGGACTTAATAGACATATATAGATCACTTCACCCTGAAAGAGCTGAATACACATTCCTCTCAAGTGCACATGGAACATTCTCAAGGATAGACCATATGTTGGGAAACAAGGCAAGACTCTACAAATTTAAAAAAATTGAAATAATAACAAGCATCTTCTCCGATCATAGTGCTATAAGGCTAGAAATTAATTATAAGAAAAAAGCTGAGAAAGGCACAAAGATGTGGAGACTAAACACCACACTACTGAACAAGCAATGGATCATTGAAGAAATTAAAGAAGAAATAAAAAAATACCTGGAAACAAATGAAAATGATAGCATGCCTTACCAACTCATATGGGATATAGCAAAAGCTGTATTAAGAGGAAACTTCCTCGCAATACAGGCACATCTTAACAAACAAGAAAAATCCCAAATAAGCAACCTTAAAGCACACCTAACTGAACTAGAGAAAAAAGAACAAATGAAGCCCAAAGTCAGCAGAAGGAGAGAAATAATAAAAATCAGAGCAGAAATAAATACTATTGAAACGAAAAAGGCAGTAGAAAGGATCAATGAGACAAAGAGCTGGTTTTTTGAGAAGATAAATAAAATTGACAAACCACTAGCCAGACTTACAAAGAAAAAAAGGGAGAAAGCTCAAATAAACAAAATCTGAAATGAGCGAGGAGAAATAACAACAGACTCTGCAGAAATACAACAGATTATAAGAGAATACTACAAAAAACTATATGCCAGCAGAATGGATAACCTAGAGGAAATGGATAAATTCCTGGACTCCTACAATCTCCCAAAGCTCACTCAAGAAGAGGCAGACAATTTGAACAGACCAATCACAAGGAAAGAGATTGAAACAGCAATCAAAAGCATCCCAAAGAATAAAACCCCAGGACCAGATGGCTTTCCTGGGGAATTCTACGAAACTTTCAGAGAGGATTTAATACCTATCCTTTTCAAGCTATTCCAAAAAATTAGGGAAGATGGAACACTTCCTAACACATTCTATGAGGCCAACATCACGCTGATACCAAAACCTGACAAGGACACCACGAAGAAAGAGAACTACAGGCCAATATCACCGATGAACATAGATGCAAAAATTCTAAACAAAATTTTGGCAACCAGAATTCAGCAATTCATCAAAAGAATCATACATCAGGATCAGGTGGGATTCATACCAGGGACACAGGGATGGTTCAACATCCGCAAATCAATCAACGTGATACACCACCTCAACAAACTGAGGAATAAAAACCACATGATCATCTCAATAGATGCAGAGAAGGCATTTGACAAGATCCAACAGCAATTTATGATAAAAACTCTGAACAAAATGGGCATAGAAGGAAACTACCTCAACATAATAAAGGCCATATACGACAAACCCATAGCCAACATCATACTCAATGGGCAAAAACTGAACCCCATCCCCCTGAAAACAGGAACAAGACAAGGATGCCCTCTATCACCACTCTTATTTAACATAGTACTGGAGGTCCTGGCCAGAGCAATCAGGCAAGAAAAAGGAATCCAAATAGGGAAGGAAGAAGTGAAACTCTCGCTGTTTGCAGATGACATGATCTTATATATAGAAAACCCCAAAGAATCCATTGGAAAACTGTTAGAAGTAATCAACAACTACAGCAAAGTTGCAGGGTATAAAATCAATTCGCATAAATCAGTAGCATTTCTATACTCCAGTAATGAACCAACAGAAAAAGAACTCAAGAATACAATACCATTCACAATCGCAACGAAAAGAATAAAATACCTTGGGGTAAATTTAACTAAGGAAGTGAAGGACTTATATAATGAAAATTACAAGGCCTTTCTGAGAGAATTGGATGACGACATAAGGAGATGGAAAGACATTCCATGTACATGGATTGGAAGAATAAACATAGTTAAAATGTCTATTCTACCTAAAGCAATCTACAGATTCAACGCCATCCCAATCAGAATCCCAATGACATTCTTTACAGAATTAGAACAAAGAATCCTAAAATTCATATGGGGCAACAAAAGACCGCGAATTGCTAAAGCAATCCTGAGAAAAAAGAACAAAACGGGAGGCATCACAATCCCTGACTTCAAAACATACTACAAAGCTACAGTAATCAAAACAGCATGGTACTGGTACAAAAACAGGTGCACAGATCAATGGAACAGAATTGAAAGCCCAGAAATAAAACCACACATCTATGGACAGCTTATCTTTGACAAAGGAGCTGAGGGCATACAATGGAGAAAAGAAAGTCTTTTCAACAAGTGGTGCTGGGAAAACTGGAAAGCCACATGTAAAAGAATGAAAATTGACCATTCTTTTTCACCATTCACCAAAATAAACTCAAAATGGATCAAAGACCTAAAGGTGAGACCTGAAACCATAAGGCTTCTGGAAGAAAACGTAGGCAATACACTCTTTGACATCAGTTTCAAAAGGATCTTTTCGGACACCATGCTTTCTCAGAGAAGGGAAATAATAGAAAGAATAAACAAATGGGACTTCATCAGACTAAAGAGCTTCTTCAAGGCAAATGAAAACAGGATTGAAACAAAAAAACAACCCACTAACTGGGAAAAAATATTTGCAAGTCATACATCCGACAAAGGCTTACTATCCATAATATATGAAGAACTCACACAACTCAACAACAAAAAAATCAAACAACCCAATCAGAAAATGGGCAGGAGACATGAACAGACATTTCTCCAAAGAAGATATACTGATGGCCAATAGGCACATGAAAAGATGCTCATCATCGCTGATCATTAGGGAAATGCAAATCAAAACTACACTAAGATATCACCTTACACCCATTAGAATGACAAAAATATCTAAAACTAATAGTAACAAATGTTGGAGAGGTTGCGGAGAAAAAGGAACCCTCATACACTGCTGGTGGGAATGCAAACTGGTGCAGCCACTATGGAAAACAGTATGGAGACTCAAAAAGTTAAAAATAGAAATACCTTATGACCCAGCCATCCCACTACTGGGTATCTATCCTAAGAATCTGAAGTCAGCAATTCCAAGAGTCCCATGCACCCCTATGTTCATTGCAGCATTATTTACAATAGCCAAGACGTGCAACCTAAGTGCCCAGCAACTGATGATTGGATAAAGAAGATATGGTATAGATACACAATGGAATACTACTCAGCCATAAAAAAGGACAAAATCGTCCCATTCGCAACAACGTGGATGGACCTTGAGGGTATTATGTTAAGCCAGACAGAGAAAGACGAACTCTATATGACTCCACTCATAGGTGGAAGTTAACATGTAGACAAGGAGAACTGATCGGTGGTTAGCGGGGGGGGGGGGGGGGGCGCATAGGGGAGGACACAAAGGGTGAAGTGGTGTACCCACAACATGACTAACAATAATGTACAACTGAAATTTCACAAGGTTGTAAACTATCATAATCTTAATTTTTAAAAAAAGGCAAAAGCAAAAATGAAAAAAAAAGGGTATAGAAGGAAATCACCTCAACATAATAAAAGCCATATGTGACAAACCCACAGCAAACATCATTCTCAATGGAGAAAAACTGAAAGCTATCGCTCTAAGAACAGGAACCAGACAAGGATGCCCACTGTCACCACTCTTATTTAACATAGTATTGGAAGTCCTAGCCAGAGCAATCAGGCAATAAAAAGAAATAAAAGGGATCCATATTGGAAAAGAAGAAGTGAAACTGTCACTTTTTGCAGATGACATGATTTTATATATAGAAAACCCTAAAGAATCCACTAAAAAACTTTTAGAAATAAATGAATACAGTCAAGTCGCAGGATGCAAAATCAACATACAAAAATTGGTTGCATTTCTATACATTAACAACGAAGTAGCAGAAAGAGAAATTAAGAATACAATCCCATTTACAATCGCAACCAAAAGAATAAAATACCTAGGAATAAACTTAACCAAAGAGATGAAATATCTGTACACTGAAAACTGTAAAACATTGTTGAAAGAAATCGAAGAAGACACAAAGAAATGGAAAGATATTCCGTGCTCTTGGATTGGAAGAATTAACATCGTTAAAATGTCCACACTTCCTAAAGCAATCTATAGATTCAATGCAATCCCTCTCACGGTTCCAACAACATTTTTCACAGAAATAGAACAAAGAATCCTAAAATTTATATGGAACAACAAAAGACCCTGAATAGCCGAAGGATTCCTGAGAAAAAACAACAAAGCTGGAGGTATCATACTCCGTGATTTCAAAATATACTACAAAGCCATAGTAACCAAAACAGCATGGTACTGGTGCAAAAAGAGACTCACAGATGAATGGAACAGAATGGAGAGCCCTGAAATAAAACCACACATTTATGGACAGCTAATGTTTGACAAGGGAGCCAAGAGCATACAATGGAGAAAGGAGAGTCTCTTCAATAAATGGTGTTAGGAAAACCGGACAGCCACATGCAAAAGAATGAAAAAAGACCATTACCTTACTCCATGCACAAAAATCAACTCAAAATGGATTAAAGACTTGAATGTAAGACCTGAAACCATGAAGCTTCTAGAAGAAAACATAGGCAGTACGTTCTTTGACATCGGTCTGAGCAGCATATTTTCACGTACCATGACTGACCGGGCAAGGAAAACAAAAGAAAAAATGAACAAATGGGACTACATCAAACTAAAAATCTTCTGCATGGCAAAGGAAACCATCGACAAAACAAAAAGACAACCTAACAATTGGGAGAAGATATTTTCAAACCATATATCAGATAAGGGGTTACTATCCAAAATATACATAGAACTCATACATCTCAACAATAAAATACCAACAACCCAATTAAAAAATGGGCAGAAGATCTGAACAGAGATTTCTCCAAAGAAAATATACGGATGGCCAACAGGCTTATGAAAAGATGCTCAACGTCATTAGCTATCACAGAAATGCCAATTAAAACTACAATGAGGTATCACCTTACTCCGGTCAGAATGGCTATAATTAGCAAGACAGGAAACAAGTGTTGGAGAGGATGTGGAGAGAAGGGAACCATCTTACACTGCTGGTGGGAGTGCAAACTGGTGCAGCCACTATGGAAAGCAGTATGGAGTACCCTCAGAAAATTAAGGATAGATCTACCATATGGTCCAGCTATCCCACTGCTGGGTATTCATCCAAAGAACTTGAAAACACAAATGCATAAAGATACATGCACCCCTATGTTCATTGCAACATAATTCACAATAGCCAAGACTTGGAAGCAACCTAGATGCCCATCAAAGGACCTGTGATATCAAGAAGATGTGGTATTTATACAAAATGGAATACTACTCAGCCATAAGAAATGCTGAAATCCGGCCATTTGTGACAACATGGATGGACCTTGAGGGTATTATGCGAAGTGAAATTAGTCAGAGGGAGAAAGTCAAATACCATATGATCTCGCTAATAAGTAGAAGATCAAAACAACAGCAAACAAACTCATAGCAATGGAGAATAGATTGGTGGTTACCACAGGGGAAGGGGGGAGGGGAGGAGGGAAAAGGGGTGATTATGCCCACATGTGAGGTGATGGACTATAATTAGTGTTTGGGTAGTGAACATGATGTAATCTACACAGAATCTGAAATATATTACTATGTACATCTGAAAGCAATATAATGTTATAATCCAGTGTTACTGCAATAAAAGAAAAAAGAAAAAAGAAGAAAGATCTCAAATCAATAAGCTAACTTCTTACCTCAAGAGACTAGAAAAAGAAGAGCAAAAGAAACCCAAAGTAGGCAGAAGGAAGGAAGTAATAAAGATTCGAGCAGAAATCTATGAAGTTGAATAGAGGAAAATATAGAGAAAATCAATAAAACAGAGTTCCTGCTCGTTGCAGTCAATGTCTTTGATAAAAGCTACGAGGAGGGCAACTTTTTTTCTTGCTTCAAAGCTCCTGATCCCCAACATATTGAAAAAATTCATTTCCAATGACTAAGTTTCTCACTTCTGTTTTGTTTTTTCTTTCCCTCAAGTGCGACAGAAAGGCCAGAGGGGGCTAGAGTTGGGTATTTCCCCTCCCCCACGTTGGTTAGGCTCTGGTAAAACCCTAGTAAGTTAGGCTCTGATAAAATAGTTTTCCTTGAGGGCAGGCCTTGTTAAAAAGAACAGAACGCTCAGGGCATATTTTGAAATGACTGCTTTTCTCCTCTCCCTGCTGGAAGCATGAGGAGATCTTTTTCTGGTCTTCACTGAGAGAACCTGGTAGGGCTTCTGCAGGTAAAACTCACAAAAGTGTGGTGACTCCCTAAGATTGGTCACCCTGGAGCTTTTAATTCTCAAACTTGTCTACACTGAGCCTCCAGCAATCCATCAATTACAGTTTAAGTTTTCCTACCCAAGGCTGGTTCCAGTAGAGGTTTCTGCTTCTGGGCTTCTGCCCTGGTAAACTGTGATTCTCTGTATCCGCTGGTCTCTCTTTAATTTTTTTTTATATAAAGATTGGCACCTGAGCTAACATCTGTTGCCAATCTTCTTTTTCTTCTTCTTCTTCTTCTTCTTCTTCTTCTTCTCCCCAAAGCTCCCCAGTACATAGTTGTATATTCTAGTTGTGAGTGCCTCTGGTTGTGCTGTGTGGGACACCACCTCAGCGTGCCATGTCCACGCCCAGGATCCAAACCAGCAAAACCCCCGACCGGCGAAGTGGAGCACGCGAACTTAACCACTCAGCCACCGGCCTGTCTCTTTAATTTTGAGGGGGAGCAGTTCTCCCTGCAACTTTCAGTCTTTGATGGATTGAGAAGAGCTGTTGATTTTGTTTGTTCAGCTTTTTCTTGTTGTGAGGATGGGAGTGGGGACCTTCAAGCTCCTTACATGCCAGACCAGACTTTTTAATTTTAATGTTGAGTTTTGAGAGGTTTTTTTAATATTTAATCTAGATACTAGTCCGTTGTCAAATATGAGGCTTACAAATATTTTCTCCCAGTCTGTGGCTTCACATCCTCCTCATATATTCTTTCACAGAGCAAAAGTTTTTAATTCTGATGAGGTCCAATTTCTTGTTTTTTCCTTTTATGGATGGTGCTTTTAGTGTCAAATCTGAGAACGTTAGGCCTACCCCTAGATCCTGAAGATCTCCACCTATTTTTTTCCTAAAGATTTTATAGTTTAAAATTTACATTTAAGTCTATGATCCATTTTGAATTAATTTTTCTATAAGCTGTGAGGCTTAGGTTGAGATTCTATTTTTGCCTTTGGACGTCCAAACACTCCAGCACTATTTGTAGAAAAGGCTACCTTACTTTGATTGAATTCCTTTTGCACCTTTGTCAAAAATCAGTTGATCATAATTCTGCGGGTTTACTTCTGGGTTCTCTATTCTGTTCCGTTGATCTATTGGTCTATCTCCCCACCAATACCACACTGTCTTGACTGCTGTAGTTATATAGTAAGTCTTAATATTGGATACAGTGATTCCTCCCACTTTATTCTTCTTTGTCAGGATTGGTTCAGCTATTCTATGGCCTAAGCCTTTCCATATACTTTTATGAGAAGCTTATCTATATCTACAAAAATTCTTTCTGGGATTTTGATTAGAATTGCATTAAACCTATATATCGATTTGGGAAGAGTTCATATCTTTACCTTGCTGAGCCTTCCAATTCATGAACATTGTATATCTCTGCATTTATTTAGGGTTTTTTTATTTTTTATCAGAGTTTTATCAACCTTGTAATTTTCAGAATATATATCCTATACATATTTTGTTAGATTTATGTCTAAGCATTTCATTTTCTTTGGAGTGATTATAAATGGTATTATGGGTTTTTTTGAATTTTTTTCTGCTGAGGAAGATTTGCCCTGAGCTAACACCTGTTGCCGATCTTCCTCTTTTTTTTTTTTTTTGTTTTGCTTGAGGAAGATTAGCTCTGAGCTAACATCTGTACCAATCTTCCTCTACCTTGCATGTGGGTTGCTGCCACAGCAGTGTAGGTCCACGCCCGGGATCTGAACCTACAAACCCAGGCTGCCAAACCCGAGTGTGCCAAACCCAACCACTGTGCCACAGGGCCAGCCCCAATGGTATTATGTTTTTAATTTTATTTTCTGCGTATTTATAGCATATACAAGTACAAATGATTTTTGTGTATTGATCTTGCATCCTGTGACCCTACTAAATTCAGTTATTCTGGGAAGGTTGGGGGGTTTTTTGGTAGATTCCTTGTGATTTTCTATATAAACAATCATATCAATCATCTCATCCTTAAATAGTTTTTCTTCTTTTCCAATTTGGATGCCTTTTATTTTTTCTTGCCTTATTCTAGTGTAGAATATACTATATTCTTCCATTAGTTTGTTGAATAAGAATAGTGAGAGTAGACATCCTTGCTTTGTTCCCCACCTTAGGAAGAAGCATGCAGTCTTTCACCATTAAGTATGATGTTAGCTGTAGGCTTTTTGTAGATGTTGAATTAATTTCCTTCTAATTTGCTGAGAGGTGTTTTGTTTTGTTTTTTTATCATGAATGGGTGTTGGGTTTTGTCAAATGTTTTTCTGTGTCAATTTATAAGATATTATGATTTTCCATCTTTAGCCTGTTGATATAGTAGATTACATTGATTGATTTTCAAATATTGAACCACCCTGAATGCCTGGAAAATAATCCCTTTTGGTCATGTTGTCTAATTCTTTTTATACATTGTTGAGTTTCATTTGCTGATTTTTTTCTTTTGAGGATTTTGGCATCTAAGTTTGTGAGACACATTGGTCTATAACTTTCTGTTTTGTAATCTTTGTTTGCTTTTCTTATGAGGGTAATATTGGCCTCATAAAATGAGTTGGAAGTGTTTCCCTCTTTTCTATTATCTGGAAGACATTGTATAAAATTGGTGTTAATATTTTTTTAAATGTCTATTAGAATTCTCCAGTGAAATCATTTAGGCCTAGAGAATTTTCTTCGGCTGCTCTTGAATTGTGGATTCAGTTTATTTAATGATTATAAGACTATTTGGATTATCTATTTTATCTAGCTTTGGTAATTTGTAGTTTTTGAGGAACTATGCTCTCTCTTTTAAGTTGTCAGATTTATGAGTGTAAAAATCATTTGTAGTATTCTTTTATTATCCTCTTAATGGCTGCAGGATCTATAATGATATCTTGTTTTATTCCTGATATTGGTGATTTGGGTTCCTTTTGTTTCATCAGTCTTGATAGAGGTTTATCAATTTTATTAATTTTTTCAATGAACCTTCTGTTTGATTGATAGTCTCTTTTGTTTTCCTATATTTAAAAATACATTTCTGCTCTAATCTTTATTACTTCCCTCCTTCTGCCTACTTTGGGTTTCTTTTGCTCTTCTTTTTCTAGTTTCTTGAGGTAGGAAGTTAGCTTATTGATTTGAGATCTTTTCTCTTTTTTAATGTAAGCATTTGGTGTTATAAATTTTCTTCTCAATACTGCTTTAGCAGTATCCCACATATTTTGATATGTTGTATTTTCATTTAGTTTTATGATTTTAAAAAAAATTTCCTTTGAAACTTCCTCTGCCTCAATATCCTCATTTGTAAAATGGAGCTATCTGCTCTACTTAAAGGACAGAAAACAATTACTAACTCATTCGACAGATACGTATTGATCACTCACTATGCACCAGGTGCCATCCCTGCTGGTACAACAGTGAACAAGCAGTGCACAAGGAAAATCTCCCGGACCTCATGGAGTTTACTTTCTGGTGGAGAAGGCAGGCGATAGATAAGACAAATTGGGGAATATTTAGTGTGTTAGATGGTGATAAGTGCTAAGGAGAAAAATACAGCCAGGAAGGCAGATGGAGTGGCAGGAGCAGAGGGTGGATAAAATTTTAGATCAGGTGTCCAGGGAAGGCTCTCTGAGAAGGCCATTTGGGTAAAGGGTGAAGGAAGTCAGGAGAGGCAGGCTGTTGGCTTTGTGGATATCTAGGGCAAGAGCATTCCTGAAAATGTGATGATGGGAAAACTGCTGAAAAATTTGAATCACTGTATGAGTGTTCAGGTGAGGGAGAATTAATCTAAAGTCTTAGGTATTTTGTGGTCTTTCTTTTCTCTTCTGTTGTCTCTAGGTTTGTCAAAAGATTAAGAATATTATCTAGGGGCTGGCCTGGTGGCATAATGGTTAAGTTTGCATGCTCCAGTTTGGTGGCCTGGGGTTCACCGGTTCGGATCCTGGGCATGGATCTACATGAGGCTTATCAAGCCATGCTGTGGTGGTGCCCCACACAGAAGAACTAGAAGGACTTGCAACTAGGATATACAACTATGTACTGGGGCTTTGGGGAGGAAAAAAAAAGAAGAGAGAAGATTGGCAACAGATGTTAGCTCAGGGCCAATCTTCCTCACCAAAAAAAAGAAGATTATTGAGGAAGATCCAAGATGGCACCGTGAGTAGTCCTCTTTGTCTCTCCCCCTTCAAGTCTACAATTATTTGGACACTTATCGCTTGACAAAGGATATCCAGACAGCATCTCAGGACGTCTGAGATACCCACGTGACTAAACATCAGAAGGCGGACGGACTTTCCTCCGGGAGGATGTGGAAATAGGTGAAAACTCTCTGACCCCGACCGAGCAGCCTAGTACCCACAAGTGGCTTTCTTCCAACGGACGCCCCCAGAGGATCTACACACATCTAGGGCAGGAGCGAGCACACAACAGAGGAGCGATGGTGGGAACAGGTGACCAGAACCCTACCTAAACCCCCCGCAATTACTCCTAAACGCAGAGGGAAACTTTGGAGTTGCACACCTGAGCCCGCGGGGAGAGTCTCTCCCTGCCATTGGCGGGGAGACCCCGCCTGGTGTTCGCGGCACCCAGAGGGTCCCAGAGAGAGTCGCTGAGGGTACGGAGGTCTCCCAGCTGCCGTTGCCCGCCCTGTGGGAGTAGGGATTGCTGGAGATCTCGGAGAGGACCGGGGCTGGAGGAAGTTTCAAAGGCCGGCTCTGCGACCCGGAGGGGAAGCGCCGGAGTTCCGCCCGGGCAGCAGACAAAACTCTCTGTCTGCCATTAGCAGAGGGGCCACGCCCAGCATTCACAGTTCCGGGAGAGGCCCGGAGAGAATCCCAGAGGGCGGGGTGACCCCCAGCTGCCGTTGCCCGCCCCGTGGGACTAGGGATAGCCGGAGATCTTGGAGAGGACTGGGGCTGGGGTGAGTTCCAGAGTCCCAGCTTCGTAGCCTAGGGGGAAACCCTACAGGCTCACAGCAGCCTTAGGGAAAGCCTCTGCACAGCACCAGTAGAAGGCACCCAGCCGCCAGCCACAAGGCTGGAAGACCCCAGGGCAAAAGCAGCATAGCTAGGTGAACTAACCACAGACTGTAGAAGATGCCAATAGCTCTCCTGTGACCCATAGAGGACAAGTGAGATTTTGTGGGTGCCGACAGCAACGGAGAGACAAATATAAGTGATCGCACCCCTGGCCGCTGGAAAAGCCCATAACACCGTTGCAGACCCTAAGGGGAGAGCACATCTAGGTGGGCTGCAACAGTAGGCACCAGCAGCCTGAAGCCCCCCTGTGACGGCCCCCACGGCAGAGGAGGGAATCCAAAGGGCCACTGTGGCTACGAGGAGGGGCCCAGGCCCAGTTAGAAACTGCAGACAGGGTTCCTGGTTGGTGCAGTATAAACAGCTGCTCCCCCACTGCAGCAGCTGAAACAAGTGAAAGGAGCAACTAAACTCTATCTCCATGCGGAGGCACAAATCAACAACACCAAGCAATATGAAAAAATACATTAAATCTCCAGAACAGAAAGAAAGTAACAAATACACAGAAAACAATCCCAAAGAAAATGAGATACATAACCTAAATGACAATGACTTCAAAACAGCCATCATTAAAATTCTCAATGAGTTAAGAGAGAATTCTGACCGACAACTCAACGAGTTCAGGAGCTATGTCACAAAAGAGTTTGATACGATAAAGAAGAACCAAACAGAAATATTGGAAATGAAGAACACAATAGAGGAGATTAAGAAAAATCTAGATGCTCTGAACAGTAGGGCCGATAATATGGAGGAAAGAACTAGCAATTTGGAAGATGGCAATATAGAATTGCTGCAGGCAGAGGAGGAGAGAGAAGCAAGACTAAAAAGAAATGAAGAAACTCTCCGAGAATTATCAGACACAATTAGGAGATGCAACGTAAGGATTATAGGTATACCAGAGGGAGAAGAGAAGGAGAAAGGGGGCAGAAAGCCTATTCAAAGAAATAATGGCTGAGAACTTCCCAAATCTGGTGAGAGAGATGGATCTTCAGGTGACAGAAGCCAATAGATCTCCAAACTTTATCAATGCAAGAAGACCAACTCCACGGCATATAGTAGTGAAGCTAGCAAAAGTCAACGACAAGGAGAAAATACTAAGGACAGCCAGGCAAAAGAAACTAACCTACAAAGGAACCCCCATCAGGCTATCAGCAGATTTCTCAGCAGAAACTTTACAGGCTAGAAGAGAGTGGAATGATATATTCAAAAATCTGAAGGACAAAAATCTACAGCCGAGAATTCTCTACCCAGCGAAAATATCCTTCAAATACGATGGAGAAATAAAAACGTTCCCAGATAAACAAAAATTAAGGGAGTTCATTGCCACAAAACCTCCTCTTCAGGAAATCCTCAGGAAAACCCTCATTCCTGAAAAATCCAAAAAAGGAAAGGGACTACAAAACCAAGAGCAGAGGAGATAAGTAGAAGGACAACAACAGAGAGTAGCAGCTCTACATCAGAACAGATTAAACCATGGGACGAGAAACAAAGGAAACTGAAGAAAACCGGAAAACAAGACACAAAATGATAGTGGTAGGCCCCCACATCTCAATAATCACTCTAAATGTAAATGGATTGAACTCCCCAATCAAAAGACACAGAGTGGCAGGATGGATCAAAGAACAAGATCCAACAATATGCTGCCTCCAGGAAACACACCTCAGCCCCAAAGACAAACACAGACTCAGAGTGAAGGGATGGAGAACAATACTCCAAGCTAATAATGAACAAAAGAAAGCAGGTGTCGCTATACTAATATCAGACAAGGTAGATTTCAAAGCAAAACAGATAAAGAAAGATAAAGAGGGTCAGTATGTAATGATAAAAGGGACTCTCCACCAAGAAGACATAACACTTATAAATATATACGCACCCAACACAGGAGCACCAAAATTTGTAAAGCAACTCTTAATAGAACTAAAAGAAGACATCAACAACAATACAATAATAGTAGGGGGCCTCAACACACCATTAACACCAATGGACAGAACATCCAGACAGAAAATCAACAAGGAAATAATAGAATTAAATGAAAAATTAGACCAGATGGACTTAATAGATATATATAGAACACTTCATCCAAAAACAGCAGGTTACACATTCTTCTCAAGTGCACATGGAACATTCTCAAGGATTGACCATATTTTGGGAACCAAAGCAAACATCAATAAATACAGGAGAGTTGAAATAATATCAAGCATCTTTTCTGATCACAATGCTATTAAACTAGAAATCAACTACAAGAAAAAAGCAGAGAAAGGTGCAAAAATGAGGAGACTAAACAACACGCTTCTCAACAAACAATGGATCATTGAAGAAATTAAAGAAGAAATCAAATTTTATCTGGAGACAAATGAAAATGAGAACACGACATACCAAACCCTTTGGGATGCAGCAAAAGCAGTCCTAAGAGGGAAATTCATCGCAATACAGGCTCACCTCACTAAACAAGAAAAAGCTCACATAAGCAACCTCAAACGACACCTAACAGAACTAGAAAAAGAAGAACAAACAAAGCCCAGAGTCAGTAGAAGGAGGGAAATAATAAAAATAAGAGCAGAAATAAACGATATTGAAACAAAAAAGACAATAGAAAGGATCAATGAAACAAAGAGTTGGTTCTTCAAAAGAATTAACAAAATTGACAAACCCCTAGCCAGACTCACCAAGAAAAGAAGAGAGAAATCGCAAATTAATAAAATTGGGAATGACAGAGGAGAAATCACAACAGATACCAATGAAATACAAGAGATCATAAGAGAATACTATGAAAAACTATATGCCAACAAATTGAACAACCTGGAAGAAATGGACAAATTCCTAGACTCCTACAATCTCCCCAAACTGAATCAGGAAGAAATGGAGAATCTGAATAGGCCAATCACAAGTAAGGAAATAGAAACGGTAATCAAAAACCTCCCCAAAAATAAGAGTCCAGGACCAGACGGCTTCTCTGGAGAATTCTACCAAACATTCAAAGAAGACTTAATACCTATTCTCCTCAAACTGTTCCAGAAAATTGAGAAAGATGGAGAACTCCCTAACACATTCTATGAAGCCAACATCACTCTGATCCCCAAACCTGACAAGGACAACACAAAGAAGGAGAACTACAGGCCGATATCACTGATGAACATAGATGCAAAAATCCTCAACAAAATTTTGGCAAACCGAATACAGCAATACATCAAAAAGATCATACACCATGATCAAGTGGGATTTATACCAGGGACACAGGGATGGTTCAACATCCGCAAGTCAATCAACGTGATACACTACATCAACAAAATGAAAAACAAAAACCACATGATCATCTCAATAGATGCAGAGAAAGCATTCGACAAGATCCAACACCCATTTATGATAAAAACCCTCAGGAAAATGGGTATAGAAGGAAAGTACCTCAACATAATAAAGGCCATATATGATAGACCCACAGCCAACATCATACTCAATGGACAAAAACTGAAAGCCATCCCTCTGAGGACAGGAACAAGACAAGGGTGCCCACTTTCACCACTCCTATTCAACATAGTACTGGAGGTGCTGGCCAGAGCAATTCGGCAGGAAAAAGAAATAAAAGGAATCCAAATAGGTAATGAAGAAGTAAAACTCTCGTTGTTTGCAGACGACATGATCTTATATATAGAAAACCCCAAAGAATCCACAGAAAAACTATTAGAAATAATCAACAACTACAGCAAAGTAGCAGGGTATAAAATTAACGTGCATAAATCAGTAGCATTTCTATACACTAACAATGAACTAACAGAAAAAGAACTCAAGAACTCAATCCCATTCACAATCGCAACGAAAAGAATAAAATACCTTGGGATAAACTTAACCAAGGAAGTGAAGGATCTATACAATGAAAACTACAAGACTTTCTTGAAAGAAATTGACGATGACATAAAGAGATGGAAAGACATTCCTTGCACATGGATTGGAAGAATAAACATAGTTAAAATGTCCATACTACCTAAAGCAATATACAGATTCAATGCTATCCCAATCAGAATCCCAAGAACATTCTTCACAGAAATTGAACAAAGAATCCTAAAATTCATATGGGACAACAAAAGACCGCGAATTGCTAAAGCAATCCTGAGCAAGAAAAACAAAGCCGGCGGAATCACAATCCCCGATTTCAAAACATACTACAAAGCTACAGTGATCAAAACAGCATGGTACTGGTACAAAAACAGGTCCACAGATCAATGGAACAGAATTGAAAGCCCAGAGATAAAACCACACATCTATGGACAGCTAATCTTCGACAAAGGAGCAGAGGGCCTACAATGGAGAAAAGAAAGTCTCTTCAACAAATGGTGCTGGGAAAACTGGACAGCTACATGCAAAAGATTGAAAATTGACCATTCTTTTTCACCACACACCAAAATAAATTCAAAATGGATCAAAGACCTAAAGATTAGGCCTGAGACAATAAGTCTTTTGGAAGAGAATATAGGCAGTACACTCTTTGACATCAGTTTCAAAAAAATCTTTTCGGACACTGTAACTCCTCAGTTGAGGGAAACAATAGAAAGAATAAACAAATGGGACTTCATCAGACTAAAGAGCTTCTTCAAGGCAAGGGAAAACAGGATTGAAACAAAAAAACAGCTCACTAATTGGGAAAAAATATTTACAAGCCACTTATCCGACAAAGGGTTAATCTCCATAATATACAAAGAACTCACACTGCTTAACAACAAAAAAACAAACAACCCGATCAAAAAATGGGCAGAGGACATGAACAGACATTTCTCAAAAGAAGATATGAATATGGCCAATAGACACATGAAAAGATGTTCATCATCGCTAATCATCAGGGAAATGCAAATCAAAACTACACTAAGATATCACCTTACACCCGTTAGATTGGCAAAAACATCCAAAACCAAGAGCGACAAATGTTGGAGAAGTTGTGGAGAAAAAGGAACCCTCATACACTGTTGGTGGGAATGCAAACTGATACAGCCACTATGGAAAACAGTATGGAGATTTCTCAAAAAGTTAAAAATAGAAATACCCTATGACCCAGCCATCCCATTACTGGGTATCTATCCTAAGAACCTGGTATCAGAAATCTCAAGAGTCCGTTGCACCCCTATGTTCATCGCAGCATTATTTACAATAGCCAAGACGTGGAACCAGCCTACATGCCCAGAAACTGATGATTGGATAAAGAAGATGTGGTATATATACACAATGGAATACTACTCAGCCATAGAAAAAGACAAAATCGGCCCATTCACAACAACGTGGATGGACCTCGAGGGTATTATGTTAAGCGAAATAAGCCAGTCAGAGAAAGACGAACTCTATATGACTCCACTCATAGGTGGAAATTAGCATATTGATAAGGAGATCTGATCGGTGGTTACCAGGGAAAAGGGGGGGTGGGGGGAGGGCACAGAGGGGGAAGTGGTGTACCCACAACATGACTAACAAAAATGTACAACTGAAATCTCACAAGGTTGTAATCTATCATAACATTAATAAAAAAAAAAAAAGAAGAAGATTATTATCTAGAATCAGAGCTTTTGATGTGACCTAAGAAATCAAAAGGCCAACCTCAAATGATGCCCAGAAGGACCACATCTGGCACAGGCTCCACAGGAAGTGGCAGGACATTTCTCAGCACTCTATCCATGGGCCACATTCATCCCCAGCATTTGCCTACCTGAGAAGCTGGTCATTTGAGGCTCACTTAGAACCCACAACTGGGTTAAACCAAGTTCAGGCCGTGACCCTGAGACTAGCTTCCCTAAGACATTTCTCAAACGCCAAATACTCTCTTAGCTGAGGATCTGGCTCTGTTCAACTCTGATTTCTGCTCTACTTAGTTGTAAGTACAGCTTTCTGCCCTCTGCAACATTTTCCATTCAGGGTCTCCCACTGAAGCCACACATATTCTCAGAGTTGTGGCAGGGGACAAAAACAACATTGGTCCTTTAAGTGTGAAGTACACAAAAACAGTTCCCGGTCTCAGTATGGTCAGTTAAGTTTGACTCAATCTGGGTCTGAGGAATTCTCTTGCACATGGCGCTACCTTCCCTCCATGTGGTGTCAACTGCGGGCTGTGGCTACGCACAATGTCAGAGTAGCTGGTTTCAGTCAAAACAGCTCTCGGTGCCATATGGCACCAATGTACACAACTGGTTGGTTTGGTGTCATGTAGACAAAACAACGATTTGATGGAATGGGTTTTCACTGTTCACCCAGCTCCAGTTGGCATGAGTCTAGGGTGTGCCTGCCAAGTATGTGGGCAGGTTGGGGCCCTGCACTCGTTGCTGTTTGCAGTGCTGGCAGCAGCCCCATTTTCCCGCTGCCTTCAGCAGTCTGAGGTACTTGATTTGAAGGGTGGGGGCAACAGAAGGGGACTGAGTTTGGGAAGCTGATAACTAGAATGGGGACTGAATGTGTTAGTCCCCAAACCTGAAAAAGTCTCAGATGTTTCCTAGCTTTACCCTCCTGTCCAGAGTGGGATTTGCCGGAACATTGACGTTAACCCCAGCCTGTGCCTTTGCGGGACTGACCAGGCTACAACAAAGGCTTTCTTGGAATCTGAAGTTAAGAAAGATGAAGAGCCAGTGCCGCCTGTCTGTCTGCAGTGGGCATATTGTATAATAATCGCTCTCTCTGATCTTTCTTTTACATGTTCTTGGTTTCTCCACGTCTTCCTTTCAGCTTTGTAATGTGACACCTAGCCGCTGGCTTCTTATCTGTGCTGCCTACCCCCTTCCCAGCTCTCCTTTCTCAGTTCCACACAGAGAGCAGAGACCACTCCTGCTTTGAAGCCTTCAGGATCTTGTCGTTTCCCTTAACACCCCGTTTGTGCTGGACTCATTGTCTAGTGATGTCGTAGCTAGGCGAGGACCATAAACTGCACCCCCCAACCCCTGCCTTAATCCTGCCTTCATTTCCCCATCTCCTATAATTCTTCCCAATTATAAGGTGTTTCACTCAGGCAGGCCCTCATAGACCCAAGAGGCCCCTTCTTGGGGTGGGGACAGGGCTTAGATTTGAATATTTGGTCTGGGGTTTTTCAGCTCCTCCATAAACTCAGGAGGTATGAAAAACAAGACAGTTGGCTTGTCTTGGACAGCGTTTATACCTTGTGAGCTTCTTCTGGAGGGGGAGAGCAAATGGCCCTGTGCTATCAGGCTAAGCCCAGAAGAGATGGCATTTTCCACCTGTGGGGAAGCTTCTGGGGTTACCACCGTCTGGTGGGCCCACAGCTTTGGCCGGTGGGTGGTTGCATGATGAGCTGTGGCATGTGTGGCCCAGCTTGACCGCTCTGTGTCTAAAGAGCCCTGAGCCATCAGCTCAGCAGGGGCATAAAGAGTATAGGTGTTTTCCAAGTACCCCAAATTTGGAAAACAGATCATTCCCATCACAAATTGACAATTTCCTTCATAAAGAGATTTCCTTCCTGCTTCCTTTGCTCTTTCCAAGAAGGAGGACTGTGCTTTGAAGCAAGAAAAAAATTGCCTTCCACATAGCTTTTCTCAAAGATAGTGACTGCAATGAGCAGGAACTCCTCATCAGGGGTCCCCAGCTGCTCGGGCCTCTCAGAGGTAGGAATGGAGATACCCACACAATCTTAAACATTAAAAAAAAAAAGCTGGTTATAACACTGCACAAGCTAAGGGCAATAGCAGCATCCTTTACTTCTGGTTGTAATTCATGAACTTAGTATGTTAACTTGTGGGAAAATAAGTCTGTCTCCTGACAAAATAAACTACAGTTACGTAAGTAGGGTTTCTTTCTGGTGAAAAGTATGTTAAAAATTGGGATGTGCACGGGGAAAGTAAGGAAAGGAGACATTAGAGGTGAAAAGGCAAGCCCCCTTGGCGGCTTGCTCAGGGATTTGTCCTGTGGGAATCCCCATCAGCTGTCAACCGCTCAGGCTCTCCCATGGCCCTCCCACTACGCGGAGCTCAGTACCCGACGCACAGTCCCATGGGAGTCCACTACAAGGACTTTTCTCTGGAAACACAAGTTTAATAAGAGCTCGATTTAAGTTTTGCAATCTTTCCTTTCTGCCTGTACCACAAGTAAGATGCAAAGATGCTCAGGAGTGAGGGCTGAGGGGGAGGAGGAGGGATAAGATAACACAAGCAGAATAATGGACTACTATATGGCTGATGATAATAACAGTGGTCATGATTGGTATTATAATACTCATGATCAGTCCTTGAGTACCTTTTGGCGTTCAGAGTTTATTCAAATCCCATTATTCAAAGCCCATGATGATGTGGGCTGAGCAAGCATAATTACCCTCACTTTACAGATGAATAAATTGGTTACTTAATTAGCGTATGGCCAGGGCTTGAATCTAGATCTCCTGACTACTCACTAACGCTGTGTCTTCTCAAAGCACCAAGCGACGAGGCTGCTGGGGAAAGTCTGACCACTCCCACCCCTTCCCAACTGTCCCAGATTCTTTTGGGTTCCTAGACCTGCTGCATCTAACAGCTGAAAACAACCCTCACATGAAAATTAGACCATGCAGCACTAAGGATAAAGGAAAAAAGTTCATATCATCAAAATTTAACGTTTCTCCTCATCAAAAGAGAACACTAGGAAAGTGAACAGACAGTCCACTGGGAAAGAAACTAGGAAAAAAACATACGCAGCACATATCTGACAAATCCAGAATATAGAAAGAAATCCTACAAATCAAGAATAAAACAAACAATCCAATTTATAAAATAGGCAAAAGACCTGAACATATCCTTCACCAAAGGAGATATACAAACGGCCAATAAGCATGTGAGAAAGTGCTCAACATCATTAGTCATAAATGGAAATGAAAACCACAATGAGATAGCATTACCTACCCACTAGAATGGCTAAAAATTAAAATTCTGACATCACTGAAGAATGTGGAGCACCTGTCAGGGGAGGTGGGGGTCAGGGATAAAGTGGTACAACCTCTTTGGAAAACTGTTGGCCAATTTTATAACGTTAAACATACATTCACTCAAGATACTTATCTAATAGAGTAAAAAACATATGTCCATACAAAGACTTGTACACAAATATTCATTGCAGCTTTTATTCATAATAGCCAAAACCTTTAAACAACCTAAGTGTTCATTGGTAGAATGGATAAGTAAATTATGGCATATTCATGAAATGGAATACTATTCAGTACTAAAAAGGTATAAACTACTGACTCATACAACAACATAGTAGAATTTCAAGCACATTATGTTGGGCAAAAGAATACTGACATGGGGCCAGCCTTGTGGCCAAGTGGTTAAGTTCGTGCACTCCATTTCAGTGGCCCAGGGTTTTGCCCGTTCGGATCCTGGGCACGGACTTGGCACTGCTCATCAGGCCGTGCTGAGGTGGTGTCCCACATAGCAGAACTAGAAGGAACTACAACTAAAATATACAACTATGTACTGGGGGGGCTTTGGGGAGAAGAAGAAAAAAAAGAAGATTGACAACAGATGTTAGCTCAGGTGCCAATCTTTAAAAAAAAAAAGAAGATAGACACTAAAGAGTGCATACTGTATGAGTCCATTCCTATGGAGTCCAAGAACAGAAAATAAAAATTTATATTGATGGAAGTCAGAAAGTGGTTGGGAAGGTGGTAGAATTGGCTGGAAGGGGGCACAAGGGAAATTTCAGGGGTGATGGAAATGTTCTCTCATTTTGAGTAGTGGTTACATAGGTGTCTAAAACTGTCAGAACTCTTCCAACTAAACTCTTAAGATCTATGTATTTTACTATATGTTAATTATATCTCAGTAAATTTTTTTAAATGGACTCTGCTTGGTTAGCTACAAGTGTTATGCCTTGCTCCTTGGAGGCCAGTTTCTTCCCCTCTGGCTGAAAGCTGAGATGTGAGCTAATGAACTCCCCAAATAGCCTGGGCCTAAGGGGTGAAGGCAATGAAGAGTTTCAGCAAAACAGCTTCAACCAAAAGGCCTTTCTGCAGAGTGGTGCTGGAAAGGCTCTTCTCTCTGCTCCCACCCCAGGGGGATACTGACCCGTTATTTATTATCTTCATCTGTGAAAACTCAGAGGGCGAATACCAGAGGCTCTTGCCAGTCATCTCCCACTGTTGTCTAAAAAGGAATAAAGCACAACTCTCTGCAGAGTGCAGCTGGTCTAACTGGCCCAGGGTCACGCCTCATGCTGGGCAGGGAGGTACCTCATTGTTGGTGTAGAAGTCAGCTCCAATGACAGACTTGCTCCTAATTTTAGGATTCACTGGACCTCACACAGAGATTGACTTTAAAACTTTAGGAAAGGATGATAAAAACAAGGCATCAAGCCATACCTGTATGTTTCTAGACCAAGGATGCCTTAGTTCTCCTCAGAGGCACAGTCTGATGGTATCTAAACAACCCCTTGGGGCCAGGGAGTTCCCATCCCAGGGAGACTAGGATGTCAGGGGGCTTGGAAACTAGTCATATGAGGGACAGTCACAAGAATCATGTGCTTTTCCCCAGGAGAGAGTGTGGGGAAACACCACACCCATTCAAATAATTAAAGGGTTGTCTAAAGGAAGAAGAAACAGGCTTTTTTATGCCAAACTACAAAACTTCAACCAACGTATAGCAGTCACAAGAAGCTGGACTTTAATGCAACATAAAAAGGACCTTTGTACCAACCAAAGCTACTTGGCATTCCATTCACATATCCATTCCTTCAGCCAATAATTTTTTAATATCTACCGTGTTGTACACACACACAAGGATGGATCAATTGCAGACTTGGCTCTGAATGATGCTCACTGCAGGATGGGAGAGAGATGTGACTATAAATAATTCAGATACAAGACAGCAAGAGAGAGCACAGGTGAGAGGCCTTGTCAGTAGAGGGAGTGATGACTTCCAACCTCAGCTAGACATTCCACAATGCTCACCAGTCATTTTGCTCCTTCTGGTTTATTCTTTCATGTATTCAATAAATATTCTGTGGGCTTTAACATGTACCAGGCACTGGTCTAAATGCTGGGGATATAGAGTGAATAAGAGAAAACCCCTCATCTGCATGGAGTTTATATACTACCAAGGAAAGACAGCCAAAAGGCAAACAGATACTATATTCTGTCAGTTGGTGACTGGTACTAGAGAGAAATAGGGTTGCTCTGAATATTTCTCTTCAAGTAATCAAACAGTCCCTTTTCTCTTGCTTTTGACTATAATGACCTCCCACCTCACTGAGAAAATTATGGCCTCAGCCCCCTCCCTTGCACATCGCAACTACTGTCATTTCTCCCTGTCCTTACCCAATTACTTTCTGATTCAGAAGAAAGAAAGATTCTTCCTCCAAGACTGACCTCTCCACTCATGCTCTTCCCCTGCCTCAAGGGCCTTGCTCCATCAGCTCTGCCAGCTGCCACCCGCCCCCCCATGCTCCCCACCCTTGCTCTCCTCATTCATTAGCTTGTCCAAAACTCACAGACTTGTTCATTTCTCATAGTCTTAAAGCAACATTCCTTGCCTACCCCCAAGACGGCAAGCAGGGGTTAGTCAAGAGCTAATTTGGATCAATTGGTAGCAGCTTCCTGAGCAGAGTGGCAAGGGGGAGTTCCCAGGATCCTGCGTGAACCCATAGAAAAGATAGACCTGATGGTTTATTATGTGTACCCATGGTCACAGAGAGCACCAGGTGTCATGGTGCTCTTGATGAGTACCCACAGATCCTGTCCCACGCTGACTCTCTCTCAAACTTTGTTGCCAAACTTCTTAAAAGCACATGCTATACTTCTTGCCTCCACTGCTTCACCTCTCCTTCATTACCTCACCTGCCTCACCATGCTTCTGTCTACTGACCTGCTCCTGTAAAGATTAACAATGATCGCCTAATTGCCAGTACACTGGCTTTCCCCCTCATTGTGTTTGATGTCTTGGTAGCCTTAACTGTTGGTGTTCCCTAAGATTATGTCTTCAGCCCCCTGCTCAACTTTCTCACACTCCTTGGACAATTTCATCCATCCCATAGATGCAAATATAACAGTGTGCTCTGGTAGCTTCTCATTCGGTCTCCTGCCCAGAATGCTCTCCTGAGCCACTGGACACTTCCACTTGGATCTATCACTGAACATTTCAAACTCCTGGTGTCCAAAATAGGACACATTATCCTCTCTCCAAATGCCTCTTCCTCCTGAATACCATTTCATAGTTTATAGTATTGCTGATCTGGCAAGCACCCAAGCCAGAATAGTTGAAGTGATTCTTGACTTCTTCCTCTCCCTTACCTTCTTCATCAAATCCATCACAAACTCCTTTCTGTCAATTCTACCTCAGAAACATCTCTTGAAACCACTACCTCCTTTCCATCCTCACTTCCACTTCTTTAATTCCAGCCCTCATCTCTTTCCTACTGTTGAAAAGACCTCCTATCTGTCTCCGTTTCTTTATGCTAACTCCTATTTCTGTCCAATTTCTGTCCAATTCCTCCTCCCCAGAACTAGAATTCTTTTCTTAGAAAAGTAACCTTAGCATGCTATTCCCTTAGTTAAAAACCTTCTAGAAATCATCCAGACATCATTTAAATGGTGAATGGTTAAACAAACATACCATGAAATACTACTCAGCAATGAAAAGAAACAGACTCTTGATAAACACCACGACTTGGATGAACCTTAAGAAAATTATGCTGACTGAAACAAAGCCAATCTCAAAAGGTTACATACTGCATGATTTCATTTATGTAACAGTCACGAAATAACGTAATTAAAGGGGTGAAGAACAGGTTGATGGTTGCCAGGTATTAGGGATAGGGGATGGGTGTGGCTATAAAGGGGTGACACAAGGGAGTCTTGTGGTGATGGCAGTTGAGTATCTTGATTGTAACGGTGGTTACTCAAGGCCACAGATGTGATAAAATTGCGTAGAGCTACACACACACAAGCACACACACACATTAGTTCACATAAACTGGTGAAAACTGAATAAGATCTATGGTTTGTACCAAGGCCAATTTCTTCATTTTGATATTGTGCTATGATCAGATAAGATATTAACATTAAGGGAGGCCTGGGGAAGGGTGAATGAGACTTCCCTGTACCTTTCTTTACAATCTTCTGGGAATCTATAATTATTTTAAAAGTTAAAACCTAAATAAATATTTTAAAAATAAAGCGAAAAACACAAGAAGAAAAACCATCAATGGCTCCCCATTTTTTACAGGACAAAATACAAACTCCTTTGCTCAACATTTGAGGCCCTTAACAACGAGCCTCATATCATTGCTCTTTCTGTTACACCCTTCATTCATTCATTCAATAATCTTTGGGAACCCACGGTGGGCTGGGACACCAAAAATACAGTAGTGAGCAAGACAGATAAGGCCCAAGCCCTCAGAAACTTACAGTCTTTGGGGAACACAGTCAACTGCTCAAGCAATTCCAGTGAAGCAGGCCAAGTGTCACAACTGGGAAGTACAGAGGCTGACTTAATCACCCTCCTCATCATCCGTTTTCACTGTGCTCTTCCCTTTGCCCAAAATGCCCTTTCCTGCACTGGTGAACTTCCACTGTCAGCTCTTCTATGAAATCTTCCAATTCATTCATTCAGCCAGTCAGTGAACAAACACTTACTAAGCACCAACTCCATGCCAGGCCTTGTTGCAGGCATTGGGGCTGCCCTTGGACAATAGCACAGCCTCTGTCCTCTTGCAGCTGATACTATTTGGAGAGACAGATGATAAACAGCCAAACAGGAAAAATGGCAGTGACAAGCTGTAGGAGAGTGGTTGGAGAGCAATTAGGCTGGGTGAGTCAGGGGAAGTTCTCTCCAACCAGGTGATGTTTAAACTGGTACCTAAATGAGAGGAAAGAGCAGGGGGGAGTATTGTAGATAAAGGAAGGCAGGAAACTGGTATAAAGTCTTAAGAAGGAAACATGTGGCCTGTTGAAGGAACAGAAGGTTAGTGTGATGGAGCAAAGTGGGAGAGGCAGCTAACAGAGCAGAAGGTCAGAAAGGTGGGTAGGGGGCCGTTTTGAAGGGCTTTATAAGTCAGGGTGATGAGTTGGAAGGTCTTTCCTAGTACAACAGTAAGGCTCTGGAGGGTTTTAAGCAGGGGAGAAACATATCTGAAGGACTTTTTAAATCATCATTCTGACTGTTGTGTGGAGAAGGAATTGTAAGGTAAGGAGGGTGGGTGGGAGAAGAATCAAAGAGACAAGTTAGGAGGCAAGAGACGATAGGGCTCCCTGCTGGCCTGCAGGTCCTTGATCACTTTGCTGATGCTCATTTGTCCCTTGATTTAGGGTCTGTGGTTTATGTACCTGTCTTCCTGACAAGACTATTGCTAATGGAAGAGACTGACCATGTGTGATTCTTTTTTGTCCCCCTCATGACTACCTGGTTCAGTAGTTTTTCAAATAAAATTCAATTACTATAAATAGTTATTATCCAGCTATAGAAGGAAGGAAAGTGGATCCCGGGAAGACTCTAGAAAACAAATGACATTAAGTAGACCATGAAAAATGGGTAAAATTTGGACATGTAGGAATGGGAGGAAATAGCCCTCTGGATGGAGGGAACAGTGTGATGAAAAAACAAAGATGGGAAAACAATCAATGCATATGGAGAAAGGGCAAGATATGATGGTGTAGCCATCGGCCTGGGGGAAGGACTGTGAATGGATGCAGGAGAAAATAAGTTGGAAAGATTAGAAAGTTGGGTTGAGGTAAAATTATGGTGGTTCTTGAAGATTGGACAAGAGCATAGCCTTGCTGTGCTTCCATCTGAACCAAGGAACTAGTCTTAAATTTTGAGGACAAAGGGGGAGCTATTTAATGTTATTGAGCAGAGGAATGATAAAATTTGAACTCTGCCTCTGAAAAATAAAACTGAAAGCCACTGGAGTGGGAAGGATAGGAGATGGGAAAAGTGTTTTGGAGAATGGAGAGCAGTGTTCAAGGTAAAAGGTAATGGGAGTTACCTGGGCCAGCCTTTGTTCTTCTCCCCCTGAAGCAGTAAGTTATGTCTCTGTAAGCCCTCCCACCATCATTTCAGGGTTTTTATCAGTGTAAGACTTTATAAGGTCATCACAGTTTCTGCATTCCCTCAAAGCACAGGTAGGGTGGGTGAAGATTGTTTCCAGAGAAGCATGGACCATTCTATTCCATCAGTTTCCAGACAGAAACCCCAGGTAAAGTTGAAGAGGGTTAAGAAAGATGTCACCTACAAAAGGTGGACCCAGGAGCTGGGAAGCCCTCGGGGCGAGGCAGGGATGCAGGGCAAGCCTGCTCACTCCGAGTCTGGGGATTTGTTTTTCCATGTGGATTTCCTTCCAAGAGTGCAAATGTGTTTTCTTCTCTTGGTCTCCAGTTTGCCACGCTTCCCAGCTCATTCCACTGGATTGTGTTACCCGCCGCATTGGGTTGTTTTCCCCTGAATGCTTCCAGCTGTTTCACTCCCTGCCTTCTGCTTATGTGCACTTCTCAGTCGTGGCGTTCTTCCCTCCCGGGATGCTATTCCCAACACCGGTTATGAATACAACTCTGATTTACCATCCTCCCTGCCCTCCCCCACCTACTATTTTCTAGTCCTACCCAATCCTGTGTATGTTTCACTAGCCTCAGCAAGAAGAAAGGAACTAAAATTTACTATTTATTCGCTTATTACAGACCGGGCACTGTGCTAAACCATTTACATACATAATATAATTGGATCCTCACAGCTAGTCTGTAAAATAGGTATTATTATTGTTCCCATTGACTAGATGAGGAAACTGATGTTTAGGGAGTTTATGCAACTCACCTGTGGTTGTAGAGTTCAAAGCCAGGATTTGACCCAGCTCAGTGCGCCCGCAAAGGTCATCTGTAGCACCAAGTACATTCAGAACTGTATTTTTTTGAACTCACATGTATGGTTTCATATCGGGCATATCCTTTTACAACTTGCTTTTTTTCATTCAACATTACATATCTGAGATTTATCCATGTTGATAAATTTTATTTACCTCATCCTAATAACTTTATTTTATTTTATGAGTGTACTACATTGATGGATGTTTAAGTCAGATCCAATGTTTTGTGGTTACAATATGTATTCTAGCACTTAGTTCTATGTGCCATGTGAGAAACTTTATTTAGGGCATGTACCTAGAAAGGAGATTTCTCACTTGTAGGATATGGGCATCTCCACCTAAGTCCATTTGAATTGCCTACAATCTCTTTGCAAAGGGGTGGTATCAGTTTATACTCCCACCAGCATCCCACATTCTCACCATCACTTGCATTATCAAATTCAGAAGCAAATTTGGCAAAATCTGCATGGTAGGTATGTGGATGTGTGGTGTTATTTTATTTTCTGTGCTCCTCCATACATTTGAAATATTCCATAATTTGGATTAAATTATTATGATTGACAACTTTTATCAGTGGCTTGGATGAAGAGTTAGAATTCTTACTATGGCGTCTGCAAATAACACAAACTTAGAGGAGCAAGATATGTGAATGCCAATATGATGTTGTGATTCATAATCAGAAATATGTATTTGGTCTTGTACCCCATTCCTGGCACAGATCTCCTAAAACCCTTGGAGTTTCCTAAGTGAGGAGAGCAAGAAAGGCGTCTTTTGTTATGTTAAGGAGGTGACTTTGGAATTGCACCTTAAGATGAGGACTGGTTGCCAGGAGAACCAACCATGTGATTAGAGGTTGGAACTTTCAGACCCATCTCCAGACCTCCAGGGAGGGGAGAGGGGCCAGAGATTGAATCAATGGCCAATGGCCAATAATTTAATCAATCATGCCTGTGTAATGACGCCTCCATAAAACCCCAAAAGTACTAGGTTCAGAGAGCTCCCGGGTTGGTGAACACATGGAGGTGCTGAGAGAGTGGCACAGAGAGGGCATGGGAGCTCCATGTCCTTTCCCCATGTCTTGCCTGATGCATCTCTTCCATCTAGCTGTTCCTGAGTTACATCCTCTTATAATAAACTGATAATCTAGGAAGTAGAATGTTTCTCAGAGTCCTCTGAGCTGCTCTAGCAAATTAATCGAACCTGGGAAGGGGATTATGGGAGTCTCTGGCTTATAGTCAGTCGGTCAGAAGCAGAAGTTACCTGAGCTTTTGACTGGCGTCTCAAGTGTGTGTATGTTTGGGACCAGGGGGGTAGTCTTGTAGGACTGAGCCCTTAACCTGTGGAATCTGATGCTATCTCCAGGTAGATAGTGTCAGAGTTGAGTTGAATTCTCAAACACCAGCAGGGTATCCGAGAATTGCTTTTTGAGGTGGGGAAACTCACCACACACAGACGTTGGAAATTTGGGTCCCATAAGACCCCAAGTGAGCCAGGCAAGCATATTAAAAATAAAAAATGGGATCCTACTATAAATGGGGGGCTTGTAACCCTTTTATCACTCTAAAAGATGAGTATGCCCACAGCACGAAAGAGCACCATGGAAAGCAATTCCCAGCATCAGATCTAAGGGGTGCATTTAGAGCCTTGCTCAGGACATGAAGAAAAGGGGGATAGGGAGCTGAGAACCCCAAGAACAGACCAGGAAAGGGCTTCATAATAGGAAGAGGCAACAGGCGGGCCATGGACCACACAGGTCCTGCAGCTGGATATTCCCGAGGGCTGCTAGCAAAGGTTTTGAGGCAAAAGCCATGCCAAACACTGCTCTCTGAACTAACCTAGGCCTCCAATAACAAAAATAATGATGATAAAAACTGCATTTTCCTAAGAGTCCATTTTGTGGCAGGCAGCACTGTGTTCGGTGCTTTATAAACATCATCTTTATTCCTCAGGACAGAACTGGAACCTAATTTTCAGGTAAGGAAACCAGGCCGAGCCAAAGGACACAAGCGTTTTTCAAGTCTTTACTGTGTCCTGTCGCACAGCCAAGGTCAACATCAGTGGGGAGGGACACAAACTCTGCTCTCAGCCAGAGGCACTGAGTTTACAGGATCACGGGGTGGATGTATAATCCTATCACAGGGGAATAAAGACCTGGAACCTGGAACCATTACTCCAAACTACCACATTTCTCATCAAAAATAAAACCAGTATTATAGCCAACTTGGAGCCTGCATTTAAGAAACACTGTTCTAACACGAGGTGCTAAAAGGTGATGTAAAAGTAATAAGCATAGCCAAAAACAAAAATGACCAGTCTTCACTCTGTTCCCTGAGAGGGCAGAATGCTAGTTTATACATAACTGGCATCTTTTTTAAAAAAATGTGACTTTTTAGTAAAAGTCAGCTTCCTTCTCCACAGAGAGGAGACTATTGAGACACGTAAGCCCTGTGGCAGTTCCTTTGGTTGCCTTCCTCAACCGAACATCTTGCCTCAACGCCCTTTCCCAGTTTGCTCAATGGAACCAAGAAGGTGCGATCTTTTTGGAAAATACTCATTGAAGATACTTCAAAACACTGCTGTGAGGATCAGTCAAGGCGATATATGTGAAGCGCTTATCAGGATGCCAGGCCCAGCTGAGGAGCTCAGAACACGAGAACGGAGAGCTACTGTTCCAGTAAGCCCATCCTCTCGCATCCTAACAGCACCAGCGCAGTGCTGGGCCCGGGTGTCATTCAATAAACGCTTGCTGAATTGATCTTAGCATCAACTGCATGGTCATGACCTCTTCTCTCTGCCCAAAAGGGTGCTAAGAGGCCAGTGGTAGAGCCCAGCTGGGTGGGGGTCAGAACAGGTGCAGGAAGGCGATGTAACCCATGAAATCTCTGGGTAACAAAGTCAGTCATGAATACCTGGGGAATTACTCACTTTCGCTTTCTCTTTGCCTCTGCTTGACCCCATCAACAGAGACAAGGAAAAGTTAACTTCATCTCACTCATTTGGCAAACTTTACTAAATGCTGCTAAATGCTTCAACTGGCTACTAAGTCAATTGAAGAGAGGAGAGGCCATTGTGATGCCAGATGAACAACATCCAATCTTTGCCCTTGTGTTGTACACAGGCTAGTAGGGGAGACCAACCCCCAACAGTCAGACCATAAGAAGCATCAGAATAACACGGTGGGTGCTCAACAGAGGTACAAAGAGGTGTTCTGGGGACCCAGGTGACATATGCCTTGACTGTGTTCGTTTTTCAAATAAGAGAAATTGAAAGCATTGTTCAGTATTAGCATATCATTAAGTATCTTTTTAAAGCAAATCTTTGTTAAATAAATAATTGATCTTTTGGGAGACTCTATATGTTTTGGTTTTGCCCTGGTGACTACAAAATCTAGGCTATCTATTCCCCATGGGAGCACTTGGTAAATATTTGCTGCCAAGATGAAGGAGGCTTCGTCAAGTAGCATCCATTCTACCATGTGCTGGTACCACACAGCTGCTCCCCAGACACTAATCTGAATGGCTATCACCTGCAGAGCCTGAAAGGGGCCCACGGGGCTTCACTCTACCTTCCCCTCCCTGCCTCCGCCACATTTGGCCCGGGCTGTCTCTAAATCATGCTCCTCTCTGGTCTCTCTTCTGTGGGTGCCTGCTCCCCCAATCTCCTTCCCACTTTCCCATTTCCCTCTTCAGAGAGAGAGGTGCTGTGTTCTGCTCCAGACAGGAGGAAGCCCACAGAGCCAGCTTGAGTTGGCTGCCCTTTCCCAGAGCACTGAACATCTTGAAGATATTTGTAATTTTACTCACAACCAGAGGATATAATTCATCGCTTGCTGAATCAAAGTCCACCAGCTGCCAGAGGATTCCAGAGACCATTTGTACATTGCTTAAAAGTGAAAACAAAATGAAATGGTTCTACTCTCACCCTACCCCCCCCACACACACACACACAAATATACACACATACAACCAAGACTTTGGCTCTTGCTCCCAGACAGAAGGAGCCACACCACCTCCTGCTTGCCCCTGCCTCCCACCCCTTGATCTCTAAGGAGAGATGGTTCAACTCATATTTGGGATATACAGACTTTGTGGATGCAAATCAGGCCCAGGCAGACTACAAGGTTAAGAGTGAATTACTGTCAGCAATGAGGGGCTTGAGGGATACAGGGAATCCTAGCCAAGGAGAGGGATGCAGACTTGCTCTCCTATGCAATTAATCATCTGTAAGTGCAAAGGGATGGCCACTGCAAAGATTAGGTGAGTCTCAACAGCTTGCTACATCTCTGCTTTCCAGCTGGGGCCGTGGGTTGGAGAAGTTTGATCAACCCCTCCCCATTGCCTGGACTTTGGAGGACAGAGAAAAAGCAGATTGATAACTGACAAGACAGACTGTGGGGCATGAGAATGTCTTCCCTGACCTTCCAGGGTCAGCAGGCACTGTCCTAAGCACAGGGACTCTGGCCTTGACTTTCCCCATGGTTTCTACTTGCAGAAGCTGAGTGAATTCAGATACCCAACCACATGCAACAGACTGTTCAATAGTAACAATTGCTGCCACATATTGAAGACTAACTGTGTGTCCTGTGCCTCGTTAACCCTATATATACATGATCTTATTTAATCCTGACTGCAGCCCTTTGAGGCCGGGCACCACACTTATCCCATTTTCGCAGATGAGGAAAGTAAGGCTCAGAGAGACTCAATGACTTGCCCAAGATCACGCAGTTGTTGAGTGATGGACGCAGGATTTGAACTCAGGCCTGTCTGATTTAGAGGCTGCTGTTTGGAACCACCAGACTTCTGCCTCTCCCTAGACACTGAAGGAAGCCTCACAAGACAACGTCGTCTTTGAACTGAGAACAAGAAAAGGGGTTATTCCCCTGAACACATGACAGATTGTTTCTACTTTACTGAAAATAACTATAAAAATGACTAGGAGACAAATTTGTGACTCAACTATAGCAGGAATCAGTTATGTCCTTCCAACATGTTCTGAGTTTTACTTCCCCATTCTCATTCTCAACTTCTTGGCTTCCTACACCTTCCTAATCCTCTGTGGGTATCTTTGCTTGTTTTTATTATGATATGTGTTTTCTGTGATCCACTGCATATCTTTTGTAGAATGAGCTGGGAAATAGAAATATGGAAATAGATAGATGGCAGATAGAGGGATGATTGGACTGATAGATGGGTGGATGGATGGACATACACAGACAGATGGATAAAGAGATGGAGAGACGAATGAACAAACAAAGAAACAGACAAATGGACAAGTAGATGGGTAATTGGGTGAACAGACAAACGAGTGGACAGAAGACAGACAAATAGATGGACAAAGCTGTCCTAACCTGTGTGTAGCCTGACTCTAACTGACAACCATGCCAGCTGCCTGGACCCTCCGAGAACAACAGCTGACCACAAGGTAACACCACCCTGATGGTAGAGAGGCCTAGGAGGTCCTCTCTTGTCACCAAGAGTTGGCTCTCTCATACCTGGTCAGTAAAAGGGTGTAGGATTGGCTTAATACAAACCCTGGACCGCTGCTCCAGTCCACCTCCTCGGCCAGCCGTGCTCTGCTGCCCTGGTTCTTGCCTGCCCCATTCTCCAGACCACAAGGGGACCCAAACCTCTCCACGTGGCCAACATTACCTTACTTGGTTTTTATCTTTTACACATGGATTTTTACACCCATTTCCCACCTGCCACCCCTAGCCAGATTGTAAGTACCCTAAGGGCAAGAAACATATCTCTTACCTCTCTTTGTCCGGCATTTACTTCCATACACACTGATGGCAAGGTAAAAAATGATCTCATGGAGTGCATCCTCAGTAAGTGCAAATCACAGGCTTCTATCTTTGAGGAAGTTTCTTTAGCCTCTTGGAACTGTCAGAAAATACGTGCAGTGCTTAATGATACCATCCATAAATAGCAACCACTGTTTATGAAAATGTCCCAGCACCACCACAATGGCAACTTATTGAGGTTTTACTAAACGTATTATATAATAAAAGTTAATAACTATAGAGTGCTCACTACTGATCAAAATACTTTACATTTAATACTCAAACTTCATCAATATTAGGACCTAAAGGGAAGTCCTATTATTATCCACATTTTACAGATGAGAAGACTTACCCTGAGTGAGGTTAAATAACCTGCTTAAGGTCACACATTAGTAAGAGGCAGGGCTGGGGTTCCAATCTCAGTCCAACTCTAAGCCTGTGAGCTTAACCCCCAAGCTATGGGACCATTTTAGGTGGGACAAGTAGAGTGAGCGCTCCTGACCTTGTGGAAAGTCATTAGAGAGTTTTAGCGGATGCCTTCTGACCAGCTCTGACCATACAACCCCTCTCTCTGATCAGACAAGGACTGCTAGAGTCCAACACAGAGACATGAGCTGGCAGTGGCTCATTGGGGCATTTCCCAACCAATTCATGACCAGTCACTCCTGCTCAACTCCCAAAGCTACAGTAGGAAGGGCACCTGACTGGAATGTCAAGGTCTGGGTTCATGGCAGCCATTCAGTTCCTTTTGTGACTTTGCCTGAGTCACTTGACTTCTGTGACCTTCAGTTTCCTCATCCGCAAATGGGAACAGTAAGGTCGGCCCGGGATACTGCACAGGGCTATTGTCAGGATCAAATGAGCAGCCGAGACTGGAAGCTGCCTTGTAAAGGGAAGGGGGCTCTGCTCAGTTCTGCCAAAGCCATTGGCAGCATTTCTGCTTCAAGGCCCCTCAAAAACATGATCTAACTGGATGATTCAAATGGGCTTCCCAAATGCATTACAGATCATCGTGAGGAAATACCAAGTGCTGTCTGAGAGTTCAACCAGCCTCGAAGGTTACTCTCAAGTCTAGTGAGTGAACCACAGGATATCACTTTGGGCTCCTGGCCACTTGGCTGCAGTGTGAGAAATGCTTCAGGCTTGCTCCGTTCAGACTTGGTTTGACCACAATCATATTAAATATTAAATCATCTAGTGGCACTGGCAGAGAAAAATACTATGTCAGGCATTAGCTATTCTGCCTTTTGTTACTATCCATAACAATTTCCTAAGCATTTAGAATACTTCAACTTTGAGCCCAACGCTTAGAAAGAAATTATATCTAGCCTAAAGGAACTTTGTCCCAATTTCACTGGAAATTAAAACCCGGCCCCCAGGCACGGACACTGTGTTTCTTCATGCTGTTGGCAAGCAGATGGCTCCATGACAAATGCAAGCCCGCTGACTCAAAGGGAGACTGTGGCTCTTTAGTGTTGGGGCCTTGGCGCCCCAGCCTCCCTTGTCCCGTTCATCACAACATTAATTTCCAGCCCTGTCTCCTTCTCCAATCTCTCAAGTTCCCCCTCTCTTCCAGCTGACAGCACCGCCTCTACCCCACCTAGAGCTGTGCTTTTCAAACCATGGGTCATCTCCTTAACCAAGGAATCCAACTCAGTCTCACTAGTGGAGGGACAAACTGACATCGCGAGCCCTCTCCTAGGATGCAGAAAGAAGTACGCAAAGTCGCCTCTGCAGGGATCCTGCCCAAAAGGTTTCACCAGGATCGAATCACAACGAAGCAATCAGACACATCTAGGCTGTGGGACGTTCTAAGAGACCATTGGCTTGGACTCTGCAGAAGTGTTAATGTCATTAAAAAAAAAAAAGTGGGAGACTGTTTTAGATTAAAGGGGACTGAAGAAACATAACTAAAGGCAATATATGGATAAACCTTGATTGGAGTCTGGTCCCCGAAAAATTGCTTTTAAAATTCTTGAGGAGGTGGCCAGCACCATTAAGTGGTTAAGTTCGGCAGGTTCCACTTCACTGGCCCAGCTTTATGGGTTTGGATCCCAGGCGTGTACCTACACCACTCGACCCACAGATAAGTAGAGGAAGATTGGCACAGATGTTAGCTCAGGGCTAATCTTCCTCAGGAAAAAAAAAAAAAAACAATTCTCAAGAAAAAATGGAGAAGTTTGAATATCAGATGATCTTATTGGATGAAAGTTAGTTTCCTGGGTGGCCTAATAGTAACACAGTCATGTTGGAGAATGTCCTTACTCTAAAGAGAGGCATTCAGGGCTGAAAAGATATGAGGTCTGCAGCTTTCAAATACATATACAGTGAATCCTCATTATTTGCAGATTCTGTATTGCAAATTTGCCTGCTTGCTAAAATTTATTTGTAACCCCAAAATCAATATTTATGGTACTTTCACGGCCTCTTATAGACGTGTACAGAGTGGTGAAAAATTTGAGTCACCCAGCGTGCACATTCCCAGCTGAGGTTGAACAAGGCAACACTCTGCCTTCTTGCCATACTTATTTTATACCATAAACAAGTGTCTGTTTAGTGCCACGTTTTTCATGTTTCAGGGGGTTTTTGGAGCTCTTGTTTTTTGCGAGGGCCCCAAGGGTAGTCTAGGGTTCCTGAGTGCATGAAGGCTGTGATGTGCCTTTTGGAGAAAATACATATGTTAGATAAGCTTTGTTCAGACAAAGTTATAGTGCTGTTGGCTGTGAGTTCAAGGTTAATGAATCAACAACATATATTAAATAATATCTTTAAAACAGAAAACAAGGTTAACGAAACATGATCAGAGGCTCACAGGAACCGAGTCCTATGTTTGCCCTAGGAGCGATGGTTCAGTATTTGCCAACTCATTGTTTGCTGCAACTTTATAGAATAAAACTACTGTGAATGATGGGACTCACTTCTGCATACGCGTGTGTGTACATATACACACGTGTACATATACATATCTATGCATGCGTTATGTTCACACACAGAGTGTGTACAAATGTCGCGAAATGTTAATAGTTGGTGAATCTATATGACAAGTATATGGCTGTTCATTGTTCTTTTATTTTTTTGTGGATTTAACTTTTTCAAAATAAAATGTTGGAAAAGAACAAACACACACAAACTGTGGCTTGTGACTTGTTAGTAGATTGTAAGATCAGTTTAGAGAGTCCAGTTAGCATTTTTGTAATGAAAGAGAATAGAATGGAGTGGAGTAGACAGAGTGGAACAGAAAAGAAACTATCAGTGCCTCACACGCATGTTTTGTGGAACTTGTTTTCAGATAGGGTGTGATGTGTGTTTGCTGGGTTGTAAAATAAAGTGATTTTCCTATTACAAGTTACAGTTCAAAAAAATTTGCAAGTCACAGACCTGTAGAACCAAAGACATCCATGTGGCACCCCTCCTTCAGCCTCTTTCTCTGCGAAGTGATTCTGTGCCAGGGTCCAACTCTGTCTCTAGAGGGAGTCCTTCTCCTTCCCAGGCTGGCCCACGGCAGGCTGTGCCTCCTCCCGCTCTCCTCTCCTCCATCCGTGTCCTCTGCTTCTCCACGCTTCACTCCTCCCATGTGCTCAGCGAGAGTCATGCTGTAGTCTCTTCAGCGTCATTCCTTGGCCCTGATACTTTTCGCCGTAGGCCTCTGCTGAGACGCAACTCCTCCTTCATCAAGTCCTTGAACTTGCCCCTGACTGGTGCACCACGAGGTGGTCGGGGGTCCATGAGAGCAGAGGAGAAATGCTTGGAGGGAGGAGGATGGCAGGGAATGCTTCCAGGGGAAGGTGCTACCTCAGACGTTAGAATTTCCTTTTACTGACTGACGAGCAGAGTTTTGTGTGGGAAATACAATGTTTAGTCATGTTGGGGAAAATAGACCAGAGTCAGCATAGTAAGGAGTTACAAGGACAAGAGCCTTCATGGGGGCAGGAACAGGTAGAATAAAGGGAAGATGGAGGGAAGCAGGGGCAAGAAGCAAGTTTGGAAAAGTGGGATAATCCAAGAATCAGAAACGTGAATGGGACCCCACCCTGACATCACAGAGAGCGACCCAAAAGGATTCTGTAGCTTCTTCACTGTTACAGAAGCCCCCAGTGGTAAGACGGCAGTCAGATGCTGAGTGGTTTCCGTACCCTAACACCGAACAGGAGCTCAAGGCTCTGGGGAAATAGAAGGTGTCTTGCTAATTAAGGAAATATTTTCTGTCTCATTTTGGCTCAAGATGGTACTAGCCAGCTTCCCTGAAAAGCATCCATTCTTGAGATAGGGGTTTTCATTAACTATCTGACTCAAAAGAAATAAGTGGTCCTGCAGCTACAAAGAAAATTGAACATGGAGGACACATCCAGGAGCAGCAGTCTCACCTCTCCACTGGCAGTGCCGTGCTCTCAACAGAATCTTCCATCCTTCAGCAGAGGCCCAGGATGCTCGTCTAGCCTAAACCACGACTAGGAGAGACACGTGGAGAGGAGGGCAACAGTGCTGAGTGGGGGTAGCAGGAGGGGAGGGGACACATGCAGCTGTGTGATTGAGTGTCCCTCTGAGGATGCCCCTGGGGACACCATCCTGTTTTTTCCTGTATTTTCGAGAAAGTTTCTCTCTGAAAGTTGGACAGCACTATCCGGGTTTCAAGAGCATAAGTTCTGAGCAGGACTCGGGTAAAGAGGTGGGAGGGGCCGAGGCCTGGAAGGTCCCATGGACCTGCAAGGGGCTTGGACTCCGTTCTTCAGGGCAACGTTCTTGATCTTGGCTGGTCCTCAGAATTGTGAAGGGGGGTCTTCTGAAATACACCATCCACTTCCTTTCCACACTTGCCATATTAGAATCTACAGGTTTTCACTCACCTGTTTTATTTCCACTGTTAGCTTGTGAGCCTATTCAGGGAGGTGCTACGTGAGATGTGTCAGTTGGTGATGACGAACAGCTGGTTCAAGTGGCGAGGCAACAGCCAGGCCCCACGGGCACAGAATTGGCCTCGGGGAGCCCCAAGGCCCCAGACAACTGTGCTGCCCATCACCTACTCTGGGCCACAAGATCTCAGCCTCTGCTTCTTTCTACATGTTTGCCCACCACCGCCCCTACTGCCACTTTTCAGTGTAGACTTCCCTAGATCTTACTGCTTACCCTGCAGCTTGCACATGGCAAAAAACGTGGTAACTACTCTGTATAACCTTTAATTCAAGTGCTCATTACCATCTACTCATGGTTTCTGAGTCCCTTGGTAACAAGTTTTGGTTGCTGTCCAGCTGATGGACTAGCTCTCCTGGGTCAAATAAGTTATGAATTGGAAGGGAGCAGGAAACAGATCTTGTGGACCAAACATGGCCACATCAGCCCGCCCCCTCAGCCGTGGCCATCAGAGCTGGAAAGGCAACATAAAATATTTCCACGGCAGTCCTACACAGATAGCGTAACACGAAAGTGACCAGAAAGTTGTGGTTTAGAAAAACTCAAGCTTTTTAGAAAACTGTGTTATCTTCACATATTATTGAAATCATGAAGAAGGATACAAACTATACCCTGACAACCTTTAGATGAAGTCGAGCAGAAAGCTGGTGAAAGCATAGAAAAATGAGGTGGTTGCACAATGGAAATCAGGCGAGCTGAATTCAAGTTCCAATTTTTCACTAACTTGCTGTGTGAACTTGGGCAGGTTCTTCTCCCTCTCTGGGCCTTGATTTCCTAAACAAAATAAGGAAGCTGGATGATAAGCTCTCTCTTTGCTCTGAGACTTAACCTGCTTATGAATGGCCCTCACTCTGCCAACTATAACTGGCGAGCCATCTCATATAATTGGAGTTCACAATCCTAGAGGTGACTGGGAATAAGCTACTCATGAGATGAACTGGGCTTGCAGAAAGGAGTTAGCTACATAGCTCCTGAGTCTACACGGCCTTATTTACATGGATTCTATTTGCGATGGCGCAGTATCCTTATGATGTTGGCCTCTATCTTATCCAACTCAGCGTTTTCGCACAACTAAATTTGGGCAAACTGAGCTCTCAGCTGCTCCCAGGCAAGGGAAAAACAAATGAGGCCCTCCAAGCAGAGGTTCCCTGCAGGGAGCAAATATCTGGTATTTGTAGATTAAAAATAGCCATTAGTGGTTTGCTTGAGTGGATTCCAAAAGGCCTAAGCATATGGTGCACGAGAAGCCAACATATTCCAGATTGGTTGAGGTTCACTGGCCTCTTGGTGAGAGCGCTCATTTACTAAATGTCCACTTTTTGAAAACCCTGCTGTAATTCTGGGTACCCCACCGGGCACTGTGCCTGCCACCTCTCTGTGAACCAATCTCTGCCTCCCTGCTGGTTCTCTTTCAGTCCCATTTGTCATCAACCACCTACCATTTATAATTCCTCTAAGTTGAAGTCTCAAACTGCATCCTATGAGGTGGATTGAGCAACTGCATCTGGCCTGCACAGTATTGGCCAGCACGATTGTATTGTTGTTGTTGTTTTTAAATCTTGAATTAGCTGTTGCATTTAAAATTTAGGAGGAGCCTCCCTTTTCTGGTCATCTATTGCTGCATGAGAAACCACACAGACTTAGTGGTATCAAACATGAGCATGCCACACTCACGCAGGTCAGGAATTTGGACGGGGCACAGCTCAGGGGCTGGTCTCCGTTACCTGAAGTCTGCAGCCTCAGCAGGGAAGACTCAAACAGCTAGGGTGACTTAAAGAGCTGGCGACACTGCATAGAGTAATCCTAGCACCAGGATTTGCCCAGGTGAGCCCAGTTTATTTAAAATGCACATATTAAAAGATAACGTTCATTTAAGATAAGATCCAAAATTGTATGTCTTAAATGGTGAGGGGGTACATTGATGGTAACCATACAAGCTTGTAAATGATACCATTCACCAACCCTGTCAAAAGGGGGCCTTGGTGAAAATTCACCTTTTCAGGCCTCCACAGAGGAAGACTGTGAGGTGGGCCTGAGGAAGAGCCCTGACTGACTCTAAGTTCCCGGCCCACACATATGAAAAGGGGGATTTCCCGACAGTCTGAAGCTATTTCACACCTCTCCTGGGCCACTCCCCTGCCCACCTCCCCCTGGTTTAATTACATTTTCATGCAAATTTTCTGGGTCCCTTGACCTTTTGAGACAGAAGTTAATGAATATTGCAAAAGAGCAGAAAGTAATGCTGGCGTTTGCTCAGAAGTTTTATTCTCATCCTCAAGTATTAAGCGCCGAGCTGTTTATTCATCAATGCCTGTTGCTTTAGTAAATATTTCACATTCCTCTTTTAATATGTCATAATCTAACAAGTTTGTTGTTCTACTTCACATTTTATCCAATGAGACCTAGAAACCATAAATTTGGGCTTGCATAATTATCAGTGGACTCATAAGACTTTTATTTGCTTAAATGCAAAATGCTTTTCATACTTTCAGTGAGTTGAAATGGCTCTCGTAATACGGTACCAGATTAGACAAATCCCTCATAAATTTTATGCTTCCTCTTGATGTTAAATGTCTTTTACTAAGTGGACAGAAGTGGTCAGTGTTATTGAAAATGATTCAAAGTCTTCAGCAATGCAGGGACCACAAAATTCCACCTGTGCGTGCCCTGTCCTGAGCAAAGCCAAGCCAGTTCTCCCTGGTTGGATGCAAAGGAAGTCTCACACAGACTTTGGTGTGGCATGGACCTGGGTTCAAATCCCTGCTGGGCATCTTTGGGAAAGTCTGGCTTTTAGTTCTCACAAGAGTAAAATGAAAATAATGATGCCTACACCTCATAAGGCTGTTGAGAGCATTGAATATCTCTTGGGCATCTCATATGGCTTAGTGGTTTAGTACTTAAGCTGTAAAGTCAAAAAGACCTAGATTCAGGGGCCGGCCCTGTGGCCAAGCAGTTGAGTTCGTGCACTCCGCTTCAGCGGCCAAGGGTTTCGCAAGTTCGAATCCTGGGTGTGGACGTGGTACCGCTCATCAGGCCATGCTGAGGCAGTGTCCCACATGCCACAACCAGAAGGACCTACAACTTGAATATACAACTATATACTTGGGGGCTTTGGGGAGAAGAAGAGGAAAAAAAGAAGAAGATTGGCAACAGATAGCTCAGGTGCCAATCTTAAAGAAAAAAAAGAGAGACCTAGATTCAAATCCTGACACTAGGACTTATGAGTTAGGTGACCTTGGGCAAGTCACATAAGCGCTCAGCCTTAACTTCTTCATCTCAAAAATGGGACTGGTAATAGTGCTTACTTCATAGGGTTGTGGTAGAAATAAAAATGCGATGTGAATACGTGTAAAATGCTAAGGCAGCACTAGGCATGTGGGGGGCCTTGTCTATAGGAGCTCCTTTCCTTTTCTCTTAGTTCATGTTCTTCTCAACCCCACTCCCTCCCTGCATTGAGATAAAATCTCAATTTTATCTAATTCCTGGTTTTCCAGGGCCTGGATTTTCAAACATTGTGTCCGAACTAGAGTCCCAATATCCAACTTAGACACGAGGATTCCTACAGCCCCAGGGGCCTGAACCAGGTGGTAAAAGCCCCCTCACAGCACCCGGTGGGCTGCTGGGGTCACAGGCGACCCTGCCATTACTTGGGAGGTCGATGCTGCATGGGCAGGAGCTCAGGGGCTCTGAGGAGACAACCAGCCTCAGTGTGGCAACAGCCTCAGGCTCAGAGAGGAAAGGCTGTGGCAGGCTGGTGATGTCCCTTTCCAGTGGTCCACATGGTTGCTGTGGCCAAAGCAAGTTCTGGGGAGGAAGCTGGAGGGGAAACAGGGTCTGATCACAGTGGCCCCTCCCCGTTCTTTCCCACAGCTTGACAGGTGTGAAAGCCCATGAGGACCCTGGCTTCTCAGCCCCTGCGTCCCACAGCACAGCGCTGTCTTTGTCTCTCAGTTTGTGGTGAGTGCCTGCTTTACAACCAGACCTCATGGAAGATCCCAGAGAGCCCACTACGTGACAGGGCTTCTCCAGGGGCACACAGCTAGTTAGAAGCAGTGCCAGAATTAGAAGTCAGAGCCCACCGAGGAACCTGGCTCTAGAGTATGTGCCTCTCTGACCCAGGGATAAAGATGGGCGTTGGAGGCGGAGCAGAGGTTGTATACAGGTGTATATATACGTGTACATACACATAGGTGTGTATACACCTATAGGCATATTCGTTTTTCATAGCTACTATTTACTGAACATTTCTCAAGTGCTAGATCCTAATTAAATCTTCATAATATCACCATGAGGTTGTTGTTATTATTCTTACTGTACAGTTGAAGAAACCAAAGTTCAGAGACATGATTTGCCCAAAGCCACACAGCTGGTAAGTAACTGAGGCAGACTTAGAATTCAGGCCTGGGTGTCCCAAAGATTGGCTCTTCACCACCAAGAAACCCTTCCCCCCACTCCAGGAGTGAAGTCGTGCTGGAAAACACAGGCTGCCACTGGAGAACTTTCTATTTCAATAGAAATGTGGTCACTGTAGTAATTCCTGGAAGCTTCTTGCAAATTGAAGGAAGGGAGCAGCCAGAGAAGGAGGTGAATAAAGACACCCACGTCTGTGGGAGATGAGAGCCGTCTGGTCAGGGTCAGGCGAGGAGCACAGGGAGCGGGATCTGGGGAGGCAGAGCTCTGAGAATGAGGTCAGGAGCAGCGAAGAGCAAAGCCAAGCAGAGGCATCTCGAGGGGGAGGAGGGCGCGATGGGGGGCTCACAGGAGGGATCCCAGAGGCCCAGGAGAGGATCTGCCCAGCAGAGTGCCACACAGGCACCAAAACGGCCCAGGGGCCTTCAGTGCTTGGTCTGATGGTATCTCCTCTCCCTTCGTTAGCTGGCTGACATGACCTTGTAACTAGTGGGAGGAGGTCAAGTCACCAAGTCACTTACAAGGTTATCATTATAGAGAGTGCCAGGAAATCTATATAAACATATTTTATGACTAATTTTTTTGAAACCCAGTGACAGCTCTATGGGTAGGCACCAGTGTCCCCAATTTATCTCTGAGGAAACAGGGTTAGAGAAGGTGGGAAACTTGTTAATAAGTAGCAGGGGCAACCTACCTTCTTTCCCCTATGCCTGAGTTATATTCCTCATTGGAAAAATTTTGCTATTGCTTTAGGGAAAATGATTCCCTACCTTTAGTGCCTCATTCTTTTCTTTATGAAGCTCTCTCCTCTGCCTCTCTGTGCAGATCCACCACGCTACTCACGCAGCTACCTGCCGGCGCGGGCCCTGTGCTGTGTTTTCTCCCCCATCCAAAGGCACCGGCTCCAGTGGGCCAGCCTCTGTCAGGCCCAGTGGTTGATAGATTGGCCTTTTCGCTGGAGTTGTACCAAGAATTTCTCCATCCCTCTTTGCCAGAATGCGTGTTTCCAATTATGTGAAACTCTTCAGGAGAAGTTCACTTCTTTTTGAATTGGTTAAATAAAAACTCGCTGTTTGGGAAAGCACCACCTTCGCTGTGTGAGTGAGCCCCAGCGGAATGAAGCGAGGGCAGCCTGGCCAGGGGCCCATGCTGGATCCCCTCCAAGCCAGCAGCCGGATCGCACACTGCAGGTTTCACTTTTTATGCTCAATTTTCTCCCGGTTGCAAGATAGGGGTGCTTGTTGTGGAGAAATGGGTCTCTGTGGTCAGAGGGTCTTGAGTAAGCGGCTGGAGGCAGGAGGGTGGATGTGCTCCCCCTAAACACACATACCTTTGCTTTCCTAAGGCAGCCTGGAAGTGGGATTCTGGATTGAAGGTTCAAGGAGGTGCAACCTTAATGTGAAGTAGCTCGGTAAAGAGTTTTTAAATGGGATGACACTCTTCCTCCCCCTTACCCACCCAGAGTCCCAGCCCTCTGTTCCCCATCTGAGGGCCTCCTCTGAGCCTTTGGTTGCATATGCTCAAGCATATTCTCCCTTTCTCTTTGTGGCCTCCTCTCTCGCCCCCTTCTCCCACATGCACACACATTCGCATCGAGATTTCCGCAAACACCGAAACCAGAAGCATGGCCGGTTTGAGGGGCCAGAGAGGATATCTGCCATCCTTTGCTGTCCCACAGACTGATTTCTTCCAGCCAGCAGCCTCATCTCCTCCAGGCCCACTCTAATTTCATGTAGGCCAACAGCCAAAGTGCTGGTGCCAAATCCAAAATAGACTAATCCTGGATCACCCTCCCTCCCACTGATGGTTTCCACTGAGCAAATTTTTCATACCATTGCCTAGCAAACTCAAACTCCATCGCCCCCACACACATCCCAGTCAGCCAGTTGCTGCTGCAATGGGGAACACTCACTCTGTAAACACGCATCCAAGGGGGAGAGGACATGGGTGATGGTCAGGAAGGGCTTGCATTGCGTCTTACAAGATCTTTTAAGACTTTCTTTAATACTTTAAGGTGCCTTTGATGGGGTGTTTGTTGGTTGGGTGGAAGACTGAGGAAGAATGGACATTTCAGGCAGAGAGGATGAGAAAAGCACTGGATGAGGATGAAACCTCATAGCCTGATCCAGAAACAACAGAATAGCATGGAGCGCACTATGGCCCGCTTGTAGGAAATGTGTGGGGTGCAGGTCAAAGGTGAGGCTGCAAAGGAAGGCAGGGGCCCATCATCAAGGTCCCTGGGTACAAGGGTAAGGATCATTGAGGAATTTTAATCAGGAGAGATTTGCATTTTCCAAATATCATTATGGGAGTCTATGGAGGAAGACACAACTGGAAGCAGACAAACTCTTGGAACTCTTGTAGTGATAGTCCAGGAAGAGATGAGGATCATCAGAACTAAGGCAGGAGCAGTGTGGATGGAAAATGGAAGGCCAACCAAGAAGAGAGATTGACAATACAGAATGTACAGGACATCGTGAGGGACTATCTGAGGTTTAGAAGCAGGCACAGGTTTCTGGCTCAGAGACTGGGTGGTTAATGGCTCCGTTAATTCACAGAGATAGAAAATGCCAGAGGAGGAGAGGTTTGGGGGAGCCCATGATGAGTTCAATTATGGACATGTGGAGTTTGAGGTACCTGTAGGACATGCAAGTGGAGATATCCACGGCAACTGACTTTGTCTGGAGTTCAAAAGAAGAGACCCAGCTGGGTGGAGGCCCATGTGTTGGCCCATGGATCCCAGAATTCTAACCTGGTCTTCCTTCCACCCACTTCTAACTGCTCTCACCCACCAACCCCAATCTTGCCTCATTCCCAGTCAATTGGAATTGGTTTTGGAAATCATGTGGACAATATGGTATTTAATGCCTAGAAACCAAACTTGTGCATAACCCTCCAACCCCCACCCACTTGCTCCATGCCAGGTATCTGCCATCTAACAGGAGAAAATACCTATTAAACTCTTGAGTGTCTCCACCAGTGAAGGGTGGGATTTTATGCAGCCACAGCAAATCTGGAATAAGAGAGCTGTGGGTTTTTGATGGTGGTAGTGTTTTGGGGGGAACTTCTGGAACTTTGTATGTTAACACAACCTGAAGCAGAGAGAAAATTATGTGCAAATCTCAGGAGATTAGAAAGAAATTAGCACATCCGGGAACTGCAAATAGATATGTTTGGGGAGGTGGAAGGTGGAGGATAGACAGGAACCAAACCTTTCGAGGTCTCATAAAACATGTTAAAGAGATTGGAGCAGGGAAGTGACACAATCAAATTTAGACTTTAACGAGATTATTCTACCTGCAAGATTGAGACATGATTGCAGGAGAGGGGGCAATCCTGGAAGCTAGGAGACCAGCTAGGAAGAAGCCATTGTGTAGTTCAGGTAAGAGATGATGATGGCCTGACCTAGGGTGGTAGCTGTGAGGACGGACACATGTGGAGAGATTTGAGAGCTTTTTAGGAAGTGGGAACAAGAGTGAGTAGTAAGGCTCCTAAAGCTCTAGGACATCACTGTCACCTGTGATCTCCTCCTACCCTCACCTGACAACATGGGAATCCCCAAGGATAAGAACCACGTTGTTCTGTAGCTCTGAACCATGGTCGTATATTGGTGACCAGTCCCTCTCTCACAGCTTTTGTGAATCAGGAATTTGAGTGCAGCTTAGCTGGCACTTCTGGCTCTGAGACTCTCATGAGCTTGCAGTCAAGATGTCAGTCAGGGCTACCATCTGCTGGAGGCTTGACAGGGACTGGAGAATCCACTTCCAACGTGGCTCACCCACCAGTTGATGCCAGTTTTTGATGGGAGGCCTCAGTTCCCTCCCCTGTGGATCTCTTCACACAGCTGCTTGAGAGTTCTTGCAGCATGGCAACTGGCTTCCCCCAGAGTGAGCTACCCAAGAAAATAAGGCAGAAGCCACATGCCCCTTTATTAGCTACCTCGGAAGTCACACACCATCACTCACACAGTGTTACCTTGGTCAGCCCTGGTTCAGCATGGGAGAGGACTACACACGGGCATAAATACCACAGTGGGAAGCCTTGAGGGCCATCTTAGAGACTGGCTAGCATACCAGTAAGCGCTTCATTCCAGACACAATCTTGGGTCTGTGGAACTTCTCACTTCACTCCTTTGAATACAAAAGGTGTTCTGTCATCAAATAAGCTTGAGGAATGCTGTGTTAAACAAAGTGACACACTTTTTATCTCCTCAGAACCATGCATGGTGATTTTCCAAGAGCAGAGTAATGTGATTTTGGGGCCAATTGGGAGGTAGTGTCCTCCTTGTGCTCCTGGGAGCTCTGAACAGAAGATTTGTCTTCAAGTGGAAGGAGAAGAAGGTAATGATCATTTTACAGAGAAGAGCAAGGAGGGAAATCCAGAAAAGAATGGCAAGACATCAAGTCCTGAAGGTAGGGACTGTCCACAGTAAGCCGGCCATGAGGGGCTGGGTTCTGCACTGCTTGCTTTAGTTTGAACTGTGGCTCCAGGGTATGTAGTCAAATTCAAATAGATAATGGATGGCTTTATCCAGATACATCAGGGGAAAACCATTTTTATTGTTCACTTTACTCTCTGATAGCAAAGCAAATTGATGTCTGTAATATGAAACCCGCACTATACAAGTGTAATCACATACTTTTGTATCTCGATGTGGTTCAATGTAAATATTTTGGACTCTTATGATCTTGGAGTAGTGGTTCGTCAGCTAGCTACACAGTAGAATCACCTAGAGAAGCTTTAAAAACATAGTCATACCTGGGCTCCACTCCAAATCAACTAAATCAGAAATCTAGGATGTGAGGTTTGGGGACCAACAGTTTTTAAAAGCTCCCCTGGGTGATTCTAATCTGTGGCCAGAGTGGAACACTGTTCTTTCTATTGCTCTTGTTCTAGTATTCAGTGTCTCTCTCTCTCTCTCTCTCCCTGCTCCTTTTCTCTTTCTCCCTCCCTCTTTCTCTCTCTCTCTTTCACCCTCTCTCTCCCTCTCTTTCTCTCCCCTCCAAACCTCCAAACTCCTCTCTCTTTCTCTCTCTCTCTTTCTCCTCACACCCATTCCCAGCCAAAACATCCAACCTTAGAACTACCTTAAAACCATTGTTTTCCCCCATAGGACCTAGCACAGTGCCTGGTATGTGGTGGTGCTCAGGGCATACTTGTCGACCTGATTTGAAGGCATTTCTCGAGGAGACCAGTCCCCCTGACATCTCTCTAGTTTGGTCTCACAGAACACACTCCTACTGACAGTTTGAGACCCTGAATGGACAAAGGGCACGACTGGCCAGAGATTCTTTTTCTCACGGCTTTCGACATTTGAGCGCCGCCGTGGCTACGTTTTGCCATGGTATCGATCATTGACTGCGTCTACTTTAAAATTCAAGTTGACACTCAACAAATATTTCTGGGGTTTTGAGACACAAAACCTCTCATCAGGTCATCTGAAGTCACTGGACTCTGGCTCATAAAAACATCAGAGACAAGAATTTCAAAGATGGCAACATAGTCTCAGTTATGTAACATGCACTTTTTATTATTTTTAAAGGAAGGATTGTCTCAAAAGATAATAAGAAAATAGTTTCTTTTTTTTTAATCTGTGGGATAAAATTAAGTTAAAGCTAAGCCTAGGGGAGGACAAATATTGGTTCGAAAGATAGACTTTCGTCATTTAAAAACATTCAAATTGGGGCCAGCCTGGCAGCACAGCGGTTAAGTTCGCACATTCCACTTTGGCGGCCCAGGGTTTATGGGTTCGGATCCCGGCGGCGGACATACGCACCGCTTGTTAAGCCACGCTGTGATAGGCATCCCACATATAACGTAGAGGAAGATGGGCACGGATGTTAGCTCAGGCTAGTCTTCCTCAGCAAAAAGGGGACTGGTGACAGATGTTAGCTCAGGGCTAATCTTCCCCTAAAAAAATTTAAAAAATAAAAACATTCAAATTAGTGATGATTTATGGGGTAGGGCAGATGAGGAACAAGACTGGGAGAGAAACTTATCTCCACATAAGTTTTTATACTTATTGGTTTATGAACCATGTGTGTTTATCACCTATTCAAAAATGAAATAAATATAAGTAGAATGTAATCAATTATTTTGTGTATCAGATGAAAAAAACAGCATCATAAGATTAATGAATTGATTGCTTCAGTCTATTAGCGTTTATTTTGCTTTTCAAGTTTAAAGTAATTGAAAAATAATCTCTTCCACCTTGCTGAATGGATTCACTGAGTCAAAAATTCAATGCCTTTTTTCTCTTGAAGTAAGTGGGTTTTTTTAAAAGTCCAATTTTCTACCCTGGGCCTCTTTGCTGGCTCCCCAGGACGCTGAAAGCAGGACTCCAGGAGGCCTGATGCCCAAGAGATGGACAAGAGAGCCATGTAACAAGCCAGGAAAAATAGGAAAAAATTCGGAGTCAGATGGAAGAAACTCAGGTCGGGCAAGGAAACACACCAGACTGGAAAATGGTCAGGCTGGCATTTTCCTGACCAAATTGGCATGCCTGTACGGCAGATCTGGCCAACTGGGCAGAACAATCTTTAAGAGAATCAGAGAAGCCAACACAAGTGGATAACAATTGCTTGGAGGCAGCTATCATGAGCTGAGTGCCGACCAGCCTCTGACAGACAAGGGAAATTGCAGCCTCCAACCACAGCCATCTCTCTCACCTGCTTCCTGAAACTTCATGTTCCTTTCTTTACCTGGGAACTAAGCCTTTCCTCCAGGACGAATGGCAAAGAGGAAGCTGCTGTGGACAGCACCACATCACAGCTTGTGTGGCTCATATCAGGCCCTTCAAGGAGCCAGGAGGGAGGAAGCAAAGAAGGTGAAGGAGCTTGTGGGGAAGGCAAGTCCCAGTTGACACCTGGAGCGGAACTCTTGGCCTGAGCAGGCCCATGGCTATCAGGAGATGGGACCAAGTTTACACCTCTGTGCTTCTCTCCAAAGATGTAGGCACAACCAGAATGATGAGCACATAACTTGGAAATGTGGAATCTTAGCTCTTGATGCACGCTGATGGGCAGAGGAGCAGTGGCTCTCAGTCAACCCTCAGTGGGCCTCCTTGGCTCTTCCAGAGTCCTTCTTTGCACGCTGAGGGCTCCATAGAGGCAGCTCTGGGGCTGCCGCTGCCCATGGGCATAGTCTGAAGAGATTCAGAGGCCAAGCTCCAGAGCCAGGCTAGCTGCATCCAAATCCCGGTGCTTCTGCTTGGCAACCTGTGATTATGTCAGGCAGCACTCAACAGTCACGAGTGACAGAACCAATTCTGGCTAACTTCAGCCCAAAGGAAATTAATGAGATGGGTGTTAGGTAGTGGCTAGGGAACCAGGAGAGGAGCTAGAATGGCCCCTGACATTTCTGCTGTCTTGTCCCAGAGGTACTGCTGGAGAGAATCCAGCCCCATCATCCCCCATCAATGCGTTTCTCTATGTGCCATGAGGAAGAGGAGATTGAGGCCGAGGGCTCCAAAATCCCAAAATGTATTTACTTTAGTGACATCGAACAGCTACTGACCTTATTTCAGCCTCGGTTTGCTCATGTGTAGAATGGGGATATCATGGTATTCACCACAAGAGGTGGTTCTGAGAAATCAATAAAATCAGGTAGAGCAGATGCTTAGGCCAGTGCTTGGCCCATAGTTGGTGCTCAGTACATCTCAGCTCTGGTTGTTAGTTTCTCCCATTCTTGGTTGGCCCAAACTATTGTTCAGAGATGTCCTGCCCCCTTTGCCTGGCTGGGTCTGCTCTTTCCCCGCAGGCTCTGGCGGGACCGCAGTGTTGCAGGGCTCCCTGGACCACTCTGACCGCTCCCAGCACACAAACAGCATCTGGGGCCACTACTCCTCCTGGTTCCTTCCCAGCAGGACCAGGGACTCCTGCTGTCAGGAAGCCACTCCCACTACCCCTGCCCTTTCCCTCCAGACACTCCAAAGGAGACCTCATGAATTCCTAAGAAAACTTTCTGTTTGGGCAAAAACATTTCATCCCAACAATTGTATTTTAAGTGTATTGATCCCCTGTTGTCAGCAGAAATAGAAAACATGATTTACATCTGTCACCCACAATCTGTCTCTTCACAAGTGAGACTGTAAATATCCCCCAGCCTCACCTCTGCCCCACCACCTGTGACTTCTGCTGACTCTACGCAAAGTGAGCAAATCTCCTTGGCTGTTTCTCAGAGGTGTTATTTCTTAACTTCATAATTCAGAGAGCAGCTTGAAAATCATTCATCCAAGAGGACACACTGACTTGTGCTCTGCCCCCGACACACACACGCATGCGCACTCACACACATGCACAATGTGTGACGCCCACAATCCCCCTTCACTCAGCACCTCGTGAAATACGCAGTGCCATATTGCTTGTCTTTGGAGTATTGACATACGTAATTTATTTAAGCAGTTTGTGGACTGGATCAGGGTTTGTGCAGCTGTTTGTTCAGTAGAAAGACCCTGTTAGAATTCTGGCCACGGCAACAAAGAGGGTGCTGGATTTTGGGGCTTTTCACATAAGCAAACCCAGTCTACCAAAATCTGACCTCACAACACCTGTCTCTGTCCGCCAGGCTGTCTCCCTTCCAGTCAACTCTCCCATTTTGTAGTAAAAGTGAGCTGTCTACACTGTAAATTCAATAATGCCAAGCTTCTTCCCACATATCTGTTACCAACACCCCACCTTCTCCTCCACCCAGCTTTCCACATTGTCCCAGAATAAAGTTGAACTCCCCTGTCACGACTTACAAAGGCCCTTGTTATGTGGCCCCTGCTCACCTCCCCAGCCCTTCTCTCACCTCCTCCAATTCACCCAGCCGCGCTCAGCCGAGCCATCCTCTGCTCGGGATCCCTTCAAGCCCAGGTTCGGGTCCCTCCTATGTGCTCACTCCAATCAAATCACAACTTGAAAGCAGGACTGTGTCCTTCTTAGCTGTCCCTCCAGCTGTTAATTCAGTGCCTGGGCCAAACTGGCTCTCAGTAAGTATGGGTTGAATTAATGTGTGAGAATGAGTTAAAGGATAGGGAGGGGTGTCACTGAACTGAAAGATGTCTTGCTTAACAAAAGGACTAGAGGCCGGGTTCCCAGGAGCAGTGGGGAAGCCCATCTGGGAATCAATTAGTTATTTACAGGATATGGATATTATGGGGGGGGGGGGGAAGGAAGCCAGTAACAAGTGAAATGAATTAGTTATGAGAAGGACATAACACAAATTGGAGCCAATCAACTGATTTATTCATTCAATAAGCATTTACAGAGCATCCATGGTGTACCCAGCACCACGCTAGGTCCCAAGGATGAAAGAAAATAAGAAACAGTCCTTGCCCTCAAGGAACTCAGAGTTTAGTAGGAGACAGATGTTTACAAAAATTAATAACAATGAAAATAAATAACACTACTACTAATACCAACAATATAACTACCTTTGTTGAACATCCCCTACATTCACATCCTGCCCTAGGCACTTTACAGACACTGTCTCATTTTCATCTTCCCAGCACATGGTTGAGCTGGGTAGGTAGGGAAAGAGAGGAAAGGCCTTCAAGTGGAGGCTGCAGGGAGAGCCACGACTGGGCGCTGAACAGGGCCAGCTTTCTCCCAGCTTCAGTTGCACCCCCTCGGGCAGCCTTGTACAGGCCAGTATGGCCTTCCTGCAGCTGGACCTGGGGCCTGAGCCAATCAATCTTGCAGCCCAGGCAGTCGCACTGGGGCCTCGGCCGAGACCGTAATTAATCTGGCTGGAAACAGAACTTATTTTTACACCTCTTCACATCAGTCCCCAGAGACCAGGCTTGAGCACAATGTGAGAAAACGTGAATTGATCACAGCTGTGAAACCATGGTAATTAGTGCAAAGTGCTGAAGCCCTCATTTCTGTGGCTGGAACCCCTGGCTTCCTGGCCACAAGTGATTAATAACACAAATACCCATGCCCCAGCCTTCCACCTTAGTGGCCAGGCCCGACTGGCAGCCCCCTGCTTACCTGTTGCCCAGTGATAGGCCAGTTCAAGTTCTATAATAGGATTTGGAGTCATTAAATGGGAGGGCTCAGCTAAAAGCTGCTGCAGCCACAACCAGAGGCCAAATCCTTGTGGATGGGGTGAAGGGCAGCATCTTAGGGCTCACAGCATGGTCTTCGAGACCATAGACTTGAAGTCAGGTCAAGTGGGTTCAAATCCCGGGAACTACTTGCTAACCATGTAAACTGGAGCAAGTAATTCATCTCTCTGAGCCTCTGTTTCCTCATCTATGAAATGGAAATAATAATACTATAGAACAGTGTTTCTGAAACAATCTGAAGTAAAGGACTGGTTTTTGGGTTTTTCAAACTGAGACTGATACTCTTGTAAAATATAATAAAATTTTCAAACAATGATCACACACTTGGAAGTTACATCAATGTCAAATTGCTGTAAAAATGTTTAAATACTTATTGTCATGGACCATTAACAAATCATGGATCAGCACCTATCCACAGACCATTCTCTGAGGAGCACAGCGTCTGGCACAGAGTGAGGATGAGCACGTGTTAGCTGCTGTGATCACGAGGCTCCTTGGATGCATCCAAGGCTCAGGTCCACCATCACACAGACACGGTGTTGGTCAACTCCAGGGAGCCTCTGGGACTTTGTAAAGCCTCAGCAAGCAAACACACTGGGACAGAGAAAAATAGTCTTCCAAGTAATATGGCTATTTGTTTACTTATTTACTCTCCACTGGCAGGGTTCTGACTAAAATTAATTGTTTAAATTGATTGGCATTTCTGTTTAGAATTGTTTATTTAAGTTCTACATTGCTAGTGGTCACCTTGAGAGACTCATATTCTTTCCTGAGGCCCCTTGCGTAACAAGGCTGATTCAGCTATGGGTTCTTCTATGGGCCTATTATGTTGACCTGATTCTCTCCTAAGGATTAAAAACATTACAGGAGTGAGCCGAAGATGGCCTCTGTATATTGGCCCCCGGGTTGTTTATGCCTTCACAGCAGGCTGAGATCTGTTAGCTCAAAACCCTGATGACACCACACTCAAATTTTTACATATCCAGTTGCCTTAGACATAGCCCAAATAAACAGATTTTAAGCCATTTAGAGTTTGCCAGGTTTGCACACCCTATGAAACTTCACCCAACATCTTCCAGCCACAGATCTTGTGACTATGAAGACTCCAAGCTGTTGTTGTCCTTCCAAGTTCTCTGACCCAAGACTTCTTGCCATACCACTGAGCAACATTGCCTGGACACGTAGGTCCCTCTCTAACACCCTCTCCCTGGGAGTCCCCTTGCCCTCCTTGCCTTCTGAGTGACGGCTCCCACATGGTAGCCCCTGAACAGTCTCATGTTGTGGAGGGACTTCCCTCACTTGCACACCTGTTAAAGCAGCACCAAAATAAAGCTTGTGTGTGCTACTGCCACCTCATGGTCATATCTTTTTTTTTTTTGATCAGCCCCCAAACTCCTTGAATCCCCCTCACTGAGAGGACCATCAGGTTTTCTTGCTTTGAACTTCTGCACATAGTGTCTAAGGAAGTGATATGTAAGGCTGGCCCTGAGCACAGCTGTGACAGAAGGAAAAGTCTGTTGGCTGTACCTTCCTACTGCAAGAGGTTAGAATTTGAAGTCAGAAAATTTGCCTTCAACTCCTTGCTCTATGACTTACTGGCTGTGTAACCATGGGCAAGCTACGTGGCCTTTCTGAGTTTTGGTTTCCTCAGTAGGGAGATGAGGGATATAACATCCACCTCACAGGTTGTCAAGAGGATTAAATGAATTAATGCATGTGATGTGTATAACACAGTGTCAGATAAATAGCAAAGACTCAATAAATGGTCACATCATCATTATTATAATTGTAATTTCCCCTTCTGTAGGCAAGCCTTCAACCTCCAGACCTAGCCATTTAGCCTGCCTCCATCACTGACACACTTCTTCATTTATTCCTTTACTCTTTCAACAAACAGCTAAGCACACACATGTACCTGGCTATGTACTCTGCTAGGGACATGAAGATAAATCTGGCTTGGCCCATGCCCAAGCCAATGAGAAGCTCACAGTCTGGTAAAGGAGACAGAGGCTAGTAAACCATGGCAATTAGGTCTAATTAGCACAGCAAGGGAGGCAAGCATAGAAGAGGTCACACGGGAGAAGAGTGAGAGCCACTCTGTCAGGAGGAGAGGAATAAGAAGTGGGGAGGAGTGGAGTTGGACCAATCCTGGCCCAACAACCATCTCAGGCAAACCACAGAGGTAAGAGCAGATAGTAATTTGATCACCTGGACCACGACCTATCAGTTGGGGAGAAGTTAAAACCAGTTCAGTTGAGGGGGTCAGGGCATGACAAGTATTGTATATCTTTTCCAGAAGGTTCCACTTTACCCTGCAGGTGGCCGAGAGCCACTGATAGATTTTAGGCAGGGAAGAACTTGGCAGGCCTTGTGTTGTGTTATGCTGCCAATGTTCCTGATGTGTGCCACATAGCTGCTCTTTGTTTGATTGACACCTATGGCTGTCCTACTAAACAGAAAATGAGTTTTGGTCAGCTTTGAGAACTCCTTTGCCAATCACTTCTTTGGGCTTTAATAAAGCAGAAAAGCAGGGTGATGGGAGGGGCTGTACAGAGTAGGGTTTAAAAGCTTGTGCTTTAGCATCAGACATCTTACCCAGCTAAATGTCCTTGTCAACTTGAACTCATTAAATGCTAGATTTTTTCTTCTAAATATATTACTACATTGGGTTTATAAATTGAGACAGTCCCTTATTTTTCAAATTAAGATTATAATATATAATATCATAAAATGTTTAGATATACATAAACAAAGTAATTTGTGGAGTGCCTGCCACATAGTAAGTGCTCATTCAATGTTTAGTACATCTCTTTTTAATATATTTGTACATTGAGTCTACAGTTAATTTTTTAATTTGTAGAGTATACATTTCATGGATCTAACGTCCATGGAATGAACATATTTTTGATCCTCAATTATCTATTACTCTGCTCAGCATATACTAAGTTCTCAATATTTCTGTAACTGAAATGTGCTGCATGACTAATTTATGATTTAAAAGAAAGCCATATATCTTAATATTTAAATTCACATAAATTTTAATCCTCATCTGACATCTCTCAGTGACTGTCTTTCTCCTCTCCCAGAGTCTCTTCTAGGAAACAACTGAGTCCAAGAGATCAGTCCCAGTCCCAGCATTGGGTGCTCCAGAACAGACCTCCATACCACAGTCAAAGCTGCTAGGGTTGGGGGCTTGTCATCTCCACCAAAAGCCCAACAGTCTCAAGACACATTTCTGTCCTCTATCATTACTGCTACTAATGCTGGGCACATTGTCATCCCCCATTATATCTAGGGGCTGGTCCCGGATACTTTCATTTCATTGTTGGAACTGTACTTGGATTCACCTCCATGAGCACTAACAGATATTATTTACTCTTTGTTAAAGTTGGCTGGGAATCCCACAGTCATGTTCTTTAGTGACCCAGGCCTTGCACATTATGGCTCCACATGTGCTCCTACACACAGTGCCCAAACAACTGAGCCAAAAGGAATGCCAGCATCAATGGCACCTTGGGGTTGAGTCTTGATCACTGGTTCAAACTTTTCCCTTCTCCTTGAAGCATCCTGGAGTTGTTTCATATGGTTTTCCTCACTCAGGGTTGCATCAAAGCTCAAAAATAAAGGGGTTGAAGCACTCCCAGAAAGGCAGAGTAAGGGCCTCTGAAAATCTACTCCTCCATTAAAAGCAAGACAACCCTGGAAAAAATTGTCAAAACCAACCTTTTCAGGACTCTAGAAATAAACTGAGGCTTTGCAACAATCTGAGGAGCATTTATTCAAGAAAGAAGGCTGGGTTGTGGTAAGAACAGTGAGCTTTGTGGCATTCTAACTTGCCCTATTCCCATCCGCTGTCCCCAGCTACTCAGCCTTGAAAACCAATGCCCTTGCAACTGCCAGAGTTGTAAAAAGCAACAGCCTTGTGGTCACTTGAGAGGAAAGAGAGAGTTTGGGACTCCCCAAAATCTCCATCCCCAGAGAATTGTCACTACTTGATTTGTCCAGCAACTAGCTAAAATTCTTCATTCTCAGAAATTCTCTTTATTTGACATGCCTCGGAATTTTCTTTCTGTAAACAGCCCTATCCCCTTTGCATTTTTCAAAAAAACCAACAGCAATTATTCAATATTGCAGTTACTGGGGAGATGATACCAGTTGGGACTAACCAGAGGCTGAGCAAAAATCTTAGAAGGAAAAACTGGGAAATAATATGTCCACAGGGGCCTCTGAAAAGCTCCAACATATTCCTGGGAATTTAGAAGGTCAGAAATATGTTCAGAGCTATGAGCATACCAAGGAAAGAGACCCTAATGAGACCCTAAACACACCCTATGAGAAGACCCTAATCTCTCACGTTTAGCTGACCTTGAGGCTTTGTAAAGCAGGAAGTGAAAGTTAAGGCAAAGTTGTAAATATTCTAACTAATCATTGAAGTTATGCCCCGACACACACACAGTGCCACTCAATGATGGATAGTATTTAAGGAAATCTTTGCCCAGCTGTTAGCTGACCACTAAGCTAAATGAGCAGAGTATTCACTGGCTGCATGTGACAAAGAACACAGACTTTACAAAATTAGTTCAGGAAAGTCACTAAACAAAGAAAACAGGGAGCATAGTCATTGGACTTACAAGACAAATACTTCAAAGTAGCTATTATAAATAAGTTTTTTAAAAACTAAGAGAAACCATGTCTTAATAATGAAAGGAAAGTGTAAGAATGATATGTTTCACCAAACAAAGAATATCAATAAAGAGACAAATTATTAAAAAGAACCAAAAAGAAATACTGATGTTCAATAGTACAATAATCAAAATAGAGAGACTCAAGAGCAGATTGGAACTGGCAAAAGAGAGAATAAGTAAAAGTGAGGATGGGTCAATTGAGATTACTCAGTCTGAGGAACATAAAGCAAAAAGAATGAAACAAAAATGAACAGAGCTTCAGAGACCTATGGTATACCAACAAGAATATCAATATATGTATAATGAGAATGCCAGAAGGAGAGGTGAGAGAAAAGAACAGAAAGAATATTGGGAGAAATAATGACTAAAAAGTTCTCAAATTTGATGGAATACATTAATCTTCACATGCAAGAATTTCAATAAACTCCAAGTAGGTAAGCTCAAAGAGTTCCAAACCTAGACACATCACAGTTAAACTGTTGAAAAACAAAGACAGAAAGAATTTTGAAAGCAGCAAGAGAAAAGCAACTCATCACATACAAACAATCTTCAATCAGATTAACAGCTAACTTCTCATCAGAAGCCATGAATCCCAGAAGGCAATAGGATGACATATTTAAAGTGCTGAAAGTAAAAGACTATCAAATAAGAATTCTATATCCAGTAAAACTATCCTTCAAAGAGAAGGGAAAACTAAGATGTCCTCAAATAAACAAAACTGAGAGAATTTGTAGCCAGCAGATGTGCTCTACAAGAAATGCTAAAGGGAGTCCTGCAGGCTGAGCCAAAAAGACACAAAACAATAACTCAAATCCAAATGAAGAAATAAAGAACACTGGTAAATGTGCTATACCTTTAGGTAAATTAAAAAGATGGTTTAAATGTATTTTTGTTTGTAATATTTCCTTCTCCTGTTTTAAAAGATAACTACAATAATTATAAAATTATTGTGACATATTATGTATACAAATGGAATAACTCAAAGGAGAGAGAAGGGAATAAAGCTGATATAGAGCAAAGTTTTGTTAACTATTGAAATCAAGTTGGTATTAGTCCAAACTAGATTTTTCTAAGTGAAGATATTAATTGGAACCCCCAGGGCAACTACTAAGAAAATAACTAAAAATATATAGTAAAAAAATTAAAATAGTGTACTAGAAAATGACTATTTAATGCAAACAAAACCAGTAACGGAGGAATAGAGGAACAAAAGACAGAAAACAAATAAAATGATGCTGTAAACTACCTTATCAGTAATTTCATTAAGTGCAAATGCACTAAACACTCCAATCACAAGGCAAAGATTGGCAAAATAGATTTCTGAAAAATGATTCAATGATATACTGTCTAAAAATGACATATTTTCAATTCAAAGACACAAATCACATGAAAGTAAAATAATCAAAAAAGATACATCATGCAAACAGTAACCAAAAGAGAGTTGGAATAGTTAGACGAATGTCAAACTCACTTTAAGACAAAAAATTGTTACTAGAGGCAAAGCAGTTTTTATAATGGCAAAGGGTCAATTCATCAAGAAGAGATAACAATTATAAACATATATGCACCTAATAACAGAGCCCCAAATACATGAAGCAGAAACTGATGGAATTAAAGAAAGAGAGAAACATTTTAGCATGATAGTTGGAGACTTCAACACCCCACTTTCAATCACATATTGAACAACTAAGCAGAAATTCAACAAGGAAATAGAAGACTTGAACAACATCATAAAACAACTTGACCCAGCAGATGGATCTCTCTACTCAACAATAGCAGAATATACATTCTTCTCAGATGCACAGAGAACATTCTTCAGAATAGACCATATGTTAGGCCATAAAACAAACCACAATAAATTGAAAAGTATTGAAATCATACAAAGTTTGTTCTTTGACCACAAGATAATGAAATTGGAAATCAATAATAGAAAAGAATGAAAATGCACAAATATGTGAAAATTGAAAAATATATTCCTAAATAATGAATGAGTCAAAGAAGAAATCACAAGTATAATTATAAAATACTTTGAGATAAATGAAGACAAAATACATGCCCAAAATTATTAGATATAGCTTTAAAAAGTGCTGAGAGGGATATTTATAGCAGTAAAAGACTATATTAGAAAAGAAAAAAATCTCAAGGAAATAACCTAAATTTCCACCTTAAGAAATTAAAAAAAGAAGAGCAGACTGAGCCCAAAACAAGCAGAAGGAAGAAAATAAAGATGAGAGCAGAAATTAATGGAAATGGAGAATTAGAAAAATAGAGAACATCAGTATAATCAAAAGTTGATTCTTTGAAAAGATCAACAAAATTGATAAACCTTTAGCTAGATTGACCAAGAAAAAAAGAGAAGATTCAAATTACTAAAATCAGAAAGTGGAGACATTACTACCAATTTTACAGAAATAAAAAAGATTATAAGAGAGTACTGTGGAAAATTTCACAGCAAAAAATTGGATAACCTAAATAAAATGGACAAATTCCTAGAAACACAAAACCTACCTACACTGAATCATGAAGAAATAGAAAAATCTACTAGAACTGTAGCTAGTAAGAAGATTTAACTAGTATCAAAAATATCTCAACACAGAAAAGCCCTGGACCAGATGGCTTCATTGGTGAACCTGACCAAAGATTTGAAGAAGTAACACGAATCCTTTTCAAACTTTTACCAAAAATTGAAGAGAACACCTCCTAACTCATTCTGAGGCCAGCATTGCCCTGATACCAAAGCCAGAAAAGATGTTACAATAAATGAAAACTACAAAAAAATATCCCTAATGAACATAGATGCAAAAATCCTCAAAAAAAAAAACTAACAAACTGAATTCAGCAGCATATTAAAAGGATTATGCACCATGAATAAATGGGATTTATTCCTGGAATACAAGAAAAGTTACAACATACAAAAATCAATCAGTGTAATACACCACATCAACAGAATTAAGTGGGAAATCACATGATCATCTCATTAAGCAACAAAAGGATTTGATAAAATTCAACACCTTTTCATCATAAAAGCACTCAACAGGGGCTAGCCCTGTGGTATAGTGGTTAAGTTTGGTGCATTGTGCTTCAGCAGCCTGGGTTCATGGGTTCGGATCCTGGGCATGGACGTACACCATGTCAGACATGCTGTAGTGGTGACCCACATATAAAGTGGAGGAAGATTGGCATAGATGTTAGCTCAGGGCTAATCTTAAAGCAAAAAAAGAGGAAGAGTGGCAACAAATGTTAGCTCAGGGCTAATCTTCCTCCGCAAAAAAAAACACCAAAAACCACTCAACAAACTAGGGCTAGAAGGAAACTTCCCCAACATAATAAAAGCCATATATGAACAGCCCACAGCTAACATAATACTCAGTGGCAAAAGACTAAAAGTTTTTCCTTGAAGAGTAGGAGTGAGACAAGGATGTGTGTTTTCACTGAGTTTATTCAACATTGCATTGTAAGTTCTAGGTAGAGCAATTATGGAAGAAATAGAAATAAAAGATACCCAAATTGAAAAGGAAGAATAAAATTCTCTGTCCACACATGACATAATCTTTTTTCTTTTTAACGTCTGGCACTTGAGCTAACATCTGTTGCCAATCTTTTTCTTTTTTTTTCCTCCTTCTTCTCCCCAAAGATCCTCAGGTCATAGCTATATATTCTAGTTGTAGGTCCTTTTGGTTGTGCTATGTGGGATGCCGCCTCAGCATGGCTTGATGAGCAGTGCCATGTCCGCACCCAGGGACAGAACCTGTGAAACCCTGGGCTGCCAAAGTGGAGTGTGTGAACTTAACCACTCGGCCACAGGGCTGGCCCCGATGACATAATCTTATACGTAGAAAACCCTAAAGATTTCACCAAAAAACATTCATTACAAAACCAAATTCAGCAAAGTTACAGAATAAAAAATCAACATACAAAAGTCAGTTGCATTTCTATACAACAATAATGAACCACATGAAAAGGAAGTTAAGCAAACAATTCCATTTTTAATAGCATTACAAAGAAGAAAATACTTAAGAATTCACTTAACCAAAGAGGTGAAAAACTTGAACACTGAAAACTACAAAACATTGCTGAAAGAAATTAAAGAAGACACAAATAAAGGAAGAGACATCCCATGTTTATGGATTGGAAGACTTAACATTGTTGAGTCAACACCCTCCAAAGTGACTTACAATTCAATGCAATCCCTATCAAAATTACAATAACTTTTTTTGCAGAAATGTACAACTGCATCCTAAAACTCATTTGGAATCTCAAGGGACCCCAAAGAGTCAAAACAATCTTGGAAAAGGAGAACAAAGTTGAAAGACTCACACTTCCTGATTTCAAATTTTACTACAAAGCTACAGTAATCAAAACAGTATGGCACTGGCACAAAGAGCAACATATAGACCAATGGAATAGACTTGAGAACCCAGAAATAAACTCTCGCCTATATGGTCAAATGGTTTCTGACAGGAGTGCCAAGATCATTAAATGAAGAAAGAACAGTCTTTTAAACAAATGGCACTGGAAAAATTAGATATTTACAGGCAAAAGAATAAAGTTGGACCCTTACCTAATAACGTATACAAAATTAATTCAAAATGAATCAAAAACCTAAAAGTAAGAGCTAAAATTATAAAACTCCTAGAAGAAAATGTAGAGGAAAAGCTTTATGACATTGGATTTGGCAATGTTTTCTTGGATATAACATCAAAGGCACAGGGAACAAAAGAAAAAATAGAGAAATTAGACTTCCTCAAAACTAAAAATTTTTGTGTGTCAAATGACACTATCAACAGAGTAAAAAGGTCACTCACAGAATGTAAGAAAATATTTGCAAATCATATATCTGATAAGGGATTAACATCTAGAATATATTAAAAACTCCTACAACTCAACAACAACAACAAAAGAACACTGTTCAAAAATAGGCAAAGGACTCAAAAAGACATTTCTTCAAAGAAGACATACAAATGGTGAAGCACATGAAAATATGCTCAACATCAATAATCCTTAGGAGAATGCAAATCAAAACCACAATGAGATAGTACGTCAAGCCCATTAGGATAGCAATTACCAAAAAGTCAGAAAATAACAAGCGTTGGTGAGGATGTGGAGAAATTGGAACCCTGGTATATTGATGCTGACAACATAAAATGGTACAGCAGCTGTGGAAAACAGTAGGATGGCTTCTCAAAAAATTAAGCATAGAATTGTCATATTATCTAGCAATTTCACTCCTAGATTTATATCCCAAAAATTGAAAGCATGGACTCAAACACATGACTGTACACCAATGTTCACAGCAGCATTATTCATAATAGCCAAAAGGTGGAAGCAATCCAAATGTCCATCAACATTTGATGAATGGATAAACAAAATGTGTTATATTCATATAATGAGATATTATTTAGCCTTAAAAAGGAAGGACATCTGATACATGCTACAACATGGATGAGCCTAGAAAACATACTAAGTGAAAAGCTAGAAAACAAAAGACCAAATATTTTCTTTGAAAATATTCTAAAATTAGATAGTGGTGATAGTTACACAACGCGGTGAATATACAAAAGACCACTGAATTTTACACTTTAAAAGCATGAATGTTATATGTGAAACATATCTCAACAAAGCTGTCATAAAAAAGGGAGGGGACAGTGAAGTTTTCTAATCATTTCCTCCCAGAGGGCCCCTTGGCCCCTATGCAAATTTGCCCACTGGCTCCCTAAGGTCCTTCAGGAACACCCTATGTCAACTTAACAAGAAAGTTTGCACGTTACCCATTATAGTTTATATTGGAATAAATTAAAAGGAGTGTTCATGTGACTCTTCCCAAAGTGACTTATCTCTACTAACATGGAGAAGCAGCTGGCACCTTTTGAATAGCAACTTTTCTCACCAAAATAAGAACAATAAAAGTTTGAGTTCTCTTGCTGAGTGCTCCTGATGCATGTGTTTATAATGATGAATGGAACCTAACTGAATTAAACCCCAAAAAACTTAATTCTCTGACATCCTTTCTTACACTCAATTCCTGGGTCCTGAGGACCTCGTTAGTTCTCTCTCTGATGTGTCTGGGCCTCTGGGAATTTACTTCCTCTTCAAGTGCTTGATCCTAAAAAGGAACAGCCTTTTAAAGATAGTTTGTAGGTTCTGTAATTTTAAGGTAATTGTTAGGTTCTGTAATTTTCCAGAAAGACTGATTATCTGGTTTAGATGTGTAGTTTTCTTCAGTCTGACAAAAAATCCTATCTGATCTCCCCTCATAAACACCCCATGGGGATTTCTGCTAAATCTGGGCTATAATACCTGGAGTGGAGGCTTCTAAATCATGCCTCAAATATTGTTGAGTGACTGCTCTCTGCCAGGCACTGTGGCTGGTGCTGGGACTATAGTGGCACACCCAGTTCTACCTTGTTCCCCACCTTCATCGAGCTTGCAGTCTAATTAGAGATTCCAGTGGAGGTTTTTGGTTTTCGAGAATAAAGACTCGTCTTCCTTTCTGCTCTCCCATCAGTTCTCAGCACAGGAGGTTGGTATTGCCTTAATTCTCAGCCTGGTCCTCACTGGCAATTCCCCATGTTTTTGCCTTTTTTAACCCTTCTGATAATGTAAAAATTAAACTTGACCAATAGCTTGTACCTTCAAGGCCCTGTTAGGTGACTAGTTCATTTGATAAACTGAGGATTTTAATAAACTGTGTTTGTCAACTTTCTTAGATAAAATGATTCAGCACAAAGAAATCAGTATTATGAAGTCCAAGGCAGGAAAATGGGGATTGCTACTTAGAGACACAGAGGCTATTTTAGTGTCCTCCTAACCACACCATTGTTGAAAAGGGAAAATAATAGTCATAACCACTCGTGGCTTTGCTCTACAGTGTAAAAGTGCCTTCACATCTATATCATCACCTTGGGAGACAGGCTTTATTCTTCCCATCGGAAAGTCAGCTCCATGAGAAAAAAGATTCTTATGTTTTGCTCATTGTTGTATTTCCAGTATCTAGAACAGTAGCACATACTGATGCTCAATGAATATTTGCCAGATGCAGGAATGAATGAATGAATGAATGAGCATACATTTCATAGGAAGAAGAATTGAGATTCAGACAGACAAAGTGACAAGCTCAAAGTCAAATGGCTAAGGCAGTTTGAACCCAATAAAAACCTGGAAAAAGAACACAAAAATACAATTTTTCAGAGAATATATTCAAAGGTCTATGAAAAACTATTAAATTTTATTAACCATCAGAGAATTCATATTAAAAACAAAGAGACTAGTTTTATGGCCTGGGTCTACTTTGCTAAATGACCCATGTACAATTGGAAAGAATTTGAATTTTTCAGTTGTTGAATATAATGTTCTGTAAATAACAATTAGGACACGTTGATTGATACTATTGTTCAAATCTTCCATATCATTACTAATTTTTTTGTCTATTTCTTCCATAATTTGCTAAGAGAGGAATATTGAAATCTCCACCTATAATTATGAATTTGTTTTCTCTAGTTCCATCCACTTTTATTTTACCTTTTTGAAGCTTTGTTACTAGGTGCACACACTTTGAGTATCTTTATGTCTTTTTGATGAATTGACCTTTTTATTACTATGGAATGTCCCTTTTTATTTCTAGTCATATTCTTTACCTTGAAGCCTACTTTTTTTTTTTTTGGTGGGGAAGATTGTCCCTGAGCTAACATCTGTGGCGACCTTTCCTCTATTTGTATGTGGGACATTGCCACAGCATGGCTTGATAAGCAGTGTGTGGGTCCACTCTCAGGATCCAAACCAGTGAGCCCCAGGCTGCCAAAACAGAGCACATGAACTTTACCATTACACCACTGGACCAGCCCCTTGAAGTTTACTTTTTTGATATTATTATTGTCACACCAATTTTCATGGTAGACCTTCTTTTCCATTCTTTACTTTTAATCTATCTGTGTTCTTATGTTAAAGTCTATCTCTTACAAACTATATAGTAGAGTCTTGCTCTTTTTGATAAATCCTGATAATCTCTGCCTTTTAATCAGAGCATTTAACCCATTAATTTTATTTATTTATTTGTTTTGGTGAGGAAGATTGGCTCTGAGCTAACATCCATTGCCAATCTTCCTGTTTTTGCTTAAGGAAGATTGTCCCTGAGATAACATCTGTGCCAATCCTCCTCTATTTCATATGTGGAACACCACCACAGCATGGCTTGATGAGTGGTATATAGGTCCATGCACAGGATCCAAACCTGCAAACCCCAGGCTGCCAAAGCAGAGTGCATGAACCTAACCACTACACCACCAGGCCTGCCCCTCCATTAATATTTTTAGTGAGTTGAATAACATCCCTGCAGAATTCACATGCACCCAGAACCTCAGAACATGACCTTATTTGGAAATTAGGTCCTTACAGGTGATAATTAGTTAAGATGAGGTAACTCTGAATTAGAACAGATCCTAAATCCAATGACTGGTGCCCTTATAAGAAAAGGAGAGGACACACACAGAGACACAGTGAGAAGAGGACCATGTAAAGAGATTGGAGTAATGCAGCAACAAGCCAAGGAACATTAAGACTTGCCAGCAATCGCCAGAAGCTAGGAGAAGGCATGGAACAGAGTCTCCCTTACAGTCCCCAGGAGGAACCAATGCTCCCCAGTACCTTGATTTTGCACTTCTGGCCACCGAAAGTGTAAGACAATAAGTTTCTGTTGTTTTAAGCCACCTAATTTGTGGTAATTTGCTGTGGTAGTACTAGGAAACTAACACAACATTTATTGTAATTATCAATATAGTTGAGTTTGTGTCTACCATCTTGCTCTTTGTTTCTGTATTTTCCATCTGTTCTTTATCTCTTTGTCCTCCTTTCTGGTCTTTTTTATTTTAAATTACTACAGTCTTTTTGTAGTATTCTATTCCATTTCCCCTGTTGGCTCTTTATCTACATTTCTTTGTTGTATATATTCATGTGGTTGCTCTAGGGATTACAATATAGCTTCTTCACTTATCACAGTCCACCCAGAATTAATGTCATATCATTTCACATAAACGACTAAATCTTATAACAATATGTTTTCAGTAACTCCTTTCTTATCTTTTGTGTGACCAGTTCTTGCAGTTTTCTCTCCCCCAAGCCTCCCATTTTCCCTCGCCATCTCTTTTCCCATCTTTCCCAGTGCCACATGATCCAATGGTGAGACTGGGCATAGTCCCATCTTATAGACTTGACCATGTCTGTTAATGTTGGACTTTTTCCATGACGTAACTGAGAATTTACTTAAGAGTTAATCCATTCAGAGAAAAGTATGAACTTGTGGCAGTATCACCAGAATTCAGATCAATGGAGCTGAAAAGAACTGGATGAAACAGTCAAACCAGGAGCACAAGGAGCAGAAAAAGAGTATGAGTTAGTAAGTGCAGGGTGAGCACTTAGGCTGGTGGTGAGCTAGGCCTGAGGTCACAGGGCCTCACCGGCCTCCCTCATAAGGAACTTGGATTTTATTCTGATCGAGACTGTTAAACCCACTAATGGAAGCTAAGCAAGGGAGTGACAAGATTATTGTCTTAAAGATCATTCTGGTGGAACTGTGAAGAGCCTGGTTGGTAGGAGAGTGAAAATGGAAGCAGAAAGCCAGTTAAGAGGCTATTGTCATTAACCAGGAAGAGCTGATGGGAAAGATTCATTTCTCTGAACTTCCCTGAAAGCCTGTTTCCAACCTCCATTTCTCTGAATGGGTGTGTGTATTTAATAAGGGAGCAGTCTCAGACCACAAGATGAAAGAAGAAGTGGCCTGTTCGTACCACAGCTGCAGAGCCAGCTGTCAGATGTAATAAACTGCATTTACCTAAAGAGCAGAAGGGAAGTGGCTGGATGGAAGCAGAGATTAGCTGCTTAGAAGGGCTTGTTCCCTTCTCCCTGTGACCCCTCCAACTAATTTGGGCATGGTTAAAGGGGATGAGGCCAAATATTATGGGTTCCATTGGTTGCCTTGGCAATAGCTCATTCCAGCTTTTCTAAAATTGAGGAAATCCTCTTCCAAGTTGGAAAAGCAGTCCTTGAGGTGTTTGGCTAAGATGCAAACTGTTACCAAGGCACTGGGAAAGCGTTGAATGTGTGTTTGAAGGAAAAACCTGACCCTTTGAAGATCTGCTGACTTTTTTTTTCCAATGTCAAAACAGGTAGCCCCAGGCATTTCCTTTTCAGGAACTGTTTTCAGGGGCCTCTCTCACAGGATGAAGCTGAGGGGCTGAGGGGAGTGAGGAGTGAATGAGGCAGTCTGCCCACCCCAAGGATCAGGGAAGGAGTAATCTGGCAGGAATCGGCCTACCATTTCCCACTTCCAGACCCTGTTCCCACAGTATATGGATCAACAGACCCGATCTGTCACCCTTGACCTACCCCCTGTCTGTATTCCAGAGTGGAGAGGCATCGAGAGGATGCCTGTACCAACAGGAGGGACAGAGCCCATGCCTTGCTGCCAGTAGATTTAGGATGTGCTAAAACAGACCAGCACCGAGTATGGAAATTTGAGAACCTACTGTTATGCAACAGTTATTGTGGCCTGTGCTGAGATAAGAGTGGTTAACAAAATTGTGTGTGTCTGCTCTCATGGACTCTACATTCCAGTGGAGGAACCATGAAGAAAAAGTTCCTCAGAAGTGAATTATCTTGCACTGGCTCCTGTTCTCAATGCCACTCCTCTCTGTAAATGGAACCACCACATCATGCTCTTCTCCGGCTCAGTTTGTGGGGTTGTAACTGGATCCTCAAGTCCCCAAACAATGACCGGGCCATTGCCTTGAGCTGACTATTTGCCCAGAACCGGAAAGCCACTGCCCACCTGACCTTCCTCCTCTCGCTCCACTGGGCCTCCCTGCTAGATTTCATCTCCAGAGTGCCAATATTAGGCCAGCCTCCCTCCCAGTTTTGCAAGCCCTTTGACCCACCTGGATGCCATGGGAACTAGTCCAGCATCTCCCATCTCCATCCCATCATTACAGTTTCTTCCAGGCTGTGATGAAGTTCAGGCCCCAGTAGGCTTCCTGGTTGAGCCTACATTAAAATAGTTCTGGCCCTCGAATATGGTTTGTCCACACTAGCCATCTACCTCTTTTCCTTTTCTCCTTGGTTGTCAGAAAAAAAATTTAATATAACTAGGATTTTCTTTCTCAACAATATTTCTCTCTCTAAATGTGACTTGAATCCAACCACCATCTCCCAGGCAGTGGATCTCAAATCTGACTACACATTAGAATCATTTGAGAAATATTATTAAAATACTCATGCTTTTACCCCACCCCAAACCAGTCAATTCAGAATCGCTGAGGGTAGGGCCCAGGCATCAGCATTTTTAGAACTCCCCAGGGGATCTAATGTGCAGCCAGGCTTGAGAACTACTTCTGCAGGAGACCGTGTCACAGTTGAGATGAGTGAGGGCGAGGGTTGGCAGAAGGCTAGGCCAGGGACGATCCCCGATTAAGAAGGTGGATAGGGACAGGCAACAGGCCAAAAATCAGCAGCAAATTCCCCAGAGCCTGGTTTTCCCAACAGAAGACATCCACAACTCTGCTCTGCTATTGATTTCTTTTTGGTGAAGTTTTTGTAGAAATCCAAGTTTGAGGAATAACTGAGTTCTATACTCAGAAGTCCTCTCAGGGAGCAGAATTGGGCCAGTGTTCTCATGGACCAGGAAGCTCTGGAGGGTGCACACAAGCAGCAGGGAAGAAGGAAAAGAAATCCCCCTGTCCCCACCCCACCAAGCTCCCCAAAGTCTACCAGCCTGGAGAGTAAGGGGCTCCCAGAGGTCACGGCGGTTTCACCTCAAATCTGAATTTTAGAGGTGGAATGACCTCACCGGTCATGTGGCTCAGTCATTCTCAAACCTGGCTGCACATTAAATAACTTAAAAGACTAGAAAAGAGAAAAAAAATAATCTTCAATTCCCACCCCAGACCAAATGAAGAAAAACTCCAGGGTGAAGGCCGGGCAACCACGCTTTTTCACAACTATGCCCCAGGTGATGCTAATGTGCAGCAAGAGCTGAGAACCACTTCTCGTCCAGCCCTCTCCTGCAGATGAGAAAGACCACAGCCCGCTGGATTAGACAGTAAAAGACATTAGGCCGGAAGAAAGCAGATCAGATCCTCACCATGCACTGGACACCGGAAGAAATTACAGAAACTTAAGAGTGCAAAACTCAAACCTTAAAAGGTAGAAAAAAAATATGTGAGTATTTAGCTGTTAAAAAATTATAAAGAAAAACTCAATTACTTCAGTTAGAAAAAGAAATGTGAATTCAAGCAACAGCAAAATGTCCTTTTCCATAGAGCATATAAATAGGATTTTTAAAAGGTGAACGCTGACTGGTGTGGGTGAGACAGGTGTTCGCACACTGTATTTCTCGTCTCTTGTGAATTGTCAGTTCATGTCCTCTCATATATTGTTCAGGAAAATATTCACTGTTGAGTCTCTTGAGAAGCTATTTGAAAACAGCTATTAAAAACTTTGAAAATATTCTAACTAGAGAATGTTCTATTAGTCAGGATTCTCCAGAGAAACACAATTGGTAGAATGTGCATTCATATATAGAGACGTATTTTAAGGAATTGGCTCACGCAATTATGGGGACTGGCAAATCCAAAATGTACAGGGTGGGCCTGCAGGCTGGAGCAGCTTTTTAATGATTTAATCATGATCTCTGCAATTATCATCATGAATGAGCAATACCCTTTCCCACAGGCACAGGTAGGCCCTGAGCTAAAGAAAAATGTGTGCATGGACATCATGGCATAACTGGGCATCCACCTAGGGTCTCCATATAAGATGGCACCAGAGTAATTTTCAGCAATAGGCCGGTTGGACATGCCCGCATGGAGATGGGGCATGGCGATGAATACTTCTGGCTCCAGGTGCGATGGGAAAGCAAACACTTTCCTGGCATTTCCCATCTTCCCTACAGTGTCCTCTTCCTCTTTCACACATCTCTTCTTTTATCCTCTCCTCTCCCTTTCTAACATATCTTCCACCCTGGGCTGCACGGTGCTGTTTCCTGCTAAGGGATTGGCTAGATAAGAGGTTAACTAATAAAAGTATAGAGTGTGCACCACCCCCCTTCAGAGGTATTCACTAGTAACTAGAGGATTCTTAAAACTAAAAAAAAACAAAAAACATTTTTTTCCATTATGAAAGATAAAACTAACATTTCAGCATAATTCCTTTCATTCTTTACTCTGTGCCTAATTTTCATTTCATTTGAGTATAGTTGAGATAACACTGTATGAATGATTATGAAGCCTACTTTATTTTCATTTAAGAAGCATTTTCCCCAAATTATTATAGACTCATAGGACGGATTATTTTTTAAGATACATACAATATTCCACTGAGTGGATGGACCATAATTTACTTAATGTCTTCTCTATTGTCATAATTCCTCTTAAGGAAGGAATTGTCTGAACTTAAAAAAATGCTTTTAGGTCCTAGAGGTAATAATAACAGCTAACATATATTGAATACTGACCACATGCCAAGTATTATTCTAAGTGTTCTGTATTTATTAACTTTTTTTTTCCTCACAGTAAATCTTATAAGAAGAGTACTATGACCTCACTGCCATTTTGTAAGTAAGCAAACTTGGGTACAGAGATGGTGAGTAAGTTGCTGAAGCTCCTGGCTAGGAAGCGGGAGGCAGAGCTTGTGGGTCCATGCACTTTGGCTCCAGAATTTGGGGTTTGAACCACCACGAGATGGATGGTAAGGCCAAGGGCCCAGGTCTGAGCTGGAGTCACGAGTCCAGGGTTCAGGGACAAGGGCAGAACTGTTCAGCATGAGACAAGGAAAGAAATTTATTATTGAAGCAAGAGAAGGTGGGTAGGGAGAAAGAATGGAGGGGAGGAGAGGAGTCAAAGGATGCCATGAGAAAGGCCAAGAGAAGAAGTGCCTCATGATGGGGAAGCCTAAAATGCCACTTGGGAGAACAGGAATGTCTGCAGTGGACTTATGACAATTGCTTAACTGACGTGCAGTTGACATAAACTGTACATATTTAAAGTACACAATTTGATGAGTTGAAATCATCACCGCAATCAAGAGAGGGAACACATCCATCACCCCCAAAGTTTCTTCATGCCACTTTGTAGTCCTCCAAACCCCCACCCACCAAGGCAACCACTGATCTTCCTTCTGGCACTATAGATTAGCTTGCATTTTCTAGAATTTCTTATAAATGAACTCATACTGTATATACTCTTTTTGTGTCTGGTGTCTTTCACTCAGTGTAATTGTTTTGAGATTCATTCATGTTTCAGTGTGTATGAATAGTTTATTCCTTTTTATTTCTGAGAAGTATTCCATGGTACTGATATATCAAAGTTTGTTTATCCACTCACCTGTTGAGGGACATTTGGGTTGTTTCTTGTTTGGGGTTATGACAAATAAAGCTGCTCTGAACACTCCTGTTCAAGTCTTTGTGTGGAAATAGGCTTTCCTTCCACTAGGACTGGACCAGCTAGTCGTATTTTAGGTTTATGTTTAACTTTTTAAGAAATTGTTTTCCAAAGTGGTTGTATCAGAAATGTATGAGAATTCCAATTCCTCCACATCTTTGCCAATACTTGTATCATCAGTTTTTAAAATTTTTCACATTCTAAAGAGGTGTAGTGGTATTTCACTGTAATTTTAATTAGTATTTCTCTAATAACAAATTACGTTGAGCATCTTTTCATGCACTTATTTACCATCCATGTATCTTCCTTGATGAAGTGTCTGTTAAAATATTTCCCTATTTTTCTTAATGAGTGGTTTTATTGAGTTTTGAGAGTTATTTATGAATTTGATACAAGTCCTTTATCAGATACATGATTTGCAAATATTTTCTTGCAGTCTGTAGCTTGACTTTTCATTCTACTAACAGTATCTTTCAAAGCAGAAGTTCTGAATTTTAGTGACGCCCAATTTACCCACTTTCTTCTTTCGTGCTTTTGGTGTCATAGCTAAAAAATCTTTGCCTAACTCAAGGTCAGAAACATATTGTCCTATCTTTTCTCTAGAAATTTTATACTTCTAGGTTTTACATTTAGATGTATGATCCATTTTGAGTTCATTTTTGTACATGGAGCAAGTACGGATCGCAGATCATATTTTTGCATATGGATACCAATTGTTCCAGGACCATTTGTTGAAAAACCATCCTTCCACTGAATTCCTTTGTACTTTTGTCAAAATCAGTTGACTGTATATGTCTGTCTACCTCTGAGCTCTATTCTGTTTCATTGATCCATATAGCTATCTTTACACCAATATCACAACATCTTGATTACCATAGATTTATAATACATCTTGAACTAAGCTACCGTGAGTCCTCAAACTTTGTTGTTCTTCTTCAGATTGTCTTGACTAGTCTAGGTCCTTTGCATTTCCATATGCCTGTCAGAATCAGCTTGCCAATTTCTACAAAAAAAGCCTCCTGGAATTTTGATTGGCAGTGTGTTGAATCCATAGATCAATTTAGGGACAATGGGCATTTTAACAATATTGAGCCTTCCAATCCACAAAATTGGTGTATAACTCTCCACAAAATGAATTTTTTAAATGTTATTTGCTGTGTGCTGACTTAAGTACCCAGTTCTTCAGTAAAGTCATAAAGTTATAAATATATGCTCATAAATGTTTTGCAGGGTGTGTGTGTTTGGAAACTGTTGAAAGGGCTAAGTTTCATGTTTTGATCAATATCGTGAGGGCCAAAGCAACCTGTGTGGAGCCAAGAGCACAGGGCTAGGGGGGGTGAGTCCCCGAGAATTGGGAGAAATTTGGCGGTGGATCTCCACAGGCAGGAAAACTGGTGTTATTATGTTATGTTGTTATTTTAATATGTTATGAAAAAATGTTACCTAGATCTCAGGGGCCAGAAGTGTTCCTGGTGACATCTGGGTCATAGACTGAAAACCCCTTCTAAGGGGAAAGAAACCCCCCTCACCACATCACCTCGGATCTGGCCTCCCTTTCACAGTGATAAAAGAAAAAGTCCAGCCATCGCACTTTAGGAAATCTGTTCATCTCTACTCCATACAATATGAGGCTGTGTAACACTGGATCGACTCAGTTTCCCAGCAACTGACGATCCACGTGTGCTCAGCCACCTTATAATCACACTGAGGTTTGGAAGGTCACTAACTCTGGGTAAGGGAAGTCTTTCTCTGTCTTCCTCCCCCCATTTTTCTTTCCTTCTTTTTAAATTTAAGTCCCCTTTTGATAAATTGATAAGTATAAAAATCTTACATCTCCCTAACCATCCTCCCCCCAAGATTCGAGTACACCACCCTCTGGTATGCGCTCCTCTCACTTAACCAAGTTGAAAGTTCACCTATCTCTACTTGCTTCCCAAGCTGCAGAAAAGACTGGTGACTTCCGGCAGGTGCTAATTTTTCCCTGTGTGTACTTTTCATGTGGCCAGTCTCAATCTCACGATCTCTGGATCAGCTGGGATAAAAGTCAGAATTGTCCACAGGATGAGGATTCTATTTTGTTTTTCAGTAGTTCTTGGTACCTGAAGAACTTTCTGTATCTACTACCTTCCTTGTCTCCATTAGGAATTAAGCAACAGGATGACAAAATGCATCCTCCAGCTGGGACTTGGAACCCTTCCTCAACAGAGGAGTAAAGTGAGCATATAAACTACATCCACCAAAAAGAGAACTATCTCACCTTATTTTCCTAGTACCTTCCTTCTAGGAACGATTTTGGTTACTTGCAGAGGAAAAGCATTCTGCTTGCCCTGAGCTTTGTGCAGAATAACATTCCTTTAGGACAAGGGCACTGGCATCCCCTAAAAGTCCTCCTGCCAGGATCCAGAGCCTGACCTGAACCCCACAGAGGAGCCAGATGTTAGAGTGTGAATAGTGGCGCTCTCTGAACCAAAAAACCTGAAGGAAGGTACTCCATGCTGTCCTGACTTTACGGCTCTTGTCCTGACTTTAACTTATTCAACATTTTTGTCAGTGACTTGCTGGAAAACACAGAAAATCATGGAATTAGGATAGCCAATGTGGCAGGGAAAATCAGTGCTCACCAAATATTTCGTGTTTCCCAGCCTTCGTTTCCCAGCCTCCCTTGAAGTTAGATTGGGGTCATGTGAGTATTTCTGGCCAAAGGACTATGAGCCACGTGCCTCCTCCATCTTTTTCTTCTGTTTCCTTGGGAGCCCTGTGTTCCAGATGGCACTGTTACGGGATAGAGCCGGACAGCCAGATCCACGTTGGACTTCACATAAATGAAAAAGAAACCTTTTCGTGTTAAGTCTTTGAGATTTAGAGTTTCATCTGTTAGGGCAGCTACTGTTAGTCATGTCAACGCATATAGCCAAACTTCTTAACGCAGTTGAGAAAGAGTCTCAGCCTAGTGCTGAATCGGGATGAGAAGAGCTTTCAGTCATCAGGTGCTGTTAGCTGACACGGAGGGAACCTCTTAGGGCCACCCTCTTGCCTTAGATTTTTCTCAACTAGCAGTGAAACTGAGCTCACAGACACCACTCAGAGAACTAGGACCAAAGGGAGTGGGAGCAGCCTTCGTCTGAATACATGAGTGATGTCGTGAAACAGGAATTTCAGTAACCCCTCAGTGAGAACTTCATCACCTACTTGTTTACTGTGCTTTGAACTGCAGACGTGGAGGTGGAGAAACCTGTGCTAGCCCTAAGGCAGAGCCCAGGGAAGCCGGCTCTCATTCCAGAGGCATCCCAGTTTCCTATTCATGCCAAAGGCTGATATCAAAACTTTCCTGCAACAAAGAGAAAGCCGTGTGGTGCCTGTATGCTCACTACTGACAATCTCCAGTTCATTATGGAGCAGGAAAGAGAAGCCCTTCTCAGCAGAAAGACTGGAGGTGGTTTTTATCTGATGCAGTGGTTACATAATCCTGTCTCCCAATTATATTGTAATAGGATCTGGGCAGCACTACCAAAAATAAGTAAACAAATAAAGCTGTCTCTCTGGCTCCAAGCTTACGCTACATATGCCTTCTAGGGACCACGAAAAATACATTAGGGTATTCCATCTGGGTTGGAGTCTCATTCAAGAGGAACTGATGTTAATCCACAGAGAGAATTAGGAAGTTACAGCTTGACCGTCTTCCCTTTTATACGAGAATTGCTCTTTTTGGGGGGCAGTGGTGACCCAATCTACTTAGAGCTAACTGCTTCAGTAGCAAAGTGAGTTCTAGAAGAAAAGAAGAAAAGGAACTCTTAAGCGGGACCTTACTCTCAGAATGGCAAGAACATCCATGTCTAAAAGAAGCGAACCACTCAGGACAGCTGTCCACTCAGCACAGAGCTCAGGTATTTTAGGATTCTCTCAGCTTCGGGATGCGAAGAACTTTTGACAAGGTAGCCAAAATGATGGCCTGATGGGACATGACCAAGTGACAATTTAGTCAAGATGGGCTTTTCTTTTCATTGCTCTGTGTGCACAGCTGCTAAAGCTCCTGTTGTTACTTAAAGGAGACCAGTTCTAAAGGTCTCAGCGGCCTTGGAACAGTCCCCAGAAGTGCATCCTGGTTTCTTCTAAGCAATTGTGTGGTGTTCCGTGTGCACACAGCTTTAGGTCTGGAGGCAGGTTTAGACAGGGAGAGCCAGGCATGGCCGTGGCCGGAACAGTCATCCCAGGCATCCTTATCCAGTCAGTCTGCGTGAGGCCAGGGCAAAAGAAAAAATTTCCTGTACATTCTCCGTCTGGACTTCTCACTTGGTGAGCAGAACACTCAGCCTCATTCTTTCTCTAACTCCAGAGCCACCAGCAGCCTTGACGCTATCAGCTCACCAGGGGCTGTGAAGGGTCATTCAGAAGTTGGAAGACAAGGACGCAACAAGTGGCAGGGTGTTCAACCGTGTGCCTTGTCCACAACCAAGTCTGTTTACTTACTAGAATAAGTTCAGATGTGGCGAAGCTACCAAAAAGCTCTAAAATATATTGAGAGATAAAGTGCTAGTCTATCTGGGGTTTGCTTACAATTAACCAGGGTTCAGGGGAGGGGGTTGGGAGGGTTGGGATTATAGAGGAAACAGTGATCACTAGCAGTTGATACTTGTTAAAATGGCGTGATGGGTATACAGGGCTATATATTCTTCTTATAGGAAGGTTGTGTGGATCATACAAGCTAATGGATGCAAAGTGCTCAGCAGAAGTCAGCGCTCCATAAATAGTAGCTATTATCACCACTTTACACTGGAGGAGTTGAGGCCCAGAGAAATTAAATAATGTGCCTGAGGCCACAATTCTAGGAAGTGGTCGAGCTTGGTCTCTAAACCACAGCTATCTGTTCCAGAGCCTGTGCTCATAGCCTCTCTCCTACCTAGTGCCTAGCACAGTGCTGGCTTGGCACAGACCACAGCTAGTAACTCACTAGATGCCTCCCACTGTATTAAGCACTTTGTATGAATTACTGTATATAATTATTACAACAGCCTACAATGAAGGTACTATTAGTATAGCCATTTTACAGACAAGGAGGCTGAAGGCACAGTGCATTTGAACATTCTGTCCAAGAAAAGGTCAGTCGGGGTGGGGCCAGGACTGGGGCCCTGACACCCTGACTCTCAAAGCCATCCTCCTGACCACGTGCATATGGCAAGGCTCGCTCTGGCCTCGGCTGTGTGCAGGGCCCTTCGGGGAGGGTGGATTGCGGAGATGGCCCTGGATGACCCCGGCTGTCTTTGGAAACTACCAACAAAAACTGAGTTGTTCAGAAACAATCAGCACTATTCCCTTTTCAGTCTTTTCTTCCCCTCGTCACTAAGGCAACTTCCCCCCGCCGCCACATTCTCCTCCCCGTCTGTCTCTCTTTCCTCTACCCTTTTTCAGGTTTCCATGGTTTCCCCCCATTTGGCTCCATTTTTCTTTCAAAGTTCCATTTGCCTAATCCCCCTCCACTAAGAGCCCTGAGTGGACCCAAGCCTGGTTATAACGTCAAATTTCTCATTGGCTCATTCAATGAACATTCAAGGACTGGCACTGGGCAAGGTGCTGGGTTTGCAGAGATGTAGGACCTAGGAGCCCACTGTCTGCTGTTGTAGACAGAGGTTCTTCAACAGACTTACAGAGCACCTACCATGTGCCAGGTCCTCTTGCAGGAGTTGGGGATGGAGCATACATGAACCAAAAACATGCAAGGTCCCTCCTTCCCCAGAGCTTGCATTCAAACTGAGGAATATGTGTAGGAGAGAAGTAAACCAAACAGGACATGAGATACTGGCAGGTAAACCGATCATTGTAATAAATTTTGGTAGGTGCTGTTCCTGTGCTAGAAGCAAGAGCAGTGTGCTCCAGAAACACAGGAAAGAGAAACCTGAACTGAGTCTGAAGGCACGGGAAGGCTGGTGAGGAGAGCGTGGCCCGCTGCATCGAAGGCGGAGCCACGAGCAAAGGCCTGGAGTTGTGCAACAGGGTGGTATACATGGCTGCTATGTCTGGAGCCAAAAGCGTGAGTAAGAACTGGTGGGATTTGAAGTAAGGGCACTGAAAGCCTTGTCTGCAGTTCTAGGCGCCTGGCTACTACCCTGTTGGCCTGTGTGTTTCCTAAACTTGCCTGAGAAGAATCACCCAGGGCGCTTGTTAAAAGCTACTTTCCAGTTCTCCGCCCGCCTACTGAATCAGTCTTCTGAGGGGAAGCTTTGGATGAATGGTTTTAACAAGCCCCCAGGTGGTTCTTATGATCAGGCAAGTTTGGAAACAGCCTGGAGGGGACGTGGGGCAATGGGAAATAATTCCAGCCCAGTTGTTAACTAAACGTGCGTATTTTCATGTTTCCTCCTCGCAGAGCTCCTCATCCTTGAACCTCCATGACATGTTTGCATGATAAGTAGGGATTGGTACGCTGACCTTTGGGCTCCAGATCTCACAACCTAATAAGGCTGTGTGTGACCTTTGCCACCGGAGACATCACTGCAAATCAGTTTATTTCCACAGACAGAAATCCAACAGCAGACATAGAAGAAATGGGATATATTCTGTTTCTCCTTTTCACTGTTTTTTCTTTTTATGAGGTTGAGCGCTGGTGCTTGCAACGTGCACCAGGTATAGATTAATTGAACACTGCAACAGAAGAGGAAGAAAGAAGAAAGGATGGATCCTGGTAAGAGGAATTGGAGTGGTGAAGAGAAATTTTTATGGGTCAGAAAATTCTATCTGTAGCCATTTGGCAAACTGTACTAAAACATGCCTTGATGAAGACAAATAATATCTCTTCCTTCCAGCATTCTCAGGAGTGCTGGCAAAGCTTCCTCAGAGAGCAAGTGGTGAGTGATTTGACAACGCAGATTCTATACATGCTGTGCGTAAGTGGGCTAGGGATTAGGTTTCATAATACCAAGCTAGTGTTGCTAAAGCTTCCCGGGATGGAAAAATGCTCTCTGTGTTGAATATCTTGGCTTCAGACAGTTCAGAAAGGATTAGTGAGCAATTCTATTGCAAATCATGGTTGATACCAAAAAAAAAAGGGTTGGGGGAGGAGAGAGGAGAGAAAGGAGAGAGACAATGCCAAAAAATGAAAACTCATTTTAGCTCTTCTATTAAAGCCAGATGTATTTTAGGCCCTGTTTCTAGGCAACTGCATAATGGTAATATTCTTGAATCCTTTTTTTAAAGACTCACAACTGTCAGAGTCAGTAAAGGTCAGAAGGTAATTATAAAGTAATAAGGATGACATACAAGAGGCAAGATCATTCCAGCATCGCTTGGGAAGCAGTGACATTTTATATTTTGCATTCATTTTCAGAAACTCTAAGGTTTTCCTAGGGGCACTTAGCCATGCCCCTTTGGCAAGACCACTGACTCAATCAAAGTTGAACATGACACTGGGTTCTGAACTGAACATTCTACCATCACACCTCTCCAATCCTCCACCAGGGATTGATGGAGCTCGCACAGCGTGCATAACCCTCCAGTGGTTGTTAAGGGGGTATAACGAACCTCTAAGACAATGTAGACCAATGAAGAGCTCTACACCTGGAAATTGCCTTAGAGAGCAGTCCAACAGGCTCAGTACACAGACAAGGAAACTGAACCCAGAGATAGGAGGCGAAAAGGAGACAGAGGGACACTGAGATCTATGAAGGGCACGGATGTGCCCACTTTAGGCTCTCTGAAGGTGGAGGTCTTCTGTCTAGTGTGGACTTTGTTGTTCCTGTGCATGACCCTGGGACAGAGAAGGAAATTAACATCGATTGAGTTCCTCCAGCACTTTGCTGGGCGCTTTATATAATTAGCACTTGATTTTCACAATAACCGTATAGGGTTTAAAGGAATCATTTCTAATTTACAGAGGACAAAACCAGGGCTTAGAGAGGTTAAGAAGCTTCCTGGCTCCTCCACTTGATGCATAGCTGACCTTGGAGGAGGTCATATAAGTTCTCACCTACAAAATGATGATAACACACCCCTTGCAGGGTATTTTACAAGATTAAATGACGTAGTTTATGTGAACACCTAGCACAGAAAGCTGGGCATATGATAAATCAGAGCACCGCACTGCTTTCTCAAAACCCTCCAGTGGCTTCCACTGAACGAAGTCCTTGCTGTGGCCAGGGCCTGCGCCATCTGGAAACTCCCCTGCCCTCAGTGACCTGGCTAACCACCTCCCCAGTCCTCCCCGGCCCCTGCCAGCCCCATAGGCCTTGCCTATCCTGGCACACTTCCACCTGAGACCCTCCTATTTAAAACTGCATCTCCTTGCTCTGCCCCGCTCAACACCTTTATCCCTCCTCTCTGCATTATTGTTCTCCAAAGCACTTATCACGACTTAAAAATATCCTGCATTTTCACTTATATTCTATTTCCCCCCACTGGACAGTAAGCTGTGAGGGCACGGGATTATTTGTTTTGCTTTGTCCTTGCTGAATCCCTAGTACATAGAAGATGCTCAATAAATATTTGTTAAATGAATAAACGCATATTACCCTCCTCCCTCCTCTCCTTCCTCTTCCAAGGACACACGCCTTATTAGATCAGAAGTCTCTGCCCTTCCAAAATAAGAAAAAGACAAGAAAAAAACTTAACTCTAAGTAACTATGAAACATTTAAAGGGCTCCAAGACAAAGAACATATCCAAACCAGGGACAAGCAATTTTATTGGGCCTCTTTATCCACATTATAACTCCTTCCTGAGCGTGGGATATTTAGACTTTAGATATTAACTTTTTTTTTAGTGTTCACATGGCCTGTCCCTCTAGCATGAAGGCACCCACTCCCTGCTTTCTAACATTTTAGCAGAAGCATCTGTTGACCGACTTGTGTGTCAGGCACCATGCTCTGGGCAGTACGAGACACAGAACGTGCTTGCGGCTTAGTGGCACCAACAGCCAATCTCAACAGTCTAATACGGTAAATGCCAAGATGGAAGTATATCCTGGGGAACCCAGAGAGGGGCCGTTTAACCCCAGCTGGGAGTTCAGAGAAGACTTCCCCGAGACGGCTAAAGAGGATCAGCAGTTAGCCAGGCCGAGAAGGGGCAGGAGGGTGCTCCAGGGATCAGTCAAGCAAACCCAGAGTGATGAAACTGCACGATGTTTTCAGGAAACTACAAGGGGTTTAGTGTTCCCAGAGCACAGACACGGGGCTCGGGGGCTCTTACATGCTACAGGAAGGGGCTTGCACTTCACTGGTGGAGTGGGACAGGACCCAGTGTCAGACTGAGCATCTTCACGGAGGATGGTTTTAATCTAGGCTTGTTTAAAGGTTTCTTAGCTCTGTTAAAGCAAGACTTGGTGAGACATACCTGGCCCTTTCCCCATGGCGATAGGAGAGGATACAGACCCTTCAGAAACCCCTGTAGCCTAGAGGCCATCTCGGAACCAGGCTGGTAGCCAGGAGAGGTTAGGTGGGCTGCTCCACTCCACCGTCAACCTGAAGGTTCACCCCAGGGCTGGCCAGCCTCCTAAGACCAGAGGATACTTTAGCAGGTGAATCAATTTTGGGGTTCCTTGAAAATCCAATTCACTGAAAGAGACCCATGTGGATATTTCAGAGCCTTCTGAATGTAATGAAAGTCCTAGTAATTAGGACTCAACTGGGCTTCTCTAGACCAGAGGTTGCAAGGTGGTAGCCCGCTCTATCTGCTCATGGCTGTTTGATTTATCCCATATACTAAAAAATCACAAACTAAAAAAACTTAAAATTCTTGCAAACATAAACAATCAGATTTCACATAAAAATGTGGGTCCCAGCTTCTCCTGAAAAGAATTCTGAACATACTGGCCTATTTGGTAACAACAGGCTGGCGTGAGAGCAGCTGCTGCCACCCTGCCGTCCTCCTGCTCCCCCTTGACCTGCCCTCATTCACCATTTCCCACATGGGACTTTGCAGCTGACCCCTCAGTCTTCAGAAACTAACCAAGTTAACCCTAAACATTCTTGGACATCTCCTCCTTATTCAAAATCACAGCCCCTCCTCGCCAGTCTGGGTTCATTGGGTGACCAAATTGAAAAGTTCTTTCAAGACTAATGAGTCCTCCCAATCAGCTCTTTCCTGGTCCTCACTCGGTGCTGGTATTTGGGTAGACATGGAAGATCCCTTGGAACAGGAGGACATAACAGGCACAAAGGGAAGGACAGAGACAAGGGTGGGTTCAGGTGAGGAGTGGGGGTAGGCTGAATGCCCTGAAGAATCAGATCATAAGGTTGAAAGAGCCAGGAAAATAGAAAAAGGGGAAGACGTGAAAAGGGGAGGGGTGGGACAGAGGGGAGGAGGTAGAACAGAATTAATATCTTGGCAGGAAGTGTGAGTGGAATGGGGAGAGGATTTCTCTCCTCTTCAAGCCTCATGGACAAATCTTTAAAAGAAAAACATTAATAGCCACACACTTCTAAGTTTTATTACTAATTAGAACTTAACATGCTTGAGAGTTTTGAAAGAGGTGTTAGGTGCAAAGTATGTTAACTTGGGCAGTGGAGAGCTTTTTCCAGTTCAAAACTCATGTCCCTGTAAAAAAAAATAAGAGTGATGGAATGCTTCACCCAGATGGTCTGGCTCTTTGATATCTACAAACATTTTGAAAACACTTAAAATATTTTTCAACTTTTCTGTGCAGTTCCATTAGGTGATGACTGTTGGCTTACGTATTTCCTGTTTAGTTTTCCCTTTGCTCTCTCTTCAAACAACTTTTGGTTTGGAAGGCTGTAGTCAGTCCACAAAATTGGACTTGTGGCATAAAAAAGTCACATAATAATGGAGACACATGAGTGCCAACAGGTGGTTTCATAAGCTAATGCCTTGTGATAAGTTCTGTTATCTTGCCGCTCAGCAGGAATTCTGAGCTTGATGATGGAGATGTTGAGGTGTGCACATGAACCATTTCAAGGTGAGGCTCTGACCCCCACAGGATGGGGTCTCACTGGGGCCATGGAAGAGCTCCAAGACTGTGTACGATTACTGCACAAATGTAGCCAGCCAGTTGGCCGAGACCTGGTGCAATGAGTGGACAAAGGTTTTAGTCCCTGGTGGAGGAAGAAAAAGCCAGGGAAGTCAACTTTCTGGGCCCTCCTCTTTGTCCTCCACAATGAAGGAAGCCTCTATACCCTAAAGGTGCGATCACTCAGCAGCACACCCAGGACACCTAAGTAGAAGCTGGTAGAAGTGGGTGCCTGGTCAAGTATGTCCATTCCACTGCTCCTACATGCACACTTTATTTTCAATTTTGTAAATTCTGGCAGTGTTCTTAGAAGAAAAAATCATTTTGTCCTCCTGAGGAGTTCAACTGTCTGGCAAAAGTAATAAAGATTAAAAAACACTGCTAAGTTTGTCTCATCATCTTGATAAGAGCTATAACCCAAGACTTCACCTCGGAAGCTGCCAGGGGTCTGTCACCTTTTTGCTCTTCCTTGTTTGGTTCAGCACTCATTTAACATAATTACACTTATTAATCCAAAGCCCTAACCCGAGATTTTCTCCTCCTCTCAAACTCCTCCTATTTTTACCCCAGAAACCCTTGGGGCACAGTAGTGGGCAAAGGCCTTTTCATAGGAGATTAATTTAACCAATATTGCTTGAGCACCTGCTATGTGCCAGATACTCCTCAAGGCACTTAGAATTAACAATGAATAGAGACTGGACTTTAAAAAGACCACAGGAGCTGTCACTTTTGATTTTGTAATTCAAATCTGATCTTAGACCACATCACTTGAAATTACTGAATACACAAGAATCTTTTTGGCAATTTCACTTGGTTGTAAAGGACACAGCTCAAAACTCAGCAGCTAGAGTGTGCTACCTGCCTGTAAAAGAATACATGTTGAGTGGAACTCTTCTAGGATTATTAGAACTTTCCCCAAACTTTTTAGCTTGTGCTCAAAGAATGGTTTACCTATCATGCAAGATCTATCCAATGATCGTACTTCAAAAAATGAGATTGAGGGTGCCAGCCCCGTGGCCTAGTGGTTAAGTTCAGTGTGCTCCACTGTGGCAGCCTGAGTTCACAGGTTCGGATCCTAGGCACAGACCTACCTCATTCATCAGCCATGCTGTGGCAGTGACATACATATAAGGTCGAGGAGGAGTGGCACGGATATTAGTGCAGGGCTAATCTCCCTCAGCAACAACAAAAAAAAATCAGATTGGGCTGTCAAGAAATGTGTAAAGAAGTTTTTCTAAGCTTAACAAAATGTATTTTAATTCCTATAAAGATCTCACTTTAGTAGATGGGGAATAAGCTGATCCTGGTAGAGTGCTGTTACCCCTTTCAAAACAGGTTTCCATACAGCAATTTGTTTTGGAATACTACAAGGAACTGTGTGGTTTGAAAGAACTAATGTTGTTCTAAAAAGTAAACAATTTATATTTCCATTTTCAGCAACAGGTACTTCCCTTCTTTTACTTTTATTGGAAGTATCCCTCTTTACTTTTTCTTTCAATAAAAAGGCAATGAGTTCTTTCCAGCCCACATTCACAGCTGTATTTTCTTATTTGCTTCCTTTTGTAGTTATTATAGCCTAGAAATTTTCAACTCATAACTACTTCTTGAGGATTTAATATACATGGTTATCGATGGAATATTTCCCTAACATAAATAATAAAGTACTTCCAATTTTGGTGCTTCCATCAGGTGGGTAGTTAGGCCTAAAATCAACCTCTTTATACATTTGCTTTTTAAAAATAACTATTCTGAATGTAAACGTCAAATAATCAAGTCTCATTTTGCAATTCATACATAATGGAAATTCGACCTATGCGTTAATACCTAAGGTCTAGATCTTGTCAAAAGCAATAGCCAACATCACCTAGTGCTTTACAGTTAAAAGTGTTTATACACATCTTTTAAATAATTACAAAACTTCATCCAGTGGATCTTACAATATGGATGAGAAAGTAGTTTAGCTGAGGTATTGAGGATAATTATCTCTGTTTAACAGATATGTGTCCAGAGGTTCAACAGGGTTACATGACTACCTCAAGACGAAACATTCATGAGGAGGTATAGCCAGACTGAAGTGGTCGTTGTATAATTTTCTATAAATTATAAAGAAAGGACTCTTGGGGCTGGCCTGGTTGCATAGTGGTTAAGTTCAGCATGCTCCACTTTGGTGGCTCAGGTTCAGACCTACACCACTTGTTGGCAGCCATGTTGTGGCAGCAACCCACATACAAAATAGAGGAAGACTGGCACAGATGTTAGGACTCTCATACAAATATATAGTGAGTAAAGATTTACTTACTCATTAATGAGGGGACCAGTAGAATGACAAAGTTGGTTCAAAGAACATGAGAAATACATAAACAAACACATGCACACACAGTGGGAAAAAAGAATGCTGTAATAAGACTGCCAAGATAGATACAAAACTGGATAATGTCCTACAAGGCACAAAAACCATAACTCCTGGAGTTACCTTTTCCACCAAACAGAAATCCTTTGCAACCTATCAATCTTCTCTCAGTTATTTCACATCTAAGTTTAGAGGGATTGGGTCCTAATCAATAGTAAGTACTAAGGCAAAGCTACCTCCCCTGGAGCAGGGGTCAGCAAACTTTTTCTGTACAGGGCCAGAGAGCAAATATTTAGGTGTTATAGGCCCTTTGGTCTCTGTCACGACTACTCAACTCTGCTGCTGTCATATGAAAGCCATAGGCAACAAGTAATGAATGAGCATGGCTGTGTTCCCATAAAACCTTCTGTACATAAAACAGGTGGTAGACTTGATCTGACCCACAGGACATGGTTTACCAACCCCTCTGCCCTAGAACATCAGATGATCCTTGGGTGGCCCAGTCAGACAATCCTCTAAGCACAACTTTGAAAAGACCTGCAGTAATCTTTTTGCTTTATCTCCAAGTTTTAGCTAATTTTTAAAACAGTACCCAGGTCTTCAAGTGATAAATCCCATGGTTTTCCCCTACTACATAAGAGAGCTTACTTTGCTGTCTCTCTGAGGCTCACTCAGTTTTTGGACTTCAGTTAAGAAACAAAGTAAGACTCTATTAAAGAAAGAGCATTAAAACTAAACTACTAAGAAGAATGTTTCTCAATACTTCTCAGTCTTTGGCTTGCTTGGTTTGGGAAAATACTCTGTGAACTACTTATGCCTCTGCCTTGTGGAATCCTCATCAGGACTAATGGGAAGCCTAATGCTGATGAAAAATTGCTGAGGGCCACCAGAAGAACATGACGCCAGACACTTCCAACGTGGAAGAGCAACCACTTGGAGGCATGGTCATGATGACGTCACATGATTCAAGGAGATGGAGTCCACGTACCACCAATAGGAGCTCAGCACTCATACTTCAAGAACCAATGACCTACAAGCTGTAAGACCAGCAGAGTGACCTGCATTCAGCTCACGCAAAAGCTGTTTCATCCAAGATATGTTAAAAAAAGGTGACTAGTTGAACACAATCCTTTTCAATAGAGTAGGAAACACCTGATCCCTCAAAAGAAAAAAAAAAAACCACACCATTCCTAGGTATCCTGATTCCTGTTAAGTTAAAATGCAGGCTCTGGGTACAAGCCTAGATTGAGTTCTTGTCATCTCATCCATAACAGGTGACTGCCACAGAGCAAAACCCTAGAAGCATATTCCTTATAAGACCAGGTTTTAATTGAGGTATTTACTGTGTACCTACTGTGGGCTAAATACCATAATAGACACTGCAGTCACAAAGGTGAACACAAACCAGTCATTCTCAAAAGCTCAGTCAATGAGAGGAAATATGCAGTTAAGTGCTAACTGTGCTATCCATGTAATAAGTGCTGTATAATGCCATTCGGAGTAAATGCTCCAAAGGGCAGTCTGGGGCAGTGTACTAGGACAGATGAGGGAGCAACAGACTACTGGGGTAAATCAAGCTGAGGGTTGATGGTTTCAGAAATGGCTAGGAGACAAGGGGAGCCAGAAAGGCACAATGGCTCTGCATAATTCTATGATATTACCTCCAAATCAAGTCTAAAAATTAAATGACAAATAATACATCCTGATAAAATAAGCAAATGGGAGTCAAAAGGCAAGAGGACTAAGATGCTGATTAGATGATTTCTTGCTAACAGTCGTTGCAGAAGTGATGCCTCCTCACTCTAAAGCTCTTTCTCGTCACCTTCTCTCCTAAGTTGCTTCTGGTAGATTTGAATTATCTTTTAACTCTCCATTTCTGTTCTATTATAGCTGCATTTATTGGCATCTGCAAGTGATCTTGCCTTCCTCCTGACAGCTGGTTTTCTAACTTTTCAGTTTCTAGAAACTTATAAACAGAAGAAAATCTGATAAAATAACTTGATATTGTGTGATGTGTTGACACATTACAGGAATCCTGTTGTTGCTTAACCAAGATCATATTTCTATTCTTAAATACTCCTCTAATAGGAACCAAAGTTTATATGTAATATTTGAATGTCTTTGAATGGTTTACTCTTAGGATAAAGTTTCATATACCATTTTCACAAATGTCCATATAACACATAATTTATATTTTTTAATTAATAGAGTGATAAGTTACCCTATAAGTAAGAAAGCCATCTAACAAATTCTGATCCAAAATGTGATTTAACACAAAATTTCAGGTAGTTTAAGGGAAGGAAAAGCAATGAAAAGAGTTATAAAAAGGAAAAAAAAGGGGCCGGCCCCGTGGCCGAGTGGTTAAGTTCATGCTCCGCTTCAGCAGCCCAGAGTTTCATGGGTTCGGATCCTGGGTGTGGACACGGCACTGCTCATCAGGCCATGCTGAGGTGCATCCCACACAGTGCAGCCAGAGGACCTACAACTAGCATATACAACTATGTACTGGGGGGCTTTGGGGAGAAAAAGAAAAAAAAGAAGATTGACAACAGATGTTAGCTCAGGCGCCAATCTTAAAAAAAAAAAAAAAGGAGAAAGAGACGGGAAAACATATAATCTAAGTTTCCCTTAGAAAACAATTTTTCAAGTGAAATGTAATTGTTCTAATAAATGCTTAATGATCATTATAGAAACCACATAGATCACTATGTGGTACTTAATTAGTTATAAAGAAAATAGGAACAGTGTCCGTTGAAACAAAAATTAGACACTATTTTCACAGTGAAAGTTAGGCAAAAGGTCTTGGAAATTCTTAGAACGGTTCACTTAAAAAACTAACTCAGTAGTTCTGAATTACTTATGTAATTACAGGCTGGTTTTATCCGTGAAAATCAAATACAGTATTAAGTACTAGTACATAACCAACAATTATATAGAGTACTATACTAAAGGAAGATGCCTTTCTTGATGACAAAATGACAGAGAAATACAAACTAAAACTACACAGCATTGAAAGGGAACCCACCATTATTCCCTTTGATTTAAATCAACTGTCAGTAAGAAAACTCTTGGGAGTTATAAAACAAACGAACCTTTATAATAGAAAATACACAAGAATCTTTCAAAATTCAATACAAGAGTAAAATTTAGCCCCTCTTAAAAAGTTTAGAACACTGTTAAAAGGCCAATTTTCACAGGCAATAAAGGGCCAGTAAATTAACCTGAAAATAATGGTTACCGTGGTGGCTTTGCAAAACATGTCTGCAAACTCCTCGACACCCCTCCGTTCAAATGATGGGCCACACTTAGTGAGTCACTTCTAATGAAAAGAACAGGCAGAAGTGATACTGTGTGACTTCCATGATTAGGTCATAAAAAGGGTCCTGGCGTGCAAGCTCTCAGAGTGCTGGCTCTTAGAACCCAGTACCATGTTGTAAGGAAGCTCAGGCTACAAGGAAAGGCCACATGTGGGTGTTCCAGTCAATAGCCTCTAAGAGACCCCAGCTGACACCAGTATCAACTGGGGAGTCACCTGAGGGAATCACCAGCCTTCAGATGATTCCAACACCTGGCCTTTAAGTCTTCTAGCTTAGGCCCCAGACACCGTGGAACAGGGACGAGCCATCTCTGCTCTGCACTCTGAATTTCTGACCCAGAGAAACTGTCTGAGATAATGAGAGAGGACTGTTGTTTCCAGCCACTAAGCCTTGGGGTAATCTGTTTTGCAGCACGAGATAACTAATGCAATTACTTAGAATGCATTGCATCAAACATGGAAGGTTTTCAAACTGAAAAAAATAACCTTTATACAAATCAATTACAGAATATATCCTCCATTTAACACATTCAGTAGGTTTTATTTAAGTAATACAATTAAACTTCATTAATCTAAACTTTTCTAATTTGAAATCTGAGACAACTGACTCTAAGTTTTAGTGTTTAGAGGCTGAGTGTCATCACTGAAGTGGCTCTGGAAGGGGAGTTTAGGGAATGCACGCAAAACACAAGAAGGATGCTGAAGCTAAGAGAACAAACTGTTTGAAGTACTTTCAAAGTACAGCGCTCTCCACACAAAAGGCACTCGACAGTCATTAAATGTCCAACGATCATTAGAAGCCTCGAGTTCCTCCTAATCACTTCTTACATATTCATAAGCTTTATTCTATTTGGCAAATGGGTCAGTTTGCTTCAAGCATATTATTTGTGCATACATATATTTTATCTTTTCCTAATAAAAGGTGAGCTCCTAGGACATTCCTTATCTTGTTCATCTCCGAATTTCTCAATGGACATAAAACAATGTTGTAGCTCAGACATTTGTACAAATGATCAGACTGCATAGATGTACCTGAAGCTAACTCAAGTGTCTTATAATTCACTTTTCTTCTTTCTACTAATTTGTTCCGCCCTTCTCGATCATTAGTCCAAGTTGGTTGATGTTTTATTGTATTTCCAAGAGCATACTACGTACCCCTTTGTTATCTTTTACCAGTTTACTCATAGTAGAGATACAAATGCAAATATCTGCCATGCATAATTGGTAGTCTGTGTTCCCCAGCCAGGAACATGTCTAAGCAGCAGCTGGGCGGCCACACATGTAAAACGGCTTCCCGTCCTCTGTCACGACACTCCTGCTGCCCTTGTCCGGGCTAGGGGCAGTGTTACTCCATCCAGGTCAAGGCCCTTCCTCTTACTGTGGCGGGGGGCTGGTGGCAAAGATTTGGGACTTTTTTTTTTAAGAAAAACTACATGTAGGGGCTGGCCCTGTGGCCAAGTGGTTGAGTTCGCGCACTGCGCTACAGGCGGCCCAGTGTTTCATTGGTTCAAATCCTGGGCGCGGACATGGCACTGCTCATCAAACCACGCTGAGGCAGCATCCCACATGCCACAACTAGAAGGACCCACAACAAAGAATATACAACTATGTACTGGGGGGCTTTGGGGAGAAAAAAGGAAAACATAAAATCTGTAAAAAAAAAAAATTGTCACTATAAAAAAAAAAAAAAGAAAAACTACATGTACACAGAAGAGTTTGATTACCATTAGACTTATATATAGAACTTTTTTTAGAAAGGCCTTAATAAAATTACCAGTGACCAAAAAAAAAAACCCCATTTCCTCATCTCGGGGCCTGTGCACACTGCTGTGCTCACTGCTCACTGTGTGGCTCCGTCCTTGTGGTGGGGACAGCGCCCCCTGCCTGGGCTGTGCAGGGCAGCAGCCCATTCATATCCTTCTGTGGCTCAGGACAGAGAAAACCTAACCGGTAAGATTACCATTCCTTTACAGGCAGAGATTTATAAATCAGCATTATTTTTAAAAGATTACAAAGACAGATCATTCTGCTTAGGAAAGAAAAGAATAACAACACCTAATTTTTACTTTATTCCTACAGTTTAGTCAGAACCAAGACAAACTTCTTTGACAATGTTATATTGCCTATGCTCAGATTTACACTTTTCACTGAATCAAAATTGTGAAATATTTATTCATAAGGCAGTAATTGAAATTAAGCAGTTTACTGAGCAATTAGTTTTGTAAATACACATTTAATTACTGCTATAAATAAGATATTCATAATTTCCCCAGTTTCAATCTGCACATAACTTGCAGTAACCAGATGCAGTTTTAGGACAGATCTAATTTGTTGTACGGCCCAAGACAAGCCACTGGAGATCTCTGCCTGCACCCACATCTAATAGGGACAATAATATCTTTTTTTAACCTACATTATGGGTAAGTGGGCGTAAGATTTATGTGAAAAAAATTTTGCCAAGGTTGCTAAACAAACATAAGGTAAAATATTAAGGTTTTATCATATTAACTATTTTCTAATATCGATTTTTGTAATTTAATCAAATTAAGACTGCATACTTTCAGAACTATAAAATTCTGTAGTTATACAAGGTAAATTAAAGTAGTAAAGCTAGTCATAACACTAAACCCATTCATCCATGTTCTCATTTAATTACATTAGGAAGTAATAATTATAAAAATAGGTAAAATTTCGTGAAAATATTCCTATTTATTCTAGCTTAGGAGTTCTTGCCCATATCAACGGATTGTCTGGCATCGGCCACAGCTTCAGGTACTCGAACAGTCATATTGTCCATAGACTTTGTCAAACAGACTTGGCAGCCCAAGCGAGATCTGCATAAAAAAGGGGGAGGTATGGTTTAGTATTAAGTATGTGTTACCCACAAGGCAATGCAGCTGTTTAGGACAGTTCCTTACCCAAAGCAGTTAGGGATTCACTTACCTTTTAAATTTCCATTAAGTAGAAAAAGACACATCCACCTCTCAACTAGAGGGACAGAACGTAAACATGAAAAAACAAGAAGACTGGGGTGCCAGAGCTTCATTTAGCCTTTGGTTTCTATTGTCTACTAATTGTTTCAGCAGAACTACTACTGCCTTCTGGCCAAAGGGATGACAAGCCTTCATCAGAAGGCACAGAGTGGAGAAGAGAACTGAGGTTTTAGCAACGCCAAGAGAATGATTAATCAATTCCCAGATCATTAAAACCATACAGACTATAAAAGAAAGCTACACTTTTTAAAGCCTTTAAAGTAAGAGATTCTGGAATAAACACATAGACATAAGTCAGCAATTATCAGAGGCATTTTTTCCCCATATTTTTAACATCTCTGAAATCAAGATGCATCTGAAAATCGACGGCATCTTACAATCACTGCTACACTGTGAGGTGTCAGTCACGTCAGAGCAGCAAACTTGGTTACAATATTCACTTGTGTGTCTTTTCAACTGAGTCAAGGGAAGTATGTTAATATTACATGTGTTGAATTTAATTATCATTCAAAACATGTCCAAAAAGATTACAAAACAAAAATTAAGAATACAGAATCACAGCAGTGTGTAAATTTGATATTCGTAAAGCAAATATTTGTCTTTGGAAGAATAACTCTAATCCCATTTTCTTTTCTCAGAATTCCTACCAATTTTATTTTATTTATATTGTCCTTTTTTAACAGTGATGTACAAATCTATGTCTAGATTAGTCTAAATAGCTCTTTCAATATGCACAAAATATGTTGTGATAAGACAACTTTGCACCATATTTTAATCAGCAGTGCTTTTTTCTTTCTTAGCAGCATGTAAAAATAAATGTTAGTCCTACAATCAAATTATCTTTGATTTGATAGAATGTGATATGCAGGTCTTGGTTTCATTAACATATTCATCAAGCATGTACTGAGCATCTTGAGGCACAGTACTCAATGTCAGCAGGTGTACAAAGAGAAACTCACTTCAATCCTTACTGAATACCTCTTACATGCTGGGCACCAGGGATGCAATGAGGCAGCAGGGGGTTAGAGCCAAACAGACCAGTGGTCCAGAACCCAGGACAAACATGTCGTGTTCACAGGCAACTTTCTTAACCCAACCAAACACTAGTTTCCTAAACTGATCCTAAAGATAGACAATAGGCAGCTTTCTCACAGGACTGCTGTGAGGATTAGTTGCTAATATCACTATTAAGGAGTGAACTTTCAATCAATTAGAAGAGATGAGACATATTTGCAGATAATTAACGTGAGACTACGACAAAAGCCACAGAGAGAGAAAGCCAAGAGGCCTGAGAAGAAAGCACTTACTCCAACCAAGGGAGATGGTATTTACAATGGCCTTTGAAGGACGGGTAGGATCTAATATTTAATAAACAATAAAGGAGAATAGCATTTGAGGCAAAGGTAACAGGGATTCAAGGCATGTTGGTGGCAATATGGGTTTTTAGCTTGGCTGCTGCACAGGGCAGACAGGGACAGGAGAGTGATGGGCTAGGAAGATGGCCAGGCCAAAGATGGCTTGAACACCAACTAAGGAGTTTGGGCTTTAATTGGCGAGCAATGTGGGACCACTGGGAAGTTTTTGAGTAAGAGAATAAGTACAACTATAGGAAATACTGATTGCAGATACAAAAAAAAATCCCCTTCTATATATAATTCCTATTTGTTGAATTAGAAACAGCCATGTTCTCATTTAATTACATTAGGAAGTAATAATTATAAAAATAGGTAAAATTTCGTGAAAATATTCCTATTTATTCTAGCTTAGGAGTTCTTGCCCATATCAACGGATTGCAAGACAGAAAATGTGGCAAGCCAATTTAGACAAATTCATTGGACCATGGTGAGCCCTAGAGATACTGTTTGTTACTCTTGGTGTTCATATAAAAAATAAGTAAGATCATGCTAGTCTTCAAGGAACCTCTAATTTAGTACAAGAAACAGAGATAGAAAGAACTACCAGTGAAACAGGGCGGAATACATAAGTGTAGTAACAGAACAAGAAGTGTGTTTTGGGAACATGGGTGGGGTGGCACTGAGAGCCCTTGCTGGCTCTGTGACCCTAGAAGGTAAGGCAGGGTACCCTGTGGCTGTTTTCTCATTCTCCTACTTCCTCGACCTCCTTCAAGGTCTCTGCCTCTAAGGTCTGCTCAGTGTAGAAAGTGTCTTAAACCTCTAGAGAAGGAGACAGACAGCAAGTCTTCCTTGATTTCACTATTAGTCCCACAAAATTCTCACACTTGTACAAACCTTGAAGCTATTTTTTCCAGTCACCCTTGCCATACACACCAGAAATATACTGGGTGTTGTGTTTACTTCTGAGGTTTGGTTTTCAATTCAGAGAAGCAGCTTGAAAAAGCAAAAAATCAAGAGCCTTGGGCCCAACAGAACTGATTCAAATCAGGGCTCTGTTATTCTCTTAGCAGTACAGCTTTGAGCAAACCTCTAGTAACTAAACCTTGTTTTCCCACTTACAAAATGGTGATAAAACTGCCTAACCCTGACGGTTAGAAATGACCTTTGTTAAGTGCCTGGGCATTATAGTAAGAATCCAGCATATAAATTGATATTATTATAGTTATAATGCTAACAACACCATTTAATGAATGCTTTCTCCACCAGACTCTGTTCTAACAGATTCACATATCTTGATTCATTGACTCCATACAACAACTCTATGGCATAGGTACTATTATTGCCCTTATCTTGCAAACACAGAAAATGAGGCCTCTGTAAACTATCCATGGGAACTGGGGTCAGGGAGCAATAAGAACATCAAATTTAGATTCACAGGTAATTCCTGAATCTCTTTATGAACCGTCAACTCCATAAATAGCTGGTGATGCCCTAGTGTGAATGAGACACTGAAGGGACAATGATGAAGTTAAGACATGGTCCCTGGTCCAATGGGAAAACGGAGACAAGCAACCAGTACAAGTGCCATAGGAGCCCAGGTACCATCAGTTCATCAATATCAAGGTTAAGCACCTCTTCAAATAAACATTAAAATGATGGTGTTTTATCTTAAAAATTAAAGATATTTACATAGCATTTAACTTAAAATAAATATAGCAACTAAAAGACTGAATTTCCTTGTCTCTTTGTTTTGGAACTATACGGTACCCTAGAAACAGTTTACATGCAGTTATTAGCTTTAAACAAAATTATTTTCATTCCAAATATGTCAAAGTGTTTTATAAATGCTACCTGTGAAAAGCGTTATACTTTTTCCCCACAAAGCATTTCTACTAAAATTCTGTGTACTTAAGAATATTAGCTATAAAATTGCTAGAGAAGCTATTCCTTGCTCTCCATTATCTAGTTCTAAAACTTCTGAATTTTACTATCAAAGTTCTTGGCTAGTTCATATTTACAATAGGTCTTTTGTATCTTTTTACATTTGTGTAGCTCTCTTTTTTTGCTAAGGAAGATCAGCCCTGAGCCAACATCTGTGCCCATCTTCCTCCACTTTATATGTGGGTCACTGCATCAGGTCTGCACCTAGGATCCAAACCCACAACCTGGGCTGCCACAGCAGAGTACCCTGAACTTAACCACTATGCCACAGGGCCAGCCTGCTCTCTCGTTCCTCTTACTTTTTCTTTTCACTTAGAATATTATCTGTTACACACACCTAGAAATTTTACCTGCATAAAAGGGTAAGGAGTTAGCTCTGATTCTCCCCCTCCCCGTTAAGAGAAACAATTCTCAGAATCAAATTAATAGAATCACTAAGTATATTCTTTGTGTTCTCCTTTAGAAAAAAAGGAGATGTTGATAGAGAATGTGGGACCTGAAGATGTGAGGAGGGACAGGTAGATGGCAGCCATAATCTGCTTTACTTTGGAGTCTAAAGACATACTATTTTCCCAGTTTCTCTTTCCAGGGTATCAGTCTCACCTCCACCAAGAAGGAAATTTTCAAACTACAAAAGGAACAAAATGATTTTTCACCTCTACATGAATACTAATGACCTAAAAATCTTTGTGAGGATTAGATGAGACAGTTTATGTTAAGGGTCTAAAAAAAACATGGTTACACAAAACACATGAAATAAAGCTATTATTATTATTACTATTACTTTTAGTTTTCTAAAAACTATTTTTCATTAGGGTTACCAAATTACAGCTATACACCAAAGCCAATCTTAATTAAGTCCTCATTATCTTGCCCTTTGAAACAGTAAATCAACTAGCTACCTTCCCTAACTCCAACCAAAAGACTAGATGATTTTAAAAAATAAGGTATCACTTGATATCATTTGCTACTATGAATCTTACCACTTTTAAGAGTAATTTTACCTATTAATTAATAACAAGAATAAATCTGATTAATTTACTTTAATGTACACTTAGAAACAGAACTATTCATTTTAACATAACTACTATTACATATTACGTTTCTTTAAAAATTCTGTTCTCTTAAGTAGGTGAAACTTTCCATTATAATTTCATTCAATTATCAGATCTTCCCTTCAGGAATACCATAAAAAGCATTAAATTTAATTGCAACTCATTAAATTGTGATAAATATTAATCCCCAAAATAAAAATAGACTAAAGAAAATTTATTAGGATCTAGAACTTACACTTCCAATATTTCCAAATAATTTTTTTTTTACTTTTGTAAAAAGGCAAGTTTCATAAGAGCTAGACTTTATAATAGTGGAATATTAGAATAGTGGAAACAAAGAGAACTATCACATATTTGCGACTCAAACCTCGTGACTATTACCTATCTACACTGGGAGAACACTGTTACACGCATGGGTCTGGTCTTATGTAGAGATGAACTAATAAAACCTTTATCTTCCCAGATTATTAGTACAACTGAAGTGGTCCTAAAATCTTACCTGTCTGTCAGTCCAAATGCCAGATCAAGCATGTCATTCTCCTCATCAGTGATTGCTTCTAACTTCTCAAATACGTGGTCTTCAAAGATGAGGTGACAGGTAGAGCAAGCCAAGGTTCCCTCACACGCACCTACAAAAGCAGCAAACGCTGAACATACCCCCTCCACATGAAGCACAACTCCAACCTGGTCTGAATTAAAGTCAATTATTTCTAAATTTGAGAGTCAGCATTAGCATACACAAATGGTAAGACTTGATTTCTGAATAACAATGAGAATTAGGAACAACTAATTCTAGTTGTTCAACTAGACAACTAGGACTCCCCTCTGAAGCACAATTTGAAATCGCTTTCATATATTACTTCAAAAAGGTTCTAGGCTAGGTGCTAATAAAGGGAAACCCCAAAATACACACTCCTAATATCAAAGAGTTTAAAGTTAATAAACTGACACACACATACATATAAAAATGTATATATTTTTAAACTTATATAAAATAATTTATATAATTGCTATGCAAGTTATTTACCTTTTCCTGGAGAGCTCAACACAATTTATGAAGCCTTGTGGCATGCAAGAGGAATTAGAGAGCAACCAAACCTACGTGTAAATTGTTAAATATTCTTCCCTCTCAATCTCTCTTTGTACTCAGGACAGAATCAAATAAGTCACTTTAACAGTCACGTGGGTCTTAAATAATGAGGAAAGAATACTTCTATCCCACTTTTCTTGAAGCCACTAATTTAACAGCTATTTATTGAGTGTCTGTTATATGCCAGAGACTGCAACCAGGGAACTGGAAAGCCACCTAGTCCAACCAAACCATGACTCAAACTGTTCTACAGCATCCTTTTCCCAGGAGTTAGCCAGTCTTTGCTTGAAAACCTCCTGGGACATCCATTCCACATAAGCCAGCCAATTCTGCATTTGGCTTCTATTGAGCTAAAGTCTGTCATTCTGTAACTTCCACCTACTGGTCCAATTCTATCCCGTAGACTTGAATCCTCCTTCTTTCCACCCTCCCAGCTTTACTGAAGTATAACTGACCAACAAAACTGTAAAATATTTAAAGTGTTCATCACGATGATTTGATATACATATGTATTGTGAAAGGATTCCTTTCATGTAGTTAATTAACACATCCATATCCATCACCTCACATATTTGCCTTTTTTTTTTGGTGAGAACATCTAAGTTCTAGTCTCTTAGAAAATGTCAATTACACAACACAGTGTTATCAATTATAGTCACCATGTGACACATTAGATCTTCAGTTCTTATTCATCTTACAGCTCAAAGTTTGCATCTTTTTACCAGTCTCTAGTTCTCTCACTCCCCAGCCCCTGTCAACCACTTTTCTCCTCTCTGTTTCTATGAGTTTGACTGCTTATTTAATAAATCTTTCTGAACAACAGGTTCTCATATACTTAAGATGATTATTCCTTCTCCAGGCTGAGTATACCCAGGTCCGACAAATTTTTCTTACATAGTAACACAGTTCTAAATCCTTTCCCTCATTCTGGTTGGGTTTTTCCTAAAGTACACATCCAGAGGAGGATCTGACAAATCAGAATTGTGCAAAACTAGGTTCTGGTTAGATTCTACCTTAAAAACAGTTACACTCATTTGTTTTTTAATAATAATTTTTAAGGCCATTACCCAAGTTTCAAAGATTATAGAGTCCTAGCAGTAACTTCAGTTTGATTTCAATTTTCTTTTGGTCAATAAACACCACATAAAATATATAACAGAACTACTACCAATAACTAGCAACCGTCTCAATTTTCCTCTGAATAAATGAATCATTTTAACAAGAGTTGTTCCCTCATAATTTAAACATTTGTTATTTGTATTTTACTGTCTAAAAATATCAAAAGAAAAGAGAGCCTTCCTTAAATGTTCATTTTTATTAAATCCAATTCAAAGCGGTAACAAGATTAAGGAGAGCGAGACCAGACAGTGAAACAGACAGTGAAACAGAGGAGTTATGAGCAGGGGCTACGGAGCTCAACTCCCTGGTTCAACCCCAGCTCCGCTTTGTCCCGACAGCATCACCCTGGGCTACTGCACCCTCCACGCTTCAGGGCCTCGAAAGTCAGTGCACCAACCTCGCCCGGCAGTGTAAGAATTACATACCAGTGTGTACTCAACATATGTACTTGCAACCATGGCTGGCAGATAGTAAGTACTACATAAGTGTTGGTAATTATTATTATGATTTGGAAGTTATAAGAAATCTTAGAGTAAGTCAACTTTCTTTTTATAAACATAAGAAGAATTAAACCCAAGAAGTTAAATTAATAGACTAAGGTCATACTACTAGTTAGAAATAAGTTATACCTTCAGCTAAGTTTCTCACTGTTGAAGACAACCAGTTCCTGCTCGAAAATCTAAGTCACTTTACTTAAATATTAAATATATATATAAACATATATACACACATGCCAATTGGTTATTTGAACAAGTAGCTTACTTTTATATTTTGCGTAAATTTGAAACATTTCATACAAAAAGGTAAATGGATATATTTTCTGAAAAAGAAGGAGCTTCCTCTGCTAAAAAAATATATATATATGAAGTTTGAAAACTCCTATAGTAAAAGAATTGGTGTAGCATGACCGTGAGGTCAGGACTCCAGGCTCTGGATGGACCTACCGCAGGCTCTGCTGTGTCCTGGACAAGGCCCTCAGGGCCCTCAGTTTTCTCTCATCTGAATAATGAGAGAATGAGGTAGATGATCTCTAAGGGCCTGCTGGCTCGAGTGACTCCACAAAGAAGCATTACTGTTCTTACTGGATCTGTTCACTAGTATTCAACACATACATACTTATCTTGCTTTCTATTTTGATCTCATCAACACCTCTCCTCTCCCAGATACAGCCCCTGGAGAGACAGTGGTTGTGAACCTCCGCTACAGGTGATGGGAAGCTGCTGAAGGCTTTTGAGCATGTTTTATTCTGGATAGATCTCTCTGGTGGCTGTGTGTAAAAGATGGATTTGAGATGAACAAGACAGAAGCAAAAGCCATGAGATTTCCCCAAGGGGGAGGGGAAAAAGAGGGAAGGAAGGATGAGAAGCCAAGAGAGCCAGGGAGAGACCTCACCGAGAAAAGGAGTCAAAATAAGAATGTCCCAGATGGTAGACAGAGAACCAGGAAAGTGCAATGTCAGAAAAGCCCAGGGAAGAAGAGTGCACGTACAATATGGTCTCAATCCCCTGGGAATGGAGAGAAAAGTTCATATGCCAATAAATCCCTCTGGAAAAATTTAGGACATTCCTTCTTCTACGACCTGGTCAGTCGAAACAAAGAGTTACCAGTGACGTTCCAGCTCTTCAAATGCCTTAAACTCTCTCTTCCCTAGGAAACTTCAACTCTTCTAACTTTCTCTTAAAGGCTTTATTTTCATTCTCTAATCATTTTCATGGTTCTTCTCAGGAAGCTTGCCAACTGTTTGCCAACATCTTGCTTAAGTTGCCAAGCTCAGAGCTGAAGAGAGTATTCTAATAAAATTTGACAAATTTTGAGGATATACAGAAGATTAACTTTTGGTTCCTACATGCTAAGTTCCTATTATACATTTTAGTCCTACATTTATTCTTTAGATAAATGCACCACATTCATGATTCTTCCTTACTTTATGGTCCCCTTCAAACTTTTTCTGCCACAAGCTGTCAACAGCTATGCTCTTCTTATTCTTTCCACTAGGAAGAAACTCAATATAAGAGAAACTTTAAGACTCAGAATGAAATGAAAGCCTGCCTAAGATGGCTAACATTGAATTAGAGAAACATAATGATCACACTGTGGTACAAGAACAACTATAGGAAAAATCTGCAGTAAAGATTCACAAAACCCCAAGGACAGCACTTATTAGAAGAAATAGTTAATCTTGCAAAATTCCAAAACAAGAAAACAATCTGATCAGTTTTTTGGAGTTTTTTTTTTTCAGATTTAACCTATCTGTTCTATACAAATAGGAAGAATTTTAGCCAATAGTGAAGACATGTCTCTGAAAGAGGTATTTAGGAGGAAAAAAGATTTTCTAAAAAGAGCCTAAAACTGTAAGAAGAAAAAGAGGCTATTTCAGAAAAAAGTTGTTCCTTTTTTGTTCTTTTTTCATCTCATAAAAAATTATTGATTTCATGATGGCTATTTCCTCCAATTTATTAGTTTCCTGGTCTTACAGTTAAAGGCAGTCCCCTATCAATAAGCACCTGACTTTCGTCTTTTTAGAATACAGTTCTATGAATTTTAACACATGTATAAGCCTGTAACCACTACCACAACCAGGATACAGAAGTTTCATCACCCCAAAAATCCCCTTGTGGAGTCACATTCTCCCCAATCCCTAACCCCTGGCAACCACTGATGTGTTTGCCATCCCATAGTTTAGTCTTTTCCAGAATGTCATATAAATACAATCATAAAACATTTTGGGATTGGCTTCTTTTACTCAGCACAATGCCTCTGAGATTCATCCACTTTGTTGTGTATACACAATTCCTTCCTTTTTACTGCTGAGTATTCCATTTCATGGATGTACCACAGTTTGTTTCTAGTAGATATGTAGCAATATCACATTGTGATTTGCATTTCTCCAAAAATTAAAGATGTTGGATATCTTTCCTCCTTTCTCTTTTGGATTTCCATCATTTTTTTTCCAAAGCCACTTGAGAGAATGGCATCATCATTCATCTCTTGCATCACTAGGAGAAAGCTCTAAATGGCACAGAATTGTACATACGTATAAATTCAGATCCTGCTGCCCTTGAATATCTTTTTATGTGCTTATTTACCATCTCTATATTCTCTTGGGTGAAGTGTCTTTCGTCCATTTTTTTTTTTTTTTTTTTAAAGATTTTATTTTTTCCTTTTTCTCCCCAAAGCCCCCCGGTACATAGTTGTGTATTCTTCGTTGTGGGTTCTTCTAGTTGTGGCATGTGGGACGCTGCCTCAGCGTGGTCTGATGAGCAGTGCCATGTCCGCGCCCAGGATTCGAACTAACGAAACACTGGGCCGCCTGCTGCGGAGTGCGCGAACTTAACCACTCGGCCACGGGGCCAGCCCCTCGTCCATTTTTTAATTGAGTTCTTTGTTTTCTTATTGAGTTTTAAGAGGTCCTTACATATTAAGGACAAAAGTCCTTTTTTGGATATGTGATTTTCAAGTATTTTCTCCCAATCTGTAGCTTGTCTTTCTATTCTCTTAGCAGTGTCATTGGCAGAGCAAAAGTTTTAAATTTTGATTAAGTACAGTTTCTAATTTTTTTTCTTTTATAGATCGTGTTTTTAGCATTATGTCTAAGAACTCTTTGTCCCAGGTCCCAAAGATTTTCTCCTATGCTTTCTTTTAGAAGTTGAATGGTTTTAAGTTTTACATTTAGCACTAAATCAATTTTTAGTTAATTTTTATATACAGTGTGAAGTTTAGGTTGAGATTACTTTTTTTTTCCATATGGATGTCCAATTGTTTCACCATTATACCCTTTGTTGAAAAGGTTATCCTTTCTTTATTAATTGCCTTTGTACCTTGGAAATAGCCAAGAGATGGAAACAATTCAAATATCCATCAAATGATGAATGGGTACACAAAATGTGGTATATCCATAAAATGGAAGATTAATATTATTTGGCCATAAAAAGAAATGAAGTACTGAGACATGCTATAACATGCATGAACCTTGAAAATATTATACTAAATGGAAAAAGCCAGTCACAAAAGACCACATATTATATGATTCTATTTATATGTAGTATCCACAATAGGCAAATCTATAGATATAAAAAGCACGTAAGTGGTTGCTTATGGGTAGGGAAATGGGGAGTTGAGGAGTAATAGCTGACAGGTACTGAATTTCTTTTTGGAGTGACAAAAATGTCTCAAAACTAATGTGGTGATCACAGCAGCAAGATGGCCAAATAAGACATTCCTTAATCATATCTCCCCCTCAACAACAATTTGGCATCCATCCACAGACAAAAGTGCCTTTGTGGGAGCTGTGGGACCCAGGCAGCAGACTGAAACTCCAGTGAAGTCCAAGGGTGAGGAGAGCCATTTTGAGAAGATTCTGCCCAAAGAGGCCCATTTCTCTCTCGCCTCATCCAGAGTACTGAGTTTTCAGCTCAAGGACAGAAGAGCAGTGAGTGGCTGGGAGATCAGCAGCCAGGATTCAAAATATATCAAAAGGATGTGGATCCTACTAACCATCTCATGAACTCCAGTGGGAGACCCACCAACGAGCCACTGGGAATGCCTCAGCCACAGATTCACCCAGCTGGCCCGAAGGCACCCCTAGCATTCTATGCGCCCCACCCACACATCCCCCTGACCCTGTGGTCAACTCCCTGTACACGCTCCCAACAGTGACAAGAGAGAGTTTATGCAGACAGCTAATGAGCATGTGGTGAAAGCCAGCCTAAATCTGCAGGCCTGGGAGAGACTGCCCTTGGAAAAGTAAAAGGGAGCTTGTCAGTACACAAGCTGGTTCTGTAGAATCAGAAATGAACAAGGTTAAGAATTAATTAGTCATGCGCCGCACAACAATGTTTCAGTCAACAATGGGCCACATATACAACAGTGGTCCCATGAGATTAGTACCATATAGTCTAGGTGTGTAGTAGGCTGTACCATCTAGCTTTGTGTAAGTACACTCTATGATGTTCACACAACAGTAAAATCACCTAACAATGCATTTCTTAGAACGTATCCCCATCGTTGAGCGACACATGACTGTACATAAAGACAAAGCAGTCAACTCATCAAGAAGATATAACTATCATAAATATATATGCACCCAACATGAGAGCACCCAAATATATTAAGCAAACACTAACATCTAAAGGGAAAAATAGAAAACAATACAGTAATAATAGTAAGGGACTTTAATACCTCAATTTCAACAATGGATATTGATCATCCAAGCAGAAAATCAACAGGGAAACACTGGACTTTAACTATGCTTTAGATCAAATGGACCTAAGAGACATGTACAGAAATTCCACCCAACAGCAGCAGAATACACATTCCTCTCAAGTACATACTGAACATTCTCCAGAACAGATCATACGTTAGGTTACAAAACAAGTCCTAAAAATTTAAGACTGAAATTACACCAAGTATCTTTTCCAACCACAATGGTATGAAACCAGAAATCAAAACAGGAAGAAAATGGGAAAATTCACAAATATGTGGAAATTAAATAATACATTCAATCAAAAGGGAAATCAAAAAAATGGATCCTGGGAACGGACCTACATACCACTTATCAGGCCACACTGTGGCAGTGTCCCATATACAAAATAGAGGAAGACTGGCACAGATGTTAGCTCAGGGACAATCTTCCTCAAGCAAAAAGAGGGAGTTTGGCAACAGATGTTAGCTCAGGGCCAATCTTCCTCACCTAAAAAAAAACAGACCTACCATATGATCCGGCAATCCCATTTCTAGGTATGTATACAAAGGAAACGAAATCATTATCTCAGAGATATCTGTACCCCCATGTTCATTGCAGCATTATTCACAACAGCCATGACATTGATGTATTGAACAGCCATGACATTGTAGACAGTGTGTGTCTACAAAAGAATGAGTAAGATGCGGTATTCATCTACAATGGAATACTATTCAGCATTACAAAAGAAGGAAATCCTGGCACTTGTGAAATATGGATTGGCCTTGAAGGGATTATGCTAAATGAAACAAGTAAGGCAGAAAAAGATAAATACAGCATAATCTCACTTTTATGTAGAATCCAAAAAAGTCAAACTCATAGACACAGAGAGTAGAATGGGGGGGCAGGGCTGGGAGCTGGGGGCAATGGGGAGAACTTGGTCAAGGGTACAAACTTTCAGCTGCAAGATGAAAAAGTCTGATGATCTAACATAAAACACGGTGACTGTAGTTAACAATACTGCACTATACACTTGAAATTTGCTAAGAGTGTAGATCTTAAATGTTCTTGCCACACACAAAAAAAGACAATTATGTGACGTGATGGAGGTGTTAACTAACCCTATTGTGGTAATCATTTCACAATAGATATGTATAGCAAATCATCATGCTGTACACCTTAAACTTACACAATACTACTTGTCAATTATAGCTCAATAAAGCTAGAAAAAAAATAGAATAAAACTGATTGTGGTGATGGTTGCACAACTCTGAATATACTAAAAAAAAACCCATATTTTAAATGGGTAAATTGTATGGTATGTGAATTATATCTCAATAAAGCTATATGCAAAAAAAAAACAACTGGACATGTTTTTATGAATCTATTGCTGAACTTGTTATTCTGTCTCATTGATCTATATGTCTATCCCTTTGCCAATATTACACTGTCTTAATTACTTTGGATCACAGTAAGTTTTAAGATCTGTACTGTACTTCTTTCAACTTTATTCTTCTCTTCTAAAACTGTTTGGCCATTCTAGTTTCTTTACTTTTCCATAAAAAGTTTAGAATCAGCTTGTCTATATCTACAAAAAATCTTGGCTGATATTTTAATGAGAATTGTACTAAATCCATATATCAATGAGGAGAACTGACATCTTTACTATGTTAAGTCCTCCAATTCATATGAACACAGAATGTCTCTCCATTACTTAGGTCTTTACTTCCTTTCATCACTTTTATAATTTTCAGGATATAGATCCTTACGTATTCTGTTAGATTTAAACCGAAAAATTTCATTTTGGGGAGCTAATATAAATGTTCTTTTAAAAAATTTTTTGGTTCCCAATTGTTCATTGCTAGCATATGGAAATATAATTGATTTTTGTGTGTTGACTTTGTACCCTAGGGTCTTGCTAAACTCAGTAGTTCTAAGATTTTTTGTAGATTCCTTGTGATTTTCTATGTAAATGCTCATTGTCTAAAAATAGTTTTATTTCTTCCTTTTCAATCTGTACACCTTTTAATTTCTTTCTTTTTCTTTTTTCTTTTTGTGTCTTCATACACAGGCTAAGACTCTCAGTATGATGTTAAACTGGAGTGGTGAGAGTAGACATCCTTGCCTTGTCCCTGTCTTACGGGAAAGGCATTCCATCTTTCACTACTAAGCATGATATTAGCTGTAGGTTTTCTGTAGATGCCTTTTATCAGGATCTGATTTTTCACAACCAGAGCTGATTGGGCACTGCCTACCTATTTTCAGTTAAAACATGGGAGCTGCCACAATTCTATACCCGCTCTGACACAGAGATCACATCTTTAATGACCATCCCTGTAGCGCCCAACTCCACTGGAGCCACAACCCAAACTGCCATCAGCTATGGGCAGGTACAGTAGACGACATTCCTATTGTGGCTCATCATCTAACTCTTTAGCATCACAGAATTCCCAGGCTCCTATCCACCATGAAATTGTCGGCCTTGAAAATAAGCAGTACATACATTCCCTCTACCGGAACGGGGTGCAAAGTGTAGAAAGGAGTCCCGACAGTATGTTTGGGGCGGGGGGGGGCGGTGCACAGCAACAGTAGTAGGTAGGTCCAGGGAGTTAAGGTGTTCTTGATCCGGCATTAGAAGTTATAAGCTGAAATGCATCTTCCTGCTGGTGTGTGTGTATTGAAAGTGCAAAAGTTATGTGACTTATGCTTATATACAGCCCCAGAGCAATACTGGTGGCTGTCAGCTTGTAGAGTCTTTATCAGCGATTGGTTACATAAAAGTAAATTAATGGGAAAAATGTGTATATGTGTGTGTGTGTGTATACATATGTATGGATAGATGTGTATCTGTATACATTTATTTATATAGATAGATACACATATATATGTAAGCATAAAGTGATCACATTTTATGAGGGATGTATTCTCAAGGATTTTGAAAACTGTTGCAGTCTCACAATTCAAGAGTTATTTTCTCAATGAAATAAAATGTAAAGTAGGGAGATGGTTCTTATAGTTCATCAATGTATAATTCTCATATTATGTTTGTTTTAAAATATACTTAGGTACACAAACATTTGAAACAAAACTTTTTACATTACTATGTGCCCCTTTCAAATAATCAAAATTACTCCATGCTTTAGCACAGATGACAATGGAACTTAGGGACACATTCCAGTAAAGCTGATATTAGCTCCTGGTGCCAGCATTTTATCCATTATACAACAATTTTCATCAACTTAAAGGTATGTACACTTTAGTGCTGCTTTAATTTTGGCAGCATTCTAGCTAAGGATTCAGAGTTTTCTCCTAAATTAACAGTAACACGTACCATGACAGGTTTTTGGCTTTCTTCATAGCATTTTATCACATCTAACTTCTGTTCCAAAATAACTCATTTTCAGACGTATTTTTCAGCATTAGCACTTAATGAATGTTTGGATAAAACTGTTACGGGCTTTAAAAATGATATTAGATTACAACCACAGTTTAAAACAGCATTACAGTCAAATCACACATTCAGATGTCTGTAACCAGCACAGTTCACATGACACTGACAAAGGATGGCAGGTATTTGTTTATCAGCTAAAGTGGCACCATGATAGCGGCTGTAACAAATGCAAAATTTACAATTCACACAGCCTGCCAGCTTGAAATTACGGGATTCCTGACAAAAGTTTTGGTTTCCACAGTATTTCTGATTTGCTAGAGTAAGAGCCTTAATATTGTTAACCTGCACAATTTCAAATTTGCATAATTTAAAAATTACATTAAGAATAAGTAAGCCATAGTTATTGGCTAATTTCAAGGTTGGTGATGAATAAAACTTCTCTGGACTGAGGGTTGTTTTAAAAACAAAACTAATGATATTAAGCTTTTGCACAAATGCTCAGAAATTCTGCCATAAAATTAATTCCCAGAGAAAGCTGGATATCAGCAGATTATTGCTCCTTTCCTTTCATGTAACTTGAGAGTTTGCCAACAGGAAAAGATCGTTTCGTGTGTGTGTGTGCGCGTTTATTTTATATTAAGATCGTTTTGTAGATCTATGATGACGCGACAAGACATACTGCCCGCCCCCTACCTCACCCCTTTCCCAAACAAAAATCCAGACAACAGCCGTGTGGGAATATTATATATAAAGAATGTGAACTATATAAAAATATAAAATCTAATTTTCTATGATCTAGCATAGCCAGAAACACATTATATCAATAAGGAGTCAATAAACATGAGGAATAAATATAGATTTATATGAACATTATCAGAATCTCCCAATTTGAATAATTTCCCTCAAAACATACATAAGGAAACAGGTAATACAAAAGAAAAAATAGTCTGAGATAATAAACTAAGTAAATTTGATCAGAGAGGTGTAACTGCCCCCTAGTGACAGAATATTACGATACACTCTGAAAACAAAGATCATCCAAAATCTCTATATATTAATATAAGTTGAAAATAAGAATGCTTATAAATTTGTGTTGCTTCCAAAATTTACAATTGTCCCTTTTTACTCATTTATTCATTCATTACTTCACTTCATACACAATGAGGACTAAAACAGGAATGATTTTATCCTTCATCTCAGTCTCTTGGAAGAAAGATGCACAAGTAAACAAAGAAATACATACTTAACAGATTGTGACAAATGCTACGAAAGAAATGAACAGGATGCTGTGATGGAGAATAATGGGTTCAGGGTAATGAGAGAAACCCTTTTCTGGATTGGGTGGTTGGGCAAAGCCTCACTAAGGAAGTAACATATAAACTGAGACCAGACAGATGAAAATCCTGTATACTGGAGAGGGAGAGAGCGAAGGGTTCCAGGCAGAAAAAAATGTAAAGTGCATACAAAGTCTCAAAGGTAAAAATTCTGGGTGAGTTCAGCTCTTGAGAAAAGGCCACTATGGCCAAAGTGAGAGAAAGAACGATGAGAAATGGGGCAGGGGAAGAAAGGCAGATGGGGCCAGATAACGCAGAGCCTTCTAGACTACGGTAAAGAATGTGGATTTTATCCTAAGGAAATGGGAAGTGATTCATGGTTTTTAATCAGGGGACATGCTGATGTGCCTTATGACAAATCACCCCAAGTGCAGCGCTCAAGAAAAGCAGCAGATCGGCACAGTGACTGGCCAGCCCTGGATACTGACTGCAGGGATGGAGAGAACAGGATGCACTGGACACATTTTAAATGGAGGCACAACTGACGGGAGCTGCTGCTGGACTAGAGTTGCGGGGCGAAGTCAGCCTCGTTTGAATATGGGGTTCATCTGTGAGTATGACTTACGACAACAGCAACATTTAGGAATTAATGAAATAGCTACCCTATAATGTCATTATAATAACCTCTTCTTTATAAAGACAACATTTCAGACTTCTTGATAGCATTTCTTTCAACTTTCTTCTAGAAAGTGCCTTAGGCTTAACTCTATCTTTTGTGAACCTAGTTTATCTTATCTCAAGTTTATATTTACATGCCAAAATTTCTGGACATGTTAAGATCCTTGATCTTCAAAGGTTCTCTTTTAAGTCTGCATAAATGAACGAAGAATTCCTATCAAACTACTAAAGATTGCGTTGGCGTTAAATTTTCTATATGTCTGGGGTATCAGGGAAAAAAGATTATTTTAGTGGTTATCTCTGTGTGATGAGATCATGGAGGTCTTTTTTAATGAATTTTTATTTTGCTATAACAAACAGTGAACTTGTATTAATAACTATATTAATGATAGCTAATGTTCATTTTAAGCACTTGCCTGGGTTAACTCATTTGATCTTTACAGCAGCCTTGCAAGGTAGGTACTAACATTATTCCCATTTTACCCTTGAAAAGATAAGGTATGCAGAGGTTAGTACCCAACTCAAGGTCACAGAGCGGGTAACGTGGTAGAGCTGGGAAACAAACTTGGGTAGGAAGACTCCATTCTTAACCATTCCAGCCCATGGCTTCAAAACCCATGGCTTAAGAACAAAGTGTTTTTAATTGTGACTGGAAGTATGAATTCCATTTCACATCATGACCCAGGACACATATACTTTGTAAAATAGCTAAACAAATATTTCATGAAATCATACCCTTACAAAAGACTGTGTGTTTTTATATATTCTGTTCCTTTTGATTTCTTTAAAATCCTAGCTAGGAGCTGCTAACCGATTTCAGACCCACTAATGGTTGAAACTTGCAGTTTGAAAAAACAATGCACTACAATAGACAGCCACAAACAATAAGGGAAAAGATATTCTTAAATTTTTAAAAAGTTACTTTCAAGTATTAAGATCACATACTTATTATGTTTTAATTTAAACAAAATTAATGGAAAGCAACTCATGAAAATTACTGCAAATAAAGTTTTTTTTGAGAAAAAAATGTAGCTTCACATAAAACAGAGGTTGAAAGTTATTTAAATAATGTTTAAAATTAATTTCCATTTTTCTGTCAAATAGCACATTTAAAGAGCTTTTGCTAACCAATAAAAGCAAACAATATCTCATCAGAAAAACAGACAAATAGTGTGAGCAAACAATTTATAAAACAAACTTTACTAGGTAATTCTATCCCTAAGAATTTATTGTAAGAAAATTATAAAATATATACATAGAAAAGTATTGCTGAGGATGTTAACCTTAAGGTTATTTATAAGAGCTGAAAATCGGAAGCCACCTAAATGTCCATAGAAGGAGATGGGTTAAATAAATCATGGTATATCCACATACCAGCAAAACGTGCAGCTGTTTAAAATGCTATTTACAAAAGAATATTTAATGTCAGATATTCTCCCATGGTACAGTCAACAGGAAAAAACAATGTGTTTAAAACAGTAATCTTTTTTTATGCCAAAGAAGTTGGTCCTGAAATTCTCAAATAACTCAAAACTCAAGTCAAGACTAATTTTCTCACAGAAATAAACGCAAAGAGGGGCAGGGCTGGCGTGCGGATCATTGCAGCATTTCCAGCACTTTCAGCTGCACAAACATCAGCCGGTGGAGACAGAGGCACACGACCAACAGAGCTGCACCTGCAACCCTGTCACCAGTCTTGGTTTCCAACACCCTTGCCCAAGAGATTGTTGCGAACTTCAAAATATTTCTGCTTTTTACAATCACATTTTCTAGGCACCTTCGTCTATACAGTATCTACCCCTGAATTAACAACACGGAAGGTCAGGGTGACTGTTTAGCCTTCTTCACAGTATTGTCAGGTTTCACTTTCATTCCAAAGGTACTGGTTTGGGGGTGCATCTCAGCACTACACCATGACTTCATGAAAGTATTTCACACTGTTATGGGATATTAAGATTTAAATTTTTTCAGTAGCATAACAGTCACAAGTTCCAATGCACACAAACAGCAGGCCAGTCCACTTGCTCCTGTCAAAGATCAGGAAATATTTCGCTTTATCAGCTCAAGTGGCTCCACTATGTGGCATTAGCACAAACATAGTTTACAAGTCACCATGAGGGTCAGCTTTAAAATTAAGCAAATCTCTTCACATTTTAAAAATGTGGATTCACGAAATTTCAAAAGTTATATAATATGAAACTTTAATATTTCTATATAACCCTTATTTTATGTAATTCATGTTTACATAAAATGTAACCACAATGCATATGTTTTAAAAGGCAAAGAAATGTTATTAGTGGTGATGGAGAGTAGAATGGACGATTTTTACTTTACATGCTTTTTAAATTTTCCAATATTATCTACAATGACTATGTAGTGATTTTTCAATCACATAAAGCCTTGTTATTTTCTGGCTTTTTAACAAAAGCTATCCTAATAAGTGTGAAATGGTACCTTATTGTGTATACAGATCATTTTATCATTTTTATATAATAAAATAGACTAATGCAAATACTTACAACACTTTCTAGTGTGAGATACTGTTTTGAAGACATATATTAATTCATTTAATCCTTATAAAAGCCCTATGAGGTGAGTACTATTATTATCCTCATTTAATAGATAACCAAAATGAGGCACAGGGAAGGTCAGTAACTTACTCAAGTCACAGGGTATTAAAGTAGCAAGTCACTAGAGAAAAAGTCAAAATACAGAGAAAAGTGGAATGAAGATGAAAACCTCACAATCAGATCAAGAGACAACCAACATCAAACATCTCCTTCTAGTATTTTTTTAGTGCACTCTGAAAAATCAAAAGCAACTAAATACACTGTGAGTTCACTTATAAGCATCTACCTATACTATTACAAAGTCATTGTGAACATTATTTGTAATGGATGCATACTATAATTTAGAAATGCCATCACGGACTTAATTCCTACTGTGAGACCTTTAGTTGTCTCCTCTAATTCTTTTTTAAACATATTTTTAAAATAGATAACCCATTCACACTGTTCAAAATTCAAAAAGTATAAACAGTTTTCTAATGAAAGTCTTCCTCCTGCCTCCCCCCACAAACAGGTAACCACTAATATTAGTTTTTAAGACTCCTTTCAAGAGACTTTTTTTTTCCTTTTTAACACAGCCATATAATATCCCATTGGATGACTACGTATGAGTCCTCTAACGATGGGCATTTGATGGTTTCAAATCTTCTGCTGCTACAAATATCTCTGCAGTAAACAGCATAGTATTTACATCTTTTCCTAAAAATGAGATGGAATTTGTGGAGAAATTTATAAAAACAGATTTACTGGATCACAGCCTCCACATCAGCCTTCTCAGAACATAAAAGATCAGCTTTCTCAAGGGCAGGAAAAACATTTGCTTTTTACCTACCCTCACACAGAGTAGCAACAACCTCCACACATTTAGATGTAAACATGCCACAGAACACCGGCACAGTTTCCTTCAGTTCTCTGAACTTTTATAATAGCTGACTTAATGTCTCTGTCTAGTAAGTTCAACACCTGGGCCTCCTCAGGGACAGTTTCTATTGACTGCTTTTGTTTTCCTAAGTATAGGCCACACTTTCCTGTTTCTTTGAATGTCTTTAATTTTTTATTGCAAAGTGGACATTTTAAATAATATAATGTAGCAACTGTGCAAATCAGGATCACCACCATCTCCTTTGGGTGGTGGTGATTGTTGGCATTTGTTTCTCTAGTGACTTTCCCGGACTAATTCTCTAAAGTCTATATTCCCTGTTGCTTGTTGCCACTGAAGTCTCTACTTGGTTAGCTTAGTGGTCAGCCAGATGACTCGCAGAGGTTTCTCTCATTGCCTTGAACCAACAAGTCTTCCACCGTTTGCTGAGGAGCTCAGGCTGTGATTAGGCACATCTTCAACATTCATGCAGTCTACACATCTGTCTTGGCCTTCACTTGCATGGGACCTCAGCATCAGGCAGAGAAGAGAGACTGGGGCCTTCCTGGGTCTTTCCTGGGCATGAGCACAGTCCTGCACAAGTGCACAGGCTTCTAGATCCCCAGAACTTTTCAAAGCCCACTATGGGGATCTCATTCTTCAAATCTTCCTTTTACATTTTTGGCCAGGCTCTTGTTTGCCCCACCGTGGCATCCCAGCCTCTGGTAGCTACAATGTTAAACAGCTGCAGGTAATTACTTTAGACCAAAGTCCCAGGAATAGAGCTTTCCCAACAGAGCAATCTCTGAGGCAGGTCAAATACCAATTCCCTGGGATGGAGGTTTTCTGGGAAGCTGTGAGACAGGTGACAGCGTTCTGAAGATGGGACTGAGGAACTCAAACCCAGCCTGCCCCTCCAAGTGGCAGCATGTCTGCTCATTTTCACAGCTACTGTCAATCTGAAGCTGCTAGTTTTTAAGGCTACTGCAGAATTGGGGGAGAATACGAGAGAAGGCCAAGTTAAAATGCCACAAATCCTTTGTTCTTACCAAGGTAGGCGCTGTGCCAGGCACTTCATTTCCAACATCCCATTTAATCTTTAACAAGCCTATGAGGTTAGAACTAATATAATCCTATTTTACAGAGGGGGGAACTGAGGCATACAGATGTTAAAGTAGCTTGCTCCAGGTCTCATGGCTAGTAAGTGACAATGTTGGTTTATGAACCATAATCTGTGATTCCAGTCTATGCTCAATTACTGTGCGAGGTACTACATTTCATTTGTGAGAGAATAATTCAGAGAAAGTATGTTGAGTTAAAAGTATAGCTGAATATGAACTCATGAGGGAGATCAATTACACATAAATTTTATAGAATATGTTATATATAAATTATCAATGAGTTTTTTCCCTAAATTAGTCGTTCTCAACCATGGTATGGATCTGAATCATGTGGAGCTTTTACAAAACATACCTGCACAAATACCCTCTCCCTGTTCTATCTAAGATGCACACAGGTGTCTGTAAAAGTTCTACACAGATTCTCAAACTCAATCCCAGCCAAGAATCACTGCATTAGACTAAAAAGCTCCTGAAAATTAGAACTACATCAACTATTTTATCACCTAAATTATATAACAGGTGTTCACGCAGGAAAGATGCTTCTTGGAGAAAATAACATAGAGAAAAAACTAGAGACATAGGAGGTAGAGAGACTAAGTGCAAATATTAGCCCTCTTACTTGCTACGTTTATGACCCAGGGAAAATTAGCTTCTCTGGTTTCTTCATCTATAAAATGGAGGTTAAAAAAAATCTCTCTCTCTTAGGGTTGTTACAATAATAGATAACATATGCTGGAATGCAGTATGCACTCAAATGGTAGTTAATATTAACCCTCAAACTGAACTCGGATTTAGAAATTCAACAAATACTATTAGTGTCAACTCTGGACAAAGTCTACTCTGTGAGGTTATCTGAGTGATTACAGTCTTCTAAGAGCTCACAAAGGAGAGAGGCATTCTCCCTAAGAAGGAAAACTGTGAGGAGCATTAACAGAGAGAAGTATATTTAATATATCCTGGGAAAATGGAGGAAGAGAAATAATTCTGATCTGGAAAGCGTTCTTAAAAGTGCAATGTGAACTGTGCCCTGAAAGAACCATAGTCAGAAATGCTGCCTGGACTTTACTGCCGACCACTGGTTCTCAAACTTTAACATGCATCAAAATCACACGGAGGGCTTGTTAACACACACATTGCTGAGCCCCATCCCAGACCTTCTGACTCAGTAGATCTGGAGTAGGGCCTGAGAACCTGCATTTTGCACCTGACACTGACGCTAACAGTTAAAGGAACCCTCTTTGAGAACCACCATTCCAGACAGAGAAGGTGCTTGGGCAAAACTGACAACTGACATATAGGGTGTCCCTGAGCTGTAAGATGACAGTTTCTGGGACATGGGCTTTGTATAAGTGGTTAAGGAAAATAGTCAGAAGTCTAGAAATGAAAATAAAACACTTAATTCTCTAATAAAACGTTGATAAACTACCCTTCCTAGGAAGGTGAGCTGACCTTCAAAACTATGTATAGTGATGGATGTTAACTAGACTTACTGTGGTGACCATTTCACAATATACACAAATAACAAATCATTACGTTGTATACCCTGAAACTAATATAATGTTATATCAATTATATCTCAATAAAATAAAATAGCAAGTAAAATAAAACTCACTTAAAACAAAAAAAAACACTGCATAAGCTCAATCTAATCAAGAAGACACCAGTCAAACCCAAAGTGAGGGACAGTTACAAAATAACTTACCAGTACTTTTCCAAAGTATCAGAGTCATGAAAAACAAGAAAAGACTGAGGAAATGTCACAGATTGAAGGAGACTAAGGAGATACGGTAACTAAACACAACGCAAAGTGGGATCCTGGACTGAATCCCAAAACAGACAGACATGAGTGGGAAAACCAGTAAAATTCTATAAGTCTGTAGTTTTTTAGTTATTGAACCAATGTTAATTTCTGGGTTTTGATTATTGTACTAAAGTTATATAAATTGTTAACAGTAGGGGAAGTTGAGTGAATACTCTCTGTACTGTATTTGTAAATTTTCTGTAGTCTATATGGAAATAAAAAGTTAAAAAGACTAGGGTAAAACTATTTAACTACCCCTCTGTGATAATGACATTTATTATCTCTAACCTGGTATCTTTCACCCCTACTCACTACTCCAAGCTTTGTATCACACAGGTAATCAGCAAGGTGATGAGGCAACAGACTTTTGGGCACATAACTAATTAAATGTACAAAAAATAGAAACACAGTGTCATTCTTATTCTTTATAAATGTGAATCTAATACTAATACTTCCTGAATTGTAATATTTTACTTAGCATGCTATAGGTTAAAATTCTTCGAAAAAACAAAAAGTTGAAATCTACCCAAGAGTTTCACTTATAATTTTTTTTTTGAGGACAATTAGTGAATACTGAGCTAACATCTGCTGCCAATCCTCTTCTTTTTGCTGAGGAAGACCAGCCCTGAGCTAGCATCCTTGCCCATCTTCCTCTACTTTATATGTGGGACACCTACCACAGCATGGCTTGCCAAGCGGTGCCATGTCCACCTGGGATGTGAACCGGCGAACCCTGGGCCGCCAAAGCAGAACATGCACACTTAACCGCTGGGCCACTGGGCCGGCCCCTCACTTATAAAATTTAAGAAATGTTCCATACTCACCAAAACCATCAATATCTAGATTATTTTCAATCACAACATCTAGTAGAGAGTCGCCGACTTTTCCTTTGGCTGTTAATGTTTTACCATCGCGGTTGATGAAGTGGACTGTTACTTTATCTTCTGAGCTGGAAAACGAAGCAGCCCTTTGTTATTTTTAGTAATTGCATAAGATACTTTAAAATAAAATAATTGTTTTAAGACACTGAGGTCGAATAAATAGGGTTTTGTGTGTGTATTTGTGTGTGTGTGCACAAATATGCTCTTTTGTAGTATTTTCTTTTCTTTCCAAAGTTTATTTGGGAAGACACCAAAAATCAGAAGCATGTCTATCTACCCACCTACTAGGAGGGAAGCTCTACCACTGTAAAGAAAAGAGCAACTAGAGTCACGATCAAGGCCACCTTCAGTGTGCATCTCCCCAGTGGTCATCGTCACGGTCACGTGAAAACATTGAGCAATCATTATCACTCATCAAGTCTACTTTGCTCTCACACAGCTCTCTGAAAAACAACGTCCCTATGACTGTGCCCCTAGAAGATTAGACCACAGCTGTGGAGAGCTTTAAAAAAGCAAATCGTTCTGCTATCAATAAGGCAAGTGCTGTCCGAGTGGCTGATAGTACCTATCTACCCTGAAGCTTTCTGAGTATCTGATAGTTTTCTGAGTATTTGAACATTTCATTTTGGTCCACATTGTGTGCTCAAAAATCAAAGGGACTAGAAAAGGTTTTTATTTGTTTGAGTCTGTGGGAAGATAAATATAATACCTCCTTACATGTTTTACTATAGGATATTATATCATCTATCAGTTAGCTGACTTAAATTTCTTCCCCTTCTCACAAACATCACTAAAAAATTTGGGAAAAGAAATTATAGGAGCAACTAGATCTTTAGCCTCCGCCACTGGTCATCTCAATTTTTACCCCTCAATTGAAAAGACATACTTCAGGTTAAAACAGTCAGTTGTAATTTTCACTACTGCCAATAGATGGTAATAGTCTATCAAAGAAAACTTTGTTTAATGTAGGTAAAACCTAGAATTACATAATTTCAGAGCTATAAATATCTTGCAAATTATCAAGTCCAATTATCTCATTTCACAAACGAGGCAACTGAAGCCCCTACTGGATAATGACCTCCCTGATAATTCAATGCTGACTGAAGAGCAAATGTTACTTAAACATTATCAAAAGTGTGTGTGAGAGAGAGAGAGGGAGAGAGATTGTCCCTCCAAAGGGCCTGTGGTCTCCAACTTCTTCTCATAGCAAAAAATACTTTTAAAACAAATATTCCCAAACATTATTCATGATTCTCAACTAGATGCCATTTTTTCAAGGTAAATACAGCTGAGAATGAAGATATTCTGGGGGCAGGGACACCACAGTGGAGGTTGCTGAAAGAGCATAAACTAAGCAAGGATGTGGGAGACACTGGCCTAAGAGATATTCAGGAGTAGAATGAAAAGGTTTTGGTGACCACCTATATAAGGCAGACTGAGAGAGAGGGAAGAAATAATGTTAAAATTTCCAGCTCGGACAATTAGCGGGTACAGTTTAACCTGGGGTTATCAGAGAAGAAGGAGCTTTGGGGAAGATGGAAGTGAGTTCAAATTTAGACCTGTTTAATTTAATAATAGCAAAAAACAGATGAGACTGTCTAGAAGCCAGATGGAAATAGGGGTCTGAGCCCAGCACAGCAGTCTAGAAATTTGGCATCAACAAAAGCTTGGTGGCTTGAGCTACAAGAAACACAACAGCAAGAAGTGCATCATTTATACACACTACTGAAAGCAGAGGTTTGGGGATTGCTGTTCTGGAGCACTCCAGAGCTAAGCTTACAGCAGGAATTTTAACTCTTTGACATCAGACTCTTCTGTAAAAATAGGGTCACAATCAACGGATGCAAAAAACGAACCTATCACAGAGTAGAGCTCAACAAACACCAATGAATACCTTTTATTTAAAGCCCCAGTCCTTTCGCTGCTAAGAAGCCTAAATGGCTGCGACATATTAAAGCTATACAGCCCCAGAAAAAACTCAGAGTAAAAGCCATAATAGGTTTACCAAAGGACAGGAGAGGAAGTGGAAATGAGAGAGGAAAGGGAATTGTGCAGTTGAAAACATACAGAATGTAAGAATCAAAAGGCGTAGATTCTAGCCTTGGTTCTGACATATACTCATTAGATGACCATGAAAGCCACTTACTTCCTTATGGGTAAGATAAGGACAACAATGACTTCACCAAGCTGCTGAGAGTATTAAAGCATTATACACGTGCTTTATCCAAGTAACTTTATCCATTCACCGTTAACAATTGGTCTTGGTGGGTTTTGTAGAATTTCTTCCCCAAATTCTAAGAACTAGCAAAACGCTTTCAGCTGTTCCAGAGAAGGATAAGATTTTACGCACTAGGAAATAAATATGATCCTTCTAAATCCTGTATCACCATCAATTAATCAGCCAGCACCACAAACAACTATTTTCTTCACTTGTTACCCTTTACTCACTGCCATTTATTCTGCTCAACCACAGCACACATTTTAATAAAGCTGTCAGGTGGTGCTGCAGTGAAGTTCTTAACAGACGTCTAATGCAGCAGGAATTACGGCTGCTGATACCCACTCTTTCACTAGATAGGGTAGCCTGGGGCAGTTGGTCCAAGAAAACACCCCGTCTAGGGCTCCCTATTTCCATAGCCAGCCTCACTCTTCCAAATGACCCTACAGGCTAAAGAATTATCAGCTATCACGGTGCTCAAAAAACAAAACAAAATAAAAAACTACTTGAGTTCTAGTCCTAGTTTCGCCAGCTACTCAACAGGAAATTTTATTTCCATTTATCTACCCCACCTACCTCACAGATTTTCTTAAGAGTCAAGTGAAACAATATATGCAAAGACCCTTTGCAAATTAAATCACTACAAAATACAAAGTATTGTGTCAGGGCATTTTGGAGTAAAAAGAATTTTTCGACTCTCAATTACTTATAGCTATCTAAATGTTAAACTTTAAAGACAGAACTACAGCTTCTAGACTGCTCTGTCTAATCGAACTGTGTGCACTGACAGAGAGGTTCTATACCTGTGATGCCCAATACAGTATCTACTAGCCACGTGTGGCTATTGAGTACTTGAAATGTGGCCAGTGCACCTGGGAAAATGAATCTTTAATTTTATTTAACTTTATCTTAAACAGCCACATGTGGTTACTGGTAAATGTGCTGGACAGCACAAGTCTCAGATAATAAGAGTCAGAAAATCTAATCGTAGCTTCAAAGTCTGTGATAAAAAGCACATGGCCATCAACTGAAACTGTGCCAATGAGGGGGAAAGCAGGATTAGGCAGGAACAGAACAGATGTGCTTCCCTTTAAGACAACTTGATACATCCAAATTCAAACAATAAATTTGGGGGAGATAATTCCCATTTACAAAAGCATTCAAGTCCTCTTAAATACTAGTTACACAAATATGTTCAACATATGTTCTACTTTATACACAATTTTTCAAGAACACATCCATGCTAAAAAGCAGGGCATCCACACAGAGGGAGGTCCAAAGCAGGGAAGTGCAGGGGAAACAGGGACAAATAAATCCGGCCTGCCTTCTCCATGATCTCCCTCACAGTTCATGCAACAAAAATTTATTGAGCAACCACTACATAACAGGATTAAGGGGGAAAATATGAATAAGTCCTAGACCCTATTCGCAGGGACTTGATCAAGAAGAAACTAGAAAAAGCACATACAAATCGAACACTCTCCCTCCAGTTCTTGCTTCCTGCTACATGACAGCAGGGGGTCAGAGAGCTGTTCTTAGATTGGCATTTTATAAGGCTCCACTATGTTGCTAAAACTCCGAAATTACGAGTAAGCTTTATCAGTATTATATTAAACAAATATGCCCAAAAACATAAAACTTCAACATATTTGGGGGGAAATTTTTTCACATCTCTTTCAACATTTAATACAAAACACTCAACACTGTGGGCCTAAGAAAAAGCTGCTGCCGCTACCGGCTGACATCTCCTGAGCCCTCACCATTCGCGAGGCACAAGATTACCTGCATGATCTGTATTATCTCATTTATTCTTCAAATAACCCTAGGAGGCCTATACTATTGTTCTCCTCCATTTACAGATGCAGGAACTGAGGTTTACAGAGATTGAGGAAGTCAGACCAGTTAGTAAGCGCCAAAGCCCAGTTTAAAGCCTGCCGTGCCACTCCAACCAGAAGACAGCATATAGGGAAGCACAGGAGACAGAGGGGGTGTACTCTACATGGACATTCCCCTGATAGTGACTGGAAATAGAAAGGCCTAACAGAGCAGGAGAAAGGCCCAGAAAGAAATGGCTGGCTGGGATGTCCATGGGGAGCATCTAACGAAGGTCACTGCGAGTCCCAAGCAGAGAGCAAAGGTTGGATCCGAGCAAAACGCACGGACAACCAGCGGCAGCAATGGGCCCGGCTTTCCTGAGGGCACAGGCGGCGCCGGGAGAGGGAGATCGGGGTTCCCACGGTCCCGTTTCCTGCCAGACGTCAGTGGTTTGCAAAGGAAACTTCGCAGCGCGACAAGGGAGACAGTGACGGCACCGAGGGACCATACAGGGCCGCCAGGAGCACCCCGGAGCACGGAGCGAGAGGCTGGCCATCCGCAGCGGGCGCCTGGCACGCAAGAGCCAGCGAAGAGCCAGGGGGACGAGCCGTCGGGCCGAGGGAGCGCGGCCGCCCCGAGCGAGAGCCCCCCCAGGCGCACGCGCGCGCAGCCCCACGCTCACCCGCTCCGCGCCGACGTGCTCAGCGCCCGCAGCGCCACCGCGCCAGCGCCGCCCAGGCCCAGTTCGGCGCGCCCGCCAGACCCCGGGCTCCCAGGGAGGCCGCCAGCGCCCGCGCGGGGTCCGGCGAGGAGCAGCCACCGACGGGCCGCGCCGCCGAGGGTCGCGGAGGCGGCGCACAGGAGCCGGGCGCTCCTGGGGGCGGCCATAGCCGGCGTTCGAGTACAACCGGATGCGACGCAGGCCGCGCGGCAGCGGCCGCGAGAGGCTCCGCGAGTACGACCGGACAGCCGCGCAGGCGCCTGACGCCTGGGGGCTGCGGCGAGGGGCGCGGCGGCTGGGGTGCCGGCGAGCGCCTGCTCGGTGCCGAGGGTTCCGCGCGCCGGCCGGGTGACCTATAAATCCATTAGCGCCCGGCGTGCGGCCCCTCCCCCGGCCGTTCCCACGCCTATGGGACGGCTTTTCCTTAGGGGCGGGGCCAAGCGCTTTGCTGTTTTACCTGCTGATCGGGTTTTTGTCTGAATCCTGCTTTGTTAGCGTCTGGAGTTGCCACGCAGGATCAATAAATTTTAAAACCTGAACGTCTGACGGAAAGATACAGTAAAACAACCCCCAGTTTACTAAACCACTTCTTTCTGTTGTGCACTTCCCCTCCGTCCCCGTAAAAGAAAACCAATGTTATGTCACCTTGGAGTTGAAATTAGAGTAAAGGGGAATTTTGGGCGTTGTCAAACAAAGGGCAGGAGGAAATTTCAGAGTGCTAATAGGCGTGATACAGGAATAGTGACGACTATAAAGTTATACATGATCAAAATGATGAATAAAGTTGGGGAAACTGGAGAAGACAGGTAATAGTCCTAGGCCTTGAATGGCGGATAAATGCTCGTTGAGCAGGTGAAATCTGCAAGCCTTAACAGGAAACTTTTTGATGAACTGACGTTTTTAAAAGGCTTTTACAAAAGCCAGAAAGATGAATTTAAAAATACCCTTTATCCTGGTTAACATTGTTGTGGTGAAAGAGACTGGGCTTTGAGATCAGAAATAGCAATGTTCAAGTCCAAGGTCCACCACTTTTGAGCTCTGAGACCTTGGATAAATTATTTTCTCAGAGAATCAGAGTTTCCATAACACTTTAACGTGGATAAGATGTTCCATCCTTCAGGGCCATCCTGAGGATTAGGCAAACGAACACGCACCACCGCGTCGTGCGTCACAAACATCCACCCATAACTCTTCCTGGGCCTTCCTCCCTAAGGCTGCACTTAAAGCGGCTAAAGGCCAAAGTGCAGTGGATGTTGCAAATATGCTAAACACAATAAAAGATACTTTAAAGAACGTTCAGAGCAGGAAACTATAGACCTGAGTAAAGTCTCTTGAGATTATGTCTATTGGGTATTGAACCTGATGGCAGAGAGATGAGTCTTCAGTTCCTAAATTGCCTCAATTTTCTTTTAAAGACAAAGACTTTCAAGTTGGAAAGGGCACACAACGCTGGCAAGTAATCCGGAAGAGGAGGTTGCAAAAGAACAGTTAATTTTTCTTTATAAGATCAAGTCTCCAAAGTCAGATGAATTAATTGTAGAAAGAGAACTGGGAAAAAATCGCAGATGTTACTTCTCAGCCTTCCTGCAGCAAATCCAGCTTCAACTAGGTTACCACACTTAAGAGTTTTCCGCTTTGTAGGGTAGTTGTTTACATAGTTGATCTTAGTAGCCTCCACACTACCAGGTCCAGGGCCTTGAGTATATCAAGGGTTCAATAAGTATTTGTGAATAAATTAATGTTGTCATGTAACTTTGGTTAGTAATTATCAGAATTCATGAATCATGCGCATGAAGATTAAAAATGAAAGAAATGTTCTCCAGATTTTCAAAGGCGGGTAAGGATTGATTCTAAAGGATTGCAGATACCAATATTCAGCAGAATTCCAGAGGGGATTTATAAACATATGTCTCATGAACACAGATAAAAAAAGCAATGTGGGATTTCTGAGGATAAAATTTTCTTGATGTAGTTCTCTGTCTTATAACACTTCCACCCCTGCACATTCCTGTCCAAATCCATCCACAGTTTGAAGCTCATCGCAAATTCTCTTTCCCATGAAGTGGTGCCTATTCGTCCCAACAGATCATCCTTCCTTCCACTGAATGCTTAAGACCTTTGTTTATTCTTTTAAAACTTATAGAATCTGTCGTTTCAAATACGATACTGTTCATAAAAATGCTTTTAAACTGTCAAGTGTCATAAAAATTCTGATTCAATGTTGATTGAGCACCTACTCTGAGCTTCCCGGTCCTGGGCGCTCCATCACACATACTTTGTGTAGCTCCTCTAGACTCAGACTGTCAAGAGTAGGGCTGCTGTCTTATTTATCGTCATATCCCCAGGACGTGGTGTCGCGCCTGCTACAAAGCAGTCATTTAATAATATCTTGGTCAGAAACTGTGTTAGGAACTTTTCATAATTTTTATCTCATTTCATTATCACAGCAACTCTACAGAGTAGATATGCCTTTAATCAACAAGGATCTGTTGACATGAGCAGTGTGTAAATCACTCTGATAATGCTGGAGACCCAGCCAGGAACAAAACAGTCCCTGCGCTTTTACTGTACGGATGAAGGAAACTGAGGAGCACAGGTTGTGACTTTCTTAAAATCATACTGCTAGTAAGTTGTAGATCCAAAATTCAAATCTAGGTCTTCCTGGTCCCAAGTTCAGGGCATAAGCACAAGAAATGATCATTTTATTACTTTGATTGTATATTTACATATATTATTATGTACTATAATATATATTATTAATGTATATTTATATATTATTTTCTCAACTCTATATTCAATAGTAGATGCTTAAGATTCTACACAATCCATATAATTTAGAGATAAGGTCAGAAAGTGTCATTATCTAAATTTAAAAACAGAAGTACAGGGGCCAGCCTTGTGGCATAGCAGTTAGGTTAGCACCCTTAGCCTTGGCGGCCCAGGGTCACCCCCCGGATCCCAGGCACAGACCTACGCACCATTTATCAAGCCATGCTGTGGCAGGTGTCCCAAATATAAAGTAGAGGGAGATGGGCACAGATGTTAGCTCAGGGCCAATCTTCCTCAGCAAAAAGAGGAGGGTTGACGGTGGATATTAGCTCAGGGCTAATCTTCCTCAAAAAAAAAAAAAAGAAGTATAAAATTAGACCTTAGTATATTTTGCCCCAAGAAATTACTCACTCCACTCCTTGGTGATTTATTAGTATGGTTGATGATGTTGGCAAGTTTCCTAAATCTAAATTAAAAATGTAACTAATATTTAAACAAATTGCCAACTTTATTTTGATTGATTTTCCTGCCTGAAGTTTTATCTCACTCTAAAGCATCTTCCATATTGCAGTAGGGTGATCCTTTTAAAATATTGATAGGATCATGTTGCTTTCTTTTTTTTTTTTTTGTATGTCAATAGTTCCTTGTTTTTTACTCTGAGTAGCATGCCATTGTATGGATATATTACAATTTGTTTATCTATTCACTCCTTAGTAGACATTTGGGTTGCTTCTAGTTTTCGGCTAAATAAATTACTATGAACACACATGTACAAGTATTTGTATAAACATGTATTTACTTTCCTTTGGGGTAAATACCTAGGAATTGGCTGGATCATATGATAGGTGTATATTTGACTTTTTAAAAGACTTCCAAACTGGTTGGTATCATTTTACATTCCCAGTGGCAGTAATGAAGCTCCAGTTTCTCCACATCCTTGCCAACATTTCACATTGTCTGTCTTTTTTTTTTATTATAGTGGCTGCATTGTGGTATTTCATTGTGGTTTTAATTTACATTTTCCTAATGACTAATAATGTTGAGCATCTTTCCATGTGCTTATTTGCCATCCATATATCTTCTTTGGTGAAGATACTCAAATCTTTTGCTCATTTTTTTATTAGATTGTTTGTCTTCTCATTGAGTTGTAAAAGTTCTTTATATATTCTGAATATAAGCCATTTATAAGATCTATGCTTTGAAAATATTTTCTCCTGGTCAGTGTTATCATGTTAACTTGATCATGTTACTTTCTTGATGAAAATCCTTGAATGACATTCCATCACCTATGGAGTAAAACAAACTGCTCAGCTGGACACACAACACCCCTCAAACTTTTTCTCCTGCCCGTCCATCCTGCTCATGACTTTCCCTTCGACAGGTTATGTACTCTGCCTGCATCTGGCTATGCATAGCCAGCTTCCAGGACTCAGTCCTTACAGGAACCATAGTCTGACGTGCAACTTTTGTGAATCTTACACACTATAAATCCCTCTGTCATGGTTTACAATGAAATCATTATATGCAAACGAGAAGTTGAATCAAACGGCTTGCTTGGTTTCAGGTCCCATTTCTTTGTTAAGATTACTTTTGAGGTGATGTCATATCCTTCGAATATTAACTACTGGTTATCTCTTTTTGTGATATTAGCCACTCCTGATGATCAATTCACATGGGGTTGCAAAATGCTGGTGTTCTAACTCTACCATTCCTTCTTCATTGATTACCTAGACTGCTTCTCTAAAGACAGTCTTGCCCTCCTCTTCTATGCAGATATCCTGAAGTGGAGCTTGCATAGGAAAGGCAGGATAAATGCCTGATTGTTTCCCCTTATGGGTCTGTCATACTTACAGGTTTATGCATGTTTTCTACTTATTCAAAAGCTGGTTTAGAAAGTTATAATCTTCTACAAAATGGTGTATTTCACCTAAATTTTCAAAATCTATTGGCATAAAATTTTTCCTAGTATTTACTTATCTTTTTAAAACATCTCTGATATATCTATACCGATATTGCTTTTTGTATCACTTGTATTATTTTCTGGGTTACTTTTTTCTTTGAATAATCTCCCCAAAAGTTTATTTCATTAGTCTTTTCAAATAACAACTTTGGACATTGATCTTCTGTGCCCAATCTTTGTTTTCTAATTTTATTTATTCATTTATCTTTATAATTTCCTTCATTTTAAGTTCTTTGAATTTACTTGTTTGTTCTTCTCCTAATTTCTTGATCTAGATATTTAGCTCATTAATTTTAAATTTTGTTTCTTAAAAGAAGTATTTATATTTCTCTAAGTATTTAAATTTCTCTAAGTAGTATATTTGGCTGTGTCCAGAGTTTGAAAAGGAATATTTTCTTTATTGTTCAGTCTAAATATTTTCAAATTTTTCCACTCCATTTATGCTTTGACAATGAGCCATTTGGAAGTGTGTTTCAAATGTCTAAATGTACAAAGGTTAGGAACCAATAGCACTGCAGAAGCAAAGGTCAGTGAACTGGAAAAAACAGCAATAGAAAGTGATGAGGATTTTTAGGCTGCTTAATTTTAAAATACGGTTTATGACGAGGATTTTTAGGCTGGTTAATTTTAAAACTGCAGATGAGAACCAGGCTCCAAGGAGTGGAATTTGCTTGCCCTTTGATCAGAGACAATTGCATTTGTGAAGGAAATCTCCATGCCTCCCTCTCTGCGCCAGGAGGAAGGGGGGGATGGCCTTATCTCTGGAAACTCTTAATGGGGAAGGCAAGAACTTAAGTCGTTTACTGTCTGGCAACCTCATGTAACTGACCCCCCACCCCAAAATCCTCCTTTGTCTTTAGTTGAAGATAATATTTGAGCGGTGACTTCTGCCATTTACTCAATCCGGTTTGATTCTTATCTAAAAGTTGTGGGACCGCCCAATGGCCGGACCCTACCGGCACTGGTACCATTTTAACTTTTTTTTCCTTTGTCTTGTAAAGAGATGACTCACATACCCATGCCTTAAATTTAGCCCTAACCCTCAACTTGGGGCAGCAGCAGGAGCTCTGACTGCCCGTGGGTCCTGTCCCCACGCACCAGCTCTGCCTGCCCATGGGTCCTGTCCCCATGCCAGCGGGGGCAGCAGCAGCAGCTCTGCCTGCCCATGGGCTCTGTCCCCATGCCAGCGGGGGCAGCAGAAGCGGCGGCAGCAGAAGCTCTGACTGCCCATGGGTCCTGTCCCCATGCTATTCCACACTATTCTCTAAATAAAAGAGCACTACTGCCAGATCTTGAGAGTCTAAGAAATCTTTCTTTCGACTCCTCGGCTCACCGACCCCGCATCAGAAAGGTTCCAAAATGACATCCGAAGATAAAAGAGATTGGAATAAAAAAAAAAAAGAACACAGCATTATTGCCTGTGTGACAGTATCAAATGATCTAACAGTACTTCTATTTGGAGTCTTAGAAGGAAAGAGAAGGAGGCTGAAAAAATGATATTTTTAAACCAACAAAACTTGATGGAGCTGTTGCCCCCAGACTCTCACTGAAGGACCTTATAAAGAGGATGTTTGTGGTAGGCGGCTTCTGACGTGGCTCCCAATGATCCCTACTTGCTGTGATTGACACCTAGGTGTAATCCCCACCTCTTGAGTATGGGCTGGACCTAATGATTTACTTCTAACAAGTAAAAAACAGAAAAAGTGATGGGACGTCTCTCTGTGATTAGGTTACAAAAGCCTGTGAGTTCTGTCTTGTTGGCTTACTGGCTTACTTGCTTTGTTGAAGAAGCTGCCATGTTGGAGAGGCTCACAGGGCAAAGAACTAAACATGGCTTCTGGCATACAGCCAGCAAGAAACTGAGAACTCAGTCCAGTTGTTCACTTATGAAGAACTGAATCCTGTCAACAACCGTATGTGTGAGCTGGGAAGCAGATACTTCCTCGGTCGAGCCTTGAAATCACCATGTCCTCAGCTGACACCTTGATTGCTTCCTGTGAGACATCCTAAAGCAGAAAGCTCACCGAAGCCATGCCAGATTCTGATCTCCAGAAACTGTGAGATGATAAATGTTGTTTCAATTCATTACATGTTGGAGCAATTTGTTATGCAGCAGTAGATAACTAACACAGTGTTCTTCAAGAAGAGTGAAATTGAATCCAAGAGGAAGAACTAAGAGGCAAGAAGAAATGATAAGCAAAAAATTAGCAACCATATGGGTAAATCTAAATAACAATTGATTGTAAGATAATAGTAACAACTATGATCTCATTAGAGGATAAAAATAAAAACAAGATAGAACTATATTATTCAACCAATGTATCATGTAAAACAGGAAAGGAGTAATAAGAGCCACAGTGCTATTGGCAGTATCCTTTCTCCCTTTCTTCCTTTTAGTAACAGAATACCCTGAATTTTACCTGAGCACATGGCTTACCAGCTAGAAACCACATTTCCCAGCTTCTTTTGCAGCTACGTGTATCCCTGTAACAAATTTTGCTAATGACATGCAAATGAAAGTGATATGTACAACCAGATAACCTTTTTATAAGGAAGCTATTTGCTTCTGCTCCTCATTATTTTCCTTTCCCACTGGCTGGAAAATGGCAACAACCAGAGTGATCACACAAGATGCAAAAATGAAGGCTAACATTAAAGATGGGAGAATGGGAGAACCAGTCTGCCAGCCTGGGTATGACCTCAGGTAGCACAGTTGCCTACAATGCTGATGCTGCAGTGCCCCTACCTGAGCCCCCACCCTGGCCCACCTCTGAAATGTTCCATGGGAGGGAAGTTAACATTGATGCAATTTAAGGTACTTATTATAAAGTCTCTTTGTTACCGTAGCTTAGCCTTTATCCTGACAAATACATCATTTAAGCTCCAAAAGAAAGAATAAAAGGAGGGGGGGAAATCATGTAAAAAATATGTATTTTAAAAGGATCAAATGAAATTTTGAAGATAAGTCCCAATGTTTCAAAAGTAAATGGACTAAATACACCAAGGAAAAGGCAGACTTTTATTTAGAATGCAAAAATTCTGACTCTACCACATTTAGAAGATAGACATCAAAATTATAAAGACAAAAAAGTTGAAGATAAAAGGATAGAAAAAGAAATACTAGGTAAGTACAATAGAAAGAAAGTTAATTTGCTGTATTGCTGTCCTATTAAATGGACTTTCAGGGAAAAAATGCATTATAAAGGATAAATGGGTTCAGTATATAATGCTGAACATTTACATTAATCTGGACTATCTAGAGACTTCAAATTTGCAAATATCTAAAAACACATCATATATGTTATATATTATATATGACAGAATTTTATGAAAATGGGCAAATATGCAATCATATTGGGAGGTTTTTTAACATACCTTTTTCAGTAATTAATAGATCATTCAGTGAGAATATAGTAAATTCAGCGCATGTAGTAACCTGTATTTAGTTAAATAATCCAATTTTCCAATAAGTACAGAAGGGACACTTACAGAAATTGCCAATGTACTGGATAATAAAGAAAGTACCTTTAATTCTCAAAAAATTGATATCATAGAGACCACAATGTAGACAAAATAAGTTAGAATAAGGGTTATTTACTTATCTTTGTTCTACAAAGTAAATGCTTCAGAAGGTGGATAGAAACTTTCCAAATGGAGTTATGTGCAGGCTAACTACCCCTGAGATATTTACAGAATTCTGATATTTCAGTGTCGGCATATTTTCTTTTCAGGACCACATTGCACTGCAACTCAGTAACATACGTTAGTAACTCTTTATTCACACTCTCACAATTGAAAAAGTTAATGTTAATGCACAATGTTAATTCATTTTCATTAAGTTTTAAGTCAGAGAAAATGGTCTGAAATTCCTTCAACTCTACAATTTTAGAAACGTGGTGTAAGCTGTATTTTTAATTTCTGAAATTTAGGTCAAACTATTTCTTGCCAAAACAGTTTCCAAAAGATTCAGTTTCATCAGGCATGAGAATATCATCCAGTGCATTTGTACACCCTATGTATGAATGTCCCGGTAGAGACAGAGTCAGCATTGCCCTTGATGATACCAGTGATTTGAATTTTTTGCCAATAGCTCAAAAGTCTTCTTCAGCCTCAGGCCTGGACTAAGCCATCTCGCATGTTTGTAGAACGGCAAACTGGCATATTGTGCACCTAATTCATCTATGGTTCAAGCCAGTGGAATATATAATTTTGGCGCTGTTTATTCATTCATGGCATGTTTCATTTTAATTTTTTTAGTACAAAATATGTAATAAATGGACTTCAGTGCTATGGCCTTGCAAAAAAATGCTACCTTGGTTTATTAGTCCTCTTTTGCTGCCGTAACAAAGTATTATCTTGCAGTTCTATAGGTCAGATCTGAAATCGGACTTACTGAGCTAAAACAAGGTGTCAGCTGGCCTGCATTCCTTTCTGGAGGCCCTAGGACAGAATCTATTTCCTTGCCTTTTCTGGCTTCTTGGGGCCACCTGCATTCCTTGGCTCACTTCTGTCTTTAAAGCCGAGAACACCTGGTCTCTCTGACGCTTCTTCCATCATCTTATCTGTCTCTGACGACAGCAGAAAAGATTCTCCCTTTTAAGGACTCATGTGATTAGTTTGGGGCCATCTGGGTAATCCAGGATAATCTCCTTCTCAAGGTCCCTGCCCCTAATAACAACCACACGACCCCTCTCACCATGTAAATTAACTTATTCACATGTTTTGAGAATTAGGACGTGAACATCTATATGGGCCATTATTTTGCCTCCCACTCTTGGGTTTAAATGTCAAATAAATTCAGTGTTAACACTAACCAGTAGAGGATCCTTTCCATTATCGCTCTTACTTTCTGTGCTGATTTTGACCACTGTGTATTACTTAAGGTTTCAAGACCTTCCTCAGCATACAGAAGTAATATGTATTGTGCCTATCATTGGTACCATGTCCAAATATTCTACAGTCACATGAAATTTCTTACTAAGAGAAAAATAAATATGATCATAGCTAAGTTTATTGAGTGCTTACTCTGTGCCAAGCACTCTTCTAGGTTCTTTACATGTTTTGACTTATCTAATCTTCATAAAGAACCTTATGAGGTGGGAATCAGCATCATTACCATTTTATTGATGTATAAACTGAGGCACAGTTAATATTTAAGTTAAATGAGATTTGGGGTGTTACCAAAAGAAATGATACTAGATGGCCTTTGATATAGTAGTTTTTATAACATACAAACTCAGTGGATATGCTGCATATTTTATATTACATTCAACAACAACAACAAAAATGGATTTATTCACCTGTGGAGTTCAGAGGAAAAATAGAATGGAACCTACACATTTCCATTTCTTTGAATCTGAAAGAAACACCTCTGCTGGGTGAGTGTGCGTATGTGTGTGTGTGTGTGTGAGAAAGAGTTTAATTGACTCAGTATCAAAAGAGATTTCCTCCAGTTCTGTTTTTCATCTCATTTCTGCCATTTTTGCTCTATGAAATCTGTTCAAGACATTAAATGTGTATTATTTTGTGCTGGGAGCCGTGGCTACATCATTTGATTGGCTGTTTGACAGGGTCCAGCCGATTAATGCCAAGGGGTGCAGGGTCGCCCCTTGGTGAAGAATAACCGGCCGGCCCCTCACACAGTTCTGAAACCTGTGCTGCTTCTAATTGCCCTTCATTCCTTTTCCTTTCTTAACCTCTAGTTTTCACTCCTTTGGGTGGCTGCTTGGGAGGCACTACCTCCCGGGAAAATTAGATATAATAAGAGAATGTGACCACCTGTAGGTAACTTTCAAGATATTTTTCAGTTAATTAATGGAGGAGCACACAGTCCCTTTTGAGACAAGCAGAAAGGAATCCTGCCCAGATAAGATGTCGAATTAGGTTTATGGCCTCCATCTGGTTAATGTTTCCTTCTCCCTCCAGTTCTTTGTCTAAATATATATATGCATCGTCCTTCTAAGTTTGCTGGTTAATTGGATGATCAAGAAGTATCTATATATTATTCTTGACCTTCTGCTTTCTGTTAAAATGTTATAGAGGTTTTCTCCTAAAAGCAATAAATAATAAATAATTGATGAGTAGAAGGGCCGAGGGGTGCAGGGATGCCCCTCTGTAAAGAATGGCCGGCCGACACCCCTGATATTTTCTGAATTATACGCATGCTTTCTATCAAGGTTATGTCTATACTTATTTCTGTTTTTTATTCTTGAAGATATATAGTTTAGCTTAGCTTTTCAGCCCTTTACTTTACTAACAAAATGATATTTTCTCCGGCAGTGTGCTTAAGGGACTGTTAGCTCTACAATCTAAAAAGCAAAGGAATGCTTTCACCCCATAAAGGGCATGAAAATGTAAAGATGTTTAACTGCCCGCTGAGAATGCAGATAGCCCTGGGGATAAGACACCCTGGAGTCGCCTTTTGTTCTCATTAACCATCTACACTAATGGCGTAAATGATTGAGGGAGGCAGAGATGGCTCCACCAGGATGTAACCAGACGGACTGCTGTCCTGTCCAGAGGCCTGGACCTTCTCTCTTTGATTTAACTTTACCATGAATTACAACAGATGCCTAGGTACCTATCTCTTTTAGCTTAGAGACAACAAACACTAGTTAATGGCGGAGAAGATGACCATTAACCTTATGCGCTATAGAATAGAATGCTAATAAATATTCGTGTGCTCGTTTTTTACTTCCTTATCTCTCTGAGAATATTTGTAGAGCTATTTCTGTACTAATCCTGAAAAACATAAAAACGACACTTGTGCACAGTAAGTTGGACTTGCTAACACCAACCCAGGTCTCACGTCCCCTTTATTTTCCCCTCATTGCGCCGACGCCATCCATCCCTCAGGAACCTGGACTCAGCCGGGGCGGGACTGGGGCAATTTTGCCTTTGCCTTTAATATGCAGATATTAATTTGGAGTTAGTAACATGCAGGCCAGACTAAAGCCCAGCAATAAAAGACATTCTGTTAACAGAGCTGTGGGACAGCTCAAGGCCAGTCTAGAAATTCAGTATTTGATCTCTCTCCAGTAAGACTGAGTAAATAGAGAGCAATTGCCAAATTTCCTTGAACTCGGTTGACATAAAAATTTGGGTTGCAGAAAAATATTTTTGTTCCATTCCAATGTCAATTGTTATTCACAGGAGTCTCTGAATATTAGTCTACTGCATAGCTTCAGATTTGGGCTCTGCTTTGAAGAATCCATTTCTATCAAGCTTTACCTTAAATTTTGACCAGCATATCAACTTCCCAACTTTTTTTCAAAGCTTCGTTTTCATGCAAATTAAAATCACTCTGTGTACCATTTTTCCTTTCAGATTATTTAAAAATCCAGTATTTGACAACACGATGTTGGTGAACCTGTGGGGAAGCAGACACTCTAATATACTTCTAGTTGGTGTGTAAAATGGTCCAACTTCTATGGAAGGAAATATGTAATATTTATAAAAATTACAAATTCATTTACCCTTTAACCCAGGAATCCCACTTGTGGGAATTCGTCTTAAGATACAGTTATTTATCATATGAAATGATGTATGTACAGTATTATTTATTGGAAGCCTTGTCTATTACAGCAAAATATTAGAAATGTCCTTCAATAGGAGATTAGTTAAATGAACTATGATGCTATCTCACAATTGAATAATATACAGCTGGAAAAAATAATAAAGTAGAAGATCTTTGTGTACCGATGTACAGTAATTTCCAAGATACATTGTTAAGTGAAAAAAGCAAAGTATATAACAGTGAATTTGATGTATGATCTTTTGTGTAAGAAAGGGGATAAAATAAGAATATTTATATTCCTATTGCTTCAACTTGCATAGATAAACACTGGAAGGATAAATAAGAAAGAAAGGAATGGGAGCAGGGGAAACAAGATAGACACGGGCAGGGCGGGGAGCCAGACTCCTCGGTGTAGGGTTTGGGATAGTGTTTTGACTTTTGGGCAATGTAAATGCGTTACCTACTCAGAACAAAACAAAATAAGCAAAGTTTCAAAACAAAATGACTCCTCTTTCTATTGTTTACAGATTTTTCTAAGCATGTTATACTTTTTGGTAATCTTGTATATGAACTCAAGGCATTCAGAGAGCGGGGAGCAAGGAAGGAAAATGCAGCAAAGTCTCCTATAAGAGAAAACATGGAGCTGGCTTATGAGAGAAGGCTACATCCAGAAGATCAGAAAATGACAAAATGACGTAATTTTCTAGCTAGAAGGATCTAAATTAATCATTTTTATAGATTTAGAAAACTAAGGCCCAAAATGTTGAGAGACTTGCGACAGTCACTCAGCTAATTTGTGGAGAAATTAGGACTAGAATCCCAGGACCCCTGATTTGCAACCTCAATGTTTTTTTCTTTATATCTTGATACCCTCTATTGATTAATGATACCTGCTCTAATGAGGTAAAACAACATGTGTAAAGTGCTTTAAGCGTTTTAACATACACGAACTACTTTGATTATCACATTACATATATTATTGTGATAAGGTAGTGTTCCACCACTGGCCCAGCAGGGCTAGGGCGGTGGGGTATTGTGTGAGAGACCAAAGTAATGACCCAGAGAGTGCGAACTAGACATATAGGTTTACTGGGTCCTACTTATGGGAGTGTCCAGCAGCGGCCAGCTGAACGGAAGTGTGTACCCGCAACCGCCCCCCAAGAGAAGCTTGCTTAAGTAGGCAGAGGAACAAAGCCTACATGCTTGCCAAAGGGCTGTCCTTGGTACGGCCAGCGTTCCCAGGAACAGTAGCTCACGTGGAGGGGCTCTAAGTCCCCGTAAGACGCGCCGTTCTTCTCGTGAGAAAAGAGAGGATCCAGGCTGGCCAGGCCCAGATCATTACAAATCCCAGTAGCTGGGCTGCCTGCCAAGAAGGGAGCCAGAAGGACACATGGTTGCAATGGGCCTGGGGGCTTTTGCTGAGCAAGCAAGGCCCGGGCCCTATACTCCACCCGCCATGTGTCCTAATGGCCCTCACAATCTTATCGCGTCAGTCTTCCGCGGAGTCCCTTGAGCCAGACACATGGAGGAGAATTGTAACCAGGTACCACAACAGCAACAGAGAGCACAACATGAGAATAAAATTAATAATAGAAAGGCAATGACACCAAAGAAAACATGTCTCCAGGTGGAGCGGAAGGATTGTATCCAAGCGGATACCGGATCGGTGGACAGGTTGTCAGTGGCCCGTATGTGAGCACGTAAGGAGGCCGTTGCAGAGGAAACAGTGTGAGCACAATCAGGGATATATACACAACATTCTACTTTGATTAGGGCACAGGTCCCCACTTGGGCTGCAGTAAGGCTGTCCAAGGCCATTCTATTTTGTAACACTACTTGTCTCATCTGGGAGGTTTCTTCATTTAACAGAGTTATTGCATGTCCGATATCACTGAGGGCTGTTGGCATATGTTGGGCTAAGGCAGACACTTGCCATTCTACATCCACGACTGCGCCCTGTGGAGAAAAGATGGTGAGGAGGTAAAACCATCCAGCAATACGTCGCACACGATGGCGTGCACGGACTGCCTCCCAATTAGAAGGAAGCTGTTGAAGGGAAGACAGGATGCTGCAGGGATGTAGGGGCGCCCCCATGTGCATCTGCCAGTCCAATTATAGGGCAGGTAGAGCCAGCCATGGGCTCCACAAGCCCACAGCCGCCCCCAAGGAGAGGCATAGGCCCCTTTCATGGTGTTGTTTTGTTTGCCCAGCCTCATATCAGCAGTAATGATAATTGTTTGGTTACACATTGCTTTAGGTATCCACCCCATATTTTTTGCAATACTTTCATTTGATGGTGCAGAGTTATGACATTCAATGCACCAGGGAAGGAAACCCTTCAATTCTATTTGTACAGCAGTCAACCATCCTACGCCATCAAAAACAGAGTACCCCACCCTCGGAGTTACATTAGCCTGCTCACACACAAGCTGAAAGATATACTTTCGCATGGCAGCATAAGAGGGTAAGGACAGGCTCCTTGACGGGAGGGGGCTAGGAATGGGAAAGTGGGAGGCACTCTTCTGCTCTGGCAGGGCTCTCTAGTCAGAGGCGCTGGCAGCTTGGAGACGCCATGGTAACACTGTGGTTGAAGAGAGAGGCCGCTGGCTGCACACCCAGCAGTTCGAGCGAGTTTGTATGTCAGCAACGGTGTGTGTCCAGGCAGCGAAAAGGTTGACAGATGTTGTCCTAAGGACGAAAAGTAAGATGTTTAGAGGGGACCAGAAAAGGGAGGTCATGACCGTCCAGCAAGAGGCATGCAGTTGCAGTGCCTTCAGTCAGTATGGTACCAGCTTGCGGTTTCAATCCAGGCTGGCGATACCATACTGCTTGTCCAGTTGGTGTGGGCACCCAAAGGGCAGTGGTGTAGGATAAGGGAGGAACAGCAACACACCAGAGGGAAAGGATAAATGTACCTTGAGGAATTAGAGTCCCTGGATTAGCAAGTTTGGAGGTTTGGGGTGGCTTCCCGACTATAAAAGGCATCACTGTGACAGCCTACTCCAAGCCTGTTCCCCAAGGAGCTAAGAGACCACACCAGTGGGGCCCTACCTACCAATCCCAGGGCCAAGTGACCAGGTGGGTTCCTGTAGGGAGTGCTTGTTGTAGAGGCAAAAGCAAATTGTTCTGAGTGCCCAGCTGTGGTTGCAATTTCTCTCCTTGATTAGCTCTTGCCTGTAGACATACTGTCATATCAGCTCCTTGTATCAACCTCCGATATGCACTGAGTCAAGTGCGTCTCTCATGTTCATTTAGTTGGCATATTGCTGTTGTCAGGCATCTCGTCCAGTGGGCCGGAATCCTGTCGTCTGTCCTTAGTTGTTGTTTCAGCAGGCTGTTCATTCATTCCACCAGTCCTGCAGCCGTGGGGTTGTATGGCAGGTGAAAATGCCAATATATGTCCATTTGATCATCCCATGTCTGTACCTAGTGGCCAGTAAAATGTGTACCTTCATCACTGTCAATGTCTGTGGGAACACAGGATGCAGCACAGAGGTTTTCCAGGCCTCTTATGGTGGTCTTCTGTATGGCCCTCTTGCTGGGGTACACCTGCAGCAGTCCTGTATACGTGTCCACATAACTAAGAGCATATTGACAGCCACCAGAGAGAGGCAAGGGGCCGATGTAGTCCACTTGCCAGAGTTGAGCAGGCTGGTTGCCTCTGGCTATTTGGCCTGTGTCCCAGGAAATGGCCCAGATGTTTCTTTGTCCTTTATTTCCAGTCTTCTTGTGTAGCCATTCCGCCACTCTCTCAGCTGGTGCTTCTTCCAGGAGGCAAATTTGAGCTAACTCTTCTGCCTGTTGGTTTCTTGTCGGCATTATTGCCTGATGTGCAGATACATGGTACACTGTTATCGTTATTCCTAGACCTGTTGCCAGATGTCATCCCAGAGCTCTGCCCCCCACAACGGGTGACCATTAATTGTCCACTTTTGTCGTGCCCATTGGGCCATCCACAGGGTGAACCCTTTATAGACTGCCCAACTGTCCATACATAGGCATATTGGATTGGGCTCACGAGTCAACACCATCCAGGCAGCCCGCAATTTGGCCAATTGACTACTGTACCCAGAGCCAGAGTCAAACCACATGCTATTGGTTGAAGGCTGGATGACCACTCCTGTCCACTGGGGGTGGGGGGGCATTCCCCTTGCAGAGCCATCCGTATACCAGGCCTCCAGTGGGACTGGTCCTTCTCCTTCCCGTACATTTGGCAGCATTTCAGGCATGGGCACCTCATCTAACAGGGTTGGTTCCTCTGTGGTGTATGTTACTGGTCCTAGTATGGCATGCAATTCTGCACTTAGGGGCCTACTGGTGAAGGTCCCTCGTTGTTGTAAATCTATATGCCATTTGGCTAGCATCTGTGTTTGGGTTGTTCCAGTGGGGCTTTTGGAAAGCATCCCGCAGGAACCCTGCAATGGGCAAATAAATGTGGACCGTGACTGGCAGGGAGCGGGTTATGGGCTCCACCTGCTGAAGGGCCAGGTAAGCAGCACAAAATTACTGTTCCAGGGCACTGTACCGGTTTTTAGCTCCTTTCCACAATTGGGACCAGAAGCCAAGGGGCACTTGTTTATTGTCTTGCATCTGCCAGAGACCCCATCCGAACCTCTCTGGGTAACTGGAAACATCCAATTCACATGGTTGTCCTTGTGTTAAAACACCCAAGGACTGGATTTGTTTCACTATTATTCTGGCTTGGGTGAAGGCCTCCTGCTTGGTGGTCCCCCAGTCCCAGATAATACTCCTTGGCACCAACTTTTAAGGAGGCCAGGCAGCCTGTATCTTGTTTGTAACAGTAGCAGGAACCACTTTTGTCTTCCCCAACCAGATAATACCCAAATATTTGACAGACAACCCAGACCCTTGCACTTTGTCGTCGTTTACCACCCACCCTCTTTGGCATAGGTGGGCGATGAGGAAGCGGGAGGCTTCTTGAAGGTCTGGAAAAGACTCAGAAGTTAACATGACATCATCAATATAATGAAACAAAGTAACTTCAGGGGGTTTTGTCCATCGATGGTGTGTTATAGCAACATTGCCATAGGGTGGTGTGGGAAGTGATGGAAGTAATTTTGCTCATTTCCACCCCGGACGGCAAAATGCTTTCTGCTCCTGTAGACCAATACATTATTTCCATGTGTGGTTTTTAGTCCCCCAATACTGGAGTCACCTGCACGACGCTGCAGGGATGGGTCAAGGTCCTTTGGCCCTCCCCCTGGCTGAGGGGGCTAGGGTGTTCCCTGGCTGTCACGGGGGGTGCTGTTAAAGCCACCAGAACAGTGTTTGGTTGTTTATCACTTTTTTTTTCCCCAGAGGGGTGCTTGTTGCTTAGCTGGGCTACCGCGGTCAGTCGCTGCACAGACTACTCTCTCTGCGCCTTGCTTGGCCTCAGTCCTGCTGCGCTGGAGAGAAGGGAGGGGTGGGGAGTCACTGCTGCCTGCCATTTGTGCCGGTGCAGGGTAGCTGGGCCAGGCATTCGCCGCGTTCTCCCTGCCCCGCAGGCACTTTCTGCCCTGGCTGGACGCACTCCTGGCCTGCCCTTGCTCCTGAGCAGGCACAGCAGCCAGCAGCTGTTTCTGTGACTGCCTTACTTTTGATATTGAAACATTTCTTTTAATCTCAGCCAACTCGACCATACACAAAACGCCTTCAGATTTTACTTTCACAAGCCTTCTGTCACTTACTTTTTACATTTAGAATTTGTCCCATGTCTTCTTTCTTTTTTTTTTCTTAGTACTTTAGGACAAATTTATCTTTTTTAACAAAACAAAGAAAAACATCTCTATTGAAAACATACATTTTACTTTCCTTGTATGGAGACTTTCTAGAAATAGGTGTTTTCTCAGAAAATTCCTCAGCATGTACGAAACATGTTTATCACAAAACCCAAGTATCGTTTAGTTTCTTTGAGATAAGTAACCAAAGGCAGACAAATCTGGGCTTAGTAATCAATTTCTAATATTTTATCTTGTTTGGAAAATGACCTGGATATTCAATGAATTTTTATCATTTAACTTAACATAGCAAAACTCTAAAGTTTCAAGTTACCAAAAAGATTTTGGAAGCTGTTTTTCAAGCGTTTATGCCATAAAACATAACTATTGTTAAAAATTCCTCCCCCCCAAGTTTTTATCCTTTTCAGATATATTTCATATATTTAGTTTACTTGTTCCCCAGTTCCACCAGCTCTGCGGCAGGACCACCCCTCCTGGTGGAATGCACATGCGGAACAGGCGGCGGGAGGCAATGGGATCTGCCCCTGCCAGTCTGGGCTGCTCAGACCTCCGTCCTCTCCTCAGACTCCAGAGGGCCTGTGGACAGAGCCCTGGTAGTGCTCACTTGAACCAGTGTGCTTCCCTTTCTAACTCTGCTTTCTCTTGTAGCTGCCTCACCTTCGCTCTAGCTTCCACTTCAGCTTCCGTTGCTAAGCGAACAGCAGCAAGGAGGGGACATCCTACCGCAGCAGCCACCGCCTGGGCTTCTACTTTTTGTTTTCCCACATCAACCGTGCCCAGGACTTCCCTTAGGCCCTTTGGCGTTTTTGGGGCGTCCCCGTACTCACGCAGTGGGCCCCATCCATAAAGGATGGTAGTGACTGGCCCCGACAAGGAGGACACCAGCTAACCCGGGATTACCCCCGCGGAGCTCCCTTTCCCATCTCCCATAGTCTAGGGAAGCTATTTTTCTCGGCTGGCTCACCAGGTGTTCCACCACAGACCCAGCTGGGCTAGGGCGGCTGGGGATCATGCAGCCAGACAGAAGAAACGACTCAGAGACTGAGAAGGAGACATATAGGTTTATTGGGCCCTGCTTGCAGGAGCATGGCCAGTGGCAGCCGGCTGGACTGAAGTGTGCATCCACAACAGCCCCCCAAGAGAAGCTTGCTTAAGTAGGCAGAGGAACAAAGGCTGCATGATTGCCAAAGGGCTGTCCTTGATACAACCAGCGTTCCCAGGAACAGTAGCTCACATGGAGGGGCTGTGTCCCTGTAAGACGGGATGTTCTCCTGGTGGGATAAGAGAGGATCCGGGTTGGCCAGGCCCAGAGCATTGCAAATCCCAGCAGCTGGGCTGCCTGCCCAGAAGGAAACCAGGAGGGCACATGGTTGTAATTAGGATGGGGGCTTTTGCTGAGCAAGCAGGCCCAGGCCCTGCAGGTAGCATAGTGTAATAGTTAAGAACAAGGGCTCTGGAGTCAGACTTTGAATCCCTGCCCTGTCACTTATTTGTATGATCTTGGACAAGTTACTTACCTTTTCTAGCCTCAGTTTCCTCATCTGTACATTGGGAATATAACAGTACCCAGCTCAAAGTGTTGATGTGAAGAGTAAAGGAGGTAGGGCACATAAAGGACTTAGCCTGGCACCTAATATGTGCTCCCTGAATGTTGCTATTATGACTGCTTTTATTTTACAGATGAAGAACTGCAGTTCAAGGGAATGGTTGAGTGTCTTGCCTGAGGACACATAGTTTACCAGCGGCAGGTCAAGCGCTCAGTCTAGGTTTGCTCTCTTTAAAGTCTCATACTCATTCCCTCCCTGTAGAATCCATAGATTCAATGCACATGGTTTTCCTCTAACTCATTATAGTAGTTTTTCTGCTTTGGCTTGCAACTCAGTCAATATGAGCCTTTTTACAGAAAAGCAAAGATAATAGCCGGATGTGTTTGGATAGAAGGAAGGAAAAGAATCTCTTGTATGCAATCAGATTTTACTTTGCTGTCATCACAGGATCTAACAGATTATAAATAAATATTAATTATTTTATGTATACTAACATTATATTCCTTGACATCTAGTTGGTGGTTAGAAAAGGATTTCTTGACATAAAGAAACCAACTTCATCCAGATAAGATTAAATATATAATATATGTAAATATAATTACATATAAATTATTAATATGTAAATGGTACAATTTTATATTATATAACTACTATATATAGTATATAATTTTTATATTATGTATAATTATATAACATACATATATAAATGGTATATAATATATTATTTATCTATAATTATATAATATATATTATATATAAATGTTTCATGCTTACAAATCATCTTAAAATGCTTGTGTAGCAATTCAATAGAATATCTTTGTATTATAAAAATGTGAAGAAAAATGTGAACTGAGGTAAAGGAGGTACTGTCATTTTGATTAACCCGGGTTTAATAGCTTTTCCTTCTGGGCTTTGCAAACCCTTCTCAGTAAACACATTGCAAAGTGTTCATTGAGAGGCCTGGCCTCCATGTGTTTATTGTGTTGTGCAAACATGAAAAATCAACCTATTTACTGTGCATGTGTAAATAACCTGGTCATCAAGCCATCTTCAGCCAATAGTTACATTCAGCGCAACTTTGCACAGTAGACTTAGGGTGTGGCTTGTAAGTATGATCTGTAAAATAACTGGGATGAACTCCCACGTGTACCTGTGCAAATAGATTTGTTAACTGAAACGAACTTTACAAAAAGATGATATCTGTAAATAAATTGATTTATAAGCCAAATTTTTTTTCATCGAGATATAATTGATATACGTTATATCAGTTTCAGGCGTACAACATAATGATTCTATATTTGTCTATATTGTGAGATGATCATCACAATACGTCTAGTTAACATCCATCACCACACAGTTACAAATCTTTCATATGCCTGTGTATGTACTTTACTCATACGCACATACACAAATATATATTTTTATATAATTTATAAAAAACTCTAATATCCCATCAACAGGTAAATAGATAACCAAATTATGTATGTCTTTACGATAGGATACAAGTCAGCGATAAAAAAAGGAAAGATTTTCTAATAAACACAATAACAGGGGTGAATCTCAAGAGAAAGAAGCCAGACACAAAAGACAGCATATTATATGATTTCATGATATAAAGTCTAGAACTGGCAAAATCACTAATAATAGAGATCTCATCATTGGTTGCCTGGGGTTGGGGATAGGGGAGCACTGACAGCAAGAAGTGTGAAGGAACATTCTGGGGATGGAAATGTTCTCTGTATTGATTATAGCGGTGGTTACTAGAGTGGGCACATTTGTCAAAACTCATAGAAGAGTACACTTACAATGTGAGTATTTAATTGTATGTAAATTGCGCCTCCATGAAAACACATCCCCTCCAGCAACTGTTCTACTTTTCCGTTCCCCTTTACAGAAAAACTCCTCAAAATGTCTTCCATTTCTTTCCTCCCATTCTCTCTGTAAACCATGAAGGTCGGAATTCCACTTCATCACTTCACAGAAATTGCCAGGGTTGAGGTCATCAATGCCTTCCACATCTCTAAATGCCATGGTCAATTTTCCGCCCTCCTCTTTGTTGATCCATTGGCAGCATTTGTCCTATGGGTTAACTCTTTCCTTCTACCAATGCTTCCTTCCCTTGTCTTCAAGGACACATTTCTTGGTTCTGCTCCTTCTCAGTCTCCTTTGCTGGTTTCTCCTCGCATCCCCAACCCTAAATGTTAGAGTGCCTCAGGGATCATCAGTCCTCAAACCTTCTGTTTTCCCTCTTTCTGCTGGGGGATCTCATCCAGACTCCAGGCTTTAAAATATCTATACATCCAAATGCTGTGGAAACATACATTTATGTGTCCACCTCAGGCCTCTAGCCTGAATTCCAAGTCTGATTTTCCAGCTACCTACTCAACATCTCTACTTGCATGTCTAAGGGGCCCTTTGAATGAACCGATGCTAAGGGGAATTACTGTTTCTGAATCATCCCTCATGAAAAAACTTCCTCTTCCCACAGTCATCTCTGTGTCAACTAATGACAACGCCATCTTCTGGTTTTCTCAGGCTAAAAACCTTGCAGTTATCCTTGAGGCCGTGCTTTATCGCACATCCCACATCCAATCAACTCATCAGCAATTCCTGTCTGTTCTATCCTTAGGCTATATTAAAATTAGACCACTTCTTACCCTCCACCTGCTGCCAGTCTGGTAATAAACCACGATCGTTTCTTGCCTGGATTATTGCAATAGATCCCTATTGTATCCCTCTGCTTCTGCATTTGCTCCCTCTATAGTTTCCTCTCAATGCAAATTTTATAAAAAATTTAAGTCAGAGTGTGTCATTCCGCTGCCTAAAACGCTTGACTGGCTTCCCATCTCACTCAGGGCAGAAGTAAACTCCTTACAATGGCTTACAAGACCCTACGTGATCTGCTCCCTTCTACCTCTTTCATCTTATTTCCTACCTCTCATCTGTTCCTTTCCAGCCACACAGGCCTTCTGCCTCAGGGCTTTTGCACTTGCTGTTCCTTCTTCCTGAAATGCTTTCCCCCCAGATAGCTAGCTACATGTCTCACTCCCTCACTTTCTTTAGGTTTCTTTTCAAATGTCACTTTTTTAGTGAGGCCTCTACAGATCATAAAACAGCAGTTGGCCACCCACCCCCATCTCCTTTTCCTTGCTTTACTGTTCCCTACAGCACTTATCCACCATCTCCCCTACTTTATATTTACTTATTTATTTGTTGTCTGTCTCTATATAAACCCTTCCCCCATCTTCTAGAATATACTCTTCAGGAGAGTAGCAACTTTAATATACTCCCAACAAGAGTATATTAAATGCTCTTATTTAAATAAATCTATCTTTTGCTATAGTAGGCATTCAATAAATATTAGTTGAAAGAATTAATAAACTGAAGATTCTCATCCCTGGACTTGAGAGTAGAAGTAAAGTGAAATAATCAGAAATGCAATTCCAAGTGTTAGAAATATGTAGATAATCTGGTGGGCCAGATTTCCCTGAGGTAAGTAGGGTGAAAGGACCGGAAAGCCACATAAGTGATGTGTTCACTTAGAGCCCAAGACCCAGATCAGCCCCTGTGATTCTAATAGATGTAACAATTATCAGTGGAAGGTCTTCCAGAAAGGCAGCTTTTGCATATTGAAAGCAATAGTTAAAGATCAGTGAAAATGAATGGAAGGTTCCAGCTTCCATAAGCCCCTACTAACCAAAGTAATTAATTACTATTAAGGGACACTGGAACTTTCCTCCAAGAAAGATCATACCACGAGGCACGATCAAAAACCATTTAAACTCCTTCTGTCCAGGAATAAAGCTGACAGAGTCAAAATTAAATATAATGTCAAGGAGGATGTATCCGATTTTCAGCTAATTCGAAGATTGCAAACAAAGCCATAATGGAGAAATTTAGGCAGCACTGGCCATTTTTGTCCAACAGATGGAGCCAGAGTAGAGAGTAAACAGTCTGGCAGATTGTGAAATCACACAAAGAGGGACTCAAACTGGCAATCCACTGTGGATTCCAGCCCCTAAGAGACCGTTAGGCAGCCAGCCAGGGCGCTCTCCAGAAGGTTAAGGTTGGGGAGGGGAAGGAGAATGAAATGAATTCATAAACTGCATAGCAGGGCAAAGCAATGTGCAAGGGAAAGAAAATAAATCTGATTATAATCTGGACGCCAGGGATTTGTTTTTGCAAATGTGCAAAATTTTGAACTTTAGGAACTAAGGTGAGATGGAGGTGGCTTTATGACACTCTTTGGATTAGAAGTAAAAGATTAATAATTACATTAAAATTATAAAGTTAGTCATTGATTAAAATTAAAGCCATAAGGCTGTGGTTTTATGGTGAACACATGTATATACGAGAGAGAGAAAGAAAAAACAGGATAAAAAAAAAAGACTTGCAATTCCCCAAGTTACTGTGACTGATTAATAATCAGAGACATACATACATAAAGTTTCTGCAAAATTTGATCACTGCGCTGGTAATAACATTTATTGAATTATATACATTGGATTATAGTTCTTGGATGTGCTTCGTGCTCTACCACTTTTAAAATGCTGTCCATACATCATCATCAGAGCAGACCTCAGAGACAGAAATTGACAATTAGCGCAAGATTAATGGGGCAATTAGTAACAAATGACCCTGTCTTATGTACCTCTGCCCTTTCATCGTAAGCTCCTGTTGGCTACCAAGAGTGACCTGCCTCCTTGACTCTTTGAACAGGTTTTGTGGGTTTAACTGAATAAGGACACACTTCTGGAGAGAAAACAGCTATGGAAAGTCACAGGCACAGTCCGAGCCTATTCTCAGCAGCCAGGGCTATAGAAGGACACATGCCATAAGAAGACAAGGAGGAACCTTAGCCTGCTGGCCTCTGACAGCTGATAGAGCCCAAATTCTTTCTAAGCCAGTGATCTAGTTTCCTCTGCCTTAAACTGCTCTTGGCCCCACTGGCTCCTCACCCTTCAGCCTGTGGTGAAGCCTTCCATGACCTCCCAGCTAACACAGGTCCTCCCTGCTGTTCTCAGTCACACATCCGGTTTATTTCACTCGTGGGCTAATTAGCATCTGTAACTATTGTACTGATTGTTTCCATACTTATTATCTGCTTTTTCCAATAAAACATGAGCTCCATAAGGACAGGGGCTTATCTGTCCCGTTCCCCACAGCATCCTCACACCCAACAGACAGTCCAGCACACAGTAAACACTCAATAAATAGTTGTTGAATGAATTAATTGATATTCTGGGTTGTTTGAAGTACCAGGCACTATACTAAGGTTTTATATATTTTCTCCTTTATCTCTCATAAGATCAACATTTACTATGGAAAAGCCAAAGCTTAAGGAGGTTACATAATTTGTCCAAAGTCACATAGCAAAACTGAGAATTAAAATCAGGTCTTTCTGATTCTAAAATCTTTGCTCTCACCTTAGCAACATTGATAAACTAATAAACATTTTGTAAACCAAGCAATAGTGCACTATGCTAAGGTTTTCACAAGAAAGTCAAGGAAAAAAGTAGGAGATGCAGGAAAACTAGCTATGGCCCTCACTTTGTGACTGCTCTGATGTTTGCTCATGTGCCAGCATTCCATATGGTTCGAAATTAAATGTGCTTTCAAACACTGGGTTCAAATTTCAGAGAAGAGGCCTGACCTTTCCTTAAGAGCCACTACCTCTTCTCTTCACACCTCCCTCTTCTTTTCTTCTTTCTTTGTTCACAGCTTGTGCTTCCTTTCAACGCGCTATCTCCTTTCCTTGCTCTTTGGGCACACGTGACACAAAGATAAAAAATTAGACCAAGTTATTGTACTATTACAAGAGGAAAGAGCTGGTGTGGGACAAGTATAAGATAGTCAAACTTAGACAAGGAGGGATACTTAGGAGGTAGGAGACGTAGCAAAATAAAATACACAAAAACCTAGATCACCCATAAAGAGAGATCTGCCATCCCAGAGGTATATGTGTCTGTGAGAGTGGGAAATAGGGCGTTCAGGAGAAGAGGAGAATAAAACCAAACGAGAAAGACCTGGATATAAAAGAGAGAGTGTTGTGAAACTGCGAGTAGCTTGTTATATTAGTACTTGGACAAAAATGTGATTTGAATTCTGTCATTCTTTCAATAATGTGAATGTCACAATTAAGACCAAAACTAACAAGCAAATAAAAATAAAAGACCCAGCTTGAAATCTCAAGTCTTCAGAAATACTATTCTTGTATTTTCATCTCCTAGCGCTGTTGCAAAAAGTGACTCATACATACAAAGACCAGAAAGGAACTAAATTACAGTGCTTTAAAATGAAACAATTACCCCAATATACTCTCAGTTTTCCTTAAATAAGTGAAAAGAAGGCTGAGAGAAAAATCCTTACTGGTAGCCTGCACAGAAACCCCCATGCAGTCAATTGGCTATTTGCCTCAGGGTGTGCCAGGAACAGGGGGAAGACTTGAACATTTTGCACTTGTTCAGGTTCAAGTTGAGAAGCAGCCAAGCTTGTGGTCCCTGGGAGGTCTGACTGGGGACCCAGCATGCTTTGTCTTCTTACCACCCAGTACATGCATTGCACTGACAGCCTCCTGGCCTCAAAGTGTGTTGCTCCTTGCAGGGCTGGGAGGCCAGAAGGAATGTAAGGGTATCATTCCCTACCCCATACAGTTCTCCCACTGTTGTTTGTATGGAAGAGTAATGCTAATGCTTATAATATTCCATCCTGCTGCCTGGGCCTGGGGTGTTCTCCTGAGATGAGGAGTGATACTGGAGAAGGAGCTTTCTGTTCTCCATGCACAGGTAAGCATGTCCCCTTACTCTCCAGAATCCAAAGTGAGCAAAGGCAATTCTCTAAAATCGTATCTATTTATTTTTTTTCTTTTTCTTTTCTTTTTTTTTTTTTTGAGGAAGATTAGCCCTGAGCTAACTACTGCCAATCCTCCTCTTTTTGCTGAGGAAGACTGGCCCTGAGCTAACATCCATGCCCATCTTCCTCTATTTCATACATGGGACGCCTACCACAGCATGGCTTTTGCCAAGTGGTGCCATGTCCGCACCTAGGATAACATGCGAACTTAACCACTGTGCCGCTGGGCTGGTCCCCTATTTATTTTTTTACTTTCTTTTTTCATATTTTTGTACCTAATACAGGAAAATAAGTGTTTTATTTTTTTTCTTTTAAGAGCTAGTCATCTTTATTTCCTCTCAATGGGGAAAGGTAAGTATTTAATGACTGGTGTTTGAGATAATAGGGAAACTCCATTCTGAAAAAAATTCTAACTGGATCAAAGATTTAAATATATAAAAGGAAGTCTAAAGGCACTAGAAATAGACATGGAAAGGACCACCATTAAATATGGTGAATTGACCATACGTTTTATCTTCTCTGTTATCTTAAATAATGGCTCCCAAAGATACGTCCACATCTGAATCTCCAGAACCTATGAATGTTACCTTATGTAACAAAGACTTTGTAGATGTGATTAAGTCAAGGTTTTTTAAGTAGGGAGATTATCCTGGATTACATGAGTGGCCCCTAAATGCAACAACAAGTATCTTTATGGGGGAGAGAGATAAGGGAGATGTGACACAGACAGAAGAGAAGGCGATGTGATCACAGATGCAGAGATTGGAGTGATGTGACCACAAGCCAAGGAATGCTGGCAGCTTCAGAAGCTGGAAGAGGCAAAAAACAGATTCTCCCTTAGAGCTTACAGAAAGAATGTGGCCCTGACAACACCTCAATTTCAGCCCAGTGAAACTGATTTCAGACTTCTGGCCTCCAGAAATGTGAGAGAATATATTTCTGTAGTTTTGAGCTGCTAATTTTGTGGTAATTTGTCATAGCAGCCAGAGGAAACTAACACTCTCAAACTTCACTAGATCCACCCAAACTTCACTAAAATAACAGTTAAGGGCGAGAAAATGATATAATTCATAAAGATAAAGAGAACAGCAGAAAAGGATTTCTGTAAATTTTTGGAAATGACAGAAAATGAATGAACTAGAGGTGACTTACTTATCAGAGTAGAGAAAATTGCAACCTGACAGCGGGGAGAAAGGGATGGGAACAAGACATGAGTTACTTCCCCCAGAAAGGTCACGCTCAGGGTCACCAAGCACCAAGCAGAGGCAGGAGTGAGGAGTAGGGCTGAAACTGGAGATAGAGTGGAAGCAGAACATGGACCTTGGGTCTCTCACCCCACCCCTTTTTCTGATGCTGGTCAGCCAAGAGCTGGATGCATCCCTATTTCTCACCCTGCCCACTCAGTCCATTCTCCCGATCCCACTACCACGTGAGTGACACATCAGTTCTACACACATTCCTTCCATTGAAGGGAACTACTCACAAGGTTCTCCCTAGATGCAAGGGGACTGGGAGATGTCATGCAGGGCTGGGTACTGGCTTGGCTTCCCCACAACCACTCTGCACCACGGAAGGGAGACATGCTCTTTGATGGTCCAAAAGCAGTGTCTGACACACTCTGTAAGTCACACCACCCTAAAATTTCAGAATACTGAGAATAAAGAGAACATTCTAAAAACTTCCAGAATGAAAAACCAGGCCACATAATGTGCTAAGGATCAGCATTTTGACAGTCATCAGACTCTTCAACAGCAATACAGGATTCTAGAAGACAGTAAAGAAATGCCCTCAAAATTCTGAGATAAGATATCTTGTAACTGAAAATTTTATATCCAGCCAAACTCCTAACAGGTATAGGGAAAAAATAAAAGATATTTTCAGATATGCAAAGTCTCAAATAATTTGCCTACCACACATCATTTAGGAGGAAGCTACCAAAAGGTTCAATTCAGCACAACGTGGGTAAACAAGAAAGGGATCCAGAAAAAAACAGAAGATGCACCCAGGAAAGTAGCCAAGAGGAAGTCCTAGGATGCCAGACGTCTATCACACCTGGCAAACAGTCATCCCCAAAACAGAGGCCTGTACAGGTGTGAAAGGGAGACATCTAAAGAGAACAATGGAGCTGAGAGATTATTCAATGTATCTGAAAATTTGGGGGGAAATTATTATTAAAAGTTTTCCAGGGGGCCGGCCGTATGGTGTAGCAGTTAATTTCACAGGCTCTGGTTCAGTGACCCAGGTTTACTGGTTCGCATCCCGGGCATGGACCCAGCATTGCTTATAAAGCCATGCTGTGGTGGGGTCCCACATACGAAAAATAGAGGAAGATTGGCACAGATGTTACCTCTGCAACAATCTTCCTCAAGCAAAATGAGAAAGATTGGTAACAGATGTTAGCTCAGGATCGATCTCCCTCACATACACACAGAAAAATTTGCCAAATCTGTTGGATTGTTTGGGAAAAAAAAATAGTGATGGTATGTAGAAAACTAAGCCATTTGGCCAGGGGTGAGGAGAATTAGCAATTATTAATGCCAGGAAGAACAGGGTATACAAGAATAAAATATGATCATACTATTTGGTTCAGTGGTGAATAATATTTGATAGTCCTAATTATCTAAATACTGACTTTTGACTTAACTAGATATTTTGGTATAACTATGTTGGGAAAGCGGGAGAGGGAAGTGGGGAGGGTTAGAGCTGGGTAAGAAAGCAAAAGCCTCAAAAATTTCTTTTCTAGGATTGTAGTCTCTATATATTTTTGAGATGTGTACAAGATATGTACAAAGAAGGTCACCACATCATTGAACAAGAAAGAGCAAAAACAGAGACAACTAAAATATCTGTCCTTTCAGGCTGATTAAACAGACCACGGTTAAATGGAGTATAGTGCGAGCATTTCAAAAAAGCCAGTATATGCTGAGATGAACTGTCTCCAGACAGTGAAAACAAAACAAAGCGTACAAACAAAGTGGAGAATAGTGGGTCCAATATACTACTACTTTGGGGGAAAAATAAATATATATATCAATATATGCACATGTGAAAACACTGACTCTTGTGCACATATAGACAATCTCTGGAAAGACATTGATTAAAATATTGATTATCAATCAATAGTGATTGATTCTATGGAAGGGAACTGTGGTCAGGTAGGCAAGGAGAGGTAAGAGACTTACTTTTACTATATGCTATTTTGTTATTTAAAATGTGATGCTAGTAAGTGTATTGTCTATTCAAATGAATAATTTTTTAAAGCGAGGAAAAAACCCAGCCTGGCAAAAGGAAGAAAAATTTTAAAAACAAAACAAAACAGAATCAGTTCCCTTAATGTCTCAGCTGAATGCATCAAATATCATCTTAAAATGTCATTTCAGTTGTGGGGGCTGGCCCCGTGGCCGAGGGGTTAAGTTCGCGCGCTCCGCAGCAGGCGGCCCAGTGTTTCGTTGGTTAGAATCCTGGCGCGGACATGGCACTGCTCATCAAGCCACGCTGAGGCGGCGTCCCACATGCCGCAACTACAAGGATCCACAACGAAGAATATACAACTGTGTACTGGGGGGCTTTGGGGAGAAAAAATAAAATAAAATCTTTAAAAAAAAAAAAATGTCATTTCAGTTGTTTTTAGCATTTTTCCTTTAGGTGGCAGCACCTGCATTTTTCTTTTGTACCATTCATCTGCCTAGTCTTGAGGATCAGTTCAACAACAGTGTTTGTACGTCTTATTTTTCCTTTCCATGGGAAAAAATTTCTTAAAATGTATATAATTATAAAATGCGTGGCCTGAAAATGTTCCTGCGTGTTGTTACACACACAAAAAAAAAGCAGGTTATAAACTTGAGTATAAACTTGAGAGTATGTAAGAGAACATAAAACAGACTAGGAAGATAGTCACCAAAATGTTAACAATGATTATCTCTGGTAGTAGGACAATTAACAGGTTAGTTTGTTTTTTCTCTTTGTGCCTTTCCAAATGTTTTACACCAGATATGGTATTTTTAAAAACCTAGTTTATCCTCCAAGTCTGGTCCTCGCCATCAGAGCCTTCTCAAGCCCTGGATAACTGAAGATGGTAGAGGTTTAAGTATTATCTGGCACCCAAACATTTCCAATATCACCAAGGCTTTTAATTTGTTAACTGTGGAATGAAAACAATGACAGAAACTCTAGGCACATAATAGGACTACTGAAGGAGACATCGAGGGGTAAAGGACCTTTTTAATATTCCTCAAATCCCTAAGCAGATTTACTGTGAGGTTAATGAAGCTTATGCTTCAGGGCCATGCCTCATTTGTACCAATCCCTTTCATTGTATCTCACTTTTTTTTTTTGAGGAAGATTAGCCTTGAGCTAGCATCTGCCGCCAATCCTCCTCTTTTTGCCGAGGAAGACTGACCCTGAGCTAACATCCATGCCCATCTTCCTCCACTTTATATGTGGGACACCTACCACAGCATGGCTTGTCAAGTAGTGCCATGTCTGCACCCGGGATCCAAACTGACAAACCCCGGGCCACCCAAGCAGAATTTGTTCACTTAACCACTGCGCCACTGGGCCGGCCCCTGTATCTCACTTTGAATTCATAACTTTGTATTCTTTTCCCTACAGGGCCCGTAAATTGTCCACTTACAGAACCTACCAAACCGAAATCCACCATTGCCAAGCACACCACAATACTCTTTGACGACTTCTGTCATATCCTTGTGTGAGACAGTCTAGTTCTAATCTCGGATTGAGGGGGCGTAGAGCGGGATGCCCATACGCTCCCCTCCAAACTGGGAGGCCAAGCCTCACACACACTTGCACCCCTGTTGCCTAGCACATCTGGCACATTTTAGATGTTCAGAAACCATCCGTAGCACTGTTGAATGGAAGTGAATTTTCATGGAGAGTAAAAGCCTTCCTAACCAATTCCTCATTCTTGGGGTAGTTGAGGGGCTGTCGTTGTAGAGCTATTTCTGGTGGATAGCAGAAAGGGGGTTCCTATATGAAATAATAAACAGGGCCACAGGAATGACTCCTCAGCCCCAGAGGAGCCCTTGGGACTGGTGAGTGGATCCCACCAGTTGAGTCATGATGGTGGAGCAGCACAGGGTGGCCCCCTGCCAGGCAGAGGAAAAGGACTCCATCTCCCCCCTTTGAAAAGATGCGTCAGCATATTTATCTGTGAAACACAGAAGAAAACAAATCTGGTATGTGACTTATAAATCCCTCAAACACAGGAATGCAACTGGGACACCAAATGAGAAGACTGAGAACAAAAAAATCAGGTGCCACATGATCCAGCACTTCCACTTCCGGGTATATTCCTGAAAGAAGTGAAAGCAAGGACTTGAACAGGTATTTGTACACCCATGCTCATAGCAGCATTATTCACAATAGCCAAAGTGAAAGCAACCTCAGTCCACCAACAGATGATCAGATAAACAAAATGTGGTGTATACATACAATGGAATAGTATTCAGTCTTAAAAAGGAGTGAAATTCTGACACATACTACGCTGAACCTTGAAACTAAGTGAAATAAGCCTGTCACAAAAGGACAAATATTGTCTGATTTCACTTATATGAGGTATCTACAGTAGTCAAATTCATGGAGACAGAAAGTAGAATGGTGGTTGCCGGGGCTGGAGGGAGGGGAAAATAGGGAGTTATTGTTTAACAGGGACAGAGTTTCAGTTTTGTAAGATGAAAAGAGCTCTGGAGATGGATGGTGGTGATGGTTACATCACAATGTGAATGTACTTAATGCCACTGAACTGCACACCTAAAAATGCTTAAAACTGCAAATTTTATGTTATATATATATTATTACAATTTTTAAAAATGTGCCAAAAAGCTAGCCAGATGGAAGGAGGAAGTAAGAAATATTTTACAATATCTTAACGAGAAGGAATTGGATGTTTATTCCAGAACTGTTCTGTAATATCGATGTGAATTATTTGTGGATGTTATTAAAATAATAATAGCTAACATCTAATAAGGCCCTTACTATGTGTCAGGGACTGTTCTAAGGGATTTGTGTACACTATCTTATTTCTCCAAACCAGCCTATGAGGTAGGTACTGTTATGACGGTAATTTTTACATTCATAAAAGTGAAGCTTAGAAAGTTTAAGTCATTGGCCCAGGCTGCCCTGTCGTGCACGGTAGAGCCCAGCTCTGACCTTAGATTTACTACTGTTTAGCATATTGCTCATTTCAGAGTTTAGCTTCTGTTTTTTATAATAAAAAATGTTTGATTGTCTTCATCTTAAGTTAAACATTTATTTGAGGAATTTCTAAGAAAAGGAATTGGAATCAGGAGAATGCAAATGACGTTGATATGCCCAGAGGATATAAGAGCTGAACAGCGCTTCTTACACAATTGTGTCTAAAACAATGCCTTACCAAGAGCTCCATCATATCCACTCTGGAGTCGGGGTACTCAGGTCTAAATTCAGAGGTAAAGACACCAGAAAAGCCACAAAGACCAAATCTTCCTTTTCAGGTGCAAATAATTTTGTAAAATAATTCTAAAATCTCACTTTGAAACTTTTTTATTTTCATACTTTATAACTGCAATTCCTGACACGTTCAGCATTAATTTTTTTAATAAGCATAAACTGGGCAAAACACTGGAACCAACTAAGAAATTCAGAGACTATATTCTGTTAAATATAGGACTCCATCTTCCCCCAAAGGATTAAATAGATGTGTTGTTATATTTGCTTTTCAAATGTGTGTGTGTGTGTGTGTACAAACATACACACTCAATGGTGGATTAAGCTCATGCGTGTATCTCTACTACCTTCCATATTCCCATCAAAGTGACAGAAAAGATTCTTTAAAGAGAATGAGATAATGACAGCAATAGGAAACAAGAAAAAGTGTCATCAGCAGACTACAAGTTTTGAGAAATTTCTGAGAGACAGAAAGCAGATGGATGAACTGATGAGAAAGTGTAGCAAGCTGCAGGCCAGGGCACAAGAAATGAGCATGTGTTTTCCCAAGCGGGCCCCAGAAGGGAGCTCACACTCAGTCAACAATACAATGATGGGCTGTGGGGCAATCATCAGTGGCCTCATTAAAGAACTGGATTCAGTGCCTAGGGACAGCTGGGCCCCTTCCTTCTGAGCTGTGTAAACAGAACTTGGCAGCTGAGACTTCTGCCCTCAGGCTAAAAGCCAGCAGCACCGCCTTCTAGAAAGGAAGTAGAGGGTTCCTGGTGAAGAGTTTGTTGCCTGAGAGGAGATACTGCAAAAGTTCTGAATTGCTTGGTAAACTCAGAGGGGAAATAGTCAGACTCAAAAGCACCTCCACCCCCTCCACCTGGAAACCTCTGGGTTCCGAGGCTGCTTGCGTGCTCTTTGCCCACAGGAAAACCTACAGGGGAGCTTCCTGTCCACAAACCCCACCTACTCACACAAAAACTACTGTCAATCATTCTGTTCAAGGGGGAAAGCTTTTTGGGGAAACAAACCTAAACAATTGAAGAGGAAACGCATACAACTACCTATACTGAATTAAGATGTTTGTTTACTTCTTAATTCATTCATATAAATGGGCAACAGGGAATATCAAACTTGTGAGAAAAAAACAGCTCAAAAGGGAAAGGCTTAGAAAAATAAATTAGATAACTGAGGCTGAAGGAGAAAGGTAATCCAAGCAGTTAAAGAGAACTTTTTTTAAAAACCTGGGGCTGGCCCAGTGGCATAGCAGTTAAGTTCTCACATTCTGCTTCGGTGGCTCAGGCTTCGCTGGTTGGGATCCTGGGAGTGGACCTACACAGTGCTTGTCAAGCCATGCTGTGGCAGGCGTCCCACATATAAAGTAGAGGAAGATGGGCACAGATATTAGCTCAGGGCCAGTCTTCCTCAGCAAAAAGGGAAGGATTGGCAACAGATGTGCGCTCTGGGCTAATCTTCCTCAAAAAAACCAAAAAATTTAAAAATTAAAAACCTAATCAACACACACACAAATCAATCACATTCCTAAAACCTGTATGAGCCAATTAAGAAAATTCATATTTAAAACAATTCCAGTAAGAATAATAAAAACAATAGTCAGTATCATCAGAGGAAGTTCTAACCTACTGCATTCTTAAAAAAAATTACGGTTTGTGATGAAAAGTAACAATCAGAGAAGGTGAAAGAGTTCTTGGAAACTAAAACAAAAATTTCAATAGAATTGTTAAATAATAATATAGATGCAATAGAAGATCAAGTTGGTTACCTGGAAGATAAAGTAAAGGAAGTAAAATGACAGAAAAATGAGAAAAAGTTAAGACTCATAGAAGTCAGCACTAGGAAATCTAACAATTATCTAAACATGAGTCTAGAAGGGATAGGGACTATGGAGAAAAAATAGTGAAGGAAATAATGAGATAAATTTTCTTATATTAAAGAGTTTTCAGATTGACGAAGCCTACCAATTATGGAACAGGAAAAACAAAGAAAAACACATCTAGACACCTTGGTGAAATTTTAGAACTCTAGAAACAAAAAAAATGTTAAAATCTTCCCAAAAGGCAGGAAGTAAAAGAGAATAATCAGACTGTTACCCAATTCCTCTTCAGCAATACTAGTCACTAGAAGATAACTCATTAACAAAACTGGCATGTATTGAATATACACTGTGTGCTGGACATTGTTCCGGATCCTTGGGATGTATCTGTGAACCAAACAGACCAATACCCTGCCCTGGTGGGTCTCACATTCTATTGGCAGAATGTCTTCAAAATTCTGAGAAGAAAAATGGAGCTCAGAATTCTAAACCTAGCCAAACTATCCATCAAATGTGAGGGCTAAAAAAGATCATTTTTAGGTGTTTAAGAATTCAAAGAGCTTGGGGCCGGCCCTGTGGCATAGTGGTTAAGTCTGGTGTGCTCTGCTTCAGCTGCCTGGGTTTGTGGGTTCAGATCCCACATGCAGACCTACACCCTTCGTCAGCCATGCTGTGGCAGCAACTCACATATAAAGTGGAGAAAGATTGGCATAGATGTTAGCTTGGGGCTAATCTTCCTCAGGGGAAAAAAGAAAAGAAAGAATTCAGAGAGCTTACTTCCTATGCAAAACAAAAACTCAGAGAAGTAATCCAATGAATTGTAATTCAAGAAAGAAAACAAGAAGCAATGCCATCTGAGTATGACCCAGAGGAAGTGAAGAAGGCAAGAAAAGGAGGAAAGGGAGGGGGAGGGAGGATATATTAGTTCTTCAAGCTTAAAAGAATATCATTTAAGCTGCAACATTTCAATTAAATAAGATGACATTTCCTTCTCAATGGGGGTTCATTCACACCACTCAGTTGATAATAACAGCTGGCAGTTACGGAGCAGTTATGTGCCTGGCAGTGTGCTGAGTATTTATATGGATTAACTTTTAATCTTCAGAAGAATTAATTATAGTTACAGAGCAGAATGTAAATATAGTCAACCATGACCATGTATTTATAGAGAGAGATGACTAGATAGATACACATATATATGTAACAAAAATTGAGATCTGGACCCTCTTACATAACTGGGAATCAAAAGAATCTATCTAAACAACTAAATCCAGAAGTAGAAGTTTAGGTACATTATTTAAAGTTTTATAAGAAATAATTTTAAATAGAATTTTTAGAAAAAAATTAGAAATATATTATAAATAATATAATGTGACTAACAAAAATTAGCAGATAGAAGGGAAGAGAGAAGTTGGGAGGAAGTATAAACACCAGAAATTCCTCATCTTTTATAGGTGGAAGTCAGTAGATTGTTTGTTTTAAAGATTGGCACCTGAACTAATGTCTGTTGCCAATCTTTTTTTTCCTTTCCTTTCTCCCCAAAGCACCCCCAGTACACAGTTGTATATTCTAGTTACAGGTCTCTCTGGTTGCGCTATGTGGGATGCCGCCTCAGCACGGCCTGATGAGCAGCGCCACATCCATGCCCAGGACCCAAACCAGCGAAACCCCAGGCCACCGAAGCAGAGCGCGTGAACTCAACCACTCGGCCACGGGCTGGCCCCAGTAGACCCTTTCTAAAGCTGATAAACTGAGAAATAGAGCTATAAGCATATTGTTTTAAATTATAATGGTGACTGCTGCACGATCTAACCACAGGAGCTGTTAACAGTGCTTGTTTCTGAAGAGGAGGCCTCGGCTGGAATGGTATGGAGATCATATTCATTTTACACTGTTCTGTACTAATAAAATTTTTTTTTATCATGTGCATGTAAAACTGCTATAAAATAATAGTACATTGCTCGGACAACAATATATACATTAATATTTTTAAAGAGTGAAAACATGCTAAATTAATCTCTTCCACAAACATAACAATAATATTTAACAGGTAAATGCAATTGAAATGTGCGCTGCTTAGTCACAGTTGCTAAATGTCCTCAAAATCTCATAGTTTTCAGGAAATGTATTTAAGATCAAGGAGAGTTTAGGGTATTATTTACTTGACTTTTTTAAGTTGAAAAGAAAAAAATAAAACCCATTCTCCAGCTTTTCTGATTTCGAATTTGGGGAAAATTGCCGATATTGTGTGTTCCAACCTTGTTGACCCTACAAATGACTCAAAAACTGATGAACTAAAGACTTTGGCCTTTCAAAGAAGGAATTCATTGCTGAGGATTACTCCTCTGTCAAACCAGAATAAAATGCAGTTTGCATTAAGCAACCGTCTTTAACGATTAATATTTATTGAGCGGGGAAATGCCGTGGGAGAGCGGACAGACCAGGAACCAGAAAGTCTTTCTGTCCCTGCTCCGGCCGCCGCTTCCTCTTTATTTCCTTCTTTTGTAGCGTGTGGACGAAACCACCCTCCTCACTACTTCACACTGTCCCCGTGAGGATCAGGAAGGATAAATCAAACAAAGTCTTTTGAAATATCACACAGTGCTCTGAGATTACAATATAGGATTATTTGGATGATAGAATTTCAATGTTGGAAAGAACTTCGAAATTATCTAGTCAAATTTCTTTAATTCGCAGTTTCTTTTTCTCATCCATTACTTGCTTAGTGCCACTCCATATATTAATAGTCTTAACAATAGAAATTGATTTAAAATTATATACCTCTGAACGAAGTCCGCTTCTAAAGTTACAAAGAATCATAGGCTATTAATGTTGCGAGGGACGTTGCCAGTCATTTCATCTAATCCGCTTGTTTTAAATGTGAAGCGACAGCAGCCCAAGCAGGGTAGCGGACCTAAGATAAACACAGGACGATGAACTCAGACCTTGGATTAGAAGCTTGGTCCCTAGACTCGCACTCATACAATCCTTTCCCACATCATTGCTACAGCAAGAGAAGAACAGCCATTTATGGATAACCACAGTTAATAAAGTATACAATGCCCTCACAAGGGTACGCTAATTATTTCTAACCAGTTTTGTAATGTTCAAGAGATTTTTCTTTCCTCAAAAAGCTAATTATGTGACAAAATAAACTGAACAAAAACAGAAAAAGGAAGAAAAAAGTAATTATGCTTGAAAAATAATATAAATGCACAGGCTCAAATCTATTCTCTAAAGAAAATTAAAATTGCAAGTATCAGAACAATCAGGGCTTGAATCGTCAAATTAATTATCAACATTTCAGTAAAACTTGATCGCGTTTAGTTCCTCATACAAACCCTTGGGCGAGAGGCAGAAGAGTATAAATAGGTAAGAACACAGAGTTTTAAGTCAAGATATGAGTTCAAAATCCAGCTCTGCCCTTAACTAGATACGTAAATTTTGAAAATGTATTCAACCGCCTTAAGCCTCAATTTCCTCATCTGTATTATGGGGATAGTAATAATCATTACTTCTTAGGGTTGTTGTGAGGATTAAAAAATAATTCACATAATTTGATAAATGGGACCACTCATTTTTATGACCTGGGGTTTTTACGGAAGGAGAAACAAGAGCTCATAGCTATTATTGGCTCAAGATTGCTCAGCTAATAAGTGGTAGAGACAACACTGAAATCTCAGTCTTCTAACCCTCTTCTTTCTACCTCACTGCACGACCTCCCTACCCAGCATCAACTCATCTTCACATGAAAAGTTCTCCCCCAACCCCTCACCCCACTCCCCAGCTTTGCTAAAAGCTCCAGCTCTTTCCATGACCCAAAGGGAGATTTTTTTTCTCCTTGTTAGGACAGCTCTTTCAGCCAATTTCAGATGATATGGCCTCTAAAGAGTTGTATCTCTTGCCTGCCAAAGGGAGGTGGCTATCTGTGTCACAAAACCCTCTACGGGTTTTGTACTTATATCCTCCTTACTGACCCTGACCTTGTGTCCCTGAGAAGGCTTCACTCCCTTCCCCCACCTCAGGCTTCTCCTGCCAGGACTGGGAAGACTTTTATCCTTTTTCATCTTGGTATCTGAGCGCTGGCTCTTCAGAACCCAAATGCCCCTCAGGCACCCTTGATCTTTCTCTGAGGGGCTTCATGCAAATTTGACTCCCCCATCCTAGAAGTTAGGGCACCTGGTTTTCTTAGTTTTGTATCTCTTAGAGCCCAGCATGAGCTGACACATCATTAGCATTCCATAAATATTTGCTGGAAAAAATTTGGAAGGAAGAAACAAGTGAAAGGAGGGAGGAAGGCGAGGGAGGGAGGAACCAATGGTCTTACTTGTTACTCTACAGTTCCTGAAAAAAGTGTAGCAATGAGGTCACCTCCCTCGTTCCGAAAGCATTTAGCAACATCAGTACATTTATTTATCTATTTACTTATCTATATCTGGAAGTATTGATAATAGAGAAATCATTTTCATTTTAGTCTCAGACGTCACATTTAAAATTTAGGAGATTGTGTGTGTGACTCCGAGTTGCAGTGGGACTGCGAGAGTTGAATTCAAATATGAGTGGAATCCAATAACAGGACATGGAGATTAAAAGCCCTAAGGTTTTACGGATTTGCCTCCAAGCTGCTATGTAAATCAGAGTAAGTCACACTCTCAGAACTATTAAAATGGAAGTAATTCTAAAGGATGTCACTCTTACGGAATTGTCATGGACAATAACGATAATGCATTTTAAATAGGCAATTTTAAAAGGATCCATGAAAATGATTATTGCACTATCCAAATTTTCACAGTGCCTATTGATCTTTATGGATCATATTCTATCATTTGAGTTTTTCTATTTGTACTTTCTCCCTGCTTCAACTAATATCTCTAGAATTCATGACTTTTGGTTATACAACCATTTGTTCCCACTATTCTATTTCTGAAATTACTTTCGAATTGGTTCCTGGCCTCTCTGTTCCCACTGTGACTCTCCTAGTCTTTTAATGATTCTCACTTAGATGCGATAGCCTCCTAACATTTACGCCACCTCTTTAACAATTATTCTCTGTTACATCTGCTTCATGCTAGGACATTTAAATAAATTCAGATTGCCCATGCCATGAATCTCTGAAAGTATGTAAAAGCTCAACTTTTGGCTGCAGCTATCTTGGATACATCCTTCAATATTCTCTGGTCTCCAACCCCTTGGCATTCTATTCCAGCTCCTAATATCAGTTGCAGACTCTCCTGGCTTTGATTATGTAGGTGGATACGTTCCTCTTTCATTCTGCATTCTCTTTGACCTAACATTCTTATTCATAAACTCATATTTGCAACTGTGGGTAAAAAGTATTTTCATTGCAGCCTTCTGGCTACGATAGACTCATTCTAGCCCACCAGCCTACTCTTCATGAAAGGAGACCAGGCAAAGTCTGTCATTCAAGTGTTGTTCCAACACTCAACTTGTAACATGGTATACTCTCTGATTCTGGTGCCAACAACGAAATGTCACTGTGTTTGTTCAAGGTTTTGTGACTTGGCTGGGTATGAGGCACAAGGGATCTTTGGCAACAGAAGGCTGGTGGGAAGGAAAACAGAAGCCAGCTCTTCAGGAACACCCACCAGTGGAATGGAAGGTAAACTGGGAGGAACTGCCCAAGCTTCCAGGGCAGGTCTTGGAGAAGGTTATTAGGTGAGGGAAAGGCAGAAGTCTCAGTAGTCTCAGCTACCAAACCAGAAGCTGTTAATTCGGCCATGGAAGCAGAGATGGGTGCTGGTCAGCCAGGCTGGCAGCAAATTACATTCTCCAAGTTTTTACCTTAAAAAGTATACTTGTAAATCCTTGCTGAAGACTGCGTTCATTCCTTTAATAAATAGTTAGGCACCAACTATGTAACAGGCATTGTATTAGGCATTGAGTACACAATGGAAAAGGAAAGCAGGCACGGTGGCTTCCTTGGCAAGCTTTGTTAAATAACTTGGCATGTACCATTCTTCTTTATTGTCTTGTCAATATTAGAATAGGTTTTGGATCAGTAGCTGTGGCTTCTAGCCAGTACATTTTATGCAAACAACTCTCAGATGTGCCACAAATATGTGGCTAAGATAACATTATAGTCACCATTCCTGCTCTGGAATAATGACACCATTTTTCAGTAAAAGAAATCTTTTGCAGGCAAATAGCAAAAATACAAATTGGTGATTTCTGGATGTTTTGAATTTTCCAAGCAGTTTTTTCAACTGGCCATCCCTCTATATTCAGTTTTAAAAATCCCAACCTGAAATCTTGGATAATTAATCATCACAACACAGTTTTCAAGAATACACCCAAGTGTCTATGCTAACTGTCAAGAGTACTCAGTGACCCAGCGTGAAATGATTACATTGACCTTGCTGCTTACAGCAGGATTGGTAACAACAACAAAAAATTGGTCTCTTCAGAAGAAACTAGCTCATATCACTAAGAATCAGTGTCCAGTGAGAAAGAACACTTACGTAAATAAAGAGGGATGTCATATTCTTGGCTTGGAAGACACACATTGTAAAAGTGTCAGTTTTTCCTAAAACCAACCTATAAATTTATTACAGCCCAATATAATTCTAATGGAATTCTTTTGGAACTTGGCAAAACAATTTTAAAATTTGGAAGAATGAAAATATGCAAGAATAGCCAGGAAGATGCTAATACAGAAGAATGCATTAGGGCGGACTTTGCCAGTTACTTAAACTGCGGTATTTACCGCTGATACAGTGCGGCAGGAATAGACAGATGACGAATAAAACAACATATTGAGTACAGAGGTAGATCGTAATATAAATTCGATTTGATTGTATAATAAAGTGGTGAAAATAAGTGTATTATTCAGAGAACTGAGTAGTCATTTGGAAAAGAATAAAGTTGGATCCCAACCTTAAGCTTCCAGATGGAATAAAGATATAAATTTTTAAAAAATCATAAATACTAAAAACTTATAGATGAATATTTTTGTAACTTTTGAAAGATGGAGGGCTTGAAGACCGGCACTTGGCTGTCCCGGCATCAGATCCACGCCCTCTAAGGGAGGAGTGCCCACTGTGAGTGGTCTTGGTGGGACGGAGCACAATGCCTCCTACTTTAGGAGCTGGAGGGATCAACCCTCCTCCAGCCCACACATACGGCCTTGTGGGGAACACCCTGTGACCTGCTGCCTAAAGACGCAAGGATTCAAGACTGGTTTTCAGATGGCTCTTCCCTGATATACAGACACTAGCACAATGACTGTTGCAAGTTACAGCCACTTAGAAGTGACCTTGAAGGATAATTGGGAAGGAAGCTCTTCCTAGGGTTAGAACTCTAAATAGTACATCTCATTGCCCACCTTCCTGGAAGGAGCAATGACCGTGGGTTTAGAATCCAAGGAAAAAAGGCTCCAGTCATGGGACACATTCAAGATTCGGGAATGAATCGGGAAATGAAACTCTTACCTTGCTGTTTCTCGGTACACAGACAGAAAAGAAAGTTCAAGTGTAGGCTAGGTGATTAATTCTGACTATCAAGGGAAAGAGAGTTATTGTAGCATAATGAGGGCAGAGAGGTCCTCCCCAGATACTCCTCCTCATCACCCCATGGCCAGTGTTAAGAGTCAGTAGGAGACATCACAAAGGCAGGTCCACTAAGGCTCAGATCCCTGGGAAATGAAAGTTTGGGTCGCCTCAACAAGTAGAGAACCTCAAGGAGTTGAAGATCTAGTGAAGGGCAAAGAATCAGTTCTGTTGTTTCAAGATAGTATAAATGTCTTTTGGCTCATGCATCCCAAAAGCAGACTGACTCATCATGATGTGTCAATATATCCCCATTTTAAGCACAAAGTCTGTTCAAGGTTCAGAGAGGAAGATACGTCTTCTTGCTTACCAATAGTTCTGCAGAGGAAGTTTATACAATCTGCCATTTTTTACCTTCCTCTCCTCAGCCTCCCTCACCCCCTGCCTCTTGGTCCTTGGAAATCTCTCTCTTCCTGCTCTATGATACTGACACATCACTATTCATAGTCCCTCAATCCACCAGCTATGTCCACCTCCATACGCTTGTACCTTGTCCTCTTCCTCACCCTCCTTTCATGGCTGCTCACCTACTACCATTTGAGATTCAGCCTAGCGGTCTTCTCTGAAGCCTCACGAGTATACGACCAACAGAACTGATGACCTCCTCCTTACTTCTGTCCCAGTAGCTGTAATAATTTATTGGCATTATAGGTTTACACATTTGTCTCTGCTTACTGGACTAACTTTAAAGCCCCGTGGCTTGGCAGCAAGAATAGCACATAATAGATGCTCAATAATGCTTGTGGACTAACTGATGAACCACCAGTGTTAGAGGCAGGTTGAGAATGAGCAGACTTTCAGCCGTAGACTTTAAGTGGAACAAATCCTCCTCCAGGTTTGCTCTACCTTGAATAACTAAAGCTCACATCCACAAGCACTTAGAAAGAGCCAGAAGTAATTCTGTCCTCTACAACATGTAAAATATCACTACTTTTCAGATCCAATATTTAAGGGGGAAAGGTCAGGTCAGCTTCGAGGCCTGTGGGTCCAAAAAGATCAGAGTAACAACCAACCAATCAGCCCTTTTCTACCTTTGGCCCTGACCACGTGACTCTCCTCTCTCTTTTCTGTTCAAAGGGCAAGAGGACATTGTAGAAGCACACAGCAGTAGTCTTAGTGCATTGTTCCGGATGGGCAGCTTCAGTGATAACTAAAGCTCAGAGGAGTTCAGTGCTATTGCTGTATGTCACACTTTGCATTGTTGTTACAAAGTTCAGTTCTTCCTTTCCCTAACATTTTCCCTCGGTATGATAATTTGCTTGGTAAACACACTGTATATTAATAGCATGGGAAATTTCCATTTCCCTTATTTTTTCTCAAAGACATTTTTTTCCAACAGGCCCATTTTATTCCATCATCATTTTCAGAAGCATTTTAACATGACAGGAGTCTTGTGACCTCTCCAAATGGTCCCTATTTCCTCTTGAGTATATTTCAGTCATCTTTGTAACTGGTTGGCCTGTCTAATTTTAATTATGGTTCCACTGGGCATGGGCCTCCTCACAGCAGCTTTCTGCTCTGTGTAGTTACTCACTGAGCCAGATTTTCAATCCACAAGCTCAGAGCAAATTAGGATCATTGGGAGGTGACATCAAAGCTTTGGGGATAGTAGAGACTATTTTATGCACTAAAGCCATAATTTACCAAATGTTCCCCAGTGATCTGAGGAAAAAATTGCTGCGTTTTTCACGGTATTTAATTTGCTTCCAGGAAGTTAAGCAAAGGGAAGATTTGAGCTAATGTGAACAAATGGGTAATCTTAGATCTTCCCTGTCCTCAGAGCAATAATGTTGCCTAATTGAGTGAGCACGTACAGGATATGTGCTCAAAGATACAAGCCTGCCCCTCTGAACATGGAAATGCTTTATTTTCCTCTCTCAGGAAAATAACCTAGGGAAAAATACTGCTTCCCTTTCATCACTTCTCTCAAAGTTAATTTTTTACTTTATACACCAAGTAATAGTTAAAACATGCATGTATTTTTAAATCTCAGGTCACCAAATATCAGGCATTTCTTGTTTACAGTGTAGTGTGGAAACACATTCGTGATTTTAAACTCAGAAAGTCAACATTTATCAAGATAAAAGAGTGGTCCTTTAATGACTTTGCAAATTATCCTTTTCCATTACATTAATATTACCACTAAATCCTCAAATATTCAAGGGAATTCCTGACAGCAAATTCCTTTGAAATAATCTGAACAGAATGGAATAGTCCACAAATATTTGTAGAGTGTTTACTAGATGCCAGGCACTGGGCCAAACAATGGAGATAATATGGTGACTAAAGGAGACATCATCCTTACTTTCACAAAACTTACAATCCAGCTGTGGATGTTGATATAACAGGTCTACATATAATAAATGGCTAATCAAAACTCTGAGGATTTTGATCCCAATAATATACTGAATTCATTTTGGTCAAGATCGCTACTGACCTTCATATGGCTAAATCCAATGGTCAATTTTCAGTCAATCTAAGCCTCTCAGAAGAATTTGATACAGTTGATCACAACCTCCTTTTCTAAACATTTCTTCAGCTGATTTCCAATTTCATGGTATGACTCCTAAATTTATTTATGACTCCTCAATTCATATTTTCAGCCCCAGCCAGTTTTCTAAATTTGACGCTTCAACATCTAACTGCCTTTTCAATGTCCCCTCTCAGATATCTAATGGCATCTCAAACTAAATATATTCTGAACTAAACTCTGAATTCCCTTATCTACTCTGCGCATATCTACTTTTCCCCTAGTGTTCATTATTTTATTAAATGGAACCCACATCCATCCAGCTGATCGGGCCAAAAGTCTTGGAATTGTTCATAACTTTTCTTTCTTTCATACTCTTCATTCAACTTATCAGAAAATCCTGTTGGATTTATAGTCATGTGCCACATAATGATATTTCAGTCAACAATGGACTGCATGCACGACAGAGGTCCCATAAGAATAGTACTATATAGCTTACGTGTATAGTAGGCTACACCATCTAGGTTTGCGTAAGTACATCTCATGATGTTCGCACAAGGATGAAATCACCTAATGACACATTTCTCAGAATGTATCCCTGTCATTAATGACACATCACTGTGCTTTCAACCTATATCACAATTTTACCATCTCCCATCAATTTCATCACTGTGATCTTAGTTGAAGACACCAATTTCTATCATCTGGATCATGCTAGTAGATTCCTGATGGATTTCTTTGATTCTGCGCTTTTGTTCTATTCTCTACACAGCAGTCAGAGAGAGTCTTTTAAAACATAAGTCTGATCATGTCATTTCCTTGAGCATGTCCTTTCCTTGGCTCCCCATCACACTTAGAGTAAACTCCTTACCATGGCACATAAGGCTCTACATGATCTGGCCTTTGCCTGCCTCTCTGCTCACCTTCCCTCCTACTCCTTTTGCTATTTCTTGAGTTTGCTCTGTACGTTCTTGCTTTGGGGCCTTGGCTTTCATGTCCCTCTGTCTTCAATGTTGTTCACCTAGATATTACGATGGCTCTCTTCTTCAGTTTCTACATGTCTCTGTTCAAACGTCAACTGTTAAGTAGGATTTCCCTTACTACTAAACTACTGAAACCACACTCCCTCCTCATCTCTTTCTCTCTGTCCTCTTGACCTGCTTTATTTTCTTTCTAGTTCTTATCACCCCCTGACATTGCATTTGTGTGTTTATTTGTTTTTATGTGTCTCTCCTATTAGAATGTGGTTCAAGAGCACAGGAAATTTTGTCTCGTTCACTCTTGTATCTTCAGTGCTTAGAACAATGAGTGCCTGGCACATTGTAAGTACTTTTCATATATAGGTTAAAAAAAAGAATGTGAAGATAGTAAAAAGGAAAATTACAGGGGATGATAAGATATATACGGACATAACTTAGATTGGGGGGTATCAGTGAAGACAGTGAAGGAAGTAAATACGCATTCTGGTTGATATCTCTCTACAGAGAAGGCAGCTGCCCAAATGTGAATACCAGAGCTCTCTAATACTCTCAAGCAAGCTGCACACTCCTCCTTCCGAGCTGCCCTTTGATGGTATAAAAGTTTGAAGGCATAAAAGTTCTATTGAAGGAAAGTGTTGTTCACGTATAGCTTGGTTTTGTTTTTTCCCAGAGAAATATGACTAGCAATATCTCATGCATCTGTGTAACAGATCTGTTAGGTAGTTGGAGAAGAGAGATGAAAGGAAGAATACTAGTTTTGTCTTAGTAAAAAGGTGGTGAAACAGAGAGAAGTCTTGTGACATGCCCAGCATGACAGTGGTAGAGCTAGACATGTAATTGATCCTCCTAACTTATTACTGATCTCTGCTTCCAGGACCTGAGGTGGAGGGAGAAAAGAGAAGTTTCTGCATATCTACACAGAGTGGATGTCTTTTCTCTTATATCTTCTCAAGTCAAACCACCACCTATAAATCTCATCATGACTCCCTTACAGTGTGCAGTGTAGGAGGTAGGAACGGTGTAGGAAGAAATAGTAGATGCTCTATAAATACTCGTTGAATTGATAAATCAGTTGGTAAAACAAATAGGGACAAGAAAGAAGGTTTTGTTGTATGTATTCAGATGTACACGCACAGAGGTACAATTCCTAATGATCTGGGCTTATGTGAAGAAAAAGAATTTAATTACTAGGATAAAAAGAATTGGAATTTATGGAATCGCAGTGTGGAATTGAATGGAGAGTTTATCTCCATTTCTTTGGGTTCTGTGTTTTTACTCCCAGTGACCTCTCAACTACTGGATAGTTCTTATTTACATCAAAGTATTTTTTCTTCAAAATTATAAAGAAACTATATCTGCCAAGTGCAATCTTATTGATATATCAGATTTAATTGTGTAACTTATGTTTTCCCACTCCAGTGCAGGCATACGGTAAGATCAAAATGACAGTAACAAACAGCATCAATTTGACTTGGCCCTTAGAATTCCTTAATCTCGTCCAACTAGGTGCGAGCAGTCCACAGAAGATGTTCTTTGATGTGTTCACAAATGTGATGCTCCTGGCTACAGCACAGCATCTGACAGTGCTTCCCTTTCTGCTCCTGATATGGGTCTTCAGGGTGCTGGGCTCTCAGGCTGCTGCTTTCTGAGCTTCTCTGTGGCAATGTCCCTGTGATTCTTCCCTATTTCACTCCCAGCTCTTCCAATACATGTTGTCCTCTGGCTCTTTTCCCCATTTCGGACACACTATATGCTCTACTCTTTCTTTTCTGACCTACGTGGGTACAGTGGTTCTTATGTGCAGTGTCCGGACGTCATATTTAAGTGATAACCTGCTACAACACAAGTGCCAGGATACTGTGTTTGAGAAATTAACTCTGCCTTGTTTCCTACTTATCAGGAAAGAATGAGGGGTTATGGAAGAAAATGTTAAATGGCTGCTAAAAAGCCATTCCCAAACCTCTTGTCCATTTATGCCTGTACAGCCTGAATATCAGGCTGCTTGCTTTTCCATCTTTCCTTGCATCTAGAGATGGCCCTGGGACCCAATTCTGGGTCATGGGACACAACCGGGGCCTTATAGTCAAGGGAGAGGGTGTTCTGAGAAAGATTCTGCTTTCCTGAACAAAGAAAACAGGGGATGGGGCCGGTCCTGTGGCCGAGTGGTTAAGTTCACGTGCTCTGCTTCAGCTCAGGGTTCACCAGTTCAGATCCTGGGCGCAGACCTACACATCACTCGACATAGACATCCCACGTAGAAGAACTAGAATGACTTAAAACTAAGATATACAACTATGTACTGGGGCTTTGGGGAGGGAAAAAAAAAAGGAGCATACCTTTAAAGAGCCCTAAGAGGTAGCAACCTTTCCTTTAAAATAAAAGAAAGAAAGAAAACAGGGGGCCAGCCCAGTGGCATAGTGGTTAGGTTTGTGTGCTCCACTGCAGTGCCCTGGGGTTCACAGGTTTGGATCCTGGGCACAGATGTACACACCACTCATCAAGCCATGCTGTGGCGCCATCCCACATACAAAACAGAGGAAGATTGGCACAGATATTAGCTTAGGGACAATCTTCCTCAAGCAAAAAGAGGAAGATTTGCAACAGATACTAACTCTGGGCCAATCTTCCTCACCAAAAAAAAAAAAAAGAGAGAGAGAAAAAAGAAAGAAAACAGATCAGACCAGTGTTGCCTCTTCCCCTCTACCTGCTTCTTCCTGTCTTGATGCAGAATTGATGGCTGGATCTGCTGTACCATTTTGTAACCAGGAGAGAAAGGTCAGGAGAATCACAGATGCATTGACCATAACATCACTGACTTGGAGAACAAAGGCCAGCAATTAACTTCTTGTTAAGTGAGAAAAATAATCCTCTGTCTTTGGAATGACTGTGGGTGGTTTTCCTATTATTTGTGGGTGAATGCAAGTCTAACCAATACACAAGTACTTCCTCATCACCACACCATATCCTCCTTTAAAGACAGAAGCCAGAGCTTTGTAAATTGAAGACTAGGGCTTCTTGGTCACCATGGAAGGCTAAGATGTTTTTATTTTTTAATGTAGGCTAATTGGAGGATAGAGCTGAATTATTCAAGAGAAGGAAGGAATCTAATCTGGGGGAAGAAAGAGAGTCCCAAGACTGGGAAGGTTGGGAAATATTAGATTCTATAAATAGAATCAAGCAGGGCCTTGAGTGGCTCCTATACAGTGTGTCAGAGGGGCAGGACCTAAGGTGGCTGTTACCTGTGTCACCAAGTGCTACATTCCTGAGAGCCATCGTTGGGTTTGTGGCCAGTAGAGAAGGTCTTTGTAAAGGGTATCTCTCTACCTGCCCAAAGGAGCAACGCTTGGAGACAGCATTGAAATGCCAGGGAAAATGGCATCACACGGTAGTGGAAGGAACAAGTGTAGCTCTGGGAACCATGTAGACCAAGGACCAGGCCTCCTGCTTTCCTACAGGCTCTGATATTTTTGTGCAGTCTAATTGTGGACAGAGAAAAGATGACAACGATGCCTGATATTGGACTTTTTGTTTATTCTAATAAATAGAGGATTAAGATAGATTTGACTTTTTAACCTGTCTATGTCTTTATATTTAAAGTGAGTTTCTTGGGGCCGGCCCCATGGCCAAGTGGTTAAGTTCGCGTGCTCTGCTTTGGCAGCCCAGGGTTTCGCTGGTTCAGATCCTGGGCGTGAACATGGCACCACCCATCAGGCCATGCTGAGGCGGGGTCCAACATGCCACAACTAGAAGGACCCACAACTAAAATATACAGCTATGCACTAGGGGGATTTGGGGAGAAAAAGCAGGAAAAAAAAAAAAGATTGGCAACAGTTGTTAGCTCAGGTGCTAATCCTAAATAAAAACACAGATAAAATAGGTAAAGTGAGTTTCTGGAAGACAGTACATTCTTGGGTAATTTTTATTCCAATCTTTTCATTTTATTCAAATGCCAATTTTTGTCATTTAATTGGTGTGTTTAGACCATTTGGCTTACCATTTATATCTCATTTTCAAAAAATGTTAGTACTTAGCCTACAGTTTAAAATGTACATCTTTAATTCATCCCAGTCCACCCTCAAATAATATTCTAATACTTCATATATTGTGCAAGGACCTTACAGCAGTATATTTCCAATTATATCCTTCCATCCTTTGTTTTATGGTTATCATACGTTATACTTTTACAGACGCTATAAAAACAAAATACATTGATACAACTGATTTTTGTTTTACATAATCAATTATCTTTTAGAGCATTCAAAAATAAAGAAAAGAAATAATTTTATATTTACTTTCATTTATGCCAGAATCCTTTATTTCTTTGTGCAGCTCTAGATACAGAACAGTATATTTCTTTCTAAAGCTGAAGAAAACATTTTCTTAAAAATGTATAAGGAAAATCATTTACACTATATAAGCGACTGTCCCCCAAGGTCCATAGAAGACAAGATATCGAAGTTTCTGCTTTTCAATAAATATGTATATTTAATGGTTTAATGCACAGTTGACCATTTTTCTTCTTTGGGAGAACTCTTTCTTATTTTTGCACTTGTCGTGACATTTATATTGAAGTATTTATGTAAAGTTCAAACTTGAAGACTCTTTTGGATTGTATGTCATCATTACTGTCACTAGCTGAATGTAAAAATGATTTGAAACGTGTGTTTTGACTGTATTGATTAGATCTTCATTTGTGGCCTAGTTACATGTTGGTACCAAATTCCATAAAAATAGCCTATGTATTTAAAAGTCAGTTAAACAGGGCAGAAGCATTTTAAGAGTCCTGAAATCTACTGTTGGACATTTAACAGCTGAGATATTTCAACAATATTTCCAAGTTTATGACACTTAATTTTTGAACAGCTACCAAAAAGTACATGAGAAAAATGCAATGGTACTTCTAAAGGAGACCCAAAAGTATACTATAAGCGGCCTCTGTGTTCCTCAGTTCTCTGGCAGATGGCAGATTCATTTTTTGGGAATATATTTGAGATAGAAAGTAAATAGCTCCTTACAGACCTTACTTGTAGTGGAACAGTCTTTGCAAATATATAATTCACATTCTTTTACATTTTATGTTACATCCATGTCCTGAGCTAACGGCTCTATAGCTGCCCAGATTTAAGTGAATTTTTGTTTGTTTCTCCTTTGGGGCATATGACTCAATGAGGCCAAAGTCATGCATACAATTCTCAGAGGGTCCATGTTCCAAGTTTTACTGCCTGAGCCCGGTCACCAGTCTTATCTAGTCGCTATTTCTAAAAATGTCTTAGTAAGTTTAGGCTGCCATAACAGACTACCATAGACTGGGCGCCTTACAAATAATAGAAATTTATTTCCCGCAGTTCTAGAGGTGGGAAGTGTAAGATCAGGGTGCCAGCATTGTGGGGTTCTGGTGAGAGAGAGCCCTCTCTGGGATGCAGACGGCGGCCTTCTCACTGTGTCCTCACACAGCAGAGAGCAGAGAGATGAAGCAAGCTCTCTCGTGAGTCGTACGAGGGCACTGATCCCAGTCATGAGAGTTCTACCCTCATGACTTCATCTCATTCTAATTACCTTCCAAAGGCCCCACCTCCCATTACTATCACATCAGGTGGCAGGGTTTCAAAATATGAATTTGGTGGGACATGAACATTCAGTCCATAACGAAAGAAAAACAACAGACTGAAAGCCTACAGATAGGAGCTCAGGAGGCAAGTCACTTGTTCCTGTGGATAAAGATCAGCAATGCCATAATGCTGCAACAAAAACAGCTATGACCTACATAAACAACTGGGCTCCCTGCTCACTCTGGCCCAGTGTATAGGGAAATTTCCAGTTGGTTTTTTCCATCCCACCTTGGGAGGGGGATACAGCACTTCTACCACGAGGCGTCCAAAAGTGAAGGCTTGCTCGTGTTCGAAGCTGCTGCATGGTAGGTAAGGAGCGGGCAGAGGAGAGTACCCAGCAGGATGTTGGGGCACTGGAAGTTAGTGGCAAGCAACTCTGTGTTTGATCTTTCACAGGCTGAAAGTGCCCTTCTTTCCTCATCTTTCCAAACCTAGCTTCTAGACTCTTTCCCCTGCCTTCCCCAGCCAGAGTCATATGTGGCTTCTGGGAGATAAAGCTTCCGTAGCTTCCTTCTTTGAGCTTTCTTTCTGCTCACAAAGTGGGTAACTCATGGCTATCATAGTGCTCTGAGGAAGAGAAATATTGTCCTCCCAGTACCAGTGAGAAGATGGAAGGGAAAGGGGGAAAAAACAGAAAGCATCAGATTAATTCCTGGAGGTATAAGCCTGCTGTGTTCATATGTGATACTCAGGATCATATTCTTAGACATGCACTATCTTATATATAGAACCTCATGCTTGGATTTTCATTTTCCCTCCTTGTGGCTTCCTCTACCTGTCTCTTTAACATACTTAAGTCTGTTGGTTCAAAAAAAAAAATCTTGACTTTGCATCCGTCTCAAGTTACTATTTTACCTTATTTCTTCCTTTTAGAGCCAAGTCTCTACACGAGTGGCCTTCAGTCTGGGGTACAGGTACCCCTGGAAGTGTGCCAAGACTTAAAAGGGACTGTAGTTGAAGGGTAGATGTGTAGGTCACACATAATAAATCCACTCCAACTTTCCTATCTTCCTAAACCTTTGGCTTCCCTCCTTTACATCATGCCAGGAAAGCTCTGGCATCTCAAACTCATTGTCACAGGCCGCCCATCAGTACAACTTTCGGTAAATCCATCAAGTAAGCTATTAGAGGCACCTACGGGTGCGTGAGCTAGCACATGAAATCTGGAATCTTTAGTAATTGCTCCAGTATCAATTCATTTGGCCCATTTCTATATTCTTCCCTCTTTAGTCTAACATCTTTACAATCCATTTCCATACATATTCCCCAGTTTCTGCTGATACATATTCACAAAATCTTGCAATTCTTTTCGTGTGTAATCTGTTACCTCCCGTAGTCGTTTTGATCCTCTGATTCATGATGAGATTTGACCATAGTTATGGGTCTAGTGAAAATGGAGGGTGATTGCGGTGGGTCTTGAGAATAAAGAACATCCACTTGCAAGGCTCATGCCTGAAGGAAGATTATCACAGGAAGGCTGGTAATCTCAGACATAAGAGGTAAAGTGACTTCCCCTGGTGAGGAAGGCTCAGAGTAAAGTGTCTCTCAGGGGTCTGAGATTCTCAGTTTCATCTGAGCTCAACTAGGTGTTTTCATCTCAAGTTTCAGGGTGCCATCATGTCCCAGTCAATGCCCTGACTTTCACATGAGATTCTTAGTGAGGCTGTGAATTCTACTGATATTATGATTCTACAACCTACACAATTAAGTTTTGTGTTTGATTTTCAACAACATCAGCCCTGTAGCTACAAGAAATGAGATTCTTTTAAGGATGTCATAGTTCTGTGATTTCAAGACCATAATTTTAACTAAGAGTTATAGGCCCTGAGATTGTCATTTTCTTTCTGTAAGCACTCCAGTACCCTCAGAAGAGTTTGTAATGGTCAAGTACAGAAGCTGCGTGGGCTCCCACAACGCTTATTTAATTGACATTTAATTAACCATTGATGATAACCTAATTGCAATGTTGCTGCATTCCATGGGTTACTAGCATCTTATTTCCCATTGACAAGAAGCTCAACATGTCACCCAATTCCCAAAATCCATCTTTGCAGGTCTCTGTCCTGGGACCGCTCCAGATATGAATTCTATAGCAGTCAAAGTCCAGTCAGGAGACAGAAATCACATCAGTAATTAGAACAGGAGAGATTTAAAACAAAGAATAGTTAACTTATAAAAGGAAGTTACCTACTAAAAAAGATAAAAGAGAACTCTAAAATATCCATAAGTAGCAAGTGCAAAAAAGAAGATGCTTCTTGTAGACTAAGGAAGAGTGAACAATGCAGGAACAAGGGACTTAGCAAAGCAGATCAGACCTCTTCAGAGAGGGCATGGCTGCCACAGAAATACACAGCCTGCCCATGTGAATGAGCTTCCCAAGGGTCTGGGCTAGAGCTGGTCTGTAGAAGTGGCTCACCATTGCCAGAATGGATGGGTAGAGAAGAGCTGGTCAATAGAAACAGGACACAGACGGGTAGATTTGGAGCTTAAAGACAATAAAGTGATAACTGGCACTTTTAAAGATAAACATATTCATATATTTATTCCACTTTCACGGTTTGCTACAAAATAAGCTATAAAAATTACCTTTTGATATCGCATTGTCTTAACATTCAAAATTTCAGACTGACCAGCACAAATGACAAAACAATCCCATATTACGGTTCTATGCAAGAGTGATCATCCACCAGCATCTGGTAATTAATATATTTCCTTGTTATTCTTTTTCTTTAAAAAACCGAGGGTTAGATCATGAAAACTGAGACCTAGACAGAAGATGTGTCTACCTTAAAGGGAAAGAAGATTTTATATCCAAAATAAGCATGGGGAAATAGTGTTTAATAATCAGTATTGTAGCGGTTTAAAAATATGCCCTTCAATTATTTGACACTCCTCCCTTCAAAAGATGGAGCCTAATTCCCCTTTCCTCCAGTGCAGGCTGGACTTGATCTTTTGTGCGTGTGTGTGAGGAAGATTGCCCCTGAGCTAACATCTGTTGCCCATCTTCCTCTTTTTGCTTGAGGAAGAGTGTCCCTGAGCTAACATCTGTGCCAGTCTTCCTCTACTTTGTATGTGGGTCACCACCATAGCATGGCTTGATGAGTGGTGTAGGTCAACGGGGAGGATCAGAACCTGCAAACCCCAGGCTGCCAAAGTGGAGTGTGCCAAACTTAACCAGCACCCCACTGAGCTGGCCCTTGGCCTCAATCTTTTTTAAAACTAGAATATGACAGAAGTGATAGTGCAGGACTTCCCACACAAAGTTACAGAAGGCATTGTCACTTCCATCTTGCTCTTTGGCTCATTTGCTCTGAGGGAGTGACTGTCAGGAGGACATTCACCTGTGGAAAGTTCTCCATGAGAAGAACGGAAGCTCCCAGCCAACAAGCAGCACCTGCTTGCCAACCATGAGGGTGGATCACCTTGGCAGTGGATCCTCCAGCCCCCAAGAAGCCTTCAGATGGCTGCAGCCCCTGATATAATCTTCACTGCAACCTCATGAGAGACCCTGAGCTAGAACCTTTCTGAGTTCCTGACCCACAGAAACTGTGATGATAATAAATATTTATTGTTATTTTAAGCCACTAAATTTTGGCATAATTTGTTATACCGCAATAGATAACTAATAGAAGTAAATACTGTGGAACCATGAGGACATCTTACTCTGTGAGAGTCAGCTTACTGTGCAGGTGTGAGAATCGATCCCATAATCAACATGTTACCCAAAGTATGAAACATAAATGTGACTGAAACACACTCATAGACACAGTCTTCCTCCTGTTTGAAATTATTCATGGTATTATTTTATTGTGCTTTGTTATGTGTAGTTTAAACATTTATTTACATAGTAAGAGGAGAAGTCATTCCATTCTAAACTGAACTACGTTACAGCTTCATGAACGTTCAGGCAAACTGCTTTTCTGGTGATTGAAAAGACACTTTTCTTTCATATCAGTTTTCATTTCCTATTTGGAGATGTTCTTAAGTGTGGGATAAGGTAAAAACTGCAGGAGTGAGGATGTGAGGTAAACGCTCAGTTCTTTCTATTTGCTCCCCCTCTCCAAGTTGGCATTCTGCATTTAAGGAGGCTTATTACTTCTCAGTCTTAAGCCTTGAGTGTCAATCTGGGACTGAGTTTGTTGATGTGCAGTGGAAGAGGAGTTGCCGTCTCTGGAGGAGAGAAGGAAAGAAGGGAAGAAGGTGGTACCTGTTCCTTTGGAGGAAGGAGGATCAGAGTTTGCCTACAGGGCTGTCTGGAGACGGGGTGGCTCTAACCTAATGGCCCAGGGTCATCCGCTGCCTGGACACTGACTCTTTTCTTTTCCAAAGGTCCTGAATGTCACCAGCCCAGGGGTCCCCATCTGGCTCACTGTGGCTCCACTATTTTTTGACAGGTTTTTCTTCCTCTCCTGATTTTATCCGAGGTCAAAAATACGTGGCACAGACCCTATTGACCCTTAGCTACTTGGATGCAAGTCTCTATACTATCTCCTGACTCTGCTGGTCGTTGTAAATAAATATGTACATACACTCTTTTAATATACAAACTTGATCTGTATTCCCAAATTTTAAAAATTCATTTTTAAGAGCAGAACTAGGTAAGCTTGTGCTGAAAGTCCCAGCTGAGACTGACACATATGTAGGAAGGATTAGGACTGGAGTTAACCAGTTATTCTGAACCCAGAATATGGCGCTTGCACGCGAGTGTGTGAGTGATGGGCATGGTGTATGGGATGAGCCAGAGAAGATGTTCTGAAGAGTTCGAGCCCAGGGTGATGAGCAACGAGAAAGTGTCTGGCTAGACCTGATTCACTTCTATTCACTGAAAAATTGGTCAACAACAGAGAAGAGTGTCAGTGTGTTAGAGAACATGGAAGAAGGCAGCCTCTTCTGAGTCTGTAGCCACTGCTCCCAGAGTCTTCACCCCCATCAACAATCTCTCTGGTTCTCTTTATGCCTAGCCTCAAGTGGACAGCAATTTCAATTACACCCAGAAGAGTTCAGAATGGGGAACTGCCCTTCAGAATACCCAAGAAAGGGAATCCAAAGGCTGGAGCTCTGATGCTGAGGTGGTATATAGATCTGTGGTTCTTGTTTCCAGGAACCAGTTACCAGTTGCTACGCATTTTCTAGCTTCTCTGGGCCACAGAAGGGGTTATTTGCCTATAAACACCTTAGAGATGACCAGACTGCCTTCAAATTTGTGAAGAGCTCAGTCTACATCTCGCAACCATAAGAAACAGCTATGCCTGCACATTGCCAGTGGTCTTTCTTTCTACTCTTAGCTATGTTCTCCTTGGGAAACAACAGAAAAGATCTCATTGCTTATTGGGAAAAATTTATCTCCTATCTCCAGTTCCTGTGGTCATAGCAACTTTGTCATCTCCTCCTTACCAACAGCTGCTTCATTTCCCATCACCAATAAGGCCTGTTACCTTTGGGCTGCAGCCCTTTGGCTGCTGTCACCATTGGATTCACCATGAGAAGAAGCCATGTCACCACCCATCACCTGGGCCACCACTGTCTGTGCCACTGGGTCTACTGTGATTACATCTACCACCATCTCCTCAGTCGCCATTGCTTCAGCTGCCATCTTCTCTGCCACCATCCCCTGAGCAGCAGTCACAGCTCCACCATAGTTTGGCCCGTCATCTGCCTGCACTGTCACCTCCACAGTCTTTGCTGTCTGTTGCCTGTTTTTTTCCTCAATAACAGAAAAGTAGAATGACCTCTATGTCCCTTTTCCAAGATAAAGATGAGGCTATTCAAGTTTGAGGATTTTTCTTGCACTAGTTGATTACATCTCTGCATAGGGAATGGATTATTTATTAAAAGTAAAGTGCATACTGAAAACTCTTAGATCACAAACAAGGAAGCTTGGAATAATAATAATTTTGATGAAATGGATCTATACGTCAAAGTCACATTATCTATTAGATTCTTCTGGAGCATTGGCTCTTTTCAGCTGACAAAATCTAAAGCAGCCTGTGCAAAGGGCGGAGGGGTGGATCTGCCAACACTGGGACTGCCATAGACTCAGTCTCAGTAAATGCTGTTTCTTTACTAAACCCCTTCAAAGGGTGAGGGAGGCTGAGCAATGCCCCTGGACCCAGGCTTCGGTCATAGCTAAAATGAAAAATATTTTGCTTTAAATTTTAAATACTTAATCAATGAAGAATAATTTCTAAAGCTCTGCTGGAAAAAAAAAAAAGAGAGAGAGAGAAATAGCTGATTGGAAGCTCTTCACGCAAGGGAAGGACTTGTCAATGGATGGGTCTCAAAACAGATTACTCTAGTAGGGGTGCCACTGTTTCATTGGGCATCCTCCTCCATATGTCAGCATATAAAAGTTCTTGTTTTGGGCTGGGCAGTTTCACAAGGAAAAAACTCCTCCAATCTCTGGTCTAAAAGGTATAATACAAGCCTGCCTCTCAGAACTCTGGGAGATCTCACTAATTATTAATAAGGTTTTAACACTCCCCCAAACCTGCCCTTTTTGGTGTGGTGGTGGCTCACCCTCGCTTTCAGCTAAGCCTACTGTTCCAGAGTTCAAAGTCTCTCTAGATCAGTTTCTCCAGAGGGTGAACTTTGCTCCAGTTTTCTACAGAGGTGAGAAAGGGGCCATAGAGCAGGGGAGGAGATCCAGGTGTACTAACTGCTCCTTTCAATCAACCTTCTTGTTTTCAGCTCATCCCTATACCCCTGCCTTCAAAGGTTGCTGAAGACTACATATCTGAATCTTTCTAGAACTCAAGGGCAGAAACTATTTTGCTTCTTATTACCTTCTTCCTGTAGGCACTTAGGTGATTTTAGTGAGTTTTGAGGAGAAAAGAGAGAAGTCTTTTCTTTTGTTCCATCACATCTAGCCAAAATCCCTCTTATCTTTTTCTATACTTCACTTTTTAAAATTTCATCTCTAGTCTATCAAATATTTATTTTGATGTGTGGAGGGAGATGAGGATGTAAGTTGAATTTAGCTCTGTACCAGAGCTAGCCAAAGATCCATCATTTATTGAACATCTTTTCCTTCCCTCCTGTTTGTAACACACGAGGGAGTAGAGTATATTTTGCCTTCAGAAATCATAAATGGTATCACAGAATTTATATTATTTTCTTTGGGTCTTAAATGATCAGGTAAGTAGAGATGTGTGGAAGAAAGTTATTGAGGCATAGGAAATGACGTGTGGGACTGCGTGGAGATATGAAAATAGATGGGAAGTGAAAAATGAGGCTGATAAAAATTGGGCTAAATATTAAAGGGAATTTTATGCCAAATAAAAAAATTGAACTATGTGCATAGGACCACCACATCATACTATGACAAGCTAAGCCTAACATTTTAAGAGATACACACAAATCATCTCATTGCCAACTGATTAAGTGGCCTCATGGTGGTCCCCTTTTCATATACTTGCCAGGTAATTTCTTCGGCTTTTACTCTCCCAAGCACATTTTTTTAATAATCTCATCAATACCTTATGCCCCTGTGGTTTTTACTTCTTTTTGAATCTGAATAATTCACCACTGAAGAGTTACTCATCTCACACATGCTAAATAAGCTCTTCATACATCCGTGGGTAACTGGGCAACCACAAGGTGCACAAAGGAGACTGAAGAGAGCTTGGTAGAAACATAAGCCAAGGGACACTTGACAGCTGGCTAAGCTTCAAATGTCGTACTCAAGCACCACACAAATGGATCAGAAGGGTGTGGGGGCCGTATAGGCTTGGGGAGTTTGAAAACAACCTCTGCCCAAATCACTGGTTGACTGTTAGGCTATGCAGACACAAAGCTAAACCTTAGGAATTTACTCTGAAAGAAATAAAAATTACAACTAAAATCTCAGCAGACATATCAGCAGCCATGTACTGTGGGGAAGACAAATTGTGCAGTTCAAGAACAGGAAAGCTACTTTAAAAAAAACCCTCAAAATTCATAGTTGCGAGGCCAGCCCCATGTCCAAGTGGTTAAGTTTGCATGCTCCGCTTCAGCGGCCAAGGGTTTTGCCATTTGGGATCCTGGGCGTGGACATGGCAGTACTCAGGCCACGCTGAGACAGGGTCCCACATGCCACAACTAGAAGGACCCACAACTAAAATATACAACTATGTACTGGGGGGATTTGGGGAGAAAAAGCAGGAAAAAAAAAAAAGAAGATTGGCAACAGTTGTTAGTTCAGGTGCCAATCTTTAAAAAGAAAAAAATTCATAGTTGCTACAACATGTTAGCTAAAATGTCCGGTTTTCTACAAAAAAAATTGTGAGATATTAGAAAAATAGGAAAGTATGACTCACAATTGGGGAAAAATGTAATTGGTAGAAACTGACTTTTAGTGAGCCTAGATGTTTGATTTATCAGAAAAAGACTTCAAAGCAGTCGTTTTAAGTAAGTTGAAATAAGTAAAGGAAAATATTATAACAATGACTCAATAAATTGAGGGTGTCAATGGAGAAACAGAAACTACAAAAAAAGGAGATTTTAGAGTTGAAATATATCACACTGAAATTTTTAGAAAATCGCTAGACACACTCAATGGCAGATTTCAGGTGTCAGAAGGAGGCATCAGTGAACCTGAAATAGAGCAGTAAAAATGGTCCAATCTGAATAACAGAGTGAAAAAAAGACTGAGGGAAAATGAACAGAATCTCAAAGACCTCTGAGACAGCAAACATACAGTAGGAATCCCAGAAAGAGAGAGGAGATAGAAAGTGGCAGAAAAACATATTCAAAGAAATAACAGACAAAAACTTCTCAAAATGATGAAAAACATAAATCTACAGAACCAAGAAATTTAAATAATCCTAAGTGAGATAAACACAAAGATATACACACCTAGACAAAGAAAAATTCTTGAAAGAAGGAAGAATAAACACATAAGATTTTCTCTTTGTCTTTGTCTAGGTCTGAATACCTTTGTGATACACTTTAGATTCAAAGATTCAAATAGGTTGAAAGTAAAAGGATGGAAAAAGATACATAATGCAAACAGAAACTATTTGGTAAGTGGACTGGATATAACAGTCTAAACAGACTTTCAGAAAAACATCTTTCAAGACCAAGAGAGACATTTCATAATGATAAAAAGGGTCAACACACCAGGAAGATTTAACAACTGTAAATGGATAACACCTAAAAACAGCCCAAAAATACACAAAGCAAAAACTGATGGAATTGAAAGGAGAAAGTGACAATTCAACAGTCACACTTGGAGATTTCAGTACTCCTCTCATACTAATTGATAGAACAACTAGACAGAAAATCAGTAAATATATAGAAGACATGAACAGAACCACCAGCCAACTTGGTCTTATTGACATATGTTAATACTCTACCCTCGAAATGCAGAATACATGTTTTCAAACACACGTGGAACATTCTCTAGGAGAGACCATATGCTAGGATATAAGACAAATCTCAATAAATTGAAAATGATTGAAATCACACAAACTATGTTCTCTGACCTCAGTGGAATCAAATTATAAATTAGCAAGACAAACATATTTGGAGAATCTCTAATACTTGGAAATTAAGCAATGTACTTTAAAATAATCGAGTCAAAGAAGAAATCATGAATAAAATTAGATTATATATCGAATCAAATAAATATGAAAATACAGTATGTCAAAATTCATGGGATACAGCTAGGCAGAGCTTAGAGGGAGATTTATAGCTTTACATGCTTCTATTAAAAAGATCTAAAATCTATAATGTAAGTTTTCACATTGAGAAGCTAGAAAAAGGAAAGCAAATCAAACCTATAGTAAACAGAAGGTAGGAAATAAATAATAAAGATCAGAGCATAAATAAATAAAATAAAATAAAGAAACAATAGAAAAAAATCAATAAAACCAAAACTAGGTTATTTGATGAGATCAACAAAATTCATAAACTTTCAGTTAGACTGACCACAAAAAAAAAAGGGAAGGCACAAATTACCTAAATCAGGAATGAGAAAGGCCTGACAGAAATTAAAAGGAATATTATAAACAACTTCATGCCTAGAAAAGTATCTCAAGAAGAAATAGAAAATTTAAAGAGATCTATATCAAGCAAAGAAATGGAATTTTAGTTAAGAACTTTCCCACAAAGAAAATCCCAGACCCAGAAATCTCCACTGTTCAATTCTATCAAACGTTACAGCAGAAATATTATCAGTCCTCCAGGACTCAGAAAGTACAGGAGGAGGGAACATTTCCTCAAATCATTTTATGAAGCCAGCATTATCCTGATTCTAAAGCTACATCATAAGAAAACTACAGACAAATATCCCTCATAAACATAGACGCAAAAACCCATAATAGAATATTAGCAAACAGAATCCAGCGACATCTAGAAAAGATTATGCATCACAACCAAGTAGAGTTTATCCCAGGAAAGGAAAATTGCTTTAAAATTTGAAAATCAATCAATGAAACACATTATGTTAATAGAATAAAGGACAAAATCCATGTAACCATTTCAATAAACACAGAAAAAGCAATTGACAAAATCCAACACCCTTTCACAATAAAAACTACAACAAATTAGGACTAGAAGAGAACCTCCTTAATTTGACGAATGGTATTTATAAAATACCTACAGCTGACATGATACTTATTAGCGAAACACTGAATGCTTTCCCCCTAAAATCCATATGTTTATTAAAATGGAGGAGAAAGAAAAGCTGGAAATAAAAAGAAGTATTTTTAAATGAATTTAATATAATTCCTTGAAATAGTGGTGGATAAGGTCATTTGAGAGAGAGAAACAGCTATAACCTTTGTAACCCAAAGTTCTTTGTTGACACTGGGAAAGAGAGCATGGTAGACATGGAGGGCGGAGTGATGGGTAAAAGACTCAAAGAAATCTTCATATGCACATATGTCCTTTTCCACGTGGAAGCCGGACTCTGTGTATGTTTGCATGTTTACAGTGGCTGTTATAATGAGAAATTATACCAATTCTGTGCTGATACGTGTCTATCTTCCCCTACATTTTGGTTGATGTATTTGTACTGGAACATACTCAGCACCGTTATTGACACTACTGCATCAGAACCTAATCATTCTAAGCAAGTGAAACTTCTCATCTGAGTTTTGGCTTAGTTCTTCTTTGGATGAAGGATGTTTTTGGGTTTGCTTTGGAAGAGAGTAAGACCACCTGGTATATCCCATGAGAGGGTTAGTGGATCCTGCATAACAGGTATTCTTGGAATCTCTTACATCATTTTAATTAGGGTCCTGCAGGATTAAATAGCCCAGCGATTTACATGCCTAGACTAACCAGCAGACCAGCCCAACGCCATGTTAGATCGAATCTGAGTTCATAGTGAGCTTGGAGAATGGGAGAATTAGTCATAAACAGAAATAATGTGGTGAGTACTTTTCTAGAGAGGTGAATACTAGTGCAAATACAAAATGCGGCGGAAGTATTGAGGGGTTCCTGTACCCTACAACAGAAACACAGTTGTTCAACACGTCAAGTAAGTATCCTCTCTCACAGTCCATCCTGTTCATCTGTCTAACTCAACTATCACTGAAGGGAGCATTGGAATTACCCTTAACTAGTCTCTAAATTTTAGATCCAGTACCACTGTTAAAACCGCTACACCAATCATTGCTTTCTAAAATAGTGTCTATTCAAGAGACCTGGACAGTGGTAATAATGGTGGCCAGTATTTACTGAGTACTTAAAATGTACTAGGCCTTGTTCTATGTGCTGTACTGGTATAACTGTCACAATAGCCATAGAGGTAGTTACTATTATTTCTCCCCATATTCCAGATGAGGAAACTAAGTCACGATGTGGATAACTAATTTGTCAATAGTTAACCAGCTAGTAAGCAGCACAGCTAGCATTCCAATCCCACTGCCCACCTCTAGACCCTATGTACTTGACCTCCATGCAATCCAGCCTCTAGAAGCTCAGTAGTTTGGTGTAAAAACTATAGCCAGGGCTTCAGAATTCCTTGTGCAGGGGTTTTAATGCTTTGTAGGAAAGAAGGCTGGAGTTGGGAAACCTAGAAACTGTGGTATAACATCTCTCCTCTTTCCTTGACGGTGAGCAGAACCGTGTATATGGGTGTTTGTTTTTAATGGTGCAGCTAAAGCAGTCAGATCTAGTAAGCAGGCTCCAATGAAGTGGGGAGGTCCCTGGGTGATGAGTTATCTCAGAGAATCTGGTGAAAATTGGTGGAAATGGCAACTGAATTGTAAAGTGTTTGGGTTCAAAATATGTTGTTGTTCTCTCTCTACTCGGCTGCTGAGCTGAGAACAGGAGGCCCTCCTCAAATAGGAAATTGGATTGTCCAAAGAGGATGCATGTTTTCAGACAGAAATAGAGAAGGTGTCTGCTCCTCATCATTTGAGGGAAACAGGCTCTAGGGGATAGTGACCACCCAAGATACATGAGACAAGCCCACATGTTGGCTTAGAGTAAAATGAAGAAACTGTGTTATGTTACACCCAAAGGGTAAGCCCAGCCCTAACAACCCACTTGACACAAACCAACCAAGCAGAAAGGAAGAGCAAAAGTAGGATTTGCAAGGGCTGGAGGCATGAAGACGAACTGGAGCGCCTGTGCTGAATACAGATGCCTGAAGATCAGGGGCAGGATCCTTGCAGATCAGAGAGGGAAATGCTTTTTCTACTTAGAAAGACAGAGAAACAAAGCTGGGCCAAAAGAGTCAGGGAGCTGTGTGAAGGAAAATCAGTTGAGCCCAACCTGGAACTGACCATCAGAGAGCTGATCTCAGAGAACAGACATGGGAGCAAGTTCCAGAAGGAACCAAAAAATCCTTCCTGAGATTCCATCTGAGATCATTTGTCCAAAGTGACATTGTGCCAGAAATCCGAGGAGCTTAGTCTGGCTTCCGCCTTATCGGGCCAGACAGCGTGGAAGCCAGGAAAAAGAACTGGAGCTGCTGTAGCTGGACCTTGGTGAGATTAGGATAAAAAATCTGAGTTTTATAAACCTATCCATTTCTCGGCTCTCATATTTGCTTTCCTTTCCGTTGGTTTAGTTTTGTTTTGTTTTAAGTTCCAACCAAGTCCCAGCTGAACCAAGAGGAAAACTGATTTCCCACACCTAAATCAGGATAAATAATGGAAGTCTTCCAGAGGCAGATACGGTGGTGGTAGAGCCAGGGGATCCGAGGCAGAGAGAAAAGCAAGGACGGAGGATGGGGAAAAGTTCTGAACAGTAGGGCAAACTAATGTTTTCCTTCCTAGGGGTCCTTACCTTATGTTTGTGCTTTTCCTCAAAGTTTGTGCTTGCACAGTGGCCTTGGGCGTGGGGTGAAAGAGACTTTGTGACTTCCCGTTGTCAGAGCAGGAGGAACAAATAAACGATCATCTCCAGGGAATTGTGGAATGTTTATTATCCTAAAGAAAAGCATTTGTGGGGCCAGCCCGCTGGCGTAGTGCTTGAGTTCATTCTCTCTGCTTTAGCAGCCCGGGGCTTGCATGTTCAGATCCCAGGTGCAGACCCATACACTGCTCATCAAGCCATGCTATGGCAGCATCCCACATACAAAATAGAGGGAGATTAGTACAGATGTGAGCCCAGGGAGAATCATCCTCAAGCAAAAAAAGAGGAAGATTGGTAACAGATATTTGCTCAGGGCTGATCTTCCCCACCAAAAAAGGGAAGAAAAGCATTTGTCTTCTCTCACAGGGAAATCCCATCATCTTATCTTAGAATTGCCCTGAAATAAGCAGTCTTCAATGCCTTTATTTATTTTTTTCCAGCTTTATGGAGATATAACTGACATGACATTGGGTAAGTTTAAGGTATACGATGTGATAATTTGATATGCATACATATTGAAAAATGATTACCACAATAAGATTAGTGTCTTTAATTTAAGGGAAAACCAGAGCACAGGAAGGTTTGGTGACCTGTCTGTGGGCACCCATCCAGGGGCAGTGGCTAAGTTCAAAAGCAACCTCTACAGCTGCTCAGGCCCTTAAATGACCATGAAACCAAACCCTCTTCTTACCTGATCTCAACCCTGGTTCCTCCCTGTCTTTTCCTCCTTTTCCTTTTCCAGAGGGCAGGATCCTGGAGGCTAGAGCCCTGAGTAGAGCATCTAGGCTCAACTCCAGAGATGATAAATGGAACTCATTGACAAATATTGCTGTGAACTCCTAGCTCAGTCCTTTGGTATCTGAGGGGAATTCTTTCCAGGACCCTGGTGGACATCAAGATCCGAGGTTGGTTAAGTCCCTTATATAAAATGGGGTAGTATTTGCATGTAACCTACACATCCTTCCATGTACTTTAAATCATCTCTAGATTACTTATAATACCTAATACAATAAAAATGCTATGTAAATAGTTGTTATACTGTATTATTTAGGGAATAATGGCAAGAAAAATAAAGTCTGTACATGTCAGTACAGATGCAACCATCACAGGCCTTTCCATCCACAGCTGGTTGAATCCAAGGATGTGGAACCTGTGGATACCAAGGGTGGATGGTATGTTTAAGAGCTTGGAAAAAGCTAGAAAAGGTCAATGTGACCCAGCTTAACTTCCAGGTCGCTGTGTCTTGCTGACAGAGTACCTAGATATCCTTTTGGGGCACACAGCTGCTTTCACAACTCTGAAACTGCCCAGACATTAAGGGACTTTTCAAAAGTCATTTCCTAGTTTTTAAAGAAATACATTTTCCTCCTTTGTGTTAAGATTTTATACATTGTCTTTCCTTAATCTCTTCTGGAGAATCTAAGCAAATAAAGTATGATTTTTAGTTTTTGTGACTAATACGTGAATAATTTACAATCCTACTTCTTGTCTTTCTCGTTTTTTTTTACTTTCTTTTTCTTTTCTTTTATCTTTTTGAGGAAGATTAGTCCTGAGCTAACATCCAGAGTCAATCCTCCTCTTTTTGCCGAGGAAGATTGGCCCTGAACTACCATCTGTGCCCATGTTCCTCTACTTTATATGTGGGACACCTGCCACAGCATGGCTTGATAAGCAGGACATAGGTCCGCACCCAGGATCCAAACTGGTAAACCCTGGGCCACCAAAGCATGAGTGCACAAACTTAACTGCTGTGCCAGGGGGCCAGCCCCTTTACTTTCTATTTTTGATGCTCACTTTTCTTTTTTTTTTTTTTAAAGTTTGGTACCTGAGCTAACAACTGCTGTCAATCTTCTTTTTTTCCCCCTGCTTTTTCTCCCCCAACCCCCCAGTATGCAGTTGTATATTTTTAGTTGTGGGTCCTCCTAGTTGTGGCATGTGGGACAGCGCCTCAAAGTGACCTGATGAGCGGTGCCATGCCTGCGCCCAGGATGCGAACCGGTGAAACCCTAGGCCACCTAAGCGGAGCGCGTGAACTTAACCGCTCGGCCACGGGGCCAGCCCCCTGATGCTCACTTTTCAAAACAGCTTTCCAAAGTGAATTTAGAAACTGAATGTCTTTGTCTTCCTATTTTCATTGTTCTCCTTTGTAGTCTAGTCTATAATATACTCACACACCAAACCAAAAGAAAACACACTTATAAGTTTATACAAGATACATTGTGAGCTGATGTTATCATTGCTTTATAAACCTACACTTACAGATTTGACATAACGTAATTGAACAGGTTTAGAGTCTAATTGACAAAATAATTCCTATCGCTAATCACAGAACCGGAGGATTTTGTGATTAAAATGCAAAAAGAAATTTCAGCAAAAGAACTTTATGACCATGGTCGTATAGAAGTTAAACAGTAGAGAGAAGACCAAAGGACACGGTGAAAACTTCATCTCTGGAAGATCAAAGCTGGCATAGGAATTCTAGGAGAATTTATTCTGGAGGAAATCAGGTTCCTTTTTGCTTTAAGGTTATGTAATTTTATAACACTATCACTAACTCTGTGTGCTGGAGTTTATGTTTTACTAAATACGACTTCCTTTAAAAAATAGAAAACTCTTATTTTAGTGAAATCTAAAATGATTCATTGTCAAATCAAAGAACGAAAAAGATGTCTCTCCCAAAGAAATGTGTAGCTGATTTTACAATTTTTCCTAAGGCAATATGGTTTTACACATTTCCTCTATGTACAAGTAACAGAAACTTACCAATTACATGTGAACCTTGAAAATTTTATCAAATATATGTTTGTTAAACAAAGGAATTGTTGTTTTAGACAAGTAGAAAGAGATTTTTAAGACACAGACTTGATAAATGGCAGAAGCCCACGTAACTGCTGAGGACCAGTCTGACAGGAATTGGCAATGATAACAAACAGAACAATGAAAGTCCATTATCTTAGAGTTCACAGAAGAATGGCTTGGCACTTAGCCAGATGTATAATCAGTCTATTTTAGTGTTTATCACACAAACCAATGGATTTTTCCAAATAATAGTAAATTAGGTGTGGCTCTTCTCTTTCTTTTTTTAAAAGAGGATTTCCTGACAATCTGTCTAGAAGTTATGATAATATCTTTGTATGTTTTCATAAAATGGTACGTTATGCACCTATGATAAGAAACAATGGGTCTTTGATATCAGCTTTTTGATTCTGGGTATTTGGGGAATTTTATTTTCAATGGTTCTCTTTTGACTTTGTTAGTCTGCATCAAGGCTGACTTCGCCTTAGTCCAAATCCCTCAAAATATGTACTCAGTGGTGCCCCATTACATAAATAAGAAGAGCCATGTCGCCCATTCAGCAACCTGGCCTCCACTCATTCAAAGAAGAGTACAGAGCAGAGAAAACTGCTTCTCAAACATCACCTACAACGTATGTATGACTCGAGGGTCACACATCTGAAACCACATATCTGTATTTTTTAGCACATTGCAGTAATTGCTGCTATCTTCCCTCATTGTCACAATATATCGAAATTAAAATTTTTAATTGTTGGTTGTGAAAATTTGAGGTTGGTCTTCAACTTCGAATCACTTAAGGTTCTGTTTATTATTGAAGTTGCCATAAAGAAGTCAAAAATTTTGTTTTTATGCCACAACTAGAAGGACCCACAACTAAAAATACACAGCTATGAACCGGGGGGCTTTGGGAGAAAAGGGGAAAATAAAATCTTTAAAAAAAAAATTTTGTTTTTAATATTAATGAGAAAATTCTTCATTTTTATTAACTGGAGGCACTATAAATCTCTTGACAAATTTACAAAGGAAATTAAAACATGAGTTACTCTTGTAAGTATTTGGTGCAAATTTTAAAATTATATTACAGGAATTGGCTCAAACTTCAAGTAATGCTCAAAATGTTTAAAAATCCGATATCTCTTAACAAAATACTCAGCAAAATATGAAGAGGAAGGAACCTCCTCAATCTCATAAAGGGCAACTGTGAAAAACCTACAGCTTCCATCATACTTAATGGTAAAGACTGACTGGTTTTCCCCCAACATTTAGAATGAGGCAAGGATGTCTATTCTTACTACTTCTATTCAAGATTGTACTGGAGGTCTTAGGCTGTGCAATAAAACAAGAAAAAGAAATAAAAGCCACACAGATTGGAAAGGAAGAGGCAGAGCTGTCTTTATTTGCAGGCAACATGATGACCCATAGAAAGCCCTATGGAATTACAAAAAAGCTACTAGAACTAATAATTGAGGGTAGTAATGTTCCAGGATACAAGTTTAATACATAAAAGTCAATTATATTTCTACATACTAGTGAACAACAATCTCAATTTGAAATTTTAAAAAGCACTGTCATTTATAATAGCATCAAAAATATATAACATTTAAAGACAAATTTGACCAAACATGTTAAGACCTACACGTTGAAAACTATAAAATATTGTTGAAAGACATTAGAGCAGTTTTAAATAAATGGAGACACGCAGGGCATTAATACATTAGAAGTCTCAATATTGCAAAAATATCAATTCTCAAATTGATCTGTAGATTCAGTGAAATCCCAAACAAAATTTTAGCATTCTTTTTTTTAATAATTCATACACTGATTCTAAAATTCATATGCAAATATAAAGTATCTGGAGTAGTCAAAAAATTTTGAAAACAAGAAATAAAGTTGATAGACATAGATTACATGGTTTCAAAATTACTACAAATCTACAGTAATCAAAGTTACGTGGTATTGGCATAAAATAGCCAACGGGAGAGTCCAGAAATAGATTCAATTCATTTTCTGCAAAGCTATCAAGACAATTCAATGAGGAACAGAAAATCTTTTCAATGAATAGTACTGGAAAAACACTCCCCAAAAATGAACTTCAAAACTTACTTCACGTAGTATGCAAAAATTAGCTTGAAATGTATTATAGACCTAAACGTAAAAATTAAAACTATGATAGTTATAGAAGAAAACATAGGTAGAAAATCCTTATGGTCTTTGGTGTGTTAAAGAGTTCTTAAATGTGACATAAAAAGCATGAAGTGAAAAAGAAAAAATGTAGTAAACTGGACTTCAGCAAAATAAAACTTTTCCTCTTTAGAAGATGCTGCTATGAAAACGAAACAGCAAGTCACAAACTGGGAGAAAATCTTTGCAAAATTTTCATCACACAAAGGACTTTATTTAGAACATAAAAATATCTGTCATAAACCAATCAGAAGACAACTCACTAAAAATTGGCAAAATAATTGAACAAACACTTTAGCAAAGAAGATATATGGATGACGAGCACTTGAAAAGCTCATCATGAGTCATTAGAGAAATGCAAATTAAAATCACAATGAGATATTACTACATACCCACTAGAATGGCTAAATGTAAAAAGACTGACAATATCAAGTGTTAGTGAGAATACAAAGCAACTGGAATTCTCATACACAGCTGTTGGAAATGGTACAATCATCGTAGGATGGTTGCAGTACAACCACTTTGAAAACCAGTTTGACAGTTTCTTTAAAAAGTTGTAGATATACCTACAATTTTACCCAACCATTCCACTCCTGGGTATTTACGTAAGAGAAATGAAAATATATTCCATACAAAGATTTATACATGAATATTCATGGCAGCTTTATCTGTAATGGCCAAAAACTGGAAACAACTAAATTGTCCGTCAACAATTGAGTGGATAAACAAATGATAATACATCCAGACAACAAAATACTATTCAATAATGAAAAGGAACAAATTATTGATACATGCAATGGCATAAATGAATCTCATAATTATTATCATAAGGTGAAAGGAGCATAACCAAAAACGCACATGCTGAATGATTCCATTTATATAAAACTTTAGGAAATGCAAACTCATCTATAGCATCAAAAATCAGATTCAGTGGTTGCCTGGGTTGGGAGAAGGGAGAAATGGATTATGAAAGGGCACAAAGAAACTTTTGGCAATGGTATAAGTATTCATTATCTGGATTGTGGTGATGCTAATGGATTTTGAGCATAAATATGTCAAAACATCAAATTTTATGCTTTAAATATGTGCAATTTATTGGATGGAAAGTATAGCTCAGTAAAGCTGGAAAAAAAATAGTGCTCTGTCAAACATTGCTATTTGTATTCTTCCCTCTTTGTTCATGAATTATATAATGTGAGCAATCCAAGTTTGCATGTGCTTGACCCAACATTTCAAAATTTTATACTTAAAAGTGTTTGATATAGTTATACAGTTAAGTTAGAGTTTAAGTGTCTAAATGTGGTTTAATAATATTTTATCATTAAAGGTTACTTTAGAAAATGTGAAAAATATTAAAAAATAATAAATATATTTCTGACCACTCAGGAATAACAGCTGCTATTTTCATTTTCACTCTTTTTCATGAATATATAAAACCAAAATTTTTAAACATTGGAATTATATTATGTGTGTTTTGTATCTTGATTTTTTTTTAAGATTGGCACCTGAGCTAACATCTGTTGCTTATCTTCCTTTCTTTTTCTTCCTTCTTCTTCTTCTCCCCAAAGCCCTCCAGTAGACAGTTGTATATTCTAGTGGTAGTTCCTTCTGGTTGTGCTATGTGGGACACTGCCTCAGCGTGGCCTGATAAGTGGTGCCAGATCCATGCTCAAGATCTGAACCAGAGAAACCCTGGACCACCAAAGTGGAGCGCAGGAATTTAACCACTTGGTCATAGGGCCAGCCCGTGTATCTTGATTTTAATTTAACATTACATTACAAGCATTTTTATACATAATCACATAATTTTCAAAAATGCAATTTTTCTGTTGTAGAATAAATATTACATGGTATGGAGTAATTTATTTAACTTGTTTGGGAACATTTAGGTTGTTCTCAACTTTGTACTAATATATATGATGCTGAATCAAGTATTTTTGCATGGATGTATGTTAAACCATGTCCTTATTTTTTAGTATAGATTCTTAAAGATGGATTAATGATTAGAGAGTATGCATATATTTAGGATTCCTGACACATGGTGCCAAACTTTTTTTCAGCAACAGTGTATTAACTTACATCCCATTGGAAATATATAAAAGTATATGAGAGAACCTATCTTACTATATTCTCCAAAGTATTGAATCTTATAGAGCTTTTAAATTTTAACACCATTTTTCCCCCTTACTATTTAAGAAAACAAGGAAATTCCGTGAAGGAAATTATTATTTTGATATGACATCCTCCTTAAAAGGTATGAGTCAGCTTTGCAGAAAAGTAAAAACTGAAGTATCACTTTTATGAGACGAGTAGTGTCACATTCATTAACTTTGCATTACACTGTAACTCACCTATTTCTTTGTTAATCCCACAATTTTCCTTTTGCTAATATACAAATTATCTGCCAAAAATAGTCTGTGATTCCGATACTCAAACAAGTAAAATTTTTGCGTTTTTTAAATTTTTTTTGAGGACGATCAGCCCTGAGCTAACTGCTGCCAATCCTCCTCTTTTTGTTGAGGAAGACTGGCCCTGAGCTAACATCCGTGCCCATCTTCCTCTACTTTATATGTGGGATGCCTACCACAGCATGGCTTTTGCCAAGCGGTGCCATGTTGGCACCTGGGATCTGAACCGGCAAACCCTGGGCTGCCAAAGTGGAACTGCGCACTTAACCGCTGAGCCACCAGGTCGGCCCCTTGTAAGATTTTTAAGGCATAGCTTGTGAAATGATAAATTCATTTTTCTTTTTTGCTTAATGTTTTATTATAGGTTTCCAGCAGAAATTGTCACCTGGTGAGAAGCAACAATTACTTAACTACGAATATCAGGTATACTTTTATAGACTATGGATAGTTAAAACTGTGAAGAGTCATTCTAGGATCCACAGTCCAGACTGATTTCCTGTTTCTTAACTGTGTTACATCAGGGACAAAACTAAGACACAGGTCAAGTGGTAGAGCCTTTTCATTTTTGTGCATTCTACAGAATATTGAGTCTTCTGGGTCTTTATTTGACTATTCATACCTTTACCCAAGTGTTTACTGATGCGTCCCTGCTAGTCTAGCACCAATGAATGGTCTAGCCTCAGACGGTTGTGATGCTGCTGGAGCCAGGCCCTCAAGAGAATTCAGGCAGGGCTAAGGTCTGTAGGTCCACTGTTAGATCAGCTTTCAGTGGGGTATTTGGAAAGAAAAGTGGTAAAGAAGCAGACAAAGTTATACTATTCGAGACCAAAGAGTAAATAAATATATTATGAATGAAGTCTACAGGAATCTGCTCAGAGAAATGATCTAAAATGTGATTTTAAAGTAAATAATGTACACATTCACTAGATATTGTAGTATGTTATAAAAATATGTTGAAACAATGAAGAGTAGTGTTGAAGGGACAGGTGCAAATATCTTACCCCTGTGACTTTCACGGTACTTGATGCTTTGCAGGTGCTTAATACATGTTTGCTGACTGAACAAATGGTTGTTATCTTGGAGTCCGGAAAAAAGATGGAAAATAAAACAAGAAAGGAGAGACCCCTTGGATTTGCGTGTTACTCCCAGAACAACCTTAGATGATTTCCTGTGTGAAGAATAAAGAGATGAGCAGTGAAGATGAGCAGTCTGAGTTTTCCTTAAAATTTTAATAAATCATATTTGAGCCTTCATCAACCCTCTTCCACTCCTCAGTATTTCTGTCCTTTCTCATATAGACTTATACGGGAGATTTGATAGAGGGAGAAGAAGGATGCCTTCCTTATCAAAGGAAGGAGGTCTCAGAGGCTCCAGCCCTGAGAGTAAATAAGAGATCAAGAAATTGGATTGTCTGGATCCAATTTTTACCAAAAGGATGGGCCAGAGAAAAAAAGGAACCTTAGAAAGTCTGACCTAGGTAGGTTTACATTCCAAGGAAAAATGAGTGAGTAGTGTAACTGCCAAGCTTTTAAAGCTGCTTGTAAGTTTGAAATTTCTCTATGATGTTATTTTAAACCCTCATATGCCTTTCTTCTTTTGAGAGCTGTAAAATTCTCAGAAGCACTCAGAATCATTTTCCGGCATAGAGACAAGGAAGGGAGAGAGAAAACAATGACATTGTTTTCAGGATCAAAGAGGGAAGAAAACTCGGGCTGGCAAATGAGGGGTGATGCCAGCAGAAATCTGGGATGAGACTGGGATCCTCTGGGAGAAAAGGATGAATAAAGGAGCAGCCTGGCTGGGAGACATGTCCTCAGGAGTTTACCTTAGCAGGAGAACCTTGCCTCCAAAGGCACTGCTAGTCTCTGGGTAGGCATAGATGAGTGTACACTACAGTGGAAAAGAAAAGATCACTAGTTTTTTCCATCAGATACTGACATGTTCTTTAAGATCACGAAGTTTTCTTTCCCAAAAATATCTTCTTATAATCCCACACTGATTTCACCACTTTCTCATTGTTAATGCCCTGCAGCAGAGCGGCATAAAAGCTCTGGGTGATTTCCTGAGCGCAAATCCTGGCCCCACCTATTACCAGATGTGTTAACATGTCCATTTGTTACCTCATATATAACATTAAGAGCAAAAAAAAAGAAAAAGAAAAGAATAGCACCTTCTATCTGGGTTTGTTGTGAGGATTCAGTGAAACAGCACCTGTAAAGCTCTTAGCAGACTACCTGGTCTTGCTCAATGCTCTTGTTGTTACTGATTCAGATGTACGAGCATCTCAGTATTGGGCATGGAGTCCCCAGGGGTTCACTGGCTTTGTCAGTAAGAAGTCAACTCAAATTAGAGCAGTGTGGCAGAGACTGCTGGATGGTTATTGCATCAGCCATCTCTTAGGTACCACTTGAGAGCTTTCAGCCTCACCTATCTCCAAGGCTTCAGCCTCTTGTTTGGGTCCAGCTGCTGCTGCTGTACCACCTGTGCCTGTGCTCTGACTTCATGCAGATGCCATGGTATGGCAACTCCCCTCACACCCACGTCACATGCAAACTGACCCCCTCACTGAGGCTTTGCTATAGATGCTAAGGCATGAAATGTGATAGGACCTGTTCCGTGCCCATGTAAACAGCTGGAACTGCAAGAAAGTTGATGCCTGATGGGGTGAATCTCAAAATCTCAACTGATAGGAGATAGGAACCAGCGGTCGAATTTCTCCTCCTTTCTCACCTGGAAAGACTGTTCTGAGATATCGTCATTCACACTCCTCTCTGAGGACTGTCTTATAAAATCTAGCAGTCAGTTGTGCTCGATACCAAGTGACGGGCAGCTAAGTCAAGACCCTCATATTGGCTCTCCCTCCTTCCCCACCTCACTTCTGCTCCCCTGGCTCTGTCCTCCCTGGTAAAGAGAAGTACACAAACTTTTGCCTCAGGCTCTGATTTCTGGGGAACCCAGGTTAAGACATTTCTTATATTCATCACTACTTCCTTTATACAAGATAGTACTTTTAATTTTTAGCTAAGCACACGGCTACCCACAGTAAACACTATAGTTCCCAACCTTTCTTGAAGCCACATTTGGTCATATGACTAAGTCCTGACCAATGAATAATATGATTTATATATAATATTTATAATAATAATAATGTATATTACATTAAATAATTATAATACAAAATATATAATATAATTATATATAATGTATAATATATGCAATATATATAATGTATGTGTGTATATATATATATGCAATCTAGGAAATGTCCTTAAAAGAATGGGAATGCCCTTGTCCTTTTCTTTACTCCTTCCTCCTGGCTTTAATACGAACATGATGGCTGGAGCTGGGGCAGCCATCTTTGGTCACGAGGTGGAAGTTACATGTTGAAAATGGCAAAGCATGAAGATAACAGGAGCTGGGGCTCCTGATGATTGGGCAGGCACCACACCAGTTCTAGACTGCCTACCCGGATATCATTTTGACAGAAAAATAAATTTCTATCTTGTTAAAGTCACCGTAATTTTGGGCTCTCTGTCACTTTCTGCTGAACTTATTTCTAACTAGTTAAGTGGAAAATTGACTTTCTATATGAATAAAATGAAGAGAAAGGAAGAAAAAATAGCATAGTGTCATTTTACATGCATTACATGGCAGCACTGGATCCAAAGGCCAATGTTTTGACCATTACATTATACTATCTCTTGTAAATTTAGACTATATAAGCCAGATTGCCAGTGACCCTGAACATCTGTGAGTTAACAGAATATTGACATTCCAGACTAGCACAAAACAAGCAAATGCTCCCCATTCAGAAACCTGGCCTGTCAGTGCTTCTCATCTGCATTAATACATGGTGTTAATTACAATAGTGGTATTTACTGCGGGTCAGGCCCTGTGCTAAGCTCTCTAGCTAGAAAACCTAAGAAATAGTACTCTGTGAAGGATATGTCTGAGAAAGACAGAGCACTGGTCTGGGATTCCAGTTAGGAGCCTTATCAGCATCTTGGATTAAGACAGTGGTAGGTAGCAGAGTTAGAGAGGAGGGGTGGGCTAGAAGACTCTTCAAGAGATAATATTAGTAGGACTTGGTGACTGATGGAATGTGGGGGTTGAAGGAGCTCAGGATCATTCTCAGGTTTCTATGATGGATGTCTGGTTACAAGATGGTTCCACAAATTAAGATGAACATATATAGAAGGAGGAAGATGAGGAGGGGGCAGAGGACGGGTGGAGGCGGCTTAGCAGAGATGATGGATGCAGTCCTGGGCATGTTGAGTTTGAGATATTCCTGGGCCTCAAGTAGAGATGCCAAGAAGGAATTAATATATGGGCCTGGAGCTCAGGGAAGAGCGCTTAGCTAGAGCACTTCACAAATTATTTTGTAGTTTTCTGCTTGTGACATTGCTCCTCCCAGTAGACTGAGTTTCCTGGGGGAGAAGTAGTCTTGCTAATCTTATTGTCCCAACATCTAGACCAGAACCTACAACATAGCCAATGCTCAATAAATGTTTGCTCAGTGACTGAGTGACAGATTAAATAAATGAATTTCAATCAGTCAAAAAAGGGACACAGTTTTGTCATCTCAAGTTGAAACCCCAATATATATTCCAATGGAAACATGTTTACAAACCTCAGTTGGTTGCACAGTACCATTGATCCAGCTACATTATGTTTTAATAAGCTTCTGCGGGCTAGCCTCAGAACTGAACCATCCTTCAAAATCATTTCCACAGGAGAAAGAGAAACACCTTTCCACAAGAAAAACAGTGTTCAAATCCCAAAGTAGTTCACTCCATGCCTTTGAACAAAAAGGTCCTTCACTAGTTGGGAATGTCATTCTTTTATGCTTCTCCTGAAGAACTTACTGTAATGGCCTACACGTGCATCCTGGAAGCCATCAGGTCTAGCACACATCTCAGAGTGACCACCACACTACCTCAAAGCTTATGTGCCACGCTAGTCACTCTCCTTTGGAATCAGGTCACTCCTCAAGGAAGAAGTTTTGAGGAAGGGAACAGAGGCACAGCTAGTGCCTTGAAAAGGACTCCAGAAACTAATAATTGGACTAGATCGAGGACCCAAATGGATGTGAAGAAGGCCTAGAGTTTGCCCCTTTCTTCACACACTGTTATCAGCAATAGCTAGATATTTATCAGTAGCAGTCAACTCTGATTCAGACAGTCCCTCCAACTTCTCTGTAATCATTACACTTATATATTAATTTCTTGAGTAAAAAAGCATGCATACATTCATTTACTAACTTATTAAATTTCATATTACGTAAAGCAATCTATAGTGCAGGTTGCTTTTGAATTATTTTAAGTAATGGTTGTTATATCAGTGTTCTCCAGAGAAACAGAACCAATAGGATATATAGAGACATACATTAGACATTTATTATAGGAATTGGCTCACATGGTTATGGAGGCCAAGAAGTCCCACAATCTACCTTCTGCAAGCTGGAGACCCCGGAAAGCCAGTGGTGTAATTCAGGCTGAATCCCAAGGCCTGAGAACCAGGGGAGCTGATAGTTTACGTCCCGGAGTCTGAAGGCCCAAGAACCAGAGGTTTCAATGTTCTGGTGCAGGAGAAAATGGACCCTTCTTCTCACCTTCAGTTCCATTTGGGCCACCAACAGACTGGATGATTCACCCACATTGGTGAAGGCAGATCTCTCCCCTCACTCAGTCTACTAAATCAAACGCTCACCTCTTCCAGAAACAGCCTCACTGACATATCCAGAAACAATTTTTTAGCAGCTATGTGGGCATCCCACAAACCAATCAAGCTGACACATAAAAACCACCACAGTTGTATTTCAGGAAATAAGTGGCAAAGTCACAAAGCAAACAAGCCCACATGACAACTTTGTCTTTTTAATATGGAACCATGCCTAGATATTATATACCACTAGTGTTGCCAAAAACAACATTTAAGGAATATCAATGATTTTCCTTGCACTTAATAAATGCATTGTGTTGATACTCAGAGGTGAGGACACCAAAGTGAGAGCAGCAGGTGGGTTATAAATAACATTAAATTTGGAATCGGGAAACCTAGATTTTAGTCCCACACTAACTTCTTTGGGTGATTTCATTCATTCATTCATTCAACAAATACTTATTAAACACCTTATGATGTTCTGGACACTGTGCTAAATGCTAGGGCACAAGAGTAAAAGGAAATTGACATTGTCTCTAGATTTATAGACTTGCAGTCTAACAGGACAGACATCAATTTTTTAAAAAAAATCTATGCATTAACTACACAATTTCTATTAAGTACAACAAAAAAAAGTTACACAGAAATTGTACCAGGGTGGCTGGGTGGTCAGTACAGGCTTGATTATGATTAAGATACGAAGGATGATTCTGTGTCAACTAGGTAAATGAGGCATAGGGAACTGCATATACAAAATCTCAGTGGCCTGGATGGGATAGCAGGCGTATATTCCAGGAATTGCAGAAGGCCACAATGGCTTGAGCTTAGAGAATAAGTGTAAACCAATGACCAGCAATGGGAAGTCAACAAATGGGTCTAGGGGTGGGGTGGGGGGGAGAAGATGAAAATGAGATGTATTTGTATTTGAAGAATTAACCCTGGGTTCAGTATTGAGAACTAATTGTAGGGGGCACAAGTTGACATGAGAAGACTAGGTTGCAGGCTATTGCTGAAGCCCAGAAAAGATAACTGTTGTCTGACTTAGCTGGGAGTGGTATAGATATGAAAAAGCGAACAGAGACAAGAGGAGGTAAAAGCGATAGGATTAAGGAATAGGTTGGGTACAATTGAGGTGAAGGAGAGGCACCTGCTAAGGATAGCTCTACACTCCTGGCTGAGATAGGGAACAATGGAAGTATACCTGATTTGAACAAGACAAACTCTGCATATCTTAATTTCTGTTTCTGCAAAATAAGAGGCAAACTTTTCTTTAAAGTCCTGTCCAGTTCTAAAATTGTATGATGGTATTATATAACTAAATAATTTTTTTGAAAATAAGCAGCATCCTAATTAGAGTAAAACATTCTCTGTAGGTAAATAAATTAGTTATCTATTGTTACATAAAAAGTTACCCTGAACCTTAGTGACTTAAAACAACAAATTATTATCTCACAGTTTCTGTGGGTCAGGGATTCAGGAGCAGCTTAGCTGGGTGGTTCTGGCTCAGGGTCTCTCAGGTGGTAGCATTCAGGATGTAGGCAGGGGCTGCAGTCATCCGAGGGCTTGACCGGGGCTGGAAGATGCACTGCTTTCGTAGTGGCGCACTCATACGGCTGTTAGCAGAAGGTCTCAGGGCCTCACTGGCTCTTGGCCAGAGGCCCCCATCTCTTACCACATGAGCATCTCCACAGACTGCTTGAGCATCCTCAGAAGATGGCATCTGGCTTACCCCAAAGCAAGCGATCTGAGAGACAGCCAATGAGGAGGAAGCTGCAGTGCCTTTTGTGATCTAGTCTCAGAAGTCACATACTATCAACTCCACTTTATTCTATTTGTTAGAAACAAATCACTAAGTCCAGCCACATTCTTGGGGAGGGAAATTAGGCTCCATCTCGTGCAGGGAGGAGTACCAAATAATTTCTGGATATATTTTAAAACTACCACAGTAAAGTTTAAATTTTATACACTTGACACTTTGAAAATTGCTGGGCACTTTTCCTTGATAGTAAATAACACTGTTGTATAGAGTCAACTAAATTAAAATAAAATGAAAGTGTTATAAACTAGAAAACAGCTGCCTAGAATACTTAGTGCTTAACTTCAGGACAAATATTTATTCATTTATTTATTTATCTCTGTAATGAGGCAAGGACAGTCTAACAATGTATAAAGCTTTTGAGTCATAAACTAATGGACATTTGGGTCAAAAAGTATGAAATATGGTAAGTGATTCTCTGTACATAATGCTTTCTGCATATGTTGGAAAATACATAATTAATTCTAGAAGTTACACATTGTTATGTATGAGAATCAAATATTTCATGTGTGAATCAGAGTCAGAGTTGAAGAATTTTAGAGCTTGAAAAAAACTTGCAGATGGTCTGTTTAATCCAGCTCTCTTGTTTAACAGTTGAGAAAACTGAGAGTTCATTTAACAAAAAGATTTTCCTAGAGCTCTCACAAGTGGCAGGAAGCCACTTTTGATTGGCTGGCCATTTCAGGATAACGTTGGAGAGGGGCTTCAAGGCTCTTTGAGGTCCTCTTCTAGTCCTGAAAATCTATGAGGTCTTAAAACGATCTCTGGGAAAGGCACAAGAGGCGTTAAGACTCTCCCTCTTTTAACATTGTTTGCAAGTAAGTTACAGAATAGTCCATTGGATCTTTCAAGGTCACTTAGCAACTTGTTTGTCGGAACTGGGAACAAAGCCAAGATTATAGATTCCCTCATTTAGACTCTTTCCACTCAGTTTATTACTTACCTCTGAAATTTTATTGCCGTTTATCACAAACTAAATTGGCTTTATTATATAAGCAGAGAGGATTAAGTAATAACTTCTACCTTGTCTTTGTTAAGACTAATATGCTCATATCTGTGAACACATTATGAATTATGTACTTATGTAATTTGATCTTAGATAGGGAGAGAATAAAGGTAGGAATAGACTTGTGGTTTCCTGACTCTTAGTTTAGGCATATTAGGCACCAAACCTGTATTGACTGTACTGAAATTTTATAGCTTATATCAGCAATTAAATTTGTATGGCTTACTAGGCATACAAAGCAGATGATAAGATTGTTTTATTTACTTTGTCTATTTTTACTGAGGGCTTTTCTACTATTGAATATGTACTTAAATATGCAAGATGGTGTGAAAAGAATGAAATATCACCATTTATAAAAGGAAATTTTCTTTTGTATTTTTCTATGTATAGCTTGTAAAAATAGTTGTGATTTTACATTTTTATAGCTTTTTAAAAATAGTGAATAAAAATTTTTGATGGAAAAACATTTTAGTATATTATGATGCTTCAGATTAATTTAATATCTAATTTTGTACTAAAATCCTTGGCTTGAACAAGACTATACTTTCCAAAGACATAGTTGGAAAAGAAAGGCCTGTTTTAGTATATCAATGTTCATTTATTTAACAAGTATTTATTGGATGTCTCATTTGCCATAGTTCTTATAGTTCATATATTTCCAGTTACTGAATATACATTTGTTCCTAGATTGCCCACAGACACTTAAAAGTCAGCATCTTCCTAACAGGCCTGATTACCTCGATCTCTCAGTTCTACTTCTTTTATACTCCCCATTTATCTCACTGGTACCCATTGGAAACTCCGAAATCATTTTCACATCTCCTTTTCTCTCACTCCTCAAAGTCTATCTCCAAATCTTTTAAAAGATTCTATTTCCTCTTCTTCATCCTCACACCCTCCGAAGTGTAGTCTCTCATTCTCTTGCCTGAGCCTTTATAGCAAAATTGTTTATCTAAGGCATCCCTGATGATTTCACCATTCACTCTGTCACTGAACCTCTGTCCCAAGCAATCCACATGGCTGCCAGTTACTTTACCAGCGTGAATCAGATCACATAATGCCTCTTCTTAATACCTCTTATGGCTTCCAGTTACCTCAGGGATGAAAGACAAATTCTGAACTTCCCAAAGGGATCTCAACTAACCTTTCTGAAACTTCTGGTTACCAACACCCTGATGTCTAAACATCAACCCCATCTTGCTACTCAGTCTCCAAAGCTGATTGCCTTTCCCCACTCCTCCTCTTAGGGAACTTGTACCCATCCCTTAACTCACCCCTCCCATGTGGCTTTTTCTTCTCTAGGCAGAGTGGAATGCCATTTTTTCTGTCTCCCTTGACACTATGTGTCTATCTTTATTACAGCTCAGAGAGCACAGAACTGTTTGTTTGCCTTTCCCATTACTGAAATTAGAGGGCAGGGACGAAGTCTTATTCAAACTACCAGAGGGCTAGAACGCAATGTTTATTCTAGATTGAAAAACTTCCATTTATAAACCATACGTGCAAAAATGAATTTTCTTCCTTTTCCAGAAAGACTTTTATATGTGCTAGTGAGATAAAAGCTTTGCAACTATTACTGGAATTCCAGAATTCAGAATTAGCCAATATATTGTGGTGGAGTAGAGGAGGATTGTAGCATAGAAGCCTTAGTAATAGACTGAAATAGATTTAGTTTTGGTGTTTCTTTTTTATGCCTATTATGTGCCATATATAAAAAAATTTTTGTAACTACTGACATATTTTTTTTCTGAAAAAAGTAGTTTCAGCAAATATGCATGATTTTTTCCCCCTGAAATCTGAAATATTAGATAAACTGAGAAAGAAAATTTTTAATTAAATCTTAATATTTCATTTAAAGGTGCCTATATTTAATGTAAGAAACAAAATAAAATAATGGTGTGTGCAGATTACATTTACAATCAACAGTAGACCTGACATGTGACTATAAAATTCTGTCAGCTCAGTTCATCACAATTCTTCACAGAACAACCTCACACTTAGGAAACAGTGGCTTTGCTGCTTTTATGTAATTGATGGTCCATATTGCAGTAAAACCCAACTTAAATAAATTGGGTTTTTTTTACACTGCAAAACAATTACAGAAAATACTGAAGAATAGAATAAAGGACAAAAAAATGCCCATAGAAACACTACCCAGACAACTCTGGGTTCAATCTTTTTTTTTTCCCCCTGAGGAAGATGTACCCTGAGCTAACATGTGTTGCCACTTTTCCTCTTTTTTTTCTTCTTTTTTTTTGTATGTGAGCTGCTGCCACAGTGTGGCCACTGACAGAAGAGTGGTGTTGGTCCACACCCAGGAACCGTACCCGGGCTGCCAAAGCGGAGGGCACCAAACTTAACCACTAGGCCACAGGGGCTGGCCAGCAATCCATCTTTCTAACACCTCATAGTTCTTTCACAACATAGATGTGATCATACTGCATGGAGAGCTTCAAAACTTTTTCCCCCTGCTTTATACTATTAAAAAAACACTTGCCGTGATGTTATATACATTACACAAACATTTAAAATTGTTACCCTAAAATGCGACAGAGTAGACACAGTTACTATGAAGACATTTAGTATCCATAATTTTTACTTTTGCATCTTATGAATAAATATTGTGATGTAGAGTTTATGAATAAAGCTTTTGCTCTATTTCAGATTATTTCATTCAGAAAGAATCCCAGATATGGATTACGGGTTTCAAGAGTATGAACATTTTTATAGGTTGAATCACAGTGCCAAACTGCTTTCTAAACAAGTTGTTTCAGTTTACACTCCCACTCACAATGTCTGGAGTACCTTTGTTATGTGACCAGCCTTGAATATTATCTTTTACTTAAATATTTACTAATATGATAGCCAATTGAAATGTTAAAATTTCTGGTCTGTTTGCTGTTGCAGAGTATAGGATAAAATCAAGGCTTTGAAGTCAAATATTACTGGGTTTGTTCATAGCTCTGCCACTTCCTAGCTGTGTTACATTGAGCAAATTACTTCACTCCTTTGAGGCTCTGTTTATTCATCACTTAAAAAAAAAGCCATTAATAATACTTACCCCAAACACAAGGTTGCTATAATTATTAAAAGAGTCACCTAAAAGCATTTTACACCAGTGCCTGGCAAATGACAACAGCTAATGCTTCATTTTCCATTGTAAAAGTATGTTATACACTTTTGTTTGATTAGGGTACCATCCAGGAATTTACATAACACCTTGACTTTATGTGTGCAGCTTGTTGTGGAAGGCTGAACAATTACCTGGAAAGTTCTTGCATCCCAGGGAGAAAGTCAGGGAGCAATCTTTTAGTTAAAACCACACACACACACACACACCTGGTTCCCATCCTTGAGGAATTTGCAATCTAAAGGCCTTTGAGTTTTAACTCTTGGGGCTTTTAATTGTTTGGAGTGGTCTCAAAGGGCAACGGTGGAAACTTACTGAAGAGTAAGCTTAGTGAAAATGATCTGGGGAGAGTTCCTGGAAAAGCTACTGTCTCAGAGAAGGGAAAATGCTAAGGCAGGAAGGATATGGATTATTTGTTCCATGAAAGTTAAGTACACTTGTGAAGTTTTGTTATTTCAATCTAAAGTTTGTTCATAAAAGGTAAACTATATAAAGCATTGCAAATAGGGCAAGCTAGGCTAATCTGATTTTGTGCGCTTGCCGCTTGTATACTTATATATACAAGTTTTGCTCTTTGAATCTCAGCAGAAAATACCGAGGAGAGGGAGCAGAGCGTAGATGATACGACACTGACCACAAGTCTTTCTAGTCCCAGCCACTACTAAAGTGAGTGGGCTCGAGTTAGGCTATGATCAAATGTCCAACTTTCTGTAAATCCAGGATAATTCAGGTTTGGCTGCTCTTTGGGGCTCCACTTCCAACATTTTCTTCTTAACCGACTCCAAATGCCAAAGAATGCGGTGGTAATAAAAAATTATCAAACATCCTCGCCTGGATGAAAATCTGCACTCTCGATTGGGGCCATAATCCATCGAGGTTTTGGTGGAGTTGAAAAACTGCCCCTGCAAAAGCATGTTTTTCTAGTGGAGTAAAACCTGCCAAATTAATGTAAACGTTCCTTGTCGCATATATAAACTCTCTAACGTAGGCCTGTCTCTCCCGGTCCAGGATTTTCAAGCTGAACAGCCAAGGACCACGCTCGACTCGGCTCCGATTCCCTCGGGGAAGAAGTCCTCCGTGGGGGCGACGGCAACGCCCTCGGTGAGTTTTCTGGCACCAGCGGGAGTTTCAAGTTTCCACGCGCGGCGGGAGGCGGCGGGCCCGCTCGGAGCTTCGGCTCGGGCGTCTCCGCTTCCTTCCCCTGCGGGCTTCGCTCCAGCCCGGCGCTCCCTGGAAGGAGAACCCCCTCCTCAGCGCTGGCCCCGCTCCCTTGGGGGTCCGCCCCGGAGGGCGACCCCCCCGGCCACGCCCCGCGCGGCGGGTGGGGGCGCGAGGGGCGGGGCGGCAGGGGCGGGGCGCGGGCGGCCCCGGCCGCGGCTCGGGCGCTCAGGCCGCGGCGCGAGGCCGGCCGGCCGGCAGGGGGAGGCGGGGGGCGGGGGGCGCGGGGCAGCCCCGCCTTTCCCCCGAGGAGCCGCCGGGCGGCCATATTGCGGAGCTGTCTGCGGTGGCGGCGGCGCCTCTCTTCTCCCGCGGTCCCGCGCTCGACCACCGCGTCTCTCTCCCCGCCGCAGCCGCGACGCCCGGCGCCCCCGCGCAGCGCCCCAGCCAGCCTCCGGGCGGGAAGGAGCCGCTCGCTCTCGGGGTAAGCCGCCGGCGCCCTCCCTTCCCCCACCGCGCGCTCGCAGGCTCCGCCGGAGACGCTGAGGTGGCGGCGAGGAGTGGCGGGGGCCGCGCTGCCGCTGGCGGCGCCGCCAGGGCCTCGCGCGCCTCCCTTCGCGCCCCGCGGGCCGCGGCGCTGCTGCCACACGGCCCGGCCGGCCAGGCCGCTCCCGGGGAGGGCGCCGCGAGGCCTGGCCTGAGTCGTGGCCGGAACACGCCGTCGCGCGTCTCTCCTCCTCCCGGGCGCGGGGTCCGCCTTCGGCGTGGGCCGCGGACCCCCCTGCGGCCTGCGGGACGGTCGGCTTCCCGCCGCCTGGGCGCCGCCCCGGGCTCGGCCTGGCGCGTCCTGTCTGGGTAGTTTGAAATGCAGTTATGAAGCGCGGGGAGCATTACGTTTTGCAGTGTCGGGAGGGAATTCATGAGAACAACTTCTCCCCGGCCACCCGTTTGAAAGTGAGGGTGTTGAATTACTAGAGAGCGTGCGTTCCGCCCTAGTGGCTAAAGGGATGTTGCACGACGGGGCTTGGGGCGCGGAGCCGCTGCCAGCCGCACCCGCGCAGCGAGGGCCGCCGCTCCGCTCTGCCTGCGGCTGCGGCTGCGGCTGCGGACCTGGCAACTTGCTCGGGCCCTCGAGGCAGCCCGATTGCTGTGTTAGACCCCCTCAGACGAATTGAGCACTTTGCAGTCCCCCCTTCCTTTAAAGAGTTCTAAACTTAATTCCCGGGCTAACTTTGAAACGGGGGGCACTACATTAGTATTTCGGTTTAAATAGAGCACATCACTTCCTATCCAGATATGGATTGATTATTTCCAATATTTGGGGTTTCCCACCCCCCTTAAGGAGTGATTATTAATGAGGTTAGAAATGTGTTAAAAGTCAACTTCATCAAAAATATATTTTAAATACAGTTGAGGTTTTGTAGAAGACGTTTTAATGAGTCCTATGGCGCCAAGACTGGCCTGATGTAAATGTAAAAGCCTGAGATAATAAGAGTTTATTTGATAAACGAGTACTTGGGCATAGACATTGCAATCTATTGTTTACGGAGCATACATTTTTTAGAACACTAAATACCCTTTTATATTTCGAACGGAGCTCTGAATGAACAATTGCCCATTCATTTTGCTGGATAAATAATGGCTTAATCCATTTGCCAAAACAGCATTATTAGATTTGAAAAGAGAGGCTAATATTCAGGATTGCACTTTTTTTGTTTGTTTTCAGGTTTCCATTGCTTTCACCATTGTGCTTTATCTTCCAGAAACTAACAGTTTACCTCAAATGTGGCAAAATGTAGGACACTTGTTTTGAAGTTAATAGTATGCTGTCACAAGGATTGTACTGAATTTTGTTTCTTTGCTTAATCTCTTTTTTATATAGGATGGAATTTAATAAACAGTTAATATATTATTAGTAAGGAATGAATAGATGTGCATTGGCATTCTTTACAGTTTTATTTAAATGAGGCAAAATTTGATTATGGCATTTAGAAATGTTAAATTCTTGCCCTTGTGGATTATACATTGTTTTGTTGACTCCTGTATCCCCACGCATGGAAGAGCATGTAGGAGAGGCTCAGAAATTAAATGTAATTAATTTCAGTGTGGGGAAAGTATGTTGAGTCTGTCCTTTGTTTTGGACATTGTTACTGCTTAACTGGAAATTAAATTGATTATTCTTTTTCCTGTGGTGGTAAGAAATGACAGGCTTTGCTGTACTCTCTCTTGCTAACTCTCAGTAGTCTCAGGGAGGGTAACAAGGGTTGTTTCTTTATTGCTTCTCCATTCCCAAGAGCAGAATTGGATTTTCTTATTCATGTTTATCTTTGGCAGGCTGTTGAAATGAAAGTCTTTTATGTATTTTTATCTTAATTTCAATTCTCAATCTTTTAATATAATCCACTATAGATTCTAATAGAATCTGAAATGTTGAATCATGGTGGGAGTTTGTTTTTTCATCAGTTTTTAACTTAATGCTTTTTGACTTCCGTCATTTAAAAATGGCAAATTTTAACCAATATTTTCCAAAGACCAAAGCCTAAAAAAAATGTGTTCTATTAAGGTTGTGAAGACTGAGCTATGTTGGTGGAGCATACCCACTAGGGTGTAGTTAATATAATCATGCTATTGCTGTAAATCTGGGAGGTCAAGGAAGTCACCTTTTCTTGGATGGCTTGGACCTCCTGCAAACCAAGAGGTAACAGGCACTTCTTTTAGCTACCCTGATATTACCCCTGAGGTACTGGGTTCAGTGGAGCTGGATTGTGTTGCTGTAGACTCCACCCTTACAGGGTTATTTTAACCATCACCGAGTTCCTGATGGCTAAAGGCCATTGGGGGAACCTCCCTAACTTCCAAAGCCAGTATCTCCTCACCTCTTCAGTGGTAGAAGTGGCCAGCCTGACCCCAGAAAGCTCCTCAGTTTCCAGCCTCTTTCAGAGAAATCCTGCCTTTCCTATTCATTTTAGTTCCTGGTATATTTCTCAATATTAATTTATATTGAACATATATTTTAAATCATTTTTAAAGACAATAAAAGTAATAGATTTTATGACAAAGTTAAACCCAGAAAGATGTAAGGGGAAAAGTAAAAGTCCTTCTCACTCCCTTGAACTCCCCACCTCTTTCCCAGTCCTGTTTTTCATAGGTAATTGCTATTAGCAATTCTTTGTATATAGAAAATGCCAATACTTATGCAAGGATAAACATATACTTTATATACCTTATTTGTGATTTTAAATTCTATAAAAATAAGGTTATTTTGTAACAAACATTGAAAGGGTATTTGATTTATTACTGTGTTACACATTGAGTAATGTTTTTCAGATTTTCATCATTTGAATGAAATCACAATTGAATTTCCTATAATAATTCCTGAAAGTATGTTTATGTACGTGTGCAAATTTTCTTGATTAGTGATTGAAGGTGAAGTTCATTTTTTGTTTTCTTCTTAAAGTATGGTTATATAATTGACAGTGAAAAATGATGTCCTTTAAAAAAGGGTTTATGATTTTGGGTAGTGAAATGTCCATATAATGTGTTTCTTTGTACCTGGGAACTGTTTGGAAAGGAAATATAGTCGGTGTGATTCACTTCTTTATTTCTTCATTCCATTTAATAGTGTACTCTATCTTCAGCTTCCTAGAAGAGAGGGGTACATTTGGGTTAGGAGTTAAGTAGGGGTGTTGTTTTTTTTCTTTGTATAGCCAGTATGTATAGAAATCTTTGCAAATTCACTAATTTAAAATACTTAGTTTTAGAGGTCAGCCAGGTGGCATAGTGATTAATTCACACGCTCTGGTTCAGTGGCCTGGGGTTCATGGGTTTGCATCCCAGGCATGTACCTACACACTGTTCATCGAGCCATGCTGTGGTGGCATCCCACATATAAAATAGAGGAAGGTTGGCACAGATGGTAGCTAAGAGCCATTCTTCCTCACCAAAAAACCCACAAAAACAAACCTTAGTTTTGTTAAATAGGTACATGTTATAAATTTGCATATGAGTAAGTTTTGTATTTTTTTCCTGTTGTAATATCAGTTACATTTTAACAATAGAATTTGAAATTAATTTTATTGGGGTTAGTTATATATATAAATAAGTGAACTTTTTTTTTATGTCAAGCGATCTAATGTATATGAATAGAATGCTTGAGAAATGCTGGTTACTTTTCTACATAATTTATGTACATTTGAAATAAGCTATTTTTGAGTTCACATAAAGTTGATTTGTTTGAGAAAGATATTCTCGTTACTGTTAACTGTTTAGAGAGGAGGTCAGCAAACTGGTTTGCAGGCCAAATCAAGCTTGCTTGCCTGTTTTTGTCAATAAAGTTTTATTGGAACACCAAATTGCCCATTCATTTACATATTATGTATGGATGCTTTTGAGCTAAAATGACTCAAGAGTCCATATTTTTTGCAAAACATGAAGTGTTTACTGAGTCCATATTTTTTGCAAAACCTGAAGTATTTAGTGTCTGGCCTTTTACAGAAAAAGTTTGCCAACCCCTGATTTGGAGAAAAGAAATCCTGTTGAAGGAATGTTTTTGATACAGTATCAAAGAAGGAGGTACTGCATGTTTTTTTCCTCCAGAATTAGGGAATTTGTAAAGTTCTGAATTTCAGTATCAGTGTTTGATATAGCTTTGCCTGAGTTGTAGTTAATCTTTATGGGCTTTTAGGGCCTTAAATGTTTCTTTTAATTTATTTCTGAAAAGTTGAAGTTAAATAAGACTGGCTGCAGGTGAAATTGTGAAGTGAGCAATCTTCAGTTTCCAGTCATTACATTGTTTAAGATGCTTTGGCTGCAATAATAGAAGATTCTCAAACTGGCTTAAATAATGAGAAAATTTATTATCTTACATGATAAAGTCCAGAGGCTCAAGAGTGACTCAGTAATGACATTGAGGACTCATTCTCTTTCCAATTTAGTGCCCTGTAGTTTTCCCCATTAGCTTCATAGTAGGACTGCTTTCCCTTTGCCCCAGTTTGGCTGCAGCAGAACGAGCGTGCCAACTAGACACAGCAGTATCCAAAAGAATGAGGACTATTTCTTTTCCAGAAGCCCCCATCAGATGTCTTCTCAGTCTCTTTGGCCAGGATTGGGGCACATTCCATACCTAACCAGTCACGGGCAAGGGTAATGGAATTGCCCTTTCTTCCAGCTCTGTTCCCATTAGATTATTTTCCTATTCATATGTCAAATGTCTTGGGTTCTTTCTTACCCCCTCCCAAAATCAAGTCCAAGATTGGTCTGTCATATGTAGTCTAGCATGAATATATGAGTTCATATCTTCTTGGGTACCAAATTTATTTAACTTATGGAGTGAAAGGTCTTGAGTCCTGCTAAAATACTTTTTGAGGCAGGGGTTGACAAACTATGGCCCACGAGCTAAATCCAACCTACTGCCTGTTTTTGTAAATAGTTTTATTTGAACATAGGATAGCTCATTTGTTTATGTATTATCTGTGGCTGCTTTTGTGCTACAACAGCTGGGAAGTTGGAGCAAAGACCATGTGGCCCACAAAACCTAAAAAGTTTACTCACCAGGCCCTTTGCAGAAAAGGTTTGCGGACCCTTGGTAGAAGATATCATTCCTGCATTCAGACATGTATAATCATATGCCAAATACTCTTTGCATTTGATGAGTAAGATACTGAACAGGTCACCCTCTAATAGGAATCTAGATCTGCCATATTGTATACCATAAAGTGTGTTAAGTGCTCTTATGTGTATAAACTGGAGTTAATATTCAGTGCAACAGTGTTCTAAGCCGAGTCTTCTGTGAGGAGACTTCTGGGTGTCTCTTGCTTCCTACTTTTTTTTTTTTCATTAACTAGTAACCTTTCAGTAAGTTAACCAGAGTAGGTGTTGTTTGGAACCAAAAATCCCTGGTTAGTACATGGATTGATGTGGGCACATGAGTACAACAGCGAGAATCTTAATAAAAGGGAGAATGAGGGCATAGGAAGTCTCAGCCATCGTTAATTGAATCTGGAACCCTTTGGCTTTTATTGAGTGTGTGGGATGGATTAAACTTTGTTAGCCACCATGAGGTATTTGATATTTGATTGATATTTAAGCTGTTCATAGAATCTAGACTTAGAGAAACTGTAAAAACTTAGTTTGGTTACTAAGTAAAGTTGGTGTATATATACGTGAAGAGCTTACTACTTTCATCTAACCAACAGGCAGCGTGATAATTATAGTTATTAAATGTCAAATTATCCAGCCTTTACATTTAATTTGATTGTCAAATTATTGAGATTACTGAAAGAGTCTTGACTAGAGATGATAAAGGCCTGAATTTGGGAGACCTAGTTGGGAGGAGTTTTTTTTCCTACATTCATGTGTGCTGTCTCTTGTAGCATGTTGCTTATTAGCTCAGTCATTTTTACAACATAAAATTGAAAGGAAAATACTTCCTTTGGCAATAATCAATAGAAAAATTCAAATGAATATTGTATGTAAACTTAATTCACCAACAAAGTTAGCAAACATCTGAGGCTCTACTGTGAGCCAGGCACCATTCCAGTTTCTCAACACGGGGATTGAATATCTCAAAAATTAGAAGCTTCATGATAGAACTGCCATATAGCCTTATTGTCTGCATGAGAGAATATTGTGTAGTTATAAAGATATTTAAGAAACATACTGAATTTATTCTGTTTTGAAAATAAGCTACTGTAATATCTGGTGTTCCAGAACATATAAGGTGTAGAATTGTTTGTGAGAAGTCTTCAGGTTAGTTTGAGACTGCTTTTTTCCTGCCTTAGAGGTGACTTACATGAACCTCTTTGTTTTTCCCTTTTTAAACATTTATTATATGAATTTTTGATATTTCCATAAATGTAAAATGAAGAAATTGAACTAGATTTAGCTTTCCTTACCTTTTAGCATTTAAAATTAATCATTGCAAATGGTAACGTATTATTTGTTTTCTACCTACTTTGGGAGCAATACAGATGTGGTGTTTCTTTTAAATTTACAAAATTCTTTTAAAAGAGAATCTAAGTTCAATATAAAACTTTGTTTTTAATTTTGCAATTCTGCTTTATATTTAAGTTCTAGAAATTTGCATTTTCAGTAACATGTATATATTGCTCAAAAATGTTGAATATTTCATTTCCTTGAAAATGCCTTTGAACAAAAATCAGTTTTTACATAGGCAAGTGCTTAATACCTTAAATAGAACTGCCCATCACTGTTACAGGAAATCCATTTACAGATGTGTTGTACCAGTATTAGTGTGCACGGATGTCTTTAGTCTCTTGACCTGAAAACTACAGAGGAGAGAGCTTTAACTTGAAAAGCTCTTGTAATTGTTTGGGATGAGCTTGTCTAGAAAATGTCAGAAAAAGGCAGAATAAGAGCCAAAAGAGCCCAGAAGTAGATTTAGAAGGACTTCTGACTTTGTTAACTAGCGTTATTACTTTGGGCAAGTCACTTATCTGAATCTTAATTTCCTTTTTAGAAGAATGAGGGATTGTGATACCTATCAAGGGCAGAGGGAGCGAGGGCAGTTATCCTGAAGATTAGATAATGGAGGTGAAGTGGCTGAAGAGTGCACATTCTACAGATACTTTCTCCAGGCACTTCCCTGTCCTTGCTTTTGGCTTTAGTTCTTTATTTGCAAAATGGACTAAGAATTCTTGTCCTCTTTGCTTCACTAGGTGAATTGCGTGGCATTTTATCTGTAGGTAAAACTGAATTATTATTGCTATTAAATTCAATATTAACACTGAACTAAAAATATAATAAGCATAGTTCTGTGTATATTAGAGGTTTTTAGCCTGTGGGTCTGTGAACTTGGATAGGGAAAAAAGTTACATCTTTATTTACACGTTTTCCTCCATTATGAATGTGGGCAGCAATAGCAGTAGCAGAGACTATTTCCGGTAGAAATTGCAGATATTTGCGTAATACATTACTAGTGTTGCAGATATCTCAAAATAGCATTTATACTCAGCATTGCTTAGAAGTTTAATTGTTAGATCCACTGGTGGGTATTGTTATTTAAAGATTAATAAAGAAGTACATATATTATTATATCATAAATTTGTGCTTTTTATATTTTGATAATTGTATTCCAATGTAATTGGTCTTTTATGTATTTTATTTTGTGCATTTATTACTTTTTTAGGAAGCAATTCATAGGCTTCACCAGAGGGGCTCATGCGGGGAAAAAAACGATTAAGAACTTTTTTGTAGATTGATGTTATTATGTTGATTTGACTGCCAGAGTTACCTTATTTAGTTTATACTTCTCCTGGTTACACTGTTTCTCAATCCCTGGTAAATTGGCAGAGGAATTCTTTTGTAATTTTTTGGTCTGTGGAGAGACCACAGTTATGTTCAGAGATTGCTTCTGTGTCTCAAAAGACAGAAAAAAATATACAATTAGGCTTAGGGAAAAGAATATCGTAAGAGTAAAATTAGGCAGCCTGGTATAAATTATTGAAGCTTCCGTGTAGGCTCAGTGTGGACCAGACCTAACACCTGTTTTACCACCTGGCAGGTGGGAAGAGTCTGTTGTTGTGCCCTGACTTAATAGAGCTCAAGGTGTGAAGCATGAGGCTGTGCTTTTCCATTGTATGAAGTAGAGAGGAGGCTGTTTTGGTCACTCTCAAAGTTAAAGAACAAAGAAGGGAATGTTTTATATGAGTGTTTTGTCTCTAAAATGTAGCACCTTGTTTGAGTACGTATTCATACACGTAATTTTCTGGAAATGAGAGATGTGTATGCTGGTAGCGTCTCTTAACACTACTTACTGGATATGTTGGTATTTTGCTGCCATGATTGCGTTCCTTGCCTCTGGGGTAGACGGTATGGAAAAGAGGTGTAGGGTAAGACCACTAAGTAATTTAGGAAGAGTGGAGGGGAGGGAGAAAATGTTTTTTCAATGATCGTGTATTATGAGGGTAGAGAGAAGAGTTGATTTCTATTATTTATTTTTGATATACAATGGTTTAAGTGATTATAATAGTTTTTTTAGAGAAGAAAGAAAAGAAGACACTGAAAGTCAAAGTTAGTTTTCAAGATGAATCAGAGATGTAATTCCTGGTCATCTATCCAGGTATCTTGGCTTTTCTTGTGACACTGTATTAAATTGTCGATTCTGCTACTGACAGATGCCAGTTTTAAGAAAAAACATTAATACAATCATAGAAGGACTGGAAATGTGCTATTGAAGTTAAATAATATCATCATATAAATATTTTTCAATAATTATCAACTTGGTTGAACACTTAGGTTTTAATTACATTTATAGACAGCTTAATCCTAAAAAATTTAAGGGACAATTCTTACGTATATCATATTATGTCAGCTAGTAAATTGATACATAAACAATTTAGTGAAATATGTTTTTGAGGTTCTCATCTAATTTTTGAAATGAGGAACTTAACAAAAATAAGACCCTGATTAGTATTAAGTGTTCAGTTCTACATAGCCAGAGATCATTTGTAAGGATACCTGTGTTTCTATCTAGTTACAATGCGTGGCTATTCTGCCTTTTCCCTTATCCTTGTGTAAAAGTTGACACAATTTGTCATAATATACAAAAAACCCTGTAATGGTCCATCATGTTATCACGTAGTTCAACATTACTTTACTTGTGATTTTAATTATTGGCTGTTATAATGATTGCTGAGACTATCTTGGCACAGATTACTTTCTTTTGTATTTTTTCTTTCTCTGGGTATATTCCAGAAGCAGAATTTGCTGATCAGAAAAGCTTGTAGCTTTTGTTATATATTGACAACTCACTTTCTAGAAATACAGAGCCAGTTTATGGTGTGAAAGCAGTATTTATCTACTTGTTTACCAACACAGTCTCCTCAGTACTGGCATGTATAATTAATAATTATTTTGCTAGTTTAATGAGTATGTAATCAGTAATACCTTAAAGCTGTTTTGATTTGTAGTTTTAATCAGCACAGTGGGGCATTTTTTTTTAATGTAAGATTTGTTTGTAAAGAGTTTCTCATTTAACTATTTACTATGTGGAGTCTGAATGATATCTTTATATATTTAGTTATTTCTTTACTTTCCATAGTAACTTTTTGTTATGGCTGTTGCATGTTTTTCTACTCTGCTGCTTTTGTTTTGATACTTATTTTATTCTACCTATGTAGGAATTTTAAATAAAACATTAATCTGTTTTCATCATAACCTATCTATCTTCCTTAGTCATATTTTTCCTCCAAAGCTAGAATTTTTTTTGTCTCTCTTTTTGAAAAAAGATTAAATTACTTAGATTTTATTAAATGTTATGGTGAAGTTATAGGTCCAACTTCAGTTTGTTTTCTTAGAATTATGATGTTCTTTCTTATTACAAAAGCTCTATGTTGTTTTTCTTATTACAAAAGCTCTATATTTTCATTTTAGAAATTTACAGATTCATTCTAATTCCTAGACACTCATTTTGGAGTATAATTATTCTGGTCTTTTCTCTTTGTTCATACTTTTTAGAAAGAAATGTGATAATACTGTATGTATGGTTTTATAACTTGCCTTTTTACGTAGTAGTTTTATTTTGCCCTGTCATTTAATATTTTTCTCTACCATTTTGATTGGCTGCATTGTGGTCTAGCAGAGCGTACAAGTGTGCCATGCATGGTTCACTTAACTGACTTCTCAGTATGACATATACTTTTACAAACAGCACTATAACTAGAATCTTTGTAGTTATAACATTGTATACATTCATTATTGTTTTCTTCAGGTAAATTTCCGCAAATGAAATTATTTAGCACTTTTTAAATATCAAAAATAGGAAGACAGTTTAGTATATGGGAGAACACTGGACTATAAGTGTCAAAAGATCTCTTAGCCATTTAGTACCCCTGTAACTTAGGACAAGTCACTTTTATGCAGTGGACCTTGTTTCTTCAACTGTAAAGTGGTCATAATGTGACCTGTCTTGTTTGTCTCCTCAGTTTTTAGTTAGAAGAAAATTAAATAATGTATAGGAACATACAACTATGAAGTATTCTATAAATATAAGTCATTGTTAAGTAATCAGTTTACTTTCAGTGGGTAAATAAGGATGTAGAGCTTTAGTAAATTCTTCTCAGATAATTTATAATTAACTGAAATAAAACAGGGTGAAGGCTAACTTGATTTTTAAGAGAGAACACTGGTCTGAAAATATGTGTTTAGAAGCTTCTTTTAGAAGTCAGCTGTATCCTTATTTGCAAAGGCTTTTTGTTAGGGACCCCCCCCCCCCCCCGCCCCACTTCCCCACAGTTCATATAGATCACTTAGGCTTTTGGAGATTTTAAAAGATTTTAATTAGCTTGCTTAACAACCTGATTTTTGTATATCCTGGCCTATGATATATTAATACTTTTATGTCAGCAGAGCTCTCTTATTAAACCTGAAACTTTAGTATGGATTATTTTGCTTGAAAGGTCCTTTTCTGTAGAGTATAACTTGAAGTAACTCTAAGAATTGAAAATATGGGTAAATTACTTTTTAAAGGAAAAGAAAAAAACTCTGCCTTCATTTAGTTTCCGTATTTGATTAATACGTAACTTCAGAAATTCTATAAACCTGCATACTTGATATTTATTTACCTGCTTAGCTGGCCTCGTGTTTGATACTTTTTCTATAATTTGAGTGCTTTAACTTAGTTTGTAGTCTGGCATGTAATTAATGCTCACTTTCTTTCCTTTGATCTTCGTTATTGGTGAGAGGTTGCACAGGAAGGGCACAACAGCCATATGGTTTAATAAATAACATGATCAGTAGATGAGGAAGCTCTCTTGAGTATCTGTTAACTTCTCTAGGGTGTGGCCATGGGTCTGAGATGGTAATGGATGCTAAATCAAGGAGTTAATGTAAAACTTGAGTCTAGGACAATTAAATCCCTAGTGCTCTGGTAGGAGCAAACTTGAAACACCTCTGTAGGGATACATATACAAATCAGGCCTTGCAGGATTCCCACATCGGGGAGTGGGTTAGGACATGAACTTTCTGTCCAGAATTAGAAACTTCATTAAGAAATAAGCCCTAATGAAATGAAAATAGTAGAATAATTTTATAATGACATAAAATAAACATAGGTATAAAAGAAGAATTAAAACGCATTATAAAATAGCATGGCATTATTAAAAAGCATTTTTTAAAAATCCGAAAAGGAATTTCTAGAAATAAAAATAATCACTGAAATTTTAAACTAGTGGAGAGATAAAACATTAAAAACAACTAGAGAGAATTAAGGACTAAAGGCATGTTGCACAGAGAGATAAAGAGTTGGAAAATATGAAAAAGTAGGCATAGATTAAAGAATAAGATATCTGGTATGTATCTAATAAGAATTGTTGAATGGAAAGAGATGATGGCTAATAATTTTACAGAATTTCAGAAAAGTGTGAGTCTTCAGAATAAGGAAGCTTACCAAATCCTGAACAAGATAAATAAAAGTAAATCTGAAGAACACCAAAAAAGAAAATCTTAAAAAGAGGCAGATTACCTCAGAGGAATGAGTTAGATTGACAACAGACTTGTCATCAGCAGCAGCAGATGCCAGAAGAAAATATCTTCCAAATGCTGAGGGAACACCGTCAATTTAGAATTTTGTGTGCAGCTAAACTATTACTTAATGAAAAAAAGGAAGTATTCACAGGGAAGATACAGCAATTGTAAACTTATACTCAATAACATAGCCTAAAAGCATATAAATAAGAAAGTGGCAGTATACAGGAAGAAATTAACATTGACAATCGTAGTTGGGAAAATTTAATACATTTTTTTCTCAAATTGATTAAGAAGACTAAAATGGGTTAAAATGGGTGATAGTGGAGAGACTGTAAACAAAACATTAAGTACTTGGTCTAGCTTGATCTAATTTATCAAATGCGGAAAAGACATTATTTTCATTTATATCTGGAACATCAAAAAAGAAGCTAAACTGACCAAGTACTAAATAGGAAGTTTTAATGAATTCTTTGGTTATAGTATAATAAACTTAGAAATAAATAATAAAAAGACAGCACTCGGCCCCAGGCCTCTAACCATTCCATTTGAAACCTTAAAAAAATTTCTTAGTAGTGATTAGAAATTGTAACTGGAAATTAAAACAGAGCTAACCATTATGAAAAAACCACGTATAAAAACCTGTGTGGGAAACTACTAAAGTGATGCTTAGGAAAATGGTGTGGTTTCAAATAGAAGGCAAGACAATTTTCTCAAAAACTATGCCCCAGAAAAGGAGATTTCTATTTGTGTTCCTAGGAGCTCTCTCATTGTGAGATGTTCTCTCTCTTGAGCAGACAAGTGCTGTTTAGGCCAGGCCCGCTGACCTGAAATGCCTTAGTGCAGGTGAGTTTGGAAAGCTCACAGAGCTCATCTGATAAGTGATTTAAACATAAAGAGGTAAAGAAATCTAGAGCAGATATGGTTAAAAAAATCACTTAAAAAAGAATACAGCGGTTACACTGTAGATATTAAAATATATTCCAACAGTACAACTAGGGAAAAAATTCCTAATGTTTTATATAAATGGGTAGTTGTGGCTTGGGATAAAAATTTTAGTGATAGTATAATAGACTAATTCAAAAAGTGCTTGTGTAATCTGAAAAATTTACTGTAATTCAAAAAGTTCTGATATAAAGCCCTCATGTCTCATGTGTGTGAGGAGTTTGAAGAGAACTGTTCTATGAAATATGAGATAAAGCAAACAATGTTCTGAATCAATATTTTATAGGTTTTTTTTTTAAAATTTTTTTTTTTTATTAAAGATTTTTATTTTTTCCTTTTTCTCCCCAAAGCCCCCCGGTACATAGTTGTGTATTCTTCGTTGTGGGTTCTTCTAGCTGTGGCATGTGGGATGCTGCCTCAGCGTGGTCTGATGAGCAGTGCCATGTCCGCGCCCAGGATTCGAACCAACGAAACACTGGGCCGCCTGCAGCGGAGCGCGCGAACTTAACCACTCGGCCACGGGGCCAGCCCCCATAGGTCTTTTTTTTAAAGTTTGGCACCTGAGCTAACATCTGTTGCCAATCTTCTTTTTTTTTCCCCTTCTTCTTTTCCCTCGAAGCTCCCCAGTATGTAGTTGTATACTGTGATTGTGGTCCTTCTGATTGTGGCATGTGGGATGCCACCTCAGCATGGCCTGATGAGTGGTGCCGTGTCCGAGCCTAGGATCCGAACCAGTGAAACCCTGGGCCACCAAAGCGGAGCATGCGAACTTAACCACTCGGCATGGCACTGGCCCCAGATCATGTGTTTTTGATATTTAAGTATACTAATAAATAATCTAAATACATATTTGGTTATTTTACATGTTCAAATGATACAAAATTATTTTTAAATATTCTTACTTGCAAAATAGGGGGATGACTTTATATTTGGAGTTGCCTAATACTTAGACATATTTAGTTTATGACCTTAATACACATATTAGAAAAGAAAAAAGATTGGAAATTACTTAGGTAAACTTTCAACTTCAGGGATTAGAAAATGAGCCACAGAGTAAAGCCAACTAGTGAGAAAGAAAAATGATGAGGAAAAGGACAGAAATTAGTAAAAGAGAAAAATAAAAGAAACAGAAGATCAACAAAACTGAAAGCTGGCTTTTAGACCAATAAGCTAAGCAAACTTCCGGCAAGATTAATCAAGCAAAAGTGAAAGCAAAAATTAACAGTATTAGTAATGAAAAGAGGATTATAACTGCAGATGTAGTAGAGATATAAAAAAATCATGAGAGAATAATACTATGACTGACTTTCTAGAAATATGTCACCAAGACTCGTAGAAAAGCAGACTTGGCTCTGGAGTAGGGACTTAAGAGTTTTGACTATGTTATGTTTGAGATAATTTTTAGATATTGAGCAGGTCAAGTTAGCCAAGCAAGTTCTGGAGGCACAGATTTGGGAGTTACTGGCTTATAAATGATGTGAAAAGCAGGTCGATTTGGAGGCTCTTAAGACCTGAGATGATATGGGTCTGAACTAAGACCATAGTAGTGGGATGAAAAGAGAATACAGAATTATAAGATAGGATGGAAGTACATTTGGGTTCATGAAAGTAGATGACTGCGGGAAGGGAATGTTGGTCTCTCATTTCCTAGATAATTGTTAAGGAAATAAGAGGAAATGAGGAGTTTAATACTTACCAACTGAATTTCATAGCTCAGTGTATGAGATAAAAAATATCTCAGGAGGAAGTTCCTTCTATAGAAAGTTTTATTGGCATGTGATTGAATAAAATTTAGGGAAGTGGACTGACTTCGATGCTTCATTTTTATTTTGATTTGGAGAATTTTCAATTTTGTTGATTATAGCATCTTAAAAAACAATTGATAATGTAGTAGTAAATGTAAAACATTGTATTAATTTAGTTGACGCTAGTATAGTGAATAAGGTTTCTTGGCAGAGATATTACCAATGTAAGCTGATTTTAAAGTAATAATTTATCTAATACGCTTCCCGCTATAGATTTTCAGATTGGAATGATAATCACTTTTTCAGGACAACTAATAATGATTAAGAATGTTAGATATTTTGGTTAGGTTTGTAAGAGGAAAAACCAATTTTGTTAGATGTTTGTAAGAACATTTACCCAAAGACAGCATGACAGTTTTCCTAGATTAGGATTCCCTTCAGTTGCTTTTGGGGGAGAAGATACAATTTAACGTTGGTCTTGAGGACAATTCTAAGTTTCAGTTAAGGCAACTAGCCTGCTACTAAGTAGCTTGCAGCTTGCTGGTGAGGAGACTATGGCCGTTTTATACACCTTAGGTGAATAAGCTACTTTTTACATGTTTTTCTCTACTTGGATTTTTAAGCTCTCAAGAAGAAAAAATAATTTTCTTTAAAAAGTTATCTTTTTATAGTTTACATTAATCAGAATTTCCTTTTGTCTTTGGCAGTTCAGAAAAAAGGTTGGAAAGCGTTCTTGAGTTTCTCTCTTTAGAATCTGAATCCATCTCTCTTCACTGTTACTTTCCTTCTGTCTACTCCATGCTGATGTAAGGGTGAACCTGACTCAGAGACAGCATTTGAGCCCTGAGCAATCTTGTTTCTTTGCTATGTGCTGTCACTAATTAAATTAAAACTTGTAGTTAGTGATCAGTATGTTTATATTGTGTGACTTGAGATGTGTGCTGTTTTAAATCACATCTGTGAATGTTTTTAGAGAATGTGAAATGATAGTAGAAGACATTGGAAATTAAAATGAGAGCTCTGTTACTTTAAACTCATTTTAAAATGTTTTAATATTTATTTTATCCTATATAAATCATGTTAAAATAAAAGCATTATATAAAAATAGAATAGGTCAATTATGCTTTCTTTTTCTTTAACAGAAAGTGACAACAGGATTCATAAAAGTGAAGAATTTTTAAAGGTGACACAAAGAGAAGGAAAATGCCGAAACCAGTAAGTGTATTTTATTTTTGCCACTATTTACTTAATAAAATGTCAATAGTATTGAGTTCTTTTTGGAGCAAGGCAAAGTGCTATGGTAGAGCTTTTGGGAAGAAAAAGGCGTTGCTATTACTGTTACTTGTTTTCGATTAACATGTCTAGAGCACAGTGTTGTGGGCCAGTGAAGAAGAGGTGTAGGTCACATTCTGGTTAAGATTAAAATTCATGGGTTCTGGGATCAAACTGTGTTAGTTCTTATCCTGGCCCTGCCACTTAATTTGAGTGACTTTTGTTAGATTAGTGCTGTCTCTTCAATTCTTAATTTCCTCATATATGAAATGGACATATAATTACTTACTTACTTAAGGGAGTATGGTGAGAATTAGAAGATCTTGGTACACATTCAGTGCTCACTAAGTGGTAACTTATTGTTAAATAGGAAGAATTAACGAGAAGTTGGAAGGATCCGTGCATTATTAATATTCTCATAATTCTAGCTTTGGTGCTAGTGATACCGATGCTGATGTTGTATAGTCTTAGATTTTTTGTTTAAGGGTACATGTGTGATCATTTTGCTTAGTTTTATAATTATATAGTTCTTGACTAAGGTTTATTCCTTTTGTCTTAGGATAAATATTCTTCATCTAACAAAACTAGGGTGTTTTTTCAATAATGTTTCTTTTGGCCAATTATCTTTTTAAGAAAATCTTTGGTTATAGTTATTGGAATTTTCTGGTATGGATATCACTTTGGAATTTAAAGACTCAGCAGGTAACAAGGTGTGCATGGTTGGAGGGAGAGAAGAATAAAAAGAAATGAAAGGCATAAACATCAGGAAGGAAATGAAAGGAAGAAGTAAATTTTTCTGTTTGTAGGTGACATGATTGTTTATGTAGAAAATCCTCAGGAATCTACAAAACAACTACCAGGACTAATAACTGAATTTAGTAAGATTGTTGAACACAAAGTTGTATTTGTAAAAATCAGTTGTCTTCCATATATACTAGCAGCAAAATTTGAAAAAGGACGTAAAAAAAATTTCATTCATAACAGCATTAAAGACATAAAATTCTTAGGAATAAATTTACAGAACCTGCACAAGAGCTCTACACTGAAAACTTGTGAGAAATTAAAGACTGAAATATACAGAAAAATATACATTGTTCATAGATCTATTTAGAAAATATTAAGATGTCAGTTCTCCCAAGACGTAATGGTGGATTGAATGCAATTCCAGTCAGCTAAGTCCCAGCAGGCTGCTTTGGCTAACGAACAAAGTTAGAAAACCTTCACTCCTGGATTTCAAGACTTACTCACAAGCTATGAAAATGAGACAGTGTGGGGGCTGGCCCTGTGGCATAGGGGTTAAGTTTGGTGTGCTCCACTTCACAGCTTCAGATCCCAGGCGCAGGCCTGCCCCTCTTCTCAGCCATGCTGTGGCAGCAACCCACATATAAAGTAGAGGAACCTTGGTACAGATGTTAGCTCAGGGCTAATCTTCCTCAGCGGAGAAAAGAAGACAATGTGGTATTGGTGAAAAGATAGATAATAGGATCAGTGGAATAAAAATACACCTACACACTTATCTTCATTAGAATTTCAACAGAGGTATTACACAGTTCAATGGGGAAATTAAATTCTTTCCAACAAATGATGTTGGAACAGTTATCCATATGGAAAAACTTGAACATTGACCCTTATATTGCAATTTATCCAAAAAATTAACTCCAAAAGGATCATAGCCCTAAATACAAAAGCCCAAACTATAAAACTGCTAGAAGAAAAGATAAAACATTTTTACAACTTTAGGATAGGCAGACTTTCTTAGGTAATACAGAAAGTTTGATCTAATAAGAAAAATTGGATTTCATCAAAATTAAAAACTTTTGCTTGGGCCAGCCCCAGTGGCCTAGTGATTAAGTTCGGTGTGCTCTGCTTTAGTGGCCTGGGCCTGGTTCCCAGGTGCAGACCTTTTTTGTATGTGGCCATGCTCTGATAGCGGCTCACATACAAAAAAGAGCAAGATTGGCAACAGGTGTTAGCTTAGGGTGAATCTTCCTCAGCAAAAACCAACCAAGCAAACAAAAACTTTTTCTGTTTGAAAGAGAGCAATAAGAAAATGAAAAGGCAAGACAGAATGGGAGAAAATAATTGAGATATAAAGTTCTTTTAGAACTCACTAAGACAGCCTAGTTCTTAAAAAATGGGCAAAAACTTTGAACAGATGCTTCACAAAAGAACGCACATTAATAGCCAACAACCACATGAAAAGATCCTTAGTGTTGGGGTCTGCCCTGTGGCGTACTGGTTAAGTTCACCCACTCTGCTTTGGTGGCCCCAGGGTTCACCGGTTTGGTCCCAGGCATGGACCTAAGCACTGCTTATCAAGCCATGCTGTGGTAGGCATCCCACGTATAAAATAGAGAAAGATGGGATGAATCTTCCTCAGCAAAAACAGGAGGATTGGCCGTGGATGTTAGCTTAGGGCTAATCTTCCTCAAAAAAAAGAAAAGATCCTCAGTGTCTTTAGTTAGCAGGGAAACATGAATTAAAACTACAGGGAGACACCACTTTATACTCACTAGAAGGGCTTAAAATAAAGACTGATAATATCAAGTTTTGGTAAGGATGTGGATCAGCTGTAACTTGAATATATTTCTGGGAGGAATGTAAAAGTTTACAACTGCTTTGTAAGCTATTAGTATAATTGAGTGGAGAACACTTATTATTCCTTGGAGTAAGGATTCAAAATTGTATATACAGTTTGATATAAATTATGTGGTGTTAATGCAAAAAATTCTGGAAGAAAAGATTTTAAGATATTAATAGTGTTAGATTTTTTTTCCTTTAAACTTTTAAGGTGAGAGTATAATTAGCCACCTCCAAACTCCTGCAAAATAAAAAAGAGAAAGTCTAATTTTTCAAAACACAAAGCTTAGAGAAATTTCATTTGATCTCCATGTTTTACACTGATTGTGTTGGCCCCATTTTATACTTAGTAGATGTGTAATCTTGGTCAAGTCACAACTTCTATAGACTTTTTTTTTACTTGTAAAATAAAGTTGATTTAATAAGTGCTTTGATTACCTCAGAGAATTACTATTAGGATCAAATGAAAAGGCGTTAAAAGTTGCCTTATAGTGCTTTTTTGTTAAACATACTTGTAAGTAATATTTGTATTTTTCATAATGTTATTTATGTTAACATCTAATAGAGTTATTCTTGTTATATTTAAATGAGTTAATAGCTTAAAATTTTTTCAGTTTTAATTTCTAATGTGGTAACGTTGATAGACACCCCACATAAACAAAAGCTTTTTGGGATGCTTAATAATTTTTAAGACTGTAAATAGATCCTGAGACCAAAAAGTTTGAGAACTTCTGGCCTAGGCCATTATTACTGTCTCTATAAAGGTGAGTTATTGCAATGTCTGAGCTCCAGCCAGCAGAAATGGAAGAAACAGCATGGGGAGGCAGGCTCACTACTTTATGCCTAGGCGCTGAAGTGGCCTCTGTCTTTTCTGCTCATGTTCTGTTGGTGAGAGCTTAGTCATATAGCCGTACCTAATTGCAAGAGATACTGAGAAATGTTCTGTGGCTCAGTAGTCATATGTCCAGCTATAATTCTATAAAATTTTGGCCGTCAAACAATAAGCAGTCTCTGCCACAACCATATGGTTAGTTTAAAGGAGAAAAATCATGTGATAAATTGAGAAAGATCAGTTACTAGAATTGAACAACTATTCATGATTTAAAAAATAAAAACCAACACCTCTTAAGCTAGGTATAAAGGAAAACCTACAGCAAAAGCTGTTCTTAATGTGTTAACAGTGGAAACCTTTCTTTAAAAAAATCATAAACAAAAGATACTATCACTGCTCTGTTCAGCATTGAACAGGGAAATCTGCACAGGAAAGGAAGTCGAAGCTCAAGGACTGGAAAGGAAGAAACACTCTTTGAAGATGTTAAGATTCTTTGTTTATATCAATGGTTGGCAAATTATGGCCTATATGCCAAATCCAGCCCACCACCTGTTTTTGTACAGTCTGCAAGCTAAGAGTGGTTTTTACATTTTCAGTGGTTGAAAAAAATTTAAAAGAATATTTCACACGTGAGAATTGTGTGAATACAAATTGCAGTGCCTATAAAATTTTATTGGAATACAGTATGCTCATCGTTCATTATCTGTAACTGCTTGGTTGCTATAGTATCATTGTTGAGTAGATGCAACAGACTGTATGATCTGCAAAGGCTAAAATTGTTACTGTTTGGCCCTTTACAGAAAAAGTTTTCTAATCTCTGGTTTATGTAAACACAAAGATCGGCAGGCTCATTATAACAGTTGGCAAGGGAACTGATAAAAGGATCAGTATAAAAATCAATTGCATTTCTACCAGAAGCAAAACCAGGAAAAATTTTGGAAAACTATTTTATTAGGTTCAAAATCCTGTATTTGATACCCTTTCAGTTAGATGAGTTTTTAGTATTTGAAATTTTTGGGATTTTAGAAAGATGAATATGCTGTATATTATGTGCATATGTCATTATATAATGAAACTGTAATCAAGATCTGTTGCATCACCTCAGAAACATAATTCTATAAGCTGAATGTTCATTTGAAGTAGGATAAGTGAATTCACCAGATAATCTCACATCACTTCATGTCAGATTTTTGCTAGAAATTGCTAAACTTCAGTTTTCAGTGCTTTTAGGATGTTAAGGGATTATGGACCTGTATTTATAAGAGCTACAAAACCATAATGATCTAAGGGAAAGATATCTAACAAATGATCGATATGATTTTTATGGAGAAAATTGTAAACACTTTTTTGGAAGATATTAAAGAAGACCTAAGTTAGTGCACAGAGCTGTAGTCATGGCTAGGGAGAGTCAATATTGAAAAGTTGTCGTTTCTTACCCTAAGAGACTAAGTTTAGTGTAGTTCCAGTTTAAATCATAATTGTGGTATTTTGATAAGTTTGCAACTTTGTATGAGCCAAGAGCAAGAACAAAGAGCCAAGAATAGTCAAAACAGTCCTGAAGATAATGAGAGGAGACTTGCCCTGCCAGATATCAAGACTTATGTAAAGTGTAACTGTAATTAAGATGGTATGGTATTGGCAGAATAGTTAAATTGACCAATGCAACAGAATAGAGAGCACACAATCAGACTCATACCCATTGACATTTGATTTGTGACAGAGTAGTCTTTCAAGAGCAAATTAACTAATAATATAGATCATTTTGAAATTTTGAATCTCCATATCATTATCCTTATGGGGATTAAAAAATGAAATTGGACCTCTACCTCAAATCATTAGCAAAAATCACTCAAGACAAATTATGAAAAATAAAATTTACTAGGAAATATAAGACTATCTCTATGACTCCATAGTAGGGAGGGATTTGTTAAGGATGGCAAAAAATGCTACTTGTATGTAAAACATTAATAAATTCAACATTAAGATTAAGAATGTGTTTACCGTAAAGGGCACTTCATGAAGTAAATGACAGGCTGCAAACTGGGAGAAGATTTTTTTGTAACACAAATAACTGACAAAGGATTAATGTCTAGAATATGCTCCAACATAGGAGTAAGAAAAAGACACCCCAATAGAAAAATAAGCTATAGGCATGAAAAAGGATTTGAAAGATAAGGAGACTGAATGGTCAATAAACATCGTTTTCTGTTGCTCCATAACAAATTTAGTACCTTAAAACAACATCCGTCTATTATCTCACAGTTTTATAGGTTAGAAATATAGAATGATGTATCTGGGTTCTCTGCTCAGGCTCTCAACGCAGAATTCATTTCCTTGCGAAATGATCCATCCTTCTTTACTGGAGAATGAAGTCTCTGGTGTTCTTGCTAGCTGTTGGCGAGGGGTCACTCTTAGCTCCTTTAGGCTGATGTCAGGTCCTTGCCCCATAGCCCCTCCATTTTAGCAATGGAGAACCTCTTTTGTGTCAAATTCGTCTCGCACTTTCAATCTCTCTGACTTCTGCAACCAGTCAAGAAAATGCTTTGATTTTAAAAGACTCATGATTAGCTTAGACCCACCCACACAATCTTTTTAAGATCAACTGATTAGTAACCTTAAGTATGGCTGCAAAATCCCTTTTGTCATGTAGCATAGCATAATCATGAGAGTAATACCAGAGGGTGGAGATGATGGGTTGGGGGGACTGTCTCAGAGTTCTGCCTACCTCACATACAAAAATGTTCTCAGCCTCATTAGGAATCAGGGATTTGCACATCAAGACCATATTGAGATATTGTTTTATATCCAGTAGATTGTCAAACATTAAAAAATCTGATAATACCAACCCTTGGTAAAAATATAGATCAGCAGGAATTCTTACGTACTATTGATGGGAGTGTAAGTTCAATCATGTTGGAAGACAATTCAGCAATACATGGTAAAGTTGAAGGAATGATACTTTATTCCTTCGGAATTCTGAGTATATACTTGTAGAGAAACTCAGACACATGCACTAGGAGTCATTTACAAGAATGTTCATAGCAGTACTCTTCTTAATAGCCAGACAGTTGGAAACATTTAATGTTCATTATTAGGTAAATACGTGATTGTTTAGTCACATGTAGATATTATATGGCAGTAATTACAACTACAGTCATGCATCACTTAACCATGTCCCGAGAAGTGTGTCGTCGGGTGATCTTGTCCTTGTGCGAACATCATAGATGGTATAGCCTACAACACATCTAGGCTATGTGGTACTAATCTTAATGGGACCACAGTGGTATATGCGGTCCCTCGTTGATTGAAATGTCATCATGCAGCACATGACTATACACACAAAAATGTGAGTGGATCTTAGAAATGTAATTGTGAATAAACAAACTACAGTGTAGTGCAATTTCTGTTTAAACTTTTTGTTGAAATAGAATATACGTATCCAAAAGAATACATCATTAGTGAGTAGTTGATGAATTTTCAGAAAATAAATATACTGATGTAACCATTGCCCACATCGAGAAAGAGCACTTTTTTGGTAAGTACTATAAAATTTTAATACAGCTAACAATCAAGAAAAATTAAATATTTTACATATAGATACCTACATTTGTGGTAGAACTATTCTTTTTTAAAAAAGCAAGGTAGTGACAAACACAAAATTCAGGTTATTGCTTACCTGTGGAGGATTGGGGACAGAGAAATTCAAAAAGAAGAAATACACTGATATATGCAACATTATTTGTTATTTCTAGTTATTAAGTTGGATAGTAGATTTATGGGTAAAGAAGAACTTTTTCTTTGCTCAGAAAATTTCTCACACAGAATGTGGATTTTCCACGCAAAGCAGTTCTCCAGTTCTGTGCAGACACCAATTGTGTGTCCTGCAGTTTAATTCATTCTGACGCCAACTACCTGGAGTTAGTACAGACCCCACAGGTTAAGGGCTCAGTTCCACAAGACTGCCCCCCACTTTAGGTGCCACTCACAAGTAGTGGGTCCCCAGGTTACCCATACATCTGTCTAATTGGGCTACAAACTGAGGATTCCCTTCATCCCCTCCTCAGACTCTATAATTTGCTATAAACAGATCACCGAACTCAAGGAAACACTTTACTTACTATTCCCACTTAATATAAAGGATCTTATTAAGGGTACAAATCAAGGATACAGATGAAGAGGAGGCACATAGGAAGAGTCCAGAAGGGTCCTGAGCAAAGGAGCTTTTGTCCTTGTAGAGTTTGAGGTGCACCATCCTCTGCATGTGGATGCATTCACCAACTTAGAAGTTCTCTGAACCCTTTTGTGTAGGGTTTTTATGAATGTTCCATTACGTAGGCATGATTGATTAAATCATTGGTGATTGGTAATTAACTGAATTCCCATCCTCTCTCCTCTTCCTGGAGGTTGGTGTGGGTGGCTCTAATCGTGTAGTTTGTTCCTTTGGTTACCAGCCCCCATTCTGGAGTTATGTCGGGGCCCATCCAGAGTTACCTCATTAGCATAAACTCACCTGTGGTTGAAAGGAGCTTATTATGAATAACAGAAGACACTCCTCTCACATCTATCATTCAGGAAACTCCAAGGGTTTTAGAAACTCTGCTAGGAACCAAGATGAAGATCAAATACGTATTATTGTATCCCAGGAGGTTTCATTTTATTATGCTTCATTGTTTACGTATGTTACATGTATTGTTTAATGTGTATCAGTATTTCCTAACAGATAACTGTTTTAAAGAAAGATCTGAAAGATTTATTTGACTAGAGAAGTATTTCAGATAAAAGCTACATGTGCAGGGGCCGGTTAAGTTCATGTGCTCCGCTTTGGCAGCCTGAGGGTCACTGGTTGGGATCCTTGGTGTGGACCTACTCGCTGCTTATCAAGCCATGCTGTGGCAGGCGTCCCACATATAGTAGAGGAAGATGGGCACAGGTGTTAGCTCAGGGCCAGTCTTCCTCAGCAAAAAGAAGAGGATTGGTGGTGGATGTTAGCTCAGGGTTGATCCCCGCCCACCCCCCCAACACTCCCCACCCCTACTCTCACCCCCGCAAAAGCTACATGTGTAGAGGTTCTGCTTGTTAGAATGAGGAAAACATTTAAGGGGAAGTAAGAAGTCTGATTTAGAATTCTAACATTGTGAGTTAAAATCAAAAAGATAGATTTGTACCACATCATGGTGAATGCTAGGTGGAGATGCTACTCTGGAGTTAAAATTGTTTTGGTTAAGGCATGTTAAATTTTTGGTGAGATATTTGGAAAGGTATTTACACAAAAAAATTAGAATTTAAGATAGAGTCTAACAAAGGGCAATAGATGAATGCTTTTTATAAGGTGAAGAATACATTTGTAGTATGAATAAAACTAAATATCTGATTTTTGTGTTGAAAGAAATATGAGATAGTGAATGACATTGGAAGAATTTGTAGTTATACCTCAGTTTAAATGTCTGCCCTGCCATTTGATATCCATGTGTCCTTGGGCAAGTAATGGGAACTCTGAGTTTCCATAGAAATGAACATCTTCTAGTATTGTTGCAGGGGCTGAATGAGAATATGGAAAGCTCATGGTCTTGTGCCTAGTATATGTTAAATATTCAATAAATGTTTTTAAAAGAGAACTTTGTAAGCTCTTTGTTTTTCAAGTAGATTTGAGATTTCCTGTGATTAAAATCAAACTTTATCACTTTAATAAAGAAAATATTAGGTACAATTATGAAGTTGCTCTTGACTGGCTACATATTATATGACTTTATTTTATAAATCAGCTGAAGGTATTTTCTCATGCCTAATACTTAGTAAGTATAATCTCTCTCCTGATTATCCCTTTTGTTTTTATTACAGATCAATGTACGAGTAACCACAATGGATGCTGAGCTGGAATTTGCCATTCAGCCTAATACAACTGGCAAACAACTTTTTGACCAGGTATCGTTTAGCCACATAAAGTATGCAACTTTTAACATCATAATTTGGATGCTACTGCAACTTGTTTCTGTGTTTTCCTATACCTTTACTAATAATGCAACAGTGTAACACTAGGAACTTTCCATAGGTATTCAGAGATCTTAACAACTATAGTGACATTCTTACTCTTTCTCATTCCTAGATTTGAGGAATAGGACTTTTTGAAAATAATTATTAGCAGGTATTTATTTAACATCTGCTATGTAAATCATTGAAATGAAGACTAAAAGGAATTAAAAGATAATCTACATGGTGGAATAGGTGGAGATTCTAGACAGAGGAGATGGCAAGAGCAAAGGCGCAGAATTATAGGCTAAAGTAGGCACCTAAGAGCAGTTTGATGTCATGTTAAAGAACTTGGACTATTGATGTTTTTTCTCATTCTTGAGTACACGTTTGTCACCTGTGGAGCTTTAAAAAAAGAAAGGCAGTGCTTGGAAACCATCTCCAGAGATTCTGATTTAAGTGTCTGGGGCCTACTCTAAACCATTAGTATTTTTTAATTTAACCTCCCCAGGTGATGCTATATGTAATGTTGTAAGTAGTCAAGTTTTATTGAGAAACGGAGGAAAGAGATTGGTGCCCAGAGGTCAAGTGATTAAGAAGGTGAACTGATGATTGCAAAGAGGAGGAAGGTGAGGTATCTTGCATGGCAGGAGTCTTAGAGGAGGATAACTTACATATGAGCAGGAGCGCAGTGGTCTGTGGTCAGACTAACTTGACCTTAGAGGATGGGAGAGAAAGTTCCTAGAATCACAGCAATAAATAACCCATTAGATGTCTTGGTGTTATCAGCTGTCATTCTATCTATATACTGATCCAAAATATGATGAAATAAAATTTTAAAATTTTGTTAATTTTAAAAAGTTAATAGGGTGGTTTCTTTTTTTGACAAAGTAGTATACTTAATCTCCTGACTAGGTGATTAATGATCTTGAAAGCCCTGATAAGGTCTTTTTTGGAGGATGAAAGACTGTTTTTGTGTGAGTGAGCGAATTTTTAAAGCAAAATCATAAGCAGCTACATGATCCTACATTATGGATATTTTACCTGTGAGCAAATATCCCCTTCTGTTGATTCTTCTTGACCTCCTGTTTGTAAATATATTGCCTACTTATTTGAATAAAAATGTGAATGGAGTTAGCATTTATTGTACTTTATAGCAAGTTGAAATGTTATTTACAGTGAGTGAAATGTTTGTGGTAGTCAAGAACTAATCAGCAAGTGGGCCTTTTTGGTATTGGATACAGAGAAGTATGTGTTTTTTATTAAGTAGGTTTGCTTTAGTTTGGATACCAGGGAAAATGAGACCTTATTTACTATAGTGCAGTAATGTATAACAGTTTAGAAGTGTGGGCTCTGGAGCTGTGGTGCCTGCAGTTGAGTCCCAGCTCTAGCTGTTTGACTTTGGACAGATTACTCTCTTTGCCTCATTTTTCTCATTTGTACAATTAGGATGATGATAACATTACTCCCTCAGAAGGTTGTTATGCGAATTAAATGAGCATCCATGTAAAATACATAGAACAGTATTTGATACATACGTACATACACACAACATACGTATATTTCATATTGTAAATGAAGGTCTAGATTAAGGACTATTGTTATTTGTTATGACTCCCTCAGTAGTTAATTCTTTTAGTCAGTGTTCTGTTTCCTGACACTTCTCTTGAGCCTGAATCTGAGCATCTAAAAGCAGGTTTTCCCTTGGATGTAGTGAGTATATGGGGTGAGCTGGCGGGTAGACAGGTTGAGGGTCGGGCCAGGAGCAGAGCTGGAAGAGGAGTCATCCTCAAATGAGGGTACGTAGACACCTGAGTCCACCTGTAGCAAAGCCTCGCTTCTGATTGTGATGTTGGCAGGAGGCCAGCTGCTGTGTGCAGGGGGCTCTAGTTGAGTGCTGGAGCTCCTTTGGTTTGCTCCCTGCTGACTCTTCCTTTACTGGCCTCCTCTTCCAGCTTCTACCTGTGTGATTAGAGAGTATTCAAATCCCCAGAGAGTGCTCAACATGATCTGTTAGGATGCAAGAAAAAAATGTTAAAATGTCTGTTTATGTTTTTGTCTTTCCTCTTTCAAATTTTTTAAAAAATATATGCTTTATAATGTATTAGTGTGATAGCGTTTGTATAATTTATAAGTAAATATATATGGTAGTTATATGCCTAAGCATTTTTTTTTACTTATAAAATTATGTGATTGAAAGTTTCTGAGAACAGTTCCAAAAGTAGGGAAGGAGCTGCTAGGAGATAACGGCCTCTTAAGGAATCTCACAACTGAGCTCTTTTATTCTTCCTGGTGTTGTGATAGTCTGAAGTCAGTTAAGGTACTGTCCCTTGTGCCCATTGTGGCAAACCCTCCTTTGACTTAGACAGCATTGTGAACCACACAAAGATTGGAGGCAAAAGCTGAGGCCACTTTCTTTGATACACTTCTCTCTGTTGCTCTTGACCCGTGTAAATTCCCCACTCCTGCCACTCTGAACAGGAATGTTTTCTGTGGCTCTGCTGGGACAGCCGATCTTTTGCCAAAGTTAAATTATCTGGGATCTCCTTTGTCCACATTCAAGTTTTGGTTATTTGGCATTGATCTGCTTTTGTATCATTATGAATCTTTACATGCCTTATCATCCAAAAATTTCTCAGCTTTTGGTTTTTTGATGATAACCTTTCTTAGCACAGCTGAATATTTTTTCATTCTTTCTTTCTTTTTTGGCTTGAGAAAAATGTGCCCTGAGCTAACATCTGTGCCAGTCTTCCTCAATTTTATATGTGGATCACTGCCACAGCATGACCACTGATGCGTGGTGTAGGTCCACGCCTGGGAACCGAACCCAGGTCACCAAATTTAACCACTAGGCCACGTGGCCAGCCCCTGTTCTTCCTTATTTTTATTTTTTGTTTATGTGTCACTTCAGTGAAGTTTTTCAAGAGAGGGAAAATAAACTGAAGGGTTCAGTTTGCCGTCTTGAAACCAAAAGCCTGGCATATTTTTAGATTTTTTTTAATGAAGAATGTTCATTGCTTAAGAACTAATGTTAATCTTTCTCTAAAGCTTTTAAAATGTGATAAGTTCTCACCTCCCCTGGCTCATTTCCTTCATTTTAAATATAGATTAAAAGAAAAACAATATGCTTTTGTTAAGCGTTATTACAGTCCTTCACGTGGGGCCTGGCTCCCCACTTCATTTGCTCTGACACTTTGAGTGCCTACCACAGGATAATCATTCTTTGAGATGACATGGATAGTAAGATAAGGCAGTAATCTCTGTCCTTGGTTTTAAACAGTCAAGGAGGGTAATAGACACACTACTAATAATATAGTTAATTATGGTAGAGTAAATGTTCTAATAGCAGTATAGACAAGTACTATGGAGACATCAAGGAACAAGTGATTAATTTTATGTTGATGATAGGAGAGCTTCATTCACAGAAGGCATGTTAGTTGAGGTGGGCCTTGAGGAATAAGTTATTCAACAGGTGGTAAAAGTACAGAATGGACATTCTAGGCAGAGGGAAAAGTGTGAGTAAAGCTGTAGAAAGGTGAAATTTATGGGATGTTCCAAGAACGGCTTCTTGCTCCCTGAGGGAAGAACATAGAATCTATGATGGTGACTGAAGGGAAGCAGGAGTTGGGGGTGAAATCACCAGCTGGAGAACCTGGGGTGTGGCATGTAAATGTCCTCAGAAACTCTCATCGCCAGGATGATACTATTTGCCTTGCCTACCTATGGGGATAAATTGAAATAGGAAAGGATTGTGACAGCTCTGTGTCTCTTTCCCAGGCTCCTCTTATCTGTTGGGTCATGATGGGAGATGAAAAGGAAAGGAAGTAGAAAAAAGTGGATCAACAAATAGGATTGAAAGGATGCTACAAAATTTAATATATAAAATCTGAATTTAAGTTTTCAGAAATGTTCTTTTAATTAATATGTTAAATTTAGGAAAGATTTTCTCTATAACAAAGGAATATACCTATAATACATTTGTAGTTTTGTTCTTCTTTTGAAGTGTAGTGCCATTTAGTTATAATGTGAATGCTGAACTGAAATTGACTTTTTTTTTAAGGTGGTGAAAACAGTTGGCTTGCGTGAGGTCTGGTTTTTTGGGCTGCAGTATGTGGACAGCAAAGGTTATTCTACGTGGCTTAAGCTAAATAAAAAGGTAAAATATGTATGATACCATTAGCTAATAATTAACTTACTTTGAAGTTATCCTGATGATGAATTTGTGCCAGAAGAGCTCAGGGTCCTCATGGTTTCAGGCTTTCTTTTCCAATTATCTCTGTGGATCATTCAAGGTATCATGTCTTTTAATTCCATAAGGCACCATCAACTTAGCATCTTAGAAAATAGAAATATTTACTTTTCCTATTTGAAAACTGAACACATATGAAATACTATGTGTAACTTAGTACTTTGACTTTGATTTAAACATCTGCAGGATAAGCTTCTTGACAAGTTTCAATGTGGTTATTAGATAGGATCTATGAGTTACAGCTCACATTTGTGAACGTAGAATCTTTTTTCTCACATGTTATATTTTTTATAGGTTTTGAATCTTACACACTGGAATCTTACTTACAGATTTAGAATATTACTTATGTTTCACATCTTACTTTCTTCCAAAAAGAATTGGATATGACTAGGTTCAGTTATTGTGAACTTACGACTTTTGTTGATTATACTTGAAATTACTGTTTCAGGTGACACAGCAAGATGTTAAAAAAGAGAATCCTTTACAGTTCAAATTTAGAGCTAAATTCTTTCCTGAAGATGTTTCTGAGGAATTAATTCAAGAAATAACCCAGAGACTTTTCTTCTTGCAAGTTAAAGAAGCAATCTTAAATGATGAGATATATTGCCCGCCAGAAACTGCTGTTCTTTTGGCTTCCTATGCTGTGCAAGCCAAGTATGGAGATTATAATAAAGAGATTCATAAACCAGGCTACCTGGCTAATGATAGACTCCTACCCCAGCGGTAAGTGAAACATGCTTTTATGTTATATCCTTTGGAAAATTACATTTCAGAAGTTTGTAAATAGATTTTTCTTTTTTTTAGATTTTAGGTTTCCAGCTGGATTAGAGAGTAGGCTTTTGGAAATCATGGCCTAGTAGCTACATAGGTTTATATACTCTGTAATTACATAAGCTGTCTGCCTCTTCTCTCCTCATTTCCACAAGATAAGCAATAATAAATGGAGGTAGAGATAATTTGGGCTTGAGGGAGGATATGACTGTTGCTGCTTGGTAAGTTCTTACACAGGCAGATAGGTGCTTAGTAAATGCTTTTGACAGTAATGAGTGCCAGGCTATGTTTTTTCCACAGAATTAAAATTAACTTTCTAACTTTTTAAAAGGCATTTTAAACTCCATTTTCAGGCTCCTAGTCTAGTGCTCTGTTCTTATCTGCAGTATATTGCTGCCTCTGTAACAGTTATTTTAAAGTAGCATGGCATAGGAAAAAATCATTAGAAGACCTAGATTTTGAGTACTGATTCTATCCTTTGCTAGTTATGTGAGCTTAGGTGCACAGTCTAAAATCTGTGAATCTGCAAAATGGGGATAATGATTCTGGTCTGCTTACCTTAAAGTTTATGCTTACAGTCATGAACTCTATGATTTACAGTTTTAGCTGTAAAATGTGATATGTGTTAGTTGGTCGTATTTTTTATGAAATCTAGAAATTATGACGTCAAGTATTGCTTTTAAATATCTCAGTTCTTGATTTTAGTAGCACACATGTCCCTGACCTTAGAGTGCACTCGGAGATCTTTCTCTTGGAACCTGGAAAGAAGTTGTTACTGTTCTTCGTCCAAATTGCTGAATTTTGAAATTTCTATGTAAATGCAAAACTGTATATTATTAACCTAAAATTTCAGTTCTACATGCACCACTTCCTCATAGTGTTTAAACTCTTAGATGTAGTTTCTTTTTCATAGGTGTGAAATATGAAGAAAGACGTTCTACTTCATGTTGACTTTTATTAATTTCGTTTGGTGGTAGGCATTAACATTTATTTTTAGCTAATAAATTGTATTGATATATGCTTTTAAGGTACCATTGAGTACAGTAGCTTTAATATTTGATCATTAAGTGTTAGACTGTTTTAGCACAGTAGTAGTTATCTTAGAGAGTAAAATAATGCGTGTTCACTATAAGAATCAGGATTATGAGATACTTTTAGTCTGTATGTTTGGTTTTGATTATTATTCCAACCCCAAATTCTTTGTCTCAGGATTTTTTTAAGCACTGGATTGAGTAATTGATTACTGGCTCAGTAGAAATTCCATTTCAGATAAGGGTTAGTTTTTGTTTTTAATTGAGGTATAATGTATATATAGTAAAATGCACAGTGGATTAGGTTTTAAATCAATACATAAGGTAATATGTTAAGATAAATTACTCTTAAATTTCTTAATTGTTCATAAAAGAATAGGCATACTTTATCTCAACAAGTATAACATAGATATTCTTTCAGTGTTCTATCAGCACATGAATTAATTGGGTTACATTTAATTGTCCGTATGATTAAAAAACCTCTTTTAAACACTGGATCACATGTAAGCACAATTAACTTCTTTATTTTGAATACATGTGTGCTATAACTTGCTCTATTTAAAAAGGAAGATAGCCCATGTTCTTCGGGATTTGGTCTTTAACTGAAGGTCTAGGCAATCAAGTGTTCTTCAAGTCGATAGTCTCTGAGGACTAATTCCAGCTATCTACGCATAAAAGAGACTTACTCGTAAAGTCTGAATACTAATTTTTTGGTTTAGAATGGAGAAAATACCTTCACAGTGATTAATTTATTCCGTGAATGATATATGGCACACTTTTTCTCACTATCTAAGTATTTGGAGGGAAATTAGTAATCAGAAGGTTATTTAGTAATTATAAATCAGATGCAATAATTTGATGATTTTACTAGATGCTTTTAATTCTTGTATTGAAAAATCCAGATAAGCAGTCTGTTCTCTTACAGTAAATTCAGCTCTCTGGTGATATGGATAATCAGCTTCACCAGATAGTATCTCTCTCCTTTAAAAAGAGCTAGATATACATAAATTTTTACATGCCAGATTTCTAACTTGGGCATCTTGGTGGTTGGTAATACCTTTTTGCCAAGATATGGGGAGATGGAATACATTTCAGAGGAGGAAGATTTTAGTTTTGAACATACTGAGTTTGAAAAATCTATAGTATAACCAAGAGAGATAGCTAGTATTCATTTGTGGATGTGAGTTTGGATCTTGGAGAGCAGTCTGAACTATAGATAGAGTTTTGGGAGTAATCAGCAAATAGATGATAATTAACCCATAGGAATGAAAAAGATGGACCTGAAAGTACATATAGAATGAGAAAAAAGGCCTAGGACAGACCTTGTTGAAACTTAACTTTGGTGTACAGAGGAAGAGGTTCCTGTAAAGTATATTGAGAAAAAATGGCCAGAGTCAAGAATAATACTAGAGGAGTGTTACATCATGGGAAACCAAGATAAAAGAATGCTTCAAGGAGAGACTGGTCAGCAGTGTCGAACAGGACATAGGGGTCGAGTATGTGGAGAACTAATGTATCTGTTGGCTTTAACAATAAGGAGATTGCTAGTGACCTTAGTAAGAGCAGTTTCAGTAGAGTGTTCATGATTGAAGCCAGATTGTGGTAGACAAGGGGCAGTGGATGCAAGCTATGGAAAGGAAGGATAGTGAATATAGACAGTTCTCTAAAGTTTGGCTGTGGAAAAGAAAAAAAAAACAAAACTTAGGTGTAGGGAAACATGGGTTTATAGGCATGTTCTTTAAAAGATGGAAAAGGATTTATTTTAATTTTTTTATTCACTCTACAAATTTTTGAGTACCTCTTCAGTTCTGGCACTGGGCGTGTAGTGGTAAGCAACATGGATGTGGTTTTTGCCCTCTGTAACACAGACAAGTATATATGATAATATATGTAGGCAGGGGGCAGTAAATATGTCCCATGTCATAAATGATGGAGTAAAGATCCTAAGACAATGGAGAGAGAAGTCATTTAAAAGCCCAGATAGACAGATTTAAAGTCAAGTTGAACAAATTAGTATTGGGTATGAAGAAGGACTCCTTTGTTCTGGACAGAAGAACCAGAGGGTGGGAATCTTTGGATACCTGCAAACTAGTTATGCAGATTAATGATGCAAGTACATTATGCAAAATGCAAATAAATGAGATTTGAAATGCAGGATATAAAAGCTAAAACATAAATCTTAGTGGCATCTAATTTAATTAACCCATACTTTCAGGTTTGGTTAACATCATGGTACCAGCAGTTGGCTGCACTGATCAGGCCCACAAAGCTGATTGTATTCCTCTTGGTGAGCACAGAGTATAGAGAGAATATGAAGATATAGCAAGAGAGTATAAAGATAAGAAAAATGTGGAAACATAAGTACTCTAGGAAGAAAGACAAAACTCCTCTCCCCAAAAGCAAGAGCCTAAAAGAGGCTATATAGAGAAGGGAGCAGTGTGTAATAGGAACGTAATGGTCCGAGACCCCATTATGGAATCCACTCTAAATAGTAACTTGTCCAAGGGAAGATTCCATGCTAAGATTCCTTTATACTGCCAAGAAATCCCTAGGTTTCATGTAAAATATTTACATAGTAGAACAATAATATTTTAACACCACAGCTTTTGCTATCAGTAAAGTAGGATCTGAGGATTCACCAATAAAGAAAGATGGATAGTTATTGTTATATGACCCAAAGAGAATAGAAATACATAATCTATAGTTTACATAGCAGGTAAATTTATATGCATGTTGAATTTGCTGATTTGGTGTTAAAATGTTAGTGGTAGAAAATAAGAATGTTTGTTTGCTTATATTGCTTATTTTAGCATAAGGGACACTGGAAGGATACAAAAGAAACTAATAAGTTTTGGAGGGCATGGGGTCATGAAAAAAGTATGACTTTTTACTTGTATCCTTTTAACACAACTTAGCCTCTAAGAAAAGTAAATACATAAAGTAAAAGAATAATGAAGGCCTTTGAATTCTGATTTTCGATCTGTTCTTCTCTTAATTTTTCTGTTAATAATGAGAAAGTCATTTTTTGGTCTAATGTTTTATTCATTTGAAACATTTGCATTCCCGTAAACTATCTGTTTAATAACTATTTTAAAAACGTGTTATTTAAAGTAATATCAGGATCTTGGAAACATTATTTTGAGATAATTGTGGATTCACATGCAATTGTAAAAAATAATAGATCCTGTGTATCCTTCTCCCAACCTTCCCTAATGGTAACGTCTTGCATAACTTTACTACAATATCACAACCAAGACATTGATGTTGATACAATCCACCAACCTTACTCAGATGTCCTCAGTTTCACATGTAGTCATTTGTGTGTGTGTATTTGTTAGTTCTGTGTAATTTTATCATGTGTATAGATTTGTATGACAACCCCTACAGTCAAGGTACTGAATGATTCTAGACTTCTAAAAGAGTATTGATTTTGAATCATCAAGGCATTTTCAAAGATTTTTTTCTCCTATAGAGTTTTGGAACAACACAAACTGACAAAAGAACAGTGGGAAGAAAGAATACAGAACTGGCATGAAGAACATAGGGGAATGCTAAGGTATTTGAGTGGCTATTTTCTTAAGTATTTTTCCTCAAATTAAAGTATTTTTATTTCATAACATTAATTAATATATCAGATTATTTCCAAAAGATCATTTGACTTATATGAATAAACATAAAGCACTAAATTTTAATCCCAAGTATTTTTGTAATTTGTTTGATATTAGAAACTCACTTAAATATATTACAGTAAGTTTTATCTCAACAGGGAAGATTCTATGATGGAATACTTGAAGATTGCACAAGATCTAGAAATGTATGGAGTCAACTATTTTGAAATAAAAAACAAAAAGGGAACTGAATTGTGGCTAGGCGTTGATGCTTTGGGTCTGAATATTTATGAGCATGATGACAAGTAAGTAAATTTGTTGCATAGTGAACTAGTGGTCTTTATGGCTTTAATCTTCTGTTCTGTTTGGAAAAGTTTTTTTGGCTTGGTTACCTTTCCTCCTTTCTTTTTTTCAAATTAAAGATTAATTAATGCCATGTAGGCTTTCAGGTATCATATTTCCATTTTCTCAACATCTTGCAGTTTCAGAGTTTTACTTCTCAGTGTATTTACCACATGGGATGGTTCACTTTTATTTAAAGCATGCTTCTTGATCTCTTGTGAGTTTGTGTCTAGTAATTTAATTAAAATTTGTTCCCTCAGGAGGTGAAGAATAATTCCCTAAATGTTATGCCTGGCATGTAGGTTGAATTTGAAAATAACATATAAAGAAATCAGGAGCAGTGAGACAATATAATTAATAGATATATAATTTATTGTATTTTATAACACCTTTTTTTGAATATTTATCTTAATAGGAATTGTTTTGAATGTTTTTAGACATCAATAAAATAGAATATCCCTGTATTTAAGCATATTGAACAGTGTAATTTTATTTTGAAATTGACCAGGTATTAATTTTTGTATTAATATAAAATACATCAGATTCTTATAGCACTTTTCAGGAATAATAGCCACAATTGCTTTATACCTTTGTTTAATTTATTTGCCATATCACATAAGCATTCCAAGTCTATGCCAGTAATGCCTTCTCCTGAGGTATTTCTCTTTATTCTGGGTTGGCTCTAGAATTTTAGTTTCGTTATTACAGATATCTAATAAAATACACATTTCTAAGCCTATACAATGACTCCAAAGGAGAGCATTTTACTGATTTTGCTCTGATACCTTTTTTCATTTATGTTACAAAGCAAGTGAAAATGCTATATCATTAAGAAGAGAAAATTTTGAACTTTTTAAAAAGCAAAAATGACTTCAAGACTAATTGTTGTGGACAAAATCTTTTCTCTTTCTTTATTTTGAAAATTCTTGAGTTTGTTTCTATGAGAGTACCCATTATAGATATGGATACAGGTGAAGATGGGGAAGATGAGAGGGAATTGGCTCAGGGTGGGAGGGATTGGGGATTGGGGACCAAGGGGACTTTGGTCTTAGCTGTAATGGTTCAGTTTCTTTTTATGATAAGAGTGTATTTATCTATTACTTAAATTTCCAAAACAATTTTTTAAAAATTCAAAGTAGAGTACAACTTTAAAAGCTTAGTTTGGTTCTCTTATCGGCTCTGCTACTAATTACCGTCTGTTACCCTGGTCAGGTTATTAACTCTGAAATTCATAGAAGCCAGGCTCACCTCTTAGGATTGTTGTGAGAATTATATGAAGAGATTACTTTAGAATTTTTCAAAGTAGCATGTAAACATAGTGTACTATTATCTTTAAAAGATTGTGTTTTAGGGGCTGGCCCTGTGGCCGAGTGGTTAAGTTGGCGCGCTCCGCTGCAGGTGGCCCAGTGTTTCGTCAGTTCGAATCCTAGGCGCGGACATGATACTGCTCATCGAACCACGCTGAGGCAGCGTCCCACATACCACAACTAGAAGGACCCACAACGAAGAATATACAACTATGTACCAGGGGGCTTTGGGGAGAAAAAGGAAATAATAAAAAAATCTTTAAAAAAAAAAAAAGATTGTGTTTTAGCAATCTCTTTTTTAACAGATAACTTTGACTTATCTCAGTGGCCATTTGAGGGCAGTATAACACATGCATATTGAGTACAGAATGTTTTCTGTAGAAAAAATTATTCACTGTGCTGCAGGTTCTAGCCTGCTTAAGAATTAAAAAGACTATAAATAGGTAGACATTCATGCTCTGTTATCAGAAGACTGACAAAAGATGTCTTTTGACCAGCATAGGTGTCACAGTCATTTCACACTCTTGTTATTGGACAACAGTGACACATTTAGTCACAAAAGGTAAAATAATATGAAAGACAGAAACAAAACTACTAGTTCCAATCTGATTCCCTAAATCTTTGTCTGTAGGGTGGTAAATGGGGACAACTGTTGTATAATCTTAGAGTTGAAATTCTAGCTCTACCATTTATCCAAACATTTGTGTATGTGAGTGTTTAAAATTTTTTTATGGAGATTTAATTCACATACTATAAAATTAATCCTTTTAAAGTGCACTGAAAGTTTAGTGTTTTGTTATAGTCACAGATATCCAAACATTTTAATTTTTGTGGACAAAATCTTTTCTTCTTTTTCTTTATTTTGAAAATTATTGAAATAATAATGAAATAATGAAACTAAAACTAAACATAGGAAGGAAATAAGATTTTTTTTATATTTAGTAACTTAGTCCATAATTCACATGAAAATTTATAAAGGCTTTCTTTTTTCCCCTCTCTTCTTAAACATATTTAAACTGATAGTTGTAGCAGCTTGAGTCTACATAGAGCTGGTGCAAACCCCAAGAGGCTCAGTTCCATATTCTAGTTCCTTTTTTTTCTAGGTAATTTTAGGAAAATAAGTATAATGCTTTCAAGGTTCATGACACATTTATGAAGTCTTTGGCTAGTTATTCTTTATTTTATGTGATTTAATTTATCAAATTTCTCCTTAAAAGATAAGATCACCAGTGTGTTAGGAGTAAGTTAATACACTCTGAAAGTCTGGAAGTCTTTAAGACTACTCATTCAGTTAAATTGGCCCCAAAAAAGTTATTATGAATTTTGTCTATGGTTTCCTGCTTTTAATTAAAGGGATGCTTTTATTTTTTAAGGTTAACACCTAAAATTGGTTTTCCCTGGAGTGAAATCAGAAATATTTCATTTAATGACAAAAAATTTGTTATAAAGCCAATCGACAAAAAGGCACCTGTAAGTAAAATTCTTTTACATGTTTTATGTATTAACTCTAAATTTCTGCCACTTTGCTGTGATATCACTTGAAGAATGGCATTTTTCATTTATTGGATTGCTCCTGAGGAACATTCTCTTTCCATAGTTTAACTTTCCTAGTCAGGAAATAATGAATGTTATGAAAAATACAAGGTTTTAATTAACTTTTTACAACATATTAGAGTTTTATTTTACGAAGTAGGTAATATTTATTAGGAGGTGGTTGAAAACAATCACCATTTCCCTAAGAAGCAATTAAAAAAAACTTGTTTGTTGGTGACTAGAAATGTATCAGAGGTAGCCCTATTCTAATTAATGGTTTATAGTGTTTTGCATTATGAACTTGGTGTTTCTGTAACTCGAAGCCTTAAACTTAAGAAATCTGTTTAAATAGATTCTTTGATTCCTCTAGTGTCAAGTATACTCTAGTATTCAATTAGTTATTGAAAAGACAAAAAGATAAGGAGAACATTTCCAGGTTAAAAAACTTGACAGCCCTGAACAAACAACCAATTTTGGGATTAATGGCAAAAGGCAAAACAAACAGAAGTTCTTCCTCTGAGGTGAAGGAACCGATGCTCATCGTTAGTTTGGAGAAGAAAAAAGAATAAATGACATTTAATGTGTTAGGTTAAGATCATTAGCCTCTCCACAAGACTGGTAGGGAAGGAAAAGGTGAGGAACCAGTCATGTGAAGGCATGGCATACTCACTATGAGTTACGAAGTTTTATGATTTCTAAACTATATGCAATATGACATTAGAATTCATACCACATATTGAAGTTTAGTACAGGTTATTGTGAGAGAGACTATCCTTCAGGAAGATACTAAATTCAGAATACTTTATGTTTAGGATTTTGTTTTTTATGCACCTCGTCTGAGAATCAACAAGCGGATTTTGGCATTATGTATGGGAAACCATGAACTGTACATGCGAAGAAGGAAGCCTGATACCATTGAAGTACAACAGATGAAGGCCCAGGCTAGGGAGGAGAAACACCAGAAGCAGCTGGAGAGGTACGGGATTTACAGCCTTCCATTCTTAAAAGGAGTAAGCTACCTAAAATTTAAGAATGCTCAGTTTCTTTAACTTTGAATTTACATTTTTATGTTATTTTCATTGTATTAAAATTGAATGGCAGTATTATCACTGTTCTCTTTTAAAATAACTATAATTTTCAAGTTAGAAATCTTTGACAGATATTTCTGAGAAAGTAGATTTTCATGATTTCACTGATTTGCTTTTCTTTTATCATGCTTTTCACTCACAGACATTGGTTTGTATGTAGTAGTTTGAAATTTTCAAGTGTGTTTTGCTAGTGACTTGTATTTCTTAATTTTTCAGGATAAGAATGTGCTGAATATTTTGCTTTGAAACAGTGTCAGTGTCATCATAGAACTCAAGTGAAAAGTTACTGTACAGAGTGGAATAATACTAGTACTCTCTACCAAGGACACTGATCTTTTTAGCAAAAAACACGGTTCACTTAGACTTTCGAAAAAAGATACTGTTAAATATATTAAATTGAGAGTTTTTGAAATGGAAAGATATTGAATAAAATCCTTGTTGAGCCTGGAACCAGAATACTGGGTCCAGCAACATACTTCTCAAATCTGATTCTAGATCAGTTTAGACTTTATACTTTCTTCGAAAAAATTCAAGAGGCCAAACTAAAGTTAACGTTTAATGAGAACATCTTTGTAGAATAACAAGATAATCTAAGAAATAGAATAGATCCTAAAGAAAAAAAATTGAGGAACTCTAAACATTTATAAACTTACATATTTCAAACATATGGAAAATAACATGATTTGAATCTAATAATTAAATAGACCCTCTGCTACATATAATTTTGCTGCCTATACTTGCAGCGTTTGTATTTAATGATGTATTTTTTTCTTAAATGTTCTAGGTAATTCAGATATTTTATTAATTCAGATTGCTTCCCTCAAGTTGTGTGCCTTAGAGAAGTTTTCTGCATCACAAAACATTTTTTATATAGTCATGAAACTTGCTAGTAATTCCTGACCCCACCATTAAAGATACTGAGTTGGATTGTTACTTTGACTGTGCTCTGTCGTTTTTTTACTGCTCTCATGTGGCTTAGGATCACATTGTGGCTCTAGTCTTTTTTTTTTGGAACAGCACTCATCAAGGAAAGACAGTTTTTTTTTTCTGCTTTATCTCCCCAAATCTCCCCGGTACATAGTTGTATATCTTAGTTGCAGGTCCTTCTAGTTGTGGCATGTGGGACGCCGTCTCAAAGTGGCCTGACGAGCGGTGCCATGTCCGCGCCCAGGATCCGAACAGGTGAAACCCTGGGCTCCCGCAGCGGAGGGCATGAACTTAACCACTCGGCCACGGGGCCGGCCCCTGTGGCTCTAGTCTTAATGTGCTGCTTTTTTTTTTTTTTTTTAAGATTTTATTTTTTCCTTTTTCTCCCCAAAGCCCCCCGGACATAGTTGTGTATTCTTCGTTGTGGGTTCTTCTAGTTGTGGCATGTGGGACGCTGCCTCAGCGTGGTGTGATGAGATGAGCAGTGCCATGTCCACTCCCAGGATTCGAACTAACGAAACACTGGGCCGCCTGCAGCGGAGCGCGCGAACTTAACCACTCGGCCACAGGGCCAGCCCCTTAATGTGCTTTTTAAAATAGTTCTTTGTTGGCTTTACTTTCTATATATTCTTATCTATCATAGCCTTTCCATCTGCTTCTCAAAGACAAAGATTTTTTTTCCTTCCTTCCACCCTCACCTTCTTTCTCCCTTCCCATCCTGTCTTTCAGGTCTCCCATCATGAGTTAAATGATAAATTCTCTCTCATATTCATCACTCCATAATATGTCCTCACTGTTCTGCTTGTCTGTAATGTTGATATATTATTTACATTCTTAACTTAAATATATTTGTCTATTTGTCCTTTATTTCTCACACACAGAGAGGAGTGCTGTGTGGCTTCTAGTATATGTAGTATGATTAATAAGTACTGTTTGGTGATGGTGCTGTATTTGAGTTACTCTAAGGCTTAAATGAAAGTGGAAGACTTTTAAGTTTCTTTTTTGACACAAATAACAGTGCCATGGTTCTTGTCTTGGATAAATTTTAGAACCTTTCATTAGCAAGCATTTATTGGCTATCTTGTACACAGTAGGAATTCGGTAGCTGTTTAATTCATTTGCATGCCTAGAGGATATTTTATATTAGTCTAGCTACAGAGTGATTTGGCAGATCTTTCAGAAATGGCATGCCAAGTCTTCATTTATTCCCTGAGTTATAGGTCAGAGAGAGACAAATGACAACTGTATATGTGGAAACAGTTTTGGTCAAGCCCATTGGCAAAGTAGCCAGCAGACATACTTGGGGAATGCTCAGAGATATGCTGTCTGTGCTGCTGGAATCTCTGGGGCTAGAACAGTAGTTGGGAAGGGGCAGCAAGGAAGCCTCTTGCCCTACAGTACTTTGGTATATGTGGCCATATTCTCTCCCCATAGCTCTTACAACTTTGGAATTTTTGCAGTGAAATGAGATTATATACCATGGGTTGTTGGTCTCTGTAGTCTGTGCTCTTAAGTTATTTACATCCAAATTGAATAATGACTCATTCTGTAATTCCTAAATTTTTTTGTGTGTGGGAAAAATTGTTACCAAATTTAAAAACTGAGACCCTCAGATTTACTATTTAGAGTCAGATATCCATGCGCCAGTTGTAGGTTAGCTGTGGGATATTCTGTGTCATGACTGGCTGCCTATATCACTAGGACGCAGCTGGTGCCACACAAAGAATACAGGCTTTGGAACTAGATAAGTCTGGATTTGAATCCTCTTTCTAACATTGTTGAACAAGTAATTTCTGAGCCACTCTTCACTTACTCTTAATATGAAAATAACAGTTCTATCTTCAAGAGTTTTTGTGAGAAATAATGACAGTGGTACACAAACATTTAGCGAAGTGCCTGGTGCTTAATAAATAGTAGCTATTATAATTTGTGTGTGTGTGTGTGAGGAAGATTGGCCCTGAGCTAACATCTGGTGCCAGTCTTCCTCTTTTTGCTTGAGGAAAATTGTTGCTGAGCTAACATCTGTGCCAGTCTTCCTCTGTTTTATGTGGGATGCTGCCACAGTGTAGCTTGATGAGCGGTGCTAGATCTTCGCCCGGGGTCCGAACCTGTGAACTCTGGGCTGCTGAAGTGGAGCACAGAACCCAACCACTACACCATCGGGCTGGCCCCTATAATAATTATTAATATTATTAATATAGTCTGAATAGAAGTTGAGTATAAATTAGTTTTTGATCTTCACTTAAGAAAAATGTAATTGGGCTCATCTGATAGTCTTTAAAAAGTAAGATATTGTAAAATATTTTTTACGGGTTGTACAGATAATTGATAGTTTATTAATATGTTATTTACATTCTTGAAATAGAACAGCTTGGTCAAATGAGTGTTTCCAAACCCAGACTCTACATAAAAATGTTTATGTCTGTGGTTTAGAGTAGTCACCAGAGGCTTCATGGGGGGAGTGGGACTTTCCTAAGGCTTGGAAGTTAGAAATAGGCTTAAGAGTTAGAGAGAAGGGGAAGATACTTTCAGAAGAGGAAGCCACCATAAGCAAATGTGTAGAGAGAAAGAATATACACAGCATGCCTAGGGGCCAGTGAACCAGGTTGGTCCTCCCAAGTGAGCAGTGTTGGGAGCAAAGCAAGCGCTTCCAGTTTCATAAGGGAGACAAGACAGGCCTGCCCAAACTAGGGACCACTAAGGGATGTGGAGAGCCAAAGGCATTTGTGTCAATTGAATGGAGTGTTAGTTGGTGGTGGCTGTAGTAAGGGGAGAATTCTTATAAGATGTGAGACACAAGCCTCATAAGAGTGCAGCAGAATAAACTTTGCAAAATGATTTAAATGTTGTAATCAAGTTAAATATCTGCTGTAAGTTTATTTCATTTTTCAGTATGAAGACTAACCTTCCCTGCCCCCGCCCCCAACTTGCTTGTGGCCAGGTTACCTTCAGTCTTTTTTCCTGCTTCCATATTTCCTTACGTCCTCCATCCTTGAGGAAGAACAAATGAAACATCAATTGGGAAAAGCTAAATAAAACCAGCAACCGTCTCCAGAGGGGACCATATATGTGCCAGAGCTGGACCTGGAAGGTTCTGAGTTCATGGATATTTTTGCCTTTGGGTCTTGAGATCTGGTTTGTGTGAGTCTTTGTGAAGTGTCTCAGGGCCTCAGGGAAGGAAAGAGGAAGCTAACTGTCTTGCGGATCTGTGGCAGCACTAGATGTGATTGAGCAGAGGCTGGCATGTGGTCGGGTGGGCTAATCAGTGGTCTGGGGTGACAGGCAGGCGGGCATGGAAACGAGTAGCTCATACTGCCAATTGCTTGAAAAGTACTGTGCTTTTGCTTTCATGAACAGCCTGCTTTTTCAGCTTTCTAAAGAAGGCTGAAAGGGGACTAGCCTCAGTGGCGGCCCCCAGGCCCTTTTGCTCAAGGAAATTAGGAACTCAAGCATTCTTTTAGGCCTCTATCACTCATGTTTTCTAGAGGGGTGGGGGCTCCCAAGTCCTTAGATCTCTTTGCCTGTATGTCCTCTGTAGATTGAAATAGGATAGGAAGAAAGAGGTGAAGGTGCTCCATTCAGAATGAGCCCAAGTCTTGAGGTGGGGGCGGGGTTAGTTGTTGACTCTTCCTCCTGGCTGTTGAGAAAGTACCTTGTAGGGAACTCCAGAACAGAGGGAGAGCTCTCCCCGCATGAATGAACTCCAGGCCCTGGATTCTTAAATGCTTGAAGATTCACTAAAACCAGTAGGGGAGGTGTGGTGCCTCTTAGACTTCATGTTTTGTCTTAAGTGCACTGGAGGACACCGTCAGTTATCTGTCGTACCTCTTGCTGGCTTGTCACAGCCCTACCGGTTTGCCCCAAAGCTGGATTCTCTTTCAGTGTTGGGGGCAGATAGGTATCTAGGAGCTGCAGGAATTTTTAAGTTTATGTTTATAGGGTAAGGAAAAAAAACTTTGATGATAAAACTTTGCCACTAAGTTTATTAGAGACTGGAAGTTGAGAAGCTACGTGATTTTGTGCCTGAAATTCAGAATTGACACCAGATGGCAGTGATGTCTTTTTTGACAACATTTAGATATACTCAGATAAATTTCATAGATGAAATCATATTGCTTTCTTTTTTACTAAAAAAAAAAAATTTATTTCTGTTAAAGTAATGGGAATATTGAGTATTGATTAAACCTAAGTAGACAATATTATCTGATAGTTAACATAGTGTCTCCTCTAACTCTTTTCTTTATAATCTTTATATTTCTGGCTCTCAGCATAGACTCTGACCTGTGGTGGGCTCTTGGTAGGTGTTTGATGAATGAATTTGGCTATATTAAAAGAAGCAGTCTCATAGGCTCATGGGAGATGCAGGTACATGATGGAGGCAGTCTTCCCCACTGAGCTCTCATGAAGATCTTTTTAAACAGCATTAGATACCTACCATCATTCGAATGGAATTGTCAAAGGAGATTAAACCTGTTTGCCAACTTATATCTAAGCATAAATTGGTACTACCTTAGAAATTAAACTTGTATTAATTTGTTGTTAATGATTGAAAATTGTTGCCCTCTCAGGTTATTTTACTGTTTAAAGTGAAACAGCCTTGTGTGCTCCCTTCAAGCCTTTGTTATTTCCCGCAATGGAAGGCTGCTGCTAATCTAAAGAAGGCATTTTCTTGGGTATGGCAACTGTGCAGTTAATTCCTTTTGTGCCAGCGTATAATTGATTGTCAAAGTTCATTGACTATACAAGTGATAAATCTCCCATTTTTTTTCCCCTACTCAAGTCTGCTTTAAAAACATGCTTTGCACACAAGGGATGTATTTGACAGTTTTACTTTCCTAGCAGTTTTTAAATTTGTCCTTTGAGAATTTTCCTAAAATGACTGTTATTAATTTTTTTAACAGTCATTGACTATATTTATTGTGACCCCACAGTAAGACATACATTGTAATCCAGTATATGTATATATAACAGAGTAATCCTATATTTTTAACTGTATGATTTTTTGAACACAGCTAAATATAATGAAACTGTTAAAATGTTTGTGCTTTAGTTTCTTCTTAGTTGATTCAGTTAGTACTTAGGTTTCATGTGAAAATTTCTATTTATTAATTTGTAACATAGCACTTGCAATTCCTTTTAAGGGCGCAATTAGAAAATGAAAAGAAGAAAAGAGAAATAGCAGAAAAAGAAAAGGAAAGAATAGAACGTGAAAAGGAAGAGCTAATGGAACGTCTAAGGCAAATTGAAGAACAGACAATGAAAGCCCAGAAAGGTAAATTTCTTTTTGACATTGGATTCAAAGTTGTTGCTCTGTGGTCAGATAATAGTATTTCCTAACCACTATTAAATCTTATTTGTCTTATGTAAGATAATTACATCTATTTGTCAAATTAATGCTTAGTGGACTCAGATCATAAACATGTTTCATTATTCAACTATACAATGCTTATGTGTTCTTTCTCTTTCATTTAAATAATCAAATATTTTCATGTGCACTCTTATATATTGTAAATCACTGTATGTATTTATTTTATTTACTCTTACTGTTCAGGGTTCCATCAACAAAAATATATTTTCAGTACTTTTCTGGCATTTAAACAAAAGCATTTATGCAGTGCTTTATGGATATTTAAGTACTTTAAGTCATCTAAGTAATTTAAGGCATTTTAAGTTATTCTCACTATATAAACTCTTTTGAAACTCAGTCTCTAAATTTGATTTCAGTATCTTAAAAAAAATACACAACATATAGAAGAGTTGTGGGTTTTTTGGTTGTTTTTGGTAATGTGTTTAGAAGAACCTATTTCCTAGAGTATGTAAACCAAAATGCTACAGTGTATAGAAAGAATACATTGGGTTTAGAGATTGTGGTTTATATTAACTCTAGAATATTCTACTTTCAAATATCAAATAGAAGACAAAACAAAAAAGATAGCAAAATAAGATGTTTTCCTCCTTCCTAAGCAGTAGGATCTTGAGGGTAACATGAAATCTATGCTATTTATAAAACTAGAATTAATACCTGCTTTCCTGACAACTAGTAGAATCAGCTACTAGTTCTGCTGGAATTAGAATAAGGTTATTAGTCTACTTAACGTTTATTAAATAATAAACCTTATTCAAGGTTTATTTTCATTTCTTAGACCAGCTTACCATGTTGGAGCAATGCTCTTTAGCGGTCGGTAGAATAATTTGCACATGGTACTAGAAGAGGAGTCACAAAGATTGCTATAAATCCACAAATTGGTTTATCATTCCAATTTTAAGAGGATTGTAAATAATATTTCTAAGAGAAAAAAATAGGAAAAAACCTGGGTTTTATTCTAACTCATTAGAAGCCTCACTTCTCAGAGCTCGAAAAGACCTAGAAAGTATTTAGTTCAAAGCGCAGGGATAGTAAAGAGGCTTGTTTGTAGGCCACAACATGAAGGGCAGAAATTGTTTCCTGAATCCCAACCTGATGCTCTTTCTACCACTTTAGATGCCTTTTTCATCAATTAAAGCAGACATTCTTGAAGCGCTTACTTTGCTGAGTTTTAGGATACAAATATACAGCATGCATGGGAGTGAAGTCTGTGTGGTTGGCAGAAATAAGCTATATACATAAATATTAATAAAGGGAGATAATGTGTACCAGGTGCCGTGTGAATAGCATAAGCAGTACTTTTATAGGAAGAAGGCTTTAAAAAAATCTGGAATGTACTAAAGTGTGTTTTTAAAAAGGGAAGTTTAAAGAAATTTATGACAGTCTGATTTTAAAGAAAAGATTGAATGATAGCACTTTTTCATTTACGTAATACCTTTTCTGAGAGAATAGCTACTTACTAAATCTTTCAATCTTATTTATTTAGGATGTGTAATAAAAGTATTAATGATTTACACACAGAAAACTACTCAAGTAAAGCACTTAAAGAACATAAGGAAGATAGAACATAAGACGGAATATAGAGCATCCCTATCAAGACAGTGTCACATCAGTCCTCTTAAGGCAGAGGACACAATCTGTTTTTTTGTTTTTTTCCCCTAATAATAAAGCTTTCCCAGGCTGTCCTAAAATCTGCATGATTGTCTTGTAATTTATGCTAAATTTGCATTCAAATGCAGTAACTCTGGCCATCTAAGCCATGATATTTAGTAGATGAACATATAATTTTTTCTTGAGAAGAAACTTTTCTATACTTCATTATTGTCATTTTATTTTTTAATTCTTTTATTGAAGTCATTATTATTTGAAATGTCACAAATCATTAAATAGAACCATTCTACCATTTTGCTTTTCCATAATTCATCATTGTTAAATTATTTATCTTTATCATTTTTTAACCATCTTAAGATATATTAATGACTGTATTTGAAGTATAATACAGCCAGACTTGCATTCAGTTACTATTCCAACAGATATCAAAGTGAATTCCCACCTTCAAACAGACAAACCACAGGAAAGAGTTGGGGTATGGTGATTTCACTCATTCTGGATACTTATTAAGTACCTAGTGTGTACTAGGCTCTGTTCTAGGTATCGGGGTACTGCGCTGAACAGATAAGGTTCCTGCTGTCAGGTGGCTTACACTTTATTAGGGAAAGACAGCAATTAAATTAACATATAATAAAAATCATTTTGTGTAGTTTTAAGAGCTTTGAAGGAAATAAGCATGATAATGTGATTAAAGGAGTAGTTGTGAGTAGGAAGGGGTTGTCCTCTTTAGGTATACATTGTTCACAGATAGGAGCCAAGCTTTAATTCTGTCATTTACTTAAAATATGACCACAAGCAAGTCGTTTTAACCTCTTGATTTTCTTAGGTTCCTAATTTCTCAAATGGAAGTAAATAATCTCCAACTTAGTTTTCTGAGATTTTTTTGAAATTTGTAGTTACATTAAAAAATTTTTTTCCATTGTGCTATAGCATACGTAATGTGCGTACCTCTTAGCTGTAAGGCTCAATGAATTTTTACAAAGTGAATTTATTCCTGTAACTACCCAGAACAGGATACGGAACATTACCTGCACTTAGGGAGTCTCCCTTGTGTCCCTTCCCAGTCACTCTTTCACCCCAAATGTGACTTATATTCTGATTTATATCATCATAGAGTTTAATCTTGCCTATTTTTTTCTCTGTCGTCTTTTTCTTTTTTTTTTTTGAGGAAGATTAGCCCTGAGCGAACATCCGTGCCCATTTTCCTCTACCCCATACATGGGATGCTTGCCACTGTATGGCTTGATGAGTGGTGCTTAGGTTCACACCCTGGATCTGAACCTGTGAACCCTGGGCTGCCGAAGGAGAACGTGTGAACTTAACTCCTATGCTACCGGGCTGGCCCCTTCCCTATTTTTTTCTAATAGCTTTGTTGAGATGTTCACATACCACGCAATTAACCATTTAAAGTGTACAATTTAATGGCTTTTATTAAATTCACAGAGTTGTGCAACCATCACTATAACTTTAGAACGATTTCATCACCCCTAAAAGAAATACCAACCCATTGGCAGTCACTCCCATTTCTTCCCAGTCGTCCCTCCCCCAACCCTAGGCAACTCCTGATTTACTTTCTCTCTCTCTAAGCTTGCCTGTCTGAACATTTCATATGAATGGAATCATGCAAAATGTGGTCTTTTGTGACTGTCTTTCACTGAGCATAATGGTTTCAAGGTTCATCCATGTTATAGCATGTGTCAAGCACTTCATTCTTTTTTGTTGCTGAATAATATTCCATTTTGTGGATATACTACATTTTACTTATTCATCTTTTGTTGGACATTTGGGTTGTTTCTACTGTTTGGCTATTGTGAATATGCTGCTATGAACATTTAAGTACTGGTTATTGTGTATTTGTATGTTTTCATTTCTTTGGGATATAAACCTGAGAGTGGAATTGCCGGGTCATATGGTAACTCTATGTTTAACTTTTTGAGGAACTGCCAAGCTGTTTTCTGAAGTGACTGTACCATTTTACATTCCCACCAGCAATGTATAGTTTCTCTATATCCTCACCAACACTTGTTGATGTTTGTCTTTTGGATTATAGTCATCCTAATGGGTATGAAGTGGTAACTCATTGTGATTTTCTTTTTCTATTTTATTTTTTATTGAGATTATGATAGTTTACAACCTTGTGAAATTTCAGTTGTACGTTGTTTGTCAGTCATGTTGTAGGTGCACCACTTCACCCTTTGTGCCCGCCCCCACCCCCCCTTTCTCCTGGTAACCAGTAATCTGTTCTCTTTGTCTACATGTTTAACTTCCACATATGAGTAGAGTCATACAGAGATTGTCTTTCTCTATCTGGCTTATTTCACTTAACATAATACCCTCAAGGTCCGTCCATGTTGTTGTGAATAGGACGATTTTATCCTTTTTTGTGGCTGAGTAGTATTCCATTGTGTATATATACCATATTTTCTTTATCCAATCATCAGTTGATGGGCACTTAGGTTGCTTCCACGTCTTGGCTATTGTGAATAATGCTGCAGTGAACAAAGGGGTGCATGGGACTTTTGAAATTGCTGATTTCAAGTTCTTTGGATAGGTACCCAGTAGTGAGATGGCTGGGTCATATGGTATTTCTAATTTTAATTTTTTGAGAAATCTCCATACTGTTTTCCATAGTGACTACACCAGTTTGCATTCCCACCAGCAGTGTATGAGGGTTCCTTTTTCTCCACAACCTCTCCAACATTTGTTACTTTTTGTTTTGGTTATTTTTGCCATTCTAATAGGTGTAAGGTGATATCTTAGTGTAGTTTTGATTTGCGTTTTCCTGATGATCAGTGATGCTGAACATCTTTTCATGTGCCTATTGGCCATCTGTGTATCTTCTTTGGAGAAATGTCTCTTATGTCCCCTGCCCATTTTTTGATCAGGTTGTTTGATTATTTGTTATTGAGTTGTGTGAGTTCTTTGTATAGTATGGAGATTAACCCTTTGTCGGATATCTGGCTTGCAAATGTTTTTTCCCAATTGGTGGGTTGTTTTTTTGTTTCAATCCTGTTTTCCCTTTCCTTGAAGAAGCTCTTTAGTCTGATGAAGTCCCATTTGTTTATTCTTTCCATTGTTTCCCTTGTCTGAGAAGACATGGTGTCCGAAAAGATCCTTTTGATACTGATGTCAGAGTGTACTGCCTATATTTTCTTCTAGAAGCCTTATGGTTTCAGGTCTTACCTTTAGGTCTTTGATCCATTTTGAGTTTATTTTTGTGAGTGGTGAAAAAGAATGGTCAATTTTCATTCTTTTACATGTGGCTGTCCAGTTTTCCCAGCACCATTTGTTGAAGAAACTTTCTTTTCTCCATTGTATGCCCTCAGCTCCTTTGTTGAAGATTAGCTGTCCATAGATGTGTGGTTTTATTTCTGGGCTTTCAATTCTGTTCCATTGATCTGTGGACCTGATTTTGTACAGTACCATGCTGTTTTGATTACTGTAGCTTTGTAGTATGTTTTGAAGTCAAGAGTTGTGATGCCTTCAGCTTTGTTCTTTTTTCTTAGGACTGCTTTAGCAATTCGGGGTCTTTTGTTGCCCCATATGAATTTTAGGATTCTTTGTTCTATTTCTGTAAAGAATGTCATTGGGATTCTGGTTGGGATAGCGTTGAATCTGTAGATTGCTTTAGGTAGTATGGACATTTTAACTATGTTTATTCTTCCAATCCATGTACATGGAATGTCTTTCCATCTCTTTATGTCATCAGTTTCTTTCAGGAAGGTCTTGTAGTTTTTGTTGTATGGGTCTATCACTTCCTTGGTTAAATTTACTCCAAGGTATTGTATTCTTTTTGTTGCGATTGTGAATGGTATTATGTTCTTGAGTTCTTTTTCTGTTAGTTCGTTATTAGAGTATAGAAATGCTACTGATTTATGTAAGTTGATTTTATACCCTGCAACTTTGCTGTAGTTGTTGATTATTTCTAATAGTTTTCCAGTGGATTCTTCAGAGTTTTCTATATATAAGATCATGTCATCTGCAAACAGCAAGAGTTTTGCTTCTTCATTGCCTATTTGGATTCCTTTTATTTCTTTTTCCTGCCTGATTGCTCTGGCCAAAACCTCCAGTACTATGTTGAATAAGAGTGGTGAGAGTGGACACCCTTGTCGTGTTCCTGTTCTCAGAGGCATGGCTTTCAGTTTATGTTTGTGGGCTTTATTTTATATATCAGTCAACTAGATGGAAAGAATGAACCATAAGAAAAGTTTGGTAGGTTAGCTTGATATCTAAGTTTTAGAAGGCAGATTCTAGGTGAATAATCCTAGAATTCAGCTCTGGTAACATCCATTGTTAATATATGTTTCTTCTTTATGGTCAAATAGCCTCATAGAAGTTTTACAATATTTAAAGCCTAACCAGAGTCATTTTCCTTCCTAACTGTCTCAAAACCTCCCAAGTCTTAACTGCAGTTATTTAAATTAATTCTGACCAAGACCAACAAAATTAAGAATAGTAAGGAGAAGTGTGTATGTTAGTTAGCTTTCAAAGCTCATGACTTACAAATTTTGCTTTTCCTCTTCTCTATAGTGTGCAGAAAGTGAGAGTCATTCTTTCTAAGACATTGTACCCTCTTAATAGGTGGCATTCTATTGTCTTCTGTCACAAAACGTCCTTGTTATTAACCAAGACTTGTCAGAATAATATTTAAATAAACTCATTTAAAAACTTTTGGCTTTGTGCTAGTGATATTTTCCTTTCTCATTTAACTCATTAGAATAAGAAAAGAGAATTGTGTGTATGATCTGTACACTTAAGGATTAAAATCTGTGTCATTCATCTCCAGATATTAATTTTCTTCATGCCTGAGGAATGGCTGTGTACTAATAACTCAAAATTTTCAGTAATTCATATAATTCACATCAAAATTCCTATATTGAATTAGAAGAATTATTTTCAATCTTAATGTCATGAGCTTATTTATCTGATACTTAGTTTAAGATAAGTAAAAACTTATGTAAGTTTTAAAGTGTGTTATTTTATAGATTTTTGGAACAGATGGCAAGTTGTTGAGAATAAAACTTTGGAGAGATTTTTATTTCCCCCCTGGGGAAGATTCGCCCTAAGCTAACATCTGTTGCCAATCTTCCTCCTTATTTCTTCCTCCCCATGCCCTTCCAAAAGCCCCAGTACATAGTCGTGTATAGTTGTAAGGTCTTTTGGTTCTTCCATATGAGCTGCCACCACAGCATGGCTAATGACAGACAGGTGGTGTGGTTCTTCACCTGGGAACTGAAACCCAGGCTGCCAAGGCAGAGCGCACTGAACTTTAACTGCTAGGCCATCAGGGCTGGCTCTGGAAAGAGATTTTTTTTCTTTTTCTTTTTTTTTTGAGGAAGATTAGCCCTGAGCTAACGTATGCTGCCAGTCCTCCTCTTTTTGCTGAGGAAGACTGGCCCTGAGCTAGCATCTATCCCCATCTTCCTCTACTTTATATGTGGGATGCGTACCACAGCATGGCTTGCCAAGTGGTGCATAGGTCCGCACCCAGCATCTGAATCGGTGAACCCTGGACCGCTGAAGCAGAACTTGCGCACTTAACTGCTGCGCCATCCAGCTGGCCTGGAAAGAGTATTTTTTTAAAAATAAAATAGAGGATGTGCTTCTAGCTTTATGACATAACTTGAATTACAGAGGATTTTCATTTCTTCATATTTAATTATGTAATAGATTTTTTTTAATTGTTAGGCTTTTGCCAAGTTAAAAACAAGGTAAGTGTTCATTTGTAGTTGTGCTAATTCTTAGAAGCTGTACAGATTAGATTCCTTGCTACTATTTTGGCTTCTTTTGACATTGAGAGTAATTGGAATTAAACATTGTTTTGTGGGATATACATATATTTGACAGAACTAGAAGAACAGACTCGAAAAGCTCTGGAACTGGACCAGGAACGAAAACGAGCGAAAGAAGAAGCAGAAAGGCTTGAAAAGGAGCGTCGAGCTGCTGAAGAGGCCAAGTCTGCTATAGCAAAACAAGCTGCCGACCAGATGAAGAATCAGGAGCAGCTAGTAAGGCGCCTGTCTTAGTTCTGTCTTAGAGAAAAAGAATAATTTAGACAAAAGCATGGAGTGAACCTTGCAAGACTGAGTATATTATACCTTCTGGAAAGCAAACCAAAGATACAAGTAACTTAATAATAAAGGGTGGAAATAAACCTAGAAATTCTATTTCTGCCTTTTAAAAAAAAAACTAAAAGCAAAACAGAATAAAAGATAAGTGGAATCTGTTGCTGACAAAAGATTCTGATTCACTTAAACTTTGCATAAGCCACTGGCATGTTTTGCTTTAGATAAATTGACAATATGTTCTAACTCCTGTAAGATAACTGTAGGCCATAATTGATTGGGTTTTTTGTTTGTTTGGTGGACTTGCAAATAATGAGTATTATGACACTTAGAAGATCCTGGATTTAAATATTGGTTCAAGCATTTACTTGATGTGTGCCTCAGATCCCTCCTTTTGAAAAAGGAGTAATACCACCTAATAGGATTGTTGGGGAATCAAATGAGATTATTTGACAAAATGCTCTTTATAAAGCATTATATAAATACAATTTTTTCTTTTGTAGGCTTTAGCAAATATATTATTGATAAAAGTTAAAAAGTAGCTCCTAAGTTGCACATTTTAAGTTCCCCCTACTGAAACAGAAATAACTAGTCTGTAGATTAATAATTTTCTTTTACTTTGCCTCCTTATTAGCTCCTTAGACCTATTATAAATATTTATGATTTTAAAGAAATATTACCATTTTTTAAAATGGAAGTCTGTCTAAGAAAAACATGTAAAACAGCCCAAGATTGTACATTAAAGCTTTGACGACTTAATATAAATTATTGGAAATATATTAAGCTTTTTAGTGTTGGTAATTATATTGTTCATTTTAGGCAGCAGAACTTGCTGAATTCACTGCCAAGATTGCACTTCTAGAGGAAGCCAAGAAGAAAAAGGAAGAGGAAGCTACTGAGTGGCAGCACAAAGTAATGATTTGTTTGTTCATTCACTGTCATTTATTGAATACCCATTTTGTACCCAGCAGTATGCTGAATTTATAGAGTTGAGTATAAGATACTGTCACAATTTGGAGGGGAAGAGATATCTGTGTGTATTGTAGTAAATATTAATCTATTGATTTAAGCTGAGTACTTTGGGAATACAAAAGAGGTGATTAATTTCTGTGGGAATGAGGCAGGTGTTGGGGAAGCCCTTATAAGTTAAAGGTGGGTCTTGAATAAAATAAATTCAATTTTGAGGTAGGAAAGATTGGGAGTGGTTAGAGACTGAAAAGATAGTCATTCCAGACAGGGGAACTGAATGAGTATAGGAAGTATGACAGATGTGAGGACAACCAGTAAGTGAGCAAAGCTTAGACTATAGGTTCAGAAATTTTGGGAGATGTGGCTGGAAAGTTAGAGAGGAAATTAGGTTGTGAAAGGCTTTAAATAAATGCCCTGCTAAGCAAGATTATGGGGAGTATTTGTAGACATTGGGCTCTGAAGGTTTCAAAACAGGATTGTAGTGTGATCAGGTATGATTTTATAAAAATAACTTAGCAATCAGTTTGAAGGATGGATTGGGATGAAGGGTAGGATTACTTACGAGCTAAAGACCCAAAGCTAGGGTGTAACAGAGTAAAGACGAACAGGAATTGTTGAGAGACATTTTGTGGTAAACTCAAAAGGGTGTGGCAACCAAATGATCGGATATAAAGTTGAATTAGAGGGATGCAGTGAAGATGATACTGAGATTTCTAATATGAGTTTCTAAGTAGATGAAACCACTGTTGTCTGAAATAGCACACAAGTGAAAAATCAGGCTTTAGTTGGAGGCCTGGGGGATTTTAAAATCATAAGAGTTTAATTCAAACTTTAAATAACATTAACTCTTAAATGGAACTATGATAATAGGAACTATAATAATAATTTTGTACACCCGAAGGTATATGACTTTTCTAAAATAAAATGTGAATATGGTTTCTTTCACTCTTAGCTTAAATTTTCTTTGTAGCAGTTTAAACTTTATAAGTAAGTTTTTGATATATTGAGAATTATGTATTCATGTGTATATAACTCCACAAAAGGAATAAAACTCTGTTAACCTACTGTTACACTACTTTCTTTATTAGAATTTTATAGAAACAAATAAACTTTTTTCTTTTTAAAGATTGGCCCTCAGCTAGCATCTGTTGCCAATCTTCGTTCTTTTCCTCCTTCTTCTCTCCAAAGCCCCCCAGTACATAGTTGTGTATCCTAGTTGTAGGGTCTTGTGTTTCTGCTATGTGGAACGCCGTCTCAGCATGGCTTGATGAGCAGTGCTGGGTCTGTGCCCAGCATCTGAACTGGTGAAACCCTGGGCCACCGATGTGAAGCACGTGAACTTAACCACTCGGCCACGGAACTAGCCCCTGAAACACATAAACTTTTAAAAATAACATATCATAGAGGCAAATCTTGTGAACTGTAGAAATTAGAAAATGCACTCAAAAGAAAAATCACATTCCTACAAACTAGGATCACTATTTTAACACCTTAGTGCATATCCCTCCAGGATCTTTTCCTGTTTGCGTATGTGTATGCATACACATTTATATGTTCAGAGTGAGGTCATACTGTGCATACTATTCCATTTTAGTCAGTTTTCATCTTATCTAATTTTAGACTATATTCAGTTTTTTATTTAGATATAATTGACATATAACATTTTGTTAGCTTCAGATATACAACATAATGATTCAATATTTATATATATTGCAAAATGATCACCACAATAAGTTGTTAGCATCTATCACCGTACATAGTTGTAAAATTTTTTCTCTTGTAATGAAAACTTTTAAGATTTATTCTCTTAAGAATTTTCAAATATGCAATACAATATTATTAACTCTAGTCCCCATGCTGTACATCACATTTCCAGAACGTGTTTATTTTATAGCTGGGAGTTTATATACTTTTTAATCTCCTTCACCCGTTTCACCCATACCCACCTCTTGTAACCACCAATCTGTTCTCTGTGTTCATGAGCTCAGTTTTGTTTTGTTTTACGATTCCATGTATAGAGGCCAGCCCTGTGGCTGTGGTTAAGTTTTTGTGCTCTGCTTTGGTGACTTGGAGTTTGCTGGTTCAGATCCTGGGTGTGGACCTACACACCACTCATTAAGCCATGCTGTGGTGGCATCTCCCCTAGAAGAACTGGAATGACTTACAACTAGGATATCCAACTATGTACTGTGGCTTCGGGGAGGAAAAAAAGAGGAAGATTGGCAACAGATGTTAGCTCAGCGCCAGTCTTCCTCAACAGAAAGCATACCTTAAAAAAAAAAAAAAAGATTCCACATATAAGTGAGATCATATGGTATTTATCTTTCTCTCCCTCACTTATTTCACTTAATGTAACGTCCTCAAGGTCCGTCCATGTTGTTGCAAATAGCAAGATTTCCTTCTTTTTTATGGCTAAATAATATTCCATTGTGTATGTATACACCACATTTTCTTTATTAATTCATCCACTGTGACACTTAGAGGTTTCTTCCATATCTTGGCTATTGTAAATAATGCTGCAGTGAACATGGGAGTGCATATATTTTTTTGAGTTAGTGATTTCCTTTTCTTTGGTTAAATACCCAGAAGTGGAGTTGCTGGATCATATGGTAGTTCTATTTTTTCATTTTTTGAGGTACCTCCATACTGTTTTCCATAATGGCCTCACCAATTTATATTCCCACCAATGATGCACAAGAAAAAAGGGTTCCCTTTTCTCCACATCCTCGCCAATGCTTGTTATCTTTTTGAGAATAACCATTCTAACAGGAATGAGGTGATATCTCATTGTGGTTTTGATTTGCATTCCCCTGATTAGTGATTTTGAGTACCTTTTCATGTATCTGTTGGCCATCTGTATGTCTTCTTTGGAAAAATGTCTATTTAGATCCTCTGCCCATTTTTTAATAGAATTATTTGTGTTTTTTGCTATTGAGTTGTATGAGTTCTTTGTATATTTTGGATATTAACCCCTTATCAGATATATGATTTGCAAATATTTTGTCCCATTTGGTAGGTTGCCTTTTCATTTTATTGATGGTTTTCTTTGCTGTACAGAAACTTTTTGGTTTGCTGTAGTCCCACATGTTTACTTTTTGCTTTTGTGGCCTTTGCTTTTGGTGTCAAATCCAAAAAATGATTGCCAAGACCAACGTCAAGGAGCAACTAAGTTTTCTTCCAGGAGTTTTGTGGTTTCAGGTCTTAGGTTCACATCTTTCATCCATTTTGAGTTGATTTTTGTGTATGGTGTAAGATAGTGGTCCAGTTTCAGTCTTTTGCGTGTGGCTGTCCAGTTTTCCCGACACCGTTTATGGAAGGGACTGTCTTTTCCCACTGTACATTCTTGGCTACTTTGTTGTAAATTAGTTGTCCATATATATATTTCTGGGCAGACTATATTCAAAATTGACCCAAGAAGTCCTTTATAGATAATTTGCCAGGCCAGTGTCCAAAGTAGGACTTTGCACTGCGTCTGTTTGCTCTAAATCTCTTTTAAAGTAGGCCAGTTCTTTTTAGGATACTAAGTAATTGAAAGGACCTTCAGATTGTCCCTCCTCTTATATTTGTCTCCTTTCTTCCTCATGATGTCATTCAGCTTGTCCTTTTATTGTTAATATTTCCTGTAAATTGGAAGATAGACCTAAAACCTTGAATGATTCAAGTTAAGTTTTTGGCTACAATGCCTTATAGGTAAGACTTCCGTATCATTTATCATCCAAATTAGAACATTTTTGAGAGTGAAAGGGAGTTTTATTAATCATGACATCATGACAACAGTGTAATGCAAGATTTTCCAGGCAAACCAGCACGATATGGTCACTCAAATAATGAATGATGCTGGATTCTTCTGTTGTATCATATCAGAAGACAGTATCTAGTTAACCCACCATTAGTGATTTTAATTGATCATTGGAATAGAATAATGACAGTCTGATTCCTCCACTGTCTGGTTACATTTTCCTCTTTGTGGCTAAAATGTAATCTATTAGGTGTAGCATTCTTTGGCATTGTACTAATATCCATTTCTCATCGACTATTTGCAGAACAATTTTAGCAACAATTGATAATCCTTGCCAGAATTAATAATTCTGTTAGGGTGTGCAAAGTGATGTTTTTAAATTCTATCACTCCTACCTGTTGTCATTCTTCTATAAAAATAGAGCTTTCATCAATAGGGTCTATTTTCATTACTCTGCAATATAGTTTCTGTTAGAAAGGACGGATAGCATGATTGTTTTAATTATAAGTTTTAAAAGTAAGTTGCTGATAAACTTATTTTATAATATTCAGGCTTTTGCAGCCCAGGAAGACTTGGAAAAGACCAAAGAAGAGTTAAAAACTGTGATGTCTGCCCCCCCTCCACCTCCACCACCACCGGTCATTCCTCCAACAGAAAATGAACATGATGAACATGATGAGAATAATGCTGAGGCTAGCGCTGAATTATCAAATGATGGGGTAATGAACCATAGAAGTGAGGAGGAACGCGTAACAGAAACACAGAAAAATGAGCGTGTTAAGAAGCAACTCCAGGTATTTAAAATTTGCAGTTGTATGCACGTTTAAAATATAGTTTACATTTTCTTTTTTTATTAAGTTAAACTTATTAAAAATGATCATTAGATTTTGTGGAAGCCTTGAACACTAGCTGGTCTTGTGATTGCTTTGTGGGTGCTTGGCCTACAGTTGCATTATTTCATTTCATCTATTGTATGATCCTGTTAGCACACCCTTGTTTGTTAGTCTTGTGTAATCAGGCCTTAACCAGTAAGTTATTCTTTAACTATAGCTTGACTCTTGTTAAAAGATAATATTTTAATGCTGTGTTTAAAAAGCAAATGAATTTAATTTTTAAATAGTAAAGTATATATTAAAGGCAATGAAAATTTAATACACTAGTTGTATGACATTATATCATCTGAATTATTTGTTCAGATTTTATAATGGTGAAAGGTCAGTTTATTAAATTTGCATAATTAGAATAAAATAGGAAATTTTAATATTAAACTTTCTTTCCAGGTAAGTTCTATAATTTTTTAATTGGTGAAATCTTTAAATATTAATAAAGAAAGTGAGGTGATAGTTGAATAAAATATTAAGACTTTTGGAGAAAGCGTTTCTAGTGGTGTAGATTTTTATCTATAAATTATTCTATAATGGCTACATTGCACGTTTTGTAAGTCATTTCAAGTATTGTTGGAGAAACTTAAGGAAATTTAGAATAATACACAAAATTGTCATGGTTGATGAGTGTAGAAATGAAAGGCCATGAGTATTCCTTCCTAACCACTACCCCTATTATTACTAAAAGTAAAACAAACTTACACACTTTAAAGAAAAAGATTTTACAATGGAAATTTTAATGTACTAAAAAAGTCAGATTTGTTATATGTATGTTTTTGTCTTTAAACTTTTTCATGTTTTTAAAATCTAAGGAAAAAAATCATAGTCATAATTTTTATTTTTTAAACATAGGCATTAAGTTCAGAATTAGCCCAAGCCAGAGATGAAACAAAGAAAACACAAAATGATGTTCTTCATGCTGAGAATGTTAAAGCAGGCCGTGATAAGTACAAGACTCTGCGACAGATTCGACAAGGCAATACAAAGCAGCGTATTGATGAGTTTGAAGCAATGTGAGAGCTGTTATTTTGCATACGTGTTCTTCATAAGCTGAACCACCAACAGAGAAAAGCAGGCCTTTGCAGATGTGATGGAGTGCATCCCACCTTGCCAAAGCACTTATACCAGTTTGACTGTGGTGACTAACAGACGTATCTAAGGGGAACTCTTCCTCATTAAGGCAGTGTGATATCATGTTTGGTTTTCCTTTTTTTTTGGGCCAGGGAATGGAGAACAGTGTTCCATCACCTTTCACGATTTTCATTTTCCATTTTTTTTCTGTTGAAGATTAACACTAATTATCACGTCTGACCAATGTGTATGTGTGATTTAAGCACTTTGTATGTTTCAAAGGATGATGGTTACTTACTGAGTGTTTAGGTAGAGCACTCTGGTTTTCCTCGCCCCTCCCATGTTTTATCTGCACATATTTTCACATTCTTTCTCATTCATATTTTCTCAATGTCTCCTTGTATCTTGCCATACCACCATACAGATCATTGGCAGTGTTTAAAATGAGGGTAGGTGACAGGGTGGACAGTGTTTGATCATTGTGAGAAAACAGATATCAATCATGAAGAGGATTAGAATGTTGAATGGTGTAGTGTGCAGCTGGTGGCTAAGTTTTTAAATCCCAATTTAATTACATTATTGGATATTTGATGTTTGCTTACTAAATTACAGTCATCTTTGACAGCTGAATTGATTGGTGTTTCATCTCCTGTCACCCTTTGGCTTTCTTTACTTACCAATTCACAAAGGTGTAGACAGCAGGTAGTAGGTCCCTAGGAAAATTTATTGATGAAACGTTATCTGCAAATAACAGTCATCTTTGAAAGATTTAAAAGTTTTGTTCTTTCATAGATTGATTTAGACAAAGAGATATTTAATAAAAGAAAATATCGTTTGTTGGTAATTGATTATAATCATTAAAAAGAACTTGGACCTTTCTGGAAGGACAGCCTATGAAAACATTAGTCCCAGAGAAGGGACAATAAATACTACCTCACTACTACACCTGCGATGACTGGTTGTTCAAACACAACAGAGTGTGTCAGCTGTATGTTTTATAATACATAGTGATGCTTTCAATCATGAAGGAATATTTTTGAGATTTCCTTTTATCTTCAGAATATCTTAGAGTGCTAAATTTTTAACTGCCTTTTTGTTGAGCTGAATTGTGGGACTTTGTACTAAAATTGTAAGCTCTTGCTGGTATACTATCTTCCTGGAGGGGTGTTGTATGCCTGAGGAAGTAAGTATGTGTGTGTGTGTGTGTGTGTGTGTGTGTGTGTGTGTGTGTGTGTGAGTGTGTGAGAGAGCGAGAGAGGTTTCCCTTGTAGCATGTGAAGAATGTCTGTACCTTCATTTCCTGATGTAATTGTTACATAATCATTTTAGCATATTTGATTTCTAAATCATTGTGCTTATTTTTTTCAATCTCTAACTAAGAATACTTAAATTTGTTTTTTTAAACCTATTTTAGAAATTATAATGTTAGGTTATATTAAGCTCAATTATGTCTTACAAGGAAATCTTTCCTGTTTGAAAGATGTTCTAATACTCACGTGTTCTAACATTTTCTTTATTGTAAAATATCTAGATTTGGAGATAAGAAAAGCCTTGTTTTCTCTGGGTGGTTCAGCTACTTTCCATTTGGTATTATGCACTCAAATTTACATTTATCTATTAAAATTGCCATTTTGTTAAACATTTTTCATGCACAGTAGATCCAACTTGTGTCTGAAAATATCTCTTGTGCTTTTTTGATTTTGCTGACTTTAAAAGGATTAATCTGGGCAGACATAATGAAAAGGAAAGGTTGCATTTAATATATTTTTTGGACTTTGTAGGACAAAAGATAACTGGTTACCCTTGAAGTCACTGTTGTACGGTGGTTGTGCATATGCTTCAAAATACTGTGGAAGAGAATGTTTCTGCTTGCAGCATGCTAGAGGACTAGAGGGTGAACGCTGCTGTTGATGCTTTCAAGCCTGTGTTCACTTTTCCAGAGCGTTAAAACAATTGCCATAAAGGGGAAAACTTGGACTTCCGTTGGATTTTTATTAATTTTCTTCATTTTGAATTGTGTGCACTACCATTGTCACATCAGTTTGATATCAGTGTTGAAAAATTACCAGTTATATTTGCTGTTTATAATCTATTTGTAGATTAGGATTAAAATGGATTTAATCCATTTTTAAAGCTGTGTGAATTTTTCTAAACAGGAACAACTATTTGCAATATAGGTTTTCATAGTGATTAAACCAATTATAACTTTTATTATTAGCAATTGAGAGCACATGTTCATATAGCAATGTAAAAATATATTAATGAGTATTTGGTAAATTCCAACAGGCTTTTACCATTAGCATAATTTTGTGTTGTACAATTAAGTTACAATTACATCTATAATTTTGGATAACATTCATTGGTTAACAATAAAGTGACAAAAGCTCATGCCTTCGAGGTCCACTGTTGTTATTTAACATGGATTTCTTGTATATTTCCTGAAAGTTATAATCTCTGTTAGACTTATGAATCATCACATCTTAAAAATGAGAAGTGGATAGGGAAAATGTCAAAATCTTCATAGATTTACTCTTTTCCCCCAGATTATATCTCTTTTGGTATGGAAGTAATACCGATTGTTAGTTCTGTGGAAAAATTAAATAATTAAATTAAATTGACTCTCTTGATAACATAAAATCAGTTAAGATTTCCAATCATTGCTTTTATTTTATAGTGTTTAGTTTCTTTTTCCTAAGGAAAATAGTTTCATTGTCCTTGATTAATCTTGCTATTAAAATGCTAATGTTCTTTAACGAACTGTATACTAAGTGCATTTACTTAAATACGTATTCTTACTTCAAAGCTACGTTACAGAGCAGTTAGCATAATTTTAGAAGTTAATTCTCTTTGTAAAAGTTTTTTACTAATTTTTAACATAAAGATGATTCTTAAACAAAGTGATAAATCTATTCTCATAGTAAAAGCCAGGTGTCTTCTCAGTTTATAGTAATATTTACGTATCACTTTATTATTTCTATTCCCAAAGGCAAGTAGTGTTTTCTTTACTCTGATCCTATCAAAAAAGTAAAGGGAATTTTATGTAAGATTTTGCCTTATATGTCTTTTATATCTCAGTTTTTCCTTAACTAGAATTACCACTTACAAAGTTATCTTAGACTGTATTGGAACTCATTCCTGATCGTCATTAGAAAAGAGTTTCAATATTAATATTGTGATTAAAAATAAAAAATGCCCACCACTTTCTGTCTCAGTTTTGATTACCTTGTTGATGGGTGATGTTTTTAGAAATGAAGATAATATAAAAAAACTTTTTAGGTCCAAAAGCATCTCATTCTGTCTATACATGATGAAAACAATCTTTAAAATCTAAAGCTTAAAGATACAGAATTTCTGCCTTTAGCATTGATTTACTGAACTGATTAGTAAACCAAAGCTTAGATATCTTTATTAAGAACAAGGGAGGGGCTGGCCTGGTGGCATAGTGGTTAAGTTCACACACTCTGCTTTCGTGGCCTGGGGTTCGTGGATCTGGATCCTGAGTGCTGACCTACATTGCTCATCAAGCTATGCTGTAGTGGCATCCCACATACAAAATAGAGGAAGACTGGCACAGATGTTAGCTCAGGGCTAATCTTCCTCAAGCAAAAAGAGAGGAAGATTAGCAACAGATGTTAGCTCAGGGCCAATCTTCCACAGTGGGGGAAAAAAAGAATAAAGGAAAACATTTAACTATGGAACTACACTGGTAGACAGGTTCCCTTCGTCTTTAACTATGTTCTAAATGAACAGAACTTTAGCATTTTCTTATTTCTTCATTCTTTTTTTAGCCAGAAGGTTATCAAATATTCTTATGTAGTTTACCATGTAGAATGATGGTATTCTAGTACGTTTCAAAAGCGCAGTGGATTCTGCAGATGTTTTGTTAACTTCATAAAATGTCAAGGCAAACTGACTCCTCACATTCTACACTGGTAGCAAGGAAAAATTCTCTCATAGTAGTGTGTCCTATGTCAAAGCTTATCACATTCCCATCCTTGGCTTTTCCAATTAAATAATCTTAAGTCCCGTTTTTTTCCTAGTGGACCTGCTTCTTAGTATGTCCATCTTTCAAGATTTTAAAAAGTGCCATTTTCCCTCTAGAAAGATCATGACTCCTTGCTTTGTCACCTCAATGTTTTAACCTCCCTTAAACTTGGTGATTAAGAGTTTCCTGATTTGAGTTACGTATATACTACTTTAGGAGTTGAAGTATCCATCATTATTTCCCATAAAATTTTAAGGTTAAAGATCATTACTGAGATAATTACCCTATGGCATATCTTGTAAATTCAGGTTTATGTTTGCCTCCGGAGTTCAATAGCCACTAAATGGTTCCAGGTTCTTAGTTAATGACCTTATTTAGCCAATACGTTTTTATCAAGCACCTGCTATATTCTAGGATATAGAAGCAAAATTAGAATGGCTGTGACCTCTTTGTTTTGGCTTATCTTAAAATGTGGAACTTCAAATATTAATTTATCTTAGCTCTGAGATCATTTGCATTAATCCGTTACAATACTAGATTTCTTTATGATGGCAACACCATTTGGTTGATTCATGTTATTTGTATGCCCAGATTCTTCCGTGCTTTTATCTAGTCAGTTGCTTCCATCCATGTAATTTATTATTTTTATTACTCTGTTCTAATTGTTCACTTTTATTTAATGATTATTTTAAAAATTTAGATTCACTTTGTTATTTATGCATGTCATCTAGTTTGCTCCTAAAAATAGTGATACTGGTTTTCGTTTACTAAGTCTATATAGCCAAAATCCATCTTCCTAGTGGTAATATGGGATCACAATTTCTGAGATTTATGTGATGATCCTTGAGAAAGTTCCTTTTGATAACACATGGATTTATTATATGAAATGCTGCTTGCACTGTGTTATAATGTATACCACGATATCTTTCAATTATTTTGCAACTTAAGATGTTTTATCTTTTGTTTTAGACCTAGCAGTGCGTGTGTGCCTTAGACTCTTAAGGCAATACCTCCTCCCTCCCTTTCCTTTTGTTTATACTGAAAAGTCTCTGTAATTCAAGTCTAACGTTGGAAACCTGTATGCCGTCATTCCGTTTATATAATTATTTACTTTTAAATTTTAGCTCATTTGGATAAAAGCTACAATTGTATGATGACAGAAAATACTACAACGTAAGATCGATAGAGGAAAATTAGTGACTGATAGAGAAGAAGAGTATACAGGATAGTTTCTCAAGTATGCTTGTTCTTTGATAAATTAATTTTTATTTTATAGGTCAAATTTTAAATATTGGTCAATATTTAAAGATATCCTAAAAAATAAAGTGCCTAATTTTAAAAGTTTTTCTAACTTTCTAGGAAGACTCATTTATTTTACACAACTGACAAACCAGTTAAGTAAAGTAATTAGTTATAACTATATTAAATATTGAGGAGTTTAATGGAGTTACTTTTCATTTGAATCTTCATTTTTTTGTGTTAAAATATACGTAACCTAAGATTTACCATTTTAACCATTTTCAACTGTACAGTTTAGTGACATTAAGTACGTTCACCTTGTTGTGCAACCGTCACCACTGTCCATCTCCAGAACTTTTCCATCATCCCAGATAGAATCTCTGTACGCATTAAACACTAGCTCCACATTCCTCCCTCTTCCCAGTCCCTGGTAATCTACTTTCTGTCTCTGAATTGACTACTTTAGGTACCTCATATAGGTGGACTCCTGTAATATTTGCCCTTTTGTGTCTGACTTATTGCACTATGTTTTCAAGGTTCATCCATGTTACAGCATGTATCAGAATTTTATTATTTTTTCAGGCTCAGTAATATTCCGTTGGATGTATATACCACATTTTCTTTATTCATTCATTGGTCAGTGGACGTTTGGATTCTTTCCACATTTTGACTGTTATGAACAATGCTGCTTTGTACATTGGTGTACAAATATCTGTTCAAGTCTCTTCTTTCAGTTCTTTTGGGTACATACCCAGAAATGGAATTACTGAATCATGTGGTAATTCTATGCTTAATTTTTTGAGGAACTGCCAATACTATTGTTCTTAGCCTCTGCACCATTTTACATTTTCATCAATAATGCATAATTTCTCTACATCCTGACCAACACTTGTTATTTTTTGTTTGTTTTTGATAATAGCCACCTGGTAGATGAAGTGGTATCTCGTTCTAGTTTTGATTTGCATTTTCCAATGATGTATTTTTCTCTCTGACGTTGAACATATTTTCATGTGCTTGCTGACCACTTGTATATCTTCTTTGCCAAAGTGTTTGTTTATTCACATTCTGTCTGCTTTTTAATTGAGTTGTTTGTTTTTTATTATTGAGTTGTAGGAGTTCTTTATATATTCTGTTATTAATCTCTTATCAGATATATGAGCTGCAAATTTTCTCCTGTGGGTTGTCTTTTCACTCTGTTGATAGTGTCCTTTGATGCAGAAAAGTTTTTAATTTTGATGAAGCCCAATTTATCTATTTTTCCCTTTTGTTGCCTGTGCTTTTAGTCTTCATGTTTTTTAAAGAGAAAAAATTATTTTGATGAGGATGGTATTACTGAAAAGCAGAGCAGAACATATGTTATGTACAGTGGTTAGAGTCTAGAGAGATGGAAAGTAGGCTGTCTTGACTGGAATAGAAAATGTGGTTCGCTGTGCACTGACTGTGGGACGGGGGAGCTGGAGTGAGCCGGGCCAGGGATTTCTGGAGACTTGAATCTTCTGGTTTAATTTGATTTGAAGACATGTGGTGCCTTTGGGAACGCGGTCACGGAAAGGAATAATAACTAAACTTTGCTCCGAAGGAAAATTCGTGCTGCTATGTATAGTATACTAGCAAGTGCAGAGGATACAGAAAGCTTCATAGAGGAACTACATGTGCTGTAATTAGCCTGAAGAAAGGCTGTGGGCATGGGAATGAATTACAGCCCTACCTTCTGAGCATCTCAAGGAAATAGCTAGATGTAATTTGCTCTCATGTTTGCTGTATGTAGTAATGTTTTTTTCTTCTGCCTATTTTCCAAGTGACCTCTTTTGGGACAGTTTCAACCTTTGTTTTTATTCTTTTATTCATGACGTTTTGGGACTGTGTTCTTTAGTGGTACAAAAACGAGAACTAGAAATTAAAGACACCCAAGCACAAATGGCTTCGATTCTGAGTTCTAATTTCAGGTCTTATACCTGTGCTTTGTTTTTTATAAGCAGTTTCATACTTCTGAATCAGATTGTCTATTTCAGAGTATTTCTGTGGAATCAGATCTAGAAACTGAGATACCAATGCATTGTCTTCCCAAAAAGTGTGTAATGCCTGACCAAGGGTTAATATCCATGTACTTTGAATTATTAATACTTGTTTCTAGTTGAAGAACCATTACAGAGTGTGTTTACGACAGTTCCATCAATATCCTTTCTGCTCCAAGATGATCCTAATAGTGTAGTTTCTGAAAGAAACTTGAAGTGTTTTTTTAAAACAGGTTTTAATGGTTTAGAAAAATAGTTCTTTTAGATCATTATGAAGGGTTTATATTCACCAAAACACAACTCAGTGAAGATTATCTCAGTATACACACACAATTATTCACTGGCTGTGACAGCTTTGAACAACTTACTTTGTCTGGAAATTTCTGTAGGGTTTTTAAAGTTGAGAATCACGTTTGATTGTACTCAGTTTAGCTTCTGCTAGAAGAATGATTTGATTCATGTGCTTATGCCCAAATGATATTAGTTTTTTATCTTATTATTTTTCCTTGTTTTCCCCAGACAATTCCTAATACAATATACTTCACAATTTTTAGGCCATAGAAGTTTTTGCGTATAGATAAATATAATCCTTTGGTAATCTAAATTACAAGTGGATGGTTTTCCTTTAACTTTAAAGAAAACTTTGAAGTTAACTTTTTTGGCACTGACTTTAAAATATGATGACTTACTGTTGGTATGTAGATTAAATGTAGAATTTTGCAACTTTTTAATTTGTCTTTTAGAAGTACTTTCTATCAAAAGACAAAATCAATGTATGCAAAAGGAAATCATAATTCAGTGGTCTGTTTACTTTTTAAAAATTGTTTCATTAATATTTCCAAATGTAGTACATGATAGTAGCTCATTTTAGTTTCTTAGAACCTTTACGTTGATTAAACTATCATTTTTTTCCGAGAAATATTAACATCTTTTAAAAGTAGTTGATCATAAGTATGAAAAATGTTTTCATTGATAGGTGCAAAATAACATAAAATCACTGTTGCTTAGCAGTTTATATACATTCTCAAAATAGCATGAGAAAATACCTCAATTTTATAAAAACTTACAGTACCAAACAGTATAAAACCTGGAATTAGAACCCAGAACTTAATCATCTGTATAGTTTATAGTATAGTTTAATGTGCTGGGCCACATATATTTCATATTAGCTGATGTTTTAAGGATATTGATAATGAATTTGGGGGACATAGGCTGGATCAAAGGCTTTGCATCAATCTGTGAAGAAGATGTATCCATTGGAAAAGTAGATTTGCATCTTTAGAGGAGATTCTTGGCATTAATATTTTTGGAATATTCTCAAGCATTAGGAAGACCGGAAGCAAGTATGTCTTCTAGATTAGTGGTGTGATGTATGCAGGTAAGAACATGTTATCTGCCACCTCTTATTTTTGAGCCATTGTGCTTTAGTTCTTAGCCATTAGAAATTTAAAAAGTTTTCAATTTAATGGTGTTATGAAAGGAATGCTGAATGGGAAACATTCCTCCTTTTTTCCCATAAAGTAATAAGACTAATCCATACATACATGTGTGCTCACAGAGGCATTCATTCTTCCAGTGATTTATGGAGCAATTGCTGGTTATGCACAGCGCTGTTAGAGTTAGGGGCGATAGACGAGACCTTGTGACTATTGTAGGAAATTGTAGTTAAGTCAGAGAGTTGAGACGTGGACTCAAATTAAGGTATAGAAAGTAAAGTAAATACCAGAAGAAAAATGGAGATAAAATGTACAGAAGTTAGAGAAATGAGAGGTCACTTAGGTGCTAATTAGCAAACAAGCAGCATGATAGTGATTTGACTAAGAAAGTTGAGAAATGTTTTCTTCATTTCTTCATATTGCTGCTGGGGCTCATTGAAAGTTATAAATCTGTCACTAGGTCGGCTAGCTAATAGTTTAGATTTGTTAACTTGGTTCTCTGCCAGTAAGAATTGCATATTCTTTAATATCAAATACAAATGTGTCTGGTTTTCTTGTAGTAGAGTCTATTGAGTATAAGCAACCTTAATAATAATGGTTTATATTAGAATAGCCAATAATGAAATGTAATTTAATATTAGAGTTTTCATATAGCATTTTAGGTTAACTACTGTGTTTAACTTGACAGTAATTTTACCACTCTTGACTATAAATTATTTTTCTACTCTATAACTATCAGATTATCCATTACCTCAAGCAGTACTGGTAAAATTTCCTTCTCAAACACTGATTGTGTTAATTTTTGTAGGTTTGTGTAGCAGTAACTTGTATCATAACAAAAGCATCAGAAAACAGATATTTAAGGATTTTGGGGGGGGACTTTTTTTAAGCGTTTAAATAATTGTTATTGCCAAATTTTCTCCTTTTTTAATTTAATGAAACAATTTTCAGCTATGCTTAGAGATAATTGTTTTTAAAAAACTAGAAAAGTAGGTATTAAATTACAAATGTTTTTAGGAAATGTATATTTTTCATTGGCTTCCAGTATTATCATGTGTTGAAGTTGCTAAATACTAAAGGTGCTTTAGGTCATACTTAGCTACTTGATGTTGAAGCCTCATTTTTAAAAACTTGGTTAAATCATTACAGTTTTTAAAAATCAGTGATACATGAACATGAAACAAAATTCAGTAGGTACACTGGGCTAACTCTAGAACAGTAAGCCTCTCCCTGTCCTCTGTCTTCCGCCTGCCCCAGAGTAACTCGTGTGTTGGTCGTCTGCCTCCCGGAGAAGAGCTGCACACGCACCAGCGTGTTATGTGGTTGTGTTGCTTATGTGAATTAGAGCATTCTTCACTCGCGCGTTTGTGCTTCTTCACTGAAGGGTGTATTTTGGAAGTCATTGCATATCAGTACAAAAATACCCTGGTATTTAATTGTATGCATGGCCCTTACTTCCAGTGCACATTTATGTTTTTACCAATTCTTTCCTATTAGGAACAGTTTTGTCATGTATTCTTGTGCAAACACTGCTTGTGTTTTATCCTGTTTAAGAAATTGTGTTATAGTCCAGTGGATGAGGTAAGTTTACATAAGGTTTCCTATATTTTAGGATAGGAAATTTTTACTTATATAGGTGTGCTGCTTACCTTTGAAAAAATTTAAACAGTAATATGTCCTTGTTGAAGCACGTTTGTGAGAAAAGTAGACACTGGTCTTTTTCATAAATTGAATTTCTGTATTGCAGGTTTACTTAAAGATGATGCAGCCATAAAGGTCTTAATATTTCACTTTTAAGGGCCCAAGTGAAAAAGTTCTGCCAGTAATTAAAACTTCTCTGACTTCTGCAAATCTTAATAATCAGAAAATGTCATTGTTTAAAAAGAAGCAAATAAATAGGATGGGATTTTCTAAATACACTTTGGGAGCTTTTTGGATTTTAATTTCCTTTGATTCCCACCATCTCCTCAGTTCTTAGAGTTTTCATTTGCCTACTTTTGTTAAAATGGAAAATGACAAGCTCGGATCATTGCAAAACATTTTAATGACATAAGGCAGTTAACCACAACACCAAACGGCAGCAAAAGTGTTTCACAGATATTTGATTCTGCAAGTTTTCTTTGGTTTTTAAGGACGTAGATAAACTTGACTTGTATTATTAATTCGATCTTTCTGAAGTTAAGAAAATGTCCTTTGGGGCCGGCTCCGTGCCCCAGTGGTTAAGTTCTTGCGCTCCGCTGCAGCGGCCCAGGGTTCGGATTCTGGGCGCAGACATGGCACTGCTCGTCAGGCCACGTTGAGGTGGCGCCCCACATCCCACAACTAGAAGGACCCACAACTAAGGTATACAACTATGGATGGGGGGGGTTTGGGGAGATAAAGCAGAAAAAGAAAAAAAAGATTGGCAACAGTTGTTAGCCCAGGTGAAAAAAAAAAAAAAAAAGAAAATGTCCTTTGATTTTAGAGCTTGTTTTTTCTATCAAATACTGCTCCTGTATCTATAAACTTTGACCTAGCTGAAATGATTTTCTTGGGCCCCAAATGCTTTGAAGGGTACAGCCTAGATTTGTTTCAAAAGTGCTGATGGTAGTTCATGTTCATCAGAGAGAAGAAATACAGATCTTTGTGGTTTGCGGTCTCCCTTTCACCCACCCTTCCCAGAGATCCACACTAAATTCTAAGCTGATGTAGCAGAGAGAGGCAGAAAGGCTGAGTCTGTAGCCTCTAGTAGTCACCATCTGCCCGTTGCTCTTTCAGCTGCCCAGCGCTGCCGAGTTCTGATCCCTGCTCTTCCTGCCTAGTTTTTCAGGCATGCCCAGAAACTGTCAGCAGTCAAATTGCAGACTCGGTAGCCTATGCTTATCCCCAATCTAGCGGGGCAGGCATCCTTCCCCAGAATCTCCTGCTGCTTCAGCAAACGTTTTGTTTTTTCACAGAAGACACCTAGATCCAGGTTTTATCAGTTCAGAGCGCATTCGATACATAGCCAGTCTGACTGGCTGTCAGAGTTTTGGGTTATCTTGGGATAGATGCGAAGCAGCATCATGTAGAGTTAATTGCATTTGGCTTTGAATTCTGGCCTGGCCACTCACTTACTGGTTGTGTGACTTTAAGAAGCCACTCAGCCATTTTGAGCCCAAGTTTCCTCATCTGTTAAGTGGAAGTAACACTATTTATCTTATGAACATTGATTGTAATAATATACGTGGAATACTTTGTTTACAGCCAGGTATATGAAAGGTGTTAATAACTAGTAACTTCTGTTACTTTGTTTTTCATATTTTTGTTCCTCTGTCAGTATTGTGGATATTAGTATTTGTACCCAAGTTCTTTGGATTTGGATTCCCTTTTTTTTTTTTTTGCTGAGGACGATTTGCCTGGAGCTAACATCTATTGCTAATCTTCTTTTTGCTTGAGGAAGATTCACCCTGAGCTGAAATCTGTGCCATTCTTCCCCTATTTGGTATGTGGGTCACTGCTATAGCATGGCCACTGACCAGTGGTGTGGTCTGCGCCCGGGAACCAAAGCCAGGCCGCCAAAGCAGAGCACGCCAAACTTAACCCCTAGGCCACAGGGCCAGTCCCTGGATTCCATTTTTTATGTCTTCTGTTTGCCTTTTAAGGATTTTACTTGAGATTCTCTTAGAAGGTATTGCTCAGCATATGTTTATTGAGAGTGTGCCAGGCCGTGTGCTAAGAATGAGGAGATAAAAAGAGACGTGGTCTGTCCTGAGCAGTGACAGTTCACAGTTTACTCTCAGTAGAGAAAGTAAATAATTTACGTGTTTGTGTGTTATGAATAAGTGAGGTTCCCTTCTCAAGCTCTTCATACTAGAGTGTCCCAAGGCCCAGGCCTTCTCTGTCTACAGTTGGCTCTCTTAAGAGACCTTGTCCAGTATTACTGCTTTAAATACCATCTGTATGCTGAAAACTCTCAAATCTCCAGCCAGAACAATCTCCCCTGAACTTCAGATGTATAAATCCACTATCTACCTGACATTTCTGCTTTGATATCTGATAAGCATCCCAAACTTATTTTGTCAAACCAACTCAAGATCTTCTCCCCTCAGACTTGGTCCTGCCTCAGTCTTCCTCTTTTCAGTCAGTGGGTGGCAAGTCCATTTTTTCAGTGAATCAGGCCAAAACCTTGACTGCATATAGGACTTCTTTTTCTCTAATAACCCACATCCAATCCAACCACAATCCTGTTTGCCCAGTGGTCAAAATGTCAGCTATATCCCGAAAATGACCATACATCTTGTTCCATACACCAGGATTGCTGGGATTAGTGCTAGAGCCTTCGGATGGGATTTCTTGATTCTTCTCTTGCTATTCTACAGTCTGTGAAGACAGCAGCTTTAAAAAGGTAAGTCAGACCCTGTCACTGCTCAGAATCCTCCAGAGCTTTCCCATCTCAAAGTAAAAGCCCTATCCTTCTCAGTGGCCATTCAGAGTCTGACACCATCTGGTCCCTTGTTGCTCTCGGATCTCATCTGCTGATTTCCCTTCTCTCATTAAGTTGAAAGCAGCTGGCTTTCTTGTTCTTTAGCCAGTACTCCTGTTACCTCAGCCTGGAATGCCTTTTTTCCCCATATGTTTTTATGATTCACCTCCTTGCCACCTCCAGGATTTTGCTTAAATGTCACCTCAGTGTGGCCTTCTCTTACCACCCTATTTAAAGTGCACCTTCCCCGATATTCCCATTTCTTTTCATTTTTCTCTATAGCACTTACCATCCAACATAATGTATATTTTACGTATTTGTATTGTTTACTGTCTTCTTCCACTGCAATGTTAACTCCGTAAGGGCAGGAAATTTATTGTTTTGTGCGATGATATGTGCTCTGCGCCTAAAGCAATGCCTGGCATGTGGCAGATGCTCGATAGTATGTGTCGAATGGGATGGATGAATTCTGGGAGCTCAGAAGAGAGGTATCTAATCTTGCTAGAGGGTTCCAAGGAAGGCTTCCTGGAGGAGATGATCCCTAAGCCAAGTCTTTAAGAACAAGTTATTCTTCATCAGGGGCAAAGGTAGGACGGCTATCCAGATAGAAGGAACTATATAGGCAAATACATCAAGGCACAAGAAAACTTAGAGTGTGCCTGAACTGCCCATTAGTATTGAAAAGTATAAAGTTCAAGATTCAGAGGGTGGTGCCATGGAACACTAGAAAATATGAGCGGAAGCTAGTGTGGATGTACCTGTGACATTTCTTGGACAGTTTAAGTTTGGATGCTGATGGAATGTCAGATGAAATTTCCCAAGGGGAAAGAGTCAGGAGAAAAACTGGGTTTGGTACAGGGCCGTGGTGCGCACCAGCACTGAAGTACTGCCCAAGCCACGTGAGTGCGTCAGGAGAGAGGGCGTCAGGCACCCCTGGAGCGAGGACTGCACAGGCACTGCAGGACAGAGCTGGAGAGCTGCTGTGGTCTCTAGCGTTGTATGAAAACGAGAGGTCTACTACAGTATTTAAAACGTACACTATGGACACTGGCTTTGGCAATAGAATCATTGAACAGAGCAATTTCCTTGGAATTAGAATGGTTTTTCACTTAGCTTAACTGTATGGTGTCTTCTGGAAAGTGTTTCCCGCAAACCTATGCATAGAACAGGAAAATGTTCTTTCTAGCAGAGTCCTCTGTCCACTCCAGATGTCTGACACTGTGGTCACCCCACAGTGACCCTGCTCAAGTCCATGAAATTACATCTAGTAATCCCCACCCACACCTCTGCTCGAGTCCGTGAGATTACACCTAGTCAGTGGAAATCTGTTTCCACGTTTACCTGCTAGGGATGCTCCACGTGGCACTTAGTCCATTCAAATAATTTCATTCATTTGTTAAACATTTATTAAATGCCTGAAGTTAGGTCCTGAGAATTCATAGATAATTTTTAAAGACTTTTGTAATCTAGAGGAGGAGACAGAAGAGGTAAGAAATAGTGTGACAATGAGACAAGTAAATGAGAGATACAAGGATCTGGCCAGCAACCAATGTCTTGCTAACATCTCCAAAGGTGTAGAGGTTATTAAAATTGTCAGCAGTTGCCTCAGGAGCAAGGACCATTGCCCCGCGGCTTGCTTGTAGGGCTGAGGGAACATCTCAGTGGGTGTCCAGTGGTGGTCTCAATGCTGGTTTGCACAGGGGTTCCAGGAAAAATCACACCGTAAGAGTAACTTTCAGTGCTAGAACCAGGAGCATCAGCTATGAGCAGCGAGGCTGAGGCAGTCTGGGAGTGAAGGCAGCTCGGAGCTGAGTAGGGGGCCTGCTAAGTGGTGGCAGGACTGCCTTGGGCTGGGGGTTAGGAAGTCCCTCATACTTGGGCTGCTTCTGGAGAACTCAGGAAGGGTTCAGAGGGATTTCGTTTATGTTCTGGAGTTGCAGGGGGACTTTTCCTGGGAGGAGTCCTTGCTTTTATTCATCTAAATATTTTAGTGCCTAGGACCTGCCAGGCACTGTGTACGTACCAGTCACTGAGAATATCTTAGTGACTAAGACTAGATCCTTGTCCTAATGGGCTTACTTTCTATAGAAAGACATGAAGCACAAGCAGAATAATTAAAAAGCTACAAACTGCATTAGGCTGAATCGTGAAATTGCCAATATTCAACCATCTTTGGCCTATAACAGCAGCAAATTTATATGAACTTAATGCTCTGAAAGAAACAGGGGACTGAGTTGGGGAAAATGCAGGGATAATTTGGGGATAAGAAGGTCAGAAAAAGTCTCTGAGGAGGTGGCGTATAAGTTGCCGCTTGAAAGAAGAGAAGGCTGGCTGCTTCTCTTCTTTTATTTATTTATTTATTTTTTTTTAAGGATTGGCACCTGGGCTAACAACTGTTGCCCATCTTTTTTTTTTTCTGCTTTATCTCCCCAGACCCCACCCTGTACACAGTTGTGTACCTTAGTTGCACATCCTTCTAGTTGTGGGATGTGGGATGCCGTCTCAACGTGGCCTGACGAGCAGGGCCATGTCTGCGCCCAGGATCCGAACCCTGGGCCGCCGCAGCGGAGCGTGAACTTAACCACTCGGCCACGGAGCCGGCCCCCTCTTCTTTTATTTAAATCAAAGCGGTGAATGCAAATGTCAGCAGGATCAAGTGAGTGTCCTGGGCCTGCTGGGGGCTGTGTCTATCCGGGAAGCTCACGCCATGTCTGAAGAGGACATCAGCCCCTCAGAAGCAGTAGACCCAGTGTGGTTATACTTTCTGATTTTCTAAGATAAGCGAGAAAACAATGTTTAGAAAAAGCATTCAAAGAATAATGCTTTAGATGTTTAAGTTGAAATGTAAATTTTATGTGAAATCTCCCAAATTTTACGTCAGCTATTTGAAAAAATTTAGGAAATGTTTTGCAAGCCAAACAATGTCTCTGCTTGCCAGAAGTGGCCCACTGGACACCAATTTACAATCTTTGCCTTAAACCAGTTCAGGTGGAGGGAACAGCATATGCAAAGACCTTGAGGCAAGAAAGGGTTTGACTGTTCAAGGAACAGAAAGGAGGGCAGTATGTCCAGAGCTGAGTGACCCTGGAGGAGAGTGTGTGGGAGGTGAAGCTGGGAGGGATCCAGATCACAAGGAGCTCACAGGGACAGAAGAGCAGGGACACAAGTGCAGATGGAGTGTGGACTCGACAAGCATGTGTCCTGGGGCAGCACGGGGCTGCACCTGCCTGGAAGAAGGGGCACCTGTTCCGGATCCACACAAAGATGTCATAAATGCTGCGGTGTCTTTGAAGGTAGGTGCATTATTCCATTTTACAGGTCAGTGACCTGCCCAAAGGCAACCATATGGCAGAGTCTGCATTTGGCTTTTGGTTTTCTTTGAAATGGAAGCCCATATCCTTTTGACTACAGAACACTCACGACCTTTCCAGTTGAGAGATGTCTACATCACAGTGCCCTTTGGAGGATTTTCTTGTCTGCCTAACTCAAAGTGAATGTATCCATTAGTTTAGAGGCCAAAGAAGAATGCTTTAAATATTAAGTTGAATACACAGTAACAGCGACCTGAAGATCAAACCCCATCAAATTGAAGACCCACTCATTCAACTGTTTTGTGTGGGCTAGTAACACCAACCCACCGAGAGTTCAGGGCTCTCCTTTTCAAGAGAAGGTGAATATAACTTAAAGATTTAAAGTTGAAATATATGATTTACTCTTGTAGAAGTGAGAAAGCATCCTTTTTATTGTGTTTAGGCCTTCAAAATCAAAAGAAGGGTCTGTGTTCAAGGGATCTCAGAAATCTACAGGAAAATGAAATTTGAGATGTGAAGATGGACATGGATAGAAATACACTTTTTGGGCCACCAAGAGACATTGAATAAAATATTTCAGGAACTCAGTGAGCAGGACTTCAGTGACAGGAACCGAACTCGATCTAGAAAAAATTCAAGAGGTTGAGGATCAGAGGTCCTGAAGGAGGCTCTTGCCTGCAGAGTTTCAGCCTGGGGAAGAGCCGGGGAGGAAGGTGGCCCCAGTGTGAGGCCTTTCGAGAAAGGAAGTCCACGTGCAGCCTTCAATACAAGCTGACAGCTTAAAAGAATGATCTGAGTCAAGATCTGTAGGAGGGGATTGCTGAATTAGTCTTCAGAACTAAACGTGATAGAGTATTTCCTTACAATTCACCTGTCAGTTCTTTGTCACTTATCAGAATATTTGAAGAGAGGAAGCGTAATTAATAACATTTTCCAGTTGCTCTATGTGGGTTATTTGATTTACTTTGTGGATAAAAATGAATCCGATTTAACTTTCCTTATGATTCTTTAAACTATTAGATTTTTCCCTATAGAATTAAAGTGAAAATTGTATTTTTAAGAAAAAATCACTATGATTGCTTTATATTTTGCTTCAAGATTAGTAGATGCTAATTGCTGAATTAAAATAGGAGTTGGCGAACTTTTTCTGTAAAGGTCCAGATATTAAATATTTTTGACTTTGTGAGCCAAATAGTCTGTCACAGCTACACAGCTCTGCTGTCATAGTGCAAAAGCAGCTATAGGCACGTGTAAATGAATGAGCATGGCTGCCTGCCAATGAAACTTTATTTATGGACACTGAAACCTGAATTTCATGTAACTTTTGTCATAAAATCTTCTTTTGACTTTTAAATCATAGTCTCTACCAAAACAGGTGGGGACCTGGATTTGGTCCACAAGCCATAGTTTGCTGACCTCTGAATTAAAGGACTTAAAAGACCGTTATGTTCTGGGGCTGGCCCCGTGGCCGAGTGGTTAAGTTCGCGCGCTCCGCTGCAGGCGGCCCAGTGTTTCGTTAGTTCGAATCCTGGGCGCGGACATGGCACTGCTCATCAGACCACACTGAGGCAGCGTCCCACATGCCACAACTAGAAGAACCCACAACGAAGAATACACAACTATGTACCGGGGGGCGTTGGGGAGAAAAAGGAAAAAGTAAAATCTTTTTAAAAAAAAAGACCGTTACGTTCTTCCGAGGGCCAGTGGTGTGGCTTTCTCAGCTGTCTGGATTTTTGACTGGATCATAGAGGGGTCTTCTTTTGTTGTAATGAAGAGGTTTCCTTACACATTTGAAAGACTTCTAGCAGTGGTTCTCAGACTAGCATATATCAGAATCATCTGGAGAGTTTGTTAACATGCGGATTGCAGGGCCCCGCCCCCTAAGTTTCTGGTTCAGTAAGTTTATGCGGAGCCCAAGAATTTGAATTCTTAACAGATGAGGCCGCTGCTGTTCTGGCATCACCTTTTGAGAATCACTGATTTAGAGATGAGGGTGCCCGACACTGTGGGAGTAACGCAGTTGCTTCTTTTACTCAGTGTCCTTAGAGTGACTATTGACTTTTCCACCTGGATCATTTCTTTGAGACCGTCAAAATTCTAACAGCTCAAAGACCAAAGATAATTAGAACCAAATTTATAACTTCCCTATGTGGTGTAGTATTTTTCCTCCATCGGTTTCTGTTTTAAACACTTAGAAGCTAAAGACTATTTTACAACAGTGTTAGGGAAAGAGAAATATAAATAAAGGAATATTTATATTATTATATGCAGCATATAATACATTATATATTATAATGTTATATATTTGAATATATATATAAAATAAATAGTCACGTATCAGTTTAAAAAATAGCACATTGTCAGTAACTTTGGCATTCTGTATTCCTCGTCTATAACATCATTCTTTTCTTTAATTTTTACCATTTGTATCCACAGAAATGTAATATATTGTTTTGCACATGTATGAACTTTATATAGTTTCAGTACACACACATATCCATTTTGATGAATGAGCTGTGGTTCATTCGTTTTCACTGCTGCGAGTGTATTATTTTTTATGAATGCACTAGAATGTATCCATTCCCCTAATGATGGATCTTTGGATTGTTTCCGGTATTTTTTATCTTACAAACAGTATAGCCACACGTGTTCTTGTACATGTCTCCTAGTGAGTGTGAGCTGAGACCTCGGGAGGGGAACTGTTCAGTTACAGGGTATGTGGCTTGACCGTGTGTCCATCAAATTGGTTGCCAAAGTAAGGCTATAGCCACATCTTTACCACATTTCATATCGCTAGATTTTTAAATTCCTGCCAATTTGATAGGTTTAAAATGGTATCTTACTGTGCTTTTGACTTTCATTTTCTTGATTACTAATGTAGTTGAGAATTTTTCCAGTATTTTTGGGCCTGTTTCTTGTATTTTGGGCCTCTTTCCTCTTCTTTGAAATGGCTGTTTTGCTTTTTTGCCTGTTTTCTTTAAAAGTTTCTTCACCTTGTTTTAATAAGAAACTCCTGACTAGTTTTGACTCTTTGTTCCTCTACATAAATTTTAGAATTAGTTTAAATTGTATGGGGAAAAAAACCCTTTTGGTTAGAAGTGTCCTAATAGACTAATTTGGAAAGAAATTACATCTGTATAATATTAAGGATTCCTAGTCACGAATATGTTATATCTCTGCCTTTATTGATGTCTTCCTTAATACCTTTCAGTAAAGTTGTTTAAATTTCTGCATTAAGATCATGTGTTTCTTTTGTTAGATTTATTATTAAGCATCTTATTTTTACTATCTTCTTAAGAGTTACATTTTAAAACTGTTTGTGGCTGGTGTATAGAAATGAACCTCATTTTTGTTTGCTGACCTTATATTCAGGAACCTTGTGTAATTCTTACTGTTTTTCATAATTTGTGAAGTCTTTCGGGCTTTTTACACATGTAGTCGTCTTCTGCAAATAATGAGTGTTCTCAGTCTGTCTTCTCAATCCATATAACTTTTACTCTTTTATCTTACTGAGGTGATTTGACTGAAACTTTCAGTACAATGCTGAACATAAGTGGCACCTCATTTCTGATTTAAGAGTGATGCTTCTAACTTTTCTGACATTTTGCCCTGCATATGTTTGTTGTAGGTTTTGGTACATGCCTTTATCAGGTTAATGGAACTTCCTTTTGTATACATATGCCTATTTTGCTAAGAGTTTTTTTTAATAAAAAGAATTTAAAATTTATCAAATGCGATTTCTGTGCATATTGAGATAATATGTGTATGTGCTTTTTTTTTGTTTATTTATTAACATGCAGAATTAGATAGATTTTTCTCATGTTAAACCAAGTTTGCATTCCTGGGATAACTTGATATGATGTATGTCCTATGGCTTGGCGCTCCGTGAATACAGAGCCACGTGTATTGTGAATGTCCTGCCCTCTGATTTGTATCTCTCTCCCCTCATTCCTCTTAGAAGGTTGCTGTCTCAACGAAGGTATTTTAAGCTTCTGGCGCCACCTGGTGGCAAACTTTGGAAATTTCTGACTTGATGTCTGTACCGCCTCTCTCAGGGAAACGTGCCATGTAGTTTCCTGTTATCACTTGTAACGCCTCACTCAATTCTGTTTTCCTTCTTGTACCTTAAATGTATCCACTTTGCTCCTCCATCCTCCTCTCTTTTGCTCTTGCAAATTTTCTCATTATACTCACGCAAATCATTCTCTTTTCCTTCTCTTTTTCTCTCTCCCTTTGTTCCTTCGTGAGTATAAATCTACCTCAATTATGCTTAATCATAGTGAAAGTAGTGCTGAGGACTAAGGAAAAAGTACAGCAATACATTGTTAAATGACATTTGATACGATAAAGTGCCATCTCTGCTAACCTTCAAAGTCCCTGAAAATACTTAACAATCCCTTTAAAATGTTCTTAAATTTCAAGTACTACTTAATCATCTTCTAATTAATTCTGCCCAGTTTAACACCAAGCTCAAGGATTAAAGAAAAATGATGACTGTTATAAGTTTCATTGTTTCTGTGTTCGTACTGGCTTTGACAAATTTAAGGTTTCTACTGTATTTTATTGCCAAGACTTTTTCATTATGGGTTAAACTGCTTGGAAACTGAACTAACCATCTATAACATGGTTTCCATGGGAAACAGCCCACCACAGATGCCCTTTTGGTATCCAACCCATTTATAAGATAGACATTGCCAGTAATTGCATTGCTAACTGCATAACCCTTAAGCATAGAAAAACCGTGAGCAATATTCTCCCCAGTCAGACAACTGACGCAGTTTCGTTTTAGAGTTAATCCTGACTTTGTTTTCAGTGTCTCTAAGGGCCGTATCTGAGAATGGCAGGTGAGTCAGCTGAAGAAGACAGACCACAGAAAGTAGGGCTGAACCTGGCCTCTTTAACCACTGCACTGCCAACATGGCTGCGGAGGAGGTAGTTTTTATTGTTTGTTTGTCTTAAGCCACCCCAGTCTTTTAGTCAGCAGGTACAGTACATTGAGAGTTTGCTTATTCAAAGACAGCAAGTATTGATTTCAAAGTAAGCACCACAAAGTATTTTGGGTCCATAAGAGTGGTTGGTGCCTGAAAGACTTTTTTTTTTTTTTTGAGGAAGATTAGCCCTGAGCTAACATCTGCTGCCAATCCTCCTCTTTTTGCTGAGGAAGACTGGCCCTGAGCTAACATCCATGCCCCTCTTCCTCTACTTTATATGTGGGACACCCACCACAGCATGGCTTGCCAAGCAGTGCCGTGTCCGCACCCAGGATCCAAACTGGCAAACCCCAGACCGCTGAAGCGGAACTTGCGGCCTTAACCGCTGTGCCACCAGCCGGCCCCTGAAAGACATTTTAATAGTGCCTAGATTAATCAAGAGAGAACCTAAAATAAAACATAAAATCGGATCTTCAGCATTACTCTGATACCTGTAAAGCTGTGACGTGTGTGGCTTTGAGATCCATTATTCTTGTGAAACTGATTAGTTTGTATAGAGTTGCTGCAACTATTAGAATTCTAGCATCTACTTAAAAGGGAGATTTAAAGTTATTCTCATTTCCACATTGCAATAGTGGAAATCCAAAAGTAAACTGAAAAAAAAAGAGGTTAAAGATTAAGAAGGTTACTTTGGCAATTTGGTAACCCAGAAAGCCCTACAGAGTCCAGAGTGACAAGGGTGCTCCTGGCATTCTGTACCATTTGGCTGCCTTCTGTGTTCTTTTGCTAAATGCTTTCTAACCTCTTGATATCTTTTTTGAAAGGTGGGGACCCAAACTGTACGCATTGTTCCAGATGCGTTCTTGCCAAAGCAGTATAAAGCAAATGTAACTGGAAGAAGGCGCCCTCCCTCACTGGGTAAGTACAGCTGACAGCCACGGCAAGGGCCCCCAGGCCACCTCCCATTAGACCTGCCACACCTCTCCACGGCCAGGATGCTGGCGGGACCCGTAAAACCCAAATCTGTTCATCCACCGCCCACAGCCTTTAATCCAGGCTAGAGAGTTCCCAGTCAAAGGAGCTGACCCGGAGCAACTCCTATCATCACTGCCTCTAATTCCTCCCGCTCCTTATGCTTTCTCAACTGTTTGCATCTCTCGGGCTCTTTATCAATCAAGAACGTCTTCCTCCAGTTTAGTAATTTTGAGCTCAGAGTTTATTAAAATGAGATCTTACCTGTACTCTTGGTGAACTGACTGCACTTGCTGTTTTAGACTGTTTCCTTTGTGAAAGCACCTCTTGACGTGGAGTGAGGGTTAAAGTGCAAGCTCACGTGTGTGACACTTATGTGCTGGGGACAGTCTTTTCTTATTTAAAAAAAAATCAGATTTACTTCAAAATGGAGTGCCATAATACATATTGAGTAGAAGAATTCCAGAATTGGTTCATAAACCAGGTTAGTATTATGCATTGATCTCAATTTGGAAATATTTAAAAATCATTCATCAACCTGATTACCATGACAACAGATCGTTTTAAAATTCATTAATTTCTTTGGCAGAGACTGTTTTGACCCATCCCATGTCTAAATAAAGCCACAGCATACAGTTTATCTTGTACATCTTGAATGGTACATTTCAGTTCCCCCAACTTGCTGATTAAGCCTCCCAAAGTTCTATAAACCTAACTCTAGCTATCTGTGAAGTTATTTCAGATAATACTTTAAGATGTGGAATAATGGCCTTTACGACAATATTATTTTTTAGATTTTTTATGTGACATAAAAAAATGGTCATATATGTTCACTTCAGGTGGGTGAGGAATTTTTTAAAATGACCTGCTGCTTTGGCTTTGAATTTGGGATTGCTCTGAAATGAGTTAAGGTCATGCAAGAATCTCTGACATGCCATGATGTCACCAAAACCTTTTCATTGCTTCAAAATCCACCTGAAGGGCTTGTGACACATCCATCCTCATTTGCTCGCATCATTTTGAAAGGGGTGTAGCTGATTGTGAATTCACAGAATCCAGTTAGTCTTATTCCTGACATCTGAGAGAATATCCTCGGTTCAAACCCATTCTCAACGTTCCATAGATCGCCACCAACGATGCTCCTCTTAGCTCTTTGTCTTTGACCCATTTCTTCCAGTGTAGGAATTTATGTAACTCTCTCCATTTTATTTGCCGATTGGTAAAATCCGCCAAGTTAAAATCTGCCTGATGTTTTGCAATTTTTCCTCGTTGATTTTCACCCGTTAATGTTTCTGCTTTTTAGAGCGAATCCTTTCAGTGAGTTTGACTCTGTGCTGTTGTCGTCAGAAGTAGGGAAAGAAAGTTTCTGCATGACTCACCAGAAAAGTCAAGAGCAAATGACAGAGGTTCTGAATTATCCAGAGATGCATTTATTAAAGAATCAAGGGAGTTGGCAGCCATCACATCCTTCAACTGGAAATGTCACATAGTTGGCAGCCTTGAAAGAACTGCTTGGCGCCTCCATAGCTGAGTATAATGTTAGTGACTCAAGGAAAAGGACAGGGACTTCTGAGTGGTTTTCTGGTCCTTTGCCCGCTGTCCTTAGGGTTTCTCCCTCAGAACTCTCATCCTGTCTTCTTATGGGATTATGAGGAGGAATTAGAGGTGATGTCTACAGCCATGGACCAGCTATGGCTGCTGGTTTCTTCTGGGATAGAATGCCCTACAGCCTCAGGTACCAAGGTGTAGCCAAGTTACTAATCAGCCTCAAAGGCCCCTGGCCGTCTGGTGTGTGCAGACTGCCAGGCTTCTTCTCTCAACCTGCAGGTCGTGTCCTTTCTCTGAGGCACTAGGCTGCTGTTAGCTTAGGAGGCTAGACCTGATTGAAGACCCTCTCTCCTGGATCCCAGGGGTAAGAAATGGGAAAGATGGAGCTGATGTCAGTAAAGTGATTCATCCCTTGGGCACACCTGCCCCATGGGCTGCTCAACTCTTGTGATTCACGACACAGAGGTTTATATGATGGTGACATGAAAGGGAGTGTGTTTAAACCATGATCTCATATCCGCATCACAATTCTGGATCTGAACGTTGCAAGATCTACTATGTTAGATTCCCTTTGAGACCAAAAAATAATTCTAGCTGGGCTGAGGTCAGAGTGCAGAATCTGTGGAACCTCCTTTGTTTGGGTGCAATCTGTGCATAAATCAAGAGTAAACTCAACCACAGCTAAATGGTACTTACAGAATGCAGAAAGGGGTTCAGGCTCGTGCCCTTTTCAAGCCTATTACAGTAATATTTAAGTTTCGTTTTCTTCTTTCTTGCCTAACTTTCCTGTTTACTCTCTGTGTCTTCATGCAGGTCCCTGGTATCTGACATATGGTGAGCTTTAGGATAAAAACGTATCCAGACGCCCCTGATGTTCCGAATGTGTATATCCCCCAAAGTCCAGAATCTCAGCTGAGCTGGACGGATGAGTGTCCCCTCAACCAGGGCTCTTGCTGGCGGTTTTCTCCACATCTCAGTTTACTGCTGGTTTTCCCTTTCTTGCTATTCTGTCTCTCTCCAAACCCTTCTGGACTCCTTTCCTTGGGACAGACCTTCAAAAGATGGGCCAGGACTTAGGAATTCTGCCTTGCACCCTGCAGTCCCAGGCCAGCACCCACCGCAGCCCATCTTCCTGGCACCACCCCCCAAACAGATGCTGGCAGGCATCAGCTTCTGAGAACCCACTTTTTTTCTGCATGACTAGCTTGTGAGGAGGGCTATATGGAGAGAATTTCCAGGAATTTTCCACTTTTTCAAAAAATGTATGTGACTTGTTTTTGGCTTCGACCTGAGAGCGAACTCTGTGGTGTACAGCTCTGTTTACTTGCACACATCTGTGGAATCTGGAGAAACTGGTGCAACATTCCCTTTCCTGTTGGGGCTGTTTGTATAATTGTATATAAATGTAGCAATAAATATATTCTAACATCAGCCTGGGCTTTGCTTTCCACTTGATTCTGCATCCTGATGGCAGGCAGTGACTATCACATTCTCGAGGAATTGCCCTACTGACCAGAGGGGCTTGCCTGCCCCATCTCAGGTTCTCATCTTCTCTGATTTCACAAAGTCTTAGTTTGGAGTTGGCCAGTGTTTGGAGAAAGAAGGTTGAGGAGCATGGGGGCAGGGCTGGGACGTGAAGCAGCATTACTAATTCACTAGGTGGCACTGTTCCGGGCACTGAGGCAGCTTGAATGTCCAAGGACTGAAGCTTAGAGGATTGAGTGACAGTCCGTGACATGAGTCAGCTATTTTCATAGTCACTCTTACATCCTTCAAGAATGTATTGTGTTGCAATTACACGGCAGGTACTTATTGCCGGGCACAAAGCTACCCCTTAAAGATTTTCAGAAAAACCACACAAAATATGCCAACACGATATTGATTTTTCCACCTGTCCCTGATGTTGTTCAAGGATACTAAGTCTAGTTGTTTTAGAAATGGTATCCTTCTAAAGGGGGACACATAGGCAAATAAACTTTCTATTTGGCAAAAATAATGTTGTTTATCTAATAGCAAGGAATATTCCCAAATTGTCTCATAATTTATTTGAAATCTTTGGTTATCAGGCATTTTTATAAAACTTAAAAGATAACCACATACTTTGTGTGGTTTCTTATCAAATTGCTCCTTCTCAGGCCTCTCCTTGATTATAAGCAGAAGTTGGTGTAAAACCACTCTGGAGTCACAAGACCTGGGCTGCAGCGGAGGGGGAAGCTGGGGGTCCCATGGCAGGCGTTCACAGGCAGCTCTTGAAGGAGTGCTTTTTATGTATTAAAAGAATATCGACCAGGAGCGCTTGAGGAAATCATCTGGTTGAGCCCTTTGAAGGACTGATCAGATAATTACCAGAACCATCAGGCCAGGTCTGTTCTTACATTCACCTTTTAATAGATTCATCAGAGAACCTGAGGTTTGAGGTCAAAAGATAAAGAGGTCACAGTGTGGGCTGCCGCCTTCCACAGCAAATTCTCGTGCAATACCACTAGACAAACCTTCTCTACATGTAGACTTGTCTGGCCACGACTGGTGTTACAGGGGGAAATTATTAAAAATGATCCATGACAAATTATCGGCTGCTTTTGGTTACAGTGTGATAAGAGATAAGCCCCGTGATAGATGATACTGGATCCCCACCATTCATAGCTTGCTTATGGAGCTGTGGAGGATGAGGATTTCCAGCCTGTGGGTGTTAAACCTGGGCGTGGGTCGTGGCTCTGCCACTAATTAGTGGTTAGACCCTGGACATGTCACTCTAACCCTCTGGGCCTCTGATTCATCTGCTGGAAAATCAGGTGTCTGGACTAAGTGATTTCTAAGATCCTTTCTGTTCTTCGAGTCTCTCCTCCTTTGAGAAAGGGAAGGGAGTAGCATACTTTTAATGCTAAAGAGGAAGGTCATGGGATGGCAAAAATGGGCAATTGAGGGCAGAAGAGAGTTAAGAAGATCATTTATTTTCAGGTGCTAAGAAATGCATTAAGATCACGGCAAGTCAAGCACCGCCCAGCCATATTCAGCTCTCACTTTTCACATCCTGTTGGCCAGACTTCTTCGTGGGGTCTCTTCTGCAGAGGGCAGAGAGTCTGCCATGTATGCTTGTCATTGGGGCACATGGGTGGGAAGCTGAAGCCTCAGAACAAGAAGCCACTTTTTTCCACAGACTACCCACAGCCACCGGATGGGGCAGTGGCATGAAGAGTGTGCCTGGCCCTTGTGAACTGTTGGATTCAGTCCTGGTCAGGCAAAACTGACAGTGGCACAGCAACCCAAAGGGAGAAGAGCAGATCACTTCCAACCACTAATTACCCACATCCACACTTAAGGACACACCGGGAGGAACACTTCCCTCCTTCAGCATAGACACAACTCTAGCACAGCGCCCCCGCCCTCTTGGCCCACCCTCAACCCTTTCTGGGCAGGTGGGATGAGTGCCTGACTGGTGAGTTTGGAGAGGAGCTGTGTACCCAGTCCTTTTCTCCTCTTTTCCTGTAGGGGGCTGGCTGTCCTCAAGAAGCACACGTTTTTATGTCTGCTCCTCCACGCCCTAGTTTTAGGGAGGCAGGCCCCGGCTCCCCCGAGAGAGGGTAAGTCTGTCTAATCTGGAGTTCATCATCGGGAAGCCCAGTTGGCGCAGTCGTGAGCCCCCATGCCCCAGGACCAGCTTTATCTCGGATGAACGGGGTCTATGGCCTTCACCTGAGTATTCTTTTGCATATTCTTTAGTTCGAAATTGAGCCAGCGCAGTGGTTCTCACTTTAATGTGCATCAGAACCACCTGGAGGACTTGTTAAAACACAGGTGCTGGGCTCCACTGCCCGAGTTCCTAATTCACAGGTCAGGGGCGGCCGAGAATTTGCCTCTCTAATAAGTTCCCGGGCGAGGCTGTGGCTGCTGACTGGGGACCAGGCTTCCAGACCCAGGGAGCGCGTGGCTGAGAGAAGGAGTTCCATCTACTGGTGCCCTCAGTGTCCAGAACTGAATGTTCTCAAGGCTGAGTCAGCCAGCGTCCTCCGCTCGACTCTTGGGTCAGTGTGAGTAACTCTTACAGATCCACATCGTCCTGTAGCCCACGGCCTTGGGGAGAAACAAATGGTTATGGATTGAACTCATTTCTGTTCTAAGCAGAACACGAGATGAAGCAATGCCAGCCATAAAGCAGCTCTGAAATGCCAATTTAAAAACAGAATCCAAGAGACGTGTGTAGTTTCCTTTGACGAAACCTCGCGGAGCACAAATAAATATTTCCCTGGGGCTTTTCAAGAACGCATTTAAACCCTTCTCATTGACATATAAAATACAGACGTTTGCACATCAGTGGACAGCGGGAAGAATCCTCACACACTGAACGCACCAGTGCAATTCGCACAAGAGCAGAAAGAGAACATTTACCCCCAAAGTTTCCAGGTGCTCTTCTCGGTTACTAGCCCCGCCCTCTGAGGGTAGGGACTGTCTCGAATTCTAGGGCGAGAGGGATGTGTGACTGTTTGGTACTTTATAAAAATGCCATCATTCAGCATGCACTCTCTACGGCCTGGTTTCTTTTACTTAACAAACTCATGAATTCTTTTTATTTTATTTTATTTTATTTTCCTTTTTCTCCGCAAAGCCCCCCGGTACATAGTTGTGTATTCTTCGTTGTAGGTTCCTCTAGTTGTGGCATGTGGGACGCCGCCTCAGCGTGGTCTGATGAGCAGTGCCATGTCCGCGCCCAGGATTCGAACCAACGAAACACTGGGCCGCCTGCAGCGGAGCGCGCGAACCCAACCACTCGGCCGCGGGGCCAGCCCCCAAACCCATGAATTCTTAAAGACCACTTTCCTAATCTGTCCTGCGGCCACCCCGTCGCCCTGGCTCCCGCGCGCCTCTCGGCCTCCGTGATCAGGCGGCGACCTGCCCGCTGCACACTTCGTCCCCCTTCTGTGCACAGCGCGGCTGTTCCAGCACAGCCGCTGTCAACAGCTGGGCTTCGCCTCCTCCAGGTCGTCCTTCAGGCTTCCCCCACCGCCATCAGCAATGCGTCCCTTCTCCCATCTGCCCATTTCCACTGGTCACGACAGGCCAGCCTCTAGCCCGGTCCCAGACGGCGCTCACCCCGCAGACGCCCATCCCTTGCTCTGCGCGCGTTTGAGGGCATTTTGCTCCTCGCGGTTCCGGGGGGATCTGGTTTTCCTGCGGAGCACAGGGTCTCTTAGGCACCATCGCGGGGGAAACTGAGGCGGGAGAACCCGGCACGGGCTTTCCACCCCCTGGGGCCCAGGAGCCACACTTGTCTCCGCTGCTCATATTTCAGTCGTCAGAACTATACACGACACTCTTGGGCACAGGGGGCTGGGAGAGGGAGGGGAGCCGAGGGAATATTTGCTGAGCATCGCTGTCTCTGCCACACTGCAAGGACCCGCCATTCTTAAGGCCAGATTATGTCCCCCTTTGCCCCGCGACACTCATCGTGCTCCCTCTCCTCGGCCTTATTCGCCAGTATTTATATTCCTTACACCACTGCTTCTCAGCCAGGGGCACAAATGTCTCCCCAGGAGATATTTGAGGATGTCTGGAGCCGCATTCAATTGTTAGCACTTGGGGTGTGTGAGCTCCCTCATCTAGTGGGTGGAGGACAGGGATGCTGATAAACATCCTACAGGGCACAGGACGGCCCCACAATAAAGAATTACCCAGCCCCAATGTCCATGGTGGGGTGATGGGACCCTGGCCGTCCAGGGGCTGTTTCCTTGTGCACAGATGTTGTATTACTCCCACCAGATCGCAACTGTGTGGAAAAGGGTCATGGCGGGCCTGTGGGCGTGGCCTGGCCCCGGCCGGTGCAGAAGTGCAGAAAGAACCAGGTTATGGAGTGAGGCAGAGAAAGAAGGGCCCTGACCGTATACGTAACCCCCTCCCCAGCCTCACACAGAGTGGGCAGAAGCCAGGAGGAGCTTCTCCCCTGGCACACTCCTCACTGCCTGCAGGCCACCCCGGCTTTGGGGGGCCTCTGCAGGACCCTGGGCCTGGGAGTGTGCACACCAGACCTCTTGGACCCTGAAGCTCTCATATTTCTTTGGCACTGCTTTTTTGCTGGTGTGGTGGTTGAACCAAGGTGAAGGGAACCGGAATTCCGAAGAGTGAGTCAGTGCTAGTCCCTGTCCTCACAGTGGACTGGCTTCTGTGGTCTGAAATGAGACTCCTAATTCCAACTCTACCATTTTCTGCTGTGTGCCTTTGGGTAACTCATTTAACCTCTCTGGACTTTAATTTCTACACCTGTCAAAGACTGAATTGATTTGTATAACACATTTTTTTCTCCTCAAATAGATAAAATCTGTAGGTGCTCAGAACCCATTTTTGGTTCCTTTTGGCTAATTTAACACAGCAATGCTAGTCATGGATCCTGTTACCCTGGGGCAGCCTGTTCACCTAGCCCTGAGGGACTCATGCCAGAAGGTGCCCAACAGATAGAAATGAAGAGATTTGGTACAAGTTCTGAGAAGTGAGTGCACGTGGCCATGAGGAACAGAGTCACCTGAGAGAACAACTTTCTTTTATTCATCCTGCCGTCTACCTGCCCTTCTGCTCTGGCCTAGTCCTGAAGCCAGCCAGGCAGGGAGAAGGTGGGCTTTGAGAGGGACAAGGAGGGGGCCTGGAGTGTATGCACGACCACATGACAAAGCACTTGAACCTGAATCATCATGAGTTGCCTCCCGGGTGTGTCCTGGACCTGGGTCCGAGGTGACTAACAGTGTCTGGGAGTAAAGCTGCCTCTTCTCCAGGCTGCCGCTGGGGGTGGTGGAGCTCATTAAAAATGCCTCTGCCCCAGTGAATGTCCCCCTGGTGTGTGTGGTGACCGGGCCCTGGACACCTCCCTGTCCTTGCTCTGTTGGGAGATGACAGCTCAGCTCTGGACTACACAGCCCGGGTCCTGACTCTGTGCTTTGCTGTCTTTGGGAATACCCTTCAAGTCTGCACGTCATAACACAGGGCACAGGGCCATGGCCCCATTCCTAACCAAGCTCTCAGGCTCCACCATCCATACTCCACTAGGCCCCCGACCTTCTGCCCACCCAGGACAGGGGGCAGCGGGCATCCTGGGAGTGGACCAAACTCAAGTAGCTCATGGCCTAGAGGAGGGTTGGGACCCACAGCCCTGAGCCACGCATGGTGTGTGCAATGTGTGTAGCCTGTGGCCCAGCCACCACCTAACCTGTGCTCGCCCAGGCGGATCCAGACACACTCCAAGGTGACATGGGGAGTGTGGCAAAAAGGAGCTTTGCCTATTTGTTCATCATATATGTACTGAGCAACCAAATGAATCAAGTCCTTGCCTTCATGGAGTTAATATTCCAGTAGAGGGAAATGAGCAACCAACAAACAACATGGCCCATCAGGTGGTGAAAAGTGCTGTGGAGGACATTTAAAAGGGGGCACGTCACAGAGGGAGCCCTGTGGGCAGAGGGCCTCACTGAGAAGGTGACACTTGAGGAGAGACCCCGAGAAGTGCGGGAAGGGTCCATGCGGCACCTGGGGGGATAACACCAGCAGAGGGGAAGACAAACGAAGATGCCCTGAGATGGGAGGGTGTGTGGCATGTTGAAGATGCTGCAAGAAGCCCAGTGACGGGGCTGGAGTCCCACAGATCAGAGCCAGAGCAGTGCTGCTTCACAAGGGCCATCCTGGGGCTCTTTGTGTCCCACGAGGTGGCCTGAGGAAGCCGGGTACCAGTGTAGGATGAGACCTGCCGTAAGTGGGGGATGGGAGAGCCTGTCAGCGGGGGATGCTTCCTCCGGGGAGCAGGCTCGGCGCTGGCCTGGAGGGGTGGGGAACATTCCGAAAGGAGAAGCAGGGGAGGAACGAGCCCAGGCCCAGAGCTGGGACTAAGGGGAAAACCTTGACCGTGTTGTGGGAAGAGGATGTGGGCCAAGCTGGCTGGCACACGAGACCTGAAGGACAAGGCAAAGCTACGCATTTGGCCTCCGATTTTGCAAGTGGCTAGCTTTCATACAGAGCGTGTAGAGAGCCCTAAAGGGTAAAGCGTCCCAGGGCCGGACCTACTGGAGGCTTTTCAGCAGGGGAGTCACTGACCTGCTTTACAGTTTTAAGAGAACATTCTGGTTGCTCTGTGGAGAGTGGATTTGGGTGGGCAAGAGTGGAGTTGGGAAGATGAGGCCTTAATGTTCGTATTAGAGGTAATTCACAGGCCAGGGTGGGGATGGGAACTGAGTTGGCTGGGCAGCTGCTCTGGGCCCAGAGCAGGACCTGAGAGTGGGGTTTAGCTGCCTCAGACGTGGGATTTTGCATGCCATGGATGGCCGCATGGCAAACACTCGTCCAGCATCACCTCAGTACCAAGCCGGGCTTGGTTCCACTTCAGTGGGGTGTCCTGCCGTCGGCTCCCCTTCTCCTTGCCCACTGCACTGGTCTTGTTCTCACACCCATTCGCACGAGCAAGTGCAGCTGTCTCCCCATTGCTGACCCGCCTCTCATTTTATCGTCCTCCTAAAAGCAGGATCCACCATTTAGCGCCTGTTCAGAAATCTTCAGTATTTTTACTGGCCCCAGTATTGCCAGTTTGCAGGGACCCCCAAACCCAAATATCGTCAGGAGCCGGGCATGACAAAATCACGGGGCCAGGCGTCGGGGCCAACTTAGAGAGTGCACACCCTGGGGAGGTATGTGGGAAAGGCAGTCAGGGAAAACAGAAGCCAGGATGTTGTGTTGGCCAGAGGAGATGTGCCGGTCACCAACCAGCCTGGCGCCCTGCGTATTTGTAATCCTTACTTTAAAGGCCCAGATCTTGAGCTTCTCAAATAGGGGCATCTGCAGTCTGGCCTTGGTGTACTTCCCAGCTTCCTCCCTAACGCTCTCTGTCCTTGGAAGGTGCCCTGTCACGCCTCCTTGCCTCCTTCTGACCTTTTCTGTGTTCTGCTGCCATAGAACAATCAACCTCTGGGACCCAGGTCCAAGGCCACTTTCTCTGTGAAATTTCCTGTCTGCCCCACAGCTTTATCACTGCTCGCGAGTCCTGGACTGCTTCCCTCGTTCCCCTTCAACTGTGATCTTCTCGAGGGCCGAAGCCGTGAGATAATTGCTCACGCAGAGCAGAGCCCTGAACTTGAAGCAGGTGGTGGGAACCATTCATTCTCACCACAGATTCTTCTTCGGCACCTAACTCAGCAACTGCCGATTTAGCAATTGCTGAATCAGTCAATCAGCAATCAATCAAGTAAAGAGGAAAAGTGAGCCTAACACGGCCGCTGCTCTTGTGGCACTCCTGGTTTGGACAAAGAGAGAACGATGGTGGGTAAGCAAGCAACTCTCCTAAACCCAGCATCAGGACCCAACAGAGGTCTGCCCTAGAAGAGAGGCAGCCCAACTTCTGTTAGAAAGGCTGCAGAAAGCTGTAGGCAGAGGGCAGCACTTAACATGGAGCCAAGGATCTTGTCTTTGCTGATAAAGCAGAGATGGAGGTGATCCCGGCGCAGGGTGGGGCGGCGGAGGTGGGGGGGGGGGGGGTTGGCCTTCAGGATGCAGCCTGGAGGAAGGAGAACCCTTGCCATATGTGCTTTGGGAAGGCTCAGGGGTCTAGAGTCTGTGGTGGCTGTGGGGGCAGATGGTGCATCTGGATGTCACTGTGATGGGTGGGCTTTGAATATTATGCTAAGGAATTCTGGCTTCATCACATAGGCAGTATGTGTGTGGTAGGGGGGTGTGGTGCAGGTGGGGGGTCCAAAGGTTTCTAGGAAGTGCATCATTAGAAGGTTAACTCCGGTCTAGCTCCAGAGTGGAAGGAGCCTTTGAGGGAGACCGGGTAGGAAGTAGGAAGCTGCCACAGGAGGGAGACTGCTCCGGTGAGCATTGCCTGGAGGCCTGAGTCAGAGCTTGCGGGGGCGGGGGGGTGGGGTGGGGTGGGGGGACGGGGCGGGGGGGGGGCGGGTGGAGGCGAGGAAGGTGAGATCTATGATCAGGGCTGAATGGAGGGCTCGGGAACCACTGTGTGTGCACCGCGAGGAAAGGGAAAGAACTGGGGGCGGGGCTCAGGTCTCTGGGTGGGAATGGAAACTGGGGCTTTCAGCATCTATTACGGCCTGTGCTCTGGGCTCTGGTGCTGGGCATTCTACGCAGATATCTTCTTTAACTCTACTGACAGCCTGGAAGGTGGGTAAAAAGATTCCCTTCTTTAATAGACCAAGTGGCTGAGCTTCAAGATTAAGGCCCTGCTTGAGGTCGTAGGTGTGGCAATGGGGGCACCAGATTAGCAACCAGGACCGTCTGGCTCCAAAGGTCGCGCCCTTTCTGCTGCACCCCACTACCTCACCTTCTCCCCATGCTGAGTTTCTTGGAGGGGAGGATCGTGTGGGCAAAGTTTCCTGGGTGCGTGCGGAGAAGCTGATGCACGTGGGCCTGAGGCAGGCTGAGGGAATCTGTGCTTGTTCCTCCCGAGCAGAGAAGGCCCAGGAAGGCAGCCTGGTGGCACTGCTCCCTGCGGGGATGAGCAAACAGACCTGCGGGATGGACCCCCCAAGATAGGAAACGCACCCAGCCCCTCGGCTCCTTGGGGACTGAGGACGCGAGCTGTGGTGACCATGCTCCTCTGACCTCTGCTCAGGCCGCTCGAGCCCGGAGGCTCAATCCTTGAAATCACATCTATTTTCACAACATAACTGGAGCTTGTGGCTAGAGTCAGTGTTCCCTGCACACCCCTTTCGCCCCGGGCATGCCAATCTGGGAAGTGGCACCGGGAAGTCTGTATGTTAAATTCTTGTTAGGGAGATGCCGGCAGCTTTCAAACCAGTTGCCATCTTCCTCTTTCCCCACCCCCCAGGACCACTAATCACTGCCCTTGGGTGATCTCAGTGTCCCCAGGCCACTTCTGGCTGGAGAAGGAGAGGGGGCAGTGTTGAGAATCCTGATCTTTCTGGATGACTCAGGCCCGGGAAGAGACAGTGAGGCGGAAGCAGGGAGGGCTCTGCCCTGAGGTCTGTCAGGGCCTGGGCCTGTGGACCTAACCTGCACTGCCCAAGGGCTGGTGGCCTCCTCCAGTCCCACTCACGGCCCCTCACACTGCTCTCTTCCTCCCCGAGCCCAGCGCAGTCCGGGAGGTAGAGTTGGGAGTAGACCCTGCGTTGGGCTCTGCTCCCTGCTTTGTAATTCGCAGCATTTTACTGTGAATTGCATTCACGGGCACGATGTGCTTTGTCCTAGTCTTGTTAAATTGGTAACACACATAGCAAACCCATTAAGTCTCCTCTGGAGTCTACTGAATAGCTTTTCACGTAGTTAGAAAATTGTATTTGCCATCTCCCTTAATCTTTTCACATGCATATTTGAAACAATTACTCAAATGAATGATAATTACATCTTAGGAAAGTGAAGGGGGAAAGAGCTTTGAAGGCTGAGATGGTGACAAAGCCTGTGCCCTGGGACCCAGAGTGTCTGGTGCTGGTGGGGCCCCCAAGGGCTGAAGGGTGACTGGGGTGCACTGAGACACTGCAGAGGCCTCTGGACAAGGGTGGGGAAGGCCGGGGAGCTGGAGAATGGGAGGTGCATTTAAACATTGTATTTCCTCTCCTTTCAGTATTCTGTGCCTCCCTGAGCTCTCCTGGGGAACTGGGAAGGGAATCCGTGCGACCACCCAATTTAACTTTTCTATTTCTTATCTCATGCTGAATCTGTGCAAATGGAAAGCATGGGAAATGTAAATGGCAGCTGCTGCCCTGAAAGGTGTTGTGTTTGCAGTGGGCACTGTCAAGAGTCTGGAAGCTAAATGGGGCTTCTCAAAAGACACCTGAGAAGGGCTCAGTACCTGATGGGAAACATTAGAAATGAATGTATGCCTTTGACTCTCCAGGACGACAAAGGGTGCCAAGGAGTGGGAACAGGAGTCCAGATGCTAAGATAACCTCCTTCCAGCACACGCTGACCAGTCTTGCTTCTCAGAGAGGCTGTGGGATGTGGGTTTTCCCTGGGGGCCCTGTGCACTGAGCCCTGGTCAGCTGGCTTGGGTCCTGGGCCAGGGCCATCATCCCGAGCCTCAGGACAGGCAGAACTCTGTTACTCTTTCCTCCAATACAAGTGACATCTTCGTCATCATTATTTATACGTAAAAGCAGTGCTGTAGGCGTGTGGGTCCAGTGAGGTAGAGAAACAGAAGTTCTAATTCATATTTTTCCCTGTTGCCCTGCTCCCAGGTGAAGTCACGGCCTGTTTATTATGTGCAGTTAGTGTCACTGTGTTCATTTCTCAGACCTACAGTTTTAGACTCACCCACATGCGGGATGACCCTGGGCCTGTCCCAGGACTGCACAGAAGAGTAAAAAGAAACATTTTAGAAGCACGTAGAGGGGTTTGCCTTTGAGCAAGCGCTTTAACTTTTCTGAATCCTAGTTTTCTCATTTCTAAAATAGGGATAATGCCCATTTCACAGGATTTTAGTCTAACTTATCTACAGTACTGGACCCATCTCTCTGACTCTGAGCCGCACTTAGTTATAAACTAGCAGGAAATGCTCAAAGAGAAAAACTTCATCTGCTGTCTGCCCAGAAATGTGCCCTGTCTAGCTTGGCTCTGCAGGTGCCCGGGGAGGGGCTGACGTCCCCCTTCACTGTGGTCAGGGGGGCAGGGGGCAGACAGGTGTGCTGAGTGCCCCCTCCGGCAATGGAAGTGGAACGCAGAGGGTCAGCAATGCAGTCCATGACCTGCCGAACCGGGAGCTTCTGGAAGGTTTACCTTCTGTTTTATTATCACTATTTTTGTTATTCCGTTTACTTCCCTATTATGATATATAGAAAACCCTTAAGCCAAGAAGGGCCTAACAATGGAGGTAGCAAGGAAATGGGGTGCCAGGAAGAACTCTTCAAAGGTGACACTGTCACTCCCAAAATAGCCTCACCGTTGAATGTATCGCATTACACTGATCGTTAGAACTCAGACTCTTCCAGGAGGTGTCTGCAGATACGAAGGCTCTGTAGGGATTCCTTCTGAGAATGCCTCTGTATTTGAACACCTAGCATTTATATAACGAGGGCTGTCACTTACCGGTCACACACTCTGGATGTGCCTGTTCAAAGGGTTTAACTCATTTAGTCTCAAAAACCCCAGGAGGTGAGGCAATTACTGCCTCTGTGGTGTGTGCGGTAACTGGCCTGTCTCTCCAGGCAGGACGCGTGCGGCGGCTTCAGCCTCCACAGGCTGTGCTCTTAATGCCCAGGCTGACGCTGGCACGTGGAGAGGAATAATACATTTTTTTAAAAGGTTACTTTAAAAATCTTAAAAAGAAAACCTTTAAAATGTTGAAAGATTAAAAAAAAACAACCCTTTAAAAGCCTTTAAAAACACCAAATGAACATCATCAACTCTAACACAGCATCTGAGGCTGCGGCTCAAAGGCTAATAAGTACATTAATGAGAGGCCCAACTATAAGTATTTTGTTTTGAATAAATTCACCATTGTAGTTGCTTTTTACAACTCTCCCCTTTCCAAACATTCCTTGATTCATCAATGTGTATGAATGCTTTCTCGTCAGTCAGAGGTACAAGGTGGAGAAGTATTCCAGCCCTAATCAACACTGTAGGCTGATCTAATGTTATTCTAGATCCTCAGCCTGGCCTCTCCCACCGAACACTTATTTTGGATATGCTGAGTTCTCTGCCAACTAAAGCTGAACATCAATAATCACATTTGCTGATGGAACTGAAATAAATTACCTAAATCTGTAAGATCCCAGTTAAACAGCTTGAATTGAAAAAAAAGAGAATACCTGTCAATGGCAAACAGCAATTTTAGGAAAAAAATAACAAGGAAAGCAAAAGTGTGAAAAGTGGTGATAGGGGAAAAAAGTCTGCTACCTGAAATAAAATAGTTTCTTATACACTGACGTAGAACATGCATACACTAAATCATAAAGATCAGGAGGCCATTTTGGAATTGTGGCCGTATCTGAAATAGAGCATTTTCAATTCCTAGGAGGTCACAAAAGAAGGGAAACGAACCTACTTGGGGGTGGCATTAGTAAGACACTAACCTTGACTCACGCAAGGAGAGATGCAGAAAACTAGAAAGATCTATACAAGGAACGCCTCATCAAGTCACAAGAGGTGATAAAGAAGCCTCCAGGCAAAGCCAGAAACTGCTTAATCACCAAAGGAAAATTAATACCACAATAAAGTATGACTTGTTGTCTTTGGTATTTAATTCCAGTTCTCATATGAACTAACTATTGATAGTAAACACACACTTATCCTACAGAAGACGCACGCTATTAACCACTGAATGCAGGCAGGCTGTGCGCCTGGTGAAGGATGCTTTTATTTATTTAGCATCTGTGCTGCTGCACGAGGTCAATTTCTTCATGAAACGAAAACAAACCACCATAAGAAAATCGCATTTTTTAATTTTTTTTCTCAGTGGCAGAATCACATAGATGTTTTGATACGATTTCCAGGATGTTTAAAATACTGCTTTGTGGAGTTGTAAAAATTTCATTACAGAAACATACAGAACAGACAGGATAAACAGCATCACGTCAGTTATCAGATGGTTGTTTGAAACAGATTCTTTGCTTTATTTTCCTATAAGAAAAGTTTGAAGGGCCAAATTGGAAACTCTACTATCAGCATACGACTATGGTTTAGGAGGAAAAACCTAAAAGGAAAAGATAAAATCAGTAACCTGGTTCACTTGCAATGCTATGTCTATGTCTCTGCAGAGGTTTGTATGTTTGTGGGTATTTTGTATTAGCTAGGAAGTTTATAATTTCAACAAACCCCAAAGAAATCTGAAACATATTCTTTATAAAACAAACCATTGCTCGTCAATGTCTTTTCCCTTGAGACATAAGCTGCTTTAAGAAAGGGGTCAAAAAGCCACAATGGACAACAATTTGTTATTCATCTGAAACATCTGGACAGAAAATTGGCAAATTTGGTACATGGTTTAAAAAGTGACACTTTACAAATTTATAAAAACTAAATTAAAACATGCATAGATTTTTTTTAACTGCCAAATGGTCAAAACCTTAAATTGTTTTTAAATCTGAAAGACTTAAGGACCTTAGGGAAAAAGCCCCTCCTAAAACATAACACTATTATTGTAACAGAAGCAGAAAGCAGCTTAACAGACGACATTAAAGAAAAAACATTAAATAACCATTTAGAACAGTAAACATTGTTAAAAGCTAGAGTTGTATTCCAATTTTAAAAGGAAGTATAACCACTTAAGTGGATGGTAATGTTCAAAACTATTTAATGTTCTTATGGAAATGATGTTATTATCACGTTAACACAATTTACAAAGCACTGTGAACGAACATGCGAACAGCTTGAATTTAGAATCACATGTGATCGTGTTAATGTCATTCACCAAGGACAGTCCTCAGGTGTCTAAAAATATCTACACTAAAGGTCTGGACAGAGGAAGCAGGGGGACACTTTGTTTCTTATGAAGAGAGTCACAATACAGCAAGTGCACTCACATTATAGCTACGATTACACTAGTTACAATTTTTAACCTTACAGAATAAAGCTATAGTATGTGAAATTACAATATATTTATCTTCTTTAAAACCATTTTTAAAGAAGGGCAGAGCTGTCATTTTTTTAGAAGTCAAAAACCAGCAGAAAAATGTAACTGATAAATGCAGTCTTTAAAATATTTTGTGGTTAATTATATGCTAATTTTCAAAATACAACAGAATTTTGGTCCATGAGGCCCTTAAAAAACAAAAGGATTTCCATTTATCAATAGAAATACAAAGTTCATGAAAAAATTTCAACACTTATTAAAACATCATTCTACAGAATGCTTTTTTTTTTGTGGTTGAACACAAGAAATATCTCTGATAAATAATGGGTGTGACCAGGTAAAAAACATACTTTAATAGACTGTCTCACAATCTTCTTTTGAAGACCATCAATAACAGATTTTCTTTGAATGTCAACTGAAATACAATTATTATGTCTTATATTAACATATATCAGGATTTACTGCTTACTACGCCTGCTTTTCTCCCTCTAGGACAGGGAGCAGCAAACTATGGCCCACAGGCCCAATCTGGCCTGCTGCCTGTTTCTGTAAGTCAAGTTTGATTGGCATGCAGTCACACCCACTCATTTGCATATTGTCTGGGGCTGCTTTCATGCTGTAAGGGCAGAGGTGAGTAGTTTAGGAAAACCATAGGATTCTCAGAGCCTGAATTATTTACTATCTGATCCTTACCGAACAAGTTTGTCAACTCTCACCCGGGTTTCCCAGACCAATCGAAAATAAGGCATGTATTCTGTACTTTGATTAACACTCTGCCTTCTCTTACTCTAATGCATGTGTGTAGTTCATGGGTTTTATTCGTCAGTATATACCTAGGAAGCTCAACATCCTAGCTGAGTTCCCATGTGTAATCTATTTGGAACATAAACATTCTCTCTGGCCATAACCTGCTTGATTTCAGGTCACCCAGGAATTCTCCAGGAGTTGGATAATACAATAGACGAGCCATACACTAACAGAACGGCTGGAAAGTTGTACATCTTATTTTATCTTGAAAAAGCAAGTTGGACAGCAAAAAAACCAAAAACCAAATATACCTTACGGTAAGTGCCATTAAATCGGGGGAAAAACAGCTCGAGAGAGTTCGCAAAACGAAGAACACACACCACACACACACACACACACACACCTATCACAAACTAACAGCTACAGTATAATCAAAGAATATTTGTTTTATAAATATATTACTGTCTATATACATATAGATACATCCATAAAAGACATGTTAAATAATTATCTGTATAAGCACTACTACTTTAAGTTTTTTTTTGTGTTTTAAAATTACACAATCGATTAAAATTATCAAAATAATTCTTTAAAAATACCAGGAATAAAACCAGTGAAGAGTTGCTTTCCATTTAAGTGGTTCTAGATCTTTTCATTGGTCATCCAGACTCCAGACTTGGTCCTCCGCAACTCAAGGAAACATAGTTCAATGAAGGAAAAGTTAGCCATCAAAAGCATACACTCTCCTATTTTTAATACTTCATAACAAATATGTATGCATGTAGATATATATAAAAATGCTCTTTTTAATTATATTACATATTCTCATAAATGAATTTTCATAAAAACACAAAGTTCAAGTTTCTAACAGTATCAAATATTTTATACTGGTGTGCATTTCTTTCAAATGTTTAGGTCAATGACAAACTCCATCAGGATAGAGAGATCATAAAAAAGAGACTGAAAATTTACGTACCACATGCAAGAAAGGAGGAAATACTAAGGGCCAGTATTTGGCCAGCTGGGTACTATTCCCTCTGTACCAAGACACAGAGACAACGAACTGGCTGATTATCGTGTCAAGTACAGCCCTCTGTCAATTTTCAGGGGCACAATGTTCCGATCTGAATCCTTTCCTTCTCTCAGTTGACCACTGTCGGCAGTTTCACTACTTACTAACACACCTCTCTCCAGCTACTTATTAGCAAGTCTGGTAAAAGATATGATCAAGGTGAAAGTTTTGACTAAAATGAAGGTTTGGGATCAGCTATGGATTTAATTTAATAATGGATCCATTTACTTATTGCTTTAGATAATTAAGAACTTGCTGTGTCGAAAGTCTGCCAAATATCTCATTCTTAAGCTCTGAAAGCAACATCAGTGCTTCGAAAGAAAACGAGGGACAAACTGTCCTCTTGACATAAGAAAACTGCTATTTCTTAACTCGCTACTAATTAGACCGGAGCGTTTGCACGTGGATAGTTCAGAGCTGCTGACTTCGGGACAGGTGGCGACAAGCTATGCTATTTTTCCAGTCCAAAATCCACGAAGCAATGACAAATAGTTAGCTAAAAACGTTAGGAGGCCAGATTAGAGGTGTGATATACATTTCACCTAAGATCTCCTTTAAATAAACTTAGTTTGGCAGAATCTTCAAATAATTAAAATGTTGAAATAAAAAAACGAAGCAAAACTTACAAGTACAATTTAAGAAGGATTTCATACTAACAAAAAAAGGCTTATAATGCGACTAACATAGAAGGTCCTAGGCATTTGTAACCCGAATTTTGGCACTGGTTTAGCCTCTACGTTTAAACTTGTTCTACAGAGAGTGACCGACGACATCAGGAGAACAATTTCACGAGTGGGTAGGGCTCTCAGACAGATGCCACTCAGAACGGTGTGTGTGGCACCATCTGAATTATTTCTGGGTAGAGACGAGTGCCACACTCACCTCAAAAACAACAGCAATAATTGTGTAGAACACCACTTTCCTGAATTAAGTTTGCTGAACACGGTTCAGATTATTGGATATGTCAATATGCACAATGCCTTTTAGAAGCATTTACTGTATACCCAAATGCTACTTCATGTGACACACAGTGTCACACAAGTAGTGAAAATGTTATCCTAGTCAAAGGTGCTTGGACATTATTTTCAGGCAGCATTTTACCTTTATTTTAAGTTAAGTTCACACTAGATAAGTTTTAGGAGAAAGAAAATGCCAATAAATTTATTTAATATATTTTAATATATTATATAAAACTAAGACAGACACTTTTATTTACCTAAATTGTTACTTTTATTTTCTACGCTATTCTAGACTTCAATTTTACTTAAAAAAATTTGTATTTAAATAAGGGATAAAATGTTGCCCAAAAGTCTAATCATAGTTACACACTTGTGTTTTAACTAGATCTACAAATCAAATAGTTCTTATAGTTAAAAAGATACAATTTGTATCAACAGTAAAAGGTACTTTCTGGTTTTTCAGGGCTTTACTTCAAACCGTAGCATGTAGAATAATCAGAATAACCAGGGCATCTAGGCAGACCACAGAAACAGATCAGAACGAGTCTGTTACACTAAGCAAAATTCAAAAACTGGAGCAACAGCGAAGTTCTGTCAATCACACAACTGTCTGCCACTGACCGCAATAACTATCTTCTAAGTGACAAATATGAATTCACGTCTAGCAAAACCCATGACTTTGAAACCAGAAATATCCCTTACTAATACTAGAACAGACTTCAGTCTGTATCTAAAACTACACTATTTGTGGCAAGAATCTGGCCTTAATAATATAACAGGCCCCCCAAAAAACTACCTTCAGGAAAATGGAAAATATACAGTATCTTACAAAAACTTTAAGTTACCATTTACAACTCCTCTGTCACCATTTCCATAGTGCATTATCAATAAATGTTGCATATCCTCAACACGGAGAACCACCTCAGGCCAGCCTTGATAAATAGCAGGAAAGCTACAGAGTATATTAAATATAAAAGTTGCATTGAGAATAATTAGATTCATTAAAAACAGGCAAGTACTGTGAAAGGGTTATTTTATCCAGTATTGTTGTGCCCCCAAACAAAAAGACAACACGTTAAAAGTACAGGGTAATGGAAATCTAGGAATTCTATTCCGTCTCTACTGTCTAGAAGCACATCATAGCTGGATGACAAAGCTCTGAATGGCAACAGTTACGGCTTTTGCCTTACTCATAAAAAAAAAATGGAAACATTTTTTTCCATTGATTGCATCTGCTTTGCTTTAAATCAACCATATTAAATTAACTAATTACTTAACAGAAAAAAAAATCCAAACCAAAATAAAACAATGAAAAGTGCCATATTGTAAATCATTCTAAAATATACTGTTACCCAATTCAACATAAACTGGTAACTTATATTTTGTTTAAAATATAAAGTCAGTGCTGTAGTATAACTTTGTTTCTATAAATAATGATTATAGCACAAAGAAGCCCACTTCCCCCAAATAAAAATAACTTAAAAAGCTGTAAAAGATTCCAATTAAGCTTGGCTTGAAAAAATAGTTTGCTAGGTCTACTCAAATGTCCAACATTCTGAAGGTATTGTAATTGCTTGCAATTGACAGACAAACACCAAGTTAATAAAACATGAAACAAGGATAAAAAGTGCTGCATATAAACCCCTGATGCACCAAAGATTAATATCAAAGATCACAGATACATCTAACAAATCACACTGGAAAAATTTCCAGCCAAGGGTATAGCTTTAAAAAGGAAATGTTAAAAAAAAGTTTGAATGTAAAGCAATCCTGTGACACTTCCACTATGTGGGGCTATACATACAGATTCCATGATACAGTATTTCACATAAATGGATACTATATAACCTCCTTGCCGAGAAGGAGATCACATGTGCTATTGTAGCAAACCTCCCTCAGCATTTGAGCTGAACAAAAACTACTAAACACCACAAAGATGCATCATCTTTCAATAACCCAGCTGTGATTTCTCCACTAAAATGGCTGCAGCCAGCTGCTGGGCGTCTGTCATGTGAGGGTTCCTTTTCATGACGATTCTCACAAGGTCAGGCGGGAAGATGTTGCACAGGTTGATATAAATCTTCTCTCGGCTGTCTTGGTACCTTGGAGGATCTTGTGGCATTCCACAGTACGGTATTCGCCAAGTCGGCTCTTGCTGTTCAGGTAGGCTCTGGAAGGTGAACTGCTCGTAACATGGCTGCGTGGAGTTATCAGGCAAGGAGTAAGTCTGCCGATAGCCGTACACATCAATTCCGTAACTCTGCCTATCCCAGCTTCCCAGCCCTTCCTGGCGGGAGTAAGGCTTTCTCTGTCTTGAAGGAGAACTGTCATACAGCCGAGAGTCAGAAATGCTGTCTATTCTTGTGGCCACTAAGGACCGCCCTAGGTGTGGTGCCTTTGAGTGTGCTGAACTTGGAGGAGAGGGGTAATCGCCAGGACAACTGGACCGGGCCCCCACAGCTGGGTGCTGCAGATGCACAGCCAGGTGTGGAAGAGGAGGCTTGTGATGGTACTTTGGTTCTTCATGACTGTAACTTTGCACTCTGGTTAAGGGGTCGTGGAAATTCTGCAGAAAGGGTTGGGAATTAAGGCGGCTGTGAGGGTGCATGTGTTGACACTTCAAATTCTCTTCGAGTTGTGGGTCAGGAGAACTGACGTAGGACCGGTCATTGTACCCCACATACGAGTCACTGCTCCCACAGCTCATGCTCCCTTCACTGCTGCAGTCAGAAGCTACAGAACTTATCCTATAATCCGTGTCTAAGGAGAAACGCCTTTCAGGACTTCGCGGGCCTGAGATACTCAGATTTGGATATGCATTCAACATGGAATAATATCCAATGTCAACAGGCGAGTCACATTTTGGATACTGTTCATAAGGCATTGGCGTTCCATGATTTTTGGTTGCCATCATCATTGGAGGATATTGTCCCTGTGGTCTTTGATCCTGAGGTGGGAAATGAACTCCAGATGGAAGGCCATTGCTTAAAGATGTAGTGCTTTGGGGTTTTGCAGAAGTAGCCGGGATACTAACTAAGGAAGGGACAGACCTGGTTTCCAATTTGTTTTTGGTAGGAAGCTTTTCCTCTAGGTCTTGGTAGACTTGAGTCCTGATGCTTGGATCCGATTGCCTCTTTGGAGCACCTCGTTTGACATCAGAAGTGCTATCGGCCTTAGTGCTGCAGGGAACGCTGTTGCTTTTCACCAGTCCGCCTTCGTTTGCAGTTTTGGCTGCTGTATTTCTAGACATGGCACGAAGTTCATCAGCCACTGACCGCTGAGGCTGACTGCCCCTTTCAGGATGATAGTATTTGCACTTGTGTCCATAGGTACACTTCTTCCCTGTGAAGAGCAAAATTCGTTAGGCGAAGGGGCAGACCACCAGATTCTGAAAACTCAGTCTGGCACTATTATTTTAACTAGTGAAAGAAACAAAGGCAGAAATGGGAGCTATGCTGCGTGGTCCTCTGCTCCTTGCTTTTGAGAAATGCCACCTTTCAGTCTTTCTGCTTCACTACTATCAAGAGCAGTAAGAAAGTTGGTTGAAAGATTAATAATCACCTCCAGAGTTTAATACCCAGTGTCCTCAACTCCTACCTGCTCTTCTCTTCTCTTCTCTTCCAATATGACTTTTCAATCAGATAAGACATTCTGCTTTGAAGAGCAGATTGTACTGCCATAATCTGATCAAACCATGCTAATCTGATGTGTATCTAAATATAAGAACTCTACATTTTTACCTACCTGATAATTAACTTCATTATAATTAACTGAGTTTTTGGAACCATGTTTTAATTCAGGGAAATGCATCTGCATTGATCCCAACTAGGTAAAAACAATTATTTTTTTCTTAAATTTAATTGCAACCAAAAGAACTACATACTATGCCATCCAAAATTTACAATGTTATTTTTATTAACAAAAGTTTAACAACATATTGTGCTCTAAAGGTATATATTAAATACTCGTAAAGAAAGTTACCATATGGACAAGGCTGCTTCTTGTGTTCAGGAACAATAGGTTTCTTCCTCAGAAAATTATCCAGGCTTGGGCCGTGTCTGCCAAGAGGATCATCAGGGGGCATGAACCTGTCATGGATGTAACACAAAACCGTACCTAAGTAGGAGGTTGGTGATGGAATTATAAAGACAGAGTGTAAAGATTTGTTTACTCTAGGTATTTTTTTGAAATTTTAATCCAAGTATTTTGATTCAACATTTACAGGATAAAAATAGAAGTACATGAAGCTTTCCTTTCTTAATGAAAACAAAATTAAAATGTTTCAAGCTGAACTTGTATTTGTTTTAATTCAAACAAGTTTTGAGCCTGGTATGTTCTAATTAATTCTTCCTTCCTCCCAGTCTTGGGATTTTGTAAGGACTTTAGGAAATGATCACAACGATGTTTTAGGACAGCTTAGAAACATCACCCCTGTGAAGAGTGAGGAGCAGCTGAGGAAGGGAAGTGCGAAGTGGCAGAAAGGAACAGGAAGACTGAAACGAACCAAACAGCCGTTACGTGTCAGACGCCGTGCACACAGCATTTCATTTCATCCTAACAATAATCCCTTGAAGTATGAGCTCCACTTTACAGATTACTACGTTTTCCTAATTTAGGCTTTAGATGAATTAAGTAATTTTTATCTAAGTTCACATTGCATAGACAAGATTCAATTATATCTAACTCCATAGTCCAATCTCTTCCCATTATACTAAGGTGCTTCTTCAACTAAGATAGAAAAAATCTTAAGGAAATAAACTTATTATTTTGGATTGACTGTCCAATGGAAGCAAGAATTTATGGCACGTGTAATGAAAATAAATTAGGATTGAAGAGTTCTAGTACTAGTTACGTCACTGTTTGAACTTGAAATAACTCAAGTATTTACCCATAAAATGTGAACAATGTATGTACTCTTAAGGGAGTGTCAATATGGATGAGTAATAACACTTAGCAATTATAGTGTTTACTATCATAAAAACAATGTGGCGACCTTAAAAGTTTAAAAACAGAAGACGAAGTCACTCAATCCTATATGTGTTGCATTTCAGTCATTTTTCTGTATGCATACATCATTTTACAAACACAATTTGTCTTTTTAACAGAGATATTTTCCATGTTTCCTAATAGCCTTCATAATCATAATTCTGAACAGCTGAATAATATTCCACTAGGAGATGTATCACAATTTAATTGATTTCTGTTGTAATGTTAGTTGCCTTTGAATTCTTGAAATTATAAATTAAATAGAAATGAACATATCTGGTCTTCCTTTTTTCCTCATTATATATTCCAAGAAATGGGATTATTGGCTAGGGAGGGTATACGTATTTTTCAGGCTTCCACTAAACCATGCCAAACTGTAAAACAGTTTCATTACATCTTTAACAGCGTAAGCCCTGTTCAAAGACATTTTTGTGAATTAAATGGGTGAAAAAATAGACTCCTTGTAGATTACCATATTGGTAAATATACTTATTTCTCAGGAGATTCGCTTGTTCATGTCATTTATCCATTTATCAACTTAATCATGACTAGAGTCTTACATTGGTATAACATTTAAAAAGATCATATTTAAAACATCATATATTTAAGTAAGCTATCAATGCTTTAAGTAGATTCTGAAAGGCAGTGTTCTCAGGGTCAATAGCTCAAAATCTGCATTCTCTGAGGATGGAAATTCCCCCTCTGTCAGCTACTACAAGTTGCTCAGAGTCCTAGAAGACTCTCTCTGTCGATGACTTACAGGGAAGGGCAGGGCCTGTCACTCACACAATGACTGCAGTTTTTCTGGCTCCCACTGAGGGTTAGTGGGGAAATCAGTTGTTGGAGGAAACCTGTCTTAGGTCTGGTCAGTGGCACAGAGAGGGCTTCTGTGGCACCGGCCAGATGGTTAGATTTTCAGGGAAGCAGTATTACTGGTGAGTAAATGGTTTTACTTACTTGTCATTGACAAATGAATACATTAATAATCGCTCGTCTATGAACTTCTTCCATTCTGGTTTTTCATTAGCCAAATCCCTGTAGTTATCATTGGACACAATTATACCATCTGACTCAAAAGCCAGCTTCACGATGAACCTGTCATCATAGCACACCACTCGCCTCCCCTGGACTCGCCGGGATGGTGTGAACACCAGGATTTTCTCCTTCTCCAATTTACGTAGAATTTCTTGATCTACAAGAATAATCAGGGTAGAATTTCAGGGATAAACACCTACATAACACATTTAGCAACTTGAATACAAAGCAAGCTTTTATAACATGAACTAGACATATGTAATCATTTAATTAAGGATTGCGACTTACAGTTTGTACATGTAGGAAATTTGTAACTCCCAATAATATTTTCCCTTCAGGATTTTCAATAACAAAGGCTTTAAAAATAGGCAAAAAAAGTGAACTTAAAAAACATAAAAAGTTTAAAATTTTCAAGTCATAGAAATTTTAAAACGTTTAAAAGTCTAAAACTTAAACATGGCTGAGCCAATTCTGATTTTCACTACATAAAGTTTTTGCCGCGGAGCTGGAGCCGCCAGCACCACCACTAGGAACACAGCTTCTCACCCATTCTTAGCCCAAAGCTGTTCTAACCAAGCATCTAATAAAGGGGTGTGAGGGTGGGAGAGTTTGAAAAGAAGTAGAAGAAACAGTTGAGGTAGCAAAGGGCAGAAGGTTCCACGAGAAAGGAGGCAGGGAAGTCAGAACGGTTGTTGCGGACACGGCCATTAGGTGTTGTGTGTCCTTTCCCATGAAACACATGGTCACAAATGCCAGCATTCTTGCGGGGGCTGGACTGAGTGAGGAAGACATGAGAAGTGATCATGTGAGGAAAACAGCCACACAGAGAAAAAGCCCAGGCAGAGGGATGCTCATTCCGTCTGTGGTTGGCATATTCTTACAGCACTCTGTAACGCTACTGACTGTTCAGTTGTTTTAAAAAAATGGTGCTAGAGTTCATATTTTGATTGATGATAAAAATTCTCTCTCAACCATTCCTTCTTCCTACTTTTGCTCCTGGGCTCCCTGTCTTCCCACCATTGTAAGTTCTGGCACAGAGTGCCAAGGATAAGCTGATGGATGTCATGATTAAAAAAAACAAAGGCTCGCTACTTCTCAGCGCTTATTAACTGCAGTTACTAATGTTTTCAAATCTATCTCTTCAGCGAACAATTACTACATGCCTACTCTATAGTATGTCCTGTGCTAAGTGTCGGTGGCCACCAAGATCAAGAATGACTTCTCCTCGAGGAGGTCTGTTACTGGATTGGACAAACATGTAAACTAGGTCAGCAAGGGTGGCAACTGCCACGACAGAAGTATGAGCAGGGGACGAGGAAGGGGGAATGGAAGAGCAATATGGGTCAGCTAGCTCTACCACTGGACATAGATTTCATGATGTTCCCGACAAATGAGTTCATACAGAACAGAACTTCGGTTTAGAAAAGCAGCAGAGTAGAAGTGGAAGAGATGGGGGTGTTAGAATCAGCAAATCACAGAGAAATCTCAGGTTCGGCCACTGTCTTTAACGGCCATCCCAGTTTTACTAGGCCTGTTTCTTCCCGTCCTCGAGCACAGCTGGCAGGCTCTAAGGAACCCGGGAGTGATCAGCACGTGGAAAACCCCTAGCACAGAGCCTGGGACGCTCTCAATAAATCCCGTGTCCGTCCATGAAATTTTGTTTAATAGATGTGTGGAATTGTTGATCTCCTTTAAAAAATCACAGATAAACCAAGACAAAATCAAAAGCCCAGTCTCAACTAAAGGACTTGTCATGCTATAATTATGTCGTGTGCTCCCCGATAAGCGCTTTGAGGGCAGGTGCCACGTCTCGTTTATCTTTGTCTCGTCAGCCCCCAGAACAGGAAGCACATCAGCAGAAACTCAACAAATGCCTGTGGAATGAACACACGAGCCACTTAAAGATGTCTATTCGGAGCTCTCCCAGTTTATTCACCGTGCCATGAATGATCCATGACCTTTACTCGTGGGAGTGTTTACTCATATATGTTACGCCTGGACCATCACCCAAGTGACCGGAGGAACAAGTGTGGGGATTACCAGCCAGCGTCATCTTGCTGAGTGTGCATTTCTCTAACAGTTAATGAGGTTGAAAGGACGCTAATTAGGATGATTGTTAGTGAAAAGTAATAAACGATAACTAGTTAGAACGCATCCTCCTAACTTAAATACCGGTTCAGAATAGCTAGTAAGTTAACTGAATCCCCAGTTCCTAGCACAGTACCGGGCACACAGTTTAGCACTTGCTTTTAAAATATTTGTTAAATCAACAGAAAACCGGCAAAAGTGCTACTCTGAATCTATATCTGAGATATAACGTTTCCCCAAATACAGAAGTTTAAATTTTGATGCAACTAAATTGATCTTTATACTTTTGAACTTTAAAATATTTCTTATCAAGTTTCTCTTTTGGTATAGTGAAAAAACACTGGATTCTTCAATTTACCAGGTACTATCTGGTTGAGGGTTTTGGTCAAGAGAATTATTACGCTCGGGGAGAAAACACCTAACAACCTCTGACAACAGTAGCCTGCACCACACTGACGTGTTCCAGAGACCAGCACGCTGGGATTTTAGAAATCCAACCCAGCCACACCTCACCCTGGGTGTTATCATCTTCTCTTCTTCCTGATCTCATAGTCCTTTTACGCTCAAGAAGCTTTCCAGTTATTCACACATTTAAAGATTGTTTTTTCTTTTTCAGTTTTTCTCCCTGACTTTTAAAGTATCGTATGTTCCCTGTACAGAATTAGGGAAGTAAGAAAAAGTACTAAGAAGTAGGGAGAAGTAAGACCTGAGGAAACCACGACCCAGAGGCAATTACTGTTCCTATTGTGATATATTTACTTCTAGTCATTTTCTGTTATTTTTTTCTTTCCATTGTTGATATGTATGTGTGTATGCATGCATGTATGTATATGTGTGTATATACACACACACACACACAATAATGAAACCTGCCTTTTATGTAAAAAAAAAGCACTTCTTCAGATCACTAAGGATTCTGCCTAAATATTTAAGACATATTCTATCATATAGACATATACTAATTTATTAAGTCATCCTTCTGATGAATGTATGGTTTGTTTCCATTTTTTTCTATTATGAGTAATGCTGTGCTGACTGTCTTTGTGGTCATAAATCTTTCCCATACCTCTGCTTATCTTCTGCGGAATTATTCCTAGAAGGGGAACTAGCAGATTTGAGTACTAACATTTTAAAATCAAACTATTTTCCAGAAAGGCTGTAACCGTTCATGTTTCCACAGCAGTGTAGGAGGAACTCCCTAAGAGCGTTGAGTATGATCAGTTTTTTAATCTCTGCCAATTTGATGGGTGAAAAATAAAAGTTGTTCAAATGTGCATTTCTTTAATTACTGATGAGGTTGAACAGTTTGCTCTCTCGTTAGGCACCTGCATTCTTCTGTGAGCTGCCTGTTCCTACCATGGTACCATTTATACATTGGGAGAGCTTGGTGTTTGTTTTATTGTGTATGAGCTCTTTATATGTTAAAGACATGGATTCTTTGCTTATTTGTTGTATTTTTTTCTCAGGCAAATAAGAAAATTTCTCATTTTCAAGAAAGTTTTCCAAAATACAGAAGTTTACATTTTGATGCAATTAAATCCATCTTTTCCTTCGTAATTTCTTCTAAAAATTTTAAATTTAGAAAGGTCTTCTCTAGCTATTCAAAGACTATTTATAGTCTCTAATGGTTTGAGTTGACAATTAATTCTTCAGCCATCTGGAATTTATTGTTATATGGTCTAAGATAAGGATCTAAATATGTATATTGTTCCCAAAGAGTTATGAAAGGTCTTGGTACTGCTGGTTGAATGATACCCACCCCTCTCACTTTAGTTTATATAGGTGAGGTCTGATTCCTTGGCTCTGGACTCCACTGTAACTTGCCTATCTATTCTTATGCTAGTTCAATGATTTAATGGTTATAGATAAAAATAAAGTCTTAAAATAATCTCCTCTTTGGGTACATGATAGGTAGTTTCTCCGTTTGTTTTTGATTTGCAAAGTGCTGGAGTTTCACAGATTACTCAGTTTTTGTTAATTTTGGAGATGGAGAGAAGGGCGAGAATGGCTGGATGCTGACGGAGAATCTCTTGAGAAAATGCTCAGCAACAATAATTAACAGTTACAGAGGACGTCTTTGCCTGAAACTCCTCCATTTAAAAATTACAAAATAGGAATCAGCTCCTGGCACAGTGGTTAAGTTCATGCACTTGGCTTCAGCTGTAGAGGGTTTGTGGGTTCAGATCCCAGGCGTGGACCTACATGCCGCTCATCAGGCCATGCTGTGGCAGTGACCCACATATAAAACAGAAGAAGACTGGCACAGATGTTAGCTCAGGGACAATCTTCCTCAAGCAAAAAAAAAAAAAAAAAAAAACAAAATAATGCAAAATACAGATACTTTATTGGGATCGAGTCATTTCCTTCTTCTTGACATCAGATAGCATACCCCCAAGGTCTCACAGGTCTTTTTTGATCTGCAGTCATTAAAATTCGATTGTCACCTAGTCCAATTTCATACAGCAGATGAGAAAATTGGGGTCCAAAGAGGTTCAGTGTGTTGCTCAAAGTCTGATGGCTCATAAATGGCAAAGAAAGTCTAGGTCTCCTGACTCCTACTGTGTCTCTAAAGGTCATAATTTTACAAAATTTGAAGTAAAAAGTTTCCAAATTAAAAAAAAAAAGAGAGAGAAAGTGCCCTCTGTAGGAAGGATTACTGTTTAGTTAACATAATCAGATAATTAAACCCCAAAATAACTTTAATATCCCAACCAAGAGAATGTGGTGGTCACATAGACTGAGGAGACAGAAACAGAGTAAGAGTGTTCAGTGAAATGCTTGACTGTGCCAGCAACCTGCACAGGTGTCTATGGAAGCTGAGAACAAAGAGCTAACGGGGCTTACCTGTAATGAGAGCATCAGGGCGGGACTGCTCTTTTCTCCAAGCAGGAACGAAAACGGTAACATCTTTGTGGCCTCTTTCCAAAAACCAATCCACAGCCAATTTTATTCCTCGGCAGGAAAATACTTCTTTGTTTCCATGGCTGAAAAATTATTTCAGAACACTTAAAACACAACAAAACCTAAATGCAACTTAAGGAATTCAAGTTTATAAACTGAAATGATCACATCATGACAACAGTGATAGGAGATTTCAAATCTAAGGTGGAGTTGTGCAGCTCAGAGAAATATTAAGATAACCTAGAAGCTGAAAATCTGCCAGAAAAAAATCCTTAAAAGTTGGGATAATTATCGTGCGGAGGAGAAAGGGAAGTGAGTTTTCAAAGGCAACGTTGTAAAGGTTAACCCTAGTCAGAAAGGTACAAGCTCTTTTTGATCAGAGTAGGGAAAAAAGGATGGGGCCTAAACCAGAGCAAGGATAATTTCAGTCAAATGGAAAAAAAAGTCACACAGAAAAAACCTGTAAAAACAGTGGGATGGAATACTTAAGAGTTTCTAAAAACTTTTCCTTCTCAAGGTTCTCATGTGTACATTTCAATCCAGTGATGAAATCGTGCACAAGGTTTATCAGGTGACCAATGCAAACTATGTGCACACATGCACTAAAAGGAAAAATATGTTCACAAGGCTTAACCTCACATGAGGAACGCTTCCATGGCCTTCAGGGAAAAAGACACCTGGTTTCTGTTTAACAACATTGTGTTGGACAAGGATTAACGACGACAAAAGGGCATTCAAAATTGGATTAGCAGTCTTAATGCCTACAAGAAAATACTCAGCTGAAAGTGTAATCATTCAATAAATATTTATCTAGTACCATGCTCTGCTTGTGCACTTTAACCTAATAATTCAAAATAACGCTTATTCTAATGTCTTTAAAGAAAGAGTCTCCTACTTCGACTGCAATAATTATGTTCTTTTGCAGTCTGAGCTCTGAAGACTCCATTTCTCATCTGTGATGGAGATAGATGTTTTTTACTTCTTGGGGCTAAGGAGGGCTGAATGAAATAAGGTAAGCAAATGTTTTGTTAATTTTTAACACAAAACATTAGGTATATTAATGTTTTGTTCTAGACGTCTCCCAGGAAGCACTAGAATCATCTAAATCTGGTTAATCGTTTTAAGGACAAAACAAAAATAGAACAACTTGCTCTGTAGATATTGAAGGCTATAAAGGAAAACCACAGAGTCTGTTTATATTCCATGAACTCATCCTAATGGTCTGGGGCAAGATTAGAGGTGAAATCAGATGCCCTGGAAGTTTCAAAGAAAGGGATAAGGGAAGGGGGAATTTGAGGTCACATTTTCTAGGTAAGAAGGGCTACCCAATGGCCTCACTAATGCCCCAGCAAATAATCCAAAGTGATGTTAGGTTTCATGGAGAATACTGAAATTTAATCACTCTCCTGAAAAACCAAAGAAAATGATGGTATCATCTCTTGAGAGAATATATATCTCAACTATTCCTAAATACAAAAACTCAACTTGCTAAAACCTAACTATATTTTTAATTTGTATGAATGCTTTGAAATCTAAGTGTATTATGCTTTGCTAGTCATTAATGACATTTGGTTTACTGAGACTTGAGCATTTAACTGCTTCTGGCTCTAAAGAGAGGACTGCATAAGCATTTTCTTCCTGGTGATTTCATTTGGTAAGGGCAACTGTCACATTTTCCTGTAGAAATAGAAGATTCCATCTTCTAATTAAAGAACTTTCAGAAAATGTGTGTAAACAGCAAACCATTTACAATCAAGGGACAAAGATTCTATGGGTGCTAAAACAGGATATTATCCCATGTAATACTGACAATAAAGGCTGTTCTCATTATCCTCCTCTTCCCCTCCGCCCCACACCCCCCAACTCCCATCACAGGAAACCTCACAGGGAGAAGACAAGCAGGAGGACGAAAGGTGCCACGCTGTGAAGGGTAAATAGAAACACAGAAAGAGACTGACTTTCTGAGCAGATGGACCCACATCTGTCTCTGATCTTGTTATGTGAGAAGATATAACCCTCCCAATTTGTTTAAGAAACTATAGTCAAGGGTTCTGTTATTTGCAGCTAAACACATCCTTAACTGTTACATTAGTCATGCCATAAACCAAAAGAAAACTGATAAATCTCTACTAATATGAGAAAAAAATATTTTAAGGCAAAAACATTAGTAGGGATAAAAATGTTATGACATAATTGTTAAAAGGTAACAATTCACAAGGAAGCTACAATAATTGTAAACTCAGTCTTCATATGAGTAATGCAAAAGATCACAGGATTAACTAGAAGAAATGGACAAGTTATACCGACAGGTGAAGCAGAAAACATTTAGTAAGAATATAGATGACTGGAAACAATCAGTTAACAAGCTTGATCTAATGAACATATACAAAACTATGTACAAAATTAAAGAAAATATTTTATACATGGAAGATTTATAAAATTGAGTGTGCACTAGGCCACAGAACAGATTTCAACAGACATCAGGAATCTGTATCATACAAACAATCTTCTTTGACAATATGTTATTACATTGAAGATATAAGATTCTAGTTCAATAGTGTTGCTATACACCAGAAAAACCAATTTAAAATTTTAATTTAAAAAATGATCCCATCTGTCAGAACAAAACTAAACAAATCTACAGAAGAAAAGATATGCAAAAGCTTTATACAGAAAATGAAAATTGAAAACCCGTATTAAAGGACATAAGAGAAGATTTAAATGAAAGGAACAATACACCATTGTCACGGTTGGTAAGACTCAATTTTTGACGAAAGCAATTCTCAAATTAGTCCGTAAGTACAGTGCGATTCCAATAAAAATCCTCAAAGGCTTTCTTATGGAACTTGAGAAGCTGATCCTAAAACTAATATGGAAAAACAAAAGGCCAAGAATAGTTAAGCAATTTTGAAGAAGAAAACAGTAGGAACTTCCCCATGAGCTATCAATATGCTTAGTAACCAAGACTACAGACCTCCAGTCAGTGTTATATTGGCAGAGGTAAAGATTAAAAAATAGAAAATACGTAACAGAAAAGCGAGCCTAAGGTGATACACACACACACACACACATTCACACATGTGAGTATAAAAGATAAAAGAGTCATTAAAAATCAGTGAAGAAAAGATAGACCATTTAACAAATGGTACTAGGGCAATTGGTTACTTACACGAAAAAATAAGACTGTATTTTTATCTTATACTATACACAAAACCAAACTGTAGATCGATCAAAGATTTAAATATGAAAAGGAATACTGTAAAACTTCTAGAAGAAATTATAGGAGGTATTCAAATCAGGATAGGAAAATACTTCTTAAAGGAGACACGCAATCACATGTTATCAAGGGAAAGTGCTATGAGTACATAGAACTTCTTTATGCAAAAGACCCCATAAACAGAATAAAAATACCACAGACTGGAAGAAGGTATGTGCAACATATAGGACTAATCAAAAGGCTAGTACTCAGAATATATAAACTATTCCTATACATCGAGAAGGGTAACCATTTTTTTTTCTTTTTTTAAGGCGAATGATATGAACAGTGAACACAGAGGAGGAAATCCAAATGACCAACAAACACATGAAGAGATGCTCAGTAGTGAAGAAATGCAAATTAAAGCCAAAATTAGACACCACTTTACACTCATCAGATTGGAAAGAATAAAGTCTGCAAACACCAGATGTTGCCAAGGATGTGTGAAAGCAGGAACTCATACATTACAGGTGGGAGTGTGAATTGGTATAACTATTCAGGAGAGCAATTTGGCAACACTTTATAAAGTCGAAGGCGTGCTTTCTCTAAAACATAGTAATTGCATGTCCAGGTATAGTAAAGCCCCACAGGGACTTGAAATCAGATTGAATGCAGTTAGCAGCGGGCTTACATCCTTGGCCCAGCCTTAGATCTCACACAGGGGCAGGCTACTGTCTTATCTTCTCCAGGGGGAGGGAAAGGCAGGTGAGTGGGAATGTGTAGGGTGGGTCCCTGAGTCTCCAATACTTTGCCAGCCAGTCTTCCGATCAGGCCAAAGAAATGAATGCTGACTAGGAAATCCTTGCCGCCGTCTTGGAAGTCCCTGCCAGCTAACGAGGCCCAGAATCATCCCTAGTAACATTAAAGCCTGACTACCAGGTGACTTCCACCGTGCAGGAGAGGTTGTGGGAGACTGACCTTCATGTAACCTTAGAAGCATGTGGAAGGATGTGACTAATTATATGTGCTGGATACAATATAAGGGCAACTGTAGGAGGTTCTGATAAAGGATTATAGAAACAGAATGAGCCTGGTAAGAAATTGTGAAAAATAGGATGTTAGCGTAAGCACAATGTAGCTACTGGTGCAAATTAACTATCTGTTGAGTGTTGATTACAAAAGTAGGATGATTAAGAACTGTAGCTTTAATTCCATATAAATACAGAAGAAAATTCCTTATAGTTCTGTAGCCACTTATAGGCTATATCTGCATGCATTCAGGGTTTTTTTTCTCAGTAATAAAAATAGCTAATTTTATATTTATGAATTAGCATGTTCCTTTGGGCCTCGATTCCTTTTTTATTTCAGCAGTTTGGCTGTAAGGATGGTATACTTCAAGTGAGTTCTTCCGTGAATTTCTCAGAAGATCTGTGGCCACCTTTGATGAGGTAAGAGACCCTGAATGTTTGCTAAAAAGCATTCCTTTGACTACTTTAGCTCAGTGGGATTGGGTTCCCAAGGAAGATTCCATACCTTCACTGCAAATTTTGAGTTACTAGTGAGCAAAATGGGTAATACAGGCTCGAAAGTCACGTATGATTCACCATGGGCTTTGATGGTAGAAAAATACAAGAAGCCTGCCAGCAGGTGTCTTTCTTAAAAGGCTGATTTTACTCTGTCGTGTTTAGAATAGGCATGCTTATAAAAATCCTGCTTTGCAATGGCCAGAGGAAGGCTCATAGGAAGTCAACAAATGAGTTTATCTACAGAGATTTTTAGGAAAACCCTATTTACAATAAAGGGATTATTGGTATCTCTGGATCTCAGGAAATAAATGAAGGAATGAACTGGACAGCCATAAAGAATGAATTAAGAAACTGAAGGAAGAGATTAAGAAACTGAAAGCTCCTGTCTCTTTCTCTAGGTTCTCAACCCTTCTCTGCTGTTGCTCCTTCTGTTCCCTCCACTCCCCCTCCCCCTTCTTTGCCTCAATTTGAGACCTAGCAGAAGGAGATGATGACTTCTTGGAGGGATGGTTCCCAATAGCTTTAGGATCTGGGGATGACTCTCCTTTGGAAGCGGGAGGATTGTCAGCCTTATCAAATGTTCAGAGTCCACCTCCAAGACTCCCCCTATACTTGACACACAAAACATAGCCAGGGAAGCAGAAATGATTAAGAGGAAGGAAGAAGGAGTCTGAGAACTTGGATAAGAGACTGTCCTAGAATTAAGGCATGAGCTTGGCAAATGGTTGCCTGGATAACCTGGAAGAAAGGGGAAACAAAAAGAGTCAGGCTACTAAAGAGTAAGAGATTCAAACTATAGTGCCATACAAACCAACTTACTTTTCATCTCAGCACGAAGAAAATCAGCCCTATTCCTTTGGGGCTCCAGGGACTCAAACGCCTTTTAGAAGTTACCCAGGACTGCTGGGTGATCAGACGTGGTAAGAGAAGAAATGCCCTCTTTTCCTGATATTATCTATCTTAAGAGTTATTTTCCAGCACTGAGGAAAGATCTGCAAAATGTGCCAAGGTGCTCTGCAGCATGTCTTCAGTCTACGGCCCTGTGCACGAGGCTGGAGACTGGCTGCTGCATGGAGTGTTGCCTCTGGATGACTCTGCTCGACAAATGGAACAAGCATGATGGGGCAAATGATAACCCCCTCACCAGGAGGCCTCAGGCACCTCTTCCAACTGCTCAGGCTGCTCCTCACGCATTGGACACCCACTGTGAGGCACTGCTGATGGCAGTCTTTGACATCTTTCTGCAAAAGGTGACCTGGAAGAAGCAGCAGTGCCTTGGATGGCTGAGTCTCCCACTGATTTTCATCAGTGACTCATGGAGGCATTTTCTAAATTAATAGGGATGGATTTGGGGGCAGATCAGAATTAGACCCTTAATCCTTTCCACTTACATGGTAGCCTTGTTGCTGGAATTCAAGCACAAGTAAGAGAAAACGTATTTGGATGGCAAGGCTACACAGTTTCTTAGGTATTGGCAACAGCAATCCAGTTTTGAAAAAAAAATGGAGAAAGGAGAAGACAAAAAGAAAATCAAGACTGCATGCCGTGTTACTTGCCCAGTTAGAATTACTAACAAAGGGAGCAAACCCTTTTCTGGGGCTGCCAATAAATACGACAGGACTCCCTAATGAAAAGTCAGTATGTCACTACTGTAAGAAGCCAGGACACCGGAAAAAGGAACGCTGGAAGAGACTGAGGAAGATGCGAGAGATGCAACCTATGGAGCTTTACCACCTCCATCAGGAGACTCTTCCTCCCAGGAAATCACACAAAATAATTGGCAAAAGGTGCAAAATAATGAGCGAAACTGACATAGGGGAGCCTCAGAACTGGGCTTGGGAGAATCCTGTATGTGCTTTCCTTCTCCTGCCTTAATCTTTCCTTGGACTTTCTTGTGGATCCTGGAGCCAGGCATTATGCAATTTCTGCTGACCTTTCTTGTTTCACCCAGACCCAGAAAAACATACAAGTGGTGGGTATCTTTGGACAACCTGTTCTTTCTCCTCTGAGGTTCCTGAGCAAAGGGGTCCTCTCTCTTGTCTTTTAATGCTGTTAATCTGTTGGGAAGAGACCTGCTGTATCAACTAAGGGCTATCATATTCTGTACTCCAAGTCGAGTATTTTTGAAGCTCCTGGGAGACAAGGCACCTGAGTTAATGAATATGTGCTTATCTATTCTGATAACAAGTATGTGCTGGGGGTGTGCCATGCTATGGGCCAAATTTTGAAGAGGAGAGGCTTTCTAACATCAATGGCAACTAATATATCACATGGGAAACTAACTGCTGATATATTAGAGTCATTGCAACTTCCCCAACAGATTTCTGTAAACCACTGTAGAGCCTATACCAGACAGTAAGGTGAAATTAACTTGCAGACCAAGCTGTGAAAAGGGCAGTAAGTTTGGAGGGGGCCACTGACGCCCCGTTATTCCTATCCAGGGACTCCCACTCATAGTTTCAGACATATGCAACTCCCCGTGAACTAGAAATTGGAAACCAAGGGGAGCTAAAATGAACGCAGATCGATCGTGACAAACATACTCTTCAAGACTTTCACTATCGTAACTTTGCATTCCATAAATTCACTTTGTGTCATATCTGATGGGATTATCTTTAATTTATTCATATATACTACTGTAACAAATTTGAAAAGCACATAAATTCTACTTTTCTGTCTTCAACAGAAGGACAATTCCACAAGCGGTCAAAATAAGATGATATTTGCTATCTTAGAAAAACACTATATATACTTCTCACTGGAGAACTGAAGTATGCTTGCTTATTAATGTGCCATTAAATTAGTGACCTATGATAGTTAATAGATTATAAAAGTTTATCTTGTAATGCTGAGAAAAATTCAGGGAATCACATATTTTAACACAGTTTGAATACAGGACCTAGGAAAGGGGGACAAGGGGCCAACCATTTCATCTGCCATACCTAGGAAATATAATTTCATACATTACACTTTCTTAAGTTATATATACACATATCACTAACTAGGTTAACCACAGGATAGGAAGGGCTATTTTAGAATTGTAACTGTTACCTTCCCGTGGGAGACACAAGGAGTAGAAAACACACAGAGAAATCGAAAAAGGGCATGAGGCATCTATTACAGGGGACTGCCACTTTTTGATTCTTTTCATGGAACTGAGAAAAAAAAAAAGGAGAACAAGGAGTCTCTTTTCAATTATCTTTTTATTTCCTCAAATTTGATTTTGCTATAGTTTGAGTATTTGCTTGGAACTAGCATATTCCTTATAATGCTTGTAAAGGGCCTTGGAAATCATAGATGATTTTTATTTTCTTATTTTCTAAAATATATGTAATAGGTGTATTACGTATAGGATCAAAGAAAAGCTATTCTTAAAGTCTTTCCATAACTCATCTAAAACCTAATTATAAAGATTATAGCTAGAATGGCATATTTACTACTACTAACAATAACTTAGTACTACTGATTATTAGAATAGTATGAGTACTACTATTACTACTAACTAGTACCACTACCAAAAAAGATGGTTCTTCATGAGTAGGCCAACGCAGTGAAAGCAACGCTGTCTTTGGAAGCAGACATGAGTTTAAGCATCTTCTTTACCACTCTTCTCTGTGACCTTGGGCAAGTTACTTATTCTGAACCTTACTTTTCTCCTGTTTAAGTTGGAGATGACGCCACCTACCTTACAGGGTAGTAAGAACTGAACACGGTAACATGAAGAGAGCACCAGCAGAGTGCCTGGCACACAGGATGCTCCAACAAAAATTAGTTCCTTCACTTTTCTCATGTCCCTTTAGTCCTAATTTTTAGAAAATGAAAAAAAGCTTGCTTTGGAATGAAAATGAAACCAATAAAATCAATCTTTAATAGCTTTAACCTCACTACTGATAGTAAACTGTGATTTTTAGAGCAATAAGTTTGATGTGTGGAGATCACTAAACAGTTTTAGTTTTTAAAAGAAACCAAAAAGAGATTCAGGTAATCAGGGGACTCAAAAAGGCAATCAATGACTTTCCTATAAGCTTCTATAGATCATCTGTCACTTAAATAAAAACCTCAACCTATAAGTTTGCTATACCTTCCACTGGAAGATTCAAGTATGATTATAAAACTTCTATGACTTTAATGGGTCACTACATCAAAGTAACTATGATGATAAGGACACAAGTCACCAAGGTTTGTCAGTAAAGTGCCTACAATGAAAATATGAGTAAAAAGTATCCTCCTATACTAAAAAATCATATTCGAATCTTCAATATCAAAGTCCTTCAAGTTTAGATATAGTTAGCTTAATGATATTACAGAAAGTCAGGGTGCACTTGATGTTAATCAGAGAATAATAGTAATATAATAAATATTTACTGAGCACTAAATTATTAATATACCCAGGTGCTCAGCAAATATTTGATGACTTTATTTTATTTTATTTATTTTTTTGGTGAGGAAGACTGGCCCTGAGCTAACCTCTGTCACCAATCGTCCTCCTTTTGCTTGAGGAAGATTGTCACTGAGCTAACATCTGTGCCAATCTTCCTCTATTTTGTATGTGGGATGCTGCCACAGCATGGGTTGATGAGCAGTGTGTAGGTCCACACCCGGGATCTGAACTTGGGAACCCTGGGCCGCCAAAGCAGAGTGTGCAAACTCAACCATTACACCACCAGGCTAGCCCCTTGATTTTATTTTTTTTCCTCATTTTTTAGGCCTGATTATATATAAACCATGTTGGACATATGAAAATAGATTTTAAAGAATTTTTTTTAACAAAATGACTTTAAGACCTTCTTCACTAACATATTTTTCAATGTTTAATCATTGTTAAAAAGAAATTCTCTTACATCTATCCTATCCTATGTTCCTTAAGCAGGGAGAAAGGACTGCAGCTGGATATCATCTTCAATATGGAAATAAAAGAACATCTTACTTCCTATCATTGTAGTCTAATTCAAGCTCATATTCTATTTGAGAACCTACAATTAATTCCATGTGCTGACTCATGGGCATCTAGAATTTTTTTTATACTGAAGCCTCATAATGATGGAATGATTGATGCCTATTTTGTCACTCTTATAGCTACTCAACTTTATTATCTTTGATCTCTTTTCCAATAAACCAAGATCACTTTGAACCTAGTTGACTGGATGCTAAATACTGAACATACCACCAGAAAACTAAACCCACGCTCCCTTGTTACAGATCATTTAACCACTGTTTATCAAGTTGTACTCCAGACAGAAATTCCACAGTGTGGCTCACAGGCCCTTTGAGGGCACAAGGGGGAAACACAGCCCTACCTATACCCCCCAATTCAAACAGAATTCTGTTTTTATTTGTTTGAAATACTGGGCTTCCATGCAAGATTTGCAGAATTGTACTACTTTAAAGAAAAATAAGAGTCTGAAGAATTGCTGATTTAGGACAATGAAAATATTCAACACCGAAATTCCAATGGAAGTCTTAATGTGAAATAGTTGAACATTACTCTCCAGCTGGTTATGGACATAACAGCAGTGTTGCTGAGAGAGAGGTGAAAATACAAAAGGGTAAGTAAAAAGAGAAAGGGGAAGATTTTCTCTCATTAATATGAAGCCAAAATTAACAACAGGAAGCACATCTAGCTAACCTGGGTCCAAGCGGGTCATTAATCTGAAGATGCTGAAGAGAATATCTCTGTTAAGCAGACGTAAAAATGTCTTCAATATTACCAAAAGTAGAAAAAAATAGGGTCTCATCACTTTTTCCTATTTCTGATAATTGGGTAATTCTTCTCATTTCTTATAATTGGATCACTTAGGTGATCTGTAATTAACTTTATTCACATGTAATAGGATTGCTAACGTTGCTGTTTCCTGGGTTAGGGTTTAAATAAGCACATTTCAGACAATAGGAAAGTTTACTGACCGTTAGTCTACTAAAATGCATGACTGATGTCAACCAGAATTATGCACGCAGGGTTATAAAGAGAGGCAGTGGAAGAGAACTATTATTTGTTTTTGGAAGATTCCACACTGATGTAATTAAACAACAGAAAAAACTAGTTCTGATTCTTTGATTCTTCTCGTAGTCTCTAAAGAGTTTCTTTCAAATCAGAGAAACGGGACACTGCCAACTAACCCATAAGTAATACCTATGACACTCACCTAGAGGGAAATTAAGCTGCTCTGTAATTAGTGTTAAGCCCCTACTAAGTTGGGGCTTAAAAACATTCCACCGAGGGCCTATCCAATATAATGTGAACCACATGGATAATTTTAAATGATCTAGTATAGCACATTTAAAAAGTAAAAAGCAGTTGAATTAATTTTAGTAATATATTTCATTTAACTCAATGTATCAAAAATTATTTTAACACCTAATCAACATCAAAGTTATGGATATATTTCACGTATTTTGTACTAAGTTTTCAAAATCTGGTATGTATTTTACATCTAGAGAATATCTCAATTTGCACTAGACACACTTCAGGAGCTTAACACCACGTGTGGCTGGTGGGGCACTGTAGTGGACCACACAGGTCCACTGCACATGATTTTGATAAACTTTTGGTGAGGGACCAAAACCAAATCTGAGTAAACTCTGGCAATTTGTAGTCTCTCTTGCAGTCTAAATGAAATGCATGGACGAGGCATCTCAGAGGATTTTACTAAGTAAAAGGCAGTGCTGGACTTACACGGCAAACAGCCAACAGGACAGCAAACCCACCAAACAAGGGCAGGTAAATTTTAGAGGCCAGATGGCCTTCGATACTCAAACTGACATTGAAAAGAGCTCTCAAGTTCATATAACTTCACAAAACAGGTCAGATACAGGAAAGGCTTTGTGCTTTTTAAAAGATTAACCAGAAGCTTAAATCCTATTTATATAGACTGCCAACCTCTGCTTGTAATTTATAAATATCTGGGCTTAGCTCACTGTTCTCAGCATAAAGAAAAGTTAGCACAACAGGCATTTTCTCTGTTCACATTCTGATTCTAAAATCTCTGACTCCTGTTCAAACTTTAAGAGAGGACCTCAACGATCCACCTGGAACGCTTTTCTACACCCTAATCAGTTAATACTCAGATTTGTACTAACATCAGCTGGTTTCTAACATGAACCTTTTTTGGGGTGGGGTGTAAATAGTCAAGTAAATGGTTGCTTTATTTCTCTCTTCTCTGCCTTTGATTGGGATGCAAAAGCAATGATATTCTTAGTTCATCTCTTTTTCCAGGAGTTGTTCACAATTTAACCTGTGCGTATATTTTCATGTATAAGCAGGTCCCCTTGTCTCCAATCTTAGTGCTCCAATTCTTCCCTCAGTTTCTCTACAGTGGTCTTTCTCAAAGGCAAATTGATATACCACTTTTCCCTCACTTAAACTCTTTTGGTGCTTCCCTATCACTAAGAGAGAGGAGATAGAAGCATGTATCCCATTGGCTAAAAGTGGCCCAGCTGAGATTATTAGCAAAGAAAATATTTATCCTAATACTCTGCACAAACATGCACCAAAAAGGCCCACCCCCCAGTCAGGAGATCTGATCGAAACCCAGAAGGCCAGGCTCACTGACCAACACAGAGGACTCGCGATGAGGCCGGAGGGCAGGCAGGGTTCTTTCAATAGTTGGTTCCCATACAGAGAGAAGGCAGTGTGCTTAGTGCCCACTCCACTCAACAGTCCACTTACAGGACAACGGGACGGTCACGAGGAGGCCCCGGGTGTTTGTCTTATTCCCACTCTTAGTTTACATAATATCTGGTAGAGGCTAAAGTAGGATGTGGAGACACGGTTAACTTTAACGAAGTTGGGTGACTAGGTCATGGAAACACCCTGAAGAAAGCAAGGACTTTTGGGAATCAAAGGGGTCTGACACTAACTTGTACCCCCGTCCCTGATGGTCACAGGATTGTACTTTGTTAATGACGTGACAAATCATCTGGACCTAGAATCACAGGTAAATTAAAAGAGCACGGGATTAGTTTGAGAAAAAACATGGCTTTAAACTACTGGATACATGTGCATAGAGACTGATTCCATACCCCAGTGCGGAACTACCTCCAGTTTAATGGAATCACAGATTTGGAAGAATAAAGCTACTTGAAGGAAATAAAAATTGCAGTAGCATAAGAATTTCATTTCAGGAATATGGATATTAATTATGTCTTCTTTCTTTCTGTGTTTATGTATGGAGTATACATTTCATGGTATATCTATATCATCAAGTATCTGCCCTATTAAGGAAAGAGGTCTATTTGCTAAATGACAGAGGTCTATTTGCTAAATGACCAATTTGCTAAATTACTGAGATTTTTTTTTTAAAGAATTAAAATTAACTGCAGCTTTTTGTCAGGATTTGTTAGTCCAGCTCTACTAAATATAAATTTCATTCTTTTCATATTTGAGAAACCAAGCACTTTTTCTTTTTCTTTCTTCTTCTTCTTTTTTTTTTTTTTGGTGAGGAAGACTGGTCCTGAGCTGCTAACATCTATTGCCAATCTTCCTCATTTTGCTTGAAGATTGTCCCTGAGCTACCATCTGTGCCAATCTTCCTCTATTTTGTATGCGGGACACCACCACAGCATGGCTTGATGAGCAGTGTCAGGGTCCACACCTGGGATCCAAACCCACAAACCTTAGGCTGCTGAAGCGGAAGATGTGAACTTAACCACTATACCACCGGGCCGGCCCCCCTAAGCATGTTTTGAATGCTTAATATTTCACATGCAAAAGTCTAGAGCGTTCTCTAAACTTGGTTTCCCCTCTTCTATTTTTGCATACTTATGTCTAGCAGTGAAATAGCCGGCACAAATTATGCTAGACTAACTTTCAGGTATTTGTCTGTCAATTTTTGGTGAATTGCTCATTCAACAAACTTACCCAGAGCTTCTATCAATGGGGCACATTTTAAAAAGGATACTAGAGAGCTGAAAGTAGAAGCATGCTCCCCCAAGGGAACACATGACGCCTGCAATTTGGGGGCCTACGCTTCACAGTCTGGTTACATGGCTCGTCCCTGGGCAATTCTGGACTTACCCAGATCTAAGGGCCCAACTCTCCTTTATGAACCTGTAGAAATCATCACTGAAAACCAATGAGGACATAGACTTGGAAGTAAAAATTAAAATATACCTATAGGTCATAAGAATGAGATGGACTGCGGGGCCAGCCTCGTGGTGCAGCGGTTAAGTTCACACGTTCTGCTTTGGAAGCCCAGGGCTCGCCGGTTCAGATCCCGAGTGTGGACACAGCACCACTTGGCAAGCCATGCTGTGGTAGGCATCCCACATATAAAGTAGAGGAAGAGGGGTATGGATGTTAGCTCAGGGCCAGCCTTCCTCAGCAAAAAGAGGAGGTTGGCAGCAGATGTTAGCTCAGGGCTAATCTTCCTCAAAAAAAAAAAAAAAAAAGATGGGCTGCAAAATTGCTATGTTTGTTAAATACTGAATACAACACCTGGGATAACTAAGTTTTCATTACATTAGTTACTATATTCCAGCTCTTTAATGTAATAATAACTGTAAGTCACTGAGCAACTATTATATGCCAGGCACTTGGTATTATCTCTAATTCTAATAACAAGCCTATAATATAATTCCCCTTTTTGCAACTTTGAAAACTGAGGCTTGAGAGTTTAAACAATTTACTCAGAATCACTAAGTTAGTATGTGGAGAATTAAAATTTTTTTTAAAGTCTATTTTGGTAATTTTAATAAAAACGCTTTTTTTTTTTTCCCTGAGGAAAATTCACCCTGAGCTAACATCTGTTGCCAATCCTCCTCTTTTTTCGTATGTGAGCAGATGCCACAGCATGGCCACACCATGGACAGACAAGTGGCATAGGTCTGCGCCCAGGAACCAAATCCAGGCCGCGAAGTGAAGTGTGCCAAACTTAACCACTAGGCCAACAGGGCTGGCCCCAAAATGCTTTGCTTTTTAATTCATATCTAAAGAATCATTTATATCAGTTCCATGGCTAGCATTTAAATGAAACTAAAACATATTCATCTTATATAGAGAATATATCCACCTGAGAGATCAGAAAGGAAATAAAATATTCTTAACTCATCCCCACATTTAGCTATAATTTATTATTATACATATAAATTTACTATATAATAAGTTTGCTAAACTTATCATGAGTAGGAAATTAATTTCAAAAGTAAAAGCATGTTGTATTTTATGCAACATGAAATGGGTGAAATCTCTCTGCATTTTTGTTAAATTAAGATTTTTGGATCTGAAGTAGATATGCATTTTGAAAGACTGCTACTTTATGTAGATCTTATAAATGGCAGAATGTAAAAGTTTACTATGAATTTTCATGAGTTCTGGTACTTTCAAAGTTATGGATGTGGTACAATTTTGATTGTGACTGACAGTATAATGCTGCTATAATAAAAGTTTCCTGTCAACTTGTTCTCTCCTGAAATGCCTGAAGCACTTCAGTTTAAGTGTCAGATTAAAATATATGACGGAGAGAAGAACTGGATCTGCATTCTCCCATCTTTACAGCAAGAAAGGCCAGATGATGCCAAACTAGTGCAGGGGTGGAAGTTTGTTTTCATAATTATGTAAGAATAGATTGTTTTAAATCTCTTAATCATGCCATCTATTTTTCCCGTGGCTAATTCTCACCAGGTAGAATGAGTAAAGTTTAAATTTTTGTGTGAATTTTCAGTTATCCAAGTGCTTTTCATTTGCAGTGGGAACTGGGTTTCAGTCACGGGAGTTGATGTGAGGCTGACTCAACTGTGACATCATTTATCTAAGTGATACCCACTTAAGAATTCATTTCTATGGGCTCCAGGTCTTATAAATCTCATGCTGACTTTTTCCCCTCCAAGGCCTGTTTCTACCTATCCAAAAGTGTATTTACCTCCAACATGAAATTCTCCACTTGTGCCTTTCTTGTCTCCTCCTTCAGAATTTTGCTTCAAAAATAAAACTCATTCTATTGCTCTTTTCCTCTCCTGTGGAGACTCTTTCCCCATCCTCTTAGCTTATACTGTTTCATGATTAAAAACAAAACTAAACAAAATGCTTTCCCCATTCTTCCTTTTCCTCTTTCTTCCCTTCCTCTGTGGACTTTCTAGAATAATAGTTTGGGCTCTAGTCCTTCATTTCTTAACATCCTGCAATTGGGCTTCTATCTTTAATACCATATGGCAGCCTTGCAGACAATGACTTCCTGGCTGTCACGTCCTCTGATCTTTTTTCAGTACAACCCACAGCAGATTCTTTCCTTAAAGCCTCTTCCTCTCTGGGTTTGATGGCATTTGTGTGTTTCTTGGTTTTTCAAGCACTATGGTTGTTTCTAACACTAGTGTTTTTCCACACTACTCGTTCCCTGGATCATCAATTTCTTCTACCTCCCGACCTGGAGATACCCACACTTTTTGTGTTGAATCGTTCTCAACACTGGCGATGCATCAGAAATACCTTGGCACTTTAAAAAAAATAGTCATTTGGGTTCTACCACAGCCTGCCTAGAATCAGATTCTCCCAGAGTAGAACCCTGGAAGGGGTATTTTCAGGGCCCCCTCTGGGGACTCTGGAACATGGCTATGGTTGTAGGCATTCCTCCGGGACCTCGTACCTTCCTTCTTTACTCTCTCCCTGGGGGAATTCATGGCGTTGTGCCCTTACATATTATCCCTCTGCTAAGGTAACTCTTCACTAGTTCTGGATTATTGTAAGAAAAATCATCACTCTGTGGCCAAGTTGGGGAAAGATTAAACAACAGAGAGGTCACTGTACTGAAGGATTTCTCAAGGCCACCTGTACGCCTCATACCTCCATGACATTTAAGGCCCTCTTTATCCTATTAGAAATGGCTGTTGGCATCCAAATTGATCTCCTACCTCCTATAATCCACTTTAAACATCACTGCTGGATTATCAGTGTAAGGCACAACTCTGCTCGAGACGTTCCCCTCCTCAAAAATCTTCAATCACCTTGGAATCAGAGCCAAGTTTGAATTCTCTAGCTTGGCATTCAAGGCCTTGTAAGATCTGGCAGGAACCTTTTCAATTTGTTTTTTATCTTTCATTATATGATGGAAAGTGTATAGACTTTGAAGTCAGACATTTTGGGGTTTGAATTAAGTTTTATCTTGGGCAAGTAATTTAAATCCTGAAAGTCTCATTTGCTTTTAAATGAAAGAAAGACAATACTACTTCCACCTGAAAAGGTTATTTTGAGGATTACAAATTGGTCCTTCTCCTACCCTATTGCCATCACCTATTAAAAACACTGGTTTTCCAATTTCAGTATGCATCATCATTAGCAGGCATAACCGTTACAGAAGGAGATACCTGGGCTACACCTTGATCTGGACTCAGTAGGTCTCTGTGTGGACTTACTGGGTCTCTAGAACCACACTGTCCAATATGGTAGCCACTAGCTACATGTGGCTATTGAGCACTTGAAGAATGGCTAGTCCGATTTGAGATGTACTGTAGGTGTAAGGTGCCTAATTTTAAGACAATATGAAAGGAGTAATAAAATTTTTTATCGATTACATGTTGAAATGACATTTTGGCTATACTAGCCAAGATAAAATATATTGTTCACATCAATTTTACCTGTTTAACTTTTTAATGTAGATAATGGAAAATTTTAAATGACATGTGCCATACATTATATTTCCATTTAAAAGTGCTGCTCTAGAACATGCATTTTTAACAAGTTTCCCAAATGATTCTGTGCTAGATATCCTCAGATCACCTTCTGAGAAACAATGTATCAAATTCTAAGCTTTCTGAAGGAAGAACTGATGCCTTTATATATCTTCGCATCCCCTCAGTGTTCTGAACATTGTGGGCAGTTAACGCCATACTAATTGAATTTAGATGCACTCTAAATTTTGAGCCATCAAAACTCATAAGAAAATATTTCATTAGAAGTTTTGCTTTTGCTTTTTTTTCCTCCAGTTCCTAAATAATTACTTTTATTTTCATTTTTTTGAGGAAGATTAGCCCTGAGCTAACATCTGTTGCTAATCCTCCCTTTTTGCTGAGGAAGATTGGCCCTGAGATAGCATCTGTGCTCACCTTCCTCTATTTTATATGTGGGACGCCTGCTACAGTGTGGCTTGATGAGCAGTGCATAGGTCTGCGCCTGGGACCTGAACCAGCAAACTCGGGGCCGCTGAAGTGGAGAGCGCAAACTTAACTGCTGCGCCACCAGGCTGGCCCCCTAAATAATTATTTTTGAATTACATTTCTTAAATGGAACAAAAAATTTGAAACCATAGCTTTGACTTGTTCCCAAACCAATACAAATAGTTTATTTTCTAAAAGAATTGGGTTTTTTCCCTACGGTTATTTCACTTCATGTAGAAATAAACTATTTATCTGACTAGATACCAAAATTGTTGAATATTACCACACTCAAGCTCTTCATTTAAAACTAGTGGATAACACTAAACCAGGAACATACGCTAATTTTTATACCACAGTAATTTAGCCAGATGAGGAAAAAAAGAGACATATCTGGGGAAAAGGGGTCTCTATTTAGGGACGAATGGGGTGAGAATGGCTGACCGCCCTGGAAGCGAAGAGACGGAAAACTAAAAGACACAGAAATATGTAAGCTGATGTTGGAATGCAGAATCATCTTGACTTGAATGGCTGTTAGAAGAGAGAAATAGTCACAAAATTGGAAATACTTTTACAAGACGTTTTGGCAAGGATTAGTGAAGACTTCCCCACTCACCTCATTGCCACGTTGCTGCCGTCGATAACTATGGGTCTCAGGTTTTGCCCGTCATCTGTTACGATCTCTTGCATCGGAGACTCGGACCGCTGAGATTCCAGGGAAGACGTTTCCCGCATCACACTGTTAATTGTACTGACTGTTTGTTCAGCCTCACTTTTATTTCCAAGTTTGACAAGTTCTCCCAAAATGTCATTGATTAAAGCATCAGTACCAAGTTTGTTTAGCACAAGCTGCACCTGTTCTTCAGAATAACCTAACTTAAGTGCAAACTCCAGTTTTGTTTGGTATTCTCGCACGTCAGGGGATTTCCTCACTTCCTTGGGCGTAGCCTGGGACTCTTCGGGTTTAAAGTCTTGCAAAATTTCAGTGCGTTTGAGAACGTGAGGCTCTACACAGGGAGACCGACAGAGCTGCCTGTGAGTCTTGGTTAATAAGCATGGCTCTACTGAAATGCTACCCAATTGTTCTGACTCGTTATCAGAATTTGTGCTTTCTTCAGAGTCCCCAGAGCTCATATTCTCTTCGGACACCTCTTTTTCTTCCTTCCCGGAATTAGCTTTATCCATTGTTGGTTTCTCTACCATCGACCAAGGTACAGATGTGCTTGAATGTGGGTCAGTGCTCTCCACACAAAGGTGGCCTCGGTCATGCCCCAGATGATCCTTCAAGCCCATGAAGCTGCTACGTGTGCTTGACTCCACTTTGCTGTTTTTTCTGTATTCCTGAATGCAAAGCACCCCGTATTCCTAGAGAAAAAATATAAAATATTTAGAATTTCATATTTACTGTTTCATTTCTGTTTCAATAGAGAAGTTGCAAGGAAATTACCAAACTACTGAATACCTACTTTGTGTTTTGTCTACATCTGCTCATCCTGCCTAACACCCTTGCCAAGACAGTATCATGCCCTGTTTTTCAGATGAAGCAGCTTGGGATTAGAAAGGCCAAGTATGGGGCCAGCCTGGTGGCACAGTGGTTAAGTTTGCACGCTCCACTTTGGCGGCCCGGGGTTCACCAGTTCGGATCCCAGGTGCAGACATGGCACTGCTTGGCAAGCCACACTGTGGAAGGCGTTCCACATATAAAATAGAGGAAGATGGGCACGGATCTTAGGTCAGGGCCAGTCTTCCTCACCAAAAAGAGGAGGATTGGTAGCAGTTAACTTAAGGCTAATATTCCTCAAAAAAAAAAAAAAAAAAAAAAAGAAAGGCCACGTAGTCTATGTAATCCAAGGCAACAAAATAAATAAGAAGTGAGACTGGATTTTTTCTACCCAGTTTTCTTCTGACTAAAAATCTCATGCTTTTCCCACCATACCATGCTCCTTCTCAAACCTTGAGGGAAGAGGCTTTCCCACTGCTATGGTTCTAGAGTGACACGTAGCATATTATCAAAAAGCTTGTTTTAGATACCCTACGACAGGTTATACATTTTCTCTAAAAGAACACATACAAATTTGTAAAAATTCTTTTAAAGAATAAGTCATGTGAAATGAAAGTAAAACATTAACTTATAACTGAAAAATTATTCATTTGGATCAAGCTTGACAACAATCTAAAGATGTTCCAAAAATAATTTAGGCATTGCGATGAAGAGCACATATTCTCCAATAGCCAACAAGGAATAAAATAATTACAAAGCGAATTATATTCCATTTAAAAGAAGAATAGTTTTGTCCTAATAATCTTTATTTTGTGAATACTGAACGCAAACAGAATACAAATTTTAACATTAAGCTACCTTACTAAGGGCCAGGGACACTGCATCTATTTCATTCTAGGGGGGAAAAAAAGCTCTTTTATTCTATGCACATTTATAGAAAGCAGAGAAACGAAGTATTTCACATAAAATCAGCAGCAAACAAGTACATTCAATAATGTTATCTTAATTTCTTAAATTTTATAGTAGAGAATATTTTTATATCCTATCAGATTATTATTTGCATTTGTTTAACAAGTCATCTTTTCTCCTACCTTTCCCTACAGGAATGCTTTTACTGCTTAAAATGCTTTTGCTGTTTCACTATTTTCCTTAAAGTCTGTTCGGAATAATTGTTATTTCTCTACCACGAACAAGTTAGCAAAATAAAATTATTTCTCCTATGCTTTACTGTATGAACTAAATTCACAGCAGTAGTTTACTTATTAAGGCAATTCCAGTGATCTATCCACGGATAACACGAGTAAGCCAGTGGTAGCTCAATTTGAGACTGTCATAAAACACCTATTTAAATAACGTAAAAAAGAAAATCGGAAAAACATTTTCCTCTAAAGCTCTTCAACATCTTATTTACACTAGAAAGGAGCTATTATATAAATGTGAAGAGAAAATGCTAAGTGATTTTCTGGAAGTCACACGTTTGAATGCATACTTGGTGAACTTATTAGAGAGTGAAGTATTTCTACATAATGAAATAAATTATATTAACTATGCTAAATACTAGAGAAGAGACATGGAATCTTTAGCTTGATAACGATACACTTAAAATTCCTTCAGTGTAGAACTCCTACACACTTCCACAGGAGTTTCTTCAGGTTTTATTCCTGAGAAGACAGATAACTTTAATTCCATTGTTCTACTAATATAGCATTCATTAGTTTTTAAGAACCATCAAACTCTCCTGGTTCCTGATTGCACAAGTGATAAAAAGAAATGTTCTTTAGGAGAGCTCTACATACATCTGCTCCATTATGAATCTGCATTCATTTCAGCTTTTTTCTATTAATATGGATATGCATGAGCCAAATTATTCAGAATTAAAGGAAGGGATTTTGAAAGCAAATCTTTGCACCCCGTGATTTATTAACTACTGTAATATACTGACACCATAATGCAAGTAACAAATCACAACAGCATCCTAATAAAGGGATACAGTTAAAAGAAAAATCTGCACTGTGGCCTTCATAGAGCTCCCACCAAAAGTATCTTAAACAAGGAAAACCTATTGGAAGCTGGGCTGCCTGGCAACCAGAAGCTGGTTGCTAAGCTGCACTCTTTTAACATGCCATCGTGAATGCTAGCACAGTGAAAGAATAATTTGGTATGAACAAAAGCCTATAAAAGAGACTGGGACTTAAGTGCGTCTGGTTTACCCTCCGAGAACAATGCAGCTGCCAAACCAATCTGGAAGCTCCGACATCATTGTTCTGTGAACCCCACAATCTGCGCTGACTGCAGGAAGCGTATTTAACGGGCAACATTTTTGATCTCCCCTGAAAAGTTTGGGTTTTGCATAAGTGCTGTTGTGAGATAATTCTTCAAGATAATGGCTCACTGACTGACCAAATCCATGAATGGAACTAGGAAATATTATTTTAATATTGAGCTGTAGTGTTTTTCTTTTGGCCTGTTTCAAACAAGATGAATGCTTTATGAAAAATACAGCCAGTGGAGAGTATTAGAATGAAACATTGTGTTTAAAGAATAAGTAAAATTATTCTTAATTTTCACATTTTTCAAAGAAACAAAACCAGATAGTGTAAAGTTTTTAAACTGAAAATTATCCACACCAAAAAAGTATTTAAACCTTTCTACATCACTTTCAGTCTAACACAAAAAAGTGCTGATGTAAATCTGCTCTGCTATACAATGTGATTATGTGGCTAAAGGATAAAACAGGGAGAAAAAATGGGATCATCTGTTGTTTGCTTTTCATGATATTAAACCTAATAAAACTCATTTGTATACAAATGTATTTAGTGAATATCACACACCTTCAACTTATGATAATTCATATAATTTATATATACTATTTGAATAAAAAGTTTATAATAATTGGGCTACTATGATTTTTAATACTAAAAATAAATATAAGTTTGATCTACCCTACTTTTTAAAAAATTAACATCTAATTTTGTTAGACAAAATAATTTTTCTTTTAAAATATTCTCACTGAACTTTTTTTCACAGTGACAGGCCTCTCTTCATCTTCCAGATTTCATTGGTTACCTCAGAGAAAGTTATCCAATGCCATTTTGTACTAAACAAGCAGGGATTAAATAATTTTTAGTCCCTAGAAATCAACAAGACTAAATATGAAATAGTACAAATAAGAATGAAGAGGTTCAACTACCAGGCATGTACACCACATATATTTTCTCAATTACATAGTCCAAATTTGAAATAACCTTACTTGTATTGAGCCAAACGGCAAAGATTTGGTTTTTAAAACTTTAACCTCTAGAATATTTCCTTACCCACTTGTAATTAGTAAAAGATTGCCCTGACTTAATATGGCACTTAAGAAAAAAAGAAAAAAAGAATTTGGCAGTATCTTGAAATCATTCAATAAAAAATTAAATGCTAGTCTTAAGATTTAAAAACTGATAAAATATTTTCTTTATAGTACTTGTTAATGTAATTCAGTGTGTAAAACTTAACATGGAATTATTATAACAAATCTTAGGACAAAGAATGGTATATGATCTTTATTTTTGTTTATGCCTTAAAAATGATCAATATAATTTTGAAACAGAAAAGATAGCAAAGACTCCAATAACATCACAAAATTTATTACATGTAAGGTAGAAAATAATTTCTCCCTAATTTCTAAACCATTTATTAGACTTTTAAGTTTTGCATAGACTCAGATGCAAATGTATATAAATCTTTAATCAACTATTAACTTTTTTCCTCATTTCATAAAGCAGCAGCATAGACAATGTTTCACACACAAAGTAGGTCAGTGTTTATACTCCCATAGTTATTAAAAAACTCCAATAAATATGGCTTAACTTTAAAGCTTTATATCAGGGATCCATTGTAATTGGCCTTTACATACAATATTCATGAAAACAAAAAGTATTGGGCAAAAATATAATCTGAAACAGATTTCTACATTTACAAACCTATAGATTCTCTCTTGTATTGGAAACCAAAACAATTTTTCTTGCTAAAAGCATAATACGTTAAAAATCCAATAATACTATTTGTTGATAAAGAACTAAATTTTCATGGTAATTTTGTAGATGACGATCAATGGTAACTAATTATATTAACTGGCAAAAACACTTTATGTTAGCTGAAAGCAGGTTTATGATATAATGGCTATTTACTAGAAATTTGTTGCATACACACAAATTCCCCTGTTTAGTGAGCAGATTTTCTAAAAGTTCTCATTAGATGACCTGGATAATCCTTCACCCCAAATCAAGTAAAACAATTTTTTATATTCTAAAGAGCCTCATATTAATCAGGAGTATTAGACCATAAACTTGTTAAATCAACTTATTTGTTTGTAATGTAAAGTTACAATGCCATAAATTGGGTTCTGGTTGTTATCCAAATGGCAATACTATGAGAACAATGAAAATAAAATAATGAATATGTAATAAATACCTACTGCTGTAGTCTCTGTGTATTTAATTACCATTGTATTTCAGTGAGTGCTGTTGTCTGCATCCCTCTAGCCAACAAAGGAAGGATGGCCCTTTGAACAGATTGGTTAATGCTCTGGGGCAACAGATGTCTACTGGAACTGCAGGAGACCAGCAACTGGTGGCCTGCCCATCTTCTGAAAACTTTCAATAGACTTATGCATATGTTCACACAATAGGGCATGTGGTAGAAATGAAAACCTCTTTTTAACCCTTTACGCTCTTTCTTTCCCTCCCAACAGATACATGAAAGTCTTTGTGTCCTCCTCCCTCCCCCATTACAGAACTCTTGAAAGCAGGAGGTCCTGGAATGACACCTTCAATCTAATAACTGAAGCTAACGCAAAGGGAAAAAAAGGCAGGAGAGAAGAAATTAGAAAATACGCATGAATATTGAAACTGCTGACAAAGCAACTGAACGCTTAATCATATTTAAAACGAGCTGTTTCAAACACCTACCCGTATCAATCCATCTCCCCAGGCTAGATTTTTAAGACAATAGAAAAACCTATCAAATCTTACTATCATTTTACAGCACTAGATCTGACAGTGACACCTTAAGAAACATTAAGAATGTGACAAGATAAAAATCTAAACTCATTGTTTATCAAAATATCAGAACATGTTACAACTTATCTTTAAGTACCAAGTGATTACATGCCATGCCCTAACACCTCGAAAATGTTCATGAAGCTGAAAGTGCAACTCCAGAATATAAAAATGTAAAAAATCTGCTTCACAGACATAGTTTACAGAAATAATTTTTTCTAATATTTTGGCACTATGTAATAACATGTAGGCTTTCATTTAAGGTGCTTTCTATCCTTTACAAGAGTTCAAATTCATGCTCTGAATATTTAGCAAAGTTCACCTTCCGAGGCACCAGGTAGCACAGATACTCACATTAGCAGAAACATACAAAGACACTGGTTTCTGTAGCAGCTTCAGCAGTAACTCCTTAACACAATTTTAGCTGCAGACTTCCAGGCAGGCGAGAAGAACAATGAATGGTTGAGCAGATGGAATGGCAATGTCTTTGCTTAACCTATTACCAAGTGGAATAACAGCCAATCATAGGCCAGAAAGCTCACAATTAGTTGGCCAGGCAGATGCAAGCCAACCTCAGCACTCGGTCAGGTTCGTAGGTTTCTAAGATAAGCAAGTTGATGTCATTCTCCGGGTCTGCCCGGGGCAGCATGTGTATTAACGAGGGGTGTGCGGCAACAATAGGCCATACAAAGCTGACTAGTAGGCAGCTGCTCTTGGAGAGCAGAGTCATTAGGGAGCAGGCTGCCAACAAGAAACACCTGGCTTGGGCAGACTTCAGCTTTTCCTCCTTGTTTTTAATGCAGGAAACAAAGAAACCAATTATATTTTAAAGTCGTAAAAGTTGCATGTTTCCAAAAAGTTGAGGCTATGCTCTAGTCTGTTAGCTTTTTGTTTCTGAGAAATAAAGAAAATGAGGTGTGTCGAAGTAGCAATTAACTATTGCACCAATCCCTTTTCTTTAATAAATGAGTTACTGGTGAAATGAGACAGAAGGTTGTAGTAAAACTATTTCCCCAGAAATACTGGAAAGTCTAAAATATTTGTAAGTATTGGTTAATCTGCTGCAAGACGATAAAATGAAAAAAGAGATGATGAAAATAAGATTGCAAAAGAAAGAGGTTCAAGAGCTTACAAACAATTGATTTTAAAAAGTAAGTTCACCTATAGTATAATAAGATAAAACAAGTTTGGTGCAACTTTATGCCAAATGAGTTATCTAAACTGTATATTTGGACAAAAGTATTTAACTTCCACCTAAAATCACCAGAACAGCCCTTCTTCTGTATGTCAGATAGCAGAGCAAATTCTTTTATTATGGATACTAGTTAATTATGTAATTAAGTAAAAGCAAAATCTTTCATTATGTTTCAACACACATGATATTATACCTGTTAAAAGTATTTGTATTTCATAAAATTTGTAAGGTGTGCTACTCAAATTTCAGTTCAGAAATAAGTTAACTTTACAAAGAAGAAATACTATGATATTTTTGAAGGATATAAAGTGTACAAGAATTAGCACCCTCAGGGAAAAGCTTGTTATCTCCGATTTATTCAAAGTCCCAGACTGCAGTATTTATGATGCTATAGACTACTTGCTTTTGACGGCTGCCTAAGTTATATCTTGAGTGGGCCTCTGATTACAAAAAAATTTAATCAAAATTCAAGCACCATCAGGTGTTGTGAGAATATTTCCCTACTAAAGACAAAAAGAAATCTAGAGCTGTTCTACCACTTATGTGATGTCGAACAGAGACACAAGCAAGCATCCCCTTTTCATTCCAATGCAAACTAAAAGAGTGAAGGCAAAAAGCTGCTCTTCAAATACAATTTCCTGATATAGGCTGAGTTATGCAAAGCCTAGGCTTTTTCATTATACAATCATGAACTCTAAAAGATATAAAATTTGGTTAAAGCACCCCAAACAATTTAAACTAATCTCTCTTTTCACACACAAATATAGAGACTACTCACAATCAGGATGATTTGTGAAAAAAGTAATATTGGTTGGGACTCTTGGCCATGTCCTTACTGTGCCCACTCAAATGTAAATGAGATCTTCTCTATTTACAAAATAAGAGGCAGATCTACTCTATATGGTTACACTTTTTCAGTTGTCTCACCAAAAACATTCCTTATGCCTATTAAAAGCCTAAAAATTATTGTTGTTTCCAAAAAGAAAACTAAAGCATGATATTATAGATCACCATTTGTCTATAGCTATTTTTCCTCAAAAGAGCTTAATATTTTATGAAAGTATGACATTCCAAAAATATTGGAAAATTTGAAAATCTGTAAAAATATTTTTTTAACTAAATGTAACTATTAGGTTCTGAATGTTAAACTAATTTCTAAAGCAAGTAGTATTCCTTTTTCTGCCAAGAGTTACGGTAATGTTTCTGCAATAGTTAAGCTCATGGTCTAATTCCATAAGCTCATTAAAAATCAAAATAAAGCATCTCTAATATTACAGTTTATTGCAAGTTATAATGTGAATTACGCATAATTCAAATTTTGTGCTTTTGGTAAGCATATGAACTTCACAGAAATGAAGAAAGTTCGAATTTATCTTTTTCTATTTCATTTTTTGGTTGGTGGTGGTACTTCTTTTGGAAATTTCATGAGTAAAAGGTATACAACCTTGAAAAGAGTAAGAAATCAAGGCCATTAGGATGGTTAGTAAATGTACTTCTGGTAAAACGGTGTTTCATTAAATAAGATAAAAATGAAAAATACGACCTACATTCATGCAAAGTAGTTACAACCAAACCTAATAAAAGTTAAGCTATGCACTGACTAGAGAGACAGCAAGGTCAATATTTATGAATTTATATGAAAAACTTTTCGCTTTTGTATATAAAAAGGAAACTCTTTAGTATGAATAGACAGTCTTTTCTTTCCCCTTGGGACTTCTTTCTTCTCTTTATCCCTTGCTACTATAGTTACTACTTTATAGCTTTAATTCAGGAGGAGGAGGAATCTTCTCACTAATTCCTGCCACTGTGAACACAAAGAACGAGAGAGAACCCCCCAGGAGCTCGGCAGGGAGCCTGATCTGTAGCACTGGATTAAGCTTTTCTGCAAACAGCAAATAAAGGCAGTGATCTGAAAAAGCTAATCAGATCCCGCTGTGGTATTTAGACTATCTTGGTTGCTAGTATTGGATAATGTTAAGCACATTAAAACATCTGTAGGTGAAAAGATGGCCCTCGCCTGGCTTTCTTGGTCACATGGCCCTGGTCCACTTCCCACTGCAGAGCAAATACAAACAGCTGTCCTGGGCTCTGTTTGGGTCACTGCAGGAAATGACTGAAGACAGTGTGCAGTTATGACAGAAGATAACAAGACAGTGTAGTTGTAGGAGTATACACAAACCTGCCAATGCCAAGGGTGTGTCTAACATTTGAAACTTCAACTCTTTGAGAGGACCTTGCCCGTTTGCTGAGGTATCAATGTGAAACACGTGGGCTTTGACGCTGGTGTGTGGAAACAATTCTCTGTCAGTGGTGATCCAAGGCGACTTCCTGGTACCTTGCTCCTGATATGGATTTGTTCCCTTTTAATATACGATCTCTTTCAATCCTAACAATAACACCGTGGAAGTAAGATTATTATATCAAATTTTCCCAGTTGTCTCCCAGAAGTTGAAAGGTTAAAATTTTAACCAAAACCTCTTATTTTAGAGTTTAAAAAAAACAACCCACGAAGAACCTAATTTATACACGTGGTGTAACAGAAGGAAGCAAAAGCAGTGAGGCAGTAACTCTGACCTCTGAGAGTTATCTGAGAGTAAATCTGATGGGCCAGGAGACTTTAACATATTTCATTTCCTCGGGCTTAGATTACTTTCGTTTCTTAATTTATCTCCTTCCTTGAATACCCCTAAGTACATCCCTGCCAAAGTAATTTCCAGTGACAGCACTCTTAGGCTTAAAAAAAAAATTCACAGGTCTCTGGTCCTCTGCTTTGTTTTCAAGGCTCTTTCTACAACCTGGGCTCCTACTGGCCCAGTAATCGTATTCCCACTTCACTAAGATGACAGGATGGCGACAGAGGCTGGCACCACCGTCCCTTCAGCGTAAGTGCTCTCTCGCGCTGCCTCACCCACCCACATCACATCCGCTGTTCGAAGCCCAGGGTAAGGGTATTTTTCCCATAAAACCTTCTCGGACTAGTCCAGTTTTTGTTGATTTCCAACTCCTCTGAATTTCTATAACGCGAGTAGTCTGTCCTGTACTATATGGCACATATTTATGAACGAGGCCGGAAGCTTCCTGAGGGCAGAACCATCTAACCTTCCATAATCCACACAGACAAAACCTGTATGGCACACAGGAGTGTGCTGATGCCCAGGAGACATCTGAGTGAAAAAGATGACCAGTAATGAATAGGCTCCTGCCAATTTGAATGCAGGCATTCATATGAACAAAATGCTCCCCTGCTGGCTTTTATTTCTCTTTTGTGACAAGGTGAGCTTATAAAAGATGCCTCAGTTAATCGTATTGTTCCTGTAGCCCAGCTCTGCTACTGGGGCCGCTTTCAACCTTCCAGGCAGCTGTGGGATTGAGGGTGCTCACGCCTCTCTGTGCCATGAGGTGTTTTCCTGCAGTCTTTGCCTTCTCTGACTTCAACTTCCCAACTACAGTGGTATCTCTGGGAGTAACACACTGGCCTCTGCCTCCTCACTTGAGGATGACTCCTCTGATGGGTAAGTCTGGGAAGAGGAATCGTGTAGGCCAAGTCCAGCCCCTTGCTCTGCGCATTTCTCTTTGGGGTCTGCCCAGGTACAGAGAGCACAGAGTGGCTTTGCTCTCCAGCGCTGCCTGAAATGGGTGCTCAAAGCTTTCTAACTGGGGTGTTCAATGATACCAAGCCCTATACGCTGTGCTCGTTAAGTCGTGTTCTGCAATAGTTCTATCAAAAAAGAGCTGCTATTTCGATGTCCATCCGCCTGGCTCCTTTGTCTGTTTCTCAGTTGGTTCAAAACTAAGGCAGTAAAAAGACTCTTTAAACAATATTTAATAATAAAAAGTTTTGTTATAAAGAACTATTAAGGGGAAAAAAGGTGGTAAAAAGACTTACATAAGTTAAACTCTGATCAGACCACTTTCAAAATACATATGAAGGAATAAAGCTTTAAAAAAAGAAAGAAAAAACTCTATAAAAAAGAAGGAACATGATGCTCCTCAAAGTCAAAATTCTTACGATTTGATTATGAAAATCTTGCAGTACCATATCACTAAGAGCAGACAACTCTCAATTCTCTTTAGGGTTCAGGGACAAATACTAAATAAATCTACAAAAACAGTATTTCTTCCCAGTGATCTAAAAACAAAAACCCTTTTCTACAGTCATTTTACATGACAATATAACCCATATCCTAAAACTTCAGATATTTCTCAAGGATTAGCTTCCCATTTAGTATTTAAAAAAAATTCATTCAACAAGTCTTTAAAAAGATGATCTTCAACTTCTATAAAACTCGTAAATACTCAAGGAACGAGGAATTTTAGAAAAGCTCAGGAAATACAAATAACATCCAAAATGCCGATGTAATAGGTGACTAAAGCCGCTTGCGTGGGATGAAGGGGAGAGAAAATTTCATGAGGGAAAAAGGGACGGATATGACTTTAAAAGTCGAAAGCACGTGATATCATCCATGTTGACAAAACAGTTATATTAAGTATAATTGAAACTGAAGGAAAGCTGACCAAACGTGTGTAATTTTATGTAAAATTGTAAATTGTCTTGTAAGACATTCTCTGAATTATAACACAAGTGGATGGCAGTTAAACGACACTTTCTCTCTTATAGTAATGATGATATTTACAACATCATTATTCAAGCCCAGTCAGAGCTCGGCTCATCTCTTCTTCTGATGCCTCCTCCTTTATGTGCCCCTCCTGTGACTTGCCTCACTTTCCACCTGGTGTGTGCTCATTTAAGCGAATCACAGTATCTTCAGGCTGCACATACCTGCTGAAGATGTGTATAGGTCTTGTTCTCTAGGTGTTATATAATTCTACTTAGAAAACGAATTCAAAACTGCTTGACCAAAAGCACTGCTAAAAAGTGAAACTGACTGATCTAGGCTATAAAGAATAATTGTATCAGATAGAATTAAAAGAGGGCTCTCCCATTAGGTCCGTCTGTCCTTACTAACGGTCTAGAAGAAAGCACAATAGTACATTAAATGTAAAGGAACTCAGGAAAAAATAAAACATGGTATACAGCAAAAAATGCAAAACGAACTGCAAAGCAACTATGACCCAATAAAAGTTCTTATTAATTCTAAGTTTGATCTAAATGTAAATTCTTATTAACAATCAAGATAGAAAATAGCTCCTCATATATAAACTCATAAAACGAGAAAATGAAATGTTAGAGTGAGTACTTCCCACGGCCCTCACACTGCTGATTTTAAATTACCACACACTACTGATTTTGGACAACTGTCCTGGCGTGAAAGACACTGAAAAACATTGAAGGGCTAACAAAATGAATGGTTCTATTAGAAAACGCTCAGTGAAATTAGCACAAAAGTTTGTAACAAAATTTTTCTTTATAGAGCTCTATTCATATCAGAGGGTGATGTAATAATTTAGACATTGAGAATTCTGCGCATTTAGGACGAGATTCCTTCCAAATACAAATCATCATATACTATAATCAGTTAAATCTAGAATATGAATCATCCTAAACAGCTGCCAACACACTTCGCCGTAACCTCTAACAGGGCAGGGATTCTTGGGTGCCTTTCCTGCTGCGTGTCTAGCACCAGCAGAGCGCCTGGCACTCAAGAGGCACTTGATAAATATGTGCTAAGTAAATGATAGCATTTCAATATCTGGGCCAAAATCTCTTTTCCAGATTTTTTACTTTCCTTCACGTAACCTAGACTGCAGCCAACACAAGCATTTAAAGCAGTGGTTCTCTCAGTTTGGTTGCACACTGGAATCACCTGGGGAGATTTAAAATATCCCGAGGCCAGAATCCCATCCCTGGAGATGTTTATTTTTTTCGTCTGAAGGAAGCCTGGCCATAGGCCAGGTGATTCTAATGTGTAGCCAAGTTTAGGAACACTGACGTAAAAGTTCTTTCTTCTAAAACACCTTTCTCTACAGCTTCACATGTTGAAATCCTAACCATTACTATGGAAGATTCAGCTAAAAGCCCAACTCTGCCATGAAATCTTTCCTGGAACACTGTTAAAATCATCTTTGGATTATATAAGTTTTGCACAGGGCTGGGCATATGCCTAGGACTTGATAAATGTTTGAGTGGTGAATAATTCTGGGAGCATGAGACATAGTGGAAATGCAATAAATATTTACTGAAAGAATGATGTACAGTTGGTCCTCATTATCCGCGGATTCTGTATGTGCAAATTTGCCTGCTCACTAAAATTTATTTGTAACCCCAAAATTAATACTCTGGGTGCTTTAGAGTCATTCCATGGACCTGTGCATGTGCAGAAGCGAAATACTTGAGTTGCCAGAGGCGCAAATTCCAGTCGAGGCTGAACAAAGTGAGACTTTGCCTCTTGTTTCAGCTCTCAAAGGATCACTAAGTGCTATGTTTTTTCATTTTTGTGCTTTTTGCTGGTGAATTGTATAAATGGCCCCCAAGCCTAGTGCTGAAGTGCTATCTATTGCTCCCAAGTGCCAGAAGACTGATGTGCCTTATGGAGAAAATACGTGTGTTGAGTAAGCTCTGTTGAGGCTTGAGTTATAGTACTGTTGGTCGTGAGCTCAACGTTAATGAATCAACAATATATATTAAATAAGGTGTCTTTAAACAGCTACACACGTCCAACAAGGTTACGTATTGATTGGTCAATGAAAATGTTTTGACCAGAGGTGCCCAGGAACCCAATCCTGTATTTCCTCTAGGAGCAATGATTCAGTATTCACAGCAACTTTACAGAACATAACTACAAGGAAAACCAAGAACTGACTGTAATCTTTCCCTCTCTTCAGAACTCTCAGAGATCTTACCGGCAACTTTTAAGATCAGTTTCATTCAGCAAATGGGCACCTCCTTGGTGGCAGAAGCTGAGAATGCAGCAAGAATAAAGCAAGCCCCCTTCTCTCACCAAGTTTACGGTGTAGTGTGGGGCGGAGAGAAAGAGCATAGAAACAATAAAGACATGTTGGTGGGGCCGGCCCTGTGACGCAGCGGTTAAGTGCACATGTTCCGCTTCTCAGCGGACCAGGGTTCGCCGGTTCGGATCCCAGGTGCAGACATGGCACCACTTGGCACACCATGCTGTGGTAGGTGTCCCATGTATAAAGTAGAGGAAGATGGGCACGGATATTAGCTCAGGGCCAGTCTTCCTCAGCAATAAGAGGAGGACTGGCAGTAATTAGCTCAGGGCTAATCTTCCTCAAAAAACAAACAAACAAACAAAAAGACATGTTGGTGATGGTAAATGCTATAAAGAAACTTGGAATCAAGGAGGGCTTCTCTGGTAAGGTGATGTTTGTGCAGATACCTAAATGAAGTGAAAGGAAATGTATAACTGGAGGATGGTGGATTGAGTACAAAGCCCTGAGACGAGGGTGTGTTCCTGGAATGGCAAGGCGGACGGTATGACTGATGGCAAGTGAGCAAGGGCAAGCAAGCAAGTCGGAAGATAAGGTCAGAAAGGTTAGGTCAAGGGAAGCCAGGTCACGTAGAGCTCTGAAGGGCAACGCTTCTCAAACCCTTCACAGCATTTAAATCATATGAGGATCTTGAAGAGATTCTGACTCAGGAAGTCTGGCATGGGGTCTGAGATTCGGCACTTTAACAAGCTCACAGCTGATGCTGTTGACCCATGGACCCTACTTTGAGCAGCAAGGTTGCGGGTCACAATAAGGACCTGGCTTTTATTCTGAGATGGGAAACCTTTGGAGGGTTTTGAGCAGAGGAAGCAATATGACCTATTTTATACTAATTTATAAACTTGGGCTTACTTCCACACTTCTGACTGTGTTCCATTGATCTTTTTCTATTTCTGTGCCTGTACCACATACTAAGAACTGTAGATTCATAATATATTGGGTGCCCTGCATGTGCAAGTCTTCTATCATTAGATTTTCTTCCTCATTTTCATATTTTTATCCTATTTTTGCATGCACATGCTTCCAGATACTTTAAAATTGTTTTGACAAGTTTTAACCAAAAAAGCTGTTGGGAGTCTGATGGAGACTGCTGCGGTAATACTTGCATAAAAAGCACTGCTGATTTATTCTATTAAATTGTTTAATCCAGAACAATTTACTGAAATTTTCTCTTTCAATACAGTTCCTTAGATTTCTTTACGGAGGACTTAGAAATTTCTTATTAATCTTGTCTTAAAACATTTTGCTTTTAGGGGTCCAGCCCAGTGGTGTAATGATTAACTTCGTGCACTCTGCTTCAGAGAGATGGACTCGCAGGTTCGGATCCCAGGCATGGGCCTACAGAATGCTTATCAAGCCATGCTGTGGCGGCATCCCACATATAAAATAGAGGAAGATGGGCACAGATGTTAGCTCAGGGACAATCTTCCTCAAAAAAAAAACACTTAAAAAATATTTTGCTTTTGTTCTTGCTGCTGTGAATGGAGGTTTTTCCTTCTATTATAATTTCTGACTAGTTATTGTTGGTGTCTAAAAAATTATTCTTATCCTTGTACATAAAACTTGAGTGAAGCAGGTATCTCAGCAAACTCTTCCTGTTTCTATGAGTGTTTCCCTGAGGCTCTGGGGTTTTCCAGTGATATACAATAATATAAAATTATCAGATTGCCTCTTCCTTACCAATATTTATATTTCTTACCCCATACTTTTGTCTAATTACACTGTAATATTAAATAACAATGGTTATTTTGTGTTGTTCCTGATATTAATGGGAATGCCTCCGGTGTTTTATTGTTAATCATTCTTCTGGTGAGGTTGTACACCAACAAATATATACCTCACCTTGGGCAAATTTGCCTCCCCATGCTTTACTTTCCTTAACTGTAAAAAAAAAAAAGATATAATATGGTTGTTTTGAAATTTAATGAGCTGGTAAATATAAAACATTTGAAACAGTGCCAGGCATGTAGTGAGCACTCACTAAGTGTTAGCTGTACGTAATTACATGTTTATATACATATATACACCACACTATATACAGCCTTTAAAAAATCATTTACAGAAATATGTTTTCCTCCTATATGAAAGATTTAGGGAAAAAATCAGGAATGTGGATTACAGTAAAATGACCACATAGTTTTTTTTCCTTTGACTTACTAATATTGTGAATTATAGTATGACATTGCTTAATACAGAAACATCATTACATTTTGGGAGGATTATGTATACTGATATTTCCCTAAGAATTTTTATATCAATAATCATATGGCTGGCTTGTCATTTTCTTTCACTTACTTGCTTTGCCACATTTGATTACCACTCTTTTGCTGACATTAGCAAAGGGATATGGTTTTCCATCCAAACTTTTTCTCAGTGACAAACCAACTGTCCAGTGTTCCAAAGGGAGCTAGACTAGATGGGGCCACGGGTTCCTGTACAGCACCACTATTTCTAGAGACCTGATTTACTGGTATTCTGAAACGTGTTCCTGAACCCTTACTATAAATCCCAGCCGAGAGTTTACTCCAGCACGGGGTCCATGGAAAAGAAGATGAGCTACAGGGAGATCTTATAATTTATGGATATAAGAACCAACACCATACCGTGTCCTCTCCCAAAAACTAACCAAGAAACCTGGACAAGTTACTTAACTGCTCTCTCAGTTTCTTCAACTATAAAACGGGGATAAAAACACCAACAGCATACAGTTGTTAGAAAAAGTAAAAACAAGTTAACACACATGATCACTTAGAACAGTGCTTGACGCAGAGTAAACGTGAAGTGTTATCTTTAAAAAATTTATACTAAAAGTGAAATTGCAGTACAAAAAAATAGAAAACCTGATTTTCATTATTTTATGTGTTCATTAATATAATTCTAAAAGTTCTCTCTTCATTAGCAGACAGGAAAGAATGTTATGCAGGCAAAGGCTACAACTTTGTCCCGCTAGCTCTTCTCACCACATGTTTACGGAACCAAGAAATCAAACGATTTGGAGTTCAAATGCCCTGTGCTATGCCTTTGTTCCTGATCTTACCATATGGATTTTGTTAAATAAATAAAATAATTTAGAAAAATGTTTCTCAGAGGGAAAGGAGAATACCATTTAGTTTGGAAAAGCCAAACAATATCTATCTTTTTTTTGTAAGAAAAAACTACGGAAGATCTAAGGTCAAGGAATACTTTGGCTGGTGAGGATAATTAGAAGATAATGTTAGACAGCTGAGTAAGGAACATGAGTATAAAAATGATTGGGAACCAGTGATTTAGAAGAAATACATTGATTTGATAGTGGGTAGGAGTGAAGGGACAAGGAAGAAAATGCAAGTAGAAGAAAATATAATAGGCACCTCAAAGTAAGCAAAGATTTTCTTGTAGAAAATGAGAAAGCATTTCTTCAGTTTAATAATACAAATGGTGGGGGCCAGCCCTGTGGCCGAGTGGTTAAGTTCGTGTGCTCTGCTTTGGCAGCCCAGGGTTCGTGGGTTCGGATCCTGGGTGCAGACCTACACACCACTCATCAAGTCATCCTGTGGCGGCATCCCGGCAGAAGAACTAGAGTGACTTGCAACTAAGATATCTAGGATATACAACTATGCAGTGGGGCTTTGGGGAGGGAAAAAAAACTGAGGAAGATTGACAACAGATGTTAACTTAGGGCTACTCTTCCTCAGCAAAAAAGGCATACCTTAAAAAATAATAATAAAAAAATGGTGGATTGTGAAATATTATTTTAAAATAAATGGCTGCAGACAAAGAGCAGCCATCCCCTCCCACCTCTCTCATAATATAACTGCATTAACATTTTAATTTCTAGCGACAATTTTCCTAAAGTAAGAAACTGCTATACTTTTCAGTTAGCTTTCTCCTAACATCTATAAGTTATTAAGTATTGAAAAATTAAAGCCATAATTTTCTCCCTTAAACAACTGTTACTTAAGAAAATCTTTAGAAAAAAAGATTTCTATGACTGAGGAATTTATTTTATCGATAGTTAAATCATTAAATATAGACTACCTTTGTTCTCAGGGCATTCTTATAGATGTTAGCTAGCTGATGAAATTTTATTTTAAAATCGTGTACAACTAATACATTTTAAAAGTAATACTCTGATGAAAGGCAGGAAGATGGCAGCATGGTCCATGATTACACAATCAAACTAAATGAGGGGTTAAGCCAGTATTGAATGAATTCATATATTCACTCAAGAAACATTTGTCTGAATGCCTATGATGAGAAAGGGATAAAGCTAAGTGAAGAAGATGAGAGAGGGTACAAACAGGAATACAGCGGCAAACCTAAGGAATTATAAAATTTTACTAGGGAAATCAGATAAATGAACATCTACACAATACAGAGTATGTCAAAATTAATGTTGTTAGTAGAGATATATCATAGGGTACAAGAGACAAAGACATTGGCTCAGATTTGAGAAGGTTCTGAGAGGTGATATATAAGCTGATGGCAATGACACATTCTTGTATATACTATGGTCTATGTGTGTGTGGCAGGAGTAAAATGGGGAGTGGGGCAAAGTAGGGAAAAAAAGGATTTTTTTGCCCAGAGAACAAGAGGATCAAAGGTGCAGAGATGTGAGAGATGATAAAATATACAGAATACTGTGTGGTTAATATCGCTGTAAAAGAGGTTAGAAAGTCAGGATGTGGCTAGTTCTTGGAAAGTCTTGAATGCCTTACTAGAGTTTTAGCTTTGGCACTGGGAAACTACTGAAGGTTTCTGAAAAAGGGAATGGCTATTTCTATCCACATTTTAGAAAGATAATGCAGAGCCACTGAAGGTTTCTGAAAATGTGAATGACGTGTTTCTAACTACATTTTAGGATGATCACTCAAACTGTATTAATTTTGAGAGGGCAAGAAACTCAAAGAAGATAAGTTCGGAAGGTATTATAACAGTCCAAGCAGCAGGTGACTGGTGTTTAAGCTTATGCAGAAAAAAAGAGAAACAAATATGAAAAGTTTTTTAAGAAAAAGCCAATGGGTCCAGTGAGGATTTGATACTAAAGACAAAAAAGGAAGGAATAATAAAAAGAAAACTGATGACATCAAATGATACAAGTACACTGCAGAACGACTAAGAAGAGCGTATTGGGTGAAGGCTATTAGTGGCCACGGAAGGAGCTACTGCCGTGAGATGACGAGAGCGGAATGAACAGGTGGCTGCTCTTCACCAAGGTTTTGTGCCCCAGGTCCCGCTCTCAGTCTAATGAAGTCTACAGACCTCTTGTCAAAATAATGCTTTTAAATGCATAAAATAAAAACATACATTGCATCACACAGAAGCCAATTATATTAAAACACAGTCATCAAAGTATGTAAAAACTGTGATACAGTGAAATAGATGCCTGTTTATTAACAGAGTGAAATAAAAAGATGTACCAGCAGAGCTAATAACTACCATAATTCTGAAGTAGTTAAAAGTGAAAATATTTAACTATTTACTTCAACTGTGACAGGGAAATATTTATGATTTCTTTGGGTGATAAAGTCATATATACTGTTTTTAACATTAGGTTTGTGGCTTAGATGCATAATTGAGGGAAATGCTAAATTTCAGTTAGAGGATATGAATATAAAGATGTACATTTTTTCCCAACCAACATCACAGAATGCGCAGATTCTATGCATGGACCCTTTAGGGAACCACAGAGCGTAGGTTAAAAACTCCAGTTGGGAAGTAAGCATGTACTGAAGAAGAGATGATAGCATATGTACTCTTTTAGTAAGTTTGGCAGGAAAGGAATAAGACATAGAAAGATATTTTGGGGGGTGGTACGGAAGGATAAGTTCTTTTTCTTTTCTTTATTTTAAGAATTTTAAACTAGGAAAATGGATTCAGTGGGGCAGGAGAGAAAAAAGGTATGCATATCTGTGTATGAATGAATGAGAATAACAAGAAAACAATAACTTAGAGGAAAGAAAGAAGGATGAGCAGTGAAGTGGGAAAACCACAGACTTGGTTCGGTTGGGCAAATGTTGGTTCTCCTTTCTCCTGTAATTCTGTTAAAACTGACCAGCCTGTACCCTCAGCTCTGCAGCCCTTCCTGGCCTCCGCAAGACCCAGCGGGCCAGGATGACCAGGCTGCAGAGTGAAAGATGAGGAGAAGGACCTCTGGCAGGAACAGCCAGTCCTCAGGAGCAAGAGCTTCATTTTTGCTACTCTTCTGCCTCCTTTACTAACACATCTTCAGTCTTCTTTACTGATTCTCAAGATATCTAGAGGCTTAATGCTGCCATGGGGCAGTCTGAATACTCCCATCCTACTTGCCCCTTCCTCTCTATCTCTCACCAAAAATCAAAACTCCAAAAGAAAGATCAGTGAGGGTACTGGGATGCTTACATGATTAAAGCAATTACTAAACATTCAGTGTGAAGGATTCGTGAGGAAGGAGCATAAGTGCAATGGATATTATAAGGATAGCTTGTTAAACCAAATGACTGTGAAGACAAAAAGATTGACGGGGCCGGCCCTGTGGCCTAGTGGTTAACTTCAGCGTGCTCTGCTTCAGCAGCCCTGGTTTTGTCCCCATGTGCAGACCTACACCACTTGTCAGTGGCCACGCTGTGGCGGCAACCCACATACAAAAAATGGAGGAAGGTTGGCACAGATGTTAGCTCAGTGCCAATCTTCCTCAGCAAAAAAAAAAAAAAAAAAAAAAAGATGAAAGACTGTTAAATATAAGAATCTTAGCATACTCCTGCTCTCTGGACCTCCTTCCTTCTCCCTGCACCTTTCCTCCTCTGGGGCTGTGTATGTTACTACTACTATGTGCATGGACAGAAGAGGGTGCAGGGAGGATAACATCAGCTTACCCCATTTCTCACTCTTGCAAGAGTTTCTTTTTTCCTTTTTTAAGTGATTTTTTTTTAAAGATTTTATTTTTTCCTTTGTCTCCCCAAAGCCCCCCGGTACATAGTTGTATATTCTTAGTTGTGGGTCCCGCGAACTTAACCACTCGGCCACGGGGCCAGCCCTTGCGAGAGTTTCTTAACCCATTGGGTTTGGCAAACAAAAAGCTCCTTTTTGGGAAGCAAATTTTTGGCAATTAAACAAATTAATCAGTCTTCAGAACCAGTATTTCTAAAATAAGTAACTGACCATTTTATCTCCTAATTCTGATTATCTTTTTATGAGATAACATAAAATGTTGAGTAAGAAGCTATCATACATTGAGAAGAAAATTATTTCAGGATTTTGATGAAATGTAAATCCATGTTGAACCGTCCAGCTTATATTAGTTGTTTATCAGCAAATAAGAACCCAATCTATTAAAATGCACATAAAACTTAAGCACTCATTTGCGTTCAAAGTGGGAAATAAACATTTATGATCTACCTGCTATTTTGAGGAATGCTTGGGCCCAAGACTCAGCACCTGGGAGCACACTTGCCAACCTGGCACTCTGGCTTCTGGCTGTCACTCAGGAGTTCCAAAGTGCTTTCTCCACCTGCCACGTCTTCACTCAGGTGCCATCACAGCATGGGATGGTCGTGAAGCTAAGCTGCAGCTGCCAACCTGGCACAGGCTTCCCAGCCACCCGGGCCAGCAGTAAAATCTCCTACCTCAACCAAACTCACAAAATAAATTTTGTGAAACTGTTTCTTATAAGCTGATTCCTGACGCTTTTTCAAAAATCATACTTTAAACATATACTACCTTTACTCTGAATCTAGTCTCTCAGTACAGAAAACCTTTCTAATTTGTGGATCAGGATACGATTCAAAGGCTAGCTGCCTCTTCTTCCCTGCTGACGTTCTTATTCAAAAGGGAGGATTTAAAGCTGTTAGGACCAATCACAGGCTCTCTCTTTAATGTAATCAGAAGACTTGAAAGCACACTGAAAAGCAGGGAACTTAATGGGAAATCAAAGGGCAGTGATTTGAAGCATTTTGATTTTCTTCAAAAAAAAAAAGTAATTTGTTAATTTTCTTAGTTACAGGAATCACTAGAATTGCCCCCACTCTCCATTTTCAGGAATGTGGAGTAATTTCTATAACTCTGATATTCCTCTTGGCCAGTTTATTCATCCCATCCATAAACAGGTCAGGAAAGAAGAGTTAATTTTTATTTGCAAAGCTTTCTAATTTTGGGGGTGAGAGTGGGGAGTATTCAAAGATGCTCCTTGAAACACGGTAAACTGGTAAAGAGCATGGTCAGGGCCATGGAGAAACCACAGCTGCTGGCTCAGCTTCCAACCCCCAGGAAATCCTGGAAAACACACAGAAGGGCGCACCCCAGGGCCAAGAGGTATGGAGATCCACAAGCAGAGAATCCCTGTTCAAGGAACTCAAATACTTTTAAAACAAATAGGGAAATCAGCTTATTTTGAAAGCTACACCATCCTATCCTTACACAAAGATGACAAAAAGCCCTGACAATCCAAACCATTAGATCTACTCCTCCTCTCCACAGGCCTTAAATGATGATGATGGCACAACTGTAGTGTACAGAGGTATTTAAACAATAGCAGCAATCACAATGGCCCTTATCTCAAGAGCTCACATAAGAATTCACTATGGGCTGCCTGACTTCAAAATTGAGACAGAGACAGACATTTGCGCTAAAGCAACTTTTCACGGCACTTAGGAAAAACTCAAACCTAGAGAATGGAAATATACTCTGATATACATAAAAGTGAAAATTTAGCAGCAGATAGCCCAAAACCAATTTTAAAAATGCAGTATCTGTACATTAAAACTCTTCCAAATAACTCTGTAGTTAAAGACAAATAAAAAACAAAATTAAGGTCATTTAGAAATGGATGACAATAAAATTATAACCTATGGGATGTGGCCAAACTGATACTCAAAGAAAAATCAATGGTGTAAATGTATTCAATAATAAAACAAGAAATTAAAAAAATGAAACATTTAAATCGGAAAGATTAAAATGAGCAAACAAACCAAAATTAAGGTGGACAAAGGAATAAAATTCAAAGTAGAAATAAACAAACTAGGAATTAAAAAAGAAACAAAGTAGAACTGGTTAATAAAATGGAGAGCTGGTTCTAAATGATGAGTGAATAAATGAATGAGTGAATAACCTAAATATGTGACCAAGAGGTCAGGAACTCTACAAATATGTAACGTTATAATGTAATGTTCAATGGGAGGGATTCTTTGCCAATAAATTCTTTATGCCAATAAATTAAGAATCCATAATCAAAGCTGACTTAAGAAAAGGTTGCAAGTGTGAATAACCATTTAAAAAATAAAAACTCTGTTAAAGATTTATACCCTCTATTCCACTCCTGACAAAGGATGCTCTACCTATAGGTTCTATGGGTATATTGCAGCAAAACCTCAAAGCATCCAGCAACTCCTATGTTACTTAGATTATTCTAGGGCACTGAAGAAAAGGGAAAGCATCTCAACTGGTTTATGAGGCTACCATAATTCTGATGACAAAACCCAACAAAGATAGCACCAAAGCTAACCAAATATATGTATAATCTTACTTATACTACACACAAAAGTTCTAACTATAAAAAAGGTAAATTATGTAGTATATTCAAATTATAATTACACACATTAACTGGGTAGATTTTATTCTATGATAATAGATTTTTCTAATATTGAACAACGTTGTTAAATCAATTCATTACATGTATTGATAAGAAGCTCTTGCACTGGATTGGGTGTGGAAGATGAGAGAGGGACATGAGAAACCAAGAACTTCTAGATTTTCGGTTTGAGCAGCTGAGAAGAAGGTAGTGGCACTTACTGAAGTGGGGGAGACATGGAAAGGAACAGACGTAGAAGGAGAAAAATTCTGTTTTAGATAATTTTTATTTCAGATACCAATAGCTATCCAAGTGAAGCTGTCCCAAGACAGCTGGGTAAAAAATGTCAGGATTGGAGACATAAATCTGGTACTTAGCATGTGGATGCTATTTAAAAATATAGTATTGGAAGGATGGAAGACCATAGAAAAAAGTAGACTCCAGGACCAAAATTTCAGTAAGCTAATGATAGAAAGACACTACCTAGATTTGCGAATACCATACTTTCATGTAGTATGTTTCTATACTTAAATCATTTTGTTAAACATGCTAAATTAGGACTTCAGCACAAACACAATTTAATAAAAACCTCATGATATCACAAGGTGGTTTTCCTGCTAGCCTCAAAACTTCAGTTTCAGTAGTACTGTCATTCTGGATATTTGTAAATTAGCTGAATCTTTTTTGGGGGGCAGCGGTTTTCAAACAGTGCTCTGAAAGAAGCCTAAGAGGCTGCATAAGGAGGGGACTGGGACCCTGATGCTAAAACTTCATCTGGATAAAGGTTTTTATTCCAGGGGGCAAAACTGATTCATTTACTTTTACTAATATTTTATAAATATGTAACAGTGGACAGTAGTGAAAAGAAGAGTAGGTCTCAAAGTTTATAGCACTGAGACAAGGACAGAATCATTAAGTGGATTGAAAGCAGTAAAATTTCAGCTTTTCTGAAATTTAAGCCTTAAACTTACTGACTGTATGTTCAATTAAAAAAGAAAAGAACACGAGTCAAATGCTGAAACTATATTTTTGATGATGTGCCTAAAAGACACTTAGGGATTTAATAATTTAAGGGAGTCCTCCCATAATACATAAGTCTGTTTTCAAGTTTCTGATATTTAACTTTCATAGATATTTGCAGGAATATGTGTACATAAGAGGGGACACCTGTGTCAGAAGACAACAGCCATCAGCATTTAAGAAGTGAAATACCAGAGAGGAAGCCCCATTAAAATCAGAAATAATCCAAAATGCCTACTATTAATCAACACTGTCCTCTGACTTCAACCAATGCAATAAGACAAGAAAAAAAGAAGTAGAATTGAAAGACTGAAAAAAAATTGATATTATTATTGGGTTACTATTACATATCCTGGAAATCAAAAGACTCAAATGAAAAAGTGTTGGAACTAAGTCCTACAATTTAACTAACAGCACATAAGAGTTCAGTAAGGTAGCTAGATGGTTATTTAAAAATGAATTACTTTCCTTTATGCCAGCTACTACCAGGTATAAAATATAATACCAAGTATAAAATATAATGAGGGGAAATCGCATTCATAGCAAGTAGTGATAGCTAACATCTCTCAAGGACTTATGCTTCAATATTCATCATCACTTACTCTCCACAACTATGATATTACATATTACCATGATAATAGGTACTATCATTACTATTTTACAGACAAAGAAACTGAAGCTTAGTGAAATTATAAGAAATTTGCCCCAGATCACATAGCCAGTAGGTGTCAGAACAGGAAGTCAAATTCAGTCTCTTAGACTCTACAGACTGAGCTTCTTAACAGTACTCTGTGTTCTTGTCTATCAAATTAACAAGACAAGCTATGCAGGCAAGTGCGGATGAGTGGGGGAAGTGGATATTCATGCACTGCTGATAAGAATATAAATTGGTGCAACTTTTCTAGAGGGCAGTTTGCATGATCATATCTAGGAATCTGTTGAAAATATATTCATTGATGTGTACAAAGATCTACATACATGGATATTTACACACTGTTGTTTGCAACAATAAAAACACAACGGGTCACACTCTAAATACTCAACAATATGAACTGGATTAAATTGCACTACTTGAGCATGTGGAATGCCATTCAGCCAATAAAAATAATCTTTTAAAAGGTTATTTAATGACACAGGCAAACATGATATACTGAATGAACAGCAAGAAACAAAACTACATATGCATACAAATTTTTTACAGGATGTGTTTATATTGGCTAAAAGATTTTAGCCAATGAAAACACTGATAACCAAAACTTTAAGTTATCTTTAGGTGAGAATTATAGATGATTTTCACTGTCACTTTAGATTTCTGTATTGTAAAAACATGATCAAATGAATATGATAAAATATTAAACTCAAAATTCGATTTTGAAAGATAAACTGAAGTAGTCAAAATAGTAGAAATGCAACTTAGAAAACACTGCCCCTATTTAAAACTAGTTTTTCCTAGGCATGATATTGCTAATTTTAACATACTTTACGCCCATGATTTTTACATTACTTAAGGCATTTTTTCTATCTTGGAAAACCAGAAATATATCTACTTTATCAAAATAGATAATTTATTACACATTTTAAGCATTGTAGGTCTGTACTAATCATTTAAAATTACAGCAAAATTCCAGAAAGTATCTAATACATAAGATCACCAACTCAGTGAGGCAAGCACAGAAAATGATAACTTAAAGATAAACCGGAAAATGTCTAAGTCAACAATGGGGAGGCAGCCTCAATTACACGGGGAACTGTCCCTCTAAGTGTACAAAATAATACAAATAAATTATAAAGTAAAAGCCAAGATTTGAAACAGACTAAGTAACAGAATAAGGATAAATTTAAGCCCACGTAATTTTGAATAGGAAATGAGTACAGATGACTAAGAACAAAGAAGAAAAACTAATTTTAGCTTCACCCTAAAAGACACGAGGCAACAGATTTGAAAGCCGTTTGAACAATCTGAAATATAAACTGACAAATCAAAAGCAGTGACAGTAAACCTGATTTTATAGAAATTTTTTATCTGGTAATCCCAATTACTCAGAACACAATCAGGAGCCAGTGAATAAGTAGACACAAAAACAAAACAAATAAATAAAACCTCTGTACAATCGAATCAATGGATACTGCTAAATCATTTCATAATACTACTGAGAGCCTTCTCTGTGCCCGGCACTTTCACACGCATTATCTTCGGTCAGTAAAAACAACTCTGCAAAGTACATAGTGTTGGATGGATGAGAAATCAAAGAGGAACTGAGAGTCTTGCCAAGGGTCCCAGCCAGCAAGGGGCAGAGCCGGGATTCAAATCCAGGTCTAGCTGACTTCAGAGACCCCATCTGCTCTGCATAAAGTGCAATCTTTCAGTTCTCCACCCCAGACTATCTGAGCCTCCTATACGCCTTTAACCCCACTGCCTAAATACTTTTATTTTAGACAGAACTCTAGCTGTTGTTCAGTTTCACAGTCCACAGCAGAGATCTGCTGCAAATTAGGGGGAAGGAGTGAGAATGTCAGCAAGGAACAGCTAACATCAAGAAGAAAAGACCAAAAGTCACTGATCGAAGTCATTGAGTCCTGCTGCCACCGCCATCTAAAGGTCAAAAAAAGAGCATAAGATTATTGTTATTTAGTTTAGGATAAATCAGAAATCTTGATAACCTTGGCCAAGTTACTTTTCATCTCTAGGCAGCAGTTCCATCACCTGGAAGATAGGCAAAACAACAGTGTAAACCTTACAGAATTGCTGTAAAACTAAATTAGACAATGTAAGTAAAGTGCTTAATACTGTGCCCGGCATACAGTTAGTACCCAATAAATGTCAGTTATTATATTCCATAATAAGTGAAATTATAGGCTACATAATATTTGAAGGTGGAAAAATATAATCAGGTGTACAAAGTCTTCCATTTAAAATAGTTAAAATTTTTGTTCTTGAAGACTTTACAGACTAAACTTTTAGAAAATTTACTTTTAAAATATCCTTCTCCTGCTAAGTGGTGTAGATAAGGTTAATTATCTTCTTATAAGGCAAATATGTAGGGCCCCTCAAGAAACCACATCATACACTCTAAGTTAATTTAAAAATGTGTGGGCACCAGGGCCGGCCTGGTGGTACAGTGGGTAAGTTTGCATGCTCCACTTTGGTGGCTGGGGTTCACAGGTTCAGATCCTGGGTGTAGACTTAGCACCACTCGTCAAGCCACACTGTGGTGGCATCCCACATAACATAGACGAAGATTGGCAACAGATGTTAGCTCAGAGCCAATCTTCCTCTCCAAAAAGAAGAAAGAAAGAAAGAAAGTATGGGTACCAATTGTGTTGTTTGCTCTGTGCTGATTATTGTGACCATCTCTTAACTATCTACTGGCTTTTGTCCATCCCAACCACACCAGCAGATTCATTTAAAGTACTATATGGCCTTTAATAATAAAAACACATCCATGAAGTGTCTACTATGTGCCAAATGCTGTACAAGACTCGAGATAAACCAATGTAGACCAGCGTCCTTGCCCTCAGGAAGCTTAAAGGCTATGAAGAAAAAAATCCTAGGCACGGTATAAGGTACTGTTACCAACATTTTGTATTATCAGCTAATCCTTATGACAAATCTACTGTAGGTAGTATTTTCTCTGCTTTGTAGATGAAGAGGAGACACACAGAAAGCAGAAAAGAAATAAAGAAGAAACAGTTAACTATCACCAAATATGCAGGTGTTATGGGGGAATACGCGCATTTTGAAAACACAGGAGAGTAAGGAAATTTGCCTGAAGCTGGGGGATTCAGAAATGCTTGTGTTTTTACTTAAAAATCCAAAGAAAAATTCTGTAAAGTATAACTACAGGAATAAGAAATCAGGAAGAGTATTCATCAACATATCTATGGAAGTTGTTTCTGCGTAAGGAGATTCCAGGTGGCGTAAATTTTCTCTTTGCTTTTTCTTAATCAACTTGTACTACTTTAATAATTTAAAATATGAGTAGATAAAAAAGTCAGAATTAAAATTAGAGTTTAACAGTCACCTAAAAAACTGTCGAAAAATCTGAAAGTTAGTAGTGCATTCAAACGTGGGATGAAACCAGCGCTCTCACTTTTTGCTAATGGGCAGACATATCAATACAACTTTCCTGGAAAGCTTGTTGCCATCAAAACCCTTAAAGTTTATTCTCTTTGATCATTACTTCTAGGAATCCATCCTAAGAACACAGATGCAGAAAGAAATTTTTTACTGGGATGTTCTATTAAAGCATTATTATATTAAAATATTGGCAAAAAATGTCTAACAAATAGGAAAATGATTAAATAAAATGACGTTCTTAGGAAGAGAATGTTTGAAATATTTTTAAAGTTATGAGAAAATCCTTAGTATATGTTAAATGGGGATGGGAAGGTGGGATACAAAGCTCTATAAACAGTATAATTCCAATTAGACAAGGAAGGGATATAGTATCTTTTTAGAACCAAACTCCCAAGAGAGAGAATTCCATTATATTGTTGAAACCTCACAACGACAGACAAATTTATTAACACGCATTAGGTTACAGAGACCTTAATATTTGGTTAAAACAAGGACTTAGCCTAAGTTGGAACCCGTTCTACCATTATTAACTGTGAGATCTCCAGCAAGTTATTTAACCACACCGTGGTTTGGTTTTCTCATCAGAAAAAAAAAAGAGTATTGAAATACTTCTTCACAGGAGTGCAGTAAGTACTAAACGCATGAATACATGGAGAGCACTCTGAACAAAGCTTGGCACAGTGAGCACTACCTACTGTTATCAGTCTTAAACTACAAAACGGCGTAAACCAAGTGAGATCTAGGCTGAGGCCTGAACAAGGAGGTGTGGGCCAGGCAACAGGTGAGGCAGGATAGGGGAAAATGTCCCAGGCAAGCAGGAGGACGTCGGGATTTTCTGCTTGTTCCCCATCCACCCTTAGAGAGTTGATACTTAAGGGCAGAACGCTTTGAATGTTCACACATCTGCTTATGGGTTTTGCTTTAGGCTAGTCCACTAGGCACAAGAAGTACTGTCAGTGTTGTGACGTAAAACCAAGTATCCTGTGCTTTATGGGTGATTACTCTCTATTTTAAGAAAGTAAGACAATCCTGTCAATGCAGACAAAAGTTAGAAATTCGTCATAATGTTAGTTCTCTCGGTCATAGGATTACACGTTTTTAAAATTCTTTATACCTCTCTATCTTCTGTAAGTTTTTCACCATAAGTACATTACATTTCTAGAGTCAGAGATAAGAGTTGTAAAAATCAATAAAAACCACTACTCATAAAAAAAGCTTTGAGATTTTTGCCAAAAAGCACTCCTTTTGGTGGACTACACTGCTGTTAAAACACCTGCCATGCCGGACTGAAATTGTCTTTGGATTTGCCTTCCTATGGACGGAAGCAACCTGCCGAAGGGACTTGGTCCTCGCCTTCAACCTATCTGGCCAGACAGGATTTGCGTGTTCTCTTGTCACTCGAGTACTTTGCAGAAAATCTTTCATTCCGGCTAACTGTCATGCATCTCTTAATTTTCAGACGATGTGTGTCGACATATGAACACACACACAATGACACACTTTGGAGAACAAACTGAAAACAGAATCACAGAGGCAGAACTGCCCAGTGGTTAAGGGCATGGGTTATAAAGTCAGACTGTCTGGGTTCAAACTCTCTTCTGCAACTTACTAGCTGTGTGACTTTGGGCAAGTTTTTTAAACTGTCTGTGTTTCAGTTTCCTTATCTACAAAACAAAGATAAAAACCATGCATTAGCATGGTGTCTGGCACACCCGAGTACAATATATAATAGGTATTATTATGTTAGCCATAAAAGCCAAAGCAAAGATAGAGAACTGATATTGCCACATCACAGATCTATAAGTTATCTTTACGTCATCAGATCCAAAATTTACTGTGTGCCAGCCAGTGTGTACTTTTCATACGCTATCTCATTTAACTAGTTCAATAATCCTATAAAGTTGGTTTTTTAAAAAAAAATCATACTGAATGACCAAGGTATTGGAGATATATTCTAGGATGAGACAGATTTTTTTAAAAATCACATTCTCAATTATTCATCATTTCCTTGAACTGTTACTAGTGAAACAGTAGCAATGATTATAAAATGTTTTTTGCTGAATCTTAAAAGTTTAGCTTTTTAAAGGCATGAGATTTTATATGCTGTAGGTCTAGGAGGCATATCAGCACTTAAAACACGAGATTTTTTAGAACATTTGGTAGATTTGAGATCAACCTTAGAATCTCAGTATTTTAGGTTTAAATTTGGAATCCTGATTTAATAAATTTTTGTTGTTCACAGACCTTCTTTCTTACTTAATATTTCTCTTTCCAATAAAAAACTATACTCTGAAACTGTCTTTGGCACCTTAACCCTTAACCACCCACTACTCTTTTTTTTTTTGGAGGAAGATTAGCCCTCAGCTAACTACTGCCAGTCCTCCTCTTTTTGCTGAGGAAGCCTGGCTCTGAGCTAACATCCGTGCCCATCTTCCTCTAGTTTATACGTGGGACGCCTACCACAGCATGGCTGCCAAGCAGCGCCACGTCCTCACCCGGGATCCAAACCAGCGAACCCCGGGCCGCCGAGAAGCTGAACGTGCGAACTTAACCGCTGCGCCACCGGGCCGGCCCCAACCACCCACTACTCTTATCTTCCGCTGCAAGATGCTCCAGACACACTGGGCCAACCACCCCACTCCTTGCTTTCCTGCCACCATCCCTTGACTCACAGTGTTCATTTGGAAATGACTCCCACCAAGTTCTACCTACTTGAATCCTACCTTTAAGCCCTGGCATGCAGCCCTCCCCAGTACTTGAATCTCTTACTTCTTCACTCCTGGTACTTAGCATATTCCATCTAGCATTATGCTCTATCTGTTCATAATCTCTCTCCTTTCAGAAGTCAAGGGCCTCACATAGCACCTAGATTGATACTAAATAATCATTTGCCAAGGGAACAGAACATTACTAGTCTCAAAAAACCAGTAACTACAGATTAGTTCACAATCCTAAATTCTAACACTAAAAGAATAAAAAAACTCCTACTTAATATCTCATGTTTGTTTCTTTAAAACTGCAATCAAATTAGCATGAAAGTAGAATTCTTCTGAATTTATGTACCAAAACAACGAAAAATAATAAAGAGTATAAAATGCTATAAAAGGGTATAAAAATGGTTATAAAAAGCTCTAAAATGATAGCAACACTTTTACATCTGTTATAGTAATTAAAATTAATGTAGAAACCATTGTGGTCTGCTAGAATGAAGACAAGGTAACCCAGTTGAGAATGAGAAAAATATTTTAAAAATACAATTTCCTTGGGGTCCAATTTGGCAGATGCAATCCATGAAAACATAGCTCCAAAGGAGCTATTAACATAACATAGGATATTTTTATTAGTCTGGTAATTAAAACAAAAATGTAGAAAAAGGAAATGACTAATAAAAACTCCTATCAGCATACAAACATTCCAAGTTTCTGTTTCCTATTCTTTAATATTTTCCATTATAATTAAAACAGTCTCATTAGACTTTCATTAATAATTGCAGGTTAAAAAACACTGGCTGCTTTTTTGTTGTTTTGTTTGAAAGTTCATTTTACTTTGCTTATAATGTTTAAGTACTTTTGTGATGACCAGATAACAGAGGTAGAATTGTGACTGACTTTGAAAGTAAAATCCATTCTTAAATTAAGTAAAAATGCTCAACCAAACATTTTGAGTTACAGATACACAAATAGTTACTAGACCATTCTGATATGTTGAAGTTACCTTCACGTAAAGATGTGAGATTTAGGAAACTTAAAATAAGAATGCCAAATTGGAAGAAAACAGGTGAATAGAGAGGCCAGTCTGAAATAGGCATTGACCTGGGGTTAGCACAATAAAATAATTTTACAAATATTTGGTGATGCTGTCTTTATATCCAAACATCAGATAAAACTAAAATTAAGAAATTGCTACTAAAATTAGTTGTATAGGTAAGTGATCAAATAAATGGAAGTCACACCCATTAAACCTTAAATAGTTTAAGACTTAAAGAAAATATAACACACTTCTTGTGGTTCTTGGAAAGTCTAAAAAATATGTTTGACGCATATCCACTGTTTTCCATCTATAATATGCATTGGAAAAACTAAATAGGGAAATAAATGAAGAACTCTCCCAAATTTCTAAATATACAGTACTTAGCCCCAAGTATATCTGCATCTATTCTAAGATGGTAAGAAAAAAAAAATCTGAATCAATAGGCGCCTCACGGGCCTGGGGATACTCCAACACAGTCTTGCGACCAATAGGAAAACTTTCCCTAAATCTGGATTAGTATTTCATCTCTTTATCACAAAACACAGAGCACAAACCCGGATTGTTCATGCTTACCCAAATGGCAAGAAATCCAGCTGGAGTAATCAGTACTTGGAAGCTAAGACTGTATTTTAAGGACTTAAAGGGGGGTGAAGGATGAGACAGTTTAGGGAAGAAAAGCGGGATTCATTTCTCCAAGTTATATTTTGACACCTCTTTGTAGGGAGTTCAAAATGCGAACCAGCCCAGCTGAAATGAACGCAGGGTGGAAATGGGAATTCGGCTGCAGACGGAGGGGTGAGGCGCGCAGGAGGGGCGAGGAGGCTGGGTGAGGGGTTTTCGTTAGGGCCGGCCTGGGGCTGGCGGCGGTTCGGATGGAGGGATGGATGAGAAACGCTAATGGCTGGGGCTGGATCCGAGATGTCGGAGGATGCCTCACCCCACGAGCGCGCGCGGGTCTGAGCCGCCGGCGCAGGGCTGTGGGGCCGTTTCCATCCGGGGCGCCCGAGCTCGCCTCCATGTTCGGCGGCAGTGCCCCGAGGCGGGCGGGAGTGGACCGGTGCCCTAGGCCGCGGGACCCGGGCGACCGGCCTCCTCTGCCCGAGATCCCGGCGGCCACGGCTCTGCCCGCGGCGAGGATGCGCTGGGCTTTCCGCTCGGCCTCACCCAAGTCCTGGAGCCGCAGGAGCTCAGTGACTCGACCTCCGGGTCCGAAGATCACCCGGCGCGGCCACCCCAGCCCCGGGCCCTCCGCCCGGCGCTCGGGCGCGGCCTCCTGGCTCGCGGCCCTGCCCTCGCCCGGCTCCCTCAGGGCCACTCTCGCCGCTGTCGGCCCCCCGCCCCTTCCCGAGGGACAAACCTGGGGGCCGCTACTCCGCATGGCCGAGCCCGCGAGGAAGCGGCTAGCCGGCGTCGGGGCCCGCAGCGCCAGCGGCCACCTCGGCCCTCCCCGCGCGGAGCCGCGCCCGCCCGCGCGCCCCCTCCCCGCGGCCGCGGCCCGCGCCCCCTCCCCCGTCTTGCACAACTCACTGCCCGCAGCGCGCGCAGCCGGAGCTCTTGCTCAACCTACTTGCAGCCTCTTCTCAGCAGCCATCACAACATGCCCTGGAAGCCGGGCAGCCCCGACCCTCCGGCGGGCGGCCGCCTGTCGCCTCCGCCCTGGGCCGCCGCGGCCGCCGCTAGGGCGCGGGACGAGCGGGAGGCTCCCCCATGTCGCCCGGCCGGACGGCCGGCCACACGCCGGGCCCCGGCTCAGGCGGCCCGGGCCCTGGGCCCCGCCCGCCGCCCGCGCCGCCGCTCCGCGGACGAGAGCGAACCTGGCTCGGCCGCCCGCCGCCTCGCTGCTCGGCCGCCCGCAGCCGCCGCCGCCGCCGCCGCCGCGTCCTCCTCCCTTTCCCTCTTCCCTTCTCCTCCTTCGCCTCCTCTGAAGCCGAGGTTGGCAAACCAGCACCTGCTGCTGGAGATCACCGAGAACTGAAACAGGAAACCCCGAGCCAAGGGGAAAACCCGGGAGGCGTGGAGAGGGGTGAGGGGAGCTGCTGGAACCTGTCGGGCTCGACCCGGCCGCTCGGGCTGCCCAGGTTCCCGCGCCTCCTCCCCTCGCGCCCATTCCCTCCTCGGGCCCAGCCCTGGGGTCCCGACCTCCCCCCGACCCCGCGCTGCCCCAGCCCTGCCCTGGAGGGCGCCTCTCCACTCGGCAACACCCCCTCCACCAGCAAGAACACGGATCATTCCCTGGGAGCTCAAGGAAATCGAGAGGCTGCCTTCATAGAGCAAGCTTCCCGTGGTTGTTTGCTTCTTATCAATATTTTGTAATGAGGAAAAACCATCCCCGGCGTTGGCGAGACCAAGAAGGGAACTTAAACAAATGAAGCTGTTGGGACTTCACCCAGGGAAAGGACTTCTTTCAGTAAGGAAACTTGCCTTGTTGGAAATGGCAACATGTCAAAATCGAGGTCAAACCCAGGATAAATCCAGATCTCTTTTGGGAGGCTGGGGGGAGACAGCCCTCTACACCGAGTTAGGCTCTTGAGCTGCAAGTATGAAAGGCACTGAAAGCAGAGAGCCTTTCTCCTTCTGTGAATTGTACAACGCCTAGCACAATCTAGGTCAACATTCAGAAATGTTGAAATAATCTTATTCACCTGTCTGTGGAATTGTCACCAGGCTCCTCATTCCTAGCCTCAGGCAGGATGCATGGATGCATCTGCTTTTGGAGTGAAAGGAAGGGGAACTTACCAGGATTGTGCTCCTACCATGTGCCACAGACTAGGTAGCCTGTGTTAAATGCATGATCTCGTTTAAGTGTCTCCACTGCCACATGAGCTAGCTATTATAATCCCCTTTACTCACCAGAAAATTGAGGTTAGAAAAATTTCCCAAAATTACACAGCTTGAAAATAGAGTCTAGGTCCGTCTGCATCCAAAGCACATATTTGTTTCACTGGACCAGAGTTCATGCCTTTGATCACACTTTTCACCTTAAATAAAATCATTTCTTGACTCTCTGAATTGTTTCAGTAGGGCATATATGGTTTAAGCCTGGATCTGTTGAATTTGCTTGGGCTACTTAATGATAGTGAAATCCATGATGCTTACTGGGCTCAAACTTTGTAGTTTCCAGTTTAAAAAACTCTGCCCTTGTGGCTCAGTTGACCAGCACAGATGTCCCCACCTCTTTGGACAGCATCTGTTGCTCTTTGGCTATTGATGGTGGCGTTCCAGCTGAGGGCGTCCTACTGCGTGGTGCCCATGGGCGTTCTGATGCTGCAAGATGAAAGGAGAGCATCTTCCTGAGCCTGCTTTCCACTTCAGTAAGCCAGTCTTGGGGTCTATTAAACAGACCGGTAGACTTCTTTTAGGATATATGAGAGCTCTCTGGTCCTTGTTTTTAGTACCACCTCTAAGATTCAGGAAGTCTGGCAACCTGCTCTCTGTGGCCAGGTCAGTTTTGATTGACAGGAAGGGAGGGATGTTTAGGGGATGCTTTCCTGTTCCCTGAGCCAAACGCTCAGAACTCTCTTGAGCAGTATTAGGGAGTCCCAGGGACTTAGAAAGAGGCTAACTGGCTGACAACAATAAGTGACAGCATCTGTGGCATAAATTTAGTGACATCAGGAAGTTCCCCTACTCCATAATGTACTGCCCACACAGTCTACCTTATTTCCCTCCATTGACTCAACTGAATTCCATTCAGTGTTGATTAAGCATGGTTATAGACCAAGGCACTGTATTAGGTCCTTTGGAGGTAAAAAACATGAATAATTATTATAATTGCTAACATTTAGTGAATGCTTACCATGTTCCAGGCACTATTCTAAGCACTTTGCATATGTTCTCTCACATAACACCTACAAAACCCCTGTGAGGGAATAACTATCACTATTTCCATTTCAGAGTTGAGAAAAATGAGACCAAAATTACAGTCAGTAAATAACAGCGCAAGGATTAAAATGTAGGCAGTGTGACTCTAGGATCAGGACCCATTATGTGAATAAGAAACAGTAACTGCCTTTAATTACCTCACTATGTAGTTGGAGAGAGAAAAACATATGAAAGTTAAAAGAAAACTAAGACAAGAGAATTTGTAAGTGTTAAATATGTGCCACGGGTAATAAACGCAGTGAAGGATCAGAGGACAGAGGAATCACTTTAGGTTGGAGGGGTTGGGAAGAATTACATAGTAGATGATTCTGGGTTTCAAAAAGGTGAAATTTAAGCTGAATAATGATGACAAATAGTATTTTGATAAGCAGAGAGGATAAGGAAGGGCACTTTAATGGAACGGCGTAAACAAAGATAAGAGTGCCAGGGAAATTTGCAAAATAGGGATAAAAAAAGCTGGATGGGAAAAAGTAGGACCAAATTGCACAGGGACTTGAAACAAGAGGGGGTGGGGGGAGAGTTTGAGCTCGGTGTAGCCCATATACAGTGGGGAATCTGTGAAGGGTGTTGAACAGCAAGTGACACGGGGGAACATCCTATTTTAGGAAAACCAATATTGTGATGGCTATTGGATGGTTTGGAGAGAGGAAAGATTGCAACAGAGAACCAAGTTTGAAGGACAGTGTGGGAGAACTGACATGATATAATGAAGTAAATCGTGAGAGGGGAAAGGAAGGTTAGTGAGACACTGTGACTGAAAAATCACCAAGGCTTTGTGAATGATTGACTATGCTTGACGGAGATGGACTCAAGAAAAGAGAGAACTCCGGAATGACTTAGTGAGTGTGAATGTGAAACCCATAGTATTGCTGACTGAAAAAAAGGGGAAGTATAGGGATAGAGGAACTACTTTTTTAAGCAAATGTGTAGAACAGTTTGGTTTCAGGCATACATTTGTGGTAATAGTGGGATGTGCATGTGGAAATATTTTATAGTATTATTTAGAAAAGGCAAATACCTGGGTAAATGTGGCCTTTATCTGCTATTGAGAGAGGAAGGATGAAAATTTTAAATGATCACTATAAAAACAATAACCAAATACGGTTGTCCATTTTAAGTAAACCAGGGTTGAAAGAAAATTTCTATCAAAAATAAAATGGTTGTAAGGCTCTGAGATAAATGAACATTAGGGAATTCCTCTTGACTTTACTCCAACTTATATTTGCTTAAAAGAAAAAGAGACTATATAGGAAAGAAATTTCATGGGTTCAGAGAATGGAAAACTGATGAAAGAAAACTTAGAGATCACTTAATCTGACCCCACTTTTCATTTTGCAAATGGTGAAACTGAGGATCAAATTTTGAGTGTCTGATATTAAAACTTCAAAATAGGCATTAGCTGAATATGGTACATTTGCTATTACTAATTGTGGATTGCCAGTTTGTATTTCAGTTATTAAAGCAGATCTGGACCTTGAATTGTGACTGAGTTGCATGTAATTAATGAATTCTAGTGGCTGTGACTACATAATAGGCAAAGCCTTGGGACAGCCTCACTAGTTAAAAGCAAATGCTTTGAAAAGAAGAGTGTGGGGGAGGTGGGGAAGGGAGAACATTTGAAAGGGCAGCAATTGTTTCTAAAATATAGCTCCCGGGTAGACTACCCCACACCTACATTCACAGTTGAACCTTAAAAGCAAGTGTTTCAGGTGCCCATTGCATTCTACCTGACTGCCTCAGCCTGGAACATCCAATTGCCCAGCCACCTTATCTGAGACCTCCAGGGGCTTCAAAAGTGATGGTCCATAAGACACTCTCAGGTTCAGAACTGGCACACACCCCTGGCAACTCTTTCTAGTTCTATCCAGGGCTTTCCTAGTGGTGTCCTTAGGAGTTTTCTCATTGAAAATGTGTAGACCCAGTGGCTACACTTGGGGATGCAAGAGAATTATTTCTCCTGCTTTCACGTCTCCTGCCTCCACTATTTCTACCAAAACACTTACCTTGGTTGAAACAATGTCAATAGTCCCGTGGAGGCACCTTCATCTCTAGCTCTTTAGCCAGCTTGCTTTCCTCTAGTTGAAGAGTTTCACACACATAGCCAGGTGACTGCTGTGATTTTTCACTCACAGTTTCTTTGACGTCTTTTCGAGACGTTCTGGTTAATTCCAGCAGCCTATGAAATGTAAAGTTTCTTAATATCATTACCCTAAATAACCATTTTCTAAGCACATGATCTATATAAGACAGACCCAGAGGGGTAAAACACATTCTCACCCAGTGCTTCAGTGACTGGTTAGAATTGCCTTTTAATACTAAGTTCTTAGGGAAAGGAAACCAGAGGACAAGAGATATGTGCTGTTGACCAATCCCAGGGCTTCTTTCATTTGATGAGTTACCACAAGATTCCATACCAGCAGCGTGACTCTTTTTTTCAGCCTTTGTGGGAGGCCACCAGAGAGTCAGAAGAGCAAGGTTTTCAATAGGCTTGTGTCTACCGTCATGTGCTTGGTTTTCTACCTGAACCAGACAGTGTGGCTGCCCTACTTTCACCACATTTGACCACATAGGAATTTTGAGAACAGTAAACGCTTAATATAGAATAAAACACGTTCCTGAGGTGGCACTTTGCCATCTTGATGAGGACCACACCTGCCACTACAGTTCATCCTGCCCAGAGTTTTAAAATTTTTGTTTCAACATGGAATTTCAAGTGTACCGAAAACATTCCCATCACCTCCACAAGCATCTGTTTTAAAAGGAAATTGGTACATAAAACTAAAATATACAAAATTGAGATAGCTGGAAGCAGAATTACAGAATTTTTAGGTTAGAGCACATCTTACGTTAAAAGGCAATATCGCAAGAATATTAATTGCAGCATTATTTGCAAAGACAAAAAATTAGAATCAACCTAAAAGTCCATTAATAGGAGACTACCTAAAGAAATTGAAGCATCTCCATACATTAGAATGCCATTCACCTATTAAAAAGAATGAAGTGGTTTTATGTGCATGGAATAAACTTCAAGATCCATTGTTTATTGAAAAAGTAAGGTGAAGATAGGTGTATACAGTAAGCTACCATTTGTGTGAAAGAAAAAGAATATCTCTGTATTCACTTATATATATATATATATATATATATATATATATATAATATCTCTGGAAGGACACACAAGAAACCAGTAACGGCGGTTGTCCTGGGTTGGGGAAATGGATGATAGGAAGAAAGGGTGGAACAGAGATTTGTATTTTCCTCTATACCCTTTTATAGCGTTTGAATTTTAAATTAGATACTTGAATTAGCTATTCAAAAAAACTATTTTTTTAAGTCTACATTTATTGATGACATATGCCACTGTCCATGCCTTTCTATCTGATTCTATGAATACGTAGATTTTCTTTTTTTTCCAACAGTACCCCAGCCACAAGGAAGAGGAAGTTGAGGGAGTCCTGTGAGTGGCACGTGTGGAGTCTGGGGCTTCCCAGTCAAGGGAAAGATTCCTCTGATCATGTGGAAGGGGAGATCCCACATTTGCTAAAGGGTTTCCAGCTGCCATTAGTGGGATTAGTCACTGTTTTTACAACTTAATTGTCAAAAGCTCTAAACTCAGATCCTATGAAGATTTCTGATGGGAACTGCTTTAACTAAGGGGAGCATTCAGGGAAGTTCTCAGCAGATACAGGAGAAGTTTCTATAAACTGCAGGCATCACAGAAGGTCAGCAGTAGGCACAGGGCAGATGGAAGATGTTTTTTTTTTCATAATACTTATCACCTAGAATTGTATTTACTTATTTATTTTATTCTGTCTCCCCACATCAGAATGTAAACTCCAGGAAAGCAGGAGCTCTGTGTGTCTTGCTCCCTGCAGTGTCCTCAGTTCTCTGGTGCCTGGAACTAGGTTGACTCCAGACGACTGGAACTGGGGACCTTAACACCCGATGACTCTCCAGTCTGTGGCTGCTTATTTAGACATTAATCTGTTAGAAGGCAGTAAAGACATGGCCATGGGAACCAGGATTCAGGACTCCAGACTCTGAAAGAGTGGGCAAAGCAGAATCTCAAAGGAACTAGGGAATTGGAAAAATACTTAAGCATGAAGGAAAAAGGCAAGGAACTAACTATTGATCTAACAGAACAGGGGAAGGGCGTGGCTTAAAAAAAAGAAAAGAAAAATAAACAACCAGCAAACAAGTTAAAACAAAACAATTCACCCGGACAAACAGCACACCAACAAAATAGAAGAGACAGCCCGATAATCAGGGCTGCAGTTTACAGGAAGCGCAGGATTATCAGCAGACCAGGTTTGCTGCTGAGTCATTTTACCTCTGGAGAGTTGAGTGGTTGGAGTGGGCAAGTCACTTTGACTTAAGGTCAAGGGTGGCTTCAGAGGCTAGGATAGGGGAGAGGCAAGTGAGCCTAGTTGATAAGGTCAGAAGGATACAGGGGAAACAGCCATTCTAGAATGTTCCAGGTACTCACTTCCAACCTTTGAGTGAAAGTCAACGGAAAATTCATACCGTCAGCTGTTTTTGTTTGAACGTGGAAATTCCAGGGGATATTCATCTAAAGAGCATCAGAAATGAGGAGTTCAGCAGGCAGGAAATCTTAAGCATATCTCCGTGGGTCCCACAAGTGAGTCCCTTGGGCCTAGGTGGGAGACGATTGACACTAAAGAGATAAATAGACTGGAGCTATCCAACGGTTTTAATAGTTTTGGTGGGTCACAGATCACACTCAGGGATTTCGTGGAGGTAAGCTCTGATCTTAGAGAAACTATTTGTCTTCTTATTCTATTCTCTGGCGTTATCTATTCTCTGGTCAGTCCAGAGCACATAGGTTTTAACTTATAGGCAGAGGTAGAGTCAGGCTATACCTGGAACACAGTAGAGCCATTCTTCTATTCTCATGCCTCATGGCCCTTCATTTTGGTGAAAACATTGACCTTATTTGAAACAATGTCAGTAGTCCCCTGCAATGTTTCTCCAGCTCTTCAGTCTTTATGTGACTGCCTCTAGTTCTTGAGTTTCATACACTGAACCATGGTTTATTGACAAGGGCTAGGCCTTCTGGGTCATTCTTACAAGCATCTATTTTGAAAAGTGAGCGTTATCTATCTTTGGGAGTCCCTACTTTTTAATGGAGATCTTGCTAGAGAAATCCGTAAATTTGTCATTTTATTTTGGATAACTACAAGAGGGAGTTAAATGTTCAGTAAGTTTTGGCAAGGGCAACTTGTTTACAAGAAGACACTGTCCTGAGGAAATGTATTATCACCACTTTCTGCAGTTTACTTTGCTAAAATATGTGTTTGCAAGACCATTTTAGAGTATTGATATGATTTGGTCTATACAATTACTTGCATTGTCTCGGTGGTCAATTATTTATGTACAAAAGCAGGGGCTGGCACTTTCCAAGACTCTTTTACAAATGTAGCCAACCAATAGTAAAATGGAGACTCAAATACTTCAGCTCTGTGGATCTTGAACAAGGGTTAATGGAGGTGGATTTCATTGGCTTTAATACCTAGCACATTTTAATATTCTAATGCATCATTTTAAAACATAACAAGAATACCCACCCATTGTAGAAAATTTTAAGGCACATAAAAACACAAGATTTCAAAAATATAAATCATCTCTCATCCCAGCACCCAGAGATAACCAACCACCTTTACAGCTTTTTCATTTTCTTCCATTCTATGTTTTTATTCCACTACCCTCTTGATTTAATTAACCCAAACAAGTGTTTGTTGAGTTCCAGCACTGAACTTGGAATCATAAAATAAGAGACATGGTCCATGTCTTAAATAATGCAAATATTTTCTTGGAAAGGTAAGACATACATTTGAGAAAAATCTAGAGAAAACTCTAAATTAAGTATAATCAAGTGCCAAATTTGCCTGAGATAGGTGCCCACTCAGTCAGCTGGGATCCCCAGCATATAGATCTCAAAATAATTCTCTGTCTACCTTAGGGATCCATTCATTCAACAAATGTGTATTGACACCTATTGTGTGCCTGGCACTGTTAGGACATACCACTACTTGCTAAGGCAGACTTTGAGAATTCTTAAGCTGAAGGCAGTTGCTGCTTCCTTCAGTCTATCCTGTACACTGCCAAACTCTGTCTTCTACCACTCTCCCCTGCTCATTCTCCACCAGCCACAATGGCCTTCTTGCTGTTCTTGCTGCTCCCTCTCTCTGGAACACTCTTCGCCAAATCTCTCACAAGACTTGCTCCCTAATGTCCTTCAGATTTCTGCTCAAATATCACCTTATTAGAAAAGCCATCCCTCAAGAGCCTATCCTAGAATATCGCCCATATCCTCCCTTCATATACATTCTGGTCACTATCCACCGCTTAACTCAATCTTTTTTTTTTTTTTTTCTTTGACATTTATAATCACCTTATAATTTACACATCTCCAGATAGGTTGCATATGTAAATGGATATTTGTTTATCTGAAGATGAGAGTGGAGGAAAGTTTATCTGAATGAGGTAAAAGGAGAATAAATGTGACGTCACCATTGATATATATCACAGGAAACCCAGACAGACTAGATATGTAGGTGAGGCGTTCTTCAGAAGTCCCCAAGGGGTACAACAATAAGACCAAGTAAGGAGAGAAGTCTTGGCTAGTCAGGTATTTGCTGCATGTCATAATTAGCCAGAAGCAGATGATCTAATCAAGTTGTGATTTATATCGCGGACTGTTTTCCTTTGGATTCTGTGGTACCACTTCTCTTCGGCTTCGCCCTTGCCTCGCCTGATCAGTCTCTGGGATTTTTCTTCTTCTGTCTACTCCCACAAAGAATTCCTCTCTGACTCATTATTTTCTGGTTCCTCACACATATCCTGGGTTTTCTCACCCACTCCTGTGGCATTAACTACTACCTGTATTCTCGTGTTTGCCCAATTGATCTCTGCAGCCCATAGTACTCGGTACTGAGTAGATGCGCAATAAAACCCCCGTAATTTATTCGAAATGAATAAATGGCCTTTTGGGGCCTCCTAGTGTATGTCAGCCATTGTTGTAGGTGCTGGAAATGTTTCCTGCTCCAATAGGGTTTATATTATATATCCAATAGACAATTAAACAAATATATGAAATCAACAAATGAACAAATGAATGCAATAATTTCACGTGATAACAAGTGCTCTGAAGAAATAAACCAGAGTGGAGTACCAGCAGGTCTAAGGCTGGCTTGTGAGTGGTGGTCAGGAAAGTCCTGATTTTAATTGCATTTGAGCTGAAAGGATACAAAGGAGCCAGTTATGCAAAGCATATTCCAGGTAGAGGAAATAGCAAGCAAAGGAACCTGGAGGCAGTATAAACTGGGCAGTTCAAGAAGAGAAGGAAGAGCGGGATAATGGAGCTTGATGAAGGGGAAGGAGTTTGGCGGGAGCAGAGGCTGGACACTTTAGATGGGTCCTCTGCTCTCCAGGTTACCCTGGACCGCATGTCTTCCCAGTATCTTTCCCCTGGCTAACCTCTCTTACTTACCTTACCTGCCTGGCTCTTGTAGGTATTTGAGTTTGTGACCTTTCCTTGATCTTGGTAAACTTCGCTGGCAGTTATCGAAAGGTTCCAGGCTTTTGTTTACTTCTGGGCCTCCACAAAGACTGTTCTCTCTGCCTGCAACACCTTTCCCCTAATCTTTTGTGAACAAAGATTCAGTTCAGCATTTCATTCCATTCTAGGAAAGTCTTCTTTGATCTGGGTTAGACGTTCCTCCTTATGCTCCCAGGCTCCCATGTGACAACCAAGGCACAGAAAAGTTGAGGAACTTCCCCCAAATCACAAGACAGAGGCAGGATTTGAACCCTGGCAGTCCAGCCCATGCTCTTAACCACTGGGTTCTAGTCCCCGCCTCATAAAGCTGTTGGAAGAATTACATGTGATGATGCACGGAAAGTGCTTAACACAAGCCCCAGCCTTTGGAAAATACTTAGTAAACATTCACTCTAATTACAGATACAATCTCTGCCCCGAGAAGCTTATGGTCAAATGAGGGAGCTGAAAGTCTAGTAAATACGTGAAGAAGTTGGAGAAAACAATTTGAATACCTGGAAGGATCTTTACTATAGTTTTAACTGCTTCTCTTATTTGCATCTCTTTCTGTAAGGTACTTGCCACTAAATAACAGTGATGGTGACACTCTTTGAAAAGGAAAATATTAAAAGGAGGAACAGGTCTTGTGGAAAATTGGTAAAATTCACTTTAGACTTGTTGAACTTGTCTTTTGAAGTGCTTCTTGAACACCTAATTAGAGCAGTAGTCTGGACAAATGTCTGCATAACTCACCCTGTTACTTAAACATCATCCTTGATTCTTCCCTTCCCTCACTTCCACATCTAATCCAGCAGCCAACACTTGTTGGTTCTACTTTCAAAATATATCTGTAATCTGCCCCCTTTTACCTCTGCCACCACCCTGATCCAAACCATCACCATCTTCCTGTGCCTAACTTTCTCATCTGTAAAATGGAGATACTAATAGTGTTTACCTTATGGGGTTGTTGTGATCCTTAAATAACATAATTTATGTACAGCACTCAGAATGCTGCCTAGAATGTAGAGGAAGGAGAGACCAAAAAGCAGAGAGAGGACCAAAATTGTGTGGGGGCAAGGAATCCATGGAATGAATGTTTCTAGAAGAAAGGTAATCAGTAGTTAAGAAGATTGGGAACTTCCAAACATGTGATGTCCTGTTCTATTAGGACGTATTTACATAAGAGTGGTAAAATAGAAAGTTGAACGAGGTTGTTCCATGCAATCAGGTAATTAGAATAGTGTATACTACAATTATCTACAGAAAGGTTGAGTCACCTAGGGTCTCTTGGGTAGAAGGAACAAGACTCAGCTAGAATCTAGTTGACTCAAGTCACCTCTGTTGAGTCAAAACTTTTTTTGTGTGTCAAAACTTTTTGTGTCAGGTCTCATAGGCTGCTGACCAGTCTGTGGACTGGCTTCCTAAGGGGTCAGCTGCCCACTCCTGTTCAACTAGTGGAGGCAGGAGAGGGGTGTGACAAAACCACCATGGCTGGTCAGGGCTGCCCTATCAGCAGGGGCTCCAGATGGAGCAATTTCCCTTAGTAGTGGCCGTGGGCTCTGGGTATGGCAGGCACTAAGATTGACACCTATGCTTGAGAGAAACAGTTATGTAGAGGAAAAGTATGAAATTTGAAGTCTAATGCCTGATTTTGAGTTTCAGCAATCCAGTTCCACTTTGAACCAACTCTGTGCTTTGAGCAAGTTAGTAAACTTCTCTAATGCCAGCTTCTCCTTTGTTAAGTGGATATGCTCATAATTTCATAGGTTTTTGCACTGGAAAGCTTTATGTAAACTGTAACCACCTTGAATCAACCAGGACTCAAATACCCTTTTTGTTTCATAGGAGAGTTTGTTTTAATTGACTTATTAAGTTAATTGCTGAAAGCTTTGTTAAGATACTGCTTAAAGTAGCACTGCTCTCTGGGAATAAGACAAAGATATAATTCCCAAAAAGATTTTCTCTTCTATCACAGGTATAGGAAGAAGAAATTCCTTAATGCTAATGAGAGATAATATGGCCAGCTCCAGCAAGGGCAGTCTACAAACGCAAAATTTACTGCCATAAATTTATCTCCTAAGAAGTAGGATGAAATGGTAGAAGAGCTAGTCAAGGCTCCTCTTCAGAGAAGCAGGACATCATACCAAGGAACTTTGACAAGAAAGTGGAAAGAGAATGAATAAAATGAGGGCAAGTCCAATGGAACAAGGTTGACCTAGGATTTCAAAGCTGTTCTCAGTGGATGGGTATTACTCCCAGCCAAGGAGCCCAAGTGGGCCAGTCAGGGTGGAGAAGGAACAGGCTGGAAGCCATAGTATGGTGTGAAGACTCTAGGATGACTAACTGGGAACTCTTAAATGCTGATGCACATCGTACGTCAATACACAGTTATTGCTGCCTAGAAAGTGCATTCTGGAATCCAAAGTGAGAATGCCCAAAACTGACAGCAAATGTTTTTGCCATGTCTGCCAACTGCCTTGTGGTGCTTATGTTTTATGTTTTCTTTCCTCTTAATCTAAAGGATTCTTTCCTCTTAATCTAAAAGAAATTGCCCCACTTCTCAAGTTACAATAGCCACAGTAACATGTCCAGTATTTTTTTTTAAAGTAAATACAATGAAATAGTCAGGATCCTGGTCTTAGGCAATAGGATTTATTAAAGAATATTGGTATCTGACATAATCTCTTAAGGGGCTTGAAAATCAGGCTTGGAGGTTATAGAGTTGGGTACCATATCCAACATCATAGCACAGAAATATCCCAGGAAGATATCAATGTCTCTGTTGATAGTTACAGACAGCACAGCTTGTCCTACCTCTAGCCCAATGCTGGCACTAAAAGTGGCTGCTAGAATCACTGTGCCCTGCTGCCTCTGAAAAATGAATGTAGATTCTGTCTCTGCTATTACTGTTACCAAAATGGACTCTATGAGGTTCCTTCCTCTTTGGTCACTAGCTCTTGGTTCAAAATCTGAGGTGAATCCATCAATCAGAGAAGTCTAGGTCATGTGACAGCACATTAGCTGCAAGGGAGGCTGGGTAGGCTAGTACCTGGTATGTTCAGCTTCTAGAGTGGGAGGTGGGCTCTCTGACATAAGGTTTCTCGTGCATAGCAAAAGGTTTAAATGCTGAGAAGCCAAAAACACTAAAAAATGTATAGTACAAGGTTTGTTTTCTAAGGATGCTTCATTTTGGTTAACAAACCCTTGATTTAGTTAATACAAGATATTTTAGCATACAACTCCCAGTCTTCTAGACATTTCCTTTTGGCTCCCAGATCTTATTGGCAGTGCCTGAGAAGTCCGTAAGAAAGTGAAGACAATACTGATTCATTAGGCCCTTTACCTGAGTAATTTTTTTTCCTGTGGGATATTATGTAAATAGTTTTTAGTTCAAAATTTTTAACATTTACTAGCATTAAAAATCAAGATGTGTTTTTTTTTGTTGCACAAACATAATTGTTAACGTGTGGAATAAATGATCACCCATAAAAATAATAAATAGGTTGAAAAAAAACTTACGTATTGTAAGATACTTTTGTGCTTAAGATGTGCCAAGATTAGGTAGCATTACATGGTGACAGAGATAATAAATATGGAAGGAGCAACACACTAAATACTTTATTTATTCTTAGATTTTTTTTTGAGATTTCTGCCCAGACCTTTGACAGTATATACATGCAGAAAGAAGCTTCAATCTCTGTCGCCGGTGGAATATTTTTGTGCCCCAACATCTAGACTGTAAATAACAAGCTCTCTTATCAGAGCTATCTAATAGTCATTTCACAATTGATTAGCAGTGCCAGTTGTGGCCCAGATGTACGCCACATGTGACAATGTCTAAGATCCATGGTCCCTGTACATCCTCCCCCAACTCCTATGTAGCTAATTTCGAAGTTAGGAAATTTGTAAGCCAGATGGGACTCAGACTATCCTCAAAAGCCTGGGAGATTTTTGTCCATATGTTTTTGGTTGTTCCATAGTGAGACCATATTTTCCCAAGTGATGTTAATGAAGGGATGAGTGGCCTTTCGTTGGGTGCTTACTCAGTCTTTGTCTTTCCTGTGAGTCATTATTGTTTTCTAGCTAGATGCTGCGGCCAGCCTCGCTTTCAATGTGTCATTTTCATTCATTTGGAAACTAAAGAGCTGTGCTTTGCACCATGTCCTTAATGTCAGCAAAGCCAGCTCTGTTGGATTAAAATGCAGAGATGTATTTGCAGCTAGTGCAAAGTGCTGCAGGCTGCCTCTCTGAGCCAAGCAGCCACACTGAGCACAGTGAAGGCTGTTCAGAAGCGCTTGAGAGCTGGCTGCCTGGGGCTAGAGACATGTCAAGGCCAACTATGGCAAGAAAGCTGCCTGTATTCTGTGATTGGGAGGTACAGCAGGTGGCATATATGGGAGGTGTGGGCTGGTAGAACACTGTAAAATGGTGACATGATATTTGTCCCTAAGTTCCCAATGACATGGGCACCTTATAAGGGGTAAATGAGTTAACACATATAAAGCACTTATAACAGTGCTTAGTTAAACATTTTACATATGTTATCTCATTTAATCTTTATAGCAACTCTATTCAGATGAGAAAACTAGGTCCAGAGATGTCAGCGAACTTACCCAAAGTCACACAACTAGTTAATGGTTTGGAGCCATAATTCGCAACCAGTTCTGCCCCACGTCCAGAACTCTTAGTCTTTACCAGTGAACTCAAATTCGACATCTGGAATTATGTTCTGTTGGTAATAAGAGGGGGAAAGTGCTATAGTTCACATAGAGAGGAAAAAGCGTGAATTAAAGAGAATTGCCCTACTGTGGTGCTCAGATAAAGGAACAGAGCCCTGCTAAACAGACTGGAAGTTCCAGAATGGAGTCCCTTGAGCTACAACCAGAAGCCATTTAACACTCTGATGAGGGGGACTCTATTGACTTTTATGTTCTTCAGTGTATTTCACTTCCCCCAGATTACTTCACTATATAAATAAACCCACAGGTGGGGGAAAACTGAGTGTGTGATAATTGAAGGAAGAAAAAAATAATTTAAAAAGTCAAGATATGCTAGCCCTTGGAGTAGTGATAGTAATCATGATGCTCCAATAGATGTCCACTAAATGTTTTATTAATGAAAGAACTTAGAGATTGTCTCAGAATATTTTGCATGTAGAGCACAGGTTACATGCAAAAAGAATTAAGGTCTTTCTGACCATAATAAAAATGATTTATGCATGTATAATTTTAACAGATGTTTTGAAAAAACCTGGATCTTTTCAAGAAGAGACATGCGGTTGCACAAAGCAGGAAGATTTATTGCAGTGAATTCCAGGAGGCCTAGGAGGCTCCAGATAATATGGCCCCAGGCATCGTATGTTTTTTACAATGTATTTGCATTCAACTGTATCAACTTCTGAGGTAGCTGAATATCCTTCAAGGAGTAGTAATGCGGCAAGAAAGAGTGTTGTGCAAGACCCTAAGGTACTGTCTCCAGAGTACCCTAGAGTCTGACATTAATAGTAAGAGCTGGGTGCCTCTGGACCAAGGGGGCCTCTGGGCAGCTGGTTGGTCAATTATTAACTTAGTGGGTGAAGAGTACATCTCTCAAAGACCCTGCTCTCCCAAGTTCAGCCAGATTTCATTTCTCTGACTCCAAAAATCGAATACTTGCCTCTCCTTATGTTTTCCCATGGCATTTTGTGTACTCTCCCACTGTGACTCCCACAGGACTTTATTGTGTAAGCTGGTTTACTTGTCTGACTCTTTTCTAGAAGCTTGAGACTGCACACGCTCAGTGAGAAATCTCTGCTGCGTAGCACATTGCTTGGCTCACAGTAGGCACTTGACAGATAATTGTTGAATGACTGCAGTTAAGCCATAAAAGAATAGGAAATTTTAGAGAGGAACTGAGAGGAAGATGATCTCTAATTGAAGTTAGTACAGTATGTTATTTAAAATTCCTTGCATTTGAATTGCCTTGAATTGCAGTGAATTATGACATACATATTTTATACCACTTTTAGGTTCAGTTAAAAACCCACTTATTGTGCATTTGCTGAATGCCGGGCCCTGTGATGAATAACACATGATTCTGGCTCTGGTGGAGCTGCTGGTGTAGTGGAGTAGAGTGAAACTGGAACAATTAACTACAACCCAGTGTGATATGTACAATGGTAAAAATGCTTACTGTGTGTCTGAACCTGTTCTAAGTACTTTCAAAATTCTTTATATTGTTTAATTCTAACAACCCTATGAGATAGACAGTGTTATTGTCCCCTTTTGCAAATCGGGAAACTGAGACCTAGAAAGGTTAAATAAATTGTCCAAGATCACATAGTTGGTAAATGATAGAGCCAAGAGATGAACTCAGATTAATTGGCATTCAGAGACTAAGCTAGAAGCCAATGCACTATACTACTCCAGCATGGAAGAGGGAAGGATTACCTTGGGAAAAGAGAAGAGGAGGAAGGGAGGAGGGAAGCCAGCAGGCAACAGGGAAGAGGTGTTCCTTATGCAGTCACCTGAATGATAAATAGGTATATGTCAGATGGACAAGTTGTCAAAGGAAGGGTAAGAGGGAACATTTCAAAGAACATTTCAAAGAACTGAAAGATATTCTCTTCAGGGAACTGGGGTAGTTTGATGCTGATTAAGCATAATATGCAAGGAAGAGAGGGAGTGGAAGAGGTAGATAAGAATCATATCATGGGAATTAGAACGTCCTCAAAAGTTGGTAGCCTCTGGTAGAATCTGCCCCGTTGTTAAATTGTGTCTTCCTCCAAAGCCATTATAAACTTGGGAGGGTGGGGCAGGATATGTTGTAAATGGGTAGAATGGAAATTTTCATTACTCTGCTGCCCAAATCCTTGATGGGCATGTGTCTGGCTATATCTGCAGAGACCTCTGACCAGAAAGGCCAATATAGGGGGCTGATAGAGTTGCAAAGAGCCTGGAATTTTGAGAGAGAAATTGTGGGTTTGTAAAAGAGCTAAAGATAACCTAGTGTGAGTTGATTCCTAGCTTAGATTGTAAGCTCCATGATTGTTTCTGTCTTATTCACAGTCTCCAATATTTGGTACATAGTGAGCTGTCTATACATCTTAAAACATTTTGTTGAATGAGTGAATAAAAGAATAAGACTGAGAATTTACCACTAGAAAAGACTTAGCCTAAAGAAAATGGAGGAAAAGCAGGAAGAGATGGAAGTAAACTCAAGAGATGGCAAGTAACAGCTGGAGTGGCTGCCATATTACCTGATAATGGCAAGACAGAACGCTGACTGTAAGCAGGGCTCAGAGGACCTAAAGAAGTGTGCTATTGGGCTGTAATTTTGACTTACCTTATTAGAAAGGAAGAAGCACACACAATTTCTCTCAGAGTAGCCAAGAGTTTCCAAGTACTGTTATATTTTCTTTTTTAAAGAAACGTTACACATGAAACTTTCTGTTAGAGATGGTTCTTAATGATCCCAATGATTTTTTAATAGGAAATTGAATAGCAAATTTAATATGACTATTTCTTGCAGGTTTCATTGATAAACTTCTCATTTGGCAGTTTGATTTGGTTCAACGCTATAGCATAGTACCTAGAAGAGCAGAGGGATTGAACATCACGAAAGGTAGTTTCTAAATAAAACTGCTGTCAGTGAGGTTCTTGATAGGAGCTGGGTCAGAGGTAGAAAATGCTGAGGTTATCTTCTCTTTTCAGGGCCTGATGAGTCAGTGGTCTCTGTGGCTGGTTGAAATCGATATATGCTGTGAAAATAAAAATGATAGAGGTCAGGTTGTCATTCTATTATTAATATATAAGCTCTTTCAGTACACTTGGATAATCATTTCTATCTCTAAGTGGAAATGGATCAGAGAATCATAAGTACAGCATCTACAAGACACAAGAGTGGGAGAGGAACTTGTTCTTCCTCCCCATCCAACTTTTCAGAATTAAGAAAAATAAAAAATTCAATAGAACCATCAAAAGCATACATAATCAGGAATGTAAGTTGTAAAACAGATCTTAGGGTTGTATTTATTCTGATGCCACAAAAAATTTTATTTTTAGGGCCAGCCCTGTGACCTAATGGTTAAGTTCAGTGCACTCTACTTGGGCAGCCCGGGTTCATGGTTTGGATCCTGGGCACAGATTTGGATCCTGAGTGTGGATGACTCATCAGCCATGCTGTGGCAGTGACTCACATACAAAATAGAGGAAGATTGGCACAGATGTTAGCTCAGGGCAAATCTTCCTCAGCAAAAAAATAAAATAAAATAAAATAAATTATTTTCCCCTTTATTAAGATAGAAAACAACAACAACAAAATTATGAACACCTTGGTATAACTCTACTAATAATGATAATTCTATAGTGTCATCTCTTCCTAGCTGATGTCCTGCCTGCCTGTCAGCATGATGTTCCCTCAAAGCATTACTCACACAACCTTATATAACTGAATGCAAATACTCCTTCTCTCCTAACTTGTACAATATTGGTTGGTTATAATTTCTTCCCTGGTACCTCATATATTCAAAAATAGTATCAAAGCAAAAGTTTCTGTTTTCTAATCCGGCAAAACTATCAGCTGCTATTTTTTAAAAATTTCTTTCTTTTCCTTCCTTTCTTTCCCATCACCACTTCTTCTATTTCAGAATTCCTGGAGAACGGGCAGGAATCACCAGGGGCCCAGAGAAACTCTCACAACCCTGGGTCCAGACTATAGAATACATGCTTCTCCTTCTCTTTCACCATACAAAAATTAGCGACATTACCCAACTCTGGTAGAGTTATGCAACCAAAGGTAACATAAAAAATTTCCCCTCAGTGTATTCTGAAACTACTCAACATTCATTAATTCATTTCTTTGCCTGTTCCTTCATGTATCAATTATTATGGGTCAGATGCTATACAAGGAACTAGAGATTCAAAGAATGAGAAAAGACAGTCCTCTCCCTTAGGAGTTTGTGGTTTAGTGGGAAGACAAACATTAAAAATAAATGATCACAGTGATATAAGATAAAGTTAGTAAATAGCACTGTAGGGTTGTTGAGAATGACACGGTGAGCGCTGCTCAGGGAAGTCAAGGCAAGTTTTCTGGAGAAGAAAGTATTTGTATTTAAAGACTAAGTTAGAGTTCACTTGGTAAACAATGCAGGAAAGAGCATTCTGGAAAGGGGGACTATCAGAGGTGTGAAATCATGGTTCATTGGGGCAAATGAAAGTATATCATAATGGTTGAGATGAAAGGTGGTTGTGGAGAAGTTGTGAGTGAGGAGGCTGGAAAGGGTGGTTGGAGTAACATCATGAAGGGCTTTGCCTGCCACGCTTGCCATGGGGCATTTGGATTTTATTTTGAAGGCCATAGGGAGCCATTGAAGAATTTCAAGCAGGAGCAAGACATAAGAATTTCATTTTAGAGAGAGGAATCTGGCTTCAGTTTAGAGAATAGATTAAGAGATAATCCTGGAAACTTTCCAATTTCCCTTGGCAGAGGCGCTAAAGGACTGATGTGGGAGGACTAGAAATATCTCTTACTCAAGTGCTAGGCGGAGAATGCTAGAAGGTGAATGTCAGGATTATGTCTGAGAGAGAGGCTGGGGTTGAGTTGGAGTAGAATGTCTGAAGGAACCATCAAAGCGGAGGTCAGAGACCCAGAAAAGACAAGAGCAAAGAGTATCAGATTGGAATCCATGGAACGGGAGGTGGCATGAGTAAATTCCAAGGACGGAAGCCAGCACCTGTAGTGGGACTGTTATGTGGTGGAACTTTTATATTTCCATGCATTCGTGTGGGCAGAACGGGTTTATTGAATGGCTCGTAGGCAAGACACAACAGACCAGAAGCCTGGAGACTTGTTAGAACTCGGTTGTAGTTGTCCAATCAAGAAACATTAGAGACCAAGTGGGTGGCAGAGTTGGTAAAGAGGAAGAGATGGATTTTAGAGCTTATCAGTTACTTTCCTGGGATATTTTCCAGGATAAATTAACAGCAAAATGTAGCTGGAGATAAAAAAATCAAATTAATTTATGGTAATTGATTATTTTATGTTAGACTTTGGAGTTTAATTTTGGAGACTATCAAAGACAATGCTTTTTGTTTTCACATAATTAATACTGAGCCCCTCTTTCTGGCAGTAGACTAAAGGGTCAATTGCTTATAAATCCATCCCCTGATTTATAGTAAAACTTTATTAATAGCATGTAGGAAGATACTTGTCTTCTTATTATATATGGGAAGGCACACCCTCTAGGTCATCTAAAGAAATTTCAAATTATGAATGTATATGTTAAAAAGAAGGGGGTCCAGAACACATGCTACTGGAGGTTCTCATCTGACTTGTCAGGAGAACACTTGTGCCTACCCTCGTTTTATGTGAATATAAATAACCAAAGCATATATTGAGCTCACACAGGATGGCCCGGAGCCACTTCCTGCCTCCAGAAGGAAAAGGCAATGACAAGGCAGTGAAAGTTGTAAGTGGTAGTAATGGAGGTGCCTGCTCTACTCTCTCCCTGCTGGAGTTGCTCCAGTAAACCATTATCCGGTTCCAAAATCCAGGTGTGAGGGCTTCTCCTTCCCTTCCCTTCCCCAGCTAGATATCCAGTGGCGTACACGGGTCCTGGAGTGAGGCGTGGGGCTGTCTGTGACCGAATGTCTTGGTGTGTGTGGACTCACAGCACCAGTGGGGCGGTGAACCATCTGCTGCAGAGTCTTGGCAGATGCTGGCTGAGATCTAACACTCCTCACTGCAGGGAGCAGCCTGCTGCAGCTTCAGAGGGCAAAGCATGGTGCCTAGCACAGTAGTTCTCCTTGTGTTTGGCTCAGATCGAACCAGGACCCTCTTGAGAATAAGGCTCAGGCATCCTATCCCCAGACACAATTGTTTTGTCTTGTGCCCTTCTCCTAGTCCCCACTGACCTTACGTCTTGGCCTTCTCACCCTCTTTTTCAGACAATGGGGCTCTCCCTTCTCTTCTAAAGGTGGCCACCCTAAGGACCTATGTTCCCCTTGGAAGGACAACTACCCTGAATCCCGAGATCCTCCTTTCAAGGCTGCTTAACATTAATCCCTGCAGTCCTGCCCTGGTCAAGGGTGGCTGCACTAAATCTCTACGTACCTCTTCCTAAGAGGTGTCTTCAAGGAGAACAAGAAAGGAAACGATGCAAATTTATTCTCAAGCATGCATTTAGTCCACAGTCTTCAATTTTTCTTTTCTGAGTTCTGTATGAGATGAGAGTGTAACATAGTCAGTGGTAGATCAGAAACTAAATGACAAAGGATAGTTACCCTAAACTTCAATTTAAGAGGTGTTTCGGAAAAATTTTAAGACCAGTGACCAGTTTCAGTCTGAGGGCGGCTTAGTGTATATGAAACTTGAAGGACTTGAAATATACAAAGTCACTTTAGATGTATAAAGCTGGAAGAAATTAATTAGACATTAACTTTGAACTGTGCTTCCAAATACCTTTTTTTGAAAGCTGTACAGTGGAAAACTCCCAATAAATGCATCTTTGTTATTAGTTATACAAACAATGCATAGGGCCGCCTATCTTGATTTATTACATTTATTTTATGAAATATTTTTTGAAAAATTTAAATACAGTTTATGCCTTGAATGGTCACATGTGTTAGTTTGACTCTTTCAGGTTGCAAAGAAAAGACAGATTCCAGTGACCAAGTTTATTGAAGGAGCCAGCAGCAGCAGCTCTGCGGGAGGGCTTGGCTCACTTGTTTGTCCACTCCTTGCCCCAGCCTCCCCAGTCTTCGGTATTTTTCACCTTTGACCGCCCCAATGAGAGCACTTGGGGCAAATGAGTGGGATGGTTGACCATGGTGCTTCCAGGCCAGCTCACATCCTTGTCTGTTCCCTTTTACCTTGCTAACCAAGCCAGGCTCATTCTCGCTACCTAACGGTCTTCACCAAACACCAGTAGCAAGGGTGAAGCGGTTAACAAACCATCACAGGAGGGAGGCAGTGCAGATGGAACAGGGATTTAGAAGCTCTCCTAGTTACAAAACGATTCCTATACAAATAGGAGCATCCTTCCCATTTCAGTTTAATAAACTCCTATTTTTAATCGTACAATGACGATAGGTTTGGGAACCACCTTTGCATTAAGGTAAGGGCTAAGAAGAGGGAGCCTTTTATCCTTTACAGCATTCATTGGCCTACTTTATTATTTATTTTTTTGTTGCTTTTCACAGTTATATAGCTTCATTTTTATGTAAATGTAAATTGGCCATTTTATAGACAATATAAATTATATAATATAAAATATATTTGTCAATACATATAAACATGTTTATCCATAAGTTAATAAAATATGAAAGACAATATACAAACAGACAATGGCCAGATCATATATAAAAATAGAACTCTGACTCATAACCCACAGCAACCTGCCCAGGAAACCAACTCCCTTATCTACAATAACGAGCCTCGGAAGTGAGCTTGCTATAAGTCAAACGTGCAGGAGACCAGATTGCTATGTCTAGTAACAAGCCAGGAAGCTAAACAATAACTTCTGTAATAATCACTCCAAAATGGCCAGAACTTGATTCATAACTAACAACTTCCCTGACTTTTGTTCCTGCTTCCAACTTAGGACCAACCTGAGAAAGTCAAATGTGTACCTCTAACCAATCACATAAGATGCCCCACTTCCTGTTAACCGGCCCATGGCTTCCCCATGCCAACAGTCTCCAATCAGGGTAGACCTGAAGCCTTCTGCTTCTTCCACTCTAACATTTCCCACTCCTCTGCCTGCTGTTGAGTCTCTGTCAAAACGCAGTGATGGTGGCTGACTCCCTTGTTATAGCAAGCTCTGAATCAATAGGCTTTGCTTTTCTCATTTGGTTGGTCTTTGTTTATTCCCACAGATATAACATATAAATAAATTTATATAGAATATAAGTAGCACATGCTCTTAAAGAATTCAAGCAACAAATAAGTACAAAAAGAAAATTCAAGTTCATCCAAAATTCTATTACCCTGAGATAAGTATCATTAATCTTTGTTCATTGTCTTCATGTCTTCTTTTTAGGAGGTATATAAAAATAAAAATACAAGTAAATCTCTATATATGTGTGTTTACATGAACAGCATCATATCATGTATTCTGTTTTTATCATGGACACTTATCATCCTACCCAGTCTAGGCCTTAGCATCCCGCTTCTGATCCTGACCATTCTAAGTGACCCAAGTTAATACCTGGTGAATGTCTTTTTGGATTTTTATCAACATTTATATAATTCTATGTAGATCTATTATATCTACCTCTTTATGTCTCCACCACTACAGATTTTCTTTGTATTTTTTTAAATAGGAACAAATTACATTATACAAATTTGTGTGTGTGTGTTTCTGGCTTCTCTCCTTCAACAGTACCTTATGGAGGTCCTTCCAGACCATCTGGGACTGCTCTAGTTATTCCTTTAGTGGCTGTGTGGCAGCCTATGGGCATATCACAATTTATTCAGGCATCCTCACTTTTATTAGTTTGATTTATTTATATTTGATTTATTATTATGATTTATTCAGTCCTCACTGATGGACTTCCACTTTGTTTTTACTTTGTGGCTCTTACATGCGTCTTTCTATATTGGCACTTGTATTTCCAAAGGGTAGTTCCTAGAAATGGGATTGATGAGTTGAAGAGTACATATAATTTTAATTTTTATAGATATTGCCAGACTGCATTCCAAAAAGTAGCACTTCAAATTTCACCTGCCGTATATTTCAGTAATTTTCCCTTCTATCTTCCCAAATGAAAGAGAATTGAGAAATAAGTAAAATTTATACTAGACTCGTTATCGGAGATTGTCATTCAGCAATATTTGGTGAAATTTATAGATTCGACAGGGGATTTTTCATTTAGGTTAAAATAACTCAGTAGAGAATTGGCCCAGCCACATGGAAAGAATCCTTTCAGTACAAACCGTCTTCAGGAAAGACGTTGGCAAGCCTGATGCCAATCCTGACTTTGCTGTCTTCAGAGATGATTATCACATCTACTGGAGGCCGGGCACTGGAAAAATCCGTGTGCGTCCTGGCAGGAGAACAAACACTCACACCCATCATGTTCATCTTATTGAACCAGAGTCAGCTGGGGATAAACGGGTGGTTAAGGTATGATCCTGGAAGGTGAGTGACAGTCCCTTTAACAAGGCTTTAAATTATGTAGACTCTCTCTTTTCTCTGTCATGTTCTTCTCTTAGAAAATTAAAAAGGCTTCAGTTCTTGGAAATGAGAGAATTTGTTTTCTAGAATCTGGATTAAGCAATGGCATACTATATTAAAATACACAAAGGCATCTTATCACACTCTAGGATTTCGCTCCTAGATTTCTCTTTGTCACTTGTAGGAATGATCCTGGGGACCTCCTGAGCTTGGAAGGAGACGCCCATGAGCCTCATGAAGCTCAAGGCTGGATGAATCTTTCATTGCTGGCTGAGAATGGGGATCAGAGCTGGCTAGACTTGGCTCATCAGTGCTCAGGTACACAAGGCAGAGCGTGACTGAGCACTTCATTGAGGGGAAGGCTGCAGGGACCAGTGGAAGCTCAGCAGGCACGCAAGAGTCCCTATGTCCCGAGCTGGCCGGCTGAGAAGAATTCGTGGGAACCATGGCAGTAGAGAAGATGGGAGTTACATATTGGTAAAAGAAGGCTCAGGCTCTAAGCCCAAAAAGAAGTTTTGCAAAAATAGGAAATACATTGATAGAACACTAATGGATGGATAGATAGTTCAGAGAGGGAGAGAGAGATTCTCGCTTAAACACATTCTTCAGGCAAAGTAAGTAGAAAAATTGGTGAAATTTCCCTTAGGTTGGCCGAGGCCCTGATAATTTATTCAGTTGTTTTTAGAAACTCAAGTCTAACCAAAATGGCATCCTGCTTTCTTTTAGGGAGCTGAGCAGAAGAGTGTAGGCATCTTGCCTTAGTCCCTCCTTTCGTGGAAGAATGACCCATATTTAGTCAAGGAGTGAGGCAGGTTACACATTCTTCTGGGGCTTTGGGTCTCCCAGCACTCCCAGGCTGCTTAATAAGATTCTAGTCTTCAAATGATCCAGATTCAAAGCAAAAGAGCAGCTGAATCTAGTATATATGTATTTTCATCTACTTACGAAAAAAACCAAACTAAAACAAAACAAAACCCACACCCCGTTCAGGATAATTCCTGACAGAGCTCATTTCTCCTTGAAACTTCAAATACAGGAGGTGGGACACCTACTCAAGAATAGAATGTTTTTATAACAAGTTTGAAAACAGATTAATTATGTTAGTTATTGCAAGCAGAAGGAGTTTATATTTTGAAGGTTTTGTTGGTCTTTCCTGTGGCTCGTTCTTAGGAGAGTTGTGAGAAGGTTGTGACTCTTCTCTGAAAGAAACCTGGTACCTTCCTCTCTCTCCTGTTGGGTAGTGATGCTCCACAGGGTGAGGGGCTGGGGTTCCCACCTACTGATTTGTAGAGACCGTGGATTCTAGAAGGACATTACAGAAGGACATTACAGAGCACAGTGTGACAAAAACATACCATTCCAAATGTGCAAGCATGTGCAGCTAGAATAGGAAATTTATTGTCCATGGAAGGGATTGTGGAAGTTGGATCTCCTTAATTGTCTGGGTTAAAGGGTTTAGCTGGGAGTTTGGGAATGTCAAAGGGAGGTGGGGAGTGGCTGTTAAAACTGGAAAAAATCGGACAGCCACTAGGCAATGCTAAGAGATCAGAAGCCATCCTGCAACTAGTTAAAGAAAACAAAAAAGACAAAACAAATAAAGATAGCTATTATAAAACCAGCGTTTCTCACTTGCTTAGTTCTGGACACGTGTTTTACACTTCAGTATTTAACTCCTAATGCAATGACCTAAATTTAAATGACTTCCGGTAATAAAGAGGTATATGCCTGATTCAAATCTCACTAGAATTTTGAGAATTGACTTATAGTTCTTACTGCTTCGTGGAAATGTGCCAAATCATGTCACTTCATTTGTACATGTTGTTGTACTCAGACGGCTTTACATATGCTGTATGTGTAAAAATATTTTCTGGTCTTTTTTTTTTTTCTGGAACCACATCTATAGCCCAAATTTTAGTATTATGTGTATTGTTTTATGAGTCTTTCAAGGGATTATTTAAGGATACATTCATGCAGGGATAATTCTTTTCTCTTTAAATTTGCAGTATCTGCTGCTCCATCTTTACTCTCGGTTGATGGTCTTACTTTCTATTTCATTGAAAAATTGAGGCAAACGTGAGAGAAATAACAAAGCCTCCACCACCACATTTATGCTCTTAGGTTAACCTATGCCCATAAACTGCCTTCCCCCTGTAACTATTGGTGAACCGTCTGTGTTTTTAGCTTCTACACTTGAGTACCAGAGTCATTCCCCTCTTGCCTACTCAAGGACATTTCTCCAACCATTATGACTTCTTTTCGTTGTAGCATAATTTTTTCTTCTTTCCATTAGAGCATACCCATCAGCATACAAAAGCCCCACAGCTACCACACAATTTTCCTGCCGTCCTTAGCTTAGCAGCCAAAGCAATCCTGTTAAAACCTGAGTCACATATGTTATTCCTTTGTTAGAAACCATCTGATGGGGGCTGGCCCCGTGGCCAAGTAGTTAAGTTTGCATGCTCCGCTTCAGCGGCCCATTTTGCCGGTGCGAATCCTGGGCGCGGACATGGCACCTTTCATCAAGCCACGCTGAGGCAGCATCCCACATGCCACAACTAGAAGGACCCACAACTAAGAATATATAGCTATGTACTGGGGGGCTTTGGGGAGAAAAAGGAAAAATAAGATCTTTAAAAAAAAAAAGAAATCATCTGATGGGTTCCTATCTCAATCAGAGGAAAGGGTGAAATTTTAAAAATGACCAAGGAGGCCCAACATAATTCCCTCTCCTACCTCCTCATCTCTCTTTTTCTCCTCATTGGTTCTGCTTCAGCCATACTGGGCTCCTTGCTGTTTCTTTGACGTGCCGAGAGGGTTCCCAACTCGGCGTCTTTGCATTTGTTTTCTTCTGCATGGAATACTCTTCCTTCAGACATCCTGCTCCCTTCCTTCCTACAGGACTTGGCTTCAATATCACTTTCTCAGTGAGGTCTACCTTGATGACCTTACTTAAAATTGCATTCCCTATCCATACTCCTTATCCACTTTCCCTGTTTCAGTGTCCTCCCCTTCTTCCCAGGATTTATCACCTTTCAATATGCTACACATAAGTTATTTCTTTATTTCATTATGTCCTGTTTTTCCTCCACTAGAATGTAAGTTTTATGGAGGCAGGAATGTACATCCAGTGTTCAGTGAAGGGCCTGCACACCGCAGCCCCTCATTCATGTTATTTGAATGAATGAAGGGCTAAACTCTGTAAGAGCAGGGACCTTGTTGGCTTGTCCATCACTCTACTCCCAATGACTAGGACACTGATAATTTTTCAATGACTATGTGTTGAATGAATGGATAAATGAATTAGAAACTAAAAACTAAGAAAAACTGTGCTGTACCATCTCATGGCACAGCCACTCAGCCACCCAACAACACCTCTGAGTTGGCTATCCAAGTTCTTTGGTTTTACCTGTATTTGGCTTTGAACTGATCCTAGATGGAAACATAATTTATGGTCTTCAGCCTCAGCTGATATCCCTCAAATGTTTCCAAAGAATGGAGGGAGCCTGGGGAGGGGGGAGGTCGTTGGCTAGGGAGGGCAGTGGGGAAAGGTTAGGATTACAACCGCAAGGCCAGCAATTCTGTCCTGATTTTTATCTATTGGGTTGAGTTTATTTACTCATTCAAGAAATATTCATAACATTTCAGCTATATACTGGACACTAGAGATACAGTTCATTCATTCATCCTTTCACTCCACAATGCTGAGTGTTGCCTCCTGTTCCTGCAGCTCCAAGTTGTCTTTGCAAAGTGATGAGTGTCTGGATGCAGGGAGTGGAGCCTTGGCATCAGAAAATAGTGAGGAAACTAATTACGACCCCTTCTGGAGGTAGGGTGCAACTGGGAGGGGCTCATTCAACCCAAGATTGGGGTCCACTGGGAGTCCCACAGGAAACTTTGAGTCCAAAGGAGCAAGCAAAGCCCCAAATTGTCTGTCCTGTGTTTTAAGCTTTCTTTAAATGGGGGATGTTACTTGACTCTCCTTAGATGATAAAAGAATTAGAGCTCAGATTCATCTGGCAGGAGTTTTTATTCCTAATCCTTGGTTGCCAGTATCTTCTCTGACCTAAAAAACTGGAGGATTGTTTGATATCATTCTCCTGCTTTAGGAATCTTTGTCTTTAGCATTTATTTTGTTTCTGATGATGAGATTTATGTTTACAGCCAGAAATAGATGGTGAAAAGAATCTCCTCTTACACGTCCAGTAGCTAATATCCAACAGAGTGCTTTGTACATAGATATCCAGTAGCTATTTATTTTGCTCATTGAATGTTTTTGCCTACCAGGAAGAAAGTCTGTCCTTTCCTTCTTGCAGGCACTATCTCTTTTCGTTTGCGGGGGTTAGGAGGGGGTGAGGAACATTGGCCCTGAGCCAGCATCTGTGCCCATATTCCTCTATTTTGTATATGGGATGCCAGCCACAGCATGGCTTGATGAACAGTGCTAGGTCTGTGCCTGGGATCTGAACCTGTGAACCCCAGGCCGCCAAAGTGGAGCATGCGAACTTAACTGCTATGACACTGGGCCGGCCCCTCTCTATCTTTTTCTTTCTCTTTTTTTTTAAAAGATTTTATTTTTCCTTTTTCTCCCCAAAGTCCCCTGGTACATAGTTGTATATTTTTAGTTGTGGGTCCTTTTAGTTGTGGCATGTGAGACGCCACCTCAGCCTGGCTTGATGATCAGTGACCATGTCTGCGCCCAGGATCTGAACTAGCAAAACCCTGGGCTGCTGAAGCGGAGCGAGCGAACTTAACCACTCGGCCACAGGGCTGGCCCCTCTCTATCTTTTTCTTAATTCAATTTTCCTCTGTTTACTGGAAGCTTATACAAAAAAGTTGGCAAAAGTTGACCACATAGTAGGATATAGATTCTCTGTCTTTACTGGTGTGAATAGGAAGTGAGGGTTGGCGATAGAGGTTATTCTTTTCAAAAGCCTGATTGTGAAAGGAAGACAAGAGGGTGGAAGACAGAGAAGGACATTGAGTTAAGGGAGTATTAGATAGGATGGGAATAAATTCACTATGTATACATGGCCTGAGGGGAGTCAGTTGAGACATTGAGATTCAGAATGCATAGAAGAGAAAGGAAATAATTACATAATGCACAAAGGAATGAATTAGTGTGCTGAGGGGGTGGAGGGTGTTGGCACAGGAAAGCATTGCTGAACTACTGGTGGAGGCCCTCACATGCTCGGGAGCGTGGATAACACTATCACGTTCCAGGGCCTGGAATTGGACACTGTCTTTGTAGAGGCCTTCCTCCGTGCCCAGCACAGGGAGGCACTTAGGGGCCGCAGTACTGTTATGATTATTGAATCAACGGATCACTTTGGGGGGAAATATGGATTAAAAAAATTCTATTCTAAAATAATTTCAGACTTAAAAAAGTTGCAAAACAGTGCAAAAATTCCTGTTTACCCTTCACCCCTATTTACCGGATGTTAACATCAGACCACACTTACTTTATTATTTATTTTATGGTTTTCTCTCTCTGTGTGTGCATATATTTTTTTTCTGATAATGTTTTAGAGTAAGTTGAGATACAATGACCCATTCCCTCTAAATACTTCAGTGTGTATTTCCTAAAAACAGGAACATGCTCTTATTTCACTACAGAGCGATTCTTAAAATCAGGAAATTAACATCAATCTAACACTGCTATCTAACCTACAGACCTTATTCAAATTTACTTCAGTAAAATTTTAAAAAGTGAGTTATTATACCTGTCATCTTTGAGTAGACTAGAAGAGATTCTTTTTTTTAACTAAGATTAAATATTCTTGGTACATGAGTGCAAAAATCATAAGAAAAGCATGATTTAATAAAAAAATAAAAGTTTTTAACAACTGTATATTCAGTTAAGAAAAAAGAGAATTGATTTACAATTGTTTGCAGTGGTTACAGGAAAAGGCTTAGTCTATTCAAATAAGATTGCTAATGGGGTTTTCAGTAATGGCAAAAAAAAGGTGCCTAGGTCATTGTTTTTACGGTAATTTGCCGTGAAACTCAGGATTATTTTAGAAAATTACTAATGGAGGTGTTGAAATAGTGACTATCACATTTCTCAGCGCTTCTTGTAAACTGTGGAATCTTTCTTTCTAACATGCAAAAACGTCCAGATGGGTCCAAAGAGGAATGCATTGCTCTGAGGCCACTGTCACACTCAACAGCCAGGGTCTCAGGGTCAGGGAGAAGACAGGAGAACCTCTTTCTCCAAAGCTGAGAAGGTCATAAAACTCCTGGACAAAGAGCAGAAAAGAGCACACGGGGCATGGGCAGCCATTTTAAGTGAAATGACTGAGTGCTGCTCCTCTGCACAGGAATCCTCAGAGAGTCCTGGCGGATGCGGGTCGCTTACCTCAGTCCCAAGAGAATGTATATATTTTCTGTTTTTCTCTTCTTTTCTTATCCATTTATTTAAATCACAAAGGCAATACACAAAAAAGTCTTACTCTATTAAACTGAATCTTACGAAGTTTCCATTTTTGTAGCTCAAAGTGATCAAGTAGCAGCAATTTCAAATAGTTCGATCTAATTAAAGAGATGTAACCTAATAAAAGCTTCAAACAATAGAAAATATACAGAACAAAATGTTCGACGCTGTCTGTCCTCACCTACTCCCACTACCCTTCCCAGAAGTAACCTCTATTAAATTTTTCAATTGTATCCTGCCAGACTTTTTTACAACATTTACACAACATATACATATATATTTAAAATGGGTAAGTGGGCCCATTCCATATGCATTGCTTTGCAAATTGCACCATACATGTGAGATTTTGGCATGTCAGAAAATTTGGTGTGCCTCGTTCTGGGTAGTTGCATAAGTACTCCATGTAATTGTTTCATGATTTATTTAACCATTTGCTTATTAATTCCTTTATTAATACATAACTCTATTTTTAAATGTTTTGGACAGTACTAAATGAAGATCCTAATGCATATTTATTTGTACGCATAGACAAAATTTCTGTAAAATAAATTCCCAGACATAGAATAGCTGAACTGGAAATACATGCATTTAAAATTGTATTAAGTACTGCCAAATGCCCTTCCAGAAAGAGTTTACCAGTTTATCTACTAACAGCGTCTATTTTCCTGCATCCTTGCTTATACTAGATATTATAAATCTTTCAAATTCTAATTAATCTGATGATAGAAATATATCATGTTAATATGTATTTCTTTGATTACTGGTGAAGTCAGACAACTTTTCATAAGATTTTTATTGGCCGTTTATATTTTTTCTGCCAACTTTATTTTTATAACTTTTGATTTGTGTGTAGCTTGAATATGAATTCTCTATTTATTTTATATTCTATTGTTTTCTACCAGTATTGTCTTTTAAGTTTATTTATGGTAAATTTCATCATTAAAAAGTTTTTACTTTTATTTAATTAAATCAATTGATCTTTCTCATTTTGAATTCCGGAGTTTTATAATTTAAGAAGGCCTTTTCAATTTTAAGATCACAAAACTGATTTTTTGGGTTTTATTCTAATATTTAAACTCATTTTTCAACTTTAGCACTCTATTACATTTGCTATTATTTTTTGCGTATAATTTGAAGTGAAGGTCTGGTTTTATTTTACTTTTTCCAGATAGATATTTGTTCTAATACTGTTTGTTCAATGAGCATATCCTTTCCTAACTGATTATAATGCCGCCTTTATAGAATATACTGAATCCTATTGATATATATGTCTGTTTCTGGACTTTTTAACTTAAGTGTTCATTTCCACAAGTTTTGACAATTGCATTGGCCCATTTAACTACTGCCCAAAATGAGATATAGAATATTACCATGACCTCAGAAAATCCCCTCACATCCCCTTCCAGTCCATTCCTCTCCTTCCCAGAGGCAACTGCTTTCTGATTTTGATTCCCATTGAGTAGCTTTGCCTGTTCTCGGGCTTTACTTAAACGGAAACACAGTATGTATTCTGCTGTGTCTCGCTTCTTTTGTTCAACGTAATATCTGTGAGATTCATACCTGTTGTTGCTTGTGTCAGTAGTTGCTACAATTTATTTCTGAGTAATATTCCATTGTATAAAGAAACTACAATTTGTTTGCCCATTCTCTTATTGATAGACATTTGGGATTGTTTCCAGTATTTGGCTATTATAAAAAAGGTTTCCATAAGTATTCCTCTAAAAGTTCTTTTGTTGTTGTTGAACATATGTTTCACTTCTCTTTGGTAAGTACCTAGGAGTGGAATTACTGGTTCATAGGTAAATATCTGTTTACCTTTGTAAGTAACTGCCAAAGAGTTCTCCAAAGTACCATTTTACACATCCACCAACAATGTAGGGGAGTTCTGGTTGTTCCTCATCCTCATCAATATTTGATGTAGCCAGTCTTTGATTAAGCCATTCTTGTGTGGATGAAATGCTGTCTCATTGTGGTTTTAAGTAGCATTTCTCTGATGACACTAGACACTTTTGCATGGGCTTATTGGCCATTCACGTATCTTCTTTCATTAAGTGACTTTAAACCTTTTGCCCCTTTTTTAATTGGTTGTCTTTTTATTGTTGATTTTTAGGGGATATTTTTATATTTTGGCTACAAATATATTATGTAATATATTGATGTTGTGAATATATTTTTTCCCTCATCTGTGGCTTACTTATTTTTTTAGTGGTGTCTTTTGAAAAGTAGAAAGATGAAATCCAATTTATTAATATTTTCTTAACACTTTTTCTGTCCCCTTCACGTAATGTTGGCTTATTCCTAAGGTCACAAAGATATTTTCCTATGTTTTCTTCAAGAAGCTTTATAGTTTTGGTTTTTATAGGTAGGTGTATGATTCATCTCCAATTAATCTTTGTGTATGGAGTGAGATGAGATCAAGATTCACTTTTTCACCATAACAATATACTACTATTCCAGAAGCATTTGTTTAAAAAGCTTCTTTAACTTATCAAATTGACCTGGTGCCTTGGTAAAAAATCAGTTGAGCACATATGTCTATGTTACATATGTTGTGCAACCATCACCACCATTCATCTCCAGAACTTTTTCGTCATACCAAACAGAATCTCTGGACCCATTAAACACTAACTCCTCATTCTACTCCCTACCCAGCCCCTGGCAACCGTCTTTCTACTTTCTTTCTTTATGAATTTGACTACTCTAGTTACTTCATATAAGTGGAATCATACAGTATTTGTCCAACTCTAACAGATATGCTTATATATGTGCAACATACAATATTTGTCAAGTCTCTATTCTGTTCCACTGATTTAATTGCCTATCCTTATACCCATGCTACACTGTCTTGACTTATTGTAGCTTTATAGTCGTTAAATCAGGAAGTAATTTCTCAAGATTGTTTTGACTATTTTACTTCCTTTGCATTTCAATATAAATTTTAGAATGATTTTGTCAATTTCTAAAAAATCCTGGCTGGAATTTGCATAGAGATGGTATTAAATCTATAAATTAAGTTGGAAATAATGGACATCTTAGTAATATTTTCTTTGAATCTATAAACATTTATTTAGAATTCCGTTAATTTTCCTTAGCAGTGTTTTGCAATTTTCAGTTAAAGATTTTCCTTATTTGTTGTTAGATGTATTTCTAGAGATTTGATGCTATTTTAAGTGGTATTTTACAAAGGTTGTATTTTCGAATTGTTGGCCTGTGGCAGATAGGACAACATTGACTTTCTATATGGTCCAATCCTGCTAAGTTTACTTATTAATTCTAGGTTTTTTTTTTTTTTTTTTTTTTTTAGATTCAGTGGGGTTTTCTGTGTACATAACCATGCTGTCTGTAAAAAACAACAGCTCCGCTCTTCCTTCCCAATACTAACGCCTTTTATCTTTTTTTCTTGCTTTATTATGTGGTCTAGGACTTTGCCTCCTTGTACTTTTGATAACTTTGTTTTATATATTTTAATTTGCGTTTGGGAATAATAAAAATTTATGACCGGTGAGTTTTTCATTGTGTCTTCAAGTTGGAGTATACCTCTTTAAAATTGTGGTTAAATACACATAACATAAAATCTACCATGTTAATCATTTTTAAGGGTCCTGTTGTGTGGCATTAAGTGCACTCACACTGTTGTACAATCATCACTGCCATCCATCTCCAGAACTTTTTTATCATCCCAAACAGAATCTCTGGACCCTTTAAACACTAACTCCTCATCCTGCACCTTACTCAGCCCCTGGCAACCGTCATTCTACTTTCTGTCTCTATGGATTTGACTACTCTAGGTGCCTATATAAGTGGAATCAGACAGTATTTGCCCTTTTGTGATCAGCTTATTGCACACAGCATAAATATCCTCAAGCTTCATCCACTTTGTATCATGCCAGAATTTCATTCCTTTTTAAGACTGAATAATACTCGACTGAATGTATATGCCACATTTTGTTTATCCATTCATTTGTCAATGGACACTCGGGTTGCTTCCACCTTTTACCTATTGTAAATAATACTGCTGTGAACAAGGGTGTAAAATATCTCTTAAAATTTCTGTTTTCAATTCTTTTGGGCATACCCTCTGATGTGAAATTACTGGATCATACGGTAACTCTATGTTTAACTTTTTGAGGAACCATCATACTGTTTTCCATTGCAGCTACACCATTTTATATTCACACCAGCAATCCAGCAATGCACAGGTTCCAATATCTCAAAATCCTTGCCAAAACTTGTGATTTTCTGTATGTGTGTGTGTGTTTTAAATACTAGCCATCCTAATTGGTATAAAGTGGTATCTCACTGTGGCTTCGATTTCCACTTCCCTAATGATTAGTATTGTTGAACATCTTCTCATGTGTTTATTGTCATTTGTACAACTTTTTATGAGAAATGTCTATTCAAGTCCTTTGACCATTTTTTAATCAAGTTGTTTGTTTTTGAGTTGTAGGAGTTCTTTATATATTCTAGATATTAATTCTTTTTCAGATATGATTTGCAAATATGTCATGAAGATTTCTCCTTTGTTTTCTTCCAAGAGTTTCATAGTTTGGATTTCACCTTTTACCAGTATGAAATGTCTCCTTATTCTGTTCAGTGCATTTTGCCTTGGATTCTAATTTGTCTTCTTCTTTGCCAGTGCAGAAAGACTGAGTGGGCAAAACATGGTGTGGAAATTGTGACAGCTGAAAACGAGCATGAGGTAGGCAGGCAGGTGATGGACAAACTCTGGCCTGAGTGGAGATGCTGAGAGAGTAAAGGGACAGAGGACAGGCTGAAGTCAGGAGTAATTATCAAGATTTCTTTTTGAAAGTGAATGTGATGTTATCATCTCCCTCAAAGGCTCTGAAATTCTGCATTTTAACTAATGGCTTGGGACTTCCTGTGAATTATGCCGTAGGTTGAACTGTTTGGGGAGCAAAGTCTTTGTTGGTTAAGGTCATGACTTTGTCGTCTATAGCTCAAGGGTCTGTTGAGTTTAACTCGGAGTTAAACTCTTTGCTACACTGTTAGGGCACATGAGGCTCCACACACACCATGACTTACGAACAGAATGATGACGTTATTGACAGTGATGCAGAAATGGGGAAGCAGAATAGGTTTAAGGATGTTTAAGATGTTTAAATTTTCAATAAATATCCAAGGCAAGATGTCCTCTTAGGCAAGAGATTAAGTAGGTTAAGAGGAGTACAACCTCCAAGAGCAAAACTTAATAAGAAAAGAAGCATTGAGTATAAGCTGAGCATTTCAATCACTTTACAAATTAATAAACACATTCCTTCTTTAAATCTTTGAATTAATTTCAAGTATGTCTACTATGTTTTCTTAACAAATATTGATTACATGTCTACTATATTCTACTATGTCTCCTGTTGTCTACTGTGTGAAAATGTGTAAAAATATTCCCTTACTTCTTCTCTGTTTCTGACTTCAGATTCCCAATCATAAGATGAGATTGACATTTGTGTCCTAGAATTACATAGCTTTTGGTAGGGTCCATAAGACATGAGCTGGGTTAGAATCCAAGACAGGGAGCCATTTGGGACCAGAAGGTAAAATCCAGGACAGTTCAGGCCAATACAAGACATTGGTTATCTTATTTTAAACAAATGACATTTTAAAAAGATGGAGGATTTAATTTTGAAGAAAGTGCTATATTCAGCATAACTAATTTCCCTCTCTTTTTCTCTGGATATCTTTAGGAGATAAGTATTCTTGGTAGAATATTGTTTAGTTTATCAGAACTAAAATTTTTACTTGGTAAATAAAAGAGAATACTTCTCTTTTATAATATTCTTCTTCTTTTTTTTTCCTTAGGAAGATTAACCCTGAGCTAACATCTGCTGCCAATCTTCCTCTTTTTGCTGAAGAAGACTGGCCCTGAACTAACATCTGTGCCCATCTTCCTATACTTCATATGTGGGATGCCTACCACAAAATGGCTTGCCAAACCGTGCCATGTGCGCACCCGGGATCCGAACCCGCGAACCCCAGGCTGCAGAAGCAGAACATGCGCACTTAACTGCTGCGCCACCAGGCTGGCCCCAATATTCATTTTTTGAAAGATTTTATTTTTTTAGAGTACTATTAGTTTTACAGCAAAATTGAGCAGAAAGTAGGGAGTTCCCATATACCCACTGACCCCAGACACATACAGCCTCACTCATTATCAACATCTCCCATGAGAGTAATACATTTGTTCCAACTGATGAACCTATATTGACACATCATAAGTCCAAAGTCCATAGCTTACATTAGGGTTCACTCTTGGTCTTGTACATTCTATGGATTAGGGCAAATACATAATGACATGTATCCACCATTATAGTATTACACAGAGTAGTTTCACTGCCCTAAAAGTCACCTATGCTCCACTTATTTATCCCTTCTCCCCCTCATCCCCTCTACTCCTGGCAACCCCTGCTCTTTTTAACTGTCTCCATAGTTTTGTGTTTTCCAGAATGTCATATAGTTGGAATCATACAGTATGTAGCCTTTTCAGATTGGCTTCTTTTACTTAGCAATATGCATTTAAGTTTCCTCCATGTCTTTTCATGGCTTGATAATTCCCTTGTTTGAGTACAAAATAATATTCCATTGTCTGGACATACCACAGTTTATTATCAACTCACCTACTGAAGGACATCTTGATTTCTTCCATGTTTTGGCAATTTTGAATAAAGCTGCTGCATTGTCTTTTTAAAGTAATAAATGTTTGGGGGATTATGTGCATAAATTTGGATCCTTGGATATGGTCCTCTTCTTTCCTCTGTCTATAGCTGTAAGGTCGCGTTTGTCCAGCACTAGCCTATGTGCCCGATAACAACCGTGTGTCCTTCTGACCCCCTTCTGGGCAAGACGCCAACCATCTGGTTTTGTAACTGTTTCTCTCAAAGAACATCACGTCTTGAGGGAACACAGAGCCGTTTCACATGACCTACTGATCCTCGGAGCGCTGGCCATGCAAGGACAGTCTCTCTTGGCAAGCACGTAGCCTTTGTTCTCCTGCCTATATAAGCAACCCTCTCTCTGCTCATGCTAGTGGTAACTCCATCCAGCTGGCCGCCACTGGACATTCTCCGTAAGTAAGACCCAATCAACCCTTATGTCTCGTTCACTGTCTCCAGGTCTTTTCTTGGTCTCTCTGCAACCTATCCCGGACTGCTCATGGAAGTGAGCCCTACAGACAGACAATAGTTATACCCTTGGTGACCTCATCTGGTTCCAAGAGTTAAATAACATCTATATGTTGACTGCTCCCAATTTATATCTCACCCCAAACCCTTCTCTCCTAAACTGCAGATTCGTATTTCAAACGCCTACTTGACATCTCCACTTGGATGTCCAAGAGTTGTATCAAACTCAGCACGTTCAAAACTGAACTCCTGATCTTCCCTTCCATTCCCTGCCTCAAATCCACTTTCCTTGTAGCCTTCTCTGTCTCAGCTGAGGTTAACTCCATCTTTCCAGTTCTCAGGCCCAAAACACTGCAATCCTTAAATGCACCTCTCTCTCTCATATTCCTTATCTAATGTAGCAGGAGATCATACAGAATCTTCAATATGCTTTATATCCCGACCTGACCCCTACTCACCCCTCTGAGAGCCACCTTCTGTTTTAAACTGCCATCATCTCTCACCTGGACAGCTGTAATAGCCTTCTAAAGGTCTCAACGCTGCAGCCTTGAGTATTCTTTTACGTTTATTAATGTTGTTTTACTTTGAAACTATCACAAAGTTACAGAAAGGTTGCAAGTTCAGTGTAAGGAACATATTTTTCCTGAGCCGTTTAAGCATCAACTGCTGACCTAATGCCTCATCACTCCCCTCCCCCTGACCACCTTAGCATGTACTTCCTTAAACAAGAACGTTATCCTATGTGACAACAACATGGCCATGAAAATCAGGAAATTAACAATGATACACCTCTATTACTTAATCCTCAGACCACATTCAAGTTTCACCAATTTTGTCCCAATAATGCGTTTTATAGCCAAAGGATTTGGTTCTATATCTGCATCGCACTTAGATGTCATGTCTCTTTAGACATCTTCAATTTGCAACAGTTCCTTAATCTTTCCTTGACTTTCAAGATGTTGATGTTTTTGAAAAACACAGACCAGTTCTTTTGTAAAACAGTTCCCAAGATAAATCTGTCTTATGTTTCCTCATAAAATGGATTAAGATGATGCTGTTTTGGCGGGAATATTACAGAAGTGAGCTGTGTTTTTCTCTTTGTAGCTTATCTGGTGCTGCACAACTTCAACTTGTTCTATTACTGATGAGTATCAATTTGATCACTTGGTGTTGGCTAGTCTTCTCCATTGTAAATTTACTATTTTCCCTTTTGTAATTAAGCATTTTGCATAAAGCTACTTGGAAACTGTATAAATATCCCCATTCCTCATCATACAATTTATCTATGTATTTTTTATATGTGTATGGACTCAGAATTTCCTATTTTATTTAATCTTTAACTTATTTTAATTTTACATAATTTCCTTCATTTTACTATTTTATTCCTACTTTACATATTACTATCATAGTTTATTTTTATTTTATTATTTATTTATTTTGAGGAAGATTAGCCCTGAGCTAACATCTGTGCCCTTCTTCCTCTATTTTATATGTGGTACCCCTGCCACAGCATGGCTTGATTATGGCTTGATAAGCAACGTGTAGGTCCCCTGGCTGCTGAACCCCCCGGGTGCTGAAGCTGAGCATGTGAACTTAACCCCTGCAGCACCAGGTTGGCCCCCGTAATTTATTTTGATGCTCAGATTGTCCTAATTTGGTGAGGGGGAGTACTTTCAGGCTGGTGTCTATATCCTTTTGCCAAGTCCTCATCATTCTTTGAACATTTTTCTTGTTTTTTGGCACAAGATGTTCCAGGCTTATCTTATACTTTCCTTGGAATCAGGCATTTTTACAAGGAATACTGATTCTTGGTGTGTGTGTGGAAACCCCTCCCCGACACAGACATCCTTCTCTCTTGCTTGTGGCTCTGCCTCCCCTCCCCAGGCTGCCCCTGCCTGGAATACCTCTCTCTCCTGCTTGGGCTCTGACATCCTGTGCCAGGTTGCCCCTCCACATGGACACCCTCCTGGCGTGTTCAGGCAGAAGACTTTAAAAACCAAAGTCAGGCCATGTCACTTCTCTGGCTCAAAACCCAAAAATGGCTCCATTTCACTCAGAGTAAAAGCCAGAGTCTACATCATCTGCTAGAAGCTTCTACACCATCAGGATCTGGTCCCCTTTCCCTTTCCCACCTTCTCTGCTGCTACTCCTTCCTTGCTCACTCTGCTCTGTGGACGCATCAGGCCCTGTCCAGATATCTGAACTGCTCTGGCTAAGAAAGTGAGAGGGATTTGCATAGGCAGCTTCCCAGTGAAGGGGCGAGCGCTCCAGGAGCAAGTGCGAGCAGCAGGGATAAGATATGAAGAAGATCCAGAGGGGATCCAGGAACATTGAAGAATGAAGGTGTCTCATACGCATGTGTAAGTAGTTTTTTGGACCTTGCAGCAACACAGCTGTGTTGTTTGGGGGTGCACTTAGCGCTCAACTCAGGCAGATTGAGAATACAGTGGGAACAACCCAGCGAGGCAAATGGTGTCAATGAGAACATACGCACTCCCAGGAAACCATGGGGAGGACACTGGCCTTCTCACAGCATGTGGAATGATGGACAAAGCTGCTGAAACCAGCTGTGAAAGGGAAGGTTGATCCCAGAATTCTGGAGACTTTAGGGACTCCTAGGTGCATGCGATACATAAGGGTGCAAGAATCCACCCAAAGTCCGTCTCCCTGATCTGGTCCAAATGAATCTCTATGATATCCTCAAAGAAAGAGAGCTCATCCTGCAAAGAATTTCATCTGAAACTGCCAGATGTGCTCTGGAAGGAAGAGAATCTGTACTGAAGTGGAGAAGTCTTCTCAAATTGGGGGGATAGGCAGTGTGCTGGGCAGAGCATAGAACCACAGGATCAAATATGATGCACTTTCATATATATCTTGCATTTAAATATTATTGTATATTAAAACTGAGACACTATGGAATAGACTGCAACATTGGCTCTAATTTTTAAATAAATCTAAAACGGGAGTTTTTCACGTGAAGTAACCCACTGCAGCTTGTACCCTCAGAAACTGGGAGTTGTTGATTCCCCTCTGCCACTGGATTACTACATTATAAGAGTTAGAAAAGCACTGAATGAAGGTAAAAACACTGAAGTGTCCTTTCCCCATCACTGTTGACCTTGGGCGAATTACCAGACTCATCAGTTTTCTCACGTATAAAGTAAGGAGGTTGACCAGATGATTTTTAGTTGGGCTGCTTTTGGCTTTTTGGAAGTCTCCTCAGGTTTCGTTTCTCTCAACATCTCTATTTCTGTAGGTCTGTTCTATTCTCCTGTCTCTACCATTTGCCTTCCTCTGCATCCTCTGAGTTCCCATTTTTACGTAACTTTGACCTTTTACCTGGTCCACTATGAATATTGCTCCACTTTTCTCTACTTTCTGACAGTTCTTAATTTTTAGTTTCTGCCTCTGCTGTCAATTGCTTAGTCTGTCAGTTTCCATTCAGTTCCTTCTACCTGAAAGGAATCTGATTGGCCCAGCTCATCTTTTTGAAACAGTTCAGCTAGTCATAGATGGTTGGCCAGACAATAGATGAGGTAGCCTCATCCTGATGTAATCATTATAGTCAGCGAGTGATGATGTTCTATGTTAGGAAACGTGGCTACTCGTCCTTAGCAGGACTGTAGGGAAGTTATATTCCCTTAGAAGTGAATGTAATTGGCAGGAATCATTAAAAAAGTCAGATTTAACCCCAAGCTTCTTCTGACTCATCAATTGTATGATAAGTAAGATACTGTGTCTCACCCAGGTTCACTACTATGATCACTCTGACACTTATGACTTTAATTCCTGTATGTTAATGGGATTTATAATACTTACCAATGAAAAGCAATTCTAGAAAATGAACAGGACATTACTAAAGGTTTTTAAGGTTGTTGAATATTTTAGCCTTGGTAAAGATACAATTGATTCAATTCAACAGACATTTATTGAATGCCAGTTCTGGACCAGGCACGTTCTATACTTACGGGGATACAGCAGGGAACAAAATGAAGGAAATTTCTGCCCACGTAGAGCTCACATTCTAGAAAAATCTAAATAAGTTTTTGTTTGCTTGTTTCCTCTTTTTAAAAAATATTTTAAGCATAGAGAATTTATATGACAAAAACTCACTTATCCCCTATCCTGTTAGTTGGATCTCAACATTTTGCCACACTTAACTTCATTTAAAAAAACATCGTTTTAAGAAAAACACTGTTTACAGAGTCAAAACTCTCCATGGAGCCTCTAGTCCTATTCCCTTTTCATCTCCCCTTCCCAAGGAGCTATGGACTGAATTATATCCCACCAATAGTCATATGTTGAAACACTGACTCCCAATGTGACTGTATTTGGAAATAGGGCCTATAAGGAGGTAATAAGGCTAAATGAGGTCATTAGGGTGGGGGCCTGATCCAATGGGGCTGATATCTTAAAAAAAGAGGAAGAGACATCAGAGCTCTTTCTCTGCCATGTGAGGATGCTGAGGAGGTGACTGTCTGCAAGCCGGGAAGAGGAACTTCACCAGCCAGAACCTCAGCCTTGGACTCCCAGCTCCCAGAGCTGCGAGAAGAAAAATTTGTGTTGTTTAAGCCACCCAGTTTATGGCATTTTGTTATAGCAACCCAAGCAGACTACGACACGGAGGTGAGCACTGTTCTGAATTTGGTGTTTATCAACCCAAAGCAGGATTTATACTTTTACTACATTTATGTGGATCCGTGAACAAGAACTAGGTAAGTTTTTCTTTTTTGCAGTTTTAAAAACGTTACATAGATAGTATCATGGTCTACAGACATTGCATATTCTAAAGAAGTAGTCTATTTTCATTATAGCTGCTTTGAAAATTTGATGAAAATTATGGCCAATTTCCCTACAGAAAAATGTGCAATATTTTGCATAAAATTTCAGACAGTCCATAAACTGTGAAGCTCAATCATGAACCCAGATTAAGAACTTTTGCTCTAGTTATAATTACTCTTAAGAATATTCACCCCACAATATTGTAAGGTCCTAAACATGTAGAAATAGAGTAAATCATGACTACTATTCTGTGCTCACTAAGACTGGAACATGGACTCACATTTTAGAAAGATATTTAATAATAAAAATTGGGAATAAAAATGACTTTTCTTTTGAGTCACCAGAAAATTAAATTATCTACATATTCCATTTTCCAAGTTTTCTAAATAATTGAGGTCCAGCGGCAGAGAATTACACGGTAGTGATATTGACTTGGTAAGGTGTTAATGAAAAATAAGCTTCATTTGACCTGACAGGAAGGGTTTTAGTTATTATAAAAGAATAGAAGTAAAAAAATAATGTTCCTATAATTTAATACCTTGATTACTACAGTTAAATATCAAGTCCCAACTTGATATTTACAAGTTCCCTCATAAAATGCGAGGACACTCATCTACCTCCCTAGGAAACTGGAAAGCAAAGGATTTTTTAAGAACCCGGTGTGAAGCTTCTTGGAAAAGATGCCCAACATAAGGATGTAATCGTTTTCTGGCATGTTGGTGTGTGCCTCTGTACTGCACTGTGCCTTCCTCTGATAGTATCAGAATACTGTGAAAGACATTCAAGGCCAAATGAACATTTACAGATGAATTACCACCTGCCATGAACACAGAAAGAAATATTGATGTTAAATAGAGCCATTTGAGAACTCAAGTAGGGGAAAAGAGTGTGGAATGAATTGAGATCTGATGAGCCTAGCCAAGTTCCTGACGGGCAAGGTTAAATTGTCCCGCAGAAAATAGTGCAGGTCTAGAAGGCAGCAGGATATTATCTGGGAATCACATTCTTGTTCCTGTTGAAATCCAGTGTCGCCTATCTTTATCAAGGCCTGCTGGAAGCTATGAAGGAGACACATTCAGAGATTAGCTCTGGAGCAAATCTTTCCCAGGCAGAAAGGAAAAGGAAAAGGCTTAACTATCGTAAGATGAGAAATAGAAGATAGCATGTATAAAGTCAAAGCGAGACAGAAGTCTGTGGACAGGAACAATGTGTAGGAAAAAAGATCATTTTTAGGCCTCTTGGCCCGTAAAGAGAAATGAAGTGACAGAGAGATAGAAGGGGAGAGGCTGAGGAAACTGAGTTGCTCATACCTACAGGGAGATGGGCATTCTGAACATTATTCTCCTAGGTGACTGCTGGGTGGACAGAGCAGCACTGAGGACCAGCGTGCACCTTTGAGTCTGTACGTATATACGGAGGGAGAGAGAGAGAGATTGCTTGATTGATCTCTGGAGGACATAGGAGAAGAGGCAGTATTAATAAGATTTAGGAGGAAGGAGAGAAAGAATGATGACTAGGATAGCCACACCTTGACTGACTCCCCATATGGCCTATCTTCTCCTGAGAGTGTGGTAGGTTGAAAAATGGACCCTCAAAAGATATGCACTTCCTAATCCTGGGAACCTGTGAATGCTACCTTATATGACCAAAAGCAAAGGTCTTTGTAGGTATGATTAAGTGTCTTGAGATGAGGAAATTATCCTGGATTATCCTGGATTTTCTCTAAGTGAAAACATGTGTATCCTTATAAGAGGGAGGCAGAGGGAGATTTGTTACACATGCAGAAGAGAAAGAGGCAATGTGACCACAGAGGCAGAGATAGGAATGATGCGGACATAAGCCAAGGAATGCTGGCAGCCACAGAAGCTGGAAGAGGCCAGGAATGGATTTTCCCTTACAACCTGGAGTCAGCAGGGCCCTTCTGACCCCCTGAGTTCAACCCATTGAAACTGATTTCAGACTTCTGGACTCCAGAACTGTGAGAAAATAAATTTCTGTTGTTTAAAGTCTCCCAGTTTGTGTTAGTTTGTTACAGTGGCCATAGGAAATTAACGTAGAGACCAAATAGAAAAGTAGCAGCAGAGAATCACACAACAGGGATGCCAAAGATTATATAGAAGAGGACTCTTTGAGTGAGAGTTACAGAGTTCAGAATCCCAGTGGGCTTTACTCACTTTAGACTTTTTGACATCTGAGTTATGTAACCAAATGAGTTTCCCAAAGTAAGAAGGTATATGAGAAAACGAATTAAGCATTTATCCTGCCTTTTCAGTAGAATTGTATTCCACAATAGCCGAGTAATCCCATTGACGAGGGAAGGCTCTTATTTTTTTAAATTTTTCCTTTTTCTCCCCAAAACCCCCCGGTACATAGTTGTGCATTTTTAGTTGTGGGTCGTTCTAGTTGTGGCATGTGGGATGCTGCCTCAGCGTGGCCTGATGAGCGGTGCCATGTCCGTGCCCAGGATTCGAACTGGTGAAACCCTGGGCCACCGAAGCTGAGCATGTGAACTTAATCACTCGCCATGGGGCCGGTCCCGGAAAGCTCTTTTTTAATACAGGGAGAAGGAATTATAGAACTAGGAAATCATCAATTTTCAACCACTTATGAAAAAATTGAGGCAAGGATCAGGCAAAGATCATCGGTGGTTGCTAAAGCATTAGATCAGTGGTTCTCAAGGTCAGCTCCTCACTGGAATCACTGAGGGGCTTTGAAAACGATTGATGCCTATAGCCAACCACTAGGGATTCTGATGGAACTGTTCTGGAGTAGGTTCCGGGCATCAAGATATTCAGAAGCTCCCAGGCGATTTCTAATGAGCAGCCTAGGTTACAAACGACTGCTGCCAAAATGTCACTCTACAGATTTAAAAAAATAATTAATTAATTACTTTTTTTAATCACACAAGGAGAAATGTACCTCACAATGGAGAGATCTGACTGTCACTACCTCAACCCAGTGAGCAAATTTAGCGTCACTGTGCTTAGAACTACCAGACATTATGTACCTTTCGATGGGATGTGATGCAGTACATGATCTTATCATGATGAATAAATAGACAAGGTCCTTAGCTATGTAAGAGTCCACAGAAAATTAGAAATTATAACTGCACCAAGTGCTACAAAGGAGAGGTACACGCTGACAGAAGAGGGTTTAGGGGGGACAGATCTAGGATGAGGAGTCAGGACCATAGCGTCCTGGGTGACACATGCAATAGTGAAATTCACACCATTCCTCCATTCGCTGCTCCTAGCTGTCTCTCTCAAACCTCATTTCTGCCACATCATCTGTTTGGTTCAAGCTGCGTTCCGGGGGGAGTGGGAAGCTCATTTTATAGACCTCATGTGAGTGCCCCGCAGCCTCCTCCTCCTCCTTCACTGCTTATTGCTGAAGTAACAGCCCAAAAGAAGAGCAGCCTGCTCCTGCCTAAGTGCCCACGGCCCCCTGGGTGGCACTGTGACCAGAATGCCTTCCTTTTCCACTCGGATACTCATGAGCCAGCTCTTGAATCAATATTGGGGCAGTTTCCTCCCTTGGGAAGTGTGGCAGGCTGGGAGGACTGCTAGCTTTGGCATCAAGCAGTTCTGTGTTTGAATTCTTTCTCTGCCAATTAGCAGCTCTGTGACCTTAAGCATTGTATAACCTTTGAACCTTGATCTTTCTGATCTATAAAAAGGGAATAATAATAATACCTATTTACAGTGTACATATGAGGACAAAATAAGATAATGAGTGAAAGTGCTTAGGAAGAGAGCTGGTGCATAGTAGGTGCTCAAAGAATGGAGTCCTTCTGCTTTAGACTCTAATCACCTTCTTGCCAAATTGGTGGAAAGAATGACTTGCCAATGTGGTAGCCTGTCTTGTGCTCTCAGTATGTAGAGAAATGCTAGTGGTATGTGATGAGGATTTTTAGGCTGCTTAATTTTAAAATGGCTTATGATGAGGATTTTTAGGCTGGTTAGTTTTAAAACTACAGATGAGATTCAGGCTCCAAGGAGTGGGATTTGTTTGCCCCTTTGCTGGGAAACATTTACATTTCTAAGGGAAACCTCTATCTGTGAAGATGCCTCCCTCTCCGTGCCAGGAAGAAGGGGGAATGGTCTTATCTCTAGAAGCTCTTAATGTGGAAGGCAAGAACTTAAGTTGGTTGCTGTCTGGCAATCTCATGTAACTGATTTAGGGTGGTGGCTTCTGACCTTTACTTGATCCAATTTGATTCTTGTCTAAAAGTCATGGGATCACCCAACGACCAGACCCCACCTGCACTGATACCATTTTAACTTTTTTTCATGTTCTCTCCTTTGTCTTCGTAAAGAGATGACTCACATACCTATGCCTTAAATTTAGCCCTAACCCTCAACTCGGGGCAGCAGCAGGAGCTCTGCCTGCCCATGGGTCCTGTCCCCATGCCAGCGGGGGCAGCAGCAGGAGCTCTGACTGCCCGTGGGTCCTGTCCCCATGCCAGCGGGGGCAGCAGCAGCGGCTCTGCCTGCCCATGGGCTCCGTCCCCATGCCAACGGGGGCAGCAGAAGTGGCGGCAGCAGAAGCTCTGACTGCCCATGGGTCCTGTCCCCATGCTCTTCCACACTATTCTCTAAATAAAAGAGCGCTACTGCCAGATCTTAAGAGTCTAAGAAATCTTTCTTTCGACTCCTCGGCTCACCGACCCCGCATCAGTATGCACTTTGATTTCATTCCTTCTCTATGAGGGCTTCTCCAGAATCCAAAATCCAAATTGCCTGCTTGAGAAGACAGTGTCAGCGTCCATGCAGAGGATGCGTCTCGCAATCTCTACCTCGTCCCTGAGTTCCGGCCCCATGCCAACCTTGTGAATCCTCATTCAGATTGAATTTCTCCCTCACCCATCTAGGGCCACATTCCACATCAGCTTCCTTCACTGAACAATCATTTACTGAGAACTTGCTAGCATCATTCTAAGCACTGGAGAAACAGTGCAGTGGACAGATCATCTGCATTCAGAGAGCTTACACGCAGTGGAGGTGACAGATAACTCAAAAGCAAGTAAATACATAGTATAATTGCAGATACATCCTGTGAAGAAAATATAACACAGCAATTGGATAGAGAGCGAGGAAGGGTAGGGAGAGTTTTTTTAGCTAGAGCAGTCAGGAAACTTTTTTGTCCAGGAGACATTTCGATTGAACAGACTGAACAGAGAAGGAAGTCCCACAAAGATTAGGGGAAAGAGCTTTCCAGATGGAGGCAACAGCTGGTGCAAAGGCCGAGGCTAGACTTAGTTTAGGAGGTTTAAAGGATTGAAAGACCAGTGTGAATGGTGAGAGATGAGGTCAGAGAAGGAGGCGGGGTCAGATCATTCAGGGCCGTGGTAAGGAGCTGGATTTTATTCCACTGGAATAGAAAGCCATTTTGAGGACTTTTAGCCAGAGAGCAAATGCCCTAATTTTCACCTTAGAAAGATCACTTTGTGATCACTCTGTGTGACAAATGGTCTGTGTGTGGATAATGGCGGAGGCAGGCTGACCTGGGGGAGGTTATCATGCAGTCTAGAAGAGAGGATGGCAGCTTGGATTAGGGTTACAGCAACAGTGATGGTAGGGACTGGTAGGATGTGTGATATGCTTTTGAACTGAACAGCAGAACTTAACTAATTGGATATGGCCTAAGGGAAGGAGAAGAATCAAGAACGACCCCCAGATTCTTGGTCTAATTAACTGGTGACTGGTGGTCCCATTTAATTAGATAGGAAAGAGTTTGAGGGAGAGTGGATCTTGGAAAAGTAAAAGAGAATTCTGTTTTGGTCATGTTAACTTGGAAAAGTTTCTTAGACAACTAATTGTAAATATCAAGTAAATAACACAAGTCTTGAATAGGGAGATCCTGGCTTGAGTCATTGAGAATCATTAGCTTATTAGATTAGATAGTATTAAAGCCGTGGAGAAGAATATAAATGGAGAAGAAAAAAGGTCCAAGGACCAAGACCTGGGGCATCCCAACATGTCATGTGATGTCAGAATTGTGGCCTAGAATCCTCCTGACCTTCTGGGCTCTCTATCTAATGCTCCGCCCTAGGCCCAGCTCAAAGCCTGAGGCTTTCCCTGTTTTTCCTAGTTGACCCTGATTTTGCCTTTTTCAACCCCAGCTGGTCTTACAATCTATTTCCCTGATGTAGTCACACGTGGTCTTGCTTGGTTACTTTATCTCTTTGGTTTGCATTAATCTCCTTGCCCCACCTAAATTGCTGCCTCTTGGAGGGCAGTGAACACATTTAATAAATCCATGTATCTTCAAAATTTAACAGAGAACTATCAAGTGCTCAGAAATCCATGTTGACTGATAGGATAAGGCTGCTTGGGAAAGGCCCAGGAGGTCATGCTGGTGCTGCTGTGTTTGTGACCCCCATGTCTCCTGGCACACTCCCTCCAGGTGGTGCCACCAGGCAGGGATAAACCATTGTCTCCACTGTGGGAGATTAAATAAGCACCAGATAATCCCTTGGCGAGGCAGGCAGGCAAAGCAAAGCACAAAGAAGTGAAATTGCTTTCTTGATAAAGAAACAAACAGAAACAAAACAACACAACATAAACAAAACCCAAACTTAAGTGGAAGGGAAACGGCCTTCAGCACCCACTCTGGGAGCCTGACCACAAGATCTGTTTGTTGAATGAGGTAAGCCAATTTGAACACCAGTTAGTCCCTATTACATTTCTAGAACACTGTCATTACTGAAAATGTTGTGGCTGAGTGTTTTCTCTGTGCTTCTCTTTCCTCCTTGAATGTGACAATTGCCTGCAGCTTACAGAGCTGTTAGATCGTTAGCTGTGGCCAGAATGCCGACTCCTCATGGCCTGCTCAAAGCCTGTGCAGCGTCTGACCAGCAGCACAATGGACAAAGACGCTCACAGATAATGGAGAACTATGAGGGAGGGAGGAAAATGGAAGGGAAGCTGTGCATTGAAGCCGGGGAACACAAAAACTATCACAGCAGATGTAAGTGAGGAAGAACATGAAAATGCTGATGAATGGAAGGGAGTTGAAACTATAGAAACAAAGAAAAGATAAGATTATTGGAAAAGGAACAGAAAAGCACAACATGAAACATGGATCAGAGAAGAGAGAATGAATGTAAAAGTAACTAGAAAAAACAGTTGATGTGTGGATTAGTGTGAAAATTATACACAAAAATGGAAAAAAATAACTCTTTTTAGGGTAAACTTTGTAATACTTTAGGGCCTTTGGAATACTTGACCAGGAATGATGAATAACAGTGACTTTAATGGAATTAGATAATGCATTATTAATTAACTTTAGTGGTATAGTACATGCCTGAATTTATTTGGAAAATCAGAAAAATTAAACAATACATAATTAATATAATTCATGAAAGTCACAAGGAATGAATTGTTTTTAGTTACTATAATTAATACATGCTTACTGACATGTATACCCTTAGAGCAATCAGTGAGTTTTCATTGATATTTCTTCTAGTAATGAGACTGAACTCTGTATCACATGATATACAAAAACTAATGTGAATAACAATGAAGAAAGGAAAGAAATGATTCATTTCTGAAGCCTTCTGTATTGCAGGAAGACAATTTTTTTTTATACTTACCATAGTCACATTCACAAAATTGTAGGGTATAAAGTTGGAAAGCAGCCTATGAACATAGTTTGTCCATTCCCTCTGGCTCTGAATGCAATCCTAAGGCCTAAAATAGTTGGGAAGATTTGACCACGGTCAAAATAGATTTATAAAAACTAAAATGCTTTGCTACTATTACCAATAGCTCAGCCAATTTTTAGTGACAGATGAACAGCTATGTATCCATTCTGCCTAGAGTTATCAATCCAGAAGGCACCAGAGTCCCATGGATCATCCATCCATGGTCCACCCACGGGCCATCTGGGCTGGTGGGAATGGCCAGTCCTTTTGATATTTCCTGAGTGAATCACATCAAGAAGGATGGGGAGAAGATAGGGTCATTGGCCACAAACCAATTAGTTGCTTTGTTTCACTCAAGTATTACTTTCGGTCCTTGCTGGCACAAGTGAAATTAAGAAAGGTGTCATAGAAAATATTAGATTTGAAATAATCTGATTAAAAAATGGGCTAAAGACTTGAATAGACATTTCTCCAAAGAAGACATACAAATGACCACAGGTATATGAAAAATGTTCAAGGTCACTAATTGTCAGGGAAATTCAAGTCAAAACCACAATGAGATATCACCTCATGTCTGTCTGGACAGCTATTAACAAAAAACAAAAGATAACAAGTGTTGGCAAGGTTGTGGAGAAATTAGAAGTTTTGCACACTATTGATAGGAATGCAAAATGGTGCAGCCACTATGGAAAACAGTATGGAAGTTCCTCAAAAAATTATAAATAGAACTACCATATGATCCAGCAATCCCACTTACGGGTATTTATCCAAAAGAATTAAAATCAGGATCTCGAAGAGATATTAGCCCTCCTGTGTTCATTACAGCACTATTCACAATGGCCAAGATGTGAAAACAGCCTAAACGTCCATCAACAAATGAATAGATAAAGAAAATGTGGTACGTATCATGGAATAAGGCTGTGGAATACTATTCAGTCTTAAAAAAGAAGGAAATTCCAAAAAAAAAAGGAAAATCTTGAGGAGATTATGCTAAGTGAAATAAGCCAGTCATAGAAACACAAATACTACATGATCCCAATTATATGAGGTACCTAAAGTAGTCAAAGTCGTAGAATCAAAGAGTGGAATGACAGTTGCCAGAGACTGAGGGGAGGGGGGAAAGGGGAGTTGTTAATAATTGGGCATGAAGTTTCAGTTAAGCAAGATGGGTAAGTTCTAGAGATCTGCTGTACAGCATTGTACCTGTAGTCAACAATACCGTATTGAACAGTTACAAATTTGTTAGGAGGGTAGATCTCATGCTAAGTGTTCTTATCACAGCAAAATATCATAACAAAACAAAGCAAAAGGCCAGGATCAGTGGATTGCTACAAACTCTTTAATTTATGCTACTTTTTTAAAAAATCAAGAGGTCCAAATATATCAGAAATAAAGAAAAAAATCTATTTAGAGACTTCAAAAAAGAATTAGATCTGAGATTTAGGATGGTTGGCTACAAACTATCTGCCCATCCTCTGACGCCAACAAGCTAAGTGGCTTATTCAGTGGCCACTTTTAGACCCCGTGGTACACTGATCTATTCTTTGGTTTTAAGGCCCCTGGGAACTCTTTTTCAGAGCTCATATCAGGTCCAGTGAAGTCAACCTAAAATGTGGAGAAAATTGGTCATGGTTTTGGATTTGTTTAGGAAGCCCCAAAAGTACCTGGGAGGGGAAGTTGGTAACAGGTCTCATGAGTGACTCATAATCTCTGAAACCAACTCCCTCCCTCTGTAGTTCTGGGCCAGGTTTCAGCTGAGAACAATGAAAGACCCCAGAGGGGGACTGCAGCAAATGTGGGGTTCCAGGCACTCAACAATGTTGCCCATTGCCATGGCCATTTGCTGGGGAAATGACTTTGGTAGGAAAGGTTACATTTTTCCCTTCTCAGAATTTGGGGAACAGAGCATCCATGATAGAGAAAATAATATGAATAAATGCAAGACTCCAATAGAAGGCCTGTGTTGCATCCCTCCACCTTTTGGTCAGAGACAAGCACACTACCCTACAAAGAGGTTAAGGGACTTGCTCAAGTTTGCTGCCAATCAGAGATGAAGCATTGCTTTCTTCCTTCCACAAAACTGCATTCTTTGTGTACAACCAGAAATATTTCATGCCCTCACAGGACAAAAGAGATCAATAAGATAATGCCCCTAAACCCCAACCCTTGACCCTTGGCAGGTGGCCACTCTATATTGTACTTTACTTACAGCTTATCTTTTCAGACATGGCCTCTGCTCCTGTTCCCAGAGCAGGAGGCAGTGAATGGGAAGCTCCCTGTAGAGAATGACCCGTGAGGCTTTTCATCAGAGCACAGGGAAGCTGTGTTTGAAATGACTCCACACTTGTCTTAACAGGCACGACCCTTAATCCCAGGACACATTTTTCACTGTCGTGTCTGCCTTGTAGCCTGAATCAAGACAGTGATTCATTTGAGTTTTTCACATTCTCTCTTTCATTATTAGAAGAACCCTTGGGTCATTTATAGTTGGGACCTTGGCCCCACTTATCCTTTATTTATAAAAAAGCATGAACACTGTTCCTGTTCACAGGGAGGCCTACTTTACTTTCACTCCATTTTCTTCTGTTCACAAGGTCAGTATTTTTGTCTTCTTTCCTCACATAGACTATTTTTACATATGTGATGAGAAGGAAGCTCAAAGAAGACCTTTAAGGGCTCTGTCACTCTATGGCTTGTTAAATCCCATGTAGCCTTGTCCTTTGCCTACCCACTTCTCATGTGGCCTAAAGTGTTTTTCTCTGATGAGTACAATTACAGAGAGTGTATTTTGGCTCAGCATAAAGACAAGTGAACAGCAGTTATACATGCCTGAAAAAGAAATGGGCTGTCTCCAGAAGTAGTGATCTTGGCCTTTGAGGTATGCAGTCTATGCATTGGCCAATGGCCACGTATCAGAGATAACGTTGGAGAGGATTTGTGCACCAGATTAGGTGTGGCTCAATAAGAGCAAACATTTGAGTATTTCTTATGCTAGGCATAAGGAAAGTAAAGATAAGTGAGGCAGCCTTGCAGGGTTAGATTAGATGATCCTTCAGGTTCCTTTCAACTTTATACTATATCTGGATGCATATACTGACACTTCTAAGAAAAGTCTTAGTTACAGCTGGTTTCTTAGAGTTATTGACCTGGAATGATCTCTAGAGATCATTTTTGTTGAGCCTATTTTTTCTAATAGAAGAAGAAAATTTGGCTCCAAACGTGAAGTATTATTTCCCAAGATCACACAGCTAGTCAAGTTGTTTATCTAAAACAATAGACAAACTCCACGGATTACAGAGAAGGCAGAACACTTATGGCATGACAGTGTTCCAAATTTCCCTTCTGACTGGGGTTGGAAATTCCTACTTCTCTAGCTGCTATCATAGCTGCAGTTTGGGAAAGGGCCTAATTTTGCCCTCCTGTTTAACACCCTGATTCATAAGGGAAGAAAGTGGTGGTGGTGTCGGTTTCTGTTAAGACCTCAAAATCATCACTCAAAAGGAAGTGTAGCAACAAGAAGGAAGATGGTTGTCCCCCTTATCTGAGGTTTCACTCTCCTTGGTTTCAGTTACTTGTGATCAACCAGGTCTGAAAATAATGCTTTGTCACAATATCTACATCATTCACCTCGCTTCATCTCATGACATATGCATCGTATGATCTCACGTCATCACAAGAAGAAGGGTGAGTACAGTACAATAAGATATTTTGAGAGAAAGAGAGACCACATTCACATAACTTTTATTACAGTATATTGTTATAGTTCTACTTTATTATTAGTTATTGTTGTTAATCTCTTACTGTGCCTAATTTATAAATTAAACTTTATCATAGGTATGTATGTATAGGAAAAACCACAGTATATATAGGGTTCAGTGCTATTCATGGTTTCAGGCATCCACTAGGGGTCTTGGAACGCATCCCCCACCAATAAGGGGAGACTACTGTAGTCGTTTCCAAGGTGTGATTGAAGGGAGTGCCATGGTTACCATTGCATATATCAATGCCAATCATCTTTCCATCAGAATAGTTTCACTGTTCTGGGCCTTGAAGGTATTTGCAGTCTTAAAGAATTCTCCATTTAAAAATCACAGTTAATGTAACTAACTCTATCAGTTAATACTTCAGTTAACCACCAGCATTTTGCATATCTCCTATGTGCCAGGCCCATAATGACCTCATTTAATTTACTAGCTGATAGATACCTGAGAGGAAGGCTCTGCAGGGAATGGGATACTAACTAGGTATCTTGAGGTTGGGTACCAGGATGATTAGGAAGGTGAGCTTTGGACTCGTACAGAACTGGATTCTAACATCAACGCTGCCATTTATTAGTACCGTGACCTTGGAAAAGTTAGCCAGCTAAAGTATGTAAGCCCAAGTTTCTTTGTTTGTAAAATAAGGATATTAATAATACCTCTTAGTGTTCTTCTTCTTCTTATTATTATTTTTGAGGAAGATTAGCCCTGAGCTAACATCTGCTGCCAATCCTCCTCTTTTTGCTGAGGAAGACTGGCCCTGAGCTAACGTCCCTGCCCATCTTCCTCTACTTTATATGTGGGACGCCTGCTACAGCATGGCTTGATAAGCAGTGCGTAGGTCGGCACCTGGGATCCGAACCACTGAACCTCTGGCCGCCAAAGCGGAACATGCAAACTTAACTGCTGTGCCACCAGGCCGGCCCCAATCTCTTGGGGTTATCTTTGAGAGTTAGTTAAGTAACATTTGTAAGGTACTTGAGAGAGTGCTGGGCACATACAGAGTATTCCACGAATGTTAATTATTTCTATTATATCAGAACTAAAGAAATGGACTTCAATAGTGGAGGGAGAAAGGCACCAAAGAAAAGCTACACCTACAAAACAGCTTTGCTCAAAGTCAACTTTACCCAGGCAGTCTTATCTCAAGAGGAAAGACTGTATGTCAGAAAGCACAGAAAAAACCCAAAGGAAGCTGCGTATGAGCCACGTTGCAAAGGAACCCTCCCCTCCACGTAAGCTCTTGGAGGATAGCAAGTGTGTGTAGTTTGGTTTGCATTGCGTCTTATTTTTCTTCCTTATCCCAAACTTCCTGCACTCGACACTCCAGCTGCTTAGAATTTCTAACTTCCAGATAATTACACCTGTTCCTTTTGCCTGGGAAACATTCTGCTTAACTGGCCTGGTCAATTCTGACTTGAACGTCAGGTCTCAGCCTAGAGATAACTTCCTCTGGGAAGCGCCCTTGTCCCACTAAACTGAGCTGAGTACCCCTCTTGTGTGTTCCCCCACAGCACCCTGCCAGAGAACTTACTGTGTTTATGATAACCACTTGTTCATGACTGCCTTCCCCATCAGGTTATTAAACTCAGTGAGAGCAGGGGCCTCATCTAGTTTATTCATTATACAACCCCAGCTTCCAGCATAACTGGTAATTAGAAGAACTCAATAAATACTTACTAAATAAGTGAGTGAGTGAATGAATGAATTATATGCTGAAGTTTGAGGGAGGGGAAGTTGCCTTGGGTCTATCCTAGCATTCCTACTTTATATGTTAATTTTGATCTGAGAAGATCCTTGCTAGGATAATATCATTAGTGTTTCCCTTTTCCCTTGTAGAGACTGCCCACAGATTATTTAAATGTCAAAACATGGAAAGCTTTTCATAAAGTTAAAAATAATGTATGTAGGGACCAATCTCTGCTTACCAAACCTATTGTTGACCAGGATCTTGGTGCTTTATCAGATGAAGGATATGTATCTGATTCAGTTGTTGGTGGAGATAGCTTCCAAATCATTAAAAAAAAAAAAGAAAAAACACCATAAATCACTGTGAAAGGAAAACAAATTTGACTTTCTTCTCAGTTGGAATCTATTTGTACTATTTTGGACACAAAAGACTCTCAATTACTTTCCCCTATGTTGGGACTTTTCCAATTAAGCATATGACCTCTTCTTAATTGGTGGTTAATGTGGGGTGACCATACATTTATCATTCAAACCAAGGCACTTTTGAGCTCCAGCCTGTGCCCTAGGCCCGCGCACAGTTCCTCTTTGTTCCATGTGTTCAACAAATGAAAGAGGAATCACAAACCTAACTTCCTCTACAACAGAGGGATTGGAAAGGCACACTTAACAAGATGTATTTTAAGATTCATTTGATGTTAAAAACCTTAGTCCAGTTGTTATAAAACAGGACTTTCGAATGGAAGAAAAACAACATGTGGTGGTATGGGTTTTACCTTTCTGTTAAGAAATAATTTATTTTGAAATGATTTCAAATTTGCAAGTCAAGTACAAAGAACTCTGAGATCCCCCTCGCTTAGATTTCCCAACTGTTAGTATTTCACTGCGTTGGCCCCATTTCTCTGTCTCTCTGTGTCTTCCTCTTAATTGCGAGATTTGGAAAAAGGAGAGGAAAGTCCATTCTTCTTATTCAAACCATGGGAGCAGTGTCAGCAGGAGGACTTGGGAAACAACCAAATGAGAAAGGCTAGAAATTGGGGAACAGAAGTATTTTTGGAGGCAACCTCCATACGCTGGGCCCTGTGCTAACTGCTTTGTGAACATTCCCTCTTCAAATCCTCTGAAGTGGGTATTATTCCTGTTGTATAGATGAGAAAACTGGGGCTCAGAATGGATAAGCAACTTGCCCAAGGTCACAAGCTAGGAAATTGGCTGTGCCTGAGTGTACCGTTTTAAAGCTTCTCCTTCCGTCATAACACATCCTGTCATTACAAAAAGAGCATCCAATTGGGAATAAAAAGGCCCAGCTCTGCGCCTAAACCTGTGCAACCTTGGGCAAGCCACTCCACTTCATAGATATTCAGCTTTCTCAACTGTAAAATAAGGAAGACTAGACTCACTTGATCTTAAGATTCCCTCCGGGTCTAAACTCTCTGAATAATTTCATAAATTCTCTATTTGCGCTGGCTCACTAGTAAAAGTACATCACCATAAGAATAGGAGAACTGGGACATGGGACATATGCAATTCAGTAGCAAAATAGTTATTTCCTCCTATGTGTTGGGTTGTCTACTTTGTAGCCTCTTTAAAGGGTCTGTGGGTCTTGGACCTTTCGCTGCTTTTTCCCCTATGCTGGTCACTGTGCTTGGAGCTTCAGGTGTTGGGATAATTCTGAAGGCTAGGAGGTGGAAGTGCCTCTGATGGATGAATTGAAGGAGTGGATTGAAGGGCTGTAGTTTATTTATTTAATTTTTTTATTGATTTCATAATAGTTTACATCATTGTGAGATTTCAGTTGCACATTATTTCTTGACTGTCACCACATAAGTGCTCCCCTTCACCCCCTGTGCCCATCCCCCACCCCTCTTCCCCTGGTAACCACCGAACTGTTTTCTTTGTCCATGTGTTTGTTCATATTCCACATATGAGTGAAATCATCTGGTGTTTGTCTTTCTCAGTCTGGCTTATTTTGCTTAGCATAATTCCCTCCAGCTCCTTTCCCGTTATTGCAAATGGGATGAATTTGTCTTTTTTATGGCTGAGTAGTATTCCATTGTATATATATACCACATTTTCTTTATCCAATCATCAGTCGATGGGCACTTAGATTGTTTCCATGTCTTAGCTATTGTGAATAGTGCTGCAGCGAACATAGGAGTGCACATGTTATTTTGCATTGTTGATTTCAAATTGTTTGGGTAGATACCCAGTAGCGGGATAGCTGGGTCATATGGTAGTTCTATTTTTAGTTTTTTGAGGAATCTCCATAGTGTTTTCCATAGTGGCTGCACCAGTTTGCATTCCCACCAGCTGTGTGTGAGGGTTCTGAAGGGCTCTACTTTTGTTCATGAGCTTTGAACTCACCCTTGATGGCCCAGAGGTCACCCTGTCTATGTACAAGTTTCCTTAGATAGTCCATTCCATTTTCAGACAGTTCTAAATATTTTTTAAAAACGTCTTCTTTCTAAATATTTGACTGTCCTTCAGAAACTATCGTATGTGTACCCACAGAGTTATGCATGATACTCTAAGAGGCCGCCAAACAAGCCACAAGATACATACAGGACAGTGTTTGAAATTAAGTTGTTGGTAATAAAAAAATATTAGTTTTTAAATTTAAACTCTGATGTTTTATGAAGCAGAATAAAAAGTCCTGTGGGCTTTTAATGGAAAACGTGAGAAGCCCCAACAATCTTACCACTGGCGTGGATTCTTTTTGTCTTACCGCCTGGGATCTGAAGGTAAGCATTCTATTCCTTCTGTCATTAAGGATCCTAGGGTTTGAAAGTTTGAGATGTAGTGATATTTAAGGAGTAGAACATAGTGCCTAGTAGATAGTATGTGCTAAAAAACCCCAGTATTTTTGTTACTATTATTATATCAAGCTCAATTCTCTTTTTATATAATTTCCTAACCCCAGCTCTAACTTTTCCCTTGTTCTGTTTCTTTACAATAGGAATTCTTTTAGCATTTGACTTCCGGTGAAGGTTGACCCAATCTCCCCTCGTTTATTCTGAATCCACTGCTTGGTTTTGAACTCCATTGTTTCCAAATCTAATCCTTGGGAAGATAGTGACTCTAAGATCATCAACACATGACAAATATGTGATGGCAGCTAACCTATTCCTCCTGAGACCTTTTTCTCCTGATTAAATATTCCTAATTCCTTCAACAGTTCTTCATATGATTTTTATCATATGGTTTTATCAGGATGGTTCTCTCACCATCTTGGTCCCCTCCTCAAAAGATACTCTGATTTATCTACTTCGCTCTCAAAGAACTGATCCAATACTACGAAGAGTCTTCTCCTTATTTGTGTTGTATGCCTTCCACTGAAGGCTGATTAGCTTCAAGAGATAGAAGTCATCACAATTTTACTGAATGTGTGCACTAGTACTAATTGAGAAGAGTGACATAAGCTATTAAACAGTTAAAGTTATTTGGCTGTTCAGCTTGCTTGCTTGCTTGCTTCCTTCCTTCCTTCCTCCCTCCCTTCCTTCTATCCCTCCCTTTTCCTTTCTTTCTCTCTCTCTTTCTTTCTTTTTTTTTAAAAAGAAACATTATTTCCTTTTTAGGAATTATCTCTTCCCCAAAGGATATTATCTGCTGTGATTGTAATCTGGGGTCCTGTTTACTCCTCCTCAAGGACTAGGTAATGACACAGGCTAGGTCGGTCTGCTCTTCTCTGCCTGGAATTTAAATCTTGAACAGAAGGACGATGACGATGAAAGGAGCTGGATTTCCATCCCACCCCAGCAAGGCTCCTTGGTCATACTGTTCTTTGTATGTAGTTCCATTGTTTCAGTTTCTGCTTTCTAGCCTTCCATTCTTTCTGAGAATCTCACATCCTCCTAAGACATCCCTTTGGCTTAAGTTAGCTAGAGTTGCTATCTATTGCTTACAACTGAAGAACCCTAACTAATACTACCATCGTACGTGGCAGTATGCCTATATACCATATAAGTACTTCTACAACATCTCTTCCCAAAGGATCCTTTATTTATACAATTAAAAAAATTATAAGTAATCTCCTGCCTTTTAATTTTTTACCATAATGTGCTATCTATCTTTATTTCCAGGAGGCTGAATTTGTGGTAGAGAAATCTGAATGTGTTCCCATCTTCCTCTCTTTGCTAAAATATGATTCTATAATTTTTACTAGGAAATTAATCAATAAAGGACCTAATTTGGACTTGACATAAAAGTTTAGTGGCCTTTTGAAATGGCAAAATGTCTGCCTCTTAAGTGGGAAGAAGTCACCTCAGTTGTGGAATTTTGTGAGGCACAAGACATTGGATTCTCTTCCATGTAAAACTGGGGGAGTAGGAAGCATTTGCATCTGCCAAAATGTCAGTATTCTGCAATTAAGTCAGATTTCATTCTCTTACTGGTGTTGAAATGACAAATGGAAAGCTGGTACCTTAGCATAAGATTAAAATCAGTACTTGAGTGAAGATGAAAGCTGTGCCAGTGAAGTGGCAAAGCAACTTGCGGCCAATGCTTTTGCGTTACAGTGAGAGTACAAACAGTTCAACATCCTGCTTGTGCTTGACACACATCTAGCCAGACAATTTTGACGTGTTGGGTCTGTGCTCATCACCTTCAGTTCAGTTTGTGTGTGTGTGTACGTGTGAGAAAGATTGTCTCTGAGCTAATATCTGTGCCAATCTTCCTCTACTTCATGTGGGAGGCCACCACAGCATGGCTTGGCAAGCAGTGCTAGGTCCACATCCGGGATCTGAACCCACGAACCAGGGGGTGCTGAAGCAGAATATGCAAACTTAACCAGTACACCACTGGGCTGGCCCCTCCTTCAGTTCAGATTTTTGTTACTAAAATTTTCATACCCCTTTCCTACTGGTGAGATTTCAGCCAATATTTGACTGGGAATACCAGATCTTTTCTCTGGGAAGTAGATGCTGAGACAGAATTAGTAGTGCAAGAAGTTTATTGCGGGTAATACCTGTGAAAGCAAAAAGGGAGAGGAAGCAAACTTGAGCAGGGAGAGCCACAGGCCACTGTGCAGATCTGACAGTTTCTGCCAACCCAACAGGGAGCGCCAGAGCAAAGACTGCCTATTAGAGGAGTCTTGCTTTAAGCAAAAGCAGCCAGGCCCTAGTATCCTCTTCTCGTGGTCTTTGGTGGAGGACTGCCCAGGAGGAGTGTAGCCTTCGTTCAAAATCTGTGTATTGGGGCTGGCCCCGTGGCCGAGTGGTTAAGTTCTCGTGCTCCGCTGCAGGCGGCCCAGTGTTTTGTCAGTTCGAAACCTGGGCGCGGGCATGGCACCGCTCATCAAGCTACACTGAGGTGGCGTCCCACATGCCGCAACTAGAAGGACCCACAACTAAGAATATGCAACTATGTACCTGGGGGCTTTGGGGAGAAAAAGGAAAAAAATAAAATCTTAAAAAGAAAAAAAATCTGTGGGTCCCGAAATAGCTGGAGCCAGCAGTTATTGAACTCCTCGCAACTGAATGGAGATCTGAGCTGCATACTCCCATGGCTGTCATACTGTCTGTCTGAATTGTGTCCTAAACTCATTCTTGGCATAATTACTCAGTGGGTGGACTCCAGAGTGTAGGTTTGAATCCCAGCTCCAACATTTGCTCATATGAGACCTTAGAAAAAACTTTAAACCTCTCTGTGCCTGATACTCCTCATCATTAAAGTGGAGATAAAATCAGTAATAACCTCATAGAATTATTGTAAAGCAACTAGAAAACTGCTTGACACTGTATATATTGTATATAAGTATATAAGCATAAAATGTTGCACAGTGTATATTTGTTATTATTTATTTGTTCATTGAATGTCGACTACTTGCCCATCGCCATTGACCTATTTTATAGAAGCATTCAGGTTACCTTCTCTGAATTAGCTTGGTTGTCCGTGAGGCAACGATTACAATCTACCTTTTATTAAAAGTACATCTGAGGGACTTGGGAGACACTAACTAATGCCCTGATTACCACTCAGTGCTACGATCAAGGACCTAGCTCATGTCTTGTGTGCAGACTTCATCGTTTCTGGTTTTTATTTTATTTTTTTTAAGATATTTTATTTTACTATTTTATTTTTCCTTAAGAGATTAGCTTTGACCCTGGAGGCTAACTGCAATGCGGCAGCCTCTCAGCCTTAGATGTCAAGCTTCTATTTATTTGTATGTCGAGATGGAAAAAGGACCACTCTTTCCAAACCATCACACCAGTGGGAGTAAACAGGACCACAGGCTGCACTTTTAGGAACTATGGAGAAAGAACTTCCTTAAAAGAAGTTCCCTCAGTGCTGTCAGGGAAATCATTTTATTTATTGAACAAACACTGATACAGTAATGAGAGGTCCCAGTTATTTCTCTAAATGCTTTAAAGTATCAACTAATTTAATCCTTATACCTACTCTATGACATAAGTGAAGTACTTGATTTAAATACTGTCAATACTCCCACTTCGTAGCCATGGCATTTGAAATTCAATGACATGCCTTAGGGGACAGGCTAATGAGAAATAAAGTTGGATTTGAACACAGGTAGAGTTTGTATTTTCAGTTTTGTGCTTGTAACCCCCAGACATCCTGCCTCCTCAGTAAGTGCTCATCTTAAAATGCATTCTTTGCTTCTATCATCCTATTGTGAGGACCCTGTGGAGTATAAATCTCTGAAAGAAAGGTTCTAAGTTACCCTGGGACTGAGGCTCCAACTATCTTGCTTTTGAAAGGAGCCCTTCAATTGTGCGGTTCTGAGTTTACGTTACTCTGAGACTTTTAATTTGGAAACTTACATTGAAGCCCACCTGAACTCTTAGTGGTTCCTGGGATGTAATTTGCCAATCACTTGGCAAAATACTTTGGACGAGCTCCCAAGCCTTAAGCCACATCTGAAGGCAATAAAATTGATCCCTAGTTGACAAGGTCAACATATCTCTAAGAATGACAGAAGATTTGGGATATAGAAACATGGCTTTGCCTTAGATTTATTATTACTTTAAATTGCATGTGCAAATCAACTGTTTTTTCCTCCTGGCTGTAATTCCTATTGTTTGTTGTGTGCATGTGTGTATGAGTTTCCTGTTTTCACCTTTCACACACAGGTGGAATAATCTGGGAAATTGCAATACGGCAGAGTAAAAGCATTGGATTTTCCTATCAGGCTCTAATGATTTACAGCAGATTAAAGCAAAACTTTATTCTAAAAGGAAGAAAAAGAAAGAAGACATGTAGAAATCCCTAGAAAGAGAGAAGATTCAGGATCAGCTAAAACTCATTCAGTACTACTGAAGTGGGACTTAGACAATCTGAATTCTAATCCCACATCTTCCAAAAATTCACTGTATGACCTTGAGCAAGAAAATATTTCATTTCTCTGGGCCTTAGTTTGTTCCTCAGTGGCTTCTATGATAATTTCAAACTCAATAATCTGTAGAATTTTGAGGAAAGGTTAATGGCATAGCATTCTGAGGGGGAAAAAAATAAAGCAGCATTTATTATATTGATCCCTTTTTTAGCTGTATATGTGCTATTGCCTAATCAATGTGAGACAAATTACCCTGTAGCGCCATTTACAATGGGAAATAAAGTAGATGGTAAATCACTGAATGAATTTTATGGAAACAAATAATTGTAATAATGTTATTTCCAATGACATTCTTAATTCATTCCTGGAGATAGATTAGACAGGTGAAGTTGGGGGGCGGTATTATATTGATCTAAGCAGGCTAACTTGTAATCTTTTATAATAGAGATCTGGTAACCGCAATGTGAATGATTTTTTATTCATCAAGCTTATTATCTTTCTTCCCATGTCTTCTCTTCTCCCACTGTGTTTCGTCATTGTCACCAACAGAGTAGATCCATACATAATCCAAGCTTTTTGTTTCTTATTTTAAAAATTAAAAAAACCAAGGGCATAGGGAAAAAGAATAGTATTGTAAATTTTAATTTTATAAATGCCATAGCTGAGTTTTACTTTAATGGCATAATAATTAATTATTAATTTAGTTAATTAAGTAATTCTTTTGGTCAATCAATATTTCTTGGGCCCGGGCATATAACTGAGGGTACAGTAGTGAGTGAAAATACATCTTACAGTTCATGGTGGAGTCAAACAGTAAGAAAATAATTTCACAAGGATATAAAGTGTGGTACATATTATAAAGGAAAAGTACAGCCAGCTCTGAGAACGTGTGCCTGGCGGAGTCTGCCCTGGTCTGGGACAAGAGGTCAGGGAAAGTTTTCCTGAGGAATTGACTTTTGTGCTCAAAGATTAAACAAAAGTACAGTCTATTCTGCTTCTCTGACACGTATTTCTCTGAGTCAAATTGGCTCACACATGATTGGTAAATTGGAGAATAGTGTCCGTATGAAGTGAAAGTTACATTCTTTGATGATGTCGATGTTTCGCAGTGTATTAACTGCAACCAAAAATGCAGCGGAAGGCAAAATCCACTCCCAGAGCTGAGCACAGCAAAGTGTGGGAGAATACAGTAGCGTGCGTGCTGCCCGCTCATCCTGTCATTCCTCCCCCAGTTTGGACATATGCTCTGTCTTAGGAGTACTTATTGCATGGTTTTTTTGATCTTTCAGTATTTGCTCTTGTCTCTCTATTAATTGGAAACCTCAATTCTTCACCTCTTTTATCATAAAAACTTCACCTTTTGGTGAGATTCTCATATTTATAATAGCATTTCTTTGTTTATTAGGAACGTATTATCTTTTTAATGGGACTAATATTTTTTGTTGGGATTATTATTGTTTTTTTTTGTTGCTCAGATTAGACTATTGCACAGATTTTGAGTGGTTTGTCCCAAATTTAATTTTCTTTTAAGATTTTATAAGGAAGGATTTTCAAGTACTTTATAGCAGAAACGCCTTTATTGAAAACAAACTGATGATTAAAAAGTATATACAACTATATGTTTTAAAATAAAATTGATTTTCAAAGAGCTCAGTGTAGGTATGTCAAATCTCAGTTTTTTAGTGCAGTCAAAACTTGGGATGTATATAGCTTTTACTTCACCTTTCTAAATAATTTGGACAGAGAGAAGTTATTTGACTTATTCAGGGTGACAAACTAATTTTTGTTGAACGCTCTTTCCGTGATGCCATATTGCCTTTGACTTGTGAATTACCACTTACTTATCCTCTCAGACATATACTAGTCATATGATGAGGCCAACGTATTTTTAAAATAAATTTTATTACAGTATACTTTGCATACAACACAAGCCACATGTTTTAAGTTTATAGTAGGATGAACTTCGACACAATGGTCAACCACCTCAAAGTGTTCCCTCATGCTCCTTCCCCGTCAATCCTCCCCACCCCAGTCCCAAGCAAGTATTGATCTACTTTCGATCACTAGAGGTTAGATTTGTCTTTTCTAGCGTTGCCTATGTCAAGCAGTTCATAAGCAACAGTGTCTACTGCAGGTGCTGCTCTGGCTGACTGCTCCCCATGGACTTGGCCAGTGAGGAGACATGAACCCAAATGGATTCAGAGTTTATTACTCATAGCACAGCATGAGCTTTGCATTTGCATTGATTCTCCTTGTCCCCCAAGACCTATGGGGGTGATGTGGAGGAGGCCCCAGGTGAATGATTATGCATACAGTGGATCTGTGTCACAGCTGGAAACCTCTAACATCATAAAGGGACTGCTAACAAACCTGTCCATTCTCCCCTGTGGAGAGAGACATTATCCTTATTCTTCTGGTCAGGAAACAAATCTGCCTACTGACTCAGAGGAAGTATTATTTTTATAATGCTTAAATGTCTCTCAGGAGAAGAGAGGACTTTAATTTTATTACCTTAGAATGGAAGCAAATCTAATCTCTGCTATAGAACACCTTTGCAGATGTTGGTTTTCATCCGTTTGATTATGTTGTGCCTTGGTGTTTTCTTTTGTGTGTGTTGATCTTGCTTGCTGTTTATTGGTTGAAATGCTGGTATATATACATTCATAGTTTTCAACAAATTTGGAAAATTTTTGGCCATTATTTCTTCAAATACATATATATATATTAGACTGCTTGATATTTTCCCTTAGGTTTGCTTTTTTTCCCCCTCAGTCTTTTTTCTTTGTTTCATTTTGGATAGATTTTTGCTACATCATCAAGTTCACTAATCTTTCCTTCTGCAGTATCTAATTTGATGTTAATTCCATCCCAGGGCTTGCCCCGTGGCCAAGTGGTTAAGTTTGCATGCTCCGCTTCAGCGGCCCAGGGTTTCACTGGTTTGGATCCTGTGTGCAGACATGGCACTGCTCATCAAACTATGCTGAGGTGGTGTCCCACATAGCACAACCAGAGGCACTCACAACTGGAATATACAACTATGTACTGGAGCGGGGGGGGGGGGGGGGGGTTTGGAGAGAAGAAAAAGAAGAAGAAGAAGGAAAAAAAAAAGAAGATTGGCAACAGATGTTAGCTCAGGTGCCAATCTTTAAAAAAATAAAAATCCCATCCAGCGGAAATTTCATTTTAGGTATTTTATTTTTCATCCCTAGGAGTTCCATTGGGTTCTTTTTCATATCTTCCATTTGTCTCCTCATACGTTCAAGCTTTCCTTTAGATCCTTAAGCATATTAAAAATATTTATAATAGCTGTTTTAATATTCTGGCCTGCTATTTCCAGCATCTCTATTATTTCTTAGTATATTTCTATTGACTTATTTTCTCCTCATTGTGAATCACATTTTCCTGTATCTTCCTATGTTTATTCTAGTAATTTTTTTGGATGATGAACACAGTGAATTTTACATTGTTGTGTGCTGGATTTTGTGATATTTCTTTAAACAGTGTTGGACTTTGTCCTAGCATGCAATTAAGTTACATGCAAGTTTACATCAAGGCTTGCTTTTAAACTCTTCAATGGTAAAAGTCGAGTGTAGCCTTTTTTTTTATGGTTAATTTTGTCTCACTGCAAGATGTGCTCTCTCTGAGATCTCAACTGAATGTCAAGTGTATTCGTCAGCATCTCTTCACTCTGGCTATTGGGAACTTGAAAGAACCCCAGTCCTTGTAAAACTTGGACTTATCCTGCTTTATAGCTACCTGGTAATTACTGTTTCCCCAGAAGTTAATTTTTCCTGGCTTTGTGGCGTTTCATCCTATGCATGTGGAGATAAGTGTTCAGTCCACAATTCAAGCGGACCCCTAGGCAGATTTCTGTTGCTTTTTCTCTATGTACCTCTCTCTTCTCTAGTGCTCTGCCCTATAAATTCCAGCCATCTCACTCTCCCGAAACTTCAAAGTGTCTCCTCAATTCAACAATATTTCTAGATCCTGCTTGGGTTCCCCCTCCCTGCTCTGTCCTCTAGAAATTCTCTCCAGGCTCAAAGCTGAGGTAAATGTAGGGCTCACCTCATTTGTTTCCCCTCTTTAGGAGAACACAGTGCTGTGCTCTCTGTTGTTCAATATCTGAAACTGTTATTTTTTCGTTCACTTTTCTCATTATGGTCAGAGGGTAATTCCAGAGCCTGTTACTATCTCACGGCCGAAAGTGGAAGTTCCAATCAAAATGTTTTTATTAAGAAAATCTTAACACTTCATTATTTCTTTCATAGTATTCTTACTCTCCCAAGCCAACACATAAATTTAATCATTTCAATTATGATGTTTACAAAATTTTCTGGAAAAAGCCTATTATCATGGGCCCCACAGAGATACCACATATCTGATGTAGAAGAAAACCAACTAGACACAACTCCAGTTGATGAGCACTGCCTATCTTGCGGTCAATCCTCCCGCCATACTTATGGGCTCTGAGTCTTATTTCCAGAGTTCATCTCAGAGGGCAGGTAGGCCAGATCCACTGGTTTGTGACAAATTTTTAGGTTCTAGGGTTATGATTTCATGGTGTACATTGAATCCAGGGTTACTCTCTCTCTTCTTAAGCACAAGATATTGTGTCTTTTATGTTTTGTTTCACTTAGATGCTGTTTCAGTTTGATTTTGCCCCCAGCATAGTGACAATGCTGCGTACCCCTCAGTCTTCCTACTGTAGGAAAGAAAGCTTGGCAGCAACCTGAAGATAGTTTCTAGTTTGGATGCAATCCTTCTGAGAGTGGAAAATTACTCTTTTCCTAATAATAATAGGAATAATAAGAATAACCAGTAAATAGGAATAATAATAATAATAACCAGTAATATAACATAACGGTTACTAGTAACAAGAATAATAAATAGAAGTAATCATGAAGGATGCATGTTGAATTAATGTACTAACCAACGAATCTTATTACTGATATTAAATGGACACTGGAGTATGAAGGATGATAAAATGACTGTTGCCCCAAGATATGCCTATTTCTGTCTCTAAACGTCCCTTCAGCAGTATTGGAGGGTCTTTCTTATTGGATCCACTCCAGTGTCCGACAAGATGTGCTAGTGCTTGGCTTGTTGAGCACTTAAATATGTGCATTTCCAACTTCTGTTAGGAGCATTGCCCCTTCATTTCTAGCTGATAAAAAATTAACGCACGGTAGCTCTTCCCAGACATGATAAGGGATAGTGTAGTTGAATGAACCAATCAATTTTGATTTCTTATTTGTTCATTTGCCTAGGATTTTTTTCCCTTTCTTTTTGTAGTTTTGCACTATGACAGTTTCAGAGGAATTTCCCGTTTGGGGAAAAACATTCCCAGAAGATTAACTTACTCATAAAGCTGAAAGACTATTTTCCTTTAAGCATTATTCAAAAGAAACTAATTATCTTTGGGGGGCTAGGAGAATTTGCAATGACCTCTCAGGCTGAATTTGTAGAGGCTTCATAGGAAGATTTTTGATTGCTAAACTATACTGATCTAATTTTTAATTTTAATAATTTTCTGTAAAATATTAAAACAAGATTCATTTCGAAATATTATTGCAGCTGCTCCTCGGTTAGCTGCAACTGTGGATCCAGAGCTGGATGCTACTTTTAAATCCATCAATAATAAACTGACTCTATTTATTTGGTTTTGCTCCCTGTGAGCGTAGAGTTAAAAAGGAAAAGTTCTACTATTTGGACATATATGAAGACCCTAGTTCATTCTCTGTCATCACAAATGGGAGAAATATCATTGAACATCAGCTGGAAGGGAGACACTGAATTCTTCAAGTTCAAAGAAGACAATTTTAATGAACTTGATTCTTTCTAATAGTTTTAGATGACAGGAGCTAATAGCGAGCTGGGATGGTCCTCTGAGGGACACGTGGTAGATATATTAGAAAAATAGAGGGCACACATGTTCTGGAACAATAAAGGGCCTTCTGATTTTCCGACATGCTTCTCTGGGTGATTATTTGGTTACCAGATTAGAAAAAGACTACTCACTTTTATAAACTGGAAGTGGGGAGGGCAGAGAATAAAATATTTAAGCAATAAATTAATTCAACACTTGGAAAGAAGCTAACATTGGGGCAATGTATTGTGTTATCAGTTTGTTGTGAAGATTGAATGAATTAATACATAAAAAGTGCTTCACATAGTGAATGTTCCATAAGAGTTATTACATGTTATTATATTGCTTGAAACAATCCTTGGCTGCCTCCAAAGTCAGTTATGCATTAGGAAATGAGGAGCTTCTGTATGCACTGAGGCTTGTTCAGGGTAATTTCAGAGCTGTAACTATTCAGACCATGAACTTCATATTATTTCATCACCAACCTGGAGGCTCATGAAGAAGCCTTCTGCAATGATTGACATGATCAATTCCTTCTATGCTAAAAAATTCCTCCTGCAATTTGAATCTCATTTTAGCTGCACATTTTTCTATCTTTTTCTTTTCTTGGCATGTTCCTTCAAAGAGAAGAAAGTCAGCAAGACATTCAAGATGAATAAAAAAGGAAAAATGATGAGACGAGAACGGGCCTGGTAAGGAAGGAAAACAAGCAAGGTTATTGACTTAGTGAGAACAAAATGAGACAAATTGAACAAGTGAGAATTGACTTAGAATTGTATCTAATAAGTTTTCATATATAATATTCCATTATAATTAATATCCAAATACTCTGCAATTGTAGTTTTTATTTTCTCTTTGACCCAAGAGTTACTTAAACAAGTGTTCTTTCTTTTTCCCTCATACTGTCCTTCTCTCTCTCCCTCCCTGACTCCCTCTCTCCCTCCTTTCCTTCCTTCTTTTAAAAATTTCCAATTAATTGAAGATTCTTTTTGTTTTTTTTAATGATTATTTCTAATTTTTTTTGCATTGTTGTCAGATGTGGTCTGTATCGTTTCAACAGTTTGAAATTATTGAGACCTGTGTTGCTACCTAATATATGATTAGATTTTACAAATATTCCATGGCAGCTTGAAAAGGAGGTATACCCTGTAAATCTGATATTAAATTTATAAAGATATTAAAATGATTTTATTCTTTATTATTTTTATCTACCTAATCTTTTAGGAATGCAATAATTATGTTAATTTATTCACATCTATAATAATTTATTTTTAAGCTTTTAAACTATATATATTATGGCGTGTTATTTGACACATTTATGATAGATAATATGCATTGTGAATTTTCACTTCTTAACAGAAGTGACCCTTTATTATATTTAGTGCTTTTTTCCTTGATTTCTACTTTGATGTTTGTATTGTAACCCATGTTTTTTTGCAGTGACTATTGGCATACCATGCCTTCATTCCACCTTTTATTTTAATTTTTCTGAGTCACTTTATTTTGAGTATATCTCTTATAGACAACATATAGTGGATTTTGTTTTTTGACCCAATTAAAAGTCTTCCCTTTTAATAGATGAGATTATTCCCTTTATGTTTATTTTTATAACATTTATTACTTCTCTCATCTCATTTTATGTTTTCTGCCTTCTCTCTGTTTCATTTATTCTCTATCTTGTTAGCGTCTGTGGTTTTTCTTCTTAATTTTCTTTCAGTAATTTTGTAGATTAAAGCCAATATTTAGTTTCACTAATGATTTCTTTTAAATTCTTAGGTGCAAACTTTCTCAAGTTATTAATATGAAATAGGATCTAACGATCGCCACATATTAAGATGAAGAATCTGTCAGAGAGAACATTTTTTTTCCATTTCCCAGGTTTTTGTTGGTATACTTGGAGAGTTTTTCCAGATAATTGCTGAATTGTTAAAATATTATTCTTTCAAAATGTATTATCTTTTCTTTCAAGAATTACATTTGTATCTTGTTTTATAAACTTATTTGCCAAGTTTTTTAGATTTGGTTGTGTTTTAATTCATGTATCCAGGCCTTTCATACCACAGCGTCTCCATCTGTGACTTCTTTATTTGCATCTCCTCTTTACCACTGGTACATATCCTCAAGGCATTTTTCTGAGTACATGGGTTGGATAGTTTCTGACGATTTGTATATTTGATAAGATTTTTCTGTTATCTGCACTTTACTGAGTTATAGAACTCATGAGTCATGGCTATTTCCCTTAAAAATTAATGTGATTCCTAGGGCTGGTCTGGTGATATAGTGGTTAGAGTTCACATGCCCTGCTTTGGTGACCCAGGGTTTGCGGGTTTAGTTTGGATCCTGGGCACTGACACTGCTTATCAAGCTATGCTGTGGTGGCATCCCACATACAAAATAGAGGAAGACTGGCACAGATGTTAGCTCAGGGACACTCTTCCTCAAGCAAAAAGAAGAAGATTGGCTACAGATGTTAGCTCAGGGCCAATCTTCATCACACACTCACAAAATTAATGTGATTCCCTTTTCTTCTGGCGTTTAACGTTGCAGACAAAATGTCTGACTTCAGTCTGTTTTTTCAAAAAGAATTTTTCTCATACATAACCCGGAGTGCTGGATGTTGTTGGATAATGTTATCAGTTTGATCATTCAGCAGCCAGGATAGGGCAGGGAGGAAACTGGGGTCACAAGTGGGTCAGGAAGGGAGGGAATCTATATGTTAGTCACGGAAGTTGTGTTTCCTGAAATTATGCTGAAGTATGCTGAAATTATGGCACCAAAGGCCAGAGTTTTTACTGTCAGTTTTTCGTTCAGCCTGGTACTCTATTCCAAGTACACAGGATGGGTATAGCTTTCTCTGGGATCTTCCCAGGGGCTTTTACTGATCGAATTGGGAGAGTGACTTGTCATTGTGGAAGGCTGTTCCTCTATAATGTCCCAAATTATCTCTAATTTGGGAATGCATTTTAATACCTCAGGAGGAAGTGGCCAGGTAGGGAAAATTTGGCATGAGGAAAAATTTGGAGCTGGTAGAGTTTCACTGGTGGCCTCTCTTCAATACACGCTGCAGTTAGCTCCAATAAAAGTGCCTCCGTGAGGAGAGGTCTTCATCTTTCTCGTGGTCTTTCTTGCCCTTTCAGAGTGGTGTTGAGCGTCCTGTCTCCTTCCCTATTTTAGGAAGGAAAGTGCTTTTCCGTGTCAGAATGAATCTGTGCTGAGATTGAGGAACTGAGCAGGCAGCAAGCTGAGTTGCTACAAGGTTTTCTCCTGTGCCCAGGGGTTTCTTTTTTCTGCCTTGCCCCCGTAGCCTCTGAATCTGTGGCTCTGTCCCCTCCGTTGTCCACCCTCACCCCTCACCCTCATCCCTCATTATCAGGGATCGCTGCTGAAATTTCTCAAGATTTGCTTTACTTACTTCTTGCAACGCTGCACCACTTTCAGGGTGGGAAACCTAAGTCGGCTTTTGGTGAAATCTTCAGATCCTGTTTGACCTTTACTTTAGTGATCAGATGACTTTCTGGTCGTTGACAACATGCCTTCCTTTGACCACTGAGGAATTGTTTCCGGTAGTTTAACTTTTAAGATTTTGTCTGTTTCTCAGAGGAGGATTTGAAACTAGTTATTCCACTGTAACCATCCCTTGAATTTAAACAATTATAGAGAATTTTGCATAAATTGCTGTTCATCTCCTTCTTGAGAATCAGAAAGATGCCTTTGCAAAGTCTTTCTTGGGGGGTCACTCTCAGCATGTGGCTTAGCTCATTAGTTTTTCAATTGATTCATATTAGCTTTCTTTGGACTTGCCCCTCAAATTTGGGGGTGCTCCTTTATTTTTGTGAATAGTAAATATTTTATTGGTAAGTGCATGGTTTCGGTGGCAATAATAAATTTACTTGAACAGGAGACAATAATCAAGTGAAAAGAATAAATGCTCGCTAATCATCAGAAAATCTGTGGCCATTAGGGCTGTCATGTAGAAATCCAGTATCACTCAGAAGCTGAATCTTAAAGAAGATGCCTCCTCTTATTAGTCTGTATACGTCCATAGCACCTGGAATCTGTAGAAATCTGTAGATTACCACCGTCTAACCAAACATGATACCTTAGCTTTTAAAGAAATCTGGTGGACAATTGGTGAGGATTTTTGTCTCCATATAAACTACTCTTTTACAAATATTTGATTCTGGATCACTTGGGCTTTTTGTTATCACAGTGTCACCTCTTTGGATACCATAAAAATGTTGAGTAAGATTTTCTGCAAAGATAATATCTGAATTTTGAATTGTAGAGCCCATTGAATGTCCAGAATACACGACAACACCACCAACATATTCAAAAGCACAAGGAGCTATACAGCAACACTGAACAGGACAGCCAACAGGTGAAAGGTTTTTCCCAGACACCATGAGGCAGAGTTGTATGTGGACTCTGCCACCATTGGCCAAAGGTGTGTTCTACAATACACTCAATTTTTAGGGTAGTTGAAGGGCTTCCGTAAAAAACAAGCAAATATCTAAATCATGTCTCAAGGCATATATGGATGATACATAGTTTCAGGATTCTTCTGGCCCCAAAGAAGCCCAGGACACTCTCACACAGGACTCAGGTGGGCCTTTCTCACCTTTGCCTGGCAGAAGGGGTGCTCCTTTTTTTGAGGCCTGTTATCTGCAGTGCTCCAAGCACAACAGCTCTGGAGAGTGGGGTGTGTGCCTGAGGTAAAGGAGAGTGATTGCAGTAAGTAGGTGTGCTCACAGCCATGCTTATCCTGGGCTCCCTGTAGGGTGGCTGAGGGCCTGCAGAGCCATCAAGTGTTATGATTGGCCTCACTTCTGCTGTCAGTGTTCCAGGCCACACCTCCCACTCACTTGTAGACACAACTTATTTTGTAGATTATCTCTGGGAAAATTTTATCTCGCTGGCTTCCCTGTGCCCTTGAGGGTGCTTTTGGGTATCTTGTGCCATCCACCAGGTAATAAATACCCAAAAAGGCAAACAAGTCTTAAATATAATTGGGAAGATAAATCCACTGCAAATAATAGTATGTTATAATACAAGAGCAAACATAAAAGATTTTTGGATTATCTTTGCTGCTGTAAATTCTTGTTAGCATAGATGATGAGCTGACGCTCACAATGTTGACTTGCGCATTATGTCTATAAGTCCTCGGCCCTTGTTCCTTAAGTAAATCACTTCCTGAAGTGATTTCACAAACCAGCAGTCACATGTCAGCTGCTTTCAGCCTGGGACCTTAGCTATCTTTCTGAGTGTTACCTTTCAACCATTTCTCCCAAATGAGCTTTAGATTTTGAATGTCATATATTTACATGCTCTTTTTAAAGCACTTTTTCCTATAAAAATATATGCATTCTAATTTCTCTTGTCAGGAATTAAGAGGGGTGTCTTAATTTAGAACATTTCCATTTCTTTCTGACATTTAGTAAGCTGTTAGAGAAAACCGATGAGCATAGCTTACTGTCTTCAAGTTACATCAGTTATTTAGTGAATTGAATGAGAATACATTATGCTTATTTTTAGAATGTCCTTCTCATAAATGTATCATGTACGTCATAGAGACTTAGCAGCCCCACTAATGTGGGAAGTAAACTTGTCAGATATCACTCCCTTTGCAGGGTCAGGTCTAATTGAAACTTAGAGAGGGAAGTAGGGGACCACGAAGAAAACTCCGAGTGATTCAAGTCGAAGTATTTATAAACCTCTGAGTCAGGCGTGATTCAGCATTGAGGCACAGTGCTAAGGACGCTGTTTGGTTAAAGAGATAGCGGTGTGAAATTAAAGCTGAGACCACTTGTGCTTCTTATTTGTGGATATTTGGCATTCTGAGTAGGCAAAACATTTGGCACAAGACCCTTTTCACCCCAGATTCATTTGTGTGATTCTTCACAAACTTGAGAAACAAATTTAAACTCTTCTTCCCAGTTTTTTTTCTTTTTAAATAATACAAACAGACAAAAAGCTGTCCTGTGTAAGTCCATTTGCAGTTAAAATTTGAAGCCTAATTAAGATTTTTTTTAAATGGACTGACATGTCTTTTGCTGTCAGGCAGACCAAGGCTCCCTACACCATACTGTCTCCTGTGATGGAAAGAAGGGAAATGCCATGTCAAGTGAGCCAAACTTCGAAACTCAACTTGGGTTTAAAGTTAACTCCCTAAAATTTTTAATCACTAAATGATGGAGATAACATCAGAAATCAATCTGAAATTTTGGAGGATGAAAACATGATGTAAACGAAGACCATATTTTTCTATCTTTGGTTTGATACTGGTAAAATTATAACCTCCAATTTTCATTCTTTTTTCTTTTGAATTTTGAAGACAGATTCAGGGCAACTTTGTCATATTTGTGATGACTGCTTCGTGTGTATCTGAGAATTTTTCTTTTAAAATGACATTGGATTACGATGAGCTTCTCCATTAGAATATGTGGGGGACCACGTATTCAGGCTTATGACATCACTTGACAATGGGGAGACAGACTCTATCCCGGATTTAAAAAGGGCTAGGAATCTTCAGGCTCAGCAACACTTTCAAATGCAGCGCGTTCTTGCGGCCTCCCAGGGCAGGACTATAACACGTAGCCCTCCTCCCTTCAGAGTAAATCTGGCTCCTTGAATGATGGGACCATGTCCACTGCTGGGCAAGGTGCATTTGCAAAGAGTGAGAAGTGAGTGCAGAAACATCATATTATATCCTTTTAGCATGAATCGTCCTTAGAGCTACAGAAAGAAAACCCTAGGAACGGTGGTCGCCACACACTTGAATTCACAGAGTAAGACATCTTTTATGGATACATACATTAATTTATCTGGGAGTCACAGGGTTGTCAACCTTTTATTTTCCAAATAAGGACATTAAAAAAAAAAAACCAAACTCTGTCATCTACTACCATTTCATAAGAGAAAAGTCACTTTAAAGCTAAAAAGAGGAAGGACACAATATCAGGATAAAGAACAACCTTCTGAATGGAATAGATTTAGCTTCGGTAAAAACTCACTCTATTGCGTTTATCTCTAATTTTTGCCTCAGCCTGACGGAAACTAAGTCACGGATCAGCACTGCCCGTGAACTATTGCCAGACAGTCTCTGAATGTGAAGCCTTTTGGAAGCCAAACTTGCGTCTTAGAACTTTGGCTCACTCACGAGACCTGAGGGAACTCTTGGAAGAAAATGCCCTGAAAAGAGAAGCCCAGAACAGGTCTTGTATATATTTTGCGCTCAAAAAACATTTGTTGTTGAAACTGAAGAGAGATGAATGTTTGCCAAGTTCCAGGACTGAATGCAGGGAGTGGCCTGCAGAGGGGACCGAGAGTCCCTCTAGGTCTCCCCTCAGGACGTCCACACCTCTTTATCCCACTGGTCGAAAGCTTTAGGGGCGGGGCCTGCAGTCTGAGGGTCGAAAGCCCTTTCCTCAGGAACCAGTGGGCTCTACCGGAGGTCCGTGTTGGAAGACCAGCCTGAGGCCCTGCTTTGTCAGCAGTGACTGAAGTTCCCTCAGAGAGGTCCCCAGGTGCCCTCCCGCCACTGTCTGCCTCGGTGGGCTCTGTGATCCTCTTGCTGGGTTCAGCTTGGCCCGAGGAAGTCAGCAGTGTGGTGAGGAGATCACCAACTTTCGAGACGAGCAGACCCGGTTGGAATCTTTATAATTAAACTTAATACCTACAGGTGCCCTTCTCCTAAGATTAACCACTCCTAAGGGTCTATATCAAAATGTAAATATGGCCAATTATGCTGAACATAGGCATAAAGAAAAATATAAAAGTTATATCACAAAAGCAGTTATAATAACCCACTCTAAAATCAAGGTTTATGTCTTATTTTTTAAAAAGATTTCTAATGGTGTTTGTTTCGTATATTTGGTACCTATGGATTTATGACTTACATCCTTTTCATAAATGGTTCCTTTGTGGTTTATAACCTTCCTCTTGTTCTGATTAGTGCTTTTAATCTTAAATGCTCTTTGCTAATTATAATTGTATTGCTGCTTTTCCTCCTTTCCTTTATTTCCTTTTTAAAAAATGTATTTTCCCGATATCTGTTTGCCTCTTTCTTTCTTTTCAACATTTAAAAAATCACATTAAGTGTGTTTTGAAAATAAGATACACCTGCTTTTCAAGTCCAATCTGACAATCTTTGTCTTTGAAAGATGAATCCAGTCCGTTCACAATTAATTGACTATCAGATATGTTTGATTTTCTTTCTTTCATCTTACATCACACATATCATTTATGTTGCTTTGTTTTTTCTTTTTCCTCCTTAATGCTGGTGGGTTGATTAAGGTACTATTAATTCTCTCCATTTTCTTTATTAAATTGAGAGGTTCTATCACATTTTCCCACTCTTCTAGGAATTACTCTCCCATTCCACTCACTTCTATCGAACCACTTCTTTCTCTGCTATTGTTATGAAAACAAGGTGCCAAGTCTATCTGTCCATCAAGATGTTTTATATTCTCACTGTCCTCTTCCACCTTTTAATGCTTTAATTTCCCTGCTCTTATGTCAGATGAAACATTAAGGAAACTTTTATTTCCCTTCTCTGCTCTCTCCTTCCTCCCCTCCCAAGGATTTACGAGATATTTTACTTTTAGACATTTTTAGGTTTTCCCTTTAGGATGTTTCTTCTATTTGTATGATCATTATTTAGCACTTATATTACAAATTCACAGCCATTCTATTATTTCCAATTTAGACTTAAATATATGTATATCTAAGTGGAAAATTACACACTCTCTCTCTCTCACACACACACACACACACACACACACACACACACGTGGAGAGGCAGAGACTCATGTCATGCTGTTTCCGCATCTCTGTGTGCCCTACTGGGGATTCTGTTTTGACTCAGGTTTTGTTGTCTTACTGTCCTTCCCAAAATGTTTCCTTAGAATATGTGGGTGACAGAAGCCCTGGGTCCTCGCATATTTGCCCACGCCCTTCTCTCATCTCTACAGGCAGCTCTCTCAGCAGGGGTAGGATTTGGGGCTGGAATCCTCTTCCCGAGCGTTCTGTGGGTGTCATCCTTCTGTCCTTTTCTGTCTAGTCCATCAGTTCAATTCGTGTTGGCTCTTTCCTTTATACGTAACATAGCTTTTATGTCTATTAGCCTGTAAATTTTTTTTATGCTTGAATTTAAGAACTCTGTAGGATGTGCCCAAGTGTTTTGTTTTGTTTTGTTAATTTTCTCCCATCCATTCTGCCTAGAACTCAACAAACACTTTAAATCTGCGAACTTGAATCTTTCTTCAATCAGAGAAAATGTCTTCTATTGTTTCCTTAATGAATGCCTTCCTACATCTGTTCCCTTTCCCTGTCTTGGAATTCTTATTATTCACATGTTAGGTCTCTGCATCTGTCCTTCAAGCCCCTTTTTAACAATTTTTATCAAGACTTTCATCTCTTTGTGTTTTTACTTTCTCTGTCGAGCTATCTTTTGCTTGATCATACAGGCCAAAATTCAATCCTCAACAGAGCATAACAGCTTCTTCAATTCATTTGTGGAAGTGGTAAAGTTAAAAAAAACAAGAGAAAACTCTTTGAATTCCAGGGGCTTTTTTTTTTTTTTTCATATTGGGACTGAATTTCTTTGAGTGCTATCGTTATTATTATATTTTTATCTCATTCAAAAAATTAAAGCTGTCATCTTTCTTCTCGAGTGGTTCTAGTTTACAAGGAGCTGCCAGTTTGGGGCATTCTGCTCGTATCCCCCTCCCCCCCGCCCCCCCCCCCCCCCCGGTTTCTGGGGCCTGCAGGTGCTGTTGTTATTTTCTTTTTGCTGTGCATGGCTCTGTTCACCCTTGGGATATTAGACGAGCAGCTGAGGATGCTCTTGAGTGATGGCAAAGCCAGGTGGAGGCAGTAATCTGTGCTCCTTTGAACTGGTGATGTACCACCTGGTAGGCAGTCAATCCTTGCTCATGGCAAGTTCAGTGCATATGTCGCTGGTCAGGAGGTTCTCCCGAACAGCTCTGTTCCAAGCAGTGACTCAGGGATCCAGGTCCCTTCCATCTACTGAATCTTTAACCCTTTGGGACCTTTTCATGATCTTCTGTGGGATCTAGTAAATATAGTAATACACCTTTTAGAAGGTGATGAGTGCTATTAAAATAGAGCAGGATAAGGAGTATGTAGGTATGTATTTGGATTATGTATGAGGGCACAATTGTGGTTTAAATAGGAATGATAAGACTGGGCTTTGTTAGGAAGGTGACATTTCAGCAAAATATCAGAGTGTTGAGACATGAGGTTATCTTGGGCAAGAGCATCCTAGGCAGAGAGAACAGCCAGTGCAAAGGCACTGAGGCGAGAGCAAGTCTGTAGTATTTGAGGAGCAGCAAGTGGCTGTGTGGCTGGAGTGAATAAGGAGGAGAGTATTAAGAGATCAGGTTAGAGAGGTAACGGAGGGTCTGATCAGTTAAGAGGGTACCGCAGTAACCTGGGCAAGAGGTGGTGGCGGCTGGCTCTGTGATGATAACAGTTAGGGGTGGTATAGTGTAAAGTCATCAAATCTTAGATATGGTTTTAAGTTAAAGCCAAAAGGACTTTCTGACTGATTTAATGGATAGTGTGAGATAAGGGAAGGGATTAAAGATTTTATTTATTTAAGCAACATTTACGTAGCATTTACTACGTGCAAGTATTGTTGTAAGCATTTGACATATACTAACTTGTTTAATCCTCATACCACCCTTAAAGGATATTATTATTATCTCATCTTTAAGATTAGGAAACTGAAGCACAAAGAAGTAAAGAAATTTGCCCAAGGTCACACAGCTAGTCGTATAGATAGGATTTGAACCCATGCAAGCTAGCTCCAGAGTTTATGATCTTAACCATCATCATTCTGCCTTTCATGTGGGAATTCTGCTAGTTGCTGAGAATGTCTATTCCAATTAAACCTTAAGGCACTAGAGAAATAATCACAGACGGGTCTCTGAAACCACTGGACCCATGAAAGGCTTAGGCCAAAAATTACATTTATCACTCGACTTTCATAGGTCCCCATTTGGGCTGGTAGACCACAGTGGCATTTTGGGTTCTCAGGAACGAGTGTCACCTCAGAGCCAGTCTTCAGTAATCCCAGAAGATGTCGGGTATTTCCATTTCCGTAGCGCACAGTCACCCTGGTGAACGACCACATTCCCTCTGGGGAGACTGGGAAGAAGGTTTATGGTACTTGTGGCGTTGGGTCCTTCCTCAAAGGGATTTATGGCATTTTACTAGGGTCCCTCTAAACCTTGGAAAAGAAAAAAACACTCTGACTTTGAGGGAATTAAACACTAATTCTGAGATTTTTGGCTTAACCAAGTGGAAGGGTAGATGCTATTGACTGATATGGGGAAGATTATGGGTGATCCAAATCTGAGGGTGTCATGAGGATCAGGAGTTCAGTTTTGGGTATATTAATTTTAAGATACTTTTTAGACATCCAAGTGGAGTTGCTCAGTAGATGGTTGGATGGGTGAGCCAAGAGGTCCAATGTGGAAGTATAAATCTGGGGGTCGTTAACACATAGATGGTATTTAAAGCTGTGAGATCTCAAGAGAGAGTGTGGAGAAACAGGAGAGATCCAAAAACCAACCGCTGGCCTTAGAGAAGAGGATAAAACAGTAAAGGAAGCAGCCAACGTGTTGCCATGAATTCCAAGTAAAGAAAGTGTTTCCAAGAAGTTGAATGTGATCAATTGTATCAAATATTGCTGATCATCAAGTGGGATGAGAACTGAGCATTGATCATTGGATTCAGCAATGTGGAGATCATTAACGACCTTGGAAAAGCAGTTTTGGGGCGTGCTGGTGGCAAACACCTAATTAGAATGTGGTAATGGAGCATTCGAGGAGGAAATAGTGAGTAGTGAATGGTCAAATCTTTCAAGAAGCTTTGCTGCGAGCGGAACAGAGAAACGGGCAGTAGATGGAGGGGGAAGTGGAGTCCAGAGAGGACATTTTCCTAAGGTGATAAAGATAAAACTATGTTTATATGTGCTAGAAACAATCCAACCAATAGACAAGGAAAAACTGATAGGGTAGGACAGAGAAGGGAACATTCCTGGAGTGATGCATTTGAATAGGTGAAGGCTGTTTAATTACAAATGGGAATCCAACCCAGGAGCTCTAACCCACAGAGATTTATTCTGATTCTAATTCTGATTCTATTGTGATTCACCACTCTTACTTTTTTTTTTTTTTTTTGAGGAAGGTTAGTGCTGAGCTAACTACTGCCAATCCTCCTCTTTTTTCTGAGGAAGACTGGCCCTGAGCTAACATCCATGCCTATCTTCCCCTACTTTATATGTGGGATGCCTACCACAGCATGGCTTTTGCCAGGCGGTGCCATGTTCTAACCGGGATCGGAACCGGCGAACCCCAGGCCACCGAGAAGCGGAACGTGTGCACTTAACGCTGCGCCACTGGCCGGCTGGCCGGCTAGCCTGCTGGCCCCACCCCCCACCCCCAAACACACTCTTGCTTTCTTTTGGGCTACTTTTATACTTGGTCATCCTGGGCAAGTCCTTCTAAGAGTTATGTGTCCTTATAAACCACCATAGAGAAGAATCTCCACTCTTAGTCTTGTGTTCACATGGATGCAGAACCACTGTGTACTGGGACTTCACAGAATGAACTCTGAGAATGCCACTTACCAGGGCTCCAGACAGGGAGAGGAGGCTAGGAGGGGGGGTCATCATTGAATTTGAAGACCTGGAGAATATTTGGTTCCATTTCTCACAGCACATGGGCAGCGTCGCCCACCTTCGTATGCATTTATCTTGCCCCGATTTGCACATATGCACACGGCGTTTCGTTAGGAGAGACCACGGTCCTGTCTTCCGTGTAAAGCACCACTGCAGAGCCTGCCGCCAGAGCTCCCTGTCTTCACGACAGTCGTTCGCATTTAGTGCCCTTGATGTTTACCCATTTTCTAATTTTTCTGTCAGATTATCCATTAATTTACTTTAACTAATTATTATATTGTTAATTGTTTAAATCCTCTTGTTATTACACTTAGAAATCAAGGCCCTGCCAGGTAGCTTTTAGCTTAAGAAAAGTAAAAAGTGGAAACTTTTGAACACTAAGAATTACAGGGTTTAATTCTCTTTTTCCTTTTATCTTTTCCAAAGCGAACAAATTTGTTTCAGTATTAGCTGTAATATCAAAGGTAGATTCCCAGTCGACATAAATATTCCAGTTGTGGCACAATAGCCCCCACAGTACACTTGTCTGAGGCTTAATGAAAGAGAAAGGATATTTGATTCTGAAAAATCATCTCTTACTCCCTCTTGTCCGCTGTTATTCTGATGACTCAACTTCCTTATGAATCTAACTTTTAATTTAGTAGCTTCTAAGTTCAAACTATGGTGCATTTTGCACATTGTGCCGAAGTAGCTGCTGGAGGTGACACCCTTGTGCCCATTGGGGGATCATTTGCAGGAAGTGAGGACACGGTCATACGCGCTTTACCTTGTACTTGCTGTCTGCTTGCTGTGCACGCCATATTGGCGCTACATGGGGAGCTGTCAATCTCCTCCTCCAGATGATGCCCTTGTTCAGGGAGGCGTCACACCTTCTTCACCTCCTTCTCTCAGTGCCCAGCACAGTGTCCGCCACAGAGAGGCAACCAAGAAATATTTGTCAGATGAATGAATACATGAAGTAATTATAAACCGTGTAACCTGGTCATCAATTTCCGCCTGAAAGTAGCTTGCAGTTTAGAAGATAGAAAGGTAATAACGTTAATTTTCAGCTTCACTGTAAATGAGCTCTATTGATCATCCACTCCAATCCCACCCCCAACACTTTTGCCAGAATTACCTTTTTTGTATGTTTAGTGTTTGGGGGCCTCTTCTTTTCTATGACTGTCCATTTGAGTCAGGTTGCAAAGGTGTAAGGTCTAGTTTAGTGTATCTATCTATAACACGAAAAGCTTTTTGCAGAGATGATAATCATTTTCTACACTCCACCAGGCTCTACTTTATGTGAATGTGTCCTGCTGTGCCTCATTTCAAAACTTTTGTAAAACTGCCACCCCCCACCCCCGCCTGGGATGTCCCTCTTCCAACTGTCCACCTGACAAACTCCTGGGCGTGGAGGCTGAGAGTGTTAGTATAAGAAGCTATTGTTGGAACCAAAAGTTTTGGTTTACCCAGAAATTTTGGTAGGTGGTTTTGATTCCACCTACCTCTTGTGTGACATTAGGTAAAATTCTTAACTTCCTGGATCTCAGTTATTTCCTTTGTAAAATGTGGATAAAACTGATCTTTATGGACCGTCGTAAGGATTTAGTGAGATAATATGTAAACATGGCACAGTTACAGGTCCTTAGCTAGTGCTCAGTAGTGATAGCTGCTACCACCACCACCACCACCATCACATCCTTCAGCCATCAATTCATATACGGTCTCCTCTGTGAGGCCTTTCTAGACTCTGGGCAGCGTTAGATGTTCCTTTGCAGGCATCTCTGTAGCATTTTTTACACCCAGAACTCATAGCATTGTATTGTCTTTGTTGCTTTTCCTGTCAGCACTCTATAGGGCTGAGCCACTTGATGGCAGTAACCTTGTCTGATTAATCACTAGATCTCTAGTATCTAGTGTCTCACACTGGACCTGCCACCTAAGATTGGCTTATTAAATGTATTTTGAATGAATACAGGAATAAAATAAACTTTTACTTAGCGTAAAATTGGCATTCACCATGTATCTGAAAAAGTAACATGAAAATGATAGACCCAAGTCTGGGAGACTGAATACAAGTGTAATGATGGCAAATATGAAGATTCAGTAAGATTATATTTTTATAAGCTCTACATGCAACTATAATAAACTGGGACTGCTTTAAGCATCAATATATGGAGTAAATTAACGCTCATTTATTTCACTTGGAATATTATTTTAAGTAATTGCAAATTTGTTAGTTGTATTTTTGCTTTTTTGACATGTTGTTGAATGTGTCTTCATTTTTCTTTTGAGATGATTGTTTGATCAAGAATGCAAACCCTGATCAAAATATTGTCTGTGTGAGAGACTGCAACTGCTTTAAACTTGTTTTGTTTCATTATAAGGTTTTTAAAGCACTCATTTTTTGGGGAAAAATGGAATCTGCCTGACTTCTGTTATGTTTAGAGGTATCATTCAGTAGTGATCAGCTCTGCGGAACTTGAGGACGAGGAGGCAAATATGACAGATGCCATTTGGATCTCTGTCTCCTTGTGGCCCTCTGTGATCGCCCACAACAATCTCTTCATTTCCTTCTCACCCCTGAAAGGTTAAAAACTAATACCAGAAGTGGAAGGCTGGGGGATGGTCTCTCAGCTGCTGTTTCAGTAATTGCTGTTGACTTTGTGGGAATTATAAAGGTCCTGAAAATTTGGAAATATCTAACTTGTTAGAGGGTTTGACGCTCTCTCCTGCATTCATTATAGAAACCCACATGTCTGGGATGCCTGGGCTCAAATTTGCTTGGATAGCGTTTCAAAATTCAACAGAGGTGCCCTTGGGTTTTGGAGGCCCAGATGACTTGGTGACTTGGGAGGCCATAGTCAACAGAAAGAACACAGCTTTGGAGTCAGGCAGATCTGAAGACTTAAACTCAGTTGTGCCACTGCTAGTGTATTCACTTTTCTAAGCCTTCATTTCTTGATCTTGTATCTAGGTAATTATAGCATTTACCTGTAAGGAGTTCTAGTGATAAATACAGAGGATAATATCCATCGGGCAGCTAGCATAGTTTCTGACCCATTGTTCAAATTCAATTTAAAAGGAAGAGGCTGGGGAAAAAACAAAAGATGAAAAGGGAACTTATAGATTGAAGGAGACTCAGAGGACACGTCAACCAATTGCAACATAATGGAGCTTATTTGGGTCCTCATTCAAACTACCGGAAAATATTTTGAGAAGTTTAAGTGCTGAGCGGACATTGGATGAAATTAAGAAATTATTAATTTTTTAGGTGTGATAATGGTACTGCTATGTTCAAAAAAATGAGTTCCTAGCTTTTAGAAATACATACTGAAATATTTATAAATAAAACAAAAAAATTGCTTGTAAACATTTCCTTGATAAAAAAAGTTGTAGCTATATACTGCTCTTTTAAAAATTCAAGCCTATATATATAGATACACATAAAATTTGACAGCAAATAAAATATTACCACCAGGTAATATTTAATAAAATTAAATGCCAGACAAGGTTTAGGCACATCTGTTCTATTCCTGCTCTCACTGGCATTAATAATCAGGTGGGCAACACAGAGTAACATTGTGCCAGGATATTTCACTGTAGGTGTTTGTGGCGTTTTTTTTAATATGATGAGTCCGTCTTTTCTGACATTATAAAATTAATGCAAGCAACTCTTAGATATTTTAAGTGATTTACATTTAAAATAAAAATTACTTCTATTCTTCTTTTATGTCTCTAGATTTGTTTAAAATCATCCTGAGATTGCCAGGTGAACTGTTAACAAATAAATAAATTTTCAAAACTACTTGTCTATGCAAGTCATGATCTTATTGATCCTGTACAACCAGAACAAAAGAACTATTTGGATGCTGAGTTTGATATGTCTGAATATTTTCAAATGTAAGCTTTTGTATTGATCTGTGAAATGAGACTCATTATTCTCATTAACTGACTAGAATAACACATTATGCATGGGGAAAAAAGTGTCTAGGAGAGGAGAGAGCAAAAACAAGGTTTGGCTCCCCTGTGAAACCATCTCACTGTGCTCCTTCTCGAACATCATGGATAACTGAGATTCCAGTGACTCCTGCCTGCGGTCCTGTTCACAGGGATGCCCTCACCTTATGCTTTCAGGGAAAAGAGAGGTTACTATACTCCCTTGCCTCTGTTTTCTGTGCTGATGTCTACAAACCTACCCTATTGGCATCTGCTTCCTCTCCTTTTCTTCAGCTTCAGAACAAGAGGGTCTCTTTCGTCAATCTCTTGATGTTCTACCTTTGCTGTTCACCTGCATTTAAAAAACTTTTAATGGTGGTAAAATACCCATAACCTAAGACTTACCATCTTCACCATTTTTAGGTGTCCAGCTCAGCAGTGTTAAGCACATTCACATTGTTGAGCAACCAGTCTCCAGAACTCTTTTCGTCTTGCAAAACTGAAATTCTATACTCATTAAACAATAACTCTCCATTTCTGGAAAGAATAGTCCAAACTTAATCTATTCACTTTTTTTTTACCTCATCTTCACACACTACAACCAGGATTCTCTTAGTTTATATTACTGTACTGTTCTCCGAGGTCTGCTAGTGGACTCTGTTTCTTCATAGCATTTCACACTGCTTCCCCATAATAACACTCTCCTGGCTCACTCCTGCCTCTCTGAATGTTTCTTCTCCATTTCCATTGCTAAATGTTCCGTTGCGAAACATTCTTTACATGTTGTTATTTTCTGGGTTCTGTCTGCCCTTGGCTTCTATCCCACGCTACAGCAAGCTTGGATCATCTCACTTACCCACTCCATGACTTCAATTTGAAAGTTTCCCATGTCTATATAAACCTCCACCCCAGGCCTATGGCCTGAGCTTTAGGCCCAGCCAGATTTATTTTATTACTACTCTCTACCAGACACTCTGATAGCACTAAGTTTTCAGGAATTAATGAGAGACCTGGACAAGCCAGGTTCCTGTGCAAGAAGCTCTGCCTATAATAACGGTATCTTACTTCTTACTTATAATCATATTCTAAGGCCGTTCATTCTTTTCCTGGCTTCTGTGATGCCACAGTATCTTTTTTTAACCACACAGTAGACCCCCCCTTATCCACAGTTTTGCTTTCTTTGGTTTCAGTTACCCACAGTCAATTATGTTCCAAAAATACTAAATGGAAAATTCCAGAAATAAACAATTCATAAGTTATAATTGTGTGACATTTTGAGTAAGGTGATGAAATCTTGTGCTGTCCCGCTCTATGCTGCTGGGACGTGAATCATCCCTTTGTCCAGTGTGTCCACACTGTATACGCTACCGGCCGTTAGTCACTTAGTAGCCCCCTCAGTTATCAGGTCGACTGTCATGACGTTGCAGTACTCGTGTTCAAGTGATCCCAGAGCACAAGAGTAGTGATGCTTGCAATTCGGATATGCCAAAGAGAAGCTGTGAAAAGTGCTTCCTTTAAGTGAAAAGGTGAAAGTTCTTGACTTAATAAGGAAAGAGAAAAAGTATGCTGAGGTTGCTAAGATCTATCATAAGAACAAATCTTCTATCCACGAAATTGTGAAGAAGGAAAAAGAAATTTCAGCTAGTTTTGCTGTTGCATCTCAAATATGCATATATAGGAAAAAATATAATATATGTATAGGATTTTGTCCTATCCATGGTTTCAGCATCCACTGGGGGTCTTGGAATGTATCCTCTGTGGATAATAGGGGACTACTGTATTGACAGCTCCATCTCAGCACCCAGAGCTGGTTCGTAGGTACCCTCGTCTCCTCCAGTTACACCATGTCCCTGCTGTCCCACCCTGTCCCAGAGCTTTAGAAACACGACATGGGGGTGACTTCCAAATCTTTATTATCTTCAGTTCTGATCTCTCCTTGGAACTCCAGACATGTATACCCATTTGACAATGTGTTATCTCTACCCGGATGCAATAGTTATCTCAAATTCCATGTGGTCCAATAAACACTCCCACCATGCACCCATCGCACATGGCAAACGTTCCACAGGGTTCTTTGATTCCACTTTTTCTCTTGTTCCCGGAATTTGACCCACCACTAAGTCCTTTTCAACTCCACATACAAACATATACCAATTCCATCTGCTTCAGTCTGTCCCCACCGCCATCACCTGAGTCCACCCTGATCTCTCCCACGAGGACAACTACAATAGCTTTCTGACTTCTCTTTACTTCTACTCCTGTCCACTTTCCACAAGGCAGCCAATGATCATTTAAAAATATACACCTGGCGGGGCCAGCCCCATGGCCGAGTGGTTAAGTTTGTGTGCTCTGCTGCGGCAGCCCAGGGTTTGGATCCTGGGCGCGGACATGGCACCACTCGTCAGGCCACGTTGAGGCGGCATCTCATATGCCACAACTAGAAGGACCCACAACTAAGATATACAACTATGTACAGGGGGTTTGGGGAGATAAAGCAGAAAAAAAAAGATTGGCCACAGTTGTTAGCTCAGGTGCCAATCTTTAAGAAAAAAAATAGATATATACACCTGATCATACCACTTGCCTACGTAACCATGAAGTGATGTCCTATGGCCCTTAAAATAAAATCCAAACACATTGTCCCGGGTCACACGGCCTTTGAATTCTCGTCTGGGTCTACCTATTAACCCTAATCACTCACCCTTCAGCCCCTTGCGGCTACTCGCTGGGCACACTGGCCTTCTTTCCGTTTCTTGAACTGTCTAAGCTTTTCCCATTTTAGGGATTTTGCACCAGCTGTTCCCTTTGCCTGGAATGCTCTACTTCCAATCACAGAGTGACTTTTTTCTTGTCGTTCAGATTCTGCTCAGAGAGGTCTTTCTTAGCCACACAATTTAAAGTAGCAATTGGACACTCTCTCTTGTGTCAGTCTATTTCCATTTTTGCACAGTGTTTAACACTACTTTCTATTTTTCTTGTTTATCTGTTCTCTTGGCTGGTTATTGTCTACATGCCTCTGCTAGAATGCTCTGTGAGATCTTGTCTCTTTGGTTCATTGTTGTATTCCTAGAGCTGAGGAGAGTATCTGGCTCTCAGGAGAGTATTTTTAAAGTAAAAGGTACTTAAAAAAATGTTTGAATGAATGAATAAAATGTCTCCAGGCCCAAAACTTTTTAATCCAATCTCTGAACAACTGCCAGAGTGAACTCTCTAAAGTATTTATCTCACCGAGCCACTCCCTACTTAAAGCACCCCAGAGGCTCTACATTGCCAAGAGAATGTCATCCAAACTGCTCAGCACGGCACACAAGGCCCTCCGCGATCTGGTCTCTGCTTGCTTCTCCAATCTCATTCCTCACTGAGCCCCACTCCGTGCCTAATGACCTGCAAGATGCCCAATGACTAGCATGTCCAAGGCGTCATGGTTGTTTCATGATCCATTTCTTTATCATGTCTGGAGCACCCTTTCTTCCCATTACTCCCCCCACGCCCATCCCCTTACTTACTCAGTTTTTGAGATACAGCTCAAGCCAAGAAGATGTCCTGACCGCCCTATGACCCCAAACTCCAACCTTTTCCTCTATATATTATACTTGTCTCCATCATAGCTGCTGTAACTCTTTATTGCTCCTATTTGCTTTATGTCTGTCTCTCCACTTGGACTATAAATTCCATGAGGGCAGATATAGTGTTATATATTATATCATATTATATATCATGGTGTTATATATCATTTTATTCCTAGATATGACTTGTGGTTGGCACTCGCACAAGTATTGGTTGACTGACACACTGAGGTATGGATCAATTTGTTTTACTGGTCATAAAAATGCAAGGAACTTGAGAATGCTTGACATGACTTGCCATTCGGGTTGACAGATGCTACTCGTTATACTGTGTTTCCTATGGCTTAGGCCCCACTGCATGATAACTCAGATTAAGGTAGATGAATGTTTTCAAACTCTAAAGAAAAATGTACTCTAGGAGAAAATAGTCAATTTATCACCTAAAACCAATTCTCATACCATCATAAGGGAAATGAATGGGCCTGACAAGAATTTGAAATACTTAAGGAAAAGTTGATTAGAGAAGGCTTCATGAATGATTAATTATAAAATTTAATATCTGTGGGAAAGAGTTTTACTGACATTTAAATAAATGCCGACAAAATAAGCTGCAATTAAGCATTTGCCACAGCACATAAAGCATCATCAAGGCATTCATTCTGAATCACAATTATATAAATATGGTATGTGCAACTCTGAAATAAATGTTCACATTAGGTGTGACTCATTGATCAGAGAGTTGCAGTTTGAACACTTTTGTTTTACCATGATAATTGCAAGTCCAGCTATGCAAAGGTGAGTGTACTCCTCCTCCTTTCCCTGGGCTCCCAGCCCTTCTTTAGTCTGCTGCTTTCTGGTTTCTACTTATCTCTGGGTTTTTTTCTTCTTTTTGTTTGCTGAGGAAGATTTGCCCTGAGCTGACATCTGTGCCAATATTCCCCTATTTTATATGTGGCTTGCCACCACAACACGACCGCTGATGAGTTGTATAGGTCTACGCCTGGGAACCAAACACAGGCCACTAAAGTGGAGCATGCCAAACTTAACCACTAGGCCACAGGACTGGCCCCTTCTTTGCTTTTACTAATACCTTTTCCCCCCCACTAATTTTGTTGAGATCGTAATGGTTTATAACATTGTGTAGCTTCAGGTGTAATTATTATTTACCAATTTCTGAATAGACTTCATTGTGCTCACCACCAGTAGTCTAACTTTTGTCCACCACCATACATATGTGCCCCTTTACCCCTTTGGCTCACCCCCCAATCCCCTTCCGCTCTGGTAACCACTAGTATGTTCTCTTTATGCATGAATTTTTTATCTTCCACATATGAGTGAAACCATACAGTATTTGCCTTTCTCTGTCTGGCTTATTTCACTTAACATCATACCCTCAAGGTCCATCTATGTTGTTGTAAAAGGGATGATTTTACTGACACCCTTTCATAAAGTCTCCAGTGACTTTCTGGTGAATATATGAGATGGCCTCAGCTTACTTGAGTCTTCGGGGTATTTAATTTATTGAGTGAATTAATATTTATTTGTCATCCACTATGTGTTAGCATTAGATACCAATTTGGTGCATCGTAATAAAAAAAAAGGAAAGGACCCACCCCAATACCAAAAAAACCCCCAAACCCAACAAAAACTCCAAACAAAAACTAATAACAAAGACCAAACCAAACTAAACAACAAAAAAAAGAGACTTTGGTTCCTGACCTCAAATATCCTATCATCTAGTAGGAAAACAGACGTAAAATAAATAAGCACAGAGATAAACATCTAATTAAATTGTGATGAGCGCTATGAAACAAAAGCATGTGGTGTTCTGAGAAGCAGTAATAGGGAACTCAGTTTAAATCCGGCATCAAGGCAGCATCTCTGAGAAGGGGACCTGGAGGAGGACAAGGGAGAAAAGTCCAAATGGAGAAAGAAAAATGAGAGCTGGGAAGATGTGTTTGACTGGACGACGTCTGAAGATTGTGAATGCTGTCTGGCAGATCATTTCTCCAAGTAGCAGGGGAAGAGGAGGAATTGTCAGCTATCACAAAGAAACCAAACACTCGTGCTGATAAACATGATACAGTCCAAGGGAGAGCATTTGTGGAGCCGTATCTCAAGAAGATAAGAGAGAGACTAACTTGCAACCTTTTCCTCATTTTGAGGTGGTTGAGAAAAAAGAGAAAACCAAATGGCTTGAGGAATAAGGAATGTGAAATTTATTGTGTGGCTATGCCACCAGAAGAAAGAGGAAAGAATTTGGCTCCCTGTCAAGACACCGATGTGGATACATTCCATCCAACACACCAGAGAATTTCTGGGAAGCTGGCTTTCCTTCAGGCATATGGCAGACATTCCCTTAATTCTTGATGGTACATAAATGGAGGGTACATCTACGACCTCAGGAATGGGGAAGATGAAATCATTGGTCGAATTGTTTTATGTGTCTGGGATTACAAACAATAAGTATGAAAGAGAAACCGATAGCTTTTGCAGAAATGAAACTTCCCTTGTGTGGTTAGCACATGTGATTAAAACAAGAACTGTAAAGTGTACTCACCACCCTATTTGGGCTTTTCTGGATCTTAGGCACTTTCATTCCTCAAGTAGAAGTAGGGAAAATGTCTTTTTCTTTCTCTGTCTTTAAAAATTAAAAAGAAAATTAATTTCTAAGGCGGTAGTTCTCAACCTTGTCTACACATCGAAGTTACCTGGGGGCACTTTGAAAACTCCACGCGCCTTGGTAGCACATCAGGAGCTCCTTATTCAGTGGGTCTGGGATGGGCTGAGGGATCTGTAGTTTAAAAAGCCTCTCAAGTATTTCTGATCTGCTACCAAGTTTGAGAACTGCTTGGGTATCTTTATTTATCTCCTGTCTTTTTTATTTTTAAAATAATCCTCATTCTGAAAATTCAGTGAACATTGAAAAAACAATAACTCAAACGATCAGATTTCTTAAAAGAAAAGCGGAAGAGCTTCCATCAGAATGTTTATGATCTTGTTGTCCTGCCCTCATCAGCCTGCTTCGTATGTGGTGATGAGTGGCTGGGCAGGGTCCTCAGTAGATGAGCCTGGCTTCAGCTGGAGGACTCAGGAGGGTTTCCCAGATGTTCTCACTCGCCACAACTTCTCCATGACTCTACATGTGTACCACACAGTCCTGTATCTAGTATGTATTCTCTCTCTTTGACAGACTGCATGTTCCGATCAGACCTTCTGAAAATAGGGCCCCTGGCAGCATACCAGTTTCCCTCATTTGTTATTACTTCCCCTCACTTTGCCCTCAGTTTCCTCTAGCAAATGCCAAGATGGGTACACAACGCTTTATCTGAAACCCTTGGGGCCAAATGTGTTTTGGAATTCAGAATGCCTCAGACTTTGGAAAGGTCGATTCTAGATTCCATATACGACATACCTCCCCCAGTGTGGCCGGAAAAGCACCTTGTAGTTAAGCATTTGCATTATTTCTACAGGAAACAAATGGCTACTCCCATGAAGTGGGATGAATAAAGACTGTAAGTAGCCTCACATCTGAGTGGTTCAGGTTTTACCACCAAACGACATTGCTAGAAACTTTATGAATGAAAACCTTTAGGATTTCAGAGCTCTGTGGATTTTGGAATTGTGGAAGGGACTGAGGACCTGGGGTAGCAGCATTATATAAAACATGTTTTGCAAAACTGCCTTTTCACTCACTTTACTAGTTTTTCTCATTGCTTATAACAGAAACACAGTAACATGAAGTTAAGGGATTTCCATGTCAGTTGCTTTCTGAGTATTAATACTTTCCATTTGGTCAGAAATGGAAACCCCAGATAACCCTAGATTTTTTTGGGGGGGGGTTAGTGAAACTAAAATAGACTCAACAAACATACATTTAGAAGATGTTACGATTGGGCCTGGTGACCCAAGCTCAGAAACCTAAATAGCTGACTTAAAGCTCAGGTGGGCCATTCATTGCCCGTGGTCATCCTAGTAACTCTCCCTTCTTCAGCCTTCAGAGATCTTTCCCCTCTAACTGTAAGTTATGTCGTTTTCATAGTTGTATCAGCCTTCTTCGTATCTGTCAGGACATCAGACCAGGGGCTCCTTGGGGCAGGTGAGCCTATCATAGAGATTGAACTGCTAAATATCGTGTGATCTCATTGTCTTCATAGGGTGCTGAGGCCCAAGAGAAATTTGAGTTATGTGCATTTTTTCCCCCTATTAGATTAGCTACTCTTTCAGAGCGGAGTTTCTTCTTGTGTACTCCTCAGAACGTGGGTATTGTTAGTAGGCGGTAAAAAAAAAATTCCTTTTTTTTAATAGTTGATAGTAGAATTCCTCTTGTGAATAAATGGTTTTAAAAAGAGAAAATACCTTGGAGGATTTGAGTGTGAAAAAATAGGCGCACCATAGGATTCAGAAATCGGGGGCAGAAGAAATGGAAGGTAGAATTACTTTGCATTTAGAAAAATGTCGGTGGTGGTGGGAGGGGGTGGAAAGCAGAGAGAATGAGCAACCTGGGAAATCAGCCAAAAGACTTTATAAACAGGATGATTATTACTCAATTCTAATTGCTTATGGGCCAGCAGTACAAACTGCATCTATTTCTTAATTTCTCTAAACTTTCTGTAGAATCTCTTACACAAAGGCTTTGTGTGGATAACTTTTTGTTGTTGTCTGTGTGTAAAACTAGAGAAGGTAGTTCAAGAACCCAGGTGGCAATAAAGAAAAAGTTGCAAGATGCCAAGTGGAGAACAAGAAGTCAGCTGAAGTAAGAGGTGGTCATGAGAACATAAGCCCCTGAGGAATACGCAGAAATCGTGGAGAAGGAATTGGACTTTCAACATGAGGTGTGTTGGAGGCAGAAGTAGCATTGTCTAGATTTTCAGAGGCAGAATGACCTTGGATGTCATCTAGATTAAGAAGTATATGCTCAACAAAGGTTATGAATGACATTAAAAAATGATACATGCTGGACTTAGAAGAACGTTACAGTCATCTGCATCACGGAAAGAGTCCCGGAGAGGGAATTAGAAGTTCTTGGTTGGAATTCTTTTTTTTTCTTCAACTTCTAGTGTCTTTATTTTTCCTAGAATCTAGATACAATGAACTCAAGCAGGGCAGTCGTCAATGCTGTTTAAGCTTAACGCTTTAGTTACTTAAACCACTTCAGTATTTGTAAATGTGAGAACACATATTACAATAACTGGGAAATTAAAATTTGAAATTGTATCAACAAATTTACTTAATATTGATGTAACTACAAAAAAATTTACATGCAACACATGAACTTTAATATCGCAGAATTTGGCCTCTATGTAAGTAGCTTACCTATTGACAAAGATACTCTGTGTTTGCCTGTCCTAACCTATGAAGTGTTGCAACCAACAGACCCACTCCCATAGCGTTTCACTATGTCCTTAAAAAACATAGATGATTCTACCTCTCAGACAAAGTGAAAAAACTCAAAATTCCCACCCAGAAAAAATGGTTAGCCCAGAATTATCAAATTTTGAAGTTTCAGCAGATGGAACACCAGAAATAGATTGTGGGCAACTCTTACTTAAGTTTTTTACCCAAGTAGTACTATAGGAATTTACAGTGTTGATCAAAAGAAGACACTGTTTTCTCATTAAACTTTGTTTTAATGGATGTCGAAATTCTGTGACAGATTTTTGGTCAAGTTGTTTCCATTACAAAGTACTGATTTTAAAAACGAATAACTTAAAACTGCCACACACAGAAAAAAAACAAGTGGTGCATAAAACTTTTGCCTTTCCTTCTGAAGATTTTATGATGCATTATCATTAATGACTCTTTTACTGTTAAACTTAAATGGCCAATAGAGAAATAGTTCTGAGACTATTCTTCTAATACTGATTAAGACTGGAGGAGCTGGTATTAGGGATAATATCCATTTACCTTCTGAGCTCTCCAGCACACTGGGTGACCTTGCCAGCTCCAGCAACCATTTGTCCACTGCTTTGATGACACCCACAGCAACCGTCTGTCTCATGTCACAAACAGCAAAAAAGACCCAGAGGAGGATAGTTAGAGAAGCTCTCAACACACGTGGGCTTACCAGGAACCATATTAACGATGGCAGCATCACCAGATTTAAGAATTTGGGGTCATCTTCCAGCTTTTTCCTGGAATGACAATAAATCTTCTCCTTCAGCTCAGCAAACTTGTAAACAACATGAGGTGGGAGACAATCCAGCACAGGTGCATAGCCAGCACTGATTTGGCCTGGATGGTTCAGGATAATCACCTGAACTGTGAAGCCAGCTGCTTCCATTGGTGGGTCATTTTTGCTGTCACCAGCCGCGGTGCTAGGATGAACATCTTTGACAGACACGCTCTTGACATTGAAGCCCCCATTGTCCTTAGGGAGAGCTTCACTCAAAGCTTTACAGTGCATTGCAACAGACTTTACTTGAATTGTAACATTTCTAGAGCAAAGGTGACCATTATTCTGGGTTTGAGAACATCAGTCTCTATTGGCAAATTATCAATACTACCAACTTCGTAGCTGACTGGAGGGGGAGATGCAAGGGCTTATCAGGTGGATGAGTTGGTGGCAGGATGCAATCTAGAGCTTCAAGCAGCACGGTTTCACTGGCATTGCCATCTTTCCAGGTGACTTTCCATATCTTGAACCAAAGCATGTTTGCACTTGGCTCCAGTATGTTGTCACCATTCCAACCAGAAATTGATGCAAATGCTACCACATTGGGGTTGTAGCCAATTTACGTAATGTAGATGTGACTACCTTAGCAATTTCTTCATATCTCTTCTGGCTATAGGGTGGCTCAGTGGAATCCATTTTGTTAACATTAACAATTAGTTGTTTCGCACCTATTATGTGAGTCAGAAGAGCATGCTCACAGATCTGCCCATCCTTGGAGACAGCTGCTTCAAATTCACCAAAACCAGCAGCAACAGTCAGGACAGGACAGTCAGCCTGAGATGTGCCCGTAATCATGTTTTTGATAAAGTCACTGTGTCCCAGGGCATCGATGACGGTCACATACTACTTGCTGGTCTTGAATTTCAGGGAGATATCAGTGGTGATACCATGTCTTCTTTCAGCTTTCAGTTTATCCAAAGGCATGCTTTCCCATCTCAGAAGCCTCCCTCTCAATTTTTTCTATGGTTCTTTTGTTGATTCCACCACATTTGCAGATCAGATGGCCAGTGGTGATAGACTTGCCCTAAACTATGTGTCCAGTGATGATGATATTGATATGTGTCTTTTCCTTTCCCATTTTGGCTTAGATTTAGAGGTGTTTTTCATCACACCTGTGTTCTGGTGGCAAATCCATTGCAAAAAAGTGGGTTTGAATTCTGTGGCATTAAATAATTACGTGACTTTGTGAAGACACAACTACTCTGGGCTGCAGTTTTCTTATCTGACAAAGGAGAGAGGAAACAAATTATTGGTTCTCTTATCTGTAAAATGGCTCACATGGTAACTGAGATGCCCTAGGAAGGAGCACAGAATTTGGAATCAGAAATATCCATTAGGTTTGCATCTTGCTTCTGCCATTCACCGACTGTGTGACCTTGAGTTAGCTACTTAAATTCCCAAGCCTCAGTTTCTTCATCTATGAAGTAGCAATAACACCTATGCCTCAGATGGCTTTGAGAGGATTAACTATTTTAGCCTAGGTAGAGATGCTTGATAAATATGAGACCTGTCTCTTTCAGATTTAAGTTCAATTTCTTTGCTCAGTTTCCTTCTTCATGACCTTGAAAGAGAAAAATTCCTGGTTCTGTTTTATAGGTTAGTCCAACTTCATGCTAACTTACCTTTGTCGAGTGAAAAAAGAAATAACATGAAGTAACACTAATTCAGCTTTGCATTTTGCCAATTATATGGAATTTAACAGCAATATTCAAATGCATCTGTTGCTATGGTTACTGATTATAATGTACTAAGTATTAACCAAGAAAGCTCTATTTAAGGAACGGTATCCAGAGAGGTGGTGATAAATTTTGCCTACAAATTCGTTCACTACTATGCAGTTTCTATTTCTAATATAAAGATATTACTTCCCCAGAATCAATTCTAAATCCCAAGTCTGTTTGTTTCAGTAATCCTGGAAAACACAGTGGTAGTGGAACTCTTGCTCACTTTTCTTTTTTTTTTTGCCTTGGAATAATTGGAGGCTGCAGCTGTCATCCACTTGACTCTAATTCCACTAAACCAGGGGTAGCTCCATTTTGGTTTATAGTAATAGGCAGCCCACAGCAAAGTATGAAATGCTCAATTCTCCTATGCAAATAGGAAGTTCCACTCTTCATCAGGATCGTGTCCCAACATCTCTTCTCTCTAAGTAGCCAGCCGTCGTCAGAATGGCTGGGCAGGACTTCTCCCGACTCAGCACTGCCTCTGCAGTATTGCTGAAGAACAGCTAGAGGGAAGGAACAGGTCTATCTGTCTTCTTTTTGTCCCTATTTCTTGGGTGCCTACACCTTCTGTCTCCTGAGGGTCTCAGCATCTTGAGAGGGGAAAGAGGGCTCTTCCTTGTACCTACGAAGTGTTGATGGGCCACTTTTTCTAAACCTTCTATTTCTTGTTGGCCTCATAGTGTTTCTGTTTCAACCAGAGCGTATATCTGAGCCTTACCTACCAAAGAGAGCTAGAGTAAGGGGAGTGTGTCTGAGAATGGGTGGAAAGCATGTGTAATTATACAGGACCATCAAAAAATATTATTCTTAATATTGGTTCACATTTTCATCTGTTACCTTAATGGGATACGTATATACTGTATTAACCCAACCCCTTTATAGTCACCCCTAGATTGAAAAAATAGTTCTTAGCTGATGAACAATTTCCAAATGATTACTGTATTTTAAAAGATGCTCCCCTAAGCACTATCTTAATGTGGGTTGCCTATACTTCTGACATAATATTTCCTTTTATTTGTATGGGCCACAATCTTTGATAAGTATTTATGATGCTGAATTTTCAGTTCCTAAAAGAAATGAGCAGATTATGGAAGATTTTCTATGGTGTTTTTGTTAAGATGGTAATGAAGGGCAAAGAGACCTGGTTCTGATTTAATTCATTTTGCCTTGGAAAGCCACAATGCCCTAAACTATAAATATACCTTAAACTGAGAGCTTCAGTGTTTCAGTGTAGGTATAACATCAACACTATGTCTTAGATTTTGACTGATGAGCAGGAAGAACTTTGTCAGGTCAGCATGACCAAATTATGCTAATGTATCTTGCTCCAACAAAGGGAAGTGACAAAGCCATATCAATTCAACTTCCTGAATACTTATTAAATCTGTGTATTTATTTTTATTTTTATTACCACCACCCCAACAGCTTATCTCACCAGAACTCCTGGAATAACTTTTTCTAACCAATCTGCCCTACATCCACTCTTTCCCATTGAGTCTCCATAATATAACCAAACTGATCTTTTAAAGACTCAATTTTTAGAGAATCATGACTATATTTGAATTGGTCAGTGATTTCCCATTGTCCTTAGAATAAAGCGCCAAATCCTTAATGAGGTCCACAGGCCCTCTACAATCTGGGCTTTCTCCACTTTTCCAACCTTATGTTGGGCAATTCTTCACACCAATCTTAAATTTCTGTTTTCTTTTCTTTTTCTTTTTGCTGAGGAAGATTGGCCCTGAGCTAACATCTGTGCCGATCTTCCTCTACTTTATGTGTGGGTTGCTGCCACAGCGTGGCTGATGAATGGTGTAGGTCCATGCCCAGGATCTGAACCTATAAACCTGGGCCGCCGAAGCAGAGCATACAGAACTTAACCACTATGCCACGAGGCTGGCCCCTCCATTTCTTGAATATATCAACCTTTCCATGTTGATGCCTTCATGCATGATGTTCCCTTTTCCTGAAATGCTCTTCCCAAAAACTCTTTGCCTGACCTGGGGGGCAGTATCCTTACACTGGTAGGTTCTCAGAGGTCCACGATTAAAGCTCAGAATCATACAACACTGGAGAGAGGCCTTTCAGAGGCTGATTAAAATGTAAAACTGGATTTATATGATCTGAAAGTCTTCAGCATATCCTATACACACACACACACAGCATTATCTAAAAAAAAAAGTTCATAATGTCTGTTAGTTTGTAAATGTTTGTGGGCTGCCATTAATCCTTAGAGCTAATATTTTATTTCATAATAGTTCAAATTGCAGTTCAAATATGAATCATATCCTAGCAGGGTAAAGAAACTGATCAAAACATTCACACTCCATTCAATGCTATTGTAAGTTGGGGAGATGGCTTTCCCCAACAACAAATGGCTGTGATGAGACGGAGATCTTAACTCATTTGGCTGATTAATTACATTTCGATAAGTAGTTATTAATAAAATAACTAATGTTTAATATAACTCGGATTCTATTCTGAGGTCATTAACTGGTGATCTGCAAGCCAGAATCAGCCTCTAAACATCTTTTGTTTAGAGTATACAGTATTAAAAAACATTTGAGGCAGTATTTAAGAATTGGGAGAATGAAAATAATCGAGACTTTTAGCTTCCTCAAACCTGGGAGATTCTGATGACCTGGGATTCGTATTCTCCTCTTGGCCATAAGCAGCTGGAGTGGAGGGGCAGGTGTTCCTTTTAGGGAGGTCAGTGTTTCTCAAAACTGGGTGTGCTTTAGAACCACCCGGAGGGCTTGTTAAGAGATTGGGGGCCCTGCCCTGGAGTTTCTGATTCAGTAGGCTGGCTCTGAAAATGTGCATTTCTAACGAGCTCCTGGGTGATGCTGATGCTGTAGGTAAAAGGTCCACACTTTGAAGACCACTGAGGTGGGATATGTCTTTTCCAGCAAACCATGGTCTTCTCACTTCTTATTGATTCCCTTAAGCTGGGTATCCACTGCCTGTTATCAGCAAGCTCACCTTGTTCCCCTTGGCCTATTTAGAGAAATATTTTTTCCCTATGCATCTCTTCTGAAAGTAGGAAAATAAAAAAAAAAAAAAAGGAGAAATCTGTATCTTTGTGAAAGTGAAGGCTATTACAACATGCTTACCATGCAAACACTTGGCCCTTTTCACTCATATGCATTTCCGAAGCCTTTTGAGTTTGTGAGCTCAGTTCCACGGCAACTTCACACACGAGCAGAACTTACCAATGCACTTGGACAGTCGGATTCTGGCTTTCAGTCATTCAGACCTGGGTTTGAGCTCCTGGTTCTGCTGTTTACCGGCTTGGTGACCTTGGAAACCTTCTGAATCTCATTAAGCCTCTTTTCCTCATCCACAATATAGGGATTTTAGCGACACCTACTCCATTGTGTTAGTGTAAAATTAAAATATTGAATGTGAGGAGACCGGTACACAATAATTGCTCAATAACTGTTATCTGTCAATGTTATTGTTGACATTTTAATACCGATTTTAAAATGATATAACCATACGATGGAAGAAGAGAAGAGATACGAAGCAGAAATGGAAAGTGTTAGGAACCTGGAAAAGCTGGATCAGGAAGGTTAAAATGTGCAAAGGTTTTCAAAAAGTGCAAAGAACAATAAAAGTAGAGCCTCAGTCATTTTTTAGAGTAGGATAAATAAGGAAGAAATATTTACTGCTTAAGCAACATTGCATAATGGTTTTTTTTAATCACCTTGTTTTATTTTTTATTTATTTGTTTTTTTAAGGAAGATTAGCCCTGAACTAACTGCTGCCAATCCTCCTCTTTTTCCTGAGAAAGACCAGCCCTGAGCTAACATCCGTGCCCATCTTCCTCTACTTTATATGTGGGACGCCTACCACAGCATGGCTTGACAAGTGGTGCATAATGTTAACAGACAAGAGAAAAAACCCAGAACTACTAGTGTTTTAATGTTCTTCTTGGTCAAAGAGTAGTATTTTCAGTCAGAAAGAGAAGAATAGACATTGGAAAGAGGCATCTAAATTCTCAGAGACAGAGAGCTATCCAAAGGATTTCGTATTAGCCATGTCATGGGCTACTGGAAAAGGGGCGGGTAAGACTGCGGAACCACAGACTATGATGAATCACAGAGCGTGAGTAGGTGTCCAGACAGTGACCCAGAGACAGATTTTATCCTGACTTCCCAAAAGGAGAAGAGGAGAAGTGTCCTCATTCTCAGCACTTCATGAAGTGTAACCAATAAGCTTGATGCTTACCCCAAGCGGGCGATTAAATGGATTGTTTGTGAGCATTCAGGAAAAGAAAAGAATGATCGTAAAGAGTTGCTATTGATTCTTAAATGTAAGTTAGTTTGTTTTTTTAAACATGGATTGTGTGGAGGTTTATTTATTTATTTATGTATAATTGATATATAATATCCTATCAGTTTTAAGTGTACATCACAGTGATTTGATCTTTATCTACATTATGAAATGATCACCATGATAAATCTAGTTATCATCCATCAGCATACAAAATTATTACAATATTATTGACTATATTACTTATGCTGTACATTATATCCCCGTGACATTAACTTTATAACTGGAAGTTTGTATCTCTTAATCTCCTTCACCTATTTTGCCCATCCCCAACCCATCCCCCTCTGGTAACCACTAGTTTGTTTCCTGTATCTATGAGTCTGTTTCTGTTTTGTTTTGTTTGTTTGTTTTGTTTTTTAGATTCTACGTACAAGCAAAATTATACAGGATTTGTTTTTCTCTGTCTGACCTATTTCGCTTAGTATAATACCTTCTAGGTCCATTCAGGTTGTTGCAAATGGCAAGATTTCATTTTTTTAATGGCTGAGTAATATTCCATTGTATATATATATATACCACTCTTTCTTTATCCATTTATCTGTCTGTGGATACTTGGGTTGCTTCCATATCTCGGCTATCGTAAATAATGCTGCAATGAACATAGCGGTGCAGATATCTCTTCGAATTAGTGTTTTTGCTTTCTTTGGATAAATACCCAGAAGTAGAATTGCTGAATCGTATGGCAGTTCTATTTTTAATCTTTTGAGGAACCTCCACACTGTTTTCCATAGCAGCTACACCAATTTACCTACCCACCAACAGTGTACGAGGGTTCCTTTTTCTCTACATCTTTGCCAACAATTGTAATTTTTTGCCTTTTTGATAATAGCCATTCTGATAGGTGTGAGGTGATATTTCATTGTGGTTTTGATTTGCATTTCCCTGATCACTAGTGATATTGAGCATCTTTTCGTGTGCCTGTTGGTCATCTGTACTTCTTTTTGGAAAAATATCTATTCAAGTCTTCTGCCTGTTTTTAAATCAGGTTTTTTGTCTTTTTGATGTTAAGTTGTGTAAGTCCTTTATATATTTTGGATATTAACCCCTCATTGAATGTATGGTTTGTAAATATCTTCTCCCATTCAGTGGGTTGCCTTTTAGTTTCATTGATGGTTTCCTTTGCTTTGCAAAAGCTTTTTAGTTTAATATAATCCCATTTGTTTATATTTGCTTTTGTTGCCTTTGCCTGAAGAGACAGAGTCATAAAAATATTGCTAAGACTAATGTCAAAGAGCTGACTGCCTGTGTTTTCTTCTAGGAGTTTTATGGTTTCAGGTCTTAAATGTAAATTTTGTCAGTATATTCATTTTCCTTTCTGGTAAGATTATTAAGCTAGAAGACCATGGAAATGATTCACTCATTCAGCAAATATTTATTGAATACTAACTAGGTGCAGACGTATTGTCTGTCACCTTTTTCTTGGAGAAATAGGCAGTATGTTCATTTATTAATGAACATGGGTTGGAGTCAAACAATCTAGAAAGGAGTGGAACAGAGATCTGACCAGGTATACAAAAAAGGAAGTGGTAGTCTTTACCATAATTGGAAATACAAAGGAGTTGCTGAAGGGGGTAATAGAAAACAAATTTATTTTTGGACTTGTGTTTAAAATATGTAAGTGAGTGCAGATGTCTATTCACATACAGATATGGAGCTCAGAAGGCCCTGGACTGGAGACACAGATCTGGGAATCATTAGCTTGTACAGTTGTTAAAGTTTTCACAGTGGCTGAGATTTCTCAGAGGGATGTATTGAGTGAGAAGAGAGCTAAGGCTAGATCGCAGAGAACACTAATATTTTAGAAAAGAAGAAAAGGAGCTTACAAAGAGGCCTGAGAGACAAAGTTCAGGAAGGTAGGAGGAGAACCAGAAGAGAGGTGTTACTTGGCTGAGGAAAGAGAGAAACTCCTGTGTAGTGCTGAGGACTCAGGTGGATTTGAAAGACATGCGTTGGCTGTGATGCCCATCAGCAGTGGTGTGTGATTTTTGTCCAGCAGTCCTCAGCTGTACAGCCCTCACCTCAGGGTGGATGAGAGGAAAAGGGAGAGGTACTTAATGGTCTAAGAATCAGGGGTTTGCAGAGATGGTAAAATGAAAGAAGAAGGAGGAGGGGAAAGAAGCTCTTGGAGAAATAGATTTGTATGGTGATTAAATTTAAGATAATGTGATACTGAATGGGCAGGAAAATATTGGTTAACATAAGTAAGACTCAAAATTGAGCATAGTTGGAACAGGGGGTCAAATGCAGCAGAGTGAAAAATTTGATGGGGATGTGTGTACTTCCCTTCACTTTCCCAAGGATGCAACAGACAAGGATCAATTCCTGTGGAATGAACCTACACGTATACTCCACCCTCTTTCCTTTTCTCTTTCCCCTAAAGTGATAATAAATCTTTAATTGATATTTTTCTCTTTTTAAGAATGGCTTTTCAAAGAACAATGAGCTGAATCAACATTTTTCCGTCTGGACATAAGAACCATGTGGAGGTCAATTGACAGTCATACAGGTGGAAAATACCTTTCAGATTTTGTAGTTGACTTTGAGTTCACTAATAACAATAATATTAATAGTGTGGATGACACTTTGATCATTTATGATGAGTCAGGTGGTTATAGAACTTTTATATGTATAGTAGATATATGAGTCTCAGTCCACAGACTCTGTTAACCTAGAAAAACAACTTAAAAATTTCTTCTAACTCAGCTCAATCTATGTTTAATCCTCCTACTGCCAGGCTGAGAGCAACAATTTCAGGTAAATTTTGGTTTCTCCCTCCCTGTGAGGTTGAGACAAAGACCCTGGAGGGATTTACACACATGCCTTGACCACTAAATTGGGGGAGTGGGGGCCTTCTGGCGCTGAGTCATCTGTTCACCTGGAGCTACCCTGAGACAGCATTTGGCCTGCAGCATGGCCTATTAGGATTGGATGCTCACACAGATGATTTGCTGTATCACTTAAGGGCAGGGAAACCATAAGAGGCGGTGGACTATTGTGCCTAGACTCTGCACAAAGCCATTTCCTCTGTGGGCTATTGCTCCCTCCCCAGGGGCAGTGCCTAGAAAGAAAGGAGCTTGGCTCCTGGAGCCCTCAGTCTATCTGTTTTCATTGCCCCCTCTTCCTCACTCTCCCTCCCTCAGCCCACATAGAATTCCATTCTAGGCAAGGAGTAGAGGAAATTACGGCTCTCTGACCCCTGCTTCTTCCGTACATTGTGTCTATACATCATCCTCCAAACTCTAAGATCCCCTTTTTAAAACACAGAGACAAAAAGTGCGCATTGGCTATTTCTACTTTCTGACCAGCTGCCTCCCCTGCCTGGAACAATGAGCTCGGAGTTGCCCATATATTTGGAAAAGGGGGAATATCAGGAGAAGAATGCTCCAAAATCACCATACATCACACTCACAGTAAGTTCTGTATTCTTGCAGCAACAAAATTTGAAAATTCGGTAGAGTCTTAGATATTTGTATTAAAGGGTCCTTCCAAATTTAAGATTCTATAATTCTATGAGTGTTAGGTGAGACCAGTTGGTTTGTGCTGCTGGAAAGGACAGGAAAAGCCCTGGGTAGCTTTCGAACAGATGGCAAAAGTGGGTCAGACGCTGAGAGAAGGGGCTCTGGCCTTGAGATTTGAGAGTGCTTGAAAGATTCTTAAGAAACAATGGTGACCAAAATTGAAAACTCTTATCTGAGGCCTAACTGTTGACTTTCTCTCCTCTCTTGAAACCTCTCACCACTAAATGGAGGTTTTCACTTCTCTGCCAGGCTGGGCCCGGCCATTTCCCAACTCCAGTTTCTCCTCTGACTGTGACTTGACAGGTTGTCTCAGTCCTTGGCGACCCTCACTTTTCTGCCTTGGGGTCAGGACATGGTCGCCTCTGAAATTTTACAGAACCTCATTATCGATGAACATTTATTGATGTGGGTTGTTCAGGGCCCCATGATAAGGTTTCATATAGTGTAAACCTCAAGGGGCTTACAATCACATGGGAGGGATGGGGTATGTGCATAACCCAGCATAGCACGTCCGAAACATCCTCTATGCTATGGCTCCAGGAGTTTGGAGAAGAGGAGCATGAAGCAGAACTCTCAGCTGCTGAATCGAAAAGGCATGTGCTTGTGACACTTGAATCGCAGCTGCTTTCTGGAACCCCACCTAAAAATAGTTTGAGCTCAATCTGCAGAAATTCTGACCTGAGTGGTTATGCTTGAGTTCGAGAAAGATGAGTTATTCTTAGATCTTTATAAGCAACTGAGAAGGAAGTTTCAACCTCAGCAACATCAGCAATTAAGACTAATGATATCTGACTCCCAGACGTATGCTTTGAAGGATAAATGAGACTATGCAGATGAAAGAATCCTGATTGCCACTCAGACATTTACTGGTATTGTTTGTTATTATTATATATTCAAGAGGCACAGCAGGTCCTTTTACATTTTGGTCTGACTACTGAATCCCGACTGAGGCCATTCCCTCCAAACTGATCACTCTGGTGTTTAAATCGGATTCTGAAAGCCTCAGAATTTAAAAATTGCTATTGAAGATGAATGTCCTGCCTTTTATGTTGCATTTTTGAAAGTGATTCAATCAGAGAAGTACTTTGATGTTGTAAATACCTACACATCAGCTCATCTAATTTTAAATTAATCAAAATATTTAGGCATCTTCACAGAAATTTCTCATATTTATAAAACAAGGCAATAGTTATTTACTTGCTGGTATTATAAGACGTTTTGGGAAATCTCTATGTGACTTGTAAAAAGGAATAAAAGCTAGTTTCATGCAACTCCATTGTCAGAATAATGAATGCTCTAAAAACGCATTGATTTAAAGCCTGCCCAAACCTCTCCCTCAGGCTGCAGAGTGTGCCCAGTGAGTCTTAGAAGGAAGGAAAGTTTTCCTTTGTCCCACTTCCTGTACCTCTTTGGAGCTGGGCTACTAGCCAGTGTGAGCAGAGAATGAGTAAACTGTTAAAAGGTGAACAGCCAACGTGATGTTCTCAGCGTCTCTCAAAGGCACTAAGGAAACGTTGCAGGGAGCTGAGTAGCAGGCAGAGAACACCCCGGAGAGCGCACAGAGGCTTCTTACTCCACAGGATTACATTTTCAAGGGGGTTTGAATTCGGGGGGGGGGGGGGGAACACCGTGGGGATGTCAGGGGAGGTGGGAAAAAAGCTTGTTGGGTAGGAGCAGTGGGGGAAGCTGGTCCAGTATTAAAAATGTGCTATAGATGCTCCCTAAGGTGAAAAAGCCCCACAATCAAGAAAATTCAGACAACCAGAAAGAGCTGTAAATCTTAAAAATGAGGCTGAATTTCCAAGTGACATATGACAATCACTTTTAATCATTAAGAATCCTACGTCATATTCGCAAGGACTTCCTTTTCTTAAATCATTCATAAATGGCTTTTTAAGATTCTCCTACTACAGCTAGGTGAGTTAGCACATACCCAGCCTGCCTTCTAGACTAAAACCACCCAGGAATTATGAGTAAATGTCTGTGACATTTTGGTTCATTGGAGTTGGTGTTGGGGGAACTTTTGAGCATTAGCAGATACAGGCATAACCTTTGATTGTCTTCACCAATGTGGTTTGATGCAAAGTTGCGTTGGAAAGTGGGCAGAGGCAGGGGAATTTGGAAAACATATGAAATTGTTTACTAGCCTTGTATGTTTGTGACCTTTCCATGGCAAAATATGAAAAGAACTTTGTAGAATTGTATGTTTTAATGATAATAGAATATGGGTATATAGGTAACAGAGAATACAATTTATTTAGAACACATTGTAGGGCTGAAAACTCTATCAAGTTTGCCATCCCACCTGGGAATCTGTAAGAGATCCTAACTGACATGTGCTGCTGGCTGTGGGAGGATTGACCGCAGGAGCGGGGAACTGAATCAGGGAATAAAATGGGGCAGAGATTGGAGGTGAGAGATTAGCACCAGCACAGCACCATCCAGAAGGTATGACAAGAGACTGCAGGTGTTGGACCGTGCAATGGGCAGCATCAGGAGAACCCAAAACGAGAGTGTGGACAAAGAGATTTTGAACCACAGAGAATTTCAGAGCAAGCAATATTCGAGGTTTAACCAGTGCTGCCCAATAGAAATAGGTAATTTAAAATTTTCTACTAGCTACATTTAGAAAAATGAAAATAAATTCTAAAATATATTTTATTGAACCCGATCTATCCAAAATATTATCATATCAACATGTGGCACTAACTATACTTCAAATGCTCAGTAGCCACGTGTGGCTACAGACAGCACAGAAATCAGGCAGGCTTTCTGCCCCAGGGAAGTCTACCAGGCTGGAGGAAGACTAACCTCATGATGGCCGATGGAAATTAATATGTTAATGGATAATTCACAGAAGAGAAAATAAAAGTGATTAGAAAATTCACTAGATAATTTTCATCTAACTTGTGGTCAAAGCTATAAAAATTAAAATATCAGTGAGGTACTATTTCTCACCTGTCAAAATAGCCAAAGTTTAAAAAATTTCAGTTGTTTGAAGATGCGCTAAAACTAATATGCTATTAGTAGTGCAAATTGGTATAACTCTTTTGGAAAATAGCTTTACATTTCATGTCAAGAGCTTTGAATTGTTTTTCAACTTCTAAGACTACCACAAAAATACTCCCACAAAAACACAATCATTTATTGAGTGTTTATTATACAATAGATAATATACTTAGCATTTCGTGCATTTTAAGTGTTTTATTCCTCAGAGCTCTATGAAGTAGTTGTTACTAACCAGTTTTAAGCCTATAAAAATAAACGAAAGTACAGAAAAAGTTTATACATTAATGTTATTATAGCATGATTAAACGAAGCAAAAAATAGAAGCCAAGAAAAACTGGGAAAAAACTTGTCTTAAAATCAGGGAATGGTTACTTAAGTAAAACTACTCAATGGAATTGTGTCTTTATTCAAGCGTTCTTAAAGAAGATGTAATGACATGGAAAAATAAATGTCTTAGTTTGCTATTGCCTCAATAAAGCTGCAAAACAAACAAGCACTAAATTTGGGTGGCATACAACAGGAAGCATTTTTTTCTCATGCACATGTTTGCAGGTTAGCTGAGATGTGGCTCTGCTTTTGGCTTCAGCTAAGCTGGCGTTGGTTGCAGGTTCAAGTATGATGCACTATATTTATTTTGGAGCCCTGACTGAAGGGGCATTTGCCTTCAGGGGGAAGCTCTTCTCATGGCAGACTCCCAGAGTGCAAGAAGGCAAGAGGTCAAGAGTAACTGCACAGCATATTTTATGTACCTGCTTGCTTCATATTTGCTAACTTCTCATTGGCTAAAGCAAGTCACATGGCCAACCCTAAAGTTGAAGGTAGGAAGTATTCTCTGCTTGCCTCAAGAATATGGTAGGAACGTGTATCTATAATTCTGTGATCAGGGGAATAAAGAATTGGCACCAATAATCCAATCTATCACAGTCTGGTCTCTGTCATTATCATTCACATCCCTCCCACATGTACCCACCCCCACACCAACATCCCCCCAAATCTCATTCATGATGACATCAGGCTAGGAAAATATTATCTCTGCATCTACGTCAACTCCAGATGGGATTCCTCTTCGTCTAGAGACCTTTGAACTAAAAAGACAAGTTATCTCCCCCTCCCACACCCAACATACAAAAGTGGAACAGGAACAAGGTGACCACAATAAACACCCTTATTCTAATATGGGAAGATTGAGAAGCATATAGTAGTCACAGGTTTATAGCAATTGTGAAATCCTGGTAGGCAAACGTTGTCAGGTTCCCCTACCTTGGGGGAAGGGAATGTTCTTGGATTAGACCCCATTACTGCTCCCTGTAAGTAGCTCCCCAGACCCGAGTCCACTCTTCCCCAGGCTCTTGGCTCCCCTCTTTGGGAGGTCCTTCTTTGCCAAAATCCTTCCTTGGCTATGCCTGAAGACGGCATTGGAGAATATGCCCAGTTTGGAGGCTGCTTCCTGCCTGAAGAAAATTGGGGGAGGAGGAGTCCAGAGGTATTTTTATGTCTCAAAGAGTCATAATCACTTTAGTGCAAGCTGACACAAATTTTCTCGATACAGTTTAACTTTTTATCCCTGCAAATCCTGAGATTTATGGGCTCTGTTCACTCAATTCTGTTTGCAAACCAGCCATGTTTTTCTCCGAACCCATCTCTTACAGTATGTTTTCAAATGCAGTGAGCAAGAACCCACTTACTCTATCAACACTGTGCCTTGAAACTTGCTTGCCCATCATCCTAACTTTATCAGGTGCATTTTCTGTCTTTTGGTTTGCCGCAAGTAACAGTTATAACAAATGTTTCACTACTATATAACATGGATCACATTTTTCTGGGCTCCTATAACAATTTCCTTGTAGCCTGTTCCACCTTCTAAAACCGATGGCATGTATTTTGGGATTTATTATAGCAGGACCTCATTTCTAGTTCTAATTTCTGTCTTATTCTGCTATTGCCATAATAATGCTGTGTAACAAACAATCACAAAATTTCAGAGTCATGCAGCAATAAACATCGGTTTCCCACTTATGTCGTTTGGCTAGGATTTACCTCGGCTTCCAGCTGAGCGCCAGCTGGACTTAGCTCCTGGCCTTGAGATGGTTCGGGTCTACTCTGCTTGTGGTCATTCTGCAGCTGTGGCTGTATGAGCTCTTCCATTATGGACAATCACATTGCAAGGAACAAGCCCAGCCATATCAGCACTTTCCAAGTCTCTACTTACGTCATGTTGTATTAATCATGACTTTTTATCTTGTATTTTTGATGCTTTGACATCATGGGGCCTTGCTGGCCCTGGAGGGAGTGCCCCTCCCAGAGTTAGTTAATTCCTAGAAAGAGCACACAACTAGCCTTGAGAGTGTACCTTTCATATGAAAATCAATACAGAGGCCGTACCCCTACGTACCCCTACGGTGACCTTTACCAAGCTCTTCCACTCTGGGCCAATATCCCCCCTGCCCTAATCGCCCCAGGGCCAGGTAGCACACAACTTAGGACAGCCCCTACACCACAGAGCCCATTGAAATTATTCAAACTGGTGAATCCTGATTTTCCTGCCCCTACCATTCCTTCCCACAGAAACCACAGTAAAGCTCTTCCCCACGTTTTCCCCTCATTCCCCCTGCCTCCTGACTGACCCCAGTGCTTCCCTGTGGTATGGCGAGCCCCTTCTCTTGAGATCTGTGAGTATAACAAACCTTCTTCTCAATGGCCATTATTGCTTGATTTGTTGGCATTGCCATACCTAAATAACAAACCCTACATTTAAAAACACCTGTCCACTAATATCCCTTGACCAACTTAAGTCACTCGACCAAGCCCAAAGTCAAGGTGTGAGGAAATACTCTCTGCCCACCAGTTTGGCAAGAGTGAATGCATATTTCTATTAGAAGGGAGTGAAGGATTGGACTCTGTTCGCCAGAGTGTGGATGTATAATTCTATGAGAGGGGAGTGAAGAATTGGGACCAATAATTCAATCTGCCACACTGTATGTGTGTGTGTGTGTGTGTATATATATATATATATATATATATATATATATATAATGTTAGATAAAAACTGAGATGTGCAATATGATTGAAATATGTAAAACAGAATCTATGCAGAGAAAGAAGTCTTGAAGCAAAGACATTAAAATGTTAATAGGGTATATCTTTGGGTGCTAGGACTGTGGATGATTAAAATTATTCTTTTTTCCTCTATTTTACGAATTGCCTTTCATGAGAATATATTCATTTTAAAATTTAAAATGCACTATATAAAGCAGAAGCTGAGTCTTCTAAGTATTAAACTAAAATTGCTTGAATATCTTCTGCTTAAGATCAGTAATGGTGCTAAAAGCACGGGCCAGGAGGATTTGCTGCTGATTCCACCTGTGAGTACAGAAAGGTTTCCAGAGTAGGGAACCATGCAGCGTCTGAAATGGGTCATCCTCTTTTTCTTTGCTATTTAAACTGTAGCACACAGATCTCCATCATTGGCATCACCTGCAAGCTTGTTAGAAATATAGACTCCCCGTTTTCACCAATAACCTACTAAATCAGCTCTATGTTTTAAGAGGATTCTTCAGGTGGTTTACATGCACATTAAAATTGGAAATGCATTAATCGATTCCATAATAATAAATAATGTTTATTATAACATTATTTAAAGTAAACACATTTTTACTACATGATTCAAAATGCTTGGTAGGAATTATTATTATAGAATGAAAAATAGGCAGATAGTGGGATGGTTGGCAAACCGATTGGCCCAATGACCAAGTGCCAACAATCTCCATACAATAAAAATGAACTTTTCTATCTGTGATATTTATTGATTGCCAGTCTCATGAGGGTTCCTATTCCACTTCGCCCCCAAATGATAACATGGAACTGTAATTCTGGGAAATGTTAGTAGGATGTTAATAGGTGTCTCATTGTATTAGTGTCCTATGGCTGCTGTAATAAATGACCACAAACTTAGTGTCTTAATAAAACACAAATTTATTATCTTACAGTTCTGGTGGTAAAAAGCCTGAAATGCGACATTAGGCTAAAGTCAAGGTGTCAGCAGGGTTGTTTCCTGGGGGCTCTAGGGGATAATCTGTTCCTTCCTTTTTCCAGCTTCTACAATCTGCCCCCATTCCTTTGCCTCCTTCCATCTTCAAAGCCAGCCATGGCCGGTAGTGTTTCTCATGGCACATCACTCTTAAACTGACTCTCTTCTGCCTCTCAATTCCACTTTTAAGGACCTTCGTAATTACATTGGTCTCACCTAGATAATCCGGGATAACCTCTCTATTTTAAGGTCAGCTGATTAGCACCTTTAATTCCATCTGCCACCTTAATTTCCCTTTGCCATGTAAATTTCCAGGGAGTAGAACATGGGCATCTCTGGGAGGCCATTAGTGTGCCTACCACACCCATGAAATAGAGATTGGGTGGTCACATAAATCTGCAAAGAATATTTCCTTTTTGGAGCTTTGCAATGTACATCAGCATAGTGAAGGCTCAGAGAATTCTTGACAAAAAGAAGCCTCTTTGACTTTGCCCAACCCGGGAACTCTTCTTTTACTTGCACATTTCATGCAGCCGAGCCAGAGAAATATGGAGAAATTCAGAAAAAATGAAAGAACTGATTTCTGCCCTAAAGGAATTGAAGAAAGCTTTTTATTTTTTTAATCATCTATTGCAAATTCATCCCAAATTCATTAGTGCTGAGGGAATGCAGGGCAGAAGAGTGAGTGGGAACATTTATAGAAACCAGAAGCCCTAATTACCAGGCTTCTGTTGCATTATAAGGCAAGGTCTTAGCACAGCAGTGGCTGTGAGAGTCCACACCTATTTCCATTTTTACCAGTGACATATTGTGGCATTATGAATAATTTAAAAAAATCTGTCCAGGTCACTCTCTTAATCTCTATAGCTCTGTTTCTCATATGTAAAATTGAGTTAACGGTATCCCTTTCATCCAATACCCTTGTGAGGTTTTAATTAATGCTGAATTGCTCTTTGGCATCTACGTGCAAAAAGAGTTATTAAATTTCAGTGCCAAACATTATGATGGTAATGAGGACTAGCTCAAAAATATTTCATTATATGTGTACCTTTTTTCATTAATTTACTGCATAAATCATCAATGGCTATATACAGTATTATCCCTATAGCCAGAAAAGTCAGCTTCTTTCATCTTTTTGATATCTCATGCTGAAACCAAGAAATATAAACTAAAGAAAGCTGTGTCTTGTAAAAAAAAATTCCCAGAAGGCATTTGTTTTATGTGGCGAGCATAATGATTGCTTACAATGAAAAAAGCCTTGAAAGGTCTCACTTGTTCTAAGATTATTCACGCAGCAATTATGCTATTGATGACAATCTGTTTTTATGATAATATATTATAAGCTATTCTGAATCCGCTCAACAAAGCATAGTATAATGCTTGCAGTCTTCCTCAGGACCTCTCTTGCTAAGATATCTATTCGGTTCCTTGATGAGAAAAAGCTAAAAAATATAGACATTTAAAAAAAGAGATAAATCAGTGGGAATCTACAGTGAATTGGAACTTGTAATTTTAAAGTGAAGAATTACAAAAGAAAGAAATTGTTGAGTACTCTGACTTACGTTCTAGATGATCTTGTTTATCCTGGTACGAATACTATCCAAGTGAGCCCCCAAATTGTGTGTATGTATGACACAGAAGAAGGGAGCTATCTATTTTACAATTTACCAACAGCAAAAGGGCTTTCCCAACTCTGATCTTAAATTTGGCTTTGGATTGCTATAGGTTTTCAAGTAACCATTCGTATTTCAAGTGAGTATTATTATTTAGGTTCTTAAGGCTCTTACTTGTTTTTGTAGAGTATATAACACATAAATGTATTTTACTTTAAAATAGTTATTGTGGTGGTTTTACCTGGGTGAGTCCACATGAAAAGAAAGTCGAAATACGTATTAAAAGAAAATATGCTCCCCAATCTTAAAAAGGTTAAATCTTACTTTTGTTTCACTCACGTTTTGTTACAACTTTAAATTGAAGTTGTATCGACATGGACAGAGTCCAAATGCCCCACTGAAACATCTATTTGACGTAGTCATCCACGTTTACAGTCAGTCTGCAAAACTTACTAGTTATTACATGAAAGGTGCTTTTTATCTTTAATAGCAGGATTTTAATGCCCTATTTGTTTCCCTTCTGCTTCATTTTACCCTGTAGATATAACTTGGGTAAATAATTTCAAGATAGGTAAATAAAAGGTTGGCTGAAGGTGATGAGAATGAGCAAATTGGTTGCTTAATATCCTGGCCTTCTTCGTAAAGTGGGTCACAAAAATATGTAATTATAAAAAATAAAATTTGGAAATAGGTGTAGAAGTCAGGGTAAAAGAATATGGTTAAAGAAAAGTAAGATGAAACCAAGCATGAGGTCACGCTTAAAATGCGCTCTTGTAGCATATACGAGCACTCATGCATGCTGTTATACATGCTTAGTAGAGGTGGGTCACACACATTTAGTACTTTATTTTTTGGCAGCTAATGAAATGAGGGAACGTAACCTCTGATGAGAATCTCTTAAAGATAAAGTAGTCAGTTGCTCAGCTGGAGTCTAACCATTCTTAACAATGAGGCAAGAGCAGAAAATGAAACTCCCTGTCTCTCTGTCTGTCTCTCTCTGTCTTTCTCTCTCTCTCTCACTCTGGGATTGAGAGTAATGGGCTGAGCGGAATTCTCTGAAGTTGTGTGCCTGTGATATAACTCTATCGTTCTCTGAACTGGGCTGTTCAAAGAACAGAATTTTAAAATCTACTTACCTCTGTTGTTTCAGAAAGGAGGGGAGTGGTGTAGTTGATCATCGAAAATATCAGATGATACAACATAATTTTATTTTTAGCTCTGAATGGCAACCATGGGACTTTAAAACAAAATCCAATATGTTTTGCTAAAAGTTGCTACAACCAGTCACCACCAGCTGGCTTTGCAGAAAACTGAAAGTCACCAACAAAGGTCGTTTTCTATGAGAGCAAAGAGTCAAGGGCAAGTCCTCCTGCGGTCACTGATGGCTGATTGGCTTGTCTCGGTGGTAGAGGAACTGTGTATGTGCTTCTAAATATGAAACAGCAACATCCAGTGAACTCAGTGATTTCCACCATCAATTACTACAGATGAAAGTGGCTCTTGATTTTGAACACTCACATATCAGCGTGCCTTGGAGATCTGGAATCTTGTCCTGGCTCTGTTACTAACTGGCTCCGAGATAATTACTTCCCCATTTCTCAGCCTGTTTCCTCTCAATACAATGTGTATTGGACTAGGCACCCTTCAAAGTCCATTCTATGACCTGAATTTAAGCAGAGTAGTAATCTCTTCCCTAAACCTGTGTGTAAACACATAATTCTTTTTTACCTCTCTATAGCTGAACTCAATGTTCAGAGACCTAGTCCAATGATGGCAGGGAGAGAGAGAAAAAAAACCTGAACAAACCAAGGAAACAAACAACAAGCAGTTTTAATTTTGCCACTTCACTGTGCCTTTTTTCCTTCTGATTTAGAATTTGGTCTTTTGGTATAATTACTCAGAATTTAAATTTAGTGGATTCAAAATTCAAGCTCTCGATTAGGGTTGTCTTGTCCTCTCAAGGATTCTACCCCCATCTTTTACTCCTTGATGTTGTTTTCCTTGATATTTTTCTTTTCCTCCTCCTCCTCTTCTCTCTTCTGCTTCTCGCCTTACCATGGCTTCTGGATGTAAGGTGAAGCTTAGATAGCATCTTGGTGGGAGAGATGGGGTTTCTGGCCTGGATTGGGCTCCATCTGAGTGTCTCATCTGCTGGTCTCTTTTCTTTCTCTGTGTTACTGGTCCCTACTCATCCTTCTGACATGTACCAGCATCTGCTACTGGTGCCCTTGGTTGGAGCCATGCCATCTGATTTTCAGGTCCCTGTACTTTGTGCTCTTCTTATGCTGTCCGCCATCCTTCTCAGCTTTCTATCCCCTCAGCAGCACGCTGGATAGGAGCTGCTCATGAGAAGTCAGGAATTCTAAGGCTCTAAATCTGCTGTGCCTCCTTTCTACTCCCCTGAATCTAATCTATGGCTTAGGGCACACAACAAGATAATTATTTTTTTTTGTATTAAGCAAACTCTTTTGTCCTCAGATCCTCAAACCTACTTAGGGGTTTCCATTTTGCACCAAGAGTCTGAATTCTGCAAGGGAGGATACTCGCCTATGTCTGACTGTCTCTCTTTTCTGCCTCCCTGCTGTCTGGCAGGAATGCTTTCCCTTCAGTGGGATTTCATATCCATATTATATCACATATCCTTTCGATGTCCCATACTAAATATTCTATACTGAAGTCCTCTAAGCTTTACTGCTTTGAAGTCTGCAAAAGCATTTTTCTCCCACTTAATAAAGTTTGGCTCTTGCAAATTAGAAATAAAAGATCCGGCTTTCTTGTCTTCAAAATGTGCATGATCAACTTAGTTAAGAAGTTAGAAGCTGAAATCTGGCTACTCTCTTCTTTGATTCTAAGCAAGAGATCAGAACACTTCTATGAGCAGAGGACAAATAGGTAGCAAGATTCAACAAAAATAAAAATGGCACAAGTTAATATCTCAAAATATTATTTTCAAGTGACACCGAGTGCTGCTTCTGGAAGATGGAGTAGATAGACTTTTTCCTATTCCTCCCGCTAAGAACAACTCAAACCCCAAGTCATTATATACAAACACAGGAAGACTGAAAGGTGGAGAGAAGAAGGAAGATTGGCTAGGGAACTTGAGACCCAAGCAACAAAACTGCAGTGATTTCCCTGGGGTTTTTCCACCTCGCATATCTAAGATGTGGAGCTGAAGAAGCTGATAATCTGGAAGTGTCAATAAGCGCAGATAAAAAAAAATTTCACAACAAAAGCCTGCTTTCTCTAACCAAGGGACCGGGAAAGCTGCAGCCAAGCAAGACGAAAAACTTTTAAACAATAACTCTACTCTGGCCCAATACAACTGAAAATTCTGTGCTACACCCACACCGGCACCAGCAAAGACCTGATAAGGAGGCTCGATTTTCAACCCTGAAGCCTCCCCCAACCTCATAGTGTCAGTGGAGACTATAGAGGGTCCTGAAGTTCAGCTTCCATGCAGTGGTAATGAAAAGCCTTTCTCTCTCTCTTCAGAGGTGGTGTCAGAAGGTGTCTAGTGGAGAGTTAGGACTTTGACCACTCCAGTAGTGACAAGGCCGTCTCCCATGGTGTCAATGGAGGGCATGTGGAGAGTAGTAATGTGGCATCCTGTCCCTCCCAGACAGAGTGGTATCAGTGGAGGCTTAGCGGGGAGCCAGAACTCTGATGTCCATTTAGCAGCAATCAAGAGCCCTTCTCCATGTAGAGTGTCAACTAAGGCAAAGTGGGGAACCTAGCTTCTATCTCTATCTTGTAGTACAAGGTGACACCCACCTTTCTCCTGCCAGAACAATGTCAGACAAAGCCAAAAGATTTGAATAAGATCCAGAGTCTCATAATATAATACTAAAAATGTCCAAATTTAAATAGAAAATCACTCATTATGTAAAGTACCAAGAAGATCTCAAGATGAACGAGAGAAAAAAAAACCAGTCAATAGATGCCAACACTGAGATGACAGAGATGTTAGAATTAATTATCTGACAAAGATTTTAAAGCAACCATAATAAAAATGCTTCAATGAGTAATTAGGAAGACATATGAAACAAATGAAAAAATAGAAAATATGAGCAAAGGGATAGAAAGTCTCAGTGAAGAAGTAGAAGATATAAACAAGAACAAAATGGAAATTTTAGAACTGAAAAAATTCAATAACTGAAAAAAAAAACCTCAGTGGATAGGCTCAAAAGCAGAATAGATGGTACAGAAAAAGAATCAGTGACCTGGAAGACAGGTACGTAAAAATTATCCAATCTAAACAACAGAGAGAACATAGAGTGAAAAAAATAAACAGAGCATCAGGGACCTGTGAGAGTACAACAAAAGATCTAATATTTGTACTATTAGAGTTCTAGAGGGAGAGAAAAAAGTTATATGGCTGAAAAAGTATTAAAAGAAATAATGGCTGAAAATTTTCCAAGTTTGGCAAAGGACATAAACCTATAGCTTCAAGAAGCTGAAGTGAACTTCAAATAGGATAAAGCCAAAGAAATCTGTACCAAAACACATCATAGTCACACTTCCGAAAACTAAAGAAAAAATCTTGAAGTCAGTTAGAGAGAGACCACATTTTACCTATAGGGGAAAAAACCAATTAGAATGATAGCAGATTTCTCATCAAAAACCAAAGAGGTCAGTCAAAAGTGACACAAGATTTTTCAAGTAAGTCCTGAAAAAAAACACAACTGTCAATCCAGCATTCTGTATCCAGGAAAAATATCCTTCAGGAATGAAGGAGGAATCATAACCTTTTCAGATGAAGAACAAGTAGGCGAGTTTGTCACCACAGACATATGCTAAAAGAAAAGATAAAGGAGATTTTCTAAACAAAAAGGAAATGATAAAAAAAAGGAGTCTTGGAATATCACGAGGGAAGAAATAACAATGGAAGGAGTAAAAATATGGGTAAATACATTTTCCTTCTCTTGAACCTTCTAAATTATGTTTGATGGTTGAAGCAAAAATTATAACACTGTCTGATGTGGAACTATATGTTTGCAGAGGAAACATTTAAGACAATTAAAAGCAAAAGTGGGAAAGCTATGTAAAGACAGGTAAGATTTTCACACTTCACTCAAATTGGAAAATATCAACTTCAGTAGATAGTGACCAGTTATGTATGCATAATGTAATACCTAGAGCAGCCACTAAAAAAGCTATACAGGTGATAAATTAAAACAGAATTCTAAAGCAGGTTCAAGTAACCCACAGTCAGGAAAGAGAAAGTGGAGAAATAAAAAACAAAACAAACAGAAAACAAAAAATAAAATGGAAGGCTGAAGTCCTGACATATCAATAATTACATTAAATGTAAATGATCTAAGTCTGTCACTAATTAAGACTGAGATTGGCAGAGTGGATTACAAAACATGACCCAAACATATGCTGTCTATAAGAAGTCCACTTCAACTATAATGATATAGGCAGGTTGAAAGTAAAAGGATGGAAAGAGACATACCGTGTAAACCTTAATCAAGAGAAAGCGTGAGTGACTATTGGATAATGTAGACTTCAAAGCAAAGAAAATTACCAGAGTCAGAGAGAGACATTACATAATGATATAAAGGTCAATGTGCCAAGAAGACATAGCAATCCTGGAAGTGTATGCACCAAAAACAGAGCTAAAAATATATGATGGAAAACCTGATAGAACTGAAATGAGAAATAGACAAGTCCACACAATATGGTTAGGCACTTCAACACCCTTCTCTCAGCAATGGACAGAAAAGCATCAAGCATATAGAAGAACTCAACAATACCATAATTCAACAGTATGTAATTGACTTTCATGGAACACTACCCAACAATAGTGTATACACCTTCTTTTCACGTGCCTACAGAACAGATACCAAGAGAGACCATATCCTGTATCATACACCAAACCCTAACAAATTTAAAATAATTGAAATTACACAAAATGTGTTCTCTGATCACAATAGAATCAAACTAGAAATCAACGACATGAAAAAATAACAAGTAAATCCCTAACATCTGGAAATTGTGTAATTCACTTCTAAATAATCCGTGGGTCATAGAGGAAGTCTTAAGGAAAAATTTTAAAATAATATAATGAAATGGATGAAAATAAAATATAGCATATGAAAATGTGTGGAACACAGTCAAAGCAATGCTGAGAGTGAAATTTATAGCACCAATGATCATGTTAGAAGAGAAGTCACAGATAAATAATCTAAGCTCTCACCTTAAGAACTTAGTAAGAGAAGAGTGAAATAAAGCCAATCAAGAACAAGGAGAACAAATTTTCAAAAAAATAAATGTTTCTTTGTTTTGAAGTCTACATTAGCCAATATTAACATAGTCATTCATGCTTTCTTTTGATTACGGTTTACATGAATGTCTTTTTCCATCCTTTTACTTCCAACCTGCCTATATCATTATTGTTGACATGAATTTCTTATAAACAGCGTATGTTTGGGTCATGTGTTCCAATCCACTCTGCCAAATAAAGGTAAGAGCAGAAATCAAGGATATTGAAAAACAATAGGAAAAAAAAAATCAATGAAACAAGGATCATGTGAAAAGATCCATAAAATTGGTATCAAGGTAGTACTAGTTTCATAAAATGAATTGAGAAGTTTTCCCTCCTCTTTTCTTTTCTTGAAGAAACCATGTAGAATTGGTTTGAATTATTTTTAAACATCTGGTAGAATTCTCATATGAAACCGTCTAGACCTGGAGACATGTTTTGGGAGTTTTAAAATTATGAAATCAATTTCCGTAATATTTATAGGGCTATTTAAATTATCTAGTTTATATTAGATGAGTAGTGTAGTTTGTGCTATTTGAGGAATTGATCCATTTCATCTAAATTTTCAAATTTCTGTGTGTCGAGTTGTTCATAATGTTTCTTACATTTAAAGAAGGATTAACACCAATTTTACACAATTTCTTCCAGAATATAAAAGAGGAGGAAAAACTTCCCAATTTGTTTTGTGAAGCTAGTATTATCTGGATACCCAAAGTGACAAAGACAGTACAAAAAAGAAAACTATAGACCAGTATCCCTCATGAATATAGATGCAGAAATTCTGGAACAACAAAAGACCCCGAATAGCCAGAGGATTCCTGAGAAAAAAGAACAAAGCTGGACGTATCACACTCCCTGATTTCAAAATACAAAGCCATAGTAACCCAAACAGCATGGTACTGGCACAAAAACAGACACACAGATCAATGGAACAGAATCGAGAGCCCAGAAGTAAACCCACACATTTATGGACAGCTAATATTTGACAAGGGAGCCAAGAGCATACGGTGGAGAAAGGAGAGTCTCTTCAATAAATAGTCTTGGGAAAACTGGACAGCCTCATGCAAAAGAATGAAAGTAGACCATTACCTTACAGCATGCACAAAAATCAGCTCAAAATGGATTAAAGACTTGAATGTAAGACCTGAAACCATGAAACTTCTAGAAGAAAACATAGGCAGTATGCTCTTTGATATTGGTCTTAGCAGCATATTTTCAAGTACCATATCTGACCAGGCAGGGGAAACAAAAGAAAAAATGAACAAATGGGACTACATCAAACTAAAAAGCTTCTGCACAGCAAAGGAAACCATCAACAAAACGAAAAGACAACCTTACAATTGGGAGAAGATATTTGCAAACCATATATCTGATAAGGGGTTAATACCCAAAATGTACAAAGAACTCATTCAGCTCAACAATAAAAAAAAACACAACAATCCAATTAAAAAATGGGCAAAGGATCTGAACAGAGATTTCTCCAAAGAAGATATACAAATGGCCATCAGGCATATGAAAAGATGCTCAACCTCATTAGCTATCAGGGAAATGCAAATCAAAACTACAATAAGGTATCACTTCACTCTTGTCAGAATGGCTATAATTAACAAGACAGGAAACAACAAATGTTGGAGAGGATGTGGAGAGAAGGGAACCCTTGTGCACTGCTGGTGGGAGTGAAAACTGGTGCAGCCACTATGGAAAGCAGTATGGAGTATCCTCAGAAAATTAAGAATAGATCTACCACGTGATTCAGCTATCCCACTGCTGGGTATTTATCCAAAGAACTTGAAAACGCAAAGGCATAAAGATACTCGCACCCCTATGTTTATTGCAGCATTATACACAATAGCCAAGACTTGGAAGCAACCTAGGTGCCCATCAAGGGACGAATGGATAAAGAAGATGTGGTATTTATACACGACAGAATACTACTCAGCCATAAGAAATGATGAAATCCAGCCATTTGTGACAACATAGATGGAACTTGAAGGTATCATCCTGAGTGAAATAAGTCAGAGGGTGAAAGTCAAATACCATATGATCTCACTCATAAGTAGAAGATAAAAACAATGACAAACAAACACACAGCATTGGAGATTGTATTGGTGGTTACCACAGGGGAAGGGGGCAGGGCAAGAGGGGTGGTTAGGCTCGCATGTGAGGGGATGGACTATAATTAGTTTTTGGGTGGTGAACACGATGTAATATACACAGAATTTGAAATATATTATGACATACATCTGAAAAAGAAAAGAAGAAATTCTCTAAATATATTAAAAAATAGAATTCAGCCATATAAAAAAGCATTCTATATTAAGACTAAATGGGGTTTATTCCAGGAGCACAAGGATAGTTCAATATTCAAAAATCAATCAATATAATCATGTTAACAGGCTAAAGAAGAAAAGTCACACAATCATATCAATTGAGGCAGAAAAATCACATGACCAAATCTGACTTATATTCATGATAAAAAAATTCCTAGAGGAATAGGAATAGAGTGGGAAATTTCTCAACTTGATAAAAAATATGTACAAAAAACAGACAGCTAACATTATAATGGTGAAAGACTGAATGTGTTCCCCTTAAGATCAGGAAACAGGCAAGGCTGTCCTCTCTCACCACTCTTATTTAATATTTACTGGAAGCAGCCAGAGTAAGAAGATAAGAAAAGGAAATAAAAGGCATATAGATCAGAATGGACAAATAAAACTGTCCCTATTTGAAAATGACCTGATTGTCTATATAGAAAATCCCAAGGAATCTAAAAAAAAATTTACATTCTGTAGCTAATGAGTGAATTCAGCAAGGTCATACAATATAAACTAAACTTAGGAAATCAATTGTATACTATACACATACTATATGTTTACTCTCAATGAACACATAGACACCAAAATTAAAAGTAAAATACCATTTACAATTGCTCAATGATTGTAAATACATTGAAATACAATGAAATACTTTGGTGTAAATCTAATCAAACATATACAGGAGATACGTGCTGGAAAATGCAAAACATTGATGAAAGAAGTCAAAAATGATTAAGTAAATGGAGAGACATATTATGTTCACGGGTTGGAAGCCTCAACATAGTAAAGATGTTAGTTCTTCTCAATTTGATAGACAGGCTTAATACAGTTCCTGTTAAAATCCTAGCAAGATTTGTTTTTCCAGTTAGGGACATGATTATTCTAAAATTTATATGAAAGAGAAGTAAAACAGTTAAAACAACTTTGAAGGGAAGAACAAAATGGAAGGAATCAGTCTACCAGATTTGAAAACGTATTCTATAGCTACAGTATTCAAAAGTGTATGGAATTTGTGGAGAGAGAGGCTCAGAGATCAACAGAAGAGATTAGAGAACCTACAAATAGACCCACACGAATATGTCCTACTGATTTTCAACAAAAGCGCAACAGCAATTCAATGGAGGAAAGACAGCCTTTCAACAAATGATGCTGAAATGGTTGAACATTCATAGGCAAAAAGAGAAAAAAAAGGATCTCAACCTAAAGCTTATACAGAAATTAACTCAAAATGGATCATGGACTTAAGATAAAATGTAAGACAATAAGACTTTCTGTAAAAAAACCAAACAACAACAACAACAACAACAAAAGGTAGAAAATCTTTGGGATCTTGAGCTGGGCCAAGAATTCTTAGACTTGACACTAAAATCAAGATCTATAAAAAAAAAATTGAGGGGGCTGGCCCAGTGACATAGTGATTAAGTTCACTTGCTCCACTTCGGTGGCCTGGCGTTCACAGGGTTGGATCCTGGGTATGGACCTAGCACCACTTGTCAAACCACGCTGTGGTGGCATCCTACCTAAAATAGAAGATTGACACAGATGTTAGCTCAGGGCCAACCTTCCTCACCTCCCCAAAAGAAGAAAAAATATTGATGAATTGGACATCATTAAAATTAAAAACTTTTGCCCTGAGAGACACCCTGTTAAGAGGATGAAAAGACAAGCTATGGGTTGAGAGAAGACATTTGCAAACCACGTATCTGACAAAGTACTCCTATCTAAAATATATAAAGAACTAAAGAACTCTCAAAACTCAACAACTAAGAAATCAAACGACTCAATTAGAAAATGGGTAAAATAAATGAAGCGACATTTCACTGAAGAAGATATACAGCTGGCAAATAAGCACATGAAAAGATGCCCAACATCATTAGCCATCAGGGAAATGCAATATAAAACTACAATGAAATATCACTATGCACCTTTCAGAATGCCTAAAGTAAAAAAAAAAAAAAAATAGTGACAGCACCAAAAATTGTCAAGGACGCAGAGAAACTGGATCACTCCTACATTGCTGGTGGGAATAAAAATGGTACAGCCTCTCTGGAAAACAGTTTGGCATTTTCTTAAAAAACTAAACATGCAACCGCCATACAACTCAGCAATTGCTCTCCTGGACGTTTATTCCAGAGAAATGAAAACGTACGTTCACACAAATCCCACACATGAATGTGCCTAGCAGCTGCATTTGTAATATACAGAAACTGGAAACAATCCAGATGTCCTTCGATGGATAAATGGTACATCCTATGGTACAAACTATGATACATCCATACCCTAGAATATTACTCAGCAATAAAAAGGAGAAAACTATGGATAGACACAACAACTTGGATGAATCTCGAGAGACTTACGCTGAGTGAAAATAGTCTCCAAACCTTGCACACTGTATGATTCCATTTGTATAACAATTTCAAAATTACAAAAATAGAGAACAGACTAGTAGTTGCCAGGGGTTAAGGGGAGTGGGGGGAGAATAGGAGGTGGCAAAGGGAGGTGAGTGTGGCTATAAAAAGGCACCATGAGAGATCCTAGTGGTGATGGAAATATCTTTATCCTGACTGTATCAGTGTCAATACCCTAGTTGTGATATTGTACTATAGTTTTGCAAGACGTTACCACTGGGGGAAACTGGATAAAGCGTCCATAGGATCTCTGTATTCTTTCTTACAACTGGATATGAATCTACAATCATATCCAAAGGAAACATTTAATTAAGAAAACTACAAAGCAAAGCAACAATGATCCTGTATTCAGTACCTGTGTGCCTCATCCACGTTTTATAATACCATGAACAGTTCCTGGCACTTAATTTTGTTGAATGAATGAATAAAACATGAATTTGAAATGAGGGAATGATTGACAAATTATTTGATATTTATTTATGATTCACAAAGCTTAAAACTTCCAGGACAGACAGACACTCTCTGTCTTCCATTATCTACAGATGTTTTAACGTCTCTTTCCCTCTCCCTCATAATGGTTCGTTCTTCTAACTTCGTGGACAGATCTTTGAAGGATTGTTATCACAATAGTCTTGAGACCACAAGCAAATTTCTCACACAAGCCAGTCGGAAATTTTTAATTTTTCCACAGAAATTTTATTCAGTTTGCTCTTCCTTATTCACTGGGGATACCAGTTTCATGAATTTCTTTCTACTTTGTACATACTTGATATCTGGGTCTTAGTCGGCACAGAGCACAAGCAGCCGTTTGACCTCACTGTAAATTTCTGGGCCGATATCCTCCCCAGGTTCCTGTTTTATGTAATCTAGCACTCAGTGAGTTTTCTGAAATGAGTATCTTTAGGGGGAGGCGGGGGATTATACCTTTGACCTTACTGATAGAATTACCTGTAAGGTCTCTCAGTTTACCCCCCACCCTAAGTAGGGAACAGCCTCGGTTACCTAGGAGACGGTCACCAGACAGGCTGCCGAGAGGAAATCAGATTTCTGAGAACTCAATCTGGTGAACAGGTGTGTTTCCATCCTTAGAACTCTGAGGCCAGCAGAGCGTATTTTGAAAGTCATGAAGGAGAGACGATCAGATGAATAATCTATGCATGCTTTGAGGGAACTACTATAAATCAATATTCTGTAGTCACAGCCACAAAAGTGTGGGGCCTGGACTCCATTTATCTTACAACTGGTGGAACAGTTCCCTCTAGCGGTCACAGCCTGTGTTGCCGCATCTCATAACTCAGAAGGAAAGGCCAAAGAAAAGACAGCCTTTTCTTAGTTCCGGCCGTAGCTAGCAGCGTCTGACGTCCATGAAGGCATTTTCTAGGTTTATAAAGCAAGACCGCCTCCACAGGCACCACGAGGGGATCTAGGTTATGACTGGTAAACAGTCCACCAGATGCAAACCCGGAAGATGCTCAGTTGCCTTTGATGGCCCAGCCTGGATTTCCGCACTTTATCCTGTGCTGGAAAACCTCTCAGGTCTCCCAGCGCAGCCCCTCACGCACGTGTTAAGAATTCAGTGCTACTGCCTTCATCAAGATCTAATAGTAGACTCTTATATTTTTCCGTGAAATTAAGTCAATAGATTCCCTTTCCCAGTGGAAATACGTTCTAAGCCCTATTCTCTAAATGTGGAATTAAAGGCCAGTAAATTTCAAGCATCAGGGAGAAATTAAAATTGATTAGGGCAATTACAGCCCTGCTCCCCCCAACTCAGCTCATGTCTTAGAATCCTTGTTTCTGGATTGTTCTGGGGGTATTGGGGAGGCAGGGACTGTCATGACTTTTAGCACTTGAATGAGGCCCCCAAACTCTTTACCAACTCCTGCAGTCCTGTTTCACAATGTTTCTTTGCCCAGAAGCTTCCCGCCCTCAAATACCTTTGACTCATCTTCAGAACTTCATTCTTTTGCTATTTCTCCTAAATTGGATAGTTTACACAGGTTGTGATGCTATTCAGGGGGCCATGGCTCTGACGTTTTGGAATTCACTTCATCTGGTAAAGGCTCTTTGTTTCCTTCGAGTGGCCTTTCCATGTGGTGGCCCAGGGAGGGGGAGGAAGAGTGGTTCCTTTCACTTCTTTATTATGGTTCGATAAAGTGCATTTTAAAATTACCATTGCTTTAATGTGCTTTTTACCACCATCTTTAAAATTTTAAATAACTGTTAAAGGATGTGCAAGAGATTTGTGGTTTTGACAAGAGGACACTACAGAAAAGGAGCGTTGAGACAGTTCTGAGCTGAGAACAGTGCAGCAATGACAATAGCTAATCCACCTTGCGCTTGCCGTGTCAGGTGCTGCGCTACGTGCTTTTTATGCTGACATTTAATCCTCATAACAACAGTGAGGTAGGTTACTATTATAGTCCCTATTTCACAGACGGAGAAATGGAGGCATAGAAATTATAAAAAGTGCCTAAGGTCACTTAGCTAGAAGGCAGTCTGATTCAAATCTTGGACCTGAGTGAAGAGACCTATTATGGTCCTGACTGTGATTTCGGGCAAGTCATTGGAGCACCTTCAAGATTTCCTTATCCATGAAATGGGGATAATAATTCCTGCTCTGTTTACTGCACTAGGTTGCCATAAGACCATTAATTTCACAAATATTTGTTGGGGGCCAACCATATGTCTACTGGCAACACAACTCTGATGACACATATGTTCTTGCCCTCATGGACTTTATGTTTTAATGAGGGAGACAGAAAACAAGTGAACAAAGACATAAATAAAGTCATTACAAATTGTGCTAAAGGCTCTGAAGCCAATGATGCAGGGGTCGATCTAGGGAACCAAAGCTGGGGCAGTGGAGGGCATTTAGTGTTGGGACTGCAGCTGCTTTGGGTAGGGGAGTAAGGTCATCAGCAAAAACTCAGAGAAGGCGACCTGTTGATTGGGACCTGGAGAGGGACTGAGAGCCGGCCACGGGGAAGCATTGGCGAAGATTTGAGGATAGATTGTTCCAGATGGAATGGTGTGTGCAAACCAGGTAGTGAAAAGGAGCCAGCTATGTTTGCAGAAACTGAGAAAAGACCAATATCACGAGATCCATGAAGTTACTGAAAGTATGGAAAGAGCTATCAAAATTAGCCAGTATACGCTGAAGCAAAAACACTGACGCATTTGCTGCACTTAGGCCAGCGGAAACCGAAGATTTCATGAGAAAAAATGTTAAAATTGTCCCATTGCTCCTTTCCTTTCTCCATAGCCATAGATGAATGGGGACATCTCTGCTCCTGCTTATTTCTTAGTGTAGCAGGATAGTTCATCGAAACATTTGGGTTTATCTTTCCGTATTTTCTTCTTTCCCGTTCTCCTGCATCAACTTACCCTTCCCCCCTTTTTTATTTCATGGATTTTTTGCAGTTTTTTTCAGTGCTTTTGTTAAAACCCTAGACCTCTGAAGGAATAAGGCTGGATACCATTTTCTTCTTCTTTCTGTTGACTCTCTGTACCATTTATTTCTCTTAATTCCTATGTTTTTCTTTTTTATTTACCCAAGCAATATATAATTATTATAAAACATGGGTAAGCAAAATAAAGTAAATTTAAATTACCTAATATCCTACCATACAGAGATAAGTAAGTGTTATCAACATTTTAACGTATACAGAGTCTTTGTAACCTTTTTTCCTTTGTTATTTCCTTGCAATTCATATGCCCTACCCTTAGGTGATGTGGCTTGTCATAATACTGGTTAGGGTGATTAAAGTAGAGGTAAATGCTTTTCTGTATTTTATATTTTTTTAAATGTTATTAAAATAATTAGACTTTAAAAGTAGCAAGCAAAGATCAACTTTTTTAAGAATTAAATAGGCTGTACTTAGTATTTTTTAACTTCAAAACTTAATTATGTAATTGATTACTTAATGTTTTATCACTCATTTAAAGTTTACTTTGGTGTCAAAAAATCTCCAGGAAATCGTAAATGACTTTAAGGACTCCGTCTTGCTGATGGTAAGACTTCTGTGGGCTCTGCTGTTAACTTAAAGAATCGTTTTCTTTTTTTTAAAGATTTTATTTTTCCTTTTTCTCCCCAAAGACCCCTGGTACATAGTTATATATTTTTAGTTGTGGGTCCTTCTAGTTGTGGCATGTGGGATGCCACCTCAGCGTGTCTTGATGAGTGGTGCCATGTCCACGCCCAGGATCCAAACCTGTGAAACCCCGGGCCGCTGAAGTAGAGCGTGCAAACTTAACCACTTGGCCGTGGGGCCGGCCCCTCATTTTCTTTTTATTCTCTCTGAAATCTATTTTCATAAGGTCCTCTTACATCAAGAAGAAGACAAAAATAGCTATAGATTAAATTTTAAAAATTCCAACAACCCAGTAGAGTGTCTGGCACATGATAGAGATTCAATAAATACCCATTTCCCTTATTTCCAGTCTCCTTTCTGAACGTAAGAACATAGAAGCTACCATGGTTTATTTTTCCCAAATTAGATGATGATATTTTTCCTTGTTCCTCCCTTCTTCTCTTCCTCCCTCCCTTCTTTCCTGCCTCTGTCTCTCTTGCAAGAATCGCCGCTCTCCTCGACCTTCTCTCTAGCTGGGTATGATTAGAACCTATTTAGATAAACTAGTTATTGCTAATTAACCTTGGGTATTTATGACTTTTAGCAAGCCCTCCATCAAGAAATATTTAGACCTAATACATGCTGGGAAGTATGCTTAGATCTGTTGGCGAAAAGGACGGTAACAAAATATATAAGAGGCTAAGCCTAAGCAGCAACTGGTTTGTTTTACAAATTCTCTCTACGGTTCTTTAAGAATGATATCCATGCCCCGCCCTGCCCCAAACAAGTCCTGCATCTCTGTTACAGAACACTGCATTCCGAACAGAAATTAGAAGGGTTTTAACTGATTTCATCATAATGTCCCAATTGTCTTCTTTCTTTTTTATATATTTGGCCTAAGAGGGCTAAGGCAGGATTATGTATTTTTCACTTTTTCTCCTGCTGTTGGATGAAAAAAAATAAAATCATCCTGACATTTGGACTCCCAACTGTTACATGATAAATACACAAAAAATGCAACTGGAAAGTCTTTGAACAAAAGATTATTTATTTGGAGCTTCTCATTTCAAAAACCTCCTTGTGTGTTGTTGGGGTGGGGGAAAATCCCCTTTCTACCCTTCTCCTGTTCTTATGGCTGGGCTAAGAAGAAAATTCACACAAGACCAGACTAACAGGAGAAACACCCACTTTAATATGTATGTGTTGGAGATCATAAAGAAATGATGCTCAGAGAGTGAACAAAGCAATCAGTGTATATATATCTTTTGCACAAAGAAACAATCAATTTGTGAGGAATGACAGGACAAAGAAACTTTGTCCTGATTTGAGGTACGTAATTAGTGAGGAATTGAAGCAGAGTTTAGTCTTGAGGTAGTAAGTTAGTAAGGTTTGTTTCTGCAGCTTCTCGGCCCTGAATCCCCAGCTCTGATGACAAGGATGCAGGGAGAGCATGTTTCACGTGGGAGATTTATGTCCTGCTTTCAGGGGGAACAGAGACAGGAGGGTCAGAATGCCCTTCTTGCTTCTCAGGTAACTTTAATTCAAAATAATCAATAAGCTGTTGTGGGATATTTCAGGGTGGTCTACTCTGGGTCCCTACAGTGTCACTAAAAAAAGACAAACATATAGTTTTTGGGAAAAATATTATTTTTAAAATATACCTTTCAGATATATCTTCTTACCCTTCTGCTTATCTCTTTCTCTCTCTCAAGATATTATTTAATTTCATCCCCTTGCATCTGGGACAAGTTTGGTAGCAAGCTTGGGGACAAACTGGAGAAATGGCCATTTAACCTAGGAAACTAGATTGTAGTTTTCCTCTACCAAGAAATAATTGTATATAGATGAGAAAATATTGAACATACCTGACAGTAATTTAATGTTATCCATTTAAAAGTCATCTGATAGTTTTAAATATGGAAATTTTAGTTTCTCATCCGTATCAACAGATATTAAAATCTCTCCAATTCCTTATGGCTATGTCAGTCTTGGCGTGCATAATGCCTTTTTAAAATAAGACTCAGCAGAAAAATCTCCATAATAATCTAGAGGTTTGGAAGAAAGAAGATTACTTTTTTATGATACAGAATAGCTTCTTCAATCATTAAAGTGTCCCTTCACTTTAGCCATTGGTTCCAGCTGAAGGGTAAATCTGGAATTTAGAAATATTTTCTAGCCTAAATATTGGAAGCATTGCCTGCTAGTTTGAAGCTAGAAGGAGCCTTGGAGCCATCCTCCTTTTCTAGGTCTAGCCTCCATTTCCCAAGGAACTTGCTCAAAGTCCCATAGCCAGTTGGGGTGGAGCTGGTCCTGGAATCCCTGCCTGTGACACTCAACCCAATCTTTGTGCTAAATTGTTCCCTCAGTCCTGGAGGGCTCTAGCCTTCCCCAACTTTTCCTTTGAAATCCATTCAATATTGTAAAAGACACATTTCTGTTGAAAGGGGATAGCCTTTGTAGGGGCTTGGAAGTGGCCGCCCCAAAATGTCTCTCTTTGGCATAAGGATTATTTTGGGCTGGTTACTTTTAAAAACTGGAGACATTGGAGACACTCTGAAAAGTAGAAGTTGCCCTTTGTAAGAGACATTTACATTTGTAAGGGAAATCTCCAACTGTAAAGGTATCTCCCTCTCTGTACCAGGAAGAAGGGGGGATGACCTTATCTCTAGAAACTCTTATCAATGTGGAAGGCAAGGACTTAAATCTGCATAATAACCATAGCCTTGTTTACTGTGCTTTGCTGGTAATCTCCCATAACTGACTCCCCCCACCCCCAACATCCTCCTTTCCCTTTAGCTGAAGATGATACTTAAGATGACAACCTCTACCATTTTAGCAAGTTACTCAGTTTTCCTGAGTCTCTCCCATGTATACACGTTATAAAGCTTTGTTTGATTTTCCCTTGTTATTCTGTCTCATGTCAATTTAATTCATAGCCCAGCCAGAAGGACCTAGAGTGGGTAGAGGAAATGTCTTCCTCCCCTACAGCTTCAACATCAGAGCAGGAATAACGAATACTACCTTAAGGTTCTTAGGCACAGAAGTATAACTCTCAAATGTAAATGTAAACAAACCACTAATGTGATAATCTAGTTTTCACTACAGTATATACTGTGCTTTCTATACTAAATTGTACTGTTATTAACAGGACACTTTGAAGCAGCAACCAAGCCAGACAAAAGAATTGTGAGTCTTAAATAAGAAAACAGTAGAAGTTCTTTACTTAGGATATCCTTAATTAAGGCTTTCAATTATTTTCTGTTCACTTAAAATCATTATACAAACAAAGCATCAAACTTCTATAATCTAATCCTGATCGTTACCTGCTCTTGGAAGCCTGACCTACTGTGCTAGAGAGAGAAATTTTGTATAATCATGCCTCCTCCTTCCATTTATTCTTTTTAACAACAGCAATTAGTAATTTTCCTTGGATCTTATTTAGACAATTGAGAATTCACATGTAGTGTTAAACATTTCTCTTCCTGAAATATAAATAACTTGACTTCCTTTGCTAACTTTTTCAATTCTCCAAAAATTGAGGAAACAGTGAGGGATTGGTTTCCTGAAACTTAATTCTAAGCAACAAAAGAGATTTAGGTTGAGACAAATTTCTTAAGTGATAATTAATTGGCTCTATCTACATTTTATGTTTTGATTCAGGAAATAGTCTAAACCAGGGAAATCTGATACTTACTATTCTTTGATAAAAGCATGCCAAGGATCAGTAAAAGGTGCTGTAAAGGCACAGAGCTTGGCTTTCAAAGGAGGGCAGCAATTGAAGATTTGTTTAAAAGCGATAGCATAGAGCCAAGGAATATCACCCTCTCATTCTCTTAGGCCAGAAAGACAGGAAGTTCTGTGGGGGAAAAAGGTAGTCCCAACTTGAAGATATTTCTAGAGGAGACACTTATTTGTTTTCATGCTGTATCTCCACGAGGTTGTAAGATCATGTCTGAGTCATCTCTGCAACCATCTCCAACATAAGGTCTCATTAACTTCTATAGTCATGCCAAAATAGGCAATTAATAAAAATTTGTTGAATGTATTAGTGAAATAATTATTGCCTTCTATGATTATTTGTTGTTTTAAATAAGCTCTCTGCTTGGCAGTAAGCTCCTTAAAGACAAACAGTCATCAAATTTTTAATGAGAAAGGCTTGGTACGTGACCTCATAGAATTTAAAATTTAGACTTAGAGATAGATATTAAATAATATATCATACGAATGATTTGTGACTAGTGCAACAATAAAGAAGCACAAAGTGCCAGGAGGACGAAGAATGGACATTGGGAACAGCATAGTCAAAGGTCCTGAGGTGATAAGAAGCTTGGCTCTGGAGAAACTGAGAGGAGGTTGGTGTCATTGATGTAGGAATAAAAGGAGGAGGCTGGCAAGAGACCAGTTTCAGGAGCTGGGCAGAGACTATGTCACGTAAGGGCTCTTAGGTCACATTAAAATGTCTGGAATTTCTTTTAAAATCAGAAGAAAATCACTCAAGAATATTAAGCAGGACTGCAACATGATCAAATTAATATTTTTAAAAAAGATTATTCTAGCTGCCAGATGAATATTGCACGTGGGGAGATGTTAGTTGGGTGACTGATGATTATAACTTGTACTAATGTGATGCCAACGGTAGCTGGAGAAAAGTGGATGGATTTGAGATACATTTAGGAGCTAGAATCCACAATACTTAGAGATTAATTGGATTTTTGTGTATCCACGAGTGTGAGGTGTGTGTGTGTGTGTGTGTGTGTCCGTGCGTGTGTGGTATATTGTGTTGGAGGAGTGATGGAAGCATGAGGAAGAAGAAAATGTCAAAGATGACTCCCAGGTTTCTTAACTGAGCAAATCTGTGAATGACAGCATGTTTTTAAATGTTTATGTGGAAAAATTTAAGAAATGGAAGGCTGCCAACCCCAATCTAGCTCATCAATTTTTTGAACCTGAAATTACATTGAGTCTTTCTAGAATATTCAAGTGTCTCCTACAAAAAGGCAAAAGACCCTGATGATGGTGCTGGTAAGTCTCCTTTTAAAACATTTTTGTAGGGTTTGGTGGGACACTAACTTCTAGCAAGGCATGAGCCTTGAATGCCTGGGACTTGTCTGGGGAGGGGCTCGTAGTGCAGGTGGTGAGAAGGGGAAAAGGAGGACTGGAAAAAAGAGAGAAAGAAGGCATGACAGACAGGCCTTTCTTGTTGACAAATGTAATAATTGTGCTGAAGAGTGGGGAGGTCCTAAAAGGGATTTATCATGCTGTCCCCAGAGAAACTCGTCAAGTGTGTAGATTCAAATAGATTCAAATCTATCCCTTTGCCCTCAGCTGAGCTGGTCACCATCATAGCAATCTCTCACAATCGTCAAGAGTCTAGCCGAGCTCCACTGTCCCCATTATCTGATTTCCTGCAACTTTTCCTGCAATATAGAGCTCATAAGCCCACAGTACGTTGTCTGTGACTCAGCACTTCTTACTAATTAATGTAATACATTTAAAAAACCGTCGCTGAAAGTTTTAGCTTTCCGCCACCCCCGCCCTCCATTTCCCTCCGTCCCACACTTTGAACTAAATATAAACCAGCTCGTCTGATGAAAACTGATGAATCCCTTCATAAAATGCACTAGATGGCAGTAGAACTTCTTCACTGCCCCTGAGAAAGACTTCCTCACAAAGGGAATGTGTATGAAAACGGTCAAGTTCCAGCTTCCCATTGTTACCTGAATTAAAGGCAGAGAGAATATAAAAGAGGAAAAGTAGCACGGTTACTAAATGCTGCTTCATCAATTCAATCTGCTTCATGTTCATGTCACCGGAGAAAGGTTTTCCAAGTACACTTGTCTCTTGTTTAATGAAGTAAATGCATTTCTGTTTTCTTTTTAAGCTGTAAAATTAATTTCCGTTAAAGAAACTCTATTTTTTCCTCACTGAATTTCATTATTAAATTGGAAGTATAGCCCTTTAGGGAAAAAAAAACTGTTCATGAATGTTATTAAATCATAGGAATGCAGCAAATCTTTTGAAATAGCACATCTGATGGAAAATAATAATCATCTGACAAAAACATTGACAATAATTTTAAAATATTTACAAATTTTCCCAAAATATCAGTAACATTGTGCTAAATTCCAAATAAATGATAAAATAGAAAATATTAAAAAAGAAAAGATAGTAGAATACCAAATTCTTTAGAAGTAAATGATCAACCTTTCATGCTGTTTACTCCTTAAATCTTTAGTAGTTTGGTTCAATTCTTCCACGGCTTTGAACTGCCTTATTCCTTTTTAAACTGTATATTAAACATAATTCATTAAAAAATGTTTTTCTGTATGTGAACTTAGGCTTTTTTCAAGCATTAGCTCATGTTGAATCTTTCATGTCTAAAGCAATGTTGTATTTATTTATCTGATGGAAGATGTTTCATATTAGTTAATGATAATATTACTAGCATTTGCATAATGTATTATAGCTTACATATTTTTTTCACATATTTTATCTCATTCAATCTTTACAACAATATGTTATGTAGGGATTGTTATTATCTCCATTTTACAGATGAGAATAACGGAGGTCATAAAGGCTAAGTAACTTGTCCAAGATCACAGACATTTTAAGTGATAGAACTTTGACATGAACCTAGGTTTTTGTTTTAAAAATTTTATTCTTCCTTTTTCTCCCCAAAGCCCCCTGGTACATAGTTATGTATTTTTAGTTGTGGGTCCTTCTAGTTGTGGCATGTGGGACGCCGCCTCAGCATGGCTTGATGAGCGGTGCCATGTCTGTGCCCGGGATTTGAACTGGTGAAACCCCAGGCTGTCGAAGCAGAGCATACGAACTTAATCACTCTGCCACAGGGCCGGCCCCTGAACCTAGGTGTTTTGATTCTAAATTGCAGGATCTTTCTACTATTACTCACTGACTTCCGAACAATTAGCATGTTTAAAAAATTATGTTCACTTACCAAAACCAAAACCCAAACCAAATCAAACAGAGGCATATAAAGAAGGAAAAATAATGGCCCACTGTGGGGGGGCCATTGAGGATAGTTAGAGGCCAGATTGTGGAGGGCTTTGTAAACTATGGAATAGGGACTTTATCTTAAAGGCAATGAGGAGCCACAGAGGGTTTTAATGCACCATTTGCATTTTATGAAAGACATCTCTGGTTATAGTGCTGGAAGTGGTTTGGATGCAGCAAGAGTGACTGTGGGAGGTTGGTTAGGGGCTGCGTCAGTGGCTCAGGAGAAAAAGGTGGCTTTGGGTAGTGGCAATAGGCATCATGAAAAATGGGCAGATTTGAGAGATATTCAGGAATTAGAATGAACAGGCCTTGATGATTGACTGTAGATTGGAGATAAAGGAAATGGGAGTTTCAAGGAGGAATTTTAGGATGGGCAACTGGGTGGTTAGAAGTGCTATTTACTAAAACAGAAAACGTTGGAAGAACATCTGCTTTTTCCTGAAATATTATTTGGCCACCATCTAATGAATCAATAAAAATTATTGTTAACAGAATTTCTTTTACAATTTTAAATTGCTGTACTCTTTTGCCTGTAGCGCTCTTCCTCCCGTCTTTCCCCATCCTACTCCTCCTCCTGTTCAGTTTTCCCAGCTGGAAATCAGTGCTTCCTCTGTTCTCCCATGGCACCACGTCTGTACCTCTGGCTTAGCTCTTGTCACATTCTGCCCTTACTTTGGTGTTTATATTTATTGCCTCAACCAGACTATAATTCTCTTGAATTATACTTGAGTAAGTATAGACTGAATAAATACTTGAATTAATAGATTTGTACTCTTACTTTCCTTCCATTTTACAGCAAGTAAGATGGTCTTCCTGTTTAAAAAAGGGAAAATTCAACACCATAAACAAGAAACTTAAGCCAAAGATGGGGATAGGTGGAGATTAAGAGCCACTAAAACTCTAACCTAAAATAATTTAAGTTCTAGTTCCATTACTTTATATACCAGTGAAAAGACTTTAGATGTGATCTCAGAACTGAGTGATAATCTTTTAGAAATCATAGAGAAGGTCAGTAGCCTCAAATGAATGTAAATGGGAGAATGCCACCATTCTAATTAGGAAAGAATGGTAGCTTCCAGAAACAACATCATTAATTTTTATTTAAACCACAGAAATAATAAATTAACTGATTAATTATCCCATTTATTTATTCTATAAAAATATATCAACTACTGAAGATACAAAGATGAGTAAGAAGGAAGCCACAGTCTCTTGAGGGGAGACAGAGGCATGAAAAAGTGTATGTAATAGGATGTGACCTTTATTATGATAGAGGTATGTACATGTTGCTACAGTAATACGAATGAGAGAGAAATTAGTTCTGTCTGAACATGTGGTCAGGGATAGCTGTAGACAAGAAGTGACATTTGAGTTGCTCTTTAAACAACGAATAGGATTTGCCCAGTAATCTAATAGGAAAGAGCATCACAGGCGTGCAAGACCTACCATGCCTATCTGAGTAGGTGGAACAGAGGATGTGTGGGAGGAAATGACATGAGATAAACCCAGAAAGGCAGGCTAGGACTGAGATAGAGAGGGCCTGGCCTAGAAGCCATAATAAGAGACTGGAGCTTGATCGTGCAGAAAATTTTAGAGCTTGTGGTTTACAAATGTGCAGGAAAAAATGCAGTGATGGACAAGAGTGTAGTGATGTGGATGAGACCCCATAGTGTCTGGCAAAGAGAGATGCTCAATAAATATTGAATAAATAAACTTAAGTTCATAAAGAAGCTTTTCAATAAACAAGATTTATATTATGAAATAAATATACAAAAACCAATAGCTTTTCTGTATAACAGAAGTGAACAACTGGAAACTATGATGGAAACAGTGCCATTCACAATAGCAATAATCTACATAATCTACATAGGTACAAACTTATAAAAAATGAATTAGAAACTAGAGGAGTAAAACAACAAAATATTTATAAGAGATGACTTGAATATTTGGAAAAATATGCCATGTCATTGGATGAGAACACTTAACATTTAAAAGATGTCAATTCTTACTATTTATTTAGCATTTTAATGTTAATTTCAATGAAAATCTCAATTGACGTTTTATCCATACAGGAAAAAAAGAGTTTAAACTTCTTCTGGAGTAGTGTTAAGATAAGAATATCCAAAGTCAATTTTGTAAAAAAAAGAAAAACCGAGTAATGAGGGAATGTTCTCTTTCTTGATGTCAAAAGATGTAATAATTGAAATAGTGTGGCACCAGAACAAAATTGGACACAAGATCACTGGAATGTCTTGAAGAACTCAGAAATAAACTTTAATGTATAAACAAGAAGTCATGGGAAATTAATGTGAAAAAATGGTTTATTCCAGAAATAATACTGGCAGATGTTAGCCACAGTAGAAGATCATTTACCCAAGCATCTAAACACCAGAAGAGTTCATATAATAGGCATCCTAATGTGATTATTGATTTAAAAATGATGCCATTGTAATTAGTAAAGAAAGACTTGTTCCATATATAACATACAAATTATGGGGTTGGAAAAAAGTGGTTGGTGATTTTATGAAATGTACAATTTGTGATGGGTCTTGGTAGCTACGCGTTTTAGCAGATGCCATCTTAATTGATTGAAATGCAATTATGTAAGTACTTATATGCAATGTGCCAATTTAAAAACTATGCATCCTTTTGGATAAATACTATTAATCCAGAACAAGCCAGATTCTTGACTTCATGAGTATAACTTGTTCTACATTATTTGAGCAAATTAAATCCACATTGGACTTCATAAAGACACTCTAATGAAAGGCCAGAGAATGTGAGATTGTATAAAAAGGAAGATCCAAATTTATGTTGTCTACAAGAAGCATATTTTAGATATAAAGATAAATATAGTATAAAAGTAAAAAGATTGAGGGACCGGCCCCGTGGCCGAGTGGTTAAATTCGTGTGCTCTGCTTTGGTGGCCCAGGGTTTCGCCGGTTCGAATCCTGGGCGCAGACATGGCACTGCTCATCAAGCCATGCTGAGGTGGCATCCCACATGCCACAACTAGAAGAACCTACAACTAAAAAAATACACAACTATGTACCGGGGGTACTTTGGGGAGAAAAAGGAAAAATAAAATCTTTGAAAAAAAAAAAAAGTAAAAGGATTGAAAAAGATATACTATGCAGATAGTATTAAAAGGAAACAAGGGGAGGCTATGTTAACATCAGGCAAAGCAGACTTCAGAAAAAGAAATATTACCAGAAATAATAAAGATAGATAATATAGAAAGTCAATAAAATTGATAAACTTATTATGTTAAGTGAAATAAGTCAGATAGAGAAAGACAATCTCTGTATGACTCCACTCATATGTGGAAGTTAAACATGTAGACAAAGAGAACAGATTAGTGGTCACCAGGGAAAGGGGGTTAGGGGATGGGCACAAAGGGTGAAGGGGTGCACCTACAACATGACTGACAAACAATAATGTACAACTGAAATTTCACAAGGTTGTAAACTATCATAATCTCAATAAAAAGTTAAAAAAAAATGGGTAAACCTGTAGCTAGTCAAGTTGAGAATAAAAAAGGAAAGTCACAAGTTATGAATATAGGAAATAAAAGGGGAGATATCACTGTAGATATTATAGATATTAAAGTAATAAATAATAATATTAATAAATGCTAATAAGTATTATAAGTAAAGTTATGCTAAATTTGACAACTTAGGTAAAATGGACAACTCTTTGAAAGACATAAATTATCAAAAGGGACTTAAGAAAAAGTTAAAAACCTTAATAGCTTTTACATCTATTTTAAAATTGAATTTATACTTAAAAATCTTCATGCAAAAAAAGTCCAGCCAATATGGCTTCACTAGTCAATTCTACCAAATACTTACGGAATGAAATTACCAATCCTACGTGAATTCTTTCAGATGAAAAATATGTAGAGATAGATCATAACTCATTTTTATGCAGCCAGGATAGAGAGATACCATGTTCATGGATTGGAAGGCTCAGTATCATGAAAATATAAATTCTCCCCAAATTAACCTAGAGATATAATTAAATCTCAAGAAAAATTGCAGCTAACTTTTTTTTGGTAGAAATTGCCAAGTTGATTCCAAAATTTATGAGGAAATGCAGTCTAGAGTGTTTAAAATTAACAAAGAAGAGCAAAGTTGGAGGGCTTCCAACTTACTGAGGCTACAGTAATCAAAACAGTGTGGTTTTGTCTAAGTATAGACATAAAGGTCAACGGAACAGAATAGGGAGTTCAGAAATACACTCACACATATATATACAGTCAGCTGATTTTCTATAAAAGTGCCATGGTAATTCCATGGGGGAAAGCATAGCTTTATAAAAAATATCACCAGAACAGTTATTTATCTTCATAAAAAAAATGAAGCTTGACTCTTATCTCATGCCATTCACATAAATTAACTGAAAATGAATCACAGAGCTAAATGTAAAAACTAAAACTGTAGAACCTCCAAAAGAAAATAAGAGAAAGTCTTTAAAATCTTGGAACAAATGTAGATTTCTTAGAGAGGACACAATATGCATAAACCATGAAAGAAAAAAATGAAAAATTGAGCTTTATAAAAATGAAAATTTTCTGCTATTTGAAAGACAACTTTAAGAAAACAAAAAGTAAGCCAAAGACTGGAAGAAAATGTTTTCAGTATATCTGATAAAGGACTTGTATACAGATGTATAAAGAAGAGTTTTGTTTTAACAATAGTAATAAAAATGTCAATACAAGTAGGACAAATATTTGAACAGATACTTCATAAAAGAGTATATACAAATGGTTATTAAGCATATGAAAATTTGCCATTATTAGTCAACAGGGTTATGTGAACTAAAACAGCAATCTGATAGCACACATGACTAAAATGGCCTGGTGGCATCCTGGTTAAGTTCGATGAGCTCTGCTTTGGCAGCCCAGGTTCACAGGTTTGGATCCCAGGCAAGGACCTACATCACTTGTCAGCCATGCTGTGGTGGTGACCCATGTATAAAGTGGCGGAAGATTGGCACAAATGTTGGCTCAGGGCCAATCCTTCCCAAGCAAAAAACAAAAAAGAAGATTGGCAACAGATGTTAGCTCAGGACTAATCTTTCTCAGAAAAAAAAAAAAGACTAACAATAGCAAATGTGAATGAAAATGTGGAATAACTGGAACTTTCATACTTTGCTAGTGAGAATATTAAATGATACAATCAGTTTGGAAACCAGTTTGGCAGTTTCTTATAAAGTTACATACATGCTTACTGTGTGACTCACCTTTTGCATTTCAGGTATTTATGCAATAGAAATGAAAACATGTTAACAGAGAGGCTTGTATACAAACTTTCATAACAGCTCTATTCAGAATGCCCCCAAACTAAAACAACCCTAATATCATCAAACAGGCAAATGGATAAATTTTGGTGTATTTGAGTGATGTGTTACTACTAGGCAATAAAAACATGAGGGATAGGTACATGCAACAACATGGATGAATCTCAAGACTATTATCCTGAGTACCAAAAGCCAGACATGAATTGTACATATTGTAAAATTCCATATAATTGATAATAACAGAAAGCAGATGGAAGTTTTTCCTGGGGATGAGGATGAAGGGGGATTTTGCAGCAAAGAGATGTGAGAGACTTTTTGGGTGATGCAAATATTCTATCTTTACTGATTACACTGGTATGTATATCTTTCAAAACTCATCAAATTCAAACTCAGTACATTTTACTATATGAAAATTGTACCTTAATAAAGTTTATTTATGTAAAGGCACTTATATGAATAGGAATCATCTTTGGTACAACTTTAAGAGACAAGGATTATTCTGACTTTATATATAAAACCATAAAAATAAATAAGGAAAACTTTAAGACTCAATAAATGAATGGTGAAAGGTCATGTAGAAGAAAGGAATTCACAGAACATGAAATACAAATGAGGAGTAAAGTTATAAAAATATTCAAGTTGTTTAGTAATCAAATGCAAATTAAAATGATTAAAAATGTTTTTGCCTTTTAATAGCAAAAGATTGAAAAATATTATAATAGTGCTAGAAAGAGTTTGCTGTTGGTTCACTGTTGGCAGAAGCATGAATCAGTATAACTGTGTGGAAGGCAAACTGTAAATATATATACCAAGAACCTTAAGATTTCCATACTTTGCTCCATTAATTCAAATTTTAAGCCTCTGTGTTAAGGAAATTCTAGAAATGTAGATAAAGCTTTAAATAAAATAAATTGACTCCAGCATTATTTTTATTATTAAAAACCTAAAAATAGCCTAAATGTGAAGAAATACAGAAATGTTAAATTATTGATTTACAAACTTTTGAGAAAATCTAATGGCATTCTTTTTAATGAAACAAAGTCTTACTTAGAACCTCAATAATTAAGACACATAATCGTAGATGTGTTCTAGTGGTTCTATAGGTGGATCTGGACTATGTCCACCTACCCTGCCTCTTTTTTTTTTTTTTTTTGAGGAAGATCAGCCCTGAGCTAATGAGCTAACATCTGCTGCCAATCTTCTTTTTTTTTTGCTGAGGAAGACTGGCCCTGAGTGAACATCTGTGCCCATCTTCCTCTACTTAATATGTGGGACACCTACCACAGTATGGCTTGCCAAGCGGTGCATGTCTGCACCCGGGATCTGAACCAGTGAACCCCGGGCCACTGAAGCAGACATGTGCACTCAACCGCTGTGCCACCGGGCCGGCCCCACCCTGCCTCTTTTTGACTCTTTGCAGAGGCACCTTGAAAATACCCTATGGCTTTGAGAGCACAATTTGAAAATCATTCCATTAAATCACTGTAATCTATTCATTGGTATATTATATTTGCAAAGAATATTCAGAGATCTTTATGACAAATCTTTATGAGAAAAATTTAAACAAAATACAAAATGCAAAGTTGTAAATATAATTTTATGATCTTATCTAAAAAAATGGAAAAAATAATAAATGAATGTTTTCATAAAAAATGAAAACAGCTATGATATCTGGGCAGTAAGATTGTGACTAACTTTAGTTTTACTGTTATACTTTTTTCAATTTCTCAAGATTTTAAGAGGAATAGTGTATTGTTTTTATAGCGAGAAAAAGTGTGTGTGCATATTTAAAATCTCTCATTTTGTTTTTTTATAAGTTGGTAGGTTAGTGGAAATGCTGTCATCCTACCAATCTTATTTCAGCTCAGTGTTGATAAAATTTCTCATGATATTTTATTGAGAAAAACAACGGGCTGTGGGCTGGGTGAAATACAGTTAGGTAGAGTCGCAGTTGGTTGAGCAATTCAGTCAGTTATAAACGTTTATGGAGCACCCATGATTCTCTGTGCCCTCTGCTGGGCCCTGAGGATGTAAAGTGAATAAGATAGGGTTGCTGCCTTCAGAGACACTTAGCTCAGGGAACAACAAGCATGAGCGCAAATCATTACAGTCCCACGGTGCTATCCATCCACTGCAGGTATGCCAGGAACATTGAGGAGTGACTATCCTTGGGACCACATCACAGTGGGGGGAACTTTACGTTCACTTACTTTATGGGCAGCACCGTTCTAAATGCTTTATTTTGTTGTATCAGTTAGGAGTCAAGGTTGCAAGCAACAGAGGCCAATTATGGCTGATTATGCAGAAAAGGAGTTTTACTAAAAAGATGCCGTATAGTCATCGGTCTGGAGAACCAGGCCGAGGCAGTTTCTAGGAACAGTATCTAAAACCTTGCTGCGGAACTGGCTCCAGTGAGAAGTAGAGCGACCGCCATGGCTGACCCTGCTGCTTCAGGCTGTAACCTTGCTATCACTTAGCCCCTGAAACCCTGTGTCTCTGCAACCAGCACAATCAGCAAAACAATTGCCATGCAAGGCCTCCTTCTTCAAGCTAGTGTCTTTGGGACTGAAGCCGTGGGTGGGTGAGGAAAGGTGGTTGGTGGAGCCCAGGTCACATGCCCTTGCCCTCGTTGTAATGAAGCTGGAGAGTTCTAAGTTTTTGCCTTGACTAGACAGGACTTGTAAGACTGGATGCTCTCCATAGCATGGGTGTTCAAAACATTCCGGGCAACCAAAAAACCTGACAATTATCCATCACGCATATGTTATGTCATTTAATCCTTATGACAGACTCATGAGGTTACATTTTCTCCATTTTTAAGATGAGGAAACTAATTATTTAAGAGGTCCAAAAATTTGCCCAAGTTTTCAAAATTAGGATGTGATAGAGCAAGGAGCTGAAGTCTGTCTGGCTCCAAAACTCATGCACTGTCAGCTAACTACACACCATGCTGTGACTCACAAAGGAGATGACCCCCGACAAAATTCTGAAAGGATAATTTTCAAGGTCAGTGCGGTTGGAACAAGCATTTATTGTGAAGGGTCAGGAAGAGCTGATACTGGAAAGGTAGTAGGTTCCAGACCGTGAAAAGAAGAGAAGCTATACAAATGACCAGGCTCGGCAGATTTAGGGCCTAATTGTATTTATGTCAGAAAGAATCCAGTGTAAAGATTTTTAATTAGTGCCTTTCCTGGCATCCCCTTCTCCTGAATTTTTTTTTACCAGGGCCCCAACCCTGGTGAAATAAAAATAAAACTTTTATTTCATAAGTCCTTGGTTCTTAACCTGTTGAAAGCTATGATTTTCTTCCCACACGACATTCTGCACATATATCTTCAAGGTGTTCACAGACCTCCTGGAGCCCATCCTTAGAACTTTCTTGGATTCAGGTGATGAGGAGAAAAAGGAGAATTTAACTGATACAATGACATAATGAGACTTGTTCTTTAAAAAGAGGTCACTTTGACAGTATTGTGGAGCACAAGTTAGGAGAGGATTAAAACGGAAGAAGAGAAAATAATTAGGAGGTTGTTGTACACCTCCAAGCAAGAAATAATACAGCCTTAGTTATATAAAAATTGTTAATTGTTCTGTGGAAACTTAGATGGACATCTCCGCAGACAGCCATACTTAAATTTAGCTGTATTTAAATTCAGCTGTACAATTACAGGATAAGTGAGGTTTGCCTGACCTGAAACAGTTCATATTTGGGACCCAGGTGGTCTGTTAACCTATGCTAATGTATACTAACAAATGAAGTAGCTGCCTCAACTCCAAAAGTCCTTTTAGGCTGAGTGCATAGAAGTACAGTGTTTCCTCAGGGACATGTAGCTGCACTCTGCTCTTCTCTGGTTAAGCCATAAGTAAAATACTGCTTGAAACCTTAGGTGCCATGTTTAAAAAACATATATCTAAGGTTAAAGGGCATTTAGGAGAAGGGTGATGGGACAGGAAAATGCTGGAGAATTATTTCACATATCCATAAGTAGAAGGATCAGAGCATGGGCCTGCTTGGGGTGAATTAACAGAAGACAGAATTAAGGTTTTCAAATGTTCGAAGGGCTAGCATGTGAAAGAGTAGTTACATTTATTCTCTCACACTCTAGATGTCAGAAAGAAGACCACTGGGGAGTATCAGACTGGGGATCAGCTCAGAAAAAATAAGTAACAATTAGAGCTGTCTAAAGAGGACTAGCCCGCCCCTTAAGGCAGAGGGACATTCAGACAAAAGCTGGGCAACCATCTGCCAGAAGTTCTGTAGATGGAAATTCTACATGGAAGCCAGGGGGCTGGAACTGGGAGCCATGTTAGATGAGAGGGAGATGGAGGAGGAAGGAGCCATTTGAACTCTAAGTTACCATACATTCTAATAGTGTGCAGTACCACATAATTAGATATCACCAAGTCTTAGTTATTAAATAAATGAAATAAAATTATTGAAAAAAAGGAATGGTTAAAAAGGACTCTTGAGGCCTCAGCAACTTCTGCTAGATTGGAGGAGAAAAGAGGGAGAAGGCAGTCTCCTTTGAAAATAACTTTCAGACACTCATCTCCTTTGACATCTGAGTTTTCTTTCTCTGAGCAAGTGACATTTCATGGAGGAAACATGCATTTTTAATGATTGAAGAGCAAAGAGCAATGAAGAGCATGCAATGTTTGATAAGTCACTGGAAGAGAAAGAAAGAGAGAAAAGGGATAAAAATTCTTTTCCAGGAAGAGCAGTTAGTTGTGAAGACAAAAATCATAATAAAGCTACTAATATTATTTGATAATTACTGAACATTTATTGTGTGCCAGATTTTGTGCAAAAAGCTTTGCAGACATTCTTTCAGTTAACCCTCACAAAAACCCTAGGAGGTAGTATCAATGTCAGCCCTCATTCTATACCTGAGAAAATGGAGTCTTTGAAGGGTTAAGCAGCTTGCTAGTAAGTGGCGTTGGAATTACGAAACAGGCCACGTAAATATCTTATCCGAGGATCTTCAGTCTCCAAGGTGCAGGCACAGGAGTTTACAACCCAAGGTTTATATAATTGAGAGTTATCATTTTAATATTAATTAGGTTCTAAAGCTCAAACAGCTTTCTCTCCCAATAACACTCTCCCTCAATTTCCTTCTCTCTTTCGCTCTGTCTCTCTTGGATAAAGCAGGGTTGTAGCTGTATAGGCACGTGGATGCAGCGTGGATTGACATGCTGTTGTGTGCATCTACCCATATGCTTTGTTATCCATGCAACCAGGATATAGAACAGCTTTTGCATGTTTATACTCTTTTTCTTCCTGCCATGCAGACATGGGGAAATTACATGGTCATTTAGAAGTCTGATTGTCCATTTAGGAACATCTCGTAACACCCAACAGAAAAAAATTACAGACAGAGATCATTTTTCTTCTTATTTTTCAGAGATTATGTTCATGCTGTAGTTAACCATATGGGTATAATCCAGATTGACTAAGACTCCTTCTTATAGAAGCTTACTTCAGCTTGTAAATCAGTTCTCCAAATGATTTGGCTCAGCAAAATTCTAGTGGGTTCACAAATTCACATTGTTTATGCCCACCTCTTATTTTTCTGTTCTTAATGACCCTGTTGCCTTCTATTTAGTCCTGGTGTTGATAAGTCAAGGGAAGAGGAAGCATCTGTTCATAGCAAGTACTCTTGGAGTTTTAATAGAAAAAGACTACTCTGAAAATTAAGATAAAACATACATTGATACTATAGCAAAGGGAGTGTAAATATTACTTCTTTTCTATACCCTATAATTGACACATTTTACTAAGAACATCATTTCCACAGTCATCCAAGTCCAGGGACAACATTAAAGAATACGGATGTCTCTTCATGAACCTTCTAATCTCCTAACCCCATTGTGAGATCTATAAACTCCCTTCTACTACACAGGCAGCATTGCCAGGGTTGGTCACTGGTAACTTTCACACATGCCAATCACACTGTGTGTGGCCCTATGGTAAATTATTTAACCTAAATTTACCTGGGCCTGAATAGGAGCAACCCCGAGGCTGGAGAATAGACTGCTTGATGTCTAGAAAGGCAGGACCTTGACCACAGACATCAGATCTTGCTACACCTCTTGCTTTGTGCTCCTGCTTTTCCTTCTATTTTCTTTTTTTTTTTTGAGGAAGATTAGCCCTGAGCTAACATCCACTGCCAATCCTCTTCTTTTTGCTGAGGAAGACTGGCCCTGAGCTAACATCTATGCCCACCTCCCTCTATTTTTATATGTGGGACGCCTGCCACAGCATGGTTTGATAAGCAGTGCATAGGTCCACCCCTGGGATCAGAACCAGCGAACCCTGGTCCGCTGAAGTGGAGCGCGTGAATTAACTGCTGTGCCACCGGGCTGGCCCTCCTCTGTCTGCTCTCAAGTGGAAGAAATTAATAGCCTCTATGATCTGAACTGAGATGTAATTAATTCACAGGTTCAAGAAATGTTAGTACTAGAAGAAACATTGCCTCATCAGATTAGAGCAATATTTTTCAAACTACAGGTTGTGACCCATTAGTGAGTGGTAAAATCAATCTAATAATTGTGGTTGATTAAATACAGTCACAAATTCTCTGACTCTGCCATCATTAAGAAAAGGTGGCTGTATCTCATCCTCTATCTGAGTTGCCTTAATAACTTGTCTTGTTTGATCAATAGAAATCATCAGAAGTGTCATTTTGGGACTTTGAAGGCTAGGTCAGAAACGACTTTGAAGCTTCTACTCAGGTCTCTTGGGATGTTCACTCTTGGGACAGTTTCTCTGGGAACCCGAATGCCAAGCTGTGAGAACCCAGGCCACATGGAGAAGCCAAGTGTAGCTGCTTTGTTGACAATCAGAGCAGAGCTCCCAGCTGATGGCCAGCATCAACTGCCAGCCCTATGAGCGTGGCCTTTAGGATTTCCAGCACAGCTGAGCTGTCAGAAGTCTGCAGCCTCAGCCCACATCTGACTGCCACTGCATAAAAAACCCCAAGCGAGAACCACCCAGCAGAGCCCATTCAACACACAGAAACTCTTGAAATAATAATGTGTTTTTAAGCCCTAAGTTTTGGTGTTTTTTGTTGTGCAGCAATAGATAACCAGAACATAGATCAAGATAATTTTTTGGTAAAATAGAATAGAAAACAATAGAGGAATATAAAGGGTAAGTGTTGTTTTGTAAAAATGTGTATACTGTGTGTGCATGTGTTAGAGAAAGAGAGAGAGAAAGAGAGATAGAGAGAGACACGGGGAGAGGGAGAATGGCTGGGTTGTAATGTAAAATGTTGTTCTTTTTTTTAAAAAAAAACAGATTTATAGAGATATTACCCACATGCCATACAATTCACTCATTTAGAGTGTACAGTTCAGTATCTTCTAGAATATTTCCCAAATTGTGCAACCATCACCCTAAGCAGTTTTAGAACATTTTCATCACCTCCCCCCGAAAAACCTTTACCCCTTAGGAGTTATTTCCCATTCCTGGCCCCTGCCCAGTCCCAGGCAACTACTAAACTACTTTCTGTTTCCATAGATAAACCTATTCTGAATATTGCATATAAATGGGATCATATAATACGTGGTCTGTGATGACTCACTTCTTTTACTGAGCATGTTTTCTTTTATTGCAGTAACATTGGTTTATAATATTATATAAATTTCAGGTGTACATCATTATATTTCAATTTCTGTGCACATTACGTCATGTTCACCACCCAAAGACTAATTACTTAGCATATTTTTAAAATTTATCCATGTTACAGCATGTGTCAATATTTCATTCCTTTTCATTGACAAATAATGCTCCATTGATGGATATACCATATTTCATTTACGCATTCATCAGTAGATGAGACAGAGGGTTGTTTCCACCTTTTGACTATTATGAATAACACTGCTATGAACATTCATGTACAAGTTTTTATATGGACATATGTTTTCATTTTTCTTGGTTATGGTATGTTTACGTTTAACATTTTGAGGAACTGCCAGACTATTTTCCAAAGAAGCTGCACAATTTTACATTCTCACCAGCACTGTATGACATCCTCACAGTTATTGTCTATCTTTTGATTACAGTCATTCTAACGGGTGTGAGGTGATACCTCATTATGGTTTTGATTTGCATTTCCATTTTGGTGAATGATTTTGAGCATCCTCTTTAGAAAAATATCTATTCTGATCCTTTGCCCATTTTAGAAATTGGGTTATTTGTCTTTTTATTATTTAGTTATAGTGTTCTTTATATATTCTGAGTACTAGTCCCTCACCAGTATATGATTTGTGAATATTTTTTTCTTATTCTATGGGTTATCATTTCACTTTTTTGAATATTTTTTTGCAGCACAAAAAATTTTGATTTATTTAAAAGTCTAATTATTTATTTTTTTGTTTATTGCTGTGCTTTTGGTGGTGAATCTAAGGAGGCTTTGCCTACCTCAAGGTCATAAATATTTATTCCTACGTTTTATAGTTTAATCTCTTACATTTAGGTCTGTGATCAGTTTTGAGTTAATTTTTGTGTATGATGTGAGGAAGGAGTCCAACTTCATTCTCTTGCATGTAGGATAGCTGGTTGTCCCAATAAGATTTATCAAAAATACTGTTCTTTCTCCGTTGAACTGTCTTGGCACCCTTGTGGGAAATCAACTGGTCTGGTCCATTTTACAACACTAAAGTTAGGAAAAGTTGTGTATACATTAATGTATTTTTTTTTCCTTAAGGGGAAATGTAGATTATCTAGTTCATCCCTAAAGGAAATCCGATCATAGGAAAGATTCTCTTGCCACGTGCTCCTGTAGCACCCTACACTCCTACTTTCATGCTTGATGAATTGCCATTTCTTCTTGACTGTATGCCTTCTTTTTTTTTTTCTTTTTAAAGATTGGCACCTGAGCTAACATCTGTTGCCAATCTTTTTTTTCTTTCTTCTTCTTCTCCCCAGAGCACCCCCATACATATTTGTATATTCTAGTTGTAGGTCCTTCTAGTTGTGCTATGTGGGACACTGCCTTAGCACAGCTTGATGAACAGTGCTATGTCCATGCCCAGGATCTGAACCAGTGAAACCCCAGGCCACCAAAGTGGAGCTTGCAAACTTAACCACTCAGCCATGGGGCTGACCCCCATTGTATACCTTCTTAATTAGACTTAAAGCTCTAAGGGCAAGGATTGTGTCTACTTCATTTTTCTAGCTCAGTGCTTGACATAGAGTGAATGTTTAGTAAATATTTGCTGTATTCTTGAATTAAGGGTGAGTGAGACCCTAAAATGTACAAATGTGAATTTACCTGTTCAGGATCATGGGTCTATAATATATTCAGGTCTATAATATATTCAGGAGAGTTCTATTCTACCTTTCATGTCATTGGTCCTAATCCTGTGCCATGTAGATATTAATAAATGAGAAGTTTTAGAATAAAGGTCTTGTTGGAATGCCAGTTTAAAAATATAGTGACTTACTTGGGAATGAGTTGATAGTCATTTAGGTTTTAATAGAGAAAATAAAAGAAAAAATTAGGATTTCCAGTTTCCAGTCTGGCATATAAGGAGCTTAGAAGTTGTCACTTCATCCTGACAAGTAAAAAGCTGAACAAGCTGAAAAATCAACAATTCTTCTTATATCTGTCAAAGAAGTGAGGTCACAAGGCAAACCACTACCCCCCAAATCAGAGAGACAGACAAGAGAATACAGAGAGCCACAATTTACCAGTGCAGAAGTCCATGAGCAAAACCTCCCTGGGAACCAGTATCAGGGTAGGAAAACCTGAACTGCAATTGAAAATTGCTGGAAGGCTTAGAGTGTAAGAGTCTAAGAGTTAAAAGCTCCAGGGGAACACAGCCATAGGGGAGTCTCCACACTTCTGTGATTTTTACCACCAGAAACTGGACCAAGTTCTCACAGTAGGAGAAAAATCCCCTCATGCTTCTGGCAGGAGAAGAGAAAAAGGAATCATTTTGAAATATGCTAGAACAGTTTGTTCATAACAAGGCCTGCCTCTAGAGAAATGATTTTACCAGAGACTAAACAACTGGGGTTTTATCAGAGCCCAACCAACTCAGGGAAGAGAAATATCCTACTCCAGCTTGCTCTAGACTTCTACATGGGAGATGGGAAATATCCAGCTGTAACCCTCTCTGTCCTCCATGTGTGGGAAGGGAAATAAACTCTAGTCCACTCTAGCCATCCTTTCCCACCTAAGGGAGGGGAAGAAACTGCAAAACACTTGTGATGTTCGTAGTTTGGAGGCACAGGATCACTAAAAGACTGAAACCTATTCATAAGACTATAAAACATTTCCCCTCCCCAACACCATACCACCACATTACTAAAGGCTTATTTACCACAGTTCCTTTTATCCAGTGCATCATGTCTGGCCAGCAAGAAAAAATTATAATGCATACTAAAGGGCAAAAAACACAATTTGAAGAGATAGAGCAGACATCAGAATCAGACACAGATATGGCAGGGATCTTTGAATTATCAGACCAAGAATTTAAAACAACTATGATTAATTAATTAAGGACTCTAATGAAGCATGCAAGAATAGATGGGCCACTGATGTGTAAGCAGAAGTATGGAAATCCCAAGAAAGAATCAAGCAAACATGCAGATATCAAAAACATAATAACAAATGAAGAATGCCTTTGATGGGCTTATTAGTAGACTAGACACAGCTGAGGAAAGAAATTCTGAGTTTGAGGTTATGGAAAGGGAAACTTCTAAAACAGAAAATCAAAGTGAAAAAAGATGGGAAAAAATGGAACAGAATATGCAAGAATTGTAGGACAACTACAAAAGGTGTGACATATGCATAATGGGAATACAAGAAGGAAAAGAAAGAGAGAAAAGGACAGAAGATATATTTGAAGCAATAATGACTAAAATTTCCCCGAATTAATGTCAGACACCCAACCACAGATCTAGGAAGCTCAGAGAACATGAAGCAGGATAAATGTGAACACACAAGAAAAAACAAGTAGGTATATTGTATTCAAACTGTGGGAAAGAAGAGATAAAGAAAAAAATCTTGAAAGAAACCAGAAGAAGAAAACGATTTACCTATGGAAGAGCAAACATAAGAATTACACCCAACTTAGTCTCAGAAATCATGCAAGCAAGAAGAGAATGGAGTGAAATATTTAAAGTGTTGAGAGAAAAAACATCACCAATCTAGAATTCCGCACCCTGCGAAGTTATCCTTAAAAAGTGAAGGCAAAAATAAAGATTTTCTCAGACAAACAAAAATTGAAGAAATTTATTGCCAGTAGACTCAGCTTACAAAATATGTTAAAAGAAGTTCTTTAGAGAGAAAAAGAATGATATAGGTCAGAAACTCTGATCTACATAAAGAAAGGAAAAGCATCAGAGAAGAAATAAGTGAAGGTGAAATAAAAACTTCTATTTTTCTTGTTCTTAATTGATCTAACAGACAATAGTTTGTTCAAACTAATAGCAGCAACAATGTATGCAATAAATAAATAGACACACATACTTATGTATACTTATATATAATTGAAATGAATGACAGCAATGATACAAGAGATGGGAGGGAGCAATTAGAATTATTTTTATAAGGTACTTACACTACCCCTGAAACAGTTCTGTATTATTTGAAAGTAGACTTGGATTAGTTGTAAATGTATATTGCAAACTCTAAGGTAACCAGTATGACTGATACACTAAGAAAAGAGAGAAAATGGAATCATATAAAATGCTCAATTAAAGCTACAAAAGGCAGAAAAAGAGTGGAAGACAAAAATAGGAACAAAGAACAAAGACAAGGAATATAAAACACTAACAAATATGGTAGATATTAACCCAACAATAATCACTTTGAATGTCAGTGGTCTAAACACATCAATTAAAAGACAGATTGTCTGAGTGGATCAAAAACCCCAGCTATATATTTTGTACAAGAAACCCACTTTAAATTTAAAGATACATATAGATTAAAAGTAAAGGGGTAAAGAAAGATATATCATGATAATACCAATCAAAAGAAAGCTGGAGTACATCAATTTCAGACAGACAAGACTTCAGAGTAAGGAAAGTTATCAGGGATAAAGAGGACCATTACAAAAACGCTAAGAGGGTCAATCCTAGAAGAATATATAACAATATAGAATGTTTATGCATCTAAAAACAAAGCATCACAATATGCGAGGCAAAAATTGATGGGATGACAAGGAGACTAGATGAATCCACCATTAGAGTTGGAGATTTCAACACTCAACTATCAGAAATGGACAGATCTAGCAGGCAGAAAATCAGTAAGGACATAGTTGAACTCACCAGCACCATAAACAACTGGATATAATTGACACAATCTACTACTTCATTTAACAACAGGAGAATATACATTCTTCTCTAGTTTCCATGGAACATTCACCAAGATAGACTACGTTCTGGGCCATAAAACACACCATAACAAATTTAAAAGAATATAAATCATATAATGTCTGCTCTCAGACCACAATGAAATTAAACTAGAAATCAATAACAGAAAGATGGCTAGAAAATTCTTGAATACTTAGAGATTATACAACACTCTTCTAAGTAACACATAATTAAAGAATAAATATCAAGAGAAATTAAAAAGTACTTTGAATTAAATGAGAATGAAAATGAAAATTTTTAAAATTTGTGGAATACAGCAAAAGCAGTGCTTAGAGGGAATTTATAGCCCTGAATGCATATATTAGAAAAGAACATAGATCTAAAATCAATCTTTTAAGTTTCCACTTTAGGAAATTAGAAAAAGAAGAGCAAGTTAAATTCAAAGTAAGCAGAAGAAAAGATATAATAAAAATCAGAGCAGAGATCAATGAAATTGAAAACAGGAAGTCAATAGGGAAAATCAACAACTGTAAACAAAAGCTGATTCAAGACCACTGATAAGCCTTTACCCAGGCTAACTAAGAAAAAAAGAGAGAGAAGACACAAATTACTGATATCAGAAATTAAAGAAAGTTCATCACTATGGATTCCAGACATTAAAAGGGTAATAAAGGAACATTATGAACAACTATATGCCCACAAATTTGACAACCTAGATGAAATGGACCAATTCCTTGAAAGACACAATCTGCCAAAACTCATGGAAGAAGAAATAGACCATATGAATAGGTTTATACTACAGACTGCATGTTTATGTCCCTCCCCAAAATTCATATTTTGTAGAGGTAGAAATTCTATCCCCCAATGACATTAATGACATTAGGAAGTAGGGCCTCTGGGAGGAGAATAGGTCCTGGAGGAAGAGCCCGTATGAATGAGATTACTGCCTTTATAAAGAGACTCCAAGAATTCCCTTACCCCTTCTGCCATGTGAGGTTACAGTGAAAAAATGTTGTCTAGAACCAAGAAGTGGGTTCTTACTGAATCTGCTGTCACCTTGATCTTGGACTTCTGAGCCTCAGAAACTGTGAGAAATAAATTTCTGTTGTTTATAAGTCATCCATTCTATGGTATTTTTTAGTTTTTTTATTTTACTGTGGAAGATTCACCCTGAGCTAACATCTGCTGCCAATCTTCCTCTTATCATGTGTGAGCTGCTGCCACAGCATGGCCACTGACAGAAAAGTAGTCTGGGTCCACCTCCAGGAGCCGAACCAGGCCACTGAAGCAGAGCATGCCAAACTTAACCACTCAGCCACCGGGGTTGGCCCTATGGTATTTTTGTTATAGCAACCTGAATGGAGTAAGATAGCTTATATCTATTAAAGAAATTGAATAAATAATTAACTTTCCAAAACAGTACCATTCCCAGATGGGTTCACTAGTGAATGCTACCAAAAGTTTAAGGAAGAAACACCAATTTTCTAAAATCTCATCCAGAAGATAAAAGCATGGAGAATACTTCCTAACTTATTCTATGAGGCTGTCATTACCCTAATACCAAAACCAGACAAAGACATTACAAGAAAACTACAGAAAAATCTCTCTCATAAACACAGATGTAAAAATTCTCAACAAAATACTAGCAAATCAAATCCAACAATGTATAAGAAGAATTATATGCCATAACCAAGTGGTATTTATCCTAGGTATGCCAGGCTGGTTCAACATTCACTGCCCCCCAGCACTCCCACCCCCCACCGTGGCCAAGTGGTTAAGTTTGCGTGCTCCGCTGCGGCAGCCCAGGGTTTTGCCAGTTCGAATCCTGGGTGTGGACATGGCACTACTCATCAAGCCACGCTGAGGTGGCATCCTACATGCCACAACTAGAAAGACCCATAGATAAAAATACACAACTATGTACCAAGGGGCTTTGGGGAGAAAAAGGAAAAATAAAATCTTAAAAAAGCCAAAATTCAAAAATCAATTAATGTAACCCATAACATCAACAGGCTAAGGAAAAAAATTCTTGTGATTATATAAATACATGTAGAAAAAGCACTTGACAAAATGCAATACTGATTTATGATCAAAACTCTCAGAAAATTGAGAATAGAGGGGAATTTCCTCAACTTGGTAAACAACATCTGCAAAAACCTACAGCTAATGTAATACTTAATAGTGAGAAACTAGAAGCTTTCCCAATAAAATCAGGAACAACACAAGGATGTCCTCTCTCACCACTCCTTTCCAACATTGTATTGGAAGTTCCAGCTAATGTGCTAAGACAAGAACAACAGAAAAGGAATACTGATTTGGAAGGAAAAGCAAAACTGTCTTTGCTCACAGATGACATGATTTTTCTATGTAGAAAATCTAAAATAATCAACCAAAACCCTCTGGAACTAATAAGCGATTATAGCAAGGTTGCAGGATATAAGATTAATATATAAAATTCAATCACTTTCCTATATACCAGCAATGAACAAGAGGAATTTGAAATTCAAAACACATCATTTACAGTAGCACCCAAAAGAATAGAACAGTTACAAATCTAAGAAAATGTGTACAAGATCTATATGAGGAAAACTATAAAACTCTGATGAAAGAAATCAAAGAAGAACTAAATAACTGGAGAGATATTCCATGTTCATGCATAGAAAGATTCAATATTGGTAAGAGGTCAGTTCTCTCGACTTGATCTACAGATTCAATGAAATTCTAACCAAAATTCTAGCAAGTCGTTTTGTAGATGAGAGAGGACAGTGGCTTTGTCTGCTCTGCTTATTTCTCCATTTTTAATTCCTAGAACAGTGACTGGCACAGAGTAGGGGCTCAATAAAATTTTTCTTGTGTGAATTGAGGTAATTAAGAGTATGGGACAGTTTGATTTCTCTCCCAATGTTAAAGACTGGGTTGTTAAGTTCAGTTTCTTTTGGGTAACTATTTGGTCAGTATTTTGCTCTACGTGATGGAACGTCTGTATTGGGATCCTATAAGGTATCTTTATTTCTAATTATACTAATACCACATGTATGGCATTTGTTGAATGCTGTATTTTCTTTAAGGTAACTTTATTTTTATTATTTTATTTAGCCCTCATAACATAGTATGGAAGGTATTATCATTATCTCCATTTCTTTTTAAGTTAGGAAATCTGATTCTTTACCAAGAAATGAAGCATCAATACTTTAAAGATAAGGAAATAGTAATCATACAGAGAACAGGGATTCAACAAAGACCCTGATTTTACCTGGAAAAAGGAAAGACTTGGGGAGATAATATAAAGTCTTTTGATATTTTAAGGGCAGTCTATATGGAAGGGTAGACAATTTCAACAAATAGAGTGAGGAATATGTTTCTAACAATCAGATCCATCCTAAAATGGAACAAGCCATCTTAGGAGTGACTCATGCCTAGAAATGGTGCAGCAAAGGCTGGGCTATTGGCCTCTAGCCAAACTTGTCACAGAGGGGATGCCATAGAGGAAATGCTAGGTATTCTTTAAATGCAATGATCTATAAGTCCATAAAATGCATCGTATTTCCTGCTCCAAAGAATATTTCAAATCCTTAAGTGATGAAAAAAGAGCCATTATTGTTATTGGCTTTTAATTAATACTGGCCCTGATATTCATTCCCCTACATTAAACCCAGCATATATGGAGTTAAAATAAAAAACACTCATCCTCTTTCCCAGCTTCTCTGGTTATAGTCATATGTCAATACCTGTTTCTTTAACCTTTGTATCCCTGAGCTTCATAATGCAAATAGAAGTTACAAATTGTTAAAGACTGGGTGGCCTCATGCTGGTCTACCTTACCGGGTGGTTCACAATAAAGGTTTGACTAATTATGTGTCCTTGAAGTTTATTATAGGGAAATGGATGTCCAGAGAATATCAAGAAGATGGAGCTTCCCAGGCCCCAACTCCTTGGCTTCCTGACATGGGAATCCACCATCTATCATGGAGGCTGACAGCCAAGGATACCCATGTGTGGATTCCCTTATCTCCCTCCTGCCTGCAAGCAGCCTCACAAGACCAAATGCAGGCCAAGGGGAAAGTGCCAAACCAGCAAGGTCACAGACCTCCCCCTCCCTATGAGCAGCCTCATGCCTCTCAAATCTTTAAAATCCCTTACCCACTACTTAATGGGGAGCCAACAGTTCCTAAGGCTCTACCAGCTGTGAGCTCCCTTTACCTGGTAAAGAAAATAGAAGCTGATTTTCCTTTTCACACAAAACTCTGTTCTTGTTATTTGGATTGGCACTGAGTTCAGAGACACACTTTTGGTAACTCCATGAATAAAGGTGAAGTAAGTCACTGAATGTTCCATAGCTCCCTTCTGTATCTTAGGTAGACTATAAGAAGAAACCCTGCTACAAATTATAAGTAAAGAGCTTGAGGGCTTAACAATGAAACTAAAGAAAGAACATCAGCCCAGGTAATACCAGCTGCTATGGCAGCAGGAGAACAAGTACTACAAATTTCCTTTCAACACTTGATGCAAATAGTCCCAGTTCTGTGCTTAACCTCTGCACCAGCTGCTCAGAGTGAGGGAGCAGCGTCAAAACTAGTAGACTGTGTTGTTAACAATGTAGGAAATTGGTGATGGAAGGTCAGATGCTGTTTCACAGCCTGGGGATTGAGCTATTGTTTCTAAGTAGTTTTGACAGAAACAGTTATTCCTCTCCTGGCTGACCTGCAGCTAAGTGTGTGGGCCAGAAATTCTAAACAGGTAAACAAGGATCCCACCCCAAGGCACTCTCCAGGAAGCCTACTCACTCAGCCACTGTCTTTCACCTGCAAGGTTTAAGATAAATAAATACTGAAGTATTGCTGACCCTGAACTCATTTTAAGTCATATTCGAAACCAAGATCTGGGGTAAGGGAGAAGGATTGAAATGGAACACTGAACCAAATGGCACATGACAAGATAAACTTTTCATCTTGTTGAGTTTCTAGTACAATTTTAAATTAAAAAATCCACATGATATTATGTTAATTATGTAAAAGAAATCATGAAAGCAGTTGTCAGGAGTACGCAAAGGGAAAACTTGATCTTCTTTGACGGTCTTCTATGAGGGAGCCTCAGAGTCACTAAATTCCTATGGGTATTAGTTAAGGAACAGACCTGAACAAGAAATTAAAAGAATTTAAACTTTGGCTTCAAGAGTATTTTCGTTGTCAAAATAACTCTTAATTTCTTTTTCAAAGATCTCCCCACCTCTGTCTGATTATGTCACACCCTTGCTTAAAGGCCTCTGCTGGCTCCCACTTGTCTTTTGAAAAAAGCTCAGACTCTTGTGTGGTCTAGAAAGCCCTTCACACCCAGCTCCACCTATGATACTCGGCATCAGCATCTTCCCATTCTACATGCCCCACAGCAGAAGTCTCACTGTCTTCTCAACCCAAGTTAGCCTGGCTCCAGTTGTTTGACTTGGCTCATTTTCATTCTGCCTGAAATGCTCTCTTTCACCTTCTCCATCCAGCAAGCTCCTCTTCATCTTCAAACCTGGGGGGTGGGGGTGGGGATTTAACCCTTCCTGAAGTCTTGTCCAAATCACCAGATGGAATTATTTTTCTCTGTATACCAAAGAGATTTTTCATATTTACCATGTTATACTGTTACAGTCTTGATGAACATAGTTGTGACTCATGTTAGATTATTAATTAAAATGAATAATATCTTGTCCATCTTTACACTCTTACCAATGATGAAATTTAGTGTGGTGGTTTTGGAGCCAGGCTGCCTGTACATTTCTACAAGCTGTGCCACCTACTGGTGTGTAAACTTGGACGACTTACCTAGACTTCACGGAAAATGTTTGGAATAAGCCCTGGTCCATGTAGTTGATTTATTTTAGCTATTATTTTTATCTTTATATGTTCAGAGTCTGGGGATTTCCTGATACCTAATAATCATAGCAATGAAAGGTAGCAGAATATGCTGCCCCAAAATATGCCTCTTTGACATAAGGATTACTCTGAGAAACAGCAGACGTAGCAGAACCTCTGAAAACAGAGTAGAAGTTACCCTTTTGTAAGGGAAATTTACATTTACAAAGAAAATGTCCATTTGTATGGTGTCTCCCTCTCTATACTAGAAAGACAAGGATGACTCTAAATCATAAGAAGATCAATGGAGAAGGCACCAGCTGTAATCTGTGTAATAAACCTCCCCCTTGTTACTGCGCTTTTCCTGGTAACCTCCTCTTAACTGGCCTCCCCATGCCTTTCTTTCTTTTGTCTTTAGCTGAAGATGAGATCTAAGCCAGTGGCTTAGGCTGCGTCAGAGAGTTACTCCTTTTTCCCTGGGTATCTCTCATATATACATTAGGTATATATGTTAATAAACTTCTATGTGTTTTTCACTGGTTAATCTTTTATTACATAGGTCTCAGTCAAGAACTTAGAAGGGTAGATGTAAAGTTATTTTTCCTCTCCCTCAACAGCAAACACTTAGTAAGCACCTGGTATGTACTAGTGCTAAGTGCCTTTCATATAAGAGTTGATATATTGTATTTTCATTTTCATTTATCTCCAGGTGTTGTTTGATTTCTTCTCCTTTGATTTCTTCATTGATCCAATGGTTGTTCAGTAGCATGTTGTTTAGTCTCCACGTATGTGTGATTTTCCCAGCTTTTATCTTGTAGTTGATTTCTAGTTTCATACCATTGTGACTGCAGAAGATGCTTGATATGATTCCGATCTTTGAAAATTTATTGAGGCTTGCTTTGTTTCCCCACATATGGTCTATCTTTGAGAATGTTCCATATGCACTTGAGAATAATGTTTATTCTGCTATTTTGGATGGAATGTTTTATGTATATATCTATTAAGTCCATCTGATCTAGGGTTTCATTTAAGTCCACTGTTTCCTTGTTGATTTTCTGTCTGGATGATCATCCATCCATTGACGTAGTGGAGTGTTAAGGTCCCCTATTATTTTTGTGTTGCTGTCAATTTCTCCCTTTAGGTCTGCTAATAGTTGCTTTATATACTTTGGTGCTCCTGTATTGGGTGCATATATATTAATAAGTGTTATGTCTTGGAGTACCATCTTCTATCCCTTTACTCTTAAGCCTATGTTTGTCTTCAGAGCTGAGATGTGTTTCCTGGAGGCAGTATATTGTTGAGTCTTGTTTTTTAATACATCCAGCCACTCAGTGTCTTTTGATTGGTGAATTCAATCCATTTACATATAGAGTGATTATTGATACATGAGGGCTTAATATTGCCATTTTATCTTTTGTTTTCTGGTTGTTCTATATTTCCATTGTTTCTTTTTCCTTGTATTTCCGTCTGCCATTTATAGTTGGTGGTTTTCTGCAATTTTTTCCTCTATTTTCTCTTTATTTATGGTTTGTGACTCTACTCTCGGTTTTCTTAGGTTTGTGTAAAATATCTCATACATGGGATAGTCTTTTTTCTGATAGCTTCTTATCTCTATTAGCCTACGTAGGTTCTGTCCCTTTCCTCTTCCCCTTCTGTGTTTTAATTGTCATAAATTCTTCTTTTTTGTATTGTGAGTTTGTGAACTAATTGTATTAGTTATAATTATTTTTGATGCTTTATTTCCTTTTATCTTTTATGTTATAATTGTTTACTAACCTATTCTGATATAAAGTTGCAATTTTCTGATTCTGCCTGTCTGTTTACCTCCTTGCTTGAAGTTTTGTAAACCTTTGTTTTTTAGTTTCAGGTAGGAGGGCTCCTTTCAACATTTCTTTAGGGCAGGACTAGTGGTGATGAACTCCCTCAGCTTTTATTTGTCTGGGAAAGCTTTTATTTCTCCATCATATCTGAAGGATAATTTCACTGGATAGAGTATTCTTGGCTGATCAGTTTCTTGGCTGATTCAGTATTTTGAATATATCATTCCACTCTCTCCTAGCCTGCAGGGTTTCTGCTGAGAAATCTGCTGAAAGTCTGATGGGGATTTATTTGTAGGTTATTTTCTTCTGTCTTACTGCCCTTAATATTTTTTCGTTCTCATTGACTTTTGACATTTTTAATATTATATGCCTTGGAGAAGGTCTTTTTGCATTGAGATAATTAGGAGTTCTATTAACTTCATGTATTTTCATGTCCAGCTATTTCCTCAGGTTTGGGATGTTCTCAGCTATTATTTTTTTGAAAAAGCTCTCCACTCCTTTATCTTTCTCTTCTCCTTATGGGATACCTATAATCCTTATGATAGTTTTCCTAATTGAGTCAGATATTTCTTGAAGAATTTTTTCATTTTAAAAAAATCTTAGTTCCCTCTCCTCCTCCACCTGACTCATTTCTAGGTTTCCATATTTGAGCTCACTAGTTCTCTCCTTCAAATGGTCTGCTCTATTTCTATGTTTTATACATTGTTTTCCATCGCATTTATTGTGTTATTCTTCATCTGCAGAATTTCTGTTTGGGTTTTTTTTTTTTTTTAGAGTTTTAATCTCTTCGGTAAGTGCTCCTTCTGTTCATTAATTTTATTCCTGAGCTCCTTGAACTGTCTTTCTGTGTTTTCTTGTAACCCACTGAGTCTCTTTATGACAGCTATTTTGAATTATCTGTCAGTGAGATTGTAATCTTCTGTGACTTCAACTTGGTTTCTGCCAGTTACTTTTCTAAAAGAAGTTACTTGATGATGTTATCCAGAACATTGAAAAATAAATACAAAAAAAATCATCAAATGTGGGAACATTGTTGTTAAAAAGAGCAAAAGGAAAAATAATAAATATTAAAACTATTTGTCTATAGGTGAAAAATTGTTGGAAATAATGTTACAAATCATCTGAAGGAACTGATTTGTATTGTAATACAAACGGACTAGCAGGCAATGGAAAGGTGATTATCGGAGAAGAAACCAAAGTATTATATTCCTCATCTTCCATATATTGGGCCTAAAAATAATTTTGGTTGTGGACTTTAGCCATTAGATCAAAATTACTTTAAGAGAAGCATTAAGATACACAAAAGAAATTAAAAACAAACTATTTACCTTCCAAATAATTGCATTTAAATGATATATAAAAGCTGAAAAACTACCAAATTCATTTTGTGAAGCTGGTATAATCCTAAGTTTTGCAACCCCCTGCCAAAAGTCCTAGAGAAAAATCTTACTTGTGAATATAGATACACAAAATTTACATAACAGGAAGAATTATTCAGCAGTGTGTCACAAACACTACACCATGAACTGTATGTATTAGTTAAAGAATACAGAAGTGAATGAAATTTTTAAAATCTATTTCAAGATAAAATAGATTTTAAAATGTCTATCAATAGCATAATAGCACAATAGAAAACGACATGTAAGAATCTCAATATATAACATACTGTCAATGTAAATAATCAATAACCATTCTGTAGATAAGACAGATAAGGTGAATTTTATTTGAGTCAAGCTGAGGATTATAACCCAGGAAGGCAGTATCCACAAAAGAAGAAAGCGTTCCGGAGAAGCACGATTTTCAGTACAGTTTTATACATTTTTGAACAAAGATCACACGTTACACACACTCAAGATTCATATTCACCAAAATGTCAAAGAGATTCAGTTGCAAATTAGTAGGTCAACATGACCCTGATGTCCAGGATCTTCGGGAGTACTGACATGGGCCTTACTGATATTGGCAGGTGTTACCTATACTGGAGTTGTAGGAGAGGAAGTATGCATTCTTATCTTCAAAGAGTGCATTCTTTTACTTTAATGATTAAGGCAGATGTACAATGTATGTTTGATAGGCCATAAGTCAGATTTCATTATTTCAAGCTGAATCAGTTTTAAAACAGAATAGCTACCCTATATACCTCAGTATGTGAAAATTTCTTGTCAATAGCATTTATCTTTCACTTCTTTTAAAATCTTATTAAAATATCTATCTCCACTAATAGCTAATATTATATTGAATAGTAAAATACTGGACAAAAGAAATTTGTACTAAAACAAATGTGCCTGCTGTCATCATTATTATTTAATATTGTTTTAGAATTATGGCCAAAAGAACAAAGCATTGAATTAGAATAAGATAAAAATTTTGGAAAGTGTAGTTAAAATAATTGTTATTGTGATTTATAAGAAATATATATATTTGGTCATTCAGATAACTGAAATATATTTCTCAGATATATTTGGTCTTCATCCACAGTTCCTGACTCATAGCTCCCAAAACTCTTGGAATTTCCTGAGTGATAAGAGCAATGGGAACATCTTTTGTTATAACATTTGGTCTCTTGTCTTCAGTTCCTGAAAATGTTTCGGGGCCCTAGAAGTGAAATGGGTGTCTTGTTTTTGTTAATGACTTTTGGACCCTATCCAAGGACAGGGGCTTGTTGCTAGGATAACCAGCCATGTGATCAGAGGATTGGAACTTTCAGTCTCACCCCCAATTTCCAGGAAGGGGAGTGGGCTTGAGGTTGAATCAATTGCCGATGGCCGATGACTTAGTCGATCATGACTATATAATGAAGCCTCCATAAAACCCCAAAAGGCTACCTATTGCCCTCTTTTTTGGAGAACTTGTACGTTGGGGAACCAGAACCCTTCTAAGTGCCACTGTGCCAAGTCCCAAGCTCCACAGGCGGACAGAAACACGTTTATTCTGGACCTTGCCCTATGCATCTCTCCATTGGCTGTTTATTTGTATCCTTTAATAACCTTTGTAATAAATTGGTAATCTAATGAGTAAATGAGTTTTTTTTGAGTTCTGTGACCTGTACTAGCAAGTTAATCAAACCCCTGGAAGGGGTCATGAGAACCTCTGACTTATAGGCAGTCAGTCAGAAGTACAGGTACCAACCTGGGCTTGTGACTGTTGTCTGAAGAGGACGGTGGTCTTGTGGGACTGAGCCCTTTACCTGTGGGATCTGGTTCTATCTCCCAGGTAGACAGTGTCAGAATTGAGTTGAATTCTTGGATACCCTGCTGGTGTTGGAGAACTGCTCGTTGGTGTAGGGAAGCCTCCACACACACACGTTGAAATTGGGTCCAGAAACCCTTTGCAGTGAAGCTTATTTAGAAAACTCCAAATCAATTGAAACAGACTGAAATGAATAAGAAAGTACAATATAGTTTGTAAAAGATCATTATACAAAAGTAGATAATTATATATGTCTCTCAAATATAATGCATGATAACTGACTGGGAAAAAAATGTCAAGGTCTCTCTAATAGAAAATTTGGCCCAAACAAATATATAATGAAATAAATATAAGTGGTTAACAAACATGGAAAATGCTCAATTTTACTAAAAAATCAATGCAGTTTTAAATCTCAAGAGGACACTATTTTCACCCATCAAATACACACAGATTTGAAATATGATACTAACAGCCGCAGGAAATTGATGCTTTGATACATTGCTGATGAGAATGCAGCTAACTTAAAAATATGCATTAATATTTATTGTCTTTGACGCAATAGTTTTCCTCCTAGGAGTAATTCTAATACACAATTCTAAACATGGAAAAAAACTGTGTGCACAGATATTTATATGAAATAGTGAAAATTTGTAAATTAAGGGGTAAACAAATGCCTAAACCACTTCATGAAAATATTACGCAATATTATAAATTATATTTACAGATAGAATAAAACAACATGACAATCTAAGGTATAAATTTCAATACAAAAAGCAGATATATATTGAAATTACAATAATATAAATTTAAAAAACCCCTATGGATAGAAAATATTCCTGAATTTTCACTAAAATGTTAACTGTGATTGTCTTTGGGGTAGGTCATTAGGTAACAGTGAACACTCTGATGCGAAGGATAAAACAGACAGGGATTCAATCACAGCCCTCAGCACATCTGCAGCCTAGCAGAGAAGAGAAGCCACATCTCTACAGACATGTCCTGGCAGTGAAGACTCTGCCTCAGGTGTGATCAGTGAAGTATGTCTACACTATGATTTTAGGTCATTGACTTTTCCTGATTATTCATTTTGGTAGTACAATTATATGTAGGCTTCACTTTCCATAGGAGGTATACTTTATAATGTCTTTAGATGGCAACCTCTAGGGATAAACTGCAAGCTTTCTTTCTTTCCTTTGTTAACCTTAAACAAATAGACAGATAGTTCTCCAGCAAAAACGGATTTAATTAGGATCAGCACAGAATTGCAACTTGGTGTCTGCAACCATGGCAAGCTATGTGCAAGTCCCCCAGCAGCAAGGGAGGAGGAACTCTATCAGAGAGGGGAAGAGGAAGTTGGGAGGCTATTGTAAACAAAGAGCCCATTGGAGGAATTGAGAGATCAATGTGTAGTGGCTTTTCATTGGATGAATTGTGACGTCTTTCATTGGCTGAGCTTCTTGTTGGTCAGGAAGAGGAAATCTTCCTGTTGGGCTCTGCTATGGACATAAGGCATGACAGCTCCCCCTTTTGGCCGAATTTAATGAGTTACTGTTTATTAGCTTGACACTTTCTCTCTCTTTTTTTGTTTCACTTATTTTATACTTTTCCGTAGAAATGAACTTTATGTTCAATGCATTTAATTAAAGAATATTGCATAGCTTATGTGCAAATAGTCTCTTGTCCCACCCTTTTCACTTCCCAGAGGAAACCACTTTCAATACTTTAAACTATTTTTTGGTATACTTTCATATTTTTTCATCAAATACTGGTACTGTTATTTGTCATTATTTTTTAGCTATTATGGGATCATCAGATATGTTAAGGCCTATCTGATTGATTAAAGGGTCCATTAGATCTGCTAATTGTCCATATATTTTATATCCAACACATTTGTGTCCTTGTGCTCCCACTCAGGATTCTCTGCTTCCATCTGGACTGGTTGCTTCCTAGGCCAGCTGCATGGATGTCATGTTGAGAATTCTGTTCATTTTTAAAAAATTGTTTGTTAATGTTCTTAGATCTCGTGCCTTCTTCTTTCATTATTTGGTGGAGGACATCCTTTAGAACAGCAGTTCTCAATCTATTTGGTTTCAGGACTCTTCTACACTTTTGAAAATTATTGAGGCCCCCAAAGAGGTTTCATTCAAATGAGTGATATTTTGTGCCAGCCCCGTGGTGTAGTGGTTAAAGTTCAGTGTGGTCCACTTCAGTGGCCCAGGTTCATGGGTTTGGATCCTGGGCATGGACCTACACCACTCATCAACAGTGCTGTGGTAGCATCGAACATACAAAATAGAGGAAGATTGGCACAGATATTAGCTTGGGGCTAATCTTCCTCAAGCAAGAAGAAAAAAAAGAAGAAGATTGGCAACAGATGTTAGCCCAGAGTGAATCTTCCTTAGAAAAAGTAAAAATAAAAAATAATAGACAAGTGATATCTATGAATTTTTATGTATTAGAAATTAAAAATGAGCAATTAAAAATATTAGCTAATATGTTTAAAATGATCATGAACACATTAGATATTCACATAAATACAGTATATGAATAACTAGTGAGAAGAGTGTCATTTTACATTTTGACCAATCTCTTTAATGTCTGTTTGAATCACAGACAGCTGGATTCTCATATCTGCCTCTGTGTTCAGTCTGTTGCAATATCAGTCATGGAGCCTCAGGAAATCTGACTCTACCTTCCTGAGAGAATGAGAGTGAAAAAGACAAGTCTTTTAATGAAAATGTTTTGCTCTTGTGGCCCTCTTGCTAGGGTCTTAGCCATCCTCAGGTGTCTCTGAATCACACTTTGCGAACGAATGCTCTAAGTAACTTCTTGAAAAAAGGTAAAAGGGAAGCGAAATTTTTGGAAACTTGCAAGTCTAATGAGTTGTTTTCTACCTGCATACTTGATTAAGTGTCTAGATGAACGTAAAATTCTAAATTGGAAAAAATCCCTTATTTTAAGGCATTTCTCCTTTGCTTTTCACCTCCAGGGTTACTAGTGTGATGTTTGTTGACATTCTGATTCCCACTTCTTTTTATGTGGCTCACGTTTTTTTGTCACTTGAAGCTTTTAGGATTATCCCTTTATTTCTAGTTTCATTGCATTGGGTACTTGTGGCTTCTTTCAGTCTTCAAAGTTGTGTCTTTTCTTTCTGTGCGATTTTCTTATATTAACAATTTGATCATTTCTTCCCTTCCATTTCCTTTCTTTTCTTTCTGGAACTCTCGTTATTCAGAAATGTGATTTTCCTTTTTACATTTTCTCTCTCTTTGTTTTTCATTCTACTTTCTGTGAGATTTCCTCAATATTATATTCCAGTTCCTCTGTTTCCATTTTAGTTATCTTAGTCTTTAATTTCTGGGAGTGATATCTTTGAGGATTTTAGTTGTATATTTTTAAATTGAATTTTTTTCCTGTTCTCTTTCCTAAATCTTTCTCTAAGTTGATTTTTTTTTTAAACTATTGTTTTCAGAGACTTTCCTCAAATGCCTGGTGGTCCTTGACTGGCTCCTTTGAGAGTGACACATTAAAAAACTGAATGGCAAGGCATGAGGAGCGGTAGGGGCTCACAGGGGTGATGGAGCAGAGACCCAGGTATTTCACTGGGAAACCTGTACCTGTCAGTATCTGGATCTCTTTTCTCTTGGCCGGTTGGGAGGAATCCTCCTGTCTCTTCCCCAGAGGGTACAATCTGTCTCCCAGCATTCTGAGAGCAGAGTAGGGGATGTAAACTTCCCCCTAAATCTTTGTTTTTACCTCCACCTTCAACCATGTCTGGGTCTCTGGTACAGAACCTCTTTTTTTCTCCCAAGAGTCAATAGCCTGCCTTCGGCTGGAGTTGGGGAGGGGACGTCCTTTGACTAAGTGAACTGGGGCTGGAGATCTGAGGAGCGAACTTCTTCCCCCGACTTGTAATCATTCTTCCTATTTCCAGACCATATTTCTGCTTTCTCGGGGTCCTTCAGTAGTTTGCCTTACCCTCTACCAGCGGTTAGGTTTCAGCTTTCTCTGCTTTGCTGTCAGTGACCTTTCATTCTGTGATTCCAGTCTTCCAAAATGTTGACATGTCTGAGATCTCCTCTTTCTTCATGTATTTGAGTGTAAACGTAAAAAATTCCTTTTTCAGAAGAAAAACAAAGATAGTTATGTGTTTCATCTACTGCATATATCCGGCAGTCAGCTGCAAGTCCATCATGCTTTAAAAAACATACGTAAAAAACCAGTTCATAAATTTCACAGGTTTTTCCATGGAGCTTTATCTTCGTGCTTGAAGTCAGAATCCTTATTTAGTGTACCTCAGACTCCAGCATCTATTCCGGGTTATAATCTGTTTGCAAAATTTTGAATTACTCTATAAGAAAAATCAAGGTCACTAGTTATATCTTTTATAGAGCATGAAAGAGTTAATAAATTTGTCTCTTATTATGTGGAATTTTTATTTTCAACAGTAAGATGTAAGGTGGATTTTCTAGAAAGTTTAATAATCTCTGAGGACATAGAAGAAGAGATTTAAAGTACAAGTCTTTCTACTGGGAGTCAAATGAATGGTTAAGACATTAAGTGTTACAGTAACGAGGGTTTGTGGAAAAGCAGAGAGGTATACCACTTTATAGATAAAAAACCAGAAGGGGGCCAGCCCTGTGGCCTAATGGTTGAGTTCGGCATGCTCCACTTTGGTGGCTTGAGTTCATGGGTTTGGATCCCTGGCACACACCTACACCATTCATCAGCCATGCTGTGGGGGCGACACGCATACAAAATAGAGGAAGATGGGCACAGGTGTTAGCTCAGGGCTAATCTTCCTCAAGCCAGAAAAGAGGAAGATTGGCAACAGATGTTAACTCAGGGTGAATCTTCCTCAGCAAACAAAACAAAACAAAACCAGAAGGAAGGAAAGGTCAAATGACTTAACAAAAAAATCATGCTTTCATGTTTATGGGAGTTGGATGTAAAACTTTTGTTTTCAGATTTCTAGTTTAGTGCCTTTTCTTCTTGCCTCAGATAACTGTTCTGCTCACACACTTATTTAAGGAGCCCTAGTTGGAAGGCTCAGCAGGTTTCAGCAGAATTTACTTCGCATACCTGGCTAAAATAGAAACATTCCCTGCCTTTAACTAAGAGTTGCTTGCCTTTCTTAAACAGCTCCTGTAGGTCATCTCTAAAGAAGTCATTTTTCACCATAGGCACACTATTTCTACTGTAAAATGGATTACCATTTTCTTGAATGCTTTTTTTTTTTAATGAACTGACCAATTAGTACATAAATGCATATAGCTCTTAAATCTATTTTTATAGGAATGAACAGAGCACTCTATCTCAGAAGGTTAGCCTGGAATATAATTTGAGCTAATCTTCTTGAGACCAGGTATGTGCAGAAAACCATTATGTATGTTTTTCATCCTTCTGCCAAAATTCTGCCTCTTAAAGAGCTAATACAAAGAATTTGAGCTGCTGACGCCATGGCCAAGTGGTTAAGTTTGTGTGCTCCACTTCACCGGTCCAGGGTTTCACTGGTTTGGATCCTGGGCGCAGACATGGCACCCCTCGTCGGGCCATGCTGAGACGGTGTCCCACATAGCACGACCAGAAGGACCTACAACTAAAATGTACAACTATGTACTGGGGACTTTGGGGAGAAGAAGAAGAGAAGATTGGCAACAGATGTTAATTCAGGTGCCAATCTTAAACAAAAAAGAATTTGAAGATGATTTAGGTACTATAAAATGCAGTGTTGCTCTCAGTCCTAGAGGAAATTGAAGTTGAATCCTTTTGATTGTGCTACCTTGGATTTTTCAGATTTCATGCTTTTTGTGTCTAGATTACCTTGATTCTTAGATCTTCTTCTACTGATTTCATATCTTCTGCCCCTCTTAAAGAAATTAGTTAAAGTCTGTTTTACTTAATCTTCTTTCTGCAGTTTTTGTGCTTTCTCTCAATCTACGTTTCACATTTAGAAAATAAAGCTCACTCGTACCTTCTTCCCATACTGCTCAGATAGCTCCCAAACTCCAGTTCCTCCAAGAATCCATCTTCATCTACCATCTCAGATATAGAGCTTATCCTCTCCTTGCATGAAAAGTAAAATTTGTCTTTACTTATTTTCCTAGCATATGACTAATAATTTTTTCCTAGAGCAGTACAGCTATGACTGTCATTTTTCGTTTTTTACAATAAAGTCTTAGAAGGCATAGCATACATTCCTTTCTATCTCCATTTCTACCTCTCCTTTCTTTTGTGAGCTGTGTGCCTTTTTAAGGCTTCTGGTAGGATCTGAACAAACAGTTTGCAGGTCCAGCCTATTTTCTAGTTCCTTTCCAGAGGTAGGGACATTGAATTCCAACCTGCAGGCTCTGTCTTGAGCATAATGTGGTACTCAGCATAGGGTCACCAACCCACCAGTCTGACCCTAATGGGACATTTCAGTGCTCATGGTTGGGTTCCTTTATCTTTCCCAAGCCCCAATTCCTCCTTGATGTGCTTGAATTCTGGTAAATGGATTTCTACTTGTCCTTAAAATTCTCTGTTTCAAGGGCTCTGAAACATACTCCTGGCATTCCCCCTTGATCCTTGTCCATAAGATTGTAGTTTCTATCCAGCATCCAAATGTCCACCTGGACTGAGAGGCTGCTTTGTTTTCTGCCAGGTCACCTCCTGGGAATTGGAGCTCATTCTGATGCCTAGCCCTCCCTTGTGATGAATGCTGTCACTCATTCCAGACATCTGATTCCTATACTGCAACCACTTGCTGTGAACTCTATCACTCTATTGAGAATTTCTTTCTCTGGATTGCAATAAAAAAATTGCTGTATCTCTTGAATTGTGCACGCAGCTCACAAAAGAAAGGAGAGGTAGAAATGGAGATAGAAAGGAAGGACTTTAACATTTATTACATGGCTTTGATGTGCCCTGACAGGAGCTAGGCACTGTCACATAACATTAATGAACTCTTTTCTTCTCACAAGAATTCTGTGGAATAACTATTGCTTACATTTCACAGACAAAGAAAGTCTAAAATGAGCAACTTGACCCAGCCATGAATAACAGCCTGAATTGGGAATCAAACACAGGTCTTTTGCTCCAGAATCACTGTGGTTTTCTCAGCATACTAGGCTGTAAACTGCCAGTTTGACCAATTTAGGGTTTATGTTTTGTGTCATCTTGCTTCTAGGTTTTAGGCTATTTGATATTCATTGTTAAATTAAAGAGAATGAAAACAATTTAGAAAATGTGATTGCAAGTGGCAAAATGGAAAGTCAGTCTCATTATTTCATAGTCACAATGCATGCTGAAAGTTTTGATGATGATGATGAAGCATAAACTCTTATACATTAGGCTTTCCACAACACAACGATAGGGAAAGGAACATCAGTTAACTAATATGGTTAGAAGGTAGGGAGACAGGTTTTAGAGATGCTCAGCATGAATACTCAAGAGAGTATTTTAATTATGGTACGGGTTTCTAAATGATTTCCCTTGGACCATTAAGAAAGACGTAAATCATTAAATATGATTAATGGAACCCACAAGATTTTCAAAGAAGAGCAACAAGTCTGTGACTGACATTTGCTTTAAATAAAAGGAAGTGTTTGTAATTGCAAACCCAAAATTAAAATGCCATCAGTAGCATTAATAATCATCAGTCCTGTCCTTCATTTTCACTAATGCTAGTGTTTATTTATTCATTAACTTATGATTATCTTAGAGAAATTAATTGAGGGTTATCTAAATGAGAAACTGGAAAGTCTCATGGAATCTCCTCTAGCAAAGACAATGCCCTTTCAACCTGTGCTGACTAAAACAGAGTGGTCAGTCTTGCTTTCTTATCCCTGGCATCTGCTGTGGGTCTTTCCAGAGTGGAAAAAGGGTAAGGTATTATCAAGCGATTTTTCTCACATTACATCAAAATCACTGGCAATTCATCCAAGTTTTAATCAGAAAACTATAGCTAGTTCAGTGAGAGAAAAATGGAAAAAATTTCTTTTGCTGTACCTGTTATGTGTGGGGGCATTGGTTAGATGAAACCAATTATTTGGTTGGTTAAAGTTTTTGTTTAGTGGTTTCTTTTTCTTTTTTTTTTTTTTATAAAACAGACACATCTGGGACCATACAAAAAGTCTAAGAACTCCTAAAAGGTGGGTATGGAATATGCAATGACTTTTGCATCTTAGCACATAGTAGGGCAGGCATCTAAATATTTTTTGAACAAATGGAAACAATATAGGTCAGAGGACATTCTTAATAACTGCATTAGCATTGTAATTAAGCTTTATTTTCATGTCAGTTTAGCTCTGGAGTAGATTCAGAATCTAACCTGAATCTGAACTGATCTCAGGGTCGGCTCTGGTTGATGTTGGGTGTGTCCTGGTCTTTTCCAGATCATTTGGCCAAAGGGTTAGATACAGCCCTCTTGGAGTAACTTCTGTCTGCTGTCAATTCCAGTGATAAACATGAACAAGGGCAGTGGAAATGAAAGCATGGAGGGAGAGTTATGATGGTCTTTTCATAGGGGCATTCTGGTAAATGTTAGAATTTCTTTAAGGGGCTGAGATGGAGTAGGGAAAGCTAGCAACAGTGCACTAAGGGACAATGTAAAAACAAGTTCTTTTCCTTTCTTGGCAAAATAAAAGAGGTAATTTATATAAACGCCACTAACATGGAGCCTGGCACATGGAGCGGATATTTAATAAATATTAGTTCCTTTTCTCTCCCTTCTTGACAAGACAAAGTATTCTTAGAATATCTTTTTTGGTAGCATCTTGGAGGTGTGTGTGTGTGTTTGGAGGAGGATTCTGGGTAAGGAGAGCATGAGATAATTTTATTCTCAAAATATGTATATGTGACAGGATAATATATTGAGTATTCATTACTGTGTTCTTTGGTGCCACCCTCACAATCCCTTCTAACTCCTCTTGCTGACTAGCTGGGAAAGCTACACATACCCCATTACAACAAAAACTCAGAGGGGAAGATATGATTCACTACTCAGTCTTTGAGTCTCAAAGTAGACATTTTAAACCCCTGGCAGAGATAATAGCTTTGGAAAAAAAGACAGCAGAGTGTTGAATTGGCAGAGCCTGGATCTTCTAAATGTCTAGGGTAGGATATTGACCTAAATATCCTAACTATCCAGTAACATTATAGACCTGATGATGAGCCAGGTTGAGTAAATAAAGATTTCCCAACCTGGGGTACTGAGGAGCAGATTAGACAAAAATCAAGAGAAGGAAATGCTGGTGGGTGCCTCTCAGCAAAGGACAGCCCCAAGAGTGGAGAGGGGATGGGTGATGGATGATGAGAGCCCCATAAATGCAGAGATATGAAAACAGGCCTGAAACTCTGCAAAGTGGGATGTTACCTGAGTCCTGTGTCATAAAGGCATGGAAGCAATGGAGCACCCAAATTCTCCAATGACAATGTGTCATGAAGAAGGTACAAATATTAGTGAGTGTGGTGAGCTGGTTGATCTGAAGGGGTCTCACAGCTGGGAGGAGGATGTGGGCTGAACTTATACTCTAGTGAGCCACATGGGACTACCCTTCATCAGCACATGCTTTCCAAGGCTGATGACCATGACCAGAGCTCAAACCCATCTCTTTCCCAACACTCTCTACAATCCATGATGCTTTACCATCTTCCAGCATTTCAAATTAACTTCAAGGAAAAGAGGGTTAAGGGAGAAAATCCTTACCTGACAAAGTTTACCACCAGGTGGAATGGGACCATGAAATAGAAACAACATTCAGTTACGGAAAAAAAGGAAAATATGTTTCTTACACATCTGAGTGTACATAGTTTAAAAAAATATACAAAGACGTGCATATGCATAGGAGCTGAATATACAACTAAATATGGTCTAGGTAGCAAAATGGCAGTGAGCTAGATGGCTAGGGGGGTGCATTTGAGACTGGAGGAGAAAATTAGACAATTTTTTCTCTTTCACTACCTGAAGATGGGTCAAGACAGCCAAATGTAAGACAGTAGGAGAAGGTGGGCACTGGGCTACTATGGAGGGCTCCTGCCCCATCTAAAGATGAAAACCTTTTTAAAACATTGTGTGGGTTAAATTACAAAGGTCTGCAGGCCAGAAATAGTCCACTGGTTACCATACCAGTCGTGCAGACAGATTTTTATCATAATGCTTTTTGGTTCTCTTACAATTTAAAGTACACCTTACTCTGACTTTTTAAGGTACTGCAGTCAAGAAAAATGCCCAGTCTCCATTAATCTCCCACCATCCCTTTAATCACACGTTGAAAGTTCTCTAGATTTTTTCTCCCTTATTCCTCACATCCAATTAGTCACAGTCTGGTTGTTTTTGTCTGTTGAATGTCTTTAAAGTTGGATCTTTCTCTCATGAATTTCTCCCATTCATTCCCAAGAATTGTGTGTTAATCTAAACCCAGGACCTCTTCAATAGCCCATTAACTAGTCACTCTTACTCTAGTCTTGCTTCTTTGGCCTTCAATCCAGGCTCCTCCTCATTGATTTTATTGTTCCCTTGCCTACAATTTTTCAGTGATTTTTTTACTGACTGCAGGGTCAAACGGCCAAAGCAGAGCGGACACCATCTCTCCCTGAGTGCCTATACCTTTGCTCTAATGCCTAATCGTAAGTGCAGCATGGAAGTCTGTTGAATGAATGAATGAAAAAATGAACAATTATGAGACCTTTGATCATAGATCCTAATTAACTCTTCAGAGACTGCTCTGATTGCATTTGTAGAACCTAGAAAACCTTTTTATTTATTCATATAGTTCTCAGTGAACACTTGTTGGTGGATTTATTTATTTAGTACTATGTATCAGGAACTATGCTAGATACACGTAGATAAAAATGAATAAAATGTGGTCTCTACCTTAGAGTATCTCAAAGTAGAGTAGGAGGTGTGCATAAACCAACCATTAAAACACAATGAAATAAGTGCTAAAAAAAATAGTAGTTTAACATTTATTGGGGACATAAGTTCCATATACTTTGCTAATCACTTTTCATGCATTATGTAATGTTATTCTCAAAAAAAAACTATGAGGTAGATGCCCTTCATATTTTACAGATGAAGAAATGACGTTTTAGAGAGCTTACGTAGTTTGCTCAAGGTCATATAACTAATAAGTGGTGGAACCTGGATTCAAACTTGAGTCTGTGTGCTAAATGTCTGAATGCTAAGATGAAGTGGGCACAAAGTGCTATAGAATACTAAGTGGAGAACCCTAACAAAGTCTCGAGTGATCACAGAAAGTTTACAGAGATGGAGATGCTATGAAAGTAGACATGGGAATTGTATGAAAGAATTATTCTAGAATTACTCCATCCACCCACAATGGCTTCACCATTTATTTATTCTTCCTTCTCTCTTACCCAGCAGTTCTAAACATTCCCAAACCTCTGTGTTCTGTTTCCAGTACTTCCATTCCCATTACTACCACGTTATTATAGGCCAGTTACTTCTTCAAAGAGGCTTCTAGTAGCTTCTAAACTCTTCTAACATTGGCAGGAGCAGGGGCTTCTATACTTTTCTATATTGGAGGGTATGGAGAGTTGGAGTTCTGATACTCAAACACCAAGCCTCCTAGTCTGTTCGATGGCATCCAGAGAATAGGGATTTACAACAGCTTAAGCTAGAAATGATAAAGGAAACAATCCTTCTCTCAGATCATCTAGACATTGTGAAATCTTTCTAAATCCATTTCAAACCATACTACCAATTCTAATTAGCTCAAAGAGGAATGGCTTTACATTATAGTAGAATTGATTCAACTGTACGGTCATGTGTTGCTTAACACCAGGGATTTGTTCTAAGAAATGCATTGTCAGGCGATTTTGTCATTGTGTGAACATCATAGAGTGTCCTTATACAAACCTAGATGGTATAGCCTACCACACACCTTGACTATACGGTACTAATCTTATGGGACGGCTGTCCTATCATATGATGATATGGACCTATATGCGGTCCATCATTGATGGAAACGTCATCATGTGGTGCATAACTAATTATTAATCCATCAAAATACGTGTTAAAGTTATCGATTAAAAGATGAAACACACTAAACGAACTTGGCTAGAATAGCACAACCAAGTCTACATAAACCCACTGTTTACTACTGCTGAGTTGTGTTCTTACTTTTGTTTCTGAAAAATCTAGAGTTCTTTTCCCCTTCTCCTTTTCCTATCTCTTTCTGCCTCTTTTTTTCTTCTTCCTCTGTGTGTTCTGTTTATAGCCTTTGCTTCTCTAGAAGCAAAACATGGCCATTTTAAAAAAAAGGAGAGTAGTTTTACGATCTCAGAGGCTATGCTCTAACATATTTTGGATAGCTCTGTTCACCATTTCTCATAAAGACAAAATAGGCCTGAGTGCTGTAAAATTCCTCTGCTGACTCCAATATGCCTTCTCCTATTAAACCTGAAAATATGTTTCTTATCCTTTGTATTAGAAACAGTTTCCCTTATGGTTTCCCAGCTGGTTTTTATTATTAGGTTGAAACTGCTGGTGTTTCAGGCAGGAAGCCCACCCTGGGTGGGGTCTCAGGGCAGAGAAGGTCCTATAGGAGACTTTGGGCAACAAGAATGTTTCACTTGATAATCTCCCTCCCTTGACCGCAAACTAAGATGAAGGGAAACCACAGTAGAAGGTTAGCATCTTTCAAAGGGCATGGGATTTCCTCAAGTTAATTTTTCAGTATTTTCTTTCCTGTGCATTGATTTCTTCATTTTCATGTCAGTATAAATTTCTTTCTTGCCCTTTATGTAACAACTTGAGCAAAAATAAATCACTCTCAACTTGTCAGATGATTTCTTCAGAGGTGATAGTTTTTGGTGGGACCAGCCCTGAAATAAGAGAGGATCAAAGTTCTGCATTCTGTGCCACTACTTATGAGAGTTTTGGGGCAAATTCCCGTGTATTTGTCTGCTCGGGCTGCATAACAAACTACTATAGACTGGGCGGCTTAAACAACAGAAATGTATTCTCTCATAATTCTGAAGGCCAGGAAGTCTGAGATCAGAATGCCAGAGTGGTTGGGTTCTGGTCAGGCCTCTCTTCTTGGCTAATAGAGGCCACCTTCTTCCTGTGTGCTCACATGGCGGAGAAAGACTTTTCTCTCTTTTCCTCTTATAAGCTCACTGATCCTGTTAGATTAGGGATCCACATTTATGACCTCATTTAACCATAATTACCTCCTAAAAGCCCCATTCCAAAGACTTTCACATTGGAGCTAAGGCTTCAACACACAAATTTTAAGAGGGACATAATTCAGTTCATAGCAGCTTGTATCCTAGTTTCTTAATCTAAAATACTCTTAATAATATCTAACTTACCTAGCTCAAAGGATAAATATCAAATGAGATATTCAATGTATATAAAAGTTCCTTGAAAGAATACACAATAATTAGAAGGGCCAATATATTTCTGACTTCTGAGTTGTGTATAGATATTTGAAAAATCCCTTAGCTGTCTACCTCAGTCTAGGCAAATAGGGACAGCAGTGTCCTAAAATAGACTATATAAATGAATGTGTGATCATTGTAACAGATAATGAAATCTTTGTTCTTGTCTAAGCAATTAGCTTCAGGATACCTAATAATTACATCCTACACTCCGTCCAAATTGCATTTCACATGTGAACATTTAATTACTAAACTAATAACATGTAAATATCACTAATAACCCTAGTCAACACACTTGAAAATATTCCACAGCAGACCCCCACTTGCATTAAGTGTCTGATTTATGTAAATAACACCAAAAAATTAAAAGCTTTGTCATTTTAATCTCTTTAATTACTATTTATTATTTTTGAGTATTGGCAATATAACTAGTGCTATGTGAAATAAGAGAAAAATATTATACCAGTATGAAGCCTTACAGGTTACTCAGAAGATCAAACAATTCAAATACAAGAACATAGGTTTGGAAGACGGTTGCTCGACTGTCTAGCCTTGCTTCTTTGGGATGTTAGTTATTTTAGAGCTATTTCGCCACAGTGTCTTCAGTAACTATTATTAATGATCACACAAGACAGATGCTGCTTTTGCAAAGCTGTACTCACATTGACTGACTTCTTGTTTCTGTGTTAGTCAGTATGGTAATAGGGGACAGACATTATTCTCAAAGGAAAGGCTTCCCCTCAACTGGAACCCAAGGGAATAATTCCCCTCTAGGCTTGGGGCATTTTTGATCTCTAATTATGTAGAGACAACTGACCATATTCACAATAATAATAATAATAACATAAACAATCAAAAACAATAGTTTTTAAGCTGAAGTTTATGAATGGCTTCATGTCATCTGTAAAGTGCATGTAAGGCAATAGCTTTCAATGGACTGTCAAAGGGTCTGTGACCTAAAAAGGTTTAAAGCCACCAAAACAAATATCAGTTAGTGTTTGCTTCTTTCTCATAGGACTTTCTTTAATGCTTTACATTGTTAATAGTAATAATCTTTTTAAAAAACTATAGCATTCTCTTGTTATATGTAAGGCACTATGCTTAATGCCATGGAGAATACAAATAGGAACAAAACACATGGCCTCTATACCCTCCAGGGTCATATAATCTTAGAGCAAAGTTAAGAAATTTATAGAAGAGCAAAACAAGGTAGCTGTGTAAAGACCATAGAGCAGGCATAAAGAAATTCTTAAAGAAACTGTCAAAGAGATTAAGACTCCACAGTGGAAGTAGAATTGAATTGGGCTTTGAAAAATAAATGAGATTTCACCAGGTGTAGTTCAGGGAAGAACACTCTGAACAGAAGGAGCAGCATAAATAAATGTGGAGGTGGGAAAGCTTGAGCCATATTTAGACTACAGATTTGGGGAGCAGTGGGAAATAGCATGGTAAATTATCGGGTATTTTGGATCATGGAGTATCATAAAATGCCACTTAGAAGGGAGAAAGTAAATAAAAAATTTGTAGCAATAGTCCAGATCAAATAGGACTACAGCTCAAAGTCAGACATTATCCTTGGGGAAGGAAATCAGTATAAAGATGCGTGTTATATGCAGGTTCCAGCATTAAATATGTTAGAGAACTGTGAGGCAGGGAAGGAGACCAGGAAAATGTGATGGCTTAACGTACGTGAAACATATTAGAGGATATTGCATAGTCAGTATAGTTTTTACAGAGGGAATTGAATTTGATCCCATAGGTATAAAGTAATCAGTTTTTTGATAGTTAACTACTGTCCATAACCACAATAGACTGATGTTAATTAATTTTTTTACTATGGGTGTAATGGAGGTTCTCTGGTGTCTATAAAGTAAGAAAACGCTGGTTTTAATTTTCTCTTACAGGACTTCAGAAGCTACGTACTCAAACATAATGTGAAGCGTTATTCTTCCTCCAAGTCAGTAATCGTCACCAACATCGGTGGGGCAGGAGAAGAGGAAGGTACAGGTGACAGCAATGCTTAAAGTCAGTGGTCAGTGGTGGCCCAGCCAAGCACCAAGGCAGGTCTGCTAGGATCTCAAAGAAGGGAGAGTTTAAGATTCAGAATCTTATGAAATTGCTGAGGGAGAATTAGAGAGGGAAGAGAAGAGAGGAAGGTACTTTGGGGGTATATACCTTATAGACAAGGGAGGAAGATTAGGGGCAATAATAGAGGACAGAGAAGATATCAGAGAGGGTGGAGCAAGAACCAGGAGAGAACACCACTGAAGCAAAGGTGTAAGAAAGAAATGGTGGTCAACAGTGAGTGCAATATCAAGAGGGACTAAGAAGCATGTAGTTCAAGAAGAGGCCATTGCATTTGAGATTAGTACTTTGCACAAGACCTCAAAGAAAGCAGTTTTAATAGAGTGGTGGGATGGATGCTACATTGGAAGGGACTGAGGAGGTACCCCAGCTGAGAATATGGAGAAGGGAGTGTTGTCCATACACAGAGGAAGTTTAGTGGCGATTTCTCGCTCGAGAGGGTTGAAGGGAAGTACGTAGGGAAAGAGCAGGAGAGAGGAAAATATTGAAGATGAGAGAGAGAGAGAGAGAGAGAGAGGGAGGGAGAGAGGGAAAGAGAAGAATATTGGGAGAGAGAAGGAGTTGAAGAAATAAAGTCAAAAAGTAAATGGGAGAGTAGGAAAAGAATAAAGATGCAAAGAAATTCTTAGAGATAAAGGTTAATAATATGATAAATTATATTTATCTTCCCTGTAAAATTTGTTCTTTTATAAAGAGAGTAATCTGGTCTAGCATGGGAAACTTAAAGGAATGGAAAGAATCAGAATAGCCACTAAATATTCCATAGTAAAAAGAGTCAAATAATTGCCAAGTGGCAGTGGGGATTAGCTGAGCTGAAAGTATGGATTGGCAGTGTCCCAAACTACCCCAGTTTCTTGACTTCCTCTGGCACTAGAGGAAAAGCAGAAACACAGAGTGACCCTGGGTTGGGGATTAACATAGGAGGCTTGGCAGAAGGTCAAGCAGAAAGAGATCCATTGGGTCCAATCCGAATAGAAAGGAACGTGAAGCCAGAGTGTGCATTAATTATTTCATGTTAGTAAGTCCTGTGTCCTGAGCTTGACTGTCAGCTTGTGAGATGGTTCAGCACTGAGGTTAATGGCACAGGTTTTGGGGTTAGGAACCTGGTTGAGAAACGCAGTTCTGAGCGAGACTTGTGAACAGGGGGCCTTCAGAATGTAGCAACCCTAACCCTAGAAGTGGGATTTCTGGATACCCGTGATTAAGAACTAACGATCAAGACACATTTGCTCCTTCTCTGCTGCCATGAGCAACTTAGTCTGATAATATTCAAAATGAAATAAATGCAATGGTAATAAGACATCCATTGATACTCCTGTGAAACATATGTTATAAAACTAAGGTAGCAAAGAAATTGTTTCCTTAATTAAAAACATGTAATCTTTACTGTTGACAGTCTAAATAAATATAAATACTTATTTGTCTATAAATAATGAACATTCAATTCACAGAAATTTAAAATATTTTCATGTGTTTTGATCGGTGCTATAATAGACCTGCTGTGTCTTCAGAATATAGTAAGGGGGAAAAATCGCAACATTCTTGCAAGCCCTGTTGCAGTCTGAATGACTCTATCATACGTATTTTTGATTGGAAAATATATAGTTTTTCTTTGTTCAAAGAACTGTACTCATAATCTACTTTTTGCTATTTTTCTACCCTAAAGGTAAAAGTTAATAGGAAAAAAATGAAGGCAAAAGGGTTAATGTCTAGTTTATTGAGGGCATGACATTCCTTCCAGAAGAATAATTTACATCAAAGGACGCTAATTTGAACATTACACATTGAAGAAATAAAACAGTTAGTTAAAAACAAAAACAAATCTTCTCTCCTCTAAACTCAAATTCAACCACCTGTGGTAAATCTGAAAGCGAACAAACGCCCACCAATATCTAATTTCAGAAAGGATAAAATCCTGAATTCTTTTGCTTTTAAGAAGTTCTTCATTTTTAAAAATTTTTGCTTTTTTCTTTTTAAAAATGATGTTATTATGATCTATTTACATACAATGTAATGCAACCATTTTAAGTAGATAGTTTAAGTTTTGACAAATGTCTATACCTGAGTACCCTACCACAATCTAGATAGAGAACATTTCCATCACACTAAAATGTAACTAGTCTGTTTGTAGCTAATTCCTCCCCCCTTTCCTGCCCAAAGCAACCTCTCTTCTACTTTCTGACTGTCTATATAGGTTTTGCCTGCTCTAGAATTTCATATAAAGGGCATCATACAGGAGATACTCTTTTTTTCTGTTTTCTCTTACTAAGCACAATGTAATTGCATTTATCAGTAATTTGTTCCCTTTCTTTTTATGTCTAAGTAGTGTTCCATTGTATGGTTATACCAAAATTTGTTCATCCATTCACCCGTTTGGTGGACATTTGAGCTATTTCCAGTTTGAGACTATTATGAATAGAGCTGCAATGAACATTCGAGTCCAAGTCTTTTGGTGCACACACGTTTTCTTTTCTCTTGGGTAGATTCCTGAGAGAGGAATTGCCTGGCTATGTGGTCAGTGTATGTCTGACTTTATAAGAAAGGAGCAAGCAGTTCTCCAAAGTACGTACCATTGTTAGCCTCCAGCCAGCAATGCGTGAAAGCTCTGCTTCTACATTTTTGCCCATGTCACTAATGATGCTTTTTTTTCTTGTGTTTTGTGATTTTTTTTCCTTGGAGTTCAATTTCCTGGAATCTTGTCTGTTGGGATCCTTTGAGATGTCTTTTGAGGAAGGGATTCTTCAGAGAGGATTTGTATTCTTTTTTTCTGGTTGAACGAGAATGAAAATCAGAGATCCTTGCATCAGAAATCTCTAGATGCTCCAGTTTGTGTTCTTCTGAGGCCTTGCTGTTCATAATTTTCTGAATTTTTGAGTTCTTACGGGAGTTCTTCTCTGGGACCAATGGCCCTGTCTCATTCCTACTCCCAATTACTTGAAGTAATGAGTGAGTCCTTACTTCTTACACATAAGAGAACCTCAGAAAACCTTCTGAATTATAAGCAGCTGTGCATACAGCAGCTACTATGCCAGAAAAGAAATCTAGAGGTTCTCTTCCTTAATTTGTTGCATGATCTTGGGACCTCCATTTCCACCTTTATTTTGAAGAAACAAGTCCACCTTCCAGTGCACTCACAAGGGTATTGCAGAATTACTCTGTTGCAAACCCAACAAACTCTGGCATGCACTTCACAGCTTGGTGCTATGTTCCAAATGGCCGATTCCAGAGCCACTCAGACAGTAAGTTAGAGACAGAGGAAACAGATACGGGACACCCATATCATACTCCACATGCAGAATTAGTTATGGAAATGCAGCAATATCCAACTTGAAATGCCAATTTCTGGTTATATGAAATTTGGGGAGATTTCTTCCTCTGTTAAGCAAATGTAGTACTGTCTTCTGTAAATACGGCTCTTGCTTTTAGTCAATGCCAAGAATGGTGTTTGAGTACTTGGAGATCCTTCCAGCTATTGCCTCTTGGCTGTATCTCAGGTTCACAAGGTGCAAGTAGCGACAACATTTTCCAGTTTCTAGAGTTTATTCATCTACCTAGTAATATAGTGCTGTTTGGGGTTAGTTGGCTTATTGATTGATCATTACCTTAAGCAACTAATTTTTTTTTTCTAGTTGGGGGAGTAGTTCAGAGGCCTTTCACATTTGAAAAGCTGTGTCTGCAGAGTAACTAACCAAAGGTTAGTGGTTTACAAATGTGTTTGATACTTGTAGGTTCATTGGCCCAGAGTTTAGAATTACAAATTTCGTCACAAACACACTTTCTATGCTCTGGCTATCCCTGGGGAACACTGGGTGGCGTTTGCATACACAGGTGCACATTTGCAATGCACTTATGCGTATAGAAGGAAGATGAGTTAGAAAGAAAGATTGAATTATAGGCAACATTTTCCTTCACTACTGTGTTCTAAACATCTACATGCAGTCATACGATGTGATTACTTATTTAGAGAGAACTGGGGATTTTTTTAACAGACTATTTTTAGAGCAGTTTTATGTTCACAGCAAAATTGAGCGGAAGGTACAGAGATTTCTTATATACTCCCTGTCCCCAGATGTGCACAACCTCCCCCACTGTCAACATCCCGAACCAGAGTCCTACATTTGCTATAATCCATGAACCTACACTGACACATCCTTATCATCCAAAATCCACAGTTTACGTTAGGGTTCACTCTGGGTCTTGTACATTCTATGAATTTGGACAAGTGTATAATGACATGTATCTATCATTATGATATCACACAGAGTAGTTACACTGCCCTAAAAATCCTCTATGGTCTGCCTATTCATCCCTCCCTCTTCCCTAACCCCTGGCAACCACTGGTCCTTTTACTGTCTGCATAGTTTTGCCTTTTCCAGAATATCGTATAGTTGGAATCACACAGTATGTAGTCTTTCCAGATTGGCTTTTTTCACTTAGTAATATGCATTTTATGTTTCTCCAAGTTTTTTCATGTTTCATTCCTTTTTAGGACTGAATAATATTCCACTGTCTGGATATACCACAGTTTAACTGGGGATATTTTTTTTGCATCATTGCATTGTAGTACAAAGTAGGCAAGCAATAAATGTTTGTTGAACTGAACATAAAGAGGGCTGTTCCCTGGAATAAGACTTGAGTGCAGGGAGTAAAAGAAATATGGACCACAATTAATATATCCCTTATTACGTCATCTGTCAGAAGATGGTTGACTCTGGTGACTCAGTGTTCTCATGACTGAATCTTAGATTATTAAATGGGCCGGCCAGTGTTTTTGGGGAACCCTTGGCAGGAGGTCAGAGAAAAGTTGTTTCTCCTTGCCTAGTCTTTAATTAAATAATTATTCTTATAAAGCAGTGAGTGAAAAATTCAGATTCTAAGAGGCACTCAAGTCAAAAGCCTTTCCACAAAATTCCACTTATTTTCTCCTCAAGAGAATCCTGAGCAATAATCTCATATATCTGTACCTATCTCTCAGCTCTCTGCTGGTGAAGTTTTCCTTCTCGAATTGTTTCAAAAGTCCAAATAGTGCCTTACATGGGGTAGACAGAGAGAGTTTCTTTCAAGGTCACGCTCTGAGGATGAGCTGACCACTGCTTCTGGGCTCTGCTTACCTAGAAGAGAGATCACCTGCTCCATTGAGATGACTGGAGGTGATGACGTCCAACTAGAAGTTTTCATTTTTTATTTGGGGCTTGAGGATTGGGCTTTTTCTGGTTTCAAAAAGAGATATCACAAAGTAAGTAGTAAGCATGCTCAATTTTCTGTGACATCAAGCAACTTCTCTCCCCCTATTGTTGTAATTTAGATGAATGATTTCTTGGGATTTTAGTGATCCAGACATAGCATTTTTATTCATCAAATAATTAATTCACTAATTCAAGCAGAACGTACTGAGCACCTATGATGTGTCAGATACGGTTCCAGGTGCTGAGGATACAACAGTGAACTAGATAGAGCAGAGTTGTTTTCTTCTGGCACTTATCCTCTAGCGGGGGAAAGAAACTATGAGAAAGTAGACAAATTAGATAGCTTTTCAGGTAGTAAGAGTTATAAGGGAAAGACTACAGGTTAATGAACTAGAGAGTCACTGGATGTGGGGACTATTTTACATAAGGTGATCAGAGAAGGACTGCACAGCTCTAGATAGCAAAAGGATCAATTTCTTTTAACAATTGAATGAAATTTCTAGGGAGAAACAGGGTACCACTGTGGATATATATACTCATTTGTCATTCTGGCTTTTGGAGATCTCCACTCACTTCCCCTAAAGTGAATCTTGCCAACCAATAAGCCCACCCAAGCACACAGTGACCCTATTGCTTCGTTTTATAATAAGAGTAGACCATCAAGAGTCTAGAGATATATAGGAAATATAGAAACATAAAATAAAGATCTCTGCCTACCCTCCAAAGAAGAAAAACAAAACCAGAAACAAATAACTCTAGAGTAATTAGAGCTAAATGTAAGAACAGGCAAAACGTTCAAACAAACAAATGGTGGGTCTAACTGTTGAGCTTGGTGAAAGGCATTTTTGCAGCAGGCCGAGCAAACAACTGGTTCATGTGGGAGCAGAAATATGGAGGGCTCTGCAAGGTGGGTCTTTGGAATAAAGAGTGTATGATGGAATAGATAAATGACTGAAATCTTGAGAAACTCAGGGAAATGATTAAGGCACAGAATGCAAGAAGGAAAGGTATGGCTGTCAGAAAGTCCAGTGAAGAACAACCAACCAATCAACAAATCTACACAAGACAGTTGTAGTCCAAAACTGTAGTAAACTAAATGTGACATCACTATTAGCAATTGGTGAGTATAAAGCAGGAGAATTCCTTGGAATTTAGTGTTAGGATTATCCTCCAAGTGTCCTAGGGGGTAGTGACATTAGAATCTTGGAGGTGGAAGAATGCTTATTACACACCAGTGCCTCTGCAGACAACAATATTTACATGATTACAATAACCATTTACTGGTGTTCGACCTTTGAAATCAACCCGTAAAGAAATCGTGAAAGACTTTATCACCATAACTGCTATCAGCTTTGACCACATAAAAGTAAGTCTAGAGCTGACAGATGTGAGGATGTAAAAGGGGAATGGAAGGCGAAGCAAACAGGGAATCCACTAATATCCCCAGCTCCAAAACAGGAAGGCAAGAGAAATTATCCATCTGAATGAGACATGGAGGTTCAAGTCTGAAGTTGCAGACATGAACCGAAAACAGTGATATAACTCTATTCGGAGGCAGAGGGTAGAGGGGGTAGGAGATAGTACAAATGAGTTATCCTTCATCCATTACAACAGGAAGTTACAAATAATCATTAAAGATGATACACCATGAAATAGCGAGTTAAGCATACTATTTAGAGATTTATAGGTAACCACCAGAAGAATCATTTGAAAGTGATTCTCTCTAAGAAGAGATATTTCAGATGGAGACAGGGGGACCAAATAACTGGCATTTTCCATTATAAGCCTGTGATGCTAAATAATTTGTATATATGAAATTTGTATCCTGAGGAAATTTCTGAATCATCTTTCCTTCCGGCCCATTAGGAGGGCCATAAATGCCTCCATCATCTCATGATATGAGGATAGGAACCTTTTCTGTACAATGATACAAATTTTTCACTAATTTAGTTTTTGGGAGCAGGAGAGAAAGCCTGTTTGTTGAAGTGGAGGGGAAAATCTCACCTTAATATCTTCAGACTATCTTTTAATGATTTTTTTGTTGCAGTAAATATATATAACATAAAATTTGCCACTTCAACAATTTTTAAGTGCAAAATTCAGTGGCATTAATTACATTCACTATGTTGTGCAGTCATCACCATTATTTCCAAAATTTAGCATCATCTCGAACAAACATTCTACACCCATTAAGCAATAACTCCCCATTCTCCCTCACCTGAGACCCTGGTACCTTCTATTCTGCTTTCTGTCTCTATGAATTTGCCCATTCTAGTTACCCCATATAAGTGGAGTTGTACAATTTTTGCCCTTTTGTGTATGGCTTATTTCACTTATCTTCAGGCTATCTTTTCCACTTATCTGAAGCCTTTTTAGGCCAATGGCAGGATCTGAAATTTATGGAAAATGGGAATTGAAAGCACTTTACTCCATATAAAATTTGGTGGTAACAAAAAAATGTATTTTTATAAAGAACAAAGGCTGCTGAATTTTCCAGAATCCGGGAGTGGTGACTGTGCTTACTGGGTCATTACAGCAGGGAAGCACCTTTTGTTAGAGCAAGGAAGAAAGTCCTGTGAAATTTGATGCCTTCCAAACATCACTGATACATGACTGCCGCGCTGAAGCAGTGCTGGAACCAAGCTTCAAAACTCAGCCTGACTCCCGGTGCTCCTTCTTTCACCAGCTGAGAAAGACATGGTTGCTACATGGACAATTTAATAAGATCAATCACCCAAATCTTACTGTACCACACAGCTGTGACTGGCACATACGCCTTCGAGGGGCATTTTGTTTTTGCCAGTGGAATTACTGTCCTTTTTCTGCTCACTGAGGTTGTTTTGTTCACGCCCTGCATTTCTTTCCGGAACTTCGGACATCGAGTATGTTTGCAGGGGAATGAAGATGTGTGCAGTGACGTGAGTTACAACATACCTACAGAGATTAAACCATCTCTTGTTATTTGTATCGATTTTCCATTGCCAACTAAAATTAGTTTCAAGGGTATGGCAATTTGTAGGAAAACTCAAGACAGGATTGATAACTGGTGGATTATTTCTCATGCTTTCTTGAATAGCTGTCACTCTTGACAAATACCCTAGAACACAGTTATGCAAGGAGATGCTAAACTGTCAGCATTTCGTTAAAAATAAACTGCTGGAGATAACAGGGTGACTACTTAGCATACCCCAAAGCACAGAGAACACCAATATATTTGCAAAAATGTCCCCAGAGAGCTCAAGAGCAAAGCATCTTCATGGATTGATTCACCTTTTCAGCATCTGCAAACACATAATGGGAAGAACCTTAAATTTCTCAGAGGTGACGGCTCCTATGAGGGAATTGTAGCTAAAATGTAGCTGTCAAAATGAATTGGTAGGTGGGAGTTCAGATTTCACAAGGTAACAGACAGATGTTATAGAATATTTGAAGTGTGTGTGTGTGTGTTTGTTAGAGTAACGGAAAGAGAATTTTTAAGAGAGCTGCTATATTCTGAAAACTGGTGGGGTGTTACCTGCAGTGGTATAAAGAGTTATGCTGTTGGGCTGTTTCTTATGCCTGGGACTAGGACCTGGTCTTGCTCTGATAAATGCCTTCCTGATTTAGACTCTGTCTGAGATCCTTGTCTTAAGAGCTTACCTTGCCCCTGGCCCTTAATGACTTGGGTTTGTTTTGCTCTTGTCATTGTTGCTCTTCTACCTCACCCAGGAGTGCAGTCTCTTCTTGTAAAGTGGGGGCTACCACTTCCTACCAGTGCTCTCTGGGGCTGACTGCTGGCCTGCCTGCCAAAGTCACTTTATATAATCTGTCCGTAGGGTTCCTCTCGTCTTCCATTACAGTTATTAGGTACTATACTTCCTTGATGCCTGTGAGAAATAGCCTGTTGTCTGTCACTATGCTTTCCAGGTACTGTCCTCTAGCACTGTGATTCCATCATCACTTGTCTAATTAACAAGTCCAGTTTGGAAGACAACGTATGGTCACATTTTCTTTTCATGTTCAAATTAAGTGATTGAATCTACATCCTATCTATGGTGAAAATACATTTCTTTTACCTCTTAGGTACTTCATTTCATGATAAAAAGAATCTCAAGGTCTTACTCAATCCAAAGACTCACATCAGGGAAAGAAGATCAGAAATCTGCTTAATCCATTAGAGAGTCCTGGGTTGTTGTCACTGCCACATGGTGTCACTGTTGAAACATAGGCAGCCTGAATGCTGGTGTAGCCCTTGTCTGCTGGCAGGAGAGCTACAATTACCTCGTGCTGAGTAGGTGGTGTGCTACCGCTGATAACTGGAAATTCAGGAGCCTGAGCCAATTCCATTGTCCACTGAGCACAGATGTTTCAGTGACTAGGGGCTGTGGCTGCCAGCTTTGGGGAAGGGCTGGAAGAGGAAGTCCTGATCTCCAAGTGCTACAGTGAGCTGTCTCCCTACCACGCCAGTGTGGGCTTGGGCTCCCAGTGCTCCTTGGATGGCTGGCTCATTAGTTCACGGACACGCACATGTATGCATCCACGCACATTTCCCCCAGGCCTGTCGAAGGGGTGAGTTCCTAAAGGTTTTCAACAGCCTTCAGTGCTGCCTGGGACCAGGCTCTGCCCTAGCCCAGAGTTCTGACCCTAAGAATACAAGAAATCTTTTATTTTCTTTGACCCAAATCCTACCTCATTGTGTATCTCAGGAAGAGTGACATTTCTTTTAGAGAAAATCTCATCTTATTATACATGTAGTTAGACCTACATTCCAGGTGGTTGCCTTACCCAATTGGATATGCGTGTTTTTTTAGATTGCCCAATACTTCCTGATCTGACTGTTATATTTACCTCTTTTGTTCCCGCCTATGTCATAGGAGATGACAGACTTTAACTTTGATGGAAAAGGAAACCAAAGGGAGCACTTTAGCTATCAGGACAATACCATAGTGGTGTGGGGGCCTGGAATTGGCCACCCCAAGATATGTCTCTTTGGCATGAGGATTGTTTGGGGCTGGTTACTTTTAATAAACTGCAGACAGGAAAGCAACTCTGAAAAGCAGAATTTACTTACCCTTTGTTAAGAAACATTTACGTTGTAAAGGAAGTCTCCATCTGTAAAGATGTCTCCCTCTCTGTACCAGGAAGAAGGGGGTATGACATTATCTCTATAAACTCTTTATCAATGCAGAAGGGAAGGACTTAAATCTGCAGCTTGTTTACTGTACTTGTGTGGTAATCTCCCATGATTGACTCCCCCTCTACCTCCAATATCCTCCTTTGTCTTTAGCTGAGGATGATATTTAAGGTGGTGGCTTCAGCCATTTTGGTGAGTTTCTCAGTTTGCCTGAACCTCTCCCATGTATACATGTTTTAAAGCTGTGTTTAATTTTCTCCTGTTATTCTGTCTCATGTGAATTTAATTTGTTCTCTTTGGCCAGAAGAACCCAGAGTGGGTAGAGGAAATGTCTTCCTCCCCTACAAGGGCAACAAAGAAAGAGCAAGGAAATCTGAAGCAATCACTCATTTATTCATTAGCAATAAGAATAATCATGTTACCATCCAACAGGCAACTAATATGTGCCTGCACTTCTAAGTATATTATCTCATTAAACCTTTATTAACAACCCTGAAAGGCAAATATTATTAAGAGGAATGTAGAGATGAGAAATCTGAGATGCAGAGAAGTAAAGTAACTCAAAGCATAAAGCTAGAGATAAGGCAGCAGATCCAGCATCTAAACTTAAATCTTTCAGACTCTAGAGCTTGGAATCTTTCCAGTGTATTACACTTACTCCTTGGTAGTTGAGTAATTGCTGAGTGTCTGGGGCCCGTGACGATTGAACAATACATACATTATTGGTTATTTCCTGGCTGGCTGCTATGGAAACCATTCTCCTACCATACAAAATTGTCTCACCCTTTTGGTTCTGGGAGTGTGTACGTTAATGTCTTCTTTACGTTTTGGAACATTCTTATTACAACTTACTCTTTTAGAGCAGAATGATAATTTTCTGATCTACACCTTCATATCTCAGATGAAGGAAAAGAAAGAGAAACCAGCCACCTGGACTCATGGAGAGGGAAGACCCTCTGGATGCCTTGGAACATGGAATTGTCTTATCGGAAGACCATTCCTGTGCCTCTAATAAAGGTGAGCTGTGCTTGGTGAGGGATGTTTTCTTTTGAAGTGTGATGGAAGCTCTGGGCCGAGGGACTACTTAGCCAGGCATCATTCTTTTTTTTCTCTTCAGAGTCTAAATGAGCCCTGTGGTTGATAGGCATTGTAGTCACACAATAAACATCTGAAACGGAGAAGATAAATGGCCACTATCATGGCAAACAGTAAGAATTTCTCTCGCTGGTGTTGCCTTCATCTCACACTTGATATTTCTGTGAGGTTCTGATAGTCACCCTACAATAGTTTCCTTATGACTCAGAAAAAGCCCCCAGGCTCTTGCTACCCAACCTGAGGTCATTAAAATGCTTGAGTGAACTTCCAAGTTCCTCTCTGTAGAAGAGAAACTTAGGTAAGGGGTGTGTCTGAGTCAGGCATCAAAATGCCTCAGGAATTATCTCAAAGAGAAACATCACCATCTTGTAGTGCCTCCATAGGAGCATATTCAAGGATTCCAAATTCTCTTGAATTTTGGTATGTTTTTCTTGATCCACCTTGGACAATTCTTCATAGGAATTACCTGATTATATATTTGTGTTTCTGATGTCTCACAGCACATGCCAGGGAGGTGGGCACATCTCCAAATAAGCAAAACTAAACAAAATTTCCTAACTTTTAAGCTGGAATACTTAATGTGCAAAGATTTATTTTTTGTTTCATTTTCTTAAATGGATGAAGGAAAAGAAAGGATGGAGAGCCTGAAGTTCTTAATCCTGAAAGCTTCTACCTACACTAGGGGTTTCTTTTCCCAATGATCTCACTTTTGTAGAACCCTAAAGGCATTAAATCTTTAATTGACATGGGAGGAGGTCAACTCATCTTATGGCAATGACTCTAATAGTCTCCATACTTAGTTATGTGATTCTTATTCCTCTTCCTGACTCTACCAGTTCACACATTTTGGTTTACCTCTATTTGAGGATAATGGTGTAGAACTAAAACATTTTTCATTTACTAAATGGATCTTGTTTGAAATAAGCACTCCATTAATTTTCCCAATAACGCATAGGTCATACCATTAATTACTGATTGTCACAGGTTGTCTTGCTTTGGTGAAAAAATAGGCACATCAGGTACTTATTGCTCATTTCTAAGGAGTTATTCTTCAACCCCTTCAATAAGTCACTGCAAACTTTCCTTCGTGATTATGCTAGAAGGCAGAGCAGAAATTTGTGGATTTGGTATTAAGAATTAGACTTTAGAGTCCAGAGATTCTGAAATGTACTTTTTTTGCAGTATGCCCAAAGTAAAATTGATGGAACAAGGTAGCTTGCTAATACAAATGAGGACAGTCAGCATTCCAGTTTCTGGTTAAAATTCAAAGAACTAAAATATTTCAAAAAGGCAATTGTGTCTATTCCAAAGTAATAAAAATAAATCCTTCTCTAAAGAATAAGAACATTAAGTACCTGTGATACTTACTGGAACTCTGGATTTGAGTCTATAAGACTATACCAGGGATCATAAACTATAAATGTCTCCAGGGCCAGGCCAATAACATGAATTTTGGCTTGTGAGAACTGAGATGAACTGCAGAGTACTCATTTTCATCTAGAAGGAACAGCTGGTCCTCAGCTCTTGTCAGTTGATATTATTTGGAAATGTGGACCTGGCCTTGTCAGAGCTTTCATCTCTTCAAGAGAAGACGTAAGTCCAGATTTGTATGGGAAGGTTCCTGTACCCTTGACTTAGACTTTCAGAGGCTGTTTTATTTCATCTTAGATATTATCTCTGCATCTCAAACACCTATCACTCGGGGAACAATTGTGCCTGACATTTGGCCACAATAATCCAAACTCTCCCTAAGAGTAGCCAAGGGAGAGGGAATAACACATTATTCAATTGATTATACTTGCTGTTTTGAACAAGACAATCTCTTTTAAAAACAATCTAATACAAGTTATGAATGAATGCAATTATGTAACTAAATAATATTTTTTTAAAAGCTAACCTTTTTATTAACCAACCTAATTGATAACCTTTCATTAATATGTTTTACGGATTATATAATGTGGGACAAAATCTGATGATCTGCCTACACTTCCTTCTTAAATGTACACTGCTGTCAGTCATTAACTTTAGTTTTCTTTGTGAGGGCAACAGAGACCTTGAACTCATGAGGGACACAGATGACACAGAGTCAAATGTCAGTTCTTGATTTTGGTACTTTTGGACTCAAAATCTCTTTAGTTGCAAAGGTCTTACTTCTCTTTTCCTTTGACCTCTCTAGCGGATAGATTTGTTTACAAAATATCCTCATCAATGTGAAGACTCTTATAAACTCAAGTAAATACATTTGCTTGTATTGTTTTGTGTGTGTGTGAGGAAGATTCACCCTGAGCTAATATCCATTGCCAATCTTCCTCTTTTTTCGCTTCAGGAAAATTAGCCCTGAGCTAACATCTGTGCCAATCTTCCTCTACTTTGTATGTGGGATGCCTCCACAGCATGGCTGATGAGTGGAGCAAGTCTGCACCCTGGATCCGAACCAGCGAACCTGGCCACCAAAGCAGAGTGCAGAACTTTAACCGCTCGACCCTGGACGGACCCCCTATGCATTTGCTTGTATTTTTGATGAACCTCATCTACACGCTCCAAATTCCTAATTCGCAAAACCTGGAATGAGTCAGATAAGCTTTTCACGCCTGAGCACTAACATGAGGTTGCTGGTCTGAAACATTTCCAAGGTTCCCTCCAACATTCTGGCCAATGCACTATGTTCTCTGATTTTCAGGCCCATGCTTTGATTTGGATATAATTCTCTCATTTCTATACTTTGACAACTCTAGACAAGTCTGAGATGTCTTCCTGACCCACTGTGGTCTATTCCTCTTCTTCCTTCTCCATATTCCCAGTGAATAGCTCCTCCGTATCCAAGATGATAGATGTCTGAGAACCTACCATCCTGTGCAGATGACTGTGTGTGTCTAGTCTTGGAACTCTTCAAAAATAAGGACAGCACATTTTATCTTATATTCCTGCACATAGTATAGTTCTTGGCACATAACAGACGTGCAATGAGTAAACACTGACACTCTCTTATACACATTTCATGGCCAGTACTGTGTGGGTTCTTGTTTGAGAACAGTTACGTAAGTACAGAATAGGTTCAGGATATGACAGATTGTGGTTATTTTGGATAAAATTTAAAATGACCCAATTTTAAGCACAGTTAAGAGGTTCTTGGACATATGAAGAATGCTCATGTTTGCCTCAGGGATATTAACTAAGGAAAGAAAAACATCTTTAGTACAAACATCATTGAAATTACATTTAAAGACGTCTTGCCAATTCATCATACACAGATAAATCTCCTAATCTCCTAAAAGAAACATTTCTGTTGTAGCTTTTATGTTATTCAGCTTTATGGACTTAAATATATATAAAGAAGGATATTCAAGATTCCAAGAGCAGAACTTCAATTTATATAACTTTACTCTGTTAAGAAAAAAGAGTTTCATTTAACTTAAAACGTTTACCTTGTGATCATAATGAGGAACCAATTAGATTGTAAGTCTCTTCCCAACAAATCCTAGATCTAGAATCTAGAACCCTGAATTGCTCTTGCCTCATTCTACTAACCTGAAGGCCTATGATTATCACATTAAACAGAATTACAAAGCCCTGGATCCACAATTCAAATCTTCAGGATTTGTGTCTTTGTCAGGAAATGGATTATTCTAATTCGCTGGTCAGAAGCGATAACCAAGAAACAGCTAGAAACACTATTTTATTGTTTTGGAGACGATCACATATGGCCAAAGGAAACTTTGACTTTAATCAGCACTAATAATGTATATGGGTCACTTGTCCTCTAGATAGGGGACAGTCTTTTATGTGTCGGCACAGAAACAGATGATTGTCTGACAATACTAAACCACTGGCCTTGTTGAGAAGTGATTGATCAGCTTGCATATCCTCAAAATCACCTCCAACTTGTGTCCATCCTAATCACTGTTTCTCAACAAGAGTGGAAGATCCCACCCAGGCAGCTTTTTGGCATCTATGGATCAGACTTTTTCAAGATGCAGAACTTCTGGAGATTCAGAGTTTTTTTTGGTGCAGTCACTGCAGGGCAATGAGATGAAAGATGGGGAAAAGCACAATCCGAGTCTGGGGCTCACCACTCCCTTCTGAGTTCTCATGAAGAGCAAGGCTCCTTCTGAGCCCTGATGCCCAATAGCCCCTGGAGGGAGCCTGCCTTATTTCTCAGGATCGTGGATGAGAAGACTGGCCTTGGCTTCCCTCTCTAGTGTATTCAGAGACCAGATGAAAGATCATTCTTTCTAAGACTCATACATAAATGGTTAACAACTGCTCCTACAAAAAGTAGAAATCTATAAATGTTTCCATTTAAATAAATATATCTCCTGGACTCTATAATAAATTGTATTCAGGTAATTCAATTTAATTAAAATTCAAAATATTCAAAGGTCATTCCTTTCTCTCAAAGGCCTTCTGTCTATAAAGATGAGCTCATACACCCAAAGAGCCTTTTATTTAAACATATTTTCAGAGTGGCTCTTAGTAACTTCCCTGAACTTTTACCCTAGTGTCTTGTTAATAGGTCCTGTCAAGCAGTCTGGCCTTCATGGAGACTGTTAGGGCCTTGGCTATCACCATTACTGATTCTGTAGCGAGTCAGATTCAATTTTGATTTAGAATTAAGCCGTTTCTTTTGATAAGGTGAATGAATTCTTCCTGGATCCGCCCTCACCCCCCCCCCCCCCACCGCCCCTCCGGATATTAATTATCTGGCAAGAGATAGTCACAGAAGTTACAAGTGAATTATTAGAAAAAATAAGGTCAAAAAGAGGAATATTACAACCTAAACTCGTGGGGATAAAGGGAATGTGACAGTGAAATTCTTTTTTACACAAAACAAACAAACGTCTCATCTCTAGGCTATCATACCTATCTCCATTTACTTGAAATCTTACTTTCCATTCCTCTCCTCTTCACCTGGTCTCCTCTCCACCTGTACTCCACCTGCACTCCTGAATTTGCTCTGCTTATTTCAGACCTAATCTTTGCTATTCATTTAACAAATCAGTACCAAACTCGTGTTCCTCCCTTCATCTAGAGAGTTCCTCTTTTGGTTGAGGGCAAGATTTTGAAATCAGATAGAACTGGGTTCAAATTCCAACTTCACCTCTTACCAACCTTGTGACATTCTACAGGTTTTTAAACACTCTAAGCTTCAGTTTTCCCATCTGCAAAATGGAGCTAATAACCCCTCTCAAAGAATTGTTGTAAAGATGAAATGGGATGACGTATGTTAAGTGTTTAAGACAGAATGTGGCAGGTAAGTCCTCAATAACGTATTATTTGAATAATATTATGCTTTTTTCCCGATCTTCCACTTCATTCATGAAATTTCTCCTGTTGCTCTCCCAACATTGCTGTAACCATCCTCTCCTGTGCCTCAGGAATTACTCTCAGTACTCATTTACACCAACGCCACACAGGTGGCCATGGTACAGTGTAAAGGCCACTGGATCAGGAGTCTGACGATCTGGGTTGGATTCCTGGCTCTGCCATGTGCTAGCTAGACTTTGAGTGAGTCCCTTAACCTTTTTGAGCCCTGATTTCTTGCATAAGATAAGAAATATGCAATACTTACCTCACTGGATTGTTGATTAAATAAGGTAATTTTTACCGAAGCTTGAATCTGTGCTAGGTCCTGTCCTAGATTCTTTACATGGATTAACTTCATTTAAACCTCAAAACAACCCCCTGAGGAAGTTACTGTTACTACCTCTCTTGTGTTAATGAGGGAACTGAGGCTCAGAGAGGTTGGGGCACTTGCAAGGGTGAAGGTGGGTGTGGCTGACACCAAAGCAGGTGCCTGTCAACACCTCAGCACGTAGCTCCCTAAGGGCTTTCTATTCTTTCAAGTGTGGCACCAGTGAAAGTCTCAAATATTGGCACTATTGAACTGCTTCATGTGGTACTTCATCTCCCCAGTGAGTGTGTAAACTTCTTCACAGCATATGGCATGTTTTTGTTTTTGGTTTGTTCTCTTCTCCCAGCACCCAGCAGAGCATTGCTTTATAACAGGCATTTAATCATTTCCTGTTGATTTAAATGTATATTCTGAGCCTTCTCCCTCCTGAGGCCTTTCTTGAAGCCTTTCACGTTAGTTCTAGGCAGTAGTGTCTGAATTTACTTGTCAACAATAAGAACAACACAATAATGGTAATAACATAATAGCTAAGAGTGTCTGAGCCCTTCATTTGTACCAGACAGTTTACAGTGGATTATCTCATTTAGCCCCTCAACAATCCTACAAATTACATAATTAACCCATTTTACAGATCAGGAAACTGAGTCTTGGATCAATTACGTAATCTGCCTAATGTCACGGAACTAAGAAGAGGTGGAGGTTAGAAGCCCCAATTTCAAATGGGTAGTCTGATCCTGGGCCTGAGCCCTTGACTTAAAAATTGGCACAGATTGCCTGATCACCTTCTAATTTCTTGTTTTACAACCGTTTGCTACCAATATTCTTTCCGTAAATTTTTCTTTTTATTGTAGTAAAATATACATGACATAAAATTTACCACTTTAACCATATTTAACTGTACGGCTCTGCAGTGTCAAGAACATTCGCTTTGTTATGCAACCATCACCATCATCCATCTCCGGAACTTTTTCATCATCTCAGACTAAAACTCTGTGCCCATTAAACACTAACTCCTCATACCCCGCCTCTCCCGTGCCAGTCTGTACGTATGTTTTCTTCCAAGATATATCCTTGATTATTTCTTGAGGACTTGTCTGAGAGCTGCTATTAGAAAGGCTTGGGCAAATTCCACGCCTGTGACTCTCTTACTCAGCGTGGCCCTGAGCCTTGTAACCTTATCTGATATCAGCAGGCCTAGCTCAGAAAGGTCCTTGGTGACAGAAGGCTTGTCCTGTCTGAATCAGCCTGTTTGCAGGTTTTCCCCTCTACAGGGATTATTCATTTTTCTTTTATCGCCGCCACATCCCATCACTTGGGTCCAGAATTCTGAGTCACCAGCTTCACTTGCGTCAAAGGAACTTAAAATGATGAGGGGAAATTGCCGTCATTATGATTTGCCATAGACTGTGTGCTGACTTGCTGGGTGAGGGAGAATCCTTGTATTTTGGGCAGAGAATTTCAGCGTCATCCTTAGGTCAGGAAGGGATAGAGTTGAAATGAAAGAGTCTGGTTAGCAGTACTAGAAATGATCCATCTCTATATATAATGAGAATATGGAGGGTAAGTGACAGACTTTAGGGCTTCGGTTCCTATTGTCCTTTCTCAGACGTTCTTCTTCAGGTTATGGATGGCATGACATTTTTCATCTTGACAAGCCCAGTTTATGAAACAAAAGCAAATGCAGAACCACAAGACCACAGCTATTTAATGCTGTATTCTACCCACTGTTCTTGTGATAGTCACTTAAAATCACCATATTTTTAAAATAGAGCTGATGTTGACAGCAACTATGGCATCTGCATAAAACAGGCCTATTTTCTATAATGTCTATATGATGAGGATTATTTTGGGCTGGTTACTTTTAAAAACTGCAGACAGGAAAGAAACTCTGAAAAGTAGAATTTATTTACCTTTTGTTAAGAGACATTTACATTTGTAAGGGAAATCTCCATCTGTAAAGGTGTCTCCCTCTCTGTACCAGGAAGAAGGGGGCATGACCTTATCTCTAGAAACTCTTTAATCAAGGCAGAAGGCAAGGACTTAAATTTGCATAATAACCTTACTCTTGTTTACTGTACTTGTCTGGTAACCTCATGTAACTGACTCCCCCCTCACCAACATCCTCCTTTGTCTTTAGCTGAAGATGATATTTAAGGTGGTGGCTTCAGCAATTTTGGCGAGTTGCTCAGGTTACCTGAGCCTCTCCCATGTATGCATCTTATAAAACTTTGTTTAATTTTCTCCTGTTATTCCGTCTCATGTGAATTTAATTTGTTCTCTGGCCAGAAGAACCCAGAGCGGGTAGAGGAAATGTCTTCCTCCCCTACAGTTTGGCGACTTGGATGGGATAAAATTTCACTGGCTGTGATGAGGATCAAGGCTGCCCCCAGGAGAGAAGCCCAAGTTGGCCTGCCTTACATACCACCTATATCATCCTCTGGAAGCATAGGACATCCTGACTTAATCCGATCTGATTCTTGTCTAAAGCTATAGGACCATCCAATAACCAGACCCTGCCTGCACTGATACCATTTTAATGACTTTTTAAAATATAATCTTTCCTTTGTCTTGTAAAGACATAACTCACGTACCTATGCCTTAAATTTAGCCTTACTCTCCACCCATGTTTGCAGCTCTTTACTGCCCATGGGTCCTGTCCCCATGCTATTCCATACTATTTTCTGAATAAAAGAGCACTACTGCCAGACCTTGAGAGTCCAAGAAACCTTTCTTTTGACTCCTGGACTCCCTGAGCCTGCATCCTATATAGATACAGATATGATTATAGATAATTTTAGTTCTTCCCTTCAGTTTCCAAGTTGATACAGACTATATTTTTGATTCCTCTCTTCTCAATGCATATATTCCTCAAAATTCACTTTTTCTCCATTTTCCCAACTTTCTGGTGTTTATTTATGTATGTCTTCTCTTACATGTATTATAAATCCTATGCCTTTTGTACCTAGTTTTACTAAGCAAGATTCTTTTGTTTTTCAATATGTTTTAAAACAATTCCATCATTTCATGAAGGCTTCCTTGACAAACCTAAAAGAAAGTTGATAATATTTTTTCATTTAACTCTCATAATTTACCTTTACTGACATAAGACTCAAATTTATGTCATTTAAAATACCTTTTATTGAATGGTAATACTTGGAGAAATGCACATTTCATAATGCTACAGCTCACTAAATCTTCTCATCTGAACATACCCACAGAACCAGAGCAAAGATGAAGAAACAAAATATTACAGTAATTTTTGGAGCATAGATTAGTTCTGTCTATTTTTGAACTTTATATAAATGGAATCACACTATTTATACTCTTTTGTGGAAAATATTTTTTCCCTACAATTTGAAATTGGGATCCAAATAAGATTGCAACTGGTTGTTATATCATTTGTCTTCCGTGTGTATCCTCTCCATCTCTTTTATTTTTTTAAAAGAGAAATTGAGATGTTAATTTCAAGAGTCTCCTGAAGTCTGATGTTGCCAATTGCATCCCTTAATGTTTCTTTAAACATGTGCCTGTCTCTAGTATATACTACAGATTGGTGGTCTGACATGAAAGCTTGATTAGATTCAGGAAGCATATAAAGTCTGACTTCTCCTTTTGTGGTGTCACCAGCCACTGGTAACCACTGCCTGTCTCCTGGATGAAGATGTTGAAGCATGCAGAGGGTAAGGATTTGACCAAGTGTTCAAGGCAGGACCGAGGTCTCTTAAAATCTAATCCAGTGCACTTTAGACTACAGTTCAGTGTTGAAAACGGAACTGTAATTTCTGGGTGTAATTCAACTATATTTTTACTTACTATTGATTTAAGAATCTGCCTCTTGCTTTTGCGCGTCCTCTGGAAGGCACGGGCCGTGCTTCTTGTGTTGCTTCTGTAGTGCACAAGGTTATTTATGATGACAGTGGTTTTGTGTGAAAACAAGTAGACAGGAAAGGTCTACCTTTCATGGCATTTTAATTTTAGAAGGATAGTGCCAATTAGATTCAGCTAAATATGTATTGAATAAGCATTTACTATGTGCTCAGCAAAGTAAAAATATAAATAAAAAGAAAGATAAGATAACATCCTCGTCATTGAGGTGATTCCAATCTTTTCTCATGGAATCATACCTCTGAGAGGAACTGCTCACATATATATGGTTAGTGGAAAAAAGAACTAGCCCCTGAGGCTGAAGACAGGGACTAAAATTACACCTTGTCGTTTTCTGGCTCTGTGACAACGGGCAGACAGTTTAATGACTATGGGTCTTAGTTTCCTCATCTATAAAAAAGTGAGCCTGTCACACAGTGTGGTTATGAGGTTTAGATGAAATAATGATGGAGAGGAGCATTATAGAAATGATCGTATGACATCATCTCTGCTTGGGTATTTCAAGAAAGGGAGAATCCATTACTTTAAAAGCAGGTGGTTTGGGCTGGCCCCATGACCTAGGGGTTAAGTTTGGCGTGTACTGCTTTGGTGGCACGGGTTCAGATCCCGGGCATGGACATATACCACTCATCTGCGGCCATGCTGTGACGGCAACCCACATACAAAATAGAGGAAGATAGGCACAGATGTTAGCTCAGGGCAAAACTTCCTCACAGGGGAAAGAAAGGCAAGTGGTTTGTCTTTGAAAAATTATAATTGTTATAACATTTTCCTTTGAATGAACCCAAATCTCCCTTCCTGTGACTTCCAACCATTGATTCTGGTCATTCTCTTCCAGTATAATTATCAATCTCTCTTTTTCATGGTATGAATGTAGACCTTTCTTTCTCATCTCAGTTCTTCAGATATTTGAAGACAGTTAACATCATGTTTCTATTTTCCAGGAAAGCCATCTGCAACTCATTCAATCATTCTCTCTGTGACAAGATTTTAAACTAGTGATTTTTAATGTAGAATACACGTCAGAATCACCTGAGTTTTTTTTTTTAAAAACGAGTGCATTTTGAAAAACCTCTCCAGTTGATTAAATTCTTAAGTATTAAATATCTTAAATTGTCTCTAAAACTTTTCAAACTCACCAATATCCATATTTAAAATATGACTCACTAATCCAAACAAATACTACGGATGTATGTGGACCAATTGAATTAGTTAGGGCTTGCCAGCTGTTGCAAGAGACAAATCAAAGATGCGGATGGCTCAAACACAACAGAAGTTTATTTCTTGCTTATATGAGTTTAAAGTGGACTTTCCTGATTGGTGGGGTGGCTATTTCTTGAGCATTGATTTAGGGCACCAGGCTTACTGCCTCCTCCAGTTCTGCTATCTTTAAAACATGACCTCCAGGATCGTTATATTCATCTGCATCAAGTTGGGAAAAAAAAGAGCATATGGGCATGTTTATAAACCTAGTCTGAAGTAGTGTCATCACTTCAGTCATATATGGCCACTCCTAGCTGCAAAGAAGTGTACCTAGGGACAAGAGAAATTGAGTTTGAGAGACAGCTAGCCAGTCTGTACTGCTATAGCATATAAAATGTTATGACCCTCTCTTCTGACCTTATGAATACCACCTATTAATGAGATCATAAAGATTTAAATTGTCTGGGTGACAGAAGACTACTTAAACAAAGTTAAAAGACAAGTGCAAACTGGAAGACAATATTTATAACATCTCAATGTTTGGGGTAGCTATGTAATATTATTAACTGACTGAAGCAGTAGTCAACTAAATGTTTTTGAAAGACATGCTAAGCCAAATTTACCCCCATTCTATTATCATTCAATTGCTTTTTACAACCTAATATTTCATATTTATATCATGTTAGTTCAGGCCCATCATTGTGAATTGTTCAAGCCATTATCTAATATATCACGAAGCTTTGTACCAGTCATACATTTAGTAATAATTTCTTCTTTCTCTTTAGCAGACATTGTACACAGAGAAAAGGGGCAATCTTTGTCATATAATGAAATTTGTATTATGGAATACTAATTCCTGTGAACTTCGTGTTTATATTTTTCTGGGCACTCTGTTAAATTTTTCACCTGTATTTAGTTTTTAAATTTTTGCAAGAACCCCATTAAGTAGATATCATTATTTTCCCTTAAAGATGAGGAAATTGAGGCTTATAGAGGTTAAATAATTTGCCTGAAGTCACATGACTGGTAACTGTCGGAATTAGGATTCGACTGTCAGTGTGTCTTACTTCAAGATGAGCTTTTCATCGTTCTCCTATGTCATCTCCTACATAGGTAATATCTTTTATAAAATGTCATGATAGAGAGAGAGCAAATGTGGTGAATGCCATCAGGGAAGATTTTATTGGAAGTAAGATTTATTATGGCCCTAAGTAAAGGGTAGGATTTAGATAGGTAGAAAGGAGGATAAAGGGCAAGAATTTATTTACATATTTTATTTTTTCTACGGAGACCCAACCATTCTATAAGCAACCATCTTTTGAGCCTCGACTGACAAGGATGAAAAAATGAAGACCCTAAGCTACAGAAAATTTAGGTCTTGTGTTGAGGTTCCACAGTGGCATGAGCCTCTTTAAGACACATGTGTTGGAAATGTTTATCTCTGTACGGACGTATGTTTTCACTGCTCTGCTGGAGGGGACTTACATATCCATAACTGAATACAGGCATTACACGTTTGGGCAAACACCAAAAAGAGTACGCATTAGCATGACTTCTCTGGACAACTTGCTGCTTTCTAGAGCTACGTCTCCTCCTGGTGGAAGGGAATGGAATTACAGCAAATTCACAAGGCTGCTTGGGTAGAACACTATCAGCCAGCTAATTACGGGAAACAAGAAAGAACTCCAAAAAACTTAACAACAACAGCATAAAAATATGCCGTTTCCTGAATTTATCTTTTCTTATTGCAATGAATAATTTAGGATATATTGATTTCTTCCCCTTGCAGAGCTATACTGTTTTCCTGTATGCACTATTAGGAACATGGATTGGAAAGCATCAATGCTATTCCATTTAAGGGCTGTTGCACTTCTCAAAAAGTATTGCTTTATTTGCTGGTATGTATTTAATGAAAGGCTAAACTTCATCTAAAGTGTTATTAACATCAAGTCAATGGGGAGGGAGTTGTGGTGGGAGGAATAAATCAGAAATAAATTTTAGGACTTTTCCATGGATTCAGATCATTCACACACAGGATTCATATAACTGAAAACTATAACAGTATTGATTACAGTTTAATTAATTTTGGTGGCAGTTAGTATTATCTCAGCCTTTGTAGCTTTTATGAATCATTTCCTTCTAATCCCTGGTAAAAGCAAAAATTAACATATTATCTGCCTCTTGGTTTAGAAATAGAGATGAGGATTTATGTGTCTCAGAATCACCCATGGCCTCTCGGGGGATAAAACCCAGAGTTAGAAATAGCCTGCGATATTTTTATTATATTAGTTACATATGGTAACACCGAAAACAAACTTAGACCTGTTTTAAAAGGGCCCCTTACCCTGTGTGTGGGAAGGGAGAACGAAGAATGAGGTCACAACAGGTTTAAAAAACTAATTAATTTATTGGAGAGCTATGGGAAAGGAATTAACAATTAGTAAATATCCTAAGAGTTCTAAATATGCTTAGGTGCTTTAAATACATGAAAAAGTAGATGTTATTGTCTAATTTACAGGGGTGGAAAAAGATATTTAAGTAACTTGCCTAGGTTCACATTGCTATGAAGATGTGGACCTGGTAGAACTGGTCCTAAATGCTCATCTTTCTGATCTGGATCAAGGCTGCCCCAGGGAGTGGAGCCCAAGGCGTCCTGGCCTACATGCCGATCTATATGACCTGATTCATATTTAAAGTTATACGACCACACAATAACCAGACCCCACCTGCATTGATACCATTTAATGACTTTTTACATCATCTTTCCTTTGTCTAGTAAAAATAAGTCACGTACCCATGACTTATAGATTTAGCCCTAACCCTCAACACAGTACAGCCCTTCACTGCCCATGGGTCCTGTCCCCATGCTATTCTCTGAATGAAGGAGCACTACTTCCAGACCTTGAGCGTCCAAGAAATCTTTCTTTCAACTCCTCAGCTTGCCGAGCCTGCATCATTTCCACTGCCTCATTTTTCTCACATCCTTCATTTTAGTGACAAAGCCCTTGCGAGGCCAGCACTCAAAAGTAGCAAGAATAGGTAAGGAGGTGATTCAGAGCCAAGTCAATGAAAATGCTTAATAAAAATGAAAACGTGAATATCTTACATCAGTATGTAAGGTCTTCTATTTGTAATACCCATCAGTTTACAAATGCTTTTATAAATATTATTTCATTTGCTTCTCACAGTAATCTCAAGAAGAATATAGAACTAATGGTGATTTTCTTTGTTTTTTTTTTTTTTTTTGAGGAAGATTAGCCCTGAGCTAATATCTGCTGCCAATCCTCCTCTTTTTGCTGAGGAAGACTGGCCCTGAGCTAACATCTGTGGCCATCTTCCTCTACTTTATTATGTAGGACGCCTACCACAGCATGGTGTGCCAAGTGGTGCCACGTCTGCACCCGGGATCCGAGCCAGTGAACCCCGGGCCTCTGAAGTGGGACATGCGAACTTAACCGCTGGGCCTCCGGGCTGGCCCATGATTTTCTATTCTTGTAGGTCAGGAGACTGAGGCTTGGAGAGATTTTTTTTCTTGCCCAAGACCTTTGAGCTCCTTTTGATGTGTGATTTCTGTATGCCCCAAAGGAGAAAGTAATTGTCACACCAGTTTCCTCTCCAATTTCCATCCCTCAAACCTCATCAGTGCTAGGCACGAAGCAGGATGACAATGCAAATGGAATCACAGTGGATTTTAGCCGTTGGCATCCTTCTCATTCTCAGGTCCAGACCCTCAAAGGTTTAACACAGACAGACATAATACGTATTAACTCAATACTTGCTGTACCTTAACTAGCCACTTAAAAAAAAATAATGGCGTCCAACAAGGTGTAAATTCCAAGTGAAAAATGAAAATAATAATTTTAAGTTGCTATAAGTTAATCGGTTCAAATTATCATCAGCTACATTTTTGAGCTCTCATTCTACTGTAAGATACATGTTTGCAATGAGCATTGGTCCAATTAATTAGTTAATGACTCCACGGTGCTAAGTGAAGGGGCATGATGTGAAGGGGGATCAAATTTGTCCCTTGCTATCTGTGAGACCCTCTGCAGGGTAGTCTTTCCCAATCTTTTCCTCATTTGAAACATGGACCTAGTAATGCCTGTTTCATGGGGCTCCAGTGAGGGTTAAACAATAGTTCACGCGAAAGACTTTGTGAAATGCATTGTGCATAGTAGAAACTCAATTACCATGAATATTTATAAAGCATATCTTCTGAGTTGTCTCAAAGAATTAAACTTTAAAAGGGGAATTAAAAAACTCCATTAAAGATATTAATGGTGGAGATATTTAAACATATCCCCATTGCAGCGATATACAGGCATAATCCAATGGCATATTTTAGTTCTCAAAGAAAATATGACATTTAATTTTTCCTTCCATAATGGAAAGAAAATTAAGTTAGGAGTCGAAAGGAGTCCTGGCTTTATTATTTAGCATCTCTGTGACGTTGAGGAAACCACTTAGATTCTTTGAAATTGTGTCCTCATCAATGAAATGGGATTATCTACTTTCATTAGCTCCTATCTACGTTGTTATGAAGACAAATTGATCTCTGAATGTGAAAGGTGTTTCTTTTTTCTGTACTGTATTATTATACAAATCTATACACAGCTTTGCTTCCTGGATACTCATGTGAGGGAATATTATCCACTACTTTTTTTCTTTATTTCTTGGTGAGGAAGATTGTCCCTGAGCTAGCATCCTTGCCAGTCTTCCTTTAATCTGCACGTGGGACACTGCCACAGCATGGCTTGATGAGCAGTGTGCAGATCTGCTCTGGGAATCTGAGCCACGAATCCGGGGCCCCTGAAGCAGAGCATGTGAACTTAACCACGACGCTACTGGCCGGCCCCTGATCTCGACTACTTTTTGAGTCTCAAATCTAGGAGAACAGGGACTTTGGTAGATAATTTATGTTAAGAGAGAAGCGATAGGTTATTTTGAATACACTGCTTCCATTGCTTTTTCTTTGGAAGCCTCTGTGGTGTGACATTCATTCCCATCAAATATGCTGTATCAAAAGCTGCTTCTGGGGGAGAATCAGAAGGGCCTTGACGGTTTGACATCAGTGTGTTTCTTGAGCTGGTGCTGATGCTATAATTCTCTGAGAGAGCTTGTGTTCCCAACACGTCCAGAGCCATCCTTCAGTCCCAGGAGTGACAGTCTAGATTGGATTAGCTTTGGTTCCTCCATCACTAATTAGACGGCACAGCAGGCCTGCCTCAGGGCACAAAAGCATCACTTCAGTTCCTGTAATCAGCCTAATGAAGTACCTTCGCCATGTTTCAGGGTGCCAATTCTCTAAAAATTGCCTTGAAATGTATGTCAGAGCTACCCAATCAATTTACAGGCACAACAGAAAACAAGAAAAACTTACATAGATATTTTAAAGGATATGCTTACATTTTCTCCAGCTCTAGGTTTGAAGGTGACCTTGAGCAAGCAACTAATTTATCCCTCAGATTCCACGGTGCCTTATGACGGAAGTGTGCTAGGAGTCAGAATTTACTCTAAATGCTGGAAGCGCTACAATTGCTTTGTAACACATCAAACTATCTAGCAACCTTTGCTATCCTCATTAGTATGAAATATGACTCTCATTCATAATTGAATATCACCCACTTGCAAAATATTGTCTTGATCCAAGAAAATTCCATGTTGGGTTGACAACCAGATATGTAGAAATGAAAGAAAATTAATGGGGTAATATAAAATTCTCAATATAAACTCTTATTTTATATAGTGCTATATATTTTGCAGAGCATTTTCACATGAAGTTTCTCATAAGAGAGAATCTGCAGTGAAGTTCATGGGCCTGGAACAATAGGCTGAGGGAAAACCGTTAAGGAGGAGACAGGAAAGAGAGATAAGACGCGGATTCACAGTATGTGAATGTTGAGGGGAATCTTAAATTTCATCAAGTCTGTTCTCTCATCCACATAGGAATTCTCTTTGTAAGCCTAGCTGGTGACCGACCAGGTCCTGCTTAGGCATCTCGAATGCAGGGACGCATCGAGGTTATGAGGCAGCGCTGTGCATCATTGAGTGGCTCCATCTGCTAGAATATACTTTGTTATATTTAGCGAAAATCTGCCCTCTGTAACTCCTTCCACTTTTGCATTTGCCTTTGGTGACAAGAAAGCACAAGTCTGCTCTTTACTCATAGGAAAGTTATTCAAAACGTAAAGACTAGGAATATGTTTCACCATGCAAATCTCCATGCCAAATAATCCAGTTCGTTCAACAATTATCATGGCCTGATTTTCAGGTTCCTAAGTCCTCCACGTGTGGGCTCTTCTCTGGAAAGACACTAGTTCCTAGCTATTTAAAAAGTGCTTGGTGTCCCGGCAGCTGTAGCATCACTTGGGAGCTTGTTATAAACGCAGACTCTTAGACTCCATGCCAGACCTACTAACAAGATGAGCATTAAAATTTGAGAAGCACTGTTCTAATTTGTTGGACTATCACTTAAAATATAGCAACTGGAATTATGTAAATCCTTCAGCTGTGATCTGAGGGCCAGAAGTTACAGTGAGATTATTTACCTCGTTCTGCATTTTATGTGTGTATTAAGTGTTCTATCATTGCTTTATTTTTATTTTTTCAGTAAATACCTTACATGGTTAATACCTCCTAAGTTTATGGCCAAGGATAAGATGCAGATCTTTTTCACATAAACTATTGTTAATCAAGTTTGTTTCTTCTCACAATGGTGTAATTGATATTTTGTACCTATATATGAAAATATGCACATATCGTTATTAAATTTTATCTTCTCAGTAGAAGCCCATCTTTCTACTCTGTTGGGATAATTTTGAAGCTTTATCCCTTCAACTGTCATGTTATTTCTCTCTCCCAGCTTGTATTCTTTTAAAAATGGATGAGCATGTCTCCTTTATTTAAGACACTGATAAAAATAGCGAATAAAACAGGTCTAAGGGCAGAATGCAGTAATATGCTTCTAGAAACTTCCTTTATAGAAACACCTTAAGTTCTACAGACATTTGCTGGGAACATACCACGTGTTGAAAACTACCCCGAGTTAGACAACTGGAATACACAGAGAACGAAATGATCTTCCTGTCCTTGAAAAGCCCACTGTCTAATGTGAATTCTGGATCTGGAGATCGTGTAAGGACATCTCTTGCCAAGGCCACCATCCCTTCATTAGGCTAATTATGGGAACAGAGTCCATGTCTGTGTGCCCTGAGGCAGGTCTGCTTTGCCACCTAATTAGTGATGAAAGAACCGAAGCTAATTCAATCTAGTCTGTCACTCTCTAGACTGAGGAATTATCCCCGACATCATGAGAACACAAGCTTTCTCTTGAAATTATGAGAAAGGACAGCCAAAGCCACAAGATTTTTATTTCTCCTGAGAAGTTATTTGAGTCAAAGAGCAAATGTGACCTTCTAAAATGTGTACCTTGGAGGGAGATAAAAGAAACTCATCTTGTACAATGCCCATAGCAAAACCTTAGACTGATGGCATAGGAGAGTATTAAGAAAGACCCTGATCTAACCAGTTTTGTGTTAGTGGGCTGGTATCTTAGAATTGACCCATCATCAGTTAAATAAGTCAATCTCAAGATCTATAGCAAATTCAGATGAACATAAAAAATTCAGCTCTGTGTGGGGAACATCTGAATAAAAATTTTAGAACTGACCAATACCTTGACTGTTTGAGTCCATGCTAGCTGAATTCAGTTTTCAAAGTAACTTTCATTTACCTTGGAACTGAAAATTCTTTGTCCCACAGGCTCTATCAACCTGCTATGTTTCCCATTTCACTGCATCTTCCTGCCTGTCTCCTGGGTCCTAGCATTCTTCATTTAACAACCATTCAAGAACTCTTTATTAGATGCCTTTTATGAAACAGGCCTTCATTAAACTTACATTCTAGGGGGGAGAAACAGAAATAAATGAGATAATTTTAATTATTGAGAAGTGCTGCGAAGAAAATAGCACATGGTAGGTTGTGAGTGACATGGGGTTGGGCTCCTTCATTTGACCAGTGAGGAGAAGCCCATGTATCCAATGCTGAGGGAAGAACGTTCCTGGCAGAGGAATGGTGAGTTTCATTCTCTCCTACCCAAATCTCCCTGAGACTGAGTCCTTGGCCCCTGTTATTAGATGCCCCCAAGTTCTCCTTACCCTCTTGGCTCTCAGCCAGGTGCCTGCCCTACCTCATTTTCAGTGGGCACATTAGATCTTGTAGTTGGTTTGGACGTTTTATTGATGGCGTTCGCTAGTTCTTTCTTACCCAGGCCTTGTGGATTGAGCTTCTGTCTTAAGGTCTCCTTTAACACTCAGATCTCCAAGTCCTCTTTAGAGAAACACACCCCTGGCATGCTCCTCTGACTAGAACTCAGGAGCTTGTACTCTGTGTCCCCGTAGTGCCCACTGCTTTCCTTTGTCATAGAACTTGTCATGCTTTATTGTTGTCACTTACATGAGCATTGTCCCCACCAGACAATGAGTTCTTTGAAGGCGGGGACTAAATCTTCAGTTGACAGCCCGTCACCTAGCACAATATCTGACACATGCTAGGCCCTTAAACATTTGAGATGGGTGGATAAGGAGTTATTGAGTGGTTTTAGATTCGGATTTTTGACTTTGCCTCATTTGGCCCACTCACACTGTCATGTATTTTTAACATATTTTTTTCTGATGACATTAACTACCAAGCGTCATTTCATGTGGTTAAATTTTCACTTTGTTAGAAGTATGGTACATTTTGCAATTTAAATTTAATTCTACTCTACTTAAGATGATTTTAGGAAACCAGTCTTAATGGACAACATAAAATGCAGTGGGGCTCCATGGCACGAGATCTATATATTTCTAATTCACCTCTCGTGTATATTTTACTCAGCTTTGAATAACATGTGGCAATAAATCTTTGCTTTTTCACTTTTGAAAACCAAAGTATCTATTTAATTTTTTTCTCTATTATTTATGTGCATTTATTCTCCAAGAAATCTCTTGGGATTTTTTTCAACCATTCTCCTTTGGCGCAAGAAAAAAATCACAATTTTCCAGAAAAAAAGTCTGTGAAAACAAGCAATTTTAAGCCTTGTTTAAAACTCAGAAACAGGGACACTCTTACAAGTATAAGTGGTAAAATAAATAATGTGATTCTGGGAAGGAAGGAACGTCTTCATGCCTCTCCCTAAATTTTCTTCTAGATTATGAGCCTTTTTCTGAAATTTCACATTTAAAAAATTTTCTCGTTAAAATGCAAATTCTCTTAAGAGGGATTAGACATTGAGCCTTGTTCACACTCAAATTTAACTGGCTGATATCAGGTTTTTTTTCCTGGAGAAAAGTTAATAGCTATAAACTCCCTAGCCCTGGAGCAAGGAGGAAGGGCATAAGAAAGAGCTACAGAGACCAGGATGTATCAGAAAAGCGGCTGGGACCCCCTACATCAAACTTTGTCAACTCTGCAGTTCTGCAGGGGTGATCTTGCCGGCTGGACAGGGACCCAAGGTTAAGCCTGAGAGAATGTGCCGCTCTCTCCCTATCCTTTACAAGTAGTTTTCAGATTCAATATTGCTAAATCCTTTAATAATTTCCTGATGGCACACCATGAAATGTGAGGAAATAAATCCCTTGTCTCTTTAATTCAGAATGAAATATCCTCAGTTTATTGATTTTGAGTATGCAATTGATTCCGGCCAGACATTCATTAGCAATGGGCAAAATGACTTTAAATATTCAATAACTGTGCTATGCCCATCTTGTGTATTTACATATGTCTTCATAAGAATCACCAAGGGTAATTTCACATTCATCTGTTCAAACTCTGGCCAGTGTTGAATTGAGCAATAAATTACTCACAAGCACTTTTTATTTTAAAGCCGGATTAGAATTCCAAATTGTATGTGTTTGTCAAATACTAAATAATTCAGATGGCTTTTAACCAGTTCTCACTGCAAATGCGGAGGGTGGGGAATAGGACTTAAAAGGGGAGGTGTCATAGAGCCCAGCAGAAATGAGAGCAAGACGTGAATTAACCACTGCAAGTGGTTAGTAAGAAAGTAAATGGTGAATTAGATAGTTAATTACACCAATTTGGATGGAAACGTTCATCTGGGCTGATGGGTGGAGCAAGGCTGGGGGAGAATAAAAGCAGCTAACACTATTAAGTGCCATGTTCTTGCAACTGTGTTAAGCCTTTTACATGCATTATTTCACTGAATCTTTGCAGGAGCCCCAGGAAATAGGTACCGCTACAATCCTGATTGTATAAATAAGGAAATTGCTGTTGAGAGATTTCAGGTAATGCGTCTATTCACAGAGCTAGAGAGTGACAGGTTGTCTAACCTGTCAGATGATGGCTATCTAACTGGTCAGTGGCCATATGAATTAAGAGCTCAAACTTGCATTCTGCAGAGGGATCAAGATAAAGGCAAGAGGGAAGAAAATGCAAAATAGATGAGGCTCTTGGGATATGGATTGTTGAGATCAGGGGTACATGCACCGCAGCTCCATCTTCTCTGTGAGGTGTGCTCAATACCTACAGTCAGAGTCAACCTTTTTTTTTTTTTTTGAGGAAGATTATCCCTGAGCTAATATCTGCTGCCAATCTCCTCTTTTTGCTGAGGAAGACTGGCCCTGAGCTAATATCCAACCCATCTTCCTCTACTTTATATGTGAGACACCTACCACAGCATGGCATGCCAAGCGGTGTCATGTCTGCACCTGGGATCCAAACCGGTGAACCCCAGGCCGCCGAAGTAGAATGTGCGCACTTAACCACTGCGCCACCGGGCCGGCCCCCAGAGTCAACCTTTTATCCTCTGGGATCCCATAGACTTTACATATAACTCTATTATAATGTTTTCATGAGCTGATTTGTTCTTCATTATATACTGACATGTCAAAAATTGATTTTTAACTTTATTGAGGTATAACGAGGTATAATTGACTTAGAATAAACTTCTCATGTTTAAAATGTACAATTTGATAAGTTTGACATATGTATATGCCCATGCAACCATTACCACAGTCTAGATAGTGAACATAGTCATCATCTCCAAAAGTTTGCTGATGTCCCTTTATAATCCCTCCCTTTATCTCTTGTATAAGTCAAGGTTCTCCAGAGAAACAGAACTAATAGGATATATATTATAAGAAATTGGCTTTTGCAATTATGGAGACTGAGAAGTCCCAAGATATGTAGCTGGCAAGCCAAAGACCCAGGAGATTCGATGGTGTGGTTCTAGTCTGAGTCCAAAGTCCTGGCAACCAGGAAACCAATGGTGTAAGTTCTAGGCCAAAGGCTGACAGGCTCCAGCTCAACAAGAGTTGATTGTTCAGTTCCAGTCCAAAGGCGGGAAAAGATTGATGTCCCAGCTCAAGCAGTCGGGTAGGAGAAGTTCCCCATTACTCAGCCTTTTTGCTCTATTTAAATCTTCAATTGACTGGATGAGACTCACTCATATTATGGAGGTCGGTCTCCTTTACTCAGTCTATCAATTCAAATGTTAACATTATCCAGAAATACCCTCAAGACACACTCAGAATAAAGTTTAACCAAATGTCCAGGCACCCTGTGGCCCAGTCAACTTGACATAAAATTAACCATCACGCCTCTCCTTCTTGCTCCTGTTCCCAGGCAACTAGTGATCTACTTTCTGTCATCATACGTTGGTTCACATTTTTTAGAGTTTTATACAAATGAAATCACACAGTATGTACTGTATTCTTTTTTGTCTGACTTGTTTTCATTCAACATAATTATTTAGACCATGCTGTTGTACTTATCAATAGTTTATTCCTTCTTATCGTTGAATAGCATTTTATTATATACATGTACTACAGTTTATCTATTCATCTATTGATAGACATATGGACTATCTATAGGAGGAAGATGGTCCCTGAGCTAACATCCATGCCAATCTGCCTCTACTTTGTATATAGGATGCTGCCACAGCATGGCTTGATGAGCAGTATGCATGTCCATGCCCAGGAACCAAACCTTTGAACCCTGGGCCACCGAAGCAGAGTGTGTGAACTTAACCACTATGCCACCAGGCCAGCCCCGCTACAGTTTTTAACTATTACAAATAAAGCTGCTATGAACATTCATGTACAAGCCTTTGTGTGGGCATACACTTTTTTCTCTGGGTAAAGTCCTAAAAGTGGAATGGATGGATCATATTGTAGGAATATGTTTAACTTTTTCAAAAATGGCCACATTCTTTTCCAAAGTGGGTATATCATTTTACATTCCTAACAGCATGTTCATGTGTTCCAGAAGCTTGCCTATACTTAGTATGGCCAGTCTTTAATTGTATCCATTCTAGTAGGTGTGTAGTAGTATCTCGTTTTGGTTTCAAGTTGCATTTTCCTAATGACTAGTTGATATCGAGCATCTTTTCATGTGCTTATTTATCATCCACTTATCATTTTTGGTGAAAGTGTATATTTAAGTATTTTGGCCACATTTATTGGACTGTTTATTTTATTATTGAATTTTTCTTTTTAAGGAACATTTGCTCTGAGCTAACATCCACTGCCAATCCTCCTTTTTTTTGCTGAGGAAGATTGGCCCTGAGCTAATGTCTGTGCCCATCTTTCTCTACTTTATGTGCAGGATGCCCACCATAGTATAGTTTGATAAGCAGTGTGTAGGTCTGTGCCTGGGATCTGAACTGGCATACCCCGGGCCGCTGAAGCAGAGTGTGTGGACTTAACCATTACGCCACTGGACCAGCCCTTTATTACTGATTTTTGAGAGTCCTTTACATATCCTGGTGTAAGTATTTTATCAGATATATCACTTGAAAATATTTTCTCACAGCCTATGGTTTGTCTGCTCCTTCTCTTCACAGTATCTTTTCAAAAGGAGAAGTTTTTGATTTGATGAAGGTCAATTTATCAACTTGTTCTTTTATGGATTATGCTTTTGTTGTTGTTTCAAAGAAATATTTGTCTAACCCAAAATTGCAAAAGTTTTTATGTTTCTTTCCCTAAGATGTGTAGATTTAGATTCTGTGATACATTTTTGAGTTAATATTTGTTCATGGTGCAAGTTATGATTGAAGTTATTTTTCTTTTATTTTTTGCATAAGAAAATCTCATTGTTCCAGCACCTTTTGTTGAAAAGACTATTCTTTCTGCATTGAATTACCTCTGTCCCTTCATTGAAAGTCAGTTGTCTATGTATGTGGGAGTTTATTTCTGGATTCTCTACTCTGTTACATTGGCCTATTTTTCTACCTTCACACCAATACCACACTGTTTAGATTACTGTTGCTTTCTGATAAACAGTAGTGTTAGTCCTGAGACTTTGCTTTTCCTTTTCAAAGTATTTTGGCTAATCTAGGTTCTTTGCATTTCAATATGAATTTTTGAATGTTTGTAATTTTTACAAAAAAGCCTGCTGGAATTTTTATTAGTATTACAATAAATCAATTTGGGGAGAACTGGCATTTGACAATTGCATCTTCCAACCCATGAACCTAATGTATCTCTTCACGTATTTAGGATTTCTGTAATTTCTCTCAGCAGTCTTGTATTTTTCAGTGTATAGCTATGTCACATCTTTTGTTAGATTTATTCCTAAGAATTTCCTATTTTTGATGCTATTATAAGTGGTAGGTTTAAAAAATATCAGTTTCTAATCATTTACTATTACTATAGAAATGCAACTGATTTTTGTACATTGTCCTTTTATCTTGAAGCCTTACTACTCTCAATTATAAGTTCTAGGAGCATCTTTGTAGATTGTATTGGATTTTCTACATAGATTATCATGTTGTCTGTGAATAAAGACAGTTTTAATTCTTCCTTTCCAATTTATTTTTTTATTTTTTTTAATTTTTTTAAAAGATTTTATTTTTTTCCTTTTTCTCCCCAAAGCCCCCCGGTACATAGTTGTGTATTCTTCGTTGTGGGTTCCTCTAGCTGTGGCATGTGGGACGCTGCCTCAGCGTGGTCTGATGAGCAGTGCCATGTCCGCGCCCAGGATTTCGAACCGACGAAACACTGGGCCGCCTGCAGCGGAGCGCGCGAACTTAACCACTCGGCCACGGGGCCAGCCCCTCTTCCTTTCCAATTTTGATATCCTTCCTTCCTTCTTTCTTTCCATACCCCTCCTCCTTTCTTTCTTTCTATTAGAACCCCCAGTATAATGTGGAATGGAAATGGCAAGAGCACGTTTCTTCTAATTCTTCAGGTGGTTCTTCCCCTATCCATGACTAGTTTCTTCACACATGCACGTGCCAATCAGTATTCAGTGGACGACCCATGGGGGGTTCTTCTCTAGATATCCAGGATTCTCTCATCTTCTGTACTTTGCTTTGAGAACTCCAGCTTTGGTCTCCTCTGATTCTCAAGTTTGTCTCCTCACCTCAAGGATTCTGTTGGATTCTGATTGGTCCTTCCTTTCTTCACTGCTATTTATAAACTCTTTCAAGGCAGTAGGCTTGGGCAATTTTAGGGTTCACCTCATTTGTTTCCCATCTCTCAGAGATTATTGTCCTTTCGTGCCTAATGCACAGTGTTTTGTAATCTATTGTTTCATATATTTTGTCTTTTTTTTAATTGTTTCAAGCAAGAGGGTAAATCTGGTCCCTGACAGTTCTTAATCAACAAGTTATGGGTACGTTAGTCAGATAGTACTACAATATTTACAATGAAAAAATAACAATTGCTATCTTCCACATCCCCAAACTTTGTCCCCTAGAATCAATCACTCTAAATGTTTTGAGCTGTTTCTTCTGGACCTTAGCTTTGTATTTCTACTTGCATACTTATATTGCTTTTGGGATTTTTCAGTTTATATTTTGGCTTTCTATTCTCCATCCTGCCTATGCCATTCCCACACCCACATACTTCTCCTCCCTACCCCCACCTTCTAATTTAGGTATGTCATAATTTTGGTTAAATAGAAAATAAATTTTCTGTTAGTATAACCCCATAAATACTGTTTACAGGTAAGCCACAGAGTGTAACAAAATTAAAATTTCCTTTTAAAATAATATTTCTTTTTCTTGGAGTTTAAAATCAAATCTGCCTGCGATCACCTAGAAAGTTTTATAAGAATATGCTGTATATTCCTGGCCTCTAATTTGCTGGATCTGCTGAATTTGGATCTCTAGGCTGGAACCTTGGAGAAAGTATTTTTAAAACACTCGGTGGGTCACTGATTCAGCTGGTCTTCTGCAGTTTGGGAATAACCGCCTTCAGCTCGTCTCATCTAAGAAGAAGTGCATGGTTGTTGTAACTATGATAGCATTTTCATCCGTATTGAACTGTCAGATGGCGATGAACTTTTGCTGTCCCAGATTTCTCCCTGACGCTACACATCAGTCCCAATGTGCTATAATCTCATCTGTCAACCGGCACCAAGCCACTGGCCTGAGCTTTGCTGACAATGACTGGCTTATAATTGGACCTGAACTTGTGGACCTCAGGCGTGATATTCATATTGCTGGGTTCGCTGAACTGAAATGAGTTAACAGTCTCTTTTGAGAAGTCAATTACGTGGGATTGACTCAATTGCTTATGTGCACCTATATTTTAGCAGTATTAGTTTGCAAAATTTTCGGGTTTGGTTAGAGGTAGTCCTCTAACAGTGTGCTGTGCAAATTGTCAGTTAGCACCACCTGTCTCTCCATTAGCTTCTGTAGCCTAATTAGATTTCTACCATATCAGGAAATTTTCAAAGTGTGCAAATGGCGAGGCTTCACCCTGTTTAGCCACCCAGTGGGAACCAGAGTATAACAAAGTGAATTAACTCTCTGCCCTTGAAAAGCTAGAAACTGCTTTTAAGCAGTAAATATTGTTAGAAATGTTAGAAATGTCCTCCTGAGACATAAACTCCAGGTCCTTCCTGGAAGATGTTGCAACCTTTTCCAATAATCATCGCGAGTGCTCACGCCAGATGCATTATTAACAAAGCATATGCATATGCAGGCAACCTTCGAACAGTAAAGTTTGGCTTACTGACCGGGCAGACTCCAATATGTAAGCGACACAGTCTCTGAACAGCTGTGCCGCATAATTCACCTTCATCTTACGGTTTTGAAAGTTGATACCCTTGCCTCGTAATCTGTTGCAGACATGAAGTAATTCCGACAGTTTCAAAGCCCAAGTCTTCCATGTAGTCCCTTCCTTGAGGAGTATTCTGCACTTCATTAGCAAAAACTGGTCTAAAAATTGTGATTTGTGGAAATACTATAAAATCTCACATACTCCATCAACCACACTTTTCCTGGACATTTGGAAACTGAACTTGATAACATCAACCTCTGCTCCTGCGGGAGGCTGTTTTGCCTTTCACAGAGCATATTAGGTGCTTTAGGAAATGATAAAATCCTGAGTTCTCCAGAACAAAGCAAACTGGCCATTAATTTATTAATCCATGCATGCATTCATTTACTCATTCATTCATTCAAGAAATATTTATTGAGTCCCTTCCACATGTCAGGCACTGGGGTACTGAGAATTACTATGAAAAAAAGAGCACAGTAACAGGAAAGAGGGTAACAGGAGGCTTGGGCAAGGTGTGTGTTATTTTAAATAGAGAAGGACCTTTGGTGAGACATCATTCTAGCAGAGACCTGAATGAAGTGAGGAAGTAAGTCATAGGAATATGTAGGAAATATGTTTCAGATAGAGGAAAGAGCAGGGGCAAATGTCCTGAGGTGGAGCCTGTTGGAATATTTGAGAAATAGCAAAGAGGACAGAAGAATGAAAAGAGTAAGAGAGGGGATCAGAGGGTGGAAGGGGGCCAGGCCATGCTGGAGTATGAAATGTAATTTGAACATGATTTTAAATGTGAAAAGAAGCTGTTGGCAGGTCATAGGCAGGAGAGTGTCATGGTCTGACTTAGGTTTTTCAGAGTCCCTGTGACTGCTGAGTGGAATATTAATTGGTGGGGACAGGGGCGGGGAACCTCAGGGGAGGAGTAGAGGCAGGGATCTGTAGGTCCCGGCACCCTTATGCCAGGGTTGGAAATATACCAATAAAGCAAAAATAGTAGATCTTCAAAGACAGGTTATATATTATTGACTTATTGCTATAGCCGTGATATCCTGGGGAAACCCTGCATTGCTGTAATTCAGTGTGCAAGTAAGCACTGAAATAAAATGTACCATGTGTTAAAAACTAGGTCCCCCTGCCCTCCTCTGAGAAAGAGGGAGGCAGTAAAATAAATAAATCCTCCTCTTTTACTGCACACTGGGCATAAATGGTTACTTACCCAGAGTGTGTAGGAAGGTGTTTGTTTGTAAGCCAGAGTTGTTAAGTGTCAATTGTGTTGGTTCTCCAAGAGTTGGTTTAGTAAGAGATCTTCAAGGAAAAAATTTGGAAGAAAGGAAATAATCCTGAGTTTTTTGTTGAAAACACAAAAATCATTAAGCAGATAAATTTTTTCTAATATCAAATTGTGTGAAAATACAAACTCTTTTATAATGCAGATTCCTAAATTCAATCTCCGGAGGTCTGAAATCATAAATTTGAGTTGAAGTCCAAGAATCTATATTTTTAACCCGATTTACAGAAGTGAATAGTCTGCACATATTTTCAGCAATTGTCTATGAATAGTTTTTCTCAAAACTAAACTTTTGCTGAAAGTGTGATATCATATGTTTAATTAAGATCATGAACTTCAGAAGGTTATATTTGTGGCATCAAATGGGATCTACTCAGACTCTGCACTTTTCAGGAAATTGCTTTTTTCTCCTCCTTCAATCATTGGTTATTGAGGGATACCCGTTTCCCACAGTGTGACCTTATTTCTGCTCTTTCCTCTCATCTCTATCTATAGTTGATTGGTCCGGAAGTGCTGTCCTGACCTAAGTCAGGCTAATCAGAGCTGTGCCTCAGGACTAGAGATTTAAGCGTCCTGGTTGAAGCCATAAGATGGAAAATGTGAGAATGCTTTACACTACATTGGAGAGAGCTGATCACCCATAGATGAGAATTAAGCCCACATAGAAAGGAAGGGAGAGACAATGTGAAAGTACTCCCAACTGTATTTGTGTTCTGGTTCCAATTATTCCTAAAATCCAGTTACATTCCTCCACTGTACCTCAGTACTTGCATTAGTTAGCACATACTGTGTAACAAATTGTTCCAGTGCTTAATAATTTAAAACAGGAATATTTATTTCTTATCTCTGATGAGATATATAGGGCAGGAATTCAGACATGGCAGTGGGAATGGGTTGTCTCTGCTCCATGACATTTGGTGTCTAAGCTGGAAGTCTCAAAGATTGGGGTCTGGAATTGTCTAAATCTCATTTACTCACATGTCTGGTGGTTGATGTTAGCTGCTGGGTGAGCTCTTAGCTAGGACAATTGGTTGGAACACCTCACATGACCTCTCTATGTGACTTGAGCTTTCTCATAACACGGTAGTGTAGGGTGACAAGCCATCATGGTTTGCCTGGGACTGATGGGTTTCCCAGGCCACGGGACATTCAATGCTAAAACTAAGGAATGCCCTGCTAAACCAGGATGAGTTATTCACCCTACATGATGGCTGGGTTCCAATGGCAGTTCCTGAGTGATAAACGGTATGTAGCTGAGGTTAAGAAATGTTAAGTGACTTTGTCCAAGATCACAAAAATAGTAAGTGTTAATTTTCCATTAGACCACAGCCCTGTGGCCAAAGCTTCTGAGTAGCTCTTGGATAACACGTATTCACACACATACACACACACACACACACACACACACACACACACAGTGGCCGTTTTTACAAGTGGGCATCTGGCTATCACGTCTCATGAGGATCTTCATTTTAATTATACAAAGAGCATCAAATTCCAATTAATTCTCAGAAATTATCCAGGGACGTGCGGCTCTAGCCAGCTACTTTCAGACTCAAGACATGAGAAGACTGTAGTAGATGACTCTTCGGGTGCTGGTAGAAATGACAAAGCATTCCACTTTGGAGTTCTAAATGAATGAGTTAAACACACCAAGGCCCTTTGTATAGCATCAGAGGCTGCAGAGATGCTATTATTGTGTCAATAGGATTAGAAAGAAAATTGGTTTTGGTTGAACCAGAACCAAAAATGAAGTCTATTTTCTCACAGTCGAGTGGAGATGGTTGGTCCTGCCTTTCCTCTGTTGCAGAGTGGCTGTGAGAATCAAATGAACTCGTAGTTTGGAAGACAGCACGCAAGTTAGGAGGGTGTTGGCTCTGAAGTCAGAAGGATGTGAGATTGGCTTTGCTATTTACTGGCTACATGATGGCAATTTACCTAAACTTTCTCAGTCAAAGATTATTCCTATTTCCAAATAGGGACAATACAATATTGCTTATTTCACAGGTTTCTTGTGAGGATCAAAGGTTAATGGATATAAAATACTTAGTTGGCATTCAATCCACAGAAGAACACAAATGAAGTAGTATTTGGAGGACATTCTGCAGAAAGAAGAAGAGGGAATGTTTGTTTCAAGTATCAGTGCTTTCCCAGCCTGCCTCCGGGGGTACACAGGGCACCATGTAACCTCAGGGAACCCGTGGGAGATGGGTGGGATGAGCTGAGGAGAACATTATAACAAGGTGGGAGCTTTGCTTTCTGCTTGTTTCATTTACCAATCTCTTGTAAATACTCAGTGAGTTCCATGGAGGAATTGGTGGTGTCTTATACATCATCTGATCCCCTGGGGTGTCTCACACGGAGCTTGGCCCTAAGCAGGTCCTTAATAAGTACTTGTTTGAATAATTACTAAGGCAGTTATGAATCTTTGGCTTACATACGATGCTCTTGAGGGACATTCAAGATTTTGGTCGTCTAGTTCTAGTCCTCCCTCTGCCGTCTCTTTCGCAGTGTACATTGGGAAAATCACGGCCTCTTTAGCTGTTGGGTATTGAAAGCAGAGAACTTGGCCAAATATTTTTGTGATCTCCCCTACACCTCTGAAATTAATAATGCCCCAGACAGGAAAAACATTGCGCGGATTAGAGACGGGCCCATATTTCTCCTCTCTTCTGCATTTCCCCACCAGCTTTGGTGTCAGAATCCTAGCAAGAGAAATGTGTGTCATCTTTACTTCAACTTAATTTCACAGCTGAGCCAGTGGGCCTTGAATACCCAGTTATAGCCAATGTGACTTTGCCTATGGGGCAAGAAAGCTCTGCTCAGTGCAACAGAGTACACGGTCCACTTGCTTGTAGGATATTGTGTCTGTCAGTCAGGCCTTTGACAGGAGCTGGAGAGCAGTCAATTCAAGGTTAAAGTCTCTGGCAAGGATGGTATCCTGGGATTCCATTTGGCTGCCTTGAAGAAAATTCTCATGCTTTGGCTATTTTCATTTTATTTTGAGTAGCTCTGGGAAGACAAAACATATTGTCTGCATAAAGAAGGACATTTTTTCTTGTTTGCCAAGGCAAAACAGCATGCATCTAGTTAATCCAAGAAATGCATGAAGCTATTTAGATATTTGGAGGTGAGGAAAATAATATCCTATGACAATCAAGTTAACAATATTCGTACACAATAGATAGGATTACCCATCTGAAGGAGAAATCCTCTATAAAGGTGTAGAGTCTAGAGTTATAATTTAATAAGTAGAAGCCTAGAACATAACATTTTATCTTACTTAGAGAAAGACCTTGAAAAGATACACATATGCATACACACACATAGTTGGTCAATGGATCCATTCTCAGTGAGCTAACAAAATCTGGCTTCACCAACTCTATCAATAAATGGTATCTTATGAGATCTTTGGCAACAGGCAACTGGCTTTGTCTTCCTAATCATCTGTATCACATGCCATAACAGTTGAAATTTCAATAAAACTAAAAAAAAAACCCACCAGACTAAATCATGGCTCTGATTCACAGCAATCAAGATTGGAATATGATAAATTAGGAGATTCCGAATGCTCACTTTGATTCTTTTGAGTTAATTGAATCAAATGCTGATGATAGATTGTTAATGACCCCAAATCCTATTAATTTTTAGACATTTTCTCAGCAAGGGGAAAAAGAATATAACAATACTTGCATGTTGCTGATGTAGGATACTTTAAGGAGAGAATAGGAACTGCAATTTATTAAGAAAATAACAGCGTCTATTTTTGATGGAGTATCTGGCAGACTAAGGAGGTTATAGATACCTTCATCCATATAGGAGAAGCTGTACTTGAGAATCAATTCGAATATATAGTTTCCCAAAGAATGAAGCCCATCTTCCAGAACAAAAGTAGAAAAATACTTCGTCCTGGAATCTTTCACGTCTCATGTAGTAGAAAGTTTAATACTCTCTGGAAGAACAGTGGAAACGAAAAAATTCAGATGAATCATCCTGAGTCATGAGCAATAACTGTTACACATCAATGGAAATCTATATTCTACATCTTTTAAAAGAAATATGTGGGGCCGGCTCCCTGGCCGAGTAGTTAAGTTCGCGCACTCCGCTGCAGCGGCCCAGGGTTCGGATCCTGGGCGCGGACATGGCACCGCTCATCAGGCCAAGTTGAGGCGGCGTCCCACATCCCACAACTAGAAGGACCTGCAACTAGGATATGCAACTGTGTGCAGGCGGGGGTTGGGGAGATAAAGCAGAAAAAAAAGAGAAATATGCTTACATTTATTGAAAATAGTACTATCAAACTTGAAGCTGTCCACTAAGATCTGTCATACTCTGAATTTTTCTCAAGGAATACAAAACTTAAGAAATAATACTAATTTCATAAATTTCAGTGTGGTTTCTTCTACACCTTGCTTGGGATACACACACACACAAACGTGTAGTGATTTTTCCATTTGGAGCCGATCTATCGATTTATTCTCTCTTACATGAATATATATTCATGGCACAAACAAGCCTGCCTTGTAGAGCTTATAGCAAATTTTTGAAGACAAGATTTGTTTAATTTTTAGATCAAACACAACTGATGGACTAAGCAAATATCACACGAATCTCAAGGACAAAAGATTACAGACATATTGAGTAATTACTTCTTCTATTACTTGCTTAAGCAGCAAATTGGAGGTTTGTGTATTCCCAGGTAAATTGGGATCTAGTCTAACAGTCAATATCGATATTGATAATCAACCTTCACTTGACTGTTTATTCGGAAAACTGCCAATACTGTCTCGTTTGGTTTTGCTCTCCTGGCGTGGAAACTGCCCATAATCACTTAACACATGCCATTGTCATCTCCCACAAGGGTCTATCCTAGGGATAGTAAATTCCTGTCGCATGACATTTCTGTGCTCATGGCATCTGTCACTATTCCGTCAGAGCTTTCTTTCCTATTGAACCTAGATGTGACCTCAGAATCTTCTTCAACACAACGCTCGAATCTGCTACTGTCGATTGATTGGTGTTTGGAAATAAGTTGAAACTTATTTGCCCTCTCTGGCAAAGCACAAAATATTCTTGCATTTTTATTTAAGCTAAGATTCCTTGAATATTTAATTATTTATGATATAATTGAGAGAGATGGCAGCCTACAAATTATCCACTTATTCTGTGTGAGAGGAAGTAATATCTTGCTTGCAAATCGCTCCTCATGGGATGTGTTATGATCAATGCCTAGACACTTCCCATGTTTCAATTTTATGAATGACCTCCTTGCAGAATGCCAATGTAGCGCTGTGTGTGTTATGGGACGTCAAATCAATTAAAACAAGTCAAAAAGATTTGTGAACAGACACTAATTTGTTGACATCTTAGTGACTTTTGAAAAATTGACTTAAATTTAACAGCAAAGTCACTAACGCAAAAGGCCTTTTTTTTTTCTGTTGAGAGGAAAAAATCTGAGTATTGCATCAGAAACAAACTCCAGGAGGTCCAGAATTCTGGAGAGCTTTCCCAGAGGTCTTTTGAAAAATGAGATGTGTGGCTGGGTATACATATTTAATTATGTCTGCATCATTTTTCTTCCAAACTTTAAAATACTTGGAAAACCACTGGGTTAGGTTAAAGGTCAAACTTAGGTAGAATCTGGGGTTTAATTCCTGCTCAGTTTCTAGACTAGAGAAATCACCTCCAGGATAATATGGTGAGGTTCATTCTACACCCAGGTGATTTGTGTCTATTTATTGTCCCTCATTGGAGCAAGTGAATTAATAAAATCATTACTAGTGGGGCTGGCCTGGTGGTACAGCAGTTTAGTTCGCACGTTCCCTTCGGAGGCCTGGGGTTCGTGGGCTCAGACCCCGGTTGGGGACATGGCACCACTTGGCACACCATGCTGTGGTAGGCGTCCCACATATAAAGTGGAGGAAGATGGGCACGGATGTTAGCTTAGGGCCAGTCTTCCTCAGCAAAAAGAGGAGGATTGGCAGCAGATGTTACCTCAGGGCTAATCTTCCTCAAGAAAAAACAATCATTACTAGACAAAGTAGTACGTAGACATCAGTAATGGAGAATAGGCACAGGCATCTTCCAGGAAGTGGAGACCATATCACTAAATGCCATAATTGGAGCTGATTTTATTAAAATAGAAAGAGAAAGTGCTGATCATCTTCAATTTTTTGCTCACTTTCAATATTTGATAATTAAAAAATGTAGGGCTTTGTTCTGAATGATGACTACCTCAGTGCAATTATTCTGGTTCCAATGGCTAAACAGATTTTGCTCTAGAAACACAGACAGTAGAGAACGAAAACAACCAATCTGTAAGCCACAGATTAATGCAGTCAATATTTATAATATAATTTAGATCTGGACCCCAAATCTAGGATCACTACAATCTTACTGAGTTTTTACTTAACTCTAGACAAAACTTTGTTGTTGGTACAATGTAGTATGAAATTTCCCTTCCTTTCAGGAGAATTTTAACTTGCCAGGGTGATGTCTGTTCTGTAGATTAATCATCCCAATTTTTTATGTCTCTGAGAAAAGTCACATTAAGTAAATGCCAAAGACTTTAAAGAGCACCATTTAATTCAATAACTGGTCTCAAAGTATATTTCAGAGTTTATATTGCCTTCTAAAAACCTTTCTGGAGCCCGTAAAGAAAAAAAAATCCCAAGAAGCCATGTTTAATTTTTTTAGTCTTTTTGGACAACTTTTAAACACTATCCCTTAACTCTCTGACTTGGAGACTCTTCATCTTTCTTATGCCCCCAAATCTAAATCCCTCCCCATTAGTCCATGCGAAATGCTCTACGTGTTAACTGTTTGTTGTACACTGCTGACTTGTCTCTGTGTCAACACTGGCTTCCCATCTTTCTATCTCTACCTCTACTTCCATCCCTGGCTTCAACTCCAGCAGCAGCAGCGGCTGCCTTTGTGTGGATGATGTGTACAGAACACTCTCCAAGAGATGGTTGTGAGGGGAATAATACATCAAGAATAAAGCCAGATTTCTTGACTTCAAGAAATGACTACCTCCTTGATGGGACAAAATATAAAGGAGTCTCCTTACTACCTGCAAAACCACATATATATGTATACAGTAAAAACTGAAAACCTAAATGAGTCTATATAGATAAGCATGAAGGTGAACAGCAATCTCTGTTTTCAGATGCCAGAACAAAATTCGATGGTATTACACATGCGTACACACACACCTGTACCTGATGGTGTCTCTCTCTTTACAAAAATTACAAGGAATAAACCGCCAGCTGTCTCAGTGAGAGCTTTCACTATACTCATTTCATTAATTTTACATGATGTACAACAGTAAGTTTATCTGGGCACTGTTAAGTATTTTTGCAATTAAAACTCCATCACACTTGTCAGAATAAATGAACAGAGCTCATTCTCCCTTATGTAAGATACTTTGTTTTTAATTTTGTATTTTGTTTTTGCATTTTCGTTAAACATAACTTTGCAACCTAGCGTGAAGACAACCTAGCTTAGCTTGTGGCCCTGAATTCACACTCAATAAAAGTTTGTTGAATGAAAATACACTTGATAAACAAAATAAAACAAAAATCAATATCCGGGTGCTTTACCAATGGTCCTGGATGAGATGGGTACTGTATTCTACATTCTCTACTTCCTAGTGGAGGTCTCCTGATCTTAAGTAGAAGTTGGAGGTAGAAGCTGGGAGAGGTAGGCACCAAGCTAATAAAGGTCTCATAAGTGGGAAGGGATGACTAGAAAAAATAACGCAAAACAATGAGGTTTCCAGCTGCCTAGGGGACTGACATGTTAGAAAATTGTCAGGCAAAAGAGGCCTGAGTGTCGCTGTAAACTTACTCTTGGCTCAGCTCACCTCAATCACTAACCATGCAAGTGCGGGAATAAAAATGCCAGTGTTAAACTATAGTGACCCCCGGCATGTATTGCATCTCTTCCTTTAATTAGATTTGTATTTCACAGGACGTTCTCTGAAAAACTATTTGTGTTTGAAATCTAATTGTCACAAAACCATTACTGCTTCTTTCTCTTTGCCTTTTTGGTGAACGCTGGGTTGAAAAAGCAGTATCAAATGGCATTTGAAAAAAGTTACTGTTGGCAGGAAAAAAAGTACAGGCCTGAGTTTTAGTCCCTTTGCTGCCATTAACTAGCTGGAAATCTTGGGTGAGTCTCTTCTCTTTAGCCTACTGTTTTTCATATCCTCTCTCACTTTATCAAGAATTTTTCCACTTTGGTTATCTCTTCTCTTGAAGATAATCAATCTTTATATCTCCATGGTGTCAATTCCACGTATTCTGGCATTTCTCATCTTAATTAAAAAAAATAAAAAGAAACGTTTCTATGTTCTCATGTCCCTCTCGCTAACATTCCTTCAATCCAAACATCCAGACAAGGTTATCTATACAATTGATGTCCCTTTCTCTTTTCTAATCTAGCTTCTGTCTTCATCATTCTACCAAAACTACTTTCATAAACATTACAGCAACCTTTATGTTGCCAAATGTAAAGGATACTTTTCTAAACTCGTAAATCACTTTACCTTGGAACATTTTCCTATCTTGGCTACCCAAACTTCACATTCTTCTGGTTTCCCCGTACCCATAGGCTACACCTTGTCAATTTCCTTTATTGGCCCCTCTCTTCACCTGAACTCTCCCTAAATAATCCTATCCTATTTCCGTGGCCATGTGAACATTGTGGGCACCGGTTCCTGCTCTCCCAAGAGACTCTTTCATAATTTTCTGCAATGTCAACAGAATCTTTTTATGAAGAAGCCAAACTGCAAGTCATAACACAACTTCCAGCCCATCAGCAATCAAGTGCATTGAGCTTTTAACTGTGCCTCAAGGTAGCAAAGTTGGGTAGTGAAGTTTGCAGGCTCTGGATCCAGATTGCCCAGATTCACATCACATCTCTGCTGCTTATGTAATCTTTAGTTTCTTCACTTGAATGCAGAGGCTACAACAATAACAGTACCTATATAATAGCACTGTTGTGAGGGTGAGTTTACAAGTATGAAGTGCTTAGATAAGTGTCTAGCCTGTAGTAAAGACTATTTGTAAGGGACTGTGAAGGGTCTGGGACTGAGCTTACTTACCAGCTGACAAATTAGTCTGTTACAGTTTCATGGATACTGTCAGGAGACATAAGACTCCTGGGTCAGAGGCAAAGAACTTTAATATTCATGGCAGAGCAAAGACCATGAGTATCGTGTTTGGATCACCTCCTTTTTCCCCCACCCAAGTCCAAGGGGTGATGCGGAGGGGCCCAGGTAGATGTTACCCAGCTCTTACATCACAGCTGAAGAACCAGAAGCTTAGGGAATATGCCTCTTTTATAGTGGCTTTGAGCATACCCTCTCTTTGCCTCCAAGGGAGACATTATCTTTACTACACCAGGAAGTAAGAAAATCTGCCTTTTGCCCAGGAGGGAGACGCTAGCTCTATCTTCTGAGGGTGTTGCTATACAAACATCCTTGAAAAGATAGTCCGGAACAAAAGGGCCTTACTCCCAAGATGTGCAGAAACATGAGAGACTCGTGGGGGGAACTCTCTCCCAACACTATTATTGTCAGAAAATATTGTGCCATCTCCTCTGTTGGCTATTCCCTATTCCCCCAAGAGAATTCATTGATTCCTTTTCTGTGTCCCACAAAACTATATATATTGTAAATATATTGTATTTAATATGTGTAAAGGTGGTTATCATCTGTTTCTCCTGCAATATTGTGAAATCCTTGAGAGCAGGGATCATAGCTTATTCATCTTTTATGTTCTTACACAAACTCCTTACATTCCATCACCAAGAAAAGTGTCTAAAATAGTTGGTGCTTAACATGTGTTGAATTATTTGTAATGAAAAACTTATTGAGTGTCATGGTGGGAATACTTTTTCCCTTGAGTCTGTGATGAAGAACATTGTTATCATTTAAAAGAAACATGTGGAATTCAGGACAGTAGAGAGACATATTTCTCATTAAGCAAATGAACAATTGATTTTTTTAATATAAAAAATAGAATTAGAGAGGCTATTAGCACAGTCCTACTTTTCAAAGAGAAGTGTTTTTTAGACTCAAGAATGTAATGGTAAATGCTACATTTAACCCCCACAGCATTAGACATTCTGTATAGAGTTATAGTATTTTCTAGCTTCAAATTTATTCTGCTTTAAATGGGTATATGGCACAATGGCTATTCTGATTTAAATGGATATATTCTGTTTTCTTCATTCTTCTTTAGAACTGTCAGACAATTCTTCAAGACTCTGAGAAACTGTCCCCAGGGGGGTGAAGAGACATCTATATATAGATGCATACTGGTCCATGGTGGTAATTTGCTTTGGTAACCATGGGGATGACAGGTGCTAAAGAAATTCGAGCTGCTATTATGACACGAAGCTGAACTATATGATTTAACATTAAGCGTTTGGCATCAAGAGAATTTGATCTGATCTGAAGTGTGGATAAGTTTGGTAAAAGAGTGTTGTATGCTTATTCTGAGTTTAAGGTGGTGTCAAATGTGCCTTAGGATAAGAAGAATTTAAGGAGTTCTGTCCTGATGAAAATAATTGAATATTTCATGGTTTCTGTTACAGTACTAGTTAGGAGCATGGTCGGATTTATTGATGAGGGTGGAGGAGAATTATCTTCAACAATGAGGCTCCGGATGGGAATAGAAAAGACAAGACCAGAGATGGTATATTTACAGCAACTAAAGGGCAGAGCCTGGGGGAAGAATCGTTCAGGGTTTAAATTCTACCTTGGCCATTTCCCAGCTATATAATCTTGGGGAAGTTCCTAAAATTGTCGAAACCCCAGTTTCATTGTAAGATATCTACATTTCAGACTTCCATGCAGATTGAAAGAGATAATGCATGTGTACTGCTTAGCCCAGTCCTGATACAGCAAGTATGCAATAGTTTGCAACTTGCAAATGTATTTATTCAAAAAAGAATTGGCCCAAAGAAAAAAGTGTCTATTCGTCTCATGGTTTACTTTTAGCTGCTAAAGGTGCTTTTCTGTAATTCGTGGCTGAGACTCCTTCATCCTATTTCTCCCAGGATTCTCTAGAATTCTAATTTTTGTTGTTGTTGTTGTTGTTGAGGAAGATTCACCCTGAGCTAACATTTGTGTCAATCTTCCTCTATTTTGTATGTGGGTTGCCACCACAGCATGGCCACCAATGAGTGGTGTAGGCCAGAACCCTGACTGCTGAAGCAGAGTGTGCCCAACTTAACCACTAGGCCACAGGACCTGGCCCTAGAATTCTAATTTTTAATGCTCATGGTTTTTCTCTGATAGGCAGGCCATCCTTCCTATATTTAAATTAGATAATGTATGAAATACATTTAGGAAAATGCATAGCCTGAGGTAAGCTTACCGTATTGGCAGAAATATTATTAATTATTGTTACCATCCATTTTACAGTGTTTTGCTTCCTTTTTGGAGCAGCCTTATGCACCTGATTCTTCCCAACCACTCCTCTGCAAATGACAGGACTCGTACAGCTTCTCTAATTCTCTCACAGCTTCGCGCAGACTGCTCCTCAGAATCCCAGTCAGACCCTGCGGAGGTGCCGGAGTCTTCAACATTCACGTGAGTCACCTCTCCTGCTGCCTGCTCCTCTCTCTCATCACAAACCAGTGTTCTAGTTTCCCTTTGCTGTCCCACTTTGGCATAACAATTGGCTGTCTTTGTGTGAATGTCTTTTATAGCTCTTTGTCTTGAACCTTAGTGAATTCCTGCCCTGGCACCTAGTTCCCAGATTTCCCCTATGACTTTTCTATCTGTTCCCAGGAATTGTAGCTTTGCCAGCAGTGCAGTGAATCAAATCAACTCCCAAACCGTGAAGTAAAGGGTACGGTTTCAGACATCCATATACTGGTTTCAGTGTCTTCTTTCTGGCACAAGAACTCAAATGCTCCCTGAGAGAAAAACATCCAACACAGAATTATAATTATTGTCACAAGCCGGGTATCAGTAAGTATATATACATAAAAACCGGCTACTCTTTAGATCCTTATTTTGTTTCTTCAGTGAGAGCTATTCTTGGAAAGTTTACTTAAGGCTCACATGCATACAAGTGACTGTTAAAATCCGACATGGCAGTTGAAGAGAACAGTAAGTGAACTCATCTGTTCTGACAACCTCATCACATTCACCTCGATAAGATCAGAAATGTGGGATGTACAAAAGGTGGGATATATGACACCAGAAAATATTAAGGAGAAGACATGATGGAAAAATCTTAGTAGTTGGGAGGGTTGAGGTCAAGGGAGGTGATGGAAAGGCTAGATATGAGGAGGAAGGGAGAGAGAGAGAGGTAGAGAGAGAGAGAGAGAGAGAGAGTGAGAGCGCACACACATATCCTGCTGAAAGGGAAGGAGAAAAACATCGACAGGAGCTGAAGTCTTTAAATGTTTCATTAAAGATTCACCATCCAAAAGTATTTTGTGTATGCGTATTTTTTTGGCCCATGGGTTTCAAATATAAAAAGTAAAGTAGATTTAACATTCTAATTTAATGAGAGAGGAGAGGTACGCCATAAAGGAAAGGTTACCAGTGGCTGTAGGAGTTAGTGAGTTTAATTTGCGCTTCATGATTATGCATGTTGTTATTTCTAGTCTTTTCAGAAAACATATGCAATGAAATCCCATACAGTGCTTTTGCAGACTGTGGCTTTTTTCCCTGTCTGCTTCTCTCCCTCCTCCTTACTTTTTAATTGTATTTACACAAAGTAGGCTCTAATTTCCGCCTAGAGCGACACAATTCTCTGCCTCAGCTATATTTTGCAAAATATAAGCTTGAGAGGGGGTGGAGGGATGTGAAGCTAACCTTGAAAGCCTGTCAACATATTCCTTCCTTAACTCACTGGCCGCCTGCCTAATGGGAAAACGAACAGGGAAGAGGAATTGAGTGACATATTTACTCAGGAGATGCTATAATTTTCCTTTCCAGAGGAGTGTGAAATTTTGGATGAGAGGCCAAAGTGCCACCTTAAGAAGGCAAAATTGCAAGTTTCACACATTTCTCCATATCAACTGTTTGTTCTAAATAATCAAATTTTTGCAAATCAAGGAATGATGTAAAGGAAATTTACGTCTCATAAGAGCATTCATAATGGCGTGCCATGCCCTGGGATGGTTTTTATTCCCTCACACACTCATTTAATCCTCACAATAATGTTGCAAGGTTTACAGATGAGAAAAATTGAGACTCAGAGAGGCTAGGTAACTTATTCAAATCTCGTAAGGAATTTCCAATCCAATTTGGCCTCAGTCCCTCTACCTTCTCCTTCCAAACTTTCTTGGTTCAAAAAGGACCTCAAAATATAGGGAGGATATCAGAAACGGCAGGGTCTATAGATCACTGTTGCTTTCTTACCCCATAAATTTAATCAGAATGAAAGAGAAAAAGGAAAGGTGTCTGCTCAAAACATTTGCAATTTATCATTTTGAGGAAATCTTCAAGTACGATGTCCGAGTTTGAAAAAATAATATTTGTTTTTCTTGCACTACTTACACATTAGGATTTATCCAGAATAGAAATTTTGGAAAATGTAGAAAACTATGAAGAAGAGAATAAAAATCATTAGTAAACCCACTGCATTAGTTATAGTTTATGCTAGTTGCTATAATAAAGTCATCCTAAAATTGAGTCAATTACGGATTATTATAACTAATTTCCCTCTCGTATGAGAATTCTGAGGAGAACATTGCATGTAGGGTAGTAGTTTTGTCATCTTCAATGTGGCTTCTAAGTTTACTCTAGCTATCATCACTCCAGCCATCAAGAAGAGAGGAAAGAATCTTTGTGCAAGAATTTATGGACAAACATTACTTCTACTCATATTCTATTTTCAAGATTTAAGTCACATGGCCCCTCCTAGACACAGGCGAGTGTAGACCTGGATAATCTATTTTTCCTCTAGTGCTAAGGAGGAAGGGTAGAATGGATTTCAGAGGAAAGCTGTCTCCACCCAAAATAACTATTACGATGTTTTATTTTATATCTCTACAGAATCTTAATATCAATACCTATACCTACATGATTTAAAAACAAAACTAGGATCATATTATACCTACTGTTTTGTAAGATGCTTTTTTCATTAACCAACAGTGTTGGATATATTGTCTTATGTCATTAATATTCTGCTATAATATCACTGTCATATAGCACAGATATTCCATCATCTGGATGTGTCATACTTTATTCATCCAATTGCCTGTAGTTGTTTCCAGTATTTCACTAGTGTAAAAGCGAGATGGATGACTTTATGCAAAAATTTTTCTATGCTTTCAAGAAATTGCTAGTGTATATTATAGAAAGATTGTCTTAACTCACTGTCCTATCAGCAATGTATGAGAGTAAAGACATCTGGGACTTAATGACACAAGAATCACCTTCCCTTCACCTTCTTAGCCTAATTGTCTGCATCGCTCTTGAAATGCACCAGACTAGGGCTCTGTCTGTGGATATTTCATTGTCATTCAAAAATATTTACTTCCTCCTCTGCCTCTTCTGTGGGAAGAGTACACTTTGCCTCCCTTTGAGTTTGGGCTTGGCCGTGTGATCTGCTTTAGCCAATAAGATGTCAGCAAATTTCAGACACATTTCATACTTGAAATGTTCTTGCCTGGTCATGTGGGCCCTTTTGTTCCTCTGCCATTGCCATGAAGAAAGCTTCCCTTGGGTAGCCTTTAGTGCAAGGAGGGTGAGACAGCAGAGCTTAGAGCCGCCCAGCTAAGCCAAGCCTACACACACGTGAGGGAAACCAACACCTTAATGTCGTATGCTGCTGAAATTTAGTGGCAGTTTATTATGCAACAATAGCTGACTGATATGGTGCCAACGGACAACACCTGTGACAAAGGGAAACCTACCAGTTGTGGAACATACAGTGTGTCTGGGGCAGGCCTGCTCCGTCCCTGACTCTTTGCACCATTCTTCTTATCTCTCTGGGTAAGTGATTGTCCCTCAATTTCTAGATGCCAGCAGGTGACTGAGCTAAAGTTATCATCCTAGTTGTGCCATTTCAGTCTTAGATGTTTTTCCATTTTTACTTTCTCTTTGTTCTAAACCTCAGTCCCAGTCCAGTATGAGAGGCTAATAGAGTGTGGAACAGCATTTGGCTTTCAAAATGTCAAGCAATAATGAGAGGAGAAAAACAATTATCAGCAGAACCATTCACAGACACCCATGGGGTGCTTCCTTTTGTCCTACATCTTCTAAATGCAGTGCAGTGAGATCATCGGCAAGGCCTAAAACCTAGGAAATATGACTCCAATGGAAAAGCTATGGCATTGTGTCTCAAATGCTTGATAAAAACACAGCTTTACTAAAAGACAAAACAAAACAACAAGAACCACACATACCTTAATAAACGCTTATGCATAAATTCCAAACATTTTATTCTAGAGACTGCTCAAGATGCTGACCCTAATTTATAGACAAATTTTTGGTATTTTCAACATCAAATTAACTAGTAGAAGATCTGCAAGAGTGTTTCATGCATAATGCCCTCAAGGCTGCAGCTATTTCACTCATTCATTCAACATGTATTGAGAGCTATGTGCCAGGAATCCTGTTAAAGACTAGGGAGCCAAAGATGAATACACACATTCCCTGAGCTCAGCAAGTTCCCAACCTGGGAGAGGAAGAGGGACATGAAACATAACTCAAATTTAGAAGGGCCATAACAGAACTATGGACAAGGTACTATGAAGAGAGAGGAATGAGACACAGCCAGGCCTTGACCTGCTTCTGCTCTATCGAAGCACACCACATTCTACATACCTTGTCAGTAGCATCATTGGTTTTTCCTGGCATCTTTCTACTGGATCATATTTTATCGTCTCAATTTTCCCACTCCCTCATAACCCACCTCAACTTTAATAAATTATTTCTATCTTCTGTGGCCCTGCTGGTAGAAACTCCCCACTGGTCTCCTTACTGTACTTTTTTTATTTTTGGTGAGGAAGATGAGCCCTGAGCTAACACCTGCTGCCAATCTTCCTCTTTTTGATTGAGGAATATTATCCCTGAGCTAACATCTGTGCCCATCTTCCTCTATTTTGTATGTGGGACACCACCATAGCGTGGCTTGATGAGTGATGCATAGGTTCACACCTGGGATCCAACTGGTGAACTCTGGGCTACTGAAGTGGAGCATGTGAACTTAACCACTACACCACTGGGCTGGCCTCTACCTTTTTTTTTCCTTTGTGAAGAAGATTCGCCCTGAGATAACATCCATTGCCAGTCCTCCTCTTTTCTCACTTGAGAAAGATTAGCCCTGAGCTAACATCTGTGCCAATCTTCCTCTATTTTTTGTATGTGGGATGCCTCCACAGCGTGGCTGATGAGTGGAGTAGGTCCACAGACAAGATCCAAACCTGGGCTGCTGAAGCAGAGCATGTGGAACTTCAACCACTGAGCCACAGGACCGGCCCCTTCTTTCTTTACTTTATAGCCCCAGACCCGACTCCTCTTTCCAGTAGATTTACAGAGATTGAGATCCCTTACTAAAGTTTGCAGATTGTTTGGAAGATTGCAATGGAGTTTCGTCCTATGTGGGGATGATTTAAAGCAAAAGTCATTCAGAAGTAGCCAAAGGACCCTGTTATTTTATTACCTGTCTGAGACAAGAGTGGATTACTTTTATTATATTAATCTAAATCTCAGACATGCCTTCAGTTTGGGACCCACACTGGCAAATTCAACAGGGAAGAAAGCAATGCATCAGCTCTACTCCTTCCTCACCGAGGAGCTCTTGTTCTGCAACAAAATTAGAGACTATTAATTATTAGTCTCTTGTTTTTCTGATCGTGATACCAAGACCTTCTGACTGAAGACTGAGGAAACTGATTGATGACTTTCTTGTTAGTTATTCAATAGTCAAGGGCAAGTGTTTGCTAGTTGGTTGTACAAAACTTATTTTTTGGTAAATAGAAAACAATGGTTTGTGAACTATTTAATACGATCAGGATCATCTGGGGGAAGCTTTTGTAAATAAGGGTTTGAAGGCCCCTCATTTGGAACTTCTAATGGTTATAGAGTGGATCCAGAAACTCCATATTGCTGGTAAGTCCCTCAGGTGATTTTGATCATCCCCCTGACTAGGGAATCACTACTTTAGAGAAGTTGCTGGGGAATACTATAATTCTTGAGACATTTAACTCTCACATCCTTTAAATTATCTCCTTCTTTAACTTCTAGTCAGGACAGTGACTATGATTCTTGTTTCTTAGACCACACGGATAGTGGAAAACCAAGGCTTACAGACTCTCAAGCTCCAGGACTCAGCAGGATTCCAGGTTCTTGGATCTAGTGAATCTCACAGTCAGTGACAGAATTTGATTTTTGTCTTCCATACATGTGTGTATAATCAGGAGGGAGGTAACTTCATGGTCCCATCCCTTCTCAGGAAGTCCTGGGGAGGGTTTCCGTGGTGGACAATTCCAAGGGCACCACTCATGTGTCACTCAGAGTGCTGTCTCTTGAGAAGGTTGAAGAATCTCTTCTTTGATGTAGTGAATGATGCTTGCTGCTCCTGCTCCCCACCCCTAGGCTGCTAAGTACTACAACAATTTTTGCCCTCTGGAGGTGGATTCCCCTTCTTGTAGATGTCTAGGTTTTAACACAAGGACGTAGTTCTAAGCTAGCCTAGCACATCACTTGTAAGTATACTTATAAGAACAGTGTCCTTATTTACCAAGACCCCTGGCAACCTACACTGAAGTTCTATAGTTACTAGGGTGCCTGTATAGAGCCTTGTGCGTCCTATGGAGAATCACATACACATGTGCGCACACACAGATAAAGAGGTGAAGGGTTGGGGTTGGGGAACAAGGAGGAAATAAGTAACATAAAAGTAGATACAAGTATTACCTGGTCTGTCCAATATGGAATCTATGATCACTAGGCAACGTGAGCCTGTGAACAGGTGCTGTTTCAATCACGGAAGAAATATGTTCTCAAGAAGTTTACCAGATTTGGCAAGATTAACACATCCGAAATAATATCAAACCATATAAGAGAGAATATAATTGTTAAAGCATGTGGAAAAGACTATAATAGAGTGTTTTAGGTTTCTATCACATTGTTTCCCCTCTATTTCCCTATATCATCAAAAAGTAAACCAAACAAACCACCACCACAGAAAACGAAGAAAACTTGCTTGCTTGGATTATGTCACTTTGCTGAAATGCCGTCCCTCACTCTGCTAGGGCTATTTTTTTTTTTTTTTAACTCTCTCCTCTCTTTTCTTTTTTGTTTTAAGCTAGCAGCTAAGCATAACAAATGTAGAAAAACTAAATAGGAAAGTGGGAAAGCTGCCGCCTTTATTTTAGATCTTGACAAGATGTGTTAGCTTTTACATTTTGAGCTCCGTAGGATGTCAGGCACTTCAGAGCAGGGGTGGCATCTATCTTTATGGTGCGACTTGCATAGGCATCCTATGTGGATGAACTCATCCTTTGTTTCATTTATTATTTTTAAATAGAATTTGTCAAGGTCCCAAAAGTTCCTTCTAAAGAGGCAATACGTCCTCTAGTTTCATTTGCAGATCTGGGCTCCCCACCACAGAGCAGTGTGCTGTTGACTGTAGGTGGCCTCCTGTGTGAGCTTGTCGGCTCGTTTGGGCTTCAGAATGGGCCATCCAGCAGCTGGAAGCTGATCATTACCTTTTTCTGGGGGCCCTCCAGGGACACAGCAGCGGGAGTGCACATTTCTTGTGGTCCCATGCCACTTGTCATCTCCATCAGATGCTCTGAAATGTCCATTTTTTGTGAGGCAGTGGCTGCCTTCACTGCCCAGGGGAATCACCTGGGAAAGCTTTAAAAAAAAATCAAAGCCTGGGACCCACCCCTGAGATTCTGATTTAATGGATCGCAGTGTAGTGCAGCTGGGCATTGATCTTTAAAGGCTCCCTGGGCAAGCCTACTATACAGCCAAGATTGAGCAGCATAGGGAGCTGTAAGGATGAGACTGTCTGTATTGTGGGACTTAAAATGTAGGTGAGGCTGAAGCAGGAGAAGTGAAAAAAAATCATGTGCCAGAATGTGCACATTCAAATCAGTATCTCTCTCTTGGAATTGTCTCTAGGGCCTACTTCACATTCTCTTAAACCTCTATTTTGGGGACCAAACTTTGTGCTTTGAAGTTAATGATGAGCCTTGGTGACAGCCAAGTGATTAGATGGAGGTTCCACTGGGTTATTTTTAAATCCAATGATAGGAATGATTATGAAGTGATGAGACTGGTTTATTTCACTCCATTTTCCATCCACCCACAAGAATCATTTTAAAAAAATGTAAGTCAGATGACATCATTCCTTTCCTTAAGACCCTACAGTGGCTTCCCAAAGTTCTTGTCAAGATCTGCACAGCAATGTGTCTCCTTCCCACCACGCTTACCTGGTCTCCTAGTGCTCTTCCCTTCATTACACATCAGCCGCGTGGTCCTCCTTTCTGTTCCCTGAACTCACCAATATATTCCCACCTCAGGTCTTTGAACTTGCTGTTCCCTTTGTGTGGAAAGCCCATTACGTCGGCTTTCCAAGTGAGTTCTTTCTGGTTATTCAAGTGTGAATCTCAAATCTTCAGAGCAGCTCTCCCTCCCACCTCATCTACTCAAGTCACCCTCTACCATGTGATCTGTTTTGTTGTTTTCATAGCACCTACTGCTCTCTGAAATTAACTTGTTTGTTGGTACATTTGTTTGTTGTCTATCTCCCCCTATTGCAGCACATAAGTTTCTTGAGAGTGGGGTCTGATTTGTGTTGTTCACTCTCATATCCCCAATACCTAGAATAGTGAGTGCCCGGTACATATTAGGCACACAGTAATTACTGTTGGAAGGTAGGAAGAAGAAAGACAAGATGGAAGGAAGGAGGGGAGGAAGGGGAACTTCTAGGAAGGTAATAAGTAGTTGATAGTCTCTTCCTGTTGCCAGTTTTCCAAATATGTGCTCAGCCATCTGCATGTGCAGTTTACCCTGCTCCTCCCCAGAACCAATGGAATCAGAATGAGATGTGCGCTGATATCTCTGTAGTTTTAGTTGCTCCTTTCTTAGAGCTGATGCCCAACTGTTTCAGTGTCTTTTCCAGCAGCAACCTCCATGGGTGGAAGCCAGGATCTCTATGATGATTGGAAGGAGTAACCATCAGCAAGCTTTGGTCAAGTTCAAACATCAGACGTTTAGTGCTGAAACATCTCAATAGCCCACGTAGGTTATTGAGAATCTATATGCCCTACATGTATGCAAGGTTTCTGAAATAAGAGTTTAGGGAAAAAGAAAATTCTGTATGTGGAATACAGGATGACAGTTATCATCTATCAAGTACATACTACGTGCCAGCATTGAGTCAGCTTCCTAACATACACTCTCAGGCTTAGAGGAGGAGGGGAGGACTTGGAGAAAGAAGAGTCCACACAATTTTTATCTCACTTAGGCAGTGGTTTGAAATTACATGCACAAGGAGAACCAACGGTTGAGAAACTGTTCTCAATAAAAGAGGCCCGTAGACGAAACAGTCCAAAGGTTGCATGTTCCAGGTGCTGATTGTAAATTCAGTCCTCCCTCTCTCATGCTAGATAGTCTTGAAGAACACGACAGACCTGCAAGAAAGATTATGGGCCCCCATTTGAATGGGAGAGCAAGCCATCTCCTGGGACTCCTCATGTGAGGTTCTCTTCCCATATTTTCAGAATAAGACACTGAACAAACTTTCTGATGCAATAGCCATAACACCTGGTGCAATCTGGAGTCTGCTTTTCAGTCTACCAGAAGTTCCTGGTACTTCTGAATATTTAGAGTTTTTTCATATCAGTGTAGTTCTACCTGAGAATCTTGAGTGCCCCACATATCCAGATGGTTCGGTAGGTCCTGCTGGTGATAATATTTAAAAAAATCTTATTGCTTTGCATGAAAAACAGCATGGCATTTTATATACCAGGTGGGAACAATGGAACACCAGGCTCCCTATGTCTGAAGAATCATCTTCTGCCTGAAAGTGTCTTCCCACCTCCTCAGTTTCCCCTCAGGTTCCTTCCTCCTGCTGGATGAGGGGGTGGAGTGGGGATTGTAGCAATATTTTCTATTCTATTTGCTACTTTCTGTTCTTGTCTGCTTTTCCATATGCCTTTATCAAGGACTGGAGATGCGCATGGGAGAATGAAATGATGTGACTTTAGGTGTCCTGGGAAGGACAGTCTGCCCAGCACAGATTGCTACTAGCTGGTTTACCTTGGGTGCCTGTATCACATCATTGGTTAGTGTTTCTTTGGGGTTTGCTTGTGGTTTAACTTATCAGATAAGCTAAAATCTGTGCATGGGGGAAATAGGAGTGTTGAGGTGGAGAAGAGTGTGAGGAGAGATGGTTGATAAATGTTGCCCTTGGAAGAGGCATAATAGAAAAACCCAAGAAGACTGAGAGTCTAAGACAGACAGGCATCCAGGAAGGGAGAAGTAGGGGAGGCTGAGCGTCAGCTCCCAGGAGTAGAGTAAATCCTTCCACAGGCACTGTTCTTTCTCCTTGGGGAAGCTTCTCTTCCTCAACCCACCACTGACTGTTGTTTTTCAGTGCTCTGTCCTTGTTCCTCTTCTTACCTCCCTCTAAATATTCTCCCAAGGTGAGCTCATCCACACCTGTGGCTTCCATTACTACTCATGCGTTGATGACTCTCAAAACTAAACCCTCAGTTCAGAACACATTCCTGAGCATCTCTTCCTGGATGTCCCAGAGACATCTCAAATTCAACAACGCAATGCAAACTCTTCATTTCTCTCCCTTGCTCTTGTCCTCTACCCTGTACCTCCCAGACAAACCTGTTTCTTCTGCCTTATTTGCCACCTCTATGAAGAACACCAGTATATAACCAGGCTTACGCCTAAGTAGATATCCCCCTCATCAAGTCCTAGAGACTGTACTCTTTCATGTCCTCCCCCTGTCACCAATCTTACTGCCACTACCTAAGATAAGCCCTTATCATTTCTTACCTGGAATCCTGGTAATCTCACCTCTAGTTCCACCTCTCCAATTCATGCTAACACTGTCTCATGACCTCATGCCTTTACATGTGTTCTCACTAACTGAAATAAGCACCATTATGCCAACTATCGTTTATTGAATTTTTACTATTTTCCATAAATTGTCTGCAATTCTCATAATAATCCTGCAAAGTACCTATCATTCAGACAGTAAACAATATATCTTACATTTGGGTCCAGGGCCTACTGATTCCAAAGCTTGGCTCTTTTCACCATTCTTCTTCCAGTTTTTTCTCCACATCCTCACCCATTCTGCCTCCTATTTCTCTGCTTGCGCATTACCAGTTCCTATGCAGTTTCAGTATCGAAGCTGGGAGTCAGCTTCTCCAAGACACCCTTTTCGAATACACATTCAGCATGCCACAATTTATTTTATGTGCCTCTTCTAGGTTTTCCTGACATCCCCCGTTGCCTTCCAAGACTGTGACTACCATAGGGATAGAAACAGTCCATATATATCATTTTCCTCTCCTCTATCTGTCCATCCCTGCTGCCTTCTAAAAGGGATTTAAGGCTATGAGGGTAAATATTGGGTCTTCCATCCTTTATTTCTACTATTTAGAATAGTTCCTGATACATAAAATGTGTCAGGTAAAGTTTTACGAATGAATGAATGATAATCAATAAAACTGTGAAAGTAACAGCCAGGATTATTAAAATCGCCGTTTTCGAGAAGAGGAAAGTGAAGCTCAGGCAGGGTGGATGGGCCTGCTCAAGGACGCTAACAACTTAGTAACAAAGTCAGGACGTGAATATTTGTCTCCTAGTTCAGTGAGATAAAGCAGCACACAACTTTTATGCTTTTTGTTGCTTTTATATCTTGCTTCATTTCCCTTCACTGCTCCTCTTCCTTTTCCTTCCTCTTCCTTTTCTATCAAGACACTCTCTCTGAAAAGAGACCTGGGGTTACTCTTATGCTTGATCCACATCTTAATGCACACAAACATCCATAAATTTGTTTTTTCCTCCATCCCTGTGTTCATTTGGCAGTTTGCCCAACCCCTCACCTCCATCTGGAAATGGGGTTCCCCTCCAGTAAGGCAATAATATAAATCCAGTTTTTCAATTTTTCCAACTAAACGTTGTCTTTGCCCGTTTAAGTACCTTGCATCTTGCCTCCGGACTATAGAGCACATGGATTTCCATTCAATCAACAGTGACACTATTGGCTCCTTAAGAACTGCTGGTGGTCTCAATTATTAGTTGACTGATATTCAGCTCCTGTCAAAAGCCTGAAGGAGGCAGCCAATAGTTGACAATGCCCAAGAGATTGATTAACTATTAGCTCTTCATTAGTTTCCAGAATTCATCCTTTTATCCAATCAGACCAAGAGCAAGTTACCTAAACCCTCTCAGACTCAGTTTCCTCTTCTGTTAATGAGGATGGTTATAATAATACCTACCTCAAATAGTATTCTGAAGGTTAAATGAACTGCTCCACATCAAATGCTTGCGACGCCTGGAGTAGATTTGCATTTATGGGGCTGCTGTTCTCCACGCTCTAGTCCTTCATAAAGGGTTGAAAGCTGCATTTGAAAAATATGAATTTTTGTAAAACAGAAACTGCCATCAAAGACATTGTTATTTAAATTGCCTTTTGTGAAAAAAAATAGAGAAAAATCTTTTAGACCTCAAGACTAGAAAAGAGTCTCTTTCCTATGAAGTCCCACGTTTCCTTTCCTTCTCTAGGAAATAAGATACGTATGAACAAGAACTCATGTTATTTCCATCTCTGTTTTAGAAGCAAAGAAGCGTAGAGCGGAGTTTTATGTTCAAAGACAAAACTTTCCGGATATCATCTTTCTCCCTTTAGTTACATGCCTCTTAACTTTTCCTTTCTCAAAGATACTAATCTAATTATAATCTGTGTCAAATACCTTTTTGAAGTCCTAGAGAATAAACTCCTAAATAAACAAATGAATGAATGTATTAGGCACAAAAATATCTTCGTCTTTAGCCACATATCAATGTTTACATTAACAATGATGGAGCCTGCATTTAGGGAAAGGGGAACTGTGGTAGGAGAATTCTAAGACAGTCCCTAAGATTCCACATGCCCTACAAAATTTCCTCCCCTTGAGTAAGTGGAATCTGTGAAAGTGATGGAATCTCACCCTCATGATCAGGTTTGTAATCTGTTGACTTTTAGTTAATCAAAAGTCGGGTTAAGCTGGGTGGGCCTGACTTAATCAGGTGAACCCTTTAAAATAATGTGAAGTGTCAGAGTGTCCTGCTAGTCTCAAGGAAGAAAGCAAATAGCCATATTGCAAACTGCTTTTCACGAAGGCCATGTGGCTAGGAGTTGAAAACAGCCTCAGCTGACAGTCATCGAGAAAATGAGACCTTAATCCTAAAACTAGCAAATTCTTTGCTTACTGCTTCTGGAAGACAACTCTTAATCACTTTGTTGATGAGATGGGGTCAGTTTGAACTGGTCCTAGTGGGCCTGTGGTTACACTAGAGATAAATATTCCAGAATTTAAATTGTAGAGTAGGGGGAAAAGCATAAAGTTTTTGATGTGTATGTATTAATTCATCAAACATTTAATGAATGTCCACTATGTGCCAGACATTCTTCTAGACAATTGATAAATACTATGATCAAAACAGAAAATAATTCCTGCCTTGATGGAGTTTACATTCTGGTGAGGGAGAAAGTAGACACATTAACGTAATATATAGTAAATGAAATAGTATGTTAGAAGGTAATAAGCGCTATGGAGAAAAGAAATAGAGCATGGTAAGTGCAAAGAGGAGAGCCTGTGGGAGGGAGGGAGGGCAGTTGCAATTTTAAATGGATGAGAAGTCGGCTCCCATGCTTATGTTTGTTCCTCTTTACATAACAGCTCTTTTTTGGCTTCATTTAAGATTTTCTCTTTACTATTGGTTTACAGTAATTTGATTATGACATGTCGATGAAGTTTTCTTCAGTGTCTTGTGCTTGGGTTTTGTTCAGATTTTTGCATCTGTGTATTTATGATCTTTAAATCAAATCTGGAAAGTCTTCAGCCATTATTTCATCAAATGCTTATTCCCTTCCCTCTCCTTCCCCTCCCTCAGAGATTCCAATTGCGCTTTACTAAACTACATGAAGTTGTCCGACAGCTCACTGAGTGTTTTCTGCTTTTTTTCTGGTCTTTTTCCTCTCTGTGTTTCTTATTGTGTGGTTTATATTGCTACATCTTTAAGTTTCCCAATGTTTTCCTCTGTAGCATAAAATCTAGTGTTAATCCAACTTAGTGTATTTTCATTTCAGACATTATAATTTTGATTTCTGGAAGTTCAATTTGGGTCTTTATTTGGTCTCCCATATCTCAAATTAACGTGCTCACTCTTTCTTCTTGTTTCTTGAACATATGTTACAGTTTTAAGAAGTGTTTTAATATCCTTTTACACTAATTACATTATCTTTGTAATTTCTTGTTTAGTATCAATTTACTGATATTTCTTCTCATTTTGAGGTGTATTTTTCTGCCTCTTTTCGTGGCTAGGTAATTTTTGATTTGATGACTGACATTAGGAATTTTAACTTGTTAGATGTTGAATATTTTTTGTTCCTATAAATATTCTTGTTGTAGTTCTGTGATGCAGTTAATTTTCTTTGAAACAATTCGATCCTTTCTGGCAATGATTTTAGACTTTGTTAGGTGGGGCAGAGCACATTTAAGCTAAGGCTAGTTCTCTTCTACTACTGATGCAAAATCTTTTTTGCTTATTCTTTCTGCAATGTTTAATTTTATGTGTCAACTTGACCAGGCTAAGGGATGCCCAGATAGCTGGGAAAATATTATTTCTGGTCTGTCTGTGAAGGTGTTTCTGAAAGAGATTAGCATTTGAATTGGTAGACTGAGTCAAGAAGACCAGCCTCACCAATGTAAATGGGCACCATCCACTCCTTTGAGGGCCTAAATAGAACAAAAAGACAGAGGAAAGGCCACTTTGCTCCTTTTGCTTGAGCTGGGGTATCCACCTTCTCCTGCCCTGCAATGTCAGCACTCCTGATTCTTGGGCCTTCAGACTTGGACTGGGGTTCACACCATTGGTCACTGATTCTCCAGCCTTTGGACTTGAACTGAATTACACCACTGACTATCTTGGTTCTACAGCTTGCAGATCGCAGATCATGGGACTTCTTGATCTCCATAATTGTGTGAGCCAATTCCTATAGTAAATCATCTGGGGTGTTTATTACCTAGCCTTGGGTAGTCTCTTCTCACATGGGTTAATCAGTACACAACTGAAGACTCGAGGAAGATCCTCTGTAGATCTCTGGAGTTCTCTCTGTGCAGCTCTTTTCTCTCCAGCACTCTGCTTTGTGAAGTCTAGCCTCCTTTGTTTTCCATTGTCCCAGCTCTGTCCTTTCAACTTTGAGGGCTTGCTGGTATCCTCTTAGTTTCCCTCTCCCTGTGCTACTGCATTTGAATTCCCTCCAAGCAATAAATTGGTATAATCCTAATGCTCATTTCTTTGGTTTCCTGACTCTCAGAGACCACTATCCTTTGCTTCTTGATGTCCAATATCTTGAAAATGGTCTTCTCATAAATTTTGTCCAGTTTTTAAATTATTTCTTGTAGTAGGGTAAATCTAGTCCCTGTGTCTCCATCTTGGATGATGATGGGAGTCTTGCCAGAAAATTTTATTTTATGAATATTTACAAACATTGTCTTTTCAAATTCCATGTCATTATAGGTAAGTGATTCTTTCTTCCTACATTCTAATAATTATAATTAGCATACAAATGTATTTAGCAATTAATCTTATAGAGGGCTCCTCCCAAGACACTTAAAATCTGCTTTCACTTTGTCTAATTGAGTCCCAACAAAGAGTAAATGCTCTTCAATGAGCAGTTCTCTCCAGGAAATCTGCTTCTCAAGGATTCATAGGATCATAGAATTTTATTAATGGAAGGTTCACTTGAGTTTATTTTTGGCCACTCTTATTTTATGATAAGGATACTGAGCCTGAGATTGCAAAGATTCTTTGATACAAAGCATCAGTGGCAGATATTTGACCAAAGTAAATGATAGATATACATGTACCAGTAGGGTCCCAGCTTACGATTGGGTTATATTTGATATGTTAATTTTTAATTTAGGTGGTTGTGCTGCAGAATATATTTTCCTTAGAAATGATTCAGTGAATTTGAGTCAATATTGTTGACATTGTATTATGAACACATTCAGGTACATTTTAGATTAAACAGGTTTTTGTAAACTAATATTTGAAACAGTCATTGGTGCTCTAGGGGAAAATGTATTTGGGTTCTGAATCAGAATGGAAAGAAACAGCTGCCCTTCCTGGTTTCTGGAGGTTTCTGTCAGTGGTTTTAGTTGAGAGGAGCTCCATGCAAGAATTTTTTCCCTACCAGGGAATTGTTAACTCGCTCTATTTCTTCATCAACTTTAAAACCTCTCTATTGAGTGAAAAACAAAGTATATTTTCCTGGGAAGATACAGGGTGTTTACATTTAGGCTGAGTAGATTCTTCTTAGGGAAATTTAACTACATTGCTGGTTGGCATTCAGAGTTTGTGTGTTGGAGACTTTCTTTGTCTGTCAGACTGAATTTACCCCTAGGCTCTCTAGCTTATATTTTCTTTGCACTTAGTTCTATATCAAGCATTATGGGAACTAGAAATGAAGAAAAAAAATAATCCCCTCAAACAATTATAATTCTAGGAATTTATTCTAATGAGATTACATGAAAAGGCATTTGTTCAAAGTTGTTTGTCTCAGTATTGTTTATAATAACAAAATTTAGAAGCAACTTAAATGCCCATCAATGGGAGATTAGCTAAATAAATCATTGCATATCCATACAATTTTAAACTGTGCAGCCATTATAAATAAGGATATAATTCTCTATTTATCAATATGAGAGAGATTAATAAAGAATTATTAAATGAAAAGAAGATTAAAACAGCTTCTAATATGTAAACCAATTTATTCAAAATCTTATGTAGATGAGTGCGTGCACATGTGTGTGTAGAGTGAATTGTCTACAAGCTTATCTTCTCTGGTTGATGGGCTTTGTATGAATTTACCTCCTTCTTCATATTTTATCCTATTTATATTTTGCTACAAATTGTGCATTAAGACTTTTCATGTTGAAAAAATATTAAGAGAATCTATGCCTGTGAGAATTCAGAGTTTAGAGAGTCAAAAACAATCAGTGATGAATATAAGAATGTAAAGTATATAAATAAATACCAAAATATATTTTTCGAGACATAGGGACAGTATGAGAAAAGAGGAAAATATATGTGAGTTTTATATAGGAGATAGGACGGACCAGGGCTGTGGGAGAAAACATAGACATTGACAGGGAGAGAGAAAGGAGAGCATTTCAGGCAGAGAGGGCAATATGAGTAAGAAAGAAATGTTTGATTTGGTGGGCTGGCAGTGTTTAGGGGTGGAAAATGAAACTGTAGAAAATTCACAACCAAAGTATTTTCTAAAATCTGCAGCAACCACAGCAGGTGTATTTGATCATCTCATTCTGTTTTTTAAAGAAGAATTTCAATGCTATTCTTGGGCTTTTCTTGTTAGCAAGACCCTCATCATTCCCATTCTTATTTCCCTTATCTTAGTTCTGGTGCCGTAACAGAAAACAATAGACGAGGTAGCTTATAAACAGCAAGAATTTATTTTTCACAGTTCTAGAGGCTGAAAAGTCCAAGATCAAGGGGCCAGCAGCAGATTCAGTGTCTAATGAGGGTCCGATTCCTGGTTCATAGATCCCCGTCTTCTCGCTGTGTCCTCACATTGAGGAAAGGGTGACAGAGCTCTCTGGGATCTCTTCTATAAAAAAACTAATCCCATTTATGAGGGCTTAATCCTCATGATCTAATCACCTCCAAAGGCCCCGTCTCCTAATACTACCACATTGGGGATTAGGGTTCAACATATGAATTTTGGGGGTGCACAAACATTTGGTTTGTAACATCCCTCAATCTCTTTAGTCCTATGTTAGGGGGTCCTGTGCCTCCCCCATCTCTCACTCTGCCTTTTGTCTTCTGCCCTAATTTTTTTCATATCAGACTGTAGCCTTTAAGAGCATGTATTTTGAATCAGATCTGACTGAATCTCAGTTTTGCCCTTACTATCTGTTAATATTGGATAAGTCCCATAATTCCTCCAAGCCTTCATTTCCTCGTCTATAAAAATGGACATAATAATAGCTAAGGCAACTTTGGAGACAAGAGAGAAACAGATATAGCATGTCAGCATGTTTCTTCCTCTTCTTCTCTTCCTCCTTCTCCTCCTTTTTACTACAGTTTTCCACCTCTAGCCATTCAACGAGGAAATATCGCAGAACTTCTAAAATCTGAGTTGTAAGCTTCACTGAATTCATGAGACCATCACTTTTAAGTTAAGTATTGTGGTAACTAATCCCTTTGGTGCACAATTTAATGAGGGCCTTCAGGAAACACATTGCTTTAAGGCTGAAAAGTGCCTTAAAAGGTGAGAATGTTAGGCCAGAGCGAGAGAAAGGTCTGTAAGAACACTTAACACTGTAACACACGTGCCTCACGTGTATGTGCAGCATAGGTTAAAACTTTCACATATGCTGATTGATTCGATTAGCCTATCCACCACCCGGAATGGGTTCAATGGAAGAGATTAGTCTCATTTTAGAGTTTGTAATCTAAGGCCCAAAGAGGATAGTGACTTAAATAAGATGATAAAAAAAATTATAAGAGCTGCAATTGTTGATCATCTATTATGTATTAAGTACTATACATACATGTACCTTGAATACACAATCCACATTTTATGGATAAGGCTGAGACTCAGAAATTTTAAGTAACTCATGCAAGGTAAGGCAATCAGTGTTGAAGCCAGGCCTCACACCATCTCTCTCTTATACTAACTACATTGCCTCTAGACTGATTTATTCAGGAAATATTACCTATTAGCACTTTATATATTAGTGAACAAAAAATAAACTTAACTTTTAGTGCATAATATTAATAGCTACTGCTTAAGACAGTGCTTCCAACATGCTGGGAACCATTCTAAGAGTTACCATGTATTTGCTCATTTAATTATCCCAACAACTCGCTGAGGTAGATATTATTATTACCACCGTTTTACATGTAAGGAAACAAAGAAGCTAAAAATCTTGGCCAAGTCACAAAGCTAGTAAGTATCAGAGTTAGGTTCAGAGTACTAGTCTCAAATCCTTAGCTGGTTCATTATGCATTCTTCCATATCATGTGCTTCTGTATTTAGCAATAGTGATGATACATGGGCCAAAGAGTGGGAATCCAGGCATCACAAATTATTTTCTGGGATTTCATATGGATATGCCATCCTATACCTACTTATTCTATAGGTGCCTGAGCCTGCTAGTCCTTCCTGGGGGCTCAGAACTCTCAAACCTCTTCCATTTAATATCCGCTAGGAAATTGAATTGGAATGAACTTAGTTCAACGGTGCTCAAATTTAGGCTCATATTGATATCATCTGAGGAGTTTTAAAAAACACTGATTTTGGGCCCCACTCCTAGAGATTTTGATTTAATTAGTCAAAGGTGTGGCCTGGGCATCAGGGTTTTAAAAATCTTCTCAGATGACTCTAATGAGCAGCCAAGTTTGAAAACCATTGACCTGAAAGAACAATTCTCAAAGTGTTGTCCATGGACCCCAGGAAGGTCTTTACAGAAGGTCTATGAAATGAAACTATTTTCAAAATAATATAGAAAGATTAGGGGTTTTTTTTCACTGTGTTGACATTTGTACTGATGGTACAAAATGAATGGTGGGCAAAAACACTGGTGCTTTAGCATGAATCAAGGCAGTGGAACCAAATTTTATAGAGATATAATTTTCACGGCCACACACACACACGCAAAAACACTTGTACTGAAAAATGCCCTCAATGAAGCAATTTAAAATATTAATTATATTAAATCTGAAACCTTGAGTATGCATTGCTTTAATATTCTAGGTGATGAAATGGGACATATGCATAAAGCACATTTGCCATATAGCGAAGCAAAATGCTTATCTTGAGAAAAAGCACTGGTGCAATTGTTTGAGTTGCGAGCTAAACTTGACTCTTTTTTTTCCTCCAACAGCATTTTCTTCTTGGAAGTATGACTGCCAGGCAAACTATGGTTATTTAGACATTGGTATTTGGCAGACATTTTCTCAAAAATGAACATACTAAGTCTTTCCCTTCAAGGAAAACAGCTGACAATTTTGTTTGTTGCCAATGACGAAGTTTCAGCTTTTATGTGAAAATTAAAATTGTAGAAAACTTGTATCTGCCACTATGAGCTTGGCTGCTCCTTTATACTTAAGGACTTTTGAAAGGATGAAGGGAGATGTTAAAAAAGTAATCTTTTTGATAGTGGATTATGAAATTTAGTCAACATTTGGAAGATCTACATAACTCAGTGAACCAACATTTTCCAAATGACAAATACCTGAAGTTACAAAATCATGCATGTGCAAAAGACTCATTCAATGTGCAAGATAAACCAATAGATTTTAATGGCACAGAGTATGATAAGTTCAATGATATGTTTTCAGAATCCACACTGCAATTAACCTGTAAGAAACCACTACTTGTTGAGTTTTGGTGTAGTATCAAAGAAGGCTATCCACAGTTCTCTGAAAAGACTATTAAAACATTATTCCATTTTCCAACTACACATCTGTGTAAGACAGATTTTCTTCATATCTTTCAACTAAATATATCCTAAGAAATTGAATGTAGAAGTAGATATGAGAATGCAAATATCTTCTTTTAATCCAGACGTTAAAAAGATTTGCAAAAATATAAAATAACATCACTTTTCTCAATAATTTTTTGATTGGGATAATATAGCTATTTTTCATAAAAATAACATATAATAGCTTTAATTATTATTAGTTTAAGTGAAGAGAGAGATAGATATTTTTAAATGATCAATTTTAGTTACTAACATAGTAAACATCAATAGATGTAACCCACATAAACAAATTTTCTTTGGAGTGCTGCTTGATAATTTTTAAGACTGCAAAGCATCCTGGGACTTCAAAGTTTATAAACTCCTGACCTAGATCATTCTTGCTTCTTGACCCTTAATTTTCCCTGTGATCTCTGACTCGCATCCAGGGTTGATTCTGTGTTGCCTACTGGATCGTCTCTAGGCATCCATTTGCTGGCCGTGACCCAGTGACAGCCTCGAATATTTTCTTTCTCACACATGGGAAACTACTTCTTTTCCTCATGTCCTGTGGGAATTGTTCTTGGGTGGGATGTCCCAGTGTAGTTGCTTGATCAACCAGGGACAGAGTTCCTTCAGCTCTCTCCACTCCAGGGTGTGCACGGATATTCCCTAGAAGGGTGAATCAAAGTATGTTCAAAGAACAGCCTTACACTGCTTCTAGAAACACTTGCCTTTCTCTCACCTATGATTGCTGACTAGCATTCATCTTCCTGGCTCCCTCACATATGAGGATTTAGAATTCTGAGGTGTGTTGTTCTTTCCTGAACATTGCATTATTTTAGTTACTTCTCCAAATCCATTAAATACGTGTATACATGCCTAAGATTTTATTATGGGCAAGGCTTGAACTGTTTTTACCAGTGGGGTTTCTGTGTCCCAGGCAAATCAGAGAACAAAGATATGCACTAATGGAGTGAGGGTCGCCAGTAGCATGCACTGACATAACTGAGCCTCAGCTGTGACCTACCTGGATACTTGCTACCATATTGAGTACTTTCACATCTAGAGTATTACTAAACAGAGGTGTTGACTAGAACTTGCTTTAGGTGTGTCTCTGCTCTGATCTGAGATCAAAGCTTCGTTTTGCATTATGTCTCTGCTTATTCTATTATATACCTGAAAAGAGAAAACTTACTCTTATGCTGTGGGCTCCTTTGTCTCTGACCTACTGCTCCCTGCATTGTGTTCTGGAGTAAAGAATCCTGGAAGAATCACTTATTTCCTAACTTCCCTCTTTGGAAGCTCCTGCTAGTTTACTGCCTTGAATGGGACTGCACATTTCTTTTTTGCTTTGTTAGCTTTATCCCCAAGGACCACTGGAGACAGGCACTGGGAAAGACAGCATGCAATCTTTCTTTTTTTTTTTTCCGAGGAACATTAGCCCTGAGCTAACATCTGCTACCAATCCGCCTCTTTTTGCTAAGGAAGACTGGCCCTGAACTAACATCCGTTCCCATCTTCCTCTACTTTATATGTGGGACGCCTATCACAGCATGGCTTGCCAAGCAGTACCATGTCCGCATCCGGGATCCGAACCAGTGAACCCTGGGCTGCCGAAGCAGAATCTGCGAACTTAACCTCTGCGCCAGTGAGCCGGCCCCATCACACAATCTTCTTGCGGGCATCATAGCACCCAGTCACACTTTATTTTCTATTTTTAAATCCAAACACTCTTTTCTCTGATTCTGCTTTACTTAAATGCTTTGTCATTTTAAGCTAAAAACATAAACACTTTCAGAATAAAAATGCTTATTATATCTGGCTCACAAGTAAATGATAACCATGTTACCTGTTGGCAGAAGCTTTGGGGTCAATAAATACAGTGGCCTTGCTCCCTAGCTTCGGGGTCAACCATAATATTCTGTAAGAAGTATTGCAGCATGCTTTGACGTCTTATAGTTGTGTGAAATTCAGTGTTCACCAATTCTTTTGTGTTCCAAAATTCCCTGTGGCCTGACTTGAGGCAGTTTATCTGAGTCAGTAAGCATCTTATACATAAGCTGAAACTCTGTATAAGTAAGTTAGAATCTCAGTCATAAAAGTATAGTTGGAAAGAACCTTGAGAGGCTGTTTTTATGGTAGCATTAATGATTATACAACTCATTTTTAGAGACTAACCTCTTTGGTGGGGTTGCCATCACCTTCTTTCTTGCTGTAATTCAGAAACTAATTATTAGCATTTTCCCTAAGTCCTAATCCTAAATTCTTCACATTAATTTTTATTTGGCCCCATCTTTATTGCACATTGTCTATCACACCACAAATGTATTAGACTGCCCCTTACTGCAGTTCAAAATTCAACCTTCATGTCCATGTCCATCCTTGTGTTTATTGATTTCCAGTGCTCTCATTCTAATTCTAGGCAATGTTTAGAAACATAGCAGTGTTTCTTGGTTTTGTCTTCATTAGTGGTACTCATTCTTTGAGTCTACCTTCTATTTTTCCAAGTTAGGACAGGGACCAAATCCCTATATGTATTGTTTAGAGAAGTGCTAGCTACTGTAACAATAAACTCCAAAATTACAGTAACTTATAATAAAGTTATATTTGTCACTCTCATAAGTCCTATGGAATTCTCTACCATATGATGATTCAAGGATCCGGACTCCTCCCATCTGTAGCACCTCTCTCTTCCCGGGTCTCAGCATTTTCTCCCTATAGCTAGCAAATGGTGAAAGACAGGGCAAAGAAGATACATCTGCTTATTAACTACCTTGGTCAAGAAACAATATACATTACTTCCACACGTATTTCATTGGTGAGAGCTATTTATATGGCCCACCAGGATGCAAGGAAATATGGGAAATGTAGTTACTGGCTGGACACTCATTCTCTGGTAGTAATTCTACAGTATAGAGGGGGAACACAACTTTTTTATTGTGTTAAAATTTATATAACATAAAAGTTACCATATTAGCCAATTTTAAGTGTACAGTTCAGTGGCATTAAGTGTATTTACATAGTGGTGCAACCATCACCACCATCCATCTTCAAAGCTTTTCTGATCTTCCTAAACTGAAACTCTGTACCAATTAAACAATAATTCCCCATTCTCCCTCTTCCCAGGCCATGGAAACTGCCATTATACTTTCTATTTCTATGAATTTGAATACTCAAGTTACCTTATACAAGTGGAATCATACACTATTTGTCCTTTTGTGTCTGACTTATTTCACTTAGCATAATGTCTTTCAGGTTTATGCATGTTGTAGCAAGTGTCAGAATTTCTTTTCTTTTTAAGATGGAACAATATATATACATTCCATCATACATATATACCACATTTTGTTTAACTGTTCATATGTCAATGAATACTTGGATTGCTTTCATCTTTTTGCTCTTGTGAATGAGTATATTATAAATGTGCATGTACGAATATCTGGAAATTCTCCTGTGGACTTGCCCCAGCCAACACCCCTCCAAAGTGGCCCTCATTGCACCCTACCTGTCAGGAGGCCCTGGCTGGCAATGGAGGCCCTCCAAAGTTGCTCCAACCCCAAGGGAGCAACCCCACACACCAGTGCACATACAGCAATCATGGCCAAGGCACAACAGGAGGGTGCATACAGCCTACACAGGGGGCATACCTGGAGCACCTGGCTCTGGTGACCAGGGAAAACTTTGCTACTAGGCTCCACAGGACACCTTATACATAAGGCCAACTCTTCAAGACCGGGAGACATAGCTCATCTACCTAATACACAGAAACAAACACAGATAATTAGGCAAAATGAAGACACTAAGGACTATGTTCCAAAATAAGGAAGACAAAACCTGAGAAAAAGAACTAAGCAAAAAGAAGATAAGCAACCTACCAGATAAAGAGTTGAAAGTAATGGTCATAAATGAATGAACACACTGAGAACTTCAACAAAGAGATAGAAAATATAAAAAAACAATTAGAGCTGAAGAATACAATAACTTAAATGAAAAATACACTAGCAGAATCAAAAGCAGATTAGATTATGCAGAAGCATGGATTAGCAATCTGGAAGACACAGTAGTGGAAATTACCCAATGGGAAAAGCAAAAATAAAAATAAAAAAAAAAGGAAAAGGAATATTAAAGAAACCCAAGAATAGCATCAGGGATCTTTGGCATACTAACATTTGCATTATAGGGATCCAAGAAGGAGAAGAGAGAGAGAAAGGAGCAAAAAACCTATTCGAAGAAATAATGGCTGAACACATTCCCAACTTGGTGAAGGAAACACACATCCAAGTCCAGAAAGCACAGAGAGTTCCAAATAGTCTCTCAAGGAGACTCACACAAGACACACTATAATTAAGATGTCAAAAGTTAAAGAGTGAATTTTAAAAGCAGCAAGAGAAAAATAGCTAGTTACATACAAGGGAACCCTTGTAAGATTATCAGCTGATTTTTCAGTGGAAACTTTATAGGCTAGCAGGGAGTGGCCTGATATAGTCAAAGTAATGCAAGGGAAAAAGCTAACAACCAAGAATATTCTACCCAGAAAGGTTATTATTCAGAATTGAAGGAGAGATAAAGTGTTTCCCAGACAAGCAAAAGAAAAGGAGTTCATCACCATTAAATCAGCTTTATAAGAAATGTCAAAGGGATTTCTTTAAATGGAAAAGAAAAGACCATAACTGGAAATAAGAAAATTATGCAAGAAAAAATTCTCACTGGTAATGGCAAACATGTAGTAAATGTAGTGGACCAATCATCTATAAGGTAGTTTGAAAGTTAAAAGAGAAAAGTGGTAAATCGTCTATATCTACAATAATTACTTAAGGGATACACAAAATAAAAAAGATGTAAAATATGACATCAAAAAGATAAAACATGGAGGAGAGGGTAAAAATGTAGTGTTTTTAGAACACACTCAAACTTAAGTGACCATCAACTTAAAATAGACTACTACAGACATAGGTTGTTATATGTAAACCTCATGGTAACCACAAACCAAAAACCTATAATAGATACACAAAAAGTAATGAGAAAAGAATACAAGCAGAACACTAAAGTAAGTCACAAGGGAAGAGAACAAGAGAAGAAGAAAGGAACAGAGAATAACTACAAAAACAATCAGAAAATGATTAACAAAATGGCAGTTGGTACATACTTATCAATAATTACTCTAAATGTAAATGAACTGAATTCTCCAATCAAAAGACGTAGAGTGGTTGAATGGATACAAAAACAAGACCCATATATATGCTGCCTACAAGAGACTCACTTCAAATCTAAAGATACACACAGACTGAAATTGAAGGGATGGAAAAATATTCTATGCAAATGGACACAAAAAAGAAAACTGGGGTAGTAATACTTATATCAGACAAAATAGACATTAAAACAAAGACTATAGCAAATGATAAAGAAGGGCATCATGTAATGATAAAGGGATCAATCCAACAAGAGAATCTAAATATCTATGAACTCAACATAGGAGCACTTAAGTATATATATAAAAAATTAACAGATGTTAAAGAAGAAATTGATAGTAGTACAATAATAGTGGGGACATAAACATCCCAGTTGCATCAGTACATAGATCATCTAGACAGAAAATCAACAAGGAAACATTGGCCTTAAATGATACATTAGACCAGATGGACTTAATAGATAAATACTGAACATTCCATCTAAAAGAGCAAGAATACATATTCTTTTCAAGAGTACATGGGACATTCTCCAGGATGAATCACATGTTAGACCATGAAACAAGTCTCAATAAATTTAAAAAGACTGAAATCTTATGATGCATTTTTTCCAACTACAGTGGTATGAACTTAGATATCAATTACAAAAAGAAAACTGGAAAACACAAATGCATGAAGGCTAAACAACATTCTACTAAACAACAAATGATTCTTCTTCAATAAAGAAATCAAAGAGAAAATTAAAAAAATACCTTGAGACCAATGAAAATGGAAATACAATGCTCCAAAATCTATGGGCTGCAGCAAAAGCAATTCAAAGAGGGAAGTTCACAGTGACACAGAACTATCTAGGAAACAAGAAAAGTTTCAAATAAGTGATCTAATCTTACACCTAAAGAAACTAAAAAAAGTAGAACATATATAACCCAAAGTTAGAAGAAGAAAGGAAATAATAAAGATCAGAGTGGAAATAAATGAAATAGAGACTATAAAAACAATAGAAAAAAATCAATGAAACAAAGAGCTGGTTCTAGGAAAAGATAAACAAAATTGATAAACCTTTAGCCAGACTCATCAAGAAACAAAGAGAGAGGGCCCAAATAAATAAAATCAGAAATGAAAGAGATGTTACAACTGACATATAGAAATACAAAGGATCTTAAGAAATTGCTACAAACAATTATATGCCAACAGATTGGACAACCTAGAAGAAATGAATAAGTTCCTAGAGACATTTTCCCAGAAATTTTCCAAGACTGAATCAGGAAGAAATAGAAAATCTGAACAGACCTATTATTAGTAATAAAATTGAATCAGTAATCAAAAAACTCCCAAGAAACAAAAATCCAGAACCAGACAACTTCACAGGTGAATTCTACCAAACATTTAAAGGAGAGTTAATACCTATCCTTCTCAAACTATTTTAAAAAATTGAAGAGGAAGGAATGCTTCCAAACTCATTCTACAAGGCCAGCATTACCTTGATACCAAAATCAGACAAAGATACTATAAAAAAAGAGAAAATCACAGGCTGATATCCCTGATGATAGCTAGCCCTGGTGGTCTAGTGGTTAAGATTTCGCATTCTCATTGCCATGGCCTCAGTTTGTTTCTGATCAGGGAACTACACCCATTGGTTGGTTGTCCAGTGTCATGCCTGCATGTTACTGTGATGCTGAAAGCTATGTCACTGGTACTTCAAATATCAGCAGGGCGACCTATGGTGATCAGGTTTCAGTGGAGCTTCCAGACTAGACAGACTAGGAAGAAGGAACTGGCCACTCACTTCTGAAAAAATTGGCCATGAAAATCCTATGAATAGTAGGGGGTCACTATCTGATATAGTGCTGGAAGATGAGAAGATGGCACAAAGAGACTGGGCAGGGTTCTGCTTTGCTGTACACAAGGCTCCCAAGAGCCAGAATCAACGCAACAGCACTAAAAAATTTCTGATGAACATAGATGCAAAAATCCTTAACAAAATACAAGCAAACTGAATTCAATAATACATTAAAAGGATCATACAGCATGATCAAGTGAGATTTATTCCAAGGATGAAAGGACGATTCAATATCCGCAAATCAATCAATATGATACACCACATTAACAAAATGAAGGATAAAAATCATATGATCAATCAATAGATGCAAAAAAAAGCATTTGACAAAATTCAACATCCATTTATGATAAAAACTCTCAACAAAGTCAGTATAGAGGGAAAATATCTCAACATAATAAAGACCATATATGACAAACCCCCCACAGCTAACATCATACTCAGCGGTAAAAAGCTTGAAAGCATTTTTTCCTAAGATTAGGAACAAGACAAGGATGTCCACTCTCGCTACTTTTATTCAACATAGTATCGGAAATGCTAGCTACAGCAACCACACAACAAAAAGAAGTAAAAGGCATCCAAATTGGAAAGGAAGAAGTACAACTGTCACTATTTGCAGATGACATGATACTATATATGGAAAACTCTAAAGACTCCACCAAAAAAATATTAGAACTAATAAATGAATTCAGTAAAGTTGCAGGATACAAAATCAATACACAGAATATACAGAAATCTGTCGCATTTCTATACACTAATAACAAACAATCATAAAAAAGAAATTAATAAAACAATCCTATTTATAATTTTATAAAAAAAATAAAATACCTAAGAATAAATTTAACCAAGGAGGAGAAAGAGGTGTACCTAAAAATTACACGGCATTGATGAAAGAAATTGAAGATGGCACAAATAAATGGAAAGACATACTGTGCTCATAGCTTGGAAGAACTGATATTGTTAAAATGTCCATAATTCCCAAAGTAATCTACAGATTCAATGCAATCCCTATCAAAATACCAATGGCATTTTTCACAGAACTAGAAAAAATAATCCTAAAATTTGTGTGGAACCAAAAAGACCCTGAATAGCCAGACAGTCTTGAGAAAGAAGAACAAAGAAGAACAAATTCTCCCTGATTTCAGACTATACCACAAAGCTATGGTATTCATAACTGTATGGTACTGGCACAAAAACAGACACATAGATCAATACAATAGAATAGAGAGCCCAGAAATAAACCCGCAGTTACGTGGTCAATTAATCTACTATAAAGGAAGTAAGAATATGCAATGGGGAAAAGACACTCTCTCTGATAAATGGTGTTGGGGAACCTGGACAAAAGAATGAAACTAGACCTCTTTCTTACACCATATTCAAAAACAAACTCAAAATGGATTAAAGACTTGAAAGTAAGACCTGAAACCATAAAACTTCTAGAACAAAATATAGGCAGTCAGCTCTTTGACATAGGTCTTAGCAATATTTTTTTGGATCTGTCTCCTCAGGCAAAGGCAACAAAATCAAAAATAAACAAATGGGACTACATCAGACTAAAAAGTTTTTGCACAGTGAAGGAAACTATCAACAAAACAAAAAGGCAACCCACTGAATGGGAGAAGACATTTGCAAATGATATATTCTATAAGGGGTTATATGCAAAATATATAAAGAACTCACACAACTCAATATCAAAAAAACAGTCCAGTTAAAAATGAGCAGAGGGCATCAATTGACATTTTTCCAAGGAAGATATACAGATGGCCAACAGACACATGAAAAGATGCTCAACATCACTAAATCAGGGAAATTCTAATCAAAAGCACAATGACATATCACCTCCCACCTGTCAGAATGGCTATTATCAAAAGACAACAACAGCCAGCCCTGCTGGTCTAGTGGTTAAAGTTTGGCATGCTCACTGCTTTGGCAGCCCTGGTTCGTTTCCCAGTTGTAGAAACACACTACCCATTTGTCAGTTGCCATGCTGTGGCCGTGGCTCATATAGAAGAACTAGAAGGACTTAAAACTAGGATACACAACCATGCACTGGGGCTTTGAGGAGAAAAAAAAAAAGAAGATTGGCAACAGATGTTAGCTTAGGACAAATCCTTCCCTGCAAAAAAAAAAAAAAAAAATTCCTCAACTTCCATTTGCCTTAAAAAAAAAAAAGCCAAATAAAAGTGTTGGTGAAGATGCGAAGAAAAGGGAACTCTTGTACACTGTTGGTGAGAATAAAAAGTGGTGAATGCTATGGAAAATAGTATGAAGTTTCCTCAGAAAACTAGAAATAGAACTACCCTATGATCCAGTAATTCTACTTCTGGCTATTTATCTGAAGAAAACAAAAAACACTAATTCGAAAAGATATATGCACTCTTATGCTCATTGCAGCATTATTTACAATAGCCAAGGTATGGCAGCAACCTAAATGTCCATCGATAGATGACTGAATAAAGGACATGTGTTACATATAATGCAATACTACTCAGCCATAAAAAAGTATGAACTCTTATCATTTGCAACAACATGGATGGACCTAGAGGGTATTATGGTAAGTGAAATAAATATGAGAAAGACAGAGAGAGACAAATACAGTCTGATTTCACTCATCTGTGGAATCTAAAAAACAACCAAATGAACAAACAAAACAAACAGAAATAAGCTCATAGCTACAAAGAACAAACTGGTGGTTGCCAGAGGAAACGGGGGGTGGGGTATAGGAGAAATAGATGAAGGGTATTAAGAGGTACAAATTTCCAGTTATAAAATAAACAATCAACTGGGATGTGAAGCACAGCATAGGGAATATAGTCAATAATATTGTAACAACATTGTCTGGTGACAGATGGTTACTACACTTGCTGTGGTGATCATTTCACAATGTTTATGTGTCGAATCACTATGTCGGATATCCGAAACTAACATAATATTGTATGCCAACTACACTTCAATTTAAAACAAATATTTATTGGAGTACCTGCTTTTGGTTCTCTTGGGTGCGTATGCAGAAGTGGAATTACTGGATCACATGGTAATTCCAATGTTTAATTTTTTGAGAAAGTACCATACAGTTTTCCACAGTGACTATAATTTTTTACGTTGGGGGAGCACAGTTTTTGATGAACAGTTGACTCTCTCTGCAACTTTGATGTTTAATAGCTCTTTGAGCTTGTACAAATTAATAAACCTCCATGAATCTCATTTTCCTTAATTAAAAAATAAAACTAATACCTATTCCACAGGGTTATTGTGGGGATTAAATAAGATGGTGTATATGAAACCTTTAGCACGATCGCTGACACACAAAATGTGATTAATGTGTAATTTTTTTCTTTCTCCTCATCTTCTCATACACCCAACATCATTGTATCTTACTTTTCTTTCATCTAATTCCCTCAGAAATTTAATTGGTGAAAGTTAGTTACTCACAGGTTAAAGGATTATCCAGTCCGACCACGCCAAATCTGGGACAAGAGCTCTTAGGAGTTGGGTCTCGAGCGCTCAGAGGATGAGGGTTTCCACTGCGGGCCTGGGGAGAAGAGATTCTTAAACAGAGAGGCCTTCAGCTCCACTCCTTAGACTGTACTAGGAGATGCCGTCCCTTCTTATTTACGGCTGAGTCTCTATGGAATAACAAGTCAACTCAATGACTAAATCCTTCTTCTTAAGCATCCCCACTTTTAAGCTTTAATTAGTGTTGCTTCTCCTGCTTGAATAGCTTTCAAATTCACATCTCACTTTATTTCTTTTTATTTCAGACTGGCCATGCTGACTTAGACAATAAACTAAGAGTAACACTTGATACCCATCTGAAATGCCACTCACTAGTCCAGGGGAATGTTGGAGTCAGACTAAATGATGGCGCATTCAGACAAAATCAATCCCGACCGTCTTTACTCTGCTCTGACTCTCACTTTCACATTCGCCCGGGGGGCATTCAAAGTTCCTTTGTCTGCTGAAACAGCTAGAGGTAAGACCACCTTTGTCTTCTGGTCATCAACTGGTGTCAGAATTTTAATTCTGGCCTGATGCCACCCACCATTAACTACGGAGGTGATCAGGGACGCGCGCTTCCTGTCCAGGCATCAGCTTTTTCACTTGCAAATTGAAAGAGGTAATTTAGACTGGAAATTGAATTAGATTATCTTGCAGTCTTCTTCAAACACCAAAGAAGTCTATGAGCCTCTGCTTTCCTTGGCAACTTGAGATGCCGTGTGATGTCTTCCACACCTTTTATCAAAGCTAAGGAGACATTTTCCAGCAGGAAGACATTTTTCCTCACACATAGATCTCCGTGTGATCAAAATGTTTGAGGATTATTGTGTTCTTACGTGGCAATGCACAATCAAACACCAGATGCTCAGCATTCAAAACTAAAAAGACAGCTGAACAATTTGATCTCTTCCATCTGATAAATTCTGATAGCTAAAAGGCTGACAAAGATACCTTGACGGTGGCTCAGCCTGGGCTCCTCTCAGACAGGCGGCCTTGGAAGCATGCACAAAGCTGTCTCTGAAGCTGGCAACAACAGCAGCAGATTCTGAGGCAGGGAAGTCTGAGTAATGGGGACAGGAGTGACATGAGCTCTACTAAGCTATGAGACTGCAGGCACTGAAGTACTAACAACAAAAGCCCAAAGAACAAGAATAAATGGAAATGGATGATTCCAGAGATGCCTATGAGACACTATCAGATGTTTTCTCCAATACTTTTAGGTGGAATTATACAAGAGGGGTTGGCTCTGTTTTATAGAAGGCAAAAAATGAGAATTTTGCAACCATGCCACTGTATGTTTACAAAGAAAAGGAAGGTCATCAAATCATTTCCATCTATATGGAAAAAGGATGTATTTCTTCTGTTACAAAATGACATAGGAAAGTGCATTTTATTATTAGTGTAATAGATTGCTTGTAAACACAACCATGTTTCTTGACATTTTTAGCACATGAATATCTTATTTTTGTATATGAGTATCTGCACTATTTATAACTACCCTCATCTTTTGGATTCTGTCAAGGAGTTAGAAAAATGGATGTGCTCTGAAGTGGTCTAAACTGCTCATGTGAAAAATTGCCCACTTCTGTTTTCCTCTTCCTCACTTCTTTCAGGTCCTCTCCTCTCCAGGGTGCCTAGTGCTTCCCAGGGGTGCTTGAGTCCTCTGTCAACCAGCACAACCACTTCCCACATTCATTCGCACTGGTTCATGCTTTCCATCTCCAGGAGATCGTCAGGATGCTGTTTGTGGGGACAGTGCCTAGACTAAAGAAACAGGTCTCAAATCATGGAATTTCAGGTATAATGGCCCCTGGTTTGTGTAGAGAGATGTTTAAGGGCAGAAGAGTCCTGTAGTCACAGCACTTGGGTGACTACTTATTCCACTTACAATTCAGGCGTCTCGCACTGTACACATAGCATTATCTTTTCTATTAACTTTATTACTCCTGTGAGCTGGATTTGAGACTAAATTAGGCTGATATTATAAATCTCAGCTGGTGGTTGACCATAATGCACACTCTGCAGATTCATCCCCTAATTCATCTGGTATGATTTGTCTGGAAATATGACTTCGTGAACTTCCTCCATTGGCTTCCATTTTCCTGCTCATCAGCTTCGGCAGATGATTGACAGTCTGTTTTAATCACTTTAGGTAAGTTCTCAGCACTGAGCAACATGCTGCCATCAAAACCTCAGCCTAACAGCTACAGGATACCATGGCCCACAGAGAGACAAGTAAGGGAAGTCTGAGTCAGTTTTTTTGAAAAATAACTTTTCTGATACACAAAATTGCTGTAATTCTACTCACACCAGGAGGCAGTGGCAAAAATTAATGAAAAGTCACCTATTAGCTTTTATTTCTATTTGCATATGCCTGAACATTTGGAGTCACCTGACAGTTGTTTTGAACTGAAAAGAGCAGGGGAACATGAGGATGCCCTGTACTTCTCAAGGGGGTAAGAAAATCTGATTTGGGATGGGCCTGTCCAAGGGCTTTTTCCAAATGAATTACTTCTGGGGCTGGTGGTTGGTGGGGGTACATGAGGGGATAAATGAAGGCAGGAGATTTGAAACTGCCTCGGGGGGACAGCTTTCCCTCTGAGCTGGTCCCCTCAGCAAAATGGTCACCCCCAGCCATGTGAAAGAGATTCAGATCCCTAGGCTCTCTGTGCCTCAGTTCTAATCTTAAAAAGGGCCTTTATCTTAAGATTAATAAAGTTAAAAGATAGGAATGCTATGAGTGCGAAGAGTCAGCAAACTGGACGCGAGAGCCAAGAAGATGTCAACCATCATTGCTATCTTTGCCTACAAGTCTCCTTCGTTCTTTCCCACTTTCTGTCCTTTTCAGTCAAATTTAGATCCTGAGTTGTCTTTAAACTGAAATTAACATAGCTCAGTATTCTTTGACGTTCTCACTAAACAATAGACACTCTGGAGCATCTCTTGACGTTTAACAGATGTCAAATAATGGTAATATGCTGTTATTAAAAATGTTAGTTTCCTGAAGTGACTCAGAATTGACTTGCTTTTCTCTCTGTACAGAGAAATCTATTTGGCTGTACAATGGCACCCCAGAAAGATGTGGAGTGGTGAATAATTTAATAGTTGCACAAAAACATTTTGCACTTCAACAAAGCATGTAAAAATGGAATAACCTTTTAGTTTACAATGAACTTTATCTTATAGTCAATTTTTCCCATTTTGCTTACACTTTCAAAGGTCGGAAAGAAAAGTGAAATTCTTTTGATCAATGTGTAAAAACCAGAGTTTTATTAAAAACAGTCCTAATTAATTGTACGTATCTGACCAGTTTACTCCACAGAACAAAAGCTGAGGCTTTACCTAGAGTTGATGCGCTCTGCATTTTACAAATTGCTATTATTATAAGCTGCCATTATCAGGCATTAACATTAGAGTGACACCTGATAAAGAGTTGCTGCAGTTGGTTATCTGAACCAATTCAAGTTACCTCTGCAAGGCAGGGTATCTTCAGCTTAAACCTGAAGCATGTATATATATATATAAGTTAAACCTACAGCCAATTCTTAGGTTTCCTTGCTGATGACAGGGTGAAAAATAATTAGAAAGACTGGGAAATAGACACTCTGTCAGTGGATTCTCAGACCAAGAATGAAGTTCTCTAATTTGCTGCAGTTTCCAGTTAATTAAGAGCCGAACAGAAATCTTTGTTATTTTTTGGTCGACAATCAAAAATGAATCACCATACTCTCTTTGCTTGGTAACTGGAGTCTTAAGAACATAAACAGAGTCATTAAGAATGCTGGCTCTGGGGGCCGGCCTGGTGGTGCAGTGGTTAAATTCGCACGTTCCAGTTTGGCAGCTTGGGGTTCACTGGTTCGGATCCCAGGTGCAGACATGGCTTCACTTTGCAAAAGCCATGCTGTGGTAGGCATCCCACATATAAAGTAGAGGAAGATGGGCATGGATGTCAGCTCAGGGCCAGTCTTCCTCAGAAAAAAAGAGGAGTATTTGCAGCAGATGTTAGCTCAGGGCTAATCTTCCTCAAAAAAAAAAAGTGCTGGCTCTTGAATCAGAGAGCTCTGTGTTCAAATCCCAGCTCCACTTACCAGTTGCGTACACTTGAAAAGTTACTTCCCCAAGCTCCAACTTCCTTATCTATAAAAGTTACACCTAACTGTAAAAAAAGGATAACTTCCCACTCCCAAAGTTATTAAGAAGATTAACTGAATGAGAGAGAGAGAGCATGTGTGTATGTGTGTGTGTACATGGCGTATAAGGTATGTTAAGTACTTAACACAATGCCTGTTGTTTGGCAAGCAGTCCTTGAATAATAACAATTATTAAAATTATTTTGTCTTTGAGGACTCAAGATTTAAGGAGACACAAATCATTATTCTGAACGTCAGTTTTGATTGCAAAGGGCAGCTGATCCAGCTGCTGAGTAGATTGGGCTGAATCTAAGAATATCTTAGGCGTATTTGTATTGGATTGTTTGTTTTATTAATTTTTTAACTACATTCCTGGTTAACAGTTTTTCTTTGTGTTGTTTTCATAAGAAGATGGGGCAGAAAGAAAATTCTGCCTAATTAAGCGTTTGAATTACTTGACTTCCAGAAAGTTATATTTTATTACCTTTGCCCTTAAAATACTCCCTTTTTTTCCGACAACTTCACTTTAATTATAGTCGTTACATTCATGGAAGGCTTGTAATGCTTCAGACACTGTTCTAAGTTATTTTCATAAATTAATTTATTCTTTGGTATGGGCCTGCTGACACCTAGAGCAGCATAAACCACAGAGAACAGCAAATGCTAAGTGGGGCTATTGCTTTAGAGAAACTGTAGGAGGACCCATTTTACAGATGAGGACACTGAGGCACAGAAATGTTAACTAACCTGCCCAAGCATGTAAGTGGTAAGACCAAGGTATGAATATGAGCAGCCTGGCTCTGAAGCCTGTGGCCCTAGCTCCTGTGGCACATGCCTCCATAAAACCCACTAATTCTGTATGTTTTTATGGACATTGGGCATATTGAAATCAAGACTTTTCCCAGTGAGGTAACAACCCAAGTGCAGTGACAGGTGAGCCCCACTGGACCTGTGACAAACCAAAACTTGTCATCAGTGCGTATGGTGAAGCAGGAAGACAGCTGGGTTGGAAGTTAGGGGTGTAAGCTCTGGCTTAGGGCCTGATCCCAGTTTGCTGAGAGACCTAAATAAATGAGTCTCTAATTCTCAGTTTCCTCATCCATAAAAAGAGGGATCACACCAGATGGTCTCAAGGGACTCTCCTAGTTCTAGAAGTCAGTGGTATTTAAATCTGGGACACGTAAAGTAGGCAAAATTCCCTTTATGAGAACTACTGCTGGTGAAGGTGATTATTTTACTGATAAAACAGCTTACCTAGGGAGGAGAGGGAGCCCCAGGGACTGTTTTGTTTTTTTCCCCTTAAGAGCCTGGCTCAGATCAACCTACCGAATTAGTCAGCTCTTCCCTTAAAAAGCAAAGAGCTGGGTCCTGGGAGGATGAGGCATAGAGCAGGCAAGTTTTGATGGTGCTGCAATGAAGGCGGGAGAGTACAGAAATTTGGGAGCTTACAATGCTGCCTGGGAGAGGTTGTGGAGGATGACAGGCGGCCACCTGTGAGAAACAAGTGCCCAGGGGTTGGTGGTGAGAAAAGTGTGGTGACTTTCTACTCTTCATTTCTTCTGGGAAGAACGCTCTCTTTTGTGGAGCTTTTCCTTCTCCAATGACCAACTGTCTGGGGGTTGACATGTCACTCCAGTTGACCAATCAGAATACTTCCTTGGGATTTTTCTTTTTTAATTCTGACTAAGGGAGAAGGGGCCACTCCACTCTGGTGGTAAGACGTGGGGCACAGGACCTGTCAGCAAGCTTATTCTCCAATTTGTGGAGGAAGCGAGCTCGAGAGACTAGAACTGATCTGCAGAGAGAAGCATATTCTGGTAATATTGGAGTCTCTGATTCCATTTGTTCCACAAGCCAAGCTCATATGTCTATTTTTTAAAAAAACAGAACCATTTCTTGGATTCTCCAAGCTAAAAAGAAAAATCTTCTTTTGTCTAAGCTAGCTTGAGTTGGATTTCTATAACTTGAAAAGGGAAATAACAAGAACAACTTAATTCACTAATAATTGAATTCAAATCAATTAGACTCTAAACCCAGAATCCATGAACCACCTAAAGAAAGATGTAAAATTTTATTGGTTGTTGGTGCTTTTCTGTTGTAAAGATGCATGGCTTTCATCAGCTTCTCCAAGGGGGGTGTGAACCAAAAACGGATAAGAACAATTGCACCAGGGAGCTTGCGGGCACGGGTGAGATCATTTCTGCAGGAGCTCAATAAACAGCCATTGAATGAATTCAGCACAGATCAAGTAAGCACCCGCTGAGCTTCAGATATGGCACTAGGTTCATGAAGGACGCAAGACGAATGGCGTGGCCTCAAGCAGAGCGCATCTTGTGGGTGAGAGGCACAGCTAAAGTGAAACAGGGTGGAGTAATTTTTGTAACAGAGGCACACAATGTGGGCCCCTGTGGGAAGCAAGAATGGATGGCTAGTTCTTGCTAGGCTATCAGGAAGGCTGAACAAAGTAGTTTGCAGGCGCGTGAGGCTCCAAAGGCAGGGCGTGGCCTTGTTCGCCTGTGTAGCCTAGTGGTTGGGAACTCAGACTCTGGCATCAGCTAATTGGGTTCATATCCTCCACAGTCGGCTGACTAGCTGTGAGATCTTGGACCTGGCATTGCTCAGCTTCAATTTCCCGATTTAAGAACTGAAATCATAATAGTATCTACCTCACAGGGTGGAAGCTGGTCATAACAACTGCTACAGAGTAAAGGCTCAGTAAATGGCGGCCCTTGTGGAGGTGGTTGTTCAATAAGGAGAGATGATGGAGCAGAGTCCAGGCTGGGAGGGCAATGAGGACAAAGGCAGTGAGGCAGAGGATTGTGTATTATGACTGAGAGCAGCAAATGTGGTTTGCAAGGAACCCAGTGTCCATCAGAGGATTTTGGGGAGGCAAATTGGAATGCCTTGGAGGCGAGGGTTAGGAGTTTGGGAGGCAGTGGATGGACATTAAGATATCCTATACAGTGAGTTAGTACAAAAACTGGCTGCAGTGGAGAGGAAGCACAGCCCAGGGGACATATGATGGTAGACACATTGGAGTAAGGACAGGGAGGCCCAATGGTTAAGAGCTCAGGCTGTAAGTCTAAGAATTGGATAGACTGGTTTCAATTCTTGCCTCTGTCCCTTACTATTTATATCACTTTGGAAGATTTACTCAAACTTTCCAAGGCATATTCTTTAAACTGATGGTGGGAATGGTACTTACCTCATGGAATCGTTGTGAAGAATAAACGAGATAATGCATATTAAAGACTTTATTATTTTTTACCAGGCACATGGCAAAACACTCAATTTTTAGTTATTATTATAATCTTGGAGAACAATGAAGAGTTATTTCTCCCATGGCTGGATCTTTCCTGATTCCCAGCCCACTTTCATCTCAGATGCGGTAGAAGGGGCTTGTCCAGTAAACGTTGCCCAGACAAAAGCATCCAGCACACATAGGGTCTAGAAATAAGGCCCTGGCAGCTCTACCTCCCTTTCTGCCAGCATCTCTCCCCGCTTAGTAGTACCCCCACTTAGTATTTGTCATTCTTTGTGGTTTATATTACTGTGGGTATCAACAGGGCCACAGCAAATGGAAGCCCACACTTGGCTATAAATATGGCTCAGAAGTGGCCGTCATCACCTCAGTGCCTGTTTCCTGGTGAGCACATGATCTGAGTAACAATCAGTCCTCTCCAGGAACAGGGGCTAAATACCTGGGCTTGTTGGTTAAAATGAGCAAAATCTCTGTGATATTTTTAATGTAATTCCAAGACAGAGAAAAAAGCATTTCAAATGGAAAGTGGATTGTAAGCTAAAAAATGAGAACTCATTTCTTCCTTTTTGGAATCTGGGCTCATAATGGCTGATTCTCATTTGAAAATACTGAAGAAGAATTGAGAAGAAAAAAGCTTTTTAAGGCTTATTTCAGAGCATGGGCAGGTATATATGGTCAGGTTGTTCATCCCATCATTTGTTAACATTATTTTATGGATCTGAGGAAAGCTTTACTTCAATTGTACTTTTCTTTCAATTTCATCTTTGAAATTAATAAAAAGCCCCTCTCCCCACACCATCTACCCTTCTCAAATACTTTGGATGTGAAAAAGACACAAGATAACCTCCCAAGAAGATATTTTTTGACATATGACATATGACAGTTATCTACTGGTTACTAATTTCTTTGCAATTCTTGTTGGTGATGATGATTATGATAAACAGTTATATGGTACTCACTATATTCCAGGCATTGTTCTCAGAATTTTGTTTTATTAGCTCATTTGATCTTTATAACCCTATGGATGAGATAATATTGTTACCCTACTTGGCAGATGAGGAAACTGAGGCACAGGGAGGTTAAACAATTCGGCCAAGGTCACATAGCTAGGAAGATATGGAGTTAGAATTCAAACTCACACAGTCTGCCCATCATACATCTTTAACCACAGACGATAATCAAACGCGTTTGTATTCTTGTGGTTTTATGTTGCTAGCGTGTTAGCTTATCACCTAAATTAAGATTTATGATCACCTCTATAATAGTTTTATTAAAATTTCACAAGATATGAAGACAAACTGGCATGTCATATAAACACTGCACAATATTTCCAGTATCTAAAATTACCTTAGCCTATGTTGTAGAGAGACTGAGGCCCTTTATTAGAATGATGGATGCCATCTTGGTATTCCTGGCCTTTTAATTTCCTTTAACTTTTTGGTGACTTCTTCCTTTCCTTAAATTTCCTTTTTTTTGGCATTTTCTCACCTATTTCTTCTTTTGTTCTGCCAGTCAACTTGTCTTCCTATTGCTATTGTGCTGTAGCACAAATTGACTTTCTTCCTACAAAAGAAGCAATAAATTTACATCTTTAGGAATGATTCTTCTATATTTGGCAGTGTATGTCAAAGGTGTCAATAATATTTAAACCAATTCTGACACCAGTTCCAATGTGTGGGTTCTTTCTCCGTACAAGGCAATTCTCCGACACCACGCAGGGTCTCCTACAATTCAACTCAATTCTGACATTTTCTACCTGGAGATAGTATCAGATTCCACAAGTTAAGGGCTCCGTCCCACAAGACTGTCCCCACTTCAGATGCTAATTGCAAGTCCAGGTTGTTACCTGTGCTTCTGACTCACTGGTTGTAAATCAGAGGTTCCCACAGTCCCTTCCTTTGATTTACTTGATTTGTTTAATTTTCTAGAGCAGCTTGTAGAACTCAGGAAACCAGTTTACTTGGTAGATTATTGCTTTACTACATAGGACACTAAAAGATATGAATCAACAGCCAGATGAAGAGATACATAGGGCAAGGTCTCAAACACAGGAGCTTCTGTCCCTGTGGAGTTTTAGAGTTTGGGGCCCTGCGTGGAAACACCTTGATGTGTTCTGGTTCACCAACCTGGAAGCTCTCTGAATTTATTCTTTTGAATTTTTATGAAACCTCCATTACATAGACAAGATTGATTAAATCATTGACCATTGGCGATTAAACTCCATCTGCAGCCCTTCTCCTCTCCCCAGAGGTTGGAGTGGGGCTGAAAGCTCCAACCCCATAATCACAAGTTGGTTCCCCTGGCAACCAGCCCACATCTTTTGGTTACCTAGAGGCTTTCCAAAATTCTAAGGGTTCCAGGAACTGAGAAGAAGACCAATTATATATTTATTATAAATTGCAATATCACACGTCTATTAGTTTTTGCTATAGTGTAGACATACAAACTAGTGAACCTATTAGCAAAAATTTTCTGAAAATGAAAAAAGAGTAGGAAGGGCTTTCCCCATGGCAGAGTGTTTAAGTTCGGGTGCTCAGCTTTGCAGACTGGGGTTCTCTGGTTTGGATCCTGGGTGCGGACCTATGCACTGCTTATCAAGCCATGCTGTGGCAGCATCCCACATAGAAGAACTAGAATGACTTATGACTAGGATATACAACTATCTACTGTGACTTTGGGGGAAAAAAGAGAGAAAGATTGGCAACAGATGTTAGCTCAGGGTCAATCTTCCTCACACACACACACACACAAAAGACCAACCTAGAGTATCAGACGGTCTCTGAGTTGAATCTCAAATCCACCTTTAAAAAAAAAAAGAAAAAAGAGGGGTAGTTTTTTGTGTTGTCGATCTCTTATTAATTCTTCTCTTATTAAAAAGAATTAGCCACCTGTTTTTATTTTCTAGGGCTGCCATAGCGAAGTACTACAGAATGACCGGTTTAAACAACAGAAATTTATTTCCTCACACTTCTGGAGGCTGGAAGTCCGAGATTCTGGTGTCACCAGGGTCGGCTTCTTCTGAGGGCCATGAGGAAGGATCTGCTCCAGGCCTCTCTCCTTGGCTTGGAGATGGTCATCTTCTCCCTGTCTTCACACCACCTTCGTTCTGCGTGTGCCCCGGTCCAAATTTCCTCTTCTTCCAAGGACATCAGTCAGATTGGATTAGGGCCCATCCTAATAACCTTGTTTTGACTTAATTACCTCTGTAAAGACCCTGTCTCCAAATATGGTCACATTCTGGGATCCTGGGGGTTCGGACTTCAACATTTGAACATTTTTGGGGGGGACATAATTCAGTCCATAACACCATACAAACTAAAGATTGTCCAGTTGATTTACTTCTATCCTGAAAACAAGCATTCTTGTGGGGAGATTTTTCTTTCACTGGCACTGGCGGAGTATACAAAAGAAATGATTACAAGTGCAGACCATGCTGTGTTTCTGGAAATCATCACAATTTCACCAGAGTGTCTTAGGGTGGATCTTTTTTTCCCATAAAGACAGTGCTCCAATTGAGGATTGCATTTCTGACAGTGTATTTTCAGTTCTAAGTCTTTCCTCCATTTTCTCCATCTGGTATAAGGTCCTGCTTGGATTTTTACCTTTTCTATGTCTTCTCTGAACCCTTTCTTTTGTGTTTTCTGATTTTTTGGATCACACTGACATCTGAGTGCTTTTTATTGAACCTCCTTTCTCTCATTTGCAAAATAGTAATGATAATGACCTTCTTAAAGGGTTGTAGAGGGTTACAGAATATTAACTGAGAAAGATTCTTTTTCATGATTGTATGTATAGATTTGCTCCCTGTTTAAGTTGTGAACTCCTAGGAAACAGGAAATGTGTTCAATTCCCAATAGATAAATGTAGGCAGTATAATAAATGTTTATTTGATAAAGAAATCAATTCTATGATAAAGTATACTGTACTTTACTATAAATTATAAAATCATCTAATTTCAGCAAGATGCAAGATCCAAGGAGGAATATAAATCTGGGAGAAGCCTGAAGATATGACTTTGGAAATGAAGGGTTGTAATGACAGGATTATCAGATAGAGAACTGGGTCATTCAGGAAAATGTTTCCCCAGTAGATCTAGGAAAGAGCAGGTATTATGGGTTAAATTATATCCCGTCAAAACTCATATGTTGAAGTTCTAACCCCCAGAAACTCAGAATATGACTATCTGGAAATGGGATCACTGCAGATGTAATCAGTTAATATGAGGTCATACTGGAGTAGAGTAGGCCCTCAATACAATATGACTGGAGTCCTTATAACAAGGGGAAATTTGGACACAAAGACCAGCATACTGAGAGAAGGTGATGTGCACGTGAAGGCAGAGATCAGGGCAATATTTTTACAAGCCAAGGAATGCCAAAGATTGGCAGCAAGTTAGCAGAAGCTAGGAGAACAGATTCTCCCTTACAGTCCTTAGAAGGAAACAACTCTACCAGCACCTTGATCATGGACTTTTGGCCTCCAGAACTGAGACAATGAATTTCTTTCATTTAAGCAACCCAGTCTGTGGTACTTTGTTATGGCAGCCTTAGTAAATTCATACAATAGGGCTGGCAGCAGTGAAGGCCAACTGGATAGGGTATAAGTTGAGGCTCTCCCATGGTAAGTATCAGTGTTTTGGCATAAGGAATGGAGACACCAAGATATCTGAAAAGAATGTGAGAATGGGAGTCTGGTGGGTCAATATATGAGACAGCTCTTGAGGACTTTAACCCTTCAGGATGGGGGACTCAAGACTATTTGACAGGGATAAGAACCAATTATAAACTTTTTGGTAGGATCCTGTTGAGTTTTGGAGAGCTGGGGTAAGAATGGATAACAGGGTTGAATTAAGATGGTTGCTTGCCCATTATGAACAATGGAGGTTGGGATGGAAACTGAAGAGATATATCAATGAGGAGAGATTAAACTTTATGTTATGTTGTGACAACAAAGAGCCCCCAAATCTTAGTGTTTTGTAACAACACAAACACTGCGTTGTGTTTTGGCCATATGTCCAACATGGCTTGGAAGGAATCTCTGCTCATCAGGGTAACAGGATGATGAGCTGTCCATTTCAAAAGATGCTTTCATAGTCACCACAGCAGGAAAGCATGATACACAGCAAATAACATCCCAGCTCTTAAGGCGTCTACCTGGAAGTGGCACATGTCACTTCCCTCACATTGCGTTACCAAAGGAAAACTTCAAAAGGATGCAATCCTACCAGATCCCTAGAAAGCAGAGAGCCAGGATCATTTGGTGAACAGCACTAACAGCTGCCACAGGATCTTAAGAACCACACAGCTCAGGCATTAGTTTCACTGATTAGGGAAGTGAAATCCAGAGATGAAAATTTTGCCGACAAAGCCACTATTAAGTGACAGATCCAGAAAACCTGATGCTGTGCTCTTTCTGCTGTGTCCTGCCTCCTTCTCAAGAGCGCCATCAAATCTAGTATAGTTGTGTGGAACACACTGATTACACGAAAGGCCTCATTCTTCCACGAAACGTACATGACACACATAAAACAATTCTTAGTTGTAAAACAATGAGATTTACTTATGTTAAACGTGTTAATATATTCTATAAATTAATAGCCATGCAATAATAATTCTCTAGTGCCCCCTGCCCCTTCCAATTTAGAAGGGCTATTCAGGGATGTTTTAAAATTTCCAGATCTACCACATTTTTATCATCTTTATATCTGCAGCTTCTAGAACTGCTATACTACATTCTTGAATAAATGAAGATAATTGGCTTAAAGCTAGCTAGAGGAGTTTGTTGACAGAAATAGTCTATAATCAATCTATAAGTCAAAACTGGGTTGAATTTATTATGGGCCAGATCTGAGGACTAGCCAGGGGCCTTCCTTCCTCAAGCCAGGAAGGGCACCAAAGAAGCAGGATGTACAGAGTGGTTATATACCGTCTTGAAACAAAGAGCATACATCACATATTACAGGAATGTCCCTTTTACAATTGTCACAAGATGCTTAGCTGACACAGCAGGTCGGTGGTCAGCGGGTCAGTGGTCACAAGGTGAGCACAGCAGGTCTGTAATCAATCTTTAGTTTCCAGGAAGAGATGGTTATCCTTAAAGAAAAGCTGATATGGGCGGAAGCCACATGCCTATCTTTAGGGACATCATTCTTGTCTTTGGGACATAGTAAATTGTTCAAGCAGATGTATAATGCATGCTCAACAGGCCACGTCAGACTCTGTAAGAAAAACAAGGTCAGGCAGAATTAGTTTTCAACCAAATGGCTTCCTCATATACTCCAATGTACCCTATTGATTTTCATTTATTTATCAAGTGTAAACCAATATTAAAAAATATTTTTTCTTGTTCAATAAATTTCTGTACAGTAGAGTTGACTCAGCAGGCTAGAAGAATTAAGTACTATAGATGACTTTACTGGTGGAAGGAACCTAGAACTCATCCTGGTTTCTTCTGGGTTCCTCCCTATGTGCCTTTTGCCTTTTCTAACTTTAATCTGCATCGTTTCACTGTAATAAACCATAAACATGAGTATAACAGCTTTTTTGAGTTCTGTGAGTCCTTCTGGCAAATCGCTGAACTTGAGGGTGTTCTTGGAGACCGCCACAAAGCTTCCAAAGAATAAGAAGAGATATTCAAAATAATTCCACAGATGAATCTTCTGAAACTAGCCATCAGGAAAGCAGAAAGATGCTGGAGAGATTCCGTGAGTGGGTACCAATCTGAAATAACTTGTAGATGGCCAGACCACGGTGTTCTGGGATTTGACAGAGGACATTTAGATGTACGTTAAGGTAGACACAGATAAGCAATCAGTATATTTGGTTTTCTAATGATGTAGCTGAAGGTTATTTGGAGGTTAATGTCCACTATAGGAAAGAATAATAGCACATCTCCAAATTGGGCCTAAAAGAGTACTTTTAACCAAAGGTGATTATTTACTTATGTGTTAAACCACTGCCTTTTCTAACTATTCTGTTTAAAAAAATGTTAATGGAGACTTGCTCCAGACTACAAAACAGAAGACTTGTGAAATGCAAACATGCCACATATGCAAAATTGCAAATGTATTTGCAGTTAACAATCAGCAGTAATTAAGGTTGCTATTTTCTCAAAAAATTGATTACTTTTGGAAAAGAGAAGTAGAGATATCAAGTTTAATGAATTTGCCAACTGTTCTGATTGAATATTTGAATTCATATGTTTCCATATAGTTAATCAATGAGTAAAAATAAACTTTGAGTTGAAAAAGAAGCCCACTAACTACTTTTTTTAGATTTAAAAAAAATAAGCTTTATTGTCAGTACAAATATTTCCTTTCTTGGTTGGAGAATGTCTCAAGTGCAGTTTGTACCTGGACTGGTTGTCTTGCGGAGAGTCGTTTTGCTATTTGAACCTTGAACTCTTCGTTCATATTAAATGAGGTAATAAGTTAAATTGCTTTGCCAACTGTAAAGTGTTACCAAAAGTAAGCATTATAGTCATTCTTATGGGCAGTGGCCCACAGTAATCTGGGTCTAGCATCTTATGCATCATGCTTTTTCCATCTCAAGCACACCTTTTTGGGAAATGGGAAGGTCATATCTTTGCATTTGACTTCATGTGGTCTGATTGACAAGAGCAGGCTGGGGCAGAAGGAAGGGCTGAGGCTTGGAAAAAGATCTGCCCATGAGGGTGGGGAAGCTGCAGAGGAGAGGGGAATAACAAGTCAAGAAAACACTTTGGCAGATAGAACACACAGTGCGTGGGTATAGCTGAGCGATGGACTATCTGGAAATATGTAGACTATGGGGACTGGCAGTATAGGATCAAGCAGCATAGTAAAGAGGTTATGAGCATGGCTGTGAGGTCACAAAGATGTAAATTTGCATTTTGGCTTTACCAATCAAAGGCTGTATGGTTTGGAGGGTTGGGCAGGGGAAAATCCTCTTTTACCGTTCTTGTGCTCTTAAGGCTGGTCTAATAATAAAATTGACATAAGGCCAGACTAACAGCAGAAAAACCCAGTTTAATACATACATACTGGAGATCATAGAGAAATAATGCTCGGAGAGTGAACAAAGCAAGCAGTATGTATATCTTTTACATAAAGAAGCAATAAATTTATGAGGAATGACAAGACAAAGAAACTTAGATTTGAGGTATGTAGTTAGTGAGGAATTTAAGCAGTGTTTAGGCTTGAGGTAGTAAATTAGCAAGGTTTGTTTCTGCAGCTTCTCAGCCCTGAATCCCCAGCCCTAATGACAAGGATGCAGGGAGAACATCTTTCACATGGGAGATTTATGTCCTGCTTTCAGGGGAACAGAGACACGAGGATCAGAACGCCCTTTTTGCTTCTCAAGTAACTTTAATTCAATATAATCAATATGCTGCTCTGGGATATTTTGGGGTGGCCTGCCCTGGGTCCCAACAGTTTTAAATGAAAGTCGCTAAGCCTGAATTTTCTCAAATATATAATGGGACAAAGCAACCTCCTAAAGGAGTTATTGTTAAGATAAACATAGACAATATATGTAAGGCATTAACATAGTGCCAGGCAAACAGTGCTGATGAACAGTTAGCCTGTATATATTTAGGACTGCTATTTTCAAGTCAGAATCAATCGCTTTCAGTTGTGTAGAGAGGGTCACTTCTGCTGCTTAGCACCAGGCAAATCCTCATAGAGAGAAGGAGAGAGAGCTTGGTCAGACCTGCAGACCACTTGTTATCATGTGAAGTGGATGCACAGAGCCTGGGAGAGGAGACACATTTGCTATTTGTCTTGCTGCTGTGGGAGGTGTCTTATTTCAATGGCCGCTGCACCTCACCTTTGCCTATGGCTGAGTCAGCAGAAGGTGCTTCAAGGCTTTGCTGAGCATCTTCCAAGCACCAGTCTCTTTCTCATCAGGTTAGTGTACTTTCATGACACCTGGATCACAGTGTGTGTGTGTGTGTGTGTGTGTGTGTGTGTGTGTGTGTGTGTAGGGGGTTCTTGACCCAGAGAGGTAGAGGTGGTGTGGAAGGAAAAGCCCCAACATGGGCATTTCAGTGGAACTGAACAGAGTGGCAACATAGCCTATTACACAGTCAGAGGTAACGAGACATTTACAGTGCTGGAGGTCCTCTGACAATGTGTTTCAACACTTCATTTGACTTAGAATGATCTTAATTATTCTTCACACTTGAGCAAAACAGATCCAGGCATTTGCAGAGGATACATGGGCCATAAAATGCATTAAATGAGCCCAAGGAAAGTGCCTCCAGGAAACACAAAGCATTTGCATTAGCTCCTCATTCTCAGATCTGGGTAAGAAAAGCTCCTCTAACTAATGAAGGAGTTGAAGCTGAGTGAGAGTGTCACTCAGGCAGCTAAGTGGGCAGCTCCAAGGCCACAGTTCATCGTTACCATGGGTGCACTTTACCATGGTAACAATGAACAACAGAGATGGTGCCTCCTGCTGAGGAAGAACTTGGGGAGGTGGAACAGATGGCCTGTTGTCTGTTTCTACTTTGGGCATGACAGATGAGCAATGCATCCAATTATATCACCGGAAGAGGAGAGCCAGCAAAGACATTTGTGATCTACGGGGCTGGCTGTGGAGCCACAGAGCAGTACCAGGTGCATTCATCCAGTACCTGCTCAGGAGTAGCCATGGTAACTATAGACATGCTCCAAGAAGTCATACCCTGGACCACACATCACTTGGGAAAGGAAGTGTGAGGATGGGAGGGGCTACCACCAAGCCCAGCAGATGGTTCCTGTAGTCTGTGCAGATAATGTGATATGGACATTTTACCTTCATCACAAAAGACTGAATTGAGCAAAAAAGACTGACATTTTTTATCTCTTTGTCGAAGAAAGATTAAGTGCTCACTTGTTGGTATTAGTTCAGTGATGCTTCAAATGTTTCCCATGAATGCTGAGAAAAGAGATGATTATTTCACATTTAAGTAAATGATGAGTGTATGTCCTAAAAGAGCTTTCTCTAAAGTTGGTTTTGTAGTACATTATAAGCGTAACTCAATAAAAGGTTCCTTGTCAAATAAATTTGGGCAGTCCAAAATTAAACAAGTCTCTTCACTAAAGGACTTCACAGTCTTTAATTTACAACATGAATTATGGATATCCAAGTGCAGTATGTAAAATATGGTATTCCCAAAGCTTATTTGACTACGGAGCACTTTCTATCTGGAGTATTTGGCTGAAGAGAGAGCAAGGGTAGATTTTAGACCAGTGCTTTGCAAAGATCCCTTTGGAAAAAGCTACTCTGGAGCCTTTTGGGAATAATTAGGATAGAGAGCTGGTGACGAAAATGACACAATTTAATGTTGTAAAGACGGTTGGGATTTAACTGCTCTATCAAAGTCCATTAAGAGTTCTTTACTTGTACCTTCCCCACGTGCAAAATGAGAATAACACCCCAGTTTGGAATTTTTTCATCAAAACCTCCATGCATGTGGCCAATATTGTCCTTGCTTCCCTCCTGTTTCTATTCAGTCCTTCCAGTTATGAGAAGGAAATAGAAGCTGATTCATGGAAGTTTTCCAAATAGGAGGTACTAAATGAAAATAAAAGTTATCTAATGATTGACATATTATATACTGCATTATATTCCAGAACACTTAAATTCCAAGAGCCTTGACATTCTCAAAACTTTGTTGAAAAACACCATAACCTAAGAAATAGTGTATATGCTCTGTTCAATTAAATAGCTAATGTATTCATCCCCCAGAAATCTTCTGAAGTCATACAATAGCACGTTCTCAATCAGAGATGTGATAAAGAAGTTCTGCCTCGGAAAGCATATCCTGAATAATGCAGGATTAATGCTTATATAATTCCCCCCATGTATGCTAGGTAAATATTCTCAAATACATATGTTTTCAGACCACTAATAATCAAATCAACCTAGAAATTCTTTGGCTTTGTTTGAATTCTTGTGACACCAGATTGATAGCAGACCTCTAGCTCAATATTTAATGAATGTTCTCAGGAAATCTTCACCAATAATGAAAAGGACAATGGAGCCTGCAGTGCAGCAAGCTCACAACCAGAAGTATTGCAATCGGGCTGGCTGAGCGGGATGTAGCGAGGAACGTGCTCACTTTGAGGCTGCCAGAATGAAATGGGTTCTGCAGGTGGGCAGAGAGCTTCTGAATCCGCCAGTCCCACACTAGTCTCAGACCTTAGATTGTTGCCCCTGTCGCACTGGGCAGAGCTGTGCTGGCTCAGTTAGGAGATGGATGAGCCTGATCAGGCTGGGGGAGGGGATGGTGCACAGAGGCGCCATCTAGTCTGAGGGTAAGGAACAGAGATCCAGGCTCTGCTCCAAGCTCTGTGGCCTCCTGTCACTCCCTCGGGGAGTGTCTGGGTTCAGAGCTGCAGTGCTTGCCTTCCACACTGCACCTTGTAAATCACAGCTCAGGGCCACTAGGTCTGCTAACGCACTCTCACATATTGCACTGAGAGCTGCCCACTCAGATGGCCTCCACAAATCTTGTTACTTGGAGGTGAGTCCTGGACAAATAAGTGCTGTATCTGGGAAGACAAATTAATCATCCAAATTAAGTGCGAAGATTCTGGTCTGATGCAGTAAAAGCTTTATGGAAGGGGAAGGGAGAAGTGATGGAGGAGTGTGGGGAAGAATATTCACATATAGGTCTGACTCTATGGTTATAAGTAGCAACTCAAGCTTGATATTTCTTTTTGTTCAGTACTGTGAATAATAGAGCCTTGAAGCAGTAGTATTATAAGAATTAAAATTATAACAATAACAACCATTTATGGTGTGCTTATGATGTTCCAAGCACTGTGCTCCAGCCACGTGGGTCTTATGGGCTTTATTTCCTTTACTTTTCACTATAAATAGGCACTATTATAACCCCCATTTTACTTTTTAGGAAACTGAGGCTTGGACAGGTTGAATAAATCACTCAAGGTCACACAGCTAGTTGACAGTAGAGCTTGGTCTTCTGACTCTCATGACGAGAGCTCTTAATCACAAAGTCACACAGATAAGTCATACTATTTGGGTCAAGGGGGTAAAATAGATTTTAATAAACAAAAAATGCATTTCTGGTTGTTATGGGGCTTATGCTCAGGAAGGGAAGATAGACAAAGTATTTCAAATAGTCAGTTAGACGTTTACAGCGGTGTAGGGGACTGGGAATGAGAAGTGCAGGGTGCTGTCAGGACATCTCACAGGAGCCCCTGATCAAACCTAGATTCTGTCCCCTATATCACTCGGCCCCTGCCCACAGCTTTAGGGACCAGCCTGTACATATGTGCTCAAATATAACTGGTTAGGAAATTCAGGTTGATCCCTCTCATCCCAAATCTTCTTTTAGAATTAACACTGATTCTCTGTTCCAGAAGAAGAAAATATAGTATCACTGTGCGTAGTATCATCTTCTGTGGCCTTAATTGCCTACAGGATAAAAAGTAAATCTTTTTAACTAATTTATCTCCTTGACCTCTACATCATTTTGAGGTTCTTAGATGTGGCAAGAGGACAGAGGCACATCCAAAAATCTGATTCCCAGTCTTTTTGGCCTGACTGATTGTGCTTATTCCTTTGAGAAGAGTCGGAGGTGGAGTGTGGGAGTGTGGGTCTGGGTGCCGTTGCTCATTTGGTTTCTAGGAGGTGGAGTCTCAGTGGCCAGATTTGACCCTGGAAACCGAGAAGTCACTTGGTGGGTTCCTTTCTCCTGGGACTTTTTAGGGATTCTTCCAAAGGGAATTATCCAGGACATTTATCCTCTCAGCTGAAGTGTGTCATTCTGCTCTTATCTGTCCTGGCACTGGGAGGGAAATAGGTCAGCTTCAGAAACAGGCCCTGGGACAAAGTGACCTTTGGGAGACACCTACGGACGGAAGGCAAACAGGATCTAGAAGGGGCGAGAGCCCAGCAAGGATGTGGTCTCAGCCTGATCCCTGAGGGTTCTGGAGTCTAAATCACTCACAGAGCTGTCCCATCTGGAGGCGAGGGGGCCAGGCTCTTATAGCCCCATATCAGTCCCCTTACCCTGCGGGGAACTAACCTCTTCGGGGTCTCTGGAAGCCAAAGAGCTAGGGGTGGGTACCACAGCAGCAAGGAAATCTGAAGGGGGCATCTGCTCCAGATTCACAGCAGGGAACACTACAACCACCCCAAGACCCAGTCCTTCAGTGGGGTTGTGGAGGGTTATAGCATGTAACATAACACCATGTAACATATTTTTACCTTTCTTATAACAGCCCACCAGGTGGAGAATGGGGGACTCAGGTGCTGACAGCAGAGGGCTCTCCAGATCCTGCGTTTCATTCTTCCAAATGGGGAAAATGTGGTCCTGCCAGTGGGAGCTCCTCCAGGTGATGGACTATGCCTGAAATGCAAAGCTGTTTTAAAGGCTCCACCCTTCAGGGCAGACATCCTCTTGTATGGGGTCTATAAGGTGTTCAATCACACTCTATCCCGTAGGGATAAATCTACCTGGGCTACAGAAAAGGGCAACCAGTTTTACACATTTTAAACTTTTACTCGCACAACTAATAGAATTAAGATTCTTCTTGCCTCTGTATATTTCAAACTGCAAATGTTGCAATACAGGACATTCTTATAACTCATTAACTTTTCTGTACTTGAATATTTAATTTCTGTCAATATACAATTTAAATAATTGCCCCAGGATGATTTGTTTATGAATATCAGCCCTTCCAGAATGATTTCGTAAAGCAATTGCCTGGTGAAACCTTGCAAAGTCTTTTCTCCAGAGTAAATCATCCCTTTAAAGGATATTTCTCCACCAAGGCTTGGGGGGTGTGGACAAAAAAAGGGTCAAGGTAGCTGCCTTGTAAGTCCTTGCAGCCTATTTTGTGTATTTGCCAGAAAATGTATGCTAGGTTCTCTTCTGAAAGGTTGCTGCTATTTTTCCCTTGGCTTATGTATCTACCAGAATCCTGGATGTGATGGTTCCACGGTTAATGCGTAGAATAACTATTAAGAATGCCATGCTTCGCTGAAGAATCTTCTCTCCTCCCATTTTTCATGGAGCAATGGCCAATTAATTTCACATTGTATTTTTGATGGCTATAACCAATGGTTGTTTCAACTCAGTTTTTATCTAGAGGGAAATAATTTTGGTGAGTAACTGAGACTATATAACCAAACAGAGAATTGATTTAGCCTTCTTATGCATGTGGACAGTTCTAATTTTTACGTACCCTATTTAAGTCAATCACAGATTTTTTTCACAAAGATGTGCATCCAGAGCCCTGATTTATAGATTTATTGGATATTTTACCATCTTGGAAAACTTACCTGATTTGTCCTAAGCCATGATATTTAGAATTTATATTATATATGTCGTTTGCTGCTGTTCTCCAATTGCAATGATTTTCTGAACTACACATTTTTTGAGGAGATGAAGACAATTTATGTAAAGAAGTAAATGCCCACAAAGAGGAAGGACTATGCATCTGTGTATGGGCCTCCCTGAGCCTTCCATGTGCCCACGCCAGCCCAGTGCTTTCCTCCAGCAGAGGAGCACCCTCCCTGATGGGATGCATTCCCTTATAATGTCCAGGAGCCGTGGGAGGAGAGATCCATCGTTCTTAATTTCAACTCCCAATGAAAGCAGATGTCAGTGATTGGTAAGACAACTCTTAAAATACAGTGACCAAAGGAAAGGAATTTGATTCAAGGGAAGTAGAAATCAATATTGACTTCAAGAAACTATAAATCTTGATGTTTCATACAACAAGTATATATGTTTATTATTAGTCATTTGAACAGATGAGCCAGAATTACAGTTAATGTCTCCTGGAAAGCAGCCAGATTTCTACTAGCCTGTAGCAAATGATGATTTATGCCAGGTAACTGGCAGAAAAAAAGCTGATTTAATTAATTTTGTCACCAAGGTTTCTCTGCTGAGGCAGGGTAAATTGAGAAAAAGACTAGTAGGATATTTTCTGATGTTTATTTATAAGAATAATTAAAAATAACCTATCATATTTTACTTATGATTGAGGTTGGTTACCTGTCTTCAAATTGTACAACCGCCTGGTCTACCCTGACCATCATTAAATCAGGTCAGTGAACTCATTATCTGACTTCTCCAACTGAATAGCCATGGATCACTTCTACATGGGTTTGACAATTGTTCATTAATTTATTAAACGAATAGTTATTTGATGTTCATTATGTGACAGGTTATTCTAGGTGCCGGGGATATGACGTTGAACCAAATGGACAAAGTCGCTGCTCTCATAGAACTTACTCTCTAGTCCTTGCAATAAACAAGAAGCAAGGAAACATACAGTCATATATTTCCAGGTCAGGATAAGTGCTATGGAGCAGAGTAAGGAGGAGGAGCGTGATGGAAGGGTGTGCTATTTTTAAAGGCCTGCCAAGGAATGCTTCTCTGAGGAGGTGACCTTTGAGTAGAAACTTTAAAGGACATAAACTCTATGATTACATAAAATATGTAAATCTACATGAATTTGAAAAGGCATAATCTACATGACTATTTGGGGGCATAGAGAATACAAATGTAAAGCCCTGAAGTGGACATGGACTTGTCTTGGGGTGCTGCGTCTAGTTTCATCAGCGTGAGCTCAGAGGAACTAGCTAAATTGTTATCCATGTTGGGGGTAAGGGAAGCGAAATGGGAAGTAAGGTATGATTTTAGTGCTAGAACCAACAAGGAGATTCCAGAAGCAGAGTCCTGATGGGGCCAAAGTCTGAGCTACTTAGGCAGTCCCAAAACTGGCTGTCAAATGTAACAGACCTAATGGCAAAGGGAGAGCCAGTGTAAGGAGCCAGATCTAGAGGGAAGCCCATGGATGGAGTGTCCATATAGACTAAGAGGGTATGAATAAGGGAGTGGGTGAACAGGGAACAGTCCCTGAGCCAAATCTGATATCCATGGTTACTTTTCTTAAAGCTTATGTGTCTGTTTCACAGGTGTGCCAGGTTTGTCGCAAAGGTTGGAAGGGAGGTCACGAAGGATGACATAAAACAACCAGCTGAATCCCAGAAGGATCAACTCTAGGTTGGAGCTCTCCTTGCATCCTACAAAATGCTGAAGTGTAGGGATAATGGGATAGTGTCAGGAATGAAGAAGTACAGTTTCTAGGCTTATCAGGGACCAGCTACTCAGAGTGGAAATGGCCACTTTTTTCCCTGAAGCACAGCACATAGATAGGTCAATCGTCCAACAAAATTGACTGTAGGATGCAAGCATTTTTTTGCAAATACAGTGTTTTCTTGATTTGGCCCAGATCTTTATAGACCTTCTAAACATTGCCTACTCCTTCTCCTTAGACACACACACACACACACACACACACACACACACACACAGTCCATAGGCCCTGGACCTCAGGGCTGTCTTTCCATTCATTCATTCACTTGTTCATTCATTCAAACCAGTATTGAATAGCTATTTTGCGGCAGGTGTGAAGATGCAAAAATAAATAACAATTGGTCCCTGACTTTAAAGGAACTCCCATCTTCTAACTCCTGGCTGAGCTACTTTCTTTGACTCCCCTTTGATTATCCAAGGAACATATTCTTTCCTGCTGGACTTCATGCCTCCCCTTAGGCTTTTGAATCCACATTGCTGCTCTTGCAGCCCTTTTGCTCGTTCTTTGGGCTCTGCCTCAGGAATGCAATGTTCTCTCTGTCTATACTCAGAGCCGGGCTCCTAGACCTTATTAGAAGTCTGTTCTTCAAGATTTGCTACTCTCTAGCCCTGTCTTTTCCTATTAAATTTGACAATCTCACACTCACCCCATCCTTCCTAACGCAGCAACATATAGTCACCTAACGCAGCAACAAGCATCCCACTCAGAGATTCCCCAAATTCTTGGAACTTCTAGCCCTTCTCCCTGTTGCCCCTTTAATTCTCAATCTCATTTTACCTCACAGGCATTAGGAAGGACTAGGAGAAGGGAAGAGATGTCCATTCGCACCTGTTCTTCATCGGCAGTAACACCACCTTCCTCGTCTGGTGATTTTGAAATTTAGTGGAGCAGTTGCTGGGAAAATAATGGCTTGAGTCATAATTAATTAACCTCATTTAGATTTTCTTATTGCCATTCCTATGCTTGATTCAACCTCTTTAAACAAGCACATGAAATAGGTCAGAGATAGAAAGTTGAAATAGAAATATAAGATTTTGAGCTCAAAGAAAATAGGAATGTTCTTTTTTCTTTTTCCTGTGACACCTAGGAGACAGAGGAAAATGAAGAGAAATAACACTTCTTAAGCACCTCCTGTGTGCCGGATGTTTTACATAAGCTTCCCACGTTAATTAAAAAAGGAGAAAGCGTGTTCAAGATGGTCAAGTAATTTACTGAATATTATACAACTAATAAGTGGTAAGTTGGGATTTGAACCAAGTCCTTTGTGATGCTGGAACTGGTCCTTTATCATTTTTGATGCTTTGACCTGGATCTGGGATTAGCTAGCTGCATGACGTTGGCCTTGCTAGCCTCAGCTTCAACACTTGGGAAATGACCCAGGCTCCTGAGAACACTTCCAGTGAAACCTCAGTGGCTTGGCCATTGTCACCCCTATCTTATCCACAGCTAATATCTGGATGTTGTTCCTTAGGATTTTTTTGAACCCAGTTACATTTAAATAAGAAATGTTTGTCTACACTTCAACCAGATTCCTGCTGCTTTGTTCTCAATTTTTGACAATATAAAACTTCCTAGTCTGATTGTTTTGGGCAGACTTTTTTCAGGATGGCACTTGTATGCTTTTGAAGGTGACTTTCTCATCATTCTACCCCTCTGGCTATATAGGAGACTCTCCTAGCACCTCTGAAAATAGACGTGCATCCAGGCAGATTCAGAAGGAGAAACAGGTGACCACTTGAATAGCAGTATGAAATAAAATTGACAGATACTTAATTGTGAAATACCTCCACTCTACCTAGTGATTTTCTAAAATAAATCAACAGTTCAGATGATCAACAGATTAAGGAATCAATGGAAAATTAGAAGGGTAATGTCTGTCTCAAAAAAGATGACTTGACATAATGTTCTAATAACTTAGAGCAACCAAAGCACTTTAGAAATTAATGCGAAATCCATCATTGATCATTTTAGATTTTTATGGCCGAGGAACTGCGTTTGTATGACTCGATTGCTCAATTGCATAGCAACGTTAGGTTTCAGACCAAGAGAAGAGGAATGAGATGAAATGAGCCTGACCTTTGGTACTGAGGAAAATGAGAATCAGCATCTCTGGGCTCTTCTTGTTTCACATTGTTCTTAATTGGACAATATTATAGAAACGACAAGAAACAGGACTAGATATTGATGAAAATTGCTTTAACAGATGGGAGTATTTTGACACAGTAATTCCAAGGTTTTCTAATTTGAAGGTGGCTAAATTGTATTTTCTTAAAACTACATAGTATTTTTATAAACTAATCTCTAGAGGAGACACTCCGACAAATGTCTAAAATTGATCTATAAAATTTCACTGTCCCAGGGATCCAATTACATGAAAATTCAGGGCATCTAACTATCCATATGGAAAAGACAATTGGTCAGGAGTCTAACAGCTTCAGACAGAAATACCAGACAAATCAGCATTATACAGAAGCCACAAATTGGGCTGTCAAAATCCAGTCCCCTTCAATAATTATCCTGTATATACCAAAACACACCAGGATCTACAGGGAACAGAAAGGCCTGGAAAAAATCCTAACAGGGTCAGGCAAGAGCTCCAGGTAAGTTGCACTGGCATGAACAGGTGCTGCCAAGGGATTTTAGAATTAAGGTCAGTCAAAAACTGGACCAGACAATCCTGCAAGAAATTGGCCAGAGAAGAGAATGTCACACTTTATGGCAAATCTAGTGTTCAAGGTCCTGCTAATCCCCTTCTGTGAGTCTCAAAGCTCCTACTTTGCTCCCTAATCCATTACATACTATACTGCCCTCCACACACTCATAGAACACTCCCTCCCCTCAACACACACACACACAAAGAAAATAACCAGCCTATCCCAGGAAAATGGTCACATTAGCAAGCTCATTGTTTATTTGGCCTCCCTTTCTGACTCTTTTTATCTTCATGAGTGTTCTCTTCCACTCTTGGGTCCCAAGACCTCATTGTTTATGGAGGCTCATTCCAAGTAAAGCAAGCATTGGTCTACATCATTATTATCCTTTGACAGAAATTCATTCACTGGCATAAGAAGAGATGTGAACCATGCCCTTCTCCATATTCAACCTAACTTTCCTTGTGAAGGATGCTTTATCCCATGGGATGGTTTTCTAGAGACCATCAGAGCAACCTAGGAGAGCCAAGACCTGAGCAAATGGATCTTCCCTCTGGGGAGGGCAGGCATAGGAAAAATGGGTGCAGTGCAAATGAAATAGTCTGCCAGGTGGGGCATGGAAGCCAACAGGCATAGAGAGGAGTAGGGAGGTTGAGTAGGTGGGTAGAGGATAGTGATAGGGAACCCAAGGTTAGGCAGTGTAGACTAATGTGGGTTGAATACTAGCTCCAATACTTGCTAGAATCATGAAATATGAGAAATATTGTGCTTGTCCTTAAATTCATCCTGTACCTAGAGATGCCCTAAGAATAAATATTTTAGTTATTTTAGCCTATCTAAAGGGGTAATCTACCTATTGTCACTGAGCACTGACCTCAAACATTAACCATGACCTCTCTCTCAGTGCATTCTCTCCCCTTATCTAAGTCTGCACCGCGCTATATTTTTCCCTCTGATTGATCACTGCCATCACTGCTACCACCACCACCACCTCCACCACCTCCACCTCCAAATCATGGTGATTGCTGGACAGCCAACCCATAGACTTATTGCCCCAAATTTCTGCTATTGCAAACCACCTGGTGGCCAGGACACCCAGCAGAGTTAGGGAGCAGGGTGTAGTTGCTTTAGAACCCACATGGTATGAGGATTCTGGAGAGGACTGGTGATATGACAGTAAGTGAAAGAGCAAAATGCCCTCAGACTTGGGGCTCAAAGGAATAGTTCAGAAGCAGGGTGATAATACAATGTCTTATTTTTCAAATATTTGCTGCTCTCCTTGGGAAAGCATTATCTTCCCTGCCATACTACCTCACCATGAAACTTCCATTGGCCAATGAAATTAGTGGAAGTGGTTGGTGTCACTTCTGAGAAGAAACACTAGGGGCTACTATTTGGCAATCCATGTTCTCTCTCTGTTCCATCTTCCACAATGACCAGTAATGATTCAGAATAGAGACTACTTCATCCACCTGGGTCCCAGAGCAAAGACAACAGGTGGTAGAAACACACAGCAGATCTATCTATCTATCTATGAATAAATTTCTCTTATTGTTAGCAGCTATGATTTTGGGGTTGTTATCTTACCTCAACCTATTACAGTCATGCACCACTTAATGACATTTTGGCCAATGATGGACTACATATATGATGGTGGTCCTATAAGATCAGTACCATACAGCCTAGGTGTGCAGTAGGCTATGCCATCTAGGTTTGTGTAAGTACTTTAGGGGAGGAGGAAATTTTCCTCTACCCTTCTAGGTTTTTCTGGCTGGTCTAAGAATTAAATTGACATGAGATAGATTAACAGGAGAAAAACAAACAAAAGTTTAACAACTTGTGTACATGGGAGAAACCCAGGAAAACCGAGTAACTTGCCAAAATGACTGAAAGCCTCACATTAAACACCATCCTCAGCTAAAGATGAAAGAAAATGTTGGGGTTGGGGAGTCAGGGACTTCAAAGGGAAGGGAGGCAATTCACAGGTAGGTGAAATGGAACAAATGTTTGGAAAACAAGTGTTTGGCCACACAGAATGAGAAGAACACAGAGGGGAGTCCAACACACAGGCTTTTCTAGGTGTTTTGTTGTCTACCACCTAGTTCATGTGATGCTAAGGTGATAGCTTGCTTCCTGAAACAGGTTTTTCTATCTGAATTCTTTTAGGCAGTTAATGGGGAGGTAACAAGAAAAACTTTCTGAGTCTTTTTTTTTTAAAAAGTAATCATCCTAAAATAATCTTCATGTTAAAGAGACACATTTTAGGGTGGCAAATTTTGTTCCCCATCAGTGCAGTGTATGATGTCTGCACAATGACAAAATTGACTACCAACACATTTCTCCGAATGTATCCCATTGTTAAATGACACCTGACTGTACACTGTCATAAGACAATGCCAGGAACAAGGTAATTCTAGCCATTGATGAATATTATTTAGGGTATGTATGTGTGTGTGTGTACACATGTGTGAGGTAGAACAATGCACAGGGAAAAAAGGTCAACAGCAATAAAGATGACAAGTAGTGAAGAAATAATCAAGTAAAAGAGAAAAATTAAAAATTTAATTTGGTCTGGCTGTAACAGTAATACTGATTATAGACATTTTGTGAACTGCTTACCATTTGAAACTAATTTGTATGCAGTATAATAGAGGTTATGCATAGCATTAAAATATACACCTGATTAACTCTGTTGCAGACCCTGTTTGATTACAATAACCTCTCTACGTGTGTATTCCATCTTTGTAATTTGTTGTTCATGTAACAATTTAAAATAATCTGTGAAAACATTCCCATTAGAAGGGTCATATTAGGAAGCATGCTGTGGGTGAGTGTACAGAACAAAGGGAAGATGTGCAACTAAGAAGAGAAAAATAGGAATCTGAGTAAGTGAGCAGGATCAGTCTGACCCTGGCCCAAACCACGTAAACGTTAATTTATTGCATTGCATTTCCTCTAAGCTCAGTAATAGGCCCCTTATCACTGTAGTCAATCTTATCTATACTCATGACTTTGACTACCAGACATTGATCAATATCTTCAAAAATTACATCTCCTGCTCGTATAACTTCTATGAACTCTATACATATATAGCCAACATCCCATGCATCATTTCCACTTGGGTGTCTCCAAGGCACCCCAACCTCAACATGTTCAAGATCACATTCATGGTCTTCCCCATAGCTGGTTCTCTTTTCTCTCTCTCACTTTCCCACTCCCAATTCATTTCCAACTACTGTTGATTTTACCCTCTAGATATTTTTATTCTACCTCCTTATTTGTAGCTATGTTTTTGCCACCCTAGTCCAACCTATCATCATCTCCAGTCTGAAAGGGCCTAGCTAGTCTCCTTACATCTACAATCTCCCTTCCGATTTATTGACCACATTGCAGCTAAGGTGATTTCTATCAAAGTACAAATCTGATTATTTGACTTCATTGTTTAAAATCCCTAAGTTGTTTCCCATTGCTCTTATGGTAAAGACCAAAATGTTTAACATGCTGTAACTCTACCTGCGGCAGACATCTGTTACATCCCTTCCCTCTCTCCTTCTCCTCTCCCTCTTCACTTTCAGAAATGCTTCTCTCCAATCTGGTGAGTTCTCTATCACTTAGTTCCATCTTCCCTACTCTGGAGGAGCATGTGACTCAACCTGGCACATCAGTGTACTCCAGTGATTGGTCCAGAATTGGGCATTATATCCAAAGCATTGGTTGGCGAGAGCCTTATTTTGGCAATTAATATAAGTCCTAGGAGAAGGAGGACTTCTCATCTTCTGAGATAAGAGGTCTTAGGTCTGCCTCTAGGGTCAGTCTTTTCTACCATGTGGAGAAAGCCTGCCTGAGAATTGAGCTAATTCAAGGGAAAAGTGAGTCAAGGGATGAAGAAAAGAGACAGATGACTGGTGACATTTGTTTGGGCTGGTGCTGGAAGCCAATGCCAGATATTGGACTTCCATTCACATGAGTCGATATACTCCTTTTTGATTTAGGCTAATTTAAATTGAGTTAATATCAGAACTAAAACATTTCTTCTTATTATTTGTTCTCCAGCCATATTACCTCTCTCACCTCACACCAAATTAATTCCTTCAGAGCCTGGCTTAAATATACTTCTTTAGGAAAGTGCTTCTTAGTTCTCCAAATAAGATAAGGTATCTCTGCTGTGTTTTCCCAGACAATTTGTTTCCATTTGTAATTATATATTCACTTATACATTTATGTCTAAGATTACATAATTCTCTTCTGTCTCCCCCATGCAACTCTAAGCTCCATTAGGTCACGTTGTGTTGCTGACAGTAAGTATTTGTTGAATAAATGAATGAATGAACAGAGAATAATTTAGTGTCAGGTGCTGTGCTAAGCACTTTTACATTCATCATCACACTTGAACTTCACAACAATCTGGTGGCAAATGCTCTGTGATCCATTTACATATGTGGAAACTAAGGCATGGATGTGTTAATAAACACTATCAAATAGATATAAAGAGAGAGATCCAGGACATGAAATGAGATTTTCCTCCAAATGCAGAGTTCCTTTCCTCATGCCGCATTCTGGGGTCTCTTAAATGTCTATTTGCACTCTCTCCTTTCCCTACAAAATACTTATCTAGACTCCAATTCCTACAGTATTTTAGGCTCTTCTATCTTTTATTGAAATTGTTAGGTTTAACGTTCCAGGAATATTTTTATATTCCCCTTCACCTCAAAAAAGCTTTCAAGATCCGGAAGAAAGAACATCTTTGAGAGCAATGGCCCTGGTTTGGGGTTGTAGGGGAAGGGACTGTCTTGAGATTCCCCATGTTTTTCTGTGTTGGTTAGTGACTCTCCTGTCTACTCCAAAGATCATCCATGAGTAGAAGGGAAAAGATGTGAGGGAATGAGAGAGATTAGAACAGAAGAGGAGAAGGCAGAACTCAGCTACACCATTGGACTGGAATCTCTCAGGACTTAAATGCTTCAAAGCACTTCCCCACTCACAGCGCCTCCAGCGGCCTGATATTTTGGTAATCTGCACATTGTAATGATCTGACAACAATATGCATTAACGGCAGAAGAAGTTCAAACCTAGTAAATTGATGCTGGACAGTTCAGTGGACATTGATAATCTACTTGGTACACAGTACTCAGAATTCAGCACCATATGTTTAGATTAAATGTCCAGGCTCAAATGAAAGAACAGAAAAGGAAGAATTCCAGAGATTTTTTGGACATTGAAAAGAGGCCTACAGTAGAGCTACTCAAAGAAATCAGCCTCCAAACTCTTTGCTATAGATGGATGACAAGATGAGGAGCTTTCACCAGACAGTGGATCAATGTACTGCTTCTCTCACTGAGGCAGTCTTGCTACAAAGAAAATGTCAGGCGAACTGAAGTGTGTGCAATGACATATTTGACGCTGGCATAAGCTTTTTGTCTTGTCTCAAAAGGTAACAAAGTCCATGGACTAGCACTGGTCTCTAATCGCACTTTGAGTAACCATAGCCTTGAAAAGTGATTAGCAAGACTGGCTTATTTTAGAAGAACCCAGGAAGCTTTTTAATATACCAGTGCCCAGGTGACTTACCCAGAGATTCTGATTCAATGAATTTGAGGTGACATTCAGTATGTTTCAGCATTACTCCAGGGGATTCTAGTGGGCAGTCAGGATCAAGAACAACTGGCTTCAATCGTAGCAGGACTGGACGACATGTGAATTCCTAATGCTGACCTTTGGCCAAGACTGAGAGGTAAGCACTGCTGCCATAGGTGGAGGAGCTCGTCTTGCAAAAGACTTCTTGCTTCTTGGATCTTTTGTTAGCCATTTAGGGGAAGGAAATAGAATTGAACAAAGTTACTAAGCGTTGGGTGACATGCGTAGGGGGAAGGAACACCTACAGGCTGTTTGGAACCTTAGGCTTTAAGAAATCAGAATTTAACAAGAGAATTGGGGAATGGGATGCTACTCCATTGCACAGGCAGAATGACACAAAGGAGGCAGTTAAAGGACAGAAAAAAATATCATAATGGCATTATTTTTTTCCTTCCTCCTCCAGGGTAGTTTTCTGGGGAGGATGGTGCTATCTCTGACACCAAAAGAGGGAAAAGTGAGGATTTGAGAGGCAAAGATTATAAATATGGCAGTATGGAGCACAAGGGGGAACCTGTCATCTATTTAAAATGCCTAAGCTCAGAGTTGAGCCTGGAAAATATGCAGTTCAGAGTTAATGAATGGATGGAGCAGACCTCCAATTGTTTAGGCCATCCATCACTCTGGCCACACAAGCTCCCAAAGCACCAACCATTATTCAACTCACCAGTAAATGAGGAGGGAATTCAAAGATAAACCTTATAAACACTTGTAGTGCAATTGGGGGCCTCTGCTTAATATTGATGGCCCCTCAGACCCTGCATGCCAGAAAACCTTATTTTGGAGGCCAACTGATCCACTTTGCAGCACTGTGTTGCCCACAGTTGCTGCCAGGCTTTCTTCCCAGCAAACATCCCAAAATGAAATGTCGTAGCATTTTTGTCCTTGGCATACTCATCTACTGGCATATGAAGAGTACTTTTAGATACTGAGCATATAAAACAGCATAATGGCATATGTATAATCTTTAGACGCTGGCCCTTTAACTTGCAAATGGAACCTTGGGTAAGTTAATTAACTTCTTTGAACCTTGGTTTCCGTGTTCGTAAAGGGTATAATAATCTCTTTCTCTTTCGGATAGTTGTAAAGATTAATGTGAGCTAAAGTCAGCAGGGGAGCAAGCTGAATTTGGTAGGATGGAAATAGGAAGCAACCGTATTTTTTGTCAACATTGCCTTTTAAATCTGATCTACTGAAACTCCCTTCCGCGCTCCTCAGTAATAGTTCAGGCAAAGCTTATAGCTATTCTTGTCATTTCCTGGCATTTAAAAACAGCCTCATCAAGGAAGTCCAGTCCAGTGTTACATCAAAACTTCCATTTCTCACACAGTTTGAAGCATTTGCCTCCTCTCCATGAGGCCTGACTAATCTTTAGAAATCTGTCCTGCCCCCTCCCCCGGTGCTCTATGGTTTCTGAATTCTTCCGGATTGTGATGGGGGAAGATGGAAAAGGAGAAAGGGTTTTACTTAGTTACCTGGCTTTGGGGCTTTCTGTGTGACAGACGCTCAAGTGCTGGTGCCGTCTTTTGTGGGTAACTTTGTGGACTCTTCAGGGGACCAAAGAAAGCACAACAAAACAAGGAAATGAATGGTACATGCAAATTCTAAAAGACTGGCGCATGGATTTAAACAAAGCGTGCAATGACGGGTTTCTGTAGACCCAGGAAGAACATCTGTGCGCTCTTTACAGAAAAAGTTCTTATGAAATATTATAGACAAATGCTCATTTGCTTTCTCTTTATTTGCCAGTCTCCTTCACCATAACGTAAATATTGGTTTCCTTGTCTCTCTCTTTTTTTGATGTGGTAAATGGCAATCACCACCACCATCCACTTCAAGATCTTTTTCATTTTCCCAAACTGAAATTCTATAGTCGTTAAACATTAACTCCTCATTCTTGCCTCTCTCTTAGCCCCGGGAAAGCACAATTCTATTTTCTGTCTCTATGAATTTGACTGCTCTAAGTATCTCATATAAAAGAAATCACACAGTATTCATCCTTTTGTGTCTGGCTTATTTCACTTAGCATAATATTTGCAATGTTCATCCATGTTGTAACATATATCAGAATTTCCTTCATTTTTAAGTTTGAATAATATTCCATTGTATGTATATACTGTATTTTGTTGATGCATTCATGTATTGATGGACACTTGGGTCGTTTCCACCTTCCTTGTCTCTTAAATGCCATTTCAGATGAAAAGTCCGTGCTGTAAGTAATCATCAGTTCCTGGAGACACTTTGTCAATGAAGGATTCCTCTGTCTCTATTCTATGTGGTGGACAAGGATTGGGCAGTGGTTTGATCCCTGTTCTCTGGGAACTGCTTACCCTCAGAGAAGGTCCCTGGTAACCCATGCTTCTTCTCAGCACACTTGCTCCCAACACCCACTCCCCAATCAAATCAATGCTTGACCTGACTTTGGCCAGTTGGAACCGAAATACACAGACGTTGGGCATTGAGAGCTGGGCCTTGTCCAGTGGGAAGGTCCATAAACACCTGCTGCAGTGCTCCCCATCCTGAGGTGTGGTGACCCTAGAGTGGCAACTCGTTGGTCTGTGCTCAGCTCCCCCGAGTAATTTTTACACTTTTCTTGGTTTTGTCTAGTTCAAAGAGGTTTTTTGGCTTACAACCAGATCACTGGACTAAGGTCGTCTGTCTCCTTTTTCTCACTTTCCCATTCACCTGCGAGTTTTCTTCTCAGATTTATCCTCCACTGGCAAAGGCATCCACCAGTTTTGCTCAGAACTATTTTAGCCGACACCCCTTAAGGCTAAGGGATTATAAACTCCAAGCTAGACCTTTTAAATTCAGCTGACTGCTGTTCTCCAGCTTGGCTCCCATCTACGCCCTGGGTAATTTAAGCTGACTCTCTGGCCTCCAAAGCCAGGAGACATAGTACATCCACTCAGGCACTTATGGTGAAAAATACTCATGGTTCACAGACAGTGGTATATAAAATCCTGGAACAAGCTCAACAGACTAGATGCATGATAAGCTTTCAGGAGTCATAATTTTATCTCACGTTTTCAGCAAGTTATGCTTCTGAAGCTCATACTTTACCTAGAAAAGCAGAACACGTGCAACATAATTCATGCCTAGTGACTGGACGTGTTTGACCCCAAAAGGGGTCTAGAGGTTTCATTTTCTTTTCTGTTGGTTGGATTTCATACTTCAAATGCTTCTTTAGTTTCCATTTTTTCCAGTTTATGTGGGATTCATCTTTCCCTGCAGTTCCCCCTTAATGGTTTAGTAGTTTAAGGCTTTTGTTCTTAGTTTCTTTAATTTTTTTTTAATCCCTAGGAAGGATACATCAAAACAAAGACCGACCCTCCAATTTGGCACTTTGGGAACTGAAAATCTGGTGGGTCACTGGGCTGTGATCTTCCCTCAGCATTTTCTGTAAGGGATGCAGTGAGCTCAACAGTCAGCTTCTTTGTCCATTCATTTCATTGATCTTTTGCAGGAAATGCATCAAACAGTCAATCTTTAAATCTCCCGTTTCTACCAGCCTGTAGTGGTCTCCTTCATTAGGATGTTGTGCAGTCTGGCCTCTGTATACATGAGTTCTGCATCTGAGAGTTCAACCAATCCCAGATCGAAAGGCCTACGATGGTTGCATTTGTGCTGAACACACACAGACTTTTTTTCTTGTCAATATTCCCTAAGCAGCACAGTATAACAACTATTGACATAGAATTAACATGGTATTATGAGTAATCTAGAGACGGTTTAAAGTATATGGGAGGATGTGCATAGGTTATATGCAAATACTATGCCACTTTATACAAGTGGCTTGAACATCTGGGGATTTTGATATCCACAGGGGCTCCTGGAACCAATCCCCTGCAGATACCGAGGGACGACTGTATTTGCTAAGACTGGAGGATGAAGTCTGCTTGTTAATAATCATGGTAATCCTTTCATTTATTGAGCATCTGCTTGTGCCAGATATTTTACATGCTGGAGATGTAAGCCCTACCTGCAAGATGGGATTTTCTTATCCTTTTTTATAGATGAGGAACTCAGAACTTCTAACTCTAACCTAAAAAATACAGATATGGCATGAGGTGTAAGTGACAAGGACTGGCCCTTTTAAAAACTATCTTAGAACTCCCACACCAAAAGGCCCAAGGAGGGGGTATGTTCACTCTCCATCCTGTGGGTGTGTCCTGGGACTTGGCTGCGCTCTCTGTCCTGCACTATTCACCCAAAGGCTGCCCTAGAGCTGTGTCTTCGGGGTCTATGAGCTGAGATAATAACATCACGGCTGTGCTGCTCACACACCGGTGGTGGTCAGCCCACTGCTCTCTCTGATTGCATGCAGGCCCCCAGCTGACTCTGCCGCTGTTTTGTAAGCCTTATTCCTATAGTTGATCCAAATGGAAATTTAGACATCTCCCTGTCGTAAAATAATTGATCACAGAAAAGAACTGAATTCAGTGAGTGACTTTGAGCTCTCACAATAGCAAGGTTAGAAAAAAATTCCCACTCTGTTTGGAAACAAACTCCAGTTTCTGTCAAAGTTACAAATGACTTAATTTGGGAGTCACGTGAGCTGATTCTCAAGAAGAAAATGTGATTCATCTTATGTGAGTGTGGAATTTGCCACGAAGATGCCCTTCATGCAAACCTGCCACGATCGTCAAGCGAAGGAACAGAAAACTACTTAGGCAACTGTTTTAGCCTACTTTGACCTGGGCTTTCCAGGTCTCTAACTAATCTTCCTAATCGATATCCAATGGCACACATCTCTGTCTGAACTCCCAGATCTTTCTGGTGACCAACGCGTCCTCCCCAAAACTCTCTCTTCCAGTTGGTTTCTGTGACACTGCAGTACTCTGAGATCTTCATTGCCTCTGCATTATGACTCCTTTGTTCTTACACCCTCTAAATGATAGCATTCCCCAAGGTTCTGTCCCAGGATTCCTGGGCTTCTCTGGACGCACTCCACCCTTTGGCTAGAACATGGACTCCCACAGCCTAGGCCTCCCTGCCTGTGGTTACTGTAGGCCTCTTCCCTGAGGGTCAGACCCCTGCTTCCCAGCCCCTGCTCCCGACTTTCCCAATGTCTGAACTTCTTCTGCTCCGGAATTCGTTTGTTCTGCTTTCCCTCTTTCTTGCTGGATACTTGTTATTCTGCTGGCCCTTCCTGGTCTCAGGTCTGACCTGGCCAGCATCAGTAGTCCAATGCCTTCTTTAGAGTACCATCTTCTTTTTGCTGCACTGGGCTTCATTCCGGCGCCTGCATCTGGGTCTCTCCCACTGTGTGCATTTGTCTAGTTCCAGGTCATAGGTGCTCCAGGTCCCCCTCCCAGCCATGCTTGAGAGGCGATATTCTCTATTAGATGCTAAACTCTTGCTCAACATTGCAGTCTCTGTAATACCTAGCACGCTGTATCGCACATTGTAGATTCTCCACAAATAGTTCAATTTAATCAAACAAATACTCAACAAATTGAATCGAAGGTGGCATTCACTGCATCAGGATAACACTAGGTAGAGGACATAGAAGATTCCAGAAAGAAAGAGAAAAGCATGGGAAATTTACATTTACTATATCGATAAGAAACTGTCACTTAAATGTCTATGGAGCTTAATTCGTTCATATGGGGTGGAGAACTTTTTGAATCTGTGTTTACCATGTGAGGCTGTGAAGAATAAGAGAGATGAAATATGTCACACTCTTGAATTGGTGGTTTTTATTCCCTCATTCATAAAATTTGTCTTTAAACCTAAATTAACTACGAATACAAGATTAAATTATTAACTGCGTAAAAAGCATCTTTCAATAACAGTGTTCCTTTTTCCTCTGCAGGAGGCTTCTGGGCAAGTCGGGGATTGACATTTTATATCACACAGTTTAGCAAGTACAATCTAGCATTTTTTCTTGTCATCATTTTCCTGGATGAGTTTGGTTTCTCATTGTTATCTGCGTGATCACCGAAGACTAGACTTGCTTTTTCCTTCTTTTGTGCAACTCCAAACAGACCTGGACAAAGATGCAGATCCAGACAGTCTAATAATTTGGCATCCTTTCAAACTGATATTCTCTAAACATTTAATGGAGGTCAGGATAAACCGATTTTCTGTTAGCATATATTTTATCCTGAAACAAATTCACTTAGTAAATCATTTCCCCTGGCAGAGACAGAGTCAACGTTGTGAAAACAATTCTATGAAAAACGCTTTTCTATAGTTCTGTTCTCTTTTCAGCTCTCATTTATGATTTCCCAAAGCAGATGTGTCTTCCTTGGGGGACATATTAAAGGATTTGAAATGTGTATAAAAATAAACCATTTGTTTTTCCTAAATGGTTCTATGTCATACATGATACAGTTTTCAAATGTTACTAATTCTGAGGGTTGATCTCAGGCAATGGTCAGTGGGCTGGTTTGGGGTTGTAGCTTTTCTACACAACGTGCAAAAATGCTCAACAGAGATATGTATGCCCCAGTGAGGATATTATTATTTATTTTATTACTATTTTTTTTTAGGAAGATTGGCCCTGAGCTAACCGCTGCCAATCCTCCTCTTTTTGCTGAGGAAGACTGGCCCTGAACTAACATCCGTGCCCATCTTCCTCTACTTTATATGTGGGACACCTACCACAGCATGGCTTTTGCCAAGCGGTGCCATGTCCACACCTGGGATCCGAACTGGTGAACCCTGGGCTGCCAAGCGGAATGTGAGCACTTAACCGCTGTACCACCGGGCTGGCCCCAAGGATATTATTTTTTAAACTTCATTTAAGGACACTGCCTAGATCAACAGCAATGGAACAAAGTTATATTTCCCTGGTTATGTAGGAGGTCATGTGTGGAAACCTGAATTAACTGGCCCCATATTTCCAATATATTTCAATGATGCTTTAGTGTCAATGGAAGGTCGGCACCCTCTGCAGCTGGCCCACCTCTTAAATCCAGCTCTAACGTCTTCCTGGGGCTTACTTTTGCATTCCTTCCTCCTTCTGGCCTGACGTTCTTTTTCTTTCTACTTGTACTTTGGATTTTCCTTTTCATAATTCATAATGCCTGCCTTAACCTCCTAGATATTTTAGCAATTCTGTCTTAAGGCCTCATAGAAATTCTCTTCTGTGGTAAACTTGTTTAAGGTCTCTGTCTAGTCCCACTTTTGAAGTTGCCCTGAGCCGCTTCTGAGGCCACAAGACCCCTGTTTCTGGCCAGGACTCATTGAACTGAGTGAAGATCATGAGCACCTAATTCAGGGGGAACCACAGCTAGGTTGGATGAACTGGTGTGATTCTCTCTCGGAGGAATTTGGAATGGCCACACAGAGACTGGACCAGTTGGATGACGGCAGACGCTCATGAAAGACGGATGAAGGCAGGACTGCTATCCCCAAGCAGGGTGATGTGAAGCAGATGAAGCCAGACTCGGAGAGAAGAAAGAGAACTGGAGAGAAGAAGAGAGAGGAGAAGACCTGTGATGCCTGAGAACATGGAGATTTCTCTAATTTTTGAAATTCAGTCTGCCCTTGTCTAATCCAGATACACTTCATTTTTTCTTTAAATGTGACTAAGAAATATTACTTTTAAAAGAACTTCCCCTTTTAATTAAATTATCTTGAAATAATTTTTGTTTCTTATGACAAAATAGACTTTAACCTAAGCCCTTCCCTTTCTGCCACCCTGGCTGACCGTCTGAGTGTCTTCCGGGGCTCAGACTTTCTTCTCCTCATCACCCGCTCGTGACAGGCAGTGGCTCGGCTCCCTAGGAACAATGTTGGTGACCGAGAGTCACTAGCCCACGATATTAATTAAAGTGCCTAATGATAACTGCCCTAACAGACAATCCCCCAAAACTTAGTAGCTCACTTCACTAAAAGTATATTTCTTTTTCACATAAAATCTGATGTGGGTTGGGAGGCCATCTGCCATCCAACAGCGACGTCATTTGGTACAAGGGAACTCTATGGTTGCCGAGGTAAGAAAAGAAAGGGATGGAGAAGGCAGAAAGCCTTGGGTTGGGATTGACATATGCTACTGTCGCTTGTACTCACAGTCCACTGTCCAGAACTCACCTTAACTGCATGGACATCTGGGAAGTATAAAGGGACACTGAGTGAGTACCAGCGTGCTCATGTTTGTCTGTTGTATCCAATGGCTTGGATAGATGCTGTGACAATTGGCTGTGGGGAAGTGTGGAGGGTGAGTCCCTGTTCTGGGTTACTGCAGTGTCCTATAGACAGGTTAGCTGTTCAAGGAGACAGCAGGGGAGGCTGCGAGACCTAGGAGGTAAAAGCATGGACTCTCAAGGTGCCTGGCCAGAGGCTGGCTTGATCAGACACTTCTTCACCAGACCTGGGAAGCTGGACCGCCAGACTTCCAGACATACTCTCCCAGGTCACCCAGCACTTGTCTATCTCCCAGTCGCACTTTCCTCACAAACCTTGTGCAGGTCGTGCGGTAAAGGAATTGCTATTAAGAGGCATGACTTTTAAAAAGAAGTTTAACAGAACTTAACTTTGAAATGGCTGCTGATCAGAGAACAGCGTAACAAATGGTTGAGAACGTGGGCTCTTGTATCAGAATCCCTGGGTCGAAGTCCCAGCTCTGCTATCTGCTAGCTGTGTGAGCTTAGGCAAGTTATTTGATCTCCCTGTGTCTCAGTTTTCTTGTTTGTAAAATGAGAATAATAACAATGCTTACCTCCTAGATTTGTTGTAAGGATTAAATAGGCTAATATGTGCAAAATGTGTAGAGTAATACCTGACACATGGCACGTATTATGCGTAACTGTTATTATTTAAAGCAGGCGTGATGGGAGGCTGTACAATTATTCCATTTCTGCTACCTTGGCATGAAGCACATTGGGAAATTCCTCCAAGCAGTTCTTTAAAATCCAAGTCATGATCATATAAGATCAGTGTCTCAACTCTGTTTGAACTGATTAGCTGAAGGTGTCATTCATCCATTCAACCACTGTCCTCCTTACACTCCCAGCTCCAGCCTAACCAAATTATGTCCCATTCCTTCACTGCACTGACTTCTGCTCTTCCCATGTCTGTGCCTGTGTATGCTGCCTTTTCTCTGGTTACTATAGAAGAATGAGCCTTGCTCCCATCCAGGGTCAGCCCTAGATCCCATCCCTTCTCATCTTCTCAAAGACTTTACTTCTTCAACTCTTCCCTCTTTCTTGGAACATCAATGTCCCTTGACTACTTATTCTTTTCTATTAGCAATGAAATATTTTGCGATATTGCCTGTCTTAACATCTTTTCTGGACCAAACATTCTCCTCTACCTATTACTTCATTTCTCTGCTCTTTGTTGCAAAAATTCTCACCAAATTGTCTATATACACTGTGTCCACTTTCTTTTCTCTCATTTTTCCAATGTACTCAAGCTTATGCCCCACTCCCCACCTCACCACAATTGCAAAGATCACTAAAGACCTCCATGTTGCAAATCCAGTGGTCGATTCTCAATCCCACTTTAGGGACTTGTGACGCAATTGATAAATTCCCTCCTGTCAGAAACACTTTCTTCACTTGGTTTCTGGGTCATTCTTTTTTGGTTTTTCACTCCTTTTCAAGTGCTTTTGTTGAAACTCTCTCTTCTTCCCAGCCTCTACATGTGTTTGGGGTGGGCTAGGGCTCAGTCCTTAAGTCTCTCTTTCTCTGCTCTTACTTCCTAAATTATAACACTACTACTTTGATGGCTTTCAAGTGTGTACTCCTAATCTTGACTTTTCTTCTGAATTTTAAATTTGTGTATCCTAAAAAGTAGCCAAACTTCGAACATCCAGTCAGCATCTCCAACTTCGCTTACCTAAAACTGAACTCCCAGCCCTCCTCCCCACTGCTCCCAATCCTGTTTCTCCTTCCATGTTTATCTCAGTAAAATGATAGCACCATTCACTCGATTGGTTAGGTTACAAACCTTGACCCTGTCATCACCATCTTTTCTCTCCAACCTCATTTTCAGTTCATCAGCACATCCTGTCATTTGCACCTTCAAAATATATCCAGACTCGGACCTCCCTGCTACAACCTTAATCCAAGCCACTGCCATCTCTGTTGCGTGATGCTGCAATCACTTCCAAGCCTGTCTTCTCATTTTATTATATGTCCCCCACACCACATTCTTTGCCTCATACAGCAGCCAGAGCTATCTTTTAAAAAAGTGTTTACGAATGTCTGTGGGACCCTATGTGATCCAGATCCAGGCTGCCTTTCCCACCTCCATCCCAGGCACACTGATCATGCTATTCCTCCAACCCACCAAGCATGCTACCGCCTCAGAACAGTACTTTCGGTTCCCTCATCCTGGAACATTTTTCACCCAGAATATTGTAATGCAGTATTCCGTGCATTTTATTTTCCTTAATTCCTAAGCCAGTTCACATGTCTTACCCCTACACTTTGTTCAAATGTTTTTTTTTAAATGTCACCTCCTCAGAGCTGTGATTTTATTACCTAAAATGTCAATCCCCATCTTTTCTTTCTCCCTACTGTGCTTTATTTTTTGTCATAGCATGTATCAAAAAGAAATATATATACAGATATTTCTTATATATGACATATATTTCTTAAAGATAAGTTTTTTATACATACACACATATATATATGTGTGTGTGTGTATATATACATGACTTCTCTCTCCCACAAGCTCTTAACTAGTATCCAGATGGGTAGAGAGTCTGTCTGCTTTATCCACCACTCTATGAGTGATTTTCACAAAGGTTCATCTCTCCCTGGGTCTTCCCTTTCTCCAATTTTTCTTCTGGCTAACTCTTTCTCATTTGTAATATCGCAATTTATTTTTTACTTTCCCCCTTTGGGAAACTTTCTGTAAAACAGGGCTAGGTACTGTTTCCTTGGGTTCAAAGAACACACTTTATAGTCCTTATCATGGTGCTTACAACATTGTACAGCAGTTTTCTGTTTCTCCAGCTTGCAGCCCACAAGCCAGGCCTTCTGATGCTTGGGTGTACTTGCCTCTGAGTCATTCCCCCAGGGAAGAGCTCCATCTCTGCTACTGGGAGGAGACATTGTCTTCCCCTTCCCATGAGAAAGGAAGAGCTGCCTCCTTAGTCTCCTTCTGTTGCTGACGAGTGCCTTTACAGGGCCTCCCTGATGGGGCTCAGCTTCCAACCCCCAGAAAAGCTGTCCTTTGTCTACCATGCTGCAGCGACTGTCACGGGAGAGCGTGTGAGATCTCGGGGAACAGTAAACACCACTGAGCTGTGAAGGGAGTGAAGAGCTGCCTGGATAACAACCCCGCAGCTCCCATAATGACTTTGATTAGAGCAGAAGGAAACTCCAGTCGTTTTTTAGTCTGTCAGTTTTTCTATTATCCTTAAGACTGAGCATGAAACTTTCATTATAACACGTCCTTATTGATTCAACTGATGAAAATATATTGGTATTAATAAGATGAAACTCTAAGGCACTGGGGATAATAAAACAGTTGATTGCAAGCATAACGTATCTCAGAATATTTTTATGTTGTAGTTCCATGCATTTTATTTCCATTAATTACGAAGCCTGCAAATAGGTGATTTGGGCATTGCATCATCAAGCTATATGACCATTTTTATTTGGTACTTATGTGATTTTACAGAGGAAACAGTTTGATTGGTTGTTACCAACAGAGTTTAATTTGAGACAAAATGAAAAAATCTGTTTGAAATGACTAACTCATTGATGAAAGGCACGGAGCTGGGGCTTCAAATGGCTTAAATATGGTCATTAAAAATAATGTCCTTTGGAGTATTTTTAATATTGTGTCCTCTTAGGAAGTTTCAAAAGCAGAGCCTCCTTCCTTTTTATCTGGGGTCTAACTTCGGTCCTTGTCTTTCAATATTCAGATTATTACGATAAGGCATAGGAAAAGAGAACATATTATATGGATTATACTCTGTGGCTACACTTTAGTGTTCAGAAACATTTTTTCCTTGATATTTCCTCCTTTCGTATTACTCAATAAGAGGTTGTTGTCTGCTTCTAGCAAGATTATCTCACCAAGATGTGTGATGTCAAAATATACCATTTTTAAATGCATGGCACAAAATAATTATAAAAATTATGGAAGTTTAAAAAAAATCTAAATTCCATTGACCTCCAATCAACAGCTCTCATTTTGTCATATTGTCTTCTGGTTTTAATTTCTGTGCCTACATATTTAGTATGTCATGTATGTTTAGAATACATATTTAGAATGGCATTCACAAAATTTTGTTTCATTCTCTTGTCATTTTATCACCAACATTTTCCTGTTTTTATACTAATTTTATAATGTCTGCATAATATTTCACACAGTTCTATAGTCATGGCTTCCACTTTCATCTTGTAAATAATGCTGCAAGGGAAATATTCATGCCTACGTGTTCTGCAAATACTTCATTCTTTCCTTAATATACTCCTATGGAGTAATTTTACTGGGTCAAATTGTACACACTTTTTAAAAATCTCGTAAAATACATTTCCAAATTACTTTTAAGAGGGTTGAACAAATTTAAATTGTCCCCATCGATGTATCAGCTACTAGTTTAAAAATATTTTGATCAGGACTATGGATTCACGCTTAAAATACTTGTTAATGTAGCGTATGAAAACCAGTACCTCATTTCTGTTTGTGCTTTTAATAGTTTCAGAGACTGTTTTCCTAAACCTTTGTTTAGCAATTGTGTTTCCTCTTATGTGAATTGTCTTTTCACATCCTTTGTTTATTTACCATTGGCGTCCAGATACTTTTCTTGTCAATTTCTATGAACTTTCATGTTTGCTGCAAATATTTTCTTAGTCTTTTGTTTTCCTTCTTATTTTAGTTACGTTACTCTTTATTGTAGTGGGGCTTTAAATATTTATGCAATTGAATCTATTGATTATTTCTTGTTTTCTATTATCATTCCTCTAAAGATGACTGTAATTTTCTCAATCCTGTGGTCTGTTGGTTTTCTTTGATTAGAATTCTATATTCACCTCTTTAATCATGTAGAATTTATTGTCAAAGGAGTGAGATGATTATTTTACATTATGTACTTTTATTCTTACATCAATTATTAAAAAGCACAAGATCATTAAAAATGCCCTGTTGGCAGTATTATAATTTTGAAGCTTGTTTGATAATATGCATTGTTGAATCAAGTAGTATTCTAGGCATAAGGAAATGAAAATGGCACCATTTTAGTCACTAAGGATCTCAGAGTTTAGGCAAGGAAAGAGGGCAGGAAACAGTCTATAAATACCAACATTCTGGTATTTCACACTGACCATTGAGTCACTATGCTGGGAAACTGAACTCTGGTGTCTTTTTGTTTCCATTCTTCTCTTTTTGTCACATTCCTTTGCTTTTGCCTGTTTGTCCTCTTGCTCTATGGCTTACTTTCTCTTCTTCTCTCTCTTTTTCCTTCCTTCCCAGTTTTCCATCTTCCCCTTCACTCTTCTCCCTTCAGTCTCCTTTAGTGCTTCTTCTTTCTCCCTCTAACCTTCCTCTCTCCATCTCTCCTTCACCCACGCCCCTTTCAGAAGAAAAGAAATTTTCTCTCTTTCTGGGGAGACATGCATCTCTAAATCAATTGCAGGGCATTAGTCAAAGCATAGGCTTAGGAACTAAGCAGACTTGAATTCAAATCTTGGCCTTGTCACCACCAGTTGTATCAACATAAACAATTGCAGGAAGTCCTTGCTTTGCACAATTCTGATACGCATGAATTTAAGTTACCACAGTTTAGTTAAGTGATACTAGTCCTTCAACAGCATGGTTCATATTTGAGGTACCTCAGTATATTGACTGTGAATAATTGCATAACTTACAAACTTCACCACTAACTTCTCAGTCCACATATTACAGCGTAAATAACAGATAGACACCATGATCAGTGACCAATCATGTCACTTCTTTCAAAGCCTCTGGGTGACTGGTCACTACCCATCTCTTATTTAACTTACACACAGACAGCAAAATGTATAGTTATGTTGCCTTCTTGTATCCCAGTGATAAACTAACATGAGTTTTACAAAAATGAATAATAGAAAGAAGAAATTGACCAACAAAGATGAAAGTGTGACCAAGAAACAAAAGCGATATTCCTGGAAATGAAATTCAAAATGGCAATAAAGGGAATTAGAGAAGAGATAGCTGACCTTGGGAATACTGACACTGCCACTATTCGAGAGACCCCACGTATGCAGCCTGAGCAACTTAGTGAAGGTGAACTTATGGACAGAAGTGAGGAAAGTGTTGTGATGCAAAGGATTAAGATGTCCCAGAGGAATTGATGTCAGCAATAAACCTCACAATAAGGGAACTCTTTAAGACATTTCACCACATTAAAAGAGCAAAGGATGAAATGTTAGAAGTTCATCAAAACATAGACAAGAGTATGACAATTTACAAGGCCTAGAAAAGATGCTCACTCTGTATCATAAGTTACATGACAAGAAGAAAGCAAACACTGTTCAAACTACTCTTGATACTTTTTTTGGAAAAAATAAAACATTTTAATTCTCTTAAATTATGGTGTACTAAATAAATATTAGTTTTACTATTTTTCATTTCCCTATACAATTATAGAGTTCTTAATGTTTTTAAAAAAATTTTTAAAGCTCGTAGAACAATAGTAATGTTTCCCATTGACTGTTAAGATTATTTTGCAAGGTTTCTTGTATAGTCATTTTTATCACCCCGAACTAGTGTGAAAAGTGGAAACTGACTCTTCTTAACTTCTCTAAACTTTATTTCTCTGCCTGTGAAATGAAAGAGGATGGCTGTGAAGGTTAAGTGAGATAATGTTTATAAAGTGCTTTGAGAAGCTGGAACTTGGTAAACTTTCAGTAAAAAATAGCTATTAATAATGTCAGTATCATTACTATCAACCAGAAATCAAAGTAACATGGTATAATTCTACCAAGTTGGTTTAATGAAACTTTTATTGTTTAAGCCAGATTGCTTGTGCAAAATATCAGAATTAAATAAGAAAAAATAACAGCTAATTAGTGAAAAAGTAAATATTTTTCTAGCCATCAGGTAACTACTCCCCACCTCCAAATTGCCTCACTCCAAAACCATCACATTGTTGGTCTTGATAATAAAGTGCTCCAATTCACTTTCTTAGACTTGCCTGCAGTACTAATTTCAGGAAGTTCAAATCTTTTTTGTTCAAACTCTAGTATTTCCTTTCTGTTTTCTTTTTGTATCAAGAAACAGCAGGATGGAGGAGCCCAGAATTCATTATTAGAAGACTGGGGAGTTGTGGTGGGTGGCAATTGAATCAAATATCTTTCTACAGTATTTCTACAGAGGCTCATAATTATTCTCTTGTTGAATTGTGCCCACCTATTTATAAAAACAGGGATTAATAAACACAAGGCAGAGGGAATTTCACTAAAATCCACATTACTTTAGCCATTGTCGTTAGACATTTTTTCCTTACTTTTTTCATAGCAAAGTAAGTATGATTGATTTAATTTTTAATGCTTTCTCTACTTTAGTCTAAAACCATTACTTAGAAATACAAAAGCAACGTAGCTTTCACAAAGCAGGAAAAAATACAGAGCATTCATAAAGCCTCAATCTGAATTAAAACCAAGCGGTTTCCCATTGCCTATGACCACGTCTTGATGACTGAGTATGGCACTAAGGCCTCTCTGTTTTGAACCGCCTTGCTCAACCAACCTCATCTGGTAGACATAGGCTGAAACCTATGTTTCAGCCACATTCATGTCCTTCTCCTCCTCCAAACAAACAGTGTTTGTTCCCACCTCAGTCTCTTAACTGTTCCTTTCTCCTTGCCTCAAATGACCTTCTCTTTCTTCTTTGTCCAAATGATGCCGGCTCTTCAGTGGGCAGTGAGGTCTTCCTCACTGCTCTATTCTCTATCAACCTGGACTTTCTCTGACCTTCTCTATCACCTATGGTCCACACCAGTGCCCTTGACATCAAGTCTTTCAAGGACTGATCATATTGCTCAATCCTAGTTTGAATTCCTGGAGGCCTGGCAGCCTACTGTATATTTCCATTTAGCTCACAGCTAGTTATGCACACAGTTTGCTAGCGTAGGTCTTTGAAGGCAGAGGCACTGTCTTATCCATCTCTGTATCTTATAGTACCTAGCATATTAGGAACTCAATAAATAATTATTAAATAAATGAAGAAACAAACAGACATAATATAATGTTTACAGAATACTGTTCAACCTGATTCTTTCCCTTCACGTGGGGAAACATGTCTGCCCTAATAATTCTAAAAAATCTGTTCTTTATCTCTTTTCAGTCTTTCTTGGAGACAACTTTCTCAGAGGGCTATGTTGACAACCTGGGGAACTCTTACAAGGCATATCACCCGCCCCTTTGTGTAGGTCCATGGGGGACTGGTGTTCTTAGCTGGTTTACTGAGCCACAACATAGCTAACTTTTATTTTAAATTACTTTAAGATATTGCACAATCAATTGAAATGTGAAAAATTTAATCAAACATAATTTTGTTCTACACAATAAAAATAACTAAGTGAAATATATGTATATATATTTCTGAATTGATTGGCTGTTTTCATATCATATAGACATAGCATAAGCACTCTCCAATCAGCTAATTTGAGATGACATTATCATTCTAAAATTACAGTGGTAAAATGAACAAAATCAGTAAGCTGTAACATCTTTTAAAGATAAACGTGTTTTTCTGTAAGTGCATATGCATGTACTATATATATACATACACATATACATATATACTATATATATGTTCTGTATATATACATGTGCCTATTAACACAATCTGCTACACAATTTCTCTTGAAAATACTATGTACATTGATACAACTAAAAACAAACCATATGAAAGAAAATTTAAACCTAAGATGTTTGATGTTCAGAAAAGAGTGGCAGATAGACTAAGATTTAAAAGTTCAAAAATGGGTCCCTGAGGGATCCATGCGTGTGGTCATTTGAACATTCAGAGGAGAACAGGTAGGGGATTTCTAGGGTGAAAGAGTCGGTCAAGTCCAATTTTTTAATCTTTCTCACTGTAATAGGTTTAAATTGACATTAATAAGGAGAGGAGAGAAGCTCTTCAAAGTTTTCCTGAGTTAAATATGTCTGCATTAGTGGCATTGCATTTGATGGACCAATAAAGTGAAACCACAATCAGATGGTAATCTTGTCATAAATTCTACTTTGTCCTATAAGGTTTTCAACTTGCCAATCAGTCAGATGTATTTCAATGATGGCTCGCAGCCATTTTGCATACATGTCAACTGTAGCGGACTCCTCCAGCTGTGGCCCAGCCTCATGCCTGCTGGCATGATTGCACCAAGTGCCTTTCTGGATCTTTGTCAAGGGTGCTGCCTGACTGGCTTGAATACCCACCACAAGCAGGCCACAGGGCTAAGCTTGCAGGGGTAACTGAAGAAGATATTGTTTTCTTTTCTTAATCATCACAGAATGGAGGAGACACATCACATCTAAATAGAAAGCCCATTTTGATCAGAAAAAAAAGGAAAGAAATAAAACAACCCTGTCTTCTTTTTCGTGTGTTGGTAGTTTGTGCATATGACTGTATAGGTTTCAAAAAGACACTGCTACTATCCTAAAACACTTGAGGGACAGCCTTACACAAATATACTCATAACGTCTTTTCCTTTCTTTTCTCTTTTGCTGGGAGCTATTGGAAACAAGCATCTCTGATTTATGAGGCCATTTCAGGTCCACAGACCACAAAGTCACAAGGTCTAACACTGTTAGATTGTCTCCCGAGCATGTTTCATGAGACAGTGCTAAGCTGCTTCGCAGGTCAAACTATTAATCATTCGGCTACGACCACGCCCAGGTAGGAGCAAACTGGAATTCTGAAACATTCCCAGCAATTCTTGAGCTGCCATTTGGAGTGAATCCCTATTTATCCAAAGGAAACCCATCAGAGCTTCAACTCATTCATATTCACTTGCTGCATTGCAGTTCTCAAGCGAGGCAACAGCTGCGGGGAACGGCACATAACGCTCTTTTTGAAAACTGATTATAATTCAGGGATGGCAGTGAATATTCTTATGGAGCATGAGAAATAACAGCAACAACCTTTCTAATTACAGGGAAGACTAATGCGTTTACTAAGGAAATCACTGGAAAGAATGGCTGAGTTGTTCCTTGTGGCTGTAGCTGTTCAGTAAGAGTAGTTGTAGGGCCCAAGTCTCTGCTGGTGGGATGGAAATCTTAGGGAGCTTGAGGGAAGGAGTGGCCAGCTGAATGAAATTCTCAGTCCAGTGAAGCAGTGTTGGAATGGAAATATGCACCTAGAGTTTGAAGGCTGGAAATCTGCCAGGACTAAGTGGAGCCAGATGCCAATTCTAAGGTGGAAAACCAGGTAGAGGGGAGCCATGGTTCTCAACTGGTTCTCTGAGGAAGAGAGGTATCTTGTTCCTTCAAAATTGTGTGACCGAATTTTAGTTAATGCATACATTTACTTTTGCTGCAACCAAATATACGTACAGTTTGGATATGTACAGAATACCCATATACCCATATATACACTGAGTTTAGGATGGTTGTAAAGTAAGCATAGAGGGGGGATGAAATTGTCTGCCATGTTCCAGTAATGGGAAATCTTTCTTTGTTGCTTGCTACTCTCTTCTTTTGCTCACTCTTCGCAATTTATTATTCACTCAGGAATGCTCGCCCCCTTCTCTCATCTCACACACTATCCTTGGGCAATCTTTTCTATGCCGGTGGCTTCATTTAGCACCTGGGAACTGATGACTCTTCAGCAGGTCTTGAATCATGATTCTGCCACTTACTACCTCAATGATGAAAGAAAAGCTGCCTGATCTATAAAGTGGGAATTGTAATAGCTGCCTCACAGAGTCGATGTGAGAATAAGATTGAGTGGGTGAAGTGCCTGCATATAGACACATCCAAATAAATATTAGCATTATTACATTAGTAAACATGCCTCTACCCCAGTTGTCTCTCCTGAGCCTCAGATTCACCTATCTAACTGTCTGCTGGACATCTCTACTGGACATTTTATCCACACACCACTAAGCATGCCCAGTATTTAACTCGTTGTCTCCCTAAAACTTCTCTGCATAAATTCTCTGTCATTCACTAACTACTATCATGATCTTCCAGCCATCTGAGGAGCATTCTTGATTTCCTTCTCTTTTATTTGCCACACCCAATTAATTGTTAACTTATCTTTGACTCTGAACCCTCTTTTCCATCCCTTACAATGACCACTTTGGCTCAGGATCGTTGCAACTCTCAGATTACTTACTCCAAATTGGTCAGCCTGTTTCAAGCCTTGTTTCCTTCAAATGCCTTCTTGACTCTGCTGCCAGATTAATACAAGTTAAAGACAAACCTACCCATGCATCACCCTGCTCAAAACCTTCAGAGGATCCACATCTCCTACAAGATAAAGTCTAAACAAAGCACAGAGTATGAGGTCCTCTTCCTACTTCTCCGGATTTGTCTTCTCTCATTCTCTGCTGTACATGAAACCTGCATCATTCCTCTCTTCATTCTCTTACAAGGAAGGCATTTCTTTTCTCATGTCCAGGGCTGATCCCTCACACTCTCTTCTGAAACCTGTCCTCCTCTGAATCCTTGCCCATCAACTAGTCCCTGTCTGTCCTGTATTTGTAACTTCTCTCTCTTATCGTTTACTCTCCTCAGAACATTTCAACGTTCTCATGTATCTAACCTTCACTTATAGTCTTCTGTTTTCTCCTGTTCAAAACTGTATTTTCTGGGAGAGATGTCTACATGTACAGTTTCCTCCAACTCACTTTCCAGCCATCTCTCCTCCCTTACCCACTGAGTGAGCCCACTATTTCCTGATGCTACATTCAATGGAGGCCTCCTAGTTCTTGCCTTCTTGGAAGCACTTGATGCTATTGGCTATTTCCCCTCTTTTAAAACTCCCTCTTCACTGGGCCTCCATGGTACCCTCTGTACCTGACTTTGCATCTACTTCTCTGGCTTTATCTTCCTTTGTTTCCCTAGGAGATTCTCTTCCTCCACATAGTGGCGTCCCTCAAGGTTCTATCTTCACATTCTCTCCCTGGGGGATCTTTTTCCCCTACCACCTCAACAGCCATTTATGTGCTGCTGCTCCTGTTCTCTGTCTACAACCCAGATCTCTCTTCTAACTTTAACCACATAACCAATTGCCATCTGAGTATTTCCACTTGGAAATTCAGCAGACACCTTTAAGTCAATATGTCCCAAACTGAATTCATTTATGATCTGTTTACCATCTTGAATGCAAGCTTAATGATGGTGAGGTCTTTGAAACGCTCATTGCTGTTTCATCTTCATTAGAACAGTGGTGGGAATTTAGTAGGCACTTGTTAACTATGTGTTGAATGAATGAAGCATATATTATCTCCATGAATGACACTGCATAGTTGCCTAAGCAGAAAGTTCAGTTTCAATTTTGACTCCTTCATCCCCCTTACTTTCAAAACACATCAAATCAGTTATTGGTTCCCTGATTTTACTTTCTAAAGAATTCACAAAAATATTTTCAGCCTGCTCCGCTTGCTTGTTAGGTGATTTGTCAAATCCAACCATCAGGAAAGTGGGAACCCAGTTACAATGCAGGTCCCTCTTGCCATTTGCAGTGTCTCTGTCTCCAGGCAAATAAATTCAGTTTGTTCCTGAAGAAAACTCTAGAAGATCATGTGGTACTTGATTCCAGCAGATTCTGACCCGTGAAATTTCATTTCATTTTTAAAATTTGTTGTAGAAAGTAGTGACTGTGTTGTTTTAAACATGTAAAAATCATCAATGTCAAGAGGTTCTTCCTTTGCATCTAATCTGAGGTGTTCTTGCTATACCTTATACTCATGTTCTTTGCCTGTAATAGAAAGAAAAGATGGCCCAAGTGATCTTTTGTATTGTAATGCCAAACTCAGGGTTTCTCTTAGGATCCTCGGAGGCCAAGATCAAGGAGGGTACCAAAGAAAGCTTGAATTTATGATAACGATGGTTAGCATATATTAAGCTTTTATCACGAATCAGGAACTGAACTAACTCATCATATGTTAACTCAAATAATTCTTGGAACAACCACATAAGTAGAAATGTCTCCATCTCAGAAAGCTGGGGCAGAGAATGGTTACATAACCTACTAATGTACAAGTCACTAGGAAGTGGCAGACTGGGATCGGAATCAGTCTGGAGCAGTCTGGAGCAGCCTGGCTCCAGACTCTCTGCCTTAGGCACTGCTATAAAGCTTTTATGTAAGACAAATTTATTCCAAACCATGTTGTTACTTCATTTAATACCCATAACTTGTTCTTTTAAACACAGAGCTAGAATATATATCCAAGAGAAGGCAGGTAAGAGACAGATTTTGGAAGGGATAAGAATGGTTATTAAAGTATTCTTTTCAGAATCTGCCAAACAAATCATGTTCAGTATTAACGCATAATAAGTACTTTGGTGCCAGATGCTACGTGAGGGTTAAAGATGAAACCAATGGTAGAACAGTTTCCTGCATTAAGAAATTCTATGCCCACCACATTCTTAAGAGGTTTATATCCTAGGAAAACACTTGAATGAGGTTTTTGCTAAGTATTGTAAATGTTTAAGAGCCTAAAAGAATGTTGAGAGGAGTATCAAGGAGCAAAAATATTACTTATAAATGTCAATATTCTTTTTGGAATCCCAGAGTTGTCACTGGTGAAGGAAAAACGCCCATTCCAATTGGGTCTCAACCCCCTTACCATAGACAGATGGTCAATATGACTCCAAATACCAAATACTCATAAATGCCAACCAAATCCAGTGCAATTATCTAAATAAGATTGTATCATATCACTTTTCTGCTCAAAAATGTTGCTATGGCATCAATGACCTGAAGGATAAAGTCCAACATCTTGCTATGTTGCTGGTATATAAGGTCATTTGTAATCTGGTCCCAGACAACATTTCCAGCTCCATCACCTCCCACATCCCACTATTCCTGTCAAAATCCAGTACCTCGTCCCCTTAAACACCTGCTACTATGTGACAATAAGCCACGCTTTCTGATTTCTGTGCTTTTGCAAATACCATTTCTTTTATCTAAAGCTACACTGTCCAGTAAGGTAGCCACTAGTGATGTAAATTTAATTACAAACTAATTAAGATTAATAAAACTAAACATGCAGTTCCTTGGTCACACTATCCACATTTTCAAGTGCTTCACAGCCACATGTATTGGATAGTACAGATATAGAACATTTTCATCATCATGGAAAGTTCTATTGGACAGCCTTGCCCTAAAATACTTTGATTTCCTCCCATCCCTTAACTTCTAGGCTCTTCAGATTCTTACTTATTTTTAGGTTTCCACTCAAAAGTCACTCCATTTGTGAAGCTTCCTTTGATGCCTCCCTGTAAGTTACCTCCCATTTCATTTTTCTTACACCTCTGTTACAGTACATATAAATTCTGTTAGTTGTGTATGTGGGTATTTCCCCCACTTGGATGTTAGAAACATGAGAGAAGCGGCTTCATGTTCTCATCTTTACACCTTCATCACTGTTCTTGAATTATAGCAATGGTTTTTGGATGAATGAATGGTTTGGGATTGAAGACAAAGACTTCAATTTTATTTTTCTTCTTCCTTCCTCTAGAGGAAGAAAGAGAATGTTGTACAACATTTTCATGGTGTTCCATGGGAGGCTGAGAAAAAGCAAGAGCCCATATTTCTGACTCCTCTGTGAATCTGAGTTCATTAGGTGTGCTGGGCCCAGGGGATCTGGATTCATTGCTGCCTGTAACTCTTCCCTGATCTCTGACAGGTGAACGAGGAGGTGGAACTGATGATGCTCTCTAATTATACCTTCAACTCACATCCTTATATCAATGCGTCTTAACTTCTGCCTCTTCCAAAACTCTGCAGCCCAACTTAAATAGATTTGCTGGGCAAAGGCATACATACATAATAGCAATTAACCTCTGCAAATGCCTCATTTCCTAGAAATTTTGAAAAAGAAAAGGTTTAATTGTGTGCTTAATATGGAACAATTCTTGCAGCAGCCATAATCTCTTAGACTATAAAATTATGTTTGTGTGCTTTGAGAGAGCATAATCTTTGGCTATTTTTATTCTAATAAAATCATCAATAGAAACAAAACAATAGATTCATAAGGCAACATAATATGTTTTAAAATTTATGAAAATAATAATTTTCTTACCTCATGGAAGTTCAATACAAGGAGACTACAGAAAGCTATGAAGTTTTCATAACTCTTTCTAAACAGGACAAATCCATCTGGCATGCTTTCAGGGAGGTCTGTTGTACAGACTAGGAAAAGGGAGACAGCCTGGAGTAGCAGAAAGAAAACAAACTAAAGGGACAGGAGGAGCAATGTTCAAATCTCAACCCAGTCAGTCTATAGACCTTCTTGAACCAATTTTGTTGGGAAAAATATGATCTGACAGGTAGAGAAATAAGTCTGGTAACATTAAATTTCTCTGTTTAATTAATAAAACAAGGAGAATGATACATTTCCAGAGACATACTAGGACAAAAATTTGAGCCAGATCAAACTCTAGCTTATGGACCATTCACATCAGAATTACTGAGAGAGGGGTGATTGTGTGAGCTTCCTAGAGCTGCTATAACAGAGTACCACTAGCTGAGCGTCTCAAAACAATGGAAATGTATTTTCCCCTAGTCTGGAAGCTAGAAGTCAGACATCAAGGCATCAATGGGGCCATGCTCTCTCTTCTAGCTTCTGGTAGTTTCCAGGAGTCATTGGCATCCTTGGTTTGCAGATGCAGAATTGGAATCTTTGCCTCCATCATCACATGGCCTTCATCCTTGTACGTCTGTGGTGTTCTCCTCTGTGTGTGCATTTAGGTCTGTGTCTCTTCCCTTCTTCTTGTAAGGATACCCAGTCATATTGGATTAACTCTACTTCACTGTGACCTTGTCTTAATTACATCTGCAAAGACCCTGTTTCCAAGTAAGATCACATTCACAGGTGGCAGGGGTTAAGACTTCAACAGAATCTTCTGGAGGACACAATTCAACTTACAGAAATGATTAAAAATTCAGATCCCTAAGGCCTACCTCAGACCTTCTGAATGACCCTCTGATATTTCTGAAGCAGTCTTCCTTGTGACTTCACTGAACCATAAATTTGAGCATGGTGATCTAGGAAAATGATGAAGGGCTGGAATGATGGGTAGTAGGCAGGGCCAGGATGAGGATGAGGCAAGCGAGACACTTTCCTCAGGCACAAGATTTAAAGGGTTGCCAAAAAAGTCAGTAATCAAGGTACATAATATTTTAAAGCAACATTTTAAAAAATCAAAATTGAGGCAAAAAAGTCCACGATGAATTAAATATCAAAATTTTAAATAAAGGTGGCGTCAGTATTACTGATTTTTTTTCCTTTTACCTCAGGCTCCAATATGGCTGGGCACTGCACTGGTGGTAGGTGTGGACCACTAGGAAAGGCTGACCCCTGGATAGTTCAGAACATTATATTGCCTAATAAATTTAAAGATGCTGTCTTGTAACTCCCTCGATTTTCCCCAATGTCCAGTAGAATTCTGCTGTGCACATCTGCCTTGTTATGGTGGTATTTAGGGAAATCACAGAAAAGGAGTTTGTTCTACATTTGGTCACAGTAGACAAACAAGAAAAGACCCTCATAGGAGTGAGATGTGAGTGAAATGAAGAATTAAAAGGAAACAAGAAATCAGTCCAAGAGGTGACTAATCAAAATCCAGGCACTTAAAAAATTCTCTGTTGATATAGGGCAAGCGATGGGGTAGACACTAGGTCTTCCCTTCTATGTTAGAAGGGAGATTTAGCCATTTACATTTTACTATTAAAAGTAAAAGTAACTCTAAAAGCCTAGAAATTCTTAGCAACTCTAGGTGACTTGAACTTTGTATGGTATCAGGTTCATTGGAAGTTATATTGATATATACTGAGGGATAAAGCCATGACCTTTGAAGGCAGACATTTTAGTGTGAGTCAGCTGAGAAGAGGAACCTCTTAGGGAGTGAGTGGATTCCAACTAGTGAGAGCTGGAGGTCTGGAATCTTGGTGAGTTCTTTATGTGTACACTGAAGTTAACAGCAATGGCCGCGGACACTCAAATATTATGCACTGAATAATCAACGTGAGGTTCCCAGGGGGATCCAGGAAGGGCCCGACTCTGAGAGCTAGTCCTGATTTCGTTTCCTGCCCACCATCTGCCATCTAATCACAGATCTTGCAGATCTTGGAGCTGGTTTGGTTTCTCAGTTACCACCACTCTACCTCTTATCTTCCCACCGGTCTCCTTCACTCATAAATGAAATATAATGAGGGATGTCTTTGAAGTCTTTCTCTTTTGGGGAGTTACCTTTATTTTCTGATAATCATGTTTCATAGTCCACTAAGTCAAGTTACAGACTTTTTGGATTTTTCTTTGTAACAGCCAGGTTACCTGAGTTTTATAAATCAGGGAAGTCTGAGCTCTTATCAGAATGTTATAGATAAAAAAGATCCCAAGGCAATGGACGAGGTATTCTAAATCAAGAAGTTGGGGGAGGGTGTAGGCAGGGGAAGTAGGCCATAAAAAGAAGTTCCTTATGCAGACCTATCTTTAAGCAGAGTTTTCAGTTTGTATTGTAAGGAAGAAACAGATGTGACTCTTTGGGACCAAAGTGCTTCTCCCCAGATAGTGAGGGTGGCAGCAGGATGAGGTGTCTGGACAAGCCAGAGATCTGGATGCAGAGTTGAAAAGACAAGGGATCGTGGCCCCATGGAAGGGAGTAGAAGGAGGTGGCATTTCTCTTCCCAAGGGAAGAAATCAGAGGAACTGGGTTTATCCAAACTCTCCCAGTCCCTAAAAACTTAGGTAAATCTCTTACTGCTTCCAAGCAATTTGGGTACAATATGTAAATTGCTTATCTTACAGGGTAATTGTGATGGTCTAAATAAATAATGCATATGACCATAAGGTTTGACATATAAATCTGTATTAGTTAATTTACATTTTGGCAGCTAAAACCAAAAGCCCTCAGATCAAAGTGAATTAAACAAGATAGAAGTCAGTCTTCAATAGATGTTTGTTAAGTGGATAATTGGCTCAAGATATTATCTCTGCCCACATGGCTAGATATTTTCTATAGACTTTCTCTATCTCCTTCAACTTAAAAATTAATTCTACATTCAATTCAATTCTACAAACATTTGGTGAATGTCTACAATGCTAAATCATGGGGATACAGAAATAAATATAAGCTCCATCCCTTAGGAAGCTAACCATCCTGAAGATACATAATTATATATATTACATGATATCCCACATATTATAACTAAAACCACATCATTCCAAAGAATAGAGGACTGTTCCATTGCAAACCACTAAAGTACTGGAAAGACTTTTCTGAAAGTAAGTTAGACATGTATTTCAAGGAACTTGTACTATATAAATTTTAGCTGTCAGAAAACTATGAGGAGATCATAAAGTGAATGGACTGTGCTGCCATCAAGGGCAAAATCCTACTGAACATGAGCTGTCCTTTGGGATCCACCAACTGCAATCACACAGTAAATGCAAATTGATAATCCATCATTGGTGTCTCCATTTGCCAACAACATCACACTCTGCTTACACAGCCACTTGTGACTGGAATCTTATAGCATCTTTCTTACTCAGTCAAATGCTCCTACTATCTCACTGGGTTGACTGAATTTTTTTTTGTCTGTGACCCAGGGGGAATGATTGACACAGAGCAACATCAACCTGGAAGCCAACGAGAGGAGTTCAAATCAGGTTAGCTTGGTGTTGCTAAGACACTCTCGCGCAATGTAGAATTACAGAGCAGGAAGCAGTCAGACTATTAGTTAAACACTGTCACATTCAAACCTTGCAGAAATGTGGCTGCTTAAGAGCTGGAACAAAGGTAATTTTGTCGATTTCATTTTTCTTATGTAGTATCTAACACAGCACTATGTACAACTGGGTACTTGATAAAGACCCGTAGCTTTATTGGGTGAATGAAGTCTGGCTTACTGCATTCCATAAACAAAGATATGACTTAGATCACATAAATTGACCAATATACAATCAGATTATCCAGCTGGTGGGTAAGCTATGTTTAGCTGGTTTACAGTTGCTCCTCCACATTTTCTATGTCACTATTTCATTTCTCCTCACTCCTCCACAGAGGGTGGGTTGAGAGCAAGCTTCCCTAAGAGCACTACTCTTTAAGGTTTTGCTTGTTCCAAGAGTAAGGACAGGAAACGTCCCCTCAGGGTTTCATGCAGTTCTTACCTGTGGGTCATCACCTCTGGGGATGTTGCTGCCGTGGTCCAAAGGCACAACGTCCTTCCCCTTTCTTTGACTTTCAGGTCCCACCAGATCCCTAGTTCTCAACCCTATCAGACTTACTGCCTGACATATATCAAAACACATATTTTGTAATATTTTCTACCCTGAAATGGAATTTCACTCATCATTTTAGAAAAATCAATAATATGCTCCAGTTAAAAGAAAACTAAGAGGTGAAATAAAAGTAAATACAATCAAGTAAATTTATTATAAAATAATATATATTTCAATACGTAAATGTGGGGGAATGACAACACTAGAAAACAAACTGAGGTAGTCAGATGCATTCACATGAAGAATTGCTGTGAGTGCAACAGCTACAAGTGTACTTTGATACAAGTTTGTTGCACTGGTTGTTCAAATACTGTGAGTGGCATTGTGATCAGTGACACAATTTTCTCAAAGGATGAAAAACTGTCAGTACCGTTCCAAGTGAAAGAAAGTGTAGGCTTCTTTCAAGTTACATGATGGTCACATTTCTGGAAATTCAGTATATATTCACATGAAACTGTGCAAAAAATGCTTTGAATTCATACATAATATAGAGTTAAATTCTAAGCTTAGAAAATGATCAGCTTTTTCTTTTCTTTCTTTCTTTTTTTTTTTTACTTATATGAATATCCAACAGAATATTCAAAAGTCATGTGGGAAATGGGACAATTCCTCGTTATATGGGACTGTTTTATGCCTTCCAGACTACCTCATACCCTTGGCCTCAGCCCACTAAATGCGTTTAGGACTCTTTAATAACTGTGATAACCAAAACATCTTCACAAATTTCCAAAATATGACCCCTTTGAGAACCACAGATTTAGAGAAGCCAAAATATTAAATTAGTCAAAAAACAACAAACAGAGAAGAATCCTGGGAAGATGGCAGTAGAAGTAGCATCACTTTTGAATTTCTCCAAATTCACTCATAAAAGTACACAGAGTCACTGGGAGAGACAATGTCAGTAAAGAAGAACTACCAAAGATGGGACAGGGGATAAGGATGGGCGGGCATATGAGAAGTAGAATAAAGTTGCTGATTGCTCCATAGTTGTCAATTAAGAGTAAAGGGATATTACTTCAAATCAGATGCTGGGAAAGAAGGAGGGGAAGGAAAAAAGGGGTTGTAACCCAATTTCAACATATTTATGGTGGGGAATCATGAGACAATGACAAAAAAAATGAGGGCTCAAGATGATGAATAAAAATATTAGTTTAAAAATAACAATTGAAACAAAAATGTAAACTTTCCTAAATACCAGAAATATAGTTAAGAGAGAGTAAAAAATGCAGCATCTAATAAAAATATTGACACAATTAGTTATACAAATATATTAAAAAAGATAAACTTAGATCTATCTCTCACACCATTAAAAGGGAAAAATTCCAAAAGACCTGAAATTTAGATAAAAAATTAGAATCCATACAAGTACTAGCAGTAAACAAGAATGAAAATCTTTATAACCCAGAAACAGGGAAAAAATTTCTACCATAATTCAAAATCAGCAATAAGAGAAGAGAGAGAGAAATTTAATTACATTTAAAAATTTGGCATAGCAAAAACAAAAAATACTGTGAACAAAGGAAAAAAAACAAATGACAAATTGGAGGACATATTCACAACTTTATATCACAAAAAAGGGTTAAACTATTTAATATAAAAAAGGGCTTTCTAAAAATAGAGAAAAAAAGGCCAACAACTCTATAGAAATATATAGGCTAGAGAAAGGAACAGAGTTCAAAGGGAATGCAAATTTCTCTTAACTAGATGAAAGGTGATCAACCTCACCCATCATAAGATACACACAAATGAAAACTGCACCTAGATACCATTTATCACCATTGAGATTGGTTAGCATTTAAAAGCTGGAAAATGCAATATTTGGCAAAGCTGTGAGAAAATAGAGACTCTCATATATTGTAGTGGGAACAGAAGATGGCACAAACCCTATTTGTCAATACCAAGCAAAATAACTAATGCACTTACGATTTAGCCCAGCAACCAAACTTCTAGAATTTCATTCCAAAGATATATTGGAAAAATACAAAAAGATGTATGATCAAAGCTGGGGATGGCAGAGTGATTTGTAATAGCAAAAGACTGGAAACAGCATAAAGGTCCATCAAGAGGGGACTGGACAAGTAAACTCTGGCACATCCACCAAGTGGAGTTCTATGTAGCTGGAAAGGAATTAGAAAAACCCATATAGCCTTGAAAAGTGTTCTCCAGAATGTGGTTGTGTGAAAAAAAAAGATCAGGAAGTACTTCTATAGAATGCTTAATCTGATCAAAGAGGGAATATGAATTTTTTTTTTAAGAAAAGGATAAACTATAAAAAGGAGGTTATCATCTTTAGAAGGAAAGGGAATAGAGTGGAAGGGATGGGGTAAAAACTAGACTTATTTGAATGCTTTGTATTATAAATTTGACCTTGGAACCATTAGTATATTTTTCATAATTGTGAAACAAAATTAATTTAAAAAATCAATCTCTAAAAAGTTAAAGTAAATATGCACTTAGTTGGTCATATAACCATACAGAGAAGAACTATTCCAAGTGACCTTGAAGTACAGTTATGTGCATGTGTTTCCTAGGGGGCTACAACCTAAGGACAAAAATTACTTAAAAAATGACTGAGGGGTTTGCAGTAATTGTATTTCTGGTGGTAGTGTTGGTATTGCTATTCATGTATTGTAGGATAAAACAAATGAATACTTATGTGCTATTCTACTTTTCTCATTCCCAGTGTTTTTAAGAGTTGGGATTCTTCATGTGGAAGAAGGAGCTATAGATGTAAGATTTAAGAAATTAACTAAAATCTCTGTGATCCTCAATTTAATCAGAAGTATGAACTCATGATTTATTTTAACTTGCATCTATATAATTTTTGTTCTGTAGCTCTGTTTACTGAAAAAGCCCAGAAAAAATGACTACTCAGTAGTGATAATATTCCTAACTTTCAGGTTTTGATATTAAAATACCATATCTCACCAAAAGAAACCAGGGCTTCTTGGAGAACTGGTTGATTCCATGTTTGGGGCAGAAAATGTACAAGGTGAGCTTGGAAGATCTTATCATTACCAGAAAGCAAGAAAACTATCAAAATCTATAAAGTCACGTCAAAGGGTTGAGGGGGAAATTTAAATAGGCTCCTACGACTAAACATAGGAAAATTTGAGCATAAATAAGGTAAGAACTACAAATTATTGAAACATAGTTATGGTTAAATCCATGAGTTCATAAAGATATATTTTTTTAAATTCCCGTTAATCACTGTTGGGAAATTTTAGTGAGTCAAATCATTATTTTGAAACCTGGCAAATTAGGTAAAGAATAAAATATTTATCCTACCATTTCCATTAGAATTAAGCCACCACATGAGTGAAAAGTTGATGAAACAGTTTCTCTTTATAGAAGTTTTCAGCTCATAAAAGAGAAGGGTTCATGGAATTATAATATTACCATTTGCAACTCCTACTGAATTAACAGATATAGACACTGACCACTAATGGTTGCTAACAAGCTTAAAATAGAGACCATCGAACACTATATGTTTCCTAGTGGGAGAATAAAACACAACCCATGAAATAGCCTTCCCGAAAAAACCCTGTATCTAAATTTGGTCACATCTCTATGTCCAACCATCAACTGGAGAAGTACAAAGGAGAGAGAAGCATGTTAAACAACATGGGAGGAATGTAATGAGCAAAATCCAAAATGTAGGGAATTCTACAGGGCAAATGAGTGGTTTCTTCAACACTAAATTGGAAGGAAAATAAAGAGCTAGAAGGAGACTCTATAGATTAAAAGAGACTTAAAAGACAGATCATCAGACAGCTATGGGTCTCATGTGGATACATATGCAAGAAGCAATAGCCACAATTTAAAAAGCTATTTATGAGGTGATTGGAAATTGAGCACTGATGTTTTAGTATTGTTAGGAATTAGTGTTATATTTTAGATATGACAATGGTATTATGGTTACATCATTTTAAATACATTATGTCTTAGAAATTCACAGTGAAATATTTGAAACGGAATGATGTCTAGAGTTTCCAGAAAATAATGCAGGAGTGGGGTAGTAAGTAAGGACAGAGATGAACCCAGATTGAACTGTATCTTGGTAATTAGTGAAGCTGGATTATGGCTCCATGAATTTCATTATATTATTCTTTTATGTACAGTTAAAGTGTTCTACAGTATCACAATATAAAAAATATTTCAAAGTATGTTTTTGAAAAACACAAATGTTCAGAAAGGTAGCAGATGAAATTGTCATCACTCTGGTTAGACGGGCTTGGGAACATACACACCCCCAAAGTTCCTGAGTTTCTTTCCCTTACCTGGATCCTGTTCTGCATCCATTTCCTTCCCTGGGTCTCTTTCTCCTTTTTTCCTTTTCAACAATATTCTTTTGTTCTCTGTTATGTCTACTTTGTTTTTCCCCTACTTCATCTCTCTCCCTTTCTCTCTCTTCCACATTGTTTTCTCTTTTCCTTTCTCTACTATACCCTCTTTTTTCCAGATCCCTTTAACCATGGGGCATGACATTGAACTGAAAAATTGTTTTTCTTTTTATGTTGGTGCAAACAATGAATTAAAGTTTCCTGGTTTTGATCTTGTTTGAAAAGGAGGTGAATTGAATGCTTTCCTCAAAGAAGTTGCAGCTTCTCTGCCCAAACCTATTGTGGAAAATTTGACATTAAAACCAAAACACTATTCCAGCTCCCTCTCTGACTCCACTAGCTGAGATGAGGGGCATTTACACTTAGGGGGTCTACTGATAAACAGGAAAGACTAAGGGGTAGTGAATCTTCCCACCCTGTAACCCACGCAACTGAGACTTCACAGCACTGTCCTGGATGTACAGAACTCTGCCCTGAGCGTCCACCAGGCAATGGAGTTTCTCTGTGAGCTGGCGTGGGGTGTGTTTCTGATGCCACCAGGTCAGCAACCTGGTTGATCACTGCCCACAAACAGGCAAACCATCGAGAAGATTCCTTCTTTTCTTCTTTATGTCTCCTCATGTGAAGTCAGTTGAAAGCTGCCCTTGATCAAAGGCTGCTGGCAGAGGACTACAGGACTCTTATTATTTATTATTTAGAGAGCATCATAAATGTTACACAGCAGTTTGCAAAACATAACACACCAGAGAGAAGATTCATGCTGTGAGGAGGTGACGATATAAATGCAATGTAAACATCACCATGGAGAACAGTAAACCCTTGAGAGGTAGAAATGTGGGCGCTCCTTTAGCCTGGGGAGTCTGGGCAGAAGTAGATTCTAAGGGGAAACCACCTACAGAAAACCAATGGCAGAATATCAATAAACACGTATTCCAGAAATAATATATAGTTAAATGTTCAGCTGGCCTATAAAATCAATTCAAATGAGAACAAAGTACTTCTCATTAAATTATCAGAGGTTTAAAAGCTGATACTATATAATTCTTTTGAAGGTGCTGAAATGGTTTCATCATCATTCACTTCTGGAGGTGTTGTAAATTGGTAGAACACTTTAGGAAACCAATTTAGTATTATGTATCTGTTAGGATTCTTATGTAAGACTTTAATCCTTTTGCAGTATTTATAACTCTAACATATTGCAGAAGACACTTCAGTACAATTCAGCCTTTACGTACAACTCGGCAGTGAACATCCTGCATTCCTATTATCAAGTGCATTTCTTCTATTATATTGTGCTTTTAGACAATTTATCCTAGTCTCCATGAGCTTTTATTCACCCCATGTTTTTGTGGCACTCAAGATCCTTCAATAATATCAAGAGGCATACAAGTGTTTTTGCCTTTTAAACATGTATTTCAGTTTCTAGGATCAGACTCTAAAGATGTAAAACCAAAATAATCTGGATAGATAACGATATTCCTAACACTATTTGTAGTATAAAAAATAGAAATAACCTAACTGGTATCAAGTGGAAGACTTAGTAGTAATTATTACACATTCACTAGGTCTAGTATTTTTATAGTCCTTAAATAATGACTTTGATGATTATATAGTAATGTGAAAAAGACTATAATATTAACACATAAAAGCAAAATACAAAATTAACTATCTAATGTTGCTATAATCAAACTGAAAAACATAGGTGAGAGAAAAAAGACAGAAGGCACTACACTGACCTGCCAACACTGGTCACAGCAGGAAGTTGGGGTTACAAATGATTTATTTTTGTTTATCCATTGTCTAATATTTTTTTGAGGAAGATTAACCCTGAGCTAACATCTACAACTAATCCTCCTCTTTTTGCTGAGGAAGATTGGCCCTGAGCTAACATTTGTGGCAATCTTCCTCTAGTTCATATGTGTGATGCCTGCCACAGCATGGCTTGATAAGAGATGTGTTGGTCGGCGCCTGGGATCAGAACTGGTGAACCCCAGGCTGCTGAAGCGGAGCATGTGAATCTAACCACTGCACCACCAGGCCAGACTGCATTGTCTAATATTTTTAACAAGCTAATAAATGTGGTTTTTGCTAGCACACTTTTGAAAGAAAGAAAGTAAAAGAAAGATAAGTGACAGGATAGAAGTTGTGTGTCATTTTTTATGTAAATCTGTATATATAGTGCACTTTAGTCTAAAAGGAAGCTAATAAATCTTTAAAACTGGCCAGAAGAACTATTCCAAGACTTTCTGGATAACTAGACAGTTTTCAGAACCCTAGGAGTAAGACTTCTTTAGGGAAGGAATTGGGTTTTTCCTATATTGTATTTACTCTCACATTTGTACCAGAAATGAAAAAGTTGTTCAAGCCATAATAGTTGTGTTAGGATTTTCCATGTGGTAATTGTATAATTGAAATTCTATGTACCTAAAAGTCCCTATTTAAAGAGATTTTGTGTTTAATGATACAATAGATGACAAATAATAACAAGAAGAAAGTAGTTTAATAAAACTTTATACTCAATGGTGAAAAACTGGAAGCTACCCCTCTAAGAATAGGAACAAGACAAGGACACCCACTTTCAACACTCTTATTCAACATAGTATTGGAAGTCCTATTCAGAGCAATTAGGCAAGAAAAAGAAATAGCTATTCAAATTGGAAAGGAAGAAGTAAAACTTTCACTATTTGTGGATAACACGATTTTATGTATAGAAAACTCTAAAGAATTCACCCAAAAGCTTTTAGAAATAATAAATGAATACAGTAAAGTTGCCAGGTACAAAATGAACATACAAAAATCAGTTGCATTTCTATACACTAACAACAAACTAGTAGACAGAGAAATCAAGAATGTAATTTCATTTACAATTTCAACAAAAAGAATAAAATACCTAAGAATAAATTTAACCAAGGAGGTGAAAGACCTGTGTACTGAAAACTGTAAGACATTATAGAAAGAGTCAGAGAAGACACAAAGAAATGGAAAGGTGTTCCATGCTCATGGATTGGAAGAATTAGCGTAGTTAAAATGTCCATGTTACCTAAAGCAATCTGAAGATTCAATGCAATCCCTATCAAAATCACAATGACATTTTTCACGGAAATAGAACAAAGAATACTAAAATTTATATGGAACAACAAAAGATCCTGAATATCCAAAGCAATTCTGAGAAAAAAGAACAAAGCTGGAAGTATCACATTTCCTGATTTCAAAGTATGCTGCAAAGCTATGGTAACCAAAACAGCATGGTAGTGGCAGAAAAACAGAAACACAGATCAATGAACTAAATTTAGTGCCCACACATTTATGGACAGCTTACTTTTGATAAAGGAGCCAAGAACATACAATGGAGAAAGGAAAGTGTCTTCAATAAATTGTTTTGGGAAAACAGGACAGCCGTTTGCAAAAGAATGAAAGCAGACCATGATCTTCCACCATACACAAAAATTAACTCAAAATGGATTAAAGACTTGAATGTTAGACCTGAAACCATAAAACTCCTAGAAGAAAACATAGGCAGTACGCTCTTTGACATCAGTTTTAGCAATATCTTTTTGGATATGTGTCCTCAGACAAGGGAAAACAAACAAACAGGACTACATTAAACTAAAAAGCTTTTGCACAACAAAGGAAACCATCAACACAATGAAAAGACAACCTACCAATTGGGAGAAGATATTTGCAAATCAGGTACCCAATAAGGGGTTACTATCCAAAATATATAAAGAACTCACTCAACTCAACAACAAGAAAACCAAAACCCTTGATTAAAAAATGGGCAGAGGGGTGCCAGCCTGGTGGTGCAGCAGTTAAGTTTGCACGTTCTGCTTCAGCGGCCCAGGGTTCACCGGTTTGGATCCCAGGTGCGGACCTATGCACCACTTGTCAAGCCATGCTATGGCAGGTGTCCAACATATAAAGTAGAGGAAGATGGACACAGATGTTAGCTCAGGGCCAGTCTTCCTCAGCAAAAAGAAGAGGATTAGCAGTAGATGTTAGCTCAGGGCTAATCTTCTTCCTCAAAAAATAAAATGGGCAGAGGATCTGAATAGACAGTTTTCCAAAGAAGATATGCAGATGGCCAACAGACATATGAAAAGATGTTCAATATCACTAATTATTAAGGAAATTCAAATCAAAACCACAATGAGATATCGCCTCATGCCCATCAGAATGGCTATTATTAAAAAGACAAGAAATAACAAGTCTTGGAGAAGATGTGGAGGAAAGGGAACCCTCGTACACTGTTGGTGGGAATGTAAACTGGTGCAGTCACTATGAAAAACAGTATGGAGAGTCACAAAAAAATTAAACATAGAACTACCCTATGATCCAACTATTCCACTTCTGGGTATTTACCCAAAGAACATGAAAATATTAATTTGAAGATATATGCAGCCCTATGTTCATTGCAGCACTATTTGCAGTAGCCAAGACTTGGGAACAATCTAAGTGCCCATCAATGGACAACTGTATAAAGAAGATGTGGTGTATATATATACAATGGAATACTACTCAGCCATAAAAAAGATTAAATTTTGCCATTTGCAACAACGTGGATGAACCTTGATGGTATTACGCTAAGTGAAATGAATCAGACAGAGAAAGACAAATACTATACGATTTCACTCACATGTGGAAGATAAAAAAAAATAGCAAACACATAGATACTGAGAACAGATTGGTGGTTACCAGAGGGGAAGCAGGGGGAGGGGGAGGGGAGAGGGATAAAGAGGGATATTTGTATGTTGACAGATGGGAACTAGACTTCTGGTGGTTGACACAATGTAGTCTACACAGAAGTCAAAATATAATGATGTACACCTGAAATTTATATAATTTTATAAATCAATGTTACCTCAATAAAAAAAAAGAAGAAAATAGTCAATAAAGAATCAAAATGAGATATGTACGTAGTGAAGCTTAGTCCAGACTTACTCCTACTTGGCTTCCAGTGGTTTGAAGAGATAGTGGTCAGACTCTGAGTGGCTAATCAATACTGGTCAATAGTGATTCTCTTTTGGTGAGAACAGTATTGTATATTTCTGTTTACTCTTCTGACATTTAATAGCAGCCAGGCCTATTTTGAATTCCTGTGTCCTGGGTAGAATGTGGATTTTGGAGGCAGATAGGTCTCAGTTCAAATTCCAGCATTACTACCAAATACTGGCCATGTGACCTTGGGCACGTCATGACATTTACATGGCACAGTGACTCGCAAGAAGTAACAACAGCCTCCAGTCGCTGCGGGAATCAGGGACCACAACATTTTTTTGTTTTTCCTAATCATGGTGAATACCCTGCAACCAGCTAGGGAGCTCTCCTGGCCTCTCACATTTTCCCCTTAGAAGTGGCGAGAACTGCCTCTTGGTGGGAACAAACGTGGTGATATTTAATTGCAAGGGAGTCTCCCTGGTCTCTGAACAAGACCATCTCTATCACCCTGCTCTGGACTCCCATATCACCCCCACCTGACTCCATACACGCACTTCACTCTATTCGCAGCACCATCTGAGGCTGCACCCTTCTTTAAATCTTCAATCAGTCTCCTTGGCCAGGATGTCCCTACCTTTTCGTATCTAAACCGACAGCAATTCTTTGGAACAGACTTGTTTCACTGTTGGTTCTCATTGAGATTCAATCTTCCAGTTGACCTATTTCCACCTATGCATTCCCCCTTCTTCCTTAGCAGACTCCCACTTATCACCCCCCTGTGCTGCCACACTCCTCTTGCAAATTACAGCCCTCCCAGAAGCCCAGCCAACTCCTTAGCTGACTCTTGACAGCAAAGCCCACAAATATGTGCCAGGAGCATTCATCTCCCTCTCTCTGGGGAGAGAAAAGCAATGATCAGGCCAAAAGGATGCTGATGCTGGTAACTGTGTAGTAATTATCAGTTGACAAATGAGTTCCCCCTCCCCTTCCACATCACCCACAGTCAACTCCTTGTCAGCATGAGGCAGTCTGGCAAAGTGGATACGAAGTAGAGGTTCTGGCATCTCACTGCCTGGGTGAACCATGGTAACAAACATAAAATGTTTAGTGCCTGGAACTTGGTCAGCCCTCAGCAAGTGTGAGCTCTTGTAACGTCTCTACATCCTCTGCAAGGAAGCAGGGGTCAGCTGTTGTTTGACTTCTTTGTGGAGGTCACCCAATGCTGCTTCTAGGACCCTCCATATTACACAGTTCTTACCCTTCTCCTCCCCTCTTTTCTGAATTTCCCAGGTTAACTGGCCAGAAGCTATTTTCCATTGTGCGATTCTAAACCTCTCTGAGAACATGAAGAAAGCTATGGACTCATAATTTTGCATGTAACCTCTGGAGTTCACACAACTTCTAAATACCATCTCTGGATCTCAAGTTAAGAGACCCAGGTTTGTGGATTAATTTGTCAAGTGGAGGTTTTTTGGTGTTTCTTTTTTTAGTATTGCAAATCACCATCATCTAGTTTATTAATTTCTCTGTTTTGGTATACACATATTTTTATATAAAGTAAGGAGTTTCCTGAAAAGGGGTTAATCAAGCGATGTAAGCCGATTATTTCAATCTTTATGAGCTGAATTGGATCACCTTGTGGAAGTAGTGTGGCTAGCAATCAAGGACATGGGCTCTGCGGAGGGGCCACCCACATTCCAGCCGCAGTGCTGCCTCTCACTGAGTTATCTAACTAGCACCTAACTTCTCTGGTTTCTGTTTTTCATGTACAGAATAAAGGTAATAATAATTCTAACTGTATGGGGTTGCTTAAATGGTTAATGATTAAACAAGATAACGCATATGAAGCCCTTAGCACAGCGCCTGGCATATAGAATGTTTTCGGTAAGTGTTAGCTACCATTAAATGGCAATTCTATCTCCTCTTCCCATTTAAAATTATTTGCATGATTTGACAGTGCTGCAGATCTCATGGAATTGTGACAGCAAATAACGATTTATCCAAAGCTTTCTAGAAGAACAGGCACAAATCTGAGAACAATATCCTAAGCAGTGAAGTAAATCTCCTTCCATCCTCTCTGACTCCACAGAAGAAATCTATGGGCAAGGATAAATGTAATATTTGCTATATTTAGGGAAACTGACTTTGGGGACATTTTCTTTTAAGCCTTAAACATTTTAATACCTAGGTACTTATAAATAAGCTGCTGCCGTCCTGTGTTTATTTAATGGCATGCATAGATTTTAGCTTTCTATTAACAAGTCCTGTTGTGGGAAAACTGCTTTGAGCAGCAGGAAGGACCACAGGGCCCTGTCATGACATTCATTTACAATTACCCGGCTCTGGCCTATAGTGACAACTAATTTTTATAATAAGATTCAGCCACTTTGCCATCTAGAAATAAAATGTCATGTTTAGTAGCTCATTTCTTCTTCTTTTTTTTCTTTTTGTCTTTTTTTCCTTTTGAAGTTTTTTTTTTAATTTTTATTTTTTTCGGATGTACATCATATTTCGAATTCTGTATACATTACATCATGTTCACCACCTGAACACTAATTATAGTGCATCCCCTCACATGTGACCCTAACAACCCCTTTTGCCCTCCCCCCTCCCCCCTTCCCCAATGGTAACCACCAGTCCAATCTCCAATGCTATGTGTGTGTTTTTTTTTTTTGTCGTTTTTATCTTCTACTTATGAGTGAGATCATATGGTATTTGACTTTCTCCCTCTGACTTATTTCACTCAGCATAATACCCTCAAGGTCTTCTTCTTTAATTTACAATAATCACTGTTTTTAAACAAAACACATGACCTACAGTGTACCAGAGGCCCAGGATCTTTGACCGTTCTGTCTTGGGACAAGACAAGGCCAGTTACTAGGTGTAAGGCATGCCCATTTTCTGAGTGAGCCCATATTTCATAGAGGCTGCCCGTGATTTATAAATAAATTAATCTATATATGGAGGATCTCCTTTCAATGAATTGCATCTGCTTTCTAGCTTGAAATTCCTTAAAATTTGAATGGAGAAAGCCTTATTCAGGGCTTTCATTTTATTTGCAAGACCCAGAAGGAGCCAAAATAAATCTTCCATGATTAGGAAGCAAACTTTTATTTCAGGAGAAATTACTTTACATCTAAATTAGCTTGCATCTCCAGAAATCTTGTCTCAGGTGTGATAAGCCCTAAATAATTACCAATTTCATGTTGGTGAAATTAAAACTCATGAAAAGCTATTGGAAGCAATTTACAACCTGACAGAGAAAAGAGATTCTTTTTAAAAGATAGTAAATCTTTCCTGCACTGAATTCAGACTAAGGCTCAGAGAGGAGGAGGATAGGAAGAAAACAAAATAAAATTTGGTCCTTTCTTCCCTGGAACTTTGATATTCAGGTTGAGTATATATATGCTTTTTTCTTCCCCCAAGTGAAAAAGCAGCTCCCACATCTTTTTAAGCATTTTCTTTTCTTTTGAAGTGTTTGATGTTTTCAGCAACTTTGGGAGGTCATTTTCTTTGGATTTCTGTTTCCTAATCTTCCTCATTTGGGTTTGTGCTTTGACGTGGGTGCTGAACTACAGTAACTTTGGAGAAAAGCAGCTCGAGGCTCATTGCAGGTTCTAGTCACATAGTAAATGTTCCTTTCTGGAGCCTGCAAACTGTTATCTCGGCTGAAATGCTAAGCTTCTGTTGTGAGCCATCCATTCACATGGATGCCGGACCCGGCTGGACAGTGTCTCACGATGAGCAATGTGCATTGTATATTTGCCCCAAAGGAGACATTTATTTATCAATGGTCTCTTCTGCCCATGCTCGATTACAGGCCAGGTTCCTGAAATCTGCTGAAGCTCTCACCAGAAAGGCAAGCAACCTGCTTAACCCAGTAATCAGTCTTTTACTCCAATCTGCTCTTGCTGTTGGCATTTCTTCAATTCTTAATTACCACAGTTGTCACCTAGACCCTGGTAAGAAGAATGGCACAACCCATACTATGCTACAGAACCACTTTCTCAGCCAATCCCCTTTGCAGACATCGCAAGTACAAAGAACACCAAGGGGGACCATCAGCCAAGGGCAGGAGAGGGAAAGAGCATCTTGAGATGAGTGAGGTAGGCCTTGCCAGCTTTTTCCTTGGGTCATTGAATCTTCCTGGGGGACTTAGATCCATGAACCTTTAAATTTACTCCAGCAGCTTCAGTCTCTGCATCTGCCTGACTAATGCATGAAAGTGTCCCATGTGACTCATCTGGGGATCTTGATCTGGTCCTTCAGTGAGTTGATCATACTTATTTTGCTGTTAAGTTTGCTGAAGTGGCTCAAGATGGCACTGCAGCCAAAGTTGGCCAAAGGAAAACACAAGGTCCAAGTTTTAGGTGTCCACAGGCTATTTTATTCCATTTATTATTCTCTATTTTTATTTTTGCTGATCCTTGCTTATCTTCGATCTGTTCTAACTCCATGTTCCTCCCTATTTTCTTCATCTCAAGTAATTATTGTCCCTGTACGAGTGTTATCAAAGGACAAAAGCCCCCAACACACACCCTAGCAGAGCAGCTGGCTTTACTGACCTGACACCTCATTTTTAAAAGAAGACTTCATTTTTTTGGAGCATTTTTAGGTTCACAGAAAAATTAAGAGGAGGGTACAGAGATTTCCCATGTACCCCCTGCACCCACAAATACATAGCCTCCCCCATTATCAACATTCTCCCCTAGAATGGCACATTTGTTACAATTGATAAATTAAATGTGTAAGATAGTTCACTCTTGGTGTTGTAAATTCTATGGATTTGGGCAAATGTATAATGATATGTCTTCACTATTGTGGTGTCATACGGAGTATTTTCACCACCCTAAACATCCTCCGTGTTCTGCCTCTTCACCCCTGGCAACCACTGTGACACCTCATTTTTCATAGATTTTCAACTCCAGTTATTGTGAATAAGAAGAAGAATGTATTGCTTTTTTTATTATCCTCCTCAACCCCTCCTTTTTAAAAAATAATACAGCTGTTTGTGTTTATTTACTACCTCATTCCTATTTTCTACGACTGCAGGTCTTGCATCTTATTTTGTCTTTCTGGGTAGAATTTATATGATCCTGTCATTTCACTTCACTGTTTTTCTTGACGGTGATTGGGGAATGAGCTGATATACAGCTAGAGGCATATCATTATGAAAATAGGACAAATTAATGGTGATTAACTAAGATCATGTGGTTGAAAATTATATTTGATGGTAAGTATTGATGATTCTATGAAGAGAATTTTGTAGTTAAAGCATGAAATATTGAATTAGCCATTAGTGATATTCAACCACCATGAATCTGGAAAGTGCCAAGTTCATTCTGTAATTTTACATAGACATAATTTCTTTTAATAAGAAAAATTAAAATTATTAAGAAATATAGTACTAAATCATTACATCTCTATAATACTTTAATATCTCATGACATACATATTTTTATTCTCAACATAGTTAAACCATTCTAATATTTAAAAAACAGGTGATATATTTATTTAACAATATAATTTTTAAAGAGGTGAGGCAACTAACTTCTGTTAAACTCTGATTATTACCAGGCATTTTTTTTTTTTTTTTTTTTTTTTTTTAAAGATTTTATTTTTTCCTTTTTCTCCCCAAAGCCCCCCGGTACATAGTTGTATATTCTTCGTTGTGGGTCCTTCTAGTTGTGGCATGTGGGACGCTGCCTCAGCGTGGTTTGATGAGCAGTGTCATGTCCGCGCCCAGGATGCGAACCAAGGAAACACTGGGCCGCCTGCAGCGGAGCGCGCGAACTTAACCACTCGGCCACGGGGCCAGCTCCTATTACCAGGCATTTTACATTATATAATTTAATCCCACATTAGCCCTGAAAATATAGTTTCATTATTCTCATTTTCCAGATGGTGAAATTTAAGGCTTAGAGAAGTTAAGTAATTTTCACAGCTAGAGGGTAGTAGGGCTAGGATCAAAATTAAGATCCAGCTAGTTCTTAAACCAGTGTCTGAAAACTCATGCCCCTTGCCTACGCTATTAATCAGGATTAATGGTTTATGAGAGTAATTAGAAACAAATTCATTAGGATTAACTTGTAAATACTGGGTTTCGTGGTTTATCATGTTTGAATGTGGGGTCTACGGTCTAGCTTTGTTACAGTCACGCGGTTGGGTAATTTACCTCTCCTGGCAGCCTGGAGGGATTAAGTAGTCGTATCTGAGGGAAGAACCTCTAGTTTGTCTAACAGGCAGCTCAGACACTGAGCAGGGAAGAGTAATTCAGAGGTTTGTGGTTTCAGGGAGATGAAAGAAGAGACAGACTGATTTGGAGAAAAGGCGGAACAAGTAGATTGAAGCCTCTGTGTTGTCAACTGGTAATTTAGAAGAAACAACAAGGTAGTTTCTCTGGGTATTTAAATATTGAGACTTGTTCTACATGATTGAGAATAAGCTTAGAGAGAACCAAAACTGAATAATTAAAATTGACTTAAGAAGATATAAAGAGGCAAAGAAATAGGACTAAAAGAAAATAGTACTTCAAAATATCATCAGTAGTTATGTCTGGGAGTAGGAGTACAAGTTATTTTTATTTTTCTCTTTGTATCTTTTTGTTGTTGGTGGTGAGGAATATTGGCCCTGAGCTAACATCTGTGCCCATCTGCCTCTGTTTTATATGTGGGACACCTACCACAGCATGGCTTGATAAGCAGTGCTGGGTCTGTGCCTGGGATCTGAACCAGTGAACCCTGGCCCACTGAAGCAGAGCATGCGAACTTAACCACTACGCCACGGGGCTGGCGCCTCAATCCTCCTCTTTTTGCTTGAGGAAGATTGTCCCTAAGGAATCATCTGTGCCAGTCTTCCTCCATTTTGTATGTGGGATGCTACCACAGCATGGCTTGATGAGTGGTATGCAGGTCCATGCCCAGGATCCGAACCAGTGAACCCCAGGCTGCCAAAGCAGAGCATGTGAACTTAACCACTACACTACCGGGCTGGCCCCTCTTTTTTACCTTACAGATTCTCTCTACTTAATATATACTATAAACACAGTTTAGAATAAAGTTCATTCTTGTTATTTGGAGGCAAGGCCTGACTGAGTTTTAAAACTAGTTTCACAGCTTATCATCTTTGGGGTACTGGGCAAGTTATACATCCTCTCTGAGCATCAGTATTTTTGTTTATTAAATTATTCAACAAATGGTTATTGTTATTATAATTAATATTATTATTATTCCCAGTATCTAGAAAGTGTTGTGCTTTGTTATCAATGGAATTATTTGTTTAGTTTTCTGCTTTTTATGTGAATTAACTGCTTTACTTTATTTTAAATAATTAAAAAATAATTAAAAGTACTATATTTCCTAAAGATCTTTTCCCTTAAAGGTGCCCATGCCTCAAATACAATGTTCATGTCAATACCCAACCCACAGCATCACAACCCAGCTAATGTCAGTGCATAGACAGAACAGAAAGTCTAGAGGAGAAAGTGTGCATGCTCAGCTACAGTATTTCAGACCTTTGGACAGTGACTATAATGCTGGGCAACCTGCAGGAGCTGAATATCTGTACTATAAGATCACCTGTGATGGCCTCAAAAGTTCCATTTGTGTCTTGCCTTCTGAAACTTAGTACACATTCAAAACATATTCAAATGTATGACTCTATGTGTAACCCAAATATATTCTTGGGCCCCATGTGGCCTCATATTTGTCACTGCATCACAGGAGAACACATACAGTGCTGCAACTAAAAGAAATAAAAGTAATTCCGATCTTTACTTACATCTCTCAAAGAACATTGCTATTGTCGATCCGCAATACTGACATAGCACTCAAAAAGCTAATTTTTTTCTCAAGAAGAATTTCTCAAGTTTATTTTTTCTTAAAATTCCTGCATTATTTGTCTTACTCTCCCCCTCTCACACCCCGGGGATTCCTCTAAGACTCTCTCCCACCCACAAATTTTACACTCTCTGTCAAAGCTGCCTTTCGCCTCATACTACGTAGGCTCTTCTTTGCTTTCTCCCAGCCCAACTTTCTTATTCTTATTTTTCCTTTGGAGTAAATCATTGGCCTTTTTGAAATATTCTAGATCTCTCCTCTTCCATCCCCCTTAACAATATACTCACCTGCTGAATGTGGCCAAAGGGCCTGCAGTGGGAATAGAGAATAAAATAATTTTTATTTCAGATACACATGACAAATATATCTCATTTAAAATAAGCACGTGGGTGATCTCACTAATTTCCAAAGGGATTTTATCCTCCTAAACTAGATAGGCAGAAAATTACCTTAATCCCATCTTGCTGTTCCATTATGAATAGTACTCATAGGTACAATTAATTGAACACCTACTATGTGCTGGGCACTGTATAGGATACTTATGACATGTTGTCTTATTTAGTCTTCATAGCAACATTCTGAGAGGTTAACTAACTTGCCTAAGGTGATGTAGTAAGTGGTAGAATTAAGATTTAGTCAGGTTCTCAGGTCTGCATAACTCTAAGGTCAGTGAACTTCACCACCATACTATTTCTATGTAATTAGAGAAGGATAGCTGCTGGTTCAAGAACATGATCAGTCATGGTCCGAGACAGGGTTTAGTTTCTAAGCTTAATAGCAGCTAGATGACTCTATGTTCTAGTTCCCTGTATAGGATGGCATTAATCTGATGATTTTATGAGCACATAAACAAATACAAGAACAGAAGTTGATTTGACGGGATTGCGTTACAGCTATTATATCTGATCTCTTCTCTAAGGGTTTATGACTTTGATAAATTTCTGAGCAGAGCAGGATAAAGAACAAAAATGACAACACTCTTTTGTTGAGGGCTTAGCTTTTCTATTTTTTAATTTTACTTTTAAGTGAATAAAGCCTTCCCCAGTCATACATCCTAGAATATTTGAGCTCCTAGGTTTAGAATCAAGTATCTTTGAGCCCCCATTGCACAAACTGGTTCTTGCTTTTGACACATTTTGGATATTTCTTTATGGGGCAAGTATGTTGGACACAGACTTGTAAAACTCAATCATTCTGAGTCCAAATAAATGTGTGGAGGGGACCAACTAGACGTTTCTGGACATGGTCGTGTTTGTTACTACAAATCATTACATGAAATGTATCAGCATTTTTTTGTTCACACTTGTATACAACTTCTTTCGGCCAGGTACCACTAAAAGTTAACTTTTCTTTGGACTTCTGGCTGATGTGTGTGTGTAAAATATTTAGTATGCACATCTATAGCCTTTCTATCTATATAAAATGTATCATCCTGGAAATCTGATAGGGATGAATTTTTCCCGCTGGATTAAGTTATTTTTCTCTTTAATCTTGGCTGGAAGCATTGTAAAAATGGCTTCTTCGCCAATTCAAACTTTCTCCTGGGACCAGACATAGCATAGAGTGGAAAGTGCATGGGGTATAAATTGCTGAAGTAAAATGATTGAAATGGTTTCAGGCCCCAAGGAAAAGCTGGCTTCTTTAGTTGGATACGGGTCAGAAGGCATCTCTCTGTTACCAAGGCATTTCTTTCATCCCTGGTGAGTAAATATAAAGACCACAAGAGGTTCAGCGTTGACCCATGGATTTCACCCAGATGGTTCCAGCATCTCCAGAGAGATGATGTAAGATTAACTTGGGTGTTTTAGACAGAGTCCTAGAGTTCTTAGCATGTTTCCACCTACATTTAGTGTGTTACAGCATTATTTCTGAGCTAAATCCAAGTTGACATACTGAACAGTAGTGATTTAGCCTGGCAGCAAAGAGCTTTCACAGGCTCTGTCTTTCCCTCAGCTCATACCAGACAGGTTACTCTTCTCTTTTTTTTAGCTTTAAACTGTGTAACGTCTCTTCAAATATTCTTACATCATCATGCTTCCTCTCACTCTGGTCATAGCTACTCAGAGCTTTCACTGCAGCCTTTTCAGATTCTCTTCTGTTTCTCTGCTCCAGATTGGAGCCACAGGTCTTGCTTGTATTTGTTTAATGCAGCCATTAACCCTGGATTGTCTCAAAGATACGCTATTCCTCCAAAGTACTTTCAGGCCTATAAGCTTTTTATATGGTACCGTCTCATTCTGTTGCTTCCTATGGATCAGGTCTGGTGAGGTGAGGATAAATAAGCAGCATTAAGTAGGATGGGCCAGAGCTGATGACAGACAGGCAAAGCCCCTCTCTGTTATTTTTTTCCCGCAACTTTGTCTTTGGACAGGGAGACAAAAACGTTAAATCTGGATTGCATTGTATATTTGAAAAAAAATTTTTTGAGAGGATGTATATATTTTAACAGCGGGAGGACTAATCCTGAGTATTAAGTCAGAAGGACTCAAGTTCTGGTTTCCTATCATATGAGGACTTACTGGAAATCTAGGATTAACCTTCCTGTTGGGTCCAAATTTGTCAATGTTTCAGGTATGTGTGTGTTACAGGGACAATGACAGGCTGAAGAGTAATAATTAGAACAGAGTGACACAGAAAGAAGAAAGCCAAGACCAATTCACATGTGGGATGTTTGATGCAACTGAGAAGAGAAAACTAAGGTGTGGACAATGAACCCAAGGACATCTGCGTGATGTATAGGCCCATTTTTAACATGTGACCAGTTTAAAATAAAAGTTAAGAATGTATTTCTTGTAATTTCTTTTACAGCAAAATTGAAGAGAATTATTTTCATAGAAGAAAAGCTGTTATACTTTCACAGCTTAATCCAATTATTTTTATTCGTGTATATTCCCTCCTAGTTTTCATTTCTATATGCAGATTTCACATAATAGTCAACAGAAGCAATGTTATTCTCTGTTCAATAAACATCATACCAAATGTGTTCCTTGTTCCTTATAGTTACCAAAATAATTTTCATTTTCAATAACTATAAATTAAGTATTGGATATTTTTAGTTTGTTTTGATTTATCAATATTATAACTAAAACTGCAGTGAACATATTCTTAAACATAACTTTTATTCCTTTTCATTCTTTCCTTAAGATAAATCCACAGAAGCTAGTGTTTGGGTTAAAAACATGATTTTTTTTTTTATGGCTCTAGAAATTACTTGCCAAATCACTTTCCAAAAGAAAAAAGGTAATGCCAATATATAAGTATATATGTTGAATATAGTGTATATATTATACGTATATATAAGTATATATGTCCATTAGTATATACATTAGACTTTTTATCTTTCAATTCTGGGAAACTATCTCTATTATTTCTTTAATATTTTTCTCATCTCCATTTTCTTAGTCCTTTCTGCCTGGACCTCCTGGGTTTGGTCTCCTGGGTTGATTTCCTATTTATATTTTTTTCTCATATTCTGTCTTTGACTGTTTCTGCTTGCTGGAAGATCTCCTTGATTTTAGTTCTTAACCCTCTAAGGGATGCTAGTCTATAACCTAGAACCCCCAGTCAGGACTGAGACATTCATTTGCCAGCTACAGAATCCCCTGAGATCTCTTTTGCAACTGCATCCACTGGACAGTTCAACTTCTCTCTCTGCCTACTCCTGCTTTCTTCACCCGTCAAAGGCGTTCTTCTCAAAAGTACTCCCCATCAACATCCTGCTCCCAAATTTCAGACTCTCTTTCTGTTGCATCAGGAAGCTGACCTATGACAAAACCCTTCTTTTGAATTTTCCAATTTCTTAGTTTTCTCTTTTTTAGGTATTGGATATCTTGGATTGGTTTCCTATGACTCTCACATCTGTTTTCACACAGTCAGTTTGCCGTTTTGTTCTTGTTTTTGGGCGATTTTCTCAGTTTTGGTTTTCTAGTTCTTTTATTAACTTTTGCAATATTTATTATTTCCAAGAGCTCCTGTTTGCTCTGAGTTTTTCTTTTTTTTAAATAGTATTTTGCCTTTTTTTATAGATTAGAGAATTTTGTTTTGTATTGTATTAGTTCTCTTCTGTTATCTCCATCATGGCATTTTAATTCTTATGTCTCTCATGCTGGAGATGTTTCTGGAATGTTTCTTGACCCTTAGTTTTTGGAAGACAGTGTACGCATTTGTGGGTTTTGTTCCTTAGCAGTTTTACTTGATAAGGAAGAAGAGATGGCCACTATTATTGGGCACTCTCAAATGCCAGGAGTTTATTTTTCTCTGATGTTGTTTAATTTCCAAAGAAGAATCCTCTATCTTCAGCCTAATGAAGATGATCTGTGCTCAAGCATTCAATAAAGGGATGTCTTTGCATTTATTTAGATCTTCTTGAATTTTATTTAATCATGTTTTATACTTTTCAGTGTACAAGTCTTACACTTTTGCTATTTTTCCTAAATATTTTGTTCTTTTAGATGGTATTTTAAATGGAACTGCTTTTTTTATTTCATTTTTGGATTATTTATTGCTAATGTGTAGAAACAACTGATTTATGCATATTAATCTGGTATCCTGCAACCTTGCTGAATTCACTTATTAGCTCTAATAGTTTTTTGGCGGGCTTTTTAGGATTTTCTATATACAAGATCATGTCATCTCAAATAGAGATAGGACCTCCAGTACAATGCTGAATAGATGTGGTAAGAGTAGACATCCTTGTCTTATTCCTGATCTTAGGTGGAAGGTTTTCAGTTTTTCTACCATTAAGTGTAACAATAGCTGTGCGTTTTTCATAGATTCCATTTATCAGGTTAAGGAAGTTCCCTTCTGTTTCTAGTTTGATAAGCATTTTCATTGCTGCATCTCATTCTTGCCCTCTCTAAGACCTGGTGATACCAAATTCTATTAATGTCTAGGGTTCTATGGGGAGAATGGAGTTCCTCAATTGTATACTCTTCCTCATTCACTTTAGGCCGTGGAATTCTCTGCCCTGCCTCCTGCTGTAGTCATCATTAGTATAAGGTAGTGTTTCTGTGGAAACATGGGATTTCAAAGAAAATCACAATTATTTACCAGTAAACACACATATCACACACTAACAACAGGCCCTCTATTGTTCTTCCCCTTTTCTATACTGTATGACTTGAAATGTCATAGTTTACCTAAATTGCTGCTTTTCAAAACTTAGTCATGATTCTCTTTTTAATTTGCTGTTTGATTCTTTCAACTGTTTATTCATGATCTTATACTTTTTCTTTCTTACAGACCCATTTTCTTTAACTTGCTTTTTTTTCTCAACATGTTTCGGTTCAGTGGTTTCCATTAAACCTAACATTAAACAGAACCCTATGAAAATCCTCATCCTCGGTCCTTCATGCACATCATTGCATTCTAAGCTTAAAAGTCAAGCCCTTTCTGGACTAGAAATCAGAAAGTGTAGTGTTACAACATGGCTCTGGCACTTAAGTTTGTGACCATGAGTGAGTCAAGATTGTCTGAACTTGGCCTCATTATCTACTTCATATAGCAGTTGTAATAATTGAATGAGTTTTCATATACAAAGTTTCTATTACATTGCCTTGCATGATCAAGTGCTCCATTAAATTTTCATTTGCTTCCCTTTCTGAGCTCCCAGTATACAATATGAGTTGTGTGGTTCTTCTACGCCTCTCTCTTGACTGAGTCATAATGACAGAATTTAGATTTATTAATTTACTGACTTACTGTTAATTTTCTTTGGCTTTTCTCTAGGAAAGTTTATAAGGTACTGTATAGCTAGTTAACTCATGTAGGGAGGTGGCAATAACCTTGACAGCTGGGGACAAATCACCATTTGGTGCATTTTTCCTGAGTCTTTAACAACTATGACTAACTCTAAGATCATTGTGTCCAGGGTTTGTGGCATGACTTAGAAACTCGTGGTGAATGTTTACCTTTTCATGTGTTCCTTTGTTAAGGCCTATTCATCTCCAGTTTAACCTTTGAATTGAGCTGAGGATCAGCACATGGTTGAATCTCCGTCTCTCCTGCTTACTCTCCTGGGAGCTCTGGTTAAGACATGACTTTCATAAGAGTAGTAGCTTAGTAACTATGAGTAAGACCAGTGATGGTATGCTTTCCCAGGTTTACAACATGTGTTAGTCTTTTCTGTTCCACTGAAAGTCCCTTTAGCCCTCTTATTAAAAATTAAAAACACCGTTACTATTTTTTATTAAAAATGCTCTAGTTGTTTACAGTAGAAAAACTGAAAACAAGTAAGTAAAATGGAGTATGAATTTTTAAAAATCCACTCGTTGTCCTACTATCTAGCACAAAATCTTTCCAGATATTTTCCCATAGTTTTATACTTGATTCAGGTCAGGGAGTGGAAGCCTCGTGTGTCGGTGTAGACACCACCTAAATATGACATGAGTTATCAAATTCTCTGCCAAATATTCAGAAATTTGGTGGAAGGGAGTTGAATCCTTGTTTTTCACACACTTTTACTTTTTGGTGAGGAAGAGTGGCCCTAAACTAACATCTGTTGCCAATCTTCCTCTTTTTTTCTTGAGGAAGATTGTCATTGAGTTAACATCTGTGCCTATCTTCCTCTATTTTGTACGTGGGATGCTGCCACAACATGGCTTGATGAGCGGTGTGTAGATCTACGCCTGGGATCTGAAGCCATGAGCCCCAAAGCTGAGCCACCGAAGCAGAGTGCGTGAACTTAACCACTACACCACAGGCCAGCCCCCCACATACTTTCAGTACAAACGCAAACTAAGAACTCTCTACTGTATGGTGTGAATCAGGTTAGCTGTTTAAAATTCTTTCTCTTCTAATAATAATGTGTTGTTTAACACATTTAATGATTTCTCTTCAATGTTCCCATAAAACTCCCATAAATAATAAATATTGTACTTGAGAATGTTTATAGCTAAGTTCTCAGATTGAGCTTAAATTTCACAAATGTGGAGGAGATCAGAACTGTGGGCTAGGACATTTGCTGTCATTTTGGGCATTTGGTTTTGCAAAGTCAGGATATAAAAGACTATTTCTTTCTTCCAGAACACTATCATAGCAGCAGATGGATAGTAGGCTCTGGCCTCCTAACACACTGAAAAAACCCTTTTGCAGGTTTAATGAAATGAGTCAGTCTGATTTCATTGAATTATTACATTTTCTATTAAAATACTTTATTAGTCTTCAAAGCAAAGCCAACAATGGATATTCTTACCTGTAATTTTATATACTATGTATATGCATACTATTTTGAATGTAATTTTAAGAAATATAAACACTCAGGAACATTGAGCTTTCATCTTCACTAAGTAACAATTTTTTTTTATCACTTCCTGATTCCCTTGGCTATTTCTCGGAGTTAGGTAGAAAACTGCTTTCTTATCTGCTTTGAACATTTAGAGTAGTGAGTGTCAACCTTGGCTGCACAATGGAATCACAGAGCTTTTTAAAATCCCAATGCCCAGGATGTATCCCCAAATAATTAAATCAGAATTTCTGGAGGTGAGACACAGGTGGATTAATTTCCTAGGGCTGCCATTACAAATCACCACAAGCTTGTTGACTGAAACAATGGAAATTCTCTGAGAGGAGGCTGAAATCAAAGGTCAGCAGAGCCCCGCTCTCTCTCAAGGCTCTTGGGGAGGATGCCTCCTTGCTTCTCCCCAGCTCCTGGTGGTTGCCAGCAATGCCTGGCATTCCCTCCCTCCAACCCCTGCCTCTATTGTCACATGGCCTTCTCCCCTGGGTACGCTCTGGGTCTCTGCATCCAAATCTCACTCTCCTTTCCACTGTAAGGCACCAGTTGGATTCAGGGCCCACGCTAATCCAATATGACCTCATTTTAACTGGATTACACCTGCAAACGCCCTATTTCAAATTAGGTCACATTCACAGGTACTAGAGGTTAGGACTTCAGCATATCTTTTTGGGGGGACACAATTCAGCCCACCACACCAGGCGTCAGTGGTTTTGATTCCCTAAGTAAATCTATGGCACAGTCGCTAATGCAGAGAGCCTCTTCTTCCAGAACAGTTCTTCTCAATCATTAATAAGCATATGAAACACTTGAGGTTCTTGTTAAGATGTGGATTCCGATACACTAGTTCTGAAGCCAGGCAGGAGAGCCTGCATTTCTCACAAGCTCTTGAGAGGTGCTGCTGTTGTGGGCCACACCACGAGGAACAGAGTAAAGGCTTTGTAAGCTTTTTCTATCTCCACCTCTGGTTCCCCTTCTAGGCTCAGCAGCACCTTGGTATTAAAAGCCTTTGCGAGAAATTTCCATTAGGTCAACCATTTGGTTCTAGCTGAGGAAGGCATTAATTTCTTCTAAATGACATGTTCTAGCACCTGCTTCTGCTCTCCTCTTTGTGGCAAAGCTGAAAAAAAAGGAAAGGTGTGAATACAAAATGTGCATTCAGGGCACATTCTTTTTAAATGAGAGAGAATTTTCCGGAAACCACTTTTAAATCACTCCAACTTGACCCTCCTTCCCTTACCCATTCCCGTAATAAAAATCAAGAAGTTCCAAATGAGTGGGTATACATTAAAAATAACAGCTTTATCAGTCTTTCAACTTACCATCTAATTCTTAAAGGGACTTTTATCCTCAAGCTAAAAATTTTAAAACATTTAAACAGAACAAAATGTAGCTTGTCTAGAGATGTAAATTAATAAGGACAAACCCTGCTGGGGTCTATTTCACTTGTCCTTCTAAAATAAGTTTAAACTTCTCTAACTGGGATTAGAAATAACTAAGTGACATAACTTGCTGGGCACAACAAAGACAAGAAATAAACGCACATTTTAATAGAGGATTTTTTTCCCTTTGCATCCCGGATGCCATTTTCCTTTTATGTGACTCTTCTTTGTACTTTAACCAGAAACAATCTTGAGGTTTATTAAAATAACTCTGGCCAATTAAGGAGACATCACAAAATCTACTTAAGAGATTCGTGAAGGGTGCTGGTGCACAGTATTTTTAAGTTGAACTGAAATATAAGATTTATCAACATGAAGAGTTAAGGTTTTGTTTCCTAACTTTTTTATTTTGAAAAATGTCAACTCTACAGACAATTTAAAGAATAGTACATTGAACACCAGTATACACTTCAGCTAAATTCCTCTGTTGTTAATATTTTGCCACATTTACTTTTTTCTCTCTCTTTCCATTTTTATTTTTGCTGGGCCATTTGAATATTCCAGACATCATAACACTTCCTAACTAAATACTTCAACCCATTTCACCTAAAAACAGAGACATTCTCCTAAATAATCACAGTGCTATTACCACACTCAGGAAATTTAACGTAGAGAGTAGTATTATCCAAAATGCAGTCCATAGGAAAAAATTCCTAGTTTTCTCTTAAATTTTATTTATAGTTGTGTTTTCCTTTTCTTTCTCTCTTTTTTCTTTTTATTATTTTTAAAATTGACGATCCAACCAAAGATTGTGCATTGCATCAAGTTGCTAGGTTTCTTTATTGCTCTTTATTCTGGAACCTCTACTCCTTCACTCCCTCCCCAGGTCTTTTATGACATTAACATTTTTTAAGAGTCTAAATTCAGGGCCTGACCCCATGGCCTAGTGGTTCAGTTCAGCGTGCTCTGCTTCGGTGGCCCGAATTCAGTTCCCAGGCACCATCTACACCACTCATCAGCAGCTGTGCTGTGGAGGCAACCCACGTGCAAAATAGAGGAAGATTGGCACAGATGTTAGCTCAGGGCAAATCTTCCTCAATCAAAAAGAGGAAGATTGGCAGTAGATGTTAGCTCAGGGTGACTCTTCCTCAGCAAAAAAAAAAAAAAAAAAAAAGAAGAGAGAATCTAAATTAATTGTCTTGCCTCAAATCTTATTTGTCTGATGATTGCCTCATGAATAGATTCAGGATAACATTTTTGTTCTTTTGGTAAAAATACTACAGATGTACTGTGTCCTTCCTACCGCATCACTTCGAGAGGCATGCTACGTCTGTTTCATTATCAGTCATTTGGTCATTTGGCCATCTGATATCCCTCAGATCTCTCCATTGTAAAGGTGCTTCCTCCTCTTTGTAATAAATAAATAACTGCAGGAGATACTTTGAGACCAAGTAGAGTCCCCAAAAGACTGTCACCAAGTGGTTTTAGCATCCATTAATGTTCCTCGTTTGACTCAGTCCTTATACTGGTAATTGCAGAATGTAGATTTTCTCATTATATCAGTTCTTCTACATGTGTGACCTGGTGTTCTTCAGTAAAGAAAATCATTTTTTTTACCCCTTCTACTCCTTTTTGTAGTGTCAGTATTAACTCATAAATTCTTCTTTCACTCAGTGTTATAGTCCATTATGGTTATTATTCATTTTGCTGCTTGACTTATCCAAAATTTAGCCTGTGGGAGCCCCTTCAGGCCAGCTCCTGTTCTTTTCATACATCCCTTTAATTCTTTGAGCACTTCCTTGCTTTTTGGCATAACACAGGGCTGTATTTTTCCGCTCCATATCTGGAATCCACCTCTTATTTCTCCAAGGAGCTCTGGAGTAGAGAATGGTATTGAGAAATCAAGATCTGACTGCCAGGCATGCTAATTGCATCCAAGGTTTCATAGCCTCTAAGTCCTATAAATGGACAGAGCTGAAGAAATGAGTTATAAACAAACATTGATATTTATAGTTCATACCTTGATGTCATACGTTTTTTCTCATCTTAACACATTGCATGTTTCTATTTTTCTTCTCCTACTGTCAGAGCCCTCGTTCCCCAAACAGTGCATTTAAATTATTTCTTCTCTCTTTCAATATACACAAAATAGTTTCAGAATTACTATATTAAGACCATGACTAACAACAAATCAACTAAATATAGATCCAGATGTCTTTACTACTCTTTCCGTCTTTAGATTATATCCTCCTAAGAAAGTACAATCAGAGAACCACATTTAAAATTGTTTGACTCAATACTTTTTGCTTTGTGGTTACGTTGTCAATTTAATATAAAGCTGGATCCACTTAGTTTTGTTTGTATTCAATGTTTCAGCTTGTTTAAAAATATTTTTGACTTTAAATTAGGTTTTTTGACTATAGATAACATACATATGGTTGCAAAGCTAAAATTATGTGGAAGAGTATCCTCAGAGAAGTCTCATTCCCACCCTGAAACTTTCAGTCCTTCTCTACCCATCTCTTGTAGGCAACCATTTTTATGAGTTTCTGGTTGTTTTTGCCCATGTTTCTTTTTGAAAAAATAAGCAAACACTTAGGATTTATAACCTTTTTTTCTTATTTTCCCTTCTTTCTTATGCAAAATATTCATGGACTGCATCTGAATTGTTTTTATCTTTTCCACAACTTTTCTACCCTATCCCTGTCCATCTCTGTTCTTAGAAAATCATATTTCTTCAATATACATTTTCCAAAGGAAAATAATGAGGGTATTTAGAAGTTTGCTAAAGAACAGAAATAGTTAATTTATAAAATACCTTTACTAACACATCACAGAATCTTAGGAAAGAATGATTCCCACCACTCTGTTGGTATCAGTCATGAGGAGAAGTCCAGGACTCTCGGGTCACTCCTCAACTCTCACTCTCCTCCTCATCAAACTATTCACATCCCCCTTTCTAACCTTATCTCATCCCTCCCAGCTACTGAAATCAATGAACTGCACCTTTTGAAACTCAAGGTCAGTTGTCAGCAAACATTTCCTGATCTTCAGAACCTGTTCTGAATGCTCCCTCCATCTTCTTATTCTAACTGAAGTTTGGTTCTGATTTCCACAGCCCTCATGCTGCTGGGTCTAGGGGGCAGGGTAGGCATCTTCCATGCTTTTCACTTCCAGACCTACTCTCCTTCCTTCCTGAAATCTACCAACTTGGAGACTCACGCCATCAACCACCTCTCCTTGTTGTAGTCATCTTCCGACCCCAAAGTCAGTCCTCCTCTTTCCTTGAATATTTTAGTTCCTAACATCATTTTTTCCCTCATGCTTTTCAAATGCTTTTCTAATGGAGTAAATTCAGGGCTGGGTCTGTATTCAGCATATATCATATGTTTGGAAATGGACTTAATGCCAATTATTTGTCAATCACTCAGGAGACTGTGTATTTCATTATTTTAAAAGCTTAAGTAACTAGGATCACTGTCAAATTAATTTGGACATTTAAACAGTGGTATTGGATCTTTCATATTACAATTCAGAAAATTGTTTTGTATTTGAATATTGAATAGTAGCAGCAAAAAATAGTGGATGGAGATAAATAGAATAAATGGAATATAAAAAATTGGCTGCAGGCGAGTGCCTATATTTTTATTTCTTACTGACAGAGAACAATGGGAGAAATTGATGAAGACCCAGAGGTAAATATGGATAGGTAAATGTAAATAGAATTCAGATGTCAATTATTCTTAAAAATATGTGTGTGTCTATACATATTTTGTATGTATGTATCACACTACAGGTTAATATTCCACAACCTACTGTCAAGGAGTTCAGCTGGTATTCAAAGATTAGTTTACATTTTCTAAATTCAGGAAAGTTCCAGGTCTGAGAATCCATATTGATTTAGTAAAAACGATTTTAATTTCTTCTCTGAAGAATTGAATCCAGTAAAATCTATACCAGTGAGATTTCTGTAACATAAATTAGCTTGAATGTTTCTTCTTGATCAAGTATTACAAGGATATGGGCTTTCTGTTGGCTAACATATAGCTGGCTTACCAAACAAATTTAAAGGAATTTCTCCTTATTTGGAGACTTTTGGAGAGGAATGATGTACTGGACTCTATATTTTATATATTTATTCCCAAGGGATGAAAATTTTACTGTAACAGGATATAATGCCTTATATAATTATCTTAAAGGCTCATTTAGCACAATAATGTAAGAAGTGTTAAATTTTCTCCTTCCACTCCTTACTGTATGTGCTACAATATATGCACAGACCAGAGTTCCTGCTCCCCAGCCCGGTGCCAGGAATCTTCTTTATGGTTAATAAATTGTCTGCAAAAATTTCCTAATCTTCAGAACCTGTTTTGAATGTTCCTCTCCCTTTCTGTTATCTGTGTATAAATCTGTAAAGTGTTTACACCAGATTGGTGTGTAAATCTTTAGAATGTTTACACAGTAGAGGAAAACATGAACAACTTTCTCTCTTCAATATAGTAAGACACATGGTCAACATAAATGAATCGCTTCACTTACTAGACTGGATAAACAGAACTGAAAACCACCCAACCTAATATACACTACCTTGTATTTCACATTCTGTCTAAAAGAAGGCATTGGAATCTGCATTGTTCCAGAATTTCTGCTAGATTTATCTCTGAGTGGTTGAAGGCAGTTTTAAGCTCTTCTAGCCCTACATTTTTGGCCAGGACCTTTAAGACTCCTGAAGGTAAATATTACTGTTCTGAAAGCCAGCTTTTCCTTGGTATTTGGGTAGGAAGAGAAATTGATGATGTGACGTCAGTGGTAAAATCCACAGCTCATGAGGGACCTGCATTTTAAATCCTTCTTGTAATTTTGGTAAGCATATGTTGGTTGCAGGTAGCAGAACCCAGCTCAAATTCATTTAATAAATACAGGAATTATTGTTTTATGCACCCGCCAAATACAGTGATGCATCTGACTTCAAGAATGATTGGATCCGGAGGCTCAAATGTTGACACGAAAATTCTACCTATCCATCTCTAGGCTGGCTTTCCTTTCTATATATTGGCTTCATTCTGAAGTAAATTCTCCCTTTTGTGGTAGCCACCAGCAGCTTCAGTCTTATAACCTTAGCAACCCCGGTGAAAAGGCATCACCTCATTATCAATAACTATATCAAAAACTCTCAGGCATCATCCTCATTGGCCCAGCCTGGGTCAGGTACCCATAACTGAACTAACCACTATGGTCAAGAAGATGGTGTCCTCATCATCTAGGGCTGGATCATCTCATTCACTAAGTGTGGGAGGAGAGGAGTTCCCCAAAGAAAGCATGGTCAGCGAAAAGCATAATTTAAATTTATCTTTAATACATTGCAGCATAAAATGAGTTAGAGCTGCTCTAATACAGGGATTCTCCAATCTGGTCTAAAGGCAAATCACACAGTCTTTTTTGCAAAAGAGTAGCTTCTGATTTGATTATTATAATGTATAACCATCTTTAATATTCAGAGTCACTATCGTTTGATGCTTATCCCTCCGGTTGAGTCACAGAACCAGACTTCTGGCTTTATATAGAAGTCAAAATGGTAAGGCCTATAACTACAATAATATCAACATAAATGTATAAACATACAAATAAATAGATGGATACACCCATTTACATATATATGGATGTATACATATATATGTATATATAAAATAAATATTTGTGTAAAGCTCTATAGTTTATAAAGACTGTTTATATATTATCCCTTGGAAACTCTTTGACCATGTGATTCTCTTTAAATATCCCAGAAATAAACCCTATAAAGACACTCAGACCTTTTTTGATTTCTATATCCTGCTCCTTATGCTTTCTACATCATCAGGATGATTTCATCTATGCCATTAGTTCTTCTGAGTGTACTAAAGAACATTTAGTGTCTAGCATTATCCATGCTTTATACTTTACAAAGCATACTCATATGTATTACTTCATTAGTTCCTCTCATATTATAATAAAAATCATGTGCTTGATACATATTGACAAGTCTTCTAAAACAATCATTAAACAAAGATCTCTACCAATTCTGAATTACATTCAGTTTTACATAACTATAAAATAAAATTATCTTGTTCTCCTATCTTGCTGCTACTTTCTGCAAAGCTTTGTCAGTGAAGTTCCTAAGCCTCTGCATTATAGGCTTTCTCATAGTCAGTTATACCCAACAAAGCCTGTGTAGATTGACAGTCCACCGTGGCTTCCTTAGAAATCTTCCTTTTCCTTTGCTGCCTTTCTTTCTATTATTTATACTGGTCCCAAGGTCTATCTATTATGTTCTGGCTCCTTCCATTGTTGGTCTTTTTGGTTTTAGTATGGTTCTCTAAGCCAGCACAAGCTTATACAATCACCAAGATAACTGCACTGAGCTAGGAGGAGACAAGGACAGAAAACTCTTTGGGGAAAGAAGGATCACCTTGTGCAAAGGTGAAAGATGCTGTTCTTGTTATTACCTGAGATGGAGTTGGGAGCTATTGAGATGGAATTTGACCAACAACCCAACAATGTACAAGTCATGTTTCAAGCCAGGGATAATCCTTTTAAAAAGATCCCAAGGGGAGCTGACCTGGTGGCACAGTGTTTAGGTTCCTGCTCTCTGCTTTGGTGGCCCAGGGTTCGTGGGCTCAGATCCAGGGTACAGATCTATACACTGCTCATCAAGCCATGCTGTGGCAGTGTCCCACATACAAAATAAAGGAAAATTGGCACAGATGTTAGCTCAGGGCCAATATTCTTGACCAAAAAAAAAAAAAAAGAATACAAGGGAAACATATGAATAGGATCATGAAGAATTAGGTGATTATGTGGTTGTGGTAGAATGTTTTTTTAACAGCTTTATTGAGGTATAGCTGATATACTATAAACTGTATGGCTTACAGCGTACAATTTGATAAGTTTTGACATGTATACCCATAAAACCACCACCACAATCAAGCTGATAAACATATGTATTGTCCCAAAAGTTTCCTTATAGCTCCCATTAGTAAGAATCTCTCTAAGGAACAGACACTCGTCTAACATTTTGTCATATGTTCTTGTCCAAAGATAACCCCGCACAGTGAAAAGTGAAAGAGCAGTTGATTATATATGTTTCTTTGACCACTTAAATTGTCAAGGCTGAGTGAGGCTCTGTGCTAAGTCAGTTTATCATATCCTCTTTTATCCCCGAATGACCTTACCTTGATTTACATAGATAAACACTGATTTTTCTCCAACCACTTTTTAAACTTCTACAGGTTTATTTCGTTGTGTTATAATCTCTCTTTTCTTCTGGGCTCTTTTCCAGACATTGTCTGTGGAGTTGGCTTCCAAATTTTAATTAGGAGCACTTTTCGTTTGGGCCATAAATTAAAATATTCTGAATTTCTTTTTCCAGTGTCAGGTTTGAGGAAGTCAGCCAAATGTGAAGCACTAGGAAGGAGGCAGATTCCCTGAGCTCTATCAACACCTCGCCTCACCCTCTAGTCATTGGGGTAGAACATAGATTCAGAAGGTGTAAGAGCTAGAAGGCATCTTCAAGAGATAGTTGATAAGACAACGAGAAAGTCATTACGACACCCAAAAACACAAGGTTAGTTGCCCAGGATCACACAACTAGTTAGTAGCAGAGTACTCATTAAAACCTGGTTGTTTTGACTTTTAGCCTCATGAACTTTCCACTGTGATTTCTCTTGCCTGCCATTTTTCAGGATTATTCTTTAAGATAAGACAGTAGGAAGTAGATATGGATCTTTAAAAAAGTCTTTATTTAATTTTTTTAAAAGGCTGCACAGAATGTTGGAGATAGGACCTCACTTGATTGGAAATTCTTTGGTGCTCAAAATATACTATTATTATCAATAATAATAATTGACACTTAGGGAATGTGTACTATGTGCCAAGAAATATTTTGAACACTTTGCATGTATTGACTCATTTAATCATCACAAAAGCCTGTTGTTAAAACTTGGGCACAAATTGATCAGATAACTTGCCCAGGATCGTGAAGCTAGTATCAAAGCATCAGCATGGCTTTTAGAAGTGTATTTTTGTTATCACAGTTGAAGCGTATCCAAGCACTTTATATGTATATAGATTCCTCTCACTTGTAAAAGGGAGGTTTGGAGGAGATGTTCTTAACCTGGGGTCAAGGGATCAGATTTATAAGATCTCAGAGCTCTCTGAAATGATAGGCATCTGTTTCACAGACCAGAAGGGTGCAAATATGGAAAAAAACAAACAATCCAATTTAAAAAATGGGCAGAGGATCCGAATAGACATTTTCCAAAGAAGACAAACAGATGGCCAACAGGTACATGAAAAAGTGCTCAACATCAGTAGCCATCAGGGAAATGCAAATCCAAAGCACTGTGAGATATCACTTCACACCTGTTAGAATGTTTATTATCAAAAAGACAAGAAATAACAAGTGTCGGCAAGGATGTGGAGAAAAGGCCACCCTTGTGTACTGTTGGTGGGAATATAAATTGGTGCAGTCACTATGGAAAACAGTATGAGGGGTACTCAAAAAGCTAAAAATAGGACTACCATATGATCCAGCAATTCCACTTCTGGGTATTTATCTGAAGAAAATGAAACACTAACTCAAAAAGACATTTGCAGCTCCACGTTCATTGCAGCATTATTTACAATAACCAAGACACGGAAACAACCTAATTGTCCACTGATGGGTGAATGGATAAAGAAGATGAGGTATATATATACAATGGAGTATTATTCAACCATAAAAAGAAAGAAATCATGCCATTTGTGACAACATGGATGATCCTTGAGGGCATTACGCTAAGTGAAATAAGTCAGACAGAGAAGGACAAATATGGTATGATCTCACATATATGTGGAATCTGAAAAAAAAAGAAACCAAGTTCATCAATACAAAGAACAGATTAGCGGTTGCCAGGGGTAGGGGGTGAGAGGGGAGGGTAAAATAGGTGAGGGGGGTCAAGAGGTAGAAACTACCAGTTATAAAATGAATACGTCCTAGGATGTAATGTACAGCATGGTGACTATAATACTGTAATACTGTATTAACATTTGTATTAATAATACTGTATTGTATATTTGCAAATTGTTAAGAGAGTAGATCTTAAAATTTCTCCTCATAAGAAAAAAATTATTTAACTATATGAGGCGAGGGATGTTAACTAGACTTATTGTGGTGATCCTTTTGCAATATATACAAACATTGAATCATTATGTTGTACACCTGAAACTAAAACAATGTTGTAAGTAAACTTTACCTCAATAAAAATAAAAGAAGAAGAGTGCAAATAGATGGAGGAGGACAGGAGCAGAGTAAGGTTGGTGGCATCAAACCAGCTCTGAGCCACGCATTGCCCCAAAGGCTTTTCATGTTCTTGCAGGCCTCACAGCAACCAGCAAGATATGTATCATTAGCCTTATTTATTTACTTTTCCAGATGAAGAGTCTGAAGTTCAGAGAGATTAGATAATGTGTTTAAATCACCCGACTAGGAGAGACATAGCTGGAATTCGAACCTGTCTACTTCTAATTCTCTGCTCCCTCCACACTATTCCATTATTTTAGGGACCAGAAGGAAAGAAGGAAGGAAGAGGAAGAGAAGAAAAATGAAGAGGTAGCTACAAGACAACCAGGCACTTGGGGCATTCTGCAGACAATATTTTAATTTCTAGTGCCAGGACGTGATGGGCAAGAGAGGACCAGGAATGGCTCCTATAAACCAAAAAGACCTTATACAAATTGAGAAGTGAAAGAGTCAGGTGAAAGGAGAGTGCTCAGGTGTAAGAACTGGCCTGCCTGATGAAAGAAGGTATAGAAGCTAGGACTGAGGTAGAGTTTGTTTGTAGCTATAGAGCTTTGTGTAAAATGCATTTATTTCAAAAAATGCCTGCATATTCTTGCTACAATGGTAATTTTCATTTAAATAGAAAGAAATATTTTAAATATTTAGGAAGAATTCATAACCCTTTCCTCACTTGATAATCTTCAATCCCTATGTATGGTGTAGGCATGTAGCGTTCCTTCCCAAACCTCCCCCCACCTCTCCTACCCCTACAAACACAGAATCACAGGCCGAGATGGGGCAGGTGTTAGAACTCACATCTCTAAAGGTCGGCTCCTACTCAGGGGTAAGCAGCTGCCTTTTGTCTGCAGGCTTCCTACCTGGAGCTCCACCGTTGCTTACCTATATTTGGTTTCTGTAATCAAAACATGGGCCAGGTTCAAGGAGGTGCCAAATCCCAGACGACTTTGCATTCAGCACTTAACTGCAATCAGCTAGGGAGCCGGAGCCTTCCAGCTGAGCCACTGCTGACTGGCTGAGGGAGAAATGGCTTCATCAACACAGCAGACGGTGCTCGTTGCCTGTTGGGGCAGTGCCCTGCAGGTGGGATGCTGTATGCGGTTTTAGGCAGCAAAACTAGAATCAAAAATACCCTTTCTTACATATGCTGCACTTTCCCCAGCAGACACTTAGGAGGAAGATAATTTAGAAGGTAGGTTTTCACACACAAAACCAAATGTATTCTGTTCCCAGAATTTATGTAATGCACACTTCTTTAGGAATTTCCTTAAGCCCAGACTTGGATGCTGGCTTTGGTGGGGTAATAGCCTCTGTCACTTTGGCTCTGGAGCAAAGTCAACAGCAAAGAGGGAGAGAGTAGCTGTGAAGAATGGCACCTAGCCACCCTCTGATGTTCACTCCAGAGGGCAGGTTTGGGGTTTGAATCCTTATATGCCCACCTACTAGCATGCACCTAGCAAGAGGTGGTGGTTTCTCAATAAACATTTATTGAATATGGATGTCTAGAAACCAGGCTTATGCTTTCTCTCCTTTGTTCCCTGCTAAAAAGCTTACCAGTCAACAACACCCTGGTAAGAACAAGGTTATCAGATCCTTCCTCAAGAACTGTTTTGGACAGGGAGAGAGTGAACGCCCATGTGCACCTTGTGATGAGAGTGCCTACAGGCACCTAGAGCTCTGAAGATGAAATTTGCTGACTTCAAGCATTTGCCTGGGCTGGCTCATCGTGGGTCATTTGCTAACAGCAGAACAAAAGAAGAAAACAAATGTGATATCTCAAACCTAGGGTTAACTCTGTATTATGAAAGAAGGAACAAGGGTGACTACCATCATTATAACCACCTCTGTGTAGAAAAATACATTAAGGAAAGTACCTCAAGGCGATCTGGATGGGACAGGTCGAGACCCAGGCTAAGCAAAATGGCTCTGGTAATAAAGTGACAACCCTCTCTGCCAACATGCAGAGAAATAAATAAGAGTGTGGATTCTAGTGACATGGCAATTGGCTTAATTTAAGGAGAGAAACAACAAGTAAGAGAGTCCCTGAGGCAGGAGGTGGCCAATGGACTTAGGAACAGTGGTGTCCAGATTTATTCTCAGTTCTCCTCCATAATTACCTTCTGTTATGCCTGTTGTGAACTGACCTTAGATCATTTCACCATGCACAACTCTTGGGTTCTTTTGGATGGAAACAGTAGGCTCAAAAGAAGTTTGCAGCAGGTGAGGGTTAGCTACGGCCCCACAATCTTACTACAATGAGGTTAAAACTTACTAGTACACAAGTCTCCGACCATATTCTACCATTCGGGTAGACATGAATTGAACAAACATGCGTCAGTAACCAAGCACAATATGGTTGATTAAGCATGTCCTTTAAGCTCAATGAAGTCACAGCTCTCTGTCATTGCAGGTGCTCTGTGTGCCACTTCATATGAAAGGTCACTTGAAATATTCAGGACAAGATTCCAGAGGCAGGACTCTGTTACTTTACGGTTGGCATCAGCCAACCAGAAATCCTTCTGTGAAGTGGCAGATGTAGGACAAAGGGTAGAACCTACTAGGCTTGCTAGAGTCTCAGAGTCTCTTCAAGCAAGGACAGGAAATATTTCTAAAACAGCTAACCCAATGCGCATATATTGAATACCTGTAAAATTATTAATGAAAATCTGTTTCTAACACTTGTCAAAGTAATTAACAAGCCACTATTTTCACCAATAATCAAGACACGTATGTCACTTAGGTCGATTAGCGAGGCCGTCGGTGTTGAGGGAGACCTGGATCAAGTTGCAGTGCAGTTGTCTCAGCTGTCCCTGAGTGTGGGCTTTCTGATACACCGCCAGCTGACCCCCTGCAGTGTGCATTCTCAATGAAATCAACTGTGTTCCTAGAGTTGAAGCTTAAGCTGCCTATTGCATACATGATAATGTGCTTGTCTATAGATGCCAAAGTATTTTAAGATAAACTACAGACACATAATGATTTCCAAACTTTCATAAAAAAAGTGTTGCAGACATTAGTTGTATGTCCTTGGGGCTGGGTAGTGGAATAGATTGGCGCTAAGAAGAGAATGGGCAAGAATTGTACCAGGAGCAGGTTTTCAGCAGGAGAGGATTCCAGCAACTATCTAGAGAATATAAGAATATTGTAAACGTATCCACTTACCACTACTCCTGTTTACTCACCCTCTGAATGCCGCCAGTTTCCTTATCTATGAAATGCAGATGATAGCACATACCTTATAAGGTGTTATGGCAATTAAATGAAATAATATTTCTAAAGCACTTAGAATGGTGCCTGACTATATAAATAAATCACAAATGATGAAAACAATACTTGAAAAACAGTCCTATGCAATTGCTCCTGGCTTTAGAAAAGTAAGGTATTTTGTTTTGTTTTGCTTTCACTGAAATGAGAGGAAAGGGAGCTTGTTAATGAACTAGATACTAAGGATATTTAAATTTCATGGATCAACAAGTTGAAAATGTGGTGCCTGTCAGTGATGCAGCTTATTCAATGTTAAATTCAGTAGGGACCCCTCTGACAACTTTGGACCCCAGGGAAGGAGACAGGATAACGGGAGCTATAAATATCACTTTTCTCCAATGTCTGGGGACTTGGGAATAACAGACAGAGGTTGTAAGGAATGGCTGAGTCTGCCATCTTGAGCAGAAACCTACATTTTCTTCTTTTTGTGTGTTTTCCAGAGTTTTCATAAGGAGCGTGCATTTCATAAGAACATGCTAAGAAGAAAATATGTTTTATTTACAAGTTAATCTTTTAATAACCCAATTCCTATTGTCTAATATTTTCTTGGAGGGATAAAGATAACCCATTGCTTGTCTAGATAGCATTTTTTTAATAGAATAACACATTAAATCAACTTATTCTTATTTAAAGCTTGGTTTTAAAACTCTGTTTAAAATCACCTTTAAAAGTTTGTGTTAGTCAAAGCAGTTGTGTGTCTGACCTAAGGGCGCAAAAGTTTGCAAAGCTGCTATTCCACTCTGGGAAGTCGCTGGGCTGTCTCCATGGAAACAATTATTTCAAATGATTAATAATATAAGTTTGAGCTCTGAGGGGAAAGAGCTAAGGTTGGGAGAGAGATGTATCTCTTTTCTAAAAGAAAAGGGTATTTTCTTAAAATCAAATTTTATTCTCACTGTTTGGTTTTGCTTTGTTTTGTTTTGTTTGCTTCAGAGACCATGGGTATATCTATCACTCAACTCATTCATGCAAGACTTGGAAGTCTCAAAGGGCCGAACCCATAAAACTCACTGCTCTTCCCCTCTCACTCAAAGGATCTGCAGGTTCAATAAGGAATAAATATATGCAAAAATTATCAGGGATAATTCTAGGAAATCATTTCTCTCTTCATTCATTCGTTCATTATTTATTGAGCCCTGTTATGTAAAAGTCACTGAGCTAGGCACAGAAGAAAATGTACAGCTCTCGTACTCAAGGAGGTCACCAGCAAGCAAGGCAGACAGAATTAAACAGAAGTTATCATCCAGGCCGAATGGGCTTGCACATGGGGGCATCAGAACCCAGCACTAACATACCATATTTCATGTAAACTCCATGAGGGCAGGAGTTTGTTCATCGCTATATAAGCAGAAATTGGCTCCTATTTGGAATATTAGTAAACATTCAGTAATTATTTGGGAAATGAATGAACAGATAAATGGAATGAAACCATCTGAAATTGTGAAAGATGTCAGCTCACAACGTATGCCCCAGTTGTGTTACCATAGGATGTTTCCCGTTTGCAGAGCCCCCAGGAGACAGTGGAAAGCATACACAGGACCATCCAGCCCAGGCATCATTCATTCTTCATGCATCTGGTCAGTATTTAGTGAGCTTCTGCTGTGGGAGGCCTGCGACATAAAGACAAGAAGTGATCTCTGCCCTCATAGAGTTCATAATCACTGAAGGAGGAGAAAGACACTAACAGCTATAATTTAAGGTGGTATAGTACGAGTCTGTAGAATGAAAAATTGTTTGAGGTAGGAACCATAATAGCTAATGTTTCCTGAGTGCTATGCCATGTACACTGTACTAAGCATGTTACACCTATTTTCTCACTCAGTTCTCACAACACTAGATGGGTGGTGTCAGTGTTATCCTCGTTGTAAACGTGAGGAAACCAAGGTTTAGTAACCTACACTGGGTCATACAATTACTACATGGCACAGCCAGGACTCGAATCTATCTTAATGTTTACATTTTATCGATAAATAGAGGTTGAGTAAATCCTGAGTGGTTTGCATTGGGCCAAAGGACTCATTTAAAAAAAATGGTGCAAAGCTCTTTTTTTTTCCCAAAGTTCCTTAAACCCTTCATCCCCTTTCCATGATTACAGCAACTCTGAGGTCACCCTGATGCCATAGTTCATTCTGCCTCTCTGCAAAAGCAGGTTAGAACGTGACAATCCCAAGGAATCCAAGGATATGGAATTAGGGATCTGCTTCCAACACATTGCCCTTCCAGCATGGAGAGGGTTCTGGGCAGAGACCTACTAAACTCTGTCTTCCAAGAACTCCACTTCCTCTGAGAACTGATTCCATACCCATTTATATGGTTACCATGGGAGACACTGTGTTAATCTGACATGATTCTGCCCTCATGGTCATGGTGGTTGATCCAGGCCTGGGCACCTGCCCCGAGCTGTGTCCGTTACAGACATGGTTGTAGTCGAGGAGTGGCTCCCTTACCCGAACTGGACAATTTCTGTCTGTCCTAGATTGTTTGTAACTGGATCTGACAAAGATAAGTTAGTCTCTGTCTGGGTACCTAGACTGTAAAATGTAAATCCAAGAGCATCTTCTGCTACTTGGATTCCACAGTTCCATGGTTCCACAGCTATGACCTCAGCAAACCAGACAATAGAACAAACTTAGAAGAAAAGGTTAGCACAAGGTCCAGACAGGAGTAGCAACTCCCTTTGGCTTTCCATAAGCTTAGCTCTGTGCTGCCTCAGGGAAGGGAAAGAGAATCCTACTCAACAAAACGAAGCAATTAGGCCCCTGCCTTCTGATTCCAGTTGCTCCTGAGGCCCAACTGAGTTTCTCTCCTTGAGTTTCCCTGAGATAGTCTAAGATCTTTAAAATAAATTGCCCCTTCTATTTGTTCGAGTTCAAAGTTTTTGTGTTTTTTTGCCATGATTATTTGTATTGCCAAAGAGGTTGATGGCCTGGAGTAACAGCCTCTCTGCTTCTGGGGCCTTCCTCCTCCCTTGGGAGGAAAGTTACAAGGGGCTTGAGAAGAGACATACTTTTCCTAGCCAGTGGCTATGACATCACCACCACCACCACCACCACCACCAATAACCTATTGAGTGCTCACTATGTGCTGGGTGTGGCGACAAACACTTTAAAAACATTTCCTTTAATCTTCTCAAGTGCCCTCGAAGATGAGGTGGTATTATAACATTCATTTTGTTCCTGAGCAAAACTAACTCGCTTTAGGTGACAAAGGTAGTGAACGAATAAGAAGTGACTGAGCTTGGATATGAACACAGGTCAGTGTAATCCCAGCCTCTGGAGCTGTTCTCCATTCATATGCCAGAGGACTGATCAGAGTACTCCTTCCCCAATCATCCCACAGCCTCCCTTTTCTCTGGCCTCAAGTTTCAATTTTCCCTGGAGAACAAAGGATGTTGCCAACAGCAGTGGTTTGAGTCCACCCCTTACTGACCTTTTCTTCCTCTCCTTCCCTATGGCTTCCCCGTTCAAGTGGTGAGCATGGCTTTTTACTGCACACAGTGCTGCTCTTCTGATTCAACCATTTGCCAAACAGACCCGGCTCCTGTTCTAGGTTGTTCCTCAAGGAAATGAACAGCCTTATCAAGTTTCCAGGAATCTCTGAGATGTTGGTGACACCAATCAATTCCGTTTAAATCTGACTTAGTAGGGCAGCAACTCCCTTTGGCTTCTCACTGACTTAACTCTGTGCTGCTTCTTGAAAGAGAGAGAGAAAAAAATCAGATTCACTAAGACAAAGAAATTGGGCCCGACTTCCATTCTGAATGGGTTTTCACTAAAGTCTAAAACATTGTCATCTAAAACCACAGAGTGATATGGCCTCTCTGAGTCAGGGGCAACAATTATTTAAACTCTGCAGCTGCCCATCATGTAGTTGTGACCCGGGTCTTAAACCCCATATGCTGTGAGGTAGAAATGCAGCTGATTCATAACAAGGGTGGGATGCAACTGCTTGACAGGGGCTTTCTCTCTGGCTCATTGGGTCTGCATATTAGAGTGCGCCTGTTTGAAACCACCCGTCATTGATACTGGATGACTTCCCAGCTCACAGAATGAGCCCTTCTGGAATCTGCCAGCCCACCATGAAGGGTGGGGTGTCTCAGTTGCTCTGCTCCATCCAGCTGGATCCTTGCCCAATCACACAAGGTACTAATTCACCTTCCACTTCCTGGGAACGTGCTGATGCATCTAATTAGCCAAAAACATTCTCTGTTTGGTTAGAATGTCCATGCCAAGAAGAAACATATTATTAAGAATAAGTCCTGTACACCCTTAGACTGTGTCCCCCACCCCCATCTGGGCTCTTGGCATGAAATTACACAAACATTATGCAGCTAATGCTCAATTACACAGGCATTAGGAATCTAGACCTCAATTTTCTCTTTTCTTTTACTTCCCGCAATCTTTTCCACTTGGCTTTGTCAGCTTGGTCGTCTCTCTGCTGAGAGATGGGAGTAGAAATAAAATTTGAATCTATCCATTGTATTGCTATGAAGGCAGCGCTAGTTAAAGATTTGGACAGAACAGGATCAAATGACTAAAAGGAGGAGCAGGGATTTCTGTTATTGCTCTTTCTCTATTCCTGTCCCCACGTTTTCATAAACAATTGTACAGCGCATTTTATTTCATTCTGTCTTTACTCCCAAAATTGAGCTTTCAGACATCGGGTTTGTCTATGCCACTTCAGACCTGGGAAATGTGTTACCTTGAAGAGGGCAGAGCTAGTTATTAAACAAGGCCAAGAGGAGGTAATCCTGCTGATTTGGGGCCTGCCTGTGCTAAAGGCGAAAAGCTCGCGGCCTCACGCTGCAAGCAGGCTTCCTAGGACAGAACACCTCAATGGGCTCCTGTGGAGAGCCCCCCACGCCTCAGGGAGAGGGTCATCTGAGGTCCCAGGAAAGGGAGAAAGGCAGAAAGAGTAAACAGCTCCAAATAAGGAGTTGTTTTTCCTGAACCATCACTGAACACTTAAACAACTCAAGGTAAGGAGTTGTTCCACTCTGTGTCTGAGGCCACCTCCCTTTTGACAGATTTAAGGCTCTCCGTTAGGTGGGAGAGCTTGTCCGTTTAGTGCAGGGTGAACTGAGATGACCCTGGGGAGCGAGTCAGCCTCAAGTCTTTCTGGCCACACTGGATGATTGGACGAGAGTCTCTGCTTAAACTTTAGACTTACGTGTGAAGTCCATATTTTAATATTCAAGAAACTGCTTTGGTTCACATATGATTTATAGGCTGAAACAAAGAATGTAAAAGGGGCAAAGACAAAATATGTCTGTTAGCATTTAAGGTCCTTTTATTTTTATGTACCATTTATATTAAAAATAAAGTATTTAAAACAAAGGATTTAGAGAATGATGACCTAATTTTGCAGAGGTATTAGGTATTAAAGAATGAAATAATTTATTCAACTGTATTTTCAACTTTTTAAGGCTCTAGATACAATGGGAATCTTTTGATTGCACAAAGAATCCAGGGGTCAGACAGTTCCCACCAGCATTGTCTTATTGATGTCCTGATGTCCTATTTTCAAGCCTGGGTTTTCACTGATATTCAAGGATTTGGGCAATTGGCTCATCTATGCTTAGAAAAAGAAGGGGAAAAAATTCAGTGAATTCATTGCACAATTTTTCAACCCTTGGTAAGTTCATTGTATTGTACCATTCTCTCTCACCACACACTCAGGAATAATCATGCCTCTGCTGTCCTGTGTTAGGTCTTGTAGTGTCTGGAATCATGGTGTAGTGGCATCCTCTATTACCAGAAAAAAACAGTCAGTCTTAGGAGTAGCCACTGATGAATCCACTGGGAATACTGAGATGGGTGCAAAATTTTTCTTTGCAATTGCCACTGCCCAACTTTCAGCCTTAGATTTGCCCTCCAGTGGAGTGGCTGGGTCCTGTTTCCCTTGCATCCCTTCCTCCTTCCTCCACTCCTCTTCCTTTGGGTGCTGTGTTCCAAACTTCTTTTTCTCTCTTCCCTTTTGGTCAAGGCTAGTGTGACTCTTCCTGTTGTGTTGCAGGTTGATACTGGATGTATCTCAGCGCTTACAGGACAAAACCCCTGTCTTACACCAGTACGGATCACTTCTTCATTGCTGACTGTGATGTGCTTTCCTACTACAAGGTACCCCCCTCACCAGGGATAAGGATGGGAAACAAAACAGGTAAAAACTACAGAATCAGGTGTTGCGATACCTTTAAACTTATAAACCAACAGAACTAATAAAAAGGTTTTTTAAAAAATACTAATGTGGTCTTTCAGATCCTTCAAACATTTTCAAACTCTTAGCAAATATCTTACCCCTCTTCAAAATTTGGACTTTAAATTTATAATATAAACATGGGCATACATTTCAAAACTAAATACATCTTGACAGTTTGCTTTGAATGATGTTGAGGTTGGCAGCTAGAGACTCACTTGTTGTCTTCGTAAGTAAGGCTTTAGGTGCCCTGGGGGTTTGAGAGATTGAGTCATGGGAGGAAAAGCCATTGCCAAGAGCTGTAGCCTCAAATTTTCATGATATAGAATCACTTTGGGCTGAATTCATCTTTCTAGCTATATTTTTGTTCATGGAGTCATTGCTATAAGCATTTTCTTCAAAGAAAAGGAGCTAAACTCATTTTATTAAAACAAAATGGGTAAAATTGAAATTGATAATTTCCTGTCATTTTCTATTTATGAGAAAGCCATTTGATGTAATGGAAACAGCACAGGATTTCTGATTAAAGGACCTGGATTTAAGTGTGGCCCCCAGGCAATCATTTAACATCTGAATCTCAGTTTGCTTACCTTGAAAATGGGATGATAATAATAAGCATGACATTGTCCTAATGACCAGAAAAAGTGGGAACCTGACTTGCAAACCATTAAAGTGCTATAAAAATGCAAGGAATTTTTATTAAATTTATTAAGAGAATAAGACAAGAAAAGGAAAGAGACTGTAAGAGGCTCTATACTTCTGTTGGGGAATAAATTTTAAAAGCCAAAGGGAAAACAAACACATGCCACAAAGTAGAGGAAGGAGATGCATAATCCCTTTTGAAATAGAAATTCTAGTAAATTTTCCCTAAACATTATATCTGGGGCCACAATGGGTACGACAAGGGCCAGGTATGTTCAAAGTGCTTAACATAAACTATCTCATGCTAATTGTGTTATCATTGTCCCTCTTTTAAAGATGGGGAAACCGAGGTATAGAGGACAAAATTAATTTTGTCACGATTTAATTTTATCAGTAAATGGCAGAGCCAAGATATAAACTGAGATAATCTAGCTCTAGAATCTGTCTTCTTGTCTATCATGCTGTTTCCAATCGTGTAAACAAAGAAGACTAAAATTTTCTCTAGGGTATAGATAGAAGTTCCTGGTCATTGAGTAAAGTTTTCTAAGTTATATACAAATGACATTTATGGAAGTGATTGAGTAATACTCTACATAGTGCCAAACAAACACTAAAGTGCCTTGTTGAACTTTGTGAATTCCATTTCATGTAAAATAGTAAAGTTCACCAAGCCACTAGGAGGATTTTGCAAATACTTTAGTAGTTCATCTCATACCTGGAACCCCAGATCCCCCTTTTCAGGAACATTGAATTGAACTAGCTCCTTAGATTCCAATTTGCTTTGCAAAAATAAGAGCAAAGAAATAAGAGCATGATAATGGTGTATATATATAATTTAAAAATGGATTCTGTTTTCATTACCCTGGTGTGGCTATTGTATAATCAATAAGTTGCCATCATTTGGACACTAGATATAATCATAATCATACTTTAGTTCAACAAATAGAAGAGGGGGTAGCCCCTACAGGTTGTTGTCTATAACCATTGTTCATACATTTAATTAGGGATTTGAGACTAGATAATGTTTATAGTCTTTTCCTAACTTAACATCTTTTGTGTCTGTGCTTTAAAGGAGATTGTAGTTGTCGATATTACTAGTTCTGCCATTTTCTTCACATTTCTTTCAGGCAGTGTCCATGGTTAGATGGCGCTTAGCACATAGCAAGGGCTCAATAAATATTTGTTGAATAAATAAATGAATGTAAATAAATCCACCATCATATCATGGTGATTATGATACGCACCAGATATTAGCATTTATGAACCAAATTCTCTTGGTCTGCATTTGTCATGAACTGTTGTCTGAAAATATTGAGCTTTTTGAGACAGGCTACGGTTATTTCAAGAGATAGTATCAGGATGTTTGTTTCTTTTAATGTAGGAAAACCCTCCTCTGAAGCACGTTAGCTGCCTTTGAAATTCTGGTCTGGATCCACGCAGTGAGGGTAGCTCCTTGAAAGTATAACCGTTTTCTCATTGTTGTGTGTCTCATGGAACCATGCTTAAGCTTTTGACTTGACCTGACTTTTACCTTAAGATTAGCTTGGTAGACAGCTTTTACTCTGCTTCCTCCTCGAAACCTCATCAAAAAGAAAGTAAAAGATTTCATTAATTGCAAAATCCTACAAAAAAGGGGAAGAAATACAGTGAAACAAAAAACAGCAACAACAACATAAAAGCAGAAGGATGAGTAATAATTGACTCAGCAGTGGAGAAAAACAGGAAGCAAACCAAATTCATGAAACCTTTAGGAGTGGGAGCAACAGGCTCTTTGGGAATTGATGGTTTGGATAAGACTAAAAAGAAAAAGATTAATTGAAACAATTATGTCTCCAGGTCCACCCTCCCACACACCCATTCCATACAGCCAGGCAATTACGCTTCTCCCACTTCAACAGAAGACTGGACGTTTGTCCTCTAGAAAAGGTATAGTAGAGAGACCTTTGACTGGGAATCACCTCAGGATGCTTAAGGGTGGGAACCATACCAAAAATGAAGAGATCAAGTGAATATTTATACCAAATGTATAGCGTACTTTCCTCAGTTTAGTTGCCAGGGCATTGGCCAGTAGGCAGGAGATGGGTGCATCTGAGCAGCCCAGTGTTAAAGCCCTGAAGAAAGTGCTATCAGAGTTCTAGTGAAAGTGTCTTGCCAGAAGATCATCCAGTCACACTACAGGAAGTAAGCCCTTCTCTGAACACCTGGACTTTCCAATTAGCATTTGTTCTTACTTTTTGTTCTGAAATCACTATAAACTCATAAGAAGTTGCAAAGTACAGTGTAGAAAATTTCCATGTACCTATCACCCAGCTTCACCAATGCTAACATCTTAAATAACCATAGTGTGTTATCAAAACCAGGAACCTGACATTGTCACGATACATCCAATTAGCTTTTTAAACAATTTCATTCTTAAGTATGAACAGATGTGTAAAGATGGTCAGACATCTCAGGAAATATTTTTTAAAAATTAAAAAGAATAGGGGCCTTCTTGGTGGCACAGTGGTCAAGTTCACACGTTCTGCTTTGGTGGCCTGGGGTTCACCAGTTCAGATCCCAGGTGCAGACCTACACACTACTTGTCAAGTCATGCTGTGGCAGACGTCCCACATATAAAGTAGAGGAAGATGAGCACGGATGTTAGCTCAGGGCCAGTCTTCCTCAGCCAAAGGAGGAGGATTAGCAGCAGATGTTAGCTCAGGGGTAACCTTCCTCAAAGAACAAAAATTAGAACGAATATCTTGGAGAAACTAATGCTGTGAGTGGCAGTGAAAACTTCAAAATATAAAAGAAAAAAATGAATATCTAAGAAATAGGAACAGGATTAATAAAAAGAACTTTAGTAAATAACAAAGAGCTCATAGAAATTAAAAATAATCATAACAGAAAGTACAACAAATAATAAGAAATGAGCAAACAACAAAAATACTTCAGTGTAACGGTTGAAAGAAAACATTACTGTACAGCATGGTGACTATAGGTGAGAACACAGTATTGTATAATTGAAATTTTCTAAGAGAGTAGAACTTAAATGTTCTTACTGAAAACAGAAAAAGGTAACTATGCGAGGTGATGGATTGTTAACTCAGGTGTGGGAATCCCTTGACAATATATATGTACATCAAATCATCGCGTTCTGCACTTTAAATATCTTGCAATTTTATTTGTCAATTATACCTCAATAAAGTGGAAAAAAAAAGAAAAATTAAGATAATCTCACAGAAAGTAGAGCAAAAAAGAAATATATGGAAAATAGATAAAAGAAGAAAGTTAAAGAATCAATTTAGGAGGTTCCACATCCAAATAACAGAAGTTACAGAAAGAGAGAATAGACCAAATAGAAAGGGGAAATAAGCAAAGAAATAATTCAAGAAAATTTCAAGGCTGTGAATTTTTAGGTTAAAGGATCTCACTGAGTATTCAGTACAATGGATGAGAAAAGATCCACATTTGGATGTGTTACTGTGAAATTTAAGAACACTAGGGATACAAAAAGATACTAAAGACTGCCCGAGATTAAAGGCAGGTCATTCCTAGAGGAGTGTGATTCAGAATGGCTTTGCACTTCTCAACAGCAACACTGGGAACCAGAATGGATCCATGCCTTCATAATTCTGGAATCAATTAATTTTCACTATAAAAGTCTAAATCCAGGAAATTTATTGATTATGTGTGAGGGTAGACTATAGACTTTTATATATGCAAGATCTTAAAAAGTCTACCCTCCCCCACCTTCAGGCATCCTTTATGAGAAAGCTGCTGGAGAATGTGCTCCACAAAAACAAAAGATTAGTTGGGGCCAGCCTGGTGGTATAGCAGTTAAGCTTGCTTCAGAGGCCCAGGGTTTGTAGGCTCAGATCCTGGGTGTGAACCTACACACCACTCATCAAGCCATGCTGTGATGGTGTCCCATACGTGAAATAGAGGAAGACTGGCACAAATACTAGCTCAGGGACAATCTTCCTCACCAAAACAAAACAAAACAAGGGACTAGACCAAGAAAAAGGAAAAGACAGGATCTGAGGTTCAGATCACTCAAGAGAAAGGCAAAGAAATCCCCAGGTTCATGATGAAGGGTGACCTCAAGAGGACAGCTGTGAAACATAGAGACCATATTTCATATTGGAATAGGACAGAAAACCGTGAGAAAGATGATTCCAAGGAGAGGAAATTGATAAGATGTCTGATGTATCTGCGCATATTGGAAGAAGATTTTAGATAACTGGGAGGGAGCTTGTAGATGAGTGAGTTAATAGTGCATAGAAAACTAAGTAAACAGAATACAGTTTTTAGCTCCAGGAAAATAAAACAAACGCAAAAAAGTAAAAATAATTTTAGTATAATGCAAGGCTGACTTGTGAATAATGTTCACATTGCCATACTAAGGTGAGGACTGAATGCTGGGCTTATCATAATGATGATACAATTATTTCAGAAAAATGGGGCACAAATAGTGTGGAGATGCTCATGAAAGAGAACTAGATCCTCCTCTTCTATAGAATTATAATTGTTAATACCAAAACCTCCTCAGATCAAAAGTGGTGCAACAATCACGTTACTTAGAGATATGGAGGTAAACACTAAAATATTCAAGAAAACAAACTTAAAGTCATTGACTCTAGGGAACAGGATGGGGCAAAGGAAATTGGGCAAACGACAGCTGTTTTGTTTAATTTTGTTTTAAATAATGATCATCGTGGAAATTTTGATTTTTAAAACCAGGTGAATGTATAGGTCTGATAAAAATAAAAGTCAAGTTAAAAAAAAGATTAGAAAAAAATAAGGATTAGCCCAGAAGAGATAAGATTCCAGCAAACAGCATTATGATAATCTGGATTTAAGAGAGACTGACAGTATTTGGGGGCAGTTTGAGAGGACCTTCCCCCGTTCGAGGAGTGGAGAGTAGTTACTGTCAGAGTTCTCAGACACGGTTAGGTGCTAAGTATTAAAGCAACAACAGAGAGGCTAGACTTGCACTTGTGTTCTTATTTCCTCAGGGGCCAGAGTCATTCTGACAGGAGGATCTATCAGTCATTCTGATAGGAGGGTCTAACATAGCATGCCTTCCTCTGTTTTTCTTCCTCCCTTCCCCCATCCTCATCAACTAAGAGCACATCGAAGAGGCAGGGTCAGGAACATCTGTGGTATTGACCCTGACTGTGAATACATCCAGCATAAGTGGAGACTTCTCCACCTACCAAGAACAGGACTCTCTCAACTACGCTATTTATAGAGTCTTTGTCATTAGCCATAGGGATCAAGCAAAGTCTAAGGTGTTGTCAAGTTTAGAAATTCTGTCACTGAGTATTTATTTGGAAAACAAACAGTCTGGATCCTATATTGCTAGAATGCTAGCTCTGTAAGCTTTTTAGGGACATACATGGAAAGGGGAATAAGGAACATACACCATATTAGAAGGATTTCATTAACGTATTGATTCATTAAGCAAGAGGTAAAATTTGTCCCTCACCTAAGGTGCTAATTAAGATTAGGTCAGGTGACTAACTAGAGGGGAAATGTACTCCATGCACGGCAAATATTCTTCTAAGTCTCTTGGATGGGTCAGCAAACTCCAAGAGCCTGTGAATGCAGATATCTGTAAGGGATACAAGGGATGTGTTTATAGGAGGGATGCACCTAGAGGAAGCTCAAGGTAGGAGTGAGGGCCGAAAAGGATAATATCATTATCCAGATTTTAAAGATACTTTCAAAGGTATTTTATTGTATAAATTGTGATGCAACCAGGTCAAAACTAGTTACAATGAATTCCAATACATGGTCAAAATCATCTGATAGTGAAATATTTCAGTTCTTCAGATAAATGATAAGTAGATATGGGTTGGGATTTGAAGGTAGTTTTGTAATATAGCAAAGGGGGATACAATGGTATCAATTTTAATAGACCTAACCTGTGTTATTTTAAATACTACTAATCGTCTTTAAACTTTTAATAATCATGTTGGTGGTTGCTAGCCCAGGAGCCAGGTAACTATTCCTCCTGGGAGAAGTCTCATTCTCTAATGCCAATCTCTGGTTTTCAAACAGTTTTAGGTACTTCAATCAATATCTAAGGTTTGGCCATTATTTTTAAACTGTACACATTCCGGTATTGCATGGAAGTGTTTTCCTAGCTGCCAGCCCTTCTCGGCATCTTTATCATTTTGAAAATGATGCACAAGACAAATTCACAAAGGGACCAGGCTGTTATTTAATTTATTGAAATTTGTTATTCACTTCATATCAGATATCTTTCAATATATATTAAAAACACTTATTATAGAACAATTTTTCCAAAATCACAGATCAAAAGTAAATTTAATTGCTTCTAGATCTTTCCGTATACTATATGACATTTCACTGAAGAGATAAGAGACAGGGCAAGGAAATTTTTTTTTTTTTTGAGGAAGATTAGCCCTGAGCCAACGTCTGCCACCAATCCTCCCCCTTTTGCTGAGGAAGATTGGCCCTGAGCTAACATCTGTGCCCATCTTCCTCCATTTTATATGTGGGACTCCTGCCACGGCATGGCTTGATAAGCAGTGGTAGGTCTCCGCTGGGATCCAAACTGGCAAACCTCAGGCCGCCCAAGTGGAGCATGGGAACTTAACCATTACACCACCAGGCAGGCCCCAGGAATTTTTTTTTAAATGTTAGTGGTAAACTGAGTGGTTCTGCTGAGGGGAAGAAGAGAAGACAACGGCATAGCCTACGAATTTCTTCTCTTGCCAAAAAAATATCCAGGAAGATGGTTGTCCTGGTATGAAGACGCAACTTTTCTTGAACTGAATCCCACTTGGAGAAAACATTCAAAGACCCTCCCTCCACGGCAGCATCTTCCCTCCGCAGTTCATCTTGGGCTCCCATGAATCACGGAAACTGCACCCACCCCACAACTTGCTGTATCCACAAGTTCTGACCTGCCAACAAAAGTCAGGCCCCAGTGTTATCAGAATTTAGTTCTCAGGAGGAAGGAGGATTCAAGAAGGAATTATAACATAGGATTGGTAGGTGTCCTATATTTTAGCTGGATCCAAGGAATCATTCTCTTGTGTTAAGAAAATCATTTGACAGTGGATTTTCAGAATTGGAAGGGAATATGTAATACTTTCAGTTCCATTCCCCCTTGGCCATATTGTCTTCCACCAACCCCAACATCTTCCTTTTTATCTCCTTATCAGATGCTTGAAATGGGAGGTGTTCCCTCAGCAGGTAGCCTGTTTACCCAAATGTGTGTTTAGAAGTCAGCAAAAGAAAATTTTTCTATTGTACTCTCCAAATATCTGGACTAGGAGGTAGGCTACCTTTACAGTTTTCACTCCTGAGGAAATAAGATAGGAATTGCAATTCACTCAAAATGGAAGAAGAATAAGATAAGTAGAAAATATATATATATATATATATATATATATATATATTTAATTTTTATTACCCCCAAACCATTCCTTAAGGGAACTAACCCTCTCTTCTTCTCCTTATGGTTCTGTGGAACTGTTGATCAAGGAGTCTTACCATTCCTACCACAATGGGAGATATGTGACCTAGGCTAGCCTATCAGAATATCCCTTCTAAGTTGGGATAAGATTGGCCAAGGGTAGGCACATACCTCAGAACCAGTCAGCATCCTTTTGGGGGATTGATATAGATATTGGGAATGAATAGGTCTCCTGTAAAAGCCTGGAGCTGTCAAGGTCCACCTTTGCCACCCCTTAGGGAAAATCTGCCAGAAACAGACACTGATCAGAGAAAAAACAGAGCCAAGAGAAGGAGAAATAAAGCCCTGTGTGACTGCTTGGATCTGGCTGTGCTTTTCATTAAATAAGCCAATATTTTATCTCATTTTAAGTCACTATACATTTTCCCCCTAAGGGTTTCATTTCCTCTCTTTGGAACGTTCTGCAGTCTAGATTGCCTTGTAACTCCCAAAATGAAATACATCTTCAAAGAATGATGAGAGGCAAGTACCACTGAAAATAAATATTATGCTAAAATATCTGGTGAAAACTATTATATTTCTGAGTGGGGTCTCAAAGAGAAAAATCAGACAGACAAATTCTTACAAGACTTCAACACAAGACCAGACAGATCACTGGAAAGAAAAGCTACAGGGAACCCTAGTCTCAGCAGGGGGACATGGGATCAACGAACAAATCTCTTCAATCTCTGCTTTCTATAATTCTATAACAATTTTCTGAAGCTGTTCTTAATTATATTCAATTATGGGATTAGTCTGAATTATATTATGAAGCATTGATTTACAGAATACAACCACTGAAGGCCTAGGTGCTGGATGTAGTAAATGCGTTACAATCCTGTGTAATGAAATTGCTGTAGGGAGCAGAGGGGAATATTGATCTATTTATAATGAATTTACGTCCAAATTACTTTTCATTTCCAGTTAATAAATGTAACGTGGGTAGGGAAGAATTTATTTGGAAGTGGCCTCCATTCATCAAGGAGCAACACAGAAGTGTGCTGGTTTGTTTGACTTCAGGAGAAATTCACTTGCAAGGGCCTCTGAGTTTGCAGGTTTCTGAAAAGGTTGGTTTAGGGGAGAGGCCTGGGGAAGGTATAGTATTTACTACTTCCTGCATGAATTTGGTATAAAAACTCCTATAATCTTGCTTTGAGGAGCTTCTCAAACTGACATATGTGGTGATGTTCTAGGAGGCATAAATACGGCATTATCTGGAAAGCTAATCAGATTTGCTTCTAAAGCCATGGGTAAATCCTAGGGTGTATGTTATTAGTCTAATTTTGGCTAAACTCAGGGAGGTATTATGAGGGTATATATTTCAACCTAATCCCAGAAATAATAATATTAACAATAGTTAACATTTGTCAGATGGTTACTACATGCCAAGCTCTCAGCTAAGCCATGTACTCCTCTGAATAATATCATTATTAGCCACATATTGTAGATGAAAAGATCGATAAAATAAATATGGCTCATCTTCTGGGGCATCAATTTTATATCTAGCTTAGGGAAAAATGAGTAATTTGCCTATGTCATTTAAAGGATGTTTATATTCATGGTGGATTGCATTAATAGCTCCAATTCTTCACCATACCTGCAGCCATGACCTTTACCAGTGACTTTGCAGTGACTTGTTTTGGCCAAAGAAATACTAGCAGACAGGACACTAGCAAAGGCTTAAAAACTGCTTACCCGATGGGACTTAATTTCTTGGATCCAAGTTATTGTTGCTTCCTCACTCGTTCCAAGAGGAAGATGAGAAACATGTGGAGTCTAGCTGAGCTGCTCCCCAAGTCAAGCCCAGATCATATCTGCAAATTCCTACCTGCTCCAGATGTGTAAGGGAGGCCAGTTGAAATCAGCAGATCCACTCATCTGTGCCCAGCTGACTCACAGATATAGGAGTTAAATAAATATTTATTGCTGTATGCCACTGAGATTTTGTGATTGTTTGTAATACAGTACTAGCTAAGTGATATTCAAACATAACAGGCATATTTTGGATTAAATGCAAACTTTGCTTGACTTCCTAAGACAAGATGTAGGAAGTAAAAGGATTTTTCACTTTTGGTGGGTCAATTGCCGCTACACAGGGAGATATGTTCTACTATGCTATTTAGGGATTTTTTTTTTTTTTTTTTTTTGGAAAAGGTAGACTTTTAATAACTGCTTTTATCACCAGGTTAAGTCATACAGTTACAAAGTAGTTAGAAATTTCTGAAAGGATATTATTGTTAAAAGAAAAAAAGCTCATTCTTACATAAATAATATCTAGTACTTCATTGGGACACTACTATGGAAAAGGCCCTGGCCAAATAACTCCCAAACAAAACACTCACCCCAAGGGTGTTTTCAGCCCACTGTCAAGGAAGCGGTGTGCAGAATGCGAGGCCTTTGAAAGCGGACGCAGAGTCAGGCCAAGTCGGGGCCACTGGCAACGCTCAGAGCTGCCAGCCAGACTCCAAACATGGAGCCCAAGGGTTTTTTTTCTGGGACATTCTACTTGAATTTTTGTTTAATTAGTCAACACAGCAGATCTTCCAAAGAGAAGAACAATGAACTAACATGATAAGGAGGTTGCTGCATTCTTTGGACTAGATGTCGTAATTGTGGCTAGTAAATTCCGACAGTCGTAACAAAAATAGCCCCCATCACTTGCAGCTATGAAGATAACTTAATTCTCCATCGGGCTTTTTATTTTTGCTGGACAACAATACACGACTGATAAGCTATAAAGGATACTGTTTTATGTTATAAAAATACTAGCTTTTCTCATTTATTATGTTTATAGGCATTCACTGCTTGAGTCAGGGTTAGGCTTGTTAAGTGATCAAAGGCAATTTTATTACAGCAGCATGTACTTATTTTATTCTAAAAGAATAAAATGCATAAAGAGAAAGAGCTTCTGTTTTGTTTGTAACCTGTAAAACTGAGTTATTTTGCTGATGTAAAATACCAATAACTCACTTGAGGACCATGCCACCTTCATGAAGGTGCCAGACACCTGCTTCTTAAATGTGTCAAAGTCAGGGCACGTCTCAGACCTGTCCAGAGCTGAAGCAGCAAGCAGCTGATGGCTTCTGGACAACAGGTGCTTCCCTGGGGCCACAGCCCTGCCGGGGCTGGCAAGCAGCCACGCAGCAAGGCGGCAAGGCCAGAAGGCAGAGACTTTCTACGGAAAGGCCAAACACCCAAATGGCTCTCTGGCCCAGGTAATTTCTACTCTCACACTCATTAGCTTGTACATGATCCCCTAACCTTAATTTCTTTCCTCTTAAGGGGCTGATTTGCATTGACTTTCTAAGGATGGTGTCCATTATCCACTAAGTCATGAGGAGATAGACTTCCGTGGTTACATGTAAACTCGCGATAGGTCTGCAAATGAAGAGGTGGAGAGGGTGGTGCGGAGGTCAGCTACAATCCGTCTATGTGAAGGTCACACCAGCTTCATTGTACACCTTGAAGACTTTCTCGATGGCGTTGACGTAGGCGGCCGTCCTCAGGTCCAACCTCAGGTTGTACTTCATGGCCGGACACATGATTTGCTGGGCAGAGCGCTCCATGGTGTAAGCTAAGCAGGAGTGCACGATGTCCTTCTCAGATGCACCCGATATCCTGTCTTGGAACTCTGCCGTGGGCACAATGGGGATCGTCCCATCGTGCTTTCCAAATTTTCCTTCCAAACTCTCTTGAACAGACATCAGCAAGTGGTAGTTGGAATCCCTTTCGTATTTGATGGTCAGGCGGCCGTAGCTGACGTGATTGAGATTCTTCAGCCACTCAAAGTAGGACACCACCCCTCCGGTGTTCAGGTAGAGATCGGGAATAACCATAATGTTTCTCTCCAGGGAAATCTTATCGGCTTCCGGAGTTGTCGGTCCATTGGCACCTTCAGCAATGATCTTGGCTTTGACTCTCGGTGCATTGGACTTGGTCAGCTGCTTCTCCCTGGCAGCAGGAATCAGGATGTCACAGTCGGCCTCCAAGATGCTCCCTTCATAGGGCTTTGCCTTGGGGAAGCCCAGGATGGATCCATGTTGCAATTTGAAGTCTTCCAGTTCTTTTGGGTCAATACCATCTGGATTCCATATGCTCCCATCGGATTCACCAACAGCAATACATTTAGCACCGAAACGATGTAAGTATCTCATAGAGTGCAGGCCCACGTTACCAAACCCCTGAACGACAAACGTCTTATCTCCAAACCCTGGCGTCATTCCTAGAATGCTCATGTAAGAAGCTTCATTGATGAAGTTCTCGATCCCATGGAAAAGACCCCGGCCAGTGGCAGAGATCCGCCCATAGATTCCACCCTGACTGATGGGCTTCCCAGTGACACAGGCGTGGGCATTAATATCATAGTGCCCTATGGTGCTAGCATAGGTGTCAGCAATCCAGGACATCTCCCGCTCGCCCGTGCTCATGTCTGGGCAGGCACATCAATGCCAGGACCAATAAAGCCCTTCTTTGCCAGCTCCATGGTAAACCTCCTCGTGATCTTTTCCAATTCATTATCGGTATAGTTTTTGGGATTGATCTTAACACCAGCTTTGGCACCCCCAAATGGCACATCAACCACTGCACACTTATAAGTCATCAGAGAAGCCAAAGCCTTCACTTCGTCTACACTCACATCAGTGCTGTAACGGATACCTCCCTTGCAGGGCGTGCGGTGCTGGCTATGCTGGGCCCGGTAGCCCTCGATGACTTCCTAGGAGCCATCATCGCGCCGGATGGGGAAGGACAGGCTCAGCACATGGTTGCAAGGCTTGATGATCCGCAGGATGCCCTATTTAGGGATTTTTTAGTAGAAAAATCTGAGAAGGATTGATGCAGGGTTTGGAGGAAAGGGGATAATCATGGATAACTCTGATTTTTCTAGTTTAGATGAGTAAGTGACCAATAATGTTACAACAGAGATAAAGAATATGTGATAAGTTTGAATTGACTATTAAATATCTAAATAGTATTGTCCAGAAGGTACCTAAATATATTTTTAACTAAAATTTCAAAGAGATCAGAGCACATATATACTTTTGGGAATACTATAAAGAATACATTGAGTTTGAGGTAACCGCTATACAAGTGAAAGGCCACATAGGCAGTCAGAAATACAAATCGGAAGCTCATAGGTATGATCTATATAAATGCATATTGGACTATAATTATCTTATGTATAAAACCCATCATTAAGAATGATGTTACCATCACGGCAGAGTGAATTGCTCCCTTTGTCTCTACCCTCTAAATTACAACCAGCAGAGCATACATAGACCAACGAAGGTTTCTCTGCACCGCACACCAGCATGCTTGAGATATTCATACATCTATATATCTGAAGGTGAGTGAACTGAACCTGGTGGAGGTGGTAGAACCAGGGGAGCAGCAGTGGCAGCTCCTGGGACCAGGGGCTCCAGGAACTGTGGGCGCACCTGATACCAGAGGTCCCAGGAATTGCATTACTGCCCATGAATGGAGGCTGCAGGAACCCAGGCAGCCCAAACTCCAGAGGTGCCAGGAACCACTGTGGTGCCCACAGCTGGAGGTTCTGGGAACTGCGATGGTGTCTATGACCCAGACCCTCCCCCTGCCCCAGCAGTGATGGGGGATACATCAGAGGCCCTGGTACCCCTAGAATCAGTGGTGGTACCTGTGACCTGAGGCTCCAGGAACTGCAACGGTGCCAGAGACCCAGCCCACACCACCTCCCCCTGTGGTGGCACCTCCAACACCAGCCCTTCTAGAAGCAAGGGCTGCATCCAAGACCCTGGGCCTCTGGCAGCACTAGCACTTGAGTCCAGAGGCTCTAGGAGCCTCAGTGGCACCTGCGACCCAGGTACCCTTACCCTCATGGAAGTGGTGGTGTCACCTGTAACCCTGGCCCACCCAGCAGCAGCAGTGACAACTGCAAGCCCAGCATTCTTGGCAGCTGCAGTGCCAGCACTCCTGGAAAACCTGGAGCAACAGCACAGATGGTGCATGTGGCAACAGTGCCTGAGACTGCAGGGAACTTGGTAACAGTGACAGTAGAGCCCATGACTCTGGTCCCCTGTAGCTGTAGCAGCACCCACAACTTTGCCCCCCGCCCCCGATGGCAGCAGCACCTGCAGTCCCAGCAAGCCAGGATATGGTGGAAGTGCCCATGACCCCAGCTCCTACCCCACTCTCCCCCTCCCCCTGTTGCAGTAAGGAAACCCATGACCCAGGTGACCCTGGAAGTAGCAGAGGTGCTCACCAGCCCAGTGACCCCAGTGGTGATGCCTGTGACTGCAGTGACACTGTAAGCAACAAAGCACCAGCAACCTCAGAGGCACAAGCAGTATAACAAGAGCACTAATGACACCTCTGGCAGAGGCAGTGGAGGGTGGAAAGCATAGGCTCTCAAATACAACCAGTAGCAGCTCAGAATCCAAGTAAACAAAGCCTTAGCCAAATAAGAAAGGTGTGAGGCTGGCCCAATGGTTGTAAGTAGTTGTTAAGTTTGCACGCTCTGCTTCAGCGGCTGGGCTTCGCAGGTTCAGGTCCTAGGTGTGGACCTAGCACTGCTCATCAAACCATGCTGTGGTGGCATCCCACACACAACAGAGGAAGACTGGCACAGATGTTAACTTAGCAACAATCTTCCTCAAGCAAAAAGAAGAAGATTGGCAACAGATGTTAGCTCAGGGCCAATCTTCCTCACAAAGAAAGAAAAAAGAAAGGTGTTTGCTACCACAAATATGCTGGCAGAGGAACACCTCATCAAGCACCATAAAAAACTACAGTTACATGGTAACACAAAAAGAAAATGACAACCCTCCTGACACCAAACTTGAAGTCAGGGAAGATTGTGATCTAATTGACAGAATTCAAAATAGTTGTCATGAAGAAACTCAACAAGCTACAAGAAAACTCAAGATAGTTCAATGAGCTCAGGAATAAAATTAATGCACAGGAGGACTACTGCACCAAAGAGACTGAAACTCTAAAAAAAGAACCAAACAGAAACTCCGGAGCTGAAGAACTCAATAAGTGAGATGAGGATTATAGTAGAAAGCATTGGAAATAGAGTAGGCCATATGGAAGAGAAAATTAGTGAACACAAAGATAGAAATCTAGAAATGATTCAGGTGGAAGAGGAGAGAGAATTGAGGTTTTTAAAAAGTGGAGACATTCTAAGAGAAATATCTGACTCAATTAGGAAAAGCAACATAATGATGATGGGTATCCAAGAAGGAGAAGAGAGGGAGAAGAGAAAAGAGAGCTTAATTAGAGAAATAATAACTGAGAACTTCCCAAACCTGGGGAAGGAACTGGATATACAAGTACATGAAGCTAATAGAAAACCTAATATCTCAACACAAAAAGACCTTCTCCAAAATATCTTATATTAAAACTGTCAAAAATCAATGACAAAAATATTAAGGGCAGCCAGAGAGAAAAAACCAATAACTACGAAGGAACTCCTATTAGGCTATCTGCATATTTCTCAGCAGAAACTCTAAACGCCAAGAGAGAGTAAAATGACAAATTCAAAATACTGAAAGATAAAAATTGTCAGCCAAGAATATTCTATCCAGTAAAGTTATCTTTAAAATATGAAGGAGAAATAAAGGTTTTCCCAGACAAACAAAAGCTGAGGATATTCATCCCCACTAGACCTGCACTACAAGAAATATTGAAAAGAGCTCTCCTGCCTGAAACAAAAAGGCAAAGAGAAACAAAGCTTTCAGCAAGGTGATAAATAGACAGATAGAATCAGAAAATTGCAACTCCATATCAGAATAGGTTAGTAAACACCCAATTATAACATAAAGGCTAAAGGGAAAGAAAACACTAAAAACAACTATAATCACTTCAATTTGGTAATGAACTCACAATACAAAAAGGGATAATTTGTGACAACAAAAACATAGAAGGGGAAGAGGAGGAGGACAGAACTTGCATAAGCAAATGGATATAAGATGCTATCAAGAGAAAGGACTATCTTATCAATGAGATCTTTTTCTCTCTTTTTTTTTTTTTGGTGATGAAAATAGGTCCTGAGCTAACATCCATTGCCAATCTTCCTCTTTTTGCTTGAGGAAGATTGTTGCCTAGACAAAATCTGTGCCAATCTTCCTCTATTTCATATGTGGGATGCCGTGGTGTGTAGGTGTGTGCCTGGAATCTGAACCTGTGAACTGCAGACCACCGAAGCAGAGTGGAAACCCAATCACTACACCACTGGGCTGGCCCCTCATCTTTGACATCTTTTGTACAAACCTCTTGGTAACCACAAAACAAAAATTCATAGCAGGGTCATAAAACATGAAAAAAGAGAAAACTGAGAAACACATCACATAAAACCACCAAACTGAAATGGCAGACAGAAATACAAGGCAAAGAAAACACTGGAAATGCAGAACAACTAGAAAACAAAAGACAAAATAGCAGTATTAAGCCCTCATATATCAATAATCACCCTAAATTAAATGGATTAAATTCACCAATCAAAAGACGGAGTGGCTGGATGGATTAAAAAACAAGATCCAACAATATGCTCCCCCCAGGAAACCCATCTCAGCTTTAAAGACAAACGTAAGTTAAAAGTGAAGGGATGAAAGATGATACTACAAGAAAATGGCAATCAAAAGGAAGCAGGTGCAGCTGTACTTATATCAGACAAAATAGATTATAATTAAAAAAAATAATGACACAAAAATGAGCATTATATAATGATAAAGGGGACAATCCACCAAGAAGACATAACATTTATTAAAGTATATGCACCTAACATAAGAGCACTAAAGTATATAAAGCAAATATTAACAAACCTAAAGGGAGAAATTGACAGCAACATAATAATAGTAGGGAATTTTAATACTCCGCTTATGTCAATGGATAGATCATCTGGATGGAAGTCAACAAACATTGGCCTTACATGAAACACTAAACCAGATGGACCTAATAGATATATATAGAACCGTCCTTCCAAAAACAGAAGGATACACATTCTTCTCAAGTGCATGTGGAATATTCTCAAATATAGATGGTATGTTGGGAAACAAAACAAGCCTCAATAAATTTAAGAAGATTGCAATCATATCAAGCATCTTTTCTGATCATAATGGCATAAAACTAGAAGTCATCTACAAGAAAAAAATTGAAAAAGTTACAAATATGTGGAGACTAAACAACATGCTACTGAACAAATACTGGCCCCAAGAAAAAACAAAGGAGAAATCAAAAAAATACCTGGAGAAAAGTGAAAATGAAAACACAACATACCAAATCTATGCGATGCAGCAAAAGTGGTACTAAGAGAGAATTTTATAGTTCAATATAAGCATATCTCAAGAACAAGAAAAATTTCAAGTAAATAATCTAACACTATACTTTAAAAAACTAGAAAAAGAAGAACAAATGAAGCCTAAAGTCAGTGGAAGGAAGGAAATAATAAAAATTAGAGTGGAAATAAATAAAATAGCAATTAAAAAGACAAAAGAAAACATCAATGAAACTAAGGACTGGTTCTTTGAAAAGATAAGCAAAATTGACAAACCCTTAGCTAGACTCATTAAAAAAAAAATAGATAGGCAGTAATAAATAAAATCAGAAATGAAAGAGGAGAAATTACAATGGATACAACAGAAATGCAAAGGATTATGAGAGAATACTGTGAAAAGCTATATGCCAACAAATTGGATAGCCTAGAAGCAACAGATAAATTCTCAGAATCATACAACCTTCCAAAACTGAATCAAGAAAAAATAGACACTCTGAAAAGACCAATCACAAGTAAAGACATTGAAACAGTAATCAAAAACTCCCCCAAAAACAGTAATCTGGGACCAGACAGCTTCTCCAGTGACTTCTACCAAAGATGCAAAGAAGATTTAATACCTATCCTTCTCAAACTTAGGAAAAATTGAAGAGGATAGGATACTTCCTAACTCATTTTATGAGGCCAACATTACCCTGATACCAAAACAAGACAAAGACAAGACAAAAAAGGAAAATTACAGACCAATTTCACTGATGAACATAGATGCAAAAATCCTCAACAAAATATTAGCAAATCAAATACAACAATGCACTAAAAATATCATACACCATAATCAAGTGGGATTTATTCCAGGGATGCAGGGATGGTTCAACATCCACAAATCAATCAATGTGATACATCAAATTAACAAAATGGAGAGTAAACATCACATGATCATCTCCATAGATGCAGAGAAAGCATTTGACAAGATTCAACATTCATTTATGATAAAAACTCTAAATAAAATGGATGTAGAAGGAAAGTACCACAAATAATAAAGACCATATATGACAAACCCAGAGCTAACAGCATACCAACAGTGAAATACTGAAAGCTATCCCTCTAAGAACAGGAACAAGACAAGGATGCCAACTCTTACCATTCTTATTCAACATAGTATTGAAAGTCTTAGCCAGAGCAATTAGGTAAGAAAAAGAAATAAAATTTATCCAAATTAGAAAGGAAGGTGTGAAACTGTTACTATTTGTGAATGACATGATTTTATTATAGAAAACCCTAAAGAATCCACCAAAAGACTCTTAGAAATAATTAACGGATACAGTAAAGTTGCAAGGTACAAAATCAACATACAAAAATCAGTTGCATTTCTTTATACTAAGAATGAACTGTCAGAAAGAGAAATCAAGAATACAATCCCATTTACAATCACAATCAAAAGAATGAAATACCTACAAATAAATTTAACCAAGGTGGTGAAAGACTGGACATTAAAAACTATAAAACATTCTTGAAAGTAGTTGAAGAAGACATAAAGAAATGGAAAGATATTCTGTATTCATGGATTGGAGGAATTAACAGAGTTAAAGTGTCCATATTACCTAAAGCAATCTACAGATTCAATGCAATCCCAATGAGAATCCCAATGATTTTTTTCACAAAAATAAAACACAGAATCCTAAAATTTACATAGAATGACAAGAGTCTGGATAGCCAAAGCAATCTTGAGAACAAAGAGCAAAGCTGGAAATATCACATTCTCTGATTTCAAAATAAACTACAAAGCTGTAGTAACCAAAACAGCATGGTACTGGCAGAGAAACAGACACACAGGTCAATGGAACAGAATTGAGAGCTCAGAAATAAAACCACACATTTATGGACAGCTAATTTTTGACAAAGGAGACAAGAACACACAATGGAGAAAGGAATGTCTCTTCAATAAATGGCACTGGACTGCCACATTGAAAAAAAATGAAAGTAGACCGTGATCTTACACTATATCCCAAAATTGACTCAAAATGGATTAAAAACCTAAAACCATGAAAATCCTAGAAGAAAACAGACAGTACATTCTCTGACATCAGTCTTAGCAATATCATTTTGGCTATGTCTCCTCAGGCAATGGAAACAGAAGAAAAAATAAACACATAGGACTACATCAAACTAAAAATTTTCTGCACAGCAAAGGAAACCATCAACAAAATGAAAAGACAATCTAACAACTGGGAGAAGTTATTTCCAAATCATATAGCCAATATGGGGTTAATACCCAGAATATATAAAGAACACATACAACTCAACAAGAAAAAAACAAACCAACAGATCAAAAAACAGGCAGAGGATCGGAATGAACACTTTTCCAAAGAAGATATACAGATGGCCAAGAAGCACATGGAAAGATGTTCAACATCACTAATTATTAGGGAAATGCAAATCAAAACTACAATGAGGTATGACCCCCTGCCTGATAGAATGGCTATTGTTAAAAAGAAAAGATGTAGCAAACATTGGAGAGGTTTTGGAGAAAAGGAACCCTTCACACACTGCTGTTGCGAATGTATATTGGTGCAGCTACAATGGAAAATAGTAGGGAAAATCTTCAAAAAATTAACAATAGAACTATCATATGATCCAGCAATTCCACTTCTGGGTCTTTATCCAAAGAACATGAAAATACTAATTTGGAAAGATATATGCACCTCTATGTTCACTGCAGCATTATTCATAGTAGCCAAGACTTGGAAGCAACCTAAGTGCCCACCAATGGATGAATGGATAAAGAAGATGTGGTATACATACACAATGTAATACTACTCAGCCATAAAAAAAGTTGAAATCTTGCCATTTGCAACACTCTGGATGGACCTTTAGGATATTATACTAAGAGAAATAAGTCAGATGGAGAAAGACAATTACTGTATAATTTTTCACTCATATGTGAAACTAAACAAACAAACATGCAGATACGGAGAACCGACTGATGATTATGAGAGAGGAAGTGGATGGAAAGAGAGCAAAAGGGCAAAGGGGCATATGTGTATGATGATGGATGGTAACTAGACTTTTGATGGTGAACATGATGTAGTCTATACAGATGTCAAAATGTAATGATGCACACTTGAAATTTATATAATGTTTTAAACCAAGGTTATCTTGATTAAAAAAGGAAAGCCAAAATTAACAGTCAAAAAACCTCCCATCATTTATGGGATATGATGCAACCCTTAACAAGGTACAAATTCCCTTTTGTGATCTGACTCTTGCTATCCACCATAGCTTATCCCTTGCTATTCTCTTACTTGGTCTTTAGTAATCACAAACTATGTGAAACTCTTCAAATACACCAGCTGTTTCTCACCTCCATGCTTTTGTTCATGCTGCCCTTTGCTGGAATGCTTTCTCATCTTCCTTTACCCCCCTCGCACCTCCCCCCATGCCTGACACTTCAAGAGATAAGTGGCCATCTCTCTGGAAAGCTCCTTCATTATAATTCCTGACTTCTTAGACTGACTTAAGGATCCCTCCTTGGTGTACATTTTCACGTCTTTATCAAGGTATTCTCTGTATTTTATGATTGTTTGCCTGTGAGTACGTCTCCTTTCTCAGACTCCAAATTCCTTTAGCACATAGACTCAAGCAGAGCTTTGTGTGTTTTTTGCTGCTTGATATTTTTATCGAGTGAATAAATTAATTAATGAATGAATGGAAGAAAAGTAGTCAAGTTAGAGTTATAGGATTGAAAGTCATGTGGTAGGAAGTAATTGAAGTTGTTCCAACAAATAAAGCAACCACAAAATGGCATGTGTGTATTCAAGGATACATACAAACAACACTTGAAAGGGGAGCGGAGGAGGAGGGTCAACAAAGGAAATTGAGGAAGAGAAGGAGAACACGAGGAAAAAGAGATAAAACTATCCTGAGAGAGAAGGAGAAGGGCAGAACCTCCAGAGTAGTCAAGAAGAAAGGCTCCAACTGGATTTGATGATGGAACGGTCATGGTTTCTTCAGTGAGAGCAGTTTCGGTGGCTTGACAGTCTTGGAAGCAAGTGTGAGGTGGATTGTGGAATGAATGGGAATTAAAAAAGTGTTGCCATGGAGGAGTGTAGACTGACCTTTTTTTTTCACTGAGGAAGATTAGCCCTGAGCTAATATCTGTGCCAGTTTTATTCCACTTTATATGTGGGTTGCCACCACAGCATGGTTGACAAGTAGTGTAGGTCTGTGCCCAGGATCTGAACCCACAAACCCTGGCCACTGAAGCAGAGCACCTCAAACTTAACCACTACACTATGGGGCCAGCCCCTATACTGATCTTTTCTAAAAAGTCTGGTCAAGAAAGAGAAAAAAAGGAAGAGTACAGTAACTAAAGTCAGGATAGAATGAAGGAAAAATTGTTTTTACGGAAAGAGAGATAGGATTGAAATAATAGGATTTGTAGAGAGGAAAAGTACTGTAGTGAAAGTTGCTGATCAATGGTTCAAGGTCTCAAAGGAGTTGGAAAAGAATGGTATTGAATCAAGGCTTCCTGGTGTACAGTTCAGCGGCTTCTCAAGATTTATTATCATTCTAATGTAAGGAGGAAAAAGGAGAAGATGTGAAATGAGATTTTACCCATGAGTCCATTATAGAAACAGATGTCTCAGCTGATAAATATGAAGGTTGGAGCTGGCATTTTAGATTGTATGGAGAGGAAAGCCTAAGAAGGAGTTTGTACTAGTCAGGGTCCTCCAGAGAAACAGAACTGGTTGAGAGAGAGAGAAAATGAGAGAGAGATTTGTTATGGGACTTGCCTCACACAGTTATGAAGGCTGAGAAGTCCCACAATCTGCCATCTGCAAACTGGAGACTCAGGGCAGCTGATGATGTAAGTACCAGTCCAAGTGCAAAGACCTGAGAATAAGGAGCACTGATGCCTGAGCACAGGAGAAGATGGATATCCCAGCTCAAGCAGACAGCAAATTCATCCTTCCTTCACCTTTTTGTTCCACTCACACCCTCAATGGATTGGATGATGCCCACCCACATTGATGAAGATAATCTTCCTTACTCACTCTACTAATTCAAATGCTAATCTCTTCTGGAAACACCCTCACAAACACACCAAGAAATAATCTTTTACCAGCTATCTGGGCATCCCTTAGCCCAGTCAAGCTGACACATAAAATTAACTATTGTGGGGTTAGAGTACAAAATTTGGTGTCAGACTTGGATTCAATTCTTGTCTCTACCACTTTTTCAACTGTGGAAACTTCTGCAAGTTACCTGAAGCAAGTTTCCCCATCTGAGAAAAAAAGGCTACACCTACCTCATGGTGTGGGAAGGAATAAATGAGTCACATGTGTGAATTGCTTAGCCAGAGACTGACACACAGTAACTATTTGATGAATGATAGCTATTGTCATCATCCTCATTGTTTCTGGAATGAGCATAAAATCTATACTATGCAGTCCCATCATCAACTTTTCACACCTGTTGAGATGTTTAGCATATATTAAGTTAGCCATAGCCCTTATTAGGACAAGGATTTGTTTTTCTAGAATATACACTTTAACGGAACAGACTCTAATATTTTTATTTTCCCATCCCGTGTACATGGAGGACATTATATCATCATTCTTGAGTATTGCTTTCACGGAAAGGGAGAAATTAGAAGAGAACTTTGCTAAGGCCTTTTTTTTTAATTGGCAAAGCAGCCAAGAGGGAGCAACTGCTTCCTACTCTCCAAATCCATGTCTCTTTTTAGACAATTTCTCTAAGAAATGAACTAAGGCCCTTTATCTCACCTCTATCATACCTTTTAACTAAGGCTTGCAAAATAATATTTCCAATGCCCTTGGAAGATATGATCTTCCCTCTTATATGCCAAGCACATCTATTAAATACAGAGAAACCTGATTCCTTTCCCAGACTTGGCTCAGCAAGAGTACTCAGAACTCAGTTAAGGCCCCAGGAAGGCAAGTGTTGGGATTTAATGCTTTGCCCTTGGGAAGAAAGCTCCTCCTGCCTACATTACTAGAAAATAATTCCTAGCTGGAAAAGCAATATAAGGACCCCAGGAGCTCAATCCTCCTCCATCTTGAGAGAAAAGGTTGGAATGGAATCAACGCTAATGCTACAAATAAAAGCTGTTATTCAATAGAAGAAAAATTGGAGGTTTGAATAACGAGTATTACAGCAGCTGCTTATTCCTAAGAGCATGTTCATACAGAGCAGATACTGATTACAGCAACATGCTGTATTTCTGTTATCCAACAGAAATAAGTTATCATTGACAAAGGAAAGAGAACAGGTCTCAGAAAACAAGCACCAGTGACATGTTACAACTTTTCTTTTTTTCTCTTGGTTTACATATTTGTAAGCTGCCATTCTTTGTAATAATTGACAAAACAGTGCAGGCCTTTTGCTTTCTGGAAAGTTAAATGTCATATGTCATGACTAAGATCCATCAGCAATCATTTAAATTGGGCTATTGGACCTGTGGTGGCACATCTGTTCTCAGCTTAATGACTTGTTTACTTAACTGTTCTTGTTAGAGACAAGAAAAGGAGATGTTGGTTTTAAAAATTAATCTTGAGAAGAAAAGAGTAAATACAACAAATACAGCATTTCTTGATCAATTCAATTCAGTTCTCAATCAACGCCATTTTGAAGCGCTAACTATAATGAAGACAACAGACACTAATTAAATAAACAAGATACACACTATAATGAAAAGACCAATTTAATAGAGCCAACCTATCAATTTTCTGATGGTTATATATAGAACAACAGCAAAAAAATGTCCTTTTCCATCCTTTGTAACTTTGCACAAGCTCTCAGTACTAGATGTTATAAAATAGCCATGTCTTGTAAACATGCCAATCAATCACAGATATATTCACAAGATGATTAACTCTCAGCTCTTCATAAGGTCTATGGAAGCCTCCAGAAATTAGCCTTCCCCTCTGCTTTCCCACAAGACATTGTTTAAAATAATCTCACCCACTAATAGTGAATGTTTCTTGACCCTTCCATGTCTAAAGTGTCAACTTCAATGCTGGTTTCATCACTCATTGTTTCACTCTGATTTCTCTATCTGCCCATGTGTGTGCATTCAATCTTACTTTAATTTGTGCACTTACTCACTGCTTATGCTTGGGTCAGAATGTGCCTTGCCACTCTCCACATCAATCTTGTCTTTTGGTGGTTGGAAGATTACAGAGGATGGAAAGGATTGTCATTATCTTGTGAGCCCTTTACACAGTAGACAGTTACTAACCGTGTAACATAAGCTATTTTGCTGTCATTTAATTCTTATAGAACTGTTAGGTAGGTGTTATTACTTTCATTTTTAAAATGAGGAAATGGAGGTTTAAAATGGCAAGGTAACTTGCCCCAAGTCATAAAGGGGCAATTGGTAGGGCTCAGACTAGAGTTAAGGTCTCCACATCATGAAAACTTACTCTTCTCGCTATGTTAGACTGTTTGCAGAGCTCAGGAGCTAGGTACACTAACTAACTCAGTGCCTAAGATAACACTAAGTACTTAATAAATATTATTTTTGATGATTGTTATAATAATAATAATATATAAATAGAAGCTACTAGATATTAATACTTATTTGTGCTAGGCTTATAGAAGTTTTAAAAATATCAAAATCACACTGCCAATAAGTGGCAGAATTTAAACTTGGATCCTTGACTGTCTAATTCTGAAACCCATACTTAAATTTCTATGTCACAGTACTCCTCTAAAGGATTAAAAATATAAATTAATGTCCCCAGAAGAAAAACTAGTAGGAAGGTCAACATGCTTCACAAATGAGCTTTATTTTTCTAAATATTAATAACTTTTGCCTCTAGTATCCGTATATTTCATAATGGTGCAGGGTCTGCACTCCTCGTGACTTTGACTGATTGCACTGATTGTAAAGACTGCTGGTCCTTGTTCTTATCATGCTGTTTTTTCATGATTACACATTCCATTGAGGTTGATTTCTCAACACTCAGCATCCTATGGCTGCTCTATCAGAACTACCAATTGACCTTATAAACACAGGACTTCTGCTGGTTTGTGACTTTCTCTATTCACAGCCATATCTCGGTCACATTCTCCAATAGTCACTTACTCCTCAGCCTCTGCCTACATAATTCCTCCTCCTTATACGTAGGTCGTTGCAATTTCCTTCTTTTTTTAAAGATTGGCACCTGAGCTAACAACTGTTGCCAATCTTTTTTCTTTTTTTCCTCCTTCTTCCCCGCAAAGCCCCACAGTGAGTAGTTGTATATTCCAGTTGTGAGTGCCTCTGGTTGTGCTATGTGGGATGCCTCCACAGCATGGCTTGATGAGTGGTGCCATGTCCGTGCCCAGAATCCCAACCTGCGAAACCCTGGGCCCTGGAAGCAGAGTGCGCGAATTTAACCACTGGGCCATGGGCTTGGCCCCCACAATTTCCTTCTTTTTCTCTCTGGTCATCTTTTATGTTGGTCAGCCCATCAAGGTCACACACAGGCTGTCACTGGTATTTGGGACCTTTCGCATCAGAAGAGCTATTCATGAGAAGTAAAATTAGAAGTTAAAATCATGTTCCACTTTCAGTAAAGAAAAAGAAAATAGTCTAAAAAGACATTTATGAAGTGAGCTAACCTTTTAAAAATATCTGTGTATTTTGGAGTAGGATGGTATGAATATGCATTCATAAGCAATTGTAAAATAAACTTGAACTATGAAATCTGACCTCTTCTCTTACCTGATCACGAACAAAGATGTGAGAAAGAAGAATACAGAGATTTGAATTTCTTTTTTGCTTCTTCTACATCTCACACTTTGGGAGAATTGCTAATAGGGAGTGAAAGGTCCAAAGAGGTTGCCTCAGGAAGGCAGAGAAACAGAGTCTGTATGATCCACACAGTGAATAATTCTCTCTCGAAGAATCAGATCTGTGAGGTGCTGCCTAATTATAGGAAATTGCAAATTGAGATAAACAACATAGTCATGAAAAATCACCAGAAGATATCCGACAATGTCCTGGAAATCTGTTTCCATTCCAAATGTTGCTGATTCTTAACATGGGGAAAATGGGAGAAGGAAATCAAGCTTTGAGTCTCCTTGTAAGTCATGAAAATCAAACCTAATGGACAAAAGGCTGCTCTCACCCGGGTTATGACACCAGCTGTCTGAAGGGACCATTTAATTACCGCTAGAGCTATTTGTTCCAAGCTTATTTTGTGCTTACTCATGACCATATATGGATATGTTCCCTTGAGCACTACAGTTAATGCACTTCCTTTCCCCAGGTACACAGCCAATATTAAGAAAGTATGTTGTGTTCCCTGCTAGAATTAAAAGGCTAAGAGGGCACTGAGTAAAGTGAAAGAAATTTTAAATGACCTAACGGAGTGTTTTGGAGTCTGAGGCACAAAGGTCTTGGATTAAGAGGTGAATTGAAAGCGCACCTTGCACAATTACTACCTGTAAGAATGGTCAGGACTTCCATAAAATGGGGGTCAGGGCAGTAGTCTAGCCTGTGAGAGCCCCAATATCCAAAGATTAAAGGTAGTTCTGAGGTTATGGATCAACTTTGTTTACACATTAGAATGTTCTAGGGAATTTTTTAAAGCACCTGTGCTTAAACTTCACCCAAGATCAATTATATCATAATTCTTGAAGTAGTACCCATATATTTTAAAGCTATCGAATGTTCTGTCAAAGTCAAGGACTACTGGATGAAGGTCTGCAACATACAGTTGAGTAGAATGCGATGATTCTTAACCCTGTCTGAGATTCTGACGAAAGTCTCAGATCCTTTATCTCACCAGACCAATTAATGTAGGTGGACAGCTAGAGAGGTGATAGTGATAGGTAGATAGATAGATAGACAGACAGACAGATGGATGGGTAGACAGAACCAGGATTCATGAATACTATGAAAGATCACTCATAGACTTGGTGGGAGCTGAAGAACCTCAGAATAATAACCACTGGTCAGAATTCTAGCAAAGCTAGAGGTTCAAGCAGCATAACTAATCCATCAGCCAATGTGCTTATTGTTTGTTTCCCTTGTTAAAGACATTGGCCTAGAAACCATTGGAATAGGGTTGCAAAAGCATATTTAGTGGGTCCTTTAAGAGTTCACAATCTACTATGGACCACAGGAGATGCACACAAAAGCTTCACTACAAGGGAGTGAAAAGTGTCCAGATGGTTAGCACAGATTATATCTGCTCCAGTAGCTTACAAGAGCAAGTAATTCCTTCCAGCTGGGGAAATGAGGGAGCACTCCATCTCAGAAGGGAAACGTCAAATGCACTAGGGTTGGTATAGACTCTCCTCACTGTAAAGACTCTCCTCCAGGGAGGCCCGCTGACTCAAGATGGGAAAGAGTTCTGGCACAGTTAACACCATATGCCTTTGCAAACAAATCTAGTTTTGCATGATTTTTTTCTTTTGCACATCCTTCTCCACCTTACTCCACCCCCAAATAAACAAAAATGCGTAATCATATCTCCAAGGGTTATGGGAAATAAGATGATAAGCAGTACTGATGGAAAAAACTTTCCTTATTCCTCAATCCTAGATGTGCAGCTCTTCAAGCAGAGCCTGAATTTGAGAGCTCACCACAGTATGCCCTATCCGTATCAGATATAATTATTGCCCCCTCTCTTTTACAGTCTAACACAGTAGTTATGAAGGCTTGACAATACTTCTAAATGTGGTTAATATTTTTCACGAGTGTTCCTTAGAAAACGAAATAGTACTGCCATTCTGTGCTTTTAAATGCATTTGCGTTTTATTCAAGGGAAATGAGTTTTCTTTTTTAATTTCATCTCAGTTCCATTTAATTAAAGTCTAGCTCATTTTGTCATTGAACACTTTCTTAAGTGCTGAAGTTTTGCTAAATCACTCAATGTGAGTTTGAAATTTGGACAAGATTTTTCCAGCTATGAATAAATTTGCATCTGCTGATGATTCTCAAATCTATAGATTCCCTCCTTCATCGTTAAGTTCATATAATACTTTGTATTTCTTAAAGTACACTTTCATACATTATTTCACATGACTTTTGTAATAACTACAAGGCAAGTGAATCAAGTCTCATTTTCTGTATTTTACAAACAGAAAACTGAGTCTCAGACAGATCGTGACCTACCTGATACCACACAACCAGTTAGCTGCTGTATTAGACTTAGAATGAGATCTTCTGTTTATTAGTCCAGTACATTTTAAATGTACTATCTTTCCTTCTCTTGCATCCATTCGTCAAGGGAAATATACAATTTTACTCTTTTTCAACGTTGACAAAAAATCTTATAATTTTGTTAGCATATATATTAGAAGATTGAAACTGAATTCTAATGATTCTAATGCTTATTATATAACAGGCACTGGGGGATGTGCTTACCAACATTATTCTGGTCTTCATCTTAACACTCTATTTTACAGAAGGGAAGATGAGGCTCAGAGATGTTAAGTAATTTACCAAAGTCACATATCTGCTAAATTTCTGCCCTCCTTGGCTGTCCCTCAGGCTATGGCTGCCTTGGTACACCCATCTAGTCTCACCTGTACTCCAGAATCCATGGCTAGAAGTCTTATCAAATCCCCCAAAATCTCTTCTAACAACATTATTATTGCTGTCATTTGTCAAGATAAGTACTTATTTACTATTTATACCTAGAAAAAACTGTGTTAGACACTAAAAACAGAAATATAAGCATAGCATCTGCCCTCCAGAAGTTTACCATCCAATACAGGGATATGTTGCATACCTAAAAGCACAAAAATCAAGCAATAGAACAACAGAGGGTTGCATTCCCCAAGCGTGAAATAAGTGTTTCATACTTCAGGCTGTAAATACCATCAGAATAGGAAGGGGGGTTAATGTGGTCTTGGATAATAGAATCTCTCAGAAGGAGACAAAATTTAATGAAAGGTAGAATTCAGATAAGTGGAGAGGAATGAGAGGGAATTAAATGTAGGAGCAATTCTAAAAAGATTTATGAAGTTAGAAATGCTCATGGTGTATCTGGAGGTAATCCTGTCTTCTTATTTGTCATTATTTGTTATAAAACTTGAAGTATGGTATGTTCAGTGGATTCTAAGATGATTTTTTTTTGGTTGATTTATCAGTTAGGATTGGATATGGCTGCAAGTAACAGAAACCTCAATTTATAGTGGCTTAGCAAACAAGGGTTTGTTTTTCTTATATAACAAGATATATAACCATTAGAAGGTTGCTGTGCTGTTTCAGCTGCTCGATGATGCTGTCATTTAGTAAGTTAGCTTTCATTGCTGATGTTTGCTGCATCACGGTCAAGCAAAAGCTGCTGCCATGTGACATATCAGTTCTTATTTGAGGCCAGAAGAGGGTGGAGAGAGGGACCATACCAGCAGCATCTCTCCTTTTCCTCTGGGAGAGGCTGTGAAACAGGGAACCAGACTGTCATGCTTGATTTGGATCATATAAACACATTACTGTCTTGTCTAAAATCAGGGTTTCAATAATAAGGAAAAACAGGGAATGAATATTGAGTAGGTAAGTAACAGTGTCTGTAGCAGTTATTTTCTCTTATGTTGTCAATAATAGAAATGCACTCAATTCCCTCTGTTAGTGGAGATTTATTACACAAAATCACAAAGAAGTAGAAAGCCTGGGCAACAGTCTCAATACAGCCTACTTAGATTTCATAAGGAATTCGGATGTTATTAGTGGTACCATAGCATCCTCTTCATTTGGTAGCAGCTCTAGTGGTTGGGTCATTTTTTTAATTCCTCCAGCAGTAGGTGACTACGTATTGATTTCTACTCATGAATTCCATCCATTTTCTCATCTCTATCTCTTCTCCTACCACTTCTATTTTTTTCTCTATTACCATGAAACTTTCTGTCTTGAGCTCCAACCTGACGACGGTTGCCAGAAGAAATGCAGGATATCCAGTTAAATTTGAATTTCTGATAAACAGAACTACATTTTAGTATAAATATGACCAATGTAATATTTGTGGCATGCTTCCACTAAAAAACACTGTATCTATCTGAAATTCAAATTTAACTGGGTGTCCTGTATTTTCATTTGCTAAATCTGGCAATCCTGAAGCTGGTCTATTTGGCAAATCACCAGCAAAGAATGTCCCTGTTGATAGACCTCTAATACCATTCCACCTGATAAACCTGTGGACAGCACATAGATACCAGCCTCTGGCTTAGAAATCCATCCTTAGCCCAATCATCCCAGATCACTATGGTAGGCTCAAGTGAGAAATGCATGGAAACATACCCTTAAGGAATTTCCTAGTTCTCCAGCCCAGGCAAGGGTGTCTGTGGGAATGGCATTCATATGGTTCAACTAAAGGCTATGTTTCTAACCTATGCAGTTTCTTTCAGACAGCAGATATGCTGGTTTACCTCCATCTCTTTCACATTTCTTTGTATCAGTCAAAGATTCCATACTATCCACTTTTCTAGGCACAAAATCAGCTCACAATCCTGCAGGCATTTGTTGACCTCCACAATGAGTAGGGTGTGCATAGCATAAAATATTTCCTTTAACATAGTGAACATAATTTCCTCTCATTTTCCTCCATTTATCTGAATTCTGTCTTTTGTTAATTTTTTTCTCCTTTCTGAGAAATCCAACAAATAGATAATATCTTCTATATGCAAAGAATAGGTAGGCAGTGGATGCTGGACTAGACGTGTAGAAGGATAAGACATGAACACTAAGCTCAGGGAACCCTAAAATCTACCCTGACTGTGTTCAGTTTTATAAAGTACTTGTCTGATCTGGCCATTCTCCCTTCTGTTTCCTTATTTTCCCCTTGGATCTAGAAGTATGGATTTCTAAACTGTTGATTCTTAGTTTTCAAGAAACCTAATGTAAGAAAGCAGCATCTTTAGAAATCTCGTTTCTTTTTTTTTTTTTTAATTTTTTTTAAAGATTTTATTTTTTCCTTTTTTTCCCCAAAGCCCCCCGGTACATAGTTGTGTATTCTTCTAGTTGTGGCATGTGGGACGCCGCCTCAGCGTGGTCTGACGAGCAGTGCCATGTCCGCGCCCAGGATTCGAACCAGCAAAACACTGGGCCGCCTGCAGCGGAGCGCGTGAACTTAACCACTCGGCCATGGGGCCAGCCCCTAGAAATCTCGTTTCTGACTTGCCCTCCTCTTGACTAAATCATTCTTTTACTCATGTTATTTTTGCTATTCATTTCTCTGGATCATCTCCCTTTTTGCTCTAGGATTGCTGATACCAATAATACTTCTGCACCAGAATCAAAAGTCATGCACTACTCCTAGCTTGTACAGGATTATAATCATAGAATCAAAGAATAATGGTGGGAGCTACAATAAAGGTCATCTCATCCTATCCCCTACCCAATACAGAAGTTCCTTTTCAGCCTCTTGGATACAGGATTGTTAAGCCTCTGTGTCAACAACATATAATATAGCCTATTCAGTTTTGGAAATACTACCAAATTACAACGAATCATTTCCTGTGGTAGACTGACATGTCCCTCTTTCTAACAGCTATCAATTGATCCTCAGAATGTGGGTGGTCCTTCTGTTCTTCCATTGAAGATGCTCATCAATCTCCTTGATCAAATCTCCTCCACCTCCTCCCTTTCTTTGACTTTTCTTGTCTCATAATGTCCAGATTCCTGCCCATCCTGGTCACCCTTCTTCAAAATGACCTCCAGCTTGTCCTTTCCCATTGTAGAATATGCGGACCCAAATGTACACTAAGAGTATGAATATCCCCACATTCTCTGCCAAAGGAGTGCCACCTTCCATCTCTTACAATAGGTTATAATAAGGAAATTAGTGAGTCTAGTTTTCCCTATCTACAAGCATGATATAGAGGAGGGAAAATGGATTCTGGAACTAGTCTGACCTGTGTTGATGTTTCAGCTCTGCTGTTTATTATCTTGAGACCCTGCACAAATTTCTTCACCACTTATAAGTTCAATTTCCTCTTCTGTAAAATGGAAGTAATAAGACCTATCTCCTATGAGGATGAAGAAAAGTATGTTAAGTGTCTTGGAACACGCTAAATTGGGGCTCTGTAAGTAATTCTTGCTTCCTCCATTTTCCCTCAGTTGGGGGAGCACAGATTAAAATAGTACACCCATACGACATCAAGAAAAATATCCTAGCTTCCCCTGTATTTCTGATCCTGATAGAAAAGTTCATGGTTAATGATTTTCTGCTCATCCAGCTGCTTTTCAGAGCCTTAAAAGGGGTCTACTGGTCACCTATAATTGTCCCCACTTCCTATTTATGACCACTAATGCAAAGTGCCCTATTTGGCCTTGGATGCAGATTTTCTCCAGTCCTGCAGAAAATCACAGGAAAAATTATTTTCCATAGCTCAATTATTTACTTCCTCAAAAGACATGAGTCTCAACAGCCATTAGCCACGAGGAAGAAGGATGATTGTCATTTCCCCTCTCACTTGAAGAAACAATGTATGAAGCTGCCATGAGAATTGATCATTACAGTTAGTAGAAGCAGTGTACTAATAACAAGACAATGATGGGAAGACAGTTTCAGTTTTTCAAAAGACTGTGAGATCTCATCCTGGTTATTTTCTTAAAGGTGATGAGATGTAAATATTCTATCACTTGATTTGCATATCTGTGCTAAATTCAATCCATTTTTAAACTAAATCCATTTCTTACTGTATTTTTTTAGTGGATTGAAGTCTCGTTTTTCCCAGAGATAACATAGCTTTAAACAGTTGTGATTATGCAAAAGAAGACCCTATTATTCTATGCATACCTTACCCATTGCAGAGTATGGTGAAATCATTCCAGAGTCTGTGTTAAATAAACAGTGTCTGAAATACTCCTAAATTCCCTAGTGATGAAATTTGTGAGCTGTAGTTTGATAATATCCATGAAATTATTTGCTCTCTACCATCTCTTCTTCTGGGGAACAATGCTGAGCTCCTTTTTCCAATTCAGAATAGATCCTGCTTTCACTCTGCCAGAATGGAAAGAGTTAGAGGGCTCTGATGGCCACATGGTGGCTCTGGGATTGGTGCCAAAGCTGTGCCTGACATGGGGCTTTGTCAAAAACTGTGTTCATTTGGGATTCAGGAAATAGGAGCAAGAAGACGCATTTACCCCCAGGCTGTTCCTAAGTGACAACAGAACAGCTAGTCTATCGAGTCAAAACTGTGGCCCTGCTGCTTCCTTGGCAACAGGTCGTCCAAGCCCCTGTCACAGGACAGCTGGAATTGGAAGACACTCAAAACTCACATATGAGCTATTGGGCACCCGAGACTATTTTCTGGTTGAATATATTGACCTAGTGACTTGAGTGCCTCACACTGATCAATTTAAAATTTTGTACAGACTACTAAACACTGCATGTGTATCTTCTCTTACCTGTTTTACCTTCTAGGTGTGAGGCAGCATGAGTTATGAACAGAATTATGTCTGAATCCTGACTCTAGTTTTGCCACTAAGGGTCTGCATGCAACTTGCTTAATCTATCTGAGCATCAATTTTCTCAACCTGTGACATGGACATAGTAATATCTTTATGATACCTTTCTCATAGGTTTTTGTAGGATAGTATATATTGTATGTATATACGTATAGAATAGAATAGAATAATGAGTAATAGAGACTAATATACACAAAGGATAATAATACGTAATATATACGGTAAAATATATGTAGGAAAAAATATATAATACATATATAATGTGTATATATATGTCTGTGTGTTTGTTTATATATATACATTCAAAGTAGGCCTAACAATGTGCCTAACATGTTTAAGGTACTAAATAAACTTTAATTCACTTCCAAATTCCCTTCTCAGATATATACAAATGAATTATAGTGGACTCACGTCATACATGTAGTTTATTTTACTGAACTCAGCTATAGACACTCACAAAGAAAAATAGACTGAGGAAGAAAGAAAGAGAGAGACTGTCATTTGCCAGTTTTCGTTTACTTCTTTCAGAGCAGGGCACCTATATGTCCCACTAAAAATACTTGATTTTGCACCCTCTAGCCCCAATGAAATGGCCATGTTCTGGCCAATAGGATGTCTGTAAAAGTCCCTAGGAAGGGCATCCTGCACAGCTTCCTTGGAAGAAGGGACTTTTCCTCCAAGCTTTCTTGCCCTCTCCCCCTTTACTGCCTAAGATGTAAATGTGAGGCTAGTTCTATTCTTAATTTTTGAGGAATCTCCATACTGTTTTCTACAGTGGCTGCATGAGTTTGCACTCCCACCAGCAGTGTATAAGAGCTCCCTTTTCTCCACATCCTCTCCAATACTTGTTATTTCCTGTCTTGCCAATCATAGCCATTCTGACAGGAGTGATGTGATATCTCATTGTAGTTTTGATTTGCATTTGCCTGATAGTGATGTTGAACATCTTTTCCTGTGCCTGTTGGCCCTCTGTATATCTTCTTTGGAGAGATGTCTGTTCAGATCTTTTGCCCGTTTTTTAATTGGGTTGTTACTGTTTTTGTTGTTGAAATGTATGAGTTCTTTATATATTTTGGATATTAACCCCTTATCTGATATATGATTTGCAAATATCTTCTCCCAATTTGTTAGGTTGTCTTTTTGTTTTGTTGGTGGTTTCCTTTGCTGTGAAGAAGATTTTTAGTTTTATGTAGTACCATTTGCTTATTTTCTCTATTGTTTCTCTTGCCTGGTCAGACGTGGTACTTGAAAATATGCTGCTAAGACCAATATTGAAGAGTATACTACCTGTGTTTTCTTCTAGAAGTTTCATGGTTTCAGGTATTACATTCAAATCTTTAATCCATTTTGAGTTAGTTTTTGTGTATGGTATAAGATCATGGTCTACTTTCATTCTTTTTCATGTGGGTGTCCTGTTTTCCCAACACCATTTATTGAAGGCTTTCCTTTCTCCATTGCATGTTCTTGGCTCCCTTGTCAAAAATTGGCTGTCCATAAATGTGTGGGTTTATTTCTGGGCTCTTGATTCTGTTCTGTTGATCTGTAGATCTGTCTACCATACCATCCAGCTATTTCACTGCCAGATACTTATCCAAAGAAGATGAAAACATGAATGTGTAAAGATACATGCACCCCTATGTTCATTGCAGCATTATTCACCATAGCTAAGACTTAAGCAACCTAAGTGCCTATCAAGGGACGAATGGATAAAGAAGATGTGGTATATATACACAATGGAATACTACTCAGCCATAAAGAAATCTGGCTAATTGTGGCAACATGGATGGACCTTGAGGGTATTACACAAATCGAAATAAGTCGAGGGAGAAAGTCAAATACCATATGATCTCACTCATAAATAGAAGATAAAAACAATAACAAACAATCACATAGAGACAGAGATTGGACTGGTGGTTACCAGAGATGAAGCAGGGAGGGAGGAGGGCAAAAGGGGTGTTTAGGCACATGTGTATGGTGATGGATTGTAACTAGTGTTTGGGTGGTGAACATGATGTAATCAACACAGAAATCAAAATATAATGATGTACACCTGAAATTAATATAATGTTATAAACCAATGTTACCACAATAAAATTGTTTTTAATTAAAAAATAAATGTGAGGCCAAGCAGTCATCTTGAGCCCATGACTATGAGAATGAGAACAAAGGCCAGTGGGTTAAGGACAACGGATGAAGAGTTAAAGACCACGTTTCTGATTGTGTGGCTGGGCCACAGAACCAGTCCTAGCCTGCCTATGTATGCTCATCTTATTGCTTGGAGCAAATCAATTCCTATTTGTTTAATCCTTTGAAGGATTTTTGTTTTGTGGTGGTGGTGTTATAGACAAACAGAAACAGTAGACGGTTCCACCTGTCAGTCCTTTAAGTAACATATGCTCTGGAGTGAGATGGGAGGTGTCACTCCGCATTTCATAGTATATGCGTCTCACTGTGCAACTGTGAGTCTAGTTTTTAAGGTTTCATATTTTTCATACAGCTTGACCCCCCAACACAAGCCAGTGGCTTCCTGGGGTGCTCATCTGAGAACTGAGATCTGTTCTGATAGTGGAGGAAACTCTGCCTGTGTTGGAATTGCTGAGATATGCAAGCTGTCTTCCGAAGGGAATTTTCATGGGTAGTTTTCTCCATGTGTGGTTCTGGCATCGTGCTCTGACCCTAGACCTAACTCTTGGGTAGAAAGTAAAAAACAGTGCATCAAACTGGGGAGCTCAGTTGGCAGGAGCTGGAGGCAGAGAACAAAGCTGCGGGGTGTGTGTATGGGTGCACTTATCTGAATCCATCCAACCCTAGATTTGTATAATCCTCAAATACTAAATCAAGGTGAATTTTTCTTACAAGAAAAAAAAATGAAGTAGAAGATACACGTTAATAAGCTAAAAAAATAAGCCAGTCATGTTCTTTTATGTATTAAAAAGAATTAAACAGGTTTTTCTTGGGGTAGGGGAAGTGTGATTATATAAAGATGGATGCTGAAATAAACAAAACATGTTACCAAAAATTCCCAGTGGTGTCGTAGAAAGCATTAGCATATAATTTTTCACTGTGTTTTTCTCCATCTCTCTATTATAAGAATCTCTGGTTAGGTTTCATGTATATCCTCATATTCAAAGTATTAGAAATCATTCACTCTTCTAAACCTGAAATTTGTTTAAATTCTTTAAAAATCTCTTATTGAAGATGATGTCCCATAAGTTGTGAATACTTTTTTAGAAGTATCCTGTTTTATCTTCTTCCTGTTTCTCAGATAGCAAGTTGTACGCCATTATTAGTCATGAAATCAATTCAGATGGTCGTGATTCTCATTTAAGAATTAAATAGAATACAAAATCACGTGTATTAAGGGTACTATTTTGAGATGTTTGTTTTGGCTTTATATATGCATGTATATGTTTAATTGGTCACAGTGTAAAATATCTTTCTTCTTATAGATTTCCCTCAAAAAAGTTTGAAAGCCTCTGTTCCAGAGGGATCGGCATGCACCCAGTTATGAAGTGCCCTCTAGAGGTGGTGCGGAGCTGAGTAAGAGAGTAATTTGGAGCTGTCCAACTGCTGATCCAAAGAGGATGTTTGAGGCGGCAAGATGCCTTGAGGATACCAACAGAGCATCGAGCAGCTGATCCTACACAGAACGGTTGGGATTGCCACATTCTGGGGGTGACTACTCACGTGAACAGCTATATCTAGAATAGCAGACTGAAAGCCTCCTTATTCTTTGGCCTCATCCTTATTATTCACCACAGAATAAGTTATCAGTGAGGGAGAGCGATCAGGTCCTCTGTCTATTATCTGGGAAACCGTTATTTTCTGTCCAACTACACATCACAAAGAGAGGATCACTAATTGCACAGGGGATTATTTTTAACACCCAATATTTTTAATAATACATCATAGTATATTTCTCTAAAAATCTAAGTTAAATTTCTAAAATAATTAAAAAGATAAAATAAAATAATTGGAGCAAACTTAAACAAGAATTATAGCTCTATTAGACAACAAAATGGACTCCTAACATCAAGCCGTGGTATCTAGGCTTCATTATTTGGTCCAAAATTCTACTTCTATAATTCTTTTAAAGTAAGCTTTTTATGAAATCATAATATTGTTGCTTATAATGCCTACTTAAAATTAAGTGGGTGGGTAAGGTAAGCCAATTAAGTGACCCTAAGCAATGACTTAGTCTTCAAATTTCCATCCAGAAAATAATCCAGGACAGTGCTGTCACATACAAGGCACTCAATAAGTATTGAATTAACAATAGTACATAAAGCCTAGACACCAACTCTTGATGTTAGGATTCATTTTGTTATCTAATTGAGCTATGAATCTTGTTCAAATTTACCTTCAATAATGTATTTTATATTTTTAAGGATTTTATAAATCTAGTCTGAATCTGTTAAGTCATTTTGGGTAAGTTTGCTAATAGAGAGTATTAAATGTATTGGGATTAGGATCAGAATGTCTTTTTTTCTCTAAGCACTGCCTCTTTCTTCCTTCGTGACTTTGGGGAGCACACTTCTCTGGGGTTTGGTTTCTTCATCTGCAAAATAATGGTAGTGGGATCCTTGATATCTAAGGTTTTTACTTTTTGGCTCAAAAAACTCATTAACTTAAGAGATAAATTTCATTTTATCCTATTAATGATGAATTGAGACAAAGAGATTTCACAGCCAACTGAAGATCATAAATTCTTTTTTGATTAAGGTGAACTGCTAAGATTTTAAACATTTAACTTGATGAGTTTTGTGAGGGTTTATGATAGTATAACCAACTTTAATCAAGATACAGCGTATTCTCATAATTCCCAGAAATTTTCCTCCTGGCCACTTCCGATCAACTCCCACGTTCCACAGGCAACCATAGTTCTGATTGCTACTACTGTTAATTAGTCTTGTATGTCCTTCAAATTTATATAAATGAAAGAGTTGAGAATATAATATTTTGCATCTGAATTCTTTCACATAAAATAATATTTTGATGTTAGCCTACGTTATTGCATGTGTCAGCAGTTCATATTGTCATTGTTGAGTACTACTCCGTTATATGAGTATACTAAAATTGTTTATGTATTATTCTTTACATGGAAATTAGATTATTTCTTGTTGTGATGTATTATAAATAAAGCTGCTGTAATTTTACCTCTACAGGTCATTTTGAGGACATATGCTTCCATTTCTCTTAGATAATTATCTAGGAGTGAAATTGCAGGGTCATTGGGTAGGAGAAATTTTAAATTTATAAGAAACTTCCAAACAGTTTTCCAAACTAATTTTGATGGTTTATACAGCTTCAAAAGATATTTGAGAGTTCCAATTGATTTACACACTTGCCAAAATTTGTTACTGTCCTCTTAATTTTAGCCGTTATAGTGTGTAGAGTGATATCTCATTGCAGTTTTAATTTGAATTTCTCTGATGACTCATGAGGCGAAATACCTTTTCGTTGCTTATTTGCCATTGATACGTCTTCTTTACTGACCTACTTGTTCAAACCTTTTACTCATTTTTATTCAATTGTTTATCTTTTATTACTAATATCTAGAAATTCTTTATACATTCTGGATACAAATGTATATATGTATATTTTTTTCCTTTAAACTGGTGCTTGCTCTACATTTTTAAATGATGTCCCTTACTAGCAGAGTTTTACAATTTGATGACATACAACTAATCAATTTTTTTCCTTTATGATTATTGTTTTTTCTATTTTCTCTAAGAAATCTTTGTTCCTAAGCTTTCTCCTATAAGCTCTATAGTTTTAGCTTTTATGTTTAGGTATTAATTTTTGCTTATGGTGTGAAATTAATTGAAAAAATTTACCATCTTGTTGAAATTCCTTGGTATCTTTGTTGAAAATCAATTGACCAGATATTTGGGGTCTATTTCTGGACTCTTCATTCTGTTCCATTGATCTGTTTGTCTATCCTTATGACAGATTAGCATAAGGACATGCCAGTCTTGATCACAGTAGCTTTATATTGTTTTAAAATCAGTTATTGTAAATCCTCCTATCCTTTTCTTTTTCAGGATTATTTTGACTATTCCACAGCCTTTGTTTTTCCATACTAATTTTAGAATTAGCCTGTAAATTTCTAGAGAAAACATCTTCTGGGATTTTTATTGTAATTGTATCAAAACTATATAGATCAATACAGCGAGAAGTGACATCGTTAACAGTACTGTGTCTTTCAATCAATGAATATGATACATCTCACCACTTATTTAAACTTCTTTAAATTTTCTCAGTAATGCTTCATAATTTTCACTGTAGAGATCCTGCGTATCTTTTGTTAAATTAATTCTTAAGTATTTTAAGTTTGATCATATTGCGAGTGGAATGGCTTCTTCCTTAAATTTCATTTTCTAATTATAACCTGTTTGTACTATAAATACAATTGATTTTGGTGTATCAATCTTATATATTGTGACCTTACTTACTATTTCTTGTAGCTTTCTTGTATATTCCTTGGGATATTCTACATAAGCAAGCATGTGGCCCATAAATAAAGACAGCTTTACTTGTACCTTTTACAATTTGATTACATTTTTTTCCTTGCATTATTGTACCTGGCTAGGGCTTTCATTATGATGTTGAATAGAAGTAGTAAACGTGGACATCTTTGTCTCGACCTTGATCTTAGGAGAAAAGTGTTTATATTTCATCATTAGGTATGAGGTTAGCTGTAGGTTTTCCACAGATGACCTTTATCACATTGAAAATTTTCCTTCTCTCCCTAGTTTGTTGAGCATTTTATCATGAAAGCTGACAAATTTTGTCAAATGTTTTTTTGCATCTATTGATAATCATAGGTTTTTATCCTTTATTCTATTAATGGGCTAAGTTTCATTTATTACTTCATAAATATTAAACTAATTCGCATTAGAGTTAAACTCTCATATGAGCATGATGCTTCCTCCTTTTTGTATGTTGCTGAGTTTGATTTCTTTATGTTTTGTTAGTATCTTTTGCAATTATGTTAACGGAGGATATTGATTTGTAATTATCTTTACCTATAATATCTTCTTTAGGTTTTGGTAATATGGTTATGCTGACATCACAAAATATGTTGGTTGTGTTCCCTCTTCTGCTTGGGATCCACAACTCTACCTCCTGTCAGGAAGTACCTATAGGCGGAAAGGTGGGGCAGACATGGGAACCATCTCACATATTTTCTTTTCTTGAATATCATGTCCCTGCACTATGTGTTGTTCAGTGATTGAAAGTATCCATCTCTATCTATCTATCTATCTACCTATCTATCTATTATCTATTTATTTATCTATCTATAGATATCTAGTTTTTTCCAGTTTTGCAGTTGTTTATGGCAGAAGAGTGAGTCCAGTGCCAGTTACTTTATGATGTCTAAAAGCAAAAGACATTCCATGAATTCTTAAAAGACAAAATTTCAGAATTGCTAGGTATAGTCAGTTTAATTTGTAATTCTCTGAAGTAATGCAATTACATTTTTTACAGTGTAGGAAAGAATGTTCTGAAATATAGTTGTGGCAGAAAGAACTGTACTTAAGAAACACTGGGGTGAAAATAATAGATGCCAGAAAATAATGAATGTTAGGAAATAGAGTGAACTAGGGGTAGAATTCCCCACTGGGGTTGGTCATTTGACTCAAGAAATACTCACTGAGTATGAATTTGTAAGACAATATCTCAGTCTCTTTGGTTTGGTTTGTAAAAGAAGTGCTGTGGAGAGAAGGAAATTAGGAAGATATGAAAAGATAATAAGACTTGAGCATATGTTAGTATCCCATGTGTTTCCATTTATTAAGTGCTAGGAGATTGATTCATTGCTTTATCTACTCATTTAGTAAATACACTCAGCCCACTGTATCTGCAGATTTCGCATTGACGGATACGACCAACAGAGGATGGAAAGGCCTACGATGGTTGCATGTGTACCGAACACATACAGACTTTGTTTTCCTTATCCTTATTCCCTAAACAATATAGCATGACAACTATTTATATAGCTTTTAAATTGTATTGAGTATTATAAGTAATCTAGAAATGATTTAAAGCTTACGGGAGGATATACCTAGGTTATATGCAAATACTACATCATCTTGTATAAGAGACTTGAGCATCCATGGATTTTGGTATCTGTGGGGGGTCTTGGAACCAACCTCCCAGATACCGAGGAATGACTGTACTTTTTGAACATTGACTTTGCATCATGCACTCTGCTAAACGTTGGAGATATAAAAATGGGTACTGATGAATGAGACATTACATATGTATTCAGTAACTCAGAAACAAGTGGAAACCAGAAAATATTGAATGTTTCGCATCTCATACACATTTGATCTACTTATTATTTCTTTTCTTTCTTATTGTCAAATGGCTTCCATACCACAAAACCCAGTAACAGATTTTCTGTTCAAGCTTCTTGACTAAAGATCCAAAAAAAAGAGAATTTAGACTAATATTACTTATACTTTCATCTTATATTTCACATAACTTTTAATCCTGACCAATGGATATAAAATAGGTGGATGAGACTTCCATATAGGATGTGGTAGAGAAGAGAAGACCAATGCTCTAATTCCACAACTGGAAAAGTCCAGCTGATTTACAAAGTCATATTACTAAAGATCCCAGAGAACTGTGAGGCAATGGGGAGTAGATGAACTAAAATTACAGAGAAGTGAGAGCTGTTCTAAGTCTTTTAGGATTGAAGAGACAAAGGCTCTGCCAGATTCTCAACAAAATTCCAGGATGACCACGCCCAAAAAACAGGAATGAATCAGAAATGTACTGAGTCTTCTTACTAAAACCTCAATCCACTCTTATGTCATATCAATTCTTGATTCGATTGAGGTTCTCAGACTCTACTGAAAGAAAGAGAAAATCATTTCTACTAGAGGACAAGATCATATACAGCATCTATGCTTCTTTAATTCATAATGTCTTCACTTCAATAAAAATTAGTAAACATCCAAGAGCCAGGACTATGTGATTGATAATCAAAATAAAAATATACATCAAAAGCAGTGATACATATTATCCAGATGGGACAAATAGGGTCAAGTAAATAGTGGAAAAGAGAAAGACAACAAATGAATAGATAAATAATTAAAGCGAGGCTTGGAATCTTGAAAAAATAATTAAATAGGCATTCTACAATTTAAAATTACAAAGTATTAAATTAAAACTCATTGGCTAGGTTAAAAACCAGACTGGACATTGCTGAAGTCAGGGTTAATGAATTTGCAGATGGACATAGAGAAATCCAAACTGTAGTTCAGAGAAAAGAAGAATGGAACGAATAAAAGAGAGCACAAGAGACATGTGGGACATAGTCAAAAAGTCTAAGATACGCGTAGTTGGAGTCCCAGAAGAAAAGAGAAGAGAAAATGGGGATGAAGACATATTTAAAGAGATAATGGATAAAATTTTTCAATAAGCAATGAAAAATATTATAGCTGTCTTTTTAACAGAAATGATGGAGGCCAAAATTCATAGAAAGATATAGTTAAAGTGTCAAGTAGAACAAAACTGCCTAGCTAGAATTCTATAAACAGCAAAAAATCCTTTTAGAATAAAGGGAAAGTAAAAGCATTTTTAGAAAAAGAAAGCTGGAGTATTTTATCACCAGAATACCTATTATTCAGACTTAAGAAAAATGATTACAGGTGGAACTCCAAAACTACTGGAAGTAATAAAGATTACTTGAATAATTAAATATCTGAGTTGATATAAAATAATGCTGACTATTTACAAGAAAAAAGTAATGTCTTCTTGTTTTATAACATGTAGAAACTATGACAATAATATTATAAACTCTAGAGGCAAGGAAATGGAGTTAATATTTCTTTAATTGTTTGAGAAATGAAATATGTAATAAAAAAGTAGACTGAAGTAAATCAAAGATGCATTTCATAGTGTCTAGGGTAACCATTAAAAGAATTGTACAGGCATGTAAAGCTGAAGTTAGTAGAGGAGAAATGCTGTGTAAGACATGATTAATCCAAAAGAGAAAGAGATGAACACAGAAAAAAGAGAAAATTTAAGAAAAAAATTAGCAAGATGGCACATGAGTCCAAATGTATCAGTATTTACATTGAAGTTTAATTACATGTATCAATTAATTATTTAGTGGAAAAAGAAATGCATAAGGTCTACAACTATAGACAAAGATTGATAATTCTGACTACACACATTATATGCAGTATTAAGGATTGTACTTAACCTCTAGCCATAAACACATAGAAAACAACTATGAAACAGCTTTCAGAAATTGATCAGGTAGTGTAGGACTGTGAATGGGAGAAAAGAAATAAACAAAATGAATCTTATAATTTCTCTGAATTTCTGCCTTAAGGGAATTTCTGGACCACGGCACAGGGAGGGGGAACATAGGTGGAGACAGATTTTATTTGTTTTCCTTGTATGGTTAATATTGGTTTTTGAATGTTAAACCAACTCTGCATTCCTGGGATAAACCTCACTTGGTCATGATGCATTTACATATATATATGTGTGTGTGTATATATATATTTCTTCTTAAAGAGCCGGCTTTTGGTTTTATTGTTTTTTTCTATTGTTTTTTGTTTCTTTCTTTGTGTATGTAGTGTGTGTTTCTTTTGTATTTCATTGATTTCCTCTTAATCTTTACTATTTTTTATTTACTTTTAATTGGCTTTTATTTTTCCAGTTTCTTAGGAATTATAGCATGAATCTTTAACCTATCCAAGCATAATCAAGTGATAATATACCACATTCGTTATAGTATAAAAACCTTTTAGTACTTATACTTCTAATTTTTTCCTCTCAGTCTATGTGCTATTTATGTGACCCATTTCATTTCTATACATATTATAAGTCCTACACTATGTTCATTTTTATTTTTTTGTTTAAAGAGTCAATTAACTTTTAAAAAGGTATAAACAAAAGTACAACATGCTATATATTTATCCTAATAGCTATGATTTCCAGTGTTTTTGATTTATTTGTATAGGTTTATATTTCCATTTGATATAATTTTCCTTCTGTCTGAAGGACTTCTTTTAACATTTCTTGTAGTTTAGTTCTGTGAGTGATGTATTATTTCTGCTTTTTTATGTCTGGAAAAGTCCTTATTTCACTCTCACTTCTGAATGATATTTCTACTGGTTATAGAATTCTTTTTTGTCTTTCAGTCTTGTTCAGTTCATTTTTTCTCTCTCTCTCTTGGTACTTTAAAGATGTTGCTCTGCCATCTTCTTTCTTGTATTGTTTACCATGATAAATGTGCTGTCATTCTAGTCTTTGCTCCTTGGTAGATAATGTTTTTTCCTATCACTGCTTTTAAGATTTTTTTATATCACTAGTTTTTAGCAATTTGATTGTGAAGTGCATTGGTGTACGTCTTTTTCCTGTTTCTTGTGCTTGGAATTGTTGAGCATTTTGGATCTGTGGATTTACAGTTTTCAATAAGTTTGGGAAAATTTTAGCTGTTATTTTTCAAATATTTTTTCCATTTCTCACCTTTCTCCTCTGTTTTGGGACTCCAATTACCCATAAGTAAGTTCAACTGGAGTTGTTCTACAGGCTGCCAATGCACTGTTTGACTAAAAAAAAATTTTCTCTCTGTTTTATTTTGGATAGTTTTTGTTGCTATGTATTCAGGTTCACTAACATTTTCTTCTACAATGTCTAATCTGTGGTTAATCCTATCCAGTGCATTTTTTTTTATCTTCCACATTGTAATTTTCATCTACAAAAGTTTACTCAGGTTTTACAATTTTTCTTTACTTAACTTTTCAAATATATGCAATACTGTTATTCCATATGTTTTAATGTCCTTCTCTGCTAATTCTAAACTCTGTCACTGGTGGGTCAGTTTCACTTGACTGATTATTCTCATTGAGAGTCTTATTTTCCTGCTTCTTTTTGTATCTGTCAATTTTTTATTGGGTGCAGAGCATTGTGAATTTTACCTTGTTGCATACTAGATATTTCTGTATTCCTATAAATATTCTTGAGCTTTGTTTTGTAATGCAGTTAAGTTACTTAAAACAATTTGATTCTTTCAGGTCTTCTTTTAAGATTTATTAGACGGGACCAGAGCATTCTCAAACCAGGACTAATGGTTTACCACTCTAGAGGCAAGGCCTTCTGTGTATTCTATACCATGCCCCATGAGTCATAAGGATTTCCAGTCTGGCTGTGGTAATAGGCACTAGTCATATGTGAGCCGTATGTGAGTATTGGAGAGTTGTTCCTATTCCTTTCTGGTGGTTATTTCCTCAGTCACAGATTTTTTCTTCACACATATGCACAAATAAGAACTCTGCTGAAAACTCAAAGGGGATCCTCTGTAGATCTCCAGCGTTCTCTGATCTCTGCTACATTGTCCTATGAATTCTAACCACCTTGGCCTTTCCGGACTTTAAGCTTCATTTTCAAAACTCAGGGAGTCTTGCAGGTTCCTCCTGACTTCCCCATCCCTGTGCTGAACCCTGGAAACTCTTTCAAGGCATTAAGATGAGGCAATTGTAGGTGTCACCCTACTTGTTTCCCATCTTACAGGAATCGCTATCCTTTATTGTCTGATTTCCAGTGTCTTCAAACCATTGTTTGATTAGCATTGTTTATATTTTGAGTTTACTCAGGTGGGTATGGTCCTTCTCTCTTGGCTGGGAATGGAAGTCCTCTCTTCATTACATTTTCTAGTCTCACAGTGAATGCCTAGTGCAGCACTCATTACATGTTAAATGAGAGTTTATGATGAAAGTATCATCTTTGTATTTCCAATATCAACAATATGAGATATTTCACTAAATAGGGACTATTGGAAACTATTGGAAGAATAGTATTCATTTGCAGAATAAGACCTAAGAGCTATGAAATGTTTCTACTAGTTGGTGCAATATTCATATCTCATTGGTCAGGGGAACTTCATAGAAACTTGCTAAGAATATTTCTGCATGCTAGATGAAGAGAAAGCCTTTTACTTCTCTGAGGAAAATTTTTATGGGAAAATGAGATGTGTTAGTTTTGCTTTTCCTCCCTGTTTCATGTTAATATCAGTTGTACATCTTGAACAAAAAGGAAGCAGAACTGCATGGATTTTCCCAGGATCTAGCACATAAAAAATACAAGAGATAGCAAAATGGGAGTAGACTTTATTCAATTTCTTCACAATATTCTTCAGATACATGAAAGTCAGCCTATAATAAATACTAGTTCTCTTTCATTCTCTCTCTTCGTTCAGCCCCAGCAGCCTTTTCTAGCTCTATGTAAAGAGAGTCACTTCCAAACTGTTAAAATATAAAAGGTATGTGAGAGTTTATGCAAGCTATTTAAACTGAATGAAAATGACGGTCTAATCTTCTAATAAATCTTTCTGGTCATAAGGGTCTTAGGTCAGTAGATGTGTTAATTCTGATGAAACTCAACCTTACATAGTGAAACTTCAGCAGGCCCAAGTATGAGGTGGCAAGCAGATCTGGAACCACATACTGCATTTTAGTAAGAATAAGTATAGTGTTCATTTAGCTAGACCCTATGGGGATTTTGACCTCATATTGCCAGAGACATAATTAATGCTAATATTTGCAAAAAGATTCCAAGTTTTACTTTTATTTCTTTCTTGGCTATATCTGGCCTCATACTTTGAGGCGGAAAGATATTTCATTGCAACTCTAGCTATGAGCAGAGAATAGAAAAGGCTGTTTTAGAGTGTGTTGGAAGAGTGGCCTGTTACCTGCCAATGGCAGGGGAGGACAGCTATTACCTACTTTTTAAAGTTAAAATTCTGTAAGCCACTCAGCTTCAAAAGGTCTTGGGGTTTGACGTCTCTGGAAGGCTTACAGTACCACAGCATGACTGTCTCAGGGATTGTAGTTAGTCCAGTCATAACTCTCTCAAATTGTCAGTTATCTTTTTGAGTTTGCCATTATAGACTCAGTGGGAAGCAACTTGCTGGTTTGACTGAACTATCAGACTTTAAGAAGTTCATTTCTTATACCTTCCATAGGTCATCACAGGAAATCCAAAATCGTTATTCAGAGAAACTAGTTAGTTGGCAAAATAAAAATGATCACTCTTCATTTGGGTCCATTAAAGGAAGATCCCACGCTCTGACCTCAGAATCTTGTGAGGATTTGTCGTAACAATGCTCAAGGGGGTGGTCTTTGAGAGTAGTGGGGGGGGGGGTGATTATTGCATGAAGAAAAATTATTTCACTTTTGAGGTTACAGCTACCACTGTAAAACCTTCCCCAACTCATTAATTGTGTAAGTATTTTTTGAGTACTTTTTATGTGGCAGACACTTTACTTGGTGATGGTGATCATGGCAACAACACAGTCTTCTGGGTACTATGGGGTAAACGGAGGTACAAAAAGATCTACCCTTGCTCCAGAGGAGTGTAAAATGTATTGGTGGCAGGGAATGGGGTGGGTGTATGTGTGTGTTGGGGGGTTGACTGGGAAGAAAACCACACATACAATACCAGTAAAAACCCATATGAAATGAGTGCTTGCTCAGGTCTGTACTGGTCATGCTGATGAGAGGAAAAATTCACTCTCATTTACTCACTGACTTGCACAAACAAGGCTGTGTATGTAAGACTCTCAATCTAAGATTTAGTGAACAATAAAATCTGTTTCTGAAACAAAGAAGGCATAGATGTGTATCAGTCAAGTTCTAAGAAATCTGTGGGCCAGTGCTACTTGCTATTCAGTAGACTAGAATCAATTCTGTCAAACTTTTGTAATGCTGATCCAATATCTCAAACCTCACTTGTGCTTTTCCAGAGTCAGACAGATGGTGCAGAGAAACTCTTCCATTAGATGCTCAGATACAGTGGTCAAATATCTGAGCATAACGATTTTCAAATATTTCCCCTGTAGCTTCAAAACCTGTGGATGTTGATACATGACTATTTTCCTGTGAGGTAAGTCCAGTCCAAGGCATTATGAAATTCGTAATCCTACCTGGGCTACTTAATTCCCTTAATACCTATGTTATTCCAAAATTTCTTTTTCTCTCTCTCATGATCTCTGTTAAGCCATTCTAATGTAAGCGGAGCTGACAGCCAGAGAAATCGGGAGAATCCTCACAGGTCTGGTAGAAATCAAACAAAAGAAAGGAAGAAATGACTGAATGAGCTTGCTTGTCAGGTATGGACAGAACTGGGGCAGAAGTGCATTTGAAGGTGAGAAGGAGACCAAGGGGAATAGTGCTGGCAAGGGGTCTATAGGGAGGAGATATCTCTGAGTTTGACATGAGGTGTCCAGTTCCTTGACAGCCTGAGTCTCTGTGCACTGGAGCAGATTTAAAACAAGGGTAGGAGAAAAACTCTGACCCTGCAGGTGGGATATTCCTTCAACTCACCACAGGGCTCAGGTGGGTTCACCTTCTATTCACGTCTTGCCTTTGTTATGCTTCTCATCTTGCACCTAGTAACTGTCGCCTCACTGCTGGCTGGATTGTCTGGCCTGTGTGGCTGTCCTCAGCTTGCAACACCAACCAGCTGCTCTCTAGAAGCTTGCCCTACATCCTTTCTGGGTCACAGGAATCACTATCTCTCCCACTTGAGCAGAGACTGGCCTCTACACAATGACCTCCTTCTTCCCTTTGCACTTGGCCCCTTCTTGACCTTAATACTGAAACTCCAGATCCGCCTTCAGTGTCTCCTCATGACATGGCACCTGCATCCTCTCTTCTCTGTTCACGGGCCATTACATGCCTATTGCCCTGGGTATAACCACTTGCATTCCCCCACATTACCTCATGGGAACATGGCAAGAGAGAAGGGGACCGAAGGAAAAAGGATTCCTGTCTCCAATAGAGGTGGAGATGAACTACGTAAGCAAAGAAAAGTAAAGAAGCGTTTTGCATCCTCTCTCAACTCCACATATACTCTTGATCAGATACTATCATAAATCCTTCTAGTAAGGGGTGGTATCTGCACACTCTTCCATTGTTGAGGGCATAAACTAGGTGTTATCTACCAACCAGATGCCTCTAACCTCCTAGCTGGACTGTCTGTCTCTAGTCTTCTCTTGTTCCAATCCTTTCCCACAACGCTTCTAGAATGACCTGTACACAACAGAAATCTCATGTTATTTACCTAGTTCAGACACTTGAATGGATTTCGATTGCCCTCAGAATAAATTCCAGAGCACTAAATGGAGCTACAAGGTCTTTCATAACCATGGCCTGAGAATTAAGGCAGGAGTATCAATGAGATATTGCCCTTGAAAAACCAAACTATTTCTTTCCAGAGACCCTTTATACCTCTTCAGACAGGCACGAGACCCCTAATATTCCACTGTCACTTGCACCATGTTCTCACATGGTCTGTTCAGAACCCTGGGAATTTTCAGCACCTTCTCCTACTAGCTTCATCTAAGGCTTTCATAGCACCTGGGAAAAGAACTTCTATCGTTTATAGCATGGAGCTAAGGAAGAAGAATTCTATGAAATGCTTCTTCTCTTTTTCTCTTTACTGTATGATGGAAGACTCTGAATTACATACCATATGTCAAGAATCCTGAAACGAAGCTCAGGGCTATGGATTCTGGAATAGATATCATTCTCTCTGTCCTTTTCTGTTAGCTGTGTTCCAATTCTTACCTATAATGGGTGACCCGGAATGGAAGGCCCCTGTAAATGGTCTGGAATGGTGTCAAGGTTTCTGTGCCCCGTAGATCAGCCCACATAAACTTAACTCTCCTCAGTGCTTCCTCCATGGTATACTGACTGTAATTCACACTATTCCTGAGAAAAACAAACTCAGTGACATGACAGCTACTCGACATTGCCCAGTATTGAGTCCCTGAATTGTGACACACTCGTGATAAACAGACTTACCTAAAACCCTGGATGCCAAAGTCAATTCTGGAGTAATCCCTTTAACAAGCTAGTCTTTTCTTTAAAGCATCTTTTTGGATTCTCTATGGCCTTTCTAGAAACTTACTGAATGAATATCTTATGGGAAGATACAAATCCACAGTGAAATAACAGCCTATAGGCAAACTCTTCAGCAGTAAAAGCAGTGTTTCCTGAAGGAAGAGAGTATGAGGAGACAGAGTGAGAGAGGATCCTCTCAGACACACAGATCCTGCCAATCTCATTCTGGAAAGTTTGGGCCTTCACCTCCTTCATGGCTCCAGGCCCTGATGTTCCAAGCTAGCCTCAGGTGGTCATGTTAGCTGTAGTTCAGATGGGGAACGGACCCACAGCTCAGGATGGGCTCTGATTTAATCCCTGAGATTCATCCTCACTTGAGCATGTGACCAGGAAAAGAAACTAGTTCTACATTGGCTGCCCCTATGCGCAGCTGAGATTTATCCTGTTTACTCATGGAGCCCTGCACACTTCTTGAGTGGTCCATAAGGAAGACAAATTCTCCACAGGCAATTGGTGGCTGAGCTTCTGGGATATTTGGGTAGAGAGTCACCATCGCAGATGAGTCTCCCATCAGACTATCTTTTCAGAAAGGATAAGGACCACTGTAAGACAAAAAAGAACTCAGGTATGCTCAAGACCCCAAGAATCAACTGTAGTAAGCATAAGGAGCTGAGAAATCCCAAATATAAAACACTGTTTGATCTTTACACTCTATCTGCTGACAAGGAGTTTGAGGTGAGTTAGAAACATATAAAAGATATAGAAGAGGAATACATATGAAAGAGAAGAAAGAGGGTAGAGGTTACCAGGCAGAAGCAATAATTAAAATGCCATAACTGAATGCTAGTTTCTTAGCATAGCACCTAGGCAAGTGAGTGAAATACATTAAGTTAAAATGTTCCAGCATTTTCCAGAGGAGTGAAACCATTTTATTTCTCTTCAAAACAAATCAATGGGGGAATTTATCACATGGGTCCTTGTTTAAGTCTTTAATTACAGCTTTGAAAAAATGATGCTCATGTGGACAATTCTTATGTTGACAATTTAGAAGAGTTGAGAGTGTAGTAAGTGTTGTACACACCAAGGAAAGTCCATCTGCTTTGGGTATGAAGCACTTCCTGATACTCTTCAGAATGAAGAAAAGGAAGCACTGGGTTGTGTGTTGGACTTTAATAGCATTAACCAAACAATAGTAAGGAGGAGACTACAGGAGCCTGGCCTATGTTACCAAGTTGTCAAAGCCATAGTTGTGATTTTATTTTGAGGAGCAAGTGAAAACTGATGCAGGAATTGTAATTTTAGTATTGAGATACTAATTTTAGTATTGAGATAGACATGAAATGAGAATAACTAGTTTATATCAACCCTCATTTTACAATTCAGAGAATATAAGAGGACATAGAATTAAATTCCAACATCTTATTTTTATAAAGTGATTCCACAATTATGGCTTTAAATTCTTGATAGCCCAGGAATTCAGAATGATTATAGGACCTGGTTCCACTTAATCTTTCACCCATGGGATGCCAATGGGATACCCATGGTTAAGTTGGCTTCCAAATAAAATGGGTGTGGCTCAGCAAGTATTTGGTAGAACATTGGTTCAAAAATAACTTTTACACAATCCAGATCTCTGTATTGTGGACAGTGGAATAAGAGTAACTTTTTTTAATGGACAAGGTGGATTTCTCTCCATCCTGAAAGACAGCTGGTTGTAGTGGGACCAGTACTGTACTGAGAAGCCAGAAAGTTTGCCATGAGAATGAAATGAGTTAATATATCTAAACTGTTTAGAGCAATGTCAGATACATACTAAGCACTATATATGTATTATCTACTGTAACTACTACTTCAACCTTAACTATCGTCAATGACCATGCAATCTCTGTTTCTTCTCTGTGCCTCTATACACACAAGTCTATGTTATGTACTTCTTGTATCAGAGCCTTTATCAAGCTCAGTTATAATGGACTATTTGGTTGTCTTAGTACTAGATATAGTAAGTTCCTTGAAGACAGGGACTGTCCTAAATTCTTGTTCACAATTGCAGGCCAGCACTAGCGACAGCACTTCACACGTAGGAGGTTTTCAATACAGTGTTGCTAAATAGATGGATGACTTGACCACTGTGAAATCAAACTTTACTTGGAGATTAAATATGGTTTAATACTTAATACACATTGGGGATGTGTCTAGGTGTTGAATTAGCAAGGGATGGACTTGTGACTAGGCTAAGGGATGCCCACACAGCTGATAAAACATTATTTCTGGGTATGTCTGTGAGAATGTTTCTAGAAGAGATTAGCATTTGATTCAGTAGACTGAGTAAAAAGATCCGCTCTTTGTATGCAGGCATCATCCAATCCATTGGGGGCCTGAATGGAATAAAAAGGCAAAGAGAGGGTGAATTCTCTCTCTTCTTGAGCTGGGATATCTATGTTCTCTTGTTCTCGGACGAGCTCCTGGTTCTTGGATCAGCCTTGGCCTGAAAGCTATGCCATCAGCTGCCCTGGTTCTCAGGCCTTGGGATTCGGACTGAATTACATCACTGGCTTTCCTGGGTTTCCAGCTTGCAGATTGTGGGATTTTTTGGCCTCCATAACTGTGTGAGCCAATTCCTGTAATAAATCTCTTCTTCTATCTCCCCTAGTAAGGGGAGAACTCTGACTAATACACCAACAATCTGCCACAGCCAAGGAAGTCAGACCCAAAAGAGACAGATTCCAAAGAAAACTAAGGACTCAAGCCCAGGTGTATCTTACAGCAAAGCCTTTAATCTCAACCACCTCAGCCCAATGTGTGAGAAGAGAGACAGGAGATTGCACCTAACTACCTGTGTGTATGTGTTCCTTGGTCTTAGTGATTTGGGAAATGCCTGTTCCTCTCTGTTCCTCCAGTGTAGTCTTCCAAAGCTGATCCTACTCCAGTACAAACACATCATGAGTTCAGCATTCTTATCAGGAAGAGTGACAAAAAGAAGCCACTGTAAGAGATAGGATAGAACCAAAGTCAAAATACTGGTGGCTTACATAAGAGAGTTTATGCCTTTCTCACACAATAATCTGAGCAAAGGCAGGCCAGGACTGACGAGGAAGCTCCATAATATCAGGGACTCTGTCAGCAATTTGCTATCTTCAACATGTGGCTTCCAGCTTTGGTCCAAGATGACTTCTCTAGTTCCCACTTTCGAGTCTTCACCTCAGCTAGTGGAAAAGAGGAAAGAAAGTGGAAGAAACAACTGGTAGTTACAAAATTCACTTCTCTTCATAATGCACCAGTCATAACTTAGTCATGTGGCCACACTTAGCTGAAAAGGAAGCTGGAAAATGCATATGCCCAGTGGAAACTTCAGGGTTCTATTACTAAAAGGGGATCACTAGCTGTCTCTGCCACAGCCAATGAAAAGAATGAATATTAAATTTGGCCTAACACAGATGTCTCCTGAAGGTTCTGAAGAGGGTGAGCACTGGTACATCAAGGACAGTAAATTTAACTATTCATTTTTCACACAGGCTAAGATTGCTCACCATTCGAACCACACTATTTCACCTCAGAATTTGAATCTTCCACGTTCCTTTGCATATTTACTTTGTATATTCAAAAATTTTTTAAGTTTATATTTAAAAATATCAATTTTATATTTTATAAATGCTGTGATTACAATTTAGTCCTTATTGGGGTCATCAGTAATGATTTATTATTTTTTAAATGAGAAAAATTGTCATTTTCTGCTTATATAAGTCAATTATATATACATTTCAGTTGAAAGAATTGTTAGATGTTCTTAAGATAACAGTTTTTGGCAGACACCTACCAGATATATGGTAACATACAATCAAATAGATATTTTCTCCCATTTCACAATACTTCAACTGAAGAGGCAAAAATTTTCAAAAAGTGTATTGTGTGGATGTGCTCTCATTCTCAAGAATTTAGCCCATATGACTCTGGTTATAGACACTTAAGAACCTCTCTACTAGGAATAGAGAAAAAAAGGTGAAAACCTAATCAGAGTGGGCTTCTGAATCTATAGCTGTGCAACCTGGCGTTTAAAAATAACATTTTCTTAATTAGGGCAGATATGAAATAATCACAGCATGCAAAAGTTCTTGATGTGCTATGCATTTTTTAATTCAGAGATGACATCACTCACCTAACACTACACTAAAGGCACCAGGACCTCATCCAGGCCCATGTCAGGCATTAGCAATCAACCACTGCACTATTTCTAGTCAGCCACTTTCAGCTGAGGAGAATTAATATGGAAAATGAGATCTATTTGTCATCTATATTTTCACGCAAGCCCTTAGTCTAGACTCATTCAACAGATTTAACAGTAGATATTGGAGTTACAGATAAATAGCTATTCCCCTCAGGAGAAAACCAAGAATATGGGCAAATCTGATGTAGTTTGATAAGACCTTAGAGATGAATGTGGGATACTCTGGGAATCCAGAGGCGAGCAGAGTGGAGGGTGGAAGAGACACAGGGAAGATTTCATGGAGGAAGAAGCCATTAAGCTCATATATTCAGAATAAACAACTTCTAACAGAGAAATACAAGTCATGGGTGTGGTTGTTTTCTCTGACCCATGCTACACGGTGAGGGTTATGCGTCATTGCCCGCCTGACACACCTTCTCTTGCAGCTTTGAATGAATCATTCTATATGAGGAGAAACTTCACTATTCACGCTGTCCTCCAGCACTATTGAGGGCAGAGAATTTCCACAGGAGCACATGATAATGACGCCATTTTGAAAGCTCATCAATATAATCATCATTTGAAACAGAACTCAGTGTGGCAGGGTTGGATACTTCCTGAGCCAAGGAAACCCACTGTGGTGAATTCTTCCCTTTCCTTACCATATAAAGTAGCACATGGCCTGTGGGTTCATAGATTCAACGACGAAGCTCTGGTCAGGCACCAGAGGGCGAGAAGAAAGCTGGCTACCTGTGACTATGGTGGCTGCAGTGATCAGAAACCCCACTCTGGCTCCAGAGCTTCCTGGGAAGCTACTGAAGCATTTAGATGGGGGAAGGGAGTGGAATATCGAGGGAGCAGAAACCTGCATGATAAATTAGAGTAATGTTTAAAATAATATTAAATCCTTTTAATAACATAAACTGCAATTTCTTAAGGATGCTCTACCAAACAGCAAAAAAGAAAAACTTTTCCACGGGATAGTTTATTACCCTCATTCTCCCTAAAATCATCACCTTTCAATTCCCATTGTGGCCCTAGTAGAATACATTGGGGTCTGGCTCCTAACTTTGGTCAGGTTGGCCAAACTTGCATGAAGGAGTCATGTACTGGAGCCAAAGCAATTAGAGTCTGTTAAAATGCAAAAGCCCCTGTCCTGGGATCCACTACTCATTAGGCTCTATAACCACATGTAGATAAATAAACTTCTTAGACATCTTTGTCAGGAAAGCAGAGACCAGAAGGAAAGGGATGAGCACAGATGAACTAAGATGGTGGAGTTGGAGAAAAACAAGGACCCAGAGGAAAGGTCTTTTGGAGGGAGGGCAGACAGATCAGAATGTGGCGTTCAAATACAAGCTCTTTCCCAGGGGGCATCAGGAGGGCTCTGCTCTCTGAGGTAGGCGAGACCCTGGTAGTCAAGGAGGCTGACCACGGCAAAGCTGAGAGTTTGCCAAATGCAGACTTAACTAGATACAAGCCTGGCCTCAGCCACTTGGATTTGGTACCCCAGGCATAAGGAGACAGGCCAGGGAGTGTGAAAGAACGATGAAATCAGAGGTGGAGGCATGAGTTCTCATCCCATCTCCCCAGTTACTAGCCAAATGGGCAGGAATGGCTGAGCTTCAATTTCCTCACCTGATCAGGAATTTCCTCATCAAGCTCTATCTACCTTCTAGAATTATCACAAGTGTTCAGCGGCAGGGCACAAGAAAGCTTTTTTGTAAACTATAAAATGAGGTATGGAGGAAGGCATTAATTAACACTAATATCATTCTCCACTATTGCTACTGAAAAGACACCTCAAATGCAAGATGGTGGGTCAACGTATTAATCTTCCCATACTCCATTCAAAAGCAAAATCTGGCACTTAATTTGAGAGACATTTTTCTTTCCTTAATGGAAAGAGAAAGGGAAAAAATGAGGAGGATGGTTCTCTTGCAAGATTTGCCTGTACTCAACTGATTTTAAACCCCAGCTTCAAAAGCAGCAAGCTGTTTCATTTAATCAGCGAGAAAGCATATCCCGCAAAAGGCAGCTCCCTGAAGGGGAAGCTGCTCAGACACCGTTTCCATGGCTGCCTGCTGTAACAATATTTTTTACTGAACTAAGCATTGCTAATTTTAGCCACGGATTATCTGGAAAGCAAGGGAGAAATAGATGAAAGGCAATTTTTACCTGAGCCGCATTGAGCCCCTGAGAACCTTTACCAAGAAAGAGATGCTGCTGGAAAAAGCAACTGCGTAACTCCAATGCCTTGGGAACATTTGACAACTGCTCTCCATCAGCACCTGGATGAAGGGGGGAGGTACCATTCTCCTGATTTAGGAAGAAATTGAAACTCAGTGGTGAAATGATTTGATTCAGATCATTACAGCCTGTATAAGAAAGCTGAGCATCACACTGGAACCTTAATTCCCAGGCTGGCCTCTGGTCCCAGACCATTCCATTAAGGGTACAATATTTGCTTTGAGGGCTCTGCTATTTTGGATGCTGGTTTCAGTAAGCTGCCAACAGAAGGGACTTGAAATAAGGATCTGCAAAAGAAGGACAGGAAGTAATATCTGTAAACAAAGTTACTTTCATTTTGAACAAGACATTAAGGTAAAAACCAGCAATAGACAAACTCTGTCCTGTTCATAAAGAGGCAGATACTGCTTAAATAAGTGATCTTAAATTACCTACAAAGGAGTCAGAGAGAGGCAGATACATTCCTTATGATCTTAGCCTCTGTACCCTGCACAAGCAACGAATCCTCCAGGCAATAATGGATGGTTCAAACTGCATTTGAAAGTGTCCAGAGCCCGGTGTGGGGCGCAGAGGTAATTGTCATGTGATCTCTGAAGGAGGAGGCCATGGGACCTCGGCAATAGCGGCTAGATAGCCAAGTCCACCTCCAGTGGGTACTGTCTAACTGCTTTGGCAGAAAGTAAAGGCAAATGTGTAGGGATTACACTTGTGGCCTGGTAGAAATCCTGGTGGGTTTCCAGGTGCAGGTCCCCCTAGGCTCACACCCTGGGGTCGGTGGCTGCAACTCTGAGGGTGGGATAGTAGGGGATGGCCGTTAGCAAATTTCAGAATGCTCTGCTGTTTTCCCTTTCTTTCTGAATGCTTGTTTCAGATCCTCATTCTTACTAAGGTACAGAAAACCAATAAAAGCAGTATGAGCCCACAGGGAATTTGCTTTTCTCACTAACCTAAGCCAGAAGCTAAAGACGGTTATTGGCAATCAAAGCAGCAGGTGAAGTAAACCTTTTAGAAAAGTCTTCTAAGACGTAGACTGACTTCTGTACCAGGAAATGTGGCAGGCTGTTGGAGGAGATGGACAAAGAGGGACAGTCACAAGCTGTCCCACTCCAGGGATCTCTCATGATCCAGGGAAATTCTGATCTGATTCCTACAAGATTCCACAAGATTCCTTGAGAGTGGAATTAGATTCCACAGAGCATGGGGAATACCTAAATGTAACATCTAGGCAGGCCTTGTCCCAGAAGGGATTTATTCCTAACATGGGAGTCCCAAAGCTCCTTTCTTGTCACAGAGTGCCACATGATGACACAAGTGGGGCTCACAGATTCAGTTCAGAATGTGGTGGAGTCCAAGAAAAAATTTGTTCTGAAGGAAATAATTTCTGACAAGGGTCTTAAAGAATTAACAGTTTAATCTTCGGAAGAGGAAAGAGAAAGTATTCCAGGGAAGAGAACCATCAAAAACCAGGGTATGGGAGAATACTATACAGCTGTATAAAAGAATGAAATCTTGCCATTTACAGTAACATGGATGAACCATGAGGGCATTATGCTAAGGGAAATTAGTCAGACAGAGAAAGACAAATATCATATGATCTCACTTATAAGTGGAATTAAAAAAAAACAGGCTCATAGATACAGAGAACAGATTGGTGAAATGGGGAAAAGGTTACAAACTTTTAGTTATAAAATAAATAAGTCACGGCATGTCATGTGCAGCATGGTGACTATAGTTAACAATACTGTATTGCATATTTGGAAGTTGCCAAGAGAGTAGATCTTGAAAGTTCTCATCACAAGAAAAAGAATCTTTTGTAACTGTATATGGTATGAATGTTAACTAGACTTATACCAGTGACCATTTTGCAACGTATGCAAATATCAAATCTGTAGGGACCCTTAAATTTTTCTCCCAGATGACTGGAAGATCTCCAGGTATGAGATAGCTGGATCATACAGCGCATGGTGTGCCTTGCAGAGGAACTTGGATAATAACCTATGGGTAACGGGAGCCAATGGGAGTTGTCAGCAAAGGGCTAGCATGGTTGTTTTTCATATTAGAGAGAAAACTCTAGCTGGTGTGAAGGCTGGATTTTATGGAGCAAAACTGGGAGCAAGTCACCATTGCAGACATCTTTTCAAGTCTCATTGTTTCCTTTACTGTTTTTTTTATCGATTTAGCTTTTGTTATATTAACACTTACATAAAATTTTTAGATTAAATGGGAAAATGATTACTATAATATGCCAGCAAATTAAAAAGCATGATAAAAAGCTGCAAATACAGGTTGGTCTCAACAATGTAAATATGCAAAGAAAAGTTACTGGAAGGAAATGTATCAAACTTTAATTGGGGGCTAAGAATTTATCTTAAGAAAAAGTCAGAGCTGGATAAAGTGGGATATGTTTAAGAATGTTCACTTTTATTTTATTTACAAATGAGAAAATAGAAGCTAATTAACTATTTATTAATAAATGAAGGTCAAGAAAATTATAGTAAATCTAAAATATACCTACAAATATTTTACTGTCGATTAATAATGTGAAAATATACAATAAATATAGATAAATGCAAAAGGAAGCTTCTAAAGAATTGTAGAGCATGATCCCAAATTTGTATATTGATATACATGTGTGTGTGAGTGTGTATGTGTGTGTTGCAGTGGGGAGTAATTACATATTATTGTAATTAAGAACATAAGCTTAAGAGTCACATACAGTAGCTATGTATCATTGGGCAAGTTTCTTAACCCTTCTGTACCTCAGTTTCTTCATTCATAAACTGAGGATAATAACAGTATCTTCTTCAAAGGGTTATTGTAAGAATTAAATAATATGTATAAAGTAGATAAGCAATACTTAGCATATGTATTATGTTAGCGATTACTGTTATTAGTTATGCAACAAAAATATTAGAAAAAAATGCATTCTAAAATATCTTCAACATTCAGTCTCCAGGCTATTGGTTTTGAGTGATTTGTATGCATTTTGTTTTGTCTTATAAATATTCCATAAGAGTACGTGTTAATTAAATATTCAGGGAAGAAAAAAAATAAAGTGGTCCAAAGGGTTAATGCTCCTAATCCTGAGCTCAGATCTTTTAATAAAAAAGACTCCTAAACTAGAAATCCAGATGCTGGTTGGAAGTCCCACCTTTAAGACGTTCCATGAGCGTGAACTTTGGCTGCCCATAGAACCTCTCTGAGTCTGAGCTTTTGTACCCATTGAATGTGAATACCTATATCTCTTCTAACTATCTTACAGAATTGCTGGCAGATACAAGATAATGAATGTGAGAGTTCACTGTGAGCTATAAAACCCAGTACTCATGCAAGAATTTCTTAATAAAGCAATTCCCTCACTGACTCTATTTCTTATTTCTCCATCTGCAAATTGCAAATCTACTCAATGCAGGGGATTGAGCTTATTGATTAGGTAATTACTGTAGAGTTTGCAGCCTTTGAAAGCTGTTTAGGACGCACAATAATTTTGCAAATTTTGCTCTTGATTACCCAGGGAAAGTCTGTGTTGTTTGAGGTTATCCATGCCATTTGCTTCTCTTCCCTGTTGTCTGCCTCTGCTCATTTTATTTCTTATTAGCAACTGGCTGTGAGGTAAGGAGGATCATATAAAAGGGGATGAAACACAAGCCATAAAATAACACAACTTTTTAGTAAAAATAGCATCAGTGAGGGAAGATGCTGGAACTTGCTGTGTTTTTAGAAGGAGATCCAGTTTACTTGTGACTTTTATCACTTCCTTGATATAATACCTGAGCAAAGTGTATGTACCCTTCCCACACACTGAGAGATGAGGTCTTGCTGCTTAAGGCTCAAGAAACTCATTAGTGTTAAGAAAGGGGCCTGTATTTTCAAATTTGGTTATACTTCTCATTGCTATGCTTTGGGTTGAAAAAGTCTTCTCCCAGAAGAGTGAAAATACCCTGAATGCATTCCAGCACTCATTTCTATATCATACCTGTGATCTTATAAGCCTAGTCTGAGTCACATAACCAGCCTTCCATGACAGAAGGCTCTTCCCATATCTGACTCTAGGCTTTACCTCTGAAGGTAGATTGACATTTCCCATCTCAAGATGGAGATAGAAAAGACCCGTTCTCTATGGTGATCCCTTCTGGGGCTCATGCTGCATGGAGGTACTTCTCAAGGTGGTCTCAACCACTCAGAAATTTGTGAGATTTGGGGCACGAAACCCCAAACTAAATCCAATCCAGCTAATGACCTTTAGAGAGAGAGAGCTTTGCATCCAGAAATATAAGAATGTGATGTCACAGTAGAACAGCATGATGATAGTCCAGGCTATATTAATCAGGTCTCTAGATCCAAGTAACAAAAAGCCAACTCATATTCGCTTAAGGAAAATATGAGCTCATTGAAGGAACAGCAGAGGATGACTTGTACATCCTCAGGGCCTTCTCCCTTTTTCACATCTCCTTTATTGACTCCATTCTCTTAGACTGGCTGTCCTTACAATCCACGGCAACACACATCACCAGACTCATCTTTCAAGCCTCATACCCAGAGGAGAGATCTCTTGCCTCTCTGAAGGGGTAGTTCCTTTTGAGGGGGGGTGCATCTGTGGGTCAGGGTGGCTGTTGGCCTTCAAAGAAGTATGACTTTAAGATGTGACTTATTTTTCTCAGGATTTTCCTAATGGCTATGTAACACAGGTGTGTGATACACAGGTAAATAGGCACATATAAATGATTAAATAACAAAAATTTAGCAAGGCAGCAAGAGAAGAGACTTGAGCCTCACTTGCTGCCCATGAGGGACTGGGAAAAATTTTGATAGTGAGACGCAGAACTCTATCTGCCTCTCCAATTTCCTAGTGATAGAGGAACAGCAAATAACTCCAGAAACATACTAAAGTTCTATCTGATGAGTATCTCTGCTTGTTTCATATGTGTATTTTAAATTTTAAATTAACCATTTTAGAAAAATTCTTCCATTCTTCACTAATTCTGATGTTGAATGTATAAAGGTGTAATTTAAATAAACTCCTTCAGGAAAGGTACCTCTACCAGGTGAATATAGCTAATATTTAAATTTCTGCACTCATAGAATACAGTGTGAATGGCACCTGGAGATGTACAACATGGCAACCACGTGTGTGTGTGAGTGTGTGTGTGTGTGTGTGCAGGTGTGGTAGAAACTGTAAGTTACCTGCCAATATCCATTCTACCTTTCTTCCTTACTAATAGAATGCTGCTTTTTATTCTGGGTTATAGAATGCCCAGCAAAAGTGTTGTTTCCCTGGGGGCTTGGTGTCAAAGGGCTATAAGCAGAAGTTGTTGGTGGAGCATTTAAGAAAATTCCTTTACCCTCCCTCCCTTCTTCTTTCCTGCTGCCTATAGTATAGACATGATAGCTGGAGCTCCAGTAGGCAATCTGGATGGCTAAGAGACATGGGAAAGATGGCAGAGAAGACAGAAAGAATTTGGGTCTTGAAGATGAGGGAATGGAATGACCATACCCGCCCTAGACCATCTACCTCCAAGACTTTATTTATTTATTAGTGAAATATGCTTTTTTATGCAAAGCAACTGATAGTCTGGATTTTCTCATTTATGTAGCCAGTTAAACAGCATACCTTCTAGAACAGATATTGGGTAGGACCTATTACATTTGGATGGACAGTCAATACAGGTCAGGAAGGTATAGATAAGTGCTAAATTCTTTGGGATTTCTAGAAGATTTATGTGACAAGCCTTCCAGACATGAATGATATCCTAGCTTTCTCCAAATTTAGGCATAGATAGAAGGCAAAAATAGAACTCAGGTATTCTGGCCACTGCCTTCTCTCCTATCTCCACACCCAGGTATAAAAACAGGTTGTCCTATAAGATCAGAAAAGTGTCTGCTGGAGCTTCCCAACACAGTATTAGCCCAGGAACTATAGGGTTTGTGTTAAGTATGGGACAGTAGGAATAAAAACGTGTGTGCTTGAAGCCAGGTATACCTGAGTTCAAACTTTCATTCTTCCACTCACCAACTGTATGGCTTTGGACAAGTTATTCAATTCTCTGGGACATTTTCCACATCTGAACATGGAAATAATAAAATCTTTTGTTGGGGTTTGAAGTTGCTAAAAATCCTAGACTTTACGAACATTTGGGGTGAGACGTTGGACTGCTGTGCAGACGCTAACTGAGCCAGTAGCACGGAGAACCATGACAAGCCCTCTGTTATTGAGTACACTGAGTCCCCAGAGCCAGTCAGAGAGAAGTTAGAAGCCAAAGGTTCTGAGGCTACTTTTGTACTAAACTCTAAACATGTAAACTCAATACAATGGAAAAACCCAGACCAATAGACATCAGGCTCTAGTCTGACCACAAATTGGTCAGAACACTCTTCTCCCATGGAGAGAAATCAGTGAGAGATAGAAGGAAGGACTTACACTGCTTTCCCAACCTTCTGAGAATTCTGAGGTCAAAAGTTCGTATTTTATGGGCTGAGGCAGAAAAGCAAGAAGAGCTAAAAGTTTGCCGTACGTCTGGCTTTCAGGGTTGGAATGAGGATTAGATTATATAACAAGTATATTTTCTAAAAATCCATGCATTCTTATAACACAGAAATCCTGAAAAGCAATTTAACTGTAGGAAACACAGAACAATACATCATTGTCTTCTGGGTTCTGCCCTCATTTGACTCACTTTCATCCGGGAAATACCACCTGCCCTCCTGCTATCCTCATTTCACCTTCAAAGCTGAATGGAGGTAAAAGAAATATAGAGAAAGGCAGGGGAGGTGAGAAGAATGGGAAGGCTGCAGGCCGGCTTCCTTCCAGTTCATTCCTTAATCTCCTGTGCGGATGCTCATGGTTGGGAAGCAAAAAAAGCAGTGAAGGCCACTGCTCTACTTCAATCTCCAATCTTATATTAGAAAAGCTTTCAGAGGGAAAAAAGAAAGACTTAAATAAAATCCCTTGCCCAGAAGAGTTGCATTGAAGCTTGAAAATGGAACTGGTGGCTAGTGATATATTTGGGGTTATAGCAAAAGTCCTGAGATACAAACTCATTCATTTTATCTTCCAGTTTCTCACATTCATTTAAATGGCTCAGGGCGAATATCTGCAAATTCTCATGGAAAAAAGTTATATTCTAAAGTACACGCGGGTCAAGGTTATCAAACTAACATTCTTTTTCAAGGGAGGATGATGAAGCATTCCAGTTTTAAAGTGAAAATGAGATCAAAATATTTGGAGAACAAAGTATAATTACATTCCTGAATAACCAAATAGGCCGTTAAAAATATTTGAGACTAACAAATATCCTAAATCCAAGCTGATCTGAGGAACTAATCAACATAAGACAATACAGGGAGCTTTGGTTGAGAACATCAACAACTAATAGGATTTGAAATGTAAATACCAGAGATTTTTGAATATTGCTTGATTTGTTTGTTTTGTAGTAAGAACAAAAAGTACAGCTTCTAATTTATCTAGTACTCCTAATTTGTTTGGTGCCTACCACAGATCAGGCACTATAGTAAGTACTGAGGACCACATCTAGCCTCTTTATCTTCATCTGCAGCTAGAGAGGGAAAGCAAGATGTGGGATTCTGAAGAGGTACAAGCATGAAGCGGCCAGATTATCCATGCAGGTCTTACACACAACCCCTGAGAGAGGGCACCCGCCCAGGAAGTGTAGGCAGTGGCCTTCAGACAATAACAAAAGTAACAACAACAAAACGTGGGGCTGGGGGAACACTGTGCATTCAAGAGCCTGAGATAGCAGGAGTGGGGAACCTATGGCCTCTGGAGTTGATCTTGGCCTCAAAATAATTTTAATTCTTATGTAGAACAATTAGAAATATGGAATTTGTAAATGAAAAGAGAAATGATTATTTTTGAAGTGGTATATACATACAATGGAATATTATTCAGCCTTAAAAAGGAAGGAAATCCTTCCATTTACAACAAGTGGATCAACTTAGAGGACATCATGCTAGGTGAAATAAGACAGTCACAGAAGGACAAATACTGCACAGTTCCACTTACATGAGGTATCTAAAATGCTCAGACTCATAGACGTGGAGAACCGAGTGCTGGCTGCCAGAACTGGAGGGAGGGAGAAATGGTGACTTATTCAATAGGTATTAACGTTTCAGTTATGCAAGATGAATAAGTTCTAGAAAACTACTGTGCACCATAATGTCTATGGTTAACAATATGGCACTGTGTACATTAAAATACATTAAGAGGGCTAGATCTCATGAGAAGTGTTCTTAACACACACACTCAAAAGAACACAAGAAAATTTTTGGAGTTGATGGATACCTTTAGTACCTTGATGGTGGTGATGGTATCATGGGTGGATGCATATATCCAAATTCATCAAGATGTATACATTAAATGTGTGCAAATTTTTGTATATCAATTATATCTCAATAAAGCTTTTAAAAACACTGGAAAAAATTATTTTTGTCCCTGAAAAGGGACAATTTCCAAGTAGTGGAGAGTTCATTGGTGTACTGAAGGGTGGTTACAGGAGATGCTCACCTGCTCTAATGCTTTCAGGCCAGGTGAAGAGGAAAGTCTATCAAAGGCCTCCAGGCTGTTGTCTCTCTCTGTAGGTTTCCAGATTTCTGCTTCTCTTCTTTACTGTGGACTTGCCTCTGTAGATCTCCCTTTGCGTCCTTCTGTCTGTATTCTCTTTCCCCAAGTATCTGTCTATATTTGTTATACACAGGTAGAGACGTAAATACACACATGCATGTATATATATATTCATTTTTTTCTCTGCTTTATTCCCTTTCTTTTTCTTCTTTAATTTTCTGTGATATAGAATAGAAAAATATGTATGTATACAAGAAATTTTGTATTTCTTGAATAGCATTGTTTCTTGAATATCCTGTATTTCATATTTCTTGAATCATTTTTTAAAAACTTAAAGAAGATAAATGAAATTGTTTAAATTTCTCTGTAATTAAAAACAACAACAAAAAAACCCCAGAGTTGTCACCTATTTAGCATCTGGTTGATTGCATGTGTGCATGCACTTGCACGTGCACCTGTATGTATATACGTGTGATGGGGCAGATAAGGATTAAAGTTAGGGCAAAGGCCTAGGGCAGAAAACACAATCCCCATTTCCATTTAAGAAGAAAGAAGCAGTCCATCTCTCACCCATCCCTTCCAGCCCCAAAGAAAGAATAGAAAAGTCAAGAAAGAAGATGATAGTTACAAGACTACAGACTGCAGCATCTTATTGATACATTATATTAACTCTTTCTTACTTAGAGTCAGCTCTAATGTTTTGCTTGCTTTCTCTCCAGAAGGAGAAAAAAAAAAAATCCCCCTGTCAGCTTTATAAACTAGGAATTAACAGGTTTTTTTGAAATATTTATTCAGAATTAATTAGTGGATATTGCACATTTAAAGAAGATGTGATTGGATTCTGGCGAGTTCACTTGCTCTCTCTTTCAACATTTAAAAATAAACATAAGAATAACTAGAAGGGTGTGGACATAGATTATCAGCAATAGTCTTTTTTTCTCTAGATATTGGAAATACTTATTATAAAGTTTTAGTGAAATATAACCTAAGCTGCATTTTAATTAAAACTTCAATGTTTTCTTTCTTAGGATAGCATCTGGAGAACAATCTGGCTTCATTTCCCACAATAAAATGCCTGTTATGGATTGACCAAAATACACCTCACAATCATTAGAAAGAATAGCGAAGTTATCAGCACCCAAAGTTGCCTGCGGTCATCAAATGAAGGAGTTATTTTTAGTGGAATCATCCACATCAACTATTGAAATGAGACTATATCTACATGACATAAATGAAGCTTTTCTGGTCCATTTTGACAAAACCTTCAATGGTAATTGATATAACTGCCTGTCAGAATCCTGATTTTGGTTGTAAACAGAATGGACCAGATCAGGGGGCCCAGGACTAGGAGTCTGCACTGCCACACGGCATGCCACTTCCCTATCTAAAATTGTTCGAGACTTTTCCATTGCTATTAGGGTAGAGATCAGACTTCTTACCTGTATGATCTGGGCCCCAACCAGCTTGTTCTCTCACCACTCAGCTTCTCAAGCTTGTTTCAACTTCTCAAATTTGCCATGTTCTCTTTCTCTCATCCCCTGGTCTTCAACTAATCTAGTTTTTCTGCCTGATATAATCTCCTTACCCTTTCTTTCCCCGTTGTCTGGCTTAACTTTCTTGTGTCGGCTTAAATGTCACTTCCTCCAGGATGTCTCCTCTTATCTCCACAGTTCGTGTCAGTCTTTCCCCAAATGCTTCCACAGCACCCAACATTCCCCTACTACAGCATTTCCACATTGTTGTAATTGACCCTCTCCTTATCTGCATACCTCACTAGATGAGAAGCACTGTGAAGATGATGTCCTCTGTCTTGCACACCATTGTGTCCAAAGTGCCTACCATAGGTGCCCAATGAGTATTTTTTGAATGAACAAATTTCAGATCATGTGAGGTGGTACCAGTATTAGAGAAGCAGAAAAAAAATGGACAGGTGGAGTGTTTAGGAAGACTGAGCAGAGGGTTCTAGTCCAAAGCAGAGCATATATTAGGTAGAGTTATCAGTAATGCCAGCTAAGGGCTGCAGGTAGGCATCCCCAAGACTAGCGAAGGCTGCATGCAGGGGTCTAGCTTTGGGTTTCAGCTACCAAGTATGAGGATTAGCACTCAGAACCCTGAGCCTTATGTTTAGGAAGATTTTCCAACGCAAGGGAGAAGCCCAGTCCCAAAGGAACCTGGATGGGTCAAGATACAAAGTAGAGATCCAATTACTGGAATCAGTGTATAATACAAAAAGTTTGGGCATCAAGAACAAGGTGAGAACACATCCATTAGGCCTGCAACAAAGGTCAGAGATGGGGCCAGACCAAATGAAAGATGTAGAACCTAGGAATTCTTGGATTTCCTAAAACTCAGGAAAATAATTGGTTCCAGAGCCTAGAGAAAAGCTCTGCCCGCAGATGAAGGCTAAAGGGCTCCTGATATGGTAATCTGAGAGATCTGAGCACAAGGACCAAAGTCATTACATTTGTCAGGCACTGTAATCATTAGAAGGCCAAACTGATTGGCTGACTAGGCTGCATCTAGTGGTTACTTTGCATAGACTATGCATTGGGCAATCCATTTGGAAGCTGGAGAAGGAGGCAAGGCAAGAGCAGACTCCCAAGTCAGAAGTGCGCATTGCATTTATTTATTGTTCCCCTGGAGGGTTGTCTACTTACCCTAAGACCAAGTTGTTGGCAAAGAACTTTTGTCCTTCTTAGGCCTATATGTTGGTGCTGTTCTCAAATAACATTCTTTAAGTACATGCCATGTCTGACTCGGTCTGAGTCACCACACTGTTAGGGGAGGTACTGGTCTGAGAGTGTCAGTGGAGTAGAACTCATTCATGATATTTCGCTAGATGCCATTCTGGTGTTTACCACTTCTGTCAAGCCTCCAAGTCATAGCCCCTGTGACAAAGCTCCATGGATAAGGGAGAAAGGAATCATTTTAACTCAGACCAATGAGAAACGATCTCAACCTTAGACAAAATAGGCCATACAACCAAAAATGCAGTCAAACGTAATAGAATTAGGGAATTTATCATGATAACCTTATGGAGAATTTTGTCTAGAAATTAATACTTCCGAACATTGGAATTAGATCCCGTTCAAACTTCACAAATTTTTCCTTAAAGTTGACATATTTTCCTTTCAACATAAAAATGGGGAGGGGGCTCACTAGGAGCGAATGCCAGTGCATTCTGAGAGACTGGGGCAGGAAAAGAGTTACTCGCTTTAAGAACTCCAAAAGGATTTTCTGCTAGATATTCCACAATTTGACTGTAAGCCACAGCTTTTTATGTTGAATGTTGATGTTCTGCCTCTACCAGCAGCTGGGAGACGAGGCAGATGTTTTTTAAAAAGGAAGCCGAAAAAGGCTATATAGAGAAAGAGGTCAGTGATTTTTTTGTTTTGTTTTGTTTTCCTTGGTAACAGTCTTCATCATTCTATTGAAATATCTCCCTATTTCAATAAACCCTGAGCCTGCTCAGAATACAGTCTGCATTTTACTCATCTCCTTATGTCATTATTGTAGCCCAGAGAGCAGGTATCCAATAAATATTTTTGGAACAATTGAATGAATGAATGAATGCATCAGTGTGTAAATGACAATTCCCCTTGAAGCACTGTGTCAGGAAGCGATTCTTCCCTTTCCTAAACCAGGAGGAAAAGATAAATGAGCCGAGCCAGCATGCTGAAAGCAGAGCAACTCAGAAACAGGTCAACCGAGAGGAGCATGAGGCTGAGCAGACTAGAGAGAGGCTAACGGGCCGTGATGGAAGAGTGTTCTCCACGATGCCTTCCCAAATGCCCTCAGTCTCCTCTTTACACTCCCTCTGAACCCTCCTCTGCACTTATGATAGCCCTATCTCAATGGGAGTAGACGTATCGGTCCTTTGGAGACGGGGAAGTGAGAACGGAGATCTATGCCGCTTCCTGAGACTGAGGCTGTACCTATGCCCAGCACACTGCTGTGTGTATATTATCTCTTCGAATCTTCAAGCTATCATAAGAAATAGATATTAGCACTCTGACCTTTGGGCAGGTGGAGGAAGCTAAGGTATAGAGCGGTTAGGTGACATCCCCAAAGTTACACCACTAACCAGTGGGCATTCTGATTCCAGAGTCCCCACCTTTAGCCACAGAGAAACACAGCTGTCTTCACAGTTTTGCCTCATCTCAGAATCATGACCTCATCACTTTGTTGCCAGAAAGGAGAAACATATCTTTTGAATGGATGGCCCTTTAGAAAACTAATTCCAATTGTTCCACCGAACTCTCCTGCTATTCTGAAAGCATGTAAGTTCAAGTGCACGGGGCAGAGGTAGGGCAATGAGAATCTGGTTGTGATCTCGAAGAATTTTCAAGCCAGCCAGAGCTGAACTAACAGGCTTGTCAAAGCGAGGGAAAGCTGAGCTGGGGGAAGGCAGGGAGCCTGCCAGCCACTGAGGGCCTTTGCTCTTTCGCCTTCCTCATCTTTTCACTGTCACAAACCTCCTTGCAGGCAGTCATTTCTAACTCCAGTGTCCTCCCATTTGTCACAAGGTCTCCATCCGCCTGACAATAATGAGCAATTTGCTCTAATCTGTGAATAGAAATTGGAATTTAATTCATTTTAGTGGCATTTCAAGGAGAGAGATGCTTAAACAAGCTATTTGTGTCCTCTACATTGCTATTGAAGGTTAATCGCTACCTAATATGCATACTTGAGCTCCAAACTACGTTCTTGAGAAAATGGAATAATTAAACCACAAGTGGCAATTACTTGTATTTTAGCAGGCTTCTTGCTGTAGCAATATTATTAAGTAATATCTTTTCTAAGTTAGCATCCAGCTCTCAAATTTCGATTTTCAAGTGTGTGTGCTATCTCTTAATTTCTGTTAATTTTGTTCAGTGTTGAAAATGGAAAGAGGTTGTCATCTGACTGAAATCTGAAGCTGGTGTTTATTACTATGGCTTATTCTCCCAATAAGCCTCTTGCTTCAGAAATTTGTCTGCACTTGAACACATTCCAAACAGATAAACACTGCCTTATTAGAAATATTTCTCAATTTATTTTGGAAATACGTCTCTGATTCCTCCATGGAGAGTGAATGCTTTACAGTCACTTAAAATTCTGTTTTTAAAGAATATTTGTTGACATGGGGAAATGTTCATAATATATTACAGGTGGAAAAATATGTTAAATTTTATGTACAGTATAAGCATCATTTAAAAAAATAATTCTATATGTGCACAGATATACACATAGGAAAAATGATTAGAAAGAAATATGCCAGATATCTCTGGATGGTGGCTTTTGAGTAGTTTTAATTTCTTTCTTTTTAACTTTTTTTGTATTTTCTGTTTTTTTGGATTAGATACATATTACATTGAAACTTTCTTATGTTTATTAATATTTTATAGAATACAAGAAGTGTCTTATTTACAACTCAAACTCTATGGATAGAGCTGAATTACCCTTAAGATGTCTTACCATTTCAGTCTACTCCCCAGAGATCAACATTATTACATTATTTTGATAGTAGCTTGATTTTGTAACAGGGGCACTATGGACATTTTGGGCAGTATAACTCTTTTTGGGGGTGGGGAGGTATGCTGTTCTTTATACTGTAGGATATTTCATAGCATCCTTGGCCTCTATCCTCTAGATGCCAGTAGCACCCACAACCAAACATGTCTCCATACTTTGTCAAATGTCCTCTGGGGAACAAAATCACCCCCGAGTTGAGAACCATTAGTATATATCTTCCTAGGCCTTTTTTCTCCACATTGGCTCACAAATACAGTCATATAGAAATATACAACTAAAATATAAATGACATTATTCTATGCATATGTACAATTTGCTTTTTTAAAATTCAGTGTTATGTCTTAGTGGCCTTTATAAGTTAATCCATATAAATCTCACATATATTAATCAGAAAACAAAAGAAATGTAATAAAAACAAAGAAGAAATGCATGCAATCATAATCCAGACAAAGTCCTTTGGAAAACCATCACTCTACATAAACATGGTACAGAAGGTGACTCAGGCATGTTCCACCCTCTGATGAAAGGAAGACCCCCTTGAAAACCTCTGTGGCTGAGAACCAAATTAAAAGAAAAGACTGAAATTATAGGATGCCCTATCTAGGTAGAATTAGGGGGGAGGGGAGGAAGGATGTGACCCTTGGATTCCAGGCTCAGCAGTGTGCCAGAACCTAGAACAAAGCCAGTCAAAGGATCCCCCGCATGTATGTCTTCTCACTGGTTGCTGTAATCCAACATCACCCAATTCCTTTGTCCACTTTTCTCTAGCTAAACCGACCAGTACAAACCTCCTTTGTTGATGAATATAGATTCTAGGACCCGCATTAAAGAAGGATTTAAACTTTGAGTTCAGAATCAAAATTTAAAAACAAAATAAACAAAGCATCGACAGCTATCTAGAAGCTCCCAACACTCGGGTGCTTCTCCCTCGTCCTAACTCCAATCTTTCTCCCAGAGGCAATGACTATCTTGACTTTTTTGATAATTATATTCCTTCTTTTCTTTATGATTTTCTACCATGTATGCATTCCTAAACAATATGGCAGCTTTGCCTATTTTGAACCTTACTTAAATAGAATCATATTATGTATTCTTTCATGTCTTGCTTCTTTCACTCATCATTGTGTTGGTGAGAGCCATCTATATTGTTGACCACAGCTATGATTTGGCTATGTTCATTACTGTAGGTATACTGTTTTGTGAATATACAAATGTTATTTATACATTCTACTTTTTCTGGATATTTGGATTTTTCGCATCTTAATTATGACAATTCTGCAATACATATATTCCTGTTCATGAGTCCTGGGCACATGTGCCTAAGTTTCTCTAGGGCGTGTACCTAGGAGTGGATTAACCATGTCAGAGGGTCTGTATGTGATTTAAACTCCCAAGAGCACTGAAGAAAAGTTTCCATAACTCCACATCCTTGCCAACTCCACATCCTTGCCAATTAGAATATTGCTGTGACTCTTAGCTTTTAACACTGTACAATAGAATATAAATTCCCATGAATAAGGTAGATGGCATAAAGTCCTGTCTTAATTTGAGCTGCTACAACAAAATATCATGGACTGGGTGGCTTCTAAACAATAGAAATTTATTTCTCACAGTTCTGGAGGCTGGGAACTCTAAAATAAAGATGTCAGCAGATTCAATGTCTGGTGAGGACCCGCTTTGTGATTCATAGATGGGCATCTTCTTGCTGCGTCCTCACATGGTGGAAAGGGTGAAGGAGCTCTCTAGGGTCTCTTTGAGAAGGCCACTACTCCCATTCATGAGGGCTCCACCTTCATGACTTAATCACCTCCCAAAGGCCCCACTTCCTAATACCATCACATTGGGGGTTAGGATTTCAACATGTGAACTTTGAGGGTACACAAACATTTAGTCCATAATAGCCTCTGAACTGAATGAACACTAGAAGTTATCTGAATGGTCTCCTCCTCCTCTCTGTGTGAGATGACGCCAGTGCCTTACAAATCTCTCCATCTTCCCCTTGACAGAAACTTGTGGGAAGAAATGAGCTTAGGGCAACCAAAGGCAGAGTCTGGAGAGTGTCAGGGTCCAAGCCAGAGAACACTTCAAATGCCCATCACCTGATCCAAGAGGTTAACTAAAAAGCATATACCAAATACTTAAATAAAATCATTATCAAATCCAACGGATAAAAACAAACAGAAAATAAGCACCTAGTTAAAAGTTCAAACATTGGGCCAAAATGGAATTCATCTAACTTCCTCCCTGCCACATCTGCTCCTTCAACAATATTCCCCATCTTAGTAAATGACATCACCATCCACTCTGTGGTCTAAATCAGAGAAAGAATCTTTTTATGGAATTCTCCCCTTCTTTCACCACCCACACTGAACAACACTTTCTCAAATACATCCACTTCTTTCTATCCCCATCTCCGATACCTTAATACCTCAGTCCGTGTAGGGGAGGAAGACAAATCCTCTACCCACTCTAGGTCTTTCTGGCTGAGCTATGAATTAAATTGACGTGAGACAGAATAACAGGAGAAAATCAAACAAAGCTTTATAACATGTATACATGGGAGAGACTCAGGAAAACTGAGGAACTCACCAAAATGGCTGAGGCTGTTACCTTAAATACCATCTTCAGCTAAAGACAAAGCAGGATGTTGGGAGAGGGGGAGTCCTTATGGGAGATTACCAGAAAAGCACAGTAAACAAGAGTAAGGTTATTATGCAGATTTACGTCCTTGCCTTCCACATTGATGAGAGTCTGTAGAAATAAGATCATTCCCTCTTCTTCTGGGTACAGAGAGGGAGATATCTTTACAAATAGAGATTTTCCTTACAAATGTAAATGTCTCTTACAAAGGGTAACTTCTACTTTTCAGAACTTCTTCTCCATCTTCAATTTCTTAAAAGTAACCAGCCCAAAATAATCCTCATGCCAAAGAGACACACTTTGGGGTGGCCAATTCTGATCTCCCACATCCAGGACACTGTCATTGCTTGCCTGGATACTGCAATAGTCTTCTAACTACTCTGCCTGCATCCACTGTATTTCAAGCTCCAAAGTCAGGGATCTGATCTGTTTTCGTTTCTTCATCAACCCAACACAGTGCTTTACAAGTAGTATTGTAAATTAATTAATGCATTTATTCTTGTTTCCTTCCAGACTATTCACCAGAGTGATCCTCTCAAATGCTGACCTCATTGCATAGCTGCAAATGCTTAAATCTTCCAATGGTTCCTCATGGCTTTTAGGATAAAATTCCAAGTTATTTAATATAGCTTACAAGACTCAGAGGGATCTTCCCCTGCCTTACCTCTCAAGCTTTATCTTTCACACTTCTTCTCTTGAACCCCATGCTCTAGTTATTCAGATCTCCTATCAGAGCCTAGAGCAGTCTTTGCTATGTCTTGTCTCTGAGACTTTGCACATGCCATTCTCTTTCCCTGGAACACTTCCCTAATGGCTGTTTCCTTCATAGCAGTCATAAGAGATTTTTGGCCAACATTCTGGCACTTTCTCCATCCAGGCAGAGCAAGGTTGCATTTGCTTGCCCTCTTATAATTAGGGGTAGCCATGTCAATCTTTTTGACTAATGATATTTGAGCAGAAGTGATTTGCACCACTTCTGGGCTGATGATTAAAAGCCAGTATACAAATTATTGTATCCTCTTTCTTCTGTCTCAGTGAACATGGAAGCAGAGTCAGAGTTTCCCTTCAATTGGGCCTCTGGGTCTGATCCACAATAAACAAGTACAATGGGTGGGAAAGAAATCTTTGCTATTTTCAAGCCACTGAGCGTTTGGGATGTTTGTTACTGCAGCAGCACCTGACCTATTCTGACTGATAACTCCACACTTCAAAACCACCTCTCCCCAACACACATGCACACAGACATGGTCTTTCAGATTTCAGCTTCAACAGTCCTCCTTGACCCATCAAATCCAGGTTAAGTGCTTCTATATCCAACACATTTTATTGCTCCAATAATGGTAAAGACAACCCTGCATTCTACTTACTTATCTTGTGTTGATTTCAGTGCTTACCAAACTTTCATGTGCGTTTGAATCACTCAGAAAGCTCATTAAAATGCAGACTCTGATTCAGTAGCCTGAGATGGCATCTGAGATTCTCTATTTCTAACATGCCAGGTGATATTGATGCTACTAGCTGTTACGACTACAGTTTGAGTAGCAAGGATCTATCTTCTCCCTTGAGCTAAAAGGCATGGAGAACACTTATTTTTTGTTTGTGGTATCTTTGGTACCTATGAGAGATAAGTTACTAGTTGGGAAAATCAGTGTATGAAATCCCCTAGGAAGGCAAAAGGGAGCAAGCGGGAACAATTTCTGAATCTGAAGGTAAAGAGCTGCAGCAGCTTTTCCTCTGTTCTGGTGAAGGGGGCAGGTAATAGACCGTGCCATGAGCAGGTCCATACACAATAAAACAGGAATGTTTGAGTGATGCAGTGAGGTAATCAGTGAAGAGGTGGTTATGGAGTTACAGATTTAAAGGGTAGAGACAGGAAGAAATAATCAATCATCTTCCTAATATAGAGGAGATGGGATTTCAAGGATGTTTACTTGGTAAAAAGGAGACATTTTGGCTTTTACTATTTGAAAGACAAAAGGTGAGGTATTTTGAGGGTTCTAGATTCAAGTTTCTAGAAGATGTTGTAGTGTTTCTTACGGTAATTTTGCTTGTTAGCACAAAAGACCCTCCCATCTTCATCCAAATGTCAATTTACAAAGATTCAAAATATTACACAGAAAAGAACTGAGCAAACTGGGTACTTGTGGGGCGGGAGGAGGCAATCCAGAGATGCCTTAGGAAGATTCAGCAATGGGGGCAGGACACTCACATGTTCTTGACACTGGTAGGCATTAAAAGCTTGGGGAGAAGAACACATTGGGCCACAGATCTGAAATGGATGGTGATTTTAAAAAGAACTGGCCTGATTGAGAAACCAGGGTTTTTTGCTGTTTATGCCAGCCAATAAACATTAACCTTGGACAACTCATTTCTGATTCAAACTAATTCCCTCAACCTTAAATTGGAGTTTCCAGACTTTTCTCCATGAATTCTTCAAGTCTATGTCTGTTGGGTGAGGAGTGCTTACATGGTTGTTTGCTCTCTCTCTCGCTCGCTCTCTCTTTCTCTCTCTCCCTCTCTCGCTCTTTCTCTCTCTTTACTTTTCTCTTTCTCTCTCTCTCTCTCCTCTAGGGGAGCCCAGGATCCAACGTCTTTGCCCATAAGTGTGTCTGGCCATCACGAATACTCTCTAATAAATACAAGAGATGACTTTCTTCTTAGTACCTCTAATTCTGCTTCTGAAGACAAGTGTCCATCATACATTTGCCTTGTTTGCAAATAGAAAATAATCATTGACACTTAAATTTTCTCTCTAAAATAAGCTTCTATTCCAGAAATAACACACCTAGAGTCTATCACCTTGATTTTCTGGGCAGTACACTACTCTGCAGGTAACCAGTTTCTGAGCTGGCCCAGGGCTGTCTTGGCAGGTATCACAAAGGGTGGCCTTTTGGAGGCTTATTTCATGTGTGGGATAGAATAGCCTCTGAAAACAACCATTAGGCAGGATAGGAAGGGATTTCAACTACGATTATCCTTTTGGCCAGTCTCTCCCTCTCCCCTTCTCCTGGTATCTCTATTTCCCCTGCCTCTCTCTCTCTCCTCTCCCACCCTCTCTCTCATATGCATTCTCACCCTCTTCTCTTCTATTGCTACCTTCTATTTTTGGTATCAAAAAATGACTTAGGAGTGTTTACTTTGCTGCAAGTGGAAAAGAGATCCAGTATCATTATCATCTCCTCCTCTTCTTCCTTTTTGGTTTGTTTCAAATATTGTAAGACAAAACAGAGCAGGCTTGAAACCATGAGAATTTTTACAGAGAAAGAATCTCTTTAGTTTCCACATGGTTTGGGAGAAAAGAGAGGTTCTTTGCTCTCTTCTTTGCAGTTATGGGAGCTTTAAAGAGACTGGTTTGGGGCTAGCAATTAGAGAAAGACTCCACCATGTATTCCCTTTCACTGCTCTCTTTACCTTTTTTTCACTCCTGGAAGTCTTAGTTTTTCCCCAGCCACAGGGCTTTTTGATAAAGATCAAAATTACTGAGAGCTCTTTAGAATTATTTGGTGTGAACAATATACGTTGATCAGAACATCTTAGGAAATACTCCCAATGACAGAGTTGAAACACTATTCATGCATGATGATTGGGGGTATTTAGGAGAACTGGGAACACTTTTCAACATATCATTAAAAGGAAGAAAAGGTGCTTAAATTGTTTCCCTCATTTTACTCAACCTGCTAACTCAAAGCCAATAAAGAGTACACAGTTATGAAACTAGATTTGATAGAATTGGCACCATTTTAAGGTTGCTTCTTCATGGAGCTATTATTTTGTAGCCTATCCCTTTTCAAAGAAAACTCAAGGGTTGCCTCTGTATATTAAAGTATTTCCAACATGGAAAGCCAAAGCACGTATTTGCTTCAAGTCTGTGAGCAAAAAGAATCTTAGTATCTGAATTTTGAACTTTAATTTTTTCCACAACATTGCTTTCGTTTGAGCCCTTCAGATATAGTTTCTTAATGACCTAGACAAAGCAACAAGGATTAGATAGTCTTAAGAAAGCAGGATAATAAGGCAGCAATTTGTTATTGTACACAGTTCACTACTCTCCAGGATGATTTTTAAATCCTATTCAGGAGTTTATCATAACAGCAGAAACCATTTCATCCTAATGCATGAGACATTTTCAGAATATAATTCATTTTTTCCATACTAAGAATTAATGCTTCGAAGGAAATACAAACAGTTGTGTCAGTGTCATTGCACCTATGTTATGATGAATATGCAAAAATTAGCAAATTAAAACAAAGTAATGTTGCCATTTCTGTTACTTCCATTATAAAATTAAACTATTCACAGCTAACATTTATTGAAAGGTTACCCTATGTCAAGTCTCATGCTAAGGGTTTAGAAATGAAGATTCACAAAATTGAAGTAGCATCGTCAATGCCACTCAGCCTTTATATGGCAGGGCCAATGCTTGAACCCATATCTGTCCAACTCCAAGCTCGTGCCTGCTCTCAGCATAAAGATTAAGCTCAAGAATTCTGGAATCAGAGTGTCTAGGTTTCAATTCCAGCTCCACATTTTCTAGCTCAAGGTCTAATTGAGGACATTCCTTGATCTCTCTGTGCCACCATTGCCTCTGTTTAAAGGACAAGATCTATAATCATTCTTACCTTGTGAAGTTGTTATAATGATTAAATAACATAAATATATAAATCACTTACCAAACTAAATGACACTTAGTAAGTGTTCAATCAATGCTAGTTATTACCCTTTATTATGCTTATTTTCCCTGCTGCCCATCCCTCTCAGATAAAACCCTGAAGTCTTTTATTTGTTTTGTTTTATGTCTTACTTTTCTTCTTCAATAGAGCACAATGATGCTAATTTTAAAATATGTTTTAGTTGGTCTGGGGGTGAGGGGCAATAAATAAAAGCCTAACAATAGCAGATGGACTACCAGTAGGTTTCCCCAACAAAATTTTGATATTCAACCTTCCCTACAATGAAGACAGCCACTGGTAAAGTTAACCTGATTCCAATAGACGCAGGGTCACCTCTCATCTTCGTGCTGTGCTATGAATGAGTTACCCAGCCACGCCCATCAGAAGTCCTTCCTGTGGGAGAGCTTTGACGAGTGTTGTCAGTGCCCTGAGGAGAGGATAAAGGGAGAGGGGCTGAGAGAGGCTGAAGAAAAAGGGAACAGATAGGGAGCTAAGGTTGGTTGAGAAATTATTTGATCCTACAGATAACATCCATCTTCCTCCCTCTCTCTATTCCCTCCCTCTCCTCTCAGCTCTTTCCTGCCTCTCTTTTTCTCTCTCCTTCCCTCTCTCCCTTCCATCCTTGCTTCATGTATATCGTTTGAGCCGCTACTTTTTTTAGGCCCATTTTGCTATTGAGGAAACTGAGTCTAAAAAGGTCACTAACTTGCTCAAGGTCATATGCTATGTTTGTGATGGAGATTCGAAGCAAGTTCTCTTTGGTTTGTAAACCCTTGCTCTTTCTGCTCTACTCCTCTACCTAAAAGAGGATGGGGCATATAGGAGAAGGGGGCGGCATCTATCTAGAAAGGTGGGGTAGGAGAAGAAGTGCCTCCAAAATCTGCCTGAGGGGCCATGCAGTGTCTTTTGGGTCATAGTTACACTGGCTTATTCTAGAAATTTGCTTGTTCCTGCCTTCCACTTTAAGAAAATATGGGTTGACTATCTCCTGGGTTACTGCCTACCTTTTCTTCTTGTCTGCCAGACAAGAAAAACCTCAGCCATATCTTTTCCAAGGCTGTGACATTTGAATTTTCAGACCGTAATAAACTATGTTGCCTCTTTGAGGGTTTGGATTTTTCCCTCATTGTGAAACTGCACAGTTTGCTACACTTTGCTGGATTTGCAAATTGTGAAGATGGGAGCAACCTCCTTGGGGACTGATTATATTTTTCAAAAATCTGCATTTTTGTATCATTAACTCTCAAAGAGGCAAAAGAGAAAAGAAGACTTCCTTTAGCTAACTGATTACTGCTCTGGGCTTGGTAGGTCAAATTAGGCTGCTAGAATAATAAAGTCCTTTAGGCATTTCCATTACATCTTTTGGACAGGCAGGTATACCAGTTTGAGTAAAAATGTATAAAGTACAAGGTTCTGTCTTACACAAGGGAGGGTTTCTAAATACCCCGTGCGTGTCTTGTCTTCCTTTACAACACACTCACTTGTCATTTTTCTTGAGGACAACAATAGTCCTTGTCAAACGCCAGCAAGTCTACCATGCCTCAGTGCTGCTTACTTCACTAGCAATAGTGGCAACCATTTTACACAGATGGTGTTTATGTGTTTGTTTAAAATACTAAATATTTTTATAATTTGATAAATAAAACATTAGCAAACAGCTTATGGATACATCTGCAAGAAGACTGAATGAGATAATTAAAGATGATCAATCAATGATGGATGTACAAAGTGAGATTTTAAGAACATGTGATGATGTATCAAATACATATTTAGAGGCAATGGCAGGAACCCTTGGGACAGAATGCTAGCTTTCCTCTTAGTATTCAAAGGTCTTAATAGCCCCCCTAAACACCAAAGGAGGAAGCACATCTTAGTTACGGCCAAGAAAAGGAACATTTACAAAGCAATTTCTCCTGATTGATGACTTGAAGCAGTGACGTGTGTTTGATTGTTAAAAAAAAGAAATCCAACCAATTTGTCAGTACAGCGATGGAAGGAACAAAGTTTCTCATTTGATTTCATTGACTTAACACATCCTGGGAATAGCAAGAACCCTTCTATTCCCCAAACCTGGAGAAGGCAGATGCATGCAGAATCGCTGCTCAGTAGAAGCACTGTCATTTGTTAAAAGAAACGTCTGCTCACATTTCCTTGGGCTCTTTAGAAGTGGGAATAAAGCAAGCATAACACCATTTGTTTCTGTAGTACAGCTACAATGCCATAAACAACAAAGGTAGAAGTAAATATTTTTCTGCTTTTCAACAGGAACACGTTCCTGTTTAGCTCCCTGTTTACAAATGTACTGTTCCTGGGTTGCGTTTCTTAGGGACATCTTTGCCTTTTTCTTTTAATCAGAATAAAGAAAGGAAGGGGCCAATAACAATTCCAGCAAACCTAAGCTCTGGGGCAGCGACCCTGCTGGAGAAGCAGCTGATTGCTTGACTTATGTATACTAAGTGGTCATGAATATTCATCTCATTCTGTTTTTTTCCAGTGTTTGAATAAGTGCTTCACTTTACTAAAGCTATTTCTGATATCTTTTGTGATTCCAGAGTAATCTATAAAAGAAGCAAAGTTTAGGTTGGCTGTGACAGAGAGATAGGTAAGTTTGAGGGACGGTTTTTCAAAGGGTTAGCATTTCTCAACCCTAGAAGCAGCTTGAAATCTTCAGGGGAGATTTTAAAACATACATCATGTGAATTAAATCAGAATCTTTGGAGGTGACGTTATGACATCGTAATTTTTTGCAACACCCTAGATGTGTTTAATGTGCAACCAGGATGAGAGCCACTCACTGTTCTGCATCTTCAAGCTCCTAAGTAGGATTTTTACAATCTGTAAGAGGTGGATTTCACTGAGAACAGGGCCTGAAGAAGCAGTTCACTAAAGAAGACATACAAACAACCTATAAATATTTTAAAAATATATTAAACCTCAATAGTAATCAAAGAAATGCAAAGTAAAAAAGCAATGGAATACCGTTTTTGCCTACCAGGTTGGTAAAGTTTTGAAACTGACAATACTGTACAGGATGTAATGACTTGTGGTGGCTCATTACATACCTTTGCTGTTGTGAGCAACAATATGGCAAAGGTGGGCCTGACCCTCACTCTGCTCATAGGGTGCTCCCTGAGTGGTAGTTACATCACAGGCACGGGCCCCCCAGCCCTAGTGCTTGGTGATCTAGCCTAACCTGGCCAATCGGAATGGCTTTTATCAACAGCTGTGGGACTGAATCCTCTTTCTCCTCTAGATATAAAAAAAGAAGCACTTGGCTGCCAGCCATCTTGTAACGGCAAGGAAATCAGACTCAGGCGAGAAATGCAACTACGTAGAGAGGAAGCAGTGAAGCCGTGTCCTTCCGGTTACATGAGCCCATAAATCTCCCTTCTGTTTCAGTCTGAATTAGCTGTTATTATTATTTATAAATGAAAGCATAGCGACTACTTCATCTAATAAAGCTGCAATAGGTACTAACAAATTCAGCAGTTGGAGTTGCAAATCGGAAGCAATCTTTCCAGAGGGCAAATCAGCACTATATATATCAGAAATTTTAAAAATAATCAGAACTTTCATTCTGTATTCCCACTTCTAGGAGTTTAGCCTGGGGAGATAATCACAGATGGTCAAAGATTTATGTTAGAGAATATTCATAACAGAGTTATTTTTAATAGCTGGAAATTAGAAATAGGCGAAATGGTCAACTTAATAATCTTACGTAAGTAAGACTGAGCACATTCATATGGAGCAATCATTAAAATCATATTTTTAACAATATTTACTAATGATTGTGAATGATGTTCAGTGAAAAAAAAATGCGTATACCTGAAAGAAAATATAATCCAATATAAATAATTATTCTGCCTAGTGGGATTACAGGCAACTTTTATTTCTCTCTGTGGACCTTTTTCCTATGTTTTCCAAATTCTCTGTAATGAGCATGTATTAGTTTTATAACCAAGGCAATAAATAATTCTTAGCACACATGATAACTAAGTCTTCTCTCAACCCTGTATCCTTTTTTTATCTTTCCCAGAGGAGATTCCTTCCCCAAGAAGCACGCTTTAATCATTCCATCCCTGTGAAGCTGTGAGAGGCAACAGTCAAATTACCCAGACTCCCCCCTTCCAGAGGTTTCTAGCCTTCTCCATCTGAGCCATCTGAGCACTATTCTCAGCAGCCCCAGGAGCCAACCGGCATTCTCCCAGGCCGTCACGGGGCCTGCACTCACAGCTCAAAGTCTTTTCTGTGGCCTTCTACTCAGGCCTGAGATGGGAGGAGGAGAGATGAAGTGGGGGTCTGGGGAGCTCTCCTGCTCTGCCGCACCTCTAAATCACAGAATTTTTTAAAGACTTAAAAATGATCTATTATAATCGGTCGACAGCACCAAGGACAGCTTGACCTCCTATTTTCACCAAGCATTATATTAAAGAATTACTTGAAGTCTCTGCTTTGTCAAAGGCCCAGTGCCCCTCTATCACTACCCTAAAGGACTGAATTCCCCTTCTCTGGATCTCTTTGCTCTTAAGAATAAGACAGAAATTTTTTTTTTCTGCTTTATCTCCCCAAACCCCCCCTGTACATAGTTGTATATCTTAGTTGCAGGTTCTTCTAGTTGTGGGATGTGGGACGCCGCCTCAACGTGGCCTGATGAGCAGTGCCATGTCCGCGCCCAGGATCCGAACCCTGGGCCGCCGCAGCAAGCGTGCGAACTTAACCACTCGGCCACGGAACCGGCCCCCAGAAATTTTTTTTTAAGCAATAAATTGAAAGGGGCTTCTCTGGGTGCACAGCAGCTGATGTCTTCAGCCTGTCTCCCCACAGAGGCAGACAGTTGTCATCCAGGCAGCTGTGCTGTATTCAAGTCCAAAGTGGAGAGGAAAAAAGAAGAGTGTAAGGCTCAGGTTTAGCAAATGAAGAAAACATCCCTCATCCTTTGAGCTGCAAAGGCGGGCCTGACCTGTATAGCGGTGGGCCCAACAGTGCCTTCTATTTGGGGCCGGGCAAAGGACTGCCCCCGAAACCTAAAGGATTTCCTGGTTCCTAAATGCTCTGACAAATCAGTGAAAAAGTCGCTATTGAATGAAGCTGGGAAGGGAGAGGAAGGTGAAAAGCTCCATGACAGAGATTGCTCACAGGGATCAAACGTTGTGGTTAATGCAGAAAGGCGATTAACACGCTGAAATAGCAATTCAGATAATCTGCATCCACTATGGTTCACACCCCAGATCAGTGTTTCTCAAACTTTCGTGTGCTTAGAAACCACCTAGGAAGCTTTTTTAAATGCCAGTTCTTAATCAGTGGGTCCAGGGTGAGATTCTGCATTGCTAACAAGCTCCCAAGTGATGCTACTGGTCCAAGTGCAGCACTTTGAAGAGCAGAGTCCTAGATCTGTGTCGTGGGTGAGGCTTGTATCTCAGCTGTGGGGATGCAGTTTCCCCATGGAACCCAGGAAGATGAGGCTTTACAGGGAGCTGGAACTTCTAGGTTGCTTTGTGAGCATGGCGAGAGGGGACAGGGACAGTGAAAGCAGCACAGGAAACACTACAGCACAGCACATTTTGTAAGGGGTTAAAGCACTATTTTTGGAGTTGGAATCCCTTTGTCTTTCAATAGAATCCTACCTTAGGCAGGTTACTGAACATCTCTTAGTTTCCTTATTTGTAAGATAGGATAATGACTCAGAGTTTTCTGAGATAATGTGTGAAATACTTGATATGGTAAATACAGAACCAGTGGTGAAAATGTAGGGGTTATTAATAAGATGATTATCTTCAAGATTATGGCCATGCTTGGTGGCATGAGAATATATAAGTTAATATAACTGCATAAAAAAGAGGCTTCTGCGGTTAAAAGGTGATACAACTAGACTCATGTCCCCATGTTTTCCTTGGCCCATGATGCCAGCAGGCACTTTTAGATCCAAAGTGCCTCTTTGTCTTGGGACCCTTTGTTGTCTTGCAAGTTGTAACCAACCATACCTTCTATTGGAAGAGTGTGATTTCCCATCTCCAATCTGTGCATAAGAAAGTGGGAAATACCTGCCCTGAAGAGAGGAGCCAGTAGTATTTCTGAAGGTCCCCACAAGGTGTTGGTCTTACTCTAAGAAGGTGACTGTCCTTGTAATGAGAGTTGAGTGAAGTGCATGGGGTAGGGGGAGGATTGAGGGGTTATCTTTTACTGAAATTCTACTGCATTTGCATACAGTACATACTTGCATACCTTACCTCATTTAATCCTTAGGGCAACTCTATGGGGTAAGTAGAAATGAGACAATTAAAGATGCAGGTGCATGGGGCCAGCCCAGTGGCATAGTGGTTGGGTCCACACGCTCGGCTTTGGTAGCCTGGGTTTCACAGATTCTGATCCCAGACACAGACTTACACACAGCTCATCAAGCCATGCTGTGGTGGTATCCCACATACAAAACAGAGGAAGACTGGCACAGATGTTAGCTCAGCAACAATCTTCAGGAAAAAAAAAAAATGCAGGAGCAGAGATACCAAGCAAGTTTCTCTAAGTTCTCACAACTGAAAGTAACCGAGCAGGGAATCAAATCCAAATCTTTCTGATGTACGTGAAGACCCTTTGGACCTCAAATGCCTCCTGCCTAGCACCTGGCATTCTCAACGTTTGAGTCACTGGTTAAAGACCTTTTGAAAACAAGTACTCTTTGTTCACTGTGAAGGGTTCCAGCTTGCTAGATGGTATCATTCGGATCATAGCTGAATAAATGAGAGGAGATAATCACTAGGAAGGTACAAATAGCAATGGAGTTACTGGAAATGAGTCCAGAGAAAGGACCACTGCTGACAGAGAAAAGATGGGGATTAGAGGAGGAAGCTTTGGGGCATTCTGAGGGCAGTAGATGCCCCCAAATGGGGTGATGACATCCAGAAGGAAACAAGAAAGGAAGCCAAGAATACTTGCAGACCCCTCAATTTTTCCTAGGATTCTTCCTAACCACATCATGCCAATACCTTGGAGACCAGCCCTCAGAGCTTCTCTGTTCCCAGGAGTTCTGGGACTCAGAATTTCAGGGATCCTGAAGGCCAGGCTATACCATCAGCTCCAAAGGGAATTAAGCAGGCCTCAAACTCCAAGAAATTTAATCAACACACAAAAGACTCCAGAATTTGGCTCCTTGCCTTTGGTCTAGGGTAGCTGTATTGAGCCCATGTGGAATTGGCAAGAGAAAGCTGGTCTCCAGGGGGAGAAAAATGAAGCAAATATGCAGAGAGAAGCAAAAATAAGAGACCATGTGAGTCTAAGGACTGATGTGGAGACAAGTTGACAAGCTGCCCGGGCTCCCATCTGCTCTCCAGTCTCTGGTTCCCACCTCCTGTGAGGCTGGTTACACTCTCTGCTCTGAAAGGCATTCTGTTTCCTTAGCATAGAACCTCATTAATATGAAAGTAACTTTAAGTGGGTTTCTGTTACTTGTGACCAAGTAATACCTGACCAACATAACCTCAATCTCATTTGCCCAAATTTAGCCCATGACGGTTATTTCTGCTTCTCTATTCTGCTTTTCACACATAGAGAGCAGCTCCTCAGCCAAAACCACACAGTTGACTCTAGTCAGCTACTGCTCACTAGTATATAAACCCCAGCAAAGGGGTTTCTCATTAGAATGTTCCATTGTTCTGAAGGGCAGTCACACTTAGCTGGTCAATTTTAATCAAATCCTTTGCCCACAAAGTCAGAAAGGTGGGGGCTTAGCTTTGTCCCACAAAAATGGCTCTCAGCTGATAGAAGAGGTTTTATTTAAATTAACAATGCATGTTTAGTGCAAATCTATTTCAATTACAAGAAGCCAAGGGAACTCTGTCAAATCCTTCTGCAGTAACTTCAACCCATTAAATCAAAACAATTTACCTTTCATCCACTGCAATCATGAACGCAATAATGAGGTAGGAAACAATAAAGACGATGAATAATTTAATTTAAAAGAAAAAGTGAGCCACAATTCTAATTAAATCTTCTTACATTCCTAGTATAATAATTTACCTTCGATCTTCTATATTATAGATTTTAAAGGAAATTTCTGTGTAAAGTGAGCGAACAAATTAGAATTCCATGGAAGATCTCAATATGCTGAGAATATTTCTACCAATGACTTCCATCTTATTAGTTCCAAGGAACATCTGTTGCTTAGCTGGCACATTGGAAATTCCAAGTTTTTCAGGAGCCAGGAGCACAAAATCAAGTACAGTGGTCCTCTGTTCCAGGCTCAACACACTGATAGTTGCATAAGTGTATTTTCATTAAGAATGGCCCACATTTTTCATTTTCAGTGTAGTCTTAATGACCAACTCACAGCATCCCCAAAATACTATCACATTTCCCAAAGCCTATACTCTAATGTCTACTATTAGATCTGACACTGGGTAATAGCTGGGAATTTGGCTTTAGTCTGAGGCACCCCAAGATTCTTTGTTTACTCCAAGGGCTGTAGAACACCTGAGAGTCAGGGATTCTTTGAAGTGGCCCAAGAGATAGAACCGGATCTTGTGATTCTAGGTTACCCAGTACTAAAGACTCTCAAAAAGGGCTGGCCTGGTGGTGCAGCAGTTAAGTGTGCACGTTCCACTTCTCGGTGGCCCGGGGTTCACCGGTTTGGATCCCGGGCGCGGACATGGCACTGCTTGGCAAAAGCCATGCTGTGGTAGGCATCCCACGTATAAAGTAGAGGAAGATGGACATGGGTGTTAGCTCAGGGCCAGCCTTCCTCAGCAAAAAGAGAAGGATTGGCAGTAGTTAACTCAGGGCTAATCTTCCTCAAAAAAAAAAAAAAGACTCTCAAAAAGCCCAAGCAAAGTGACTAAAAACTCCTAGATAACCCTGGTGTGTTCAAACTACCTTATATTGCATTCAGAAATGTAAGACTACTTATAAGAATGATGATAACTAAGGTTTGTATTGACATTCAAGAGTTTTTAAAGCATTTTCATGTGTATTATCTCATTTGTTCTCAAGAACTACGGGAAGTAGTGCTCATCATTGTTTTCATTTTAAAGACGAAGAAACCAGGACTCACACAGTCCTACTCAAGTGACTTGCCTCTAGTCCCAGAGGTAGTAAGTGGCAGAGTTAGGACCAAAATTTAGGTATTCTGGGTCCTAGATGTATCGTTTCCACCACTATCCATTTGATATCCATTTATTTCAATTCGTTGTTCCTCAAGTTATTAAAATTCAAATTTTCCAAAGATACAGCAAGTTCATTGGTCACCAAATTCTAGGCATTGGGTTAAAATTCATCACCAGCTTCTAAAAGAACTGCCCATGTAGTTCTGTGGCATCATGGGAATTAGTTTGGTTTCTTAGGTTAGAGGAACCCAACTCCGAGTAGCTAACTATAGGGCCTTCTCATGTCCTCTTCCCCTCCCCCACTCACCCAGTCATGAGAGGACAGCATAGCAACCCTTCTTTGAGCTACTAGGTCAAGAAACATGCAAGATCCTCTAATGTTCTATGAGAATTTTCTCCTCACCTTTTCTTTTTAGTCCCTCAAAAATGTAGTTTCCCAGATGAGAGTCCCTTACCCCTACCTTGTAAACAGAATATCAGGCTCCAATTCCCTGCTGGGTATGCATGAAATGCATGGAAAAAACATGACCCCTACATTCAGTAAGGTCTGTCCTATATAGCTTTTATTTTTTGAGGAAGATTCGCCCTGAGCTAACATCTGTGCCAATCTTCCTCTATTTTGTATGTGGGATGCCTCCACAGCATGGCTGATAAGTGGAGCAGGTCCACGCCCATGATCTGAACCCACGAACCCAGGCCGCCACAGCAGAGCGGGCAGAAATTTAACCACTTGGCCAGGGGGCCAGCCGCTAGCTCTGACTTTTTGAGCAACTTAATGCACCTTGCTTAACCTCAGTTTCTTTATCTGTAAAAGGGGAATAACCATCCCTACTCCACATAGCTGTGGTGAGATTTAAGAAGAGATCATACATGAAGGTGCCTGGCCCAGATGTTTTCAGTCTCCTTTTTCCCTCTCCTCTCTACAAATGACGTAATCCTTGGAGAAGCACAGAATTCATCATATTCCTCTTATATGCCTCTATGATGCTTGGCACACAGAATATGGTCTCTAAGTACGTACTAAATGAAACTGAGAGCTGTTGGGCATTAATTCCTTATTTCAGCTGCAGATTGAACGGGAAAGCAATAAACAGTGTTGACTTCAGCATTGACCAGCTAACTTAATGGCTTTTTCTTGTAATGTTTGTTCTTCATGGAAAATTGCCATATAAACGGATACATATGCCACTTTTCTTAGGAATTGGCAGGATATTTTCCCAAGTTGAAAGGAGCTGAGGTATAGTACAATGGGCACTTACTGGGTATCAAGAAGTGGATTCTAGTCCTGGCCCTGTATAACTGGCTGTGTGATCTCAGTTATGTCATTTTAACCTTTGAAGTTCAACTTACCAGTTGATCAAACGTGCACATTAAATTAAATCCTCTTCAAAGTTGTTTTCAACCCTATATTTTGTGATTCTCCCAGGCATAATCCTTAAATTAAATGTGAAGTCTTAGGTGATCAAAATTTCATAGTTTGGCCACCAAATTGTTGTATTAATGTTATCATTAAGCTGGCGATGTTCTAAGAGCGAAATCAACCAGGAATATCACTGTCGAATCTGGACTTTGGTTGCCAATGTTTAGGCTTATGATTGCACAGTTTAGCTTATTTCAAGTCAAACTATTCTGATTGTTATCTTGGTTAAATTAAGAAAAATAATCTTCTGAAAAAACCCAATCTCTTACAGCACTTAATCTCTTACAGAGAAGCACAATGATATAGGTACCCACATTTTAGTCTGCTCCTGCTCTGGGCATATAGTTTTAATTCTTCCAATAAAGGTCATGGGGTTATACAGATTATAGGGATATAATATTTTTATCTCCTTACAAATAAAAAAACCAATAACACCAATACTGTACTCTTTAACTTGAGCTCCATTCTCTGATCTCTTTAAGGAAAACTCATTAACAGAGTCGTCTATACTGGCTGTATCCAATTGCTCTGCCCTCATCCTCTCCTAAACTCAACCTAGTCAGACCTTCTTCCCCTTCACTCCACTGAAACTGTTCCTATCAGGTCACCAGTGATTGCCATGTTGCAAAGTGCAATGACTGATTCTCAGCATTCATTCATCTTCATCTGTTGCAGTATTGGGTACAGTTGATCACTTCTTCTGGAACTTCTTTTGCTTGGCTTCCAGCACACCACACATTCCTGGTTTTCCTTCTACCTCGCTAGCTACTTTTTCTTAGACTCCCTTGCTGATTCCTTCTCCCATTCACAGCCTCTAAACCTGGGGGCACCCCAGGACTCTCTTCTCTAATTAAACCTGTTCCATCGGTGATTTCATCCAGTCTCATGACTTTAGCTACCATCTCCATGCTGACGACTCAAAAATTTATGTTTACAGCATGGATTTCTCCCCTAAACTCTAGTCTCATATATCCAATTATGACTTAACATTTACACTTGAATGTCCAATAAATATGTCAAATATAACATGTCCAAAACTGGACCTTTCCTCAGAACTTGCTTCTCCCATAGTCTTCTCCATCTCAATAAATGGCAAACAGATAAGGTCAAAACCATGGTGATACCTTTTACTTTTCTCTTTCTCTCCTACCATATATGTCATCCATCAACAGATCCTGTTGACTTTATCTTCAACCAATATTCTGATTCTGATCTTTTCACATTACTTTCTCCACTGCTATCATCCTGGACCAAGTCAAGTAATTTCTTACCCAGATTACTGAAAAACATACTCCTAACTGTTCTCTCTAATTCTACCCTTGCTCCTCCCAAGAAAACACTCAATACAGCAGCCTGAGTTATCCCACCGAAACAAAAGACAGATCATGCTTTAAGGATCCCACAGTTGCCCATGTCACTTAGAGTTAAAGCCAACATACTCACAAAAATGTAAAAGCTATACACAATCTGTCCCCTAATTACCTCACTAACCTCATATTCCTCCCCTCATTTACTCCACTCTAGCCACATTGGCCTCCATGATGTTCCAGAACTAGGCCAAGCATATTCCCACCTCAGGGCATTTGCACATGCTGTTTACTCAGCCTGGAGTTCCTTCTCACACATATTTACATTGCTTGAAACTTCAACCTCTTTCACATTTTGACTTGATTGCCCCCTTCCGAGTGAGACCTTTTCTAGCCAGCCTATTTAAAATTGCAGCTTGCTTACCCTCCACCCAATACTCCCTACCTCCCTTCTCTGCTTTATTTTCCTCCATAGTGCTTTCTCTTTCTAATGTACTAGATAATTTACTTATTTATTTTCCTATTGTCAGGTTCCTCCCACTAGAATGTAAGCTTCAGGAAGGCAATGATTTGTGTGTGCTTTGTTCACTGCTATAGCCTCAGCTACTATAATGGTACCTGGCACAGAGTAGGTGCTCAATAAATGTGTTGAATGATATATTAGTTATTTAGGGATTTGGCCTACTAGTGTACCATGAGACATATCCTACACACCATTTTTCTAGAAGTCAAAATGCAGAGCAAGTCTGCTCTGAAAGAGCAGGCCACAGTGATCTCAACACAATTCTAGGTCATTTCACAGTAACTTCTCCAAATAACAGGCAATTTGTTTCTTTAAATTAGATCGTGTCATTACCTCCTACTCCAATCACTGGAGGTCAAAATCCCCAGTTCTGTTTCAGCTCCAGGCACTTTAAACTAGTGGTCTGGTCATGCCTTGAAACATATTTGCTGCCAACAGCAGAAAAAGGCAGACGTAAGTAGGTTTGTTCCACTTACTCATCTTTTAAAACTTGGCTCAAACTCCACCTCTTCTCTGGTTTTTCTTGAACCCACCTCTCCCCTCATAAATAACTTAGAAACATTTCCTTCATTTTTGCCATCCTAATAATACTCCTATTGTAGCGCTTGAAATAGGTCATTGAATGTATTAGCTTTTAAGTCTGTCTCTTCTGTTGGAACGTAAGTCCCTGAGTTCAGACCTTCTTTATCTTCATAACCCTAGTAACTAGATAGGGCCTAGCATATAGTAGACTCTCAGAAAATATTGGTACAATGAATGAATACAAGTGAATAGGTGAACGATCAGTGACCAAATGAGTGTTGCTGTCCAGGGTCACAGCCATGGAGAGAACACCAATGAGGATAATTGGAGAGATTATAGTAGGTATTACTATCATTATCACCACCAACAGCATCAAATACGTATGTCCCTGTTTGAGGCAGGTACTGTGCTAGGCTATGGTCCCTCTGAATAAGGACATTAATGGTCAAATTGAAGAGACAAGCATAAGCATAAAAATGTAAATTAACAATAAAAGGGAGTATAGCATAAAAATGCCTAAGGAGTTGGATAGGCAAAAGAACAGTAGAGGTCCAGACTAGGGTGATCAAGGAGGCCTTTATGGAAGACAGGAGCATTGAGGGGTGTCTGGAAAGACAGAATGACAGAGCTGCCTGTCCAGAAGAGGGAGTGTATCTCAGGCAGCTTTGACCAAAACAGTTCCTGAGAGACACAGACGATATATTTCCTCTCTTTGGTGAGGCATATTAAAAATGAAGTCACTGGAAAATGGGAATGTTTCTGGTAGACTCAAGTTCTTCATTTTCAAAGGACGTGAATTCTTGATTTAGACTAAATAAATGAGATATGATGGGAAACGTGGAATCAGAAGAACTAGAGTTCCAGTTTAAGCTCTTTCAAATTTGAGATTTTGATCTTGAGAACATTCCTCTGTTTCTTTGAGAACAATTTCTCTGTGAAATGGAGAGGTAAGCATGCCTTTGCTGACCATAGAAATGCTTCTGATCAGTAAAGCAGATCATGAGGAAGGGAATGCTCTAAAAATGATAAGTGCCATATATCTGCAGAGGGTGTTTCTGAAGATTAGGTAAGATTACACGGTCAAGATATTTGTTAGCAATGATGAGCTGCCTGCCTTCCTACAAACTCCATCCACTTGTTAGTGTCATATGACTCATGATGTAGCCAAAATGGGTACTTCTACAATGCTGCTGGGATAATAGAACTGTAGCTAAGATTCACAGGTGCTCATTGCATGCTAGGTGTATTTCTAAGCACTTTAAATGGTCACTGCATTTAATCCTCACCAACTTGCTATTATTATCCCTCAAGTGGTGAAAGCCTGGCATACTGTCCCCCAACTCATCCTCTTACCCACCATGCTTAATTGCTCTGAAAAGACCCTAAACAAGTAAATTAAATTCATGACTCCTAACAAAAGCAATAGTGTCTTTACGTTGATATCAACAAAACTGGCAAAGAAAAAGTAACTCTTCTGCTGGTTTAAAATCACTCAACAAATACAATAACAAAAACAAAAAGTTCTTTTTGAACAGCAGATAGAGCTTTCGTAGTTAAAATAAATCTAAAATCAAACCTAAAGAGGTTGCATGTCACAGAGCCCCCTACTTTGCCATTTAAAATATGTGTGAGAAAGTATGATTAGATTTTCATGTTCTGCCTGTACAGGAAATAGGGACAGAGGACGTGTCAGGATGGAATAATTCCAGAAATTTTACTTTAGTGAAATAAATTACCTGACATTATCAGTAGGGAATGCATAGTTCGTTCACGAGTAAAGATTGTTAACAACTCAAAAGAAGTTGCTACAGCTTGTTCTTTGGTTTCAAGTGTGCTAGTGGGCTTGCAGTTTAAATTGTTCAAAGATTCCTTAAAATCGTGAAGAAATGATATGTCATGGATGTCTTCCACCTGGCCACAAAATGGGAAAAGAATCTTTAAAGATGATAAAGATTAATCTCTTTCCTTAGGGCAAGGCATTCTTGATAGTCAATTATGTTCATGTCTTCCTAACAGAGCATGAGCCCCTCCTTGAAAGAAGGTGGGATTCAGCTCATTTGTGTTTGTAATCTCAGTATCCAGCACCTTGCCTGACACTTAGCCAAGGTTCAATGGAAGTTTGTGAGAGTTTGGTAAGTATAAGAAAGAAAGAGAGAAAAAGAGAGAGAGGGAGAGAAATTTAGTTTTGACAGTGAAGACAGCCTCTATCTCCTAGCCTGATAATGTCTCATCAAAATTGAAGGTCAGACAGCTCACTCCCATTTGGTCTCTAAATTTAGGGGGAGCCCTTTTAAACGTAACTTCGTCATTTCCTAATTGACCGTAGGAGCTGGAGTTTTCCTGTAACTCATAGGCTCCAAGCAAATCAATTAAAACTATCACATAATAAAATTTGAGGCTGCAGAGCTGTGTTCAAAACATTTCTGGAGTTTACTAGATGAGAAAAGAGTTTTTGTCTTTGTTTTTAAATGCAACAAACCTTTGTATCAGTCAGGGTTCCACCGGGGGGGGGAGGGGGTGTATATTATATATATTAAGAGATTTATTGCACACAATATATATATGAAGATAAGAGCTTTATTGCATGGAATTGCCTTCTGCAGTTGTAGGAGCTGGCAAGGCAAATTCAAAATCTGTAGGGCAGGCCATCAGGAAGGGCAGTCTGGAACTCTGGGGCATGAGCTGAGACTGCAGTCAATGGGTAGAATTTCTCCTTCTTCAGGGAACCCTCAGGACTGCTCTTAAGCCCTTCCAGCTGCTTGAATCAGGCCCACCCAGATTATTTAAAATAATCTCTTTGTTTAGAGTCAACTGGTTACAAATGTTAATCTTTCTACAAAATGCCTGCGCAGCAACACCTAGAGATTAGAGTTTCATTGAATAAGTGCGGATTGTAGCCTTTCCAGCTGCCGTTTAAAACTGCCCATTAAATTCCCTTTTCCAAAGTCAGACGATCCTCCCTGGAGTTTTGAACCTTTCCCATGAGCTAAACTCTAGCAAAACACACCCTTACACTGGGGGATCCCTTTGACTTGGCTGTCCTCATCTTCCCAGATGGCTCCTGCTCAGTAAATAGGCAATCTCACTGGCATTTCCTTTCAGGCTGGGTTATTTCTACGGATAATTTAAGTGCCACGGTTATATCTCAGAGTGTTCTAGTACTTCCACTGAGGTTTAATTGGCAAATACCTCCAGAGGCCAATTTCAGAGGTTGTATTTTTTAATCAAACTTATTATTTTAGGTTAAGTGTAGATTTGCATGCAATTGTAAGAAATAATGCAGAGAATCTCATGTACCCTTTACCTAGTCTCTCCCAGTGGTAGCATCTTGCAAAACTATAGTGCAATATCACAACCAAGATATTGATGTTGATGCAGTCAAGATACAGAATATTTCCATCACCACAACAATCCTACTTGTTGCCCTTTCATAGTGATACCCACTTCCCTCCCACACCTTCCTTCCCCATTTTTAATCTTTGCCAATCACTAATCTATTCTGATTTCTATAATTTCATCATTGCAATAATGTTATATAAATGGAATTATACAGTACGAAAGCTTTGGGGATTGGCTTTTTTTTTCACTAGGCATAATTCTCTGGCATTTCATCCACGGGGATGATTATATCAATACTTTATCCCATTTTATTGCTACTAGTATTCTATGGTACGAATGTATCACAGTGAATGGATTAACCATTCTCCCACCAAAAAACATGTGTTGTTTCCAGTTTTGGCTGTTAGAACAAAGCTGTTATGAGCACTCATGTATAGTTTTTTTGTGAATATAAGTTTTCATTTCTCTGGGATAAATGACCAAGAGTGCAATTGCTGAGTCATATGGTAGTTGCATATGTAGAGAGGTTTTTTTGAAATATAATTCATATATCAAAAAATTCATCCTTATAAAGTGTACAATTCAATTTTTCTTAGTATATTCATGAGGTGGTACAACGATTACCACTACAGAATTTACTGCTAAATTCCGGAACATTTTTGTCCTCTGTATAAGAAACCCCAAACCCATTAGCACTCACTCTCCACTTTTCCCTCCCCACACCCCCTGACAACCATTGTTCGATTTTCTGTCTCTATGGTTTTTCCTATTCTGGATATTTCACACAGTTTGTGATCTTTGTACCTAACTTTTTTCATTTAGCTTTATGTTTTCAAACAATCCATGTTATAGCATGTTATCTGCACTTCATTCCTTTTCATAGCTGAATAATATTTCATTTTATGGATATACTACATTTTGTTTATCCATCATCAGTTGATGAACATCTGGGTCATTCCTACCTTTTGGCTATTAGGAACAATGCTGCTATTAACCTTCACGTACGAGTTTTTGTGTGAACACGTTTTGATTTTTTCGGATAGAATCCTGGGAGTGTGATTAGCTTTTTGAGAAACTATTCTCCAAAAGTGAAGTAGCATTTCATCTTTGATCCCTCCTACCCTTTCCATGAGTCATTTTTCTAGAAGTTTTAAGTTTTATATTTTATGTTTAAGTCCATGACTCATTTTGAGTTAATTTCTTGTATAAAGTGTGAGACTTAGTTCAAGGTTCATTTCTTTGCCTATGGATGTTCAATTTCTCCAGCACCATTTCTTTAAGAGGCTATCTTTCCTCCATTAAAGTGTTTTTGTGCCTTTGTTGAAATCAGTTGGGCATATTTATATGGGTTTATTTCTCAGTTCTTGATTCTGTTCCATTGATCTATGTGTCATCCCTCTGCCAATGCTACACAGTCTTGGTTATTGTAACTATGCAAGTCTTGAAATTACATAATGTCTTGAAATTCCTCACATTTTATTTTTCTTTTTAAAAATTGTTTTAACTGTTCTACTTCCTTTGCCTCTCCATATAAATTTTAGAATAATCTTCTACATCTACAAAAAAATCTTGCTAGGATTTTGATGTGGATTATATCAAATTTGTAAATAAATTTGGGGATAATTGATATACTATGTTGGGTCTTTAAATCTGTGAACACAGTATGTCTCTTTCATTTGCTTAAATTTTATTTAATTTCTTTTATCATCATTTTGTTTTTTCAACATATACATCCTATGCCTGTTTTGTTAGATTTACACTTCAGAATTTTGGCCTTTTTTTCTCTCCTTTTTTTTAAATTGTAAGTGACATTGCATTTTAATTTTGGTATCCACATGTTCATTGCTAGTACATAGAAATACAACTATCGTTTGTATATTTACCTTGCATTTTGTGACCTTGCTGATTTCACTTATTAGTTCTAGGGGTTGTTTCATAGGTTCTTTGGGATTTTCTACATAGACAATCAAGTTATCTGAAAACAGAGGCAGTGTTTTTTCTTCCTTATTTGTATGCCTTTTATTTCCTTTTAATGCTGTATTTTACTGACTAGAACTTCCAGCACTATGTTGAATAAAAGTGGTGAGAACAGACATCCTTGTCTTGTTTCTGATCTTAGGGAAAAAGCATTAAGTCTTTCACCATTAACTATAATGTTAACTATATGTTTTTGGCAGATGCTCTTCATTAAGTTGAGGAAGTTCTCTATTCATAATTTTCTGAAAGTTTTTTTTATCATGAATTGATGTTTAATTTTGTCAAATGCTTTTTCTGTATCAACTGATATGATTTTTCTTCTTTAGCCTCTTAATGTGGGGGATTACATTAATTGATTTTTGAATACTGAACCAACCTTACATCTCTGGAATAAATTCCACTGACTATAGTATGTAATTCTTTTTCTATATTGCTGAATTCTATTTCTTAATATTTTACATTTGTTAAGGAGTTTTACATTTGTATTCATGAGGGCTATTGGTCTGTAGTTTTCTTTTCTTTCCTGTTTTTTGTACTGTCTTTTAGTATTGGGAGCTCACAGTCTAACACAAATCAGAAATGTGAAACATAACTTGAAGTACAATATGGTAAGTATTTTATTAGTACAGAGGCCAATACAAATGTCTATGGAAATTTAGAGGAAGGAATCATTGAGGGGATGTATGAATAGCATCACTGAAGATGGAAGGTATTTGCCAAGGGCAGAAGGGAGAGAAGAGCATTAAGATAGAGAACAGCAAGCACAAAGACCCACAGGCATGGATGAGCACTGTATTTAGAAATCCGTGAATAATTTGGTGTGTTCAGACATGACAGGAGACCTTTGGTTAGATTCCCCTCCATGTGCCCAAAATGGCTGATCCCCTGAGTCGCATCACATTTTAACAATTTTTTTCCTTTTCATGGAAAAAGAATGAAATGTACAGCCTGTTACTAGTAAGCATATTGCACCAAGATCTGTATATCCATTTCCCAAAAAAACTAAACACTAAAAATCACATGTACCCAACAAATTGATGTTGTAAACTTGCATTGTTCCTATGATAGTTTCTGTTTCCAAAATTATCCCAGCTTGTTGCTTCCTTTTACTGTGAAAGAATAGGAGTGATGTGCCCACTGAGACACTTCCTATGAAGAATCAAGTTATGATTGGACCTTCCAATAGTCAATCGTGTTTTTCTCAGAAGATGCTAAATAAGGGGTCATAACAGTTCCCCTCACTGAAGCACACATCTGGTTTGGGGCAAAACCTCTTGTGGATTGGAGAGAAGGATGGTCCAGTAAGCTCCCACATTTGACAAATTAAAGATAAAGGAATAAGTCTCACAAGCAAAAAGCTGAAACCTAACGTTATCCGAGTAGGTACTGTGCAAAATTGTTTGAGATAGTGACTAAACGTAAAATGAAACATTTGACTGATTTCTAAGTACCTCTGGGCTCCTGAAATCTCTTTCTTGTGGTTTGTTTAGGTCTGCTCCAGAGAAGGTGATCAACCTTGATTTTTGGCAAATGCCTGAAACTCCGTGGCACTGGGTATGTGAGAAGGATGGTGTGAATTGGGGCCATCATTTAAGTGAGGATCAGATTATTAAGGATCTTGTATGCTATTTGAAAATTTAGAGCTTTATCTTTTAATCAGGAAAAACTAGAGGATTGTATTTTATTAGGCAAATAGGGCAGTGTGTGGATGGATTGTAGTAGAAAAGGCCAAAGGTGAGAAGACTAATTAGATTATTAAAATAATTCAGGCAAGAGAGAAGAGTGTCACTTTGTGGTCCATAGAGCAGATTTAATTTAAGAGGAGGCTCTCTTCTACTACCTCCTGTCCAGATGGCCATAAGCTACACCCTGGCCTTTGTCCTCCACACCATGAGGTTTGACTTTCTCTTCACGAGTGTGCTGAAAGCAAAGGTGGCAATCCCAATCCTCATCACTTAAACAAGAGGATGTTTCTGACTTTGAACTGAAAGGACAAGCAGTTAGACAGCAACACCAACTGAGGATGGGATATGAGCATCACTTTGGTGGATTCTCAAGGTTCCTCTGAGCATTCCAGTTTCTTTCCATGCTGGGTAGACTTTTTGAATTCTACATTGGACCTCAGGATTAGGAAGAACATCAGAGTCTGGAGCCCTGTGAGTGAAATGACATGACACTGTTAACTCTAAGATTATTCTTTCTTATGGTCAGTTTTATGGTTTCAGTAGAACTGGAAGGCTATCCCTCAAAATGGCTCCCAGCCACACATTCACTAGTCAGTGTAAGCACACAGTATAGTTGCTGCTCAAACCATTAGAGAGTGAGGAGGAATAGAAGTAAACTATTGGTTGGTCTTTAAGGTACAGGAAGAGTGAAGGATTAGCGGCCACCATTGCAACATTGGTTAGTCACAAGTGGCATATGAAATAACAGGAAGTTGAGATTACTAACACTGCCCAGAGAATAGAAAAGTCCAAAGAATTCAATATTTTTTAATAGTTTTGAAAAATCTCATTCTTTTCAAGTTCAATACCAGGGTTATCTCCCTGCATGTAGAGATGGGTGTGTTATAGCATTTAAATAGCAAATATGCACGTGCGTAAATGTGCATATGTGTTTCAAGTGATTAGATAATGTATTACAAGTCATTAATAATCAAAGCTGGGAGGAAAGCGGTCATTAGCAGTAAAAGGATAAATCAGGTTTGAAAGACATTTTGGGAACAGAAACAATTGACTGTCAGTGTGAGGAAAAGAAAAAAATCAAATATAACTCTGAGATTTTGCCATTGGGTAAATGTTTAGATGATGATTCTATATAATGAAATGGGGAATATAGGAAGAGCAGATATTTGGGGGATTAGGTGATTAGTTTGGTTTGGGATATGTTAAGGACAAAAATTAAAAAGAGATATTTAATAGGGGATTTAAATCAGAGGGTCTTTAGCTGTGCTGTCAAATACAGTGTCACTAGCCACATGTGGCTATTGAAATTGAAATTGAGAGCCAGCCCTTATGGCCTAGTGGTTAAAGTTCAGCATCTCCACTTTGGTGACCTGGGTTTGGTTCCCAGGTGTGGGACCACACCACTAGTCCATCAGTATCCATGCTGTGGTGGTGGCTCACATAGAAGAACTAGAAGGACTTACAACTAGAATATACAATTATGTACGGGGCCTTTGGGAGGGGGAGGAGGGGCGTACGGAAGATTGGCAACAGATGTTAGCTCAGGGGAAATCTTTCCAAGCAAAAAAAAAAAAAAGAAAGAAAAAAGAAATTGAAATTTGCTAAGCTTAAATAGAACTAAAATTCAATTCATCACACTAGCTACATTTCAAGTGCTCAATAGCCGTGTGTGGCTAGTGGCTACTGTGTCACACAGTGCAGAAAAACATTTTCACTGCAGACAGTACTATTGGATACCGCTAGTCGAGAGCTCAGGAGAGAGGGAAATATTAAAGATACAAATCTGGGAGTTATTTGAGCATTTGGAAGATAGGCAATTTCATTAATGAGGTTGAAGGATTCCAGGAAGAATTTGTGAAATAAGAAAGAAAAGAAACCCTAGAACAGAAATCTGAGAAACCTCAGCACCAAGGAATAGACAGAAAAATAGGATTTCATAAAAATGATTCAGAAGCAAGTGGTCAGAGAGGGAGAAGAACCAGAAAACATTTGATCCCCAGGACATAATGTAAGAGAGTATTTGGAAAAGGACAGAAGACTTGAGAGGCCAAGTAGGAGAAGAGTAAGAGGTCAATGAATTTGGCAGTTGGATGATGATTAATGACCTTTCCAGAATATTTTCAACAGCAAGGTAAGGCCTAGACCAAGTGGATGAAGGAGAGAAAATGGTTGAGGAAATAGTACATAGAGGTTGGTGTTCTCTTTCAAAAAGTCTTACAGTAAAAGGGGAGTGATGTCATAGAGTGCAATAACTTGAGAGAAAAGCCAGATCAAGCGAGAATTTTTTCTTAGGAGAGGAGCAGCTTAAATATATTTGTAGATTGTAAGAGAAGAAGCAGTGGAAGAGAAGTTAAAAATATTGACGAGATGGGATAAATGATGGATGAATGCTTGGAGAAGGTGATAGGAGTTAGGATCAAAGCGCAGATGCGAAGGACGAGGAACTATTCTCTTTGAGGTTAGAGACATGAAAGTTTGAAGGTGGAAAGGAAGAAGTTCCTGATTGAGATGGCTTGAATTTCTGCCGCGCTTACTGAATATCCAGGCCTGATGACTGAAATGTATGCAGGGCTGAAAAATGCCTTTGGTTGTCCGTCTAGAAAAGGTCTAACAGGTCATCAGGGAGCCATCAGTCCTGCAACAATGGGCATAAATTTTGAGGACATCTCATTAACACCTGAAAGCCATTGATCTCTCTGTCCACCAGCAAAGACACGACCTCATTAACATTCCACAACTTCTGCTATCAGGTTTCAAGGAGCACAGACCAGAGCAAAAGCTATGTCTCTGCACTTTCAAAGAAGAAAAAGAATTTACGTGAAACTGAACGCTCAATTGGAGACACTGTGTAAGCGTGTGGATTGTGGTTATCAAGAGATCCTCCATCTGCAGCAGCTGCTTGATTACAAATGATGAGCGTAACTAGCTCTTCTGAATGTGTAGAGAAGTTAAATAAGGAAACAGAATCACAAAATTGCCCGTGAGAAATTAGTCAGGCAGGAAGTGTTAACCTCCTCAGCCAGTAATACAAAGTCCATTCTGGAAAGCCGAGTCATTATCTTCTTCACTGCAGGAAATTTGGTTTCCACCCCTGTCGCTCAACTGACACTACAGTTCCAAAGGTCACCAGTGACCTGCTAATGGTCAAATTCAATAGTCTTTTCTCATTTCTCATTTTTCTCCTTCTTTTTCAACTCTACACCCAGTAAATGCCTGCTTTTGTTTGAAATCTGTCTGTTGGCTTCTGTTAGACTCTGCAACTCTGTTTTCTGATAGTTCTGTTTTTCTTCTTTATAAAAATTGTGGACTTCTCAAAGGCCACAGCTATCTATCTGTCTTTTCCTCAAACTCATGTCCAAGGCAAAGTATGGGGTGGGGCAGGGAGTGGACAGGGCTGGCTTAATGATGATGGGCATAGAACAAAGGTGGACCTGAACCAAAATAGAATTCAGGAGGAATAGCAACATGGGACCCAGGTCAATAAATTGACAAAACATATTATGATTAGCTTTTTATGGTAAAGCAACAGATAGTAAATATTTTAGGTCTTTGAAGACTACTCTCTGTGGCAACTATTCAATCTTGCCGTTGTAGCAAAAAAGCAGTCATAGATATACATTAAAAAATGAACATAGCTGTATTTCAATAAACTTTATTTATAAAAACAGGCAGCTGTCTGTGTACTGAACTTTGCTGAGCCCAATTCCAATGGAGGCTAATGAGGAGGAAGAATTAATTCCAAGGCCCAAAGCCTGCACCAGGGGCCATAAATGGATCAAGTGGGTCCTGATCCAGATGGTGTATAGTGGGAGAAATTTCTAGAGAATCTGTCAGTTTGCTAGGACTGGAACACCTTTTATAAGTGGGAAAAGAGCTGAAAGACATAACAAGTTGTTTAAGAAAATCTTTCTTGTAGAAATGCATTTGTCCCAATATGTCAGCCTTAGGTGACCCAGAGCCCATACTGCATATGGACTCAGGTGGCGGTCCATAGCTCACAACCTGTGACCATGTAGAAGTTAATTCACTCTTCTAAGCTTTAGTTACCTAATATGTAACCAAGACTTCCTGAAAGGAGCTTTTAAGGAGGTTAGATGAGCCAGAAGGAGCAAAAGTTCTAGCATGGTGTCAAGCATACAGTGAGTACTCCGTAAATGCTGCTTGTCTTTCCATTTTGTAAGGTTCCTAGGTGGATAAAATAAAAATAAATAAAACAGTTTAAGAAATCACATTGGAAACTGAAAAGCAGCATACAGACAGCAGTTACCATTCTTGTCTGTGTGCTAAGCCTGACCTGCCCGCTCTCCTAAGCTCCAGGACCTTATCTCAACAAGTCATGGAAGCCTCCAGCTTCCCACCACTCCAATCCAGCCTTTAGAATCACTTGCATGATGCCTTGTCCCCATGATATATTCTCAATTAATGACTGTTGAATAGAACAGAGTTTTAAAAAAAATTGTAAATGTGTGTGTTGATAGACGTTAACTAAACTTATTGTGGTAGTCATTTTGCATTATATTCATATATCAAATCATTACGTTGTATACCTAAAACTAATTCATTGTTGTATGTCAATTATATCACAGTTTAAAAAATGGATATCACATTCCGTCATTTAATTTTGAAATTCTTTTTTTTAAAGATTGACGCCTGAGCTAACAACTGTTGCCAATCTTCTTTTTTTTTTTTTCTGCTTTTTTCCCCAAATGCCCCCAGTACATAGTTGTATATTTGAGTTGTGGGTCCTTCCAGTTGTGTCACATGGGATGGTGCCTCAGTGTGCCCTGACGAGCGATGTCATGTCTGCACCCAGCATCCGAACCAGTGAAACCCTGGGTCACTGAAGCAGAGCGGGCAAACTTAACAACTTGGCCACGGGGCTGGCCCCTAATTTTGAAATTCTTAATGAGAAAGATTAACTATTTTTTTCACTGGCTTTCTGGTCACACATGTTCTTTTGTAAATTGGCTGTTCTTGTACTTTTTTCATTTTTCTATTGATTTTTTATTCTTATTGATTTGGAAGAACTTTATATATGTTAAAGACATTGACCCTTTTACTATAACATGCATTCCAAATTAAACATATTTTCCTTATTAAAAAAAGAACACAGTTGACTACTACTCTCCAGTTAAAAACCTTCAAAGACCTTCAAATTCTGTAGTCATCATTCAGGCCCTCAAACGTTGGGAGCTTGTTCTAGATGAAAATAGCAGTTTGAAGTTGAGGCTGGTATTTCCAAGCCACCCTACTGCCCTGTTAATTCAGAGATCCTCTTTCCTCCATTCCAAGATCAGTCCTGAGTCTTTATCACTTCTCTCAATGGGTTAGGCTAGGACTATGGTTTTCTCAAAATGACACAGCACATGTCACCACAAACCTCCCCTCCCTTCGCTAGGAGTTGCCTTGAGTCTCATGTTATGAGCTCAGCTCTGCAGGGAGTTAACTGATGTTGAATCTGCGCTCTGCCACCTACTACAGGCCTTGGCATGAGCATTTGCCTTAACCTTTCTAGGCCTTGATTCCCTCATCTGGTGAATAAATATAAATAATAGCAGAATTTTTATGAAGATGAGATAAGATAACATAAAAAAATGCTTAGAGGTGTTCCTAACCCATAACAAGTACCTAAATGTACGCTATTAGTCAAACTGTCTTTTGTTTTCTGATTTCGTCTATTACAGCAGAAATATGAGAAAAGTTAAGATGAAATCCTATAGGAATTTAAAGTGAAATACAGAAAAGCACATATAAAAAATGAAAATTATCCATAATACTGTCAGCCAAAAACTTAAAAGAACACGTATTATTAATGTTTTGTTGTATTTGTTTCTAGGCTTTCTCTATGCATTTGCATATACGTACTTTTTGAGCGTATATATTTAAGGCTTGCTCCTGTTTGAGAATCTGCTTCTTCTTACCCTTTTCTCAATTGAAAATATCTTGCAAAATGTGATTTTTAAATGTCTCATAATATTCCTTTGAATCAAGGGACCATAATGTATTTTATCATTCTTCTATTACAACTGAATTTTAAAAATTATTCTAACTGTAATTCCATGAAATATTTCAATAATAATCATGACATTTGAAAAGAACAACAGCAAACGTAGAAGAACACACAACTTACCTAAATATCTAACTCTTTACCATTGCTATTATTTTTAAACCTTGCGGTCAGAGCTGTGAAGACAATGAAAGCCAAAATGCCTTTGTCTGTGCCATTCTCTCTTTCACTGTTTCCTGACACTCTTAAGTTGCAGCCTTCCTCTCCCTTCTGACAGGCATTATGCAAGCTAAGTTAAGCTCTGAGTCCAGAGCTGTGAGTGGAACAAGCTCTGTAAAGAAAAATTTCAAATATCTCTGTGGCATGTCTTTGTTATCAACCGAGCTGTGCAAAATCCATGTAGAATGGCTTCCTCGTAAAACTGAGTTAACTGCAAATATTCTTTGTCATGGCTTCAAGACAGCACAAACCTTCAGTTTTAACACTTGCTAATGACTTAGAGAGCATACACTGGGTATGCTTTGCCAATCTCACTTGCCCTGCTCTCCAAAATGTGTTTTGAGGTTCTGGGAAAAGGCAAGTCTATTTTATTAGCAAAACCCATTAGCTTTCATTTCATTGCATCTTAATAAATATCATTGAGCCTCCTACTTGCGAGGCACTCATTGGGTGCTGTGAGGAGGAAGGAGAAAATACAAAGATAAAAGAGACAAGTCTCCCTGCCCTTTAAGAGTTTAAAATCTACTAGAAAGCAATAAGATGTGTGAACATTGTGCTGAGCGATTGCAAAGGAAAATGTATAACGAAGGAGAGGTCATATTTGAGGTAAGCCTTGAAGGATGTCTAGGATTTTGATAAGGGGAAAAGAAAAAGACAGCAAAACCATTAATGAGATCCTGCCAGGCATTTTAACTTCTGAATGAAGGATTGACTAAGGGCTTCTGTGAACACTGATTTATTTAATCCTAAAAAACAATACTTTGACTAGGCATTATTGTCCTTTTTGTATGGATGAGGAATCCAAGTAATCTAGTTACGGTCACGCCTACAAATAATAGAATCAGGCCTTGACCTAAGACTGATTGCAAATCTGCCTCAAGACTTTCTAGACTGAGAGAACAGCACAGGAATGAGCATGGAAGGATTCACATGCATGGTGGGTTCCAAAAATTGCTCACGATATGTGCTACATAGTAGACAAACTGCGTCTTAAAAAAAGAATCCTTAGGTAGGTACAACATTTCTTACCTAAGAGAGGAGAAAGGGTTTATACATATCGGGCTAATAACAAATAAACTCCCAAATTTCAGAAACATAATATAGAAAGGTTCCATTCTTGCTCATGAAAATCCACAGCAGGGCCAGGGCAGTCCCCTCCGAAGCAGTGACACAGGGGTCTGTGCTGCTGCTGGCATCTGGCAGCTACACTATCTAGAGCTTCCACAGCATTTAAACCATCTCCACCAGCCAGGGAGCCACAGAAGGAAAGAAAGAATGCAGAGAACTCACACTTTTTTGCTCTTCGGTGATTTGGCCTCAGTGACACACCTCACATCTCTTTATAGCCCCTTGGCCAGATGTAGTCACAAGACCCACCCTAAAATGATGTTGTCTTCCTATGTGCCCAGGAAGAGGAAAATGAAAGGGGGTTTGGCAAACACAAAGCATGACTTCTGGCACATGAGGCAATGGAAATTTAGAATGTATATAAATTTATGAATTTAATATATAATATGCAAATTTACAGTGTATTATACATGTAATTATATCTTATATGTTATATAAGATATTACAATATACATTATATATAAAATAGCATATATATGATATTATATATAATAATGTAATATATAATATGTATAATATGCGTGTTTATGTAAACTATATGACATATAATAAATAATATATAAACAAAATAAATATATAAATGAATGGCAGCAGGAAGCTGAGAGAGTTCAAGTCTTATAACTTCTGTTTTCTCCTTGGCTCTCAAGAAAATATTCCTCATAATTTCATAGTTAGAATCATAGCATTTTAAATTAACAAAAGCAATTGTCTGTAATTTCGAAAAAGCTATTCACTGAAATAGACAAGGGGACTGTCCAAGGATACATACCATTAACTGTAAAAGACATTGAGAGTGTAATTTAAGAATATATACAGCATGAATTCCCACTTCTGTATGGCTTTTCTCCACCTTCGCTCAACAGATGGGAGAGGAAAGGTGTTTTGAGTGTTAGACAGAGTAACTGAAATGATTGGCTGAGGACTCCAGGCAGAGGTGGGGGAAGAGGAAGCAGGTGCAGATACACGGCTCCCTGATAGACGAGGAGGAAACTGGTGAGTCAAGGCACTTGTGGGCATTGAAGTAAAGAAAAACCACCACAACAAAAAATCACCAGATATGGTGAGTGTGTGCGATGCAAGATCAGGGGATCAGGGGAATGAGGAACCACGGTTTGGGATCTCAAAGAAGGGATGCACAAGTTGGTGATGAGGCCCAAAGGAGCCATGGTAGTGGGATGGTGTCAGTAAATGTAAACATCTGTTTATCTCAAGAAAAGGAGAACAAAAGTCCAGAAATGGTGTAGGGAACTAAAAAAAAATTTTTTTTAAAGATTGGCACTTGAGCTAACATCTTTTGCCAATCTTCTTTTTTTTCTTCTCCCCAGAGCCCCCCAGTACATAGTTGTATATTCTACTTGTGAGTTCCTCTGATTGTGCTGTGTGGGATGCCACCTCAGCATGGCCTGACAAGTGGTGCCGTGTCCATGCCAGGTTCCAAACCAGCCAAACCCTGGGTCACAGAAGTGGAGCACGCAAACTTAACAACTAGGCCACAGGGTCAGCCCCCTAAAAAACTTCTTAACCTCTCTATTTCTGATTGCAAGATAAGGGGTGTAGATGAAGACAACCCTCCTCAATTTTAAGGGCCACAAGGACAATAGCATCCCTGAGAAGCAGTGTAGGAAGATGGAGGGCCAGAGATTGATCAAACGGGAGAATACTGTTTTAGAAAGCTTTGGTGGAAGGACACCCACAGGGGGAAAGTGGACCAAGAAGAGCTGAGCTGGTTGAGAACACTAGATGACAGACGACCGGGGGGGATTCCATTTGGCAATGGCCCAAGAAGGATAGAAGTGTAGGATATGGAAGCCATTAACTCACTTAGTGTTCAAGAGCTTTTGAGCCTCAGCAGCCTAAGGCCCTCGATCCCAATAAGATTTACATCTGATCAGGGCTCATCCTTAAGATTTCTCTTTCTAAAACCGGGTACCTACTGTCCTGGATGAAGTGGGCAGACCCAGGCACTGGACTGACATAATGCGGAGAGCTAGGCAGTAATACCTCAGTGGGAGGGGAAAGCAGGGGAGAATGTAGAACAGATGATCAAAAATAAGCAGAAATCAAAAGCAAAATACCATAAAGGAATCCAGGTCCTCAGCTCTTTCCACTACAGTAAACTGTCACTTGTGATGACAAGCCCTGCGAATGGTTGATAGTATGTCACACGGCAGAATAAAGGTTAGCAGCCTTCTTACCCATGTGGCCTGCTGGCTGGGCTGAGCACTGCCCATAGGCTGCCACTGGCAGGCCCAAGTCATTAGAAACAGGAACAAGGAAGAGAATGGGAGAAAGGAAGAAAGGAATGGAGCACAAAGAGAGAGGGAGAAGAAAAATAATAACAGAAAATAAAATAAAGTTTGGAGTAAAAAATTGTTACAAACTACCTCCAGTACCCAGGGCCCAAGGCCTGTCCTAAAGCCCAGTGGAACTATAGCTAACCACATGAACATTCTATAGTTTTGTCAGCTCAAAAGTGTTACATTGATAGACTAAACCTGATAAAGGAAGTTTCTAGAAAAACAAGGTTAGGGGAAGAGGTGGAGGGCAGTACAAAGGAAAATAAGGGAGGCCCACTCACGGGGCTGCTGGTACAGTTAAGTAGTGTGTTCACTGCACAAAAGCACTGTAGTAGGTCAGCCTCCCTAGAAGCAGAGCCTGAGACAGGGATTCTGGTGTACCTGATTTACTGAGGGTGTGCTCTTTGGGGAAAACTGGCGAATGAGTGACGGAAGCATGAAGGGGTAGGAGAAGGAGCCAAGGAATTGGCCTTGGGTAAAGTCTAGCTTAGGTCTGATTCATGGTGGGAGACTCTGGAGCATAAATGGCACCACAGATCATCTCCATCTGGAGGTAAGAGGGCAGGCAGGCTTTCTGTAACCCCACAGCAGTCAAGCATTGGCTGTGGGCTGCTCCTGAGATGGGGGCATATCCCCAAGCCAGGCAGCTCCCATCATCTGACAGCAATTCTCTGGAGAAGGGGCAGCAGTGACTCTTTAACAGTTGTGATAGCTTTACGCATGAACTTGGCTAAGCTGTGGTCCCTGGTTACCCAATCAAACACTGGGAGTTGCCGTGAAGGTATTTGTAGATGTGTTTAAAGGCTGTAATCAGTTTGCACTAAGTAAGGAAGATTATCCTAGATAATCTGGAGGGGGCTGATTCAAGCAATTGAAAGCCTTTAAGAGCAGAACTGAGAATTCCTGAAAAAGAAGAAATTCTGCCTGTGGACAGCAGTTTCAGGAAAATTCAGCCAGAGAATTCCAGCCTGCCCTTCCTGAAGGCCTGCCCTGTGGATTTCAGACTTCCCAGCCAGCCTGCACAATCGTGGGAGCCAATCCTTGCAGTAAACCTCTAACTAACTATCTATCTATCTATCTATCTATCTATCTATCTATCTATCTATCTATCCATCCGTCTGTCTGTCTATCTATCTACCTAGCTATCTACCTACCTATCTATCTACTTACCTACATACCTATCTATCTATCTATCTGAATCCATCTCTCTCTCTCTCTCTCTCTCTCCTCCTATCTATCTATCTATGTCCTACTGGGTCTGTTTGTCTGGTGGATCCCCGAGGGATACAGCAACCAATGTTGAAAGCAGCTGGCCACCAGTGTGATGCCTGGTAAAGGGAATCAATTGACACCATCTACTAAAGTCATCCAGCCAAAGGGGCAAGTGGGAGCTGAAGTGCACCAACCCAGCATTTGTTAAGTCCTCTTGGCAGGAGGAATGATTGCCAGGAGCAAGGAGGGACTTTTTCTTTTCACCGTCTGCTCACTTTTGAGCCATGTGCTCAAAAGGGAGGAAATGTCCAAAAGGAGAGAAGGAGGAGCTTTCTTTTTTATTTGTCTGCCTGAAGATAGGCAATTAGTGTGAAGACACCTAACCATTTAAACTTTAACCTAAAGCGTTGCTCATGTGTAAGCAGCTTACCTTATGGTACACACTATGTATGGTTACAAATGCGAGTAACTACCCAGAATTGTTACAACCTTAGATGCCTTGTGGCTCCTAATCTATTTCCTTTGTTTTTCTACACCTGTTAATGTATTTGTACAGACACCACCACAAATAATGCAAAATGATGTGACTTTTTTTCTGCTAAAGATCTAGTATGCATGGTTTGAAGTTGAAAAGTTCAATGTGTCACTGGAGAAAAAAGCAGTTTCTGGTGTCATCATTGTCAAACCAGAAAACACAGCTGGATATTGTGTAATGTTAAATGAGGTGCAAAGCAGATTCAATAATACATCTCTGCCCTCTGATCTCCCAATAATGCTAACCAACAACTCAGGCACAGCTAAGCCAAAGGACACACAGGCAAGCTGACAGGAAGGAGCAGAAGAAATAAAGAACAAGAGAGAGGTGGAAGAAAAGAAAGGAAAAAGAGAGGGGAAGTCTTCATATTGCATGGCAAGATAAGGCAAAACTAGAGAGAAATTACATTATTGCTTCTAATTGGCAAGGGAAATACCTTAAAAGTTGGAATTTCATTGAAAGGAAGGGGAAAATCATGGTAAGCTTCAACATCTGAGGGTTGGAGAAAAGCAGAGTACTGAAGGAAGAGAGAGAAGCAAGGTAAAAAGAATGAAAAGCAGAATCCAGGAAATTCAAACTTTCAAGAACTCGTGTTTAATATGGAACCAAAGGAATTTGGTAGCTCAACTTCTCGAACATCGTTTGTCAAGTTTAAAAGGAAACTCAATGGCAGCGTTTACCATGTGTGCTGCTCTGGATGAGGACAAGAGTTGAGTCTATTGACCAGAGGACACAGAGGCTAGACTCTGACCTAGGCCTGATCAGAGGTCAACAGCGTTCTCTAAAAAGTTGCCATCATTGGCTATGTGTATAACACAGCTTATTGCTTAGCCTGATAAAAACCACACAACTTAGTTGGCCAGCCAGCAACACGTTGAAGGCACCCAGTCTGCTCTGTGGGTAATTACAAAACAGAGAGCAGAGCCCATGCTCTCACAGAGATAGTCAAGTCGGAAAAGAGAAAGAAATTGATACATGGGGGCATGCCATCTGCAGGGAAGAATAATTAGGGGAACCTTTATTACGTTTTATTGACTTTCCTATCAGTTATTTGTGCTTTTACAGCAGCCTCTTTGGCTTTCATTTCTGCACCCTTAGAAGTTAAGTATGTAAGATATATTTAACTCCTTCACTGGCTTGGATATCTCAGGATGGACAGCTAAGGTCAGTTATCATTTTGGGTGGGAACACCTCCAATAAAAGCCTCAGCTAAAACTTGGTCGACCCCAAAATGCAACAGAGCCAGCGCTAGAGAAGTGCTTGGTCTCTTGGGCATGATTTGCCCCATGGGATCAGTCCTTCTCTGTTTATTCTTACTTCCCCTTTCCCACTGTATGACATGGACCATTCTAGCCCATCTGCACCAATCGCCCATCCCCACTGCTACAATTCTGCTATCCAATTCCAATGTGTGGGGGGGTTTTCCACACCACCAAGCAATTCTCTGACACCAGCTAAGTGCCCTAAAATCCAACTCAATTCTGACGCTATCTACCTGGGGACAGCATCAGATCCCATATGTTAAGGGCTCAGTCCTACGAGACTGCCCCTCACTTCAGATGCCAATTGCAGGTCCGGTTGTCACCTGGAGGTTCCAACAACTCCTTCCTTAGGTTCAATTAATTTGTTAGAACAGCTCACAGAACTCAGAGAAACATTTTACTTACTAGATTACTGGTTTACTATAACACAGGAACAACCAGATAAAAGTGATGGTTAGAGCAAGGGATGTGGGAAAGGATGTGGAGCTTCTGTGCTTTCTGAGCGCTCCACTCTCCCTGCGTTAAACATGTGTTCACTAACCTGGAAGCTCTCTGAACCTCAAACCTGTTGGGTTTTTATGAAGGCTTCATGACATAGTCATGATTGATTAAATCATTGGTCACTGATGATTGAACTCAGTCTTTAGCCCCTCTCCCCTCCCCAGAGGTAGAGGGGTGGAACTGAAAGTTCCCACCCTCTAAGAACATGCTTGTTTCCCCTGGCAACCAGCCTCCATCCTTAGGTGCTTTCCAAAAGTCACGTTTTTGGCATCACTTAGGAAACTCCAAAGTCTTTAGGAGCTATGTGTCCAAAACAGTGGATGTAGACCAAATATATGTTTCTTATTATAAATCACAATATCACACCACCTAAAACATGCCTTTGTAAAACTTATTTTAACTGACGGAGGACCTGCTATTGACAGACTCAATTTGCAAATACCCTCAGAAATAAGAATGTATAACGGAGAAAAGGTAATCAATGAGAAGGGCAGTGAGGGCCACCCTGAGAGACTGAATATACAATCAGACGATGGCCAGACCATGTATAAAAATAGAACTCTGACTCACAACCTGGCCAGGAAACAGTCCCCTTATCTACAATAAACAACCCAGGAAGCCAGCCTGCTGTAAGTTAGACTTGCAGAAAGCCAGATTACTATCTCTACTAACAATCCAGGACGCCAAACAATAAGTTCTGTAATAATCAGCCCAAAATGACCAGGACTTGATTGATAACTGACAGCTTCTCTTATTCTTGTCCCTGCTTCCCATTTAGGACCAACCAGAGAAAGCAAAATGTGTAATCTCAAACAATCGTTCAGGATGCCCCACTTACAGGTTTCTAGTTAGCCCGTCTACAGCTTCCCCACACCAACACCAATCAGGGCATCCCTGAAGGCTTCCTTTTTTCTGCTATAAAGCTTTCCCACTCCTTTGCTTGCCTTTGAGTCTCTTCTCAAACACAAGTGATGGTGGCTGACTCCCTTGCTATTGCAAGCTCTGAATAGGTAGGCTTTTCTTGTTCTTGTCTAGTTGGTTTTCATTTACTTCCACACAGATATAGTTGCACAGGCTATGTACTGAAGGGCTAAGGAGAGACCATCCAAATCATAGTCTATGGAAAAGGTGTGCACCAGAGTCGTGCAGTGTACAACCCTCACAGTCATAGGTGGCATTTCTGGGCAGGCTCAGCGTTGGTTCATGAAAGCAGAGCAGTGGAGTATACAAAGGGCCAGACGGGGTATGGCAAATTAGCCCTCTTACAGATGAGGCGGCTATCTGGCCACACCTCCCCAAAGGCAAGTGGGGAGATACAAGGCCAATTCAAATCACTGGACGCTTGCTCAGGTTACCAGCCCTATGAACACAGTCCAGAAGGCTGCCTCTCAAACCAGCTGTTTCCTTATGATCCAACACTATAATCCAAGCAATGCCTCATCCCTGCTTTAGCATTTGTTTATCAATCATTGCAAATGCCAAGTTCTCCAGGAAAAGACTTGGGCTACATCCTATAGATGTTGTAGATATTGGCACAATGCTTCTGTGTCTGCTCTTCCTGTCCCATTTATCAAGTTTTCCTGATTGGATCAGTTCTTTTCAACTCAAGGCCTTAACCACACAGTGCCTAATGAGATACCATTGAGCTTATGTCATTTTCCCAGGTCCCAGGCCTTAATTCTCAGTAAAACTATTCCTTATGTCAAAGGTCGCAAAAACAAACAAAATCTCTCTGTGAATGAGCAGATCATCGAAATAAGTGACACCGATGTGATAGGCAACATGAAGAACTAGAGAGATTGTGCCTTGTCTAAAGGGAGAAAGAAGTAATGAAACCAAGAACTAAGGAGTTAAAAAAGTTCCGTAGAGCAAAAACGTTGAGATAAGCTTTCCTAACTAATCTGTGCTTAGTCAACAGTAATTAACTGTTGTTTAAAACTAACCAGGCCTTTCTGTCCCTCCTTAGTCTGTGAGTGAGCTTTCTCAGAAATTCAAGGTCCTGACATCAAGATTCAGTCTTCAAGGCCAAACACAGGCTGATGGGAAGGTGCCAACCAGCAAAGCCACGTGCTCCCCTTCCCCTACCTGAAACCCCAGCCCATGCTCCCCCTCCCCTACCTAAAACCCCAGCACATCTTTCCCCTCCCCTACCTAAAACCCCAGCCCATGCTCCCCCTCCCCTACCTAAAACCCCAGCCCATGCTCCCCCTCCCCTACCTGAAACCCCAGCCCATGCTCCCCCTCCCCTACCTAAAACCCCAGATAAAAACCCCTACCTTTTTCCCTTCAACGAGGTGGATCTGAGTTCTAACTCCCATCTCCTTGTCTGGCTGCCTTTTGATAATAGTAAGCCTCTTTCCTTGCCAAGCCTGGTGTTTCAGGTTTTTTCTTTATTGGTCCTACTCTGCGATGGGTAAATGAATCTGTGTTTATGTTCAGTAGCAGTAACTTCAGCCAGTTTTGTTGAGGAGTAATATAGACAGTGGTGAGCTGGCTCATACTGGTTTGCAAGGACAGATTGTGTTCATCTCTTCCCCACCTCTCTTCAGTGACCTCACACTGGTAGCTTGAAATCAGCCAAGGTGGGAGTATTTACATCACAGAAATCAGCAGATGCTACAAATCAAGACTCTTGTTTCAGAGGAAAAACTGGCTGTTAAACACCTACTACTAGCACACCACTGAACATAGATCAAGTGTCCCCAGATCCTCCAGTATTTCAAGAGAAGCAGAAAATCAGATATTTTTACAAATACTCTCAATTTTTAAATGTTGGCAAATTAAATAATGTTAAAATCTCATGTTGGCAAAATAAAACATTACCGTGGGCCACCTGCTCTCCACCTCTGCATTATGCCGACGCGTCATAGTCTTGCTTATGGCTTCAGGTCTCTGATTTACACCTATAAAAATCAAGCAACAGAGTCTTGAAGGATCCTGAGTACATTTGTTAACTCCCAATGATTAACATTTATCACAGATGGTTTCTTCAACATCCTTGAATGTGCACAAACATTTATTATCATATGCTAAGAAATCATTGTAGATATGAAAAAGCCGATTTTAAGGCTGAATAAAAGAAGAATCATTCCATCTGTTAAACCAAAGTGAGTCATAGATATTAATGACATATCCCTCTCTTGAATAATAACATACCTTGTAAAGTAGTTGAAAGACATGAAATTTACTGTAATATATATGTGTGTATATCATATTTGTGTATGTATATATGCACATATGGATATACACACATCAAACATACGTACATACACACACAAACACATACATACAAATAAAGAAATAAAATAAATAATACCTAGAAAATGGAATGGCTCATTTATGAACAGTAAGGGAAGGCAAAAAGTGAAACATTATAATCAATATTACCTGAAACAGAAGAAATTACTAACTGCTGACCTTATGTTAACACAAGGACATTGTTGGACCCAGTTGATGTCAGAGAATTTGACATCAGAGGAGATAAACATTCTATCCTCTAAAAGGCCCTTGATGTCCCTATCAGAAACATTTGGTTTAATCTTCCTCCCCATCTTCTGGGCACATGCCAAAATCTCTGGCTCCATCCATTACAATAATAATACGTGGTCACTAAAATTTCAGACAGTTCATTTTGCAATTCCAATTTGAACTTTCTGCCCTCAACCATGATGATAATTCATCTTACTTAGGCTTAAGGATTGTTATCAGGGTTTTGTATCATAGCATAAGCAGGTTTGAAAGATAAGAAAATCACTGCCAAACTGAAATACTAGGATGACCCTTAGTTCAGAACCTATAGTGTAATTGAGAGCTATAATTCCTTGGTTGCTGCTCTGCAGTGACGTGTCCTCCAAATGAGACATGAGTTTTATAAAGTTTAATAAAAAATACAAAATGAAGAGTGAGAAACCATATACAGAAATGTCTAAAATGCAGTGGCATTTTAAAGACTGAAATTTAATTGTGCCAGCTGCCCACTCCACAGTCTCTTTTCATGTATAGTTCTTTGAAATGCAGAGTAAATGTTTCTCATCCTTCTTTGTTTACGGCACAGATGAAAAATTCAACAGCTAGGTCTCACCATAATCTGCCTTGCATACCCTTATAAATTTTCTACCTTTATTGCCAGCAGAACAGTGTCCTCATCAACTTTGAAATGGAAAGCAGTCCAGGATAGAAATTCTTATCCTTTTACATTAGTTATCCTGTTAAAATGATCTGAAAATCACCTTGACTCTGTATTTCTTTTATTAGTGGCCCAAGCACCAAAATAAAGATGACACTGAATTTCTGAATTTTAACATGTCATTGTAATTTAATAGTATGCTGGTCCTCATTAATATTCTGAATGCATAACTGCTCTAATAAGCAATTTAAAGTACTGCTGAGGCAGATAGGAGAAGGAAAAAAGATCTCAGTATATTGGGTACTTTGAGATGAGCAGTTTATCAAGCAAGTCCATAAATGCACTTTTTTACATAATGCACATATAGGCTATTTGGAAAATATTCACCCTCAGGATTCATTCATGGAAACCAAATACTGCTGGAACACTAATGATACTGTGTACTTAGGTTAAAAAAGAATTCACCTGGGCCAGCGTGTGGCATAGTGGTTAAGTTCAGAACACTTTGCTTTGGCAGCCTGGGGTTCATGGGTTCAGATCCCAGGCGTGGACCTACACCACTCATCAAGCCATGCTGTGGCAGCAACCCACATACAAAACAGAGGAAGATTGGTACAGATGTTAGCTCAGGGCCAATCTCCCTTATAAAAAAAAAAAAAAGAATTCACCTTACTCCAAATAAGGTGCAAGTTCTTACTATAATAGAAACTAACACGGTAGCCAAGATGATGAAAATGCTGATGGTGGAGATAACAATGATGGTAATAAACATTGAGGAGATAACATACAGAAGCTAATGGGAGTCTCATTAGCTTATCTAACACTCTGAATTCTAAGCTTCTTAAAGTGGCAAGATTCTAGTCACAAACTTCACAGCTTTGCTTAGGAAAAAGCCAAAATCAGTTTCTGCTACTTAGCCTTAAGTCTCACCTTAAAAGTAATTTCATCTGGGAAGCCTTTTCCCATGTTAGATGTCTCTGTTGTATTCTTGTAGAGTACCCTTCAGCTCCCTATCATATTTTGTTGTAATTGCTTGTTTAATTGACTCCTTTGACAGCCCCATGAGGGCAGAGATCTTTTCTGTCTTGCTCATCATTGTATTCACAGACCTAAGAATAAGACAGGGCACATTGGGGGTATTAAATACATATATATAGAACAAATACAAAAATGAAGATACCTGTCCTGGACCTCACTGCTCCAAACTATCTGAAGTATATCAATCTCTGCTTTTATTTTGGTCAAATTTATATATACTTACAAAAGATGTGAATTTTAATTATGGCCCTCCACTATTTGTCTGATTATGGCAAGTCACTTGCTTTTTTAGACTTAAGTTTTATCCTTTGCAAAATATGTTTGTACTCAATGATCCTTTTCCATCTTGCACAAAGTTAAATTCAACAACTATTCATTGAGACTCAAATATATGTAAGGAATTAGAGTCTGTTGAGGTATATTCATTCATTCAGCAAATATTTATTGAGCACCTACCACTTGCCAGACAGTGTCTAGGCACTGGGGCTACAATAGTGAACAAAACAAAGATCCTTGTCCTTGTTCAACTTATATGCTGGTGAGGAGAGATGGTCCACAAACAAATATGCAAAAAATATATAGTGTCAGAATATCATAAAAGCTATGGAGAAAATAAAGCAGGAAATAGAGATAACAGTGCAAGAGGGTGGCAAGGGACCAGGGGTAGGCTATAATTCTAGTAAGGTGTCAGAGAATTTCCTCCTTGAGAAAATAACTTTTGAGTAAAGGCCTAAAGGTGGTAGGGAAGCTCCCTTTGCACTTGTCTGGAGGGTGAGCACAACAAGCAGAAGAAATAGCAATTGCTAAGTCCTAAGGAGTGAAGCTGAAGCATGGCCCCTGGGTTTTTTGCCTGAAGGACTGGATGAATGGAATTGTCATTTAGTGAGTGGACAAGACTGTGGGAAGTCTTCTTTGTGTGGGCAGGGATACAGTGGGGGTAAGACCAGGAGCTGGGTTTTAGACAAGGAATTTTGGAATGGCTAATATATATCCAAATGGACAAGTTGGCAGTTGAACAAATGATTGGGGAACTCAGGGGTAAGGACTGAGCTCCAGGAAAAAAATTAGAAAGTTGTCAGAAGATGAGACTAGCCAAAGACCGAGTCTTGGGGCATTCCAAAGTTTGGGAATCAGGACAATGAGAAAGAGCCAGCAAAAATGTCAAAACAAAATCAACAAAACAACTAAGAAGGAACAGCCAGTGAGGCAAGCCAAAAACAAAGACAGTCTGAAGCTCTAGAGGCCAAGAAAGAACAGTGTTTAAGAAGAAGTCTATGTAAAAGGCAGCTGATAGATGCAGTAAGACATGGACTACAATGTAACCATTGGACACAGCTTCAAGAAGGTGAATGCTAACTCTGACGAGAGTAGTTTCAATGGATAAGTGAGAGGTGAGAGCCTAAATGAAGTGGATTCAAGAGAAAATGGGAGATGAGGAATTAGACATAGAAAATGGGGGCAAATATTTGGCTATGTTTACTATGAAGGGGTGCAGAGAAATGGGCAGTAGCTAGAAGAGAGATTAGGGTCAAAAAATGCTCTGTTTCAGATAAGAGAAAGAATAATCTGTTTATAAACTGATATTACGATCAAATAGAGATGGTAAAACTGATGATTCATGAGAGAAGAGGGAATTACCATAAACATGTCCTGGACTAAGTGAGAGGGAATGAAACATAGCGTACGAATGGAAGGGTTGGTCTTAAGTAGAAGAAGGGTCAGTGCATCCATAATAACAGCAGGAAAGCATAATAAATGGGCACAAATGCAAGGCTGTCGTTAGTTGTGGTGGTGAGCACCTTTGGAATTTTTTTCTTCTTGTTTCTACTTTCTCAGAGAAATAGCAACAAGGTCACCAGCTGAGATTTAGGAGACTGAAAATTTAGGAGAGTAAAGATGTTGGAGGCTTAAGAAGAGAGCATACAGTTGTCATCTAGAAGAGCAGAAGAAGGAAGAACCGGGAAAATACAATAGGATTACAGGGCCACACAAAGGACTTATTTGAGATTAGTAGTTATGAAATTAAATTTCAACATATGAATTTGGGAAGACACAGACATTCAGTCTATAACAATCATGTTTATGAGTTTTCCCAGCCATGTTCAGTTATTGGGCTACAGATACAAAATAGGTGGAAGATTGGATTTAATCAAGGCTAGGATTTTGCTAGGCAAGTAAGATAAATACAGAGAGGTGCCAGAGACTTGAGAAGGTATGCAAGAGACAGATTACGATGATGAACTGTGGAATTTAAACTGAGTAAGGGGGATAGTGAGATTATGAAGGGGTTAAGGACAGTGAAAAAGTTGTAAAATCAATGGATTGTAGGTCCTGGAAATTAAATACAGAAGGATGTGGAGTACTTTAGAGGGTGAACTGGAATTAACAGGTGCTTGAAATTGAGTCAATAGAGAGGTTGAAGTTAATGGTAATGACAAGTTAGTATAATTATGGGAGTGAGTGATCAGGATATGGAGGGTATGAGATTATTGCAGGTGAGGTGATCCAGTAACTAACATTCCAGGATCTTGGGAGAGTTATCTTAATGGAAATTGACATCCCCAGGAACTACGATGTAGTATTGGAAAGAGTCTGTAATCAGGGAGCTAAAATTTAAGGAGTGAGTGGAGTGTTCTAGGGGGAGATAATGACTGAGATAGTGTGATAATATGCCATTCATAGGTGTTAATTCCAGTTTGGAAGTTTTATGTGGTACCATACCGTGTGGTATGTGGAATGTGAGAGAGAAAATGCTACCACTAAAGAGGGCTACAGGGAAAGCAGAAACCCCAGGGAAAGCGAAGTTGAGCAAGAAAAGAATATTTCAAGAGGAAGTTGAAGAAACAGGAAATGTTGCTGGAGACTGACTACGAATCCTGGAGGACACAGTCGGAATGTTTCAGGAGTTGCTGAGTGAAAAGAGTTAATACCTGAGGTTGATGGGGATGAAGGGGATGTCATGAGCCATAAGGAGAGGAGATTTCACAGGATGAAAGGAAGAATGACCTAGGGACTCTGAACTTCCAGAGGTTAGTGAGTCAGTCAAAAGGATAAATAGCATAATGAGATTTCAGTGCAGTCATGAATGCTGTTGGAAGGAAAGGAAAGTGAGGAATATGCAGAGTTCTAAAGCCACTCTAGAGTCCAGCCAATTGAAATAGGGAGGTGAAGGAGCTGCAGTCTTTTACAGAATGCCCCAAGTTTGAGGCCTCCCCTTCATTCTAGGAATATCGGCAACTCTAGGGTTCATTTTTCACTTCCTATTGAAATGCTCTCTGCTATTGGCTTTTGTGATACACTCACCTGGTTTTTCTTCTACCTTACTATTTTCTTGCCAGTCTCTCTTTCTGGCACCACTTTTTCAGATTTATCTCTAAATGTTGGAGGGCTCTTTCTTTATCTCTCTTCTATTTTTCATCTACCCTATGTCCCCAGGGAAACAAATCCAGCTCCATTGTTTTCAATATCATGTACAGACTTATGACTCCTAATGTTTTATCTCCAACTTAGACTTCTTTCCTGAGATACATTTTTATGTCCATTTACTTGCTTGATACTTTCACTTGGATGTCTAATCAGCATCTGAAATTTAAAGTATCTAAAGCAGGACTTTTGATTCATCCTCTTTCTCCCTACCCCTATTCTTCCTAATTTCACCTAGTGATTTAGATCAACAACCTAAGAGTCATCCTTAATTCCTCTCTTTATTTCAGTCCCCAGATCGAAACCTCCAGAAAATTCCATTGGTTCTACCTTCAAATTATATTGAGAATCCAACCACTTGTCAGCACCTCTCCACTAACCTCACAGTCAGGATTCAGTCAGAGATGATCCACTAGGAAGTAAGTGTGAGTGTGTGTGTGCGTCTGCGTGTGTGTGGTCTATTGCAGGAATTAGACCTTACTCAATTGAGGTAGCCAATTAAACAGCCTCTCTAAAGCTGCTGTCTTTGCATCTGATTCAAGAACTTGAAATCGACAGTTTAGGCAGTAGGCAGGAAGGTAACATAGATATAAAATGTGTGAACATGAAGGAATCCACAAGGATGAAAAGGAATCCATCTCTTCCCACTGCCTCCAACCTGGATGATATGGGATTATCCTGCAGGAGATCCTGGTGCCTTAGTCACGGAACAAAATACATACCTCTGCCCACAGGTCAGAGAAGTGGAAGGAAAATCCAGGGGAAGGTCGAGCAGTTGCGGGCCTGGTTGCTGCCCCACACAACTGGGTGGTCTAGCAAATAAGCAACAAATGTATGTAAGCTGCAAAATCACCTTCTCAAACCACTGAGTGCAAAAGCCAGAATGGTTGCAACTTTACTTCCGCACTCCAAATGTCACACTAGAAACATGACTCTGCAGCTCACTTTAACCAGAAACATATGAGGAAGAGCATTCTAGGGAACTTACCTCAGCCTAGGCAAGTTGACATATTACAAAGCCACCACAGTACATGCCTTGCCAAGTTGGCACCCATAAACACCTCTTTAAAACATGGCTATACTAATTTCCAAACAAAGATGATAACAAAATCACACTTCACCTAACATGAGACAGCCATCCCACATACAAATGAAAACATGATAACCTTTTCCCCAAAAACGGCTGCAAAGCCCCTTTTTGTGTGTCTGGGTGATGTTCATTCTTCTAGCTATTCACATTTCTGTTACTTAACTCTTGAATATAAAGTTAATTAATACACCTTATGTATGGTAGTGAAATGGGAGAGAGAAAGAAAAAATAAAAATATTTGGTTAATATATACATAAAATATCAAATTCAGGAAGAAACACTCATGACTATTACAATCTCCCTTTCCTTATTTGGTCACATTGTTGTAACTGGTATTTAGAACTACCTTCCTCTATTGTATTCCATTTGCCCTCACGAAGCACCTAAGCTGGTTCTGGTTCCTTGCCTGTATGGGTTATCTATTGCAACACGAAAAAATACCCTAAAACTCTGATAAACATTTATTACCTCACAGTTTTTGTGGGTCAGAAATCCGGGAGTGGCCTTGTCTGGTGATTCTGGCCCAGGGTCTCAGGCAGTTGCTGTCAAGATTTCAGCCAGGGTTGCCCTAATCTGAAGGCTTGACTGGGGCTGGAGCACTTGTTTCCAAATGGCTTATTCACACAGCTTTTAGCAGAAGCCTCAGTCCCTTGCTTGATGTTGGACAGAGGAAGCCTCAGGGCCTCCCTAGATGGAATTCCTTTTAGGGCTTGTGTGTCCTTGTAACATGTCATCTGGTTTCCCCCAGAGATTGGGAAAGGAGGAAGACACAATGTCTTTTATGAACAAATCTTGGAAATCATACTGTCACTTCTACCATATTGTGTTCGTTAAACACAAATCACTAAGTCTGCACTCAAAGGAAAGGAAATTAAGCTCTACCTTTTGAAGGGAGAAGTATGAAAGAATTTGAAGAAATCTTTTAAAAGCATCATGGTCATCATGATTAGCTCAGATGGATTATTTTAATAGGCTTCTTGCTCTTTCTTATCCCTGTGGCATCAACTATAGTTCATCTTACACCCAACAGCTAAGGTCATTATGTAAAATACAAATCAGATAATTTGCCTTCCCTGATTGAAACTTCCCAATGGCTTCCCATTACACATGGAATGAAATCCAGTGATTATCAATGTCAGCAGGAGCTGACCTCTGCCAACTTCTGTGACTTCAATTACTATCAATTTCACTTTCATCCTCTAACCCAGAGATCCTCAACCTCAACACTACTGACATATTGGGCCCAAGAATTCTTTGCCCTGGGAGTCTGTCCTGTGCATTTTAGGATGTATAGCAGCATCCAAGGCCTCTACCCACTAGATAACCAGTAGCACATCTCCATTGTGACAACCAAGCATGTCTCTACACATTGCTAAATGTCCCTTAGGAGACAAAATCACCCCTTCTTGAGAACAACTACTCTGGTCATATAGGCCATGTCTTTGTTCCTAGAATACAACAACTTTCTTCATCATATTTTTTACTAAGTTAACTTGACTACACATTTATTTAAGTTTATCGTCTACCTCCTCTTTCCTGAACACAAATACTAAGAGAATAGGGCTTTATCTCTCTTCTTCATTCCGGTATCCCCAGTGCCCAGAACAGTGCCTGTCATATACTAACAACTCAAAAAATCTGTATTAAATAATGAATGAACACTCTCCTCTATCTGGAATTTATTCATCTCCTTGCCTTCTCTTTATCTATTCAACTATTTTACCTGAGAAATCCAGCTCAAATATAACCCCTCCCAGGAATCCTTACTTCACCCTAAGAAAGCAGTGTTTATATTGCTTTTCAATGCCTGTTTCATTTTACCCCATTTGCACAGCTACCTTCTTTTCTGGCCTATAAGCAACTTGGATCTCAAGCACACTACCTGATATCCTGCTTCTTTTTTAAAAAGACTGAAAAGATTTACACTAATACACGTACACACATGTAATTTATGGTTAATAAAATATTACAATTTGAAAATCAAAGCTAAAAATGAAGAGAAGGTAAATATATTACCCATAAAATTAGTATACTTCCATCATGGGCAGCAAATTAAACTATCAGCTTCTTGGAATTCAGGACAAAAAATGGAACCATAACAACTTATATAAAATATCTAAAACCTCTTTTTCCAATAAAAAATTCAAAATTTCATACCTCATATATAGAAATATATATTGGGACACAATGTCCTCAAATTAGAGTTTACAACAAATAGAGAAACAGTTTCTATAGGGCTCTGTAGTAGGCTAAGTAACGGGCCAAAAGATATTCACTCCCTAATCCTGGAAACTGTGATTTTTGCCCTGTATGGCAAAAGAGTGAATATTAGCTTATATAGTGAAAGTTGTGGTTAAATTAAGGATCTTGATTTGGGGAGATTATCCTGGATTACCTGATTGGGCCTAAATGTAATCACAAGCATCCTTGTAAGAGGTAGGCAGAGGGAGTTACGGCTACCCAGGAGCAGGCGATGTAACCAAGGCAGAGAGAGAAACTTGAAGATTCTATGCTGCTGAGTTTTTTGGTGAAGGAAGTGGCCGTAAACTAAGGAATGAAGGAAGATAGCTCTAGAAGCTGGAAAAAGATTTCCTCCTAGAGCCACCTGAGGGAGCGCAGCCCCACTCTGTCGTTACCTTTTCAGCCCAATGATGCGATTTCTGAATTCTGACTTCTAGACCCATAACAGAATAAATTTGCGTGGGTTTAAGCCTCTAAGTTTGTGGTAATTTGTTACATCAGCCATGGGACACTAATATAGGTTCTTTATTATAATGACCTATAATGAAAGCTGATATCAAAGTGCAAAGTTGTGTATAAGTAATTTTGAAGTGAAGATCATTTTGGAGAAGGATAGATAATACGCCAAATTGCTAACAATGCAAATATAGGATTTCTAACCCGTCTCCTGTAGAGTACCTCTTCATCAGATAGATTTTGGGTAGAAGAAACTATTTAGTGAAGAAGAGAAAATATAATAAGGGACCTTGACCACTGTGAATTAAATGAACAATATGATACTCTAACTAACTGTAACTATACTTAAACTACCTTAAGAGAAAAAAAAAGACTTTATCAGAAAGATAAGGAGTTACTTTAAGCATGACTAGATCCAGGGGTTTACATAATTTCATTGGGAATCTTTTTTCATCTTTGAATTCTGCTTTCCTGGAGAAATAGCTATCATAAAATGCAGAACACCAAAGTCCTGATAACAGATCTACAAAATTGTGACCATCAGACCAGTTACTCTGCCATTTGTTGAGGCTAATAAAACAGTTCTGCTTATTGATCTTGCTGTTCCATTAAGCAGAAATGCCCCCAAGGACAGTTGCAGAGCAAAGAGGAACCAAACCAAGCATGGAAACAAATGAGGGACATGTAAATAAAACTTGTCATCCCAGCATCTGGACTCAATAATTAAACATCTTGAGACTTGGGAATTCATTCTTTACTGGCATCAGTTCAGCAAAGGTATCTCTTTATGCCTATCACATAACTCAGAGATATTTCTTTTTGATATGAAGAAAGAAAGATGGATTTTGACAACATATTATTATATTGAAATAGAAGGTGCTGAGAATGAAAATCTAATAATGGCAAATGAAATACTGGACACAGGAGGAGGTACCCTGCAATGTTTGACAACAAGGATTTTGGATCCAGAAGGATTTGCATTTGAGTCCAAGACCTAGCACTTGCTGTCTGTGCTACCTTATGCGAGTCATTGGACCTCCCTTGGCATCAGTTTTTTAATACATAATATGTGGCTAGCAATAATAAGGGTACCTCTTCGTAGCTTTGTTTGGAGGATTAAATGAGAAAGCAAATGTAAACTGCGTAGCACAGTTCCTGGCACATAACAATTATACAGTAAGTGCAATTAGCAGTATAAACCATTAATGGTTAACATCAATAGATAAAGTTTTCTTTTTAATTTTTTTATATTCCAACTTTATTTATTTATTTGACAATAACATTGGATTATAACATTATATAACTTTCAGGTGTACATCACAATATATTTTGAATTCTGTGTAGATTACATCATGTTCACCACCCAAAGACTAATTACAATCCATCACCACACATTTGTACCTAATCATCCTTTTTGCCCTCCTCCCTCCACCCTTCCCCTCTGGTAACTACCAATCCAATCTCTGTTGCTATGTGTTTGTCACTGTTTTTATCTTCTACTTATGAGTGAGATCATAGGGTATTTGACTTTCTCCCTCTGGCTTATTTCACTTAGCATAATACCCTCAAGGTCCATCCATGTTATCACAAATGACTGGATTTCACCATTTCTTATGGCTGAGTAGTACTCCATTGTGTACATACCACATCTTCTTTATCCATTCGTCCCTTGATGGGCACTTGGGTTGCTTCCAAGTCTTGGCTATTGTGAATAAGGCTGCAATGAACATAGGGGTACATGTATCTTTACGCATTTGTGTTTTAGATTAAGTTTTCTTATCTCTAAAAAATTAGAAATTGGACTGTATGATATCAAAAGCTCCCTCAAGCACTAACATTTTGTATTTCTGCAACTTTAATAGTTTCCGGGTTCTACATTCCCAAGCAGTTAGGAGCTGGAAAAGACTGGAACTAGGTATGGCTGCATTAGAAGATAGCACATGCTGAACACACTCAGATGGTGGAGAATCAGTAGGAGATGGGAGAGGGCAGTGTGTGAGTCCCCACTGCTCAGGCTCTACGCCTAGTGACTGACTCCAGCAGACATACTCTGCTTAATAAACATTAAGGTTTTTTCTCCTTTCAGGTACAAGGAAGTCTGAATTTCATGACCCTTTTGTGACTAGATGGTGGTATATGACTATTTCTGGTTAGTGAGTTGGGAGCAGAAGAGACATGTGTCCATTTGGGATTAGAATATCTAATTGCTTGTGTGAGACTTCCCAGGGCATATTTTCACTCTGCAATGACAAATTTCAAGATGATGGCTTCTCCATCAGCATGTCATTAGAACAAGATGACACCCAGAAAAGCTCCCAGCAAAACTGTGATGGATATATAAGCACGATTAAGAAATAAACCTTTGCTATTTTAAGCCACTGGGATTTTCAAATTTGCTCGTTATCACAGCATAATTTAGACTATCTTGACTGATGCAAGTGTATACCCAGAAGTGGAGTGACACCAAAAAAAATAACCTAAAGTATCTACCATTAACTTAGGGATCAGGTAGGGAGTAGAAAGGAAACTATTCTGAAGAGTTAGAAGGGTAGCTTTCCAAATTATACACTGGCAACACATTTGGCAGAACTGATGTTCGCAATAACTTGAAAGGCCAATTATGCACTTAATGAACTTTTAGCAACAAGGAAGAGGTTGAAAAACAGAATGTTATTAGTATGTTTTGGTTGCTAGTAGCTGTGTTTAGCAAGGTATCAGAGAAAAAAAAAAAAAGAATAGAGCAGAAAAAAGAATTGGCCAGATTTCAAGAAAGAAAATAAGAAGGGCCTGCAAATTCAGAAACTTGTGACTGTAGCGGAGGCAATTGCTTCTCACCATCAATAATGAAAGATAAAATTGAAAAATGCTTCCAGTTACAAACGTTTAAAACTCAAACTCGCAGCAAGGATCAAATCAAGGGTGTGACTATTACACTGACTGTTTAAAAACCTCGGAATGGATTAAGGGAGCCCCAGTAAATCCTTTCAGTTGGATAAAATGACTCAGAGGGGACAAAAGACTAACAGTGTGGCTTGCCCACCAAAGCCTCATAGGCTCAAAACACCTTCAACTATTGGAGAGGCAAAGGCATGGAGTCAGCAGAAAAAGAAATAAACCAAACGTGAGAATCAGTCTTGAAATAAATTTTGAGCGTGGTTATTGACAAATAGAACAGAGTGGAATCAAATATTTATAAGATACCTAAGTTTTTGAGAGAGTTCTTTGCCAAAGAATTATTGGTCTGGACTAAAGAAGACTGTGCTTGCTCAAGACTTAAAATAACCTGTGGGCTGTCCACCTTCTATGGGAAAGAAGTAGGCTAAGAAATCTACTCAGCCCCCAAGAAGAGCATAGTGTCAACTCCCACTTTAAATCTGACCAACACAGATAATGGCAAATGAAGGATAATCCAGAATGTAGAGACATGGTTCAAGCAGGAAAGAGACAAAGGAACTCTTCTTGGGAGCAGAATCAGAGTTTAACCAAGGAACATTATCTCCTCCCACCCCTTAAAGGCCCTTAGATTGTCTGCCCCGTAGGATATCAGAATTGCTACAGATTAGAATCTGCTTTGTATCTCCAGTGTCCCCATTTCCAAATTGGAATGTTTATTGCAAATAGCTTATTCTTGTTCCACCACTGCCTACTGGATGCTTGGGGAAGAAGCAGTTGGATAACCTAATGCTGTGACTGGAGGGGACTTTTGGGTGGTTTTCCTCAAGGAGAGGGTGAGTGTATTTTGCAAGTGAAAAAGAGAGTTATCCAAATATTTGGTGACCCGAAGGGCACATTGTGGTAAACTGTGCTGCTCATTTATATCCAGTTCTCCTCTTTTTTTTTTTCAGGCACATGCAAACCTGCATTTCCTAGCTTTCTTGCTTTTGAGACGGGTCGTGTGACTCTTTCCAGCCAATGAGCTGTAAGAAGTGAGATGTATTGTTTCCAGTCAGGAGATTTAATTGTTTGTGTCTTGTCCTCCAGAGTTCTGTTTTCTTGCATCACAAAGATTGCCAACTTTCAATCAGCCTCGTCCTAGAGTGAGGAAGACACTGAACAGATTATCGTGCTAACTTGTGATTTATATACAGTATTAGTGAGAAAAATCATGTTTTGTTGCTTTAAGCCACTGAGATTTAGAGGTTGTATATTGCCTTGGCATTTTCAGTTCTTAAGGATGCTGACAGCTTTCTACTAGAAGCACCTGCATCTTTATGCCTGAGGTTTTTTTTCTCATATTGATAGGCCCATGCGAGGCAGACCAGAATATCAGTCAGTTGATTCCCCAAGGAGAACTCAGTCTATGATAGATGAGAGTTGAATGACAACACCCAGCTTCCTCCCTCCTTCCACACTCCTATGAAGTGCATTCTACACAATCTCCCCAAGTTCTCAGCAAGACTTGAGCCCCAGTTGCCCACAGTGGTAACCTGCTCATTAATGTACCTAGACTGGCTTCGTTCTCTTCCCTGTCTTACTTCCTTATTCCCACTTTTTGGTATATTTGCTATGTAAACTGTTTGCAGTCAAATCTGCAGCTTAGGATCTGCTTCTGCAGAAACTCAAACTATGACACAGTGGACCCGTTAGGGTCTTAGCTCTCAGAGAGTAATTTCATATACAGATAAAAGAACAAAGGAGGATGGTGAAGATGTCATTCTGTCTGTATGTTAGACAGTATATTATTTTGCCCTAGAAGTTTCCTTTAAACTATAAAAATAAAAGAGGTAAAGATATAGTGGTATAATATTGAATCTTCCTTATCTGATTTATTTTACCAATGGGTGCTCTTTCTAAATATTACCTAAGATTTTCCTTGCCACATTTTTTCGGTTCCCTATGCCCCCACTACCCTCCAAACCATAATTCGATTTCATTAACTGTCCTAGGAGGAGAGAAGACATCATCTAAAAGAAATGTCAATTCCATCTGTGGAATAGAATATCAAAATCATGGTAAAGACAGTCATGTCTTGAAAGAGAAGTGATTTTCTTGAATACCATGAGTTTGGCTTTGAATAGCAATCAGAAAAAAACCCGGAAGCAAGAGGACACAATTTTTATATATAAATAACACATTGGAAAGACAGAAGTTTAAGAGACATACAACTCAAACATGAGGCTAGATGAGAATTTACATAGCTGGTGGTGAGGAGGAGAATTAACGGGGACATAAACGTGAAGGAAGATGTTACACTAGGATGTACTTCATGGAGCAGAGAGGAATCAGCAACAAGAGAACGCAAAATCTGCCCACGTGGGCTTCATTAATCGAAAGTTGGAACCAAGTCAATATACAACATGTCTTCTGTTGCTGTTCAAATGAACAATGTGAATTTCCTACAGGATGAAGTCCTGTTAACCTCCTATACCCATCCTGTGAGGGCTTCCCAGCAATACCTGATTCCCTATGGCACATTGATGATTGAGCAGGAATGCCACTTGTCTGGGTTAACATTTTGCTCAGCTTTTTCCAAGTTATAGTGATGTAGAACACTGATAAGCTTCCTGTAATAATGTTTTATCACCTAGATGTGCAAAACAGTTGGGGACAATAAGGGAAAGCCTCCACCTCATATCTGTACTTCAACAGGAATTAAAAGGAATGAGATCAAGATTTCCCTCTGCCCCAGGCCAGGAGAATGATGAAACCCACCACAGTATTACATAGAGGTTGTCTGGGAGTGGGGAAAACACATTGGCATAAATATAATAAAATGAAGAGTTAAAGTTTAATGATCCTCAATATTTGTTAGCACAAAATAAGAATGATAAATTTAGCATATTTTAGTAGATAAATCAAGTGTGTCAGCTCAGGCACGGCATATTAAATTTTTCCTAACAAATTAGGCAGCCCCTATGGTAACAAATTCACTCATTTACCAAATATTTATGTAGTATTTCTGTGTGGATGGTAGGAAGTTTCTGGATCTAAATATTGTATTATTCTATGGTACTTTTGTTGGTCTTCTTATTTCTTTATCTACACTCTCATCAAGTTTAGGACTTTAAATTTAATACATACACTGATTAATCTATCATCCATATCCCCAGCCTAGATCTTTCCTCTGAGATCCAGCCTTATCTATCTAACTGCTTACTTGTTATGCCCATTTGGATGTCTTATAGCCATCTAGAATGATATCCAAGAGAAATCTCTTCACCACTCCCCACTCCAACTGGCTCCTCCACAAGTCTTCCTAAACTACTAAAATGCCAAAATCCATCCTAATGCTGAGTATAAAACTGTTGATATCCTTCTTGGTTTTTCTTTCCTTCACATTGCAGATCCAAACCCTCAGGATGATCCCTTGGATCCACTGCCAAAACATAGTATCAGTCTCTCTACTTTGGCCCACCTCCACTGCTAACCCCTCGTCTAAGCCACGTGCATCTTCTACCTTGATTCCTACACTAGACCCTTCATTGGCCTCCGTCTGTTTTCTTGGTCCACTCCTGTGCATTTTCTGCACAGGAATCAAAGCGATCTTATAAAAAGATAAACAAGTTCATATCACTCCCAGAACAAAGGCCTCCAGTGATTTCTAAGTATACTCAGAATAAAGGTCAAATCCTTCTCCTGGCCTGGAAGTCCTACCTAACTGAACCTCTCAGAACTCACATCTTACTAGTTTCCCTCAAACTGCCTGTACTCAAACCGCATTTGTCTTCTTTCATTTCCATCTCAATGTCTCAACTATTGCATTTCTCTCTTGTCTAGAAGGCGCTTCTCTCATCCTCTCTTGTTTTAGATCTCAGCTCAAACAGTACCTCCTCAATGTTATCTTCCTGGGCTATATTAGCTGCCTTTGTCCATCTCCTCACCCCAACTCAGTCTCTAGTCCTTACCTTAAATTCTCCATAAAACATACCACTATCGGAAATTATACTTACTATAGTTTGTTTATTTTGTGTTTATTGTCTGTCTCTTTTCACTAAAATGTAAATTCCACAAGGGCAATTGTTCTGTTTTCTGCCGTATCTCTAAGATAGAGAACAACGCTTGGCACATAGAAGACCCTCAATAAATGTTTGCAAGTGAGTGAAAAGATGATTTCTTGAGCTGTCTCAAAATTTGATTGATTCATTGTGGTATATGCATATCACCAGAGAGCTGGTTATCATATAAACACTTGCAAAAGCAGAAACTTAGTGAGTAGCAAATAATCATTCCCTTTCTCTAACTACTCTCACCTTCCTTATCTCAAGGAAGCTAGAAGCTCATTTCTACTAGGTTTAACCACAGAATGTATTTGCTTCTCCCCATTACAGGAAGTAGAATAGACTCACAAAACAAATGTAGGAGCTTTGGTGAAGTTTTGTAAAGGTGAGAATAATTTCCTTTTCCTTCTCACTAGCTCCCATTACATGGAAATTTGCACTTCTCTTTGCAAATTAAAGATCTGTATATGACCTTTTAAAACCTTTCTCATGCCAAGATTCTAATGAGAAGAATAATCATTTATATTTGTATATGGATCTTTATAATACATAAAGTAATAACATATCGTGTTTAATTTCTTTAGCAATTGTATTAGGTGGTATTATAGGAATTACTATCCTGGTTCAACAAATAATGTGACTGAGTTATGGGAGGCTAAGTGATTTGTCCCAGGTTGAACTTTGACAAGTGATGCTGCCAGGATTACAACCTAATTCTTCTCATTCTGAATCTTTTTTGCATTACAACTAGGATCATCGGCCCAAAGAAGATTGGCCCAGAAAATGTCAGTCGTTAAAAAGATGTGAAATTCTATGAAATAGAGCCCAACATCAATAAAATGTTCTTTGGAGTCTTTCAGTAAACCCAATGATGTCCTTTACATTTTCAATGAAGAAAATGATCATGTAGATAACTCTATTAACAAGTGACTTTTTCTCATTCCAGCTTTCGGAATAGTTAAAGCTAAGACCGATATCCTAATGAGCGCCATTAATGGGTTATGCGAAATTGCAAACCACTGCGTCTGAATAATCAGGACAGCATGATGCCTACATGAGATGTGTTAAATCCAAATAATAAGAGCTGAGAGAGCTTAGGGATTGTGTGGGCTCTCATATCCACCACTAATTGTACATTCTCAGGCAATTATATCTTTTTCATAACTTTCTATGACTCAATTTTATCATGTACAAAATACGGGTAATAAAACATATTAGTCAGTTCCCCCTAGATTATACTATGCAACAAATAATCTCCAAATCTTGGTGACTTCAGACAACGCAGATTTATATCTTGCTCATGTTACATGTTAGGTGTTCTTCACATGTATCTATGCATGACGTGGATTATTCTTTCTGAGATTCAGGTTAAAGGAGCAGCTCTTATCCGGAAAATGTTACATTCATAGCATTGGAGAAAGTCAATGCCCACGCTTTGTTGCCAGCGTGTGTTCTCTTTTAGAAAGAACAGAAAATAATTGGAAGCAATAAATCAGTGTAATCTACCACACAAGGGAACATACTTTATGAGATAATTTCAAGGATTGAATAAATAAATTCTTGCAAAATGGTTAACCCAGCTTAGCAAGTCTTTGGTTATTGTGCAGACATGAAGACAGAGATTAACTTTAGTTAAGCATCTCTCTCCTGGTTCTGCATCCCATGTAGAGCTATAAAAGTTGGTGGTAGAAAACTGACATTGGGAATGTTCTGGATAGCAATGTGTGGTGTATCATGCAGAGACCTGACATCTTTGAGAGATGAGTAATTGTGTTAAACTAGAACTTTTAGATTAACATTGCAAATCTTTTTTTGCACAGATAAAAATACTGGATAAAGTGTGACATACTGTTTTGCACAGATAAAGATACCAGATAAAGTGTGACTGATATCATAGTCATAAAAGTATATCGCATTTTTGATTTCTTGTGTGTATGTCTTAGAGTCTCTTAGACTAATAAAATATTCTTCCCAGAGAAACAACCTGATTTTATTCGGGGCTTGTGGATTTTGCTGATTTTTTTTTCTTATCTCAATTATGACCTGCTCTAGTTTCTTTACTCCCTTTCACCAGTCATCTCATTACTCCTACTTATATTCCCTTATGTCAAATTTAATATTTCCCGTATTCTTTTTAAGATTCACCCTCTTCAGATATTTGTTAACACTATGCCCTACTTAGTTTATACATAAGTAGGTCTTCTCCCAAGACCTGATTAGTCAAAATTGTAATTATGTAAGTGTTTCTCCTATTACCTAACTGCTAATTGTAGACAAAATTCTAGGAAGGCAGGAGATTGAATTACAGATTTAGTGAGCATATACCAGAGGAGAAGGAAAAATGTTTTCTTTCAGGTCAATTGAATCTGGTTGTACAGATTTTTGTTCACAAAAGACCACAGTTTCCTTTTCTATGTCAAATACACTGACATTGTCACTCTGTTGAAGTTCATTATGCTGAATAGTACTCCTTCATTCCACATCTGCTAGTGTCGCTGATGCTGTAGCTTTGGAGCGCCAGGTATAAAATCAGCCTGAGCCCCTTTCCTATGCCAACATACTCTAAGCCACTGCCTTATCTCCGATCCAGCCATCCTCTCCTACTCTACGTATTCTGTACCTGCTCCAGCCTTCTCTGGCTGAGAGACCTTCCTCTATCTCTCCTGTTATGGATTAAACATTTGTGTCTCTCCAGAATTCATATGTTGAGACCCTAAGCCCCAGTGTGATGGTATTTGGAAATGGGACCTTTGGGAGATAATTAGGTTATGAAAGTATGGCCCTTATGATGGGATTAGTGCCTTTATAGTAAGAGACAGCAGTGAGTTTTCTCTATCTATCTCTCAGGCTTGTGAGGACACAGTGTGAAGGTGGCTATACCCAAGCTAGGACAGGGGTCCTCACTGGGAACCAAATTGGCTGGTATCTTGATCTTGGACTTCCTAGCCTCCAGAACTGTGAGAAAATAAATTTATGTCATTAAGCCATCCAGTCTGTGGTGTGTATGGTAGCCCAAGCAAATTAATATACCTCCTTTCTACAATCAATCAGAAAGTATGAGTTTTCTGAGAATAGAAGAATTTTGAGAGCAGACACCAGGAAAATGTCAACATTTAAGGAGCAAGTAAAGACAGAAAACATAAGGAATAAATCTAAAAAGGTGCAGTTCTATAAAAATTTTTGTATAAGAGAATTTCAAGAATTAGAGAGTTGAGGAACTTTTGGCTATAACTAGGTGAGCCCTTCCCACAAAATAAGCCCTATAGAGCTGTATAAAATTGTTGAGAACAAGAAATTTTAGGGCTCTGGAAATCAGCAAAAGGCAGACAACAAATTGAGAAGTATTTATTCTTGGGTAAACTGTTACAGCTTCAAATAAAGATCAGGGAGAATTTGTGTCCTTCTTGGCTGGGCCCTTCCTGTATTCCCACTCCCACTTTCCAGCACAGTCAACAAGGGCAGTAGTTTTTACATTGTGTGTGGGAAATCCAGCAGCTGTGCTGAGAAATTGAGCATATTTGATTTGAGGGACAGGGTAGAATGGATGGATACCAGATTTATTAGCTAAAAGTGGTGAGCTTGATAAAAAAATATATAGAAAAATCTTTATCTTTGCTAGTCTAAGTTTGTGGTCCCGGCTGGAGAAAAAGGCAGACCAGCTAGATGTTTAACACGGAAACTCTGTAAATGAGACAGTCACAGAAAGTCTGGACAAGCATTCTTTGCATCCATCACTGACTGAGAAACTGCGTGCATATGCAGGAGATACTGGAAAGAGGTCATAAGACGGGAGAAGGCAAGGGAGACTTGAAAACAGGCCAAAATTTGAATGCTCTCACAAAACCATACAAATTCAATGAAGAGAGGGTATTGAAGTCTTATGGGCTTGACACATTTGAGCACAATTTCTGCCTAAATCACTGACTCACCACTATGCAGATACAGAGGGTCCCCAGAGACATCAACAGCTACATACAGCAGTGAAGTTAGATTTTGCGATTTAAGTTCAGGGTAGTTACTTTTTTCTTAAGTATCAGAAAAATAAATAAAAATTCAGAGTCGATACAATGTATTATTGAAAATGTACCACTTTAAGCAAAAAAAAGAAATTATGAGATATGCAAAAGTACAACAAAGTATGACCCATACTTGGAGGGAAAAAAGGCAGTTAATAGTTAATTAATAAAAGATGCTGAGTGAGATGTTGAATTGGCTTGTTAGACAAAGAATTCAAAATGCTATTACAGGCTCAAAAAGTTAAACTATGCTCAAAGATTTAAGGGAAATATGATGATAATGATTCAACAGAGAATCTCAATAGAGAAATAAAAACTATTAATGGAAAGAAATTCCAGGGGCCTGCACAGTGGCACAGTGGTTAAGTTTGCACACTTCGGCTTCGAGGGCTGGGGTTCGCTGGTTCGGATCCCAGGTGCGGACCTACGCACCGCTTATCAAACCATGCTTTGTCAGGTGTACCACATATAAAGTAGAGGAAGATGGGCATGGATATTAGCTCAGGGCCAATCTTCCTCAGCAAAAAGAGGAGGATTGGCAGTAGATGTTAGCTCAGGGCTAATCTTCCTCAAAAAAAAAGGAAAAGAAAAGAAATTCCAAAGCTGATATGTGCAATAAGTGAAACAAAAGTACATTAAATGGGCTCAACAGAATATCTGAGTTGGCAGAAGAAAAAAATTAGTACACAGGAAGTAAGATAAATAGAAATTATTCTCCAGAAGAAGAAGGAGGAGAGAAAGAAGGTGACAGAAAAAAAAATTGAAAAAATAGTGGTCAGAAACTTTCCAAATTTGATAAGAAATATTGATTTACTAATCTAAGAAGCTCAGCAAACACCGAGTATGATAAATATAATGATAATCACAATTAGAAACATCATAGTCAAATTCTTGAAAGTCAAAGATGAGAAAAATCTTGAAAGCAGGAGGAGGAAAATGGCTCATCTCATGGGAATACAATGATACAATTAACAAGAGACTTCTCATCAGAAACAATAAAAGCAAGAAGGCAGTGGAATGACATATTCAAAGTGCTAATAGGAGGGAAAAAAAGATCACCTAAGAATTATATACTAGTAAAACTATTCCACAAAAATAGAAGTTAAAGACATTCACATATTCTTTTAAAAAACTGAAAGAATTTGTTGCTAGCAGATCTGCCACCCAAGAAATGAAGGATATCCTTCAGGCTGAAAGGAAAGGAGACGAGAATTCCAGTCTATGGGAAGAAATAAAGATCATCAGACATTGTAAGTATCTGATATATAAATCAGAATCTAGAGTAGACATAATGTTTCATGTAAAATATTCACTTTTCAACAAAAAAATTATGACATACAAAGAAACAGGAGAGTGTGATCGCTACTCAGGGAAAAAAAATCTTTTCTTCTTTTCCTTAAATGAATATGATTGTCTAAAACAATAATTATAACACTTTATTGTTGGGTTATAACATTTATAGGTGTCGTGTATAGGCACAAAGAAGGGGAGGAAATGGAGCTGTATCGTAGCAAGTTGCCATATTTTACTGAAATTGTCAGTGTTTGCCTAAAGTAGATTGCACTAGGTTAAATATGCATATTGTAATCTCTGGAACAACTTAAGAAAAAAACCTTTAAAAATATAGCTAAAACAAACAGAAGCTGGTATGTTAACAAATGTTTTTACACACAAAAGAAGGCAGTAAAGAAGGAAAGAAAAGTGACATGGAATATACAGAAAACGGATTGCAAGATAGCAGATGAAAACCCAACTATATAAAAAATTACATTAAATATGAATAGATTAATCACTCATCAAAAGGCAGAAATTTTCAGACTTGATACAAAAGCAAGAAACAACTATATTTCTCTATAAGACATACACTTTAGATTCAAAGACACAAATAGGCTGAAAATACAAGGATAGCAAAAGATAGATCAAACAAACAGTAATCATAAGAAAGCTGGAGTAGCTGTATGAATGTCAGACAAAACAGACATTAAGACAAAAAATATCCCTAGAGACAGGTAGGATGTTTTGTAATGATAAAATGGTCAATATATCAGGAAGATAGAACAATTATGCATGTATATTCACCTAAGGAAAAAATCTCAAAATACATGATGCAAAAAGTTAGATCTGAAAGAAGAAATAGACAATTCAAGTTATAGTTTTGTGTTTGAAAACTCCTAGACATAAATCAACAAGGATATAGGATTGAATGGCACTATAAACTAGCACGGCCTGCCATGTAGAACATTCTACAGAATAGAAGAATACACATGCTTTCCAAGTACAAATGGAAAATTTTTCAGAGTTGTACAATATTCTAAGACATAAAACAAGTCTCCATAAATTGAAAAGAATTGAACTCAGGCACTCTCCAGTCACAACTGAATCAAATTAGAAATTAAGAGCATAATGAAATTTAGTAAATTCTCAAATATTGTGGGGGAGTTTAAACAACACTCTTCTAAATAACCCACAATTTGAAGAAAAATCACAAAAGAAATTAGAAATCTTTAATTAAATTAAAATGGAAACATGACATAAAAACGTTTGTGATGCAGCTAACTCAGTGTTTAGAAGGAAATTTAAATTTTTAAATGCAATTATTAGAATGAAAGAAAAAACTAAAATCAATAATTAAGCTTCCACCTTAAGAAGCTGCAAAAAGAAGGGCAAATAGAACCCAAAGTAAGTAGTAGGATGAAATAAGGACTATCAGAGCTGAAATCAATAAAACAGAAAAGAGAAAAATAAAGAAAATCAAATTTGGTTCTTTGAAAAGACTAAAAGCTTTGATAAACCTTCTTTGCTAGCTGGCAAAGCAACCAGACACAATAGAGATCAAGCTACATGATTCTATTTACATAAAGTTTAAAAATAGGTAAAACTAATCTACAATGATAGAAGTAAGGATAATGATTGCCTTTGTGGATGAGAGGATAGTGATTTGAAAGAGGCATGAAGGAAAACTTCCAGGAGTCTGTAACTGTTAATTCCTTGTAGTGGTTGTTGTGGGTTGTGGTTCAATTGGTGTGTTCATGCTTTTAAAATTCATGGAGCTTTACACTTATGAATTGTACACTTTCCTGCATGTGTGTTACACTTTAATAAATATTTTTTTAATTACAAAACACAGTGGATAGTTTTAAAGAGGAATAAACACAATTGAAGAGAGAAGTAAGAGCTAGAAGAGAAATTTGAATAAAAAAGTCAGACAACATGCAACAAGAAAGACAGAAGTGGAAATGTGAAAGAGAGATTAAAAGACAAGGCTATAAAACTCATAAAAAATTTATCAAAGTGACTAAAACACCCTTACATAATCCTATAACTGTTACAAATATTTAATGGGAAGTTGTTAATCTACCGATAAACACCAAGACTAAACAACTTTGTAGATATTTTCCGTCTATCTTAAGAAGCAGAAAATCTTAGTCTTTTACAACTCGTCCACAACATCGAAGAAAAGGACATTTCACACATAAATGGAAACATGATATGTGACATACTGGCCAGTGGAAAATAGGAGAGAAAGACTGGATTCATCAATAAAAGAACTGGGACAGTTGGGAGTCAAACTTATGAAGCAACAGAATTAAGCAGACAAGGCAAAACAATCTCAAAACTAAAACACAACGTTGTTTCATGGTTTTTTCCAAATGCAAGTATTCTTATTGTTATTGTCCCAATTTTGGCTACACTTCTGTACCGCAGACAGATTTGTGACACTTAGATATAAATCCAATAGTGAGAGTAAGAAAACCACTCTTGTAATCATTGCTGGAGTACCACTCAATGTAATTGTCATTGTTGGAACATTCTTTTCACTCCAGGTGAATATTCAATAAAAAATCCTTCTGGACTTGCTTTAATTGTAATTCCTATTGGGATATTGTATCTGTAATGCTGTGTGTCTCAGACAGCTTTGCCATTGCTATTGTAATTCCTCAGTTCTTTAGTAATCCTCCTGCTGTGGTTGGACTCGTCTCTGTATGACAGAGCCCTTTTGTGATCAAAGGTTAGGATATCTTAGCTCTAGGAGAAACACTTGAATTAGCTTACATGAAATTTGCAGGTTCCAGGCAGAATATACACAGTTGTGTAAGAAAATTACTCCTCTCAATACATTTAAATAAACAGAAGCCATAAGTAATGAATGACTGAAGGAAAGATATAGTCTCTGATTTCGAGACTAGTGAGACATGAAAGGATTATATTTGTGTTCAGACTCCACGACCTCACTATCTGTAGAGAAGAAAACAAAAAAATTAACTGGCTTTCATCTATGGAGAATAAAGTCAACCCTTGCATGATTGTTACAGTTAGATTTTTATTCAAAACAGCCATAATTTAGTTATTTAAAGAATTATTATGTGTGTTACTTGCAAAACAAACAGATGAAAACCCCAGAACTGCTTGTCAGTTATTGCTCATGGTATTTTAATTAAATTAGGTTACATTTCAGTCCATTTATCAAAGGATATACCATTTACATTTTAGGAGAGATGAGCCAATATTAAACATAATCTAAAAGAAGTCCATTACAAAACCCTGAGGGCCTCTGTCAGCTCCCTTTGGATGGAAGAACCACTGTAGATCCTCAGAGGATATGCTTGGATGTATCAGGTGAGGCTAGAACTTGATCAACGCAACCTTGGAGAAACCACAGAGGAACTGCTCTTTTTGAGCCTGGCAGTGAAGCAGACAATCATTCTACTTCATGAAAGGGATGTGACAGAATTGATCGAGGCCATTCTGAAGTTTATGGAGCCACGGTGTTTGCACAAAGGGCAAACACCTGGGCTCTGTTATAAATGAAACATCATTTGGGCTTTGGAGAACTGATGGGCAAATATCCTAGAACAGGAAGGCCCAGAGCAGATTTAGGCCTTAAGGCAGGCACCTGCCCTTCTAGTGTAAAAGAAGCAAGACCAAATTTGTCTCAACTGGTGGGCCAACAAGTTGCCAAACCCTTTTAATTTCACAGTGCTTCTTGCATCCTATTTTCTTCTTCATTTCTCTGCCACCAGCCTAGCTCAGGCCCTCCTTACCTTTTCTTTGGAATATGGTAATAGCTTCATTTCTGAGATTGCTGCCCTCTGCACAACTGCTGAATTACCTTGCCCAAGTTCATTTACTCATTCTGATGGTGTTATATCTGTCCCCTCAAACTTTCCATGGTTCCCTGATGCCTTTTTTTATTCTTCCATGCCATATCCTCATAATCTAATCTCTCACTAACCTATATTTTTCCCCAAATTGGATTATTTGCAGCTTGAATGTGACTAAAATGTCACTTTCCTTTTCAAATCAAAAATCTCTTCATCCTTTAAGACTCACTTCATTTGCCTTCTTTTGTCTATTTTGTTCCCTGACAGGCTCAAAAGCCCACCCTACCTCACCTCTCCATCTGTAAAGCTGATCATGTTGTGTTCTAGTTATTTTTGTGTATGTCTGTTTCTGCCTCTGAAAGTAAGCATCTTGAATTCATGCGCTGCCTCATTCATTGGAATCCCCAGTACTTAGCACAATTCCTGGCAAATAGAGTGTTTACTACATGTTTATTCAATTAAATTGAAAACAATACTGACTGGAAACATCTTTTTTTTTCTTTTCTTTTATTGCTGGTACCTGAAAACACTTCCTATGCTGGGTTAACTTCCCACCCTCAGAATCTATATGGGTAAGAGAGTCTATCTCCCTTTGTTGAAGTTGAAATTAACTTGCTTTCCTAGTTTACTTTGGCATGAACATATGGACTATGACTCAGGAGCCACCGATCTGACATCCACTCTGGATTTCAAAGGAAGAGAACTCTCTCTGAAAGCCATGCATTACGCAAGATCTGGTTCTGTGGGTAGCTGTGGCAATGGTGGCTGCTGTGGCAAACAGTCTGCCATGCCAAATGCATTGAGACTGTTTGGCAGTGTGATTTGGGGCATTGCTTTAGGTTGCCTCTCAGTCTGATCCTGAGCCTTCCCAGTGGTGCACAAGCCACTTTCAACATACCACTGAAATATTGCTGTTCCGGATATTATACAAGGCACCATGGGGATGGGATATAGAGTAGGTGTTCAGAAAATTTTCACTAATTTAAACACAGTCTGATGGTTTGGCACATACTGAAGTGGAGCTTATCATTTCTGGGTCCTGCCAGGACATTTTCAAAGATAACTACAAGATCCGAATTTGCTGTAGGTTCTGTGACCTGAGGAGTGGATCAGGTGCTCACATCATTAACTTCCTGAGGCATAATACTGCTTTGGAGGTTACAGGGTTGGGGGAAGAGTTTTCCCTGTAGGTTACCTCGAAACCAACACAACCACAGGTTTCCCACAAATAAGAGTAGCATCCTGGCCTTGTATCTTTGAATGACTCGTGATGGTCACGTGTTCCTTGAATATTCTTTGGATTTTTGGGGTACCATTTTTGGATTATCACTGGAGTCTAAAATACCATAGGCCCCAAGTATTTGAATTGAGAAAGTTCAAAGGACAATATATAATGGTTAAATTTTTGCAACCAGATAGATCTATGTAAAAATCCCATTTTACCCTCACAAATTTTTTGTAATCTTAGGTAAGTTATTAACCTAAGTGACTTTCCTTACTTACTAAATGGGAACTAAATTATTGACTATTGTAAGAAATCAATAAAAATCAACTAAATGAGAGTTCTGCAGGCCCAGGGATTCAGCTGTTTGATGGACCGAGATGTACAAGGATACTGCAGTGCCCCTCCGTCTTCATCTCCCCCTGCGCACACCAAACACTATTTTTATTTTAGAAGAAAACATTATATTTCTAACTCCCAATGACCTCTCCTCTTCGTCACCTCCCACAGACCTTTAATATCTGGATAATACATTTTTCATTTAATTAAATGTGATTGTGCCTCGTCCTTTAACTGCTTAATATTTATATATCTTACTTTCCCACTTCCTCATCCTCCTCACTACTTCATGTCATGTGTCCACCTAGGCTAGACTGTAACCTTCTAAGGACTGAGATCTAAACACGAAAATGCTTAAGGACTTTCACCAACTTATAGTGTCTGATAAAGGTTTAGACACCCAGGCATGGATAAGTCTCTGTAGAAACTGATTCCCTAATCCTGTGGCAAATATAAAAGTACTCCTAAACAAATCCTTTAGGTTTTGCAGGTTGCAGTAATGACTCTTGGAGACTATCTGGCGTCATTTCCAAGGAAGCTGGATTTCATTCACACCTTGAGGTGATCTTAGATAAGAGGTTGTCTTACTTGCTTCATTACCCAACAAATTAGCAATTATAGCACAATGGATAACCCCAACTCCAAATCTTTTTTATGTGGTGACTAAACCACATCGCCATAGAGGCAATGACCTGACACAGATTTTTCAAGAAAGATAAATGAATGCTTTTCTCACCTTTTCCTTTTTTCCCATGATCTTTCTTAAATAATCTAAAAAATATCAAGAAGAATTTAAAATAACAATCAGCACTTGATTGACACATATAAAAGGGATAGTGTTATATGAAAGGAAAGACTTTCTGATGATTTTTCACATTAATTAAAAAAAAATCAAAGCTGAATATGATGAGCCTGCTGGTAAAAATAAAATTTACGTGCAGTTCACTTGAAACAAGTAACAATCTATGGTGCCAACAGTTCAAACTATGTTTCTGAAAATCTTCAAAAACTTAAATGTCAGTCACATTCTCTGCTACTAAAATTTGTGTACAAATTTGCAAAACTAATTTTATTTATTTTTCATTTCTTTTCCTTTTTTTATTGTGATATAATATATATGCAATATATCCTAATTTCTCAGTTTAATAAGCTTTAACAATCATATACACCCATGTAATCACCAACCAAGAGAAGATTTAGGACGTTTCAATCACTCCAGAAAGTTTTCTAACAATCTTTTGCAGCCAAATCTCTCCCAAAGGAATTATTTTCGGACTAACAATATAGGTTTGTTTTACCTGTTCTAGATTCCTATATATTTGGGATCATACAGTCTGTACTCTTGTCTCTGACTTTTTTTTACTCAGAACAATGTCTATGTGATTTAACCATATTTTTTGTGTATCAGTAGTTTATTCTTTTTTTTTTTATGCTGAGGAAGACTCACCCTGAGCTACCATCCACTGACAATCTTCCCCCATTTTTTTGTTGTTCTTTTTTTTGTGGTTGAGAAAGATTAGCCCCTGAGCTAGCATGTGGGCCAATCTTCCTGTATTTTGTATGTAGGTCACCGCCACAGCATAGATGATGAATGGTGTAGGTCTATGACTGGGATCCGAACCCACAAACCTGGGCTGCTGAAGTGGAGCACACCAAACTTAAGCACTAAGCCATGGGCCTGGCCCTCATAGTTTATTCTTTTAGTTGCTGAGTAGTATTACATTGACAAGCACAGAAGTTTGTTTACCTATTCTCCTCTTGGTGGACATTTAAACTGTTTCCAGGTTTTGACTATTATGAATAAAGCTGCTGAAAACATGCATACTGAGGAGATAAGCTTTCCTTTCTCTTGGATATACTTATGGGAGTAGAATTGCTTAATTGTAGGATAGATATATCTTTAATGTTGTAATGAACAAAAACATTCACCAAAGTGGTTGTACCTTTCCACATTCCCACCAACAATGGATGGAAGTTTCAGTAGCCCCACAACCCTGCCAACAGTCAGTGGTGTCAGACTTTTTGATTTTAGCTTCCTAGAGTGCATGAACTGATTTCAAATTATAGTTTTACTTTGCATTTATCTGATGACTAATAATGTTGAAGATCTTTTCACGTGCTTTGTGGTCATTCTTATATCTCCTTTGGTGAAATGTCTGCTCAAAATTTTTGGTCACTAAAAATTTTTTATTGTGGTAAAATATATATACTGTAAAATTTGCCATTTTAATCTTTTGTGTGTATGTGAAGAAGATGAGCCAGGAGCTAACATCTGTTGCCAATCTTCCTCTTTGTTTTTTTTCTTTTTTGCCTAAGGAAGATTACCCCTGATCTAACATCTATGTACGCCAATCTCCCTCCACTTTGCACTTGGGATGCCTCCACAGCATGGCTGATGAGCGGAGTAGGTCTGCACCTGGGATCCAAACCTGCAAACCTGGGCCACCAAACAGGAGCAGGCAGAACTTTAACAACTCAGCCACAGGGCTGGCCCCATTTTAATCATTTGTAAGTGTACAATTCAGTGGTATTGATTTTATTTACAATGTTGTGCAACTGTCACCATTATCTATGTCCAAAACTTATCATCAACCCAAACAGAAGCTCTTGTAACCATTAAGAAATATCTCATGTTCCCTCTCCTTCAGTCCCTGGTAATGCCTAATATACTTTTTGTCTCTATGAATTTGCCTATTCTAGACATTTCATCTAAGGGGAACCATATAATATTTTTCCTTTTGCGTGTGGCTTACTTCACTTAGCATAATGTTTTCAAGACTTATCCATGTTATAGTATGTATCAGAACTTCATTCCTTTTTATGGCTGAAAAATATTCCACTGTATGTATAGTATGTCTTGTGTGTGTGTGTGTGTGTGGGTGTGTGAGGAAGATTGGTCATGAACTAACATCTGCTGCCAATCTTCCTCTTTTTGCTTGAGGAGGATTGTCGCTGAGCTAACATCTGTGCCAATCTTCCTCTATTTTTTGTGGGATGCCGCCACAGCATGGCTTGACAAGTGGTGCTAGGTCCACATCCAGGATCTGAACCTGTGAGCTCCAGGCTGCCAAAGGAGAGCATGCAGACTTAACCACTACACCACCGGGCTGGCCCCTAGTATATCATATTTTATTTATCCATTCATCCACTGATAGACACTTGGCTTGTTTCCACCTTTTTGCTATTGTGAATAATGCTGCAGTGAACATTTATGTGCAGATATCTGCGTTCCTGTTTTCAACTTTATTGGGTATATAACCAGGAATTCCTGAGTCATATGGTAATTCTATGTTTAGATTTGTGAGGAACCACCAAACTCTTCTCCACAGCAGCTGCACCATTGTACATTTCCACCAGCAACGTAGGAGGGTTCCAGTTTCTCCACATCCTCACCAACGCTCATTATTTTCTGCTTTCTTTTTTTTTCTTTTTTTTAAGATTGGCACCTGGGCTAACAACTGTTGCCAATCCTTTTTTTTTCTTTTTTCTGCTTTATCTCCCCAACCGCCCCCACCCCCGTACACAGTTGTATATCTTAGTTGCAGGTCCTACTAGTTGTGGGATGTGGGACGCCACCTCAATGTGGCCTGACGAGCAGTGCCATGTCCGTGCCCAGGATCCGAACCCTGGGCCGCCGCAGCAGAGCAAGCGAACTTAACCACTCGGCCACGGAGCTGGCCCCTCTTCTTTCTTTTTTAGATTATTATTATTATAGCCATCCTGGTAATTGTGAAGTGCTATCTCATTGTGGTTTTGATTTGCATTCCCATAATGACTAATGATGTTGAACATTTTTTCATGTTCCTATTGGCTATTTGTATATCTTCTTTGAAGAAACATCTGCTCAATTCCTCTATCAATTTTTTAATTTGTTTTGTCTTTTAAGTTGTAGAAGTTCCTTATGTATTCTAGATATTAAGTCTTTATCGGATAAGTAATTTGTAAATATTTTCTCCCATTATGTAGGTTGTCTTTTCATTTGCTTGATAATATCCTTTGATACACAAAATCTTTTAATTTTGATGAAGCCTAATTTATCATTTTTCTTTTCTTGCTTGTGTTTTGGTGTCATGTCTAAGAATCCATTGCCAAATCCAGTCATTAATATTTTCCCCTATGTTTTCTTCTAATATTTTTGTGGTTTTAGCTCTAATATTTAGGTCATTGGCCCAATTTGAGTTAATTTTTGTATATGATGTGAAGTAGTGGTCCAAATTCATTCTTTTGCATGTGGAAATCCAGCTGACCCAGAACCATTTGTTGAAGAGACTTTTCTTCCCACATTGAAAGGACTTGGCACCCTTGTCAAAAAGCAAGTGACCATAGATGTAGAGGTTTGTTTCTGGACTCTAAATTATATTCCATTGGTCAACATGTTTATCTCTATGCCAGTGCCACACTGTTTTGATTACTCTAGTTTTGTGGGAACTTTTGAAATTGGGAAGTGTGCGTCCAACAAATGTGTTCTTTTGCAGGATTGTTTTGTCTGTTTGGGGTCCATTGCAATTACATACAACTTTAAGGACTGGCTTTTACATTTCTTCAAAAAGGTTTTTGAAATTTTCATAAAAATTGCAGTGACTCTGTAGGTAGCTTTGGATAATATTGACATCTTAACAAGATTAAATCTTTCTACCCATGAATACAGAATGTGTTTCCGTTTGTTTAGGACTACTTTAATTTCTTTCAGCAATATTTTGTAGTTTCAGTGTATCAATCTTTTACCTCCTTGGTCAAATTTATTCCTAGCAGTTTATTCTTTTACATACTATTATAAATGGAATTGTTTTCTTAATTTTCTTTTCAAATTGTTCTTTGCAGGTGTATAGAAACACAACTGATTTTTGTATGTTAGTCTTGCACCCTGCAATTTTGCTGAATTCATTTATTATCTCTGGTAGCTTTGTTGTTGATTATTTGGGATTTCTATGTATAGGACCATATCAGCTGAGAATAGAGATAGTTTTACATCTCACTTTCCAATTTGGATTCCCTTTATTTCTTGTTTTGTCTAATTGCTCTGGCTAGAACCTCCAGTACAGTGTTGAATGGCATTGGTGAAAGTGGGCATCCTTGTCTTGTTCCTGATCTTAGGGTCAGAGTTTTCAGTCTTTCACCATTGAGTATGATCTTATTTGTGAGTTTTCCATAAATGCCCTTTATCATGTTGAAGAAGTCCCTTCAATTCCTAGTTTTCTGAATCTTTTTATTATGAAATGTGTGGGATTTTGTCAAATGCTTTTTATTTTTTGTCAATTAAGCTAATCACATATTTTCTCCTTTATTCTATCAATCTAATGTATTAAGTTGATTGCCTTCGCTATGTTGAACCATTCTTGCATTCCTGGGGTAAATCCCACTTGGTCATAGTGCATAATCCTTTAAAAACGCCGTTGGATTTGGTGTGCTAGTATTCTGTTGAGGATTTTTATCTATTTTCATAAGAGGTATTCATCTATTATTTCATTTTCTTCTGATACCTTTATCTGGCTTTGATACCAGGGTAATGCTTGCCTCAGAGAATGAGTTGGAAGTATTGCCTCCTTTTAAATTTTTGGAAGAATTTGAGAAATATTGGTGTTAATTCTTCTTTAAATGTTTGGTAAAATTCACCAGTGAAGTCATCTGGTCCTGCACTTTTCTGTGTTAGGAGGTTTTTAGTTACTGATTTTATTTATTAAAGATCTGTTGAGGTTTTCTAATTTTTAAGTCAATTTAGGTAATATGTGAATTTTTAGGAATTTTTCTATTTCATCTAAGTTATCTAATTTGTGTATAATTGTTCATAGTATTCTCTTTCAATTCTTTTCATTTGTATAAGGTAGGTAGCAATGTCTCCACTTTTATTTCTGATTTTAATTATTTTGTCTTCTCTTCTTAGTTGTCATTCTAGCTAAAAGATGGCAGTTTTGTTGATATTTTCAAAGAAACAACTCTTATTTTCATTGATTTTTCTCATTTTTTTCTCTTTGTCTTGTTTTCTATTTTATTTATCTCTGCTCTAATCTTTATTATTTCCTTCTTTTTACTAGTTTTGAGTTTAGTTTGTTTTTTTCCTAGTTCCTTAAGGTGTAAACTTAGATTGCTGATTTGAGATCTTTTTTCTTTTCCAGTGTAAATGTTTACAGCTGAATAATTTAATGTAAGCGTAATATATAAGTGTAATATATAAATATATATTACAGCCATATAAATAACTTTCTATATAACTATATTTGTATGTGTACACATAACCATATATACACAACTATATATATATATAAACTATGTATATACATAACTAAACATGTCTCTCTCTATACATATATACACATGTTTTAGCATTGCTTTTACTGCATTCCCATAAATTTTGGTATGTGTGTTAGGTAGAATTTTATTTTCATTTAGTTTGAAATGTTTTTAATTTCCCTTGAGATTTCCTATTTGGCCCGATAGTTATTTGGAAGTGTGTTGTTTAATTTTCTTGTGTTTGGGGATTGTCCAACTCTCTTTCCGTTGTTGATTTCTAGTTTAATTCCATTGTGGTCTGAGAACATACTTTGTATGATTTTTATTCTTTTAAATTTAAGTTGTGTTTTATGGCTATGAATGTGTTCTGCCTTGGTTAACCTTCCATGTGAGCTTGAGATAAAAGTGTATTCTGTTTTGGGGAAGAGTATTCTATAAATGTCAATGAGATCAAGTTGATTGATAGTGCTGATCGGGTCAACTACATTCTTAATGATTTTCTGTCTGCTTGATCTATCAATTACTTAAGAAAGTTGATGTCTCCAACTATGATAGTAAATTTGTCTATTTCTCCTTTCAGTTCCATCAACTTTTGCCTCCTGCATTTTGACTATGCTGTTAGGTGCATACACATTTAAGATTGTCATTGGAGAATTGACCTTTTATCATTATGTGATGCCTTCCTTATTACTGATAATTTTCCTTGTTCTGAAGTCTGCTTTGTTTGAATTAATGTAGCTATTTCAGCTTTCTTTTGATCAGTGGTAACGTGCTACATCTTTCTCCATCCCTTTACTATTAACCTGTCTACATCTTTATAATTAAACTGGATTTCTTGTATACAAATCAGAGTTTTGTCTTATTTTATCTACTTTGACATTCTTTCCGTTAATTGCTGTATTGAGACCATTCATATTTACATTGTTGGATGATATCTACCATATTTTTACCATTTTCTATTTGTGGCTTTTATTTATTATATCTTCCCCTCACTTTTTCTCTTTTTTCTGATTTTAATCAAGCAGTTTAGGATTTCATTTTACCTTCAGTCTTAGCATATCTATTATACTTCTTTTAAAAAAATTTTCGTGGTTTCTCTAGAGTTTTCAATATACGTTTTTTGTGTGTGAGGAAGATTGGCCCTGGGCTAACATCTGTTGCCAATCTTCATCTATTTGATGTGGGACGCTGCTACAACATGGCTTGACGAGTGGTGGTAGGTCTGTGCCCAGGATCTGAATCTGAGAACCCTGGGCCACCAAAGCAGAGCATGCAAACTTAACCACTTTGCCACCAGGCTGGCCCCTCAATACACATTTTTAATTAATCTCAGTCTGTACTTAAAAAACACTATACCACTTCATGTGTAATATGGTACCTTATAACAGAGTATTTCCAAATCCTCCCATTCCTCATGACATTGCTGAAATTCATCTCACTTATCAACATGTTATGATGAACCCATACATTATCACTATTAATACTTTAAATAAACTGCTGTCTTTTAGATCCACTAAGAACAAGAAAAATAAAAGATTTTATTTATTTCTTCTCTAGCATTATATCCACTGTGATATAGACACAGGTTTCTGATCAATATAATTTTCCATGTCTCTGAAGAATTCTTTTAGCATTTCCTGCAGGGAAGATTTGATGGTGATAAATGCCTTCAGTTTTTGTTTGTCTGACAAAAATCTTAATTTCTCCCTCACTTTTGAAGGATGATTTTTCTGAACATAACATTCTAGGTTGCTGAGGTCTTTTTCTTTTAATACCTTAAATATCTTACTACATCATCTTTTTGCTTGCATAGCTTCTGATGGAAACACTGCTTTTTTTAATCTTTCTTTTCCTGTATAGGCAATGTCCTCCTTTCCTCCACTTTTGGCTTTTCTCAATCTTTTCTCCGTGTCTTTGGTTTTATGCAGATTGAATATGAATTCCTGGATATAGTTTTTTGGGAGTGTGTATCATTTTTGCTATTCTCTGAGCTTTCTGAATCTGTAATGTTGTCTGTCATTAATTTTGGAAAATTTGGCTATTATTACTCCTTTTCTTTTTCTGCTCTTTTCTCTTTCTCCTCCTCTAGCATTCCATTTTACATATGTAATATCTTTTGAAACTTTCCCACAGTTTTTAGATGTTCTGTCCTTTTTTTTCTTCTTTTTCTTTTTTCTTGTTGCATTTCAGTTTGGGCAACTTCTGTTGCTCTACCTTCAAGCTTATTGATTCTTTCCTCACCTGTGTTGAGTCTATTGATGATCCAGTTAAATGCCTTCTTCATTTCTGTTAGTGTTTTTTATTTTTGGTGTTTCCTTTTTGATACTTTCTTAGAGTTCTATCTCTCTGCTTACATTATTCATCTATTCTTGGATGATATCTACTTTTTCTATAAGAACTCTTAGCAAATTAATTGTGGCTATTTAAAATTGTCTGGTATCACCAACAACTATGTCATATCTGATTCTGGTTTTGATGTTTGCTTTTTCTTTCAATACTGTGTTTTTTCTTGCCTTTAACATGCTTTCTAATTTTTTTCTGAAAGCCAGACATGTTGTATTGGATAATAGGAACTGGAGTCAATACACCTCTTGTGTAAAGATTTATGTTAATCTTGCCAGGAGTTGGGTTGTGTATTTAATATTATCAAGGCCAGAGCCTTGAAATTCCTCTAGCGTCCTTGTTGTTGTCTTCTCTCTTGATTTGGGGCCTTCCTAAGTACTCTTCCTCAGAGAGAATCTGTATCTTGCAGTTCTGTCAGCTTTAGTCCCATAATTGCACAGGAATCCTGGTAGTATGATGATTAAAGGTGGGGATGGGGTGTGTCATTTAGTCTCAATGTTTTAAGGCATCTCTGTCTCTGAGCTGTGACCTTCACAAATGTTTCTCCAATGGTATAGTTCTACCATCCCACCAAGGCAAGACAAGAAGGCTATAGAGGCCTGGAGTTGGGTAAACACCCTTACCTCAGTTAAGATAACAGTCTGGTAAAATCTTTCTCCCTGGAAAGTCAGCCTTGTTTTGAAGAAATTCTCTGAAGTATGTCACAATGTTAACTCTATCCCTCCTCCTATCAGTGCCACAGGGAAATCTTTCTTGGATCTTCACTCTGAGAACCTGGTGATTTTCCTGGAGGTAACGTCTTCAAAATTCAGGGCATGGACCTCTCCACAGGGTGCCTTAATTGTCCTTTTGTTATGGTGTCTGGCTTCTCCCAGAGGATGCAATTAAAGGATTAAAGTTCCAGTCTCCACAGCACTCAAACACTCCCATGAATGTCTTGGAATCATGACTCCCTGTATGTCATGATGATCTCGCTATTTAGACATGTGGTATTAATTTCCAAATATTTGGGGATTTCAAAGATATCATATTGTTACTAATTTCTAATTTAATTCCACAGTGTCATAGCATACACACTGCATGCTTTAATCTTTTGGCATTTATTGAGACATATTTCATAGATCAGCATGTGATTCATACTTGCAAACAATGAATGTGTATTCTGAAGTTGTTGGGTGTAGTGTTCTATAAATGTCAACTTGGCTAAGTTGTTCGACTCTTCTATATCTTTACTGATTTTTCTGTCTATCTTTTGTGTCAATTACAGAAACTACTTAATAAAATTTCTGAAAATGAATGCAGATTTTTCTCTTTTTCCCCTAAAGTTCTGTCCCTTTTTCTACATAAATTTTTCAGCTCTATTATTAGCTGTATACACATTTAGGATAATTTCGTCTTGCAGATGAGTTGATCCTTGTATCATCATGAAATAACCCTCTTTATTTCTAATAATATACTTTGTCTCAAAATCTACTTGTCTGATATTGGTGTGGCCATACTGGCTCCTCTGTTGTTAGCATTTGCATGATGTAACTTTTTTCACCTTTTTACTTTCAACCTGTTTCTTTACATTTAAAATATTTTTCTTGATGAAATCTGGCCATTTGTGACAACATGGATGGACCTTCAGGGTATTATGCTAAGTGAAATAAATCAGAGGGACAAAGTCAAATACCATATGATCTCAGTCATAAGTAGAAGACACAAACAGCAACAAACAAACATGTAGCAACAGAGACTGGATTAGTGGTTACCAGAGGGGAGTCGGGGAGGGAGGGGTGACTAAGCATATTCATGTAGCGATGGATTGTAATTAATCTTTGGGTGGTGAACATGATGCAATCTACACAGAATTCAAAATATATTATGATGTACACCCAAAATTTGTATAATGTTATAAACCAATGTTACTGCAATAAAAAAATAAAATAAAATATTTTTCTGATAAATCACAAATATTGTTTTTTATTCAGCCTGATAATCTTTTCCTTTTAACTTAAGAGTTTATACATTTACACTTAATGTAAATATTGATATGACCAGGTTTAAGTCTCCCATCCTATTTAGTTGTCATTTGATGTATTTGTGCTCTGTTCCTGTTTTCCTTTTCCTACTTTCTTTTTAGTATATATTTAATTTTTTTCCTATCTTATCTCTTTTATTTACATTTTAATTTTTAATGGTTGCTAAGAGATTTTATTATGCATCTTTCAGTTATCACAGTCTACCTTCAAATAATACTTTACTACTTTATGAAGAGAGTAAAAAAACTACTTTTACTTTGATTTACCCTTTCATTCCATTCATGTCCTTGCTGTCTTCTATGTATGCTGTAAACCCATAATACATTGCTGTTGTTTTAAATAGTCAATGGGCTTTTAAAGTATACATTAAGAAATAATTTTATATTTACTCTTTCTGGTGCCGTTAATTCCCTCTGACAGATCCTCAGTTTCATGTGCTATCATTTCCCTTCAGACTTAAGCACATTTTGCTTTTTAGCATTTCTTGTAATGCAGGTTTGCTGAAGATGAATTTTCTCAGTTTTTGTGTGTCTGCAAACATTTTTGTTTTATCTTCATTTTCGTTTGCATTTTTGTACTTTGAAATAAACATAGACTTACAGAAAAGATGCAAAAATAGTGCAGAGTTCACATATACATTTCACCAGCTTCCTCTAATATTAACACTTACATTACGAGAAACCAAGAAACTACCATTCATACAATACTATTAACTAAACTATACTATACTACAAACTAAATTCTAGATCTTTTTCAAATTTTGTCAGTTTCCCCGCTAATGGCAGTTTTTTTGTCCAGGATCCAATCGAATACCTCACATTGCATTCAATTTGTGAGGAGCCTTAGTCTCCTCCAGTAAGTGACGGTTTCTCATTCTTTCTTTGACTTTCATGACCTTGAAAGTTTTTACGAGTACTGGTTGGTTCTTTTGTAGGACATCTTATGACTTTCGTTTGAGTAAATTGTCGTTACACGTTTTTGTCAAGAATACCATAGACTTGATATTGTGTCCCTGTCTCAGGGCTTCTACGATCACTTAGTAGTTTAGCAATTACTCATGGGGCTCAACATAAAGTCAGACTCACGGTTAAAATCATTGCAGCAGAGGATACTGTGCCGGAACAGCAGGAAGAAGAGATACAGAGGTGTATGCTGAAAAGGTCAAACTCAGGCTTTGTCATCCTTTGGCAGGACAAAGTTGCACAGACACATCTTTCTTTCCAGCTGTGAACTGGAGGAGTATGTGTGAGATGGTCCTCGCCCAGGAAAGCCAGCTTGAGTCTTGTAGTCCAAAGTTCTTAAAGGTTGCTGGTCACATAGGGGCATCTCTGCCATATGACCAGAACCCAAACCAGGTACTAGGTAAATACCATCAATCTTCATAGTTACTGTAAACATGCCAACAACCTGATTCATCTTGACTCACTGCTTTAGGCATATAGAATAACATCATTACCCAGTAACTGTGATCATTCCAGTAGTTCTCAGAATTTGACAAAAGGTCATCACTATGGATCCAGAGATAAGCAAGAACTGAGCAAAACAGATCTGCTGCATTAACTCTACTCACTGTGTTTCTAACTGCATTATATTAGGGGAGTGCAAAATGTTAATTTGTCTTACTACTAGTTTTATTAATTGACCCTTTAGTTAGGGTGGTGTCTGCTGGGCATTTATCTTAGAGATATGTTCACACAAATATGTTTATGTTCACACAAAAAACTGTCCATGAATGTTCATAGCAGCTTTATTCATAATAGCATTTCCTTTTTAACTGACAAATACCTTGGGAGAGATACTTTGAGGCTATATTAGTAGCCTGTTTCTCCTCAAATTTTTGCCCATAGATTTTAGAATAATTGTGGATGTTACCTACAATACTTATTTTTGAGTTATTTGCCTAATGATTATTTTATATTTCTCTAATTTCTTCTGCATTTGTACTTGGGATTCCTCTGTATAGAATTGTCTCTTCTCTTCCATTTATATATTTATTCACTAATTTGTATCAGTTTCACCTCATGGATATTTACTTTATTTTATAGATTACAATCTAATACTCAAGATATTCATTTTGTTGTTCAGATTGTTCCAGCATCGGCCATTGGGAGCCCCTTCTGTTGGCATTTGTGCTCTTTTTTCATTTCACCATCCTTTTTCTTTAATTAAAGCTTTTGTTTAGAGATAATTGTAGATTTACATGCAGTTGTAAGAAATAATACAGGGAGATCCTTTGTACCTTTCACTCAGCTCTCCCCAGTGGGAGAGCTTGCAAAACTAAAGTACAATATCACAGTCAGGATACTGACGCCGATATGAATCTTATTTGTATTTCTCATTTCACTTGTACTTGTTTGTGTGTGTGTGTTTGCATATTTAGTTCTATGCAGTTTTATCACGTTTACATTTATGTATTCACCACTATTCCATTTTATAAACCCCATCTCCTTCTCACCACACTCCCCATCATGGTCCCTAACTCTTAGCAACCACTAATTCATTTTTCGTTTCTAAAATTTGTCATCTCAAAAATGTTATACAAACGGACTCACAGTATATAACCTTTTAGGAATGGATTTTTTTCACTCAGTATAATTTCCTGGAGATTAATCTAAGTTTTTGTGTGTATCAATAATTCATTCTTTTTTATTACTGAGTAATATGCCATGGTATAGATGTACAATAGGTTTTTTGACCATTCACCCATTGAAGGACATCTGGGTTGTTTCCACTTTGGGGCTATTATGAATAAAGTTGCTATGAACATTCATGTACAGATTTTTGTGTGAACATAAGTTTTCATTTCTTTTGAATAAATGCCCAGAGTGAAATTTCTAGGTCTTAAGATAATTGCATGTTTAATTTTATATAAGAAACCGTTAAACTGTTTTCCAGAGTGGCTGTACAATTTTACATTCCTACCAGCAGTGTATGAGTGATCCAATTTTTCTCCATACATTTTTAAGTACTTTATATTCTGACATCACAAGACATTTTAGGCTCACCTTGTACTTCCCATGTTTCTGTCCTAGAACCAACTTCTTCTCCAAGGATCTCTTTTGTTCTTCTATTGCAAAATGATATTTCTCAATATCTGGGCTCCAGCTATTCTCATTGCTCCTAGGTCCTCTCAGCAAAAAGAGCTATGAAATATATGTAAATATGTTAAGTATCCTAAACTGCACACACACACACGTGTATATGTGTGTGTGTATACTTACAGTGTGAAGTATTTCTATATCTATCTATCTGTATATACATTAGTCCCCCCTTATCTGCAGTTTCGCTTTCCATGATTTCAGTTACCCACAGTCAATTGCAGTTCACAAATGTTAAATGTAAAATTCCAGAAATAAGCAAATCATAATTTTTAAATTGCACACCTTTCTGAATAGTGTGATGTCCTGCTTCATCTCACCTGGGACATGACTCATCTCTTTGTCCAGCATACCACACTGTATACACTACCCACCTGTTAGTCATTTAGTCTCTTTCTCAGTTATCAGATGGAGTGTCCCAGTATCCCAGTGTTTGTGTTCAAGTAACCCTTATTTTACTTGATAATGATCCCAAAGCACAAGAGTAGTGATGCTGGTAAATCGAATATGCCAAAGAGAAGCCATAAATGCTTCCTTTAAGTGAAAAGTTGAAAGTTCTAGACTCAATAAAGAAAAAAAAGAACCATATGCTGAGGTTACTAGGATCTGTGGTAACTTTTATTAGAATATATTGCTATAATTGTTCTATTTTATTATTAGTTATTGTTGCTAATCTCTTACTGTGTCTAGTTTATAAATTAAGCTTTATCATTGGTGTATATGTATAGAAAGAAACATAGTATACATAGGGTTCAGTACTATCCACAGTTTTGGGCATCCACTGGGGGTATTGGAACCCATCCCCCATGGGTAAGGGGGGACTACTATGTATTTTTAATATGAGCAGCACATACTGATATCTTTCACTGCAAGCCAATACTACAAGTTTTACTCTAGTTTTTCCTGATTCCTTATTTGTAAATTCTTTCTCTAACAGTGAGAAATCTTGCTCTCCTTATCTATAATATATTCACTTATATGTTTAATCACAGTATAGACATAAAGTAATTAGAGTTGGTAACCCATATGCCTCTGAATAACAGAATTACTAGCTAGACTACAGTATTTTAGTGCAGATCTTTTTGTCTTTAACCTTACAGTATCCAGTCAAAATACGGCTTTCAAAAATTACTTAGGTTAGTTCTTTTCTTCCTTATCCCTTTCAATGAGGTTATATTATTTATTCATATACTGCGTTTGTAATAAAGTTGGGTTAATTGGATATTGCTTGGATTCCATTTTGAGTTTTCCCTGCAGCCTGGTTAATTTTAATTTATTTTCTGGAGCATATGAAATCTTACTACGGTTCTGAAAGCCAAAATTATACAAAAAGTTATGCTTCAAGAAGTATCACTCTCGAGTCGGCCCCTTGGCTGAGTGGTTAAGTTTGCGCCCTCCACTCGGCAGCCTGGTGTTTCGCAGGTTCGAATCCTGGGCAGAGACATTGCACCGCTCATCAGGCCACGCTGAGGCAGCATCCCACATGGCACAACCAGAGGCACATCACAACTGGAATATACAACTATGTACTGGGGGACTTTCAGGAGAAGAATTAAAAAAAAAAGAAAGATTGGCAACAGTCGTTAGCTCAGGTGCCAATCTCAAAAAAAAAAAAAGAGAGAGAGAGAAGTATCACTCTATCCTCATCTCTACTAATCTGCTCCCGTTCCCCACTCCTTTTCACCCCTTTCCCACCCTCCTATATGTCATATATGTATCCAATCTCTTTAGTATCTGGTGTAGCCTTCACATATTTCTTTTGCACAAATGACTGCAAGCATGTGTATATTATTATATCCCCTTCTTTCTTCTTGAAAGGTAGCACAACAGCTACTCTTACACTTTGCTTTTTTTCACTCAATTATATATCCTAGAAATCATTCCAAATCTGTTCATAGAGATCTACCTTATACTTTTTGACAATTACTTAATACTTCCTTGTGTGGATATACTATTTATTCAACCACCACTTTCCTATGCGTAGACATTTAGATTATTTTCAATATTTTGCTATTACAAACAATGCTGCCATGAATAAGCTTGCACATATGTATGTTTGTATTGTTCGAGGTGTATCTTCAGGTTTTTTTTCCTAGGAGTGGGACTTATGGGTCAGAGGTAAGTGCATATGTAGTTTTAGTAGGTATTGCCAAATTTTCTTTTAGAAAGGATAAAACAATTTGCATTTCCACAACAGCACTGTATCAGTGACTATTTCTCCACAACATTGCCAGGAGAATTTTAATTTTGTCAGTCTAATAAGTCATTAATGGTTCCTCAGTGTTGTTTTATTTGCATTTTCTAATTACGAGTGACTTGGGGAGCCATTTTTTATAGCTTTGTTTGCAAATTATCTCTCCATATCCCTTTGTTATTTTTTATTGAATTTTTAGTCTTTTGTCCCTCAATTTTTTATGTAGTCAAACATCAATCTTTTATTTTATTGTCTCAGAATTTTGAATTATTTTTAGATAGCATTTCCCTACACTAAGGGTAGGTAATAATTTATCTCTACTTTCTTATAGTATTTATAATTTAGTCTTGTATGTGGTGTAAGATATGGATCTAATTTTAACTTCTTGCAAACTGCTATCCAGTTGTCTCAGAATCATTTCTTTAAAAGTCTATCTTTAACCATGATCAAGTGAGATTTATTCCAGGGATGCAAGGATGGTTTAACATCCACAAATCAATCATGCTATACCATATTAACAAAACGAAGGATAAAAATCATATTATCACCTCAATAGACGAGAAAAAAGCATTTGACAAAATTCAATATCCATTTATGATAAACCCTCTGAACAAAGTAGGTATAGAGGGAATGTACCTCAACATAATACAGGTCATATATGACAAGACCACAGCAAACACCATTCTCAATGGTGAAAAGCTGAAAGCTTTTCCTCTAAGATTAGGAACAAGACAAGGATGCACACTCTCACCACTTTTATTCAACATAGTATTGGAAGTCCCAGCCAGAGCAATTAGGCAAAAAAAGGAAAGAAATAAAATTCATACAAATTGGAAGAGAAGAAGTAAAATTTTCACTATTTTCCGATGAGATATTACATATAGAAAACTCTAAAGACTTCATCAAAAAACTGTTAGAACTAATAAACAAATTCAGTAAGGTTGCAGGATACAAAATTAGTATACAAAAGTCTGTTGTGTTTCTATACACTAATAACAAACTGTCAGAAAGTGAAATTAAGCAAACAGTCCCATTTAGAATTGCATCAAAAAGAATAAAATACTCAGGATAAATTTAACCAAGGATGTGAAAAGTACGAAATCCGAAAAGTTGTTTTTGTTGTTTTTATTAGTGTCATCAAGTCAATTCTGACTCCTAGCAACCTTGTGTACAGCGGAGCTGAATCCTGACTGGTCTTTTCTGCACCATCCTCTCACCTTCTAGAGCTATATCAGACAATGCTCTCGTGCTGTTCATAGGGTTTCTATGGTTAATTTTTTCAGAGGTGAGAGACCATGTTCTTCTTCCTAGTCTTTATTAGTCCGGGAGCTCCACTTAAACCTGTCAACCATGGGTGACCCTGCTGGTATTTGAAGTACTGCTGGCATAGCTTTCAGTATCATAGCAACATGCAGTTGGCACAGTATGACAACTGACAGACAGGTACTGTGGTTCCCTGATGGGGAAACAAACCTGGGCCACAGCAGTGACAGCACTGAATCTTAACCACTAAACCACCAGGGCTGGCTACTCTGAAAACTATAAGAAATTAATAAAGGAAATTGAAGAAGATACAAATAAATGGAAAAATATTCTGTGCTTATAGATTAGTAACGTTAAAATGTCCATATTACCCAAAGCAATCTGTAGATTCATTGCAATTCTTATCAAAATTCCAATGGCATTTTTCACATAAAGAAAACAAACAGTCCTAAAATTTGTATGGAACCACAAAAGACCCTGAATAGCCAAAGCAATCCGCAGAAAGAAGAACAAAACTGGAGGCATCATGCTCCCTGATTTCAAACTGTATTAAAAGCTATAGTAATCAAAACAGTATGGTATTGGCATCAAAACAGACACAGAGATCAATGCAACAGAAAAGAGAGCCCAGAAATAAACCCACAATATGTATGTGGGTTTATATACATCAAAGACAGTCTCTTTAATAAACAGTGTTGGAGAAGACTGGACAGTCACCTGCAAAAGAATGAAACTAGACTACTATCTTACACCACACACAAAACTTAGTTCAAAATGGATTAAATATTTAAATGTAAGACCTGAAAACACAAAACTCCTAGAAGAAAACATAGAAGGTAAGCTCCTTGACATCAGTCTTAGAGATGACTTTTTGGATCTGACTCCAAAAGCAAAGACAACAAAAGCAAATATAAACAAGGGAGACTATTTCAAACTAAAAAGTTTCTGTGCAGCAAAAGAAATCATCAACAAAATGAAAAGTTAATCTACTGAATGTGAGAAAATATTTGCAGATTATATATCTGATAAGGGGTTAATATACAAAATATATAAAGAATTCATACAACTCAATAGGAAAAAACAAACAATCTGATTAAAAAGTGGTTAGAGGATCTGAGTAAACCTTTTTCCAAAAGATGGCCACCAGGCACATGAAAAGATGCTCAGCATCACTAATCATCAGGGAAATACAAGTCAAAACTATGATGAGATATCGCCTAACACATATTAGAATGGTTATTATCAAAAAGACAAGAAATAACAAATGTTGGGGAGCATGTGGAGAAAAGGGAACTCTTGTGCATTGTTGGTAGGAATGTAAATTGTGCAGCCACTATGGAGTTTCCTCAAAAAATTAAAAATAGAACTACCATATGGTGCAGCAATTTCACTTTTGGGTATTTATCCAAATAAAACAAAAGATATATGCCCACCCATGTTCACTGCAGCATTATTTACAATAGCCAACATACGGAAACAACCTAAGTGTCCATCAATGAATTGGTGGATAAAGAAAATTTTGACCCCCTCACCTCTTCCCCAACCCCCACCTTCCACCTCTGGCAATGACGAATCTGTTCCCTTATCTAGGAGCTTGGTTTTTTGATGTTGTTGCTGTTTTACATTCCACATATAAATGAGATCATACAGCATTGGTTTTTGTCTGACTTATGTCACTTAGCATAATGCCTTCAAGGTCTATCTATGTTGTCACAAATGGCAATATTTTGTTCTGTTTTATGGCTTGATAGTTCTTCATTTGTTGTATCTAGTCTGTCCATCTATTGAACTCTTAGTTCTGTTGTTTTGTTTTTCAGTTCTAGCATTCCCATTTGATTCTTTTTTCAGTTTCCATGTCTCTGCCAAAGTTTCCCATCAGCTCACACATTTTGTCTCCCTTTCCATAGATCCTTTAGCACTTTTTTAAAAATCACATTTATGTTAACTTTTCTGTTTGATAATACCAATGTTTACATCATCTCTGGGTCTGCTTCAGTTGACTATTTCTTCTGTTGTCCATGGGTCCTATTTTCTTTGGGCTTCATATGTATTGTAATGGTTTTATGAAAGATATTTTATATTAAAGAAAAAGTAGACACAAGTAAATAATATTCACCTCCAGAAAAAGGGCACATTCCTTGTTGTGTCAGGCTTCTAGATTAGCTGCTTAGTTTTACTTAGTTCTCCTTTAGCTTCAAATGTTTTAATGGTAGAATCAGGGCTTTTCCTTCTGTATGACTTAAGGTCTGAGCACTGGTGAGTTTCCAGAGTTCTCATTATGATTTAAAGTTGAACTACCAGCTTTCTTAACCATAAAAGATCTCTCTTTCTGCATTACAGCTAGCTGCCAGCTTATTAAGTAACTGCAGAGTTGTTAATGCTCTCTGGCACCATCATCAGTTTTCTGTACCTTGGGAATTTCTCTCATCCCTGCTTCTCTGTCCCCAATCTTTTGAGTAGAGGTACCTTACATTTGATGAAGGTCTTCAATGCCTCAGAGGGCTCTCTCTCAGTTCTCTTGCCCATCCCCCAAGCCTTTGGTGGATGAATTCTCAAAGGGCCTCAGATGGATTTCTCTCAGCAATCACGCCCTTTCCCTCTCTTACCGAGAGTGGCTGATTTTCATTTAGCGTAAACACTGTGCTTCAGGGGGTGTGTGTCTCAGTTCTCCTGTCCCATCTCCAGGCTTTAGTTTACTATCTCTGAGCCCCTGGTGAATCCCTGAAAGAAACAGTTGGAGGATGGTTCAGATTCACTCTGTGACTGGGTCATCTTGGAATTCTTGGAACTCTAATCTATCATGACTCCCTTTCTGCTGTTAAGTTACTTAACATTTTGGCTGGTTTCTCCTTTTACTTTTCTATGGCAGATTCCACCTCCCACCACTCTATTTGAGATGAGAGTAGCCATGAGTCTCCTTTCTTCTATGAAATATTTGTCATTTTCTGGAGGCTAGTTAATTTAAGTTTCTTTATATCATATTCTCATCTCTTTGATGAGTTAAAAAGACAATATGATTTTCTAGCTTATCCAGATTATTTTGGTTGTAAGGATAAGAGTTATGGTCAATTGTGTTTTCCACTTGCCAGGTCAATCTTGGAACCAAAGATAGACCTCCCTGGAGAGATCCATGACCCACTCATACCGTCATTTTTTCTCACATTGAAACATCAGGTATCATATCATAATAAGGAATGGAAATTACTCTTGACATTACTCATAAATACCATGAAATTCTCATTTCCCTTTAAATATATATTATAGATACTTTATTTATATGACTTTTTTTCTTGACATATTTATATCTGTAAAGTTTACTTTCTGTGGAGGTTAATGTGTACTGTGTGCTCACTATGCAATATGTGAAGCATCACTTCTTTTTGAAAAATAATTCCCAATCTTATAATTAGTTGTGACTTTGTTACAATTAGTTGTTCACAACTCTAGCCAATGCTTACTCCGGCATGTAATGATGTCTTCATACTCTCCTTAGAGATATATTTTTAGTTCTGTACTTCTAGAGCCATGAAATTCTAACTAATTAAAATATTATCAGAGTATTTATAAGTAATGGGATCACTCATATTTTCACAGATGACTCCCCTCCATTTTCAGATGTCTATGTTTGTTGCTGGGTTATATAAACCCTGTGGCTGCCTCCACACAATGTCATGCTGCTGTGAGGATAGATATGTTTGTTTGATTTCCTGTTGTTTTAGAGATATCTATAGAACTATGTGCATGCCTCAATTAGAACATTTAATGCTTCTCTGTCTTGCGGTAGAGCCACTCAGATGTTTGACTGTGTGTGTCTCCCCCAACCAAGATGGGAGTGCTTAAGGTCAGGGACTGATTTCCCTCAACTTTCTATTCTGGATTCCCAAAACAGTCAGGGCTCCTACATAAGGCTAGGCAGCTTGTTCACCACACAAATGTGCCTGATCAACATGGCAAGCCTGTGTTGAAAATGATCACTAGCTCTACTAGCCAAGCTTTACGCCCTGGTTGAGGGCTTAAAGAAAGGTGTAAATTACCATTTTGTCAGACAAAAGCTTTATCTCATAATTTATCCTCCTGGAGGTGATGTGTTTTTTTTTTTTTTTTTAGCTTTACAAAAGCATAGTAGCCTTGAGTACAGTCCATTGCACATAGTAGGTGCTCAGGATACCTTTTTCTGTCAGATTGAATCCCGTGAAAATCTTTAAATTATAGCCCTACCTCCTTGTTAGTGTTCTTGGAGTGCAGAAATGCTATCAGGAGTCCCTTAATTTGATTTTCTAAAGAATCCTTTCCATGAACGTGGGCATCTTTGTTGTATTCCTGCCCCATCAGAGGATCTTCTGCCCTCTACACATGCCAGCAAGTGCTGGAGACATAATACACACGTGCTCATAGAGAAAATCCTCATAATTCATTCTGTACATATTTCTGAGTTTCTTGAGATCAACTGCAAAACAACAAAGAAGGCTCCCTCCTACTGACCCTTTCTCTAGAATCTATAATGTAATAAAAGAACATAAAAGGACATTTCCTTTATTTGTGGTACTTGTAAACAGTTGTGCCTCAAGAAAAGCTAGGACCATGACTAACTCGAAAGGCTATTAAACCCCAAATGATTCATAGTCTTAAACACACATTTACTCTCACGCTGGATCCGTATGAGATACTGACCCGTTACTGAGTTGCGAGAAACAAACCACATTTATTGATTATCTACTAAGCTTCATTTACCATACCAGATATGAGTATATAAAAAAAGAAGAAGACATTAGGGCCCGCCCACAAGAATCCTATAGTTTGGTTACAATGGCAGTGGAAGAGATAGTGTTCAACTCCTTTGCAGTAAGAAGTGTATGATGATAAGCTTCTTACCTCATTATCTGTATTTGTAGATAGATAGCTGACAAATAAGTCTCAGAATTCCATGGAAAAGAAGATCCTCCTCCCGTGATGGTCTAATTCCTACCTCAGCTCTAGATTTAATTCCCTTCTGACTCCTTAGGACCTCACTCCAGCAAATATCTCCTCTCTCACTCTTCTCTACAACCTCTCCTCCTCTTCTTGATATATGCTTCGAAAATATCCCTTTATTCAGCCCATACATCTCTTTCAGGCCCTCACCACATGGAAGGATGCCACAACCTTCTAAGTCATCTCCCTGAATATAGGCATGACATCCTGTGCAGCCAGTGCCATACTTTCAAAATCTAAATCTAACCACATTACCCTCCTACTCAAAACGTTCACATTTTTTTATAGAATGAAATCTCAACTCTTGCATAACATACAGGGTTCTTTATGATTTGACTCCATTTATCTCTCTAGTCCCATTTCCCACCATTTCTCTTTTTTAAAAAACAGCTTCGTGGAAGTATAAGTGATGCATGAAGAACTATACATATTTAATGCGTACAATTTGATGAATTTGGCCATAGGTAAACATCCATGATAGCCTCACCACAATGAAGGTAACAGGCATATCCAACACCTCCCAGAGTTTCCTTGTATCCTTTGTTTTTTGTTTTTTTTTTTTTTTTATGGTAAGAACATTTAACATGAGATATACCCTTTTAAAACATTTTGAAGTGTACAACACTGTGTTGTTAACTACAGGCACTGTGCTATGCAGTACATCTCTAGAACTTATTCATGATGCGGAACTGAAACTTGATACCCACTGAATAAAATCTCCCCGTTTCCCCCACCCTTCCAGCCCCTTGCAGCCACTATTTTATTCTCTGCTTCTAAGAGTTTGACTGTTTTAGATACTTTTATAAGTGGAATCATGCAGTATTTGTCCTTCTGTGACTGGGTTATTTCACTTAGAATAACGTCCTCTAGGTTTACAATGTTGTTGTAAATAGCAAGAGTTCCTTCTTTTTTTAAGGCTAAATAACATTCCATTGTATATATACACCACGTTTTCTTTACCCATTCATCTGTTGATCGGGCACATTATCTGTTTCCGTATCTTAGCTGTTGTGAATAGCACTGCATTGAACATTTCCCACCATCTTTTTTTAATCTCCTTTCCTTATCCTTGGCTTGTATGCTACACTGCTAATTTTTCGTTACCAGTACACCTCATGATCTCTTGCCTCCCAACATTGCAAGAAACATCTTTCTTCTCCATTAGTACACAGATAACCTAATTCTTACTTGTCTTATAATATTCAGCCAAGGCATTACTTTCTCTTTGAAATATTCCCTGAAAACTGGTTCTACCTTATCCCATACACTCTGGGTTCTTTCTTCCATGGTTCCATAGCGCTTTACACATACCTTAATAATAATGCCTACACCACGTTGTAATTGTATGTTTCAGCATCTGTCTTGCTCAAAGATTGTAAACACCTTCAGGATAAAGACTGTGTCTTTTCATCTTCCTATTTCCAAGACTTTTTACAGAGCCTGGCACAAAATAGACTCTTAATAGATATTTGATGAATAAGTAATTTAATTATTTTCTACATTTTATCTGAATCTTATTCTATTCTTCAAAAATCTTACCCTGTTGTATGGAAAATATACAATAGGGGGAGAAAGAGTAGAAGCCTTATTTAGTCGTCTGTAAAATAAAAATGATCGCCTATTTTATAACCCAATTGGATGGTTAGCAATTACTCAAATCCATTACTTAGGCAAGCAACTGTGTATGGAGCATCAGTTAGTTACCACTACTGAGAAAACGACTCTAAGGCTGAGGTGGGTATGGAGATGTCAGTTAGCATCAGTAGCTTCAGATACACACACACATGTGCACACGCAAATTCATTTGACACTGTATTGAACATCTATTTTGCCCCATGCTCTTCCTTCTTTTAACAAACATTTATTGATGGTCTACAGAGTACTGGTGGATGCTCAGTGCTGGGATAGAAAGATGAGCAGACATAGACTCTACCATCATGAAACTTTAGTGCTCTTAGAATGCCTTCCATCCATACACTATGCTCCCACCTCTTTGGAAATTCAGAACAATGCTTTCTTCCCTGAAATCCTTGCCTGACTCCCAAAGATGGGTGCCTCTGGGCCTGAATTCCTCTACCTGGAATTGTAATTTCATCTCATTTCTCTACCCCACTTGACTAGCAGCTGCAAAAGAAGAGGAGAAGTGTCTTTCTTTTTTGTTTTGTTTCCCCAGTGCTCAAACAGTTCCCAGTGAAAAGGAAGCACTAAATAAATGTTTTCTTAATAACTAAGGGAGCAGATAATCACCTGGCATGAAACAAGGCACTCACTGCACTAAAAAGCACATATTTCACCACGAACAGCAAAAGTCTATGATAGAGTGCCCTGCCACTTTACAGATCATTTCAAAAGGGAAAACAATGCCATTTTAACTCTTTGAAGCTGCAGCTTTAACATGTTGTTTTTTATTTTTTCCCCGGAATAAGAAGCAGACATAAGATTTCATGGCTGTCCTGCTGTTAACTTCCATATTAGGTGGTCGTCAAGCTACTAGAGCCTGACATCCCATTACTATCCCATTGATAACTACGCCATTGATTTATACATCACTCTAATGTGCCCTCTTCATGGTAAGTTAACATCCCTCAGGAAAGAACTAAAAATAATGAATGTTTGTCGAACACGTAACAGGATCCATTTCTATAAGAGGCCTATCATGAGAAGGTAATAGGAGCAAACCATTCACCCCAGAAATTTAAATGCTAAGTCCTTGGGGAAAAAAGCTTAAACTCTATAGTAGAATGTTGACTTTTCTGCATTTAGATAGGCTAGATAACAATGTTAGGCAAACTGGATACCAATTTTCCATATACAATTATTTGCAAGGCTAGGAAAATAGGAAGAGCTAGGTAGAATTATTGGGAAACTGATTTCAAAATGTTAAACAAATTGTGTTTGAAAAAGGTATTGTGTGTTATTTTATTAATATCTTCTAATAGAATTTGAGTGCTTGTAGCAGTGATCTCTAGGGATCAGAGAAACCCTTACCAATAAGATGTCTTGAAACTGAGTCCACTTAGGGATATCTAAATTTTTCATAAGCCTGTTTAGCCTAACAGACCTGAAGAAGAACAAGATCTACAATTGTGTTAGAAAATACAGTTAGAATTTCATTTAACCTTCGTGGGTTAAGCATATATATTTATCTTTGCTCTCTTCCCAAGACCTCACTAAAATGACTATAAAGGAATTTTTTTAAGTAAAAACCCAAGATATTAAACAGAAAAAGATGGTAGGTGAGAGAGGACACCTTATCAGAGAGACGTTCCTGACCGCTCTGTATGAAATAGCACCCCAACCCCAATTCCCAGCTTGACCACCCTGCTTGTTTCACTTTATAGTACTTAACACATCATAAGTTGTATTATATATTTATGGCTTTATTATCTGTCTCCTTCCACTATAATTTAAGCTTCAGGAGGGCAGGGGCTTTCTTTCTGCTATATTCTTAACACCTAAAATATTTCCTGATATAGTCACGTAATAAATATTTGTTGAACAAAACAGCAACGTATATTTGGAAGAAGGAAAGCAGATAGAATAATGGAAGCTAATTCACCAGAATGGAGAAGCTAAAACCTAGGAGCTCAAAGAGAGACATTCTGATAAAATGCAAGTAGATTCTTAGTGAAGAATACCAGAAAAACTCAGAAAATCAAGACAGGGGTTCTTTGGAGTACAGAGATGAGGGAAGGGCAAAAGTTAGAAAAAATGACTGAAAATTGGAATAAGGAGAAATTAGACACCTAGATCCTTTTTCTGGCCCCTATTATACCAATAATCACATTAGATGTTAATGGCATAAGTACCGCAATTAAAAGGAGGAGTTTGACAGACTGAATTAAAATAAGCAAGATTTGACTATATGCTGTATACAGGAGATATACTTTGAATGTAAAGACATAGTTTGAAAGTAAGTGGATGCAGAACATGTACCATGCAAACCATAAGTATAAGAAGACTAACACAGTTAGATGAATATCAAACAAAATAGATTTCAAGAGACAGAGTATTACCAAGGATAAAGAGAGACATTTTATGATGAAACATGTAACAGTCATAGATATGTATATGCCTAATAAAAGAGGATCAATGTGCAAAAAGCAAAGATTGAGAAAATCACGTGCAGAAATAAGCAACTTAAGATTTTTCTCTTCATCTTCATTTTTCAGAAATTTTATTTGGATGTACTTAAGTTTACTTTTGTTTTTCTTGCTTAAGATTAACTGAGCATCTTGAATCTGTAAATTTGTTTCCTCCCTGTAGGTATTTTCAACCATTACTATTTAAAACATTTTTCTACTCCATTGTCTCTCTCCTTTTCTTCTGAGATTCTAATTATGTATATGTTTGTTTTCTCTTTATTTTCCAAAGGCCCCTTGACCCTGTTACGTGTTTGTTTGTTTGTTGGATAATCATTTTTTTCCTCTCTCTTTCAGACTGGATAATTTTTATTGATCTATTTTCAAGGTCACTGATTCCCTCTTCTGTCACCTCCACTCTGCTTGCTTTTGGGCCTAGCCCGTAAATTTTTATTTCAGATATTTTTCCTTTTAGTTCGATAATTTCTATTTAGCTCTCTTTTATAGTTTCTCCCTACTTATGAGCACGTTTTACTCTACCTCATTGAGCACAGTTATAAGAGCTGCTTTGAAGTCTCCATCTGCTATTTCCAACATCTAAGTCTTCTAGGGTATATTCTGTGTTGATTGTATTTTCCCTCAGAAATGAGTCAACTTTCTTAGTCCTTCAAATGTTAAGTAATTTTGGATTGTCTCCTGGCTGTTGTGAATGGTATGTTGCAAAGATTCTGGATTCTATTATATTCCTCTCAAAAGTGTTGCAACTTTGTTTAAGAAGTCAATTAACTTGGTTGGACTCAAATTGAAAATTCTGTCCCTTGGGGTGGCAGTTCAAGCCCTTTGGTCCTTAGCTGGGTTCTCTGAGTGTGCTTTGTGCATGAGTGGTTCAGAGGTCAATCTGAGATTTGAAGAGAGTTTACATAAAGAATTCAAGGATTTACCTCTCTCCTACTTTTCTTTCCAGAACTCTTCTCTCACTTTTTCAGCAGCCATAATTGCCCTGACCTTTGCTGTTTGGTTTTTCAGGTCAGAAAAATTGCAGGTTTTCTATCAGGGTTTTGTTGCTTAAGCAGTCTGGATATACCCTTCGCACATGCTAAAAGATGTCAAAACAGGAAACTCAACTGTGATGCCCTCTTTTTCCTCTTCTGCCTGCAGTGCAAAATTTGCCTGCTTTGTTCACTCTCCAGAGCCTTTAGGCAGTTGCTTTTGTCTTTTGTCCAGAGTTTATAGTTGTAAACTAAAGATCAGTCTGTTAGGAAGTTACTAAGCCATGCTAGAAGCAGAACTCTTCTTACATCTTTTTAAACTGTCAAATCATGTTGAGTGCTAAAAGCAAGACATAATATTTGGAGAGTAAGAGAACAGTAAGTTATAATGAAAGCAAGGTGTTTGTACTGAGTGTCTAAAAAAGGTAATAAGGGAATCAGAAAATACAGCAATGACAAATCTCTAACCAGGTCACCCTTAGAAATCCAGGCAGTATCTGGATGTCTCTCAGCAGGAAGGATGACTCCAGACTGGAATCAAGACAAACTTCAGTCTTTAGTGAAGCAACTGGAGATGGCAGGACTGGCAAGTTAGGGCCCCACTGATTAAGACTAAGACTCAGGTGCGGGGAAACAAGGCAGAAGGCCAGGTAGTCTCAGAAAGAGGACCAAAGCACAGGACCAGACAAAGAGCAGGTGTGTTGATGCTGAGTCACTGTGCGCTGGTGAGAGATCTAGTCTTGGGTAAGAGTGGGAACCCAGAGCCTGGGTAGAGGACCTTCAGAAGGACATCAAATATCCTCAATTTTAGAAGCACTGAGACTAGAGTTAGGGCCTGGCCCCTTCCGTTGTTATAAAACTAGCCCTTAACAAAAAATTTTTAAAGTGCTGAAAGAAATAAAGAAAAAAATAGTTACTAGAATACTAAACAAAGTTGCATGTGAAACCTCCCTTATTTGCAAGTGTGTTATACTTATATCTTTGGTACTCATCACACTACATTAAAATGATCAATCTATTTTTCTGCTTCTTCCACTATAAATTGAACTTCTTAAAGTAAAGCTCTCTCTCTTTTATTTACTTTTTTTTTTAAAGATTGGCAACTGAGCTAACATGTTGCCAATCTTCATTTTTGTTTTCCTTCTTCTTCTTCTTCTCTCCAAAGCCTCCCCAGCACATAGCTGCATATTCTAGTTGTAGGTCTTTCTATTTGTGGCATGTGTGACACCACCTCAGCATGGCCTGATGAATGGTGCCACGTTGGTGCCCAGGATCTGAACCTGTGAAATCCCAGGCCGCCGAAGCAGGGTGTGTGAACTTAACCACTCGGCCATGAGGCTGGCCCCAAAATAAAGCTCTCTTTGTGGAAAAAACACCAAAACTGGTTCACGTATTTGTGAAGTTCCCTATAACTCTATTGCCTCATTCCTTAACGAAGAGACCTCGTCTTATATACGTTTTCTTTAAAGTAGTGTTTATTAACCATAATGTGCAACTACCTAGGATATTTTTTTTTTTTTTTTAAAGATTTTATTTTTTCCTTTTTCTCCCCAAAGCCCCCCGGTACATAGTTGTGTATTCCTCGTTGTGGGTTCTTCTAGTTGTGGCATGTGGGACGCTGCCTCAGCGTGGTCTGATGAGCAGTGCCATGTCCGCGCCCAGGATTCGAACTAACGAAACACTGGGCCGCCTGCAGCGGAGCGCGCGAACTTAACCACTCGGCCACGGGGCCAGCCCCTACCTAGGATATTTTAAAATGAAAATTCTGATTCAGTACCTTTGGAATGGGCTTAAAATTCTGCATGGCCAGCAAGCATCCAGGTGATACCAACGCTGCTGATCTGTGGACCACATTTTGAGCGGCAAGGTTTTATGCAACCTTAGTTATAGAAGTAAACTCATTTATTTGATCTTTTTGCTTGCCTTCAAAACCAGATAGTATCCTCCATGCTCTAATATGCCACCCTTCTAGGGTTCCAAAAGAGCCCCTGTGTGGCAGAACACCGGCATAACAATCTAGTGTGTCATGACTGGCTAGTCACATCTGCAGTCTTCTTTCTGCGTGGTCCTCTTCTCTCCTCACCATCCTTGTATATTCCTCCCATGCTTTATCTTCCCAGCTCCATTTCCTAGTTTGTGTTTCTTTCAAAATGGGGATTGTCTTCACCTAGGTCAAGGCCCTTTTTACACAGAATGTGGTCAATAAACGTTTGAGTTACAAATTAATGCAATAGGTTCAATAATCTATATCCAAACAAAGTGAACTGAAGACTTTCAATAATTTCACAAATAGTCTCAAATATCAGATCTTGAGGAAAACTTTTGGCAGCCTCCCCCCACACACACAGTACTATTCAGTACCTTCAATGCACCAACATCCATAGCTCCTATCAATGACTGCAAAGTGTCCTGTGAATATTTCAGATATGATGTATGTAATTCGTACATATGTCAGACATGATGGTACTGAAGGGTTCTCGGTACAGCTCTGAAAGAAAAGTTAACTTTTGTATTAAAAATAATAAACTGAATAAATATTTTGATGTTAAATTATCCATTTTAAAGGATTTTGAAATTACCTTCCCTAGTGTAGCAGCATAATTCTATTTCTCTGGAAAGCTAATCTTGGATAAAAGTTGGGTAACTTTTAACCAGGGAAGGAGGACTTCAGCTGACTGGACTCTGTAGCAAGGCATCTCATTGAATCTTTCCATTGGCCTCTCCCTAGTAAATCACTTGCGGAGCCTGAGAAAATCTCTTTCTTTGTAACCCCAGAGGAATTATTTGGATGTCAGAGATAAGGGAAAATGGATCACTAAAGACAATGCTCGGGGGAAAGTGGAGTCATTGCCATAGCTTTCATAGGGATTCTCATAGACAATTATTTTGGGTTATATCACACATTAACCAAAGTCATAAGGCTAGAGACAGTCAAAGGTAAATATACTAATAATTGCAATAGCAATGACATTAATAACTTACCTTGGGACAGTGTTTTATAAAGCCCCTTAGTATATGCTTTCTCACTTGATCACCCAATGACCCTGTGAAGGACTCAGGGCAGGTCTTTTAAACCAGTCTTATAAAGAAGGAAAAGGAGGCCCAAGAGAAAAGTGATTGCTCAGGCTCATGCAACTAGGAAGTGGTAAAACCAGGATTCACACTCAGGCCTCTTAATTCCTAATCCAGTGTTCTCCCTCCCACTACCCGACTTTGCTCACCAACTCTGTTAGCCACCAGTAAACACAGTAGCTATGGGCATGAAGGGAAAGATTAATAGAAAATGACTTTTCAGAATTAGGATGTGTTGTGTTCAAGATTTTAGTCCCTGGACCCAAATCAAGTTGCTGTGCAATATAGACAGTCTGTCTGAAAACAGGCTGGTGGATTTCTCATAAACCCACTGGATGGTGAAATTGCCTTCCCATCCCAAGAATTTTCTGGATGCAGAGATGCTGCCCAAATGAGATCTGAGAGCAAAATCAGAATCCCCAAGAACAGCAAGAAGTTTTAGGAGGAAGCAGAGGGAGCAGTGCTTATACAAGTCTTCCCTGGTAATAGCCTATGGCTACTATGTCCAGCAAGAAGTCACATTCTTGGGGACTGGGGAGGGAGGAAACAGACTACTGATGTACTTTGTGTTACTAATTGATCAAGAAGCAGGATAAGCACTAGCAGATCTTTTTTTCTAATTACTATAGCAGAAAAGACAGTAGAACTCTGCTATTCACATATGATATACATTTTATGGGAATAGAGGAGTTCAGAAGCGGCTGTTGAGGTCCCACTTAAATCATCTTTATCAAGCAGTGCACCCAGCCCTCAGCTACTGGGCATGTTGGCTGCTAACCGTTCACAGCTGCACCCTTCTGCTGAGAATTGTCCTCAGCAAATGAAAGTCACCTCCCCTGGAAACACTTAGGAGGTTGTGCCTTTCCCCTGGAGGTGTACCACACAGGGACTAACTGCCATGGGGTAAAAAGGGCTGCCCTGTCGCCTCAGTGTGGAATAACTCTATAGAGCCATTCACACTCCAAAGCTCCCCAGGGTTAGGGAATAGGCTGAGTCTAGATTCAGCTAAATCTACATCTTTGTTTAGCTACTTTCTGGGCCCTCTCCTGCCTTCCTCACTCCCTTACAAGTTTTAGCTGAGAGCTCTCCCACAGTGAATCACTTGTACAAGAATGCCCATATCAGGCTCTGCTTCTAAGGAACAAGTCCTAATACCAGGAGCCATACGTTAATCCAAAGAAATCATATTTTTCCCCCAAATTTCCACTTACTATGTAGCAGGAAACGGAATCTACAGATTTCTTTGTTTATCCACACATGCCCTATTTTATGCCTTGGGACATACTATGGCATATCAGTGATAGCAAATCCTTATTTGGATGCGTGTAATGTGTTAGGCTCTGTGAAAAGAGCTTTAGTGTTATGGTATTTAACTCTCACAACTCTCTGAGGTAGATTCTATTATTATCATTCCCGTTTTATAGATAAGGGAACTATGAGCTAGAGAGATTAGGTACCTGCTCCAAAGTCACATAGATGGCATGAGTCAGAACTGGGGTTTGAAGCCAGTTTTATGTGACTCCAGAGCCCAGGCTCTTAACCATCATGTTGTACCCCCTCACTATACCAAACTATGTTCATACAAAATGATTGCTCAAATAATCAAGTAATTTGGGAAAGTTCTTCACAAACTGTCTATTTGGTTTATTCACTTGCATAAATCATGAAATTTTGCGGCAATTTGTTTGTAATGCCTCAAGCTCCTCCTGCATAGAGGCATACTGTCTCAGGAGACAGATATAAGTTCATGTACTAGAGGAAGCTCATGTCTAAAACTGGGATGTTATTACAGGTTGGGTATCCTGAGAGGCAGACCCTGAAACAAGTATTTAAGTAGGATTAGTTTATTTGGGAGGTGATTCCAGGAATCACCAGTAGAGGAGGGGAAAAATGAGTCAAGGAGAGTCTCTAGGAGACTGTACAGAATATATCTCAGAATCAGTCCATCCCAGGGGCAAGGAAGCTGGGGAATTTACCCGCCAGCTCCCATCTGTCATTGGCGGCAGTCTTCTCCTGGGGGCATTAATTCCCTGGAACTTCTGACTACCATGGAAGGAGGCTCAGCATGTTCCTGCAGCCTGAAAACGCACTCAGGCAGAGAGTTGTGTTTGCAGTAAGAAGCCATTCACATGTAAGGGAATCCACATGACATTCACTGATGTCAAGGGAGTATGGGGGAGGCACTGACAGCATCTGCCACAGATAACAAGGCTGAAACTGGGTCAGATCCAAGGGTCAGAAGGAAAGCAGGAGCCATAGTATGCAACCAATGTGGAGCACACTGTAATAACAAGAAAGAGCAAAGACAAAAGTAGCAGAGCAAGTAAGTGGGGGTGGCCTGAAGTAATCTTGGAGCGATTGCTGGTGGCTGCTCAGAAACACTCACCCAGCTTGCATTGGTGTATTGGACCCATTTAATGGGGACAGATGTGGTAGGCTGTTAGGATAGCGAGTGGTGCTTCATATTTCTCAGTATATCCCCCATTCCTAAGACTGTCTCTGTCAAGTGGCAAAAATACCTACCTACCTCCAGAGTGGGAGGATGAATAACCATAATCGTTTTAGAAGAAAAGCCTCATTTCTGCACAAAAGTTTTTCTAACTGGAAAAGCAAAAGTCTCACACAGTGTGAGATATGTCAGATATGTGCAAATGTGTGTGCTGTGCATGTCAATTTCATTTTGGTTTTAAGTCTAAGGAGAATGTCCTGAAGCCCCCTAGGGAGGGAATATTGCCTGTGCTATGGGTTACTGTTTTATTTGCTTATTACATTCCTAAGCTGGGGTAGGGAAGTCCGTTTACATAGGGGAATTCCCTGGTTAACTGAGCCACTCTTCTCAAACTGTAAAACCAACACTTCACTGAATGTCTGGGTGCATTAGGTTCCAAATTTGGAGGCCATTACCCTTGTTTGGATTTACTAATTGAAGAAGGAAAAATAGAAGTCAAGAAGGTGCTAATACACCCAGTGAGGTATTGGAAAGTGTGTGAAGGCCTCATTAAAAAAAAACCAAAAGAGAGTGAAAATATCACTGACGACCATGTACTGGCATTTTAATCGGAGGCCTCAGATTAAGCCAGTATGATACCTCCAAACCAGCTGCGGAACAGTAAACTCAGCCTTTCTTTTCCGGAGCAGGTTATTTCAGAACTACAGGATAAGAAGACCTGAAGCTCAGCCCCTCAAATGCATCTTCCTTCTGGAGATAAGCTGCATTCAACAGGATCAATCAGGTCTGCTGCCCGGCTCTGCTCTGCTCACCCCCAGCTGCCTTGACGTTTACTAAAGTTCTGGGCTGAGTTTATGGATCGTTAATAGTGTAGTCCGTATATTTGCTCTAAGAATGGGTGGTCTTCAATGCCATATGGTTGCCTTTGGAGGCCTGAAGGAATTGGAATGAAACAGAGAGATGGAGAGGAGAAAGAGGTATGAAAGTAGGTGGGGAAGTGCACAATTTAGACTCAGATAAAACCAGGATCAAATCATGGCTCCCACGGGTCCTAGCCATGTGACTTTGGGCAAGTTATTTAATCTTGCCAACTATAAATTTTCTCATCTATAGAAAAAAAGTTAATAGAACTTATCTCATAGAACCTTGTGGAGACAACGTGAAATAAGGCATCTTAAGTACCTAACTCCACGCCTGTGCATTTGGCAAGAACACGATAAATGATAGCTCTGCTGCTGACGGAGAAGCACCATCTATGTTCCAGTTCTGCGTTAGATGCAGCAAATGAATTCTTTTACTGTGACATCAAACTTATTTTATAAGTAGGTATTGTTATCCCCATTTTAAGGTTGAAGAAATAAAGGCACAGAGTGTCTGAGTAAACTGTCCGAGGTCCCATGGCTGGTAAGTGATGGGGCAGTAATTCAATGCAGCCTTAACTAATTCCAAAGTCCATGCTCTTTGCACCATCAGATGCTTTCTTCTACGTCCTGCAGAGGTGCTCACCCAAATGCTCATACCCACGGGACATTTAACAAGGTTTAGGCATTGACGAGGGATGCTCTCCCTCCCTGGTTTGGGGTTGCCATGGGCACAGCCTGAAATCCATCTGTGAATGGCTGGATATGCTGCTGCCCCGCTCCCACATTTTCCATGGCATGAAGGGGGATTTTCACACTCTCAGAGGAAGATGATATAGCTCAAGTCTCACACTTCTCAAAGTGTAACCTGTGGCCTATGGTGGGCTATATGAGTTCTCTTTAAGGTCAGAGAACTATTCCAAAAATGCAAGTGCTTTTTCAGTTCTCATATTGCATCAATTTTACTTTTGTGCATGATCACATAAGACACTAAGGCCTTTAGTCTAAGGGTTACAAAAATTTGGTATTCGTAAATTGAGGTTAACATATTACCAGAATTTGCTAACAAGTCTGGCTTTAAGAGCTGGCAAAGCTGCAGTGGCCACAAACATAGAATAGATGGTTAGAAAATGCACAATGTCAAGAAGGGACCTCGAGAGTGTCATCTTAAGTTGGTCCTTTTAGTTGTTGCTTATTAACCAACACTTAGGCTATTCTTACTATGTGCCAGGCATTTTCTAAGCACTTTAGAAATGTTAACTTGTTTTTGATCCTCATAATATTCCCATGAAGTAAATACTCTTATTATTACCATTTTTCAGATGGGAAAATTGAGGCATGAAACACTTGAGTAAGTCACCCCAGATCACACACCTACTGAGTGACAAGCCAAGATTTGAAGACAAGTGGTCTAGTTGAAAAAGCACAGTCTTAGTCACTGGGTCTCTCCTTGTTTTGTCTCTGAAAGTTACTTTTGGTTTCACTTGTGGTGTGAATTGTTTGGGTAATGTTATATATCAACATACAGATGGCCTCACAGTTTCTAATTACTATTCTTTAACAACAACACTGCAACAACATCTATTGAGCATCTACTTTGTGCTAGTCACAGCTCTAAGCACATATGAATTCATGTGTACTAACTCATTTAATCCTCCCTGCAACCCTTTCACCCTTTCATCCTCATATCAGTTTTGCAAATTGGAAGACTGAGGAGTAGAGAAGTTAGGTAACCTGCACAAAATCACCTTCACACAGCTAGTGAGTCATGGGGGCAGGGTTCAAACCCAGGCTCTTAACCATATCCTGTCACAGCTCAAAAATGAGTCATCTGCACCCAGTGAGCTCTTTCTCCACCAGAAAGTAGGGACAGGCAAGGTAAATAAACTGGGAGGGATTTAGAACCCCTTGCTATAGGCCATTTTCAAAACAGTAGCAAGAGGAGTTGGTTAGAGTCAGCATTCATGGAATAGCCAACCACAGAGGAACAATTCTCATTCTGGACCAGGCACAGCCTGATGTTAGCAAAGAACCTGCAGGAGGTGCAGAGACAATACGGGAATAGGGCGAGTCTGCCAGAATAGAGGGGCACCAGGCTCAGGAGCCAGATAGGCTCTGCCACTCACCATGTGGCCACAGGCAAGTCACTCACCTTCTCTAAGCCCTGGTTTCCTCATCAGTAAAATATGGCGGAGGACAATACCCACTCCATGGAGTTTTGTGAAGAATGAATAAGATAATAAAAGTAAAACTCTTAGTATCATTTAGGCAACTCATTATTATTGAATAAAAGATCTCGAAACATTTCCAACCATTCCATTTACATCGTTTTTTAAAAACGAGCAAGCTCAAATCTCCACTTCCAACACATAATCGCTATGTCTCTACCTTCCTTATAGAAGCCCCTTTCCTCATTCTTCCCTCCATCTGGGCCCAATTTGAATTTTTGTCCTCTTTTTCTGGCTCCTTGGGAAGGAATGATATTATTAGTACTTCTAATACAGCTTATGACCTTCTTCAGTGCTAAAGGAGTAACTGATTATTTTCGCCAGTGATACAGATCCCAACAGTAGTATTGGCAGCATTTTACTTTACTGCATCGCAGCTTGTGTACTGCTTCTGGGCCACAGGTCTATTTTATGCAATTTGGTAGGTGGATGTGGCTTTTGGGTTTGTTTCAGAGGGAATGACTTCGCCAACCCAATCTGCATAATTCTAGTTACTTATCTTTAGAAGGCAAGAGCTTACCAGGTCTATTGACTCTTACAGTCGTGAGGGTCTGTAGGGCCGTGAGGTTCTTTTGTCTCTTTATATGCCAACAAAAAGGAACAGGGCTCCAAAAGCTGGGTCATTCCATTCGATTTCAAAGCTACATCTTAGGACACAGAGAAATAGCATCTCTGTTCCACCAGTACAATAAATAGTTAATGAGCATGTGCCCTCCATAGACTCCTGAAAAATAACCCATTTCCTACCCAAATTTTGATAAAATGTACAGAAATTAGATTTCCCTCAAGATCCTCATCAGACATCCTTTCAGAATGGGGATTTTAGCTTGCAATTAGAATCACTTGGGGGCTAAAGACACAAATTGCTAAGACTTACCTCCAAAGATTCAGATCGAATAAGCATTGGGTTGGGCCCAGGTTACCTATAGATTTAATAGGCTTGACAATCCTCTATCCTCCACACACATCCCTCAGATCCTGATAAATGGGTCGCCGCACTACATTTTGAGAAGGAGCACTCTAACAGGCTACATACATTTTTGTTTTATGTCCCTGTGTTATTGAGGTGAGTTTCACAGGGCTCTTAGTCTCAGAGAAATAATTTAATTATTTGAAATTGATAAGAAAAGTTACAGAAATGGCATTTTGGCCTAGTGGCATGGAAAAGAAAGATGGAGTTAGGCAAACCTTAATTCAAATCCAAACTCGATCATTTACTACCTGGTTGAGCTAGGGGAAATTAATCTCTCTGAGCCTCAGTTTTTCATCTATAAAATGGAAATAATAACCTCTGAAAGTTTACCCTGAAGATTAACTGAGACATCTTCAACAAATACAAAACAGGTGCAAACAAAGGCACCCACTTTGAGTCTGGATAGGGTAGATCATAAGTGGTGCTAAAGTGTCCTTTCCTTTAAATGATGTTGATACATGTCTACCAGGAAAAAGAACAAAGGTCAATGATGCTGTTGGGTTGAAACAAGGTTTTCCTGAAGATTTCAACCCTTGCTTTTTTTTTTTCTTCTGCATTCCAGGAAAGGGAATGAAGGCTGGGCAGATTCCACTGCAGGCCCACAGGTAGAGTGACCCAGAGGAAACCTAAGTCAGAGACAACTGATGGCCCTGGACTAGCTCCCTAGGAAGTTCTGGCATCCAAAGAGGCAAACAGCCTCTTTGGTCCTAGGCTGCAGGGGTGAGCAAGCTCTTATGTTCCACCTAGCCAAGGTGACCCTCAAACCTGAGGCAGAGTGTAGAAATCAGCGTCAACCAGGCCTGACAAGACCCTGTGGTCCCAGTGTTTCCTCCCTACACAGGAGAAACTATGTCAATGTGAAGCCAAAGGTGTTCCTTCCTGGGGGATGGAGCACAGCAGGTTTCGAGGGTTGGTTGATGAACTTTCCACAGAGGGCCCCTCAGTCACTATCTGAGATGTTAGCCCTTGTAGAGGTCATACTAGGCTGCCGAGTTACTCTGTTAGGGCTGCTTGGTACTGGCTAGATTTTCCATCAGGCAGACTAAGCATGAAAAAAATAAAAACTGTTGTTTTAACAAAGTATTAAAACAGTTGTCATGGGAAAAAACAGAACTTTATTAATGGACTTCCTTATATATTTTATGGTTTTATGTTATTTTTATATTAAATCACATGATGGAGATAGATTGGGAAGCCACACTTTTGTCAAGACCTGAGGCCTCTCTAGGTCTTAGTGTGTCCTGGGTCTTGACACTGAGGGCAGAGTTGGGTAGGTGGTTACTCCCTTGACAGGATCAGAAGGGTTTCGAGATCAACTCTCCTGCACCCAAAGCTCTGCTCTGAAATATGCCCCAACCTAAGGCATTGGAGGCTTCTGCGAAAATGAGAATGTCATCTTAAATCATCAATAATCATGATTGATTAGTACCAAATACATAGGCTCAATATTGCAAAGAGTATGGTTCTAAGAAGGAAAGGAGCAGGCTCCAGATATTATGAGAGGGATACACTTTCATTTTGAATTTTCAAGAGACGATGTTCCTAAATAGAAAGTGTGACTTTGGTAGGTGAGATATTCTGATTTCTAAGAAAAATATATATATTTGGTCATTCAGATGACCAAAATATATTTCTCATATATATTTGGTCTTGTCTGTGGTTCCTGGCTCCCAGTTGAAACCCTTGGAATTTCCTAAGTGTTGAATGATAAAGCTGTCTTTTGTTATGTTAATGAGTTAACTTCTGGAAAGTGCCTAAGGATGGAGGCTGGGTCAGAGAAATCAACCACTTGATGAGAGGGTTGGAACTTTCAGTTCTACCTCAGACCTCTAGGGAGCAGGAGGGGCTGGAGATGAAGCTCAATCACCAATGGCCAATGATTTAATCAATAACGCCTATAGAATAAAGCCTCTATAAAACCCAAAAAAGATGGGGCTCAGCAACCTTCTGGGTTGGAGAACAAACGGAGATTCAGGGAGAATGGCACATCTGGAGACGGCCTTTTCCCCATACCTTGCTCCATACATCTCTTCCATCTGGCTGTTCCTGAGTTATATCCTTTTATAATAAACTAGTGATGTAAATAAAATGTTTCTCTGAGTTCTGTGAGCACTTTAGCAAATTAATTGAACCTGAGGAGGAGGTCATGAGACCCTCTGATTTATAGCCAGTGGGTCAGAAGCATGAGAACAACTTGAGCTTGTGACTGGCATCTGCAGTAGGGTGGGGGCAGTCTTGTGGGACTGAGCTTTTTACCTATGGAATCTGATACTATCTTTGGGTAGATAGTGTCAGAATTGAGTTGAATTGTAAGACACCCAGCTGGTATCCAAGAACTGCTTGTTTGTGGTGTGGGAAACACCCTCCTTCACACGTTGGAATCGGGTCAAGCAATTGAAAAAGAGGAGGACAGACTTCAGGTGGCAGTAGGGTACAGAGTGGGACACTGCGTGGTTTGGAGAAAATAAAAGCATCCCGTAGTAGTTGGAAGTATTAAAAAAGAATGATAGCTTGTGGCAATGCTGCCAAGCACCAGTAGTTTTCATAAACACTGAGGGACAGCAACATGGTTTCTAGTCCAAATGGACAGAGCCTCAGCCTCTCTTTGCCTCACCTCCAAATCTTGCTGTGAGACCCAGATTTCTCTGTCTACATGTAAGTGGAATCCTATGGCTCCCTTTCTGAACATGAAAGTGAAAGAGAACTATACAATTAATGATTAGTTTGTGCTCATTCAACTGGGCTTATTATTCCTTCATAATTGCCACTTGAACTTGCTTTTGCTTACATTATTTCATTCTAGAAGTCTTGCCTCCTTAACTGAGTCATATCTCTTTGAGTGGATTGGGTCCTACCTTCTTCTTTAGCATCTCCCCCAGTGCAGAAGGCTTGATGGACGCTGAGAAAATGACAGGTGACTGATTACTTACCTGATCCTTTTCCTTCAACAAATGTTCATTTGACCTCAGCTCCTATGGTTGACTCACTGCATTGTACCAGCCATGAGAACTATTAAGGTTCTATTCAGACAAGCATGGAGCAGGGATAGTGTGTGGTGGAAGACCACTGTATCTGTAAAACATTTCTTTGAAGATATAGATCCTTGAAAAATGCCAAAGATTCCAAGGATGCCACTCTTATTGCCATCCAGAAGTCAAGTGAAATTGGCACTGTCACAAATATCCTGTGGATTTTTGCTTTCCTGTTGCTGGTATGATTCTGGCTAGACTGCTACAATAGCATCAGAGTACTTCATCAGGCATGTGTCTATAGAATTTCAATTCATTTGTTTACTCAACAACATTTTTATTGAATAACCATTGTGTGCCAGTCACTTTGCTAGAGACTGGAATGTGACTTCAGAGCACAAAGAACAGGAGCTTGCTAATAATGACCTACCAGAAAATCACCTCCTCCCTTTGCCACCCAATCTCCATAAAGGAAGCAAACATAGGAACTACCATCCATTCATTGCCCACTCTTGGTAGACCCTTGCATATATTTTCTCATTTGATCCACACAGCAAATCATCATAAAACTGAAGCATGAAAAGTTTAGGACCGTGTCCAAGGTCTCATGGCTACCAAGCGGCAAAGCCAGATTTAAACTCAGGCTTTTCCTCCATAATCCTGGTTGCACTGGTTTTTCAAAAATTCACTAGTACCCTGGGATTCCTTCTCAGCAGTATATTGATTCTTATTGCTGTCAATGATGTCTTATCTGATCATTTCTCTATTCCAAGAGAGCTACGCAGGGTTTATAGTAGACCCTGCAAAACTTCACAATTCTCTGCAGACATGTCAGAATTGCAACAAATGGCCTAGAAGCTAACGTCAGAACATACACTCTTCCAGACATATGGAGAACTCCTTCAACTTGACAGACGATGAGTAGTCATCCAGGAATTACATGATAGTGATAGTGCTATTTCTTGAAGCTCATATGCCAAATTGCAGGCTGCTCTATAGAGCTGGGCTTCACCACAGTCTGAGCACGGCCTGGAGACAAACCCATTCAGGCTGTGCCAGCAAAGCCCAGACCTCCATTTGAACTCCCTGTTATTAATGATTAACTTTGTTCCCAAGTCATGACAGCTAAGCAACACCCAGGCCAAGGTTGCCCTCATTCACAAAATAGAAAGCATAAATCTACCCTCCGCCTTTTCCTCCTCTTTTTGCTGCCTCTTTCTCACACCATGCATCTATTAATCACCAACTCCATCAATTTCATAACTTAACATGTTCTTGAATATATCCTTGTTCTTCATCTCCATCTCTATTGGTTCACACCTTCATCATTCGTTGCAGGATTACTGCAGTTGCTTTCCATCTGGTGTCTCTAAATCCAGTTCTGCCACCACTGTTGCATCTATTCCATACACTGATGCTGCCAGGGTAATCTTTGAAAAATCCAAATCCGTAACTCTGCTCTGTATCCAAAATTCCTCTCTGACTCCCCACTGACAACAGAAAAGCATATTCTCAAAAGTTACTCTTAAAGGGCCCTCAAAGATATGGCTTACTTCTACTTTTCAGACTTCTTATATGTTACTCCCAGTGTGAAATATCACAACATTCCTCAAATATGCTCAACATTCTTACCTTTGTGCCTTTGGCCCTTCTTTTCTTTCTGCCTAAAATGCTTTTCCTTCTCTTGATGAACTCCTATTCATCCCTCAAAACCCAATTAAAGCATTGCCTCCTCTGGTAAACCTTTCCTAACCCTCCCTTACAGACTCAGTTGTTAACTTACTTTGTGTCCTGAAGTACTTCTACATATACTTATTACCACAGTTGAATGGAATTGAAATTTACTGGTTAATTAGGCTATAAGCTTCAGGAGTTTACAGGCAGATTTTACCCCTCTTCCATACTTGGGGAGTGTCCGTGCTTGACACATTGTTCAGTAAGCATCAGTCTCTTGCCTTCTTCCTACCAAAATCTCTATTTGCTCATTTACAAAATTACGGGCTTGGGTGAAATGGTTTTACAAATCCTTCTAGCCAAACAACCTTTAATCAATTAGCTCATATATTTGTATGGCTTCTTCAAGTCCTTGCTCAGATATCATTTTCTCAGTGAGTCCTTTCCTGGCCACCCTATTTAAAATCCAGCACTCTCTCCTGGCACATTCCTTACCCCCCTTCCCTGCTCTATTGTCTTTATAGTTCTTTTCTCCCTATAACATACCCCATAATTAACTTATATGTTTTATTTATTGTCTCTCCACTCTAATGAAACCCCCAGAAGGGCAGAACATTTTGCCTATATTGTTCATTGCTGTATTTCTGTCATCAAAAATTATGTCTGGTGTTTAGTTGGCTCGCAACAAATATCTGTTGACAGAATGAACTCCCAAATATTAGAGTTCAAGATTCAAAAGGATCATCTCATCAACCAGATAAAAAAAATCAGTCAATGACGCCTAGTCAGTGGCCAAACCAGGGTTGGATATAGGAATGTAGCCAAACACTGGGGACTGTAGGCTGACTGACAACTGTCAGACAGGGCAGTATAACTGGAGCAAAGGAATGAAGCTACCTATGAGCCTAAGAACAGGACTAACTCAGGTAGACCCTGCAAATAATCCTGCCCCAGCATGGCCACATTCTCATACATAGGGCATAATCACCATCCTTTGTGCATCGCCCCACAGGACACACTGTAACAGAGGGAGGGGGTCCAGCCCACAAGGGCAAAGCTAAAGAAGTGTATCTTTCAGCCTCTCCTTTCTTTGTTCTTTCCTGATGATGTCTGTCCCTTTAGAACTTAGGGACCTACACTTCCTCCTCTCCTTCTATCACAGGTTCACTAGAAAAAGCTGATCCATGTCTCAAGTGTGCTTGACAGGAGCCTACAACATAAACCACTGGAACCAAGCTCTTAAGTTAGTTAAGAGCCTAACAGGGACTTCACACACTGGCAAGAAGAGTGGGGAGATGGTGTCTCTCTGACATCACTGAATTCCTGCCATTCAACTTGAAATAACCACCTATGCGTAAACAAGTATAACTAATAAAATATTTCTGAAGCACTTCCCAGTGCAGGCCTGTTTGTCAGTAGGTCAATCACTCTTCCACACCCTATCCTCCACCGTAAGACCTAACTCTGAAATTGGAGTCCGGGTATAGGATATGGCATTTAGAAAGCAAAAAACCCAAAATCTACCCATTCCTGTCTGGCTGTACCAGAGGCAGTCCTTAAGGAACTATATAGAAAAGTCTATCCTTTCCAGTCCTAGGTAATTCAGGGGGAAATAAAGGAATCAAATACTGATTGAAGAGGGCAGATTCCAAGATTCTTTCTCTCCAAAACCCTTGATTCAGGGACAAACAGCAATAGAGAGGGTCCTTTGATAAGCATTCTGATGGGATCAGAGAGCCTGAGGACTTTGAGGCTGGTTGGGGCTTTGGAAAATCTCTCTTGCTATACCGGAGGGAGCCTTTGCCAGGGAGAGTACCTGTACTCTCTCCTACAGGAAGGCAGTAGGACTGGGTTGGCAATGGGGACAATAGGCAACTAGAAGTCTTCCTGTTTCCCATTGTCTGAATAGGATGTACTAAGGGACCCAGAAATTCCCATTTGCCCCAGTTGAGGGGGCTGAGAGATGCTTAGAACACAGTAAAATAGCAAAATCCTGTGCTTGGAACAAAAAAGCCACTGTAGACTCAGAATTTGAGACTACATAAAACTGTCCAGGATCACAGGCTTCACTGGTGGGTGCTAGCAGGAACTCGCTTCCCAGGAGACAGACAGGACTGGCCACTCTTTAGCCCTAACCAGCAAGAATCCCTTTAACACTGCACAGGTCTGAGGACACTTCCTCTTCTGCCATCACGAGGATAAATAAGTCATATCTAGACATCACCTTGGAAAGGAACAGAGGAAAGAGAGAAAACTTGAGAGTTTGAAAATTTTCTTCAAAGACCTACCCTGCAAGTGAGTCCCAGTGAGAAAGATAAAATTATAGAAAATAGGAGGCTGGCCCTGTGGCTGGGTGGTTGAGTTCACGTGCTCCACTGCAGGCAGCCCAGGGTTTCGTTGGTTCAAATCCTGGGCGCGGACATGGCACTGCTCATCAGGCCACGCTGAGGCAGCGTCCCACATACCAAAACTGGAAGGACCCACAACGAAGAATATACAACCATGTACTGGGGGGCTTTTGGGAGAAAAAGGAAAAAATAAAAAATAAAAATTATAGGAAAATAGAGTAGCCACATTTGCTTTGCATATCTGTTTGTGAAAAGTGAGTATTTTTGCCACCTCGGTGCCTTTGAGGGTGTTTCCCAAGAATTTTGAGAACCTGTGTGCTGCAAATTTTCATACCATGGAGCGATTATAAACCTCTAGGCTACAATTAAAAATTTTGAATCAAGACCATGACCCAGAGAGAGAGAGGATTTGCAGATATAAATAGAGGATGTTCAGCATAAGGTAGAAAAGCGGGGTTAAGAAAAGTTATTACCAGAGCCTCTTCTTAGTCTGTAAAGCTTTGAAAAGTAGAGCCAGCTTTTCAGAAAGGGAAGCCTAGTACTATCAGCATCAGTTTAAGACTGGGACATATTTGAAGATGGTATTTTTGGATGAAGAGATTGGACTTCAACAATTAATCAGAAAGAGAACACCCAGCTAGTATTTCATCCATTAAGTCCACCCAGGGAGAGCCAAGGAGTCAGTGAGTAGATTCATTGTCAGTCTTGTGAGAGCTAACTAAGTGAATACCCATCCCTCTCTTGAGCCAAACAGCTGAGGTTAAAGAATATTTATCTCCTGAGAGTAAAGAAGAACATGGTTAGAGATTGGGATGTGGCTAATTCATATTTCCTGCTGCCTTTAGGTAGAGATAGCTACTCATCTCCATGCCAGTATTCAGCATCCACTAGAAATTTATCCCCTAGTTCAAGGGGAACATTTGTAACATTTGTAATCTGCAGCTTCTAAGGGGTGAGGGTAGGGTGATGTAATGGGCCAGTATTCGGAAGAGACTATCCCTTCTTGGAGACCAAATAGTGATATAAGATAAAAGACTCAATCAGTACCCAGGTTTTCTAGCCAGATTTGTAAGGATTGGGTAGAAGTTATAGAGAAATAAATGTAGGATAATCATCAAGCTCTCATCTTCTTGGAAAAAGGGAGGGTAAGACCTTAATCATGAGTAAATGTCCTTTGCAAGAATACAAAAGTTTACTATGGTAGCATTGTATGTTTCAAATATCTCCCAGTTAAGATTCCTTATCAAGAAACTTATCTCTCTGTCTCCTACAGCTTGCCCAACTGCCATTAAGAGTTAGTCATAAGCGTAAAGTCAAGAAGAGGAGACAAAGTCCATTGCAGAAGTGGGATGTTAACTATAGTAGGAGTCGTCTCAGGTAGAGAAAGGGGTGCCTTAAGAGGAAAATCTTCTTCTTGCAGTCTGGGGCAATTTTGAGAAAAAATGAGACAGAAAAGAAAAGTGAGGCAGACAGTTGTTAAGGCTTTCATGCTTCCCTTCTCCACACACAGTTAGGAATCAAAAAGAAGGAGGTGGTGTTTCATACACATCTAAATAGCTTTGGAGAAGCCCAAGGATTAGGGTGAAATGGCAACTTCTCCATCTGGAATGTATTAGAGTGGAGTTATAAGACTTCAGAAGAAATCCTTTTTCCTGGCAACATCTGACGTGGAGGAAGACTAGTAGAGCTGGGGTGGCAGTGAGGTGGATAGATGAATGATGCTGAGCTAGAACCCATGCCTTTCTACAGTAGGTCTGTGGCATGCAGGACATCCAGAAGATCCTATATCTGCAAGAAGGGGACAAGGTGTAAGAGCACTTCTGTACCTAGGGATGGTAGAGGGCAAGATGTATAGATTCCTGGGAATGATGACTTTGAGACTGGGGACAAAGATCCAGGGTCTAGGACTGTAGTGGTGAACATCAGCACAAAAGCTGGATAAGACAATAGCTCCTCAGACTACACAGCCATTCCAATCAGCTGCTTTTCAGCAAGGTTCAGCTAGGATCCAGAGGAATTTGTATGATTCTGAGGCTCCCCTTTCTCCCAACAGCCACAAAATCATGCCAAGCATCTCCTTTCCCTGTACACCTGGTTATATTAGTGAAGTATAGGCAGGGAAAGACGATATCAGAGAGACGAAGCATATGACCTAGAGCCCGAGTATCTGCCTAAAGGGATTACTAGATATTGTACTGGACTCAGCTTGTTGAGTTATACCCAAATTTATCCACTTCTCATTTCTCAGATGCAGTTGGTTTGTGAGGAAGATCTGATGAATGATATAATTTTTTTAAAAAAACTAATTTCTTTGAGCATCTGAGAGTAATAGAATGAGCAATTTTGTAATCCTAATTATACATTAATAAGGAAATAGTGTCCAAAAAAGCAATTAGCAAGAAAACTCTTTTATTGATAGAAAAGCAAAACGAATTTTCCATGAATTCTAATATCTATTTTATTCTGTCTGTTGGATATACTCAAGTTCAAAAATCAGTTTTTTGTTGTTCTTGTTGTTGTCATCGTTGTTTTTGTGGTTAATCTCTCCATAGAAATAACCCGATGAGATCACAAGCGTCCCTGCCTCAAACCAGTAGGACCACCTTGACAAGCCATTGTCCCCAATTAAAGTTAATTAAATTCCTATTCTTAGCTAAGCATTCCTACATGGCACCAATTGTATTACTAGGTTGGTGACATTAATAACTATTGATGTCAAGCCATCCAAGCTATTTCTCAAATGTTATCAAATAAATCAAAAACCAAATCAGAATCAGATTTATGTTCAATCCAATGATTAAATGCCCCTCTATAGATAATTTAATTCATTCTCCTGTGAACTAAGACACCTATGAGCCACAATCACCAAAAATCCAAAAACGGATAGCTCAGATAAGTGGCTTTCCAGATTCAGATTCAGAGTCCAGATTCACATGGGAATGGACCCGAGGAGCCTGACCAGATTAGACTAAACTTTTTGGTTCTAATTTAGCCTATAACTTTCACATAATATCAGCTAGCAGTTGCTCAACTGTTACCCACAGAAAAGCATTTAAAGCATATATGTCTGCACAATGGAAAAAAAAATGGAATTTTAACCATTATCTAATTAATTGAATTGATATAAATATAAATGGTGGAAAAGGCAGATGTCAAAGGTTTTTAAAGCTAATTTATCCATATTTTCCAAAAACTACTTATCAAACTAAACAGGTAATGGTCATTTTTTCACTTTACCTTTAGCTATGCAGATATAAGTTGTGTCTCCACATGACATATAGGTTGAAAATAAAAAATCAAGCCACAATGCAGGTTTGTGGTCTAAATGGCCCTAAACCTGTTCTAGATATTTTTGCTTTCCATCTAGATATTTAGACCACATAGATATGGTCATAAGTTCATTATCACTGCTACATTTGAGTTACTAAATAGGAAAGGAAGCTTATCTAATTACCAATTCCCCGAGCCAACCAGGACTCTCCCCTTTCATTAAATAAAGAGAAAGTCATTCAGATTTGACCCCAGAGAAATAAGTACATGCATATACCTGACTTCTTAGTATCCTCTCTGGATAAGAGGATGGAACAACTATTTGGTTTCCATCTCATTCTTGTAATGACAGAAAAGAGAATACAAAAAGTCCATTGTAAATTTGTACAAAATGTATGCATATATAAATACACATCTATGGGTGTATATAAATTCTAAATAAGATTATATCCATCTACATCTTTAAGATTCAGAGTCCCATACAGATGACATAATGGTATTCTCTCTCCAATTGTCTCATTTTTAAAAACAATAAGAATCAAGCATGCCACCTTATTAATACTGAATAGCAAGTGCAGAAGTTGAGATGTAGCTATAGGGATTTGAAGCAATTAGTTTGACGGGACATCAGTGAATAAAATCCTTAAAATAAATTTAGCTATTTCCAAATTGCCTTTTGTTTCATATAAATGAAATCCAAAATGCCCTGTTGGTAGCATCCCAAACTCCTGAGACTGTCAATAGAGCTCTATAAAAAGCAATGCTTTAAACAGGGTCTGTGCAAATTGCTTGGAAATGTGCTTATTGCAATAATTTGGGGTGGGGACTGGCATTACTAGAATTTTATGTAATTCGCTATCTCATAAAAAATCTCAAGTAACACCAACAGAAGCGTAGGGTTCTGAGTATATTAAACTCAGCATGAAATTTGACTCACAAACCATATCATCTTTACAGAGAGTACTATTAAAAGTATTAAACCATAGTCAATTAATGGAGAAAGGTATACATATTTAAAGGTGCACAATCAGAGCATATTATGGATGTGTGCCCATGTTTAGAGGTATCAAGATCTTTTTTTAAAACAATATTCATAATGCTTTCTGTTTCTCCTGTTTCCTCTGTTCCTTTGGGGAGAAATTATATAGGACAATTTCATAATTACCCCCTACGGTGTACAGGCTGCTCCTTGGAAGGGGATTATTATTGCATGCCTTGAATGCACTATGATTCATAAGGCAAGAATGTATGAGTAGCTTCAGCACCAAGGAAATGGAATCATCATCCAGCACGGCTCACAACAGAACATCTTATTGCTTTAATAAAATTGGAAATTATTCACTGTAAAAAGTGCACCAAATAAGGAGGGGAAAGTAATATCCATGTACTTAGTGGAGCTCATTGGAAATGAGGAAGCTCCCTTCTGAGTCCCTGATTCTATTCAAATTTCAAGTCCAAAAGTCATTCCGTAATAAGGTATTAAAGAGCTACAGCTGGATGAGGGTGAGCTACAAAAATTAATGGATTTTCTTCTTCACAGTGCCTTAGTCATTCTGATGTACAATGTAGAGCTCTGATGCACTAAAGGATTCCCTAGTGGCCTGAGGGAGTTAATGCACTCTTTTACCTATTACTAGGAAGTGACTAAGGCACTGGAGAGAATCTGGTTCATTGTTTAATATATTGTACCCAAAGATTTTACCTGGTCTTCCTAATATTACAACATGGCATGCTTAAATGGTGATCCCCTGTGCTTCAGGAAAGGACTTGAGTGAATATCTCATGAGTGATTAAAATTAAGCTTATTAAGTTATTTTTATAAAAGATGCAGACCGAGCTTGGGGATTTTAATAGATGACCTAAAACCTCAGAGGTAATATTTACCCTAGATACAAGCACATATTCCTGGAACCAAGAGAGAGAATACAGAACTACTGGTTACTTGGGAGAGGGATGCACTTAGGGGCACTGTTGCCTTACACCCTGCAGGTTAGTAAGAACTCTTTTGGTTGAGCTTTTTTGAGAACATTCTCATTCATACATTTTCCAAATGTTTGAACAGCAGTCAAAGAATTGGTTCCCAAGAAAGGATGCCACTGCATATAATTAAGATTATAATATGCTTCTGGCCCCTTCTATCATCAATTCAAGGGAAACAAAGTGGTAAATAACCATAGGTGGACTCCATTTCTAACATAGATGGCCTTGTCTGGCCTTAGCAGAGAGAAGAAAATTATTGATCTTCTTCTCTCACTTTCTTTTTTTCTCAATCTTTCCTCACATAATCAGTGAAGTTAGGCACACCAGACTCAGAAGGAGACAGAGAGCCCTTCCTTTGCTGCATCTCTGATGCAGGCACAGACTTCTAACTAAACAAGCTGCAAACATTTTTATGCTACGTGTAGTCACCGGATTTAACTTCTCTTGAAATTTGCATGTCCTGTCATCCAAATTGCCCAACATCCCCACCAGTCTCACCCCCAAACGCATACAGTACAAGCAAGCACACGCACCACTGCCTCCAGGTGGTAATTGCATGCAGGGAGGACTACAGGCACTGTTTAAATATTAACCAAGTTTTAATAGATGGCATTCCTGCACATCCATTATTTGTTTGTTTTCTCTTGTGGTTGTTTCTGATATTCGCAAAAGAAAAAAGAAAACATGTGTCATATTTTTATAACAGTCTACTACAGAGTAAGGTACAAAAGAACACTTCTGGAAACAGCAGAAGCCAGGCCTGCACCACTGAATTCTTCATCCAGTGGTAACCTTTATATCAACAGCTGGAAATTAAGAACAAGAATATACAGTTTGGAGGACGTAGTACAGAACTATAGTTTGCTTCTGCATTTGGTACCAATATAATAAATATATAACAAAGGTGCACTTGTTCTAAAAGTTAAACAGAAACATTCTGGTTGGTTAGATACTGCACTTTCAGGACTGCACATCACCTAATACTTCGTTGGTTTGTTTTTTTTACAAAAAAGGTAACTTACTCAATGTTTAATAATAAGAAAACCAATAGTACACACAAACCCGATTGTAGAAAAAGAAGAAAGAAACCAACAAAAAGCTAGAGTAGTCACTTTCCAAAACAGCCCCTCCTCCACCTGCACAACCACAGTAAGTAACCAGTTGGGTGAGGCAATTTCAGCACCACACCTGGCTGGACAGTTCCTGGGTCCCTTGTGAATCCTGAAAATGCCACAAGTCAAAGGTGTACAGGAGGGGGCGGGGCAGGAAGCCAAAGAAGTAGGTTCTTTAAAAAAAAAAAAAATCACTTAAAGATTTCTAATGTACTTATGCTCGGCCAGCGAGGGACATTTCTAAAAGTAAATTAAAATGCCTGGTCCTGAAAAAGGGAATGGTTAAGGAAGGGGTGAGAAGAGGGCTGACTGGAGAGCAGTACCTGTCATAAACGTTTTTCTGGGACTGTCTCTGTGGCCTCTTGTACTCCTGGTGCTTAACGTAGACATTTTCTTTATAATATACTATTGCCTGAGCCCGGCTGAGGGTGGGAATGGGGAAGGGAGGGAAGCTGAAGGAAAAGTAAAAGCTTGGAGGGCGGAGGGAAAGGAAGGTAACTGAACCTTAACTTGACAGCTATGTACAACACACTGGGCCCCCTCCACTCCCTTCGCCCCGGGGGTCAATGCCTTTTATATATTTGGTAGCTTGTGCAGTTTCTCCTCCTTGTTGTAGGGGGCACAGGGTGGAGAGGGAAGATACATCCTTCATTGACAATGAAAAATTATGTGATTTGTCATGCGCTTGGATTGTGTTATTAGTATTATAATTACTATAAATGTTAATAATAAAGTATTATTATCAGCGTTATTTCTTCTTCCGAGACTTTCCTCGCCCAATATTTACAAATACCGCACAGTGCCTCGGCGGAGGAAAAACAGAGTAAGGAGAGGGCAGATACGGAAAGAAGGAAGAGGAAAGAGAGGCCAGAGGAAAGTGGAAGAGGAAGGACGGAGGAAAAAAAGCGAGGACGGCAAAGATGCTGGAAACAAGGAAGGGGAGAGGTGAGGGGCTAGACAATCAGGACAGTACCACCGTTTGCAAAAGGCCCTCGCCAGCTGTGTCCAAACAGGAGGAGGCTTCGTGTGCTCCTCGCGGACTGGGGGCCGGTGGTGGAGGCGGAGGAGCACAGGGACCCTGGCACGGGATGCCAGGGGACGAAGAGAAGGAGGAGGTGTTGGAGGGAGCGCAGAAGGCTGAGTCCCGGGGCTGCCTCTCCAGCCGGGTTTCTTTTGCTTGGGTTGGGGCCTGGCGGCCCGCCTGGGGCAGCCCCCTGCCGCCACGGTTGCCGCTGCAATGATCCCGCTCGTATTCCTCCTGAGCCCTCTGCATCTTCCGCTTCTTCATCCGACGCTTGTGGATGTGGAAGGTGGAGAGGGACAGCACGATGAGGCAGAAGATGAGGGTGACCAGGACAATCAGCACCAGCGTGGAGGAGAAGGACTGGAAGAGCTGCTGTCCCACCTGCGTGATGCAGGTGCCGCCACCGCCTGCGCCCGGGCCACGGGCACTCGCGTTGCCGCTGCCGCTGGCGTTGGGGGAAGCAAAGGTCCGGTTGAGGAGACACGGCGGCAACGCCAGCCTCAGCTCCTTGGGCGCCCTGGCACTCATCGGCGCTGGGCTGGGAGGGGCCGGGCCCACCAGACTTCCTCTTTTGGGCACACCGTTCCTACCAGCCAAGAAGAGGACTGAGCCCACGCCACCCAAAACTACTCCCTGGTGTGGGAGGGGATGCGCGCGAGCGAAGGACTGAGGGAGCAACTGCGGGCAAGCAAGCCGGCCAGGGAGCGAGCGGTGCCCAGGAGATCCTCTCCGGCCCCGCCTCGAACGCGTGTCGGCGCGCCCTTTTCCTTTGCCAAGGCACCAGGCTGCAAAGAGAACAGGCTTAGTTAGGATCCCGGCCGCTGCCCAGGGGAGTGCAGAGGACTGGAAGGATCAGCCGCCACTGCAAAGCGGCCCTCTGGGCACCCTGCCTCAGCTGGGCGCTGCCGGTCTTCTCCGCAGCCCGCGGACCCCAGCCCGCCCGCCCCTGGCCGCGCACCAGTTTCGGGCTCGCGCCCCCGCAGGGAAGGGGTCTGCGCCGGCACCGCGGAGACGTGGATTACTCAGCAGATAAGGCAGCCTCCCTGCGCCCTCCACAACTTTCTAATTGCAACAGCCACGCAGCCGCCTCAAAACGCGGTCTCTGCTACCCAGAGCACGGACTCTCTTTCCTGCGCCCTCTCAATGGACGTCTTCGCCTGGATGCTATCCTACCCAGCCCACACCCTGCCCCCGAGCGGGCTCGCAATCCTCGCTTCCCGTCCCTTCCCCTCCCGACTCTCCCTTCCCGGACGGCGTCAGCTCCCTTAGGTCCCATTCCCGTGAGGGTGCCGCTGGCACCACACCGCGCTCCGCCTCTGCCCGCCGCCGCGGCTGACGCGCAGGATCGCGCTCCATCCTTTCGCCAGCCTTCTTCCCTGGTACTTCCCCTCCACCAAAAAAAGGAACTGAAGCACCTTTCTCAGCTAAAGCACATCCCCGGAAATGCTCCCTTTTCCCCATCTCCCTGTGCCCCCCACTTGACAGTATCCTGCTTCTTTCTAGGGGAGCTGGAAATGGAAAGGGGAGGGTTCCTGCCTGCCAAGTTAGGGGAACGGACCTTCTCTCCGGCCTTCCCAGACCCAGCCCGAGGGCCCCGAGGCTCTTCCCGGAGATGAGAGGCAAGTAGACCCGCAGCGCGCAGCAGAGCCCCCTGGCCGCTCTCAAGAAGCAGCTGCAAACTGTTGCACTGCGGAGCAGCGAGGCGGCGCGCAAGCCCGGGCCGGGGCAGGGGCGGGGGCCGAAGCTACGGCCAGGGGTGCCTGCGCAGGCCGCCGGAGCTGTCCTACCCACTCGCGCCCGGCCACCCGGCCGCCCAAAGCCTTTAGCCGCATGGCGTCCCTTACCTGGGGCCGCCAGCTGGCTGCAGGGAGGGAGCCCCCGCCGCGTGGCTGCAGAGGCGGCTGCAGAACGCGCGGAGTGAAGGGGCCAGAGACCAAGCCGCGCTGCCGCCGCCGCCGCCGCCGCCGCCGCTGCCGCTTTGGGGAGCTCAGCTCGCAGCCTATTGCCAGAGAGGCCGGTGACGTCAGACAGGCACCGCCAGGGCTCCAAGCCACCCCTCAGGCCCCCACCTCACCCTCATACCCCAGCACCTCGTCCTGACAGAGCGAGCCTCCGCCTCACACGTTCCCAGTTCCCTGCCCAGGGGCTATGAAGAGCAGCCCCCACCGCCAGCCTGTGACCAAGCCACCTACCTTCTGCACTCCGACGCCTGGAAGGAGGGCTGAAGCCTCAGTTCTTTGGCTGCCCAGTTCCTCACCCTCAACCCTTTCCCACGTGGTCCCAGGTACACCTTTTTACAATCTAGAGATCCATCTCCCGTCAGGGCACACGCTAGATTTTTCTCCCTCCGTTGATGAGGATCACCCCGCTCCCCAGTCCTGTCTATGCTGGCCTGGTTCTGAACAGAAATTGCGTGCTTAGGAGAGATGAGAGGGGCATTTCTGAACGCAGGAGTGGAAGAACCTGAAGTACAAACCTGGACATGTATTTAACATCCAACAATCCAAATTAACCGTTTTCCTTTCCATTGGAGTCTCCAACTTGCCCTTCAGTCCACCTGACTCATGATCCTCCTCTCTTCGCTCACACGCTCATCTCCAGGCGCAAGACCCGCTCAATGTACTAAACTCTCCTATTCTGACTACCTGGAGGCTCATGAACACGCAAAGCACACACGCGGTTTACAAGGCAGGAAGACGAAAGTCACCCAGAGGAGCACAGAAATGAACCGCCCTACAAAAATTCTGAGCATTGTGCCTCTTACAACGTACGCCTTCATCGGCCCCAGTGCTTTATAAGTGCTTGGTCGTTTGCTGTAGTATTAACAATAGGCTTTCAGCAAATGGATAGAACTTCCTAAAAGATTCTCCTCAACCTGTCTAAATCTGGGCAGAGACTAATCAACTATTGGTTTAGAACCCTTGGGAAGATATTAGTAGTGCATTTGGTGACAGTAGCCAGCTTCAAAATGAGGTATTCTCATTTTTCTACTGGATAAGCTAGTTTGGAATAGCACCTAAAAACAGTGTATGGTCTTCGAAGACACTCAGGTGTCTGAATAAACGTGCATTTGCTTTTTCCCTCCCTGTCTTGTTTCCTTCCCCTCTTTGAGTCTAACACAGTGCCTGTACGATATTTACTTGCTAAACTGAGTGGCGCGGTATGCGTTGCTGATTTTTCCTGCGATGCATCAGAATTGAGAGAGAGCAGGAATGACTGACACCCTCCTATCTGCTTGTATTTGCAAGCAGAGGGTTGTGTGAGAAAGGTTTGACATGGACAGTAAAAATTGTTTGTCTGTAATTGGAGGGTCCCTCTTTCTTACCCTTGGCTTCCTATTTAGTCCTACTCCAACATCTTTTCTTATGCTTGCCCTTGGCTTATATATGGAGGAAGAAATACATCATTTTTCCCCAAAATTCTGTTTTCATTTATTTGAATAAAAGTCATCAGCTTTTTCTTCATAATTGTCTCAAAAAAGAAAAAGGGATCCGTATTTAAGCGAATAGTTCAGTATGTGCTGAATAAAGCGTGATTACTTCAGAGCACAGATTGATGCCCTTGGATACCAGAGTCACACAATTAACGATGGCCAATGACCCTAATGCTGGCTTAGCCTTGAACGAGGGCACCAATGTCCTGTAAAAGCCACCCACCACATTTGGACATCCTGACTTTGATGGGCTCAGGACACGAAGTGGTGAGCCTTGTTTTCACTGTAATCACTAAGTGAGACCACCTGACATGCAGTGCCCCATTTTTGCGCACTCTCTTTGCTCCTGAAAAGTTGAATCTAATCAACATTTTGGAAAGCAAATCCAATTTTGAATACTCTAAAAAGGGATCTAGCTATATAAAGAGACTCTTAAGAAAAACTGTCTTGTAAAGCAAAGAATCTTTACATAATTAGAATTAACTCTCACTGGTCTATCTGTTTTCTAGATTTGGAGGAATGACTTATCAGGTTTTCCCAGTGAGGGCCATACATATCTTTACCATATGTTATCATGGGATTACAATATGAATAAAATGGGATTCCTTTTGCACACCAAGCTTCTAGGACATGTGATGAGGCTGCCATTGTTCTTACTCTTTTATTGTAAACGATAACCATCCGTTATACCAGGAGTGCTAAAAGTGTCTGCACCATTTTATACAACCTCTGAAAAGACAAGGTGTTGCCCTCGAAAACTTACAATCTTCAGCAGATAAATGTGATCCATAAGTCAATGGTATTTAACTGGAAATGATTTAGGTAGATTAAAGACATCAATTTTCAGGTCAAAAGCCCAGCACACTTTTTTTTTCCTTTCTCTTTCAAAAAGAATAGGCTGTGGGTGCACAATTTGTTCTTACCCAGAGAATGAATGTGCTAAATGCATACAGTTGGATGTCTCCGGGTAGTGTGATTCAAGCCCCGGGAATACCAGTGAGAGCAAACATGCACACTTCTTGGGTGGCAGAAATTGATCTTACTGAGTTGCTATATGATTTTGGCACATCTGGCACAATGGCAAGCCTTCTCCCAGACAACCACACTTCTAAGAGTGGAAGACCAAAAAATGTCTGAGATTCCCAGAATCTTCCCTTGTGACAGGAAAGCCCCTCTGGACTCAGGCACTTTCCAAATATTCAGCAACATATAATACTTGCTTTCAAGTTTGATGAGGGATGTCCATCTAGCTTAGATGCCACATGAGCACCTGATATGTCAAACCAAAAATGCACTGAATCAATAATAACAATAATAAAAATAATAACAAAAATAATAAATGCTATTGTTATTATTATTTGCAAAGTACCTACTATGTGTCAGTCTGTACTACACTCTCCCTATAGTATAGAAGGAAAGTACCTCAACACAACAAAGGCCATATATGGTAAACCCACAGTTAGCATCATACTCAATGGTGAAAAACTGAAAGCTATCCCTCTAAGAACAGGAACAAGACAAGGATCCTTACTGTCACCACTCTTATATAATATGATATTGGAAGTCCTAGCCAGAGCAATCAGGCAAGAAAAAGAAATAAAAGGCATCCAAATTGGAAAGGAAGAAGTAAAACTGTCACTATTTGCAGATGACGTTTTATATACAGAAAACTCTAAAAAAAATCCACAAAACCTATTAGTAATAATAAACAAATACAGTAAAGTTGCAGTGTACAAAATCAGTTGTGTTTCTATACACTAACAATGAAATAGCAGAAAGAGAAACTAAGAATACAATCCCATTTACAATAGCAACAAAAAGAATAAAATACATTGGGATAAATTTAACAAAGGAGGTGAAAGACCTGTACACTGAAAACTATAAGACATTGTTGAAAGAAATTAAAGAAGACACAAAGAAATGCAAAGATATTCTATGCTCATGGATTCGAAGAATTAATGTAGTTAAAATGTTCATGCTTTCTAAAGCAATCTACAGATTCAATCAATCCCTATCAAAGTTCCAACAATATTTTCCACGGAAATAGAACAAAGAATCCTAAAATTTATATGAAACAACAAAAGACCCCGAATAGCTAAAGCAATCCTGATACAAAAAAAAAAAGAACAAAGCTGGAGGTATCACATTACCTGACTTCAAAATATACTACAAAGCTATAGTAATCAAAACAGCATGGTACTGATACAAAAACAGACACATAAATTAATGAAACAGAATCAAGAGCCCAGAAATAAACTTTTACACCTATAGACAGATAATTTTCAACAAGTGAGCCAAGAACATACAATAGCGAAAGGAAAGCACTTCAAAAACTGGTGTTGGAGAAAGCCGGACAGCCACATGCAAAAGAATGAAGGTAGACCATTATCTTACACCATACACAAAAATTAACTCAAAATGGATTAAAGACTTGAATGCAAGACCTGAAACCATAAAACTCCTAGAAGAAAACATAGGAAGTATGCTCTTTGATATCAGTCTTAGAAGTATCTTTTTGAATACCATGTCTCACCAGGCAAGGAAAACAAAGAAAAAATTAAAAGATGGGATTAGGTTAAACTAGAAAGTTTCTGCACAGCAAAGGAAACCATCAACAGAATGAAAAGACAGCCTAACAATTGGGAGAAGATATTTGCAAATCACATATCTGATAAGGGGTTAATATCCAAAATACATAAAGAACACATACAATTCAACAACTGAAAAACAAACAACCTGATTACAAAATGGGCAAAGTATCTGAACAGACATTTCTCCAAAGAAGATATACAGATGGCCAACAGGCACATGAAAAGATGTTCGACCTCACTTATTATTAAGGAAATGCAAATCAAAACTACAATGAGATAGCACCTTATGCCTGTCAGATGGCTATAATTAACAAGACAAGAAGTAACAAATGTTGGAGAGGATGTGGAGAAAAGGGAACCCTCATACACTGCTGGTGGGAGTGTAAACTTATGCAGACACTATGGAAAACAGTATGGAGATTCTTAAAAATATTAAGAATAGAACTACCATATGGTCTAGCTATTCCACTTCTGGGTATTTCTCCAAAGAACACGAAAACACTAAGTCCAAAAGATATTTGCACCCCTATGTTCATTGCAGCATTATTCACAATAGCCAAGACTTGGAAACAACCTAAGTGCCCATCAAGGGATGAATGGATAAAGAAGCGGTATAAATACACAAAGGAATACTACTCTGCCAATAAAAAAAAACATGAAATCTTGCCATTTACGACAACATGTGTGGACCTTGAGGGTATTATGCTAAGCAAAGTAAGTCAGATGGAGAAAGTCGAATATCATATGATTTCACTCATAAGTGGAAGATAACAACAACAACAAACAAACACACAGATACAGAGATTAGATTGGTGGTTACCAGAGGGGAAGCAGGAGATGTGGGGAAGGCAAAAGAGATGACTGGGCACATGTGTACAGTGACGGATGGTAATTAGTTCTTTGGGTGGTGAACATGATGTAGTCTATATAGAAATCAAAATATAACGATGTACACCTGAAATTTATATGTTATAAAACAATGTGACCTCCATAAGAAAATAAAATAAAATGAAATAAATTCTCTCTATATTAACATTAATCCTCAACATAACCCTGCAAGGCTATTTTTGCCAAAAAGCAAAATTATTTACTTATTCATTCATTCATTTAGTTGTTGAAAAAAAATCTTTGAGTACCTGCTATATGTCAGGTGAGGAAACTAAAGCTCAGAGTAGCTAAAGACCATGTCCAAGGCACTTAACAGAAGAATGTTACTGGAATCAAACCCGAGCAAACTGATTCCAAGCTTAGTATTCTTTCCATGAATAGTGGTCTCTGTCTCTCGCATACACACATACATCTCTATTTCTGTCTCTATTTCGTTTATTTCTATCTCTATATACTTCTGATTGGGGAAGCGTAAACAAGTCAAACCAGCAAAAAGCAGAGCTGCTTGATTGGAGCAGAGGAGGGGACATGAGAGGCCCCATTGTGGGGGTTCTCCCCTCCCCCGGCAGCAGTCCACAAGATGCTCCACACACTCTCTTGGACGGAGCAGAGTTCCATTTGGAAACCCTTGCTCTGCACTAGGTCACCTAGGCATGACATTCTGGACCACAGTGCAGCATGACACATGCCAGGCTCCTCTTATGCTTACAGGGACTTTTCCAGAGGATGTCCAGGTGATCCTGACATTTTGCCTAATCATATATCTCGATTCCTCTGGCCCTGCATATCTACAGAGGTATGCCCCATATGTTCTCATATTCCTGTTAAATCAACTACTGGCCCAGCTAGCAACTAATTAATAAACAAGGTTCTGAATGAGGCTCTTAATCTTGTTCAAGTTATCTAGTCCTTTTTTGATTCAGTCTTCTCATCTGTAAAATGAGAATAATAATAATAGTATCTCCCTTGCAGTGTTATTTTAACCACTGAGCATACAGTAAGCATTCAGTAAACGGTAACTCTTTACATTGTAAAGAAAATTACTCAGATTAATATTTTATCCCTGGCAATAGAAGCATTATACTGTTTTGGACACCAAAATTAGGAAATTTTGGAAACTTTTAGGAAAATTTGGAAATAATTCAGGAAAATTTTGATAAGTTTGAGTATCCTTTATGAGAGGATAACTATAAAGGTAAAGGGACTAAAAACAATGTAGATAATGAACAATTCAAGGAACCTGGAATATTCATCCTAGAGAGGGAAAAATGTGGGGGATGCGTCATAGAATCTACAAATGTTGGAGCATCATCATCAGAAGATGAATTTATCCTACTCTAGGTACTCAAGAGAGCACTGAAATAAAGTGGAACAGATATAGGAAGGAAATATATTTCAATTCTATTTCAGTATAGGAAAGAGCTTTCTAACCATGTAGCAGGTTATCATCTAAACCAGTAGTCTTCAAACTGGAGGACTCAAATCCCTGGAAGCACATAAAGATTTTTTCCAGGGGTATATGGTTATCTACATTTTAAAGGAATCATTTCCCAAATTCTCAATCTCTATGTGTACCTTTCCCCAAAATGTATCTGTCTGAGGTTAAACTTATCCTTGTCACCTCTCCTTGCATTTCTGCTACTTTACAAAAGAAAAACCTATGTCCACCGATCCTCAGTGTTCCCACCGTGTGTTACTCAGGGTGTAGAAATCTTGGGAAACTAAACAAAGGAATATCTTGAGGATGTATAACTGTTGAGGAGGTGACAGCAAAGCAAAAAGTCATGTATGAGCAATATTGATGGGATAATGCCTTATTTCCTCCAGGTGACGAACTCATTTTAAGGCTCTAGACTGTCTTTATATCGATCTATCTTAGAATTTAGAAGTGAGGTGGTTGTCACAGGGATACAAGTATTCCAGTTTATTTAAATTGAAGATGAATCCAGACTTTTGCTCACAGAAAGTAAGCCTGATTTGTCTATTTGGATTGATAATTTGAACTTCATTTGTCTGATAGATAGTATGGAAGACATATTATACCAACTGAATGTACTAAATCTATCAACCTGATGTTTTGACAAAATATATTTAAAGTACATATATGATATAGAATATGCCAGAAATTACATTCTTTGCAACTAAATGATTAAAAAGTTTTAAACGTCAAATTAAAATGTGCAGAGGCGTCCATGATTTTCCAAAATTCTTTTAGGAAGTATTCAGGCAAAAAACTTTGAAGATTTTTATTCCAAAGTGTCCAACTCCTGTGACACTAGACCCATCAGGGGTGTCACAGAGGAGATTTCTTACTAGGGTGGGAGTTTAAAGCAGGTGGCTTCTCTAATTTTAAGAAAGGCTGAGAGCCTACACACCTTTATATACCCATCAGGGTACTTCTAAGTTCTAGTCGCATAAATATATGTTTCATCCCTTTACACTTCATAATAAAAGCGTTCTCCAGTCAAGCTTCAGACCTACTAAATCTGGATATTTGTGCAAAAAAAATCAAGATTCCTCTTGCTATATTATGCTTGACTGGAAAAACTCGTTCATTCAACAAATATTCATTGTGTTCCTACCATGTGTCACAAATTGTGCTAGGTGCTCAGGACATCAGTGACCAAAGAAAAGTCTCTGTAATCAGGAACTTGCATTCTTGTTACACACATGATCACATTCTGACTATCTGGCCAAAGGCAAAGAATGCTAAAATTCCTCTCTTTTCCTGATATTTTAAATGAAATATCACTTGTGTCAAGGAACAGAAGAATGTAAACTAAACAGACTGATGGATGTGAAGCTAGAGAGGTAGATGGGTAAAGATAGATGGGCCAGCAGGTGTCAAACAACTCCTAAGATCTTTGTGACCAATAGCTCCTGGAAAATGAGAATTGTGGATCATGACCAGAAACCCAGTGGCATCCGCTTCTTTCAAGTGCTGCAGGCTGTGAATCTGCCTTTCATGAGAAAGATAAACTGAAAATATTTCCACCATACACAAAAAGATATGCCTAGACCAGGTTTCTCAATCTCAGCAGTATTGGCTTTTGGGGCCAGATAATTCTTTGTTGTGAGAGGCTGTCTTGTGCATTATAAGCAGAATACTAAAGATGGTCCCCCGAGATTAAGTCCCCTGATTATTCAATCAAAAACTAATCTAGGTACTGCTGTGGAGAGATTTTTGTGGGTGTAATTAAAGTCCCAAATAATTGATCTTAAGATATGGAGATTATTCAGATAGGCCTGATCTAATCAGGCCTCTCAATTCTCCTTAAAAGAAGAGAACTTTCTCTGGCTAGTGGCAGAAGAGGAAGTCAGAGATTCAAAGCACAAGGGGGATTCAACATGTGGTTGTTGACTTAGAAGATGAAGCGGGCATAAACAAACTAATGTGGGTGCCCTTTAGTTGCTGAGAATGTCTAACAACCAGTAAGGAAATGGGGACCTTGGTCTTATGATTGCAAGGAACTGAATTCTGACAACAACCTGAATGAGCTTAGAAGTGGATTTTTCCCCAGAATTTCCATATAAAAGCCTAGTATGGCCAACACTTGGTTTCAGCCCTGTGAGACTGTAAGTAGAGAACCTGGCTGAGCTCTTCTCCCAATCCCCCAGACTTCTGACCTAAAGAACTGTGAGACAACAAATGAGCGTTGTTTTAAGCTGCTAGGTTACACAGCAATAGGAAACTACTACATATATGTTTAGCAGCATCCCAGGCCCCTACCCACTAGACGCCAGTAGCAACCCTCTCCAGTCAAGACAATCAAAAATATCTCTAGACATTCCCAAATGTCACAGGGGAGTGGGAGTGCAAAACCACCCTTGGTTGAGAACCACTGGCCTAGACGTATGACTTGCCTGTGTACAGTTAGGAAACAGTGGTCCAAAGGAAGAGATAGGCATCTTGAGCCCTACTCATATTTTATGATAATTTCAATTATTGTTCTCTCTGAGTCGTTGAATTTGACCAAGAAAGACTCTGATGTGCAATGAAAGTATCAAGAATTCTCTATTAAATAAATCTGTAACAAATTCAAAAAATCATTAGGTTCTAGGGATCAATCAAAAGGGTTTGGAGGAGAATAAACAGTACCAACAAAAATTGTTACCTTCCATGGTAAATGAAGGTTCATGCAGAGAAAAGGGAAGCGATCTTGCTGGATTTGAGAACAGCTTTGGGTTCTGTTTTCTATAACACAAAAGTTCACAACAAGAGAGAAACACTTGGTTTGGGTCACAGATCTATTGGTGGAAGATTCTGATGGAACACAGTGATAGTAAGTGACTTACTCCCCATTGTGGGTGGCCATCTCAACTCCTCCTGTTTCTCTCTCCCTCATGAAGCAAACATTACTGTATTTATTTTGAGAATCAAGAAAGAAACCCAAATGGTCCCAAGATTTTTAACCTTTTACCTCTTTTAGTTCTTTTTTCTTCATTGTCTTTATATATCATTTTATGCTTGGAAAAGAAAACAAATGAAGAAATGTGAATAGGGCTTTGAAATAGCCTGGGAGTTATCAACCACAAAGTATGACTTGAGTAGGAAAGAAACAGATGAGCCAGCCTAGATTTCTTCCTGTACTCTTTGTTACCTTTTCTCTACGTCAGTTGCTATAAACTGTGCTTTCTATTACTGTAACAAAGTGTATGGGGAACAAAGCCAGAGTCTTTCAGAGGAAGACAAAAACAATGATGGAGTAGCAGAGGGGGCATGTTGGACAGGTACATTTGATGTAATCAAATGAAACTTTGTTTGTCTTTGTTTGTTTCACTGTACCTTTAGATACTGTCCAGAAATATCTTCTCTGTTGTTGAGTGAAAAATTCATAGGTATCACGACCTGTTGGATCACTTTTAGTTAAAAGACAATGCTACATCCTTTTAAATCATAACGCAATGTCAATTTAGTAATTAGAACAGCTAGTCTAAGACACTTATTAAAAAAACATTAATCATATACTTTCTCTTTCCTCATAGCATGGGCTTATTTTCGACTGAAAGCCTAGAACCATGAAAAGGAGTAACACTTGGTTTCTTGTTTATTTCTCTGGCTTGTATTTCTCCTCCTTTTTCCTCACCATTCATCCCTGGATTGCTAGATAGTTTCTTATCTCTCCGGAGTCAAAGCAAAGGAGAGGGGAAAATGGTAAAGGGATAGAAAAATTTACCTAGACTGGTTCTGTTCCAAGATGACTTTACACTCCTGGGGCCTAATGGATGTTCAGGGTGACTTAGGATGGAGAACTTTCTCTTTGACCTGTTTATATTCACCCCTTTGCTCAGTTGTCACTGGTGACTATTTCTTCACTCCCTAGAAGTTTATTTCTTTCAGCTTCTTGCTGCTTAATCCTAAGAGAAAACTCCAGGAAAGAGTGTCCAACATCCACCTAAGAATTTTCCCATCTGAGGAGCCAGGAAGCTGGGCGTTTATACAGCAATTGCATCTCATTTGCTGCAGGCAATCATTTTCTAAGCTTCAAGGAACTATCCCAGCAGCATGTTAGAATTGACCACAGGAGTCCTTCCCAGTACATTAAAGCTGACATCACGGGAGAATGCCCCCATTTCAGAAACTCTATATCCAGCCTCATAGTCCTCACTGCTGGGCTAGCACCCTCAAAGTCCACTAACAGGTATGTTCTCCCTGATTGTGCTAGGACATAGTAGCCAAGTCTTGCAGCTCTTTTGTTAATGATACCTTTTTGTGCAGGGAAAGTATTTTCCCAGGGGTTCAAGCTGAGTTTTGACCCTATTTATTGTCCTGTAATCTGTGAGGTAGATAGAGGTAAACTTTGAAGAAAAGTATCATCTTATGAGGTGTCTGCCTAGTCATGATTTCTAGGCAACGAGAATCCACTATCCTATAACCATGGGGAGTGAACCATTTCTGTAGGCTCAGTGGTTCAAGAGAATCTGTAAATTCAAGGTTCTCAAGTACATCTGCCCCAAATATCCCCATCTCACCTCTCAGGGCCACATTCCTTCCCTATCAAGGCCCTGATTTTAGCATAAGAGACTTCCCAGGCCTGAGAATTAAGTCTTTGCAATTCTACCTCTTTCATACTCAGGTCTGTACCTGACTTTTGGTTAGATGTGGCCTCTGGCTACAGGAAGTATGGCCGCTTTAAATGCTGTTAGAGGTCTTCTGGACTTCACACTAAGAATAACTTGATGGTTAGCTGAATTGAGGCTGCCATTTTTTTTTTCTTCAGTGCCTCTATGACAATTAACAACAATTAATTCCACAATCCTCATAATTACCGTTGCCACCATATCTAAAAAATGCTAGAAATGTTTTGTAAGTCTTTATCCCATTGTAATTCACCACAGATGAGAATATTCATAGTTGTGATGCTCAGCATGCCAGAAATTATCATCACCTCTCTTATCATCACCAGTAATGGGGCCCTTTTTGTGATCTGCTTGGCAAGTTCCAGAATCCTATCACAAAGGTGATCTTCCTTGGATCTCTTCTAGTGCCAATTGTCTTAGTTTGGGTTCCTCCAGAAGTAGACCTGAAGGCAAGGATTTGAATGCAAGTAATTTATTTGGGAGTTGCAGAGAACACCAGTCGGGTAATAAGGGAAGAGGAGACAGCCAATAAAGAGCACAACACAAAGCCAGCTACCACTAGAGTTTAACCCCACACGGAAATTTTGGGAAACAGCATCATATACATGCCTCAGAATTATCTCAGCTTAGAAATAAGGGAACTGTGGTATTTGTAGGTGTACGAATACACCTCAGTCTCACATTTCAAGTCAATCTTGTTTTAAGACTGCCCCAAGGAGCAGTTAATCCCCTGGGACTTCTGGCCTACTTCACCCCGAGGCAGAGTAGCCCCCTTCAGTTCTAGAAAAATCCTTAGCAATGGAGTTACTAGTACTTAGAAGTCAGTGGAGCACACCGAAAGGGAAAGGTCTACAGGATGTAGAAGCATTGACAACATCCATTATAAGCTCCTCCATGCAGTCCACATTCACTCTATGGGAAACGTTCATGTACCTTCGCCCAGAATGAGATCGAAGAATGCAGATTAATGCAGTTTGAGCAACCATCCCCTGGTTCTGCCACCAAAGAAGTCCATCAGACATTTGTCCTCTAGATTTCCTGCCTGAGAATCCAACCCAGGTAAACAGAGCCCTCCTCCCCACCAACAGCTGCAGCAACCTATACATCTAGTTCTTCAAAGGGCCCTATAGATGTCCCTCCTCATTAGGCTCAGACAAAGGAGGGGAGGAGCAAAGCCTTTTAACACAGCAACAGCCAACTCCTAGGAAATCTTTCCACCAATCTTCCCACCTCTCCTTATAGTTTTTTAAAATGTCTTTGATATGGTTAAGGGACCAAGGATCATGAGGGTATTTATTGAACATTTCTGTTATGAATTATCTCACATAAATATGAAGTTTAGTTTCACACTCTCTTTGGTATTCGGCATCTTTCAATTCCATACCTGAGTAGAAAAGGAGGGAGGATGGATAGTTCAATATCTTCTTACAGTAGCAATTGAGACTGTAGCCCCAAGCAACACTTCTGTAGGGACAGTCTTTGGAGTGAACAGAGCATGTGGACAATTTTCAAAGAAGTGATTTCATAAAAGATGGTGATGAGGGTGGGAGGAGATCACAGAGGGCACTAATACTTCCCAGATGCCAAGGACTTTACATGTGTTTCATTTTAATCTTTACAGCAGCTCTATGACCTAGGTTTGGCGATCCCCATTTGTGTGGAGGAATTGGGCTCACTTAAGTCTTACCCAAAGCACACAGATTGTTAGGAATTGGCTGGGCCTGAACTGAAATGCTTGACTGGCCCAAAGCCCACAATCATTGCATTACACTGGGGACAGAGATCACAAACCCTAAATACTACCAGAACCAGGGAGAGAAAATAAAGTTGTGATATATATGACAGGATATAAAAGAGTAAAAATGACTAACCAGGGAAAGTGTATCCCAGTGCTGACTGCGCAAAACAAAACACCATGACCTTGAGCTGGATCAGGCCCAGGAGCCCCTAGTTTCCTGATTTAGGCCATCTTCGGTGTAGCAGATTTGAAGCCAGATAAATTGAGATGTGAACCCTAGCTCAGCCACCACTAATTCGGAAAATTTGATGAATCATTTATTTTCTGCAAACCTCAGTTTCCACCTCTGTAATATGGGGATAATAAGCTTCCATTTTATAGTACAAAATCAAGATTTTAAAACATACATGTAAATTTCCTAGCACACAAAAGGCATTCAGCAAGTGAAAATTCTTATATCCTTCAATGTATAGTAAGATTTTAGTGTTGTCCTCTCTCCCTTGCTCCAAACCTCCCTCTCTATCCCTAGTGATTTTATACCATAGGAAGGCGAAGAAGATGTTAAGAACATCCAGAGCACACAGGGGTTCTACACAGACCTCAGGGTTATTCAAAATTATGGAAGTATGATATCAGGGCTGGTGACATAAAATCAACCTTCGCCTGCTTCCAACGCTGACTGGTCAGAGGAACGCCTTGCGGCAGAGGAGAGATGGCCATTGCAGACTCAGGTCTGATGGGTTAGTGAGAACAGGAAGCACGAGTTATTTTTTATCTCTACTCTAATGCCATTTGATCCATATTGTTGAAAAAACAGGTATATTTTCTTTCATATAAGTTTATGATTATTATTAACATCAAAAAACCAAAAATCAAAAAAAGGACAGATATTCTAACAGATAGTCTTAAGTTATATCATTTTTATATCACAGAATACATCCTGGCATAATTGTCTTGACTTACAAAGATGTCTCAAGTGTAATGCTTTTATTCTTAGGAATTTGATTAGATAATCCAAAGAAACTGACTTTCATCCTGCCTTAATAAGAGGAAAAAAGCAAAGTCTTGGGATTATGATGGTATCAGATCTCACAAGAACACCTCTTGCTCTTCGATTAAGCTTTCCAGCAAAGGCATTGAAATTTAATACACTGTAATCCATTATTGAAATCAGGTATTATATCAACAGGAGCTCATTTGTTTCTCAGAACATTAACACAATTCAAAATTATCTCCACATCTGTCATTCTTTGCTAACAATAGCAAGTTGCCATTAAGTTCTCCACCACCATCTAGGAATTAATTCACTAGAAGCAAAACTCAAGGAGAATTTAAGAGGCTAAGGTCCTTCCCAGATGGATAAGGAGTTGCCGCTTCAGCAGTGACAGTCCAGGAACCCTCTTTAGCTGCAATGTGAGAGACAGAGACAGAGACAGAGACAGAAGCAGTCTGTGGATCCTAATGACCCAATGACCCAGGCGTACTTCTATTATAACATTTATCACACTCCTGAATTTATTCACCTGCATGTCCAACTCCTCCATTGCGCAGCAAGGCACTGGAAGGCAGGTGTCATGTTTGATTACTCTCTGTTCTGTCTAGAATAGATGCATCATAAATAAAAGCCTCTTACATACTCACTTTCATTAACAGCTTTTAACCTCCTTCCAAAAGTTGTGCATACACAGAACTGAGCAGATGGATTTGAGTTTTGCTTTTTCCATGTCTTCTGGTTCATCTTTCCGCGGAGGTGATAATGAGGATCAAAATGGTCAAAGGAGGAAGCAGTAGTGGTAGGCAGAGGCAGAGCTCCCAAAGAGCAGGGGGATGGAAGTATTCCTGAAAGCACTTTCTAACACATCCTTATCCCAAACCCCAGACTAGAGAAGAGCCGAAGGCAAAGGAGCTATCAGTAGAAAGGGGAAATCCCCCTTAATCCTTGGCACACCCCTATGGGATATATAATTGCTTCCATTTTATAGATGAAGAAAATGAGAGGTTAAGTGATTTATCCAAGGGCACAAAACTACAAAACGGGATCCATGAGAATTTAAAGGTGACTCCTGGAAGTGGCCTGCCTAAAGCTTGCTCTCATGCCACACTTCCTCCGACAAAAAGCCTCTCTTAACAACCTCATTAAGGGCATCAGTTCTTCTAAACATCTTTTAGCATTGCCTTCCTGTGGGCTGCATAATCCCTGAGGGCAGAATTGGGACCAGTGAGAGGTAGCTAGGAGGCTGATTTTGACTCAACTTAAGACCTAACTTTCAAATAATTATCTTTGAATGGGGAAGTAGTTGAATTGGTAGAGATTCAAGATTGAACTCTATTAACTTCTGAGGTCAAAGTTACAAATTCCATGATTTTAAATTTAAATGTAACGAGTCACCTTGCAGGGCCTAAGGGAAGGGGACACAGGAGAGCAAAGCTTTAGTGAGACCTTCAAGCCTGGAGGGCTGTGACCCAGTGGTTTTCTTGGTGCAGAATCCTGTGAAGTCCAGCATGATCCTGAGAGCCAGTAAAAAGGTTTGCAGAGTCAGAATCCAAATGGGCTTCAAGCAGAACAGTTTATCAGAGAAGGAACTGTATGTTTGGAGGTCAGTGAAGAATCAGTTACCACGATTCTCTAAATCAGAAAGTAAAAGACAAGCCCATCCCGTCATCACTCCCCACAAATGAAACAAATCTCTAGTGGCAGAATCACAGATGATAGATCACTAAAGCCAGCGTTAAGGCAGGCTCAAAATCAGAAGCTTCTAGAACAAAGACAGGGGGTAGGTTAGGAGTGGGCAGTCAGCACAGTGGAGCATGCCTGGTCAAGCCTGAATCTGGGCAGTGGGTTTCCCCTACAGGCCTGCATGTTGTGCCCCACCTTCAAGTAGCAAGGCCTACTCAACACCAGAGAGAATGGCCATTTGCTCCTTGACTTTGCTGAGTGTCGTCCTGCTGGTGGCTGGCTGCAAAGGTGCACATAACCTGAACAGATTCTCCTCCCTTGACTACAGCATCTGCCAGGTTCTGCTGATATCAGCATAGAAAAGTGTATGACAATTTTGCAGAAGGTTTTCAATGTCTAAAAGCCAAGTCTACTTTCCCTGTCACTTGATCTCTCTGCCTCCTTTTTGATTTAACATAACACTATGACATTCATTCTGTCTGACCTTCAAAAACAGCAGGGTGCTTTAGAAAAGGGAGAGGCTTTGAGATCTGACAAGCCTGGGTCTGAAATCTGTCGCTGCCACTTAGCCAACTGTGCAAGTAAGGATTCATTTATTAAACTCTCTGAAACTTAACCTCAATTTGCTCATCTGTAAAATGGGAATCATAATAACTTCCCGGAAGGGCTGAGAATTGGGATCAATGAGAATTCAAGGGGGAAGTTATATAACATTCCCAGAGATGTTCAGTAACTGTTCCTTCTCCGCCTCTTCCTCTTTCTCTGCCCCCTTAGACTACACCATGTCCTGTAAGAAGCCAGATCCCCGACAGGGTGTGCCACTTTAAAAATAGAACACATTTTCAATGATGGCTATGTGATCTATATAAAATAAAGCAACTTCTGCCAACTAAATAAATAGAGGAGAGTTCCTATTCAAATTTAATCTGTCTGAGTGCCTGGAGGTCTTTGAGAGGTAAATATTGTTTTCGCTCTGACCTTGGTGCAGCGTTCCCATTGAATTTGTCTCAGTTCGTCCTTTTGATGTCATGCTGACGCCTTCCTAATAGATTGAAAGCATTTTGTCGAGAACAGAGATTAGTGAGATCTAATAACCAGTAAATACCGGCTACCCTGGGTGATTGGAGAGTGGGATGTTCTGGGTAACTTGCTTTTCTGCCTAATAGAGAGCTAGCACATAGGCTTGACCTATGAATTTTCAAAGAATAGAAACCATCCAAGCACATGACCAGTACTGAACACAATGAGATATTCGGCGATTTGGGATCCTCCTTGGAGGCTGGCAGGGCCATGGTGCTCATGGGGAGGAGTATCAATAACTCTGGCTGGCACAAGAGAAGGAGCAGAGCTGTACTCTCACATGCTCTGGAAATTTTTTAAAAGCCTATTTGACTCTGATGTATTGACTCACTACTTGATTCTTCCCCATGAAGATTTAGAGAAAACATTTGTTCTTGGCTTTCCTCCATGAAATTAAAAAAAAGAATTTACATTTAATACTCCATTTGGACAATTTTGTGAAAAACAGCTGCTCATGCTCAATGGGTCACTGATTAATGGGTCAGTACAGGTCAGACCTTCCCACCCTCTGGCTCCACGTGGATGGGGCCAGATACTCAGGAACTAAAGCACCGTCTGGATATCCAGATAGTTTATTTTCTTTAGAAATAATTCTTTTCTTTTTTATTTTAAAGCAAATGTGCATTGATTGTAAAACAGTTAGAAAATACAGCCAACAGGAACAAGAAAAAGAACAGTACCCATAATTTACCATTTGGAGATGACTACTGTTAATACTTTGAAAGGTTTTTTTTAGGCATAAATATATTCTTTAAAAAAACAGGTTCATAATATATAAACTGCCATGGTATCTACTGTTTTGCCCTCTCAACAACGTGTCACGATCATCTTTCTGTGTTAATATTCTTCCTCAACATACGTTTTAATGACTACAAAGAATTCCACGTATCATAAATGATAGTATATTGTGAAATCTAGCAACACTCTCATAAGTAGCACCATCATTTATAAAGAAAAAAAAGAACACATGGCTAAATCTTTGCTTACATCTAAGTTTATTTCCACTGGATTAATTCTTGGAAGGGGAATTGAAAGACCAAAGTCATTTGTTTCAAAACTTAGATATTGTCAAACTATTCTACAAAGATTTAAACCAAAGTACACACTCCACTGTATACTGCTGTTATGTGTCTATTCACAAGAAAGTTGTGCAATTCTTGATGTCAGGGATTGTGTCATTCATCTTCATATCCAAGATCTTTACATTTTTTGACATTAAGTCACTGAAATATTTGTGGAATGAACAAATGATTTGATGACTTTGTCATTGTTTAAGTGAATATGTAATATGAGGCAGGTTTCTATAATGTCTCTGGGGCTCAGCTTTCTCTTTTGCAAAATGAGAATTTTGTGTTATATGCTCTTTAACATTCTGTGATGTCACATCTCTTGCATGAAAAGCAATAACCTAGATACCCTGCGGGGGATTAGCCATATACACAATATATAATCACAGTGATGGAACTTGCAAGCATATATAACCAATTATAACTTATGGAAATATAGATGAATGTGCTAAATATTCAGGGAGAATAAGGCTAGATGACATGATGGGAGATTCAAGGAAGATTATGCTCGGCTAAATACAGATCACCTGTTTTCTATCTGGAAAAAAAGTCGTTTTCCCACTCAGGACTTTGTGTTTCATTGGTATCTTAAAAAACAGGAGGTAGAATTATCTTGAAATTCAGTTTCCTTAGATAATTTCACCCAGGATAAGCAAGCTTCTCTCACTAGACTTTAAGGATATTTCAATCACTTTTAAATTACCTAGGATAAATTGTGTCTGTTGACTTTCATGTTCCTAGACCTCCTGGTTCATCGGCAGTGAATATCTTGACCTTGATCTTTCTCAACTATCCATTTAGCAATCATGCCTACCTTCTGTAACACTTCTTTCTTCAGGCTATCTTGGCTTCACAGAAATATCTGACTCCCACCATCACTCAATTATTACTTTATTAATTAATTTGTGGTTATTATTGAATATCTATAACATGCCATTTCAACTACTGAGGGAAATGACACAATGTGGTATACACTACAACAGCAAGCGTAAACACAATCCATTGAATACATGAAGCAAGAAAGCACCGATCTCTGGGAGTCAGGGGAAGTCCCACAGAAGATGATTCTTGAAGGATAAACTTAAGTTTGCCAGATAGATGTAACTGTGTGAGTGGCATTATGGAGAAGAACGGGATTCAAGCAGAAATAAGTAAAGCACAGAAAGTCACAGAAAAGGGATACAGAATGGTGGTTCATCACCAGTTGGTAGTCTTCCTATCAGTCTCTCCCAACCCATGCCTCTCTCCACCCCAGCTCTCAGATAGGGGCATCCACTGGAGAAGTAGAAGTCCCGACTGAGTCTCCTCTCTTTGCTGTAGTTCTTGAAAATCTCTTGTTGCTCTCCAGTTATGGTCAACTCTATGACCACTGCTTTATCCTCACTGCCTCCACTCGGCTGCTCTGGATGGACCCTGGGAGATCCAGCCTCTATAGCACCATAGGTCATTGAGGCTCAAAGTTGTATCCACTTTACACTTTTGGTTTAAGAACTCCTCTATTCCTGGAAGGGAGGCACTTTTAAAGCAATGTCCATCACTATTACCCTCAGAAAATTCCTTTTGGGCTCTGAAGCCATGTTTCTAGATGAGGCACACATTTTCTTCACTCCTCTTAGCAGATGACATATCCAGAGACCAACCTTGCTTGGCCATTAAATGAATCTAAATCCACACCCATGCTTAAATCTTTTTATCTGTCTCAAAAGAAGTGTTCTTACTTCTTCCCAATGTTATTCTCTTCACTGTGCCCTAAATGAGTGCTTCCCAAATCTGGGGAGCATAGAAATCAGTTGGAGATCTTGTTAAAAATATAGATTCCTGGGGCTGGCCCCGTGGCCGAGTGGTTAAGTTCGCGCGCTCTGCTGCAGGCGGCCCAGTGTTTCTTTGGTTCGAATCCTGGGCGCGGACATGGCACTGTTCGTCAGACCACGCTCAGGCAGCGTCCCACATGCCACAACTAGAAGGACCCGCAATGAACAATATACAACTATGTACTGGGGGGCTTTGGGGAGAAAAAGGGAAAAAATAAAATCTTTAAAAAAAAATATATATATATATATAGATTCCCAAGACCCACTCAGCTGAATCTAAATCCCCTAAATCTAAATTTAGATTTAGGAATCTAAGTTCCTAAAGTCAGGAATCTAGAGTTTAACAAGCTCTCTGATGATCCATTTCTTTGTGGTAAAGTAGTTCATGCAAAAAAAAAAAAAAAAAAAAGGTAGGGGGAGGATATGTATACAGTGTATTTCCCAGGTGATCTATTGAAAACAATCAAGCTGCAGTCTATAGAACAGCATTTGGGATCCATCGTTCTGGATTTTCATACTTTTCTGTCTTTTCAGAACTTCTTTTTAAGAACTAGCCACTCTCTTGGTCGTTTGGTCTCAACTACACCTTCTCTATAGATCCCCTTCCCTCCATCTATGAACTGATTCAAGAATCTCACATAAATACACCCTCTCTAGACTCTTCTTGCTACCCTACCTCTTTAATTTCCTTGATAGCTAACCTTTCTGATGGTAGCTATGAAGGAAAGTAGTGTCACTTCACATTCTCTTCTCAACTTAATGCATTCTGATTTCCACCCTAGCAAATTCATAAAAATGATTCTTACAAAGTTCATCAATAAGAGCTGAAGATTCTTATTTTTTGACCTGGTGAATAGAATTGAGTTTTTCACCCTGTATAGTCATGGAAGACTGTCACCAATATCTTATGAAATGACTGCCTTCTATTTTTTTTAAATTTTTTCGTTGGATTTCCTCTTTATGCCCATCCCAAATCTACTCTTCTTATCTGGTTAAGGCACTCAATTCACCTTTTATGTATTTCTATATACATATATGTCACCATAAAATCCACAGCATTGATGTCTGTATGTATAGTTTACATAAAAGTTATTTTGCAATAAATTTAACTTTGTTTTTTCCTTCGCTCAAGATATTTTTGACATATGTCCATATTGCTACATATAAAAATCTTTTCTAGTTTTCTTGACTTCTCAATAGTACTCAATTCTGTACACATGCCAAAATTTACCTATCTATATACTAATGATGGATATTTTGATTATCTCTAATTATTTGCCAAAATAGCTCTGTGATAAACGTTCTTAAATATGTGTCCCTGCGCTTCCTAAGAGAAAGCTTCTCTTGGGCAATTATTCTTAATTTTGGCTGTATATTAGAATTAACAGGCAAGTTCTTTGTTTTTAAATTCTAACGCCTGAAGACCTCACTGTACCCTTCAAATCTGATTCAGTTGGTCTGGAGTGTGACTTATATATCAGTAGTTTTATTAATGCCCCATGCAATTGTAATATGTAGACAAAGTTTGGAACCACTATTCTAGGGCCTTGCTCTTCAAAGTGTTTTCCACCAATCAGCAGTATAGGCATCACCTGGCACCTGATAGAAATGCTGAATGTCAGGCCCCACCACACACCTGCTTCATGAGAATCTACATTTTAACTAGATCCTCGGGTGGTTCATATACACACTAAGAGAAATACTGCTCTAGGTCATATATCCAGGAATAGAAAAATTGGTTTACGCATATTTAATTTCACTAAATACTACCTGATCACTTTCCAAAAATGACTACTCTAATTTATTTTTCCACCAGTAGTACACAAGAGTAACTGTCACTGCACATTCTTACAAACATATCCAATTTTGTGTGTATGCGTGTAAGGAAGATTGGCCCTGAGCTAACATCTGTTACCAATCTTCCCCTTTTTGCCTGAGGAAAATTGTCACTGAGCTAATATCTGTGTCAATCTTCCTCTATTTCATGTGGGATGCTGCCACAGCACGGCTTGATGAGTGGTGCTAGGTCCGTGCCCGGGATCCAAACTTGCAACCTCCGGGCTGCCAAGTGGAGCATGCAAACTTAACCACTACACCACCAAGCCAGCCCCAAAACATATCAAATTTTAATAATCATTCCACTGTGGCAATTCACTGTTGTTTTTTTAAAAAACAGTGTTTAGGTATAACTGATGTACAAAAAATGGCACATATTTAATGTATATAAATTGATGAGTTTGGACATATGCATATACCCATGAGACCATCACCACAATCAAGGTAATAAACATATCCATCACCTCCAAAAGTTTCCTAAGTTTCTTCACGCCCTTTTGGATTTTTTTTTTTTTTTTGACATTTGGTTTGTGTGTGTGTGTGTGTGTGTGGTAAGAACACTTAACATAGATCTACCCTCTTAACACAGTTTCAAGTGCCCAAAGGGTATCATTAACTATAGATACTATGTTGGACAGCAGCTCTTTAGAGCTTATTCTTCTTGCATAACCAAAACTTTATGCTCATTGAACAACTCCCCATTTTCCCCTGCCCTAACTCCTGGCGAACACAGTTCTACTTTCTGCTTTTATGTGTTTGACAGTTTTAGATACCTCATATAAGTGGAATCATGAAGTATTTGTCTTTCTATGACTGGCCTATATCATTTAGCACAATAATCTCCAGGTTCATTCATGTTGTTGCATATGGCAGGATTTCCTTCTCTATAAAGACTGAATTACATTCCACTGTATGTACATACCACATTTTCTTTATCCATTCATTCATCAGTGGACATTTAGGTTGTTTCCATATCTTGGCTATTATAAATAATGTTTATATGAATGTGGGGGTACAGATATCTCTTCAAGATACAATTCCAATTCTTTTGGATATATACCCAGAAGTGAGATTGCTGGGTCATACAGTAGTTCTGTTTTTAATTTTTTGAGGAACCTCCATACTGTCTTCCATAAGGGCTATACCAGTTTACATTCCCACTAACAGTGTATAAGGGTTTACTTTTTTTCATATCCTGGACAACACTTGTTATCTTTTGGTTTTTTATAGTAGCCATCCTAACATGTGAGGTGATAGCTCATTATGGTTTTGATTTGCATTTCCTTGATGATTAGTAATGATGAGCATCTTTTCACACACCTGTTGGCCACTTGGATGTCCTTTTTGGAGAAATGTCTATTCAAGTCCTTTGCCCATTTTTCAATTGGGTTATTTACTTTTTTACTACTGAGTTGGAGAACTTCCTTATATATTTTGAATATTAACCCCTTGTAAAATATATGTTTCATAAATATATTTTTTCCCATTCCGTAGATTGTCTTTTCATTCTGTTGCTTGTTTCCTTTGCTATGCGAAGCTTTTTAGTTTAAATAGTCTCATTTGCCCATTTTGCTTTTGCTCGCTGTCCTCTTGGTGTCATCTACAAGAAATCATTGCCAAGGCAAATGTCAAAAATCTTTCCCCCTATGTTTTCTTCTAGGAGTTTCAATTTCAGATCTTATGTTTAAGTCTTTAATCCCTTCCTAGTTGATTTTTGTGTATGGTGTAAAATATGGGTCCAATTTTATTCTTTTGCATGTGGATATCTAGTTTTCCCAACAGCATTTGTTAAAGAGACTGTCCTTCCCCATTGTGTATTCTTAGCAACCTTGTCAAAGATCAGTTGACCAAATATGTGTGGGTTTATTTCTGGGCTCTCCATTCAGTTCTATTGTCTATGTGTCTGTCTTTATGCCAGTACCATACTGTTTTAATTAGTGTAGATTTGTAATGTATTTTGAGATCAGGAAATGTGATGCCTCCAGCTTTGTTCTTTCTAAAGATTGTTTTGTCTATTCAGAGTCTTTTGTGGCTTCATATGAATTATAGGATTGCTTTTTCTATTTCTGTAAAAAAATGCTATTAGGTTTTGATAGGGATTACATTCAATCTGTAGATGGCTTTGGGTGCTATAGACATTTTAACAATATTAAGTGTTCCAATCCATGAATGGGGAATGCCTTTCCTTTTTTTATTTCTTCTTTATTTCTTTCCTCAGTGTTTTATAGTTCCCAGTGTACAAATCTTTCATCTCTTGGTTAAATTTCTTCATAAGTATTTTATTCCTTTTGATGCTGTTGTAAATGGGATTATTTTCTTAATTTCCTTTTCAGATAGTTCCTTGTTAGTGTATAGAAATGCAACTAATTTTTGAATTTTCATTTTGTATCTGTAACTTTACTAAATTAATTGACTAGTTTTAATAATTTTTTGTGGAGTCATTAGGGTTTTCTACACATAAGATAGTGTCATATGAAAACAGAGATAATTTGATTTCTCCCTTTCTACTTTGGAGTCTTTATTTCTTTTCTTGCCTAACTGCTCTGGCTATGACTTCCAGTACTATGTTGAATAGAAATGGTGAAAGTGGCATCCTTGTCTTATTCCTGATCTTAGAGGAAATGCTTTCAGTTTTTCACTGTTGAGAATATTAGTTGTGCCTTGTCATATATGACCTTTATTATGTTGAGGTAAATTCCTTCTATAGCTAGTTTGTTGAGACTTTTTATCATGAAAGGGTGTTGAATTTTGTAAAACGTTTTTTCTGCATCTATTGAGATAATCATGTGATTTTTAACCTCCATTCTGTTAATGTGGTGTATCACATTTATTGATTTGCATACGTGGAACCATCCTTGTTTCTCAGGGATAAATCTCACTTGGTCATGGTGTATGATCCTTTTAATGTGCTGTTGAATTTGGTTTGCTAATATATCACGGAAGATTTCTGTATCTATATGCATCAGGGATATTGACTTGTAGTTTTCTTTTTTGTAGCATCTTTGTCTGGCTTTGGTATCAGGGTAATGCTGACCTCATAAAATGAGTTCAGAAATGTTTCCTCTGCTTCAATATTTTGGAAGAGTTTGAGAAAGATTGGCGTCTTTAAATGTTTGGTAGAATTCACCAGTAAAGCCATCTGGTCCTCGGCATTTCTTGTTGGGTGTTTTTTAATTATTGATTCAATCTCCTTAGTCATTATTGGTCTGTTCAAGTTTTCTATTTCTTCGTGATTCAGTCTTTGTAGTTTGTATATTCCTAGGAATTTACCCATTTTTTTCTAGGTTATTCAATTTCTTGGTATATAATTGTTCATAGTAGTCTCTTGTGATAATTTTTATTTCTTTGGCATCAGTTTTAATGTCTCCTCTTTCATTTCTGAATTTATTTATTTGAGGCCTCTCTCTTTTTTTCTTAGTCTAGCTAAAGCTTTGTCGATTTTATCTTCTCAAAAAACTAACTCTTAGTTTCATTGATCTTTTCCATTGTTTTTCTATTCTCTATTTCATTTATTGCTGCTCTAATCTTTAATATTTCCTTCCTTCTGGTAACTTTGAGCTGAGCTTATTCTTTTTTCCTATTTCCTTGAGGTGTAAAATTGGTTATGTATTTGAGATTTTTCTTCTTTTTTAAATGTAGGCATTTACCTCTCTAAATTTCCCACATAGTACTGCTTTTGGTATGTCGTGTTTCCATTTTCATTTGTCTCAAGATATTTTCTGTTTTCCCTTTTGATTTCCTCTTTGACCCAATGGTTGTTCAGAAGTGTGGTGTTTAATTTCCAGATATTTGTGGATTTTCCAATTTTCCTTCTGTTATCGATACTTAGTTTCATTTCATTGTGTTCAGAAAAGATATTTCATGTGATTTCAATCACCTTAAATTTGTTAAGACTTGCTTAGTGGTCTATTGTGATCTATCCTGGAGAATGTTCCATGTGCACTAGAGAAGAATGAGTTTTCTGCTGCTGTTGGGTGGAGTGTTCGTGTATGTCTATTAGATCCATTTGGTCTATAGCGTTCAAGTACACTGTTTCCTCACTGGTAATCTGTCTGGATATTCTATCCATTCTTGAAGATCTTGAAGTCTCCTACTATTATTGTATTGCTCTCTGTTTTTCCCTTCAGTTCTGTCAATCTTTGCTTTACATATTCAGGTGCTTTGATGTTGGGTGTGTATATATATATGTATCATTGTTGTAACTCCCTGATAAAGTGATCCTTTTATCATTATGTAATGTCCTTCTTTCTCTCTTGTGACTTTTTTAAGTTTTTGACTTAAAGCCTATTTTCTCTGGTATAAGTATAGCTACCCTTGCTCTCTCCTGTTTACCATTTACATGGAACATCTTTTTCCATCCCCTCACTTTCAGCCTCTGTATGTTCTGAAATCTAGTGAGTCTCTTGTAGATAGCATATAGCTGAGTCTTATTCGTATCTATTCAGCCACTCTATGTCTTTTGATTGAAGAGTTTAATCCATTTATATTTAAAGTAATTATTGATATGGAAGGACTTACTATTGCCACTTTGTTAACTGTTTTCTATCTTATAGTTATTATGTTCCTCTTTTCCTCTCTTGCTGTTTTCCTTTGTGTTGCATTTTTTTGTAGTGATATTACGCTTTCATTTTTTTTCTCTTTTTAGTTGTTTTAGCTTTTAGTTTAAATTGTTTTTTTACTTTACATTTCTCTGATTACCAGTGAAACAGAGCATCTCTTCATATACTTAGGAGTCAATTGGATTTCCTCTTTTTCAATTGCCTTTTCTTGCTAACTTGTAATATTTCTTCTATGGTATACTAATTTCTCATACAAATTGTTTCTGTTTCTGGGCTCTATTCTGCTCTATTGGTCTGTGTATCTGCATCTGCATCTCTGCATCAGTACCTCACTGTTTTAATTATTATGACTTTGTACTGTTTCTTAGTATCTGGTAGGCTGAGTCTAGACTTCTTGTTCTCCTTGCTTTTCTTTCAAAAAAATTATTTAGTGCACAAGGATTTTATTTCTCCATTTAAATTTTAGAATCAGTTTGTCTTACTCCCTTCCAAAACAGCTTCTTCATTTTCCCCATAATATTTTTTAAATTCTCATAAAAGTTTTGTGAATAATTTTTTAATTACTAGATATTTTTGTAGGTTTTTGCCCATTTTATGTGGTATGTATTTTCTATTACATTTTCTAATTGGATACTTGCTAACTGGTGTAGAAAAATGCTATTGCTAATATTGAATCCAGTAACTTTGTTGAAGCCTGTTTCTTATTCTAATCATTTGTTGATTTTCCTAGGTTTTTATTAAAATTATGTTCAAATAATGACAATTTTGTCTTTGCCTTTCTAGTGCTTATGCTTCTTATTTCTTATCTTATTGATGGTCAGAATCTCCAGGATTATATTGAAAAGAAAATGCACCTAATGTAATATAAAATGCATAATATTGCATAATATAAAAATGTAGATTTTGTGGATAATCTCCTGGTAGATAAATCCAATGCACACCTTCCAGTCAAGCCCAATAAATATGTTCATCTTATTTGTCCCCACTTCAGCATTTTGTACTGTTGATAAGTCATCCTTCTTGAAATTTATCTTTTATATCATTATCTACTGGTTTTCTGCTTATCTGTTGCGCTAGACCTTTTCAATAGCTTTCCCAGGTTCATTCATTCATTCACACAACAGATATTTATTGAGGACCTCTTGTGTGCCAAATTTCTTCTTCCATCATCCACCTGGACTTTATACTTATATACTATTCTTGGGAAAACTTAGTTTTATTGCTGCAACTACTATCTACAAAGGATGCCCAAATCTACTGTTACATAGCTTATTATGGATCTACTTTATATATCCTTAACGCAAGACCAGTAACTTCATATGGACATAGAACAGCCAGTTTAAACTCTTCCTTCCCCCCAACTGCTTCTTTCACATTTTCTCCCATTGGATTAACAGCCTATCCATCACTTGCAAATCAAGTCAAATAATTACTTCCTCTTCTGGAAAGCCTCCCTCAGTTTCTCCATGAGTTAAAAGACTTTCTTGTTTAGTTCCTTTGGTGTCTTGCTCACCTTCCTAAAGGCATTTATACTTGTTTAATAATGTTCTAATATGTCCACTCCTAACACTGGACTAGGAACTCTCAGGGAAGCAGAAACTGCTTATTTCCGTTTCTGAGTCCCAGAGACTGGCAGCATTTGATGCTTGCTGGGTAACAAGTGGTGTTGCCCACTGTGTGAGGCAGTCCTCATTTCCCTTCTCTGTGAGGCTTGTTATTAAATAAAACGATTCATTTTACCAAAAGGAACATGAGAAAGGGAAGGCATTTGACAACATTAAGCCATAGTTTCAAAAGGAGCAGAAGATGCAGAAAGAGAGTAAAGATATTTAACCTGGTGAAGGACTGAGATTCTGGGGTTAAATGAGCTGATTAAGCCTCTCATGCCCTTGACTCCACATATCTCCCCAACCAGCACCCTCATCTGTACCATTCCTTCATACTAAGGTCCCAAAGAATGAGTTATATTGTACTTTTCTTTTTGTGGTTTACTTAAAATATGTTTAAAATGCACTACCATTCTTTACTTATCAGCAAGTTGGAAGAAATGAGCATGGTATAAAAGTCTTGGGTAAAGGTAGAAATTGGAAGAAAGACCAAAGGAATTATGTCATTGAAATATTTAGACAAAACTGGGGAGGGATGTCTATGCCCTTGGATATCTAGAGGTCTAGGGTAGGGAGCGAAGCTCGCAGATGCCTTGCCAAAATTGCAGGAGTTCGAAAGAGACATAAAGACATATAAAATCCTAATTCTCAGCATTAATATTTGTTGTCACAGATTAAAAAATTCTTTATTGTAACAGAAATATTATCTGGTTGTTTGTATAAGTGTCCCCTGCCTAGAGTCTCTCCCAGAATCCCAGAGGAAAACAAAAGCAGTGAAACCAAGCTGGAGAAGGTTTTGTTCATCCTTGTAGATGCATTGAGGGCTCCTACCTGAGAAGGAAAATGAGCAGGGGAGAAACTTAAGATAAAAATGCATGCTCTGAAGCAGTGACATTTAGCAAAGTGATTAGGCAGTGACATTAAACACGCTCCCAGGCCACTTCCTAGTGATTTCTATGGGCACCTGTGCTGCTCAGGAAGGCCAGTTTTGAGGTGGGAAAAGACTTTTTCTTAATTAAAACTTGAGTGTGTTTGAATTGTTTGTAGTGTTCATCAGTTTGCCTTTTTCTTTGTTGAAAGGAAATTCTTTTTACCCTAAGGAGCCATAACGAAGGAAAAATATTTGGCCAGAATAAATGGAAGGTGTGGATAGAAGGAAGACATTAATGACGTTTTTTGAGTGAAATTATATACCTCTGACTCCTGTCTCTCCAGGTAGATCCATCAGAGTGAGGGCTGCACTTTCTATCACAGTGACTTACACGTTCTTTAGTCTCATGAGCTTATCAAATCCCTCTTCCGCTGTCCAAAATCATTGCCCAGAAACCGAATGGTACCTGCAAGATGCAGCCAGAGTGAAAGTTCCCCAGCAAGTAATATTTGGTCAGTAAAAATCGGATATACCACTCACACAATGTTATAAGCTAATACGACCTCAAGAAAAGAAAAAATCATATATACCCCTTCTTTCATTGTCATCACTGCCTTCTCGCATCTGTTTCTCTTTTCTGGTTGTTAGTTGAGTTGTCTGGTCCCCAATCTGCTTCCATCCAGGGCTATGGATATGATTTTGCTTCTCATACCTTGGCTATTACGTTACTGCAGGAGGAGGGAGCTCTTCTTCAATACACAGCTTTCAAGGTTGCCCTAAGCATCCAGATCCAGTTGGAGGATATGTGGGAAGTTTTTAGGGTCAAGCCTAAAGAGGCAAACATCATTTACTCCCGTGTTCCACAGGCCAGTTACATGGCCACGCCTGCTGTAAGGAAGGCTGGAAATGTAGTCTAGCTGTGACCTCAGAAAGAAAAAGAAATGGCTTTGATGAACAGCTAGCCAGACTCTGCCACACTGCTCCCTCTAGTTTTCAGCTTAGCTTCTCCTTTGATTTTTACTTTCTGACCCCTTCTTTGTGTAATTCAGCAAAGTCCTTTATTTGAAACAACTTCTGATAGATTAGGCCTGATTCTGGATGATTAACTTCAATTCCTGGACTTATCTTTGTCAGCTGCTACGCGCAACACATGAAGTGGAGACTCCCAGACTCGCCACGGCAAGACATGAAAGGAGAGGAGGAATTAGCGTGAGCGATGGGGAGATGGGGCCTCGGATCCTCATGGGACGCTCTGCCTAGGAGAACTGTGCAAACTCCTCAACCCTCCGAGTACAGCTCTAGAGAAATGGATGGGTCCTTCCCTGAGCATCCAAGGACCCAAACATAAGGAAAGCTTCAGTGAGGAGTCAGAGGCAGGGCAGCTCGGGGCCTGTGTTTTGGTTATCACTGCATGTTTGCGTGCTTTTAAATCCTAGCTTCTGGAGCAGTTGCAAACAAGGTTGTTGTCAGTAATTTCTGCCAAGGAATTCTGAGTCATTTACCTTAATCTGTCAGCAATGAGAGGAGAGAAACTCTGCTCCTTACATTTAGTTAATCACCAGAGCCACATGGATTTTTGCAGAGATAGTCTTAATGTGAATTACCCAAATTGTTCAGCACCATTAGACACCTCCCTGCCTAAGTCCCTATTCAGCATGCTTCTTAAGGTAAGAGTGAGATTGTGCAAAATCCGTTCTTCACTTAAAGAATTCCCTTCTCCCACTTGGGCTGTAGGATTTCTCAATAGTGGTACTGTTGACTTTGGGGCCAGATAATGCTTTGTTGTGGGGGACAGAGCTGCCCTGTGCCGTGTAGGATATGGAGCAGCATTCCAGACTTCTGTCTACCAGATGCCAACAGTTCCCCTTTCCCCGAGTTGTGGCAATCAAAACTGTCTCTGAACATTCCCAGTGTCTGCTAGGGGAGCAAAATTGTTCCCAGCTGAAAAGGACTGAGTTGGAGAGAGGTCCAGCTTGATAGTTTCTAGAACAAGAAATCACAAAGATCTGTGTTTTCCTAACCTGTCACAAAAATAAGCAGTTATTTACAGGCCCCAGGACAGTACATACACTCAGAACACATAAACACCTGTGGACTGATTTATTAATTGGTTGATTAATCATTTGTTTAAAGTTCAATAAAATTAAGGAACACAAATATGTGGATGAGGTAGTCATGAGAGGAATGGCAGCACAGTGTAAGAAATAGAAGCTAATGGAAGTCAGGAATAATGTACAATGTGAGCACTTCATATTCACCAAACATGGTGTTTCACATAAAAATATGCAGTTTCACTTGGTCCTTGGAGTTACGCTTCCAAGTACATTGTAAATAATCAATAAATATTATCAATTACAGTAATATCAATTACTGAAAATGATATCCTAGTTTTTCAGATAAGGGGACTGTGGCTCAAATTGGTTAAGTAATTTGCCCAAAGTTACAGACAGAAAAGGGCAGAGTTGTGATTCAGCATCAAGTCTTTCTTAGCTCTAAACCCATGCTCTTTCTATAATACCTCTCAGCTAGGAATTCCTCTGTAGCCCCCACTACTTTCTCAATGTGAACAAAATTCGTCTTGGGAAGGATTTTACATGTGGATCAGCCACACAGCTGCAAGCGAAAGCCCTGAATGTGTCAGGGCCCATCAAACACACTGCAAGTTTGCATTAAGCCACTCAAGAATTCTCTCAAGGAGATACTTGGAATCTATGTCATAGAGTAGACAGAAAGAAAAAAAGAAAGAGAGCCATTGTTGCCACGAGACAGCTATGCAGTCTTTACTTAAAATGCCTGGGAATTTGGAAATAGTCACTGATTGCCTACTCCAAACTGACAGCACCCCTTGGAACTACTCTTGTCCAGACCATCTTAGGAAATACTCTCATAGCTTTCAGACCTGTTTCTGGGGTAACTCTTAGTATACGGTAAGGGTGAAAATATGCCATGAGTGCCAAATTAGCAAATCAAAAGATGCTCTACGTCATATGCCATCAGAGAAATGCAAGTTCAAATAACAGTAAAATATCACTACACAGCTATTAGGATGACCAAAATCCAGAACATTGACAACACCAAATGCTGGCAAGGATGCAGAGCAATAGGAGCTCTCACTCATTGCTGGTGGGAATGCAAAATTATACAGCCACACTGGAAGACAATTTGGTAGATTTTTATAAAACTAAACATACTCTTACCATATAATCCAGCAATCACATCCTTGGTATTTATCTAGAGGAGTCGAAAACTTCTGTCCACACAAAAACCTGCACATGGATATTTATAGCAGCTTTAGTCATAATTGCCAAACCTTGGAAGCAACCAAAATGTCCTTTAGTAGGTGAACGGATAAATCGTGGTACATCCAGACAACGGAATAGTATTCAGTGCTAAAAAGAGAAAACAATTGAGCTACAAAGCCATGAAAAGACATGGAGGAAACTTAAATGCATATTACTAAGTGAATGAAGCTAATCTGAAAATGCTGCAAACTGTAGAACTCCCACTATATGACATTCCGGAAAAAGCAAAACTATGGAGATGATAAAAAGGTCAGTGGTTGCCAGGGGTTAGTGGAGAGAGAGGGATGAATAGACAGAGCACAGATTTTTAGGGCAGTTGAAAATACTCTGTATGAAACTATAATGGTCATTTATAAATTTCAATGATAAATTTATTATAACTTTTTAATTATAAATTTGTCCAAGCCCATAGAATGTACACCACCAAGACTAAACTTTAATATAAACTGTGGATTTGGGGTGATCATGATGTATTAATGTATGTTCTTCAATTATAACAAAAGTACCACTCTGGTTGGGGGATGTTGCTAATGGGGAGGCTATGCATGTGTAAGGGCAGGGGATATGTGGGAAATCTCTGTACATTCTGCTCAATTTTGCTGTGAATCTAAAACTGCTCTAAAAAATAAAGTCTGTTAAAAATATACAGTGAGAACAAGACATAAACAAATATTAACTTGGGTCCAGCTACGTTTCAGTCATTGGAATAGGGTACTATGTGGTCATGTGATGAACACAATACAGTCCTGCCCTTCAAGCAAAAGCTTATCAGCCATTCGGGTAGATGCAACAGGTTTACATGGGAAAGGGGTATTGCAATATGTGAAGAATGCTGTGATAGTTTTCATTCTTGCTCAGTGAATATTTATTCTCTTCTCCCCCCTACTGTGGGTAGAGTAGACTTCCTCCCCCATTTGATCATAGGCTTAGCCACATAATTTAATTTGGCCAAGGACTATTAGTTAACATGATTTGAACAGAACCCTTAAAAGTCCATGTGTGTTTGGCTTGCTTCTTTTGCATTCCAGTGGTCTACCATGAGAACATGCCCCAAGTAACCACTGCCCCTTCAACCTGGGCTCCGGACTCCAGAATGAATGTACATGGAGCAGACTTGAGCCAACTCATCATCTGGAGCCAATCCCAGTTGACCCTCAGCATGAAGCAGAGCTGTCCAGCCAGGCCCAGCCTAGATCAGTTGAACCATTATTGAACTGCAGACCCTTTAGCATAAGAACAAATGTTTACTGTTTTAAGCCACTGATTTTTGTGTGGTTTATTACACAGCAATTACACAACTAATACCAACACCAATCAAGCAGCACCTAATAATAGCTATATGAATATAAACTTATGTGATCAAAATTGGCTTTAAAAGGAGATAGAAATCGAAGTAGAGAGTGGATAGGAAGATTTTGAATAGCACAGAGGAAGACAGAGGTCATCCCAGGAGACAAGAACGGTATGAGCAAAGATGTATACCTGGAAATGGTGAGTTGCTTTGGGGGTCCAGTAAACAAGCCATTTGGGCTCAAGCAGAAGATTTTTGCATTTTTCTTGTTTTGGCATAAACTGCAAAGGTAAGTTAGGATAGACATGTGGAAGACTTGGAACATCACTCTGAGGAAATTCGACATGCATTTTAGGAGAGAGAGTTAAGAAAGACAGAGGCTGCTTTTGTGATATGGGATAGAAGAGACAACTTCAAACAAAAGCTCTTTGCATGTGTATTAGAAAGAGGAGTCAGAGGCAATTCATAGGGAGAATGACTTTAAAAAGAAGAGAGAGATTCTTTTACATCTGACGAAATGGACTGGGATGAGACAGCCTGCTCTGCCGTGTTATGTGTTTATTTAAAGAAGGAGGCTCAGTGTAGTTCTAATGAAGACATTTCAAGGTTCAGAAGATGGACATTTGAGTCAAGATATAGATCAATAGAAGAAGCTGAATTAAACATCAGTCAGTAAATTGCAGAAACAGGGAATGTTCTGAATCACCTACTCGTTAGCGATAAAAAGGGGGGCAGCCAGTGATAGGAGAATGAGATACCTTGAGGCTGGATTCTCCTTTCAGGTTTTCAGAGCTGCACAAGCAGCTGTGTGCAAAACGATGTGCTCCCTAACTGAGAGAAATCATCTAGAACAGGTTCCTGGAGCTAAAATCTTAATCCCCTTTGCAATAAACCCCCTAATCCTATAGCAAAGGGAACCCAGGAAGTTCAAGGGAGAAGGACAAGGCCAGTTTGAGGCAGGCTTTCATTAGAGACACAAAGGACTGAAGTTCACTATTGCAAATGACAATCTCAATCTGTCAGTCAGAGGCAGGTAAGAAAGGGCATTTTAAACGGAGTTCTTTCCTGGGGGAAACTGCTAGGAAGAAAAGAACATGCCCAGATGGCCAGTGCCTAAGGGAATATGAGATGGGCCTAAAGAAAGTCAGGCAAAAGAAGATAAAATAAATTTCACATGCACTGTATCTTATTGCCATTTCTTCTTTGTGCAGTTGCTATGGGAACCGTGTTTCGCAAGCTCTCTAAGGCTGTGTCTACAGTGCAAACTGATCAAGCATTTGGGCTGAAATGACCAGTCAATTTAATCCAACTGGTTTAATTGATGTATTTCCATCTCATGCTCTCCCTCATCCCTGGCCAAATTGATTAGTTGCTTAACTGAATTCTGTGGCATCTTGCAGAAATAAAATTGGTTTACCTGTTGTCTATCTTTGCATTCTGGAATACACCTTCCCCTACTACAGCCCCGTTAGTTCTGGGGTTACAAGCAGCTCTAGAAGGGTGTGGAGAGGCTGTGAAGGCAGGAAAAGATTAGTTGAATAATTCATACTCTGGGGTCAGGGATCTAGGCACTTTCACACAAAAACTGAGGGGCAGAGGAAAGCAGTGTGTCAGAGGCCAGGTAGCCAAGCAGAAAAGAGCAAATAGTTACCCAGGGCAAGGCAGAGCTGAGAGAGAGATGGAGGCACCTGCAGCCAGATGAGGACGGGGCACTGAGGACATCCTGTCCAAGTCAGAGTCTGCTCATCAAGCCACTGCCCAGGCTGTTAGCAAACTGAGGACTTAGCCTGACAACCCCTGTTGCAGCCTTCCCTCTGCAATCCTGTCAGTTTTCTCTGAGTCTGGCTCTACATCAGTAGCCTGCATCCTTCCCCTGGCCCTGTCTTGACATCAAGTCGTGCTCCTGGACACGTAATCCAATCACAGTTGCTCGTTTCCATCAGATTCTTCTAAGCTCATTCTCCGGGCACCTTGCTGACTCTGCATCAAATATACAGGAATATTCTAATGTTTCCTAGGTTGATTGCTTCCTTTCACATTAGCATAACCCAGTAATGATGATGATTTTAAGAATGTAATTTGGCAGACGGCTCATTCATAATTTGGTCCAATCATTTATGGTATTTTCACATAAAAACAATGAATAACAATGAAAGGTGTTCTAATTTAAAAACCAATGTCTGCCCAAGAAGAATGCATTTCTCCATGGATTTTCATAATGATTTTATTATGACTATAATAAGACATATCCTAAACACCTAATTGAATGATAGATTGCAACAGTACCAGCTGGGCTGAATGCGTTATGTAAATGACATACTGTTTTTGCAGGATGGGAGATATGTGCTTTATTGATATGGGCATAACATCACTTCCAATGCCTCCTTCAGGACTGAACACCAAAAAGTGGGTCTTCAAAGACTAGAGAGGGAGGAACTTTATAATCCCACTTAGGATAGACCTCATGAGATTCAAGAGCTAGGAGTCTAGGGACTAGCCTGGTGGCATAGTGGTTAAGTTCACGCACTCCGCTTCAGTGGCCTGGGGTTGGCAGGTTCAGATCCCAGGTGTGGACATACATACTGCTTATCAAGCCATCCTGTGGCAGTGTCCCACATACAAAATAAAGGTATATTGGCACAGATGTTAGCTCAGTGACAATCTTCCTCAAGCAAAAAGAGGAAGATTGGCAAAGGATGTTAGTTCAGGGACAATCTTCCTCACCCAAAAAAACAAAAAGCTAGGATTCTAGGCCAGCTTGCTCCACCACTAGCAAGAAATACCTATAGTTTTCTTCCAGAAAAATAAATTGTTCCATGAACAGTAATATATACTCTACACTCAAGCAGTTTTAATCCTGGTAACTTTTAATACACTGAGCTGATTGTTTATCAGTGTGGTCTGATAAACTTGCAGATTAAAATGACAAGCTATGAGATATTGAATCTGTGGACACAAGGTTATTGTCAATGGGGAATGGAATCCAGCCCTTCTCTAAGGCAGGCCTTGAAAATTGATTATTAATTCTGCTTTTTCCTCCCAGTAAGGAAAGATAGAGAAAAGAAGAAGAGGCTCTTACACCTCTTCTTTCCCCAGTAAAGAACTGTATCCCTGAGGATGGCCCCTTACACAGGTTTGCAGGCTGTCTTGATTCCAAGAGACCCGGAGAAATAACGTATAGGACCATCTGCCCCTTGGATTCTGCACAGTGGGGAGCAGGGGAAGAGGAGTGGGCCCGGAGAGTTGGGGGAATGAAAGGAGCAAAGCATAGATACAAAACAATCCTCTCTTCCTTGGGTGCTTCTTCCCATCCTCAGCTTCAGAGGCATTTTTAGCCAGCCTCCACCCCTGAGACCCTGAGGAAATAAGCAACAGCTACATACTATCTTCATGCCCTGTGTCCTGAATTATCCTGACATATAAGTAGGAACCAAGGCCCATGATTAGCCACAGTCTTCAGTCCACACTGCAAGTGTCCCACCATCCTCTTTCCAGCTCACCTGATGACCCCACACAGAAAGGACCCAATCTCTAGATACATCCTAGCAAGTGGCTGATACTCTGAGAGGAACATCAGTGTGTCTGGCACAAAGGTATCAACCTAAAAATATCAATGGTTTCCTGATGTATTTCACTCTAAGTCAACTAACTCCTACCATGTACTAGATGTTGTGAGAAATATACGATAAACAAGAACTGAACTTCTAGGCACTCATAATCTACTACGGGAATGAGAAAAATATTCAATAAGACTTGAATCAGGACAGGAGGTAGGTGTAGTAAGAGAGGTAGCCAAAAAGTACATTGTTACTCTGTAGGCCAAGAGAGCATTTCTCAAGCTTGGCACTATTGACCATTTGGCTGGAGAGTTCTTTGTTATGGCCCCTGTTCTGTGTATTGTGGGATGTTTAGCAGCATCCTTGACCTCTAATGACTAGATGCCAGTAGCACCGCCTTCCTCCATCATGATAATCAAAAATGTCTCCAGACATTGCCAAATGTCCATTAGACAAAATGGCCCCCAATTGAGAGCCACGTGATCATCACATTGGAAGAATGTAACTGATAACTGATTCTATGCACCCAGAGATAGTTCCACTAATTTGAACAGTGTCCAGGCAGTGATTTTCTATAAATCTTTCTTAACCTGCTCCATCCTGCCATGGATAAGTGCAGAGGGATGTCACAGGACTAACGGAGATGGGGCCCATGGAGGGGTAGCTTTTTTTCTTATTTCTTAGGAAATCAGTTCAACATCCGGTCAAAAATATGTGTTAGCACTGACTGTATTCCATGTATTGTGTTAGGTGCTGAGGACGTCAGATTTTACAGACTCATTTCCCTAGCTGCTGGGAGTGTTCCTGGAAAACAGTTCTAAGCTGTGTCCCTCTTTGGTGACTGCCTTGGCTGGAGAAGCCTGCCTTACCGAAGGTCATGCCTCTTTACAGGGGCAGCCCAAATCCAATCACTGTGGGGCTATAAAGGTCCACTCATTCCCTCCAACTCATGTCAGCTGAAGCCCCATGCCAGCTCGAGAGTTGCCTGTGGGGCTCACTCAACTTCTCCCTCTGCTCAATCCTACTGTCTTTCCTCCCCTTCCACAGATGTTGATCTCAAAAGCACTCTCTAAGAAACACTCCACATGCTCCATCTCAGAGTCTGTTTCCCAGGGGATCCAACCTGCAACAACTTATAAGGCACAGTTTCTCTTCTCAGGTGCTCAGTCACATGTACTGTGATATTTTTATCTCCAGGGGCTCCGCTTCTGGGGCTCTGCTTCCACTCTCAGACCTGTCGCTCCTCGACACCTTCAACCTCTTATTTCTAAGTGTTGCCTCAGCAGATAAATCCCCTAAACAAAGAACTCAGCACACAATGATCCTTCCACGCAAAGGATGAGACCCCAGGGAATTTCCCAATAGAAAAACAATCAGAGGTGCAATTCTTTGGACCCAGAGGCAGTTCTTTCCTACCCTCACCCATCGCTTGGCTTGGGTTTATCCTGAGCATGAAACAGTATCACACACAACATCCACTCCTGGCTCCTGGCATCACTGGGAGAAAACTCACTGTTCTCCTTTTTGCCCAGGCAGGATCAGAAAGCTGACAGTCCACAGAGGCAGAGCTGGGGCTTTGAAGGCCCTCATCAGGTCTCAGTTCCTGCAGATCGGCTTTTAACTGCTGCTTCTTTCTGTCCAATTTTAGCCAAGAGGTTTCATATGTTCTTTCTCTGACTACCCTAAATAACTGGCCCTTCTTTGCCCTTTTGTCCTCCTTATTTTCACCTCTTAGCCCAAATATAAGAGGCCTTTCATGATAAAGCTAGGAAAGGAGGCCAGCGCAGTGCACGTGAAATTTCCATTTTTGTCAGCAGCGAGTCTGGCTCTGTGCAGGATTATACAATAAACCAGCTTCATCCCTGGCCCCAAGCTCTCTTATAGGGACTCTTTCCAGGCCAAGTCCCAAGGCTCCGATGCTCACCACATCAGCACCTTATTCAGGTAGCCCCCATGTCCTCTGTACTTTCTTGCCTCCCTTTTACCCATTAAAATCTTCCTTCTGCTCCATTTATTTACTCGGCCCCTGGTAGGTTCCAGGAAGGCCATTTACACATGAATCTGAGCTGCGGTATGATTGCATCATAGAGATTTTATGTGTTATTCCTCCCACAGGGCATTTGTATTTGCATATCATTCATATTTATACATCAATCTTCAGGGCCCAAGAATGTAGGGACAAGCAATGTTGGGGTTTCATGAAACACAGAAGGGTCCTTTGTGGGCAAGGTAAATTGTTCTTCATTCTGTAAATCACACTGATAAGACAGCCCCCATCGCTCATAACTCTAAACATGAACTTCAGCCAACCTGAGCTATGAGCCAATATCATTTCATAGCTGTGCAAACAGGCCAACTAGTTCTTCCATTCCCATGCATGTGACAGTTATTAGACAGTCAACCAGCCTGAGCCAAGCAAACAAACTGATGAAATCATTTCATGGAAATAAAATCAGACTGATTTGACTAAGCTGACCAGTTTGTTTTGGTGCTATTGGAAAAGAAACTAACTCACCATTTCTCTTTTCCCTTTTGTTTGCCACATCGAATTCTGTAAAGCCTAATCAGTACTCGCTGTGAGCCTTAATTAAAATAAGCTCATAACGAATCAGCAGCAGGAAACATACCAGTGCAAGATTTCCTTGGGAGGATACTGGCCTTTCAAGCAACCCGCACCATCACTGCCCTCAAAGCTTCATAAAGCTGTGCTCAGCAAGGGCTCCGGGATGCAGGGAACGTGAAGGAACAATTAAGGAGCTGCAGGGCTGAGAGGGAAAGAGAAGGGACGAGCAGACGTTTATCAGCCTTAGAAATAATTGTACTCGGTTGACCAAAACTCACCAGAGATTGAACAACGGAAGGACAGTCTGCAGGGATGTAAAGACCAAATGTTTGGCTCCCAAGCCGAGTCAAGAACCAAGCGATCCCCATGAACCATGCTTTGGTGCAGATCTTGCTAGGACTTTAGGTCACACACTAGCTCCTACCTACCTTCAGCCATCTCTGGAAGGACAAGCACAAGTTACCACAAGTCCAATTAAGATGATGAGGTCACATGGCCTGCAAAACAAACACAGGTCCCTAGAATATTAGTGTATGAGAGTCACTTATGATGACCTTGCTTCACAGTGTTGAAGCTTGTTTTCCACATTAAATCTTTTTGTCTTTCTGGACCAATAATTATAACTGACACACATGTAGCTGATCTACTTGGAGCAGGGATGAAGCAGTCAACAAAGTTATTATATCATTCACCTCCTCATTTCAAATTTTTTTCCCCTTAATTCTAACGTTATATATATAAAGGGCTCACCACCAGTATTTTGCCAAAATTTTTCCAGTCATCTCTTTTTTTTTTCTTTTAGTAGGTTCCTTAAGAAGGACTTGCGAAACAATTATTTCCTGTGTTCTTCCCAAACTATTCATCTGGAGCCTGTATAATCTGAAGTCTAATAGTCTCCTCTGTGGTACTTTCTGCCCCTTCGCTCTTCACCTGTCCCTGTACAGGTGACAACTGTCTGACTCTAGTTCTCCTTGAGCTTAGCTCTTCTCATAGCAGTGGGAGCTTCAGTTTCAGCTCCTATACTGTCAGGTCTGGTTTCTCTCCTAAGGGATGGTATTGTGCAAGTCCTTCCTGAAATTTGCTGTCACTCAGTGCAGCAAGCACCTGAGCACTTCTTACTCAACTCTCCACCACTCCCAACACTGTTTTCCACATAGCTCTGGCCCACAGACACTTCTGGATACCATTTCACAATATTTGGAGTTTCCATATTTTATGTGTCTCCTGGTTTCACTGAAAATGAAGTTTGTATGTGTGCTATTTAATTCGCCTTGCTCTGTTTCTTTCCCTGGAAAAGAAAGGAGTAGATTCAGAGCTAACCTACCACGTTTGTACCAGAAGTTCTGCCAACAACTCTTGAGGAGGCCCAGTCCTAGACTTTTGCCCTTAAGAGCTCTTTATATTGTATAACAATTACCCAAACCAATCTACTCCTCTCTTAGAAGAGACGAATGTGAGTTAAACGTAGAAAAAGAGTCAGTCATTCAGTGGAGTAGTAAATTAAAACAGGAAAGGGAGACTTGGAGAGAGAGATACTGAGGCAAGAGAAAATGAGCTCCTAGAGGCACATTCCATCTTAAGAACTATCCTACTTCTTCCTAAGGTCTTCCTCTAACTTGCTGAGATGAGTTCTTCAGCTATCACTCGGTCCCAGATTCTTTACAGAAACACATCACCTGATGCACTGTTGCTCAGAACCAGAAAGAGTTTATCAAGCTCAGCCTCCAAGGCACTGTATGCCCTGGTTCTCTTCCTACTTCTCTGACTAGTTTGCCTGTGCTTCCTCAACTTTCCTCTCATACTTCCTTTTATAGAAGTCAATAGATATTCTCTCCTCAGTCCGTGGCAGCCTCTTCAGTTTGCATGTGTTTTATCCAAGGCAAATAACGCAATGTTCCAGTTCCCGCTTCTTTTCCATGATCTATTTGCATTTCACACTGCCCACTGGGTCTCTCCAGGGGATCTTATCAGCACCCCAGACTATTGCCAAAGTTAAATCCATTCTATCTTCCCATCTCCTTACTCAATATCTCAGCCTGACTTCAGCATCTCTTAAATCTCAAATCCCTACCATGGCCACGTTATTAATGACAACTCTCTGAAGAGGAGATTGCTAATATGTACCACCATCTGTGTTCCCCTCTCCTTCCTGGGCATGTACCTGGATTTCACTTTCCAGCCTCCCTTGCAGCTGGATGTGACCAAAGGAATGTGAGTAGAAGTAATGTGCACCAGGCCTGACTCATAAAGAGAAGCAAACCACATTCCACAGGCCGCCTTTGTCTTCTTTCCCCATCTGCCAGCTGCATGGAGAGGAAAAAGAACTCCTGCTGACCCACATTGGACTATGACAAGAGCAAGAAAAACACTTTTACTGGGTTAAGCTGCTGATATTTTGGGGTGGGTTGTTAGAGCAATGAAGTCTATCATGATGAATATAATTTTTACCATCTCATATTTTATCTTTTTTTTACTAAAATTTGATCATATTCTACATACTTATTTTTGTCCCTGAACATGATATAAATTCTTCCAAGTCTATTGGTATAGAGGTTACTCAGTCTTGTTATGAGGTGTGTAATAATCTTATATTATGTGTGGGTGTATATATATACATATATTTCAGGATATTCAATATATTATGTATTAGTACATGGAATATTATATTGAATATACATTATTCAATTATTACCATATATGAGAACTTCTTTGTTTTCAGGTTTTTACTGCTATAAATGATGCTTCAACAAACTTCCTTATATATGGCCATGTGTGTCATTGACACAACTAACTTTTTGATCATTGAAAATGTTGGCTACTCTTGATTTCTCTCTTCAACTTAACACCACTCCCAGTCCAATTTTAAGGCAACCCTCATCAATTCAATGTCCACATTGTCACATCCCTCTGTCATATCATGCCTGTGATCACAACCCTAGTTCAGCCATCCACCTCTCACTTAGATGACAGCAGGAGTCTGACTCTTCTTTTAAAGTACATTAATTTGGGGATGCTTGATTAAACAACTGTTTTTTTTGTCACCAACCCCTTATTAGACATTGTGACTTTCCTAAAGGGCGATAAATTATGAGCTTTTATTCAGTTTACCTCACTACGTTTTGGTTTTTTCCTCAGAGCATCTGACATGATTTGTATATGAAACACAGTATGGGAAGTGTTGTTCTATATGACTCACCGTAACTTGTTTAGTAGATTTTGTTCTCCTTTTGTAACAAGGTGAACTTATGTCACATAGTCAGAGTAGAGTCATAGATCTCCACTCTGCCCTTAAGGATCATAATCCCACACATTGACTGAAAACTGTTATTGCAAGGCCTTCACTGGAGAACACATTGAGTGAGTAATCTTGAGATAAAATATTGCAATTTCAGGCAACTAGAACAGGAAGGGGGTGGAACGTGGAAAGGAATGTGTACTTATATATGATAGGCTATAAATGGATTAGCTTTCATCTGCTATATGGAATTACACTCCCTTAATAATTAGTAAAACTTATCAAGTATGACTGTGTCTATATGATATCAAGTCATTCACTTTAAAAGTGAAAAATTCATTCAAGCGGATTCTATCACATAACATTTATTTAAGAGAGAAATGACTTTTTCATGGCACTGCCTGAGCTATACAAAATTTATCCATTTCTTTCAGAGAGAATTACAGAGATTGTCAGTGTGCCAATCATTTGCTTACTTGTTCTCAAATCCTTTATCTGCCCGCCCCGGTCTCCTCTGTATTGCAAGGAACTACATATCTTAAGTTTCCTTGTCATTTGACATCTGGAAAATTTTGGCCAAGGGTAGAAACTGGTAGACTACTGGGGAGAGGAGATGAGGAGAAGCCAGGATATTTTTCCCTTTCTTGTCTGCCTTGGGTAGCATCTTTAGCAGAAGGCTGCTTTTCCCCCATACACAGCCAACCCCTCCTTCTGTGGTCCCAGTTCCTCAGGAGCCCTTAATTATGGTCTAACTCTCACTGAATGGTCCTGTCTTCTGGACTCTGGAACAAATTTGCTCTCATTGTCTTTCCAGCCCTAAGGGCAGTAGTGGCTTTCTGCTATTGCTCCTCTCTGATTGCCTCACCATTTCCTATTTGATTCTTCCCCTCTCCACATCTAACCACTGCCTTTCACTAAAGTCCCTCTGTAGGAAATGTCTAAAGGGGTCTTTTTCTCTGACTGGACCGTGACTGACACAAAGGAAAATGAAGCAGATGATGTATTTTAGGATATTAGGAGAGAGTCAGTGTCATGGCCCATGACATTTTATCATGGCATTAGTTCAGTGTAGCTAAGACTATCAAATAGTTCAAAACACCTAAAAATAGACTAAGAGATAACGTATCTCAAATCTATTATGAGAGCAAAGAGGTAAAAATCAGTAAAGCTTGTCACTGACTCAGATGTCCATTGTTTGCACTCTGGTATATACGAAGAGTCCTAGTGTAGACAAAGGAGGTTGTCACAACATCAAAATAAAATAAAATGAGCATATCGAGTAGCATGGTAAAAAAAAACTAGAGGACAGAAAGCTACACTACCTTAGTTGTTGAGTCAGATTGCTCAACACAGAAACCCAACTCCTTGGCTTACAGCTGTAGGGTTTTGGGCTAGGTTCCTAACTCTCTGGCACTTTATTTTCCTCATCTGTAAAATGGGGCTACTAAAATTACTTCAGAGGGTTGTCGTGAGAATTACGTGAATTAATGCATATAAATAGACTTCTTAGAACATGTTTGAAATGTAGTAATCACCAAATTATTGTCAGCTTTCATCATTCTTATAACTATTAATTATTATTATTATTAATTCTAGATTACAGAGCCAGTTAGAGCTAAGACTAGAATCCAAATGCATAAAAGGAACGATTTCTGTGTGAATCAGAGATCCCTGAAATATATATCTCTCACTCTAATGTTCTTAGAGGTGAAAATTGCCTTTATAAAACATGAAGACATGTATAGTTTTACCCAGCTATTCTCAGCAAGCTTGTTTCATACTGTGAAGAGAAGGAGGATGTTGGCCTGCTTTTCCCCTAAATTTGGAGAAGAGTTGGAGTGCTGAGAGTTGTGGGTCCCTCCCTAAGAAATAGAAAGAGGATTTTCTTCACTGGTAGGCAGTAATGCTGTTTCCCTAAATATTTCCAATTTTTCACTATATCCTGATCCCCTTGTTATTTTGTGGGGCCGTGTGACTAGGTTTAGCAAATAAGTTTTGAGAGGAAGATACGTATCACTTGAGGGCAAGGGTAAGATCCCGACCACACCCCAAGTTCTTTTTTCCTCCAGCACCAGTCAGTAGTGTTGAGAATGGTTGCTGCTTCATTAGTCTGGATCCCTGAGTGACCACGATGGACATGTAGCTTGAGGAAAATATAAACTCTATTATGATAAGCCACTGATATTTGAGGGTTACCTATTACCACACCCAAACCTAGTCTATCTTGTTTTACAAATTTAAGAACTCAAAAGAAAAGCAAGAAGCATAGGCCAGAGATTATTATTCGAAGAACCATAAAATATTCATCTCACATTTCATTATTTTTGCTGCCCAATTCTTGGTCCACAGTGTTAAGCAATAAAGTCTCTTCCACTAAAAAGGACCTGTGGGCATGTCTTCAAAGGTAGAGGAAAGGAAGGAGTTGGAAATTGTGCCTTGTCTAGTGGGTAGGCTTATAGAAAGAAAGACCTCAGGAGGCAAAGTGAAAGGCGGCAGAGAAAGGAACACAGACCCAGCATCTGAGGCTTTGGGGAGAGAAAGAGAAATATGGTAAATTCTTCTCAGAAAAAATTTTAAAACAAGGTAAGTCATTGTTTTCTAGGTATAATAGATGAGGAAGTGCATTGCAGGGACAGAAAGCAGATTTTTCAAAAGGCATGTGGAAGGGCCAGATGAGTTCACTGCTGAATTCTACCAAACATTTAAGAAAGATATTATACCAATTCAGTACAATCTCTTCCAAAAGATAGAAGCAGAAAGAATAGTTCCTAACTCATTCTATGAGGCCAACTTTACCTTAATATCAAAACAGACAAAGATCATTGCAAGAAAAGAAAACTACAGACCAATCTGTCTATCCAATACGTCTCCTTAACCTAGACGCAAAAATCCTCAACAAAATTTTAGCAAATAAAATAAAATAATGTATGAAAAAGAATTACATACCACAACCAAGTGGGATTTATGCCAGGTATGCAAAGCTGGTTCAACATTCAAAAATCAAATAGGGGCCAGCCTGGTGGCATAGTGGTTAAGTGCACACATTCCGCTTCGGCGGCCTGGGGTTCACTGGTTCAGACCCCGGGTGCAGACATGGTACTGCTTAGCAAGCCATGCTGTGGTAGGTGTCCCAAATATAAAGTAGAAGAAGATGGGCATGGATGTGAGCACAGGGCCAGTCTTCCTCAGCAAAAAGAGGAGGATTGGCAGCAGATGTTAGCTCAGAGCTAATCTTCCTAAAAAAAAAGAAAAAAATTCAATGTAATCTATCACATCAACAAGCTGAAGAAGAAAAATCCCATGATCATATCAATAGATGTAGAAAAAGCATTGAACAAAATCTAACATTCATTTATGATGAAATTCTTAGCAAACTTCCTCAACTTGATAAAGAACATCTACAAAAAATCTACAGCTGACATCTTACTTAATGGTAAGAAACTAGAAGCCATCCCACTAAGATCAGCAGCAGGCAAGAAGGTCACCTCTCATCACTTCTTTTCAATATTGTACTGGAAGTTCTAGCTAATGTAATACGACAAGAAAAGGAGATAAAAGATATACATATTGGGAAGGAAAAAATAAAACTGTCTTGGATTGCAGGTGACATAATGGCTTATATTGAAAATCTGAAAGAATCAACAAAACACACTGGAACTAGTAAGCAATTATAGCAAGGTTGCAGGATACAGGATTAATAAACAGAAGTTAACTGCTTTCCGATATACCAGCAATGAACAAGCAGAATTTGAAGTTAAAAATGCATTACCATTTACATTAGCACCCCCAAAAATGGAATACTTAGGTATAAATCTGACAAAATACGTACAAGATCTACATAGGGAAAACTCCAAAACTCTGATGAAAGAAATCAAAGAAGAACTAAATAAGTGGAGAGATATTTCATGTTTATGGATAGGAATATTCAATATTGCCAAAATGTCAGCTCTTCCCAACTTGATATATAGATTCAGTGCACTTCCAATCAAAGTCCAAGCAAGTTATTTTCCAGATATTGACACACTGATTCTAAAGTTTATATAGAGAAGCAAAAGACCCAGAATAACCAATTCAACATTGAAGGTGAAAAATAAAGTTGGAGGATTGACACTATCAGACTTCAAAGCTATACTTTGAGGCTATGGTATACTATAAAGCTGCAGTGTGGTATTGATGAAAGAATAGACAAATAAATCAATAGAACAGAACTGAGAGCTCATGAACAACAGATTAAGAAAAAACATCAATAGCATTTCTTTAAAGCAATAACAATTACTGTTTTTCTTTTTAATGCCTTCATTTACAATAGAAATAAAAACAATATGGTAACCAGAAGGAATTCTAACAAGAGCTATATAATACCTTTATGAACAAAATTATAAAACTTTATTAAAAAACATCAAAGCCAACATAAATAAATGGAAAAACATATCATGTTCATGGATGAGAAGACTCTGTACTATTAAGAAGGTAATTCTCCCTCAAACTTATCTTTTTTCCGAGAAAATCCTTCACAGGTTGATCCTAAATTTTTTTGGAAAAGAAAAGGGCCAAGATAAATTTGAAGGGGCAGAGAAATACAGGACTTTTCAGGCTTGTGCAAATTGCTATAAAACTATAATGATTTTATAGGCTTGTATTCTTTGCATGTAAAGATAACTAGACCACTGGAACCATCTAAGAAACAGACATCGGTGTACATGAAAATGTGGTATATTACAGAGCTAACCTTACAACACAGCAAGGAAATGATAGACTGTTCATATAAATGGTGACCAGACAACTGTTTATCAATAAGAAGGAGGGGGCCAGCCCATGGTATACTGGTTAACTTCACATGCTCTGCTTCGGTGGCCCAGGGTACACCAGTTTGGATCCTGGGTGCAGATCTGCACACTGCTCATCAAGCCACACTGTGGCAGCTTCCCACATAGAACCGGAAGGACCTACAACTAGGATATACAGCTACACACTAGGGCTTTGGGGAATTTAAAAAAAAAGGAAGATTGGCAACATATGTTAGCTCAGGGCTAACCTTAAGGGAAAAAAAGAAGAAGGAGAAGGAAAAAAAGCATAGTCTTCCCTCATATGACATGAAAAATAAATTCCAAGCAGATTTAAAAGCTTAGTATGAAAAAATAAATTTTTTTAGAAGAAAATACAGAAAAATATGTTCATGACATGTAGGTATGGAAGGATTTATTAAGTAAGACAATAAAAGGACAAAATATAAAGTGAAAAATCTATGTATGTTACAGTTAAAACTTTTAAGTGACAAGACATCATCAATAAAGTATAAATATAAGACATAACCTAGTAGAATACATTTATAATACATAAAACCTACAAAGGATTCATATACAGATTATATAACATGTGTGTGTATTTATATACCACTCCAAATAAATAATAAAAAGACAAACAGACTCAGAAATAAGGCAGAAAATGTAGACGTGCAATTGCAGGAAAAAAAAATTTGCAGAAAAAAAGACATTTGAAAAAATGTTCTATTTATCTGGATTTCAAGGAAATGTAAATTTTTTTAAATGAGCATTAAGTGTTGGCAAAGACATAAGAAATGTTAGTTAATTATGCATTGCTGATAACTGTATACTTATTAAAATAATTTTGAAGAGCAATCTTACAATTTCTATTAGAATTCCACTAGTAGATGCATAACTCAGACATGTACATATATACCCAAAAAGACATAGGAAAAGAATATTTACTATTCATAAACAATGGAAAATTTTGAGGAATGAATAAACTGTGATTTTTTTACAATAAGGGATTACCATACTAGCAGTTGAAACAAAATAAATCCTCTACAACAAGTTTCAAAATATAAAACTATTCTTTTGAAATCAAAACACAATAAAACAATAAAAGTTATAATTTATCAATATATGCAAATATAGTGAAAATATACAAACTTTCACGGAATGGAGACACCATTTTGGGGTAGTAGTTCTGTCCAGTGCAGTAGAGAGAAGAAAAGAATACTGTAAAAGTCTGTAGCGGTACCTATAATATATTATTTCTTTAAAAGGCAGATAGAGAAAGATCTGATCTGAAACAAAGCAAAATGTTAACATAATTTAATCTTGTGTGGTGGGGGGAGTTATGTTATATCATTTTCAGCCTTTTTCTGTATGTTTGAATAGCTCTTAATAGTAAAAACTTCAACTTATATAAACATAGTGATTGGTTAGATTAAATATATAATAAGCACCATGAATCCACAATTCAAAATGAAAGTTAGGAATGTTACAAAAATCTGCTTCTACCTATACAGCTAGAATATAATCACAATTATATGGTCCATTCTTTACATAGTCCTCTCTTCCCTCACAATAGCTTTGTTGCATCTCCATGTACTCATAAAACATATTTTTTAAATTCTGGCTGTTTTAACTTTATACAAAGAGTATTATTTTGCCATTAAGAAAGCCTCAACACATTTCAAAAAATTGATTATCATTCAGAACATATTTTCTGGCCACATGGAATTAAACTAGATTCAACAACAAAAAGATACTCAGAAAAAAATCCGATTGAATGGAAATTAAACAATATACTTAGAAATGAATTATGACTCAAGGAAGAAATCAAAAAAGAAAACAGAAAACACTTTGAACTGAACGATGATGAAGATACAACATATAAAATATAAATACTTATGGAACATAAAGAGTGTTATTGTTACCGGCTACAAACATCGGTTCTTTACCTGCCATACAAGAAGGGCCAAATAAAAACTGGAACACCAGGCTTATGGAAAGGAAAGTGTTTTTATTTTGGGTGATGTCAGCTGGGAGATGAGAGTGAGCCCTCAAATTTGTCTTGTCTCCCCAAAAGATGGGAGGCCAGGGGTTTTAAAAGTTGCAAGGAATGTGGCTGCTTGTAGGGAGGGGAGGAGCCTGTGGCCTTGCTAGTTCATGTTTTTCCACCAGCCTGCATTTGGCCTTGTGAGGCTGCTCACAGAAGGAGGATGGCAAGATAAGGGAATCTGCAGGTGGGTGTGTGTGGTTATCTGTCTCCATGGATGATGGTGGATTCTGGTGCCAGGAAGCAAAGGGATAAGCAGGGAAAGGAGATGAGTGCTTTGATTTTAACCCTATATATGCTGGTTTTAATGTAGGGGAACTGATATCAGGTCCAGTATCACTCTGAGAGAAATTAATAACTTTCTATGTTTATATTATTAAAAAAGGCAGAAAATCAATCATTCAAGCATCACCACACTAATCTAAAAAAGAACAGTAAATAAAATGTATGCAATGTAAAAGGGAATAATAAAGATAAGAAAAATTAATGAACTAGAATACAAAGATACAACAGAAGAAAACAACAGACCCAAATGTTTCCTTATAAGATGAATAAAATTAATAAACTATCAATTCTGATCAAGAAAAAGAGAAAACGTAAGTTACCATTAACAGATCTGAAAAAGGTACATCACTTCAGATCTTTCAGATATTGAAAAAATAATGAAAATTATTATGAACAACTTTACACCAAAAATTTGGCAAAATTTACATAAAATTGAAATTTTTCAAAACAGAAGTCATCAAAGCTATCAGAAAAAGAAATTAAAAAATCTTAATAGTTTTATAACTATTTTTAAAATTTCTCCCTTTACTTAAAACCTATCCACAAAGAAAACCTCAGGCTCAGATGGCTTCACTGGTGTATTCTTCAAGCTATTTAAGGAAGCAATAGCACCAGTCAGAGACATAATCTTCAAGAGAATAGAAAAGTGACAATAAAAAATTTAGGAAGCATTTTCATGATCTTCAGGTAGTCAGAGATTTCTTAAACAGGACCCCCAAAATAGTGCTAATTAGAAAGAAAATTTTGATAAATCAGACATTGAAATTGAGATATCCCATTCATCATAAGATCCCCTTGAGAGTGAAAATGTAATTCACTTGGGAGAGGATATCTCCAAACATGTATCTGAAAAAAGGCTTAAATTCAGAATATATTAAGAAGCCCTATGAACCAAAAAGAAAAAAAAAAGTACTGAAAACCCAATAGAAAAAATAGGCCAAAAAAAATAAACTTTACAAAAGAACATATTCAAAAGGTCAATTAACAAAAGAAATAAATGGACATTTAACCAAAGAGGATATATAGATGGCAAATAAGCATATGAAAAGGTGTTCAATATCATCAGCCCTTAAGGAAATGCAAATTAAAACTACAATGTGATATCTCTACATGCATACAAAATGGTTAAAGTAAAAGAAAAAAAAATGGTAACAACACCAAATGCTGGCAAAGACATGGAGAAATCCATCATTGCTAGTGGAAATATAAAATAGCACAACCACTCTGGAAAACAGTTTGGCAGTCTATTCTAACACTAAAGATGCAGTTACCATACAACCCAGAAATTGCATTCTTAGACATTTATCCAAAAGAAATGAAAACTTAGTTTCACCCAAAAACTTGTCCACAAATGTTCATAGCAGCCTTATTCATAATAAGTCCAAATTAAGAACTACACAGGTGTCCTTCAATCAGTGAATGATTAAAAAGAAGCTGTAGTACATACCACTGAATACAACTGAACAATACAAAGGAATGAACTTAGAGCAGGAAAATCATGAAGTTTTCCCTAAAAGGCCCTCAGTTTTCCACAAAAATTCTTAATACAGAAGATCATCATCAGACAAAATACCCTTTTATTAGCTGGATCAAGACGGCTATGGGGAAAGACTCCTAGAAAGAACAGACACACACAAAAAAACCTAGTATGTTAACAAAAAATCAAACTCTATGAACAGGAAGTTTGAAGAAATGCATCTCCTTTATTACACTTTTGGCAGCAATGAGGACAGTTCAAAGCAAGGACAAGATCATCGGACCTGAGTACCATGCAACGTAATGTAATCCATGCAATGTAAATAAGTCAGTCTTGTCACTCGTGTCTTTATGAGTTCTGCCCTCCTCCCCAACTCCCTGCAGCTCTGAGTCTCAGCCCTGCCTTCAGTGAGCAGCCCTTTCCTGACTAGGAGAGTGAGATGTTTTCTTTGCTCAAGAAGAAAGTGACTCTAGATATTGATCTTGTCTGGAAAACATTAAAACAGCAGGGTTTTAAATTCATATGCTGACAAGTAAAGACATTTTCTTTGTTAACTAATGTTTCAGAATTGGGTTTTCTGCGTGGAAGAAAAATTCATAAAGAAAAATAAATCAATTCTACCCAAACTGTCCTGAGATTTGCTAGCCAGCAAACTCAACATAAAATTTGAAAAAGAGATACAAGTTTGAATCCTCAATGATGAGGATTATTTTAGGCTGGTTACTTTTAAAAACTGCAGATGAGAAGGAAGCTCTGAGGAGTGGAATTTCCTTCCCCTTTGATGAGAGACATTTGCATTTGTGAAGGAAGTCTCCATCTGTGGGGAGTGTCTCCCTCTCTGCACCAGGAGGAAGGGGGGATGGCCTTATCTCTGGAAACTCTTAGTGGAGAAGGCAAGGACTTAAGTTGTTTACTGTCTGGTAACCTCATGAAACTGACCCGCCCCCCACCAACATCCTCCTTTGTCTTTAGCTGAAGATAATATTTAAGCGGTGGCTTCTGCCATTTACTTAAACCGGTTTGATTCTTATCTAAAAGTTATAAGACCACCCAGTAACCAGACCCCACCAGCACTGATACCATTTTAACAACTCTTTTTACATATTCTTTCCTTTGTCTTGTAAAGAGATAACTCACACACCTATGCCTTAAATTTAGCCCTACTCTCAACCCATGTTTGCAGCAGCAGCTCCTCCTGCCTGTGGGTCCTGTCCCCACGCAGCAGCTCTGACTGCCCATCGGTCCTGTCTTCATGTCTGCAGCAGCAGCAGCAGCAGCAGCAGCAGCTCTGACTGCCCATGGGTCCTGTCTCCATGCAGCAGCTCTTTACTGCCAATGGGTCCTGTCCCCATGCTATTACATACTATTCTCTGAATAAAAGAGCACTACTGCCAGACCTTGAGAGTCCAAGAAATCTTTCTTTCGACTCCTTGGCTCACCGACCCCACATCACTCAAGATAGTAAAAAAGCAAACCTCAGTTTCCTATCATTCATCCATAATATGAATAACCAATGGAAGAGAATTTACTATCAATAGCTGCTATGTCAGAACACATTTCCTAGCTTTCCCCACTCTCACTCCAATCTCAGTCACCCTCTAAAAGTCTGGATAAAAGCAAACAAATCTCAGAATGTCAGCACTGGAAGAGACTCTGGAAATCATGAGTTCCACCATGAATTTAAGAGCCAATTAAGGTACCTACCATCCAGAAACTTATAAAAAGGACAAGACATGCACATGTGAAAAGGTTTCTATTACCTTAAAGCACGCTAATTCAGAGTCTATTTGAAAAACAGAGAGAAGTCATCAACTGCAATGGCTTCACAATATAGTTACCGGAAAGCCATCAGGAAGGAAAGCAATTAGCAAGGTCACTGCCAAGACAAGCCCAGGCATAGCCATTCTCCAGCCATCTACAAGCAGCGATACAAAACTAGGATGTAGATTGAGCCATTTCAGCTCTTTCCTCAGCTTCATGACCTTCCAGATCACTTTCCTCTTCACTCCAGAGACACATATAAATCTTGTGTTCAGCCCACTTCCCTGGGAGGAGGTGCTAACTTGTCCCAAATGATGCTGACTTCTCACCTGACAAATAAATGGCAAGCAATAGGATATTGGAGTATCTGAGGAAGGCATTTGGTGTAAAGCTAATTCGGCCTGTCTTTGTTGTTCCAAAAGGGACTGACATGGCCGTTGAGCATGCATTGTATATCTGCTTTAAGCGTTTGCTGTGTCCTAAAGACAAGAACAAATGGCCTTAAGATAAAGGTGCAACTTCCCCCACATTGACATTTCCTTAAGGATAAGCATCTTTCCCTAGGCTAGGAACTGATTACTGCACTCACCTGTGACCACCCAGCTCAAGAAAGCAGACCTGCCACTCTGCACCCTGCTGTGCCTACCCAGACAGCAGATCTCCTACCTGCTGTGTCCATCAAACGCTGTGCCAACAGAGCAGACTTGTGACTATTGTAAAAGGGACATTTCAATCATATGTGAAACATGCTCTTTGAGGGTCTATAACTACTCTGTACACCCCACTTCTTTGGTGCCCTTTTTTGCTTGAGGAAGGAAGGCCCCAGGCTAAGCTAGTCCTCACATTTTGGCTCAGAATAAACTCACCTGGATTTTCATTTATAGATTGGTTATGGATTATTTGCATCAACACACCAGAAGCACTAGACTCCCCAAAACACGTTTGTCCAGCTTTCTGGTTCCTACAAGAAACACACCTCCCATCCTAGGGAGACAAGACAGGTTGTAGCAATGTGAGCCTCATTTTGCAACCTTAGTGACTAGCTATTTTTGAGCTGCTAAGAAATGGATTTGTCAATCCCCTTTCTAATCTTCACAGTTTCCAAGGTTATCCTGATGAGTCTAGGCATGTCTAAACCACACTTCAATTTAGCCATTCTAGTTGAGGTTTGGGGCTTTCTGTAATTCCGATCTGCATACTAGGACCCCATCTGGTTTATGATTTTCACTTTCCCTGTGTTTCCCAAGACAGAATACACTCAAAAAGACACAGAAGCTCAGCTGTGAGGGGAGTCCTCACTGCTTCTCTTGGAGCAGGGCCATGCTGAAATCTGAGAAACTCCTCACCACAAATCCGTATCGAGGTCTCTTCTCCCTTGAATACATCTTGTGATGCAGATTCTCAGGTTTGAATGTTGGTTCCACCACTTACTAAGTGTGGTCCTTTGGGGAGGCTGTTAACCAGTCTGTGCCTTAGTTTTCTTATCTGTAAAATGAAAGCAATAATAACAACCAGTACTACCTCCTTGGGTTGTGTTGAGCATTATACAATACATAATACACATAAAAGAACTAATCACAGTGCACAGCACATGGTCACTGCTCAATAAATGTTGAGTTGATGCCATTATTGCTGAATCTGGGGCCAGCCCAGGAATTGGTGTGCAACCTTCTCTTCTCTAGAAGGAGGAAAGCTTTTTAGGGCCTGTGCTTCCTCCCTCTCTTTACTTATTCAAACCCTCTTCCTCTAGTCTCCCCCTCCTCCATTATTCCTTCTCCACCAAGCCTTCAGGACTGCCACAGCTGGCCTCCCCTTCTCAGGACCATCACAGTGTTAGCTTCAGCATTGCATAATCTGGCACTTGTTCCCACATAGTACTTTTAACAACTGCCTTGTCTGCACCTGCTTGCTATCCCCACCAACTTCGAGGGCCTTAGTAGGCGGAGGTTGGTGTCACATCTAACACCACGATGACTAGCACAAGCCTTGGCAGAGAGAGAGTGCTTTTTAAATTCTTATTATTGATGATGCCATTGCTTCTTGAAGTGTATAAAGAGACTTTAATATATGACAATGTTTGTTGCTGTGTCGGGGACAGAAATTGTCCCACAGAAATTAGCATTGGCTCTAAGAGCAGGATCACAGAGAAACCAAACAAGAAAGTCCCCATCCCTCTGGCAAGTCCCTCCAGAAGCAGGGGAGAGTGGGGCAAAAGACTCATCTGACGTTGCTGCTGTTGGATCTTGGGATTAACAGATGAAAGAAAGAGATTTGCTGTGGGTCTTTCATTCATTCAGTGAATATTTAGTGGGCATGTATCATGTGTCAGACACTGTGCCTCATGCTGGAAATATGGCAATTCCAACAAAATGGCTGTCCTCATCGCCGTTATAATCTGAGAGAGAGAGATGAATATCAAGCCAATAATTATGCACTTACTTATTAACAAATAGGACAAGTCTAGCTGGATCATTTGAAAGTTAAAAAATGAAAAAAGGCTGAGAGAGAAAGTGACTTTCCCCAGGTTAGTCAGGCAGATGAGTCAGTGCAGCATATGCTTAGAAGCATATTATTTGGAGTCAAACGTGACCCAGGTTCAAGTCTTGGCCCTTCTCCCTAATAGCTGCAGAATAGCAGGCAAGCTACTTAACCCCTAAATGGGTTTAAAACACGCCACCCCAAAATATGCTACTTTGACATCTTGATGATCTTGAGCCAAAGGCACTTGAGAAACAGCAGATGCAGGAAGGGCACTGTGACCTCCGTCGTTCTACCTAAAAGCAGGTCAGAAAATTTCTCATGAGAAAGGCACTTCCCTGGACCAGGAGGAGAACATTCTTATCACCAGAGGCTGGGAGTCAACATCAGAATGGATTTGTATCAACGAACCTACTAAATAACGTATCTTCCACTAGTTTCCCTCATTTATTTCCTAGTCACTGTCCCACAAGTTGCTGTCCCTAGCCCAAGCCCCTTTATCTTGTCATGGCCCCATAATTTATCATTTTTTATGTAAAAAGGTATATAAGCTTCCTTGAGTCTTCATTTTCTTTCTGAAGACTCCCACATACATGTGAAAATATTACATAAATTTGTGTTTTTATCCTGTTAATCTATCTTATGACAGTTTACTTCTTAGACCAGAGCTATAGAACCTAAGAAAGCAGAAAGAAGTTTTCCTCCCTTATTCTTTCAGTGTATCTACTTCAGTAAGATGAGGACAAGAGCCCCACACATCTGGATTTTGTACGCACTAGATGAAGTAACGTATGTAGTGCCCTTAATACTCCATAGATGTTAGTTTTTATCTCATTATTGACAGTTAGGACTGTTGTCCAGATTTCTTGACAGCAAATCCAACTTTTTATCACTGCACCCCACTGCCTCCATATCTTTTCATGTTTTTTTTCTCTTTTCTTTCTGACCAAAAATAGTTTCCTGGAAAGTAGGTCAGATTGTAGCTAACTCTCGCTGTGATAGCTGTTAAATGGAGGAGGGGCACAGGAAGATTTTCAGCAGTTCTGAGTGCCCGCCAAATCTTCCAAAAAGATGACAAAATATTTCCCTGAGGGTTGATTTAATTTTGTCCCCAGGCTTGTTCACAGTTCTGACCATCTGGTCCTGGAGGCTTCTCTATTTTTAATATTTCTACTTTGGGTGTTTCGCTTTTTTAACCTATTCTAGGATTAGTCACCCCCTTTCAACCACCCCCCACTCTCTCCACCAACCCCTGGTTTATGTTCCTTGAGATTCCTCAGTAGGACAAATGTACTGTAGCCTATAACTTTGATAACCTCAGAACTAAAAGATAGAGGCATCTCAAGCCATTTAAAAAGGTCAAAACAAAATTGATTTTGCGCTTGTTACTGGTATGTGATACTGTTCCAACAAGACCACTCTAAGGGTACACGTTACAAATGTGAATAGCATTTCATGGAAGAAAGCTTTCCCCACCTGGTACATAAAGCCACCTCTCCTAAGACATAGATCTTATCAATGCTGGTCAGATAGTTCTCCTAAAGAGAAACCCAGCTTTAGCCGTCCATTCAGGGTCCTTTGGGCCGTCTGTCAACGTAGTTAACTGACATGATGTGATCCAAGGATGCACCAGAAGCCTGCTTGCTCCAAAACAATCCCTCTGCCAGCCTGGGCTGCCTCAATCCCCACCATCAGTATCATTCCTTCACGCTGGAGCACTGTCTCTAGAAAGCTTATTTTCTGAAGAAAAGCAAAACAACAGCCTCTATCAAAATAGGTCAGTTTTTTTCCGCACTCAGCTAACTGGGAGGAGATTCCGCAAGACTAGCACACAGGACAAATATTATTTTACGGATGAGAGACGGTAAGGAGTTTCCTTCCCTTGCGCTCCTCCAGTCCCCTGCACTCACTTCTGCCTAACTCTCATCTCACTGCAGGGTCACTGTGTCTGCTCACCTGTTTCCCTCACGGTCTATGACCTCTCTGTATCCACAGACAGGGTTTCAACAAATGTTTGAATAATTGATAGAAAGAAAACAGGTGTTCAAGATATCAGAGGATTACAATGAAGACAAGGGTGGAAAGAACCATATGGAGATTGGAAATCTTGATGATGAAGGATAAAATGGAAGATAAAAGGTTAGCTATAAACAAAATATTTAAGGATTAATGTAGCTGTACCATGACCTCCACTTCCGCAACACATCTTTTTACAAGACCAGCTTTTTTTTTTCTTTCTCAACATTTTATAAGAACTTTTAGTCTTTTGTTTATGGACATCTTTATGGCAAGATTGACCATATGCAGAGTAGATATTTTTCCCATTTGGGCAATAATGAAACTAAGGATCTGAGGAGTAAGAAAACTTGCTCAAGATGAAGCCAGTGGTAAATTTACTGAAAAGAACCTAGGCCTTTGCCTTCTCATATGCTGTTCACTGCCTCTCGGCCTCACTGTGTTCTTTTTTAAGAGACTGTAGGTCAGTAGACAGTGAAAAAACTCAAAGGATTTGGAGCCAGAGACCTATACTAAAGTCTTGCCTCTGCCAATATATGATGTTGGACAAATCATTTTTATTTTCCAAAATGAAACAGCTTATTGTTTTTTTCCCTATTTATATAAGATTTTCATTTCCAGGACAAAATTTTTAGAATTTCTATTGCAAAACCCATAGTAAAGCTTGATAAAATATGACATTCTTTCAAATACGAAGTTGAGCTCTTAGGAAAGTAAGGGGAATTTTCAGGAGCCAGAAAAACAAAAATGAAGCTAAAAACCAGAGAGAGCAGCCAGTCTGTGAGCTAAGGCCGCCACAGTTATTGTGGCAGAGAGGATGGGCTCTGGAGCGTCACACGGTGCTCGGGAGCTGAGAAGCTTGAGATTTCATGTCCAAACGAACGGGGCGGGTGAGTCCCTGGGCTCTGGCAAGGTAGAGAGTGGGATTTAGACCCTCACATGAGGAGGGCAACGGCAGGAAGGTCCTAAAGACAGGGAAACAGATAATGAGGAAGATGAAGAGATCTGGGTGAAGATAAAAGAGATGAAAAGCAAAATGTAAGCCTAAAGGCAAGGAAAGAGGTGAGGAAAGTGTGAGCTAGAAAACAAAAAAAATAACTGACCACCAGCTCAGGAAGACCACGGAAGTTTGTATGTTGCTACTTGTGCCCTAAATGGGAAATTTTAAATCCCTAAGAGAATTTGCAACTGCAGCCTGCCTTCATACTGCATTCCGACTGAAGGTGCACCAACTTCACGGTCAGGGATGCTTCCAACTGAGAAATAGTAGGTAGTGACGCCACTGGGTTAGAATGAAAAACTCCTTTGGGGAAACAATTCTGGGAATCCACATAAGACCCCCTCAGATAAGGTCCAGGTAAGACAAGCTCACAGAGTTATCAACAGACAAGAAAACAATCTACTACGAGCGAGCCTGAAAACTCAAGAGCAACAGGAGTAAGGTTTCCCAAAATACCAGATGCTCTCAGATAGTCCTTAAAAGAAGAATATTTAAAATAAAGGAAGAGATCAAAACCATAAGAGGAAAGAAAAAAAAAACCAGGATGCTATATATTTTTTTAAATGCCCACACACATAAAATCTAGGCAAGAATGAAGACGAAAGTAAAATTAACCTGAATTCATACCACCCAGATATCTCATTTGTACGCACAGGATTTTAATTTGTAGAGATGACTAGTGAAGACATGGAGAGGTCAATATCACTGAAAGAAGAACTTATTACTGAGGTTTCTCCAGAGGAGGGAGCAAGCCATGCCACGCATGCCCGAGGAGGAAGCATCAGGTTTAGGTCAGGAGGCAGAAGTAGGAGCGAGGGGAAAGCCTAGGCCTGAGCCTTTATTGGGATAACAAGGCAAGGCACGGCAGAGAAAACATTTTAGGATTGGCTAATTTAAGTAATTTTCATGGGCTTAGAGGGGAATGAAATGCATCACCAAAATTGTTGTGTCTTCGCCTCCCTTCATTTCAGTTATTGAAGACTCTTAAAACAGTTATGTATTTCAGAAATATCCTTTTTGTTACTGATCTGATGCTAGGTATCAGGCAGAGCCCCCATCTCCCGGGAAATTATTATGCTAAAAAAAACCACAGCAAAAACAACCTTGTAGTCAACAGGTACTATACTCACAAAAGTCCAGAGAGCACAGCGGTGGCCCAGTCCGCTAAAGGAGATGCCAAACACATCAGTCAGAGTGTGGGCAGGCTTAAGGGTGAGGTAATTCTCCTCTCTTAGTTTTCTGGCTCTTGGCTTATCTTTGTCAACATACTTGTGATTGGCCAGGCATGTCCCTCACGTGGCTTGTATTATTCCATCACAGATTTTAAGATTCTATTTGGAAGAAATGCAAATAGCCACTATTTTAATCTCCTAGTAAATGGATATTTTTTCCCGCAATAGGAACAAGACTGATGTTTTCACAGCTTCAGATTGGATTACATTTTCTAAATAATAATTCCTCCTTAGGTCCTTTTCATCCCTGCTTTCGAGGATAAACTTGAAAGTTAAAGTAATGGGTCAGAAGGAGCAGTGACTAGTGTAAATAAGTCTTTATTTGATAGTGTATTCTCTTTCCTGCAGGAATGAACACAACTTTGTAAACTCTGAGTAGCAATTCATGGCCTTTCCTCTGCTAAATGGATCTTTAAAAAATGCGCTTGCCCCTGAAGGTACCTACTCAGTTCCTATTAATCACCATAGGCTGCCTGGGACAATCCATCAGACTAGGTCCGTCAGCAAAAGGGCAGCTGTGGTGTTATGGAAAGAGTTCAGCTTGGGGCTAGGAGACTTGAGTTCAAATCTCAGCTCTGCCACTTACTTAGTCATGTGACTTCAGGAAGCTCACTTTGAATCTCTGTTTCAAATTTAATTCTTTGAGCCTTTGAGGTTTTTATCTTTGAAAGAGAATTGGGGAACTTAAAAGATTTCTAAATTCTCTTCGTTGTCTAAGAACTCTATATCCTCTGCACTATAAGGCATATAGAAGTACTATAAGCCTCAGTCTTCTCTATCATTGATGAAATATACAGACATTCAATACATATTTCTAGAACTCCTCCCATGTACCAAATACTGTGTTCTTGCCAGAAAAACCTAGAGGAGTAAAACAAAGTCCTTGTTCTCAACTAAGTCGCTACCTAGACTGGGAGATAGGCTGAAAAGAAATTTCAATACAAAGAAATGATGGCTATGGGAGACCCATTTCATATAACAGAGATTCAGAGTGTTGCAGAACTTACAACATAGAAAAAAGGGTGGAGAGTTAGATTTTGAAGTTCAGAGAAGGTAGTGTTGAAATTGAACTAGTTTTTATGTGCGTAAGTATTGCATTTGATGTGATAAATAAAAGATAAAATTTAACCACCACTTACCATCTTCACTGTCACATCTGCAAAGTAATAGACATGGAGTTAGGCTGAAATTTTAAAAACGAAAGAAAGGAAGGAAGGATGAGAGGGTGGAAGGAAGCATGAAAACCCCTCACATAAATGGGTCAGTATATGAAAGCTCCTCTGCGTATCTTTTAAAGTAGGTTAGATCACCTTCTCATATGAGAGGGTTCTTATGTAATTAGTTCATACTGTTCTTTTAATAAATATTTATTTAACAAAGGCAAGATGCTGTGAGGAAAATAAAGATGAGCCTGACAGGAGGCAGGGAACAGAACCAGGTAACTGCTTAAGGTCCTGCCCCTAAACACTATGATACTTTCCAAAAAGGGTTGAAATAATAAAAGAATGAATGATCTTTTCCTCAAAATTAATAAGTGTATATAAGATAAATGAAGTGACCCAAGCTGATCCTGACACCAAGTGCAAACATGGAAAATAATTCCTGGAAGATAAAACTAATCAATTCAGCTCGCCACAAAAATACAGTGGATGAAACTCAACCCAGGATCAGTTCTGGAGCTTTGTTCTCCATTGCATTGCTTATATCATCTTTCTCAGGGAATTACCAGCTCAATTTTTGCTGAGAAACTTCACCTGTATACCACCCTGCACTTCTCAGTGACACCTGGAGAACACAAATGGATCGTTAATCTATTCTGACCTCTACTCTGGTTTCCTAATCAGCTCAGTCAAGAAATGCCCTCATACTGTTGGGTAAGTCGTTGGGAACTGACTACCTCTTCATTCTTCTGTTACTCAGGATCTTCGAGGCATACACTACTCTGCTCCACCCTCTCTGTGGTTCTCCAGTCTATCTTCTTCCAACACTTTCAACCAGTCTCTCAAAACATAGTTATTGAGCACTTACTTATGTAGAAGGTACTGTGTGGGGATTTTCCATCACAGAACTTCCCCCACAGAACCAGGTAAAGAATATAAGCAGAAGCAGTGATGCGCAGGTAAAAAAAAAAAAAAAAAAAAAAACCCCAAAACAAAAACAATACTGATATTCTGTAGCATTTGCCTATTTCCATGGTATAATTATCTACACAATGGCCTGTTTCAGTCTACCAATGTGAGCTCTCCAAAAGTGGGGTTGGGAAGAGAAATACACAATTGGCTCTTGTGAACTGATGCAAGCAAGCCCCAAAACACTACTGAACAGGCCAGTAAACAGACATTTGCTTTATAGACTGATATGTGCCATGAGGGACAAACAGAAAAGAACTGTAAGTACTAATATTTATCAAATGCTTACTATATACGTAGCAGGGTGCTAACTGCTCTACAGTTAATCCTTACTCCTTTAATCTTCATCATTCCAAAGTAAGCACTACTGGTGCCCAAGTGTTACAGAAAAGGTAATCAATCACGCCCAAAACTTAAGTAAGCAACTTGCTCAAATCCAATAGCTAGTAAATAGTGAAGCTGAGATGCAAACCCATGTGAGACTGGTTCTAGAACCTACATTTTTAGCTTCTATGCTCTATTGCCTCTCTTGGAAAACACATTAGTTTGAGAGCACCAAAAGCGTACTGAATGGACTTGGGAACAGAGGATCAAAGAAGAACTCTAAAAGGCTGTCAGAGCTGAAGCCTTGAAAATTAGTGAGTTACTGTGACTGAGACTTCCATTTCTGTTTCCCATAGGGTACGCTAAGACTGCACTTCCCAGTTCCCTTTATAATTAGCAGTGGCTATGTGACTGAGGTGTGTGCAGGGGGTGGGGGAGAGAGAAAGTGAAGCACACCACTTTCAGACCTAGTTCAGAGACCCTTCATTCTCTCTCTTTCCCTATGCTCCACTGAATGGAGGCATCTCCAAGGGCTTAGAAGACAGTGAAGCTATCAAGACAGAAGAAGCCTGGGTTCCAGGATGGCCATGAAGAAGGTCTACGAAGTAGGAATGCCATCACTGGACTCTGAAGCAAATGAGAAATACACTGTCATTGTGTTAAGTCTCTGAGAATTTCGGATTTTTCTTCTACAGCAGTTAGCAATACTTTGCCTATTGCAAAGAGTGAACCAGACAAAAGAGGCTGAATGAGGAGAAGAGCAGTGTTCTAAGTAGAAGGAACAGAGTGACCCAGACTTTAAGACCATGGTCAAGGAACTGATAGAGAGTTCAACATATTTGGAACATAAAGTAGGAGGAACAGAGAAGTGAGATATCAGGTTTGAAATGTAAATAGAGCCGTAACATTAAAGTCTTGAAACCATGTTGGAGACTTCATATTTTATTTGAAGAGTATTAGAGAGCCATTAAAGGCATTTGCAAAGTGGAATACCAGGATCAAATGTACAGTTTAGCAAGCTCCCTCTGGCTGCAGTATGGAGGATGGATCACAGAAGCCAAGACTGCACCCAGGGAATTAGATGTGGAGACTGTTGCAACAGCCCAGAGAGAGAATGGTGATGGCTGTCCTCAGATGGTGGCAATAGAGTTGGAGAAAAGTCAACAGATGGGCAAGTTCTTTAAAAGTTAGAGTCTCCAGGTCTTAACGACACAGACACAAGCTACACTACAGAGACACAAGCCACAGCAGGATTCTTCTGTCTCACCATCCCTTCTGCGACAGACAGACTATTTCCAGAGAAAGAATCAACAATATGAACTAGCACCAGACATAATGTAGGTTCTATATCCATCAGGATTTTCTTAGTTGCAAACAATGGAAACTAACTCTAGTTAGTTTAAACAGAAAATAATTTATTAGAAGATATTAGGTCATTCATCAAATCTCCTGGATGGCCAGAGAAGCAGAATAAAAAGTTCTGCATCCAGGAATCCTGGCAAAATCACACCACAATCCTGCTTCGTTGGAAACATCACTGCCCCCACTGCTGGTCTGAGGCCCCACATCTGCACCTCCCACACGGCCAAGGCTGAGTACAACCACAGCTGCTTCAGAGAATCAGATGTAACTGCTATCATCCTTGCCACAGTGATTTTTCCCAAGGTGGCTTTTTCTCCGTAGCACTAGCTTCCAATTTGATGTTTGGTGAGGATATCCCACTTTCAAGCACCAAAGCCACATACCTAAACCCTGACTACAAGGGAAGGTAGGAAAATAATTTTTTTCTGTCTTCTATACTGGCAGGCAATGACTTACATGGTAGTAAATTCCCCAAATATAGAAGAGTGTTCAAAGGTGCTGGATGGCCAAAAAGAATGACAAATGTTCACCTGGTGAGGTGATCTTCCAGGAATAATTAGGGCTGAAGTCTTAATTAGTCTACATAAAAGCAAAGAATTGACAAGGGCAGAAACCCAAGGGTGGCCAAAGGTAAGTGGACTTATCTCAAAACAATCGGGAAACTAAGAAAGGATAAACAATATCAAGACACAAATCCACTCACAGTCTTCAAAACACAGGGGCTGCCTTTATTTAGTAAATTCGTTCTTCAAAGCATTTTTAAAATAAAATAATAAAAATAAGAAGAATTGGCTATCAAAAGCAATCCTATAGAGAATCCTTACATAAAGCATTACTCCTTAATGTGTTTCATAAACCCTGGTTGACTTATATTGGTTAACTCAAAGTAGAACACAAGTATTCAATAAGCAAAGTAGACAGAAAGGGATAGTGGTTATTAATGATGCAAAGAATATCTGGTGAAGGATAAATGTATCTGGTTGAAACCTATGACAGGGTTATATAAGAAGAAGTCATATGAGACCCTGGGGCAAAGTCAGAGGGTCACAAGCCCCAGGAGATCTAACTGTTGGAAAAGAGAACAATCTTACTGAAATTGAGCAGCTGTGAATTAACTCCCAGTTTACTGAACTGTTCAACAACTAAGTTATATCAACACTTTTGAACCCCTCTTACATACAAAATACTGGACCAGGAAGCCACTAAAGGGAAGACAATTAACAGAGTCCTTGCCTTTAAGGAACTCACACTCTAATGAGGGTTTCTAATCTTCAGACAAAAATTATAATACATGGCAGAAGGACCCAATCGCTATGATAGAGATGAAAGAAGTATTCTGAGTCCAGAAGGAGAAGCAATTAATTCTGGAGGGAATTGAGTTGGCTAGAAGGAGAAGGTGGCATCTGAGCTGGGTTTGAAAGATGAGAAAGTATAGCATAGGCAAAAAATAAACCACTCCAGTGCAAAAGTGTGAAGGTGCAGAAGTGCAGGTCCTGGCCAGGGATGACTAAGAGGGCTGTATCTAAAGCACTGGGTACGATGGCAGAGAGGGGTGAGTGGATTATAAGTCTGGAAAGGTAGGCAGAGACTAGATGGTTGAGGACCTAAAGTAAAGTGACATCCAAACCAAGACACATTTGAGAGTGGAGGCAAGGGCTGTGATGCTGGGACCACAGGTGTAAACCAGAACTCTTTTGGGCAAACTGAGATGCCTGGCCATCCTAGCCTTCAGCATCATACTATGGATATTTTTCTCTTAACCTAGGGGAGTCATCCAATGTTTTTGAACCTAGCAGTGCGCTGGATCATGGCTATGAGTTAGATTGGTCACTGTGCAGCACAGACTGGAAAGAAGCTGTAGGAGGCCATTGTAACAGTTATTTTAAGTCAAAAGCGAGAAGCTGCTGGTGCAGAAGCAGTGGGGACAAGGATTAGAGGAGAAGTATAGGAGGTATTGCACGGGGATGGATGTGGAACCAATGGGCTGAGTTTTCTCACATACATGGTTAAGCGCAGGCTGGGACCCAAGCAATTTCAGAGTGGAGTCTAAGGAAGAAACCACTTCCACAGTCTGAACCCTCTAATGATGGAGTTTTAATCACTCACTGGGGAGTTTATCCTTAGCCACTTGCCTCTAAAACATAGGCCAATGGGTCAGATTTAACAATAGAAAACTCTCTACATTGTGTGAATTAGGAGTCAGCCAGCAGGATGTCCTGCCCCAAATATATTTTTCCCACGTGCCAGTCACCACTACCTGAAATGCCTCCATTTATGATACATTTCTTTGGATCTTAGAGACTGCTTTTAGCTCCAGCCATTCTCAACTACATCTCAAATGCCCTTGGAAGGAAAGATCCCTTAAATTCTTATCAGCTTCACTCAATTATACCTCTCTTATCTGTTCCTCTCTTATCATACTTAGTTTCTTCCTTGCACTATCCATACAGAAGTCTTTATTCTTCTTTGCTCTCCTTTCCTGGTTTTCTAATCTTCTTGAGGGCAGAGATCACATTTTATTCATCTCTGGGGTCTCAGCAACTGATACTGTGCCTTGTATAATGCACAATAGGCGTTCAATGCCAGATTTTCCTCTCAAGAGCTGTGAAATCTTAGACAAAGTCATGTACCCTCCTGAGTTTCCCTATCTCTAACCCATCCATGAAATGAAAGCATTATAATCTACTTCCCAAGTAGTTGGGAGACTTATATTGGAATATACCTGGTAATCTAGAAATCATTGTACAAATATAAATCAACATTTGCCTGCAACTAGCATAGTTCCTGGCAAGTAAGTGTGTGTTGATTGAATGGAGGAACAAGCACACAGCTGTTCCACAAATGGGCCACGGGAGAAGGGCCTGAAGTTTAGCAGGGGGCCAGAGAGGAGTCAAAGCCAAGCTGAGAATAAGGATGTTGGCATGACAGAGTGGTACAGTTATCTTCCTTTGATGCTGAGGCAAAGAGGAAATTTCACGCTGCCCTGGCTTCAGAGCCTTGTTCAAGCAGAGACACTGAGACTTTGGGGCTGGCTGGCCTCAGCTTCCCAGATAATCTCTGTTTCCCTGGGCTGCCTCGCCTGCAGCTTTTCCCTGTCAGGATTTACTATTCATGTGTCAGCTGTGTGGCCCAGTTGCGATCTGTTATTTTCATTTGCTGGTTTTTAGTTGTTTATCCAGGTTTCTTCATCTGCTTCTCTTTGAATTTGTTAACTAAATATATATCTGCTGAGCTTGAATTATTTTTACTTCTTTTCCTTCTAGCTCCCCAGCCAATTTTGAAAGCTGCCTCTCTAAACAGTCAATTTATAAGTGGGTGATTTGGAACATCTTTAAGCAAAGCTCAGTCTCTTTATTTTTATAAACCCCCTCCTTCCTTTCCGCTCTCCTCCCCAAGAAACACCAACTTCGTAAAAATCACGCACTGTGTGAGGGACACTAAGACATAATGAAGCAAATCACAGAAAATGTGGTTGGTAGAACTATTTACAGGAGCAGATGGACGGTCTGAAGAAAAGAATGCTGGCACCAGGGATGTCTCTTGAGGCAGGCAGTGCCCTTCCCTGAAAGAAAGAATGCAATGAAACAGTGACTTGAGAGCAATGCCCTTTAGAGGGACTTTCGAAGTTTGGTGACAATGAGACCCTGGGGGACAATATGTCAATAGTGAAGAAGATGCTTCAGTCATCACACCAATCACACAGGGTGTCCCCTGAGAGCACAGAGAGCTGTTTCTCAGTGCCAGCACCCACCTTTAAGAGTACCTATCAACTTAGAGTAGGCTGCGAGGGTGGCCACACCCCAGCTCAAGTTAGGTCTCAGCCCATCTGTTACCACTTATCCAGGTCAGTGATACTTGAGAACTTAACAAGTTAGAAGGAAAATTGTCTAGCTTGATTTGGGATGTATTCTCCCTTTTCCTATTAGACAATCATCTGTAACCCACCTACACTGTGTGTGCCCAAATCCTGGATAAGGATTTCTGGCGATCTATTCAAGTTCAAGAATTAGCTTCCTTAGGATATAAAAAGTCAAAATCTAGTTGTTCATGAATACACAAAAATTCCATTTGCTATTGCGCTGGGGAAACTAGACCACAGTGAAATATACTATTTTCCAGAAGAAAACATTTGGATCTAAAATAAGGGATCAGGAAGAACAAACCGGAGAGGGGAAGAGGAAAATCTGTCTCTGAAAGAGCCGCCCACACAGCAAGCGCTAAATAGGCCCTGCCTGTGGATCTAGGGCTGATAACAAGCAAGTTATGCATATCTGTATGGGAGCACAAGCAGCTGTCTACAACAGGGAGGGTAATCCAGCCTCTCAACTTGAGTTTGAGTCTAAAGGGGGTTTGTTGAAGTGGGTGAAAAATTGCTCGAACCGCATATGTGTTAACCAACAAAAGAAATTCGCTTCCAGAAGTAAAAGAGCAGAATGTAAAATCCTGGCTTTGTTCTTTTATAATAACGGGGAACAAGAAAAGAAATAGAGGAGGGAGCAGAGAGAAAGAGAGAGACAGAAAGAAAGAAGGAGAGAGAGGCATTCCTAGCATCAAATCCCAGTTGTATGACAAGATGCTAAACCTCCCTGAACTTCAGTTTATTCATCTTTAAAAAAAATAAAAAACTGCAGCAAAACATTGTGAGGATCAAGTGTGAGACGGTATTTGTAAGGCATCTGGCACATAGAATAAGGGCAATGGGTGGATAGTGATGATAATGATGACTGATGATGGCAACAACATTGATGGAAGGGAAAAGGGAAAGGGAGAAGGTGGAGGAGGAAGGGGAAGGAAAATAAATCCACCAAATCTAACTCTTGAGAAAGAGGAGGTGTAGCAATCTCTATAAAAGTAAGTCAAAGTCATGTAAAAGGCAAAAGCAAGATAGAAAGTATTCAGTGCAAATGGAGGCTTCTTTTTAATTCAATTTACTTCCAGCTAAGAGAAAAAGATTTTTAAATGCCCAAATGAGAGAGACGAATGCTTTACACATCGAAAGACAGTGCTCCTAGCTCTTGAGAAGGCCTCAAAATATAGAATTCTTTTTTATTTTTATAGTAAGTTTGCTCTATTTTATTGAATATCAAATGTCTTGGGTTCAATTTAATTCCAAAAACTTTTAATGAGGTCACACTAAGTGCCAGGCATTGTACTAAGTGTTAGGCAGCCAAAAGTTAATCAACAGGTAAAAGTTTGTTAGAAGGGGAAAAACAGGTTGAGAGACCACTGAAAAGAAAGCCAAGTGGTGATGCCACAAAGTCACTACCAGAAAGTACAATGGGAGCACAGACAAGACAGTAAATGATTGTCTGGTGTATGTGGGACTCTGCACTGAAAAGGTAACATTTTCCCTGGGCCTAGAATATTGGCTGACCAGGAATGGGCAAAGCAGAGAAGAGAAGGAAACCCACCAGGCAGAGGGAACAGAATGACCAAGACAACAAAGTGGGTGTTGATCAGATCTGTATTTTAGAAAGATAACCTTGGAGGCAGTACAGAGAATGAACTAAGCTGAAGGTTCTGGAAGAAGGAAGACCAGTTAATAGTACCTGCAGCATTTCAAGTGAGAGACAGAGGGATCAAGCTAAGTCAATGTAGAAGATGCTGTATAAATCCAAACAAAAATGGTAAAAAGTATCATATCACCCAAAGAATGGCACTACTCTCCAAATTATTGGCCATTTAGTCATCAAATCCATGAGCTAAATTTGAGACAAAACTTGCTTTTATAACTTTCTCCATCTCTATGTCTGTGTTAGGGGTTCCCCATTCAACACCCCATTACAGATGCCCAGTGCCTATGTGCTATCTCTTGGGTGCCTGAAGCGTCCATATCCAGAAAACTCAGGTTTTAGACTTTTCTGTTCTCTAACTCTTGAACAACAATTCTTGAAAAACATGAACAATTTGTCTACCTAGGGTTCTGTACTCTTATCCTTCTATGGAAAATTAATTGGCTGGTTCAAATATTTCATACTTAAAAGTCCATGGGCATCCGTGGTATTTTAGCAGTTGCCTTCTGGAAATATAATGCATAGGACTAAAGGAATGACTCCAATGGCAGGAATTTTCAGCATGTTGGTCAGCCAGTCAGGGCAGAAGAAGAAGAAATGGATAATTTAAAGCAGAAAGTCATGTTAGCCCTTCTCAGGTAATCACACTTTCCTGTATTTTCCTGACTCACAACAATGTGTAAGCAGCTGCCATAGGAAAAAGAAAGCCCATCACTGATTGTAAACACAATAAAAGGGATATAACGGTAAAGATTGTAAAGGGTAAAGATCTTTTACCTTATAAAGGGTAAAGATTCTTTTTTTCTGTCTGTTTAAATGTATGTTCACAAGTCCCATATGGGGAAGGGAAGACTGGGTGTGCTTGATGTATTGCATTATTTACAAATGTGTTTCATTTTTTTTCCCCTGCTGTCACGACTAAGTTGATACTGTACTCTACCTGTTTTGGGGTGGGGGTACTTGGTGAAACCATGATTGTAAATGTAGTGTTCACAAAAAATCTGGCAATTTTGTAAGTGCAGAGTCATTGTGATGCCAAAGCCAAGGCTGCCAATTGGAGTGGCAGAACCAAGAAACACAGTGAAACCTCATCTGTCCATTCAGCATTCATGCAAAATACGCGGTGAGCTCCTACAATGTGCAAGACAAGAGGCACTAAAATGCATAATCCTTAGTTCTCTCCCTCAGAGAATTTCCAACTAATTGAAGAGCCCAGAAAATACAGGAATAAAATTATAATTAACAAAGGTGGGCATCTCAGTATAGTGAAAAGAGCACTAGAGCAGGAATCAAGAAACCTGGATTCAAATCATGAGTCTGATATTTATTTGTTGTGTGGCCTCTTGGACAACTCATTAAGTCTCTTTTCTCATCAGAGTTCAGATATATCAAGGATGGTAAATAAATTTCAAGTTAGGTGCCAGCTGTAACCAATCAATAATGACGAGAGCAATGTGATGATATGAATTCTAAAATACACCTGGGCTCAGTGGGAAAAGTGCCATTGTTGATGAGCAATGACTACCATGACTTTGAAGGGGGAGAGTGTTGGAGGGAGAGAGCCATACATATGCCATCTCCTTAACTAGATCATCATAAAGATAAATTCCAGCTAAAGCAGAGAGGGGCTGGTTAGTTTTCAATCTACTCACACACATTTACTCAAAGCCTTCTATATGGTTGACAATATACTATGCATTGAGACACCATGAAGCCTATGATAGACTTTGCAATCAAAGAGCTCATAATATATCATAAATACAGACCCATATCCATCTATAATGCAAAGTGATTAAGTGCTATGATATAGGTATATACAAAGGGCTATATGAATGTATGTAAAAGAGAGAGCACGCTGTTCAGGGGAGTGATATTCAGGACTGACCTTGAAGGATGATAAGGAGCTTCCAAGAAGAAAAGGTAGAGAGAGTATGACCACATGTGTGAAGTGCTTATCGTGTTTAGGAAACAACAGAGAATCCAGTGTGGGCAGGATATCAGGTCTTTGGTTGGGAGTACTAAGAACTAAGGCAGGTAAGTTGAATTGGACCAGATTGGTGTATGTTTTGTAGGACAGAATAAGAAGTTTGAATTTTATCTTGTAAGCAAGAAGGATTCATCAAAGAGTTTTAAAGCAAGAGAGTTAAATACTTGGATTTGTGTTTTAGAATAATCCCTCCAGCGCCAGAGTGGGTAGGACTGGAAGCAGGGTGAGGGTCAAAGGTCCACATCAGAGGCAGGGGTCCAAGTTAGAAGAATTCTGCAAATGCCCACATGAGAGAGAGGGGCCAGGATTAAAACCAGGGGCACAACGAGGCTATAAGGGAATGACAAAGGCTAGATTAGTAGCACAGTGAATGCAAGAGAATTTCAGGAACTTGAGAGGACACAAAAGCTTAGTGTGATCAGGGAAGCCTTCATGAAAAATGTGAAACCAAGTTGAAGTTTTGAAGGGTTGAGTGACTGGTCCCCTCTAAGTCACAAAGATGGCTAGGAGTGAGATGGGGTCAGAACTCAAGATAGGTCCTTAATCCTATCTACTTTCAATTTAAGCTCATTCTTCTGTCTGTTGTAGTATCAGATAGAGCAGTATTCCCCACATTATGCACCACAGAACACTAGATCTACCAGATACTAGCATGTTTAAGAGAATAAAGTTCTTCATAAGCAGATAAGTTTAAGAACATTTAAAAAATATTAAGTACAGTTCACTTCTAGAGAACTTTCCTCTAACATGCTAATGTACATGTGACTCTCTAAAAGGGGAATACAAATATGGAATGTCTCCCAAATTCAACCACAGGATGGCTGTTGTCATGGGGTGAGTGTTGCACAAAACAATTTGGTAGCATAGTACCAATGTCTGGAAACACTTATGGAAATTTTTAAAGAAGATCTTCCATTTGAGGGAATACAAATTTATTCTTATCATCAATTTTCTTCAGAGTCTTAAAAGTAAATAGATCAGATTTCATAGGGTAAGAAACCACGTGCAGAGAGGAAATTCAAGTAGAACAGCCCACAGAAATCAGTGAACATAAGGAATGAGTTGCTAGGGAGGTGACTGAGACAAAGCACACAACCAATGTGGTTGACAACACCTACAGAATTGCTATTTCTAGAGAGGTAGAGGGGCTGGAGGAAAGTGGTAAGAGGAACAGGAAGCCAAGTGTGGGATGAACCAAAAACACTAAGGAGGACTTTTCCTTTTCCTGAAATTCCTTTACAGGCTTTCAAACTTGGATTTGCCTCTTCTTATCGGTTATTTCTCAGTACCTACAATAGTTTTCATCTACAGTTTTCCAAAGGCAAACATCTCAGGCTGTCCATCAGAATGGCCACTTTAGGAGAAGAGCTTGGAACAGTTGCCTTCGTGTTCAGCTTCTTAGCAGTATTGAGAGCTGTGTGTCCAAGACCAAAGCCAGTTCACAAAGAGCTTTGAGAGGATTAGAAATAAGCATCCTCTCAGGCAGCTTGCTAAGGAACAGTGCCTTTGCAGAAATTGGTTAAAGGGAGTCCTTTGTCCAAGTAATCAAACCTGTGCATGAGCACGTGGCTTGTGGGCAGAGCACAGATTGAGTTTCAGTTCCCGATCCTCTGCATGGCCTGTCACTCTTGTGCAGGGCACCACCTGAATAATCATATAGAGGAGCCTGTCCGTCTCACTTCCATGTGCTTTCCATGGCAAATCCTTTGAAAAGGGTAGTCTTCCTCTTTCTTCTAGTTCCAGAGTCCCTAATCAGAATAGTGTCACCTGGAGATTGCAAAGCTATGACCAGCAAAATGCACTGAACCAAGGCACATACTATCTCTTTCAGTTCCAACTTTGCCATGAACTGAGTGAACTGAATTTAGGAAAATTATTTCACCTCATGGGAATTTGTGGATTTTGTAGATGGCAAAAATGACCATAATTCCTTGCAGTGCCTTCCATCAAGCCATGAAGTCTATTTCTCCACCTCTTAAATATGAGCCAGCCTTGTGACTTGTTTTGGTCAATAGAATGTATTAGAAGCAATGTGATGCCAGTTCTGAATCTAGGGCTCAAGAGGACTTGCACACTTCCACTTAATCTCTTAGAACTCTGCACAGCCATCATGTGAACAAGCCTAAGCTAGCCTGTTGGGGGATGAGAGACCATGTGGAGCAGAGGTAAGCTATCTCAGCTGAGGCCCTCCTAAACCAGCCAGTCTCCAGCTGACCACAGACCCACTTGTAAGCCCAGCCCAGTCTAACAGAGCTAAAAAACTTAGAGCTGGTCTACAGTGGCAAACAGCAGAATCTTGAGCTAAATAAATGACTGCTGTTTTATGCTAGTAAGTTTTGAGTGGTTTGTTACATGGCAATAGAAAATTGAAGCATGGGACCATAGCTTCCTTATTTACAAATTGAGGGTTAATCCCTAAGATCCATCCTACTTAGAAGATTCTATAACAATAGGTTGTCCAACCCAGTTATCACTGTGCTATCTTCCTCTCTTTTTTGGTTGGCATTTCCAGGAAGGAGGGGAAGAAGGTTGGCAGTAGCCCCTTCCACGTTCCTCTCAAGAATCTCCTTCTCCATATCCTACTTGTAAAATAAAAAATAAGTCTGGACTTAGGTACTTATTTGAAAGGATTATTGCAAGAGGGAGAGAAAGGACTATTACCATGGGGAGACTATCGTAGAGGATGATTGCAATAGGCAGAATGCTCTGACCATGAGATCTGCAACTGTCTCAAAAGCCAGGCAGAAAAGGCCTTTTATTTTATAAAGAGGAGCAAATAAGGCTAGAAAGAACCAGATGTGAGTGAGTGGAATGAAGGGGTGGACTAATGGGACAGTTGATTGGGGAATGTTTCTCCCGTAGTCAGTCAATGCTCAGGCCATGAAGGAGGAGCTTCTAGCTGGCTCAGGCTGATGGTGGGTCAAAGTTTAAAGACCTGGGGGAAGGAGAGAAGCTTAACTAAAGTTTGGTCAAGTGAAGGTGGCAGATATTTTGTCCAGGTTGGTCAGTAGGTACAAAGAGCTCAGCTAATCATTCATGAGGCAAAGAAGGAATTTGGAGCATCTGTGTCTGACCTTGTCACAGGTAAACAAGAGGGGCATCCCTGAGTCTTATCTAAGTCATATGAGGAAGAGAAATTCTTTACAAAGAACCATTTCCCTAGGCACAAAAGGCTGGGGGAATCTCTTAACCATCACAGTTTCCTAGGAGGACAGGGCTCAAGTAAAAGGCACCATTGTCATATTTGACTCACTCAGGCCTGTTTGTTCAGCCTATTCCTGTATCTATAGATAATCTGACAAACTTGAGAAAAAAAGAACCTCCCCCTCAAAAGTTTGGAGGCCCTTTTCTTCACTTGCTCACATGTCAGTAAATATTAATTCTTTGGGGCTTCCTCCCTTGTGAATTCTCCCTTCTGTAAATCTTTGGTTATGTGAAGCCCTAGATATTAAATGCATATTTAAGCCCTGTGGAGGTGGAGGTAGAGATAGAAATAGTCATGCAAGATGTATACCACAGAAGCCTAACCAGTGTTCAGTATAATCCCCTGTAATGTTCTCTGGCTTACCAGCAACTTAGTCTCAATCCATCAACTTTACCTGATTTTCCACGAGTAAATGGAAACTGCGAACACAGTTTTTTGTTTCAGTTTGCAGGCAACTATGTAATATTTCTCAGTCCTAGAATAATAACAAGGACCCTTAGCTGGAAAGGCCTGCAACAAAATGACTGTCGGTCCTGTTTGCTCAGCTCAGCAATGTGGAACAGTGTCAACAGCAACGTCAAGGCCTCATCACCTCTCATCTCCACACTTAGTCCTTCTCCAGTCCAGCCTGTATGTGGATTCATGATTTGTCTTCTAAAAGCACAACTCTAATTTGTTACTCCTTTCTTCAAAGGTGTTGTACATTTTCCCTATGCCTACACAATGAGGTCTAAACTCTTATTTAAGGATAAAGACATCTCTTAATTGGTCCCAATCCTACTTTTCAACCTTACCTCTCATTACCCTCTTATACTTATATCTCATGGTCTCAAATCATCCTTTATAACTTCCATCCATTTTTATACAGTATTAAGAAAATGAAATAGAACCACACTCATATAAATATGTATGGTGTAATGATGTCTTATTCTTGCCTTCTCTATGGATTCATGTCAAAAGTATACAATTTAGAATATATAGATCATCCTCAATTAAGGTTGTCCAGGGAAGAGATCTATTCCAAGGCAAATAAAATGAATACAGTATCTATCCTCAATGACCTTTAAATCTACAACATAAAATATTAAACCAAATGAACACATCACAAATATTGAACTAGATCAACTCCTGACTAATCAGATGATGAGTCTTCAGTGTTGCATAGTATACAAGTGTAAGTTAAGGGTATTTTAGGAAAGAGTGGGAGGGAAGGTGATAAAGTTTCATAATCATTGTTCAACTTGGGAGTAGACTTGGGAGTCATTGATAGTTACTAGAGCCAGCATCCTTTCAAGGGCATTTAATACAATTCTTTGTAATAGCTGATCTTTGCTCAGACTGATGCAGAAAAGAAGACATCTGGGGTACTTGGTCTTTAGCCTGGACACAAGACATACGCTCTGAAACAACTGCTGAATGGCAGTCCATTGATCAGTGTGTGTAAGACAGATGGGAAACTCTCCAACATGAATACATATCTTGGATTAATTCTAAACCCTTGGAAAGTCAGATGGAAGTAGAGAATGTTGGAGTAGAGAAGAGTATACCTTCATTTGATTAATTTCTATAAGCTTTCCTCTAAGCTACTAACAAGACTATACTCTGGAATGGATGTTTATAATGGTAGAAACAATATTATAAGAAGATAGCATTACAGAACCCCAAATATGGATGGATGACTGCAGTTGAAAGAGCATGCCTGGAAGTGGTTGTCCCACCACCTAAAGAACATGACAGAGTACTTGACAGAAATTTGTATTCTGGCATTCTTTACCACCAGTGAAGCTTGATAGACTTATCCCAGCAACTTCAGAACATCCAGTCTATCTGTCCTTGGTCCACTTTCCTACTGGATCAAAACAGACTAAACAAAAGAAACATGGAAGCCTTGGCAATTGCCCCACTTACTTGGTCAAAACAGAGAATGTGGTTAATTCAGGCCTTATAATAGCTTTTATTCTTTTTAACTTAAACTATCTGATTTCACTCTCTGTGTTAATCAAGCTAATCAATTCACCAGACCCATCATAGGGCAAAAATGTCATGAAATATGTTTATAGTATAATCAATAAATTCTTTATGCCCCAGAGAGGTCTAGGCTGAAAGTATTTTAGAATAATTTGTAGATCCAACAAGATTTTGTAGAACTTTGCAGTTGACAGGTAATAAATGAAGAAAATGATTGTCTCACCTAGGAGTGCTGGGCTAGACTACTCACCTTTCACATTTGACAACATCGTGGAAAATCATGGATTCTCCACATGCCCTTTAGTGCCAGAGGTAGATGGGCCATGGAAAGGACTCCACCCAGAAGTAGTCTCATTCTTCTACTACTCTTACAGCACAAACTGAATTTTAATATGTGCATGGGTTGTACCACTCAGGCTGGGTAACTGAGAAATAAAAACTAACTCTAGATTATTTAAGCAGAAAGATTATTTAAGAAGAATTGGGGAGCTAATAGAATTGCCAAGAAGGCTGAAGCTTTAGGCCAGGAGATAACTAACTGAAATCATGCCCAAAATCAGGCTATTGAGCTATTCTGGGGAATACTTATATCACTGCTGCTGCTGCCAACCTCCAGGGATCACATCTTGACTCAGACACTGCCGGCACTGGCCCTGGATGTTGAGTTTTGCCAACTAAACAGCATAATGAGGAACTCAACATTATAAGAACAATGACCAGAGAGAATTTACCTCATCCCTGAAACTTCTGTGCAGACTGATGATACCTGATTAGCAGAGACTAGATGATATGGTCATGCTCTAGGTGCAAGGCTGGCTAGGAAAGTTAGTATCTGCAATATTTAGATTCTATAGTGGGAGATAGGCCCTGGCTCCCAGTGAGATTCATGAGGTTAAAAATTCCCTAAAGAGGAACTGAAGAAAGAATGCCAAAAAGAATGACAAATATTCATCGTATTTGTACTGTATTTTTTATCATCCCTACTAGATTGATTGTAAGACCCATGGAAGGAGGTCCCAAATCACATATCTTTGTATCATCAGTATTAACTGTCACAATCCTTAAACTTCTAAGGTACTTTGCTATAGTCTAAATGTTTGTGTTCCTCCAAAATTCATATGCTCAATGTGACAGTTTTATGATGTGAGGCCTTTGGGAGATAGTTAGGTCATGAAAGTGGAGCTCTCATGAATGGATTAGTGTTCTTATGAAAAAGACCCCACAGAGCTCCCTATTCCCTTCCAGCATGTGAGGACACAAAGAAAAGGCGCAGGTTGTGAATCTGGAAGAGGGCCTTCCCCAGAATGTGACCATGCTAATGTCTTGATCTTGGACTTCCCAGCCTCCAGAACCATAAGAAATAAATTTGTTGTTTCTAAGCCACCCTATCTGTGATATTTTGTTATAGCAGCCCAAATGGACTAAGACACTCAATAACTATTAATTGCATGAACAAGACTGTGGTATAAACCATTTTGTAGAAAGGAAAATTCAGTATGTGGTTAGCTTGACTAATGTCACCTCCACTCTATTGTGTACGCTTACAATACAGTTTACATCATACCTAAAAAATTACAGCATACAAAAATATTGGGGGCCTGAGACCATTAATTCTTTTTAATTTGGTAGTAGTTTCTAACTAGTTTCTCTTACCACCTTGAAACAGCTTAGCGAAAATGTTTTAAAAAACCAAGCACATGATAATATCTTTGTGCTTATGTCAGCATGTTGTAGTTGGCTTTTTTTAATGCTTAAAAGTTACTATGATTTTGGTAAGATTCAAATCATATTATATTTGCTAAAATTTGGACCTAATTTTTCAGAAATTGAACATTTCAACTAGGAAGTCTATACCACAAAGTTTTATCCTTCCACTGGGAATTTTCTTCAAGAAAAGAAAACATATCTTCAAAGCAATTTACAAATTTTGCCAGAGCTTAACATAAAGAAACTTTATTTTTTAAACTCTAGTATCTGATTAACTGATAAAATCTTTTGGTATAAATGAGGGATGGGTATCAGTTACAGCCACTCAGAGATGAATAATTTTTATTCCAAATGAAGAACTGTGCTGACTGATAAGAGTCTTACACATCCACGTGGGCATTCAAAGCAAAATGTATCTCTGGAACTCATCAAAAGAATCAGGCTTTCACAGAGCTTCTCCCTCGAGGACCACTTGTATCAATGCTGACTTTATGGGAATCTTAGAGATCCCTGAGTCCGGTATGGGTATCTCCTAGTAACCTCAATCTACTCAGTGGAAAAAATAGTCATAGCCTCGATCCTCCCTAGAGAATTATCCAAAATCCTTTAGTGGAAAAATCTGGTAATTGACTTATATCCTCATAAGTTCTGAACACCATTAGGACATAACCAGGGCTTCTCAAAGAGCCGTCTGACTAATGTATGCTCATTTACTCCCTGAAACTTCCCTGAGAAAAGGCAAGAGTCAAAGCAAATCAGTCACTCGGTTAGTATTAACTGCTGACTTTGTGCTCATCTCAATGTTAAACACTCTGAGAGGCAAAAAAAGGAGAAAGAGAATTAGAAAACAATATTCTCCACCCTCAGTGCACATACATTTTCTTCAGGAAGACAAAAGTAATACAGAGGGTACAAGTCAAACTGAATTAAATACTTAGTGGAATGACATTTGCCAAAGAATACAAGCAATGAGTACATAACTGCAGGACTAGAAGCACAGGGTATCTTCTTTCTTCCTGTTGAATGTCATACTTTAGGCTGGGTATGGGCGATATGGAAATGCTTGTTGCTGATTAAATAGATGGTATCACAGAACAAGTTTCCAGACTGTGATTTATGATTCCAAAATTGAACATTATTGGCAGGAAAAGGACATGTCCCATGGAAAACAAGAAGAAATGAGTTTCCATCATGATCCTGAAGACTTCAAACAAATGGCCAAGAGAGATAAAGATAAGTGCCTAGATTATACTACAGATGTGGATACAATGAGACCACAGAAAGAAAGATAGTGGAGGAGAGATCTCTTTCCAAAACAACAAAAAGAGAAATCAACAAGAAAAGACCTTAGGAAGGACACTCTAAGCAATTAGCTTCCTAGGGCTGCCATAACAAATTACCACAAACTGGGTAGATTTAAAATAATGAGAATGTATTCTCTCACATTTCTGGAGGCTGGAAGTCAAAACAAGGTGTTATAGGGAAGGAAGACATTTCCTCTACCCACTCTGGGTTCTTCTGGCCAGAGAATGAATTAAATTCACATGAGACAGAATAACAGGAGGAAATTAAACAAAGCATTATAACATGTATACACGGGAGAGGCTCAGGCAAACTGAGCAACTCGCCAAAATGGCTGAAGCCACCACCTTAAATATCATCTTCAGCTAAAGACGAAGGAGGATGTTAGGGGTGGGGGTAGTCAGTTACAAGAGGTTACCAGACAAGTACAGTAAACAAGAGTAAGATTATTGTGCAGATTTAAGTCCTTGCCTTCCACCTTAAGAGTTTCTAGGGATAAAGTCATCCCCTCTTCTTCTTGGTACAGAGAGGGAGATACTTTTACAGATGGAGATTTCCTTTACAATGTAAATGTCTCTTAACAAAGGGTAAGTAATTCTACTTTTCAGCGTTTCTTTCATGTCTGCAGTTTTTAAAAGTAAACAGCCCAAAATAATCCTCATGCAAAAGAGACATATCTTGGGGTGGCCAATTCCAGTCCCCCACAGTGTCATCATGGTTGGTTCCCACCAGAGACTCTGAAGGGGAATCTGCTTCCTACTTCTCTCCTAGCTTCTGGCAGTTGCTGACAATCTTTGATATTCCTTGGTTTGTAGACACACAACTCCAATTTCTGCCTCTAACTTCACATGGCCTTCTCCTCTGTCCATCTTCACTCAGCATTCTCCCTTGTATCTCTATGTGCGTCCAAATTTCTCTCTTTTTATAAAGACACCGTCATATTGGGGTTAGGGCACACCCTAATCTAGTATGACCTCATCTTACCTTTATTACATTTGCAAAGACCCTATTTCCAAACAAGGCCACACTCACAGGTTCCAGATAGACATGAATTTTAGGGGAGACACTATGCAACACAATAGAGTATGCTACTTGAGGATGAGGAGGCTAGATTGATCTTATTCACCATTACAACTCCAGCATCTAGCACTAGCACATGGTAGGGCACACACACACGCATACACACATGTACTAAACAAATGAATTATCCTAAAATCCCTGCATAGACTAATAGACTGCAAATATCAAATGTACTTGATATTTCAATATAACGCTAAAAACATTATAAGTATTCCCAAGATTGGACTGGATGGAACTCATGACTAGGAGTTCAGCAGGAAAGGGGATACAATACCTAAAAGAAACAGATTTTAAAGATGGGTTAAAAAAAGGTTTCTAAGTCAAGATGAGAAATTGTTTTAATGAAATCTAGGACCTGAATATGGAAGTACATGGTGGAGAGAAAACTTTGAGGACCAGGTAAATAACAGAAAAACAGAAGTAATATGTTTGTGGCAACATTTCACAAACCACTTGGACTGAAGAAAAACCTGAGTATTTTGCTCCAAAGACCACATTCTGTCTGCTCCACTGTTCTCCTCTGGACTTAACATCACAAGAAAAGATAAAAACACGATAATCTCTGGAAATGAGAAGTACTTTAGAAGCGTACAGCCAAGCCCTCTAAGGAGTTCACAATAAATGAGAAATAAAACACCAAGCATAGTCAGTCATGTATCCCCCACACATTAGAATGGCAAATTATTCAAAGTGCAGAGAAAATATGGCACATTCTTTTGGCTGTCTAGAGAAAGAAGAGAATCCAAGAGAGAAAAACAACGACAGCTCCCTTTAATTTAGTGCCTGCCATGCCCCTGGCACTTTACATGTTGTTCCATGTAATCCCTACTACAACTCTTTAGGTTAGAAAAGAGAATAGTCAGAAATACACTTCGGTCACTCACCATTGCAAACAATCATCAAATCCTTCCGGGCAAGAACAGCAAAGTCTCCCTGTGCTGGCAAGAAGACAGAAACACAGAGAAAAGGAGACCAAGAAAGACCACACAGAGGGAGAGAGACAGATAGAGGCAGAGAGACGGGTAGAGAGATGCAGAAACAGAGTGAAACAGACAAAGAGATAAGAGATAAAGAAGTGACAGAGAGACTCAGCAATAGACAGAGATGGAGAGATATAGCAGCACAGAGCAATAAAGACAGAGAAACAAAGATACATAGAGTGATAAGTTGCTAGAAAGAGAGAAAAGAACAGGACCTTACTTACTTTGTGTTGGGAAGGCCAATGCCACATGCAGGAATTTTTTTTTCCCGGGACTTGGGATTTTGTGAAGAGGTATTGTTAATATGAGTTCTAGAAAAAAAACTTCACACTGATCAGAATGGTCTGACTAAAATTAAGTGGTATTTAATAGGCATATAACTCCCAGGATAATCATACTGCATTACACTCATGTTTCCAAATCTATAAAAACTGTAAAGGTACAGGACTTAAAAACTTTTCATATAAAGATGATCTAACTATTTTGATCATTAAATCAATATTAACATATCAATTAGAATGGTTTGACTATAACAGAAACCCAAGCTATATAGGCTTTAGGAAATATGAAATTTTATTTGTTAGTATAACCAGAAGTTGAGAAGTGGAGGGAGTGCTTCACGTGTGTTATGAGTAGGATTTAAGCTTTGTTTCCCTACAATTCCCTTAGGAATGCCCTCTGCTGTGGGTCACCTGCATTGTCAAGCTGGATTTCTTATGGTTATAAGAAAGGAGTTGCCTAGGAAAGTTTAGCCTTGGTTCTTGAACTGGTCACTGGCGAGGAGTTTGGGATTGCCATGAATAGCTTAGATCAATCAGAATCTAACCCTGGAACTAGCACATATCTCTAAAGCCACATCATTGCCACTTGGCAAGGAGGGAGTGTACTGAAGGTTGGACTATCAATCCCAATGCCCAGTGTGATAAGCTAACAATGCAACAAGATTGTGAAAGCGGTGTGGTGACAAAGAAACGATTATTACTGAGTATCTATGATGTGCAGACACTTTATGTACCTTATTTTCTTTATTCTTTACAATAACAGCATGAGATGGGTCTTCTTAAAAATTAGCAACAAGGATGAAAAATTCAGAGGCTAAATAACTTATCCACAGAAACAAAGTGATAGAACCAGTCCTCTTTCCACTACTATATAACCTGAGATGCTGAAACCTGTATAATTGAATGATGTGACATGACCTTGATGTAACTCTGGAAAATAAAGGTCTTGCCTTAATATCGTCATCACATGCTCTTAGCTGTTCTTCCTCTCCAATACTGACAACCTTATGGACATTCTGCCTGTGTCCCCATAGTCCTCATTATTTCTAATTCACTCTTGCTTTGGTGGGAAGGGAAATTTCTCACAACTCCATGACTAAAATCTCATTAGAGTTCTCTTTTTAGGTTTCACAACCAATTCTTTTTACCATTTTTTTCTTGTGAAATTTAACAAACATTCAGCAAAGTGCAGAAAACGTAAATGTACACTTTAGTGAATTACCGCATACGACATTGTCAGCACCCCAATTTCCCCCTTGTGCCTCTTTCCTATACATCATACCTCAAAAAGAACCATTTTCTTGACTTCTGAACAAATGCACACATTTCTTCTGAGTGTAGATCTAGGAGTGGAATTGCTGATCATAGTATATACATATACCTTAGTAGATAATCCCAATCTGTTGTTTCAGTTTCCAAAGTGGTTATACTCACTTTAGCAATAGCAGTGTATGAGTCCCTGTTGTTCCATATCCTCACCAATATTTCCTATTGACAGTCTTTTAAATTTAAAAAGACTGGTTTTGGTGGCTGTGCAGTGGTATCTCATTGTGTTTTTTTAATTTATATTTCTCTGATTATTAATAAAACTGAATACCTTTTCTCAGATTTATTGGTCTTTTTGGATATCTCGTTTTGTGAATTGACTGTTCAAATCTTTTGCTCATTTTTATACTGAGTTCTTTACCATTCCTAACGACTTATAGCAGTTCTTTATAAATTTTGCTTATGATCTCTTTTCAATTATATGAATTGCAAATATTTTCTCTGACCCTGTGGCTTTTCTTTTTTATTCTCTGTCACAGGTTGGGTAACTCAGGAGGCAGCCTCAGGCAGTTTAGCATGCAGAATATTTATTAAGGAGTCTCTTATGGCTCAATAACTATGGAAAGGAAAAGCCAGAAACAGGATTGAGCAGAGAAGTCAATATGTGATGCAGGACCAACGACAGCCTCAACTGAGCCTACAGGGAGTTTTGGAGTGAGAATGGCCTCTTAGAGTTGTCCCAAGGTGCATGGAGATAGCCAGACCATTATATTCCTGCATCAATCATTCACTGGCCAGGAGACATCCTAGGAAGAGGCATGGTCTTGGGCAAGGCAAATCTCTCTAACTAAGACAATTCCTGAAGTAGCTGGCAGCTGCTGACCGATTGCCAACAACAATCCCAGCAGGTGAAGCAACAAGTTCTTCACTGAAAAGAAATCTGAGAGACACATTAGTGTCCACCATATTCTGTTAATGGTGCTTTCTTGAGAAAGAGAAGTTCTTAATACTTCTGTGGTCCAATTTAATAATCATTTCCTTTATCCTTAGTGCATTTGGTTTCCTCTTTAAAAATCTTTCCATACCCAAATCCATGAAGATGTTCTCCCATGTTTTCTTCACATTCAGATATATAAGCTACTTGGAAACTGACTTTTTGTGTATAGTGTGTCAGGTTGCATTTTTTCCGCAGTGATTTCCAGTTCTTCTCAGCATCAATACATCAGATAAATAGAACTGAATTGGTCACACAATCAACCAGGAGAAATACAGGTGACTCTTATGAGTGCCTGAGGAAATACAGGAGAACAATGGGGAAGAAATATTAACTACAGCAGGTTCTTCCTGAGGCCCCTGCTCATGTTTAAGTCAGAAGCACAATAGTTTCTTTCAACCTATTGGAGACCTTTACCTGTAAGGATTAAATTGAATAATATAAATGTAAAATGATAGGCATGTCTTAGGAGCTCAATAAATAGTAGCTATCCATGTTATTCTGGGGCTAGGGTCACCTTCAACACATAGCTGTTCAGAATGTTGTAGGCCATCACATTCTCATCTCAGTAAAACAGATTTCACTCTTTTATTTCTCTACAAAGAAAAAGCTCGTCATTTTTCTCCTCTATCTTACTTTCACCATGCCCTATAGAAACCGATAAGAATTGACCAGTAGCCAGAACAACATTCTCTACAGGATGTTACAACACCTGTTCAAAAGCAGATGAACTGTGTGCTACCATTTCCAGGAGCAGACAAATGGCAATTCACTGACTCCAGAGTGGAATGTGGCCAGCTTAATTTCTCCCATTACATTTACCAAGCTTCAAACACTTTGCAAAATAAATTCTAAGCAGGCCAGTAATGCAAATAATTCATGAAGAATCTACACTCCAAAAACGCATATACACATGAAGAAAGAGCAGCCTCAGTTCAATTGCATTTTCCTTCACTAGAGTAACATTTAATCAAGATATAATGTCTAAAGGGCAAAAAGCATGGATTATGACACCTCTCAGACCCTGAAGATTCAAACTGTTCCCCTACTTTCAATAACAAGAGTCTTTTCTTGAGCCTCACAACTGATGCTTTGTTCAGCACGCCTTTCTTCAAAAAAACTGTGCATTAGAGAGTATGTGTTCAATAGCAAGTAATGACAACAACAGCAAAAACTAACAATGGTTTGCACCATTTTGACATTTATTGTTTATTAACAAGAAACTGAGTTAGTTATCCAACTTCACAGCATCATCAAAGACCCAGGCTCCTTTTAACCTCTCACTCCATCATCCTCAGAGCATTTGACTTGCCTCCCGAGGCATGTAGCTTCATGGTTGCAAGTGGCTGCTAATCCTCCGGATTTTAAAAGTCAGCATTCAAAATGCTATTTGATTCTATTTTTAATCCAAGATAGAAATCTTTCTGCAGTCTCCCACCCAGTAGATGTCACCATGCATCTCTCTGTCCTGGGACACATGCTCACCCTTGGTTCAAGCATTGGTGAAATGGAACAGAATTGTCAAAATTGGCTTAGACCTATCATAATTATGATTCACTACCTAAGACCAGGCACATTGTCCTTCAGACAATTTGGGGTTCTAATAACAAGAAAGGAAGGCTAATAGCTATTGAGTGGGCTACCAGATTTGTCTGCCACAAACACCTGGTTATATAAAAAAAAAATTTAAGCCTAGAAGAAAAAAAATCCAAATTAAATTGTGATTGTCTTTGGATGACAAGATTTTGTGTGTGTGTGTAAGGAGCGGGGAGAGTAATTTTTCCTTTTCTTTCAAGTGTTATATTTATAAGTTTTCTATAGCAATCATGTATTTCTTTTATATTTAAAGAAAAGCATTTCCATTTCCTTGGGGTAGAAAAAGTATCCATAATTTCTGCAACCTACTAGAGAAAATGAAGGGCAAACATTGCAATCTCCTACCAGCTCAGAATTACCCTGAAACCCTTCAGGAGAGCACAAGGAAAGAATCCAAATGAGAGGAACTGCCTGTCCTCTGCAAGGTTCATCACTGTCATCAACACACACTTGGGAGGTAGAGTCAGAATGCTTCCAGGAACCCTTCACCGATATCCTTGGAGCCTGTGGATAACCTATAATCTTAAGTGTTTAGGCTTTGGCCATATGCTCAGCAGTAGTATCTTCAGAGAACAATTCTGACTGTAATTTTTAGTAAAAACAATCAATTGCCATCTGTCTGCACAGCAGAAACCCAGATGGGTTTATTACTGGAATGGCATCCTATGTGGATGGACAGTGACAAACTAGTCGGAACTGTTTTCTGGGAGTTCCAGCCCTGAAATCCTAAACTCAGCCTTAGGATGAGCTTGTGCTGTGTCAGTGCACCTGTGTTATGGGGATAAAAAATGGTAGAGAAAAGAAAAGAGAGCAAATGGCAACAGGACCATGGACTGGCTCTAATTTCAAAGACATCTCTAACTCCTGCTGTCACTGTGAGGGTGTTTCTGTGCCAAATGATATGGGCTCCTCTAAACAGAGAATAGCTGCATATCTGTTGCCTTAAAAAACTGACTCTGAAACTAAATATATCTCACAGACTGTAATGTGAAGGACAGAACCAAGACAAAGCAGAAATTATGACTAAAATGTTTGGAATTTAGCAATGCAACTTCACTACTGATATTAAGAATAGTAATTTCAATTTATTTGGTTTGTAGTAACATTCCTAACTTTGTGCTAAGAGCTTTACATAAATTATTTCATTTAACTCTCATAGCAGCTCTATAAAGAAGGAATTTTTACCCTGATGTTACCAATGAAGAAATGTCCCAGCAAGGATTTAAAAATTTCCCAAGTTCACAGAATTAGAATGTGACTGAACTAAGTTTTGAAATCTTCTCTAACTCCAGATTCCATGCACTTAGTTACAACTACTTTCTGCATCCACCACCTCCAAAAGCGATTAATCATTGAAAAAGGCAGAGTAATCTTTAAACACTGGGGTCAGAGGTAATATTGGAAATGTGATAAGATCTTTCTGGGTGCATTAGTGGCATAAAGGGAAAAAGACCTATGGGAATCCAATGCCAGGATTGCGCCATATAAACATCCTTTACTAGATGCAAATGATTTAAAAATATAGCAACCACATTTCTCATAAGACCAATGCCTACATCATCTCAGGGTTTTGTGACATCCTTAGTAATGATGAAAATGATGACACACACACTGGGAGTTTAAAGAACATTACATTACCTGAAGATAATGGTGATGGCAAACTCCAGAAGCACTCCAGCCTTTCCTATATTTTATACTTACAGTCCAGTTTCAGCAGGAAATAATTATGTCTCCTTCTCTGACATATTAGCTACAGCAGTAGAAGCCATAATTTTCCCAGACTTCCCCAAGGCAATTCAGGAGTAAATGCCTTAAAGGATAGCGAAGCAGAAAACAAATCACAATCCAGGAGCTACTGCAATGGAGTTGGAAATACAAGCAAACTGATTACCAAGCTGAGGTGGCTCGACATTTGGATCTGGGCTCAAAATATACTCCCCCTGGAATTATTTTCTGCACAAACATATCACCTGATTGCTTAAAGGATTTTTTGACAAACACATATTGAGTGTTGATTATATGTGAGTCTCTGTTGTGGGCATCGTGGACAAAGAAGATAGTCAAACTAGGCTCCACTGCTACCCCATACATGAAGGTCCCAATTTCAGAACTATAAATGTGAAAAAATGTACGTTTTAACTTACATTACTTTAATTATGAATGAATATGTGTTCAAAAGAGTAAAAGCCAACTGCAGACTTCTTCCACCTCTAATCATGACCAGGTGATGGTGCTGAATTTGTCTTCCTATTGAATGTAACTAGAAAACAGGAAATTATATGTGAAACACCTGTTTTCTGATATTGAACAATAGGCAAACAGTTAAGGAATGTAAATAATAAGAGAAAGAGAAAAAATCAAGATGAGCCCTAAATTCCTGATTGGAGATATTATCTGGGCCATGGTGTAGGGAAGGAGAGCCCATGGTGATCTCACTGAGTTGAGGAGATAAAGAGCTCAGGGAGGCTGAGATGGCTGGAATTTGCAGGATAGATTACTGGAGAAGATAAATTTATATAAAGAAATATCTCTAAAAATATGCATAGGATTTCTCTCAAATCCACTGTGGAATATTAAGATGAGAGTGTGTACAGTAAAACTCAAAATGTTGGGCAAAGATTTACCAGGAAATCATGAGGTGAGCAATTTCCACAAATCACACTGAGATGAGAGACAGTCTAATTCTAGTTCTATCCAGTCATAGGGGAGAAATTTTTTTTAACACATAGAGATACAATAAAGACCCTCAAAATGATGACACTTTGGAAGTAAGGTCAAACAACCTGTCAAAACAAAGCTTGAAAACAGTGTTCAAGGAAAATAGAATAGGTAAAATGTTGGACCAGGAAAGCTAAAGCCCTTATTTGCCCACAGAAACATTTAAGAAACTACTGGGAACAAGATAAAACACCTGTAAAACAAAGTTCTGTAGGAACTAAGGAAACATACAATCCAGAAAAAACTACTTTCAAACCAGGAGGAAATTTTGTGGCATTTTTACTCATCCTTGTCCCACCCACTCTGGCACAGTGGGGTCTTGGTCTGGGGGATGTGACATCCCAGTTCCCCATTCCCTCCCTCAAACCAGCGGGAGTAGAGTAGAACTAATCTGCAACATTCTAACCTATCTAGGGGCTGCTTCAGAACTGGTGTCTACCTCAACCTATTTGGATCTGATGCAGGAGAAGTAGTAGGCACTGGTCATGAAAAATGTAGGGGAACTACAGACCCACAGATGCCTAGGTCATGATATTATTGGTGGAGACATAAAATAGAGCATCTAAAATCCCAAGGAGAAGTTGGGGTAAGACTCCTTGGGAAATTAAGATGTTCAAAAGGAGCCATGTATATCAGGCGAGTGAAAAAGACATACATATGCAAAAGTAAGATACATGCTCAGAAAAGACCTGAAAAAATGTCAAGCTTTTACCTTGGGCTGATCTCTAGGTCCAGAGCATGTCCAGCTAATTAGTGAATGACAGCTCAGTACAGAGTCTCCAAAGACTGGCATTGGTGGCCATTCTGTGCACTTAAAAAAAAAAATCACACGGCATACAAAGAAAGAGGAAAACATTGTCGATTCAAATGAAGAAAATAAATTGGCAGAAATAGTACCTAAAGAAGCACAACCATAGGACTTACAGGAAAAAAAATTTTAAAACTATCTTAAATGTGTTCAAAGAGCTAAAGGAAAAAATGGACAAAGAACTAAAGAAAATCAGGAAAATGATATATGAACAAAATGAGAATATCAACAAAGGGGAAGAAAGTATAAAAAGGAATCAAAAGGAAAATCTGGAGCTGAAAACCACAAAAACCGAATTGAAAATTCAACTAGAAAGATTCAACAGCAGATTTGAGCAGATAGAGGAAAGAACTAATGAGCTTAAAATAGGACATTTGAAATTATTGATTCTGAGGAACAAAAAGAAAAAAGAATTAAGAAAAGTGAACAGAGCTTAAGGGACTTGTGGGATACAATCAAGTGGACCAACATATACATTATGGAAGTCCCAGAAGGAAAAGAGAGAGAAAGAGGCAGAGAGATTATTTGAAGAAATAATTACCAAAAAATTCCCAAGTTTGATGAAACATTTGAATCTACAAATATAGCAAGCACAATGAAGTCCAAATAGGATAAACCCAAAGAGATTCACACTGAAACACATATCAAACTGTTGATAGACGAAAACATAAAGAAAATCTTAAACGCAGCAAGATAAAAGCAACTTGTCATATATAAGTGACCCGTGATAGATTAACAGCAGATTTCTCAGCAGTAAATTTAGAGGCCAGAAGGCAGTAGAGTGAAATATTTAAAGGGTCAGAGGGAAAAAAGTGTCAACAAAGAATTCCATATGTAGCAAAATTGTGCTTCAAAATTGAAGGAAAAATTAAGACAGTCTCAGATTTAAAAAAAAAAAAAAAAAGCTGACGGAGTTCATTACCACTAGACCTGTCATACAAAAAATGCTAAAGGGAGTCCTTCAGGCTGAAATGAAAGGACACTAGATGTGGATGTTAACTTGAAGACATATGAAGATACAAAGATCTCTGGCAAAGGTAAATACAAGGGCAAATATAAAAACCAATATTATAGTAATTTGGTTTGTAATTCTACTCTTTATTTTCTAGAGGATTGAAAAGACAAACGCATAAAAAATAATTATAAACTTATGTTACTGGGTACACAGTGTAAAAAGATGTGATTTGTGACATCAATAACAAGGTGGGAAGAGGGAGCTACGTAGTAGATTTTGTGTTTGATAGAAGTTAACTTTGTTTGAATTCAAAATAAATTGTTATTACCTTAGGATGTTATACATAGTCCTCACGGCAACTACAAAGAAAATATCAATAGAATGACCACAAAAGGAAATAAGAAGGGAATCAAAACCTGTCAATAAATAAATAAATATATAAGCAAACAAACATTAAAAAGGCAGTAATGGTGGAAATGAAAGGTAAAAAGCTATCAGACATACAAAAAACGAAAAACAAAATGGCAAAAGAAAGTCCTTCTCTATCAGTAATTATTTTAAGTGTACATGGATTAAACTCCATAATCAAAAGACAGATCAGAAGAATAGATTAAGAAAAAAGCATGATCCAGCTATATGTAGTGTATAAGAGACTCTAAGGACAATAGTTAATTGAAAGTAAAAGGATCAAAAAAAATATTCCATGCAAATAGTAAGCAAAAGAAATCTGACGTAGGTGCAGTAATATCAGACTTTAATTCAAAATCTCTTACAAGAGAAAAAGAAGGACATTTATATAATGAAAAAAATGATAAATTCACCAAGACAATGTGTCAACTACAAACATATAAGCACCAAACATCAAAGCTCCTAAATATGTGAAGCAAATATTGACAGAAGTGAAAGTAGAAATAGACAGCTCTACAATAATAGTTGGAGACTTTAATAACCCACTTTCAATATTGGATAGAACAACCAGAAAGAAAATCAATAAGAAAATAGAGGACTTGAACAACGCTATAAACACAGACATGTACACAACGCTCCATCCAACAACAGATTATACATTTTGCTCAAGTGCCCATGGAACTTTCTCCAGGATAGATCATATGCTAGGTTGCAAAACAAGTCTTAATCAGCTTTGAAAGACTGAAATCATACAAAATATCTTTTCCAGTTACAATGGAATGAAACTAGAAATCAATAGCAGAAGGAAAATGGGAAAATCCACAAATACATGGGTATTAAGCAACACACACTTAAACACCAATGAGTCTAAGAAGAAGTCACAGGGAAATTGGAAAATATTTTTACACAAATAAAAATTCAAACACAAGATACAAAAATGTATGGGATGCAGCAAAAGTAGTGTTCAAAGAGAAATTTATAGCTGTCAATGCTTACACTAGAAAAGAAGACAGATGTCAAATAAACAATCTAATTTTACACCTTAAGGAACTAGAAAAAGAACAAACTAAACCCAAGCCTAGCAGAAGAAAAGAAAGAGTAAATACTGGAGAAAAGATAAATAAAATATAGAATAGAAAAACAATAGACAAAATCAACAGAACCAAGTTTCTTTTTGAAAAGATCAATAAAATTGGCAAACTTTTAGCTAGATTGACTAAGAAAAAAGAGAGAAGACTCAAATTACTAAAATTGGAAAGGAAAATGGGGACATTACTACTGATCTTACAGAAATAAAAGGATTATAAGAGATTACTATGAGCAATTGTACACCAACAAATTCTATATCCAGTGAAAACTATACTTCAAAAATGAAGAGAGGGGCCACCAAGATCTAAATAGTCATCTGTAATAAAAATAATCAGCGCTCCTTTGAGAAGTGGTTGGTTCTACTTATGGGGCAGGGAAAACACATGTTATCCTCAACCATCCTGTGGTGTCAGTGCTAAAAAAGGATGGAAGCAAGAAAGGAAGGAAGTGAAAAATGAGAGGAGGGAAGAAGGGAAGAGGGGAGACAGGCAGGGAGGGAGAGAAGAAGGAAGGGAAGGAAGGAAAAGGATCAGGGCATTCTGAAAGGGCACAGAAGCCAATCTAAGAGAGCTCTCAGTGGCCAAAGCTAGAACAAAATAAATAACTATAGTATTAGATTATAACCCAAAGAATAAAATATCTATGAGTCCATACTAACGTAAATAAATGAATGAATAAATAAATAAGAAAGAGGAAAACAGCAATTCTTTCTTACAAAAGAAATTAAATTAATAATTTAGAAGAAATAGAAATATCACCATTAGAAAACCACAGTCATAATTGCTGCAGGGAAGACCCACAAATGCGTGCTAAAATTAGTGGGGAAAATTTAAAGTGAAACAGGATATTTCCATAGAGTCGAGGGTCTCCTCCAAGATACTCATTAATTAAAAAGGGAAAAATATTAACTTTACACTGGAGAAATCTGGCAGACATCATCCTAACTAAATGATAAAAGTTAACCTTTAAGACATATTAACATTATGCACTCCATGATATCATGCTCTCATAAGGCCATATCACCTCCATGATACTGTTGCCAAAAATGTACAACCACAATCCAATTATCAGAAAATATCAGATAAACCCAAGCTAAGGAATATTTTATAAAATACCCAGCCAGTAATGTTCAAAAGTGCCAAAGTCATGAAAGACAAGGAAAGACTAAAGAAAATGTGACAGTTTGGACAAGACTATGAAGACATCATAGCCCAAAGCAATGTCAGATATTAGATTGGATCTTGGAACAGAAAAATGCCATTAGTGAAAAAAATGAGGAAATTCTAATAGTCTTTAGTTCAGTTAATAGTATTATATCAAATTAATTTCTTAGTTTTGCTAATTCTACTATGGTTGTGTAAAACGTCAATATTAAAGAAAGCTGGGTGAAGGATATATAGGAATTCACTGTACAATTTCTGCAACTTTCTGTAAGTCTAAAACTTTTTCAAAACAAAAAGTTAAAAATAAAGCACAGGCTCCGGAAGCATACCACTCGGGCTGAATTCTCACTCTTCTCCTTACTATTTTGTACTGTTACAAAATTCGCATAATCTTTCTGAGTCTCTGTTGTCTTAACCTAGAATGAGGATAACAATAATATTTACCTCAAATATTTGTTTAGAAGAATAAATGAGATAGTATTTGTAAAGCACACATACAGTATTCAAACCTTAGCTATTATTAAATACTATAATTTTTGTCCTGCAGAAATTTTAAATTTTAATGTAGTGTTTTCATCTGCAGTTTCTAAGTTTTGTTTTACTTAGACACTCCCCACGCCAAAACTATAAAAAGTTCGCCTATTTTTTAGCTTGCCTGAGACTTTTTTTTTTTTTTTTAAAGATTTTATTTTTTTCCTTTTTCTCCCCAAAGCCCCCCGGTACATAGTTGTATATTCTTTGTTGTGGGTCCTTCTAGTTGTGGCATGTGGGACGCTGCCTCAGCGTGGTTTGATGAGCAGTGCCATGTCCGCACCCAGGATTCGAACCAACGAAACCCTGGGCCGCCTGCAGCGGAGCGCGCGAACTTAACCACTCGGCCACGGGGCCAGCCCCTTGCCTGAGACTTTTATAGTTTAGTTTTTGTGTTTAAATCTCTGGTCCATGTGGAATTTATTTAAATGTAAGAAGTGATTTTAAAGACGACTTTTTTTTTTGTTTTACAGATGGCCAGCCATTTGTTGCAGCATCACTTACGAAGTAATCCATTGTTTTTTGAGGGACCAGTCTTCAAGCCCAGCAGCACAGTAGGACACAGAAATCTTTCAGATATTTCTGCTTGGCCCCTACACGTGAGTTTAGCAAAAAATGGCATACACGGAACAGAGTTGGAAAGCAGGCATAAGCAGAGCATAGAATCCTGTAAGTGGTATCATAAATATCACCAGATCCATAAATACACAGAGTTTCTATAGTGTATATGAAACTGTTCCTTCTGAGGATACCAGTGAATTTCCAGTCAACACATCTGACAGCCTCTGCTCATCCCTCACCATGACAACTGCCAATCTTTTTGTTAAACTCTCTTCTTTGGCTTCCACATCCAAGACAGGAGTTGGGCTATTGCTGCTGTAATGCAGAAGGGCTGATGAGACCCGAAATACACTCTCACCCTTTTCTACTATATTCTCACTGCTCCCTTCTCTCTCTCTTTTATTATCTTCTGCTCTAAATTCCTTTTCTGAACTCCCATCCAAGCCTAGCCTCTTCAAAGTTTGTCTTTATTCCTCTTCTCATTTTACCTGCTCTCTCTGAGCATTCTCGTCCATTCCCATCATCAACTATTACATACGGGCTTCTCATTCCATATATATCCCTACAAGCTAGATCTCCTGACTCAAGTCAGGTTCCTAAGAGGCAGAACCTGAGATGAGGATTCTTGTTGAAGTGATTTATCAGTAGCCTGCTCTCATGAGAAAAGAAGTGAGGAAAGGAGGGTAAGAGAAATTGTTAAACAAGGATATGTATTCTGTTGCAGACGAGTGGTTGCCCTTGACTCAAAGTGGCCACCATTTGGTACCACCATATGAGTCAGTTATTGACTGCTGACTCCTCATGGAGAGGGGTTGGAGAAGGGGCAGTAATGAGTCTTTAGCAGCCAGAATTTACAGCAACTTTGGGGCTGGTGCACTGGTGAAGGGGATCTGGACAGGACGAGGTAAGTAATCCGACATTTCTACTGCTTAGATCCACTTACTTCTCATATTGGTTCACACTAATCAGGCACAGCTTCTCCAGGACTCTAGTTGGTCACAATTTCTAGAAAACTTCTAAGAGAAGAGTTAGTGGCAGGAATTACTGCTCCCACTGCTGTACACATCCTGAGACAACAACTGATACTCATCATCTCCCTCCTCTACTACCCATATTAAATTCCTCTCCACCTTGGCTAGTCTTCTGCTGGTCTAGGGGACTTGCCTGGTGGTATAACCCAGATCATCTTTCCTAAAGGTTCTGAGCCCTAGAGACCTGGTCCTTATCAGACCATTGTTGCTGTACTAGCCCACTAACAGTTAAAGGATACCCTGCAGAACACTTAAGTCCTAACCATATTCTTCTATGCCCCCATTATGTAGCAGGAGTCCCACCTCCTCATGATAATTAGGTTCAACTACCCTTGTTTAGTGGTCTTCTAACACAAGGATCACAAGCGGTAGCTGTGGCTTTAGTTTTGGAGACTCTCACTGTGCTGTGTGCCCTGGGAGATGTGTACCCCTTCAGGAACCTAGGACCTATAGGCACACAAACTTAAAGTCAAAGGTATGAGAAACACAAAATTTTTCAAATGGGTCACTGGGAATGATGGCAAGTGGAACCACTCCTATTTCCATTCCTTGAATCTTGGATCCATTGGGGACACATTACCATACAATGATCTAAGATTTAAGGTGTATATCACATCCTGGAAGATAACATCCCTTCCTCCCAGAGTGTCACCCTGGGCCCTTAAAAAGCACTTCTAGATAGTGTGCTAAATGGAAGGACCAGTAGATTCCCTGGTCACTCGCCCACTGACATAACTTATTTGCTGTGAAAAGGTCCCCTGATCTGAAGTAATGTTATGTGGCATCCCATATCAGTAAATCAGACATTTTGTGAGGCTTCAGATAGTGATTTTGGGCTGAGGTCCTGCAGGCAGGATGGCAAACTCATACCCAGGATGTGTGTCAGTCCAAATCAGGATAAAATATCTTCCTTTCTAACGTAGATGGGTTAGATTAATCAAAGTTGCCTCCAGGTAGCTAGATGGTCTCCTCAAGGTATGGTACTGGATCAAGGGGTTCAGCATTGGTCTCTATTACTAGAAGGTCAGATACTCAAAAGCAGCAGAAGTTATATCAGGCTTAGTAAGAGGAGGCCCATGCAGGGCCTCTTTCTCTACAACTTCATCTGCTTCGTTCATGGGCCTATCATGCAAACACAAGGAAAGTCAAAGACAGAGGATGGCTGATATCTATTGTCTATATCATCCTGTTCATTTGGTTGTTTGGTGGTCTTCTGTAGGAGATGCTTTCTGGTGGACATTACATACAATGCAAATATCCTCGTATTTTGTCCCCACTCCCATTGGTCACTCCACGTTTTTCTTCCCCAGACCTTCTTGTCTCCAATTTTCCTATCTTGCCCCTTCCAGGACCCTCATCAACCAACCAAGTTATTCACCACCGCCAATGAGTTTATGCATATCTTTATCCTTCGCCACTTCTCTCTCCACACAAAGTGGATGATCAAGTACATTGCCCAAAGTTCCATCCACTGGGAGAATGTTTCTCTGACCCCTGTCTCTTATGGTCCCCCCTGAGTCAGACCACAGTGCAGCAGCAGTCCATTTTCAGCCTGGATCATTTTACCTAGGCCTTCTCCTCTATTCTTTATGCAGTCTTGTCCATTCCACCTCTTATCCATTGCCATTTTCTTAGCTTAAGCCTTCATATTTTTCATCTGGGCTGTTGAATAAACTCCTAACATGATCTCTGTCTTGATTGTCTTTCCTTTCTAATTTTAACTCTGAAAAGTGTCTCCCAAAAACACACATCTGATCATACTACCTCATCAAATCTAATCATACTACCTCATCAATTTAATAATTCTCCATTACCTATAGAATTAAATCTAAACTTGTACAATATGCAAGATCCTTTGCAATCTGTGTTACATTCCCCTTTCTTATTTCAACTTTTACCATTATTCCCAAGCACGTGATGTCACAATCACAACCAGACTGCTTGCTCTTACTCCATTAGGCCATGTACTCTAATACATTTATGCTTTCTCATTGTCAAAAATGGCATTTGTTGGCTCCTTATTTGGCAAACTTCTGCTGTAATTTCAAGACACAATTCAGAAGTTATATGCTCTGTTGAAGCCTTCACTCTTTACATATGCCTACATTTAGTGCAGTCTCTATCTGTGCCTACCTCTTGGGTTGTATGGTAAAGAATTTTATATATCTATTCCACTCACTAGTCTGTGAGCTCCTGGAGGCTAAGAATTATGTCTTAAATATAACTCTATACCCTGCACTTAGCAGAGTCTATCCTATAATGAAATCAATCAGTTATTTGATTATACCATCTTCTAGGGATGTGAAGCCTGAAATTCTCAGGCAATGAAACCTCTAGATTCCAAAGTGAAATTACAGTGGATTCTGAGGCCTTTAATCAGGAATTCAAACTCCAATGTCTTCAGGGGTCAGGCAGGTCACAGAATGGCATGAATTTGCTGTAAGGAATGATCAGGGAATGATGAAGCCAGGGACAAATTTACAGGAATACCTACCCTGTCTAACAGTAATCTCAAAACTAACTAAAACAAACAGCAATACAACATACTGATCAATTAAAGCACAAATGCAGCCCCTACATGTCGTGAGGCCCTCAAATGTGAGAGCCCCTGTCTACAAACTGCTAGGACTACTTTATCCTGTGAAGTTATGTGCAAGTATGTGAATTCACATACTCTGGAAAAATTCCAATCAAACCCCAGTTTGTGTGACTTGAAATCACATAGCTTACACCCTATTTAGTTCACATATGAGAAACAGAAACCGTAGAATAACATACTCACTTTATCTCAAATGGTTGTTAGTTTTAAGCTGGAAGAGAACTGGAGTTTCATGAGATTTGGCACATTTATAAGACTTTGTCCAGGGCAGCGTGAGAGAAATATGAGACCTGAAGTTTAACATGCGTTTTCATCCAGGAACCTGATTCTAACAAGATGTCTTTGACAAACTGCACAACTTTTCTGAACCTCAATTCTCTTACCTGTAAAATGGGAATGTTAACATCTATTTCACAGTGTTGCTGAGAAAACAACATGAAAGTTGCAATTGTAAAAACAGCACAGTGTGTGGCACATGGCAGGTGCTAGATCAATTTTATGTAAGTCTGAACACGAAGCTTGTTAATTACCTCCAAAATCTGGAAAAGAGCCCACCACACATGTTTCTTCTGCCAAAGAGACACAATAAATGGGATGGTGTTTGCAAAATTCTTTGAGGTCTTTAGAGAATGTTTGAGAGTGAATACTAAGCATGATCCCAGAGAAAGTATTGCAGAATCCATCTCTAGGGGAGAGTATTGAAATCCAAAGCCTATTCTGTTCCTGGACATTCTCCAGGATATCTTCACTTCCCCGGCCATCATCAGAGGAATCAGGACATTCAATCTCATTTCTGACATCCCACTGTTGATTGATGGGCTTGGATGGATAACTGACATCTCACTGGCAGAAACTGCAGTTTCCCCTGAGCCTTCTCCTCCGAGAGCCAGCACAATCCTTCCTGAATCCAACACTGAATCACTTCCAAACTAATTTGCTTTAGCAAAAGTGGGCTGTTTCCATACACTGCGCTCAGCTTGCATTCACCTTTCTAACCTTCAAATATTAAAACTCACCTCCACAGAAAATGATTCTGGGAGCTTAATCAGAATGCCTGCTCTCTGTTCTGAGATAGTCTCATTCTCCTGATCATGCATGTTTGCTTGGGGGTTTTTTTGCAGTAGACATTGATCCCAAGAGTAATTGGCTTCCAATGATATTTTCATTTCTTATTCCTCTTTTAAAAAGAAAAAAATAAAGGGGATTCCAAAAGTGATTTCAAAAGAAGAGTCCTAACATTTGCAACTAGAGAGTAGATTCTTTTAACAAAGGCATTTAAATATTTACTGCAATGGTATATTTTTAAAACATAACTACAACAAGGTAAAAGAAGGACATAGGTATTTATGTTCATAAAAAAGTTAATTTTTACCCTTGTTTCTATAAGTTCAAAACAAGATAATGAAATTTAAGCTGTAAAAGAAGGGAGTCTGTAAGGGTATGAAGTAGAACTTTCTGGGGGAAAAAAATGAGTGAAGGAGGACGTCTGACATCCATAGAAGGTTTTTAAAACCTAGCAACATTTACTCAAACATTCATTAAAGATAGACTATGTGCTGGTCATTCTAATCAATGAAATGGGGAATGCAGATGACATGTAAGCTGAAGACTTTGCTTTCAATAAATGTGCAATCAAATTGGGAGCAGAAAACCTAGTGTGCATGAAATTAAGAAGAAATTAAGTAATTAAGAACAAATTTGGTATTGACTAACAGTATAAATGGGAGATTAGTGAGGAGAGAACACTCTGTGGAGTAGATTAGCTGAGAGGAGATTTATTGAGCTCGCACTCAGAGATCAAGATTTCAGGGGTGGAAGAGAGGAGGTACAGCTGCAGATGGAGAGAACAATGTGTGCAAATATCCAGACAAGATACTGATGAAGAGATCGATATGTCAGTAGCAGAGGGCGTACTTAGGTTGGGGCCAGCCATAGTTCCCAATGTCAGACTAGGAATAGCTATAATAACCAGACTGAAGAATCCAAATAAAGAAAAATTCAGGGTCAATTTTTGGTTATTGAGTAGAGGAATGAATAATGAACGTGGATTTTTAAAATAATGGGCAAAATTTCAGGAAGAGATTTCTAGGTTTATATGTATATGTATATGGTATATAAACAAATATATACATATAAACAAACATTTGGAAGATGTTTTAAGAGAAAAATAATCAAACTTGCACAAAGCATTTAGAGGAAAGAATGGAAAGGAAAGAGCCAAGGGTTTTTGAACTTCCAATGATTTCCATGAATTTTGAGCTTGGAAAGAGAAGAATGGTGATGGAAGGAGAGAAAGATGTCAAGTGTGACTTTTAGCTTTCTGGCTTGAGGCACTGAATGAATGTGTCACTCGAAGAGGATCAGGATTGATAGGCAAGTTAAATTCAATTTTGATGTCGTGAATTTGAAATGTCTTCAAAACATCCAAGTGGAAATGTTGATTAGGTAGTTGGAAATGCAGCCTAGTCTGCACATGAAAGTTCAGGAAAGGATAGTGATTCTCGACTGGGAATGACTTTGCCCCCCAGGGGACAGTCTGGACAATGTTTGGAGAAATTTTGGTTGTTACAACTGAAGGTGGTGAGGTTGCTACTTATATCTAGTAAGTAGTGGCCAGGGATGCTGCTAAACATCCTACAATGCATAGGACAGCCCCCACGACAAAGAATTATCCAGCCTCAAATGGCAATGATGCCAGGGTTGAGAAACCCTGGGGCAGGAGATTTCTGTTTGGGAGACATCAGCATGTACATGGAAATTAAAACTGCAAGCATAATGAGCCTACAGAGTGAGAAAAAACTTAGGTTGGAGTCTTGAGAAATTTTGAATGGCCAGATGGAAGATGATGAGCCTGGAAAGAAGACCTAAAATAAAGAGAGACCAGAGAAATAAGAGAAAACCCAGTAGGTGGAGGTCACAGCAACCATGTTAAGAAGTGTTTCTGAAGAAAGGAGATATTCAGCAAGAAAAAGGGTAAAATATATCCATTGGATTTAGAAATATGGAGGTAGCTAGTGACCTTAGAAAAAGCAGTTTCTCTAGCACACTAGTGACGAAAGCTAAATTTAAGTGAATTAAGAAGAAAGAAAATAGAGATCCTCTGGGCTATGATGAAAAGACTAGAGATTAGGGGAAAGTGGGTTGAAGAGAGGTTTGTTTATTGTCGATACTGCTGCTGTTAAGATGGGAGAGTCATGCTTAAATAAAAATAAAAGACCTAGTTGGAAGGAAAAGTATGAATACACAGAAGAAAGCAGGGTTTTTCAAGAATGGGTGATAAAATATTAATGTCATGAAATCAATTTAGTGGATTGCATGTAGCATTTATTTTTCTTGAGGAATATTGGCCTTAAGCTAACATCTGCCACCAATCCTCTTCTTTTTGCTGAGGAAGACTGGCCCTGAGCTAACATCTGTGCCCATCTTCCTCTACTTTATATGTGGGACACCTGCCACAGCATGGCTTGACAAGCAGTGCGTAGGTCTGTACCCGGGATGCGAACCAGGGAACCTCTTGCTGCTGAAGCAGAATGTGCAAACAACCCCTGCGCCACCGGGTTGGCCCCACAAGTAGCATTTTTTGAGACATGAAGTATAATAGGATAGAAAATAATAGATACCATCACATAGAGTAAAGTAGTATTTCATGAAACTATGGTTTCAGCAGTGGTTTGCAAGTATGTCTCTTTAGTTTGCAATTTGTGTAACTAAGTGAACATAGAGAATGAAGGTAAAAGAATTACCCTCCAGATGTAAGTCTAGGTGACTTGGAGAATAATGGTGTCATAGCGGAAATATAACAATAAGGAAATGAAATAATGGGGCAGAAGGTAGAAAATGAAGATGAGTTTAAGACAGAAGTAGAACATTCAGGTAAAGATATCGTACATGCAGTTACTCAGTCCCCATCAGGCCAGGTTAGATGATCCTCCTACACACTCTTGTAGCCTGCTGACCTTTCACAATTATACTGCAAGTGCCCATTTCTGTCTGTCTCTCTTCTCAGACGGTGAGCACCATGAGACCAGGAGCTACTTGTCAACCTCATTTCTAGCATAATAGCTGGCACACAGCAGGTGTTCATTAAATGCTGATTTTGAGTGACTTAAAGATGTGACATTGAAGTCCCAGAGTTTAAAAGATCATGATGATAGCTATTTATAAAATATCTTTAGACCCTTTCAGAAACAAATCAGATGTGGATAAGCCACAGGCCACAAACTTGATTCCAGAAAGCAATTACCATCAGAAACCTGGGTATGCATCCTGCATCAGTCAGCTTTATTGGTTGCAATGGAAACCAACTCTGGCTGACATAAGCAGAAAACAAATTTATTGAAAGGCTACAGGGTGTTCCTAGTTGCCAGGAAGGCCAGGCTTGAAAAACGATCAAGAACAAAGGAAGTTAATACATTAATCTGGACCACAGCCAAATTCTCCATAACACAAAACTAGATCACTGAGGATGCTGTCACTTCAGAATTCCAGACACACCACTACAACCACCACCACCATGGGCAATGGTCAGTGGATATAGCCCTTGTGCTGCTATTACTGTTGCCCCTGAAAACTGATGTTACTATTCCTCACCTTCCTCTATCCCAGCAACTTAGCACTTCCAGTTCCTGACTCAAGATTCAGGGAAGCTGTATCTGATTGGTAGAGCCTCAGTTGTGTGCCTGCACTCTAACTGCAAGGGAGGCTGGGAAACTGAATATCTGAACATCTGCATCTTAAGCTTTCATAGAGGTAGAAAGGCTCTCATTTCAAAACAGAAGAAGATGTTGAGCTGTCAAAATAAGTGACAAATATCCATTACATAGTGAATGACATATAATCCAATAGATTCCATAGTTGCTGCCAGTCACCGGCCCCCAATGCCACCTTGGAACTGATCTGAGTGCAACAGAAAGTCTTTAGCTACAAACGTGGAAGGCACTCTACATTGCACAGTCTGGATGCTGTATCTGATTAGATGTATTCTTAAATGATGTACAGATGCTAGATCCCCCTGAAATGATACACAGATGTCACCATTTAATGGAAATCACTGACCCTGAGATTTATATCACCTTGCCTCAAAAATGGAGCTGCCACCATTTCAGCTTCTTTGTAGACAATTTTGGCCCCTTAGTTTCAACAGAGCCAGTCACTTCTGTAACTGCCTTGGAGTCAGTGTCAACATTTCCAGCCATATGTATCTGCCACTTGTGGTGACTTTCCTGAAGAAGCTCTGCCTCTTTGGCATCCATTTGAGATATTCTTGCCCAGTGTCAGTCCCACCTTCATTTTTGTCAGTTTTCTGGCAACACTTGTAACCAGGCTCCTGCCTGCACACTCCACCAGGCTTGCCTGTTTATTTCATTTAGGATAAGAGTAGATTTCCACCACACAGACATACATCCACTTACTTCTCCTAATCCATCTTTAGAAAAGCTATATAAAGAGGAAAGTGTCTGCTTTGCAAATCTCAGCACCCAGATAGAACAAGCCCATTACAGCTCACTCTTATTTTGTACCCTGTAACTTCGCCATCCCTCAGTAAGCATCCCTGAAAACTGAGGCATATAATAAAATCTTTGAAAGAACATGAAGGCCTTCATCAAATCAGTGGTCATTACCTCTGTTATTCAGAAAAATATTGATTTTTTTTGCATTAATAAATCTCAGGTATAAAAAGACAAAGTAAGAAACAAAGAAACCTAACAGTAATTGTTCTGTTTACAAAATAATTTTTGCTCTAATAATAAAATTATAGGCTTCTTCCACATATTCAACTTAAACCTCAAAGCATTTAGAAGATTTTTAGATACATAAAGCTTTTACACATTAGAAATACATCTGATAAATTGACATGTCTCTATTGAAAAAGCTTATGTGATATTTCCATATGCAATGTTAGGAGTTTAAACTTCAAAAACTGGATATGCTAGAAGCTAAGAACCGCATCCATTTGCTTCCTTTAAAAAGCTTTTCAGGAGGGAGTTGACCAAGATGGCAACATAGAAAGATTCTGAACTTCGCTTCTCCCAGACACACCGAATATATAGCTAAACACAGAGAAAGAAGCCCAGAAACTCACTAGGCGAATGAGAAAATACCCACATTGAAATAGGTAGGAAAGGCTGAAACACACTCACCATAAACCCCACCCCTGGCATAGCACCATACAATTGGGAGGAAACTCCCAACACCCAGCTTCTCCCTAAGGAGTGAAGGATTTGGACCCCACATATAGGGCCCCAAATTTTAAGACTCCCACCCAAGGGATGGGCACCCAAAACACCTAACTCTGAAAGCCAATGAGGCTTGCATCCATGAGACCACAAAACTATCACATGTATGTGTAAAGTTTGCCATACATATTCCCCTAGGACCCAGAAGAGAGGAAGCAGGAAAAAACTGTTCCTCTCTCAGTCTTTCCCTGAAAGGGGTCTATCTGCTTACTTTGAAAGCTGCAGCCTGAGAATCGGGCTTCTAATTTAGCACATATCTAGGGGCAGACTGTGATCCTTCCCTGAGACCAGAAAACAGCAAATACTTCCTCTGCCATCTCCTTCTGGCCCACTCTAAGTCACCAGCATCTCCCTAGAAGGAGATTGTACACATCTGCACCCCAACTTTTGCACTACTGCCCAAAGGGTGAACCCCCAGGTTATCTGGCTCTGATGGTGAACGGGTCTTTCATTCACTAGAGCAAACAGAGAAGCAGTTCTTGACTGGCTATTCACCCAGGGCTAAGCACAGAGAAAGCAGGCAAAATTGCCTGTAGCTCAGTCTTTCCCTGAAAGGAACCCATCTACATATTTTTAAAGCTGCTGCCTGTGGATCAGGATTCTAATTTAGCAAGCATCTAGGGGCTGGCTATTCTCCTCCCTGGAGACATGGAAATCTGGTGGACACTGCTCTGCCTTCTTTCTCAGCCAACACCAAGTTGCTAGTATCTCCCTAGAATGAGCTTATATACATGTACGGTACGGTACCACAGCTTTAGCAGCTGCTGCCTGAGGGATGGGCCCCCAGATTGCCTGAGTCTGATAGCCAATGGTACTTGCATTTGGAAGTCCCACAGGACTGTAGCAAAGAAGCAGTTCTAAATGGGTGCAGAAGTACCACTCCATGGCTATACACCCAGGTCCAGCATAGAGGGAACAGGCAAAGAAATTCATCTCCTGATGGAAGAAACTTAACTACATATTTCCCCAACTGTTGCCTGAGGGTCTGGGTTTCAATCAGGCTGCATCTAGGTGCCAAATGTAATTCTTCCCTTTGGGACACTGACAGGTCTTGGCACACCCTCAAATACTGGGAGCCACAGGGAATAAAAAAGGTTGCTTGGACAATCACAAAGGCTTGAGAGACAACCAGGAGCTCAGGGTAGACTGATTGATGATGTTCATCTCCTACAAGAGACCATTCTGTCACTCCTGGGAGAGGTGGCTATTCTATCTATTGCACAGAAAGCAACATAGAGAGTCAGGGAAAATAAAGAAACAGAGGAAAATGATCCAAACAAAAGAACAAGATAAATCTCTAGAAAGAAATCTTAATGAAACAGAGATAAGTGATTTATCTGATAGAGAGTTCAAAACAATGGTCATAAAGATGCTCACTGAGGTCAGGAGAACAAGGCATGAACAAAGTGAGAATCTCAATAAAGACACAGAAAATATTAAAAGTACCATATAGAAATCTCAGAGCTAAGGAATACAATATTGAACTGAAAAACTCCACAGAGGTATTAAACAGCAGACTAGATCTTGAGGACGAAAGGATCAGCAAACCAAAGATAGGGGAGTGAAATTCCTCCAATAGAGGGACATAAAGCAGAAAAGAATGAAAAGGAGTGAAGATAGCTTAAGGGGTTTATGGAACACCATAAAAGGACCAATATATGCATTATAGGGGTCTCAGAAGGAGAAGAGAGAGAGAAAGGGACAGAAAGTTTATTTAGAGAAATAATGGCTGGAAATTTCCCCAACCTGGAGAAAACAAACAGACATCCAGATCCAGGAAGCCCAGAGAGTTCCAAATAAGATGAATCTAAAGAGACCTATAACAAGACACATTATAATTAAATTATCAAAAGTTAAAGACAAGAAGAGAACCATAAAAACAGCAACAGAAAAGCAACTTGTTACCAAGGGAACCTCCATAAGACTATCAACAGACTTTTCAACAGAAACTTTGCAGGCCTGAAAAGAGTGGCATGATATATTTAAAGTGCTGAAAGAAAAAAACTGAAAACTAAGAATACTCCAGCAGCACAGTTGTCCTTCAGAATTGAGGAGAGAGAAAAAATTTTCTGGAAAAATAAAAAATGAAGGAGTTCATCTCTACTAGACTGGCCTTCCAAGAAATGTTAGAGGAAGTTCTTCAAGTTGAAACAAGACAACATTAATTAGTGACAGCAAAACATATGGAAGTATAAAACTCACTGGTAAAAGTAAATAGATAGTTAAAATCAGAAAATTCTAATATCATACTGTTGGTAAGTCACTTATAACTCTAGCATGAAGATTAAAAGATAAAAATTATTAAAAATAACTATAACTACCATAATTTGTTAATGCATACACAATGTAAAAAGATGTAAATTGTGACATCAAAAAATTAAATGTGGGAGGGAAATGTAAAAATGTAGAGCTTTTGCATGTATTCAGAGTTAAGTTGTTACCAGCTTAAAATAGACTCTTATGAATGCTTTATGTAAGCCTCATGGTAACCACAAATTAAAAACCAGACACACAAAAGATAAAGAGAAAGGAATCAAAGCAAACAATTCAGAAAATCATCAAATCAGAAAGGAAGACAGCAAGAGAAGAAGAAAGGAACAAAAGAAATACAAACCCACACACACACACACAAAAAAAAACAGTTAACAAAATGTAAATAGTAATTCCATACCTACCAATAATTACATTAAATGTAAATAAACTAAATTCTACAATCAAAAGACAGGTGGCTGAGTGGATTAAAAGAAAAAAAGCAAGACTAACTTTATGCTCCCTACAAAAGACTCACTTCAGCTTTCAGGACAGACATAGATTAAAAGGGAAGAGATGGAAGAAGATATTCTGTGCAAATGGAAGTCAAAAGAAACCAGGGAAGTTATACTAATGTCAGACAAAATAGATTTTAATACAAAGATTGTATCGAGACAAAGGTCAATACATAATGATAAAGGAGTTAATTCATGAAGAGGATATAACATAAGTAAATATTTATGTACCAACATAGTAGCACCTAAATATACAAAGCAAATATTAACAGATCTGAAGGGAGAAATAGACAACAATACAATAATACTAGAGGACTTCAATACCCCACTTTCAACAACGGATAGATCATCCAGACAGAAAGTCAATAAGGAAACACTGGATTTACTACACTTTAGGCCAGATGGACTTAACAGACATTTATAACACATCCCATCCAGCAGCAGCAGATTACGTTCTTCTCAAGCACACAGGAAACATTCTCCTGGATAGATCATGTGTTAGGCCACAAAAAAAGTCTTAATAAATTAAAAAATACTGATAGCATATCAAGCATTTTTTCTGACCACACTGGTTTGAAACCAGAAATCAATTACAGGAAAAAAACTGGAATATCCACAAATATGTGGAGATTAAAAAATATACTCTTGAACAACCATTAGGTCAAAGAAGATATCAAAAGAGAAATCAAAAAAATTTTGAAACAAATAAAAAGGGAAACTACATACTAAAACTTATGGTATTTAGCAAAAGCAGTTCTAAGAAGGAAGTTTATAGTGATTATTGCCTACATTAAAATAAAAAGGATCTCAAATAAACAACCTAACTTTACACCTGAGGGAACCAGAAAAAGAGGAACAACTAAGCCCAAAGTTAGCAGAAGGAAGGAAACAAAGATCAGAGTGGAAATAAATGAAATAGAGACTAAACAGGACAATGGAAAAGATCAATGGAACTAAGAGCTACTTTTTGAAAAGACAAACAAAATAGACAAATCATTATCTACACTCACTAAGGAGAAAGAGACAGAGACTCAAATAAATAAAAGTATAAATGAAAGAGGAGACATTACAACTGACACCACACAAATACAGACAATCATAAGAAACTACTATGAATAATTATACCCTGACAAATTGAACAACCTATAAGAAATGGATAAATTCTTAGAAACATACAACCTACCAGGACTAAATCATGAAGAAACAGAAAATCTGAAAAGACCAGTTACTAGTAAGTAGATTGAATCAATAACCAAAAACCTCCCAACAAAGAAAAGTCCAGGACCAGATGACTTTACTGGCAAATTCTACCAAAGATTTAAAGAAGAATTAATATCAATCTTTCTCAAACTCTTCCAAAAAGCAGAAGAAGAGGGAACACTTCTAAGCTGTTTTATGAGGCCAGCATTACCCTGATACCAAAACCAGATAAGGACACTACAAGAAAGGAAAACTACAGGCCAATATTTTTGATGAACATATATACAAAAATCCTCAGTAAAGTGATTTCAATAGTACAGTAAAAGGATCATATACCATGATAAAGTGGGATTTATTCCAGGGATGCAAGGAGAATTCAACACCTGCATATCAATCAACATGATGTACCAAATTAGCAAAACAAAGGTTAAAAATCACATGATCATCTCAATAGATGCAGGAAAAGCATTTGACAAAATTCAACATCTTTTCATGATAAAAATTCTCAACAAACTGGGTTCAGAGGGAACATACTACGACAGAATAAAAGTTGTGTTGACAAGCCCCCAGCTAACGGCATACCAATAGTGAAAAGCTAAAAGCTTTTTGCTAAGATCAGGAACAAGACAAAAACGTCCACTTTTGCCACTTTATTCAACATAGTACTAGAAGTCCTAGTCAGAGCAGTTAGGCAAGAAAAAGAAATTAAAAGGATCCAAATTGGAAATGAAAAAGTAAAGCTGTCACTAATTGCAGATGACATGATATGATATAGAGAAAACCCTAAAAGTTCTACCAAAAATACTGTTAGAACTAATAAAGAAATTCAGTGACTTTGCAGAATATGAAATCGATATACAAAAATCAGTTGTGTTTCTAGATACTAACAAGAAAAGTCATCAGAAAGAGAAGTAAAGAAAAGTATACCATTCACAATAGCATCAAAAACAATAAAATAAGAAGGAATTTAACCAAGGAGATGAAAGATCTGTACACTGAAAACTATAACACGTTGATGAAAGAAATTGAAGACACAAATAAATGGAAAGATATTCTCTGCTCATGGATTGGAAGAATTAACATTGTTAAAATGTTCATACTACCCAATCTACAGATTCAGTGCAATCTTTATCAAAATTCCAATGACATTTTCCACAGAAATAGAAAAAACAATCTAAAATTCCCAGGGAACCACAAAAGACCCCTAACAGCCAAAGCAATCTTGAGAAAGAAAGAACAAAGAACAGAGCTGGAGTCATGCTTCCTGACTTCAAAATATATAACAAAGCTATAGAAATCAAAACAGTAAAAAAAACAGACAACGAATAAATGCAACAGAATAGAGAGCCAGAAATAAACCCATTCATATATGATCAATTAACTTTTGACAAAGGAGCCAACAAAGTACAAGGGGGAAAGGATATTCTCTTCAATAAATGGTGCTAGGAAACTGGATAGCCATGTGCAAAGGATTGAAACTGGATCCCTGTCTTACACCACACACAGAAACCCCCTTAAAATGGATTAAAGACTTGAATACAAGACCTAAAACTGCAAAACTCCTAGAAGAAAACACAGGGAATAAGCTCCTTGACATTGGTCTTGACAATGATTTTTTTGGATTTGACACCAAAAGCAAAAGCAACAAAAGCAAAAATAAACAAGTAGGACTACATGAAACTAAAAAGCTTCTGCTCAGCAAAGGAAACTATCAACAAAATGAAAAGGCAATCTATTGAATGGGAGTAAATATTTGCAAACCACATATCCAAAATATACAAGGAGGTCATACACCTCAATAGCAATAAAACAAATAACCCAACTAAAAACTGGGCAAACACTTAAAGGGACTTTTTCCAAGGAAGATATACAAATGGCCAACAGTTACACAAAAACATCCTCAGCATCACTAATCATCAGGGAAATGCAAATCAAAACTAAAATGAGATATCACTTCACATCTGTTAGGATGTCTAATATCTAAAAGGCAAGAGATAAATCCTGACAAGAATGTGGAGAAAAGGGAGCCCTTTGTACACTGTTGGTGGGAATGTAAACTGATATAGCCACTATGGAAAACAGTGTGGAGGTTCCTCAAAACGTTAAAAATAGAACTACCATATGATCCAGCAATCTCACTTCTGGGTATACATCCAAAAAAAACAAAACCGTATCTCAAAGAAACATTTGTACTCCATGTTCATAGCAGCATTATTCACAATAGCCAAGATATGGAAACATTCTAAGTGTTCATCAATGAATGAATTGAACAAGATCTATATATACACACACACATATACACAAAGAAATATTATTCAGCCTAAGGAAATCCTGCCATTCTCAACAACGTGGATGAAACTGGAGGGCATTGATAAGTGAAATAAACCTGACAGAGAAAGACAAATACTTCATGGTATCACTTATATTTGGAACCTAAAAAAAAAGTTGAACTGATAGAAACAGAGAGAAGAAAACTGGATTGCTGATTGGGGGAAATAGGGAGAAGTTGGTAAAAGGGTACAAACTTTCAGCTATAAGATGAATAAGCTTTGAAGATCTAATGTATAACATGCTGACTCGTTGACAATACTGTATTATATCATTGAAATTAACTAAGAAAGAATTTAGATAATCTCACACAAAAAAAGATAAATACTTGAGGTGATGGGCCTGTTAATTAGCTAGATGGAGAGAATCTTTTCACAATGTATATACATATCAAATCATCACATTGTACACTTTATCTTACAACTTTGTCAATTATACCTCAATAAAGCTAAAAAAAATTTTCTTGTAAAAATACAGTTTTATCTTTAATTTACCTAAATAGTATTGCATAACAGACCTTATTCTCTTTACCTTTTCATTCTACATCTCATTTTTAAGGTTTACCCATGTTGCTGTGTGTACCTCTTGCTCCTAACTGCTGCGGCATAGCACCTAGGCAGCATCCACCACAGAAGTGCTCCGACTCCTCACAACCACAAGTTAGCTATGTCCTCATGGGGACTTCCATGAGGACATTTCTGGGACATATCCTCAGGAAGGGGATTGCTGGGTTATGGGGCAGAGGCAGACTTGACTTCCCTGAGAACTGCCAGATGGCTTCACACAATGCCTTTACCAGTTCACAGTTCTGCCAGTCGTGAATAAGGGCCCTGCTTCCCCACATCTTTGCTAACCCCAGTGTCATCCAATTTACACTGACAATTAGTAAAAATTTTTAGAAGTGGTTCTTTTAATTTACACATCTCTGACTATTAGTGAGTTGGAGTCATCTCATCTATTTATAGAACATTTGAGTTTCTTTGATTTTTTTTGCCCATTCACTATTATGGTTCCTGTCTTTTCCTGTTGAACGGAGAAGTTCCTTGTATATTTTAGCTATCAACTGTTTTTTGATTCTAGACATCACGAACATCTCTTCCCAGTCTATCTTCTCCTCGTTAACTCTGTCAACGGTGCCCTTCCTTGAACAAAAATCCTTAGTGTTGATGTAATCAAATATATCAATTGCCTAATAGTATGTATTTCGCCAACCTAATCTGTTTTCAAGTTAAAGACATATAGTTTTTTTATTAGATTGGGGAAACCTAGCCTAATTATTTCCTTCACAACTAAGGGGGTTCTGATTCCACATCCTCTCATAACTCAGGATTAAAGTGAGGTAAATGAGTGAATGGATGAGGGAACCAAGTTAAAACAGGTTTCAAATCCTGGATTTCCTATTTATCACCTGTGTGAACTGGGGCAAGTCACTTATACTCTCTGTGCCTTAGTTTTCCTACCTGGAAAGTATAGAGAAAACATATGTGAAGATGCCTGGCCTAGCACTGGGCCTGTAGTGCTTGCTCCATAACCGTTCTTTCCTTCCTTCCCTGTTACCTAACCACCCATAAATATCACTAGTGGCAATCACTTCTGAGACAATCAGAACTCAATAAGCTTTTTCTCATTTGTTTATTGCTTTGTTTGGTTTGGTTTGGTGCAATCCTACACCCTTCTGAACAGTTTCTCTCAATTTGTCTTAAAGAAAACTTCCTATGCTTGATCTCCCTAGAATTAGATTAAACAAACATAAGCTTCTCTGGTCATTTGTTTAAACATTGAGGAAATGTTTGCTTGGTGCCTGCCATGCACCTAAGCATGAGCTATAAAAAAAAATCAGAAGAAAGGAAGAAATAAAGAGGCAAAGACAACACAATAGATTCCTATAGAAGTTATACCCAACTCAGCCTAGGGGAGGTGAGTCATTCAAAATGGCCAATCAGCTTCTGCCTGTTTTCAACATAGGCTCAGAGAGTCCTTGATTTGAATGAATCTTGGGGAAGAAGGGGTTGCTATTTATTCAGTGGGACAAATAAGTCCTATCCCTAAAAATCTCCTCACTGTACTAATGGTAACTCTCAAGCTCACATATCAGAGGATGATGTGAAAGTCTCAAGACAGACTCAGGCACTTGGCCATTAGAGGGATCCAGGACATTTCCAGTGTGATCAACCCCAAAGAACCAATACTGCAACATGGCAGCAAGCCCCAAATTGTGTTATCAGTACCACCTGACAAGCCACCTATTCTGGCCCGATGACTTATCTCAATGACTTTCAACCTTTTTTTTATACCCTATTATACACAATGAAGGACATTCATATACAAGATACACTCTCATACATGCACTTTCCAGGTAACTGGCTGTTAATGCACATCTTCCTCTCCCACTCAAGAAAGCATATCAGGAGATAAGTAAATGAGAATGATATTCAAAAGATGATCCACAGTGTTGGTTCTTTAACTGTTAGTAGAGAAAAAATTTCTTATGATTCATCTTGAAATTAGCATGACACTAGATTATCAAAACTAGTTGTGAAAGTACTCATTGAAACTAGTAAAACTAGTTGAAAACTGTTGGCATAGTTCACATCCACTGAGCCTACCAGCTGTCAGCTATCTTCAGCTCAACCTTTCACTGATCTGTAATAGTAGCTACCATTTGTTGATCTCATACTATGGGCCAGACAGTTACATAAAATATTGCCTATCCCCATAAAAACTCTAAAAGATAAGTATTGTTATTCTTATTTTACAGATAAGAAACGAGTCTCAGAAAGATTATTTGCCTAAGGTGACACAGTGAGCGATAAAGCCAAGATTTATATTTAGGACTGTCTTGTTTCAGAATCCAGGATGCCAGCCTTCTCTCTTCAAAGTTGAATCATCCTCAGCAATAAAGGGCAGATGAATGAGGTGTCTCAGTCAAGGCCAGCCCCCTCACACATGCTAAACATATGCTGACTTGAGAGAAGCCCCCACTCTCAAACTAAGTCACTCAGAAATTCCAAGTATTCATTTTCAGAAAGTCCCTGATAAAATGGAACAATGTCACATGGGAAGGGTGACACATTAACTCCTTACTATCCACCATCACATCAGCATAGACTCAGTTCACCAGTTAAGGTCATTCTCACAAAACTCTCTGAAGAAATGGAAGAAGTTTTCAAAGGAAGGGGCGGAGGCGGTGGGGGAGAGGAAACACTTCATCTAGAATTTGGAGCATGGCTAAGACCACAGAGACAGGCAAGAAATGAGAAAACCTTCTGCTGTCTACAGGAGGTTGGAAGAGGAAAGAAGAAGAAACTACCATTTATGGAGCTCTTACCATGTTCCAAGGTGCATCGAACATTCTAGTGTCTTTTCTAACTTTACAAAAGCCATCATCTCCATTTTTCTAAAAGAGGAAGATCTGTGAGGCTGAGTATTTTTTCTAAGCTCACACTGCTAGAAAATAAGCAAGGCAAGAATTTGAACCCAAGCTTTCTGATGTCCACAGCATATCTTCTTCCACTGCAACCACCTTCTTCAACAGTGAGGATAGACTATCCTTGAGTCCCAGGGTGCCCTCCCCTGAGCATGAGGTTGACCAGCTCTCTGGGTTCCAGAGTTCTGAAAAAGCATTTTGTTTCTCCATTGGACACAACATGAAGCCCAAAAAGGTCTCTAAATATTCTTGTCATGTTTGAGGGTAGAGATTAATTGGAAAAGTGAATACTTGTAGGAAACTAATTGGTATTCCCTTGACAAAATGCAATGGATTTAAGTATTGGCCAGTGTTACCTCATATCTGGTATTGAAGCATTAATGTGACTGCAGAGGTGACACTGCTGCTGAGTCTGGTGTCTGCAGCCAGAGGGGATACGGTTTGATTTCTCCTCATCCATATCTCCTGAGACCATCTAGTGAAAAGTCGAAGTGCAGGATGTGCCTGGGCTTCTCCAGAACATCAAAGCCTTGAGGGATTGATAACAAGTGTGGTCTTTTCCTTCCTCTCTCCTAAGCCTTCCCTTCATCTCTGGTTCCAGCAGCTCCAGTGAGAGATATGAAAGGACACCTACAAGGATCTGGGCCAAGCCAGGGAGAAAGACTCTCAGAGCATTAGGTTTGACAGAAAGTCTTCCAAAGACTGACTGATCTTAGCATGATAAGCTCAAGGCTGTCCATATCCTGCCCACCCCACCCCACTCTCCTACCCCAAGAGCCTTTGCCTGAGTCAGGGCTTCTCCAGAGTGTGCTCCTGGACCACCACTTGCATCAAAAGCTACTCAATCTGCTTCTCTAGGGTTGTGGTTGGGATTCGCATTTTAGCAGCCTCCTCCATGACCCTTAAGGAGCAAAAAAAGTTTGAGTACCACTGGGCTAAGGATTGGGATTGAGCAGCGACAGAAGAGCAGTGGCCTCAAGTGAGAAGATTCCCTTAAAATCGTATACAATTGATTCTCATTATTCATGGTAGTTATGTTCTATAAAGTTACTGTGAGCACCGAACTAGCAAACACTAAACCATTGCTCTTACAAACACAGAGCTTCTGGTCACATTTTTATCAACCAATAAATATATAATCCTGTTTTATGTGTGCTTCTGTTTAAAGACATCTAAGTTAATTATATATTGTTGGTACATTAACATTGAACTCACAGCCAACAGCACTATAACTCATGCCTGAACGAAGCTCATCTCACACATATATCTTCCCCCTAAGACAAAGCACAGCCTTCTTGCACTTGGGAACACTACACAGCATTTCAGTACTATGCTTGGGGGCCATTTTAAACTGTGAATTCATCAGCAAAAAGCACAAAAATGCCAAAAATATGACACTAAACAAACTGTGAAAAGGACACTTTCCTACAGCGTGAGAGCTGAAACAACAAGACTGAGCATTGCCCTGTTCCACCTCAGCCAGGAACATGCATACTGAATAACTCAAATTTTTCACAGCCCATGGCATGTCCACAAAGTACTACGAAAGTGCCTCAAATACTGATTTTGAGGTTACAAATAAATTTGGGGCAAATTTGCAAATACAGAATCCACAAATAATAAGAATCAACTGTATTATATACATGTCTGTATATATAAAATTTACAAAATACATTTCACGTGCATTATCTCATTTTACCCTACAGTGATAACTCTGGAACTTAAATAGAGCATATGCTCTTTCAATTCCCAACATTTGGGTGAGAGACTGGGAGACCATGAAGCTGGGACACAAACCAAGGTCTTTTGGCTCCAAGGCCCTTGCTTTTTCCACTAAACAGTAGGAGGAAAATAACTCTGCTAAGGCTGTGTCAGATGCCAGAACTGTTCAGCCTAGCGGAGAAGTCTCAGCGAAATAGCGTATAGTGGGAAGCTAATATAATACTCTTACACCAGAAAAAGTTAGGGAGAGCCAGCGTAAGCTCAGCCTCAAGCACAGACCGGGGCTTAATAACTATTTACACAAACTGGGCAAGTGTGCTGTCATGCGCACTGAGGTTTGCCTTGATATATTTCAGTCAGAAGACAAACACTGATAGGGGCCCACTGGGTGCACTTTATTAGGCAATGAGGCAGAGAAGAATGAAGAAGCAGTTCCTGATCTAAAGATTAGAGAGAGTGGGAAAAAATATGATATAAAATAGGTAATCCAGTAAATAGAGTCATTAAAGCTTGATTTGAGGGAGAAGATAGGCGGAAAAGGTAGATTTCAAGATGCTATTTGAAAAAGAGGGAGAGACTTATGTAAAATAGGAGGAAGATTATTCTGCATATTTAGGACAACTTGGGTCAGAGTTCCAAGGCACTGACCATCCTGAAGTCTCATCCTACTGCTGTCATTTTCTAGCGATGAGACCTGTAGAAGTTAATTTAATCTTTCTTAGATTCAGTTTACTGATCAGGAAAAGGGGGATTCAGTTCAAATCAGGTCAACATACTTTATTTAGCAGAATTCAGCAGTGTGAAGACCTGGAGACTCAAAAGCTTCAGTGATGTATTTGATATAGTTTATACGTTACAGGAATAAAAGTAATTTGTAAGAGAAGGCATATAACAAGCAGACCATTTCAATCCTAAACTGCTAAATGTTAGAATGTGGATGGGCACACTCAGGGAGCATGATCTTGGAGTAGAATGGTGGGCAGAGAAACTGTCTGGAGTAACCGGCCCCAGAATCATAAAACACAGGAGAAATTAGACTGGCAACAAAAGGGGCTGGCAAGTGACACCCAGCAAGGCAAGAGCCGAAGCTCAGAGGCGTGAGACACTGTTGTGGGTTCTGGGGACTCTGCTTAGTTCAGTATTACTGAGTCATGTGTGAGGAGAGGGGTGTGAGGAAAAAAGGGCTGGAAAGGTGGAAAACAGCAAGATCCTATGAGCATGAGAATCGCTGAAAGGTTTTAAGCAAGGGAGTAATGTGGACAGAATTATTCTTCCGGAAAGAATCCTCTGACAGCGATGAGGAAGAAATTGGGGTGGACAAGTCTGGAGGTAGAACAACCAGTCTGGTTGTAATAATCCAGGTAGATGCCTCATGGGTTTGTCAGGGGAGCCAATGGAATAACGCATGTGAAAGTACATTGTAAATTGAGAAGCAAATGTAAAACAGTAGTTTCCGCATGAAAACAGAGAATGTTCAGGGCAAAAGAAAGTGGAAAGATAGGAAAACAAAAATGCAAGTTTTACTATAAGGAGGAATGTGTTATGAAGAAATGATACACCACAGGGAACCCAAATTCTTAGTTGGAGAGCTTTGACGGTGGCAAGAAGGAGTTGACACTTGAGCTGAAGTAGATGCTCAGTAGATGCTCCGGGGGTGGAGGAGGAGTGCCAGGGTGCAGGTGAGGGGCAGTTCCAGGCACTGCAGAGTCAGGAAAAGGTTGGAAGGCGGCAACAAATTCTAGCAATCCAGATATGACTTGCTAGATTTCTACTAGGATGAGAAATTCACTAATTATTTAAAGTCCTGAACTCTAACAATTGTGTCCTCCATGATAAGGAAAAAAAAAAAAAAGCTAGAGACTTGAAGAAAATTGAGCAAGCTTAAAACTGGAAAGGACTCCAGAGAGGCAGTATAGTAGGGTGGGTAGACGTACAAGATCCGGAGCCCAGCGGTCTGGAACTGAATCTTGGCTCTACCACCTCTAGCTTCATGGGAAAGTTACCTAAACTTTCTATGCCTCAGTTTCTTCATCTCTAAAACAGGAATCATAATAATAACATTTCCCACTTCTCAGAGCCGTCATGAGGATTAAATTAGTTAATAAATATAAAATGCTTAAACTAGTGCCTGATGTATATTAAGTGCTCAATAAATGTTAGAACCTATTAATTCTACCTTCCACTTTAGAAATGGGAGCTCTGAGGTCTAGAGAAATTGACTTACCCAGCATTCTAGAACTTTTTATAGCTTTCATTGACCTGCACATTAATAGGAAAATCATGATAACTTTTATGTCTGGGAAACCTAGACATGAGCAGCATTAGCTTCTGTACTGGGATTGAAAAGGATCCAAGAAAGAGGAGAACTGATTTTAATTGACAAGACAAGACATCAGGAAAATAAAAGGTCAAATGGTGACCTCACCTCTGCTTGGAAGGCAGGCCTCAATGGTGTGTAGGCTCTGTAAAGCACTCCCAAAAAAGAGGGGTGACAGGTGGGCATTGCTCACCACCTAAATGTTCACCAGGAAGGAGCAGAGTTGAGGGAGGCCGACTGGCAGATGGGGAGGTGTGGAGAGTTACCTTAGGAAAGGAAAACAAGAAACCACCTATGAGCTCTGCTGCCTTCTGGAGTCTAAGCTGGAGCAGCTGGCTCATTTCAAGCGTGTCGTCCTCTTTCCCTCTCCTCTCTCCAGCGCTGTTTTGGCAATGCATTCTATCTTCTAGCAGATGGCTGCAGCTGTGATGGCGGCTTCTGTTGCTGCTCTTTCACCTCCTAGCTTTGGCAGGACCAGTTGGCAAGACGAACCTGCAAGGTCTGTCAGCACCCAGTAGTATCACTATCTGTCAAACTTGTGAAAAAAAAGAAAAATAGTCCCAAGGCAGAGGAAGTGCTGGTGTCACTGGCTGCAATCCCTGGGGCCTGCTTGATTCAAGATTCTGCTTCACACTGGCTTCTCTCATGGGATCAGAGGCTGGGAAGGAGGAGCTCAGATGTGCTCATTTCACCCATCACTCATCCTTAGGAATGAGAGCCTTTCTGATTGGCAGATAAAGAAGCCCAACTACAAGGAGCAATAAGTCTTAGAGATGGGAGCTACACTGAAAAACCGGAGGAGCAATTTGAAGAAACAAAGATGACATACTATTCCCTACCTTCCCCAGCCTCACTCTGCAGGCTGAACCCCAGCCTGGCCTGAGTCAATCCTCCCTAGGTTTGGAGGTACATTCAGAGTCCCATCCACCTCGGTGAGTGGAGTCTCTGTGAGCCTGGCCAGCCACTGGCTGTCTCGGGCTGTAGCCTTCTGCTGGGTTTGCCTAGTCTTGGCAACAGATAGTTGCTGTGATTTTCTGTTTTGCACTCCCATGCCCTGTAGAAGCAAGATTTGTCCCCCGAACCCCAGACTATTTGGCCTGAGCTCTAAGTTGCTGTCCAGCACTTGTCAGATTCTTTCTCTACAGTCTGTCATCAAAACCAGAGACCAACTTGAATGAGGATGTACCCATCGTCTTGATGATGACTATCGTCCCTGCCTAGAGGCTTTTACTGCCATGCACACATCAAATGTCAGATATATTGGATACTGAATCAAGCTTGAATTGAGCCCAATTTTACCATGCCCTCTGAGAATCTGTGATTCAAAAGGTCTATAGCCCCTGCTCTTAACCTGCATCTTCCCCACCATTTCATTGCCTCCACCAAATTACAACAGGAGGGATCTGCGAGCCATAAATCACTCTCAGCCCCTGTTGGAAATTGGAAGAGATACAGCAGTCAAGGGTTAGAGACCAAGGCTGAGCAAGAGGCCAGTATTTTCCAAGCAACCGAGTACCTGTACCAACTGACAATCCACAGGAGAAATGATGTGATACATTTTGAAGAAAATTGCTTTGATAAAAATATATATAGAAAATAGAGGAAGACACCATATTTAATTTAAATTACTCAAACATTCATTAAGTGTCAAACTGGGTCATTATTCTAGGTGTTAGGCCCCACAAGGACCGTAGAGCAGGGTGCCCAGGAAGAGAGAAGGAGACCTAGGAAGGAGGTTGGGGGAAAGCTAACAGAAATTAAGCTAAACTCAAAGACAGAAGATATAGCTTCTTCTTATCAGAGGGGAACAGAATCAGACAACACATCTAAAGAACAAGAGTCAACTACAGTCTAATTCTGAACAGATAACAAGATCGAAGAGGAGTACTTCTGTTCAAAGTAGCAACATGAGCACATATATCTGTCCCCTCTCTCCAAAAGTTCTGTTGAAATGACAAAAAGAAACATAGTTTTAAAGGACAAAACCATTATAGTGTCAGAAAACAATAAAGAATGCAAACAATAGATTAAAAACATGGACAAATTTACAGTGTCTGGAAATCCCTGGGATTAGATAGACAGAAAAGCCATAGCAGAGAAAACATCTGTTCAACACACCAAAGGGGAGTACAGTTCTTCTCAAGGGGAGCCTTAGAGAAGCCTCAAAATCGAAGCCACTAAATAGGATGAGTCAGAGAGGCCAATGGGGCCAGCCATCAGGGTAATTGCATTAGGAACTACATTTGGAACAGCTGGGCCTATTAGGCCCCTCCCCATCACCTGCACATAAAGAACATCTGGCAGAACAGCTTTTGCTCCAGGCTCAAGCTCTGATAACAGTTTTTAAAAGAAAAAGGGTGCTCTCCCTGTGAAGACACCCTAGTTTGGGTTTGGAGCCCTAAAAGAGAGGAGCGCTATATCCATTCTTACTTTAAAAAAGAGTTTAGGGCCCCTGCATTAACAGTGGCCTCAGAGAAGGATAATTATAATAATGAAGAGAAGGAGGAGATGAAAGCAAAGAGAAAGAGACTAAAGGCCAATATCTACTGAGCTGTCTGTGCTGAGCCCTGTTCCAAGCATATTTAGTGTATTGACTCACTTGATCCTCACAACACTATGAGGCAGTTACGATTACCATTTCCATTGCAGAAATGAGGAAACTGAGCCACAAAAAGGTAAGCAGCTTTCCAAGATCACAAAGTGAGAAAATGAAGAAGCTAGGATACAAACCAAGGGACTCTAATTCCAGAGCAACAATATCCATTATTCCCAGGGAATCCTCCCCCACTCCCTCTTCTAAAAATGTAGATGTGTACAGATAGTGTCAGGCTTATTTTATTCAACGTTATATTTAAAAGCTTCACGTTGTTACAAGTAGATGTAGTTTATTCATTTTCATGACTATATAACATCCCATTGTATGAATATAGCACAACTCATTAACCATTCTACATGTGGTTGTTTGCACAATGCTGCTAGGGACATTCTTGAACACCTCTCTTAAGGCACATGCACATTTTAGCTGTGCATGTATCTAGGAGAGGAAATGCTGAGTCATGAGTATGTGTATTTTCAGCTTTAATAGATAATGTCAAACAATTTTCCAATCCACACTTCCAACAATTACCCAATTCCTTCATCTTCTCCCCAACACTTGGTTTTAGCAGTCTTTTTCATTGTAGCATTACAAGTTTTTATTTCAATTTGTATTTATAATTTTAATGAGATTGAACCCATTTTTCCATTGGGTTAGGTTGTCTTTCTTTTTCTTGTAGATTTTTAAGATTTACATACACATACACAGCACACTTTCTGAAGAAGAGCCCTTTGTCAGTTGTATGTGTGGCAAATAACTGCTCCTGATCTGTAATTTGCCTTTTCGTTCTCTTAATGATGTCTTCTGTTAGAGTTCTCAATTTTAATTTAATCAAAATATTTCCTCTGATAATTTAGAAACGTCTAGCAAATTACATATGCATTTACCCTTTGACTCAATAATGCCACTATACTTGCAAAAATATGAAAAGATACACACATGGCTATACACTACAAATTAGCAGTATTTGTGATAGTAAAAGACTGGAAACAACACAAATGCCCATCAATAGGGACTATTGTAGGGACTATTAGTAGAAGAAATTATGGTGCAGCCGCACAAAGGAGTGCTATTTAGCTATAAAAAAAAAGATTATGGAATATTTCCATATACTACTACATTGCTAAGTTAAAAAAATGAATGTGCAAATACTGTATGCTACCTTTTATAAGAAAGAGAAAGAGTAATACAAATATACATGTGTATATATGTGTGTGTGTACTTATTTTTTAACAAATGGCAGGATAAACCACAAACCAATAAGAAATGATTACTTAGAGGAACAAAACTGAGTGGAAGGGTCAAGGAAGAAAGCTACACCTTGTGTTATGTATTTATCTTTGGATCCATGTTTGATAATTATAAAAACAACTAAATAAATTATAAAAATACAATAAAAATAGCTGTATAACCACATAGAGAGAAATTATTTCAAGTGATTTTAAAACACAGTAATCTGACTGCATACTCTTAGTGGGGGATGTATCCTAAAGACAAAAAGAACTTCGAAGAATATTAAACTATTTTAATAACATATTATTAATAATAATATTAGAACTGTTTTTCTGAAAACATTGTGTATGTGTGTCTGTATAGTAGTAGTAGTAGCAGGATAAAGCAAATAATAATAATAATAATGTTAATGTTATTAGGAACCAAGGTTTTCAGGTAAGAGAAAAAATATATAAACGTAAAATGAAAGAAGTTAAACAAAACCTTGTACTCCTAGATATTAACGGGAACTTTAATGTAGTCCCTCTTTTAAAAAAAAATCATAGAGGCAGGCCCTGTGGCTGAGTGGTTATCACGCTCCACTTTGGCAGCCCAGGGTTAACAGGTTCAGATCCTGGGCACAGACCTACACGCAGCTCATCAAGCCACGCTGAGGCAGCATCCCACATAGCACAACCAGAGGGACCCACAGCTAAAATATATAGCTATGTACTGGGGGGCTTTGGGGAGAAGAAAGAAAAAGAAAAAAGAAACGATTGGCAACAGATGTTAAGCTCAGGTGTCAATCTTTAAAAAAAAAATCATAGCTATTAGTTCTATCCACTGAAAAAGTATAGAAACAATCAAACTGTTCAAAATGACCTTGTCTGGCATAATAAAAATGGCTGATTGTATATGTGGGGAAGGAAATGAACAATGAGAACCTACCAGAACCTCTAGTCCCAGAAGAAAGCCAGTTACCTATCAGACTACTGATACACGTCAAAAGCACTCAGGCATCACCTCGCAGGTGTCCCTCTGTCCAAAACTGGGACAATTTGGACCCCAAAATAATGATAAATGTAATATACCGAAACACATCAAAGATGTTGAAGATCCATGTGTTAATAATACTTAAAATAAATCTCAGCCAATACTGGAAACTGTTAAAGAACCAATTTATTATTCTGAAAACTGGTAGGTGAAAGGATGGAATCAAGAATTAATCTTGTCTTTTCTATATGACCTTATTCATATTAACTAAGCAGTTGACAAAAGAAAGTTCTTTACAGAAGAATTCAAGCTAACAAACGAAGAAAGAAAATTAAAATATCCTCATTTTGCAACTTTAATGAAATAATGGATCTAGGCAATTTATCAAATGGATCTAGGCTGCTAAATCCACCACATTAAAAGATGGTGGGGATTTTTAAATGAACGGATCAGGCTCACAACGGAACTCACTGATCAATATTAAAAATCACAAAGAATAAAGATAAGCATACATTATGTTCCTTCCGCTACGTTGCAATAAGAACACAATATCAACATTCTTTACAAAATATTGAAACTGAATCTGATTAAGCCCCTATCAAACTACTAACTTATAGGAAGTGCAAGTGCAAAGAAACATGTTAAATTACACTACAGGGGTGCAAAAGTCAGAAGGTAGGGAGCGCTACAGGACAAAGAACTCAATTACTTTTACAAATAATTTGCAAAAAAGAAGTCAAGAGAGATCTACAGATTAAAAGAGACTTAAAAACAACACGCTCAGGAGGGCCGGGGCCCCCCACGTGCAGACAGGCTACCTGGACCCCTTGTCTGGTGGCTCAGCTACTCCCCGCCCCGCTCAGTCACCTAAGGATGCAGACCTGATGAATCACGAAGTCATCCTGCCTCCAGCACTAATGGAAAGATGCTCTGTAAGCCTAACAAGAGGGGGCACTGGCTCACTTGCGCTCTCATCAACTGATGAAGAGGAAATCTTCCTGCATTTGGTTTTCAGGAGTTGAAAAAATGCAAAATGAAAGGATAAGGTAAAAGAGACTTAAAAATGTAGCAGCAAATGTTGGAACCTGATTCTAACTAAACTATGAAAAAATTAAGAGACAGGAAAATTTTAACACTGCTCGGATATTTGAATATTCTAAGGAATTGTAGTAAACTTTAGGCACGGTAAGGGTATTACAGCTATGTTTTTTAATGATCTCTTATCCCTTGCTTAGAAATAGTTATTGAAATATTTATGGATGAAATGACATGATGTCTGAGATTTGCTTCAAAAGACCACTGTGGATGGATGATGGTGCAGCTGTGTGTAGATGAAACAAAACTGGTTATATGCTAATAATTGTTGAAACTAATATCTACATGCAGGGGATTAATATGCCAGTCTCTGCTTTTGTGTATGTCTGAAAATGTGTATTTTACAGAAGGAAAATTTTTTATGGTTAGAACTTTTGTATCCTATGTAAAAAAATATTTCCCTACCTAAGGTCATGAAAATATTCTCCGACATTATCTTTTAGAAGCATCGTTTATGCCTTTCAAACCTGGAATTAAATTTTGTCTATGAGTGAGATAGAGCTAAAATTTTACTTTATTCACTAACTGGTTGATACCCAATTGACCTAGCAGCAATTATTTAAAGGATTAATCTTTCTTCATTGTTTTTGCAATGCCACCTTTGTTACAAATCAAGTGGCTATATAAGCATGGGGTGTGTTTTGGGACTGTCTTGCTTCATTGTTCCATTTGTCTTATTGTGTCAATATTACATTCTCTTAGTTTCTGGAGGTTTTTCCTAAATCTTGATATCTGGCAAAGAAAATCTCTCACCTGATTCTTCAAGTATGCCATGGTCTTTCTTGCTCTTCTGCAATTTCATATAAACTTTAGAATCACCTTTTCAATTCCCATTCAAAACTCTACTTTGATTTTTATTAGGTTATCATTATTATTTCCTTACTTCTACTTACTTTGGTTTTAATTTTATATTCTTTTTCTAACTTCTTGACATGGGGTTTCCTAATTTTTAAGGTGATTAAATAATTAAAGACTATTTGAATGGTTATTTAAGTATTTAGATTAAATATATAGATTAAATATAAATAAATAGATTAAATAATAGGTTATTTAATCTATTAATTGACATTTAATCATTTTAATTATTTAATCTTTTCTGTTTTCTTAGTAGTTACAGCATTTTATTATTTTTTAGTGATTATTATAAATATTAAAACACGCTACTTTATCAAAGCATAATATTTAATGTTAACTGGCACTTTCTTCTCTTCCTGGACAGTCAAGGATCTTAAAAAAATTTCCCCACCTCTCTCAACTTACATACTATAGTTTTTGAGCTTTTTAATTCTGTTTATTTTCAACTCACAGAACTTTATTATTGTGTTACCTCAATACTCACCATTTGTTCTCTTTAATCCTTCTTGCATCTCTTAAATCTAAAATCCTAAGGAATTATTTTATTATTTCATTTGGTGAGAGACTGGAATTGAGGAATTCTCTTAGTCTTTCTTTATCTAGAAAATTTTTCACCCTTATTCTTGAATGATATTTTTGCTGAGTATAGATATCTTGAATGACAGTAGTTTTCTTTCATAACTTTGAAGATGTTTCCATTGTCTTCTGGTTTCCATTTTTCTGTTGAAATGCCAAGCCTCAGTCTAAGCTAAGTTTCAGTTGGTCCTTTGAAGGAAATGGTCCATCTTTCTCTGAATGTTATTGACTATTTCTCTTTGTCTTTTGTATTCCCTATTCCCATGTTGTGTTAGAGAAAGATTTCTTTAAATTTTTCTTCCTTCGACTTTTATAGGGCTTCATGAATTTGTGACTAGATGCTGTTCATCAGTTTTGGAAGATTATAGATCATTAGCTTTTAAAATATTGCTTCTGCTTCATTCTCTCTCTCCTTCTTTCTGGGATTCCAATTATAAGGTTAGACTTTCTGGCTGTACTCTCTGTTTTTTACCTTTTCTTCTATGTTTTCCATCCTTTTGTTTTGTTTGTATTTATACTGACATCTTACAATTTTTGATTATTTTTTTCAGCTACATTCAATCTGCTACGAAACCCATCTACTGAGTTCTTAACTTCAGTTACCGTAATTTTCAGCTCTGGAATTTCCACTTGGCTTTTTTTTTCCAATCTGCCATTCCTTTTTTATACTTTCTAGATTTTGACATTTTGAATCTTGTCCTCTATCTCTTTGAATATAGGAAGCATGTTTATTTTAATATCTGTTGTGTATGTTAACTCAAGTACCTAGAACCCCTGTGAGTATGTTTCTACTGCTGATTTTTTCTGCTGGGTTATATTCACATTGTCTCATCTCACGTTTCTAGCCATTTTTGGTTATGTGCTGTACATTACACCTTTTAAAAAACAGAAATAATTAAGGATTAGAATAATATTTTCTTTTTCCAAAGAGGATTTCCACTTGTTTCTAGCAGTTTCATTCATGAAATGAATGGATCTGGGAAGCAGTCCCTGTGAAAATCTGTTTATTTCTAGTTCACCCTTACTTGGAGATTTTAGCCTTTCAACATTTAATCCAAAGCAAGAGGGATTCACTAGGCCCCTATGCCTTGGCAGTCTTGGCTCTCCAATGTCGTCCCACCAGCCTCCCAGGCTTCCAAAAGCTCTAGTCAGCTTTTCAGCCTATTAGCGGCTTCTCAGGAATCAGTAAACGCATCTAGGGGTAAAAAGAGGTTCAAATAGATTTGAATTTTTCCAGATCTTTGCCCAGGAATTCTTTTCTGCCTTTTAGTTCACACATTTCTTAAAGTAATTTTTTTTCCAGGTTTTCTAATTATCCTCAGTGAGAAATTTGGTTCAACGTGCTGACTTTACATGGATAGAGCTTTTCAAATTAGTTTTTAAGTTTTGTATTTTAGCTATGAATGCTGGACCATAGCAAGAAAAGAGAAAATACAGTTTGACACTTATGATTACTATCCCCCAAATTTAAACATTGTTAAGATAGGGGATTATCACAAAGTCAGGGGAACACGTGACAGCTATGTGCTAGGAATCTCATGTCAGGAATGTATAACAAGAGATGATGGTGCTGTCTCTGGAGAAACAATGCTCTGAACAAAAAGGGATAAACACTTAAGGTTCTTTGGAGGATTGATCGACAACCTACAGTTCTGAAACCAGCAAGAAAGAAAAAAACACATTGCTGTTCCTATGAAGCCACCATTAATGATCTCTTTTCACCAGAAAGTGGCTTTTAAAACAAACATTTTAAGTGATACCTTGAGATTATTGGAGAAAAATCAGGGAACATAATTTTATAGCCACTCCCTGTAACTTTTATATCATCTCTTCCTTGAACTTATTCCATAATATTAGAGAATCTTTGATATGGGAGGAGGGTGGTCAGACACACACACGAAAAAATGCACATTTTACAATATGACTTAAAACAAAAAGGAGGTATCCAACTATTGGAAAACAAGAGAGTATATTAATTACAATTGGTATTATAGACTTTTTTTTTTGGTGAGGAAGATTTGTCCTGAGCTAACATCTGTGCCAATCTTCCTCTATTTTGTATATGGGTCACTGCCACAGCATGGCTGCTGACAAGTGGTGTAGGTCTGCATATGGGAACTGAACCCAGGCCACCAAAGAGGAGTGTGCCAAACTTAACCACTAGGCCACTGGGCCAGCCCAGTATTATAGATTTTTAAAAATATACTCTTAGAACTGATAAGAGTGTTTAGAAAAGTGTCAAGATATAGAATGAATATATAATTTTTAAGATTTCATGAATACCACCAATAATTAGTTAAAACAAAAATGTCCAGTCTTAATTGCAACTAAAACGATAAAATACATGGGAGTAAGCCCAAGAAGAAATGTGAAAACATATATTGCTGGGGATATTATTTTTAAGTCTGGCCCTGGATTAGGGACAGAACTGTCTTTATTTGGAAAAACATCTTGTTGAGTAGTGGAGAAAAAGGGAAACCATGAGGACTAGGAGAATTAAGAAAAAGAAGCAAAAAAGATACCTGAACTGTTCTGCATAATAACTAAAGGGGCATTTGGGGATGGGAAATGGCTAATGAACAAGGCAGGAGAGCCTAAGAGTTTTTAATAACCTAGGTGTTTAAGGTTCAATTTTATGCGCCCCCCAATCTTTTAGCCAAATCTCTTGAATCTACAAATGCCTTTTGAGAGTAGATTGTGTATGAGTGAGCACATGAATTTGTCTGTGAGAGTGTGTAAGTGTGTGTGTGCCTGTGTGCACGCATATGTGTGTAAATCAGGGAATGAGACAACATTCCACACCCAGGTCAATGGGTATAGAATGAGGGCAATCAAGATACGATGGCAATGATCCACAGATGGAACTTATTCGATCAGCTTAGACATGAGCTCAGAGCCAGAAGTGAGCATAAAAACAACAACACCACAAAATATTTTAGGGAGGACATTGAACTTCCATAAGCTATAGAACTGGAATCTCAGTGACAACTTATTTAGGTTTTCAAGGAAAAGGGAGATACTAGGTAAGGTCAAGGTTATATTTACACAAGGAAAAAACTCTACCAAACTACTGAGAGATATAAAAGAGGCTTGAAAACCTAGACAAGCCAGGTTCCTGGATGAAAAAACAAACTACTAAGGAGTGTCAATTCTTTCCAAGTTAATTTGAAGATTTAATGTGTTCCCAATCAATATCCCAAATGTGCTTTTAAATATTTTGACAAAATGATTCCAAAGTTCAGCTGGAATAGCTAAGAAAAAAACTGAAGAAAAGTGATGGCCTCAATAGATGTTAAAACACTGTAAACCTAGTCAGCATGGCACTGGTGCGGAAATAGATGGGCAAATCTATGAAGCGATATGCAACCAGGAAACAGGAGCCAGTACGTATAGGAAATTAATGCACAATCACAAACCAGGGAAAAAGGAAAGAGGCACTCATTGAACAGTGCTGGGACCATTTTTTAGCTATTTGGGAAATAATCTGCTCAATTCTCATGCAATGTTATCCAAATAAATTCCAGATGGGTTAAGAAGTTAGATATCAAAATGAAGCCATAAAAAACAGAAGGAAATGTAGTTGAATATTTGTCTGTTCTTTAAGTAGGAAAGGACATTCTAGCTTAAAAGAAATCTAAAAATATCTTAAAATATCAACATATTTGACAGCATAAAAAATACTAAATGTCTGTATTTTAGATAAACCTATTTGGAAAGTAACCAAGAAATTATATATAAGTATTTACATTAAATATAATAAAGTGTTAATATATCTAAAATCCATATAATTCAATAGGAAAATATTAACCTTGCCCCATCTGCTCCCCCACCTCATAATAGAAGGAAGATAAAAGATATGAACATATAGATCTCAAGAGAAAATGCTAATAAAAATCTGAAAGACATTTAAATACATTATTAAGACCACAAATGTGAAACTTTTAATAAAGTGGCATTTTTCCCTACCAAAAAAAGTAATACAATATATTTTAACTGAGAATATCTTCAACGAGGCCACTGTGAAATAGCCACCAAATACACGGTGTGGGGAATATAAGCAAGTTCAACATTTTCAGAAAATAATTTTGTATTGCATTGTGTAGATGGAGCTTTAAGTTATAACAATTTTTAACCAACTAAATCTCACATTCACAGAATTTATTTTAAAGGAAAAAATAAAATACAAAGATTAATGTCACAGATGTTAGCCACTGTGACATTTATAATAGCAAAACACCAACAAACAGATCTTGGCTTTCAATAATATAGATACACAAATGATATGGAATATTATGTAGGCTTCAATAAGGACTTTTTAAGAAAGGTTAGTGACATTGAAAAATGCCGAGAAAAATATAAAATTGTGTGTATAGTCTGATGACAGCTGAATAAAACAAGACATGAAAGAAGGAAAATATAAAACATTAACAATTATCTCTGAATGAAAGTATCACAGGTGATTATTTTATTCTCTTGATGTACAGTGTCTTTTGTTCCTATTTTTGTATAATAAACCCATATTGCTATCATAATACTTCATAACTTTTTAAAAGAAATACTAGGCTTTTGTGAGTGCAACTACTGTATACATCATTGCTTCTCCTGGTCAGAAATTTCTCCCCGTGACAGCACGTAGAATGCCAAGCAGAGGCACGCTAAAGCAGCCACAGCAGACATCCACTCCAGCAAAAGAGACAGGAGATGTCTCAGGTTTCCCGTCTTCTGGCCAAGCTGTTCCTTCTCTCTGGACTACCTGCTGCGTCTCCTTGTCTTCCTGGCAAATTCTACCGCACACTTGAACACTCCCTGACCCTTTGCACACCCGCCCAGGAAGAATTAGTTCTCCTCCTTCAGCAGTCCACAGGGCACGGCATTCCCTGCGTATTTGTTCCAGATTCTCCCTAGCAACTAGGCTTTCTCACAAAAGGCACAGGGTTTTCTCCACCTTACACTCTAGCCCACTGTAGCAGCTCAAGAAATATTTTCCAAAAGTTTGAGAACTTGAAGAGAGCTACAGGATTTAATGCATAAATCTTCTCTTCCAGCGATGTTTCTGTAAATGCATTTATTAATTTAATAAACCAGGATTAATCTCCTGTTATGAAATGATTCAAAGATTAATAAAGCCTGATCTTTGCCCTAAACAAGCCAGAAGTCTGAAAGAACTCAGATTTGTAAAGAATTAATTATATCAGGGATGTACAAGATTCTTCTAGTCTGCAAAATGCTCCCTTTTGGGATTTCTGATACATTTTGCTGCTAATGATCCCAGGAATAACATCTGAACAAAACACATGAAATAGTCTAAAACCACCTTTCTTTTCTGAGCAGAACGTTTAAGGGCAAAGACACGAAAACAAAGGGTAGCACCTTTTTTTCCTAATTCACCCCTGTGTTAATCAATAAAGACTTTGAAGCCGAAAAGGGATTCAAATGCAGTGAATTTTGGGAATGTGTTTGGAGATTCTTACTTTCTAAAAAGAATAATAATAATTTGACCTATCCACTGAGAAGTGCTGCTTTTGTCACCATCCCTAAAGCAGCAGTTTTTCCCTAAGAAAGGCAGAATACATTAAAGGAAGTGCATGTGTCAAAGAAGCCAGGGTGTAGGGGGCCTTATATTGATAACAAAATTACTTTACCTGCCAAGCTTGATCCTCTGTACAATCCTGTGAGGACAGCAGGCAGACAAAACGAGAGCCCCATGCCCTTCACAGATGTGAAACCAAAGGGTTAAGTTGTTTGCCCAACACCACACCTGAGTGACAGCCAGGGCAAGAAGGAGGGTGGAGCAGGTCTCAGACTCCAAGCCCAGCCTTTTCTCGACCTTGAGGTGCTGCCTGCCCTGGAGGGTGTTGCTGGAGTTGGGCAATGACAGGAACAAAGGGTAAAATGAACATTAAGGGCACAAACCCTGGGGCCGGGCCGCGGTGCAGGGGTTTAATTCGCTCATTCAGCTTAGGCGGCCCGGGGTTGGCCAATTGGGATCCCGGGTGTGGACATGGCACCGCTTGGCAAGCCACGCTGTGGTAGGTGTCCCACATATAAAGTAGAGGAAGATGGGCATGGATGTGAGCTCAGGGCCAGTCTTCCTGAGCAAAAAGAGGAGGATTGGCAGCAGATGTTAGCACAGGGCTAATCTTCCTTAAAAAAAAAGAACACAAATCCTTATCAGCAACAGGATGACTTCAGTAAAGTGACATCATCTAAGCTAAGATTCCTAAATACTCAAAAGACTGTGAGAAAACCAAAGCATGAAAGGAAAAGAAATGGTAATGGTGATCACTAGGAGGTCGGTGTTCATTGAGACCCTCGCAATGTTTGCTCCAGCCACATTGTCAGCATAAACAACGATAATTGTCTCTCTGCCCAGTCTCCCTCCCTGACTCTCTGCTTGGTCTCATGATGCCTAGCAGGAGGCCGTCACCCTGATCAATGAAGACAGAGACAGAGATCGTAAGTGAACATTGATGGACTCCAACGCTCGCCACACATTCTTTCAGAGCTTACACACCCTCAGATTGTGGGTGCTTGGATGGCAATTTTCTGCAAGAGGAGAGGGGCATCCAGAGTGTCTGCTGTACTGGCAGAGCCTTTCCTCACAGAGCCATCCTTGGAAGGGTCTTCTCTGCCCCGCACTCTGCCCCCTGTAGGTCTATGTCTTCACAAAATGGCTAGATGACTCTATGTCTTGGACTGACTACAGGGTAACCTGTGAAAGGGGATAAGGGTGGATATTCTACGTCTGCTATTGACTTACACCCATGTCTTTGTGGAACTGCACTGGAGAAGTCTGGCAAACATTTCTTTAAAAATTCTTGGCCGTTATTAATTTTTATCTAATTGCTATGGGCAGGTTTGGCTATCACGAGGAACTTACATTCTCTGTCTCTGTCTCTGTGTCTCTCTCACTGTCTCTCTCAGACACACACACACAAAAAAACCAGATAGATACCCACACACCTCCCTTGTTCATATTCACAACTTCTTTGGCCACAGATGATAAAAAAAAAAAAGTCCTCTACAACTGTCCACTCAGCAGAACACTTTGGAGGAGACATGTGACAGGAATGTAGGGTCATGAATATAGTACTGAAGCATCAGCACCCATAACCCTCTGGCAACTCTCCTGAGAGCTCTGGGACCAAGGATTCACTCATTCTTTGGTCCTATTCCTCCTGAGACTCTGCCAGGAGTTAGGCACCATGCCAGGTGCTGAGAAGACAGAGATAAAAGGCAATCTCTGCCCTCAAAGAGAACTCAGTCTGGGGATAGGAGAAGTGAGGATCTCATAGAAGTTAGCCAACAATCTCAACACAATGTGAGAAGAACTTTGAAAAATAATAGCATAGATTTATACATTCACTGATTTCCTATTATGTACCAACTCTATTAAGTTCTCTGCATATATTATCTTGCTGAATCTTTTGGAAATTACTAACCTGTTTTACAGAAGAGGACACTAAAGTGCAGAAAGGTGAAGTATTTGGTCCATGGTCACACAGCTTGTTATTAATGGAGCCCAGGTTTTAGTTTGGGTAATGTGGCTCTACAGCCTGAGTTTCTTACCTGTTAGCTATAACATAGTGGGACAAGTACAGGCTGAAAAGGAGGCACATATACAACCTACACAGATCAAAAAAATCAAGGAAGGTTTCCCAGAGCACTTGGGAAGGATAAGAAGGAATTAGTCAGGCAGAACAGGGGAAGGGAGAGAGAGAGAGGCATAGGCAAAGACAAACGTATGAGCCAGTGTGGAGCTTCTAGGAACTTACTATCCGAATCATTTTCAAATTTAAGTGGATCTACACACAAAAGCATATCTTGTCCTACAAATTAAAGTGGGTAGAAACAAAGGCAAAATTTAGGCTCAAGCAGTTGAAACATTTGTTAGAATTTTTAGTCAAGCGGCAGAGTCAAAACAAGAGGTCCTATCAAGAGAGACTTCAGAAAAAAATCTAAGAGATCTCTTTGTATGGATGTACAATACTTTGTATGTCTCTTTGTATGGATTACCGGTGGGAATGAATTTATTTCTTCATCAGAATAGCATCCATCAGTTGCCTTCACTTCCAGGAGCATCATCCTCCAAAACAAAGCAAACTCTTAGAGTTACATAATAGACATATGAATGTGTCAATATAAAATGGCAAGAAAGAGAGCAGAAAAGAGACATTTAAAACCCTAAATTAAGCCAGAATAAAAGTATTTCAAGTGCCAGAGAGATAAGTCAAGAACAGACTGCCTGTAACCCCATGGACGAACACAGTCAAAGCATAGATCAAAGTCCGTGAAACGATGGGCTCAGCTTGTTGCTGAGAAAGCTTCTTGGCTGCCTTCCTTTGAATATTCACTTGAAACCATTTCTAACTGTGCTCATTTTCATCCTAATCCCTTTTATGAGTTACACTTTGGAGATAAATTTTATGTAGTACAAAAATGACCTCAATCATATTAACATTAACCAGAGCTTGCAACCCATAGCTGGCCTAAGGGCCTGGAACATGAAAGGAAATTTTAAGATCCCATACGTTTTGCCAAAAAAGCACAAAGAGGAGCGAATTGACAATCAGACCTAGCTGTTCAGAGTGCCCCCAAGGTGGTCACTTATACTTTTAAATGATAGGATTTACAGCAAATACATATAGAGCTCCCCCTGTTCAATAGGCAAACCAAAAGAAAAAGGAGATTTTCTCTTTTGGCATTACCAAGGACAGTTTTCCTGAAAAGCTTCTGCTATAAAACAACAAAAATGCTAAATGAATCATTAAAAATGTGTTGTAAATATGTTCTGTTTCTGGAAATAGTTTATTGACATCAACACTTCTGCTGAAAATAATGCTACATAGTATATATACAGTCCTAAATCATCTTTAAAGTGTCGAATTGCTGGCAGGTACTGAAGACTGCCAGGCCCTGTTGGGGAGAAAGTTGGAACCCTAAGAGAGAAAGTGAACACCTAAGGAGCACTAAACTGCTTTTTTCCTGAGAACTTGTGCCCATACCAAGAAACTGGACTTAAGATAGGACCTAGCTAGACAAAAATGACAGAAGTTGAGGTCAGGCCCGAACAGAGGTGAGGAATCTTATGAGACTGTCTCATTTTAAGTTGGGCCTCAAATGGCTATAGTTTCTGGATAATTGTGAACCAGAATTAAATCCATAGCACCTTCCTCCAAATTCTACCCCAGAGAACTGCAGGGAAGGTTGCCTTGGAACCAGTGAGAGCTCAGAAAGAGAGAAGGAGGAAGAAAAGGAAGGAAGGAAGGAAGGAGGGGAGGGGAGGGCAATGGAAGAGACTGGAAGAAAGGAAAGAAAGAAAGAAAGACAAAGAATGAAAGCAAGAAGAGGGAGGGGAAAAGGTAGTCCTGAGAAATTGTGAACATAGCTTGACAAAAAATCTAAATAAAATATTAGCAAACTAAAGCCAATAAATATGTGAATGATGATATATCAAGTTGGACTTAAAAAAGGAATGTTAATTTAATGTTAGCTTAACATTAGAAAACTAATCAACACAAATCACCATAGTAACAAACAAAAGGAGAAAATTCATATGATCCTCTCAATAAATGCAAAAGAAAATCTCCAAAATGTTTAACATCCATTCATTATAGAAATTGTTAGCAAATAGGAAAAAAGGAATTTCTCAGTCAAATAATATTACGTGCAACAAATGTGCAACAAGTGAATTAACAAGTAAAGATACAACCTTGAGAAATTGCCTTTGAGATTAGAAACTAGACAAGGATGTCCATTATCACCAGTCCTATTCAATATTCCAACTGGGAAGTCTCAGAAACATGGTAATGCAAGAAAAATAAACAGAATATATAAGAATCAGGAATAATAAAAGATAATATTTTCAAAAGATATGATTACATATCTAGGAAATCTAAATGAATCTATCAATGTTATTAAAATTAATAAGAGAATTTAGCAACTTTGCTTAATGCAAAGTCAACATGTAAAACTTAATCCTATTTCTATGCTCTGGCAACAAAAATTTAGAAAATGAATTTCTAAATGTATCATTTATAATATGACCAAAAAAGTATCTGGTACATAGGAATATATTTTTTAAAGAATGTGAAATATCTCTACAGGAAAAATTCTGACACCTATTAGTGAGATATATTTTAAAAGTCTTAAATAAAAGGAGAAATAAATCTTGTTCATTAACTGGAAAAACTCAAAATTGCAAATATGTCCATTTTCTTCAAATGAATTAATAAATTCCCTGTAATCATAATTAAAATTCCAACCCCCAGTGAAACTCACTGTTGACAACGCCGCTTCACACATCCACACACATGCAGCTCACACACGCTCACACAGTAAGAGTTCTAAGTCAGCTTTTTAGTGTCCCACTATTAAGCATTATGGTCAGACAAGGACTCCAAGGCAACTCAAGGTAGCCTGTGACATTATAGACAGAAGCTAAAGCAAACACACACACAAAAAGGAATTTGAAGAAAACAGAGACTGTTGCAAAGAGAAGTTCTTTTTAAATAATAATACTATCATTAAATCTTCACAGTGATGAGAAAATGCTGCATCCGTGAAACAAGAACAGAATAATGTATAAAAGAAAAACATTTAAAGATGGAAAAACTACATTGGCTGTTTGTAATAATAGCATAAATGAAAAACTCAAAAAGATGTTGGAAGATAAAGTTTTAGCACAAAAGAAATTGAAAATAGGAGAGGCAGGGTAAGAAAATTTGAGAAAAGTTCAGAAGGTCTCACATCTGATTAATACATTCTTCAGAAAGAGAGGGTCATCATAGAATAATATAAGAAAATTTTTCAGAAATAATGAACATGATTTTCCAAATCAGAAAAGTTATTTAAGTGTCCAGAGCAATGAATAAAAATAAATCCCCACCAAGACATATCATCGTGATATTTCAAGAAACAGAATAAAAAGACTGTAAAGCTTTCCAGGGTCCAGGGAGAGAGGAAATATATTGTTCACACACAGGATCAAGGGTCAAATGCCTTTTTCTTTGTCAATAGCCATAGCGGACACTAAAAGGCAATGGAACAATGCCTTCAAAGGATCTGACAGAAAATTATTTACAACCTAGAATTCTATACCCAAAGTATCATTTAACCATGAGAAAAAGACCAAACTAATACAAAACTATGGTAATCAAGACAGTTGATATTGACAAAGAGATGGACAAATTGATGGATGGAACAGAATACTACATCTAGAACAAGGCCTAGTACATATTAGGCATTCAATAAGTATCTTTTGAATGTTGACTGAATATGTAAACTTGGTGCGTGAGAGGCAGTCTTGCAGATCAGTAGACGAAGGATGGACTGTTCAATAAATAGTTGGAAAAATTAGATATCCATTTAGAAAAAATAAATCCAGCTCAATTATTTACACGACACAAAAATTGTTAAAACTCAAGGTGAAATAGAGATAAACCTGAAGGATAAAACTTACAAAAAAAAACATAGAATGATATCTTTTTAACTTCACATGCATAAATATTTCTTAAACAAGACACAAAAAGTTTGGTCCATAAAGAAAGATTGTTAAATGTGGCTACATTAAAATTATGAACTTCCGTTTATCAATGATATCTTAAAGACAGTGGAAAGGCAAGCCACGACTGGGGGAAGATATTTGTACATGCATAACCAACAAAAAATTAGTATCCAGGAAAAAAAAAACTCTTAAAAATAAGAAAAAAAGGCAATTCAACAGAAGAATGGGCAAAAGATACAAGGAATTTAATAAATATAAATGAAAAACACATGAAAAGATTTCAAGCTCATTAGTAGTCAGAGAATTCAAATTCAAATCACAAGAATATTGGCAAATCAGTCTGATATATTGCCGGCAGGAATGTAGATAAAAGGAATTTTTATGTCTTACTTGGAATATATATTGAAACTACTTGGGTAAACAATTTGGCATTTTCTAGTCAATCTCAACATTTATATAATCTATGAAGTAACAATTCTACTCCTAGATGATATCTAAAAATTTTTTATATAAAAATGGACTTGGAAACATATAAATACTATTCATAACAGCAATATTCATAATAGCATAGCACAAAAGCTCAAATGTCCATCAACAGTAGAATAGATAAATAAATTATGATTCATTTATACAAAGTTATTTGACACAACAGTGGAGAAGAATGAAATCCATCCACACGTAACAACATGGATGAATCTTAAAAACAATACTGCGAGCTGAAAACAAGTAACAAGAATTTATAGTGTAAAATACTATTGATTTCATGCTCAAAAACGTTCAAACCAAAAATTATATTCTGTAAGGATTCATACATTTGAAAACATACAAAAATTCAGAAAATACTAAACTAGAAATTCAAGTCAATAGATCTTTCTTGGGGGAAAGGCAAAAGTTGTGATTACAGAAGGATACAAAAGGGTCTTAAAAATTGGTAATATTCTGTCTTAACTAATTCTGTGTCTTAACGTTGGTAATACTCTATGTCTTAAACCGGAGGGTGAATGTGTAGTCTTTGTCATCATTTTTTTTTAAGGTCCAAACTTTTTTTTTTTTTTTTTTTGAGGAAGATTAGCCCTGAGCTAACATCTGCTGCCAATCCTCCTCTTTTTGCTGAGGAAGACTGGCCCTGAGCTCACATCCATGCCCAACTTCCTCTATTTTGTACATGGGATGCCTACCACAGCGTGGCTTGCCAAGCGGTACCATGTTCGCACCCAGGATCTGAACCGGCGAACCCGGGTGCCAAAGCGAAACGTGTGCACTTAACCACTGTGCCACCGGGCAGGTCTCCATCTTTTTTTTTTTAAAGATTGGCACCTGAGCTGACAACTGTTGCCAATCTTCTTCTTTCTTTTTCTGCTTTTTCTCCCCAAATTCCCCCAGTACACAGTTGTATATTTTAGTTGTGGGTCCTTCCAGTTGTGGCATGTGGGATGCCGTCTCGGCGTGACCGGACGAGCTGTTCCATGTCCGCACCCGGGATCCGAACCGGCGAAACCGTGGGCTGCCAAAGTGGAACAGTGAACTTAACCACTCGGCCACAGGGCCGGTCCCTGTCATCATTTTTATATCTTTCATATACTTTATATTTTCTTTTGGATATGTGAAACATTTCATAATTTTTAATAAAACAAAAAAGAATATGGAAAAAGTAAGACTGTGGAACTGACATCCAAGTTACCCATCCTACAGAACTGAGAATTTTCCACATTGTATAACTTAGAAACAGTACTCTGGAAGCTTGTCAAGTCACTACCAGAAGTCTAACCAACAAATGATGGGCAAGTTCATCATTGACCAGCCTGATACGTTTGTGCTGCGCTAGTTGGGTCCATGTGAAAAGCTTTGGCTTTGGAGTCACAGTTCTAGGTTTGCAGCTTCTGAAATTGAGAGAGGCTCAGTTTGCACATGTATACAGTGAGGATTGACAGCAAGGATTGTTTAAAGATTAAATGAGACCATGGGTGATAAGTACCCGGCATACTTCAAGTACCAGAAAATGTTGGTTCCTTTCCCCTTTCATACAGTCTTTGCCACACTTTCATATTAAGCTCCCTAGTGCTTTGACTGCACCAGGTAACAGTTTTCTGTAACAGAACTTTGAGTTTGGAGAGTATATTATCTATTTGAAAGTTATTTTACAAATATTATTGCATTTGATCTTCAAGTTTATACTTCAGAAGAAATGACTATGCCAATTTGCAAACTGATGTTCACAGAGATGAAAGCAATAATGTCCAAAATTCAGGATAAGTCCTGGTTGCCACTATTACATCTATTATTCCCCAAAACATTTTTTAAGTCCAGAGAAAAGCTCCAATATTGTGACATCTAAGTGACCTCTTTCAGACCACTCCCTGACCCAAAAAGTATTTGCTATCCAATGTTCTCTCATTTGGGACTTGGGATTCTATGGTCCCTAGACTGCTAAAGCCCTAAAATTACAAAATCAAGCACAGAATAATCCCAAGATTTACCCAAATTTCGAAAAGCAGAAATATATTCAAGGATGTTTTAGATACACTCGAACACTTAAGGCAAAAAATCACTAGCTGGAAATAATGTAATTTCACCTCTGAGGCCTATTTCTGGTACATTCCCTTGGGAAGAGCTGCCACATAATTATCAGTCCTATAAATTAAAAAGAATGTTCCAGTAGGCATCGTCCCCAGACCTCCAGGCTCCATAGAGCTTAGAAGGAAACATTGACACTTGTGACAAAGAATGCTCTTCCAACGCAGCCTCCCTCTCGGAGGGCCCTGCCCAACCCTGGGCCTAATTAATTTTGTTCAACTTTTATTTTGTGACTTTATCTGCATTGAGAATAAGTCACCAGCAACCTCAAATGCTGACCATGCAACCTACAGGACAGCCAGGAGGTGCAGAGTGTGCCGATGAGGCATTATCTTCTTTTATCTTTTGTACTGAACAGTGTTTTTGAGAGCAAATCCTATAAAAAGCTGTGTGTCTCCATTGGCATCATTGTGAAGAGCCCCCTTCCAACAAGACTCAAAGGATTCTTTCAGAGAATTTTATAGAGCCATCATGACCCTTAAGGGGAAAGTCCCTTTCCTAATTGGCAGCAAAAAGTGAGCACCATCAAAGCCCTACTCCCAGACCATAATGGTGGTAAGGAGGAGCTGTGTGACTGGCCGTAAAACCCAAGAAAGAGTGGTGACCTAGAGTGGCTTTAATAGCCACTCACAATCCATCCACGTGCACTGACATATTTCATTTATTCAGGCTACTGCAAGAGGTGAGAAAAAAGAAGGTGCCTAGTATGCCTTTTGTTCTCATTTCTATTTTTGGCCCTCTGAGGTCCTGATTATTCCAAGAGAATCTTTTCCCTGGCTGTCAGAATAGGTGTTCTGAGTTTTCATCAGCAGAAAAAGACTCTTTAAAATGTCAGGACTTCCTACCAACTTATAAATGAGAATAAATTGACTTTCATTGAACTTTGAGTATCACATGCTGAGCGAGGCACTTTACATGTTGTCTCAGTGAATCTGCCCAACAACTGATGGAAGATGGGTCAACTCAAACACAACTCCTCAGATGTGCAGAACAAATAAGTAACATTCTTTGTGTTATTTAAATGCTCTCCCCTTGCCCTTAATCCCCTAGTTCCAAAAATGGCAGAAATTACAGGGGAAAAAACAAACTTTATCTTGGCAATCCAATGTTGTTCTGTTTTGAGTAATTACTCAGTCTTTCTGCATTTTGGCCCATTCTCAAGTGTTCTCCTCTTCCACTTCTCCTTCCCAAGATAGTAGGAAGTTTCAGAGAAAAGCCTATCCATTCCATTGCCCTTTGGAAGGGCACCTGCTCTTCATGCAGTTGGTAGTGGCTGACAAAGGCCATTATTTGTGTACACAGGTGAGAGGGCAAGGCGAGAGGGCATTGCTGGTGCAGTGTTAGGGATCTTCAACCATTGGAACCAACAGAGCCTGGTTGGAAGGCTCTGAGGAGGAATCATAGCATTTCTGAGCTAAACAGGACCTTGAGGATGAATCATAAGTGAGAGTTTTCCAGAGCGGAAAAAAAAATTTTGATTTATAAATTAAAGTTTTATATATTTAAAAAATAAATATTCATTAAAAAATAAAAAATAATGACTTTAGCAATAAAGGCAAGGAGAAAATTCCAGGTTAGGAGCAGAGCAACATTTACAGTGGCTTAAAGGTGAGAGAGGAGCAGATATAAGGGAGAGCAAATATGTCTACCTGACTGAAGCAGAGGGCTCCATGGGATGGAAGACAAGGACAGCCACAGGCTGAGAGGTGGCTCTGGCTGGAAGAATATCTTAAAGTCCATAATGAATTAAGCCAAAGAGTTAGCATCAATGCAGGATGGTGAGAAGGTGACGGTCGTAGTTAAAGTGAAATATAAGGTAAATGGCTAGAGACGTGACTACGCACTGTGTCCTAACAACTATTCTAGTCAAAAAGGGAGACAGCCCAGGGTGTTCAGAAGCCAAAGTTTGGAGAGAGAAAGTTTGCTGGATGTAGATAGACATCATCAAAGGCAGAACATGAACAGGATGAGCGGGCAAACCGGTCCCTGCCTGGAGTAACCAAGGAAACCGCCCCTGACTGGACAGAATCTGAGGAGGTCAAGCTCAGATCATGGCACCATGTTTTCTTTCACAGGACTTTGTTCAATTTGGAGAGGACTGACAGCTGGAACTTTTTCCTTTACAGATGGTGAGGGGAAAAACATAGATACCCACTTTTGGAAGTAAGCTTTGGGGTTACTTAGCAGAGACCGAAGGGAAAAAACCACACTTCTCCTCTGACAAGGCCCAGGAGTTCATTAATGGTTTCTGCCTCTAGGGAGAGAAAGTCAGGCTAGATTTGAAACTAGAAGAAAAGAAAACCTGAGCAAGAAATTAATGAGAGGCATATCTTACATTGAGAAAAGCAACTTTCCTGGGCTTAGGTGAATATTTTTTTTAACTAGAACTTTTATCTTAACTACGGTTATCACGGACAGAAATATGTCTCTATATTTATATTTAGAGATATCTATAGATTCGGAGTTGGCAAGTTTATATTGTATATGTAAGAAATTTAATTTTGTAGAAAAAAAATACAAGCCAGTGATTAAGAGTTTGGTCTCTGGAGTTTAGATTTTAATCTTGGCTCTCCATTTAGTGCCTGTCTGACGTAGGTCACACTATTGAAACTTCAATTTCCATCACCTAGAAAATAGGCTCATTTCCACATAGCACTCTATTATCTGTAATGAAAATGAATTCTCCCGTTTATCGTGTCTGCTGATTTTCTGTCATGGTTGTTTTCATATACGCTTTGTAATTTTCAGCTTAGCTCATCTTCATCAAGAGCTATTTCCTGTGGGAGTTCCATGCAACCTCAGCTGCGGAGGACACCTCATGGGACAGTTTTGTGTTTACCTCCTTTACTAAACCAATTTTCCTCAGAAAGTCATTCTCAGGATTAAATAAGTTAATATTTGTGAAGAACTCAGAATGGTATGTGTGGCTGTTCTTAATGATATAAATACTCAACAAATGAGTATTTGTTGAAGGAAATTTCTTGGTTCAGAACTCTCACATCTCCAGAAGAGTCTCAGGATTCCATTTCCTCACAGATGACTTTTTTTTTGATTACCCAAGGTACCTGTTGTGATTGCTGTGTCCCTGGGACAATGGACAGAATTTTTCTAGGCCCTGATTAAGTCTTTCCCAGCTTTGCGCGTAGGCAGGGGACTCACTTCCAGGCACACAGGATCCTTGGCTTCAACATCCATCCATTCTCTCCCCTCACTCGTGACACTCTAGCCTCTTAAGCTTGTATAAGTTTCAATAGCTCTGTGGGTCTTTTGGATTTAACCTGCTCTCATGTTCTGGCTTGTTTCCTCTTAGTTTCTAGATCTTCAGAATTTCCCTTGTCTGCTTTTGAGCTAGACTATGGACTTTCTGACTTGATTACACTGTAACAACGTCGTGAGTTGGGAATGTGCACCCTACACTGCCCACATCAGTTCAGTCTACCATATTGACTGGAAGTCACCTACCCTACATTTTTAACCATCAACACCAGTGGTAAAAAGGCCACAGCATACACCATAAAGACAGCTCAAAAACCAGGAAATACCCCAAACCATTGGATGACCAATAGTTTTTAACACCTACATTCAAATGGTTCTTAACATTTATCAGTACTGTCATTTCACGCAATGATATCTGATCATGTCTGCATTACTATCTAAAAAGCAGCTTTGTTCACCTTTGTAACATATTTCCATTGTTAGTTTAAAATTTAGGAATATAACTCTGTGCTCTTGGGGATAAAATCACATTTCTTTTTGGTGTTTTCTGGATTCCCAAAATTATCTCCATACAGTTTGTTTTTATTAGACTATTGGCTTCTTCATTAAGATTTCATGCTGTTAGAAGTGAATACCTAAAATGCATGTTGCAAATACTGTGTGCAAGAGCTCACTCACCCAATCTATTTTTATCTTTTTGAAGTAACCAGAGATCATATTTTAAACTGGTTTAATAATTCTAATGAGCCTGCTATTAATTGAAAAAGTTTAAATAAATATTACCAAGCAGAATTTTTAATTTCACATATTACGGAAAATCTCATTGATTCTAACTAAAACAAGAGTTACCCAAAACTTCACCCAAATCCATAGTACTACTGCAACAGGAAGAGAAACATTGAAGAAACAAATGATTTCAGCCAGTATTTTACTTCTACTCCTGGAAATAGCCATGTAGACAGCAATACTCCAGAACTCCTGACCAGAGCATGCTAGGCCATCTGTCCCTCTAGTAAGAGATCCACGGCATGCATCTATGAGTATCAAACAAAAGAGGAAAAAACTTTGTTCAGCCTCAATGTCTCAAAAAGGATCATTCAATTAAACACACTATAGTACAGGGCATATGGTAAAAGATAATACTACATAAAAATATGATTATATACTATTCAACCCCATGGAAAGATATTGATAATGTTTTAGGAGATAAAAGCTAGTAGAAATATGACCCTATTTCTTATAAAATGAAATTTATTGTAATAAATAATATGGAAGTAGGGATGGATCCTCGTTTTGTACAGCCTAAAGTTTATACAGTATGGGCAGGATCGTTTTAGGAAAAGAAAATGAAACGATGAAGACAAAATTACCTGGGCTCCTATCAGTGCCTGGAAAGGCACCTATGCGAGCTTCATTAGCCCCATATAAATCTGCCTTTGTCTGAAAGTTTCTACCACCAAGTATTAACAGGTACATGTTTAGGTAATAGAATTTCCAATGATCCTTTTCCATATTCTCTCTGTCCACCATGATTTTCTTAACTTTCTAGAATAAAACAAATTACTCATTTAATAGGAAGAAAAATACTTTCAGAAAAACCTTTGATAAAGTAACCTTTGGAGGAAGATTTACACAGCCTGAGCAAAAGAATATTGATTTCAAATGTCAGACAGGGCCCACCTAGGTCAAGTATATGCTTAGAAAAATACGTGGAGGATATTGGATTTTAACAATATCTTAAAATATATATATGTATTTTTTTAAGACAAAAAACAGTTAAGAATGACTGAACTCACACTCTGTAATGAGAACTACATGGATTTTACTTTGGGACCTGTACTAAATATGAAAATAATTAAAAGGTACAATGTTTTTCTGATATAAAATGGTCAGTTATCCTTTATTTCATTTTTTTCATTACACCCTATATGGAATCACAAAGTCCTATCAGTTCTACCTCTTTTTTTTAAGTCCAAACTGTTTCTCCCTCTCCTGCTATCCTAATCTGAGCCATGGTCAGTGCTGGCCAGGCCCACATGCCATCCTTTCACCTAGTCTCTGCTTCTGCTTGGGCCCCACACCTACCTCGGTCCATTCTCCACACGGCAGTCAGTCATCTTTCAGAAACGTTAACTAGATTGTGTTGCTCCTGCTTTAAAAACCCCTCAGTGGTTCCTCCATGCACTAGGAATGGTATGCAAACGTGGTCTGCGTGACCCCCAAGGCTCTGCGTGTTTGGCCGCCTGTCTTCCTCACCAGCCTCACTTGTAATTCTCCCCTTGCTCACACCTTCCCACCACATTCCTTTCCTTCCTTCTCATTAAGCAACAAGTTTCCTGCTTCACTGCCTTTGCACTTTCTATTCTCTCCACTGGGGAAGCTTAACCCCCAGTTTTTCAACTGCCTGACTGCTCCTTATCCTACAGGATTCTTAGTGATTGTTGCCTCTGAAAGGTCTTCCCCCTCACCCTCCTAAAGCTGCAGCTCCACCCACCACACCTCCTTACTTTCTAAGGCAGCACCCACAACATTAATAGAAGTTCTGTCTCACGGGCAGAATTATGGATTCTTTTCTTTTCTTCTCTATAAATTTTTGATTTACTAAATTTTCTAAAATAAACCAGTATTTCTTTAATAAGAGGGATTAATTGGTAATTGTTTTTAAATCTCTGGACTAGTAGAGAAAATTAATTTGTTTGCCCCTGTGTGAATTTGCCTGAGTCTACTGAAAGTAACCCACCAATGGTCCAGAACTTACAGAACTTCCATGCTGCTGGCACACTCCAATTCACTCAAGGCCCTGCTCAAATCTCACTCCATTGTGAAGCCTCATTAGGTCATCCAGGAAGAGATGTATGCCCTTCCTCTATATTCCCACGGCTTCTCATAAGTACTTCCACTCCAGCTCTCATCAAACTGAATTGTAATTATTAGTTTAAATCCATTTCCTCCAGCAGTCAGAACTATGTATTCATCATTTCACCCCCAGTACCTGGAAGAATACAGTGCTGAGGACATTTAAAGTCTCTGATTTATATTTGGATAAGTTAATATGGAAGGAATTTCCCCCTCATTTTCATAAGAAATAAGAAAACGTAAGAAAATCTAGTATTTGGGGACCATAGGGTATAAAGACCTTAGAAACTATTTAGTTCCATTACCCAGCTTCAGCTTGAGCATTTCAAGGGACAGGAAACTCACCCTCTGGAGGAAGTTAATCCTACATGGGACAGTTCTGGCCAACAGAATGTTCCCTCCTTTTCTGATTCCCAAATGGCCTCCTGTAGCTTCTTATCTTTCTTTTTCTTTTTTTTGACCAAGAGTTTTTTTAAAGCCCACCAAACTGTTTTTTTTTTTTTTTTGAGATTTTCCCTTAGCTAACATCTGTTGCCAATCTTCCCCTTTTTTTTCCCTCCCCAAAGCCCCAGTACATAGTTGTATATCCTAGTTGTAGGTCATTCTAGTTCCTCTGTGTGGGACGCTGCCATACCGTGGCTTGATGAGCGATGCTATGTTCACACCCAGGATCCAAACCAGCAAACCCTGGGCCACTAAAGCGGAGCATGTGAACTTAACCACTCGGCCATGGGGCCGGCTCCCTTATATTTCTTTAATAAATCAGATCTATCATCTGAGAGGCAGACATCATGACCCCATTCCACATGAAATATTTCTAGTTACTTATATAGGCCATGATTGATTGGTTTCAAAATCCTGGTCTTTGCCCATTTAACATGCCCCAGTGTTTCCATATCTCTTAGAATGTGGACAGTTCAGCCTAAGGTAAAGGAGAATTACCACCTCCTTCATTCACAAGTCTGTTTCTATCAATATGTCCAGGATCCAGGATCAAGAATGCATCAGCATTTTCGACAGCCACACCACCCTTGCCGTACTGAACCAACTGTCAACCAAGACTCTAAGTTTTTATTAATCTGCATGCTTCCCATTCTACACTCGTACAGCTAGTTTTAAAGCCTTTGTGCATAAAGCACATTTTTCTTTAATTTTATCTTGTTAGATTTGGTTCCACTTCCTGCCTCTCAAGACTTTCTAAAATATCAAGGCATTGGCTCCTCTCCTAGCTTATGTCATCTACAACTGTAATAAACATGCTTTCTACACATTTGTCCAAATCATTGAGAAAAATGTGGCCAAAGAAAGTCAGCATAAAACATCTATTGCTAGTTGGATCTAAGGCAAATATCCAAAACATGATGCCATTTTATGTTAAGTGACATAAGGGAGCTTCAAAGCAACTAGAAGGAGGAGGAAAAGAACACAGTTGGCGAAGTGAAGAAAGGGAACACAGGGAGGATGAGAAGGGAAAGGGATTAGGAAACAATCAACAGAAGGGATAATATTTGAATGAGAATTGAAGCATAGAAGATATTACAATAGGCAGAATTGTACAAATAACATTCCAGGCATGAGAAGCACATTCACAAAATTCTGTGGAAGCAAATCACATAATATACTCATTCATTCAGAATTTACCTACTGTGCTATGTGCCAGATACTATACTAGGTAAGAGGACAGAGTGATGATCAAAAATAGACACAGTGTCTGCCCCTGGAACTTATGGTCTAGTGAGACAGACAAGCCAATGCTCAAACAAATTAAAAATTGCTAGTTTGACACATGAATATATTTGGATACAAGCAAGTTTTCCAGTTCAGTAAACATCTTGAAGAATTTAGGGTAGTACCATGTTATATATCTGGAAGATGCAATGAATCTGAGAATGGTACATTGTGGATATTTGGCTAAGAAGCAATGGGGAGCCATTGAATATTCTTGAATAAAGAGATAACCTAATCTGTTTAAGAAATAAGCTTTGAGACAAATAACTTGGCAGCACCTTGCAGAATCGGCTGGGAAAATAAAAGACTGGTAGTTGAGAAATTTTGTTAAACTAAGGCAAATATTGAATGGGAGATAACGAGGGTCTACACTATAATTGTATAATTGGGGATGGAATGTGAGAATCATTAAAGAAGTAAAATTAGTAATGTATGAACAGTGGCCTGGAGATAGAAAAGAAGAGAAAGTAGTCAAAGGGGGACCAATGTATAAGCCCAACTGACTGAGAAAATGGTGATAACTCCTTTAACAACACTAAAGATGCTAGAGAACTGAGTTGATGTGTGAGGAAAGATGCAAATAGGGTATCTAGAAGGCCATAGTCAGCAGGAAACTGGAAATGAGGGGCCAGAGCTTAGGAGAGAAGTGAAGGTTGCAGAGGGATGGAAGTTGAAGCCTTGAGAGTGGATCCTAGTATTGAGAGAGAAATAAAAGACAGCTTCCTGACCCAGAACTTGGAAAAAGATCCTGCTAGAAAGAGGCCAGAAGGTTAAAATGGGAGCAAAGAAGACTGAAGTGAAACCTGTAGAGAGGCATGTCCATCCTCCTTTTTCAGAAGACCAAACCACCAACAAGGAAGAAAAGCAAGTTCAACATTAGGTTCTTGTCTTCACAATTCTTCTCTCTCTGCAATATTTATGAGGCACCTGTGATTATCATATAGCCTTATATGGCATCTGGCCTCCACCATCTTGGCAGTAGAAATGGCCATCATCCTGTAATCGGTCAACAGAGGGTCACTGGCAGTGGACTCTCGGTGTAGCAGTTCAGTCAGTTCACAGGGCAAGACAGGCACTATGGGTTTAATTTGGAGCATGCTAGAAATTCTTTATACCACATTGTATTACCTATTGCTCCTACAAACTCATAGGCAGCATGGAATCTTTTGTTTTTGTGCTTTCCACTGAGACTAGTTTCAGCCTGAAATGTAAGCTCCTACTTACTCAAAGGAACAACCAATTTGGTAATGCTGGGGCACCGTAGGCATGATTTGCATCTTAGTATTTTGTGAGATGTAAGTGAAAGATGGTAGCAGAGCCCAATCCATAATGTATTTGTTCTATTCTATCAAGAAGAGATAAAAAGAACTGTAATGTTAACTACACCTAAGAATATATTTCTTCGTATAACTTGAGTGACATGAATTATCAGTGGAGACACGTAGTCTCATATATATACACCTGCATGCACATACACACTCATACACACACACAAGCGAGACCAATTGTAGAAGAACAACAGTAGTCTTTCTAGGGAAAGATAGCCAAGCATGACACTTTACACCTCTGGAGGAAATCATGGCAGTTTCCACTTAAATTATTTCTTCGACAGTCATACATGCACATACACACAAGCAGGCAACATGACCACAGGGGACTGCCCTGGTTGGAACTAATCCATACAGCACTTTTAGTAAGGATTCAGATCAAAATAACTACTAAATCAAGTGAAGAAGGACACAAAACACACACACACACACACACACACACACACAAGTGTTAATGGAAAGAGATCATAAGGGATTTCAGTATTGGCAAAAAGCCTCACCAAGAAACCCACAGACCAATGAACATTTCCGAAGCAGCAGAGTTAGCCTAGATTTGGTTTCCATGGCAATACATGCAGAATGGAGTTCTGTTAACTACCTTTCCTGAAGAGAAGGGTCAGAAATCAGGAAAATACTTCATTTAATGATTAAAAGGTAATTATCAAAAGCAATCACAATGGCACTCAGCACTGTCAAAAATAACTGTTGTATGACATTGTGGCTTTTACCCTGGTTAAAAACAATAAAAGGAGAATTTATAAAAGTCGCCAAATAATATGGTGATTTTATGCTGAACCCCAACAGATCTATATAAATAAAAAATAGATGATTTAGGGCTGACCACAAGCCACTGTGCCTAAATTTGGACGCCTTGAACAGTGTTAGTGACCACCAGAAGGAGCTGCAACCATGGAGTCACCTATGGATGTGGTCTTTAGACTTCAACACTCCCCTGTAAAGAATCCTAGAATATCTCAGAAATTCATCCTTCTTACTCTACAGAAAGCATTTAACTCTAATATAACCACATGTGCAAAGTAAGCCTGCTTACTTTCACAGGCTGGAACCAGGAAAAGTGATGATAATTATGTGTTATTAACTATGTCATTCATTCAGCCTTCGATGATTTGCTACACACGTGCTCTATGTCAGGCATACTGTTGAACACGCAGCATACAAAGATGGAAAAGATAGTCTTTCCCTCAAGGAGCGCAGAGTCTATCAGGGAGGCACAGCTGTGAGCTAATGAGTATAACATAATAAAACAAGTACTCCAAAGAAAGATATTATCCTTCATTGGCTCATTGTTACCTTAGGATAAAGTCAGAACTCCTTCACCTGGCTCCAAGGCCCTCTGGAATCTCTGGAATCAAAGCTTTCTGGCAGCTCTTGAATCTCATCCCCGCTAACTCCCCCGACCATGGATGTTCCAGCCATTACTGTCCTTGCTGAGTTCTCTCTTGCCTCCAGTTTTCCCACACGTTGCTCCCTCTGCTTAATCATTCCCTGACCCCTCATCTGGCTCCTCCTAGGGATCCCTCAGTTCTCAACTTAAGCCTCACTTCCCAGAAGTGTTAGGTCCTCCTGTCATATGTTCTCATGGTTCCATATGCTTCCCCTATTAGAATTTCTCACTTTAGTGGTTTTAGTCTTCAATTATCTATCAAGGTCATTGAGGAATGTGATCACTTCTTACAGGTTACCTCATATCCCCAATTGTAAGCACTGGATGTGGGACATAATAAATCTCAAATACATATTGAATGAATGAAATTGTCAGGGGATAGGTAAGCACAGAAGAGCTAATTAGCATAACATGGCCTAACCCTCAGCACAGAGAAGATGCTGTTGCTAATACCAATGTTTATTGTGATGTAGCAGTGTAACTGAATAGATTACAAATTAATCTGAAAACCTTTATAGAATGCAGAAATTTCTACAGAGCTGGTTCTGTATCTGGATTAACTCATTTTCTACCCAGGAAAAGAATGCCTAAAACTTCTGATGGCTTAGTAAGAACTACTGTGAAAACACATAAATTTAGACTTCAAACATTTGAAATTCAGAGTAACGCTCATAGAGCGCTGACATTTCCATGCTTTCTCTAATTATAAAGGATTGTTAGGCAGCTGGCATGTATGATGGGTATGTCATGAGGTGAGTGACTTTAACAAGCAGAACATACTAAGGTGTGTTCCGAGGTATAGTAGACAGAACACTCAACCAAGAATCAGAAGAGCTGGTTCTTGTACCAGCTCTGCCACTAACTAACTCTCATGAACCTCTCTGGGTCCCAAACTCCTCACCTGTAAGATGAGCAGGTTGGACTCCATGACCTTCATGGTTATATACAACCCAATCTGTCCTTAAGTCTAAGAAAAACACACCCAATTACATATAAATGATTAATAGGTTAATTATTCTAGAAAATCAAGTCTTCAAGGGCCTTTAACACAAGTAATGTGTTCCGAAGAGTTATTATTACAATACTACCTTTAAAAATGAAATTTTTATTACATAGATATTCTATGATATTCACTAGGTCTCCCTGGCCTAGCTCAGATGAGGAAGTTTTGCTGAATTTGATAACTGGAATAAACCCATGCACCCTGTAGAAGTAGGGCATGAGGCAAGGGAGTCATGCTCACAAACATATTTCATCTCATCTCTGCAGGTTCAGGGCCAACAGGGAGAAATGGACACAACAGGATCAGTTCAAGCAACAACGTCACGGGAGAAGCTTCTACTATTCACCTCTGACGATAAATTGTTCACCATCTCAAAACAGACAGTCAATAACTTTTTAAACCAGTGAACCTACCCAGGAAATGAATTTTAATAAAAACAAGGACAATTTTAAGCAAAACAGGTAATAAAAATATCAACCACATCATCTCAAAATATGAAAACACATGCTAAAATAAAATAATGCAAAAAAACTCCCTCAAATTATGAATAAAAAGAATAAATCAACGAGTCACTTGAGTAATTGAGATCATTAAATATCCACTGATGAGGTCACTGACTTTCTTTATACATATATTACTAGTATAGGGACATCCAATTCCCACTGCTTTCTTCTCCTAATCTAATTACCCTCCAATATTTAGATCTGTTTCCAATCAACATATAAATTGAAAAGTGTAAAACAGAAACACTCTTCTAGAGAGACTATTTTCTTCCTTCCTTCTTTTCTTTCTTCCGTTCCTCCTTCCTTCCATCGTTCATTCATAAGAACAGCATTATTTGGCATCTATTATATAACTGAAACAGTTTAAGGTTCCCAGGGGGATATTATTCTTTTTACAGAAAATGCAGGCACTAGTCTTGAAACACAATCTATTGAGGAGATAAATCAAATACATGAAACAACTAGAAATCACTTCTAAGGGTAAGCAAGAATAAGAGAACTCAGTATAATCTGTACATCAATGTGCTGAAAAATAAAACTGTCTTTGGGCAGGGTTAGTCTTGGAGATTGCCTTAGAAAAGATGACATTTGAAATAGATCTTAAATAGTTGATTGGATTTGTTATGTCAGAAATTAAGGAAGTGCTCAAAAAAGGGAGTGGGGAGTACAGGTATCGCAAGGATATACAAAGAGACTGTATCCAGCTTGAAGGGGCTTCTGCTGGCTAAGTCCGGAACAATTTCAGCATCAAAAAAATTAAGTTCAGTAATGAATTATAAACAATTGAAAAAATGGAAATTCATGAGTCTATATAAATAATAATTAGATAAGTGAATAGAGAACTGAGAAGTTAGATAAGTAAATAAACAACCACTTACAGTAGACTGGTGAGGGCTAACTGGTAAACAGGGAAGGAATGCTGGTACTGGCGTTGAAAAAATCATCATTTTACAGTCATTGTAAAGACTGGATCAGGCAAAAACATCAATAGATAGAAATTCAAGGGGAACCTTCATAAGAAACAATATATTTGCTTGTCTCTGTGCAAACTGCTTATTAGCTGCAAAGGAGAAAAATAAACAGTAATATACAGTGGAGAAGTTGGGCAACACTTGACTGGGTGATCAAAATGAGCATGACCGAGGAGGAACAGATGTGCATCCTGCGTCTCCAGATGTGATTCCCTGAGAAGGACACAACATCACCTGCGCAGTATTCTAGCCAAGACTACGTAATCTTAATCTAACCACGATTAGAGGAAACACCAGACAAACACGATGTGAGGCACGTTCTTTTTAAAAGAGGGGGGAAGGACTTTGTGTATCAATGCTATAAAAGACAAAGAAAAGCTGTGAAAATTTTTCAGACTAAAAGTTGCTAAAGAGACAGACAACTAAATGTAACCTCTGACCCTAGATTGGATCCTTCGCTGGAGGGGGAACTTACTATAAAGGACATTAGATCAACTGAAAAACCTGAAATATGAGTGATCAATTAAAATATTATATCGATGCAAATATACACGTACATACATATAAGCATATATACACAGAGAATAAAAGAGGGGCACTCAGGGCCTGGCCAGATGGGGCCTCCTGTAATCTGGTAAAGCTCTACGTCTTGACCTTGTCGGTCGTTACAAGTATACAAGTTTTATACATTTTTCTCCTATCTCATAATTTTAAAAGTTAAAAAATAAGATAAAAATACTCACACACATACATAAAATGCCAGTGATTTATCTGCACAGATGTCAATTGGGATTTGTCCACGTTATTGGCAATGGACGTACAGAATAAGAGCGGGTGGGCTTCTGCTGGGAATTCTGAATAAAGGAAGTTGAAAACTCTCCCCTCACCTCTGTGGTACTCGCCTTTGGACACTCCAGCATCTGGAACTGGCCTCATTAGACCCATACAAGTGGTAGTTTTCTCTCAGAGAGAAGTGGAGCCATAAAGTTTTTTTAATGGGATTTTGTTGGCATATAAATATAAGACAAATCAGGAGTGGACCAGGATTGTGGTGCAGATGCTCCTCTGGTTAGAGATAGGAGGATCAGTCAAGAAAGCAGCTGTTTTGTTGCTGCTGTTTTAAGTTTTTTTATTGAATTATAAGCAAATAAAGAGCACAAATCATAAATATTCAGCTTTATGAATTTATACAAAGTTAACCCACCCATTTATCTATCCTTCAAATACAAAAACAAAACATTAACAGAAGTTCTCCTTCCTGATAACAACGCCTATTCTCCAAGAGTAAACATTATTCTGACTCCTAATAATATAGATTAGTTTTGCCTATTTTGAATTTCATATAAACAAAACCATACAGTATATATTGTATTGTGTCTGACTTCTTTCCCTCCACATTATTTATGAGATTCATGTAGGTTGTTGCAAATAGCAATACATATATATATTAGTCATGTGCCATATAATGACATTTCACATATGTGACTAGTGGTCCCATAAGATTAGTACCATATAGCCCAGGTGTATAGTAGGCTATACCATCTAGGTTTGTGTAAGTGAGCTCTGTGATGTTCGCACAAGGAAGAAACCCTCTAAGGACACAGTTCTCAGGATGCCTCCTCGTCGTTAAGCAGCACATGACCGTAGTTTGTTCATTTTCATTACTGTATTATATTTTTTCCACTCTACCGTTAATGGGCAATTTGGTTTTCTACATTAAGGAAATTACAAATAATAGTGGTGTAAAATTCTTGCACATACTTTTAGCACACATATGTATGCTTTATTGCTTAGTAGGAAGATGAGAATAGAATTGTTGGGTCGCAGGGCATATATCTGTTCGGCTTTCACAGACCCTGCCAGTTTTCCTAAGTAGTTGTGCCAATATGTAATCAAAGCAGAGTATGTGACAGCTCCAGTTGCTTCACAGCCTCTCCAAACCTTAGACTTGTCAGTCCTTTTAATTTTAGCCCTTGTAGTGCATATGAGTGTGATTTTAACTTGAATTTCCTTGATGGCCAATGAGGCTGAGCAGCTTTTTTTATACTTCTTGGCTGTTTGAATCTCCTGTTTTGTGAAGTGCCTTTTTACATCTTTGCCCACTTTTCTTTTGGGATGACTCTCCTTCTCATTGATTCTTATGAATCTGTTGTATATTCAAATAAGTCCTTTGTGGGAAATACGTATTGCAAATACCTTCTCTCAATCTGTGTCTTATCATTTCACTCTCTTAGTAGTGTCTTTTTGTGATTATAAATTCATAATTTTATGGAAATCTAATCTGTCAATCTTTCCTTTATGTTTAGTGCTTTCTGTTTTTGTTTAAGAAACATTTACGTATCAAAAGGTCATAAAGATATACCACTATGTTTTACTTTAGAAGCTTTATTGTTATGTCTTTTATATTTCTATCTACTGTTCATCTGAAATTGATTTTCAGTTTCAGTGTAAAGTAGGGAGTTAAGATTTGTTTTTTTCTATATGGTTTTCTAATCGGTCCAGTACCATTTGTTGATAAGTCTTCCCTTCCACAGAGCACTGCAGTATGACCTTTGTCATGAATCAAGTGAACATATAAGTCTAGGTCTGTTTCTGGATTTGTATTCTGTTTCATTGGTTTATTTCTCTATCCTCGTGCCAATACCACACTGCCTTAATTACTATAGCTTTAAAACAAATCTGGATAATTGATAGTGTAAGTTTTTCAACTTTGTTCGAATTCTTCAAGATTGTCTTGCTATTCCTGGCCTTTTAATTCCATACAAATTTTAGAATTGACTTGTCAGTTTCAAAGAAAAAAACAAAAATATAGCTTATTTTGGTAGTGATTGAGTTGAATCTATAGGCCAGTTTAGGAAGATTAACATCATTACAACACGGAGTATTCCAGTCTATGAACAAGGAGTATCCTTCCATGCATTTGGTTCTGCTTTAATTTCTAGACAACGTTATACATATTTCTGTGTAGAGCTTGTGCAAATATTCTGATAAATTTATTCCTATGTAGTTGGTGTTATTGATATTATTTTAAATTTTCTTATTTTTAAATTTCATTTTCTAACTGTTGGCTACAGGTCTATAGAATAAAATTGATTTTTGTGTATTGACCTTATATTGAATGATCCTGCTAAACTCGGTTATTAAATCTATCAGTTTGTCTGTAGATTCTCAATTATGCCATCTGTGAAAAGCAATTTTATTTCTGTTTTTCCAGCCCTTATACTTTATACTGTTAACTTCATTCCTTTCTGCATTTCCATGTTTCTATCAGGGATCATTTTCTTCTGCATGAAGAACTCATTTAAGGATTTCTTTTACTTCAGGTCTGCTGACAACAAGTTATTTCATGTTTTGTTTTGTTTGGAAATATATTTATTTCACCTCCTTTTTTAAACTTTTTTTGAAGTACAGTATACATATAGGAAAGTGTACATATCATAATTTTATATATAGATAAATTTTCACAAACTGAACTAAGCACCACTTGAGCTAATCAAGACACTGTAACTCTCCCAAGATTAACTATGCTGTTGACTTCAAACAGCATGGTTTTTCCTTTTTGAACTTTGCATGAGGAAAAAAACATAAGTGTGCATTTTTTTCACATTGGCTTCTTTTACTCAACGTTTTGTTTGGGAGATTCATCCATACTGCTGCATGTAGTGAACTTCATTCCCATTGCTGTTTAGTCTTTCTTTGTGTGATTACATTTGGGTAGTTTCCAGGTTTTGACTCTTTGAATAATGTTGCTATGAATAATCAAGTACATTTTGTAAGTCATATACTTTTGGCAGACAAAAGCAGTCATCTCTGTTGAATGTTTCTGGGACATAGAGTATGCATCACTTCATTTTTTCAAACTAATTTCCAAAGTGAAAATACTAATTTATATTCCAAGAAGCAGAACATGAGAGTTCCAATTTTTTGACATTCTCACCAATTCTTGGTTTTTACCACCTTTTTCATCCTATCATTCTGGTGGTTGTGTAGTGGTATGACATAGGAGTTTTAATTTGCATTTCCCTGATGACAGATGCACTTGAGTATCTTTTTCATATGCTTCTTAGCCACTGGGAAATTTCTGTTTGAGTTTTTTTGTTTTTATCTGTTTTTTAATTGTCTTTTTAAAAATTTATACCAGCTCTTTATATATATATATATATATATATATATATATATATATATGAAGCTCATATATAGAGTCTTTTGTCAGATATGTGCATAGTAAATATATTCTCTCACTCTGTAAGTTGTGTTTGCTCTCTTAATGGCATCTTTTCAAAACAGATCTTAATTTTAGTAGAATTCAATTTATCCACTTTCTTTTATGATTAGCATATAGGATACATCATTGCTAGTGTCTAGAAATATACTTGATTTTTGTATGTTGATCTCATATCCCACAATCTTGCTGAATTGTCTCATTATTTCTAGAAACTTTTTTGCAGATTTGATTGGATTTTCTACATAGACAATCATGCCATCTGAAAATAAAGACAGTTTTACTTGTTATTTTCTAATCTTGATATCTCTTATTTCATTTTCTTGCCTTATTGCCCTGTCTAGAATGTGTAGAACAAGGTTGAATGGAAGTGGTGAGAGCAAACTGATCTTAGGAGACGCAGTCTTTTTCCATTAAGTATGATGTTAGCTGTATGTTATTAGCACTGGGGTTTTCCACAAATAGCAGGGGAAGAATTGGGATAGGAGGGGAATGAAGTGCTGAGGACAACTGGATGCTGCATTCAAGGAGGAGGAAACTTAGGGCCACTGTCACTTGAGCATTAATGTTAATGTTGCATCCTTTGTACTTACAATTTTGTAAAGATGTTCTGAGAACAAGGAACGGGTTATCAGAAAACTAAAAGCCTTGTTTTGAGCTCAGAGAGAAAATCCAGAAACAGTTCATGGACCTGAGTATTGACTGGAATTCCTCTTCACTAGGTGAAGGCAGCAAAGGAGAACTGATGGGTAGGTTCAACTGGTCAAATAAGCACCAATGAAAAAGACTTTGTGAATTCAGCCAGGATCTCTTATCCAACAGATGTATATCCCAGATAACAAAAGGGCTAGAAGAAAGGAGTGTGGAGCACACATATTCTTCCACTACCTAGACATCATCCTGCACTTTCTTGGGCAGAAGAATGCTCTAATGGAGGCAGTGTTTCAGAAGGAGCCCTTGGGTACCAATAATCTGCTTATACCTTGCACTCTGGGTGCCACCACCATGTGAGTTGTGCCTAAAATTCCACAAAGGCATATACAGCATATTCAGCCTGAGGTACTTTTAGGTATCTATCTTGCCTCCCTGGGAACACCATCATTTTATTCCCCCTACCTTATTATAGAATATTGCAGTTTAAGAAGAACTTTAACTCACACTGTATTTTAATCTTGAGCTGCTCAACAACACTATGATGAGGGTTAGGCAGTATTATTATTCCTTCTGTACATATGTGAGAATGGGCCAGGAAGGTTAAGTGTTTTGTTAAGGGTCACAGGCTAATAAACAGATGAGCCAGGATTAAAACCCAGATAATCTGATTCTAAATCCAGTCCTCTTTTCATTACATTATATTCCTTAATCTCTGTCAAAAAAGCAGACAGAGTTAAAAACAAGTTTTATCCAAGGATTTTTCAAGAATGCTCAAATCTACTTTGCCTAAAATAATATCTGCTACTTTCTACTGTACACCTTCCTAAGGGCCAGAAAATATGCTAAGCATTTTAGATACATTATATCATTGTTTTCTTCAACAATCCCACAGGGTAGGTACTGTCCTCATTTTATAGGTCAGGACATTGCAGCTAACGGAGGCACAGAAACTTTCCCAAGATCACACAATTAATACATGGAAAGCAGTAGGCTCCACTTCACCAGACTTCCTAAATAAATAAATACGTTGACTTATGTTCTGGAATCATGTTGGAACATGTGATTCTTATTTTATTCTGAAGAGTTTATATTCTCATATTCAGTTCTCAAATATTTAAAGGACTGTCAAGGAAAAGAGAAATCAGGCTGAATGTGCATGCTTCGGAAGAAAGAAATAGGACTAACATGAAGAAGTTCCAAACAGTTAAATTGTGCTTCAACACAAGAAATAATCTTCTAATAATCACATCTGTTTGAAAAACAAGGAGCTAATGTTCTGCATTTTGTTTGGAGTGGTGGTTACACAGGCATCTACACTTATCAAAATTCATCTAATTGTAACTTCAGATCTGTGTATTTCATTATATATAAATTTAACAAAAATATTTTTTAAATAAAGAGGGTACCTTGTGAGATAATGAGCTTCAGTCAGAGGCTTAATGATAACCTGTCAGAGATAAACAGGATTCCTGACTTAAGTGGAGAGGTGATACAGGACAGTATCTTAGGATTATTCCAAACTTAAGTCTTTATAGTATTTTCATTGGTGTATATAAAAGAGAATATGAGGTCACTTCCGAATCTAAAACTCTTAGTTTTTTTTAATTGATTACTTTCTGTACTCATAGTCTCTTTAAATATGTAATGAGTTTCCAGATAAGTTACCTTGGGAGCATTTTTCAAGTAGGAGGAGAAGAGCCAGTGATGAGCTTAGAGTGTCACTTGTCAAACTAGCATGTCACGTGACTAGAGACCTTCCAGAATGGACTTCACCAATGAATTGCATTGGTCAATAACCTGGTCCTTAGCCTTAAAGACCCAGAAAACTAATTTTGTCTGTACATCAAGAGCATAGCACAATAGAAAAGTTTACAAGACTAAGGGCAACTTCTATTATTTTTAAATGTGAAATAAAATTTCCAAAGGGATCAGATCCATTGGATCTTCCAGTCAGCACACTGCTCTTGCAGCATGCCATAGAGGAAAATAAACTATAATCAGAGTGTTGATTCATAATCGTGTAGTCAAAGTGCAGGATGTTGTATGACTCAAAATTTTAATGACATCTTTGGGCAGCTTAATATTCAATCAGGTTATTGTTCCTAGGAGCAATCTTGGCTTTAAAAAAGAATTACATATGTTTGCTCTGGCTCATTATGGATTAATATTTTAGTTACCTAACAGGGCAATGTTTCTTTCTTCATTTCCAAGTTCCTGGAAAGCATTGTGATTCTTACACACTACAAAAGATAAAAACAAGTGGAAATGTTACCTATAAAATATTCAGTGGGTACTTTGTATGGTCTAGGAAATGTGAAACTATAGATATAACACAGACCTTATTTTAAGGGTACTTGAAGTCTGATAATGAAAATCGAATGGATAACATGTAATCAGCAGACATGGATAGTTGAGATTATATCCTACTTATAATATAAAAATGGAAAATGGAAACATGGATAGTCTGTTGTAACAACTGTTGAAATCTACATCTTCTTAAACAGGGATATGTGCCCACTTTTAGTTTGCTTTCTTTGTTTTCCTTGCATGTTCATTCTCATCAGAAGTGTTTGAATATCCATTAAGTGTTGTATATGCCAGCTTCTCTGTGTCCCACAATATGTTTGGCTAGGAGCAATGTCAAATTATAAGATGGACACGGGGTAAATGCTCTTGGAGATGGAGAGTGCTCTTCATTTTCACACGTCAAAAATAGGGTAGGAATGAAATAAATTAATATTTGTTGAGTGCCTAATTTATGACAGGCTCCATTTTAGAGATTTTAGTCTTATTCAATCCTTATGTGATGTAACCTGTCAAATAATTCTCCTCATTTTACAGAGGCAGGTATTGAGCTAAAAGAGATTGCTTGACTAACTAATGGTTGCCTAATTGTTGAGTAGCAGGGCTGGAATTTGAACCCAATCTCTCTGATCTGAATGCCCGATTTCTATGCATATGCTGATCTTTCCTGCTATCCTGACATTCTTTTTTTGGGAGTGTAGGGGGCAAAGAAGATTGGCCCTGAGCTGACATCTGTCACAATCTTCCACTTTTTACTTGAGGAAGATTGTCCCTGAGTTAACACCTGTGCCAACCTTCCTCTATTTTGTATGTGGGTCACCACCACAGCATGGCTTGATGAGTGGTGTAGGTCTGCACCCAGGATCCAAACCTGTGAGCCTAGGCTGCCGAAGCGGAGAGTGTCAAACTTAACCACTATGCCACCAGGCTGGCCCCCTATCCTGCCATTCTTATCATCTTAGTAAAATATTTTGTTTGTTAGGAGGGAAAAGGCCCATTGCTCCCCCAACTCCCTGAAAGCTTTCTCCAGCACACAGTGAAGAGTTACACACACACAAAAGTGACTAGAATCTTCATCCACAACCATTCACCCCCAACACCCAAATTGCTGCATATTGAGATGGCAAAGCTCTGAAGTGTAATTACACAGTATCGAACAAAATTCTAAAATGTAATTAAACAACATTGGGTAAAATTCTGTGAATGTTCTCACCTGTGCCAACAAAACTTTACTAAGCCAAGGAAGAGACAGATCTCAAGTGACAGCGGCTGTCTTTCAGGGAAGCTGCCTGCCACGGCCACTTCTCCAGAGAGCTTCCCAAGTAAGGATGCCAACCTTGCAGGGGCCAAACCAAAGCTGGGCTGTTGCAAGAAAAAAACACATCTGATAAGCCTCCCAGTGTCTGGGAATGGATCATCCAGGAAATGCATCCATTCATTCCACAGACATTACTAAACACCTACTCAAAGCTAGTGTTTGTTTGGGGCCCTAAGCCCAAGATGAATGAGAGACATTTCCTCAAGCAAAGACGCAGTAAGTTTCACTTCTCTTTGACTCCAATCAAGTATACCGGATCCAGCACACTGCCTGTGAAGGAGACAGAAGTGAATGAAATAGACCCAAATTCCTGCCCTCGTGAAGCTGGCATTCTAGAGAAGCAGAAGAACAGATGAATAGATAAAGAAGAAAAATGTATATTATGTCAGATGGGGATTAGGGATATCACATCTCACTCTCAACACATGACAGAACTACTAGATATAAAGTCAGCATGAATATAGAACTGAACAACACAACTAACCAACAGGATCGAATTGACGTATAGAGAATACTTCACCCAATAGCAAAATATTTTTTCCAAGTAGTTATGACACATTCACCAAGACAGACCATGTCCTCATCCATAAAACAAGCCTCAACAAGTTAAAAAATATTGAATTCATATGAAGTTCTCTGATCATAATGGAATCCAACTAGAAATCAATAGCAGAAAGACATCAGGGAAATCTCCGAACACTTGGAAATCAAACAATAGAGTTCTAAATAATCCGTGGGTCAAATAAGAAATCTCAAAGGAAATTTTTTAAAGTACATAAAACTGAATAAATATAAAAATAAAACATATCAAAATATATGAGATGTAACTGATAACAATGCTGAAAGGGAAATTTATAGCACTAAATGCTTACATTAGAAAAGAAGAAAGGTCTCACATCAACAACATAAATTCCTTCCTCAAGAAAAGAAGAGAAAAGTAAACTCAAACCAAGCAGAACAAAGGAAATAACAAAGGTAAGAGCAGAAATCAATGAAATCAAAAAGAGGAAAAAAATATACAAGATCAATGAGACAAAAAGCAAGTAGACACAAATCACCAACCATACCTAACTGAATGGCTAAAATAAAAAATAGGAACAACATCAAATACTGACAAAATGCAGAAAAACTGGATCACTCATACATTGCTGGTGGGAATGAAAAATGGTGCAGCCGCTCTGCCAAACAATTTGGCAGTTTCTTATAAAACTAAACATTCAATTACCATACAACCCAGCAATTCCACTCTTGGGCATTTATCACAGAGAAAATTACATTGACATAAAAACCTGTCCACAAATGCTCACAGCGGCTTTATTTGTAATAGTCCAAAACTGCAAATAGCCTTCGTGTCTTTCAGTGGATGTATGGATGAAAAATCTGTGGTACATGCATACCATGGAATACTACTCAACCATAAAATGAAATGAACTATTAATACACGCAACAATCTGGATGAATCTCCAGGGAATTGAGATGAGTGAAAAAAAAAACAATTACATACTGTATGATTCCACTAATGTAACATTTTGGAAATGACAAAATTTTAGAAATGATAGCAGATTAGTGGTTACTAGGTGTTAGTGATTAAGGGTGTGAGATAAAAGAGAGGGAGGTATCATTATAACAGGGCACAAAAAAGATCTTTGTGGTGACAAGTGGTCTGTATCTCGTGTGGCGGCAGATACAGGAATCTACACATGTGATAAAATTGTATAGAACTAAAAACATACTCACATACACACACAAATGACTACATTTAAAACCAGGGAAATTTGAATAAGATTTGTGGATCGTATCAATGTCAATATCTTGGTTGTGATATTATATTACAGTTTAGCAAGATGTTACCATTGGGGGAAAATGGATTAAACATAGGACCTTTCTGTATTATTTCTTACAATTGCATGTAAATCTATAATTATCTCAAAATAAAAAGTTTTTTTTAAGTAACGCACCTAGAAAAAAAAATTGGAGACATGACATTGAAAATAAGGAAAGAGAAGTTTGCGTTAATGCTACCGACTGGTATAAGATCAGATTTTGACGTTCTTAGCCATATAGTTTGGTTTAAATGTCTTAGAGCACACATTCTTTTCCTGGAATATGCCTCACTTCCCTATCCATTAGCCTAAGAATGCTGGCAGTTTCAAAGAAGATAAAAGAGTAGACAGATGGCGTTATGGAAAAAAATTCATAGACCTAAATATGAAAAACCTGGCAAGGAAAGAATGTCACCAACCAAAATCAGAATCGTGTTTGGGTGAAATTAAAGATTTATTTTGCCTAGCACACATGAAGGATTACCTAGAAATTATGGAACTATGCTATGAAAAGTAAACATTAGTTTGAGGAATCATCAAAAACATTAGCTACACTTCACCAAAAAGAAAAAAAAAACCCACAATAGAAAGTGCTAGCCAAGTAGGCAATTCAGTAAGTCTCTAAACTCAAGACCTGTGAAGAATTGAAAAAAAAACAAGTGTAAAACTTTACATGAAATTAAAAGTATTTTAATAATTTCATGTAGTTCCAAAATAGGTAAAATAGTGCTTAAAAACAAACACTAAAAGGGACTGGCCTGGTGGTGTAGTGGTTAAGTTCTCTCACTCCATTTTGGCAGCCCACGGTTCACCGCTTGGGACCCTAGGTGTGGACCTACACACTACTCATCAAGCCATGCTGTGGTGGTGACCCACATACAAAATAGAGGAAGATTGGCACTGATGTTAGCTTGAGGACAACCTTCCTCAAGCAAAAAGAAGAGGTTTGGCAACAGATGTTAGCTCAGGGCCAATCTTCCTCACACACACACACACACAAAAAACCACTAACGGAAAACAACATTGTACATATTTTATTTTTTTTGAGGAAGATCAGCCCTGAGCTAACTGCTGCCAATCCCCCTCTTTTTGCTGAGGAAGACTGGCCCTGAGCTAACATCCATGCCCATCTTCCTCTACTTTTTTTATATGTGGGATGCCTAACACAGCATGGCATGCCAAGGGGTGCCATGTTCGTACTCGGGATCCGAACCAGCGAACCCTGGGCCACTGAAGCAGAATGTGTACACTTAACCGCTGCATCACCGGGCTGGCCACTCTACATATTTTTTAACGTGAAACTTATTAAAAACAAAAAATGCCTGTTGCATCAAGTGTCATGAACTTGAGAATTTTTATGTTGGTATAATTTTAGCATTGTAAATTGCTTTTAATACTTCAGTTACCATATTTTGGGTTAATTCTAAATGAACATGAATTTTTAAAGGTAATAAGAAAATGTCAGAAATAGAAAGTATATGAGAAGCAATTTATTCTCCCCTTATCTTTGTATGGATGGTTTTGAACCTAATGATAAGCAAACAGGCAAAAATCTCAAATTATTAATCTATGAGTCAAATCCAGGGAGCCTTCACAGACAAGTTTCCCTATACCTTAACAACTTGCTTTGATAAAATTTATAGATACTAAAATATCATTTGGGCATGTGTCCTAATTTACCTTTGACAGAGACCTTTCTGAAATGTCAATTACTGTTATGCTGAGCTATTAGTGTTATGATTCACATTTATTCATTTCCTAAAAGAATGATAACAGCCTGTAGTATAAAGTGTGAAAAGACATTAATAGAAAAAGAGAAAACACTTTATATTGGCAACTCTGACACCTTTTTTAAATTTTAAAGAAAGCTGCGAATAAACTATCCACTTAGAAATCATGTTTCTTTAATTCTGTTTGCAGGTAAATAATGCAAACGTGTGAACAGAAGCTTGAAACTTTGTTAAAGCAAGGCATAACAATAACTTGAAAACAATTTTTAAATAAATAAACTAATTGAAACTACATCTTTTATCTCAATTTTGCCTGAAGGGAAAGAAAACAAAAGATTTCATACAAATTGACCATTTATGGTGAAAAAGCCCAACACCGCCTAGAAATGTCATCAAGCATTTTCCCCTAAATTTTAGATAAGCAACTATCTAACTGGTGGATACTAGCCAAATTAAAATGTTTCCAATACTGTAAATTCGAATGTGGATAAAACTTGCTCTCTATCCTGTGCACCCGTCCAAGAAGATGGCACCACTGGCCACCCACACTAAGAACCTGGCACTTCTCCTCAGCCCCTCCTGTCTCATATCCCTCGCATCTGATCAGTAACAAAGGTTTATTGACTCCAGCTCATTAACAGTCCCTCCTCTCGACCCCACCCTCCTCCCTGCAGCATCTCTTTCCAGGACACTTACTAAATGGTCAACCAAGTTCCTGCCCAGCAGCAGTCTAGTCCACTCTCTGGCTCGCTATCAGAGTGGTTCGACTGACACCACATACCTGAAAATATGACTCCACTGTCACACTCAACCCCTTAGCCTGACCTTGCACAATCTGGTCCTTGCCACCTCACCAGCTTCATTTCTCACCACCCTACCCCATCACCACTCACATCATTTATATTCTGGTCACACCAATCTATATGCTTTCTCCTAAATCTTGCCTATAGTTTACACTCCTGGGTTTCTATCATAGTCTTTTTTTCTGCCCAACTTTTCCTTCTCTTTACATCATGTTCCCTCAATGTCAACGTGAGCCTCAAGAGGGCAGTGACTTGGTCTTTTTGGCTTGCTGTATCCCAAGTCCCCAGAACTGTACCAGGTTCACAGTAAGTGTGTGGAGAGTTTTCAAACGTGAGGCCTAAAATTGGTACACATCAGTTCCATTCATACTCCTTTGTCTAGAACTCAGCCACATGGCCAGACCTACCTTCAAGGCAGGTGGGAAATGTAGCAAAGTGTGTATCAAAGAAGAAATAATAGACATGGATGAGCAGCCAGCAGACTCAGCCACACCAGGTAACTGTCATATAAACATAATGGTAACAGAAGAAAAATTCAAATGTGCAAAAACCAACAAAGAAAAGCTACTTTTCCTTGAAATAAAAACCTACTAGAAGCTGAATTTAAGCCAAGAAAGAGATAAATGAAAAAAAAAATTGATAGTGAACATTTGAGAACCATTAGGTGTCTAGAAGTTTCAGAAACGATAGCATCAATCATTTATATGTGCAATTACAGTACTCTTTAAACTATTTCAGAATGTTCTTTTCAGGAAGCTAGTATAATATTGATACCAAAAGATACACACAAAAATCTACAGGCCAATGTTACTTAATGAAATATCAATGCAATAATCCTAAATAAAATATCAGCAAATAGAATATACAGCACATTGAAAGAATAAGTCACCATGTATAAGCGGAGTTAACTCAAAGAATGTAAGAATGTTCAATATTAGAAAATTATTGATATAAATCACCATTCTAATGTCAAAAGAGAAAAATCATATAATTATTTGCATATGCATGATAGTAAAGCCTATTATCAAGTTACAGTAATTAGTAATTATAATCGACAATTATATTGATGCATAAATAAGCAGACAGATAATAAAACAGGAAAGTGAGTCCAGAAGCAGACACAAATACCCACTGGATTTAGTACAGCCATATCTTGTGGTGCAGCCATTCAAATGGCAAGAGTCTTATGAAGAATTTCGTTTAATACTCCTGCTTTGGCTTATAAGACTTTACACGTATTTATGAAGATCAATTAGGATTCCCTCTGAGCAAGAGAGTGCTGTGAAATTAGAGCCAACAGGCAGACTCCTTGGAGTTGTATAGTTGGTGCATGTTCTATTGGGTTTTCCTCCAAAATACTCTAGCACATAGTAGTAATAAGCTCTTCATTTACACTGATTTCATTGATTTTTTTACCCTAAAAATTCCATAACTTAAATATTGAGAATCACATGAATCCTTTGTCTGTGAGGATTATTTTAAGATTACAACAACATCCAATGGCTACGACAGAGAGAACGAGTACACATATATAGCCATACTTTAGAGAAATTAATTAATGAAACTTGCCCTTGTTATGTCATGTTATAATAAATACTAATTATTGATGTTGTATAGATTTCAATGGGGTATGGAATTGTTTTAGCATAAAGTGTTTTTGTTTTGAGACTCAGGAAACCACACAATTTTTTGCCATTGAAATAATAGTAAGAAGATCTTCTACTTAGAACAACTTAGCATCATAACATAAGGAGAAAACTCTGCCATAAGAAAGGGAATACCACATGTGGAGATAAAAGGATGGCTCACTCAAAAAATGGGCCAGTAGGTCACGATCTAGAAAATGATAAAAATCATATCCTTATTTCACTTCTTATATCAAAATTAATTCCATGTGAATGAACGATTTAAATATAAAAATGAAATTTTGTTCCAGAGGAACACAAGAGAAGTTTTCATTATGATCTCAGAGAACATATGCCTTGTCTATCTTCTTCACAGTTGTAATCTCAGCAACCCAGCCTCGTAATAAATATTTGTTGAATTAGAATGAATTGAATTGAATGAGATCTTAGAGGAGTAAGAGCCACGTTCTATAAAGTGTTCATGGAAGGCACACATAAGAAACTTCTGCCAAAGAGTCTCCGGGAAAACAGGGCATTGCATCTAGTAGTACCGGCTTCAATAAATTTGGGAAAGAGACACACTCAGACCCCCACCTGAGAGAAGTCAACAGTTTCCTGATAGTGGAATGAGCCCTCAGCTGAAACCCACAGGATGGTGCCTGCCCTCTCCTGCAGCAGAGAACACCTCAACTCCGCACATCTGTCACCCTCAGCACCTGCCCAGCTGAGGTGCAGCCAATGTACTTCCCATTCTGGCTCTCTGGCAGGCCTCCAGAAGGGTTGCTTCTGGTAACTCCATCTGCCAGTAGATGGAGAGGATGTCACACAGGCAAGCTTGCCCATGACTCTGCCAGGGAGAACAGGCAAATGCTTTAAGGATGACCTGGTGCGAAGCTTCAAGTGGTGTGGCAAAGCTGCGGACTGCTGAGAAACAGCAGCAGCAGTCAGACCAACTCAGCAGGAAGCTATTAGGATTGGGGCAGCTCACTTTGAGCAAAGGAATCTGTCCAATTGAGACTGAGGCAGGTTCAACGACAGTGGCAGGCTTTGTTCAAGAGACACTATGCCCAATAAGCAAAGATGAGCTTCATGTGGTTTCAAGAGGCAAGGATCACAGCTCCCAAACTGATCTTTGCCAACCCCCTGAGCAAACAATTATCGTCAATCAGTGCTAACAACCTGAAAATAAAAAAACTATACAAAGAGTGTGTGTGGCAGATTTCAGATTCACAGCAAAGGTCTTATGCTTGGTCTGAAACTTGAAGCTTCCGCAAGAGGAAACTCTGCTGGAAATTTCCTCACAATACCAACTGCCTTTGCTCAGTGTTCACCTTTTCTAACATTATCACCAGAGATTACACAGCCTGCAAGGATTTTATAAGGACCACTATGAGCCCAACAAAGGGCTAGTCCCTGACGAGGCCTTGAAGATTTTAAAGGCACGTACCTCAGTCTTATATGAGCTTAAAAAAAATTCATCATAAAAGTAAATTTAAGCCACATTAAATGTTTGGGGAACAATTAAACACAGAAGCATGGTAATGATCATAATTCCAGTGAACAGAAGCACAGAGAAAGGAGAAATAAAAATAGGAAGTAGGATGTGATCTGGGCCTTGGAGGGAGGGAGAATGGTACGGGTAGGCAGAGAGGAAAGGAAGAACATTGTGGGTGGGAAGAACAGAATGAGTGGGGGCTCAAAAGTGGAGGAGAGCTGGCATGAAACTAAGGTCATAGCATCTGGTGAGAATTCATGAATCTGCATCTACAGGGACGATATTTGGTGCCAATGATTTTGCCTCGGGTTTTCTTTGTCAGTCCGTTGCATAGGCTAACTCCAAACTACCCCATATTATTGGAAAGAGCTTCTTGAAAACAATAAGCTGGATTATTACTTAGAATCAAATGTTAGAGCTATGAGGGATCATAGCATCTACCTAGGCCATCACTTTATTTCACAGATATAAGAATGTTGCCCGGCAAGTTCATAGCTAGTTAGTGCGGCTGACGGGTCTCCAGACAGCTTCATTCCATGGACCTTTTTCTCTAAGCCATATTTTTTCACATTTTAAGCCTGGGAGCTTTCCCCTCTGGTTTTGCTATTTCACCAAAGACTGTGCTCCTTAGGAGCAGGGACATCCAACAACTTTATCTAGCACAGAATAATCATTAAGCACAAACTATGTACAAGGCGTCTGGGCTGATATGATAAATAATATAAAAATAGGGGAAAAAAATCAACAACCATGTTCTTGTTTGCATCCATAGTGCTAAATTCAAATAGATAGTTTTGTTTAGTAGCACATATATTAAGTGACTTCTATGTGGAATATGAGAATCTAAAGGAAGACTTGGTGGAAAAGGCAAAAACACATAGAGTTTATTGTAACACAGTGTTAGGTAAATAACATCAGTGAGCTGTGGGTGCTGAGCAACATTAAGGAGGGGTAATTAATCCAATTTAGGATTGGGGAAAGGGATGGCCAGATGTCACGGAGTCTTCATGAAAGGGTTAACATCTGAATTTGATCTTAAAGAATGAATAGAAGTTACCCAAGTAAAGAAAAGGTGGTGAAAGGGACAGCAAGAGCAAAGGCATGGGCAAGCAAGACAACCTGTGTTCAGAGAGCTAAAGCAGTTCAGAATCGGTGAAATGTGTTCCTACAGTCTAGGAGTGGTAAAAGAAGAAACTGTTAAGAAAGCCATAGGCCAGACCATCAGAGTCCTTGCATCTCAGGTCACAGAACTTGATTTTTATCAGAAAGTCTACAAGAACCCACAGAAAATTTAAAGCAGGGCAGTGACATGATCAGATAGATCATGCTGGTAATTGAGGAAGGCAACAGTAGAAGCAAGGAGAGCAGTTAGCATCACAACAGGCAAGAGATGATGATAGCACGACAGTAGGGATGAAAAACAAAAGAGGGGCCAATTTAAAGAATATTTTGGAGATAATACTCTCCAAACATTTGGTGTATGAATAATTGGTGAAGATTGAAAGAGAAAGATAATCAAGTATGATTCCTGGGTTTCTAATTTGTGTGACTGCCACCACCAAGATAGAAAATCCTAGAGAAAAAAGACAAGATTGTTTTGAGGTATACTGAGTTTGAGATATCTTTGTAATATTTGTTTGGGGATGCCTAGCCCACAGATAGATTAAAAGGTTTGAAGATCAGAGGAGAGAACTGAGCAAGAGACACAGCTTTAGAAGTCATCAGCCTATGAGAAGAAGTCAAAGTAATGAAAGTAGATGAGACCATGAGGAAGAAGATGAAGAATGAGAAGACAATTGAGATAGGAATGGAGCCCTAGGAAGCAGGAATATCAAGGTGCGGGGAAAGGAAGAGGAACCAGTGAAGAAATGGAGAAGGAATGTTCAGCAAGGATTACAGGAACATATAGATGGTTATAGGAGGGCATGATCAATAGTTTCAATATAACAGTGAGGTCAAATAAGATAAATCTAGAGATGCCCATTGTACTTGCAAGTAGTAACTCATCGGTGACTATAACAAGATGTCTTTCAAAAAAGTGGTAGAAATGGTAGGCAGTTTGCAATGAGTTACAGTAATTGAGAGGTGAGGAAATGAAGACTTTGAATCATCAATTTTTGGGTAGAAAGAGGAGGAGAGATTGGATGGTATCTTGAAAGGAATACAGTGTCAAAGAAGGATGTATTCTTTAAGATAATCATGTTGATGGGATAAAGAGAAGCAGTCAAGAAAGAGAGAGACTAAAGAGAAAGGAGAGAGTTGGCGATAACTGAGAGAGTAAGCTCCTACAGGTAGCAAGAGGAGAGAGAACCAAAGCTACAGACACAGTTGTCAAACCGGCCCTTAGGTTATACCTAGAATATTCTTTTGAGTCTGAAGAAAAGATGATAAGGATAGATCTGGATACAGATACATTTGTATATAGGGCAAGTAGTTAGGAAGTTTAGAGACAAAATACTTAGTGATTCAAACTTTCTTGTTGAAATAGGAAGTAAGTTCATTTAATAAAGGGCAGAGAGAACAATGTGATCTGGTGACAGTGCAGTTTCTGACAGTCCCCGTAACACCTCCTACAAACCAAACCGATCAACCATGATGGCAACGAGGGAAAAAAGTCCATAGAGGACATCATCAACAAAATTTCATGATAGAGAATTCCCATAGACCCAAGACATGGGTGAGTGCTACCAAACCACCAACTGTGACCTGCCTAGGATTTGCAGCTGTGTGGCCAGGCAGACAGGGAATAAACACACCAAGTTGTGGAAATTTAAATGTTGCCTCAAAAATTTACCGGCAAAGGAGAAAACCTTACTTGAGGGAAACCTAAGCAGATAGATCAAGAAATGACGTTTGAAATTGAGACAGTCCCCACAGGCTCTGTGATGCGGGTGAGGGGAAAAGTCTGCCTCAGACATGGGAAGGCCAAATAGTGTTTCCGGTCTCTAATTTCAGAATGATTCGGCAAACACTCTCAGAGGAATTGATTCTTACCTGAGGGAAATCTAACAGAGAAAGGAACCAAATAGAGGAGAGCAGAAACACTGAGGGCAAGAGAAAGAGAGAGAAGCTTCACCTGATGGGGCCCAGAGGATCCCAGACCCAGAAAGCACTGTGACAGCAGAGTATTACTTCTAAAGGTGTGCGCCACCAGAGAATGCAAGGGCTTCAGAGGACCAGAAAATTTTTCTCAATCCAACTCATCTCAGACAGAGGCCATAGTTTGAATTCTTCGTGGTAATGGCATAGAAAGGAGCACTTTAAACCATGAACCCAGAAAAATATTACCATAACTCATTTCTTCCAAAGACATTTTCTCTAATAGCCTAGTAACATCAGAGTCATTTAAACAAGTAAAACAACAACAAATAATAACCCCATAAAAAATTATTACATGAAAAAAAGTTGAAAAGGACATTATAACACTTTGACAAGTAATGGAAACACATCTTAAAATGTGGCCACAAAGCAGAAAACTATCCAAATGTTTCAAAATGAGGTAATCAAAATTTCAAGCATTTTTGAAGCTTTGAAACAACAGCACAAATAAGAAATAGAAAAGCTCAGATATTATAATATGACTAGACAAGAGGAGTACATAAAGCAAGAACTGACATTTCAGAAAAGAATCAGAAAAACATTTTCAGACTCTAAGGCTAAATTAAAGAAACAAAAGAGTGAACAGACACCAAAGAATGTACATTATGGGAAATAGAAGATAGAAAGGAAATACATAAAATAGTAATAATAATATAATAAATGAGCCAGAAATTTTCAGACTTTTTATATGTTTCAAAAAAAGTGACAAATACAGAATATAAGCAAAGAAGAGTGAATAAATATACAGCTGGTACCTTCTAAAAAATGAAAAAGAAATAAGTGAAATAGAACAAATGTTTAAAACTATACTTCAAGAAAATCTTCCTAAAGTAAAAAAACTTGCATCTATATATTAAAGAGCATACTGTTGCCATGGAAAATTTATCCAGAAGTGTCAACACAGACATTTCCTAGTAAAAGTATTGGCCTTTAGGGGCTGGCCTAGTGGCACAGTGGTTAAGTTCACACGTTCCACTTCAGCGGCCCGGGTTTTACCAGTTTGGATCCCAAGTGTGGACCTACACTCCGCTTGTCAAGCCATGCTGTGACAGGCATCCCACATAAAATAGAGGAAGATGGACATAGATGTTAGCTCAGGGCCAGTCTTCCTCAGCAAAAAGAGGGGGATTGGCAGCAGATGTTATCAGGGCTAATCTTCCTCAAAAAGAAAAAACGTATTGGCCTTTAAATATAAGTAAAAGTCGGGCATGGCCCCGTGGCCGAGTGGTTAAGTTCATATGCTCTGCTTCAGTAGCCCAGGGTTTTGCTGGTTCAGATCATGGGCGTGGACATGGCACCACTCGTCAGGCCATATTAGGTGGCATCCCACATGCCACAACTAGAAGGACCCACAACTGAAAATATACAACTGGGAGGATTTGGGGAGAAAAAAGCAGAAAAAAAAGAAGATTGGCAACAGTTGTCAGCTCAGGTGCCAATCTTTAAAAAAATGAATAAATGGAGCTTTGAGTCAGGAGAAGATGAGGGAGTCCAATTCAATTAAAATATGTATTTTGTGTATATGTATATTTATATATATTATATTATATATTATAATTAATTATATTATAATTATATTATAATTATATATTATTTTATTATTATATTATATTAATTAATATTAATTAATTAATATTAATTAATATATAATTATATATGCGATTAATTAAATTATAAATATATAAAATATATATAAATTATATAAAATATAAATACACAATTTTTAAATATATAATATTATATATTATTTATATATTATATATAATTATATATAAATAATATATAATTAATTATATATCAATTAATATATATACTTTTACATATATATTTAAATTATGTATATATATATGGAAAAGACCTTTGGGTATCTGGAAAAAAGTCCAGGCTATTTATAGGGAAAAAGCATCAGATTCAAATTAGACACTCATCTTAATAGTAATATTTCATACTGGTAAACAATGTAACATTTTTAACATACTCAAAGAAAGAAACTGTAAGCTAGGGTTTAAAATCTATCCAAAATTTTTTTTAATATAAAGGTCATAGACATGCTAAAACTTAGAGAATATTGTCTCCATGAGCCTATCTTGAGGAATTTACAGGAATAAGCTTCAGACAGTCACAAAATAATTGGAAAAGTTTTAAGATAATGCTCTAGGTTGAATATATTTACCTATCAAAATAAGACTAAAGGGTGAAGATAAGTGTAATATAATAATATGAAAAGGTATATGCTCTAAAAATGTAGAAAAATAGCAAAAATTGCTTGAGAGAAGGGAGAGTATATGGAAAGTACAATAAGCTTACTGACTACTGTATAGGTATTAACTGGGATGTGTATATGTGGGTTTTTTTTTTTTGAGGAAGATTACCCCTGAGCTAACTGCTGCCAGTCCTCCTCTTTTTTGCTGAGGAAGACTGGCCCTGAGCTAACATCAGTGGCCATCTTCCTCTACTTTATATGTGGGACATCTGCCACAGCCTGGCATGCCAAGCAGTGCCATGTCTGCACCCGGGATCTGAACCGGCGAACCCCAGGCCACAGAGAAACAGAACGTGTGAACTTAACTGCTGCACCACCAGGCCAGCCCCTGTATGTGTGTTTTGAAGCTAGCAAATCAAGTAGTAAAAGCTAAGTGCACCTAAAACTACAAAAAATAACATTAAATGATACTAGTGTCTAAAATTGGAGTATAGAGGAGAGACAGTGGAGAAAAGAAGAATGATTGCTCATTAACCTCACTACTGGTCATAGTAGAAAACCAACAGGTTATATCTGAACAAGAGGTGACTAAGAGTATTAAATAAAGATAGAAACATGTCTGTTTTAACAAAAATTAAAACTTTCAAATAACAAAAGAAATACCAATAGAAAGCAAAGAAAACACATGAGTTTCAAGTAGTCGTTACTACATGGGTGGACCCTGAGGGTATTAGCTTAAGCAAAATAAGCCAGACAGAGAAAGACAAACATCGTATTATTTCACTCATATGAAACAACATAAAACGCCAAGTATACCCATCATGTCAATAAATGCAAGTGGGCTTAACTTAGCTAATAAGAAGAAATTATTCTCATACTGGTTTCTTTTACACCCAGATAGATCAAATGGACAAAAGCAATTGTATAGGGATATAGAAGATCTAAACAGGCAATAAGGCAGATGTTATGGACATGTGTTGAACTCTGTTTTCCAATAGTTGGAATGCACCCTTCTTAAAGAGTATACGTGGAACATTTACAAAAATTAACAATATATAATGTTACAAAGATTCAAAATTAAGATTGCTTATTTCAGATTTTTCTTGTTTGTTAAGGTTGACCTATATTGCTATGAATTTCCCTCTTGGGATTGCTTTTGCTGTATCCCATATGAGTTGGTAAAGGTGTATTTTCATTCTCAATTGTTTCCAGATATTTTTTTATTTCTCCTTTAATTTCTTCAATGATCCATTGGTTGCTCAGTAGCATGTTGTTTAGTCTCCACATGTTTGCCACTTTCCTAGCTTTTTTCTTGTAGTTGATTTCTAGTTTCACAACATTATGGTCAGAAAACGTACTTGATATGATTTCAGTGTTCTTCAATTTATTGAGGCTTTCCTTATTTCCCAAAATATGGTCTATCCTTGAGAATGTTCCATGTGCACTTGAGAATAATGTGCATTCTGTTGTTTTGGATGGAGGATTCTATATATATGTATTAAGTCCGTCTGGTCTAGTTTTTCATTTAAATCCACTATTTTCTTGTTGACTTTCTGTCTGGATGATCTATACATTGATATAAGTGTGGTGTTAAGGTCCCATACTATTATTGTGTTGTTGTTAATATCTCATTTTAGATTTGTTAAGAGTTGCTCTATGTACTTTGGTACTCCTGTGTTGGGTGCACATGTATTTATAAGTGTTATGTCTTCTTGGTGGAGTGTTCCTTTGATCATTATATACTGCCCCTCTTTGTCTCTCATTACCTGTTTTGTCTTGAAGTCCTCTTTGTCTGATACAAGTGTGGCAATATCTGCTTTCTTTTATTCGCCATTAGCTTGGAGTATCATCTTCCATCTCTTCAGTCTGAGCCTGTGTTTGTCTTTAGAGCTGAGATGTGTTTCATGGAGGCAGCATATTGTTGGGTCCTGTTTATTAAAAAATAAACATCTCACCACTCTGTGTCTTTTGATTGGAGAATTCAATCCATTTGAATTTAGAGTGATTATTGATACATGAGGGCTTAATTCTGCTATTTTATCGCTCATTTCCCAGTTCTGCATTTCCCTTGTTTCTTGCCCCATGTATTTTGGACTACCAATTCAGTTTGGTAATTCTCTATGATGGTTTTCTTAGTTTTCTCTTTGTTTATCCTTTGTGTCTCTGTTCTGCTTACTTGTTTAGTGGTTACCACTAAAAATCTCGTAGATGAGACAATCCATTATCTGATAGCCTATTTTCTAATAGCCTCTTATTTCTTTAAACTAAACTGTTTCCATCCCTTTCCTTTTCACCTTCGAAGTTATGATTGCCACAACTTATTCCATCTTGTATTGTGAGTTTGTGGCTAAAATGACAAGATTATATTTATTTTTGATTTTTTCCTTCCCTTTATCTTCAATGTTTTAAGTGTTTGCTAACCTGTTCTGATAGAGGGCTGCAGTTTTCTGATTTTTGTCTACGTATTTCCTTGCTCAAAACTTCATAAGCCCTTTCTTTTTATTTCAGGGATGAGGGCTTTCTGGAGCATTTCTTGGGGGGTGGGGAAATCTTGTGGTGATGAACTCCCTTAGCCTTTGTTTATCTGGGAAATTTCTTATTTCTCCCTCATATCTGAAGGATATTTCTGCTGCATAGAGTATTCTTGGCTGAAAGTTTTTGTCTTTCAGAATTTTGGATATATCATTCCACTCTCTCCTAGTCTCTAAGGTTTCTGCTGAGAAATCTGCTGAAAGCCTGATAAGGGTTCCTTTGTAAGTTATTTTCTTCTGCCTTGCTCCCCTTAATATTTTTTTTTTGTCATTGACTTTTGCCAGCTTTACTATTATATGCCTTGGAGAAGGTCTTTTTGCATTGGTATAATTAGGAGATATATTAGCTTCTTTCACTTGTATTTCCAGCTCCTTCCCCAGGCTTGGGAAGTTCTCAGCTATTACTTCTTTGAACAAGCTTTCTGCTCCATTCTCTTTCTCTTCTCCCTCTTGAATACCTATAATCCTTATGCTGCATTTCCTAACTGAGTCAGATATTTCTTGGAGAATTTCTTCATTTCTTTCTAGTCTTAGTTGTTTCTCCTCCTCCACCTGAAGCATTTCTTCATTTCTGTCCTCCAAACTGCTGATTCTCTCGTCCATAATATCAGCTCTGTTATTCAGGGCATCCAGATTTTTCTTTATCTCATCCATTGTGTTTTTCATCTCCAATATTTCTGATTGGTTTTTCCTTATAATTTCAATCTCTTTTATGAAGAAGTTCCTGATTTCATTGAACTGTCTATCTGTATTTTCTTGTAACTCATTGAGTTTTTTATGATAGCTATTTTGAATTCTCTGTCATTTAGATTATAAATTTCTGTGCCATCAGAATTGATTTCTGGGTGTTTGTCATTTTCCTTCTGGTGTGAAGTATCAATATATTTTTTCGTGATATTTGGTGGCACAGATTTCTGCCTCTGCATAGTGATGATATTTGGTTGCAACTTCCACCTGCTGCTACTGGGTAGGGGTCAAGAGCTGTGTATTCTGAACTCACCATGACCCTGGCTTACTCACTCACTGCTGCTGCTCTTCTATCATATGCACCTCACTCTGGCTGACTGGCTGAGCTAGAGCACCAGGCATGGTGAGGGGTGTTTCTTTCACCTGCACGATCCCAGGGGCATTTTCTCTCTGCCCTTGCTATCTGCTTTCCTAGGGTGCTGGCCTGATGAAGACACCCCCACAATAGCTTAGCCACTTCTGTGTGGGGCTTCCCACGTGCAGTGTGGGAACTTGGAGAGTGAAGGTGCTCCCACAAAGGGCCACCCCTCCCCCCTCTCTCAGAGTCATGTGTGATCCTGTACCATGGGTTGCTATCATTGGGGGAGGGAGAGGAGTTCCCCTTGCCTCCTTCCACTTCTTCCAGAGGGGTTCGGCACTTCCACTTTTGGATGTATGGCTGTGTGGGTCTCTCATGCACCTTTTGTGTTGTGTGAATGTGCTCTGTTGGTATCTGAATGTCCTTTTTGTTGTATCTTAGTGGGGAAGAGTCTACGGGAAGAGCTCACTTCATCATGATGCTGATGTCACTAGGATTTGTTTTAATCTACATAATTATATTGGCACAATCCTATGCAAATATTTGAAAACCTAAAGGAAATCAATAACTTCAGTCAAAATAAAATGTTGAGATAGAATGTCCAAACAGACTAATTATCATATAAGGAACTGAGAGGGTTTTCAAAAAGCTACTCTTCAAAATGGCACCAGGACCAGAGAGTTTTACAATGGAACATTACTAAACAATTAAAAACCACATAGTCTAGCTGCTATTTAAATTGTTCCAGATCATAGAAAAGGAAGGAAAATCATTCAAATATTTTATATCTAATACCAAATATTCATTGATATAAAAGCTGTATAAAGTTCATACAAAAAAGAAAGCTACACATCATTCTCGCCTGTGAAAACTGATGTAATAGTTATAAGTAAAATATTTAAAATAGAATCTTACATCATATTGATATAAAATACATCATGATCAAACAGAGTTTATTCTAGGAATACAAATGATTCCATATGAGGAAATCCATTAATATAATTAATCATAACAATAGGTTAAGGAAGAAATCATATGACCAGCTCTCTTAATGCCAAAAAAATTTGAAAAATATCAGCTCTTACTTTTAAATCATACACACACACTCACACATACACATTCATTCATTAAAATAAGAATTCACTAAATACACTAAATTAAGAATTCACTAAAACAAGAATCAATTAAACTTTCATCTTACTTAATGGGGAAACACTTAAGGGCATTTCCATTAATGTAATAAACAACACAAAATTGCCCACAATTGCCACTAGTATTTAACATGATGGTGGAAGAACTAACCAAAGGAATTAGACAAGATAAAGCAATTGGGAGGTAAAACTAGATTTATTCTTAGATAATAGGTCTGTATATTAGAAAAATCAAGGATCCAGCCCTGTTTCCTGGTGGCACACTCCACTTTGGTAGCTCAAGTTCAGTTCCAAGGCATGGACCTACACCACTCATCAGCCATGTGTAGGTCTGATGACCCACATACAAAATAGAAGAAGATTGGCAACAGATGTTAGCTCAGGGCAAATCTTCTTCGGCCAAAAAAATATAATAACTCAGGAGAATCAAAGAAAAACCTACTACAAAATCAGAGAATGTGGTAAATTAACAGGATATATATGGAAATCAATAGCTTCCATATATACAAACACTAAAATGTTATGCTATATAAAGGAAGAGAAGGCTCCAGCTTAAAAAGATAAACTACTTAGGCATACACTTAGCAAGAAATATGCAAAATCTTCATAAGGAAAATTTTTAAACACTACTGAAAGATGAAAAATGTACATTTAAATAAATGGAAAAACATTCCCCGCTGTTATAAGAAGACTCAACATGAATGGAGGGATCAAGGCTTCACAAAGAAGCAAACAGATAAATTCCAAATATAGGTCATTCTTAAGGATGATTCCCTTCTTCTCTTCAGGAAGTCAATAGTGCGGTTGAAAAACAAAAATGTGAAGGGGGTGGGTGAGGGGAAGGGGTGGGGTGGGAAGGAGATTGATCTCGATTAAAGGAAATTCAAAGCACAACTCAATGCAATTTGTGGGCCTTGTGTGGATCCTAATTCAAACAAATCAACTTTAAAAAGAATTTTGGTAATTGACTGGGTAGTTGATGATACCAAAGGATTATTTTTTGTTTCCTTAGATGTGATAACAGCATTGTGGTTATGTAAGAAAACGTCCATAATTTTTAGAGATGCATTCTTAAACACACAGTCATGAAATAATATATTTGAAATTTCCTTTAAAATAATTCACCAAATGAAAAGTCAAAAGGGATAGAGATAAAGTAAATATAGAAAAATCTTCAAAATTAGTGAATGAATATAAATATGTGGAGCTTCATTATTTTTACGTATTTTTTAAATATTCATTAAACAATTATTTTATTTAATAAAAAAAGAATGAGTACAAGTAGTAGGCTTAAGGCAAGTGACGATTTGAAAGAGTTGCTGAGGGAAATGGGAGCTGGTTTGACCAAGAATGAATAAAAAGTTTGCAGAACAGCACAAAGGTCCACCTCAGGGTGACGGGCCTGACTTGGGTGGGGCCAGTTTGCACTGGTGTAGGAATTGAAACGATAGATAGGAGTCAGCGGGGACATTTTTCTCCACATGTGGGGAGAAGAAAGAGAAGAGAATCAAGGCATCACACACCTTCCCAAAGCCAAACAATCTGATCACATAAGGATCAAGCCAGACTCCAAGGACAACTCATAGAAAACCTAAGATAGGTTTGTCAGTAACGGGGAAAATAGGAAGTGAGGCATAGTAGGGGTGTCGGCACCATGAGCAGCTGGAGCATGCACAACCAAAAGTGGAATAAACCCCCTTTCTAAACTTGCACCATTCTCGGCACCAATCCTGTTCTTAGGGATTCCCTCTTAATTGTAAGCAACGTTAATTGCTCCCTTTTCTGGTCTCTTAGAACAATAGCTGTGTACCCAGCACTATACATAATTAGTAACGACACTGGCTGACATTTATCTAGTGGTTGCCTCATGGCGAGGTAAGCACCGCTGCACAGGGATTATCTCCTTGAATCCTCATAGCTAGCCGAGGAGTCTCAGCGATGTTAGGTGGAAGTGAGGGAACTGGGATTTGAGCTCAGATGACTGACTCCAGGATCCAAGCTCCTAATAAGAAGCGGTACTGTAATTACAGCTCATCAGCTTCCACCTCTCTGATTTTCTCTCCTTCAAGAAAGCATTTCAGCATGCAAACAAGTGATGTTTTTAGGGATTAGATTGAATCCACCCTAATTTGTATGAAAAATAAATAACTCACAAATTTTAGGTCTTTTAGTTATTATTACTAATAAATTATTAGCAACAAATCTCAGAACTGATTGTGACACAGGAGTGTGTAATAATATTGTGGTTGAGAACTGCACTTCTGATATGCTTACTCTCCAAAACACTTTTTCAAAATGTTTCTACATTTAATTAAGCACTTAAGTTTTCTAATTTATTTCATTCCTGACTGCCAGATATTCATGCCAGATATTCCTAGTAAATTATAATCTCTTTGAGGGGAAGAGTTTAGTCCTGTGATTTTTTTTTTTTAAACTCTCCAAAACATCCAGAATATGCCAGGCACATAGAAATCACTTAATAAACGTTCTCTGAATAGAACTGATTACTGCTGAAATAATATTAGTAAGAATAGGTAATATTAGGGTGGGGCTTTCCTCTTTATAAAAACCCTTCCATCAGGTCATCAGGCTTCTTCTGAAAGTACACAGAAAAAGAATCAGAGGGGCCAGTCTGATGGCCCAGCAGTTAAGTTCACACCTTCCGCTTTGGCAGCCTGGGGTTCACCGGTTCGGATCGTGGGTGTGGACCTATGCACGACTTGTCAAGCCATGCTGTGGTAAGCGTCCCCCATATAAAGTAGAGGAAGATGGGCACGGATGTTAGCTCAGGGCCAGTCTTCCTTAGCAAAAAGAGGAGGATTGGCAGCAGATGTTAGCTCAGGGCTGGTTTTCCTCAAAAAAAAAAAAAAAAAGAATCAGAGATCCCAGTCCAAGAGGGTATATTCCCTGTGTAGAGCAGGCTTTTTTGCCCTGTCTCCCCAGAGAGGACATGGATGGAGAAGTTTTCTAGAATTGCGAGTACAGTAGCCCCCTTATCTGCAGGGGATAGGCTGGAAGAACACCAGTGAGCGCCTGAAACCACAGATAGTGCCAATATACGCTGCTTTTCCCTATACATAGGTGTTTGAGGGGAGACAGCAAAACCAGCACAAATTTCTTTTTCCTTCTTCACAATTTCACAAGTAGAAGATTTGTTCTTGCTGACGATGTTAGCAACCTCAGCATATAATTCTTTTTCTTTCCTTACTAAGTCTAGAACTTTTACCTTTTCACTTAAAGGAAGCACTTTGACTTCTCTTTGGCATATCTAAGTTGCCAGCATCAGCGATACTGTGACAGTTGATCTGGTAACCAAGATGGCTACTAAGTGACTAATGAGCGGATACAATGTGGACATGCTGGACAAAGGGATGATTCACACGCTGGGCAGGACGTAGAGGAGCTGCACAAGATTTCAGGACGCTACTCAAATGGTGTGCAATTTAAAACTTATAAACTGTTTATTTCTGGAATTTCTCATTTAATATTTTTGGACTGTGGTTGACCACGGGTAATTGAAACTACAGAAAGCGAAACCGTGGATAAGGAGGGACTACTGTATATAATTAGAAGTACCCAATGTCATAGCTGGATCTGTCTTTTAGCTCTGCACCCTAGTGCATTTCTAACACAGGCTCAGAAGTCTGTGTTTGCCTAAATAAGATCTTATTACATGTCACCTGTACCTAACTCCATTAACATGTAAATAAAATTGATTCTCTGCACTGAGAACAAGAATACTTACCTGGCAATATAACCCAATGCTTTAAAAAAAAAAAAATGCAAATTTTTCATTACAGATTTCTAAGGTGAAAAGAAAGTAACTTATCTGCCAAGCTGACCAATTTAAAAAGCTCAGAGCCAGAGAATGAACACTTGGAATTAAGTATGATATGATTAAAGACACTCTGCAAGCTTAAAAGGTAAGGCAAAAAGGAAACAGTATATGCAACATCTAGGATAATTTTCACAAACAAGGGCTCATGCTCTTGTTTTCTAGACCTGAGGAGTAGCAACTTCTTCCTTTTTGATACTTCCTAGCAGGGAGGTTAAGGACATGAGATTTGGAGCTAGACAGGCCTGCCTGTGGACACTCAGTAAATGTTAGCCACCATTCTGATTTTGGGGCAGAGAAATTTTCAGTTCCCTTCCCTTACCCCTGTTCCTCCAGAGATGAAGTTGCTGCAGGGTGTATAATGGATGGGAATCCCTCTGTAGTCTATGAACTTGTAGGAGAGGAAGATAATTCCTCTACCTTCTAGGTCCTTCTGGCTACTCTAAGTATTAAATTGACATGAGACAAAACAAGAAGAGAAAATAAACAAAGCTTTATAACATGTATACATGGGAAAAACCCAGGAAAGTTGAGTAACTTGCCAGAATGGCCAAAGCTGCCACCTTAAATATCATCTTCAGCCAAAGACAAAGCAGGATGTTGGGGGCAGTGGTTTGGGACTTCAAAGGGGAGGAAGGCAATTCACATGGAAATGGAGAAGCAAACATTTGGTAGACAGAACTTTGATAGGAATGGGCTTAGCAAGGACACAGAGTTATCTATGGTGATGGCCTTATCTTAAATTCTGTTAGGCAGTTAGGGGGAAGGTGAAAGTTTCTTCCAGAGTCTTTTGTCTTTAACCAAAGAGACACATTTTGGGGTGGTCAATTCTGATCCCCCACAACCTCTCTTCCCCGGCATGCACTTTGCTGGGTGAATATACTGCCCAGAGAGCTGGCCATGCCATCTCTCTCCAGTGCTTTTTCTACTGCCCTGCAAGTGTACAGCTGGAGGTGCATTGAATCTAAGGCCTGTTCTGCAGACCAGTTAGCTAGTTCTCCCACTTCTTTAATCACTTCTTCCACATTGCTAATAAGAGGGTTTCAGATCCCAAGACTTGGAAAGAAGGCTGTGCTAATCAGGTGTCAAGCTCAGGCTCCAAGGGGGGAAAAGGAGGAAGAGATGTCAGAGAGCACTTGAGCACTGCTGAGTCAGAGTCATACCATTTAATAACATCAGAATCCTACTATAACCCAAATTGTTGTTATTGTTATTATTATTGACTTTGAAGTGGAGAAGGTCAATTGTGTGGTCAATTGACTTGCAAAGGTTTCCCGTTGTCTTAAGGGTCCCCTGTGCTTCAGCTCTATCTTACCCACTGTAGGGGAGGAAGACATTTCCTCTACCCACTCTGGGTCCTTATGGCCAGAAAAAGAATTAAATTGACATGAGACAGAATAACAGGAGAAAATTAAACAAAGCTTTATAACATGTATACATGGAAGAGGCTCAGACCAACTGAGCAACTCGCCTAAATGGCAGAAGCTCTCACCTTAAATACCACCCTCATGTAAAGAAAAAGGAGGATGTTGGGGCTGGGGGGAGTCAATCATGGGAGGCTACCAAAAACCACAGTAAACAAGAGTAAGGTTATTATGCAGATTTAAGTTCTTGCCTTCTGCATTGATTAAGAGTTTCTAGAGATAAGTCATCCTTCTTTCTTCCTGGTACAGAGAGGGAGACACCTTTGCAGATGGAGATTTCCTTTACAAATGTAAATGTCTCTTAACAAAGGGTAAGTAAATTTTACTTTGCAGAGCTTCTTTCCTGTCTGCAGTTTTTTAAAAGTAACCAACCCAAAATAATCCTCAGGCCAAAGAGACATATCTTGGGGTGTCCAATTCCAGTTTCCCATGCCACATAGCTCACTTTCTGGCTAATGTTTCCTTTTACGTTAGGTATACTTTCCTGAGTGCAATTTTTGCACATCCCTCTTTTTATCTCAATATTAATTAATTAGTCTTTACTCTTCATCCTGAAATTAACTATTTCCATTTTACATAAGAGGGAATGTTCAGAGAGGTTAAGTATCCTGTCTAAAACCACACAGCTACGAGTGGGAGACCTGAATCTAAAATCCAGACCTGTTTAATCCCAACGAGCATCCTTCACACTAACGTCCCTACTTTCCCATTCCTAACTTCAACCTCATGAGAATTTCAGTTGATTGAGTTTGGTAGGAAAGGGATCAAGGTCAAGATACGTCAGTCTCCACATAAACTCAAAGGTCCCTTATCTTTCAATTCACATTCACTTTTCCAAACCACCACAGCACCTGTCATCTCCCATTTAAAAGGTTTCTCTGATCTGGGTGGTTTCTTCATGCCCCAACATAAGTCAGATATCTTTATCTAAAAGCCAGGACTTCTGAATTTTCAGAGCAAGCATCAGTGAGGGCACAAGTCACCCAGCTGCCTTCTCTTGTCGGTTTTTACCACCAAACCTTGCCAAAACACGAGTCGCATGTGTAGGAGGAGTAGAGCTCACTCATCACTGAGGTCTGAGACTTGACAGGAGTTGGCAGTGCTTAAACCTCAGGCCTCCTTTATTTTCACTTCAGAAAGGAGAGGAAAAAATACCCAGATACTTTAGTGTGATATTGGAAAAGTCCCCTTTACCTTTGGCAATTTCTCTGACAGTCCAAAAGGGCATCTGCTGTTTGTGGTGAAGATAATACCTCCAGCCTTCTCAGTCATCTTGAGAAAGCCAAAAATGAAAACACAACCTTGCAGCTTAGCAAAATAAGGATGATACACTTGGGGAGCAAGATAAATGATAAGACACTATATGTTGGGAATCAGTGTCGTTCAGTCTGAAATGATCAAAGCTGGGCCTTCGCTTCAAATAGTGCCAGGCCAGTGGATTTGACTCCATTTTGTTAGAATGTTTTTTTAACAATTCCCTTTCAATCACCTTTGTAAACAGTCATCTTCTGACCTCAGGTCTCACGCTGAATACAAATCTTAGCTGGAAATCCCAAAAACTATTCAAGCTTTTATCAGCTGGCAAGGATTCTTTTAACCAGAATGATTTCATTATAAAGCTTATCACAAGTTCCTTAAAAAGAAAGCAGAATCTCTAGAAACGTGTCTAACCAGATAGCACACCCATCTCAGTCTTCCCTGAAATCAGTTGAGCAGTGGCTTCCATGTACTTTCCTGAGAATTAAACAGCAGAGCAAAAAAGACTCAAAGTTGTTAGCTGAGTTCAGTGAATGTGCAGGAAACTTAACCCCAGAAAATACCAGGTCTCTTTCAGTCAGTCTAAAAAGGAAGAAACAATACTTTGAAAAAGCATCTTCAACTTGATGGTGAGACATGGTCCCACTGCCCAGAAGGCCCTTCACTCCTCCTTCCTCAGCCACTAAGACTCAGCTGAGGCCTCATTTTCAAGCTTGTGTGGGACAACCCTCTTCTGTGTCCCCATACAACACTGTGTTTGCCTTTAGCCCAATACCACTCTATGCTATAGTCATAGTCTATGTCCTCTGTCTCTCCTATAGAAGGTGAGGGGAGAACTGTGGCTTTTTTTCTCTATATCAAAAGTGACCAGCTCAGGCTCTAGTACATAGATGTTGAGTGAATATTTCTTGAACGAATCGATGGACAAATGGAATGGATGGAATGGATAAATGAACGAAAGAAGGAGCAAGTGAGTGAACAAAGGAATAGCACAGCCTCAAGATGTAGGTTTAAAATTCTGCTCTGGTCCAGATCTGCCCAAATGGCAGTGGCCTATCTGCAGTAGGAACAGGAGGCCAAGGGGGCAATTTCACTATGGAAGGATATAAATTGCAACTTCCTTCCCCAAATTCCAATCCATCTGCCTACCATTCTTCCAAACCTCAGCATGACCTCTTCTTCCTCTCTCATTCATACATGTTTAGACATAGGCTGTGCATCTAAGACACCAGGTCTGCCTAAAGCAAAGTGCCCTGAAGAATCCCACTTCTCTTTGAGCAGAACTCACCTGACATCACAAGCTCCCCAACTTCACCCAGCAGGACTCAAAAGACCAGACCATCCATAAAAACCTTCAGCTTCAGAAACCAGGAAATAGAGAGCAGGAGGAATGAGAAATAGAAATATCTCAACCAAAAGCCCAGAGGCACTTTTTATGCCCCCCGGGGCAGAATGGACCCCTGGACTGAAGCCACAAGCAGTGAGAAGTGTGTTACAGGACAAACTGCAACCACTGCTGGACTTCAGGACTCAAACTCGAAAGCTCATTTGTAACTATTTGCATATATCTTTGCGTGCTATTTGCCTAATGCACTGAAAACTCTCTTGCTTTTTATTTCTTCCAAAGTTCCCCATTTATGCTTTCATTCATGCCACACAGATTGGCCCAGCCTCCAGGGAAGATACGGGGTGAAAGAAGAAAGAAATAAGAATAACCACCACCACTACTGATTGAAAACCTTTGGGAGCACAATTTCTCTGTCGAAAGATGTGAAGATGCTGGGTACTCAAATCCAGAGGTCACCAATACACATTTTAAACCTACGACCTAAATCCTGCAACTAAGAAGCCAGCTGTCAAATCACTCGTTTGAAGCTGGCCCAAAAGAGAAAGGATACATTAGAAGAAGGAGCACAAAATGAGTCTCACTAATCATCCAGCAGATGAAGGATTTTACATCATTATTGCCCTTGCCAATAGCTTCAATATGCTAGGAGCTCCTGAAATTCTCTCAAGATAATCTCAGTCTGTGTATTTCATCCACATATACCATCTAACAGCTGAAATATACAATAGCAGTGGGAAAGCCTTTTCCACCTGACCAAATGAGGTTAAGAGGATTGGTTTGACCCATATCTGCCGAAAGAAATTGCATTCAATAAAACTTGGTTTTCCCTATAATTTACCTTTTCAGTGCCTCTGAGCAATTCTTATGGGTACATGTTTGGAAGTTAAAAAGCAAAGTTCAGAACTGCATCATTCCACTTTGGAGTTATTATATTTTAGTGGAAGTTTTGTGTTGTTGTTTGTGTTTTTATTTTTTTAATGCAGTACTTGAGGCAAGTCCATATGCAGCATAGTAATATTCTCAAATCACACAACAGAGATTCTGGAAAATGTCCCTTGTGCTCAAATAAAGCCATCACCATACTCTAATGCAGGGTAACAGCACACAATGCAGTCATGCACACGATATTACAACAAACTGGGTCATTGCGATCACTCACCCAGTGCTCAGATAAAAAGACCATTATCATGCAGTAGATGGGGAAGAGATGGAATTGATTTCCCAGGATCCAGTCCATGAGCAGAGTGTATACAGAACAGAGAAAGAAACTGTCCAGGTCCTGGAGGAATGGCTAATATTTACTTTAGGGGTTTTTGTCTTCTCCCTCCATCCTGAAAAGTGGGAAGCAACAGTAATCAACATCATGGGACCTGACTGTGCATTGTGCCCAGAAATGCTTTAGACGCCTGCTGTCTGGTTTTGATTTCTGGAATACGAACACTGCCTCTGCTCCACTGATTGCCCGCAAAATGGTTACCTGTACATTTGTTGATTTAAAAGAAGAATTTGGTTATTACGAAGCTCAATTTACTCTGCTTTCTGAATATTAACATAAAAAATAGCTTATGTCAATGATTTTTTGGGTATGACACAAAAACCTAGGCAAGAAAAGCAAAAATAGACAAGTGGGATTGCAGCAAACTAAAAAGCTTCTGCACTGCAAAAGAAACAGCAGACAGAGTGAAAAAGCAACCTACAAAATGGAAGAAAATATTTGCAAACTATAGAACTGACAAGAGTCTAATATCCAAAATATATAAGGAACTCATGCGACTTCATAACAAAAAACTGAATAATCCAATTTAAAAATTGCAGTGGCAGAGTGGTTAAGTTTGCGCACTCTGCATCAGCAGCATGCTGTTCATGGGTTCAGATCCCAGGCACAGACCTACACCATTCATCAAGCCATGCTGTGATGGTGACACACATACAAAATAGAGGAAGATTGGCACAGATGTTGGCTCAGGGACAATCCTCCTCAATCAAAACAGGGAAGATTGGAAACAGATGTTAGCTCAGGGCCAATCTTCCTCACCCAAAAAAAGGGGGTGGGGGCAAAGGACCTGAATAGACATTTCTCAAAACAAGACATGCTAATGGCCCACAGGTACACGAAAAGGTGCTCTACTTCACTAATCATCAGGGAAATGCAAATCAAAACCACAATAAGATGTCGTCTCACAGCTGTTAGAATGACTATTATCAGAAAGACAAAAGATAACAAGCACTAGTGAGGATGTGGAGAAAAGGGAACCCTTGTGCACTGTTGGTGGAAATATGAATTGGTACAGGCATCATATAAAACAGTAAGAAGGTTCCTCAAAAAATTAAAAATAGAATCCAGCAATCCCATTTCTAGGTATATGAAATCAGGAAATGAAGGAAATGAAATCAGGATCTCAACAAGATATCTATACTCCCATGTTCATTTCAGCATTATTCACAATAGCCAGGATATGGAAATAATATAAATGTCCACTGATGGATGAATATGTAAAGAAAATTTGGTATATACATACAATGGAATATTATTCAACCATAAAAAGAAGGAAATCCTGCCATTTGTGATAACATGGATGAATCTGGAGGACATTATACTAAGTGAAATAAGACAGACACTGAAAGACAAATACTATATGATCTCACTTATATGTGGAATCTAAAATAGTCAAACTCATAGAAGCTCAAAGGAGTAGAACAGTGGTTGCCAGGGGCTGCTGGGGAGAAGAAATGAGGATATGTTGGTCAAGGGCTACAAACTTCCGGTTATGCAAGATGAATAGATTCTGGAGATCTAATGTATAACACTGAGACTACAGTTAACAGTTGTGTGTTGTACACTTGAAATTTGCTAAGAAGGTAGATCTTAAGTATTCTCATCACAAAAAGGATTTGGTAACTATGTGAGGTGCTGGATATGTTAATTATCTTGATTGTGGTGACTATTTCACAATGAATATGTATATCAAATCATCAAGTTATACACCTTAAATATATACAAATTTTAATTGTTAATTATACCCCCAATGGAGCTGGGAGAAAAAAATAGCCCATGTGTGCTGCTTACTCTTCTGTTTACTCTGTCTTGCTTACTTTCTTTTCAGTTTTCTGAAGATGTTTTCTACAGATAGATAAAGGATGGTGGAACAAGTTTGGGCAGTAAAGTAAGGATGAGAGAAGTTGATAGGAACTCTAAAATTGAGATTCAAATAAAATCTTCATAACCATATGATTTTTAAAGAATTCATGTTTTTATGCCTTAAGAACTTTCTTATCAGTAATTTCAGTTAATGTAGATATAAATCATCCCTCTCTCCCAAATAGGCATGTTCTTGACCAGACCAGTAGATTGAGAGATGGAAGATGTATTAATATCAGATAGCATCAGCAGGAGCTGAGCAGAACCTCAAAAGTGCCTAACCACAACTGGATTGCCATGTTCTAGGTCCCACTCGGGCCTGAGAAGCTAACTCTCATTCCTCAAAACACAAATGAGACTGACTCAGATGCCTAAATGCCAGTTTATCAGTTTACAATTAGAAATATCAGCCAGCATGGACCAGAACATCTGCGCTAGCTCTAACTGCTGAGGAGCCACCTGACCTTACGCCCCATGTGCTCACAAGAACTCTTCTCCTTGGGACGGGGGAATTAGCTCTCATCACCTATTTTCTATTTCCCCTTTCCTCTTCCTGTGGGGTTATCATTAAAATACAAGTGTAGGGACATTAAAAGCTATCCCCAGGCACATGATAGCACTGAATACTTGTTGCAAGAGCCTTTGTCGAATCAGAAGAGAAGCAATTAGTGATCTAACTCCCCAAATCTAGTAACTTTTTCTGACAAGAAAACAAAGGTTGTCGAGAAATGCTTATTTTTATCACAGAATCCAACCATGTTAAAGTAGAAGAGACACTAGAAAGAATCTAGGCTAACTCCATTACTCATTTATTCATTTAGGAAATTTGTATTGAGCACCTAATATGAGCCAGGCATGAGTTTAGGCACTTTGGAGATAGTAGGGAACCAAATTGACAAGGATCCCTGTGCTTAAGGAGCTTACATCTGTCAGGGGAGAACACAAAATAAACATAATAAATAAGTGAACCACATAAAACATGCTTTGGAAAAAAGAAAAAGCAGAAGCAAGTAAGGAGAAGTAGCAAGAGTGTATGGTAGGAGGTAGGAAAAATTTTGAATAAAGTAGTTTTTTCATTGAAAAAATATCATTTGAACGAAAGCTTGAAGGAGATGAATAAATTAACCCTGTGGACATCTGTGAGAAGAACATTTCAAGCACCAAGAAGAGACAATGCAACGATCCTACGAGAGAAGTGAGTCCAGAAGGTTGAAGGAACAGCAAGGAGGCCGGTATGGCTGGAGGGCAGGAGGAGATGAGCTCAGAGAAATAATGGAAGATCAGATCAAGTAGAGGGGTTCTGTAGGCCTTTAGGAAGACTTTGGCTTTTACTATGAGTGAAATGGAGTTTTAAGCAGAGAAGTAGAATGACTCACATTCCTTTCATTTTAACAGAATCATTCTGGCTTCTCTACTGAGAATAGATGGTAGAAATAGGGATGCAAGTTAGGAAGCTATTGCATGAATCCAGATAAGAGGAAAAAGAACCTGAGCCCATGGTGGTAGTCAGGGAACTGGTGAAAAGTGGTGGAATTCTGAATCCATATTGAGGTTAGACCACACAAAACTAACTGATGGATTGGATGTGAGATGTGAGAATCAAGGAAGATTCCAAGGTTTTAGGCCTGAGCAACCGTAAAAATGGAGTTGCCTTCAATATCCCTTTTCAAGAGCTCCGTCAGCCCTCAAATATGTAAGGCAACTGGGGAGTATGCTCTATTACCTGGGAATTGGGAATTGGAGGAATTAGGGGATGGCAGAGCAGAAGGAAGAGCAGGGGTTTACAGTTCCCACACTCTCAAGTACATTTTGCTTCTGAATCACTAATTCTGGGTTCCCTAAACTCAGTCTTCTACAAAATGGCCATCCTCTGTCCAGCTATTCAGAATGGCGGGTTTTCTCCTTCAAGAAGTCCCTGGCCCTTGTTTCAGACACACTCACACTTCAGGGTTGGATGACGCTCCCTCTAGTCTTGGTGGCCTTTGTAGTCTCCTGGGCAATGCTCTGAAACAGCAAGTCACCGAATGTACTATCTCTTCAACCTGGCGAGAGTCTTAGTGACTATTTCAAATGATTTGAGGTCCTTCTTCTTCTCTTGAAGCTCATGAGAAGCACAAAGAACCAGAAGGCTATTCCTGCTGTCACTGCAGCCTTCGCCTGCATCAAAGCCCTGCTTTAATGCTTTCATAGCAATGAGTTTCTGAGGCACTTGTGAACTAACTGCCTCCTTCTAGCCACAGGCTCTATGACTGTGGTTAACCAAGGAGCGCTTTGTGTAAACAAAGTCAGAAGCAGTGGTGCAATATTCAAGTAGAGCCGTTCTGGTGGTTAAAGCGTAGGTAGGAGACAAGGAATCCCATCCTCTTGGCCTCCCTCTCCCCACCACGACCCTTCCCCACTCTTGAGCTCCACTGGGGTGTTCTCTAAGTAGGCACTAAGGAAAATTGAAAGTTCTGTGGAACACAGTTTGAAAATGAATAGACTATGGCTTTCTGCAAGATCAATGACACACAGCAATAGAGAGCGTTCATTTCCTACCAGGTGGTCAGGCTTAAGAAACTTAACCTGCACTGTCCCACAGTTTCCCATATTTCTGAGTAACAGGTAAATATACCTGAGGTCTCCCTCACAGCAACACAGGCATTGTCTGCCAGAGCAGATGGACAGACTCCAGTGAAAAGCCAAGCAAAGTGTCAACATCTTTCTTTTATTTTGGTCCAGAGCATGCCTCACAAGAGGCATGTTTCAGCCAAAGTTCAAGGTTTTTTGTTAAGGCTGAAAGAAAACTCTCCAAGAAAATTTTCCATTTTCTGACCTCGTTCTCTTTACAAGAGGCTGATCAAATTTCCTTACTATTTTCTCCACTATAAAAATGTATATCTCTGAAAGCATGCCAAGGCTTGGGACTGTAGGAGTGATATCTTATAGCCAAGGAGTCTAGGCAGGGTTGATGTGGTCTAACCTTTTTCTCTAGAATGGGTTATCGTTTCAGATTCTCAGTGCCCAAGGTACAAGCCTAAAGACCCGTTCCCGGCACCACCTTTCCTGGAACCTCCCTTAAATAGCAGTCAATCTCACCAAGCCTAGAAAGGCTTTCATTTTAATTATCCTCTCTTTTGAAGTGCCGCATGCAGCTGATGAAAGAGAGCAGCCCTCTTTCCACTTTGGGGCTGTATTGTACCAACTGAGCCCTAAAGGAGCTTTGGCTGTGCTGAGAGACTCACCAACTCTCTCCCCAAAACCGTTTCTTCAGCTTCTAACTCTAACTTCTCTCACTCTAGGGGCTCAAAATGAATCCAAATTATCTACTCCTACCTTTGTACCTTTACAGAAATGTCCTTCCTTTCTCTCCTGACTGAGAAGGGAAGAGAGATCCTCATGAATGCCATTTCATGGTAATAGGCCCAGTGGAAGGTGGGCTTGGGCTGCGAGGACCCCCAGACCAATCTATGCTTAGGCTCAGCCAAGGGACACCCCAGCAGCTACATACAGATGAGGAACCTGACCCCCACTCATCACTAAGGAGGCTCGCCCAAGACCACAGAGGTCATTAGTGACAAAGCAGACATTCGAACTGATGTCCCTTAGTTCCCTATCTGAAGAGCATCAATTCTCTGGAAAAAGGTGACAGATTTTTAAAAGGTCAAACTATTTTATTACTTAAAAAATTTAGGTGTAAACCATGACAAGAGATGTATTTATCACAGGAAAAAAAAATACTTGTTCTAGACAGATTCTTTTTTCAGCCTGCTAGTGACTAACTTTCATCCTTTATTATGAATTAGCTCAAAGACATGTCCCTACACCTAAAATGCATTAGCCGTGAAAGTAGGAGGGGAGTGGGCTGAATGTCTGACAGCATCCCTCCCAGCCCTAAACCCCACAAGTGAAGGCATGGATGGGCTCTGAGCATCTGTACAGCAAAAAGGAAAACAGCACATTGACGAGACTTACATAACAGCTTCTCAAAGGTTAAAAACTGCTCCCGGTGGCATTTTCTGAACTCGTATAGTCGGCTGCTGTGGCTGTGGCTTTCACTTATGGGGGTCCTCAAGAAAGGACTTGGTTATTATTCCCTGTACTTTAGAGCTAAATTATCTTGCAGTGCACACAAGTCAGTAAGGCTGTTTTTCACCAAATTGCGAACAGTCACTTCCCACAGTAATTGTTCTGTGAATTCCCCTGTCTGCATAGACAATGGGTTCCAGCTTCAACCCTTTGCACAAATATGGCAGTTACTGCTACAATAGACCAGCTCTGCAGCTGGAAGTCAGGAAGGCGCTAATATTGAGGGTATTGTGCTGGCCAAATTCAGGAAAGAAAAGTGACAGCTTGAAATTACAGCAGAATAAAGTATGGAGAATCTGAATGGGTACAGGCCTTCTAACAGAGGGCATCTTACAGGTCTGTATTTCAATTTATTTCTTAGACAAGGCATGGATGGTGAGGGGGCTGGAAGGAGAAGGAAAGTGGGATAGGACTTGGATAGAAAGGAGTGGATCCTTTTGCTTTCTTTTCTTTTGTATGGTCTTAATCCATGGAAGAACAAAGTTTCAGGATGCTGGGGGTGACAAAAATATTTACCTTCATATAATGTGACCACTTTCTTACCTCTGAGACATTCTTAATGCAAGGCCAGTGTTAGGCTTGCTTTTAAAACAATGATAATAACAACAACAACAGTAATAATACAATGCCAAATTACTGACTTCCTGTCAGCTACTTCACTCACTCTGATCCCTTGCCTTTCCTCTGTCCAAAGGCACCAACCAGTCTCTTTTCATCTTTTTCTGCCTCTAGGAAGTTGAACTTTTCAACCCTTCATTATCTAGAATTTAAATAATAGACTGATATGCACAGAACCCAAAAAAGCATGTGCTCCCAATACCTCCATCAGGACAGACCTGTTTCTGCTCACCACAGTATCCCCTGCACCTAGTCTGTGCATAACAAAAGTTTGTTGAAAGAATAATTGAACCACACCCTCCCTTTCTGTCCAGTCTGCATAAAGGAGCAGGCACCGCCTTCTTGACTCCGCTGTGTCAGTTTCTGACCTTTTCTCTAACTCACCAAGGCCATTTAAATCCCACACTTGTTCTTCAGAGTGTGGCAAACACACTGACCATCTCAGTGTCACTGTAATATCCTAAATGAACTTCAAATCCAGTTTATATTCTGCCCGTCTCATGAAGCCTCTGCTGCCCACACCAGCTCGCAGTGACCGTTCTCCTCTGATCTTACCATGCACACCACTCATTTGGTCTCAGTTTATTGTGTAGATTTTCAGACGTGTTTGCAATTATATTACAAATACATTGCACAAAAGGACTGCATTTTAGATTTCCCTTACCTCCTAATCAAGGCACAAGCTGTAGCAGGAAGTCGGTAACTATCATGTGTTGATATGAATCAATGAGAACACTTCCTATTGCAGTACTCCTATTTTTAAATGCTGAATGGGTCTTTGATGAGTTCAAAGTAACAGTGCTTGGTAGAGTCTTAAAAGCAGAAAACACTGTCCTCCTGTTCACGTTAACAATTGCATGGTCTAGTTAAATGATGTTTGTGAACAAATCACCACTCAATACATATCAACAAAAACCCAGGGCCTAAAAGAAATCAGGTTGCAAACAAGAAAAATTACTAACAAATATCAGATATGTTGGCCCTCAAAATTGGTTTGTATTTCTACCCAACCAACTAACCCATCCGGTATTGGGCACTGATATACAGAGAAAGGAGTATTTTTTTACTGTTTATGCTTTACTCTCTGGTTATATGTGTATTGCCTGGAGGATGCATTTATGTGTCTTCAACCAAAAGCTCCTAAAGGATATCATCACTGTCATCATCATTAGCAGCAGCAGCAGCAGCAGCGGCGGCAACAACATCAACTTCCTCACTGTTCCTGGTATGGGGCTGGGGGATGCAAAAAGAAAACGAGGCAGACCTGATTCCTGACTCTTTGAAAGGTCACAAAAACAGGCATACTGGTGGGAGCCCTCCTTACTAGGGTACCTAAATATCCAAATCCCAACCAAAACTTGTCTCGTGACTGAAAGATAAGGCACAGCACTGTGGAGTGGTTAAACAGAAACAGTGCCGATAGCGTTCTCATTCCAACTTTGCCGCTACCCGAGTGCAGGACATTATACAAGGGGCTTAGAAGCCCTGGCCTCAGATCTTTAACTTTCAGAAGAATTTGCACTAGATCATCTCTAAGGTCCCTCCAAACTCTGGAATTTAACCAGAGACAGGGTCTTTGCCAGGTGCCACTCCAGGGCCACCCTTAACAGAAGAATGCAGTGATGAGAGTCCACAAAGTGGATGCAGATGGACCTGCGTTCAAATTCTAGCTCCACCACTCACCAACTTTGGGCAAATCATTAATCTCAACAAGCCTCAGTCTGATAAAATATAAAATAAGTCCAATGATACTTTCATAGGGCAGTTATCAGTATTAAAAGAAGTAATGTTATCTAACACATAACGTGGCATTCAGTAAACATAAGCATTTTCAGATTATTTTCCCCTCTCCTGTTTAATGTATAAAGCAGACTGTCAGGTCCTTTAATAGTGAACATACAAGAGTCTGTTAGAGAGGTTTGAAACATTCTCAGACCTCTGGACGTCTGACCCTTCAATCAGAGGCTCAAGAATCCACCATGATGGCAGTTCAGGAGTATAAATGCTGGGACAATTGGTCACTACACTGGGCCCTCCTCATATTTCTTCTAAGATAGTCAACACCAACCAAGATCAAGACATGACTTGCCTTATGTCAGCTTTTCATGTGACACGAGTCAAGGACCACCAGAAAGTTCCTGCTTCCCACAATATCTCCCAAACAGTCTCCAGAGTATTTGAAATTTCACTGTTAGAGAACTACTTCTTGATAAAGGCTCAGAAAAAGTCCTTGCCAGATTTCCTCTTTTGAATTCCAAATTCCTTAGAGAGTGGTAAGTCATTCGTGATTAAGCAGACAGAGGGTATTATAGGAATCAGAAGGTTATAGGGGAGACAAAAGGCTAGTGAACTCTAATAATAAACTTTGACTAACTTCACAGTTCTGACAACTGCTGTACCCGGATGGAGGTGCTACATGTAGAAAGCGTACCCTATTGGTGATGTCCATGGGAGGTGACTTGGGCCAAAGGAGCCCTCATAAACAATATCCTCCACTTTCAGCCTGTCTGGTCCCCCCATGTGCAGGCTACGCATCCATCTGCACCTGCATCCCTTACCACTGCAGAAGTGCCTACTTGGGCTCCTGCTTCCCAGAACTCACATGGCTTTCTCTATTCCTGGTCTGGGCTCTGTGCCATCCACTGACATAGCAGATCCAGCATCATCTGCCTGGCCTCTCTAAAGAAAGTGAGAGAGATCTAGGAGGATGGCAGAGATGGGAGGCTGATGGCCCCAGTAGAGAGGGCCGAGTACTCATCAGAGGATTTCCAATGCCACTGCTGATGAGAAAAGGCCAAAAGTTCCTCCACTGAAAGAGCATAGTTTACAATTCTAATAATTTATACACGGGCTCACTTTCCTTGAATAATTACAGATTATTATCCAGCTAATTACAGTACATGGTATTAAAAGATCTGGAATTCATTACCCCCATCTAGGAAATTACTTTGGTACGTGTTTGGAAAAGAAAAATGCTGGGAAAGTAGTTCAGTTCTTGCCAGGATGATATACTGCAGTGGTTTCATATTCTCTTCCCAGCATGAGACAGGCTTATATTGCTGTGTATCCTACAGAGGTCCTAAAATGTGAATTTCAGCGTCTCAGTCCCAAACGACTTTTCTCTCTAAGTAGGGTTGCCAGAGTCAGCAAGTAAAAACGCAGGATGCCCAGTTAAATTTGAATTTTAGACAAGCAAATAATTTAGTGCAAATATGTCTCAAACATTGCATGAGACATACTTTTACTAAAAAATCATTCACCGTTTATCTGAAATTCAAATTTAACTCAATGTCCTATATTTTATCTGACAATCCTATCCCCCAAGGGAGCTTTCAAACAGCAAGTAATGCTGAAAAGCGTAGGTTCAATGAACAGTTTCCCAATGTCAAAAAGTGGGGGATCAAACTTCATATAAAAATATGAATCTCCAACGGGGGAGTGTTCCACATTAGAAGAAAAACGTCCGTGGAAATTCTCAAATATGAGCCTTCACTCCCAGATCAAAATGGCACAATGGTAAACTCTTCCATTCCTATGTGGATCTGATCCTTTGGAGGGTCCTTGGCTGTCTCCAGCTACCGAGAATCTTTTCAATCAACGTGAACGAGAGGGAGATGCAAAGGAAGCACGGACAGCCCTCTCTTGACATGGTCTACCCACCGCACCCACCCCGCCTTGCCCCACCAACTGACACATAATTCTTTTCAGGATGCCACCCTTATCTACTTAACTAAATTACCATTTCCAATACCCCCACTATGTTGTTGGGAACAGAAATGCACATGCTGATGTTGATACAGAAATAGTAAGGGGTAAGGGATGGAGAGGGAGAGAAGAAGCGTTTTCTAATATTAAAGATAAGAGTATCAGTGCTTCATTTTTTACTCCAAAATGACTTCAAAAATTACTGAGTATAAGAAATAGTCACTAACACATTTGAAAAGAAATATAGTCTAAATACAGGCAAACCTGTGTGATACTGACCACAAGCAGAGTAAAATTTCAAAGAACACCACCAGTGTGAACTGTAGACAATCCAGGTAGTTCAAAAATCCCTTCATTCAGCAAATATTTACTGAGTGCCTACTATTGTCCTAGGCACTGTGCCAGGCACTAGGGTGACAGCAGTGAATGAAACAGGCAAGATCCCACTCTTGAGAGGTTTCTATTCAAGGAGTGGGGCGGGGAAGGATAGGAAAGATAGGAGATATAGGAAATAAACAATAAAGGGACAGACAAAATAGCAAGATTATTTCAGGCAATATTAAGTGCTATGAAGGCAATAAAACAGTATGAGATGATAAAACAGAATAATCTGTTACTAGACATGTAGATAAGTTTGACTCAAATGTCCAGTGGCTTCACAAAGATAATCTCTAAGTTCAAGGTTTGAGGTGGGGTCCCCCAAATTCCCTTGGTCACCTCTACCACAGTTTTGCAGAATTCACTCAGTTTAAAGATTGACTCACCTAATCATCCTGTCCCTTTTCCATCCACCCTAAGTGCCAGTCCAGACATGGAATATAATCCCTTTCCATGATATTCTCTCTCTCTCTCTTTCTCTCTCTCTCTCACTCTATACACACACATATAAACACACAGCCTTTGTGTGTTTGGCAGAGTTTCCTGAAGGTTTTTGGGAGGGACATAAAGGGAGTTTGCTTCATCACAACACAAAAACTTAGAATATCAGACATCCCTGTTCTGAACCATCTTGGGGCAATCTATCACATTACTCCTACCTTCTTGGCTTCCTCATTCCAATAATGTTCTCTTCATATCTAAAGATAAGCTTTTTATGATTTTTGTTGTTTTACCTCCTACTAAGCCATCACTTCAGTGTCTCACTTTCTGTTCAAGGTATTTCCCTACATAGACAGTTTCTTCCTTAAGAGAAATTCTGTTGCCAGCTATTAAGATAATAACTTGTTTCAACTAACTGCGTGTAATAGTCAGAAATCTATATTTTTCTCTGTTGTTCCTGGTGAAAGAATTGTTAAAATCCCTTGACCTTGTGATAACAGAAAGTTTAAATGAAATCAACAGTCTTCCTTCTTGCAGTCAGTTTTCCAGATCCATTTTGTATGTGAAAGATGCACAATAGGCTCTCAATAAATGTTTGATGAATTTAATTGAATGTAATACAACCTACATGTGCACCACGGAGGGCACAGAACAGACATATGACAGTGAGCCAACACTCAAGAAAGCTAGTTTATTAACAATAATTTGCCACCAGCTGTACTTTGAAGTAGATTACTTTTCACGCTGTTTCTTGTTCTTATCATTAAAACATAGGGAATATTTTGAAGCAAGCTAAGGTAGGACGTGTCTCTCTCCTCTGAGATTTCACATTTAAATATGTGCCACCTAGATTGTCTCAAAAGGAAATAGAAAATAGAAGTGATCAAGCCAGCATTAGCTAGGTTCATACATTACCCATGTCTTATCAATGTATCACAATCATATCCATCTCCATAGGAGTGGCAAACATCCTAATTGACCCAGAATTTTCTGATTTTCTGTATGATTCTTTCTTGCCTTCAGAGGATAAGTTTGGCTTTTGAAATAATTTTTTTAAACTGCTCCCATCTTGTAAATGGTTTTGCTAATCTATATTGACTTTAGGAAACACTCCTACTGGAACCTTGTGATGAACTGAATGTTTGTGTCGCCCCAGAATTCATATGTTGAAGCCTAATCCTCAATGTGATGGCATTTGAAGGTGTAGCCTTTGGGAGGTGATTAGTTCATAAGGGTGACAGCCTCATCAATGGTATTAGTGCCCTTATAAGAGATCCCAGAGAGTTCTCTTGCCTTCTTCCATGTGAGGAAAAAGAGGATGGCCATCTATGAACCAGGAAGCAGGCCCTCACCAGACAGTGAATCTGCCAGCACCTTGATCTTGGACTTCACGGCCTCCAGAACTGTAAGAAATAAATTTCCATCATTTATCAGCCACTCAACTTATGAAACTTTGTTATGGCAGCCTGAACAGACAAAGACAAACCTTAAACTCCAGGCAGGCCAACATAGACCAACCTCTGAGCTATTGGTAACCATGAATCCCCTTGACTTTGTGTCAACCATCTCCCACCCTGAGAGGTGGTCACTCTCCTCTCTTTGATTTCCAAATCCTTATGCATAAAGATTTCATCCAAGCACTATGACAGTACATTGTAACTACTTATTATTAGCTTCTTTCACTGGATTATGAGCTTTCTGGGGGTAGGTGCAATATCTTATCTTTTTAGCTCTAGCACCTAATACAATGCTTGAAAAAAGTGTTTTAGTTGCTTAACCAGTGCTGACTGATTAAATCAACCTTTTTCCACCCCATGGCAAACAACTTTTGGAAGATATGAGGAAGCCATGAGACTGCATTAGAAAGAATTAAATACAATTTTTTAATCTCTATTTAACATCTAATGCATAAAAGACAACTTCAAGTACTCTGCAAATCTGCCCTAATCTTACATTCAAATTAGAATTTATGGTTCTCTGTTCAGCACATGAATTGCCTAGTTTATGGGAGTAAAGTAATTTTTTAACTTTCAGAATTTATCGTGGTAAAATGAGTGGTTTAATTTGAAGTGTTCACTTAGTCTATTCTTGGTTCCTCTGAATTCTAAACAATTCTCTCTAATGAATGAGAGGAGCTAGAGACATAATAAGCAAGAAGCTGATAGGAATCTTTGATCTGTCTGTGCATCCTCTTTATGAAAATATACCTAGGGAATTCTTAATAATGATCTCATTAGGACTCACCCTCTTTCAGAACCCAAAACATTTTAGAAGAAAAGGAAGACTTAGACCACGGCTATCAGGTAGAGGTGTATAGAGAAGGAGGATATTCTGCATTGTTTAAGTACACTTGTCCTATCTCAATCCATTTCTTAATGGAGGAGAGAAATTCTTAAGAATCTGGGAACAAGTCACCAGCAAAGAGTAGATATTAATTTATCAGTTAGACTTGAAGATCTTCAGCAGATGAATTTTTTTAAAGAGATACTCATGTTTAAGAAAATAAAATGGGAGATGATGAGTGAAAATTCTTCAAATCATTAAGGTATCACTAAGAACCCAGTCTGTTTTTAACATGACTACATCTCTGCCTCTTTGCCTATCCAAATCCTACCTATTCATCCAATTCTAGTTCACCTCTTCGATCTGAACCCCTACAAAATTCATCTGGTACGAAACAAAAATTTTAGATTCATATAAGCCTGGGTTATTATCCTAGCTTCCCCATTTCACTTTAAAGTTCGCCTTTCTGAATCTGTGCACTTCAGTCAGCATGCATTGCACGTCCAGATACAGTACCAAGTGTTCCTTTTAACTAATTTAGTGGATGCATTTGAATGCTCTTAGAATGCTTTTCTACTTGCAAGTAAGATTTCCAAGTTTGTGTCTTTGGGCAATCTACTTCTCTGAGTCTTACCTCACCTGCTATATGGGAATAATTATATCTACTTTGAAGTTTTTTCTTATGTTTAAATAGGATAGCACATGAAAAGTGCCTGGAATATAGTAACTGCTCAATAAAAACTTACTAATTTGATAAAAATGATTGATTTTTGATTACTTGATTAGAAAATCTTGTTCCTCCTATGAAAGATCTGTAAAATTTTGCATCCTGGTGAATCAGTTCTTTCCCAGATTCCTAAGCCCGTCACAGGTTTAATAGTCAAAATATTTTCTGACAATCCCTTATCTCCTTGTCTCTGAGATTCCCCCATAGGATACTATGTAAAAGCAAAATCATCAATACAAATCAACTCTGGCCTGTGCTCAAGCATTTATCAATTCTTCCGTAGAAGAAGAATAAAACATTAAAACATTTAGATTGCTGAACGTATTGAACTGCTCTTTTCCTAAGTGGCTACGCAAGAGCTGGAGGAGTCCACCCTCTGCCTTGACTGGAGGCTGACACCAAAGCTGAAGAACTGCTTCATGACTAAGGTCTGAAGTTCATACATACCTGAGGCATTTGTGCTCCTCCAGGTCATCCATCTGCTGACATCCATGTCAGCCTTGTTCCCACTTCAATTAACAAAGAGCAGTTTTATATGGCTGAAGTATAGGGTTATCCCCAAAGGAACCAAACAAGGTTAATTGCAAGGGTTCCAATTTTTTTTTAATTCTTTACTTTGAAATAGTTTTAGACTTACATAAGAGTTACAAAAATAGTAGATAATTCCAATATGCTCTTTACCCTGCTTTCTCTAGTATGTTAATCTCTTATAACTATAATACAATTATCCAAACTAAGAAATTTACATTGTTACAATACTATTAACTAAATCATAGACTTTATTCAGATTTCACCAGTTTTTCACTCATGCTCCTTTTCTATTCCAGGATCCCATATCGTATTTAATTATGTCTCCTTAGTCTTCTCCAACCTGTGACTGTTCTTCAGTCTTTAATGACCTTGACACTCTTGAAGGATACTGGTACTGGCCAGGTTTTTGTAGAATGTCTCTTAACTTGGATTTGTCTGATGGCTTCTCATGGTTAGACTGGGATTATCCACCTTTGGGAAGAACACCAGAGGGGTATGGGCCATTTTCAGTGCATCCTAAAATAGAACACGTGAGGCCCATATGAGTTGTTACTGGTGATACCAACTTTGATCACTTTGTTAAAATGGAGTGTGCCTAGGTTTTCTACTTTTGTAGAAAATTTATTTGTAATTAGTAAATATTTTTCCTTTGTACTGAGTAAATATTATGCAAAAATCTATTTTTCTCCACTGATTTAGCATTCATCAGTGGATCTTGTCTGTAGCAATTATCACTATGGTGTTCTAAGGCTGATTGTCTATGTCCCTCATTCTTTCTCTATCTATTAATTGGAGGATTTTTGTAAGGAAGAATTGCCTCTCTATTTTTTACTCAAAAGATTTATATCAATTTGCACTTATGAATATTTATTTTATTGTTTGTGTTATAATCCAATACTACTGTTATTTATTTTGTTGCAAAAATTGTTCCAATTTTGTCCATTGCAAACTCTTTTAGGGTGGCTCCTGTGTTCCTTTAACAGGTCATCATCTTTTTTTCTTTAAGCACTTACTTTCTGACACTACCGAATGCTCCAAGCTCAACCACTTCTCCAAGGACAGGAACGCCAATTTTTTCTTAATTTATTTAATTCAGTGGGTGTGCTTAATGTTCTTAAATTAATGGTCCTAACCTACAAGAATTACTTGCCCCTTCCAAACCTAGTTGTTCCTTCCAGCTTAATCACACAGCACTCTTGTATTTGTTTCTATCAGAACACATCTCAAATTGTATCATAACCGTTCCTTTACATTTCTGTCCCTCCATCTAAATTTCTCAAGGGCCAGGATTTTCATTTATTCTTTTATTCAAAAGATATATATTGAGCATTTGCTATCCGATGAAGATACAATGGTGAACAAGACAGACCCAGTCTCAGCTCTCAACTTCCTGATACAACACCTGAAATATAATAAGCACGTAGTGCAGTCTTTGAGGAAATGTCGAAAGAACTGTCAGTGAAGATGACTACAGTGAGATGACTACTTTGCCCACATGTGGCAAAAAGGAAATCACTCCAGTGTATGGCTCAGGTCCTTATTAACCACACACAGAAAATAATATAATATCATCCATGGAAAACTATTATCTCCATCCCTTTTTCTATTACCATCTCTCAGGGATTTATTATCCACTGAGAGAACTGCTTGCTTAGCAAATAAGTGCTAAATATACGAAGACTGTAATTCAAGTAGTGACTCCTGAAGGACAGCATTATTATATGAGCTCTATTTAATGTTTCCCTGAGCTACCCTGACTTTCACTATTCAAGAAAACTAGAAAATCTCTTGAGGAAGAGCAATGATAGGCTATATCTGTTCATATTTCTGTATAATCTCCATGCTGGATACATACAGACAAAGCTCAGCGTTTACACATTTCAAAGAAGACAGAAAAAAATTAACAAAGTCACGGGAAAGATTAACTTCTCTTCAAGGGTACAAAAATTCTCTACCTCAGAAGAGAAATTTGCTGTAGAACGAACACAAAAAACAATCAAACAATCTTATGGATTCCTTCTGTCAAACCAAGTTACAGAGGGTCACAACAGAGCCCAGGGCAAGATACTTCTTGTGGAGAGCAATATGTGAACTTCAAATGTAGCAGACTTCCAAACCTGTAACATTTTAGTCTTTATCACAAGAAACAAAATGGAATCTGACTTGTAATGTCACCTTTAAGCACTTCTAGGGTTACTGTATTTTAAAATCAGCCTTAAATTGCAGGCAGTGCACCTAAGTCTAGTAGAGGAGAATAATCTGCCAATTTATCAAATAAAATCCTAATTACGCTTCAGTTCGCAAGTCTTACTAATGCTTGTAAAGAAGATGCTACACCATCATTCTGAAGTGATTACTTCCCTCGAAGGAAAAAATATGTGCGAATTTTCATGAAGTTCCTCCATCAGTGATACAGATTTGCTTAAGGTGAAACTTCACTTGGACAGATAAACTATTATCCAACATAACACTGAAGGTGCTTTGGAAAGTGTGGAACTAAGAACAAATGTAGCAAAAATCTCCTTCTGTGCATGTTTAAAATAATCCTAGGCCCCACCTCATACCCAAATAATCTATATTTTTTAAGAGATAATTCCTTTGCATACCAAGGTTTGAGAACCACTGAAATATAAGCAAAACTCTAATGACTTTCACATTTATCTAAAATGTGTGAGTTTATGAGTATAGAGACAGGAAAATTACATTGACAAATGGTTCAAACACCAGAGAAATTATTAAAATTATTATTCATTTATATAATGTAGTAACTGTTGCTGCTGGACATGATGGAATAACTAATATAACTAGACTTAGTCTCCTGCTATAAACAACTATAAAACTGGACAAAATATATAAGACAACTGTTGTCATGCATTAGACATCGAGAAGCACACGACCACAGTCCTTGAGAGAAGGAAAACATAGGTTAAACCCATATTCACCTGGGATTTCTGCCTGGGGCACTTTCCAGATCGTAAAATGTAGTGAGGTAGAGACAAAGTAGAGAGCAGCTGTCTCGCTGAGTTGAGGAAGCAAACATCAGAGTCTATTCCTGCAGAGGTGACTAGATTTTGTGGGAAAAGGTACTAGAATTTTAAAAGCTTTGCAAAGTAGGGGCTTCAGAACATTGTGTGGAGGTTTCCCTCAAATCCTTGCCTAACGGCTGTGTACAAAATGAAATTCCACAACATTTAGCAGAGAGACCCTCTTGGGAGCGGGAGGAATGAATAGAAACAGCAAAGGTTTAAAAATGCTTTGATATACTGGCTGAAGCAGCATAGAGAAGCCTCTCTGAGTACCTCCAACATTCATTCGGAACCCCAGAAAGGCCATCCCTTGGGAGTAAAGGCCACACTCTAGAATAAGGGTTATGCCCTAGGACTAAAGACAAAACAAAATTAAACCCACCCTAACAAAGCCTAAAACTAAGACTGACAGAATCAAAAAGTTTCTCTAACAATTTAATTGCCTGCCAGAACAAGATTCAATATCCTTTAAAAGAAGACAACATAATCCAGACTCCTTTCAATATATTACCCGCAATGTGCTGCATATAATAAAACATACTGGACATGTAAGGTGACTCATAACCAAGAGAAAAAGAAAAGAAAAAGAAGTCAAGAGAAAAAGACCAAAAGATAACAAAAATATTGGAATTAACAGACAAGAAGTCTAAAACACCTATTTGAAATATACACAAGAATTTAAAGAAAAAGATAGGCAATGAGTTAACAGATGGAGAATCTCAACAAAGAAATAGAAACTATGAAAAAAAGAACCAAATGAAAATTATAATATTTGAAATGAAAAATTCACCAAATAAGCTTAAAGTAGATTACACTATGCAGACTAAAGGGTAAATAAACTTGAAGACAAATCAAGAAAAATTACCCATATTGACAGAGAGGAAAAGACTTGTGTTTAATTTACAGAGCTGCAATTAAATTTGGAAAAATATCAAATGGTTTAACATACATGTAATTGGAATCTCTGAATGAGAGGAGAAAAAGAATGGGGTAGAAAAGTTAGTTGAAGAAATAATGGTTGAAAATCTCACAAACTGGTAAAATAAATCAGCAAACAGATCCAAAACTTTGGCAAATCTCAAGGAAGATAAATACGAAAAAAAAAAAAAAAAAAAACCCCACACACTTAGTTACATAATAGCCAAGCTGGTGAAAACCAAAAATAAAGAGAAAATCTTCAAAGCAGTCAGAGAAAAATGACACATTATATATAGAGGAACAATGATAGTAAGGACAGCTACAGTTCATCATCAAAAACAAAGGAGGGCAGAAGAAACTGGAATGACTTCTACAGAGTGTGAAAAAAATGTTAAGAATTTCACACCTGGAAAAACAACCCTTCCAAAAAGAGGGTTAATAAAGACATTTTCAGATAAATAAAAGCTGAAAGAATCAGCTGCCAGTACATCTATAGTACAAGAAATGCTAAAGTAAATTCTTCAAACTAAAGAGAAATAGTACAAATGGAAACTCAGATCCACAGAATAGTGCCAGAAATGGCAAATATGTGAGTAATTTTCTTAAAAACATATTTTATTCTTTTAATGTTTTAAAAAACTGATTTATAAAGCAAAAATAACAGCGTATTGTGCAGAATTTATAACACATGTAGAAGAAAAATCTATGACAACAATAGAACACAGCTGGAAGATAAAGCGAATATACTGTTAAAGCAGTCTTACATTTTTACATGTAGTAAGCCATCAGCATGGCTTGATGAGTGGTGCTAGGTCCATGCCCAGGATTCGACCAGACAAAACCCTGGGCCACCGAAGCAAAGCACACAAACTTAACCACTCAGCCACAGGGCCGGCCCCCAAGCAACACACTTCTAAATGACCCTTAAGTCAAAGAAGAAATCGCAGGGAAAATTTTAAAATATTATGAACTGAATAAATATGAAAATACAATGTAACAAAATTTGTGGGATGCACCTAAAGTAATGCTTAGCAGGGGGAATATGTAGGTTGAAATTCTTGTAGTAGTACAGGAGAGAGCTTTAAACGTAAAGTAGATAAATAATAAAGATAAGAACAGAATAAATGAAACAGAAAATAGGCAAACTATAAAGAGAAACAGCAAAGCAAAAATTACTTCTTAAAAACACTGATAAAGTTGAAAACCTCCATCAAGACTGATCAAGAAAAAAATAAGAGAAAGCACAAATTATCAATTTGGGAAGGAAAGAGAGGCTAGTGTTATTAGATGCTACAGACCAGGGGTCAGCAAACTACGGCACATGGGCCAAATCAGCCAACACCTGTTTTTGTATAGCCTGCAAGCTAAGAATGGTATTCACATTTTTTAAATGGTTGAGGAAAAAAAATTAAAAGAACATTTCATGATAGATGAAAATTATATGAAATTTAAATTTTAGTGCCCACAAATAGTTTCCTTGGAACACAGCCACACTCATTCATTTATATATTATCTATGGGTGCTTTCACACTCCAATGGCAGAGTTGAGTACTTGTGACAGAGACTGCATGGCTCATAAAGCCTAAAAGATTTACTATCTGGCCCTTTACAGAAAAACGTTTGCCAAGCCCTACTGTAAACACTAAAAGGGTAACAAGGAAACATTACTTAAAACTTTATGCCAATACATTCAACAATTTAGGTGAAATAAACGCATCCCTGGAAACGTACAGCTAACCAAGCTGACACAAGAAGAAACAAAATATGTGAATATCTATTACATATTGAATTTGTAATTAAAAACTTTCCCAAAAAAGAAAACTCCAGGTCCAAGTGGTTTCAACTACTAAATTTAACTCCAAGTGGATTGAAGACCTGAAAGGGAAGGGCAAAATAAACAGTAAAGATAACATCAGAGGATAGTTGTGTTGGAAGAGAGTTTTCAACCAGGACATAAAAAATGCCAGTCGTAAGAAATAACACTGATAAGCTGGACTTCACTCAAATTAGGAACTTCTGTTCATCAGAAGATTTCTTTAAGAGAATGAAGCCACAGGTGGGAGAAGATATTTGCAACATATATCACTGGCAAAACACTCACATCTAAAATATGAAAAGAACTCCTACAAATCAATAAGAAAAAAGGCAACACATTTTTAAAACTGGGCAAAATAATTGAACAGTCACTTCACTAAAGAGGAAAAGCCAATAAGCATATTAAAATTGCTCACCATTATTATTTATCAGGGAAATGCAAATTAAAACCACAGTGATAAACATCTGTTGTTTGCAGATTAACACCTATTCCTCGTCCTTCTGGAAGTATCAAATATCCTCTATAATGACATTTCCTTTATAAAACCATCTCTTCTCCCTTCTCAGCTTTGTAGTTTGAGTGGGATTCAACTCAACCATAACTCTAGGGACAGAAACTGTTTGAGCCCAGCCAATTAACACATCCCATTTTCCAGCCACGATGTTCGGTGTGAACATGAAACCCAATCAGAGCTAGTAAAACATGATGCTGAAACTCGAAGCTGCAGTTTCAAGTAAAGAACACCTCTCCTTTCTTCAACCAGAAATACTAGAAGAGACTTTTTCGTTTTTCCCCTATAGGACAGAAAGTGACAATCTGAGATTTTGACTGCAGTCAAAAGAGGAGAACCTAGAGTGTCAAGGTGGCAAAGGGTTGGTGGCGAAGTCGGGTGGGGTGGGAGAGATCAACAGAAATTTTCCTTGGTGTCGCTATTAAGAAGGTGGATCACATCTCACCTGAAGCTTCTCCTCCTCCTGATCTTTTCAGATATGTCAGCCAACAAATTCCCTTTATGACATAAGCCATTTTGAGTTTGATTTTCCATGGTTGCAACCTATAATCAAAATTGATGATATTATTACCATATTTTAGTGCTTGCTAATATACCAGAGAACATGCTCAGTGCTTCACATACATAATATCTAAACTTCAAAATCCTGAGATAGGTATTATGACCTCCATTTTACAGATGAGTAAACCAAGATACAGAGATGCTAAGTGGCCGGAAAACTGACACTCAAACACACAGCTGGCTTTTCCTCCATAAAGCCTTTAACTCCGGAAAGCCCTGCTGAGCACTGAGCAGAAACCACATCAGCATTTGAGCTGCCTCAGCATAGACTTGGAAAGCTAAGAGTCACATAATTTCTTCCAACATAACAGCCAGGAAGAGCCCAAGAGCATTTTATTACAAGTTCAAAGTAAACAGCAAAGAATTAGGTGTTTATCTTTAAAAAAGAGGAAAAAAAGCGTTTGGTAGATATTCTGCTGGAGTTCATTTTTTTCCTTCCTTTTAAATTCTTTAAGATAAAGTTAAAGCAGCCCAGGGGAAGAAGCAGACTAGAGTTGTCTCGCTTTTGTGGCTCGAGGAGAGGCATGATCTCCTTCATGATCCACTTGATGTAGAGGATACAAAGCAGAGAAGTGAATCATGGGCTCTACTGGCCGCCTGCCTGCAGGATAGGGAGGAAAAAGACCCTGCAGCTCCAGCACGTCCCAGCCTTGCCCCGCATCATTCGTTTTCTTTCATCTGCAGGTCCTTCCGAGCCTCCTCTTAGCACTGCCTTCCTAATGCCCCCTGACGTTCAAGTGTCTTCCCAGGTGTAGACGTTCTGATAGTGGCCTAGGACAAAAGAGGCCAAAGCTGGTTCTGTTAGGACGGGACAGAAAAAAAGAAAGGTCAGCTTTCCTCAAAGATTCTGACAATAGCAAAGGAGGTAGGATCTGGTTGGTTACTTGAAATAGGAAACCAAGCAATTTGGAGCCTTCGTGCTGGCAGAGTTTTCCCAAGGAGTAGATTGACATCGTTGGGGTTTTTTAAAAATATTTAATTGCTTTTTTCAAATAACAAACGTAATACTTTTATTATAGAAAAATTTGAAAATATAAACAAGCATTAAAAGTAGACAATGTAAACCAGTATAATATCACTATTCAGAGATAAGTACTGTTAGCTCTAGACATTTTCATATATATGTAAGCTTTTCCTTGTTTTTTCACCAAAAACATGAGAATAATGCAGTTTGCAAGCTCTTTACATTACTTGGCATCTTTCATAGCAATAAGTAGTTTCTACAACATGATATTAATGGCTGGGTGGTCTGTTACATATATTAAGATAATCCATTTAACTAATCCTATCTATTAACTTTCCATCCGTTTCCAATTTTTAAACCTGCCATGCTGAATATTTTGTAGTATAATATCTTGACCCTTGTCATATTGTTTCCATCAGATAAATGACTAGAAATCAAATTTATGAGTCAAAAAATAAACATTTTTAAGGCTATTGACATATATTACTATTCATTCTCCTGAAAAATTATACAAATTCACATTTATAGACTCACTCTTGAAGGCTTACAAGAGTAAGTAAAAACGACCTTTGATAAACAAGGGGAGCCCTACATCTAACTGGACCAATCAAATTCTTTCCTGGGAATTTAAAATGTGGATGGGAGAAATCTAAGTCTTCAAAGCTGGACTGCATTCATTTCAGGACTCTAGAGAGGTCCACCAAGTCCTGCTGCTGTGATCCCCAGAGTGTCCTGGCCCATCAGTTTTTTAGCTCTTCCTTCAGTCTCATGAAATACTGCAGGAATCTTCCAGTACTTTTCCATTTTTTTGGCTTAAGCTAGCCAGCATCTGTTTTTACTGCTTGTAACCGATGAACCTGACATATTACCCAGAGCCTGGACTTCTATCATCATCAGTGTAACTGCAGGTGATGGCAAGGCCTTCAGAAAAGAAAATTAACTCCTCCTCACAAAGCACTGGGAGCCCCTGATACGCAGCCCTGCCTCAGAAAGAGCGGCCAGTTGCTGGTGGCAGAATACTGCTAGCAAGCTTCCAGATGTCTCGTTACCAGAAATTCCATGAAAACGTGGGCATAAAATTGCATAAATTTCAGACATCTCAGAGGACTGTGCTTTCATTGTTCTTTTCCCATATGTTACAAAAGTACAGTCTGGGTAGCTCTGGATGTGTGGCAAGCTGGAACAGTGGCTAAGTGAATTTTCCTATCCAAAAGCCTAGAGAAAGTTCAACTGTTTCTTTGGAACACTGCAGGTAGAGCTCGTACCTTCTGGAAACTAATTATGAGAACTAGATGTCCTCAGATAAACCTGCCAAAAGTGAAAAGCCTTGAGCTATTACTTCTTTTTAATGTTTTACGATTTTTCTAAATGGCTGTAGGTTTATAGAGAATATAGTTGAAACCACTGGAAACTGGGGAGGGAAATCATTTAGACCAAAAAAAGAAAAAAGAAAGACAAAGAAAGGCTGTCTTGTCCATCAGATCCAACCTATGCAGCTTCTTCCTTCAAGTTGTTTCTTAGATATATCCTTCCTCTGCTTTTCCATCAGCATCTCCCAAATCCAGCCCATCTCACTCACGCCCCAAATTAAGGCTCCAGTTTCTGCTCTCCAGCATCTTCTCTCTCCAATCCATCATTTGCAGTTATGCCAGACCAATCTTTCAAAACCACTGATTTCTCAGGGCTCTCTCCTATGCAAAAATCTACCCCAGAGAGACTTGGGTGCAGTGAGAAATGCCTGGGCTTTGGAGCCAAGGACAAGAGCTAAATTCCTGCTCCACCAACCATAGCTGTTTGAATTTACATAAGGAATTTAACCTCCTAGAGCCTCAGTGTACTCATTTGTAAAATGCAGATAATGCATGCCTTGAAGGTTATTACAAATAAATGGGACATAATTTGCAAGGTGCAAGCCCTCAGAAAACACTCCATAAAAACATTGCTTCACTTTCTCCTCTCTATTAAGCTTGAAATCTTATGACCTTATTCAGCACCTCCTCTTCCTGGCCCATCAATGCCCTTCATAATCGGACATCATACTCCATTTCCAACCATGTGTCCTGCATGAATTAATTCTGTGTCCCAACTAGGCTCCCACCCCTCTACCCCCATTTCTACCTTTCTCCCTTTACTCATGCTCTATATTCAATTCCACTCCCCCACTGCCCATTCCTATCTTTCCCGTCCTGCAAGTCCCTTATAATCCAGCTCAAGTCCCTGCCCCTCCAGCCTCCTTAGTCACAATGATTTCACCATTTTCAGAATTATGCAATGAATACAAATTTCCCAGGCCACAAACTCAGATATCTAGGAATGTAATTCTCTTTATTTTTCAGTAATTGAATGTGATTTCCAGCTCAAGCCCCAATTCCAGCTGGAGGTAGTAATTTAATCTTACTCACATTAAGTTTTTCTTGATCAAATCAGAGTTTTCTCTGTCAGTTCTGGGTTTTCAGCTTCCTTTTCTTCCTAGGATTTCATCTAAATTCCAGAGAGGCTGACAAAATGCTTAGGTTGGGATATGTGTGAGGCATTTCTTATCACCTTGGCCTTGTCCACTCTTTCTTCTAGCACCTGCTGAGATGTGCATCCTTCCACTGACCCATCATCAGAGTCTCCTCACTCACATTTGCTTTGGGGCTTGAGTTCCCATGTGGTCTCTTTCTACAGACTAGCCTAGCATCTTCTGCTGCATATTGTCCTGTCCGCAAAGCTTAGTTAGGTCTGCTGGTTCATACTCTCAGCCTCTCTGGCATGGTAGAAAACTGAGCTAGGCTGTCTCAGGTCCCTTTGTCTAGATGTCCCCACAGCCATCCCTTTCCTAATGCCCCCTTGCCCTGGAGGCAAGGGAACTCTGTTAAGATTGATGATTCCCAAGACTGTAACAGGGAAGCAGGACTCAGCTCCCTTCTGCTCTCAAAGCCTACAAACTATTTGATGATTCTATTGTCCTCACCCAAACAGGGCCCAGACCAAGTATAGGATACATTACCCCTTATCAGATTCCCTTACCCATTTCTAACTCTATTGCTCTTCTAGCCAATTTTCCTCTCTTCTCCCAGGAAGAATTTATCTCTTCTCATTTGGAAAAGCTGACTCTAACAGAATCTCTGTCTTCCTATTCAAAATTCTATGTCTGATAAAAGTATTAAAATTACCTATTTCCATAATAAGAGGGTATTGGATACAGACACACAGAAAAAGAAGTTAGACATGATAGGAAAAACATGAAATGTGGGAGGAAGGAAATAAAAGAGTAGAGCTTTTAGAAAGAGGTCAAACTAGAGAGACCATTAACTTAATATAGATTGCTATATATGTAGGTTATTATATATGAACATCACAGTAAGCACAAACCAGAAAACTATAATAAATACACACAAAAATTAAAAGAAAGTAACCCAAACATAATACTAAAGAAAGCCATCAAGCCACAAGGGAAGAGAGCAAGAGCAGAAGAAAAGGAACAGAGAAGAGCTACTAAAACACCCAAAAAAAAGTAACAAAATGACAATAAGTACATACTTATCAATAGCTACTTCACATGGCAATGGACTAAATGCTGCAATCAAAAGGCATAGGGTGGCTGATTGGATAAAAAAAAAAATCCATATATATGCTGCATGCAAGAGATACATTTCAGACTGAAAGACACTCACAAACTGAAAGTGAAGGGATGGAACAAGATACTCCATGCACATGGCAATGAAAAGAAATCTGGGGTAGCAATGTAAAATAGACTGTAAAGCAAAAACTGTGATAAGAGACAAAAAGGGGCAACACATAATGGTAAAGGGAACAATCCAATGAGAGGATATGACACTCATAAATATCTATGCACTCAACATAGGAGCACCTAAATATATAAAGCAATTATTAACAGACATAAAAGGAGAAATATACAGCAACAGAATAATAGTAGAGGACTTTAACACTCCACTTACACCAGTGGATAGATCATCCAAACAGAAGATCAATAAGGAAACACTGGCCTTAAATGATACATTAGATGGACTTAGTAGATATATACAGAACATTCTATCCAAAAACTGCAGAATACACATTCTTTTAAAATGCACGTGGAACATTCTCCAGGATTCATCACATATTAGGCCACAAAATAAGTCTCAATAAATATAAGAAGATTGAAATAATACCAAGCATCTTTTCTGATCACAAAGGTATGAAACTAGAAATCAACTACAGGAAGAAAATCAGAGAAACCGCAAATACATGGAGATTAACAAAATGCTAACAAACAATGATTGAATCAAAGAAGAAATGAAAGGAGAAATTTTAAAAAATCACTGGAGACAAATGAAAATGAAAATACAACATGCCAAAATTGCAAAAGTGGTTCTAAGAGGGAAGTTTATAGCAATACAGGCCTACTTCAACAAATAAGAAAAATCTCAATTAAAAATCTGACAGAGCTCCTGAAGGAACTAGAAAAAGAAGAACAAACAAAGACCCAAATCAGTAGAAGGAAGGAAATAATAAAATTCAGAGCAGAAATAAATGAAATAGAGACTAAAACAAAAAAAGGAAAAAATCAATGAAACCAAGATCTGATTCTTTGAAAAGATAAACAAAATTGACAAACCTTTAGCTAGACTCACCATGAAAGAAAGAGAAATTCTTCAAATAAATAAAATCAGAAATGAAAGAGGAGAATTTACAATGGACACCTCAGAAATAGAAAAGATTATAAGAGAATACTACGAAAAGCTATATGCCAACAAATTGGATAATCTAGAAGAAAAGAATACATTCTCAGAATCATACAACCTTCCAAAACTGAATTACAAAGAAATAGAGAATTTAAATAGACCAATCATCAGTAAGGAGATCAAAACAGCAATAAAAAACCTCCCTAAAAATAAAAATCCAGGACCAGATGGTTTCCCTGGTGAATTCTACCAAACATTCAAAGAAGACTTAATACCTATCCTTCTCAAACTCTTCCAAAGAATTGAAGAGGAGGGGAAGCTTCCTAACTCATTCTACAAAGCCAACATTGCCCTGATACCAAAACCAGACAAGGACAACACAAAAAAATGAAAATTACCAGCCAATATTACTGATGAACATTGATGCAAAAATCCTCAACAAAATACTAGCAGATCGAATACAACAATATATTACAAAGATCATACACCATGACCAAGTAGGATTTATTCCAGGGATACAGTGATGGTTCAACATCCTCAAATCAATCAACATGATACACCACATTAATGAAATGAAGAATAAAAGTCACATGATCATCTCAATAGATGCAGAGAAAGCATTTGACGAGATACAGTATCAATTTGTGACAAAAACTCTGAGTAAAATGGATATAGAAGGAAAGTACCTCAACATAATAAAGGCCATATATGACAAACCACAGATAATATCATTTTCCATTGAGCAAAACTGGAAGCTATCCCTCTAAGAACAGGAACCAGACATGGATGCCCACTGTCACCACTCTTATTTAACATAACATTGGAAGCCCTAGCCAGAGCAATCAGGCAAGAAAAAGATATAAAAGGGATTTCAAATTGGAAAGCAAGAAGTGAAATGGTCACTATTTGCAGATAACATGATTCTATATATAGAAAACCCTGAAGAATCCACCAAAAAACTTTTAGAAATAATAAAGAAATATGGTAAAGTTTCAGGATACAAAATTAATGTACAAAAATCACTTGTGTTTCTATACACTAACAATGAAATCGCAGAAAGAGAAATTATTAATACAACCCCATTTACAATTGCCATAAAAAGAATAAAATACCTAGGAATAAACTTAACCAAGGAAGTGAAAGATCTGTACACTGAAAACTATCAAACATTGTTATAGTTTGAGATTCCTCAAAAAATTAAGACTAGAACTACCATACAATCCAGCTGTTCCACTGCTGGGTATTTACCCAAAGAACATGAAAACATGAATGCATAAAGATACATGCACCCCTATGTTCACTGCAGCATTATTTACAATAGCCAAGACTTGGAAGCAACCCAAGAGATGAATGGATAAAGAAGATGTGGCATATATACACAATGGAATACGAAATGATAAAATCCATAACAAATGATGAAATCCGGCCATTTGTGACAACATGGATGGACTTTGAGGGTATTATGCTAAGCGAAATAAGTCAGAGAGAGGTCAAATACCATATGATCTATAGAGATGGAGACTGGAGTGGTGGTTACCAGAGGCGAAGGAGGAAGGGAAGAGGGCAAGAGGGGTGACTAGGCACATGTATGTGGTGATTGATTGTAATTAGTTTTGGGGTGGAGAATATGATGTAATCTACACTGGAATCAAAATATAAGGAAGTACACCTGAAATTTATATAATGTTATAAACCAATGTTACCACAACAAAAAATATAAATTAAATAAATGCAATCATTAAGGCCAAAAAAACAACAACAGAAGTGTATGTCTGAGTCTTTCAAGGTTTTGACATTTGAGATGGAAAAAACTTTTGTATTTTATCTACTGGCTCTACCAGGAGTTTTAAAAGTCTGCTATGGAACACAAAAGCTGGATATGGACCCTTCCCTTCTCTGAAGCGCTGAGCACAGGCTGCCCCAGCTGCCACCTGAAATAAATGGAGGGGTTACAGTACACAGGGAAATATCAGGAACAAAAACACAAAGTAAATGAAAGATTTTAGTGCAGAAAAGAGATACCTGGAACAAAAAGAACATTCATTGATGTCAAACATCACCTCTCCCACACTGGTCAGGAGCTCTCTCCTCCCCATTTTCACTTCTACACTTCTTCCTCTGGATAATTTCTTCAGTTCTCTGCTCAGATATCACATCCTTTGAAAAGTTTTCTCCTGCTTTACCCACTCTCATTTCAATCCCAAAATTTAGGAGAAGTACTCATCCTATGTGTCCACAGGCAGAATTCTAGGATGACCCCCAAGGACCCTCTCCCACATATAATTCCCTCCCCTGTGCCTATGATGGGACAACACTACTGTGATGATGTTACACTACATGGCAAAAGGGATATTGTTAATGTAATTAAGGCTACCAATCAGTTGACTTTGAGTTAATCAGAAGAGAGGTTATCCATGTGGGCCTGACCTAATCACATGAGCCCTTTAAAGGCAGAGTTCTCTGGCTGGTTGCAGAAGAGGAAGTAAGAAACTTGAAACATGAAGGAGTTCGATATACCATTGCTGGCTTGAAGATGGAGGGGGCCACATGGAAAGAACCTTAGAGAGGCTCCTACAAGATGAAAGAAAGAGAATTACAGCTGAGAGCCAGCCTGAAAATAGGGACCTAAATCCGACCTCCTCAAGGAAATGAATGCTACCAACAACCAGCGATCTTGGAAGAGAACCCCGAGCCCAGATGAGATGCAGCCTAGCTGACACCTTGGTTTCAGCCCCAAAAGACCACGTGCAAAGAATACAGCGATACCATGCCCATACTTCTGACCTCAAAAACTGTGAATAGTAAATACGTGTTGTGTTAAGCCAGCAAGTTTGTGGTAATTTGTTACACGGTAATGTAGAACTAACACCATACCATATGTAACCCCACAACACGTGATGAACCCTAGTACCAAAGTGTATCATGAGTGCCCTTAACTTTCCGCCTCACCCAACAAGACTGTGAGTCTCATGAGAGCAGACTATATCTGGTTCACGTTTACGTTAAAGGGATGGGGTGCTTGAGGAGCTCCAGGCAGTGACCATTTATCACTGATTTGGAAATATTTTGATGTTTCAACAAAAAGTTTTGCCACCTTGGTGTGCACCTGCTGGACATCAGCCCTGCTTTGATCCTTCCTGGTCTGGGGACCCTGGATAACTACTTTATCCTCCTGAGGCTGCCAACTCTGAGAACTCATTTCAGGGGGTCTTAAGAATTAAATGAGATAAATGTATATGAAAGAAAAAGTCTATTCCTACTTGAGACACAATAGGTGTTTGATGAATGGCAGCTGAATGAATTAATGAAAACAACAATACCTGTTCTGCCTTCCTCACAAAGTTTTTTTTTTGGGCAGGTGACAGGTTTAATAAGCAAGGGAACTTACAGACGAGGCTTGGTCTTAGCTGCCACAGGACCAGAAGACCTCCGCACCCGCCCGGCAGCATCTTAGTTTATAGAGAGGCCTTAACTGGGTTCAGTCACGTATTCCATCCAGATGGTCTCCACAACACTTTGCTCTCTCAAGGCTGCATCCTTGAAAACGGCTGTGAATGGTGGACAAAATGGACATTCTAAGGACAGGGGGAGGGGTGAGGCGCCTCTGATTGCCAGAGTCCAGCTCATGGGTCAACCCCAGGTCACATCCTCTCTATGACCTCCTCCAATGCTCCACCCCTTATGACAAGCCCTTACAGTCTTACACAATGTGCCTGAGGGGTCAGCGAAGGGTTTCACTGGCATGGAGGTGGCTCATTTGGTGACTATCTGGTTGCACAGGAGGCAGATACCACAGCCACAATATAGACACATGCAGGAGAAAACACAGATTAAGATAATGATTCAGAAAATAAGTAACAATTTTTTCCACCAGGAGCCCCACGATCCAAACCACTGATTTATTAAGTCTCCCAGGCACTGAAGGCATTCACTTGCAGTGTGATTTAATAAAGATGCTACATTAGCAGATTCATCAAGTATGAACACATAACATTCTGTTTGAATAGTGGCACAGGTGCCTCCTTGTGGGGCAGTCATAATGTCCAAGGCCATCCTATTTTAGAGGATAGCTTTTCTCATTAGAGATATTTCAGTGTCCAGTAAAGACAGGCTTTCCCAGCCGTCACTTAAGACTCGTTGGCTCACAAAGTTTAAAGGAAGAATAGTAAAATATTGGATATGAAAATTTTTTAAACGTCAACCCCGCAGGTCTGTGGGCCCTGCTTATTATTTGCTGTCCCTTGGAAACAAGTTTCTATTCCCAGGAGCTGTCCACAATTATTCACTGAGACCCTCACCACATGAGCCCTCGCCCTCAAACTTTAGGAAATCAGATGATAACCTCCAGTACAGGTCCGAGTTTTCAAGCGCCTTTGGATCCACCCATATCACTTAGTGGGCAGCCTTTGAGAGCCGTTTGTTAGAGTTTGGACACTCTGTTTCTTCTTCTGGCCTCTGTACCCAGTAATGGTATTGACGACCCTTTTACGAGCCAGCAACTAGTACATTACGGCCAAGAGGAAATTGAGTGAGTGATCATTAAAATTAGTGTGTCTGCCAGCAGCCTGCCTCCATCTAGGCAGCAAGCTCACTGTGCACTTGAATGTCTCTTACTCTACCTTCCAGGTAAATTAAGGTAATTTAACACAACCACATCCAGGAGATGTTCAGGATTTGGTGAATGGAAATAAGAGAGATTTATAATCAAGAACGACCTGTAGCCATTTTACAGATGAGTAAGCTGAGACCCAGAGAGGCATCCTTTGCCGGAGGCCATCTGGCTGTTCAGTGGTGGATTAGTTCAAACTCAGAGAGCTCATACTCTTCCCAGAATGCCCAAACTCTTTCCCACTAGCCATCTCAGCAAACAGGTGAAGTAAACAGATAATTAAGCTCCACAGAGACGATCTGCTGCCAGGGCCAATAATCCGTACAAATAAAGCCCTACATTTGCAAATAAAAGGTAATATTGCTGAAAGGTAAGTTCTAGAGACTCTTGGAGCTGAGCCTTCAGCAGAGACAGCAAACTCAGCAAACTCTTTAGAGGCAAAAACTGGCGCCTGTGTTCCAAAGAACTCCACTTAAGAGAATTAACCCCTTGCTACAAGGTCCTGATGTGTGTGTGAGTCAAATGATGAAAATGCCCAGGACCCAGGACCTATTTATTGGTCTCTGTTCCAGGGCAGGCAATCCTATACCCTGCCTTGGGAAGCTGAAGAGATCTCAGCTGGCAAATGGTAACATCAACAGAGCAGCTGGACCCAGACCCCAGCCTTGAAGCATTGTATGCAACAGTCCCCTGGAGAGGATGGAACTGCTTGCAATACTTTTAGGGCCTTTATACTTGTTCTCTTGGCCTGGAATGCCAATTCCCCTAGACTTGTTTGTGGTTTGCTCATCACTAAACTGAATTCTCTACTCAAATGTCTCCTCCTCAGAGAGGCCATTTGAGATCATCTTGTTTAAAAGAACCCTCTGTTACATTCTACATCCTTACTCTGCTTTATGTTCTCTCTTGACATCCCCTCAATGTTGGATAAGCTCTTGGAGGGCAGAGACTTTGCTAGTTGTATCACCTGTGCGTAGAACAGTGCCTGACACTTAATGGACACTCAAGAAATATTTGTTGAATAAGTAAAAGCAAAGCTGACAGTGCCTGCATCTGCAACTACACGTGTGAGAAAGTAGAGATGTCACAAAGACCAAAGAAAAGCAAATGCCTAAAAACAGGAACCAAAAATTGCACATTTATTAATATGATCCTGTCTGTGAAGGAAATTTTTGTATGTTCAGTGTCATCATGTAAAAACATTTGGGGAGCCAATCACCCCTGACCCTGCCACCCGCTCCTCAACGGGCAGAGTGTCAACATCATATTGCAAAGAAGAGCGTGCAAGGTGAGAGATGCTGCTGAGGCCATCTTGGAGAATACAGTCTCCTACAACAGCTTCTTCTCATAGCAGTTTCTAAGCGGTAAAGAGCTGAAGAAATACCAGTTTCAGAACAAATGAGCAGCTGCTATGATGTGGTGGGAAGACCACTGGGCTAAGATGACAGATTCCTGTGAAATCCGGCCTTGGCCCCTAACCCACGCCTCTTCAAGCCTACCCTGGACTCAGGCTTCATCTCACGCTGTTTCCCTGCTTCAAATGTCACTGCTTCTTCTCTACCAAATGCAGTTGGAAAAGTTTCCCTGACACCGTCATGCCCACAGTTAACCCCCAAAGGATGTTTTGCAAGTTCTGTTACTGACACTGAGCTCTTTGTATCATCATTTGTTCATTCACTGCACAATTTATACAGTCCCAGGCACCATTCTAGGCATCAGGTACCCCGGTGGATTTGTCATGAAGCTAATGAAGCTTCAGAGGCCCTCATTTACATGCATCCCTTTTAAAATCCTGGAAGGGGCCCTAACAACATGTGGTCATATGTTTCTGTCAAATTTGTATAAGTAAGACACTTTAAACTTAATCAGTTAAAACCACCCTCTGTTTCCACTTGGACTCCCCTCAGGAGATGTTGGGGTCACAGTAAGCATTCAGGGGATCTGGCCAAGGGGAAGCTGAAAGAGGATACATTTAGTTTGAGTTTAGTGGGATATTTTTATGCGGCTTGTAGCCACTTTTGTGTACAGTTAAGCTATCATCAGCCTTCCTGGAGTAGGAATGGCTTCCAGAATACTTTACTATGCACTGTTGCCAACTCACCAGCCACTGTAACACAGAGGTGCTGGGCCAGATGTGGTCGTACAACATGAACATGTCCTGTAGTGTCCAGCCCCAGAAGTATGTATGTGGAAGAAAAATCAGATTTAAACATACCAGCCAGAAACTAGTCTGTCCAAAATCAAATGCGGAAAATTATAAGCAGAAAATTTGGTCCTCATCAAAACAAAAGTCCTCTGCTGCCAAAATACACCCAATAATGCAATGCATATAATTATAAACACATTGTATATTTATTTTCTTTTTTAGACAGGAATCACACACGATGGAAATTATCAGAAGGCCTGTGCGTATAGGATACAAATCTATAATCATACTACAAACAACAAGTATGTCTACAACTGCTCATATGACACCAAAAAACAAACTACAAAACTGAAAGAAACTTTTCTAAACTTCCAATAATAAAAACAAATTTGACCAACTGGGAAAGAATAAAGTATGACTCTACCTCTAAAGTAGAATACATTATAAAATTATTGTAATAAAAGAGATGATCGAAGAGTATGTAGCCAAAAGCTATATGAAGAAAAGGTATGGTAGCAGTGATAGGCATTTAATTAATGAGAATATGCTGTTATTTTTATGGAATTTATGATGCTTATTTTATTTGTCAGCTTTAAATGTTCAGTGTTTGTGATTTCTTTTCTTATTCCAAACAAATATCCATTCAGAACTAATTTTTTGTGAATTTTGTATTCTTTTTCTTAAAGAGAGGCCCCCAAATTGTATAAACATTAAGCCCCACAAAACTTAGATCTACCTAGGGACGTAACACTGAAACAAACAGAAAAATGTATATATCTCTGCCTCCACTCTAATGGAGGAGAACAAGCAAACAATAAACAAAACAAAAAAATCACATTACATATTGTATTGATGGTCATAAGTGCTATGCGCGTGTCCTCACCACTAGATCAGGAGCTCCTTGAAAACAGGGACTGTTTCTCACTTACATAGATCCCCAAACCTAAGCATGGTTTCTGGAACAAAGTAGGTACTTGATGAAAAATCAGATAGACAGATGGATGGACAAGTGAGTGGCTAAGGGCTGAAGCAAGTCAGTCAACCTCTGTGTATTTCAGTTTCCCATCTGCAAAATGGTTAGATTATATGATCATTTTACGTAAAGTATCCTATATAATAATAAACTTTGACTCTAGCTATGTAATCTTTGTCTTCGGCATATGTTTTCTATAATTGTTCAGTTTTTAGGTCTATATATTATTTGTCTAGCAAGATTTCAACTTTCTTAGACTAGGACTCTATATAGTACATCTTTTTTACTCTTGATGTCTAACAAATTTCTACAAAGAGTAGGTGTGTTTGTTTGAAATACTGATGCTAAATATGCTGGGAAACAATGCTATATTCATCATTCTTCCTCACATCAAGATAATAATTCAGAAAAGGAATATGAGAGGCAAGATCATATAGAGGCTAGGGGCGTGGACTTCCGGGTTACATTTCCTGGTTGGATCCCTTCTCTGACAAGTGTTAGTTTTTATAAACTGGTCAAGTTCTTGTTTTCTCTATACCCCAGTTTCTTCTCTGTTAAACAGAGGTCGTAATAATCCCTACCTTACGGGGTTGTTGTGAGAGACTTTTACAATGCCTGACAATTGCAATTACTCAAAGTCTGTCAGCCCTTAACATCACCGTGGACGTATTCACAGTTGTGCCTCTCCCACTTTTTTTGGCTGCCATCAAGACCTGCTCTCTTAGGACCCCATTGGAATAGTGAGATAATTCTGGAATCACAAAGTCTTTTTAATTTCCTAATTTCTTAAAGAGACTATGAATGTGCAGTGATGTGACAGCAATCCCTAGACAGCTCCTCCTGAACCCGGTGTCAGTCTGATTGCCTCTCTCAGCTCACTTGGACAGCTCACTTGAGGACTTGCTTGCTTTTGCAGTGCTGGTTTGTCTGGTCTGTTAAAAGTTCAGTTCCTCCTGCCTTCTGTCAATCTCTCTATAATTCAATAAATACAGCATCACTATGCACCCGGCAGGCTCTAGGTACTGAAGACGTGTAAGTGAAGAAGACACGGTCCCTGTTCTAAAGTAGCTCAGGGACTAGCTGGGAAGGCAGGTATGCACATAATTCACAAGGGGAATATGATAAGAGATATAGTAGAGGGATGAAAAGTGCTTTGGGAACAGGGAGGAAGGAGCCAAAAGCCATCATTATAGCCTGCCTGGCTTTTTAAGTCCTACGGATCAGAATTTTATGATCATCTTTGGGTACAGTAGCAGGACAAGGAAACATACAAAAGCAAAATATACTAAAAATCAAAATCCTAATTCTAGCAAGTGAGTGGCATAGGTCTGTGTGACGTTTCCCTACAGGTCTTTGGACAAGGGCTGGGCTGCACGTGTGCAGGGCAAGCCTCCTCGAAGCCTGGCAGAGAATGGAGGTCACAGATTTAAAAGTAGAACAAAGATGCTGGAGGTAGACAATTCTGGGACACATGCTCTGGCCCAGTCAGAATGGAGAAACTCATCAACACCTCAGACATTCATTGAGATTCCAGAAAGGTCTAGGAGGAAAGACCACATCCTAGGGTAAGATTTAATCTAGACCTGCCGTGGCCAATACATATAGCAATTTAAATTTAAATTTTGACGAATTAAAATTAAATAAAATGTAAAATTCATTTTGTCAGTCTCACTAGCCACATTTCAAATGCTCACTAAATATGACTAGTGACAACTACATTGGAAATCACAGATATTGAACACTCTCATCATCACAGAAAGGTTTACTGGACAGCCCTACTCTAAGAAAGCTAAAAAACAAGCATGAAAAGACGGAGGAGAGACACCCCAAAATTATTTATCTCAACACTCTTTAAAGGAAGGACACATAATCCATAATCCCTTATAATGTATCATCCACAATACATAGCATACAATAAGTAATTCTAGGCATACAAAGAAGTAGGAAAATGTGGACCATAATCAAGAGAAAAAAAAAACTATGAATGGAAACAGACCCTGAGATGATAGAGATGCTGGAATTTTCAGACAATGGCTTTATAATAGTGACTATAAACGTCTTCAAGGACTTAAAGGAAATATGGGATTCATCAGTAAATAGATGGAAATTCTTAGCAAAAAAATAGACATTATAAAAAAGATAAAAAGAAATTATAGAATTCTAAATTGCGATATCTGAAATAAAACATTCACTCAATGGGCTAAACAATAGATTGGAAATCACAGGAGAATGGATAGGTAAACTTGAAGACAGATCTCTAGAAATCAACCCAATCTGAAGAACAGAGTGGGAAGAAAATCTAATCATAACAAATGTGAGTATTCATGCTTTCTATCTTTTCCTAAGATTTATTATTAATTATTCTTTGCTAAACTTGTCAAATTTTCAATGCGTAAACCAGACAGGATCTGCCAAGTGTCTTTTCATACGTCCAAATGCTCCATCACATTACTGCCAACTCTTAATGACTAGAAAGCTGATTTGCTGAAAAAAGTTTAAATCTCAGCCAATTTAACCACTCTTAGTTTTACATTATTAATCTATATCATGGTCACACTTAAAAATTATGTCATTTTCATCAAATTTGGAGCCCTTCTAAAGATTATCAAGGTACAATTTACTTGACTCATAGGTCATTCTGCAATTTAAAACAAGGTGGGAAATGATGTTTTCAACAAGCTGGACTTCTTAATGTGTTTCATTGAAACATATTGCTGGGTAGAAATTCCAGAAATATTTTCTTTGATTCAACAAGCATTCATTGAATATGTACTCTATTCTAGAAGTTATGCTGGAGATGTAGAAATGAAATAGACATGATCCCTAATTATTATACTGAGTGAAGTCCCTAATTTATAGTCCTAATTTATACCAACTAGGTATAAAATAATAATACTTGGCCCCTGTTCATCTTCCAAGGTTGATGGAGGAGCTAAGTTGAACAAGGTGCCACCTCTGAAGAGTGATACAAATTTCATTAGGAAGAAAGGTCTAGATTGAGAAGGGGCCTCCTAGTTAATTATAGGTAAGACAGGGCTTGACCTATGACATGAGTACACCTGAGTTCTAACGTGCCTTTAGCCTACTTTTTGCACCTGATTAGAGATGGATAAAACAGGAGTAATAGGTTTTAATATGAGGACTAAGAGATTCTGGGGTGCTTAACTCAGTTGGTTCCTAAGTGATCCAAATAATCCAGTGTTTCTTCAGTTAAATATCTTTGCAGATGTTAATTTCTAATTTGCTCTGGAGAAATTGGACATAAAAGAAGAGTCTTGTTATCAATAAACCAATTATATAGTAATGTAAAATTTCAGTAATAATAAGTTTATATAGTATAATTGATATAAATCAACAGGCCAAACACGTTAACTAGTTTTTAGTTATTTCTTTAAAGCCTATTATAGTCCATTGCATCTCAGTGATGGAAAATATTTTACTGTACTTCATCTCTGCACTAATTTGCTCTGGGAACCCAAGTTACATAATATTTTAATGCTTCTATTTGTGAAGTCAAAAATCATCACATTCTATAAACCTCTCATCCTCAGAATCCACCCCACATTCATCTACCGGGTAAGCCCTCAGGACTTTTAATTAAAAGGTATGCACATAAGACCTAGCCCACCATCTCTGACCTGGCCACCATCATCACAACTTGCTACTCTACTGAATAATCCAAACACCACTAACTTGAAGCCTGGCATCTCTTTGGCATTTTGACGAGAAGTCTCTTCTCTTGCATCCTGGTCAGCCCCTGATTGAGGGAGGAGCCAGAAATGTAGGTGCCCAGTGTGATCAGTCTACAAGAGACACTAAAGCATCAGGAAATATACAGGAATTGTGGTGTCAGTTTCCACACATGACTACATCACAGGCGCATCGTGGTCCAGCTCATATGGAGGAAGGCAATAACTTCAAGTGAAAATTTCAAAAGGTGCTCCTGGCTGATGCTGACCTCTCTGTGTTGACTATTTCCACAAAGCACATACACATATTTCACGATGCGACTACAGTAATCTGAAGTTGGCAGTCCCAGCCAATATTGCGTAATGCCTTTTGCTGCAAATGAGTGATTTACTACTATCTATAGTGTAAACTCTGTAGTGTGACTCTAAAAAGTTGTGTGGTTCAAAAAATTCCAAAAGAAAAATGAAGATAGAGTAGGAATAACCAAAAAGTGGGAAATACTTTGCCTACATACAAGCCAGAAAAGAGAGAATCTTCAGAACATTTTGAATAAGACTTAGCAAGTATTCCTATGTAAATTGCTTCTATCCTTAGTATCTGAGTGACTGAATCTATCCAGTCATGACTGCCATAAAATCTAGAAATGAAAGATAAACCAAGTTAAAAAGTTAAAGTTACATTTGGTGCAATGCTTGTAATTTTGGACATAAAGGAAGGGGCATAAAAATTTTCTTAGCGGGGCCGGCTCCGTGGCCGAGTGGTTAAGTTCGGGCTCTCCACTGCAGTGGCCCAGGGTTCAGATCCTGGGCGCGGACATGGCACCGCTCGTCAGGCCACGTTGAGGCGGCGTCCCACATCCCACAACTAGAAGGACCTGCGACTAAGATATACAACTGTGTACAGGGTGGGTTGGGGAGATAAAGCAGAAAAAAAGAACAAAAAAAAAAGATTGGCAACAGTTGTTAGCCCAGGTGCCAATCTTTAAAAAAAGAAAAAAATTCTTAGCAAAATATAAATTCGTCCCCTCCCCCTAGAAAAATGTTGAACAAATATTTTTAAAATATTGATTTAAAGGGTCACCAAATTATTAGGCTGCCTTTGGCATCTTCTTGTATCTGTCCATCCCATGTCCTGGCTTATTCTGTTTCTCTCTTAAAGTCAGAACAAAATGAGAGAAAAACTCAGAAGTCAGGCAAATGAAGGTAAAAAGTATCGACTCTTTTTTTAACTGACAAAGCTGTTTGGAGAACATCACTAAATTCTAGACCAAGTGGCCTGTCTCATATCTCAGCCCTGAATTAATCCTATGCACCCAGACACCAGCAGAGATGGACCAACACAGGCCTCACTAAAAAACAAAAGGTTTTTGACCCTAAGTTTACCTTTCAGCCAGGGGAGAGCACTTCTTTCAGTAGGAGGATCCAAAGGAGAAAGAAGGGAGGCAAACGCATGCCCAGTTACTTCTCCCAAACTCCTCAGTCGGATTTTGTTCTACTACGTTAGGGGGCAAAGAGTGAGATCAGAAAGTAGCCAGGATTATTAATCTACAAAATCATCCCACCTGGAAGCAGAAAGAGGGGGGAATATTCTTTGCAACCTAGCACTCATTTGGGTTCCTTCCTTCCTTTATTCCTTCCTACCTTCCTTCCTCGACCTTTAAGCAAGTGGTTCTCAACTTTAGCCACCATTGCAAACACTGGAAGAGCTTTAAAAATATTGACACCTGGGTCCCACTCTCACTTATTCTGATTTAATAAGGCTGGGAAGAGGCCTGGGTATTGGGATTTTTAAGAGCTTCCCAGGAGATTCTAATGAGCAGTCATAGTTGAGTACCACTGCATTCGTCCCATGTTCAAACAGATGAGTGAGGAGGAAGTGAGAAGTCTATCCTATCTCGCTGAGATTAATCTCCCAAGGCCAACCACTGCTTCTTTGAGGATTCTTCTCACGCCACTGGGGGGCAGTTTAGCATTTTGCTCTCCAAGAGCTCTGAAATGGGTTGATGCAGTTCATTAATTCAATTAACTTCAAACCTGAAAAATTCACTATCTTTTCCATTTCCCATCCCAAATTTGCCCGGCCTTGAAATCTAATACAGCTTATCAGAGGTTCTGCAATGCTATTAGATAATAGCATAGAAACACTCTACTCCATTAATAGAATACCTAGAGTAACAGTCCCCAAGTTTGAGTATAAATCATCTCCAATTATGAAATGTGCAGGGAGAAATTAGTGTTCAAAAATTAATTTTTTTACAAGTTAGATTCCGAAATCAAATCCTCTTGCCATTTTAAATTCAAAGTCCAAATAATTTTAAACCAATATGATTCTTATATTATAATCCCTCTGCATTTTTAATTTTGCTCTGTCTCAGGTTAGAGGATTTGTGATGTCTGGGTAGAGATTGGATTTTTCAGTAGCTGTTGCTTGGCTCTTGTCCACTGTATGAATTTAATTTTCTCAGACTCTCTTAAGTTGAACTAAATAACAAGCCTTGCATATAGCTCACTTTTAAAGAATCAAAAGAGTTAACAGGACACAATATTATCATAGCGCTAGTCCCATAATGACAAAATATAGACCCTAGCGCAGCTAATCCCTGCATTTCTGCATCCCCAGACCTGAGTACCTACTGTTACCACAGACCATAGCAAAGACTCAGTGCTATGAAGGGAAAATGGCAGAAGACAAGGATCTCTGGGTTCAGCCTCACCAAGACACAAAAGAGTCTCTGGCAAAGGTCCTCATTTGTGCCCTTCAACTCAATGAATAGAGGGTTCTTATTGGGAGGCTAATTTTGACACTATGTATGCACTATACCTGTGAGGAAATTCACTCTTGCACTGTCTTTCTCTCAAGGAGTGGCGTTCAAGATATTCCTGCAAGGAACAACTCTGTTACTATAAAATTTAGAGATCTGCAATGATGACAGCATCAGTCAACATATCTTATTTGAGGTAACTTTCTTTGCTCCTCTGCTTAATTAGAAACCTCTAAAGTTTCATTTTCCCTTTGAGCACTATGTCTGAGGACTTGTGGGCAGGTTAAGTTAACTACAAGGGAAGCTATTACCAACCCAGACTAAAGGGGTGAGGGGAGGGAGCTGCAGCCGCAGGAGAGAGGCTGCCCAACAGGGAAATGCAGCCACTGCCAAACTCTAGCTTGGCAGGCAGGGAACCAGTGATTAAGTACCTCAGTCAGCCTCTCTCCCACTCTCTGATCCCTTCTGGGCCTTCCATTGGCCATACTCAACCAGATCTAGAGGGTAAAGCAGCCTGAGTGATAGAGATCAGCCTCCAGAAGCACAGAGCAGGGCCTGGAAGGATGGACAATAGATCTGGAGGAGAAAGTGGGGAACATCTAGCACTGCTTTTAGGTTTTATTTCCATCTGCTGTTCCCCTTTTCCTCCAGGACAGCTCAGTTGAGTTTCTAACTGTTCAAGCTGCTTCTTAAGGACAACTCTTTCTGTTCTAACATAAGTAGTGCTAAACTATGCCTAGAATCTGCCTATCTTCCCTCTTACTTTCCTTTGATTTCTGGCTCAGCCATGTGATTTTGAAAAATATACCTTCAGATTTTGTCTTGCACATTCTCCTATAGCAAGAAACATGAAATCAAAACACTCTGGGTCTTCCATGATCATCCACTGTTCAAACAAACCTTCCCATCTTCAAAACGTCATCCAGTCACACAATACCATTCACCAAGGACACATTCTCCCATCCGGTCGATCCAGGCCTGGACTTCATCTATTGTTATCTGCCTGCTCCCATTTAATATTCCCATTTTTGGGGGCTTTCTCTTAGTGTACTAATTCCATATATTTCTTGGGTATGTTCCCTCAAGGTGGAAGCAATGTCTGTGTTACTTTGGAGCTTTCCAAATCATTCCTCTTCCTAGTAGTCTTCTCTCAAATTTTCCATAACCCCTTGGTATTGCTGTCCCGATTTGCAAGGATGGTGGCCCAATTCTTTTATGATGGAGTCTGTATTTGCAGCTCTAAGAGAGTGTTTTTCAATCTTATTCTGGATTCTGACATCTTCTGAGGAGTAATTCCAGTTTTCTCCCTAAGATATTGCTTTTCCTACCTTTATTGAACCCCTGTCACTATTTCTGAATTAGTAACATCTAAAATATTTTCCTCTTTCCTAATGCCCTTTTTAAGAGCAAGTACACCTAGGCATATCTTGTTTTTCCTTCCATATCTGCCTTTCCTGATGTTCAGATATCTGCTTTTCTATTTTGTGTCTTCTAATCTGGCCTCTACATTGCAGCACATCTCCTGAGGAAATCTCACCTTTGTCAGCGCTTAATCATACTTTCTTTCATTATTTTATTTTTTCCTTTGCTTCTGTAAATATAGTTCTCTTATTCTTCCTTTATTTCCTGAGTTATTTGATTTCTAGAAACCAAGAATTCCAGACTAAAGCCTTTTTGGCATTTTGATTTGAGATTATTTCATCTAAATAATTTTCTCCTTTAGTTGTTTTTGATGTCATATTCTCAGCAAACTTTTTGAATTTTCTATTCTTAAAATCTGTTGCTATTTTATGGATCTCAGAAATCCAATGTCAAGGTCAGAGTTTATGTAACTAACAAGTGGTAGCAGAAGCTCTGGAGGCCCCATGCCACAATCCCAGCCCCACCAAGCCCATTTGATTTCGGCACCGCTGAGGTGGACAGTTCCAGCATGTTACCAGTGACCTCTCTAGCCCTTCCCAAGGCTTCTCTGCTTCAGCACTCTCTATAAAGCCTCAGAAACCTACTCAAGTGCATGCAGGTACAGCCCAGAAAAGAGAGGAGGCTGCTCTCAATCTATGGGGAATAGGAGGTAGTGGATCAATAGCCCAGTTTCCCATGCTGCAGAAAGACAATCTTAGTATATTTTCTACTGAATTCCAAGGGGGTACCATTGCCCACAACGGAAACCAGCTCCATAAGACATCCTGTATTGCTTTCTCTCCTTGCCTTTCTCACTTGTCCCATTCTCTCACTTTAGCTTCCTGGGATCATCTCAAAAAAATAAAAACCGACCTGTACCCAGTCTAGTCCATGTCTCAACTCATTTCTTGGAGACACAAAACCAAGCCTACATGAGACTTTGCAGTGAGGCAGGGTCAGAGGAGTGACTCTTAGACTGTTAAGACTCTTAAGAACACTAGAGGTTGCCCCACCGCCCCAGTCCCCCTTTGTCCTTGAGCATAATTAATGGAACTTGAAGCAGCCAGTTCAATACAAACTACTTAGGTCTGGCATCAACAATTTACAGCCAGAAATGCCACAAACACACTGGTGAGTTCCACTTGGAACTTAGCTACTTTTGTAGACTTTGACGAGAAACACAGTAAGAGCAGCAAAAGATTGTTATTGGGCCTCCACCTGTTTCAAGATAAGTCTTCAATGGGACTCAAAGCCTCTCTTTTTTGTTTTATTGAGTTCATAATGGTTTACATCAATGTGAGATTTCAGTTGTACATTATTTCTTGACTGTCACCACATAAGTGCTCCCCTTCACCCCCTGTGCCCACCCCCCGCCCCCCTTCCCCTGGTAACCACTGAACTGTTTTCTTTGTCCATGTGTTTGTTCATATTCCACATACGAGTAAAATCATCTGGTATTTGTCTTTCTCAGTCTGGCTTATTTCACTTAACATAATGCCCTCCAGGTCCATCCATGTTGTTGCAAATGGGATGAATTTGTCTTTTTTTTATAGCCGAATAGCATTCCATTGTGTATATATATATATATGCACACAATTAGGGTTAGGGTTAGGGTTATATATATATATACCATATGTTCTTTATCCAATCATCAGCCGATGAACACTTGGATTGTTTCCATGTCTTAGCTATTGTGAATAGTGCTGCAATGAACATAGGGGTGCATATCTTACTTTGGATTGTTGATTTCAAGTTGTTAAGGTAGATACCCAGTAGTGGGGTAGCTGGGTTGTATGGTAGTTCTATTTTTAGTTTTTTGAGGAATCTTCATACTGTTTTCCATAGTGGCTGCACCAGTTTGCATTTCTACCAGCAGTGGATGAGGGTTCCCTTTTCTCCACACCCTCTCCAACATTTGTTATTTTTAGTTTTAGTGATTATAGCCATTTTAACAGTCATAAGGTGGTATCTTAGTGTAGTTTTGATTTGCATTTCCCTGGTTATTAGTGATGTTGAACGTCTTTTCATGTGTTTATTGGCCATCTGTATATATTCTTTGGGAAACTGTCTGTTCATATCCTCTGCTCATTTTTTGATCATGCTGTTTGTTTTGTTATTGCTCAGTTGTGTGAGTTCCTTATATATTATAGAGATTAACCCCTTGTCAGATATATGATTTGCAAATATTTTCTCCAAATTGGTGGATTGTGTTTTAATCCTAGCTTCTTTTGCCTTGCAGAAGCTATTTAGTCTGATGAACTCCCACTTGTATATTTTTTCTTTTGTTTCTCTTGTCTGAGAAGACATGGTATTCAAAAAGATCCTTTTTAGTTCGATGTCAAAGAGTGTAATACCTATATTATCTTCCAGGAGTTTTATGGTTTCAGGACTTATCTTCAACTCTTTGATCCATTTTGAGTTTATTTTTGTGTATGGCATGAGATAATGGTCTACCTTCATTCTTTTGCATGTGGCTGTCCAGTTTTCCCAATACCATTTATTGAACAGACTATCTTTTCTCCATTGTATGTTCTTGGCACCTTTGTTGAAGATTAGCTGTCCATAGATGTGCAGTTATATCTCTGGGCTTTCAGTTCTGTGCCATTGATCTGTGTGCCTGTTTTTGTACCAGTACCACGCCAATTTGATCAGTATGGCTTTATAGTACATTTTGAAGTCAGGGATTGTGAAGCCTCCACCTTTGTTCTTTTTTCTCAGGGTTACCTTAGCAATTCGGGGTCTTTGGTTGCCCCATATGAATTTTAGGATTCTCAAAGTCTCTCTTTTGACAATTAAATCCCAATACCAAAACCATCTGTGGCTTTATTGTGCAAGTTCAGCTGCAGCTAACCATTCAGCAGGGCATCTGCTAAGGCCCACGTAGCTTCTCCCTCACACACAGCCCTGTCTGTGCAGAAACACCCACTTTCCAGAGTATAAACCTCCTCTTGCCTGTAGACAAAGCTGCCATAATTTGCAATGACCCACCAACATCATTTTCCCACATAGCTTACTTATTAAACCCAGAGTCTAAAGCCACTTCTAAGGCAAAGCCTATTAGAAGCCAACTATGCAAATTTTAAAACTAGCCACACAGCAAAATGCAGGTACTGCAGACTGCCAAGGTGAAAAAGCCACATGGCCTCATCTATTAACACTTACTGTCTACAGCCAACAGGCCAGGATGTACTAGTTATTTTTAGTCCCAAATTGTATACCTTATCTCGTTTATAAGGTCCCCAGGTCATCTACCATGTTAAGGTTTGGGGGATCAATAAATTGTCACCTATTTTTCTGTCAAATTCAGAATCAATTGAGAGATATCCACATGGATCAAGCAGAGACAGATCAAAATATCATCATTACTACTGATAAAGCTATTGTAGAATGTGGCTTAGAGCAGGGCCAAGTGGATTCCCTAATATTTTACCCTTGAATTAAACTTAGCCACCTACAGTCATAGCTGAGTCACCTGCAAAGGCAGAACCATAAATCTTACCTGTGACTGTGGCAGAAGCTCCCCTAGATTCCAGGCAATAAGTCTCTTCCCCTTCTCTCAAAAGGAGTGGGTGAGGGGGTAGAAAGAGGCTAGGAGTGTTACTATACGTAATCTCACCACATGGAAATAGGAAGAATGCTGTCTTCTAGCAGCTTCCTCTGCCTACATTTCCTGTGTATGGATAAACATGGCTACCAGTCCCAGCTCCACCATCTTGCAGTTCCTACAACTGAGACCCACCAGAAAGAGAACCTTGTGACTCAGTTTATCTCTGACTGACCCCATTCATCTTGTTCATTTCTGCACAGAGCCTCACCCCAAACATGTCAAAAGCCACTTGTCAGATTGTGGATTACCAGCCTTGGTCCAGGTGTCCACCCCTGAGCCAATGAGCTATGGCAGAAGGTGAAGGGAGTAAAATGATGAGGTTTGTGGTACCTCAGACTGGTACTGTGGGCAGGGGCTCTGTGAGGGGCACCATCAGACCTGCCCAGCACAGATTTCCAGGTGGCCCAACTTCTCCGAGGTACATAGTCCTCCACCTGCTTGCTCCTGACTCCACCCTGGGATGGCCTAAACAGCTCCCCCCAGAACACATCTACTCAGCCGGCTCCCTGGCACCTCCCACCAGGGCCTTTGGCCGGCAGAGCATTCCCAAGTGAGGCCTTCTCCTACCACTCCTGGGGCTTCTACCACCTCTCAATGCTACCGCGGAATCAGGTCTGGTCCCCATCCTCCACTAGAGGCACAACAACCAACACAGTCGTCTGCCCCCTGTCACCTAAAAGCCCAACCATAGACCACATTCTATTCTATCCTATTCAGAATCTGTCAGAGAACACAAGAATCTTACAGATTTCTGGCATAGGATCTGTCTCCATTTAAATTTACATTAAAAGCATTGGTCTAACCATTTTGGTCAAACATTATCGGAGGCCCCAACCACATAGCAGCAAATTTTTCAAGGGCCAGTACATTTTAAAGACTGGCCCTTCTAAACTGGAAAACCAGCATCCTGGCCCGCAGGAGATCCAGTAAGAGGGAACCAAAGGGGCACCCAGGTTGCTTAAGGATAATATGGTTAAACCATATTTACACAACAATTCACCCCATCCCAGAGGGCTGTCCACGTTAGATTATACCAGACTTCTCCAGTCACATTCGGGTAATAACCCTGGAAGAACAGACTACAAGAAAAAAAAGTAATCAAAACATTTTGTCTCCAACTGTTGAAAAACAGTGAAGTCAGTCAATATCGAACCTGAACACCAAGAGCAGCTTAACGATCACAACCCCGCCGAGTCCACCTTTCATCACTCCCGGCACATTTTGGAACATCATGTAGACATTGCCCTTGTGTGCCTAGAACCAGAGGAAAGTTGTCTCTCTTTACAGGAAACCAGGCCAGGGAGAGGAAGGGAAGTTAAGCATGTCCAATGTCTGTCCCTCCCTACGGCTGCGGGAACGCTTGGTGAGCTGAGACCTCAGAAGCAGTAAATGCAGCAGCACTGTCTGCACAGTGGGGCTCACAGGGGCAGAGAAAGTGCTGGGCCTGAGTCTAGTCATATAAAAGCTCTGCAGAGGCAGGGGCATGGAGTGAATGGCTGTTTGTTCCTCAATGTTGGCAACTTTGAGTCATTTTGAGTCAACAGCAACTTTATCACAGTCTCTTAGACCTCAGAGCCATCCACGCATGTTAGTCTGCAGCCAAGCTTGCAGCCCCCCCTAGCTCTCTCTTGACCCCACAGAGCTCAGGGTCTGGGTCCTCAAAGTTGGTGCTCACAGGAGCAGAGGACCACCACGTGGGATTCTCGAGCCCCACCCCAGGCCCAGTGAATCAGAATCTGAATTCTAACAAGAGGCCTTGGCAATCAGCTTTCACAGTAAAGTTTGAGGTGCGCTGCTCTGCTTCTGAGGCTGAGGATGAGAAATGTGGGTGAAGTGGGTGAAGGAAGGCAAAGGAAAAGGCAGAAAGAGAAGCAGATGTAGAAGTGTCCAGGGAGAAAATCACACCGCTGAAACGTGAGTTCAAACCAAGCCTGAAGAAGGCTATGAGAACACAAAACTTGCTTTCCATCAGAAGCTGTATCTCAGAAATCTCCATTTTTGATCGATATGTACCTGAGTCTTTGTGTGAATTCGATAAGCTAGGATTTCTAGGCAATGATCAAAATATTCCACTACATTCCAGGAAGCCAAATAGAAGTAAGTGAAGAAATGGTGGCTCTGAGAAATCAACAAGCAGAATAAACTAGAAATTGTATTTCCATCCCAGGGAGCCTACATGGGCCACCCTCATTTTGCCACTTGCGGCTATTCACCCACCTCCCCCATTGCCTTGCTGACCCTGAGTGGGTCCTCAGCCCTGATCCTTCATGTTTGAACTGAGGACACTCCAGTAAAAGGATTAATTAATCCCATTTGACCCCTCACAATCTAGTTTAATTATAAAGATTTTTCTTTTCTTAGTGAGACAACTCTTTGAAGAGGTTCCTGATCATTCACTTTAAGTTTTAAGGGAGATGAACAATTTTAAGGACAGAAAATAGTTTATTTCTTAGATCTCTTCTATCCAAGGCAACTGCTGATATATTCAAGTGAGCATAAACCACGAAGGCTTGGTTAATCACCAAGCTGGGAAAGTGTCAGAGCAGTCCTGTGCAGTCCTGGGTGGAACCTGATCTTCAGAAGCAAGTGAGAAGGCTGATGAAGAGGTCAGGATGCGGGATCAAATCTACAAAGAGGCTAGCGATGGTCACTCAGAGGAAAGGCAGGTAACTCATGGTCCCTCCCTCAGTGCTGCACCCAACCCAGTCATGTTTTGGCTGCCGTGATCGTGTCCCAGGGTGGAGGGATGTTGCCCTTGCATGGAAACAGCAAAGTGTCTATCCTGCTGACATAGACAGATGGGAGAACATGGGATCTTTGGAAGTCAGATTTATTCCTGATTCTTATTTTATTTCCTGTGGTGTTTTTTTCCCATAAGAAATAGAAGTTATTTCTGTAATCAGATTTAAAATGAGGATTACTTTAAAATGCACGGGGATTTGATCCAGAGAACCTAGAAGCAAGCCTGTTCTCCATCACCTCTTAGCTTTGTAATTTGGGGGAAATCATTTAACCTTTCTAAGCTCCAGTTTCCTCAATTTACAATTACTATCTTAATAATTACTGCCTTACCAACTTCAGAGAGATTTTGTGAGGCTCAAATAAGATAATGAATATTTATCAAAATAAAAAGGACCCAAAAAAAGGGATGTGGCTTTGAATAACCTGCTCACGTTTTAGAAGCCTCTTCCTAGGCTTGGTCTCAGTTGACTATAGAAGGAAAGGGGAGTGAGCATCCTCATGGAGTGGAAAGAGCACATGCTTAGAGACCAGACAGATCTGAACGTAAAAATCCTGCTCTGGCCCTTATTAGCAGTATGACTTTGAGTAAATTACTTTACTTCTCTGAGCCTCAGTATCTTCCTCTATAACATGGAAATAATATCCATGCAGTGTGGTTGTGAGACCTAGAATAAATGCATATCATTTGCCTAGCCCTTAGGAGGCAGCTATTGTTAGTCTTTCCTGCTAGTAGGATCAGGAAGTGGGACTATAACCATATATTCTTGTATTGAAAGAGTATATACAACTAAATTTTGCCCTAAATCTTCTTGAATTGAACTAAGTTTTCTCCATCAAGCATGGGGTGGTTGATGGAAAGGTGGAGTGCTATCCATCACTTCCGCCAGGACAGTTAGCTGTGAAAGCAAGAGCTAAGTCCAGTAGCGAGGGGGATAGCTGTGTCATGAGATCCTGTTTTCTTGGCCCTAAGAACCTAAGAATTGGAGGAACTGAAGAGAATACAAGTTGTACACAGGAATCAGTTGTTTTTCAGTTGCCTACATACCACAGGTGGTAAAAGAGGCATCACACAGTAGCTGTGGGCGTTGTAGCGGCAGTAGGTACCACAGGGAGATAAAGTGGAATTATTGGCATCAAAATTCGCGATGAACACAGTGATAAAGCCCAGAAAAAGAGGAAGAACACAGTCCAGTGGAAGGGCCCGTGGTAGTGATTGGTCTTAGTGGCAGAGGCATCTGGGACTGTCGTCTGAGGGAACAAGCAGGAGGCTCTCATCCAACCAGTGATATTACAAAGCTCTGCTCTTCAACATGCAATCTCTAGAAACTGATCCAACAAGGGCAGGAGCCAATCCTACAGGGAGCCACATTCCACTCTCAGTGGGGCTGACTTAAAAGTCTTGGTCTATTCCAAGAAGATCTTGGGGTTCAGGACCGTCCTTGTGATGGTAGTTATGTGACACGTGAAACCAAACACTTCATCCACTTCTACCTGGGCCAAGTGGCCATACTGCCATTCAAGTCTGGTTAAAAGTATGGACTGTGCCACACACCCAGTGATCCATCCAGAAACAAGGACTGCAGCCTAAATTCCAAATACCAGAGACTGAAATCTTCAGCCCTGCCTAAGGGAACAATCTTGATCTTTGAATCTTTGTTGTGTTGTTTTGTACAGGGCATTCTCTATACTAATTTGTTGTGGTTATAAAACAACTAGCAAAACAGCTTACACTTGTATTTATGGGGATCATGGGGTGGTGGGGAGAGCCAAGACAGCTCAAGCTCCTACTCATGAAGCTGTACACAGTGAACTGTTTAAGCTGAGCCTGAATCAGCCTCCAGAGACAAAGACAAAGGACAAGGGAAACAGTCAATCTTCCTTTGAAAACATCCTCCTCCCCTTGCCCCCCCACAAGAAGTTCCTTCTATAATTTGAATTACATACATAAAAGCATGCTTCAACTGCAAACTGCCATGCAAATGTAAGGTGGTTTTATTCTTGTTATTATGACTAATGTACCCCAGAGACCCCATCCCAGTGTGCAAAGGACAAAGCATCCTTAGATGCACAGAATATTCGGTATCCATCCTAATGAATAAAATATCATTTACTACCCTGGGTTTTTTTTCTGATCTTTAGAGTCTTCATAATCTTTTCTGGTATTTTTGTAAAGCCAAGGAACTGCGCTCTTTTTAAGCTAATCGCCTGGAAAAACCATTCCCACATCTCTCATATGCAGAATAGAAGTATCTTCCTGTGTAGTCAAGGCAGGATCCTAAATATGAGTCATTGCAGACAAGATAAAGATGAATCCCCCTTCATCATCATCTCTGCTCTGATTTTCCAGGCTGCAGCCTCTGTGCTCAAGGTGCCTGCATGTATTTCAATTGGGCCCTCTCCTTTCCATGTACAGCTTACATGTCATACACAACAATGGCCATCTGAATGCAGGCTCCCTCAAATCCTGTAAGCTGCTTCTGACTGTGCAGATAAGTTGACTTTTCATAAGAAATAGCATGAGTGCCATTGTTCTCTGCTCTTTGAAGAGCCAGCATAAGAAAACACACGAATGCACTGGATGCCTATTAGTTGGGCCACCCATTTGTTTGTTCTCTCACCAAATAGATACTGAGCCCCTCCTATGCATGAAGCAGTTGAGAATGAAAAGATGGAGGAGACACAAACCCAACCTTGAATTTCCTATCGGTCTCAACAGACAGCACTGCCATCTTATTTCTGAGGACATGTATTTGATTTTTTAACTGGTTATATCTTCCATAAGAATCACCACAATCTGTCAGTGTCAAGAGGAGAGTGGTGAATGTAAAATCAAGGGGTGAGCTTAAGATGGTCAAGATCATTTAAGCAGGAGGCTAAAACTTGTCCATACAATGAAATCTACATGAAGTCAGGGCAAACCAGGTTCCAATTGTCAGTTAACACACATCTGGGGAAGGAAAACACAAAAGAAGCAAATATGAGAATCATAGTCCATGAGCAAATCTTGAGATTGAAGGCGACAGGGATTGACAAAGAGGCCTTTGCTCATGGCTGCCCTCTCTGCCTAAAACAGCCCAACTCCACCACCCCAAATCCACCTAGCTCACTATTCATGCTATAAAACTGGTCTCAGCATCACTTCCACCGGGAAGCCCATTGTCATCACCACCCCTTCCAGATAGAGTTTGGTGTCCCTTCTCGTTGTGATACCTAGCACTTTTTTATACCACTGACTTCCACGTATTGCTGTATAATTATCTATCTGCATATTTCTCTTCCCCTCCTCACTGTGAGCTACTTGAGGGCATGGATTTTTGTTTTATTTATTATTTAACACAGTGCCTGTTACATTTAGTGCTCACACATTTGTGGAATGAATGAGCAAACGAATGAATGAAGAGAAGAGTGCCAGTATACTCTTTAGAAGCCTGGGTGCTTGCCCCTTACAGGAATGTCTTCACTGGCTGACACTTCACTTCACTTACACAGGGACTTTGCAGATGAAAACATGCAGTAAATATCCCTCTCTCCTGTAGGTCAAGGGCAGAAAGGCGGCAGTGTCGGCTAAGGTCTTTCAGTGTCTCTCTGTCAGCCAGAGAGACAAGCCATCCACAGTTTGCAAGCTTTCCTTGTCTTCTGTGCTTTGGAGGGATTTGGCTATGGGGTTCTTAACGAGATCAAGTCAAATCACACAGTTTCATCCTGTCAAAAGGAATTGAAAATTTTTCTTGGGTGATTTATCATGGAAATACACATGGCAGGGAAGGGGAAGGGAATTAGAAGAAGCAGAGAAAGCCATTCTCAGCCTGCAGTGCTCGGCGGGCAGGATGCCCATGGCAGCCGCAGCAGCTGGTGGACAAGGCTGTCCTGACCCAGGGATGGATGGGCTCCTGTGAGAAGGCCGCCTCCTAGAAATAAATAATCATCACCGGGACAGTCCCACTCCAAGAACCGCGTTAGCAGAGAACAGCCGTAGCCAGTAAATCCTTGCCAACGAGTGTGGTAGGGAGAGGGGGGCCGGGTTAATTTGCAGCTGCTGGCAATGCCTGACAGATCAGTTAAAATATGGAGTAGCTTAGATTTGCTCCCCAAAGTCAATAGCAACACTATCACTAATTTAAAGCCAGGGCATCCACAACTAACTAAAGTCACTGCTAGAGAGAGACTGGGGTAAAAGAACATTAATAACCAGAAATTTGAAGCTATCTCCTGTATCTTCAACATACCTGTAAATATTTTGACTTCTCTCTCTCTTGCACCTCCCTCCCAGAGCAGGGGCTTATCTCAAGATAACCCTTGTTTTGTGTAGATGACTTTGTTTTGTTTTTATGGTGGTATATGTGCCAGTATAGCATGCTGATGCTTTTTATTAAAAGCAGCATTAACAAATGTGAGCCCAAATAGAAAGTCATTGCCATTTGTCAATGTTGCTTTGAAAAAGAGGTGCCAGATTGCACTACAGGGCCCTTGAGGGCAGAGACACTTTGTTCCAAGGCTGAGAGCCTGCTCTTTTCGAGGCAGGATGCTGAAAACGAAGAATACAAAGATAGAATGCAAATGGCACCCTGCCCCCAGGCCCTTAGAGTCAAGTGAGGGAGATAGACCAGAGATAGAGATAGAAAATTAGCTAAAAGAAAGAGCATTGCACTAAAGTGTGGTGCTTTGAAAGAGGTAAACCCAGAGTACCCTGGGACAGAGATGGGGAGCCTTGGCAGGGCCTGGCCTAGGAACAGCCTGTAGGAAGAAATGATGCCTTCACCCACAGGCCAACACACGGATTACCCAAAAGACCTCTCCTCAGAAATTCATAGTGTGTGGCCATTATTTTTATTTAACAACATTTAAGACTATGCAAGTGTGGGGGACTGGAATTGGCCACCCCAAGATATGTCTCTTTGGCCTGAGGATTATTTGGGGCTGCTTACTTTTAATAAACTGCAGACAGGAAAGGAGCTCTGAAAAGCAGAGTTTACTTACCCTTTGTTAAGAAACATTTACATTGTAAAGGAAATCTCCATCTGCAAAGTTGTCTCCCTCTCTGTACCAGGAGGAAGGGGGATGACCTTATCTCTAGAAACTCTTATCAATGCTGAAGGCAAGGACTTAAATCTGCAGAATAATCTTATTCCTGTTTACTGTGCTTGTCTGGTAACCTTCTGTAACTGAGCCCCACCCCCCCCCCACCCCCAACATCCTCCTTTGTCTTTAGCTGAAGATGATATTTAAGGTGGTGGCTTCCGCCATTTTGGTGAGTTGCTCAGCTTGCCTGAGCCTCTCCCATGCATACATGTTATAAATCTTTGTTTAATTTTCTCCTGTCATTTTGTCTCATGTGAATTTAATTCGTTCTCTGACCAGAAGAACCCACAGTGGGTAGAGGAAATGTCTTCCTCCCCTACACAAGCTTTTCTTTTTCTATTTCTTATTTGTTCACCACATTATCCTTTAAATATGGGGGATTCTGTGTAAGCCAAATGTGTGGGGAGTTTGAAGACCCACTAACAGTGAGGGGAGGGGCACCAGAAGCAAGCAGGAGTGAGGAGGGGTGGTTTCCAATTTATCAAGATAAGAATAATGGTATCTATTTTTTAAGAGGATTTATTTTTAATGATAATAATAAAAAGACAAAAAAAGTAAATGTAGCTACAACCCAAAAAGTCCTGTGGGCCTTAAGGATTAGCAGTTGGCCTTCTGGGTTTTAGACCAAACAAATAAAGTAAATAACACAAAGAATCATCAAAAATCATTGAAATCCTGCCATTTGTGACTACATGGACGAACCTTGAGGGCATTATGCTAGGTTAAATAAGTCAGACAGAAAAGGACACATACTATATGATCTCACTTACATGTAGAATCTAAAAAACAAAGAAAACTGAGCTCACAGATTCAGAGAACAGATGGGTAGTTGGGTTTCCAAAGGTGGGGATGGAGGGTGAGTAAATGGGTGAAGGTGACCAAAAGGCACAAACTTCCAGTTATAGAATAAGTCATAAGGATGTAATGTAAAGTGACCATGGATAATAATACTTTATTATATATTCAAAAGTTGCTAAGAGAATAGATCTTAAAAGTTCTCATCACACAAGTAGAAACCTCTCAGAATTTAGAAAGAGTCAAAATCTCATTTATTTCATTATTTAATACAGCCATGCATCATTTACCAGCAGGGACACATTCTGGCAAATGCATCATTAGGCAATTTTGTTGTGCAAACATCAGAGAGAACATCAGAGAGTGTACTTCCACAAACTGAGATGGTATAGCCTATACACACCTAGGCTATATGGTATAGCCTATTGCTCTTAGGTTATAAACCTGTACAGCAAGTTACTCTACTGAATACTGTAGGCAATTGTAACACACTGGTAAGTATTTGTGTATCTAAACATATCTAAACATAGAAAAGGTACAGTAAAAATATAGTATTAAAAAAATGGTCCACCTGTATAGGGCACTTACCATGAATGGAGCTTGTAGGACTGGAAGTTGCTCTGGGTGAGTCAGTGAGTGAGTGGTGAGTGAATATGAAGACCTAGGATGTTACTGTAGACTTTACAAACACTGCACACTTAAGCTACACTATATTTATTAAAAATAGTTTTGTTTCTTCAGTAATAAATTAACCTTAGCTTACTGCAGCATTTTTACTTTATAAACTTTTTTACCTTTAACTTTTTAACTCTTTTACAATAACACTTAACTTAAAACACAAACACATTGTACAGCTGTCCAAAAATATTTTCTTTCTTAATATCCTTATTCTATAAGCTTTTTTCTATTTTTAATTTTTTTTTACCTTTTAAAATTTTTTGTTGAAAACTAAGACACAAACACACACATTAACCTAGGCCTACACAGAGTCAGGATCATCAATGTCACTGCCTTTCACCTCCACATCTTGTCCCACTGGAAAATCTTCAGGGACAATAACACATATGAGCTGCCATCTCCTATGATAACAATGCCTTCTTTTGGAATACCTGCTGAAGGACCTGCCTGAGGCTCTTCTTGAGGAAGTGGCACTCTTTCAGAAATATGTCCGTGGTGGTTTGCTTCTTTTTTTCATCACAGATTTGCTTGTAAGCAGATAATGCGGCATGAACATTCCTCTTTATTAGTGAAAACCTTTTGGTGTTGGGATCCATGTTTTCAAACTTTTTAAGGAACTTGTTGAGGTCTGCAAAATATTCTGCCTAACATTTCATTGTGAATTTTCTTGGAGGTTCTTCTTCTTTTTCTTCTCCTGCAGTTTTCTTTTCTCTTGCCTCTTCTTCAGCTATGCATGCTTGTTCCAGTTCCAACAGCTCCTCATTAATCAATTCCTCAGGAACCACCTCTAGTTGCTCCCTAATGTCATCCTCATCCACACCCAGGTTAAGTTGTTTGCCATCTCAACCACAGCCTTGTTGATTTTCACAAGCTCCTCATCCTTGGCAAATCCTCTGAAGTCATGGACGAACCACTTGAGTGTCTTCTTCCAGATGCTATTCATACACTCCTTGATGATATCATCTCAAGCCCAAGCAAGGTTCTTGATGTAGTCATAGATGTTGTAATCCTTCCAGAATTGCATCAGTGTCTTCTCAATGTTTTCCTTAGTTGTAGCAATAGCCTGGTCAAAGGACTTCCTCAGGTATGGGCCTTAGAAGCTGCTATAATTCCTTGATCTGTTGGTTTGATCAAAGAGGTAGCATTTGGAGGGAGAAACACCAGTTTAATATTGGAATGAAGATCCTCAATAAAAGGAGGATATCTGGGAGCATTAGCAATGACAAGCAAAATCTTGAAAGGCATGTTACTCTCCAAACAGTACTTCTCCATTTTGCTGACATAGCAATTCAGGAGGGCATCTTGGAAGTGGAGCTGGGTCATCCATGACTTACTAGTGCTCCTGTATTACACTGGCAGTGTGTGCTTATTGATATGTTTGAAGGCCCTGGGGTTCTCACTGTGCCAGATCACAAAGGGTTTCAATTTGTAGCTTGCAACATTGCCCCCAAGCAAGAATCTTATCCTGTCCTTAAAAGCCTTGAAACTTGGCATTGACTTGGCCTCCTTATGGATGAAAGTCTTTTCAGGCATCCATTTACAGAATAGGGAGGCTTCATCCATATTGAATGTTTGTTCTGGCAAGTAATTTTCCTCCACAATCAGCTTATCTAGTTTCCAAAAATTCTTCAGCTGCCTTCACATCAGCACTCACGACTCACCAATCACTTTCACATTATGTAATGAATAATGATTCTTTAATCATTTAAACCACCCAGAGCTAGCAGTAAATTCAACATCATAGTTGGGTCCAGGCTTTTCTTTCCATGTCACAAACAAACTTTTTGCTTTGGCTGTGATCATTATGGTGCTGAGAGGGATAGGTTTCTGTGTCTGGTCTTCAATTCAGGTCACTAGAAGTTTCTTCATGTCTAATATAGGCCCTTCTGGAATTTTGTGAATCTCGTTGCCTTCAATGAAGCAGATCCTTTAACAGCTTCTATCACTTTGTTCTCATTCTTCAAGATCGTAGCTTCATGCATGACTGGCGAGCAATAACCATCACTGATTTTCTACCTTTGTAGCCTTTAATCACTTTTAATCTTGTTTCCAGGTCAATCACTCAATGTGGTCTCTTACTGGCAACATTAGCAGTGGATTTTTATACTTAGGGGCTATAATGAACAAAACAACATGAGATCAAATCAAGCACAAGAGAAATGATGCAATCAAGAAACTCGGTAAATAGGGGGCTGGCCCCATGGCCTAGCGGTTAAGCTCAGCGCACTCCACTTCAGCAGCACAGGTTCAGTTCCCAGGCATGGACCTACACTGCTCATCAGGGGCCATGCCGTGGCAGCAACCCATATACAAAATGGAGGAAGATTGACACAGATATTAGCTCAAGATTAATCTTCCTCAAGCAAAAAGAAGATTGGAAATAGATGTTAGCTCAGGGTAAATCTTCCTCAGCAAAGAAACTTGGTAAACAACATGTATAAGGCTGGTGCTGGTGTAACACACATACTGTTTTGCATAAACTTTTTTTTGTGAGTAGAAAGAGTATACTCTAACATAATGAGAAAAAGTTTAGTGTAGGAGTGACATCAGCATCATGGCAGAACGAGTTGTTCTCTTTGTCTCTCTCCTCTATATCACAACTAAACAGACATCCATTGACCAACAGAGGATTCCCTACACAGCACAACAAGACGCCTGAGAGATCCATGCAGCTATACATCTGAAGGTGGGTGGACTGGGCCCCTGCAAAGTAGTGGAACTAGGGGAGTGGCCCCTCCCTCTCCCTGGCAGCAGCAGCAATCCAGGATGTGGACCCTCAGGCAGCAGCCTGCACAACTGTGAGTGGAGGTGGGGGCAGCCCGGCTCACGTGCAAACACCCATGGGGCAGCAGTGGACCAGCCTGCAAGAGTGTCCACTGAGAGGCAGTAGCCCTGCCAGCATGAACATGCTCCACCAAGAGGCAGTGACCCTGCCCATGCGATCACAACCCACCAAGAGGCAGCAGCCCCACCAGCCTGAACACAGAGTGGCGTGACCAGCACAACTATGAACAGATGGAGCAGGAACAGAAAAAACAGCCCCTGCCCCTGCAGCAGTAACAGGTGGAATATGCCACCAGAAGCCACAGCAGAACCAGTGACCCAGCTCCCAGTGGTGGCATCTCCAACATCAGCTCCATCAACAGCAGGAGCTGCATACAAGTCCCCAGATCCTTGGGCCCCCACCAGCAACAGCAACATGCATGAACCCTGCACCTCTGGCAGTGGCACAACCAGCACTCTAAGATAACCCAGAAATAGCAGTGTAGGTGGTGCACAGGACAGAAATATCCAAGCCTACAGAGAGCCAGTGGAGGAACGTGGGACCCAGGTGACCCTGGAAGCAGCAGAAGTGCTTGCAGTCTGCTAACCTGGGTAGCATCACCAGAGACCACAGTGACATCTAACCAGCAAGCCACCAGTAAACTCAGGGGCACAGGCAGCCCAGGGAAGGCACTGATGACGCTTCCAACAGAGGCAGTGGAGGATGGAAAGTTCAGGCTCTCAAATACAATCAGAAGTAGCTCAAAACCAAAACAACCAAAGCTATACACAAATAAGAAAAGTTGATTACTATGAATGAGCCAGAGAGGACCAATTCATCAAATACCATGAAGAACTACATTAACATTGCAGAATAGAAGGAAAATGACAACTCTCCAGAAAACAAACCTGAAGTCACAGAAGATTACAATCTAACTGACAGAGAATTCAAAATAGCTGTCATAAGGGAACTCAATCAGTTACAAGAAAACTCAAAAAGACAGTTCAATGAGCTTAGGAATAAAATTAATGAACAGAAGGAATACTTCACCAAAGAGACTGAAGCTCTAAAAAAACAAATACACAGTAATTCTGGATATGAAGAACACACCTAATGAGACAAAATGTAGAAAGCATAAAAATAGAGCAGATCTTATGGAGGAGAGAATTAATGAGCTCAAAGATAGAAACCTAGAAATGCCTCAGGTGGAAGAGAAGAGAGAAATAAGTTTTTTTTAAATGAAGAAATTCTTCAAGAAATATCCAACTAAATTAGGAAAAGTAACATAAGGATTATAGGTATCTCAGAGAGAGAAGGGAAGGAGAAAGGAGCAGAGAGCTTATTCAAAGAAATAATAGGTGAAAACTTGCCAAACCTTGGAAAGGAACTGGGCATGCAAGTACGTGAAGCTAATGGAATTCCTAACTACATCAATGCAAAAAGACCTTCTCCAAGGCATATGATAGTAAAACTGTCAAAACTCAATGACAAAGAAAAAATATTGAGGGCAGCAAGACAGAAGAAAATAATCTACAAAGGAACCCCTATCAGGCTTTCAGCGGATTTCTCAGCAGAAATTTATAGGCTAAGAGAGAGTGGAATGATATATTCAAATTCTGAAAAACTATCAGCCAAGAAAACTCTACCCAGTGAAATTATACTTCAGATATGACAGAGAAATAAAAGTATTCCCAGACAAATAAAAGCTGAAGGAGTTCATTGCCACTAGACCTGCCTTAAAAGAAATGATGATGGGAGCCTCCCACCTGATACAAAAAGGCAAGTGTCTACAGAGCTTTGAGCAAAGAGATAAACACACAGAAAAAATTGGAAAATTGCAGCTTCATATCAGAATAGGTTAGCAAACAATTATAACACAAAAGATAAACAGAAAGAAAGCATCAAAAATAACTATAAACACTTCAATTTAGTCACCATCTCACAACATGAAAAAGAATATTTGTGACAACAAAAACATAGAAGAAGATGAAAGGGTTGGAAGCTGCTTAGGCTAATGGAGATAAAAAGCTATCAGAAAATGGACTATCTCATCTATGAGCTCTTTTATGCAAATCTCATGGTAACCACAAAACAAAAAGTCAGAGCAGAGTCACAAATCATAAATAAAGAGAAAATATAGAAAAACATCACAGGAAACCACCAAACTGAAATGGCAGACAGAAATACAAGGAAAAAGAAAAAATGGAAATATAGAACAACCAGAAAACAAGAGTTAAAATGGCAGTATTAAGCTCTCATATATCAATAATCACTCTAAATGTAAATGGATTGAATTCACCAATCAAAAGACACAGAGTGGCTGGATAGATTAAAAAACAAGACCCAACAATATGCTTCCTCCAGGAAACACACCACAGCTCTAAAGACAAGCATAGGCTCAAAGTAAAAGGATGGAAGATGATACTCCAAGCAAATGGGAAACAAGAGAAAGTGAGTGTAGCACATACTTATATCAAAGTAGACTTCAAGATAAAAAAGATAGTAAGAGACAAAGATGGGCATTATATAATGATAAAAGGGACAATTCACCAAGAAGACATAACATTTTATTAATATATATGCACTTAAACAGGAACACCAAAATATACAAAGCAACTATTAACAGACCTAAAGGGAGAAATTGACAGTAACACAATAATAGTAGGGGACCTTAACACCCCTCTTACCTCAGTTGATAGGTTATCCAGACAAAAAGTTAGCAAGGAAAAAGTTGCCTTAAATGAAACATCAGACGAGATGGATTTAATAGATATATGTAAGACATTGCATCCCAAAACAACAGAATATATGTTCTTCTCAAGTGTACATGGAACATTCTCAAAGATAGACCATATGTTGGGAAACAAAGCAAGCCTCAATAAGTTTAAGAAGATTGCAATCATATCAAGCATCTTTTCCAACCACAACACTATGAAAGTAGAAATCAACAACAAGAAAAAAGCTGGAACACTCACAAATATGTGGAAACTAAACAACATGCTACTGAAAAACTATTGGATCAATTAAGAAATCTAATAAGAAATCAAAAAATATGTGGAGACAAATGAAAATGAAAACACAACATACCAAAACTTACAGGATGCAGCAAAAGTGGTAGTAAGAGGGAAATTTGTAGCAATACAGCCCCACCTCAGCAAACAAGAAAAATCTCAAACAAACAAGCTTACCCTATACCTAAAAGAACTAGAGAAAGAACAAATAAAGCCCAAAATCAGTAGAAGGAAGGAAATAATAAAAATCATAGCAGAAATAAATGAAATAGAGACAAAAAAATAGAAAGGATCAATGAAACTAAGAGCTAGTCCTTTGAGAAGATAAACAAAATTGACAAAACCTTAGCCAGGCTCACTAAGAAAAAAAGAGAGAAGATTCAAATAAATAAAATTGGAAATGAAAGTCAAGAAATTACAATGGACACCACAGAAATACAAAGGATTATAAAAGAATACTATGAAAATCTACACACCAACAAACTGGGTAACCTAGAAGAAATGAATAAATTCTTAGAGTCATACAACCTCCCAAAATTGAACCAAGAAGAAATAGAGAATTGAACAGACCAATCACAAGCAAAGAGATTGAAACAGTAATCAAAAACCTCCCACAAAACAAAAGTCCAGGACCTGATGGCTTCTCCAGTGAATTTTACCAAACATTCAAAGAAGACAGAATACTTTTACTTCTCAAACTCTTCCAAAAATTGAAGAGGAGGGGCAGCTTTCTAACTCATTCTATAAGACCAAAATTACCTTGATACCAAAATCAGACAAGGACAACACAAAAAAAGAAAATTACAGGCACATATCACTGATGAACATAGATGCAAAAATCTTCAACAAAATATTAGCAAATCAAATACAACAATGCACTAAAAATATCATACACCACAATCAAGTAGGATTTATTCCAGGGATGCAGGGATGGTTCAAGATTTGCAAAACAATCAATGTGATACACCACATTAACAAAATGAAGAATAAAAATCACACAATCTGGGGCTGGCCCTGTGACCACGCGGTTAAGTTTGCACACACTGATTCGATAGCCTAGGGTTTCACCAGTTTGGAGTCTGGGCACGGACCTAGTGCCACTCATCAAGCCACGCTGAGGCGGCGTCCCACATAGTACAACTAGAAGGACCTACAACTAGAATATACAAGCAGGTACTGGGGGCTTTGGGGTGAAAAAAAAAGAAGATTGGAAACAGATGTTAGCTCAGGTGCCAAACTTTAAAAAATAAAGTCTGTTATTTTAAAAAGAAAATCGCACAATCTCAATAGATGCAAAGAAAGCATTTGACAAGATCCAACATCTATTTATGATACAAACTCTCAAAAAAATGAGTATAGAAGGAAAGTACCTTTATATAATAAAGGCCATATATTACAAACCCACAGCCAAGATCATACTTAATGGAGAAAAACTGAAACCCATTCCTCTAAGAACAAGAACAAGACAAGGATGCCCCCTCTCACGACTCTTATTCAACACAGTACTGGAAGTTTTAGCTAGAGCAATTAAACAAAAAAAGAGAAGGGATTTAAATTGGAAAGGAAGAAGTGAAACTTTTACTATTTGTAGATAACATGATTCTACATATAGAAAACCCTGAAGAACCCACCAAAAAACTACAAGAAATAATCAACAAATACAGTAAAGTTGCAGGATACAAAATCAACATACAAAAATCAGTTGCATTTCTATACTCTAATAATGAACCAGAAGAAAGTGAAATGAAGAATACAATCCCATTTATAATCACAACAAAGAGAATAAAATACTAAGGAATAAATTTAACCAAGGACGTGAAAGACCCATAGACTAAAAACTAAAAGACATTATTGAAAGAAATAGAAGAGATAAAGAAATGAAAAGATATTCCATGTTCATAGATTGGAAGAATAAATATAGTTAAAATGTCCAAATTACCTAAAGCAATCTACAGGTTCAATGCAATCTCAATCAGAATCCAAATGACATTCTTCCTGAAAATAGAACAAAGAATCCTAAAATTTGTGTGGAACAACAAAAGACCCTGAATAGCCAAAACAATCCTGAGAAAAAAGATCAAAGTTGGAGGTATCACACCTCCTGAATTCAAATTATACTACAAGGCTATCGTAATCAAAACAGCATTGTGCTCACAGAAAAACAGACACACAGATCAATGGAACTCAACTGAGGGCTCAGAAATAAAACTGCACATCTATGGACAGCTAATCTTTGAGAAAGGAGCCAAGAACATACAATGGAGAAAGGAAAGTCTCTTCAATGAATGGTGTTGGAAAAACTGGACAGCCACATGCAAAAGAATGAAGGTAGACCATTATCTTACACCAAACACAAAAATTAACTCAAAGTGGATTAAATATTTGAATGTAAGACCTGAAACCATAAAACTCTTAGAAGAAAATATAGGCAGTGCACTCTTTGACATCAGTCTGAGCAGTCTCTTTTCAAATACCATGTTTACTCAGTCAATGGAAACAAAAGCAAAAATAAAGAAATGAGACTACATCAAATTAAAAAGCTTCTGCACAGCAAAGGAAACCAAAACGAAAAGACAACCCACCAACTGGGAGAAAAATTTGCAAATCACATATCCAACAAGGGGTTAATTTCCAAAATATATAAAGACCTCAGACAACTAAACAACAAAAAAGTGAACAACTCAATCAAAAAATGGGCAGAGGATATGAACAGACATTTTTCCAAAGACGATATACAGATGGCCAAAAGGCACATGAAAAGATGTTCAACATCATTAATTATTGGGGAAAAGCAAATCAAAACCACAATGAGGGGCCGGCTCCATGGCCAAGTGGTTAGGTTTGCACACTTCGCTTCAGCAGTTTGGGGTTTGCTAGTTCGGATCCTAGGCGCAGACCTACACACCACTCATCAAGCCATGCTGTGGCAGCATTCCACATAGAAGAACTAGAATGACTTACAACTAGAATATACAACTATGTACTGGGTCTTTGGGGAGGAAAAAGAGAAGGAAGATTGGCAATAGATGTTAGCTCAGGACCAGTCTTCCTCACCAAAAAAAAACCTACAATGAGATATCACCTTACACACATCAGAATGGCTATAATTGATAAGACAATAAATAACAAGTAGTGGAGAAGATATGGAAAAAAGGGAACACCCATACACTGCTGGTGGAAATGCCAACTGGTGCAGCCACTATGGAAAACAGTATGGAGATTTTCCAAAGAATTAAAAATTGAAATACATAACAATCCAGCTATCTCACTACTTCGTATTTATCCAAAGAACATGGAAGCAACAATTCAAAGGGATTTATGCATCCCTATGTACATGGCAGCATTATTCACAATAGCCAAGGCGTGGAAGCAACCCAAGTGCCCATCAATGGATGAATGGATAAAGATGTGGTATATAAATACACAATGGAATACTAGTGAGCCACAAAAAAAGACAAAATCGTGCCACTTGGGACAAGATGGATGGACCTTGAGTGTATTATGCTAAGCAAAATAAGTCAGATAGAGAAAGACAAATACCATATGATTTCACTCATATACAGAAGATAAACAAATACATAGATAAGAAGAACAGATTACTGGTTACCAGAGGAGGAGGGAGTGGGGGGAGGCTGAAAGGGATAAAGGGGCACATATGTATGGAGATGGATAAAAACTAGACTATTGGTGATAAACATGATGCAGTGTATACAGAAACTGAAATATAATAATGTACACCTGAAATTTACACAATGGTATAGGCCAATATGACCTCAATTAAAAAATATAGTATATTAAATATATAAGCCAGTAACATAGTTGTTTATTATTATTAAGTATTATGTACTGTACATAATTGTATATGCTACAGTTTTATACGACTGGCAGCACAGCAGGTTTGTCTACATCAGCATCACCACAAACACGTGAGTAATGCATTGCACTACACATCATGATGGCTAGAACATCACTAGGCGATAGGAATTTTTCAGCTCCAATAGAATTTTATGGGACCATCGTTGCTTATGTGGTCCATTGTCGACCAAAACATCATTTGCAGCATGTGACTGTATGTATACTACCATAATAAACTAATAATAATCAGAGTTTTCAAAAATCACTGAAACCCAGAAAGCACTTCATTGATGAATAGTACTGTATTACTTTCTTTGGGCTGCCTTAACAAAGTACCATAAACTGGGTGACTTAGAGCAATAGACATTTATTCTCTCACAGTTCTGGAGACTAGAAGTCAGAAATCAAGGTGTCAGTAGGGTTGGTTCCTTTTTTTGGAGGTTCTGACTGAGAATCTGTTACTGTCTCCCAGCATCTGGTTGTTGCTGGCAATCCTTAGTGTTCCTTAGCTTATAGATGCGTCACTCCAATCTCTGTCTCCCTCTTCACGTGGGCTTCTCCGCATGTGCCTCTGTCTCTGTGCCCAAATTTCTCTCTTCTTGTAAGGACACCAGTCACTGAAGTAGAGTCCACTCTAATGAGGATGGCTTCACCCTACTTGATTACATCTTTAAAGACTGTAGTTATAAAGAAGGTCATATTCACAGGGGTCAGGTGTTAGGACTTCAACATATTTTTTAGGGAGACAGAATTTAACCATCAACAAATACCCATCAACTCTGTTTACTTTTCAGACATTAACTATTTACCAAAGATTAGTTATTCATCTTCCAAAATTCAATCCAGGGAAATGTTGCCAGCTCCCCTCCTTTATCTTATTTTTTTATCCTGAGTGTTGCCTGAGTAACCCCCATAACAATGAGGGAACTATGTATTTGACAATAAACAAAGAAGAAAAGGTTCTTTTCTGAGCTTTGAGCTGAAGGGATGTGTGAGCCATCCACTGTTTCTTACTCTAAAATGGATGTGTTTGTGTGGATCCAAGTGTGTTATGCTTGAAAATAATAATTCCGAAATGCCTCTATTATGGTTTCTCTATTTGCACTCCCATTTTTCTTCTTTCTATAGAGACTTGGCATTCTAGAACACTGCACATTCTGAACAAAATGTCCTTTTCTTATCCAGCACCACAGTTTGGTGGATAAAAGGTGACTGAAATGCTAAAAGTAATATATAATTCACTCTTAACAAATGGCAGAGGAATAATGGAGCGTCGATGTTTTATAAAGGAAAGACTAATTACAGTGAGAACCAAACATAGCAAGGACCCAATTTTAATCTTTCATAACAGAAAATGTCACTAACACAACTAGGTGTTTTTGCTTTTTCTTAGCAGTAGCTTGAAATAATGACAGTTGGGGAAACTGTTAGGTTTGTACTAAAGTTGTTCCAAAGTTTGATTTATCGTCAGTCATCTTCCGTTTGGCAGCAGCTTAGAAGGAAGAAGCAGTAGAGAGAAGTCTGGCAGCTTTCACCCTTGAGGTTAAGATATTAAACAAAAGTGAAAACTAATCTATCTTCAGACGGAAATGTGGTACTTAAAACTGAGTGTTTGAGAGACGATCTTAAATGTTTCTCCTTAAAAATGATTTTATTAGAGCAATTAAAATGTAGAAAATGGCACCATGTTTCTAAAGTTGTGTAAAAGCTCTGTTCTAATCTCCCGTGCTCTCTGGAGCTAGATAAATCTATATATAGCCATCCCTGGTATATGCTTCACTCATTATCTCTATATATAGATCTGTAGATGGACTCTTCACTGTGAACATAGGTCACACTGTATTCACAGGAGGATTACATCTTCAAATCTTGAAACTATAAATCCCTTGAATAGTTCACAGAACCAGCCCTGGGAAGTGAGAAGTCAGAGGTAATCTTTGAGTCTCACAGTCATGCATGTATTTATTTATCCATTCAACAAATATGTACTGAGTATCTATTATATGTAGACACTTTTGTCAACAGCTGTGGGTTTAACAACAATAAAAAGAAAAAGTCTCTGTCCTCTAAGATCTTATCATAAGGGGAGAAACCTATTGTTCTACTTTTGGCAGTGTGGCTGATTATCCACATTTATAAAATAAAAAAAGTCTTCCTGATATAATACTAGTTGCTCCTGCAGAAGTAACAAAAGTAAATTTTGAAACATATTGCTGATCTCTAAGAATGTAAGAAAATCCTTATAAAAGGTGATAAAAGGAAGATGGAGTTTAAACCAGAGCATGACCTGTAAGCCAGAAGCCAGGGGTAACTGGGAGGAAGGTGCCAAGGCCAGGAGCCTAGAGCTTTGAGATTTTCAAAGAAGAAACAGGGCATTAGTCCTTTCCAGGGTTTCTAAACCTGGGGTCTGTGGGTTCTCAAGGTATTTGCAAGAGAATTCAAAGAATCCATGGACTTGGATGGGGGAAAAAAATTACATCTTTATTTTATACATCTCTGATTAAAATTTCCTTTAATTAAAAAATGTAAGCAACAAATCACAGTAGTTTGAGCAATAACTGTCTTTGCCTCCAATAGAAATCATAGATATTTCATATCATATCAGAGTGTTGCAGATGACTTGAAATGATGATTATGCTCATTTTGACTGTTTTGCAATTATGGTAGTTATTAAACAAATCACTAGGTATTATTTAATGCATGAATAAAAAAGCACATATACATATACATGTACACATACACATATACATATAATATACATTTGTTTCCTAGTATTTTGATAACTGTTGTCTCAATCCATTCAGATTGTTATAACAAAATACCATAGACTGGGTGATTTGTAAACAACAGAAATTTATTTCTTACAGTTCTTGAGGCTGGGAAGTCCAAGATCAAGGCGGCAGCAGATCTGGAATCTGGTGAGAACCTGCTTCGTGGTTCGTAGGTGGCCATCTTACTGCTGCATCTTCACATAGCAGAACGAGGCAAGGGAGCTCTCTGAGACCTCTCTAATAAGGGCACTAATGCCATTCATTAGGGCTGCACCCTCATGACCCAATCACCAAAGATCCCACTTCCAAATATCATCACACTGGGGATTAGTTTTAAGTATATGAATTTCAAGGGGGACACAAACAATCAGCCTGTATCAACGGTACTTCAATATAATTGTAGTCATTTGTAATTCTATGTATTTTACGCACTCAAAAATATTCCAAGAAGGGTGCATAGGCTTCACTGGATTGTCAAAAAGAGCCTAGACGTCTGCACTAATGAAAGAGTGAGCTAGAAAAATATTGATTGTTTGCCAGGAGAGTGAGCCCATAAGGAAACCTACCTCCTTCTGCTATGGCTGCAGTAGTAAAAAATAAAACAATAGTACCATTGATGATAGCTACCCCTTAAGAATTTGTAATCCATAATCATAGGTCTGCTCACTTATAGTACAGTCAGAAGGGTACAGACAAAGAAATTCCTAATCTAGAAAGTAAACCAAAGTGTGTCCTGGTCAGTAATACTTTAAGATGTGTGGTAGACAAAAATGTCATTTCTATCTAGGTGAAGACATTTAAAACTAGGCCCCTAAGACTTCTCACAAATGATGTTTAAAAAATAGTAAGCTCAAAATAAAAATTGTTAAGCAAATGAATAACTAAGATACCATGAGTAAGAGTCAGAAGAGGAAAAAAGGAAATAAAAAACAGTTTTAGCTCAACCCTTGCCAAGGACTTCAGATATTCAGAATTACTTGATTCTGAATATAAAATACTCTATATCATATGTTTAAAGAAATTTTTTAAACGGAATCAAAAAGTAAACAATATAAAAATTTATTAATAATTCAAAGAACAAAGGTAACCCTGAGAAGCAGGTAAATCATGGAGAATTCTGATACGTCATCATAGCTCCCTAGTTCTTTCCTTGCTGTGTTATGACAGCACGCTCCCTGGTCCAGATTTAAGTCAAGTTCTCCAATTACGCATACTGGACACCACTTACACAGAGGGGAGCAATTCCTATCACGAACCATCTCCATTTCGTAGACTAGAAATTACATAGCCGATACTGACATTTTCCAGTGGGCCATGCCCCATAAATCTAGAAACAACCTCTTGGTCCAGTCATATCCTGCTAAAAGCAGTCCACATATAAAGACTCTTCACTACATTTACAAAGAGATTCGACAAGGTCATTTTATTCTTTTCAGTTCTTTTCTTCTCTTCCCTGAATAGGATGGGAAATAGACCAGCTGCTAACCCCTCCCTTCTCAGCCATAAAAGGTACAAGGACTTGGGGGTCTGATCCATATGCTAATGTTTGTTTTATTTTTGTTTTGTTTTGTGGATACTAATGATCTGAATCTAAAACTATGTAGGAAAGAAAAGTCCAATATAGTACTGAGAAAGAAGGAGGAAAACTCACTGTATGAAATACCAAAACTCATTATAAAGTTACAGTAATAGAGTTAGTGTGGCATTGATGCAAGAACAGACAAATAGACCAATAGACCAAGCAGAAAGCTTGGAGAGAGAGCCATTCATATTTGGCAGCTTAGCACATGAAAGAGGTGGCCCTGCAAAACTCCAAGACTTTTAGCAGCAGAGAGTATCTCCATGAACTTAGACAAGACATAAAAATCACAAGGAAATGATTGCTATATCTCACTATGACACTTTTGTTAAGCAAAAGATGCAATTTAAAAACAAAAAAAAACAACAACAAGAAATAAGCTAGGAGAAAAAAAGAGTTGCAACAAATGTAGCTAACAAAGGATTAGTAAACTCATATATATCAATAAGAAAGTCATAATCCAATTGAAAAATGGACAAAAGTCTGTTCAGTCATGCTACAGAAGAAAAAATTAATCACAGACGTATGAAAAAGTTGTTAACCTTGTAACTAATCAGAGAAATACAAGTTTTAACTGCAATAAAATGCAACTTTATCAGAAATGTAAATCCCATCAGAAATGCAAAAATTAACCACTGACAGTACTATTTGTGGTGAGGATGCAAGACCATGGGAACCCCCATACTTTGGTAGGAGAGACTATAACTGAATCCAATCCCTTTGTAAAATAGTTTAACATTAACTTTAAATCTAGAAATGTTCAGACCTATGAACCACAATTCCACTTTTTTATATGTATCCTAGAAACACTAGAGCATGTGCACTGGAAGACAGAGCAGTTTTGTGTGTAAAGAGCAACAAAACAGAAACAACTCAAATGTATATCACCAAGGAAATGGATAAATGGTGGCAAATTAATACTATAGAACACTGTCCAGCAGCGAAGCAAATGAACTACAGCTACGCACATAGATGTGGATGAACATCGACCACAAAATAGTGAGGAAAAGCGAGTCATGGAAAAACAGATACAGTATGATATCACCTATGTAAATGGCAAGATGTGACAAGTGATGGATGCAAGTGATACAAAGTTTCATGGAACTTCTGAGGAAGAACTTCTTCTGCCTAAGGGGAATCAGGGAAGACATCATAGGGAAGTGACATTTGAACTGGACTTTGAACAATAGAGAGAATTTCTAGAAAGAGATAGAGAGGATTGAGGGCATGTAAATACAGTCCAGGCTGAGAAAACAGTGAGAGTGATGGTATGGAGATCCCCCTGACCTCCCTCCCCCATTCTTCAGAGAACAACAAAACTGAAAAATAAGGCATGTAATGGAAAAATCATAAGATTAGAGACATGTTGGGTCTAGGGCACCAAGAGGCCCTTGCCTGATGTATTTGAACACAAAAGAGAGAAAGCCCCATTATTCATATCCTAAAGGGGTCCCTGTTCTTTGCTTCCCCCTTGAACAGTGCTGTGTCCTATAAGCCACACCCTCTCAGCTTCTGCCCAGTCTTTGCTCTGCTCCTCTTCCTCAACACCACTCCTATTCCCATCACTTGCAAGTAATAGCAACTGATGCCACATTATCATGAACAGCACCACTTCAAAATGAGTGTGAAATAGCAGCAATAATCTGAGTATCAAAAGCTTGCATTGGCACCGAGCATTCAGCAAACCCCTGAAACCTTGAATCCAAAAGAGAAGGCCCCGGTGTACGCCTGGGATTGTGTTCCTTGAGCGAGGTCTCTCACACACACATCCAGTTAGGGGTACAGCTCAATAGATAAACTCTGGGCTTTCTATCTACACTCATTCTGCGCATATTTATTGAACATTTAAAACCAATGAAGGTTGGGTCTTCATGGAGCCACGCAGCCAGTCTCATTACACTGCCGCTCCTCCATCCCAATGGTAGTTTTCAATGGTAATAGCCAAGTCTTATTAGACATGATCCAGAAGCGATTAGCTACTTATTTTCATTTTGCAGAACGGCCATTCAGTGTTCACTCAAGCACTAATGCTTTTTAAAACCAAATGGGAACTGTATTGAGTAAAATACTCTTAATTGTGTTAGAAATAGTTTGTTGTTCAAAGTGATGTTTGAGATAAACAAAAAAAATCACTGACAGAATATCAACTTGCACTTTTAAAAAATAATTATTTTCCCTTATCCTTGTCCCTCAAACCAATGTTAATACATTTAAAATAAGAACAGAGAAGATATGTTCTGTGTAATATGACTTGAAGGAGGAGCTCTATGTGTTACCAGGAAACTGAGGGGGAAAGTGGGCCCTTATCTTTCCTTGCTATCTCAATTCTTCATCTAGAAGATTTTATAGCAAGTTGAACTCATCTGAACATGAATATGGAGGTTGCTCCTTGTAAGAAAAATGAGTTTATTGACCTGTGATCAAAAGAGCTGATGATGAATTTTAATGATCCAACCACATACTTTTAAATGCTTTCTCTTACTACCAAAGGTACGTATAGCTGAGTCCTAACGCAAACAAGGCCCCAGTGGAGCCAGGATCCAGAAATGGAGAAGGGAACTGCGAATCTAACCAATAAGTGGGACATAGGGTGCCAGATGTTACCAATACATCACAATCACAGTGTAGATGGAGCTGGTTGAGAGACATAGTCAGAGGCCAAGCTCAGAGCTCAGAAAACAGATACAGGAAATTAGGGTACCAAATTGAAGGTAGAAGAGCAAGAAGCAAAACTGGAGCACAAAGCACAGAATATTTTTGTTATCAGTCCAGAAATTTACCAAAAAACACTTTTATTTTATGGCTTGAGGGTTTGGAATTCTGGTCCTGAAGCATCCTACTTCCCCGCTTTTAAAGAGATGGGCCCAAAGCTGAAATTTATCAGAAAATCAAGACAGATAATTTGCAAAACAGTAACCTGAGAAATAGTGAAATTAGCCAATGTGGCACAGAACATCTCAACATAATGCAAACCCTTGGCTTCATTTAGCACAGGGCTCTAAACACTTGAACTAACCAGTCTTCTGTGGAACCTAATTCATTAACAATTACTAGAGATACTCAAAAGATAAAGTTACAAAGTGAGATCATGAGGGCTATTTCATTTACAAGTGGTGGAAACTCAACCAGAAATAGTTTAAGCCAAGAAAGTATACTGAGGTGTCTCACAGAATGTAAGCCAGGAACAGTCAGGCCTCAATAACAACTCAAAGCAGGAACACACGCACCACCAGGATTCCTCTCATTCTCTAGTCTCTGCTTCCCTCTGTGCCCTGCTCCATTCTCTCTCTCGGTGAGGACCAGTGTGGAGGAAAGCATGGTCAACAACAGCCCTACCGTTGTAGGTCTTAAAGCTCCAGCCCTCAGAGACTGATTTGTTGCATTCTCTGATCCCAATTAAAAACATATGGAGAAGGAAATTTGTGGCTCAGCTTCCCAATCTTGGGCCAGTCAACTGTGGCCAAGATAGCAGGATACTTGGACTGGCCCTGCTGGGATCAGGTGTCCAACCTTGTACTAGTTAATGGTGGTCAAAGTGATGAGGTCATGAAAAAATATGGCCGTTCTGGTAGAGACCACAGAGACAGAGTTGGGGCTGCCATTCCCAGAAGAAGCAGATGCTGAGCACATAAACAGTAAGTACCCACCCAACAAAGTGAATTAGCTACGTATTAGAATTATTGGGTTAATGGCACAATATTTTATTCGGCCCAGAATAGAGAATCAGCTGTCCCTGACTAAAAGCATTGCTTCCTTTATATAATCTTATTTAAGAATCTTATTTAAGCTCATTCTCTGAGATGAAGATGGAGCTTCTATACTACTCAGTTTCTAAGCCGCTCCCCAGAACTCTCAGGCAGGTGAGGGTACGTGTTCATGTCACACACTAAGGTTGCTCTAGTTGAGAGGCAGGGTAACCAAGAAGAAAGAACCAGCTTTCCTGACAGATTTAGTTCACATTCCAACTCCCAGTGTACGAGCTGTGACTGTGGGCAAATTGCTGAAACTCTCTGAGCCACAGTTTCCTCACCTGCAAAATGTGGGAAATAAGACATACCTTGCAAGGTCGTATAAAGGTTAGAGATGATGTACATAAGGAGCACTGTGCCTTAGCAATGCTGGCTATTCTATTATTAATATACTGAATGGCTCCCTCCCAACCTCTAAGAACAGAAGGGCACTTGCCCCTGGGAATGTCTTCAGGCATGCTCCATCTCAGAGAACCGTTTCCTTGTGAAAGGCTCCCTCTCCCACGCAGTATACCGGAAGACATGGTTAATATCCATCCCAACTAGGCTGTACTACAAAGAAAGGAGGCTGTGGTGAGAGGGGCTGTTTTTACTTTTTGGCTTTCCCTATAGGTTTACTTACTTTATCTGAAATGATGCCACAAAATATCCAAAATCCAAAGATGACTCTAAAATGTGAGCTAAGAAAGACAATATAGCTGCATTAATACCCAAATGTGTATGTATGTGTGTATATAGATGTATAGCCACATGTAATTTTACATATATAAATATATCTAGTATATATTACATATATGTAATATATATGTAATATATTGTTATTTAATATTTTATATATTATATTTTATATATTTATAATATATTTTATAATTGGCTTTTTATTTCATGAATGAAATAAAAATACAGTTCAGGAAAACCACAGCTGGCACCATCTCTGGAGCTAGGGGAGTTCAGAGCAGAGCAAAATTCCCTACTGGGATTTCAGAGTATTAATCCCTTCATTTTACAAACAAGGAAACTGAAGTTCAGAGAGATGAAGTGACTTGTCTGAGGTCACCCAGTTCAAATATCAGGAGCATGTCCAGAGCCTTATTCCCTGCCCAGCTACTCTCCCACCACACCCCGGCATCTGTGGCCAGAAGGAGGCAGACAGACGGGACCCTCAGACAGCCCCACAGGAGGACTGAGAGGGAGCTGCACAGAGACAGGAGCAAAGAACATGCTGCAGGCAGATCCCCGTATCCCTCAAATGGGTCCTCCAAAAAAGGGGGAGGAAAGCAGGCCGTGCATCCAGCGCGCTCTCCTGGCCACTTTCCATGGCCAGATTTAAGTGATTGAGAATTATCTATTATTTTGCAATGTCTGAAGCTCCATTAACATAGATAATCAAAAAATAGCTTTCATTAAGGACCCTTAAATAGCAACAGTAATAAATAGAACAAATAGTGCAGCCAGCACATGATAAAAAATGATCCCCATACTCCTGTCTCCATCTCCCACTTTGACTCACTGCATACTCAAAGCAAAAAATGCTTCTGACATCCCTGGACACCCCACTCCTTCTCACCTCCATGCTTTTGCTCCTGCTGACCCTGCTGGCTGGAATTCCCTTCTGCTCTTTCCTTGGCTCACTCATCCTTTAAGATAGAGCTCCGGCACCACCTCCTCCAGGAAGATTACCCTCATTCATCTTTGTGTCCTGGCCCATCGTAGGTCTCAGTGAAGGTGTGTTGAGCACTCAGTGTTGAAGGGAAGAGGTTTCTTGCTGTAATCCAGTATCAGAGTTCCCTTTTTCACAATCCTAACCTGTCGTGGTCATCCCAACAACATCTCCTTTAACAGCACTTAAGGTCATGTGAATCAGGCCGTGTCTGTCATAGGCCATTGAAGCTGTGGAAATGTCTGCTAGAAAAACTCTGTTTCCTTTCCTGGCAGAGAAGAAAGAAAGTAGAGTGTAGGGTAGGAAAGCAAAGCAGCAGGGAAGACAGGATGATGTGGGCAGAGAAACGACACAGCGGTACTTGGGGCAGGAAGCAGCCTAGACAACATGAACATGTATCTGACCTTGTCTAAGACCATTGCTTCTTCTCTCATGGTTTTCAGCAGCCTGCCCCTTGGCCTTGGATTCCTGGGTTTGCAGTCATTCCCAGCAAAAAAATAGAAGGCTTAGGGAGTGAACTAGGCCCATGGCAGTTTCCACATCCAAGACCATTATCCCTTTAAAGGACCTCCACCCCAAGTTATACCTGGGACCTAGCTGTCCCTACATCAGGACTAGCGGGCCAAGTGGAGGTCCTAGAAAGTATGGGCTCTGCCCTAAGATAGAACTCGAGGGGGCATTACATGATTTAGAGAAGAGACAGCAGGAAATCCAAGTCTGGCCTGCCCAGCCTGAGTGCCCCTGGGCACAGTCTTGTTTCTCAGCCACTGAGGAAGCCTCCACATCACACCCAGCACCAAGCCTGGAACAGCCACTCCAGGACAAAATACAGGCCAAATCTCAAATCCAAATTTCTCTGATTCTGATTCTCATCTACACAGCTTAACAAATCAAGTTGGTTCGAGCTTATTCATTTACAAACTCTGGCTGGCATCCAATGTTACCAGTCTGAGACCATGGGTCCCATGGAGCTCATCACGTCTGTGGTCTGTCATCTTCCATGGCCAACAATTAGCTCCAGGATGCCATACAAGCTGCCATTTCCATTCTGGTCCTGGTTACCATGGGGAACACCTTATGCTTCTTTGGAGGAACCAACTGTAATACTTTTGCTAATAGCCCATAGCCTTGACTCTTGGGAGATTAGCAGCATTAGGCAATCAGAGCACTTGTATTTGAAACTCCTCTCCTTCCCTAGGAGCTTAAGTATTGGTGAAGAAGGCCAAGGGACACAGAGAGGAGGGTGCCCCTATTCCGTTAGGAAAGAGGTTTCTACTAGTCCTTTCCTTTGCCAGCGGAGTTTAGATATTTTCATAAATTTAAGAAAAATAGGAGACACCATAGTTACATAGCAGGGGTACAAGATACCTGAGTTCTACACTTAACTCAGCCACCAACTCTGTCTGTAAACTGAGACAATTCACTACACCTCTTTGGACCTGTTTCCTCATGAATAAATTGAAGAGTTCGACAAAAACTTTTTCAAAGTTCCATCAGCTAGTATTTTGATAATTTGCTCTGCTCTCAACTGACAAAATAACGTCTCCCCTACATGGAAAATGGTCAATAAGAATGATCAGGTGGAAAGATAGGAAAAAAATAGCAAGACTGAAAATAAAACATGGTTCTGGTCCCAGGGCCAGAGGCTAGAGGAGCCCAGAAGCCAAAGGTAGAGATGGAGTTAGGGGTCTGAAATCAGGCAAGGGATCAGGCACTAGGGAACCCAGGGACAGAAAAAGCAATCCAGATATTCAGTGAGAGGACACCACAACCAACGTACGAGGGCCTCAGGGAAATCCAAAGCAAGAAATCATATCTGAGTAACCTGAGGGATTAGATTATGTCTATGCCAAGTCAGAAAATCATGAGTCAAAAGCCAATGAGAGGTTAGAAAGTTAGGAGATATCAAGAGGAAAATGAAATCCTGACTTCTCTAAAATACTTAAAGTCATGTGTGTCATAGGCCACTACAGAAGCTGTGGAAAATGTCTGGCAGAAAATGTCAGTTTCTTTTCCTGATAGGGTTCTCAGGATCTAAACGGACAATGAATGAAAAAAATCCCTGGAGCAGTCAGTGCAAAACCTAAGGGATCAAACGAATGAGAGGTCTGAGGCTGAGATGCAGGCATCCTGGGGCTCATTTGGACCACATCTTTTGCAGCCACTGAGGTCCTTTTCAAAGCCCCTGGGCTATACATCTGTAGGCGTGCCCTCTCATCTCTCTGTATCTTGTACTTAACTTCTACTTAACTGAGCTCTGTTTTCTCAGAGTTTGGGGCTTGCAGATGAGAGCTTATTCATTGTTTCAACAAATATTTACTGAGTACCTACTGCAGGCCAAATACCATGCTAGGAATTAATCTAGAGGCACATTGATTGCTACTTAAAAATCCAAATCTTTCGTGGTTAATTTTCTGATCTCATATGAGTTCTTTGCTACTATACAACCCAAGGAGCTTTCTATAGACCCCAAAGGGACATTTCCCCAGGCCTTGGTCCTTCCAAGTACAGTGGAAAAAGAATTGGGTTCTTATCCCAGTTCTGCTGCTAACCTGCTTTGGGCTAAGGCTGCCTCACAAAAACATTCAAGCTCTCAGCTTCCACTTCTGCCATGTGGACTGAATCCTTCCTCCTCTGCCTCTTTCACAAGATGCTATGAGGAGTCAATGAACTAATCCTTGTAAAATCACTTTGAAATATGGTCTCATTGGCGACAAGCCAGCACTCCGCATGGATGGCGGTTTCATTGGAATCAGGGCTTCTGATTCAGCCCAGCTTCTCTAGCCATTTCTGCATCAATCAGCTGTCACTGCTCCTTCTCCTCCAACTGGGCAAAGTTAAGAAGCCTGCACAAGCTCATCTGGAATTCACATACCCAAGCTTTAAACAGACAAGGACAACCTGAAATTGGAAATACAGGAAGATGGCAGGTGGTGCTGCTCTCTGTGAAAAATGAGCATTGTAGAAACAGCCGCACTTCTCCCGAAGATGCCCGATGTTTGTGGATGATTTGTAATGCTTTCACTGAAAAAAACCTCATCCCCTTGAACACATTTTGAAGACAGAAATCAATCTTACAATATAACAGAGAGAGAAAATCTGTTAGGCAAAATGAAAAGGCAAAAAACCACCTGGTTCTAGAATCCTTCCTACTAAATAAATGGATTCCAGAGAAGTAGGGCTGCATCCATATTTTTTCTCACTCTTACCATTTACTAAGCAGCTGCCAGAGGTGAGATTGAAGAGAGAGACTATCTAGCCAGCCCTACCAGCCTTTCCATCTCAATAATTTAGGCCGGATGCCATCAGACAGAGACGATCTCCTTTATCATCTCACCTCAGCGACCTAAGTCTTGGCATTTTGTACTCGGCCAGTGTTTGCCTATATAAGACAAATAACTAAGACCCTCCAGAACCAGTCACAACTATACACTATGATCCGTTGGGCATTACTACACAGGACAGGGTGCCACCATACCTTTGGGGTATTTGTGATCTTTAAAATAAGGCAGTAACATAAAGAGGTTTAATTTAATTCCCAGACCAAGATGAATTCTACTTCTCAGACCCTCAAGCTCTCAAGGATAATGTCACTACAAGATATACTGAAGCTCACAGCTGAAAATCATCATAGAACACTGCAGCGAGAATCCAATCAGCTTTAGGTAGAGGTAAGTTACCGAATAAGGCAGAAAATAGAAAGGGGTACATAAAGCTAGCAAAGTGGAGGAAAGGAGACTAAAGCTATGAGGGAAGGGTCAGAAAGACACTTTCTATGAAGAAAAATCCATTGTCGAGGTCCACCAGTATATGCTTACACACTGAAAAGTCCCCTTTACTCTTTTCTTGCTCAGATGTCCACAGCCTCCTACAGTGTTCCATTCTTTCTTTCTTTTTTTGGTTTTTTTTGTGAGGAAGTTTGGCCCTGAGCTAACATCTGTTGCCGATCTTCCTCTTTTGCTTGAGGAAGGTTGTCACTGAGCTAACATCTGTGCCAACCTTCCTCTATTTCATGTGGAACGCCACCACAACATGGCTTGACAAGTGTTGCTCGGTATGCACCCAGCATCCGAACCTGCGAACCCTGGGCCACCAAAGCTGACCGCATGAGCTTAACCACTACACCACCAGGCCAGCCCATAATGTTCCATTATTTAGAGGGTTTCAGAAGAGTTGCAAAAGCTTCCTAAAGAACAGGTCTTATTCTGAAAAGAGGGAAGGGTTGGCGTCCAAAATCAGTGTTGCTTCCTCCCTATCTTCTCCCCACACCTCATCTCCTACCCACCCCAGAGGAATCCTGTGGGAAAATAAGCTGTACTCTTTCCCACTGCCCTTCTGGCCTTTTGTATGTTTGAGGAGCTTCTCTTCTGAGAAAAATCCATCCCCAGCAGGTCTGGGAGAAAGAGATAATGTGAGTGCTCACAGTGGGTCAGTAATTCAGTTAAAAGCCAGAGAGCTGTTGGCTGGGGAATGTCAGAGACATCTGTGCAAGAGCCAGGGAGAAAGCACACTCAGCGCCTGCAGGACTCAGTCCTCAGGATGGAGCCTGGCCCTGGGGAGCTGCCTGGCTGTGTGCTCTATGTACCACGAAGGAAGGTGCTGAGACTTGGAATTTCCTCAAAATGCTATCTTGAAAGAGAGAGGCAGCTGAGACTGGATGTGAAGAAGGAGTATGTTTAAGAAATGTGTAATGACTTCGAGAAAATCAGAAATATTGTGGAGCCCTGTAAGAACATCCTGGCACACCACGGACAAGCACGTCAAACTCAAAATGCATGAAGAGGCTCAAAATCTGACATAAATAACATAAATCTAAGACTGTAAATATCCTGTTAAAATTCCATCCTGGCCCCTTTAAATTCTACATTCCAATTCTCCAGCTTCCAAGAGTCAAAAATAAGTCAAGATAACCCAGCCTGACTGTCTTTATTACAATGACCTGCATCCTGTGAGTGCTTGAAGCATATTAAAGGAATTGAATGCATGGCTACAAAATTCCAAATCAGCTATGATTAATTCAGAAACTGAAGGGAGAACTTTTCATATGTAAATCAAGAGAAACCACAATTTCAGTCATACCCACCTTTTCCAAGTGCCTCTGCTGTTAACATCAACAAGGACTCCAGGTGGCGGTTAAGTGTGTTATCTACCAGCCTACGAGTCCAGAGTCCTTTCAGAAAGGCATTATGAAAGGCTACTTGAAAGAATTTGAGATCCATCTGTGACATTAGTGAGCTTTGCATTTTAAAGTTATTCCTCCCATAGTCAGCAAGTATTTTTAAACCAATCTGAAAGCAGAGAAAATCTGGGTAGAATCAAGATGGCTGAATGAGAAAAAACATATACTCCCCAGGAGCTAGCTAGGGGAGACATTGGACTCAATCAGGATTGTGGTAAACGTTGTCCCACTGGAGAGACTAAGCCCTACAGGCCTCGATGTAGAGGGTAACAGTGAAAATGTAGAGGCAGACCCAGGTTTGAACTTCTGCGTAGTGTTAATAGCACAAGGCAGTAACTCCTGACCCCAGTCCAAAGCCCTTTAGCCCTTAGGCTCAAGCGCAGCAGGCTGAGGTCAAGTTGCCTGGAAGAAAGAATATGAGCTTTGGACCTTGTTCCAGGCCCCAGCTCCACCTGTGGATAAGTTGCTTCACTCTCTGAGTCTGTTCCCTTCTTTTGCTGTCAGTGTCAATGGCCCTATTTGAACAGCTAGCATGGTAATCAATGAGGTAAACATGTATATGTCCCTTAGAACAATTTTTAGCGTATTTAGTTCTCGCTCACACTTCTGAAACCACTGTTTGGGACTGTATATAGGGAAGGCAGACAGAGCTGTTGATATTTAGTGGAAAGAGTACTGGGCTAAGAATTAGTGACCTGGTTCTTATACCAGCTAGCTCTGTGACTTTGGACAAATCACTGCACTTGCTGATGCATCAGCTTCGTCACATGCAAAATGAACTCAGATAATCTCTGAGATGTCCTCTGGAAATAGAAGAATTCAGATTTAGAGTTGGGAATAGATGAAAGCATTAGAAGAAAAGTGTTATAGCCAGGGTTATAGAGAAACACCAGCCCTGGAGTCTACCAGAATTGCTGAATGAGGTCAGAAATACTGACCATGTCAGGATATGAAGATTCTAGATTAAAAAGAACTACCGTGTATTTCTACTCAAAGGCAGTTGGGGTGGGGGAAGTGGGGAGGGAGGGAGAACAAGATGAAAGAGATAATGCTCCTCCTCTGAACTGATGGCTGCAAGATTCCGATGGAAGAGCCTCCTACCCAAGGAGGACAACTTGAAAGTACTGAGACTTTGACCCCAGCTGGCTAATCCAGGCCAGACTCTATAACAGAGCTCCTAGGTGTGCCTCACATGCAATAGATGGGCAGGGTAGGAGCACTGCAGAGGGAAGGTGAAAAGTGGCAGCCAGCTTTGGAAGTATGTTGGCCTCCCACGCCCCTTCCCCATACATACACACACTCACACACACACACTTCAGTGCCCCTCATGTCCGGGCAGGGATCTATGGCCCTGTTTCTAGTCTTCTGTGTCCCTTCTCTCCATCAGTGAGCCTAAACCCTGTCTAAAGCAGCATCCCCTCATTTAGGGTCAATGAGAGTTTCACAAGAACTCAGATGGGGACAGGTAGCTGGGGCTGGCTATGCTGAAGGAGCCACAGCCTGTTCTTCAAACTTCCTGGGCCTAAAGAATGAACAACTTAGAAAGAAAACATATTTAACACCATGCCATAAAACTTGAGAGAGTAGTGACTTTCCCCTACACCTTGCACCTCTCCACCCATAAATGCACACAAACACCTACCCATTAACCAACAAAAATATCACACTGGGACTATTTCAGAATAGTATCTGAAAAGCAATAAAGTATCTTTTAAAATACTCCACAAAAGGACAATTCTGACCAGTCATCCTTGATGACTCTGGCTCTCTGAAATACCTCCAGGCCCGACAGGCTCTCAGGAGCTTCTGGGTAGACAGTACCAAGGTTGGCTCAATCTCTCCCAAGGCCCAGGCTATTCCGTGCAGCACAGATATGACTGCCTTCACTTTCACCATCCTTCATACCCACTCTGCCCCTACCTTGCTTCTGCCTGGCCAATTCCTACTCATCCTTCGATCTCAGTATAAATGCCCCGTCCTCCAAGAAGCCCTTAGTGACTGCCTATGTTAGCGAAGGTGCCCTTTCTATGTGCATCTTCACCTATCTTAGCATTAGCTGGCGCAATTGCAGTTGTATATCAACTTGTCCATCTTCAGTAAACTGTGGTTCCTTGAGAACAGAAACTATATCTCTAGCACTTAACACAGTTTTGGCATATAGAAATGCCCAGTAAATATTCGTTGAATAAATGAATCTGAACAAGATTAATAGTCGTAATAAAAAACTACCCAGGGGGCCAGCCCCATGGCATAGTGATTAAGTTTGTTGCACTCCACTTCGGCAGCCCAGGTTTGTGGGTTCAGATCCCGGACGTGAACCTATACCACTGTCAGGCATGCTAAGGCAGTGACCCACATATAAAGTGGAGGAAGAATGGCACAGATGTTAACTCAGGGCTCATCTTCCTCAAGCCAAAAAAGAGGAAGATTGGCAATAGATGTTAGCTTAGGGCTAATTTTCCTCAGCAAACAAACAAACAAAAAGAACTACTCAGGTCTACTGAGAAACAAACCAATGACCCTGCTGTAAGGAAAGCAGAAGTCCCTACTGCTGTGAAAACTGGGTACTCTCCCTAGAGTTCACAATGAATTAGCTGTGTGACTGAGCCCGGGATTGGTGCCACTGAATGAGCCAGACCAGAGGGCAAAGGAAAGAGTAGCAAGGCCAAACCAGCTGCTGCCTGTAAAAAAAGAGGGAAGAGAACAAGCACTTACAGAGCATCTATGTATATCCCTCTTAAGCCAAATAAAAACTTGTGAGGGAAGTGTTATCATCATCTTTTTACAGATAAGAAAAGCAATGCTCAGAGAAGCATATAATGCATCCAGTAAATAGCAAAGTTGGTATTAGAAGTTGGACCAGCTGACGCCAGAGTTCACACTTTTTTCACTCTACCTCATTGCTTCTCAAATGTGATAGGTTTAGATGTTTGTTTTCACATTCTGGTTAGTAAGATGCTGGCTGGGAAGCTGGTTGCCCCTGAAGTCGTGGCAGTTGATATGGAGTGGTGGTATTAAACCAATAAGCAGATGAACTGGCATTCAGACTCATTATCTGTGGCTGGCAAAGGGCTCATATTGCCAAAGGTCTTCTTGTCTTTGAAAACAGCTTCAAAGAAAAGATTAAGATTCAGAGAAGGGAATAAAGAGGGGGGGAAAAAGAGCAGAGAGGAGTCAAGACAGGCTCCTCTAGACTGATGATTGATGAAACAAAATTATATTGTTTTCTCTAAGTGGTTGCACACCCAACCACTCACAGAAAATGTATTCCAAAAAACAGCCATCTTCAAGTGTCATTATCAACAGGGTCCCTCGTCATAGCCACAAGGCCCCCCCCCCACCCCCCAACTATCAGCACATAGTCTCCTGCCTCCAAAGACAAAGACACTGAGAGTCGAGAGAGAAGCTTGGAGGAAGTGAAAATGCATCCAATTCTCAATCAAATGAAAATGCTATGGGCCCAAGTCCAAAGAATATTCTTGGCCTGATACTGTTCACCACCCTAAATTTAGCCAACTGGTGAGCTTTTTTAAGAAGCATCTTATTCAACCTTTTGAAAGCCAGAGATTTACCTCCTAATGCACAGCTTGCTTCCCCCCTGAAGCTGGAACACACTGTCCTTGGCTTTGTCATCTGTGGAAGAAGCAATGCCAACAGAAGCTCTGCCGTTATCACCTAGCTCTGCTCATCCAAGCAGTGCCTGGATGAGTTTTTTAAGGGTACTGCCAGAAGGCCTGCCTTCCCCCAATAACCCAGCCCACCTCCCCACTCTCCCCATAACTGCTAGCTCATCTTAATTCTTATCATCAGAGATTCGTTCCTTTGCGTTAATCACTCCAGCTCCAGATACTACCTTTTAAGAGGAGAAAACTTTGGGGAGAATTTGCATGCCCATTAACATAACCAAGGTCTGTGCAGAATGTAACATTGCTGGCCTGTGTAATCCTTAGGACAACACTGTGAGGACTGAAACGCAGCACGGAAGGTTGAAAAAGCCACGAAGCCTTGGAATTAGACCTGGATTGGAAGCCTCACTCTTTCACCCAGGCAAGCTTTAGTTGCCTCATATGAAAAATAAGAATCGTGATTTCTATCTTTGCTCAATAAATGGAAACTAGTATTATTTTTAGGTGGTTATTAATTTTAGGAACTTTTAGAGCTAGAAGAACTGAATTGAATGGTTAAGTGCACGACTCTAGAGCCAGACAGAGAAATCAGGGCCCATGCTGGAGAAGTTTTTGGAGAATTGGTGAATAAAGGTGGTATCAAGACACAAGTGAAACTGATATCAGATCTATGGGACTCAGTCAGGAATCCACAGAGGCCAATAAAAGAAATGGGGGTCGGAGGAGGGGATGCAGGGCCCTCCCACCAACCTAGAGCAGTGACATACGTATAGCCATGCTTCAGTTCATCTTGTAGTCACTCCTAATGACCAGTTTCATTTTGGCAATCAATAAATACTTATTAAGCACAGTTTTGTGCCAAATGACGATCAAAAGAATAGGTTCAGTGCGCTTGGGGTTGCAGTAAGTTCCTCCAGACTTTGGCAGAGGACGGGAAAATATCTTGAGATCCGAATTAATGAAAACACATGAGAGGTGGTGACAGCCATGTGCAGAAGTGGCCCACCCTAGGAAGCAGTTGGTAAATATGTTCTCATAGGAAGAGAGAACAGAGCAAACAGAAGGAGGGAGAGAAATCACACATGTGTGCACGCACACACACACACACACATGAATTTACAAATCAAAAGGGCCCATTGAGGGTCCAGTGCAACAGAAGGAAAGTGATCCATACTTAGGCACATTTTCATGACATTTCCGAGCACTGGAGTTGAAGAGAAATACCTTAAATATCCTTAAAGCTTCCAAAGGGAAAATGGAGCAGTGCTTTCAAAACTCTGAGGAAAAGTTATTTGCGATCAAGACTTCTATACCTATTCAAACTAGGATCAAAATGTAGGATAAAGTAAAGGCATTTTCAGGGAAGGATTGCATGAGATTAGGAAGTGAGGAGGAGTTGCTGGTTTAAGTATCTGGATTTCATTCTCAGAGATGGGAAGCTACCAGAGGATTCTTACCAGAGTGGTGGCATGATCTGATGTATGTTCAATCTTACAGTCTATTTTATCTGATATTAGTAGATCTTGTTATCTATTTACCTGCTATTTTATATATCTCTTATGGCAGAGTTGTGGGGTTCTCTATCCTTAAAGCCTGCCCTTTTCCCCGGGAAGAACCTCTACACCACTTCACTGGAGCCCTTGCCATACAAATGGGAGCTGGATGGGGGAAGGGACCACCAATTCTCACAGCTGTACCTGCCTGGAATAGTGCTTTTGTGACATGGGCTGGGAGGGTGGGGGGCAGATAAGAGACACTGGCCTGCCCCTGCTGGAATGAAACAGTAGCCCTGGGAGCTTGGGGTAGAGAAGGCCCTCTTCTTCTCAGCTACACCTGCTCAAAGAAGAGTGCCCATGTTAGAGCTTCTGTCACATGGAGCTGAGGGAGGGGAGAGATGGGTGTAGGTTCTGGTTCAAATACAGCAGACTCATTATTTTTACTGAGATTTGGTAGATTTTCTTGAATATTTCTCCATTCGTTGTATATTCTAAGGACAATTTCCAGAAGCTATTTAGTGTTTTTATATATGTAATTTTCATTAGTTAAACAATTATCTTGCTGGGGAAGGGGTCCACCAGCCTCCTCATACCACCATTCCAGAAGTCCCAACCTTGACTCATAGTTTAAAACAATCCTTCTCCCGCCTGTGTGAAGAACAGGAACAGAGTAGCCGTGAGCTCTATATTAAAAATATCGATCATCATTATTTATATATGCAATGCCTTAACACAGCCTGATGCACAGCAGTGCTCACAAATATTAGCTTCCTTTCTCAGGGACTGGGTCCTTTGCAAGGAGGACTGTGCCCCCTGTGAGGAGACTCCATATGCACTGAGATGCCCCCCCAAAAACTTCCTGTTTGTCAACTTCCCATTCTCAACCAAAATTTTCCAACCCCAGGACACCTAGTCTTGCAGCCTTCCTCAAACTAGGCTACATCTCCTGTTAGGAGGCCTTTGAACTTCATGACTTGGTCTGTACCCAGATTCTCACCTTCCTTCCAATCCCGCTATTTTCCTTCTTTGCTTCAGATTTCTCAGTCTCAATACTCATCCTCTTTGCACAAGCACTTTGCCAGTTCCGACTCAGGTTTTCCTGCCTCCCCATCCACAACCTCCCCCTGTATTTATTGCTGGCCTCTGTAAGCTTCATCTCACTTGCCCAGATTACCTGGTCCCCGCACCCAGATATAGCCCACTCAATCCAGCTACTCTGGACTCACATTGATTTTACTCTTCTCTTTCAGTTTCTACTGATCTCTGGCTGTTTTCCCAGGACACCTGACCTTGCTCTATACCCTGGTGTTTGCTTGCACTTGCTGCTGACACACACACCTGAGTTTGATTTGTTATTTATGCCTTTCCTCCAGCTTCCCTACCTGATGTTGGCTCAGAGACTTCTAAATGGGTCTTCAGTGTGAAGCCTCTCCTGCCAGTCCAACTCTAGGTTCCTCACGTGGTTCCAGCTACAGTTCCTGGCACTCACCCCAAATCACTACTATCCCTGTTACCCTGTGCTTTTTATCTGGTCTTTTTGTCCTGCTTGTCCTACATCCAGTCTCTTTGTTCTAGTTTCTTGCCTTGCTGCCTACATTCCAAAGTCAAAAAGTTACCTCTGTAACTGTTTGTACTAGTATTGACTGCCTTGCACTTTACACATTGCACCAACATTAAGTACAGCATACAGAATAACCCAAAACAAAGAGAACCATAGTAGAACATAGTGGCTCTAAAATAAACCAAAGTATCTGAAAAAGTATGGAATCACACTAAAATAAAGGGAACTACCAAGTAAAAGAATGCAAAATCCATGAGGGCAAGGATTTTGTTTTATTTATCACTCTATCCCCATGTTCAGCCCCATGCCCATCTGGGTGAGCAGTGTGGGATAGGTTGCTGTGAGACCAAAGAAAAGACTCAGAGACAGCGAAGAGATATATGGGTTTATTGGGGGTTACTTACGGGGAAGGTCCAATGGCGGCCCGCCAGACAGGAACGTGTACCCACCCCTGCCCCCTGAGAGAAGCTTGCTTAAGTAGGCAGAGGAACAAAGGCTGTGTGCTTGCCAAGGGGGATCATCCCCGTATGACCTGCATTCCAAGGACCAGAGCCCCACCCCGGAGGGCCTCCGTGTTCCCTCAGACCTCGAAGGTCTTGGTGCTAACTCTCCCATGAGAAAGCAGCTGGGGTGACCAAGCCCAGGACGGTTATCATCATGAGTGCTTGCGCACAGCCCAGACAGGAGCCTCAAGGACATATGGTTTTTAAACAGACATACCAGCTAATGCCCCTACACCCCAGCACCTAAAACAGTACTTGAAAAATAATAAGTTATTAATAAATATTTGTAGAATGAATGAATGAAAATTTCAATAGAGTTCAGCTGACTGCAATGATTAGAAACAAAATATTTTTGCATTTATACTCCAATTAGTCAAGACTCCTTAATATACTTACTACATCCATATGGTGTCATAGATTATTTCTAAGACATCATGTCTGTGATCTCAGCACCTCATGATAGGCATTTATTTATTCTTTCTACAGTGTCTACTCCCATCTTAAAGATTTTTTTGTTTGTTTCAAACTCTACCCAAATCTTTGATACCTTAAAATCTTGTTCATTGTGCTGGATGCTGCTACTCCAACACTGATTGTAAGTTTTCCACTTAGCACATCATGACTTTGCCTGCCTGTTGGACTTAAAGGCAAGATGGGAGGGGTTCTTGTCGGGTCTATGTTCCTTTGTAAACGATATTGTAGGTAAGAGGGTGGCTTCAGTGTTGGTCAGATCTGAGTTTGCATGTAAAGCATTTGTCTAGCTCTAATTATTAGCTCTCATAGGCACAGATGCTACTAATTTTATATTTACTTTCCCCTACAGCATGAACACCTGTGTCAAGTTCTGTCTGTTCCTCCTGACATGGGCAGGAATCTGTTTGGCATCCCTCTGAATTTGTGATGCTTTTGATCACTTTCCATCCAAGTGTAGAGCTTAGATAAAGAAGTATAGAAACCCTGAGAAATTGGCAGAGATGATCACTCCATATGTAAACACCATTAGAGAGAAAGGTAATATATTGTAGCTGGTTTCCCTTATTTTTTTTTTTTTTGAGGAAGATTAGTCCTGAGCTAACATCTGCCACCAATCCTTTTTTTTTTTTTTTTTTTTTGCTTGGGAATACTGGCCCTGAGATAATATCCATGCCCATCTTCCTCTACTTTATATGTAGGATGCCTGTTCACAGCATGGCTTGACAAGCAGTGGACAGGTCCACACCTGGGATCTGAACCAGAGAACCCAGGCCACTGAATTGGAATGTGCAAACTTAACTGCTGCACCACTGGGCCAGCCCCTAGTTTCCCTTATTTTTAATTTCTGACGTTTTTAATTCCACTAGGGTAAGTAACTTCCATTTTCTTCCCAAAAGATTAAAAAAAATTGATTTATTTTAGTCTGGTCTGGTGGGAGAACAGAGTGCATCTCTTTAATAGGTCATATTATCATATTTTAAATTAATGTTCTTCCATGGGTTTTAATATGACCATTTTTATCCCTTATGATCTTTGCAGTAACTTTTAAAAGGCTGAGATTTAGGATTCAGGAACCCCTGAGGAAAAGAGGTGCTAAGTTTGATTAATTTTGTGTCACGCCTTTGGGTGTCTGACATTCTTCAATTTTATTTTAACCAAGAAAGGCACCAAGATTACAGATGCTACCACCACTCATCAGACACGCTTGATCCCGGGATTCCTGCAGGGCTTTTAAGAAACTTTTCTTTATGGAAGTATCTAAATGAAGAGGACAACGATAATAATGAGCACTTTCCACCAACAATACTTCTCATCACTGTAGAATATCCAAGCAGCATATCCAAATACATCACTGTAATGTCAGTAATGCACAAGCACAGAGGAAGGGCATGACCTCACAACACCTCTCGCACCCACGGCCTCCCCAAATCCTCCCTAATCTGTCTCTAACTTATAGCTATACTTCATAGCTATGACTAGACTTAATTCTGTGTTTAAGACTGCCTTAACATGCTGCCTATGAACTGAAGGGTAACAATGGTGGCCCTCCTACTTGACTTGAAATGTATAGATTAAAAGCATTGTATAGATCAAAAGAGTTGAAAAAAAAAATGAATAGATCAAAAGACTTAGAAGGTCACCTAATCCAATGTTGTTCCTGAGATTGGAATCCACTATACGATTCCCTCACACTAAGGGGACTTGTGTACCAAAGTCTTCCAATCAAACACACCTAATTCATTAGAAGCATTAATTAATTTAATAACCAGTTAAACAAAAACAAATCAGAATAGCTTCCCAAAGGCCACAGTTAAAAAGCATATTACTAAAGAATAGATCCCTTGGAACTTACGTAATTACCAGGATGACCTAAGCTAGGAACAGCTGAGTCTTCACTGAGGAAATGAAGCAGAAATCCCCAGAAACACAGGAGGTTTACATCGGGGAGCAAGGGGGGCAGTGCTGAAGCCAGTGCACAGTGCAGAAATACATGTTTAGGCAGATTGCTGCTGACGGGCAGGAAGCAAGATAGTGTCTAAGTGAAGGTACCAAGGATAGGAAGAGAAGGAACCAAGCCAGATGGCAGAGATCTATGCCAGCCAGTCTGCAGCTTGAGGATAGACAGCTGAGATGAAAGGGATTTCATTCTGAATCAAATTCCCAACTAATTTTGTTGATACTTAAGGGACCTGCCCTTTGAAAACTCTTCTACTCAGTTTGTATTTCCTTTCTTTGCCTTACTTTATTTTTCTTTTATCTTTTCAAGATCCTCAGATCCATCAGTCTCCTGAATATCCCTCAATATCCTATGTCAGCTTTCCACTGAATAAATTGCAATTCCTTGAATCTAATATCTGAGAGAAGGAGCAGGCAAGCTTAAATGAAGTATTCTATTATACCCACCCCACTCTATTTCCTGTAATTCAGAAGACAGCAAAGGAAACTTTGTACAGGCTCTGATTTCATAAACAGGAACTGTCAATGCGGCAACCTGAACGAGCTAACTCTAGATGCGAGTCACATGCTCCTTCAGTGTCTTCACGGAAATGCACCCTTGGAAATGAGAAGGAAAGGATTCCTGACAAAGAAAATTTCTCTTGAATATCAACATCGAGTAATCCAGTAGTTTCCAACATGTTCCAACCATTTGCACAAGAAAAGTTTTCTGCAGAACCCCCATTTACAAAAGAGATAAAGACACAGATACTCGGGTTGAAGTGGCCCTCAGGGACCCGCAATTTCACAGAATTGTCTCCCCCTCATCAGCTTCTCCCTCTGTTTCTTCCTTTGCAGCTGCTTCTGAGGCATAACCATAGAACCCCAGGGCTATATTAAACATGATTTGAAAAATACTGGCTAGTGGTTAAACACACAGGCTTCAGAATCAAGAAATCCTAGTTCTAAATCCCACTTCTCCCGTTTATCACCCGTGTGAATTTGAGCAAATTAACCTAAGCTTCTACTCTGCATCTATAAAGTGTAGATAATAATAGCAACCTCGAAGGCTCTTTCAGAGGTTACATAAGATAATGCTTGTGAAATCCTTAGCATTGCCTGCCCTATAATAAGAATTCAATAAATGTCAGATATTATTATTATTAAAATGACACATTCTATAAGAATCAAATTAGAGTCTTTAAATAGTAGAGGCAAGCATTTGTAACTCTTGCACTTAAATTCTTCTAGAATATTGTTTTCCAAATTGTGTTCAGCAGAACATTATCTCCATGAAATACTTCATGAATAAAAGCCTTGTGGTCTGATCTATTAGGAAAATGTGTCTAATAAAGCCTTCTAGAGATTCACCAAGCATAATAAAGGCCAGTGTCCGGGACAGAGGTCAGTAAGTCACATGATGAAATTCTACCTTAGAAAGATCTTGCTGGATTGTGGAGAAAGGAATGGAAGTGGGAGGAATGATGCCAGGGACACAAGTTAGGAAGCCGTTGAAATAATCCAGGGGAGAATTATGGTGGCCTGAACAGGACAGAGTAAAGGAAAGTGATCAGATTCAAGAGAAAAAGAGGAGAAGGGAAAGGAGACGAAAGAGTCAATGACAAAACCCAAGTATCTGGCCTAGATAAGGGGATCAATGATGGTGTCGTTAATGGAAATGGAACACAGAGCAGGACCAGATTGGGGAAAGATGAGTTTCTCACCCATGAGTCTGAGATGCATATTTTCCATTGCAAGTGACAGAAACCCCATTCACATTAACTAGAGTAAAAAGGAAATGTGTTAACTCATGTAATGGGGAAAGAGAGGGGTGACTTGGTCTTGGACTCTGGAGCAATGTCCCTTGTCCACTCTGTGGCTGGTATCACTTTCTTTCAGCTTGACAAGAACCCTGAACCAACCTGATTAAGCAGGGATCTTTCTAATTCTAGAGAAGCCTCCAGATAGGACTTCCCATTGCCTTGACCTGGGAAACCCACTCTGCAACCCTTGCTCAAAGTCACTTCACTCCCTGATATAGCCACTCCTATGGACGAACTCCTACCCAGACTCTCAGCTAAGTCTAGGACCTGTCTACACCACAGGGGACTCACAGAAGGCTTAGAAAAACTAAAAGTTCAAAGCTTCTCAGCCTAACCATACAGAAACATCAAATTCTCTTTCGATTTGGTGACATCCTCAGTTGGTGTATGCCAACCTAATAAATGGCCACCATACAGAGTTCCAAATGATACAATGGGTGAGAGGACTCTGTTCCATCTGTGTTACTCTCACTTCTCTAAAACTCCTCCCATTTCTGGGCTGAAGCTTGGAGAAGAGAAAAATAAAGATATGCATCTCTCATGCCTCTTTCTTCCATCCTCCCAAATACCCTGGATTGGAAGGGGTCAAGTTTTGTCTAGACCAGTGCTTCACAAATTTTAGCGTGCATCAGAATTGCCCAGAGGCGTTGTTAAAAAATAGATGGCTGAGGACCAGCCCCGGTTGCCTAGTGGTTAAGTTCAGTGTGCTCTGCTTCATTGGTCTGGGCCTGGTCCCGGGCGTGGACCTACCCCACTTGGCTGTTAGTGACCATGCTGTGGTGGCGGCTCACATATAAAAAGAGGAAGATTGGCAGCAAATGTTAGCTCAGGGCGAATTTTCATCACCAAAAACAAGCAAACAAAAATAGATTGCTGAACCTCATCCCTAGAGTTTTTGATCAGTAAGTCTGAGATGGGACCAGGGAATCTACATTTCTAACAAGTTCCCAAGTGATGCTGAAACTGCTAGTCTGGGGGCCACGCTTTGAGAACTGGTAAGTCATTCTTCCCCTCCAACCTTGCAGCTAAATCTCTTTGCAAGCAAAGGGATTTTTTTCTATACATGGAAAGAACTCTATGATCTGGATCCCTTCCTGAATAAGAGTGCTTTCTCTACATGACAGGAGTCCTCTCTGATAGGAATCCTCCAGGCTTAGCCCTTGATTTGTTAGATAGGACCTAGATTAATTTAGTAAGTCCTTTCTCACTTTCTCACTCTAAAACGCCTTGTTTTCACACCTATTGTCTCACTTCATTCTATTTTGCATGCCAGAAGCTGAGTATGAGTCTACACATCCTCTCTGCATTCCTTCTGTAACGTTCCTAACACACCTGCAGGCAGACGGATATCCTTAGCTGAGCTAAGGATAGAGAAAGTCATAAACTGAGAAAGGAAAAAAAAAAAAATCACATTAAAATATTTTCAAAAATATATCCCATTAGATGTTTTGTTTTGTTTTTTTGCCTCTGGAATTGCAGGAAAATTTTTTCTCTCCAAACATGTGAATTTCCTCCCTTCAATTATTACTGCTACATAATCCTGGTACCTCCTCTCTCAACCTGACATAGCAAGATCAAGACCTAACTTTACATTCCCTTTAGTTATTTCTTTGACCTGATATTTTCTAAATAACTTTCCCTCTTAATCTATCTTATTACTTTTCTTCATTCCTGGATTTTTTTTTTCCTTTTGCTCATTTATAAAAATTTTAGGTAAATAAATAAATAAATGTAGGGTTCCTGTGTCTTTTATTAAAGGCTCACTAGCATAAACATCACAACAGTTCTTTTTGAAAAAGCCATCCTTTCCCAGCTGTCCTGAAGGGTGGAAAGGGAAGGGGTCAGTGTCCAAGCTCAGTTTCCAAGGGTAGGGCCCTAACCCAGGAGTGAGGTGTTGTCAGGGACACTTAAAGGAGAGGCCGTGCCCTCCAGTGGGAGGACACAAAAACAGAAAGGGATGTCTAGGGACTAATAGGGCAGCTATCTCTCCCACAGCTAAAGCAGGCCAAGGGGGAGTGGGAGAGAGCCATCAGAAGCGGGATAGTCTGAAGGCTTCCTCCAAAGGCCCCTCTGCTCCCAAAATGTTCCTACTCCCAACACTATGGAAAATTTCCCTTCAGCTTACTTTTTCAGCTCCAGATGAACCCTTATAAATGCCAACAGTCCTGGCAGGTATGCCACATCCAGAACAAGAACATTTTGATGGGACAAAGGGATAGAGGAGAGCGCAGCTCATGATTGCTACCCAGAGAGGGTGAACCCTGGTTGGGGTTCCCTGAAAGCCAGAAGACAGCCTGAGCCCATATGAGAGGGGGAAGAGCTGTAGCTAAAACACCAAAAGAAGTAGAAACAAGTGCAGTAACTTAGGCGTTAGTGAACCAGAGGCTTCTAAAACTGCAGCATCTCAGTGATAATTAGGACCAGAGTCTCAGGAGATGCAGTGGGGTTCCATTCACACCTTAGAATCTTGACCCTAGAGTTATGCAGTGCACAGCCTGGGGGGGCCATATGCGGCAGCCTCAGTCCTCTGGAGGCCAAGATAAATCACCACAAGGAGAAGACAGGGAGTGCTCCCGGGCCTCCACCTCTCATTCTAATATTGAATGAAGCCTCCCCAGGAAAATGCTAAATCTCAAGACTTGCCAAGTTGGACAAAAACAGGCATGCTCTTCTTTAAAGGCCTTAATTTATGAGGTTAACTGCCAGAACTGCACATAGCCTTCAGGCTAAACAAGAAGAGAAACATCCAGCCTCCACTGCTGCTCTTGCTCACCTAAAGCTTTAACAGAGAATCAAAAGAAGAGCCAGAGACCAGCAGGGAAAAGAAAAACATGTCCACTGAATCTTACAAAAGGCCACAGTAGGCAAGGACCCCAATCAGAGGGGACCGATCCCAATTGTACCTGAGACAGCCTCCTTCCAAACAAATTCCACAGCTTCTCCTCTTCCCCAGGAGCCACTGAGCTCCCATCTAGGCCCCCGTGTCTTGCCGCGCTCCACCAACTGGCTATTCACTGTCCATGGAAGACCGTCTGTGATCTATTTTGTTCGAACACAATGTCAGCAAAATTGTCATTAAAAGCTTATATAAAGACAACTGTGTCAACAGGTGAATTTTCCCAACTGTGCTGTAAACTAGCATTGACTGGCCAGGTGTCCTTAGGCAAGTCACTTCTCTCTAGGCCTCAGGTTCTTCACCTGAAGGTTGAGGGAATAGACTTGGTGCTGCCTGAGATTCCTTCCAGCTCTAACATTGCGTTCTATCTATGACTCTCTATGGTTCTTTCAGCATCTTTCCCATGACAAGCTATACAAAGCCTGTCAGTGTTATTTGACAAAGGCAAGGCCTTATACTGTTTCTTAAGAAGCTCTGTAAAGGCAGGGAAAATAGGGAGAAAGTCAGACACTTGTTTCTTCCTTGTCTTCTTTAGAATTTCTTTATAAAGACCATCTTCAATTCCCTTTGCTAAGCATCAGGCACCAAACTGCATGTAAAGAGTTGAGCAAATCTACCGCCCATCAATCTGTGAGGATCTTTCGAGCTTAAGCAAAATTGCCCTTCTTCTTCCCTTGCACAGTGAGGACTCTCTGTGTGGCTCTCCACTGGAGAGGTGGGCAAAGCAGTTGCTTCTCACCTCACCTCAGCTCACCCTGGCTTTGTGGCAACCCCACAACTCTTTGTGTTCCAAAAGGAGTTAACAAGGCTCTGGGCTCCTTCACCGGCACTTCAACCTGAGGGCAAGGCCGACTGCAGCTTGCCAAGTGGAAAATGGACAAAACCACAGCAGAAAGAAGTTGTGCTTTCCGGTTCTGAGAAGAAATGACAATGGGAAGCTCTTTTATGTCCTACCTTTTACATTTTCCATTCATTCTGGGATGAATTGGAGCTTCTCCAGAGAGATGCCTGCTCTTTTCATCTTCCTTCCTGGGCTCTAGTTTTCCCGGAAGCTGCTAAAGATGCTCATGGAATTCCCACCCCAGGCCTGCTTTTTCTTTGACAGCTCCACCCCAAACTATTGAACTAGTTCTCTCATAAAGAATAATAATAAATGCAGCAATAATATACAATAACACATGGATCAACTCCCATGTTTCAGACATGTGCCTGGTACATTCTCAAGCCATTGTTGGAGGAGGTCTTCCAGAGTACGTGACAGCGGGTTGACGCACAACCTGGACCCAGGCAATCAGAGGCTCCTCACCCTATCTCTTGTCCTTGGAACATACGTTGCCCACCCTTCCCACAGCTGGAGTCGTTTCAAGGACACACCCTTAAGAGAGCAATGTGATGTTAAGACCATCTGGACTAAATACGTCACTGAACCCAGTTAAGGCCTGTATATAAATATTTAAGATTCTGGTTGGTAGGTGCAAAGATCTATTTGTCTTATGGCCACCCAAGACAAGTCTCGTACGTAAGTTCCATTGCTTATTAAACCTGCCATCTACCAATCTGGAGTGGTCTGCCTCTTTCTTCGGTCTCTCCTTGTGCTTCATGTAGTTTCAGATTTCACCCAGGGAACTCCCAAGTTTGTGAACCAACAGCTATCCTCACAACAACTCGTGAGGTCAGAACTGCCCTTAACCACACTTTATAGATGATGACACTGAAAGTCAGTAAGGTTCATTTGCCTGATGTCACACAGCTCGTAAGCAGAGCTGGAATTAGAACCAGGCAGTTTGAGAACAGAGCCTGCACTTGCTACCCTTCTAGTACACTGTGTAAACCACATCCTTCCCACTTCCCAGCTTCTACAACCTTCTTCTCCCCATAACTCAGGTCTCCTAGCTTTTACCTGCAGGCTTCAAAGAATCTAGACCCAATTCTCATCTCAGGCAGAAGGTGCTAAAAGGATTTGAGCGGCTTTGTACATGTACTTAGGACCAAGACACTCTTCCCTGTGGCTCTAACCTTCACTACATACCCCAAATGCATAGCTAAGCTCCTCATTTGTTCCTGGATCTGAGTCGCTGTGTAGATTATCTACCATTTGCACAGCCCTCCGCTCATTCGTTGCAGAAATATTTTTGATAAGCTACTTACATACTAATCACAAAAAAGAGAGAATGCAACCAATTAACCAATATGTTATCATGTCTATTTTACAGATGGGAAAACAGAAAGTGAGAGGTTAAATCACTTGCCTGCTGTCTCACATCTAGTAAACAGAACTAGCATTTGATTCCAGGTCTTCCCCTTTCTGAAATTGGGCCCCACCTTGCTCCTGCCAATACTCTCCTTCCCTTGACCCTGACATCATTTTCCAGACAACGACCAAGTCTCTAATTCTCTGACTGGGTGTCCCACAATTCAATTCAGTTCTTACACTAAGTATTGGAGTTAGCACAGACCCCACAGGTTAAGGACTCAGTCTCGCATGATGCCAACTATAAATGGGGTCCCCAGGATACCTGCACTTTTGACCAGCGGATTGCAAATTTGGGAGTTCCCACGGCTCATCCTCAGGTTCAATAATTCACTAAAACTACTCACAGAACTCAGGAAAGCTCTATACTTACGAATACAGTTTTATTATAAAGGATACAACTCAGAAACAGTCAATAGAAGAGAGCCATAGGGCTGAGTATAAGAGGTGGGGGAGTGCAGAGCTTCCGTGATTTCTCCATTGTGCCACCCTCCCAGCACTTCAATGCACTCATAAACTTGGAAGCTCTCCAAACCTTGTTGTTCAAAAGTTTTTATGGAGGTTTCCTTAAGTAGGCATGATTGATTAAGTCATTGGCCATTGGTGATTGAACTCAATCTCCAGTCCTCCTCCCCTCCCCAGATGTTGAGGAGAGGGCTGAAAGTTCCAGCTCCAATCACAGTGTGCAGCCAGCCTCTCCCTTGAAACTATCTGAGGGGCCAGCTTGAGTCATCTCATTAGCATAAACTCAGGTATAGTAGAAAGGGGCTCTTTATGAATAACAGAAGACACTCCCATCACTTAGGAAATTCCAAGGGTTTCTGAAGCCCTGTGCCAGGAACTGGGGGCAAAGACTATATGAATGAGTATATATTTTTTTCTTTTTTTTTAATTATATCCAATTCCCCCAGGAATCACAGCCAGGGACTGAAATTGTGCCATCTGCCATCAGACTTGCCTAAAGGGAGCCACCTGCCTGGATTTCTATGAACGCTTCCTGGCTCCCCAGCACTGTATTCTGCACACCTGTCAAGGCAGCCTGTCTGCTTACCTGGAAATTCTCCCTCCTGTGAGGTTCTGCCTACTAGACTAGTTACAGCCAACTGTGTCCGTCCCCTCCATCCCAAACCTGCCTCACTCCAGGGATCTGCTCCTCTTTCAGAATTCCCCCAACCCCAAGTCTGTGTCTACAGGAATTAACTATGTCATGTTCTGCCAGATACCAATGTGACCCAGACCTGCCCAGAGGGCATATAACTTTGCCAGTCATGGACGTGACAGGCCACAGGCTTTGGCACTGAAGAAGTTAGAGAAAGAATTGGGTCAGTATGAATCACAGCAAGAAAAAATCTATAGAGTATTAGATTTAGAGAATATTACGCTCCAGTATTATTAGAACACATCTCTGGCCACGCTAGCTAGGCCTATATCAGCGTTTCCATTATAAATCCTATTTCCAAGGGTTTATGATTTGCTGTAAAAATTCAATCGAGGCTGAAAAGCAACATAGTGAGTTTGCAGTCCAAGAAACAGTTTGATTCAAAGAAAGGATAAAAAGTTGAAAAGAAACAAACGAAGGGAAAAGAGAAAAAGGAAACAAGTTGTTTAAAAAGAAAACAGCTAGAGTGTTGCCCTGCTTTTCTAACCTCATGCAACTTAAAGATGATTTTGTTTTTAAATTTGTTTTCACAGGTTATTAACTCACATGTGCATAGAGGCCTATGAGGACACTGGAGCCAAATGCATTTAGCTCCATGATGTGTTTTCCAATTGAAAAAGCCTGGTAACTGCATGTGTTAAACCTTGCTCCGCAGGGGGTCCCCTGATGAGCAATGTCCCCTCTCATGGACTGCATTCATGGAAACTCTCGGGGGACACATCAAATCTCTACTGGTTCAGTAAAAGGCAGGGAGCAGACAGGAGATGCTCAGTAAGCTTATACTCTCTGATGAGGTGAAGGCAAATTATGATCCAGTTACTCATTTCCTGAAAATAAGGCAACCATCTCTATCTCTCTCCATTACCCTCCAGAACATATTTTGAAGCAGGCACCCAAGACTTCCAAACATCTGTGACTATCCAGATATAATTTCATTATAAAGTGACCCAAGACATACTTGACACTTTTGCCAGCATTACCACTAACCCATAATTCCCAAGGAGAGGAATCTTCTATTAGTTCAGAAATACCATCTCCCAGACCTGGTAAGTGCATACTTAGAATGCACAACAATTCACCAAAGTCCACTTTGCCTAGTTTGAAGATGGGTCTTTGCCCCCAGTTTTCCATAACGAAATCTTAGAGCAGTTCAGGGGAGGAAGGAGAAGACAACAACCAGTCTTTGGGTTCAAGCTTCTCCATAGGAGGGACCCCAAGGATGGCAATCTAGTTGGAAGGAAAAAATAGGGAACTTGTCTTGGCTGTGATCATGTAGCAAGTAATCACACTGCTGCTTAGATCGCTGGATTATTTGGGGGAGCTTTCAGAGAGAGTTGATGGAAATTATGTTGGGGACACTAACGCCTGTACAATCCTTGTTGCTGCTGCAAAAGTGAGGTTCTGCATTCAGGGAGGTGATCTGCGTCAAACTCATAGTTTGATCTCAAGTAGAAGGGTTGACTAAAAGGAACAAGGAATGGAATCTGTTTTTATTAAGCATCATTGCTGTGCTAGACAGCATGCACTTGTTTTTTATACATAATTTCATGTAAACCTTATGAAAACCCTATGATATTGATATGCATTATCCATATCTGTTTAAAAGATACAGAAATGAAGACTAATTAACTCACCCCAGGTTAAATCACAGGCAAAGTAGCAGAGTCCGGATTGAATCCACACCTTTCTTGTTTCAAAGGCTTTGATCTTTCCACATCAGTGCCAAGCAGTACTTCAGTGGATAAATTACAGAATGGAAATGAATCTGAGATGGTCTGAAAGTTTCAAGCTGGATGTTGTCTGGGGTAGGACTGGGGAGAGGACTGGTAGTCATCTGCACGAAGGACGGCAGACTTTAATTATGCTAATTCCTCAAACGTAGAGATGTCAATTTACATTCAGAAAATAAAAAGCTTCTGGGATCGTTAAAAAAAAAATGTATCCAACCATCTTTTTAATTTTATACATGAATGTTTTACTGTGAACTCTGAAAGGTAAGAGCTTCCCACTTTTAAAGGCAGTGTTGGTAATTAAGCTATTGTCTCTCAGTTCCCAACCCACCTTGCTAAAATCTGCTTTGTCATGCTGGAGCTGGGACCCTGCAAACCCCATTTCTGCATTGCCAGCCGCTGCTCTATTAGGCTCTGCCAACAGGGGGTGCTAGAGGGAGATGGGAAGGCAGCAAGAGGGGAAAGATTCTGCCTCCTTTTTCACTTTCCGTACCCACAGCCTTAGTTGGTTCCGGTTTCAAATGTTTCCCACACTCTCAGAACAGCCGTATTGCACCTCTTCAGAAAAACTAGCACCAGCCAGCTGTCTGGGGCCTGTTCTCCTAGCTTCTAGATTCTAAGAACCCCAACCTGTTTCCTCTGTTCCTCCTGCTGTAGAGGTAGAAGATTCTTCTGGAAGTTGCTATGCCTATTTACCTCAGTGCGCCATTTTGCCTTTAACTGTTTAAATACCTGTTTAAAAAATCCTGTGTAGGGGCCAGCCCATGGCTGAGTGGTTAAGTTCTCGCGCTCTGCTGTGGTGGCCCAGGGTTTCCCCCGGTTCGCATCCTGGGTGCGGACATGGTGCCGCTAGCAGGCCACGTTGAGGCAGCGTCCCACATGCCACAACTAGAAGGACCCACAACTAAAAATATACAACTATGTGCTGGGGGGATTTGGGGAGATAAAGCAGAGAAGAAAAAAAAAAAGAAGATTGGCCACAGTTGTTAGCTCAGGTGCCAATCTTTTAAAAAGATCCCATGTATTAAAGTCTGTTAAAATAACTGGTATGGTTCATTTTCCTGAATGGGCCCTGACAGATGCAAAGTCCTCTGAAGGAAGCTTCTTTAACCTCTTTCTGAAGTTCAATTCTTCTTGATGCCTGAAGTCTTTTTTATACTGTGTCATATTAAAAATTAAGCTAAATAATTTCTCTCTGTATATATATAAAATCATTTTTGTACACCTGAAACTAACGAAATGTTATATGTCAATTATATCTCAATTAACATAATTAACCTAGTCTGTCTCCAGGACTTACTTATGATGTGAATTTCAACATGGTAAAAACTTTTCTAAGGCTCAATTTTGTCATGTCTCATACTGGGTTGTTAATATCTACCCAATAGGGTCATTGTGAGGAATGAATGAAATAATCTATGTGCAAGCATCAAGCACAATAGCTGGTGCATGTAGATGCTTGTGATAAACATATATGTGTCTGCTAAGCATCCCTATATTTGAAGAATCACCTCCCTAATTCCATAGTAATCCTGGTCCATCCATATTTTTTGAGAAGTTAATCCTTCAACTCAAGGTGAACACATGCTTAAACACATCAAAGTAATTCATCTCCCTGGCCATAGAGAGCCCAGGATGGACCTGTGTTCCAAGTCAGGCCAATTATAATGGCCAAACAATCACCATGACTTTTCCTGGCATTAAGGGATAATTATGCTAGTTCTTGCTCTGATGCCTAAACTGTAAAATCATATAAGCCCAAGATTCCAGGAGCTATCTTTCCCACCACTTTGGTGACCAACTTGCCCTCGCTTGCCTGGGACGTTCTTGATTTTAAATCTATAATATCTGCATGCCGGGAAACCCCTCAGCCCCAGGCAAACTGAGATGATGGGTCACCCTACTGTGGTGAAAGTGTGCAAGAGAAAGCAGCCCCTACCTTCTCCAAAGAAGCAGCCACTTCTCCAAAGAAGATATACAAACGGCCAAGAAGCACAGGAAAAGGTACTCAACGTCATTCATTATTGAGGTGCCTCTTCACACCCATTAGGATAGCTATAATCAAAAAAAGGGGCGAGGGGACGTAACAACTGCTGGTGAGGATGTAGTGAAATTTGGACCCTTGCATATTACTAGTGGGAATGTAAAATGGTTCAGCCACTGTGGAAAACAGTTTCGCAGTTTATCGAAAAGTTAAACAGAGAATTGCCATATGATCCTGCAATTCCATTCTGGGGTATGTTCACAAAAGAATTAAAAACAGGTATTCAAACAAGTACATGTACACACATGTTCACAGCAGCAGTACTCACAATAACCAGAAGGCAGAAACAGCCAAAATGTCCATCAATGGATGAATAGATAAACAAATTGTGGTTATACATACAATGGAATATTATACAGCCATTAAAAAATGGAGTACTGATATATACTAGAATTTGGATGAATCTCCAAAACATGATGCTAAGTGAAAGAAGCCAGACATAAAAGGTTACATATTATATGATTCTATTTGCACAAAATATCCAGAACAGATACAGCCATAGAAACAGAACACAGATTGATGGTTACCAGAGGCTAGGAGAGTGGTTAGGGAGGAGAATAGGGAGAAACCTCTTAATAGGTAAGGATGTTTACTTTGGAGTGATGGAAATGTTTTGGAACTAGACAGAGGTGATGGTTGCACAACATTGTGAATGCACTAAAATTGTTCACTTAAAAATGGTTAATTTTATGTTAATTTCATCTCAACAAATTCTTTTGAAAGAAAGAAAGGATGGAAGGGAGGAAGGAAGGAACGTAAGCTGGCCAGGAGATGGAGAGAGAAGAAACTGGATCCTAATAACATGACTGAAACTTGGATCAAGCCTTCCCCGAAGTGGATGACCCGTGATCTTGTCAGTTAAAAAACCCAAGAAATTTTTTTTGCTTGAGTAAGTCTGAGTTGGGTTTCTCTCCTTTCCAACCAAGAATTCTGAATAATATTGCCCTCAATTAACAGTAATTAACTATTAACCCAGAACCCACTAAAATTTAGTCTACTTTCTGTCTGTCCTGGCTTCAATAGGAGTAAAGAGCAGTTTATCACTGCCCAATCTAGAAAAATTGTGCATATGTAGAAAACTCTTGACTACCCTTCAGCTGTTCTCTTCTTCAGGCTGCATAGTCTCAGTTGTTTCAACCTTTACATGCATTCCTTGAAAAGTACTTTTTCACTAGTATCTGAACCAGAATAGCACATAATATTTTAGAAAATTCCTTGACAGAAGTCAAAGATATGAGACACAAAACCCACCATTCTTATCAACAAAAAAAAATGGTCGATGTGTCTCACCAAGGAAATTCTGCCATCTCATCCAGTGGTGAGTGGAGGCTGAACAAATCATCTGACAATGAATCCTCTTGTACTCCAGACCTTCTCACTCCTCTCTCAGAATCACCTTGATGTTTCTTATGTGTTATTAGCAAAGGGCTAATCACATTTTAATGTCATAGGCTGGGATTTAATTGTTGGTTTATAATTGAATGGCTCTAAGTGGAAGGAACTAATTGCCTCCATGAAAATTTGATGTGATCCTGTCAGGTAACCATCTGGATCTCAGAATACCCCTACAGCTGATGAGTTCATCAGTTTGCTAATTTTCTACGAGAGACTGGATTTCATTAACTTTCCTTGCCCTGATGGCTAACTTAATCACAGGGAGATTGCGCTGGGGCTGGGGTAACAAACTCCACCAAATGGGCGGAGTCCTCAGATGTGCTACAGTTAAAGAAAACCTGATAAAATGCTGACAATGGCAAACAGTAACAGCAAGAGTCACCAACACTTGCCAGATAGAAAGAGCTTCTTCCTGTATGACGGATAACCCCAGGCAAGTCTCTTCACCTCTGGCCTCAGGGTTTTCATCTATAAAAGTAAGTGGTTGGAATAGATTTCTAAGGTCTTTTTCAGCAGCAAAATTTTGCCTTCTAACATCAAAATGAGATTGGTTATTAACTGAGTTCACTCGTTATAAAGAAACATGGTAGAAATCATTATTCCCATTTTACAGTTGTGTAAATAAGAGCCCCAAATAAAAGCAAGATCTTTCATCAGCCAGATAGTGTTCTATTCATGTATTTATTCAGTCAGCCAGACCATCCTTACCAGGACAGCTTTTGTGGGGAATGTTCCAGAATGCTATTCCAGAACCTCCTTATTAGAGACGTAAAACCTGGAAGAGCATTTCAGAACCTCATAGTTAACAGACATCAGTTGCTGCAATAATAAAACAAATACTACACACCAAAAACTGTAGTGATCAAAATTAATAATAAATCATATCAAGATTCATATTATATCTTCCTATGTAATAAGCAGAATCATTCCTCTATAAGATTCTTTTCTTGGGTCAGAGTTCAGCTACCTCCCAAGGTAGTGAATTTGATAGAAGTCCAGTTCATTTTGCAATCAGTACCCTATGGAAATACCAGGAGGATAAAGGGGAAAAGCAGTGAATTTTGTGTTTATTATTTTGTGACATGGTGGAGCTAAACGTAAATATTAGAGTGACATCAGCTGGGGTATCAATCAATAATGAATGCTACAACATCATTGGAAATTTAACGAGATAAAAAAATGTAATTTATAAGAACTCTTTTCAGGGCACATGTTTATGTGGTTGGAAGAAACATTTTTCAAAACCACTCGGGGTTAAATGAGCCCCTCATGCACCCAGAAACATGTTCAAGTAACATGAGATGGTGCATTCATGAGCTGCCTTCTAAGAAAGATGATTAGGTTAATGCAGAGATTTCTCATGTCTAAGTTGGGTATATGATTTGGGGGCTGATATGAATGGTCTAGAGCTGTAATCTGTATCTTTCTCCATCTATAATCTATATCCTTTCCATGTGAGATAGGTCCTCTGCCTCTGATGAACAAATGTTCAAGAACATCAGGTTGATAGGACATCAAATTATTAGCATATTCTTGGGATGCTCCCATGTTTTAGCCCAGCCCGCCCCCCACTCACACTCCTTTTGGGTCTGGGAGACGCAGAGTATACAGGAAAGGAATCGCACACAATTAGATCCCAGGCAGCCAAGGAGACTCCTCCTTCTGTTCACAGTAAGCCATGTGACTGTTTGCTCAAACAGTGGAAGGAGAACCAGCGGTGCAAAACACAGTGAGAAGTCGTAAAAGCATGGAGGTTCTTAGAGTCCATCCTCTTCTGTTTTGCTTTGAGTAGATGACACGATAAATAGTTCATATGGTTAGAACTTCATTCATTGACATTAAAGGTCACACATTAAAACATAAATAATTTACTAAATTAAAAAAATTAAACATCAAGCTGCTAACAAATAAAACAAATGGGAAAAGTCTATTATCCATGGGGAGTCCTGGCATCTCCTCTGTGCTCACCACAGTGTTGAGCACGGGGGATCCACAAATGAGTGAGCACAGCCCCTCCTCGCCCTTCCCAGCAAAGTGCTTTCAGTGCACTGAATAGTTTTCAGCAATTTCATTTTTCCTCACATCTATCTTTTTCTCTACATATAGTGCTCTTTTAGAATGTACCAGAAGCTCCCCAAGCCAAAGAAATTTAATCGTTCAGCAAACATTTATCGTGCATCACTCCGCGCTGGATACTGCAGCAGGTGCTGGAGATACAAGGATGGATAAGATGAAGTGCTTGCCCTTGGGGAGCTCAAAGCTAGGAGTAACCTCAGACAACTCGCTATAAGTGTTGGAATGGAGGTAGCCACACAGATCCAGAGAGGAGATACAAATTGCGCAATCTGATTCCATTCAATGATGATGATGATGATAAACCACACTGTGCTAAATCCTCTGTGTTCACTTGTTCCTTTCATCCTCTCAGCAAGCCTATGAAGTATTAATAACCCCATTTACTGAGTAATGGATATGCAGAAGTGTTTTTGTTTTTGTTAATAGCAGCTGGTCAGAGAATTCTTCTGTAAGGAGGAAGCTGTTGGATAAACCCACTCATCCAAATCTAGAAGGATCAGCATCCCAGGCAAGGATACTGGGCCAGGCGCTAGATTTCCTTCAGGCCAGTAAGGAGAGCTACTTTACATAATAAAGAGAGGAACAGTGGATGCCAAGAAAATTGGGAAGAATGGAGTAAAAGCAGCAGAGTTCTGCAGGCGGTAAGTATCAGCAGAAAAGCAGAGTTCCTGGCTAAGGTGTAGAGGAGGGAGGGAAGACAGAAGACGAGACAAGACTAACAGAGACTTTTCGAGACAAATGCTGTATGCTTTGTGAGGGGGCTTCTCCCTGTGACCCCACAGATATCCAGTAAACCTACTTGAATCTTATGGAAACCCATGAAGCCGACTTTTGCCTCAAAGTTGATACACTGCATACACTAATGAAGGGAAGGGTGGGCATCTGTTTTAGAATAAAAATGGGAAAACTGAGATGTAAAAAGATTAAGCTAAAAGCCCAGGCTCTGCCCTCTTTGGAGGAACAAAAATATGAGAGGCCAGAGAATTGTCTCTGCTTCTTAGGGAGATGAGGACGTGGTCTCTAGCCACGGACCAAAAAGGCCTCCCTTCCCAGAGGCCTTTTCCAACTCCAAAAAGGAAAGCTTTGGGAATGAGCAGGCTAAGATCATAGGAACAGATCATATGAGCAAAGGGCAGCTAGAAAGAAAGCATTTCTGGGGCCTTGTAACAAGAGAAGAAATAAGAAAGAAGATTCATGATCCTACCACAATGAGTCTGCGAAGAGAAATAACTGAAGCAAGGAACCACGGAAAAGTGGAAAAGCCAAGAAGAGGAGAAAGAATGAAAACTCAAAGGTGCTGTGGGCCAAGAACCTGTGATGAGATAAGAGCTGGAATTCAGCGTGGGAAACGAGAGGGTACTTGGCAGTGGGAAGAGCATTATAAGAACCTATTCTACGTAAATATTTTGAATAATATCTTCTGTAAGATCTGTACAGATGAGTTTTACCTCCAGGAAGGGATATGAATTTGTGGCCAAAAGAGAATTTTAAATGGATTTAGAGGTTGAACAGAAACCCCTTTCTATCTCCACGGCCTCTACTTCCCTATGTGGCTTTTATGCTGAGAAGTGAGGTTAGAGAATTTTCAGTTATCACTAAAAGAAGCTCCCGTCTCTGTCACGTTGGGGCATGAAGGAAAGAAATGGGACAAATGTAGCATGTGGTCCCTCCCCACTTTCCTGCTGGACACCCCCTACCTCCTGCCTCTCCGGTGGCTAAACTTGTCCTGGGTGTTCAGACCACTCTTGCTTTTATTCCTAATTATCAGGGCTGTGTCAGGATAAATTTTTTCCTGTGCAAATATAGATCTTTCAGAGGTTTTTATAGCTTAAATCCTACAGTTTCTTTGAATATGACCTTTCCACTTCAGAAGGATTTTATTCATTTGCAACTCAGCAATGATCTCCAGACCCTACATTACAATTAAGAGCATCAACTGTGTAGGTTCAGAACTGCTCTCTGGTGTTCTCGAAACTTCAATATTGAAATGGGAGCTCAGTGAACTTGAAGGAAACAAAGGCTCCAGCAGCCACAATGTCAACAAATATTGAGTAATGGCGCTAGCTCACCAGAGAACCAAAACCCAAAGCTTGATTTTTTAAAGCAGTAACTGACAGTCATGAAATAGTTGAATTACTTTATAGTATAAAATGACAAGAGTCTACTAGTGAATCTGAAGGGAGGAAAAAAACGCAGGGATTATAAGTAAAGCATTACACAGATTCATCTTAGAATATGAATAGCAGAAATTGTTACTATGACTCGTACTCCAAAGCAAAGCTTTTGCCATTGAATAAAGTAATTATCACTCATTAATCTTTGCAAGGATTATGAACATGTGTTTATGATCAGGCTCCCAAGTATTTGCAGCAATGATTATAAGGATAGATTTGTCATCCCAAATAAGCAGATAATCTTCCTGTTTAATGAGCCTCTTTTCTCAGAGATCAAAATGCATTGTGAGAACCTCAAGAAAATGATGCTCCAAACACCATTTGTTACTTCCAGGTTTATTCAATGTGATTAAACTTTTAAAAAAACGCACTTCTTCCACCTCATCATTTTCCTCTCTCCCCCTGAATTACTTACTCATGAATTTATTTCAAGCAATGCCTGTAATGTCGAGTAGAGATCTCAGAGTTTATTCTTCCCCCTCAAATACCTTGATATGATTAACAACGTCGTTCAGCCTGCCGCAGCACAGCAAGGAAGCAGACACATGGTTGGGCAGCAGAAACAAGCAAGGACTTTGTACCAAACAATCATGAATTTGCATCCCTGTTCTATCAATTATTACAGGAACATTATTTCATCTCTCTCAGTGACAGCTTCCTCATCTATAAAATGGGGGCAGGGTGGGTTAAATGATACAATGGACGTAAAATGTGGGTGCTCAGCAACAGGAGTACCAACCTGCCTTGGTCTTCTCATCCGTTTGTCTCCTGAGGGTGACTAGAATCAGCAAGCATAGAATGCACCTGTCCCCAGTCCAAGTGTACCACATTGACTGTTGCTACACTAGGGCTCCCAGCACTGGCAAATGCACTGCCACTGACCTAGCAAAGGATGTGGGAAATCTTTAGTTGGTACCTGATTTCTCTGAATTCTTATAACACTCAAGAGTTTGTACCCCCTGTTTTGTATCATGAGCTAATTGCTTTGTATATGTGTCTGAGTTTTTCAGTGAGATTAAAGTTTCTAGCTAGCATGGATTGAGTCTTACATTGTTTAATTCTCTTTAAAAAACTAATATCCCAACTACAAATTCAGTCATAAATATATTCTTTATATATACAGTGCTTCCTTTGTTTTTTTAAATTGTGAATTGATTGTATTATTTAGAGTGTGGGTCCTACTGCTTTATTAGAAGCCAAGTAACAGTGGCCTAATTGAGATAGACGTTTAATTCTTTCTCCATAAAGATGTGGACTGATAGGCAATCCAGGGCTATAGGCAACTCTAATCCTATCTGGTTACTCCCAGCTGTCCCCAAAAATGATGAATCCATCGATGTGGTTGAAACAGACTCACCACCACAGCAGGAAGAAAAGAAGTGGAATTCAAGGAGCTTCTTTTTAAGGACATAACCATGAATTTGCACATATCACTCATCTTCATGGTCTATTGAACAGAACTTGGTGAATGGTCATACTTAGCTGCAAGGGAAGCTAGAAAATATAATATTATAATATCCAGCTGCCAGAGGTAGAGAGAAGGGGAAGGACATGTGCCTAACTAAAACTTGAGGGTTCTAACACAAAGAGAAAGAAGGGAATAGTGGATCCTGGGGGCAATCAGCAATCTCTGCCACAGTTGTGACATTTGAAGTCAAAGGATTTCATATAAAATTCTAGATTATTGGCTTCTTTAAAGAAAGAAAAAAAGATCTGACAAAATAAGGATCAAATTCCGGTGTAACAATAATTGATAGCTCTGAATAGCAGCTGCCCTTTGTGGAGGGTGCATGCAACATCTATTTTGCCATAGTCCCCATTAGACCCTTATACACATCTTGTACTTAGTCTCTATTATTCATTCATATCATTTGCTTAGTCCCTGTGGGCATTTGAGTTTGATCCTAATGCATCTAATAAGCCACCTATTGTGCTCCCACGGTATACCAAGAACTTTTCCTACATTTTCTCAGTTTATCCTCACAGCAATTTTGCAAGGTAACTTCCTTTACTCTGTGGTATAACTGAATAAATTAAGATTCAGAGAGATTTAATAATTTGCCAAGTTTATCTAGAAAGTGGCAGATTAAAAAAACCGTAAACCCAAATCTTTTTGTGTCTGACTCAAATGTCCATGCTGGGAAGTGGACAACAATGGATGTCCAGATGGAGGTTTTAACATGTTTCAATTTTACCACTTTCTTTGGTAAAACAACTTTCTTCTTTCTTGCCCACAGCATCTTTAATATTGACTCTTCTTACAAAAGAACAACTCTCCTAGGTAATTCAAGTCATTCGAGGAATAAATCTTAAGACCATTAAACAGAGTACCTGTGACCCAGCTTGGAGTGGAAGACATGGGGGAAGTTCTCATCCCCTGAAGGGTCCTGTGGTTTCCACTGAGAATCCAGTAGAGCTCCCATCACCAGTAGTCCCCAAGCTCACTCATCACTGTCCACTCTGGTCCCTTCCCTCTCCTAGGATCCTTCTGCTATTTTCACCCTCTAGCTACTTCCCTCTGACCCTTCAGGACCCAGGCTAAATCCAGCCGGAGGTCATCCTTGGCTCCTTTCCCCATCTCTTAGGACCTTCAGTTCTCACTGTTGACTCTGAGCAACCTGTTCCCATTCATTCCTCCTATTCCCAAACTAGATCGCAAGCCCACAGCACTGAGTTCAGTGCTCCACACAGAGCAAATCCTCATTAAATCTATGGTGACTGATTAATGTTGTCAGATTAAATGTTTTTTGAGTGTCCCAACTAATAAAATCAAATACAAAAAAACTTATATTCTTGGTTTACTACTTCCTGTTTACAGCTTCATAAGTTGTCATTTCTCCTTTTGTTTGGTAAGTTCATGGTCACCATGGGGTGGAAAGCAGCGTAAAAGGAGTAAACAAGCATTTGTCTAAGAATCACAGGATCAAGTCTTTGGTCTTGGCTTTCTTTTCATTCATTTATCCATCCATTCATTCATTCTACATTATTGGGCATGTACTATGTGCCAGGTCTTGAGATGGACAAAAGACACAGAATGAACAAGACGGGGTTCTATCCTCAAGAAGATCTCATTCTGGTAGGAGAAGCACACAAGAAAAAACAAATTACATTACAGGACAAAGAGGGATGGAGCACAGGGAAGGAATATGAAAACCAATCCATACGAAAGAGACTCTTCCTCTGCGCCTCAGTATTCTTACACATCAAAACAGAAATAACCGCTCTACCTTTGCCAAGCTTTATGCAACCAAATGAAGCAAAGAACTGGATTCGTAAGATATCATTATGGAAATTTTCAGTTTTATTCTTCCACAGTCTTGACAACCTTCATTAATCTTTGTAGTTCTTACCCTTGTTTACCAAAAGAACAGTGACTCAGAGCTACATAACAATTAGAGATAAAGTTAATTAGAAATCCATATTTCTTAACTGCTCTTTTTCAGCAATTGCTCACTGTTTAACTTGAAAGATCACTTTAAGTGAGTGATAAATGAAAGCGAAAACTCATCGGCAATGGACAAATACATGTACATACAGAGAATTTCCATGAATTTGGGGTATTAAGTTTGGAATAAGAACACTTTTAGTCTGGAGGATGGGAGACTGGACAGCAGTCGTGCCCCCAGCCACTGCTGGTGACTGCCATGGAGGACGGTGGCTGGAGAGAGCCGGAGGTGTAGAAGAATGAATCCTGACTCCTTAGCCTTTCTATATACCTAAAGAGTGGAGAGCATCTGGAGAGTCTCAGAAAAATTAGTAAAAGCTAACATTTACTGAGCACTTCCAAAGTGCCAGACATAATCTAAGTGCTTACATGTGTTTTCTTAATTATTTCTCACAACAATGTTATGAAGTACGTTCTTCTATTAACTTCATCCTACCGAGGAGAAAACTAAAGGCATCTTGATTACAGAAAACCCTTTGCTAACTAACACAGTCATTGTTTGAACCATTCTCTCCCTCAAAACGGAAGCAGAGAATGAGAAGGAAATTATTTCCACTAATCTTTTTCTCCAAAATGTGGAGTAATAAGAACATCCAAAAGAAGAGAATGCCTGAGCAAATGCAATAGAAACTTCCTCTACCAAACATCCTGAGCATCCCCACCTCAGAGTATTGAATCAGCGACGATGGCAAGGAAGGAGCAACCTGCATAATACAGCCTCCTCCGGAGAACAGAGGACCAGATCTGAGAGAAACACTCCTGCCTCCTGACACTCACACTGAATCATGGGACAAAGGAACAATGTGGAGCTCTTGGGTGCCAATTATGTGTTACTGAAAACTGAAAACCAACAATGGCATTCACTCAAAAATCCGAAAGGACCGTGAGTCAGTCCTATGAGCATAACAAGCCTTAGCCAAATACTTTAATAAGCTTTCTAATTTAAAAAAAATTATCATTTCAATCAAACCTGGGTACTACTAATTGTTCTGTGACTCACTCAAATTGTGCTTTGGGCAAATTTTATTTTACTCATTTTCCCTCTCAATAAACTAAGAATCTTGATTCTATCAGCTGGAGCTTGTCACAGATAGGAGCTTGATGAGAAAGGGAAATCATGAATAAAGGAGTAGTCCAAAGGGATACCTTCAGTATCTCGCTTCTAGGAAGGAAAACCCAAAGATTCAACAAAGCCATCAAGCTAATGGTGTGACCTGCCTTTTGTGTAATAAAAACAGCTGTGAAGCATTTCCCGCTGGGACTATTGAGGGCTATCAATTACTGTACCTGTGGGTAGCAGGCTAATTCCTCCATTGCCTGTTCAGCTTGAATGGTTCGTGTGTCCACTGTAGCCTTGTCCTCCCGTGAGATGCCAAGCCATCCACACTGGTCCATGTAGCTAGGCAGTGTCCCCTCATCAGCCCTACACCTCAGAGGAAATAGGGGCATCTGGGTCTCACTCTTTCTAAAAGAGAGCAGTTGTTTCAATCAACATACATTCACTGAACACGCACCTTGGGCCAACTACTCTGAATTCAAAGGCTATCTCTTTTCTCCAGGAATTTGCAGGCCACTGAGACAGAATCATGGAAATAAAAGTGTAACGAAATGTGATTACTTCAATAGAGGTAAGTAGGTATACAGAGCCATAAGCAATAAAGAGAGAGAGGGTAAAACCGACCAAATTGTAAGAATTGAGGAAGCAAGAAGGTCAGGGAAGACTTCTCAAACTAATGTGAGTGATACTTGAACTGGGTTATAAAGGACAAGGAGGAGTTTTTCTATATTGTATTTTCTTGCTTATCTATAAGATCTCTGAGATAAGGATTAGGTTTTGTTCAGAGCTGTATTTGTAGCAACTAGCATTTTGCCTGAGACGTTTACTGAATGTATGAACAAAAGACGGAAGGAGGAAAGGAGGAATGAAGGAAGGAAGGAAATATGGAAGGAAGGAGTCTATTTATTTCATAGGTGTGGAGGAGTGTAGCAGACATCCGTTGACTTTCCCACCCCTGTTCTCTGGAATCTGCCCATCTTGTCCACAGGCATTGTACTAACAGTATATTACATTTCAACTACCTGATCTTGACCCCTAGACATAGATGATTGGTCCAGGAATGGGCCACTGACACAAAAAGGACAAATCAGAGTATCTTCCTTGGAATTTGGGATTGGGACCCACAAAGAAAAAGAGTCTTAGCCTCTCTGGGTAGCTAGGTCTATAGCTTATAAAATTTGGGAAGTGGGGGAAGGCCATGTCTTCCACCATGTGAAGAGGGAGCAAAGGAAGCCAGTTCACAAAGAGCAAAGGATGAAGTGGGTATGCAAAGAAAAGCAGAGATGAGAAACAAGGAGAAATGTAAGACAGGAAACACTACTTTAGTTTCTACTTCATTCCAGTTCCTAGTTCCTGAGACCGAGTTATGTTACTACCTTTGGGTTCTTTGAGTCTCCCCATTTGTCCTTCCAGTAAATTTTCTCTTTTTTATTTAAGCCAGTTTTACTTGGTTTCTGATATTTGGAACCAAAAGCACTTTATCCAATGACAGTGAGAGTTGGGGTGACAGGATTCCAGACAGAGGCTTAGCATGATCAAAAGCATTGAGGTTCAAAAGGCTTGGTTGCTTGAAGAATTGAGAGACGGAACATGGTCCTCCATTAGCTGAGATGGAGGAATAGGGTCTTGGGATACTAGGAAATCACAAGACAAAAGGACCAGATATCATAAAAACAGATCCATCTTCACCTGGAAATTCCTACATTTGGAATGTGCCTGGGAAACATCATCAAAAAGTCTGAGAGGGGAATTCAAGTTCCATCTGGCAAAGGGATGTGAATGAAAACCTTCTGGGGGCCTGCATGTATAGGCTTCGGGGACTAATAAAGTTTAAAAACTTGGAAAGGGGCAGCAGGAACAGAGAATGGATACGAGCACTGAAGAGAGACTGATACATCAAAGTAGGACAACTTTCTGTTCATTTGCAGTGAGATGCAACGATCCGGCCCAGGAATACGTGACGTCTGTCTGCGCAGGACATTCTGTGTTACGTGACCATAGGATCACAATGTCCCTATGCATACTGATTAGAATTTACCTGTATGCATCCCTCCTTTCTCCACACAAATACTAATCTTCCACCATGGACTTCTGGACCTCGTCCCTCAAGTTGGAAGTCATTAAAGTAGCTCCTGATACATTTTTAGCCCTTCACCTTCTATTAGGCAGAATCTCATGCAGCAAGTACAAGAAAACAAATGTTCCGATGTTCTCCTACCCATTCATACTATGGAAACACAGTGTGGCCTCGCTTTTAGAAACTCCAACTCAATATATCACATACTACATATCTACATAGGGTAGAGTGTATTAGCATTACAAAAAGCATTACAAAATGAGCCTTCTCTTTGCAAAGGATTAGGCTTCAAGGTTCCTTGAACTTGCCTGCTTCTCCAGTGCAATTAGAACATAATACGATTTTCCCAAACAGCACTTACACATACCCTCCTAGGAATATAATTATTGTATGTGATGGATTTGACCTATACTGAACTTAAGATCTTTGGCAAAAGTAATTCCAAATCACAGCTCTGGGAAGTTTTTCAAGGAAGTCAAGAGAGTAGAAGTTGCTTTTTGCAGCATCAACACAGGAGGAGATGTGAATCCAGCAAGTCTCTCTTGGTTTTAATAATTCACTGCTTGGTGTTATCTATGCCCACGTGACCAAAGGCCTGGGTATTGAGCACTCAACAACATCCCAGGCACATAAATAAACCATCTTCTGCTCTCAGTGCAGAAGGCAGTTATTGATCTGGTCTGTGATCTTTTCCTACCTGGCTTTCTGAGGATTTCTAAAATAGCTCACCTTAGGGGAATTAGAGACTCAAGTACTTTTCTTTTGTCCTTTGTTCAATTAAAAAACCACCACCACGTTGCAAAAAATGAATTCTAACAGAAGAAACATCAGCATTTTAACTGACCAGATATCTTAGCCTGCAAGCTAAGAGACAAAAGGAAAAGAATTGATAGTCCTTTGACTGCCAATGTTTACCTTGTTCCATCAAGAATCAGGCTCCACAGGCTGGCCCTGTGGCCAAGTCGTTGGGTTCGTATGCTCCGCATCAGTGGCCCAGGGTTTGCTGGTTCTCATCCTGGCTGTGGATCTACACACCACCCATCAAGCCATGCTGTGGCAGCATCCCACATGGAGAAGCTAGAATGACCTACAACTGGGATATGTGGCTATATACTGGGGCTTTGGGAAGAGAAAAAAGAGGAAGATTGGCAACACCTTTTAGCTCAGGGCCAATCTTCCTCATCAAAAAAGAAGAAGAAGAAGAATCAGGCTCCAAATTACAGCTCTGAGATCTTGATCAGCCAAAACCAGGCCATGTGCTCTCTGTGGATCAGATGGGAAGAAGAGATGCCCTGACACAGAAGTTCTTCCCCTCCACACACTCAGTTGCCCATTTTGGTTACCAGACTAAAAATGTAAATTTTAGTCCTAGCTTCTACTGGCTATGTGACCTGTGAAAAGTCCCAACGTTTCTCAGGACCTCAGGATCTTTACTGGTCAGATACAAATGATCGGCCACATAGCAGACATTTCTAGCCCCCTTATCCCTGATTGCCTGTAACGACAGAGGCTACAAATGCTAAATTCTCACTTTCCTAGCCTTTCTTGCAGTCAGGGTCCTATGAGATATATGGGGAAATCAGCTGGGGGATTCTGCATAAGAATTTTATCCTTGAAAAACACAGACAATGTGATAAAAGATTGTTATTCAAAATATACAAAGAATTCTTAAAACTCAACAATAAGAAAACAAACAACTCAATTAAAAATTGGGCCAAAGATTTTAACAGACATCTCACCAAAGATGATACACAGATGGCAAATATGCATACGAAAAGATGTTCCATATATGTTATCAGGGAAACGCAAATTAAAACAACAACGAGGCACCAGTACATACCTATTAGAATGGCCAAACTCTGGAACACTGACAACACCAAATGGTGATGAGGATGTGGAGCAATAGGAACTCTCATTCACTGCTAATGGGAATGCAAAACAGTACAGTCACTTTGGAAGGCAGTTTGGCAGTTTCTTACAAAACTCATCATACTCTTTCCATTCGGTCCTGCAATTACACTCCTTGGTGTTTACCCAAAGGAATGGAAAACTTATGTCCACACCAAAGCCTGCACACAGATGTTTATTAGCATCTTCATTCATAAATGTCAAAACTTGGAAGCAACCAAGATGTCCTAAATGGATGAATAAACTGTGGTATATCCAGACGACAGAATATTATTCAGCAGTAAAAAGAAAGAGCTATCAAGCCATGAAAAGACATGGAGGAAATTTAAGTGCATATTACAAAGTGAAAGAAGTCAATATGAAAAGGCTACATGTTGTGTGATTCCAACTATATGACATTATAGAAAAGACAAAACAATGGAGAAAGTAAAAAGATCAGTGGTTGCCAGGGGAGGGAGGAATAGGCAGAGCATTCTAGATTTCTAGGGCAGTAAAACCATCCTGTATGATACGATCATGACAGATACATGTCATTACACATTTGTCCAAATCTGTAGAATGTACAATGCCAAAAGTAAACTGTCACGTAAACTATGGACTTTGGGTGATTACGATGTGTCAACGTGGGTTTATCAATTGTAGCAAATGCAGCCCTTTTGAGTGATGTTGATAATGGGGGAGGCCATGCATGTGTGGGTCAAGCAGTATATGGGAATCTCTGTACCTTTCCCTCAATTTTGCTTGAACCTAAAACTGCTTTAAGAAAATAAAGTATTAATTTAAAAAAAGAAAAACTAGAGACACAAGAGAAAAATACTCTCTCACCATCCCAGATACCCTCTTTATCCCTCTTTTTGACTCTTTCATGGGAGTTGTGATGATTGGAACTGAAGCAGATATCTTGCAACCTTAAGGGGAGACATTGCCACACACAGATATGGACTGAGGGAACCTGTGTCCTTAAGGGTATCACTGAGCAAATGGACTAACCTAGACTACAACCTCCTCCAGACTTCTTGTTAAGTAAACAATGTGTCCTTATGATGTAAGACTTGGCTGGTAGATTTTCTGTTACTTGCAGCCAAAAGCATCCTAGTGGATACCTACATCTATAAAATATGAGGGTCAGACTGGGTCTATGGTTCTTTCCACTATAAAATTTCTAAGGCAATTTTTGCATCTATCCTTAGTACCCTCAAAGTCTCTTCCCTTGGCTGGCTTACCCATCAAGAGTAAGTGTAGCCATACAGTTGTCAAAAATATTTCTTCAAAATGATAAACTAATAAAAATTACATTGCTTCTCCTATAAGAAGATGAAGCCTCTGACCCACCAAGGGCAGAGTCTGACTTTGGCAGAGCAGTGAGTATGCATTTGAACTGAGCATCCCTCTGTCCTGGCATGAGATAGGATCCCTTGGTAAAATGATGGAAATACTTGGGAGATGGGCCCCTGGCAATAGCAAAGTGAGTATACACACCCTTTGGGATGCGATTTGAAGAGCACTGGTAAAAGGTCTCTGACGCCAAGTAACTCACATGTCCCAGGAATTTCCACCAGATTTTAAGCATTTCTGTTGCCAGAATCTTCTTGAAACATACTGATAGAAATAATGCCTAAGCTTGAGCACTTTCAAGCCCTGAGGAGATGGAAGGTGGAGATGGGTTTCCAGATGGGTTTCCAGATGGGTTTTGGAAATCATTAAGGATAGTAAAAAGACCACAGACTTCAGAGTTATAGGGCTATGTTTAAGTCCTTATTCTACCACTTAATACCTGTATATCCTGAAAAAGTCATTTGAACCCTCTAAGAATTATTTATAAAATGTCCTGCCCTTTCTTTTGTTCACGGCTATTATGGGAAGCCAATGAGACCATGTATGCAAAAAGGCTTTGTATAGAGTGCTGCCCGACTGTGAGAGGTTATCATTCTTAATGATGAGGAATAGGCAAAGTGCAGAGGGATAGCCAAAGGGCACCAGGAACCTTGGGAGGCTGAGGAGTACATCAGAAGGCAAACAATCACTACTTAACGTCAGGCTCAGGCAGGCCTTTACTGGGTTGGTTTCTCTCTGGCTCTAGCTATAGAGCCTAAGCAAGGGTTAATCTCAGTCCCTGGCCTAAGCAGCCCCTTTCTCCAAACTAGGTAACAGGCCACCTCATAGTTACCTTAATAACTGTAGATGTTGGAAACACTCCCAGCTCAGCGCTGTTTCCTCCTCCTGTGTGGTTCGGGCTGTTTCCAAAGGCATTCAAGTTCCTCTAACGACACTGTATTCTCTCATCTTTCCTATAGTCCTATAAAGGAGACTGAACTGTGCAGCCAGATGGGATAGAGAGAGGGAGGAGCAAGGTACAAATAACCAAACATTGGTTAGAGGCTCAGCTATAAACCAGCCATGCACCACTAGGCTAGTCACCAGCATCTCAGAGCGTCAGTTTCCACATCTGTGGTATGGGCCAATAACACTTGTTCTCGTTGCTTCCAGTAAAGTTAAAGTGAGATAGTAGAGGAAAGGGTGACTTGAATACTGGAAAGCAACGCACAACTGTAAAATGTCTCTGGGGCCGTGGGGAGTTGTGGTTAAGAGGATGGGCTTTGAAGTTAGATGCACCCGGGTTATGTCCTAGCTCTGTCACCTCCAGCTATAGGATTCTGAGCCCAGTTGCTCAGCCTGTTCAAAACTTGAGTCATTGTCTTTACAATAGGACCCCTAAGATCTACTAGATAACCTGTCTTAGCGATTAAACAACAAATTCCTATTACTCATTAAGCAAACACTTCATAAATGTCAGTAGTAGTGGTAGTATTTGTTGCTATTTTTATTATTATTATAACTATTAATCCCATCCCCTAGGTAGATAGCAAGAGTAAAACCACAGAAGGCCTCAGCATATGCTGCCTCCCCACCTTACCTGAGTGTTCACCCCAAAAAGTCACGCACTTCTGAAGGCTCTATTGAGACGTGAGATGTGAGAATGAGTCCAAAGCTTCAGAGTTGATAAGACTAGCATCCAGAAGCCCCTTCCAGACCGACACTCCCTGTCAGATCCCTTGCTGAGGGAGGTTTTACAGCAAATCCCTGTGCTCTGATGCAGAACGCGATCTGCAAAGCCCAGCACTGCTCCTGCTAGGCTCCCTGCCATGGAAAATCCACACTGCGGTGCTGAGGCGGCCTGGCAGAGGCACCTGGGGAAGCTCATCCAAGCCAGTCTTCACCCCCACTGGTTCCGCAGCCCCCAAAGGGAACTTGGCATGTCCCTCCTGAGAGTTCAGCCCCAGCTTCCACACTAGAAGCCAGCACTCTAACTCTGCCCAGCACTCTAACCTGCTGCCCTCCAGGCGTTCCTTCCAACCTAAGAGGCCAAGCTGAATGTCCTTCTGCCTATTGCTACTTCAAGATGGTGGGGAAATGACTGAGTCAGTGTCACACCTTCCTGGGAAGCCACAATCCCAGGTAAATCATTATATCTTTGGACTTAACACATTATAATTTTTCATGTAATTACTTATCTGTCTCTCCCACTAGACTCAAACTCCCAGAACATAGGAGCCTCTTGATATTTATTTTTACATTTCTAAGCACAGGCACTGGTCCACAAAAAACTCTCAGTTAGTGTTTGTTTACCTAAACTGTTGAATTGCCAAATCCTAAAATACATGATCGGCATGTTTGGAGTGCTTCAATACAAGGAAAGTTCAACAAACTGTCCCTAAGACACTTTGGGACACGTGTTACTCTATCACTGGCCTCCCTTCATTCACCCAGCCAGTGGTTCCATTGCAGATAAACAGAGTCAAAAGGCAAGAAAGTGGGCAAAGAAGGCCTCAGAGACGCCACCCCTTCAACCACACTCTTGCCAATATTACAAGCTCCACGCATTCACCTGGCAAATCTACCCCAGGAACAACCCAACTCCCAACTTCTCATGCCTACCTCTGAGCTCTGAGTGCTACTGGAGACCAACACCACAACCAGGCATGGCCTCCAGCCCCAGCTGGGCCCCCAAAAGCCAGCCAGCTTGAATAGTTCCCTGGGGAGAAGTCTCTTCTTCAGAACTGCTCCTCCAAGTCTCCCTCACTCTTCTGAAACCCTCAGGACATTACCTCTCATTTCACCAAGGAACTAGAAGCTACTGAGAACTCTCTCACCTTCCTGCCAACTTACTAACCTTCCTTCCTATCTCTACACCTTTCCTTTCCTCCTTCCCTCCAGTTACAACCAATAAGGAATCTCTCCTCCCATATAAGAATAACCATTGCACTAAGTCCTGGGCCCTTACTCAGGGGCTCGGTATCTCTCTTATTTTTACCATCCTTGAGATTTCAGCTTCTTATTTCCTAATGGGTCCTTCTCAGTGGCCTGTAACCTCATCAAGTCTCTTTCACCTTTAAAAAAAATAATAATAACAACAAAGACAAACCAACAAAAATCCCCATTTACCTTGGTATTTACCCAAATGCACTAAAAACTTATGTCCACAAAAAAACCTGCACATGGATGTTTACAGCAGCTTTATTCATGACTGTCAAAACTCAGAAGCAACCAAGATGTCCTTCAGTATGTGAATTCAGTAAGAATGGATAAATACACTGTGTACATTCAGATAATGAAATATTATTCAGTGCTAAAAGGAAAAGAGCTATCAAGTCATGAAAAGATGTGGAGGAGACAAATGCATATGACTAAGTGAAAGAAACCACTCTGAAAAGGCAACATGCTGTATGATCCTAACTACATGCCATTCTGGAAAAGGCAAAACTATGGAGACAGTAAAGAAAAGCAGTGATTGCCAGGAGTTAAGGGAGAGAGAGGGATGAACAGGCAGAGCACAGAGGATTTTCAGGGCAGTGAAACCACTCTGTATGGTACTACAAGGGTGGGTGCACATCAGTATCCATTTGTCCAAACCCAAGAATGTACAACACCAAGGGTGAGCCCTAACGTAACCTATGGACTCTGGATGATGATGATGCATCAATGTAGGTTCATCATTTGAAACAAAAGTACCACTCTAGTGGAGGATGTTGATAATGGGGGAGGCTATACATGTGGGGTGGCCAAGGGATATATGGGAAATCTCTATACCTTCCCCTCAAAGTTGCTGTGAACCTAAAGTTGCTCTAAAAATTAAAACCTATTAAAACTATTTTTAAAATCCACATTCAACCCTCAGTTGCAATTACCAGAATAAGCAGGCATTAAAATAATTACAGATTTTGACAGGTTATGTTATCAAGGAATAAAAAATAAGTGGGGCTGAGATAACATAGAGAGAATATGCTCACCATGCAGACTCCCAATAGCCTGGGACATTTGACAGTTAGCCTTCATTGTAAATGAACTGTTAATAAACTGTTATACATCTCAGGCCTCTGTGAATTCATTAGTCTGAGCCAGTATCTTAAGTCTGATTCCCTTTGTTCCCTCCTACAGTGAGTTTCTGGCCATCCAAAGTGGAAGATCAAATTCTGGAACTAGTCATATAAAAGGGATTCAGTAGATATTCTCTTAACCAACTTCTGCTAGCTGACTTGACAGAACCAACATGCTCCAGTCCTTCTGTAGGACACACAGACTGATGGCCACAGCACACTGAATGTTGTGGTTAAGCCAGTAGCACAGTCTCATTAACACACACTTCTCCCAGTTGAACTATATCTTTACGTTTTGCAGAAAATAGAAACAACTGCTTACTATTATAATTAGGTCATTTAATTAAATATTACTTTATATATTTATACATTAGGTAAGCATATGTATATACACCTACACACTTTTATATACTTATATATTATAAACTGATTAAATATGAATATAAAAAGAAAAAGATTAACTTCTAAAATGTAGTCAAACATTCTAGAAAGACTTTATAAGCTAAGCCGATAAAAATTGCTGGTGAATTGGGTACAGAGGAGAAATTTTTAAGAGTTTGGAGGAGAGGGATTATAAAAATTTCGAAGTGTTCTACACACAGATTGCCTCCAAGTGTGAAATTCTCATCCCACTTTACAGAAATTGAAACTAGAAGTCGCAGATGATGCACTGCGGGTATACGAAAGATAGTGCTGAACTCCAGGATGAAGTAACTGTACTCAAAGGCTTTGGTTTTGTGTCAAAAGATCAGTGAATAAATGCACATTTATATACTTGCAGTAAAAATAACACATCTAGGGAACCCGTGAATCATGTTTTATGCTTCCTCACTTTAATCAGGTTTGTCAGTTGACCAGTGGACTGCTGGTCCCATCACAGACACTCTTCCCATGTAGTAGGGCGCTAGATCCCATCCAGCTGCAGCAGGCTCCCCTCAGACAATCTCACCTGCTTCCCCAAATTCCTACAGCTGTGTTAAGAAGGATTCCTTTAGATCCAGGCCTTCAGTCATGCCACAGCAGCTAGGCCATGTCAATTATGACACGAAGTAGATGTTCAATAAATGATTGCTGGAAGAATGGATTAATGATTAACAACAGAACAAAGATTTGGAGGTTCTTCCAAAGTTCACCTCATCTAGTCCCCTATCACTAGCATAAACTAGTTCATCAAAGTGTTAGTATTTTCTTTGTAAAAATCCACTAGAGAAGAGAAGAGTTGGAACTCACCCTTGCTTTAGAGATACAATGATCTGTCTCTCATATATTCTAAGTCATTCATTCTAAGGAGTAAGTTTCTTTCTCCTTGGCGGCTCTAAAAGACATGGACACTACTTATTGCTGAATCTACTTTGGTCTCCCCAGATCCTACTAAGCTATTCATTCAACAAACACTGATTAGGTACCAACAATGTGGCAGGCACTGTACTAGGTGCTTGGGATATGGGAGGGAACACAACAGGCACAATCTCATCTCTCAAAACCTCCTAGTCACAAAGGCATAAAAAGTATAAGAAGGCTGTTTTGTGTTCTGAAACAATGAATCCACAGGCAAGGCCAAAAGTAAGGTGAGGCAGGTCAGGCACCTAGGGTACCCAATTGAAGGAGGTATCGCTCTCAGGTTCTCATGCATGGCCTTGAGAGTAATGCCTCCTTTCATTTTTGAACCCTGGGCGGTTTGCTTGCCTAGTCTATAGGTAGCTTCCCCTTTCCTCCTCCTGACTATGTTTCGTTTTTCTCTAGTCAAGCTTCCAGAATCAGTTTTATTCGATTCATACATTGCCCACGATAAATCTCTGGGCCTTTTTGACACACAAGTTTTTGGTATATTTTGACATAGTTTGCACCTGAGAATAGATCTTAAAGGTCTGTTTAACCATAAATGTATCAACCTCACTACTCTTAAGAAAGAAATCACCATATTTTATTTTTCAACTAAGAAATTAGCAAGCAAACCAGAGAGTAATGAATAATTATGTCTTACTCCAAGGTGTGGACAGGTTTCAGCAAATAAAGAGTCCTATACTTGTGTGAGTTTAAAGATGCTAGGAAGAATCCCTTGCTGAAAAAAATCTGCTGGGAGACAGGATAAAGCAGGAGTAAAGAGTTCAGCAGTCAAGACTTGAGTTCAATTTCAAGCTCTGACATTTGCTAGTTGGATCAAAAAATGAGTAAGACATAATCCCTGCCACCAAGAGGCACACATCTACTAGGGACGACAAATTGATGGTTACAACACGGCGAGGCAAGCACAGTGATGGAGATGTTCCCAGTCTTAGGAGCACAGAGGATGGGGCCTGAGAGGAAGAGAAGGAGACAAAGGGAGGAGGGGCTGCCTGAACAGTGTTACAGGAAGCATAGGAGTCAGTCAGGGACAGAAGAGGGAGAAGAGCGATCTAGGCAGAGAGGACCTCAGAACTGTTACATTTTTTCCAATTGAAAGACTAAAAGGTTGTTTCAGTTAATGGGAATGTAATAGAAAGATACACAGAGAAATAAGAGACATGAAATCATTCCCTACAGCAAGACAGTCAGACCTCATTTGGAACATTGAAGAATCAACACAACTCTTAGTGCTCAGTTATCTTGTGTCCTCTAACGAGTAGATCCCTTGCCCCTTATTCTAATGATCCATCACCCTGGTAATTAAGCCCCTCTTTGCCTCTCTTTATCTCCCTCTCTCTCTTTATCTCTGTCTCTCCTCTATCCACAACTCCAGCCACTGATATCTTTTTACCTTATTCTCTCTGATTTTTGTTTATTCATGGTGCTTACTGCCACTGAGCTTCTGCCTACCACAGTCACCTTGACTTCTTCCCATTCTAGTGTCTGCTGATTTTCTGTTCATTGGATTCAAACTCACCAAGAGTGGGACTCTGATGGCCAGCCCCCTCCCGTGGAGAGCAGCTCTGCTGGGCGGAGTTCTCATGCCAGGCCACCTTGAGGCTGCTCGTCAGTGGTATCTGTGTGTCAGATGCCTGTTCCTGGTTAAATTATCTGTATACAGAGCGTGTGTTTGTTGGGGGTAGGGGGGATGTGACACAGTTAAAGCACACTAACCATAAACCTACACATAGGCAACTTTGTTCAGAAGCTTCTTCTCAGTGCCCTGAGCAAAAGCATTGAGGTGGAAAAGCAGTTCTATGAGCTGCTTGGCCATCCTGGAAAGTAAAGCTGGAAGAGAGAGTGTTTAGGAATGAGACTGGCCCAGGGCCTGGGGGTGTGTCTTCAGGTTTAGGATATAGCAGGGTGAATCTCAGGCTACAAACCCAGATACGCAAGAATATCACATTTCCACATGTACTTTAAATCAGATTAATTCCAATGCTGAGATCCCTTCAAAATGGTGGCAGAAAATTCAATCTCAATCAATTGAGGGATTTGTCCTTGGGTTTGTGCAAAGATCCCAGAGTCTTCTGTGGAACCAATGCACTGAGGAGGCTACTCTTGGCCTCTGGTCGTTGGTCCACACAGGGAACCACTAAAGTACCTGGTGCTTGCCACTGCAAACCTCTGCTTTCTTTTTGCTGAAGGCAGGCCCTGATCCCTCCTCACCTAGCAGGTGATAGGGTCCGGAAAGAAGCCCAGCTCCCAAGTCCATACCCACTGCTCTCTCACACACAGACAGGCTTGCAACATGGCTGCTCTCCTCCCCAAACACCAGCTCACCCACCCCACCTCCCTGCCTCCAGCTACGCGTGGCTACAGAATGGGAGGGGTTTTTACAGGACCTGTCTGTCCCGTTAGAGAATTCATTGACAAAACAGCCTGGCTAAATGTAATGAATAACATGATAACACATCTGAAAGGAGGGGAGCGGTTTGAGAGTGGGGTATTCAGAAGGAAATGTAAGCAATGATGGAGCAAAGAATATCGCTTTTCCTAGGAAGGCTGCGTGCTGTGGCTGAGATGAGAATCCATCACTGACAGAGCGGAGCGTGACTGGCCGGGGGGAGGCTGAGGAGATCCACGAGGCAGGAGTGTGTCTTTCAGGATTGATTTGGCAGAAGAGGAGACAGTAGTATTTCAACGGGACCTTTAGAGCAAATAGAAAATCAGCTCTCTGGTTGAAACAGATGCAGAAGAAAAACTGTGTATTCGGAATATGTTTTCCCCTGCAGGAAGAGAGAATCATGCAGGGCCCTGGAGAAAAGCCTTACAAAACAGGACAGTAAGGAGTCACTATCACCAGAGCCTTCTCCTCTTCCACAGCAGGAAGGCCCCATCATTGGAGGAAGGGAATCCGAAGCTCTGGGATCACCGCTCACCTGCTGTGTGATCCCCTGCAACCACCTTACACTCGCTGAGCCTCAGTGTCTTCGCTATAAAATTGGGATAATAGTAGCTGCCTCACAGGGTTGCTGTGTTATGATGGTCCTCCCCAAGTGCCGAAAACCAAGGGAGCTATCTACTGCATGATTCCAACTATATAACGTTCTGGATAAGGCAAAACTGTGGAGACAGTAAAAGGATCAGTGGTTTCCAGGGGTTGGGGGAAGGGAGGGTTGAACAGAGGATTTTTAAGGCAGTGAAACTATTCTTTATGATGCTATAATGGTGGCTATATCATTCTACTTTGTTCAAACCCATGGAATGTACAAACCCAAGAGTGAACCCTAATGTAAACCATGCACTTTGAGTGGTAATGATGTGCCAATGTGGCTTTATTGATTGTATCAAATGTACCATCCTGGAGGGAGATGTTAATAATGGGGGAGACTATGCATGGGCGGGTGTAGCAGGTATGAGGGAAATCTCTGTGCCTGTCTCTCAATTTTGCTATGAACCTAAAACTTCTCTAAAAATAAAGTTTATTAATAAAGAAATAAAGTCTATTTTTGGAAAAAGAGGCCAACGTTAGTGTCATCAAACTCATTAGCACGTTAGCATGAGATGCCCTCTCTATGTGGACGTCTGACAGTTCCATGGCTGTCCCCTGTGGCTTCCATTCCACCACTACACAGCCCTGAGCAGGCTACAAACCGCTTTCACATGCCTCATCCTGTGGTTTCCTCAAGGTTGCACAGCTCTGTGGCTGGTTCAGGTGGAAGGAGTAGGCCTCAGGCAGCCCCAGGGCTTGAACTCAGGGCCCTGCTCCTTCCACCATGTTGTGTTTGCAGATGGCTCAAAGATGGCTCCTATCCACACCAGCCTGGTGCCCACCGCCATGCCTCCCTCCTCAGTGTCTCCAAGATCTTCAGGATGTCCTTGCCCTTATTTTGCTAATGTCTCCCTATCCTGCCTCCCAACCCCTGCAACTGACAATGGCCACAGAGGCCACACATCCCTCCCCGCTTTTCCCTCTGCCTGTGCTCACAATTGTGTCCAGATGGGCCAGACTCCACTGAACTCATATCAGCCCACGAGTTTCTGCCCTCAACTCTTCAGAACCAACATTCTGTTATAAATTCCCCTCAGGAAAAACAATAATAATAGCATCACGATTGAACATCTGTTACATACTAGGCACTTTGATATATTGTCTCATAGAATTCTCACTATAGACTTTTGACTGAAGCTCTAAGTCAAAAACCAGTATACTCATTTTTCAAATTAGGAGATTGATGCTCAGGAGGTTGAATTCCCAGTTAATAGAGGAGTAAGGATTCAAAGCAGGTCAGTCTCACTCCAGAGTCCATGTTCCACTCCATCCTCCAACTTCTTGTAATTGAAATGTTGTTCTTCTGACTCTACTTTCCTCCCAACCCTAATTGGTGAAAGGACTTCTCCTCATGCCCAGACAGGCACTTTAGTTTTCCATTATCCATTCTGGGTCAATCTTTAACCTCCTTCCTTTAACAGATGATGTCAAGGCCATCAGCCTATGCCTTTCCTCTGGACTTCATCACAACCTACCTTCCTCTGTGATGTCCCCTCTCATCATCCTCAAGGTTTCCAACACCCCTACTGACAACCCTTTTAATTCCTTAGCCTCTAAGTTTCTCTACAGAGCTAATGACCTCCATCTCTGCTCAACCACAGGAACCTGCAGGGACATAAGCATTCCACAGACATCATTATTGCTCCCACAGCTTCAGAACATCACACCATGTCTATAAACACCCATGGTCCCTTTTCCTGATCCTTTCCTCCATTTCTCTAGCCTCTTGTGATCTTCATTTCCTCATCTATATTAACCTCCCAGTCCGTCAACCCCTTCCAGGGTTCATTCACCCACATCCCACAGGTAGTCACTTTCACAATGCGCTCACTTCTGTTCTAGGAGCCCATTTACCATCCAAATGCAGTGCTTCCACAGTTAAGCAATCCCCTCTTTCCCAAGACTTTCTCCAGAAAAAATTGGCAGTAGGAACAAAGTAATAAAATGACCGTGAGCCTTTCTCAATGTAAAATCAAATACATGTGACCAATTCCAGCAGAGCCCATATTTCTGCTGAGAGCCTTTCATTCAGCTCTCAGTTCTCTCCCCCATGAGTGGTATTTCCCATAGCATCCACTCCTCCTGTTTCCCTTAGCCTCAATCCCTAATGTACCACCTCACTTTCTATAGATAATTTTACTTTTACTGGAAAGACTATAACAATTTAACGTGATTTAATTCCCTCAGCTTTCCCAGCCTTTCCTTAAATATCACCAGAACTTCCTTCATTCTCATATCTGAGAAGTGTCCTGCTTCTTTGCCAAGACCAACACTTCCACTTGCTCTTGATCCCATTCACTCTTATCTCCTCCAGTATCTCATTTTGTCTGTAGTCCAATCTCTCCCTCCATCCCTCCCTTCACTGGCTCTTTGCACTATGTCCGCAAAACAACATGGTTTCCCTAGGCTAAATCAGCACCTCTGGCAGGGGCATATGTGTAGTCAGGAGTCATTACCTAAAACTATGAAGCAGGCACTGTGCTTGATGATGGAGAGACAAAGAGAAATGAGATAACTTCCTCTCCTAAGGAGCTCAAATTCAGAATGAGAAACAGATAAAGAATGGCATAAAGTCTAGGCAAGGAATAAGTACAGGATTATGTAGGATAACAGACAAAAGACATCTACGCCAGACAGAGATGTTCCTAGAAAGGATGACACCTGAGCTTGGTCTGTATCAGTTAGGAATATGTTCTATAGCAATCAAAGAAAAGCTGATCGATAACTTCCACAGATGTGATTCATCTCTCAAGTTCAGTAGAAGTCCAGGAGAGGCCAGTGCAGGGCTAGCACAACGACTCAACAATGTCATCAAGGACCCAGGCTCTTTCCATCTTTCTGCTTCATCTTGAACATGTTGTCTTTCACTTTCATACTCTCATCTCAGGGTTACAAGATGGCCTCTGTATTTCCAGATCTCTTTTCTACTTTCCAGACAGGAGAAATGGACAAGAGCATAGGGGCAAAAGACTCCCTTGGCAAATTTTGCCTTTTGGGGGGAATGGGTGCCCTCTGCAGGGACTTCTGCCAAAAACTCATTGTTCAGAACAGTATCCCATGGCCACTCTTAGCTGCAAGGAGGATGAGGAAGTGGTTTAGTGGGATAGAAAAAACAAATAAGAGTTGCAAAGATTCAGGAAATAAAGAAGGGAGAACAATCAAAGCTGTAGGACTCACATATATGAGGTGAGAGAGCACATGGTTTATTTGGGAATTGTCGAGCAGTTCAGAAGGGAGGGAGAGGAGGGAACCAGAAGGGGCTATGGGAGAGGTGAGATGGAAGAGGTAGGCAGGGCTGAAACATGCAAGACTTTGATGCCATGCAATGGATTTGGACTTTATCCTGAAGATCCTTGTAATAGTGAAGATCAGATTTATATTTTATTTTATTTATTATTTTAGTGAGGAGGATTGGCCCTGAGCTAACATCTGTGCCACTTCCTCTATTTTGTATGTGGGATGCCAACACAGCACAGCTTGATGAGCAGTATATAGGTCCATACTGGGGATCTGCACCTGCAAACCGCAGGCTGCCAAAGCAGAGCATGTGAACTTAACCACTACACCACTGCACCAGCCCCATAGATTTATATTTTAGACAGATCACTCTTTATGATGAATGGGGAATGGATTTTAGGAGTGCAAGATTAGAGGAAGAGAAATCTTCAAAGTGATGATGGTAAAGAATGATGACCTGCTAGTGGGACAGAAAGATGTGAACAGAATCTGGAGGTATGATAGGACACACCTCCTCTGAAAGGACTTTCCTCACCACCCTATCCAAAATAGCAGCTGCGCCAGACTATCTGTTAATAAGTCCTCCCTTCTTGCTCTCACCCGTCTTCCAGGGCTACAAGAATGGGAACCACATTTTCCAGATTCCCTTGCCATTAAGTTTTCAAAGTTACATTCTAACCCAGTTCCTCTTCATTCCCAGATTATGGCAAACATATTCCTGGATGGTCTCATGGTTTCACATCATCTCCTAATCCAACCTTCATACCACTTCAAGGGTAAACATCACTTCATAACAAACACTTCAATCATAAATATTGCTTACCAACGCAAGATGCAAAAACAGCTCATCTCAACTGTACAACAATGGAACAAGCTACTTGCAAAGTAAGCAATTCTCACCATTGCTATGGACACCGCTTATTTAGTATTTATTCTGTCGCCTCTCATTACCATCTGTATATGACTCATTTTTTTCTCTACTAAACTGCCATTTCCATAAGAGAAATGCTGCAGATGGAAGAGTTCTTTATCTTTTTCTATTGAGTCATGCCATGTCTCAGTTGCTTAGCAGGCTAGAAAACTAAAAGGCAAGAAATAAATCAAGAAATATTTGCAGCATATATGACAGATACAGGTCTTATATGATATACAGAAGACTTTTTATAAATCCAAAATAAAATAAATAAACACTCCAAAAGAAAAATGGTAAGTAAACGTGAATAGGCATTTTGCAAAAGAAATTGAAGTGGCTAAATACAATTTTTAAAACTAAACTTGCTAGTAATCAAATAAATGCAAATTAGATTAAACATCTTTTTTAATATATGAATTGGGCAAAGGTGAAACGAATTACAATAGCTAATATTTATAGGGTATTTACTATGATCCAGGTTCTCTTCTAAGTACTTAACATGAATTCATTCTTTTAATCTTCACAACAAGCCCTGTGAGGAAGTTGCTATTATTGTCCCCTATATTTTACAGATAAGGGAAAAGGCACAGAGAGGTTAAGTAACTTACCTGGATTCATACAACTAGATAGTGCTGAAGACAGAATTTTATTCAGATACTCAAGCTCCATAATCCCCTTCTAGCTATTTCACCCTTTGTCTCTAGAAGATTAAACATTTATTACATGTTTTCTATTTGCCAAGTATAGTGTTAAGTGTTGTGCATAGATTACTTTACATGACCCTTACAAGAGCCCTAGAAAGGATTTATTTCTATTTTTTCCAGTTTACAGACTAACAAAACTAGTCTCACTAAACTAAGAGGAACTGAGAAACTTAGCCAAATTAACAACTAGTAGATGACAGAACTAGGTTTGTTTCCACAAAAGCCTATACCCAGTGTTGTCAAGAGTTTGGGAGAACAGGCGCTTTCATGTACTGGTGGAAATGTTAGATGGCACGACCATTGTGGGAGGCAATTTGGCAAACATCATTTGCTTTTGCAGTTTACCATTGGCTAATATAGTCTTTCAACCATATTTCCTTTAGAAATGACTATGTACAAAGATTCTTCTAGAAAGGTCTTTAATAAATATTATTTATAATTTGGGCTAGAGAAGGAACACAATACAGCTATTAAAAATGATGTTATAGCAGAAGATTTTCATGACATGAAATAAAGGGTTAATGATATGTTGCATAAGGAGAAAAGGCAGACCACCAAACAGCAGGCACCATTTGATCTCATTTTTAAGAAATTGTGTAAACCAGAGTTGATTAACTAGACAGTTAGACAGCAGATAGATGGCTGACTAGTTTGCTATACGTACCTGGATATTTAGATACATAGAGTTATCAAGATAGATAGCTACAGCTAGATTTTTTTTTTAATATTATGGTTACCTCCATATAGTAGGATTTCAGGTGACTTTTTTCTTCTTTGTATTTTTCTGTATGTTTCCAATTTTCTCTTTTTCCACTTGTAATAGGAAGAAGAACATGTCAATTTTTTTATGTGGTTCTACAGCATAAACCAAAGAAGGTGTCTCAGGCTCTTACAAAAGTAATATTTCTACCTAAAGTTCAGAGACAAGGGCAGGGATTACAGTGCTGGGGCAGACAGAAGCCAAGAATAATGGTTCATATTCCCCACAGGCCAGTTACAGAAAAGATTAGTCCTTCCTCACAAACCCAGGAAGAAAATTCTCTAGACTCCAGATCTCTTCTCATTGCAGGAATCCAGACCATTCTCTCTTGTGCTAAAATATTGGCTTTTCTTTTGCTGGTGTTCCTCATAGACCACGCCCCACTCTGGTACTAATGTACCTTCTTGTCTGATGAACCAGGTGACTTGGTTAACACTTTTTATTTGCTGACTACATAAAGATGACTTTGTTAAAAAGATAAAAGGTATCTCTCATAGGTGCAAGACTGAGAACAGCCACAGGCAGATTTTGCTCAAACACCTGTTTCATTCTTCTGGGTCTCCATAGACTGGCTCTCTCTGATTCTCTACCCCACCTTAGAAGATGGCCCCAAATTCACAGCCTCAGGATCAATCCCATCAACCTGCTGGAGAAAAGCCAATTGGCTCAATTTGGCTTAGGCATCCATCCTTGTTGTCACAGCTAGGCCAGCATGTGGGTTCCAGGATGTACCCATGCAACCACCCTGTGACCCTGCAGATGGAGGGTGTGGTTCCCAGAGACAGGGGAGATGCTCAAAGCTGAGCAGACCCTCCAAAGAGGTAACCTCTGCTAGTCCACTCTGCCATCTTTCCTGGCTGCAAGACCACTTATCTGCAGTTAGGATCCCAAAAGCTAGCATCCAGCAGCAGTCTTGTCAGTCAATTCATCGAGAAGGGCAGGACCAACCTTGCCTCTCTCTTCTTTTCTATCTTCCTCAGCACAGCACATCGGAGAGTTTGAATACTTATTGTCGGATTGCCTGAGAGAAGTGTCAGCCTTCAACACAAGCTAATAAAGTGGTGTAAACACCCTAAGACTAGCTTCCAAGTGATGAAGCCAAACAAACATTCTGCTCCAGAAACAGAACCAAGGAGAGCGGTGGGTTTTAAATTGTGGGTTAGTGAGATTTCTAAGTAGAACTCAATTTACTGTGTGTGTGTGGGCATTTTCTCCTCATTGGCCAAAGTAAAGAGATGAGAGACTAGAAATCACCTCTATTTTAACAGCACACAGTTTTCCATGCTGGAAGCCTATTAAAAAGATATTTCCGTCCATAAAATAAAGGAGCAATGTTTGCATAGGAATGCAAACAGAATGGAATTTAGATCCCATCTCCTCAGGCCTACTGATACTGAGCTCAGATACATTAAGAGAATGCCATTTGGGATCTTGTTTTAATTGGATTTTCTAATCTTCCATATATTCTAATGAGCTTGGGGGGAAAAATTCTTCAGTGTTTAGAATATAGCCTCTATCAAGATGATCCAAGAGTTTTCTTCTCTTTGGGTTGTTCTGGGTTGGGGAGTAATGGTGAAGAGGGATTTAGTGTGACTTTCCATCACCTTCAGGAATTTCCCAGCCATCAGCCTTCAGGAGGTACCTGTCCAAGCCTTTCGTTTCAGTCTCTGGAGAGCCATGTGTTATGAAAGACAGACCCAAAGGCCTTCAGTAAACATCTTTCTCAGAGAGCTCACTACAGTTCAATATGTTGTACCTGATGATGATTTAACAAGGATCTACAACTCCAATAGTGGCCAGAGGTTGTAGACCAGAAAGGCAGAGGGCTCTGCTGACCAGTAGCCACTCAACAAAGGGCACATTACCACAGGGATCTCTGACCCTCCATCCAGACCAGATGGACAGGAATGCCCAGCTCCTTAGCAATACTGTCTAGGAAAACAAATGTAAACACAACATTGACCACCTCTGACCATCGGTATTAGTTTGTTATGGCTGCCATAAAAAGTACCACAGACTCAGTGGCTTAACCAACAGAAATTTATTTTCTCACAGTCCTAGGGGCTGAAGTATGAGATCAAGGTGTTAGCAGGGTTGCTTTCTTCTGAGGCCTCTCTCATTTGCTTGCAGATGGTTATCTTCCTCCTGCGTCTTCACATGGTCTCCCCTCTGTACATGTCTGTGTCCAAATTTCCTCTTCTTCTGAGGACACAAGTCATATTGGATTAGGACCTGTCCTAATGACCTCATTTTCATGTAATCACTTCTTTAAAGACCCTATTCCAAATACAGTCACATTCTGAGGTACTGGGCATTAGGACTTCAACATACTAATTTGAGCCCATCACACCATCTAAAGGAAAAAGATGGAGTGTGCATACTTCCTCCAAAGCTCTCTGACCCCATTGGGGAGTCAGACCAGCACGGTTCTTACATGTACAAGCTCCAGACAGATAGCCTGGATCCTAATACTGCACATCTGGACACAAGCTGTGAGACTCCTCTCTGGGCCACAGTTTCTCAGATGCAAAATGGGGGTGGTTGTAATAGTACGTAAGTCCTATGACGTAGGATTGCCATGATAATTAAACGAGTTCACACATATAATGGGCTTAGAACAGCACCTGGCACAAAGTAAATGCTTAGTAAATATTAGTGAGTATTATTATTAATTGAGCCACTGGGCATCCCAGCTAATTACTGGCCTAGCCTGGGTGGGGATCTGTTGGATGCACTCAAAGCATCATTGAAGGTGCCCCCCAAGGGACCCTAACTGAGGATACTCTTGAACCCATGAGTCTGACCACAACCTGTCAGCCATAAATTTGGGAATAAATACCCATCCACCTCCCAGAAGCCTCAGCCAGTTCACTTTTTTAACTTAGGCTCCCGAGTACTTAAGGCTTTTGCTTGTATTGAATGAATTTGCATCTACTTGCAAGTCAGGTTGCACAGGTTGAATTGGCAGGCAATGAATTTTTCCCTTTGTTTTTCTTGTTCTCATTGAAGACTACAAAGAAAGGCGCAAACTAATCCTTGGAAGATAAAAGTCTTCAAGTGATTCTTCTTTTCTAGCCTATTTAGTCTTGCCTAAAGCTAATCAGCTTGCTTGTCAAAGCAGACCCTAAATCTGTGGAAATACCCGACATGGAGGAATATATAAAGACAAACACCATTTTGCTCTGATGTGCTGGGTGTTTGTCATTTGAGGGTGCTGCATCTCCAGCTTTACAGGAACTACACCAGAGTCAACGGAATCCTTCACTTCTGTCACAGAAGTGGAGTGCCCTCCCTGACATCAATAGACATTTTTTTTTAGGACCTATTATGTGCATATCACTGCCCAGAGGTGGAGAATGAAGAAAATGTAGTGATGATAAGCAAGTCCCTCAAGGGGGCTGAGAGTATAGTGGGACAGACCTCCCCTACATCTTTATAAGAAGATGTGATAAATGCTGGAAGAATTATAACCACACTGCCAGGGAACTCTGAGAAGGCAATGCTGGTGACTGGTGATGAGGGAAGGCTGTATTTGGGGTGGGCCCTTTGAAGGATGAGTAGACAGATAGCAATGTGGAGATAAGACCTTCACAACGGAGCAAACAGGGTAAGTCAAAGGGGCAGAGGCACGAAAATTCCTGAGGGGATGAAGTAACATCATTGGGGCAGTGAGGGAAGGGTGAGAAAGGAGCCTGAAACCCACAAACACCGCCCATTTGGAACTTGTTCACTTTTAGGAACAGGCATCACCGGGCATGAACACAGAGACCAAGCTCACCTGCCTTCCGCATTTAATACCGGTCCCCGTCCTCATTCCCATTTGCTGCTTGTGTTCCTAGTCTCCACCCGTACACTGGCTGTTGAAAAGCCTCCTAGAACATTTCTATCACTGCAGAAAGTTCTACTGGACAATGCTGTATGAGAGAATATTATTCAAGACAGCTAGAGCCTTTTGGACAGGTTTGGAACAAAGCAATTCACAATCATTGCTAAGGGAAGTTAAAAATCAGAAGCATGACAGTCATTTAATGTCCGATTATTTTTGCCTTTGCCAACCCGAGGGAGGACCTGATTTAGACCATGCTGTTGTTAACATCTTCAGTCTCAAATACTTCTTCAGGGTTTCAGGTAGCCTTCGGTAACTTAACCATTATTTAGAACCTAGCCATCTCTGTGCTATTGATCCCATTTTTGTGTTGTGTATGAGGACAAGCCCATATGTATGTTCCATCTCAAAAAAAGAGTTTTTAGTTCCTTAAATGCAAGGATTTATTCTTATAAGTTTTTATATCCCTAGTGCCAAGCCCAGTGCTTTGTACATAGAATATGCTCAGAAAACACCTGTTGGTGAATAGTGGCATACAAGGCTCTCTATGACCTAGACCTGCTTTCCTTTCAAGCCTCATCACTCCCACTCCCAGACCTGCTCTTTACAGTTCAGTTCTTCTGAGCTCCAGGCAGTTCCCCCCAATGCTCCAGGTTTTATACACTCCCAGGCCTTTGTACACATGCATCCCATCACCCTTCACCTTGGTTTGGCCAGCCCTTGCTCATCCTTCAGGAATCAGCCTCCACTCCCCGTTCCTCACCTTGTGTGACCTCCAGGCCCCGTTAGCTGCCCCTTCCAGAAGTTCCCTCAGCATGCCCTTCTGTAGCGCCCATCACTCGATGTGTGATTGCCAGTTAGCTGTCTGTGTCCTCTGCTACATCATGAGCTCTGTGAGGGCTGGAACTACAGCTTGTGTGTGGTTGTATGCCCAGAACTGAGGATAATGTCTGGCACAGAAAAATCACACAAATATTCATGATAAAATAATTGAAAATTTTTTCAGAGTTTTATTGATCTTCAGTGACAAGTTAATTTTAACTATTTTATCTATTACTTTTTATAAAATTTTACTTCTTTTGTGGCATTTCATAAATATTTCAACAACCATTTATATTCTTTCAAATAGGGAAAAAAGGGTGCTATCTTGAAGTGTTATGCTAACATGCTTAATGAGAAAAGGGATGTCAGCCTCTATGTCAGACCCTTGAGATATCTTAAAAGGTTGTTTTTCCACTCCAGCCCAGATGGTCACAGTGACCCTAAAGACAGCCTGTGCAACACCTGTGCCTAAAAGCACAGCTCCTAATAGCTCAACATTGTTGCAGGGTGATGCTTTCCTCCAAGGAAGCAATGAAAGACAGCATGGGCAAGCTGTGGAGCAGGCTTGCTATTCTCCTCAATTTGGTGACATCTATTTGGTACCTATCTGTACCCAGCATTGTGACGGGCAGCAAGGATACAGTGAAAACTAAGACAACACACAGCTGCTGATCTCCAGGAACTCACCTGCTCGTGTGGTGAAGCTGGCAAACAAACATCAGTGCAACAATGTCAAAGAAACACACGTAACTCAGGTGTGGGAAAAGTTAACTTTAAGTTGTTGTGAGGGAGAAGGATGGTGAATTAGAACAAGCTTCTAAAGGTGGGGAGAAAGATATTTCAGGGAGAGGAGACAGCATGTGCAAAGATTTGGGATATGAATGTGGTAGTATTAAATGGCATATTAAGCAGATGCATGTCATTTCTAAACGGCCCCCAAATCCCATTAAAATGAGAAAATTACATAGCATGAGAACAAGAAGGGTACCACCAGCACATCAGGAATTTTGAGAATTTTGTGAATGTATGCACCCACCCTTAACTGTGGGCCTTCAGATGCTAGAACTGGGGATGCAAAAATTATATTAAAAATTATTTAGGGGCCGGCCCCAGGGTGTAGTGGTTAAGTCCAGCATGCTCCGCTTTGGTGGAGCAGGTTTGTGGGACTGGATCCCCAATTTGGATCTGTACCACTTGTCAAGCCATGCTGTGACAGTGACCCACACACAAAATAGAGGAAGATTGGCACAGATCTCAGCTCAGGGCTGATCTTCCTCAAGAAAAAACAGAGGAAGACTGGCAATAGATGTTAGCTCAGGGCAAATCATCCTCAGCAAAAAAAAAAAAAAAAAGAAAAGAGGAAAATGTTGGCAACTCATCACAAAAAGCTAATAAAGAAATATTTAATTTTTTTTTTTTTTTTGAGGAAGATCAGCCCTGAGCTAACATCTGTTGCCAATCCTCCTCTTTTTGCTGAGGAAGGCTGGCCCTGGGCTAACATCCGTGCCCATCTTCCTCCACTTTATATGTGGGATGCCTACCACAGCATGGCTTTGCCAAGCAGTGCCATGACCACATCCAGGATCCGAACTGGAGAACCCTGGGTTGTCGAAGCGGAACGTGCGAACTTAACCACTGTGCCACCAGGCCAGCCCCAAAGAAATATTTAAAATTTGCTCGGCAAAACTTAATACCTAATTATATTTGACTTTTATCAATATTAAAAATTATTTTACATCTCCAGAATATTCTGCAAAACTAAAAAGGAAAGAAAACTGGCTCAGAACCACTGGAGAATAAAAGCAAACTAACCCAGAAGCTGGAAAGTTTTTAACTAAAGGGATTAACAAAAACCTAGGTCATGAGACATTCTCTGGAATTGAATTATCAGCCTCCTCTATGGGAAGAGGTGGCTCTGCAAGACCTTTCCTGTAGCCTTCCTTGCCCCAAGCTTCCTCTGCAGACATAATCATTCTCAGTTTCCACAAACCTTTTCAAAGAACTAGAGAGCTATTCCTGCCAGATAGAGGCACATGGTATCACTTCAACAGACCAGTCATAATAAGGCTTTTTGAATTACTCACTAGGCTGTGGGTGGGTTAAGAACTGATAGTCTGAGTTCCTAGACTTTCTAACGGGAGACAGCCAACTGCAAATACTTGATTCCCCTTTCAAGTGGCTGATCCTCTCTGGTTTCCTTTGGGTCTCTCCCATTTCCATTCTGGGTAGCAAGCTCTGCTGGCAGGCATGGTAATTAGGTGTGATTTAAGTGCTGCATAATTTGTACAATGCTATAAAATGCCAACGCAAAATCAAGGGAGTTTGGTCAAGAGGAAAATTTATTTTGGAAAAGAGGAGAGGGGGAGCAGGTGGCACTAGGCCATCTGCTTCAGAAGGGATAATTAGGATTCTGGTTTTGCTGAGAACATTTTTAGAAAAAGCATTGCAAGGGTTGCTGAAAAGTAGCATCAATTCTGAGAAGGAAGTAGGAAGAGAGAGCAAAGGCTGGGCAGGCTGAGCTCTCCAGATTAAACCAATGCGCAGTTAACCCTGAAAATGAAAACTTCCCAAAAAGACTCAGCCAGGAGGAAATCCTGCAAGTATAAAGTAGCCACCAAAGTGGAAAGGATGACCTCAGCTCTGATATATTGTCTCTTTTATCCATTGCTATTATCCAACATCTTTCAACTCCTGGAAGCAGAGCAGCGTTAGAAGAGTCACAGACCAAGAAGTTTTAAAAATATGAGGATTTTCTTCCTTCTCAGTCTCTGGCCTCTGGTTATGTGGCCATTTGTGCCTCTACACCATCAAGACAAAGGGTTTGGGCATATAATTCCTTAGCTGTAAATATCCAGGGAGAAAGAGATAAGCTCTTAAAAGTCTCAATGAAAGAAGAAAGGGAGGGAGGAAAGGAGGAAGGAAGGAAGCAAAGGGAAAGAGAGAGGAATAGAACAGAAAAAAAGTGCAAAGAAGAGTATTTTGTTGGGCTGTAACTTTTAGAAGGTATTGATTTATGAACAAACATCATGAATTTAGGTCAGTAAAGATGGGAGAAGGTTTCTATAAAATTACCAGTTCAAAGGTGTTTGTGCTATGTGATTTTTTTTTTAATTTTTTTTAAAAGATTTTTATTTTTTTCCTTTTTCTCCCCAAAGCCCCCCAGTACATAGTTGTATATTCTTCGTTGTGGATCCCTCTAGTTGTGGCATGTGGGACGCTGCCTCAGCGTGGTTTGATGAGCAGTGCCATGTCCGCGCCCAGGATTCGAACCAACGAAACACTGGGCCGCCTGCAGCGGAGCGGGCGAACTTAACCACTCGGCCACAGGGCCAGCCCCTGTGCTGGGTGATTTTTAATAAATATTGCAAACTTAGAATTTAATGCTTCAGTTTTAGTAGTTTCTGTAATATGAACTAAATCAGTCGATGTATTGCAATATTTGCCGGCATCTGTTATAATCACTGTAATTACCTTCATCTGTCAGTTGAAGGACAATTTCTACTTCATGCCATTATCCTTACACCGAAATAGCACAACACAAATTAGAAATTATATATTGACAAATTAGCATTCCCTGCCAGAATTTGGGTTTCTCATGTGAAAACTTAAGTGATAGAGTCCAAGTTTGATTAGAAGAGTTTAAACTTAACCTATAATGTGGCATGAAACGAAGTTTAATGGGTAATATTGAGTAGAGAAAAACCTCATGAATTCAGACTTTATTAATGTGGACTTTGCCATGCTCATATTTGCTATATCCATAAAAACATGTTTCCTAGCAATATGTTGTTATAAATTCAATCATACCAAGAAGCAGCTTCCTAATGCTATATTTAAGGGCCTTAAGGGTTTTAAAAGCATGAACTTAAATATGTTTTATATGCTACCGTAGATTATACCCTGTCACAAGAGGCCTGCTTGAAAATAATATTAGATCTACTCCCATCTAATACATCTGGAAAAATATACCATACTAAAAGGTAATGTCTTTTCTCCTTTCCCTACTTGAAAATACTCATATTCAAACGTTACAGAGAAAGGGTTAATTGAAAGAAAAAAATATAGTAGTATCTTCATGTACATAATAAACATATAGTCTGCTTTTTTACATCCTAAGACAGAGTCTCAAGCCAGCCCGGATGGCCTAGTGGTTAAAGTTCGGCACTCACCACTTCAGCGGCCCAGGGTTTGCATCCCGGTCGGGGAACCACACCACCCGTCTGTCAGTTGCCATGCTGTGGAGGTGGCTCATGTGGAAGAACTAGAACGACTTATAACTAGGATATACAACAATGTACTGTGGCTTTGGGGAGGGGGAAAAAAACAGTCTTGCCAAATCTCATTACTTCTACTTGTCCTTTAGTGTATATTTTTTTAGAAAGGGGGTAAATGGGAAAGCTCTCTTTTCTCCCTAACTTGGAATTCTTTGTGTCACTGGTTGGCTTGAAATCTACTTTTGTCGAGTGCCTGATCTACTGATGTCTGGATAATTGCATAAATGTTCTTTTAATCCCCTTAACTCGAAGCAGAAATGCCTCTCATCTCTTCCCAGTGCTTCCTTATCCTACTCCTCTCTTAAGGAGTCTAAGTCTCCCTATGACCCTTTATATACAAAAGCAGTCAGTGTGTGCACTTCTCCAGAGAACTACTGCACAAATTGTAGTGAACCCTCCTTAAATCACCCTGGTTTATGCAACATAAATAATTCCAAGTCATAAAATCTTAGCATCAGAAAGGATAGCATCCAATTCAAAAATTCCACCTTATAGCTGAGGAAAATGAGTCCTAAGAAGGTGAAGTGACTTGCTCAAGGCCACGTATCTCTTCTTGATAGTATTGTTAAGAAATGCGGAAATTCACTATGCAAAATTATGTCTATCAGCCTACTAATTCTTTTCATATTAGAAAATAATAAAATAGCATTAATTTTCTTTTCTAGTTTAGGCTTCACATTAACTCATACGAGCTTTCTCCTTGATTCCTCTGTGAACCCATAAGCTTTTATTCTATGAATGGTAAAGTTTTCTTAAGAAGGGAAATTCTCAACCTATTTTCCCACATTTTGGCCTTGGCCCATAGTATGGAACAAACGTTTTATACTCATCCTCTGGCCCCCTCTCCACTTACTTCCTAGCCCTCTCCACAGGAGAAGGGGTTGTCTCTCTGACTGATCAGAGCCTGATGTTCATTAGGCCACATTTTGCCAGATGGTTGTGTTACTGGGCCTTAAACAGGAATAGCACTACTCTTTGTTTTTTTACTTCCAGCACCATAAGCAGTAGGCTCAGCTCACTGCGTTTTGAACTCCCACTAGTGCCCATCAGTTAGAAAGTAAGAGCCTTATTTGTCACCTGTGGAAATGCTCATCCATCTCCTCTCTTCTCCCACTGGGCAGCCTGACTTAGGCTGCTAACCTGGCCTTGAGCCAAACAGCATAAACCCACGTTGGGCTACACACTGACAGTAAATATGCCCCTTGTTAATGTCTAGCTTCTTTTCTCCTGGCGTTAACAGGTGTGCTTTTGATTAGCCTGTCCTTGACTCATAATTCAAAGAGCCCCTCTTCAGGTTGGGAATGGGAGGAGAAAATAAGCAAAGATTCAGAGGGAAAGAAGTAGAAGATGGCGTTTCAGCTCACGTTTACGGCATGTGGCCTGCCCAACTTATTTCTACCAGAGAAGCCCCACATGGGAGAAGGGGGGACAGGAGGAAGAGTGGCTGGGTATTGGTTCTTTACCAAGCCATATTACTGCTAGTAACACTGGCAATGTGTTTCCCATGTGGTCCTTGTTCCTTTTACGTGTAGATTCCCAGGAAGGAACCCCAAAGAGAAGATGAGTGGGTGGGAGGGTTCAAGGACCAACTCTTACTCCAAACCCACCAAACAAATACCTAACTCCATATCATCATAGAATAAAAAAGATCCGGGTCATCTTCCAGTGACAAATCTACCTCAGCTCCTGAAAGAAGGCCATCTATAAGATGGCCTCCCTTCCCCAAGATCTCTGCTCACTGTTTCCTGAAGCCATTTAAGCAAACATGGAGACAAATGCCTGTGTTTCCATTTGGTTCATTCCTGATCATTTCCTCTGACAGAAACACTCCAGTGGCTTGGACTCGTTGGTCAGTTTACCAGAAGGAAAAAAATACCTGATCATGCCTGCCTCAGGCAAGACTTCTTCCAGAGGGAAAGAGAAGAACCACTTGAGGTGAAACTACATTGAGAAGTTGACCTGGATAACCCCTAAGGTCCTACCACCAAAAATCAATCTTCTAGTTCTAATTCAGTCTGTGCCTAATTTAATCGAAATGTATATATGTAAGTAATGATATTTTTTTAGACAGAGAAATAGAAACAGAAGTGATGTTTATAAACATCAAAATATGGAATCCTTGGCAGATGCACCAATGGAGCAGGGCCACCAGTAGCTCTTGGCTCTACTGAAAACCACAGTCTTCAAAGTAAGGAATAGAGTTGGTTAACATGCTCTTAAGTGCAGTAGAGTGAAGTGGAAAGAGCACCAGACTGTTAGGAAACCCAGGTGCTAGTCTTGCTGAACTTTTGACTAGCCATGAGACCTGGGGCCAGCACAACTTCTCTGAACATGTTATATGTGCTTCATCTGCAAAATGAAGGAATGAATAACATGACTGCTGGGTCCCTTCCAGCCCTAGGACTCCATGTTGTTAATAAAATGCCCCTTCATTAGAGATAATGAGAAGATACTGCCTGTTTTTTAACCATGAAATATACACCTAGAAGTGGCACGATTTACCCTCAATTTTTGAAAGAAGCAAACACAATAAAAATAGTTTGTCAGAAAAGATTGAAATTCAATCCATTAAAATAATTGCTTCCTGAATTCTAAATTCAAAATAGATTGTTTCAGTCCATTATGAGTGATTTCAAGAAATCTTACATTAACAACAATTTGGCCCTTTTCCTGAAAAATCCTGGTTCTCATATCTTTGTTCTGTAAGAGCAATTAACATTCCTCTCAGTGGTAACATCAGCAGCAACTTGGGACCATAAGTAACCAAGGACTCCATTTTCATTTCTAAGAATACGAAAGATGGAAACCCAGGGGTTTGGGCAGAAGCTGGAAAATAGCAGAGATGTTGATTGTGTTTTTAAAATTCCAATTTCATTTCCAAGTGCAGAATGTGCCCAGAAGCAAGACTCAATGCAGCAACCTACAGCAAATGTCCATAATTACTTCTTTTCCAGGCTCCTTCAAACATTAGCAATCTGGAGGCTTGGTCCATAAAACTGGCCAGAAATCACTCCAAATCATTTTCTAATCATTTACTTGAAAAGCAGGCGTAAGTTACACCCTGATATGACTCCCCTAAATAATTATTCAACAGAGTGAGGCTCTGACCTCTGAAATCCTCTAGGACCAATGAGATTTCAGAGGCAGCAATGAAGCTAAAATTTTGTTTCCCTTGAGATCTAAATGGCAAGGTTCTCTCTGCTTCCCTTATTTTATACACCAACATGGAGTACTTATTGCCTTCTAAGCTCTGGGGCAGTCCAAACATAAAACAGTCTGACTTATTGCCTCCACTATTACGAACATATTTGCCAGACTATGTGTCCCAATTTGTAGACTGAAAAATTGGATATCCTGAGGACTAGACCTACCATAATTTGTCCTCTGTGCATTCACATGCTCTTCCTTGCTCTCACTCCTTTTATCCAGGCTGGTACCCATCAAATAGCCGTGGCATTTCTTCAAATAAAATTTACAATGGCCAAGACCTCAATTTGGTTTTTGTCAAAAGATTCCTACAAATACTAATCAATAACACTCAAAAAAATAAAAGAATGTATTTTGTCTCCAGGAGTCTCTCTGAAATGTCTATTACTGGAATAGAAGTAAACATTTCATGGAGAGTTAAAGAAATGCCCTGTCTAGCATTGTCAAACATTGCAGTATGGGGAGAGAGGGAGAAGGCTCGGACACAGGGATACAAGATGAAGAAGGGAAAAAGAGATCAGAGTGATGCAATTTATCTTGGAGAGAAGGAACTTTTTAAGATCCTTTTACATTTTCATAAAACATTATCTTAGGAACAAGATCACCAATGGGGCAGATAATCCAGCCACAGTCTACAAGGATGTACTTGGCAGAAGCCAAGCAAGAAATTCCCCTTAAGGGAAGCCAGTGCTCTCCTCAGGCAGACAGGGTGTGCTGGACACCCGCAGCAAGACATCCGAGAGATGCTCATTCCATCATCTTCCTGCCACTAGCTCCTCTTCAGAGGCTAAAGAGGCAGTTCTGCAGCTGCTACTTTCCCAACCCAAACTCCGTGCAAACAGTCCCTTGCCCTATAGTAGGCTGGGCCATTTCACCTATGATGTAGAGGAAGCCACCTGCTTTAGGACTTCCCTCCTTCCCCCCACCAAACCTGAGCAAGAGCTCAGTGCAGGCAGGAAGTAATTATTGGAAGGACAGATGCGCTCTCCCCCGACGCACCGACGCAACATTTTCACACTGTTGAACAGCAATAAGCAACAAGAATAACAGAGACAAAGAGATGAATTCTCTTTCTATAAATAAACATAGAAATCTGTTCCTGGACTCTAAACTCACAAAGGTGCAATAGACACACCAGGTTCCCCTTTATTCACCAAGAAAACCTTGGCATCACATAAAGACTATTTAGTGCTTGAACAGAAGACAACTTCAAAGCTCTTTTAAATGTAAGTTAATGTTAACACTGGAACAATTCAGGAACGTGTACTCTAGTCCACGGCATGGAAGAAGAGGAACTTTCTAGCCCTTTCTAGTTTTCATAAAAACATTTTCAGATCCACCCTATCAGTACCTTATTTTAAAATGTCATACAGAGTCCTCTTGTGTGCCAATCTGGCCTACTTACATCTGGTATATCCAACTCTGTCTTTAGTTTTAAATCTGACCCTAAAACATCTTATGGTTTTGGTAAAGCCACAATTGTCAAGTGGTTTATCTTGATAATGGACAAAACCACCCGAGGATGGAGTTGGTCAAGTGAGTGCCACGGAGACGCGATCCTGACCAACATCAACTTGGTCTTACCAGTTATGCTAGATCCACAAAGCCTTTGGCAGCCCCATCCACGGGTTTTTCTTCTTTCTTCTTCCTTTTTTTGCATTTTATTTTTAAAGTTGTTTAGGCACAGACACACATCTATAATTAAATGCACAAGTGTATCATATCAGCCACGTTGGGGTTTTTGTCTTCTTTTGCAACCCTGCTCCTCTTCTTCCTTAGGGCTCCACCTACATCATGGCCTCTTTCCCCAAACACGAATCTCCTGGTAACAACCTCACATATGGTGTTTGTTTTACAAAAATGGGATTATATTTTAAACTCTTTTCTACATCTTGCTTTTCTGACAAATCACGTCATGGAAATCTCTTCAAGTTGGGCAATGGAATTATAGATTTATTTTGCTTTGCTTTTGCTTTTACCTTTTTAATCCCTGCATAAGATATCATGGTATGGATGAAATACAATAATTGATGAAACCACTCCTCTCCCAATAAACATTCACCTTGTTTTCCATGCCGTAAATCTGCATTAGTCAGAGTTTTCCAAAGAAACAGAACCAATAGGATGTACAGAGAAAGAGAAAGAGATTTATTATAGGGAATTGGCTTATGCAATTATGGAGACTAAGAAATCCTAACATCTGCAGTCAGCAAACTGGAGACCCAGGAGAGCCAATGATGCAGTTCCAGTTCAAGTCTGAAGGCCTGAAAATTAGGAGAGCTTTTGGGGTAGCTCCAGTCCAAAAGCCAGCAGAGTCGAGACCCAAGAAGAGCTGACGTTTCAGTTGAGTCTGAAGGCAGGAAAAGACCAATGTCCCAGTTCAAGGCATTCAGGCAGGAGGAATTCCCTCCTACTCAGTCTTTTCGCTCTATTCAGGCCTTCAACTGATTGGATGAGGCCCACGCACATTGGGGAGAGCAATCTGCTTACTCAGTCTACTGATTCAAATGCTAATCTCATCCAGAAACATCTCCATGGACACACCTAGAATACTGTTGGATCAAATATCTGGGCACCCCACAGTCCAGTTAAGGTGACACATAAAATTAACCATCACAATATCTTTACAAACTAGTGGTTTGAATTTTTTATAGGATAAGGTCCCAGCACTGGGATAAATGAACAGAAAGACATATGTAATATTAATGGTTTAGACAGTTGGCTTTTCACAGACTATAAATTTTACGTTTTTCCAGCATTATATAAGAGGACTCTTTTCTCCATATCCCACCAGCAATAGCCGTTATTATTCTTTTAAATTTTGGCTATTTTATATCTCACTGTTACTTAAAATTGGATTTCCTGAACACCAGTACCTTTTAATATGTTCTCATAAAGTTTTGGCCATTTGGAATTATTCTTCTGTCAATAGTCTCTGCATATCAATTGCCTTTTTTTTTTTTGGTGAGGAAGATTCACCCTGAGCTAACATCTGTGCCAATCATTCTCTACTTTGTATGTGGGATGCCACCATAGCATGGCTGATGAGTGGCATAGGTCTGCATCCAGGATCCAAACCTTGAACCCAGGCAGCTGAAGCAGAACACGCAGAACTTTAACCACTCAGCCATGGGGCCAGCTCCTCATTTGCCCATTTTTCCACTGGGTAGTTTGTCCCTTCTTGACAATTTGTAAGAATTGTTTGTATATTATTAGATGTATGGCTATTAATCCTATTTTTTTCACTGAATTTTTTCTACAACCATCATGTACTTGTTTCTGTTTCATTTTGGTTGGTAATTTTTTTTAAACAGCTTGTGAGTTTCCAGTCTTGATTAAGATCTCCCCTGCAACCAGACTGTACAAGCGAAATCCCAATTTCTTTTTTTGCAAGATTTTCATTATTCTGTGCATATGAAAGGGATCCAACTTTGCTTTCCTCCAGATGGGGAATGAGGAATCCCAAGATTATATTATCAAATCTAGCCTTTTCTTGTTTTTTTTTCCTTTTGGGGGGGAGTTGTTTTTGTTTTTAGGATCTTTTAATAACCATTTCTATTTTATTTTATTTTGTATTTTTCCCAGTTTTATTGAGATGTAACTGACGTACAACACTATAAGTTTGCCGAGTACAGCATAATATTTCACTTACATATATTGTGAAATGGTTACCACAATAAGTTTAGTTAACATCCATCATCTCATATAGATACAATAAAAAAAGGAAAAGAAAAATAAAAATATGGGTTTTTGTCTTTGCAATGAAAACTCTTAGGATCTACTCTCAGCAACATTCATATATACCTCACAGCCATGTTAACAATAATCATCATCTTGTAAAGCTTTTCCTGTTGAATTAAAATGCTGCCTCTGGAATACATTAACTTTTCACATAAATCAAGCTCTTTCTGGATTATCTATTCTGTTCCACTAATCTCTTTGTCTACCTCGGGCCAGTAATACATTGATGTAATCTCATTGCCTTAAAAGTAGGTGGTCATGTCTGCTGTGGGAAATCTTCATTTTTCTTTTACATATATTTCTTGGCTATTCTAAAATATTCATTCTTCCATATACACTGTAAGATTATTTTGTCTAGTTCTCAAGACAAAAACTCTGTTGGGATACCAACAGGAATTCCTAAAGTTTGTACATGAATTTTGAAGAAATCACTTTTTTTGTACTAAATATTTTCCTTTGAAAAAAGAAAGTCCTTTGAAACGTCCAGAGATTGTTGTGTCCCCCTCAATAAGGTTTTAGTTTTCTTCATATAGGTTCTGCGCCTTTCTTAGCATCCTTGTAAATATGTCATAGTATTTAAAGTTACAAACAAATTATTCCTTTTCCATTTCTGTCTGCTTACATGTAGAAAAAAAGACGTGTTTTGATTTTTGTATATGTATCTCATTCAGTGACCTTACAAATTATCTTATTAACATAAGTAGCTTTTTTAACACCTAAAAGCAAAGATTTGGGGTTTTGAAAGGTTAAAAAAAAGCATATCACCAATTAAAAAATCAATCTAGTATCAGTAATTTCTTTTCTTGACCTATTTCATTCACTAGAATCTCCAACACAATATTGTACAACCATGGTGAGAATATTCCTTTTTAGCTCCTGATCTGAACAAAAGTAGATTAAGTGTTTTGCCACTTAGAATAATATTTTCTGGTGGTTTTTGGTGAATGTCTCTATTGTATTTAGGTTATTTACTTCTATTTCTATTTCTATATTATATCTTGGCTTTCTTTTATAGGAATTTCATAAAATGCACTTTCAAAATCTATTAATATAATCGAATGATTCTCTTTTTTTTTTTTGGCTGATATAACGAGTTATATCGATAGATATCTTTATTTCCATCCATTCTCGCATTCCTAAAATAAATCTAAGTCACAGTGCAGTATTCTTCTAAAACTTCACTAGATTTGGGGCCAGCCCGGTGCCATAGTGGTTAAGTTGTGAGCTCTGCTTTGGCGGCCCAGTGTTTGTGGGTTCGGATCCTGACAATGGACCTACCACTGCTCATCAAGCCACACTGTGGTGACATCCCACATAAAGTGGAGGAAGATTGGCACAGATGTTAGCTCAGCAACAATCTTCCTCAAGCAAAAAGAGGAAGATTGGCAACAGATGTTAGCTCAGGGCCAAACTTTCTCACACACACACACACACACACAAACTTCACTAGATTCTATTTGCTGTTTATTTTTTTGCAACAATATTCATAAGTTAGATTGGTTTATTTTTTTAAATTTCCAATTATACCTCCTTTATTAGAGTTGAGTATTAAAATTAAGTTGGCTTCATTAAGTGAATTCAGATATTTTTCATATCTTTCTATGACCTAGAAGAGTTTAAATAACATTGCAACTATCCTTCTTTAAATATTAGATAAATCTGAGTCATGAGCCCATTTAGTCTTGGGGCCTCTTTTCATTGGGAAGTCTCTCATCAAGTCTTGATTTCATCTCTGCTCTTCACACTGCTGCTGCCCCAGGGCTGAAGACTGCTTCATCTTTCTGGATCCACCGACAGAAAAAGCAAGGTTCTGTGCCCAATTCAGTTTCCCTACCACTTCATCTTCTTCTGAGTTAGTTCATTTTCTGTTTGTTTTGAGTCCTTTTCAAGTATTTTACTGAGATAGTGAATGTGAGTGAACCACTCTAGAGCATTACATATCTTCAAATCACTTTTGTTTCTTTCCTTGACGAGTGAATGATATCTTGGCTGGGAATAGGAGCCTTGTTTGGTATATTTTCTGTAGATTTTGTTCCAATATCCTCTAGCTGACAAATGAGAAGTCTCATGCCAATCCCACTTGATTCCCTCATAAGTAACTTGTTCTTCCTTTCTAAAAAGTTACAATATTTTTCTCTTTATTCTTAGAATTCAGGAATTTACCAGAATATGTTTGATCTTGCTGTTCCCATTAATCTGACCTGGAGCTTATCTTCATCCTTCAATATATAGAGTCAGGAAAGCCAGAAAATTTGCTTTCGTTATGTGTTTAATTATTGCCTCTTCTTCAGCTGTTCCTTCTTTCCCTTCTGTAAATCCTGTTACTTGCAGGTTAGCTCTCCTGGTTCTGTTCTCCTAGTCATTTTTTTATCCTTATGATTTTCATCTCCTTGTGATTTTGTTCTTCATGCTTTGGTCTTCCAAACCACCAATGTGGGTCTTAATAGTGACCATTAACTCTTTCAGTTATGTCTACTTAACTGATTAACAAGGAATTTTTTTCCATTAGAAATTCTTTTTGTGTTGCACTTAGATCTCTTATTACATCTCTGCTTGTTTCCGCCAGTAGCTCTATTTTGCTGAGATTGTGTTTCATTGGTTCTGACTCCTCTTGCTCTCTCTAGCTGCTGGCATCTCTCACCTACAGCTTCTTTTTCTCTGTTGGTTCCGTGGATTCAGGTCTGGTTAGTGACAGACAGGAAGGAGTCTCTTCTTCCAAGGCTGGCAGTACCAAAGTAGGTCCTGCTGAGGCTGTAGGAGGAAAGTGCCCAGCACCCCATCAGCCTCAGAAGAGAGAGGCCTTCCACTCACTCACCAATGAGGACTACACTAAGTTAAAGAAAATAATTCTTTCTAGGCCTTTGAGGCACCAGGAGTATGAGAAATATCCATAAGGCTAATGTCATCCTTCTTCCTTGGGGTACCGAGATCTCACTAGGCCAAGCCCTTTGCAGGACTGACCACCTTCCAGTCTCCACAGAACTCTGATGTTGTCCCAGAACTCTTGCCAAATCTGTGTCTAGTTCTGATTTAAAATTCCTGTCAGAGTTCTTCCCTTCCACACAGCCTCCAGTCCCATCTGAACACAGTGCTCATTGACTTCATCTGCCATTTAGTCCCAGAGATGCAGATACATTAGAATTGGGAGTGTGATGAAATTAACCACTCACAGGTTAATAAAACACGAAAACCTAAAAAAATACTTCATATGTCTCTCCTCCTCCCCTCAGCCTAGTTTCAACCAGAAAATCGCATGAGTGCCTGTTCCGCGGGCCTGCTGGAAAAAAAAAAGAGGAATAATCCAATTTCAGAAACACTTTAAATGATATTTTTCTTCAGTTCTGCAAGGCCTGCTCTGATTCTGTGGAGGCCTACAGCATGTAGGTCAGTTCTTATGTTCATCACTGTGTTCATTAAATACAGGAAACTGGGCCGAGAGGTAGATCCGAAGGAGAGGAGATGCTCCCCCTTCCCTCCTTTCCAGGTCCCCCTCGGTCTTCATTTAATTCAGCTACCATACCAAGAAAACTAAATATCATAAGGCAATAATCCTTGTGTGAGGACTAAGTTAGAAAATGAAGAAAAATATCACTGGTTCATGTTGTAATAAAGCAGAGCTATTGAAAAGGCTGCAGATTTATGGCAAACTCTCCTCTGAGGAGCCTAATGACCACTCAGCTTCTCCGTTCCCTTTTTATCAGCTATTGAAGTATGTTTGTGCAGCCTGAAGCTCCTGTCAAATCTCAGTTTAGCTCACTTCAAATCAAGCAAGCGAGAAAGTCACAGGATCCGAAGGTCTTGTGAAGTATCCGCAGGCTGCAAGGAGTAAGCAGGAATGGGCTAATACGAGGCATGTATCCATCTGGACCCAGAGGGAGGCTGTGACGGAAGGGGAAAGCTCTGGAATAGGAGGCTGCGCGGGTTCCCCACCTGAAGGGAGAGGCTAAAACGTCTGCCTCACAGGGCTATCTGATTGGTAAAGGCAAGTGCTTCATAAAGAGCCATGCAAAAGCGAGGGGATGGAGGGTAATCATTATCATCATTATCCCAAAGGCGTTTATGGGCTTCACTTTCCAGGTCGATGTGTCATTCAAGTCTGGGAAGTTTCAGAAAATACATTTCTTCACACCTTCATCTGTTTTTATAGTCCCTATTAGCAACAAGAGGCATCAGAGTGATTAAGCCAGTGTTACTATTAACAGTCTCTCAATGATTTATGACAGTGCAAACAGAAGCAGCATCTTATGGTCTTAGTTAACTGGATACATTGTGCAATAAAAGATATTATCTATAAGTAATAAACTTAAATCAATCCTGACTCTTAAAAAAAAAGACAAGAATAAAAGATCTTAACCAGTTCAATTATTTAGGAAAATACAGTTTTTTGTTTTGATAGCCTTCTTCTGTTTATTTGTTTATTTTCCCTAATGAAGGCCTTCTCTCTAGTTCTTTTGGTAGAGAAATAACAAGATTTTTCTTCACTAGAGTGCTCAGCAATTGTGAGATGTGTCAGCTTTGACTTATTGCCCTCCCACTAATAACAGAGGAAAGAGTCTTATCTCCAAAAGCCTAAAATTAGCTGAGAATTCTGGAATCACACTAATCTCATAAAACTAAACTCATAAACTGGCAACCCAGGGCAGTGGTTCAGAGACAGGCTTCCTTTCAGAGTCAGAGATACTTGAACTCTAACCATATTCTGCCACTTGATCACTCAAACTAGTGACTCAAATAATTTCTTCAACCTCTTTTAGCTCTAGTTTCCTCAGCTTTAGAACATGAGGACGTTCGGTAACTCACCAATGAGGACTACACTAAATTAAATAAAATAATTCTTAAAAAGTACCTATTCCAGCGTCTGACAAGAGCCAAGTACTCAGTAATTTAACAATAGTTTCTGTTAACAAGACTACATTTACTTCTATACTAAAATGCCTATCTTTTCTTCAAAGAAAATAAAATGCTGATGTAACCAAAGCTGGGGTTATAAATCTGGAGGCTATGCCTCAGAGGGAGGATTCCCACATCTGGCCGCTCATCAGAATTTTCTGATGAAGTGAGAATGCAGATGCCTCAGCCCGAGAGACTCAGAACCTCCTAGAAGAGGGGGTCATGACAAGGAGCTGGATCTATTAAAAATATCCCAGGTGGTCTTGATGAGCAGTTGTGTACGGGAACCACTGGCTTAGACAATTAGGGCCCCCCCAAAATTAGTCCCATTATATCAAAATCAAAAGCTAAAATAAATTAATCTCAATTTCATTTCCAGTTACGTGTCTAAATTCCCTTTAAACAAACTATTTAGGAGAATGCCTTATATATGTGTAGAAATGTGATAAAATAAATATAAATATGAAAAGGGAACAATATTCACAGAAGGAAAACACCCAAGGAAGCCAGAAAAGCCACAAATTGCCATAAATGAGCTCCATAAAACAGAACATATTGTGTGATGGAAAATGACCCAAACCATCCTTTAATTTCTATGTTATAGTTGGCTAAAATTCAGTAAAGGGTCCTCAGGGCTATTGCAACTTCCTGATGATACCCAGAAAAGCCTCCATGCGGCTGTGTAGCATCTCAAGAAAGGGTGGTGTATATGGAAAGTACATAGCTTCCTTTATAGTTTTCCCTTAATGCTGGTCCTTTCCTGCACATGCTGCCCACACAGCAGCCCAAGGCAATAACCTTGAACACCCTTGACTCCTCTTTGCCCTTCATCTGTCTCACCCAAACAGTGACCTACATCCTGTCTATTCCACCTTCTAGTCATCTTTTCCGTTGTCCCCTTCTCTATGATCACCATTGGCCTAAGAGAGCCCTTAATTTTCCCATCCCAGCTATTCCATTGCCCCTGTCAGACAGGACTCCACCAAGGGCCAGGATCCTGACAAGGAAAGACAAGCAACTCGTGGACACTGACGCTGGAGAGGCATAGATGGGACAGGTGTGTACAAAGGTCTTTGGGCCTGATCTGAGGCCCCAAAGAGAGGTCTACCTGGAGCATACTGGTCTGGAGGGTCTTGTGCCTTTTTATTGGACAAGTCATGAGAAGGGAGGATCATTATCCTTAACATCAGGGCCTCTGGCCAGAGGTCCTCGAAATTCTTATCCAAGAATAGAGAAAATGTACTATAGGTTAGTATGATACAATAGGCAAGATCCAGAACAGAGCAGGTATGGGTTTGAACTCCATCACCGCTATTTCATCTTAGACAAATTTTTCAATCTCTCTGAGCTCAGTTTCTCCATCTGAAAATGGGAAGAATAATGACCATTCTAGAGGGCAATTCTGAGAATTAGAATTATTTAAAAGTGTCTCACATGCAGTAATCTCTCAAATCTGAGCTAGTAGTTGTATCAATAAGTGGGTGTGTATGTGTATGTATGTCTGTGATTCAGAAAAAAACTAAAAAGATATATTCAAAAGAGAAGTATTCTTTAGGGTTACATCATCCTCAGTTTTGATTTTCAATATTTTGTAAATTTCCCCACAGCATAAGAGTCTCAGATTCTTCATGTTTTCCTTTGACACACAGTTTGAATCCAATGCTATTTTGATGGCAGTAGGGCATGGGGGGCATGGAAAATAGAGCAGATGGGTGGGGTAATACATTAAAAAGTGAATTACATTTGAAGCCTTATTACAACCAACCAAACCACCATCAATAGCCTTGACCAAAGAAAAAAGAATACACATTCAAATATAGGATGATGTCATGCTCCCCTACACAATCTACCTAGAATCAGGGCACCCATCTTGCAGCATATGAGCAAAGTAAATCTTAAATAAACCATATGCAGCTAAATGAAGCTAGCTGCTATAACAACAACCCCCAAATCTCAGTGGCATAATACAATAATGGTTTGTTTCTTCCTTACATCATAATTTTACAAGACAGGAACCCTGCAATCATGCAAGGACCCAGACTCCTTCCATCTTGTGACTCTACCCTCTTTAAATCCTCAGAATCTTCTCCAGTCCACAGGTGACAAGGAGAGAGAGAGAGAGGATTGTACATCATATGTGGTAGATGTTTACGGACCAAATTACTTCCACTCACATTCCATTGGCTTGAACTCAGTTATGTGCCCTCCACCTCCACCAACCTACCCACCTACCTAACAGCAGTGGAGGCTGGGAAATATAGTCCAGCCATGTCCCGTCAAGAAGAAAGAACACAAATATGGGTAAGCCTCATCAGTTTCTGGGATTTTCCTGAAGCAAATATCATTGTCAGATAATTTATTCACTGTGTGTTTTTTTCCAAAGACTTGGAAATCTATTTGTTTTTGAAGATCTTGTCTTTTACTTATTTCAGGAGCCATTGACTAATCAAGTCCTAGTGTCACTACAAGTTACTTCTGGCCCTTCCTAGATGACTCTGGGTCCACCCTACTTTTCAGAAGTCACCCAAGGTCCTTGACTAGGGCCACAAGGACAACCAGGTCAGGACATCATCTGAATTAGCAACCAAGCAAGATTCCTACGAAGCATGGTTATCAGGCTGGGTCAGAGTGTGGCATTTGGGAGTCTGAGGAGAAAGTGGGCAGAAGTCTGTCTGAGGCACCTAAGGGACAGCTCCTGAGAGGCCTTCACAGCTCCCACCCAGAGAATAGCAGGGCTCCTCAGTTTGAGGGGACGTCTCCTCCTCAGCATGGCTGGCCAGTCCACCAGCTTCTCAGGCCTGTCCTGAAACAGCAATGCCTACTTCTCAGCTAACCACTAAGACAAGATGATGAGGAGAGCCAAAGGAGATATCCTTGAAGAGAACTCCCCATGTGATAGATAGTAATAGTAGGAACTAATTATTAAAATCTTACTTTGTTCTCAGGTCCTGTCATAAGCAGCTTTTTCACGTAATTCTCACAATAACCTTCTGAAGTAGGTTCTACTACTGTTCCCATTTTACAGAGAAGGAAACTGAGGCTTCTCATTCTTCAGTCATTTGAGCAAGGACTCCCAGCTAATATGGGGCAGAGCTGGGATTCAGTCAGCTTTGTCTGTTTCCAAATCCAAGAATGGAGCCATAGCAATATGTCCTCAGCAAAATCTCTGATGGGGCTTCTGGTTCTTTTTCTGCCTTGAGCAGTGGGAATAACTGGCCCTAAAGGGATACTCTCCTTAAGTAGGAGGCAGTTGCTCCACTTTCTTCAGAAGTTCATTATGGTGGAGGGCCCAGAGAGGGGAGCTGTCCAATGGCACTGCATTTGCCACCCCACTCACCACACCCTTCCAACTCCCTCCTTGGAGATCCACAAACAACACTTCCTCCTAACATTTTGGTGAATCTCACCCCCTGATCCCTAAATATCTAGGGGGCAAAGTATGACCTGGTGACTGTTCCAACAACACACCACCATCTACCGTATGGACCACCTCTGTGGTGGGAAAGGTTTATACCTGCAAATCATCTGCCCCTTGGCAGAGTGAAGGGGGATGGGGGGCAGAGAACCTTATTCATCCCATTGCAACCCCCATGGGACACTTTATGTAAATGTCCCCTAACTATAAAGTGATGAGGAGGTGAAGGGATGGCACACAGCCTGGAGCAGCCTATTCAGCCCCAGGCTACATAGATTATCCCTGAGACAAACAGAGAGTGGAGAGGCATCAGGGATGAGGGCATGGAGAAGGGGCAGGGGAACGCAAGTCCTGTGTACAGGAAGCACAGGACCAAACCCCCAATGAGCATGCACCTAGCCCATGTTGCGGACGTGGAGGCCTGACAAATGCTTTGAGATCAGAACAAAACAGATGTCTTTTTCTGTTTTTCTTAATGAGTGATTTCCAGAGGCAGGTCACAGTGTCCCCATCTACCTGGTCTGCACGGAATGGGTAAGTGCCTTGGGACAGCCTTGTTAGGATCCCAACTGAAAACGCTCCGTACACTTAGTACCTAATGCAGTGCTCAGTGCAGACAGATGCTAAGAAACTACTTTCAGATGAGCATTTTACAGATGACCTCTCTTCTCTCTCCGCAAGTCCATGTTGAAATAAGGAGGCAGTGATAATGGTAGGACGCAGTAACCTCGTTATAGCACTATTTGTTCTACTGAGGCTCCATACTGGATCCTATCCAAAGGGATCTGGTTATTAAAATATCTAAAAGATGCATTATAAAGTGGTTTCACCAAAAAAAGACAGTTGAGATACACCAATTTCAAAAAAAAAGGAAATGCCTTGCTGTACCTCCATCCCTCAGAAGTTAGAAGGGGAGGCAGTGGAGTGGGGAGAGAAGGAGGCGGGTCAAGCTTTGTAATGTTCCCCTTGGTTTAACTGTGTGTGGAAGAGGGATGAGAATCCTATTTCCCCAATTCACTTAAGCAGCCACCTGTAGCTACCTCAAGTCTCCAAAATATCCAGCCCATGATAGAGATTTGGGACTGGACACACCTTCCCACATCCCTTTATTCTTTGAGTACAAATTAATTGCTTTAATGTACCAGGCATTCTGCTGTGCAACAGGGATACGATAGTGAAAAAGACCAGAAGGAATTTGCCTTCCTGGGGCTCCCAGTCCACTAAGGGAAGCAGACAAGCAGGAAGAGTATGAATAGAGGATTATAGGAACATCTCACTCACCATGTCAGATACCTCTTGGCCTCATCTCACATCCTCTGAACCCAACTTTTACCCTGGCAGCTTCCCACAGCTGTACCCTGAAAGCTGCTTGACATTATCTCTGACTTTCTGTCTTGGAGATTCTCTACAGCTGCTGTAAGGGATGCCAGCAAGATCTGCTGGGTCCTCACACGGTGTAATCTGGAAAAGCAGAAGAGTTTATGCCCCATGAGGCACTGACACTGGACATCAGGAGCCAATGCTTCCCCTTTGGTCCCTTGGCGAGACAATTCTGAGGTAGAGTCTAGATGGCTTATTATGGTTAAATTGTGTCCTCCAAAAAGATGTTGAAGTCCTAACTTCTAGTACCTGTGAATGTGACCTTATTTAGAAATAGAGTCTTTGCAGATGATCAAGTTAAGATGAAGTCATTAGGGTGGGCCCTAACCAATATGACTGGTATCCTTATAAAATGGGGAAATTTGGACACTGAGACAGACACACACAAGGAGAACACCTTGTGAACATAAAGGCAGAGATTGGGGTCAGGCATCCACAAGCCAAGGGACACCAAAGATTGCCAGCACTCTTAAATGCTGGGAGAGAGGCCTAGAACAGATTCATGCTCACAGCCCTCAGAGGGAACCAATCCTGCGAACACCTTCATCTCAGACTTTCAGCCTCCAGAACTGTGAGACAATAAATTTCTGTTGGTTAAGCCACTCATTTGTGGTACTTTGTAATGACAGCCCTAAGACACTAATACATGGCACCTCAGAATGTCCCAGTGAGATGGTGCGTCAGTTTCCCACAGTGAGGAGCAGCTTGATAACCCACCCTTGCATTGGCTTCACCTCAATCTTGTCTTGGTTTTCCCTGCTACCTTCTCATAGTCCCTTGGATCCTAAAATTAAGTCCCCAGATAAAGCCCCTATACCAAGCCCTTGTCTCAGACTCTGCTTTCTAATGGGAAAATCCAGGCTAAGACACCACCCTTGGAAGAGTCAGCCATCAGTCTAGGTCCCTGAATGGCTACATGGAAGGGAGTGACTTTGGACTGTTAAATGAGTGAGAAGTAAACCACGATAGTGTTCATCCAGTTGATGTGGGGGATTTCTTGTTAGTTATAACAGCTTAGCTCACCCGGAGCCATACAGGATAAACCTCCTAAGGGTCTAACACTGCTTTAGGCACAGGCAGACACTTCCCTTTTAGCACAGGGATGTCATCAAGTACGTGGTAGTGTATTCAGGAGAAATGACAATGTGCTAGGGCAAAATTTCTCCAGTAACTCTCCACGGTACTTGCTTCCATGCACTCCCAATGCAGACATTCTTCACTGCTATTATTTGGAAGGAGTACAGGGGTATAGTTGTTCTTGTAGGCCCCACTTTTTGCTTCCTGGAAAATCCAACCACCTGTACCTCATTTCCTTACCCAACCCCCTCGCTCATCCATTCCTCCCAGAACAGGGACCTTTGGGTTTGTTGAGTGTATAACTGCTTCAGCTACTTTCTTAAGACAGTTATTGCAGCATATTCCAGAATAATTAAGAGAATTATTCCAGAAGAAAAAAGAGAAAATCCACTATATGTTAAAATGTTGCTATTGTATACTATTTATTATATTACCATAACTTTTGTGACTTTTCTCCATAACTTTTCTTGACTCCTGGACTAGACTGTAAACTCCTTGATGTCACCACAGAATCTCATTATGAGGTGGTTCCAAGAGTCCATAGCTGGAGAAACTTTTCTCACTTTGTACCAAGTAGGAGTTGAATAAATATTTGAGAACTTATTCTTCTCACATTTATATCTCATATTACCTAAGCTTTTTTCCCCTATAATCTGAAGTATGGCAGTAACAGAGCAAAATTCAGCAGTTTTCTAAGATAAATTTTAAAAACAAGTACCGTTTTCAATGCTACAGGTTGAGAGGTAATGGGGGGGGGGGGGGAACTGGGAAGGTCCTTCTGCCCTGGGCTTGCCTCTGGCCATGGACTCAAGTGGAATGTTGCCGTCACCTCCCCAGCCCTCCCTGCACACACGTTGTAATCAAATAGCATCTGTCCATCTGGTACTCAAGGACTTGGGAAGGGAGCTGGAAAAAACAAAGACACTCTCTTTCCACAAAGCTCCCACCTGCAGAAGAGCTGTGATAACACTCCTTCCTATTTTTAGCGTGGAATAATCACATCAGGTGCTAGGTGGAGGAGTGGCGGTGGGATGGAATGGACCAAAAGTCCTACATACAGACGCTCACCGGGTTTCTCTGCTGTGGGCACCCACCCAAACGTGCTTGCTGCTGGTTGCACTTAATAATCATAAAGTGCGAGAGAAGCTGGCAGCACAGAATACTAAACACTGCAAACAATAACTCTGTGGGCAATTATTTGTTCAGGATTGGTGTGCACCTGCAAATATTTGGGCAAGGTTTGAATGACATGGGCATGAGGACTGGGAGAGAGGTTAAGGCAAGCCAGCCTTCCATTTCACTACTGGGGCATTGTGAGTGATGTCGGCGCCGTTTAGAGATGAGCCTCCAGGGGAAATGGGTCTGTCCTAGTTTCCAGCATCCTAGAAAGCTCCAAGTCTCCCCATGACACAGGGAAAGCAAACTAGGCACAGAAAGGGGTGATTCAGTGACTAGTAAAATACTGTGCATAGGAAACTGAACTAGAGTCTAATTCACTGTAACTCAACCACAATAAACCAATCATAGTTATAAGTTATGAGCATCTAGTCTTTGCTGGACCTTTCCAATTTGCATGTGGAGAAGCTCACGTCCATGTGAACAGCATAGGAGCAACACTGCTCAGGGGCTGTCTCTCTTGGATCCAAAGATCAGAGATGTTTTCTAGTTGATCTCACATGTGTCCCAGCTATAATCACTTTGGGGAAATACCATACACCTTCTGTTCTGAAGCTCTTGCCAATAAAAAAAATTGTTATCCTCAGAAGCAGTCCTGTGGCTTATAATAATATTACAGAATATATCAATTAGGGAGTTAACACACTATCCAATGAAGAATGCTGTCAGCTCATCAGGCACAGTAAATTGATCTGATGGCATGATGTGAGCCCCTGATCAATTTATTTCCCTGACAAAGGCATCAATATGCCAATTTTTTTTACGGCACTAATCATTAGGCGAATCTTATCAGTTCTGCAAAAATCTGTATACATCCAGTAACAGGCTTTTCTCTCTCAAAACTCTCACTCTGAGACTACTTTCTCAAAATTCAAGCCCACCTGTGGTGTACAGGGATGGAGGACAGTGAATAGGAAGCAATCCCCGTTTCAGGTGGCAGGCACGACACACAAAGGCCTTGGTTCTTCCAGGGATATCATGATCTCAGGCAATGCTGTAAAAGCGCTGGGAAGCTAGAGGCAGAATGAGCATTCACTGTCAAGCCTGAGATCAGAGAGAAAACATGCGGCTGCTTGTCCCCACCCCCCCTTTCCTTAAAACTCGTCCCTCAGGATCTTCCAGTCTAAAGGGCATAGAGCTCCCTCTGAGTTAGGGATGTAGGAGACTGACAGGAGCCTCTGGGAGGTAGAAGGCAGGGACACTGAGGAAAAGAGCCTCTCCCTGAAAGCAGAGGTCCTGCTAGGCCAAGCAGAAATATCTTTGCACCAGAGTCCTTCTAAGAGCTCCCTTGTTTAAAGGAAAAATAAACAGGTGAACTGAGGTCTGAACCCTCCCTTAAAAAAGAAAAAGCCGCCAGATCATGCAGTACTGAATCAGCCCCAGAGAAATGGCTCAGGAGGAAAATACTGAGTATTATCAGAGACTGTCATCAACTGGGAACTAACACTCTAAGTCAAGAGGCACTTAGTCCAGAGATGACGGCAGCTGACTCCAGTGACGTCAGCAGGCTCTTTGCATCTGTGCTTGTAATAAAAGGCAACTCAAGGGAAGTGTGTACAAGCAAAGCATGGAAACTCAAGAGTATCTTCTGATGTCTGTTCAGAGATCACTCTTTCCAAAGGGCCAATTTTGCCAGTGGAGAAGCACACTGAGGCTATTCTGATGGCCGTTTGTCATGGATACCTTGCAAGATGCAGGGTATGGGGCTCCAGGATAGGAAATCAGGCCTTTCCTATCCTGGGCTCAGGCCAAGGTACAAGCAGGAAGTGACTTAAATGGGGCTCCCTTAAAGGGAGAAAAGGATTCAGAGTTATTGGGGGAAATTCAAGCCTAGAAGAAGCCGACCCTAAAAAGAGATGTCAGGGATGGCTACAGAGGGGTAGGGCAAGGATTACAGGATTATAGTCTATAATTGGCAATTACCTAGCCTTGTCCTGGAAATTTAAAAACTCACACTCCCTTTCTGCCCTACCCTCCACGAAAGCTCCTAGTCCAGTTGCTCAGACATTGACAGTCAAGCCAATGATGCTGCTCCTCCAACACTGGCTGCCCTGGACAGTGTGTGCTGGTACACGTTTAACAGCTCTTTGGGAAGCAAAAATGTAGGCATATGTATATGTCCATATGTTGATTACAAATTTTATGGATCTAAAAGCTGCATAACATACAAGTGACGACTAATAATAACATTTACAATACTCTCTATTGTAAATCTTATAAATAATTGGTTCTTGTATAATGCTTTCATTATTTTTGTCCATCTTCTAATTGTTTGAGGACTATTTGAGGCCCATCATCGCATAGGGACATTCAGCCAAGGGAGCTGACAGGCAGAAATTCCAAGGTCACAAGGAATTGATTGGCCAAGAATCATTTTGAATATAAAACGGTATGCAAAAGTAGCTCCTATCTCAGCAGCACCACTCCTGCACAAGTCCATGTACCCCACACACACACACAAACATACACTGCACATACACATACAAATGCAGGCATGCATACACACCTGCCATTCAGAACAGCCTCACATCTCTACTCCCAAGGCAGCAAATTTCTTAGTTGTGATATTAAACACGGAGTTAATTATGACCCAGTAGTTCCACTCCTAGGTATATCCTCAAGAGAAATCAAAATCTATGTCCACACCAGAACTTGTAGGTAAATGTTCATAGCATTATTCATAATAGCCAAAAAGTGCAAACAACCCAAATGTCCACCGATAAGTGAATAAACAAAATTTGAAGGAACAAATATTTATACAATGGAATATTATTTGGCAATAACACGGAATGAAGTACTGACACCAGCTACTACTTGGAGAAACCTTGAACACATTATGCTAAGTGAAAGAAGCCAGACACAAAAGGCCACATATCATATGATTCCATTTATATGAAATGTGCAGAATAGGCAAATGTATAGAGACAGAAAGTAGATTAGTAGTTGCCTAGGGCTGGGGAGGTTAGGGGGGAAATGAGGAGTAACTACTAATGGGTATGAGACTTCTTGTTGGGGAGATGAAAATGTTCAAAATTGATTGTGGTAATGGTTACACAACTCTGTGAACATACCAAAAATCAGTGAATTGTAACTTTAAAATGGGGAATTGTATGTTATGTGTATTATATGTCAATAAAGCTGTTTTAGAAAAAATCCTGAGCCATTAACAAAGTTTGTGTATTATCTCAATCCCATGAACGTACTTCCACTGCTAATGGTTTGAAGGAGAGCTTTACAAATGTCTCGGCCTCATTTTTTATTTTTTATTATTATTTTTTTTTCCTTTTTCTCCCCAAAGCCCCCCAGTACATAGTTGTATATTCTTCATTGTGGGTCCTTCTAGTTGTGGCATGTGGGGCGCTGCCTCAGCATGGTTTGATGAGCAGTGCCATGTCCGCGCCCAGGATTCGAACCAACGAAACACTGGGCCGCCTGCAGCGGAGCGCGCGAACTTAACCACTCGGCCATGGGGCCAGCCCCTCGGCCTCATTTTTTGATTGGATTTCCACAACAACCACATGAGGTTGACAGAGCAGAGAAGATGAGGCTTACTTCAGAAGGCTGGCTTCAGTCTATTAGGTGACTTGCACAGGATCATTCAGCCAGCTTGGCAGTAGAAGGTGGGGACCGGAAAATCTGCCTCCTGGTGCTTAGAGTTTTCTCCTCCTCAAGCTAACACAGTTCAACTGAGTACAAACTGAGGAGAAGCTAATGCCCTATAAGAGGGCCACATAGCAAGCCCAGGAGTTGAGTCCCTTGCTGAAAGGCGTCCACGTGGAGGCTAGGGAACAGCAGGGCTGAGGTGCTGGCTTGTAGGATGAGGCCTGAAGAGTGGGTGAGATCAGAGCTGCACAAGACAAATGTCATGGACACCTTATTTATTCATTAATCCACCCAGTAAATACTTACTGGGCATCTATGATGAGCAAGACATTGTGCTAGGCCCTGGGGATTCAGTGGAGAAAAACTGCCTGCCATCATGGAGATGTCAGGGTAGGGAAGCACAGACATTAAACAGATAATCCTATGAAAAATTGATTATAATTGTGAAAAGGGCTCCAAGGGAGAAATAAAAAGTGCCAAGAGAGCATATAAAGGGACCTGGCCTGCTTTGGATTAAAGACAAATTGAGAAGGCCAAATCCAATATTTTACCAGATTCTATCTTACCAGTTCCAAGTATGGCTTTGCCTTGCAAAGTCAAACCAGATAATCCGTTTCTGTTTTTTTTTCAGTTAGCATATGATATTTACTCCTCTACTCTCAAGTTTTCACAGAAGAAACTTCTGCAAACACTTCCACTCTCTCAAGAAGTCCTCCAGAGAGGGCTTTATTGGATTAGTGAAGTAGTGAGAGGCTGACACCTCTGGGCCTGTTTACCAGGGGCAGGTCCAGGCACTGTAGAGATTCATGGGCTCATTGCTCACCTCTTACTCTCATGGCCCCCTGGGTTCAGGCATCCTGGGCTCTCCTTGGGCTCCCAGCCTCATTTTGTTAAGCGCAACTGGAGAGTGCCTGCATGTCCTGTGAAGTCCTATCTCTGTTCTCAGTGTCCCAGTATTTCCATCTGGGACTGGGTGAATGTTCCAATTATCTCTTGCTGAATAACAAACTACTCCAAAGCTTAGGGGCTCAAAACAGCCATTGTATATCACGATTTTGTAGACCAGGAGTTTAGGCAATTCTGCTCCGCATGGCACTGACCAGGGGTACTCCATCACATTGAGCTGGTGGCTGGGCTGGATTGGGGGGTTCCAAACACCTTCACTCACACGCCTGGCACCACAGCTGAGAGGAGTGGAAGGCCAGGCTCAGCTGGGCACCTCTTTCTCTCTATGGAGTCTCAGGGCCTCACTATGTGGTCTCTCCAGCAGGGCAGTTGGACATCTCACATTCCACTCAGAGCTCTAAGAGTGAGTGTTCCCAAAGACCAAAAGATGAACATCTGGGAAACAGGCACAGGGTCACTTCCATTCATACTGTCTTGGTCAAAGATCCTACTCAGATTCAAGAATAGAGGCTGTAGATCTTACTTGCAATGGGAGGAGGGTCAAAGAATTTGCAGCCATCTTTATCTTCCATGATGGGGATATATGATTTGGAGATGGAGGAAGGGTCAAAAAGCCCCATTTTGACCTTAAGCCTACATAGTTCACTGGAGACCCCTTACTTTGGGAAATAAAGGTGACATGTGGACCCCTGCTTGTCTCGGTTCTTTGGGTTTATATCGTATAAGCCAGAAACCTGGAGAGTAGAAGAGATGACTCCCTCCCCAGACGTAGGACAGTCTGAATTTAGAGAAGCTAAGAGTCCTAAGTAACTAGGGCAAGCTAATAGGGTGAGAACCCCAGAGAACACTTCAATTTCTTCTCAACTCTTTTCTGCTGCCAGCATGAAACTCAGAGCTGTGTGTGCTCAGCAGTTGCTATCCTGTGACCAGTGGGATAGGCTGGGTCTGAGAAAGAGAGACTTCAAATGATGCTTTTGGAGTTCTTCCCAGGCCTTTACATTTGAAAAGGGCCTTGTGGGACCTGGAAGTATGATTCCCGGGATTAAACAGCTGTGGCCTCTTTGAATTTCTTGGCAACTTGTATCACCTTTCCTGGAGTAAACAACCTTGCAGCAGGCCTGGTGTGCACACCCTTGGGACACCACACCATCTGAATCACAGATGGCTCTCAGGCAGCAGAGCCCCATCCTGGCACATACAGACCTGAATCTGAGATGTGCACGAGTATATTGTGCCCTAGTATATTTGTGCACAGAGCCCCCATAACCCTCATCACCAAGGGCATGTGCATGGCAGCACGGATGTTGAACTTTGAACACACAGTGCACAGAAGCAGGGGCATGCCTGGCTAGAGCAGTGGGGATAAGCAGTGAAGGTCTAGGGTATCTTGCTCCCCATTCCAAACTCAGGTGAATAACGCCATTGGTGACAACAACAGTTACAGCAACCAATGCTCTAAATGCTAATGTATATCAACTCACTTCATCCTCAAAACAACCCTATGAGGTAGGTAGTAACTGCATCTTAACAGGTAAGAAATCCGAGGCACGTGGCAATTGAGTTACTTGCCTAGGTCTCCAAGCAAGTAAGTGGTAAAGGAAGGACTTGAAATTCAGGGTTCATGCCCTCAACATGTTGTCTTTAGCCTGATTAAGCTCAATAACGTGCCTGTGGACGCTGTGACCATAAAATCAGGTAAATGGAGGGAACCTTGGCTTCTGGTTTTTTAGAATCCCTGGTATACTTGTTTCTTAGGGCTGTCCTAACAAATTTCCACAAGCTGGGTGGCGTAAGGTAATAGAAATTTATTCTCTCACAGTTCTGGAGGCTGGAAGTCCAAAATTAAGATGTCGGCAGGCAGGGCCACATAAGGGGAGGATCCTTCCTTACCCCTTCCAGCTTTTGGTGGTTGCCAGTAATCCTTGGCATTCCTTGGTTTGTAGATGCATCACTCCAATCTCTGCCTCCACCTTCACATGGCCTTCTCCCCTGCATGCGTATGTCCTTTGTGCATGTGTCAGTGCCTCTTTTCCTCCTCTTATAAAGACACCAGTCATAATGCATTTAGGGCCCACTTTACTCCAGAATGACCTCATCTCAACTAATTACATCTGTAAGACCCTATTTCCAAATAAGGTCACACTCTGAGGTCCAAGATGAGCAAGAATTTTAGGGGGACACAAACCAGTGTATTTGAGGACAAAAACAGGGTTATTTCACTGCAAAGACAAAGAAAATCTCAATGTGGACACATCAACTCTACCTTCTTCAATGGATGCAGTCCATTCAACCAGGTCAGTTCTGCTGTTTCTAAACTCTTTTAAAACTCACATTCATTTTCATCTGTATCAACAACTCTAGCATTTCATTGGCTTGCTTGTGAGTTTTTCTTGTCAAGGAGACTCTACACTTCCTGATGGTGAGGCAGTATCCATGTTTTCTGTCTCTCATAACACCTTGCACATCCATTCAGTCTGCACAAGGCTCTCAGAATGCACTTTCTAAAGCACAGTCTGAATGGGTCATTTTCCAAATCATAAAATCTTTCCCAAACCCACATCCCCTCCCAGGAGCTTAGCATGGCTTTCAATCTCCTTGACAATGTGGAATAGCCCCATGCTTTCAAGTGTGGGCTGTGGAGTCAGATTGCCTTGGCTCAAAACCCTGGCTCTGCCTTTTCCAAGCCAAGATAACACGGGTAAAGCAATTCAGCAGTGTCTGGCTCATAAGAAGGGTCTGCTAAACATTGGCTGTTATTATTATCGCTGCTTTCCAGCCTGGGTTCCTGATGCACATTGGACTCTAGTTTCTCACTCTAGTTTCCCAAACACTCTGGGATTTTTCAAACTCATGTTATTCCCTTTTCTGGAATGCTCTTTCTCCTTTTTTTCGACTGGGAAGTTCCAATTTTTCTTAAAGCCCTACTCAAATTCACCCTCTTGGTGACATCTTCTCCCACCTGACCTAGACAAATTATTGTTTTCTCCCCTGTGCATCCACTGGCCTGGAGTTTTCAATCCTCTATCTCCATGTTGCCTGCCCCACCCAACCCCAAAAGTGTCCAGCACAGTGCACGGCACTTTGGGAAGTCATCAAAAACTATTAAGCGGATATACAAAATACTAAATAGTGGACACTTTTTTTCATTTTTTCCCTTCCTCTTGGTCACCCTCACATAGATTCACCATTATCCTTCAGTCCACCTACCTACCCACAACCTTTCCAGGCTAATTTATAAATAGGAAATGACAGCTACATACAAATATATCCCAGAGGCCAGGAACGCTCTGAAGACAAGGTCAGACACATTTATTTTTTGCATTTTCTGAAATAGCTGATTCTTACCTATTTCAGCTTCTTCAATATCTAAAACTCAGGTTTCTCCCTTAAGGTCAGTGAATGCTTTGCTCACCTTCTAACGTTCTTCATGGAAAGCCTCTATCCCTAGGCTGGCAGCCCTTCCCCAAGATGACTCCCCACTGGTTCTAAACTGCTTTATTTAAAATGATTACACCATGCCCAAAGAATCCAAATGCTCTATTGATTCACCCATTTAACACAGAGTATAACAAGACAGACAAATTTGGACCCTGTCCTCAGGGTTCACTATTATTGAGTGAGGAAGACATTATGACATAAGTACTTACCTGATTTAGAACCCACACTTGAAAGCATGGGGCTTTTCCACATTGTCAAGGAGACTGAAAGCCATGCTAAGCAATGCTAAGCTCCTGGGAGGGGATTAGGGTTTGGGAAAGATTTTATGATTTGGAAAATGACCCATTCAGATTGTGCTTTAGAAAGTCCATTCTGAGAAATGAAAGTGCAGAGGGGGATGGAAATGTACAGCACAGGTGTGTTAACAGGTTTGGGGAAAGAGGCAAGTTCCTGTGAGGAAGTGATATTTACTCAAAGATCTTGAAGGATGAGAAGGAGTTGTCCAAGAGAAAAGCAAGAAGAGTGCTTTAGGTAGGGAGAACAGCATGTGCCAAGGCCCTGAAGTGGGAGAGAAAAGTTCTTTAGACTCAAGAACTGATACAATCAGTGTGGCTGGAGAATGGCAAAGCCACAGGGCTGCTGAAGTGGGCAGAGGCCATATTGCAGAAGACATTGTGAATCAAGGCAAAGGTTTTAAGCCTTATCCTAAGTACACTGGACAGCCTCTGAAGGGCTGTAAGCAGGAAAATGAGGTGATTTTATTTGGTTTTAGAAGGTCTCTCTGGCTGTGGAGTGGATAATAGATTGGGGGTGGCAGAAGATGAGTCAGGAGGGGTCTGCAGAAGTTCAGGCAGGAGCCCACAGAGGCCTCCTCATAATAATGTCAACTTAACTTGAATTCTGATACTCTTTCCTGAGTGGGAGAGAAAAGAATGGTGCTGGCACATTGGGAATTATGAACAGAAGTGCTTAGCACACCTGCACACCATCCATCTATCCACTAGATGGATGGACAGATCTGCCCATCTACTGAGGACCATCATCTCATATACCAACAGGAAACACTGGTTGAAAGAAGCCAGCAGTGGTTATGCTTTCCATTTCCTCCACCTCCTTCTCTGCTCTCCTTCCTTGCCTCACTGCTCATTGTAACTACACTCAGCTCTATACCACCACTGGTGCAGATTGCTAGTGGTCCACCAAAGTCCAGTCTGCCCTTCTTCCACAGGAGCAGAATCAAAGCCAGGCATGTGCCAGTTCAGCTACACTACATTTGCCAGTTTCTCTTGCAGTTAGGTAAGGTCATGGACAAAACTCTCACCAATGGGACATGTTCTGACGTGGGCTATTTCTGGTGTGCAGCTCTAACAGTATGAGTTGGTCTCCTCCATGCTCTCTTGCCAGATGCAGCTATGACTCAGTCTCCACCAGGCAAGCAATGAATGGCAAAGTTCTGGGGAATGGCAGAACCTGGAGTTGGAAGGAATTTGGGCACCTGGGAAGTGGATAGCACTGCCCACTGTCCGGGAATGCTTTCCTTGGATATGAAAGACAAACACAGTCATGGGTCACTTAACGACAGGGATATGTTCTGAGAAATGTGTCACTGGGTGATTTCATCATCGTGTGAACTCATAGAATGTACTCACACAAACCTAGACAGTATAGCCTACAACACACCTAGGCTGTATGGTACTAATCTTATGGCATCAGCACCATATATGTGGTCCGTTGTTGACTGAAACATCGTTATGTGGCACATGACTGTAAACTCCTTTGTTTTTTATGTCACTGAATTTGGCGTCTTTTTAAATAGAGCTCAGCTTCTGCTCATATGCTGACCTCCTCCCTCCCTTCAATCCAACTCCTCTAACCCAGAAACTCCCCATTTCTTCCTCTTCCTGTGCATTCATCCACTGTTCTTCCACAAATGCACCAGAAGTGTCATAAAGTTTCTTGATTTTTACAAATAGACAATAGGCAGTTTGGTTTTCTTGTCTTTCCTTTTCTAAAGAAAAAAAACATTATAAATGCTGGAGAAAAATCATAAAATGCAGATAAGCAAGAAGTAGAATAGAAACATGATTCATAATCTCACCAAAGCATGAAATTATTTAATGGTTCATCTGTATTACTATACTCATGACCTTTTTTAATGCAACAATATCAGGAATATCTTTTCATATCAAGAAAGACATTTTTACAATAGAATTTTTTTAATGGATGCATAGTATTCTGTTGAATCTGCCATAATTTACTCAGCCACTCCCCAATTGTTGGAAATTTAGGTTGTTCTCAGGGTTTTTAAAATTATAAACAAGGTTGAAATAAAGATTCTTCCATGTCCTTTATTATTTACTTAGCACAAATTGCTGAAAGTGGAATTGCTGGGTAAAGGAAACACATAATTCACAGTTTTTGACATATATTGCGAACTTGTCCTCGAGAAACAGTAAAAAAATTTAAGGCAGGTTGTTTTTCTAATTATTGCTATACTATATTGTACTGTGTATGTGAAAAAGATACTCAGCCCCATACGCCCCTCACTGCACTTGAAGCCATAATACCTCCTCGGGCAGGTGCCGAGCCTCCTTCCTCTGGGTGCCCAGGCAGCAATTCTAGGAATGCAGCTTGTCCCTGGTATAGAATAAAGATTAGTAAGGCAGGAAAAAACCATAATTTCTGTTATTTTTTAAAGGCAGTTTCTTGAGACTCTGTGAACAGGGCTAATTTCCATTTTCTGAGAACTCAATAACCCTCTCCAACATTAAAGAAAAAAATCAAACCAAAAACCAAACTCCTTGGGGGTCTCCTCTCAGATCTCTGCAAAGATTTAATGGCAGAGCAGAAGCAAGGTCTGAAACTACTTTAACAGCTGAACCACCCAGCATATCCGTGCATGTGCTTCAAACGAAGCAAACAGTTATCTCTGTCCAAATAAACACAGGAGCCCCCCTGGTGATAGTGTTTGAATAGCCTATAATGCTAATGGGTCTCCTCATTTAAGACACGATAGTGAAGATTTTGTGTTTGCATCTGTTCTCTCAACAGTCTAAGCTGCAATTATTCTGAAGCCCAGAAATCACAGTTTTCAATATTAAGTTTACTCTTGGAATCATCTCATCCTTCTCTTCCTAACCCTCTTTTAATGCTGGACCCATAGATTCCTAATATTTCCTCCAAGTTCCTTTGCCTCCCAGAAGTTATTGTTAAAAAAGTCTCTGGAGGCTATTATCTGGTAGGTGCTCAGAAGAAGAGCCACAACACTGGCAGTGCAGAATATGCTCACCTTGCCTGGCTTCATTTCCTTGCTGTAAATTGAAGGCACCCAGGTATCTCTCTGACTTGTGTGCCCATGGGTACATCATAAATACAAGCAGTGCAGTGACTCTCCAGCGAGACAGTAATTTCCAGCAGATCTTCAGAGTTGCTCAATAATGTTGAAAAGTGTTTACTTTATTCAGCTGGGGGCATTGTCTACTGAAAAGAGATGGGCTTGCAGATAAGACCCACAGATTGTCACGGGCCTCAGAGGAACACAGATGTTACACTGGGGACAGCAATTCGAACATTTTTAGATTAGAAGAAAAACAATGAAAGGGAAAATTTGATTCTTTTAGTGTGGGACTTTAGACAAAATGCAATAGGGGAAAAAAAGCACACAGTTGTTACTTCTGTCTACCTGTAGCTGTGCCTGCTGGTGGCTCCTCTCAATCCCAGCTTAGACGTGGCCTGCTGTGGCTACTCAGGTCTCTACACCACAAACTTGGGCAGCCGCTCCCAGTGCACTGCCACGAGTCTGTGGTTCCTAACTTAAACTCCCTTGCAAGAGACTCTTGTTGATCCAGCTCATTTATTTTCCCTCTCACATCAGCCAAGGCAGAGTTCGCTGGCCTTACCCTGGGCCTCACCGCGGGTCTGGTCAGCTGGGGCTCTGAAGTATGAGGGGGCAGAGGTGTCTATAAGGCCAAGCCTTCCACATGGGTGGGAGGTGGGACAGGTGTCTTTACTTACAAGGTTCTTTGATGATGGTGCTTGTAGTGGTAGAAAGATCTCCATATATGGATTAATATTCTAACAGGGAGGAGAGGAAAGGAAATTTAAACAACCCAGACAGCTCATGCTGAAGCCTGAACCACCCCACACAAGTTCTGGTTGTCAGGTGTAGGAGGCACAGAGAGAGGAGGTGGAGAAGGGGAAAGATTTTAAGGAAACAAGAGCCTTCCCTGGTAAGAAATTCTGATCTTGAATCTTTGAAACCTTAAAAGTGCCCAGACTATTTCCACAATGAATTACCTATTCATCTGAAAAGCCAGGAAGCAAGAGCAGGCTTCCCACTGGGAACCTCCAGACACAAAGGGGTCCCCCCTCTTACCTGTCCCCAGTGTTGTCTCCTTATTTTCCAGAACATCTGGAGGTGTGTGCCTGGGAGGGGGGTGGATGAGCATGACTCACCTGAAGAGCCGGTTGGCAAGGCTTGCGGGCAGGCGGCGGATATTGGGGCTTTCGTCCCCACAGGAGTTCTTGCTCTGGGGGAGGCAACCTGAAAACCAATCCTTCTCCTCCTCTTCCTCATCCTCTTGGTGGCTTCTTTGCCAGAGAGGCAGCTTCTCCCTCCCTCCCGATGGTCAGGACTGAGCTGGCCTACCCAGCACTCACCGGATTTCTGAGAGAATAAGCTGGCTGCAGAGCTTAAAGAGTCAGTCAGAAATTGTAGCTCAAAGTCCCCCTGAGTAGCCAGACTGTCAGCTACATGTCTAGCACACGGTGAGTGAGGCTGAGCTGCTGCAGGCAGTTCTGGAGTTCAAGGCTCACGACCAGGGGACTGTCTGGTACTGGTGAACACCTCCAGGCCATCCTCCCACCAAACAGGGCAAGCAGGATGTGGTCCCCGCCATCAGCAAGGAGAGCACACCCCCTCCCCAGGCCCAGTGGCACTGCCTCTCCACCATTAAAGCCTTGCAAGGCAAAACAAGGCCCCCAAACGTAGCCCTTGGAGTCCCACAGCGCAGTGCCCTGGATGCAGACCTTCTGTTCCCAGTATGAGTCAGTGAGCTGCTCAACCAGTCACATGGAAAGTCAGCTGAGACAGTGAAGTGCCTGGTGAGGAGGCCCAGCTTTGGAATTGGATAGGCTGGTTCAAATCGTGGCTCTGTGTGATACTGAAGAAGGTCACTTAACCTCTCAGCCAGTTTCCTTATCTGTAGAATGGGAAAATAATCTCCTCTCAGAATTGTTGTCTGGATTAACACCAGGTGTTGTGCAAATATACAGAGGCTACTAACTCAGGATAGGGGAAGAAATCAAGGAAAGCTTCTGAGAGGAGGTGGTAGCAGTGATCAGGGAAAAGTAGTGAGGACTGGTTGGGGAAAAGGGTGTTCTTGGCAGAGGAAATAGCGTATTCAGAAGTCCGGAGCTATGAGAGAGCCTCTTGTACCAGAACCAATAAGGCCATGAGCACTGGCAGTAGTCTAACACCACTAAAGGCAGCTGCTTTCTTGGTGAAGCTGAAGGTCATCAATGTATCTGTGCATATGATTTCTGATATAAACATCCATGTAACGTCACTAACTTCTAATGCTTCCAGGCTGGTGCCTCACAGAGGAAGCATTTGCTGACAGTGAACATCTGTGCCCTAGAGGTACTCAGTGGTGGTGATGGGGATGCGATTTTAAATTTAATAACATTTTTACCTACTTGTGGATAGGTTTCTGTTAAGCCCTGGGGCCTTTGGATACAGGCTAATTTGCACACAGCAGAGACACATTGGTTTGTTTTTACCTAGAGCAAGAGACAATATATAGATGAGGATAAAAATTCTAACTGGATAAAGGTAGTTAGACCAAAGGAAAAAACAAAAATAAAAACCCTTATGAATTACCCAGCTTAGAGGGTTACAGGCAACGCATCCAGCTGGAGCACCAAGCCCATCACTCAGGATAACTGACAAGCTGATGTTTCAATGACTCATCTTTGCAACGGCAGGGTCAAGACTAGAGGTTGGGAGACGCGTTTTAATTTAATAAACCATCTGCAAGAAATGCACAGCTTTCAGTTTAGTGTCTTTGGCCTCCCTATATAAATACTTCTACATGAAGGTCCAGTACATCTCTAATTAAAATCTAAATTGCATTCAAGATATTTACATCCAAAGAATGCCATTCTTTTTTTGCTGCTCAGCAAAGACCTAGATCACTGAATTGTGAGTTAATATTTCCAATGCACCATTTTCCATTTTCACCTAGGTGCCTGTAACCTTGCGATGAATATAACCAGCCTCATTTCTTCTCCTGGAAGATACAATAACTGGCACTTCATAAAAAAGTCAGAAATCTTCAAATGATTCACCCCATCAGCAGCATAACAATAGCTTAGAAAAACACTGGATTTTCAGACACAACTCACACGTCAGAGAAGTGGGGGGGTGGGGGAGGGAAAGAAGTGCACCATATAGCCAATTAAGTCTACAAATAGAATAGTAACTGCAGGGCTCCATGGTCCACCCCAGCGATTGTCACCCTGGATGCACATTAAAATCACCTGGAAGAGATTAAAGGCGACTAAGGAGATGAGGCAACTAAAATTATCCAAAATTGCAATTGATGAAATTTGAATAAGGTCTGTGGATTAGTGAATAGTACTGTATCTATGTTCATATCCTGGCTTTGATAATTACATGGTGATTATGTAAGACATTAATGTTTGGGAGAGCTGGGGGAAGGATATATGGGACTTTACAGTATTGTGCATCTTTTTTTAAGTCTGAAATTATTTCAAAAGGAAAAGTGGGGGGGGGGGGGGGAAGGAATCAAAAAAGAAATCTCCCAGAAAGCCTTTAAAAAATACCAACGTCTGGGTCCCACCTCAGACCAATTAAATCAAATCTCTGGCTATGAAGCCTGAATATCAGTCTTTTTAAAAAGTCCCTCTGGTGATTTTATTGTGTAGCTAGGATTGAGAACCACTGCTCGAGTAAAGTTAGGGTAGGTGAACCGAGGCTGATTCCCATTTTATCACATCCTGCCCTACGACTTCAGGCAGGTCATTTACTCTCGCTATGCCTCAGCAGCCTTATCTGTAAAACAGAGATACTTGGCTGTACCTGACCATACTGATAGTGTCACGCTAAACAAAGAGTGTGGAGAGAAAAGCTTTACAAACTAGGGAAACCCAAGGTGCCAGTGAGTCATTCCTTCTGAAGAGAAACTTCAATACTTAAGACCCTGGATGAGCTTCAGAACACAATGACATGCTGGTAAATTAGTCAGGGGTAATCTAGTGGTCAAAAAGAGAGCAATTCCATTACATCCAGGGTTCCTTCCTTTCAGCCATCTCAACCCAACCGTTCCCTGCATCTCTAGGGACAGGAACATCCGTCCATGGGCCACACACCATCAGGTCCCACTGCTTAGGTTCTTCCTTTTCTTTGACTTATGATCTAAAGTATAAATGGTGCTCTCTACTTCTATTAGTTCTCTCCTCATCTACAATAGTGGTTCTCATACAATACTGTGCACTAGAATCAAAAGGAGGACTTGTGAAAACACAGATTGCACAGGAATGTTCACAGCAGCACTATTCACAATAGCCAAAAGGTGGAAATAACCCAAATGTCCATCAACTCATGAACAGATCAACAAAACGTGGTTTATCCATATGAAGGAATATTATTTGGCCATAAGAAGGAATAAACTACTGATACATGCTACATGGATGAACTCTGAAAATATTATGCTAGGTGAAAGCAGCCAGACAGAAAAGGCTACATATTGCATGTTTCCATTTATATGAATATGCAAATCTATAGAGACAGAAAGTAGATTAATGGTTGTGTAGGGCTTGGGGGATAGGAGGTGAGAGCTAAAGGGTACATGGTTTCTTTTTGAGGTAATGAAAATGTTTTAAAATTGACTGTGGTGATAGTTGCACAACTTTGTGAAGATACTAAAAACCACTGACTCATATTTTAAATGGGTGAATTGTATGGTATGAGAATTATATCTCAATGAAGCTGTTTAAAAAAAATTTTAAGTGTATGTACTTCTCAAGAAAGGAAAAAACCGGGGCTGGCCCCGTGGCCGAGTGGTTAAGTTCGCGCGCTCCGCTGCAGGCGGCCCAGTGTTTCGTTAGTTCGAATCCTGGGCGCGGACACGGCACTGCTCATCAAACCACGCTGAGGCAGCGTCCTACATGCCACAACTAGAAGGACCCACAACGAAGAATACACAACTATGTACCGGAGGGCTTTGGGGAGAAAAAGGAAAAAATAAAATCTTTAAAAAAAAAAAAAAAGGAAAAAACCTACATATTGCTAGGCCCCAACCCCAGAGCTTCTGGGGTTGATTCAGTAGATCTAGAGCAGGGTCTGAGAATTTGCATTTCTAACAAGTTTCCAGGTGATGCTGATGCTGCTGGTTCCAGGGACCACACTTTGAGAACCACTGATCTACTGTCTGATTGCCTGATAAAATCCAGAAGGCTCTGTCATGTCCTCTGGATATCTAGAGCTATGTATTTCTTTTTCTGCTTTCATTGTTTTTATACTAGGCTGGTCACACTTAGCATGAGGAAGTGAACTCTTCTGACAGAGGCTGGTGCCTTAACAGGCTCATTTATCTTTGTACAGGCTGCAGACACCCAATGCAAGACACACTCCTGAACATGGGCCTGACACTGGCAAGCTAGTTTCTCAGGGAGTTGATAAGACCATTTCATGGCATTTGATGTGACTGGCTTGGAGAGGAAAAACAGCCAATAGTCCTTTCCAAATGTGACCATCCCTCATCATAGACCATTATTTGGAGTTAACATTCTTCAATTGAAAGTGCCTCATTTGGTATTTTGTATCAAAATCCTTATTGCTATTATAATATGCACACCTGTTATCCTACCAGTTCACTTCTACAAACTTATTCTAAAGGAAATAGTAACATATGCATGCAAAGATTTAATCCTAAGAACATTCATCATAAATGTGTTCAAAATCAAAAATTTAGAAACTCCTTAAATGTCTAATCATAAGACATTAAATGATTCATCTGTTGTGTGTCATTTTTAAAATAAACTTTTCGGGGCTGGCCCCGTGGCCGAGTGGTTAAGTTTGCGCGCTCCGCTGCAGGCGGCCCAGTGTTTCGTTGGTTCGAATCCTGGGCGCGGACATGACACTGCTCATCAGACCACGCTGAGGCAGCATCCCACATGCCACAACTAGAAGGACCTACAACAAAGAATATACAACTATGTACCGTGGGGCTTTGGGGAGAAAAAGGGAAAAAATAAAATCTTTAAAAAAATAAATAAATAAAATAAACTTTTCATTTGAAACTGCTAGACTTACAGTCATTGTGAAGCTAGTACAGAGTTCCCACATACCTTGCACCCAGTTCCCCTATTATTATCTTACTTTATTATGGTACATTTCTCACAATTAATGAACCAATACTGATAAATTATTAACTAAACTCCATGCTTTATTCAGATTTCCTTAGTTGTTACTCAGTGTCCTATTTCTGTTCCAGGATCCCATCCAGGAGACCATGTTACATTTCATCATCATGTCTCCTTAATCTCCTCTTAGCTGTGACCGATTCTCAGACTTTCCTTTTTTTAATGACTTTGAGAGTTTTGAGAATTACTGGTCAAGTATGTCGTAGAATGTCTCTCAACTTGGATTTGTCTGATGTTTTCCTCATTAATAGACTGGTGTTATGTGTTTTGGGGAGGAAGACTACAGAGGTAATGTGCCATTCCCATCACATCCTATCAAGAGTATACAATGACAGTTGATGTTGACCTTGATCACCTGGCTGAGGTAGTGTTTGTCAGGTTTTTCCACTGTAAAATTACTTTTTTTTTTTCTCTTTTCATACTGTCCTCTTTGGAAGAAAGTCACTATGTACAGCCCACACTTAAGGAAGAGGCAGTTATGTTCCACCTCGAGGGCAGAGTCTCCACATAAATTATTTGGTATTCTTCTGCACAGATTTGTCTCTTCTCTCATATTTATTTATTCAATCATTTATATCAGCATGGACTAATGGATACTTGTTATATATGCTGGGTTATAATTCAATACTACTTTATTTTGTTGCTCAAACTCTTTCAGCTTTGGCCATTGGGAGCTCTTTCAGTTGGCTCCTGTATCCCTTTGGCATACCCACACATTGTGGGCTTTTTTTCTTTTTGAGGATTTTCTTAACTGACACAAGATGCTCCAGGCTCAGCTTATACATTTCCTGCCCCAGTCCTAGAATCAGTCATTTCTCTAAGGAGCCCTGGTTCCTTTTGTCACAGAATGGTATTAGAAACCAAGATCTGGGTGCTAGATGTCCTCATTGCTACTGGGGTGTGTTTAATGGAATTTAATACATCATTGAAAATTATGTTGTAAATGATATTTAATGTCTGCCAACTATTAAGAGAAAAAAGTAGCTTAACAAACATATGATCCCAGAGATTCTTTCATATATAGAGAAGAAAATACACTACAATATTAACAATAATTATCTCTGGGCACTCAGTGATAGGCAATTTTTATTTTTTGCATTTTGCATAACCATAATTTTAAAGGTTCTACAGCAAACAAATATTCATTGATAATGTGAGAAGAACATGAGCTTAGAAAGCTCCTGTACATGACTGACTGGAAGTCAGAGGTACTTACTGACAGAGTGGGATTAGAGTCTGAAGTCAGAGGCTTCTGCTCCAGCCTTGCCCCACTGCACCGGGTATCATCCTCACCATGGCCCCAGCATGTAGCTCTAAGGGTATAACCAAGGGCAGGCTGAGGAGCAGACACACCAAAGGATGACCCTTTGACAGCACCTATCACCAAAAAAATTGTGATGCAATCTCCCTTTACCTAAGTGAAAATAGTACTAAATTATAAAACACAAAATTCATATGTATGTTGAAATTATGAATTAGCCAGCTTAGAGGGTTACAGGCAATGCATCCAGCTGAAGCACCAAGCCCATCACTCAGGATAACTGACAGGCTGATGTTTCAATGACTCATCTTTTTGGCTGGGTCTGGAACATCTAACATGGCTTCTTTCACATGTCTGATGCCTCATCTGGGATGACTGCACTGGCCAGTAGTCTAGCTGGATCTCAAGAGCAGTCTTTGGTTTTACTAGTGATAACTTGTCTTGGGCACTTACTATGTCTCACATACGTTGTTTCACTTAATTCTCAAAAGAGCTATTGGAGGTGGATATTAGTATTAGACTTTACAATAGACTAGTATGGAGCTCAGAAAGGACAGGTGTTGTGTCTAAGTACACCAGCTATGTAAGTGGCAGAAACCAATTAACCAGTACTAAGAGTTGGAGTTCCAGTCCAGATCTGTTCCACTCCAAAGGGTCTAACAATACTGCCAATATACTGCTCTCAGTAGCCTAGGGTAGCACTGATTTGATTTTCAAGGCATGAGAGCAGCTCTCAAAACAAGCAGACAAGTCTTTGGGACCCTCATGCCCAGGACTCAATATATCTCCTAGGACTAGTTCCTTGCTGCTCTACGGCTGGGCAAAGTCATTTGGTGGGGCCTTTGCCCACTTCTATACTCAGCCAGGGCTTTATCTTCTAAACTCAACTTTTTTCTCCCAATGTAAACTCTGAACCTAGCTGGGTATTAGGCAATTAGGGGTACATTTTAGCGTGAATGACTGAAAACCTCAGTTTCTTAGTCCTGACAGGGCTATAACTCTTCTAAAAGAAAATTTCATTAATCCATATGGATGTTTAATTGGTAGGATATATCCATTCATTCACCAAATATTTGTTGAGTGTTCACTATGTACCATTTCCTGGCCTAGGAGCTGGGATATGGCAATTAACAAAGACACTCTCTGGCCTCAAGGAACTTACTTTGTTTGGCAGGTGTGTGGGAAAAGGGGAGCAGCATGGAGACAGACAAAAAACAGTGTCAGATGGTGATAAGTGCAATGAAGGAAAATAAAAGGATAAAGAATGACTGGGTAATTAAGAGGGTGCTATTTTCTACTGGGTGGTCAGAGAAAGCTTCTCATAAAAATCTTTGCATAAAATGCCACGCAAGTACCTAAGAATCCAGAACTCCAGGCAGAAAGAACAGCTAGGAGTCCAGTGAAACGAAACGGAGTGAGGGAAGGAAGTTGTTGATGACATCAGAGACAGGACAAAGCATAGAACTTTGTAGGCCATGAAAAAGACACTAGATTTTATTTCAAGTGAGATAAGAAGCCGTCAATTTTGAGCAGAGGAGTCACATAATCCAGGTATATGATTTAAAAGGATCATTTTGTCTCCTACGTGAGGAAAAGGGTAGAAGAAAGGAGACCAGTTGAGAGGTTATTGCAATATTCCTGGAAATGATGGCTTGGAATAGAGTGGAAATGAAAGTGGGAATGATGGTAAGAAGTTAGTTTTCGGATATATTCCAAAAGAAGAGCTGACCAGATTTGCTAATGTATCTGATGCAGGATGTGAGAGACAAGAATGTCTCCAAGGTTTCTGGCCTGAGAACAGATATGATATTTAATGAGATGAGAAAGAAAAAGGAGAGGAAGATTTGGGGGAAAATTAAAAGTTCACCCTGGGACATACTGAGATGCTTGTTAGACATGCAGGTAGGATGGTGACTACAGTTGGATATGAGTCTGGAATGCAGAGAAGCTGGGCTAGAGATATAATTTTGAGAGTTATCAGTGTATAGATGGTATTTTATACCATGAGAATGGAGGAGATCACTCAGGGAGTGAATGTAGATAGAAAAATCCAAGGGTTGAGCCCTGAAAGTTAAGGAGCACCAAGAAAAGGAGACTGAAAAGAAGTAATCAACAAGGAGAATAGAGAGACAGTGGTTCCCTGAAAGCTAAGCAAAAAAGTGATTGAAGAAGGTGGGAAAGTCAGATTCTACTAAAAGGTTGATTAGGATGAGCCCCAACAATTGATCTTGGTTACAGCATGGAAGCAGTGGTGACGTGACAAGAACTATTTTGGTAAAGTGACAGGAACAAAAGCTTAATTAGAGGTTTAAAAGTGAAGGAAAGATGGGTCTGGCCCAGTAGTGTAGTGGTTAAGTTTGCTTGCATTTCGGCAGCCCAGGGTTCACAGGTTTGGATCCTGGGTGTGGACCCACACACCGTTCATTAAGCCATGCTGTGGCAGTGTCTCACATAGAAAATAGAGGAAGACTGGCATAGATGTTACCTCAGTGACAACCTTCCTCAAGCAAAAAGAGGAAGATCGGCAACAGATGTTAGCTCAGGGCCAATCTTTCTCATCAAAAAATAAAAGGGGAGAGCTGCCAGCACCCACCTTACCACTGCACCCTGAAAGTGTAATATTCAGAAGTGCTGAGATTACCCTTTGTGTTGGAGAACACATCAGCGGACATCCTAGGCAGGCTCTCCAAAGAAGAGCACTGAAAGCCTTTCGTCATTCTAGTAAATATGAAAATCATCAATCACACTGAAAAGGAACAGATAACTGGTGCTGGCCATGAGTCTCGCTCAGGGAAAGACCCACCACAAGAATGTGAGGGAATGGCCTAGAGACTGAAGGACGTGCTTCCTAAGGAGGAACAGTGCATGAGACTGTGCATGAAAATGCCTGCTGAGGTAAAGGGCATGTCTAAGGGCGGCAGGCTAACATATGGGTGCCTTGGTTGAATGCTGTAAGAGATTTCTTAAAAAAGCTGAACAGGCAATTCAGTGGAGAAAGAATCGTTTTTTCAACAAATGATGTTGGATTAATTGGATATGCTTATGCAAGAAAATGAAGTTCAATCCACATCTTGCATAATATACAAAGATTAATTCAAAATGGAGCATAAACCTGAATGGAAAATCTGAAATCATAAAACTTTTAGAGGAAAACATAGGAGAAAATCTTTGTGACCTTGGGATAGACAAAGATTTCTTAGACATGACACCAATCGCACAATCAATAAAAGAAAAATAAATTGAACATCAAAGTTAAAGTTTTGCTCTTCAAAAGAAAATCAGGAGACAAGAGAATGAAAAGACAAGCCACACATTGGGAGAAAATATTTGCAAATCACGTATCTGATAAAGGACTCGTATCCAGAATATCAGAAGAATTCGTGAATAAGAAAACAAGCAACCAAAGAAAAAAATGGGCAAGATTTTGAACAGACACTTCACCAAAGATATATAAATGGCAAATAAGCACATGAAAGGATGCTCAACATCTTTAGTCATTAGGGAAATATAAATTAAAATCACAATGAGATACTACTAGACTGATTAAAATGGATAAAATTAAAAAGATTGATCATGTCAAGTGCTGGTGAGGCTGGAACTCTAATTTTACTGGTGGGAATGTAAAATGGTACAGCTACTTTGAAAGACCATTTGGTAGTTTCTTAAAAAATTAAACATGTAACTCCCATATGAGTCAGCCATTCCCACTCTCAGGTGTGTTTACCCAAGAGAAACAAAAACATGTGACCATAAAAAGTCTTGTATACAAAGGTTCACGGCAGTTTTATTTGTAATTGCCAAACACTGGAAGTTTTTTCACCTGTTGGTTAATAGGTAAATGGATAAACAAATTGTAGTATGATTCATACAATGGATTATTATTCAGCAATAAAAGGGAATGAACTATTGATATATGCTGCAACATGGATGAATCTCAAGATAATAATGCTGAGTGCAAGGAACCAGATAATATACTGTACACTGTGTGATCCCATTTATATAAAATTCTAGGAAAAGCAAATTAATCTATAGCAACAGAAAACAAATCAGTGGTTGGCTGGGAAATGGGGGAGGGGAGAGGAGGGCTGCAAGGGAGACAGGGATTACAAAGCAACGTGAGGAAACTTTCGGGTGATGGATACATTCATTATTAACTGTAGTGATGGTTTCATGGATGTACGCATATGTCGGTAGTACTAACCAAACTGTATACTTTAACATGTGCAGCTTATTCAGTATCAATTATATCCCAATAAAGTGTTTAAGAAAAAGACTGGGAAGGAAGAAAGCACAGACAGGGAACAGACACAACTCTTGAGGAGTTATACTATAAGGGAAAAGGGAGAAATAGAGCTGTGGCTGGAAATGGATTAGGGGGAGTTGTCAAGGTTTTGTTTTTAAGATGGGAGACATAAGAGCATGTTTGTTCACTGATGCAAATAACTCAGTAGAGAGGGAAAATTGCTAATACTGCAGAGAAAGGGGACAACTGCAGGAGTGACATCCTTGAGAGGGTCAGTGGAGATGGGATCCAGCACACATGCAGGGGGTTTGGCCTTAGGCAGGAGAGTGGATAGTTTCTCTCCAGAGACAGGAAGAATGGCAGAGAGCGCAGGCACAGATGCAGCAAGGTGGATAGATGTGGTGCACAAGTTTACAGAGGGTCTCCTGACTATATCTATTTTCTGAGTAAAATCAAAAGGTCATCAGCCAAGAGTGAAGAAGGGGAAGACGTTTTGGAGATTTAAGATGAGAGGAAAATGTGTGAAATAGTTGTTTTGCAGTAGGAGAGAGAATAAAACTACGAAAGCAGCACTGAAGGCCCCTACAGGATAAGGGTCATGAATTTTCTAGAGAGACCAGTCCACATGGTTGGACAGTTTTCTTCATTTGCATCCTGCAAAGGTGCTTGGGAAGTAGGCCCTGTTCCTTTAGACTTCACACCCATCAGAAGTCTTGCCGCCTTCAAAACAGCCCCTGTTCCCCTGCTGCCTTGGCTCTATCTCCGTGCCGTGCTTTATTTTTCTTCATAACATTTATCCCTACCTGGTCATGTTTTATATGCTGGTTTGCTTGTTGTCCATCCTTGCTGTGTGTCTAGCACTTAGAACAGTGCCTTCTAGGTACACAGAAGGTGTCGAAGGGACAAAATCTGAGGGCTTCTCCTCTTTTCCCCCCCGAAATTCCACATATTTATACCCTGTATCTCCGTGCCAATTTCTTCTGTTGGCCCCTTACACTTCTCTACCTTACTGTGTCCTGGCAGACTGTACAGATTACACCTATGGGCAGCTTGTTTTCTGGCTTTGGTTGGGGCCCTGGGGGCCACTGGCAGGAATCTCTAGAGAGGCTGGAGAGTGAGGTCGTAGAATTTATTCTTTTGGCTGGTTCCCTGTGTCACCTCAGGCTGGCTGCCCATGTCAATTGAAGGTCAAAGATCACATGTCTCTTCTGCTCCTCTCTTCCCTCATCCCTTCAGGATGAGGAGTGGTAACACTTCTATTACTAGCCTCCGTGAGACCACCCTTTGGGGTTTCCTTACGCCCTGCTCTGGCCTATATAAATAATCCTTTTATTAAATCCTCTTGGAATGATCCTAATTTGTGTGCACCATCTGTTTCGTGCTGGGACTCTGACAGAATCCCTATCTGTGAATAATGGTTTTAATAACTCTCTGAATTCCATTAGTGCCTTGCTACTCAAATGCGGCCACGGGCCAGCAGCATGCCATAACCTAGGAGCTTGTAAGAAATGCAGAATCTCAGGCCCCACCTCAGACCTGCCGAATCAGGATTAGCACTTTTAAAGATCCTCTGGTGCCTCCTATGCATGTTAAAGTCTAAGTAGCATGGCATTAGAGTAATCTGAGTTTTACTGAAGCTCTTTCTGTTACTAAAAACCCCAAAGACTCAGACTAGATCACGCAACAGGGTCTTACACCTCAGGCAGTAAAGGAGACAGACTTGTCAAGAAATCTAAGAATAGGACACAGGAGAAGGTGACAACTTCATGGAGATGGGGGTCAGTGTGGATCTCAGAGACCTCAACAAGGGGAGTCTGCAAGTCTGCTGCTCCAGCCTGGATCATTACTCTCCATGGATTTGCTTCATGCTGCATGACCAACTGGATCCCTCACCATTTACTCTCTTATCTATTGCCAGAGTACTTGTTCACTTAAACTTTGCCTAACTCCTAATCTGGCTCACTTTTGCCTATCATGTATTCCCTAGTCTCTCTCATAACCTTATTTTGCCCACTACCCAAATTTCAGTTTCTAAAGAGTAAGAACATTATTCGCCCAATTCATCCCTGTATGGGCAGAGCTTTTTGCACCAGCTTCTCTCACAGCTAATGGCTAGCCTTTGAGTTAAGTGTCAATTCCTGATTCAGCAGGCATCAGTAATACAGTATAAAACAAGTCTGCCCTGGGCTGTCTGATCAGCAGGGGCTGTGGAAGAAAATCACATTATGATTACATGTCTAGTTAAAATGGTCTTAAAAGATATGAAACAGGGTTTTCAGATCTTGGTTGCAGGCTCTTTCCTCTTTACCTACACCATTACCTCCCATCCTCGCTCCCTCCCCACACTTCCCAGGAATATCTGCATCCTCTGGCAGACTCTAACAGTCATGGAGATGACTTTTTATGTTCAGGGTATTTCAAATATTGTGTAACAAAATTAATTACATTTAATTAAATTTATCCATTTTTTATAGCCCCAAACAAACCTAAAATGCCATGTTAAGCTTATGAGATGGCAGTCCTCCAAAGGGTTCTGCTGCCGGGTATATCTGCTATCAGGGTCTTAGGCAGTTTTAGGGATCATTTTACATGAGTTGAGTCTGATGAATGGCCTCTCAGCCTCAGTTAACCATCAGGCAAAGATCAGTCGCCGGGTCCCAGGCCAAGCAACTACCTACATGTCCTCCCTACTTCCTGCACTCCAGGGACAGCTTCCTCCTCAGACAATAATCTTCTTTCTGCCTGCTTTCACAAAGCACTAAAATTATGAGTTTGCTTCTCTTTTTCCTCCACTATGTGGTAGCAGGGGAGGGAACTGTTTGTATTTCTCACAAGTACAGGGCCTGGAATATGGCAGGTGCTGAATTTATTAACATTTATTGATTGAAAGAATGCTCTTGTTCACTGGTTACGTGTTTCACTCACCTTGTGTACTAGTCAGGTTTTTCTGTGATAACTCCCTAAGTGTCAGCGGATTTCTTGCTCCACAAGTTTGAGAGGTGACTGTGGAGTTGCAGGTCTGTTTCACATCGTCTCTTCTCATGTCCAGACTGAAGCAGTGTCCTCTCTTTGGTCCCTGTTGGTCTCAAGGTGGAAGCGAGAGGACTGATGGACACATCAATGCATCTTAAAGCCTCTGCTTATAACCAGCACATAGTTACTTCCATCACATTCCAAGGGCTAAAGTAAGTCACAGGGTCAACATCATCAGCAATGTGGAAAAAATATGCTTCCCATAGGGAAGGAGGGGGCTGGAGGGAATATTTGCTGAACAGTAACATAATCTACCATGCATTGTTACTTGAGTTTTCTATCAACACTATTCTGATGTTTTAGTTAGTTTTCAAAATCAGCAAACTAAAATCTCCTACAGTGTAGTGTATATTAAAGGCAGGATACATTTAGTACCAGAGACAGAATACACCTCAAAGTAGTTTACACCAAAAAGAAATTTACTGACCCATAACTAGGAAGTACAAGGACTGGATCTGGTTGAAGCAGGGCTTTCTCTCCATCTCTTCACTCTGCTCACCTTGATGTGTTGGCCTTATTCTCCCCAGCCTCTCAGAGGTGGCCTCCATTTGCTAGAAAAAATGGCTGCAAGACATTTGCAGAAGGCCTACAAGCTACTATATGCCAAGAGACCAGGTTTTAGATCACAAAGTCTTCAGATTCAGGACTTTTATAGATTTTATAAATGATAGCTAGCAAATCTGCAAATGTAAGTTAAATGGTATCTTTAAGAGGGCTAATTTAGGAATATGAAAAATTTACTGTTTCAGGAATTCGCCAAGCATTTTAATCTTAAGAACTTTCCCTTGACAGTGCTCTCAGATTACCGGACGTGTTGAAAACAGCAATTTTATAGGAAATATGTTTATTATTGATCATTTCAATTCAAAAATACTCATTCTTTCTCAGGGCTGGTCCATTATACTCAGTCTCTTTAGAGATATTAAATAATCAAAACTGTGAGAAATTTTGTTTAACAGTACATAGAAACTTCTGTAAGGTAAGCAACACAGTAATTTCTAACAATGAAACAAGGTCTCCAGAATTTGCCATTAAAACAAAGGAAGCATTTCCAATGACAAGATGTAGGGACCCATGGATAAAATCTAACACAGCACATGCTGGAAAATGGGATCAGGAAATTTTATGATCCACCCTCACTCTGAGTTTGCTCTTGGATGGTGCAAGCACATCCCGTGAAAGGGGCTTAGAGATATGATCACTTCTATCTGGAGAATGGGTCCTTTGGGCATGGGACTCATGTTATCTAAGTTCCCCAAAACCAATCATTTTTTCAACTTCTTGTCCATACAATCATGACCAGAGATTTCAAGGAGAAGACAAGAGCAGGAAGTATCTAGCTTTGATTTTTTAGGAGATGTAACACCAGCTCTTCATCCTCTGCTAAAGACAGGCCTGTATCCAAAGGCTCTAAGGTTTCCCACTTGGCCTTCTTTCTGTTAGAACTTGTGGGTCGCATGTCTTCCACTTCACCGCTGTTCCTTTTCCTCATTCCCTGCATCTTCTTGGTATCACTGGTGGGAACAAATTTAATGATTTACTTTATAAACAAATAATTAAATTCATTATTATGAAACCAAACATTTATAATAGGACAAAATTACCGATAACAGTTGCTAAAGTGATATTATTATTAAGAGAGAAAGAAACATAACATCTTCAGGATATCTATATCATAAGTACCTTCCCATTAATGGATGGGGGGAGAGGGCCTATATGCACTGGGAACTGTGCAGAGTAGTTTGCACAGACTGTCTCATCCAATCCTCAGAATAATTCTAGGAAACTATGGCTATATTATCCACAATTTGAGGACAATGAGAGGCCCATAGTCTAGCTCCAGACTGGCTCCAATCTGTGCTTGTCCTGCCACATCAAATCATCTCTACTTAAAGTTAGGTTATCCTTTAGACAGCAGTCAGTGGGCTAACAGATATCAGGATACCAGGCACTGATTCTAATATCTGTTGCATTAAGTTGTGATATATAGATCATGAGTAAACTGGAACCTAAAATGTTAAATTAAAAATTACTTAAGACTTCATATAAATTTACCCCATTTAAAATATGTATCTAGAGGCCGGCCTGGTGGCACAGTAGTTAAGTTTGCACGTTCTCCTCCTCGGCGGCCAGGGGTTCACCGGTTCAGATCCTGGGTGCAGACATGGCACTGCTTGGCATGCCATGCTTTGGTAGGCGTTGCATGTATAAAGTAGAGGAAGATGAGCATGGCTGTTAGCTCAGGGCCAGTCTTCCTCAGCAAAAAGAGGAGGACTGGCAGTAGTTAGCTCAGGGCTAATCTTCCTCAAAAAAATAAATAAATAAAAATAAAATAAAATATGTATCTAAGACCCACTCATAGAGTCAAGAAAACATAAACATTATTGCTGTATTCTACACACACCTGAGGCACAGACCATAAAAATAAAGCTAATTTCAGAAGGTAGAGGAAATCACTAGATATATTAAAAATAGAAGAAAAAGGAAAACATCCTCAAAGCATTTTGAGATATCATCATCATGTTCAAAGATGATTCAATTATTGGATACAAGATTAAAACAAAATAAAAAACCCATGCAGTAGCAACCATATATTAAGGGCTTACTAAGGGTCCGGCACTGTGCTACATTCTTTACATAGATTACATCATTTATCTTCATGAAAGTCCTTGGTGTACAGAGCATTAGCCTCATTCTACAATGACAAGAGGTTAAATGACTGGACCCAGACTACACACATGGGATTCAAACCCAGATGTAAATAACTCTAAATTCAGCTCCACAGCCAGGCTATGGAAAGCAATTTGAGTTGACCTGCTTTAGTCAACATTTGGATGATACTAATGGAAGGAATTAGCTGTGGAAAGAGCATTGCTTTGGCATTGACACAGTCAGACCTTGGGCAATCTCCACTAACATTTCTAAGCCCTGGTTTCCTTACCTGTAAAGATGGGGATTATACAATTTACTTAGTAGAACTGTTGTAAGAATTAAATGAAATTATATAAGTGTAAGAACATAGTAGTGCTCAATGCATGTTAGTTTCTTTTCTGCCTATAAATGATTCCCTTTCAAATAAATACTTACATTAACATTATAAACAGCCAAAAAAAAAAAAAAAAGAGAGAGAAAATCATCACAGAAACATTTCAAGCAAATGATGCATTCCAAAGGAGAACAAATTGCTCAAGTTCCAATGGACTCTATTACTCCTTAAGACAGCTTGAAGATCAAAGTAATTCTGCCTATCTGGATACCCATTTTTGATCAGATTGAAGCAAAGCTGTAAATAATTTCCCCATTTATCACCTGGAAATGCCCAGTGCCCTGACTCAGCAGCCATTCTCTCTCACCATTTGGAGGAAAGACAAACCAGACAATACTATGAGGTTATTTAAACCCTCAAATAACTGCATTTTAAAAGGCCTGGAGAGAAGATCATGAAAGAGTTTCCTCTGATGGGAATTCAGTCAGCAAAGAAAGCAATTCTTAGTGGAAAGCTGCCTTTAAAAAAAGCATTGAGTCCAAATATGCCTGAGTATGTCTGGTCCTGTGCCAATTCCACTGGATTACAGTGCTATGATTTATTTGGTATAAGGTAATAATTATTTTTTCCTGCTTGTACTTCCAGTGCATCTCAGAGCAGCTCATCAGAAAAAACCTAAGTAGTGGGCTTTACTAATGTATCCTTTATTAATGTGCTCCTGCACATTATACTCCCTGTAGGAAATTAAGTTGGTTCAGCTAATAAAAGGAAGACGGGAAATTTATGTAGCCCAAATATTTTCACAATTAGCTGCTTTGTGGACCAATTCAAATTCTAGAAAGGTATTTTATACTATGTTCCATAGCAAATAAGTAGTAACTTATATAACAAATTAATTATTATTAAATAATATTATAGATATTCTATAGGTAATTACCCCAAAAGGGGGATAATGTAATCAATCTAGAAAACATTTAGTAAGCAGAAAACAAAATGTGGTCACAATCTGGTCTCTTAACTAATGCCTCTTCTGGGGCCGGCCTGGTGGGGCAGCAGTTAAGTGGGCATGTTCCGCTTTGGAGGCCTGGGGTTCACCGGTTTGGATCCTGGGTGCAGACATGGCACCACTTGGCATGCTGTGGTAGGCATCCCACATATAAAGTAGAGGAAGATGGGCATGGATGTTAGCTCAGGGCCAGTCTTCCTCGGCAAAAAGAAGAGGATTGGCAACAGTTACCTCAGGACTAACCTTCCTCAAAAAGAAAAAGAAAAAAGAAATGCCTCTTCCAAATGGTGTGGCACTAGAGAGTGATGTCAGCAACATGGCTGAATAAGACAGTCCTTGTTCATGTTACCTCACAACAATCTGGCATCCCTTAACAGACAAAAGTGCCTTTGTGGGAGCTGTGAGATCCAGCACTATATGCCAAGGGACTCAGGGGTCGTCTCGCCCAACTGTGCATCTGGTAATAGGCACAGAGACCTTGGACCTGGCAATGGCCCATGAACCAACTCCAGTCCCTCTTGGCCATGGGAGAACAATCATCCAGGGACGAGAAAGTTTTTGTGGAAGTCCAGGTTTCCAGTGGAGAAATTCCAGCATACCAATAGAGCAAAAAATATGAATTTGGATGTATTAGAGAGAATAAGAGGAACAGTCTGACTTTATTCACAGCCCCCAAGGCGGCATAGCTCAGGGCCAAGAGAGATGTTCCTTGCCTGTGATTTCTCCCATGGAGGAAAGTGAGAAGATGTGAGTGAGCACCCAGCTCCCCTAGCTATGTGGAACGCTGCCAAAGAGGCCAATTTCTCTTACTGCATCTCCCCCCTCCCACCCTGCTCACAGAGTACTAAATCATGAGCTGCATAACTGGGGGTCAGGAAGAGACGGGGGAGCGGCAGACAGAACTCTCTGAGGGAATTAAAAGGATGCAGATCCTACTAACTGCATCACAGACACCAAAAGGAGCCTGCCCATAAACCGCTGGGGACGCCTTGCCTGTGAATCCTTCCAATTAGTCGACAGGCATCATCAGCACTCCACGTGCCTCACCCATACACACCCTGGTCAGCTCCCTGTGCAGGCTACAGAGAGGGGTGGTGAGAGGGAGCTTAGGCAGATGGCTAGTGAGCATATGCAGAGAGCCAACCTCAATCTTCAGGCCAGGGAGAGACCACAAACTTCAGCTTTAGTGTCACCCTTGGGAAAACAAAGGGAAGCTGTCAGGACTTGATCTGGTGTGTTGCAGAATTGAGAGAAGGCATACAAGCTTAAGAATTCTGCCACAAGAGGGAGCAAAAAGTGTGGAGCAGGCATATCCACAGAAGGTCAAATAAAGCCTCAGAATCCCTAGCAGAACTGACAGGAGATATTTCTTTCCTGAAGGCAGTTAGGAAAGACTGGAGGAGGTGACTCCTACTGCAAATGCAAAAATAGCAATTGAAAACTTCAATGAAAATGGAAAATCAAGGAAACATGACACCACCAAAGTATCACAATAATCTTCCAGTAACCAATTCCACAGACAAAGAGATCTGTAATTTAATCCAATATGGAATTCAAAATAACTGTTTTAAAGAAGCTCAATGAGTTAACATGAAAAAACAGAAAGAAAATTCAGTGACATCAGAAAAACAATCAGTGAACAAAATGAGAAGTTTAACAAAGAGACAGATCACAAAAAAGAACTAAGAAATTCTGAGGCTGAAAAATACAATGAATGAAATGAAAACTGCGAAAGAGAGCAGCAACATCAGAATGGATCAAGCAGAAGAAAGAATTTGTGAGTTAGAAGATAGGAACTTTGAAATTATCTGTCAGAGAACAATAAAAAAAGAGTGAAGAAAGCCTATAGGATCTATGGCATATCCTCAAAGAATTAATTTGTGAATTATTGAAGTCACAGAAGAAGGAGAGAAGGTGAAAGGGGCAGAAAGATTATTTAAAGAAATAATAGGTGAGAACTCAAATCTGGTGAGAGATTTATATATCCAAGTTCATGAAGCTCAAAGGTCCCCAAACAAATTTAACTTAAAGAGATCTTCTCCAAGACACAATAAAACTGTCAAAAATAATGACACAGCCAGAATCTTAAAAACAGCAAGAGAAAAGCAGCTTGTAACATACAAGGGAACCCCCATAAGTCTATCAGTGGATTTCTCAACAGAAAACTTGCAGTCCAGGAGAGAGTGAGATGATCTATTCCAAACAGTAAAAGGGGGGAAAAAACCCTGCCAATCAAGAGTACTTTACCTGGCAAAGTTGTCCTTTAGAAATGAAGAGGAGATAAAGACTAACCCAGACAACCAAAAGCTGGGGTTGTTCATAACCACTAGACCTGCCTTACAAGAAATGCTGAAAGGAGTTCAAGGTAAAAATGAAAGGATGCTAATTAGTAACATGAAAATATCCACTTTCATATAAAGTATAGTCAAATTCTGAATATTCTAATATTTTAATATGGTGATGTGTTCACCACTTAACTCTAGTATAGAGGTTAAAGGACAAGGGCGTTAAAAATAACTCTAGGTATTAAAATGGCAGAGATTTTGTACGCAATCAAAGTTAAGTTGTTATTAGCATAAAACAGACTGTTACATCTACAAGATATTTTATGTAATCCTTATGGTAACCACAAAGCAAAAACCTACAAGAGATCCGCAAAAGATAAGGGAATCAAAGCACACCACTACAGAAAATCATTGATTCACAAAGAAAGGCAGCAAGAGAGGAAGAAAGAAACACGAGAACTATGAAACAGCCAGAAAACAATAAGATGGTATTAGTAGTCCTTATCTATAAATAATTAAATTAAATGGATTAAATTCTCCAATCAAAAGGGATGGAGTGGATGAATGGATAAAAACATGGATAAAAAGAACAAGACCTAACTATACACTGCCTATAAGAGATTCATTTCAGTTTTAAGGACACACATAGGCTCAAAATGAAGGTTGGCAAAGATATTCCACGCAAGTGGAAATCAAGAGAGAACAGAGGTAGCTAAACTTATAGTAGACAAAATAGACTTCAAGTCAAAAACAGTAATAAGACACACAGTAGAGCATTATATAATGAAAAAGGGGTCAATTCATTAAGAGCATATAACAATCATAAACACAGACTCAACATTGGAACACTACAATATATTAAGCAAATACTAACAGATCTGAAGGGAGAAACAAACAATAATACAATAATAGTAGGGGACTTTAATACCCTGCTTTCAACAATGGCTAGATAATACAGACAGATAATCAATAAAAAAAAAATGTTGGATCTGAACTATACTTTAGACCAAATGGAGCTACCACATATATACGGAACACTCCACTCGAAAGCAGCAGAATAAACATTCTTCTCAAGCACACATGGAACATTCTTCAGGATAGATCATATGATAGATCACATAATGAGTGTTAGCAAATTTAAGAATACTGAAATCATACCAAGTATCTTTTCCAACCACAATGGTATGAAACTAGAAATCAATAACAGGAAGAAATGGGAAAATGCACAAATATGTGGAAATTAACACAATACTGAACAACTAATGGGTTCAAGATGAAATCAAAAGAGAAATCAAAAAATATCTCGAGGGGCCAGCCCAGTGGCATAGTGGTTACGTTTGTGCTCTCTGCTTTGGCAGCCCAGGGTTCGCAGGTTCAGATTCCGGTGCAGACCTACACATTGCTTATCAAGCTATGCTATGGTAGCATCCCACAGAGAAAATAGAGGAAGATTGGCACAGATGTTAGCTCGGTGATAATCTTCCTCAAGCAAAAAGGAAGACTGGTAAAAGATGTTAGTTATCTAAAAAGATCTCAAAATAAATCACCTCACTTTATACCTCAAGGAACAAGAAAAGAACAAACTAAGTCCAAAGTTAGCAGAAGGAAGGAAATGACAAAGATCAGAGTAGAAATAAATGAAATAGAGACCAGAAAAGATCAATGAAACTCAAACTAGTTTTTCAAAAAGATAAAGCTGACAAAACTTTAGCTAGACTAGGAAAAAAAAGAGAGAAGACTCAAAATAAAAAACTAAAGAGCAAACATTACAACTGATACCACACAAATACAAAGGGCTGTGAGACTACTGTGAACAATTATATGCCAACAAATTAGATAAACTAGAAGAAATGGATAAATTCCTAGAAACATACAACCTGCCGAGACTGAACCATGAAGGAATAGAAAAGTCTGAAGACCCCATAATGAATGAGGAGACTGAATCAGTAATCACAACCTCCCAACAACAAAAAGCCCAGGACCAGACAGCCTCATTGGTGAATTCTACCAAACATTTAGAGAAGGAATAATACTAATCCTTCTCAAACTCTTTCAAAAAAGAGGAAGGAACATTTCCACACTCATTTTACAAGGCCAGCATTACCTTGATACCAAAGACAGCGAAGGATATTAAAAGGAAAAAAAACTATAAGTCAATATCCCTCATGAATACAGATGCAAAAATTCTGAACATAATATTAGCAAACTGAATTCAACAGTACATTAAAAGGATTATACACCATGATCAAGTGGGATTTATCCTGGGGATGCAAGGATGGTTCAATATACCCCACCCCCCCAATAAAGGTGATTCACCACATTAATAAAATAAAAGTTAAAAATCACAATCATGTCAATAGATGCAGAAAAAGCATTTGATAAAATTCAACATCAATTCATGATAAAAACTCTGAATAAATCAGGTATAGAAGGAAAGTATCTCACCATAATACTCTATATGACAAGCCCACAGCTAACATCATACTCACTGGTGAAAAGCTGAAAGCTTTTCCTCTAAGATCAGGAATAAGACAAGGATACCCACTCTCACCACTCCTATTCAACATAGCACTGGATGTTCCAGCCAGGGAATTAGGCAAAAAAACGAAATGAAAGACATCCAAATCAGAAAGGAGGAAGTAAAATTGTCATTGTTTGCAAATGATATGATCTTATGATACACAAAATCCTCAAGACTCCAACAAAATCTTTTAGAACTAATCAATGAATTCAGTAAAGTTGCAGGATACATAAATTAGTAGTGTTTCTATATACTACCAGTGAATTATCTGAAAAAGAAATAAAGAAAAGTATCCCATTCACAATAGCATCAAAAACAATAAAACACTTAGGAATAAATTTAGCCAAGGAGGTGAAATGTCTGTACACTGAAAACTATAAGCCTTTGATGAAAGAAATTGAAGAAGACACAAATAAATGGAAAGATACCCAGTGTTCATGGAACAGAAGGCTTAATATTGTTAAAATGTCCATACTTCCCAAAGTCATCTATAGATTCAATGCAATCTCTATCAAAATCCCAAAGACATTTTTCACAGAAATATAAAAAACAATCCTAAAATTTGTGTGAAATCACAAAAGACCCCAAAATAGCCAAAGCAATCCTGAGAAAGAACAAAGCTGGAGGCGTCACACTTCCTGATTTCAAACTACATTATAAAGCTACAGTAATCACAACAGTATTGTGATAGCATGAAAACAGACACACAGACCAATGAAACAGAACTGAGAGTCCAGAAATAAACCCTTGCATATGGGAGCCAAGAATACTCAAACGGAGAAAAGACCATCTCTTCAACAAATGGTACTGGAAAAACTAGATAATCACATGCAGAAGAAAGACTGGACTCCTATCTTACACCACTCACAAAATGAACTTGAAATGGATTAAAGGCTTAAACATAAAACCTACAACCATAAAACCCCTAGAAGAAAATGTAAGGATAAAGCTCCTTGACATGTGTGTTCCAATGATCTTTTGGATATGACACCATTGTTTTGTTTTTTGCACAAGCAACAAAAGCAAAAATAAATAACTGGGACTACATCAAACTAAAAAGCTCTGCACATAAAAGAAGCAATCAACAAACTGAAAAGGCAACCTACAGAATGGAAGAAAACATTTGTAACCCATGTATCTGATAAGAGGTTAATATCCAAAATATATAAGGAACTCAGGCAACTCAATAGCAAAAAAACCCCCAAACAATCTAATTAAAAAATGGGCGTAAGAACAGAATAGACATTTTTCCAAAGACATGCAGATGGCCAACAGGTATATGAAAAAATGCTAAGCATCAGGGAAATGCAAATCAAAAACCACAATGAAATATCACCTCACATCTGTTAGAATGGCTTTTGACAAAAAGATAGGAGATAACAAATGCTGGTAAGGATGTGGAGAAAAGAGAACCCTTGTAAACTGCTGGTGGAATTATAAATTGGCATAGCCACTATGGAAAACAATATTGTGGTTTCTCAAAAAATTAAAAATAGGACTATCATACGATCCAGCAATCCCACTTCTGGGTATACATCCAAAGGAAATGAGATCATGATCTTGAAGAGATGTCTGGACTCCCATGTTCATTGCAGCATTATTCACAAAAGCCAAGATATGGAAACAACCTAAGAGTCCATCAGTGGATAAATGGATAAAGAAGAGGTGCTACACACACACACACACACACACACACACACACACGTATATTATTCAGCCATGAGAAAAAAGGAAACCTTGCCATTATGACAAAATGGATGGACTGTACTCTGAGGGCACTACACTAAGTGAAATAAGTCAAACAGAGAAAGACAAACACAGTATATCACCTATATGCGGAATCTAAAAAAACCAAACTTGAAGAAACAGAGAGTAGAATGGTGGTTACCAAGGGCTAGGGGGTGGAGGAAATGCGGAGATATAGATCAAAGGGTACAAACTCCCAGTTATAAGATGAATAAGTTCTGGGGATCCAGTGTATAGCGTGATGATTATAGTTAACAGCACTGTTAGATACTTGAAGGCTGCTAAGACAGTAGATCTAACTGTTCTCACCACATACACACACAAATGGTATGTGATGGTATTAGCTAACAGTAGGATGGCAATCATTTCAAGTATACTGTACTTTAAAATCTAAAAACAGTTTTCTTCAAACTATAAAAATTATTCTAGAATGACAAAAATATAAAACACAGACAACACAAAATGCTGGCAAAGATGTGGAGCAACAGGAACTCTCATTGATTACTAGCAAGGAATTGAAAATTTATGTCCACACAAAAACATGCACATGAATGTTTACAGCAGCTATATTAATAATTTAGCTAAATATTCATAATTCATAATTATAATTCATAATTATAGCTAAATATTCATAATTGCTAAAACTAGGAATTAACCAAGAAGTCTTTCAACAGGTGAACAGATAAACAAACTGTAGCACATCTATATAATGCAATATTACTCAGTGATAAAAAGAAATGAACTATCAGGCCCTGAAAAGACATGAAAGAACTTTGAAAGCATATTGCTAAGTGAAAGAAATCAATCTGAAAGGACTACACACTGTATGCTTTCAACTATATGGCATTCTAGAAGAGGCAACACTATGGATATAGTAAAAAGACCAGTGGTTTCCAGGGGCTGGGAGGCAGGGAGAGAAAAAGGAGAAAGGGATGAATAGGCAGAGGACAGGGAATTTTTAGGGCAGTGAAAATACTCTGTATGATACTATAATGGTAGATATACGCCATTATATATTTGTCAAAATCCACAGAACGTACAACAGAGTAAACACTAATATAAACTACGGACTTTGGGTGATAACGATGTGTCAACATAGGTCCATCAATGATAACAAATGTACCACTTTGGTGCAGGATGCTGACAATAGAAAAGACTGTGTATGGGCGGGGGGTAGTATATGGAAACTCGACTTTTTGTTCAATTTTTATCATAAAAATGGAAATTGCTAAAAAAAATAGTCTATTAATAAAAAATTCAAATAGTTCAAAAGAATTCATATGCCATCAACACATAAATTATTAAGCATAAAATACATTAGAGTTTTCTCCTCATCCCCAAAGAACTACATGTTGCTTTAATTCATAAAAATCCTGAATTACTTTCCAGTCTTCAATTGCAGCCCTCAGATCATCTCAAGTTCACTCACTTATTCTGATGAACTCCATGCTGCCATACTCCTTTCTAATGAGTTGCCACTTTGTGGACTAGAATAGCAGCTGTTTCTTATCTTGATCACCTTCCATGAAGTCAAATAGCATTACAGTCAGATAGACACATAGCTAAAGGATGATGGGATGAAAAAGAGGCAAGGAATCTCCTCCGGCAGGAATGTACATAATTGTATAGTTATAATTATGCTATTAGGGTATATATTTAAATTTTAATAATTGCCCAAGCAATTCATGGTTAGAACATTAGGATGAATTATTCCCTCTTTACTTAAAGAAAAACCTTTTAATAATGCTTCAGGTCTCAGCTCAGAGAGATTTTTTCTAACCACCTCACATACAGTGAACTCTCCCGATTCCTCTCTCATTATTCTACAGTTATCACTTTCATGGCCCTCCATCACCATCTCTTTTCTATTTTTTGTTTACTTCTTAATAGTCTGTCTCCCTCACTTGAGTGTAAGCTTTGTGAGGACTGGGATCTAGTCTCTCTTATTTATTGCTGTATGCCAGGCACATAGTAAACTTTCAGTTTATTGCATGCCTGGATAATGGGAATGTCAAAGGAGAACAGATAGGTAAGGGCATTTCTCACACTCTAATTTGGTAAAATGGACACTCTATCCACATGTAGAATTGGAGCGAGTCTATCCATGTGTAGAATAGGATATGTTACATGAAATTACTTTCACTGTATCATTCATCATTTCAACCTAGTCTGTAGTATATTTTTGCAGACTGTTTTGAACAGAGAGGCTGCCACATTGTAAATCTGGGGACTGAAGGAATGATTTTGATGTGGAAGAAAACAGAAAGCAGGATCAGAGGACATTAAATTCTATTCTTGTGAAGGTATATACTCAACTCCCACAGCTTTGATTTTTTTTTTTTTTTTTTGGCTAAGGAAGATTCCCCCTGAATTAACATCTGTTACCAATCTTCCTCTTTTGTTCTTTTTGATGCGAGCCGCTGCCACAGCATGGCCCTGCTAACAGACGAGTGGTGTAGGTCCACACCCAGGATCTGAACTCAGGACACCAAGGCAGAGCACACAGGATTTAACCACTAGGCCACCAGGGCTAGCCTTATAGTTTTGCTTTTAGTAATTAAAATTACCATATACTTATGACCCTACTATGCATCATACTCTGTTTTCTTTTTTCACCCTCATTAGGTCTTCACAATAACCTTGCAAAGCAAGAATTATCTTCATTTGACTGATGAGAAAACTCAGAGTCAAAGAGAGTAAGTAACTTGCTCATGGTCCACAACATGTAGAAGAAAGTAAGATTCAAACTCAGGTCTGTCTATCTGACTCCAAAAGCTATTTTCCCACAGGGCCAAGTAGCCTGCCTTTGTTCTAATACAGACTTAATTTCACAAAATTCCTATTTCTCTGCATGTTACAAAGTTTATGATAATATGGGACGTAGATCAATATTCCCAAACTATATGCAGTGGTGCATGTGGGCAAGGCATTCAGTCTCTTGGTTCACAGACCTTCATACAATTCAACTTATACCTGCTTGAGCAACTATTTTTGTAATACAGATGCTTCTGAGACCATCCAGCGAGAAGCACAGCTTAAATTCCTATATATCGATACAGAAAGGCAAAGGAGAGAGACTGATCCACTGACATAATATTTTCCCATGTAGGAGAAACCAGTAGGTCTTATTCCACTTCATTTACTTTAATTCTTTCTCTGACCCTTAGGAAGCTTTAGCCAACAGACTTACAGATGTGGAAAGGGATGGGACAAATGATACATTACAAGAAGAAGAAGAACGTAATCATTACTATCTGCCATGAAGAGGAAGATAGCTCATTGTTAAACAGCATACTTTAAACAATTGATCTGTGAATTAACTCCATAAAAAGAGGACAGAATGTCCTCTGTAAACTAGAAACCACATTCCCTGGGCTACAAGGACGCTGCAGCTAGAACCAATACTCCAAGCCTCAAGAACATTCCAAGTGCTGTCTGATATGATTACAGCCAAGGCACTATAGAAGAAAAAGATCTGCTGGGAAAACCTGTCAACTTCTTCCCTGATGTATGCAGGACTTTACAGAAATAATGCAGTGGTGTGAGCACTGAAATTCCAAGCGTGCTGGGGCAAGCAGTTGTAATAAGTAAGTTATAAAATGGCAACCAAAGTCACTGGGGATTCAGAAGCCCGACACTGGAAAACGAGACCGTGCAGACAGAAAGTGTTATGATGCCTCGTCTTAGAGCCCCTAACTTCTGTAGCAGTTGGGTTTATTCATGTACAACGAAGGGTGTGCAAGTTTTGTGTTACATCATAAAATGGAGGATCAACATCACTATACAAGCCTATTCAGAAACCTAACAAAAGCCGGGGCAGGGGGCTGCTGGAAGAAAGCATACTCCCTTTATTATAGTTTCTGTACAATTTTTCAACCTCTTGCTTTTTTTTCTTTTCGAATGCAAAGAACAGAAATCAGGTGAAATTGCCGACTGATCTAGCTGCAAGCAAGCTAAGGACTGGGAGAGAACAGTGAATATCCTCACACAGAAACCCTTGGGTATTCTTTTACAACATGCTGCCAAATTGTGTGTGGAAAGCTACCTTTAGTTCAGCAACTGAATGTCCAGTTTATACTCCTATTTGTATAAAACTCTTTCTTGCATTTATATCAATAAATGTGGCTTATATTTTTTCCTCAAGAATTTTAAGCTAATAATAAATGAGCCTGGGAGCATTAAGAAAAACTGTCGGAAATCTTTATCTCTATCCTTAAGTACTGGCACTCTGGTCTTGTGCCAGAAACTTTTCCCCTTACCATAAACTTTAATTTACAAGGCGATGGCAACAGTCCTAATGAAGATTAATTACTGCAGTACATTCCATAAAATCTGCCCAGCTTCCTTCTGATGGTGAAGGCTACCACATACAGAAATGAAACTGAAAATGTTACCACATCCCTTGTGAAAACAAGTTAGTCAAAGGAAAGACTGATGGGCTCAGAGTTCATTACAAACATAACTGCAAGAGCAGAAGAGAAGACGTTCTCTTAGATCAGAATTCTAATAATCAGAAACAGTCGGGGATGGCGAGAAGTAACAGAAGGTAGAAGACTGCACATCACATCACTAATCCATGTATATGTTTCCTTCTGCAAAATGCACACACATCATTTTGGACTGGCAAAAAGTTTTGGCCTTCCGATCTCTACTTTTTGGTTCATAAACCCACTTGAGAATCTGATGAAAAACTCTGAACTCCTTTTCCAGATAAATGCATGGGAGTGTCTATGCTGCATGCACACCCACACCACTATTTTGCCAACAATTTCAAGATACTATAGATTCCCGTAAAGCTCACCCATAGAGTCCAAGTTAAGAATCCCTGCTTTGCAGCAATTTAGAAGATGTAATTATTTCCCTTCTAGATTAAAAAAAATTTAAACACCCACAGAAGTTGGGTTTATATTATTCCTTTTTCTTACTACTAATCTGTACGTAGAACATTTTGTGCTCCCCAGAAGCACATCAGCCTCTCTCTTCAAACTACTTTTACTGATTAGTTTTCAATATTCAAGATCATCACCTATCCAAGCATCTCCTCAATGTTGCAGCTATCTGGCAAAATTAAGTTTTACAGTTTCAGTCTTACTCTTCATTAGTCCTTCAAAAGATTTCAAGAGAGAAAATCCAACCTTTAACAAAGTTTCCCATTGAAGAATTACTTAAATGGTGGAAACAAAATCAAACAACAAAAACCAAAAACCTAAACATGGGTACAACCTAAAATTCTAAGAATAAGGAAATTATGGTGTAAGTAAATGATGGAATATTATCTAGTGATTAGGAATGAATGCATTCTACATGAAGCAAAAAGTGAAATGAAAAGGATAGCCCTAAGAAAGTGTCATCCTCTACGGTCTTGTCAGTGAAAACAAACTTCCTGTGCACCAGAATCAGGGCAGTAGCCATGAGAATCCTACTAGGTGGTTCATCATCCTTGCTAGGTGGTTCATCTTGGCCCCATGGCATCCTGAGCTATTCATCCATCTTCTTAGAGATCCTAGCATTTCTGAAAAATGACAACTAGTAACTGTCACTAAGTGACAGTTATACAATGGGTGGCTAAATGACAGAGGAGTTGAAAGCCCAGGGCAAAAAATGAGACTTCAAGTAAGGTCAAGCAGAGAGTTCCCTAAACTCCAAATTTCTCAAAGTATGTCTTCCATCCCAACCCTCACCTGCAAAAATAACAACTTCCTTCCTCAATGGGTAGCAACCTTTCCCCTAAAAGTCCTAAGGCAAATAACACTGCCTGTCCCCACTCCACCACACCCAAACAATCTGCCTTGGAAGTTTCTCCATTTATGCTATCCATACACAGGATATTCTTTTTTTATTTTGTTTTGAGGGCAATGGCAAAGGGAGAAAGACAAAAGAAACACAATTTAATGAAATTTAAGCAAATTAACTCCTCTTGTCACCCACAATTCACGTTAAGTTCTGGTAGAAGCTCTATGAAATTTGATAGTTCATGGAACTTTGTACTTCATAAAAAAGGCAATAAGTGACAAAGAGAGGCAGTATATAAGGATAATGTCCTCCACCAAGAGGACACAACACTTATATATGTACCTACCACAGGAGCTCCAAAGTACATAAAAAGCCACTCCTGACAAACCTAAACAGAGAGATTAACAGCAACACAATAGTAGGAGACCTGAACATCCCACTTACATCAATGGATAGATCATCCAAACACAAAGTCAACAAGGAAACAGTGGAATTAAGTGAAAAATTAGACCAGGTGGACTTAACAGATACATATAGAACACACCATCCAAAAACAGCAGAATACACATTCTTCTCAAGTACACATGGAACATTCTCAAAGACAGACTATATGTAGGGAAACGAGGCAAGCCTCAACAAATTTAGAAAGAGCAAAATCATTTCAAGCATCTTTTTTGAGCATAATGTTATGAAACTAGAAATAAACTACAAGAAAAAATCTGAGAAGGGAACAAACATATGGAGACTAAACAATGTGCTACTGAACAAACAAGGGATCAATGAAGAAATTAAAGGAGAAATCAAAAAATATCTGGAGACAAACGAAAATGAAAATACACCATACCAACTCATACAGGATGCAGCAAGAGTGGTCCTAAGAGGGAAATTCATAGCAATTCAGGCCCATTTTAACAAACAGCAAAAATTTCAAATAAGTAATCTTAAACTACACCTAACAGAACTAGAAAAAGAAGAACAAACAAAGCCAAAAGTTAGCAGAAGGAGGGAAATAATCAAAATCAGGAAGAAATAAATGAAATTGAAACCAAAAAAACAGTAAAAAGGATCACTGAAACAAAGAGATGGTTCTCTGAGAAGATAAAAAAAAATTGACAAACCCTTAGCCAGACTCACAAAGTAAAAAAAAGAAAGTTCAAATAAATAAAATTAGAAAGAGGAGAAATTACAATGGATATGACAGAAAAAAAAAAAAACGAGGCTATGATTAAAAACTATAGGCTAACAAATTGGACAATTGAGAAGAAATGGATAAACTCTTTGAGTTATACAACCTCCCAAAACTGAGAGAATCTGAATAGATCAATCACAAGTAAAGAGATTGAAACAGTAATCAAAAACAAAACTCTAGGACCAGATGGTTTCTCTGGAGAATTCTACCAAATATTCAAAGAATATTTAATACCTATCTTTCTCAAACTATTCCAAAAAATTGAAGAAGACGGAATACTTTCTAACTCATTCTAATAGGCCAACATCACCCTGAATCTAAAGTCAGACAAGGACAACACAAAGAAGGAAAATTACAGGGCTTTATCCCCGATAAACATAAATGCAAAAATCCTTAACAAAATATCGGCAAACTGAATACAGCAATAAATTAAAAGGCTCAAACACCATGATCAAGTGATCACATCATAGCAGTGATGACACAGGGATGGTTCAACATCTGCAAATCAATCAATTGTGATACACCACATTAACAAAATGAGGAATAAAAACCACATGATCATCTCAGTAGATGAAGAGAAAGCATTTGACAAGATCAAACATCCATTTATGATAAAAACTCTTAACAAAATGGCAAGAGAAGGAAAGTACCTCAACATAATAAAGGCCATACATGACAAACTCACAGCCAAAATCATACTCAATGGTGAAAAACTGAAAGCTGTCCCTCTAAAAACTGGAACAACAAGGGTGCCCACTTTCTCCACTCTTATTCAACATAGTACTGGAGATTTTGCCCAGAACAATTAGGCAAGAAAAAGAAATAAATGGTATCCAAACTGGCAAGGAAGAAGTGCAACTCTTGCTGTGGCAGATGACGTGATTCTATATACAGAAAACCCTAAGAAATAATCAACAACTGCAACAAAGTTGCAGGGTACAAAATCAACTTACAAAAATCAGTTGCATTTCTATACTCTAATAAGAAACTAACAGGAAACTCAAGAATACAATACCATTTATAATTGCAACAAAAAGAATAAAATATTTAGGAATAAATTCAACCATGGAGGTGAAGGTTTATACAATGAAAACTATAAGGCATTACTGAAAGAAATCAATGATGACATAAAGAAAAGGAAAGATATTCAATGTGCACGGACTTTCCAGAAAAATAAACATAGTTAAAATGTTCATACTACCTAAAGCAATCTACAGATTCAAAGCAATCTCAATCAGAATCCCAATGACACACTTCACAGAAATAGAACAAAGAATCCTAAAATTTATATGCGGCAACAAAAAACCCCAAATAGCCAAAGGATTCTTGAGAAAAAAGAACAAAGCTGGAGGTATCACATGCCCAGATTTCAAAATATACTACAAAGCCACAGTAACCAACACAGCATGGTACTGGCACAAAAACAGGCACACAGATCAATGGAACGGAATCGAGAGCCCAGAAATAAACCCACAAGTTTATGGACAGCTAATATTCGACAAGGGAGCCAAGAGCATACAATGGAGAAAGGAGAGTCTCTTCAACAAATGGTGATGGGAAAACTGGACAGCCACATGCATAAGAATGAAAGTAGACCATTACCTTACATCATCCACAAAAATCAACTCAAAATGGATTAAAGACTTGAATGTAAGACCCAAAACCATGAAACTTCTGGAGGAAAACATAGGCAGTATGCTCTTTGACATCGGTCTTAGCAGCATATTTTCAAGTACCATGTCTGACCAGGCAAGGGAAACAAAAGAAAAATGAACAAATGGGACTACGTCAAACTAAAAAGCTTCTACACAGCAAAGGAAACCATCAACAAAATGAAAAGACAACCTAACAACTGGGAGAAGTTATTTGCAAAGCATATATCAGAGAAGGGGTTAATATCCAAAATATACAAATAACTCATACGTCTCAACAACAAAAAAACCAACAACCCAATTAAAAAATGAGTGAAAGATCTGAGCAAACATTTCTCCAAAGAAGATATACGGATGGCCAACAGGCACATGAAAAGATGCTCGGCATCATTAGTTATCAGGGAAATGCAAATCAAAACTACAATGAGGTATCACCTCACTCCGGTCAGAATGGTTATAATTAACAAGACAGGAAACAACAAGTGTTGGAGAGGATGAGGAGAGAAGGGAACCCTCGTACACTGCTGGTGGGAGGGCAAACTGGTGCAGCCACTATGGAAAGCAGTATTGAGTATCCTCAGAAAATTAAAAATCGATCTACCAGATGATCCAGCTGTCCCATTGCTGGGTATTTATCCAAAGAACTTGAAAACACAAATGCGTAAAGATACATGCACCTCTATGTTCACTGCAGTATTATTCACAATAACCAAGACTTAGAAGCAACCTAGGTGCCCATCAAGGGACAAATGGATAAAGATGTGGTATATATACACAATGGAATACTACTCAGCCATAAGAAATGATGAAATCCAGCCATTTGTCACAACATGGATGGACCCTGAGGGTATTATGTGAAGCGAAATAACTCAGAGGGAGAAAGTCAAATACCATATGATCTCACTCATAAGCAGAAGATGAAAACAAGGACAAACAAACACATAGCAACGGAGATTAGATTGGTGGTTACCATAGGGGGAGGGGGAAGGGCAAAAGGGGTGATTAGGCTCACATGTGAGGTGATGGACTATAATTAGTTTTTGGGTGGTAAACATGATGTAATCTACACAGAATTCGAAATATATTACCATGTATATCTGAAAGCTATATACTGTTATAATCCAATGTTACTGCAATAAAAAAAATAAATAAATGGTGTTGGGAAACCTGGACAACCACATGCAAAAGAATGAAAGTAGATCATTATCTTTCGCTATACACAAAAATAAACGCAAAATGGATCAAAGACTTGAAGGTAAGACGTGAAACCATAAAACTCCTAGAAGAAAATACAGACAGCACACCCTTTGACATAGGTCTTCGAAGCATCTTTTTAAATACCATGTCTACTCAGGGAAGGGAAATAAAAGAAAAATGATAAAAATGGGACTACACCAGACTAAAAAGCTTCTGCAAGGCAAAGGAAACCAGGAAGAAAAACAAAAAGACAACCCACCCACTGAAAGAAAATATTTGCAAATCATATATCCGACAAGGAGTTAATCTCTAAAATATATAAACAATTCATACAACTCAAGAACAAAAAAACAAACAACTCAATCAAAAAATGGGCAGAAGATATGAACAGATATTTTTCCAAATAAGATTTACAGATGGCCAACAGGCAGATGAAAAGATGTTCAGCATCACTAACATTAGGGAAAAGCAAATACAAACTACAATGAGAAATCACCTTACACCTGTTAGAATGGCTATAATTACTAAGACAAAAAATAACAAATGTTGGAGAGGAGGTGGAGAAAAAGGAACACTCATACACTGCTGGTGGGAATGCAAATTGGTGCAGCCACTATGGAAAACAGTATAGGGATTTCTCAAAAGATTAAAAATAGAAATACCATATGATCAAGCTATCCCACTACTGAGTATTTACCTAAAGAAGATGAAATCAACAATTCAAAGATATTTACATACCCCTATGTTCATTGCAGCATTATTCACAACAGCCAAGACATGGAAGCAACCTAAGTGCCCATCAACAGATGAATGGATAAACATGTGATATATATATCTATACACAACATATATATACATACATACATATATATATATGTATGTATGTATATATACACACACACACACACACACACACACAACAGAATACTACTTAGCCATAAAAAAGACAAAATCATCCCATTTGCAACAACATGGATGGACCCTAAGGGTATTATGTTAAGCAAAATAAGCCAGACAGAGAAAGACAAACACCGCATAATTTCACTCATATCTGGAAGATAAACACATGGACAAAGAGAACAGTATAACAGTTACCAGAGGGGAAGTGTGTTAGGGGTGGATATAAGGGGTAAAGGGGCACATATATATGGTGACTGAAAATAACAGTGTACAATTGAAATTTCACAATGTTATAAGCTATTATGACCTCAATAAAATTTTTTTTACATTTACCTCTTAGAAATTAAAATCATCTGCATGGCATAAGCAGAACCAAGTCAAAAGACAAAAGAAAAACTAGGAGAAAAATAACCGCAACATACACTACTTTAAAAGATCTAATTATCGTTAATATACAAATTTTTTTAATTGACGAAAAAACACCAAAATCCTACAGAAAAAAATGGGCAAAGACTTGAAAATATAATTCACAAAAAGATTCAGAATAATAGTCTGTGAAAAGATGTTCAATTTCACTCAGAGAAATGCAATAGACACCACCTATCCCATCAAATTGGCAAGACAGAAAATAATCAAAAGCTTGACAATATATTTTGTTGGTAATGCTGTGGGAAACAGGCACTCTCAGGCACTTTTGGTAGGAATGCAAAATGGTATATTCCCTCTAGAAGGGAATTTGGCAATATTTAGCAGAACTACATATCCATTTACCCTTCAACAAAAAATTCCAATTCTGTGAATTTACCGTGAAGATATAGCTTCAACAATAACAAAATACATATTCTCAAGGTTATTCACTGCAGCATTATTTGTAATTGCAAAATATTGGAAACCACACACACAAGCATGAGAAAACTACAGTACACATATATAATAAATACTATGGAGCAATAAAAAAATGAATGAAGACAATCTCTATGAACTGATGGAATAATTTTGAAGGCGTACCATTTAATGAAAAAGATGAAGTGCAAAAGAGCATATATAGTATGCTACTTTTTGTGTAAGAAAGAAAGAGAACTTCCATTTATGAAACAAATAAATTATGGGGATCTATTGTACAGCACAGTGACTATACTTAATAATATTGTATTGCATATTTGAAAGTTGCTAAGAGAGTAGTTCTTAAAAGTTCTCCTCACAAGACAAAAATTTTGTAACTGTGTATGGTGTTAACTAGACTTATTGTGGTGAACATTTTACATTATATACTGTAGGGGTCTGAAATTGGCCACCGCAAGATGTCTCTTTGGCATGAGGATTATTTGAGGCTGATTGCTTTTGATAAACTGGGACAGGGAAGGAGGCTCTGAGGAATGGAACTTGCCCTTTGTTAGGACACATTTACATTTGTAAGGTAAATCTCTATCTGTAAAAGGTGCCTCCCTCTCTGTACCAGGAAGAAGAAAGGAGATGACCTTCTCTCTAGAAACTCTTAATCAATGCCAAAGGCAAGGACTTAAATCTGCATTTTATTGTGCTTGTCTGGTAACCTCCTGTAACTGACTTCCCTCCCCCTCCCAACATTGGCATTTCTTTAAGGATTAAGCATCTTTCCTTAGGTTAGGAACTGATTGCTGTGCTCACCTGTGACCACCCAGCTCAAGACAAGAGAATTGCCTCCTGCTACTGCCCACTGAGATAGCAGACCCACTATCTGCTATGTCCATCAAGCGCTGTGCTGACAGGGCAATCTTGTGACTATTGTGGGAGGGACATTTCAATCATATGTGAAACACCCTGTTTGGGGGTATATAACCACTCTGTGCACCCCACTTCTTCGGTGCCCTTTCTTCCTTTGGGAAGAAAGGCCCCAGGCCACGGTTCCTCATAAATCTGTTTAATTTTCTCTTGCTATTCTGTCTCATGTGAATTCAATTCGTTCTCTGGCCAGATGAACCCACATTTGGGAAGAGGAAATGTCTTCCTCCCCTACAATATAAATACTGAATCATTATGCTGTATACCTGGAAACTAATACAATGTTATATGTCAATTATATCTCAATAAAAAACATTTTTAAAGAAAGGGAAATAATGACATCTATACCAATTTTAATCCATCACTACAGGTTCAATTTTCTGTTTCCAAGTCCACAATCCTATAATATACCTAAAGTAGTTTCAGAATTGCTTTGCCCATATCACTACAAAAAAAGAAACTACTAAAAATCTGCTCATCTTTACAAAAAAAAAGAAACACGAGAAATAAACCAGAAAACAATGAAGCTAGTTTACATTCAAGAAGTGGGGGAGAATGGGATGGAAGGCATATGGAAAGGATCGACACTTCTCTGGATATATTTTCCTGTATGTTTTTGACTTTTAAAGATCTACACATATTCAAAAAACAGTTAAATCAACAAGGATAGAAGAAAACAAAACAAACAACAACAATAACAGCAATAATCTCAAAATAGAAAACTGAAAGCAAATGGAAATAAATGAACCCAAGTGCATTTCAATTGAATAAAGTTGGGGCTGGGGAAGGTGGGGTTGACTAATTCAAGTAAATGGTGAACACAATAGGCAACGATATACCCTTAGTCAGTCTTGGATCAAGTAGCGTGGAGGATACAATGAAAACAAATCCTAAACTCTTTTTAGTATTTTTTTGTATTGCTATTATTTTTGGTAGTTGTATGGACAAAGTAACCCTGGAACAATTTTAGATGTATTATAGGAGTGAGTGAACAAATAAGTTAATGTAAAAAGAGAGTTATAGCTATGGAATGGGGAAAATTAAGGAAGAACTCTGTGGTGATGGATTGGAATTGGCGGTATTAGCATAGAATAATGATTTCTAGGATAGGTATCTGTATGTGTATATGTGTGTGTATGGATACAAACATAGATATATTTTTCTATCTCTGTCCGCTGGAAAGGCCAAGAAGCAAAGGCACTCTAGTAGCAATAAGCAAATCTAGTGATAAGATCTTGATTTCTAATGCCATTATCCATTAAAAGGAACCAGGAATCCTCAGAGGAATGCTAAGAAGTGACCAAAACAATTGTGGGGATATGTCACAAGGATATAGGAGCCAGCTTGAAGGGACTCCACTGGCCAAATATGGGAGATTTTGAGATTAATGAATTATAAATCCTTGAAAAAATAGGAATTCATGAGTCTTTACTGATAATCAATCCATCAATGAGAAGGCATTCTTGTATCGAATGCCAAGTGCCAACTGGCAAACACAGAGGCAGAGCTGAAGTTTTAAAATCATCATTTTGCGATCATCACAGCAAAAACTCTTCAAGCAAAAATCATTAATACTAAATCTAAAGGGGAAGGGGGAATTTATTGAAGAGCAGGATATTTGCGTGTATTAATGTATCCCCAAAGATTTCATATTCCTAGGAAAAGAAAAGCAGCAACTATTTAGTAGAAATTTCCAATATCAACATGCACACTGAAGTATTTAGGGGAAAGAGCTATAACGTGTGCAACTCACTCCTGAATGATTTGGAAAAACAATAACGTCTGCACATATTTAGAGAATGAGCAAATGATAAAACAAGTGGGGCCAAACGTTAACAATAGGTGAATGTGGATCTGTGGTTGTCTTTGTACTACTCTTGCGAATTTTCTGCTTGACATTATTTCCAAATAAAAAGTAAAAAACCAAAACAAAATCATTCCCTGTATTCAGCACCAACAATTCCACTAAAATTTATATTAAATATACAAATGCGCCATACCTAGATCCAATCAAAAACAGTTAAGAAAGAAATGAAAATGCTTTCTAGGAATTTTCCTTCCCCAGAAATTTATCTTTGACATACACATTTCTTTTCCAGATGAAAAGCCTTCCACATATTACAAAGCTGACTGTAAAGTCTTGGAAGAGTAGTTGCCAGGCAAAATTTACTGCAGAGATGTCACAGAACAACGTTAGGAGAAACCACAGAGATTAAAGAAGTTCCTCTCCTTCACATGAGAGATAACTTTTAAAGATAGGCAAGTTCACTCAAAAATAGGATACTAACATGGAACAGATTTTAAAAATAAAATACAAACCCCAAACAAATGCAAACACAGACAAAAATCCTTAATCAGTCTTTTGACTCAGAGTTGTGTCACACGAGGTAAAAAGAATAGCTAATTATATTAGCTGTGAAACAGTACACTTTGTACAGGAAAAGGTATCAATCCATATAGAAGTTACCATGTCTAAATTATGCCAATAGTTTCAGTACAAATTATAGACGTAATTGGTCTTAACGCCACTTAGAATAATCTACCAAACACACCATCATATAACAGTTCTTCATAAAGCAAGTTGCCTTAGCCAGAGACTGTGGTCTACGAAGATACTGATATATGGCAGTTAAGATTCTAACCACCACCTTTTCTCTCTTTTTTTTGTTTGAAAAAGGTTAAGATTATAAATATTAAAAACTTAATTTGGCTGGATAATGAATATCTGGAACATCCAGCTGCTTCTTTTCAGTGTATTCAATACTTTGCAAATTTTCACATCATTAGCAATTCACATGAAGATGGCCATAAACCAAATATGATGAATGCTACTAGATATACAAAAATTAATCTTATATTACACGCTCAGAATCAAATCTCTCAGCTTGTGAGGCATAGCTAAAAGGAACAATTTTTTTGAAAGAAGAGTTTAACTGGAATTTAAGGACACTCTTGTCTCACTTCAAAGGTCTCACTCTTTAGAAGGGCGATTTACCCTTCTGCCTGCTTGGCTAAGACTTAAACTTACTTCAGGTTTAGCTCAGATATCACTTCCTTCAGGAAGCTCTCCTGATTCCCCAGCCCCAGGGTTAGGTCCATCACTTCAGTGCTCTCCATGTGCATTCCCTACCTACCCTCCTCCACACTGCCTCCCCCAGGGCACAAATCACAGCACTTATCTATCACATTGTTTTGTGATTACAGGCTTAGCTGTCTGTAACCTCCGCTGAACTAAAAGCTCAGTGAAAACAGGAAAGGTATTTTTCTTGTTTAATGTTTTATCTTCTGTACCTGTTACTCACTATGTGTGGCACATGATAGCTACTAAAAAATTCCTGGTTGAAAGAATGGATGCAAGAAATATTACAACAAGCTAGAGACTAACAGATCAAGTGGGTGTTTTTAACTCTTTAAATAAGTAGAATGTGATTTAAATAACGCAGGAGGTTCTCACTCCAGTTCTTGGCACCACACGTAGAAGCTTGTCAAAATATTTTTATTGTGAAAGCAGTATAACTACATCATATGGACTATTTGGGAGATAAAGAAATGAAAAATCACTTAGCACAACAATAATTAGAATATTTGAGGTCCTTTTTTCTCAAAAGGTATAAAAGTCTACATCAAAACTCACTGGAAACAAGAACACATGATTCTGGTAGTTACCAGCAGACCAGTGAATTCTATGATGTCACCACGTTCACTGCAACTAAGAGTTAGGTCTCCTACCAAATCGTTCTCTATTTTAATAACAACAATAAAACAACAAATCCTAACATCTTGTATTTATTCTACCTATGCTAATTCCACAGTTTCAAACGAGGAATCAGAAGTGAAAGCCACAGAGTAAAACACAGCCTGGACCAACCTGTAAGATGAATGAAGATGAGTCAAGAAACTAGAGACCATGAGAGCAAGCGCTTCCTTCTATACGTGTTTTCAAAAATAGCACATAAAAGCTTGGAGCCTCCAATGGAGATAGGGCATCTACTGCTGACTAACTCGCTGACATTCTCGCGTACTATGGGTAGATTACCCGCTTTCCCTATTTCACAGCTGCTTCTGAGGATAAATGGAGCTATTAATGGCAGCTGAATTCACAAAGGTTCGTAAAAGGAACTCAAGATCATATTATTTTTGCTGTCCCTGGGACATTATAAGCAAGAGATGTTTGTCATGCTAACTTAAAGGAGCTGAATCTTGCACATCAGAATCCCTTTGGAATCTCAGAAAGATGCTAATTCTGATATTTCTACAGAGGGCTGAGGATGGTTTAAATTCTACTGTGGCTGAGCACTGAGCTCAGGAGAATTATTGACCCCAGATTCAGTCAGCCTCCACTAAATCTGGCTCTCCAGTGACGATTGTCTACTGACTGTCTTTCCATGTAAATAGACAAAAGTATTACTCATGTTGAATATTTATGGATGTCACCAAAGTGAAGGAAAAATAAATACCCAGAGGAAATTTTCAAAGAAACTAGTTCATGCTAGTTAGTTTGGGACTGATAGTCATTTTCTAATTGGTGTATCTAGTCCCATAAGCATAAACTCATATCTTAAGCGCAAAGTTAATACCCAGAGGATAACCTACGGAGAGAGTGAAGATGACCAAGCAGCTGGAACACAAGCTGTTCCTACAATTATTGAGCAGAGGCTAGAAACAGTCCAGCAAATAAAACCTATGAAAACGCCAGGAGGACCCTCTAAAACTGACATCAGAAAATCTTAGCATCATGTCATGCTTATGAGAAGCAAAGAAAAAAAGATGTAGTCAAACTGGGAACAATACAGGAAAACTGTATTGGTGCTATTATTGCATACAGCAGCAGCAAGCAGCAGTTACTTTTGTCAAAATTCTAGTGTATATAGATTTACTTGTAAATACTTTTTCTTATCCAAAACAATTTTGGCTTCAGTTTACATATACCTTTACTCATTGCTATTGAGGTAATTTTACGAAATAAGGGAAAATAAGAAAAATGGAAATTAGAGTATAAATAGGAATTTCACATATAGACTACCACTTGTAACTTACCCTCAATCCTGCCTTCTAGTTCAGAAATGGCAAAGTTTCATCTTGTGTACCAACTCCAACTGATTGACAGAAGCTGTATTGAGAAGGACTGCTACAGCTAAGTGGAAAATAGATAAAGCCTATCCTGGATAAAGGATGAGGAAATTAAGTACTAGTAATATTCACCTGTCATCCTTGGTCTAGTCCAGTGGATTCTCAATGTGGGAGGTTTTTCTCCCCAAGGCACATCTGGCAATGTTTGAAGATATTTCTGGTTATCCCAATGGGAGAGATGCTAGTGGTTGAGGCCAGGGATGATACTAAACAGTCTACAACCACTTCTAACCCCCCAAGACAAAGAATTATCTGGCCCAGAATGTCAATGATGCTGAAGTTGGGAAACCATGGTCTAGTCAAATCTATTCTATCATTAGTCTATGGATCAGGTCTTCAGTCAAATGACATTAAATTTGTCTTCAGGCAGTTTTACTGAGCTACCTCTCCTAATGCTAGAGTGATTCTATATAACTTGGAGTTTAGAACTAGGGAAGCAGTTTGATTTAGGAAGGTCACAGCGATCTGTCCCTAACTTGTATTGTGATCACAGACACATTATTTTATCCCTTGAAGCTTTGGTTTCTTCATCTATAAGAAGATGGCTTTGGACTAGATAACCACTGTGTTCATAGACAAAAGACAAAAACTGCTAGGAAGCCCTTAAATGCACTAAAGGAATAAAGTCCTTGTTGATATTCTCTTCAACAAAAGACAATTTTTCTTCAGCTTAAGACAAATTTACCAATTCCTTTCAATCTCTGCTAATGCAGAGTTAGGAGCCATGTGTACAATTAAAACTATTTTAATTTTTATTTAATGCTTAACTATTTTCCATCTGAACTCCTGTTATTTAAGATGCTTTGGCATTTCAAGGTACTCCCACCTTCTCGTCCACTACCATTACACTATTTGAACTTAGCTTCTTTGAATTCTCCAACCATCTATTCTGTCATCTCTTGTATCATTTAAGCTATTAGGACCAATTATATAGCCTCTTATATTTCTCTTTCTTATTCTATAAATCTTCTTCATCAATCAATTAATCAATTCAAATATTTCAAGGCTTTCTCTGTGCCCATGACATTAACATTGGGGATATGAGTAGAGGCTGGAGCTGGAAGGGTTGGTACAAAAAGAGTTTCTAGCTAGAAAGCATTTACAGGCTAATTAGGATGAAACATGTGAGGCTATTAAAGAACAAGTCATTACGTGGTAGCAGGAAAATGTCACTATGAGAGTCAGAAATATCAGAAGAATGAAATGAAATGTCTGCTGTACATAGATTAAAGATGACCCAGAAACAATCATAAAGTGTAAAAAAAAAAATTCTTATGAATCAGATACAGAAGGAATGGTGACTTCTTGCCAATGACTTCAAAGGTTGGTTCTATGTTTTAAAGGTATGTTAGACAGATGTGCAAAATATGGTGCATAACAATTTGTAAAAACCAAGTAAATGTTTCCTTTAGGCAGTAAAATTACACAGAAACATTTGGAAGTTATGATATAAAGTCCTATGTGTTACATTAGATCACATCTATCAAAATGGAGATCCCATAAAACCACTCTGAAAGATGGACATTTATATAAGAACATAAGGGGCAACAAACTTAAACATACTGATAACTCATCAAAGTCCTGACACGTGCACCAAGGAACTTTCTGAAGCAAAATGTGCATACGTACTCTCAAAGGTCAATTTCTAAAGATTAGGAATATGCTCTGAACTTAAATTATTTAACCCCTGTGGCACACATTTATATATTTTTCTAAATCTTAATCAAATTACTTTCACTTGTGATAGCAAAGCTAATATGTCTACTACCTAGTCTGCCAATACTAGAAAGGTGTTATGTCCACTACCTGGTTGTCAAATAGCAAATGTTTCAAGTTTCTGGCATCACTTGGGAAGACTGCATTTTGGATGTCATTTTCACTATTACAAAATAATTCTACTTTCAAATGAGCACAAGATTAAAATGAAGAGAAATTATGAAATGATCTCCCTACAGCATTTTATCCTAAGGGGACAATCTTTTTGAGAACTTTATATAATGTTCTTCTTACTTAAAACCAGATTATAGCTTTCTGTGGCCTATTTCTCCAACTCCAAACTCCCTGGGCTAGCACTTTAAGAGTTCCATCAAGCTACCTCTTCCCTTCAATCATATTAACTTCATCTGTCATTAGTATCTCCCATCTGCCTAAATAAGCTCATTGGTTTAGAATGTCCATGAAGTTTAATCTCCTCAACTTTTTTTTTTTTTTTTTTAAAGATTTTATTTTTTTCCTTTTTTTCTCCCCAAAGCCCCCCAGTACATAGTTGTATATTCTTCGTTGTGGGTCCTTCTAGTTGTGGCATGTGGGACGCTGCCTCAGCGTGGTCTGATGAGCAGTGCCATGTCCGCGCCCAGGATTCGAACCAACGAAACACTGGGCCGCCTGCAGCGGAGCGCGCGAACTTAACCACTCGGCCACGGGGCCAGCCCCTAATCTCCTCAACTTTTAAATCAATAGAATCTCAATGTAATCTAATACACAGTACTCTGAAAACAAATGCTGAGCAAGTCATACTGTGATTCAATTCATAACATTTCATCTGTTTTTGGCAGGGTAGTAAATAAGTCTACATTACAAATGAACAGATTTTTAAATTGAGAGAATTTGTCAAGGGCTATTTATGTGTAAGTTTTCCATTATTTTATGTATTTCTTAATTTTATTTTAAAGATTGGCACCTGAGCTAACAAGTGTTACCAATCTTTTTTTTTTTCCTGCTTTTTCTCCCCAAATCCCCCCGGTACATAGTTGTATATTTTAGTTGTGGGTCCTTCTAGTTGTGGTATATGGGACACCACCTCAACATGGCCTAATGAGCAGTGCCATGTCTGCCCCCAGGATCTGAACCGGTGAAACCCTGGGCCACCGAAGCAGAGCGTGTGAACTTATCCACTTGGCCATGGGGCCGGCCCCTATGTATTTCTTAATTTTATATCAAAGAATGTCAAAGTATAACTGCTCCTTTTTAAAATTCAGAGAGAATTTTTAACAACACTCTCAATAGAGTCCTTTGATGGTGAATCAAAATAAAATCCTACCTCTGTTTGCATTAAATATACCCTAAGGCATCAAATACTTGAGCATAAAGGTTTCTGAAAGAGACAAGAAAAAAGAATAGAGAAAGAAAAAGAAAATACAATTCTTAAAACATTCTTATATCTGTTAACCAGGATTACAGAAAAAATAAGAGAGCCCCTAAAATGCTGAGAAGGGCAAGACATTTATCCCTAGAAATCTTTTGGATTAAATGGAGGAGACCCATATACTTAATGCTGCCAATGGTAAAAACATACCTAATTTTATTTTCCATATCTTCACTATCTGATTCTTCAGAGCTTCTGTACTTATCTGGATCTGGAAGCGTGCTGGGATCAAATCCATCATCATCATCATCACTCCAGTCCAGAAAGGCTTCCTCTTCATCTTTGGCCTAAGAAAACACAAGGGAAATTGTGTTGTAAGGAAACAGCTGATGAATAATCAGGTCTTATTTCTAGACCCAAATAAATACCCCCTAATTGAGATTCTCAAATTAGAAGCCTTCTATTCTGCTGAAAGCCTCTATGTGACTTTCAGACTCATAATCATTTTCAAAGAGAAAGAAACCCATGTCACTTCAAAAATAAAATGAAATAAAATATGGTTCAGAAAGTAAACCACTATTAAGTCCCTTAAACACAATATGGGGAAAAATTGTCAATTTTATGACTTCAATGTAGCTCAAATTTCAAAGAAATAAAGTATAAAATAAAGTTGTTTTAGTGTTTCTGTTCACACACATGTAAATTTCAAAACTACAAAAAATATTAGGTGAAAATATAAAAGGCCAGAACAGAGAGTACAGAAACACTCTCTTTTTGTCTGATGATTTTGACTATTTTATAACCACAATAATCTAAGTCTTAAAATAACAATTAGATCTGTATGAACTCATTAATAGTAAGGGGTCTTCTAAATTCAAATGTAAGTACAAAGTCACTAAGAACAATGGAAAAAAGGGAGGCATACCAAGAAACAGGTAAAGCAGTAACACATGGAAGAAGTCGGGAACTACCCAGTTTCTCGCAAGTTGGTAGGGAGGTGGGCTTTTATTTTTTTGGCTTTTGTTTTACGGTGGTTTATTTTTGTCAAAGAACAAACTAACGCAATCTCAAAATAAACTTACTAAACATTTATGTATTGAACATCCCCTATAACAAATTTATTTCTGGCACATTGGTTTTTGCCACCTAGTAGATAAGAAACACCAATAAGCATTGCCACATGCATTTAACAGATTATAAACAGGACTAAAAGAAAAAATTCTAGATGAGTTTTTCTCAGTTATGATCTTTATAATTCTTCTTTACACAATGTGAAACAAACTTCAATAATTCTTTCTTTTCAAATGTTTAATGCTCTTTCCCAGAAACTGAATAACAACTGCAAATAAATAGCATGGCAATTGACTGTGTAGGCCACTATAGAAGTCCTCTAACACTTTGTGAACAGCTCTCCCATGATAACCTCTAAACATAACAAGAGGAGGAAGAAGTGTAAAAAAAAAAAAAAAAAGTTAGGATTGGTTACCACTGCAAAAGCCCCTATTGCTTTTCTGGTAAAGCTCCCTGCTAAAAATAAAAGGTCTGGAAACAAATATCAGAAGTGGGGGGAAAAAAGTTTGCCATTAGAAGCTTAATAAGACGCAGACTTGACAGTATACTTTACAGTCTACTTGAAAATAATCAAGGATATCAACAAAAATTGAATGTCACCATATACTCAAGAACACTAATCTCCTGGGTTACAAAATATTTCCAATTTTCCAGTCTGATGCTCTCAAAGGAATTTGCTATCTGAAGGTGGAGACAGAACAGACACAAAACAATTCTCACGTTTTTCTGGTCTCAGGGCACCTTTACACTTAAAAAGTATGAAGGACTCCAAAGAGCTTTTGTTAATGTGGATTATAGCTACTGACATTCCCTGTGTTAAAAATTTTTTAAATTTATTAATTTAAAAGTACCAGTAAAACTCACTATATATTAACATAAATAGCATATTTTTATGAAAAATAGCTATAATGTTCAAAACAAAAAAACATTATTTTACGTTTTTGCAAGTTTCTTTACTGTCTAGCTTAAAAGAAGACAGCTGGATCCTCAAATCTGCTTCTGCATTCAATATGTCATTCTGGTTGAAGATTATATGAAGAAAATCCAGTCTCTCAGATATAGATAGTTGGGAAAGGGAAGAAAAATTTAATAGCCTTTTGAGAATTGCAGTTACTCTGCTTTGATATCATAACAAACCTTGATGAGTGGTAGTTTAAAAAAGTAGTTGCAGTGTGGAATCTGAAGCCACATCAATAAACTTTTTGTACTCTGTTACATTAAAATCCATTGGTCTACTTTGCACTCTGAATGGCTCTCTTACCACTGAATGACTTCACAACATCATGCCATTGGCTAATTGGAAAATACTGATTCACTGAATTACGTAGATCTTCCTTTACGTGGATCTTCAAATGCTGACACATTTCATTATATTTTTTAAAAATCACAATTGTTAATATCACCATTAATGTTGTAAGCAATTTCTTTCAAAGTACTAGGAAGCTATTAGTGGATACAAGTTTTCTAAAGTCGAATATTGGGAAGTATGAGTGAATACAACTTTTCCAAAATTCTATTTTTTCTTAAAAGCTCAAATTTTATCATTAGCAACAAATACTTTCAGTTTTTTCCTCGAAGTATAAACAAGTGTCATTTTCCTCTGGTTGCTTTTGAAATTTTCTCTTTATTATACAGCAGTTTGATTATGATGTGTCTAGAAATGATTTGCTTTGTGTTCATTCTTCTTGGGGCTCTGAAAGCTTCTTGGATCTATCAATTAATGTTTTTAAACTAAATCTGGGAAGTTTTGGGCCATTATTTCTGCCCAAAGCATGGTACTCAACTGCTTATATTTCTGTTTTGTTCTGTGGCTTCCAACTGCTGCTCTTTTAGATTGGTTCCCTATGGGTCTCCCTTGAGCCTATGCAATATGATACTCAGCCAAGGATTTAGGCAGAGTTGGGCTCACCCTCTTGTGGTTTTCTTGCTTCTGGTGATTTCCCTAATTTCCAGATGCTTGTTGGCTTTGAGATCTGTACTCAGACACTTCAAGCAGAATGTTTTATTTAACTGTATTTTAACACCTAATACCACTTGCTGTGCTCTTTTAACATTTACTGTAAAGCAGTGGCCTTCACAAAATATCTACAATATAATAAGAGAAATAAATTAGATAATGAGACTTAGTATAAATACCTCACTCAGTATTCCAGTGTACATATTTATCTATTTGAAGGAAAATACTGACTCGGAATGATGAAAATTTGCTTTTAAATAGATGAACTAATATTTGGATTTAATGTTAATATGCCTCTTGTAATTGATAACATTGAGGTCTTGCTATTTCCTGACCTATAAGATGACCGCACTGTTGATGCCATACCACATTGTCTGTGTTGCATTACACTATTCAATTCATGACATGACAAATAAATTTAAGCTGGCAATCACTCCTTTCAGAAACACAATGTCAACCTACTAAAAGTGTAGGGATGATGGGAAAAAGACATTTTTATATTGACCCTTTGGCCTTTTGGTTCATTCTTTGAACGGTTAGAAATATATAACCATAAAATATATAATATCTGTATTATGAAAAGTATAATGTGCTTCTATTAATGTCTTTAATTTATTAAAAAATAAAAACACTATCATCTACAACAAACACAAAGCATAAATAAAAGTCACTAAGTAAAGAGGGTATTGTCATAAAACATTTTAGAGAAAAGTACTCTGTCTTTCTGGCAAGGTCTAGTTTAGAAATGCTCTTTCTAGCTATATAAGGTTAGCAAAGAAAACGGACATTCTAGCTGCTCTGTCTCTATCCTTGTGATTTCCTGAATCATTTGAAAGATAATTTATAAATACAGCACCATATTCATTTTTATCTCCTTTTGGACTCATATTCATGAGAGACAGCAGAAATACTCTGATATACCTATCAACTCCCAACTGATTGTGACACCTCAGTGTGTTAGGACACCATGGCTGGAAACTCACTGCGATAAGTAAAAGAGAACCATTTAAGTATTCTAGGAGGAGAATAAATTTGTATCTTATGTAACTGGGAGCAAGGGGAAAGGTGGTTGGAGGGTATAAGATTTGAAAGCAGTTAATCAGTTTAAAAACAACAATAATCCAGATGAGACAAGGGATTCAATGAAGGAAGCAGCAGTGAAGGTGGAGGTGAGGGACAGGTATGAGAGATATTAAGGAGGAAGAACCAACTAGACTCTGTGGACTACATGCATACATAACATATTTCAGAGAATCAATACACACAGAAGCATAATTGTACATGTTAAATATGGCCTAAAAAAGCAGCTTAATAAATATTGTGAAAATGCCTTATAAAAACACCTTTATTCAACAAGTCTTTATTAAGGAGCTATTACATGTGCCAGATACACTATTAGGTTCTGGTGTGCAGCAGTAAATAAGACAAAGTCCCTGCTCTGATGATAAAATGAATTGTTCTGGGATAGTTAGCAACATAAGCACTAAAATGAAAGCCAGGTTCTGCTATTTCTGGGGAATAGCCAATCAAGAGTGAAATGACTCCACTGGCCCTACTAAATGTATGTCAAGGCTCTGAGGGAGAAAAAGCAACAAGTAGTTCACACACACAAAGGAATCAGGGTCACCTCTAAGAACCAGCTGAAAAATGCTTTCAGAACCTCTGAGAAAAACCTCACCTAAAATAAAAATGACTTTTCCTAAAATAGTTATTTGGAAGACTCAATTATATGTAGGACAGATGAAAATATCCAAAAAAGAAATGCAATCCAACTAGCTTTTATTTTGTTTTCGGCTTTGATGATAGGAAGAAACACAAACGAGAAGTGGCATTCTCCTACAACAAATTTACAGAGTGCTCTGACATTCATTAAATTGATCTTCAAACCCGATGAAGTAGGAAGAAAAAGAACTGTTGTTCCCATTTTCAAAATTAAGGGGCTGATTCAGATGACTAAATAATTTCACCACAGTCACACAAACCTGGACATATGCTAGGTCTTCTCCTATATCACCCTGAATCTCAACTTTCACCATTAAAGCTTCGGATTTGCTGCTGATACAATTTCTTCTTCAGAATTAAGCATATTTTATAAGCTTCATAAAACATATAGGAGAGCTTTTTATGTTATTTTGTATGTGTCCATCTCCACTTTCACTGGCCATGTCTCCCAAGCCTCTATTCTTTCTTGCATGGAATATTGCACCAGCTTCCTAATGAGTCTCCCTGTAACCATTCTTCCCCTCGTTCTGATCACTCCAATTCTCCACGTTGTAATTGGAACGCTGTTGTTGTTTTATAAGTTTCAAATGTGATTGTGTCTACCACCCGCTTACAATCATGTAAGCCCACTTTCTTTTGGGTCTTGGAACAAGTCAAACCCCTTCCCATCTCAGAGTCTTCACACCTGCTATTTCTCTTCTGGAATCCTCTTCTACGTCCTCTTGCCTAGTGTGTGGTGTTTTCTGATACCAAATATGTGGTTTTTTTTCAATACCAGTTCTCCAATGCCAAAGGAGCGTCCAACAATTCAATTCAATTCAATTCTGACACTACGCAGACTTCACATAGACCTCACGGGTAAAGGGCTCAGTTCCACAAGATTGCCCACACTGCAAATGGGGTCCCCAAGCTACCTGCATTTCTGCCTGGCCAACTACAAATTCAGGGATTCCCACGACTCCCTCCTCAGGTTCGATAATTCTCTGGAATGTCTCACAGAACTCAGGAAAGTGCTTTACTTAGGACTCCCAGTTCATTTATTATAAAGGATACAACTCAGGAACAGCCAAACGGAAGAGATGCACAGGACAAGGTATGAAGTGGGGATGTGGGGGTAGAGCTTCCATACCCTCTCCAGGTAGGCCATCTTCCTAGCACATGTTCACCAACCTTGAAGTTATTGAGATCTTGTGCAAGAGTTCTTATAACTTAGTTTCCAGGTCCAACTTCCTCCCAGGAGGTGGGGGGCAGGGCTAAAAGTTCCCATCCTCTAATCATGTGTTTGGTCCTTCTGGTGACCAGCTCTCATTCTGAAGCTATCTAGAGACCCCACCCTGAACCACCTCATTAACATAAACACAAGTGTGCTGGACAGGGGCTCCTGATGCATAAGGACAGATACTCCTATTATTCAGGAAGTTCCAAGGGTTTTAGGAGTTTAGTGTCAGGAACTAGGTACTAAGACTAAATATATTTTTTATTATACCACACAAGGTTAACTTCAAGTCATCAGGTTGCATATTAAACATTTCTAACCAACACTTCCTTAGTAAAACTTCCTGTGGATTTCTCTTCAGTGTTACACCCAGACTGAATTCACTATTTGTGCAATGTCTGTATTCCTAGGCAGTAAGTTCCATGGGGGAAGAGTCTATGCCCTGTTATCACTGTTGAAATAAATTTCTAGGCCCAAAATGGAGCTGGTCCTGCCCAGGGAGCCATGTCAACAAAAGCAAAACTTAGATAACTTTTGTGTCCCTGTAAATGTTCCACTTGACCAGAAATGCAATATATCCAGTGAGCCAATGTCTAAAAGCCAAGCCAACTCAAGGGCTTCTCACCCCAAACAAGGCTGATTATGTGGCCCCAACGAATCAGATATTTTCTATTTTTCTCTTTCTTGTTCTTTATTCTTTATCCTATAAAAACTTCCTACTCTCTGCCCCATTTTGCAGTTCTCCAAAAGAAGACTGTCCATGAAACGTAAAATAAAGTTGTGTCACCTAAATTGTCTTCTTTAAACACTTTTAACATCGCCCACTGCTATAGTAAAAAAACACAGAGCAAGTTCTTAAATATTTGATAGGTATTTAACATGAAAATATTAAAGTGGGATACAATGCTATTTATTATTATTGAGTATATACATATTTATTATTGACAAGGGTTTAACACTAGTTAGAAATCTCACCAATTTAGATCTAACCATATTTTCACTGATAATTCTCAACCACTTCTGTGTCAGATTTCTCAAGTATAAAATGGAAATAATTTACAGTATTTAGGTTTAAGGAAGCTTGCAAAGATTTTAATTAACTGCAGATGCTTGGAAAACATGCAATCAGCATCTTAATGGGGAAAAAGTAAGTAGTCAGTAAAGAAAAATGAATGTGTGATAATGTCTATAAAATAACAAATAAGTTATGTTTAAAATTCTCTCCAGAAGATCACGCACAAAAACTCTGTACACACACTGAGGGCTTATACATATACAAAAGAATCTAGTTATTTCTACAAATATGGACTTACACATGATCAAGTTCTTGACCCTTATATTCATTAAAAAAATATAGAAACCTCAAACACTCCCGTCAGTTCAAATTAATAATCACTTCCTGAGTGCTTAGTATATTTAGCCCATCATGGGTATGCAAAACTAAATGAGTTAGGGTCTTAATTTTGAGAAGCTTAAAATTTTACAAAAGAATATTATATAAAATTCCTTTGGCAGACAGAGCCATAACCTACCCCTAAATATGCTTTTATACGTGCTGGATTTCCTTTATTTTTCTTTCTGAGAGCATTCACAACCACAGCAAAAGCAAAAAAAAAAAGAAAGAAATCCTAATGTTAAAACTGAGGGAGCACAAAATGTCTCAATAAGAAATGTAACACACTTGAAGCTTTATTAAAAGAAAACAAAGTTATATAATTCTGGACTGTCTCTGAGAAATAGAGAGTAGGGTTGATGTGGAGGTGAAAGAAAACAGATTATTTCATTGTACTATACAGAAAGTAAGATATCACTTAGCACCGTAGTAAATTTTATTAGGCCAAAAAATCTTAAATGTTTATAAAATAAAAGGGAATTAGACTAATTTCAATCACTTTACTAAGGAGTAGACATAGAAGCCATATTGCATGCAATGGATGAAGGAGAGAATGGGCATCATGCTTGCTGCTCAGTCAGGGATTATTAGTGAGGAGATCAATTCAAAGTCTAAATATAGAGAATTACCTTTATTACCTTCTTATATAAAATACAGCATTCATAACAATAGACAAAATAAGCTTTAAGAATTGTATTTAAATTTTAGTTATTTAATTCCATTTAGGGTTTAAAAAAAGAGGTCTTTCCATATTGTATGAATTAAAAGCAGAATGTCGGAAAAAAGGCAAACTGTCAATACCTCAAAATTTCATGAGGGAAAATTCCAAAATTCATGATAAACTATTTCTGATCCTGACAAAGAATATAACGATTGTGAAGAAAAGAAAATTTTGGAGAAAAATGAGATATTCAAAATGTTTTGTTCTCAGTAATAAAACTTTAAAGCAACTTTCTAAGACAGCACTGAGAAGATACACTTTACAGTTTTGAAATTTAAAACAAAAATTCTGATTGCTATACACAGCCAACTGTCTTTGGTAGTTAGAGATGGATTAATTTTTGAGATTTATCCAAGCTCTAAATCCCAAGTACAAAGTTACTTAGAGAAGAAATTATTAAAACTTTTTTCTTAATTATAAGCACAGAAAGGTTAATGATAATTAAATATGCCTGCTGAAAGTGAGCATCTAGCCACTAAGGCAAATGTGCAGAATAGTAAACACAGGAGCAGCAGACAATGCTGAGACATTACTGCTCCTCCACCATAATGCCAAATTTTATTAGCCTGATTCCACTTTTAATAATAATGCTGTAATACTAAATTAAAATGTTAGAATATTTTCAGTTTATTTCTCCTACAAATTTATTGCACAATGGTGATGTTGGCTTTAACCAAATGCTGATTTACATACTTGGTTCTTTGGTATCTGGCCCAAGTGTGTATTCTGTGTACTTCTAACAGGTATTAGCTGCACTGCACTTGAAAACCCCAACTTTGAGCAAAGGCACTAGACTCTACAATTATGAGTATCCTACTCAGAAACATCTCTTCCCTCCCTAAGATCTAGGATTTATAAAATAGGCACAGCGAATGAGAGGAAGGCAACACATTTTAGCTCTGGCTACCTAATCATAGGAATCTGAGAAGACAGAGAGAATGCAGGATGTTGGGGAATGATAAAAGCAAAATCCAGGTGAACAAGGAGAATTCAGGCAAACGCCACCTGTTTACAGAATTTCTCTTACATCTAGTAGAGCTTAACCAAACTCCACTCACTACCTTCTTTATTTTTTCCAAGCATTCCAAAACAAGATGAATATTTGATTGAAAGACTATGAAGAGGTGATATAAATAATACATCAAGTGAACACAGTTAAGAATGGCAGGCAAAGGGACGGCACAGGAATATCCAAGCCTCAAAGAGCAAGTCTCAAATTTGGAAGGATCTTCAGAATTTGGAATATTCATTCAACAACTATTTATTGCACACTTTCTGTGTGCTGAGCATTGCTATAAAAGAAGAATGTAACCTGAAAGAGACAGCATGGAAGAAGAGACTGTGATTCAGTATGTTAACCTTAATAAGACTTTTAGCAAAATAAAATTTCTTCTAAAGCTGCCTTGCACAACATACATTATTCTTCTAAATTGCTCACTCAATATACGAATATCTCACAGATCTCTACAGGATACTGACAATGTTACAATTTCATACATACCCTAATAAGTAATAGTGCATCCCATTACTGATCATCTTTGTTTCTCATTCTCTTCTTTCCAGAAGAAAGTTACACTAAATAAACATATTAAATAAAATACAAGTCCAGTGTGCCATTCTTCTCACAATAATGGACACTTTAATATAAGATGAGCTACAAGACTCTGATTTGATTGTTTCACCAGTGACTAGCTATGTGTCCTTAAGTAACTGATTAACTCAAGGTGCTTCTGTTTTCTCATCTGTATAATCTAAACACTACCATTTTCTCAGCCAACTGAGCTACAGTGCTGAATGAGAAAAGAACGTGACGAAGAAGTCTACAATAATGTTTATCATCATTAACAAGAACTATGCAAACTGAGAAAAGAAATTCTAGCAGTTAGGTGGTCTTATCCTTCTTAAGTACTCTTCTGCTTTCTCCAAACCTGATTCTAACATGGGCAGAAATATGCACTAGATTTAAATCTCCTCAGGAAGCAGTATATTCATATTTGGAAAATATAAAAGATTAAACACAAAAAAGGAATATAACTGAAACTTTAAAATGATTAAGGTTATAAAGAGTGAAAGTATCAATGTTAGAATGAACCACAATACTTGGGGAAGGTAATTAAAGCATAATTAAAAGTATTACTTTGTAAACCAAGTAGTAGTTTGATAGATGGACTATTACTCAACAATGACAAGGACTGATTATATGCAACAACACGGATGAATCTCAAATGCACCTGGCTAAGCAAAAGAGGACAGATCTCAAAGGCTACAAACTGAATGATTCAATTTATATAAAATTCTTAAAAAAAACCACCTAAGGGGACAGAAAACAGATCAGTGATTGCCAGGAGCTGAGGTTGGGAGTAGGCAGCAAGAAAGACTTTTTTTGAGATGACAGAACTATTCCGTATCTTCAATGGTGGTAAATGCATGACTTTTACGTATTTGTCAAAAGCCATATAAATTAACACCACAAATAGTGAATTTTACTATATGTAAGTTAAGAAATAAAGGGTCCCTGAAAGAATATTTTAATGACACTTAAAAGAGTGTTCACAAGGAATCAGTAGATAATAAAGACCATACTAATAAAAAAATATGTGTAGAGGAAACTTTGGGTGGGGAGATTGGATTACAAGATTTTCCCTTTTTCTACCAATGAAAACGTATCTTACAATAAGTAATAGTTTTGAAATCAAACAGAAGAAATATTGTTACATTGTTTTTAAAAGATTCTAAAAGTAGTCTGTATGGACTCTTTAATATGACAACAGGGTGGGATTTAGATTAGAAATTCTTAACTTGGGGTTCCGGTAAGCCACCAAAACCACTGAAACAATATGAAAAATATTCTTAGTATGTACACATTTGCATTTTGGAGGGGAGAAGAGTAAATATTTTCATAGTCCACGGGCCACCACCACTACTACCACAATCCCATCCCCAGTGAAGGACTACTGCTTGGTATAACTCTATTTCCTGAAGTTGAACTGATAATAAGAATACAGGACTCAAATTAGACAGTTCTGAGCTTCGAGAAGGTCACACATCCCCAAAGCCTTAAACATGATTTAGGTTTCAACTACCTAGTGACACACGCCAGTCTCTTAAGAACTGTTTCAGGCTGCTGAGAAGCAGAAAAACAAAGAAGAAAAGTCACGAACTCAAGATTTTTAAGAGCAAGAATTCATAACATTAAAATAATTCATAAAACAGCCATAGAATGAGTGGAATCATGTACCCCTCTGCCACATGACTATATTTTCAATCTCTGACTCCAACTTTCACTTCTCAGGGAGAGAAGAAAAACTATCACTGAGCTAGCTGAGCTCTAGCTTTAGAGTGATATAACACTGACAAGATGGGTTTTTGGCCATGTGCATGTTTAGTTTTACTATATTCTTCACCGTTTTTCCATCAATTCATTATCACTTCTCCAAGTGGAAATCCAAGTCCTCAGTGGAATCTGAACTTCTCTCAGTGAGTGATTGGAAAACTATTCTCTGCAGGGACTAAAACTGGCTCATATTTGGCGAAAAACAGCAATTTAAAATCAGAAATGAACTGAATGATTTCAGGTTTTGACAAATGCATATGAATGAATCCAGCAGAATGTGAAAATCCATTAACTATATGCATATGAAAAGTCAAAAATGCTCAAGAGTGGGGAAAAACATCCCTACAAATGTAAAATTACAAACTGTGACAGCATATCTTCCAAGGAAATATGTGATTTTAATATCACTGAATGAGATGTCACTGAATGAACATTTCCAACCAAAACCAATTTTTCCTTTTAGCATTTTGTAGAGGGGAACCTCCGTCACTTCTGCTAAGATTGCCCTGTTCTGATAACCAGCCTCCTAATGAGAGTAGGCTCATTTCCAACTGGCTAGTTTTAAACAAACGTCCATTAAAAAAAAAAAAAAATCATAGAAATAAAATTTTTTTCTTTTTCCTTTTTTCCCATCTCCCAAGATTATAGCACCAATGACTCAAGGGGAAGGAAGGAGAGATAAAACAGAGACCTTAAGACTGAAGGGTATACTTTGCTTTGAAAAATAGGTAGTTCTTCAGAAACTTAATAGAGTTAGCAAACCACCCAGCAATTCCAATCCTCGTATATACCCAACAGAACTCAAAATATATGTCTACACAAAAACTTGCGCATGAATGTTCACAACAGTATTATTCATAATAGCCAAAAAGTTTAAACAACCCAAATGGCCTACAAATGGTAAATGGATATATAAAATGTAGACTAGCCATACAATGGAATGTTATTCCTCAGTGAAAGAAATGAAGTACTGATACGTGCTACAACATGGATGAACCTGGAAAACATTATGCTAAATGAAAGAAACCAAACACAAGGGACTACATATTGTATGATTCCACTTATAGGAAACGTCCAGAACAGGCAGATATGGATCCTTAGGGACTGAAAGTAGAATAGGGTTGTCAAGAATGAGGAGAGGAAGGAATGGAGAATGACTGATAGTGGGTACTGAGTTTTTTTAGGTGGTGACAAAAACATTCTAAAATTAGTGGTGGTGGTGTTCATGCAACTTTATAAATATATAAAAAAAAAAACCCTTGAATTGTATACTTTAAAAGGATGAGTTTTATGGTATGTGAATTATATCTCAATTTTAAAAATATAAAAAGATTAAAAGTTACGTATTTTACTTTTTAATATGAAGCTGCAAAAAATTTACATTTTACTTTTAACAAATAAACAGGATTATTTAACAGACAATAATGTAAAAATTCTCTTTAATTTCTATGATTTGTCAATCCAGCTGTAGAGTGAGAAAAAAATTAGGGAGGAAAGGAAGAGGAAGAGTCAGCACTTTGATGTCAGCTAAAACACTCCAAGAAAAGACTTAACACATTTATAAACACATCCTTTGTTTTCAAATTTCATCATCACTGGAGAGGTTCAAAGAGATTATAGCTACTTAAAGTTATAAGACAAATGGATTTTCTAACTCTCATTTTTGACAAGGGGGAAAATCCCTTAACTTCTTATCTTAAAATGTGTGTTATATCTGTATGAGTATTAATATTCTCAATACATAGATTCAGATTTGAAAACTGAGGCTGAGAGGGGCTAAATAACTTTCTCAATGACACGTAGTTTATATAATAAAAATGGAAAGAAATTTGGTCATGTCAGACTCCGATGTCCATCCTCTTTCCATGTCATCAAGACCAAACTTAACTCTGTAAGAGGGCAACTATAAGCACACATAAGTTCACCTTTGGTATTTGTCCTGGGAATCCGCTCATGAGGTTTTTCTTACTGCTGTAGCTCAAACACAGCTTGTGAGCATATAGTTTGTACCCTGGTTATAACAGATGCCACAGTCACTGGCAACAAACATCACATATTTATGTTGCTGTTTAGCTACATTCTACAGTGTTAAAAAGAAACATTTTCATGGGTTACAGCTCTCTGTGCCAGTGATGCTCCAGTATATATTCTTTGTTAAAGACTGTACTCCTGATACCAGACAGTCTCCTTAAAACTGGTCATGTGAGGAACAAAGAGAACGTGTGGGGAGGATTAGGACAAACTCATCATGGTGAAGAAAACCTAAGGGAACGTCTAGAGTAGCATCTTTCTACATGAAGAACAATAGAGTCCTTCCATTATTCTGTCAAAATAAATATTAACGAAACTATCCACAAGTCCTAGTAGCCGTTCAAAATTATTCTTTCTTAAATGGCCTATACACACTTCTGCTCAAGTTCTTTCAGAACTCAACATTACATTACTTACCATATTTTAAGTCATTCAAAATACAATTCCACAATGAATTTTTAACACTTTAGATTAGCCAAATCTCCAGCTAGGCCAAAAAATATTTTGGTAATTGCCTAATGAGATATTTGTGCTTTTCAGAATTTTTGTACTGACTGGCCTACCTTTGCCCTTGTTTATATTTCAGATGAAGACCACAGAAGAAAAACACCTTATAGAGTAGTTGTGTATTAGCAAATAAAATATTTAAGACTGCAGCATATGTTCACGGGATTCCAGTTTATTCAGAGCAAAGGAACACTTTCTGAAGTCTTTATTTGTAGATACATTCAACCCCAAACCCAGAACATTCACAACACTGAAAAAACAGGGTAAAATATCTGAGAAGGTATATGTAGAGTTATATATATTGCTTACGGTTTTAATCTTGAAAATATATTCTCTAGTGAAAAGCTGGATACAAAATATGGAAGCTTATATTTTAAGGCATGTGAATGTCTTCTAATATAAATCTTAACTCAGAAAGAAAAACGTTTATTGTCTCACTTGGTCCAGGGATCTAGGACCACAATTAGCTTCTGCGTTATATTTATGCAACAAATATTTCTGAATGCTTACTATGTGTAAGGACACATGGTAAGAGGCTTTGGGGGACAGAAAGAGAAATAAAATCTGGTCTATGCTCTAAAAGTGCTTCCAGACTAATAAAGTCAATAATATAGAAACATACATAATTCTAATACAAGGAAGAAAGATAAATTTTCTATGGGAGAAACTATATAATTAAAATGCTACAGAAGTTTAGCCAATGGAAAGCTAGTTCTGGCACTGGGACAAGGACAGTGGTGGTGGCAGATATTAAAGAAAGCTTTATGAAGAGAATGTCATTTAAGTTATGCTCAGGATAAATAAGGACTGGAACATGTAAAGGTCACAAAGAAGGGCATTTCGGGTGAAGGTGTAGCCTAAGCAAAGATATAGCACATCAACTGTGTAGGTACAGACAAGATGGATACTAGAAAAGGTACGTCCCCCTCTTTCTCCAAACAAATGCAGTCCCTTGCCAGAGAGCACAGCTTGGGAAACAGAACACCAGCTGGATTTTAGTTCCCACTGACTCCCTCAGCCCCCATAGTTAACAACCTGATAACTATATGGGGCAAACCTGGTTTGTATGAGAAAAACATACAGGGGCAGTAGTGATGGCGACCAAGTGAATTCTATTAAATCTTGGGTCCACCACTTCAGCTGCATGACTTTAGGTAAATTGCAACCTTACTGTACCACAGTTTCATTACCTGGGAATTAATATAGTATTAATAACTAATTAGTGACTCTATGAATTAATGAGGAAATAAATATAAAGCTTATACCAAGCTTGGCTAACGTAGGCACTCAATAAATGACAGAAGTAGTTGTTTGTTTTGGCAGAAGGTAAGCAAAAAGCTTTATATAACTATAGAAAGGTGGACAGGGCCTGGGATCCTGAGCTAACACATCTTTGGATTTCTGAGGGTTCAAAATATCTATATTAGGTAGCTATCATTTTAGCCAGGTAAAGGTGAAACTCAGGATTACAAAATAATTCTCAGTATTGTTGTGCATGTCTTTATGTTGGTCCAAAATCACCAACTATCATAGGAAACGACTTCATTGTATTCTAATGTTAAGTCCTTTTCAATTTGTATTTTCTTTAAGAAATAATAATTATAGTTGTCTGTGCTTTTAAATGCGTCTAATGGAAAAATATAAAGAAGTGTCACACTATGTATATCACTCATTTTCTGTTTGTTTTGAAATACAAAAGTTTGGGAAGCACTAAACTCAACAGACTCCTCCTGAGATCTCTGTAATTAGTTTGACAGGGAAAGAGTTGCCCTGAGATAACACCTGTTGCGAATCTTCCTCTTTTTTTTTTTTTTCCCCTCCTCCCCAAAGCCCTAGTACATAGTTGTATATCCTAGTCGTAGGTGCTTCTGGTTCTTTTATGACAGCCACCGCCGCCACAGAATGGCTACTGATAAATGAGCAGTGTGGTTCCGTGCCTGAGAACTGAACCTGGGCTGCTGAAGCGAAACACGTCCAACTTTAACCACTAGGCCAATAGGTCTGGCTCTGTAACTGGTTTTATAATCTATCTAAGGGCGTCATAAATGTCAGCCCAAGATTACAAACAAATAATGTTAACAAATGTCTACTGGAAAACTCAAAATAATTTATAACCTAATACAGGGGAGAAAAAACAGCAATAAAGATATTTCCTGAATAATACTGCAGAGAAAAGGATTGATATAGACTAGTGCATCTGTAAGGATCTGAAACTTAATTTCAGATGAAAAGGTGAAAAGAATAAAACAGCGTTTATTAAGAAGATACCCAGAGACTGGAATTTATAGCTGAAGTTGTGAACGTTCTTGTTTTCAAAGTACATTTGAGAATACTAGAATTTTAGGTGGCCTGCCTAAAGAGATTAAAAACACACACACACACAATTATTCCTACAGAGCCACTTTATAAATAAAGTGAGAGGCACTGTATTTCATCTGTAAAATATCTATAATTATTTCACTATTGACTAGGTCACTCTTTGACACTGGGTCAGGTCTGAATGGAAATGGAATGACTGCAATGATTGTACTTGCTTATGTACTCGTGAGGTGAAGTTTTTGATTGTTCCCATCAACACACGATTCACTTAGGCACTGGGTGACCACCCTGGGACTCACCTCTCAGTTGCAACAGGTAATACCTTTTGAATTTTATCCATATCACATTAACTGTGTTCAACTTTCTATCTGCCAGCCATTGCTATAACTGTGTGTATGTTATAGTTGTGAGGGAAGGTGAATTGTGTGTAACTATCATAAGTGGGCAGCATACCTTGGAAGGGTTCACATACATGGAGAACTTCTGTCTTAAAGCTATGATCCTCAAAGTACACATGGCCCATGGTCCACTAGTGAGCCAAGATTGTTCACAACCTCATACAAAAACACAGATCTTTTTGTTATTCTTTAGGGAGAATGATGAATAATTCCTGGACTTCTAAATTTTTTCATACACCTGTAAAGGCTACATATTGGGAACCTATGTAGCTGAATTATCAGAAATAGGTGAAATCAAGTACTCAAAAATTAAAGGCCACTTTGGTATCAAAGCATCAACTCTCTTGTCTTAGAGGTTGGTTATAATTTTCAATTGTTATTTTTCTTCAATTATGAAATTTGCTTACTTCAGTTTTATCATTATCAATTGAGTTTGTTCATTATACAGAGTGAAGTGATACATGCCTGAATATTTTGGGCACATTTACACTAAGATACATGCTTGGGTTTTCCTCAATTTTCTCATACAGAGTGTGACTGGTAATATTCCATCTGTGAGAATCTGCACTACTTAAGTAACCTGCCATCTACCATCAAGACACGGTAATAAAATTTCTGTGGTACTGTTAAGTTTATATGGCATACAAATCATGAGTAAGCTCATATTCTTCACTAATGAAGTATTTCATATGCTATTAAGCAATTAGGTACTGACACTAGGAGTACCTTAATATCTCTATTCTGTATTTCACATTCTGTATGTATATTGTAATGTAATGCTGTTGTCATATAGATCGTTATACCAAAAAAACTACAGAAAAAAAAAAGTAGGAACTTCTCATTATCTTGATCCTCTCCAATTCTTTATCAAGGGTCATTACAGGTAGGACAGTGATTAGGATGAGAACAAATGGATTGGAACCACTGCCTTTCAGCATCAGAACTGCAAGTTATACGAGATTCGCAAAGGATCTCAAAGAGATATTTGGACTCTCATGTTTTTTGCAGCATTACTTACAACAGCCAAGAGGTGGAACCAACCTAAATGTTCACTGATAGATAAATGCATAAAATGTGGTATATACATACAATGGAATATTATCCAGCCTTAAAAAGGAACGAAATTCTGACACATGCTACAACATGGATGAACCCCGAGGATATTATCCTAAGTGAAATAAGCCAGTCACAAAAAGACAAATATTGTATGATTCTACTTATATGAGGCATCTAATACAGTCAAACTCAGAAACGGAAAGTAGAATGGGTTTGCAAGGGGTTGGGGGAAGGGGAGAAAGAAGAGTTGTTCAATGGGTACAGTGTTTCAGTTTTGCAAAATGAAAATGTTCTAATCAGTTGCATAACAATGTGTATATAGTGAACACCACTGGAGGATACATTTAAAAACAGTTAAAATGCTAAATTGTGTTGTGTGTTTTATGATAATTAAAAAGATTTCTAGCTAATACTCTCACTTCACAGATTACAAACAAGCACAAGCAAGCAAACACATGCTGACCTATGGAGTTTAAGCAAATTTCCTAAGATCATAGAACAAGTTAATGGCAGAACTAAGCCTAGATCTTTAGTTTGTCAGTCTTCCAGCCAAGGGCAGGCAATGCCACTCTCACATAAGGACTACGTGTGTACAAAGTATTTGGCAAAAGGTAAGCACTCAATAAAACTATCTTTCCTTCTGAACAGAAAGGCACTAAGACAAAGACATCAGGATGACCTTCTAATACTAAATTGACTTGAACACCACTGAGTATCAGTTATAGAAATGGTATGATTTCAAAATAGAATTCAGTGACAATTCTGATAAAGACCAGGTATGATATTGCTTTAATATTACACCCCAGACTTGGTTTTCTACCTCTGTATCAATCAGACAACTTTCAACTCTAAAACATGTATGGGTTAGCATTTTAGGATAAAGGAGACTGGTGGCTAGACAGACTGCCAACACATGCATTTGTCATTATTCACAAGCACACACAAGAGGAAATGAGCCTAAGCCAATTCCTTCCCAAACAGGGCCTAGAGAGAGAAAAGTTAAAACATGCATTGGCAGGAAGAAAAAAAGTGAAGGACCACTGCTCTATAAACCACTAGTGCTAAACTAAACCAGAGATCTTTAATTCTGGGTTCACCAGGATGTTTGCTCATTTGTTTTGCCTTTTAAAAGTACAGGTGTGGGAACAGTGACATCAGCATCATGGTGGAGTGAGCTCTTCCCTTGGAGACTCCCCTCTAAGATACAACCAAAAGGACATTCACACACCAACAGAGGAGACATACACACCACAAGAGACATTTGGGAGACCCATGCAGCCAACAGCCTGAAGATGGTGGTGGGGTTGGATCTTCCAGAGGAAGTGGAAGCTGATCTGCAGGAGCTCTGTGCAGAGAGACAGCTGCGGCAGTGGGAAGTGCACAGGTGAGATGGGTGCTCCGTCCCCGCCCAGTACTCCAGCCCAAGAATCCTCAGGAGCACGGTGCAGCAAGGATGGTAGTGGCAGCAGGGAAGGGGTGCAGGCACTCCAGCCCCAGGTTCGTGCAGAGTAAGGAGCAGAGAGCATGGTGGTGGCGGTGGGAAAAGTGCGCAGCCCTACAGTCCTACAGTCATCCGGAGCATGATGCAGAGAGTGTGGCAGCCACACAGGGGAAACTGTGCAGCCAAGAGAGGCACCCCGCCTCCACCCAGTATTCCAGCCCCAGAATTGTCCAGAGCTTGGTGCAGAGTGTGGTGGCAGGAGAGGGGAAAGGGCACAGCTGAGAGAGGTGCCCCATCCCCGCTCAGTACTCCAGCCCCAGAATCATCCAGAGCTCAGTGCGGAGAGTGTGGCAGCAGCAGAGGGGAAAGGGTGCAGCCGAGAAAGGCGCCCTGCCCCCGCCCAGTACTCCAGCCACAGAATCGTGTGGAGCACAGTACCAAGAGTGTGCCAGTGGTGGTAGAGGAAGGGAAAGTGCACAGTCTTGTAATCGCCCAGAGCTCCATACAGAGAGACAAGCAAGGGCTGGGGAAGCGCTGGAGAAGGAGAGTACCCCTCACCCTGCCCGGTGCTCCAGATCTGCCATCGATCCGTCTCTCAGAGAGAAAAGCAGTCAGTGGCTGGAGCTGATGAGCTCCTGCTCGTGCCAGGCCCAGAATACACAGTGCTGGATCCCCATCCTGTGGCAGTACATGGCAGCTGTGACCTGATAAGAACACCATGAGGAAGCAAAAATCTACCCAATCAAACAGTAAGAGTAGGTATATTAAAGCTCCAGACCAGAAGGAAACTGACAAGTACCCAGAAATCAACAACATAAACAACAAAGAATTCAAAACAGCTATCATAAAAAAACACAACAACTGACAAGAAAACACAGGAAGAGAAATAAACGAATTCAGGAGCTTCTTCACAAAGGAGATTGAAACCGAAAAGAACCAATCAGAATTGTTAGAGATGAAAATCATAAGAGATGAAATAAAGAAAAATCTGGATACCCTAAACAACAGAACTGACAATATGGGGGAAAGAATCAGCCAGTTAGAGGATAATACTATAGAAATGCTTCAGAAAGAGGAGAAGAGAGAACTAAGACTAAAAAGAAATGAACAAGCTCTCAGAGAAATATCTGACTCAATCAGGAAATGCAACATAAGGGTTATAGGTATTACAGAGGAAGAAGAGAAGAAGAATGGAGCAGAAAGCTTGTTCAAAGAAACATAGCTGAGAACTTCCCAAACCTAGGGAGGGAACTAGAAATCCACGTGAAAGAAGCCTCCAGATCTCCTAACTTTGTCAATGTAAAAAGACCCACCCCCAGGCATATAGTAGTGAAGCTGGCAAAAGACAGGGACAAAGAAAATATATTAGGGGCAGCAAGGCAGAAGAAAATAACTTACAAAGGAACCCCATCAGTCTTTCAGCATATTTCTCAGCAGAAACCTTATAGGCTAGGAGAGAGTAGAATGATATATTCAAAATCCTGAAAGACAAGAACTTTCAGCCAAAAATACTCTATCCAGCAAAAATCTCCTTCAGATATGATAGGGAAATAAAAACTTTCCCAGATAAACAAATGCTAAGGGAGTTCATTGTCCCAAGATGCCCCCTACAAGAAATCCTCAAGAAGGTCCTCATAACTGAGAAAAAAAAAAAAAATAGGAGAGGGGCTACAAAGCCCTGACTAAGGGGATGAATAGGTAGCCAATAATCAGAAATTGGCAGCTGTCTATCAGAGCAGGCTAGTAAACAGTTAACTCTAACATCAAGGATAAAGAAAAGGAAAACACCAAAACAAAAAAGATCTCATCTTTTTAACCACAAACTCACAACACAAGATGGAAAAAGATATGACTAAAATAACTTAGAAGGGGAAGAGGAAATGGATGAAATCAGTATAGTCCAAGGAAATAAGAGGCTATCAGAAAATGGACTGTTGCAACTACAAGATGTTTTTATATGAACCTAATGGTAACCACTAAACAAATAATGAGTACAGACACATTTCGATAAACAAAGAAGAAAGAAGAAAACCAACAGAGAAAACTATCTAATCAAATTGGTAGTTCGAAATATATAGGATGAGAAACAAAGGAAATGCAGAAGAACTAGGAAACATACATAAGATGGCAGTATTAAGCCCTAATATATCAATGATCACTCTAAATGTAAATGGATTGAATTCTCCAATCAAAAGACAGAGTGGCAGGAAGGATTAAAGAATAAGACCCAAGAATATGCTGCCTCCCGGATACATCTCAATTGTAGAGACAAACATAAGCTAAAAGTGAAGGGATGGAAGAAAATACTCTAACCTAAGGGCAAACAAAAGAAAGCAGGTGTTGCCATACTTACACCAGACAAAGTAGACTTCAAGATAAAACTGGGAAAGAGAGACATATACGGGCAGTATATAATGACAAAAGGGACTCTCCACCAAGAAGAGACAACACTTATAAACATGTATGCACCCAACGCAGGAGCACCAAAGCACATAAAGCCACTACTAACAAACATAAAAGGAGATATCAATGACAACACAGTAACAGTAGCGGACCTCAACACCCCACTTACATCAATGGATAGATCATCCAGACAAAAAGTCAACAAGGAGATAACGGACTTAAACGAAAAACTAGACCAGATGAACTTAATAGATATATAAAGAGCACCTCATCCAAAAACAGCAGGACATACCTTCTCCTCAAGTGCACATGGAACATTCTCAAGGATAGACAATATATTGGGAAACAAGGCAAATCTCAATAAATTAAAGACGATTGAAATGATATCTACTATCTTTTCCGACTATAACACCATGAAACTAGAAATCAACTACAAGAAAAAAGCTGGAAAATGAAGAAAAATGTGGAAACTAAACAACATGCTACTGAACAATCAATGGGTTGTCAAAGAAATAAAGGGAGAAATCAAAAAATATTTGGAGACAAACGAGAATGAAAACACACCATACCAATTCTTATGGGATGCAGCAGAAGCAGTTCTAAGAGGGAAATTTATAGCAATACAGGCCCACATTAACAAACAAGAAAAAGCTCAAAAAACAATCTTAAACTACACTTAGAAAAATAAGAATAAACAACACCCGAACTCAGCAGAAGGCAATAATAAAAATTAGTGCAGAAATTAATGAAACTGAAACACAAAAGACTGTAAAAAGGATGAATGAAACAAGGAGCTGGTTCTTTGAGAGGATAAACAAAATTGAGAAACCCTTAGCCAGACTCACTAAGAAAAAAAGAGAGAAGGCTCAAATAAAATTAGAAATGAAAAAGGAGAGATTACAATGGATACCACAGAAATACAAAAAATTCTAAGAGAATATTATGAAAAACTATACACCAACAAACTGGACAATCTACAAGAAATGGATGCATTCTTCGACTCTTACAATGTCCCAAAACTGAATCAAGAAGAAATAGAGAATCTGAACAGATCAATCACAAGTAAAGAGATTGCAACAATAATCAAAAACCTCGCCCAAAATAAAACTCCAGGACCAGACAGCTTCTTGGGAGAATTCTACCAAACACTGAGACAATTTATTACCTATTCTTCAAAACTATTTCCAAAAAACTGAGGAAGATGGAAATATTCCTAACACATTCTATATGGCCAACATCACCCTGATGCCAAAATCAGACAAAGACAACACAAAGGAAAATTACAGGCCAATATCACTGACGAACATATATGCAAAAATCCTCAACAAAATACTGGCAAAGTGAATACAGCGATACATTAAAAAGATCATATACCATGATCAAGTGGGACTAATACCAGGGACACAGGGATGGTTCAACATCCGCAAATAAGTCAATGTGATACATCATATTAACAAAAGGAGGAACAAAACCCACATGATCATCTCCATAGATGCAGAGAAAGCATTCAATAAGATCAAACATCTGTTCATGATAAAACCTGTCAATAAAATGGGTATAGAAGGAAAATACCTCAACATAATAAAGGCCATATATGAGACACCCACTGCCAACATCATCCTCAATGGGGAAAAACTGAAAGCCATCCTGCTGAGAACAGGAGCAAGACAAGGATGCTTACTCTCACCACTATTACTCAACATAGTACTACAGGTTTTGGCCAGAGCAATTAGGCAGGAAAAAGAAATAAAAGGAAACCAAATAGACAGTGAAGAAGTGAAACTCTCGCTCTTTGCAGATGACATGATTTTATATATAGAAAACCCTAAAGAATCCATCAGAAAACTTTTAGAAATAATTGACATCTACAACAAAGTTGCAGATACAAAGTCAACGTGCAAAAATCAGTGGCATTTCTACACTCTAATAAACGAACTAACAGAACAAGAACTCAAGAATACAACCCAATTTATAATCACAACAAAAAGAATAAAATATCTAGGAATAAATTTAACCATGGAGATGAAAGACCTATACTAGGAAAACTAGAGGACATCACTGAAAGAAATTGATAATGACATAAAGAAATGGCAAGATATTCCATGTACATGGACTGGAAAAATAAACATAGTTAAAACGGCCATACTACCTAAAGCAATCTACAGATTCAATGCAATCCCAATCAGAATCCCAATGACATTCTTCACAGAAACAGAACAAAGATCTTAAAATTCATATGGGGCAACAAAAGATCCCAAATAGTTAAAGCAATCCTGAGAAACAAGAACAAAGCTGGCGGCATCACAATCCCTGACTTCAAAACATTACAAAGCTTATAGTAATCGAAACAGCATGGTACTGGTACAAAAACAGGCACACAGATCAATGGAACAGAACTGAAAGCCCAGAAATAAAACCACACATATACAGACAACTAATCTTCGACAAAGGAGCCAAGAACATACAACGGAGAAAGGAAAGCCCCTTCAATAAATGGTGCTGGGAAAACTGGACAGCCACATGCAAAAGAATGAAAGTAGATCATTATCTTTCTCCACACACAAAAATAGACTCAAAATGGATCAAAACCTCAAAGGTAAGACCAGAAACCATAAAACCTCTGGAAGGAAATATAGGCAGTACACTCTTTGACATCAGCCTTAAAAGGATCTTTACAAATAAGATGTCCACTTAGAAAAGGGAAACAAAAGAAAAAATAAACAAGTGGGACTTCATCCGACTAAACAGCTTCTGGAAGGCAAAGGATTCAAGAACAAAATGGAAAAACAACCCACCAAATGGGAGAAAATATTAGCAAATCATATATCCAATAGGGGGTTAATCTCCATAATATATAAAGAGTTCACACAACAGAACTACAAAAAACTAAACAACCCAATCAAAAAGTGGGCAGAGGACATGGACAGACATTTTTCCAAAGAAGATATACAGATGGGCAATAGGTACATGAAAAAATTCTCAACATCACTAATCATCCGGGAGACGCAAATCAAAACTACACTTAGATATCATCTTAGACCCGTTAGAATGGCTATAATCACCAAAACAAAAAATAATTAATGTTGGGGGCAGCCGGCCTGGTAGCGCAGCGGTTAAGTTTGCACGTTCTGCTTCAGCGGCCCAGTGTTCACCAGTTTGGATCCCGGGTTCGGACATGGCACCACTTATCAAGCCATGCTGTGGGAGGCGTCCCACATATAAAGAAGTAGAGGAAGATAGGCACAGATGTTAGCTCAGGGCCAGTCTTCCTCAGCAAAAAGAGGACTGGCAGCAGATGTTAGCTCATGACTAACCTTCCTCAAAAATAAAAAAACAAACATTAATGTTGGAGAGGTTGTGGAGAAAAGGGAACCCTCATCCACTGCTGGTAGGAATGCAGTGGTGCAGCCACTACGGAAAACAGTATGGAGATTTCTCAAAATCCTAAAAATAGAATTACCAAATGACTCAGCTATCTTACTACTGGGTATTTATCCAAAGAACTTGAAATCAACAATACAAAGAGACTTATGCACCCCTATGTTCAGTGCAGCATTATTCACAATAGCCAAGATGTGGAAGCAACCGAAGTACCCATCGATTGATGACTGGATAAAGAAGATGTGGTACATATATACAATGGAATACTACTCAGCCATAAAAAAGACATAATCGTCCCATTTGCAACCACGTGGATGGACTTTGAGGGCATCAGGTTAAGTGAAATAAGCCAGACAGAGAAAGACAAACACTATATGATTTCACTCATGTGTGGAATATAAACAAACTTACGGACAAAGAGAACAATTTAGTGGTTAACAGGGGTAAGGAGGGGGAGGGTGCACACAAGGGGTGCAGAGGCACATTTATATGGTGTTTGATAAATATTAATGTAGAACTGAAATTTCACAATGTCATAAACTATTTAGACCACAATAAAAATTTTTTTTTTAAAAAGTACCCGTGTGGCCACTGTCAGTACTTTCTTTTTTTTTACATCACTAGCAGCTTTTTCGTTCTTTTACATTGGCAACAGTTGTTAGCTCAGGTGCCAATCTTCTTTTTTTCCCCCCTGCTTTTTCTCCCTGAATCCCCCCAGTACCTAGGTGTATATTATTTAGCTGTGGTTCTAGTTGTGGCAGGTGGGATGCTGCCTCAGCACGGCCGGACGAGCACTGCCATGTCCGCACCCAGGATCTGAACCAGTGAAACCCTGAGCTGTAGAAGTGGAGCAGGAGAACTTAACCACTTGGCCACAGGGCTGGCCCCGTCAGTACTCTTTAAAATGCATAAATAACCAGCAACAACTGCTTTGTAACAACTCTTCTTAGTCGCTATTTTATGTATGTGATCTAAAATCTATAATAAAATCATAACAAAGTGGATCTCCTGCTGAAGTCCTTTTCAATTAAACTGCCTCTTAAAGTTTTGACTTGCTTTGTTTGAACGATTAAATTTGGGTGGCATGATGTATCCCAACATTCCAGTACTGCTCAGGAAATGGAGAACTGCTGCAAAAAGGAAGTTGATACAACTTTCTTTTTGGCACAAATGGTTTATTACAAACCACAGAGGAAGAAAACAACTTAGTATTCTAGGTAGCAGATTGATAACTTTTGGTTTATCTGAAACGCTTTACTGAATTTTCTGAAAGCAAGACAGCTAGAATAGAAGCATTGAGCATGTCTGCTGTCTGAGCATCTACTCTGTTGAAATGGGACTTGGATCCTTCCTCAGCTATGTCCTCTGTATTAATCAGAACTACTGGATTTTGGGTTACAATTCTAATCTCTTGAAATATTTTTGGTAATAATTATTAAAGCCTAGTGCTATAACAATATTCAGTGAACCTATATTATTATTATTATTTACATCTTATAAAAAAGAAATCTCAGTAAAGATGTAACGTGTGATAATTTTATAAAGTTTATGATAAAATCAATACTAATGTACTACTGAAATACAGAAATATAACTCCTTTATGGTCCGAAAGCTAAACTTGGGTCCAGTTGCTATATAACATAAGATGTAACAAAAAGAAAATTAGTGAATCCTTAATATGCACTGCTAAGAAATCATATTCAGATTTTGGGAAAAGAGACGAGTTTTCAGTTAATAAGAGACTAATGAAAAGTTTTCTGACCTCACTGAGTTTTACATTCCAAGGAGAACATACAAGACTTGAATATAATACAATGAGACTGAAAAAACAACTCAGAGAAAAAAAGTCATGCCTTGTACACCAAGCAAAAAAATATATCATTCATTCAAAGATGGCATTTGATATTCGGCAAATTTTCTACCAAGTATTAAATTGGCTTAAGAAAACTCTTATACCTTTTAAAACAGAGCTAATTTTACTGTTCAAGCATTTGTAATATTGGTCCCAGTATGCACTTTTTAATGACCCAGGTCAAAGCTTGCTTCTATTAATCAGAGTAGACATTTCCAACCTTGCTAAACTTAAATTACAAATGACCTAAAATTACATTTTTTTCTTATTTTTGAAATTGCTCAAAATAGTCATGATCTGAAGTAGGCCAGAGGATAAATTCCAACCACAAATCCAATATCCTAAAAAATTCCTACAAAGGGTATGAAATTTCCACAAAAAGAAAAATCACTCAATTTCTTTTTTTTTTTTGAGGAAGATTAGCCCTGAGCTAACTGCTGCTAATCCTCCTCTTTTTGCTGAGGAAAACTAGCCCTGAGCTAACGTCCATGCCCATCTTCCTCTACTTTATATATATATATATATGGGACACCTACCACAGCATGGCGTGCCAAGCGGTGCCATGTCCGCATCTGGGATCCGAACTGGCGAACCCCGGGCTGCCGAAGCAGAATATGCGAACTTAACCGCTGCGCCACCAGGCTGGCCCCAATCACTCAATGTTCTTTACAGCAGAAAATAAAGAGTCTTTTCCTCTTCAAAAAATGGAAATGAATTCTAAATTGCCCCCAAGTTCCCTTAAAATATCGCAGTAATTATTTAATTAAAAAGTCACATAGTTATCCCCTTACTGGAAATTTTAACTTTTTTAATGACAAAAATATTTTACAAAAGAGTATGCCTAAATGAGCAAAATATCATTTTCTAAGATGTTCTGCATTTTGAATCCTATTAACTTTGTTATTTCCCCCACGACACTTTGGCAACAAAAGAATTTTTTTATTTACAAAAATTAATAAGCCAGCTCTAAGATAAGCCATGATAATATTGTCTTAAATGTGTGTCCATTATGTGTTTTAGCCTTCTATTTTCAAGTTTAGCTGAAATGAATTACAAACTAAAATTAGAAAAATCATGATCTGCAGCACATAATTAATAACGAATGGCTTATAATCAAGAAAAAAGATTGATAACTCATTTTACATTGTACATCTTTTAAAATTCTACATAAGAATCTCGATCATAAGTACATTATATTATACAAAGGATCAAAATTTCAGTTACTGTCTATTTCCTGCATCTTTACTATCTTCCCTTAAAAGCAGCAAGAATGAATTAACATACTTCAAGTTCATGTACTATTTCCTAATTTTTACTCTTCCTACTATCTATACACCTCAGCACCAACCTATCTCTGCTAACATATGATACGGACAGTCAAAGTGTATTATCCTCATGTTCTCACTTACAAGCTTTCTTTTTTTACCAAGAAATCAATTAACTAGTTCATAATTTTAATATCCAAATTAGATTTTCATAAAATTTGCTTGTGCAGTGAAAAAATCTTCAAGTGTTGAAATTCTCTATTCTATCTCTTTATAGTTTTCCATACACTCACTTATAAGTGGATTTGATTAGAGGTACAATTAAGATAATCAATTTTCCATTCAGCAAGACAAAAGCAAAGAAAATGTTTTATTTACACAGGAGAAATATACCCGGAAATCAAAGCTAAGTCATCCATTGCATAAATTTGCATGAAATTTCTTCTATTACTTTCTCTGGAAAAAAATACATAATCTTGAATATCAATCTTTTTAATATTCTCTTTAGCAATCAATGCTTCCCTAGTAAAGGGACTGAGAAAAAGAAATTTCTGTGTATCATTCAGGTGTTGGGCTAAGATTTAAGTCACCTATCCATATATAAATATATAGAGATAGAGAATTGAGACTATAATCTCTAGTGACCATATACATGAAAGACAGTTTATTTTGTACAGCTTTCCAAAAGATAAGGTAGGTAAATAAGCTGGTAACAGGAAAATAATAAAACATATTGACGCATTTTCTAAAGGTTTAGGCAATGTGAGTAGAAAGACCAATATAATTATTTGAAGGTTAAAATTTAAAGATAAAAATAGCAATGTCTAGAACATAAATACTGTTTGATGAACAGATGTACTGACAAAAATTACTGAGTTTAGAGACTCTTTTTTAAATATATATTTTTACTGATTCTAATGCCAAATACATACATTTTCAAGTTGTAGTATGGACAAATGAGAAATTATTCAGTTCGGTCTATTTAGTTGAGGTCCTATTTTTAAAAAATGCTGGTTGCACAGGCATTACTACAGGATGATGACGTGAATGAAGGAAGACAACAAAAGACGAGGTTAAAAATATGGAAATTTCTTTAATGGCAAAGGATATGGAACCACATCTGTTCTGACTACTACAGAAAGCACAAGAGAATGCAGCATTTTCCCAAATACATGCACAGGCTTCCCAGATCTGCCAAAGGTCCGTCTGGAAACATGCAGAAGCTACTGATAATGCTTGAACAGACTGTGGATACTGTGCTGCTATCTCTTCAACTCTCTGCCCCATGTCCTCCCCCTGGAATGTTCTGGAGAGTTCTGTTTTCATGCTTGCTCCTCAACAAATTCAAGTAACTAGTAGCACAATCCTAAGTATAAATTACTGCAACATTAGGTGATCATAAGGTCAACTACAGAAGTGAAGAATGCTTTAGAGGACGAGTTTTGGGCCCACCTGAGGTTCACTCCAGAACCACAGTATGAACTATAAGGTCAAAAGTAATGACATTATGATGGGGACTGATTCACAATTGCACTTTGAGGCAAGAAAGTAGAGAAGTCTACTTTTTCTTAGGAGAGTGTCAAGCTATCCACAACAGTCACATATCTGGAAAGCTCCACATTGGCAGGCTCCAATTACTAAAGCCATGTGTTGCACATTTATAACGCTTTTTTGCTCACACAAACACAGACTGGATAGACAGACTTACTTACTTATCAGTCAATCTTGATTTCATTGGCTACATTATAATCTCAGCCCTGTACAGGCTTCTGTGAAGGACTAAGAAGGAGAATGAAACACCTCTTGAGGTTCTGGAAGAATGCTGGTGGCATAGGCACCATTACAGGATGACGATATGAATGAAGGAAGCCACCAACAGACGAGTTTAAAAATACAAAAGTTTCTCAGAATGTTTAAAATCTATTTCAGGAAGCTGGCATCGAACATCATTCCTGACCACCAGAGAAGACGGGTAATGAAGAGCTCACACTATTGTACAGTGAATATAACTCCTATAGGAGTCAAGGAAGGAGTTCCAAGAGGGTTAGAACATGTGGGAAAGGCTTCATGGAAGGTGGGAAATGGATCTGAGATGAACTTTGAATAACGGGCAGTAAAGGGAAAGACAGTAAACACACACACACACAAATTCTACTGAACATGGCACAGTGGGGAGAAGTCTACACTAGAGCAGATGCATGTTGGAAGGGACAGTAGAACAGGTGATATCCAGTAGTTCACAGCGAAATCATAACCTCAGTTACAGCAGGTATGGCCTGTATATCTGAATTTTCTTCTCTAGTCTCAATACTCTGCTTTTTATTTCTGTATTTCCATAGTTCCTCTCTCATTTCTAAATATATTTACTTATTATCTTACTATAAGTGTTCCCATGGGACCCCCCAAAGCTCTGTGGAATGGAATTGGTATAGTAAACAAGTAAACAAATTTATGGTAGGATTATAGGGCCAGATTATAGAGGACCCAGAATGTTGAAAGGGGCAGTTTAATGAATGAGGAGGTCTGCACAGTTTTCTAAGCAGGGGAATGGAATTAAAAAATAATAGTATTTGAAAAATTCATTCTAGCAGTAAGCATCACGCTGAAGAAATAAAAAAAAAAATTTTAATTAATTATTATTTATTGATTTTGAGGAAGATTAGCCCTGAGCTAGCTACTGCCAATCCTCCTCTTTTTACTGAGGAAGACTGGCCCTGAGCTAACATACATGCTCACCTTCCTCTACTTTATATGTGGGATGCCTACCACAGCATGGCTTTTGCCAAGGGGTGCTATGTCTGCACCCGGGACCCAAACCGGTGAATGCTGGGCCGCCGAAAAGCGGAACGTGTGAACTTAACTGCTGTGCCACCGGGCAGGCCCCAGTTTTTTTAATTTAAAAAAAGGAGCTGGTGACGGTGTTGCAGCACTACAGGTACCAGGTGACAGAAGACACTGAGAACAAAGCAGCAGCTCTAGAAGAGCTAAGGGCGTTGCAACAGTAGATCCTACACAGGCTCCACTTGTTACTAGTAGGTAGAAGAAAGCTTCTCTCTCTCAGCTGCAATTTATCATAGTGATATGAATTAGTAAGTAGTTCCTGAACTGATGGCCTATTTACAGGCTATCATCTTCCAAGCACAGTATGTGGGTACCATATTAAGTCTTTATTTTTTTCTCATTCTTGCAGTAGATTATGATTATCCAACACATTTCTATCAAATTATATTTACCGTTGTAGAAGACAAGTAAATTTACCAAATACTCAGAATAGTGAAACTCTCAAGGAAGGACTTTGTCTAAGGCAGCCATGCATCTACACTGTAATAAGTTCCTAAGGTTTATTGATCTATCCTGTAATATCTGATCCTATGTCAAGATTCATATATTTTTATCATTTTAAGGAGATTCAATCCATCTTTTTGGAAATCTCTGCTACAAAAGAAATAAAATTGCTATTCTTTAACAATTATTGAAAACTTCTATTTATTAAAGACTTCGTATGTTATGCATTGAATTTTCTTTATAATGCCTCAAAGTGTCAGAACAACCACATTTATGACGTGGCAATTCAAATCAAACTTGAAAGAAACATTTCCTCTGCTTTTCTTTCTCTTTCATTTTTGGCTCTGCTGAAATTGAGGTTGCTCTTTAATTCTGGTTTACTTGTCTCATAGCAACCATAACAGCACATGATAAGTTACTACCGCTATAACTAAATAACCTTTTCAAGGTCTTTGTATATACTGCTATGAGTCAAGTTATTCTAATATGGGCTACAGAACTTAGCATCTTTGCTACAGTCAACTGTGCTCTGGCTCAAGTTTTATAAGCTGAAAGTACTTCAAGGTTATAAACTAAAACTCCATTATTCAAAACAATTAACCGGAATCTTCAGTAAGTAAAAACTGGGGGACAATGAACTTTTTAGGTGAAAGAAGCAATATGTGTTATGGGTCACTACGATTCAGTTCCATCTTTTGTCATTTTGACAACTACAAATTATGTAATCGTCATAAAAGCAGAGGAAGATAATCTGGAAACACTGTAAGATACTGAATTATTAAGAAAAGGCAATATCTATAAGAATTCTGATATCTGTATAGTCAACAGTTTACAAAGCACATTTACTATACTGACTTTTAATTCTCAAACAAATCTATTAGATGGGCCTTTATTTTATAGACAAGAAAAGTAAGACTCAGATCTTAAATATCTTGGCCTAAGACCATAACACTGGTAAACAGCAGAGTCTAGACTAGAAGCAGGTCTTCTAACTACAAATTCTGTCTTCTTATCATTAAATCACAGTATCTTGCGTTGCAGAAAACTAGACTTCAAACATAAGAGATGAATAACAAGAAACTACCGGTTAGGCTTCAATTTTTTTGTTTTGTAAAGTCGGGAGGATTTGATAAATCTTGTTGTATATATTAACATCTACATCCATGTCTAGCCAGTTACCAGTACAGCACGTCCAACTTCCCTGGTAAAATGCTTTGGTTTAAGCAAACTTCACCAAATTAGAACAGTAAACAGGGATTTTATAGCATAAACACTAGTTAAGAATAAAGGTACACCTGTACAGTCTTTCAGGAATCCGTGTGTGCAGACTGCAGTTATGCAGAGTATACACAGAAACAGTCAAGACATGGTAATATTACCAACTATATTCGACTACAAGAAGCAAAATGGCATATGAACTTTACAACCAGAAGACAGTATACTTTACTTACTTAGACCATCACTGGGTTTCTGTACAATAAAGAAAAGAGTTCAGTAGCCTCTTTGGCCAACGTAATTACAATGCTAAGAGGGTGGAGGCAGATATATTGAATATGTATGTATAAGTATTTTAACATAAGTGAAACCATGCACGGTGTCTGCAGATATATTATCAATAAATTCATGTAAGAATTTGATAGTATCGTCACCCCTTACTTGACATTCCATATAGATGATTTTTACAGTTCAGGGCCTATAATATAAATGGTGTGATATCTTTATTTTCATTCTAATCATCACCCTCTGCTGGGAAGATCTGTTTATGAAGTGACTGACAGGGCTATTAAAATCCATGAGTCATCTAATCTCAAAAGTAAGGCTTATAAGCATTAAAAACACTATCTCAAACAAAGCAATATCTACTTCTTCTGATCAAAAAAGTTATTAAAAACCAAGAGTAATTTAGTAACTGGAAAGGGAGAAAAAAAACCTCTGACATATTTCTAACCAATGACTTTAGTGGACTATGACTTTCAGGTTAGTTCAGATGTGAGTTTATTCTTTGCATCAAGAGAATTTACTAGTGATCTGCTCAGAGCCTAAGAAACTTGCTGTATTTTTTAGGCGGGGGAAAAAAAATCAACCGCAAAACTAGAACAAAACTTTCCCAAGCAATTAATTTGCTACATGGAGAGAAATGTGAGAAAAAAGTTATCTCTAAAATTTGAAGAGATGGCTTTGATATTTTTCTGTTTTGGAAATAAGTACTTAATTCTAAAGATCAATTAGTTCTTTGGTGATTAACTGGGTAAGCGATATATCACATGATACCTACATGGCCTATAAATAATATGGCAGTAAAGTATTCCCATTCAAAAGCTTAAAATTACAGAAAATATATTAACCTTCCATTTCTATATGAATATAAAAATTTGCTAATTTATAGGTATATCCATAAATATAACATATGTAAGTAACTAGTTAGTTATTCCCTTTCTAATGTTTCCATGCAATATATCATTTTCTAAGTCACATATTCAATGGAGGAAGAAAGGAGACTGGTGATTAAGGGTAGCCCAGAAGACAAAATATGGTAATATTAAAACAGTGGTAATAAAAGGGATGATCTTCAAATGTCCAGTACAGTATTAGCATGTGGCTAATAGAATACTGTTTGCTGGTAAACAACAACAACAACAAACAAGAACACAGTTTCAAAGAAAGATCATCTTCATAAGTGGTGATTAAACAACTGAAAAATGTATGTTTGCTCTGTCTTGAAGAAACATCTCTTAACTGCTATCTTGTGGTTTTGATTTGTTTCATTCCAAAGAAATAAAAGCTACTTTATTTCTGGTGTCTGATACCCTGATGTCACTAATATTTTTGGATGTCAAAGGAAACAAGGTAATGCTATAAGTAACATTCAAATGAAGATGAATTTTCCATGGCAAAATTCAATAGTCCTTTCAGAAGAGCCCAGAATTTAAGAGTGTAGAGAGAGACTTTTCACCAGAAAGTTGGTAATAGAGAATGAATTTGTTTTCAAGAATTTTTATATAATTTTTCAGAGGGTTCATCACTATAACAAGAAGACAGAGAGACAGAAAGAGGGAGAGGGGAGGAGAAAAGGGGAGGGAGAGGAGGGGAGGGGATGGTAAGAGGGAGGAAGAAGGGAGGAGAGAGAGGACAAGAGAAGGAAAGAGGGGAGAAGGGGGGAGAAAATATAGAAAGGAAAAACCATATGTGGATTTGGGGAAAGAGTGTTCTCAGAAGAGGGACCATCAAGTGTAAAGGCCTAGAGGTAGTAATGAGCTTGGTGTTTTCAGGGAACTCCTATGGTTTTGGCCCAATCAACTGAGCGAATGACAATGCCATCACCTACGATGGGGAAGACTTGGAGAAGTGCAGATTTAGCAGAAATAGGGACAGAGATTTGTCAATCAACAGTTTGTTAAGTTTGCATCTTTAACTTAAAATGCCTTGCCTTTCCAGTTTCTCATCGAACTGCAATGGGTGGCATTGGCTGGATTATTGTGTAAGGGAGGAAGACATTTCCTCTACCCTCTCTGGGTTCTTCTGGCAGGAGAACGAATTAAATTTACATCAGACAGAATAGCAGGAGAAAATCAAACAAAGTTTTATAACATGTATACATGGGAGAGGCTCAGGCAAGCTGAGCAACTCGCCAAAATGGGTGAAGCCTACACCTTAAATATCATCTTCAGCTAACGACAAAGGAGGATGTTGGGGGGGTGGAGGGGGAGTTGATCTTGGGAGATTACCACACAAGGACAGTAAACAAAGGCAGATTTAACTCCTTGCCTTTGGCATTGATTAAGAGTTTCTAGAGATAAGGTCACCCCCTTTCTTCTTCCTTGTACAGAGAGGGAGACAACTTTACAGAGGGAGATTTCCCTTACAAATGTACATGTTTCTTAACAAAGGGTAAGCAAGTTCCACTCCTCAGAGCCTCCTTCCCTGTCTGCAGTTTTAAGTAACCAGCCCCAAATAATCCTCATGCCAAAGAGACATATCTTGGGGTGGCCAATTCTCAGCCCCCACAACTGTAAGGTACCGGAGGGTTTCTAAATTGTTAGGAAGAATAGATTCTCTCTGTTATTGAGTCTGTTTCAAAAATGACTCACATACCCCTCTTTCTTTCATGGAGGAAAAGAATACCTTAAGAATTGCCCATAAATGAAGATGAATTGACATTCTACCTGTCACATAACATCTTCTTGTGTTTTCCCAAGAATGGAGACCATTTAAATTCTTATCATTCCCTTTGGTTTCTTAATCTTAAAAAGCTTATCTACTTCATTGCTCAGCATGGGGGAAAAAAGAGTTTGTTTGGCTATGTAAATGTGAAATGCCCAGCAACCATCCAAGTGAAAATATTAAGTAGGCAGTTAAATACAGGAAACAGGAGCTCAGGAGAGAGGTCAAGGCTAAAGTTATAAATTTAGGATTCATCAACATTGGAACGATATTTAAAGTGCTGAGAACAGAGAGATCATTTGGGAATGAATGAAGACAGAGAAGAAAAGAGGTCCAAAGACTGGGCCCAGAAGCATTCCAACCACTAGAAGTCCAGAAGTAGAAGGAAAGTTACTAAAAGAGATGGAGAGGTTTCCAAGGAGAATTTCAGAACTTGACATTCTGAAAGCTTAGTAAAGACAGGTTTCAATGAGATAATGAACAACTGAGTCAAGTGCTGAGAGGTCCAGTAAGATAGAGACTGAGAACTGACCACCTGATTTGACAAGAGAGAAGTTGTTGATGACTGTGAAATGAAAGATTTCAGTGAAGTAGAAGTCTGACATCCTGAGCAAGGAGCCTAAAGTGATGAGGGATGAGGAAGTGGTAATAATAGAAGCAAAGAAAATTCCGGAGTTTTACTATCAAGGAAAATTCATAAATGTGACAAAGCTAAGGGAGAATGTAGAGTCTAGGAAGGGATTTTCTTTCCCTTATGATCAGAGATAAAACATATTAACATTCTAATAAGGATGATCTGATAAAGAGAAAGAAATCGATGTTACAGAAGAGAGACGGGAAAATTCAAGAGCAAAGTTCCTGAGTAGGAGGGCATAGGATCCAGTGCCCAAGTAAAGAGGTTGGCCTTGGAATGGAGCTGTGACAATTCATTCCAGTAACAGATGAAAAGGCAAAGATGCAGGAAGGAATATGACATAAAACAAAATAATCTTTTGGATTATCACTATTTTCTCAGTAGTAATCTGAGAGATTCTTTCACTGATTGATCTTCTTTGGTAAATCTTTAAAAGCAATCATTGTAGGTATACAGTCTAGTCAAAATAGGAGCAATCTGCAAGTGGGTTCTAGATCTGGTTCTGCCAGTTCACCATCTAAATTCACCAGCCAAATCTCCTTTCTCATCTGTATTATAAAACCTCAGTTGCCCAGTTTACCTTATGGAGTGTTGTGAAAACAAGTGCAAACTATTTTAAAGTTACTTAGACACAGCAGTAAGGGTCACAAATATACACAGTTATACGGTATGGGCCATAGAAAATTTTACAGGAATACGTAGCAACTGATATGGGCAGTACCTTGAGATTCTGAATGCTGTTTAAGACAGATACTTCTGTATTAGAAATTCACAGAATCATGGACTGCTTAAGTTGGAAGGCAGTGTACTGAAGTGGTCAAATCATGTGTTTTACAGATAAGTGGTGGGAGTGGGTGGCTGTTGGTTGAATACCAGCTCTGCTACTCATTATAAGGCTAATTATTTAATTTTCACTAGTGACTTCAGTTTTTTCATCTTTAAATGGGGCAGGGTGATAGCAAGAACCTGCCTAATCAGGTTGCACATTTGTGCAAATACTCAATAAATGTTAGCAATTGCCACTGTTACCAAAGATAATTAGTTCATCCTCCTCCTAGTAGAGGTCACAGAATTAGGGGTTTTGGGGGGGGGGGCGGTTCCTAAGGTCACAGTCCTGTAGCCCACCACTACAGAGTGGGAACAACATCCCAGGTTCATTTATTTCTTCAGTGTTCGTTTTTTGAGACAACACCACAGTTGTGATAAGGTAAGACTCAATAAGGTATGATTTGCATACATAACTACAGAGGTGAAAATGTGCAAAATTACTTGAATCATGTTACCTTCCAAGTCTATGTAGTTCCTGAAAGTAAAGAAGCAAACAGCATGTATCATATCTATATAATATGATATCTATATAAGAGAATTTCATTCTCTTATAGGCTGGTATGAAGGCAAAAAGTCTATTTTCCCAGGAACCTCATAATTACTAACACTACGGAGAAAATAAAGACTTGACATATGGTCACTGCTCTTATGAGTCATACAGGTTATATGTAGGAAAAAAGGTATCTTCAATTTTCTTTGGTATTTTAATCAAACATACCTAGCAACCTGCTGAGCTATAACTCAAGTTTTAATGGAAACTAGTACAAACTGTCCTTATACAGAGAGCATGTCAGAAAAAAAGACACCATACAATATAACCATTTGTGCTCTTCTAAAATTAATGTTTAAAGATTTTAATGATAACCATTATTTTAAAGAGGTAGGAGCAACAAAGAAGAATGAATGCAGGAAAAAAGACATCACTGAATCATAGGATTTTAGATGTGAAAGCAACATTTAAAAATAAATGAGACAGGGGCTGGCCCCGTGGCCGAGTGGTTAAGTTCGCAGGCTCCGCTGCAGGCGGCCCAGTGTTTCATTGGTTCGAATCCTGGGCGCGGACATGGCACTGCTCAACAGACCACGCTGAGGCAGCGCCCTACAGGCCACAACTAGAAGGACCCACAACTAAGAATACACAACTGTGTACCGGGGGGCTTTGGGGAGAAAAAGGAAAATAAATAAATAAAATAAAATCTTTTAAAAAAAAATAAAAAATTAATGAGAAAATGGCAAAAACCCAGAGCTTTTAAATGATTTGTTCAAGGTCATGCCACTGGCCTAGAAAAAGAAAGCAGCATGGTGTCCTAATTCGTTTATTGTTTTGAATCCTTTTTTATTAGAATGCTTTCATATAATATTAACTAAAACACATTTTCTGTAATTTCCTAAAGTGCTAAGAGAAATAGAAACCCAAGTTAACAGAGACACAAGAAACTTAAAAATCTGACCTCCTATCCATCAATGAAAAGCAGCAAATTTTACACTATACCTACATTATCACTTAAAAGCATGTTTCAAACTACTTCATTACCCACACAACTGAGGATTAACTACTTACATTATGGATGCCACCATGAAATCATATTGAGGCTTTAAAATGTGTTTCTTCACAATGTGGAATCAAACACAAGTCTTCTCTAGTCAAACAGATGGGTAAACCCCTTGTTTCACTCCATTCCCGTGGACTAGGTGCTTGCTCTTTTCTAATCACTGCCTTCATTTCTGGGTGGGATATGGAATTAGAATATGAATGGAACACCATGAGATCATAATGGTTGAGAATTATCTTTTAAAATCAGCATTAAAAAATGGGACCATTTCTGTCTGCTCCCAGTTTATAAAACACAAGAGGAGGCAGATTTTTAGCAAACACTATTTTATGGAGGACAATATAGAAAAGGAAGAAATGACTTCAGAAAATTCTTGAGTAATCTGGGCTGATTATTTCATCTAGCTTAGAGAGGATAGGATGCTTTTAGTTTTCCTTCCCACCTACAATTCATAATTCCTTCATGGTTAAGCAACTCTAATGCTCAGTCCTCTATCAGGAAGTTAAACAAAGTTAATGAAAATATATTAGTTTTAAACCTGACAATTAGACCATTTGTTAGTGAATCTTCTAATGGCTTGCTCTTGAAGGATATTCTACCACAGGATAAAACAACATTTGGGAACTCTACATGGAGTTTATCTATCTAAGATAGGTCCCTTATTATCACAAAAAGACTACTTTCTATTACTGAATTGAAAGGGTTAACACTATTCAAACTATACCCCTCCTGTGAGACAGACACAGAGAGAGAGACTAGAAAGAAATGTTCCCAATACCCTACATGAAAAAGCAGGAAGCCCTAGACCACATCTTGTCATAACCTAAATAAAACTAGAGAAAATATAACCTACATATTGCTAAATATAAACTAATGCAGTAAGGGCTAAATTATAATCAAATAGAAGAAGAGTTCTGGAATTAGGCAAACCCAAGTTCAAATTCCAACTCTCATGGTTGTATAATTTCAGTGAAATGATGTAATCTCTCTGAAGCTACTTCCACTTCTGTCAAATTGGGATGATATCTAGGATCCCATATATTTTGAGAAATGATTAAATGAACTTGTATATATGGAGCCCCCAGGCCCATACAATACATACATTTTAGTTTCCTTTCTCTTCCCTTCCCTCACCATATTTAAAATGGGAAAGGATTATTTTTAAAGCCAGATCTTTACAGACCACAGAAGTCTTTGGAAATGAAGTTCAAGGTCTGAAATGTTGAGAAAAATGAGTAGCCCTCAGATTAGTAAGTGGAAAGAGGAGGGGAAATCACAAAACGACATGAAAATAATCCATGAGGGATGTAGCTAGATTTCTAAACAGGGGCTTTAATTTTAGATAATAAGCAAAAGGAAAATATGAAGATCCTTAAACAACAGACTAACACAGTGAGAGCAGCATTTTGGTAGGATTAATTTTACAGAACTATGCAAGACTGGTAAAGAGGTGCCAGGGCTGCCATGAGTTGCACAATTCCAAAACACATCACTCATATTATACGGTATGTGAATTATACCCCCTGGAAAATAATTCTAAGAGTTTGGAGTCATTTAGAAAACTTTTGTAGCAGCATGATTTGAGGCAATAGTAATCTCAGGCTAGAGTGGATGGCAATGGGAAAGAAGACTGGAAAGGAAACATCCGATATACTTACAGAAGGAAGCACTGGATGGTTTTGACTAACCCCTCGAGACTAAAATTAATGAATGTTCTCTATACCTGAAAATAACTTATAAAATCCTTGTTTCTAACAGGCAGGTATTAAATTGTTAGTGATTCCAACCTGTTTGTAATTAATGGTAAGATAGAGACAATATTTAAACTAATAATCAAAAAATGATCTTGCCTAACAAGCAGAAACAAAAAGTTGCAGCAAAGAGCTAATTATTTATAATTCTGCTCTCTAACCAGCAAAAACCACCTTTCCTCCTTTCCCTCAAGTAAAGAAGGGTTTATTCAGAATATAAACTCTGATACCCACAGTCTATTAAAAAATCACATAAACATAGAATTTAAAGGGCATCTATTCAACCCTTCCCCAGAAAAGATGGTGTTTGATCCCCTTTTCCTTGAAATTTCTAGAGACTCCATAGACTCCACAGCTCTTGTGGTAAGCCATTTCAAGGTGTCTAACCTAATTCCTCTGACAACAGTTTAGGCCTACATATTTTTGTCCTGTACTAAAAGAAAATGGAATCTCTCATGATCATCTGGAAAATATACTTTTATAGATTTCTGATGGTTTTTAAATCTTCTCAAAGTCTTTTCTCCTCTAGGCTAGACAACACTCTTACTCCTTTAACCTTGTTTTATGAGGTATATTTTCCCAGATTGTTTTAACTTAAATATCAGGCTTGCCATTTTAATCACACTGTGACTATTCATCTTTAATTCACATCTAAGGTTTCCACATCACCAAACTGATCTATGAAAAAAAACCTTCCACACAGCCAATCTTCCTACAGAAAACAGTCATGAAACCTAACAGTCTCCCCATCTTGTAGGAGAGTGGGGGACAGTTACCATCAAGCTACCAGTGTATTCACAGAATCTTCTACAGGATAAAAATACTGAATCCTTTTCGATGCTGTAAAATTTTGTGCTCATAATGCATGTGGTACATTGAGAAAGTGAGAATTTAAAGAGCACTTCAAAAATTATTAAGGGGAAGTTTTAAATACTTAACACCTATGGCTTAGTTCAGAGAAAGCAAAAGGTACATAAGAGTCGATAAATACAGAGGTAGAGATAAAAATAAAGTCTCCCTCCCTCCCCAGGTCAAAGACGAAACCAATGTAAAAATGCTTTAAGCAACATTCAAGGTCAATATTAGAAAAGTCTCCAAAATAGCATGGTAGAAGAAAGCTCTTCCCAGAAATATAGTTAGAAGTACCACTTGGGAATAGTTCTGATTAATTGCTTAAAGAATTAGGGAGTTCTACATCTGTCTAGAGTCTGGGCCAGATGACCAGTGCTATATTTCTAAAATACAAATCAGATTATGTCACTTTCCTGTGTAAAACTCTACAGGGCTCACTATTAACTACAGCTCAACCCTGGAGTGTAATTTGACGTCCTTTTCCCAGAATACCTATATCTTCCTTGTTCATAGCAAAGCCTACAATTTTTCCATTACCTAAAATGATACTGTTATTTAAATATATCTGCTATCATACTTACTAGATTATACTGATAATTTGTTTATACATTGGGCTTCCTCATTAGAGAGTGAGCCCCTTAAAGATTAAGATAAGGTCTAATTAATGTTCATATATCCAATGTTTAATGCAATGCTATTATGAACTAAATTGTGTTTCCAGCCCCCAAATTCATATGTTGAAGACCTAACCCCTAATGTGACTATATTTGGAGACAGAGCCTTTAATGAGATAATTAAAGTTAAATGAGGTCATAAGGGTGGGGCTCTAATCTAATAGGACTGGTATCCTTATAAAGAGGAGGAAGACACACCAGAGATCTCTCCCCTAACACCTGTGCACAGAGGAAAGGGCATATGAGGATACAGTGAGAAGGCAGCTGTCTACAAGCCTGGAAGACAGGCCTTACCAGAAACCAATCTTGACAATACCTTGATTTTAGACTTCTGGCCTCCAGACCCATAAGAAAATAAATTTTTGTGGTTTAAGCCACCCCATCTGTGGTGACATTATGTTATGTCAGCATTAGCTGACTAATACAAATGCCAAGAAGGTATTTTGTCAAGTAGAGTGTTTTTCAAAGCTAGTCTTAGAAGATCCACAAATTAGGAAATTCCCTTCAATTAATAGCACATATTTTTTAACATATCTTAAAGTTGGAAAAATATGCAATTATATCCATAAAAACCTAGTCTTGATATGTGTAAGAAGCAGCAAAACATTTTGATATGGTCACCTTGAAATAAGGGACATTCTGACAAAGCTAATTTGATGAAGCCATGCCAGAATGACCCCATTAGAAAGCAAAATCATTTTTTTTTTTTATTAACAAGTATTATGTACAGAGACAGTGATGACTCAATCTACTCCTGCCTGTCACATATCCAGAGCTGGCAAGAGTGGTCAGGTTAGGAGCAGCAGTACTTATTTTATTGTCATAATTCAATAACCAAAAAAAAGGTGAAAGTAATGGATTTTTGTCTTTTTCATACTTCAGCATGTCTCTGTATCAAAATAGCCAAGCCAAATGTTATGTAATCATGAGTTACTAACTGCCTCTAAAGTCTACTGCAATTCTTATTCAATGATCTTTCATCGATAGGAGCAATGCAGAAGTTACTATTTCAGGAAGATTATATTATTTATGATTATGGTTCCTTCACAGAAATTTGAAGAGGAATCTAAAGTGTAAGCTAAATGTTGCTCATATACCTATCTGATTATTTTTTGAAGAATGCAGCAAACTAATTAAACTCGAGGATTAGAAGATAGAAAATTCTACTAGAAAAAAACTGCTCGATCCCTAATTCCAGTTGGTGCCAAACACAGAACTCTATGGAAGCTGTAATTAAAGCAAAAGTATTTCAGTTTCATTTAGAGACTATCCTCACTTTGTAGGTCAGTAAACTGAGGTTTAGAGAAGTTAAGTAATTTGCCCAATTTCACAGACTTACTGAGTTTCTGAATTGGGATAAAAAAATCAAGTGGGTTTGTCAGCAGTGCCCAAGTTCTTTGCACTACAACATGGCTTTGGCAACCAACTGACAAAGAAAGGCAAGTATTTACCCACATCAATTCATGCTGGAATAAACTCAGAAAGTCCTCAGGATAGAGAATCCCATTATAACAATATGTCAAATAAAAACTTACATCAGAAAGAAACAAAGCAAAACATTATAGGAAGCTCTGTTATAAGACTTGATGGGCTACTGTGGGAAAAAGGGAGAATGATTTCAAGTAAATGTAATTTCATTCCAAAAGGAAAACTAGAATGTCACACTAGGGGAAGAAAGCAAGAAAAAGAGCCAGTGTGGAGATCATATTTCAGTGAAAAAATAGTAGCTGGTCAAGAGAAGGGGGTAAAAAAAAGATAGGATACAGAAAAGATAAGATACAGAAAACTCTCTATAGCAGTAGTGTGATACACATCTATATCCACAAAGTAACTTATTTAAAACTTTTGACATGCAATCTAAAGTTCACTGAGACAACTCATTCTTTATAAGAGGATGTTTCAGTCCATCTCAGCTTAGTTGGCTTTTCTTCCAGGGAGAAACAAAAAATGAACAAACAAGAATTTCTGTCCAATCCACCTCTTCTCCTTTTTCTGCTTTTAAATTTGTGTATTTGGAGATGGAAAAGTCATATACAGTCTCATAACAAAAATCTTCTTGTCCTGTATACAAATCCAATATGTCTAATTTTGAAAAATGTGGAGGTTCAAAGACAGTCAAATCTGGTATTTCAGCTTGGAAATTATTTTCAAATAATTAGAGGGGGCAAGAGCCTTCCTTTAAATATCTTCTTTCTTCTGAAATAAAGCAAGGGATGGAGGGGGCAGAAGAAGTAAAAAAGACATCACCGAGGTACACATAGAAGCAAGATAAGGAAAAAAGAACATCAGCCAGCATCATCCAGCTATGCCTTAACAAGTTTTCTGGATATAAAATTTATTTTTCTTGGGCTAGATTGTTTCACTTCAAATGATCAGATGAACTCTGCCAAATTTGGAAAGCTAGAACAAATAGCAAATCAAATAGGAACTGCATTTCTCTACTTTTCAGTTACCAAGACAAAACTCTCCAAGCTAGGGAGCCATGGAAGTGTCTTCCACAGGATTCCCATGGTTATGTGTATGTCTACCCAAGTCCATGAGTCTAGATTAGCACATGTACACCTTTGACATACAAAATGTGGACAATGAAAATTTACCTTCAGAAAGCACCTCCTTCCTCCTCCAAATTAAGCACGAATGACCCCCCTTAGCTGTTGGCAACAATAAATACCTAACACGAGTTTGCTTTATATAAATATTTCAGAAACTAAATGAAGTTCTTTACAGCAACTATGCTGTAACAATAGGCTTCAAACTGTGATTGCAATTCGGATATAACATCTAACACTTCTAAAATCTCATCAGGTCACTAAAGTGAAATTTCACCTGTGCTGTCTATACCCAAAAATGTTACATAAATTTAAAGAACTATAAACATACACAATTTACTAGACTTTTCCTAAAACAATGTCTAGATCATAAAAAACAAAAGACAAATGGTGCTGATGACTTTCAAAGAATCATGTAAATAAAGCAACTACACAAATTACTTATATTCAAGTTTGCACCATGCTTTAATCTGAGAACATTCTTTAGAAAAGTTAAATACAGTATATAAAAATAGTCTCAAGGCAACCAGGACTTCATCACTTACACTTTTCACAATGAGGGCTAGATGTTCTTGAGTTTTATGGGAAAAAGCAATTTTGGAAATGGATCAAAATTTTGAATGCTCCAGAACATTCTGATGGTTTATGAAGACACTATGACAACTGTTGGCCTTTAGTTCTCTGTGCATATGGCTATCTCTCCCAAGAATCTAAGAACTAGGAAAGGTCAACTGGAGCAACAATTCTGGAGGTCAACTGGACTAACCATAATTGACCCAAGAATCCCCTTTATAACAAATGGCACTTTTGGACTTTTATTGGACACAACTAGGGGTGGTGGCAGTATAACTTTACCTGAAATCTCTCTACAAAGTGATGAAAGCTGCCACATTTTAATGTACATACAATGGCCTTTGATGTGACTTTTCATGATAAAAAAAAAAAAGCATTTTCTCTCCTCCGGAAAAAAGGAGTAGGAAAGGGAGCTAATTTATAAGAAGCTCTTAGGTGTCAAGCATTAACAAGTACTTCACAAATGTTATCTTACTTATTTCTCTCAATATCTTTAGCATTTAGGTATCAATAGCCCCATTTGACAGATGAAAAAAACTTAGGCCCAGAGAGTTGAAGAAACTTGTTCAAGATTACATAGCTAGTAAACAATAAGACAGGTTTTAATCTAAGTCTGTATGACTCAAGAGTCAATATTGTTTTCTCTTCCTAAGTATTTTCTCAGCCAAGTTAAACATCCATAGTTTCTCTATAACTGTTCCCTCATATCTCATGACCTCAAAGTCCCCTCATCATTTTGTCTACTGATGTGGCATAGAGGGAAAAGAAGTTTAGAGTATGAGGATCTACCTGGTATATAACCTGTGCAAACTTTAGACAAATTACTTAAACCTCTCCAAACTTCAGGTCCCTCATTTGATGAGGGAAATCACTGTCAGGTAAAACATGGTGACAACAGGAAAGTACCCCAAAGAACCTAAAAATCAGTGAAAATAAGACAGTCTTCCAAGAGTCAAATAACAAAAATCAACATAAAATGGATCAGAACAGAGATACACAGTCATATCTGTTTACTATCATTGACTAAATTATTAGGTTGAACCATGTAAAACTGCTGTTTTTATCAATGAAAAGGTGTCAAATTATCAGTAGTTTTTAAAGACTCAGCCTAATATTTAACCTCTCCAAGGATGAGTTTTCTTCATGTGCAAAACTGGAAGAACAACAGTACTTACACCACAGTTTTGTTGAGAACATTATATGATCTAGTGCACATAACTGCTTCAGTCACTCTGAGTGAGGGTCCCTGAATCTAATAGGCCATGCGTCACCTATATGAAAATAAACAGGGAAACTCGTAGATGCCTCTTGGAGAGCAATCATTTGGTCTCTCCATCCTCACTGTCCATCTCCAGTTAGTACAACAGTAATCCCCATCCATCTTACTGCAAAGACTAGCAGTGAGAAGCTAACCCACAGGAGCACGCCATATGAAAGTACTCCAGGAACCAGAAAGCCAACACAGACCTTAGCCACTGTCTGGCAGGATGTTAGCTCTGGACTCCCCCAGTGGAAATAAAGACTCTCCCTTTTTCTAACTGCTCATCTGATCGTTTATTCTGGGTGATCACTAGAATGTTAGAGGCACTATTTTGCATCTGTGCACTGAATACATCAGCACTGCAAAAGGCATTTTGAAGTGAGCTTTAACACCGGAACAACAAATCCCTTGCTGAGAGACCCTTCTCAGTTTATAACCCCTGAAACTGCTCTTCTATAACGGCAGAGAAAGGGCTATCACGAGTTCTAAAAAGGACTTAGAAGTACCTGTAATTTTCTTAAAGCTGTGACCCATTAGTCCCTCTGGTTTCCACTAGGATCTGCACTTTCAAACCATGACTCATTAAGCTCTCAAGGGAGACAAATGCCTAAGATACACGAAGCTTATTTTTAAAATACATGTATTAAGACTTTCGAAAATATATGTGCCAATAGACAACCAGTACAGATTGACTAAAGTCAGCAGTATCTTTTCCTTTAAAACAGAACTAATATGTTGTACCTAGTCATGAAGTTTTCACAGAAACTTTTTGTCTTTTTTTGGTTTAGAGTTTCTCCTTGAAATAAGTAAAACTATTTGCCCTAAAACCTCTTCCTGGCTCAACAATTTTTTTTTTGGTGAGGAAGATTGCTGCTGAGCTAACATCTGTGCCAATCTCCTCTATTTTGTATATGGGATGACATCATAGCATGGCTTGATAAAGTTTGTAGGTCCATGCCCAGGATCTGAACCCATGAACCCTGGGCCACTGAAGGAGAATGCAAGAACTTAACCACTGCACCACTGGGCCAGTCTCTCAACAACAACTTTTTACTAATTGTTTAACTTGAGCTGTGGTAACTTTACATGCATTACCTCATTTAATCCCCCAAACAGTGCTATGAAATAGGTACTCTTATCACCTTCATTTTAGCAATAGGGAAATGGATGCAAGGGTTTCAATAATTTGCCCAAGAATTCAAACCCAGACATTCTGATTCCAGAGTTAGCCCCCTTTACCACTCTATTCTACTGCCACCAATAAAGGGCCTGAGCTCAAGTACTGCAACACTTTATAAATTTAGGCCCCATCACTCTGGCATTGACACTGTAAAAAAAAAAAAAAAAAAAAGTCCAGCTGAAATTAACTCTTGAACTATCAAGTAAGGCTGGATTTGTTAGGATGTTAGAAAGGTTTGAGCTACTAAACAGAGGAAACTATCTTAAGCACCTTCAAATACCTCAAAGTATCTATTCTTTTAAAGCAACTATCACTCTTAGAGACAGCTCTCCCTTAGAACACGTTGTTTGCCTCCCGATTCCTCTCAAAGTAGAATCAACAGAATTATGAGGCTTTGAGTGTCTTGTTAGATCTGAGGAGCTGTCTCATGCAAGCTCCCATGGAGGACAGGAGTCCCTTGCTTCAGTGAGAATGATATCGGAAGAGAAGATAACACAACACTTTCCCCTCCTGAAAGAACTCATTCCATTTATCCATAGTTCTAAATGTCATGAAGTTCTTCCACAAGGCACCTTTTTCTTCTTCATCACATATTTTGCTGCACGTCTCGTGGCTGTAAAACACTGGAATTTTTCTGTTGCTGTGAACACACACTACTATCACCTAAAGCAATATCCCTTCTGACTATCAGCAATCTTGAAGATTAGATAGAATGTATCTTCCTTTAGGAGGTCAGACAAGCACACCTACTGAGGGTAGCTGAAACATCTAACAGAAATAGACCCTTTGGAGTTATCTGAACGAAATACAGCTCAGGTACTGTCTGATCTAATTTAGTCCAATACCTAGAAGGATAAAAGATTAATAAAGTAACTTATTTGGGATTGGAGCTATATAATCTGATTTGAGAAAACTATAATGACACCTTAACTTTCTTATGAGGCAGCTTTGTATCATGGACAAAATATTTAAGAGATGTTCTGGATCAAACAAGATGCACAGGCAGAGTAGATGTCCGAGGGTATTAAGTCTGAGTTCTCCTCTGGGCCAATCATTTAACTCCTTTGCAAAGGTTTTACAAAAGGAATTCAAAATTCTTTACTGGAGAAAAAGAAAAGCAGACTCAGACCACAAAAGAATTTGTCCCAAAAAGGAGGTGTTCTAAGGTAAATAAAAGTTTTCTTGGTTGGAACACCCAGGACAATGTCATAAGAAAAGGCAACAATAGACTAGGACAAAAAACAGTCCCACACCGGTTTACTCCTATATAAAGGGATGGCCAATCAGTCAGGAGAATAAAAAAACTCATTTCCCTGAACTATGGGCATACAAAATCTGGAGAGCTAAAGCTGACAGTGACAAGGAAGAAGGGAAAGAGATTGCAAGTTTTCTTCCATGGGGATTGAGACAACACACTCATCCCTGATGAATATCATGCTATTCAGGGACCAGTGTCAAGTTTTCCTCAAATTTGAACTTTAGACAGTTAAGATATCATTGTCTACCTACCTAGAATAACAATACACCACGGCTCATTTTCCTTCAAAAATAAAAGGCCATTTAGTTCAAACTTAAATATCATAATAATTATGCTAACATAAGATGACAAAACAAAATCTCATAGTAACCTTCCACTGATTCATGAGACAGTTATAAAGAACTGTATAAATACTCGTTCATACTTAACTATGAATTATGTCCATGATGTTTACTCTACAAACATTTACTCACAGAATTCATTCCAGGTCTCCTTCTGGACAGTGGCTCCTGATATCAAATCACAGCATAGCTCATGTTTAATGAGAGCAATTCTTAGTCTTCAGAAGCTTTTATAGTATGGAGGCAGAAAGGATGGGAAAGATTGAATGCGAAGGAGAATGAATGAGAGAGAACATAGGATTGAGAGAGAAAGAGAAATGAGTAGGGGAGTTGATAGGAGAAATTACCATCTATATTTTTTAGATAAACAACACACTTGTCTTTGCACCAGAAAGCATTGCTGAAGGGAAACACTGTCAAGTATTTCCACAAATTCAAACACACACACACACCTACCAGACACTACTGAGTACCACAATTAACTTAGAAGTTCTTCTAAATGAAACAGAAGGGTAATAGTGCCAGAAATAATAGAAGTCAGTTGAGAAGCTAGTACACTAAACCAAAATGGACTCGTATTTTTGCTGTCAAAACAAGTTTTTTCTGGAAACCAAAGCTGTCTAAACCTTGGGAGAACATTACCTCAAACTATGCCTGGTATTCTGCAACTCAAATACTTTTTATAGGCTATACCCCCATCCCTCTACCCCCTACGCTAACTTATATAAGTGCTAATTTTAAAGAAATGAGGAACGTTTTCTTAAGTATCTTATGCTTTCGCCAATTTGCTTTTCTCTGAAAGAGCTGAACAGAGCAAAGAAACTGCTTATTTTACAGACACTAAAATAGAACACAACGATCTTAAAGAATATTCAGTGCAAATACTGCTTAATGGAAAATCAATTATGTAAAATTAAGCTGACTTTGATTGCGATTAGTCATCAATCTCTTTTATGTATTTGTGATTTATCTTGTTGATATAACATTATACGAGTGTTTGGTATTCACAGGAACATCTGACAAGACAAATTTTCAAGAATACATTGTACAAAAGTAAGAATCGAGATACTTGCAAAATAGTTAACTCATAGGACAAATGCAAAATGTTGCAATGGATGTTATTTTAGTAAATCACTACTATTAGTGCAATCATTTGTTAACTTTTTAAATTTCTTAGTACTTCATTGAAACTTCTTTATACACAAATAATGGGGAGACATTCATGTACCATCAAAGCTCAACTTTTTAAAAAAGATTCTTGGGACTAGTAAGGAGGAGGGCAGAGTTGGCATGTGGGCAAGTGGATGGACACAGGGGAAGGAAAGCTGAAATTTGTTCTAAATTCTAGAACAGTGGAGGGAAAAGACTTTTCCCCCTTAGTGCAAGGGTAACTAATAGAGTATGATAGAAAGGAAAGGGGAAGGATGAAACAAAATATGGCATTACATTACAACTTATATTTTCTACCAGCAGGAGCTTATGTTTCCAGAGTCCCAAGCCTCTAGTAGAGCTCAAGATGCCCTTTTCCATAGGTTAGGGTAAAGGTACTTTGAGTTATAAGAACAGTGACCATATGGCCTGGGTCCGCCAAGGACAGTCTTAGGTTTCCCCAGGACCAGTTGTCTGGGTGTAATTTTTCTTCACACCCATTTTCACTCTCTAAAGTGTCCTGTTTGGACATGTTACTTTATATGGTCACTCTAAGTAATAATGAAAATCAGCCACAGTGTATGACATCTTTTCTAAGGAAAAAACATGCTCCAGCTTTCAAATGAACTTGGAGACATAAAGCATACAATTAGAGATTGCCCATATTTAATAATTCCTGTGTGGGCCCAGTAACACTGCTTTCTAGTCCCCCTCTCCTTTATGTCGTTTTGTTTTGTTTTACTGTTTGTCCTCTGAAATGACCGTGAAATATCCCCAAAGTTACTGTGCCTTTCAATAAATAGCACACTGTAATTCTGCTATATCATTGTTTTGGAAGTGTCATAGGCAAAACAAGTTAACTGCATTAAAGAGTTTCTGCTTCACTCACTCACTCATTAAATATTAAGTGCCTACTATTTGCTGAGTACCAGTCTAGGCGCTCGTGATATACCTGTCATGGAGTTTACATTCTAGTCGGGGCAAGACACGCAACAACAAACTAGTATATATTTATATTCTGTCTGGTAGAGATAAGTACTATGGAGAAAAATAAATCAGAGTAAGAGCGTGCAAGGTGAGAGGAGGTGAAGGGAATAAGGGAGCAAACTACAAAGCTACCTGTGGAGCAAAGGACAGATGTATTTGAGGAATAATCAGGAGGACCTGATGTTAAGTGAGTTAATAGCAGAAGAGTGGGAAATAAGATTAGAGTCCCCGGGAGCTGTGAGCTGGATCATGTATGTAGGATTTTGTGTTTTTGATTATGAATAAGATAGGGAAGCACTTTGAGGGCTGGGTTCTGAGCAGAGGAGTGATATAATGTGAGATACTTTCAAAGGCTCATTCTTGATACTATATTAACAATAAACTGTGGCAGGGGGTGGGGGATGAAGGCAGGAAAGACCAAGAGAAGGGAGACAAGTAGACTAGTTAGAAGGCTATTACAATTAATAATCCATGCTAGAGATTATGGTGACTTGGAAATAACTTTGGATTTACAGAAAATCTGCTAAAATAATACAGTGTTCCCATATAACCCTCACCCAGGTTTCCCCAATTGTTAACATATTATGGTACATTCATCACAACTAAGAAACCAAGACTGGTATATTACTATTAACTGAATTCTAGACTTAATTTGGAATTCACCAATTTTTCTAGATCTATTTTTAAGGTGAAGTCAACAGGATTTATTGATGAATTGTGATGGCATATAAGAATGAAAAGCCAAGGGTATCTCTAAGGTTTCGCCTGAGGAACTGAAGGATAGAGTTATTTCCTGGGATGAGGAAGACTATGGAAAGAACAAATTTGGGAGACAAAAATTTGAAACTTGAAGTTGGCTATGTGAAGTTTTGAGATTCCTACTAAAAACCCAAGTGCAGATGTCCAATAGGTAGCTGGTTATATGAGTCTAAGTTTCAAGGCTAGAAGAGTAACATATACTTTGAGAGGGATTTTAAAAATAGAATTGCAAGAACTTGATGCTTAATTGTATATGATGAATGACTCCCAGGTTTGTAGGCAAGAACAAACAGGTAAATGATAAGGAAGTTTTTCAATTTTGGTTTTCTCCTAATTAATATCCACATTTTACCATAATTCTCTATAATGAAACTAAAAATCTCAACTGTCAAATTTTCAGTAATAACCTATTTAAAAATTAACACATTTTGCAGACAGTATTATATTAAACAAACAGGATATGGGGGCTGGCCCGGTGGCGCAGTAGTTAAGTTCACACGTTCCGCTTCTCGGCAGCCCGGGGCTGGCCGGTTCGGATCCCGGGTGCGGACATGGCACAGCTTTGCAAAAGCCATGCTGTGACAGACGTCCCACATATAAAGTAGAGGAAGATGGTCAAAGATGTTAGCTCAGGGCCAGTCTTCCTCAGCAAAAAGAGGAGGACTGGCAGTAGTTAGCTCAGGGCTAATCTTCTTCAAAAGAAAAAAGAAAAAAAAACAGGATATACATCAAACAAACTTTTCTTGGCAAAAGAAACAAAAATTCTTTTGGCAAAATTATAGGAGATTAGAAAAGTACAAAATTGAGATTTTAAAGGTGACTTGTATATGAACATATTTAAGCATTCATCTGTTCACTCTTGTCTTTCAGACTAACACTGATGATCTGCAGTCTGTTCAGAATGAAATCTGAAGCAAGACTTATTCTTTTACTGACTTTCAGAGGGGTAAGAAATCAAAAAACAAGATGTTAACGAAAGCTGATCAATGAAAATACAGAATAATCTATAACAAAAAGGAAGCATTCAGGCACATCTATAATAGTTCACTTGACAAAAGACCTGCTGACATGTCTTATTCCAAATAATATGTTCCTGAAGTTTAAATATCAGTATTTTCAGATTTGAACATTAAACAATGAAGAGTGCTTTCTCAATTCAGTTCCTTCCAAAGAGAAAATGAATGATGAAAAGTATCATAGCCCATGACAGAGCATAATAGCTATTTTACACCCTGGCCTTGCTAGGTAAATGGGCTGGAATTTTACAACATAACCAAAAACTATCTTAAAAAAAGAAAGAACCAGAGTTTAGGAAGCACGCACGTGGCTTTCAACATAAAAGTAAATTCTTCAAACAAAAATATTTGGGTTTTCCTTAATTCTGCATCTGACTCCCTCCCTTCCACTTCCATTACTATCATTATCTCTTGCCCAAACTTTTGAAAAGCCCAGTTATCTGAGCTCTTCCTCCTACTCACTGATCTAGCAGGCAGAAAAATTGAGCTTATTCCACATTGTGGTTTTAAACTTGAGACAAGGGCTCAGTTTCTCCGTCTTCATAAAGGCAATAAATATTTCTTCTTATCTAACTCTCAAGGTTATTATGGGGAACAAATTTAAAAATGCATGTAACAGTTATTTATAAACTATAAACAGCTCTGTTATTGTATTATCATCATATTCCTGGCACGAAGACATAATTATGTTATCACCCTGATACAAATTCTTCAAGGACTTTTTGTTGCCCATTAGATTGGAGACGAGTTCCTAGGCCTGGCACTCAAGAACGTCGGCAATATAACCACAGTATATCCCTCTGACTTTACCTCCTCAGAAAATAATTCACTTTTAAGTCATATTAGACCACTGTTTATCAGATTGCACATCTTAACTCATTAGTAAATCAAGAAGTCATCGAGTAGACTGTGACCATCGTTTTAAAAAGGAAATATAATAGACAATTCTAAGTATATGGCACATAGTAAGGGTAAGTATTGTTTTGTGAAATTTATCTTTCAATGTTGTACATACATTATGACTGGGAAGGTCATATAAAAGCTGTTTCTTACTCTAGAGTCCAGGCAAAAAAGTGTAAAAAAACCCTATAGTGAACTGTTCACTCTTTTACAGCCATAACTTCATGATCTTCAATCACCTAGCCGTACTGATCATGTTCCTTGCACCCAGACTGCCCTTCTACCTAAACTTTCTGAGTGTCCTTTCCTTACCCGAAAAACAGAGGTAACACAAACAGCCACCTCACAGTGCCTCTATGAAGAGCAAATTTAAGTCCTCTGTTATTAGCTATTAAATGAGATGAGGCACCAAGAGATTTTCTCTGCCCTTTTCTTCTTTCCTGACTGCAAACCCATATGACAAGGTGAGAAGTAATGTCAGTAGACTTAAACACTGGAGGCAAAAGAAAAATGAATCCAGTGGATACCAAGCTGTAATATCTAAAAAATTAGGAGTTTCTTATACCTTGGATCCCAAGCTACTGTTTATATGAAAGAGGCCTTTATGTCAAACCATATATGGAGGGCTGCCTGAAGACAGAACATAACTTAATATTTCCTTGATGTCTGAATACAAGAATTACAACCATCAGTACTGCAACAGAGTGGTGCCCTCTGGGTCTACTGAGATTCCTGAGGGTTCTCTATCCAAATACTACCATGCTTTTCAATCATGAGGTCTGCTTTATTAATAGTTTTTCTATAAATTTTCCTGTTATCTCATTTCACTGATAATAAGGGAGACTGGCCTTTAACAAACTACCTGTTCCAATTTGCTATTTATCTTCTGTAGCCTCATAACTCACAAAATCATGGTTGTTAGGACTGTGACTAAAATGCAAATCCATGTGTAATGGGTGTGGGCCTTCCCTGGAGGCAGAACGCCTTGCTCAGTGCCCAGGTGTTGTGACTTCTACATTGACTACTCAGAGGCTTTTTGTTCACTTCCTGGTTCTTAACTATGGTAACCAATTTTCTAACAAGTCAAGTATTGTATCAGGGATGACATTAGATTTCAATTTTCTAAATTAATTATTTGCTTAAATTTATACTGAAACCTCCCAAGGTAGAGAATCAAATGAAGTTTGGCTTATTCTCCAAAGTTTTTAACTTTCTACTCAGACTACCTAATATACGTATATGCAAAAATACTAAAATATAAACTGCATACATAATAAACACACATCTCTACTTTCAATCATAGCTCCTTATGGCTCTCTACTACCTACTAATAAAGCACATTCTACTTATTATAATATTCAAGGCCTTCTATTTCCAGTCTCAACTTGCACTGCTCCACTTTGAGAATTTCTACCCCCGCCAGGAAAAATTCTGCTGATAATAACTTGTGACATGCACCTTTGCTTCTGTTTGATGTCAACTTGGTACATTCAACCCCACTTATTGTCAATATAATATTTCTGTGGTCCAGTACAATTGAAGAACTTTCAGGAACACTTACTGTGATTTATGCTTCAAGCGCTGACTTAAATGATCCCCTTTCCTTGGATCTCTCTTTTTTGAATCATACAAATCAAAAATAACCTCTTCACTACACTAAGCATATCACCTTATACCCATTAGAATAGCTATAATCACCAAGATAAAAAATAACAAATGTTGGAGAGGATGTGGAGAAAAGGGAACCCTCATACACTGCTGGTAGGAATGCAAACTGGTGCAGCCACTATGGAAAACAGTATGGAGATTTCTCAAAAAATTAAAAATAGAAATACCACATGACCCAGCTATCCCACTACTGGGTATTTATCCAAAGAATTTGAAATCAACAATTCAAACAGACTTAGGCACCGCTATGTTTACTGCAGCATTATTCACTATAGCCAAGAAGTGGAAGCAACCCAGATGCCCATCGACTAATGATTGGATAAAGAGGATATGGTATATATACAAACAATGGAATACTACTCAGCCATAAAAAAGACAAAACCATACCATTCACATCAACATGGATAGACCTTGAGGGTATTATGTTAAGCGAAATAAGCCAGACAGAGAAACACAAACACCGTATGATTTCACTCATGTGGAAGATAAACTTACAAATGGACAAAGAGAACAGTTTAGTAGTAACCAGAGGGGAAGGGGGTTGGAGGGTGGGCACAAGAGGTGAAAGGGCACATATGTCTGGTGCCTGACAAATAATAACGTACAATGGAAATTCCACAGTGTTATAAACTATTACGATCTCAATAAAAATAAAGTAATAAAATAAAAAATAACCCCTTCAGGGGCCAGCCTGGTGGCATAGTGGTTAAGTTCTTGTGCTTTGGTGGCCCAGGGTTCCTGGGTTCAGATCCCTGGCACGGAACTATACACCGCTCGTCAAGCCATGCTGTGGCAGCATCCCACAAACAAAATAGAGGATGACTGGCACAGATGTTAGCTCAGGGCCAATCTTCCTCAGCATAAAAATAACCTCTTGAAACTTCCAAATTGTTTGTACCTTGTATGACTCATGGATGGTGCTGCTGCTATAATTATGTCCATTATTTTATGTCTTTTACTAGATCTGCCTACTAGAATAGAAATTAAATGCAAGATTTTGGACTCAGATAGTCACTTACTGAATATAGGTCTTTGGGAAAAATTATTTAATTTCTTTAAGCTCTAGGTCCCTCATCTGTAAATCTGTGTTGAGAATACCTACATATGAGTACTAAATAAAATGCCTTAGCACAGTCTACAGTACATAAAAGTTTAATACTAGTAGCTCTGATATGGATCTTTGTACACCCTAAAGCTGTCAGTACATGATAGGTGCCAAGTTCAGGAAACCTCAGGGCAATCTGTGACTCATCTCTCGCAGTCTCCCCATGTCCCATTCAAGTTACCGATCTTTGACAATTTTATCTCTTTAATACCTTGAATAAAATGTCCTTTCCTCACTACTCTCACACTTGCTGTCCTGACCAGACCATCACTATTTAACATCTCAACTAGTGAAATGGTTTCCTAACTGATTTCCCCAGCTGTCCTAGTCCTCCAACCCAACTGTGGAATGCAAACAAAATTCATCTTGGTAAGATCATAATGATTTTAATTGTCAAACCATGTCTGTTTCCAGTTCTCACCCTATTTCATCTCTCTGTGGCATTTAGGCTCTTGACCAGGTCCTTTAAATTCTCTCTTCATACTTCCTAAATCAATATGGCAATTTTCCTTCCTCTCCTCCTAAATCTTTCTGATAATATCGTCCCAAGTGTCCTAACTGCATTTTATCAACATTTCACCCTTAAATGTTGCTGTTCCCCAGGATTTGTGACTGACTTTCTCTCTCTCATTCACTCTCTGGAGTCAGATTATCTAGGTTGGAATCCTGAATCACTACAAACAAAGAGGCGTGCAACCTTTCTATACTGAAATTTCTTCATCTGTTAAATGGGGATGGTAATATTACCTATAGCTTCAAGGGCTGAAGTTTATACACTAAAATACATCTTTTAAAATCCATAGGAAGCACTTATAATAATATCTGACACATAGCACCATACAAACGTTTAATTTTTTCTCCTTTGGCTTCAACCATCTTGTATATGTAGATAACACATAAAATTTCTCTATCATAGCATTCATTACACTGTACCACTTACACATTTTTCCATTAGATTTATAGTCCCTCAAGAGCACACTAATTCTATCTTGGAATTAAGAAGCTAACACAGTAGGTACTCAAGCAATGTGTATGGAGTAAATAAATGAATCCTTCTAGGATCATTCTACTGCTTATGCTGCACTTCTCTTCAAAATCTTCACTGCATGCCCCACATTCTCCTGGATTAGCCCAAATCTTTAACGAGGCATTCAGGATCCTCTATGATCTACCAATTTTCTCCATCTCTGGCTCTTCTTATCCCTCTTGTATGCCTATAAAAACTAATAGACCCTCCCAAATGATATGCTTTCCAAAATCGCCCAAACCATCAATCAAACCCTTTACACTGGAAAGGTTACAGTCTCTTGCTGTATTTTTATTGCTAATAAGATATGACACAGAACAGACAACATACTTATTACACGGTATTAATATTACATGGGAAGTGGGGCTGGCCCCGTGGCCGAGTGGTTGAGTTCGCGCGCTCCGCTGCAGGCGGCCCAGTGTTTCATCGGTTCGAATCCTGGGCGCGGACATGGCACTGCTCGTCAGACCACGCTGAGGCGGCGTCCCACATGCCACAACTAGAGGAACCCACAACGAAGAATACACAACTATGTACCGGGGGGCTTTGGGGAGAAAAAGAAAAAAATAAAATCTTTAAAAAAAAAAAAAAAAATATTACATGGGAAGTATTACATGGGAAGGTTAGAAAGGATCTAAAACGACAGAGAATATTTTATCAGCTCCTGAATAAAAAAGGAAATCAGAATTATAGAGCTAAAAGGGGCCATATGGAACATCTAGTCCAGGATACTTAAAGTCATTTAAGAAATCTGCTCAAGGCCACACAGTGATCTATCAGCAGCACAGAAATCAGGCTCCAAGGCCATTAGATCCTCTGGGTCCACCTAACAAAACAGAGCCACTTTCTCCCAGTGTGGTCACTCACAGGGCTTTCTCCTTCCCCCAACACTGAGCTTAACATACACAGGACATACATTTGTACAAGCCACGGAGAAGCCAAAGCCTGGTGGTCCTTGCCTTCTACGAGGCTCTCGGCAACAGACCTCTGATACACTCATTCCCTTCTATTCCAGCATTGGTTCAGAGGTTGTTCATGAGGTTTTAGGGCAAGAGCAAAATGAGATCTTTCTCTGATGCCAACCTGCATGCAATCAAACACACTAAGAGAGAATTAGAGCTGGTCATGCAGGGTTACAAACCAATTCAAGAGACTGACCTTGTATTTATCCACATATTTCTAGTAGACATTCTGCCAAGTAGCATTAGCCAAACCCAAAATGGAAAAGGCCTATTAGCACCTCAGGGTTGTAACCAAGTACAAAAGTACATATCTGGATTTAGACCACTGGCTCTTAATGAGGTGGCTGTAGTACCTTAATTATACACATATATACCACATGAATGCATGCAAATAAGCCCCCTTTCCCAGAGATTCTGATGGGAGGAGGGTGAGGAAGAGGGAGTGAGATATGTGCATTTTGAGACACACATCTTTCAGTGACTTGGATTCAACATACTCTAGTATGAACCACTGGTTTAGTTTCTGGGTAATTCAAAATTAGCCTAAGAAGGCAACATATAATAATGCTGGTAACCATGGTTCATATCTTCTATAGTGATTCATAGCTCACCAAGGCCTTACACATTTATTGTCTTCACAAGAGACCTAGAAGGCTGACTATGCAGGCAACATCACTGCTGTTATTCTACAGAAAAGGTAACTGAGGTTCAGGGTAAAAATGACTGCCCTGGAATCCAAAGCTTACTGGCAAAAATTGAACCTAGGTTTTCTATTTCATCTTCCTTTGGGAGACCTCTAACAACCCGGCAGTTAATGACAAAAGCTGACTTTTAACCCCAAAACTACAATATAACATTACTGATGAACTCACAGTATAGACTAGAGTATCATTCAATCTTAATTTTTTCTTTTGCTAAAGATGACTTAATATTTTGCCTTCCTTAACTTTCTGTTATCCTCAAAGGAACACCACAAAAATACCATGTACCAGCTGTACTGAGAAGGGCAAAAATTTTAGGGTTGGATGGATTCCAGGAGGCAGCAATCAATAGTAGTCATGTTTAGAATTTAGATGAGACTCATGTTAAAAGCAATTCAATGAGGCTGAAGTCCTATGATATTCTTTCGAGTTTCCAAAGAAAGCTGTGCTAATATAAATAAATGGATAAGCTTGAGAGTGTATATATTTCCAACTGAAGGAAATGAAATGACTTTATGAAATAAAAATCAAATGTGTCTGTAGTAAAGGAGAAAATTGATGTACACAGCTGAAAATCAAGATGGGTAAAATGAAACAATTGGTCTTAATTCTAGCAGTGATCATCTTAGAGTCCAAAAACAGACAAGCAATATGATTCTTGAGAAAGGAACTTCTGAATCATATATACGCTATTTCTGCAGCATTTTCCAAGCTTAACATTTGATCTGGAATTTCAAGAGATTTACTCCTTCAAGTAAATATAAAATGAGGCTCTATTAACAAAAAGAGTCTACTTCCTCCTTAATAACACTGTAAACTCTTACTGTTGGACCAGGTACATTATGGATGCTAAGCACCTGTCAAAGTGATTAATATCTGTAGACGGTGAAAGTAACAGAGCAAATACTTAATTCACATAAGATACACATGGAAAGTATTTGAATGATAAGAGTCTATGGCAAGAACAAGGTAATCCAAATGAAAAACGCCTACTCATGAGAAGATCATGGGATGATGATCACTTCTTTGATAAGATGAACCTTCAAACTGAATATTTCTCAATTTCTGTGGTCAGATACTATATACATATATTTCAGTTTATTAAGTTACAAGTTACACAGAGGGAGCATTCATACTAATGTCTATTTCATCACCCTTGAGTTCCTTATTCTAAGTAAAGTCCAGTTCTATAGCTCTCAGGGTCCTCCTGGACGACAGGAACAGTAGAGACCGCACAACATTCCAAGGGCACCAAACCGACTCATAAATTTAGTGTAGAAACCAGAAAATTCACTCCTCCTCCCCATCCCTGGGGTGAGGAGGAGGTTAAAGGTCTCTGAACAGCACAATCATTACTGTGCCCCTTATGAAAAGCATACATTTTTCTTTTTAATTTGCATGGGAATTAAGGTTTATTTCTGTTTTATAAGTTTTAGAAGGTAAAAGAACATACTTCTTAGAACAAGGATTTTTTTTTTAAATGTGTATTTGAAGAATATAAATTATTAATTTCCTTTCATAGCTGTCATAAAATATGGATGAATCTAGGGACTAAGGCTCATAATACTTCTAGAGTTGTAAGAGTTATCCAGAAACCCTATATATTCCTAAATTTACAAATTATAACATCTAGGCTGAAAGCACATTTAGAGATCTAGTCTACCATTTAATTTTTTTAAATAACATTTTTAATTGAAGTATGACATATATTCAGGAAGTGCACAAATCATAAGGATATAGCTTGGTGAATTTTCATAAAGAGAACACTTCCATGTATCTACCATTGAAAATAAGAAAGCAGAACACTCCAAGTTCTCTAGAAGGCCCCTTCCAAGTAACAATCCCCCTTTGCCCCAAAGGCAACGCCATCATCCTAACTCTAATCCCAAAAGTTAGTTTTGCTTTTAAAAAAAAATTATATAAGGGCAAGCCCTGTGGCCAAGCAGTTAAGTTCACTCACTGCACTTTAGCAGCCTGGGGTTTCATTGGTTCAGATCCCAGGCACGGACATAGCATGGCTCATCAGGCCATGCTGAGGGAGCATCTCACGTGGCACAACCAGAAGGACCTACAACTAGAATATACAACTATGTATATACAACTACGTATGCTTTGGGGAGAAGAAGAAAAAATAAAAAATTTAAAAGATAACAAATAAAGATTGGCAACAGATGGTAGCCCAGGTGCCAACCTTTAAAAACAAAAAATTACATAAATGGAATATTATTTACTTTTTTGTGTCTGGCTTCTTTTGCTCAATATTTGTGAAATTTGTCCTTGTAATTGCATGTAGCAATAATTCTTTCATAACTAAATAATATTTCATTGTATCTATACCCACCATTTACTCTACAATTTAGGTTATTTCCAGAATTTGATGATTATAAACAGTGTTGCTATATAAACATATTTTGGCAGATATGTACACATTTCTCTTGGGTATATAGCTAGGAGAGGAAGTGTGGGACACAGGGTAGGCAAATGTTCAGCTTAGCAGACAGTGTCAAACATTTTTACAAGTGGTTATACTACTAATATGAAAAAGAAAACCTTAGGGAATTAGTGATTTGGCACCCAAATATACACTGATATAGGAAAGAAACAGAGATGAATTCCAGATATCATAATTTAATACTACTCCCATCTGAACACTGCAGATAACGTTCAAGGCAATCAAGATTAGATTTATTAATGTAAAATCTGAAGGATAGAGAGACATCAGCATCATGGCGGAGCAAGCTCTCCCTGTAAACTCTCCTAAGATACAATGAAAAGGACATTCATATTGCAAGAGAGGACATCTACACAACAGAAAAGACGTCTGAGAGACCCACACAGCCATATGTCAGAAGGTGGAAGTGCTGGAGCCACCCCAAGGAAGTAGAAGGAGGTAAGAGAAATCATCTCTTCCTCCCCGAAGAGCAGCAACCCAGGGACTGTGCATAGTTCCAAGAGGAAAGGCAGGAGGGGGTGGCCATCTGCAGGAACATTGCTCTCCAAGGTCCCTCACAGCCTGGAGGAAAGCCTCATACAGAGCTGACTAGCTATCACAGGGGTGTCTTCATCAAGCTAACACCCAAGGAGAGCAGACAGCGAGGGCAGAGTGAGAAGCCCTCAGTATGGCACAGGAGAAACAAAGTGACTCCCCCCACACTGAGGACACTGAGCCCACCTGGCACCGAAATTCAGCACCTGGGAGCAGTGTAGCAAACATGGCAGGCTCAGAATACGCAGCTCTTGACCCCCACCCAGTGGCAGTAGGTGGAAGCAGCAATCAAATATTACCACAATGCGGAAGAATAAATCCACACCATCTAGCAGTATGAGAAGATAAATTGCCGGGACTAGAAAGAAAATGACAAGTACGCAGAAATCAACCCTAAAGGCACAGAAATCTATAATCTAAATGACAGAGGATTCAAAAGAGAAAGTTAAAAGAAAAAGCACACAGACATTTTAATGAATTGAAGAGCTACTTCACAAAAGAGATTGAAAATATAAAGAAGCAGCAATGAGAAATATTGGAGATGAAAAACATATTGGATGAGATAAAGAAGAATATGGATTTGCCCAACAATAGAGCTGATATTATGGAAGAATGAATCAGTAACACTGAGGACAGAACAATAGAAAGGCTTCAGATAGAGGAAGAGAGAGAAATAAGACTAAAAAGAAGGGAAGAAATTCTCTGAGAAATATCTGACTCAATTAGGAAATGCAACATGAGGATTATAGGTATTCCAGAGGGAGAGGAGGAGAATGGAGCAGGAACCTTCTTCAAAGAAATAATAACAGAGAACTTCCTAAAACTGCACACAGAGCTGGAAATGCAAGGAAAGAAGCCACCAGATCTCCTAACTATATCAATGTAAAAAGACCTACTGCAAGTCATATAGTAGTGAAGTTGGCAAAAGTCAATGACAAAGAAAAAATGATAAGAGCAGCAAGGCAGAAGAGAATAACTGACAAAAGAACCGCTATCAGGCTTTCAGCAGATTTCTCAGCAGAAACCTTACAGGCTAGGCAAGAGTGGAATGAGATATTCAAATCTTTGAAAGACACATCTTTCCCCCAAGAATACCCTATACAGTGAAAATACATTTCAGATATGATGGAGAAATAACAATTTTCCCAGATAAAAGCTAAGGGAGTTCATCAGTACGAAACAGCCCCTATAAAAAATCCTTAAGAAGGCCCTCATAGTAGAAAAAAAGAAGAAATGGGTTAGAAAGCCCTGTGTAAGGAGATGAATAGGTAGAAAAAAATAAAAAAAATTGTAGCTATCTATCAGAAGAGGTTAGCAAACACACAAGTATAACATTAAAGACAGAATAAGATGGACTATAACACAAGATGGAATAAGATGTGACAAAAACAAGTTAGGAGGGGTAGAGGCGAGGGATGGATTCAGCTTTGTCTAAGGAAGTAAGAGGTTATCAGAAAATGGACTATTTCCTCTATGAGATTTTTCATACAAACTTCATAGTAACCACTAAACAAATATGTAGAACAGAAGCTAAAATAATAAATGAGGAGAAAACTAAAAAAATCAGCAAAAAAAAATCTACCTAAGCAAAAGGGCAGTCCAAAACACATGGGACGAGAAACAAAGGAAATGCAGGAGAACTGGAAAATGTGTGATAAAACAGAAGCATTAAGCCCTGATATATCAATAACCACTCTAAATGTAAATAGATCAAATTCTCCAATCAAAAGACACAGAGTGGCAGGATCAATTAGGAAACAAGACACAACAATATGCTGCCCCCAGGAAACACATCTCAGCTCCAACGACAAACACAGGCTCAAAGTGAAGAGATGGAAGACAATACTCCAAGCTAATGGCAAACAAAAGAAAGCAGGTGTTGCCATACTTAGACAAAGTAGACTTCAAGACAAAACAGGTAATGAGAGACAGAGGGGTGGTATATAATGATCAAAGGGACACTCCACCAAGAAGACGTAACACTTAAAAATATCTACGTATCCACCACAGAAGTGCCAAAATACATAAAACAGCTCTTAACAAACCTAACAAGAGACATTAATAACAACACAATAATAGCAGGGGACCTCAACACTCCACTCACATCAATGGACAGATCGTCCAGGCAGAAAGTCAACAAGGAAATAGTGGAATTAAATGAAAAACTAGACCAGATGGACTTAATAGATATATATATAAAACATTACATCCAAAAGCAGCAGAATACACATTCTTCTCAAGTGTGCATGGAACTTTCTCAAGGATAGACCATATTTTGTCAAAAGGGAAAGCCTCAATAAATTTAAGCAGACTGAAATCATATCAAGTACCTTTTCCAACCACAACGCTAGGAAACTAGAAATCAACTACAAGAAAGAAGCTGTGAAAGTGACAAACAGGTGGAGACTAAACAACATGCTACTGAACAACCAACGGATCATTGAAGAAATTAAAGCAGAAATCAAAAAATATCGGGAGACAAATGAAAATGAAAACATAGCATACCAACTCATATGAGAGGCAGCAAAAGTGGTCCTAAGAGGTAAATTCATCGCAATACAGACTCACCTTCACAAACAAGAAAAATCCCAAATAAGCAATCTCAAACTACACCCAACAGAATTAGAAAAAGAAGAACAAACAAAGCCCAAAGACAGCAGAAGGAGGGCAATAATAAAAATCAGAGCAGAAATAAATGAAATAGAAACAAAAAAGACAGTAGAAAAGATCAACGAAACAAAGAGCCAGTTCTTTGAGAAAATTAACAAGACTGAAAAACCCTTAGCCAGACTTACAAAGAAAAAGGAGAGAAAGCTCAAATAAATAAAATTAGAAATAAAAGAGTAGAAATTGCAACATCTACCCCAGAGAATACTATGAAAAACTATACACCAACAAATTGGACAATCCAGATGAAAGGGACAAATTCTTGGACTCTTATAGCCTCCCAAAGCTGAAGAAATAGATAATTGAATAGACCAATCACAAGTAAAGAGATTGAAACAGTAATTAAAAACCTCCCAAAACACAAAAGTCCAGGACCAGATGGGTTCCCTGGAGAATTCCACCAAACATTCAAAGACGACTTAATATCTATCCTTCACAAATTATTCCAAAAAATTGGCAAAGACAGAACACTTCGTAACACCGTCTATGAGGCCAATATCACCCTGATACCAAAGCCTGACAAGGGCAATACAGAAAAGGTAAACTACAGGCCAATACTGCTGATGAACATAGATGCAAAAATCCTCAACAAAATATTGACAACCCAAATACACCAATACATCAAAAAGATCATACACCACGATCAACTTGGATTTATACCAGGGACAGAGGGATGATTCAACATTCACAAAATCAATCAATGTGATACACCACATTAACAAAATGAGGGACAAAAACCACATGACCACCTCATTGATGAAGAAAAAGCATTTGACAAGATCCAACATCATTTATGTAAAAACTCTTAACAAAATGGAGATAGAAGGAAAGTACCTCAATACAGTAAAGGCCATATATAACAAACCCAAAGCCAAGATCATACTCAATCGAGAAAGAGTGAACACCATCCCTCTGAGAACAGGAACAAGACAAGGGTGCTCATTCTCTCCACCCTTATTCAACATAGTACTGAAGGTTCTGGCCAGAACAATTAGGCATGAATAAGGAGCAAAAGGAATCCAAACAGGAAATGAAGAAGTGAAACTTTCACTGTTTACAGATGACTTGATTTTATATACAGAAAACCCAAAATAATCCATCAGAAAACTATTACAAATAATCAACAACTACAGTAAAGTTGCAGGATACAAAATCAACTTACGAAAGTCAGTTGCATTTCTATATTCTAATAACAAATGAACAGAAAGAGAACTCCAGAATTCAATCCCATTTAAAATCCCAACAGAAAGAATAAAATATCTGGGAATAAATTTAACTAAGGAGGTAAAAGACCTACACAATGAAAATTGTAAAACATTACTGAAAGAAATTGATGATGACATAAAGAAATGGAAAGATATTCCATACACATGGATCAGAAGAATAAACATAGTTAAAATTTCCATACTACCCAAAGCAATCTACAGATTCAATGCAATTCCAATCAGAATCCCAATGACATTCTTCATGGAAATAGAACAAAGGATCCTAAAATTCATATGGGGCAACAAAAGATCCTGAATAGCTAAAGCAATCCTCAGAAAAAAGAACAACACTGGAGGCATTACAAACCCTGACTTCAAAATGTACTACAAAGCTATACTAATCAAAACAGCATGGTACTGGTACAAAAACAGGCACACAGATCAATGGAACAGAATTGAGAGCCCAGAAATGAAACCACACATCTGTAGAGCTAATCTCTGACAAAGGTGCTAAGAACATACAATGCATAGAGGAAAGTCTCTTCAATAAATGGCATTTGGGAAACTGGACAGCCACATGCAAAAGAATGAAAGTAGACCATTGTCTTTTGCCATACACAAAAATAAACTCAAAATGAATCAAAAACTTGTACATAAGGCCTGAAACCATAGAACTTGTAGAAGAAAATACAGGGAGTGCACTCTCTGACATCGGTCTTAAAAGGATCTTTTTGAATACCATGTCATTTCAGACAAGTGAAACAAAAGAAAAAATAAACAATTGGGACTTCATAAGAATAAAGAGCTTCTGTAAGGCAAAGGAAACCAGGATCAAAATAAAAAGACAACCCACCAAGTGGGAGAAAATATTTGCAAATCATATGTCCAACAAAGAGTTAATCTCCAAAATATATAAAGAACTCACACAAGTAAACAACAACAAACAACCCGATCAAAAAATGGGCAAAGGATATGAACAGACATTTCTCCAAAAAAGACATACAGATGGCCAATAGGCACATGAAAAGATGTTCAACATCACTAATCATCAGGGAAATGCAAATAAAAACTATACTAAGATATCACCTTACACTCGTTAAAATGGCTACAATCACCAACACAAAAAATAACAAATGTTGGAGAGGTTGTGGAGAAAATGGAACTCTCATATACTGCTCATAGGAATGCAAACTGGTGCAGCCACTATTGAAAACAGTATGGAGACTTCTCAAAAAATTAAAAATAGCAATAGCACATGACCCAGCTATCCCACTATGGGGATTTATCCAAAGAACACAAAATCAACAATTCAGAGAGACTTATGCATCCCTATGTTCACTGCAGCACTATGCACAATAGCCAAGAAGTGGAAGCAACCCAAGTGCCCAATGACTGAGGAGTGGATAAAGAAGATGTGGTACAAATATACAATGGAATAATACTCATCCATAAAAAAAGACAAAATCCTCCCATTTGCAACAACATGGACAGAACTTGAGGGTACTATGTTAAGCGAAATACACCAGACAGAAGACAAACACCATATGACTTCACTCATATGTGGAAGGTAAACACATGGACAAAGAGAACAGTTCAGTGGTTATAATGGGGGAAGGGGATGGGAGGTGGGCACAAAGGGTGAAGAGGAGCACTTATATGGTGACAGACAAATAATGTACACCTGAAATTTCACAATATTGTAAACTATTATGACCTGAATTTAAAAAAAAATAAAAATCTGAAGGATAGAAAACAGATCAACTCCTAAATAATGTCAGAAGACCTCTGCATATTAGGTTCTGAGACCAAAACCTGAGGGGTCTTTTAACCTACTAATCAGGTATATGACCTTAACCAAGTCACTTACCTAGCTTCTCTGTAGTAAAACCTTTTCAAGTGTCAGATGACTATAATGCTTCCTCTCATTACCTAAACTGATTAATCAAGTAGGATAATCTTGATGAAAGGGCTTTGAAAAGGAAACAACACTACGTGATGTTACAGAAAATCTACACCAACACATTCTATAAAAGGCAAATTCTGGGGCTCTCATCAAGTAAAGAAATCTTTGAATTCTATAATATATATCAATAATAAAGATTTAACAGGCAAAGGAAAAAATACTCTCACATAAAACATTGCAGACACCTGGCTACATCTTTACCCAAAGCAAGAAAATATAACAAACAGGAATCACTTAATGTTGCTGACAATAATAACTGCAATAACAACTCTTAAGATGAGCTAAATAGAGCTTTATAGTTACAAAACATTTCATATATAATTTCTAGAGGATGAAAAAAAGATGTCAATGAGAAAACAAGTTATTTTCAGTACATCTGACTACCTCCTAGGAGCTCCTAGCCCAAAACTTTTCTCTTCTCCAACAGAAGTCTTTATGGCTTATAGGAGGGGCAACAAAGCTTGGCCACTCTACAGCCCACACACACACAGCAGTGAGTAAAAGTCTGTTCCCAAAAGAGCTTTCCTTATTCACTAAAAGGTATTTCACACAGGGGAGTAGAGACCATAAATACTTGAAAATTAGGAATGCGCTTTAGTCTATCATCCATCTCCAAAACTAGCAATGGTCTTTAGGAATCAGTACAAAATTTATACCCAATCTCCTTTTCCTATGTTCCATTTCTTTTTAGTTTGTTAATTCCTTTTCCCATTGTCTACTTCCTTCTTTAAAAAATTGCAGACATAGCTTCTTTTTCTTCAAGAAATAGTGGCATCCTGTCTCTTTATGTCCTTTCTGCTATTGATGGTCTTAAATTTTGACTAAGTGTAACAACTATAGCTGATCCTGTTCACATACCATATGGTGGTGATCTCCACCTCTTCTAGTAAAAGAAGATGTTTAACACCGAACTATTTACAAGATGACAATCCTACGTTTGGTACATGTCATTTAAGACAAGACAAAAAGGTGCTATGAATTTAGCAATACAAATTCATTTATTTTCTATATAGCCAATGGTGGTTGCTTATGAGAATTTTTTGAAATCTCTAATAATAACATAGAGGACCCACACACATTCTTGCACCACAGCCTAAGAATCATTAAAATCAAGTTTTATAGTAATTCTCTAGACTGTCTCTTTCTTGGTATAAATGAAAGGATGTGCAGTTGTAAAGCAAAAATCTTAAGAGAAAAGAACCTATTTGCATTTTTTCCCCAGTATATTTGTGATTTTTGTATACTGGGTCAGAAATTACAATAGTATAATCTCTCAACAGTCAGCAACTGCTCTACTAACAGCCAAACCAAGTTATCTTATCATGCAGACCATTAATGAATGGTGATACATATAAATACATGGGTCAGTGATTCTAAGTATCAGTCTCCAAAATCATGATGGTCACACACACATGCACACGTACAAAGTTTCTACAAAGTAGAGTATATATTAACCACTGGAACACACACACTCAACCATACACTTACTAATCACCTACAATGATTCCAATAAAGTTAATTTGTTCTGTTAGAGAAGATCTGTCTATAAACTATCAACTCAAGCATATAAATGTCAAATTATCTCTAACTTGAAATAAGCAGAATAAACCATGACTGAGTATAAAGGGAATCACAGGAATTGGTCTATTCTGTTTTGGTCTAATCTGAACTCGAAGTCCTAATGTATTGGAATGACCCTAAATGACTACCTGACTGAGCAGAGTGCATCAAACCACTTAATAATACAGTTATCTATTACATATACAAAGGGATAATGTCACTGTCATATGACTGAGAAAGAGCACGAGAGCAAGGGCATATCTGAGCTTTTTTGGCACCTTATTCAAATGTGCTTTGAGACTATTTCGCCCCAATTCTATACGGTTAGAGCATTTTATTTTGCAAGTTTTATAAAAGAAACAACATACCTTAAGAAGTATTAGAAATAACTCCTGCAACAGTCAAAATTCTGTCTCAAAAATTCTGTCTCAAATTAATCTGGTATTGCATTAAAGTTCAAAAGCAACAAGCCTGACTTGTGTGCTGAAAAATTCCTTTTTCTCAGGGTTAATGGCTTGTACAGAACAGGTTTAAGATCACCCTTAACCTTAATACCCACTGCACAGCCCTTAGTGGTCACAAGTCAGGGGGTGGAGACAGACCTGGATCTGAGTGCTAGCTCTCTCACGGTCTAATCCTATTTTAATAAGGTTGCAATTATTCAGGTAACCCATGTTCAGTGGCATCAAGTACAATATTCACCATGACATCGCTAACAAAGTAGTTTTAGTAGGATCCACTCTTTTGGTCAATTAACAAATATTTACAAGCAAGGTACTGGATGACAGAATGAAGTCATGACTTTTACGGAGGTTAGGTTCCAAAATAAGCAGGCAAGGTGAAAATCAACATGATCAAACTACCTTAGAATGTCCCTTCTATCACTCATAAAGTATGACACACATAGTTTTGTATATTCAACTACACTAAAGCTTGAGGACCTCTAAGTTAGACAAAAGGAGTGAAGAAAAGGAAAACCAACATGCATATACTAAGACAACTCAACCTTTAAGGTAATTTAGTAAATTCTTAGCAAATAGGATATGGGTCAAGTACTCTAAAAGGATCCTTAAACAGAGTTTACTACGTTCTGTTTTATTATTAAGGATCTACAATCTTAATATAAGTTAATGGATTTGTTTCAAATTGTGGTGAAAAAACAAGATGAGGGAGGAGAGGTGCAGCAACTTGAAGAGCACTGGGTGTGTTGGTACATTCGCAGTCTGGCAGAAATTTAAATGCATATGATGCAACTCCACTGCATTCTATGGGCCCAGCTGCTGGGTTTCAAGGAGGCCGCTAATTCACATAAAGTTAACATTTACATGTTAATGCTAAGAATGAATATACTTGCATTCACTGATGCATTCGATGAATATTTACAAGCATTTACTTTGTGCCAGCTATGAAATAATTCAGTTGCGGCAACAGTCTAGTATTGAGAGAGACAATCACTACGTATCATGGCAGAATAATGTACAAAAAGTACAGTGGAGCAGAAAGGAAGAAATGCCCGAATCTACCTGAAGGAGGCAGAAAAAGCTTCAAAAAGGAAACAGTGCTAGGAGGAAGAAGCAATGAAGGAGAGAACCTCCTAGGCAGAGGGAAAGCTTGTGTGAAAGTAAAGAAGTATAGGAGAAGACAGCACGTTTAACTGATCTCCATAGGCCAGGAAATAATGGTAAATTGTTTCATAATATTTCATTTATAAGAAAAAACTTGACTACTGGGATTATAGTGAGGTTTTATAGAAACGAATAAGATGGCAATTAGACTTTGAGCGGTAAACACAATGTAGTCTACACAGAAATTGAAAAATAATGATGTACACCTGAAATTTATATAATAGTATAAACCAATGTTACCCCAATAAAAAACTAATGAAAAAAAGGGAAACTAATAAGAAATTAACAATACTCTGTAACTGCCAATGGTTATGCAACTAACTGTTCTGTTTCTTAATGTACTCATTATAAAAAGGAACTAACTGCGGATAAGGAGAACAATTTTAGGAGGAGAAAGTGTTTACGTACAATTTTTGTTTCAGCTTTTAAGACTCTCAAATGTGAATACTCTTGACTACCTTGAAAATGGGCTGACAGTATGGCCTAATGCTTATATGTCAAGGCTTTAGAGTCCTATAAAGTAGATTCGAGTCTGTGCTTTGCCATATCCTACCTATGTGATCTTGGGAAAGCCACATAAACTTCCTAGACCTCAATTTCCTCATCTACAAAATGGAGAGAAATAATACCAGTTACCTCACAGCACTGCTTGTGAGGATTAAAGCAATAATTCATGTAAAGTCTTTAATCACAGTATTTGTAACACAATAAGCAGTCAATCATGATAGCAGCTACTAATTACTATTATGCTTTATAGTGGCCATGTAAGTTATACCGCAAACTAATGTTGCTATTATAATTCCTATTTATACTGGGGGGGGGGGAGAGGATACTCTTTACAAAATCTTTTGGTAAGTTTAACATTGATGCTACTGGAACTTTCAACACTACCTGGGTTACAGGCTTTTGTAAGTGTTGAGATTGTGACAGAATAGTATTAATAACTTCTTCGTCACATTTTTATATGTGACACCTTAAATAAAATAAATCTATCAAAACTCTAAACCACATTCAGAACTCTACGTTGGTATAAGGAGGCTTTAAGATAGAATGAAAAAGCACACACATAAGCACCTGGAGACTTGGGTTCATGCCCAGTTTCCTGTTATTTAATTTTAAGACCTTGGAAGAATCATCTATTCATCAAGGGCCTTGCTACTTACTCATTTGCTAAAGAATGATTTCAAATATAAGTTTTCTCTTTAAAAGCTCATACTGTGGGGGGACTGGCACAGCGGTTAAGTTCAGCACACTCCACTTTGGCACCCCAGGTTCACAAGTTCGGATCCCAGGCGTGGACCTACACCATTCGTCAGCCATGCTGTGGCAGCAACCACATGTAAAATGCAGGAAGACTGACACACACGTTAGCTCAGGGCTAATCTTCTTCAGCAAAAAAAAAAAAAAAAAAAAAGGGCACAGAGTTCTAGTCCAGGATGATGAGTGTTCTGGAAATGGACAATTAGTGATGGTTGTACAGCAATGTAAACGTAATTAATGTTGCCAAATGGTACATTTAAGGATGGTTAAAATAGTAAATTTTATGTTATGTTTATTTTACCACAATAAAAAACATTTCAGAAGAATTTTTAAGTCTGTGCTCTGGATCCCTTTAAGCCATTCATTTATTCATTCATCCATTCATTCATTGCAATGTTAAGTGCTTATTACGAAGTAAGCACCGTGACAGGAATACAAAGAAGAACAGGACATAGAGCTGAGCGGGAAAGACAGACACATATCCAAGTAAGTACTATAAATTATCAGATGCTTTATGCAGGAGACTGCAGCAAGACTTATAAAAGCAGGAGTCTATTACATCTGAGAGGGGAAGAAAAATCTTCATAAAAGGGAGAACCCATGAGCTGAGTTTTAAAAGAACAGCATGTATTCACTACGAGGATGCTATGACCAGCGCTGCTCCTTTTCCCATAGAGAATTTTAAATTTTCATGACTAGAGGACAATTCTCTGACAAGGAAACACTAAAGGCACCTCTTAAATAATCCAAGATGGTTAAAAGTTCAAATTTAGTAATCCCTTTCATTATCACCACAGAAAGAAAGAAAAAAATCACTACATTAATCTCCAAGCAAACCAACACTATAACCACAATAAAAACTAAACCTACTTGGGTTTTCAATGCTCACTTGGATAGATATTAAAGGAAAAAGAAGCACATCCTCTGTAAAAGACTCAGTGTTGTTCATTTAAAAAGTAGAAGGAGAGCATAATAGGTCTTATTATAGCACTAAAATAAGGCATTATTTGAGCAGTTTGCTTAGGGAAACTGAATGACTCATTCAGGGCACGATTAAATAAGTGATTGTATCAGTGCAGCAAATGGTGGTCTGGAAGAGTTCAGAGCCTCCAAATGGGTGAGCAATTTACTTTCAGGGAATACCTTTACTTTCCCTGGGAATTGAGACTATAAACAAACTTATGTTTCCATTATCTTGTTTTTAATTTTATCAAAAGCAGTTTGGTTTAAAATAAACTGATCCTCCAGAGCCTTTGAAATCCTAACTATGTTCAGAATAAAGAGAGAGACCAGTAAAATTTGAAATCATGAAATGCCAAAAAAGGAAAAGGGAAGGAAGAGTTGGGTTATATGAAACACATGGAACAAGAAAGCATTTCCCCCAAAATGAAAAATATTAATTTGCTGTCATTCAATAAAGCACTGCCAACAAGGAACAAATGCAAAGGCTTAAGACCTAGAAAAGTTGGGAACGACCATTACCAACATTTATCAATGTCTATTTGTAGTTCTATAAGGAGAGAGAATTCTTCAGTAGATAAGCCTATAGTAAAATATGAGAACAGTAGTTATCCACAAATGTTTAGAATGGCTGAGGACCTGTGCTAGGAATTATGTTGAATATAATTCATACTTTTTGTTATATACCTCAGCTCAGATCAGCATTATATGGGACCACAAAAATGGAAACATGAATAAAAGTGACTGTGCCGTATATCTCCTTCATTTTACACATGGTCAGAAGGGGTCCAGAAAGGGAAATAACATGTCAGGAGTCACCTAGCAATGTAAAGAAAGACATAGCCTGCTTTCTAGATCTCAGTTCAGAGTTCTCTCCTTACTTAATCTATTTGTCATAGTAATTTTTATGAATGGTTGTTAGCCCTTGTACCATAGATAGGGTTTGTGTTTTCAAGGAACAAAAATAGAAAAGAAAAGAGGTAAAAAGTAACATGCACAAACAGCATGGGGCAATAACAACAACAGGAATGAGGATTCAAGGGGCCTGAGTATACATACCAGTTCCACCACCAAGAAGCAAGTGACGATGGGTAAGTCATTTACTTGTTTTTAACCTTAATTTATTTAGTAATTTAAAAATATTAAGTATGTATATATGTATTTAAGTAGAATCATTACTTCAAAAGCTTGCCTGGAAGGTCAGTATACATAGAAAAAAAATGTGGGGCTGCTCTGATTGAAGACAAAACAAGAGCCTAGAGTCCTGCCCAAATAACCCTCCCTTCTGGAGAGGCCTGAGGTACCTCCACAGAACTCCTAGGCCACTCAATGCACCATTTAAAACTACTGGAGTCAATCAGTGGATGCCACACTTAAATCACAGACCAGAAGTTCAAAAAAGATTTTGAAGGACTCACATAGGGTTTTTACGGTGTCCACTAATCATGATTTTAAAAATCATCATTATTTCATAAATGAAAGGACATTCCAGCATCAAAAAAACCCAGAAAGAATATAATATCCAAAATGAATAAGTTTAGCTTTGCTTTATGAAACTACTCGTGGCCAGAGAAAAAGACATAGATCAGTAGATTAGGAAACCACCAGACAATCTTTCTGGTCTATTCATGTTCTAAAATGGTACAACTTCTATTTCTTTGGATCTCCTATCCTGAAAGAACTAATTGAGACTATCTTAGGTATCCAAAAATTATTTCCTAAGACTACTATTTGTTCGGTAAATAAATAAAGTGTCCCAGGGTCACTGAAATTAAAAACAAATTAAAAACAATAACAACCAGAAAGAGAAAATCAAGTTAAAATTTACAATTATAAAATTTCAACCTCAAAACATGACATCATTTTAGTTATTTTAATATAATTTTCCCCACATCTAAAAAATAAGAACCATAAGCATCATCTGTAATATATTCAAAGTAACACTTAACTATCCATTGTTGAAGTAGCTCTGAACTGTTCCCTACTCTCTGCTCCTTCATACTCAGTGTTCAGTTCTATCAATCTCACACTTTTGTTTAATAAATTCCACTTTCTTTTCGAAAGCAGTAAAGCACTGAGATATTTCTGGGGATCTGTTTCCTCAAGTTTCACTACTGCTGTTCGTTCCTTTCTTCACATTTCTGCAAAAATCCTTCCAGCCACCAGAGGTTGGTATAAGCACTTGTGACCATCAAAATAACATGATGAAATGTAGCTGGTAATGAGCTGAAGTTATATTTCCAGGATTACTTAACCTCCCTGAACCCAAAAAGCAATTTGGTCTATTGATCAATGCTACAACTATTTTTTCAGATCTCAATTTAAAACTTCTGAGTTATACGAACATACAATATCCTGTTAGCTAAAGTAAAAGTCCACTATGCAATTCAAGTATTTCTATGCTAAATAAACTTTTGATACCCTAAAGACCTCTATCTCCCCATATCACTAAATATTGGGTACCCGGAAAACCTTCTTACGAGTTTCAACTTCATGTTTACCTCCTACTCCTGACACTGCACATAACATATTCTAGGCAGATCTTAGATCTATCTTTTAACAAAAGTTCTGTCAGATTCCTTTCTAACTTTATTTTACCATACTCCGATTTTACAGTAATTTTTCTTAAGAACACTTTGAGTATGTCAGAGAAGAGAGAACCACTACCATCATTTATAAAATTGAAAACTCACATTATCATTACGCCTTTTCTTTTCTGGGAAACAAAGATAATTCTAGTAACTTTTATTCAAACACTTTTTTCCAATTTTTAAAGAACTATTGTGTCCTCTCCATTCCTCCTCATACAACATGCTTGCTGAATGAAGCACAAAAAAAAGTAGAAATATAGCTCTGCGAGTCTCCCCTTCTCACACTTTTAGTTTCTATGCACTGATTTCTTAAAATAACTATAAATGGCTTAAGACTACACTTCCTGGTAAAGTAAGCCTGCAAATGCCACTGTCTTTCACCACTAAGGTATCTTTTGCATATCTTACAGGTTCAGGGATTGAAGGATGCTCTAGATTGAAGCTGACCAAAGGGCCTCAGTAGGCAACTACCTGAAGTCACACAGTGATTATGTGTAAACAATATTAAAGAGAGGATAAAGTTTACCCTAAAACTAAGCCATAGCCATCACTTAAAGGACACAGACAGAGACAACAAGGAAACCTAATAATTCACATCAAATATTTCTTGTTAGACATCACAGAACTTTGGGTCATCAGCCCTTTACTGAGTCCCTCCAAATAATATCTTCTGGGTCTGTTTCCAAGGGGCATCTGAACAGCCCTAAGAGCCTGCATCCCCTGTCACTTTCATTTGAAAAGAAGCTAGGTGCAAAAACACTGGTCCAAGCTAACTCCTTTGGCTTCATCAGTCAGCCTGAATCTGTCACTGCTGCCAGTCCCTGGTATCTTGAGGAATGTTTGAGTCCTGGCTACAACCCATCCACTCATGCCTCTGCTAACATCACTCTTACAAGAGGGCTGCCATCTCTGAGCAGTCAGACAAGGTTCTGAAAAGGAGGCAGCTCAGCTATTCAGAGCAATACCAAAACACAGCCTGTCTATTGAAAGCTCCTGGCTGAGCGGCAAGGCCCCATGAGCTGCACAGCCCCTTCTATTTGTTCCCAGTACAATCCTAAGTGGTTATATGGAAATGAAACTTGTCTGCTTGACAAGAAAGTATTCCTCTTTTCTTAGATATCAGGAAACAAACAGACATGACAAATGTGGGAGGGGGTGGGGAGTGGAGTGATGGGCTTGGTTTGAGGAGTTCACTTCAGAGACTTGCTTCAATGGAAAAACCTAACTCTTACAGCCTTTACAGCTTTCTGTTTATTTCCAGCTGGCAAAGTATGAAAACCAAATACATACACCAATTTATAGGGAAATAAAAGAAGGAGCACAAGAGGCACGCTCAAGGGTAAGAATAATTTCGAATGGCTTAAACCACTCTGAAAAATGAACCACACGGTATCAACAAATATACACAAATACACACACAAGAAATACAGTAACAGGGCTTTCTTTTGGCTCCAGTTTGCATCTTTCATTTTACAATTTTACATGGAGAAATGAGAGCTTCTCAGTGAAATAAAATAGGTTTATTTTTATGCTGAACATGGAATATTCATAAATATCAAATGCTTTCATTAGATTTACGATTTTTCTTCTTAAATTTTTCCCACAACAGCCCCTAAGATCTACTTTCTATGCCATGACAGTTCACATCTGCATTTTTAAAGCATATGCAGAATCCACCAACAGATTTAGCAGTCACGCTGTACCACTGTAGCTCTCATTTTCAGGCACCTTTGAAGACAGAGTGATATTTAATACTGAATATAAGCAGTCTTTTCATCTTACACTGTAGAGTAATTGCTTCCCACTTCAGAACTACAGCATGAGTTATCATCTCTGACTTGCTCTCTAAGTGCTATGGCTAGCACAGAAAAAAATGACAAAGAACATTATGGGCTTACTCAAGGGAGTCGGATCTTTGCTAACTGCCAAAGAAGAAAGCATGGCTAGTCAGTCAGGCATAGCACAATGAGATACAGCATGATAAATGACATACGTTACTGGGCCCTGGTTCTAGGAAATCATTTCCACTAAATGTCCTCAGAATGCAGAAGCTGAACTTTCTCAGTGTCAAACAAACAGGACAAAAATTACAGCTGCACATGGATGGTGTTTACTATTGTACATATATATTTGAGGGAAATGGTACATACATACTTGCTGGAAATTTTTGTTTACAGAATATAGTAGAGGTGGGAGATACAGACTGCTTTCCCCTAGACTCTGGGAGTTGAACTGAAGCAATCAATGCTTTCGGAATTATCTATTATCAAATTTAGAGGCTGTCTACCTAGTCTAAAAATGATATAGTTTAAAATCCTATCAGGCCTGGCCTATAGAGTCAACGTCTCCTATAAGAGGCACAAAATATAATGGAAAAAAGGAGGCGGGAGCAGTAAGGCAAAGGCCAGTAAACAAATTATCTTATGCATTTTTTCATCTTGTATCACAGTGGAAATAAATGAATATGAGAAAGTAAATGAAAGGCATACATGGACAAATCCAATTCAAATGTCATGATGTCTAAATAAATATAAGATGCACATGGAAAAGAAAAGTATTTAAATTCCATTCAGTGTTACATTCTCCCATTAAGATATAAACTCTTACCTTTGCTTGTCTCTTGTTGGCTTCTCTTCTGGCTTCCCTTTCTTTCAGCCTTTTCTCCTACAAGAAGAGGGGGAAAATTAGCAACATGTAAACTGTCTACTAGATGTAAATCAGACTACACACTCATAACAGTTTTTTTTAAAGCAACTGGTAAGTGGTATTCATTTTTCAATAAATATTTACTGAGTACCCATTATGGGGTTGGCATGAGTATTCATAATCATCACGTACGTGTCAAACAGATCTGGAATCAAATCCCAGTTTGACTTACTAGCTGTGCAGTTTGGGATAACCTATATTCTCTAACTCTCATTTTCTTATCTGAACATGGAGATAATAAGAGCACACATTTCATAAAATTGGTAAAAGAATTATATAAAATAACATACATAAATGCTTAGCACAATGTCGGACATGACTAGTACACAATGTGACTATTAAAACGAAAAGAAAGGAAATTTCCCCTTTCCTCTGTCTAAAAGCAGAATTTATAAAGGATAGGAAATCCCCATCTTTGGGATTCTTAGAAAAGTGGTAATAGTTTCTCAAACAAAAAGCAATAGAAGATCATTCTTATAAAGCATGTTATCTTACTAAACCACTTTTTAATTTCCCCATTAGTTTTCTAATTATTATAAAATAGTAAATGCAACACTAACATTTTTAAGAAAATATCTAAATTCAAAACAACAAAATGACCCAGTTAAAATTGAAAAGAATTTCATTTTAAATAAAAAATCTCTTCTTCAAAAATGAAATGTTAAAACAATAAAAAGGCTATTCTCAATCCAAAGTCCATAACCAACAATTTACATTTTTAAAAAATTTTAATCAACTACTAGGTCAATGTAAAGAGAATAAACAGCAAATAATTTTCTTTTCATGAAGTAATATGAAACTGCAACCATTATTCTCTATTGCAGTAAACATCCATTAACGTGAGAATTAGGTTTTTTAAGTCCGGACACTCTTGTCGTTACCATTATGCTTTATATATACATGGCTTTCTCCAGATTTAAGAATCAATTCTAATATAGTCTCTGAAGACAGACCTGAGGGTGCTCTGTTGCTTACACCATTGAGAAGAACAGGCAATTGCTACTATCAGACTTATGTGGGTTTATAGACTTCTTTTTGATAAAGCGAGACCTTAAATTTTAAAAGTTTCAAAGGGGGTTAAATACTAATTAATGCAAAGAGGAGCGCAGTCACAGAGCCTGTAGATTCAGTTTCTATAGCTTCAGATTGTACAGTAGGAAAGCTAAGAAGGAAAAGTGAAACTAACAAAAATTCAAACTCAAATGGAAACTGTGAAGAATATGTCACACCCCCTCAATAATGCATAATGTTAAATTATTCTTCTGTGTGATTATTATTCTTTCTCTACCCCAGTTTTGGAGAAAATAAGCAGTATTTTGACTTCAAAATAAAACATCTAAAAGAGCAGGTAAAACTTAATGTGCAATTTATACTAAGGAATACTCACTCAGAAGTTCTAGGACCAAGGTCACAGGAAAAGGAAAGATGAAGAAATAAAACTTAAAAGTTTTGACTTGTTCATTGTCAAAGAGCTTAGTAAACAACAGAGACTGATCTCAAATCTGGGTCTTCGCGTGCAAAGTCTAGTGTTAAAAATTCAAATGTCAGAGTTTGGAGACTTTAACAGATATGACTTTAATAACAGAAGAAAATAACATCGAGTATTATTTTAACAAGCAGCCAATTAATGCAATTGTATTTTCACACTATCCCTGAATTTATTCTCTAACGAACTTCCGAGAGCTGTTCTGCCGCTAAAGTAAAATAATCTCAATGTTTCCTCGATTTGTAGGAGGCAAAGAAGTTAATGGTGGCAGTTTCTAAACATTTGCGCCCAAATTTTCATAGAAAAGGACACCAATTACTGATTTTCTGCAAGCATTAGCAGACTACAAAATAAATGAAAGTAGCACAATAATATTGAAGAAAAAACTTAAAACAATTGATCATTAATCATGCTTACTTTGAGCACTAGCTTTAGTCTGTGGGTGCATGTATTTTTAACTTTCTCCTAGCATACACACACAATTTAGTTCTTTTTTCTACAAAAAAAAATTTTCATGTTTTGGAAAGTAAAGTTAGACTAGCAGTATTTTATGTTATTCTACAAAGATCAGAGTGACTTTCAAGTGTTGTGCTGCTTAAAGTAATTTTAACTACAGCTATAGAAAACATCAAGTAAGTACAGAGAGCAATAAAATTGTACTTTAATAAAAAGGTATTTGTCCATTAGCACATTATTATTGTTGTTGTTGTTACTGTCTTACTAAGAGTAACAGCTCTGAACTGTTAAGTATCAGCAGCGTGCTAGGCATTTTACATATATTTTTAAATCTATGTTACAAAACTTTTGAGGTATTATCATTCCCATTTCTAGATGAAAAAAATTGAAGATCAAAGTGAATAAGTAACTAGCCTGCTGTCACACAACCAAGAAGTTGATGGACCTGAAACTAAAAATGAGTCTGTGGAGCCAACATCCTCACTCCCTCAACTACAGGACACTTCTACACCCCTCTCTCCTCATAAGAAAGTTAATTTAAGTGTGTAGATTCATACACAGTGTTTTTATCTTAATATGTTTTAGACAAATGTTGAATTTCCTTTTATTAATAGTCTGCTACTGTATGTTTTTTTTCATCCTGATACCACTTTTTTTTCAGTAGCATTTTGTGTATATTTAATTAATTTTTGCCAGGCTCCTGTGCTGGAAAAACAGATAATTAACCACATTTAACAGTCACCCAAATTTCTGTTGTAATTATTCAGTAACTGGCTTTCTCCCAACACATTAGAGCATCTGAAAATGGCACTTCAAAGTTCCAAAGAATAACCTCAGTATGTTCACATCAGAATAACCCTTTCTACACAAGTAAACAATCTATTCTGGGGCTTTTTATCTAGCCATTTTAATCATAGCAAAAAAAAAAAACCACCCTGACAATGTTCCAGTACTACTGAATTCTAGTATGAATTCATTATAGTCAATGAAAGATAATTTAAATTTCAGATTTAAACTGGCTATCAGAATTCACATGTGCCTGCAAATGGGATAATTTCTCCTTTTAAGATTTCTGCCACAAGTCTCAGATGGATGAGGGCTATCCAAAACTTTTACAATATGAAGTGAACATGACTAGGATATGAAACTGAAATGCAATAAAAAGAACAAACTTTCAATACCAGGTAAAAGAAAAATTAGAAAACTTTTCTTTCTTATCTTAAAAAGTTATGTTAGCACTATATCTAAAAAGAGGGAAGAGTAAACATTAGTTTTTAAACAGAGAAGAACAGGAAGTAGAATCACGGTAATCCAAAATTTGAGAAATGGATATAGGGAGGAAAGTACATTTTTTTCCTTCACTAAGGTAGGGAAAAAAATGTTTTTAAATAAAGAGTTTACGAATTATAGATGCTATACATGACAAGACAAAGATAAAAGGTTGGAGTACAATGACTTGAGAGGAAAAATATAATCAAACTGTGATTTAAATGTTTTAAATCTTTTATTCTCCTATTTCAGTTCTGAGGATAGACTGGTACCAAAAGCTATTTGATGCCACACAAAAAGGAAAATTTCATCTTTGGATCTGCTATGTTACAAACGATTAAGTATAAGAAGAGCATGAAAGCCCCGTGGTGTAGTGGTTCAGTTCGCGCACTCCACTTTGGGGGCCCATGATTCGCACAGTAGGATCCCAGGCAAGGACCTAGCAGCCCTCATTAAGCCATGCTATGGTGGCATCACATAAAACAGAGGAAGACTGGCACAGATGTTAGCTCAGCAACAATCCTCCTCAAGCAAAAAGAGGAAGATAGGCAACAGATGCTAGTTCAGGGCCAATCTTCCTCACCAAAAAATAGAAAAGAGGAGGAGGAGGAGGAAATTCAGTAATAAAAATCAAATTCACAGGGGACAGGAAAACAAAAAAAGTAACATTAACGAGATTCAAAATACTCCCTTTATAGATGTTATCACTCTTCTTTTGGCTTCTCACACACTATATATAGGTCCTTAGCTTATAGAAAAGAAAGTGCTATGAAATATGAATTTCATCAGCAATCAGGACTGTGTATTTAAACACCATTTTCCTTCTATGGCAATTTTGGAAATATAACTCATTTTTCAGGAGGTGGTAGAAGCAAAACCTATTTGAATGAGTCTCAGGGAACTGCATCAATTTGGCAAGGAACCGAGTTCCCAGCTGTCACACAGAGAACAAGGGGACATCTATCCTTAATACAGTATTCCGGGAACTTCTGTTTCAGGGAGGAAAACTGGCTTCACAAATGTGAGTAAAACAATGATTACAAGCATTTTTAGTCCTGAAGACAACCTCTGCCCTCCAAGAACAAAATCCCCGTGAACCTAAATCCCTCCCAGGAACTCAGAACACAACAAGGTTCTCTGATCTGTTACCTATTCTACAGAGTTTTGCTTGGCCAACACAAAAAATTGGTCTTCCATATATAAATCCGTAACAATTCTAAGAAGGATACGAAGACAGGGAGAAAACAAATTTACACAGAAACACTGATTCATTCATTAATTACTTCAACTGTTTACTGAGCTACTATGTCTCAGGCCCCATGGTGGGCTCTGGGTATATAGGGATGAGCAAAACAGACACAATCCAGCTTCCAAGTCTTTGTAGTCTATGACCTAATCTTGTCAGACCCCTTAATTCCATTAGCACCAAACTGTGCCCCTGCTTCTCAACCCCTGTCTCCAGCTATTCACCATCAACCTAACAATCACTCCACTTCTCAAACACCATATGTGTTTAAAACAAAGCAACCAACCACAAAACAAAGAACAATAAAAATAGAGGTAATAAACAGCTCAAAGACTTGCCACACCATTGACAAAATCTATGCAATTTTCAGTATTTGTCTCATTTTTGATGCTGGATATGAAGGAGGGTCCAAGTACCAAGATGGTGAATTGAATATCACAAGATGCTATAAAGCTCATGAGAATAAGAGACACCTCCCAGACAGACATCTCCAAATTATGGGCAAAGGTTCCGTAGTTAACAGGTTGGCTCCTTTTTTATGATAAACCTGACTCTGATGGTGGTATGAAGGACTGAAACTGGGATGGGGTTAAGTACAGGAAGAGGATCTTTTTTCCTTTCATATAAATAAGCTTTATCCATAAAGTCCATGTTAGAATATTGGCACCAGAAGCTTAGTCCCTTGACCTCATGATGACATTTCTGACAACAGTAAAATTTCATAAGACTGTATAAGCCAGACCAGTCCCTGACAGTGCCTTTGACCCAAATGACCACAGCTACTGAAAATGGATTCTGGTACTAGTAACTATATAGCTATGGCACAAACATTCAGGAAAAGGTAATATTAGCACAGGATCCTAAAATACTAACCATAACACTTATTTTATTCCTAATTTGAGACCAAGGACCTTTTCCAGGAAATATGAACAATTTCCATTATTTGTCATCGCTTCAAAGCCTCTACTTCTGTTATCATCCTCCATCTTTTGATTCATTGCTTCACAGTCACCCTGTTGTAAGAGAATGCCTAATGGTTGGAGATAAGTAGCAACACAGCTGCATAGTTAAAAACAAAATCTGGGGGCTGGCCCCATGGCTGAGTGGTTAAGGTTTCGCATGCTCCACTCGGCAGCGCTGGTTCACCGGTTCAGATCCCAGGTACAAACCTACTCCACTCATCAGCCATGCTGTGGAGGTATCCCATATACAAAATGGAGGAAGAATGGCACAGATGTTACCTCAGGGCTAATCTTCTTCAAGCAAAAGAAGAGGAAGATTGGCAACAGATGTTAGCTCAGGGTGAATATTCCTCACCAAAAAAACCCATAAAACCAAAAAATAAAGTCTGTAGAGTAAGAAAGACCTTGGAAAGATTCCCAGGGCTGCTGTTTGTAAGCTGTGGGGCCTTGGACAAATTACCTGACTCTAAGTTTTAGTTTTATCATTTGTAAAATGAGGCTAGCTCATTTATTTCAGAAGTTAATTGTTAGTATATAATATGAAAATACATATACAGCACTTAGTGGAGGGCCCAATTAACTGATGCTACTTGATATTGTTAACATTCTCATTATTACTAATCCTAAGATGCCTGATTACTGCTTCCTTCCTTCTTGACTATCATACAAATTTATGTTTAAGATACCTGGATTCCATGCCAACTCAATTATGTGTGAACAACAAAACAGATTTTCTAAAAAGTCCCTTTAATTCTTTCCTTTCTAATGTTCATGCTAGTAGGAAACGGACCCCAAAGCAATGCTGTACCATCTTTGCAAGCAGTCCAGAGCCATATCTTCACATGGCTATGTTATCTAAACACACAATCCAAAATGGATAAAGCACTTGAAGCAAATTTCAAGGGAATGAAACAGAACTTCATAATGAATAGCTTCTCTCCCCTCTCAGCTGTTATAGCAGATATTATCACCCTAAAAACAAGTAATCTTTCAGAGTTAAGAATGATGACACACACCACAGAGCAGATTTTCACTCCATTAAAGTAAAAACCTTTCAATGAAGTGATCCATGGCCCATTTTTCACAGTTCTAATTATATTACTGGAAAACACATTGTTTCCATCCAAAAATAGGGCTTTTACCACCTTCACAATTTACTAATGATTTCATATATAAAAATTATAGCTTTCGCTATAATTTTGCTTCTGATAAATGGTTTCAAGAGGTTCAGCACAGAAAATAGTGACAGGCCTAGTTAAGTACAGGTACTCAAAAATTGCCAGGGAGGGGCTGGCCCCGTGGCCGAGTGGTTAAGTTCGCGCGCTCCGCTGCAGGCAGCCCAGTGTTTCGTTGGTTGAAATCCTGGGCACGGACATGGCACTGCTCATCAAACCATGCTGAGGCAGCGTCCCACATGCCACAACTAGAGGGACCCACAGCGAAGAATATACAACTATGTACTGGGGGGCTTTGGGGAGAAAAAGGAAAAAATAAAATCCTTTAAAAAAAAAAAATTGCCAGGGAAAGCTGAAGACCAGAATGGTCTCAGAAGGAAATGATGCTTAATGGCTACAATTAATACTGATGAAGAGAAATAAAGCTGTGAATTGAGTGACCCAAAGCAGTTAACACAAGAGCCCCTGAAGTCCACAGACTGGGTAGCTAGGAGTTCTGGCAAACAGGTAGCTAAATTCTACTCCCAGTGATGCTGTAAACTGTACGGCCTTTTTTCTTCTTTTTTTTGGCTATAAACTAGTTAAAATTCTTATTGCTCAATTTCTAAATCTTTAGAACAAAGACATTTACTTGAGTCACAATAGGAATTACACAGCTTTCAAAATTTCATAGATGAAAATATGAGCCAAGGACAGGTGCAACAGCATGAAGGAAAAACAGGTGGGAAAAAATGAATAGCTGAGTCCTACATTACAAAGACTGAGTGCATATTCAAAACTACGTTGCAAGGCTGTGCATTTTAAACGGCAGGAGCAAAAAACTACTTTCAAAGAGAATCATTAAGACTAAATTCAATTATCTATTAAACATCCGATCCTTTTAAACCAAAAATATAACCAAGAAATATTTTGAACTTGCTGAAAGAACATTCCTAAGCTTATGAAAACTTCTAAAATTGACACATTTTAAAAAATATAACATGCGTCAAATATAGAATTATGTTACAGATTTTATGGAGTCTTCTTTTCATGTGTAAAATTCTTTTCAGCACATATCTCATTCATAATTTTGTGTCAAAAGTTTCTTCACCTTTTTCTATCTTCATGAAGAAGCTTATTCCTAAATACTAAAGTTAGTATTTCAAATATTCTTTAGGACATACAACTACACTCAGTATACTTTCATAGAAATAAGAAAATAATGAGTGACAGCATCAAGGGAAACATAATTACATTTGCCCAAGATAAACCCCTATGCTAAAAGAACTAAGAATTATCATTATAGTAAGTAATATACTCAATTAGTGAAAAAAATTTGATTTCAAAACCAATGTGTTCAGATAAAGCAATTAAGATAAAATAAACCATGTAGGATTAATAATATATTTAGTTTTTAAGAATATATTTAGTTTTTAAAGTAAAATTTTAGTAACCATTGGAAAATAAGTGAACAAGAAGTAAGCCTTATCATCAAGCAAGGAACTCGATTTGTCAGCATGGGAAAATGACAAATATTTTTCAAACAGGAAAGGATAATTTTTTATTCCCATCTTACCAATACACACAAAGCCAGAAGATCTCTCTGATCATCTGGTTTTAACTCCCATTCCCTCATTTTTCAGAATAGGAAAGTACAGTCCAAACTAGTGACGGGTGATCCCAATTGGAGTAGGTAATGCCAGCGTCAGGATGCAAATCCAAGTATTCCACCATACAGTACAATACTCTTGCAACAAACATTACACCACATGTCAAAACTTGCCTTTTAAAAGAATATTCCATGTTTTCTAGGCAGAAATTCAGTCCATGGCAGCTTGATGTGTAACTGATTTGAACATCTGTATTGTGTCTCACATATGCTACTGTAACAAATACACTAATTCCAAAGTGCTCACAAATGTGAAATTTTCTCTAACAAATATATTATATATATATATATACATATTTAATTTTACTGATGAAAATACCAAGGAACTAATCATATTGTGTCAGGTAGCATTTATATTAAAGTTGAATAGAAAGAAGACTATTTTAGTGATTTCCTTGTGCTTTTTTCCGGCTACGTAATATTTTCAACCTCTGATATAGACAGTATGCCACAGGCAACCTTGTGCAGAAAAAACCTATTTTATATAAAATAAGCTTTGACTTATTTTTAAAAAGATATTTATGTCTATTTTAGTTACAGAGGTACTGACTTCAAAACCAGTAGTATGTAAAGTTCTTATGATTTTTCTCACAACTATGTTAGCCCAAAACTGCTCTGTTCAACCTTGCTGTGAGATAATCACAATGATAGTTTTAAAACCATATGCTATGTTTTAACAAGGGTGCAAAGAAAACAAATTATTTAAAAGCTCAAAAATAAGTGAAAATGGAAAAGTAAAGAACAATCTATATACAGTATAGTACCTTTCACGTAACAAAGGTAGAAAATAGGAATATGTATTTCTATTTACTCAGACTTGTATAAAGAAACTGGAAGGATACATTAATAATTAATAAAAATAGTTACCTATAGGGGTAGAGGTATGAATAAGAACAACAGGCATGGGCAGAAGCAAGACTTTTCAACATGAACTTTTTTATGATCTTGTTTTGGAACAAAGTGAATATATTATTTATCTCAAAAGTTTTAATGTAGAAAAACAGAGGTACAAAAAGCTTTTGTGCAGTGACAGAATATCCATAGTTAACTATGATTTAATCATAATCTCCCTGAGGACAGAGGAATCCATGTATTTTAAGTGATCTATCTTCACAACCTAGGGCAGAGCCTAGCACACAAACACTGTACAATTATTCAATTTGAAATTAAGCTTCTAAAGGTTTCAGAAACAACATTCCACAACCTGGATACCACAGTAACCTCCACACATGGGGCAAAGGGGGTGAAAGGGAAGACGAGGCAGGGGGAAAGTCTTTATTTTATGTAAATTCTTTACATTTCTTTTATGCTGGGTACAATTTAAAAATAAATGATAAAACTTTCTTATGCTCAATCATCCCCTGGATAAATACTCTAAGTTAACTGCAAGCTAAAATATGACAAGCTGCTGACACTCTTAATATTATTAAAAATTTTAACAACAAATTATCAATGCCAAATTTCAATTTAAAGTACTATGCTACAAGTAGCAATGCAGGAAATGTTTACTTCTCTCAATAACACAAATACTCAACAACTGCAACCAGTCAGGTTCATCTGTCCTCTGTATTTCTGAAATGTTTTTCTCACCATTCATTTCCATCCCTAAAGAGAATTGCTGCTCTATGAAAAAAGTTTCCTGGGCGATTAAATAGTTACAAGGTCAAAAAGAAGTCAAAAACTACAACAATCCTTCCCAGGATAAAGTTAATAATGTCCACACCTAAAGGCTTAAAAGTTTCTTAACACAGAACTTAATATATTATATCAGTGATTCTTGGGCATGATACTGTTACTCTGAAATTATTCACTGTGTCGAGGGCATGCTGCAGGAACTTCTTTAAAAATGTAAATCTGTTTTATTTCATTAATTGATTCATTTATCTAATGAAATGTCCACTTGTATGGGAATTAAGTAGTGTGAAAAGACTTACATCATGAGTGACCAGAATGGAGTAATCCGTTTCAAGGATAACAGAAAACTGCCAAGTTTGAGGCCAAGAGGGCACATGCTTATATAGAAGCATTTGCTCTCACAAGACTCTAAAACACCACTAATGTCACTCAAATGGGTGAATGGTGAAACAAACTGTGGTACATCCATACCACGGAATCCTACTAAGTAACAGAAAGAATGAAGTATTGATACATATAATAGCTTGGATGAATCTACAGAGAATTATGCTGAAGGAAAAAAGTCAATCTCAAAAGGCTACATACTACACAGTTGCATTTATATAACATCCCTAAAATGACAAAAATTATAGAAATGGAGCACATGGGATCTCTCTGTATTACTTTTTATAACTAAATGTGCAACTATAATTATCTCAAAATAAGAAAAATTAATTTGAAAAATCACTAATACTATTTGGGTTACCTCCAAAAAAGCAGATTTAGGTAACCTTCTTAGAAACCAGCCAGGATGCAAAGACTCCACCAGCAGGAAGAAGAAAGAAGAAATAGACAAAATGACAAAAGAGCCACAGAAAAAGAGGTGTTAGAGAAAGCAATGAAGAAAGCAGTATGGCTATTAATGAATAATGAATATTTAGATATACATAGGGACATATCAAATTTCACTCAGTATTAATTAAAGATGGAAAGCTTACCCGATGCTTTGCCTTGATTTTTTTCCTGTATTCTTCTTTGTCAAATTTGTCCTCTTCCTGAAGCCGTTCCTTTGCTTTATCTAAGTTGATACCACCAGTGTCATCCTCTTCCTCAGTATCCTTGGAGACAGATTTCTGCATTTGTGGCCACTGCTGAACTAACTGCAGACAGAAAAATGGTAAGTATGGCGTGCGAGACAGGAAACATCAACAGAAAACCATTTCCCTTTGTATAATGATTTTGAAATGGTACGTACACCCACTTTCTGCATTCCAACTGGATTTGTCAAACTTCCTAAGAAACTTTATAATTAAAGTGAGCAAGCCACAGAAAAGACTGTCCCAGTCAGCATAAAGTAATGCTGCCATAACCCAGTAAGAGCAAGACTGAAGGAAAATTTCATAGAATAATTTGGAGGAGAAGGCAGTTGCTCCAACATCATCTCAAACAGTGTTTTACTCCACTGACTTGGCTCCAAATGATGTGCACAGGGCAGGAGCCAGTTGACAAGAGTGCACTCCCCTGGCTGCCATGGCACCTTGTGTGTACTTTCAACTCTTCTCTCACCATACTGTATCGTTTTACTTTCCTGTTTTTCTACTAGAATTAATCTCCTTAAGGGCAGTAGTCTACCTTGTTCATGTATTCTCAGAGCCCAACACACTATCTGGCACATATCAGATGCTCAAAATTGATCTATGAATCACATATCAGCCAGTACTACATATAAAGACTAAAATAACTAAGCATAAAGGAGAAAATTAGTCTGGACTTCATGGGCTTGCTCAAATCTACACAATTTTACACATACAGTTTATGGTTAGGAACAAGGTAATAGGAACTCACAACACTGATCTGGGAATCAAAGGATCTGGCATAATGTCCTGGCCTTTTCGTCAGGCCACTGCATAATCCTGAATAAATTACTTAATCTCTGGACATCTGCAAAACTCAAGACAATTCAGACAAAACCTACTATCTTATCTAATAACTGCTTGCCAAAAGCATTCAAGTAACTATCACTGTTTTGAAAGACCACTAATTAACCGCAGGCAAACAGAAGTTGTAGGCATACACATCACAGGTATTAATGCCTCCTCTCACTCTTGTCACCACCACAGCCATCCTTCAAGACGAGATTCCTAGAGTCTCAACTTTTGGCAACGAACGGAGGTCACAAATATTACTGCATGAGCAGCCATGCTAGTAGTCACTGACACTGAACAAACAGTGAGAGGTATCAGCTGTGACAGTAAGAATGCCATCCATTGCTCTAACTCCTCACTCATTTTTCCATCACAAAGTTTTGAAAAAAGTTCATCCCTCTGTGGGCTGAATGAATAGAAGCATTTTTAAACTTTGAGAGTTTTAGATCAGAAGTTTCAATGTGGCTCATAGCCACATAGAGCTCCTATCAGCAATAAGTTTACACTGAAACATTTTACACTCATCTTGGAGCTAATTTGTATAATTATAAGGATTTACACACATCTTGTAGCTAATTTGTATAATTATACAATTATAATTTGTATAATTTAAGAGCACAGGAAGGAACCTCTAACGCTAACATTATACTAACAGTACTATTCTTTTACAATAAGCACCTCATGTAATACAACGATATTCTAGTTTAGCCTGCTTCTCAGGTGCTGACCTCTTTTTAGTAATTTCATAAAGATTCATCAATTATCAGTTACATAGGCTTCCTCTGCAACTTCCTAAACTTTGAATTGCACTCTGTTTGGTTAGTTTTCACATAATTTATACACCATTTTACTCCATATTATTAGGGCAAATCTGGGCTTCTGAAGCAAAGCCCCCTTCCACAAAGTAACATCCAAATCTTTGTTAACTTCAAAATTAAAAGGAAACATACTCCATTGGATATAAACTGCTTAAGGCAGCATTTATATTAATGATGATGAAATATCTGATGTGATACATTATAGTCGGTATATAAAGCTATTATTTTTATGGGGATATTAGAAAATGGTTCATTCATTCAATGAACTTTTTCTGAAGGTTTACTATATGACAGGGACTATTCTAAGTTCTCGGGACAGAGCAGTGAGCAAAGTCAACCAATACCTTCCTTCATGCGGCTTCCCTCATTCCACTGGAGTGGAAGAAAGGACAAGAAACAAATAAACATAGGATGTAAAGTCACATAGTAAGTGCTATTAAAAAAAAAACAGACAGGGCAAGAGAAATAAGCTTATGGTGGGTATGGGGTACTGCATGCTGTATTGGGATGAACAAGGAAAGCTGTAGGTTGGTGAGTATGAAACCAAGAGATCATATTCAGGAGATGTTGCTATGACCACTAACCAGCCATTACTCCTTAGGTAAGTCACTTGACCTTCCAGATCTCTTTCCTCTTTAAAAACAAAGATAATATTATGCACTAGAGTGACCTTTCATGAGCAACCTGTGAATAGTAACCCCTTTCCTACTCTATGGGTTATTTATTTACACTAAGACCAAGGTAATGGTGAGATGAAAACCAGGTATCTATTTGTCTGAGATTATTTTAAAGCAGAGAATTTCCTCTCATAGCCAGCCAAGGAAGAAGTATGCAAACACAGCTTCTAAAACTGAGGAACTGCAAAGCAGAGACTTTCTAGAAAGCAGCAAAAGCAGCTGTGGCAAGTAGTTGTATTACTACTCGTGCTCTTGTTCCCAAAGAACATTGATGGATACCATGACAAGAAAAGCTAATCTATAAAAACAAAATTTATAAAGTTCAAAACCAACTATATGTCATTATCACCAAGAAGTAACTCAGTTTACTCTCAGTAAGGCATTCTTGCTTATAGATGTAGAGTTGATGAAATGGCTGCAGTAACAGTGAAAGGAACTGCCTAGCATACTTTACAGAAACTATTTTCTCATTAACGAATGGAAAGTCAGCAGGAGAGTCAAACTTCTTATAATACTTAGAACGTACCTCAGAAATGAAGTGTTTAAGAATCTTACCTCCCCTTCATCAGTAAATGTTATTTTCTTATTCACTTTAAAATTTCTCTTCATTACTTTTTTTGCTTCTGCGACCTTGGTCACTTTTTTCTTGACACTGGATTTAGAAGGTTCTTTCTTCTGTGTAAGAATATACAAAAAACAGATGATTAGGCAAACGGCTGCTTTATATTAACAATTTAACTCTGGCCATATACTTTCCAAAATTGAGTGCATTTACTGCTCAATGGCTAATGAGAAGCACCAAAAATATCGTCCAGAAATAAAATTATTAGACTTATTAATGAATGACCTCTCCAATGCTAAGGGGGTTTAAGTGTGAATAAGATGAATATTAGACATAAATAACCTTTAAAATTCTTCTATTACTAAAACTATGCTATCCTGATAATGTTGAAGTACCAGAAATTTTATGATAATGTGACAAATGAATATGTAAGATAAAGCTATCTCCTAGCCAAAAAACAGGGAATATTTTTTAAATAGATCTAATTTACAAGTACAAACTTAAACTTTTAGACTAGGAAAATGATAACTTGGAAAGCAAAATAGCTGCAATACATTGTTTGCAACTCAACATTATTCCTCCCATTACAGTAATTTACTATACGAACACTGGAAAACATCCTATGATAACCAAGCTGTGCCAAGGGTGAGATGGAGTAAGAGCACTTTAACAAGATATACTGATCAGCACCTAGCTAATGTCCAAAATCCACTATAGCAAGACATTCAAAATACAATGACACTGCTTACTTATGCTAAGTGAATGCTGAGTGAAACATCTGAGATGAGGAGTTGCAGAGGTTATATCATAGCCTGCATTGAGGAGAGAGTGACAACAAGTAATCCTTTGAGGAGGATTGGGTTATTTTCCTCAAATCAGAGAGTACCATTGGTGGTACTTATTAAACTAATCTAACGCAGCCTCTATTAGAAGAGTAAACAGAATGAGCAGAAGTCTTTGGTGCAGTAATTAAATAAAGGGATCTGAATTCAAGCTCTACCACTTATGAACTGTGTAAAAGCAAGTTACTTAATCTCTGTGTTTTAGTTATAAACCAAGGATAATAATAGTACCTACCTCATAGGGTTGTTGGGAGAGTTTAATAATAAATGTAAAACATTCAAAATATAAGTGTTTGATAAACCTCAAATACCACTATTATATATTAATTTCATGCTAGCTAAAGAGATTGTGTCAACTGCATGGAGGATAAATTTGCAAACTCTCAGACTTTAAGCTTCCCAGTTGATTGGTTTTGTAACTCTGTACCATAGGGAACCACCCAAGGAAAAGTAAGAAAGGAGTGACTGATCTAGGAAACAAGAATTACCAGAAGCTTCAGAAGATGCACATTAGTTGCAACAGTTACATTATAGGAATAAACATGCACAAAAGAACAATTCATTTAACAAAGTATTATTGATATTGATGAATACAAAAATGCTTAATAAAACACCATAAAATCAAAGCCAACAAATTTATTAAAACAGAGGTTTGTGACAAGTTATCAATAAATTATATTTTTAAATAATGATAACGGTTATTATGAAAGTCAGCTAGTGCATCTGCAATAATATTATGATTTAAGTACAAGAAAGTTGTTTTGAAGGTTGGCCCAATGGCATAGTGGTTTAGTCCAGCACGCTCCACTTCAGCAGCCCGGGTTCATGGTTTCAGATCCCAGGCACGGACCTATACCACTCATCAAGCCATGCTATGGCAGCAACACACATACAAAATAAAGGAAGAGTGGCACAGATGTTAGCTCAGGGCTAACCTTCCTCAAGCAAAAAAAAGATGAAGATTGGCAACCGATGTTAGCCCAGATCAAATCTTCCTCACCAAAAAAAAAAAAGAAAGAAAGAAAGTTGTTTTGACACCAATGGTTCCATTATGTGGGTATTACTAACACTGCTTTTGTATTTCTGGTTCTTAGTACATGCATCTCTAGTATCTAATTACACTTATTTCTCAAGCCACAAATCAATTCATACCTAAGAACCTACTAGGGCCAGCCCAGTGGCACAGCAGTTAAGTTCGCACGTTCCACTTCTTGGCAGCCTGGGGTTCACCGGTTCGGATCCTGGGTGTGGACATGGCACCGCTTGGCAAAAAGCGATGCTGTGGTAGACATCCCACATATAAAGTAGAGGAAGATGGGCACGGATGTTAGCTCAGGGCAAGTCTTCCTCAGCAAAAAGAGGAAGATTGGCAGTAGTTACCTCAGGGCTAATCCTCCTCACAAAAAAAAAAAAAAAGAACCTACTAGAATTTTAAATCCATTAAATGCTTATGAAAGATTAATCTCCCGAGGTAACTAATTTCTATTACATCAGAGAGAGACACCAATATGCTACATTCACTATAACTACACCACACAAGATTTCTATGAAAAGAGATTAAGTTTGTTTTAGATTTCTTCTCCCCATGGGACATCCCATCTCTATCCCCCAGGGGTCCATGACTGCATATATGTTACCATCTGGTGGCATAAGGCCTTAAATTGCTCTGCTCATCCCTCACAACCCCCTCCCCACCACTGTGCTCTAAGATATATTACTGTTATTCTCCCTGAGGAAATATTACTTATCTCACTTCTGAGAGTAATTAAGTTGTGTGGTGGTAAAACTCCTAAATTGAAAGGGTGGCAGGAAGCTTGTCAACCTAAATGAGTTGCTATCTGCAGGGTACCTTGTGAACATAGGACATTAATAAGACCCCCATTTCCTTCCACCCAGTCATTCCTCCTACACCTCCTTTTTCCCCACAAACCCTTCTCAAAGAACACCATCAACACAACCACCAGGGTTGGTGACTGTTTTCCTGACTCCTACTGAATCTTGTTGGTTTTACAGTTAGGTCAATTCTTAAGAATCCTGGGTTGGCTGATATTCTGTTATCAGATCTCAGCTAATGACAGAGAGTGCCAATCAAACAGTACAATGTGAGAGGATCATTATGATGTAAAAATAACAAACAAGAGTAAGTTATATTCACTTAAATAAAAAGACAAAAAATAGTGGAGAACAACAGAGAAAACTTTCTGGGAGTGACAGTAATGCTCTATATCTTGATAGGAGTTTGAGTTACACATACATTTGTCAAAATTCATCAAATGTTACATTTAAGATTGGTGCATTTCATTGTACATAAATTTCTACCTCAAAAAAGAGTCCTGTAAACAAATACTGAACTTTAGTTAATGCCAGGCAAGCTGAAGCATATTGAGAGAAAGCGCAATGATGTTGGCAACTTACTCCAAAATGCATTAAATAAAAAGGATGACGGATGGATAGATGGAGAATTACATGATAAAGGAAATATGGTAAAAGGTTAATTGTATAATATGAGTGGTGGGTATTCTGGTGTCCAAAAGTACGCTTTTTTCAACTTTTCTATATGTTTGAAATTTTTTGTAAGAAAATACAAAAGCCCAGTCCCAGGAACGAGAGAAAGTCACAAAGCAAAGACACCAAAAACTGCCAGAACAGAATAAAGGTGGGTCAGAAAAACAATCCTGCAGAGTGGAATCTTGCAGTGATGTGGGGTTACATCAAGAGCTTTAGGGAAATCCATGAAACCACTGAAGTTACATAACAATATTTGTGCTATTTGCATCCTTGTATTTTTATGGTTTACCCTAGTTTCTAAAAGAGATTTGTGATCCCCCCTCCAAAGAAAAAAAGTTAAATTTTTTGTATGTTTTAAAGAAGCCACTGAAAGAAGAAACAGAAAGGCCAACGTGGGTGAGAAGATACATGTTTATTACATTTTCCTGATAGGCTGTGGCTTTGCTCTGACACTCTAGAATGATTCTTCACTCATTCAAATATGCACTGAGTGTCATCAACACAAAAGTGATCATAGTACACACTGGGGTCCTAGCAGTGAGAGACAGGTGGACCCCCCAACCCTCATGGAGCCTATCAGGTGAAAAAACATTAAATCAGTGGAAAATATTAACTATTTAATCACAAATGTAGTCAGTACTCAGAAAAAAGTATACAGGATGAACGAATCTATGCAATAGGATGTCTGCCCTAACTAGTCTAGGGTGAAGAGAGGAATCTCATTTGAGGGACAGATGTTTGAACTAAGCAGCAAGCACTCGAACACTGCTGGCACGCTGGTGATGAAAGAATGAATACCTTCTGTGTGTCCACTGATGGCATATTTCACACAGGGCTTACAAGAGAGTTAGTTCAGTATCATTCCTTTGAATCTTAATTTTAGCAGGTAACAGATGCTCATTTACTGTGTAAAGATATTCAGTTAAAAAGTTGCCATTCGTGTCCTCTTCAGCCTCCTGTTTACCCACCTCCCTGGAAGGAAGCACTGTTACTAGCTTTTTCTGTATCCTTCCAGAGACATTCTGTCCATATTCAAGTACATATGAAGAACACCAAGTTACTAAAAGAGCTATCCCTGCAATGAACAGCTTCCTTTATACATACGCTTTTATATATCTAGGATAAACTTCTAGAAGTTAGAGTGCTCAAAAAGTATGTGCATTTAAATTTAGAAAAATATTTCCAAACAACCCTTCAGGAAAGTTATACAAATTTAAACTCCCACCAAAAATTTGAGAGTATCTGATTCTCTACAACTATTCAAAGTATATTATTACGCTTTACAACTGCCAATCAACTTGGTGAAAATACAGTATCTCAGGGAAGTTTTAATTTGCATTTGTATTATTTTAAGTAGAGCAGAACATCTTTTCAAAGGCATATTTTTTCTATGCAGTACATATATTCTTTGCCGGTATTTTTAACGAATTCCTGGCATTTTATTAATTTGTGGAATCTCTTCATTTGTTAAAGATACTTCAACATTTTCTCCCACTTCATTTACATTTAGACCATCACCATATAAGTTAATATTTTGTTGTTTGCTTTTTGCAAAAGCAGATATTTTTAATTTTTATGTAATCAATTTTTTTCACTATAAAAAAGTTTTATGAGTTTGTGCTATAATTAAAAATATATTTCCAACCAAAAGATTTTTTAAAAAAATGACTTTAACTCCTTAAAATGCAGGTTTTACTTTTCTTAAGAGTTTCAACAGGGCCAGCTTGGTGGCGCAGTAGTTAAGTTCGTGAGCTCCCCTTTGGCGGTCTGGGGTTCTCCGACTTGGATCCCAGGTATGGACCTATGCACCGCTTCTCAAGCCACACTGTGGCAGGCGTCGCACATATGAAAAAAAAATAGAGGAAGATGGGCATAGATGTTAGCTCAGGGACAATCTTCCTCGGCAAAAACTAGCAGGACTGGCAGCAGATGTTAGCTCAGGGCTAATCTTCCTCAGAAAAAAAATAAAAATAAACAAACATTAAAAAAAAGTTTCAACACTGGCTCATGGACAAGGGAAAAAGTGCTCATTAATACTTTAAATTTCAATTCCTTAAGTGACGAAAAATATAAAATATACCTATTATTAGGCAAGAGTTAGTTTGACTACAAGACTTCATATTATTGGTACAAGAATGAAATTTGCAGCAGTCAGGAAGTATAATGAAAGATTTCCTGACAAGATGTAAAACTTCAAAATGCAATTTTCATTTCTGTTTGCACTTCTTCCACAATATGTATGTTAGACTTTAAAATAAAATGCTAAAAGGGAAATATCATAAAACACAATACAAAATTGATAGAGCATCAAATCTTTCTCAAGGTCCTGTGACAGCTGTAGGAGGCTGCCACAAAGAACTTAGAAGATACAAGAACAGTAACGAAAAAATAACGGATCCTATCATGATAGAAGGGTCATGTTAGTTAACATTGGCTATAAGAAGATGCAAAATATAATCAAATGAAAAAACCTACCTTAATATAAGCCTTACTACCAGATATCCTAGACAGTAAAAGAATAAGTGTCATCACAAAAAGATTGAAAAACAGAACCATGAGGAGATGAAATTAGAATTAAAGGGAAAGACATTGCAAAGAAATCAGATTTTCACATTTCCTTGAAGTGGCTCCCATATGTATCACTGAATAATTAATAGTTTATAACAGAAAACTGTATCTAAAAGTGAAGGAAACCAACAAAATAAAGAACCATCAACCCTGGTTAAGAGCACTTCCTAGCATTCATAAACATTGTTGCCTAAAAGTCCAAATTAACTTTAGATATTTCAATTGTCTAAATAACCAAACTCGACTAGAATATGTTTATGACTTTTTTAAAACAGCAAAATCAGGGCGGCCCTGTGGTCGAGTGGTCAAGTTTGCACGCTCCGCTGCGGCAGCCCAGGGTTTCGCTGGTTCGGATCCTGGACGCAGACACGGCACGGCTCATCAGGACACAATGAGGCGGCGTCCCACATGCCACAACTAGAAGGACCTGCAACTAGGATATACAACTACATACGGGGGAGATTTGGGGTGATAAAGCAGAAAAAAAAACAAAGAGAAGATTGGCAACAGTTGTTAGCTCAGATACCAATCTTTACCCAAAAAAAAGCAAAATCACCTGCTATGTAACCATATTTCCTTCATCGTCCTAAATTTACTTAACTATAATAATTCAATATTAATTCCAATTTACAGTATAAATTAAGGATGCATTATTTGATATTTTATTTTATTTTTAATTTTTATTTTTTCGGATGTACATCATATTTCAAATTCTGGATACATTACATCATGTTCACCACTCGAACACTAATTATAGTGCATCCTCTCACATGTGACCCTAATCACCCCTTTTGCCCTCCCTCCCCCTTCCCCAATGGTAACCACCAGTCCAATCTCCAATGCTATGTGGGTTTTTTTTTGTCGTTTTTATCTTCTACTTATGAGTGAGATCATATGGTATTTGACTTTCTCCCTCTGAATTATTTCACTCAGCATAACACCCTCAAGGTCCATCCATGTTGTCACAAATGGCTGGATTTCATCATTTCTTATGGCTGAGTAGTAGTCCATCGTGTATAAATACCACATCCTCTTTATCCATTTGTCCCTTGATGGGCTCCTAGGTTGCTTCCAAGTCTTGGCTATTGTGTATAATGCTGCAATGAACATAGGGGTGCAAGTATCTTTATGCCTTTGTGTTTTCAAGTTCTTTGGATAAATACCCAGCAGTGGAATAGCTGGATCATATGGTAGATCTATCCTTAATTTTCTGAGGATACTCCAAACTGCTTTCCATAGTGGCTGCACCAGTTTGCACTGCCACCAGCAGTGAACAAGGCTTCCCTTCTCTCCACACCCTCTCCAACATTTGTTGTTTCCTGTCTTGTTAATTATAGCCATTCTGACCGGGAGTCAGGTGACACCTCATTGTAGTTTTGATTTGCATTTCCCTGATAGCTAATGATGTTGAGCATCTTTTCATATGCCTGTTGGCCATCTGTATTTCTTCTTTGGAGAAATCTCTATTCAGATCTTTTGCCCATTTTCTAACTGGATTGTTGGTTTTTTTGTTGTTGAGCTGTATGAGTTCTTTGTATATTTTGGATATTAACCCCTTATCTGACATGTGGTTTGCAAATATCTTCTCCCAATTGTTAGGCTGTCTTTTCGTTTTGTTGATGGTTTCCTTTGCTGTGCAGAAACTTTTTAGTTTGATGTAGTCCCATTTGTTCATTTTTTCTTTTGTTTCCCTTGCCCAGCCAGACATGGGACTTGAAAATATGCTGTTCAGACCAATGTCATAGAGCGTACTGCCTACGTTTTCTTCTAGAAGTCTCATGGTTTCGGGTCTTACATTCAAGTTTTAATCCATTTTGAGTTGATTTTTGTGCATGGTGTAAGGGAATGGCCTATCTTCATTCTTTTGCATGTGGCTGTCCAGTTTTCCCAACACCATTTATTGAAGAGACTCTCCTTTCTCTATTGTATGCTCTTGGCTCCCTTGTCTAATATTAGCTGTCCATAAACGTGTGGGTTTACTTCTGGGCTCTCAATTTCGTTCCATTGATCTGTGTGTCTGTTTTTGTGCCAGTACCATGCTGTTTTGGTTACTATGGCTTTGTAGTATAATTTGAACTCAGGGAGTGTGATACCTCCAGCTTTGTTCTTTTTTCTCAGGAATCCTTTGGCTATTCAGGGTCTTTTGTTGTTCCATATACATTTTAGGATTCTTTGTTCTAGTTCTGTAAAAAATGTTGTTGGAACTTTGATAGGGCTTGCGTTGAATCTATAGATTGCTTTAGGAAGTATGGACATTTTTTTTTTTTTTTTTTTTAACATTTTAACCATTTTTTTTTTTTTTTTTTTTTTTTAAGATTTTATTTTTTCCTTTTTCTCCCCAAAGCCCCCCGGTACATAGTTGTGTATTCTTCGTTGTGGGTTCCTCTAGTTGTGGCATGTGGGACGCTGCCTCAGCGTGGTCTGACGAGCAGTGCCATGTCCGCGCCCAGGATTCGAACCGACGAAACACTGGGCCGCCTGCAGCAGAGCGCGCGAACTTAACCACTCAGCCACGGGGCCAGCCCCAGGAAGTATGGACATTTTAACTGTGTTAATTCTTCCAATCCAAGAGCACGGAATATCTTTCCATTTCTTTGTGTCTTCTTCGATTTCTTTCAGCAATGTTTTATAGTTGTCGGTGTACAGATCTTTCACCTCTTTCGTTAAGTTTACTCCAAGGTATTTTATTCTTTTTGTTGCAATCGTAAATGGGATTGTATTCTTAATTTCTCTTTCTGCTACTTCGATGTTAGTGTATAGAAACGCAACGGATTTTTGTACCTTGATTTTGTATCCCGCAACTTGACTGTATTCCTTTATTATTTCTAAAAGTTTTTTAGTGGACTCTTTAGCGTTTTCTAGATATAAAATCATGTCATCTGCAAAGAGTGACAGTTTCAAAGAAAAAACAAGTTAACTGGAAGACACTGGATATGTTAATTATCTTGATCTTGGCAATTGTTTCACACCGTATATGTATATGAAAACATGGTGTCATATACAATTAAATTTGTCAATTATTCCTCAACAAAGTTGGGGAAAAAAAAGAAAAGAAACTTGACACCAACACCAGTAAGCAGAAGAAGTATGCTTGTGAAATCTTTACAAAAACTATAGTTTTAAAATTAAGAGCCACCTAAAGGGTACGCAGTTTCAGTTTTGCAAGACGAGAAGAGGTCTGGAGATTGGTTGCACAACAACGTGAATGCATTTAACACTACTGAACTCTACACTTAAAAGGTTCCAGTGGTAAATTTTGTTATGTGTATTTTACCACAATTAAAAATAAAATTAAGAGCCACTTACAATATAACTGGACTTCAGTTTAAAATGTTATTACAAGAACAGAGTTTGTATTTTCAGAATTCCTACTCAAATGTAAACTTAAGACAAAGTAACAGTCCTAGAATTACACAGCAGCTGGAGCATGGGGAGCAGTATGGGCAATGCAAAGGAAAGGCACAATAGACCCCTAAATACAAGTTCAATGATATGAAACAAGAGTGTTTATAAATTATGAATTGTAGAAATAATATTATAATGGTTTAATAAATTTAACAGGATTTTTCTTTGAAAAAATGTCTACATTTACCAATCTCACTGTTTAAAGTTTAATAGAAGGCAAACTATGACAAACCTTACCAATATGCATAAATTTGGTCATATTCATAAAATTGGGAATAAAGGAATAACGAAAGCCAGTTGCTGCCTCTACCCAAGTCTCAGTGACCATTATATCTGAAGTGGACTGATATTATATTAATATTAGCCTGTTAAAAAGTCTTTGCATTCACTCTTGTCCCCATTACAGTAAGCTCTACTTGATTTCTTGTTTTGTTTTTCCTAACGGACTGTAATCTTCAAGAGGGTCAAGACCATTTGTATTACATTTGTATCCCCAGGGCATCACAGAGAGGCTGGCATACAGGAAATATTCAACCAATATTTCTTGAAGAAACAATTAGTGAATAAATTCTCACTTGAATAAAGCATTACTTCATTTACTACTCATAACAACCATGATTCAAACCTTGCCCCTGATAATTTTTTTAATTAGAAACCGAAAGCTAGATAAATTCAGCAATTTGTTCAAGGTTACATAATATAAACCAAAGTGCGTTTGACACTGTTGTTCACATTCTACAACGCTTAGCTGATTTTTGTTCAAACTACCTTAGGTTAGAGCATCATAACTATCAATTTTGAAAAAATGTTTGAAAATCGCTATTTTGAGAAACTTATACCTTTTTCCAACTTATCATTCAGTTCATGCCCATTAAGAAAGGTTTTTTCAGGTTCTACTTTCTGATGTAGTATACCTATTAGTTTTTTAAATAATTGTTTTCACATCCAAATAAAAATTTTGAATACTGAATATGCTATTTCTAATCACAAGGCCCCAACCTTTCTTTCTTTCTTTCTGATGAGAATAACAGCTGTTATAGAATTTATTTGTTTGATGCTTGTCTCATTACTTGATATTGACACTTCATAAATTATATCTAGGAGACTGCCTAAAGACTCATTCTAGAAATCCTTCCAAATTTTTTTATATTTTATAAATGTGTGTTTATTCCAAACACAAAATCATACAGATAAGAACCTACATATCCTGTTCAAGTTCCTCATTTTTCAAGGCTAGAGTAGTTCTTCTAAGTATTTTAAGAAGCAAAACGTAAGTAAATGTTAACCTCTTTCTCTATCCCTTATGGTCAATAAGGTCATGCATTATTTTCTTTGTAGTCTGTGAACTGCAATTCAAATGTATAAAGTGACGAAAATGGTTAATGAATACTACAATATATTAAACAACAATGACCAAATATTTATTATGAAATATAAATGATTCGATTTTAAAATCCTCTTAATGGGTCAAGACAAATGGGAAAACAGACAATTTGAGTATTGCTTGTTTCCCACCCCTCCCCACTCCAAACACTACAAAAATAGGTAGTGATCTCAGCTTTGTTTGGACTCCTGTACGATTATGAGAGGATCATAAGGCACAAGCATGCTACACAATGTTTCTGGATTGCTAGATTCTTCCTTCAGGATTTCTACTGCCTGAATCCACAGGCTAAACTCAGAAAACTTTCCAGAAGCTGTCTTTTAAACTAACAAACTCTTCCCGAGTGTGTGTACTTGCCACCTTAACTACTGAATGCTTTCAGAAAATTTTCAAATCTATCTCCAATGTAGTTTCTATTTCCCTCTATTCCTTCTCGCATTGTTCAGATATAAGTCCCTCCACCAAATCCTGACTCAAATACCAGTGCTTTTTCCTTCAGCACGTTTGTCCTCGCTTCCTCATCAATTTGTCAAAATTAAACTTTTCCTTGATTTTCAAAAGCCTCTATAGCATTTCAGTCTAATAACTCTTTTAATCTTTCACTGCTTCTAACTAGTCTAGACAAGATTTAAATTTCTTCTCCCCACCCAAGACATACTTTACGTTGCTTATTTCCTTACTTTAAGCCTCATCACCAGTTGAGTTTCATGGCCAGCCACATCCATCGTTGTCCTTAATTATTTATTATCTTAAATGGTTACTTCTACTTTTTCAAACACATAAACTGTTGGAACACATAAAGGATAATTTCATATTTCTCAATTACTACCTTAGGAAATTTTCTTTAGTTCACTGAAATTATCTAGCTGTTTACTGTTCTGTTTTGTGGGCAAGGAAATGTATTATTTGCTCCACACCATGCCCTCTTAAAAAAAAAAAAGCCATTGTAGAGGAAAAAACTCAGACATTTCCTGTTCTTTCACAAAATTATGGAACCAGTCATATTTTGCCTTAGGAATCCAATTTTTAACCTGCCACTTTTAATAAATATTTCTATATTAGGAAGCAGGCAGCTGGAAGCAATTTAGAGAAATGGCACTTGACACACAGTTTTTTGCCTCTCTTTTTAGACTTCAAAAAATGACAGTATGGATCTCATTTCTAACTTGTGTCCAAATTGGCTACATCAATTTCTGTTGTCTCCTACAACTTTTGGAGTTTTTCTATAACTTAGAAATATTCTAAGCTAGACACAAAAAATCCAAGAATATAAAAAGGAAAGCTAATTTGTGTCACATGGCCATTTAGTTAACAGGGTTAAGAGAGAATGACTACATAAGGGAAGCAATAATGGTAATAATGAACTAAGTTAAACGACCTAGAGGAGCATTTATGAAACTATTATAAACAATATGACACTAAGGTATGCTTCTCTTGGGAGAACATCTGAGCTATCATACTCCTACCACCTTCCTTCCAAATGATACCAGAGACCCAGCAATAATGCACCAGTAGCTAATTTAATCAGAATTTATTTGACCAAAATAAGAGAACATCAAAATAACATCCGACAATATTTTATAATAGGTTTAACTGAGAATTCTATAGCTGGCTCCAGACCTATGAGAAAAGCAAATTACTTGGCAGTCTGGTCTGTGTGATATACAGCAGAGTTTCTGAAAATTCATTCACCATGAAAGTCTAAGAAATGCAACCATAATGCTAGTTATTCCATGAACCACCAATTTAAAAAGTTATACACAGACACACACATACATCTACACTCTAAATTAGAGAAACGGAATCTCTCTCTACGATTTAAAGCCTTCACAAAGAACACAATAATAGAACTAAGAAATACACTAAACTCAAACTGAGCTTGGTACCTGGTTAGTTAAACCACTTGACAGGCTATTTTAAGATACTTAAGAGATGTTGATGCCAACCTCCCAGACCCCCAAGACAAGAAATCATTGTTACTGGTTATAGATGGTTGCAACGTCTGACATTTTTCTAAACTGGCTGACATTAGTAAATCACAAGACACAGACGGGAGGTATCTTAACTTCAAGAGAAATAACAAGCATCACCACAACAGCCAGTCCAAGCCATCTTCACAGTCACATGTACAGTCTAGTTTCCAAGATCTGCCTTCTATCATACATGAAAGTTAGCTAAGCAACAAGGGAACCAAACGAAAGATCAAAGCTCAGCCGACATGTACTACATTCCAATAAAATGTGCTTGGATGATGTCTAATCATTGAAAACTGGATATTCTTAAAAATACACCATTTATAAAACAGTGGTATGCAAAGCCATATAACGGTGATTAAAAATATCAGCATTAAGTACAGAAGTAAGGATGAAAAGGCCCTCTCAGAGCACCTAGAGAAATAACATTGCATGCACACACACACACAGAGGTTAAGAGGAATTCAAGATAACACAGCCAGTACCAGTGAAGTCAGGGCTAGAACTCTAAATCCTCCAAAAACAGTCTGTGCTCTTACCTTGACACCACATATGACAACAATATCTTAGACAGAAACATCTCAGACACCACACTTTCCTTTGAGAATCCTATTTTTCCTAAACAATATTCAGAGATCCCATAAAATGGAAATCAAGAGCTGGTCGACAGCAAATGTTTTCTTGAAAATGAAAAGAATTCCTCAAGGAATACATTTTAAAAATGGTTTTTTTGTACAAGGATCATAGGTAGATAGGACTCTAAATGTGACCTCTAATTTCCTTTCTCTCTCAAAAGCATAACATCTAGAAAAAAGTATCCTGTCCCTCAATACTCTATTACTTTGTCCTTTTTTTTCCCCCAGCAAATTACATGCCGAGCATGTAGTGATTAATACAATTTGCATCTGCCCTCCTTAGCATTTAAACATTAAAAATAGTTTGACAGACACTGGAAGCGGTTGACAGATTCTCGCTCACTGGTTTATTTTTCTTCCACCTTAGAATGAGTCCCTGCTATCTCGTTAGTAAATTTGTAACACTAAATGTATTATTTTGAATTACAACTTACTAAAAATACTGTAAACCACAATTCCCAAATTAAAATGAAATTTTCGCTAGGCTCCAAACTCCATTTGCTACATGGTCAAGAAACTTTTTCATTTTAAATCACTCTCCTACCCGCTGTCCCATCCACAGACTAGAAAATGCCGGACCTATCAATATGCTTGAAATTCTCCCTCAAAAGGCAAATTTAAGTTAAGATTTGACACTGCTTATCTTTTGAGACTTTTTCTCATTTTCCATCCTTAGCCTTTCAGTGATAGCTCTCATGGTGTTTCTTAGACTCTATTTTTATTCTTAAGACATTCTACTACTTCCATTTTACCCCTCTTAGACACTAAACTCCCTGAGGATATGGACACTTTGGTTTACTCATCTTTTAATTCCTAAAGTAAGTGCCTATACTGTGCCTAAGAAATGAGTAATTATTGGTGAAGATGAGCTGAGCCTCAGCAAATTAGGACCAATTTTGGTTGGGAGCAACATTCAAAGATTCTGAAATGCATTCTTCTGTTACCTATTCTGACATAAAGTCGCTTAAATAGCATAGAAATAAACAAACATAATATTTCACACATTTAACACTTATTTGTTAAGAAAACTGACTCACTGACACTGGGCAATAAAGTATGATGCGGGAAGTAGAACTGTTTGAAAATGCTGTCAGGTCACTCTGAGTGACCAGTCAAGGAGCTGGAATCACTCCTCCATCCCCTTCTTCCAAGAGGAGAGGGTGCAGCCACACTCAGCTCCAGACAGGACCATGGTTTCTTCCCTTAGCAGGGCAGACCCAACTTCCCATGGGTCCCAGGTCTCCACATGCTGGACAGATGAATTTCTCAGAGGACTGCAGGCATCCACACTATACTGTCTGGTTCCCAAGTAGTTTGTGTAACTTTCACTGATAAGGCTGGTCTACTACTTGTTCTATAATAAGAGACAATAAGATGGGACAGGATACCTTCACTGGAATGAAAATCTATGCTTTATATTGAGCTGATTGTCAAAACTCTGGCATCCCTCTGTGTGGAATAACGGGATGGAGAATTCATGCCTTACTTCTTGCTGATCCTGGCTTTTCACAATAAAATGTCCCCTTTTCCCAATAAAGCCTATTCCTTAATCCACGCAATGATAATGTGGAATGTGTCCTAAGCTCAAATGCATGACAAGTGCCAATCCAGAAAGATTTACCTGGCAAATCAAAAGGTCACTAAACTTTTCTTTGAGAAGTTGATAGAAGAGTAGTTAATTAGAGATGCCATCTGCAGACACCATGCTTGATGTTTTATATTTCATTTACTCATCACAACTTCCCTTTTGAGGTATTGCTTGCATCTTACAGGCGATGAAACTGACAATAAAATAAGCTAAACAATTATCTACCTAAAAGGGACAGAGACAGACTCTAAACACAGGCTCAAACTTCAAAATCTGTACTCTCAAACTTTGAAGCTTGTGCTCGTCTCAGGACTCCACAAATGTCACCAATTAAGCCAAACTCTAGAAACATTGTTTGTGGAAAGGTTTAGTCTAATTCCCAAATGCTGGAGCCTAAAACCTCCCCTCAGAGACAGACATACAGTTTCTACTTGAACAAATCCTTTGATACAGAATTCAATAAATTAAGAAAACATGTTGCATTGGAATATCTAATGCAACCTTTCCTGTATTTTTTTTTCTTTTGCTGAGGAAGATTAGCCCTGAGCTAACATCTGTGCCAATCTTCTTCTACTTTATATATGGGTCACTGCCACAGCATGGCTGAGGAGTGGTACAGGTCCGCATCTGGGATCCTGCAAGCCCGGACCGTCAAAGCAGAATGTGCTGAACTTAACCACTACACTGTGAGGCCGGCCCCCTGTATATTTTTTAAAGAACAAATTACACCAATAGAAAACAATGAGGAAAATTACGATTCTCACTAAAAAAATCATGTAGATTCCAAAATAAATAAACAATTAATGTTGGTCAAAATCCCAATCTAAATGCTTTTTCCACATTCCAGTGTTACTCTTGAGAAGTCTTTGGGGTACTAAAACCAAAGACAAACTGTATTTTCCTATGCCACTCTAGGAAAAAGAAAATAGTAATTATACAGATAGAGATAAATTAAAGTTGGAAGAAAAATTAGAAAGGTAATAAGAGTTCTGTGACAAGATTCAGGGAAAACTACAGGACAAAACAGACAGTATATACAGAACAAAATAGACAGGGGAAAGGACAACCGTGCAGAGTTGAGAGACAGCTACAGTGATAAAAGGAGACAATCTGAAAACAAAATCACAAGAAATGAAGGAATAGGGCATAAGAGAAGCTCTAGGAAAACAAATTGCTCTCATTATTAGTGATGTGTTGCAAAAACATTGCACCGTACCGCCAAATCATTTTTCCCCCTAATAGACACCCAAAAAAACTATCAACTCTAAATCAGGAAAATAAAATGATTAAACCAACAACAGAAGACTTTGAGAATTTCTTAACCAGCTACAGACAGGATGCATAATAACTGCCATCCATCTCCCAAATATTTTCTCCATTACAATAAAGAATGTCTGAGATATAAGATGAGAAGTGGTAAATCCAAAAGAAAAAAGTATACTGGAACATGAAATGAATCTTTGGGACTCAGTGTGGTCATCTCCAAGTTGGTATGCTTTCACTGACCAATACTATTTGCAACATATGCTAGACTGTTTCTTCTGAAAACACTTCCATTATTTAAACCATATAATAATATGAAGGATTTGGCTGAATCATTAATAAATGAAAGCATTAAATAACATAATGACGATCCTGAAAAAATATTTACAAACTAATTTTGAACACGTTCAACTTCAACAAAATCAAGAAAACAGGTTGAACTGATAGGAATTTTCTCTATTAAAATGCAATTAATTTCCCACTAGTGTATTAAGATTTCTGCAGTTACAATATTATGAAACTCGCCGATAATTTGCCTCATTAATTCTGATTATAAGATGCTGGTCTAAAAAAGACCACAAACTATCCCAGTTGACTTGATCAAAGTAGTGTTATTATCAGCTAATTGAGCACCTCCAGGAAGCCTCGTTCAACTAAAGGCATATAACCTGGCTAATTTTCAGCTTGCTTTGGAATGAGCTCTCCATTTTAGGAATAATGAATAAACTGTCTCTCACTGCTCTGTCAGAGAGCTGCATCTCGATAATCATGTTAAGCTCTACCTTACTCAAAGAAGCATGCATGCATACTGGTGGGGGGAATAAAGAGATGGAGGAAATATGAATGTGTGTATCCTACCAGTCAGTTGTCAGACAGCTGCCTTCCCTGAGCTTCATGATGGCATCATCTCTCCAGTTTCCTTTAAAAATGGGTGTTAAACATTGCCATATAAAATTTATGTCTTATAGAACAGTTAAAATGCAAGGAAAAGCTGTGCTTCTCTGGAGTAGAAGCATTTTTCCCCCCACAGAAAAAGTGTTCTTTTCGTTTTGGCAGTTAAGACCTCAGAGCCAAACTCCTGATCCATATTTAATAAGCATGTAAAATCTTGCATGACCTGCATATTAAATTTTCTCATTCGTCATTTCTATTCTATCTGTATTTTGCATGCCTGATGTTTTCTGTTTTATTACGTTTATAAGTATTTTTTAAGCTCCTTCAAATTCCTTGTGGTATTAGAAAGGATAAAATAAAATTTAAAAGAATCAAGGAAGCTCTGTCACTTGTTCAACAAACACTGGATATCTACATACTCCAAGTCCTATCCCAGGTGCTTAGGATACAGTGCAGCTTGCATTCTAGTAGGGAAACACACACACTGAATACGTCAAGGAGCTTTAAGTGCTAGAAACAAATAAAGGCAGAGTAAGGGACTAGGAAGTGACTGGGTGGAATGGAGAAATTACAGATAGTTATATAAGGCCTCTCTGAAGAGGGGACATTTGAGCAGAGATCTAAACGATGTGAAAGAGGAAGTCATCAATGATCTAGACAAGAGTTCCAGGTAGAGGAAACAGTAAGCACCAAAGGCCCACAAGTGGAAATGCGTTTGCTGTTTTCAAGAAACAAAAAATTCAGAGTGACTAGACAAGAGGGAGCAAGGTGAAGGGTGGCAAACATAGGAAGACTCTGGATCATGTAAGGCCTTGTAAGACATGGTAAGGAGTTTGATTTTACACTGAATATGATAAAACGAATAAAGTTTTGAACAAGAAACATGACATGATCTGGTTTACTTTTTTTTTTTCCAGTCTTGCTGTGAGGATACTAAATTGTATAAGACTAAGGAGAAAAAAAAAACAGGAAAATCAATTAGAAAGTTAATCTTTTGCTCTACATGCAAGATGATATGTGGTTTGAGTCAGAGCAGTAAATGAAGAACACAGTATAGAGTCTGGATATATTTTGAAGGAAAAGTAACAAGACTTGCCAGAAGAGGAGATGTGGGAGGTAAAACAGGATTCATAGATAACTCCTAGGTTCTTAGACTGAGTGACTGGTGCTAAATATCCAAGAGATATTAAGTAACTAGTTAAAAGGAGTTTAAGGGAAGCAGAAGGGGTTCAGGACATATATTTGGTTTCATTGACAAATCCAATGTCTAGGTTTGCCTAGGGAACATATGTAGATAGAGACTAGTTTAAGGCAGAGCCTTGGGGCATGCCCTCATTTAAAGATGGGGAAAGAAAGAGGAACCAGGAAAGAAAACGATGAGGGAACAACTTGTTAAGGTAGGACCAAAACCAGGAAAGCGTGGTGTGCCAGAAGCCAAGTGAAGAAGGCATTCCAAGAAGGAACATTTTTCAAAGAGAAAATGTTGCTGAGATTTTGCTTAAGATGAGGAATAATAGCTGATTTCTGAATTTGGCAAAACTTTGCTCACCTGAGCAAGAGAATTTTCAATAGAGTGGTAGGGACAGAAATCTGACCAGAATACGAGATAAGGTAGTGAAAACAGTAAGTATCGATTACTCTTTAAGGAATTCCCTACCTCATTCCTTGACTTTCAAACGGTGAAGGTCCAGAATTCAATTTAGTGTTATGGGAACTGGAATTCAGCTACATAAATGAGTTACTTTTTTTACATGCTAGATCAAAATACCTAGTCACCAATTTTTACATTTCCAAGAAAATAATTAAGGATTATAAATAAAGAATCCTCATTACATCATTGCATTTATTAGGTGAAAGTCAGAAGGAAACAAAAAGCATTATAAGGGTCACAAGAGGAAAACGTGTTATATATGCATTCACACAATGGGACATAATATAGCTATTAAATTATGGCATCATAGAAGCTTATTTACTGACATGGAAATTTCTCCCAATATTAGTTTTTTTGGTTATAAATCAGAACATAATACCATATCTGCTCTGTAACTTTAAATGTATTGGGGGAGGAGGAGTATGTGTATGAGCACATATACAGGGGGAAAAAAAAGCCAGAAGTACACAAACCAAAAGGGTAACAGTGGTTCTATTAAAGTATATGATAGGATTATGTTTCTTTTAATTTTGTTACATATTTATTTCCCAAATTTTTAGAAGAGCAAATGACTAGCAGAAATTTCTAATCATTCTAACATAAGGTTTATTTGCTGAGAAAAACGTTAAAATAAAAAACAAAATTCCTACTTATCTTTCTAGATGGGCTCTAATGTTACTTAAGGTCTTTCCAGATTCCCCTTTTCTCCGTCATTCCCATAGGCAAGTTGAGTTGCTCTTTTCTATGCTCCCAGAGACTACAATATAACTGCCAGTTTGTCTGAATTTATAACTCACCAGATTATTAAATCAATGCTACTAAACTTAGTAAATTGTGGACATTCGGTAAATATTAGCTGGTTTCATTTATTCATATAACTTATAGCTGTATTGCAAACTTGTTTTCCTAATGAGTATTAACGTAAAAAAATCATTTTTCTTTAAAACTGATGTTTTCTTTTAAATTGATGTTTTAAACTGATTCAAAAATTTATGAGAGATATTTTGTACTGTGGAAAAGTTCAAGATTTTATGATTCAGAAAATCTCTGATGCTATATTAGTATTTTTACAAAGCATTTTATATTTTGATTGTGTTCAGTGTCATATGGTAATTTATGATGCATGCAGAAAAAGTGCAGACCATGGTGTGATGATTTGTCATCCCAAACTGATGGAGATGAGAACTGAAAATGAATTACTGAAACCTGGGGCTTATTAAAGCTGTAAGGATATTAAGATAATAGTCACATCTGATTTAGGATCTAAATAAATGAAATCAACATTTCATAAATTTTCTTAATTAAAAATGAACAAATGACATGTTTACTAATAGGGACTGATATTCAAAGTAAAGGAAAACTTCACCTTCTAGATTAGCCCTCAAATAGCAATGCTTATATAAACAAACAAAAATTAGACAAGGCCATGTTTCATTCACAATCAAAGATAAAGATACCACTTCTTATTCTATCTCTATCCCACCTGAGTAGCTAGAGTAATGTAACCTTTATGGTATATTTATTATTCTATACTTCCTGATGAAGATTTCAAGGAAAGATAATTCATGTCAACAGTCTAGAAGAGGAAGAGTAATGGAGCAGATTTTATTAAACTTGTGTGAAATAATCTAAAGAACATGGGTTTTTATTACAGCATTGAGGGAAAGGTAACTTTTTTTTTTTTTGCTGAGGAAGATCTACCCTGAGCTAAGACCTGTTGCCAATCTTGATCTTTTTGCTAGAGGAAGATTTACCTTAAGCTAACATTTGTGCCAATCTTCCTCTATTTTGTATGTGAGTCGCTGCCACAGCATGGCTGCCAACAAGTGGTGTAGGTCCGTGCTTGGGAACCGAACCCAAGCCTCTGAACTTAACCACTAGGCCACAGGACCAGACCCTGAGAGATACCTAATTAACAAAGAATTTCAAGAGTAGAAATGTATTAAAAAGTTATTTTAAAGACAAATACTAAATTCTAAAATTCTAAATAAAATGGACTTTAATTAATTTTCCAAGCATGCTATTGTTTCATTTTAAATCCAGTCTGTTTCTAAGAAAATAAATTACATTAAATTTTGTAATTTTAAAGTGAAATGTAACAAGCTTACTCCTTTTGACCTGATCTTCATGCTATGATGGAGGGAATGATAATTCAGTTTACTATCATTAAGATTCAAGTTAATAAGGAAAAGGAACAAAGTTAACTGAACCCAAAGAAATTTCATTATTCAGAGTCACTTGATTGATGGTCCCAATTTTACAACCAGGAAAGCAATTAAGCCCATTTTACAGAAGGACATCCAGATCTCCTGAACATTCTAAACACTAAATGTTCATTTCCAAGGAAGCTTTTGAATCATTAATAGCACTCATTCATTTTAAGAATCTAGTTCACCCAAAAATAATAGTAAGCTTCCATCTTGCTTACCTTGCCTACTATTTTACTTTAAACTACCTCCCAGAATCATGCTAAGGGAAACTTACATAAATTCATCTGATGATTAAATCACAGAACTTCCTAATATCAAATTGGAAGGTTTTGCCTACTAAATCTGGTAAGGTGGGCAGAGCATGAAAAGATAACAATATAAGTGTTCTGTTATTCATAAAGTTAAGAGCTAGTTTGTTTTAATACTAGTGTTGTATTTTTAAAAATCACCAAAATAAAAGATAACCTCCAGATACAATGAAGAAAACACTGGGATAAAAAGAAGGTGTCTATTCAGCAATGGTTTGCTAATTTTTGATTGTTAATAAACATGGATTGGGGTAAGAGAGTAACTCTAGAAGACCTATACACAAACTTAATTATAAAAACTTGTTGTGCAACCCAGGCTAGACCCAGGCTAGACCCAGCTTGCATGAGTGTGTTAAAAGGGTACAAATTTGCTATAGTTAAGTCTAACTAATTAAGAAAGAGATGAAAATTGACTCAAAAGACTTGCTTCATTAATGAGTCCGTATAACAAAGATTAAGCATACAAGTTTTGGAACTATTTATTACTATGTCCAAATCCTAACTCTATCATTTACTAGCTCAAGGTTTTTTAAGGTCTCAATCTTCAATTTCGTCTTCTGTATAATAGGAAAGATAATACATTTTCAATAGGGCTATTTTAAGGATGAATTAGAAAATATAAATGAAGTGCTTAGTAAACTGCCTACCACCGTAAATGGTTCCTATCTTGTTGCTGTCACAATCACCAGGCCACGAACAAAGCAGAATGTACCAGAGACGTAAGAGCAGCAGAGACCAGCAGAGGAAGGGAGTGGGTCCCAGAAGGTTTATCCTCACTCATCTAGTCTACTAACCGCACAAGCCATCAACCACTTCTCTTCACAGATGTGTCCTTCTACTCTGGTACTCCTACCTCTACTCTACCATCCTAGTGAGAGCAGCATCTAGCATTAACTATCTAACGATTGACTGTTACACTTTCTACTTCACTTTGGTGGCCTGCCACTTTATACTCTCTCCTATACACTATTGCAGAACTGACCCCTAGTTTAAATGTTAGTTCCCTTGAACAGAAAGTCAACTACCACACGTTTGGTGCAAAATAAAACAGACACAAGCATGGAAAATAAATCTCTACTAACAATCATGAGTATTATTCAAGAAAAGAGAAAATAATTTATATCTAATGTTAACTTAAGACACATTAACAGGTAATTTTTATTTTTATAGAAGCCTGGTTTGTTCAGTACTTGTAGTCAAAAGATGAACACAAATATCAAAAGATCGGCTAAAAGTTGTTCAACCTTTCGAACCATCATCTAATCTAAGCATAAGAGAAAATTATAAATCACTATTCATTCACTGCCAAATTAGGAAAGGTGGTTTTAAATGTGTAATATTTGGAGATTTTCAGTTCTGGCAACATGGTAAAACCTCTCACACTAAAATATCTAGAAACACATAGAATACAACCAAATAGCATTTCAATAATGAAATATATTGCTAATTCAGCAAGAAAGAATCCCAAGTCAGAAAAGGAAAAGGAAACTGGGAGTCCCAAAGTGTGCTACCGACCCAGAGACCTACTATAAATGCTATGGGATTGAGTACTATGTTCACACCTGGATAGAAGAGACACAGGAAATTAGAACAATTAATCCTCTATGTAATACTCAAAGGGCCATATCCCCTGTGAAAGAAGAACCAGAAAAAATATGCCTAATGGCCCAAAAAGACAAGAAATTCAATTCAGGCAGTGACCTCTAGATGAAAGAAAGAGGGTAAGGGGAAGGAGAAGAGTAAAAAAATCCAAGAATAACATTTTAAAAACCCAAGGTGGAGAGGTGATGTTGGCATCATGACAGAGTGAGCTCTCCCTGTAAACTCTCCCCTGTAAGATACAATAAAAAGAACATTCATATTCCAACAGAGGACATCCACAAAATACAAAAGAAGTCTGAGAGACCCACACAGCAATACAGAGAGTAGGGAGGTGCTGGAGCCTCACCTTTAACCAGAGGAAGTCGAACAAGTAGCAGCAGGTGCAAGTGGTGATCAAATATGACCACACTGCAAAAGCACAAATCCACGCTGTCTAGCAGTGTGAAAAAAGATATTAACTCACCACATTAGAGGGAAAATGACAAGTACCCAGAAATCAATCCTGAAGGCATAGAAATCTATAACTGAAATGACAGGATTCAAAATAGCTATCATAAAAAAACTAAACGACTTAAAAGAAAATGCAGATAGTTCAACAAATTCAAGAGCTACTTCAGAAAAGAGGTTAAAACGATAAAGAACCAATGAGAAAGATTGGAGATGAAAAAAACAATGGATGAGATAAAGAATACGGATTTGCCAAACAATAGAGCTGATATGACGGAAGAATGAATTAGCAATAGTGAGGATAGAAATATAGAAATGCTTCAGATGGAGGAAGAGAGAAAAGTAAGATAAAAAAGAACTGAAGAAATTCTCTGAGAAATATCCGACACAATTAGGAAATGCAACATATGGATTTATAGGTATTCCAGAGGGAGAAGAGAAGGAGAATGGATCTGCAATCTTTTTCAAAGAAATAATAGCTTCCAAAACCTGGGGATAGAGCTGGAAATAAAATGAAAGAAGCCATGACATCTGCTAACTATATCAATGTAAAAAGATCTACTCCAAGGCATGTAGTAGTGAAGCTTGCACAGGTCAGTGACAGAGGAAAAAATAATAAGGGCACCAATGCAGAAGAAAATAATTTACAAAGGAACCACTATCAGGCTTTCAGCAGATTTCTCAGCAGAAACATCACAGGCTAGGAGAGACTGGAAGGAGACATGCAAATCTCTGCAAGACAAAAACTTTCAGCCAAAAATACTCTATCCAGTGAAAATACCCTTGAGATATGATCAAGAAACAAAAACTTTCCCAGATAAACAAAAGCTAAGGGAGTTCACTGCCAGAAGACATCACCTACAAGAAATCCTCAAGGTCCTCATACCTGGGGGGAAAAAAAAGAAGAAAGAGATTAAAGACCCTCAATAAGGAGATAATAGGTAGACAGAATCAGAAAACTGTAGCTATCCATGAGAACAGGCTGGCAAATACACTGTATAACGTTAAAGACAAAGGGAAGAAAACATCAAAAATAAATACAATGGTGTCATTTTAACCGCAAAGTCACAACACAAGATGGAGTAGGATGTAAGAAAAACAACTAAGGAGGGGAAGAGGACAGGGAGGGAAGCAGCTTTGTCTAAGGAAATAAGAGTTTATCAGAAAATATATTACCTCATCTATGAGATTTTTCAAACAAATCTCAGGGTACCACGAAACAAATAAGGAGAACAGGGACTAAAATAATAAATGAGGAGAAAACTAAGAAAATCAGCAAAGAGGGGCCGGGTCCGTGGCTGAGTGGTTAAGTTTGCACGCTCCGCTGCAGCGGCCCAGGGTTCGGATCCTGGGCGCAGACATGGCAGCGCTCCTCAGGCCACGGTGAGGTGGCGTCCCACATCCCACAACTGGAATGACCTGCAACTAAGATATACAACCATGTACAGGGGGAGGTTTGGGGAGATAAAGCAGAAAAAAGAAAAAAAGATTGGCAACAGTTGTTAGCCCAGGTGCCAATCTTAAAAAAAAAAGGAAGATTGGCAACAGTTGTTAGCCCAGGTGCCAATCTTTAAAAAAAAAGAAAAGAAAAGAAAATCAGCAAAGAAAACTACCTAATTGATTGGCAGTCTGAAACACAAGAGACAAGAAACAAAGGAAATGCAAAAGAACGGAAAACGAGCAATAAAATGGCAGCATTAAGTCCTCATGTATCAATAAGCACTCTAAATGTAAATAGATCAAATTCTCCAATTAAAAGACAGAGAGGTGGGATGGGTTAAGAAACAAGACACAACAATATGCTGCCTCCAGCAAACACATCTCAGCTCCAAGGACAAACACAGGCTCAGAGTGAAGAGATGGAAGATGATACTCCAAGCTAATGGCAAACAAAAGAAAGCAGGTGTTGCCATACCTATATCAGACAAAATAGACTCCAAGACAAAATGGGTAAAGAGAGACAAAGACAGGTGGAACATAATGATCAAATGGACACTCCACCAAGAAAACACTTATAAATATCTATACACCCAACACAGGAGCACCAAAGTACATAAAGCAACTCTTAATAAATATAAAAGGAGATATTAACACCACCACAATAATAGTAAGGGACCTCAACACTCCACTCACATCAATGGACAGATCATCCAGGCAGAAAGTCAACAAGGAAATAGTGGGAATTAAAAAAAAAACTAGACCAGATGGACTTAATAGATACATATAGAACACTCCATCCAAAAGCAGCAGAATACATTTTCTTCTGAAGTGTGCATGGAACTTTCTCAAGGATAGACCATATGTTGGGAAACAAGGCAAGCCTTAATAGATTTAAGCAGACTGAAATCATATCAAGCACCTTTTCCAACCATAACGCTAGGAAACTAGAAATCAACTACAAGAAAGAAGCTGTGAAAGTGACAAACAGGTGGAGACTAAACAACATGCTACTGAACAACAATGGATCATTGAAGAAATTAAAGCAGAAATCAAAAACTATCTGGAGACAAATGAAAATGAAAACATACCAACTCAAATGGGAGGTAGCAAAAGTGGTCCTAAGAGGGAAATTCATCGCAATACAGACTCACCTTCACAAACAAGAAAAATCCCAAATAAGCAATCTCAAACTACACCCAACAGAATTAGAAAAAGAAGAACAAACAAAGCCCAAAGACAGCAGAAGGAGGGCAATAATAAAAATCAGAGCAGAAATAAATGAAATAGAAACAAAAAAGACAGTAGAAAGGATCAACGAAACAAAGAGCCGGTTCTTTGAGAAAATAAACAAGACTAAAAAACCCTTAGCCAGACTCACAAAGAAAAAAGAGAGAAAGCTCAAATAAATAAAATTAGAAATAAAAGAGGAGAAATTGCAATAGCTACCACAGAGAATACTATGAAAAACTATACGCCAATAAATTGGACAATCTAGAAGAAATGGATAAATTCTTGGACTCTTACAGCCTCCCAAAGCTGAAGAAGAAACAGATAATCTGAATAGACCAATCACAAGTAAAAAGATTGAAATGGTAATCAAAAACCTCCCAAAACATAAAAGTCTAGGACTAGATGGCTTCCCTGGAGAATTCTACCAAACAGTCAAAGACGACTTAATATCTATCCTTCTCAAACTACTCCAAAAAGCTGAGGAACATGGAACACTTCCTAACACAGTCTACAATGCCAACATCCCCCTGATACCAAAGCCTGACAAGGACAAAAAAGGAAAACTACAGGCCAATATTGCTGATGAACATAGATCCAAAAATCCTCAGTAAAATAATGGCAATTCAAGTACAGCAATACATCAAAAGATCACACACCATGATCAACTTGGATTTATACCAGGGACACAGGGATGGTTCAACATCTGCAAGTCAATCAATGTAATACACCACATTAACAAAAGAAGGAATAAAAACCACAAGATCATCTCAACAGATGAAGAGAAAGCATTTAACAAGATCCAGCATCCATTTATGACAAAAACTCTTAACAAAATGGGGACAGAAGGAAAGTACCTCAACATAGGAAAGGCAATATATGACAAATTCACATCATCACACTCAATGGGGAAAAACTGAACACCATCCCTCTGAGAACAGGAACAAGATAAGGGTGCCTACTCTCCACTCTTATTCAATGTAGTACTAGAGGTTTTGGTTAGAGCAATTAGGCAAGAAAAAGGAATCCAAATAGGAAAGGAAGAGGTGAAACTCTCACTGCTTGAAGATGATGCGATTTTATATATAGAAAATCCTAAAGATTCCATTGGAAAACTATTATAATCAACAACTACAGTAAAGTTGCAGGATACAAAATCAACTTACGAAAGTCAGTTGCATTCCTATATTCTAATAATGAATGAACAGAACGAGAACTCCAGAATTCAATTCCATTTAAAATCTCAACAGCAAGAATAAAATATCTAGGAATAAATTTAACCAAGGAAGTGAAAGACCTAAACAATGAAAACTAGAAGACATTACGGAAAGAAATTGATGATGACATAAAGAAATGGAAAGATATTCCATACACATGGATCAGAAGAATAAACGTAGTTAAAATTTCCATACTACCCAAAGCAATCTACAGATTCACCGCTATCCCAATCAGAATCCCAATGACATTCTTCATGGAAATAGAACAAAGGATCCTAAAATTCATATGGGGCAACAAAAGATCCTGAATAGCTAAAGCAATCCTCAGAAAAAAGAACAACACTGGAGGCATCACAATCCCTGGCTTCAAAATATACTACAAAGCCATAGTAACCAAAACAGAATGGTACTGGTACAAAAACAGGCACACAGATCAACGGAACAGAACTGAGAGCCCAGAAATAAAACCACACATCTACGGACAGCTAATCTTCGACACACGTGCTGAGAACATACAAGGGAGAGAGGAAAGTCTCTTCAATCAATGGTGTTGGGAAAACTGGACAGCCACATGCAAAAGAATGAAAGTAGACCACTGTCTTTTGCCATACACAAAAATATACTCAAAATGGATCAAAGACTTGAACGTAAGACTTGAAACTATAAAACTTTTAGAAGAAAATATAGGGAGTACACTCTTTGATTTGGTCTTAAAGGGATCTTTCTGAATACCATGTCTTCTCAGACAAGGGAAACAAAAGAAAAAATAAACAATTGGGACTTCATAAGACTAAAGAGCTTCTGCAAGGCAAAGGAAACCAGGATCAAAACAAAAAGATAACCAACTGGGAGAAAATATTTGCAAATCATATATCCAACAAGGTAAGGGGTTAATCTCCATAACATACAAAGAGCTCACAGAACTGAACAAAAAAACATAAATCCGATCAAATACTGCACAGAGGATATGAACAGACATTTTTCCAAAGAAGATATATGGATGGCCAATAGGCACCTGAAAAGATGTTCAACATCACTAATCATCAGGGAAATACAAATCAAAACTATACTAAGATATGGCCTTATACCCGTTAAAATGGCTACAATCACCAACACAAAAAATAACAAACGTGGAGAGGTTGTGGAGAAAAGGGAACCCTCATACACTGCTGGTGGAATGCAAACTGGTGCAGCCACTATGGAAAACAGTATGGAGATTTCTCAAAATACTAAAAAATAGAATTACCAGATGACCCAGCCAACCCACTACTGGGCCTTTATTCAAAGAACTTGAAACCAACCATTTAAAGAGACTTATGCACTCCTATGTTCACTGCAGCATTATTCACAATAGCCAAGATGTGGAAGCAACTCAAGTGTCCACCGACTGATGACTGGATAAAGAAGATGTGGTATGTATATAACAATGGAATAATGCTCAGCCATAAAAAAGACAAAATCATCCCATTTGCAACAACATGGATGAACCTTGAGGGTATTATGTTAAGCGAAATAAGCCAGAAAGAAAAAGACAAACACCATATGATTTCACTCATACGTGGAAGATAAACAAACACACAAACAAAGAGAACAACACGTCAGTAGTTACCAGGGGGAAAGGGGATGGGGGCTGGGCACAAAGGATGAAGGGGAGCACCTATATGGTGACAGACAAATAATAACATAGAACTGAAATTTCACAATCTTGTAAGCTATTATGACCTCAATAAAACAAATGAACAAACAAAAAACCCAAGGTGGACTGCTCAGAAGTCTCTACGTTAAGAAATAAACATAAAAATAGTTTATGCTTAAATTAAGAATTTCAGGAAATTCTGAAGAAGAGTAAGTGATGAGTAGCTCTATGAAATATTTCAACATACTATCAAGGATTACATATATCCCAATGGAATGGAACAAAAAGTCCAAAAATAAGCCCAAAATATGTAAAGGTTTTCATATAGGATAAAGGTGGCAAATTAGATCAGTGCAAAAGATTGACTTAATAAACAGTGTTGGAACAATTGGGTTGCTGTCTAGAAAAATATAAAGTTTTTATTGCTCTTTTCATACTCCACAGCTTACAAAAGAATAAATTCCAAGTGGATCAAAAACTTCCATGCACAAGATTAAACTGTAAAAGTACCTGAATAAACCCTGGGAGAATTCTTTTATAATCTCAGAGAGTGAAGTTTCTTTTCAACTTTGACATGAAACCAGAAGACAGAAAACACAAACTGGCAAATTGAATTATATAAAAAATTTTCAAACATGATCCAAAGTCAGTAAAACAAAAGACAATCTGGAAAACAAAAACAAATCAGGAATAAAAAAAGAAAACTACTTGCAATTCATCAGATCAGAAGCAAAGATCAAATTTTCCCAAAATATAGAGGTAATACAATGAGTAAGGAAAAAGATCAATAGCCCAATAGGGCAAAAGATATGGACAGATCCCAGAACAGGCAATACAATGGCTCACTCATATTATGAGAAATGTAAATGAAAACTTCACAGAGATACCATTACCCTCCTATGTAACCGGCAAAGACAAAATATTTGAAAAGATGCTACACTAGGAGAAAAAATACGTATTTTGAACAGAAATGTGAAATAGCACAATTTACAACATCAAAATTTTAAATTTATAGACCCCTTTGATTTAGGAATTTCACTTTTAGGAATTTATTCTATAACTTTTTTTTTTTGGAAGAGAAAACATACTCAAGTATTTTCAATATCAGTAAGAAAGAAAATACATATGGTTATGGCAGATTGTTTTAAAAAAACATACCATTATACATTGTACACCAATTTAAGAACAACTTGAGAAATCTGTTCATGATCAGAGTAAGTGTTCATGGCATTTTTTATAATTGTCTTTTTATTATTACAGAAATCTTCATTTTATATCTTTTCACACATGCTAGCTATAATCCATTTAGTCAACAGTTACTGAAGAACATATACAAGTAGATAAATGGTGGTAATACCTAAGAAGTGCAAAAAGGCAACTCAGTGTTGACTACTATAACATAAATGTAGTGCCCAGCCCTGTGGCTGACTGGTTAAAGTTCCGCGCACTCCACTTTGGCAGCCTGGATTCACGGTCGTGAACCTACTCCACTCACTAGCCATGCTGTGGAGGTGTCCCATGTACAAAAAGAGAGAGAAAGATTGGCACAGAGGTAGCTCAGGGCTAACCTTCCTCAAGCAAAAAGAAAAAGAGGAGGATTGGCAGTGGATGTTAACTCACAGAAAAATCTTCCTCATACTTATAAATCAATGCAGGTAACAAGTTGACATTTCTATTTGATCAGAAATCTAAAGTATTACATTCTCCTTCAAGAGAAATAATGAAAGAGAAACAATGCAAAAAAAGAATATTCAGAAAGTTTACTTTTGAAAGCAAAAGTCATTTGAAAACAAAGATGGCTACTTAATGGGCTACATATAATATCAAACACAGCATCAGTATGACAAAAAGTAATCTTATTTCAAAAGCACAGTATCAGTGTCTTAATAATTTGCTTAACAACCCTAACAAGTAACTGGGGGTTTTGTTAATGTCTTATTTATTGCCTTTGTTGAGCTTGAATTTAGTCCACTGTTCCCGTTTTTTTTTTTTTAGAGATGTGATCCACATCAGTTGATTCTAAACAACAAAAGTTAGCATCACTCTCAACACTATCTCTACTTCTCAGTCTCTCCCCTTCCCTCTCTCCCTCACACACCAGCCCTCCAAAACAAATTTATAAGTCATCTATAAATACAATTGGGTACAGCACCTCCTACTCTTCTCCACACAGGGTTTCATCACTGCTCTCATGAATCATGTTATAAAACAAGGTCAAATAATCCCAAATTTTTCAAAAACCTATGCATTCAAAAGGAAGACTGTGAAAAGCAATCATCTCTACTCTCTTTCCTGGGGTCCTGAGTTTAGGCTAGTAAAATTCTCAAGTTCCATTGTATTACAAGTAGAACAGATGTTTATTAATTAAAAAGGAAAACAAATCACCAGTCATAACCAATCACCCCCTCCTCCGTGCCCATATCAGGTTGTTCATAACCTATTTTAATACTTGTTATAGCATCCTATACCCTGTAGTTAAAACGTCCATCTATTCAGATACAGTTTGACCATATTCAACTCTTATTCCCAGACTACTGCGTGGCACATGGAGAACACCAATAAACATTTATGAATGACCTATGGAAAAATGTATTTGGGGCTGCAGAAAACTTCTCAAATAGTAACCTTTCATAAAAGCCTACCAATATTGTTGATGTTAGTTTTTTTAAAATTTTACTACTTTTTAAAAGTTACATTATTTGTATATTAACCCAATTTTTTTTTTTTAAAGATTGGCACCTGAGCTAACAACTATTGCCAATCTTCTTTTTTTTTCCTGCTTTTTTCTCCCCAAATCCCCCAGTACATAGTTGTATATTTTAGTTGTGGGTCCTTCTAGTTGCAGCATGTGGGATGCCGCCTCAACGTGGCCTAATGAGCGGTGCCATGTCCGCACCCAGGATCCAAACCCTGGGCCACCAAAGTGGAGCGTGGGAACCTAACCACTCAGCCAGGGGGCCGGCCCCTCTTAGATATCAGTTACCAAAAGTGTAGAACAGATAAATGCAAAGGAATTCACTAATTCATTTTTTGGATGCCTACTATGTACGCCAAGCACCATGCCAGACACTGCTACATACGAACTACTAACCAGTGGCTAACACTGTGGAGGAAACCTACACTAGAATGTGAGCTCTGTGAGGGCAGGGACTGGGTCACATCTGTACCTCCAGCCCTTTGGCATTGCCTGGTGCATGCAGTTAACTACTGAATGACTTAAGCAAATTGGGAGACAGCTCCTCCAGACTCTGTTCCTCGATTCCTACCGTACCTTTATTGGTACTCACTGCTATCCTTTATTTCCTTCCTTCCTTTCCCTTTCTTATCCAAGGCCTATTCCACTGAAATCTGGAAGGGTTTCACACTTGCACACTTCACACCTAGATTTAGGTCAGGTAATAGAAGTCCATGTTCTTAAAAAAGTTCAAGTACAATCTAAAACAAAGCTACTTAAATTTTTCCTGCCTAAATAAGATCTAAGAGGATTTTTTAAAATTATGAATCCACTGAAATAGAATATTAAAATGAAGCACAGCTTCCTCACAGCAAAATTACTCTGGCTTAGAGCCCCAATAAGTTCCTAGGGTTTTCTTCCTGGCTGTGTAATACATACAATGAGATCATCAGATGATATGAAGATGCCTTTTACTCAAAGTGAAGCAAGAGCTATATTATCCTTTACAGAAATGACCAAATAATGTAACAATAAAACTCCAAGTAGAATATCACAAAATTTGGCAGGGGGGCCTGGAGTGATAAAAGAACCTCAAAGACCAACGTCTTTCTGGGTACTTAAAACCACTCTCATCAAGCTGCCCAAACTATGCCTAAACATCTCAAACCTGGATGTTGTTCTAATATACACAAATGCACACAATAAAAGCTTGTGTCACATATCTCAAAAAACATTCATTATGCATTTTTTTACTTAGAAGTTAAATTACACAGGTAGTCTACATACTACATTCTCAAAGTGTTCATTCTTATCCACCAACACATGGCTTCCAACAACATCTGCTAGAAAAAAATGTGAAGCAATATGCACATTCCTATCATTGAAGCATTTCTCTTATCACTATTCTCTTTCTCCTTCCCATTGTAACTAAGCTTTTTAAAATATAGTCTTCCCTCTCACTCACTCAAAGTAATTAAGCCTCTTATCCTTACCACTCTACTAAAATAGCCTTGAAAATGGTCATCAGGATCTTTCCAATTGCAATTCTTTTCTTACTCAACTTACTATGGCACGACACTGTGCCTCAAAGATTCATCCACTGGGTTTTCAAGAAATGACACTTTCCTAACTTGCTTTTTACCTTACTAATAACTGCGTCTTTATCCCTTCTCTTTCATATCCATTCCTTCCCCCCACCCCAAATCTAGTACTTCAGAAGGTACCATTTCCAGCCTTCGCAGCCTACATTCTTTTCTTTTGGAAGATCTTATCTTTTTATATGGCCTCACCTACTACCTACACACAGATGACCCTCAAATCCCAAACACTCTCTTGTGTTCAAGACCCCTAAGTCCAGCTGCCTACCAGATATTTTCACCTAGATGCCTGAAAGTTATACCAGTCTTGCCATGTACAAAACAAAATCCATTATCTTCTCCCACAAATTACCCATTAGGATTACTTCCGATCACTACCCAGTAATTAAAGTCAGAAACTTAAGTAATTTTTTCCTCCTCTCTCTCACCCTACTTTTATTCAGATATTTATTAAATATCTACTACATGTGAGGGATTGTCAATAACATCTAGTCAATTATCTTTATTTCTCAAACCTTCCCCCATAACATCCCCACCATCACAGTCTCAAGTCAATCCTTAACACCAATATAAAAAAAATTACTACAATAGTTCCTAAACTGATTTCTCTGCTTTCTCCTTTATGAATCTCTCCAATCTAGCCTTGACACTGCTGTCAATCATGATTTAAAATGTAAATGTGATGACATCCCTGGTAAGGTCTGCCTAACATTAAGCAATGAAACAGAAACTCTTTAACATGCCTTGATCTCAGCCTACCTTTTCTACTTCAATGATCTCCAGTACACTCTTCGAATCTTTAATTCCCAGTTGTTCAGGTCCAAAATTTAGGAATCATTCTTGATTCCTGCCTTTCCTTCATCTCCTAAATCTAATCCATTAGAAATCCCATTAATACAATCTCAATCTCTCTCCTTTCCATCCACTACCCCAGTTCAAGCCATTTCTTACCTGGACCTAGTACATGTGTTTCTTCTCTTATCCCCAGTTGTAACCAGGATAAACTAAGTTCAAGTCACTAATCTGTTCAGAATCCTTCAATGGCTTCCCAAAACAATTATAACGAAATATAAACTGCATATCATAGGCCCACAAATCCCTACATACACTGGCCATTGCATAATTCTCCAGCTTCATCTTATACCACATTCCATTTATTCCCTACTCTCCACATATTGACCTTCTATTGAGAGATCATCCCAATTTCTTTCCCACCTTACAATATATTTGCACAGTCTTCCCTCTGTCTAGAATTCTCTTCCTCCACCCCTTCAATGGCTAGCTCCTCCCAGTCTTCAGGTTGGTTCCTTCCCAATCTTCAGACCTCAGACCAAATGTGCTCCCCCTTAGAGAGGCCTTTGCTGGCCACCCCCCTAAAGCAGCCTCTCCACTACAAAGTGTCTCTTAATTACAGCACCCTGCTTATTACAGTTCCCTGCTTATTTTCTTCACAGCTCTCACTATAACTTATCTTACTTGTTTACTATTTGTTGTGTCTACCTCTAACATGGAGCTGCCTTGACCACTATCACCTCGTTTATTACTGATTTTCTGGCATTATATAGCAAAGGGTGCTTCACATGGTAAGAGCTCAATGTAATTCAATAACCGAAACAAATGCATGGATAGCCTAGGCACCAGACAACCCCAATGTCATAGATTCACCATATATACCACATTTTCCTTCTATCACAGTATCAAAAGTACTTCCAGGGAAAAGATATCTGTTAAAGTCCCTTCTACTCCACTTTTTGTTGTTGCAGAATTCTTTTTAAAAGACTGTGGTTTATTCTACAAACTTAACTTTCAAAAAAATCTACAAGTACTGCGTTTTTCTTCTTTCACTATTAAATTGGTCTGTTTATTTCCCAAAAATAAAAGTATATTAAAAATGTGAATTTAATCCAGAAATCTTTAAAATTAGAGTTCATATTGGCATCAACAAACTGAGGATGCAGAGGCAAGACACAGAAATTTGATATCTTTGATTTTAACCTATATCTAAAATTAAAGGTCACTGCCCTAAGTCATTAAATTCATGTCAACTTGGCAATGTAAAGAAAGGCCTACTGCTGAATAGGAGGAAAGATAAGAAAAGATGAAAAAATTCAATGCAAATAAGCTCATTACCTGTTTAAAGAACTGAATTAATTGAAGCAAAAAAAGAAACCCTAATGCTACTGTGAAATCTAAAAATAGACTATGTTGCTGCTCTCTGAAACATGTAAATCTAAAAAGAACTTTTCTTTACATGCCTAAACTATACTTTTAATGAGACTCTCAATCTAACAAGAAATTTATCTTTGATGTCTGTGTTGCTTATTACTTTAAACAAAAGCAACTATCTACATTAATATTTTAATAACAATTCTGAATCTTACTGAATATAATGTGGGGAGAAAGAAATCATGGCCTCCACAGTGGAGGCTCAAAAGTACGTGGATATGTCTTTGGAAAGGTGTAGCACAGGGAGTGCAGTCTCATGAGAGAGACCTCATCCTTACCTTGCATACAGTCTCAGCAAAGTAGAGACCGTGCTTCAACAGAGCGCCAGTCACAGTAATGGACCATTCTCAACACTGTCTAATCTAGTCCCAGTATGAACACAATATATAACCAATAAAATGTACCACTTTTAATCACTTGAGGTTTATCATCCATTTATTTACATCTTATCTGTGGCAGAAAGATCCTAAGGTGACCTCAAATGATCCCACCTCCTGTTCATGCCTTTGTGTAATCCCCACTCCTTTAGTGTAGCAGGACCTACAACTTTCTTCCAATCAAAAGGATATGGAAAAGGAAATCAGATATCACTCCCATGATTGTGTTACATTATGTAAGACTCCACCTTACCAGCAGATTGGTGCTATAGATTCCCTTTACAGGCTTAATGATGTAAGCAGCCATGCTGGAGAAGCCCACATGGCAAAGAACTGTGGGTGGCCTCCAGGAACTATGGGTGGTCCACAGTTCACAGCCAGCAAAAACCTGGGGCCCTAAATCATACAGCTGCCAAAAAAATTGTGCCAACAACTTGAATGAGCTTGGAAAGGGATTCTTCTCCATTCAAGTCCCTAGATGAGAATGTAGACTGGCCAACACTTTGACTGCAGCCTTGTGAGATGCTGAATAGAGGATCCAGCTAAGCTGTGCCCAGTTTCCTAAGCCACAGAAAACATGAGATAATAAATGTGTGTTGTTTTCAGCTGCTAAGTTGGTGAAAATTTGTGACACAGCCACAGAAAAACTAATGCATTGCCTTAGAACTGCTCTCTAGTTTGATTTTCTTTTTATTTCTTTGATGTACTCAGACTAACACAATATACAATGTCCTCAATAAATGCTTACTGAATTAACTGTGAGAGTCTGATCTTTTTGACCCACTTATATAGCAGTTCTATGATAAAACATGCCCGCCCCAAAAACACATACACACACACAAATGAGAGGAGCTGGAAACTGCCTTGGAAAGAGACCCATCGGCAATGCCTTATTCTAAAAAGAAATGAGAAGCTATAGAATCCAAAAGTGAAAAAATATTGAAGGAATGTGATTATTTCATGTGATTCTCATAGGATTGTAAAAGGAAAACACAGTCCAGAGACAACAACCAAAGACAGTTATTTCCAACACATGAGCATTGGCTTTATTTCTCAGTTTACATTACCTAGAGATCACTTTATAAACAAAAGATTAAAATTCAAACTTTTTGGTGAAATTAATATCTGAAATTTACTTATCTAAAAAATGTAAAAGGGTCAGAATATAAAACTACATATTAAGCAAATTTTACATAACCTCAAAAGATAACTTTGATTCACATAATATATGCCTTGGAGATATAATGAGGAGAACAGCAATCATAAAAAACAACAAAGATATGTGAAGGCTCTAAAATACTGTTCCTTGGTAATAATATTCATCTGAGTGGAAAGGACTCTGAGTAACAAAGGCAGCAAAAAAACCTATAATATTAAACCAAGTATGAAATATTGAAAGAATGCTACTGACAAAGAATTATTTGTTTGAAAAGAAAGACAAAGTAGAGGAAACTGAAATAAGCAGCCAAAAAAAGGAAAAGGAACAAGTTGTTGGAAACAGCATGTGTCTATCATGGAGTATCAGTTCTACAGAATTCAAATCTGATGCCCTTTTCTGGGAACTATGTTTAATCCTTTTTCCTACGTTGGATTAAGAAAAATGATATAGGTGCAGACATCAATTTTATGGGTTGCTTCTGCTGATAGTACTTAGGAGTTATATCTATATACAAGTCCAAGGGATTGATATAATTAAATTTCAAGTCTGGAAAGATAAATTCATGAGATAAATATCCTGTGTTAGCAATTTCTCATTTAAAACTTCACTTTGTTAATGAGGGTGGGGCTTCCATTAAAAAGCACATATAAAAATAAAAGTATATACCCGTTTCCTTCCATGCAATGTAAGCAACTATCTCTAGGAATCTTTTAATCATCTTTAAAAAAACCTCATAGAGAATAAAGTTTCAGAAAATTACAAAAGAAAAGCAACTTATTCTAAGCATAACAGAACCAGACTTGAGAGAATAACATATCTCTGAAGGAAAATTATATACTACCTACTGTATAAGCATAAATTTTGTAAAAGAAATCAGATACTCCTCCTTTCTGATACATAAACAAAAGAGGCCTAATAAAAATTTAAAAGATTGCTTTAAAGAAGGAAAAAAACCCAAAAACCTGACATCTTTGTGTTACAGTATTATTGGATTTAGTGCATTTTAAATCACATGAATGCACTATTAATTGAATGTTCCAAACTTACACACATTTCTGAGTTTTCTGAACAGAGCAGTACTGAGTTCCACTTGATCAGCCACAACAGGTCACACTGCACTCACAAACTGATTCTATTTTTTCGGTTTTGACTACAAATAAACCCACCAAAACAGTGTCACATTGAGAATTTCTATATTTTTATTTTTCAAGCTTCCCATAGCTCCCTTTTAATTAACAGCTATTTCTAAACAATAAGATTCTCAAGATCACCATTCTACTGTTCATGATGATAAAAATGTTGATAGCTGATAGCCTATATATTAGTTAATAGCACAGGCTGAGGAGTAAAAGGGACTGGATTTGAAATCTAACTTTGCTATTTATTTGTTGTGTGTTTTTATTCAACAGTGTCTAGCACATAAAAAACACTCAAATTTGTCATGAGTAAGAGGGAAGATGCATTATAAATGGGTGAGAAGAGCGTGGAAAATGTATGCATGCAGGAGAAAATGGAAGCTGATTTAGTAATACCATATCAATCAAATACAGAAACTAATGCCACTTCACATTTGTATCATACAGACTATAAATATTTGCATTCATGCTTTTACTTGATTTTTCACAACAGAGTACAAGAGGAAACAGGCTATAAAAAGTTGAGAAATTTGCCTATGGTCAGAAAACGGAACATAGTATATTCAGGATTCACAGGTCTAACATCTAGTCCAGCAGATGCTGTTTTCTCTACACACACCAGCTATTTCCAATTTTGGAATAGTTTAACATTTCACAAGTTCAGACACTTTGAAAACATATTTCTAAACACATTCAGGAAGCACACTTATTTCAAGCTTTAAAGAGAGAAGAAAAACAAGCCAACAGAACATAAACCCACTGCTGATCCTATAGCAGTTTACAAAATAGTGAATGTGTCCTTTCTCTTCTTAGGTTAGGCAGGTAAGGCAAGGTGAAGATAAATTTTTTGTTTTATTCTAATATTTTTAGAAAACTATGATCTAGTTAAATATTTTCTTAACAAAACTGAAACAATCACATTCTGGCATTCAAAGCACCCATTCCGACATTCTAAAGTACACTATGAAGACACACTATCATTATCTTCCAGAGTGTGAGAATTAGTACTTTAGCATGGTCTGTGGTTCTGCCAATTCAAAGAATTAACTCTTTTTTAGCATAAGAATATAGGTGACAAAATGACATCAAGTAATAACTAAAATCCATTTCCATCTCTACATACTTACAGATAGGGATGCAAAAAGAAAGAAGGAGAGGCTGGCCCTGTGGTGTAGTGGTTGGGGCTCTGTGTGCTCTGCTTCAGCAGCCTGGGTTCTAGGTGTCGACCTACACCACTCATCAGCCATGCTGTGGTGGTGACCCACATATAAAATAGAGAAAGACTAGCACAGATGTTAGCTGAGGGCTAATCTTCCTCAAGCAAAAAAAAAAAAAAAAAAAGGAAGACTGGCAACAGATGTTAGCTCAGGGTGAATCTACCTCAGGAGAAAAAAAAAAAAGGAAAATTCCTTTATCACCTGGATGAGAAATCAATTTATAGAGGAAACATCAAAGGATAAGTATAATCATATACAGTGAAAATTAACTGAGAAAATGGGAATAGGTAACAAACTATAAATACTACAAAAGCCACATTGTTATTCAAATAAGTGATTCAACCATATTTGCCCAATCAGGCAAAAGCATCATGTCATACAATTTTCCATTTAACTGTCAATTAATCAATAAGAATGTAATTTCTTATAAATCTGACACTTGAGGTTTCAAAAATCCATACCAATAGGTTCTCATAGGAGCATTTACTCTATTTAAGGCAGGCAAAGCATCCACAAAGAAAAAGAAAACTGCTTAAGTGTGACATATAGACAACTGGAGAACAGGGTAGTAAATATTAAGGGATTAAGGTCCTTTTTCCTTAAGAAGAAAGTAAACCAAAAAAAAAGTTAGAAAAGAGAATAAACAATGTAGCCTATAGTCATGCTGAAAAGAAATGAAGCTGAACTATTTTTAGGAAGTCAGTATAATCCTCAGTATCTGTATCTATCAATATTCCACCAATATTTACAGAACAGCAACCCTATATCAGGCATGGTGCCTAGTCTAGGAAGTGAGAATAAATAAGACAGACACTCTGTTCTCTAGATGCCCAACCCAAATAGAAAAGCCGAATATACAAATAAATAATTACACTGTGACAAATGTTCCAGAGGAGTGTGAAATCTGTGCAAGGGGAATAGAAGGAAACAAATCCGACTAGATGTTTTTAGTGGGGGTCTCAAAAGAAGATTAATCCCTAACACCCTAAAGCAACTGCGAAGGTAATGAATTAACTGCACTCTTATACATCTAGAATGGTGATATTCATGTACCATTCTTGAAAGACTGAGAAACAGTCTCTCAAATCACTGAGTTCTGAGATTCAGATAAGGAACTCTGGCAGACAAAGGCTTCAATCAAAGAGTGAGGTTTCACCAGATACAGAGAAACAAGAATAGGGTTTCTCAGGAAGGGACAATCTTATTTGCAATGACAAGGAAAAAGCATGACATATTTGAAGAATTCTAAGTCATTTGGTGAAGATGGAGGCAGGGGTGAGAGCGAGTGAAGAGACAACTGAAATCTGGCAAGAGAGGACAAGGAGTTAGTTTTGCATCAGGCTGCAAAACATTTAGTATGACATGCTGAGGACACTGAAATTCAACATATAGAAAAAGGCAGGGGCATACTCTGGGGGTGGAAAGTGATCAGATTCGTCCCAAAGAGCTTCTTAGGATGATTCTGGTTTATTGAGGCCAAGAACTAAGCCTTTCAGGAGACTATCTCATTTACCATACAGAAAGTAGAAAAAAAAGTTCTGTCCAACATGGAGCCTGAACTTTTTTACATTCAAAAATATTTTATAACAAGAAAAGTAAACTTCGTCATCCACACTTCTCTCAATGATCAAAAGAACTCCAAAGAAACAACTTATTTTTCAGATCACCTGGGTTATCATGAATCCAAAAAGACATTTACATTAGTCTTAACAGCTTTTCAATGAAAAAAACAAAACACATATATTACAAACACTGAAAAGAAAAGGAGATTCCTAAGATAGCAGATACAGTTATTCAATCAGTATGCTTATTAATTAGAAACAAACTGAGTCGGACATAGGATTTTACTTTAAAAACATTATGAAAACCCAGGCACTATTAAAATACTTAGAGGCAACTCAGTAAATGGGAAGTAAATTGAGAGAACAGAAAATTTCTCCTCTACCCTCTTGGGGTCTCCAGCTAGACCTAAGAATTAAACTGACATAAGACACGTTAGCAGGAGAAAAGCATACAAACCTTATTTAGTAATTTTTTTACTTACATGGAAGCCTTTACAAGGAAAATGAAGACCCAAAGAAGCAGCTACAACTCAAAAGTTTATATATGAGGTTGGACAAAGAGCAGTAAATTGTGCAGATGTGACAAGACAAAGGGGTCAGGCTAGAGCAGTTAATTGTGGAAAAGTGACTAGGAAGGTAAAGGTCTGTTTAACAAGGTTGGTTCGTGCAGATCTTTCTCAGTCTCTACTCCCCATCTCTAGTGATAAGAATGTCTTCCTTTCTCCTAGTATCAGGAGGGCACCTTTTACATGCGACTTTTTATGTGTTGCTTTCAGGAAGAAAAAGGAAGGTCAGAGTGGCCTTCCTGCATCTGCTATTTTTTATGTGCTTTAACTCAAAATAATCCTTATGCCCAAGTGGCATATTTTTTCTGCTGTTCTACACAAGTAAAGCTAAGCAAAACTGAACTTCAGAAGCCCCAGAATCTGCTTTTACTCCCATACTCTATCTGCGAACTATAGTAATTCTTCTCACATATTTAATATTCTAACATCCTCAATCCTCTTTCCATAAAAACTCTGCTCTTAAAAAAGAGATCTAATACTCAGGCTTAAAAAGAAAGGAAATTCTGACACAGGGTACAACATGGATGAATCTTGAGGACACTACGCTAAGTAAAATAAGCCAGTCTCAAAAGGACAAATACTGTATGATTATACTTATATAAAGTATCTAGAGCAGTCAAATTCATAGAAACAAAGTTTAATAGTGTTGCCAAGGGCTGGAGAGAGGAGAAAATAGGTTGTTACTGTTTAATTAATACACAGAGTTGTAGTTTTGCAAGACGAAAGAGTTCTGGAGATGGGCTGCAAAACAACGTGAATGTACTTAGTGGTGAACTGTACACTTAAAAACAGTTATGTAATGCTTGGTATATCCTAGTGTGGATTCCTTTGCATTCATCTTCACTGCAGAATGAGAGAAAAGCTTGGAATGAGGTTAAAACAAAGTCCTAAATCAGACAAAGGTACTAAAAGAGCCCTTCTCCTTTTATATACCAAAAGAAAATGAGACCAGGATCATGTAAAGAACATTAACATGAATGTGAACCATAATAAAATTTAAATAGTTATACCACATTATGGAAACAAAATTTTTATTTAAAAGGCTAAATTTGCTATCCTAGATAATAAGAATTCTCTCTATGCCTTTTTGTTTGAACTTACTATTGAATTCTATATGAGACAGTTACCAGAAGAATAAATCAACTTATGCCAACTTCTAAGATCTGTACTCACTATTACTGAGTCCAATTTAATTCAAGATTCTGTGGAAAACTTACTCACAAAGAAAACTGCCAGGCCAGATGGCTTCACTGGTGAATTGTACCAAACATCTGAGCTATAAATAACAATGCTACACAAATTTGTGCAAAATATTGAAAACGGAACACTCTTCCAATCACTCTTTGAGTCAAGCATTACCCTGATACTCAAACCAGACAAAGAAAGAAAGAAAACCACAGACCATTAGGTCTCATAAATAGAGAAGTAGAAATTCTTAATAGAACATCTGCAAATTGAATCAAGCACTATATAAAAAGAATCATGGTCAAGAGAGGTCTATTCTAGGAATGCAAAGTTGGTTTAACATAGAAAAGCAATATAGTTCACCATATTAACAGTTAAGCATCCTGCCTGAGAAACCAAATGATTGTCTTAATGAAAGCAGAAAAGGTATTTGATGAAATTCAATACCTATTCATGATAATAACTGGGAATAGAAGGAAAAGGAACTGCTTCAACTTGATGAAAGACATCTACAAAAATCCCTGAGGCAACATCCTACTTAAAGCTGAGAAAATGAATACTTTCTAAGATCATGAAAAAAAAAAGGCTGACATCACTTTTAGTCGACACTGTACTAGAGTTCTTAGACAGTGCAATAAGGCAAGGAAAAGAAATAAAAGGCATACAAATCTGTAAGAAACAAAAACTATCCTTATTCAAAGACGGCATGATTTTCAATGTGAAAATTCCTAAGAAATCTACAAAAAAGCTACTAAAACTAGTGAGTGAGTTAGCAAGGTCACAGGATACAAAGTCAATAGACAAAAGTGGTTTTTATTTCTACATAAAAGTCATACACATTTGGAAATAGAAATTTTTTTAAATACCAATTATAATAGGACCAAAGAAAAATATTTAGACATGTGGGTTAATTTCAGAACACCTAGAATTAGCCTGAGCTGTTTTGCTGAAGTAAAGATGTATCTGCATGGCACTGACCCCCATGAAAACATAAAATGTACTGCTTAATAGTGCTGCTTTGTGCTGATGGGTCCAAGGTGAGTTTCAGGAAAGTATGTACCAGACTGTCAGAAATGTTTATTGATCAGTGAGATTTGGTGCATCTGGTCTCAGCGAAAGGGCTCTACCACTGGGCTGGTTACATGAAAGACTATGCCTACATGATCAACAGGGTAAAAGTACCACCACCCTAGACTCCATTTGAAATTCCATGGTTCTATGCAGACATCAGTGACACCTGATCTGAGAGAAAAAGTGTGTCCATATGACCAACAGAGAGAACAGAGGTCATGCCTAGCGCCTCTAGATCCCTTACTATGAGGAAGCCTCTGGCTGCAATGCATATCTTTAATGTTCTACTCCTGTTGCTATGTTGCATCCTTTCCCTGCAATATATTTGGAAGCCTTGTCACTTTGTAGCCTTTGAGTCTTCTTTAGTAACTCAACCCTATCTAGCCTGCCACCATTAGTGCAAAAAAAAAATTAAAAATAAATTTAACAAAATGCACGCAAGACTTGTACATTGAAAACAACTAAACACTGCTTAAAGAGCTGAACAAATGGATATATAGAATCAGAAAAATTACTACTATTTAAGATATTTTCAGCAAATTGATCCATAGATTCAATACAATCCCATCAAAATTCTAGCAATCTTTTTCATAGTAATTAAAAGCTTATAAAATGTATATGGAAACTCAAAGAACCTAGAATACTTACGTGGGCTCGCTCTCACAGCATGGTGGCTTCAGTTCCAATATTGAGTGTCCCAAGAAGTACAGGCAGAAGCTCCTATCACTTTTTATGACCTGGTCTAGGAGGTCATATTAGTGTCTCTTCCACCATTCCACCATAGTCACAAGCCTGTCCAGATTCTGGTGGAGGGACATGGACCCTACCTCTTCACAGGAGGAGTATCAAAGTCACATTAGAAAGCAGAGTGTGTGAGGAGGAAGATATTTTTCCGACTACTTTGGAAAAAACAATCTTCCACATTGGATTTTTATTCTGTAGATAACTGGTAATCATTAGGCAATGCAAAACAACACAATTCCCTCCATTTTAGGATGGTAACTCCAGAAGCACTATTAGGAATAAACTACAACAGAAAGAATGAAAAAGTGTGGGTGGAAGGATGACAGGGAGGATTTATTAAGGTGGTATTTTGAGAAACAAAAGCAAAAGAGACTCTCAAGTGGCACAAAGTCTGCGAGCAAGACTGAAGAGAAAACAAGCTTGCTAGGGACACTACGCAAATACAAGTGAAATGTCTTGCCCACAAACGCATCTGGGTAAACTCAGATCCTCTGGAAAATGGTGATGCCATCAAGTGACAGAAAGTTTAGGAGGGCCAATAATAAATTCTGTTTTGGCACATGCTGGTGAAGGCAGAATGCATTTGAAAATAAAAAACAAGGGAGAGACCTACAACAAAGAGCACATGTTATATAACCCATGAAGAAGAGACTCAATTCTGATTAATCAAGAGTTGGCTACAATCCTGAGACAAGTCAACATAGATCATTACTTTTTATTTACCTAAAAGACTGACATTTATTTGCACACAAAATGCCTGAAAAGTGTGCTTTAATATTCTTGCTTCCTTTCTAGCCAGAACATTCTCTTTGAGGTTCACCAGGTTAATAAAACTGTCTATCTGGAGATGTGTCTCTAAGGTGAGGGGTAGTACAATTTATACAGTTCTTTTTTAAGCGATAACAGTGATCACACATGAATTCAAAACATAGTGGGTTTTTTGCGTGTTTTTTTTTACTTTAAATCAATTGTAGCGGGGCAAACAACATTGGCTGAATTCTTCTCCCTTATTCCTTACTAAAAGAACTCCTGCTTTCTTCAGCTATCAAATGGCCATATGCTTCAGGGGAGCTGGGTTTTATAGTCCCAGAGTAAATCTTACTTGGTGTGATTCTGTTCTCAGTCCCAGCAAGCTGCATGATAGAATGACCTGGGAACTTCTAAAAGACCAGTGCCTGGACTCCCTCCCTTCCCCCAGTGATTCTCATTTAACTGGTCTGGAGCTGTAGTGTCTTTTAATCATTAGAGGACAAGTCTAAGGGCAAAACTTAACAGGAACTAAGGTTGTCAAAGCAGAAAGATGGACAGACCCTTATCTTGACAACGTTGTTGAATAAACCAACTCTAGAACTGTCTTTCATCCAGGCTTCTCATTACATAAACTAACAAATTTTCCTCATTCTTTAAGCCACTTCTGCTTGCGTTTTCTGTTACTTAACAATGAAAAAGATCCTATGTATTACACCTGGCAACAGAATTTTCAGAATACAAGTTTGGCTTTATAAACAGGAAGCAGAACTTCAATCATTCTGCTGACAGAGGACAAGCCAATCTTACAGGAGCCAGCAAAGAATTACGTCATTTTACTGTACATGAAAAGATCTTTTCCCACAGCCTATATCTAATTTCAAAGATTTGAACAGATAGCTATCTGTCTGCTTAACTGCATCTCCAAATGACTAGAGGTTCTTCTTTGAAATGGAATGATACAGTAGTATATAAGACAATATCATCTCGCACATATATCTTTCACAAGTGTTCTAAGAACTATCTTCCCGATATACCTATAATACTAATCTGAAATCAAGCTATTTTCAAAAACAAAAATAAAATAATATATAGATGACATTTCCTTCGTTGTTCTCTAATTCAAAGTATCTACACACACCAAAAACAACTGCCACCAATCCTATGCTGCTGATGGATACTCCTCAAGTTTGGCTCTGATTTAAGGTACAACAAGAGGAAAGCAGCTGATTTAAAGGATTCTGAATTTCTCTTCTGAGAAAACAAAAAATGGCAGATGATGCCTGTGTTGCAGAATGGCCAGGTAGCCCCAAGGGTCCTGGAATAGGAGGTAAATGTGGCTTCTTCAGAGGCAAGGCTGAAGACAAGAAGTGGATACTCCATCACTAAGCTGAGCCACGCAGTCAGGGACAGGAAGATCAAGTCCCTACTGAAGGAGATCTCTCTTCTCCCTGCCCATCAAGGATTCTCAGATCACTGACTTTGTCCTAGGGGTGTCCCTCAAGAAAGATTTTGAAGATTATACTCATGCAAAAGCAGAGTCATGCTGGCCAGTGGACCAGGTTCAAGGTATTTGTCGCCATCAGAGATTACAACAGACATGTCAGTGTGGAAGTTAAGTGCTCCAAGGAGGTGGCCACTGCCTTCCACAGGCTATCATCCAAGCTCTCCATCACTGCAGTGGGGTGAGGCTACTGGCGGAACAAGATCAGCAAGCCCTACACCATCCTTTGTCACCGGCAGCTCTATGCTAGTGCATCTCATGCTCACCCCCAGGGGTACTAACATCGTCTACGCCTCTGTGCCCAAGAAGCTGCCGTTGATGCCTAGTATGGACAACAGCTGCACTTCAGCCAGGGGCTGCAATGCCACCCTGGGCAACTCTGCCAAGGCCACCTGTGACGCCATCTCCAAGACCCACAGCTGTGTCACCCCCAACCTCTGCAGAGAGACCATGTTCACCAAGTGTCCCTATCAGGAATTCACTGACCATCTCATAAAGACCCACACCAGAGTCTCCATGTAGAGGATCCAGGCTCCAGCTGTAGTCGCCACACAGTTCTGCTACGAGAAAAAGTGAATTAAGCTTGTTAAAAAATAAAGAATTCTGCTCCAAAATTCACTTCTAGGTTAATCATTTAGACCTTTCTTCATTTTTTTCTCAAAGGAATGTGGCCTGCTTGTCACTTTCAAGGCCCACCGGAGCCCATACCCTGGATTTGATCCTTCCTACTCCTCCTGAACCTGCAGCTCTTCCCTGTCCCTACTGTCTTCAGTGAGGTTCAGGAGCTCCTTCCCTTAGGCCTTTAAATATGTTCACATCTCCCTTTCTTACATCTAGTATAAGACTATATCATATATTCTTTTACCCGCCAGCTACAGCCCCCACTGACACCACCTGCCTTTTACAGCCAACCTTCCTGAATTGTGGCCTTCTCATCTCTTCATTTATCATCCCACTTCAATATGGCTTCCACCTCCAGTACTTGATTAAAATTTCTTTGGAAAAGGTCACTAATTATTGCCTCATTGCTAAAATTAATGACCCCTTTTAAGACTGTGTAATTCCTGGATTATTTTTAAGCTTCCATTAAAGCCAAGGTGTGTGTTAGGCATTACATATCCAAGGTTGATTAAAATAGTCCCTATCTTAAAAAGCTCAGTCTAATGGGAGAAACAGTCACAGAGAAATTCTAATCAGTTCCGTGACAGAAGCCTATACAAGATAGAGGGAAATCACAGGGAATGGGAGCTAGGAAATGGTCTCAAAGTCTCAGTTTTAAAGGTTTAATAGGAATTCATAACATTGTAGACATTGAAAAGGGATATTCCAGACAGAGCATGTGTGTGTGAAGAATAGAGAAATGGCCTAAACTCAGGCCTCAGTGAGCAGGAAGGAGATGGATCTAGGAAAAATTAACCTGTCAGACAGAGTTCGATACCACTGACTATTCTTCCTTTCTTGATACTCTCTTTCTGGCTTTCCTCCTAATTCCTCTTTTGTTGTATTCTTTTTCTATTCCCAAGAATCTGCCCCCATCCTCTTCACACTCTAAATGCTGTCAGGAACATTTGATCCAAGCATAGTATTGGCGAGTAGACATTGCAAACTGGGTCATTATAAAAAGTTTTCATTTGTAACTTTAATGATGGTATCGATGAGCAAAAGAACATTCAGTTCTGTCCACTGGATTAGCCAAATTAATTGCTTTCATAAACGTAGTGCACAAACTAACATATAAAAAATAGCAGTTATGAGGATAATACGGTACATGAATAGTGGCCTAAAGTACACGATAGCAGATTAATAAAATGCATTGAACAGAAGCCAGCAGAAACTGATCCTGGGGAAATGAAACTGCAGAATCTAAAGTGTTTTAGAAATGGTCTAACTAGAATTTAACTGCAATGAGAAAAACTGATCATATAAATTTTAACCATATCCAGAAAGTATTCAAAAATGATTGAAGAATGAATTAATAGGAGAAGAATTCTAGGCTTGCGCTTTCTCTCAAGAATGTGGGTGAGTCCTCTACATTCAAAATCAAATCTGAAAGTCTTCTGCAGAATTTCCTGTAAGAATCACAATTCCTAAGCAGAAACCTAAGATAAAAGATGACTTCTAAGGTAACCAAGGCCCACATCCATACCATACACAATCTGACGTATCAAAGTCATCACCTGAGCTTGTCAGAAATCAATTAGAAGAGCTGATGTGTTACATTTGTGCCCTGAGGCTGCAACCCTTTAAACAAATGAACTCCATGTTCCCTATTAACTGAATTTGCCAGTGGGCTTTCTCAAAGAGAAAATACACCTTTATGGAGGTCAAAGAGGAATGTGCCAGAATAACCTCTTCTGAGGCTGTGTTCCTAACTCCCAACGGCCAATGGAAACAAAGTTCTTACAATATTACAGAAGCAGCTTTTAAAAAGAGAGCAATTCAGTTGTCCTATTCATACACTCTTACTAATTTTATTTCTACCAGGAACTAAAAAAAAAAAGTCTGCAAATTGTTCATCCAAGAAAGGAAACAAACAATGAGAGATGATTTTTTGGTTTGCAACTTGAACTATGCTTTCAGAACCTCTGATAACCGAACTCACTCTGTTCCCCTTTTAGAGGAAAGCCATTTCAACTATAAATTGATAGAACCATTCTGGAAAGCAAAACAAAAACCTTCTTTCTTCTTTTATACTCTAGGGCTAAGAAGAAAGGGGTCAACAGGAATGGAGCTAATTTCTTCTGGCAATTCAATATTATAAAAACCATTTGGTATATATCAAAACAATAATGTTAACGAAATTGTAAAGTTTTTTCACTGAATCCAGTGAGCTTGTTTGTAAGTAGATCAGTTGTCACCACATTGCCAACTGCATTTAAAATTATTTTCTTTCCTCTTGAGAATTTGATTTAATAGGCTTGTGTAAATTAAGTATCTTTATTTACTGCCCCATCCAAATAAAAAGAGAGCAAGTTGTCAATAACAGAAACATTTTGCAACAATATAACCCAGGTATCTACATTAATAAAATGCTTGAGTAGACCACTAAGAATATGTTATTGCAATGCAGTGTAATAAAATAGCAACCCTTAGGACACAGAGACAAGTATATTTATGGAGGATGTTGTAAAATTAGTAAAATTACAAATCCAATTAGCACTTGATAAAGACCTCCAACACAAAGCTGTTTTGGAACTCTCGATTATTCAAATGGCAATAACACTAGAAACAAACCAGATAATATATATTGCTGTCCTAAAAAAATAGACTAGACCTAAACAGAAACACGGGGGGGAAGGGGGGTATTGTGTCTAGAAACAATCCCTCTAAGTCATCTCAGAAGGACAATAGGACAATTATATCTTTTGGAGACCTGATTCAGCATCAAATAGGTATATGGTAGTATTATAAAGTCTCCTCATCTTTACTGCAGCTACCCAGTCCTGTGCTCTGCTATTTGCAGTTGTCCCTCTTTGTGTCATCAGTTACATAGAAGACCTATTAAAAGAAAGGGATCCAACTGTAAACTGGCATTCTACTTTTGAAAAGGAAGATGGCAAAACACATCAATAGCTACAGTAAATCTTCATCTCCTCATCTACCATTAAGTGTCCACTCTTTTCCCAGTGCTTTCTATAAATCATATAATTTAATCTTCAAACAACCATGAAGGACAGATTTTCTTACCTTTTCACATAAATAAAAACAAGGCTCAAACATGTTAACTTGCCAGAGTCTCACAGCTAGTTAGGTAGGATATCAGAATGTGAACTCACATCCCATCTCGCTCCAAAGAGTTGGTTCTTCCCTCTAATCTCTTTAACCCAAGAATTCTACTCCAAATTTATCCTAATAAATCAATAGAACCAAAATATAGACTCATTAAGATATCTCTGCAGCTTTTTTAAAGCAAAAATAAAAAACAACCAAATAGCTAACATTAGGAGAATGGTACTCCAAACACAATGAAATATTGTACAACTAATATGAAGATTACATAAATAATTTTTAAGTGAAAAGGAAACCCCCAAATTGATATGGAAACGGAGTTCTAGCTCCAGTAATGGCAAAATAGTTTGTACAGAACTCCCACAGATAGCAATTATAAACTCCACTCAAAATATGTAAAACAACTCTGAACGCACTAGAGGGCAACCAAAACCAGGCAGAAACTCAAGGGGATTATCAAGAAAAGGAAATCATGCTGGGTGAAATTCCCATTGTATTAGTTTTCTATTGCTCAGTAACAAATTACCACAAATCTAGTCACTTAAAATAGCACCCATTTAATAGCTCACAATTCTGTAAGTCAGAAATCTAGCCAGCATGACTAAGTTCTCTGCTCAGGGTTAACACAAAGCTGAAATCAAGATGTCAGCTGGGCCATGTTCTCCCCTGGAACATCTGAAGGAAATTCTGCCTCCAAGCTCATCATTTTTTAGTAGAATTTAGGTCCTTGTGGTTATAGGACTGAGGTCCCTGGTCCCTGTTTCCTTGCTGGCTATCAGCCAACAATTTCTCTCAATTCCTTCAGACTTTCTCAGTAGCCCCCTCCATCTTTAAGCCAGCAATGGTATGTCAAATACTCCTTGTGCTTTGAATTTCTGAGTTCCTCTTCTGCCACCATCCAGAGAAAACTCTGCTTTTAAAGGATCTCATGTGAGTAGTTAGACTTCCCAAGATAATCCCCCTATCAAAGGTCAACTGTGCCATATAACGTAACATAATCACAGGGATGATGTCTCATCATATTCACAGGTGCCAGGGATTAGAGCATGAAATCTTGAGGGGCCATTTTTAGCATTCTCTCTACCACACCCGCTTATATGGGTTTTCTGAGAAGACTCCCAGTCCACCCAGTATGGACTGCTAGCACTAAAGCAGACAGCCACTGCCCATTAGTCTGAGGAGTCGAGCATGTAGCTCAGATCCAGAAAATCTAGAAATTAAGAAGAGAAACCCCAAAACAGAGGGCACCACAGAGAGGACAGCTCATATACCTGTGTTTAATTCTTCTCAAATCCTTGGCTGACAGCTGGAATGCATATGTATGTGACAAAACTCCAAAAAACTCAGGTAGAAACAAAAGCTGGAAGACAGAGCTGAGTAGAGATCTCAGTGGCTGCTCAGTGAAGGAGACAAAATTTGAAGTTTGAGTCCCACCAAACCAGTAGAAACCTTGGACTTTCCACTGAAACTACAGAAAGGACCCAGGACTAAGGAATTTGTCCTAAAACTAAGGATGAAGCCAAAACAGAACTTCCTTAATAAGGCCAAAAATGAAGACTCTACAATTTCAAGGGAGTCTGTCAAAAACTTAACCTTCTAAGTGGAACACTTTTCAAAAGAAGATAACAAAATTCAGAGTTTCTACAACACAGCATCTAGAATATACAATATACAATAAAAAATTATTAGACATGAAGAAAATAGGCAAATGTGGCTGATAGTCAACAGAAAAAAACCCATCAATAGACAAATCCACAAACAATCCAGATACTGGACCTAATAGACAAGGATTTTCTATAACAAATACATAACAGAGCCTACAGGAAAGACAGACTTACTGGGTAAAACGATGGATATTTCAACATAGACTGAAGTAATGAAAAAACAATAATAAATGAAAGAGCAGAAATCCCAGATTTCAAAAACAAAATGCCCAAAATAAAATTTTTATCAGACTTGATAGGAAATTAGACACAATAGCAAAAAAGAACCAATGACACTTAAGACAGGTAAACTGAAATTATCCAATTATCCCAAAACAACTTAGATTAAATAGACAAACACCTAGAAAACAAAACCAATTAAGACTAACACAAGATGAAAAAATCTGAATACCCCTGTATCTACTAAAGAAATTAAATGCATAACTTAAAATTTTCCCACAAAAATTCTCCAGACACCACTGGCTTCAGTGGGGAATTTTAGCAATCATTTCAAGGAAAAATAATAACCTTAAAAACATCAAACTTCTCTTATGAGGCAAGCATACCCTGACACCAACATCTGCTAAACACATGATAGAAGAAAATTACAGACCAACATCACCTATGAACATAGATGCAACAATTCTTAACAAAATATTAGCAAATTGAACCAAGCAATATATAAAAAGGATAATACAGAAAGACCAATTTGGATCTAGCCCAGGAATGCAAAATCCATTAGTGTAATTCACCACATTAATAACCAAATAAGGGACAAAAGCTGTCTATCATCTTAATAGACGTATAAAAAGCACTTGACTAAATTATGCCCATTCATAATTTAAAATAGAAAAGGACTCACAAAACTAGGAATAGAAGAGGACTTTCTCCATTTGATGAAAGACAACTATCTAGCTAATGAGATAACCAAATAGATAACTAGCTAACCTAGTATGGCTCCCCTCCCCGCCATGCCAATATAGACTTTGTCTCCTTGCACCTGGACTCTCACCTGGGGGGGCAAGGTGCCAAGATTAACCCATGGAATGGAGTAAGAGCTCTCAAAGAAGAGGGACACCTGAAGCTGCCCTGAATCCAAGTACGGCAATCACAGTCTTTCTTCCACATCCAAATGCCTAGGTGACTCTAAGACAAACCCTGGGTAGGCAAAACGGAATTAAAACTCTACACTCTACATCATACATTAAATGCATTTTCCCAAAGAACAAGGAAAAGGGAAGAATGTCCATTCTTACCAATTCAATTCAACACTATGTTGGAGGTCCTAGCCATCGCAGTAGGCAAGAAAAATGAATAAACACATACAGATTGAAAAGGAAAAATTAAAATTGTCTTTATTCTCAGATGACAGGACTGTTTATGCAGAAAATCCTAAAGAATGTACCAAAAAAAGAAACCCTAATAGAACAAGTAAATTTACCAACACTGCAGAATACAAAATCAAAATACAAACATCAATTGTATTCCAAGTTTATTGTACTAGCAACTACTTAAAAATAATTTTTTTCAATTACCAGTTACATATTATCAAAAAACATAAAACACTTAAAAAGAAATTTACAAGGGGCAAAGATCAGAGGATTCTCAGGGCAGTGAAAATACTGTGTGTGATACTATAATGGTGGGTAAGTGCCATTATACATTTGTCCAAAACCACAGAGTGTACAACACCAAAAGTACACCCTAACGTAAAGTATGGACTTCAGGTGATTATGATGTGTCAACGTAGGCATGAATTTTAACAAATGTATCATTCTGGGGGAGTCTATGCATGTGGTGGGAGAGGGGAAATATGGCAAGTCTCCGTATACCTTCCTTTCAATTTTGCTGTGAACCTAAAACTACTCTAAAAGAATGAAGTCTTACAACAAATCATAAGACACTTAAAAAAGAAACATAAAACTCTTTAAGATCTGTAACAGAAAATTCTAAAACAATGCTGTCCGAAATTAAAGCTCTAAAGAGACAAATGCAGAGAGATTCCAAGCTCATGAACTGGAAGGCTCAATATTGTTAATATTGACTATGTCCATTCTCCTCAAACTGATCAATGCAATCACCATTAAAATCCCAACAGGTTTTTTGTAGAAACTGACAAGCATACTCTTAAAATTTACACGGAAATTTAAAAGTCTTAGAAAAAGCAAAACAATATTGAAGAAGAAAAATGTTAAAAGACTTACATTACCTGTTTCTATGACTTACTATAAAACTACAGTAATTAAAGGCAGTGTGATATTGGCAATAAGAATAGACACAGATACAACAGACAAGAAAAGAAAATCCAAAAATATACCCACAAAATAGATCACTTGAGTTTAGGCAGAAGAAGTAATTTATTGGGGAAAGGATAGTCTTCTAAAGCAATGGTCTGGGGTCTGGCCCCATGGCCGAGTGAGTGAGTTCATGTGCTCTGCTTCAGCGGCCCAGGGTTTCACCATTTCAGATCCTGGGCACAGACATGGCACCACTCATCAAGCCATGCTGAGGCAGCATGCCACACAGCACAACCAGAAGGACCTACAACCAGAATATACAACTATGGGGGGGAGGGGGTTTTTGGGAGAAGAAGAAAACAAACAAATAAAAATAAGAAAATAAAGAAATAGTCTGTAAAAATTAAAAATCCACATGAAAATAAATACTTCTTGATCCCTACCTCACATCATATATTTAAAAATCCATTCCAATAGAATACAAAACCTGAAACTATAAAGCATCTAGATGATAACCAAGAAGAGTATCTTAGTGATATCTTGGTATAAAGCAAAACCTTCAGAGGGCACAAAAGCACTAACAAAGAGAGAAATAAAAGTGATAAACTAGACTCCACAGTTTAAAATTTCTGGAATAAAAAAGATACCATAAAAAAAAAAGAAAAGAAAAGAAAGCTACAGACCAAGCGAAAATACATGCAAGAGATATGACTGAAAAAGGATTTAACAAGATAATATTAAAAAACCTAGTGTTTCCATTGGGCAGAAGACTTGAACAGAAACTTTTGCAAAAGATATAGGAGACTTAGGTTGTTTCCATGTCCTGGCTATTGTAAATAACAATGCAACGAACGTGGGGGTATAGATATCTCTTTGAGGAGGGATTTCATATCCTTCAGATATATACCCAGAAGTAGGATTGCTGGATTATACGGTAGTTCTAATTTTAATTTTTGGAGGGACCTCCACACTGTTTTCCATGGTGGCCATATCAGTTAACATTCCCACCAACAATGCACAAGAGTTCCCTTTTCTCCATACCCTCACCAACATTTGTCATCTCTTGTCTTTTTGATAATAGCCCTTCTTTTGGGGGGGGTTTTTGTGAGGAAGGTTGGCCCTGAGCCAACTTCCTGTTGCCAATCTTCCTTTTTTTTTTCTTTCCCCTCTCCAAAGCTCAAGCACATAGTTGTATATCCCAGTTGTAAGTCCTTCTAGTTCTTCTATGTGGGATGCTGCCACAGCATGGCTTGACAAGGGGTGAGTAGGTTCATGTCCAGGATCCAAATTCGAGAACCCAGGGCCACCAAAGTGGAGCGCAAGAACTTAACCACTATGCCACTGGCCAGCCTTATAATATCCATTCTAATAGGTGTAAGGCGATACCTCTTGGTGGTTTTGATTTGCATTTCCCTGACGATTAATGATATGGAGCACCTTTCCATGTAGTTGTTGGCCATTTGTATGTGTTCTTTAAAAAAAAGTCTTAAAAGTCCTCTGCTCATTTTTGAATCAGATTGTTTTGGTTTTATGCTATTTAGTTGTATGAGTCCCTTGAATATTTTGGATATTAACCCCTTATCAGATATATGGTTTGCAAATATTTTCTCCCATTCCATAGGTTGCCTTTATATGTTGTTGTTGGTTTTGCTGTTGTGGGATTTTGTTGGCTTTCTGCTGTGCAGAAGCTTTTCTGTTTGATGTAATTCCACCAGTGTATCTTTGCTTTTTTTTTTTGGCTGTGTTGTCATATCCAAAATATCACTGCCAAGATCCATGTCAAGGAGCTTTTCCCCTACGTTTTTTTTTTTTAGGAGCTTTATGGTTTCAGGTCTTAAATTAAATCTTTAATCCATTCTGAGTTAATTTCTGTGAGTGGTCTAAGAGAGGGGATATCCAGTTTTGCATGTGGACATCCATTTTCCCCAGCACCATTTATTCAAGAGACTCTCCTTTCCCCACTGAGTATTTCTGGCTCCCTTGTCAAATATTAGTTAACTGTATATGCATGGGTTTATTTCTGAGCTCTTGGTTCTGTTGCATAGGTCCACACATCTGTTTTTCTACCAGCACCATACTGTTTTGATACTATAGTTTTGTAATATAGTTTTAAATCAGGAGATATATGTACAATGGAACGTTATTCAGCTATAAAAACGGAAATTCTGCCATTTGTAACAACATGGATGAACCTTGAGGGAATTATGCTAAGTGAAATAAGTCAGACAAAGATAAAAAGTGTATGATCTTATTTATATATGGAATCTAAAGTTGAACTCATATAAACAGTGGATTGGCGGTTGCCAGGGGAGGGCTGGGGGAAGATGGTTAATGGTGGTCAAAGGGTACAAATTTCCAGTTCTAAGATGAGTAAGTTCTGGGGCTTTAATATACAACATGGTGACTATAGTGAACAATACTGTACTATATACTTGAAAGCTGCTAAGAGGGTAGAACTTAAATGTTCTCAAAGAAAAAAGGTAACTATGTGAAATGATGAATGTGTTTGTTAACCTTATTGTGGTAATCATTTCACAATATATACGCATACCAAATCATCACATTGTACACCTAAAACTTACACAATACCAAGTCAGTTATCTGAAAGCTGGAAAAAAAGATATAGGGATAGTTGAGAAGCACATGAAAAAATGCTCGACATCATTAGCTATAAAGGAAATGCCAATTAAAACCATAAATAGGTTATGACTAGAATGGCTAAAATTAAGACATATCAAATTTTATACAGTATATGGAACAAATGGAAACTGTCATATATTGCTGATGTACAATAATACATTACTTTGGAATAGTTTGGCAGTTTTGGTCAAAGCACAAATTCTCCACCTCAACATTACAGATATTCTGGACCAAATAATTCTTTGCGTGTAGAGCTATCCTGTGCCTTGTATACTGTTTAGCAGTCTCTTGGACCTCTATCCACTCCCAGTCAGTAATGATCACCAAGAATATTTCCAAGGGCTGGCCCCATGGCCAAGTGGTTAGGTTTGCACGCTCCGCTTCAGTGGCCCAGGGTTTCACCAGTTCGGATCCTGGGCACAAACATGGCACCGCTCCTTGGGCCATGATGAGGCAGCATCCCACATGGCATAACCGGAGGGACCTTACAACTGGAATGCACAACTATATATTGGGGGGCTTTGGGGAGAAGAAGAAGAAAAAAGATTGGCAACAGATGTCAGCTCAGGTGCCAATCTTTAAAAAAAAGAAAAAAATGTTTCCAAACACTGCCAGATGTTCCCTGGGGTGGCAAAATCACCCACAGTTGAGAAGCACTACTTTAAAGTTAAACGTGCATCTACCCAGCAATTCCATTTCTAGGTATTTACCCAACAGACACAAATACAGATGTCCTTAAAAGATTTGTACATGACTGATCCCAACAATTTTACTTATACTAGCCAAAAAGTAGAAATAACCCAAATGTCCACCAACAAGTGAACTATGCAAATTGCAGCATATTCACACAATGCAACACAACTCAGCACTGAAAATAAAATAACTACTCATACGTCCAACAGCACAAATGAATTTTTTTTAAAACATTACACTGAGCAAAAGAAATCAGACATTAAAGAGTATGTCCTGTATGATTATATCTATTTGAAGTTCTAAAATGGACAAAACTAAGCTAGATGAATAAAATAGTAGTTGTGTCAGAGAAGAGAAGGAGGCAGGAAACGGCATAAGGGGACTTGCTTAAAATCTGTGCCTGTTAAAATCTGTGCCTGTACTGCATATAAATTATACCTCTAAAAATGTAAAATAAAAATTTATTTCACTGAAACTACAAGTATGCAGATTTATGACAAAGTAACAAAAACAGAGCACACGAGTAATTTTGAAATCACATCAATTTTTTTGATGTCACAGTTATATACTTACATTTCAAATAGCATTTGGACAGAAAAGTCAAAGAAAGTTGATCTATTCCTTGGAACAGTCTGCTACAAGAGCAGATCAAGATTGTTAGGCATTGTTTTGAGATGTTGAACTTAACTGGACAGATGCTAGAATTTCCACAACTTGACCCAAATACCAAGGCTTAGCATAGTATGTTTCCTCCTTTTTACTCTTTTCAGTTAGCTGGTCATCAATTCCTGAATGAAACAGATGACATCACTCATTTATTTGTTAATACATTCACTCAATTGTCTAAGGAACTGCATGCTTCCTTGTGAAGGTCAAAGTCTTCACAGCATTTGTCTGCCAGTGTAACCTGACACATTTAAAAATCAGTATGCATAGCAAAACCAACTTAAGATTATTAACATTTTTCATTTCTATTTAATTTCCCATGACAACTCACCCCTCATATTCACAATGTTTCCTTCATTTTACTAATGAGCTAAAGAGAGCTTTCACACCTATTTCAGGTCTTTCAGAACTGAATGTGTTTGACAATACCAACCATTTAAATGAGCCAATATCCAATTCTGATTAGATTTGGAAAACATTTCACTGTGCTCTAATGTCACTCATAAAGCTACCTGGTACTGAGTTCTTTCAATAAAAGCAAACATGTAAGAAAAGTTCTAACAAATTACCAAGGGTCAATAGTTGCCAGACATTCAGTCATATAGACTGATGTGTCTTCTGGCTCTAGTAAATTAGATACTGATCACAGTAAGTAGTAATCTCTAAACAGTGAGCAGTGTGTGATTTTCACTGGAGAGGAGCCAGATTCAAATCCTCCCTCAAAACATACCAGGAAAAGTATGAAACAGCATATTTAATGTGCCTATATTTTTTTGTAACACAAACTATAAAAAGTAAACCTTTTTGGTCAAGGGAAACAGAACACAGTGTAAGAAATACTATAAAGGGCATGAGTTTGGAGAGGGCAAGGAATGTGAAACAATATTTTCTAAAAGAACTAGGTACAAGTTCCAGGAATTGAAGAAAAAGTTAATGTCCGAGGTATAATTCAAGACTTGGTGGTAAATCAAGGCAGAGATTTCCAGTTACACAATGGAATGAGTATACCTTCTCTGCTCCCTCCAGAAAGCAATACATTAAAAAGCATATAAGAAATAAGTTTAAACCCCCAGAGACCAAGAGAAAGAAGATAACAGCAGACAGCAGATACTAACAAAATTTTATGCTAAGTGGATGAAGGATGACAAAGAACGCAGCAGAGTGAAGAAAACTGAAACCTAATGCCTGCACAGAGCAATGCCCACAATACGCCAGCCTAGTCCCACTGCCAACGACAAATGACCCTCACCTCACCAATTGCACTAAATTAAGGCAAATCCACTCCCATACTGTATCAATTTAGTTACTCCACATTTCCTACCAGATACAATTAAGACAACACCCTGACTTCTCTTTCTGGTCGTGAACTAGTTCTAAGCCAAGAGAAAATAACTAGTATTATTAAGCACTTACACAGACTTTCTTTAAATGCTTACAGAGTAATAGTTTGGTAATGGTTTGGTTTTTGTTGTGGTGGTTTTTTTGTGAGAACATCTTTACTCCATTCACCCACTAAGCAATTTTATTTGTGCTGCCTTGCAGCATGGCATAATCCCCAGTCCAGCATTCCCTCTTGGTCTCTGGGGACCAGTACTTTCTTTCTTGTCTAATTTAAACAAGATATCTTCTTTTATGTTTCTCTGGGCCCAACACTCATACTTCCAACTAGTAGTTTCAGGGCTGGGTCTCCCTTCTCTGCGCTAGGGCACGTTCCAAAACAATTAAATCAGAATATGAGTTTTTTAAACATTAGTCAGTTTAAAACTTCTTTATAGGAAACTCTAATATTTAAATGAATTACTCTTACTGTATTTTGTCCTCCTCAGTTTGGCTGTAAATAAACTGTCAAAATCTTTAATATGTATGGAAATCAATATTTGCAATTCTGCAATGATAGACCCAGATTCCAAGAAAAGAGTAAAAAACAACTAGACAACTAAGTGAAAGGGGCTTTTGAGTATGTGTATATGAGCACACATGTGGGCACAGGTTAGGAAGTGTAGAGAGAGAAAAGGCTCACAGATGTGGTGGAAGAAGAGAATCACAAATACAAATTTTTTATGGTTCCAAAGGAGAAAACTATGGTATGTAAAGCATGTAGGTAGACCTCATCACAACACAGGACAGCAACAGTAAGTACTGCTACCTTGATAAGCAAATCTCTAAAAGGAATAGCCAATTACCTTGAGTGGTCAGAAGAGGAAGTTAGGGTTGATTTGGGTTTCTGTCACAAGTAAAAGACCTACTTTCCAGGGGCATAAATCATTCTTACCTGCTCATATATATTAGAATAAGGTTCACAATAGTAAACAAGTTACAATTCAAGAGAACATAGTATCAAGACACTATGCTACAGTTTATGTCACTTGGCAGTGAAAAGAATAGTGTTTGCAATAACCTGTACCCTAACAAAGAGAGTGTCAAAGAAAAAAGTTCTTCATTTTCTATCGGGGTTCTAAAATTGAGTCAGGTTTCCTTATCCAATGTTTCTCAAAGTGTGGTCCATAACCTCACCTCCATATCCCCCATTCCCCCTCCTGCCAGCGCCCAGCAAAAGCCTTTCAGGAAGTCTACAAGGTCAAACCTATCTTCATAATACTAAGATGTTTTACCACATTAACATTTTCAGCTATGATACAAAAACAATAGTGGATAAAACTGCTGGTGCATTAGCACCAATCAAGGCACTGGCAACAAACTGTACTAGCAATCACTGTATTCTCTACCTCCAAATACTCCTTATAATAGAAGACGTCAGTTTCAATTTACAAATGCCCCTCATAAACCAGTAAAAATGATTGGTTTCATTAAATCTCAACCCTTAAATACAAGTGTATTCATTTCCTGAGGCTGCCATAACAAATAACCAGAAACTTGGTGGCTTAAAATAGACATTATTCTCCAGAGTTCTGGAAGCCAGAAGTACAAAACCAAGGTGTCAGCAAAGCCACACTCCGTCCAAAGATTCTAGGGAAGAATTCATTCTTTGCCTCTTCCAGTTTCTTCTGGCTTCAGGTGTTCCTTGACTTGTGGCCACATCACTTTAATCTCTGCCTCCATGATCACACAGTGCCTCCTCCTCCAAATGTGTCTTCTGTCTGTGTGTCTCTCTCCCACATGAACACTCATCATTGGATTTAGGCCCAACTTAGATAATCCAAAATGAACTCCTCATCTCAGGATCTTTAAGTTAATTAAAACTGCAAAGACCCTTCTTCTAACTCAGGTAACATTCACAGATTCCAGGAATTAGGATGTGGACAACTCTTTTGAGGGGCTGTTACTCAGCCCACTACAAGAAGTCATTTTACGATTATGTGTGACCAAATGGGAAGTGTCCATAAAGCACTTCTGCTGCATAGTGAAATGTAATGGTTATGTCTAAGAAAAGCACTGTGAGACTGTTGGAGCTGCAAATCAAACCAGTTACTCTTTTTGCAGGCACACCATCATTACGTGAAAGAAATGACAAACTGCAGTACAAAAACAAAAGCAGCCCTGGAAGACAGAAATTTGTCTTTACTCTCAGTGGAGCCTTGATGTGACTAAGATCTGACCCTCACAGCTAAGCCTTGATGTTCTCCTGTTAAATATAAACTGGACATCAACATCAGGTAAGGCCACTGTGACAATGATGGATCAAAACAAAAACAGGAACAGCACCCAAACCACAAAATGACCCAAACATCCCCATTGCCTGACTAGTAAGAGTGACTGTTGTGCCTGTTTACCAGTTAAACTTTTAGCTTCCGTTTATTCCTTCCTGCTTAAATATGAGATGTAAGGTACCTAATTATAGAATTCCTACTTCCCCACAGCATCTAATCCAGAGTAAAGCCCCCTTCTTTTAACCTGTCTTGAATCATCTAATATAAGCCTAAGTCCTGTAATAAATCTTTTCTGACAAATTCTTCCTGAGACACTCCACTGTTCTCCAGGGAGTATTCTCTCTCACTGCCACAAATAACAAACCCCGCTTGTTCAATTACAGGTGAGTTACTGAATGTTTGGCTAGAGAGCACCGACAATGGTTCTGAGCCTTGGGTATTTGCAACATTTCCTCAAATATGAACAAAGTGAGCCTGTTACTTCAAGGAAAACAACTGACACTATTTATTGCTAATGATAAAATTCAAGCTTTTAAAAGAAAATTAGATTTTTATAAAACATGTATCTACTGTGCACTGGATAGCTTCCCAATACTTAAAGACTTCTCTTAATGAGAACAGTGGTGATACTAACAAATGTGAGGGGGAGGGGGACTTGATATTATAAAATGAAATGGGTCACCACTCGGAAGATCTGCGTAACTCAGAGAACAAGTATTTCCAAACAAACAAAGCATGAGTTTAAAAAATAATACATAAGTAAAAGGTCTTTTCAGAGTGCAGAGGAGATCAATGGGTTTTACTGTGACAAAGAACAAAAGGTTCACTGATTCTACATTGTTTCAGATTCTACATTGCAACTAATCTTTAAGAAATTATCAGTGGTTGAGTTCTAATGTACTATCAAATAAGAATATCCGCGATTATTCAAGAGAGCTATTCCAACACACCTCCTCTTCCAAGTATAAATATGTGGAAAGCCAGATTTTCTTCATATACTTCAATGAAACACGTTGCAAACAGACTGAACTCAGAAGCTGTTATTAGAATCCAGCAGTCTTCTGTTCTACTCAGCAGACATTAAAGAGCTTTGCAAAAATAGTGCCACTTTCTCACTACCAATAGTCCCCCCTTATCCACAGTTTCAACTTCCAAGGTATTAGTTACATGTGGTTAACCGAGGGTCTGAAAATATTACACAGAAAATTCCAGAAATAAATGTAACCATCATAGACCAATTCGTACTGGCCCTATTATATCAATAACACATCAAAGTTACCTTGCAGGGGCAGTGTGCAAAAACTACAAGTCATGTAGTTGGAGCACGTGCAAAAGACGGAAACCTTGTCCTCAGATGACCTTGAGCCACCTAGGAATCAACCGTTCCCTAACTATGGAACTCAATGTGACAGTAAAACAGTGCGGGGAACCTACTAAGAAGCAAGGAGATCCTTGATTTGTAGCACACTGGACTTATAAGACCCTTACACTACCCCACCATCCAACCAGATTCCACCAAGCTAGTATTTTGCATAACCACTCCCACTCCCAGCTCCTTAAAACTGTGTCCCTGCTTCAGCTTGGGTGACGGATTTGAGCTTTGCCTCTTGTCTCCTTGCTGGCTGGCCATGCAACAGGGCTATTTTCTCAAAAGCCAGTGTCACAGTATCGGCTTCTACATATGTTGGGGAGCAGACCCTTGCTCAGTACCATAAATAATTCACAAGTTTTAAATTATGCACTGTTTTGAGCAGCGTGATGAAATCCCTATCAGCCCCCCTAGGGCATGAATCATCCCTTTGTCCAGTGTATCCTTGTTGTATGTGTTACCTGTTCATTAGTCACTTAGCAGCTCAGTTACAGATCAATTGTCACAGTATTACAGTGCTCGTCTTCAAGCCAACCCTTATTTTACTTAATAATGGCTCCACATGCAAGAGTAGTGATGCTGGCAATTCGGATATGCCAAAGAGAAGCCGTAAAGTGCTTCCTTTAAGAGAAAAGTTGAAAGTTGTCAACTTAATAAGGAAAAAGAAATCACCTACTGAGGTTGCTGAGATCTATGATAAGAACGAATCTTCTATCTGTGAAACTGAGGAAGCAAAAAGAAATTCATGCTAGTTTTGCTGTCACACCTCAAATATGTACATATAGGAAAAAACATAGCATATATAGGGGTTGGTAATGGGTTTCAGGCCTCCACTGGGGGGTTTGGAACATACCCCCAGGGATAAGGGATGACTACTGTAATTTTTTTTTGCTTGTTTTGGAAAAGTTTGTTTTATTTAAAAAAAAAAACTTTTATCTACATTGATTACAAAATTGAAATAAAGAATTTTTTTAAATCCTACACTAACTTTGTTTCTATTTTAACTGTCATCATGAAAATAAATTACAGATCAGACATTACAAAGGAAGAATAAGGAATATACAATATTAGCTATATGGTACAAAATCAATTGTATAGCTATGTACTAAGTTACTTTTTTTCTGAGGAAAGCTGTGCTGGGTTCTGTGAGGGATATAAGGGCAAACAAAACACAGTCCTGCCCTCATAAGCTTAGAATCTAGTGGAGGAGAAAGAGGGTACAAAATAACAGAAACAAAGGAAAATACAATTGGAACTATAAGTGTAGAGGCCTATGGATTATTATATTGAAGAAAATACCCAACTCAAAATCATTTTTAAAAGTAACAAAGCATCAATCACACTTAAATGAGGCCTGGCTGAAGCTAAGAATAAAACTGTGGCTCACAGTGATCAATCAATTTTGTAGGCACCTATCTGATTCAATACTCCAACATATTAATGAGAAACTACTTAAATCTCCTTAAAACATGGTCAAATTCATCAACAAATTAAGGTTCTACAGCACAACCTAACTCAATCTTCCACTTCATTCAATACCCTCTGACTACACCAAGTAATATACAAAAGCACACAGTGGGCAATTAAATGATGGCTAAATTGCAGGGTTGACTTAATAGAAAACCTCATCTATTTAGACACAAATCAAAAATCATTTTGTGATGCTCACATGAAAAATAAAATCAAACATTATGGTTAGTAAGATATTTTGCAATGCATAAGTAAACTGCCAAGTATTAAATACGGAGTAACTCTTAGATTTAATACAAGGTTGTCAAATTTCTCAAACTGCAGTCAAAATATTTTATTTCCTTTTGACAGCTGAAATGAAAAATACAAATATTTTTCTGGGCCAAATTTAAAGACAGAGTACCTAATTTACTTAAAAACTAACGGCACCTTGTCATATAATCCTAAGTAACATTTCTGAAGGAGCTGTAAGCAATTTTCTAAAACTACAGTATATAAAACTTGAATGTTAATGTTTTTTCTTATCTGTATTCAAATACTATGATTAATTGTACATAGGTTTAAGAAATCAATGAAGGGACACTATGAGGACATAGCATAAAACTCCTGAAGCAGCTTACTTTTTTAAATTCAGCACCACTACAGCTGTTTTGACACTTCCATCGATTTTAAGCAAATAACAGATTGTTATATTCACTGCCTCAGAGTCAAGGTAGAAACCCACTTTGGGGAACTGGCAGAGTATTATAACTGTAGATTTCTCTGTCTCTTTTTCAGGTCTCTGAAGAAATTGTGCTTTCTTCAGTACATTTTTATTTAATTTGAAGGTCAATTAAAATCTTGCATAAAACTTAATATCTTAGTAAAAACAAAGAAGTGAAAATAATTTTAAATTGCAATCCAAGTAGATTTGTTTTCATTTGCATGTCCTGTCTAAGAACACACTTTTTAAAAACATGCTTTTTATTCCAAAGCTAATAGAATGAATATAAAGTTTTTATTTTATACTGTAATTTATACTACAGATACGACACTTCAAAAGACATTTTATCCAAGTACTTATTCATTGTTTATGATCAATTTTCAAATCATTATAGATTTTTAAGAGGCAAAGCTAAGGAAAATTGTGCTAAGAAATGCATTCTGTGCCCCATCTCATTCCCTCTCAGATTAGACTAGTTCTTATATTCATAGTATCAAAGCAGCATTTTTTTGTTCTTTTCCTAAACTTTGATTTTGTTGTTTTGCCCTTTGAATGTCCTCCTAATTTACAACGTCTGTTTGCAAATATAGTGAAAATGATCTGTGTTGTAGTGAAGGTTTTTAAAAACCAACTTGAGGATGCTATTTCTCTCTTCCCTCCCACACCAAAATTAATTAACAAGCCCTGTAAACATCTCTCTCGTTCTTCATCTTGTGCTTTGCTTGGCTAAACCAAAAATTCCCTGGAAGGGATGATAATCCTTTGGTATTGTGTTTGAGTATTCCATAAAATTGAAAGAGGCAAACTTCATTTTGCTGCTAATCTAACACAACATATACCACCCTGCAAAGGTATTTCTCAAACTTGAGTCTGAGATTATAAAGAAGCACTAAAATACAAAGATTTTTCATTGAAAACCTACCAAAGGTTTTAGATGTTTTGCCTTCCAAGCAAAAATGGTCTATTTCCACAATTCTCATAATTTTCACCTTTTTACTTAGTCAGTAAAATAATAAAAGTTCCATATTTGAAATGGTTAACACTTGTCAATTTGTATTTTCTGCAAATTTGAAAACTGATAAAATATAGCATATTCTCTTTGAATATCAGCTATTGTTACATAAAATGTTAACCCCAAACTGTTTAATGAAGCATTATAGGTAAAGAATGTTTATTGGGAATAGAAACCCTTTGCTTTTTATTATACATACATTTCGAACAGAATCAAATATTTTCTCTCTCACTTATTCCTTTATATCCCTCATTAAAATAGAACCTACTGTCCAATGATCACAACTCAGTTTAAAAACACAATTTCCAAAGTCCACTGTTCTTTCACCAAATGACTTTGATTATATCAAACCATAACTATAAAACTTAAAAAATACAAATCTTTCTAGGCCATTTAAAAAGGAAGCCCAGTAAGTTCAACAGTGGAAAAAGCATGGTGCTGATACAATAAATCCTTAACAAATGTGCACTGTCAAGTGTTAAGCATCCCCCACATCTCTATGACCACAGATCTGTCAGGTTCGGGACTTGATTATTTAGCCTTATTTGTTATTAACACATTGTTTCTGGTAACAGAATGGCTTTTGGATACTTTTTAAAAATGTTTATGTTACTATGGATTCTCCTTAAACCAACAGAAGAGAGACTAAGTAAAAAGAAACCCAATGAGGATGATCTTCAGGAAGCCTATGAAATTAGACATCAGTGCCATCCCCCTCCATCAGAGGAGCTATCAACTTCTCAGTACTACTGTCACCGTGCAGTCTGGTCTGGCAGCAATGGAACTGAAACCAGAGGAAGAACAGTAGTAGACTCTCAGAATCTGTTAACTAAGCACCCGCGCTGCCAGTCATGGTGATTTATGTCAAGGACACCCAGCTCCCACTCTGCAAGGAGGCATGCACCATGGTGGAAGTCTGTTCAAAAATCAATGTGAACTAAGAGGCAGTAACAAGAGAAGAGAGAAGAGGATCCATATGTGCCACAGTTGCTTTGTGACTAGAGTTTATTTCCCTGAGGCATGATATTAAACTCAAAGATACTCTACTGGGAATCAAATTATTTTATGTACAAAGAAAGAAAGCCAGCAAAGCCTACTTAATCTCAACATGTTAAGGAATAACATTGCTCTAAAAACGGAAAAAGGAAAGGGATGTTTACTGTTGGCCAAATAGTGTTCTCCATGGGGATATGGAATAAAAATATTTAATATAGGAAATGAGGGTAGAAATGTACATAATTTTTGTCTATATGCCCCAAAAAGCTGAGACCAATGATCTAGACATTACTTTGCTTTCCACTAACTTTAATCAGGATCATTTACTTACCTCCGACAAGACCTGCAGCACCCACACCATGAGACCAGTATAAAGATTTTTTGAGAATCTCACAGGGCCTTTAATCTAGTAATCAAGCTCCCTTTAGTCTAGAAGAAAACCTCTAGCTGACCAGTAGGTTATATCCTGCTTTCAGGATCTCCGTCCCAGGTTTTTAATCTTTGTTCTCCAGTTTTTAAGCCTGGGTTCCTGATCTACAATGATAAAGCCCAATTCCCATCATGACAGTGATACCAGCAACGGAAAAGGAACTATTTATTATCCTGTTATCCCCGGTACGTGTGCTTGCTTGTTTGTTTTCACAAGCACAGTATAAATGAACTACACTGTTTGCCTGACAGCACAACCCTGTTCACAATGGGAAAGTAACACAAGAAGGAATAACCACCTATTCTGTTGAGTTTTATTATCTAGAAAGGGACTGCTAAAGTACTTCCACCTCACTAGCACTCATTTGTTTTATGTATTTGAGCATTTCATTCAGTAACAAGTGAACCAAATAGAACCATTAGGAATAAGAATATCCCCAAGCATCAGAAATTTAGAGCAAGGAAAGGAGCTAAGAAATCATCTAGTCCAACCCTCTTGGGTCTGCTATAAGATAAAAATAGAACTAAGGGGGTTTGCCCAGTGGCGTAGTGGTTAGGCTTGTGAGCTCCACATTGGCAGCCCGGGTTTCGCAGGTTCGGATACCAGGAACAGGAACTACACTGCTCATTAGGCCATGCTGTGGTGGTGACCTACATGCAAAGTGGAGGAGGACTGGCACAGACGTTAGCTCAAGGACAATCTTCCTTAAGCAAAAAGAGGAAGACTGGCAACAGATAACAGATGTCAGCTCAGGGCCAATCTTCCTTATCAAAAAAAAAAAAAAAGAAAAGAAACAAACAAACAAACAAAACTAAGAGTCAAGTTTAGAAACTTATATAGCAATTTGATCAAGGTCAGTAACAGTTTATGGACTGAAACTGACGTGCAGATCATACTTTGAGTAGTATTGCTTTAGAACAAACGAGACACCTCTTTGGGGATTCCTAGTTTCTTTATCTTGCTACCAAAAACACTCTGAGAATAGCTGTCAAAACTACACATCTGAAGAATTCCCTGTATTTGTCAATCTAGCAAGCCTATGCAGAAAATGAAATGAGCTAGATTTTGAGTAGCCCACACTGGCTTCTAGTGTTCATTCCATTTTCTTCCCTATGTTGCTCACATCTATTTAATAAGTTCTAGAATTTTCAGCAAAGATCAAGGCTACCTTGCCAGTTTTCACTGCCAGAATTTACCTCAACTTTTTTAAAAAAAATCTATTCATTATATGTTATTCTTCTAACTTCTAGTACATTTTTTTAAACAAATCTTCAAGTATTATTCACTGATCCTATGAATATATCTACAATTCTCTTTAAAAGCCAGGCATATAATTTGATGATGCCAAAGTTAAATCTTTATTTGTTTTAGATGGAGGTATGCAGGGAGAGGTGAATGGTATTAAGCAGGGAGAAATGAAAAGAAATCCATGTATGGCTCTTATCTAGAGAACAGTAAGCTCCTGGAATAATGCATCAATTCAAATACTTAAATATTTAAGTTTTGTTCAGTTGAAATCAGTTGGAATGGAAATACGTGGTAAATGGACAGAAATAAGGGTCACAACCTTAGAGATGCAGGCATTTTTAAATAAGATTGGACTATTTTTTAACTTTTAAAATAACTTTACCACAAAAAAAGGGTATTAAAATTGACTCCAGAATTGTCCAAATTACTTTTTTTTCCACATTTCTTTAACTGTCAAGATTTCCTTGGTAAATTTACCCAAAATACTAAATTTTCATTTCAGAACTTAGCTCATATTTATATAACAGAGTGCCTTAAAATGATCGAGGTTCACCAGGATACCTTTCTCCAAGCCTAATGGTTTCTATCTTTCCTATAAAATGTATAAGTATCTTTTAATTAACTTGTCATTTACAAAGATAATCTGGAGAAGAAATATGAATTAAACACCTATAAATTCTTCAGTTCTGTTACAATGCAACCATTTTTCATCTAATCCATACTGGTCTATCAACTGATTAATAAGGATTTGTCTCTTGCTCTCCTCAGACACAGCTAATTGCAACTCACAAAGCAAAAGCTGGCTACAAGTAAAGAAGTAACTTGTATAGTAACAAGTAAAGAAGTCACTAAGAACTAAGGAATTAACTGTCATTTTGACATGTTTGAGCCCTTTTAACAGTAAGGCCATAAAGACTCACTATTAATTTGACTATCTTCTTGAAGTGTTGTTGGAGAATTAAATGCCTAAAGACTTCATACAGTAAAAAGCAAAATGCCCTGTGAAGTGAGTTATTAATTTTTATTATGTACTGGGTACCAACTTTTTGTTATTACCATAGCACTTAAGTTACAATAGAAATCAACAGGGAAATGTTTTTAAGTGCACAAAATGTCCCTTTCTGCAACTTTGGCTGAATACACCTAATACTTAAAATAAGTCATGTTGTTTGCTAACAGAAGCTTTATTATACCCACTATAAAGCGATTACGGTAAATGAGGAGGGGTTTGGGACAGGGAGTTAAGGCAAGGTTACCACTAATTCATGCCTGGTAGGATGTAATACTAATGTTCTCAACATAAAAAGATTTGGTAAATGGACCAGGTTTACTAAATGAACCTTTATCCATGTACACTATCTGGATAGCTAAAAGCACAGCTGGCTATGACATGCTCATAATTCTTCATTTAAATATATGCAGGCCTTCTTTTAATAATTGAAGAAAATTAGGAACAGCAGGTTCCATTTAAAAGAAGGATTACTGTTCTAATCCAGCTGCCAGAACTGAGCCTGAGAAGTCACAGTAAACAATAAACATCAATTGTATTCATTTCTAATGAGAGCAATAAGTCAAACTTCGATTTTTCATAAATATTACTAGCGAAAATATTACATATATTTACTTAATGATTATAAAAAGTTATTTTCCATTCTCAGTAAATCTCCCATGGTACTAACTTTTTGTGCTTCCACATAATGTATATTTAAGTTTCCTGAAATATACAACTCTCTTTACTACAAGATACCTCCTCTATTTGATGGTCCCTTCTCATTCTGTGCCAAATGGAAGAGGACAAAAAATATGCAAGTTGAAGCAGAAACAACACTACAGCTGCTGAAATGTCTTACAAGGAGAACAGATCTGGATTTATACTTGACCCTTTCTTTAAAACACTCATCTGCCTGATACAGAGGTCCATATATGTTTTCTGAGCTCCCCAACCAACAAAGAAGCAACAACTGGTAATCTCTTGATCACTAAGGACACACAGTAATAGGGAAATAGCAATCTCACCAAGCCAGAAGTAACAGCCTTCTAAATCAAGGAAATTTTATATTAGAGGGGATCAGAAGTCCAAAAGGTCTTTAAGAGTTAACATTAACAGCCATTTAGAAAGAAAGTCCAGAATCAAAGAGGATCATAAGTATGACTTCAATCGCACTACAGTTAGTGCTATGAAAAATAAAGAGACCACTAAAAAAATTGAGAGAAGCTGCCTCTAGACTACTGTTGTCCAAAGGAAAAGGAGGAGAAAAACACAAGTACATAACAAAATGACTTTCATAAAGAATCAAAATAGAGTCAGGCTTCCTATACAACTTCCCTGCTTTGAGCATTCAACAGAGTAGAGAAGAGATCCACTGGCTCACTCATTCTTGAAAAATGTCATGCATACTGTTGCCACAACTGGGAAAGAGAAAGCAGAAAACCAACTAGGTCTTTGGAGGTCTTATGACGGTCCAAAATAAAAGCTATCTGAAGTGATGAGAGTTTGAACACTGTTTTCATTTTATACCTTGTATTTGTATCATTTTTTCTACAGGCCCTGTTAAAGCACTATATATGAGATAGGTTTTGTCACATAGCTAGAATTCCAACAGCACGTGCTTAGGTGACAGAATTACTTTGTTTATTCCATCCTCTATTCCCCAAGATTTTTCACATCGTTTCAAAGAAGATTTAAGTGAATAGCCCCGCCAATCATAGGAAATAACCATCAAAATAATCTGTGAGAAAGAATACACGGCAAAAGCTAAAAGTAAACTTAAAACTCCTTTACGAGAAAAGCATGAAAGGAGTTTTTTCCCATTTCTAAACTCCATTCTATTTCAACAAGCCATTTATCTGTAAGTTAATGGAACACAGACAGGATAAAGTAACCATCTTTCCTATTATAGGCCCTAAACCTCCTATTTTTAAAGAAACAATGCTAGGTTATACTTTAGTAAAAACATGTCCTAAATCAAATCCAAATATGATCTCACAATTGTCTGAATAAAAACATGATTTTAATTTAATTTGCATGCACTACATTAAAAAAACACAATATGAAGGAAGGTATTCTCAAACTGCTGAGGCCCCTAAACTGCCCAAATAAATTTATTACCTCTAATTCTAAAAGAGCAATTTAAGAACATTGTCATATGAACTAATATGAAAGCATACAGGAACCTGAACAAGTTTGCATTTTTTAATACATCAAATGCAGTAATAATTTTAAAATTATATAAAAAGCAGGAACATTTTAATGTCTTTATATCCTTCCCTGTCTCTCCCTCAGTCACTCTACCAGCTCACACATCAAACCCACCAAGTAATCTAATGAGCTAATTTCCCACAGAGATATATTTCATGAAGACAGGGAACACATCCCAATCAAAATTCAGACCAATATACAAAATAATTCTTAAAGCTTAAACAAAACTTTACTTAATGCTAAGAAAAACCAACCTACACACATATGACACAGAAAACATTAACAGAAAGCAAAAGGTCAAAGTGAAAGTTTCAGATTAAAACAAGGAAATGAACAACCAGTGAGCAACTTAAGAACTGGTAGACGTACCCTCCACTCACCATACAAGTTAACTCTTACAGTTGCATTATCATATTTTTTTCCAGGAATCACGGCAGGTAGTTTTTCTAAATATACCAAAACACTTTCTTTCACAAATTCAGCTACACAGTGAAATGGAAGGAGGCTAAGAAAAAATGCTCCATACAAAAATATCTCCTTTTTTGGCACAGCTTGGATGCCTACAAAATTCCTTCATTACCTGGTAATTTTGTAATAACACTAAATATTTCTGATAAAATACGATATCTGGGGTAGGCAGCATCTTAAAACATGTCTTACTGCCACATTCTAAACTGAGCTATTAGATTAAAGGAATTTATGGAAAGTCCAGGTCGTGAGCTATTACCAATGAAGAATGATGATGAAACAAAACCAAGTTCTGCCTACTTTAGTATTTGTCAGTTCTGGAGTTATCTAAGCAGCCCTGGGACAGATGTAGTCAAGAAGTCTCAATGAACTGTAAATTCGCTATAAGAACTTATAATGTTGTGTTTTCATTTCAATGACAACCTAAGAAACTTAGTTTACATTCTAGATCAAGTAGATGACTATCCTACCAGCAAATCTAACATCTGAGCTCAGCGGAGTGTTGACAACTGCACTGGCACCAAGTGGAACCGCTGGAGCAAAGGTTAGAAAACTTCAAAGAGTAGGAGCACTTCATCGCACGAGGCACTGCAGCACCAACATGACAAAGTAAAATGGCATCATCCACCCCATAAAGTGAAAGCTATTGATTTGAAGTTCACTGGTTTTTAGCTTCTTTTTTTATTTTGTTTTGGTTTTATAGGTATATGAGAGCACAAGTATGAAGAAACTTAGACATAGTTTTAGGTTGAGCTATATTATAATCAAATAATTTAAGAAAATTACATAGCATCTAAAAGATAATCAAGTTAATTATTACTGCAATATCTATTTTTAACTACTTTTATTAACCATACTAATATGAACTTCCAGTAGTATAGAACTCAATATGGCTGAGGGAAGAACTAAAATGATCGTATGGATTGTACCATAATAGCGCTACAAGAACTGGTAAATGTGTTAGAATGGACCAAAAAAGAACCACATAACAGGTAATATTTCCTCTTCTCCTTTTGGCCACCATAAAGGCATCTTTAAGACAAAATTATGACTTAACTAGAACAACCGAGTGGGACTTTATGGTCAGTCCCTATGGTAAAGCAGGAAAACAGCCCCCAAATACATCCACATGCAAATCCCTCCATCCATATTGTTACATGGCAAAGGGAAATTAAGGTTGCAATTGGAATTAAGGTTGCTAATCAGCTAACTTTAAAGTAGGGAGATTATCCTGGATTATCCAGGTGGGTCCTATGTAATCCCCAAGGATCCATAAAAGTGGAAGAGGGAGGCAGAAGAGGTCAGAGTGATGTGATGTGATGTGATGTGAGAACTCAAACCACTGCTGATGGCTTTGAAGACAGAGAAAGGGGGCTGGGAGCCAAGGAATGTGGACAGCAGCTAGACAGCCAGAAAGGGCAAGGCAACAGACTTGCTCCTAGAGCCTCCAGAAAGGAACATGGCCCTGCTGACACCTTGCTTTTAGCCCAATGAGACCCATGTAAGACTTCTCAACTACAGAAATGTAAGATAATAAATTCATTTGCTTTAAGCCACTAAGTTTGTAGTAATTTGGTACAGCAGCCACAGAAAACTAGTACAATTCCCCTCTATTATCCCATTTTCCCCTGCTATATCCCCCGTCCTCACATTCTACAAAATACAGACGTTTCTCTAAGTTTATTTCACTATTTAATATGTACTTCCTATGAGCTATTTCAAATCCTTTATAGACTGAGATGGTATGAATTTTTTAAATAAATTATACAAACACCGTCAAACATCCTGAATACCCACAGAGCATGAACCTGCAGTAGGTGCAGAAGATACAGAAGGTCTATTATAGATTCACCCCTCACTTACTACTGTGAACCAGGGTTTCTGCCAGATGGTATCTATTTTCTCTTTGGAATCATTTAATAAAACTGCTCAAGAAGATGACTAGTTAGGAGGCTTAGGAAGAGTGAAGATTTGATGCTGCCACTATGAGTAAGAGGAGGCAGAAAGAGCTGGTCCCAGCTTAGGTAGAAAGACAAGAATGCAATGGCATTAAAGGTAGTGACAAGAACAAAAGAAAAAGGAAAAGGTTGAAGAAATGGATGACAGTAGACAGGAAGGAAATAAAAGCAGCTGAGGCTGGAGATGATAAGAAAATGAACTGACCAGAGGACTAGACTCAGGGAAAAGCAAGAAAACAAGGAGAGATAACAATAGATTTATAAGGCTGGAAGGTTAAGAAATTAGGGTCAGAGACTACGATATGGTTTCTAAAAGGGCAACTGACAGATGTTTCCAGAAGGAAATAAAGTCAAGAGTTTGGTCCAATCTAGGCTTAAAATAATCACAGACTATGAAGAGAAGCTTGATTATTAAGGTTGACATCAAGCAAGCACGTTTTCAGGAAACCCCTTGGGGAGCACTCTAGGCCACAGAACTCTTGGCTATTTGGACCTAGGAACTTTGATAAGTATGTAAATTATCATAAATAAAAAGGATGACGTGCACAGATATGCTTCCAAATCCTATAGTCTTCAAAATTCAAAATACGGTTACCTGTAAATATTTTTAATTGGATAATTACATAAAATTATAATTAACAGGTGTAGCTTATGTTACACAGACAGGTACAAAAAGGTGGCAACTGAGTTTTTAGAAATCAAATGATTTTGATATGCAGCATGAATCATGGAAAGAACAACAAACTTTTCTTCTATAGAAACAGGAAAAGGGAAAGACAACGGAGATAAAGGTGAATGCAGACAGGCTAATGTTTTCATTTGGAGAATTCTTTGTATGGAGAGATGGGATAGTTTTGTTACTGGATTGCTAAAATTATGCCCAAAGTAACCTCCTGAAGCCACAGACCACAGGCTTCAGGAGGTCTTCTAGCTTCCCAGTATAGTACTCCCAGTATAGTACATTACTCAGCAGTCTCATCTCCCATCCAGTCCATGGGGAGAATCTACTTCACTGCTAAGTTCAACATAGATCCAGACTAAAATCAAATGCTCTATGTTTGCTGTATTTTTCAGATCTTTCCAAGGTCAGGAGAAATAAAGTGAGTCAGAATGCCTGGGGAATTACTTAATAACTGACTTTACAACTTATTCTCCTTCAATTAAGACCAAAACAACCTGAAAGCAAGATATAATTAGATGGATGCTGACTGCAATTTACTAAAACATAAGAACTGCGTTTTTCTCACTGTAGGACTAGCCAAAAAAGCCTAATGGGCATCAAAGGCCATCAAGAAAGCACAAACAGATACTCTGAAAACATCATGAGAATATTACCTTATTGGTCTTGAAATGTTGCACTGAAGGGGACTTACAAAAGTAGCCAACCTGAAGCCTGCAGAAAATTATTCACAGCTCTAACAAACCTGCAGCTATAAGAGCAGAACTATAAAGATGTTATGGGAACAAAGTTACTAGTTTAGTACTATATAACCAAAGATCAGGTAAAGTCTACAATATCTTAAATCAACAGACATATTCAACTACGTGCAGAAATCTAAAAGCCAAATGAATAGCTCAGTGAAGTGAGTAAATTAATTTGAGTGAGAATAGAGGGTCAATTTCAATTTATCTCTGATCTATTCAGTGGCCTTATTCTCAAGACAACTATAAATTTGAACTTCATTATGCCTGCAATCTCATTAGAGCAGATGAAGAATGCAATTTGATCTCAGTGAGTCTGACATCCAGATGCATGAGGTCTTAGAGCACTGGTAAATTCTATGTAAAAGTTACCCAGTCCAATGAACAACCTCGGGTTGAATTTCCTTAAGTCAATGTATGAAAAATAAACATGGATTAATCGACAGAAATCACATTCAATAATGTTACTGCAAACTAACCTTTCTGTGGTTTGAACAAACATCTTTAAAGGAGAAAACTGTAGCAGCGCTAACAAAAGTCATTGTAGCCAGAGGCTAAGTATGAGGGAAGGTGCAAACTTCTGATCTGACATGATGCCTGATCTTGGAATAGTTCCTTTTACCTTTTCCTTTACTTCAGATTTCAAAGAAAAAAAATCCTTAGTGAAAAGAGTTAATATTTATTTATTGAGCACCTATCACACACTAGACACTTCAATTACTGAATTCTCAGAACAAGCCTTTGAGCTAGAACTATTGTTAGCCTACTCTCCAGCAAGAAAACTAAAGAGAACTAACATTCCCAAGTCGCAAAATTGACAAATGGCTGAGGCAGGATTTGCACTCACGAAATTTTACTCCAGAACCAATGCTGTTAACCATCCCAACATATTATCTCAAAAAGTAAGCTTCTCCATTAAACATCAAAAAAAACCCACATCTAACTGGAAAAAGAGAAAAAAACTATTCATAAAATATCTGTAAGCCCAACTTCCTCACAGGTAGGCAAACTTCCTTTGTAAAGAGCCAGATAATAAATATTTTAGGCTTTATGGCCCACATGGTTTCTGTCACAACTACTCAACTCTGCTGCTGTAGCCAGAAAGCAATCAACAAATGAACATGGCTATGTTCCAATAAAACTTTATTTACAAACACAGGCAACAGGCCAGATTTGGCTTAGGGGCCACCATAGTTTGCCAAGCCCAGCCTAGCTCATAAGCAGAAAGATTTTATGAGTTTCAGTATGCTATAAAACTCACGACTCCTATATAAATCAATTACAGAAAAATCTGCACACAAGGTAGAAGAATAACATCAAACGCCTTAAAGGGCAAGTGGTTCTATTTGCAGATTTTTATTTTTAATTATATTGTTAATATGCATTGTTTTAGCGTTAAGCGTAGTTTTTCTCTTTGTAGAACCTCATGGATGTTCCAGGTTTTTCTAAAACCCCGGGGAAGGCCGCAGCTCCTGCCACAAACAGGTCTTACAAAACCACAGCAGTTTGCACCAGGGCTGCTGCACAGCCCACAACTGTTCCCGGCCCACATTTATTCCCCATCAACAGCATCTATTCTGTTAGGATGGGGGTCAGGACATCCAGCCAACAAAATCATATTTCCTAGAACAGTGAAAGCTGGAAGCCTAAGAGAGCCCACTTGAGTTAGCATACGCAAATTAAACAGATGTAAATGAATCAATCTGAAAACTCAACCTTTTCTGACACTGACTTTCTAGTTTTTCACTGATAACCTCCTGGCTGTCCACCCACTTAGGTACAGGGGATAGAACAGTGAACAAGGTTTGCCCTCTGTTCTCATAGATCCCTCAGGCTAACTTAAGTTACGAACAAGAAAATGGGATTTTCTTTGATCCTTCTTTCACTCCTCTTATTCTTATTCTCTCTCCCAGCTGTAGCTAAAGGTGCACTATATCTTAAATTACTCCCCTTCCTCTCATATTCCTAACACTACCACTCTGCCTCTTAGCCACCTATTATCTATTTGATTTCCAAATTTTTTTATCACATCTTTAGTAAAAACACTTTAAATATGCACCCAATACACATTTTTACTTATGAAATTCGCATATGAATTTATGTGGGTATATATAAAATCAAATATATAAGAAAAATATGAAGAGTTAGGTAAGTAAATACACGTTCTAATATTTTCTTCCTATATGTCAATGATTCATGGAGCACATTCTACTTGGAAACTAGATTATGGCCATAAGGCTCCAAACATGGCACTATCAAAATAAACCTTGTAAAACAAAAGCTATACTCAAACATATTAATGTATAACACACTATGAGAACACCAATGAGGGTATGATTCACTCAGCTAGACAACCCACTAGGGAAAGCATACAAAGAAGAGCATACTAAGGCTGAGTCTTTAAAGTCATACAGTATTAATGGGAAATATAATTTGGTGATATGAAACCTTCCAGTAAAAACAGCAGCATCAAATCCAAACAAAAAACAGGCCACTATAGAGAGTCCATTATTTTACTACAAGAGAAATCAGCAACAAAACCAATTGTTAGAAACAAATTCTTTAATGAATGAGAATAACTGTCAACACTGAATACAAAAGATAAACTGGGAAATTAACGTCTTGGACTGACTTTTTTTAAAGGGAAAAGGCAGCCAATAACAAATGTAATATATAAATATGTTGCTTCACACACACATCACACTCTGTATTCAGCATTTTACATCTGTAAGGCATCTCAAGAAAAGCCTAAGAAATTTTAATTCATTAAACCTATTAACATTCCTATAAAGCAAGTACCACATGGCTCAGAATACTAAGCTAAAAATTAAGGTCACTCATTTGATAACTCATTAATATAAAACTTTACTAAAAATTTCCAAATTCCAGGAGATGACTTTTTCCTTATTTGTCATGTGTTCAAACCTCCAGTTTTTCATAATGCTTTTCATTTTCCAAATGAGAATACACCATAGGAACTACACTTCTCTCTCTCTTTTTTTTATTTTTTGGTGAGGAAGATTGGCCCTGAGCTAACATCTGTTGCCAATCTTCCTTTTTCTTTTTTCCCTCCCCAAAGCCTCAGCACATAGTTGTATATCCTAGTTGTACATCACTCTAGTTTTTCTGTGTGGGATGCAACCACAGTATGGCTTGATGAGCAGTGTGTAGGTCTGCACCCAGGATCAGAACCGGCAAACTCTGGGCTGTCAAAGCAGAGCACACGAACTTAACCACTTGGCCTCGGGGCCGGCCCCCAGAACTATACACCTTCAATGCTTACTCTAGCTTCCTGTTTTGTTGTGACCCAGGTATTTACTGGAATCAGTGCATAAAGAATCCTTTCCATTCACCAATGAAAATGTGACAGACAGACGGTTAATGGTTGGCCACTTGGGAGTACCTTTAACACTTATCAAAATACTTTTTTCATTGCTTCATAAATTCTTGTAAGGGCAGTATATACTTAATACAGTGCTGTTGCTTCCTTTTGTAATGTTTATCCATAATGGAGTAGATTACTCCATTTTGTAGATGTGTTTGTATGTTTGTGAACAACCCATATTTTAAGATGCCTCTGATATTTCTTTTAATCTAAAAATAAGCATATAGCAAATTAAATATTCTATTTAAATAGAACTATTTAAATAGTCTTTATCCAATTTAAACAGTTCTATTTAAATAGTCTGTATCTAATCAAGGATAAGCATTTAAGTAATTACGTAGAGTTTGTGCCTTATGAGTAAGAAACTTATAATGAGCACTCAAGTTGTGCTATTAGTCCATAGAAAACAAACTTATTTGGTTTGTAGAAATTATTATGCATTATAAAGTTCTCCCTTCTGAAATAAAGGCTGCTAAACAGTCACTGCTAATAGATACAAAACACATTTCTAGTTTATGATAAAGAGCTCTACATCTTCCAACTTTATAGCTTGGCGACCAGAATGCAACTCAGCAAAACATTTATTTAGCACCTGTGCCAGGCCTCAAGGGATAAAAATGAACTTTCTGTGACATTCATTGCCTAGTAGTGACTCATAAGTACACCAAGATGGATCCATAACAGTGATGGAAAACATGCACCACTTGTTATCAGATAAAACACTACCAGATGTTCTTGCTATCAGGTGATGATACTGTAAATTTAATCAAAGCTCTAAGTAAGTTACTTGGTGAGGCACCTCTACCCAATTCATTCCACAAGAGAGAAAGTGAAGAGAGTAGCAGAAACAGGTGGCAGAAGCCCAAGACACTGCACATACTGAAGGCAGTATTACACACCTCTACTTGTTTTCTCCATCTTGCATTAAGTATGCAGCAAAAGCAAGAAGCAACTCAGTAGGTTTAATCTCAGTTCAAACTTGAAGACTCTGCACAAATGTATTTCTAACACCTCCACATAAAAACTAGTCACTGCCAAGAATGCAAAAAAAAAGTGGATGCCAGGGGTTGGGAGGTGGGGAATATAGAGAAAGGCTGGTAAAAGGGTGCAAACTTTCAGTTATAGATGAATAAGGTCTGAGGATCTAATGTATGACATGGTCACTACAATTGATACTATTGTATCGTATACCTGAAATTTACTAACAGAGTAGAACTTACATCTTCTCACATACTCCCAAAAAGATAAACGTGATGTGATGGATGTGTTAATAAACTTGATGGGGGGAATCCATTCACAATATAGGTGTATATCAAATCATCATGCTGTATACCTTAAATATCTTACAAATTTGTCAATTATATACCTCAATAAACCTGGAAAAAAAACAACCAAACACAAAAAACACTAGTCACTGCAGTTGAACTACCACAATCAACCTCACAACAAAGTCACAGGCCAGCCCGGTGGTGTAGTGGTTAAGTTCACATGCTCCACTTCGGCAGCCCAGGGTTTGTGCGTTCACATCCTGGGTGCAGACCTACACACCACTCATCAAGCCATACTGTGGTGGGGACCCACATACAAAAAATAGAGGAAGATTGGCACAGATGTTAGCTTAGCAACAATCTTCTTCAAGACAAAAGGAAGACTGGCAACAGATGTTAGCTCATAGCCAACCTTCCTCACCAAAAAAGAACAAGAACAAAACAAAGTCATGATGTAAGTCTCTTGTTCTGACCATCCACCCCATTCTTCGGAATCCACATAATTTTATCTTTGTGAAGTCTTTCCACTCACCCCATGATGAAAGAGCTCTAAAACTTAAAATCTACAACACATTGGAAACTTTACCATATACTAAGGCTTCATGCTGTGGTGAAAAGAACTCTAGCTTTGGAGTAAAATATTCCTGATGCACATCCTGGCTCAAAACTGCTTTCACTGGTTTCTTTTTATTTTATTTTTTTTAATTCAAGTATAATTGATATGATATCCTATTAGTTTCAGGTGTACATCATAGTGATTCGATATTTATAAACACTACAAAGTATCACCACAGTAAGTGTAGTTACTGTCACTGTACAAAGTTATTACAATATTGACTAAACTTCCTATGCTGTAGATTAGATCCCCATGACTCTTTCATTCTATACCTGGAAGTTTGTACCTCTTAATCTCCTTCACCTATTTCACCCAGCCCTCAACCCTCCCCTTCACTTGTTTCTCAATCTCTTCAAGCCTTGTGTTATTGTTTTAAGATGCAGAGGTCTCTCTAACCACATTCTAAATCCCATGAAGGAAAGAACATTCTGTTTTGCTTTATATTCCTAGCAATATGCTTTGCTCTAATGGATGCTCAAAAAAAGAGTCTAATACAAACTCACAGATACAGAGAACAGATTAGTGATTACCAGAGGGGAAGGGGCTTTGGGAGTGAGCAAAAGGGTGAAGGGGATCAACCATGTGGTGATGGATAGTAACTAGACCATGGTGGTGAGCACTTTGTAGTGTACACAGATGTCGAATTATAATGCTGTACACCCGAAAAATAATTTTAAGTTTAATATATTCAGTAGATGTTACAAATGTCTCAATATTTGTAAGTAAACAAAATATATGGGCTATGATAGGTTTACTTAAAAAATTAAAGGGTGTTGGAGTGGGGTAGGTGTAGGATATCTAAAGAATCACAATAAATTATAAAACAAGGGATTTTTACATTAGTTTAAGATATTTCACCATTAAAGGTGACTTTCCACAAGTTTAGAATCTAAGACTAAGAAGTAGAGGAGTCCATCTAATTCAATTCCTTCTATAACAAAACCTCTTATTCTGCTGTTGATATATGATGAAAGTTGGGACAGAGGGTCCATGAACTTGGTACCAAATAGTCCTATGTATTTTATTTTATGCATTTGAAACATTACTCTGAGAAGGGGCCTATAGGCATTATCAGATTGCCAGAAGAGTGCACGGCAAAAGAGGAAGAGGGTGAGAGAGAGTTAGAAACCCCTGTACGATAGGGAAACTGATTTATAGCACAATTGTGTGATTCAATATCCTATAACTTGTTAATACAAAACTTAAGATTCAAGTCTCCCATTCTTCTATTATCACCTTCGGCACGTGAATATTAGGAAAGTTTAAGTTAACTATGTAACTGACTTTTTCTGAGTCACACCAGCTTAGTCAGTACCAAATGAAGGAAAAACCAAGCTGGTGGCAGTGCTATAACATCACTCACTGCTAAATATACTAAAACAAAAGATTTCTTTGAAGTTAGCTTTTCTGATTGTTTCCCAAAGAAGAAAACAATGACACTCTCCAACAGCCAGTTTCTCTAGTGGAATCTTTCCTAACAGAATCTTAATATGGCCTCTCATTTCCATCAACTACAACACTTAAAGCAACAGCTGTACTTCATACGGATTCTGCGATTTTACTTTAGCTTTGATCATACTGATCATGATTTTTTTCTTCCTTAAAAAAGGAAATTACAAGCTTAAGATAAAAATCACTTTTACAGAGTACTTATAGGATTGCCCATACTATCAACCAATAAAGTCAATGTAAACTTTCAGTAAAATACAGTACCTAAATACTTGCCTTAACTAATTTTCTTACCAATAAAACAAAAACTTTTGTAACAATAAAATGTAAACGGCTATTTTAATAATCCATTTGCAAGAGTAACTCTACTTAAAATAAAAACACCTCATCAAAATTCTACTCTTTAAATGATCATTAGTTTTGATGTGGTTTCTTTCATGACAACTCAATTTTATTAACAAAATTTTACACATTAAATGTGATTCAGCCCTAGTTTACTTTATGTCTTACACACTGTATATATACTGACATTTACAGAAAAAAATTATAGCAGTGACATCTCCAAGAAGCATGAGAGACAGCCAAGCATTTAAAGGAAGTGTTTAATAAGAACATTACATAGTTTCTCTCTCAAGTATAACAAAAGAGGATCAGTTCTTTGACCTTTTAGCATCAAGAGAATTTTTAATTTTGACCTGATAAAACACACAAGCTGTCAGTAAGCTAACAAGCTTGAATACTGAAATATATATGGCAGTAAACCCCATTCCTTGAATAAAGATTTTCATCAATAACAGCATAAACACCAATTCAGAAGAATTACAGTACACTGTAACAAATCTCTATTTCACAAATTCCGTATAATGATGGAGTTCTATTTCCATCACCACTTTGGCCTTTAAAAATATCTACATAAGACTGTATCTTAATAAAGCTGGGGGAAAAAATCCAGACATAAATTTCAATAGATCAACACACTCTGTGTTCCTCTGTACTTCTATTCCACTATTAACAATGAGTATTAGAGATGAGAAGCCAAAAACAGGTAATTAGCAGACACTATCTTCAGGCCTTAACAGAGTTAGTTAGCCACCCAGTATTTAGGGTCTTCCTAGATGTTTTATTGATTTCTATTTTACTTCAGTTGTAATCAAAGTACACACACTATATGAATTCAATCCTTTTAAATGTATTGAAGCTTATTTTATGACCTAGTATACAATGCATTATGAATACACTGTGGGAACTGGAAAAGAAGGAATATACTACAGTTGTTGGATGTACTCTTCTAAAATATCAAATAGGCCAAGATACTTGATAGTGTTGTATAAAGACATTGAGGATCTGTCTGGACATCTATTGATTTTTTTAAATCTAGTTGCTCTATCATTTGCTGACAAAGGAGAGCTAAATTCCCCTAAAATGATCTGGAGCTCTTCTCTGGCTCTCTCTTCCAGAGGTCTCCTCTCACTCGGGGGGCCATAATTGCCCTGGCCCCACCCCGCTTCCTCAGAACAGAAAGACTGTGTACTTTCTATGAGAGGTTTTGTGCCCAACTCTGTAACTGTGGCCCATCCTCAGGGCAAAGACGCCACAACAGAAAATCCACCCTGTACCAGCCCTTTCTTCCAAGTTTTGACTCCCCTCTAAAATCTGCTTACTTTTCCTTACTCTCTCGAGTCCTTAAGTTTTATATTTTGTCCAAAACCTTTCATTCTTACCTGCAGTGGGGGGGAGGGCAGGGGGTGGGGGGTGGGAGTCAGTTGTCTATTAGACACTTACTATATACCTACACCATAAAAGCCCCCATGCAGTCTTAATTCTTTTTTCAATGTTACTTTGTGTGTGTATGCACACACACATGTTTCTCTCTGAAATCTAACAATGAACCCAGTAAGCCCAAAGGTCTCAGAAAGGCCAGAATCCATGAAAAATTTGAGAGAACAAATTCCATGAATCAATAACTTTGGGGTCATAATATATTCAGCAGAGGAAGAGCATTAATAGTACTGATTAGATGTGCATTTAATTAAGGTAATTCTGATGGCTACATTGGAGGATAGGTTTGAGAAAGATTAGTTAGCGGACTTATTTAACAATCCAAAGGAAAGAACCTGGAGAGGATAACAGTAGGCGTAAAGAGAATGGAGACTGAGCCAGAGAACTCAGCAGTATACAGGTAAGTAAGTAAGCTCCCCAGAAATCAAAAAAAAAAATGTAAGGAGACAAGTCATAAACATTTTGCCCCCAAAATTTGCAGCCTAAAAATATTATGCCATTAACTCTTCTCTCCAATGTTTCTTATATTCACTGCTATCACTTCAGTCTACCTTGCAGAAATGGGCAATAAGTAGCGATCATGTCAAAACTCTTTCATCCCATACTAAAAATGGGGAGCGAGCTCACCAGTCAGTCCCCACACTCTGGTCCATTGAGCCAAACTGAATTTATCAATCTTTTCAATATAGAGATTCAGTTCAATACCACCAACTGATCAGTTAGCACATAATAGGAAACCTATCTGCTATCCTTGATTGATATTGACCAGACTGATCCACCAAAAATTATTTTATTAAAATAAAATTTAAATGACTTCTATTTACACTACCAACCTCAAATTCATATACTGAGCCTCTTAAGCTAGGACAATGCACCTATCCAAACCCAGCTATTACTCCCTTACATGTATCTTCACAGCTCTACCCAGTCCCTTTCCACAACATATGTACATTTCTATCTGCAAGCCTTTGTTTATCCTATCCCCTTGATAAAAAGTCCTTAAAGGGGCTGGCCCTGCGGCCCAGCGGTTAAGTTCGCACGCTTCACTTCGGTGATCCAGGGTTTCGCCAGTTCAGATCCTGGTAGCCGACATGGCACTGCTCATCGGGCCATGTTGAGGTGGCATCCCACATGCCACAACCAGAAGGACCCACAACTAAAAATATACAGCTATGTACTGGGGGGATTTGGGGAGAAAAAGAAAAAAAAAAGTCCTTATAATTATAATTCTTGGCTAAATTTGTTCCTTCGGGGTTCAATTCAAGTTCTACCCTCACAGGTCTCTGCACTAACTCCCTCCAAAATATCTGTATAACATACCTAAGCTAAAAGGTATCATTACTCATCTTTTAATGCTTATGCTCCCTATACTTAACCAAACTACAAGCAACCTGAGTATAAGCACCTCATTGGTTATCAGGGAAATGCAAATCAAACCCACAATGAGATACCACTTCACACTCAGTAAGATGTCTACAAAAAGAGAGATAACTGCTAGTGAAAATGTGGAAGAACTGGCACCATCATACACTGCTGATAAAAATGCAAAATAGCATAGTCACTCTAGAAAAGACCTACAGTGCCTCAAAAAGTTAAACATAGTTACCACATGACCTAGCAATTGCATTCCTAGGTAAACGAATACTTACGTCCACACAAAAATCTGTACATGAATGTTCACAGCAGCATCACTCATAATTGCCAAAAGATAAAAATAATTCAACTGTCCTTTACCAAATGGATAAACAAAATGTGGTATAGCCATACAATGGAATATTAGCCATAAAAAGAATGAAGTACTGATACAGCAACTGTGAAAGTAAGGGAAACTTCACTTAAAATGGAATCAGGAGGCCAGGAGGAGGAGTTCCCATGCAGTACCAGGCGACGTCAGTTACAAGAAAGATAGTCCATTACAGACCCCAGCAGAAAGAAGTCCTCAACAGAAAAGAATCATCAATTACAGGAAGAAATGTACATTGCATCCTAAACAGAAATCACTCTCCCAGCAATTCAACCAATGAGAAACCAGCACCACCTGAACTCTTAGCTTTTCTCCAATGGACTTTTGTTCAAAACAACTCCCAATTTCCTCCTTTTCCTTATAAAATAATGTTTCTCTCCTTTCATTGTTGGATTTGCCTATCACTTTTGCCATAGCGTGTGGGTCTTGAATTGCAATTCCTTGGTTTTTCCAAAAACATTCATTTTGTTGGTAAAACAACTGGCTGTTTTATTTAAGGCTGACATAACAATATGGATAAAGCTTAAAAACATAATATTAAGTAAAAGAAGCCAGTCACAAAAGAGCACATATTATATGACTCCATTTATATAAAATATCCAAAATAAGTAAACCTATAGAGATAGAAAACTGATAAGTGGTTGTTTATGGCTGAGAGAAAAATGAGGGTTCGAGGGGTAACAGCTGAAGGGTGGGGGTTTCCTTTTGGAGGTGATGAAACATCTATAATTGTAGTGATGGCTGGACAACTCTGCAAACATACCAGAAACTACTGAGTTGTCTACTTTAAATGGATAAATTGTATAATATGTGAACTATTTCTCAAGAAAGCTATTATCAAAAAGAGACTTTTAAGACATGCTGAAAGTCATCCACTAAGAAAGGAATAACATGATGCACTAATTTTTAACATGTCTCACCCTGTATCAGGGCTTCGAGGTCTAGAAGAGTTCACTATCTGAATAATTTACCTCCTTCTTGCTGATAAAAACCACAACTATTAACGCTAATTTTATTTCATAATTGAGACTATTAAGATAATTGTAAAAAGAATCGCACTTATAGAAGTCATTTTAAAATGGACTTGCATCAACTTTTCTCTTCCTGATATTATGATCAGATTTATATTTAAACTGCAGTGAAGCTGTCACAGTAGTAAACTTGGATAATACGAAAACATATAAATAGAAATTATCCTTCACTTGCTTCATTACTCCTCACCATTTCCTGCAGAGTCCTCCTACTCTTCCAAAAGTGACTGACCAAAACTACTGCTGCCACCTCTGCTCATACCCTTTTCCCTCTTTCTCCACCTACCAAATCCAACACAGCCTTCAGTACTAATCAAGTCTCACCTACTCCCGAAAGATCTTCAGGACTCTAGCCCAAAATCCCAGGCCAAATTAAAAACTTTTTATCACTATAGGTAAATATTTTATATTGTCTTTCTTACACTTCCAACCTATATTGTTATTTCACTTAATATTTTCATATGAATGTCCTGCCTCCTCAACCATGTAACTTTCCTGAAGGCTGACAAGTCTAATTTTTTCATATTTGGCACGGTAACATGTCCATCTTAAGTGAATGAAAAAACCACAATTAATTACAGGGGGGAAAATGTGGCAGAGGATATTTAAGGTCAACTGACAAAATCCCAAATGCTCAGGCTAACCTACTCTGCCTAAAGGCTCAGTATTTTTATCCTTTCCTCAGTAGACTTTTGAGTCTGGGCACTGTGAATTATTTCAGTGAAAGTAGGAATAAATGAGTCCCTCAAGCGGCTGTGGGTGTTTTTACAGAGATCTCATCAGAACAAGAAAGAAGCTGGTGTTCTGAGTAGACCAGCAGGGTCTTTCAACCTGAGAAAACCAGAGACATAAATAGCCTCATTAAATAATCATTTCTTGGCATCTGCTAAGGCTTTACATTTCACACAATGTGTGCAACTCAATACACATACGCTGTTGGAAAAACGTTCCCAATTGCAATAACACTACTCTTTCCCTTAATATCTGATCTGAGGAATTCCTAGAAAAGTATGCAGTCTTTCAAATTAATGTTATTAATGAGAATATAATTAAGCATAAATGAGCTGTAGGTCTGAATTTGAAAAAGCTTTATGAATCATTTTTCTCCTTTATACTGTTAAATATACACTTTTGGCAAGAACATATAAACCCAACACAGATGTGAACACACAGACCTGCCAAAACAACTCTTTCATTTCTGTTTTAAAATATCTAGATAATTTTGATTATCATGCTTACTCATATGCCTTAAAAGAGGAGCACAAGTACTACCGAGCAGCGTTTAGACTGCTTCTCCAAGATTCTTAAATGTGGGGACAACAGGACTCAAGTGGCACTGAACGTATGGAGGAGAACTTGTGCTGGCCATGAGAAATGGTAAGCCTGCTTCCAATTTGCCTCTGTCAAGGTTAAATCTTCAACTGAAGAAGTACACATTGTAGGAAAGAGTCTTGCAGTCTTCTGGCCACAGTGATTTATACACACACTCTTTATCCTCACTCTACTCAAAACTACATACACATTCAGACATAAAACAAACCACTGATGGAATAACATTAGGATAAAACTGATGTCTACAAGTGAACTCAGTAGAAAATAAAATTACTGGTAGTTCAATCTAAGAAGTTAGTTTTTCCAAAGAATTTTCTCAACCATCTTTAGAAGAAAGTTCTTTAGAAAAATTTCACTTGTATTTTTATTTTTCTAGAGAACACAGAGGACCACATCAAGAAAATAGGTCCTAGGGATCAAAGCAATCAATACAACAAGGATGACGGATGGATTAATTCAGATTTAGGAATATTTCACATAATATATTGACTCTGTATCAAACCCAGCTTTTCAAATCCAATACAACGGTCCTATCTAAGACTAACCCATTCAATCAACAGATATTTTCTGACCCCTTACGTTTCACGTACTTTACTCTATCAAATGGTACAGTCTCAAATTGGGGAAGAAATCTGAATAAACAGATAAAAGATCAACCAGATCTGAGTTAAAGAGGTTCTACTAATTTATTTATTCATTTACTCATTTCATTCAACAAACAGCTACTCAGAACCTACTATAATAGGCTATTCTGATAGATATAAAGACACAAAGATGAATAATATATAGCCCCTGCCTCAACAAAGGTACATGGTATAGTGGGGAAAACAAACAAAACAACAGCCCAGGATGCTCAGGAAGCACACTTTGGAGCCCCTGATGGTCCCAGCAAATGTAACGACCCACTATTTAAGGTCTTATAAAAACAAAAGCAAGGGGGCTGGCCTCATAGCCAAGTGGTTAAGTTCGCGCTCTCCACTGCAGGCAGCCCAGTGTTTCGTTGGTTCAAGTCCTGGGCGCGGACACAGCACTGCTCATCAGGCCATGCTGAGACAGCATCCCACATGCCACAACTAGAAGGACCCACCATGAAGAATATACAACTATGTGCTGGGGGGCTTTAGGGAGAAAAACGAAAAAAGTAAAATCTTTAAAAATAAAAAAACACAAAAGCAAGGGCTTTCAAACGGAGGAATTTGTGTGTCTCTGGAATTCTGTTGATCATTTAAACTAAAGTAGTTTTTCTACATTCTGATTTGGGAGAAGCAGACCAAAACAGAAAGACAGAAGAAGACAGTTCTCACATTTTGCTGCTACCTAGCACTGGGAGACAATCATCCATGGATCTCTCATGTTTCTTCACATTTTCCAGCAGTTACTCTTCTGGATTATCTTTTCAAGTGTGTCAATATAGCACACAGCCTTAGAAGATAAAGAAATAGTATCTCCCTTGGGGGCAGTGAACAGATTTTCTCTTGACCAGGTTAATAAAGATAACCGAAGTACGGCACGTTTGCTAGCAGCCCTCCTATAGGACTGGGGATTTCTTCGCTCTGACACAACCTACTCTGTGGACAGCACCAACCTGAGGACACCTCCACATGGTCCCTGGGGAACTTCAGAGGCAGGGGAACTAAGGCAAACTTGAAGCTCATGCAGCCTGCTGTACTGTGAGTTATCAAAATATATACCAAAGTACAGCAGGCTAATTTGTCAATCTGCAAGTAGGGGAGAATCTCAGGCTCGTCATGGTTCTTGAAACCTAGAAATAATTTGTTTCCCTCTCTTCAATAAATAAGAAAAGCCAAATGAATCTGCAATTTGCCCCCACAGAACAGAGCTAGTCAACAGGCGGTGGAAAAAGGAAGAGAGAAGAATTAACCCAGTACCCCATATTTAATCCTGTAATCATAAACCCATTATAAACCTAGTTAGCTAAAGCTGGTGTTAGTATAATCATAAACCTAGTTAGCTAAAGCTGGTGTTAGTAGACAGGCTGGAAACCAGACAGGTAGACTCCAGGGCACTGATAGCATATTCTTGGGCAATAAAATACCTCCCCCTTCTCCTTTTTGTGGGAGGGGGAAAAGTGAGAGTATTATTTCTAAAAACACCCATTAAAAACCAATACTTTGTTCAACTTATTAAATAAAATAGCTCAATAGCTATTAAAACATATTACTAAGTATGTTTGAAATTGAGTCAACCTAAAAACTCTTTATAGAAAATAGGAGAAAATAAGATTCACTAAAAGCCAGCTTTTCAGATTCCTTTAAAAAAAAAATAAAAGTGTTCAATCTCAGAAGATTTGAGTGGAGAGTTGAAATAGAGAGCTTAATAGAATTTTACTTACTCTTTGACTTATAAAGTTCTACTTTACAGAAACGTCAGCAAGTAGGAAAAACAGTCTAGATAGATCAAAAGATGCAAACCAAACAAAAACACTGAACCAAACCACATGAGAGAATGTTATTTGGCAAATTCTTACTAAGTGTTTTTGGAATACGGAACCATTTCCTACATCAAACGTCCTGAAATTAGTGGACCTTCCAAAATCAGGTATTACAGCAAGGAAGAAAACAGTCCTCTGCTCTCTTGCTTCCCAAGACAAAAACCAGTAGATATGAAAATGCATGCAGGTGGCAGAATTATTCTAATCATGATCACCCAAAAGTCGTAATAGGAAATATGCCATTTTAATTTAGAACACAAACTTATAAAGTAATTATTATTTGAAGGTAGGCTCTATAGTGATTACCACTGCGAAACTGATTCACTTATTCCACCAACGTGAGGGGTGGGGAGGGAACAGACCAACAAGAAGGAAAATTGCATCAAGAGAGATTATCCTTGAAAATATGAGCCACGTCCCTTATACGCTTCTCTGAAAAGTTAAAATATGTGATTTCTATCTCATGCATGCCTAATGCTTAGGATTTTCTTAATATATTCCAGGGATATTTACAGTGCCCAGTATACCAGGGCATTTGCTTCTGGAGCTTAAAGTAATGCACTCTAAGAATCACCACTGTGTTGGCTTTATTAGAACTGTAACAAAATATCACTGTTTTCAATCATTTATTATGCCAAATAAAAACCAGCAGATTCTCTGTCCAACAGTCTATCAGGACAGTCTGTCACCCTTATTCTGACAGCCAGCAGGCAAGCTAAAAGAAGAGAAGAAAGGAAAACAAACCAAAAACAGCAACAGCCTTCTGGAGGGAAAAATGTTCAGGAATTGATGGTCTGCAACCTGCTTAACACAGATAAACCTTTTGTCCTATGGTAAAATACTCCTAAGCTTGAAAAATAAATAAAATCTTTTTAAAAATTCAGTTTATTAAAACTTCATTGTAGATGTTTCTAATCACGATTTGTTTAGAAAAAGTTTCATTATTTTATTTCAATACTAGGGATAAAACTGCTGTTGATGAATCCACAGGAAAAGCTCATTTAAAGAAAAACAAGCTAGAAACAAGCATTAAGCGTCTACCATGCGAGAGATGCTGCAGAGAATGCAGGAACAAGCAAGAAATGTTACCTGCTCTGAAGGAGATTCATGTTACTACACATTTCTTTGTGTAGTGAACTGCCTATCAAAAGTCTGTTTATCAATTCTTCCTCTTAATCTTCCTTCCTTCCTTTTTTTGAGGAGGTAGATACACAATTTAAAGGAGGAACCCTCATATCCCACTTGTAGTGGTACCCCTTACAGGGCCAAAGCCCATCCACCAAAGATAACCCAAAAAGGGAGCCAGCCCTGTGGTGTGTGGTTAACTTTGTGCACTCCACTTTGGCAGCCCGGGGTTTGCAGGTTCGGACCCTGGGCAGAGACCTACATACTGTTCATCAAGCCATGCTGTGGCGGCATCCCACACACAAAACAGAGGAAGACTGGCACAGAAGTTAGCTCAGGGACAATCCTCCTCAAGCAAAAAGAGGAAAATTGGCAACAATGTTAGCTCAGGGCCAATCTTCCTCACCAAAAACAAAACAAAACAAAACAAAATCCAAAGGGCATGAAATGGTTAAAGAGAAACCGCAGAATTTTCTAATTGACAAACAAGATGTTCCATTCATTAAACATCATTCACTACACACCCAAACACCCCACAACATTGTATTCTATTATGGCCCTTTAAACAGATGAGACAGAAAACAAAAGAATACAGACAGAGGTTTTATGATCAAAAAGTAAAAAGAGAAAAACCAATTTAGAGAAAGAGAAGACAGCAAAAAAGTTGGAGAAAGAAAAAAGCCAGGAAAACAAAAAGGTGTCCATTTCACTTTTTAAGTAATTTTTCTTTAATATGTTTTACAACATTATGAGTCTCTGATGGATTGGAAACTAAAACATTAGCCCTTCAACAAACAGCTGGAGCAGCAGTGCCCTAAAGACTTTTAAAATTTAAACCGTCATGGGGGCCAGCTCCATGGCTGAGTGGTTAAGTTCGCGCGCTCTGCTGCGGCGGCCCAGGGTTCGGATCCTGGGCGCAGACACGGTACTGCTCGTCAGGCCACATTGAGGCAGCGTCGCACATGCCACAACTAGAAGGATCTGCAACTAAGATATACAACTGTGTTCGGGGGGTGGTTTGGGGAGATAAAGCAGAAAAAAAAAAAAGATTGGCAACAGTTGTTAGCCCAGGTGCCAATCTTTACAAAAAAAAAAATTTAAACCATCATGAAATCGATATGCTAATCTTATCAGTATATACTTAGACTACTTTTACTGAAAAAATAAGCCTTTGTTAATATACAGGCATCCCTGTTCCCCTGCACTTTACTGATGTGCCAGTGCTCTGGCCTATTAACTTGCTAGCACAGGCTCCCAGGAGGGTCTGAATTCTCTTTAGGTTCCCCCTACCCAGCCTGGCTCTCTTGCTCCATTCACCAACCTGCAAATCACACACATGCTCAAAGCACCAGCAGAGCTGGAGTACTTTAAGAAAAAAAAAAAGTTTTTGCAATAATATATTTCAACAAAAGCAATGAAGTAGGCATCATAGAAAAAATAAGAACTTGAGAACTTCTATCGTTTTAAAATTTAGTATTCTTTTTGTTTCAAATAACGTATGGGGGGAGGGTATAGAAAAATCTTTTCAGAATTTAAAACCTCTCAAGGTCTTAATCCAGCAGTGATAGAATGCCTCACACACTCCCAGGGAGGCACCCCTGACCATTTTATGTGAAATTGTAACACCCTACCCCCTGAACTCTGCCTCCCTCTTACCCTGCTCCATTTTTCCCAAAGCACATGCATCTGTTTTCCATCTACCTTCCCCCAACTAGAACTTAAGCTCCATGAGGATAGGGAATGTTATTAACATTCTCAACTTCTAGCACTTAGCAGGCAGTCAGTAAATATTTGCTGAGTAGATTTTTCTAAAAGATCTCATTAAGCCTTCATTTAATAAGCCTCCATTTCATCTAAAATGCAAACTTTCATGGTAGGAATAAAGCTTCAGGTCAAAGCAAACATGATTTAACTGCCTTTCACCAACAGATGGCACTAGCTTCAGCTGCTGCCTTGGACTTAGATTCAGGATGCATCTGAAACTGTGTTTCAAAAATGTACACTGAAAAGAACCAAATCAAAATGCAAATATGTTTAGACAAATTTAAGAGAGATGAAGAGTTAAATTCAATGCTCCCACAAAGAGAATCCTCCCATTAAAAAGTTTTGGGTAAAAATATATACACTGACTGGGTAGACTTATTAACAACAGGTCTTATGAACAGCATTTTGGAAACTAACCTGTTCATGAGCAGAGGACCTGCATAGCAGCCTAAATACTCTACAGTATATCTGTAGAGCTATAAATATAAACAAACACTTGAAGACACTGAAAAGCTCCCTGTTTCTGATTATCCTAATAGTCAAGTTCAAAGGCAACTTACAACCCTCAATAATAACCTGTCCTATTTCACCTTTCTTTCACTACCTCTACATTACCTTAAAATGAAGGTAAACATACCCTGATAAATTTTCTGAAATTTAAGCTATAAAAGTAAGTCATTAGAAAATTCAGTAGTCACCAGATGCTTTAAATATCGAGTACTACAGAAAAGTAGGAAACAAAGGAGAACAAGTCAAAATGTTTTTGATACGATAACGATCCAGCATGTGAAAGAATAAACATCAAGGCAAAGCTGTTAGCTTTCCATTGTGAATTTACTTCCTCGGGAAATCATGTGCATACAAAACTCAAATAGGGAAGGAAGGAAAAGATACATATATTTATATAGCAACTCATATGTACATCTGAGTTTCAAGTCACACAATAACTATTCCTTTTGAATTGGAATGAAGTTTACAACTAAAGAATTAAGCACAGGATGCAAGAAAAGGGCACCTGTAAGAAGATAAGCGAGCATATATACCAACACCATTTGAACTACTCAACATTTAAAGGTCATCCCACCATTTCTCCACTTCATAGTACCAAAAATTGGGAGCACAGTAATCTTGATTCCTTGGTTTTACTTTAAAGAGCTCTCCCTTCTGTTTAATTCAACTGAGCATTATGTAAGACCCTTGGACACAAAGGTTATGACAATCTCAGTAATCACCAGGTAGAGAAGAAAGAGAAATTAAGACATTCCTGTAGGTATACTATGAAACACCAAAAAGAAAAATACTAACAAAATAGACAATCGGAAGCCAGATGTCAGTGGGATGAAGAAATAAAGAAAGGCTTCAAAGAAGAGGCAAGATTAGCAATGAATCTTACAAGAGAGGTAAGATGTGAAATGCTGGAGTAGTAAGAATATTCTAGGAAGGAATCCCTTCAGAGTAAGTGGAAACTCACACTGGAAAGAATGGGCTGGTAGTACAATGGGGTAGGGGCTGGCTTACAAAGCCCAACTGAAAGGAAGATCGGCCACATGAAAAAATACTAACTTGACAGAAGTTTGCAGGAAGATGCCTCAGAGAAAGAACAATGGGGACCAATTATGAGGCTTATCCCAAGTCAAGTCTGAGGTGATAAGGGTCTGGGGCAGAATAGTGGCAGTGCTAGTGCAAAGTGAAAAAGAACATTAAAAGACACCGCTAAATGTAGAAATGACAGGAATCAAAAAAAGCACAATCATGTTGAGGCTCAAGTCAGATGGGCCTAGGTACAAATCCTAATTGTGCCACTTCACTAACTGTAGAACATTAGGCAAGCAAGTGAACCTTTCAAAGTCTCTGTTTTTTAACCCACAAAATGGAAGTAATAGCACACAAGCCTGTGGTAAAAGTTTAAGTAAATGAGATAAAATATTCAAAGTGCATGGCAGATTACTGAAAATCAGTAGATGTTCATCACTTCCTGATACTTCTTTTACAAAAACATAGCTGTCTGCAACAAATTTCTGGAAATAGCCACCACAGTTCATTCCCATTTTAAATCAAATAATTATGAGGATAAAAAGAGCTAAACTCCAGCACTCTCCTAAAACAATTTATCAGCATGCCCAATCACTCCCCAAAAAAAGACATTACTTTCTCTAATGTAACTTCTAAATCAAGTCCTAAAAATAAGCAATATCCATAACCTAATATCTTCTACATAATACCTTCTAAAAGTATATTACACAATATTATCCACAAGAATATTGCCAGTTAACTGGACAGAGAACTCCACCTAGAAAAATATTTGTGTAATAATTTATTTAATGATTCCACATGAAATAAATATCTACTGTTAATACCATTTTCACTTCTACTTATAAGCAATCAATTCATTTCTACAGGGCATTGTGCTTGCCTAATAGGGTCTGAATATATCAAATTATAAACTCTCCATAAATATTTGGCTATAATGTCAATTGGACCTGTGATATCAGTGGAGAAGGTTTAGCACTCTTCAGATCAATACAGGACACTGAGAAATGTGAAAAATGCTCTATCAACTATGCTATAACCATAAAAGCAAACTTGTTTCCTGATACTGTACTTCAAGTAAATGAAATGCATCACTTTCTTTCTACAATGGTTCCTGATTCAGAAAAATAAGCCTTATTTTTCAACAACTACCTCAGACACTGCCTGGCCATGGAACAGACAAACCTATATCACCCCCTTTCCTGTATGTCCCTATAATACTTTATCAAGTGGAAATAATAGTTAACATTATCTATGCTTCTTCTATATACACAAACTTTGCTGGGTGCTTTTTGTTTCTATTCATCACAATAACTCTACCAAGCAGATGTTGTTACCGGCCCCATTTTACAGAGAAAGACACAAAGGCGCAGAAAGGCTAACTACTGAACAGCATACCAGAAATGGCTCCCCATATTAAACACGTACTTCCTTATGGCCATGGTTTTGCTCATTCTGTACTCTTTGCTTAGAATCCTTTTTCCCCCTTCCTATTAACTCCTATACTTTCTTTAAGGTACAATGTCCCCCAGGACATCTTCTCTACTACGATGCCAATATCTGAGCTTTAAAACATTTGGTTGCATGAATGAATAAGTGGATAGAAGGCTGGCATTCTGTACTGAAATGCTGGTTTAATAATCTGCTATGCTAACTAAAGCATAAGCCTCTAAAACTCACTAAGTAACTAGAGAAGTCCCTGGCACCTAGTAAAAACTCAGTAATTGCTGCTGGAAGGAGAAGAAAAAGGAAAAGTGAGAAAAGAAAAAGGGAAAACGAGAGAAAAGATGAAGAGACAAGAGGCAGAAAAAGCCCAGCTCCCACATATCAGAATCTTCATTTGGAACTTAGAATATCTTCATAAGAGAACACTCATAAATAATAACATTAGCTAATCTATGCTTTACCATCAACAGAGTTCTTGCAATACTAAGAATTTCCATGCAAAGATGTAAGACACAATGTAAACAGGATATAGAATCAACTCTAGGGTACAAAGAATAATCTATGAGTATCACCCGAATCTTAATTAAAACTGACCTATGTTTACTGTTAAGGAAGCTTTAAAAAGACACTGGCTGAGCTAAAATAAAATTTACCCATTCGTCTCATTTCTAAATAATTATAAAATGTGAAAGACAAAAGTATAAGCTTAGAGACTTCATTCCCATATTTAAGAAAATGTTTTAGGGGCCAGCCTGGTGGCATAGTGGTTAAGTTCGCGCACATTGCTTCAGCAGCCCAGGGTTCCCAGGTTCAGTTTCTGGGCATGAACCTACACACCACTCATCAAGCCACACTGTGGCAGCATCCCACATACAAAACAGAGGAAGACTGGCACAGATGTTGGCTCAGCAACAATCTTCCTCAAGCAAAAAGAGGAAGACTGGCAATGGATGTTAGCTCTGGGCAAATCTTCCTCACTAAAAAAAAAAAAAAAAGAGAGAGAGAGAGAAAATGTTTTAAAATCTTTTTCAATTTAATCATTTTAATCATATATTCACATTCTTCTCTAACACTGTTTCCCTGGAGGTCAACTTTCTAGACACCCAACAGCCAATAAAAGCAGCCAAACCAAAAGTCTCTTCCCTGTGGTGGGAGGTCAACCAACCTTCTCTTACTGCTTTAGTGCCTGATAGCAGCCAGGCTCTCTCTTACCCTTCTGTTATTGCTCCACTCATGACTCCCTCTCCGCTGCTAAGAAAATCTGTTTCTCTGTTCATGCCTTGATCCTGTCAAATAGAAAAGGACTATGACAAGGTAGTCTTCTAGAAGACATCACTTGCACCCAGTACTCAGCACCTCTCTTCTCCATTCATGTCTAAGTCTAAAGAGGTAAATGTATCAACTCTATATTCCAACTGTCTGCATAGCCCAAATTTATTTGGATAGCCCAAAATTATTTATAGTCCTGTCAATGGCACAGACATTACCTAGTGACAGAAAGTAAACCACACACAAATTATGGTAGGCAACAGGACTGGGTAGAAAGAGAAGGTGATTTGGCATCGGAGACAGATTTAAGCACTGACTCCACCACTCTGACTCTGGAAGTCCTTTAAAAGCCTCTGTGAAATTTTAAACATCATCATCTCCCTTTCCTGTCATGAGGATAAAATGAGAACTTACAAGGAAAGTATTTGGTATATGATAAAACACCAAATTAGCATTATTTTATTGATGAAAATGATATGATTATTAAAATCCACATGATCTACAATCCAATGTGTTCCCATGGGCTCCAAGCTTCAATTGAGTTGGACAAATCTTCTCCCTTTTCCAAAGGGACAAGAAAAGAAGAAAAAGATACCAAGGCAAAAAGAATAGCCTGTAATATAAGTAATGAAATCCGTTCTCTTGTGTGTCTGGTATGTCGTCCCTAAAGACAATTCTGAAACAGGAACAAAAATATTTGAACAAAGCCACCTGTGTCTGAAAAAGTATTTAGTCTCCCAAAGGGAATACATTCATCTATGTGTGTAAGTAATAGTATTATTTCCCATTTTTTGTATGGTTTGGTTTTCTTTACTTTGTCAGGTCTATCCTTAAAAATAGGTAATAAAAAAAGCAGCCTCCAGTGAGTGATGGCTGCAATACAATACTAAAATATAAAATGCAAGAACAAAGGCTAAAATGGAAAGCCAACTGAGACTGTGGATGCAAAAATCACACTCAAAACCAAGTGCCTTGAAAACATGATAAAGAATCAGATTATAATCTTTTTGCAAATAAGCGTTAATTGTGAAAACTCAAAGGCAGATAACAGGTAAAGTTGACAAGACTAGGTGAAAAAAAAAAGGCAGTAAGCCTTCCTATCTCAGCTAAAGAACAATAATTTCAACTTTACTATTTGTGAACAGTATTAGGTAATGTGCACAAAGAAAGGGAAAAACATTCCCTTATCAGCAGCTCAAAATCTTACTAACTGCCCCAAAATGTTCCTCACATATGACATATATGCCATACTTCCAATTTATTATAGTAAAAAAAATCACGTAGGTATTTCAAAGAACTTTTATAGTATACCATGCAAACATATTCTTAGTTAGAATTTTACATAATTACCATTAGATACTTTCATTTACTATCTAAATTACAAAGCTTGGCCTATACAGGTACGTCATTTAGAATCAAATAAATAAGTTATTTTATTTATGCTCATGTTTATAGAAAGTTCGAGAATACCTTTTGAATCACTATAAGTCAATCAGGTAAATCTTACATAGTTTCAAAATATAGGTTTCCAAGAACAAACCTATATATATGAATTCTATGTAATTCACAGCAAGCAAAACTATCAAAGTGAAAGAATAAGCAAGAAATCCAGTAATTCACTCATTCACTCATGAAACATTTGTGAAATGTGCTAACAGGAGGTAGACACTGTACCAGGCCCTGAACACACACTGGTCAGGAAGACATTAATTTCAAGGAATTTAGAATCCAGTAGGAATGGCAGACAAATAATTGTGTGTGACATGGGCTATAAAAAAAGGTTAAAAGTCAGGGATGATAACTAATGTTTAAGGACATCTTGGAAATCAACAAGCAAGAGACCAGTATCATAAGAGGAAAAAAAAGAGGGAAAAATATAAGCAATACACATACAGAAAAATTACACAAGTGAAATAAACGAATAATGCTCAACAGAATCCAAAAAAGATAAATTCAAACAGTAAGACATTTCTCACTGTTTTTTTCAAAACAGTAAAAACACATTAGTATTTGCTGTTGGTATGAATAAATGGGCACTGACACACAAAGCTAGTGGACAATGATCAATATGACCCTCTCTGTAGAACAGTCTGGCAAAATGTATCAAAAGTTTTTAAAATGTCATGTTCCCACAGTCATTATAAGAAAACTAGAAGCCAATATCCCTCATGAACACAGAAGCCAAGATCCTTAAGAAAATATTAGCAAGAGGAATCCTGCAACAGACCATGGAAAACACATCATGAGTAAGCGAAATTTATCACAGGAATTTAAAGTTGGCTCAACGTTAGAAAAAATCAGTTTATCAACAGAACAACTATATGGTTACCTTAATAACAGAGGGAAAAGCATCTGACAAAATTCACCATCCATTTCTGACAAAAACACTAAACCAGCTAGGAATAGAACTTTCTCAACCTGATTAAAACATTTACAAAAAACCTACAGCTAAGTTTAGATGTAATGGTAAAAGACTTAATATTTCCCGTCCCTAAGAACAGGAACAAGAAAATATCGTCCACTCTCACAACTGCTACTCAACATACAGTGCAATCAAATAAGAAAATGAAATAAAAGGTGGAGAGACTGGAAAGTGAGAAATGAAACCATCTTTATTAACGAACACCGTGATGACCATCTACAGAGAAAATCATAAAGAATCACCAAAAAGAGCCACCGGAACCAATAGGTAGGTCAGTTTAGAATGACTGGTATACAAAAATAAATTGTATTTCTATATACAGGCAAAGAATTGAAAATTGAAATTTTAGAAGTACAATCTATAACAGTACTGAAAAATATGAAATAGTAAGAAATAAATCTAAAATATGTGCAAGATATGCATGCTTAAAATTATAAAACAATGCTAAAAGACATTAAAGAACGCCTAAACAAATGGAAAGATGTACCACGTTTATGAATCAAAAGACTCAACTAAGGTGTCAATTCTCCCCAAATAGATTTACAGATTCAATGTAAGCTCAATGAGGATACCAGCTGGTTTTCTGTACAAATTAACCAGCCGATTTAACAACTTATATGGAAATACAATGGTCCAAAAATAGCCAAAACAATTTTTTTTAAGTACCAAGTTGGAAGACTCACACTACCTGATTTGACATTTACTATAAAGTTACACTAATCTAGACAGGTGTTACTGGTGAGACGACAGCTGTATAGACGAAATTGAGTCAACAAAGGGACCTAGACATACATGGTCAACTAACTTCCAACAAAGGGCCAAAGTAACTGAACGGAAAAGTGCAGTATTTAAGAAATAGTACTGATTCAATTCAACATCCACATGAAAAAAAAAGAACTTTAACCTTTACCTCACACCATACATAAAAAGTAAGTTGAAATCAATCCTGGCCTAAATTTGAATGCTAAAACTATAGAAGAAAATCTTTGTGACCTTGGGTTAACCACAGATTTATCAGACATGATAAAATATCTCAATTATAAGTGATAAATCAGACTTCAAAAACCAGATTATTGGTCAAGAACACGGACACTAAAGTCAGAATAACTAGGTTCAAATTCCAACACTGTCGGTAACAAGTTGTGCATCTAACTATTTTATTGTCTCTGTTTTTTCCCCTCACATATAGTATGAAATAGCACCTACCTCATAGTAGGTTACCTTCATAGGGTTATTCAAGGACCAAATGAGATATTCTAATATATATATATATCATTACATTATTATGTAATAATAATATACATTAAGTACTCAATAAGTATGTTTGCTACCTTTCCAAAATTTTTATTTAGTTACTTAAAGAAACACCTATCCAAGTTTCACAATTCAAAATTTACTATTTCCTACTATCGGTCTTAGAAAGAATTTTATTAAACATTGTACAAAGAATAAAAGGTTGGCTTCATTTTTCATTCAATTCTCTTTAAAGAAATGATAAAGAATAAAGGCATACAAAATAGGAAGAAAAATAAGGGAAAGAGAAGAAACATTTACTGTGCATCTACAAAAACCTCAGGAAACAGGTGCTTTATCCGGATTACATCTTTTGTTCCTCCTAGCAGGTACCTACAGAGAAAGAAAGGACCTACACCAAATTTTTAATAAACCTCCATAAGTGGCCTTTAAAAACAAGTGCCAGCTTTCTGTTTAAGATACTGGATTGGTGCCCAAAAGCAAACACCTTATTAAAAGTAAAATTCGTGTTTAGAGAGATTAAATTGTTCTAAGAAACATCTGCAATGATTTAAATCAGAAAGTAATTTGTTAAGAATCACAATGAGGGATCCTCACATCATACACCATAGAACCCCATCACATTCCTTAATGTTATAATCATGACTCTGGCTACTTTTAACACATGCATCAGAAAACCAGTAAATGAGAAGATTAAAGCTGTCGACCTCTTAAGAGTTCCCAAAGTTATGAAAAATCAGAATTCTTTGGCACCTATTCCATCTTTAAATATGGAGAAGGAGAGAAGGTTAACTGCAAAGAAAATCATTCTACAAATTTATCCTCGTTCTTACTTTCCCACAGTTCCCCAAAAGCAACAAGGAGCACACAGTAAAGTGGTGGGAAATAAAAGAAGACACTCCACTGGGAGTAAACTTACCTGTAACGTTTTATTCTCTTTAAGGTCCAACCCAAACACATTGTGCCGCTTCACCTTAAAGAAATCAGCATCAAGTCCATCTTCCTCCTCATCATCTCTGTCCAAGAAGTGCATAGAAACTTTCTCGTTTTTCTGAGACTCATCAGTGCTAGGGACAGATTGAGTTTGAGACCATTTTGCTTTTCCCAGTTTCTCTTCCATTTCTTCTTCATCTTCCTTTTCTTCCTCTTCAGCACTAATACTGTTAGCCAGTCTGTACTCTGTCCCTTCTGATCTTTTCCCACCTTTCTGAAGGATGGACATTTTCTCACTGAAGTAGGCTCTAAATTCTTCCACTTCATCATTGGTGAGGGAGGGAGCCCTTGGCCCAATTACTTTATTATCTTGGCTCACTACCAATTCTCTGGTGGGTTGTTTCTGCATTTTCTGAAGAAATCTTACCCGTGGTGCCACAGCAAGACCAAGAGACCTTAAATATGGGCAAATTAAAATAGTTATGTCAATACACTGATGGTGGGTTCATGGGTATTATGAAACAGCTTCTCAGGAGTTAGAGATTTTTAGAGTTTGGTTTTTTTTTTTTTTAAAGAAAACATTCCTCTAAGATACAATGCAATCTTGACAAGTTAGATGATCCAAAAGGCAAGACAAAAAATACTGAATACCTGTCAAAAAAAAAAAAACTGGAGATACCCTGTTTTGCACTAAGAGGTTAACATGGTATAAAATACAGAGCATGAGACCAGAAACAAGGAACAGTTCAAGTACTCAATCGGTGCATTTCCAGTTTAACTCTCTCACCTCAGCTTCCTCCAACACGAGATAACAATACCTACCAGGCCCATCTCACAGTTGCTGTAAAGATCTGATGTACTAACTATATGAAAATACTCTGTAAAATGTAAACATTAAGGCTAGAAAAGACATGGCCATGAAAGGACAAACCAGTTCTCTACAAAGAATAAACTCAAGTATCATCATCCTCCCTTCTGAGACACATAATATGACATAATCACTTCTATAAAAAAGGAGTTTTAAGCCGGAGGAATCACAATCCCCGATTTCAAAACATACTACAAAGCTACAGTGATCAAAACAGCATGGTACTGGTACAAAAACAGGTGCTCAGATCAATGGAACAGAATTGAAAGCCCAGAGATAAAACCACACATCTATGGACAGCTAATCTTCGACAAAGGAGCACAGGGCCTACAATGGAGAAAAGAAAGTCTCTTCAACAAATGGTGCTGGGAAAACTGGACAGCCACATGCAAAAGACTGAAAATTGACCAGTCTTTTTCACCACACACCAAAATAAACTCAAAATGGATCAAAGACCTAAAGATTAGGCCTGAAACAATAAGTCTTCTAGAAGAGAATATAGGCAGTACACTCTTTGACATCAGTTTCAAAAGAATCTTTTCGGACACTATAACTCCTCAGTTGAGGGAAACAATAGAAAGAATAAACAAATGGGACTTCATCAGACTAAAGAGCTTCTTCAAGGCAAGGGAAAACAGGATTGAAACAAAAAAACAGCTCACTAATTGGGAAAAAATATTTACAAGCCACTTATCTGACAAAGGGTTAACCTCCATAATATACAAAGAACTCACACGGCTTAACAACAAAAAAACAAACAACCCGATCAAAAAATGGGCAGAGGACATGAACAGACATCTCTGAAAAGAAGATATAAATATGGCCAATAGACACATGAAAAGATGTTCATCATCGCTAATCATCAGAGAAATGCAAATCAAAACTACACTAAGATATCACCTTACACCCGTTAGATTGGCAAAAACATCCAAAACCAAGAGCGACGAATGTTGGAGAGGTTGTGGAGAAAAAGGAACCCTCATACACCATTGGTGGGAATGCAAACTGGTACAGCCACTATGGAAAACAGTATGGAGATTTCTCAAAAAGTTAAAAATAGAAATACCCTATGACCCAGCCATCCCATTACTGGGTATCTATCCTAAGAACCTGAAATCAGAAATCCCAAGAGTCCCTTGCACCCCTATGTTCATCGCAGCATTATTTACAATAGCCAAGACGTGGAACCAACCTACATGCCCAGAAACTGATGATTGGATAAAGAAGATATGGTATATATACACAATGGAATACTACTCAGCCATAAAAAAAGACAAAATTGGCCCATTCACAGCAACGTGGATGGACCTTGAGGGTATTATGTTAAGCGAAACAAGCCAGTCAGAGAAAGACGAACTCTATATGACTCCACTCATAGGTGGAAGTTAACATATTGACAAGGAGATCTGATGGGTGGTTACCAGGGAAAAGGGGGGGTGGGGGGAGGGCACAAAGCAGGAAGTGGTGGACCCACAACATGACTAACAATAATGTACAACTGAAATCTCACAAGGTTGTAATCTATCATAACATTAATAAAAAATAAAAAAAAAAAATTTAAAAAAAAGGAGTTTTAAACCAGAGACCAAAAAAAGAGAAAAGATTTTCTCCTTCTAAAATCAAGATTCACTTTATGATCAGGTCCTTCCCAGCTTCTAAATTCTCACTGAGGGACTGCAAATAAACTCTTAAAGCAAGGCCTGCTATAATCAGCAGCTCACATTACAACACAGACCACTGCCTTTTTCCTATAAGACATAACTCATAAAAACTGAGAGTTATAGTGGTAAAAGGCAGATTCAGAAATAGGACTGTTGAGGTTGGAACCCACTAGTTGTGTGATCAAAGGACATTATTTAACTTTCCTATAGCTCAGTTCTCTCATTTGGAAATGGCATGATAAGAGTACTTACATCATAGGGTTGTTGTAAGAATAAACTCAGTTCATAGATGCAACGCACTTAAAATAGTGTCTGGCACATAGGCAGCCACTACTGAGCACTTGTCATTATTACTGTTATGGGGGCTCAAGGTTAGTACCACAAACTCGTATCTCTCAATGTATAATAATTACATTTACGTGTGTTTCTCAGCTACTAAACCTGGAGCTCCTTTAAGGTAGGAGTACATACTGTACATCTATAATTTCAACATTTAGCACAATGAACTGCATATTAGGTTTTCAAAACAAGTTTCTTTAGTAAAATAATTTTTAAAACCTTTATTATACCCTACATACATAGCACTGCCTTAAGTATCAAAGCCTTCTAAAGGAAATTACACATCCAAACATCCACAAATTAACTGAAAACACTAAATCAAACCGTACCGATAACTTAGGCTCAGAATTTAACTTTTTGCCTTCCTAAGTATCACGAATAAAAAGCAAATGTCTTCAACTGTAAACAGATGAGATTTATTGGCATCTGCAGCAACAAAATGTCTCCTAAATAGGGTTCTGCAGTGTTAAAGAACCATGCCTCTCCTGTTTGCTAATATCTCAGCTAAGTCCATCAGAAAACCAGAACAGACCTTCCTCATGGAGCACAAAAGTCAGCTAATAATCTAAACTATGAATTGTATTCAGAAATGGTAAAATTAGTATCTGGTACATAAACAGTAAGCAAACAAAAACATGTTATTCATGGCATGTAGTTTTCTATCCATTACCTAAACAGAAAGTCAGTGGCCTTACTCTGTTATCTAACAATTTAAATGGTTTTAAAATGTTACAACTGACAAATTACCTGTTATACTAAATTTGCAATCTAACACGAAGAAGAGAAAACAGCAGCACACTCAGATACAGGTTTGTATTAGACTCATTTTAAAGGTGAAGGAACTCAAATTCCTGCAGAGCAGGCCAAATATACAGACCTTGCCTTGAAAGTATATTATTTCATCACAGACTGGGAAATTTCATGCTGACATTCAAAGTCTGACTGACCTCAAGGGGGCGTCTATAGGATTTTGTCAATGCTTCTCCCACAGGTAGGACCCCACTGAAAAACGGACACTCCTCTTTTCTAGCTAAAAAGATTAGGGAAAAAATCCTGCAAATACTAAGGCAAAACAAGTCTAATTAAGAGTTCCATTTTCATATAAGACTAACCTCAGTTACTAACCAGGGACATTTTGCCAGGGGAACTGTTGAGTATGTGTACGAAACACCAAGACACAAAGAATATTCAGGCAATAAGTAGCATGGGAAACCAACGTAAAATAAGGTAAGGATGACAAAGAGACTTGCATTCAAAACATAAAAAGAACTGTCTGTGGTAGTCCAGGCCAGCATTTCAGAGAACAAGAGGATCACAGACATTTAAGATTTCAAAGAATGCTTATCAACTGCTCTCCATCTCCTTTAAGACCAAACTACAGGAAACTACCAGTGTGACTTCAAGGAATTTCTACTTACAAGTAAGAAACTTCTTCCTGACAAGAACAGAACACTCAACTAGTTTTCTACAGTTTACAGCATTTTTTTCTGTGAAGATTTTTAACCGATTCTCTTAAGGTAAGGCAGATTGGTTTAAACTAGGACTCTCAGAAAACCAGGTTTCAAACAAATTCCCTCTAATTTTGAAGATTCACAATTAAAACTACAATATGAATACTTACAGGGCATATTCAGGTATAGGTAACTTGCTCACATCAAATATTTCTTTATCCTTCATCAGATATACTGAACGTATGTAGGAGACAAAACACTGTAAAAATAGGAGGTTTAAATGTATGACATAATAGTTAGAAATGAAAAATGAATTTAAACCAAGGTAAAAGAAAGTTAACTGAAGGGATAAATTCAACAGTAGTGAAAAAACTCAAAAATAGTTGAGCATATCTCTATTCTGCAAAAACAGAAAACCTGCCTTTTTAGAACTGTAATATTAGAAAAGACTTTAAATTTGATTTCATCAAGCCAACTCACAGAATATCACCTTCTCAAAAAGCTATTTTAGGACTCAGTATCATTCAGCCACAATATGGTATATGAGAAAAAACAGAGACTTTGGAGTTAAACAGATGATAATCCAAACTCCATATCTTACTAGTTGAGCAAACTTCTTGTTTCTCTGTCAGTTTCCTCATCTATCAAACAGACAACAGCACCTTCTACTTAGAGTGTTATGAGAATTAAATGAGAGAGCGCACGTAGACTATCTGGGAATATCTTCTGGAATACAATAAATACTAGCTTTCGTAATTATTATTATTGTAGCAGTCAAAAAGTTCTCCAACAAAATAAAATTTTATTGTATTTAAATTAAGCTTAATAAAATCATGGCAGGTAAAAGTATTCCTAAAGCTTCTTCTTTTCTATTACAATTTCAAGTAACTCATCATCCTTACAATTTCAAGTAATTTGTCATCATCAACTTGTGACAGTTTCTTCTGTTAAAAAAACAAAAAACTATCTTTATGCCAAGAGCCATACAGAAAGTAAACATGGTCCTGATCCTTTGTCAGTCTGTAAAATAAGCAGGCAACAAAGATGAAACACATCTAAACAAGCTTTTTATTTTAAAATTAATTTTTGTAAAGTATATTTAATTCCCATTTCTATATTTTCTAAATGTCACATTTTCTCTAACTTTACACTAATCCTTTCTTCAAACCATTTACATTAATCTTCAAATAATTTTCCCTGTCTCCATAGGCATAAAAAACAATGAATGGTTCCAGTTCAAGGATAATTTTTTCCTCTACAATCGTCCACAAGAAATCACCCCAGTTGCTTATCATTTTTGTTCTATCCACATTATAATCAAAAGCTAGAAAATCACTTCTTTGAAACTAGATAGGTTGCTGCTGCTAGCAACACAGTTAGCCATTCTGTTAAACCATGCGTGACACCCAATAAATCACATCATTTATTTCAATGTGCTATTCTATAATCTTTGTTCTGGAAGGCTCATTTGTTGTATGCACAAACCAGTGCAACGACATCCTTCCAATGTTTCATATTTCCCAATTCATAATTGAATGACCTCCGAGGTATGCAGAAAGTCACAACATAACGGAATTCTTGTATATTATTTAAAATGTGCATATTATTTCCAAAGTCTCTAAAATAAAAATTTAATTCCTAGCTTAAAGTATGTCTGCTAGACAACACACACACACAATGTCTGCATGCCCAAATACGTGCCCAAAAATTTTAAGGAAAAAAAACTGTTTAAAGGTCCTTTTCATTAAATTTCAGATGAAACGGGCTTGTAGAAATCCAACTTTGCATAGTTCATTATTTGGTTTTCTTATATTTTAGAATTAATTTCTCATGATGTATCATGGAAGTTCTGAAGACAGTCAGACCTAGATTTGAATCTCAGGTCTGCCACTTTAACAGTTATGTGACCCTGCACAATTTTTATTTTCCTCAAGCTATCATTTACTCATCTATAAAACTGAATCACCTACCTCATAGGTTTTTGGAAAGATTAAATAACACAATGCATATCAAACTGTCATGTAATAAAGTCATGTCATAGCTAAGTGCCCAACACATAGTAAGCATTCAAATTTCATCATTAATGTTTTTTTATTACAGTGATAATTTGATAAAATAAGTTAATTTAAAAAAATGTAAGATCTGCTCTTTAAAAAAAGCTTCTTTGGGGGCCAGCCTGGTGGCGTAGCAGTTAAGTCCACACACTCTGCTTGCATGGCCCAGGCTTCACCAGTTCAAATCCAGGCACAGACCTATGCACTGCTTATCAAGCCATGCTATGGCAGGCATCCCACATGTAAAATGGAGGAAGATGGGCACAGATGTTAGCTCAGTGCTAATCTTCCTCAGCAAAAAGAGGAGGACTGGCAGCGGATGTTAGCTCGGGGCAAGTCTTCCACAAAGAAAAAAAGCTTCTTTGCTAAGAATATCCAATTTCAAAACCATAACATAACTTGACTGTTTTTCTGCTCAGGCTCTTCTATCTACTTAAGATGCCCTTTCTATATCTCTTCTTCATTTTCTGCCTCCCACTTCATCTATCTGCTAAAATAGAATCCACTCTCTGAATCCCTACTCTCTAACTTATTGCTGATGTGTTATGGAAGATGCAGATGTAGATATTGTATGCAGATCTTGTAATTACAACATAAGTTAAAGAGTGGTGAAAGGGAAGAGCTTTATAACAGTGACTCAAATATTTGTCAATTCAACAATTGGATAGCTCTAAAGACAATGAGAAATAATTTCAAACCTTCCTTTTCTAAAGACTCTACTGCTGGACACTCTAAGAAACAAAAAATAAGTTTAACTAAAAGCGACACTTTCTTGTCTATTTGCTAATAAAGATGATTTCTAAATCCAGAAAAGTAATTTGGGAACATTAAGTCTTATTTATAGATTAAAAATTCATCCCTAAAGACAATTTAACAAAAATGCTATGCTTTCTAGAAATTTAACCTAATATAAGAAGATATTAATCTTATAATCAGGAAAGTACACTCAGGGATTACAATAAGTTTATTGACGAAATTAAAACTTCTAACTTGTTCAAGTATACTAGAAACAGACCACTGTGCACTTAATCATCTTTAAGAGGATTTTCTAATTGTCTGTCAAGATTATGGAGAAGAGACATTTTTCCCAGGTTACTTTAAGAAATATATCATTTAAAAGTTAAAGAATAAGGTAACCCTTAACTGCAAATTACACTACTTGAATATCTGAAGCATAACCATGCAACCCAGAAGTAGCAGAAAATGATGAAATTTACCCTTATTATATGGCTCCATTCCAATGAAGATATTCAATTCAAAAATCACTTACCCTTTGAGCTCTTTCTTTTAAATCCTGATCTTGAGCTAAAAACGATTCCAATTTTTTCTGGACGTCTATAAGTTTTTCTGGATTGATTCTTTGCAACAAAAAGATAAATGTTAAACTGAGATATCTCAATTTTAGAAACTGAAATTAATACACAGCATTTTCCTCAGTATTTTTAAATCTATAACATTATTTCTCAACTATGAGCCAGATCAGACTGAAATTACACCAGAAACAAATTTGACTCTTGAGCCTTATGAATAATACAAGAAAAAGAAATGAAAGATCAGACATCTTCTCTAAACATCCCATATGAGTAAAAGATACTACAGTTAAGAAGTAACCAATGCTAATGTGGTGTTAAGTCTATAAAGTTAGAAAAATAGCCTTTCATGGGAGATGGATCATCAATGATATGGAATGAATGAAACCTAATGTCATTTTTTTAAGTATTTCCATTTTCAGTCAAATATCATAAAACAAATTTCAAATAATAAACAAGTGGCCAAGGGATATAAATATTGTCTTCCTCATCTGGAAGTTAGGCAAATTTAACACGATTGCCACTTAGCTCTGTCCAAGTAGGCTACAGGAAAGAATGAAATTCTTACAAGACTGTAGGTTTCTCAAAAGAAACTCCACTTGTTCCCCTGATTTTAGACTAAAACACTTTGTTCCCTCAAAGCTGGAGTGGTAATAAGTGGTGGTAGAGGAAACGGTTTTTACTTTTTTTTTCTTTTAATTATAGAGAAGTTCAAAACATAGAAAAGAAGAAAAATTTTACTCAGCCTCAACAATTATCAACTCACAGCTCTTGTTTCATCTAAACCCTTACCCACTCCCCACCTCCATCTAATCACCCTCCAAAGTATTTTCCTCCAAATAAAGCCAGAGTGTTTCAAGGGCCCCAGTAAAAATGAGACAGATCAATTCTGTGGATGCTCAATCTAAATATCTTCAATGACAGGAGAGCACAATACTCTGAAATGGACAGACAACCCTAAAAATAATTTCATCGAAGAGATTTAACCCTTTCAATCAATGCTTCCTCAAGCTAAGAAGTTCTCTTTTTCATCTTACTTTCTCCACTAACAGTCTTCTGAAAAGTTATAAGCAAATTTTAAAAAGTCACAAACCAGACAGCAGAATAGATTAGAGAGAGGAGAGAATTAGGTATACACAGTTAAGCATAATAATTTCATGCTTTCATTTTCCTAACACATCAAGACACCAAGTAGTTCTTACTTGATCTCCTTCACAGGCACTTTCTTCTGGAGAAGCTGCTGCACCATCCCTTTTTCTTCTGAGGGAAGCAAAATTAATAAAGCTTCACCATCCTCTTTATACCTAGACAAAAATCAAACAAAATCTCTTCCACATCAATGCAACCTGCTTTTCACTTTTTAACAGTCTGATGAACACGGAAGCAAGTTCACCTAATTAGTAAATATTAGGAATACTCTTTTTTTTTTTTTTAACTTCTGTGACAACAGAACATTGGGGCTTTGAATATGTTTTTCAGTTTTTCATCACTAGCTATAATTCCTAGTGACTTTGAGGCTATGCCACAAAAGAAGGGTTAGATCCTAAGAAACTAATCAATTAAAAAGAATTTCTTAAATGGCTCTCCACCTATAGGATAGCAAGGAGAATTTCTCATTCAAGCCATTAGAATGTTATAATAAAATCAGTCATTTAATAAACATGGCACCCAATACATTAAGGAAATCAAATCAGAATAACACTGTTCAGAGGCATCAGTTCTATGATATGAAATATAAATTATGAAATGGATCTCTGCTCAGGTGAAAAACCTGCCTCCAATTCATGTACCTCTCTTTCCTCACCTAGTAAAATTTTATTTCATGCTGCAACATCAGGAATTTCTACTTAAGCAGGGCACAAGGCACCCATCGTTACTTAAGCTTCATGTGCTACCTGCATACAGATTTCCCTGAAACCTCAGTGTCAGCTATTACACGCAAGCAGTAAGACATAATGGAATTGGGTATTTGTGGAAATATTTTGAAGACAAAACAGAAAGTAATCCCAAAGCCCTCTCCTCAGGGTTCATGCTATAAAATATGAGAGGCAAATTTTTATAGTTAAGCAAATAAACTATTCACTGAGAAACTTTGTGCCAGGCATAAACTGTGAGGAACACAAAGAAAAAGAAGATGAATATCCCTCTCTTCAGTGATCTACAATCTAGTTGACTAGAAAAGACAAATACATACAAAAGCAAGAGATTCAAGAGAACATCCCCAAAATAGTATATTAGTGTCAAAGGCCAATGACGGGCAATAAATGCCATGAACTCACAAGTGAAGAGACCACTCAGGGTTAGCTAGAGAAAAAGAGAAACACGTCACAGCAGACGGAATTTGAAAAGGGCCTTGAAAATGGACAGAAAGGAAAAAGCAAAGGTATTCCAAAGGGGGCAAATGACATGAACAAAGGAGTGGAAACCAGAAAATGCAAAGCAAATTTAGGGAGCAAACTAAAGATAGGAGAAACTCAACCTCAGGCAGGGTACACGAGTGGACAGCAAGAGATTACTAGAAAGGTACTTTAGAGTCTGGCTTGGGAGGATCTTGGATGCCTCTGTATAGAGAGATCGAATGCTACTGCACATAAGTAGAATTTTATTATTGAACACTGGAGGGGAAAACTAACTTTATTGACTTATCATACTGTACTATAAAGACTGAAGGAGCAATTTCTACCTCACATGTTGATTTCAAAACTCCACTCCTAGACATAAGGTGAAACTCCAGTGTAATACCTTCACAGAAGTGTATATACATGTGTGTGTATATATATCTTTGTGTATAGTGACACATAGAAACATATGAAACAAAAATACCAAAATGTTGAAAGTTCTCTTTAAGTTAATTCACAAATGTAAAAAATGTTAAGGGGCCACTATACACCAGGCACTGAAACAGAGTGATAAGACAGATATAGTTCTGGCTGTCACAGAGCTTACAGTCTATTAGTGACAGACATTAAAACCAATAACAATACAGTGGTATGAGTGTCACAGTAGACATACAGGAAGCCACAAGAACACATAACGGAGAGCTCTAAGAATGTAGTCTACGAGTCAAGAAAATTGCCCCAAGGAAGTGACATCTAAGACCTGAGACCTAAAGAAAAATCAGGAATTAGTCAAACATTAGGGGAGAGTCAAGTTTTCCAGAGGGAAAAGACAGCAGGCATTTGCGAGAGTCCACTGGGTAGTTTTGTCTTCTTAATGCTTATTTGCTTCTTCTAGGTTTTCTAAACGCACATGTATTAAACATGGAGAAAAGAACACAGCTGAGCATGCATTTACTCCTTTTACTAAGAATCTGTTTCATAAGTGAAAAGCTAGTACCAAATACCTTCCTCATTGTATTTTAATACAGACTACTTGACTCAAATGTTCTGTCTTCATTTACTATAAAGAAATACGAATGTAAAGCATTCCCCCCAAGCAGTGTTGGACTAAACCATGTGTGAAGGCAAAAATTATTAGCATATGAAGCATGAGGCAATATCCTGAGCAGGCAAGATATCTGAGAGACACCACAACTTCTGAAGTTCCAAGACCTCACCAAGGACAGGTGAGGGGTCAAAGAGTATAGAGATCAGTTAATACTGACCTCTATACAATGCGCTCACCAAAATTCCCTCAAGGCAGCCAGACTCTTGAGGTGAAGTCAGTTACCTTCAAAAGTTAAAAGGCCAACTTCCTGTGTCCAAAAAGGAACAATTAGGAAGGAGGGAGATCAGCGGGTTGAAGGATAAGCAACCATTTTAACCTTCTATATCCACATTCAGAGATGGAGAGATGAAACACATAGGCCCCCAAGTCTGCTTAGCCTAGAACTGTGGCAAAGGGGTAAAGAGAAATCTCTAGGATATCAAAAAAGCCATCCACTGAAGATCTCTGATTTTCAGACTGACTCAGAAGCAGGAATAAGAAGTCTAATCATCCATATCACTCTTATATACCCATTCATGCACCCATGAAGAATCCGGAAAAATGAGTCATGATTAAAGTCCCAAAGGGGCCATATCCAAACCTTTTAAAACTATAGCTAACAAGGGCCAGCCTGGTGGCATAGTGGTTAAGTTCACACATTCCGCTTCAGCAGCCCAGGGTTCTTGGGTTCAGATCCCAGGCACAGACCTACGCGCTGCTCATCAAGCCATGCTGTGGCAGCATCTCACATAAAAAGTAGACAGAGATTGGCGATTAGCTCAGGGACAATCTTCCTCACCAAAAAAAGAAAAACAACAACAACAAACTACAGCTAACAGAATGTATACATAAAAGACTACAGAAGGTTAAGACAGACTGCAACACTGAAATTTAGAAGATTCCCAAAAGAAAATGAAAAAAAAAGTCCAAAGTTGAATCTCACAAGAGAAGCATCTATTAAAAGGATCATCAGTGGTCATTTTACCTATTTCACATCATATACATCTTTTCCCAGAAACAAGGTAAAGCACAAATTATCTTCCACATACCAATACCCAAAAATTTCCAGTAAGCTTTTATTTCAAAAATAAAAGTTCTTTAAAAAAAAAAAAAGTATAAGCACATTTCACTTTTTTCTTTTAATGCTTATAAGAACTGTCTGTTTACCCATGAGCTAGCTTTTAAATTTCAAAAGCAATATCCAAGGCCCGAGGCTAAGTAAATGTATAAAGAGAAATAAATGTTCTTCATAAGATCTGCATTTGAAAACTCCATATATTTTGACAGATTATTTTAAGAGACATTCCAGGCACCATATAGAAAGCTCTGCATTTGAAAAACAAAAATCTCATTGTTACCATCACTATTAATACCATCTTACATTTATATTGCTCTTTAGAATTTATGAAGAGCTCCATTTGACATTAATTTGTCAATTTAAAAGCAAGCAACCAACAGAGGAAGCAAATAAAAAGTTCCTGAAACACCAAGAAGTTGGGAAAAAAACAAACAAAACAAAAAATCAGCTGATCAGTACATATCAGAGACTTTAAACTTCCAATTCATTGCTTTTTTCAACTCTACCAGAATTCCTTCCAGAAAGAAGGATCCTCAATAGACTGATTACGATTATCTGGTATCAGAAAGTTTGTCTCTATATCCCACAGCTCACTAGTATTTCTAGCTAAAATAGGAGAGCCACACCATTGGGTTTTGGTTCCCAGTGGTAATTTTTCAATTGAAATAATCTTAAAACAAACTATGGCCAGAGGAAGGGAAAAAAGCCTTGCCATTCTGGCAGTAGTCTGCCTTTACCCAAGAACCATTAATCTTCAACTATTCCAATTCAGATTCCAACACAAACTCCATTTTAGTTAAGTCTTTAAATGTCCCCTAAACTTTGCTCATTCATACCTCCAATTATTGCTGCAGCATGATCTGGCAGTGTTCACAATGCCTAGCGACCCTCAGTTCTCCCAGCCTGGTTCTCCAGGTTACCAATCAGGTTATCAAAGAATATACTTAGAATAATTCTCTCTTTGTAATTTAAAATACACATATAAACATACATGAAAAAATTTTTCCAGGCAATGGGATTTAGGTTGTTTAACTGTTATGCCATTGTCTAGAATTTGTATAGTGAATAAGCATTACTTTTGTAATAAAACACAAGTATTAAAAAACAAGTAAAAAGCTTTATATGCTTTTAAAATCTACATCTTTTGTATCAACTCTTAATTCATTTAACATACATCCTAGTGCTACCAATAGCAGTGTATTTTCTTATCTTGACCATTAAATTTGAGAACATGTATGAATTTGCCTTTCCTACTTAACAAACATCATTTGTGCCTAAAAGCTGGTTACTAAATATCAAGGAATACTAAGGAATGCAAACAAACCACTAGAAGTTGCATTAGCAGATAAAACACTAGATTTGGAGTCAAAAGAATTGATTAAGTCCCAGTTTTACTATTCATTAGCTTTATAACCTTGGATAATGAGTCACTTTTATCACTATACATTGCATTTTCTTATTTATAAACCATAGAGTTTGAATGAGATAATCCTAGGTCCCTTTAGGACCTAAAACTCTTCACCCGTGACTAAAACTAGTCATCATTCACAATACAAGTATGATCAAGAAGTGGAGAAATGGACAGTCGGTCACACTCTGCTATTTGACAGCCCTTCAACTTCTCTTTTCCCCTCCCTGTATCTCCTATTCTCCCTATGCTTTATAGCCTTACCTGTGGCAACCATCCCCAAAAGTTACTGTCACTGGGACAACAGTGTAGTCAGCCAGGCAGATGCAGACAGCCAGCCACAGGAATCCAACTGTTGGACTTCACAGAGTCCAACTGTTCTGTTCCTTTTGCACAACGTGGTAGAGAGAAGAGCTTATTCCAGGAAAAAGGGTCTCTCTGATCCACAAAATATCCAAAGACTCTACACTAAACTTAAAAAAGAAAAAGACAGACTGGGAAATATTCTAGGAAAAATAAAGTCATCTGCAGCCTAAGATCTTGGAAATACAAACAGGTATACCACAACAGGCTCAACAGTCTGGCAAATGAAGTTCACCGTAAAATATTGGAAAGAAACCAGCAGCTAACATGTATAACATGAAGAACCTCTAGAAAACTGATTAAGAACAAGGATTTACGCATTTACAGGGCAAGGATAAAAATCAAACTCTATCAACTCTGTCCCCAGAAAAACTAAAAAAAAAAAAAAAAAAGACTAAGCTTTAACAGATTAAGAACAAAAAGAAAACCCATATAAAAGTGGTACTTACACTACCTAAAATTATACTTTCAGGAAACTGAGTTAGATATGATGAACTCCATTTTCCAGGAGAAGAAACTGAGGCTTAGAGTGGTTAAGAACTGGTCCAAGAGTACACAGCCATCAGATAACAAAGCCAAAACCAAGCCTAAGTTTTCTTGACTTTTAAGAACAACGTTTAATCAAGTAAGGGATATCTGTCTCTCATAGTCCAAAGAAAGAAGGAAAAATGCACATATTTTTAGTTTATCTTCACAACCAGCAAATTTAAATAAAGTTATCAAACTTCTTTCTCCAAGTACCTGGCTTTCATGCATCCTGGAGCCCTGCATGGGAGCAGCAGCCACTAGACTTCATTAAATGAAACAGATGGTTTTAGGCACATTGGCAAGAACATGAGTTGTAGAGTCAGAAAGACCAGAGTAAAAATCCCAGCCCTGGTACTCCGAGTGATCTTAGACATATCTTACCTCACAATCTCTGAGAAAGAGTTCCCTAGTAAGAAGACTTCTTTCATAAGTCTGTTATAAAGGCTAAATGACTTCACTCATTTATTTACTCAACAGATATTGAGTGTTAGGAAGCAAATGGCTAAGCCACAATCCATTCATTCCCCCTGGGTGTGCAAGGGAAGGGGGTAAAGGCTCCCCGGCCAAAAAAAAACACAATGCAGTCAAATCTCCCTGTAAACATACTAGTGACAGACCTCCTGGGGAAGAAATATGGTAGATTTGCTTGCATTAGAGTCCTCCTCTACGAGATGCTATTAATAGGATGTACCAGGTTTGTTCAGTCTGTGGATTCAAGGAGTAGGTCCCTGCAGTCAACCTAGCACCTGAGTATACCAATGGCCCATCTGCGTAAGTGATAAGTTGCACATATTGCTTAGAGACTCTGAGGTTAATCTAGGCCAGAGCACACCCTGAGGTAGCAAGAATGGACCTGTCGAGCTGTGAAGCAGACCTCTTCCTGCTTCCTCTATACCTTGTGATTACCTTTATCCTTGAAATTATCAGTAAAGCTTGATATTAGATATAGTAGGCAGCTTCTAAAAGGGCTCCCAATAACCTGGGTCTCTGGTATTCACACCCCTCGAGTCTTCCCCACACTGAATAAGGCTGATTTGTGTAACCACTAGGATACTACAGATAAGATAGAGTGTGACTTCCGAGTCTAGGACATAAAAGACATTGCAGCTTCCATCTTACTCCCTGTTCCCCTCTCATTTGCTCTGATTAAGCCAGCTGCCATGTTGTAAGAAGCACTGTGAAGAGGAGGACCATGTGGGAAGGAACTGAGAGGCACCTCTGACCAACAGCCAGCGAGGAAATGAATCCTGGCAACAAACAGGTGAGTGAGCTTGGAAAGTTATCCTCCCAGTTGAGCCTTAAGTACCATGTGACACCTTGACTGCAGAATAGACCAAGAGCCAGAGGACCCAGCTGAGCTACACCTGGATTCCTGACCCACAGAAACCATGAGATTAATGCCTCTTGCTTTAAGCCACTAAATTGTGGGGTAATTTGTTACACAGTAATAGATAATTAATGTTAGGTATTCATGAGTCTGATTTGAGAAACTAATTGTGTTATTTCAAATGTCTGCTCTGTCAGGCCCTGTTCTAAGCATTTGGGGTACATCAATAAAGAAGTAGAGAAACATCCTTGCCTTTTCAGAGCTTACACTCTAGTGAGGAGAAAGAGAAAACAACAAATATAATAAGTAAATGTTCTAGTATTTGAAGGTGCTAAGTGTTATAGAAAAAAGAAAATACAGAGCAAGGTAAGGAAGAGTGGTTGGGGAATGTAAGAAAGATAGCCATGCAGATGCTTGAGGAAAAAGCATTCCAGCAGAAGAAACATAATATAAAGGCCCTAAGGCAAAAAAAAATCTCTGGCACGTAGGAGAAACAGATAGACCAGGGTGGAGCAGAGGGAACAAGTAGAGAATAATAAGAAATAGGGTTGGAGGAGGGTTGAATAGTATAAACCCAGTAGGTCATTGGCTTTCACTATGAGTGAAATGGGAAGCCATCAAAGGAGTGACATGATCCGACTTGTGTTTTAGAAGGATCACTCTGCCTGCCATGCTGAGAACAGATAGCAGGAGAGCCAAGGGAAATACAAGTGCCTGGAAAAACAAGTGCCTGGGAAATACGAGACTCTCAAGAAATATCAGTCCCCTTATCTACCTCTATAGCTACACAGGTCTTACTCTTACCCCAGTTCAACGCTTTTCGATGCAAAATAAAGGATTGGTTTTGCCCTTTTTTTAAAGTTTTAAATTCCAGATACCAATAGACAAAGGCAGAAGGCCATGTAAGGAGGCACCAGCCCCTATCTAGAAGGAGTGGACTGAAGATGGGATCTTAAGTCTAAGCTAAAGAAATGAAAAAAGTAAGAATTTTCACTAGCAAAAATTACTCCTATCTTATAAAGATACAGTAAATTAATGCTCATGGAAATTGTTTTTTCACTTTAATTTACAAACCAACTAAGCACACTACAAAAAAATTCTCATTATCTATTCCATAAAGTACCAGTATTTCCCACAAATCATGAACTCTTCACAAGTTAGCATATTAGAAATTTTAATTACTTTCCATCTTCATATTTGCTGATGATCTCAACTGCTGCCACTGAGTGTGCAAAGCAAAGAACCAGCCTTTGCTGTCCCCTAGTGGAATCACATTTTGCTACCCAAATCACTCATACAAAATCTAAAATCCACAAAACACAGCTAGTCAAATAAGACTCAGGTGGAATACTGCTGAACTCATTCTGTTACCACTACGCTGGAAAACAAAACTGTGTGTGTATATATGTGTATATAACTCCCATCATATACATACACACACATATATATACCTACCTCTTACATATGAACTTCCATCTTTTATATACACACTCCCAACTGTTTATATATAAACTCCCATCTTCCACTCACAGACCTTCCCTCCCCAATTAAAAGCATTTAAAAAACTAGGAGTATCTGATGTGTATCTACTTTCTATTGCTAAATCTTTCTTTTCAACTGGGCAATTTTATAAGAAATGGTAGAGTTTGGTTTTGTAAGTACCAAAAACTGCAAGCCCTAAAGATGATCACTTTTAAGCGGTAGGATGTGTCAGAGGATACAGATTTATGAACTATAGTCATATACCTTGCCTTGACTGTCTCTAAAGGAGGTCATTTTGTTAAAAGGGGTGTGAACAGTTAAGGAAAACAAAAGAAAATTTTTAAAATTAGTAATTCTCTCTCCTCAAAGACAAACAGTTTTGATGTTGTTCTACCTCCTCTTCACCTCCACTATCAAGACCATTTTAATGTTTACCATGGCATGTTCAAGCACACAAGATTTTTAACAACTTCTCTGGGTACCCAGAACCCTGAAATATTTCCCGTTTGTGGACTTCTTCCTGATGCAAAGATGTCCAATAATCTTCACACAGGAAGAATAATTTTTAAATACCACTAAACGTATTCTATAAAAGAATCAGTTTGCCCTATCGACGTCAAGACCAACAGCACATCTAAAAAGCCTGTATGTCCCTGGTCCAATATGCTAGTGAGAGACCAGTGTGCATAAGCATGGGTACATGTGCAAATTCATACACACCACGCATTTACTGAGAAGAATGAAACAGTGGAGAAACATTCATTCCACCAATGACTTCTTTGGCTATCTCACTATGAAAGATAACCTGAACACATACCCAACACATCAAAGACCTGATGCACCATGCACCTACTTTTCAAATAGAAAACAAGGCTGCTTTCTACCCAGGTCTCACGTACTTAGATCTCATGTGAAATCAAAATGCTACCATTCTAAAGGCAAGTTTGTCTGAATGCACAACATCATACAAAGAACCCAGTTCTAACTCTCTATTGCTTGTTCAAATTATATAGTTTATTGCAATAAAGACTTACTTGTGAACCCCCAGTACATAAATCCTATTTTAAAATAGTCTCATTTTTCACTATTATATTATTCTCTCCCTTCATGCTGGTCAAAAGAAATACAGTTAATTTAAGTGCATACACTTTGATTACAGCACATGATCAACAGCCCACAGGGTAAAACTGAATCAATCAAAAAATATAAACATTCAAACATTTTGTGAAAATCAGTAAACAAGCAGAAAGAGCTCTACTTCTTGTTAGGCTGTATAAAGACATGAAAAACTTTCACTTCAGCTGAAACAAACAACAAAATTCACCAGATAAAACAAAAAAATTATTTAAAGCCATCTGAGAACTGTGAATACAAAGACACTTAAAAGAACTAAACACCAAAGGGACTTCCTAGATAAGCCAAGGATAGAGGACACTTTCATACTTGGAGCTACTTGCTGAAAGAGACGCAGGGCAGTTGGCAGAGCAAGCCAGCTGGAAAATGACAGGCTTGTATGGATGAGGATTTAAGTGTTGGGTCTAAAACTCCTGCCACCCCTGGGAAATCAAACAAAAGTTGGTGGTCCAGTGAACTAACAGTTGGTGTCTCTTCCATCATTAAGCATCAATATGTCACTGACATCCACATTATAATCATCCAGTTTTGATAAGAAAATGTAAATCCAAAGAAAGAGTCCATCTGTGGCTAATCATAACCCTATTGTGATTATTTAGGTTGTTTCCAATTCTTAACCATTACAAGTATCAGTAAGATGAACATCTTTACTGAAACTTTATCCATCTTTTTCTGTCCTTTTTTGTCGGGAGCCGTGTTACCAACGCCTATACAGCCGTCTGACACGGTCCGAGCTAAAAAGGGCCGAGGGGCGCAGGGATGCCCCTCGGTGAAGAATGGCTGGCCGACACCCCTGATATTTTCTGAAATGTATGCATGCTTTCTATCAAGGTTATGACTATACTTGTTTCTGCTTTATATAGTTTAACTTAGCTTTTCAGCCTGATGCCTTACTAGTAAAATGATATTTTCTCCGGGCAGCGTGCTCAAGGGACAAATAGTCCTACCCCCAGAAAGACAAAGGAATGCTTTCACCCCCTAAGGGGCACGGGAATATAAAGATTTTAACTGCCCGCTGAGAAAGAACGCACGGAGCGTGTGGCCTTGCTGGTCGGAGCTTTCCCACCAGCCTGTCTTTGGCCTTGAGACGCTTGCAGAGAGAAGGAACCCTGTGACCTTGCTAGTCAGCAGCTTTCCCACCAGCCCGTGTCTCTTTGCGGGAGGAGATGGTCCAGGTGCTTGTCCTTGACGGTGTCTGTTCCCATAGAGGATGGTGGATTCTGGAGCCAGGTGGCCGGAGAGTGGGCAGGGAATGAGTGTTTTGGTTTTGTGTAGAGATAATAAATAGCAGTTAATTGCTGAAAAGATGATCATCAACCTTATGCTCTATAGAATGGAATGCTAATAAAAATTCTTGTGCTTGCTTTGTACTTCCTTATCTCTCTGAGAATATTTGTAGAGCTATTTCTGTACTAATCCTGAAAAATATAAAAACGACACTTGTGCACAGTAAAGACAGACTTGATTGCACCGACTCAAGTCTCACATCTCTTCCTTCACTGCGCCGACTCTGTCCCTCCCTCAGGAACCTGGACTTGGCTGGAGCAAGACTCCGGCACTTTTTTTCCCTTTTTTAAAAGGTTGGCACCTGAGCTAACATCTGTTGCCAATCTTTTTCTTTCTTCTTTTTCTCCCCAAAGACCCCCAGTACATAGTTGCATATTCTAGTTGTAGGTTCTTCTGGTTGTGCTATGTGGGACACCACCTGAGCATGGCCTGATGAGCAGCGCCATGTCCGTGCCCAGGATCCAAAGTGGCGAAACCCCAGGCCACCGAAGCAGAGCGTGCAAACTTGACCACACAGCCATGGGGCTGACCCCTCTCTATTTTCTTAAGATCAATTTCTGGACATGGAATTACTGAGGCAAAAGTAAGAACTCCAAGGCTTTCAAGAGTATTACCAAATGCTATCCAGAAAGATGCTAACCATTTACCGTTCTGCCAGCCAGCACACATCTCCCAACTTCACTGCAACCTCAACAGCAATGACACAGCACGTTATCCTTTTCATCCAAATACCTTTCTATGTCATTTACTCCCAAATGATTATGACTCTGCTCTATTCTTTTCCAGATAGCTTCCACACAGCTCATTAGCAAATATAGGGTGCTTTTATTGGGGGAGGATGCAGGGACACATAAAAGGGAGTACTTGAGAGTGGCCCCCAGCAATGCCTCTAATTCTCGCACTAGAAAAAAAGGGAAAGAGAAATCTATGACTCAAAACCACCTTGCCACCTCTGAATAAAGTCTATACCACAGAAGGTAAGAGAACAGATCCAGCTAGAGGAGTCAAACAGCCTTGGTTCAAATCCTGGCTCTCTGGATCTTTGAACAAGTTGTTTAACTGCTCAAAGACTCAATTTTCTCAACTGAAAACAGGAATTAAATAAGAGTCCTACACCTCACTGAGGAGTCAGCTGGATTCAGTGAGATGATGCTTGATGAGCAGTTCTGTTGAAAAGCTTAATAAACAAAGAAAGTTAGAACAAAAAACCTAAAAATTTTCGTGCATTTTTATCAGCACTAATCACCAAGTCTTGGCCACCTGACTTAGAACAGCTGATCAGTTGCTCTCAATCTACACCACAGAAACACTAAACCAGCACTCACCTGAACTCCTCCATTTGTTTGTCTGCAGTTCAGGAAGCATACTTTTTTGTTTAGACAGCAACAAAAGCAAAGATACGGGCCAACACACCTACCTGGCAGTTCTACCTGCTCTGTGAATGTACGTGTTGGCATCTTCTGGACAATCAAACTGAAGAACCCAATTCACAGCAGGGAAATCTGTACAGGAGAATGTTAAGTTAGAAAAGCAGTTTCAAGATCTGCCCTGCTGCACTATCTTTACTTTACAATATTGTTTGCCATGACTTTCCATCACATCAAACTGATAGATATCATCTGCGAACTCTATTAAAAACAAAACTGCATGAACCAAGAGATAATAAACACTTCTCTTCTTTGACAAGGTGAACTAAAATTATTAAGTGTTTGAATGTGCAGATTTCCTATTAGACACAGAAGAGACAGATTGTTTTGCGGTAAACAAATAATGAAATACTCTGATATTTAATCACCTAAAAGAACCACCTTTCATAGGCTCCTAGTGAACTATAAAACTGGTTTCTAAATTTAAATGAAGGTTTACTTTTCCTGTTATTCCTATCTCCATTCAAATTAATGATGTCTTTCTAAAATCCCTCTCCCCATTTCCTAGCAATAATTACTCCATATATATTTCTGGCTACAGAAGTTTCCATTCATTTCCAGAGATCCTGCTCTCAACTCCTTAAGAGAACTACCTTTGGTCATTTACAAATCTTGCTGAGAGGACTTCAGATAAATTTCTTCAGAGAAAAGGGCTGAGCACCAAAAAAAAAAAGAAGGGAAAGGTATTTGGAGATATTAATACCTATGACTACCTATGAGCATTGAAACTTTCACTAAGTCATACAAGCTATTCAAAAGAGTTGAATCCATTTAAATGGGGAAGACGAAACAAGAAAAACAGAACAGAGATATTTAGGAACAATTCTCTCTTTTGGGACTTTAAGTAACCAGGACCTCAGAAGACAAGGGCATGTTTCAGGGCTGTAAACAGGAAGATGGGCTGAAAGCAGCACTAGACTCTCAGGTCCCCTCCTTTACCTGTACATTTGGGTCCCTGGAAGAACACCAAAAATCTTATACTGGACAAAGGCTTCAGATCAAGACACCAGCTAGAGTGGAAGACAGTGGCACCAGAGCCAAAGTGAAAAGAGGAGCCCTGAGTGAAAGTCTGAAGGCTGACTGGGAGGCCCCTGTGCCTACTTCCTTGTGAGGCTTCCAGAAAGCCAGCAGCAAGCTTAATCCCTTTGCTCAAGAGATTCAAGTATTCTTCTCTGGAGAGACTGAATGTTGAAAAAAAACAGTCTGACACTTTGGATCCTCCACAAAATGATCAACTCTGTCCAAATCCCCTCACAATGAAGACCATTAGTCAACAAGCTTCACCCATGTACAAGTCACTTAAAATAAGCTTTTTGCTGCTTCAGTGTTAAATATAAAAAGACATCTAATTGCAGACCATTGGGAAGTCACAAAAATGAAAGACCAAAGAGTAAAAATGGGACTCAACAAAAACAGAAACAGTGCGAAGAGAACTTGAAAACTTTAATGTCTTCAAAGAGATAACAGTGCATCCAAACAAGAATAAGAGGCTATAAAAAAGGAACTCTTAGCACTTAAAGTAAATTGTAATAAGTGAGTTGAAATATAAAAATCAAGAAATCCCCCATGAAGAATATGAAAAAGAGAAGGAGATGGACAATAGAAGAAAAAGGAACATTAGAGGATTAAAGAGGTCAAATATTCTTCCAGAAAGAGAAAATAGGAAAGGGGAAAATGTTTCTTTAAAAAGTATGAAAAAGGAAACTAAGTACACAAATTACCTCAGCTGAAAACAATAATTACATAGTCAAAATAACGTAAGTAATGAATTTTAGAAAACCAGACATGCCAATGTGCTGGAAATGAGAAAAATCAGAACTGGGAACAGAGAAAACTAGGCAAATTTTAACTCTAGTAAGTCAAAGAAAAACACAAAACAAAGTACAAGGAAGGAGACAACTTAGTATACTACTTCCTCAGCAATTATATAGTCAAAACAATGTAAATACTAAATGCTGATTTTACCAAGTCACGATATAACTATATATAGAAAAAAATGGGGGTAGCAGAAGAGGAATGACAGAGAGGTAACAAAAGGAAATCTCTGAATAATTTCTAAACTTGATAAATTAAGAAGTGGCAGTATATGAATATTACTAAGAAATATGAAATCAAGTATACCATAAGAAGAAATAATAGCTTTAAGTAGTTGCCTCTGCAGAGTGAGAAGGGGTAGAACAGGGCCTGCTATGTCTCATAACTCTGTTTTACCTATGTGCACATAACATTCATTTAAAAATAAAATAATTGAGAAAATAAAATTAATAAAGTTTTTAAAAAATACTGGCGTAGGGGCCAGCCCCATGCCATAGTAGTTAAGTTCACGCGCTCTGCTTCAGCAGCCCAGGGTTTGCTGGTTCAGATCCCGGGCATGGACCTACACACCACTTGTCAAGTCATGCTATGGCAGGCATCCCACATATAAATTAGAGGAAGACTGGCTCTGAGCTAACATGTGTGCCTATCTTCCTCAGCAAAAAAAGGAGGACTCGCAGCAGACATTAGCTCAGGGCTAATATTCCTCAAAAAAAAAAAATACTGGTGCATTCTAAAGAAATTCTCAGATATTTACATAAGAATAGAGCTTCAGGATATTCAATATTCATTGTACATTTCTGAAATAAAAAGACTGAAACAACGTTAATGTCCATCATTCCAGGAATGGATAATTAAATTCATTCTATGAGATACTCTACGTAAATACAATGGCTCATTATACCTCAACATCTTAAGACTAGAAATGCAAGTCATAGACTAGCATGTATAGTATCATTTACGTAAACTTTTTAAACACTCAAGATAATACTATATATTGCTTGTGAATATATTCATATCAACTTTTTAAAATAAACTAGAACAGAGGTCTTAACATTTTTTTGTGCCGTAGGTGAAGCCCATGAACCCCTTTCTCAGAATGTTTTTAAATGCATACAACGGGATTACAAAAGAAAATTATAATAAAATGAAATATAAATATTTTTATTGAATTTCTCATACAGTAATATATATGCTTAGTTCCTAACATATTAAATAAAATGACCTAGTTGTGGGTCTAATAACCATTATAATATCAAAATAGTACTGAGCATAAACAATATTCCAAGATAGCTGCAAAAACTGTAATGTAATCTAAAAACACCTATAATTTCAACTGGTGACAAAGTCATAGATACTATAATACCACATAGTCCACTGCTTACATTCATAATTGAAGGAAAAGCTAAATTTCAGTTAAAGGTTAGGGAATATATATAGTTTTTTCCACATCTAAATTCACAGATTCCCTGAATTCTATCATAGACTGGGCTAGGGGTGAAGAGCCTTCAACTAAAAGGTTACATACCAAACATGGAATAGTAACTTTGTCTGGGGAGAGGACAAGGGGGAAAAAAAAGTGGGACAGGGAAAGTACAAAAAAAGATTTCAGCTACATCTACTAAATATTTAGCTTAACAAAATTCAATGAAAATATGACAGGAGTAATATCTGTTCGTTGTGATACACAATACCTATTTTATATATGTATATATATGCAATATAATTAACTGCTTGTGTTGACCTGAACTATTTAGGTTCCCAAATCAGGGAGAGACGGAACCAGTGTGATGCACATACAAACACAATTAAAATGTTTCAAAACTATATATTCAAAGTGCCATGACTGGGGGCAGGGGAGGATGGGTGGGACGAGTTGTTGTGGGGCTAAGAAAATAGCCTAGAGAGCTTTAAAAATACTTGCACACTTGGGGCTACTGCCTCCAGTCACATGGAACAAATTGATGTGATGTCTGAGATATGCTCTAAAATACTCCAAGAAGGACAAGGAGACAGGAGGAAAAGGGGGATTATGAAAAAAATAATTGCTGAAACATGAGGGTACATTAGATTTATTCTCTTTCCTTATGTTTAAAATTTACCGTAATAATTAACACAATAAAATTAAGTAGCTGAAGAGTTCAAATTACCACCTATGTATTCTCATCCTTTGTTATCTCTAAACTAGGGTTCCTATTATTACTTCCAAACACCATCCCACACCCACAAAGCCACTAGTTGTATACTATCACAGTGGATTTTTGAAAGTTTAAATACATTAAATATGATTTTAAAGTAAAAATTAGAATGTTTAGTGAAAAGATGGACTTCAATTTTTTGTTAAATAAGTTATAATACTCATCAAGTTTCCAATTTTCAAAGAAACGGGGCTTTTTTTTTTTCATATCTTTAAACCTTTAATCCTCCTTTGATTTTGTAGGCTCCTCAGGATTCTATGATACAATTACTATCATGAAATAATAAGAGCACAAAAGAGGAAAATACGAAAATTTTCACTGACATATCCTCAATGTTAATCATCTCAGTTATCAATTTACCTATTTTTCTCTTATAAGAAAAGAAAGCCCAATTATTTGAGTCAAACTACTTGAATTCCCAAAATACACCCGTTTATAAGCAAGCTATATTTCCCACGATCACAGAATATTTGCTCTTAAGTTTTCTTACCCAGGCCCCTGGCTGCAATATCAGTAGCAAAGAGTACTGCAGCTCTCTTGCGAACAAATTCATTATAGACTTCCATTCTTCTCATCTGCTGCTGTCGACCATGGAGGGCAAGTATAGAAACACCAGGACGCAGCCGGCAGAACACTCGATACAGATACTGAACCTAGGCATAATCAGAAAAATGAGCTTGGTATTTCTGGATTACAGCATAAAGTAAGCTTATAGATGAATAGCGAAAATGTAATACGGAACACAAGTTTCACCAGTTAAAAAAAATAAAGAGATTTCTCTAGAAATCTAGAATGTAGTCTAGAGTTGTGGTCCTCAAACATTTTGCTCACATTATTTCCTCAAAGAGTTTTGAAAAAATACGCTCCCCTTACATTTTTAAGTTGACATCTGACAGTTTTCCAAATTTAAGTGATTGCAAATAATATAATTTCAGGTATATATTAAATATTGATATTTTAAAATAAATACTTAAAACCTTTTATAAATGTATCCAATAGAATCTAAACAGCAGAGCAATTTGATACCCACAACTAATTGTTTTAAAAATATGTAAAAATAAGGAGGGAGGCTATGCATGTGCAGGAGAGGGCTTCTCAATTTTGCTGCTCCTAAACTGCTCTAAAAAAATAAAGCCTTTCAGGGGCCAGCCCCGGGGCCGAGTGCTTAAGTCCGCAGGCTTCACTTAGGTGGCCTGGGGTTTTGCCGGTTCAGATCCTGGGTGCAGACTAAGTACCAGTCATTAAGCCATGCTGAGGCGGCATCCCATATGGCAGAACCAGAAGGAGCTACAACTAGAATATACAACTATGTACTGAGGGGTTTTGGGGAGAAGAAAATAAAAAAAGATGAAGATTGCCAACAGATGTTAGCTCAGGTCCCAATCTTTAAAAAAAACAAAAATAAAAATAAAGTCTTTTAAAAAAATAAACAAAATGTGAAGAAACTAAAAGAAATTTTACATCATTTCTTTTCCTCTTTGAACTCTTTTCTATTTCCTAATCCCACAGAACTTTATCTTACCAGTTTTATGCTTGAAAGTCTTTTATTACCTTATCACACTTCATGATTTTCTACAACAAAACTACGTAAATCAGTTTTAACTTTTTTTAAATTTCCTGTGGTCATGAAGCTGCACTAAAAATTTTCTTCTCAGACTGAGCTTTATTACCATTATTAATATAAAACTGACCAAACAAGTTAGAATTTGATTTTAAAAAAACTGTTATACAGAAAGTAATTTTATTGTAAATACATCTCTTAATATACAGACTAGATGAGCTGATTGTTATAGTTTTGTTTTATTTCCCTTTAGTTTATATATTCACAAATGAATACTACTGATTGCCAGACTAAGGCAGAGTACAACATCATTTTATTCCTATTTTCTCTTTCTAACATAGATGTTAAGAAAAATCTCTTCATGAAAATACAGAAAATGGACTAGAGGGATTGTTAACTCTTTGAACTCCTATAAAATATTTCAAAACCATGACAGATTACAAATAATTTTTTTTTTTTTGAGGAAGATCAGCCCTGACCTAACTGCTGTCAATCCTCTTTTTGCTGAGGAAGACTGGCCCTGAGCTCACATCCATGCCCATCTTCCTCTACTTTATATGTGGGACGCCTACCACAGCCTGGCTTGCCAAGCAGTGCCATATCCGCACCCGGGATCTGAAGTGGCGAACCCCAGGCCGCCCAAGTGGAACATGTGCACTTAACCGCTGTGCCACTGGGCTGGGCCCAGATTACAAACAATTCTATCAGCTAATAACTCCATTAAGTCTTCCTTCAAATTTTGTTGAAAGTAAAGAATGGGAAACCAACTCAACTGCAAAATGACTTGTTACCCATCTATCAGAATCATTCACTTTCTGAACAGCAATCTGGTGCCAGGAAGGTTCTCTAGTCCTGAGACGAGGCACCAATAGAGATAGACGGACTCATGCCTTTCTTTTATAAAGTTTTAAAAAGGGCTACCATGAAAGGGGAGATTGGAAAAGAACCTGCAGACCACAGATGCACTCTTAGGCAAACCAGCCTCAGAAAAGTTCTGTACGGAAATGGAAGAAGTATAAATTCAGTCCACGAAAACTTTCTACATCTCTTGAATCAAGACAAGACTAACTTTGAATTCCACCCCTGAAAAAACTAGCTGAGATGGAAGACATATATAGAATAAAGCCATATAAGTTCTAACTAAGGAGTTTAAATACTAAATTTATAGAAAAAGTTATTGGAGGATTTGAAGCAAGGCAGTGACATATTCTAGTTCTACTTTTCAAAGATCACTCCAGCTCTCACGTGAAATAACTGTAGGAAACAAAGTAAGGGGATGAAGAGACTAACCAGGAGTAAGAGAAAGTTAAGCATGGTTCAGACTAAACTAGCATGAGGTGTGGTGAGCAGTGGTAGAGCTAATAAGAGCTATCAATAGATTGAATATGGGATGAAAACAGGTAAGAATTAAGGATTCATTTATTGAGATGGGGAAGAGTTGGAGGGAGTAAATCTTAGGGACAGGAAATCTTAAACTATTTTTCCTATGTTAAATTTGAGATGCCCTCTAGATACTCAACTGGAAATATCTAGTAATGGAGTGGATATACAAGTCGGGGGCTCAGAAAAGGGGTCAGGGCTTGAGATGTGGATTTGTCAATTGTTAGAATACAGCTGGCATTTAAAACCAGGAAACTAAAGAGGTTATCTAGGAAGAGTATAGATGAAAAAAGGCAGAGTACAGAGGTCCAAGGCACTCCAAATTGTAGTGGTTATGCAGAGGAGAACCAGCAAAGGAGGTTAACAGAAGAGTCATAAAGCAAGAAAGAGGTGACTGAGGACTCACAGAAGTTTAAAAAAGTGTTTCAAGAAGGAGGGAATGGGCAACTATATTAACGTTTCTGAGAGGTCAACTAAGATAAGGACTAATGACTGACCACTGACCCTGACAAGTTGCATCTCTTCATAAGGGCTAAATTCAGAAGAGGGCTGAGGAGAGAAGATGAGGCAGTGATTCAGCTAGTAGAGATAAATCTTTGAAAGTTTGCTATGAAGAAGAGCAGGGAAGAGAGGCAGTGACCAGAAAGGGACATGAGATTTGTTTTTTATTCTTAATATGGACAATATTCAGGAATAATAAGAAAACAGGAGAGAGGGTATTTGCAGTAACCAAGGCCTCATGCAGGTGAGAGGACAGGATCTGGAACACATGTAGAAGAGTTGGTCATAGATACAAGCAAGGACACTGTCCACTGTGATAAGAGGGAAACCAGAATATTATGGAGTAGAAACTTTAAATATGAACTCAAACTTATTTCCTTGCATGTAGATACCAAAAACATCCCTTCTTCAGGAGGTGTAAAGTTCTAAAAATCTAAAAATAGGACCAAAACTAACAGAATTCTGAAGTCATTCTTTACATGGTAAAATAATGGGGTCCTGTGCTTTCCCCCAACAATACAAAGACCACTACTTCTCTTCCACATAAGCTGGACGGAAACTTACCTACATATTTATCATGCTAAGCTATTCCAAAAGCTGTACATCTAGAATCGATCTACTATATACCAACCATATGTCATCAGGCAATCTGAAATTAGTAGAGGAAAAGTGACACAAATCAACCACAGTTCCTTCTTTTTAAGGGAAGAGACTAAGTTACTGAATCCCTTATTTGTAGCACATGGGGCACACGGCTAGTGTTAAAGAGATGTTTATTAACTAAATAAAGATACACTACAGAAGGATAGGAGAGGGAGATGATTGTAACAAGAAGATTGGGAGTGTCAGAAAAGGACTTCCAAGTGTCACACCTGAGCTTAGCCTGAAAAGACACTAAATATTCCCCCAGAATTAGGGTGAAGGGATGCAGACAGGGCATTCCAGAGATCAGCATAAACAAGGATACGGAGGCATGGAAATAAACGGCATGTTTGTTTCAGTATTCATGGAGGGTAAGTGGGTGTCAGATTATAAAGACCTTTGGTATAGTCTAGCCATTCAATTGTTCATTCTACCAATATTTGAGGGCTGCTATGCTCTAAGTGTTGTGCTAGATGCTAACAATACTAAAGTAAAAACTGACAGTTTTTTCCCCGTATTAAGCTTAAAATCTCATCCACAGGTTCCTTTAAAACAAAGACAGGATTCTCATTATCTACAGATCCCTCACCACATCTAGCACTAGATTTACTAGTATTTACTAGAAAAGAATTATCTATCTAACTGAAATTTGATATTTTAAAAGGGACGACAACACGAACAACTTAAGAAAAATAAACATTCAATACCTCTTTACAACTGGAGAAAAATACAATACTTTTCTTCTTCAGGTGGCTTCTCAGAAAGGAATATAGCACACTTATTTTTTGCTGTAGCTCACAAACTATGTAGTTCTGTTCCAAAGTAGCAGGGGTGCTTATGGAAATAAAAGGAGGAAAAACATTAAAAATATGCCACATTGCTAACTTTGAAATCCAGACAAAAGAAAAAGAACAAATGTTACTAAGTGGCTTGCCTCTTGAACAAATTTCTCATATACACACATACCCCAGAAGAAAACTTCTCTATTCACACGACTGAAATACATTCAAAATCCCTTCCAGATTACATATCAAAAATACAAACAATGGGGGCCGGCCCTGTGCCATAGTGGTTAAGTTTGGCACGCTCTGCTTGAGGGGCCCAGGTTCACAGGTTCAGACTCCAGGCGCAGACCTACAACACTAGTCAGTCATGCATGGCGGTGACCCACATACAAAATAGAGGAAGACTGGCACAGATGTTAGCTCAGGCCTAATCTTCCTCAAGCAAAAGAAGAGAACTGGTGGGGCTGGCCCAGGGGCATAGGGGATAAGTTCGCGCACTCCGCTTCAGCAGCCCAGGGTTCACAGGTTCGGATCCCAAGTGCAGACCCAGCATCACTCACCAAGCCATACTGTGGTGGCATCCCATATAAAATAGAGGAAGACTACCACAGATGTTAGCTCAGTAACAATCTTCCTCAAGCAAGAAGAGGAAGACTGGCAAGAGCTGTTAGCTCAGGGCTGATCTTCTTCATCAAAAAAAGAGAGAGAGAGAGAACTGGCAACAGATGTTAGCTCAGGGTGAATCTTCCTCAGCAAAAAAAACAATAGTGGTCGCCTCTGAAAGGGTAGGGTCAGGGATCAACTGACGGGCACGAAGGAACTTGCTGGGCTGATGATAATGTGCCACATCTTAATAAGGGTTAGGTGGATACACACATTTACCAAAAAACTCAGCAAATGTACTCTTAATTTGTTCATTTCATTGTATGCAAAATGTCAATAAAGAAAATCTATACAAACACTCAATTCTAGTGACATATGAACTGAAGTATTTAGAGGAAGTATACAGATCTGCAATTTACTTTGAAATGCATCAAAAACAAAATGGGTTGATGAATGAGGGGGGACAAATGGACAGTACATGGATGCTATTATTAGGTATCATCTAGGTGATAAGTATAAGGTATTCACTGTAAAATTCAATTGTGCTGCATGTTGGAAACTTCTCATGATAAAATGTTGGAGAGACATACACATACATTTACTATTTGAACTAATAAACCTACTTTTAGGATTCTCTTCCCAAAAATACTGATTAAAAAAAAACAAAGATATGGCATTATTTATAAACCCAAAAAAGAAAAGAAAACCATTATGTTCATCAGTAGGGAACTTGTGGAATCAACCACTGTATATCCACACAATTAAGTATCACGCAACTGTACAAAAGGAATGAAGAATCTATCCATATAGTGCTGCAGAGTGATTGCTAGAATATACCATTAACTGAAAGAAGCAAAGAACAGAACAGTACACAGAATTTGGTACCATTTATCAGGGCAGAGCTACACAAATATATATATTATATGCACACATTCACACACATAGGCATCCCTGTGCAGCTTTTTTTATTTTAAATACAGACAGAGGCAGACAGGGCCAGCCCCAGCAACCTGGTGGTGAAGTTTGGTGTGCTCTGCTTTGCAGCCCAGGTTGAGTTCCAAGTGCAGACCCATACCGCTCACCCATCAGTGGCCATGCTGTGGCAGCGGCTCACATACAAAAAAGGGAAGATCAGCAGCAGATGTTAGCTGAGGGAAAATCTTCCTCAGCAAAAAAAAAAAAAAAAAAAAAAAATACAGGCAGGCAAACCAAAAACTAAATTGGTTACCCACCAGGAAATACATGGAACAGAATGAATTAAAAATTTTTTTCTTTTTTGTTTGTGAGGAAGATTGGCCTTGAGCTAACATCTATGCCAACCTTCCTCTATTTTGTACATGGGATGCCACCTCAGCACAGCCGCTGCCAAGTGGTCCACACCTGGGATCTGAACCTGCAAACCCTGGGCTGCTGAAGCAGAGTGCATGAACTTAACCACTACTCCACGAGCTGGCCCCTAAACTTAATTTTTTTAAAAAGAAAAACAAATGAGCCTAAAGATATTTCAAGTTGATAGCTTAATGACAGAGAAATTTCAAAAGAATCTGCTACATTCTTACTGGGATACCTAAGGAAGAAAAGAAATGCAAAGGAATCTTAAACCTTCATAAGTAATCATATCATTAGCAATAATATTGATATTATCCTAAAACTATTTTTGATAAACTGATAAATGGAACAAATAAATAAAAGGCATTAGGGATGAAGATGTTTAGCACAAGAAAAAAATATAAATCAAAAGAGACTAAGTAAAAGGTTGTAATCTTATCTTTGATTTGTAAACACCAACTCATGATGCATTTTCTCTTTTAAAAAAAGAAAAATCTGTCTACTCAAAAGCCTGAGCACAATGACCATCCCACTAGAACCTAGACTATGATTTCTAAATACAATAATCTGCTAAAAGGATTTTATATGGGGTGGAAACAAGATGAACCTAGAAGACCAGAAAGGAAGGAAGCCAAAGACTCCCAGGATGTGTCTAAGGGATTCAGTTAACCTGAAGAACGTCCTTCTAGCCAAGTTTGGGATGATGCAAGGCAATTTGAGTATTAAAAATGCAGTAATAATTCCTATTGACTGAAGGGCAAACAAGATAGTATGTTTAAATGTATGCATTAATATCATTAAATCATTATTTATTAAATGTCGGTAAGTCTGAGTTCATTTTAATTTTAAAAAATACTGCTCACATTTGGAAAATGCTGGGGAACCAACTAATTAGTCTAAAAACTGGTGAATAAAGAGAATGAAACATGTATTCTGGTAGTCTGACCTTCCTGTAAGAACAGTATCTCAGATAATCAAGTAGTTGTTTTGGGAAAGCTTTTTGATATAAAGTATTTCAGTTAAGAAATAACAGAATCAGTATATAGCAATTTTGCAAATCCTAACGAAACGGATCTAGGCAATAATCAACTGCTAAAATTATAAGGTTAAAAAGTTATTGTTCCTGCCATCAAGGGGCTGTTTGTATCAGATTACTCCTTTGGCCTAGAGCATTAACTATAAAAGCTGGATGATATATATATATAAAGCAAAAAAACTGAAGGCATCAGAAAGCAACCAAGGCAGCCAGGACTCGAGGTACTAAAGGAAAAAATGGAAACGCCCTGAGGCAAGCCCCATATTAACCTCCACTTCTCTCTCAAAGCATCTGCTGACTTGCAACATAGCAAGTAGCAGCCTTAGGCCTAAACACGTCAGCTCACACATGGCAAAATGAACGAAAACAAGCAAGCAGCAATAACTGGGAAGCTACAGAGCTGAGCAGAGATCCTGGCAGTCTCACAGTGCTACAAAGTTGACAGAACCTGTCAAGATGGAAGGGCTCTGGTAAAGAGCCCCATCTTTCCGTTGAGACCCTCAGAAAGGCTATGCCCTCTGAGTCAGGGCTATATCCCACGACTAAGGACAAAAGAGAAACAGCATGGCCCAAAGTCTAAAAGGACAGCCCAAAGCAAGGTAATCTGTCTTTACCACATGTGCCTGCCAGAGAAAACATCTTCATGGTTTTGCTAAGAACTAAAGATAAGAAAATCTTTAAAAAACCACAAATTACCTTCAAAGGAACAAGAGAACTGTCAGCTGACTTTAATAGAAATAATGGGAACTAGACTGCAACAGAAACATCTTTGAAATGAAAAGAGAAACACTGCCAAGATATCCTTCAAAAATGAATATGAAGTAAGGAGGTTTTCAGGAAAGTCAAAACAGAGTTTTTCACTAGTAAACCTGAATTAAAAAGGAATTCTTTGAGCACAAGAAATAAGAACAACAGAAAGAATAAGTATTTGGGTAAGTCTAAACACATACTGACGTTTCAAACAATAATCATAATGGCTTATAGGGTTCAAAATATGTGTGGAATTAAAATATCTGACAATGAAGGCACAATAGGAAGAATAAAGAGACTTAAATACTAATAGGGTAAGTTAAATGTAATAAACAAAATCCTCCAGTTAAAAAGCAATCATCATACCAGATAAGAATAGAATCATATGCTGCCTACAAAGACAAATCTAAAATATAAGGGCATTCACAATGTAGAAAGTAACAGGTACAAAAAGAATCACCATGGAAACACTAATCAAAAGAAAGTTGCTATAGGTAAACTAATATCAAACTAGACTTTTGGGCATAAAGTATTAGTAAAAATAAAGAGGAACATTTCATAATGATTAATGATTCAAATTAACAGGAAATATAATAGTAAATCTGTACGCACCTAGTAACAGAAGCTCAAAATATCGATCTCAAACTTGAAATGTTTCATAATTCATCACAGAATCCAACTTATATTCATTGTAAAACATGACAAATTACTATGGCCCAAAGAGAACTATTTTTTCTTAAAAAAAAAATCAGAAGCACCATTTCACTACATATAGTAACAAAGAAAACACAGTGGTGTACTTCTTCTAAGTATACTCTCACATACAACTTCAGAAAGACCCGATTTTGATTTTCCTGGTCCTTCACAATTTGAGAGTAAATATTCTATAATGCCTTAAAATATTCTTGACTATAATCTCTCATGGTATATTAACCAAATTGTTAAGGCGCTAAAATGGGAAAATTCAAAATTCACAACAGCATCTGCTTTTTATAGTGCTTCCGGTGAATTTGAAATTACAGAGTACTGCAGTCATCATAACTGCAGTTTCATAAATTATGTCGTTAAATATCTGCCTTCTAAAATGTTTTCTGAAAGTTTTTTTTTTTTTTTTTTTTTTTTTTACACAAGTGATGGAACTGCATTTTGGAAGTCATTTACAAAATCAGCAGTCTTTGGCTTCATTTTCTTCTAACTCTATGACCTACAGATAATAATCAACTCTTATTATCTAAGAAATGGGAACAGGGATAATATGTACAATCAACTTACATAAATTATAAAAGGTTTTAGAGACCATTTAATGATAGAAAATTTATTGTCTGCTAAAGACACTAGTGAGTTTTGAAAATAGGCTGAAGCAAACAGCAAATAGAAGAAAATCAAAAGACCTAGATAGTCTCTACATTATCAAACTAATTGTACCAAGAATTTCAATAGCCATCTCAACACAACTTTATAAGACCAATGTCTCCTCAACAGTAAGCCAAGAAGGAAACTACACCTCAAGTATCCCTTGTTATTCCATTCCAGAGTTTTTGATAACCAAAGCTACCAGTACTGATTCTCCAAAGTTTATCCATTAGGATGCCCTGGAAGTATAGAGTCTGGCCTCTTCTCAGGCATTTTAAAAATCGTAGACATCTGTTGGTTAACAAGGTCAAGGTGGGCCTGAATGCCCATATTCCCCGTATTTAAAGACTTTCCAACAGGATAACCCAATTCATTTTCCCAATCTCTTTTTAGTCTAACATCTCATAACAAGAAATGAAAGTTTTAAGATAGAAATAATGGTAGGATTGAATTCATACTGAGATCTTCAACACAGATTCAACTTATATTCACTGGAATACATTTCTGTAAGTCAAGTATGTCCACAGTCTGCAATTATTCATACCAAACATACGGACACTTCCAGTTGTGATATCAAAATCCACTTTAAAACATTTCCCAACTTACTTACACATCTCTCTCTCTCTCTCTCTCTCACCCACACACACACTTTTTACTGTCACAAACATACATATCTTACTCTCTGGTTTTCAGAGATACCAGAACAAAAGAGTTGTTGGAGTATTTTCAACAGAAGGTATTTTGCTAAATATTAATGCATTTGATAAAATGTGTTCCATAGCACACTAGTCCTGCATAATGCAGCTAAAAAGAATGGCTCTGTACCCAAATAATTTTGGTAAATGCAGAAAGCTATATTCATCTCCTATTGCTTTGGAAAAATCAGCATCCATGAAAATATTAAAGGTTCTGGGAAGTCTTAAAGAAAACTTCTACTTTAACTCAGCATTTGCTTTTTATCTATCCAGGAATGCATCCTCCTAGAATCCATCCATCTCCATTTTATGGGGAGATAGTGGTAAATAAATACCTTTTAACATCTTAGGGAAACATACTTGATCCCCAGACCACATTTTAGAAAATACTGCATTCGAGTCTTCTCATATTTAAAGGTGTATCAAGAATTTAAATAATTTTTACTAATACATTTACTATGCTTCGCATATCTAATAACACGTAAAATAACATTTCATTTCCTAGAAAATATCAATTTGAAATATCAACTTCTTAAACTAAAAAGAGAAAACTAATTCTTGATGGAATCAAATATGGTTCCAAATAGTACACACCTGTATTTTGCTTTTTCATGAACCCAGACATACTCAGGGTTTTTCAAACTCAAGCGTGCAAGGTCCTTTACAGATTTGGTTTGTGTAGCTGAGAAAAGCAAAGTCTGACGTTTCTTGGGAAGATTTTCAATAATAGCATTCATGGTATCAGCAAAGCCCATATCCAAGATTCTATCTGCTTCATCAAGAACTAAAAAGGGAAAATGTAAATTGAACTGCAATATTTAAAATATACATTAGGCTACATGCAATGTGGAATCCTGGACTGGATCCTGGAACACAAAAAGGACATTAGTGGAAAAACAGGTAAAATCCAAATAAAGTCTGGAATTTACATAATGCATCAATGTTAATCTTGGTTTTGACAAAGGTATCATAGTTATGTAAGGTGTTACACTAGGGGAAACTGGGGGACGGGCACACAGGAACTCTACTATTACTGCAAATTTTCTATAAATCCAGAATTTTTCCAAAATAAAAAGTTGATTTAAGAAACACACATTAGGTAATATCAGAAGTGATGTTTCTTAAAAGGTAAAACTCAAATACTGAAGTGTCTAATTTCACATGTAAGAGTGCTTATATCCTTCTATTTTGATTTTTAAAAAGTCTAGTTGTACTCTCCGAGTTTAGAACACATATGCCAAAAAATTGTTTCAAGTTATTTCTCAGACTGTTTTTAATCAAAATATTTATCCAATAAAACATTTCTGTCAAAATTTATGAGGGCTCTCTCCTAAGTCTGATTTTTTCATTAAAAATTCATTAGACTCACCTAACATTTGGAGATTGGTAGCATGAAAACATATTGTTTCATCCATGTGTTGAAGGAGCCGACCCGGTGTGCAAACGAGTATATTTATGTTATTGATCCTCTCAGCTTCGTGCTTCAGATCCTGAAAACAGTTGTTTCTTTTGATTACACAGACACATCACTGAGCAGCCTGCGTATCAAAACTGTGTATAAAAGCCATATGCATGTGGCATTTTATCATACAATGCAGACACTCTAGAAATAAAGGTAATTTCTCCCTTCTATTTCTGCAGCACATCCAAATTTCTGGCCCAAACAAAAGAACTTAGTCAAGAAGTAAGAGTTCAGAGTTCCTCTAGATTCTTAATCATACCTAGGATTCTGAGGCCAAGAAAAATATCGTATGAATGCTCCAAGTCTTGATTTCCTATTAAGCTGACCAGAACCAACTTAAAAACTGGAATTATTCCCATTCTTTAAGTCAGGACCAAGGGGCATTGAACAGGTTCTCTGACAACACTCATTGCACTTTGTGGACTGAAAAAAAAAAGAGCTGAGCATTTGACATTCTAGAAGTTCTCTCCCTGAAACAAGAACCACAGACTGTTAGTTGTTAAACCTGGGTGACATGAATATATGAGGGTTTGTGATGCTCTACTTTTTTTGGTCTATGTTTGCATATAAATTCAAGAATTAAAGTATTTATCCTCAGTCTAGAAGAGACTATCAGATTCAAGCATTTCAGGTGTACTACAAAGCGCAGCAAAAGCTGAGGTTTTACCAAGACTTAAACATTCCTCAAAACTATCTTCCTTTCTTCTGCTGCTGATTCAGCCTGTTGTGAATTACTCAATCTCTTAGATACCTTATTAAAAGGAACTAGTTCACATACTGAAATGGTAGCTTTCCCAATGTTAATACACAAATAGATTTTCAGGTTGGTTAGAGTAGATTAGTCTTCAGAGAACCTGATCAATTCAGATACCCTGACAAAATGGACTTTCTGGACCTGCAAAACTGATGAGCAGACTCTAGACGACAGTGACCGCATCAGGATGCTACCAGCCACCATCTAGGGGGCCAACCTGTTTAGATGAAATCTCCACCTCTTCCCTGTCAACTGCTACAGTGCTCCAATGTAATAGAGAAGGAAAGAAGCACAGACAAAGACAAAAAGGCAAACCTTTCCACCAATGATGAGACCAGCCGAAAAGTCATGATTCTTTCCTACTTTTCGGAGAACTTCAAAGGTCTGATAGGCCAATTCTCTTGTAGGTGATATTATCAGAACCCCCAGCCCATCTGTTGAGGTCCACTGCAGGCGATATAAGGCTTCCAGTACCTCAAAAGAGACAGCAAATTCATGTTCAATAAGTCCTTAGAGAAGGTAGCTTTTTGATCCCTGAATCTCCATCTTGATCCTCCAAATCAAAAGCACCTTCCAAGAAGGCATAGCAGTCACAAGTTTTATCCAATTAGAAAGAAGAAATTTTGCTTTTTCCTTTTTCTTTCTCCCACCAGAAGTATCCTCCCCCAATTCAAGAGAAAAAGGAAAAGAAGCCCCATGGCAGCTCAACTGCTGCCAGAGCCATGGCACCAAGAGACCAGTGATCAGTGAAAGGTATGTGCAGCCCACAGGCCATTAAATAGATTTCAGAAAAAAATCTGTCACCAGTATCTGAACAGAAACCACATTACTATAAACTTTCACCTGTGTTACTGCTACAGTTATATAGTGACTAAGTTTTCTACTTGTACAGAGACACTGTTATAAAAAATAAAGATTTAAGAGAAAAATGGTTTTGCAGTACTTGAAACAAAAACTCAAATGTGATTTTTCTGAGCCAATTATTTTTCACAAGTACAAATTAAAAAATTATGAAACCAACTGCATAACTGAGATATTAGTGAAATCCTAAGAGGCTCTACTATTTTACTACCATAAAGAACAGATATCAATGTCTCAGAAAATTCTCAACAAATGACCCCATCTCCTTAGAGTGAGCATATTTCAGCTTTATCCTAAACAAGTGGCAAGTATAAATGTGACTGGCAGGTTTGCACAGGTGAGAACAGAAACAGCTTTCCCCATCAGTCTTACAGCAAAGCAGAACAATTCTGACCCGCCACCCTGGAATACCCAACATCCTTCAGGACTATAAGGGCTTGTCAGAGCACAATCATTCATTCGTTCAATAAGTTATTGAGTGCCCATCATGTGCAAGGCGTTGTGCTAGGACCTGGTGAATATGGTGGACAAGAAGATAGATGTGGCACCTTTCTGATAAGGTTTGCATTCTAGCTAGGGAAATCCAACATGAAACAACTCTTTATGTAATTATTTCTATCTAGGCACAGAACGTTTTAAAATCACAGAGGATCTGACCCAATATGAATAAACTACTTACTGGAACAAGGAAAGCCAAAGTCTTGCCAGATCCAGTTTTGGCAGCTCCAAGAACATCTTTACCTTGCAAAGCCAATCCAATGGTCTGCTTCTGTATCTCGGTTACCAAACGGTACTGGGCTTCCTGCAAACCTGATATGTGGAGGGGAGGAGAATGACACTTTAGAAAATATGGCTGAACTGTTCCGCCCCCTTGCCCATCCCAAAATTCATATGTTGAAGCCCTAACCCCCAGTACCTGAGATTGTGACTGTATTCAGAGACAGGGCCTTTAAAGAGGTGATTACCGTTAAAACGAACACATTAGGGTGGGCCTTAATCCAACCTGACTGGTGTCCTTATAAGAAGGGGAAATTTGGACACACACAGACACACCAGGGGTGTGACTGCAGAGTGACAACCAGGTAAAGCGGCAGCAGGAGGGGGCCATCTGTAAGCCAAGGAGAAAGGCCTGGAACAGATCCTTCCGTTATGGGCCTCAGGAAACCAACTGTGCCAGCATCCTGATATTTGGAATTTCAGCCTCCAGAACTGTTTGTTTAAGCCGCCCAGTCTGTGGTATTTTATTCTGGTGGCCTTAGCAAACTAACACAAAAGATGTCACATTTTTGTTTGTTCTCTTATTTTAGCTAACATAATTAGATTTCATTTTAATTATTCAGAGCCCCCGGCATCGTTTTTACCAGTATTCTCTCAACAGTCCAGAAAAAATGAGAATGACCAACTGGCAAAACTCAAATTAATTATTTTCTTGTTATAGGTTTTCACAATATCCAAATTATTTGCCAAAAAAAGATTTTCCAGGTTAAACTCTCTAAACCTTTCTCCATTTATAAAAAACATCATGAAATCCAACACCACCAAGATCGCTATATACCTACCTTTCAATGTTTTTCTGGACAAGGGGAAATCTGAAAATCTTGCAATTTCATTTACATTTATCTGGAAAAAAAAGAAAAAGGAGACTGTCAGCTAAGACAAAATAACATACTGTGTAATTCATTTGTTTCGCAACAAAATCATTTTTTGTCTACACTGTGTTTGCCTAGCTTATCCTTGGTACTGCAGTATAGAATTCAACCTTCACTTCTAATTAAAAACAAGCATTCCTTCTGAAAGGTAATATCGAGGAAGCTGATATGATATGAATCAAAAATATAAGTTTGTAACCATTTCAACTGGTAAAAAAAACTTCATTCACACAAAACACACACTCGCCACTACTACTACCCTGAACATCCATCACCTCTAAGATGTGAGAAACACAGTAAATCATCGCCATTATCAATGTTAGGAAGAAAATTTACTCTCATTTCATCCTTCAAGGAATATCAGTTTAAGAAATAGGGGCAAAATAACTACAAATCACAGCCCACCATGAGAACAGTTCTATTTACACACTTTGGAGACTAGATTGAAGTTAGTTGGAGAAATATATCTTGTTAGCACAAACCTTTCAAAGTTTTAACCATAAATCAGTGGCACGTGAAATACAACCTGACAATTAATCCAACCTGACAACTACCTATTTGGGGGTACACTGAAGGAGGGGTGTTATTTAACAACAACCAGGGGAAGTGTCTCTGTCATGCTTTTGAAGCCACAGTAAGTAACATTTTGGCCTTTAACTTTACATTATCTGAGTGTCCATTACTGATGTTGTTCATTAGCATAAACCCAATTTTCTGAATTTCATTTCAGCTGCTCAGGAGAATTATTTTATTACAGATGCTAAAAGCAAGAACTACTGTTCAGATCTGGGAATATGCTGCCAAATTATTCATGATTCACAAAAGGAGAAAGTTGCATTTGTAAGGTTCATTTATTTAAATTACACCCCAGGCAGTAAAGGCATGACAGTTTGTATTTCATTTTACAGTCTACACATATCTTTCCCAAGATTCTGAATGTAGCCCAGACAGGGTTATTCTCCAACTTTAAAGGCTGAAAACACAAATATTAAAACATTGCCTTAATCCCTACAAATTATTCCAGATAACATTGTAGAGGAGGTAGAATCAGTGTACTAGCATTAGAAAGACAAAAGTTCATTAGAATAATACCCTGTCCCATTCATGAACCTCAATTAGACAGTAAATCTCTCAAACAGGACACTAAGATGGTGCAGTCCACCCTTGCACCTGTGGTATATCAGCTAAACAGCTGTTTTCACAGAGAATGGAATGTTTACAGAAAAAGCTAGAGGGGCAACATGCTCTTCAATCCCTGCCAAAGACACAGTACAGGCAAAGCAGGCTACTCAGACGAAATACTGCACATCTCTCTAAAGTCTGTTAACCTCCTAGACAGAAAGTTTGAAAGAATGAAACTGTTCCAGCACTCTATCAGCCACTACAATGTAAAGCTATACAACATATTCTCAGAAGTCACCAAAGAAACAGAAGGAAATTTTTACTCCACTGATGATCTAGAACAGAGGTCAGGAAACTATAGCCCAATCCAATTTGCTGCCTGTTTTTGTAAAGTTTTACTGGAGCACAGCTAGAACCATTTATCAACATATTGTCTATGTAGTTCTAACAGAGACCGTAAGCCTAATACTGACTATCTGGCCTTTTACAGAAAAACTTTGCCAAGCCTGTTCCCGAACACTCTCAATTATATTCCAAAGAACACTTAGAAGCCACAGCAGAAAATAGCTATGGTTCCTACAAACAAAATGACACTCTTTCCCTTCCTTTCATTCCTTTCTTTTCTTAAAATCACTACCGCTTCCCAATCTTCCCACTCCCTCTAAAATCTGTATCATGCTTCCTAAAGCAAAGAATGGATGTTTCTTTCTGTGACTGTACTTGTTAGAAGACTTTCCATCTCTGGTGGAAAAGTTGAAGGGGAGAGAGGGAGAATAGGGTGGATATCACTTAAACACCCTCCTATACTTCTTACAACTCTCTCCTCACAACTCTTATTTCTCACAGAAGTGAAAAAAAGCTTTTACATCCTGAAAGGAGGAGAAAAAGGTTAAAAAATTTCCTAGAATGCTCCACCTATTGCAATCAGGATAAAAGAGTAATCTGCCTCAATTCACACTAGACCAAATTATGATTAAGGGGGAAAAAACTCGGATTAGAGTCCAGGGGCTCCTATACGACACAGCTGATAACAATAGTCTAAATGAATTCCAGGTGTAGGGAGTTGAGTCATTCAGCAATAGTGAAAACAGGTGAACTAAAAGAAATAGCTCAACATTTCTCAATAAGCTTCAATCCCCAATTGCCCATCAGCCCCTCCAACACACACCCCCCATGTGATGGCCTTAGAAATAAGCTACCTAGATATCCCGTTGTGGGGAGCATAGTTGACTGAAGATGCCAGCAGTCACTCCTCTAGATCCACCACTGGAAAAGCCATGCTTCCCTGGCCTGCTCCCAATGACTAAGCATGGGAGCAGTAAGACTGCAGGACATGGCATTCCGCTAATGGGCAACTCTGGCCTGAAGACTTTCTACATGCTCCTCCTTGCATCGTCTCTTCCCCTCCCTAGTCCTGTTCCCTTTCCTTCACCTGACATACATTTTCCCCCAATAAATCTCCAAATCTGTCTCTCACAGGATCCAAGACCTAGACCATACCTGTAGTCTCCTGCCTGGTCTCCCAGCCTCCAAACTCTGTACAGCTTGGCTATGTTCTCTAATTGACCCCAGAGACTCCCCACTGCTTCCAGATAAAGTCTCTGAACACAGCCTCTGGATAAGCTTCCTACTGTTGCTGAAACAAATTACTATAAACAGTGACTTAAACCAACATAAGTTTAGTAACTTAGAGTTCTGCAAGTCAAAAGTCCAAAATGGGTTTCACTCAGCTAAAATCAAGGTGTTGGCAGGGCTGCATTCTTTCTGGTGACTCTAGGACATAATCCATTTCCTTGCCTTTTCCAACTTCTAGAGGCTGCCCACATTTCTTGGCTTATGGCCCCCCGTTCCATCTTCAAAGCCAGTGTGGGGGACTGGAATTGGCCATCCTAAGATACGTCTCTTTGGCATGAGGAATATTTTAGGCTGCTTACTTTTAAAAAGCTGCAGACAGGAAAGAAACTCTGAGAAGTAGACTTTACTTACCCTTTGTTAAGAGACATTTACATTTGTAAAGGAAATGTCTATCTGTAAAGGTGTCTCCTTCTTTACACCAGGAAGAAGGGGGCATGACCTTATCTTCAGAAACTCTTAATGCGGAAGGCAAGGACTTAAATCAGCATAATAATCTTACTCTTGTTTACTGTACTTGTCTGGTAACCTCCCCCAATATCCTCCTTTGTCTTTAGCTGAAGATGATATCTAAGGTGGTGGCTTCAGCCATTTTGGTGAGTTGCTCAGTTTGCCTGAGCCTCTCCCATGTACACGTTATAAAGTTTTGTTTAATTTTCTTCTGTTATTCTGTCTCATGTCAATTTAGTTCGATGTCCAGCCAAGACAACCCAGAGCACTTAGAGGAAAGGTCTTCCTCCCCTACACCAGCCAGCAAAGAACAGTCGAGTCTCTCTCACTTCATAGCACTTTGAACACTGACTCTTCTGCGTCCTTCCTCCACATTTAAGAACCTTTGAGTGATTATATTAGGCCCACCTGGATAATCCAAATCAATCACCCTATTTTAAGGTCAGCAAGTTAGCAACCTTAATTATCCCTTGCCATGTAAAGGTGTCTCCTTCTTTACACCAGGAAGAAGGGGGCAAGACCTTATCTTCAGAAACTCATGACTTCAGACACCATGTAAGGTTTTGGGGATTAGGACACAAAGATCTTTAGGAGGCCATTATTCTACCTACTACAGCCATCCACAATCCACCTTCTTCCTTCTTCTCCAACCTCATCTGAAGCCAATTCAGGAACACATACCACACTCCAAGGACTATTTCCCCCCTCAAACAACACCATGTATTTTTACATCTTTTTGTATTTCCTCACGTTGCTCCTTCCACCTACAATATCCTGGCCAATCTTTTCTATCTGGAGAACCCATCATTCAAGAACTCATGGCTACCACAAACCACTGGACAGTTTGTTCACTCCACAAAGGCATCTGGTGAGGCAGTGGGGGGGGAGGGGGACGGGGGCAGAAATCTAGCCCACATTCAGCTCCACAAGCCAGGCCTGAGGCTGCAACCTCAGGAGAAAGGGGAGCACTCCAGATGAAACACATTTCTCTCATTCATCTGGCCAGAAAAGGTGTGGTACAGAATAACTCAACCTTTTTCCCCCCTCATTACACTATCCTCTAACTCCACAGCACTCTACATATTTACTATTATAACATTTGTCAAAATGAATCAACTCTACCCCACCTGCATCACAGTTCCCTAAGGACACAGACACGTATTTTTTTTCTATTATTTGTAGGCCTCAACAAGTACCTGTCAAATTTTTCCAAAATGTTTCTGAATCAAATTGTTCAGTATTTCACCAGTGAGGCTACTGAGCACCACCTGGGTACTGCAGCGCTGTAATAAAACTTCCATGCACAAATGCAACCATCTGAGGAGCCATATGGTGAAGGTCTGCCCCTTAGCTACCTAGAGAATAACAAATCTGCTATGATTGTATTGTAGTATTGGTAGCCCTGGCAATTTGATTTCACACATTTATTTGTGGACAAAATCTTAAAAAAAATATTTCTAAGATTAAAAAAAATAGAACTATACTTAGAGGAAAAAAGCTGTGCCTTCAACTTAGTGAAAAGATGGGATTTAAACATTTGTGCACTGAAATGCAATCAGGTGTAGTGGTTTGGAGCTCTGGCATCAGACCTAGACTACCTGGCTCAGAACTTTTTCACTTACTAACTTTTTAACCTTGCTGTGCCTTAAAGTTTCCTCACCCCTATAATGGGAACAATCTCATAGGGTTGTTTGTTGTGAGGATATGGCAAGCCAACATGTATAAAAGCTTGATAAATGTTAGTAATTATTATTAAAACAAGGGACCAAAAAGAATGGACTAATGCTACCAACCAGAATAAAACCATATGGAAAAGGTCATCGTGCACCAAACAACATCCAAACACTGAATGAGCTCTACTCAGCAACAGGCACCATGTTACCGGTCTCTGGGTACAGCAAAGGTGAGTGTATCAATAGTCTCTGACCTTCAGAGGTTCATGGTTTAGTGGGAGATTTAAAGTTAAACAAAGAAGCCAATCATCACAGCCTCGTGATAAATGCTATAATAAAGGCATGAACAAAATCCTACAGACACAGTGCCCCTAACTCTACCTGGGAAGGTCAGGAAGAGAAGTTAGAGGTAAATCTTAAAGGATGAGTAGGTGTCCCTAGAGTGGCAGGAATGGGGGTGCTCACTGCAGGAAGTGGAAACATCAGTACCAGGATGAGAAGCATCAAGGAGCATGGCCAATTCACAAAACTGCACGCTGTTCTTTCAAGTATGCCCATCACATACTGCCTGGTTTATATACATCACCTCATTTGAGCCTCACAACACTGGGTGGTTAGTAATCTCTGTCAAATGAACAAACTGAGACATGGAGAAGTTAAGAAACTTGGCCAGTCAATACCTGAACTGAGTGATATTTAAACCAGGTCTATCTGACCACAAATAACTTATGCTTTCCCAGGACTAGAATGTGTTGACATGTTAAAGTGTCTGACCATTTTCCTGAAAGTAACTGTGAGCCAGGGAAGGGTTTTAATCAGAAGTAAAATGATTGGATTTTCATCTTGGAAAAAATCATTCCATTCTAGCAGCAATATGGAAGACAGATTAGAGGGGGACAAGGCCTAATATCAGTTACCTGTTTTAGTCATTGAAGTTTTGCTGGAACACAACTACATCCATTTATTTAAGTATTTCTATGGCAGTTTTTCTGTTACACTGACAGAGTTGAGTAGTTCCACCCTTGTGACCTACAAAGCTGAAACCATTTACTATCTGGTCCTTTACAGAAAATGTTTGCTGACTCCTGTTGTAAGCAATAGCTACTGCAGTAATCTAGGCAAGATATGATGGGGCCTAAACCAAGGCACAGCAATGAGGACAGAGAAGCATTTGAGAAATTCAACAAGGAGACTAGATCACCAGTGTGACTGACTGGATGTAACAGTGGGTAAAAGGGAAGTCTCTAGGATTACTCCTAGGTTTCTAGCTCAGCAGTGCTTAGATGGTGGGGTTAGTATGTGGTAGGTTAAATAACAGTCTCCAAATATGTCCATGTCCTCACCCCTGGAACCTGTGAATGTTACCTTAATGGCAAAAGTGACTTTGCAAGTGTGATTAAAGATCTTGAGATGGGGAGATGATGCGGGTGGGCCTTAAATGCAACAGAGGAGTCTTTATAAAAGAACGGTGGAGGTAGATTTAATACAGACCAGGAGAAGTCAATGTGTCCGTGGAAGCAGAGATGGGAGTAATGCAGCCACACGCCAAGGAATGCAAGGAGCCACCAGAAGCCAAAAGAGGCAAGAAATGATTTTTCCAGAGAGCCTCTAGAGGGAGCATGGCCCAGCTGACACCTTGATTTCAGCCCAGTGAAACTGATTTCAGACTTCTGTCTTCCAGAACTGTGAGCAAATAAATTTCTGTTGTTTTAAGCCACCAAGTTTGTGGTAATTTGTTACAGCGGCAACAGAGAACTAATACGCGGGACTGTGAATTTAGGAGAGGTTGCTGAGTTATGAGGGAAAAAGATAATGAGCTCAGTTTTGGACTTGTGTCATTTAAGGTACCCTATGACACAGTTAGGTAAAGAAATCCAGCACAGTCAAATAAAAAAGATAGGAACTCAGAAGAGCTCTGGGTAGAATACAAGAAGAAGGAGTCATTGGTCCACAGGAATAAACCTTGAGATTACACAAGAGAAGAGAGCGAGAAAAAGCACGGGCTGAGGCTATATCCCCTAAAAGCAATTCTAGTCAGATAAAAAAGTCCAAAACGCAATCTAATAGTAATTTACTTTACAATGGCTTCTTGAGGTGTTCTGTATACAGCAGTAGTAGTAATTATACAAGTAACATATGGAATATTTACACGTGTCAGGCAATGTGCAAAATGCTTTACATGCATTCTAACTCACCACAACAACTTATATGGGAGATATTATGTGTTTTAAAGACAACAAAAGGAAAGCAAACAGAGCAAGCAACTTGCCCAAAGTCACTCATTTGGTGAGCAAAAGCCAAGGTCAAATAATCATCATCTTCAAGCAAAAGCCCAAAACAAACTCTAAGCTCTATCTAACCTTAAGGTTGATCTAAGGGTCATTTAAAGGAAAGCTATACCAGTATGACACGTGATGATTTTAATTCCAGAAATGTCCCACGTGTTACATCCCTGATTATCTGCACTAGAAGAGGGCAATCACTGAGAGGCTGAGGGGGGTGGGTGAAGGCCAACAGATATGGGATTCCGGGGAAGGAAAAGTAGGGGTACCGAGAGCCTCCAAGGAGAGTGGGAGGGAAGAGGTCAAAACGGTAACTACAGGGAGATTTATCTGGGAACATCAGCTACAATGTGGGGATGGAAGGTACCAGAGACAGACCAGGAGTCCAGTTTTTCTACGCTGGTTCTTGGATGGGGACAGAAAGCAAGTAGAGAAAATGAGATGGGCAGACAGAGGTGGATGGATGATGTAGAGGGATCCAACTCTGGCAGAACGGTTGAAAGCAAACGCTCTGGGGCCAGCCCCGGTGGCCTAGTGGTTATGTTGCGTGTGCTGCGCTTCCGCGGCTGGGTTCGGTTGCGGCGCTGACACACCACTCGTCAGTGACCATGCTATGACAGCGACCCACATACAAAGTAGAGGAAGACTGGGGCCGGCGCTGTGGCGTAGCGGTTAAGTTCACAGCTCTGCTTCAGCAGCCCTAGGTTCGCAGGTTCTGATCCCAGGCATGGACCTAGCACTGCTCGTCAGGCCACACTGTGGTGGCATCCCACATAAAAGAGAGAAAGACTGGCACAGATGTTAGCTCAGGGCCAATATTCCTCACACACAAAAAAAACAAAAATAGAGGAAGACTGGCCACAGATGTCAGCTCAGGGCAAACCTTCCTCAGGGGGGAAAAAAAAAAGCAAAGGCCCTGGAATTACTAAGTGTAAGAGCTTAGGACAAGCTTCTATTCCTCCCAGAACCTCAATGTTCTCATCTGTAAAACGAGAAAAAGACCCACACCTCAGATCAAGTCAAATACTTAACGTAAAGCTCATGGTGAGCGGCTTAAAAATGTAGGTGTCGTTATTAGCATTACCGTCGTTAGCATTTCTCTGAAAGTTACCGCATTAATCTCCCTATCCTTCAGCACCACGGCATTTCCATCATTTTCTCAAGAACAGAGTGGCGAGCAGAAGAGTGGCCAGGACGGTCACGAGGCCTGGGTTGTGGCACCCCGCAGACCACCTGTGGGACCTCAACATGGCCCCGGCGGCCTCTCACCCACCCCTTCTCCAACCCCGTGGGCTAACGGCATGTTCCCCTTCCCTCCACCGCCCCTCACCTCAGGGACCCGCGGCCCCGCTCCCGGCCCGCCCCCCGAGCGGCGGCGGCCTCACCTTCTCGTAGTTCTGCATGAGGTGGCTGATAACCTCGCGCTCGACCTGCCACTCGGGCTTCTTCAGCTGCTTCCTCAACTGCTTCTTCTGGCTCTGTTTATGGCTGTGTTTCTTCTTCCAGCGATTGAAGCTCCGCACCGGGTCGGGCCGGGCTCCCGGACTCCGAGAGTCCGCAGTTTTGCCCATGGCGGCGACAGCAAAGATCACCCCCAGACACGAGACACCTAAGGCCAGGCTGAGGCGCAGGGCTGAGGAGACGCGGAACCAGCGTGGGGAAAGAGGCCAACTGCGCGTGCGCGACACCTGGAGCCCGCCCCCGAGCTTTTAAAACCGGGGCACGCGTCACTGTCGGCGAGGAAAACGCGCGTGGTGATTGGCTACTTGGATCCCGCTGGGCGTCGCGGGGCTGTCTCAGGGGGAACGGAGGCGGAGCGCTCTGTGGAAGAGGGCGGGCTGAGTGCCGGCTCGAGTTCCGCGGGTCTTTAAATGGACGCATGCGCGCTGGTTTCTGTTACTATGGTGACGTCGTACTACTTACCGCTAAAAGGGTGTTACACTCTTGCAGTGGGTTTACCCTGGCAAAACGTGCGCTAGCGTGCGCGTGCACACAGACACATCCACAATCTGTGAATTATAATTGTGATCCTCGTTTTGCCTATTTCAGCCCAGGGAATTGAAAGATTTGCCCAAAAATCAAACAGCTAGTTAATTTCTGGTTTCCGTTAACTGCAGGATATCTCCCTAGGAATAAAAATGAATATTCTATATTCGTCTGTCCCTCTGGATTTTCCCGTTTTTCTGGTCCCTCAGACTTTAGCTGCAGCAGCAGGGAACTGGAGCAGAGTCTAGCTGAATTTGCCTTAAAACGCTGGTATAAAGACAAAATAACTAAAAACAAAGAATTAAAATTTATTTGCCAGTGACCCCTTGGCCTAGTGGTGAAGTTCGGGGTGCTCTGCTTCAGCAGCCTCGGTGCCCTAGCACCAACCCACACCACTCCTCAGCCATGCTGTAGCAGCTACCCACATACAAAATAGAGGAAGATTAGCAAAGATGTTAGGGCGAATCTTCCTCAGGCAAAAAAAGAGGAAGATTGGCAACAAATGTTAGCTCAGAATGAATCTTCCTCAGGGGGGAAAAAAATTTTATTTGCAAGTTGTCCATTTAAGTGAATTGGCTTTCAGTGAATTGGTTTTTTAGCATATTTACCTAGTGCATCCACAGGTATACAATGGATGGAGGTAGGGGCAGAGTTGTGACAAGGAAAACAGGGAGATAGGTTCAAAGTCAGCATGCAGAGTATTTGGGCCCTCAAACTCCCTTTCCAACCCCACAAAGCTAGATGACTTCCCCCAACCACATGCCCATCCCCTAAGCAGAAGCTGGCTTGCAGGGGTGGGGAAGTGAACTAGAGAATCTCCACATTCAGCGTCACTAGACGTGGTGGAAAGTAAAACTCAATAAAGGGAGGATATATAAAAGTGTGTGTGTGTGTGTGTATATATATATATATACACATATACATATATATATATACACATATATCTCCACAAAAAATTAAAAATAGAACTACCATATGACCCAGCAATTCTACTTCTGGATATATACACAAAAGAATTGAAAACGGGGTATAGAAGACACATTTGCACACCCATGTTCGTAGCAGCGTTATTCACAATAGCCAAAAGGTGGAAGCAACCCAAGTGTCTAACCACAAATGGTGGATAAACAAAATGTGATATGTACATACCATGGAATATTATTCAGCCTTAAAAAGGAAGAAAATTCTGACAATGCTACAACATGGATGAACCTTGAGGACCTGGATATACATAATAGCATTTAGGCAGCTGCCAAAGAAATGTCAGGTCACCAATCTCCCCTTGGCTCTTCAGTGAAACCTACAGTCAATCATCCCTTCCACGCACTTACAGTTTCTGATCAGCCTTACTCAAAGATGAAAGAATAACCAAAGACCAGCAAACATTTGAGGAAATCCTTTAACTTAAAAGTTGGAAGTTAAGACTAATAAAACAACACAGAGAACAAATCTTCAAAGAACATCATTATTAATATTTTTAGAAAGATACAGCACTGTATCCATGAATAACAACAGAAACTATTCAAAAAAAAGGAACAGAGACTATTCAAAGAATAAAATAGAACTCTTAATAGAAGTCATTTTGTTATACAAATCAAATTTTAATAGAAAATAATAGAAAATTCAAAGTTTAATCACAATAAATAACTATCACATTCCAAGGTTATTAGAATTTAATAATTTGTAATGAAAATAGGCTCACACCTTGATTGCATAAAATGACATCTTCGTGTTAATTTCAATGCTTATTTGCTCCAATATCTTTTTTTCTGTAGAAATGACCCCTAGACAACCTTTCAGTTGTGACATTGAAGACGTTGAATAGTTTTTAACACATTTTAATTTTGTCACCGTACATTCTCCACTATCAACCAATATTCGCAAAGTTCCTAAAGGGCTAAAAAGGATTCATAAATGTGCTGGTAACAACTACTACAAATATAGGCAAAATTTCAGTGGCACTAAGGGCTATATAAAATTAAGGGAGGGCATGTAATATTAGTTCCTCATACATTGGTATCACATTTAGTATTATTCATCAGTTAGTTTCTATTGTAAATTTTTACATAGTGTGGTTGTTCATCATCAAAATTCTTCACACTACGTCTCCAAAACTCTGAAAAGACTATATTCCTTCAGTACTTTGAAACTTTTTTTAAAAAATTAGCTTATTTGAGAAAGCATAGCAGCAATGATACCCCAATAGTGATGAGCACTACTGTTCCCCAGATCTCAGTTTAAAAATCAAATGAACCAGAGCTCTCTGGAGAAATAACTAACTTCAGGGCTGGGGCAAAGAAAGTGCGGGATGAGCCTGGAATGTCTTGAGGTGCCAGAAAATAAAGAAGAGTTCAGAGAATGATGGGAATGAAGGGTATAGTTCTATTTCTTGACCTAGGTAGTAGATGCAAGAATGTTTGCCTAATAATACTTCATTAGGCTCTATACTTCTTTTATGTAGTTTTCTATACATACATTTTTCAATAAAAATGATTTAAAATACAAAATGTCCACACCAAAGACTCATGCCAAATTAGCACTGAGAAAATACATTCAAACATAGGTGTTTTCAAACATATACGTTTGGTTAGCGTTCTAACCATTATCTACATAATTTATCTGTAAAAATATCAATAATTTATGAAAGAGCATTGCTTACTGCTTCTAATTGAAAATCAGTGGGAGGATGACCTCAACTAGACTTTCACATCATATATTTTATAGTGACTTCAAAATTAAATAAATATTTAATATTAAAAATAATAATAATATTACTACTACTATTATTATTATTTGAACCAGATTTAAGTTTCCCAGATATCAATAGGTGAACAAGAGGATGCTTTTTTTTCTTGAGGAGAGATCATTTTCAATTTGCGATAACATCTTCACCTCAAAACTATAGCATTTCAAACTTTAGTCAGGTTACAGTATTTTTTTTCACTGTCAGAATTTTTACAGTACTGTCAGAAGGGTTTTTTGCCATTTACTTTGAATTCAGTCTTCAATGAACCTTTTATTGCTTTTGCTTTTACAGATAAAGTAACTGAACAAGATAGTGGCCAACATGGTATCATGATGTCATAAGAGGAGGAGAGCCTCATCCCAAATCACAAAGATTTCTTTGTCTCACGTTATTTTGGTTTCTGTTCTATGTTCATTCTTGTCTACTAAATATGTAGATCTGATCATTCTCCAGATGTGTCATTTGCAGAGCAAAATCTATGTTCATATATAGAAATGTTGGATTTTAGAAATCCTCAAATCTAGCAATAATTGTTACCTGTTCTACATGGGGCCCATGGAGATTGTAACTAAAATAAGTGAGCAATATTTAGCATATTTTGCCTTATTCAAATGAGTCAAATAATTTCATTCAATGTAACTGTGATAGTGTTACTTGTTCAGTTTTATATTTTATCCTCTAAATACAGTCTCTATTCCAGAGCACCAATAGTTACATACATAATACTTTTCATATTGGATTTCAATTTTGAACACTTAACACTTCTTGGATGTGCTTTTTCTTTCTCTTTATGATTTCTAAGAATATGTGACAAATGCCATCCTTTGCACCTATTTGCTTACTTGATTTTTTTCATTCATTGACAGTTTTTAATAAAAACAGAATCCTTCAAGGTACAATAAAGGAACCAGAATTTAGTAATTTTTCATTGTTTGAAAGAGTTTGTGTAAAAAAAAAGTTTCCAAAATTTCTACCTGTGCTTTTTTTTAAATTTAGATTTCTTGTTTGTGATAGATAATTTTCAACAAGAATGACCTATTATTTAATATTCAGGTTACATGGCCATGTACCTGAATTGGGAGAAAATACATATGACACAAATATATGTTCAATTTTTCATCTGTTATGGTTGACACAAAGGTAAGTAAATTCCTGTCCAGCTCTCAGTTGTACATTCTGATGAAATTACCATCTTTTATTCCAGTAGCCCTATATTTTCTCCAAAAGAACATATCCAATTTTCCAAATATTATTTCATTTCCCTCTATAATCACTTCTTCTTTTTTTTTTCTGATTCTATTAATTTTTAAATTATTTGTCTGATGTCTAGTAAGAAATTATATAATAGCTTTGTATTTTATCTCAGAATTTGTAAAAAATTTGAAACAATATACTAAAAAAGCTACTAAATTTTGACAGTGATTATTTTTGAAAAATGGCGTTCCATAAGAACAGGAAGCAAGTGTTCCTATGTAATTACCTAATGATTACCTTGAAATTGCTAAATTATTGTGATATATTATCTACTTTCAGGGCCTTATTTGTTTTGACTGGAAAATCATGGTTTTTTCCTTTTTTTTTTTGACAGATCTAATAGTTTTACCAAATTATGTTTTAGAGTTCACTGTTATGGGTCAATTTTTTCCCAGGCACATAAATGACATCTTCAATAATAGTTCTTTAAGTTTTTCTGCTCCGTACCCTGTAACTGCCTCTTTACATAGTTTCTGAAATTAAATACTGTTTAATTTCAAGAGAGTCCCACAAGATCTGAATAACTTGGCCTAAAGAAGCTACAAGGTGACCCATCCAAGTCCTCTTATCATGCAAAAACTGCAAATAATTTTTGGTAAATCAAGGATATGTTAACTTTTTTTATTGGAAAGGAAATTAATTATACAAAAATGTATATGTTTATTCAAATAAAGAAATCCCTCTTTGTTTCTTTGTGCCTTATCAATATAATCAGTCTGAAGTCATTTTTAGGATACTATACCTCTGTGGAAATTTAGAGATTTCAGCTTAGTTTGGTTCTCTCTTCTTTTACTCATATCCTCTAAAACTTGGCAGGGCCAACATTCAGCCACCTTAATCCCAGAGTGTAACCTCTCTGAAATTTTCAAGAAAAATATATTTACCTAATTGGCTAGTACTCATAAACTAGAAGGCCAAGAGGTTCCAGCCCACCGCAACTGTTGTGTTACTAACTACTTCCAGGAGAGATGAAGCAATGTTTGTCTCTGCATGCCTTTGTTCGTTCATTTGTCTAATTTCTGTGGATGCCTATAGTGTGCTGGTCATTGTCAAGCCTCAGGAAAACAAAAATGAATAAGAAATTGTCCTGACCTCATGGAGCTTATAATCTACTATAATGGTCTCCAAGGTTAGCTGCAAGCATCACATAGGAAGCTTTTAAAAAAAAAATACGTCCTCACATTTACCCACAAATATTCTGATTCTGAAAGTATGCAACAGAAACTAGGCAATTCTGATGCGATCGGCCAGATCAACTGGTCTGCCGATTACCTTTTGGGAACCTCTGGTTAGATTATAATTAATCATAATAATTAAAGCTGATTATAATTAATTATATAATTTGAATCAGTTACAGTTTAATGCCACTAAAATTACACCATAATAAAACTATGAAAGATTTACAAATGAAAGAAAAATGGTAATGAACAAAGTTTCCATATGCCCTTGATTCACATTTGAGCCATAGATAACACTATTAAGCCTAACAAAACCATTTCCACTCACCAAAGGTATCAATAAAGATTACTGTGGCTCTCACACTTAAGGATTCTGACGATGAGGTCTACTAGTCAAAATAGTTGAAAACTCATGCCCTAATAATTTGTCTGAGATAAACTAAACTTCTGTCGCTATTTTCATTTAGCGAGGAATTGGAACTTCCAGACAGTTCTTTTTAGTTCATCATGGGCCAGCAGGTGGCAGTCCCGGATCACATGCTATCTTTCTCTTGGCGTTAAACAGAATTCAGCCTGGGTTTTTCTAGCCACTAAGTAATTGGTTACTGGTCAGTTCATCTGCCTTATAACATTGAGCTTTTAGAACATGATTTACAATTAGTACTCCTCAAATTCTCTGGAATACTTTTGAATTCTTTCTTCCATCATATTTTTTCAGTTAAGAGTAATTGCTAACATTTATTGAGCATCTAGTAAGTGCAATGTTTTCTTTTTTTTTTTTTTTTGAGGAAGGTTAGCCCCTGAGCTAACATCTGCTGCCAATCCTCCTCTTTTTACTGAGGAAGATTGGCCCTGAGCTGACATCCGTGCCCATCTTCCTCTACTTTATATGTGGGACGCCTACCACAGCATGGCTTGCCAAGCAGTGCCATGTCCACACCCAGGATCCGAACTGGTGAACCCCTGGCCGCTGTAGCGGAACGTGCGCACTTAACCACTGTGCCACTTGGCCAGCCCTAGTAAGTGCAATGTATTGCTAGATTCATTGCATGAATTTTCCAGATGAGAAAACTAAAGCTAAGAAAGATTAAATAATATGCCCAGGTCACTGACCTAGTAAACAACAGCACTGATATTGCATCCTGGTTTACAGTACTGCAAAACATTTATAATTTCCATTTGTTTTATCACTGAACACCTTCCATCTATGCTGTTCTAGGAAGAATTAGGATCTTCATAAATAGTTTTTCTTCAACTGGGGCCAATCGTATTATTTTTAACATGAAACTGAGTTTGGTTATTTGAAATGATCTTGAATCTAGTTATCCACTACTTATGTACCATTTCCATATATTTCTACATCTTGCATAGATTAAATAAGAAGTCTTTATCAGGAGATTGCCAGTTCGGCTCTGACATGTAAAGAGTTTGGACATTGTCAATCCCATCCTCACAACATGAAAAAGTTGAACAAAGTGAAAATTAATCACTTTTCTTGGATCCATCAGAAAACTGAGTTTTGGGGGCAAATTGCCAGCATGAAAGGAGAAACAGGCAAATCCAGAGACTCACAGCTGAGATCTGCTGACCAAGAGCAGGAGCTGCTAGAGCCGTAAACTGTAGGAAAACTTAGATGGTAATTTTGATGACTTGCTGAAGGTTGAGTGTAGACTAGCATGTGAGTGGGAGCTATAGTCTTGGAGGGGGATGGCCCAATCCCACCAGGTTCTCAGGCTGAAGAAGTGGGAAAGATGCCTTTGTGGCTCTGGCCAGCATGAGGGGAAGAGGAATAACTGTGAAATATTCCTAAAGCCTTCTCGATAATAAACTGCCACTGTCCAGGGGAAACAACTTCACCAGAGGCTTGTCCCACACTCATGAGGGAAGGGCACCCCTCTTACTCCAGCCTTTCTACTCTTTCTCTCTCTCCTAAAGTGAGGGAGACAAGAAATACTTGTCAAGGTCATGGGCAAGAGATATAAGCCCAATAAAAGATTGAGACCAAATTAGAAAACTATAGACCACTCCCCTTCCTCTACACATTATCAACACTCCAGCAGGCCTTCTGTATAATAGTGGTGGACTGTAGCTGAAACAATTGCAAGACACAGGCTCTCTCTTAAGGAGGATAACATAGGAAAGCCCAAAGTCAAGAGAGAATACAAAATAAAGAACACTAAAGGAATTGGAACCTTCTGGTACCTAAAGCTACAGCAAACATTAAACGAAGCTCAACTCCTAGCTAAATTAACATAAATTCTCACACACTTCAGTTTCTATTATCCAATACAACACATCTAGCTTTCAACCAAAAAATTATAAGATACGTCAAAAGGTGAGAAAAAAGTCTGAAGAGGCAAAGCAAGCATCAGAACCAAACTCAGATATGAAGCAGTTGTAGGAATTATCAGACAGGAAGTTTAAAAGAACTATGACAAATATGTTAAAGGCTCTAATCGGAAACAGTAGGAAACATGCAAGAACAGATGAATAATGTAAGCAGAGAGATAGAAATATTGAGAAAGAATCAGAAGGAAATGCTAGAAATCAAAAATGTTGTAACAGAAACAAAGAATGCCTTTGATGAGCTTACCAAGATTTTCCACACAGCCAAGCAAGGAAGGAATCAGTTAACTTGAAAACAAGTCAATAAAAACTTCTCATTCTGAACTGAATAGAGAAAAAGTCTTGACAATCAGAAAAGAGAAGTTAAGAACTGTCTGACAATTTAAAAAAAACATAACATATGCATAATAGGAATACAAGAGAGAGAAGAATGAGAGAATGGGGTAGAAGAAATATTTGAAGCAATAATGGCCACAAACCTTCCAAAATTAATGACACCAAATCACAGATCTAGGAAGCTCAGAGAACACCATAGAGCAAATACCAAAAACCAAACAAACTCTGTGTGGGTATATGGTAATCAAACTGCAGAAAACCGAAGACAACGAGAAAACCTTGAAAGAAGTCAGGGGGAAGAAAACCACATTTTACATATAGTGGAACAAGGATAACAATTCTAGATTCTCATTAGAAATCTTGTAAACAAGAAGAAAGTGGGGGCCAGCTCCATGGCCAAGTCTTAAGTTCATGTGCTCTGCTTCAGTGGCCTGGGGTTTGCTGGTTCAGATCCTGGGTATGGACATACACACCTCTCATTGAGCCGTGCTGTGGCAGCACCCCACATAAAAGAACTAGAATGACCTACAACTAGGATATACAATTATGTACTGGGGCTTTGGGGAGAAAAGAAAAAGACAAGAGGAAGATTGGCAACAGATGTTAGCTCAGGGCCGATCTTCCATACCAGAAATCTTGCAAACAAGAAGAAAGTGGAATGAAATATTTTACATGTTGAAATCAAAAAAATAAAATATATAAATAACTCTTTAAACTCAATGGTAAGAATATATCCAGTTTTTTAAATGGGCAAAAGATCTGCACAGACACCTCATGAAAGAAGACATACAGATGCAAAAAGGCATATGAAAAGATGCTCAACCGCATTTATCATTAAGGAATTGCATATTAAAACAACAGTGTGATACCACTACACACCTATTAAAATGGTTAAAATCTGAAAAACTGAAAATACCAACCATCAAGGAGGATGAGGAGCAACAAGGACTCTCATTCATTGCTCGTGAGAGTGCAAAATGGTGCAGCCATTTTGGAAGACACTTTCTGATAAAACTAAACAAAGTCTTACCACATAATCCAGCAATTGTGGTCCTAGGTATTTACTTAGCTGATTTAAAAATTTACATTCACACAAACACTTGCAGACAAACAGTAGTTTTTTAAGATAATAACCAAAAACTGGAAGCAATCAAGATATCTTTCAATATGTGAATGGATAAACAAACTATGGTACATCTATACAATGGAATACTATTCAACAATAAAAAAAAAAATGAGCTATCAAGCCACAGCAAGACATGGATGAATCTTAAATGCATATCATTAAGTGAAAGAAGCTAGTCTGAAAAAGTTACAATACTATATGATCCCAATTATACTACATTCTGGTAAAGCAGAAGTATAGAGACAGCAAATAGCTCAATGGCTGCCCAAGATTTGGGATGGGAGGGTGGTAAGAGTTGACTAAATAAAGCACAGGGGTTTTTTAAGTGTGGTAAAACTATTCCATATGATGCTATAATGGTGAATACATGACATTAAACATTTATCAAAATCCAGAGAACTTTACATTACAAAGAGTAAACTTCAAAAGTATGCAAATTAAAAAAAAAAACCATTTAGGAGGTAGAGGGATCCCAGATGGATTACAGAATGTGACAAAAGAAATGTGAATATATTACAAATGTGTGAACAATCTCATTGAAGAGGGTAGGAGAAAAGGGAGCTGACCAGTACTCCTCAAAATTGTCAAGGTCATCAACAACAAGGAAAGTCTGAGCCACTGTTATAGCCAAGGGGAACTTAAGGAGACATGACGGCTAATCATAATGTGGTATCTTAGATGGGATCTTGTAACAGAAAAAAAGACATTAGACATACAATGAGGAAATCTGAATAAAGTAGAGACTTTATCTAATAGTAAGGCATCAATATTGTTTCATTAATTGTGATAAATATACCGCAAGATATTACTAATAGGGGAAACTGAATGGGGAGTATATAGGAACTCTGGGTGCTATCTTCACAATTATTCTATAAATCTAAAACTGTTCTAAAATTAAAAGTTTATTTTAAAAGTCTTTGTCAGAATTTGCAGTAAATTATCAGTATAGAATCAGTAAATTATCCTAAATATCTCAAGGTAATAAGACTCTAATTGAACCTCTGAGACTGAATGTTTTACTGCTGCAAAGAAAAAGGACTCATTCTAAATGCAAAGATGCGTGCTAGGATAAGTTTATGTGTCCACGTTGATCAGTGTTTTTTGCTGGTCATCTGCAACACAAATAGACAGAAACTGTCACTAGTAATACAAATCATGCTTTAATATCTGACTGCCCACCGATGTCCCTGACTTTAACTGTATAAGAGCTTAGAACTAGAAATTATGGGCCTAAAACTAACTGCCCATATGTCTTTAAATGTTTTCTTTCAACAAAAACTTTGTTCCCTATCCTTGCTCCCTCCAGAAACTAACAAGGATTTTACAGTATCTATATGGGCATTTATCTCTATATGGGCACTTACTTTCCATGGCTTTTTATTCCATTTTCATTATTTCCATGTCTTACAGTGAAAAGTTATTATTCCCAAATTCCACAAATTTCCTTTTTGTTTAAAGATTGGCACCTGAGCTAACAACTTGCCGATCTTCTTCATTATTTTTTCCCTTCTTCTCCCCAAAGCACCCCCAGTACATAGTTGTATATTCTAGTTGTAGGTCCTTCTGGCTGTGCTATGTGGGGATGCTGCCTCAGCATGGCTTGATGAGCAGTGCCGTGTCCCTGCCTGGGATCCGAACTGGTGAAACTCCAGGCCACCAAAGCGGAGTGCATGAACTTAACCACTTGGCCATAGAGCTGGCCCCCAAATTTCCTTTTATTATGGTCAAACCGTTTATCTGAATGACACTTTTCCCTTTAAAACATAAGTTTATAAAATTCCATAAAATCCTGGAATGGGCACAGTCTATATTTTCAAAAGTAGGATACTAAAAACATTAAAATAATGATTGCATCTTCTCTAACAGAACGGACCGGACTTGAATTTTTTGAGCGACAGACACTGATATTCCAGACCAAGGATGATACTGTTGGCTCTTGTCTCGCATTCAGTACAGTTGGAAGACAAGGATTCACTCTTGACTCTTATTTTCTACTCTTCTAGAACATAAGAAATACTCACTCATGATAATCTAAGCATCATTCAAAATTCTGCTTGGGCTGTGAAGGCTTACCTCAGTGTTCTGATGGTGGAATCAAGGATGAGGAGTACTAATCTTCCAAGAGAAAGAGTCACTCCAAGAGAGAGAATGACATCTAAGAACTGTCATAACAGCTCAAATCATGTGGCATCGAGTTATCTTGACTATTGACATGAAAGTGATGCCTTGAGCTGGATTCTTATTCAGAGCCCAGGACAAGAGACTGGTGGCTATTTGGGACACTGTAATATTTGCAGTAGTCTTATGAAGGACCACAAGATGGATATAGATTCTATTTGGAGTGTTTCTATAATGTAAAAAATAAAAACACATATCCTAGAATGTTTTTCAAAAAGATATTTTCCAAAATTCTGAGAATGTTGCCTCAACATGTGCTACAAGTATGTAGAATGGCTCACATCCAAGTGCACTTTCTCTGTTGCCACAAGGAACAGTAGAAAAGCCTAGAGGAAGAAGTGACTTCTGCCACTAGGAATCTATGCCCTAGGCATTCATGCTCCTGGAAGAATGACAGGAAGAACTTGACTGCAGGAAATGTTAAGAGTTTACCCAAAGTGCTCTCCTAGGAATTAGGGACTAATATAATTTCATTTGAAGATGATATGAGTTTGAGTTCTGCCTCTTTTGCTCAATGTTTACACCACCTTAGCTAAGCACTTAACTTCTTTGAGTCTCATAGAAACTACTAGAAACTGCTTCATGGGGTTTAGGATTAAATGTGGTGGTGGAAATCGGAGGTCAATCAATCCCTTATTGATCCCTTATGCTAAATCTAACGTGAACCCTTCTGAATATAATGTTTAAAAGGAGCTCCATTCCTTTCTTTGAGAGCAGGGGAAATGAGTTTGATTAAGCTACAAAGAGTTTTGTTTTGTCGAGAAAGAAAGGACATGTGAAAGGGCATCAGCTTTCCCCCTCTGTTTTAGTCACTCTACCTTGTTGTAAGACACCTTGCAAGGTGTATTCTGTTGTGAAGACCATTTTTCTCTATTGTTTTGTGTAGGTTGATCTTGTGTCCGGTAACCCTGCTGAATACCTCTATTAGTTCTAAAAGTCTGTAAATTTTCTTGGAAGCTTTTTTCTGTCAATATCAACAATTTTGTCGTTTCCTTTATAGTCCTATAACTTTTCCCTTCCTGCCTGCCTTGTTTCTTTCCTGTTTTCCTTATCATGTTAGCTAAAGCTTCAAGGATAACTTAGAATAGGGAGATGAGAGCAGACATCCTGTTAACCTAACTGTTAACTAATTATATTGAAATATATATGGAGAAAGAGAGAGAGATAGACAGATAGAAACATGTATTTATATAATATGGGATGAACAGAATTTTGAAGATTTGCCCAAGGAATCTACTCACAATATAAAATATTTATTACCATGTAAATATATTTACCTTTATAAACAATTGTCTTACTAATGAACTTTTGGAACATAATCCCTTGATAAATTAAGGATAGCATCTTTAATCAGTTGGTAATGCAATACATAAAATGTCACTGTGGGACTTCCTGGAGCTAGAATTAACACCTGACCAGATTAACATCAAATTTAGCAATTGAATGCATGTAAATTGATGATGATTTCATATTTCCACATTTTAGTTATTATCCTATCAAGCGACACAAATATCCAATCGTACTTTCATGAATTGTTAAAATATTTGGAGTAACATATATTTAGAATAGCAAGACAAGCCTTCTCGCTAGGTAATTTAGACAGATACGTTATTTTCAAAAAAAATAGCGAGTAAATTGAAAGCAATTCTTGCTTGGTCATCACTATCTATGTGCAGAGCTTCTTCCAGACCATTTAGCTGGTAAAGACTCCTTTAGTGCAAACACAAATCATTTGTGGTAGAAACAAGCCTTTTTTTTGAGGGAGATTAGCACTGAGCTAACATCTGTTGCCAATCCTCCTTTTTTTGCTGAGGAAGATGGGCGCTGAGCTAACATCTATGCCCATCTTCCTCTATTTTATACGTGGGACACCTGCCACAGCGTGGCTTGATAAGTGCCTGGGGTTCAAACCGGCGAACCCTGGGCCACCAAAGCAGAGTGTGTGAGCTTAACTGCTGCCCTACCGGGCCGGCCCCAGAAACAAGCCATTTTATTTGTTCAGAAGCTAGCATCTACCATCCTGATCTGGAAACAGAAATCTATTTCAAAATTCTATCAGCAACAACAATCCACTGTGGAATAAAAAAATCCTCAGCAGAGAGCAGGAGATGCAGGAGTTAATGCTATATTTGAAATTCTATTTGTACCTCATGTTATGGTCAAATTATATGTTGAATTTACTGACTTAAAATCATTAGCAACTCTGCAGTCATCGAGGAAAACAACACAGTAGCAAAGGAGGAAAAGGTTTTGGAGGCATTTGGTTTTTAAACAAACATATTTATCACTAGAGGCCATTATACAGCCATGCATATTTTATTATTAACATAGTATGCAATGCATGCATATAAACATTCAGCTGGGGTTTTCCAAGCATCTTATTCACAGTATTTATCATTTGGGAGATTATGGTGCTGTCTAACATCAAGCACAAGGATCAAAATATCCCTTGGGTCTTCGTGTAATGGTTTATCATTGAATGGATTTTTTCCATTTTCTGCCTCCTTGATTTTGTGCACTAGATTCTGCCCTTATGTACTTCTACCCAGATCTGAACCACCACCTAAAACACACTGCAAATGTTTCTTCCATCAAGCTTACAGCAATCCTCCTGGCACCAAATTCCTACGCTCAATCGCTGTTTGTTTAATAAATGGATGAATTACTTTGACAATCATTTGGCGCCTTTATAAGGTCTTATAATGTCCATTTTCTTTCCTCATATTCATCATTCTTTCCAAACATTATTCTAAGCTTCTTGACCCAGTCCTTGATTTGTACATCTTTAGTATCTCTCAATATAAAACAGATTAAGCACTCAATAAATCCGTTCATTGAAGATTTCTTATGATTTCAGTATAGAGCAGTGGAGTTTTATTGCATTTTTATTGGTTTAACTCTTCTATTTTAATAAGCAGGAATAACACGCAGAATTAGGAACCTGTTCCGGTTTCCTTGAATCCGTGTAAAAATTGGCAGGTAAAGAGAAGAGTCTTTTGCACTAACCTACTTTTGTTATTACACTTCTAAATAAACCTTGACTTATTTGAGGCTCATTTACTCAGTGAATGGTGTGTTATGTCTCATTTTTCTATGATGTTCAAAAACCCAAGCTGGGGGCCAGCCCTGTGGCCAAGTGATCAAGTACACACCCTCTACTTCAGCGGCCCAGCGTTTCGCTAGTTCAGATCCTGGGTGCGGACATGGCACCACTCATCAGGCCATGCTGAAGTGGCATCCCACATGCAACAATTAGAAGGACCCACAACTAAAAAATATACAACTATGTACTGGGGGGATTTGGGGAGAAAAAGCAGAAAAAAAAAGAAGATTGGCAACAGCTGTTAGGTGCCAATCTCTGGGGGGAAAAAAAACCCCCAAGCTGTCTTACTTGCAAAGCTCATGAAAAGTGGTAGACTTTTACCACTAGTTAGACATTAGGTTTTTATATGAATAAAGTTTGTTTAGAGTTCCTCTATACATTTATCATGATCTCTACTCACTATTTCTTCCCGTTTCTCAGGCTTATCTTGGCATCATTTTCTTTTTACTTGAAAGACATCCTTTGGAACTTCTTATAATTTCTAAACTCTGAGTGATGAGCTCTCTATTTTATATGCCTGAAAAAACTTGTATTTGCTCTTATTCTTGAAAAATAGTTTCAATGGATACAGAATTCTAGGTTGAGAATAATATGATTTTCTCTTATCACATTGAGGATAATATGCCATTGTTTTTCTAGTTTTTACTCTTGTGGTTGAGAAGTCAGTGACCATTTTAACTGCCTTTTTTTCTTTTTTTGGTGAGAAGGATTGGCCCTAAGCTAACATCTGTTGCCAATCTTCTTCTTTTTGCCTGAGGAAGGTTGTCCCTGAACTAACATCTCTGACAATCTTCCTCTATTTCATATGTGGGATGCTGCCACAGCATGGCCTGGTGAGTGGTGTGTAGGTCTATACCCGAGATCTACACATTACAAGCCAAAGTGGAGCCCGTGAGCTAAACCACTATGCCACCGGGCTGGCCACATAACTGTCTTCTTTTGTAGGTCATCTGTCTTTTCTCCAGCTGCTTTTTGGACCTTTTCATTATGGTTCTGTTACTTCACTATTGGGTGTAGAGTTGTCTATTTCTTTTTTATGTCCTGCTTTGGGTTAGCTAGCCTTTCTGGATCTGAGGTTCAGTGTCTTTAAATAATTCTGAGAAATTATCAGTTACTGTGTTGGAATCCTTATTTTTTATTATTTTTATCTAGAAATGTACTTAGATGTAAGCTAGTTTCACTCTGTTAAACTTCTCTTATATGTTTTTCATCTCTTTATCTCTGTGAGCCCTATACTGGAAATTTTCTCCTTATTTGTCTTCCATTTCACCAATTCGCCCATCAGATTATTTAATCAATCCATTCATTTCTAGTTTCAATTATTCAAATTTTTATTTCTAAAATTTCTACTTAATCTTTTTTTTTTAGCTGAGGAAGATTCTCCCTGCACTAACATCTGTTACCAATCTTTTTTTTTTTTTTTTTGCTTGAGGAAGATTAGCTCTGAGCTAACATCTATGCCAATCTTCCTCTATTTTGTATGTGGGGTACTGCCACAGCATGGCTGGTGAGTGATGTAGGTCTGTGCCTGGGTTCCAAATCTGCGAACCCAGGCACTGAAGTAAGAGCAGGCAGAGCTTAGCCCCTCAGCCACGGGGCCAGCACCTCTACTTAATCTTTTTTGAAAATCTACTTCACTTAAAAAAGTCTCTTTTTCTTGCTCACATTTTCAAGTCTCTCTTTTGTTTTCCAAAACATAATTGAAGATTCTTGTTTCATATTTTGTATCTGATAAAGACAATATTTGAAGTCTTTGATAGGTCTGATCCTATTTTTTGTTACTTCTACCAGTTCTCATTCATGATGACTTTCTTCCTTAAGTATTCTGTGATTTTTTTCTGTGAACTCTATTTGTGGAAATCCTTTGAGACCTGCATTGAAATAAGTTGCGTTCCTCTGGAGGGGATTTGCATTTTCTTCTGTCTGTAACTTAGGGTCACTACCAGAATTTAAATTAAAGTCTCCACTTGAGGTTTTTCAGATGACACAAGCTTCATGAATCCAAGCAAAAAACTAATATGGGATCTAGACTGTGATTATGAAATCTGTGGGGGAGATTATTTTTCTCCTCAAATCTGTATCAAAGTCAAGAAAACCTTTTTTGCTGCCTCCTTCTAACAGTGGATCTATTGCTACTCACAATTATACTGAGTACATAGCCCTTAGAGATTTCATCTATGAGACACTCACCTTAGGCCAGTCCTAAGTTTCATTTTCTATTTGCCAAGAAAATTGTGGCCATAAGGGAAGCACATGGTTTGTAGATATCCTTAGGGTGAAAAGTCACTTCAATGTTTTGCTTACCTCCCAGAGCTTCCATTTACTTCATTCTTGGATTCTGCTGATATCTTACTTTCTTGCCAGTTCATCAATCTCATTTTAAAGATTTTAAAAATATATTTCATCCAGCTTTTTTGTTGTTGTTTTCTTTGGAAGGGTTTTTCAGGGTTTCCAGTCTACCTAACTGAAAGAAATACAAATCAGCATCTATCGTTTTTACAAAAACAGTAAATTCATTAAAACATATACATGTATGTGTATATCTATATATGCATATTTCTAAATGGTCAGCTGATTGTCATAATACAACTTAGAATCCACCACTAATTTACAATGCCACTTTATCGTGTTCCAATTTTTCATATGTATATGAGTTTAGTGTTGGAATGCTCCATTGATCTTTTGTTTATTCATGTAACAGTCCAAAATTCTTTTACTTACTATAACTCTATTATATGTTTAAATATCTGGTAAGTCTAGTACTCACTTGCTATCCTTTATTTTCAGAATTTTCTTGACTATTTTTACATGTTTATTTTTCCAGATTAACTTGAGAAAAATTTTATCAACTTCCAAAACTAATGAAATCTTGTCATTTTAATTAGTGCTACATTGCGTTTACAGATCAATTCAGTGAAAATGATTTATTTTCAGTGTTGAATTTTCACATCCAGGAGCGAAATTGGTCTTTCTATTTATTCAAGTTTTCTTTTATGTCTTTCAAAAGGGTTAAATTTTTTTCTAAATGAGGTGTATTAGACATAATAAAGGTTGTTTATTAACCTGGAAATCTCTTAAATTTCCATTTAAGAGAATATCGTTACAATTTCTCTGTGGTGTTGGGGAGTGGGAAATTTCCCCCTTCTACCTTTCTTGTGTTCTTATGGCTGGACTAATAATGAAACTCACACAAGACCAGATTAACAGGTGAAACACCCAGTTTAATACATATGTATTGGAGATCACAGAGAAATGATGCTCAGAGAGTGAGCAAGACAGACAGTATATATGTCGTTTCCACAAACAAATAATAAATTTGTGAGAAATTGACAGGACAAAGAAACTTATGTTTCGCGTACAGAATTAGTGAGGAATTTAAGCAGAGTTTAGGCTTGAGGTACTAAGTTAGCAAGGTTTCTTTCTGCAGCTTCTTGGCCCTGAATCCCCAGCTCTGATGACAAGGATGCAGGGAAAGCATCTTTCATGTGGGAAATTTATGCCCTGCTTTCAGGGGAACAGAGACACGAGGGTCAGAATGCCCTTCTTGCTTCTCAAGTAACTTTAATTCAAAATAATCAATATGCCATTGTGGGATGTTTTGGGGTAGCCTGCCCTGGGCCCCAGCAGTGGTATTATGGTTCATTAAATGAATGTTCCAAAATGGTTTATCAGGGGCAGGCCTGTGGCCAAGTGGTTAAATTGACACTCCACTTCGGCGGCCCAGGGTTTCACCGGTGTAAATCCTGGGGATGGACATGGCACTGCTCATCAGGCCATGCTGAGGTGGCGTCCCACATAGCACAAGCAGAAGGACCCACAACAAGAATATACAACTATGTACTGGGGAGCTCTGGGGAGAAGAAGAAGAAGAAGAAGAAGGAAAAAAAAGATTGTCAAGAGATGTTAGCTCAGGTGCCAATCTTTAAAAAAAAAAAGGTATATCAAATGAAAGTTTCAGTGTTCCAGTTTATATAACATTCCACAGTTTGGTGACATTTAAATAATTCCAGTTTTTTTTTTTACCGTTATTAACATGCCATTATTAATAATGTTATAATAAACATCTTTCTTCACAAATTTTTGTTTGCATTTCAGATTATTTCCTTAGAATAGATTCCTAGAAGTAGATTACCATGTCAAATAATAAACATTTTAAAGACTATTGATATGCATTAATAAAATTATTAATTTATCAATAATCAACTATGTATGTTTGTATATTTATATTATATATTATATGTAATATTAATTAAGTATTAATGTATTAACTAATAAATATTTTCCAAAAAAGTAGAGCTCATTTTGCATTCCCACAAGGAATATTTGTGTATATGAGAGAAAGAGAGAGAGAGAGAACAGGGTGGGGAGAGAGAAACAGAGAGAGAGAGAGTGTGTGTGCACGTACATCTCTGTACTTACTTCAGAGTACATCTTGGACAGCATTTCATATTCCTATTTTTAAAAAATCTTTGTTAATTCAATAGGTTGAAAATGGCATAGTGTTGTTTTAATTTCTACAATTTATATTATGCCAAAGATTTTTTAAAGTTTTTGTCATAATTTGTATTTGTATTAGTAGGCTAGAGTGAGAGATTCTCCTGCTGGCCTTGAAGAAGTAAGCTGCCACGTCATGGGAGGGTCTGAAAGAGGGCCACATGGCAAGGACCTGATAATGCCCTCTAGAAGCTGAGAATGGGCCCCAGCTGAAAGAAAGAAACCCAGCAAGAAAATGGGGACCCCAGTCCTACAACAGCAAGTCATTGAATTCTAACAACCTGAATGAGCTTGAAATAGGAACAAAGCTGCAGAAAGGAACACAGCCCAGTCAGTATCTTGTGCAACCTTGTGAGACCCTGAGCAGAGGACCCTGTTAAGCTGTGCCTGGCCTTCTGACCCATGGAAACTGTGAGATAATAAAGGTACGTTGTTTAAACCTCTAAGTGTATAGTAATTCATGATGCAGCAATGGAAAACTAATACCGCAGGGGTCATGGAGGACTGGAGCAATAGTTTAGCATTTATGAAGGATATAATATGAGCTCTAGGGATCTGCCCCTTTTCCTTTATGGAGTATTTATGCTTCCCATAAGAGAGGATTGGATTGCAGCCATTTGTCAGCATGCAGTAAGGAAAGTGTCTACTGGTTAAAAATGTATGCTAAGTTACCTCAAGAGATGACCACCTTTAAACAGAGTTATTTTGTGGTTGTCTTTTATCTGAATGCTTAGGTCCATCATCTGTGGCTCTAGTAGCATACATGATTTTATTCATTGCATCTGACCCAAATCATAGCAACTTATGTGGGGAAAAACTGATTTAGGCTCTTTATGTCACCTTAGGCCAAACAGGCATCTAAGACCTTATAAACTCCTCATACAGTGTGGCCAGTATGGTGCCTTAGTATTTATCTTACCAATTTTATAGGCTCTTTCAATATTAAGCATATTTTATGGGATAGTGGAAGTAATATTTTTGCAACCATTCAACCTTTAAATCATATACATATTTTTTTAAAGATTGGCACCTAAGCTAACAACTGTTGCCCATCTTCTTTTTCTTTTTCTGCTTTTTCTCCCCAAATCCCCCAAGTACATAGTTGTATATTTTAGTTGTGGGTCCTTCTAGTTGTGGCATGTGGGACGCCGCCTCAACGTGGCCTAACTAGTGGTGCCATGTCCGCGCCCAGGATCCAAACCGGTGAAACTCTGGGCCACCGAAGCAGAACGCACAAACTTAACCGTTAGGCCACGGGGCCGGCCCCCTAAATCATATTTTATTGTTGTCCTTCACTTCTACGTCAGAGCTGTGAAGCTTTTCACACTAAGCAAGAAAAGGTGCATCCTTGACCTCTTAGACTAAAAACAGGCATTGTGAAAATAGAAAATTTACTAAATTCATTATCCCTCCCTTTGACATATCAAGGGTCACATTTAGACAGCCCAGCTCATAAAGTTCTCCCAGAGTATAGAGAAGATATTAGTACAAGGGAGAAGACAGACTGAGTAAACTGATCATTTCAATACAAAGAGGCAGTGGCTACACAGATGTAAGCACAGGACAATGTAAGGGTAGCAGCACTTATAGATATACAGGAGCAGAAGGCAGAAGCTCATAGAGAGTAGGGTCAAAGTTTCCTGTAAGAGGTATTGTTTCATCCGAGTCTTAAGTGAAGACTAGAAATTAGACACAGAAGGAATTGCATAAGGAAAGGCCTCAACTTCCTGCAGCTTCCTGGCACCTTTGTTAACCTCTCTGCTCCCTTAAGACTATTTCCACTGCATAAATATCTCCCTCCTCCCCTAGATACTGCTGTCTAGAGGTATTCTTCACAGCTTTGTTTCTTGCATCTACGGAGTCCTCTCTCTTGTTCCAGTCAAAAGCTCCCTCTCACTTTGATCTCATCTCTGCTTTCTGCCCACTGTTTGGAACTGCTTTGTTTCCAGTTTCACTTCACCTGAGCCTCAAATTCTTCCCAGTGCTCTCAGCTGGGCTAGTGTCTCACACCACTCAGGCAGATGAGTCAGATAACAAATGCAGGTAGATCAGCACCGAACTGATGAAGCTTAAGGAAGTGGTAAAAACAGGAGCAGACAAGGCTTTATGTTTCAGAAAGGTCACTTCAGCTGCAATGTGGAGAATGGATTCAAGGTGAGCAGGACCAGAAGAAGGGAGATGGCTAGGAGGCTATGCGATAAAAACTAGACAAGAGATGATAAGGATATATGCAAGGACAGTGGCTAGAGAAATCTTTCGGAGATAAAATCATCAGACTTGGAGATGGATTTGATAGGGGTTTTGAGAAAAATTAAGGATGAAGCTCGGGATGATTATATAAAATGACCAACTAAGTTGGAGATACTGAGAAAAAGGTTTGTGGATAATGATTGTAAGTTCAGTCTTTGTCACATTGGATGGTGTTCATGGGCCATCTAAGGGATATATCCAGAAGTCAGTGGTTATGCTAGTCTAAAGTCAAAGACCGGATAAAAGATTTAGAAGCAACCATAGAGTGAGTGGGATTATCAGAGGAAGGCACACAGAGAAGAGCTGTTGGAGAAAGATATCCTTAGGGAAAAGTAACAATTAAGAGATATGCATAGGTACCAATTTTAATCCACAAATTCAAATATGTAAACAAAGCCAAAAGTCAGTAGAAGGAGGGAAATAATAAAAATTAGAGCAGAAATAAATGAAATAGACTAAAAAACAGTAGAAAGGATCAACGAAACTAAAATCTGCTTCTTTGAGAGGATAAACAAAACTGATAAACACTTAGCCAGACTGTCTAAGAAAAAAAGAGAGGAGACCCAAGTAAATAAAATTAGAAATGAAAGAGGAGAAATTACAATCGATACCATAGAAATAGAAAGGATTATAAGAGAGTACTATGAAAAACTATATGCTCACAAACTGGATAACCTAGAAGACATGGATAAATTCTTAGAATCATATCACCTTCTAAAACTGAATCAAGAAGAAATAGAGAATCTGAATAGACCAATCAGAAGCAAAGAGATTGAAACAGTACTCAAAAATCTCCCAAAAAACAAAAGCCCAGGAGCAGATGGCTTCTCTGGTGAATTCTACCAAACATTCAAAGAAGATTTAATACCTATCCATCTCAAACTATTCCAAAATATTGAAGAAGATGGAATGCTTCCTAACTCATTCTATGATGCCAACATTACCCTGATACCAAAATCAGACAAGGACAACACAAAAAGGAAAATTACAGGCCAATACCACTGATGAACTTAGATGCAAAAATCCTCAACAAAATATTAGCAAATTGAATACAACAATATGGTAAAAGGATTGTAACCATGATCAAGTGGGATTTATTCCAGGGATGCAGGGTTGGTTCAACATCCACAAATCAATCAATGTGGTATACCACATTAACAAAACTGAGGAATAAAAATCACATGATCATCTCAATAGATGCAGAGAAACCATTTGACAAGATCCCAATGATAAAACCTCTCAATAAAATGGGTATAGAAGGAAAGTACCCCAGCATAATAAAGGCCATATATGGCAAACCCACAGCAAATATCATTCTCAACAGAGAAAAACTGAAAGCTATCCATCTAAGAACAGGAAGCAGACAAGGATGCCCACTTTCACCACTCTTATTTAACATAGTATTGGAAGTCCTAGCCACAGCAATCAGGCAAGAAAAGGAAATAAAAGGGATCCAAATTGGAAAAGAAGAAGTGAAACTGTCACTATTTGCAGATGATATGATTTTATATATAGAAAACCCTAAAGAATCCACTAAAAAGCTTTTAGAAATAATGAACACAGTCAAGTTGCAGGATACAAAATCAACATACAAAAATCAGTTATATTTCTATACACTAACAATGAAGTAGCAGAAAGAAAAATTAAAAATACAATCTCATTTCCAATTGCAACAAAGAATAAAATGCCTAGGAATAAACTTAACCAAAGAGGTGAAAGATCTGTACACCAAAAACTATAAAACATTGTTGAAAGAAATCAAAGAAGACACAAAGAAATGGAAAGATATTCCATGCTCTTGAATTGGAAGAATTAACACAGTTAAAATGTCCATACTTCCTAAAGCAATCTATAGATTCAATGCAATCCCTATCAAAGAGCCAACAACATTTTTCACAGAAATAGAACAAAGAATCCTAAAATGTATATGGAACAACAAAAGACCCTGAATAGCCAAAGGATTCCTGAGAAAAAAGAACAAAGCTGGAGGTATCACATTTCCTGACTTCAAAATATACTACAAAGCAATAGTAACCAAAACAGCATGGTACTGGCACCAAACCAGACACACAGATCAATGGAACAGAATAGAGAGCCCAGAAATAAACCCACACATTTCTGGACAGCTAATACTCAACAAGAGAGGCAAGAGCATACAATGGAGAAAGGAGAGTCTCTTCAATAAATGGTGTTGGGAAAACTGGACAGCCACATGCAAAAGATGAAGGTATACCATTATCTTATACCATGCACAAAAATAAATCAAGATGGATTAAAGACTTGAATGTAAGACCCAAAACCATGAAACTTCTAGAAGAAAACATAGGCAGTACACTCTTTGACATCAGTCTTAGCAGCATATTTTCAAGTACCATGTCTGACTGGGCAAGGGAAACAAAAGAAAAAAATGAACAAATGGAACTACATCAAACTAAAAAGGTTCTGCACAGCAAAGGAAACCATCAACAAAATGAAAAGACAACCTAACAATTGGGAGAAGATATTTGCAAACCATATATCATGTAAGGGGTTAATATACAAAATATACAAAGAACTCATACAGCTCAACAACAAAAAAACCAACAAGCCAATTAAAAAATTGGCAAAGGATCTGAATAAAGATTTCTCCAAAGAAGATATACGGATCACCAACAGGCACATGAAAAGATGTTCAATATCATTAGCTACCAGGGAAATGCAAATCAAAACTACATGAGATATCACCTCACTCCAGTCAGAATGTCTACAATTAACAAGACAGGAAACAACAAGTGTTGGAGAGGATGTGGAGAGAAGGGAACTCTCGTACACTGCTGGTGGGAGTGCAAACTGGTGCAGCCACTATGGAAAGCAGGATGGAATATCCTCAGAAAATTAAGAATAGATCTACCATGTGATCCAGCTATCCCACTGCTGGGTATTTAGCCAAAGAACTTGAAAACACAAATGCATAAAGATACACGTTCCCCTATGTTCATTGCAGCATTATTCGCAATAGCCAAAACTTGGAAGCAACCTATGTGTTCATCAAGAGACAAATGGATAAAGAAGATGTGTTATTTATACACAATGGAATACTACTCAGCCACAAGAATTGCTGAAATCCGGCCATTTGTGACAACATGGATGGACCTTGAGGGTATTATGCTAAGTGAAATCAATCAGAGGGAGAAAGTCAAATACCATATAATCTCACTCATAGGTAGATGATAAAAACAACAACAAACAAACACATAGCAACAGAGATTGGATTGGTGGTTGCCATAGGAGAAGAGGGGAAAGGGGAGGGCAAAAGGGGATATTAGGCACATGTGTACGATGATGGATTATAATTAGTTTTTGGGTGGTGAACATGATGTAATCTACACAGAATTTGAAATGTATTATGATGTACACCTGAAAGTTACATAATGTTATAATCCAATGATACTGCAATAAAAAAAAAAGAAAGAAATGTTTCTGGAAGCCAAAATAAATAAATAAATAAATTTTAATGTAAAAAAAAAAAAAAACTCAGGCTGGCCTCAAATTCCTCCTATCGGCATCTGTGCCACAAGAGACTGGAAAATTTTCAACACAATTCTGCAGAAAAGGAAGTACTCTTCCTTAGGAAGAACCAAGACTATTTTAAAACAATTTGTTTTATAATCTATATATTTATAAATTTGTTCAATTTAAAGTCAAAAGGTAGACATTCTCGAATATGAGAGACCTCCAGGAGTATGGAGAATATCCATGAGTTGCACTTGAAAAGGGGACAACAAAATCTCTTCAACCAAAACATGAGTCAAAATAAAGCATACTTAGAGGGAAAAACCATTCTAAAAAGACTGACATTGATTATTGGTCAATTAACATAAAGACTAAAATTAAAAACTGAGAAATTATTGTTGTAGGAATAAAAATAAATATTACCAGCAACAAAAGTTAAGTGTTGGCAGAAGGGGACTTTGGAAGAAGAGTGAAGGTGCAAATCACATCCACAGTCATAGGAAGGAGAAAGGGCACAGTCAAGTCAAGTCACTCTCTCCTCAAAGCCTTGCAAGAACTCACCACCTCACTCAGGGAAAACTGAAGTCCTGCAATGCCCTGTCACCTCCTTAACCTTGTCTGTTAGTACTGCTTCAGACACTTTGACCATCTTGCTGTCTTTTTTTTTAACTTGCTCTCTTAGAGTTCTCCAGAGAAGGAGAACCAGTAAGGTGTGTGTGTCTATACGTAGAAAGAGAAAGAGATTTATTTTATGGAATTGGCTCGTGTGATTACAGAAGCTGACAAGTCCAAAATCTGCAGGGTGGGCCAGCAGCCTGGAGACCCAAGGAAGAGCTGATGCTGCCGTTGGCGTCTGAAGGCCGTCTGCTGCAGAATTCCCTCTTGCTTGAGGGAAAGTCAGTCTATTTGTTCTATTCAAGCCTTCAACTGATTGGATGAGGCCCATCCACATTACGGAGGGCAATCTGCTTTACTCAAAGTCCACGGATTTAAATGTTAATCTTACCCCAAAACACCCTCACAGAAACATCCAGAACAATGTTTGACCAAATATCTGGGCACTGTGGCCCAGCCAAGTTGACACATAAAATTAACTATCGCACTTCCTTAGGACCTTCATGCTTCCTCCACCTGGAACAATCTTCCCCAGCTGTGAGGCCTATTCTGACCACACTATTTAAAACAGCAACATGTCTCCCAACTCCCACTCCTGAGTCCATTTAGCCTGCTCCAATTTCTTTTCCCTGGAGTTAGTAATTGGCTAAAATTTATTTATTTTTCTTACATGGACTTTCAACTAATTTTATTTTAACCTCATCTACACCCTAATCTTAGAGGTACTGGGCACCTCCTTCCTGCAGTTCTGAAGTGTGAAGCAACTTGCTTCGTGGCTCCCCTCTTTCTTAGGTTTTACAGTTCTTGGTTCTGCTAAGTCAGTTAACACTAGTCCATTTGCTTTCTAGCCTCCAAGGGTTTTTTTCTACAATTTTTTTTCTATTTTCTTTGTCCTTGTGGATTTTTGCCATGTTAAATCTTTACTGTAATTTTGGTGGAATTTTAGGAGAGGGTAAAGGTAATAAGAACTCTATTGCCGGATGTTTTAAATAATGAGCTGTGTCATTTTTATGAAGCTAATATGTTTTATGAAGACAAAGTTATTTAATTAAAAAGAAAAAATAGCCCTTACCGTCTTCTCGTAACCCTTTCAGAGTTAAGGTCAAGTGTCTCAGCATGTCATAGGAGCCCCCTTGTGAACTGGTCTCTCTCTATGCAACCTTATCTACACCTTAGAAGGGCGACCACAGAAGAAATCATGGGCCAGGATCTTTTGGACTATCCATGAGATAGATGATGACGTACTTTACCAGTGCTATTTCTGCCCCTAACTTCTCTGTGCCTAATTGTCTTCCTTTTTGTAAGATACAAAACATGACATTTGTCTCATTGAATGTGTTTCATCAGATCAGACCAGGAAATCTATGCTACATTGTGAAAAGAGGCCTTTTTAGAAAAAAGCTTCTATAGAAACACTAAAGTATTGTCAGTTGGGTAGCTTACCTTTCCGGTTCTGTATACTGACATAAGCATTGTGTTACTCACTGTGGGTTAAGTTGAATTGATAATTCTCCACCCACTATATCAAAACAAAACTGACTTAAAAGGAGAAGGCCAGGGACAGAGCAAAGACTATGAAACCGCAGAATCTTAAATGTCATTTAAATTTCAATCTATGTACTTTTCCTGCTACATGAAAGCAGAGACTCGGAAGGTGAGGTCCTTCTCAAACATTTCAAATAAATCTGAAAGAACCAGTCAAATGAAAGCTGCTCAAATTCTTAAAAGGTGAAAGTTGCTAGTTAGTAATACAATAACTTTACTACTGTTTGAATATTCGTGTTTATAATGTGATTAAACAAGAAAGACCTGGAAACTGAGATCACCAAGAAAATACACGCCAATATAAACCCCACACCCAGAAAGCATGCTAGACACAGTTGTGTTGATTCTTGGGGAAGTTTGCCTTTCACAATAATGTCAATTATACCATGGGAACATCTCTAATACACAAGCCGCACCTCAAATGAAAACTTTTTGAGAAGACAATGAACATATGTTGGTTTGTTTGCTTGGGACAAGCCTATAACCATGATGAAAATGAGCCTGCTGCTAAGAAACAATTAGAACAACCACAGGTTAAGAGGACAAATGTTATCAAGCAGATCTTTCAAGTTGGTGTCCTTGAACTCTTGGGGACCTTTAAAATTTCATATTTTCATTTCAATGATAATCCAACAAAATGAATGTAAACACTATAGGAATAATATTTTGAAAATATTAAACAGGTTATTTTTTGTTTCCCTCATTAATCATATTCCCCACTACCCTACTATCATTCATGATGAGCCAGATGGTGCCCCAGGGAAGAAAGTACAAACTAGAAGAAAATTCCCTAAAGTGAGGAGATTATGATAAAGGGCAACTTACCTGAAAAGTAGGAAGGGAAGCAGAAGCCCTTTTGGGATAAGAAAGAAATGGAAGAAATGAAGCAAGAGGTCAGAAAACAGAGTCCTCCTTCTCACTAATCTCCCAACCCTCTCTCCTCCTTGTTCCTTCCTTCTCTATTCGAATTGCTACTTGCTGGAGTAAATCCATTAGTAGCTCTTTTAGCAAGGATCTATGAATGGTAAATTTTCTCAGTTTTGTCTTAAAATACTTTTTTTTTGCCTTATTTTACCTTTCCAATTGAATGATAATTTAGTTAGGGATAGGATTCTAAGTTGACAGTTTTGAAACTTCTATTCCATTCACTCTGAACTTGATAAGTTCTGTTAAAGTCTATTATCATTTTAACTAATGTTTCCTTCTAGTGTAATTTTTAAAAATCTCTGGTTGTTTTATTATTTTCTTTTTATTTTAGGTATTCTATAATTCTTTATCTTGAACATTCATGTCTTTCATTAATTCAGGAAAATTCTCAGTTATTATCTTTTGAAATATTGACTCCCTTTCACTCTCCATTCTCTCTTTTGGAAACTCCTTGTAGATAGACATTGGACATTTCTTTTCTTTCTTCCATGTCTCAAACTCTCTTGCATATTTTCCATTTCTTAAACTCTTTGAGATTCATATTCTGTGTATGTTTCCTTAGATCTATATTTCAGGTAACAAATTCTCTATTTAGGGAATTAAGTTTTTAAGTTATAACTATATTTCTCTTTCTTCCTTCCTCTCTTTTTTCCTCTTGCTCTCTCTTTTTTTTTTTTTTTTTGATGAGGAAGATTGGTCCTGAGCTAACATCTATGCTAGTCTTCCTCTATTTTGTATATGGGGTGCCACCACAGCATGGTGTGATGAGTGGTGCATAGGTCCATGCCCAGGATCCGAACCTGTGTACCATGGGCAGCTAAAGTGGAGCCTGTGAACTTAAATCACTATGCCACTGGGCCAACCCCTATATTTTTCAATTTTTATTTTTAGAAGTTTTATTTTTTAAAACCTGCATTTTATAGTATCTCATTTTCCTATGCTTTCTATTCTTTCTTATCTCTTAAATTATTTTAAACATATGTGTTTTGTAGTGCTGTAAGCTGAAGTTTTGAGAATGTATAAACCTGCTACTTATTGAATCTGATAACTTTCACACGTGGTGAATTGTTTCCTTCTTAGTTTTATAATTTCAAAATTTAGATTTATCTTCAGTGGGGATTTTTTTCTTTGCAGCCTTGGATTTAGAAGTACCCTCCAAAGCAGATGATTTGTTTATTTGATTTTTGCTTGCCAGGCTGCTGAGTGGTACCACCAACTGAGACAAGTTTTTACATTAACTTTTTGACTTGGAAGGGGCAGGGCATGTTTTCCTAGATCACGCAGGAAGTTCCAAGTCCATACGTGAAGAAAACTTGCTGTTTTCAGACTCCAAATCCATACACGGAGTAAACAGGGTTTTGATTTCCTGCGGCAGTTTTCTTTTTCCATACCTAAAGACCTAGGCATTGACAAGTTTCCTTTGAGTCTCCCTGGGACAGCGGAGTTTTTGCAGTCCTTCTTTCACAGAGGTGCATCCCTTTCAGTGTCCCTGCATATGTTCAAAATTCATGTCCCTGAATATTAGAGTTAATTTCTAAGTCTGAAAATTACCTTTGCCCACCAGAGTCACTGCAGGGTGAGCTGTGTGTTCAAAGTAGTACTTGTGTTTAACTCTTTCACCCAAGTCAAACTTTTTTTTTTTGGAGCGATAATTCAAAATTAAAAGTTGTTTCATAGAAAAAAGATTTTGGTTTCATAGAAAAGTCAGTCCATCGAGCTTTTCAGTTGCTTATGTGAAAACAATATGATGCAGTGGATCATAATGTACTTTGATTGTTATAGGTAAATGAGAGGAAAATAGAACACAAGAAGCAAATGTAATACATGAATTATGGTTTCAATCCAAGCAGAGGCTTAATATATAAAAGAGTGAAAGTTCCACAAGCAGCGCAATAGAGACAAGCGGTGGAAGAACTGAACTGAGTCATCGCACAGCAAATGCTATAAAGGGCGTGTAGTCATAAATGAGCAGATGTTATATAAATTCCGTCTTTGTAGATAGATGCTTTCAACAGTTTATGACTAATTGTATGTGGTAATAAATATGCAATGAAAAAATTTCTTAAAACAATGTTTTTTATTCTTTAGTATTGTAGTGAGGTGAAACACTAATACATGGATCTCTTTAACAGTGATCTCTATCACTCATAAATTGATTTCATGAAAGTAATTTTGGACTGATGTTTTTAAAAAAAGTCGAGACCATTGCTTTCTTTCAGCAAAACAACACCATTATTTCATTAAATATGTGTTGAAAAATTGACTTTTTAAGTTTATTTTTTTATTTAATCTTTAATTTTTTTTAATTCTTGCTCATAGAGTTAATAAAGCTACATGAATCAGGTTTATGCCTAGTCTTATGTTTGCACATGTTTAAGTAACATTGAAATAAGACACTTTAAGTCATCACTGAGGATCCAAGTAAGAAATAGTGGTGTATCAGATAGGACTCTGGACGGGGAGATAGAATCCCCACACTGCAGTCCTGGATTTTTTAGGCTGAACCACATAAAATTGTCACACGACCATCTTTTTTTTAACCTACGAAAAATTAGAATAATACATAGTAGCTATTAACTTTGAGACTCTTTGAGTCTCCTTTTCTTTATCCATAAAATAGAGAAAAACAATTCTGCCCTACCTCACAAAGTAGTTGCTTACATATTAGAACAGGATTTCTTTTACATTATCTAATAGATCAACTCATTTTTTTTTTCCCTTAGGGATATGTTCCAAGGAACCTGGGTCTTTATATCAGACCGTTGCTGTATTTCCTCTGGGTGAGTAGAGGAATCTTGGTGTCCTCAGCCACTAGGAAAGACGGAGAGGAGAACTGACTGAAGGGTGGAATTTTCCCAAGAAGAGTGGAGGCTCCAGCTCCTCCCCCTCCCCCCACCACAAACCTCAAAGATGGTTTTGCCGTGCTGGGAGTTTCCATTCCTATTCTTTTTTTTTTTTTTAAGATTTTATTTTTCCTTTTTCTCCCCAAAGCTCCCAAGTACATAGTTGTGTATTTTTAGCTGTGGGTCCTTCTAGTTGTGGCATGTGGGAGGCTGCCTCAGCATGACCTGACGAGTGGTACCATGTCCGCGGCCAGGATTCAAACCGGTGAAACCCTGGGCTACCAAAGCGGAGTGCACAAACTTAACCACTCAGCCATGGGGCCAGCCCTTCCATTCCTATTCTTTACCCAATCTTGGACAAAAAGTTCTTACCACTGTCATAAATTCCACTTTAGTGAAAATCAAAATATTAGCAGTATTACAAAGTGCAAGAAGAGCAAGACAGGTTCCTGCATAAAGGAAAGCCCATAAAGATCCAGTCCACTTTTGTCAAAATCCATATACTATTTTAGGCCAGAGAGAGTGAAGTTCACATTTACACTGTCACTATCTACCAGAACAAACTAATTTTTAATAATATTTGCTGTTAAGCAACTGATCTATTTGTAGGATCTTAATTTGGTGGACAAAAGGAAGACAATCAGTCTTGCTCAATAGAAAATCAAAATGGACAGATAACAAGAGGTCATTAGACAAAATTCCTAAAAAGTAGAGGCAAACTGCAAGAACCAGGGGCAAAAAAAATCATACATCTACATATATGTGTACATATACAAGACCTATATATTAATACATGGACATATATGTAAAAACGATATAACATTTGACTTAACAGCAGACACAGAGACAAAGACAATGTTTTCGGGCTCACAATGGAAGGGACAGTAAAGATTACTTTACTAAGCATAAAGAACTAAGAATTGCCAAATGAGATTAACCTGTCATTTTCAGACAGCATCATTATATATTTATATTAGTGGCCAGAGTGACACCAGATTCAGATCTAAAGCCCAGGTGTAAGGATGATAATAATAATTTCTCAAGCACCAGCCTCAGGCAGCCATAAGAAACAGGCAGTATGAAGTGATTTTGCAAGGGGATGCTGTAGGCATGAATCATATTTACCGCAAGAAGATGACTACTATTTCTGATGCTACCAATCTTATTTACATGGGAGAGGGAGGTAAGGAGTAGAGGAGAGAACACAGTATAGTTAATTTTAAAAATTCAAGTCTTTTAATAAAGTTTCTCCATTTGATTCTGGGTAAAACTTGAGTTATAGGAGTGAGAATCTGCTTTCCCAGAAACTCCAGTGAAAACCACAGGTGATTATTTCTCTCAATAGAAGGCTGCTCAATGTGAGTCCTTTCCATTCAGGATTTGTGTGTTTCAGGAGCTAAGTGGAAGCAGCCACAATTTTAGACTTCTGTCTTAAAATATTCTCCCAAGAATACTCTAGGAAAATAAGTGTGTTTGCAGAAATATTTCTTAATGTTATGAGGATCCTTCTCCCTCAAAAATGGATCACAAGGGGCCGGCCCCTGACCGAGTGGTTAAGTTCACGCGCTCCACTGCAGGCGGCCCAGTGTTTCATTGGTTCGAATCCTGGGCACGGACATGGCACTGCTCATCAAACTATGCTGAGGCAGCATCCCACATACCACAACTAGAAGGACACACAATGAAGAATATACAACTATGTACTGGGGGGCTTTGGGGAGAAAAAGGAAAAAATAAAATCTTAAAAAAAAAAAAATGGATCACAAATTCCAAAAGTGAGCAGGTAGGCATGTGCACACACACACACGCACACACCACCTCACCTCTAAATCCCTAAACACACGCCTCCTTATTTTATCTATTCAAACACATCTGAATTTTTTAAAGTATTCTCTTGTGATTTTTAAGTTTTTTAGTAACTCTAACAAATATATATACCAAAAGTAAAAATTAAGTTTCCTTGTGCCACAGGAGCTTACAAGAGATGAGGAAAGAGGTGGGGTGGGTACGGCTTGTACCTCTGACAGGTTAGACTCATACAATCATGTCCTAAGCATCCTGCTTAAGTGGCCTAGATAACTTTTGCTTCAACTGACTTTCTTTCTCTTTCAATTTTCCCAAAATTCTGTCATAAATTCATTAACTATTCACTAATCAAATACAATCCCAAGGCACTTTTAACCTGTCTAGAACTTCTCTGGTGTACATCTGGTGTTAATAGGAAATACAGAGAGGATATAGAAGAAATTGCCTCATCTGCCCCTTTGCCAGACTTAGCTTTTCACACCCACAAACAGTATTGGCATCTCCTAGGCTAACAAGGCCATTGTAAGCCGGTAAAACTTCCACCTCTTTCTGAACCACTGATGTATCCCTGGACAAGACCTTAGTCCTCCTCCTTCTCTTCTCCTTCCCTTCCTCTTTCCTTGTACCCAAACATGACGCTTCATTAGCAAACAATACTCCTAGACTGTTGAGAGGGAGGACTCTGGGCAAAGAAGTGAAGAGTCGATCTTTTTTCTCATGTAACGGTTTTACTGGGATCTATCTCTTAGCACACTAAGCCTTGCTTATGAAGGAAAATGATAGGGATCATGAAAAATTTGGGGCATATAGACTGAGTCCTAGAGTTTGGAAACTCCAAAGTAGCTCTTGGTGATAGCCTCATGGTACTTCTTCTCACTCTACATCTATTTTGATGTTAAAGAAAAGACAGAAGCCTTGGGAGCTATCTTAGGATTGTCTGCCTCCAAATGGGAGACTATATTGGTTTGGATCAGTCCTTAAGTGTCAGTTTAAGAGGGACTTTGATTAACATTGAAAGTTTCTGGGGCTGGCCCTGTGGGTGAGTGGTTAAGTTCACACACTCTGCTTCAGTGGCCCAGGGTTTCACCAGTTTGATCCTGGGCACAGACATGGCACTGTTCATCAAGCCACGCTGAGGCAGCATCCCACATAGCACAACCAGAAGGACCTATAACTAGAATATACGACTATGTACTGGGGGACTTTGGGGAGAAGAAGAAGAAGAAAAGAAGAAGAAGATTAGCAACAGATGTTAGCTCAGGTGCCAAACTCTAAAAATAAAAAAGTTCCAAGGTTGCTTGCTATAAGTCTCCTACCCGGGTCCATTTATTCAGCCATACGCTTACATTTTCTACTCCTCTGCCAGGTTGTAAAGTCTTAAAGGTCAGGGACTATAGTAATGAGCATTACACTGAGTAGAGGCTCATGGCCTACTCAAGGGATGTGCTATCCCTAATTGAGCCTCCTGGCTCAGGACACCATCCTGTGCTCTGAATGCGATCATCCTATTCAAGTGTCATGGTGATGTTGACCACAGCAAAAGGGAAGCAACCTCTTAGAAAAAACGAAGAGGTCTCCTTCTAATTAGTCAACAAGGTGGACGAGGTGATGATTCATATAATCCCAATGAGGCAATCACTAGACAATAGGATCAAAGCCAAGCAGTGATTATGAGTCATGGAGTCATGTTTTAAATTTGAATATCCAAGTTGTTTTGCTCCTCAATTAAATAATAGGAAGCATACCTTATATGCCGACAAAAACAAAAGGCCCAGATTATTTGACATTTTTCACTTAAATACTCTTTATGCACAAGTATGTTTTAGTTTTATGGTTATAGGGGAATGAAATGTTGCACGTATATTTTCTTCAATTTCATAAATCTTCCTAAGAGTTATATCTATTTATTTCCAAATTAAATAGTCACTCAAATAATACATGCTAAGTTGTTATGAAGAGCTATTTGAAGAGAGGACAGGAGAACACAGTTTTTCCCGCAGGAAAGCCTCTCCTAACGTAATCGGCATAACAGTTGCTCTTGAGAGAACAGGAATTCCAGTCTCTCTTAAGCAATATAACTGATAAAGCATCATCACAATATTAAAAGAGACTCCTAGTAGCAAAAAGGAAAAAAAAAAACAAGCTTAGAACCTCCTTAATATGCTCCTGTGATTGATAAACAAAGCTTTTCTCCTGGCTTTTGGTAAGAAAGAAATAGGCCACTTCTCTTTCTTAAGCCTTTTCAACCTCTTTGCGTTGCCCATGGGAGGACTACGTTTTCTCTGCCAGCTAAGATCCTTAGCAATTTTGGCTTCCCAAAAAGTGCTTCCACCCAATGAGTGTCCAGTATACATTTGACGAACGACTAGGTGAAGGAATTAATGCACTTCTTGACTTTGACACGCTGGGCTTACAGTAGGCCCTCCATATAAACTTTGTGAACTGTTTTGATTCTATTCTTAACACCTCTGTTGGAAGCAGCTTCTCCTCATGCCATCCGTTGACTTTGAGAGTTGCCAATTAAACAACACTTACATACACATCCCTACAAGTATGACCCAGACTAGACTACTGTGTTGTACTCTGGTCATTTGACTCAAGGACCCCTGCTCTGTAGTGATCTGTGTAGAGTAAGAATAGAGCATAAAACATAATTCCTTCCCCCGTCGTTAAGGGCTGTATTGTCTTTTACCAGTTTTAATTCAGTCATCACAGAGTTCCTGATTGATATGCTTTATAAATGGAAACTTAAAAATCAATGACTCACCAACATAATTAGGCTATACATGTTTTGTTGCAAGTTAACCTGTTTGGTACAATAGCAATTCATTCGGCATGTCTCAATGAGCATTAACACAGGAATGAAATCTGACTGCAGTAGCTTCTTAAATTTTACTATTTATATAACCAAATTCTGTATATAATCACCTTAATCTTCTTATTGCTGTGTAAACTTTTTTAAAAAAGTGTTTCCAATTCAGAAGTATAAAGGCTTTTAAAGTTTATTCTGATAATAACATGTACAATAATTAATACCCCAACTTCTTTGAAATACTAGTCAGAAATTCACGTGACATAAATTTTTAGAAAATATCTTATTGTCTGCATGCTGCTTGAAACAATAATTGCATAACTCCTCACCATATTCCTGGGATGCTTATAAAAAATGAGGGGTGGACTAATCATTTCACAATATATACTACCCATATCAAATCATTGTGTTGTATACTCTAAACTAATACAGTGTTATATATTAATTACATCTCAATAAAGCTGGGAGGAAAATGAGGGTGGAGTGACTGGTTGACTAACCTTGTTTCTCTGTCAATGTCAGAGAATGACAATCTTGAAGGACTACTACTGATTCAGAATTTCTGAACATGTTTCCTTAAGGGCCCATCATCCTGGGCATCTCTAATGCATCTCATTGGAGCACAGGGAGAAACCACGCCTTTGCCAATGGTAGCAGGGATGCTAAGGAACCTAATGCAGCTTTAATATGCATGCATCGCCTAAGGAGCTAGTAACTGGGATAGCCTGTCTAAGGTTGCCTGAGAAGAACCAGCACTACTATTTAACACCAAACACTGTAATGTGAAAGAAGCATATGTAAGGGATAGATTTGTATTATTTAATTTTTCCTTGCCAGACAAATTTAACTTTGGTTCATTAGTATCTAAGAATGATGAGTTAATGCATTTTATTGCTTTGGTATGTTGGGAAGAGCAATCTACACTCACAGTCAAAAGAACTCAGAGTCTCAGCTTTGCCACTTACTGCAGTATGTCCTTGCTATGTCCTTGGATGAGTTTCTCAAATTCCATGAGCCTCAGTTTCCTCGTCTGTAAAGTGAGGGTAATAATATCTACCTTGCAAACACAGTAGTACAGCCTCGTGTAGATAGAGCTCAATAAATGTTCATTCCTTCTATTAAGTTGTAAAATGTTTTGACAAGCTCTAATAAAAATAGAAACAAAGAGTCACGTTTTGCTTCCACGAAGTCAAAAGTCATTAATAAACTTACTGAGTTCATGCATCGCATTGTGAAAGAACTTAGAATTTAAAAGAAGTAGATGTTCTGGTTCTAGAGCCACAAAGCGTTAGTGAAAATAAACAAGTCTGTGATTTTTAAGAAAGATTCAGTAGAGGAGCAATACAGTACAATGGTAAGTAAGAATAGGTTCGGAATTAGGAATAACTAGGGTCACGTGCTAGTTCTACCTCTTCTGCTTTTTTTATTGAGTTCATGATAGTTTACATCAACATGAGATTTCAGTTGCACATTATTTCTTGACTGTCACCACATAAGTGCTCCCCTTCACCCCCTGTGCCCACCCCCCACGCCCCTTCCCCTGGTAACCACTGAACTGTTTTCTTTGTCCATGTGTTTGTTCATATTCCACATATGAGTGAAATCATCTAGTGTTTGTCTTTCTCAGTCTGGCTTATTTCACTTAGCATAATTCCCTCCAGGTCATTCCATGTTGTTGCAAATGGGATGAATTTGTCTTTTTTATGGCTGAGTAGTATTCCATTGTATATATATACACCACCTCTTCTTTATCCAGTCATCTGTCGATGGGCACTTGGATTGTTTCCGTGTCTTGGCTATTGTGAATAGTGCTGCAATGAACATAGGGGTGCATATGTTACTTTGGATTGTTGATTTCAACTTGTTTAGGTAGATACCCAGGGTAGTGGGATAGCTGGGTCGTATGGTAGTTCTATTTTTAGTTTTTTGAGGAATATCCATACTGTTTTCCATAGTGGCTGCACCAGTTTACATTCCTACCAACAGTGTGTGAGGGTTCTCTTTTCTCCACATCCTCTCCAACATGTGTTATTTTCAGTCTTAGTGATCGTAGCCATTTTAACAGTCATAATGTGGTATCTTAGTGTAGTTTTGATTTGCATTTCCCTGGTGATAAGTGATGTTGAACATCTTTTCATGTGTTTATTGGCCATCTGTATATCTTCTTTGGAAAAATGTCTGTTCATATCCTCTGCCCATTTTTTTTTTTTAAAGATTTTATTTTTTCCTTTTTCTCCCCAAAGCCCCCCGGTACATAGTTGTGTATTCTTCGTTGTGGGTTCTTCTAGTTGTGGCATGTGGGACGCTGCCTCAGCGTGGTCTGACGAGCAGTGCCATGTCCGCGCCCAGGATTCGAACTAACAAAACACTGGGCCGCCTGCAGCGGAGCGCGCGAACTTAACCACTCGGCCATGGGGCCAGCCCCCCTCTGCCCATTTTTTGATCAGGGTGTTTGTTTTTTTATTGTTCAGTTGTGTGAGTTCTTTATATATTATGGAGATTAACCCCTTGTCAGATATATGATTTGCAAATATTTTCTCCCAATTTGTGGGTTGTCTCTTTGTTTTGATCCTAGTTTCTTTTGCCTTGCAGAAACTCTTTAGTCTGTTGAACTCCCACTTGTTTATTTTTTCTGTTGTTTCCCTTGTCTGAGAAGACATAGTATTCGACAAGATCCTTTTAAGTTCAATGTCAAAGAGTGTACTACCTATGTTGTCTTCCAGGAGTTTTATGGTTTCAGGGCTTATCTTCACGTCTTTGATCTATTTTGAGTTTATTTTTGTGTATGGCGTGAGATAATGGTCCACCTTCATTCTTTCGCATGTGGCTGTCCAGTTTTCCCAACACTGTTTATTGAAGAGACTTTCCTTTCTTCATTGTATGTTCTTGGCACCTTTGTCAAAGATTAGCTGTCCGTAGATGTGTTGTTTTATTTCTGGGCTTTCAGTTCTGTTTCATTGATCTGTGTGCCTATTTTTGTACCAGTACCATGCTGTTTTGCTCACTGTGGCTTTGTAGTCATTTTGAAGTCAGGGATTGTGATGCCTCCAGCTTTGTTCTTTTTTCTCAGGATTGCTTTAGCAATTCAGGGTCTTTTGTTGCCCCATATGAATTTTAGGATTCTTAGTTCTATTTCCAAGGAGAATGTCATTGGGATTCTGATTGGGATTGCAATGAATCTGTAGATTGCTTTGGGTAGTATGGACATTTTAACTATGTTTATTCTTCCAATCCATGTGCATGGAATCTCTTTCCATCTCTTTATGTCATTATGAATTTCTCTCAGTAATGTCTTATAGTTTTCATTGTATAGGTCCTTCACCTCCTTGGTTAAATTTATTCTTTTAGTTGCTATTGTAAATGGAATTGTATTCTTGAGTTCTCTTTCTGTAAGTTCGTTATTAGAGTATAGAAAAACAACTGATTTTTGTACGTTGATTTTGTACACTCCAACTTTACTGTAGCTGTTAATTATTTCTATTAGTTTTCTGATGGATCCTTTGGGGTTTTCTATATACAAGATCATGTCATCTGCAAACAGTGAGAGTTTCACTCTCTATTTGGATTCCTTTTATTCCTTTCTCTTGCCTAATTGCTCTGGCCAAAACCTCCAGTACTGTCTTGAATAAGGGTGGTGATAGTGGGCATCCTTGTCTTGTTCCTGTTTTCAGGGGGTTGGCATTCAGTTTTTGCCCATTGAGTATGATGTCGGCTATGGGTTTGTCATATATGGCCTTTATTATGTTGAGGTAATTTCCTCCTATCCCCATTTTGTTAAGAGTTCTTATCATAAATGGCTGTTGGATCTTGTCAAATGCTTTCTCTGCATCTATTGAGATGATCATGTGGTTTTTATTCCTCAATTTGTTGATGTAGTGTATCACGTTGATCAATTTGCTGATATTGAACCATCCCTGCGTCCCTGGTATAAATCCCACTTGATCATGATGTGTGATCCTTTTGATGTATTGCTAAATTCGGGTTGCCAAAATCTTGTTGTGGATTTTTTTTTTTTTCCTTTTTCTCCCCAAAGCCCCCCGGTACATAGTTGTGTATTCTTCGTTGTGGGTCCTTCTAGTTGTAGGCATGTGGGACTCTGCCTCAGCGTGGTCTGATGAGCAGTGCCATGTCCGCGCCCAGGATTCGAACTAACGAAACACTGGGCCGCCTGCAGCGGAGCGCGCGAACTTAACCACTCGGCCACGGGGCCAGCCCCTCTTGTTGTGGATTTTTGCATCTATGTTCATCACCGATATTTGCCTGTAGTTTTCCTTTTTTGTGTTGCCCTTGTCTCTACCTCTTTAGTTGTGTGACCTTAGGCAAGATACTTAATATATTTAAGGCTTATTTTTTTTATTGACAGGAAAGGGGTAATGCCATATTTCACTGAATCTAATATTACATATATTGTAAAACATCAGTCTTTCATGTACAAGTAAGAAGACACTGCCAATTAGACACACTGTTTTCTTATAATGTAGAACTTTTATTTCATACGTAGTATAAGAGCTCCTTTAAATATATTTAGAAAGATTTTAATCATATATCATCCTGATGCATAGGTAAAAAGTGAAACTTAGCAAAACAAATTACTTAATATATTCCTCCAATTTTATATAGTGAGACCCTTCTGAATCACTTTTTGACTCAGAGTCATCGATGTCTCCATTTTTCTACACTATATTGGCCTCTATGCCATCAAGAGCATTGGTGATGCTTATTTCTTAACAGATGCCTCCACTATTGCTTCCAGGATTTTCTTCCAAGTCATGCTTTGATGCTGCCGCTTTCATGCCACCAGGAGTAACAACCAAGTTTGCTCACAAGCAGGCAACGACACTGGTGTCATGACTTGTCCTTCTAACAGAAACTATAAGACATCATGCACTATGTGATGTATCCCTTCTTCAAAGATGTTAAGAGTGGCAAAAATGGGCATCTTAGAATTGTGAGATTTGGATATTACTAAATCTTCAGAGAACTACTGTGAGGATTAGTAAGGAAATACAGGAAAAGGATTAATAAGATAACATAAATAAATTGTAGCTATTATATTACAGGGAAATGAGAAAATGCGCCACTTCTGATCTGTGACTCCTCGACATATTCCTGAGATGCTCATAAATACTGAATTAGATTATTCAAAACCTTCGGTATTATACTGTAATATTTGAGGATTGGCATTTTGCACATGATGGACTTTGCACGTCTGAAGCAAGTATTGCCAAATAGGAGATTCATTCCAGTCTCTTACTCTCTCCCTCTAAAGAAAAAAACAACAAAGAAATGTTGTGGTCTCCTAAGGGCATGGCGAAGTCGCCAGAGTATCATCCACTTTTTCCTTATCGCCCTTCATCTCCCTTGCTCTCCTGGGTACCTCTGGTCCACCATCACTACCATATAACCTGCAGACCCATTTCAAGTTTACATTTAGAAAGCCACTTCAGGAAAACCACACAGAGTGTATCAATGAAAATATCAAAACCTCTTTCAAAGGTAAATAAAAAATAACCTTAAGAATTACTTGGGATTTTTAGAAGACAAAAGCCACAGCATTGTGAGGACACTGTTTGAACTTTACTATTTTACTCAGTTCTTCAATGAGAGTTCTCAAGATCAGGTTAATCTAAAAAAGGAAGAAAAGGGAGAGAAATGCCTCAGAACTTTTCTGCAGAGGATTAAAGGAACAGAGCAAGGCTGAGCCTCTCTTATACCCTAGCTGCTCGCTACACCACATGATCTCTTGTAAGTTCTATAATTTGTTCTAATTGTTTAGGCAGGTCCCCCAGTAAAGCTGGACCAGGGCAAATTACTCAAACCAGGAACCTGCTTGGGGTGGAAATGTTGAAGAAAAAAACAGTAAAGGATAGTGAGGTAGGGGGTGGGCGGGACAGGGAAGAATGACCAGAGTCACAACAGGCTGGAAAATATCAAATGGGACAAAGCTTTTCAGTCTTGTGTTATTGATATTTGGGACTGAATAATTCTTTCTTTTGGGGGCTATCCCGTGCTTCGAAGGATGTTTAGCAGCATCACTGGTTTCCACCCACTAGATGCCAGTAGAATCCTCCTCCCGTCTCCCACTCTCACCCCTGAGTTGTGACAATCAAATCTGTCTCTAGACATTGTGAAGCTTCCATGAGAGGCAAAATTACCCCTGGTTAAGAACCGCTTACATAAGATAATATTAACAAACCAAAGTTCATGGATCATTGTAAGATACCAAGCACCCAAAACGAGTCTGAGTGTGGAAGACTAATTCAAGCAGAAATAGTTCTCAGGAACAGTGGTTACTTGTCTCAGCCTTCACCCTGGGCTTGATTATCATTATCTTTCTCTCTTTCTCTCTCTCTCTCTCTGTCTCTGGCACTGAAGATGAAACTTTAGCCTGCAGAGAGCAGCCCTTTAAGACAGAATTCTTTGCAATCTCTGCTTGAGCGCTTTCCTATACCAGCAAAGATAGATATCAGCCCAATTCTCCTAGCTGCTGGGAAGGAGTTGCAGAAAAGTGCAGAAGGTCCTTTCTTTCTGTGCATTCACCAGTGTGGAAAGGGACGTTTAAGAAGAGCTAAGTTTAATAATGATGTATTTGAAGCTTTCTCTATTTCCAGAGTATTGTTAGCTTGTCCCGAATGTCCATTTTGAGAATTCAGTAATCACAAAAGCACCTTTCTTTTGCACCATGCTGTTGTGAGGTGATAAGCAGAACCTTCCAAATCTTTATTTTAGGAAACTAAAATTTGAACACCAAAAAACTTGGTGGTGGTTACAAACCTTACTGTGCATCAGTATCACCTTACAGTGCTTGTTAAAAATTCATATTCCTTATAATTTTATTATATAATATTATTCAGCCTTAAAAAAGAAGGAAATTCTGACACATGCTACAACATGGATGAAACATGAGGGCATTATGCTATTCACAAAAAGACAAGTACTATATGATTCTACTCATACAAGGTACGTAAAGTAGCAACATTCATAGAAACAGAAAGTTAAATGGTGCTTGTCAGGGCTGGTGAGAGGGAAATGGAGAGTTATCATTTAATGAGTATAGAATTTCAATTTTACAAGATAAAAAGAGTTCTGGGAATGGATGATGGTGATGGTTGCACAACAATGTGAATATACTTAATGCCATTGAACTGTAGGCTTAAAAAATGGTTATGATGGTAAATTTTATGTTATATGTATTTCACCACAATTAAAAAATAAATTAAAAATATTAAATAAAAACTTCAGATCCCTGGTTACCACCAGTGATTCTGATTCTGTAGGTCTGAATGGGCCCAGAAATGCTCATTTTTAATGAGCAAGTCAGCTGATTCTGATCTTTAGATAATCCTTTGAGAAATACTAGTTTATAAAGCAGATAAAATAGAAGGATGTACTGAGGCCAATTAGAAATGTACGATTTGCCAGAAATGCCAGACTACAAGTTTCTTCAATGAAATCACAGTTAAAAAATTGGTTCATGGGAAGGCCTCTGGAAAATACGAGGAGAGAGTCCCAGGGCTACAGAAATGTCCCTAGATTTGATCTAAGAGAAAGCAGTCGGAGGCACTGAAGACCTTGTTTGATGTAACTGTGGGTGGAGGCATGAAAGATTAGGGAAGGGGAGGGATTCCTCACATGTATAAATAACCTTGTGAGGAAAGTGGGTAATTGCTTGGCATTTAGGTAATTATGCATGCAAATTAGAAGAGCATATATATATATATATGAGCCAGATGAAACAAAGACAATTATTAGCACATTCTAGAGCCATCATGCCAGTCGCACCATCATTTCCAGCTGCCCAGATGTAAGTACCAGCAATGACATGGTTTCCAATTGTTTGGTGCTCTAGTAGTCATGTATTGAAGCAAGAACATTTTATTTGGAGGATATTTTGTACATTGAAGGAGGAAAAATTATGATGGAGTCTTTTCCAGTTGACTCCATATTCTTCCCACACTAAAAACCACAAGACATTTCATATATATAGGCCTAGTAAATTTAAAAATACTTCTCATTCTCAATATTCATATTGAGTGAGAATTCTAGAATTCTTCCTTCTATCTTTCAATTCTTCCAGCTCTTCAAAGGCATGTGAGTGACAAGCAGATATTAAAGGAAACAAACAGAAATGAGGCTCTTCTTCCCTTTTTCTAAAGTCTTATGTTGAATAGTGATATTTTCATTAGTAATGTTTTATATTTGTGTTGTATCAGTCTGTTGTTGGGCACCGCTTCTGTTCACTCTTAGATTCATATTTCAAAGTATTTCTGGAGAAGCGCCTCTATTTTTAGATGTCCTAATCTCTTCTATTTCTCTCAAACCTGAATTTGATGAGTCTTAGATGGCCACAATGAAAAGCTCATCATTTAAGATCTTTGTCGTCTGTGAGGGTAAATGGAAATGCTCTAGTGATTTATAAATTTTAAAAATTGATAAGTGGTATGAAGAATTTAACCTGGAGCAGAATGTATGATTTCAATAAAATAAAAATAATTAGACATGGTTCCTGCTTTGCAGAGTTTACCATCTAGCTAGGTGAGAAAGGTGTGTAAACAAAAAGTGCAGTAAAGAGTTAATTCTAGGTGGTATGATAAAGGTCTGTGTGGATAGAGTGAGGCTCGAGGGAAGGCATCATCAGGCAAGGGCAAATCATACAGGGAGTCCAGGACGTGGGAAAGTCTTCATACGCAAAGTGAGTCTTGAGTTGAGTCTTTAGTATGAAACTCTGTCTTTAAAAGGCTTAAAATCAAGAAGTTTACAGTCTCATTAGAGAATCCAAATTGAAAATATATGAAAAAATAGTGAATAATTTAGTATTAAATTGTGAGGGACTTACTAATAGGGCAAAAGGTTTTTAGAAAAGTAGACCAGGTGGTTTGGAGCAGGTACAATGGGCTTTATAACGGAAACAAAGTTTAGCCAAGTCTTAGAATGGGCAGAATACAGATGAAGTACAGTGGAGGAGGTGGGGGGGCACAAGGCAGGAAAAGAGCAAAGATGGGGATCACAAGGAAACCAACTGGAGTAGGTGTGGAGGGATAATGGGGTCAGATCAAGATGGCAGGCAGTTTGGGGCTTGGTGTACTAGATGATATTGATATCTCAAAGATTCCTGATCAGGGAAATCATATGCTGAAAGCAATATTTAAGGAAAACAGGTCTAGTTTTCATTTCAAAAAATGAACCTAAAAGAGCTCAGAGTGGAGGCTGGGAGGCCAGCACAGAGGCTGTTGCAATCCTCCAGGAGGGAGGCGTTGCAGGTCTGTGAAGGACCAACAGCACAGAAATGGGTAGGAAGAGACTGTCAGCCACTGCCTCTGGTGGTGAATTATTACATTTGTATTTCTCTTCATACTTTTTAGAATGCTTCGTTGTCACATATGTTCACCATACAGTGATCATCAACTTTATCTACTTTTCAACTTTATATACTTTATCAACATTTTCTGATCCATCAGAGAAGTCAAGTAGCTTTTCAAATGACACAGAGTTAGCAATGAGTGGAGCACGTCCCAGAACCCAGGTCTCTCAATCCAAATCAGTCTAATACAGGATTTCTCAACCTCTGCACTATTGACATTTTGGACCAGATAATTCTTTGTTGTAGGGGAGCTGGGCTGTACATTGTTGGATTTTCAGCAGCACCTCTGGCCTCTGCAGTAGATGCCAGTAGCACCCCTTCTCCCCAGTTGTGACAATGAGAAATGTGTGCCAAATGTCCCTGGGGGTGGCAAAATTGCTCTTGGTTGAGAACCACTGCTCTAATATAATGTGCAGTTTAATTTTTTAAAATCATTTTTGGTGAGGAAGATTGGCCCTGAGCTAATATCTGTGCCAATCTTCCTCTATTTTTGTACGTAGGATGCCACCACAGCATGGCTTGATGAGTTGTATGTAGGCCACACCCGGGATCCCAACCTACAAACCCAGGCTGCCAAAGTGGAGTACACTAATTTAACCACTACACCACCAGGCAGGCCCCACATGCAATTTAATTTTTATAAGAATAACATCTCCTCCTATGCTCTATCTGGGCAGATATTTTCCATTACTTTCACTTGTAAACCTCAGGCTAGTGCTGCTCAGACACTGAATCTTTGCAGGCCGATAAGAACCCAAGCAGCAGGTTCACTGCTTTCATGATCAATTAATTTTGGAAAGGATGGCTAAAATTCATTAGCAGTGAAATGTTCTCTACCCTGAAGCACCTTTTCAAAGTGTTTCCCCACCACACCCCAGTTCCACTGGAACTTTGGGGATGATTGGTTTGATACTCTAGTCCCAGAAATATTTTCCTACCACCTGAGACCCCACCCCAATCCCTGGGATCTTGCTGTCGAGGAATGTCCTTCTTGTCCACTGACCTCTTCTTTATTCCAAATCCCTTCCAAGTCAGTCCCACCCAACTCAACTCCATGCAACTCAGCCTGGTTTCTCTACCTTCTTTACTACATGACCTCTGAAACCCTTATTAACTTTACCACAATCTCCCACACGACTACAGATGTTCTTTAAGTGTTCGTTCTCCCTTTAACCGAAAACTGATTTTGCCCTCATGACTTGAATTTCCTCCTTGACCAGAGGTGGCAGCCCCTTCTTGTGTTGCTTTTTTCCCTTTGACCCTGGGGTCTCAGGACTCGAAAGTGTTAGCATTCTTTTTGGCCTCTGCATCCCCTTCCAAACCGCTTTTCTGACTGCCTTTCTTCAGTATCATCTTCTTTAAAAGTCATCCTCTGGACATTCCCATTATAGTTCCATCTCAGCACCTATAAACCAGAACACTTGCTTATAGAAAAGAAATTGGGGTCCAGTCCTCCTCAGTAGGAAAATCTTCCCTCTGAGTTCCGATTTGCAATAATAATACATGGAAAATAAATACAGAAAACACCCAAAGTTTGGGTAGAATAATGAGGAAAACATGAATTGAAAGGAAAATAGGTTCTCTTTAACCACGAAAACCTTCAGAGGGCTGGCCTCATGTCCGAGTGGTTAAGTTCGTGCATCCTGCTTTGGTGGTCCAGGGTTTCACTGATTTGGATCCTTGGCACAGACCTAGCACAACTCATCAGGCCATGCTGAGACAGTGTCCCACATAGCACAGCCAGAAGGACCTACAACTAGAATATACAACTATGTACTGGGGGGCTTTGGGGAGAAGGAAGAGAAAAAAGAAAAGATTGGCAAGAGATGTTAGCTTAGGTGCAAATCAAAAAACTTTAGCCATTCCCTCAATTAAATGCAGCAAAACTAACTGCCTTCTTCCAAAAATTAGTCTAAAACAGACCAACTACCATCAGAACATCTTCATTTCTGCCCTCAACCACTAGATACATCTCACGTGTATATTTGCTTACGGATAATAGCCTTGTTATGCTTCCCCAATATCATTCCAGAATCCCAGCCATCTTTTCCCTTAAACCTCTGAAATCTGCACTTCCTCCTTCTACAAACAGCCTTTCTTTCCTTCAGGTCAATCTATAAGGAAGTCTTGCTCCTTATGATTATTAGGTGTTATTAGGAACTGCTCTCTCCACCCACTGGTGAAGATCATATTTGTTCCCACATTCAGTCATGTGGAGCAAACAGGCTATAAATCAGAAAGGAGTGGCTGTGACTTGCAAGTGTTTACAGCTCCTTTGACTTAATGCTGTTCTGCTGCACTAAACTTAAGCTTCACCTTTGGAGAACATTGAGTTAATAATGACATTATGTTTGACATACTGAGTTTATGTTTGGACTATTTCCAAGACTACTGGGGTTACAATTTTATCAACATGGACAATTTTTTTAAAAATTTTACTGAGATGAAATTCACACAACAGAAAATTAACCATCTGAAAGTGAACAATTCAGTAACACTTAGTACACACAATGTTGTACACCTACCACCCCTATCCAGTTCCAAAACAGTTTCAGCACCCCAAAGGAAACCATATCCATCGAGATAAGATTTTTACACCAACCTGGGAAATTATATATAATTTGCACAGTATTTGCACTAGACATTGGATTTCTATTTTCTCATCCTATTGGTACCTTATTATAACCCACTTTATGTTAAAGACAGTTTGAGTGAAGGCCAAGGACGACAGTGAGTTACATGGAAGAAAACCCTTTTAGCCCAGGAAACGTGCCTTTCTGAAAAATTGCTGAATAACATAGATCAACATAGAATACACTCTTCAAAAAGAGAGATGTAGGATGTGGGGGCAAATAACTGCTTAAAATGAACTTGGAGGAAATTAAACTAAAGAGACAAACTAGACTAGAAAGGTAAAGAACATTGCCTGCCACGTGGCAAGTGCTCAATAAATATTTGTTGAATGAATGAATGAGCAAAAAGCATCCTAATTGAATTAATGAAATAACCCAGAACAAATGGATGGATGCATACATTGGAAATGGATACAGGGTGCAAGGAGTAGTGTTTCAAGTGAGCAATTTGATAAACCATGAGGAGAAACACATTAAATGATTACTATGTCATTTCAGTTGGGCCAGCCTTAAAAACAAATAGGAAAGAGATATAAACAATTTGTCATTTATATTCAAATATTTATACTTCAGGCAAAGAGATAAAAGTTTCCATAGTTTTTGCTGTTTATCATATTTAAAGATTTGAAATTATGGGAACACTTTATACCTAGAGAAAACAGCTTTGAGGAAAAAATATTGACTGAATTCCAGTACGTAAGGTTTTTTAAAAGGGTCCAGAAGTGGAAGGGCATCTGTTATTATATAAATTGTTGTTTATAAGCTTGGATCGCTCCTCACATAGTCATAAATTTACATGACCATTTCTTAGTCAGTCTTGAGGATACTATTCCTAGTTTGTATATCTTTATATTTTAAGTGCATTTCTCCTCTGTGACTATTAATTTAAGTATGCCATTAATCTTTCAAAATTATTTACCTAGTAAATCCCTTGACTAGAAGAATGTCTAATATGATATGTACCTCATGTGATTATTGGTATTATAACAGAGTTAATTAAAGCACTGGCATATTTTCATCTACACAATAATTAGTTTAATAGGATTTATCAAGACCTAGAAGTTATTCTGTTCCAAGAGAATATTCATTTCTGCTCAATTATACTCAAGTTAGACATTCTAACTCAGGGACAACAAGCATGTGTGACATATTTTTACCTTCAGCAGGAATATGCTGTTAACTGCAGGAAGCCCCTCTACTGCACACAATACTTTCCCATCCACAGGCTCAGCTAGAGGATTTAGCATGCTTCTTAATGCACGGCAACAACTTTCTGTGTTCTTTCAACTGCACATATTTAGAAGCTCATGTATCATTATCCTGTTTGAAGGCACTTGATAACATTGTACTTGCCATCCAACTTGTCACTTAACAGTTGTCTTAGCCTCTTCAGGCTGCTATAAAAAACTACTATAGACTGAACCACACATCTATGGACAGCTAATCTTCGACAAAGGAGCAGAGGGCCTACAATGGAGAAAAGAAAGTCTCTTCAACAAATGGTGCTGGGAAAACTGGACAGCCACATGCAAAAGATTGAAAATTGACCAGTCTTTTTCACCACACACCAAAATAAACTCAAAATGGATCAAAGACCTAAAGATTAGGCCTGAGACAATAAGTCTTTTGGAAGAGAATATAGGCAGTACACTCTTTGACATCAGTTTCAAAAGAATCTTTTCAGACACTGTAACTCCTCAGTTGAGGGAAACAATAGAAAGAATAAACAAATGGGACTTCATCAGAATAAAGAGCTTCTTCAAGGCAAGGGAAAACAGGATTGAAACAAAAAAACAGCTCACTAATTGGGAAAAAATATTTACAAGCCACTTATCTGACAAAGGGTTAATCTCCATAATATACAAAGAACTCACACTGCTTAACAACAAAAAAACAAACAACCCGATCAAAAAATGGGCAGAGGACATGAACAGACATTTCTCAAAAGAAGATATGAATATGGCCAATAGACACATGAAAAGATGTTCATCATCGCTAATCATCAGGGAAATGCAAATCAAAACTACACTAAGATATCACCTTACACCCGTTAGATTGGCAAAAACATCCAAAACCAAGAGCGACAAATGTTGGAGAGGTTGTGGAGAAAAAGGAACCCTCATACACAGTTGGTGGGAATGCAAACTGGTACAGCCACTATGGAAAACAGTATGGAGATTTCTCAAAAAGTTAAAAATAGAAATACCCTATGACCCAGCCATCCCATTACTGGGTATCTATCCTAAGAACCTGATATCAGAAATCTCAAGAGTCCGTTGCACCCCTATGTTCATCACAGCATTATTTACAATAGCCAAGACGTGGAACCAGCCTACATGCCCAGAAACTGATGATTGGATAAAGAAGATGTGGTATATATACACAATGGAATACTACTCAGCCATAAAAAAAGACAAAATTGGCCCATTCACAACAACGTGGATGGACCTCAAGGGTATTATGTTAAGCGAAATAAGCCAGTCAGAGAAAGACGAACTCTATATGACTCCACTCGTAGGTGGAAATTAGTATATTGATAAGGAGATCTGATCGGTGGTTACCAGGGAAAAGGGGGGGTGGGGGGAGGGCACAGAGGGGGAAGTGGTGTACCCACAACATGACTAACAAAAATGTACAACTGAAATCTCACAAGGTTGTAATCTATCATAACATTAATAATAAAAAAAAAAACTTTAAAAAAAAAAAAACTACTATAGACTGGTTGGTTTATCAACAACAGAAATTTTTTTCTCACAGTTCTAGAGACTGAGAAGTCCAAGATCAAGATGTCAGCAGTGTCTGGTGAGGACTACTTCCTGTTCATAGACTGCTCTCTTCTTGCTGTGTCCTCACAGGTGGAAGAGCTTAGGGAGCTCTCTGGGGTCTCTTTCCCTGGGAGGCTAGTCCCATTCATGAGGGCTCTACTCTCATAACCTAGTCACCTCCCAAAGGCCCACCTCCTAACACTGTCACATTAGGGATTAGGTTTCAACGCATGAATTTTAGCGAGATAAAAACATTCACTTTATAGCAACAATAAACCTCTAACCATGTAAAACAATAAATATAACCAGGGAAAACAATCAGATGCCTCCACAAATGTGATGGTTAAATCCTGAAATTTGTGTGGTTCAGGTACTATTTGAAGCAGGCCCCAAAAATTAGAACAAAGAACTAGTTAAGGCAATGAAGGACCAAAAAGTACTTAGAATACATGCAAATTAAATTATGGAGATTAAGTTAGAGAGAACTTGATTAATTAGAGCCGCTTAAAGTCTTCCAATCAGTTGCTAGTTTGGTCCTGGTAATGAATTTAGAGACAAGAAATGAAATTATCTAATTCTATTTAATGGAAATTTGCCTGCTTAAATCACACTACAAGTTTTGAAGAACTACAATCTTGGTACTGTGCTCGCCACACTAAACAGAAAATTTCATCTAGTTCAAAATCCAGTTTTTTGAATCAAAAAGAGAAAAAATCCAAATATATTAATAAACTGTCTTCAAAATGCTCAGAGAAGAAAAAAACAGCAAACTTCCAGTTCAGTCTGAACCACCTTTTGATTTGACGTCAGTTTTATATTAATTAACAATAATGGTTCAGTTAGTCAGAGGTTGCAAAGAGGCTGTGGTGCACCAGCAGATGCGGAAATGAAAACATAGCTTTCAGTCTTGCTCATTTCCTTGTGAGTGGACGTTTCCTCCAAGTTTGGAAGAAGCTGAGATCAGTCTTCTATATTAGAATTTTCCTTCACTCTTTCTGCCCCACTTCCCCCCCCCCCCATCTCCATGCAATACAGCAGGGATGTTTAGTGGAGGGTCTTCTCTTCTCCCCTCCCTTGTACTTTCCAAGTTACCCAGATAGCAATATCCTGGACTCAAAGAGTAAAATCAGGTCCAACGGATTAGTACTATGGAAGCAATATAAGCCTTTGATTTTGAAGAAGAGAGTTCCTGAGAATTTTTAAAAATCTTCTACTGAGAGTCGGGATGGCATTCTCTCCCTCAGGCTGGCAGTGGTTACCCAAGTCTCGTTCCAGCCTCGTTGTGGGCACTTTCAGTGTCTTTACTGATGAGAAGATTCCAACAACAAACAAAAAAGATTTATTTTCAGGCGTCCCTTGATGTGTGCACAGGATTGACACTGAAAGGGCAGTGTCTTCAAAAAGAAAAAGCAACCACAATGGAAGGAGGCAGAATTGCCATAAGGAAGAATTTCCAAAGAATGAACACTGTAAAGTGCCAGAACAGGTTACTGAGGTATTATAAGAAACATCAGTAATCTCATTTTTGTAGAACACTTTAAAGTTCTGAAAGAACCTTTAAAACCATTTTTCGATCCTGCTAGATTGTGAAATCATCCTCTACAGGCGTCTTTCAGTAACAATATTAAAAGCTTCTATCAAAATATACACACTGTGGTCACAACTGGGTTATGAATATGTGTATACACAATTGTGATTATAACTATATATATCTATATATTATAATATATATATCCACACACTCAAATGGGCAAGAACTTTAGGATGATATTCAAATATGGAGAAAGAGCCCTTGAATTAGGATGACAGGATTATAAATACCTTTTTTCTCTTTTACTTCTTTGGTGTCATCATGCTATATTTTCAACTTAAAACAATTTTAGTCCTTATGTCACAAATGATGTGACATAAGTTCTGCCCACAAGTAGGATTTCCCCCAGCTTGGAGGCAGGGAAAGAAGAGATGGTATCTGGAAATCTTTTCTTAGCCTGGAAGCTGGCCAGGCGTGAGGAGGAAACAGAGCAGAATCCAACTGGCCACCTAGCTTGGGAGGACACTCTCTCATCTGGGTCTGTCTCTGTGTCTCTTTCTGTCACCCTCTGTCTCTCATATTATTTCATTAGAGCTTACTATGTGCTAAGCACTTCACATATTATATCACATTTAATTCCCCAAACTTATGAGGCAGGTACTATTATTACTCTCATTTCACAGATAAGGAGGCGATATAACCACCCATCTAGTAAACTGTGCAGCCAGAGTTGAACCAAGGACTCCTGATTCCCAGCTCATACCCTTAGAATAACATCTAAACCCCCTTGCCTTGGCCTAACTCCCTCATGTTATAAAGCCCATGCCTATCTCTGCAACCTCCTTTGTGTCCCTCTTCCCTGCATGCCCCCCACCCCATATTTACCCTAGTCCAGAGACATCAGCCCAGAGTATGTCAATCTCTCTCCCGCCTCAGTGTCTTCACACTTGCCTCTCTGCTTGGAAAGCCCTGCTCCTGGCTCTTACCAAGGTTGGATCTCTATCAACCTTCAGATCTCCACTTAACTGTCACTTCAGGGTGTCCTGACCACCACGTGTAAAGTAGTCCTCTCCTCTTCAAAGCTGCTCTCCATGACATCACCCTGCTGATTTTCTTCATAGCACTTATCACACTTGGTAAATCTTTTACTTATTTACTTACGTATTGTCTGTCTCTTCCCTCAGGAATGCAAACTCCATGAGGACAGAGAGCTTGTTTGTCTTTGTACCTCTGTGCTTTCAGCACCTGGAACAGGCCTTGACACACAGCTGGTTGAGCAAATACTAAGAGCCCTTAACCACAAAGCCACATTACCTGGGGCAGAGAACCCAACGGATTATTTCGTGCATGTAGATGATATAGGTTCAAAAGATTTTATAAATAGCACACGAGTCTATTTTCTACCCACATTTTATTCAAACTTAAGCCACTTTGAGTACATCTGTACATTTATTTTCCCAATTCTTCACATCTCGGGCTTCTTAGCCTTCAGGTTTTAGCTCAAACGGCACCTCACCAGAGCCTTCCCTGATCATGCTCGCTGGAGACATGCCACCCCTCCACCCCTCCCATCCACCACCCTGTTACTTTAGTTCACTTATCACACTCTAAATTTATGTTGATCTGTTTCCAGTTTTTCCTTCTGCTCATTAGAATGTAACATTCTTGAGGTCAGGAACATCTTTACCTTAACACTGTATATGCAGTGTCTAGAACATTTCCAACACATACTAGACATTCCATAAATATTTGTCGAGTGGATCAGTGTGCTGGCCACTTATGTGTATTCTCTTTTTAGTTCTAATAGTTTTTAATGGAATTCCTTGGGATTTTTTCGAAGTAGACAATCACTATCTATAGTCAATTTTTTCTTTTCTGAGTGTTACAGTCATTACATTTTATTGTATAGACTAGAACTACCAGAACACTATCACATAATACAGGTAAGAGAAGGTGTGTTTGATTTGTTTTCATTTAATTGACTCACCATTAATTACGTCATTGGTATTGTCTGGGACAGACATTCCTTACCACACCACAGAAACATGCTTCTAATCCTAAGAACTAGTTTTAAATTTAGTTTAACTTAATTTAGCTTAATTCTAACAAAAAGTCATCTTGAATTTTATCAAAGAACTTTTAATCATATGGTAGTCTGCCTTTGAACTCTTGATAAGTTAAACTATGTTAATATTAAAATATTCTTGCATTTCTGGAATAAACTCTACTTAGTCACTTAGCATATTTCTCTTTGAGTTACTGGCATTTTTCTTTGGATTTCTTCCTACCTCTATAGTCACAAAGGAAATTGTACTGTGTTTTTTGGTTTGTGTGTTTATTGACAGCTTTTTCAGGTGTTGCTGTCACGATAGCAACAGATTCATGTAATGCCCTGGGAAATGTTATACTTCTTTTGAGTTTTTGAACAGTCTCGGGTGCTTATACAAATCTCAGAGTCCACTGCTTCCTTTCGTCATCTTTCAGGTGGAATGGGAACACTGAAAGCCCCTTATGATGAGGATGTAGGGTGAGGCAGAATTGAACGTTTAGGACTAGAAATGAATAATACGTGTGTATTGCTTAGTTCCTTGATATGGACAGGTTTTTTGGTTTTTGTCCGGTAGATTTTGAGATATAGACCTCATATATATTGAATTTTGACATGAAAGAACAGGAGGCCCTGGTCCCCTTGCCTCATATGAGTTTTGGGTTTCAGAACCATACTTATGCTCTCTCTCATATCAGGGCTCAGTGATTTGTTTAAACACTCTAGAATGAATCTTGCATAATATTTCTATTACTCAAAGAGGCATGATACTTTACTATCCTAGGGAACTCTATGCAGCCATGTAAAGGGACATTATAGAAGATGATTGAATATAATGGCATATATTATATACATGGAAAAGGGGAATACATAAGGATATAAATAAAAATGTAAAAAATAAAAATAGTTGTTGGATTGTAGATAATTGATACTTTTCCCCTCTTTTCCAGATTCTTACATTTTTATATAAAGAACATTATTAGAGGGAATAACCATTCCCTCACTTTTCTAATAGGGGATGTCTATGATAAGAGTAACTTTCCAGCCTCTCTGCCTGATCCTTACTTACTCCTTCTCAGGGTAGATGGAGGAGTAAATTATCTGATTGGAGGATAGTAAGGGTATGAAATTCCTTGATCCATGCTTTTTGATTGATCCATGCTTTTGGACTGATCCATTAGAAAGCTTGAAGCACTTGGTGGGCATTCTCCCTGCCAACTTCTTATCACCAATAAAATCTGCTCCTAAGACCAAAAGCTCCCTCTGGTGCTCTGCCCAGATTCGGAAGGGGTGGTACAAGTGAGCCCACTTGCCTGCAGAACTAAGCTACATTCTTGCATTAACTTACCAGTAATACAGCTGAGATTTTGATCTCCATCTGTTTGACTCCTATGTTTTATTTTTCAGTTTTCCCCAACCCCCAATAAATAGGTGGCACTTTTTTAGTCAAAGAAGATGTTAACTTTAAAATTGCAGGCTGTTCTGTGTGCAAATAACATTATTAACAGGTATGACTTATTGAGCATTGACCTTGTTAATTGCTTTATGTGCATCATCTCAGTGAATTTTTACAATAATCTTATAAGGTTGGTTCTATTATTATTCTTGTTCTTGTAGAAAAACAAACAAAAAACCTCTAATGTTCAGAGAGTTTAAGCTGCTGTTCTTCATGGAATCTTTATTCCATAATCGGGGATCCAGGACTGACGCCTCAGAGGGAACCAAAAAAGGAGTTTTCTATCTAGATTTGCAAAGCTATTCACTGAACAGTTAGAATAGTGGAAACTGAAATAAGCAACTGTGTGAACTCCTTGTGCAAACTCCCTGCTCAGAGCTTTACATCTCTTGTTTGCTGATAAAGGCCTGTTACCCACATATTACACTCAAGCTGACTTGTATTTGCTTGTTTAACTGAAAGCTATTACCCAAACTCACCCCACAGCCTGCTGTTGGAAGAGAAGATAGCTCTGTGAAAATACTATCCCCAATCTACAGAGATGATTTGCAATGACCTACTAGGGGCATAGGGGACCTTGGGTGACAAAAATTCAGACATTCAAGCAAGTATGTGATCAGCATTTCTCTTGACTGTGTGAACTATCAGGGAAGAAAAAAAGTAAGCCCTCTGCTGAGAATCTGGCCTGGAGAAATGGAGACTGGAGAAAACAGGAGACTATAGGAGATATCTAAAGATTATTTTTATCTATCCAGCTGTTACTATTAAAAACCAAATTGATGAGTATCTCTTTAGCTGGGAGGCTGGGCAGGAGGTTTCCATGGTTACCAGTTACTAAGGTTGAAAATGGATGCTTGGAGCTGACTGAATGGGCCCATAAAACAATACTTTGAGAATTATTTTTACTTTAAAAGCACTAAGTTTACAGCCCCACAGAAACTACTTGCATGGTTTCCAAGGCAACCCCCAATGTCTTGCAAATTTATCAATATAAAACCTCAATACTATAAAAATTTCTCAATCATATGCCCCATCGCATCACAGCTCAGGGCTGGAGCATGCCTTGGTGCTGGTGTCTGATGTGGTCATTGAAGGTTCTGAACTCAGCCTCTACTCTCTGTCTACCCTCTGCTCTGGCCATCTTACCCAGTCTCAGGGTTTTGACAGTCACCTTTAAGCAGATGACTTCCAAATCTACTTCATCCCTGTTTCAAGAATTTCCAGTCCCACATTTCTCACTTTTGCTGAGTATCTCCATGTGGATAAACTGCACGTGCCTCAAACTCCTCATGTCTAAAACTGAACTCCTGATCTTTTCACAAACCTAATGCTTCTCCTATCATTAAATAGCCTACTCTCTTTTCAGACACTTCTCTTGAAACCTTGCATCATCTTTTTAACTCCTATTCCTTAACCCTCTAATGAGTTACCAAGTCCAGCCAACATCTTTGGACTCCAACACTCTTTTCTATTCCCATTTCCACTGCCTTAGTTCAGGTCCTCTTTCCCCTTTCTCCTGCATCAGCATTACAACGCAATGGTGTCCTTGCCACCATCCTCACTCTTCTCTATCCTACCAAAGTAATCTTCCCAATGTTCAGTTTCAACTATATCATTGTCATCCTCAAAACCTGTATAGACTCCTCACTGCTTACAGAATGGAGTCCAGATTCCTTAGCATGGCATTCATAGAGGTCTCAGCCTTATTTACTCTTTTTGTCCTATGTGCTAGCCAAGTGTTTCTCAATCTCTTTTTCATTTTTGGTCCCCCTAAGAAGCCTTCTAAGCATTTTTTTCTTTTTTCTTTTTTTTGATGAGGAAGATTAGCCCTGAGCTAACGTCCACTGCCAATCCTCCTCTTTTTCCTGAGGAAGACTGGCCCTGAGCTAACATCTGTGCCCATCTTCCTCCACTTTTTATATGTGGGACACCTGCCACAGCGTGGCTTGATAAGCAGTGTGTAGATCCACACCTGGGATCCAAGCCTGTGAACCCTGGGCTGCCAAACTGGAGCATGCGAACTTAACCACTCTGCCACCTGGCTGGCCCCTAAGGATTTTTTTCTTAATCGCCCCTCTCATGAAATTTAATGCCACTGATATGCTATATATCTATTCTTGTACTATAACAGAATATATCTGTTCTTTACATTAAAAAAGTGAGATTTTTTTTACCCTCCAAGAACCAATTTTTGCTTCATTAGGAGCAATATTGTCCCTATTTAGAATGCATACCATAGCCCAAACAGATCACTGACCAGTCCTTGAATATGCCCCTGTATTTTCTAGCTTCCAAGTTTTTGCTCACTTTGGCCATTAGTCAGAGGAGTTGAGGGATTATGAGAGTCCTGGAGCATACTTCGGCTATTTGGCGCACTGTTTCCCATGCCCAGAGTAGACTCACGCCTCTCCTCCCACCACTCTCCATTTCTTCCTGTTGAAATCTGACTCTTCAGTGTTGCAACCCCAATACCTTGACCTCCTTCTGATGCACTCAGCTGGAACTAACTTTTTCTTTCTGTGCTCTAACAGAACTTTATTTCTACCTCTATTATGTTCTTCTTTGCTATGTAGTCATTTTTCTATTTGCATTATCTCCCCCACTGTATCATAAACTTTCTAAAGATCAGGAAAATCTTCTTCACAGTGTACAATGCCTTCCTATAGTAGGCATCAGTATTTGTTAGTTGAAATCAATTCACTGATACACCCGGAACAGGATTAAAGCCTACCAGGGCCCACCTGAAAAAGTCCCATATGTATGCTGAATACAGGAACACACAAATGAATAGGAAAAATGGACATCATATACAAGACACACTCCTAAACCACCATCACGAACACAGAGACTATGTATAAAAGAGTTCTGTGTACAACATTGGTGAACTGAATGGGTTCCTGCTTTATAGAAATAACAGACAGACACCCACGGAAAGTTATTTGAATGGCTACCTGCCTAGACATGTCTTAAATAAAGATGATCAAGGTGAGTAGAGGACCCAGAGGCCAAAACGTAAATAGCCATTTTTGACATCATGTTTTTGTTACAGATACAAAATCTTTATTGGCTTTGTCTGTCACGAAAAGAGATGATACAAGTGGAAGTATATTTTAAATGTTCACAACCATCACCATTACATAAGAAGTGACCAAATTAAGGCTATGGGGCAGGAAAGTTGATCTGACAAAGCTATTTTTGTGTGAGAAGTGAAGCCAAAAGAAACAAACAACATGTTTTCCGAAAAAATCTTGATAATTCTAAAAATGTATCTATAGTGTATAAGAATATATTTAGAAATTTCCTTCATATCTTGGAATAATACTTTCTAGGAAAAGCTATTTCTGTGGTTTCATAGGATTACATTTTGCTTTAGTCATAGGATTAGATGTTTGAAAGTGGCACTTGTATTACTTCCCTGCAACAGTTTATTAAGAAGATTATAAAATCTGATACAAAATTACAGACAGGTGCTTTGTACCATCCTTTGCTTCAGGGCTGTCTTCTCCCAAAACACCATAAACAGTTTTGCTTTTTTTTTTTTAAGTCTGAGAATGAATTTTGTGGGACCATGAGTTGGGGGCGTCTGAGGGATGGGAAGTTGGGCAAAGAATTCACTTCCAAGGATACAAGAAATTCAGCCCTTGGGCTTGGTCCGCCCACAGACGGCTGTGTAATGAGTTCAGCCCTTCCGGGTCTTTCAAATAGGGTGACCCATCAGCCAGTTCTGAAGCTCCTACCTGCAATTCTATTTCCCGTGGCCTCTTTCTTGAAAAGCAGGATTACCGTAGTCGTGAATCTCTTTCCTTTGCGCTCCTACTAGTCAAGCTCAAGTTCTGAGAGCAAACAGCAACAGCCAAAACAAACACTTTGGAGCCAACACTTAAACCTCAGCCTCACTTAGGTGCAGAATTATGTAGGATTGTTAGCTTAAGGCTGATAGGGAGCAGGGACGGGGGAAGGGGAGGGGACGAGAAAGGGCCCGCCCCTTTGCAATGGGATTGGTTCCCTCTTTCCCTTTAGCTGTTTATTTTGCATCTCGGTTGGATAGGTTGGGAGAAATATGTCATTAAGGTGTTGTCAAAATGAGCTGTGTAGGAGTGGGCTGTTTCCTAAGTTCGCGGTTTTAGATTTTCAAAGGGACGGACTTCTTATTGGCTATGGGATCAAGTTCCTGAAACTGGTCTTCTATAGTTTGAAAAATGTCACCGTAACAGGAGGCGCCAAGGAACTTAAGTGTAACTTACACACAGTAGAGAAAATGACTAAAGTTCCTCAGGGGTTTGATTTCAGTTTCTTAAATGACGAAGAAGCCAGGAAGATCCTTCAGGTGCTGGAAAGAAATGAGGAACTACAAAGGGCAGAGAAGGACAGGATCAGGTACAGAGCAAATTTTTCTTTTTTTCCCAGGGCGTCCGCGGCTTCCCCAGAGTCGGGGGGGAGGGGGGGGCGCCAAGCCTTCGCGGGCACCTGTCGGCGGCCCCGGGACGCGCGGCATCCGCCCGGAGCGCAAGGCCAGGCAAGGGGAAATCTGCGCTGAGTTTCTCTCGTAAGGACTTTGGGGTGCCTGGTTGGTGCTCTTCTTACACCCGGCATCCCAGACGGGCTCGCCTGCGGGTTTCTGGTCCCGCAGGGTGGGGCGCGCCCCTACCCGCGCGGTGCTGGCGCGTTCTTTGGTGCGTTTCTCTCTGAGTGGGGCGCGCGCGGCTGCCCAGTCCCGAGCCGGGACACGTGGGCGGCGATCGGCTGCAGGGGGTCCAGGCTGGATTGGGGGCCGCGCAGGCACGCCACGCAGTGCTCAGGTGTCTCCGCCGCGGTGGTGGGTCGTGGGGTAGGGGGGCCAGTGAAATGGGGCGAGGGCGCTGCGTGGAGCGGAGTCCTGGCCCGCGCGCATCCAGGTGCTTACACAGGTCTCCCAGGTGGTCCACCCTCGCCCAACACACTCTCCTTCTGCCCCAGAGACCCCCTCTCCACCCCACGCCGACGGTCAGCGAGGCTCGGGAGAGCTGGCACCTCTCTGGGGGCGAAGTGGTCCGCACCCAAATGACTGGAGCTCGAGGAACTTGACAAATTGTATGGAGTGACCTGACCTGAGACTGGGCCACGCGGAGTGGCTAGAATGGGTGGGTCTCCTTGTGTGTGGTGCCGTGGGGTAGAAGTTGCTGCGGAATTTCACCCTTGACCTTACTATGCAATGTTGTAGGTGAGGGGTTGGTTACCAGGGAATGAAATTGAGGGATAATTGCCTGGGATGTAAAGTAACCAGTTTTTCTGCTGGGGACGTATGGGATACGTCTTGGAATGAATTAAAGGGACTTTCTTACCAGAGCTGGAATAGACCCATCCAAGGCCTTCTCCAGTTGACTGTGGATGAGAATTTAGGCCATCACTCTCAGACCAAAAAGTGTGGCATCGACTGGAATTTAGACACACGTTTTGTTTGTCAGCAAGTTCTTGGTGATGTGAGTTCTAGGTTTCTATCTCCTTCCAGATGTCCCACTGCCCACACCCACCTCCAGAAAAAACCTCCAAAGATACACTTCATATAGGGAAACCCTAGTTGGTCTTTGTAGAAGCAATTAGAATATACTGGGCCTGAAGCCCTGTCTTCACTTTTCTCCACTAGATATAGCTTTTGTGGGGAAAAATGAATATTTGAAGTTAGAGGATGTGTATTTCACATCATCATACTCTGCCTTTAGAAGAATAGGCTCCGTCATTTCCTCAGTGTGAGAGTATGCCCTCTGAGCACAGTGTGTCCGCACCCACCCACACATATGCACCTGCACTGTACATAAGCACACACAACCTTAGGAAGGAGGACTTTAGAATTGCATGCAATTTGACTTCAACACATCTTCCAAAAGGACTAAGAAACTGTGCTTGCTTTTGGTGTGTGTTCTTGGAAGTGTTTCATCTCTGGAGAGGATGCGGCTTCGAGAAGTGATTCTGTATATTTTGGGGAAATTGAGGGGAGAATTAGGAAATAACAAGAGGGAGGGAAACTTCCATTTAGGATGTTATCAATGTGGCTTCTCATGAACTAAGAGTCTTAGAAATAGTAATGTTATTTATTTTAATTTTCATTCAAGGAAATTTTGACTTTTTATGTTTGCCCTGATTCTTGCCTTCTTGTGTTTCCTCTATGGCAGCTCCTGGTGTCCCCATCAGGTGACTTTAGAGGGAACTGGAACTACATATAGGTGGCAAAGGCCGTTGGGTTAGGCCTTTGAAGGAAGGCTAACACACATTTTCTGATTTCACAGTGCTCATACCTAACTAGAGCATCAACAGAAAAAGCCATAGTGCTAAAACAAAATCAATACTATTAACCATTAAACTAACTGTTAAAGATAATTACCCCAACAGCTTAAAAAATGTCACCATTAAAATATAAAAATAATTTAAGGAAAGTAGACACTTGGGCCAAATGCTGAAGGCAATTACTTCCTGTACTTTCTTTTCCCCTGGTTAATTCTTGGATCCCACTATCAAATACCCACTACTGGATAGCAGTCTCCAAGAGATTGTTCTGCTCACCAGCTCACGTGCACCAGTTTTAGTGGCAGAATACTGGTGTGCAGAAAAGGCTTGAGGTAACATGTCAACTTGGCTGCCTCTTCTCATTTTCTTGATATGTATGATCATCATATTTTCCAAATGAAAAGTCAGGACACGTGACATGATTCAAGAGGATATGTGGGAGACAGTACAAAGGCCTGTCTGAAAGACTCTCAAAGGCCTTCTTACTATATTGAGAAACAGTCTCAAGATCTCTTGGCTAGAACAATAAGGGACCAAATGGGGAAGTTTGGAAAGTTTACTGGTTAGGGGATAACTGATGAGTTCAGTTACATCTATGATAGGCTTGAAGTGTCTACAAGACAACTAAGAAGAAATATCATATAGTTAGAGATATAGAACTACAATGTCATGCGGAACCAGAGATGTATGCACATGGATGTTAAAGGCGTAAGAGTAGTTGAGCTCACCATGAAGGAGACAACAGCCCCACACATAGAAATGTTCCTGAACACACAGAACTTTCCTCTGATCTTCCCTCATTGTTAATCTCAAGATATCATATTGCATCTTTAAAAATAACAGAAAAAAAAATAGAAATAATAAAAATAACAGAAAAACCTGTTGGTGAGGGTTGGAGTGAAATGGATAGATTCAGCCTATTGTTAGTGGCATTGTAAGTTACAAACAATCCTTTTGGTGAACAATATGACATTACCTATAAAGATATGCCTTATCCTTGACCCAGTTGTCCAATTCTTGGCCATTTCTCATTGGTAGGAGATAGAGGTAGAGAAGATGGCCACACCAACATTTATTAAGTGCTTCCTTTTTGTATAATAATAGTAATTATTGTGATAATAATAACAGCTAACATGTATTAGTCCCTTACTGTCTACTAGGTACTTTACTAAACATGTTATATATATTTAATTAATCCCCCCACTCATTAAGTACACACTTTAATTTCCATTTCATAGAGAAGCAAACAACTTACAAAGGTTAAGTATCTTGTCCAAGCTAAGCAGCAGAGCTAGAATTCAAACCTGATCTATCTCAAAACTATTTTACCCATCAGCATTGAATAATCCTCACAACCATCCCTTGGGGTGAGTATTATTAATGACTTTGTACAGAAGGCAACCTGAAATTTAGCAAGGTTAAGGAACTTGCCCAAGGTCACACAGCTCATAAGTAGCAGAGCTAGAATGTGAACCCAAATCTCTCTGGCTCTAAAACCTGTATTCTTTCCACGGTACTATATTTTTCCCTGAGGAAATAATTTAGTAGAGGAAAAACAGGACATATATTCTCAGATATTTATTGCATTATTATGTATAATAGCAAAATACTGGGAAATTTCAAATCTAAATATCCAATAAGAGCACAGTCATTTCAAAGGACAATTATGAAGAGATAATTATGTCCCACTTAGTGTGATATCTTAGTTCTGTATTTCTGACTACCTTGGTTGTTGTATAGCCACCTCAAGCTTCTCATAGATGCAGCTGTGGAAAAATGCATATGAGGCATTGTTCTGTGAAAAAGCAGAACACAAAATAGTGCCTGTGTGATTATTGCAGTTTCTTCATGGTGTGGGTGCACACGCACAGCAACTAGAAGAAAACAGGCAAAAATCTATGCTTTTCTTGATGAATCTCAAGGGCCTGATACAGCTCCCAGCACTTTGTGAACATTCAGTAAATGTTTGGTGAAAGGCATGGGCCTGCCCTGACAAGTGGGAAGGCCCCTCTCCTGCCCTCAAGTCCAGCACTGCCAAGATGGATAGTCAGATCTGAGGGAAAGGATGCATGCTGGGCTGGGCGGGAATCCTGGGCATGTGCCATCTTCTGAGGCTCTAGGAAGGCAGATGAGGGGAAGAGTATAGGATTTCATGGCTTAAAGCAGAGGGACACCTCAGTCAGGCAAGGTACCTGCGTGTAATAGGCCCCTAGTGAATCCTTGATGAAGGAGTGAATGGCCTGCACTGGCTGGAGTCAGAGGCTCCTGCAGTCCCTCGCTTCTCTTCCACTTCTCACTCAGTTTATTTCACCTTCTTCTCATTCCCCAAATACCCTCTGCCCCAGCCAGACAGGATTTCTCCCTGGTCTGAACCCTGTACCGCACTATAATCTCTGTGTTGCATTTATCCTGTTCTGTCCTGGGAGTCTGGGGTCCGTGCTACAGAAATACTCTGAAAGTCAGTTAAAGAGGTGGAAATTACTGTTAAATTCCAATCTGACAGTTCTACTTCTTGTTGGATTGTGGAAAAGATTTTTCCTGAAAGTCTTCACTTGGGCATGACTTCTCAGGCCTCGCACAGTCTATGGTTCTAGCTACTGTGAAGAAAAATGGCTGAGGATTTGAATCACAATTTATTGGCAGGTGAAAATTTTCCCCATACCTCTCTCACACCTTGGAGGGAATATGGGTGTGTGTGTACAAATACACATGATATGTATATTTACATATATAATATATAAAATCTGAAAAGCGTCTTACTTTTTACAAGTCTTTGAAAAAAAACTGCCTACCTATCATCCTGCACCCCACCCTTCCATCCCCCTACCCCATCTCATAAATGTAAAATAGAAAGTACTGAGAGATACTATCAACTAGTCAGCTCACAGAAGAGATATCAATAAATCAAAAATGTTTATTTTTCCTGTTGCAGAAAACTTATAGAGTATAAGATGTTACAGTGCCTGGTGTAATCAAGTTGAAAAATGGCATGTCTAGATTTAGACTATCTTTGCTCAATGGCAAGATTGCAGCCCTGGAGGGTTTTCCAGAATTTAGTTGTTTCTGACTGATTTACACTGGTGTACTTGAGCTGGGCTCAGTCCTGAGAGGGACTGTATATATCAAAGTGGTGTGGTGGTTGGTAGCTGGTGGAAGCTGCAGCATCCTGCAGACATTAAAAGCCGGATACATAAGTCTGTGAAACTTGCCGGTGAAACTTGCCTCTGACTTTCAAGAAACATCAGATGCTTATTTTATTTTATTTTATTTTTTGGTGAGGAAGACTGGCCCTGAGCTAACATCTGTTGCCAATCTTCCTCTTTTTGTTCAAAGAAGATTGTCGCTGAGCTAACATCCGTGGCAATCTTCCTCTGTTTTGTATGTGGGATGCTGCCACAGCATGACCTAATGAGTGTGCGTAGGTCCGCACCCAGGATCCGAACCTGTGAACCCTGGGCCACCAAAGTGAAGCACGCAAACTTAACCATTATACCACCGGGCCAGCCCCTCAGGTGACTATTTATTGGGCATCTACTTTGTGCTAGACACTGTCTTGGCACTGAGGATACAGCACAGAATAAACACAGATTCTGCCCCAAATGGCTTTGGTCTATGAAAGTTTTTGGGTGGTGGTAAATCCTGTAAGATGATTTGTTCATATAAATGTAGCTTGCCCTCAGTAGCAGTATGTGGCCTGGGAAGGGACCATGAGAACTGCCTGGAAGTCACAGGAGTGCCCTATAGGCTTGAGTGCTGTGATGATGTAACCAGGTATGGGATTCACATCCTGGATCGCTGAGGTGTCTGCACTTTCCAGTAACATCCAGTTTAGTTAATTCCTTTAAACTGAGGGGAGATCTTTCTTTCAGACAGATTCTCCTGCCTAGTTAGTCCTGTGGATTGGTCTCCATGGGCAATACATGTGGAACGTCTAGAATATTATAGTTCCATACCCCAAGGTTGGGGAGCAGTGTCCTTTGAGGCTTTGTGATGTTATAACTCCTTCAGCTTTTAAAGTCTTTCATGTCTGTTTGTTTTTATCCTCATCCTAATCTGATAAAGCAACTATTTTTAATCTTTTTCAAAAGCTAATAACAATAACAACAATAATAATAGCCAATATTTGTTAAGCACGTGCTCTGTGCTTAACTCTTCATGCGATTATCTCATTTAATTCTGACAACAACCTGATGAGTAAGGGATATTTTTTACCTCCATTCTACGAGGAAGCTTAGCGAGGATAAGTAGCTTGAGTGAGATAATCCTGCCAGGAAGTATTGGATTTGTGACCTCCATCTGCACTCACTCACCGTGCAGCACTGCCTGCTCCAGTGAAGTACAGAGGAGCTGAAGCGATTACCCTCGCATCGGCCATCTAGCTTCTAACAGAACCAGCAGTGAGCTCTCTCCACTTTAAAACTCTTGCTATTTCCACTGACCATGAAAATAGAGAACATATAATTCTGGGTAGCCACTTGCTCAAGTAAAAGTTGGAGATGTTACTACTAAGGAAAAGGGCATTATGGATATTGGGGGACAAGTAGTAGTATTTGCCGTATATAGGAAAAATTTCAGGTATTCATTTATGTTTTAAAAAGTGTATATGCATTTTGTAAGGATTTACTCCAAACTGTGAAGATGGTTATCTCTTGGGCAGGACATTTAAAGGGACTCTAACCCTTTTACTTTATTTTATTTTTTACCATTATCAGAGACTATTAAAAAAAAGACTGTTTCTTTTGCTAATAAAGAAGTGCAAAGTATTTGTCTTATTAAACTTAATAAATGTTTTAAAAAATAATTTGCTTTAAAAAATATCTAAACATTTTCCTGCCCTTTTCTTTACAATGTTTTATACATTTTGTAATGTTAATGTATTCATGGGTAGGTTGGTTTCTGTCCATCACTCTTGAGTTCCTTGTGGTCAAGGATTGTCTCAGGAATGGAGAGCCCCGTACACCTAGTAGGTACTCAATTTCTAATTAAATGGGCTTTAACTTACTTCTGAGAAGGAACACAAAACAAGGGAAAGAAAGGTCTGGGGAAACCACATGAAAGACAAGAAGGTCAGGTTAAGGTTAGTCGGAAAATATTTTTCTTCCTGTTAGCACACTTGGGTCTTCAAACTGAGAACCAGCTGGTTAAGAGCCTTGCTCACGCAATTCAGGTCTTTTTTCTGCAGTTAGTTACTGCACAGGCTGTGATATTTGAGAGCTATAAGCTCACCTCACTCTCCTCAGGAATGTTTCCTTATTGGCATTGCCAATGGCCCTATTTAAAAGCTGTACTTAAAATATCAACTTGGCATACCACAGGAGCTGACTTCTTCATTCCACAGTGTGTTAGACTTTCTAATGATTTAAGAGGAAATTGGGGGCTGCAATGACCAAAGTCCCCACTTCCCAAAGGAAGGTTGCAATGTTTCATATTTATCTCAAGTTTGCCTTGTTTTCAACTTTAAAACAAGGTATTTAACAGCAGCTCAAGGAGGAAGGGGGCTGGCAGGGGAGAGTAACTTGGCAACCACTGCTCTGTTCTCCAGATCTCTTGATCTGTTCTCCAGGTTTCAAGAAGGGCCATGCTCCCTCTGAGGACTCGGGAAGGATCTGTTCCGAGCCTCTCTCCTAGCTTCTGGTAGATCCTTGGCTTGTGGCAGCATGACTCCCATCTTCCCATGGCATCCTCCCTGTGTGCGTGTCTGTCTTTGTGTCCAGATTTCCCCCTTTTTGTGAGGACACCAGTCATATTGCCTAAAAGCCCACCCTAATAACCTTATTTTAACGTGATTACCTCTATAAAGAGCCTATCTCCGATTACTTCTATGAAGACCTTATCTCCAAATAAGGTCATATTTTCAGGTACTGGGAGTTAGGACTCCAATGTATCTTTTTCTGAGGATGCAGTTTAACCCATAACAGTAAGGCTGGTTCAATGTTTTAAATAAATTACTATAAACCACTATATCAACAGTCTAAAGAAGAGAAACCTACAGTCATATCAATTGATGCATAAAAACCACTTGACAAAATTGAAAATGCATTTGTGATAAAAACTCTCAATAAGGAAGAAATAGAACCTGATAAAAGGCATCTACAAAAAAACTTATAGCTGACATCATAGCTAATATGGGGAACAAAGCAAGGATGCGCAATCTCACCACTCCTATTCAACATCGTACTTGAGGCCTTAGCAAGCATTAAGCAAGGTAAAGAAATAAAAGGCATACATATCAGAAAGGAGGAGATAGAACTGTTCCTATTTGCAGATGACGTGATTGTCTACAAAGAAACCCCCCCAAAAAATTACCAAAAAAAGAAATCCTAGAACTAATAAGCAAATTTAGTGAAGTGGTAGGACACAAGATTAATACACAAAAATCTACTGTGTTTCCATCTACTAGCAAAGAACAATTGGAAATCTAAATTTAAAACTTTTGTGGAAAAGCAAAGGAACTGAATAGACGAAATGATTTTGAAAAAGAATAATAAAATTAGAAGAATCATACTACTTGATTTTAAGACTTAGTATAAAGCCATAGTAATCAAGATAGCATAGTATTTGTGAAGGAAAAGACATGTAGATTAATGAAACAGAATAGAGTCCAGAAATAGACCCCCAAAATATAGCAAATTGATTTTTTTATGAACGTGCAAAGGCACTTCAATAAAGGGTAGTCTGTTCAACAAGTGGTGTTGGGGTGATTGTGCACAAGGCTAGGAACATTTTCGTCACCCCAAAATAAAGTCTGTTAAATAGTTGTTCTTCATACCTGCCTCCCTCCAGTTGCTAGTAACCACCAATCTGCCTTCCATCTCTATGGATTTATCTATTCTGGATATCTCGTATAAATGGAATCATACAAAATGTAACCTTTGTGTCTGCTTTACTTAGCATAATGTTTTTGAGGTCTCTCTACCTTGTAGCATGTATTTGTACTTTGTTCTTTTTTATGACTGAATAATATTCCATTGTATGTATGTACCACAATTTTTTATCCATTCTTATGTTGATGAACATTTGGGTTGTTTCCACCTGTGGCTGCTGTGAATAGTGCTGCTATGAACATTCATCTACAAGGGTTTGTTTGAGTCCCTGTTCTCACTTCTTTTGGGTATGTACCCAGGAGTGGAATTACTGTGACATTTGGTAATTCTGTATTTAACTTTTTAGGAGCTATCAAACTACTTTCACCCATATTCACTTTATACAGCTGTTATGATCATACTGTGTGTATTTTTGTTTATTTACCTACCATCTAACATAAAAATAACCCCTTCATGGGGCTGGCCTGGTGGTGCAGCAGTTAAGTGCGCACATTCTGCTTCAGCAGCCCGGGGTTCGCCAGTTGGGATCCCGGGTGTGGACATGGCACTGCTTGGCACACCATGCTGTGGTAGGCATTCCACGTATAAAGTAGAGGAAGATGGACGCGGATGTTAGCTCAGGGCCAGGCTTCCTCAGCAAAAAGAGGAGGAGTGGCAGCAGATGTTAGTTCAGGGCTAATCTTCCTCAGAAAAAAAAAATCCCCTTCAAATTAAAGACTCATTGTCAACAATATTTTTTTGGCTGCATACTATTCTACTGTATATATTTTATAATTTAATTAACCGTTCCAATATTTCAGCCACTTTGATTTTTTGTTATTCCTTTGTTTCATGTTACTGTGTTAAGTAACACTGTGACAGACCTTTGTGCTTACGTCCTTAATTCAATTTTAATTGTCTCCTTAGGATAAATTCCACATGTAGAATCATTAGTTTATAATATAAATATTTTCTAAATTCTGGTTGCATGTTACCAGATTGCTTTTAAAAAATGTTCTACCCAATTACCTTGACTGGCAGTGTGGAAAGCCTCCTATTTTACCATACCCTTCCCTGCACTGGATAGTGTTATTATTTTTAAAAATATTTGCTTATTTTGTAGGCAAACAAAAAAAACCTCTTATACTTGATTTAATTTCTAACACTGGGGTTATAAGGAATTTGAACTTTTTTCATATGTTTGCTATTCATTTACATTTTGTGATTTATGAATCATCTGTTTGTATCTTTGCCCAGTTGTATTTCAGGATTTGTATTCGGAATGCTTCTTTCACAAGTAACAGATCTAACCACGGCTTTAATTAATTGGGGATAAATTTTTCCGACATAACAAGACGGCTGGAAGTAGGCGACTGCCAGCCGGTTCAGGGGTTTAGGACATCAGGATGGCGTCTTTGCAATGGAGGTGGCTGCACCTGCTCTGAGCATCACATCCGTGTTCAAAGCAGGAAGAGACAGGATAAGGTGGAACCAACTACATCTGTCCCTCTTATCATGGAAGTAAAAGATTTCTCAGACACCATCCCAGCAGATTTCCCCTTGTGTCTCATTGACCAGAACCACATCATAAGGCCACTCTTCGCTGCGAGGGAATTGAGAAATCAAGGGACGGGATTCAAATGTTAGGCTTAGACCAGTCACGATCCATCTCCCGGCACTGAACTCTTCGCTGCCCACAATAAAACCAGAAAGGAGGAGAACTGGGGGGAGTGGATTCTAGAAGGTGGCCAACACTGTCTGACACAGAGTCTCAGTGTGGTTTTCTTCTTACGGATTTATATGTTTATACATTAAGGAAATTGACTTTTGTCCTATTTGTTACAAATATATTTCCCAGTTTTCAGTTTGCATTTATATTTGTCTGAAAATATGGGTTTTTTCATTTTTATATAGTAAAATATACCAACTTTTAAAAAGTTTTCTTTTTGTTTTTAAGATTAGAAAGTTCTCCCATCTAGAGATTAGGTCAACATTCACCTCTAATTTTTAAAATCTTTTTTAAAAATTTAACTTTTTAATAAATCTGACATATATTTTACCTATAAGGTAGGACAATTATATAAATTGATTTTTTCCCAAATAGCTAGCATCTTGTCCTGGTACCATTCATTTCCATCCGCTTCTCAGGCCCATGATTATTCCTTTTAGAGAAAGGACCGCGGAACAACCGAACAGCAACAGCAACACCAAAGAGCTGATGAAGCAAATGCTCCAGCATCAGCTTTCATGAAATCTAAGAAGGAAATTGAAGGGAAAATGCTTTTGTACAGAGAAGTCTGATTGTTCGTTATACATATATCAGTGTACATCGTTAATGTGTCGTGTTTCAGCTTCCTTCCTCTTCCCATTTTCTATGCCACTTAGCAAACCCAACTGAGGGCAGACCATTCATCTTGAGGTCTCCATCAAGTGACCTGGTTGTCATTCAGATTCGGTTCTTACTAGTCAAACCAACACCCTGTTAGAGTGGTATAAGTTTTTAACCTATAATAAATTAATTTGCTTCAAAAGTTACTTAATCACAAGGATAAGCGATTAACAGGATTACTAGAAGAAAACAAGCAAACAAAATTAAACCCTCGCGTGTTGTGAATTTAATGTTGACTGCTCACAGGGCAACTGGTGAAGCTCTTTCAGAGCATTGCCTGCCTGTCAGTCAGGGTCCCGCCAGGGAAACAGAAACTACTGGGTATTTGAAACAGAATGTAGTGCAGTGAATTGGTTACATGGTGAAAAAAAGAGGCAGAGAAACCTAGGAGGGGACAGTGAGCAAACCAGAGACTGGCAGCAGCAGGCGGCCTGGTCGCAGTGATGTGCTGGTAACTGGTTCCCCTGGAGAAAAAGCCTTGATTTGCAGCTCTGGCCAATTTCAAGCCAGCAATAGTTTAACAACCAGCTTGCAAAATTCCTGAATAATTAACAATCTGCCCTTGTGAGCCGGTACAAGGCAGCTGGTTGGGAAGAAAAAGCAAACAGGTGTTGTTATCCAAGCCCACAGGCTAGGATCCCCAAGAGAAACTGGGACCATGCAGGCCTGTCGGGGGATTTGGAGACGTGGGCCAGTCACTGCCAGAAGTTTTGCCTGAGGCAGAGGGAGGAGGAAAAACACCCGGACTTTTCTCTTCTTGTCAACCTCCAATCTCCTGTCAGTGCCTGGCTGAAGCCAGCAGGAAGCAGCTGACTGATAGAGAGGGCCTGGGAAATGCAGCTTGCAGGGGTCGTTGCCCAGCAGCACGGAACAGAGCAGGGGACGGAACAATTTCTTGTCCTCTTCTTTTCTCTTCAATCCCTGTTGTCCTTTTCTGTCGTCCTTTAGATTCTGCCTTTTCTCACGACCCCATCTTATATTGCTAAGGCTTTGCTTCCCTGCCAGAACGTTCTCGTGAGTTTTCTTGTTGTCCTATACAGTTGTTCTGCCCACTCTGCTGTTTTCCAGTTTCTCTCTCTTGCTTCTGCACCTTTGGGAGTAGCCCTGTTCTGTTCTTGCTTCTCTGTGCTGCTGCTTCTGCCCTTCTGGATATTCATATTGTTCCTGTGCGGTGGTCAGTCTCCATCGCGCTCAGGTGAATCGAGGTCTTTGGATGGAGAGGAAGAGAGTCTCATTCAGGGCACTTTAGGTAGAGAGGGCTTTGCAGAAAGGTTACACGTGGACGGAAACTGGAATTTGAAGGTCTTGGGGAACCAAGACAACTCTAGGGACCAGTGTCTCTGCTCGCATGTCATAGCTCAAACTGTCTTTCTTCCAGGATGCCTTTGATTCCCTCACATTGTGCTGCTGTATCCTTCAGCTAGCTGATTCTTTCCACATTCTCTGGTCCAGAGTCTGATACTCATGGCCATCATGCCGGGTCACCTCATGCCTATGGATGGGCTGCCCTATGGTCAGGCGTCCAAGCTGTAGCTCCTCCTGGGGAAAGCTGAGTGCTGGACTTCCTAAGCAGGAGCCTTGGACCATCCAGTTCAGCTAAAAGTGATGTAATGTTGGTGTGGCGGGCACTGAGATTCACCTGTCCAGGATTGGGCTGCACTTGCTTTTCCCCTCTATGTGCCCACCTGTGCACTAAGATACATTTGATGTGTCTTCCTGGTTTCTGTGATGACAGGTCTTGGCCCGCAGTCTCCACTAAGACAGAAATTCTTAACTCTGGCTAAAATGACAACTTCCTGGGGAACTCTTAAAACTACTGATGCCAGGCCCCACCCTGACATTCCGGCTTAATGGATGTGTGATCTGGAGTTGGGCATGGGTATTTTTTCTTTCTTTTTTTTTTTTTTAAGATTTTATTTTTTCCTTTTTCTCCCCAAAGCCCCCCGGTACATAGTTGTGTATTCTTCGTTGTGGGTTCTTCTAGTTGTGGCATGTGGGACGCTGCCTCAGCGTGGTCTGATGAGCAGTGCCATGTCCGCGCCCAGGATTCGAACTAACGAAACACTGGGCCGCCTGCAGCGGAGCGCGCGAACTTAACCACTCGGCCACGGGGCCAGGCCCGGGCATGGGTATTTTTTCAAAGCTCCCCAAATAACTCTAATTGCAGTAGGCGTCCCATCCTGGCTGCCTGGGCAGTGGGCACTGACTTCACCTGTCATCTCTTTCCTACACTCCACTCCTTTGTACCAGTTGAGGGACTGTTGAGTTCTCAGAAACTATGTAGTTTGAGAGGGGAAATCTTGGAGTCTTAAGCAAAGGACACTTGAGAGGGCCATGCCTGACACAAATGTAATAAGCTTTGTTTCTAGTACTTTCCCACTTTAAAACTGCTTGGCAGGATCAAAAGGATCTTCTGCCCCTGGAGCTGTTTAGTTTGGCAACTGGAAGAATTGCTTTTTTACTTTTTGTTGTTGTTGTTTTGTTTTACTGGCCACTAAGTGTGAGTTACCCATAAACACAAATGCTGTAACATCCAAGAGCTGATTAGATCCTGGCCTTGAACTCACTTCCTGGAACCCAACTTTAGTCATAGGTTCTTCACATTGGCTGTTGAGTGGTTATATTCGACATAGAAAACAGGAAATGGTTAAAGAAGGGCAACATGGAAGCCCGAAGAGTTTCTGAAAGGGTAAAGCAGCCTTGTTTCAGTACAGATTGGCCAAAAGAAAGTGGAAGGAGTTAGATTGTCTGCTGTTTCTGAGATTATTCCAGAATACTTGACCAGTGGCTTCTTGAATATATGCAGTACTATAAAGCCTACCATGTTCACTTGATCCCCTCAAATATCCTTTAAGGTAGAAAGGGCAGATATTATTATCTTTATTTTTCTCTTTTTTCAAAGATCCTCAAGACCATTGTAATGCCCAGGGTGGACGTCGGACTAGGACATAGGACTGTCCCCTAAGGCACTTGACCAGTGTGTGATACGGGTGACCAGTGTGATACAGGTGAAGTGATCCAGACACAGGGTGATGGAAATGTGTGGAAATGTAGGGGTTCCAAGGGAACTTAATGCCTTAGCTTTAAGTGAGTTGAATAGCAATTAAGAGAACAGGTGAACAGTGCTCATGGCAATGGCAGTGTAGGGGTCAGATTGCGGTCCCCCACGATCATCAGTCCCACCCTTCAGCCACACCAAACAAGCTCACCATCTAAGTGAGACCCAAGTGCTGTCCGTGGAAGGCAGCTTCACGACAAACCCCCCTCTCCCTGCCACCGACGGTCCAGCTTGCTGCTCCTCAGCCCCTCAGCCAACATGCTGGTGGTGCTGCTGTGACACAGGCGGGAGTGACAGAATCCAGCTCTGAAGCCAGATCCTCAGAGGCTCCCAGATGGAAAATCTTGTGCGTCTTAATTAAATCCCATAAACAGCCCGTATTTTGATTTAAATTGGGTCAGAGTCCAGATGGCACCACAGGTTTTTCTTTTCATTTTTAGGCTTTTAAACCACGGAACTTTTTATAGCCTCTTGAAAATTGCCATCATGAATTTTCTCTGTCGTTCTCTTCCTTTCTTCCAGATGCCATAAAGGTATATAAAAACGACTTTTTGGACTCTGCATATTTGAGGGTAGGTCTAAGTTGCTGGCTGAATTACTGCATTTGCACTTGAGCTTGCCCTTCACGGCTCTCCTTCAGGATCAGCAATGGTGAAGCAAGCACCCTGCTTGCTGAAAGTTGTCCCCTGAGTAGTGGGTATGGGTGCTCCACACCTCAGAGTAGAAGAAGCACCGGGGCTGGTGGGGGGATTTCTGACACCACAGAGGAGTATGTCAGGGATTGTCTGGCCACCCCTACGCTCTCTCTGGTCTGCTTCCTGGTGTCTTGTCTTCCTTAAAGATATCTGTTTCTCCCTATTCTCAGTAAGCCCTCCCCTCAACCAAAACACATTCTTATTTGTAGGTTATGCAATAGCACCAGCTCCACAAAAGGCAACTGGAAAGGCCAATAAATTAGGTCATGTCTGTCCACAGCTGTTTAATTGCTTTGCCGCTGCCATCCAGGCAAAACTCTTTAAAAGGTTTATGAGTAACATATTCCCTGCAGCGTAGCTGTCTCCACCTTCAAAGCCACACCGGACCCCACCCTCGCCCAGCCTGCTTTAGCACTTGTACACCCAGTTCCACTGAGCACTGGCTCAGCTTCTCCCCCAGCTTTTTTCGCTTCCCCCTGTGTCAACTCTTTAACACCTTGTTCTGGGCCTCCCAGATCCTTAAGGAGAGTTCACGGGAACAAAACGATACATGAATGTAAATTCTTTATTATAAATAATTTGCATGTGTCTAAAAACCAATTAACAAGTGTTGTAAATGCCACAGTTTCCAAACAGTGCTCAAAACAAGAGTTATAGTTTTATCCTTAAAGTGATAAAAATGCTTTTCTGTACTCAGCTCACCTGAGCTTCATCTCTGAGGTGCCATAGGCACTCACAGGTGTTAGACTCACGGTCATCCCTAAAAAATGGGCGATTCTACACCTCCAGGGACCTGGGTCTCTTGGGGAGGTGAGCCAGGTCCCCGCTACTCCTTTGGCTTGGATCTGCCTGCCTTCCTGGGAGGCAGACAGTCATCAGGAATTTTTATTGTAGGTCAGTCAACTGTCAAAATGAAGTGTTGGGAGTAGCATTGCAATTTCAGCTCTTTCTCTGGGAGCTTCCAGATATGACGAGCTCCTCCATCTGCAGCAAAAAGGCAATTGTCCTTGGAACCTGTGGCTGCCTCAGGACCCTCCTCACCATACCTCACAGCTGGAGGTCAGAGGTCTGGGTACCTCTGTGTTCCTCTCTAGAGGGAGAGCCCCATAGGATAGATTATTATTTTTTTTTCCGTATCATGATTCAACAACACTTTTGTTGAGCAGCAAACACTCATTTCTTTTACAGATATATTTGAGATCCTGCTATGAACCTAGTACCAGAGACACAAAATGCTCTCTCCGATCTCTCAATGTCATGAGGGAGACAGATCTGAAAACAGTATATTCATGATGACGCAGCAGATGATAAGATAGTTATGCACAGGGGCACAGAGGTCATTTAACCCTATGTCAGGTCTCAGGAAAGACTTGCTGGAGGAGATGGTGCCTGAACTGAGTCTTGAAGGAGGTGAGGGGTGAATAAAGGTGGGAAGGGCATTCCAAATCGAGTGAACAGCAATAGGTAAGGCTCAACAAGTGGAAGACTATGGTGGAGGTGCAGGCACCATCACTGGGATACAAAGTGAGAGCCAGTGACTGGCAAGAGAGGGCCTGGTGAAAACTGGAGGTGAGGAGGAGCCATTGAAATGCTTAGCACAACAGAGTGACAACATCAAATTTGCTTCTTGAGTGGATGGCTCTGGGTGACGGTGAAGCTTGGCTCAGAAGACAATATGTTTAGAGGCTTTGACTGGGATGAAGAGAAGGGGACAGATTCAGGAAATATTTGGGAAGTTCAATTAGCAGGACTTGGTGGCTGATCACCTGGAGGAGGAGGGGGAAGGAGCGTTCACATGAACTCAGGCTTCTGGCTCTGATGTTTTTGGCATTTGACTTACTGTTTACACTGAAACTGGTGGATCCAAGTGGACTCTACACTTTGTGAGTCCAGGGTGAGCTAATGTACTGATATTAAAGGACATCAATTCCTCTGTCAGCTTTTAAACATTTAGATACATTATCTCTTGATGTAAATTATCTCTTAGCAATAAGGTCAAGTTTTAGGCCTGTGACCAGGATTAGGGTGAAGGGAGGAGTGGGCAAATTTCAAAGCAGAATTCTGGCAAAGGAGATTGGAACTTGTTCCTGAGCTCCAGATGGCCTGGTCAAGGACTTCTGGGGAGAAGCTGAAAGCAGCCACTTGACAGTAGAGGAGGGGACCGATTGGCCCACAGAACCACCACATGGGCACGCTGAGACCAACAGTCTGCCTGACAGCAGGTGCCCAGCCAGCCGGAGGAAACTGTAGTTGCTTTCATTTCCTCCCTCTCAGCTGTGGACTTCTGCCAGGAGCTATCTCTCTCTCTCTCATTGTAGGCGAAAATAGTTAAGGGCAACTGATCATTGAAACATCCAAAAAAATCGAGACATTTCATTTCAAGCGGCTGTTTCCTCCATGAAGAAGCAGCAAGCTGGCTTCTCAGCAGCACCCTTCTCTTCAGGACGGGGTCAGCAGAAGTGTATTTCACCTTCAGCAAGTGGGGGATCCCCTCTCTTCCAAGTGCTCTGCCCACCAGCCTGGGGCACTGGAGATCTTGGTTTTGAAGCTTACCACAAGTCACTGAAGAGAGAGACAAAGCCATCCTTCTACCTCGTGCTTCCCAACACCTACCAGGTAAGCTGCTGCGCACTAGAGTGAAGCCCCTGACAGATGATTTGGACCTGGTATTCCAGAATTTGCTTGAATACATTGAACACACACCTCTGCATTCAAAGCAGCAAGGCTGAGAATGGTATCTTCAGCAGGCATGATGATAAAGGAAAAAGATACCCCTTCCCAAATTTGTCATGATGGGGGTTTACTTAAATAAATCCCAATATCTTTGGGGCTCAAGATTAGTGATATTTTCATTTTTATTAAGGTAATAGATCCTTGACAAAAATTTTGAGGACCTACTATTTGTATGGGCTATGCAATCTGCTATGGTAAATGGAAAGTGTAGACCCCAAGAAATTTATCATCTATTTGGGTGGACAGGGCATGAAAACTTAAATAATGTTATAAGACTGCACATGACTAAGTGTCTAATGGGTGGCACAGATGGTAGGATTTTGGAGTGGGAGGAAGATGGATGGGAGCTGAAGTAATTAGGAAATCCTTCGTGAAGAGGCTGGCCTGGAAGTGTGGTTGAATGTGGCTAAGTGGAAGAATCACTTCCAATTACGACTTGATAACGTTTCCATTGAACCAATCTACATAACACACAATTAAACTTTAATTAGTAGTTGGAATATGTAAATTTTCGATTCTGAAAGGCGATTCATGTCAATATTAGAAACTAAGGTCTTAGTGTTTGTTTATTGTGGGTAACTGCTGGCTTGCTGGAACATTCCATCCCACCTGAATTCTGTTCCTCCCCCTCCCAGAGATCTGTTCACCTTCAGTAAATTCTACTAAATGTTCACTAATTTTTAACAACCTTGCACATAAAAATAAGATTTAGGTTAACTATTCTTGTTTGTTTTGGGTTTTTTCTGTACGTGATAAGGAGCAGAGCAGCACAAAATGATTTCTGATAAACTAGAAGTTAACCGTGTGTTACAGGGTTATGTGGCACCTTTCTTCATATCTGAGGCTTTCAGTTGAATCGACTGAATCAGGGCACAATCATCCAGTGTGATGGTGTTTGTGTGAATGAGTGACAGGCATGAGGCCACAGTAAGAAATCTTTAGCTCCCCCTCCAAGCCCTGTTCTTTACATGAGAGCATAGAAGTCTTGCATGGTCTTAGTATTGAACTTTCTCCTGTGTGTCTACCAAGAAATTGAGAGAATTTCAGAGTTTCTGGGATTCTTATTTATAGCCCAATGACACATGACGTTAATGAAAATATTAATAGATAATGGTTGACCTCAGTGAGTAAATTTAAATTTTTTTCTCTTGATCCAAGACCTGCAAATAAAAACTTCCTACGACCACTTCACATAAACAAGCAAAACTAAGTCATTCACTCTCCTACTTCCTTTGCTCAGATTACTTTGTCGATGATGGCCTTCACTCATCCCCCCTACACACACACACGTCACCACACACACACACATATCTACTATCCACATCATTAGATCATTCACTGGGGAACAGGCATCACTAGTGAGGAATAGTGGTGGGTTCAGACTCTACCCCAATGGGGCTTATACCCCAGTAACTCTACTTCTACTTGTGCTTTAAGCCCCATCTTTGTGAACGCTTTCCCAGCCCTTAGCCAGAATTAATTTTATCCTTCTTTATGATCCCAAAGCAAGAGTCTTGGTTTTCTAAGGATTGTGATATAATAAGAATATATATATATATATATATATATATATATATATATATGTATTTAGTCTTTGTCTCCTGTTCCTGGCACAGAGCTTCTTATATCCTTGAAATTTCTTGAGTGGCGGGGGCTAAAAGGAATGTCTTTTGTTATTAACAATGAACTCCTTTCAACTATACCTGAGTTTATGCTAATGAGGTGACTCTTGGAGAATGGGGACTGGTAGACAGAGGAACCAACCATGTGATTAGAGGGTTGGAGCTTTTAGCCCCATCCTCTGACCTCTGGGGAGGGCATCCAGAGGCTGGAGATGGACTTAAATTACCAATGACCAATGACTTAATTAATTATGCCTGCATAACGAAGCCTCCATAAAAACTCTAAAGAACGAAGTTCAGAGAGCTTCTGGGTTGGTGAACAAGAATGAATCCATGAACCACGAAGGTGGCATAACCCAAACTCCATAGGGACAGAACCTCCTGTGCTCAAGACCCTTCTGGATCTTGTCCTATGTATCTCTTCATCTGGCTGTTCACGTATATCCTTTAAAATATCTTTTGTAATAAATTGGTAATAGTAAGTAAACTATTTGCCTGGGTTCTGTGAGCTGTTCTAGTAAATTATCAAACCTGGAGAGGGGGTTGTGGGAACCTGCAATTTATAGCTAGTCAGTCACAGGTGCTGGAGACCTGGACTGGAGATTGGTGTCTAAAGTGGGGTCAATTTTGTGGGACGGAGCCCTCAACCTGTGTGGGCTGCACTAACTTCGGGTGGTTAATCAGAAATGTTGTGAGTAGAGAAACTGTTTTTCTTTTAATGATCTATCATGTCATGTGTTGTATCACAGCTATTTTGTACATATCTTTTCCCACTGTTAGATCTTAAATTTCCTACAAATTTCTTTAATTTTCTTTAATCTTCCTTAAATTTCTTCAAATCGTCCTGACAAATTTAAATGCTCATTTTAGTTTAATTGAATTCATTTTTTTCCCTCAAAAAGCATTTTTCAATCTTTTGCCTAAGTGCCAGTACTGAGTTAGATCATCACCCAAAGAACGTGTAAGGAAGGGCATTGCAAGCAGATAAGAAACTTGGAAAAAGGCCCAGAGAACATGGCAAAGAGTTTGGAATGGTTGGCACTTAGGGTTTAAATGAGAGGATATAGGAAACAAGTCCAGATGGTAAGCAGGAGGTCTGGTCATGAAGAATTGAGTTTTACAGATGAAGAAAATCAGACACACAGATGTTATTTGATCAGCCCAAGTAACAAAGGATTAGAAACCATCATCTGGTTGCCGCCACCATCCGGTCCCGGTACGCTCACATAAGCTCAGACAGTAACTTTATGCAACCATGCCAGTCTGGGGCGATTGGCTGGGAAAAGAAGATAGTGCTAGAGACCGTCTCTGACAATAGTGACTGTGTGGATGAGCCACATTATACCTCTCTTTGTACTTATCATTGCAACCTGAACAGAGGCAAGAGCTATAGGAGACAAACAACTGAGAAAATTAGGTGCACTGAAGACAACACGTGGCCCGGCCAGTTGTAGTGGCCAATCTGAGCCCCGGTTAGTAATACACAGACTGCTCTGTGAGCTACACTGTGAAGCATATACGAAGAATTCCCAACTCTGCCATCCTTTTGGTCCTTTGCCTTAGCTTCAAAGAACCAATATTTTCAGTAGTGCCTGAATTAAAATCATAAGCAAAGGTGTTGAGCAGTTAAGTCATAAAAAATAACACTTATCCAATAAACATATGAAATAATGTTCAACCTCTTCAGTAATCAAAGAAATTTTTAAAAACTGAAAACCATTTTTTTTTTGCTAATAGATATCAGATTAGCAAAGATTAATAAGAACAGTAATAACTAATGTTAGCAAGGACGTGGGAAAATTGGCCCTTGTATACAATCTGCTAGTTGGAGAAAAATTTGATATAACCTTTCTCCAGAGCAGTTTGGTAATGTATTTCATGTCATTAAAACGTGTTCATCCTTTGACCTGGAAATTCTATTTTGAGGAAATTTATCCTAAGAAATTAATCAGAGATGTGTACAATGTTAGGTTTGAACTATGTTCATTTTAACATTATGGCTGTGAAAAATTAGAAACAACACATATATCTAGTGATAAGGGAGTGGATACATATACTACAGTACAAAGATACAAGGTAAAGGAATATTGATGTAACAGCATCCTTAACATAATGCTAAGTGGGAAATGGCTGCAAAACAGCATTTATAGTGTAAAAACATTTTTTTAAAATGCATACACTGGGGCCAGCCCAGTGGCATAGTGGTTAAGTTCTTGCACTCCACTTCGGCGGCCCAGGGTTTGCAGGTTCAGATCCCAGGCACCGACCTACACACTGCTCATCAAGTTATGCTTGTGGTAGTGGCCCACATACAAAATAGAGGAAGATGGGCTCAGACGTTAGCTCAGGGCCAATCTTCCTCACCAGAAAAAAAACAGCTTATGTGTATAACTGGCGTGTTGAGCAAGCAGGACTCGTGGAATATAATCAGAAAGCATCTTCAGTTTTGCCTGTAAATGCCACTGGATAAAAACGTGAGCAGTCTCATGACTTTCCTGCTCACTCTTAAATAATAAAAGTCCTTGGGTCACTAGAAGATGCAAAGCTCCGTCTCACTTCAGTGTGATAATTAGATTGTCCAGTCCCCGATTAGTTCCATTTTCATTCAGAGCAGCAGCCGTTTCGCTGGCACAACCACGACTTGCTGTGGGGAGAAGCCTCTGACAGTGAGGAGGGATTTGATCCTCCCTTCCCTGTAAGCCTCTACCTTTCCATCCTCTCCATGGTGGTTGTTGACAGTTCCACGGTTGAAGTGGAAGGGGGATGGGAGGAGAGGTAGGAGTTTGGGTGGGGATGGGGGATGTATGCTGAAAAGTTCTTGCTTCACTGGGATGGCCGTAGGGTGGCTGTAGGTGGCTTCACACTCTCTGGGTTGGGCAGATGTTTGGTTTGCCTTTTTCTTGTGTGCTCTTGTGGGGTTTTCAGGCTCTCTTCTCCTGCAGCTCTCTTGGTGTGATGACATGCCCTCCCCTGCTCTCTGCCAACCCCTCCATGTCCCTAGGGATCCAGTAATTCACCCAAAGCCTCTTCCTGCTAAGGTCTCTTCACCTCCTGAGCCAGCTCTCGTGGACATGAGCTAAGAGAGCCCCACACCTCCCCAGCCCTCCTGTGGCCCATTCCTTGTCCATGGGAAACATGCACCCTGGAAGTGAGGACCGAGCGCCAGCTGAGCAATCTCCCTTCAGTATCCATTTACTCCCTTCACTCTGGGCTGGCTGGTCCCAGTTTCTCGAACTTAAACTTCTCAGGCAGGAGTCAGACACCAGTCAGCCTTTCCCCAAAACTGTAGGGGGCATATATTAAGCTCTTTCAGTGGTACTGTTGAAGGCCCTCTCTCTAAAGAAGGACTCCCTCTGTCTCTACTCTTCTGACTAATGTGGGTAAGGGGACTTGTAACCCTAACAAGAGGGCTTTAGCTTTTGTGTATGTGATAAGAACACCAAACTCTTAACAGACTTTTTAGTAGACAATACAGTATTGTTATCTGTAGGCACAATGTTGTACAGCAGATCTCTAGAACTTACTTTATACCTGTTGATTAGCAACTCCCTATTTCCCCCTTCCCCCAGCCCTGGGCAACCACCATTCCGTTCTTTGCTTCTGTGAGTTTGACTATTTTAGATACCTCATATAGGTGAAATCATGTAGTATTTGTCCTTTTGACTGGCTTATTTCACTTAGCATAATATCCTCAGGGTTCATCCATGTTGTCACATATTACAGGATTTCCTTTTTATGGTTGAATAATATTCCATTGTATGTATCTACTGCATTTTTTTTTAATCCATTCATCTACTGGTGGACGTTTAGATTGTTTCTACATCTTGGCCATTGTGATAATGCTACAATGTACGTGGGAGTGTTAATATCTCTTGTAGATCTTTATTTCAATTCTTTTAGATAAATACCCATAAGTGGGATTGCTGGATCACATGGTAGTTCTATTTTTAATTTTTTGAGGAGCCTGAATACTGTTTTCCGTAGTAACTACACCATTTTACATTCCCATTAACAGTGTACAAGGGTTCCAATTTCTCTACATCCTTGCCAACAACATATATATATATTAGCCACCCTAACAAGTGTGAGGTGATATCTCATTGTGGTTTTGATTTGGGTTTCTCTGATGATTATTGACATTCAGCATCTTTCCATGTATTTATTGGCCATTTGTATACCTTTTTTGGAGAATGTCTATTCAAGTCCTTAGTCTATTTTTAAATCAGGTTATTAGCTTTTTTTGCTATTGAGTTGCAGGAGTTCCTTATACATTTTGGAAATTAACTTTTTATCAGAGATATAGTTTGCACATATTTTGTCCTATTTCATAGGTTGCCTTTTCACCCTATTGATTGTTTCCTTTGCTGTGTTGAAACTTTTTAGTTTGATATAGTCCCACTTGTCTATTTTTGCTTTTGTTGCCTGTGCTTTTGGTGTCATATCCATGAAATCACATCACATTTCCCGGGTTCAAAATACATTACAAAGCTACACTAATTAAAACAGTATGGTACTGGCATAAAGACAGATATACAGACCAATAGAACAGAGTAGAGAGCCCAGAAGTAAGTCCATGTGTATATGTCAACTGATCTTTGACATGGGTGCCAAGAACACACAATGGAAAAAGGACAGTCTTTTCAACAAATGATGCTGGGAAAACTGGATATCCACATGCAAAAGAATGAAATTGGACCCTTATCTTATACCATACACAAAAATCAACTCAAAATGGTTAAAGACTTAAACGTAAAACTGGAAACTGTAAAACTAGAAGAAAACATGGGGAAAGGCTTTGGCCTTTTTTTGGTTTGTTTTTATAAATCCTACCAAGCAAGTTCTCCTGACTGGTCTGCTCACAATTCACTTGGATATGTGGGATCTCTTGTTTTCATGCCTCAGCTAAAACTGAGACAGCCTCAGGGTAACATCCTGTTACCCCTGCTTTAAAATGTTGGGTGGACGTATGCACACATAGCACTATGTCTAGTTGTGGGGACTATGAGTGGATTTTTTTCTTCAATATTTCTGTAATTTCCAAGTCTTCTGTATTGAGTGTAATCTTATTTTCATAATTAGGAAAAAATGAACTTAAAAATTGTATAATGGCAAAGCAAAGTCAGTTTTGTTGCCATTTGAAATTTCCTGTCCCAATGCTGAAGAATTCCCTTTTGAAGAGATTCCTACATGTCGCTTGGCTGGATGTTTTGGTTATGCTCTTTCAGGTGACAAGGAACATACACTAGTTTACCTCAAGCGATGGGTGGCACTTTATCGTAAGTCTACAATGGGGAAGTGAGGAAACATGGGAAACAACCTCGCCCTGGACAGCCAGTCCTTGGGAACTGGAATGGTGATCAGAATACAGTAGCGTTCTGGTACCAAGCAACTGGGCTGGGAATCAGCCAGACTTGTGGATCAGCTACTCTGCTCTGCTTCTCCCTGATGGCTTCCACTGCCACAGCTGATTTTCTTCTTGCAATTCTCCTCTGCTTCATGGCTTCTGCTCCTGGTGCTGCTTGATGCCTTCTCGCTCTTTATGTCTCAGCCTCTGTCACTTTAGTTTGTCTTACTTGTCATGATGATTTCAAAACATGCCAAGAGGAAGGACATGATTAAGTTGTTAATCACTCTCCAAAATAGGGCACATTGTCTGCGCAGTATTCTGGCTCACGTTTAGCTTTGGATCAAGCAGGAATCCATGGTTTAGTTGATTAGGATGAGGAATGCAAAAAATTTTGGATCACATGACCCAAAGCATAGCAACTACCCATGACCACTTTGCTGTGAGTGGGACAGGCTCCCAACACATCCCAGACCACCTGTGTGCTAGTAAAGTGGTCCATAGCTCTCAGACAGATCTACAACCATACTTAGTTCATTACTATTGAGCCCTGTTTTTGGATATTGGTGATGAGAATAGAAGGATTTAAAACAAAACTAAACAAAAAGATAGAGGGAATCAGATATCCAGATTTCTTTTTTTGTGCCATACGTTACCTTATCCTACTGAAAGAAAACAAATGTTTTTGCAAATAAGCCCAAAGTGATTCAAAGCTAAATAGATGATGATTTTTAAAATCTAAGGTCATCGTCAATAAAGAATAGGCCACACTCATATACATATGCCATGTAAACAGTTATTTTCCTTTCCACTTTTCTTCTGTAAAATGCACCTGCCATAACTGCTTCATTACATTGACATTTCTTTTCATTTTTGAGAACAGGGTTGATTGTTCACAGATTGAGTACAATTCTGTACCTATTCTTGATGCACTGAGACATATTCATGTAAAGTTCATAATAACCTCCATGTTACATTATCATTTTCATTGTGTAACAGAGCTTTATTTCTGCCTTTTCTCCAAAGACCTATTGAGATTTTATGGAAAAGCATTTAACACATTGTGAAGAATGATCACAAATTTTGTTTGTTCTTGAGAAAGAGAATTTAGATACTAGAATCTGAAAGTTAAAATGACAGCAAATAATAACAAATAACAACAGTATTACCAGTAAAATACCTTTTACAGAAATGTTATGTTTCCATAAATAAGTTATGTAATGTGGAGTAGACACATGCATTTGTACTGCTAGCATGAATTCATTTCACCCAGGTACTGATTTTGTTACAGAATCATTCTAGAAGTGCTTCTTAAGAGTATGTTTGGGTAAATAAATGTAACTACATCTGAAGACAAAACTTAATAAGCTCTTCTGGATGAGATAATATCACATGAAAACATTATATATGTTTGGAATAACTGATCCACAGAGTAAGTATTCCAATGACAACATTTAGTACAGGGATTCAGGAGGAAATGTTCCAAGTAAAGCCCTTTGGAATGTGATTCTGCTGTGATTTCTGATAAAGTGGAGTATTGGTTTGTCAGGTCAGGAGATGGAGAAAAGCAGTTGAGACCCAAGCTGACCATTGTGAGGCAGGCCTGCTAGAGAGGACTTGGAAAAGGCAGCAACCATTTGGATAAGGGCTACTTCAAGGGTTAACTCTTTTTGAAAATGTGTTACAAACTGTAATCCAAACCAATGAGTTTTAACTGATGTCCACACCAAACTTTCTTTGACCCCATCAGTGAATCCTGCAGTGGATAATGGTTTGCAAGTCATGGACTTTCTGAGCCTCCATTGTCCTGATGGGAACCTGGGGCCAGTACATTCATGGCAGTAGCATTTAAGAAACCTCGGGGCATCTTCTCAGCATTCTGTGTCCTGAAGCAAAGACTGAATAGCTATTTGAGAGCTATCTTTCTTTCCTCCTGCCTTAGGTATTTGGTCGGTGTGTGTGGGTAGGGATTGGGGGGATGGAGTCTCATATAGCAACACTAAGTTCCTTAAAGTTAAAGATACTTCCAGAACGTTGGATTGAGTTGCTTTTCTAAGATCTTTAAGTTTGCATGATACAGAGAGTGAATTAAGTTGAATAAGATAATTGTGGGTATTAATTACAGTGAAGGCAATGTAGTTTTGTGACTTTCTGCCTGGACCCGGAATGAAACTATGGGAGCATCTCTTTCAGCCTTGTGGAATTGCCTATGATCCTCTGATGCCATTCCTCTTTCTATAGTTTTTTCTGGCAGGATATGTTATAAGAATTAGCACTAAATTGCCTGAATACTAGAAAAAAACATGCTCTGCACTCTTATTCATGAAAATGAAGGAGGGATACACTAGATATGCAAGAGTACAGTTCTGTCTTATTACCTAATTCTATATAACTAGTAGTACAGAGGGTGTGGTCAGAATTTAGGTTGTAGTCTCCTTTAGAAAGAAGCTGTGAATATATAATGGACAAATCCAGGATGCCGAGATCCTACGCGTTATCTATGGCTCAGAACGTATTGGCTCTAACCTGCTTTGCAGCTGTGCTACCAACAGCCTTACAAAAGACATTTATGTCCAATTCTGCAGCTCTGAGCAGCCTCCCTACACTTGTACAATCCTGACACTCAACTTGCATTAACTCTTGCCTTACCAGTTTCAGTGGAAGATGTCAGAGCATCTGTATAAAGAGGAATAAGTGGGAAGCAAAGCTAAAAACTCAAGCTTTTAATTCTCTGTGTTCATTTGTTGTGTTATTCAACAAATATCTGGTCATTGCTTGCTGTGTGTTCAGAAAGTCTGGCACTCTGTTTAGGGAGCTGACAATCCAGTTGTGAGATGACCAGCATGGAAAGAAGTGCAGAGACAAGCAAGTGTTGAATAATTCAGGCTCTGCGAAATAACCTGGAAATAACTGTACTCGCTTGGCAAATGTTATCATGCTGGGCAGTGGGGTCTGAAGCTAGGATAGAAGCCCAGCTCTTTCACTCACCACTTTATAACCACAGGCAAGTTTTTTCACCTTTCATGGTTTCAATTCCTTTTACTGTAAAATGAGTATAACACCTACCTCACTGGGGACCTGTGGTGATTAAATGAGATAATGTATGTGGAAGCACCGAGTGCAGTGGCTGTCACACAACGTATGTTTAACATTTAATTCTGGACCCACATCCCTCCACAAGGAGCGAAATGCTGTTACAGCGTGCAAGGTTCCCGTAACGTTGAGCAGCATGATGAAGGAACTAGATGCAACACAAAATATCATCTTCATCTTCCATAAAGTTATGGTCAGTTTGAATCTGGAATCATAAGTCCTTTTCTAGCTGTTTCATTTTAATCATGTGGTAGATCCAGAGAGAAGCGGCAGAAAGAAAGGGCAAAGGGAGTGAAGGAGTAATTGACACATGAGAACAATGTGAAAGATTGGGACTTTTCAGGCTGAAATGCAGAGGCCTAAGGGCGACAGAGTTGGAATCTCTGAGATCTCAAACAGAGCTAAATATGGATTTGTTAACCATGTTCTTAAGTACTAGAGTATACCCCTTGAAACATTAGCAAAAGCATCCTTAGAATCGTAAAGAGTGGGAAAGCATCTAGTTCAAACCCCTCATTTTACAAATGAAGAAATGCAGGTCCAGAGAGAAGAGTTTCTCAAATTCGTGTTCATTTGTTCACTGAGGGCTTACTGAGCCCTTGCTCTATGTCAGACATCATTCCAGAAAACAGGGCAGGCGAAGTCCTTGCTTTTATGGATTATATTTTAGTGGGGCACAAGAGAGACAATCAATAAAAAGTAAGTAAATGAAGGAGATGATTTCATAAGACGATTAAGAGTAAACCAAGTAAATTGCTAAAAAGTGACTGTAGTTGGGGGAAGGGATAGTTTATATTGGAGTGTCATGGGAGGCCTCTTTAAGGATGTTACATTTTAGCTAATGCCTAAATGGTACAAAGGAATGGCCGTGTGACAAAACAGGGAAGAGCATTCCAGGTGGAGGAAACAGCAAGTGCACAGCCCAGTGGGAACAGAGAGAAGGCCGGGTGCTGAGTGGATGGGAGAGTGGTACGAGGAAAGTGGTAGAAAAGGCAGAGGACCAGATGCTGTCAGCCTTGAAGACCATGGAATTTGGAATTCTAAGCATGATTGGAAGCTTCTGGAGAGATTTAAGCAGGGGAGTGACATGAAATAACTTACATTTTTAAAATGTCACTGTGGCTGCTGTGTGGAGCCTGGATGGAAGGAGAGCCAGAGCAGAAGCAGGGAGACAAGTAGGGGGCTCCCGAGGTCATCCAGGTGAGAGATGGTGGTGGTTTGAGCCAAGGAGGTGGCTGTGGAAATACTGCCACTTGCTAGACCACAAACTCCAGGAAGGCTCGGAGCTGTCTCTTTTGTGGACTAATGCATTCCAAGCTTCTAGAACAGTGCCTAGCACATAGTAAGCGCTCAGAAAATACTATCTGAATCAATGAGTGAACAGTTACTTTCTGAAGTTAGACTGGAATCCAGGTTGAAGATAAATAAAAGTGTAAGCTTTTCTCAGTTTGTGTATGTTTGCCTTATTAGAATTTACAACAGTAAATGTTTTTTAGACCCTTTACTAAAATATGTGCAATATTCTTCACAAACATGCGCCCAAACCTTGGCATTAGCCAGTGCGTTCGTGCAGGGTGAGGGCCAGCTCGGGGACCGGCAGCGAGCCTTCCCCACGTGCTCCCTGCTGTCTTGAGTGTGCTCTTTAGGCTGTGTTTGTGAATCTGCACTGCAAAGTTGGGTCTTCTCACAAGCGTGCTATTAATTTACATGCAACATGGAGGTCCAGGAGGAGCAGGTGGCCCAAGCTAAACACTCGATGGTTTTGAGTTTCTTTACAGGAAAAAGCAAAGCCTAAGGGCAATTCTCTTTACTGCCCACCATCCACCTCCGTCATGTTGGGGGAGGTGATGCACAATTTCTACTCCCCACTCTCCCTCCACCAACACTACCACCAATCTTGCACATTTCACAGATCACATTTACTCAGTGCTTCATTTGTACTAACCATAGATGTATGAGCCTTACCTGCATTAATCCTCACAAAAACCCCATGAGATATTATTACTCTTATCCCCACTTTACAGATGAGAAAACTGAGGCACAAAGAGGTTAAAATTACATGGCTAATAAAGATCAGGGACAGCATTCAAACTAGGCAGTCTGACTTTAATATAACCTCTCAGGATTTCAATTTCCTCATTGGTAGAATGGAATAATATCTACCTTATAGGGTTCTTGTAAAGATTAAATTAGTTAATATATGTAATCATGCCTGGCCTTGAGTAAGCGCTGTATAAATGTTAGCTATGACCAGCTTTCCAGTATTATTCCTATGGAAAAATTACTTTTTACATACATGATTTTAATGGTGTGCAGGATCACATCTCTCACTTTTGTCAAATATTGACTGAGTTGCTTCACAATGATGGTATACATTTGTAGAACTCATTCATTCCCCCAAAAGTTGAGCAAATATGTATTGATCGACAAACAGTCTGAGGCCATGCTAAGCCCTGGGGATACCAAGACAATGAGACACAGCACCTGTCCTCAGGAAGCTGACAGCCTGGTGGCACAGCCAAACAGGTACATGACAAGTGACTCAATATAATTTGGTAAATACAGAGGTGACGTTGTGTGCTTTCCCAGGGGGTTGGGGTAAAAGGTATAAATGGATTTAAAAAGAGAGAAGATAAACCTAGGAAGACAGAAAGGCCTGATGGCTCCATGAGGACTTGGCACTTGAACTTGAAGTTTGACCTCAGGGTGGACAGCTAGTCTTTCCACAGCACCTTCTTTAAGGTGACTAATTGGTAAAGGATCACTCGCTGTGATCTGACCCAGTATGGCAATTACACATCCTTAGTGTTACTTAGATTACTTAATTTTCCCCTCTGTTGTGACTTTGTGTCATGTGAGAATAAACATCCAGGAAGGTTACGATGGTCCATTTAAAAGAATATAGAAAAGCTTGTCTTTTATCCTGGATTGAGCAGTTTCCATCGCAGCCATTCACGGAGTTTAGGTGGGCTTTGTTATCTAGCTTGGCTGAAAGCTGGTGACATTATTTTGCTGCCACTCTGAGTTCTAAAGGTTTGTTGTTATTTGCGGTTGTTGCTTGCTTGCTTTAGTTTATCACTTTTCCTTATGTGAGCTTCCCTTCCTCCAGACTTCCCTCTATGGTTTAACTTTACTATTATCAAAAGAACACATTTTTCAATACACCTGCTTGTTTTTCTAATCCCTGCCCGTCCCTCAGAACAGGCTCTGATGTCAGGTTTAAAGGCTCTCAAAAACCCATCTTTTCAGAAGAACAATAGGAGAGGAGAGGCCAGGCTTGGATTGTAAAGCTGCTGGTGCGGTCCCTGGACAAGGGCTCGTGCCTTCTTTACCCTGCCTCCTCCTGGCTGAGAACTCACGGTCCTTGTCCTAAAGCTTCCCCTAGAGGATGAGCAATAAGAAATCTGTACCCAGAAGGTACAAAACAAAGGGGGAGCACTTTCCTGAGATGGTGAGCTTCCTTGGGGTTTCAGGGTTTTGAAAAGGTCGTTGCCTGGACAGACCAGTCCCGCTTCCATGATGACATTCGCTCAACATTTAAGCTCTGACTCGGGATACAGTTCCCCACCCCTTGCACGCCATTGGTGATTTTCTGTGTGTTGTGGTTGCTGGGCAATAAGAAATAAAAATGTGTTTGAGTTCTTGCATGGGAGGAAAACTTTAATGCTGCTTTGATCTACAGTTCAAGCGACAAATCCACTTTTACAGGATTCCGTGTAATTGAACAGCTGGTTCTGGAGTTCACGGATGACTGAACCTGGAGGACCAGGGTAGGGTGGGGGCTTCGGGGAATACGTGACAAGAGGTCCTTAAAGCCACAAGTGGAGAGTTGATAGATCAGGATGCTTAGCTGCCTGGCAGGCAGAACAAGGTGTTATAAGATGGCTCTCGTGCAGGAAGGTCAGCTCTGAAAAAGAACAATATGTATACAAAGCCAAGGAAGTGAGAGAAGTGGAGAAAAAAATGTGAGTAAGGAGATGAAAGGGGAGGTGGGAACAGCGAAAAGAGGAATTGATGCCCTCAGCAAGAGAAGCTGATAAGGGAAACAATTTTGAGAAATATTTGAGATTTTTCTAAAAGGAAAATGGAAGCTGTAATTCCGTTTTCTGGTTTAGGGAACTTGTTTGCATTCAACGTTTGTCTAACTGCTCTCTCCTCGATCATATTTGAATAATCGTTCCCACCTTTTTAACTGGCAAAAGTCACTTTGAGCTTATATCAATTGCATTGTTTATTAATGGGGTTAATAGTACCCAGGGGCAGTGAGACAGCAGGTTAGGAAGACACGGGCTTTAGAATCAAGGTGTGAGTTCAGGGTCATCTGCAGCATTGTAAGGATTAGCACGATGACTCAAAATCCTGGGAGATGGTAGGAACTTGATACATAACATCTGCTGTTGTTTGTTATTGTTATTATTTCATCTGAAGACAGGGAGATTGACCAGATTATGTTTTAAGGCCCTTTTCAGGTTTATAAGATTTCTCAGTGATTTAATTCTGATGTAGGAACGATGAGTCTTGATTGTTCGTTTTAGACTAGAACATATCTTTAAAATAATCTCAACTGTGTCTGTGTTTTTAAATTATGCGTAACAAAACGTCCCAAAGGCTTAAAAGGGCTTCTATTTGTTAGTCCTGAATTCTGTGGGACAGCCATTGGGGCTGGGCTCACCTGGGTGGTCCTCCTCCTGATCTCGCCTGGGATCACTCATTTGACTGCTGTAGTCTGGCGGCTCAGCTGCGTTGGGATGATCTAAGGTGGCTTCACTCACGCATCTGGCAGCTGGTGATGGCTTTCCGCTGGGCCCTTCCTCTGCATGTGATCTCACCCTCAAGGAGGCTAGCCTGGGCTTCTTTACACAGCAGTATCAAGATTCCAAGAGGGAGAGGGCAGAAGCTGCCAGGCCTCTTGAAGCCCAGGCTCAGATATCTCACACTTACACTTTGTCACTTTCCACTGATCTAAATGAGCACAAGGCCAGCCCAGAACCCAGGGGGAGGAGGAGTGATGAAGTCACATGGCAAAGGAGTGGACCTTCAGGGATGAGAGGAATCGTGGAGGCCTGCTTTGTGAAGAATATAGCACATCATCAACCTTTTTTTACAAATGAGGAAAATAAAACCAAGAAACTTAAATATTTGGCCAACATCCCCCAGCTAGAAACTGCCTTGTCCAGTGAGTGCTCTTTCTACTATCTCACAGCAACTGGAAAACAGGCCAGGATTTGGTTCACAGGGAGCAGATGAGTGGAGCCAAAGAATGGGAGAGAAAGGGACAGCTATCCTTTGCAAAGCACATTCTAAGTGGGTATTCCCTCATCAGTCATGAAAATAAAGATGAAGACAAAGACCTGCTCAGAATACAGGTGAACAAAGAAAGTGGGTAGCAAAGGTCACAGCTGGGGAAGACAAAAAAAAGGATGGTGAGATGGGATTCATTACTCAAGGACAGAAAATGAAGGAAAAATAAATTGAACTTGGGAGGAGGAGCCTCAGAGGACGGACTCGTTCAGGAGGAGCCAGAATGGAATGGAAGGCAGCACGCTGCAGACTGAGAGTCCTGTGAGTGAAGAAAGAGCATTTTGATTTGGAGCAGCGGGCTGGGACTGCGGCTCGGCAAGAAAAGACCTGATTTAGTTTAGTCAAGTTAATCAGCCTGGGGGTAGAGCAAATTACAAGTGTAGACAACAGTCCCTCGTGGTATGTGGAGTCAAGCTGGACTAATGAAGCAAACAAACTATGCACTTGTAATTTATTTAGATGTGTCATTGGTAACCCTGAGGGTCTTCTCATTGGCATAAAGTGGGCTGTATGCTCCAAATGGCTGGCCGAGTATGTAACAAACCAATGCGGATGAGCAAGAGCATGGTAGGCTGGCTGTGAGCTTGGTTGAATTTCACTTGCAGGCAAAGGTCTTCTCTCTCAGACTGAGGCCAGTGGACACTTAAAATACTGTCTTTTTAAGTTTCACCTATCAGAGCATCCTTACTCTTATGTTGAGATTTTTTTCTTTTTTGCTAGTGTTGCACTAATTTGGTATTTTATTTTTTAAGTAAATGAATGAGTCTAAACCACTGACTTTACGATTGTTGTGCTCCTTTTAGTACAAGAAGCTTGATCAATTACAAATGTACAGACTATGTTTGTTCTATAGGACATAGGACTCTTGGGTGTATAAGATTAGGAGGTGAGTGACAGGTACCCAGAGAATTTAGACTTTTATGTCATTCATAGTTTCCCTTCCTGGTTATCCTGACTTCAAAGGCCAGAACTCTTTGTGTTTTACTTCGTTATTAATAGGTAAACACAACGCCACCTTTGACTACGTTACCTTTGAATTTTCTGACTCTTGGCTGTACATGTTCACCCACCTTTTTGACAATGTTGGAATATTTCTGCTTTAAAAGCCACTGAATTTCTTTAAAATCTAGCCCTTTCATGTATCTGCATGTAACTACTGTCTGCATTTCATTTCTCATTGTCTTCAGGAGACAAGGATTATCATAAGGACGTCTACAGATTAGTTATGTTTTACCTACTCTAGCCCTAGTCAGAATGAGGTCTCTATGGCCCAACATTCAAAATTTAATCAGAATGAAAGTCAGAAACATGGAGGAAATATTTCGCGCAAATAAGAAAAATAATGAGTTCATATTTTTATTAAACATGCCTCATTCTAGTGAAAAACTCTGAGGCATTGATTCATAAATTGATAAAATGTACAACTGCCAAAACACAAAATGTAATTAGTAAATAGACATATGGTAAAGTGTTCAAATTTTGTTACTTATCAAAGAAATACGGCATTTTTTAAGCAAAGAAAACAAAAATTCTTAAAAGAAAAATAGCCACCCACAGTTATTAAATGGTACCTTGAAAGTATTAAATTCAGAAAATAAAAATACTCAAAATAATAATATCTAGTTTTCCAAGGAGGCCTAATGGTAGTCTAGTACATTGCTGGTCTGAGTAATATTGCGACAGCCATATTGAGAAGCATTTTGGTAGTGTGTATAAACAATCACAAAAACACTGACTCTTTGACCCAATAATTCTACTTCAGTGTCTGTCAGAGGCACTATAAAAATACAAAATGCACAGTGATGTTCATTACAGCAATATTTATAAGGGAAAATTGCAGTGTTCTGCATCAGAGGAATAGTAAATAAATTATGGAAAACAGACTAGCTTGAGTATTATGCAAATATTTAATGACCGCTCAAAGACGAGTGGTGTTAAAGGTGTTTTATATATAATGTTGTTTTTTTTTGGTGAGGAGGATTAGCCCTGAGCTAACATCTGTTGCCAATCTTCCCCTTTTTCTTTTTTATCCCCAAAGCCCCCCAGTACATAGTTGTATATTCTAGTTGTAGGTCCTTCTATTTCTGCTATGTGGGGCACTGCCACAGCATGGCTTAACAAGCGGTGCTAGGTCCGTGTCCAGGACCTGAACCAGTGAACCCCAGGCTGCAAAGGGGAGCACGTGAACTTAACCACTCGGCCCAAGGGGTCAGCCCCTAATGTTGTTTTTTTGAAGATTATATATGCACTGTCTCTATGAATGGCATCTTCTATTCCATTCTACAGAAATCGAGGAGTCTTTCCTGACATGTCTCCATCCCTAACCCTGCAAAGTCACTGCATCACTCAGTGGACACTTGGGGGTCAGTTTTACCCATTAAGTAGCTCTGAACACTTTCTACTTTTCTTCCACTGTACCACCACCATCCTTGGCCAAGTAGACACCTCTTTCTCTTAGACCCTACAAGTATCCTCACTCCTCTCCTCTTCCCCATTGGAATCTTCTCTCCACCTGCAGCCAGAATGAATCTTTTTTTTTTTTAATTGAGGCATAATTGATATATAACATTATATTAGTTTCAGGTGTATGACATAATTATGGAGGATTATTATTGAGAAATGACCACCACAATAAGTCTAGTTAACATCTGTCACCATACTTAGCTACAATTTTTTTTTCTTGTGATGAGGACTTTTATGTTCTGCTCTCTTAGCAACTTTCAAATATACAATGTTATTAACTATAGTCACCATGCTGTACTTTTACATTCCCAGGACTTAATAATTTTTTAGCTGGAAGTTTGTACCTTTTGACCCCTTTCACCCATCTCTCCCATCCCCCAATCCCCACCTCTGGCTACTACCAATCTGTTCTGTGTATCTGTGAGCTTGGTTTGCTGTTGTTGTTGTTTTTTAAATTCCACATATAAGCAAGATCATACTGTTTGTCTTTCTGTGTCTGACTTATTTCACTTAGCATAATACCCTCAAGGCCCATCCATGTTGTCACAAATGGCCAGATTTCATTCTTTTTTATGGCTGAATAGTATTCCATTGTGTGTGTATATATACCGCATCTTCTTTATCCATTTATCCATTGGTAGACACTTAGGTTGTTTCCATATCTTGGCTATTGCAAATAATGCTGCAGTGAAATGGGAGTGTATATATCTTTTCAAATTAGTGTTTCATTTTCTTCAGATAAATACCCAGAAGTGGAGTTGCTGGATCATATGGTAGTTCAATTTTTAATTTTCTGAGGAATCTCCATCCTGTTTTCCTTAGTGGCTGCACAAATTTACATTCCCACTAGCAGTGCACAAGGGTTCCCTTTCTTTACATGCTCACCAATGCTTGTATTTGTTGTCTTTTTGATAATAGCCATCCTAACAGGTGTGAGGTGATATCTCATTGTGGTTTTGATTTGCATTTCCCTGACAATTAGTGAAGTTGAGCATCTTTTCATGTACCTGTTAGCCATCTCTGTCTTCTTTGGAAAAATGTCTATTCAGGCCCGCTGCCCATTTTTTAATGAGATTGCTTGTTTTTTCCTATTGAGTTGCATGAGTTCTTTATATACTTTGGTAATTAAACTCTTATCAGATTTATGATTTGCAAATATTTTCTCCTATTCAGTAAGTTGCCTTTTCATTTTGTTGATGATTTCCTTTTCTATGCAAAAGCTTTTCAGTCTTGGATGATCTTCGGAGAATGCAAATCTGATGTGTCATGCCCCCGCCAAGTCATCAATGCTTTCTTCTTGCTCCAGGACTAGATGCCAAACTGCTTAACCCAACCCTAAACACTGCAGGATCTAGCAGCTGCCTCGCTGCTCTCCCCTTTGCTTCCTCTTCTCCACCTCCACTCTCCAGCCAGGCGGACCTCATTTCAGTTCCTGACTTCTTTCCTTAAGGGCTCTTGCTCCACAGCTGCTACTCCTCTGTCTGGAAAGGTCTCTCCCAGAACCACCTACGTACTACCCCTTTGCCTCATCCTTCATTCTTCAACCTTCAGGCCATATGTCATCTTCTCAGGGAATCTTTGCTGCTGCCTCAGACCAGATCCTCTTGGTATATGCTCTCATACCACGTGTTTAATTTTTCATTGCTGCCCCCACACCTACCCCAGGAGAATGTAATTTCCAAGAGGGTAAGGACTTGACTTGGTCACTGCTCTTTACCCAGAGTTCAAACATATGCTGAATGAGTAAATCATACCACTCTTTGTTACCTTGCAAAGAGTTTGTTATTGGACTCATCACATCTGTCTCTCCCATTAGACGGTGAGCTCTCTAGGGTAGAAACCGTATCTGCTCTGCTCACCATTGTACCCCTGCATCTACACCATAGGAGGCCTTCCACAAATGTGTAGTGAATACATTTTATTATAACCATGTGAAAAATGCAGAGGAAAAATCACACCAAAAGGGCAAAAGTAACTGTGTTAGGATTGTGAAAATATGAATGATTTTTTCTCTCTACCAGAAAAATTATAATGGAAAAAAATGACAATATAAATAAGAATCCACAATTAAACAAAAAGAAATTGGCCCACGTATTGTACTTATTGAATAAACATAATAAAAAAGCTGAAACCAGAAATGATACCTATACTTACTCTACTCTAAGAGATCAAGTGTTTTGATTTTTTCCCCCCAGTATCTCCATATGGGTGCATCATTCTATAGCTATAATCATAGTTAAAACATTGTATTTTGTTTTTCCTGTTTCATGTTATGTCACACGTATTTTCCCAGGATGCTACATTGCCTGCATAATTATTTTTAGCAACTGCGTAGTGTTTAGTTGAATTAATGTATTTTGGGGGGGTATTTCTTTAAGATATATTTCTTGGAGTAGAATTCAAACTGTATGAGTATTCACATAGAGGTACAGATTTCTGATGTCACTGGCTCGAAGGTGGAAAAGAAACAGGCAGTGATGGATATGAATACAAATGTGGAATGAGTGCTTGAGGTGAAATTAAGTGAAGTAGGATGATTTTAAAAGAGAGTCAGTGTTACATTGAGACTTGAGAAAAAAAAATAAAGTTATGTTTATCAACTTCTGTTTATTAGGAGAGTTCCTGGGTCAGGTAGCTTGACTGTCCTCTGAAATGAGATGGATGTGTTGAGAAGTGGAGGGGGGCGGTGCTGAATGTTGGAGTCTAATAATTTGGGAGGATTGAAGAAAGTGGAGGTCATGTACAAATGTGGGACATTAATAAGTGAGCTGTTAATAAGTTGGAGGCAGCTAGTACTCTTTAGAAGTAAGTACTTGTGGTCTCTCAATCTGTTAGGGAAGGTGTGACAGCAAGAGCCAGGAGTTAAGACAGTATGAGACAGGGGTGACCAGATGTCGGAGAGGTGGCAATGGCAAAATGGGAGGCACCAATGCAAATTATCTATCTGGGCAGGACATGAGGATTGCTGCCTAATGCTTTTCAAAATGCAAGTCTGGGCAGGATGGCCTCTGGCTTCCTTCTGGATTATTTTATAAAATGGCAGTATCATAGCCCCAAGCAGGAGCCTGAGTTGCAACCGTCTCAGGTCATTGCCTTTAACCCCTAAATTGCCATTCTGCAGCTGTCTTGCTCACCACCTTCTTGGTAATACGAAGTCTCTAACACTGTGCTTCACAGAGGACCCTGGATAAAGGTCAACCGCAGAGTCATATGAAATTCTTTCCAAAACATCAGAACTTTCCAAGCTTGGAACCCAACAGCAAGCCTGACTTTTTCATCAGTGTTGTGCCCAACTGACCGTTCTATGAGATTTGTCATCATATTCTTCAAACTCTCCTTTCTGCTCTGTTTGCGTCAGTCCAGGGCTGTCTCCCTCTGGATAAAGCACCTCTCATTTCCAAACAGTTCTAGAGTCCTTTTGAAATAGAGCAAAAAGATCTATTTCAAAAAAACCCCACAACCAATGGTTTAATTAAGGACTGAGAGCAGCATTTGAAGGAGGACAAACAGGAAAGGGCAGGGGAGAAGGAAAGAGAAGTAATGATAGAATGTCAGTTCTGGTATTCTGAAGGTGTGGGGCAGACACGTTTGTGCTTCGGATGGCCCTTCCTGTCCACCTCAGAGTGTCCCTTACTACTGAGGATTAGCCATGTGCTCATTCATGGAGTTTTGTGTTTTTGTGTTTAAAGACTTCTATTATGTAAGACCATGATATTCAACAATGTCTTTTCTGCATATAAGCTTTTGTCTTTGACCACTGGAAGTGCAAGTAAGAACCCTATCTGTTATATTCACTGTTGAATCCTCATTGCCTACACAGGGCCTGGTACATGGACATTCTCAATAAACATTTAATCGATGAATGAGTGAATGAGTAATCAGAACTAGAATATTCTCGTTTCTCCATGTCATTAAAAGATCTATCATTCAATTGCATTATTAGGTCAGGTTTGCATAATGCCCAACCCAGGTTGTCCTCACCAACCTATTTTTAACTACTAGCAAAAACTTTTAGATTGTCGTCTTCTTTAAAAGAATACAGCTAAAATATATACACAGCAGTGAGAAGGAAATTCTGAGTAGAGCTAGGGTTTTTTTTCTAGACTTATAGTTTATGCAGCTTCTCCACTAGGTAAAGTTTAGCCCATCACGTGAGTTTGCACTTGATGTGAATGAATGTAAAGGGTGCATTGATATTTTTGCTTTATTTCAGCAAACTCCAGAAGACAAAGTGGGATATCAGATGGCTTCAAGGAGTGACTGGTGAATGGTTTGAAGAAATTCAAAGAAAAAAGTTTTGCAATGAAACAGATGTTAGCCAAATGTTAAAACAACCACTTACATCCAGGCTAAGGAAGGGGATGGCAGAAAATGGTGAGAAAAAGATTTAGATCTAATTTTTTGTTTTCTTATGGCATTGCAGATAATGGCTCAGTGGATCTCCAATTTAACCAATCCATGTTTAGGTCTATTTTTAAATCATAAGGTACAAATTTTTATAACATAACACACACTGAAAAGAGTAAACTGAAAATGTACTGTAATAATGTTTAGGGGGTATGTTTTTGGAATCAGGCAAGATAGCATGGTGATTAAGAAGGCAGACATCTATATCCCAAAAGGCCTGGATTCAAATCTCCACTGTCCTATCCGTGTGACTCTGTTCAAGGTATTTATTCTCTGTAAGCCTCAATTTTCTCATCTTTAAATGGAGATGCTAATGCTACCTCATAGGGTGGTGTGAGAATTAAATAGAACTGTATGTGTAAAGTACTGAGCTGGAACAGAGTAAGCACTTAAATAAGTGGGATGATGTTGCAGAAGGAGGGGGATGCAGAGGAGGGGAGGTGCCACCCTTCTGGTACTTGGGAACTTAAACCCTATGAATTCAAATAAATGCCTTCTTTGGCCATTCAAACTGTGTGACTACCAGCATGTCACTTACATTCACCAATCACTTATTTTTTTAATCTGTAAATGAGGATAATCAAACCTGCTTTCACAGGACTATTATTCTGAGACTAACATAGTGCATTAGAAATTACAAAATACTAAAACAACATAAAGTATCTTTCTACTGATAATCACATTGACTGCTTTTGCTTATATATTACTAACATTAGTAACATCAAGAAATGTGTAACATTTCTAAACTTATATATTGACAATGCTTTGCAATTGCCAAAATAAACAAATTTATCTAAAAAGACTTACAGTTCAGATTTTTAGATGAACCCCATGTAAACCATGGTGCCTTTCCTCTTACCTTGAATTTTTCTAATATTTATAAATTCAGCATGTCCAAAAGTATTACACTATTATGGACTTTGTATATGTTGATATTGCCTTAAAATTTTTAATGCTCATATGTAAAACTATTTTCTATACATAATATTATACATATTTATTTTACATACATACACATAAAAGCCATATATATAGCAAATACGTATACACAGAGATAGATTTTTAATGGGAATAAGGAACAATGTAAGTGGCTTAATTTCCTCTCTTTACTTTCTTTGATATAAAAAGTTACGTAGTATCTATCACTAAGATTTTAAAGTACTAACATAAAAATTTCTGAAGAACAGGGTGGTGAAGAGCAACAGGAGACCTGAGTGAGGTCCCTGACACCTCTCCTTTGGTTCTGGATGTTCCTGGGAAGACATGTTGAGAAAGATTCATGCAGCCGGTGTGAGGGGAGGGACGTTCTGCAGAACTGAGGTCCACAGTGCGGATGGAAAGGCTCCCTACTCTTTGTGAGGATTTTCTCTGCTCAGCAGAACGGTCAGAGGCACAGAGCTTCCCTCATTCCTAGGTCTTCATGTGGCACTATCTCCTGCCTTTCTAGAATTCATAGAGTGAGGGGGAAGCAAGAGCGAGGCCTTAGTTCTCTGAGATACATTTACCTGGAAATAGTTTAATGATGCAATATTTTTACAATTTTCTTTTAGATCCTGTGGAATTACAAACATCAAGATCTAAAAATATACCTAATCAAAGAAACCCAACCTCCATTCCTTCCCGGCTGAGCTTCAAATCCTCATTAGCTTCCCTGTTCTCATTCAGAAAATCCAGAAAGGAGACTTTAAAGCTTCCATCGCCGGGACAGAAAGGGTGAGTTAAACTCAAATCTTGGGACAGCTCATTAGTTATCTGATCCCAGAGGCCGGTAGCCTGTTTTGTGTTCAGAATGTTGAATGTTTGTTCTTAGAATTTGAATTCAGATAGTAACAAAGGAAACAGGATTTAGCTCACATGGGGACAAAGTCCTTGTGGAACCGTGAAAACTTGGCTCTCTCGAAATCTAACTTCTAACCAACTGTGCAGATCCCAGGTGGTGCACTTGGTGAATGATGAGTTAAATGTTGGGAAATAATTATTGACAGTTTCCCCACTGCTCCAAGAGCCTGGTCTACGCCCTGGTCATGAAGATGTCTCTGAATCAAAACTACTTCTTCCTTGGTGGGTATGTGTGTCTGTGCTCACAAGGAGAGATGGGGTATAAAGACTAAATGAAAGTAAATGAGATGAGCAAAGAGAGTAGAGAAAAATCAAATTTTACAACAGAGGGAAAAAATATATTACTGTCACTAGAAGTATTGAGGGCAGCTGTTCTGAAGTGGTTGCCCAGAATTTAAACTTAAGGTGAAGGAGGCGAAGCTTTTGGAGCAGTGGAGACATAGCTCCTAGTGTAGAATTGTGTAAATCGATTCATCTTGACTCATTAGGTTGTAGGATTGTTTTGTGAAAAACAAGGAAGGCTTTGCTCACATGCGGTTGAGCTGACTGCTAAATACTTTTGGCCTGTCTTCCTGGTTGAAAAGCTTCCCACCCTCTTAAGGTGTTGGCTTGGCACGTGATGTGTTCAGTATCTGCCGTCAAACCATTTAAGAGTGCATTGCAGCGCTGAATAAAAGGTATTGGAGGTCACTCTTGCCGAAAAATAATAGGCAGCAAGCAGCTGGTGGGGCATGTAATGCGGCTCCCGGACTTAGCACAGAGCTCCCCTCTTGGGGACGGAAGGCTTTTTGCTTCCAGCTTTTGCCTGCGACTGCTTTTTTCTTTGATGAAATAATGAAGAGCTGAGCAAAATGTAGATTTATGTGACTGTCTCTACTGGAGTCACTTCCAAGCAAATACTCTTCAAATAGGTGAGTTGTTTTTCTTTGTAAAAATATTTGGAACACTGGGAATTCTCTCATTTGGGAATTTGAAATTGAGGAGTGTTTCCTTTATAGGAAATACTTCTTTTATGGAGATAAGAAATATCCCTAATGTGTGGTATAGCTGGGACTTGTGATGTAAATTGTGTTTTAGGTGATTTTCTTTAAGGCAGAGTTTTAGATAGCCGAATAAATAGTATACTAGGAAAAGTTGACAAACCTGTCACTCTATGGACAAGTTATTTCCAAGCTCATACTGCAAGTTACTGCGAAAGCGTATCAAAGAAGATAAATGAAGTATAATCTTCCTTCTGGGTATTACGTGTTTTAGTTATAAACCAAACTGAAAAACATGAAACTCCTGCAACATTCTGTTTAACAACCGTCCCTCTTTTACATATACCAAAATGACTTGTAGCTCTCTTTTAACCAGACAAACACAGCATGTAGACATGAAACAAATTTCATCATTTAAGTGTATGTGTGTGTATTTAGCAGTTTTTGGAATTTGTCATCTTTAAATATATTTTACTTTCAAAACATAAGTGGAAATAAATATTTATTAATTGTGCTGGTGCTGAATATAATGAAGGCACTGTTTTTTGCTCCTAAGAAGTTTCAGAAAAGAAAACATAAAAATATGTCCTTTTTATTATGAAATATAAGTGTGATCTAAATATTTGGATATAAATCCTGAATGTGTGTGTGTGTGTGTGTGTGTGTAGGGGGTGTTTTTAGGTAGTGTTGTACTATAGTAGAAATATAAATGGTGTGTCATACATTCCGAGGGGCTCTTTACTCTTAAGCGGAACCCAACTTTCTTTGGCAGTTCTGCTCTTTTGAAATAGAAAATCAACCTTTAAAATACAGCCTCTGATTCAAGAGCTCCTCCTCGCCTGCAAGTGCACTGGGAGGAACTGACAAAGGGCCTGGGGGAAGCACAGTCATCCTGTGTCAGGCAGCAGTCAGGTTTCTACTTGCTGAGGCCATCAAGGCCTGACTTTGTCACACTAGGCACTCACTCTGGAGAACAAGTCAGCAAAGCAGTTTAGAGTATGTTTCTCAAATCACAGAAAGAGAACCAACCTTTCTAAGCAAAAGGCAGCCGTCTGTTCAGCCCCAAAAGACATGAGTACCAGAGACATTTCTTTTCCTCTGTTAAGCTGTGGTTTAACTGAGAAATGACACTGGATAATGGGCAACTGTCCCAGAAGAAAATGGACTTCATCATTTCACCAGATATTCTTGCCAATATACCAGCCAATAAAAGTATGTGGCATATCAAAGCTTTGATCTCCTATTATCAGTGGATAAAAAGCCATGGGAATATAGTGACTTCATGAATTAATAAAAAGGCAAAACATTTACCATTTCTGCTTCAAATGTGACTAGCTTCTTCCCCAAATTGATGCACTTCTGAAATTATCCCATTATTATTTTAAACCTATTTGTAAATTATTAAAGTGTACCCTCTGGAATCCCGCCCCAACTCCAGGAAAAAAGAAAAATATTTTCTGTTCAAGTTTTAATTTATTTATTGCTAGTCAATAAATTCAAGAAAAGTGTACCTACATTGCATGTAGCTTTCCCTAACATTTTCCTGTAGGTCTTGTTATGGGGCATCTAGTGCCTATGATATATAATGCTCAGCTCCACCACAAAATTTCAGAAACTCTATTGCCTCACAAATTCCTTCCACATAGTTCAGCAAGCACCCGATAACATATGTCATGAGCTTGTAAGTGTGGTATTCCTGGCTGACAAATAGCCTCTACAGTTGTTTCTTTCTTATTCCAGACTCCAGGTTATTCCAAGATGCCCTCTCCACCATGAAGAGGTGATGTGCATGCCACTCTCTGTTTCATGTTCCAACATACTCCACAGTGAAGTCATCCCTTTAAGGAGACCCCTTACCCTCATGTTCACACACATTCTCAAATCTGTGCAGCCATGTGCCATGAGTTCGTTATGGCGATTTAGGGATGTAGAGTTTTCCCGTCTACTCTTTCCTTTACTGTAGTCCCAAGGACTAGGGAAAAGTGAGACTACAAGGGAACTAGCTCAGAAGGTTTGTGAGTAACATGGACAGTTAGATTTAAGATTGCCTCTTTTCGGGGCCGGGCCCCGTGGCCGAGTGGTTAAGTTCTCGCGCTCCGCTGCAGAGGCCCATGGTTTCGCTGGTTCGGATCCTGGGCGCGGACACGGCACCACTCGTCAGGCCACATTGAGGCGGTGTCCCACATGCCACAACTAGTAGGACCTGTAACTAAGATACGCAACTATGTATGGGGGGGATTTGGGGAGATAAAGCAGAAAAGGAAAAAAAAAAAGATTGGCAACAGTTGTTAGCTCAGGTGCCAATCTTTAAAAAAAAAAAGATTACCTCTTTACTTTGAGGACCATCACAGTGCTTAGCATACAGTAAATATTCACCACAGAGTTGTGATTAGAGAGTGACAGCTGCTATCCTAGAGTGAGCGAATGGATGCCCACTCCCCTGTTCCTTTAGGATGATTTTTTTCCCCTTGAGATGCAAAGAGCTCTGGTTGATCCACCTAGCTGCTCTTCAGACATGCCCAAATCTGCCTGATCCATCATAGGGTGTACACAGCTCAGGCAATCCAGCTGCAAGCTCAGTTTACGTAAGCAAAAAGTTCAAATACTATTTTGGACAATTAAAAAGGCAGATTGTATTTTTTTCCTGGATTCTGGTTATTCTCTCTCTCTCCCCACTCACCTTTCTCTACAAATGTCCTACTGTGCTCTCTTTCCTTCTCCTAGTTGAGTGCCTGGGCTTGAATCGGAAGACACAGGAATCTAAAAGACACCTAGACTGAAGGAGAAGTCAAAGTAAGCAAGACCCTTCTTTGGAAATGCTCCTTCAGTGATCCCAGGTGTGGTGTCCACAGATAGACAGTAGGGTTGTGCTGACAGGAGGGAGGAGAAAGACAGGGGAGTGGTTCCCAGTTGATCTGGTTGATCACTATTAGAATCTCATCAGCAATTTAAAAGTAATGACAGATAATCAGGTCCTAACCTTAAGGTTCTGATCCAGAAGGTGTGAAGTAGGGCACAGGAAACGTTATTTCTTTCTTTATTTTTAATTCTGCAGGATTTGGGGATGCTCGTTCAGCTTTGAGAACCACTGCAGCTTAGTCTGCTACACTTCCACTAGGGTAAGGGCTGTCAGAATTCCTGGCCTCGGTGCTGGTAGCCGAGGTGATAGCCTCCTTTTTGTTTATTTATCAAGCTTTTCTCAAAGTCCCACTTGGGATCAGGTACTGTGTTTAGTGCTGGAGATGAAATCATGAAAATAAAGCAAAATCACTGCTGGAGGACTTTAGAATCTAGTAGGGAACTTCAGATTTCTGCGTGTGGTTAGGCAGGAGGCGCACCATAGAACTCTAGGAAGTGCCAGTCATACCTTGATCATCATGGATCCCTATATGTATTATGGCAATTTTCCAGCAAATGACAGTAAGGATCTTGAGGAAGGACGCCTTTTGGAATTCACACAGGGATACCATCTCGCCTAGCTGCAACCTGGGTGACAGCTGAGTACACTGATGATTATGGTATAATATGGTGAGAGCTGTGGTGGATGCATGGTGTTCCTGCCCTGAGAACTTACAGGAGATGCACTTAACTCAGACTGGAGGATCCAGAAGGCTTCCCGGAAGAAGAGAGCCAAATTTTGAAGGATATATAGGACTGGGTTAAGCAATTAAGAGTGAGGAGCCTTCACCAAGCAGAAGGAATGACACAGCAAAAGTGCAGAGACTGGAGAAAGCAAGAACTTATCTACCTCACTGAGGTTTTGTGACCCAGTGTAAAGTGAGACTGATAAGAGATGGGGTGGGAGAGGTTGACAGAGGCCAGAACACAGAGACATTACACATGCAGTGCTAAGGAGCTTGGCTTTGATCCTGTAGACATGGGGGAGCCATTAATCACTTTTTTGAATAATATCATCCTTTTCCTTATTTTATATATATAAAACATATATTTCCTTATTATATTTATATGTAATATATATAACAAATGAAATCATCCGCAACCCACTGACCTGGACAAACACTAATATTTTGGTATATTTCATGTACGTGTGCATACGCATATATTTTTTCCATTGACAATGGGAAAACAGAGTAGTGACATAATCAGATTTTCATTTTAGAAAAATAACTTCAGCTCAGTGCTTCTCAATCAGTGGCAATTTTGCTTCCCAAAAGATATTTGGCAATGTCTGAAGATGTTCCTGGTTTTCACAACTGAAGGGGGCTGCTATTGGCATCTACTGGGTAGAGGCACTCAACAGGCCACCACACTAAAGAAATGCCAGTGGTGCCTAGGCATTTGAGAAACTGCTCTAGCTGTAGCACAAAGAACGGACCTGAGGGAGCAAAACTCGAGTCAGAGAGACCCGGTAAGAGACTGTGAGGATGGTGGTGGCCTAAACTGAAGTAGAGGCAATGAGGAGGGCAAAAGCAGACAGATTTGTGCACAGGTTAGAATGAAGAATCATGAGAACCTACTAATCGGATGTGGGGATGAGGAAGAAGGAGGAGTGGAGGTGACTGTCCACTCTGACTTAGAAAACGAGGTGGATGATGGTGAAGAATATGGGAGGAGGAGCAGATGTGATGAGGATAAAAACAAACACATTTATTCATTTACTCAACAAATACTCCTCAAGGAATGCCATGTGCAGCACCATGGAACGAAACACGCAGTGCTTGGCTTCACAGGTTTTAGTCTTGCGAGGACAACAAAAAGGAAACAGAGAAACCCAGAATAGTCCTAAAATGGGGAAGTTCCAAATGCTATGGGTGCATGGATGAGGGGTATGTTTCTTATAAGTCTAGAGTCCAGACAGTTTTTCTAGAGAAAATGACATTTCTCATGATTCTCCAAGGATGAGATAGTTATCCAGGCAAACACATATTAGAAAAATGTTTCAGGCAAAAGAACAATATGTACATAGGCTCCGAGGTGCGGCGAATTCCCCGTGGCAGAAGGGATACAGGAAAGTGAGAGATGAGGCTAGGAAGTGTGCAGATCACATTGGGCCTTGTGAATGCAGAGAAGAGTTTGAACTTTCACCTGAGAGCAAATGGGAATCATTAAAATGTTAAGCAGGGAAGTGGCGTGATTCAATTTATACTGCTCTCTTGCTAAAGTGTAGAGAATGGATTGGATTGGGACAAAACCTGGAGACAGAAGCACAGTAAAGGGACTATTGCACCAATGAAGGCAAGAGATGTTAAATGTCTTAACTATGGTAAAGGGAGGGAGATGTAGAGATATGGATGGTTTTGAGAGGGATTTCTGAGTTTGAATCAAAAAGATCTGTTGATTGATTGCATAGGAAGGAGTGGGCGTGGAAGGAGGACATGGAGGCCATGTTGGACATGGAGGGTCTGAAGTGCCTGTGGTCATTCAGGGGGAACTCATCAGTGGCCAGTGATTAGAGCATGCTCCACCAGAACTTGGGGGGAAATCATCTGGAGTTCTGGTTAGAAAAGAATATTTTTTGAAAAGAATATTCTTGAGCCACACTCTAATCTACTGAATGAGAATTTCTGAATGGCATCTGCAAAGGTGTGGAGATGAGAGAATATTTTATGGAAGTGGAGTAAACTTGTTGAGTCTAGACTACAGGTACCTGTGGAGGAGTGGAGTGTGGAGACATAAGGCTTAAAGGGTGATGGATTGTCTGGGGGGCTCACCAGGTAAAAGAAGAGCCTTGTGTCATGTTAAGATTTTGGATAATACCTTGTAAGATTTTAAACAGGGGATTGATAAGATCAAATCTGCATTTTAGACAGATGTCTCTATTGGTGGTATGAAGGATGAAGAGGAGTCCAGGAGAGAAACTGTGAAAGTTTAATATAAGGCAGAATGAGTGGAGTTGGAGAAGCAGAGATGTATGTGAGAGATCTTTAAGGAATGGCATCAATAGGACTTGTGAGGGAATTCAGAAGGTGAGGTAGCTTTGTATTCCTTGATATCCCCAAGTTGGGAGGACTTTTACCAGCATAGCTTTCATAATACCATTGTTGCTTTTATTCACTCTACAAGTGGAAGCTCTTCACATCAGAAACAGAAATTAACATTTAGGAGGACTGGGAGTGGGTGCAGAGGCTCTGGACCTCCAAGCCGCCTGAGTCCTCGACCTGCTACCTGATCCACAGTGGCGCACTCAGCCTTGCACAACCGCAGTGAGCGTGCATCCTTCCACTCACAGCACGCCCTCGGTGGCACTCTGTCCCAGTTGTGCTCCAGGCATCCTCTAAAGTCACATCTTCCACCCACCTGCTGCTCTCAGAAACTGATTCCTGCCCCTGCTGCCCTCACTCCAGATCAGACCGGAGCCCGGGGAGCCGGTGAGAGTGTAGAGCCACTTGGGTGACCGTGAGGGCTGCAGCCCCACAGGGCTCTGGAAGGAATCTTCACCATCTGGCATGTTCTCTTGGCTCCTGGCAAATTGAAGTACTCGCCAGTTCCCAACCTCCCTTGTCTTTCCTGCCTCCAGGCTTTGCTCATGCTGTTCTTTGCCTCTGGTACCAGTTCAAATGCCACCTTCTCCCTGTCACCTTCCCGGCTCCTCGCCAGGAAGTGTTCATTGGCTCCTCTGCATTTTCAGCGCATTTTACTCACATCTCTATTGTCTTTATCACATCTTGGCTTGTATTTTGGCTCCTGTATCTAATCTTCCCTAATGTAAAAAGCTCTTGGAGGACAGGGTCCCTATCTCAGTCATATTTGTTTCCTCCAAAGCACTCAAGATAGTGTCCAGCATGTAGAAGGCATACAGGCCCGATAAAGCTGTAGGGAAAGGAAGAAGAAAACTAAAAGCAGCATTTAACTTCTAGATATTATTGATATAAAGTTGGTGCTTCAGAGTAAGATGAAAAAAATCCATGATATTAATTTCTATTTCTGTTTAAAATTTGAGCTGAACTCTGAAATACATGTGAATATCTTTAAGACACAAAATTGTTTGGCCTCCCAGGTTTTATGCTCAACTTTCGTGAGCCATGAAGCGTCTAGGAGTTTGAATGAAGGAAAACTACATGTTGCCACTTTTGGCTGATCTGACCCAAAGTCCCAGTTCGGTTAATTCTTGATTCTCTTTGCTGTTCTTAGTGATTTCCTGCAGAGCAATGATTCATTACGGTCTATTAAATTTTGAGCTGTAATTCAGGTGAAGCACCCCTTGGCATAGGATTATAGATTCAAAAGATCAAAATCTATCTTAATCTATGTCTTGTAAATTTTTTGTGTTCTATTGGTTTGAGAGAAGCAACATAAATAGTAAAAGCATAATTGTTCACCAAAGTGGGTTCATAATAAGTAAGGCATGCTTACAAAAATAAACATCCAGAAGCCATGTTTACAGGGTTTGCTTTTTTAAAAATTCCCGTATGAATTGTTGAATGTGATCCTGACCTAATCTCTCTTTAAAATGAAAATGTGTGGAAACAGGTACTTTGTTTGCCATTTGCAAAAAGAATCTATGTGCCATACTGGTTAAGAAAGAGTGCTCTGGGGGGCTGGCCCTGTGACCAAGTGGTTAAGTTTGCCCACTCCACTTCGGCGGCCCAGGGTTTCGCCGGTTCGGATCCCGGGCTCAGACATGGCACCACTCATCAAGCCACACTGAGGCAGCATCCCACATGCCACAACTAGAAGGAGCCACAGCTAAAAATATACAACTATGTATTGGGGGCGCTTTAGGGAGAAAAAGGAAAAAAATGAAATCTTTAAAAGAAAAAGAAGGAATGCTCTGGATTCAGTGAGCCTGTGGCCTGCTCTGAGCTCAGCCACTGAATGTGTACCTTAGGCAGTGTCTTCTAACTGCTCTGGGCCTCCATCTCTTGGCCTGTAAAATGGGAATAGTCATAGAATCCACTTCACAAGAGTGACGTATTTAAATGAGGTAACATGTGCACAGAGCATGAGAACACTGCCTGACACATTGACACATAGTCGACACTCAACAAATGTCACTATTTTGTATTTGAACACTATTTGTGTTCAAATAGAAATCCACTATCATGTAATTTTTTCTCAGCTGCCTGAGTGACAAAGATGTAAACCATTGATCCTGAGTGATCAGGGGAAGAGGTTTCTGAGATTTTCTTCAACAAGACACCAACCAAGAAATGTCTTCCTACAGAACATTAGAAACATATCTTCTCAAGATATCAAGATATAAGGGCAAATGTGCTGTTGATTTTCCTCCTGGTGAAAGTTAGACACTTCTTCAAAGACGTTATTTCAAATTCTTTCCACAGATGTGACAGCCACGCAGGACCTCCTGTGTCTGTGAGGGGAACAGCTTTGGTAAGTAACCAGAGAAGTAAAGGTCATGCTAAGGAATTCGGAATTTATGTAATCCCTGGTTGGCCACCTATGTAAATGGGATTCTCCTTGGCTCTCTTTTAAATTTACTTTAGAAGTTTAGATTTCTCCTAGAGAGTTCAAAGTTCCCCAGTCATGGTTGGTTTCCAGTTGGCTCTGGTACTAAAATGCGCAAATGGCAGGCTCTGCCAGGAAGGAGCAAGGCATCATGTGTCCACTCACCATCAGTGGCGTCTCTGATCTTTTACCACCTGTCACTCCTGTGCAGCCCTAAAGCACTGGCAGAGGAAGAGGCATCCATGGCCACTTTTGCAAACTAGCGAGGGTCTGGGCTGGACCTTTTCTAGGTAAGATCGTCATTTGTATTCAAAGAGGAAGCCACTGACAGGTGAGATGCATTTGGCTGGAACAAGTTCACAGGAGGGGACTAACTCAACATGACCCTCCACCAAGGGCTTAAATTTAAACTTCTCTCTGTGTTCACATGCTTACAAGATTGAGAAGTTGTAAGTTTTCTGTTTCTTACTTTTTTGTGGTCATAACTTTTGATCTACACGTGCCTAGGTCTTTCTGTGTAACTCGTGTAGCTTGGAGATGAAAGAAAGGGAGTTTGAGAAGGGGCCTCAGAGTGCAGGAGGAGGGGAGAGGCATTTTTCAATTTCTCGTGGCTCTAGTAGTCCCTTCCTTTCTCTCTCTTTTCTTTTATGAAAAACATCGGGTAGGATTCTGGTGAGGAGTGCATATAAACAGAGGTTCTTCACTTTAAAAATGAAAGTGAGCCCCCTTTCTTCTTCAGGGTAATGTTGCTTGTTTCTGGATAACACTGCACCCTATCTCTCTCCTTTATATGCTTGAGCCCCAACCATAACACCAACACCAACAACTGCTATATTCGAATGGAGAGCTTGTTATCATCTAGGCACTCGACAGAGACCATTGCATTTAATGCCCAGAGGAAACGATGAAGTAGGTACTATTGTTATCCCATTTTAAAGATGAAGAAACTGAGGTTTAGGGCCAGCCCCGTGGCCAAGTAGTTGAGTACATGCGCTCTGCTTCGCTGGCCCAGGGTTTTGCTAGTTCGGATCCTGGGCACGGACATGGCACCGCTCATCAAGCCATGTTGGGGCAGCATCCCACATACCACAACTAGACGGACCCACAACTAAAATATACAACTATGTACTGGGGGGACTTGGGGAGAAAAGGCAGGAAAAAAAAAAAAGAGAAACTGAGGTTTAGAAAATTTAAAGATCGTGCTCAAGGTCACTTTGGTAAATGGTAGAGTCAAGATTAGAACACCTGAGTGTCTGTGACTCCACAGCCAGAAGTCAGTCATGCCTCCAGCTCCGTCAGCCCCGAAGCCCTGTTTGTTTATGAGCCCAGTTGCTCGTTACCTACAGACTCTCCTTTAACTGAGCAGTGGACTGAAGCGGCGCGCATCCAGCTTTGCCCTCTGAGGACAGAGCCCTGCTCCCAGGTGCTTCTGTACCCTCGTTTTTCCTCAGAGAAGTGCTCAGAGTTAACCATCCTCTACCGTTGGAGAGCCATGGGGTCTGAAGCAGATGAAGAATATAAAAAGAAATGCAAATGCCTAAAAGCTGTAAAAGTAGAGCTAATTTGGAGTTCTTGGGATTTGAAAATCCAGTCTGAGGATGAAGAGAGATCTTTCTCTGACTCTCTTGATTTCTGCCTGCATGTAACCATTTCACTGCTCAGAGCGTGTCAATCTAAAAGGTAAGAGCTGAGAAAATAAATGAAAATCAAGCCAGTGATTGCTGATCCCAGTTCACAACCTTTATGAAAAGTAGGAGAGAGAAAATAATGAAACAACTGTCTAAAACAAAGTTTTGGTGTGACATGTAGGTTTCCGTGATTTAATCATGGAAGTCCTATCCGCTTAGCCTGAAGAGAGCTGGAAGTTGGCCTTTGATGCTGCAGGGATTCTTGCCAAGATTTTCATAAACTTCCCATCACTTGGTTGGCAACCTGGCGGGAAAGGAACAAAGGAGAGTCTGGCATTTTGTAGATTGAACTACATTATTAGATGACCTTCCACTCAAGAGAAAAGAAAGCTGCTATTTAAACATTTGCTTTGGCTTAAAAGAAGCAAAGGATTTCAGAAAACACAGAATTTTTACAGCTAGAGAGAGACTTAAGATGATGCAGCTCAGAGTTTCTCTCAACTTCAGCACTATTGCCATTTTGGGCTGAATATGGCTCTGTTGTGGGGGCTATTCTGTGTATTGTAGGATATTTAACAGCATCCCCGGCTTCTACCTACTAGATGCCAGTAGTTACCCTCCACTCATTTGTGAGAATCAAAAATATCTCTAGAAATTGCCAAATGTTCCTTGAGGAGCAAATTGCCCCAGTTGAGAACCATCTCCTTACAGGTGAGGAATCCAAAGTCAAAGTAGTAACATCCTTGAGACAAAACATATGGCCTCAGCCACTTGATCACTCCTCATCTCTGAACAGATTCTGGCTGGGCCTACTGTTAGGTGACATGCCAGCTCTATATCCCTAGAAACACTCCTCAATGTACGTTCCACGCTGGGCCAGTGTGAGCTCCCTGAGGCTGGGACTGTGTCTGCTCACCTGTACCCCACTGCCTGGCACACCCTGAGCACCTGACAATTGAAAGAGTGGTTTTAAGCCACAGGGTACATGGGTGGATTTGCCTTTGGCAGGAAAGCACACAGATCAAATTCAGGAACACCTTGAAAAATGAATTTGTTGACTTTGCCAAGGCATTTGATAACATCAGTGAGCTTAGGCTTCAGCCCTGACAGCTGTTCTGCAGGTTTGGCTGCCCTGGGAAGTTCTCAGACATTCTCAGGTTACTCTGTGACAGAGGGTTGGTTTGTTGCAGACAGTATCAGTAGAGTGCATTGGGGTTGGGTAAAAGGCTGCATTTTGCTCAGCCTTTGTTCTGCACCTTGTTTGAGAATGTAACTGAGATCCCCAAAGCCAGCAATTTGAGACTCTGGCCTATAATCCTATAGGACGCTTTTCTAGCTCATTAGGCTGCAAGCACCAGCAGCAGTCCTCCGGGAAATCCTCTGTAACCACAGAAGAAATGTAATGGCTAACTGTGAGGACTTACTAAGTGCTAGGCACCACTCTCAAGTGTTTTACAACTATTAATTCATTTAATCCTCACAGCAACCCTATGAGGTAGGGGGTGGTGTTATTGCTGCTGCTGTTATTATCATTATTACATTCATTTTACCAAGAAAGAAACTAAGATACAGAGAGGTTAAGTAACTTGCCCAAAGTTATACAGCTATTGAGGAGCAGAACCAGGATTTGGACCTGTGCAGAACTCATGTGCTTAATCATTATCATTTCCTGCTTCAGACATGCTTTTCTGAGTCTTAATATTGTGAACATTTGGTGTCTCAATTTCTGTAATAATCTTTACTAGAAATCTTATATATTTTCTTCCTTGGTATATCATAGATCAATCCATAACTGTGTGTATGAAGGGCATGGAATGTTTAAAGCAAGGTTCTTGTCTTCAGAGAGTTAACCATCTAATTGAAGATATGCACATTAGTATATCAGTAATAAGCAACATAGTGGAAAGAACAGGGTTAGGGATCACATCATATGAGTATGAGTAGCCGATGCCACCATTTATTATTCATGTGACTTGAGTAAGGGACTGACCTGAGACTCAGTTTTTTTCATTTGCAAAATGAGAATGATAATTCCTACCTAATTCACAAATTTGTTCTGAGGATCAAATGAGAGAGGATATTTTAAAAGTATATTGAAAACTGAATAAATGAATTAATTTTGTTCAATAGAAGATAGTTGATACCAAATGAGTGTACTAAAATGTGTTAGAGAAGTTCAGAAGTGGAAAATATTATTGTGGGAAGAGTAGTCTTGGAGTTCAATTCAGAAAATATTAGTCAATCTCTTGGTGCTGATTTCATGCAAAGGAGAATACTATCCTTTCTTAGTTATTTTAGAGGTTGATCTACTTCCAGGGTCCTAATTCACTTGTCTTTGAATCCCTGGTTTCCTAGATCAGAGTAGGGACTGAAATGTGTGGTAGGGAGGAAGGGATAAAGTAAAAGTGGAGAGAAGGCAAACAACTCTGATATGACATAATAGTTGCAATATTAGAGGTGCATAAAAATACCATGATGATTAATTCTTGGGAGAAATGGAGAAGAGCTCACAGAGATGGTGATATATGAACTGGACTCTGAAGGATGAGTTGCTATTTTCCAGAAGAAGAGAAGAAAGAGCAGAGATCAGGAGCAGAGACATGGAGGCCTAGGAAGAAGAGCAGGGCAGTTTAGAGAACTGTGTGTAGGGAACTCGGAGCACGGAGGGCGGAGAGCTGGGGAGGACATGCTTCAGTCAAAAGCTGGAAAGGGATTTTGACACGATTTTGCTGCGTGGAGGTGTTTGAACCTCATCCTTCAGGCCAAGAATGGGAAACAGGCTTCATCTTTTATGGCAACTTCATGTCACGGAACATTATATAGAGGGGGATTCTGAGTCCAAGACTGAGCCCTGACGGAGGATCCGTGTGTGCTCTGGGCCCCAGAGGGATTTACTTCTGCTCTAGGTAACAGGAAACTTCAGACGCTTAACGGCAGCTCTAAGACCTGTGCTTGGCCTCAGAAGATGCCCCCAGCTAGCATGTAGTGCACTCATAAGTCAATAGAAAAAGGAGAGCAAGTGATTCCGCGTGGGCTGTGGAATCCTACAGACTGGAAATGACCCTTCCCTCCACCAGTGTGGCCTGAAGCACATGACCTGACCTCTTGAAAATGCAGTCTTTGCCAAGTGGGAATAAATAATAGTACCAACCTCATAGGGTTGTTAAAATGAAAAAAAGAACACCTATAAAGCCCTCGGCTCATTGCCTACAAAAATCAGTTTGTAGTTGCTGCTAATAATAATAATAATATCTCACATACAGCTTAAATGAAAGTTAAGGATCTATAGAGCAGTAGCAGTGTTCAGTCTTCTCTGTGTTGAATATCTACCACTGACTAGCACTTCCCTTTTTTTAATAGTTTTATCATAGGAAAAAAATCCTTGCTGAGTTCAAGTTGATTGTAAATGAAGTCTCCATGTTATCTCTTAGCCATATAATTTACAATCTCTATGTGTTGGAAGCATCCTTAACACGTTGGGTGAGTAGGGTTGGTCTTGAAGCAGAGGATCTGGGAAGAAATAGAAGCAGGGGAAGTTATTTTCAGGGTCTCCAGGTGGTAGTAATCCTTCCCAGCCTGAAGAGGTTCATCTTCATCTGAGCCCTCAGTTCATGTACTTTTCATTTCACTATAGATTTTCATTATAAAGGGATGTGATCCGGGAAGCCAAAAGAAATGTACTCTGGTCTACATAAAGGAAATTTTAAGTTTGTTTGGGTGTTAAAATGGTTGAGAGGCAATGATGCTTGCTATTCTCTAAATCAGACGTAGCTACTCTGCACCCACTACCCAACCTGCAGATTTGGGAAGAATGGACTTATAAGATCCATCACTAATTGTTATTAGCACGGATAAAAACCAGAAGAGACAGTAGGTAGGGCACAAAAGAGAACACCCTGATGCACTTAAGAGAAAAAAATTTAGCTGTAACTGATCTGATTTCTCAAATGATTAGTTTCTGGTTTTATTACCTCCAACTGATATCTCACTGTAGTTACGTTTTGCTTCTAGTATTTGTTTACTTCTGAATTTTATGTTGGTGTGTTAAATTGTATCCAATGACCAATAAATTATCATTGGATTGTTTCTTTCTTATTAATGTCTCCTTTGTGTGTATTCAACTATGGCTTGCCCATAGAACTGAAAACCACAAGTCAGTGAAATTTGGGCAGGGCTTCTATAAGAAATAGCTGACCTAGATCTTGAGAAAGAAAACAGGCAGGAGTGAAAATACTAGCTTTTAAGGAATGTAGGGATTAAGAGAACCTGGGCTTTAGAATTGGAGAGACCTCTGATGGAGAAGTAAAAAAGTTGGAGCTTTGGAAAGATCAGACATTTAGTCTTAGGCATTCAAGGTAAGATGAAATGTAATGGTGGACATCCAGTGGGAAGGGAAAATTTGGGGAAGAGAGGGATTCAAGAGGCAAGGACTGGATGACAGAGTGAGCTGAGAATAAAAGAGACTGCAATGGGAAGTGTCTACTAGCCTTGTTCAGGCCTGGGTGCAGGATGAGTTAAAGTGGAGTCAGGAGTGACAGAGCCAGTTTGACAGAGGAAATGCAAATAGAGTTTTGACAAAAGAAAGTGAAGGTGTGGGAGTAGATAATTCTCCCAAGGTTGTCAAGACAAATTAAAACTTGAAAGTAGGGCAGTGATGGATCTGATGAAATCAAATCAAGATAAACATTTGCTAGTGAAGAAAGGAAAACAACTTTAGCTCTACATTATTCTCCTAAATCCTGTAAAACTAGCGATAGTTTAAATACATGTATATATTTATAAGGTCATACTTTTAGCACCTTTGTTTCAGAACTACTAATCTGCTCTTTATGTCTGTCTGGGAGGTTCTACCATTCTACATGAACTCTGTGGATAGAAATACTTTTTTTCCCTTAAATCCATCAAGTTCACAAATCTTAAGTTCTACTACAAGTTTCAGCTAACTGGCTCTTGATGGAATAGGTACAGTGTTAAGAAATCTAAAATTCTAGCCACCGGGGCCATAGAGACAACACTGCCAACTCAAGAAAGGTCGATTTCTTTCCTGTTTGCTAGGAACCTTCCTAAGATTTGTGTAGTGCTGTGTAAGTTTGTAGGAATCTTTGGCAGAGAAAGACTCAATATCTTGCCTGAAGGCTGATACTTAAAAGTATTAAAGTAGGTATGAAGAAGTTTGTGATCACTAGCAAATGGCAAAAACAACTAAACGTTATAAGTTGAGAAATAAATTTTTGGAAAATTGATTTGCAGTCCTTAGACTAGGACTTCTAAGCTTGGGGACATTTTTGTGGGAACATGTGAGTATTCTCGCTGGAGAAGTTCCAGAAATAATATTGCATTTTCTATTTTAAAATTAGCAGACAAAAATACACAATTCACCGTTGGAAAATCAACCAGTTGACAGTACATTTGTCCCCAAGCCAGCAGGCATGAGGGAGGGAAGTGGCATACCCCCGTGGGATGCTTCACTGCTGGAGAATGAGTTTTTCCAAGGTAAGTCTATGCATTAAATTGCCTTTGGAACCCCTGGTACTAAACCAAATAATAATTACAGTTTTTGTTAAAATGCTCAAAACATATCAAACCTTTTACTTTATTTTTGAAGTCCTCTCATTCCCCTTATCTGAAGATGATGTGTCATATGCTATTAACACAAATATTAAAGCATATTATATTTAGATATAATCTAAGCAAATATTCTCAGGCCAAAACTGAAAAATCTATGGAATGGTAGTAATGTTTAATATTTAACCTCAGGTAAAAAGGAAATACGTCCTTAGGAAATGTACCTCTGAAGTTTACTGTTCTTCAGAGACTTTTATTGTTCCCAGTTAGGACCTAAATGCACTGTGATGAAATCTACTTGTTGTCAAACAATTAACCTTGTACAATAGATAACAATAAAAACTGAAAGAGATTCCAAAAGTACTACATGCATGTAGAACTTATTATTACGTAAGCATAATTCACCTTTACATAAATTATTCTGTATCAAAATAAGCCTGGCCGTTTGAAAAGTGAGCTTGAAGTTATTCACTGGCTTCACCTTGAGGAACTAACTTCAGTTTGCAAAGGCAATGACATCACCTGGGCCCTATAGCTGGGACAGGTGGGGTGGTCAGTGCCATCCAGCTGGGCGGTTAGCCTAGGGGCTCCCTTCAGGAAGATGGTTCTTGGCAGAAAACTTGCTTCAGAGAAAAGAGACCCAGAGGAAATCTCTGTTCCAAAACAAAGGTTTTGCTAGTAGAGGAGAGCAAATAAAGAGGAGAAGCTGACCGGGAATTTTGTTTCCCTCAGGAGTAGTGAGTAAAACAGCATTGTTAATTTGAGATTCGAAGTGACTTCAAATAATTTAAAATCTCACTATGGGGATGTTAAGAGCGGTTACCTCTGGGAAGGATTCCAGGGGATTTTACTCCTTTTGTTATACTTTCCCGTATTTTCTGTTATAACCATATATTGTTTTTGTAGTCAGCAAAAGACTTTATTTAAGTGAATAAAAAGCTATGAACAGCTTGAAGAGGAGAATAGAAATCAAAGAGATTTTATTATAATTCGTTTTAAAGACAGATTTTTACCCATTACATAGATTTGCTTTCTTTTTGCCTCACCTGACAGTTTGGCATTGCTTGATTACTTTATTTGTGGATATATGGAATAAATTATTTCAGAGACTGGAGAAAAATAATTTGTTTTTCATTAAAACAGTGACAGTATGATTCCCTGAAGAATTCCTTAGTGTTACAGGTCCTTCATGCTCAAGATTAGTTCTTCTGCTGGCTATGCAAACTTAGGAGCACCAATTTACAGATAAAATAGAGTAGGAGAATCCAGAACAGATGTCAAAAACCCCTTCAGCACTTGCCCTAACATAACTGACACGTCACAAGTGCATCCCACGTACATCCACTCAGATACTGATATGCCTCACTTTCCTTGTCATTGAAGTTTTTAATGACAAATAATTTTAAATAACCAAGAAGAGTGCACCATTTTATGTAACTCAGAAGGAAATATTTCAGCAAGCCGAAAGCTTCTTCAGCAATTCAAATAATCCCATAACTTATTTCTCATGTCAGATTTGATTTTCATTAATGAACATCTCTTCAATATGTACATTATCCACTTGTATTTATTATAACATGAACATGGTAAAATATATCTACTACAAGGTGGGCCTCAGAGAATCTTAAAACTTTAAGAGATTATGGTTCTATTTAAATTCTAACCGGTTTTTATTGAGGAAAAGATGTCAAATACGATTAAATACATATAATTTAAAGAAATACCAACCAACCAAAAATATCCTATGACTTGTCTGAGATCACAGAGACTATAGTCCTAGTAAGCATGAGCCCTGGGTCTTGGCTTGGCCTGGCTCCTGGTATTATGGGGAGGTCACTGGGCCCTGATTTGGACACCACTCTCTGACCTTGCTATTGAAGGAGAAGTAAATATTATTTGACAAGAGCAACTTCACATCCTTGTAACAGTATGAGCTCATAGTGAAATCGTCTTTATAGTTCATCAAAAGAGAAAATGAAAACTGGGGCCAGCCCCGTGGTTATGTCCACGCGCTCCGCCGCTGCAGCCCAGGGTTTCGCCGGTCCAGATCCTGGGCGCAGACATGGCACCGCTCATCAAGCCATGCTGAGGCGGCGTCCCACGTGCCACAACTGGAAGGACCCACAACTAAAAATATACAACTATGTACCGGGGGGTTTTGGGGAGAAAAAGGAAAAATAAAATCTTTTAAAAAAGAGAGAAAATGAAAAGTGAACTCTTATGGCACAGAGGTTGCATTGCACAGTGGTTGCACGTGTGGACTCCGGAGACAGACTGCGTAGATCCACTTATCAGCTGTGTGACCTTGGCAATTTACTTAATCTCTTCATGCCTCAGCTCCTCATTTATAAAATGAGAATAGTAATGGTAGCAATCTTATAAGATTATGTGAGGATTTAACGAGCTAATAAATTAAGTGCTGAGAACTGTGCCTGACACACAGAAGGTACTATACTATTGGAGTGCTAACAGGTCTTAATTTTTCCAGGAAAAACAATCTACTGTTAGCATATCATTTAACAATATTCTATAGAACCTTAAATTTTCTGTGTAGCTCAAATCCATCCAAATAAGAATGTTTATAAATTAGGTGCTAAACTTTTGGTGGTAATGCTATTTTTTTAATGGTACAACTGAGAAGTTATGCGTTATTTACAGACTCATTTCTATTACAATCCTCTGGAGTAAACATAGTTGGAAATATTTTAGCTACCTAGTGACACAAAAGATGCACTAAAAGAAACCATGATTAAAATTTGTTGTTGGAAAACAATGTAGCTTTATGTCCTTAGGGCCTTATGGAAGGTTAACTTTGAAAAAGTATGATTTGAAAAAGTATGAAAAATAGACTTCCAATACACCCTTGTAAAATTCAGACTATCTTAGAACCATAGTCAAAACTGTCATCACATTTATGACAAAATAATAAAAATAAAATTATAAATGATTATGTTTCTTGAAGAGGGGCCTCAACAACTCAAATTATTGTTAGACTGTAAAATATTATACAAAAAAAATGATTCCTCTTCTCCTTTCAGTTTTAGATGATTTGGATAGCAAACTGGCTCAGGAACAATTTCCAAGCTCAGTGAATACCAGAACATCTCTCAACTATGGATCAAGAACACAGTTCAGTCACTTTTACTCGAGTGGGAACAGACATGGTAATATGACCGGAAGGCACAACAATCACTATAAGGAAACTTCTAATATGTCTATCTATGACATCCTAAGACCAGGAACCCCTAGGGAAGGTTTTAAAACCTTTTCTCCGAGAACAAGGACAATTTATGATATGTATAGGTCAAGGGAAACGAGAGTTTTAAAGGAAGATTATATGGAAAAGAATACTTTTGGTAGTACTTCTCTGTGTTTTGACAGCAGGCAACGATCAGCCTCACCAGCTACGGGGTATTTCACAGCAAGAAGCTTATATTTTCCAGGCACAATTCAGAACAGGAGTGGGTTTATGCCACCAAGCCACCAGAAGAGCCCCAAGAGAACCCCTTTATCATCCATCATATGGAATAGTTCAGATTCTTCTAGAGATAGGCAGAATCAGGAGGAGTTCCTGAGGGCACCATCACCAATGGAAATTGACCCTGCTGACCAGTATATGTATCCCAGGTGTTTTCAGGAGAATAGGAGATATGAATTTTACCGTTCACAGAGTATTTACCAAAGTGTTGGTTTACATGCCCCCATGGATAATGCAATGGGTCCTGACCCATTGGAGAACTCAGAGAATATGCCATTCTACCATCAAGACAATCCATTTGCTAGGTCTTTCTTTAGCAATACCTTTGGACAAAGCAGGGAACAGAGATTTGGACAAAGTCCTTTTTGGGGGCAACAGGAAGAACATTCTTCCTGGTCTGAGTTTCATCAAAGCAGGAAACCATTCACTTCTTCTGACAGAGACTTTGAAATGACTTCCATTGAAGCAAATAGTGCATCAGCTGGTCATGGCCACAGTGTTCCTTCTCAACGCTGGAGATCATTTTCTCCCAGTTACAGAACAGATATTTCCAGAGAGCAAGAAGAGCCACATCCTTGGCAGTTTGATTCTCAAACATCCACACTGGAGAGCATGGAGGTGTCACAAGGTAATAGGAACCAGTCGACTCATTTTGGCACACCAAATGTTTGCTCCATGACTGGTTCAAGCAATCACATCAAACCTGGTGGGTTAGAATGTCAACAGGACACTTGTCCTATAGAAGTACATATAAACAAAGAACCTTACTCATTTGGAATTGCTCAGACTTCAGCATCCTCATTCAAAACTTCCTTCCCTCAGATTCCCGATGACAGAGGAAATCCTCAGAGCCCCAACTTTCAGAATTCCACAGTCACTTTGCAGAAAGTTAAGCCTGCCTCTCTTCCCATAAGAAGATATACAGAAGTCACTATGACCAACAGCAATTCAGTTGTTTCTCCACCTCTTACTGAAAGTCAACCCAATATCCTGGTCACAGAAGTGAATAATGAGAAAGACTTGAATGAATCTATTTTGGAAAAAGACACACAACTAAACAAGATGGACCAGACAAACGTGACTAGTGAAATACCTCAACCTGTTTCACAGACAGTAATTTCTAACCCTTTACCTGATTTTCAAAATCCCCTCTCCCAGGACTCAGCCAAGAGCAACAGACTTGTTTTTAATGCATCTACCCCAGTAAGTTCAAAAAGGTCACCTGGAGTCATTTCCAGGAAAGATACCTCCAAAATTCATATATCACACAGAGATAAAGCCAATGAACTAAAGAAAGATAAGAATTATACCAGGAACAGAAAACTTGGCTCAGCAATTTCCCTTCCTTTCATTCAGGAAAACAGAACAACATCATCTTTTCCCAGCCCAAATCAAGGTTGTCACGAGGAATTAACAGTAAGTAATGAAGATATTTCAAACGTTGTTAAATATAACCGCTGGAGCTCTGAACCTCCAGAAAACCCTGCTATTTTAGATATTAAGGAAGAACAACGTACCACAACTCATTCTACCAACTGTAGCAAGTTGGCTGCTGGCCACAACATTCCATGTGATTCTTTAGATTTGTCATCAACTACACTACCAGATTCCTTATCATCGAATAATTCTTTCCCTGATGCTCTGTTGATTCCTTCTACTACACTGTTCTCCAGGAAAAGTCTTTCCAGCAAAGATCCATCTCTGGGAGAAAGAGAAGAAAAAGACAATGATAGCAAGAACCAAGATAATCAGTTCACCCTAAGCCCCTCAGAAAACCAAAAAAGTAATGATAATTGTGTGACTGTACATAATGAAGTGATTGATGTTGTCAAATGCCATTCACACCCTCCTTTCAAGGATGGAAAGGGAAAAGGAAAAATAAGGCAAAGCATGTCCTGTACTGAAAATGGAAAGTCAAGCAAAATGGAAAGTAGATCAACACCCACAAGTGATAGCCGTAGCCTCAGTGAGGTGAATCAAAGCAACTCCCAGGACCCTGAGCTTCACACAATTTATTGCACCTTACCCAGACAATCAGCCAGTTTTCTCATTGGTAACAGGAAGTCAGAAGGTAAGATAATGGCTTCTTCATTTAGGAATGAGCCACTTCCATTCCAAATCAAAAATAATGTGGAAGATCCAAGAGGGAAGTACACATCAAATGAATTCAGTCCCAGTCCTGAGTCAGAAAGCAAATGTTCCAAAGTAGTTTCAGACTCAGTCTCAGTAGCCCCTGAAGCCACCCAGAGGATGACAAAAATGAAAAACATTGGATCTGCTTCTGTTAGAAAAGGACCACTTCCGTTTCTCATCAAGAGGGCTGTGTCTTGTCCTTCAGGAGTACCATCTCCCTCAGTTGGAAGAGATGAAAGAGAAAAATGCTTGGTCTCAGACACAGATGCTTCTGCTATAACATTAAGGCCTTGGGAGAGAATCATTAACCCTCTGGAAAGTGACTCATCCATTAGGGATTGTTCTTTAACTAAAAGATGCCACCAAAAGGAATACTTTCAAGAATGCACTGAAAAGGATGGTAAAATTTCTGCCTCCAGGATGGGTGTATTTTCCCTTTCAAATGAAGACCCTTTACCTTTTTCTTCAGACATGTCAGGAAAAGAAAGCGGAAAAACATTGCATAAATTTAAGACTACGAGTATGTTTTCTGTTTCTGGTGATGAAGATAATGTAAAATGTCTTGAGGTGGTTTCAATATATTACACGCTACCAAGGAAACACAGCAAAAAATTCTGTAACCGCCTTCAAAAATATACACAAAATATTGATTCACTTACAGAATTAGCTAAAGCGGAGACTGAGACATTTCCTAATGCTTTAGAAAAAGACAAACTAAACTATTCTACACGAGAGCAGTCAGGAACACCTTCACCAGAAGATCTAAAGATGTTGGTCAACTCTGCTAAGGAGAACAGCTATTGTCCTTCTCATGCCACTGAAAAAAGGACTCTTTTACAGTTACCAAGTAGTGGGCCCTCAGAACCTACATTCCAGGAAATGGCTTCTGTTGAAGCAGATGTTTCTCTTCATAAAGGAGAATCTAAAACTAGAGAGATTTCCCAAGATCACTTAGCTAAAACACCATCTCTAAGCAATTCACAAAGCAGGAAAGTAAGGGGGCAAAAATTGCAAAGTGAAACCCTACCTACTTCATCAGTTCTTCAGGGAAAAAAAGTTGCAGAAAAGGAATCTGAAAATTGTCAGCAATCCATTAAATCAGGTAACAGTGGTCCTTTTAATCTTCCAGCCCATTCAGAAGAGAATGTTGAAAATTCCCAAACTGGGAGAAGTTCTGGGGAGGGTGCAGGTGGCGGTATAGCCATTACAGCTACTGGAAGTGGAAAGTGTCTTCAGAAAGGTATCAATGACAGTGCCAATGGATTGCAGCCTAGGGAAGTCAGGAGGGAAATTGGAACAGATTTCCAAAAAATGACTGATGAAGCACTTTCTGACTCAGAAAGCCAAGTCTGTGCTCTGACTCCAGCTTTGCATAAACTACAGCTTGATGAGGTGACTCATTCAGGTGAACCAGATTTAGAGAGTTTGCCGTCTGAACCCAGGAAACTACCTCAAAGAAGTCAGGAGGTAAATATGACAGAGAACCTGAAGGCTAAGGATGAAATGCAGAAGTTGGCATGGGATCAACCTTCACTTCCTGGAGGAAGTAGTAAATATAAAACCAGCTTGGATGACCTAGAAAAAGGGAAAAACAGATCTTCAGTTAAACACAGATTGGCAGCCGTGTCCAAAGCAGGCAGAAAATTTCCAGCTAAAGATTTAAGCTCCAGAAGACATGTAGCTACTATTTTCCCCCAAAGTGGCAACGGTTCTGGCTTTGGTGGTTTATCTCTTGGCACACCAAAGTGCCACCCACTGTCCACTGAGCCTTCTCCAAAGTCCACAGAATCCACAGATGAAAGCAGGTTTAGTAATGATGGGATGGATGTGCAGAAATCTGAGAACCCTCTCCAGGTTACTGTAATATCCAACAGAGAAGCTTCTGCACATTTAAACAATCAGAAGTCTAACAGCATTTCACAACCACATCAGATTGAGTCTGAAAATATCACAGAATCACCACCAAAGGATGAGGATTCTAAAGCTGTAACAGTAGCTCAGATTTTAGAAAGTGAGTCAGAAGTCTTGGCCCAACCTACAATCACCAGGCTCGGGGAAGCAGACTTCTCTGACCATCCTTTTCCATTAGAGCCGGCAGAGAAATCAATAAACAGTCCACTGGCCAGTTGTCAGCAACAACAAAGGAGTGCTTCATCTCTGGAGAGGGAACCTGAGCCTCCACACCACTATCGTTCAAAGAGTTTAAAAAACATCAATGTGCACGGCGATCTGCTACGCAAAAGTCATCCTCCGAAAGTCAGAGAGCGCCATTTTTCTGAAACCGCTTCTATTGACAATGCCCTGAGTGGACTGACCCTTGGGAATGAATTCTCTAATAACAGTGGGTACAGTCGAAGATTCAAATCTTTTTCTGAACTTCCGTCCTGTGATGAAAAGGAAAATTGGGCTTTGTATAACAGCAGGACAAGAATGGGTCGCAAGTCTGTAACATCTATATCCAGACCTATTGACTATGGAATTTTTGGGAAAGAACAACAGTTGGCTTTCTTGGAGAATGTAAAGAGGTCACTGACAGAAGGAAGATTATGGAAACCGAGTTTTCTAAAGAACCCGGGCTTCCTGAAAGATGATGTAATTAACCCTTCTAACCCATTGAAGTCGTCAACCTCAAATTCTCCTAGCAATCAAATGCCAGAAGATGGCTTATCTCCAAGTACACCACTTAATATCTATGAAGAGGATCCAGTAGACTCAGACTGTGACACAGATACAACCACAGATGACGAATACTACCTGGATGAAAATGACAAAGAATCAGAACTGTGAGGCTTTTTCAATAAAATGCATAACCTTTTCACCAAAAGCTTGTAATGGAAATAAAGCATAAATGTGTATGTCCATGGGAAGGACAGATATAAAAAAGATCTAGTTGGGGCTGGCCCTGTGGCTGAGTGGTTAAGTTCACACGCTCTGCTTCAGCGGCCCTGGGTTTCACCAGTTCGGATCCTGGGTGCAGACCTAGCACCGCTCATCAAGCCATGCTGAGGTGGCATCCCATATACCAGAGCAAGAAGGACCTACAACTAGAATATACAACTATGTACTCGGGGGATTTGGGGAGAAGAAGAAGAAGAAGAAGAAGAAGAAAAGATTGGCAACAGATGTTAGCTCAGGTGCCAATCTTTAAAAAAAAAAAAAAGGTCTAGTCTATGCAGTGCTGGCTCTGAAACAACCCAAATTCTCTCTTTTCTTTTTTTCCTGCACACCTTACATATACATTTCTGAATTCTAAAGCAATGAATTCTTGTGTTGAGGGATTCTATGCGGGTCTTCTCCCTCTATATTTATCCTTGGCCTTTCTCCCCACCCCTCAACTTAATCTCTAATTCACTGACCAATTTTGGCTTTCCGCTCTACTTTACCCCTAACTTTTTTACACCTTTCATTGTGATTTACAACCCTAATAGCCCATGCACATACAAAATTTATTAGTTACCCAGCACAACCGCAAAACTCTGTATTGCCTTTTCCGGTCCACATCCCATACTCATGAAATTAAATAAAATGTAGGGATGATGACAGTGGAGTAAATATTGTTATCCTGTTTGACTCATCGACATCTGGGAGGCTTATGGTTTGGGTTTTTTTTCTTTCAAACAAAGATGAGGGAATTTTCATAAGGACGTCCTGTTATATCCGTAGTGGAGCCGGGGAGGCACATGTTTGAACTCCTTGTTGAATTATAGATGAGGAGCTGAGTCCCTAAGCCAAAGAACATTAGTACTCCTAGGAATTCCCTTGCAATAGTTTGTAGGAATTGGCTCAATTGTTAAGAGCTGAATTTTAATCAAGTCAAGGACTCGGGCTAGGCAGCCTGGCAATACAGAAGGTAGTTTGGCCACAGAATTTCTGCTTAGGAAGAAAACATAACTGAGGGGTGGAGATAAGCAGACATCCTTATATGAGACCGACATCCTTTCTGCAGCTCTCTCAGCAACTGGTTTTTCCCATTGCTCCAGAACTATCCATTTTTCTATTTTCTTTATTTGCAGGATAGAACACTTTTTTCCATGTGAGACATTTTAGTCTCAAGTATCAATTGGTAGCCTTGGCCAAGTCAGATCTGACACCCAGGGATTCACAGGCTTTTTTGTAGAATCATTTACGAAAACCTTCGGAAATTCTAAGGCAGCGCTTCTAAGGGCTTGTCACTATGATTTTTTCAATAATTTATCTAGACTAAATAACTTGTCATACCTGCTGATAATTTGGCTTTCCTAACTCTCTCTGCCATGCAGAACTTCTGGGGATTTCACCCTCCTAATCAGGATAAAGACCAATAGATGGCGGTGAAGGTAATTTGCTAGAACTACAGAAAGCATGCCATCCTGGATCTTAGTGGATTTCATCTTGTTTGGTTTATATTTGCTCCCTGACCTAATTCATCCATATAAAATAAGGATAATGATAGGTGTTGGTGAAGTATATAGAGATCTGGAACTGATAAAAGTGCAAGAAAGAACTATGTTATTATGATCCTCCTAATCATTGCCTTGCCTAGAAGCAAAATGCCAGGGCTAGTTTACATCGTTCCCATGAAACTCAAAACTAATGAAGATATGGTAACTAACATGAAAGCTATTCCTCAAATCTGTAAATTGTTTTCAGCTCTAGGCTGTGACCAATCTTGAGTTCAAAGAGACTGATAATAGAATTTAAATCAACTTTGTAAACTTTTCTATTTAAATCTGTACGGTAAAGAATAAATTTTATTCTTTATTCTATGTATGTTTGTAAATTATACCTTTACCCTTTTTCTATTTATCTGATTATTCAAGTAAAATTTTCATAAACAATGACCTTTGTTTTCTATGTAATTTTAAGATATCCAAAGTTAATATTTTAATATTAAGATTCCTGATTTTTTTTAATAATGAGGTTGCAAGTTTCTATTTTGGTTAGTACTGTGAGTCTGCATGTATGCTACAAAAGGTGAAATAAAGGTAGCTTATTTTTCACTGAGTTTAGGCTATATCAACAGTTAGGTAAGCTAAGATGAGGATAAGTAACTACATTGGGGCCCCGATTCTCTGCATTAGAATCTGCTGTATGAATTCAAAGGTAGTTGATGGCCAGTGTTTGCTTGCACTATTTGTAATGTTTGCTTGTTGGTCTGACTCAAGAATCAAGAAAACAGAAAATTCATGAAAATAGCACCTTCAATAGTTTTATACTTTTATTAAACACTTCGTTAAAGAAGTATAGCAAATTCCTATGTATTTTAACATACAAACTGCTGCTTTTTAGTATTCATTTTTGGTGTAGCTATAGTAATTTATAATAGTCATTTTTATACTGATAACATGTTTTCTAAGAGATATAATCATTATTAAAATAAATATTCACACAAATGGAATAAATCATGAGGGACTCAATACTAGTAAGTACCTGGTGAATTGTTAACTTCTTTAGATAATGGACTTCTATAATCATAAATTTTACACTGTAAAGTCTATTTAAAATAGGGCATGATGAGATTATTTAAATTTTTAGAGACTTCCCTCTAAATAATTTACCCCCTTACATTATAAATACATTGATCTTAATAAAACTCCAACCGCCACTAACAAGGTTTTGGCTGATGATAAGCTAATGAAAGCTACTCTATATAGGAGGTAAGTCTGGGCCTGTACTAGAGGTGGTGAAACAAAGTGTACTTAGGTTGTGGCAAAGATGGAACCAAATTGGAAGATCCATATCTCCATAAAAGTAATATATTCCGTTGAATGCCAGAGGGTCAAAGAGGCCTTATTGCTAAGAGTTTATTGTTAATAGTAGTAATAATGCTTCAGAATAGCCCATTTAAATGTACAGTGTAAATATGTAAATATTTTACTTTCCAAGTAAGTTTGTGAATGTACTACCACTACCACGTATGGGCTCTTTGTGACTGACACTTCTTTGTTTCTGAAACAAATAAGTCTTAAGCCACTCTTGTTAAAATTTTGTCAAATAATCTTTTTATGTACTTGTTCTCAAACCTGTTCTCTAGATATGAAATGTGTTACAAGGTGCAAATTTAAAATAATGCCTGTGTTGAAATAAATGATTTAAATAGATGCACTGTTTGACTTGGTTTTTATTCCCATCCTCAAATGATTATTTTTAAATGTGACAGTTTCAAGAAAAACACAAAAAAGGAGAGGAGAGACAAAAGTATTCAAACAAATCTTTCTGGTGTCTTTTGAATGAGATCAGCCATACAAGTAGTTTTTAAAAAACAGTGACTTGCTTCTCTTTTTTTCTTTGTACCAAAAAGCAACCAGCCAACAAAAGGAGATCCATGTGCATGGTTGCACAATAGTGGAAGAACGAAGAATGTCTGGCATTTCTGTCTGAGGGTCCCCACATTTATAGAGGAAGAGGCAGCTATGTGGAGTTGGCTCATGCATTGCCCAGTAGCATTGATGAAAATAAGCAAGAATTTCCAGTTGAAACATAAGACATGCAATGTCAATTCCTGCTAACCAATTAATTAATAAATTTGTACTAATCTTTTATCTTTTCTAGAAGAGCAATCCAAAGCCATTTCTCTACCAAGGACAGGAGAATGTCATCATCTTGAATATGGACAGTATTTTATTAAAAATATTTTTAGTGTCCTGTATTAAAATTTAAAATACATTGGATCAGCTAGGATTTTTAATTTTGGTCAATATGCTCTATAGCTGGTTCAAATAGAAAAGGATTTATACTTTGCTCACAAACATATTGGTAGGGCTGAGAAAATAGATATTAAGCTGAAATTCCAGGACCAATTCCTAAAACCATGCCACAGAACTGGACTGCCGCAGGAGCTGCTGTCTCTTATGACTAGGAAGATACAGAATCAGGAAGTTGAGTGAGCCAATATACTGAATCACCATATTAATTTGCCCCAGAAATTACTCCAATAGAAATAAGAACACTAAGATGTACAGTCTTACACATAAGAGCTTTTATTGCTACAATGTTTGTAGTGGCAAGAAATGAAAACAAAGTGAACACCTAATAATAAATGACTGAATATATATGGAACATCCACATTGTAATATTATGAAACCATTAAAAAGAATAAAATAGACCTATATAAGTTGACTTAGAAGAATTTTCATGAGGTACTACTGAGCGAGAAAAGCAAAATCTTGTTTTTGTAAAGCACTCACCAAAAAACCTACATATGCATGTGTACACATGGAGGGATCCATACTAGGTTATTCATGTCAGCTGCTCTGTGGCTAGGTGGGGGTTGAGGGATATGTTCGAGAACAGCAGAGAAGAGAGAAGGTGTAGTGAAGACCGCCTCCAAAAAAGAAACTATAAACACACACACGTATATAAAAAAGTGTGTGTATAATTATGATTACATTTATGCATTTAGAATTATATGTCACTGGGTATACAGATAAGAAATTAAAAGATAGTTTTGTTTTAAGATTTACTATCCAGGAAAATATTTAGTAAATTATTTTCTTTAAAGAAATTAATATTTGTACTTGATTCTATGAAACATTGTTTTAATAAAATAAATTCCAGCACTAATTTTCCCTCCAAGCCCATACTTTGTTCCCCAACCATCCTTTCCAGATTGGAAATTATTATTATTATATTATAAATTATGATATAATATAATATTATTTATTAACACAATAATCAATATATTATTATAATAAAACTTATAATAATATTATAAATTAATATTATTATACTGGCTGTCATTCCAGTCTAGAGTAAACTAAGAAGAACTTCTAGAAACGTTTTGGAGGTATGTGGTGGACTGATATGATTGCCCAGTAGACACTTTTCTCTTTTCTCTGAGAACTCTGTTCTCTGCCACACACCACTGCCACCACCACGTGCTCACTGTGGAAGAATCAATGTTCTTACACGACCCCAGAGTCTGAGCACAGTTGATTGGTTCAGGGATGAGTGCGTGACTCAGGCTAGACCAAGGAGTAGTTGTGTTTTAGGAGGAAATACCTCTATATAATGAGGTTCTGAATACAACTTAATATTTAAACTAATTGTCTCACAATCTAAAATCCACCCTAGGAACTGTAATATATGGAAGGGCAGGCACTGAGGCACTGAGTTTTCATCCTCAGCACCTTGCAGAAGCATGACATAACATAGGTGCTGAATAAATATTATTGAACTAATTAAAATAAATTTTTATGGATTTAATGGAATCAAAGTTTATCTAATCCCATGCAAGGTTTTTATTAATTAGTGACATTGAAAATGAGACAATTCTCTAAAGACAAAAGAGGAATTTATTATAAGGATACAGGGTTATCCCAGAAACCAAGGGCAGAGATGCCCTTCATAAACTGGACCGAGCCTGTATAACTAAAAACGCAGTTTTCTACATTTCGCTTCCATTTTTAGTTTACAAGGCAAAAACTGGTGACGTTTGCATTACCTGTATTTAAGAGAACAGTCAGTTATAAACTGAAATCTCTTAACTCTGATTTTAAACTCTTAAGGAAAGGATTCTGATTGGTTCAGCAGGAGGTAGGTCCGGAACTATGGGCCAATCAACTGTGGCCATGGGTTAAGGTCACGTTTTACAAAACCTCATTGTTAACCATAGATTGTGGAATAAAAAAAGGGAAGCTATTACTAGAAAAGCTATGAACCACATGGACAATCAATAGCTGTGAATTTTACAGAGCTTTAACGTGAAGATCCCAAGGGCCAGTGCAATTCATAAAATTATACTGAATGTCGACCTTCCAGAGTCACACAGAGTTTACAGTTCTATGTGTCTGAGATTGGAGCTCAGTATAGAAATGAATGTGAAAGGGGATAGAAATTTCTTGAAGTGTGTCATTTACTTCAAGTTTTGCGCATGACGTTTCTGCTGCCTAGAATGCCCTTCTCCCTTTTTCTGTGGCAGATTCCTATTTGACCTTCGTGATTCAGCATAGATGCCATCTGTTTGAGAAAGCCTTTCTTAATTCTCCCAAAAGTAGGTTAACTGGACCTCATATGGCAGTACTTATGTTAGGAGAGGAATCTGCCATGGACCCTGAGTCTCCCTGAACATTTTGCTGGGTATACCAAGAATGTAAGTCCTTGACCAATCTTCACCCATACCATTTCTCAGGGTTGTTTTTGCAGCAAGCAACCTTGAGGCGTAAGATAACATCTCCCCACCAACACAGAGTGGGCTTAATTTCCCTTACAGTAGACCCCCCTTATCTGCAGGGGATACATTCCAAGACCCCCAGTGGATGCCTGAAACCACAGATAGTACCAAACCCTATATATACACCATGTTTTTTCTATAAATACGTGCCTATAATAAAGTTTAATTTATAAATTAGACACTAAGAGATTAACAACAATAACTAATAATAAAATAGAATTATAACAATATATTGTAATAAAAGTTACCATAGATCCTAGCAACCTCACCATACAATTTTTTTTCTTTCCTTATTCAGTTGCGAACTTGCACCTTTTCACTTAAAGGAAGCACTTTACAGCTTCTCTTTGGCATATCCGAATTGCCAGCGTCACTACTCTAGTGTTCTAGGGCCATTATTACTTTATTTGGGGCCATTCAAATAAGGGTTACTTGAACACAAGCACTGAGATTTCGCCTCAGTCCATCTAACAACCGAGAGAACTACTAAGTGATCAATGGTTGGGTAGTGTGTACAGCGTGGACACGCTGGACAGAGGGATGATACACATCTCAGGCAGGATGGAGCTAGATGGTTCAAGATTTCATCTCTCTACTCAGAATGGTGCGCAATTTAAAACTTATGAATTGTTTATTTCTGGAATTTTCCATCTGATATTTTCAGACCAAGGTTGACTTCAGGTAACTGAAACCGAGGAAAGCAAATCCCCGGATAAGGGGAGACTACTGTACTCTAAAAGAGGTAATCCCTAAACTCTTGTGATGCAACTCACTTCAGGCGTCCGTGATAGACCTTTTACATTGCTCTCACTGGACCCGGGGGTGTGTGAGTTTGCTGGGCTGCCATAACAAAAGACCACAGACTAGGTGACCTAAAAAATAGAATTTATTTTCTCACAGTTCTGGAGGCTAGAAGTTCAAGATCAAGATGTGACAGGTTTGGTTTCTCCTGAGGCCTCTCTCCTTGGACTGCGGATGGCTGCCTTCTCACTGCATCCTCACATGGTCTTTCTTCTGTGCCCAAGCAGGCCTGGCATCTCTCTGTGGGCCCAAATCTCCTTTTTATAAGATTGGATTAGGGCCCACCCTAATGGCCTACTGTTTTTTTTTTCTTTCTGCTTTTTCTCCCCAAATCCCCCCAGTACATAGTTGTATATTCTAGCTGTGGGCCTTCTAGTTGTGGCACGTGGGACGCCGCCTCAGCATGGCCTGATGAGTGGTGCCATGTCCGTGCCCAGGATCCGAACCAGCGAAACCCTGAGCCGCTGTAGAGGAGCGCGCGAACTTAACCACTTGGCCACGGCGCGGCCCCCTAATGGCCTACTTTTAACTTAATCCTCTCTTTAAAGGCCCTATCTCCAAACACAGTCACACTCTGAGGTACTGGGGTTTGTGCTTCAACATATGAATTATGGAGGGACACAATTCAGCTCATAACAGGGGCCGTGGGGATCCTACACGAACCAACATGAATCTCTTGCTACTACTTTTGCAGTGAAGAATAAAGTTCTTTGTCTCTGACCCCGGAGTCCTTGACAGCATCCATGAAATAGTAACAGGCTAACTTGTTAGCTTGTAAATATGGCTAAATCCCAGACCCTGCACAGTTCCTGACACCCATATTCTAGTGTGACACCCATATTTTACCCTATCACACTATTTACATTGACTCTCTGTCCTTCTCCACTAAACCGCAGGAGTTGAAGTCAAAGTATAATGTCCAAAACACGGACATTAGATAAATGTTTGTTAAGTGAATGACATTTGATTTATGATAAAGAATCTGGTCAAGGCAGTGGTTTATCTGAAGGGATATGCTTTTTAAGATATGGATTAAGATGAGAAAGAAATCTGGTTGATACAGATTCGGCATTGCTAAACAAGTGTTCAGATACAATTATACGGCTTCCTTGATGTTTTCTTAAAAAACTGGGTGTTACTACAAGTGTCACATAATTTATTAGGCCATATTTTACTATCATCTATTATCAGCTAACCCTCAGATTATTTCTCTAGAAATTTTTTAAAGTTTGATTTTGGAAAAATGTGAACAAAATGTGTTCCACACAACTTTTTAAAGTGATAGCTAGAGAACAGCAAAGCTTTCAGTTTAGAGCGGCGCAGACACTCCCAAAAAATAAAATTTCAGCAGTGAAAATAATACTAAATATCGCTACACTTTAGCTCTGCAATTTACCAGTGATATACCACCCGTTCCTGAATATCTTTCCAGAGTACAAAGAACACTGTGTACAATCTCTGCTAAGCATAGGTCAAGAGAACTCATGAAAATGTGAGAAAGATTTTGCCCTGGCAAAACTTGGTCAAAGCAAGAATGCCGACTAGCCCAGTTAAAGCCAGGAGATGAACAGAGCGCCCCCGGGTACCTGATTCTGGCATTTTTGGATTGAGAAAATGCCAAGAGGGTGTAGAAAACCTGGGCCAGTTCGGAGATGTGATCCCCACCCCCACTCAGCTTGATAAGAATCCTTATTTCCTTTGAATAGATTCAAACTGTTGACGCACATAATCAATAACCAATCTATAGATAAGAAAGAAGAGTGATTTTTATTGATACTTGGTGAGCCAATGCTGAGGTCTAGCCCAGAAGTGTTATCCTCCCCAGGGAAGAAAGCACTCGGGAGAAGGGTGGTTTACAGCATGGTTATATACCGTTTCAGAACAAAGAACATACGATGAGCGGGACAGGAATACAATTTTTTTTCCCCAAGCCACAAGGAGATGTTTTGCTGTAGTTCAGCATGTACACAGCAGGTCAATTTGAACTTGGATTTCTGGGAAGAAAAGCTTATCTTCAAAGAAATACTGGTACTGGCGTCCGAGAAAGGGAGACGATCATCCCCATCTTTAAAGAGTGCATTCTTTGCTTTGGGAAAATGTTTGAAGCAGAGGTACCAAGCATGTTTGGCGGGCCATAAATTAGGCGGCTCTGGGAAAAACAAGTTTTAGGTCAAATCAGATTTAAACTAGAATGGCTTCCCCATATACCCCAATATGTGAAAAATAATTATTATTATTTTTATCAAAACCATAAGCAGATACAAGAAGGAAAAATAACAAGAGTGAATATAACGGTCAGAAAAGGGAGGCACACAGTGGCTTCCAGTTCTTAAGACGACTGTCTGTCTCTTCCCGGCAGATCCAACTTCCAACTTTTAAAGTGTGGCCAAGACCAACCATTCTTCATCAATTACAGGAGACAGGAGCTTCCTGACTTTGAGGTGAAGCTCACCCACCAGGCTCAAGGCCAGGCCTCGACCCTGACTTCTGCTACCCCAGTGCCCGCTCCTCGCTCCGCTCTTGGGGCTTGGCGCAAACTCAGCGGATGCTCAGTAAACACTTATCAAAAGAAGCGAAGTGAAGGGGGAAGGGGAATAGGGAGAATGGAGGAATCACCATCCAGTGAGAGAGCAGAAAAGAAACAACGGACTCATACACGCCACTGGTGTGAACAGAAGGCTGTGAGAGGTGGTGTCGGGAGCTGAGCAGGGCGTGACATTTGCTCTGCATCTTGCAAACCCAGTGAAATTCCATGTTTAAAGGCATTTCCCTGAACGCCATGGCTGTTCTTCGCTGCTGGGCCCATTCTCTCCTCCCATGGCAATCACCACTGTTTGCATCTTTTTAAAACGGTTTCCTTTAAACAGCTAACAAACTCAGGCAACCAGAGGTGGGGGCCTGGCGTGTCAAGGCCTTGGCGATCAAGGGCACAGACTCGCTCCCTTGGTCTGTGTGTCGGTCCCTGGATCCCCGTCTTAATGGGATCGGCGCGGCAGGGGAGTGGTGGGGATGTGTCTATCGCTGCGTGAGGCCGGCGACTATCCTGCGCCCCTGCGTTCCGGCTGGGAGAGAGCGGGGGCTGGGACAGCGGCGGCGGCGCGCGCGGGCCCGCCCCGGGGTGGGCGCAGCCCCGGCCGCGGCGCTCCTGGCCCCTCCCCGCCGCCGCCGAGCTGGACCGCAGCGGCCCGGCGACCATGCGCCGCCTCCCGCGGGCCCTGCTGCTGCCGCTGCCGCTCGCCCTGCTCGTGGCCGCGGGGGCCCCCGAGGCGCCGGTCAGCGCGCCAAGGAGCCTGGTGTGGGGGCCCGGGCTGCAGGCGGGCGTCGTTCTGCCCGTCCGCTATTTCTACCTGCAGGCCGTCACCTCGGAGGGCCAAAACCTCACCCGCTCGCCCCCAGGTAGCGTTCAGCCGCGGGCTCCCGCGCCCCGCTGCCCGCTTCCCTCCCGTCCCCGCCGCGCGTCCCCGCCGCTCCGCGCTTCTCGGGAATCCGCCCGCCGCCTGCGTGGCGCCTTTCCCCGCGGCGTGGCGCCCTCCCTCGGGTCTGGTCACCTCCTCTTCCTCTCCTCCTCCCTGGACACAAACGGCGAGGTTGTCTCAACAAAAGTCTGTTGAATGAATGAATGAATGAACTCCGAGGGCCCGTCCGGAATGGATGGCGCCCAGAGTGTTAATGAATGCAATGTGAGTTTCATGTTGGAGATGGTCTTTCCACCTCCGGCTTAGAAGTCTGAACTGTTATAGCAGGCCGGGAGTGACTTCACGTGTTGAGTCATCGAGCCCAAGAATCGCGTTACATTGTTTAGGCCTCATGGGTTTGAAACAGCTAACTCTTGCACAGAGGACGTGTCTGAGCAGTGGGCAGAAAGGAGGCAGTTTTGCATGCTAGATTTTTATTTTCTTATAGTTTTGAGTTCTTGAAAGCGGATTGCAGGAATTAGTGAAACTCAGTAGGATTCATTCGGTTTTCCCTCTACGAGGATGGATCTCGTCCTGAATGCTTTCTGGCCAGTCCTCCTCCCACGTTCTCCTTCGCATCTTGCCTTTACAACTTCTTAGAACTTGTCCTGCTGGTTTCAAGTTGTTGCCAGTCAGGATTTGCTAATTTGTGTCTAATTTATGTCCAGCCCACTGGCACCCTGTTTCATCAACAGAGACAATCAGAAGAAGCCAGTGCCTCTGTCGCTGCCAGTGGAAAACTATAACTAGTTTTTTAGTTTTGGAAAGATTTTCCATGTCCCTAAGGATCAGAAGAAAATATTCTCAAACCCAGATTTCAAGTCTTTCACTATGGGGTGTATTTTCTTCCTTATTATTTTCTTTCTTTTCTAAAATTAATTTTATAGTGTTATATTGAGGAGACTTTATAAAGAAAAGAAGGTGGAAAACTAAGAAAAAATTAATTTATTCGTGAAAAAGAAAATTACACGATCCAAAATGAAATACTGCTAATCTTACTATTAATGAAGGAACTGTGAATTCAGATAAAATTCCATTTTTTAATCTAAAAATATTAGCAAAGATTTTTTTTTAAGCGCTAACCCTCAAAGCTGTTAAGGCAGCGATGAGATCCTCTCAGTGACCTTCATGCTCTGCAGGTGGAAGCACAAATTGGTCAAATGTTTCTGGAAAGTAATTTTCCAAATGTATCAAGAATCTTAAGCTTTTACAAACCTAATGTACAAAAAATGAGTTTCGGGCTGCCAGGTGGCATAGTGGTTGAGTTCGCCAGCTCCGCTTTGAAGGTGCAGGGTTCACTGTTGGGATCGCCAGGGTAAACCTATGCACTGCTTATCAAGCCGTGCTGTAAAACACATGTGGCAGCACATAAAAAAAATAGAGGAAGATTGCTGCAGATGTTAGTTCACTGACAATCTTATTCCAGCAAAAGGAAAATTGGCTCAGGGCCAGTCTCCCCTCCCCCCCACACACGTACCAAAAAGTTTCAACAATTAGAAAATGTAATTTTTTTAAAATGTCATTTACAAAAAACGCCCATGCCCTTTAATCTGGTGATCTGATTTCCAGGTATCTGTCTTGAGAAAATGATCAGAATGTGGTCAAAGATTTTTATATGCAAGGATATTCTTGCAGTATTATAATTATTTATTACAGTAAGTTTAGATAGCCAGCTATAAAGTAATTACTAAAGTATGGTACGTGCACGTGATGGAATATTTGACAGTCATTAAAAGTAACATTTTAGATTCTGCTTATGTGACATATCTAAAGTAGTCAAATTCATAGAAACTGTTGTCAGGGGCTGAGAGGAAGAGGGAAATGGGAAGTTGTTGAACAGATATAGAGTTTCCGTTTTGCAAAATGAAAAAAGAAACAAGCTTAGAGATTGGCTGCACAAAAATGTGAATATACGTAACACCAGTGAACTATAAACTTAAAGTGGTTAAGATGGTCAATTTTATGTTATGTGTTTTTTACTGCAATTAAATATTTTTTTAAAGTAACGTTTTAAAAGATTATTTAGTAATGCTTATCCTAGGTTAAGGATGGAATAAACAGGAAAGAAATTATATAGTTTCATTCTAATTTTGTAATAAATAAACGAACCTGTACCTCGCTCATCAGTGTTAGCTGTGGTTATAGCAAGAAAGTAAGGAATTTTTATCATTCTTCTTTTTCCCAAGAAAATATTACCCCAAAATGATCATAATGCTTTTATAATCACACACACACAAAAAAAGTCATGAAAAAAAAAAAGCGAAAAACCAAAGACTTTCACCAAGTCTTTTCAGACAACCTCACTTTCATTCCCTTAGATTCTACTTGTTTTCTTTTAGGCCACTTGATTTCTATCTTCCATTTAAAAGGCTGTCCTATATTTCTGAAAAGCTTGTCCAACCAGTTCCCTACATCTTTTGCCATCATCATTCACCTGTAAGTCTTGAAATTTTTCCTTCTCCAAGAACTAATTGAAAAAAGGCAAATTTTCCTCAACCTATAGACTGTCTTACATGACTTACCAAGACTCCCTTATTAATTGTCACTCCCATTTAACAGTGTGGCATTTATCTGAATACCATTATTATGCTGCATATCTCCAGATACCTGGATAGCAAACATGTTGTGAACTTGAATAGTCTAAAGCAGGGGATCTCAAACTGGAGTCCACAGACAGAAATTAGGGGGTCCATGACCTTGGATGGGGAAAAATCCTACCTAATAGCTTTATTTTCACTACCATCTGACTTAAATTGAGTGTTTCCTTCTATTATGAATGTAGTCAGAACATGTTGATACTGTTATATTGCTGGCATCCAGCACAATGTCTGGCAGAGATGCTCACTAAGTATTGTAGAAGAAAAGAAAGAAGGGGTGGAGGGAGGGTGGTTGGCATATGTCAAGACAGTAGGATAGGAATACTCGTTTTCTATTCAGTTTTCCTGTACCTTCATCAGTAATGATATCTTCATAAAATAATCTTACGTCCTAGTTGTGTAGCACTTTAGTGTTTTAAACTGTGCCCTATTTAATTTGTTCTCCTTAATCGTTTTGTGAAGTAGGAAGGATAGATACTATTTTCTTCACTTTACAGATAAGAAAATGAGACTCAATGAAGCTAAAATGTCTTGCCCATGGCCCCACAGCTAACAAGTGTTGAAACCAAGACCAGACATCCAACCCTTTGAATACCTAGTTGAATGCTCTTTCTCTTTAATCGAATCACCCATAATACGGTTGTCGTGCATCAGTTTTCAGTAAACTCCTGGAGAGTGTCCATCGTTAGCAGGCAACCGGACATTTTTGGAGGATTTCCATTTAGCCTCAAGGCATAACAACTTGACCTTGTTGGACTCTGCTCCCTTGGCCATGTGATGGGGTTAACAATTTTGTTGCAACTACAGAGCCTTAATAAACTTCCCAAACAGCAGGGGAGGGGAATGACTTCATTGTACCAGGAGTGGCTGAGATTATTCCTCCAATTTTGAATTCTGTGAATTTATACGTCAACATTACACAAAATGAGGATGTTAGTTCAGAATGGGCTTTGAAAGAAGAAAGATTCAAGCTGTGTTCAAATAGTGGCTCTGCTAATCGTTGTATATGTGATGGTGGGCAAGTTACTTAACTTCTTGGAGCCTTGATTTCCCGATCTGTAAAGCGGGATAACAAATGCCTACCTCACAAGTTCTTGTAGGAAATAAATAAGACAAAAGGCATACAAAAGTCTCAAGCCGAGGGACTTGCGCGGAACAAGTGCTAAGTAAGTGAATTTTTAAAATTTTTGATTGTCTACATAGTCACTTCATTCTCATTTGATGAATTTTGAATTTGTGGAGTAGAAAAACAAGCTGAGCTTCAATTCTGTTCCATTATGTTGGCCCCGGGACAAACAAGAATTCACATTCCTTCCATCTGAAGCAATTTGAAATTGCACCATTCTCATTTTCTCTTTTATGAGGTTAGAATTGTTTATTTCTATTTCAGTCCTGATCATTATTATTTTGCATTGATTCTAATATTAATTTCATGCCAACAATAACACAGGCATGAAAGACTACTGTAAAAATAATCAAACTTTAAAATATGTATTTCCAATGGCTATATTCTATTTTTATACTTACATTTTGAAATATAACTTTTAAATGTTATTTCAGAGACAAAAATATGTTATAACTGAAAGAGACCATAGAGATCTAGTACAATACTTTCAATTTAAAAATAATGAAGTGTTTTGGAGCTAGTTTTCATCAATAAATCGTGCTCTACCCAAAAAATCACACAATCATTAATATGCTTGTCTTATATCTGTTCTGTTTATTTAAAATCATAAACTTATGGAGAACAGGACTATTTGATCAGGACACAAGAAAACTTTTCTTTACAGTTTCCAGTCTGGGGAGGGTATCATGGAAATGGCTTTCTAGTTCCCAGGCTCTGAATTCCTGATTTTCAGTCTACCATACCACGTTGCCTTTCTGAAACAAAGTGGGAAATAACACAGCAATAACTTATGTATTTCATTAAACATTTCAGGTAATTGGCCAACACTAAATAATTTCACATTAAATTATTACCTTATTTTTTAATACAACACCCCTGTTTATCTATTAGAGTTCATTTATTTTAGCAGACTTGTTTTCCACACTTGTTTCAAGGATCCTAAAATGTATGTGTTAGGTACTAAATTATTTAATAGCAAGATATCAGATACTACATTACTATTACCAAATTGAAGAGGCTGAGAAACATTTCTCCTGACGAACAAGAAAACAATAAAACCCTTGAAGATCCGAAGGAAGTGAAAACTTCACTCACTAGATTTAGAAACTAAGAATAGGAGAAACAAACTTTTTTTCAGTAATTTCAAAAAATATATATTAAATATGCTTACTTTCATCATATGATAGAAGTGAGATCACAGCATATTATTTGCTAGGGCTGTGGATTTCAGAGGATTCATCACTTTTTTTTAACATTTCCCTTTGATATGGTGATTAGCTGTGGTTAGGACGTTAACTAATCTTTATTCTTAAAGCTCCTAAGGATCAGATCTGCGCTGAGTGTAGGCATATATGCCCTGCACTCTGAAAAAAAGTATGCCAGTGTTTATTCCCGGACCACAGTAACAGTAATCACAACAGTGTTGTTTCAAAGGCTAAATAAGTCAGCTAATATACTGCAAAAAGAGAAGGGAAAGTTTGTTAAGTAGATATTATTTATCCTAGAACAGAAAACCCACAGAATTTTGGAGTTGAAAGGGATGCTAGATCATCTAGGATGACTGTTTCATTTCAGTTTGAGGAAACAAGCTTAGAGAAGTAAACTCTAGCAGTTACAAAGATGTGTGAATGTGTGCACGTGTAGATGCATTTGTGCACAGAATCTGGTAGCTAGGTGTAATCTCTCTCTACTTAAGGAAGTAGAAGTATAGCTTGAAATTTGGGTTAGCAAAAGGAAAATGTCTTAGAAATGAGGGTTATTAGATATTGAAATGGTTTACAAAGAAAGCGTGTGTATATTTTACAAGGAGAAAATGGGATTACCTTATTTCTCTGCCATTCTAAGAGTTCATGGATTTTTAACTACCTAGGCTTTAAAACTCAGCCAAAGTAGAAAAGATCAACTAGACAAAAAGTTAATCTCTTCCTTGCTTTTTTATGAATTGATTTTTTTCCTTCAATAAATCTTTACTGAATGACTAATGAATCAATGTTGAGTCAGGTCCTTGATTTGAAGACATAAACAGACATAGTTCCTGGCCTCAAGGATCTTCCAAACTAAAATGATTTTGTTTACCATTGATGCTAAAAAAAGTAACTTATGTGTAGAGACAGCTATCCAATAATTGTTAATACAAAATAACCATGAAGTAGTAGAGTTATTTATATATATATATATTTTTCTTTCAGGTCAAACACTATTCAAAGTAGTAATCAAATCTCTTTCACCTAAAGAGTTAGTCCGGATTCACATCCCTAAACCTTTGGACAGGAATGATGGAACATTTTTGATGCGATATAGGATGTATGAAACTGTCAATGAAGGGCTGAAGATAGAGGTCCTTTATGGTGATGAACATGTGGCTCAGTCTCCCTATATTTTGAAAGGTAAGTGATTATCACGTAATCCAGAGCCAGCCTTGTGTGTGTTTCACATGACTTCCAGAATGGGTTATGATGACCTTAAAGTCCTGCGCAACAGAGTAATCATGGCATACGTACCTCCTGAAGCTCAGTTTAATGTGAAATTTTAAGAGAAAGAAAAATAAATAATTTAAAGAGATTTAAATGATAAGAGAAAAAAATCTTGTGTATTTACCCAGCTAGTTACCATTTCCAATATTCTTCATTCTTTTGCATAAATACATATTTCCATCTAGTACCGTTTGCCTTCTGCCTTAACGATTACCATGAACATTTCTTTTAGTGTGAGAATACTGCTAATGAATTCTTCTAGCTTTTGAGTGTCTGAAAAAGTCTTTATTTTGCCTTTGTTTTTGAAAGACATTTTTGCTAGGTATATAATTGATCATTAATGTTTTCCTTTTACATTTTAGAGATGTTGCTCCACTATCTTGTTGCTTGCATCATCTCCAGCAATAAATCTGCCATCAACCATGTCTTTGTTCCTCTGTGCGCCTAAAGGTTTTCTCTTTCTCAGTTGTCTTGAGCAATTTGATTATGTGCTTTGATGTAGTTTTCTTCGTGTTTCTTGTACTTGTGGAGCTTCTTGGATCTCTGGGTTTATAGTTTTCATTAAATCTAGAAAAATTTTGGCTATTTCTTCAAATATTTTTCTATTCTACCTCAGAATTCCTCCAAGAATTCTAATTACCTATATGTTAGACTTGAAATTATCCCACAGCTCACTGATGCTCTTTTCATTTTTTAACTTCTTTTTTTCCCCTCCATTTCATTTTGTATAGTTTCTATTACTATACTGTTAAGTTCACTAATCTTTTCTTCTGCAATGTCCAATTTGTCATTAATTCCATTCAGTGTATTTTTCATCTCTGGATGCTTTCTCATCTGTTTGAGCTTTTTTTCTGGGATGCAGTTAAATTACTTGGAAATAGTTTGAACCTTTCGAATTTTGCTTCTACAATTTATGAGGCAGGACCAGAGCCATGTTTAGTCTAGATCTAATTACTCCCCACTACTCAGACAATACCTCTCTGCATACTCTACCCAAGCTCCATGATTTTGGATGCTTTCCAGTCTGGCTGTTATAAATAGGCACTCTTCCCAGCCCTGTATGAACAATGGGTGCTGTTGCCTCTAATCCTGGAAGGTTCTTTCCCTGTTTTGGATAGTTTCCACACGTGTATACACTGATCAGTACCCTAAATACTTGAGAGGAACCTTGTGCAGATCTCTGGAGTTCTCTGTGCAGCTCTTTCCTTTCAGAGAGTCTCCCCTACAAATTCTAGCTGCGTTGATCTCCCTGGACTTTTAGCTCTGTTTCCTCAACTCAGTGAGACTTCTGAGCACTGCCTAGATTTCTCCTCCCTGTTCCACAACTTGGAAACTCTCTTAGGCAGTACACTTGAGGAATTGTGGAGTTCACCTTACTTGTTTCCCATCTCTCAGACTCACTGTCCTTCACTGCCTGATGTCCAGTGTCTTAAAAACTGTTGTTTCATATATTTTGTCTGTTTTTTTTGGTAATTTTAGGTAGGAGGGTAAATTGGTCCATGTTGCTTGTCTTGGTTTGAAGTAGAAATCTTCAAGAAACTTAAATAATTTTTGAAGGTTTTTTTATATTAAAATAAATATGGATATATTTCAAAATAAGATAAAATTTACATATACTCTTTTTTAAATGAGTCTCCAGAGAAGTTTTATACTTGTGGCTGGGCACTTTAAAATTACACTGCCAGAGGCCCCTGAGGTACACATTTCCTCTTTGAGACGTGCTGATGAAGGTGATTTTAGGGACTTAGAGGAGTTCACCCCACCTTGTCTTAAAAAATCACCACCCCTACTATATAATAAAGCCTGAAAAGTAATACATTCTCTTTTTCCTTGTTAAGAGGTAAGTTGTTTTATGTTCATTATCCACATATACCTCACTGAAATGAATTTATCAGCTAATTGACCAAGAACAGGTTGTATTGGGAGAGAGCATACACTATAATAGGTTCTCTAGGGGGCTGTGAAAGGGGGACAGAAAGTGGAAGCAAAGGACTCTGACATAACTACTTTACCACTGATTTGTTTAAAGCAGATTATCCCTGTCTGGATAATCTTAGAATTCACCAAAAGTCGTCCTATGTTCACATCCGGTGCAGAAACAGCTCTCTGTGTTGTGGTGCTTGTTAATGGAGCGTGGCATGGTTCGTGCTTTGCCTTCCCTAGGACCCGTGTACCATGAATACTGTGAGTGTCCAGAAGAGGATCCTCAGGCCTGGCAGAAAACCCTGTCTTGTCCAACCAAGGAACCACAGATTGCAAAAGATTTTGCATCTTTTCCCAGCATCAATCTCCAGCAGATGCTAAATGAAGTTCCTAAAAGGTTTGGGGATGAGAGGGGCGCCATTGTTCATTACACGATTCTCAATAACCACATCTACCGGAGATCTTTAGGGAAGTACACAGACTTCAAAATGTTCTCTGATGAGATTTTGCTGTCACTGGCAAGAAAGGTATGAGAATGAATTAATCGATTCCAAAAATAATATAGTTTAATTATTGCATTATAACATTTAAATGCTTAAAATAATAATGGCAAAGGATGGAAATGGATTCTAGGCTTGGAAATGTGCATCTAAGATGTCTATCACCTGACTCTTTGTAGGTTCTCCACCTTTATGGATTTCTCTTTCCTTTAATATTTGAATGCAATAGCTTACTTACCCCCATCCCAGGTAAGCAGGTGAAACAAGGCACTCCCAAGGTGTCTATGAACTCCCAGATATTTATAGCCTCAAGGTCACTTATTGAAGTTCTTTGTTCCTGTTGAATACTCCTTCCATTCAGATGTCACTTTGTGCAGCTGTGTTGTTTTTGTCACCTCAAAATGACTTGAACTTAGAATACATTTTCCTTGTTTTACTCTAAGAGCCTCTAAAAGATAGTGTTGTTGATGGTTGGGGTAGCAGAGAGGTTATTTTGTACTGGTGCATAGTAAAAAACAGAACAAAACAAACAAAAACCCTAACATTTAAAAATAGACATCCCTATATTAATCAGACTCAGTCATCCTTGCCTCTGGGAATTTCTCACTGGCTGTCCTTGATCTTCATGTCTTAGCTTCTTACTAAATATGGCTTGGGCCCTGCATCTTTCAGAAGACTTCTCCACCCCCCAATAACTGCCCTCCATCCCTCTATTCAACCGCTCTTTCCACATTTGTGGAACTCTTAAGCAGAGCAATTCAAACTGCCTTTTGTTCTTCCTTCTTCTTGACCATGCAGAGTGAAGGGTGAGAACGGGCATTTTTTTTTTTTTTCACCTTGTTCGCCTAGAAAGACCATCAAGGTAGTTTTCTAAAACAAAAGCCAACTTTTTCCTGGGGAGAGTTATACAGTTTCCAAAATATGCTGAATATGTGGCTGCCATCAATTCTTATTTTAAATTTCAGCCGCCTCCCACTTCCCCATCAGCCCACAATAAGAGCATATGAGCGTATTATGGGCACCTGATCCTAAAGGTGGTGCTTTCTTCCTGAGCTGTCACCAGTCCACCTTGCCCTGTATTCCTGTATCTTGTACTCACGTGGTTTTAAACTAGGGATAGTTTTGCCACTCAGGGCACAGTTGACAATGTCTAGAGACATTTTTGCTTGTCACAACTGGGGGGTTGCTACCAGCCCTCATGGGTGGAGGCCAGGGATGCTGTTAAACATCCTGTAATGCACAGGACAGCCCCTCACAGCAAAGAATTACCCAGACCAAAATGTCAATAGTGCCAAGACTGAGAGACTCTGCTCAATGGTGATAGCTTCTGATGTGGAGTTTATTAATGAGATTATAAACGAGCAGGAAAGTAATAGGGTGAGTAGTCATATCCCTTGCCCTTCCCTTCTGTTCTGGGTTCTTTGCCTGGTGACTGGGAAGAAATCTAAGATAAATGAGACTCAACTCTGGTCTTTGAGCAGCTCACTCTAATGGGACTTGTTTTTGTTATGTGGAAGTAAGACCGGGATGTGAATACAAACAAGTAATTGTACCACTGCATGATAGGCATGTAAGAAAAGTAGGTACCCAGGGTTAAAATGCCTGAGGAGAGCAAGTCACAGAGGAGGTAACATTGGATCTGAGTTTGAAGGATGAGAAAGGAGACTGCTAAGTGAATAAGTAGAAGAACATTCCAAGTGAAGAGAATTACATATTAAAGTGGATGGCATTTTCAGAGAGTAGCCTAAGGTTTACTGGTATGTGGGCAGATGGAGGATGAGGCTCAAAACTAAGCTGGAGCAAGATAGTGGGGCCCTGAATTCCAGCCAGAGGGTTTAAACCTTGTCCTATAGGCTTAAGGTTCTGTTAAGCTTGGTAGTAACATTAACGTGGGTTTTAGAAATTCGGGCAGCAATGTGGAGAGCAGCTTAGAGTGGGGAGAGTCTAGAATCAGAACATCTTATAAGGAACAACTATGGCAACAATCTAGCAAGAGATGATAAAGGCTTAAACTAAGGCATTGACCTTGGGGATGGATATGGAGTGGCAGTTTCCAGAAGCAAAGTTAGATATTATAAAGCAGTTTGACAGTGAAGGAAAACAAGGGCTCGTGTCTCACTTTGTAGATTTGCACTTAGGCAGCTAGCAGAAAGGGTGCCTGAAGCCACTCATCCCTACTTTTCTACACAATTTTCACATCTGTAATACTAAAAACAGTTTTGAATGCCATCTCTGAATAGAGGTAGCTGACTCCTGGTCAGTGAATTTGCCATGTACCAGCCTCACCCTTGATTTTCTGATACTACTGTTGAGCAAGAGGCATTCTTCTTTCTTCTACTATTTTCAAATGTTCAGTTTTATTAGAAATAATTAAGAAGCCAAAGAACTGAAGCATTTAGTAACAAAGACTGAGACCTTCCCAGCACTGATGTTTATTCTTTTGTTTATTTAGGTTCTTCTCCCAGATTTAGAATTTTATGTCAATCTTGGAGATTGGCCCTTGGAGCATCGAAAAGTCAATGAAACCCCTGGCCCTTTACCTATCATTTCATGGTGTGGCTCTCTGGATTCACGAGATGTTATCCTCCCAACATATGACATCACCCACTCCACACTTGAAGCAATGAGAGGTGTTACAAATGATCTCCTTTCTATTCAGGGAAATACAGGTGAATTAAAGTTAATTCTCTAAGAAAAAGTGTAGAGGTAAAAAGATAGAAGGAGGGGCAGCCCAGTGGCCAGGGTTCACAGGTTTGGATCCTGGGCGTGGATCTAGCACTGCTTGTCAGGCCACGCTGTGGTGGCATCCCACATAAAATAAAGGAGGATTGGCACAGATGTTAGCTCAGGGCCAATCTTCCTCACACACACAAAAAGGTGAAGGGAATGTTCAGTCAGAGGGAGTAAAGGTATACATTTAAATAACCATCGTTCTTCTTTTCTAACCAAGAAAAAAGAAAAGCAGCATGCTAAACTCTGAAGTGGTTTGTTTCAGATTCTTCTAACTCAAAAAATTAAAGATATGTGGGTTAGGCTGGTAATATCCAAACCTACCGTAACTGAGTCTGCTTTGAGTTGTCACTTATAAATACCATTTTAAAAAATATATTTTGTAAAATTGTCACTTAATTCTGACTTCAATGCCTTTATATTGCTGAATGAAGTCAGAGAGCATTTTGGCAAATATAAAATTATATGCAGATGTACAAGAATTGTGATAGCAGTATAATTTGGAATTACTACCTCTGACACTTTGTAAGGAATTCTCCCCTTTCCTCTTTCTGCCTCTCTTGATCCTTTAAAATCTGAATTCCTTACCTCCTCTTTGATGGCCTTAGAGTTATGGTACAACATACCTTTTTATTAAACTGAACTTCCTGAGTAGAAAAAGCCCTGTCTCCTCTTTCTAGCCTCTCTTTCTGTTTATTGTGGTTTGGTGGACTTATTTAGCAGCCGAGACCAGAGATTCTTTGTAAACTACCCAAAGATAATGTGAAGTGAAAACTCATCTACTTTTTATTTGATAACAGTGAATTCCTGAAAAGTGTGCTAAGATAGTAGAGATTGACCCCCTCCGATTTCTCTGTTTTATGATTTATCCTTTAGAACACTGACAGGTGTTAACTAATGATCTCTCTTTAGAATAATAGAAATAGATTTAAATTCATTCCTCTAAAATATTTCCCTTCCAGGAAATAGAGGATAAAAATATATATATGTGTGTGTGTATATTTTTATGTATATATATATAGTTGAGTTATACATATATATTTGCTTTTAACAGCATATTAGAAAAAATCTTTCTTGCATTCAAAAGTGATATGCTCACTTTTCTGAGCAAAATAAGGATTAAAGATGTGTGGGTGTACTTAGTTATATAGTTTTTTCTGGTCACCCTGTCTAAGAACAAAAGCCTAGCTCATTTTTTATTGTGAAGCACAAAAGATGGAAGAAGCTAATGCCTTGGTGAGTGGGCCAATCATTGAATCTCCCTTTTTTTTTTTCCTCTTCTTCTTCTCCCCAAAGCCCCCCAGTACATAGTTGTGTATTCTAGTTGTGCATGCCTCTGGTTGTGCTTGAATCTCCTTTTGCTTTGAACTTGACTCAGCATTATTTTGCATATTTCCTAATACAACATAAACTCCAATATTTAAGGAACTTTCACAAGTACACAAATGGGACAAATTAGAGCATTCACCTCTATGATACAGCACAGAAGAGGACTGTTTCTAAAAGTCTAACCTCGAAAGTATCTCAGGCAAATTGAGACTTGATCTCATATTTTTTGGAAATAGCATCTACCTTAGAAGATGAGTTGTGATAAAAGAGCTTTAACATCTAAACTGACAATGGTAGATTAAAGATGATTATACTTACCATGAAAAAATTCAGATTCATAGTCATATTTTTTTTATGGTCTCAAACTTCTAGGGCCTTCCTGGATCAATAAAACAGAGAAAGCTTTCTTCAGAGGTCGAGACAGCCGAGAGGAGAGGCTCCAGTTGGTGCAGCTGGCCAAAGAAAATCCACAGCTACTAGATGCAGGAATTACAGGATATTTCTTTTTCCAAGAGAAAGAAAAGGAGCTTGGAAAAGCTAAATTGATAGGTTTCTTTGATTTCTTTAAGGTCTGCACTTACGTCTTCCTGTCTGGATATGAAGTGATAAACTTGTGTTAAAAATGTACTAAATGGTTGAGCTTGGGCATATTTCTCCTTTCTTGTGAACTGACACATACTTTAATATCAGGCATAGGGAGTTACAAAACTCATTGTGGTTTCCTTTTTGTTTTTTTGTTGTTATTGTTGTTGCTAACTTTGTATACCAAATAGCTCAGAACTATATTTAATACCCAAAATATAGTACAAGGATTAAGCTGGAGTTTTGGTGGATTTATTTCTCTGTTTTTCTATTTTTGGATTTGTTTTAATAAACTGGGAATATAAATGTCTTTTACATAAAGTGATCTCAAATGCCTTTTGTAAATAGAAAGAGTATAAATTCACTTAAGTAAAATAGGAGCTGGAATTGGGGTTTGAGTCCTCCCTCCAGTCCTGCCTCTCATCTTGCCTCTGCCACTAACTGTGGGACCTTCATCTCTTAGAGCCTCTGGCCTCTAAACATGCCTGATGCCTGCCTAGCTCCTTCAGAGCATTGTCATGAGGCTCAAAGGAGATAGAGATGTGAACAATGTGACAAAATCTGACTGCCTAGAAAAATCCTTGGTATCAATTATTTATGAAAAAATTAATTATTAAACCTGTGAGTATAGCCTGTTCATCTCAGTGTAATATAATGAAAAGAACATGGGATTGGGACTTAGAGACTAGAGGTTTACAAATTTTTCTGAACACTAGTTTTCTCATTTGTAAAAAAAAAGAAGGGGGATGCTAATACCTAATAATAATTGAGTGAAATTTAATGCCTGTGAAAAGTGATTTTGAAATGTAAATTGAAGTTTATTAATCTAACATATATGCACTGTGTCACCAGCCTCACACTTGTCCTTAAACTTCTCCAGGTTTCTGTCTCCTCAACTCTAAAACTGAGCAATAGAGATAATGCCTTCCTTTTTCATAGGTTGGGTATAAGGAACAAATGAAATAATGTATAAATGAAAGTGTGAATTGTTGTCAATATTCAGATTTAATAAATGTAGAACTTTTGAAAATAATTTTCCAACCTGGTTGCAGAAACCTGAATTCCCCATTACTTAGACATATTTAAAATAGATATCCCTATTTCCTAAAAGCATTTATCATCTTATTTTTAAATGCATTGTATTTCTTAATATTGACCTGCTAAAGCCTGCTTACAATTTTAATACAAAGAGAAAATGTTACAAAATAAAATATACAACTTCTAAACACCAAATTTGCAAAATGAGAAATAATTCCTTTAAATTTAGTATTAACAGTGTTGGTGAGAAGCAGAAGTGAAGTAAATGACTGTTAAAATTTTTGTTTGTTTATGTTTGTTTCAATCTTTTAGTACAAGTATCAAGTGAACGTGGATGGGACCGTGGCTGCTTATAGATATCCATATCTCATGCTGGGCGACAGTCTCGTTCTGAAACAGGACTCACCGTATTATGAACATTTCTATTTGGCACTAAAGCCTTGGAAACATTATGTTCCAATTAAAAGAAATCTCAGTGATTTACTAGAGAAAGTTAAATGGGCCAAGGTACGCTTTTTGCAATTTTAGTTTGTTTAGGCAATAACAAATTTATCAGTATTAGTTACATGAGTTCCATCAGAACACAATTTAATTTGACTTAATTTAGTCAAAAGAATTATTATCTAAAATTTGTGTTCCTTTCTATCAAAAGAATTAATATCAGGATCATTGTGTATAATTTCTATCAACATTTTTGAGGATTTTTAGATTTGAAGTCCAGTATTATATAAAATATAGATTTTTCTAAAGGAATTATTATTCATGCATACACACACAAGCAAGAACACACCAAATGTAAAATACAGATTGAAAAGGCTAGGGTTAAAGTGCTTTATGCACAAGGAAATATTTAAGGCAATTATGTGACTCTTTTCTTTTCCCCAGTTAGAAAAAAGGCACAAGTTCCTAATGAGTGCATGCTATACAACATCCCAAGAATCATGTTTCCCATAAAATAAGAATTCTTTTTTTTAAACAAAAAGTATTAAAAAGCTGTTGTGTTTTATTATGCAACTATAAAAATTTACCCTTCCGTTATAAGACTTCATTCTGTTTCTAAGCGTCTGAGAAACAGTATTTGGTTTTAGAAATAACTGGTTGCCTGAGGCAGAATCTTTTTTGTGACCCTTTATAAAGAATCAGAATTGCTTGCAAAAGGCTTTTCCTATAGGCGTCGTGGTAGAATATTAGCTATTTTCCAAAAGTGTAATTAGGAACACGGACTATTCATGGTAGAAGGAACAGCCTGTGACTACTAATGACTGAATTTTTGATTATAACAACAATATAGTCTTTCATTGGTAACATTTCAGAACAACTATTTCACTCTAATTGCATATTTAAATAGAGCTTTTAAGAGATGTTATAATATGAAAAGATTCGTTCTATTCTAGTTTGTATTTTAATATCAAACAGGGAGGGTTGGGATGAGGAAACAGACAATGAGCCTAAACTTCCTGGGTGGCTAGGAAAGTACCAAGGTAGTCACAGCAGAGGCTGCATGTGGGATGTTGCACTGGGGAGGTGTTTTCTGGGCCTGTGGAATAAGGTCCAAACATGTACGATCATTTCTGTGTAACAGAAGGGTCTAGGAAAGTACTTTGCCTATTTCCGTAGCCTCATTCCTAAGTTGTGTTTTTATTGTGTTCCATCTCTCCCATACCGTTCACATTCAACCCCACATCTGTCCTACCTCACATTCCCCCTTTGCTTTCTTTGTTGGTCGCAGGAGTAATTTTCATTCATTGTTCCTTTTTAAACCTTTCAGGAAAATGATGGAGAAGCCAAGAAGATTGCCAAAGAAGGGCAGTTGACTGCTAGGGAGCTGCTACAGCCACACAGGCTGTACTGCTACTATTACAGAGTGCTACAGGTCAGTTTCCAGTGTCCATCATGCTGGGTCAAGCGTCCTCAGACCACATGCTTGGCCTGAGTGCCTCGCTTCTTGAAGGGGTTCAGAGCGTCAGCCTGTGGAACCCTGGCTAAACTGAGGCACCAGCCTATGGAAAGAGGCTTGGTGCTAAGTCCCTATGCGGCCACCATATTTTTATCTCTACTCAGTGCTTAGAGACCTTACAAATATAAATTAAAAGCTCCTCCCATCTTGTTAATGCTATCTTTTATTAAATGCTTTGTGGAATTCCTAGTTTAGCTGTTCTCTGAACCTCAGAGAATAACATCTTTCCTCATCTGGAAAATAAGAAAGTTGCACTGGAGATCATTAACATCTCTTTATGCTCTAAATGCCCACCTCTTTGTTCTCCCTACTACTTAGGGTCCATGCTTTTGTTATCACAGTACAGGATAGAAAGCAAATATTTAACTTGCTATATAAAACAAACAAATGGAAAACCTTTATGATAGTTCTAATACCTAGGGCTGAATACTGAAGTGCAGATGTTTACTGGGAAGCCAAGGATTGGTTCTTTGGGTAACTACCTTGTGTTTTACTCAATAAAATTTAGCTAAGAAGAGAAAAAGAAGAAATTGTGTTTTTGGTTTTAACCTTATCTTATTCAGAAAAAAAGTAAATTTCCTCAGATGCCTATGGCTACTACCCTCTCATAGAAAAATAAAAATGATAAATTACACTGTTTACTAGAAGCAGCCTTTCCCTTAAATGAGTTCTGTTCCCTCTGCTGGTCTAGCTGTAATTTTAATAGTAGGAGTTTCTCCCTCTAAAATATTAATTAGGCTCGTGTACTCATTTAGTATGTTGTTGAGTTTGGCCCAGAACCTATAATGTACAGCTAAATATAGATAGAACCACTAAACTGAAATAGCCAATTTATAGGAATATTTCAGTCAGTGGCCAAAGTAAAGGGACATTTCACAGGCCTGTCAATGTTTAATAGCCCTAAAGGGAAGGAAGTGTGAGACCTGAACTTTATTTTGAGATGCTTGTCATCTTTGCTGATTTGAGTATTCAACAAAGTTATTCATTAACAAGTGGAGTTAAATGCCAAGAGGTGCTGTTATTTCAAGAAGGGACACTTGGCCTGGGATCCCTTTTGTAGAGGCTTCTTACTTACACATAAAATTGTGGATTGGGACTCCTTGTTAGATTATGAAATATTGTACTAGTGCCTATAATAACTAAAGTTAAAATGTAGCTTTAAGACTGGTATAAACCAGACCTTTGGTTTTAGTCTGAAGATACAAGCAACTAGAAATGATAGCATGAGTGGGGCGGGGAGGATTCAGTGGAATGAAGAGTGGACTAATCTTCAAACACACATTTCAGAAATATGCTGAGCGCCAGTCCAGCAAACCAGAAATACGTGATGGAATGGAACTTGTTCCTCAGCCAAAGGATAATGAATCCATCTGCCAGTGCCACAGGAAAAGGCCTTTAAGAGAGGAGCTTTAAGTCAGCCCAGATTCACTCCTGCGTATACCAGTGACATCTTTAATGGAAGTGTTCAGATGGAATCTAAGCCATGAAGAACACAGCTTGGAAGACTTTATCCAAAGGACTAGTTCTCTTGATGGTCTTATATAATGTGGATGGACAGAGTGATATTAGAGCAAGTATTACCAAGTATCTTTGGATATTAATTTCTTTTGAGTGAAAACTGCTATTATGAGCATCATAGTTTCTCTAAAAAGAAAACGTGGGGATCGTACTAGATAGAGAGGCTTGCCAAGATATAAATCACTCTCTGTGAAACTATTTACATCATATTTATTGATTCATTTCTACTTCTAGTTCACTTTCCCGCTTCCCCTTCCAATTATGAAGAAAAAATATTTGTGCAGGGCTTCCCCCCCTACCACGCCCCCACATAATTTCTTCTCCTATAAGCTGCTTTTGGCATTTAGTAATAGCAAGCCTCCTCTAAGAAGGTCTGATAAGAATAATTAAGGAAGATGAGGATGACTCTGTTATTAAAGGTAGTTTGGAGACTATCAAGGGGCTATTTTTTTAATGCTCACTCACATCTTTTCAACTATGTTTTACCATGGCCTGCCTGAGACAAAATTAAGTAGAAACTGTGCCGTAAGCTAGAAATTCCCAATCTATCTGGGTTGGACATCCATCAAGGACAACACAATTATTAAAGTAGATGAGAGCATCTTATGGGTACCATTCATTATCTATTGAATAAATAAAAGATAACTATAGTCAGGTGGGGATCTTTAATTCTTTTTTAATCTTTAAAAGGGATACTTGAAAACCTCTGCAACAAGCTGCAGGAAAGCTAGTATCTTGGGCTTTGCTAATAATCTGAGAACAAAGGCAAGCATCCATTCCTCACCACACCCCTCTTCTATTTTACTGCTAAGATAAAAACTTTGGAAATTTCCTTTGCCTTTTAGGACAGGGTGAAGACTTAAGACTTATAGCCCAGAAATTTGTTGTACATTGCTTGTAATACCACCAATCCAAGATTCAGTTCGCTAAAGAACACACTCCAAAAACAAGAGCTATCCACACTCCCAACCTAAAGATATTTACTTCCCTAATTGAAATATTTACTTAATCTGGAAAATAATGTAACTGCTTTAAAGTAGTTATATCCTTTATTAAAGATCAATAAGAACACAGGATTTTTTTTTTAACTAGACAAAAGCAACACCACATTTGGAAACAGTGAAATCAAAGTCAAGTATCCATAGAAAACTCCAACAGCCACCAGTTCAAAACCACCATGCACACATATAAAATAAAGAGCAAGCTGTACTGGCACCATACCCTAATGAACCCATGTCCTACATATATTGTACAGTCTGGAGCTTGTCAAAGCTGAGTTATGGAAAGACAGTTTGCCCTCCCACACACGTCCCTGCCCTCCAACCCCAGGTCCTTCCTGAATGACTAATGGCATTTTGTTAGAAACATCTTAAATTTTTAAAATTTGTATCACCTGCTCCCAGACAGGTCTGATAGTTAAAAGCAAGTTGAGACAAACTGGGCAGGTTCTGGGCATGGAACAGGAAGGATGTGCTTAAAAAATTAAGTGGAACCCCTTGAGAAATTCCACAGGGAGACAGCAGCCGTAGTCCAGATAATCTGTCTTCCACTGACTCAGTCATAGTCTCTAAAAAGAGTTTGTTTTACATGGCTTTCTGGTTTGTTGACATGAATATAACTGGGTAAAAATAGGATTATTAAAAGTCTGATTCTTTCCCTTTCACACGTTACCCACATATTCCATTAGTCATTTTTAATGCTTCAACTTTCATTAAAAATATCTGAATTTTAGGGGCCAACCCAGTGGTGCAGTGGTTAAGTTCACACTCTCCTCTTCGGCAGCCCAGGGTTTGCCATTTCAGATCCCAGGTGTGGACCTACACACTGCTTATCAAGCCATGCTGTGGCAGGCATCCCACATATAAAATAGAGGAAGATGGGCACCGATGTTAGCTCAGGGTCAATCTTCCTCAGCAAAAAAAGAAGGAGGATTGGCAGTAGATGTTAGCTCAGGGCTAATCTTCCTCAAAAAAAAAAAATCTGATTTTTAAAAAGAGAGGAGTGTAAGGATATGCAAGTAAATATAATAACTGCATTTCTCTAAATAAGCTATCAACATGTTTGTTGCAGCATTGTTTTTAAGAATAAAATGTTGGAAACACCTTAAATAGCCATCATCAGAGTATTGGCTAAATAGATATTGACACATCAAGGAATACAGTATTACCATTGAAAAGAATGAAGTAGTTCTACATGTAATACCATGAAAGATTTCCATGACAGCATTCAGTGAAAAAAGCAAGTTACAAAACAACATGTATAATGTGAAACCATTTATGTAAAAAAACAAAGATGTATCCATGTGGTTGAAAGTTTGGAAGGATACACCAATATCTGAGGAAGGGATGGAGAGAAGGGAATTTTTACTTTTTGCTATATACCTGTCTACGATATTTAAAATGTTTTTACTGTAAGTATGAAATGGATTAGAAAATAAAGAAAAATGCAAACCTAGGAAAAGACAACAAATGCACTATATATAGGAAAATAAAATGGATATTTATATTTTCCTTATGCTGTTTTAAAGTCTCATATGTCTAGAATTTTATATCATGGGACATATTATATACACTTTTTAAATAAAGTAAATTTTCTACATAAATTTTGAAAAAGATAAATTTCATTTTTAAGAAAAAGATTTTAACCACATATAGCCCTGGTATTTCTGTAACTGGGTTGGTCTAATATTAATTCTATTATGTGTTCATGAATAAATGAACCAAAACTTCTATCACTACCACTTAATCCCTAGTGGGTAGAAATATTAGAGGAAAAGATTTGGGCTTGACACGATTTTTTCAGTTATTTCAGGGGAAAATACAATAAGTTCAGCGTCCTTGTCAGTTTGTGTTGCCATTATAACAAATATATCAGAGACTGGGTGATTTAAACAGTAAATATTTATTTCTCACATTTCCGGAGGCTGGAAGTCTAAGATCAAAGTGCCAGCATATCTGCTGTCTGGTGAGAGCCTGCTTCCTGATTTGCAGACTGACACCTTCTCATTGTGTCTTCACGTGGCAGAGAGCAGAGTGAGAAGAAGCAAGCTCTTTCCTGTCTCCTTATATGGTCTCTAATTGCCTCATAACAACTCTACCCTTGTGGCCTAATTACCTCCCGAAGGCTCTGTCTCCAAATACCATCCCATTGGGGATTAGAGTTTCAACAAATTAATTTGGAGGGAGGGTGGTGGTGGTGGTGGTGACAAACATTCAGTCTACAGCAGCCAGGGAGGGGACAAAAGCTCCCTAGACACAATATGGCCAAGGGCAGAAGAAACCTGCATTTCTTATTTGGAGGGAAAGGAAATCATCCTTGTGGCAGTGAAGTATGTTTGACTACAAATAGTTGAGGACAAAATTAGCCAGACCTTGAGTAAAAGTCCCTCTTTATGTTCAGAGCTACAGTTTACGCTTTCCCAACCACTGCTGCTCCCACCCCAAGCCAACCTCTTGTGGAGCCATTCCAGACACTGAGATCAAAGTTAAGTCTCTTCTAAGTCAAGTTCTCTCTGTAGAGCTGTGTGGAAGAGGAAGCCACTAACTTTATACTGATGACCAACACTGCAACATTTCTTAGACACAAGGAAAGTAAAAGACAGGGCTTTTTTTTTTCTGTAGAAAAACATAGCATATTCTGGAATTGGGCAGTGGGAGAGGAGGAAGTGGTGTATGTAAAGGGGGATGAGACAGACAGAAGTAAGGGGAGGAGGGGAAGAGAGTTAGAATAAAAGGAATATTTTTGAGAGTTACCTATTCTGTTAACCCACAACTAGGTGTGCTTCAATATAATTCTGACGCTAACCACCCAGATTTAGAGTCAGGCTCCACAGGTTTCAGGGCTGTGTTCCACAAGACTGCCCTTACAGACACCAGCCACAAATGAGGTCCCCAGCTACCCACACTTCTGATTGTTTGGCTACAAATTCGGCAGTTCCCATGATTCCCACTCTCCCGCTCCCCATCAGGTTCAATAATTCACTCAAACAACTCACAGAACCCACAAAAATGCTATACCTAACTATTATGGTTTTATTATAAAGGATACAAATAGGGCAAGGTCTGGGAGGGAACACAGAGCTTCCATGCCCTATCCCTGGCAAGCCATGGCACATCACCCTCTTGATACATTGATGTGTTCACCAACTTGGAAGCTCTGCTGAGCTTTAGTGTCCAGAGTTTTTATTGGGGTCTCGTTACATAGGCATGACTAATTAAATCACTGGCCATATGATTGAGCTTAATCTCCAGCCCCTCTCCCTCCCTGGAGTTTGGGCATCTGAAAGTCCCAATCCTCTAGTCATGTGCTTGGTCTTTCTGGTGACAATCCCCCATTCTGAAGATATCCAGGGTCCTGCCATAAGGACTTCATTAGCATAAAAAAGACACTTTTGTCACTTAGGAAATTCTAAGGGTTTTTCAAACTCTGTACCAGGAACCAGAGACAAAGACCTGAAATATTCTTCATAATACCACAACTCCTCTGATGGCCTGAGAACTGAGGACCACTGAAGTCATGAGACTTGATTTAAGGGATTAAGGTAGCAAGATTACCCTCATTCCAGGAGGTTTGGGACAAATACCTGAGCCTTACAGTTAAGATATGCATTAACTGAATCTAATCTAATTTAGTTCAGAGCATTGTGGTATGGGGATATTTTAAATATGCAGAGAGTAAGTCTCTCTTATGGTTTCTAAAGGTTATTATCCACACCTTTAATGTGAACTAGTGGGCAGCAGGAAGTCCTATGCTTCAGATGACAGTGAACCAGCTGGAGAAACCTGAAGATTGTTTCCCCTTCACACTCCACTCCTTTCTTTCTTTAACTTTCTTCTGCCCAAAAAGTAACAAGAACTCTGCTACCACCTACATATGTCACCAGTACAACTAGCAGTGCAGCTATGGAACAGGGATCTGCCATCTGGGTGGGAACTAAATGGGCCCTCCAAAGAAAATGGCTTGTCTTCTGCCCCATAACTTTTATCATTTAAAATCGGGGTGATTCACCAAGTGACTGTCTGATTTGGAATAGTTTTGGATGACAATGGAGACTCGTAAAGGAGAGAATATTATAACAAAGTTCTGTTCTGGTTGCCACAATGAAATTTTTCTGTTTCCTCTGAATAATTCTAAAACATATGGTAAGTGTGAGATCCAATTTAGCTTTACACAGTTGTCCCATCTAAGACCACACAGTAACATAAAGTAGCCTTTAAAGCACAAGTATCCAAGAGCAGGGGTGCTAGGATGCCAACTTCTCTAAGAACGAAGTGCCCAATTCAGTGGCAGACTGGAGCCTGCTCCTGCCGGCTCTCCAGGAGATCTGGCTTCCAACTGCACATTTACATACATCACATTGGTACCTTAAAATTGCCCACGGTGAGGGTATTTTCAGCACTGGAAATTGGCAAATGCTACAAATCAGGGTTTTAATTTTTGAGAGCAGTTTACTAGCACCTATGGTTAATATTACATAATTCTTTTGTTAGCAAATTTAAAGTGTCCTACTCAAAAGAGAAGATCCTGTATCACTCAGGATGTTAAGGCAGGAGTAAGGGAAATTCTAACTCACAGACCCGATATGGGCCCTCATCATGATTTTTGTACACTCATTCATTGCTACTAGTATTGTCAATTGATAAGCCCCTTTTAAGAAAGCAGCAGGGTAATCCTTAAGAGTCATGGGGGTGAGGAAGAGGGATTTCTGTGAAAAGAATTAGTTAAAAGGTGCCAACTCCCTTCTCTCAGCCTCTCCAAACTGCTAAACCTCGTAACATTAGTACTGATGCCAGGCCCCTCTGGCTTTCTCTAGGTCACTGCAGGACTCACACCCACTCTTCATGTGTGACACTGTGGTTTTCTACTACCTGAGATTATTTATAAAAGATCCCATGCTCCCCTCCAGGGACAGTCTTGTCCATTGTTGGGGTTTTTTTCCCAGTGCCAAAGCAGTGAAGAAAAGAAATGGCGTGTAATTGTGACTCCTTTCCCTCTGCACTAAATATTTCCTCTTTTCTCATATTAATTCAATGTTTCCCTATTTCTTGCCTTAACACAACTTATAAAAAGAAATTTTTGTTTTCTAAGTGGAAAGCAAGAATATTAATTTCATAAATATAATACGACAAATTATATAATAATAAGAAAAAAAGAAAAAATGAAGAGGAGAATAAAGGGATAAAGAACAGAGAGAAGGGAGAAAGGAACAATTTCTATAAAACCACCCAGAAGTTCCTCTGAGTTCTGTTTTCTGGAAACTGTTCCCAGATTTAAGCAGGTGCATGTAAATGAATAAATAGAAAATCTGAGGGTTTGAGCCTTAATGATTGATTCCTTGCGCCTACTTTAAAGAAAGATACTTTTTCTTTTGAAGAACTGAAATATTTTTACATGTATTAGAGCAATAAAAAAAAGGTCTGCACCTATTACTTAGAAATTACTGAATCCCTCTGGATCAGGTTAGAGGTAACACAATACATGCTCAAATAGCAACTATTATAACTTTTTTTTTAGTAATTCAGACAGGCACTTCATTAAAAGTATGTAGGGCTTGTTTTTAAAGTAATATACAAACAAAATAGTATACGTTAAATATATTTTTATATTTCATTCACTACATTTAGAAATATTTTTTCTGAATTATTTACTGGCTTAGTTTTGTAGTTTTTAAATTTTAATTCTCATAATGGTGGTAATATACACATGTTCACCATTTTAACCATTTTTAACTGTACAATTCAGTGGCATTAAGTACATTCACGATGTTGTGCAGTTTTGTAGTTTTGAATGTAAATTTTTAAAACCAGTTTCTACACGATTAAAAATTAAATACAAGTATATGTTTCCATGACTGTATTTTTACAGTTTATTATTCATAGCTACTGTGCATTAATGCCTCAAGGAAACTACATGAAAGAGAACTAAAGTTCCCCTTTCCTGCTTACTATGATTGTGATAATAAATTGAAAGAATTCTGGAAGCCCAGTGAGTCACTGAATTAGCCTACAGGAAATTCCTTTTGTATAAATGTTTTTATTATATAGGGAGACTTTTCTTTGGGTTTTTTCCCCCCCAGACGTTCATTTTCCTTACAAACTAATTGGATTACATGCATGAGCACAGGAGGGAAACAGAACTGGGCAGTTTCTGAACACGGTTATTTTACATTGCAATAATACGTAACTAAAGCATTGCCAAAGTGTGAGATATTTAGAATTCAAGCAAAGCAAACTTGCTTTAGATCTGAAGTATCTGTATAACTTAAGTTTATTTGAAAATTCATTTAAGAGGGCATCTGTTTTCACTTAAAAAGTGATTTAGGCTTTACTAGCTCAAGAGCATAAATTTAGAAAATAGCATAAAACTGCAGTCACGTGTCATTTATTCTTTGACCTTGAGCAAGACCTGTCAATTCGCTAGAAGGATCAAGTTTCTTATTTACAAATGAATAAATTAATTAAATAGAAAAGACTTCATCATATTTCTCTGACATCTTTCAGGTCTTTGGTTGACGTGACCAGGGTTTATGACACATTGAGCCCAACTTCGCAGAAAACCACTTCGTGGTTTCCCTTCCAAAACCCCAAGCCACTGACAACGACAGCGAGAGCTCCTAACAGGTCCAACCATCTTCACATTCTACGGTTTTGGATCCTCGGGACTCGGAGAGGTTGTAAGTGAAGGAAAGCACGGCGCCGAGGGGCGGGGCTAAGAAGGCAGGACGGAACTAGATTTACGTCATTTCCGCCTACGGCGTTACCGAGGAGACAAGCAGAGGCTGGGCCAGCGGCGACTGGCAGGTGAGGGGCATGGTGTGCCCTCCAGCGCGCTCGTACACTTCTGTTCCGCTGGCTGCTGTGGCGACTGGTCTGATCCTCCTCTGTTCCAGGGCGCTAAGGGGCCCATGCCCTTGAGTTCCCCGCGCCCCACCCAACCCCTCACGGACGTTTCCTTCTGTGAAGGCCGCATTCGGCCTCCAGCGTCTCCTTACAGTCTTGCCCAGGGTTCAGCCCGCCCCGCGCTGCCCGTCCGCGCCGTGGGAGCTCGTGTCGCTCGGGTGGGGAGGCGCTCGCCGCTCCTCCTGCGCGCTCACAGGGCTCCGCTCCCCCCGCGTCTGCGGAGATACTGTTTCGTCCACCTTCGGGCGGAAAGAGAAATACGTGTCAACCTACCTTAATGTTTTTCTGGACTTTTTTGTGTTCTACTCGTGAAACGGTTTTCCCTCTTTTCATTTCTTTCTTTAGAGATGGGAAAAGGAAAAGGAGAATGTTCGTAGTTAGTAGCTTTTAGTAGTAGATGGTAGTAGTTTTTAAGGAATACATTAGTAGTTTTCTCTCTTCTGTCTTGAGTGTAAAGGACCACAGGAAAAAAGGAAAAGTGAAATTACAAACTGATAAAGATCAGAAACACGTTAGTTTATTCACTAAAACTTAGTAGGGGAAACAAAATAGGAAGTATTGATTCCGATCCTAGCAAATTAATTTTAATATTCTTTTATAACTTTTTAAAGTGGAACTGAGACGCCAAAGACTTATCTTGTGGGTTTTTCTCATAAAGTCTAAAAATAGATCAATTGAGCCATGATCTATTATAGTAAAAGTTAACATTGATTTAGGATAGATAAAAATCTTTTATTTCTGAATATGCAAGTGGAACCTGAGTTCAGGAAACTTCCTTCATTACTTGAGCAGTGATTTTGTTACTGCCAAAAGGGGGTCTTTTACTCACAGGGAAGACAAGCCAACAGTGGAGAGGCAAGGTGGTAGGAGAAAAAGGGTTTCATTATAGCTTGCTAGCAAGGGGGAAGTTGGGGGTGATACCGAATCTGAAGTGAGTTCACTCACCAGTTGCACAGCAAGCCAGTCTCTGACACGGGGTGTAGTGGAAGAAAGTTAGGAATTTTATTTTTGCACAGTGCTGAGCATGGAGAGAGGGCAGCTAACGCTGAAATCCCAAACTTCCCGAAAAGCTAAAAGGAAGGGTTTTTATTTGGGGTTTTAGCTAGTGGAGGCGGAGCATATGGCCTTGCTGGTTGGAGCTTTCCTACCAGCCTGTCTTTGGCCTTGAGACTACGGGCAGAGAGGAGAGAGCCCATAACCTTGCTGGTCAGCAGCTTTCCCACCGGCCTGTATCTCTTTGCCAGGAGGAGATAGTGAATCCAGGTGCTTGTCCTTGGAAGTGTTTGTCTCCATGGAAGATAGTGGATTCTGGAGCCAGGAAGCCAGGGAGTAAGCAGGGAAAGAGTGTTTTGGTTTTAACCTTGTATATGCTGGATTTAATATAGGGAAACTGATATCAGGGTCAGTATCAGGGGGACTAACTTCTAGAATAACTGTCTTAAAGGGGGCACAGAATCTTGAAGCAGTTATATAGGCCAGTGGGTTATAGTGGAGGAGGTTAGGAAAGTTGACCCTCTGGTGTTACAGACGAGAAGTTGCCACACCAGATCTTTCAGTTGTCGTGGATCTTAGCGCAGAATCTCTGTCCCAGGGTCATCACATTCCTAGGGAACTCAAAAGAATAAAGTTATTGTCTTTTCACAGCTGGGAGAGGACATAAAATCTACAGAGCATGTATAGCCTGGAGATATCCAGCTGGGTTGTTCAGAGTTACAATATGGTCTCTTTTCTACAATATGGCTTCCCTAATGCCAACCTTGTGTCGAACCAGTATCAGCTTGGTAGTACTTTTTAGTATTGTTTAAAAAATGAGAATTCAACTGAGTAAATTTTAAAGATTAAATGGCTTTATTAAATGATTTATGAAGGTGGCAGCATCTCATCTAGCAAGTAGAGATGAGCTCCAAAGGGCTGCAGAGAGGGAAATGTTTTAAAGGCAGGACAAGGAAGTGAAAAACAGAAAAAAGGATTATTTGGGGTGAGGTCACCTTCCTTTGGGGCACAAAAGAGTCTATTAGGAGATTACCTCATCTTCATTTGTGGAAATGGAGAGGGCCCGTATGACAGATTACTTCAGTGGTGCTGACTAGAAAATTCTGGACTGACTGGTTAAAACCACATTTTTGGGGAAGGTTGAAACTGTAATTAGGTTAGATATTAAGCCTCAGTTTGGTGACATGGCCTAGCATGAGTGACTCCATATTGGGTCTGTACTTTTATTTTTAACAATATCTTACAATTTATGAAGTATTTTCACATTGGTTAGTTTATTTGGAGCCTCATCATAACCCGATGAGATCAGTGTGTTGTTTTTTATCCAAGGCTAGCAACTGTCCCTACCCCCTTTTTTTCCCTGGACTGTGTCCTCTTAAACCTACTCAAAGACTTTTACCCTTCAATTTACCCCTCTCTTGCACCTTTAATTTCTCCCTCACTACTGGATCATACCTAACAACATCTTAATATGCCTTAATGTCTCCCACATTAAAAAAAAAAAAAGTTCTTTGAATCCATTCCTGTCCTCCAGCTATCACCCATCTCTGCTCCCTTACAGCATTCCAAGGAATTGTTACTGTACTCACTGTCTCAACTTTCCCGCTTCCTCAACCCGTCCCAGTCTTTCTTCCTTTCTATGCCACTGAAAACAGGACTTATCAAGGTTACAAGTGACTTTATCTGGCCAAATGTAATTCTTTATTTTCCATTTAGTTGACCCTCCAGCAGCATGTGACACAATTGGACACATTCTCTTTCTTGAAATATATAGAACTTCGTCATTCCTCAGTGATATGACTGACTCATTTCTGAATCAGTTTTAATTCTGAAAGATATTTTGTCAGTATTTTGTGTTATTCATAATGTAATGATACGATGCACAACACATTTATAAGTTTAGTCTGCATTAACATTTTCACCACCACTTTCTTAAACCTGGACAACCAACAAAACAATAAGTCAAGCCCTGATTTGTAGTGTTTGTTAGTATCTATGATGTAATTACTCCCACCATGGCCAATTTCAAGCTACCAACATGGCCTCAGGTATTGGGGAGAAATGTGCAGTAGTGCACCGTAACATATAGTATTTTCACTGTGCAGATACCAGTGGATACCATACAGAGACCAGTAGTTCTTAGCTGTGGGTGATTTTGCTCTCCAGTGGACGTTTGGCAATGTCTGGAGACATTTTTCCTTGTCGCAACTGTGCTATGGCATGTGGTGGGTATAGTCCAGGGATTCTGCTAAACATCCTGTCTTGCACAGGACAGCCCCACAACAAAGAATCCAGCCAAAAATATCAATAACGCCACTGTTGAGAAACCCTGCAATAAACATAAGTAAACTCAAGAAATAAATAGTAGTAAAATATAGTGTAGGAGAGGGAAAAACTTTTCCTCCACTCTTGTAGGTTTTATAATTGGGACCCCTGCAAATTGAACTGACAAAAGACAGATTAACCAGAGAAAAGGCAAACTAATTTTATTTGATGTTACTATTTCAATTTTGCATGTACATGGGAGTCTCACAGAAAAGGAATTGAAAACGCAAAGAGGAGGTTAGACCCAGGGGCTTATATGCCATTTTAACAAGTGGTGATAAATTTGTGGAGAAGTGACAAGATAAAGTAAAAGGAGTTTGGACTTCCAGAGGTGGTAAATTGTGGGAAGGTAAATATATGGGGGAAACTAATGGAAGATAAGGGTTATTATAGTAAGGTTTGTTTGTGGAGACCCATTTCTCTGGTGATAATGGTTATTTTCCTCCTATTGATATGGGAAAGGAGATTGGGAACACCTTCACAAAGGGAAGTTTATACCCTGCTTTTAGGCAGATGGGGAAGGGTAGAGAGCTCAAAATAATTCTTATGCCAAAGTGGAATATTTTGGGGTAGTATATTCTGATCCCCTGCAATAATAAAATAATTAGTAAGTGATAAGTTTTGAGTATTTATTATCTTTGTTTAATTGTAAGTTTAAATAATTTAATGTTTAGTAATGGCTGTGTTTAAAAACCAGCTCACGAAATTCTTGAAAATTTAAATTTTGGCTCTGCTGAGCCGGTACAAGCCAGCTGCAGTACCCCATCCAAACCACTGAGTCGATTTCCCATATGATTATAGTATGGCTCCTGCCTACCTCTTCGACCTTATCTCACACTGTTCTGCCTTTTCTCTAAGCTCCAATGACACTGCTTCTTTCAGCCACTTGTACACGCCAAGCTCCTTATCTTGAGGCATTTTTATCTTCTGTTCCCTGTGCCTGGAACCCTTTTCTACGATTTTCCTGTATTGCCTCTTTGCATTGTGAAAAATAAAGTCTCCTCATTAGAGAGGCCTTCCCTGACTACTTAGGCTAAAATACCCCTGATCATTCTATCCCAAGTCTCTGTTTTAGCGTCTTCATTGCACATGCACTTCTTTTGGTTTTTACTTCCATATTTTAAATAACATGTGATTCTACTTGTTCTTGATTTCTTTTGGATTTAGCTATTAAATGGTAACTTCCTACAATACAAACCTCTCACACTAAACCACTACAAGATACATATATATGTATACATACTCATCCTCTCCCCTCATCTTCCTAATTAAATAAAAAATCCTGCCGTAACACTAAGTAAGCTTCAAAATTTTAACTGCACACAATATAAGGTTGAATTATTCCAAAGTAATTAAATATCCAGGGTAAGCCTGCTTTGGAGACAGGAGCCAGTCACCAATCATGTTATATCCAAATTCATATTATCATAGGTGGTATTATCTATTGTAGGGTATGTAATTATGGGGCATTACTGTTGTAACATACATTTTGGTAGGATTAATATTAATATTTACATAGTTACGGTTGTATAATTATTCATGGCTGAGCCATAGCAATAACTTAGTTTTTTTGTTTTCTTTTGCCCCTTTCAGAGTGATAATTAAAAAACACAAGTCAGATCATGTTACTGCTCTGGTGTAACCCTCCAATAGCTTCCCATCACACTTAAAATAAAATTCTAACTTTTTACGATGGAAAGCCCTATGTCATGTGGGATTTCATTACCTCTCCGCTTTTATCTTCCACCAATTTTCTACTCTCTGGTTGGCTGCAGTCACACTGGCCTTCTCCCTGTTCCAGTTTCCTATCTTAGTGCCTTCACACTTGTTGTTCTCTCTGCCTAGAAAGTTTTTTGGGTATGTGAGTGACTCACTTCACTTCATTCAGGTTTCTGTTTAAACAATAACGAATTAATATAATATGTAGAATTTTTAGCCTCTTTTGTTACTTATTGTGTCATTCCCTCCAATAAATATTTATTTAAAATGCTATTTTTAACTGCTACATGATATTAATGAAATGTTAAAATTTGCCTTTAATCCCCAGCACCTACCGTACTAAGCTCAGTCCAAACAAGGAGACTAAAGCAACAGTAAGAACTCAAGCAAGATTAAGATCCTTACAAGTTGTGTCTGACATATGCACAGGGGTATCAGGTATTGCTGTATAAATTCCAGTTTCTAGAATGTTAAGCAGATGCTATTGACAATACAAGAAATCAGCTGAGTGTAATTCCTGGGTGGGATCCCAAGACTAAACTTTAGAGAAATTTTCAGTGATGAGGTAGCTTTTTAAAATTTATTTCCAGTGTGTTGCAGACCATTACTTTGGTAAAATAAAATGAAAATGAATTACTAGAGAAAGGGAAAAAAAAAAACCCACTAATGGTGTGTTTGTGTGCCACAGCAATGTCACATTGCTACAAATTTTCTAACTACTCTCAGTTTCTTTCTCTCATTTGGTAACAAGCAATTCAGAAACTAGCATAGGTCTATGGACCACATTCAAAGTAGCACAACTTTAGAGATCCACCTGCAGGAGATCCACCCCAATCCCTTATGCCCTACCCCTGCTCCACCCGATTTCTGCCGACTTTTCAGGTCAAGCCGGCAATGAGTTGTTTTCCTGCTGGTGACAAATTAATTTTAAGAACTCTTCTTATTATTCAAGTAATATATGTTCATGATAGAAGTAAGCAAAAATAAACCTATTTTTAATTCCTTCTTAGTTATATCACACTGTTAATGTTCATATTCATACATACATAGTTACACTCACACCCACATTTGAATAGGGGAGGGAGAAGCTAACACAAACAGCTTATTACAGGTAGCTGTTTAATACACTTTAAAAATTGAACATGTGATGTGAAACATGTCATTGTGTACATTTACAGCATCACTTTTAATATTCTCACAGGATTCTATTGTATGAATGCATCATAATTTATTTAATTTACTCAGCTAGCAAATATTATTTATTGATCACCTACTGCTTGCTATAAGTGGAGGCTGTCGCAACAAACAAGAAAAAAGAGTGTCCTGAGGGAACTTAAATTGTAGAGGGACAAGATAGGTGGTAAACATGTTCAACAAATACACGAATAAGAATACTGATTTGGAAGCATTTGACAACCCTTAGTCTTCATCACATGAGAAGTGGGTAGCAGGTGTGTGCAGGAAGCCTGGATGAAATTATTTAAATCAAAGTGCCCAATAAAACTGGTTCAGATATGTTCACACAGTCAGTTCAAAGGGACTTTTAACACCCAGTTTTAAATTTTTACCTGCAAAATTGAGAATGTGTTTGGGAAAATTATGCAATTTTCATGAATTAGCACTAATGCTATCTTATTCTATTACATGCACACACACACACACACACACACACGCACGTACGTCACTTTATACCTTAAAACAAATCACTAAGCATTGATAACAGAGATAAAAATCACACAATTTAATTATTGGAAAGAATATTAAAAGACCCACAAAAGTCCTAATGTCCCATTTATGTTTAGTTTTTTATTGTGAAATCTAGAAGTTAAGCACTCCCATAGAATATTTATAGGTGTAAATTGATCAATTTTTTTTATTAAGGTTATGAAAGTTAACATCCTTGTGAAATTACAGTTGTACATCATTATTAGTCATGTTGTAGGTACACCACTTCACCCCTGGTGCCGTCCCCCCCACCCCCCTTTCCCCTGGCAACCACCGATCAGTTCTCTTTGTCCACATGTTAACTACCACCTATGAGTGGAGTCATACAGAGTTCGTCTTTCTCTGTCGGGCTTATTTCACTCAACATAATACCCTCAAGGTCTATCCATGTTGTTGTGAATGGTACGACTTTGTCCTTTTTTATGGCTGAGTAGTATTCCATTGTATATATATATACCACATCTTCTTTATCCAATCATCAGTTGCTGGGCACTTAGGTTGGTTCCATGACTTGGCTATTGTGAATAATGCTGCGATGAACATAGGGGTGCACGGAACTTTTGGAATTGCTGATTTCAGGTTCTTAGGAGAGATACCCAGTAGTGGGATGGCTGCGTCATAAGGTATTTCTATTCTTAACTTTTTGAGAAATCTCCATTCTGTTTTCCATAGTGGCTGCACCAGTTTGCATTCCCACCAACAGTGTATGAGGGTTCCCTTTTCTCCACAGCCTCTCCAACATTTGTCACTCTTGGTTTTGGATATTTTTGCCATTCTAACAGGTGTAAGGTGATATCTTAGTGTAGTTTTGATTTGCATTTCCCTGATGATTAGTGATGATGAGCATCTTTTCATGTGTCTATTGGCCATCCATATATCTTCTTTGGAGAAATGTCTGTACGTGTCCCCTGCCCATTTTGTAATTGGGTTGTTTGATTTTTTATTGTTGAGTTGTGTGAGTTCTTTGTATATTATGGAGATTAAGCCTTTGTCGGATAAATAACTTGTGAATATTTTTTCCCAATTAGTGAGCTGTTTTTTTGTTTCAATCCTGTTTTCCCTTGCCTTGAAGAAGCTCTTTAGTCTGATGAAGTCCCATTTGTTTATTCTTTCTCTTGTTTCCCTCATGTGAGGGGTTATGGTGTCCGAAAAGATTCTTTTGAAGCTGATGTCAAAGAGTGTACTGCCGATATTCTCTTCCAGAAGACTTATTGTTTTTGGCCTAATCTTTAGGTCTTTCATCCATTTTGAGTTTATTTTAGTAAATGGTGAAAAAGAATGGTTGATTTTCATTCTTTTACATGTGGCTGTCCAGTTTTCCCAGCACCATTTGTTGAAGAGACCTTCTTTTGTCCAATGTATGCCCTCAGCTCCTTTGTCAATGGTTAGCTGTCCATAGATGTGTGGTTTTATTTCTGGGCTTTCAATTCTGTTCCATTGATCTGTGCATCTGTTTTTGTACCAGTACCATGCTGTTTTGATTACTGTAGCTTTGCAGTATGTTTTGAAGTCAGGGATTGTGATGCCTCCAGCTTTGTTCTTCTTTCTCAGGATTGCTTTAGCAATTCGGGGTCTTTTGTTGCCGCATATGAATTTTAGGATTCTTTGTTCAATTTCTGTAAAGAATGACATTGGGATTCTGATTGGGATAGTGTTGAATCTGTAGATTGCTTTAGGTAGTATGGACATTTTAACTATGTTTATTCTTCCAATCCGTGGGTATGGAATGTCTTTCCATCTCTTTATGTAGTCTTCGATTTCTTTCAAGAAGGTCTTATAGTTTTCGTTGTATAGATCTTTCACTTCCTTGGTTAAATTTATCCCAAGGTATTTTATTCTTTTTGTTGCGATCGTGAATGGAATTGAGTTCTTGAGATCTTTTTCTGTTAGTTCATTGTTAGCATATAGAAATGCTACTGATTTATGTATGTTGATTTTATTCCCTGCAACTTTGCTGTAGTTGTTGATTGTTTCTAATAGTTTTCCAATGGATTCTTTGGGGTTTTCTATATATAAGATCATGTCATCTGCAAACAGCGAGAGTTTTACTTCTTTGTTGCCTATTTGGATTCCTTTTATTTCTTTTTCCTGCCGAATTGCTCTGGCCAAAACCTCCAGTACTATGTTGAATAAGAGTGGTGAAAGTGGGCACCCTTGTCTTGTTCCTGTTCTGAGAGGGATGGGTTTCAGTTTTTGTCCGTTGAGTATGATGTTGGCTGTGGGTCTGTCATATATGGCCTTTATTATGTTGAGGTACTTTCCTTCTATACCTATTTTATTGAGGGTTTTTATCATAAATGGATGTTGGATTTTGTCGAATGCTTTCTCTGCATCTATTGAGATGATAAATTGACCAGTGTTTTTGAGGACAATATGGCAGTGTGAAAATTTCAATGTGCATACTCTGTTCTTTTTTGTGTGAAGTTATATATATCTGAACTACATGCACATCGTAAAACTAAAATCACGGTGTGAAAGAGTATACTGGCATAAAATCTCCTTTTCGTTCCTAACTCAGGTCCCTTAGTCCCCCTGGTCCCTCCCCAGAGACTATCACTGTTAGCAGTTTCTTGTATCACCTTCCGGAGAGAGACAATGCAAATATGTATGTGCATACCTTTTGTCACAGCAATTCCATTTCTAAAAATCTATCCAACAAAAATAGTTGCACACGTACTCAAATATATGCATAAGGATATTAACTTTGTAATTGTAACAGCAAAAATGTAGAAACAGTCTGAATGTCCAATAATAAAGAGAAAATAAATTATGACATATCCATACTTAGGAATACTGATGTACACTGACATACTTAGGAATATGACATATCCATACTTAGGAATCTATATGTATAAAGATGGAAGAGTCTCCAATACATATTGTTAAGTAAATAAAGAAGAAACTATTTATAGTTTCATCACCTTAATGGAAACAAACAAACCTGCATGGTATATGTATGTATGTGTGTATATGTATACTATAATATATGGTTGTGTGTATAGATATACATTTAAAATCTTTTAATATATAAGAAAAGATCTGGAAGAATCACATCTACTAACAGAGATAAAGATAACTTTTGAAGGGAGAACTGGGCTAGAAGAAATGGATATGGAAGATTTTCACTTTTTACCGTTATACTATATTTGAATTTTTTGCTCCAAGAATGTATTTGTGTCTTATTTACATAATAAATTTAAAGGTATATAAATCTAGACAATACTATGAATAATTTTGGATTTTAAACAGTAGTGAGATGTTAAGTAGGGAATGATATTTACGTATTTTTCTAATGCTGTTTAAATATTGCCCTAATTCTGTGGTTATTTGTGAATAACCAAATAGCTGTATTCTGTATGTTGACCATTGAAAAAGAACATGGACAGGAAAACATAAGAGTAATGAACTGAGGTGACTACCATATTTCAAAATTCAGTATAATTACTTTTCTACTTTTTCCTTACATTTCAAAGTTGAAATTTTGATATGATTTTTGAAGTTATGATAAATCTCAGATGGCAAAATTATCTTCTCTATCTCTTTTAATAATAGAAATAGGAATAGTCCCTTAAAAATTATTAAGACTGGTTATCACACTATTCACAAGGAAAACTTTTTTTTCCTGAAGTGTCCTGAAATATACAGATAAATTATACTTCTTTCCTTCTCCACCTGCTGGCTAAAAAGAGTATATTTCAAAATACTATCCTTTGATCAAAATTAACAAATCTTTTAAGCCCCAAATATCATTCCATGCTATTGTTTGTGCTAATAGTTATTTGTAAATTATGAGAACAGTTGTGGTTAAAATGCTCAGTTACAGCAGTTTTTAAACCAGAATAATGTACAAAAGTAAAGTGTTCTTACTTTTGAAATAGTTTGTAGTATCCTAATAGATACAACTTATTGAGTGGTTATGGTGGGCCAGAAACTGTACTGAATGCTTTACCTGTATTATCTGATTCAACCCTGATAATCCTGTTAGATAGGTACTATGAGTCTGCATATTTTACAGATGAGGAAACTGAAGTTTGAATAAGTTAAATAACTTATACAAGATCATGCAGCTAAGTATGAGGTAGAATTTGTTAAGATTTAAACCCCGACCTGTCTTAATTCAGACCTACAGACTTAACCTATATCCCTATGTCTCCTGTATTACTAAAGCTATTTGAAGACAAAGAAAAATGTTATACATTTTTTCGTAGAGCACTTTGTCCCTACTCTTAAAAATGTCAACAATATATACAGGAAGAGAACAACTTTAGTTTTATGCTTGCAAATAATTTTAAACATCAAAAGAGAGAAAATAACTTAAAGAAAATATATAAATAGGTTTTTCTTTCATTTTTCCTATATATTGCATATCCTTTAGAGAGTTTTTCTGTTTGGTCCCTGTCTCTCTGTCTCTCTAAAGATAATGCACATATTAGTAGATGTGTGTTATATATAAATACTTCAGAGTTTTGGAATTTCTAAACCCTTATACATTTAGCATTTTACAAGCAACAGTTCAGAAATTTTAAATTTTAAGCAAATATATTCACTTAGTTTAGACTGTGATAAAGCATGCAGAACCATAGTGCTGTTGTAAATGTAATGAGTGACATTATTTTAGACTGTGAAGTATTAATAACTCTGAGATTAAGTAAAATCCATGTTTCTCCCTGTGTTCAGTACAGGACCTTTTTTCCCTTTATATTTGACTGCTGGAGCAGTGAATCCTTTATAATGTAAACTCATAAAATTGTGAAACTGAAAGTGCCTTTGGAGTTAGTTTATTGCAGTGCTTTTATTTTATAAGTAATGAAACTGAAACCTAAAGATGTTAAGCTATTTGTCCAAGGTTACATTAAGTAGCACTGTGAATTAAAACTAAAACACTTCTACAGTCTTTCAGTTCAATAGTCTTCCTTTTATGGTTATGTGTAAGAAGACTACAAAATCAATAGGTTATGTGCAAATCTTATGTATGGCTTGTATTTCCTTTCATTATGTATACTGAAAATGAATATAACTGTACATAATTTATACAACCTAGACAAAGAAAATTCTTGGATTAAACTTTTCTGATAACACTGGAGCAATATTGGAACAGTTTCATTATTGACCTAATCAATCATTCGATTTTAATGAGATCCTTTTTGGGATAATAAACATTTAAGCAGCATAAATAAGAATTTAGCTTCCTGTAACTTTTTTTATGTGTGGTAAAATACACATAAAATTTACCACCTTAACCGTTTTAAATGTACAGCTCAGCGATATTAAATACATTCATAGTGTTGTATAACCATCACCACCATCAATCTCCATTAATTCTTTTCATTTTGTAAAACTGAAACTCTATACCTATTAAACAATATCCCCACTCCCCATACTCCATTCATGCCACTGGCAATCACCCTTCTACTTTAGTCTCCATGATTTTGATTACTATAAGTATCTCATATAAGTGGAATCATACAGTATTTATCTTTTTGTGATTGGATTATATTACTTAGTGTAATATCCTCAAGGTTCATCCATGGTGTAGTATATGTGAGATTTCCTTCCTTTTAATGGCTGAATAATATTCCATTGTATATGTACACCACATTTTGTTTATCTGTTCATCCATTAATGGACTCTTGGGTTGTTTCTGTGTTTAGTCATTATGAATAATGATGCTATGAACTTGGGTGTACAAATATCCCTTTGAGACCCTACTTTCAATTCCTTTGGTGTATACCCAGAAGGGGAATTACTGGATCATATGGTAATTCTATTTTTAGTTTTTTGAGGAATCATCATATTCTTTTCCATGGCAGCTAAACCATTTTTACATTCCCACCAACAGTGCACGTGAGTTCCAATTTCTCCACATTCTTACAACATTTCTTATTTTCTGGGTTTTATTTTTTTGTTTCTTTTTGATAGTAACCATCCTAATGGGTGTGAGATGGTATCTCATTGTAGTTTAGATTTGCATCTCTCTCATGATTAGTGATCTTGAATGACTTTTTATATAATTATTGGCTATTTGTGTATCTTCTTTGGAGAAATACCTATTTTGTCCACTTTAAATCAGGTTTTTTTTTGTTGTTGTCGAATTTTAGGAGTTCTCCTTACGTTCTAGATATTAAACCCTTATCAGATATGTGATTTGCAGGTGGGGGGAGGGCAAAAGAGGTAAAGGGACACATATGTATGGTGACAGAAAAAACTAGACTATTGGTAGTCAACGTGATGCAGTCTACACAGAAACTGAAATATAATAATGTATGCCTGAAATTTACGTAATTTTATAAGTCAATATGACCTCAATGAAATAATTTTTAATAAAAGATATATGATTTGCAAATGTTTTCTCTCATTCTGTGGGTTGTCTTTTTACTCTGGTGATAGTGTCTTTTGATGCACAGAATTTTTAATTTTCATGAAGCCCAATTTTTTTTTCTTCTGTTGCCTATTCATTTGGTATGTCCAAGAAATCATTGCCAAATCCAGTGTTGTGAAGCCCTATGTTTTCTTCTAAGAGTTTTATGTCTTACATTTATGTCTTTGATCTATTTTGAATTAGTTTTTATATATAGTGTTAGATAAGGTTCAAACTTCATTCTCTTGCTTGTAGATATCCAATTTTCTCAGCATCATTTGTTGAAAAGACTGTCCTTCCTCTGTTGAATGTCTTGGCACCCATGTGGAAAATCATTTGACCATATATATGAGGTTTTATTCCTGGACTCTCTATTCTATTCCATTGGTCTGTGTGTCAGTCTTTATGCTAGTGCCACATTGTTTTGAGTACTGTAGCTTTGTAATAAGTTTTAAAATCAGGAAGTGTGGTCCCCCAGCTTTGTTGTTGTTCCCTTTTTTTTTCGAAGATTAACCCTGACCTAACATCTGCTGCCAATCTTCCTCTTTTTGCTGAGGAAGACTGGCCCTGAGCTAACATCTGTGCCCATCTCCCTCCACTTTATATGTGGGATGCCTACCACAGGGTGGCTTGCTGAGCAGTACCATGTCCGCACCCAGGATCTGAACCAGTGAGCCCCAGGCCACCGAAGTGGAATGTGTGAACTTAGCCGCTGCACCACCAGGCTGGCCCCTGTTCTTTTTTTAAGATTGCATTGGCTATTCTAGGTCCCTTGAGATTCCATAGGAATTTTAGAGTGGGCTTTTCTATTTCTACAAAATAATGTCTTTGGGATTTTGATAGAGATTACATTGGATATGTGGGTCGCTTTGGGTAGTATTGACATCTTAAAAATATTGTCTCCCAATCTATGAACATGAGATATATTTCCATTTATTTATCTCTTCTTTAATTTCATTCAGCAGTGTATTGTAGTTTTCATTGTACAAGTCTTTCACCTCCTTGGTAAAAGTAATTCCTAAGTATTTTATTCTATTTGATGCTATTGTATATAGAATTGTTTTTGTAATTTTTCAGATGAGATCGGGTGCTTTTAGGATGGTATGGTTGTAGATAATAATTTCTTTTTCAGATTGTTATTTTTTTTTTTTGAGGAAGATTGGCCCTGAGATAGCATCTCTGCCAATCTTTGTCTATTTTGTATGTGAGATGCTTCCACAGCATGGCTTGATGAGTGATGTGTAGGTCCATACCTAGGATCTAAACCTGTGAACCCCAGGGTGCTGAAGCAGAGCATGCGAACTTAACCACCATGCCACTGGTCCAGCCCCTGATCATTGTTGTTGTGTAGAAATTCAACTGACTTCTGTGTGATGACTTTGTATCCTACTACTTTGCTGAATTCATTTATTAGTTCTAAAAGTTTTTTTGTGGAATAATTAGGATTTTCTACATATAAGATCATATTATCTGAGAACAGAGATAATTTTATTCTTTCCTTTCTAATTTGACTGTCTTTTATTTCCCTTTCTTGTCTAATTGCTCTGGCTAGAACTTCCAGTACTATGTTGAATAGAAGCAGTGAAAGTGAACATCCTTGCCTTGTTCCTGATCCTAGAGGAAAAACTTTCAGCCTTTTACCACTGAGTATGATGTTTGTTGTGGGGTTTTCACATATGGCTTTTATCATGTTGAGGCAGTTTCATTCTATTCCTGGTTTGTTGAGTGTTTTTATGCTGAAAGAGTCATGATGATGATGTCAAATACTATTCTGCACCAATTTAGATGATTGTGCGTGTCTTTTTTTTCTGTTAGTGTGGCATATTACATTGATTGAGATTTGTATATTGAACCATCTTTGCGTTCCAGGAATAAATCTCATTTGTTCATGGTGTATAATCCTTTTAATATTCTGCTGAACTTGGTTTGGTAGTATTTTGTTGGGGATTTTTGTGTCGATGTTCATAGGAATATTGGTCTGTAGTTTTCTTTTCTTGTAGTGTCTTTGTCTGGTTTTGGTATAGGGTAATTCTGGCCTCATAGAATGAGTCAGGATGTGTTCCCTGCTATTCAGTTTTTTGAAATTGTTTGAGAAGGATTGGTATTAGTTCTTCTTTAAATCTTTCATAGAATTAACCAGTAAAGGTAGCAGATCCAGGGCTTTTATTTGTTGGGATATTTTTGATTACTGATTCAATCTCCTTACTAGTTATAGGTTTATTCATATGTTCTATTTCCTTGTGACTTAGTCTCAGTAGATTTTGTGTTTCTAGGAATTTGTCAATTTTATCTAGGTTATTAAATTTGTTGGTACATAATTGTTCATAGTACTCTCTTATAATACTTTTTATTTCTTTGGAATCAGTGGTGTTGACCTACTTTCATTTCTTATTGTAGTAATTTTTTTCTTGGTCTATCTAGCTAAAGATTTGCCAATTTTGTTGATCTTTTAAAAGAACCAGCTTTGATTTCATTGATTTACTCTATTGTTTTTCTGTTCTCTCTTTCATCTCTGCTCTAATCGCCTTCCTTATGCTAGTTTGGGTTTAGTTTGTTCTTCTTTTACTATTTCCTTAAGTTATAAATTTAGGTTGTTGATTTGAGATCTTTCTTGTTTTTTAAGGTAAGTATGTATATAGCTATAAGTTTTCCTCTTAAGACTGCTTTTGCTGCACCCCATAAGTTTTGGTATGTTGTATTTTAGTTTCTATTTATCTCTAAGTATTTTCTAATTTCCTAAGTGATTTCTTCTTTGATCCATTAGTTATTTAAGAGTACATTGTTTAATTTTTACAAGCATGGAAACTTTTCAGTTTTACCTCTGTTGTTGATTTCTAACTTCATGTCATTGTGCTTGAAGAAGATACTTTGTATGATATCTGTCTTTTAAAATATTTTGAGACTTAATTTGTGGCCTATAATATACTCTGTCTTAGAAAATGTTCCATGTGCGCTTGAGAAGAATGTGAGTACTGCTGTTCTTTGTTAGACTGTTCTATATATGTCTGTTAGATTGAGTTGATTTATTATGTTTTCAAGTCCTCTGTTTCCTTATTTATCTTCTGTGTGGTTGTCTTACCCATTATTAAGAGTAGGTTATTGAAGTCTCCAACTGTTATAGTAGCCATATATGTCTATGACATATAAATATGTCTGTTCCTCCCTTCAATTCTGTCACCTTTTGCTTCATATATTTTGCTGGTCTGTTATTAGATGCATAAATGTTTGTAATTGTTATATCTTCATGGTCTGTTGAGATTTTTGTTAATATATAATGTCCTTCTTTGTATCTTATAAACTTTTTTCATTTGAAGTCTGATATAAAATATCCACCCCTCCTCTCTTTTGGTTACTATTTGCATGGTATATCTTTTTCCATTCTTTCACTTTCAGTATATTTGTGTCTTTGGATCTAAAGTGAGTCTGTTGTAGACAGCATATAGTTGGATCTTGTATTTGTATCCATTCAGCCAATCCTTGTATTCTGATTGGAGAGTTTAAACCGTTTACATTTCAAGTAATTAGTGATAAAGAGGACCTTACTTCTGTCATTTTGCTCTTTGTTTTTTGTATGCCCCATAGCTTGTTTGTCCATTATTTCCTGCATTACTATCTTCTCTTGTGTTTGTTAGTTTTTTATAGTAAAACATTTAAATCCTTTTCTTATTTCCTTTGTGGTTGCCATGGGGATTACATTTAAGATCCCAAAGTTGTAATACTCCAATGTGAAATTATACCAGCTTAACTTCAATAACCTACAAAAACTCTCCTTTACAGCTCCATCCAAATGCCTTTTGATTGTTGATGTCACAAAATTACATCTTTATACATTGTGTATCCCAAAACATAGTCTACTAATTCTTTTAAATGTATTTGTCTCTTAAATTATATAGAAAATAGCATGTGGAATTACAAACCAAAGTTACAATAATACTAGTTTTAGACTAATAATTTTTTAAAGCATATTATTCTCTTAAATCATGTATAAAACAAAAAAAAGTAGAGTTACAGACCATTGTTATGATAATACTGGCTTTTATAATTGCTCATGTATTTACCTTTATTAAAATCTTTATTTCTTCATACAGCTTAGTGTTACTGTCAAGTGTCTTTTTATTTTACCCTGCACAATTCCCTTGAGCATTTCTTGCAGAGCAGGTCTAGTGGTAGCAAACTCCCTCAGCTTTTATCTGGGGATGTCTTACTTTCTCCCTCAATTTTTTTTTTTTAATTTTCATTGATTTTATGATAGTTTACAACCTTGTGAAATTTCAGTTGTACATTATCGTTTGTCAGTCGTGTTTTAGGTGCACCACTTCACCCTTTGTGCCCACCCCCCACCCCCGTCTTTTCCCTGGTAGCCACTAATCTGTTCTCTTTGTCTACATGATTAACTTCCACATATGAGTGCAGTCATATAGAGATTGTCTTTCTCTATCTGGCTTATATCACTTAACATAATTCCCTCAAGTTCCATCCATTCTGTTGTGAATGGGATGATTTTACTCTTTTTTATGGCTGAGTAGTATTCCATGGTATATATATACCACATCTTCTTTATCCAATCATCAGTTGATGGGCACTTAGGTTTCTTCCATGTCTTGGCTATTGTAAATAATGCTGCAATGAACATAGGGGTGCATGGGACTTTTGGAATTGCTGATTTCAGGTTCTTTGAATACATACCCAGTAGTGGGATGGCTGGGTCATATGGTATTTCTATTTTTAATTTTTTGATAAATCTCCATACTGTTTTCCATAGTGGCTACACCAGTTTGCATTCCCACCAGCAGTGTATGAGGGTTTGTTTTTCTCCACAACCTCTCCAACATTTGTCACTTTTTGTTTTGGTTATTTTTGCCATTCTAATGGGTATAAGGTGATGTCTTAGTGTAGTTTTGATTTGCATTTCCCTGATGATCAGTGATGATGAACATCTTTTCATATGCCTATTGGCCATCCGTATATCTTCTTTGGAGAAATGTCTGTTCATGTCTCCTGCCTATTTTTTGATCGGGTTGTTTGATTATTTGTTGTTGATTTGTGTGAGTTCTTTATATAGTATGGAGATTAACCCTTTGTCGGATATATGACTTGCAAATATTTTTTCCCAATTAGTGGGTTGTTTTTTTGTTTCAATCCTGTTTTCCTTTGCCTTGAAGAAGTGCTTTAGTCTGATAAAGTCCCATTTGTTTATTCTTTCTATTGTTTCCCTTGTCTGAGAAGACATGGTCTCTGAAAAGATCCTTTTAATACCAATGTCAAAGAATGTACTGCCTGTATTTTCTTCTAGAAGCCTTATGGTTTCAGGTCTTACCTTTAGCTTATTGATCCATTTTGAGTTTATTTTTGTGAATGGTGAAAAAGAATGGTCAATTTTCATTCTTTCGCATGTGACTGTCCAGTTTTCCCAGCACCATTTGTTGAAAAGACTTTCTTTTGTCCAATGTATGCCCTCAGCTCCTTTGTCAAAGATTAGCTGTCCATAGATGTGTGGTTTTATTTCTGGGCTTTCAATTCTGTTCCATTGATCTGTGCATCTGTTTTTGTACCAGTACCATGCTGTTTTAATTATTGTAGCTTTGTAGTATGTTTTGAAGTCAGGGATTGTGATGCCTCCAGCTTTGTTCTTTTTTCTCAGGATTGCTTTAGCAGTTTGGGGTCTTTTGTTGCCGCATATGAATTTTAGGATTCTTTGTTCTATTTCTGTAAAGAATGTCATTGGGATTGCATTGAATTTGTAGATTGTTTTAGGTAGTATGGACATTTTAACGTTGTTTATTCTTCCAATCCATGTGCATGGAATGTCTTTCCATCTCTTTATGTCATCATCAATTTCCTTCAGGAAAGTCTTGTAGTTTTCGTTGCATAGGTTTTTCACTTCCTTAGTTAAGTTCACCCTAAGGTGTTTTATTCTTTTTGTTGCAATTGTGAATGGTATTGTGTTCTTGAGTTCTTTTTCTGTTAGTTCGTTATTAGAGTGTAGAAATGCTACTGATTTATGTAACTTGATTTTGTACCCTGCAACTTTGTTGTAGTTGTTGATTATTTCTAAAAGTTTTCCAATGGATTCTTTAGGGTTTTCTATATATAAGATCCTGTTGTCTGCAAACAGCTAGAGTTTCACTTCTTCCCTTCCTATTTGGATTCCTTTTATTCCTTTCTCTTGCCTAATTGCTCTGGCCAAAACCTCCAATACTATCTTGAATAAGAGTGGTGATAGAAGGCATCCTTGTCTCATCCCTGTTTTCAGGGGGATGGCACTCAGTTTTTGCCCATTGAGTATGATGTTGGCTGTGGGTTTGTCATATATGGCCTTTATTATGTTGAGGTACTTTCCTTCTATCCCCATTTTGTTGTGAGTTTTTATCATAAATGGCTGTTGGATCTTGTCAAGTGCTTTCTCTGCATCTGTTGAGATGATCATGTGGTTTTTATTCCTCAATATGTTGATGTGGTGTATCATGTTGATTGATTTGTGGATGTTGAACCATCCCTGTTTCCCTGGTATGAATCCCACTTGATCATGATGTATGATCCTTTTGATGTATTGCTGAATTCGGGTCGCCAACATTTTACATCTATGTTCATCAGTGATATTGGCCTGTAGTTCTCCTTTTTCTTGCTGTCCTTGTCAGGGTTTGGTATCAGAGTGATGTTGGCCTTGTAGAATGTGTTAGGGAGTATTCCATCCTCCCTAATTTTTGGAATAGCTTGAAAAGTATACGTATTAAATCCTCCTTGAAAGTTTGTTAGAATTCCTCAGGAAAGCCATCTGGTCCTTGGGTTTTATTCTTTGGGATGCTTTTCGTTGCAGTTTCAATCTCTTTCCTTGTGATTGGTCTGTTCAGATTGTCTGCTTCTTTTTGACTTAGCTTTTCAAGATTGTAAGAGTCTAAGAATTTATCCATTTCCTCTAGGTTATCCATTTTGTTGGTATATAGTTTTTCATAGTATTCTCTTATAATCCATTGTATTTCTGTGGAGTCTGTTGTTATTTCTCCATTTTCATTTCTGATTTTATTTGAGCTTTCTCTCTTTTTTTCTTTGTAAGTATAGCTAGGGGTTTGGCAATTTTATTTATCTTCTCAAAGAACCAGCTCTCTGTGTCATTGATCCTTTCTACTGCCTTTTTTGTTTAAATAGCATTTATTTCTGCTCCAATTTTTTATTATTTCTCTCCTTCTGCTGACTTTGGGCTTTGTTTGTTCTTCTTTCTCTAATTCAGTTAGGTGTAGTTTGAGATTGCTTATTTGGGATTTTTCTTATTTGTTAAGGTGTGCCTGTATTGTGATGAATTTCCTTCTTAATACAGCTTTTGCTGTATCCCATATGAGTTGGTATGGCATGTTACCATGTTCATTTGTATCCAGATATTTTTTGATTTCTTCTTTAATTTCTTCAGTGATCCATTGCTTGTTCAATAGCATATTGTTTAGTCTCCACATCTTTGTCCCTCTCTCAGCTTTTTTGTTGTAATTAATTTCTAGCTTTATAGCATTATGATCAGAGAAGATGCTTGTTATTATTTCAATTTTTTTAAATTTGTAGAGGCTTGCCTTGTTTCCCAACATATGGTCTACCTTGAGAATGGTCTGTGTACGCTTGAGAAGAATGTGTATTCTGCTGTTTTTGGATGGAGTGTTCTATATATGTCTATTGAGTCCAGCTGTTTTAGCTTTTCATTTAATTACACTGTTTCCTTGTTGATTATCTGTCTGGATGATCTGTCCAATGATGTGAGTGGGGTGTTGAGGTCCCCTACTATTATTGTATTATTTTTGATATCTTCTTTTAGGTTTGTGAATAGTTGCTTTATGAACTTTGGTGCTCCCTTGTTGGTTGCATAGATATTTATGTGTTATTTCTTCTTCATGTAGTGTTCCTTTGATCATTATATACTGCCCCTCTTTGTCTCTCATTACTTGCTTTATCTTGAAATCTATTTTGTCTGATATAAGTATTGCAACACCTGCTTTCTTTTGTTTGCCATTAGCTTGGAGTATTGTCTTCCACCACTTTACTCTGACCCTTTATTTGTCATTGGAGCTGAGGTGTGTCCTGGAGGCAACAAATTGTTGGATCTTGTTCTTTAATCCATCTTGCCACTCTGTGTCTTTTTATTGGCGAGTTCAATCCATTTACATTTAGGGTGATTATTGATGTATGAGGGCTTAATGCTGTCATTCTGTCACTTGTTTTCTGGTTTTCCTGCACTTCCTTTGTTTCTTGTCCTGTGTGTTTTAGTCTACCCATTGACTTCTGCAGTTTCTTATGCTATGTTTCTTAGTTTTTCCCTTATTTTTTGTGTCTCTGTTCTGCTTTTTAGTTTAGTGGCTACCCTAAAGTTTGTATTCAGAGTCTTGTGCATAACATAGTCCATTTTCTGATGGCCTATTTCCTTAGTCTAAACTGATTCAGTCCCTTTCCTCCTCCCCTCCTAAGTCATTATTTTCACATCTTATTCCAAGTTGTATTGTGAGTTTGTGGTTAAAGTGACAAGATTGTCTTTGTTTTTTGGTGTTTTCCTTCCATTTATCCTAATGCTATAGTTGATTATTTGCTATCCTATTCTGATTCTATTTGTCTCCTTACTCTGTGTTTTGTGACCCCTTTCTCCCTTTTTTTCTTTTTTCAGGTATGAAGGCTGTCTTGAGGATTTCTTTTCGGCGGTTGGGAGGGGGGCCTCGTGGCTGTGAAGTCCCTTAGCTTTTGTTGGTCTGGGAAAGATTTAATCATTCCATTCTCTCCTATCTTGTAAGGTTTCTGCAGAGAAATCCACTGAAAGCCTGTTGGGGTTCCTTTGTAGGTTATTTTCTTCTGCCTTGCTGCCCTGGGTATTCTTTCTTTCTCATTCAGTTTTGCCAGTTTTACTACTATATGCCTTCCAGTAGGTATTTTTACATTGACAAATCTAGGAGATCTGAAATCTTTCTCCACACACATTTCTCTCTCATTCCCTAGATTTTGGAAGTTCTCTGCTATTATTTCTTTGAACATACTTTCTGCTCCATTCTCCTTCTCTTCACCTTCTTGGATACCTATAATTCTTATATTGCATTTCCTCATTGCATCAGCTATTTCTTGGAGGTTTTCTTCATTTCTTTTTAGTCTTAGTTCCCTCTCCTCCTCTGTCTGGAGACATTCAACATGTCTATCTTCGATTATGCTGATTTGCTCCTCTATGGTGTCCACACGAGCATTCAGGGAATCCGTATTTTGTTTTATCTCTTCCATTGTATTTTTCATCTCTAGTATTTTTGATTGATTCTTCTTTATAGTTTCAATCTCTTTTGTAAAGTAGCTCCAGAACTCGTTGAATTGTTTCTCTGTATTTTCTTTAACCTCATTGAGTTTTTTGACGGTAGCTATTCTGAATTTATTGTCGTTTAGTTTACTTCTTTCTGAGTCTTCAGGACATAATTCTGGGTATTTATTGTTTTCCCTCTGGTCTGGAGATTTGATGAATTGCCAGATGCTGGAACTACGGGTCTTGCCCATTGTGATGTTATTCGGTTGCAGTTACAGCCTATCACCACTAGATGGGGATCAAGAGCCACATAGTCTGAGCCCTCGGCCTTCAGCCGACATGGCATGGCACAGCATGGGTTGGGCGTGGCACTTTCTCTTTTGTGCAGACCAGGGTTTCCCGATCAGCTCTTGCCATCTGGTCTCCTGGGGTCTTGGCTTGATGAGGTCATGCCAGGCGAAAGCTTTTGCCCCATTAGAGGGCTTCCCTCTAGGTTGCAAAGGTGCTGACCCTGCAGACCTGCAACCCCTCCCCCACTCCTTCCCTCATGGGGCCTCTGGTGGCAGCCGTCCCAGTCTTTAGGGGAGGGAGTGAAGTTCTCTCTTACCTCATTCCAGCTCCTACAAGGGGCACTCCAGCCTCTCCGCCCTCTGTTGTTTGGCTGCTGTGGGTCTCCGAGGATTCCTGTGCTATTTGGATATTTTTTGTTGGAATATGGCTGCTCCTTTTTGTTGTATGTTGGAGGGAACAGAGTCCTGGGCAAGCTCACTCTGCCATAATGCTGATGTCACTCCTTCTCCCTCATTCTTGAAAGATAGTTTTGCTATATATAGGATACTCAGTTCACAGTTTTTTCTTTGAGATTTCCTTGTATGTGTGAATCACTTCTCTCTTACTGCTTTCAAGAGTCTCTCTTTATCTTTCGCTTTTGAAAGTTTAATTATGTGTCTTGGTGAGGATATCTTTGAGTCATCTTACTTGGAGTTTGTTGAACTTCTTGGATGTTTGCATTAATGTCTTTCATCAAATTTGAGAAGTTTTCAGCCATTATTTCTTGAGATATTCTTTCTGCCTCTTTCTCTCTCTCTTCTCCTTCTGGGGCTTCCACCATCTGTATGTTGGTCTACTTGCTGGTGTACTACAGGTCTCTTAGGCTTGTTCATTTTTTTCAGTCTTTTTTTCTTTCTATTCCTCAGACTCAACAATTTCCATTGTTCTATCTTCAAGTTTGCTGATTCTTCTGCCTGCTCAGCTCTGCTTTTGAATCCCTGTAATAAATTTTTCATTTCAGTTACTCTACTTTTCAGCTTCAGAATTTATATTAGGTTTCTCTTTAGATTTTCTGTCTCTTTATTGATATTTCCATTTTGTGTATATGTCATTTTCTTGAATTTCTCCACATCTTCCTTTAGTTCTTTGAACATCTTTAAGGTAATTGTTTTAAAGACTTTGTTTAAGATCTATCATCAGGTCTTTTTTCAGGTTCAGTTTATGTTGATTTATTTTTTCCTTTGAATAGGCCATATTTTTGTGTTTCTTTGTGTGCCTTGTGATTTTTTTTTGTTGAAAACTGGGCATTTGAACTTAATAATGTGGTAACTCTGGAAATCAGATTCTCCCCCTTCCCCAGCATTTACTGTTTTTTTAAAAATTGTTTTTGTTTTTGATTGTTGTAGGATGTTTCTACAGCCTACAAGGATCAGCCAAGGATCAGCCAAGGATCAGCCTGAAAATTTAAGGTCTTCTCAGGTATTTTCTGAGCCTGTGCCTTTCCCTGGGCATGCCTGGTCAATTTCTCATTTTCTTTGTATGTGTAGTTGTTTTTGAACGTCCTAGTCTTGAGGGTCTAGCTCCCAAAAGGGGAAAGGAGAACAATGTAGAGGGGAGGAAAAGGGCACTAGCTCTTTAAATGCCCTGGAAGTTACCTCAGCTAGAGGTGGAGGCTTGCAACAATGTGAGGAGATGCAACAACAATGGCTGCCCTCTTGTTTGTCCACATCCCTGTGATCAGAAGTAGCAATCAACTATCAGAGCACAGATCTCCTATATTTGGAGGACAAAACCCTTTTTTCCCTACCCTGGCTCCTACAAGCTATGTGCAGTCTGTTTCTAGAACATGTGCAGAGATGCTTGCTACTGGGATTGGGGCGGGGGAATGGGTAGGTGCTACTGGGCTAAGAGCTAAATTGACCAAAAGGAACCATAATTTACCCTCCAAGGCTTTCCCTGGAAGTTGTAAGCCTTCAGTAGACTCCAGAGTTCCAAAATTATTAATGTGATTCTTCCAGTGCAATTGTTGTCTAGATGGGGAGACAGACTTCTAGTGTTTACTGCTCCACTTCTTCTTGGGATCCTCTCTGCCTACTGCAACTTTTTTAAGAACTCATAAGCTATAATGACTTCCTGACTTCTCTATTACTAATTTCTTCATATTATTAATAAAAATTATGATTATAATTGCTGATTTTGCTTTGCTCCTTAATAGTCAAGCTTCATCTCGTTTTTTGGGGGGACAATTTAATGCATGATTTATTGAGTAGTCAGCACTTTTAAGAGTTACAAACAAAGAAAAGATCTCTAATCATCTCTAAATCTATGTTAGGGACCTACGTAAATTTATGGATGAAACTCTGTCTCTCTGCATATTGATTAAGGAAAGCTTATTTGAAGTCATTGAATGAGGCAGGGATAGGTCATGGATTTTCAAGACTAACAGACATGGATTCAAGACTGGCTTAGTTAATCACTATTTGACCTTAAACCTTGAAGCTCAGTCTTCTAATCTCTAATATAAGCATATTAGTAACATCTGTCATGCAGGGTTGTTGTTTTAATTAGAAAAAAGAAACAAAGGAACATGTTAGGCAATCAATGATAGGTAACAATTTTTATTTTTATTATAATTATTTTGATACCAAATCTCATGTTCATTATTTGCTTTATGCAACTTTCTACTTAATTTTCATTGAGTTCTAGTGGGTTTCATAATGGAGTATATAAAGTAATTTTAAATATGCCCTTTTTCTTATTTTAGGACTTTCAAATGCCTTGGAAACAGGAGGCAGAATTTATAAAGAGGGATAAAGCTGCCAGAGTCATTCAGAAGGCCTGGAAAAGTTTCCTTGTGAGCTTCTTTTTTTGCAGCTTTATTGAGATATAATTTATATATCATAATGTTCACCTGTTGAAAGTGTACAATTCAATAGTTTTTAGTGTTTACAAATTTGTGTACCATCTTTTGTTTTAGAAGCAGACATTTTTTAAAGGCTCAAAAAATTAACATTAATTAATGATCTCATTGGTCCACAAGTATTTACTGAGTTCCTGATCAGGGCCAGGCACATTGATGATGGTTACGATCAATGAAAGTATTACTAATAGGCTCATTTGACTTTCACCTCTAAAACTTTTTTTTTTTTGACTCAGGGAGCAGATTTGTGAGGTGTTAGGGATACATTCACCCATTAAATAATTATTGAGTACCTGCTCTTGAAGACGATACACTAAATCTGGATTAATGTAGTACTGCTAGATAAGTGCTTACTTACTGTGCTCTAGTATGGGTAGAGCTGGTCTCATTGGAATAAGGAATATTCCAAGTTGATTAACCTAGCTGGGCGAAAGCTAAGAGCTAAAATGACTTCACTGCTTTCTCTCTGATAGCAGCAACACTCTGTCTGTGCCTGCTGATTTTGTGTGAAGTGGTATGGCTCTGTTTCTGGCACACAAGAACACCTTTGGGGCGGGCCCAAAGGCCGATTGGTTGAGTTCACCCACTCTGCTTGGGTGACCCAAGATTTCACTGGTTTGGATCCTGGGCATGGACATGACACTGCTTGTCAAGCCATGCTTAGACAGTGTCCCACATAGCACAACCAGAGGCACTCACAACTAGAATATACAACTATGTACTTGGGGGGCTTTGGGGAGAATAAGAAAAAAAAAAAACAAGAATACCTCTGTATCAGTTAATCAAGTCTTGCAAAATAGCTTCCATTATTTGCCCCCTTTGCCTCTATGAAAGCCATAAAACCTAAGCTAGGGCATAACTCTTGATTTCCAACACAAAAATAATAGTTTTCTTTTAAAATCTACTATTTATTTGATGGTTTCTATTTGCATACTTGTCATCTAGGCTAAGCTTTTCTGTCATTTGTAACTTCTTTTATTCCACATCCGAATCTGATCAGCCACATACTTTTGAATACCTGTTATATTCCTAGCACTGTGCTAGGCTTTTTCCAATACATCCTTGCCCTTACAGAGCTTCAGTAGGGAAGCCATATATATACATAAACAAATGTTTGTGTGTGTGTATTTTAACAAGATGGTAGACTGAGCACATTTTTGCTTTATATCCCCCCAGACCCCGTTGAGATGACAATATACAGAAAGTAACTCATAACAGAGAGAATGGAGTTTATGAGCAGATTATCTCATTTCTAGAAAACCAAAAATAGATGGTAGCATCCTGTCGGACAAAACAGGATGTAGGAGACTTACCTAGATACGCTTCAAAGGGGCTCCAGTGGGAGAGCTGGTGTGTCTTTTGAACCTTAGAAATGATATCAATTAGGAGTTAGCAATTTAAAAGGGCTGGAAGGAGAATGACTGTAGACAAGGGCATTAATTGAAGGTCTGTACGTGGAATAGCCGTGCCAATTGTTGCTGCTGTCACTTCAAGCCCCAAAGCTGCAGGTAGATGGATATTTATCGTTAGTCAAATATCTGCTGGTAGATGGATATTTACTATTACCCATAAAAACCCTGAAGTCTTATCCCCTCTTTTAAAACAATCAAATGAACTATCTGGCAATGTTAGTTCTAGTGTGGATTTGGCACTCCACGGTAAATAAGAGAAAACTCTTAATTTTAGTATTTGAGAGACACTTTGCTTAATTGCTGGCTATCTGACCATGCTCCCTCTAATAAAGCCTATTGATTAACTTATTCTAGCCACATCACAAAGCTCCCAGGCAATGTTCCTACTCATGAAGACAATGGGAAAAGAGGAGACTTACACAAAGCACAGGATACTCATACTAGCTCCCTAGAAAAATTGACACAGACCTTCATTCTTAAGAATTAATGTACAACCAAGGATCAGCTGACATTTAAGGAAAACCAAAGATGAAAAAAAGCAAAAAACAAAACCAGAAAGAAAAGAAAAATGAAGGTAATAAAAATAATAATTTAGATAAGATCAATATGTTGAATGGCTTCTAAGTGTTGTATCTGGAGGTAAAATGGTACCCCATGCAATAGAAGGTATGACTAAGAAGTTGAATTTAAAAAATGGTTAGAAACTCTTACTTCTAAGTAAAGATGCATAGTTTTAGCACGCTACTTGGCCTTATAAATGAATAATTTGCATAGTCAAACTAATGTAAATGCAGGTTTTTTCTATCATTTTAAATATTTTAATCAAAGAAATATGTGCCTTTTTTTTTTAAGATTGGCACCTGAGCTAACAACTGTTGCCAATCGTTTTTTTCTTTTTTTAGCTTTTTCTCCCCAAATCGCCCCAGTACATAATTGTATATTTTACTTGTGTGTCCTTCTAGTTGTAGCATATGGGATGCTGCCTCAGCATGGCCTAATGAGCAGTGCCATGTTCTCGCCCAGGATTCGAACCGGCGAAACCCTGGGCCGCTGAAGCAGAGCACATGAGCTTAACCACTCGGCCACAGGGCCGGCCCTATTTTTATTGCAATAACATTGGATTATAATGTTATATAGCTTTCAGATGTACATCGTAATATATTTTGAATTCTGTGTAGGTTACATCATGTTCACCACCCAAAACTATTTATAGTCCATCACCACACATGTGAGCCTAATCACCCCTTTTGCCCTCCACTCTCCCCGCTTCCCCTATGGTAACCACCAGTCCAGTCTCTGTTGCTATGTGTTTGTTTGTCATTGTTATTATCTTCTACTTATGAATGAGATCATACGGTATTTGAGTTTCTCCCTCTGACTGATTTCACTTAGCATACTACCCTCAAGGTCTATCCATGTTGTCGCAAATGGCCAGATTTCATCATTTCTTATGGCTGAGTAGTATACCATTGTGTATATATACCACATCTTCTTTATCCATTTGTTCCTTGACGGGCACCTAAGTTACTTCCAAGGTTTGGCTATTGTGAATAATGCTGCAATGAACATAGGGGAGCATGTATCTTTATGCCTCTGTGTTTTCAAGTTCTTTGGATAAATACCCAGCAGTGGGATAGCTGGATCATATGGTGGATCTATTCTTAATTTTCTGAGGATATTCCATCCTGCTTTCCATAGTGGCTGCACCAGTTTGCACTCCCACCAGCAGTGTACGAGGGTTCGCTTCTCTCCACATCCTCTCCAACACTTGTTGTTTCCTGTCTTGTTAATTGTAGACATTCTGACCGGAGTGAGATGATATCTCATTGTAGTTTTGATTTGCATTTCCCTGGTAGCTAATGATGTTGAACATCTTTTCATATGCCTGTTGGTGATCCGTATATCTTCTTTGGAGAAATCTCTGTTCAGATCGTTTGCCCATTATTTAATTGGGTTGTTGGTTTTTTTGTTGTTGAGCTGTATGAGTTCTTTGTATATTTGGATATTAACCCCTTATCTGATATATGGTTTGCAAATATCTTCTCCCAATTGTTAGGTTGTCTTTTCATTTTGTTGATGGTTTCCTTTGCTGTGCAGAACCTTTTTAGTTTGATGTAGTCCAATTTGTTCATTTTTTTCTTTTGTTTCCCTTGCCCAGTCAGACATGGTACTTGAAAATATGTTGCTGAGACCGATGTCAAAGAGCATACTGCCTATGTTTTCTTCTAGAAGTTTCATGGTTTTGGGTCTTACATTCAAGTCTTTAATCCATCTTGATTTATTTTTGTGCATGGTATAAGATAATGGTCTACCTTCATCTTTTGCATGTGGCTGTCCAGTTTTCCCAACACCATTTGTTGAAGAGACTCTCCTTTCTCCATTGTATGCTCTTGGCTCCCTTGTCGAATATTAGCTGTCCATAAATGTGTGGGTTTATTTCTGGGCTCTCGATTCTGTTCCATTGATCTGTGCGTCTGTTTTTGTGCTGGTACCATGCTGTTTTGGTTACTATGGCTTTGTAGTATATTTTGAAATCAGGGAGTATGATACCTCCAGCTTTGTTCTTTTTTCTCAGGAATCCTTCGGCTATTCAGGGTCTTTTGTTATTCCATATAAATTTTAGGATTCTTTGTTCTGTCTCTGTGAAAAATGTTGTTGGAACTTTGATAGGGATTGCATTGAATCTATAGATTGCTTTAGGAAGTCTGGACATTTTAACTATGTTAACTCTTCTAACTCAGGAGCACGAAATATCTTTCCTTTCTTTGTATCTTGTCAATTTCTTTCAACAATGTTTTATAGTTTTCAGTGTAAGATCTTTCACCTCTTTGGTTAAATTTATTCCTGGGTACTTTATCCTTTTCTTGCAATTGCAAATGGTATTATATTCTTAATTTCTCTTCTTGCTACTTCGTTGTTAGTGTATAGAAACGCAACCAATTTTTGTATGTTGATTTTATATCCTGTAACTTGACTGTATTCACTTACTATTTCTAAAAGTTTTTTAGTGGATTCTTTAGGGTTTTTTATATATTAAATCATGTTGTCTGCAAATAGTGACAGTTTCACTTCTTCTTTTCCAATATGGATCCCTTTTATTTATTTTTCTTCCTGATTGCTGTGGCTAGGACTTCCAATACTAGGTTAAATAAGAGTGGCGACAGTGGGCGTCCTTGTCTGGTTCCTGTTCTTAGAGGAATATCTTTCAGTTTTTGTGTTGAGAATGATATTTGCTGTCGGTTTGTCATATATGACCTTTATTATGTTGAGGTAATTTCCTTCTATACCCGTTTTATTTAGAGTTTTTATCATAAATGGATGCTGTATCTTCTCAAATGCTTTCTCGCATCTATTGAGATGGTCATGTGATTTTTATTCTTCATTTTGTTAATGTGGTGTATCATGTTCCTAGATTTGCCGATGTTGAACCATGCCTGCATACCTGGAATGAAACCCACTTGATCATGATGTATGATCTTTTTAATGTATTGTTATATTTGATTTGCTAGTATTTTTTTGAGGATTTTTGCATCAATTTTCATCAGTGATATTGGCCTGTAATTTTCTTTTTTGTGTGTTGTCCTTGTCTTATTTTGGTATCAGGATAATGCTGGCTTTGTAGAATGAGTTAGGAAGCCTCCCCTCCTCTTCAATTTTTTGGAAGAGTTTGAGAAGGATAGGTATTAAGTCTTCTTTGAATTTTTGGTAGAATTCACCAGGGAAGCCATCTGGTCCTGGACTGTTATTTTCGGGGAGTTTTTTGATTGCTGGTTTGATCTCCTTATTGGTGATTGGTCTATTCAAATTCTCTACTTCTTCTTGGTCCAGTTTTGGAAGGTTGTATGTTTCTAAGAATTTATCCATTTCTTCTAGATTACCCAATTTGTTGGCATATAACTTTTCATAGTATTCTCTTATAATCTTTTGTATTTCTGAGGTGTCTGTTGTAATCTCTCCTCTTTCATTTCTGATTTTATTTATTTGAGCCTTCTCTCTTTTTTTCTTGGTGAGTCTAGCTAAGGGTTTGTCAATTTTGTTTATCTTTTCAAAGAACCAGCTCTTGGTTTCATTAATTGAAGTTAAGTTGTTATCAACTTAAGATATTAGAACTATAAGATATTTTATGTAAGCTTCCTGGCAACCACAATGGAAAAACCTGTAGTAGATACACAAAAGATTATGGTAAAGGAGCCAAAGCATACAGCCACAAAAAATCGTCAGATCACAAAGGAAGACAGCAAGAGAGGAAGCAAGGAACAAAGAATCTATAAAACAGACAACAATCAACAAAGTCACAGTAGTCAGCCCTTACCTATCAATATTTACTTTAAACATAAAGAGATTAAATTCTTCAATTGAAAGTCATAGAATGGCTAATCAATTTAAAAAAAACCACCAAGATCCAACAGTATACTGCCTGAAAGAAACTCACTTTAGTTTTAAGGACACACATAGACTGAGAGTGAAGGAATGAGAAAAGACAGGTAAAGTAAATGGTAACCAAAAGAAAGCAGGAGTAGCTATAATATATCAGACAAAATAGACTTTAAGGTAAAAATAGTCACGAGAGACAAGGAAGGTCATTAGGTAATGATAAAGAGGTCAATTCATCAAGAGAATATAACGATTGTAAATATATATGCAAACTTGAGGGCACTAACTTAGGAATAAATTAACCAAGGATGTGAAAGATCTGTACACTGAAAACTATAAAACACTAATTAAAGAAATTGAAGAAGACACAAATAAATTAATAAATAAATAAATTCATTAATACTGCTAAAATCTCCAGACTACACAAAACCATCTATAGATTCAATGCAGTCCCTATCAAGATTCCAAAGGCATTTTTCTCAGAAAAGAGAAAATCCTGGGGCCAGCCCCGTGGCCTAGTGGTTAAGTTCGCGCGCTCTGCTTCGGCAGCCCAGGGTCTCGCAGGTTTGGATCCTGGACACAAACCTAGCACCGTTCATCAAGCCATGCTGAGGCAGCATCCCACATACCACAACTAGAAGGACCCACAACTGAAAATATGTACAACTATGTACTGGAGGGCTTTAGGGAGTAGAAGGAAAAATATAATCTTTAAAAAAGAAAAAGAAAGAAAAAATAATCATAAAATTTGTGTTGAACCACAGAGACCTTGGATAGCCAAAACAATCTTGAGAAAGAACAAAGCTAGAGGCGTCATGCTTCCTGATTTCAAACTATATTACAAAGCTATAGTAATCAAAACAGTATGGTACTGACATAAAAAAAATGACACATACGCCAATGAAACAGAATTGAGAGCCCATAATAAATCCATTCTTATATGGTTAACTAATATTTGACAAGAGAGCCAAGAATACTCAATGGAGAAAAGAGTCTCCTGAATAAGTGTTGGGAAAACTGGATATTCACATGCAAAAAAAATTAAACTGAATCCCTATCTCACACCACCCCAAAATTAACTCAAAATGAATTGAAGACTGAAATTTAAGACCTGAAACTGTAAAATTCCTAGAAAAAAACATAGGGAAAATGTCTTTGACATTAGTCTTGGCAATGATTTTGGATATGACACCAAAAGCACAAGCTACGAAAGTAAGCATAAACAGGTGGGACTACATCAAATAAAACTCTTCTGCATAACAAAAGAAAAGATCAACAAAATGAAAAGGCACCCTATAGAATGTCAGAAAATATTTGCAAACCATCTATCTGATAAGGGGTTAATATACAAAATATGTAAGGAACTCATGCAACTCAGCGCAAACCCAAATAATCTAATTAAAAAATGAGTATAAGGACATTTTCCAAAGAATAGATATTTTTCCAAAGAAGATATACAAATGGCCAACATGTACGTGGAAAGGTGCTCAATATCACTATAATCATGAGGGAAATGTAAATCAAAACCACAATAAGCTATCACCTCACACCTGTAAGAACGGCTATTGTCAAAAAGGCAAGAGCTAACAAGTGTTGGTAAGGATATGAAGAGAAGGGAACATTTGTACACTGTTGGTGGGAATGTAACCTAGTGCAACCACTATGGAAAGCAGTATGGACATTCCTCAAAAAATTTAAAGAACTACCATATGATCCAGCAACTCCACTTCTGGGTATTTAGACTAAGGAAATGAAATCACTATCTTGAAGAAGTATCTTCACCCCCATGTTCATGGCAGCATTATTCACAATAGCCAAGACATGGAAGTAACCTAAGTGTCCATTTATAGATGAATGGATAAAGGAAAAAGGTATATATATGATGTGTGTGTATACGTATACACAGACACACACAATGGAATATTATTCAGCCATGGAATAAGGAAATCCTACCATTTGTGATAACTTGAATGGATCTGGAGGGCATCATGCTAAGTAAAATGTCAGGCAGAGAAAGACAAATACTGTATACTGTATGATCTCATTTTTATGTGGAATATTAAAAAAAGCTGAACTCATAGAAATAGAGAGTAGATTGGTGATTGCCAGGGCAGAGTCGGGGGGATGGGTGAAGGTAGTCGAAAGGTACAAACTTCCAGTTATGAGATGAATAAATCCTGGGAATGTAATATACAGCATGGTGACTACATTATACTATAGTTTACTTGAAAATTGCTAAAGTTGTAGATCTTAGAAGTACTCACCACACACACACACACACACACACAAACACACACAAAATGCTACCAAGTAAGGTGATGGATGTGTTGACTCACCTTATTGTGATAATCATTTCACACTATATATGTGTATCAAATCATCACATTGTACACCTTAAACTTACACAATATTATATGTCAATTATATCTCAATAAATCTGGGGAGGAAAAAGGAATGTTTATCTAACCTGAAGTCAGAAGATATTTTCCTGAAGCTGTTTTTAGAGGCTTAATTGCTTTAGTTTCAGACTGAGCTCTAGTATCCATCTCAAATTAGTGTTTGTATATGATGAGAAGTATGGACAAAGTTCATTTTTTTCTTTGTCAATAACCAAATGATCAAGTATCTTTATTGAAAATACCATCCTTTCCACAATAAATTGCAGTGATGCCTCTGTTTAAATCATGTAATCATAAACGTGAGGTGTTTCTATAGTCTCTCTTAGGTTGTATTGGTCTTTTTGTCTCTATTTGGGCCACCATCATACTGTGTTAATAACTGTAGCTTTATGCTAAGTGTGGATATATGGTAGTACAGTCCTCCAACTTTGTTCTTCTTAATGATTATCATAGCTATTCTGTGGCTTTTGCATTTCCATATAAATATTAGAATCAATCAATTTTTGCAAAGTTTTTGTTGAGATTATAATTGGAATTGCATTGAATCAATAGATCAATTTAGGGGAGAACTGACATCTTATTATACTGAGTTTTCATGAACATGATGTATGTCTTCATTTATTTAGATCTTCTTTAATTTCTCTCCACAATGTTTTATAGTTTGTCCTATAGAAGTTTTATACATCTTTCATTTGATTTCTAGGTATTTAACTTTTTTTGATGCTAATGTAAGTGGCATTATTTTTTAATTTTATTTTCTAGTTCATTTCTAGCTTATAGAAATATAATTTGTTTTTTATGTTGACCTAATATCCATTTATTATTTATAATTGCTTTTTTATAGTTTCCTTTGGATATTCTACTTAATGCTGTTATCTTTGGATAATAACTTTTATTATTCCTTTGCAAACTTTATACCTTTTATTTGTTTTTCTTGGTTTATTGCACTGACTAGACTCTCCAGCACAATGTTGAAAATAAGTTGGTAATTAAGGACATTCTTGACTTTTTCCTGAACACAGAGAGAAGGCATGTAATATTCCACCATAAGTTTTTACCTATAGTTTTTTGTAGAAATTTGTCACCAGTTTGAGGAATTTAACTTTATTGCTGATTTGCTAAGATTTTTGTTCTTGTTATTGTTGTTGTGAAAACTCTGGTATTGAATTTTATCAAGTGCTTTTGCTGCATCTACTATATGATCACATGGTCTTTCTTCTTCATTCTTTTTATGTGGTAAATTACATTGTTTGATATTCAAATATTAAACCAACCTTGCATTCCTAGGATAAACTCCACTTCACCCTGATGTGTTACCCTTTTGATATATCCTGGATTTGATTTGCTAAACTTTTGTTTAGGATTTTTTCCTATTTGTTTATGAATATAACTTTTCTTTTTTGTAATGTCCTCACCAGCCTTTGATATCAGGATTATGCTGGCCTCATAAAAGGAATTGGGAAATATTCCTTCTTTTTCATTATCCAGAAGAGTTTGTGTGACTGGTATTATTTCTCCTATAAATGTTTGGAAAAATACATTAGCAAATCATTGTGGGCTAGGAGTTTTCTTTGTGGAAAGATTTTTAATTAGGGGTTCCGTTTCTCTAATGATACAGGACTATTCAGATCTGTGTTTCTTCTTGTGCCCATTTTGATGTTACTTTTCAAGGAACCTGTCCTTTTTGTTTAAATTGTCAAATTTATTGGCCTAAAGTTGTTTACAATCTCCTATATCTTTTCCTATTATTTTACTTTCAAACTTTTTCTGTCCTTGTATTTAAAGTGTATCTCTTGTAAACAGTAAATAGATGGGTCTAATTTTGCTTAATCCTGAATCATCTTTGCTTTTAATTAGCTTGTTTAGACTCTTTCTATTTATTATAATTACTGTATTAGTTGGGTTTAAATCTACCATATTTGCTGTTTGTTTTCTACTTACTGATCTATTCTTCCTGTATTTTTCTTTTTTTTTGTTTTTGCCTTTCTTTTTATTAATGAAAAAAAATTTAATATACCGTCATTTTCTTCTGTATTAGCCTTTTAGTTATTTTGGTTGATTGAAGATGGCCATAAAGTATTTGCTACTCCACCTATTGAGAGGTGAGTGGCAATCTTTATCCTTTAATTTAGGCTATTTTAGTGGCTTGCTTTACAGCTAAAACCAGTGAAATAGAACATGACATTCTGAGACCTCTAGGTCTAGACATGCTCATTCTTGGTGAAGCTAGCCACAGGTTACAACTACCCTGAAACTGCCATACTAAGCTAGCATAAGGGAGAGGCCACCTAAAGAGATTGATGATTGGCCATCCCCAGTTCTATCAGCTATTCTATCCCACTTATCAGATGTATAAATGAAAAAGCCATCTTTGATATTCCATCTCCGGCAGATGTAACATGGAAAAAACCAAGAAACATGGCTGACAGCTAGAACTGAAGTCCCTGCCATAAAAGCCCCAGTTGAGCCATCCCAGCCATTCTCAGCTGTTCAAGTCATCTCAACTGAAGCCTTAGTCATTAAGTGAGACTTCCCTGCTATGCCATACCAGAATTCTTAACCCATAATTGTGGCACTAATAAATTGGTTTTTGTTTTACACTACTAAGTTTTGGGGTGGTTTGCTACACCGTAATAGAGTTCTAGAGCAGATACATATCCTTTTGATGGAGTAACCTAGAGTTTACAATATGTATCCTTGACTAATTAGTGTCAACCTTAAGTTAGTACATTTACCTTTTCCAGAACAATGCAAGAATATCATTACAGGTTAACTCCCTTTATCATCTTTTCATTTTGTGCTATTATTGTCAGATATTTCACTTACAATTTTGTTTTACATACCAGAAGACATTATTTTTCTTGTTTTAAACAGTCAGCATTCATTTTTTTGTTGTAGTAAAATACATATATCATAAAATTTACCATTTAACCACTTTTAGCTGTACAATTCAGTGAACATTAAGTACATTCATAATGTTATGCAGCCATCACCACTATCCATTTCTAGAACTTTTTCATCATCCCAAACAGAACCTCCTATACCCAAAAATAATAACTCCCCATCCTCCCCTGCTGCCCAGACCATGGTAACCTCTATTCTACTTTCTGTCTTTATGAATTTGTCTATTCTGGGTACTTCATATATGTAGATTTGTCTTTTTGTGTCTGGCTTATTTCGTTTAGCATAATGTTTTCAAAGTTCATCCAATTTACAACAAATGTCAGAATTCCATTCCTTTTAAGGCTGAATAATATTCCATTATATTGTAAATACCACATTTTGTTTATCCATTTCTCTGTTAGTGGACATTTGGGTTGTTTCCATCTTTTGGCTGTTGTAATACTGATGTGAAAACTGTTGTACAAGTATCTATTTGAGTCCCTTTCAGTTCTTTTGGGTACATATCTAGAAGTGAAATTGCTGGATCATTGTAATTCTATCTTTAACTTTTTGGAGGAAGCACCAAACTGCTTTTCACTGTGGCAGCACCATTTTACATTCCTATCAGCAATGCACAAGGTTTCCAATTTCTCCAGACTTTTGCCAACATTTATTTTCTGTTGTTTTGTTGATATCCATCTTAATGGATGTGGAGTTGTATCTCATGTTTTTATTTCCTTAATGACTATTGATATTGAGCATCTTTTTGTGTGCTATTGACCATTTGTAAATCACTTTGGAGAAACGTATATTTAAGACCTTTGCCATTTTTTAACTGAATTGTCTTTTGTTGTTGAGATGTAGGAGTTATTTATGTAATTTGGATATTAGTCCCTTACAGATATCTGTTTGGCAAATATTTTCTTCCATTCTGTGGATTGCTTTTTCACTCTTTTGACATTGTCCTTTGATGCACAAAAGTTTTTAACTTTGACATAGTCCAACTTATCCTTTTTTCTTCTTTTGTTGCTTGTGCTTTTTGTATCATGTCCAAGAAATCATTACCAAATCCAGTATCATGAAGCTTTTCCCCTATATTTTCTTCTAAAAATTTTATGGTTTTAGTTCTTGTCTTTAGGTCTTTGATCCATTTTGAGTTAATTTCTCTATACAGTATAAGGTAGGGGCCCAATTTCATTCTTTTTCATGTGGATATCCAGTTTTTCCAGCTCCATTTGTTGAAAAGACTATCCTTTCTCCGTTAATGATCTTGGCACCCTTGTTAAAATCAATCGATCATATATGTGAGAGTATATTTTTGGGCTCTCTATTCTGTTGCATTGGTTTATGTGTCTGTCCTTATGCCAGTACCAAACTTTTGATTACTGCAGCTTCATACTAAGTTCTGAAATCAGGAAGTGTTAGTCTTCCAATTTTGTTCTTCTTTTTCAAGATTGCTTTAGCTATTTGGGGGTCCCTTGAGATTCCACATGAATTTTAGAAGTGGCTGTTCTAGTTCTTCAGAAAATGCCATTGAAATTTTAGCAGGGATTGCACTGATTCTGTAAATAGCTTTGGGTAATATTGTCATCTTAACAATTTTAAGTCTTCCAATCCAGGCACATGGCATGTCTTTCCGTTTATTTATGTCTTCTTTAATTTCAGTATTTATTTTTACTTCTCCAGATGTTTACCCTTTCCAGGTCCCTTCATCTCTTCCTGCAGTTCTGTGCTTCTAAAGAATACCATAAATGGTATTACTTTCCTACAACTTGAGGAATTCCCTGTAGTAGTTCTTACAGAGAAGAACTTCTGTAAAAAATTCTTTGTTTTATTTGTCTGAAAATATCTTTATTTCACTTTTATTTTCAAAGAATATTATCACCATGCATAGAAATCAAGGTTACCATGTTTTTGAGGGGTTTTTTCCTCCTTAGCACCTTCAAGCTGAATTCCATTCTATTCTGGCTTCCATAGTTTCTCTTCAAAAGTCAAGAATCAAGTTTTACTCTTTCTATCCTGAAAGTAATGTGTCTTTTATTCTATGGCTTCTTTTAAATTGCCTTTTTGTCTTTGGTTTTTAGCAGTTTAACCGTGATATGCCTATGTGTCATTTTCCTGCTTGATCAAGTTGACAATAGAATAATCTAGCTGAGTCTACCCTTTGTCACCCTGGCATCCATACACTCCTCTTATAACCATATTTAACTTCCAAATAAAGTTAATGTTAAAATTATGCTTCCACCTAACATGATACAACTATCCCTCACATAGGCCAAAACCTGTTAACCCTCTTCCCAAAAGTAGCGTTATCCATCTTTGGATCATTTTTTATTCCGTTTCCTGCTTAGTCATACTCTACCTATGATATCTTGTAATTTAAATATTAGATGTAAAGTTAAGCGTTTAGATTTATTTCCTATTGCTGCTATAAAAATTACCACAAACTTAATAGCTTTAAATAACAAAAATTTATCATCTTACACTTCTGGAGACCAAAAGTCTGAAATGATCTCATAGAGCTAAAATCAAGGTGTCAGTAGGGCTGTGTTCTCCCTAGAGGCTTTAGGGAACAATTTATTTTCTTGCCTTTTCCAGCCTCTAGAGGCTGCCCACATTCCTTGGCTCATGGCCTTCTTCCAACTTCAAAGCCATTTCCAAGAGATAGCTATTGAGTCTGTCTCACATCGCATCACTCTGACACTGACTCTTCTGCCTCCCTCTTTCACTTATACGGATGCTTTTTCCACTTATACAGACCTCCTCCCCTTTTTTTTTGGTGTGTTAGTTCAGTGACATGAGGAACCCCAGATGGCCATGTGTTGGTATCTGCTTCCATTTTAATGGAACTATTGGTGTGTACCTTGGTGGAAGCATTTCCATGGGTGCTAAGACTTTTATATCCACAGAGCCCAAAGGTATAAGAACAGAAAGCAAAATTTTCACTAGTTTATCACTAGAGGTAATACTGGGAGGGAACCACTTCTATTTCCACCCCTTGATTCTCAGACTCATAAATGCTGGCTGTAGGAGAAATGACATCATATGTTGGTTGTTCAGAGTATATACTGTTACATGGAGGACATCATCCTAGTCTGAAAAGTCTTATCCCTGGAATTCTAACTGTAACTAAGTTCCCAAAATGCCATTCCACCGTTCTGTCAGGCCAGTTACTTTAGGTTGAAGGGGAACAAGGTAATATCAGTGAATTTCATGAGTATGGGCCCATCTATGTTCTACATTTGCTGTGAAGCAAGTTCTCTGATCATAAGCAATGCTATGCGGAATACTGTGACAGTGAATAAAGCATTTTGAAAGTGCAGAGATGGTGGTTTTGTGGAACCATCGTGCACAGAGGGGAAAGTCTCAATTCCAGTGAGAATAAAGTGTGGCCCGTGGAAGTGTTCCAACTAATAAGTGTGCCACAAGGAAGCTGGCTAATGCCCCCAAGGAATGATGCCATATCAGGGACTCAGTGTTGGTCCTACTTTGGCAAAGTAGGCATTCAGTAATGACAGTAGCCAGGTCTGGTGAGTAGAAACCCATGTTGCTGAACCCATGAAAAGCCTCCATTCCTGCTGCCCTGGTCACTTTGTTCATGAGCCCTTTGGGCAAGGAGAGCAGTGACTGGGGAAAAAGGCTGACTGACTACGAAGAACAAGTCATTTTGCCCACCTGATTATTAAGATTCCTCTCTGCTGAGATTGCTCTTTGGTGAGCATTCACATGAAACACAAATGTCTTCATACTTGGTCCCCATTTGGAGGGGTCTGACCTCTTCCCTAGACCTTCTTGTCACCAATTTTCTAACCATGGTCTTTCCATATCCTTGATCATCTAGCCAAGACATCAGTCACTTCCCCTCTGTAGATTTGTACCTTTGGCCACCTTTCCTTCCAGGCACAATGCACAACCAGGTATGCTGCTCGAGATTCTGTCTCCAGGAAGGATTTCTCTTCATCCCTGTCCTTCAGGCCCACCCCTGAGTGAGGCCGTGGTATATATGGAACTTCCAATGGGTCCCACTTTTCACTTGACCTCCTGCAGCCTGCTAGGTCTTGAGTTTGACCAACAGAATGCGGATAAGTAATGCTGTGTGACTTCCAAGACAAAGCCTTAAGAAGCCTTGCAATTTCTACTTTCTCTCTCTCTTTGGTACTCTGAAATCTCCATGCTGTGAAGAAACTCAAACTGAAAGTCTGTGTGGAGAGAAGCCCACCCATCCCCGATGTTCCAACAAACCAAGCTGAAGCCTGGATATGTGTGTGAGGCCGTAATAAATCACCCAGCTCCAGCGGATCTGGCAGCTGGCTACAGCCACTTATGTGAGTTGAAGCAAGACCAGCAGAAGTTCCCTGTCAACCGACAGGAAGTTGCTGTTGCTTTAAGCCACTAAGTTTTGGGGTGGTTTGTTATGCATCATTAGATAACTGATACAGTAATCTACATATTTAGAAGATATCATTCAGATTTTAAACCATCATAAATTTTTCTGCATATTCAGTTTGGGGTTTTACTTAGGGGAAATTTTATCTTCCTTTCAGAAAGAATATTATTTGTTTTGATGTGAACCGCACCATTTTCCACAGGCAATTGCAGTGGGGCTTCAAATTATCACACTGGTGCTATGGATTACTTTGGTTTGGATTTATTTGATTTAATTTAACATAAGCAAACTGGAGGCAGGGGAGAAGTTCACCAAGGGTTCTTAAGGGTTTTTTAAGGGAATAGGATATGAGGAGAGGGTTATGACTGAAATCGTTTTCCAAGATAGAAGAATTGTTTGGAGTTGTTTGACTAAATTTGTGCTAACATGACAAGTAGATAGAGTTTGTAAATCAGTGGAATTACTACAGGAACGAGGATGATTCTGTATTGATAATAATAGATAATATTTATGGAGTGATTTCTGGTGCCAGAAGTTGTTCTGGGTACTTTACAAATATTAACTTATTTATTCCTCACCACAGCTGTATGAGATAGCTACTATCATTCCCATTTTTCAGATGAGAAACTGAGCAGAGAGGTTAAGCAACTTGTCAAAGGTCACCCAGCTAGTAAGTACTAACAGTGGAACCCAGATATTATGCCATACTCAGTGTTCTTAACTACTGTATTTTGTCTTTCTCCTAGATTACTCTGGAGTATACAGAAGTGACCCAACCAAAGTTCTGGATAGTTTATTTATAGCTGCTAGTGATACAATTACAAATTTAAGGGTAAAACTCTTGTGAGAATAATACCAGTATTGCCTGGCTAGTCAGAGCAAACCCTGAGTGGATAATATTTCTTTCTTTCTTTCTTTCTTTTTCTTCTTCTTCTCCTCAAAGCCCGCCAGTACGTAGTTGTATATTCTAGATGTAGGTCCTTCTGGCTGTGCCATATGGGACGCCACGTCAGCATGGCTTGATGAGCTGTGCCATGTCTGTGCCCAGGATCCGAACTGGTAAAACCCTGGGCTGCCGAAGTGGAGAGCGTGAATTAACCACTCGGCACGGGGCTGGCCCAGATAATATTTCTAAAATCTAGTTTACATATATAAAATCTATTTTATGGTTTTTACTCATTTTGCCCTAATTAGAAAAAAAGCTAATTAGAGGTAGAAAATCCAGTTTTGACCACAAAATCTTATGTTTGAACTTTTAGAATGTTGCTGTATTCCAACACTTTAAAAGTCTGATTAATATAAGAAGACAAGGGGAGCCACGTCACATAATGAGATACATTAATCCTAAAGAGGTAAGGACATTATTTATTGATACAGCATCTTTTCTCCCCCCTTAAAAATGTATGGCTACTTTATAAATTCAATGTGCTTGTATTTGTTTCTTTTTTAAAACTTTTTAATTGAAGATTACATCCATGTAGAAAAGTTCATAAAACATAGATGGATAGCTCAGTGAATCATCATAAGCAAACACCTGTGTAACCATCAACCAGATCAATGTTTTCATACTTCAGTCCGCTGCCTTCAGGTGTTCTTCAAATCACTGCCAACTCCCTTCTTTGAAAAAGTAACCATTATTTTGAATACTAGCATTGTACTTCAGTTTTCTGTTTTTAAACTATATATAAACAGAATCCTATAGGACTCTTTTGTATCTGGCTTTGTTCATTCAACATTATGTTTGTGTAGCTAAATTTCATTCATTTTATTAAAAATTATGACTATTCCATTTTATGAATATACTGCTGTTTATTCATTCTACAGTTAATTGACATTTGGATTTTTTCCAGTTTGAGACTATTATAAAGACTATTTCTGAGAATATTCTTATTCGTGTCTCCTGGTACACATGTGCATGAATTTCTTTTGCTTTCAGCTCCATCTAGAAATGGAAATGCTGGGTGACAGGATATTTTCCATTACTGTACTAATTTACTTCACCATCAGCAATCTTTCAGAATTCCTTGTGCTCTGCATCCTTATCAACACAATATTGTCAGTTTTTTAATTTGCATTTCCCTGATTACTAATAAAGTTGAGCATCTTTTTGAGAAGTTTGGGTCCTGGTTAAACTTCTCTGTGCTCTTTCAGGCCTGACCGCAGGCTTTACCTCACAGGCCTCACAGGGGAAATCTGCCCCTCCTTGCACCAGACTTGGCGCGCAGCCAATGTGCTACAGCCTCTGAAGGGTGTTACAGTGAAGGATTCAGGCCCCTGGCCAGTGCTGCCCTTTGGCAAATTTACATTTCCAGCCCCAGTGCTTTCATTCCTAGCTCTCTTTGTCTGAGGCCTTGGGCAGAGGTCTTCAGGCGCCTCTGCTGAGAGCTCTTTAGCAGGAAACCTTGAAGATGCTTTCCCTCCTCTGACTCAGTCTGCTTTGACCTTCCTCCCTCAGTTCCTCCCCATCCACCACCCAACACAAATACTCACCTCACGGTCCATAAAGCTGCCTGAGCCTTTTGTTCCAGACTCCCTCAGCAGTGAGAGGACACCCACGTCTGTGCTGATCCACCTCAATCTCCACCCGTGTGCAGTTTTGTGGCAGAAAATGGAACAGGTGGAGTTGTTGCTTCCTCCAGTCTTAACTTTAACTCTTGCTTATACCATCACAGTAGGTATTTAAAAGCTTTCTTTCCCTTTTTGCATGTTTCCCTGTTTGGTTACTCTGACTACTGACAGCTCAGCTCTCTCTGTCTCTCAGATCAGCTGAGCTCCTGACATTCTTTATTTAATGTCTTTTATGTGTATATTGTCTCTCTTATTCTTATTGGTTTTAAGCAGTTCCTTACATATTCTTTACAAAAGCCCTTTGTCAGTTATCTGTGTTAGACATACTGTTTTTTACTCTATGATTTGACTTGTCCCTCTTTTAATAGAGTCTTTTCATTGAACTTTTTATTATGAGAAACATCAAACATTTACAAAAGTAGGAAGAATAAAGTAATAAACCACCATGTACCCATCACCCAGCTTCAACAATTAGCAGTTCATGGTCAGTCATCTGCACCTCCACCTACTTTCCCCAACCCCTAGGTTAATATTTTGAAACAAGGCTGTCTTTTGATGAACAGAGTTCTTACTTTTAATATAGTCCAATTTATCAATCTTGTTCTGTATGGTTAGTGCTTTTTGATAAATTTTCCCAACCCCGAGATCATGAAAATATATTCTTACGTTATGTAAACTTTATTGATTTGCTTTTCATACTTAGATCTGCGATCCATCTGCGATTGATTTTTTGTGTATGGTGTAGCTAGCGGTCACTTTCATCTTCTTCCATATAGATATCCAAATGATTAAACACTATTAAAAAGGTGGTCCTTTCTCCATTGCTCTGCAGTGCCACTTTTATCATAAATCAAGTGACCATATATGTATGAATCTGTTTCTGAGTTCCCTATTCTGTTCCATTGGTCTATTTTTGTATTACTATAGCTTTATAACAAGTCTGTTACATAGCAGAGAACTCCCATCTTATAATTCTTTTTCAAGAAGACACTTCCAGGCTATTCTTGGATGCTTTGTATTTCCATGTAAATTTTAGAATTAACTTGTCAAGTTACACGCACACAAAATATCCACCATCATGGAAAATAGTGGAGTAGGGAGCTCTAAGAATAACTGTCAGAATCAACTTTATTGGAATTCTGGAATCTACTTTAAAAAAACTTAGGGCAACCAGGAGAGTGCTTAATGAGGAAAGAGGCTGCTAAATTTTGGTGAGGAAGCATTGCTGTCTTTTTGCTTACCCACCTAACATGCCCCCCTCCCCAGCTTGATGGCAGTTGTGAGGACAAAGGTGCACAGTCCTAGTGTGGCTTTCTGGGGCTGGAGATCAAATACAGGCCTTGTTCTCAAAGATTTGTGGCGATGTATTCTTGCATATCTGGCCCTTCCTTGAGGGCCCTGCGCAGAAGCTTGCCTTTGTCTCACTCCTCTGTGCAGTCCCGGAGCCGGCCGGCTCCCAGCCGCCTGAGGCAAGGGATGGCAGACAGGGCAAGGACGGGCAGACCCAGAAGCCTGGGAAGACGAAGATACATGGAGGTGTGTGAACAAATAAAGAATATATGTTAAGAAAGAAAACCAGATAGAAAGCAGATTAACAATTGCCAGGGAGTGGGGAAGGGGGAGAGGGAATGGGGAGTGACTGCTTAATGGATATGGGGTTTCCTTTTGGAGTGATGAAAATGTCCTGAAAAGATAGGCTATACAATGCTGTGAATTTACTAAATGCCACTAATGGCAAATTTATATGGTGTGTATTTTACCACAAGTTAAAAAAATCTATTGGGATTTTGATTGCGATTGTATTGAATATTTACATCAATTTGAGGAAAACTGACATCTTAACAATATTGAGACTTCCAATCCATGAACATTTGTGGGAAGCATGGAGATATGTTGCCCAGATTCCTCTTCACAAGTGGACTTACTTCCCAGTCGCAAGGAGTGCAGTCAGCAGACAGACTCCGGCTGTGAGCATCTTTGGTTTCTGCCCTGCTTGGGGAGAACTGCCTCACCCTAGGGCAGTCCACACCCAGTGACCAAGCAGTGAGTGTGGGGGTGGGAGAGGGGAGGGGGATACAAAGACCAGTCTGGGGTGGAACAACTCTGTTGGGCAGTATTCACTCTAGAGCTCCCTGCAAGATTGGCTCAGGCTTTGTGGGGCCTGCATTGTAGTTCAAACTCTTCTTTCCCCTTCCTTTCAGAGGTGTTGATCCCTAATAAACATGTGGCACCTGAACTTCACATCACCCCTTCTTTAGAAACCCCACCCTGCAACATTATTTAGCTCTTCTGTAATTTCTCCCAACAGTGCTTCATAGTTTCCTGTGCTTGCACATCTTTTGTTAGATTTATACCTACTTTTCGTGCTTCTATACATGGTAATTAGAAAAATTTTATTTTCCAATTTTTGTTGCTAGCGTAGAGGAAGATAATCAATTTTTGTTTATTAGCTTTGTTCCCAGAAACTTTGCTATCCTTATTTATTAATTCTAATAATTTGTACATAGATTCTTCTGGATTTTCTACATAAACAAGCATGCCATCCTCAAATAATGAGTTTTATTTTTTCCTTTCCAAGCACTATACATTTTCTTTCTTTTTCTTGCCCTTCTGCACTAACTAGAGCCTTCAGTAAATTGGTGAATAGAAGTGTAACCACTGTCTCATTCCTGCTTTCAAAGGGAAAGGGCTCAATAGTTCATCAAGTAGGAGGTGTGCTGTGGGTGTCATACTAGAAAACTTTTATCTAAGAAAGTTCCCTTCTCTTCTTATGGAGCTAAGAGTTTTGTTTTTTCCTTTCAGTCCAAGAATGGAGATTAAATTTTATGAAACATTTTCCTACTTTGAGATAATTATTTTTCTTTTATCTGACTGTTAAACCTACTTAGCATTCCTGGAATACACACATTTTACTCATAATGTCTTATCCTTTTTAAATATCACTAAATTTAGTTTGCTAATATTTTGCTTAAATTTTTGCACTTTGTTCATGCAGAACATGTACATTCTCATACTATCTCTATTAGATTTAGCTGGCATCCTAAAACAGGTTGGGAAATGTTCCTTCTCTGTTTCTTTTCTTTTTTTTTTTTAAACATTGAATGTTATTCCTTCCTTAGATGTTTGGAAGGATTTGCCAGTGAAGCCATCTGTACCAGAGGTTTTCTTTGTGGGAAGACTTTAAATTATAAATTCAGTTTATAGTTATAGGTCTATTCATATTTTGTACTTTTTCTTGTGCTAGTTTTGATTAGTTGTATTTTCCTAGGAAGTTGTGCATTTCATCTAAATTTTCAAGTTTATTTGCATAAAATGATTCATAATATCCTCTTATGATTCTTCTAATGTCTTAGAATCTGTAATAGTTTCTCTTTATTTCATTCTTGATATTGGTTATTTCTGTCTTCTGTTTCTTATTTCTTATTTTTTATTGAAATATATTTGACATACAACATTGTGTAAATTTAAGGTGTACAACATGTTAATTTGATACATTTACATATTGTAATATGATTGCCATTGTAGCAATAATTAGCACCTCTATTACGTTATATAATTCTTTCTTTTTAGTGGTTGAAATAATTAAGTTCTAGTCTCTGTTGATGCAAATAATCCATAACCAATGTATAAATCAAAATTTGGGCGAGTTTATTATGAGCCTGTCCTGAGGACCATATAGCCCCGGAGAGTCCTTTCACAAAGAAAGGGAGCACTCCAAAGAAGTGGGGGTGTACAGAGTGGTTATATATTGTCAAAGAGCATGTATCACACATGATTGGAATGTCTCTTTTACAATAGTCACAAGATTGCTTTGCCAGCACAGCAGTTTGGTGAACACAGCAGGTCAGTGGTCTCAAGTTGGGTAGTCACAAGGTGAGCCCAACAGGTCAGCAATCAATCCTTAGTTTAGGGAGAGATGCTTATCCTTGAGGAAATGCTGATGTAGGGGAAGTTACATCTTTATCTTTAAGGGCATTGTTCTGTTCTTTGGGACATAGTAAATACTTAAAGCAGATATACGGTGCATGCTCAATGACCACATTGGGCCCTTTTGGAAAAACAAGTTTATGCCGAATTAGTTTTACACCAAACGCCTTCCTCATATACTCCAGTATATCCTGTTGCTTGTTATTTATTTATCATCTCTCATCAGGTTTGTTGATTATAATACAGTATTGTTGTCTATATTCTCTATACTGTGCATTAGATCTCTAGGGCTTATTTACTTATTGCACGTTTGTACCCTTAAAGAACATCTGTCTTATCCTCCTACCTCCCATCCCCTGATAACCACCATTTTACTCTCTTTTTTAAAGATTTTATTTTAGTTTTTTTCCTTTTTCTCCCCAAAGCCCCCCAGTACATGGTTGTATATTCTTTGTTGTGGATCCTTCTAGATGTGGCATGTGGGACGCTGCCTCAGCATGGTTTGATGAGCAGTGCCATGTCCGCGCCCAGGATTCAAACTAACGAAACACTGGGCCGCCTGCAGCGGAGCGCGTGAACTTAACCACTCGGCCACGGGGCCAGCCCCTTTACTCTCTTTTTTTATGAGTTTAGCTTTTTGTAGATTCCACATATAAGTGATATCATACAGTACTTGTCTTTCTGTCTGACTTATCTCACTTAGCATGTGCTCCAGGTCCATCCATGTTGTCGCTAATGGCAGGGTGTCTTTTCTCATGGCTGAATAATATTCCATTGTGTGTGTGTGTGTGTGTATACACACCACATCTTCTTTATCCATTCATCCATTGATGGGCACTTAGGTTGTTTCCATATTTTGGCTATTGTGACTAACACTGCAATAAATATGGGTGTGATGACCAGTCTCATTGGAGTTTCTTTTTTATTTATTTATTTTTTTTTAAAGATTGGCACATGGGCTAACAACTGTTGCCAGTCTTTTTTTTTTTTTTTTTCTGCTTTATTTCCCCCAAACACCCCCTGTACACAGTTGTATATCGTAGTTGCAGGTCCTTCTAGTTGTGGGATATGGGATGCCACCTCAACGTGGCCTGATGAGCGGTGCCATGTCCGCGCCCAGGATGCGAACCCTGGGCCGCTGCAGCAGAGTGCACGAACTTAACCACTCGGCCACGGAGCTGGCCCTGGGGATTTCTCACTTTTATTAATCTTTTCAAAGAATCAACTTTCAGCTTTGTTGTACCTTTCTATTGTTCATTCATTTCCTACTTCTTCATTTTCTGCTGTTTATTATTTCCTTCTTTATATTTTCTTTGAATTGTATTTACTGTTATTTTTCTAACTTTTTGAAATGGGTGCTGAATTTGTTGGTTTTCAGCCTCTTCTGATATATGCATGTAAGGCTACAAATTTTTATCTATGCATGGTTTTAGCTGCAGTGTACAAGTTTTGATATGTCATTTTCATCATCAAATTCAATTCAAAATACTTTAAAATTCTATTTTGATTTCTTCTGGTTATTTAGAATTGTACTTTTACATTTCCAAACACTTGGGGATTATCGTTATCTTTTTGTTATCAACCTTTATCTTAACTGCACTGTGATTTCAATCCTGTTAGTTGTCAGTTTTTGTCCATTTTTATCTGTACTTGAAAAGAACACATATTTTGCAGTTGTTGAGGAGCACAGTGTTGTATTCATGCAGTTAGGTCAAATTTGTCAATTATGTTGATCACATCTTCTATATCCTTACTGATTATTTTTGCCCTAGTTATACTATCCGTTACTGAGAGAGGTGTATTAAAATCTTTCACTATGATTGAAGATTTGTCTATTTTCCTGGTAATTTATATGTTTTGAGACCATGCTATTAACTGAATACCAATTTAGGAGTGTTATATCTTTCTTGCGAATTGATCCTTTTATCATTATGAAGTATCTCCCTTTATCTCTAGCAATACTCTTTGCTTTAAGGTCTAAAGTCTCTGATATTAATGTAGCCACACCAACTATTTTTCATTATCATTTGCATGCTACACCTTTTCTGTTATTTTACTTTCAACATTCTGAATCTCTGTATTTTAGCTCTGTCTTTCGTAGGCAGTGTATTGTTAGTTAACATTTTTTATCCAGTAGTATACTCTTTGTCTTTTTTGGGAACATTTACTCCATTCACATTTAATATAATTACTAATATTTTGATATTTAAATATACTCTTTTATTCTTTACTGTCTATATGTCTCAAATGTTCTATTTTTTTAAAATCCTTTCTTGCCTTCTTTTGGACTGATTATTTTTTATTGTTACATTTCTCCCTCTTATTTTCATTCTTTTATGCTTATACAAGAGATTGCAACTTATATATTTGACTTATGAAAATCATATAAAGACTGGCATTTTAATCTCTTCCCAGACAATGCACTTATATCCTTTTACCCCCTTCTGAGTTATATTCTTTTGCTGTTGTACTTTTAAATTCTCTATTGCTGGATCATATGGTAAGAGTATGTTAGTTTTGTAAGAAACTGCCAAGCTGTCTTCCAAAGTAGCTGTACTATTTTGCATTCCCACCAGCAATGAACAAGAGTTCCTGTTGTTCCCCATCCTTGCTGTGTGTAGAGGCATCTCATTGTTTTAATCTATAATTCCCTAATGACATATAATTTTGAGCATTTTTTTGTATGCTAATTGGCCATCTGTATTTCTTCTTTGGTGAGGTGTCTTTTCAGATCCTTTGCCCATTTTTTAATTGAGGTTTTCATCTTCTTATTGTTGAGTTTTAGGAGTTCCTCGTACTTTTTGGATACTAGTCTAGTCTTCTATCAGATATGTGTTTTGCAAAGATATTTTCCATCTGAGGCTTCTCTTTTCATTCTCTTAGCTGTGTCCTTTGCAGAGCATTAATTTTAATGAAATCTATATTATCATATTTTTCTTTCATGGTTCATGCTTTTGGCATTGTATCTAAAAAGTCATCATCAAACACAAAGTCACCTAGATTTCCTCCTATGTCATCTTCTAGGAGTTCTATAGTTTTGCATTTTGCATTTAGGTCCATTATCAATTTTCAGTTAATTTTTGTAAAAAATGTAAGGTCTGTGTCTAGATTCATCTTTTTAAGAATTTTGCCTGTGGATGTCCAGTTGTTCCAACGCTATTTGTTGAAGACTATGCCTTCTCCATTGAATTGCCTTTGATCCTTTGTCACAGATAAGTTGCCTATATTTATGTGGGGTTATTTCCAGGCTCTCTCTTCTGTTCCATTGATCTATTTATCTATTCTTTCACCAATATCACACTGTCTTAATTATTGTAGCTTAATAATAAGTCTTGAAGTTGGGTAGTGTCAATCCACCAAGTTTGTTCTTCTCCTTCAATACTGTATTGGTTATATTATGTCTTTTGCCTTTCCATATAAAATTTAGAATTGATTTGTCCATATCCACAAAATAAGTTGCAGGAATTTTCATTGGGATTGCATTGAATCTAAAGATCAAGTTGGGAAGAATGGACATCGTGACAGCATTGAGTCTTCCTGCCCAGGTACATAAAATATCTCTCCTTTTATTTAGATCTGCTTTTATTTCTTTCATCACAGTGTTGTACTTTTCCTCATGTAGATTTTTACATATTTTGTTAGATTTATACCTAATTATTTCAATTTTGGGGGGGAGGGCTAAGTAAAAGGCATTGTATTTTTAATTTCAAACTCTAATTTTTCATTGCTGGTATATACGAAAGCAATTGACTTTTGTATGTTAACATTGTATCCTCCAATGTTTTTATAATTGCTTATTAGTTCCAGGAGTCTTTTTGTTGATTGGTTGGGATATTTCATATAGACTATCATGTTGTCTGAACAAAGACAGGTTTTTTTCCTTCTCAATTTTTATACCCTTTCTTTTCTTTTCTCGTTGTATTAGCTAGGATTTCCAATATGATGTTGAATAGGAATGGTGAAGTGCCATCTTTGCCTTGTTCCTGATCTTAGCAAGAAAGCATCTCGCTTCTCACCAATAAGAATGATGTTAGCTGTAGGTTTATTGTAGATGTTCTTTATCAAGCTGAGAAAGTTCCCCTCTATTCCTAATATGCCAAAGTTTTTTATCGTGAATGGATGTTGGATTTTGTTAAATGCTTTTTCTGTATCTGTTGATGTGATCATATGATTTTTCTTCTTTAGCCTATTGATGTAATGTGATAGTGGCCTTGCCTACCTGGAATGAATCCCACTTGGTCATGGTGCATAATCCTTTTAATTTTTTTGTTGGATTTGATTTGCTAATATTTTGTTGAGAATTTTTGCGTCATGTGCCTAAGAGATATTGGTCTGTAGTTTTCCTTTCTTGTAATGTCTCTGTCTGGTTTTGTTATTAGGGTACTGCTGACATCACAGAATGTGTTAGGAAGTATTCCCTTTGCTTTTCTTTCCTGGAAGAGATTGAATTAGTGTAATTTCTTCCTTTAATGTTTGGTAGAATTCCCCAGTGAACTCATATGGGCCTGGCTCTTTCTGGTTTGAAAGGTTAATTATGGATTCAATTTCCTTAATAGATATTGGCCTATTCAGATTGTCTGTTTTAACTTGTGTGAGTTTTGGCAAGTTGTAGCTTTCAAGGAGTTGATCCATTTCATATAGGTTATCAAATTTGTGGGCATAGAGTTCTTCGTAATATTTGTTTATTTTCCTTTTAGTGTCCATGGAATCAGTAGTAATGGCACCTCTTTCATTTCTGATATTAGTCATTTGTGTCTTCTCTCTTTTTTTCTCAGTTAGCCTAGCCAGAAAGCTTCTTGATTTTATTGATCTTTTCAGACAACCAGCTTTTGCTTTCTTTGATTTTTCCCTTTTAATTTCCTGTTTTCAATTTCTGTGAGTTCTGTTCTAATGTTTTATTATTTCTTTTCTTCTGCTTACTTTGGATTTAATTTGTTTTTCTTTTCCTAGTTTCTTAAGGTGAAAGCTTAGATTATTGATTTCATATCTTTCTAATATATGCATTCAATGCTATAAATTTTCCTCTAAGCACTATTTTTGCTGCATCTCACAAATTTTGATAAGTTGTATTTTCATTTTTGTTTAGTTAAAAATATTTTTAAATTTCTCTTGAGACTTCTTATTTGACCCATTTGTTATTTAGAAATGTGTTGTTTAATTTCCAGGTTTTGGTGCTTTCCAACTATCCTTCTGTAACTGATTTCTATTTTAATTCCATTGGGGTCTGAGACTATACTTTGTATGATTTCTATTCCTTTGCATTTGTTAAGGTGTATTTTATTGCCCAGCACATGTTCTATCTTGGTAAATGTTCAGTGTAAGTAGGACAAGACTGTACATTCTGCTATTGTTGGATGAAGTGTTCTATAAATGTTAATTAGATCGAGTTGATTGATGAAGCTGTTCAGTTTAATTATGGCTTTATTGGTTTTCTGTCTGTTGAATCTGTCAATTCCTGATAGAGGGGTGTTGATGTTTCTAACTATAATAATGGATTCATCTAGTTCTCCTTGCAGGTCTATAAGTTTTTACCTTACATATTTTGATGCTCTGTTGTTAGATATATACATATTAGGGATTATTATGTCTTCTTAGGGAATTGACCACTTTATCATCACGTAAGTCTTCTTTTTTTCCTTGATAATTTTCCTTGCTCTGAATTCAGCTTTGTCTGAAGTTAATATAGCTGCTCAATTTTCATTTGATTAGCATTAGGTAATATGCTATATCTTTTTTCATTTTCATTTGATTAGTGTTAGTTAATATGTTATATCTTTTTTCATTCCTTTGCTTTTAACCTATGTGTCTTTATATTCAAAGTAGGTTTTTTGTAGATGACATAATAGCCAGGTCTTATTTTTTAATCCACTCTGACAATCTCTGCCTTTTAATTAGTATATTTAGACCATTGACATTTAAAGTGATTATTGATATAGTTTGATTGATATCTACCATATTTGTTACCATTTCCTATTTGTTACCCTTATTCTTTGTTTCTTTTTTTGTCTTGTACTCTTTTTCTGCCTTCTCTGGTTTTAATTGAGCATTTTATATGATTACATTTTCTTTCCGTTCTTTCCTCTTTCTTATAATATCAATTATACTTCTTTTTTCTTTTTTGGTTGCCCTAGAGTTTTCAGTGAACATTTACAACTAAGTCCACTTTAAATAATATTGTTCTAGTAAATGAAATCTCCCATAATCTCTCCTGAGCTTAGGAGACAAAGTCATTGTAGAGGAAAGGGACCTGCCTCAAACACACAGCCTACCCCCTACCCCAATTTGAGTCTGCAGGTGGTAGGAGGATAAAGAATTAAGCTCAAATCTTCCAAAGAGTGTAACTGAATCTCCCACAGTCTTTCATGGTTAAGGAGATAGAGACCTGTCAGGACCACATTTGAGAAACAGGGAAAAACTAGAAGCGGACAAACCAGGTATGGATTACTAAAACTGCAATCCACATTTGACCCAGCTCAATCTTCTGACTGGATTGATGTGATCAGCCCCTCACCCGAACTGACTAAAAGAGGAAGGGTAAAAATTCATGGAGCTATACACTTAATATTTGTCTATTTTAGTGGGAAAAAAGTATATAGAGTTTATGAATTTTATATATATAAAGTATATATTATATATAAAGTATATATTTATAATGAATTTTATAAATATATTGTTTGAGATCCTGTTATAAAAAATTTTTATATTTGAACTATGACCCTATATATGTATGTATGTGTGTATATATATGTATATATACTATATATATTTTGTATGTATAATTTATATATAGTATATATATTAGTTTTATTCAGAAGAAAATTGTGCAAAACTAATGTTGTCCTTCAGGTTTTATCAACTGAACAATTTAGGATAAAATATATTTTCTTATCATCAGGAGACAAAGTTGAACTGTCTTCTGATAGAGGACCAACAATTTTTTCTCTACTTTCTATTTGATGCAGGGCACTAAAATTTAGAAGACCAATTATATACAATTCCTACAACATTTAAACATGGATTTTTGATTAATAAAAGCTAGTTAGGAAAGGTCATCAGGTGTCAAATTCAGATTGACCAGTCACAATTTTTTTCTCTGAATTTACCTGTAAGATAGAGTTTAATATGTATGTCATTCTTTGAGGATTTATTTAAACTTTTGCTTTATGACTAACAAATCACTTGGCTTTTATAATATATTGCATAGAAAGGAAACATAGTTTGGTATCGTTTTTCCAGTTATCATGTAAGATATTTTACTTATTGAATGTCCATAAGAAATTAAATCTTAAAATATTTTCTAATTTAAAATTATTTGAGATTTATTCTCTTGACCTATTTCATAAAAAACCAATATTCAGCAACTGTTTTAACGTGATACAGTGAGAATTAGTGAGCTGATATATACAGAATGTTGAAGAGTAATATATATTTAGTAATATATATTTTTTATAGGCAGAGCTTCTAGATGCTGCTGCTGGCATTCATGTACGATTCAGGCTAGGTGGTGTAAGTATGGATGAATTCTTATTTATTAGTTTTAAGCCATATTTATATGTAATTTAAAAGATATATTTTTTTAAATGTAAACCATTTTTATAATTAGATTACAAATGTCTTTTGAACTTTTCCATCTACAGGTTAAATTTCCACCTGAAATATATTATAAAATTTTCACTCACAGACATATTGAAGATCTATGTGCTAATAGCCCCAGAGATTACACAAAACTTCCAGTAAAACATACATCTCATATTAAAAGCAATAATCCTCAGGAAGAGGATCAAAGTGGCTGGTATCGTCGTACAGAGAACAATGGCTGGAGACCTGTTTCTGATAGAGTAAGAAAAGACAAATATTGCTAATTTTGAATTTTATATATTTAGAAACCCACTTGTCTTTTTGAAAATTAATTTTAAAAAACGTTTTTAAATAATAAATCTTAGCAATTTGGCTGATAATTGCTTAAGTTAACTACTCTGGGGTTACTAATTATACTTCAGGATACAGCAATATGTCTTTTTTTCCTTATATTTGCTTCTACTTTTAGTAATCAGCTTTGATCTAGGCCGTCTTTAGATGCTCTCTAGTATCAGCAATTTACCATCTTTATAACAAAGCAAATTTGAAGCTGTTGTTGACTCTACATTAATCCTTGGACTAGAGGTGGGAGGTCTTGAGAATAATAAGATATTTTCTTTTATATAGAGCTGGTAACAGCAAAGACTAATGGGAAATCATTTGGATTTTCATGGTGTTGGGGAATTTAACATGTACTCATATGAATTGACAGAATTATTTTTAAACATACATAGTTCTAATGCATATATGTGATTTGGGGACTTTTCTATGGACACCCATTGGTGTCCATTAATCTCCTTTTTGTGGAGATAATTTCTGCCTAAGCATATTTGTAAGTTATACTTTATAGGTTAACATGATCTCATTCTATAGCCCTAGATGTCTGTTTATAGACCTCAAGTGTCTTCCTTCAAATCCTCCATCTCTGGTATACAGATTGTAGATTGTGGGCTGTTGAATATACTAAATATGAAAGGTGAAAATGATCAAGGTGTGAATTCATTCATTCATTCATTCAGCAAACTTTATTGCATATCAACCATGTGTCAGGCACTGTACTATATGCTAGGGATACAGTGGTAAATAGGAAGAGTCCTTCCTCTCAAGTAGTTTGCCTTTTAATTAGGGAGACAGTCAAGTAAACAGGATATTTCAGTACAGTGCAATAAATATGTGCTTTAATTGGGGCAAATACAGAGTGTTGTGGGGGATAGCAAACTCTCCTCCTTGTTATTTAATGTGTATGTGGTGGGGGAGGAGGAATGAATTGGAAGCAGGAAAATAGGCAACCAGGTAGGATAAAATGTCATACAGGGGAAAGCATGAACTCTTGGGGCATAATGGTGAGAATTCCATGTTCTTGGAGGGTACCTATACTCCTTGAGGATTAGAGTCTTCAAAAGTCAAGAGTAGGTCAAGTCTGTTCTTAAAACACTCTTAGAATATGTCCGTTAATTTCTTCATTTATTATTCATTCATTATTAATAATTCATTCATAATTCATTCGTTATACATTATTAAGAATACTTATTAAGTATCTCAGTACACTAGTACTTTATCAGTCTTCCTGTGGTGTGTGCCTCTGAAGGTCACCCATCACTACTCACCCATAACTTAATTAGAAATGCCTTAAAAGGGTCTGTCCTCTCCTCTATTTCTATCGTGTCATATTCCTACTGAACACACAAAAGTTCCTGTCTATAGCCAGACAACTTCACAATCAGTATTTCAACATTTTGTGTATTCATTTTTCATTTCTCAATAGTTTTGGATGTCTACTGAACATGTAATGATGGGAGATGAAAAAGAAAGTGAATTCCATTTCTCTAAATTGAAGAGAAGGCAAGATATGGAAAAGAAAAGAAAAATTAGAAAAATAGAGTGGATGAGGCAAATGTAAGTTGATGAAATTCTTAGACTTACTAATGAAGTATCCAGTATTTTAAGTTTTTTAAAAAAATTGCTATCATTAATAAAATAACTACATGTTATTTTAAAAAGAAAATGTAAGATTACAGTTATATTTTTTAAAATACTGAGAAAGCAAACAAGAAAACATAAGTGCCTACTATGTGCCAAAACTGTTAGTCTCCAGGATATTACTGGGAAAAGACATGTTGTCTTTGACCCTGAGGAAATTACAATCTATTGGAACATCAGATATGAAAATAAGCATATACTCTTATATATCAGATAACTTTCATTTGGCCCTTTGGACCCATTCTATACCCTTCTCAACCCTTCTTTCTGCCCTAAGAGACTGACCTATGTGGATTACACTAAAAGTTATTCTGGACCTATCTAACGAATGTTAAAAGCAAGTCTGAAAAAATCGAATTGTTTCCAGGTTTACTTGACTGCATACCAGAAAAAAGCCCCAAAATATTTAAAGGAATATAAAAAACTCCAGTACCTAAAATCATATAAAATTCACAATGTATACTATATAGTAATCAATTACCAGGGATATAAAGAAACAGGAAAATAGATCTCATATGAAAAGGAAAATTAATAGCAACAGATCCACCAAAAATATCTTTTAAAAATGAAGATGAATGAAAAACTTTTCAGACAAACGAAAGCTAAGTTCTCTCATCATGAATGGACTACAAGAAATGTTAAAGAAATTCCTCAGGCAGAAGAAAAATGATTCTATGTAAAAATCTGGATCCATACAAGGAATGAAGAACACCGAAAATGGACTATTATAAGTAAATATAAAGGATGTTTCTTCTTACTATTTAAATATCTTCAAGAGGTAATTAAGTAACTACTAAACTGTACATTTAAAAATAGTTAAGATGGTAAAATTTTTTTTCCCTGCTTTTTCTCCCCAAATCCCCCCAGTACATAGTTGTATATTTTAGTTGTGGGTCCCTCTAGTTGTGGCACATGGAATGCCACCTCATTGTGGCCTGATGAGTGGTGCCATGTCCGCATGATCCGAACCTGCGAAACCCTGGGCCACCGAAGCAGAGCACATGAACTTAACCATTTGGCCACAGGGCTGGCCCTGGTAAATTTTATGTTACATGTTTTTTACCACGATTTTTAAAAAGCTAGGTATTCAAATGTTTTATTCTAAAGGAATGAGTTAATATTGATATTGCCAATAAAGTTCTACTTAAATTCTTGATTCCACAATTGTACTCTTTTTCTCTTATGTTGAAAATCTTCATTTCAAACAAAATATAATTGCCTATTTTTTTCTGACATTACAAGTAAATAATTCCAAAAATAATAATATAATATCAACACATATGATTCAATTACTGAATAAAGCTCAAAAAAATTTTTTTTAAGGTGATCTACTATTTAAAGCAGAAACAATGACAGTGTGTCGTGGCATTTATAAAGTTATAATGGTGCAGAAGTAAGATGTATGATAATAATATCACAAAGGTTGAGAGAGATGAAATGGAAGTATACTGCTGGAAGGTCCTTATACAACACGTGAAATATTGCTTAAAGGTAGGCCATGATAGTTAAAGATGTGTACTAAAAATCCCCAAACAACCATAATATCAACAATAAACATAACAAAACTGTAAACCTAATAAACTGATAATGGAGATAAAATAGAATCATAAAAACAATCAATCTAAGAGAAGGCTGAAAAAGAGGAAAGTAAACAAGGAAAGACAGGACAAATAGAAAACAAATAGCATTATGTAGATTAAAATCAACCATACCAATAATCATATCCAATGTAAATGGTCTAATCACCCCAAATAAAGGCAGAGATTGATAGACTGGATAAGAAGGCAAGACCCAACTGTATGGTGTCTACAAGAACTAACTTTAAAGGGAAAGCACAAATAGATTAAAAGTAAAAGCATGGGAGCCAGCCCCATGGCATAGTGGTTAAGCTTGGAGCACTCCACTTTGGCAGCCTGGGTTCATGGGCTTGGATCTCAGGTGCAGACCTACACCACTTGTCATCCATGCTGTGGCAGTGACCCACATACAAAACAGAGGAAGACTGGCACAGATGTTATCTCAGGGTGAATCCTCCTCAACAACAACAACAACAACAACAAATGTTTAAAAAAAACGTAAAAGCATGGAAAGAATCATGCTAACAGTAATCAAAACAAAGAGTGACTACATTAATATCAAAGTAGATTTCAGAGCAAAGTATATTTCCAGAGATAAAAGGGATCACTTAAAATAATAAGGGGTAAATTCATCAAGAGGACATAACAATCTTAAATGATTGTTTATGTAATAACAGAGTATCAAAATACGTGAAACAAAAAGTTATAATACTGAGAGGAGAAATAGACAAATCCAAAATTATAATCAGAGATTTCCAAAACCTTTTGTTAGTAATTGATATAACAAGTGGACAATAATTAATAAATATATGGAAGACTTGAGCAACAGTATCAACCAACTTGACATAATTAGCATTTACAGAGCACTGCACCCAACAACAGATAACACATTCTCTTCAAGTGCACATGAAACATTCACCAAGATACACTGTATTCTGGGCCATAAAACAAACATCCACAAATTTAAAAAAATTAAAATCATACAAAGGAAGTTCTGTGATCACAACAGAATTAAAAATAAATTTAAAACAGAATAGAATTAATAATAGAAAAATTTCTGGAAAACGTCCAAATATTTGGATACTAAATAGCATACCTCTAAATAACCCATGAGTCAAAGAAGTCGCAAGGGATATTTGAAAATATTTTTGATTTAATGAAAATGAAAATACAGCATATCAAATGTTGAGGATGCAGATAAAGCAGTACTTACAGGGAAATTTATAGCATTAAATGCTTTTATTAAAAAAGATCTCAAATCAATGATCTAAGCTTCCAACATAAGAACCAGTAAAAGAAGAGCAAAGCAATAGAAGGAAGGAAATAATAAAGATAGCAGAAATCAAGGCCATTACAAACAGAAACCCATCAGAGAAAATCAATGATCTCAAAACTTGTTTCCTTTGAAAAGAACAATACAATTTATAAGTCTCTAAATAAATTTACAAAGAACACATGCAAATCAGAAGCATCAGAAATGAAAACAAAGATATCACTACAGATCCTACAGATAAGATAGATATATATCATAATGCCTATACATTTGAAAAATTAGGTGAAATAGAAAATTTGTTGAAAGACATAAACCAAAGCTCACTCAAAAACCAAACAAAAAAGAAACATGAATAGTCTTATAGCTATTAAAGAAATTGAATTTGTAGTTTAAAAGAAATCCCGCAAAGAAAGCTCTAGGCCATATGAATTCCCTGGTGAATTCTAGCAGGCATTTAAGAAAGACATCATAAAAATTCTATACAAATATTTCCAGAAATAGGATAAGAAAAAAAGATATTATAAGAAAATAGCAATCAATATCTCGCATAAACATAGATATAGAATAATAAATACCATCAGAAACAAATGGAGTTTATCCCAGAAATAAAAGGTTGGCTTAACATTTAGAAATCAATCAATGCAATTCACCATATTAACTTAAAAAGAAAATTGTATATAATCATCTCAATAGATGCAGAAAATTACTTACAAATAATCCAACAACCATTCATAATAAAAACTCTTGGCAAACTAGGAATAGAAGAGAACCTCCTCAGCCTTATGAAGAGCTTCTGTGAAAAACCTACAGCTAACGTTATGCTTAATAGTGAAAGACAATGTTTTCTCTTTAAGATCAGGAACAAGGCAAGGATGTCTGCTCTCACCACTTCTTTACAGCATTGCACTGGAGGTCTTAGTGCAATAAGGCAAGAAAGCAGGGTGGGGAAAGACACTGAGATTGGAAAGGAAGAACTAAAACAGTCTTTCTTCACAATTGACATGATTGTCCAGGTACGAAATCCTAAGGAATCCATAAAAAAGTTACTGAAACTAATAAGTGAGTTTATCAAGGTTGTGAGATACAGAAACCAATTATATTGCCAGATTCTAACAACAAATAATTGGAAATTGAAGTTTTAAAAAATACCATTTACAGTAGCATCAGAAAATATGAAGTATCTAGGCATCAATTGAAGAAAAAATTTGCATGACCTGTACACTGAAAACTATTAAACATTACTGAGAAAACTTAAAACTTAAATGAAGAGATTAAGGTATTCATGGATCAGAAGACTCAATATTGTTAAGATGGAAATTGTATCCAAATTAATCTATACATTCTATGCAATCACAATCAAAAGTTCCAGCAGGTTTTTTTTGTAGAAACCGACAAGTTGATTTGAATATTTATATGGAAATGCAAAAGAACTGGAATAGACAAAATAATTTTGGAAAAATAAAATTTAGAGAACTAACACTGCTTGATTTCGACTTATTATAAAGCTACTGTAATCAAGACATTGTGGTGTTGCATAAAGACAGACATATAGATCAATGGAACAGAATAGAAAGCTGAGAAATAGACCCACACATATATTGTTCATTGAGTTTTAATACAGGTACCAATGTAATTGGAAAAGTACATTCTTTTCAACAAATTGAATTCTCAAATGTGGAAAAATAAACCTAACGAAGGTGCTATATATATATAATTAACTCTAAAGAGATCATAGATCTAAATCTAAGAACTAAAACCCTTAAATACATAAAAGTAAGCAAAAGAGGGAATCTTAGTAACCTTGGTTCTGGCAAAGATTTCTTAAATACGACACATAAGGCATGAAATACAAGAGAAAAAATTGTTAAATTGCACTTCATCACTGTTACAAAAACAAAAAAGCAAGCCACAGACAGGAGAAAACATTTGCAATATATGTATATATGATAAAAAAAAAAGTCTTGTATCTAGAATATGTAAAAAAAAAAAAAAAAACCTCTCAAAACTCAACATGAAGACAACCTAACTTAAAAATGGGCAAAAAATTTGAACACTCTACCAATGAAGACAGATGGATAGTAAATAAGCACAAATGAACTAGGGACTATCATCATTAGTCATTAGGGAAGTGTAAACCAAAACCATAATGATATACCACTACATACCCACTAGAATGGCTAAATAGTCTGTCATACTACTTGTTGGCACAGACATGGAGCAAATGCAAACTGGTACATCCACTTTGGAAAACAGTTTGGCAGTTTTCTTACAAGTTAACATACACCTGCCATTCAACCCAGCTTCCACTCCTAGATATTTACCCAAGAGAAATAAAAACATATATCCACAGTAAGATTGTATATGAATGTTCATAGCAGCCTATTTATAATAGCCAAAAATCAGAAACAACCCAAATATCTATCAATCCAAATGTCAATAGATAAACAAATTGTGATGTAGCTGCACAGAAGAATACTATTCAGCGACACAAAGGAATGAACTATTGATATGCATAACAACATGAATGAATCTCAAAATAATGATGCTGAATGAAAGAGATCAGTCAGAAGGAGTACATACTGTATGATTCCATTTATATAAAATTCTAGAAAATACAAACAAATCTAGAGTGATGCAAAGCAGATCAGTAGTTGTCTGGAGATGAGGGTGGGGGAAGGAGGAAGAGGATTACTGAGGCACACAAGGATCTTTGGGGGGTGATGGATGTGCTCATTGTTTTGTTGTAGCGATGGATTCACAGGTGTATATTTATGTCACAGCTCTTCAAGTTGTACAGGTTAAATGTCTTTACATTAATTATACCTCAATAAAGTTGTAAAAAACATTTTTAAAACGTGCAAACGATCAGAGGATCTCCGTAAAGTAGTCCTTTAACTCCTGTAGTTGCAGGGTGAGTTGGGGGCAACTTGCAGGGGCCAGTTGCACAGGTCACAGGGTTACAGTGCCTGCAGTGCCACCAAATGTTTAACCTTGTCAGGTCTTGTGCACTAAGTTAAGGGCACTAGTGAGGAAGAAGTTGAACCCTGAGACCTGGAATGGGGCCGTTTGGGCAGACATGGACAAGGTGGAGGACGTTAAACCTTCAAACTCCCCTGTTGATAGAGGAAACCCTGCCTCCTCACTTTGAGGGAGCTGGTCTTTCGCTGCATAAAAGCTCTGCAATGACTGCACCTGCTGCAGTTGCCTCATGCACTTATTCGGATTCTCCTTAGGATTCCCCCACAACCATTTCTCATTGCCTTCAGCCCACAATGAGAGTTATATTTCAGAACAGCCAGCCAGAGAAGTACAAGGTCTGTAGGAGGAGATGGCTTATAAACCAAAAGAATTACAAGAACTTACCAATCTATATTGACAGGAACCTCAGGAACATGTGTGAGAGTGGATTCTAAGGTTGTCAGATCAAGAGTTGATTGGGCTGAACTTATTGATATGGCCACACTCATCTGGGATTATGAATTTAATGTGTTAACTTAAGTAGCCAAAAATGGTGTTAATAGTCTGCTGGGTTAGCTAATTAAAGCCTGAACTCAACCCAAACTCTACAGTTACAAAATGCCTGAATTTCTCTAATATAGTGTAGAAAAAGTATTTCTGAAGGTTCAGGGGAATACCTATGTTTGTTCAAATTACGTGCATCTACTCAACCACCCACTGGCTGTCACCCTAGGAGTCCTCAGATGATCGAGTCTAAGAAATAAGGGGGGAAGGGATGGAGCAAAATGGTGGGGTGAGCTGACCCGGGATTCTCTCCCCTCCAAAATACAACAAAAGATTGGAAGAACTGAATTTCAGAGAATAAACATAATGCCAGCTCGTTAGAGACCTACAATACCAAGAAGGCGGAGATCATAAACCTAGCTTTACACCTTTGGAGGCACTGGAACGGTAGGAGAGAACATCGCTCCCTCCCCTAGAGTCTGGGATCGCTGGGGCGCGAGTCGGGAGGGAGCGGGGGAGGGGCCGCGCGACCAGGGCATCATCCAGGACTCCTGCCGCTGATTCAGTGGAGACCCGCTGACGGGGGGAGAGCTTCCATCCGCGGGGACCCTATAAATCAAGGGCCTTGGGAGACCAGAGAACAGAACTGATCTGAACCCAGACCGGTGCGTGTGAGTAACAGCCCCTCCCCCCTAGCAAAGCCAGTGGGCGCAGCCATCTTTCCCCGAAGGCGGAGAGCTAACACGCTGCTCTCGACCCCCATCTAGTGGCGACAGGCTGTAACTGCAACTGAATTCTACCACCGTGAGAAAAAACCGCTCCTCTACCATCCGGCAATTTATAAAAGCCCCAGACCAGAAGGAAAACAATAAAAACACAGAATTAAGTCCTGAGGACTTGGAATTAGGTAAACTAAGTGATAGTGAATTCAGAGCAGCTATAATCAAAAAACTCAATGAGGTAGAGAGAAAGATAGAGAAACAAGCCGAGTTCTGGAGTTACTTCACAAAAGAGATTGAAATCATAAAGAAGAATCAAACAGAATTACTTGAGATGAAAAACACAATGGACCAGATAAAACAGACTACGGATTCCCTGAATGCCTGTGTAGACAACCTAGAGGAGCAAATCAGCATAATCAAGGACAGACAGGCTGAATGGCGCCAGACAGAGGAAGAAAGAGAACTAAGAATTAAAAAAAATGAGGAAAATCTCTGAGAGATAATGGATTCAATGAGGAGTAAGAACATAAGGATCATAGGAATTCCCGAGAATATGGAAAAGGAAAATGGAGCAGAAAATGTGCTTAATGAAATTATTGAAGAGAATTTCCCAAATCTAGGGATCAACGGAGAAATGTGTGTAGAGGAGGGTTTTAGATCTCCTAGATTTGTCAATGTAAAAAGACCCACCACACGGCACATAATAGTAAAGTTGGAAATAGGAATGATAAGGAAAGAATACTCAGGGAAGTAAGAAAAAAAAAGAGAATAACCTATAAAGGAGCCCCTATCAAACTGTCAGCGGACTTCTCTACAGAAACCCTACAAGCTAGGAGAGAATGGAGTGATATATTCAAAGCTTTAAAGGATAAAAACCTTCAGCCAAGAATACTCTATCCAGCAAGAATTTCCTTCAGATATGAGGGAGAAATTAAATCTTTTCCAGACAAACAAAAGTTAAGGGAATTTGTAACTAAAAGCCCTCCATTACAAGAAATCCTCAAGAAGGCTCTCATACTTGAAAAAAGAAAAAAGGGAGAAAGGGGACACAAGTCACAGACTAGGGAGACCGATGGATAGAACCAGAACAGGATAGCAAATATTCAATTATAGCATTAGGGTAAAAGTAAGGAAACTACCAAAACAAGGACGATCTTAGCACTCTAACTACAAATTAATAAGGCGAGTTGGAATAAAAAATGAAAATAATTATTTAGGAGGGGAAGAGCAAAGGGTCTAAATCAGTATTGGTCGAGTAAGTAAGAGACCACCAGAGAATAGACTATATTATACACGAGATTCTAAATACAAACTTCAAGGTAGACACTAAAATAAAGTACAGAACAGAGTCACAAATCATAGATAAGGAAAAATCTAAGAAACCCAGCATAAGAAATTGCAGTATTAAATGGGTAGTCTAAAGCACAGAGGAAAAGAAACACAGGAAAACAAGATAATGAGCGACAGATTGACAGCATTAAGTCCACATGCATCAATAATCACTCTCAATGTGAACAGATTGAACTCTCCAATAAAAAGACACAGAGTGGCAAAATGGATTAAAGAACAAGATCCAACAATTTGTTGCCTCCAGGAAACACACCTCAGCCCCAAGGACAAACACAGACTCAGGGTGAAGGGGTGGAGGACAATACTTCAAGCAAATAGCAAGGAAAAAAAGGCAGGTGTTGCAATTCTCATATCAGACCAAGTGGATTTCAAAATAAGACAGGTAAAGAGAGACACAGAGGGACAATATATAATGATCAAAGGGACACTTCATCAAGAAGAAATAACACTTATAAATATCTATGCACCCAACACAGGAGCACCAAGATTCATAAAGCAACTATTAACAGACCTAAAGGAAGATGTTAAAAACAACACAATAATAGTAGGGGACCTCAACACCCCACACACATCAATGGACAGATCACCCAGACGGAAAATCAACAAGGAAATAGTGGAGCTGAATGAAAAACTAAAACAATTGGACTTAATAGACATATATAGATCACTCCACCCTGAAGGAGCTGAATACACATTCTTCTCAAGTGCACATGGAACATTCTCTAGGATAGACCATATGTTGGGAAACAAGGCAAGCCTCTACAAATTTAAAAAAATTGAAATAATAACAAGCATCTTCTCAGATCATGGTGCTATAAGGCTAGAAATTAATTACAAGAAAAAAGCTGAGAAAGGCACAAAGATGTGGAGACTAAACACCACACTACTGAACAAGCAATGGATCATTGAAGAAATTAAAGAAGAAATAAAAAAATACCTGGAAACAAATGAAAATGATAGCATGCCATACCAACTCATATGGGATACAGCAAAAGCTGTATTAAGAGGAAAATTCATCGCAATACAGGCACATCTTAACAAACAAGAAAAATCCCAAATAAGCAACCTTAAAGCACACCTAACTGAACTAGAGAAAAAAGAACAAATGAAGCCCAAAGTCAGCAGAAGGAGAGAAATAATAAAAATCAGAGCAGAAATAAATACTATTGAAATGAAAAAGGCAGTAGAAAGGATCAATGAGACAAAGAGCTGGTTTTTTGAGAAGATAAATAAAATTGACAAACCACTAGCCAGACTTACAAAGAAAAAAAGGGAGAAAGCTCAAATAAACAAAATCAGAAATGAGCGAGGAGAAATAAAAACAGACTCTGCAGAAATACAACAGATTATAAGAGAATACTACAAAAAACTATATGCCAACAGAATGGATAACCTAGAGGAAATGGATAAATTCCTGGACTCCTACAATCTCCCAAAGCTCACTCAAGAAGAGGCAGACAATTTGAACAGACCAATCACAAGGAAAGAGATTGAAACAGCAATCAAAAGCATCCCAAAGAATAAAACCCCAGGACCAGATGGCTTTCCTGGGGAATTCTACCAAACTTTCAGAGAGGATTTAATACCTATCCTTTTCAAGCTATTCCAAAAAATTAGGGAAGATGGAACACTTCCTAACACATTCTATGAGGCCAACATCATGCTGATACCAAAACCTGACAAGGACACCACGAAAAAAGAGAACTACAGGCCAATATCACTGATGAACATAGATGCAAAAATTCTAAACAAAATTTTGGCAACCAGAATTCAGCAATTCATCAAAAGAATCATACATCAGGATCAGGTGGGATTCATACCAGGGACACAGGGATGGTTCAACATCCGCAAATCAATCAATGTGATACACCACCTCAACAAATTGAGGAATAAAAACCACATGATCATCTCAATAGATGCAGAGAAGGCATTTGACAAGATCCAACAGCCATTTATGATAAAAACTCTGAACAAAATGGGCATAGAAGGAAACTACCTCAACATAATAAAGGCCATATACGACAAACCCATAGCCAACATCATACTCAATGGGCAAAAACTGAACCCCATCCCCCTGAAAACAGGAACAAGACAAGGATGCCCTCTATCACCACTCTTATTTAACATAGTACTGGAGGTCCTGGCCAGAGCAATCAGGCAAGAAAAAGGAATAAAAGGAATCCAAATAGGGAAGGAAGAAGTGAAACTCTCGCTGTTTGCAGACGACATGATCTTATATATAGAAAACCCCAAAGAATCCATTGGAAAACTGTTAGAAGTAATCAACAACTGCAGCAAAGTTGCAGGGTATAAAATCAATTTGCATAAATCAGTAGCATTTCTATACTCCAGTAATGAACCAACAGAAAAATAACTCAAGAATACAATACCATTCACAATCGCAACAAAAAGAATAAAATACCTTGGGGTAAATTTAACTAAGGAAGTGAAGGACTTATATAATGAAAATTACAAGGCCTTTCTGAGAGAATTGGATGACGACATGAGGAGATGGAAAGACATTCCATGTACATGGATTGGAAGAATAAACATAGTTAAAATGTCTATTCTACCTAAAGCAATCTACAGATTCAATGCCATCCCAATCAGAATCCCAATGACATTCTTTACAGAATTAGAACAAAGACTCCTAAAATTCATATGGGGCAACAAAAGACCCCGAATTTCTAAAGCAATCCTGAGAAAAAAGAACAAAACGGGAGGCATCACAATCCCTGACTTCAAAACATACTACAAAGCTACAGTAATCAAAACAGCATGGTACTGGTACAAAAACAGGTGCACAGATCAATGGAACAAAATTGAAAGCCCAGAAATAAAACCACACATCTATGGACAGCTTATCTTTGACAAAGGAGCTGAGGGCATACAATGGAGAAAAGAAAGTCTTTTCAACAAATGGTGCTGGGAAAACTGGAAAGCCACATGTAAAAGAATGAAAATTGACCATTCTTTTTCACCATTCACCAAAATAAACTCAAAATGGATTAAAGACCTAAAGGTGAGACCTGAAACCATAAGGCTTCTGGAAGAAAACGTAGGCAGTACACTCTTTGACATCAGTATTAAAAGGATCTTTTCGGACACCATGCCTTCTCAGAGAAGGGAAACAATAGAAAGAATAAACAAATGGGACTTCATCAGATTAAAGAGCTTCTTCAAGGCAAACGAAAACAGGATTCAAACAAAAAAACAACCCACTAACTGGGAAAAAATATTTGCAAGTCATATATCTGACAAAGGCTTAATATCCTTAATATATAAAGAACTCTCACAACTCAATCACAAAACATCAAACAACCCAATCAAAAAATGGGCTGGAGACATGAACAGACATTTCTCCAAAGAAGATATACTGATGGCCAATAGGCACATGAAAAGATGCTCATCATCGCTGATCATCAGGGAAATGCAAATCAAAACTACACTAAGATATCACCTTACACCCGTTAGAATGACAAAAATATCTAAAACTAATAGCAACAAATGTTGGAGAGGTTGCGGAGAAAAAGGAACCCTCATACACTGCTGGTGGGAATGCAAACTGGTGCAGCCACTATGGAAAACAGTATGGAGATTCCTCAAAAAACTAAAAATAGAACTACCATACGATCCAGCCATCCCACTACTGGGTATTTATCCAAAGAGCCTGAAGTCAGCAATCCCAAAAGTCCTGTGCACCTCAATGTTTATTGCAGCACTGTTTACAATAGCCAAGACGTGGAAGCAACCTAAGTGCCCATCAACAGACGAATGGATAAAGAAGATGTGGTACATATATACAATGGAATACTACTCAGCTGCAAAACAGAATAAAATCATTCCATTTGCAATAACATGGATGGACCTTGAGAGAATTATGTTAAGTGAAATAAGCCAGCAAGAGAAAGATAATCTGTGTATGACTCCACTCATATGAGGAATTTAAAACTATGGACCAAGAACAGTTTAGTGGATACCAGGGGAAAGGTGGGGTGGGGGGTGGGCACAAAGGGTGAAGTGGTGCACCTATGACATGACTGACAAACATTAATGTACAATTGAAATTTCACAAGATTGTAACCTATCAATAACTCAATAAAAAAAAATGTTCGAGCAGAGAAAAAAAAAAAAGAAAGAAATAAGGGGAGGGGCCGAGTGGTTAAGTTTACCTGCTCTGCTTCGGCAGCCCAGGGTTTTGCTGGTTCAGATCCTGGGCGTGGACCTAGCACCACTCATCAAGCCATGCTGAGGCGGCATCCCACATGCCACAACTAGAAGGACCCACAACTAAAATATATAACCATGTACTTGGGGGCTTTGAGGAGAAGAAGGAAAAATGAAAAATAAAAATAATGAAATCTTAAAAAAAAAAAAATGAAAGGAGAGCAGCAAAGTTCTCAACAAACTGTAGTGGCGGTCCTTTATAATCTGGAAATGACAGTAGGGAAAGCTGTGATGGAACTGGCTCCTGTAGTTCACTGGGAATAATGGAACTTTGAAATGGTAGAGGTCAGGTGGTGACACAAATTGTAGCTAAGCTTCCAGATGTGGTTTCTTTAATGGAGAAAATCACCACAGCCCCTGGCACCTGCTATGCTGCTATCAACCTGGCAAATGTGTTCTTTCTCATCTCAGTCAATAGGCAAAAAGAGAAGCAGTTTGCATTTACCTGGAAAGAATAGAGTGTATCTTTACATCTTACTCTCAGAGCTATGTCAGCTGTCCTGCTCTTGTCCTAGAGGTTTGCACATCTCAATTCCCACAAAACATCATGCCTTTCCATTATATTGGTTACCTTATTTATACTATCACATGCGGTGAGCAGAAAATAACTACTCCCTGGATAACTTAATAGGCCAAATGCACACCAGAAGGAGGGAGATAAACTTTGCAAAATGTTGTGTCTGCCACATAGTAAAGCTTACAGACATTTTGGGATCTCTTTTCTAAAGTGAGAGATAAGTTGCCGTACCTTGCATCATCTAAGTTGAAGACACACAATACTTAGAGGGCTTTCTGGATTTGGGAGGTAAAATATGCCAAATTTGGGCATGCTGCTCAAACCCATTTATTAGGTAATCTAATAAGGCTACCAGGCTCAAGTTATACATGGTATGAGAAAGAACATGGTAGTAGGTCCACATGTGGTCAAGTTGCTCTGCCACTTGGACTTTATGGCCCAGCAGTCCCAACAGTATTGGATGCATCATTTCAATATAAAATAGATGTGGAATATATGAGAGTGGGTCTGAGAAGGTCCAGAAGGCCAGGGTAAGCTGCACCAGCAGGTGGCTCAGACTCCTTCAACTCCTACTTGTGCTGCATTGGCTACTCTTCATCTCCATACTTTTGGCTTCATAGGGAGTCCCCTTTGACAAGTTAACAGAGGGAGAATATATTGGGTGTAACGCCCCATGGATTTGCACAGAATGCTGGCACCATCCAAAAATGGAGTCACTAGATTACAATCTCTCAATTGGCCCAGAGAATGGACAAAGTATATCCTCCCAGTGAGCACAACTGGATGTGGTACATCTGGTTTTCCACTTCATATAGGAAGGGAAATAGCTTGAGATATGGATCTTTACGAGTGTGGGCAGTAGCTAATAGGTTCAGCTAATCAGGGACTTGGAAAGAATTAAATAGGAAAATTGGTGATTAGGTCTGGGGAGAGGTATACTCCGAATGGGCACAGAGTTATATTTATGTCCTCCTGAATGCCCTCCAAAGGGCTTTATATGAGGCAGAAAGTTCTCAGTAATCAGATGGACAGGATGATCCATTCTGTGAATGTCAACTTTTTTCCCCCGGTCACCTCAGTGGTCGCTCAGTGGAGCTATGCACAAAGTGGTCATGGTTACTGGATAGCAGAGTACACAGCTAACTGTATAGCAAAGGTCATTGCTTTGCCCCTAGTAATGGGATATGCTGGCTACCTGGTGGCAAGCTGATTATTTTGGACCCTTCCCATAATAGAGGAGGCATCTCTTAGTCTTCACAGTGATAAACAAGTATTCTGCATATGTATTTTATTTCTCTGCCTGTATTACTTCTTTCAGCAATACCATTCATTGCAGAATGCCTTAGCCATCATCATTTTATTCCATACAACATTGCCCCTAACGAGGGGACCCCTTTACAGCAGAGGAAGTATGGTAATAGGCTCAGAACAACAAAATTCGCTCACCATATGTGTCAACAGTGGAAACAGCTGGCTTTGACAGAATGGTGGTATGACTTGCTGAAGCTCAGGCACAGCACCAACTGGGAGACAAGTGGTGATAAGCCAGTGCACGTGAATAATAATCTTCTATTTTCTTCCCTATGTTTATTTACTCTCAAAATAATCCTCTTCCGTAACTGAGCTCTGTATTTCTAATTATATGGACATCTCCATCTCAAACTCAACAGGTCCAAAACTGAATTTCTTATCTTCCCTATCACAAAAGTTGTTTCTTTTCAGTATTCCTCCTGGCCTCAGTTTATGAAACCATCATTTGCCCAGTCATCCAAACCAGAAGTGTAGAGGTTATCCTAGACTTCTTACCTTTCATGAGCTCCTGTGTGTAATCTCTTATCTGGTTCTATGAATTCTGCTTCCAAAGTATCTCCCAAATGTGACATTTCTCTCACTTCTCATTGCAGCATCTCATCGTGCTTATCTCTACTACATTTGTGGAATCCTTCTAATTGGTCTCTTTGTCTCTGATCTCTTCGCCATCTCTATATAAATACCCAAGTGATGTTTCTAAAATACAAATTAAATCGCTTACTTACCTGAAACACGTTAGGGGCTCCCTGTTATCTATATCCCACATGATAGTCCCTTTTCCTAGGTTGCTCTTTTCTGGCTCAGCTACTTGGTAACAAGATTTTTGTCTTTTGATACTTGGCTCAAATATCTCCTTCTGAAGCCTCCCCTAACCTTCCTAGACACAGTTAGGCGCTTCCTTTTGATGTGCCCCCGTAGATCTTTTATATACTCAGTTGTCATGTTTTTGCAATTTATCTGAATGTCTGTCACGTCCACTAGATCTTGAGCCCTTAAAGAACAGGGACTTTGTTCTATTTATTAACACAGAGCCTCAGACATAGTATATGCTTAATGAGTATGTATTGCTTGTTGAATGAATGAATGATGAATCCTTATGACTGGGTATTGTAATGTTTCATTTTTATAAGGTTGCAGGGGATGAATGAGAAATTCTTCTTTGTGTGCTTTGTTCATCAATGGTGTTTAAACACTCTTCCATCTGACTGCTGCCGAGAATCCACAGTTAACAAAATCAACAAAATCTTGATATTTTTCACCTCTGTCTTACTCAAAGAATTCTGATTCTTACATCCCTTTCTTTCCTGTGTCCTACGGATCTTCACTCTCCTTGACCTCCTTTACAATCTCAACTTTGATTCTTACTAGGTCTTTGTATTTTAATTTCTCTCCCTGTTGTGATATTCAGAAAAACATTTCTGTAATGTTCTTTCTCTTTAAATTTTCTGGTTTAAAAAGAATATGAGATCATTTTAAGTGAATATATTACATTACCTATAAAGCCAAATTTTATATTGTTTTTGTTTTCTTTTTAAAATACCACTCATTTATTTATAAAATAAGTTATGATTATTATAAAGTGATCCTCAGTTCTGATCACTATTGTATTTGAAATTCTGTTCCTACTTGCTAACCTGTTGTTGTTTTATGACTAATATGGCCTACTTAACTATAAATAGTAACTAATTTGTAAAGAGTTCAAAACAATTAAGTTATTGAAATAAGTATTATAATTCTCTTTAAAAACAAAGTATGAGAGCAAAAATAGATATCTGAATTGTTATATATCACTGTTGTAAAAGGAAAAAGGAATATCATCCAGGTCTCCCAATCTAATCTTAAGTGTTTGTATATTTTGGAAAGTAAAACATGGAGGAACTCATAAAAAAAAAAAAAATGCATTCATCCCCTGCCTCCCAGAAGTTACTGATTTCTAAATACATTTTTGCTATGGTGTGAGCATTAGTTAATAAATCTGGGCCAGTGGGTACCATCATTCATTCATTCATTCATCTAATACATGTTTATTGAGTGCCTGTTATGTTCAGGGAATAGAGTATAGAGTCAAAGATTGAGAGTTCCATGAAGGAATTTTACCTTACACAATGCTTTGCAGACAATGGACACACAATAAACATGTATTAAATGAATGAGTATGTGAATTAAGAACTATAGAAAAATTGTAAAATCATACTTTCTTAGAATTTGTCCTCTTACTAAACAACAATTGTGAAGAGGCATCTCCAGCTTCTATAAAATGCATTAGCTCTCATGCATCGTTATCGATTTAAAGTCTGACAAAGCAGACACTTCATGAGAACAGGGACATATCTTGTTCACTGTCATATCCCTTGCCCCCCTGGATTGTGTAAGCCTTCTTTTGTTGAATGCTTACTGTGTGCGAGTCATTGTTCTGAATGCTCTACAGGGATTTATACTTCTAAACCTCTCAAGAGTGCTAGGAGGAGGTAGTATCATGATTACCATTTTAAGGAAGAGGACACAGAGGCCCAGAAAGGCTAGGTTATTTGGCAAAGGTTATATAGCTAGTAAATGACAGAAGCAAGATTCAAAGCCAGATGGTTTGATACCAGAGTCCCATTTCTACACCACCACTGTGCCGCTTCCTAATAAATGAGTGTCAAATTAATAAAGGAATTCAATGTCAGAATAGGTTAACCTTTAAAATGGAATACCAATGTAGACCTTAATAAGAAAACCAAAAACAAAGATTGCTATGTTCTAATATTCTTGGTAAAGACTACTAATTCTCTCTACTCAGCTCATGTTCAGTGGATGCATTAATTTATGTGTTCAGACTAATATAAGATAGAATACTGCTGCCAAAGGAGTCTGGACTTGGAGTCAGATTTGAATACTGGCTCTGATATATATTTACTACATACGTGATCTTGAAAAATTTCTTTACTTCTCTAAGTCTCAATTTTCTCATCCATAAAATGGGAATAAAAATAGCTGTCACAAATGGCTGTGTCTTTTTAAAGAATTAAACAAGATAATATATGAAAAGTACCTGACACAAAAAAAGATGTTATTGTTTCTCTTCCCCTTTACCTCTTCTTCTCTTTCCTTTTCCCCCTTTCCTTCCCTCTTTGTACCTGCCATTAGCCACATGACCTTGTAAAAGTTACTCAACTCTTCCAGGATTTCTTTCCCTACCTATAAAATGAGTGGGCTAGTTATATTCAACATCCTTTGGCTCTATAATTCTATGATTCAGTGATTTCATAACTTAGTTTTTCTTGGTATCATAAAAATATAACTTATTGAGAGGTGATTTTGAAGTGAGGCTTCTCTGGTTAATGTGGCTGATTAAGTTGCTTTATTTTTTCCAAAAGATCCTATTACATAGAACTTGGTGTAGATGTATTTGGGTTAGATAGGATAAAAACTTGGTTTAGTATATAACTAGTTTCACAGCAACTATATATATTAACTGCATCTACCAGTAATCACCTGTTCCAAAAGATTTATGTCTCCTTTCCTTTCTCGTATTTAGGTACCACGCAGGAAGCCTGGAGGCTAAGTCAACAAATCGTGAAACTCTAGGTTTAATTCACACAGCAACGAAAGGGCTGATAAGAGCTATCGAAGATGGTGGAATAGATTCCGTGATGGAATGGGAAGTGGATGAAGTGCTGAACTGGACAAATACGCTGAACTTTGATGAGTAAATACATGTTGCTACTCTTGGGGAGCAAGGGCAGGCACCAATATTTTTCTTTCTAACATTTCCCACTCCCATGTGGAATCTTGGGGACACAAACATAATCTTCAAAAATATGGTATTTATTATTTGTCTAGAAAGAAAAGAAGAAATGAGGGAGAATTATTTAAGAAGGGATGATCTAAAAGTAGAAAAAAGAAAATTAGACTTTATGTGTTCTTTATTCTCAGACTTTATTCTTATGCCTTAGCCTAAATCTGCTTTACTTCTTATTGGGATTTAGAAACAAGGCTAAGAACATGAAATTAATAATGCAAAAAATTCCCTCAATCCGTATTCCCTAATCTTTCTGTGTGAGACATCAAAAAGTTCTAATTTTTCAATAACATACTATGATCCTTGAAGAACATTTTTAGGATTTTTTGTGATGGAAATTTTACAATATTTAATATAGCCATCAGGGAAATGCAAATCAAAACCACGATGAGATCCTACCTCAAACTCACAAAGATGGCTATAATTAAAAAGATAGTAACAAGTGTTGAAAAGGATGTGAGGAAATTGGAACCCTTATGTACTACTAGTGGGAATGTACCATGATATAGCCATTTGGGAAGACAGTCTGGCAGTTCCTCAAATGGTTTAACATAGAGTTGCCATATGATCCAGAAATTCCACTCCTCAGTGTATAAAGAGAAATGAAAACACATGTCCACGCAAAAAAATTGTACATGAATGTTCATAGCAGCATTATTTATAACAACAAAAAGTAGAAATAATCCAAATATTCATCAACTGATGAATGGATAGGTAAAATTGGTATGTCCATACAACGGAATATTGTTCAGCAATAGAAAGAGATGCTGATACATGATACAGTGTTGATGAACCTGCTAAGTGAAAAGCCAGTCACAAAGGACCACATATTATATGATTCTATTTAAATGAAATGTCCAGAATAGGCAAATCTATAAGACAGAAAGTAGATTAGTGCTTGCCTCGGGCTGGGAGATTTGTGGGGATTGAGAGGTGTTGTCCGAGGGACATGGAGGTTTATTTTTGGAGTAATGAAATGTTCTAAAATTGATTGTGGTTAAAGATGCACAACTCTATGAATACACTAAAAGCCACTGGATTGTACCCTTTCACTGGGTAAACTGTATGGTATGTGAATTATATCTCAATAAATCATTAAAAAATATTCAATATTTACTCAGCGACAATAATGAATGTGAATAGTGCATGGATGAAGAGGCAGAAAAATTAAAACGAAGACAGTGTAAGTAAAGAAACATAAGGAAGAAATTAGGAAGAGGGAGATAAGAAAATGGGAAAGGAAAAATTAAGTTGGTTGTCATTGAACAGTAGAACAGGAAAAAGAGAGGCCAGAGGAAGCAGAGAGGAGAATAATGAGAAAAGGAAAGATAAGAGAAAAGAATAAAAAAAGGGAAGGAATGACTAAGAAAATAGGAAAACAAGAATAAAAGAAAAAAAGATATTGATGGAAGGGATATATTAGAAAATAAAAACAGAAAGATAAAATATAAAGAACTAATTATCTATGGTAGATGCTTTAAAATATTTTGTAATAAATAAATAGTAAAAAGAAATTATTATGATTCAATAACCCCAGTATCTTGTCCATAGTATTGGGATTCCTTATAGAGAGCACATTTCTGTTTTCTGGGGGCACTGATTAAAATACAGGTGATAATAATGAGGAAAGAAATGGGATCCAAAGAAAGGAACTATAATGCTGTACACTTATGTCATTTCCTAAGAGTAAAAAGTGCTAGGGAGGGGGGCTGGCCCCATGGCCTAGTGGTTAAGTTTGGCACACTCTGCTTCAGCGGTGTGGGTTTGTGGGTTCGGATCCTGAGTGCAGACATACACCACTTGTCAGCCATGCTGTGGTGACAGCCCACATACAAAATAGAGGAAGATTGGCATGGATGTTAGCTCAGGGTAAATCTTCCTCAGGGAAAAAAAAAATTGCTAGAGAGAGAGCTGTAGGAGAAGTCCATTTGAATGAGCTTCTGAGGGCAGGATAAAAAAATCTCTTAGGTGAGCTTTTGAAATCCTGCTCTGCTTTTCCCTTTTACAGTTGGCTAATTCAAGCAAAGAGCCACCAAGCTTTAGTGGAAGATTACAAAAAAGTCTACACCCAATGTCCTATCACTACTGGAATACAAAAAGAATAAAACAATTGAGGTCAAAGGGAAGAAATAAACAGGCATCTCAGTCTACATAATACTTTCTCCAATATCATCCCCTAACACGCTTCTCTGATGGGTGATGAAGATTCCTAATGGCTTCCCTCTGTGGGAAAAAAGATAAAAACAGAATAAACTCATAAGACTTGAAGTGGTCTTTTTGTATCAGACACTCTACATGGAGTGGGATGAGTATACCTAGCTTTGATATGGTGAGACTAACTCTCCATTCCAAAATGAAAATTTCCATTTTTGAAAATGCAGATGCCTTATGTTTCCAAATTATGTACAACTTCTATCAGTTCATTCTCTGAGTTGGGTATAAGTGTAATTTGGCACCAACTTGGAATTCTTAGAGAGTGAGTCTTCCTTTTGAGCCCTGGACAATAAAAATTTCAAATGGAATCCAGCATGATTGTTTGAGAATATTTCAGTTCCATTACTGACCACAAGCTACTGATTATCTCAGCAAAACCACTCTTTGCAAAGACCCTCCCCTAGCTGACTACGGATATTAGGTGTAAGCACCTTCTTCCTAGTACATTTACAGTCTCCGCAGTCTACTTTCCTGTTAGGTCTTCGTAGTTGTCAGGTTATTTGTAAATGGTTTGATGACACCTTGTTTGATGAGAATTTCAGAATCTAATATTTTTCCCTTCGGGAGAATTGGTAGCCACTAATTCCTTGGGAGTATCCTTCAAAATCTATAGACAGTTTTTGATAGTCAGACAATCACAGTGAACACACACACAATCACAATATTCACAATAAATGTGTTGAATACTGATATTGAGTGATACAAACCAGTTTCTTCCCAAAAGGCTTTTGTGCTAGCCCCTGGTTGTGACAGATGGACACTCTCCTGGGAAGAAGCCACGCACATCTTCAGATGCACACTGCAACAATAGCAACTGAGTACAATGTTATTATAATTTAGAAGAATGGATAGAGCCAACTTTACTCTTGGATCAAGGACACAGATGAGTACTATTACAAATTCTGTGCCATCCAGAGATGTGTTGCTGCAGGCAACATAGAATGTAAAACAATCCCTGCGTCACCATCATGAGTCACCACAACGCCACATGATGGCCACTGTGACTGTTGCTGGCATTCATCCTGCTGGATTTTCAGGGGCATATTCTCTATCAAGATGGATGTTCCTCTTCCAGGATCTTCATACTTTTCAAACTGGAAGTGAATTTGGACATAACCTGTTAAGTGATCAGCAGCTGGGATATCCTAAATAATTTCCTGATATTCTATTAACTCTGTTGGTGAGAGCTCTTTGCCTTTGTGTCTTATGGGTTGTTTCTGTTATCTGAAGCTGCTCCTTTGATTTCTAAGACATATAGTTACATGGCCTCTCTTGCTAGCGACTTTTCCTAGACCAATAAATGTTAAATTTGTATTCCTCTGGGATTCATTGTAGATTCTACAAACACTTTATTCTGCAATTATCTAAAGAAATTCCAAAACTTTCTTAGTGAGAAAGACAGATGAGCTCTATGATATAAGCAGCATGGTAACACTATCATCAGACTGTTGCTTCTATTTGTAAAACTTAGATACCAGTTACTGCTGGTATGTTCTTTATAAGTTCTTTTTAAATAATTGAATACATTCATGTCCTAATCCCAGGTAAAGCAGGGGTCAATGAGCAGCTGTAATATATAGCATATGCTTTTGCCAACACTGTCAGGACTTAGTGTTACCAAACCAGGTTCCTGTTTGCCCACCACCCAGAAAGCCAAACACCAAGACGATGAGATTGCAGCAGAGAGAGAGTTTAATCACAGGGCAGCCATGTGAGGAAGCGAGAGCATGAGTCTCAAATCCGCTTCGCCAAATATGGGGGGCTCAGGGATATTTATGTGATAGGGGGGCAAAGTGGTCTGAAATGTGGAGATGTGATTGGAGGTGACGAGAGGTGAGGTAATTGACGATCTGCACAAGTTCCAGTTCTTCAGAGTGTTCCAGAGCAACCACTGAAAGCACAAAGTCTGCCTAAATTTAAGGTCAAGCCAGACTGAATTGTCTACTAAGAGATCCTGGAAGGGATTTACACTGCCTGCTGTTAACCTGCATCTTTTCATTTAACAGAGACCCAGCAGTATCCCATTTAAGGCCTGTAGGGAAGGAAGAAAATTTCCTCTTCTCATTCTACGTCCTTCTGGCTGGTCTGTGAATTAAATTGACATGAGACAGAATAACAGGAGAAAATCAAACAAAGCTTTATAATATGTGTACATGGGAGAAACCCAGGAAAACTGGGTAATTCACCAGAATGGCTGAGCTGCCAGCTTAAATACCATCTTCAGCTAAAGACAAAGGAGGATGTTGGGGGTAGCGGTTTGGGGCTTCAAATGGGAGGAAGGCAATTCACATAGAAATGGAAAAGCAAATGTTTGGTTTATAAGAATGGGCTTAACAAAGACCCTCACAGTGTATGGTGATGGCCTGTCCTGGGGACAGGCACTTTGTCTTAAATTTCTTTTAGGCAATTAGAGGGGAGGTCAAAGTTTCTTTCAGAGTCTTTTGTTCTTGAAAATAACCAAGGCAAAGAGATATATTTTGAGGTGGCCAATTCTGATCCCCCACAGGGCATAGAATAAAGTTCTTAAAGCAACAAGAGGTAGCAGTAACAAGAAGGAATCAACTTTAGACACAGTACAGTCATGCGTTCCTTAATGATAGGGATACATTTGGGAAATGCATTTGTTAAGTGATTTTGTCATTGCGTGAACATCATAGAGTGTACTGAAAGGGAACAAAATTTGCCACCCCAAAATGTGTCCCTTTAACATGAGGATTATTTTAGGCTGATTATTTTTAAGAAACAAGACTCAGAAAGTTTTTCTTGCTACTTCCCCCTTAACTGCCTAAAAGAATTCAGATTAAAAAACCTGTCTCAGGAAGTGAGCTGTCACCTCAACATAGTGTAAACTAGGTGGTGGACAGGGAGGAACCTAGAAAAGCCTGTTTTGGGGGCTCCCTTCTGTGTTCTTTTGTTTCTGTGGGGCCAAACTCTTGTTTTGCAAACATTTGCTCCTTTCACCTACTGGTGAATTGCCTTCCTCGCCTTTGAAATCCCTGACTCTCCCCACCCCAACATCTTCTTTTGTCTTTACCTGAGGATAGTATTTAAGGTGAGGGCTTTGGCCATTTTGGCGAGTTATTTGGTTTTCCTGGGTTTCTCCTATGTATACCTGTAAACTTTTGTTTGTTTTTCTCCTGTTAATCTGTCTCATGTCAACTTAATTCTTAGACCAGCCAGAAGAACCCGAAAGGGTAGAGGAAAATTTCTTCCTCCCCCACAGTACTTACACAAACCTAAATAGTGTAGCCTATTACACACCTGGGCTAGATGGTACTACTCTCATGGGACCACCATGGTATAAGCAGTCTGTCACTGACCAAAACGTCTTTATGCAGCACATGACTTACTTTATTACCATTAAATACTGTTGGATAATATATACCTTCCTATAACAAAGAACTTCACAGAGTTCACAAAAGTAATTCAAATGAAATAAATAAATACTTGGGAAATCAGTGTTTTCTGAATTATATGGCAATTCTAATCCTCCTCGACTTCTCTCTGCCAGCTCTCTTTCAGCACTTGCTGTGACCAAGCCTTTCTGTGATTTCTTGAGAGCAGCTGAAAAGAAAAGAGGCTTGGGAAAGGGGGATACAAAGCTGAAAATGAAATGGAATAAGTTACAGGACCTGCGTCTTGGAGCTTTCCTTCATCTTTGTAGCTCATCATACCTTGTTCTTCCCTGTTTTACCTCTTCGCAGGCTACCCTTGTCTCCCTATTTCAGTCTTTGTTTAGGGAACTGAGGTGGCAGCTGCATGTGCCTTCCTTGAATGTAATCTCAGGTTTTACTGGCCACAGCAAAGACAGCACTGTTGCTCTAATAAGATCATAAACCACACACTTTAAATCTCCGTTGGCATGTCAGAGACAGTAGATCTGGCAGTCCAGAACCAAGGGGAGAGTTTGGTGTTGCTGCTGTTGTTCTCCTCTCTCAGAAGATACTCAGCTGAGGACATGATCTTGCAGGAATGGAACAGGATAAAATAATGGGAGGTATGCTGGAGGGAGCCCAAAGGGCACTAATATGGTTGATGGTGGGCACACTTTTACGCCTCCTCCAACACCCTGTCCTAGGGATGGCCCTAGGCACGTGACAGCTACTTGCAGCTGGGAGAGTCATGAGAACTTTAAACATTTCGACTAGTGAATTTGTCCCCATTAATCTAAGATTTCATAAAGAAAGTGAATTTTAGAAGTTGTCTAAGCATATACTGATGAATCAATTTATTACTTACTAATAAATCAATTTAATGAGTGCCCATATAATGTGCTTAGGTATATTGCCAACTGGAAGGAAATTGCTACAAGCAACTCTTCAGATAACTTCAAAAGTAGGTGATTTTTAGCGATATTTTATGGAAAGCTCTTTTGAACAAAAACGATACACTAATGATACACTCCACACATGTACACCTTTCTAAGTACTTGCACTGTATGTAGACACAGATGAATTTGCCAAGTCACTTTTACCTTTATATGTAAGATGGTTATTTGGGAATAGAAGGAAATTTTCTATTTTACTTAGGGTTAGATAAAATGGTTTTTTAAAAAATGAATCCTCTTTTTTAAAAAGTTGTACATCTCATGGTTTCAGTAATAATTTTCAATGAGCAAACTTCACTCAGCAAAACAAATGCCTCAAAATGTTACAAATATTTTTTGGGCTTTATGCCACTATTGTCCTGCCAGTGGTCCACAATCCCGAGAAGCTGAAAGTGACAGCATGTTGAAGAAGCACATCATTGAAACCCAGAAATATCAAGAATTCTAACATGGCCAAAGCCTAACTGTGGTTATTGTACACTCTGAGCGTGTCTGAGTTCTGTCCCGCGAACATCGTGAGAGGCAGTAAAGCAGAGAGGTTACACTTGTGGAGACAGGGTTCAGACTGCCTGGTTTTGATTTTTGGCTCTTTTTACCGGCGGTGCAATCTTGCGCAAGTTACCAGCTTAGTTTCTCATCTGTAAAATGAGACTAACAATAGTACCTAGCTCATAGGTTGTTGTGGGGTAGTAAGAGCTAATACATGTAAAGAGCTTCGACTGGTACCTGGCATCTAATATGTATTCTATAAATGTTAGCTAGCATTAGCCTTAACCTATCCACTTATTTCCCATTCATTGCCACCACCACAATCCAAGCTGCCCTCATCCCTCTGCAGGCTTCTGCAACAGCCTCCAAACTGATTCCCATGGTGCATTCCCCACACAACAGATGGCCATCTTTCACAAATTTACATCAGCACAATTAAAACGCTTATTTAACAAACTCTTCTTTAGGAATTCCTGTGTGGAAGTGCTGTTTTAAAGTGCTTTATAAAATTAACTCATTTGATCTTCAGAACAACCCAACGAGACAGGTTCTATTATCGGCATTTTACAGATGAGCAAACAAAGGAATGCCCAGTGACCTGCTCAAGGTCACACAGTCATTTCCTGTGAGGGCCAGCATTTGAATTGAGGCAGGCTAGCTCCAGAACCCTTGCTATTAGCCATGACTACCTCTGCTGCCTTTCGTAGTTTTCTACTGCACTTGGAATAAAATCCTAATTTTATCACAGCCGTCTGGCTCTGGCTCTGGCCTACCTTTCCACCCTTATCATGTCCCACTCTCCGCCCCTCACTCACAACCCTGCAGCACTGGCCTCTTGCCTGTTCTAGAACACACTCTGTGGTTTCCACTTCCGGGATTTAGTGGAATTGATGGCCTTCTAGACAAGTTTTAGGTAACAAGTTTTAGATCTTCACTTGGGGGCAGGGAGTTGTCTGTTTTGTTCACTACTGAATCCCCAAGGTGTAGCATATAATAGGTTCTCAATGGCAGATATAAAAGAATATAAAGGAATGGCAAGTACAAAAACGGAAGTGGAGAATATAAATATAAATATAAAAATTGGTAATTGGAAGGAACCTAAGAGCAAGTGAAAATTATTTTAAGCAGTGGAGATCTGCATTATAACTGAAGTCAGTGGAAAGGGATTCATTGAGGATGTTGGCACGAGAAGAGGAGAGCATGTGTGCTGCTGCTTCTAGAAGCATGAGGAAATCAAATCCAGAGATTGGAAACTTTAGCTCTAGTGAGAGAAAAGGTTTCTCTTTATTTGTGAATAAAGAACTGTTAGCTAATAATTATGGAGCACTAACTAAATTCTAAGTTCTTTACGTGCACCAGCACAATTAATTCTCACAAAAATATGATGAGGTGTGTGCTATTATTATTCCCAGTTAATGGATGAGGACACTGAGACTTAGGTTAAGCAACTTGCCACAAATTACACAGCTAGTTAGTAGTAGATCAAACTTCAAACCCAAGTCCTACTCAGCCTTTTGTAGAGATGGACAAGGAAAGATGATAGTGAAAAGCAGGATGAACTCAGACATTTGGGACATTTATGGTTTCAGTTAAATAAGATATAAAGATAATTGCTGTAAGAGTGGTGAAAAGGAATGTGGAATAGACCTTATCTGGCATCTAGTAGTATATGGAATGAGTCTGCATCTTATCACATCTGGCATCTTTCTAAACATTTCTAAACATTTGTCACTCCTCTCTAGGTTTCAGGTTTGATCAAGCACAGAAAAACATAGATGACTATGAAGATTTATCAGAGGATGAAATGGAAACATCAGCAGATACTTCACATAGAAATAGTTTTGATGAGCCAAATTTTACCAGACTAACACCTGATTCCACTTATGGAACATAGAATATTTTATTTTCTCTTCTGAGCTATAGCCCTTCAAGCCCTGATTCCATCAGTTACAGTCAAGGGATAGATTATTCTGACTGAATGACTTGTATATTCTTGGCACAGAATCTACCCCAATTAAGTAAGGAAGATTATACAGAAATAGAACATTGGACTGAATACAATGGTCATGGAAAATGTAGAAATTACTCCTGGTATTCTGAGAAACTGATGTTCTAACAATCACACTTAAATAAAGGTATTATACTTAGGTGCAAAAAAATCTTCAGATGGATTTTTTTTTCCCTTTATTTGAAGCATTCTATATTTGTGCATTTGTATCAGGCAGAGCTCTTTCTTCATTAAAAAAGCATGTAGCAAGTTCTTTTATTAGGAAAGCAAAAGGCTTACTAGAAGCCTCAGCCCGTCACCTTAGGCGTCCTTGAACAAAACTGGGTCACACGGGTCCCTTTAGCTAAAGCAGCTAGAACAGCAAATACTGTCTTTCAGCTTCCATAGTGGGATGAACAGAGGACTGGCAATAACTGTTGGGTGAAGGAACAGAGTCGACCACACCCTTTAAGTCTGAATTACTATATATGCCCATAAGCATCCTCTACTACTATTCATCATTACTCTTATCACACTGTATCTGTAAAAATTTGTCTATAATCCTAATAGATCAGAGGCTTATATCCCAAGTATAAAAAAATCAGCAATGTGGGCCAGCCCCAGTGGCCTAGTGGTTAATTTCGGTGTGCTCCACTTCAGCAGCCCAGGTTCAGTTCCTGGGCATGGACCTACACCACCCGTCTGTCAGTAGCCATGCTGTGGCGGTGGCTCATGTACAAAAAGAGGAATATTGGCAACATATGTTAGCTCAGGGTGAATCTTCCTTGGCAAAAAAAAAAAAAAAAGAAATCAGCAGTCAGAAGACCTAGTGTATATTTAAGAAAATATTAGATTTATTGATGTATAATTTATATACAAATTCACCCATTTTGAGTGTTCAATCAGTTTTGACAAATGTATATAGTTGTGTACTTTTCACCACAATCAACATATAAAGCATTTCCATCACTCCCAAGTTGTGCATCTTTGGCTGCAGTCAATCCATTCACTCACCCCAAGCCCCTGAAAACCACTGATCTCCTTTTAGCTTCTACAGTTCTGTCTTTTCTAGAATGTCGTATAAAAGGACTTATACTATATGTAGTCTTTTTTGATCTAGCTTCTTTCATTTAGCATAATGCTTTTTTGAGATTCATCCTTCTTGCTTGTATTAGTAGTTCATTCCTTTTTTAATGATTAGTGTTCCATTGTATGGTTATGCCACAGTTTGTTTACCCATTCACCAGTTGATGGACATTTGGTTGTTTCCAGTTTGGGATCATTACGAATAAAGCTGTTAGGAACATTCATGTACAAGTCTTTATGGGGACATATGTCTTCATTTCTCTTGCGAAATACCTGAGAGTGGAATTGCTGGAGCAAACAATAACTATGTGTTTAACTATTTTATAAGAAACTGTTTTTCTAAAGTGGCTGTACTGTTTTGCATTTCCACCAGCAATGAATCAGTTGCAGCTGCACCACTTGGTTTTTGTCACTTGTCAGATGTTTCAATTTTAGCTATTCCATTGTATGTATAGGGAATGGTATCTCAGTGTGATTAGTTTGCATTTCCCAAATGACTTACCATGTTGAGGATCTTTAATGTGCTTATTAGACATTTGGATATCTTCATTGATGAATTATCTGTTCAAATCTTTTTGCCCATTTTTAATTAGGTTATTTTCTTATTCTGTTAAAAGATTTTTATATATATTCTAAAAATAAATGCTTTATCGGACACTATTTTGCCAGATTGTGGCTGGTGTTTTTATTTTCTTAACAATGTATTTTGAGGAGAAAAAGGTTTTAATTTTAATGAAGTCCAAGTTACCATTTTTTCTTTTATGATTCATGCTTTTAGTGTCTTATCTAAGAAATCTTTGCTTAAACCATGGTCACAAAGGAGACATGCAAATTTCATAATTTTAGCTCTCACATTTAGGTATATCATCCATTTCAAGTTAATTATTGTTTATAGTGAGAAAGAAGGTTTAAGATTCATTTTCTTGCATATGGATATTCACCAGTTTTTGAAAGACTACTACCCTTTCCCCGTTAAATTACGTTAGTGCCTTTGTTGAAAATCAATTAGTTATATACGTGGATCTATTTCTGCATTCTTTACCCTGCTCTATTGATCTGTGTGTCTTATCTTTATGGCAAGACTACCTTGAATTTGTTACTATGGCTTTAGTGAAGTCTTCCAACCTTGTTTTTCCTTTTCAAAATTGTTTTGGCTGATTCTAGTTCCTTTGCATTTCCATACAGATTTTACAATCAGATTGTCAAGTTTTAAAAGAAAAAAAATGTCTGGGATGTTGACAGAATTACACTGATTCTATATATTAATTTTGCGGAGAATTACTATCTTAACAATATTGAGGTTCCCAATCCATGACCGTGGTACATCTCTCTGTATATTTAGGTCTTTTGTTACTGAGTAATGTTTTGTAAATTTCAGTGTACAGGTATTTAACATATTTTATTAAAATTATGCCTGTCTTATGTTTTCTGATGCTTGTTTTTAAATTTCAAATTGTTCACTGCTAGTGATAGAAGAGAATTTCACAGACAATTTCCTGATCTAAGTGGTTTTTATTTAGCAATTCATAAATTGGGAAGCATCCAGTCTAGAAAATAGAAAGGAGCTTCCAGGAGTCGTACAAAGCAAGAGGGTTTCATAGACCAAAGTGAGCAGGAACAGGGAAGTTATACTGGGCATTTGTTAATTGCTTAAAAAAGCAGGGATGCTGTCCTTAGATGGAAGCAAGGGCAGTCTTGGAGCTGGGTTAGGTAATTTGTACTGAGCAGGCGAGTGCTGAATGATTGGCTTAGACCTACCTTTTCTGGGAGAGGTGAGCAGACAAAAAGTTTCAGTTTGCTGACACAGGGCTTAGCATAAGCAACTCCATCTTGGGCCCAGTGCAGACACTTTAAACACCTGTATATAGAAACACTGTGATGCTTTGTATGTTGACCTTTATCATGTGACCTTGTTAAACTCAGTTATTAGTGTTAGACTTTTTAATATATAGAATCTTTAGGATTTTCTAGATAGATGATCATGTCATCTGTAAATGAAGATAATGCCTTCATTTTCAAACTGTTGACGTCTTTTCTTTCTTTCTCTCTGCCTTATTGCATGGCTGGAAACTCCAGTACTATGTTGAATAGAACTGGTAAGAGTGGCATCTTTGCCTTGTCCCTGATCTTAAGGGGAAAACATTGTCTTTCACCATTAAGTATGATGTGAGCTATAAGTTTTTCAGAGATGTCCTTTATCAAGTTGAGAATGTTTCCTTTATTCCTAGTTTGATGAGTGTTTATCATGAATGCTGAATTTTGTCACATGCTTTCTCTGCATCTATTGACACGATCCTATGGTTTTTGTTAGTTTATTACTATTGATTGATTTTCAAATATTAAGCCAACCTGGTATTCCTGAAATAATGCCATTTGCTCATGATGTATTATCTGTTTTTTATATTGATGGAGTTGATATAGTTAATATTTCTAAGGACTTCTGCATCTATGTTCATGAAGGATATTGATCTTCAGTTTTCTTGTAATTCTTGAAATTTTTGATAGAAGGGTAATGCCGGCTTCATAAAATGGGCTCTTCTAATATTGGGAAGTTTGTGTAGCATTGGTATGATTTCTTCCTTAGAAGTAGAAGGCATTGACTCATCAGGATTATTTTCAGTTTTTGTCCTTTTCATGACATGAGTATGTTTGAGATGCCTATGAAAAACCACTTCTCCATCTTGTTTTACACTGCAATGATTTAAAACAAATCTGCAACCAGCTGATTACCCTTTTCTCTCTTAAAATAGTTCCAACTCTTACAATCACGGATATCTAAAAAAGTTGTTTAAGAAAAAAGAAATATTAAGTTAGGTACTATTTACAAAGAATTCTAAGTCTATAGTGAATATTCAAACACTAGGGAACATTTTGAGATAATTTTCAAGCTAATATTAAGATCTGCCAGGAAGGTTACCAACACTACACAGAATCAGGTTTCAAAATTGTCAATTGACGGACATATTTTGCTTCTAAAACTCAGTATTTCTTGCAGTACCCTTATAAAATTTGTATAAAGTATATAATGCTTTTACTTTCAAGAATGATTCACCCACACCCATTAGGATAGTTACTATTAAAAACAAAAAACAAAACACCAGGTGTTGGTGAGAATGTTAAGAAATTGGAACCCTTGTGCACTGTTGGTGGGAATGTAAAATGGTGTAGCCGCTATGGAAAACAGTATGGTGGTTCCTCAAAAAATTAAAAATAGAATTGCCTTATCATCCTGCAATTCTACCTTTTTTTAATTTATCAGCAATTAAAACCAGGGTCCTGAAGAGATCTTTGTACACTTATGTTCATAGCAGATTATTCATAATAGCCAAAAGGGGGAAGCAAGCCAAGTGTCCATTGACAGATGAATGGGAAAACAAAATGTATATACATACAATGGAATATTATTCAGTCTTAAAAAAGGAAGGAAATTCTGACATAAAACAATATGGATGAATTTTAAGGATATTATGCTAGTTGAATAAGCCAGTCACAAAAAGACAAATACTGTATGATTCCACTCATAGGAGGTAGCTAGAATAGTCAAATTCATAGAGACAGAAAATAGAATGGTGGTTGCCAAGGGCTGGGTGGAGAGGAGACTGGGGAGTTGGAGAGGAGTACAGAATTTCAGTTGTGCAAGCTAAAAAGAGGGCTGGAGACTGATTGCACAACATGAATGTACTTGACACTCCCAAACTGTACACTTAAACATGGTTAAGATGGTAAATTTTATGTGTATTTTACCATAATTTTAAAAAAGTCATTCACAAATTAGCAATAGACCAGCTATGAACACACAATTATAGCAAGGCAAGAGCTGCAAGCAAAATCATGACCGTTTCTCTCCTACATGTTTCTGTCTCAGTTTGGAAATACTGACCTTAACCTTCAACATTGTGTGTCAGTGTTTCATGCTTCTCACCCCATGTCAGTGACAACAAAAACGTCTTTAGACATTACCAAATGTCCTCTGTGGGAGCGGGAATTGGGGAAGCAAAATCTCCCCTGATTGAGAACCACTGCTCTAGAATCATACACTGTACATTAGTGTAGAAAGTATACATTTTTACATATTGCTGTACATTAAAAACAAATTATGCATGCTGTACTTTATGGGCAAAGTAAGGGATTTCCTAGGGAATGATTTTCATTATATGAGATTTTCACCTTACTCACCAAATTCTGAATCTAATCTTTGTGAAAACTTTAATGCTACTGTATTTATGCAAAATTCATTTTTTCAGAAAATAGACAAAAGAGCCTGAGACTCTGAAAAGGAATTTATCTATTTAAAAAAATGATAAATATGTGGAGTGGAAACTTCACATTTAGGATATCAGGATCTTTGTATTTGTCATATCCTAGTATGCATCTTTTAGACTTTACGAATGTCAACTAGATCACTCTCTAGGCCCAAGCAAAGAACATTCATTTGCCTTTTTGTCATGGGATAATTAAGAAAAACTACCAGACTATTTAGACTGAGACGCAGCATCCCAGGCTGGTTCTGTGTAGCAGGCTTCCCAGTTCACACCGCATTATAAGCTGCCCGTGCCCCAGACTATGAGCTCTACAGGGGCCGACTACGCCTGCCTTACTCACTGTTGTCTCCCTAGGAACCAGCACCAGGCCTGCACAAAGAACACTCAATATTTGAATAAAATGAATGAGTCTTAGTATACATTTTCTTTTAGAATTATTTATTCCTAAGCAGGTAACAGTGTAAAGGATTCCAGTAATATTGTAATAAAGAAATACATTCAATAGTACTCAAATAAATCTACATAAAATATGTAATTTCACTAAGGTGCAATTAAAATACTTGAAATGACACATAACTCTATATTTCAAGCCAGCATACTAGTTTTCTACTTTTTTTTAAAAAAAGACTAGCCTACTTTAATCTTTAAAAAGCCAAAGTTTTATTTGCTTTAGGCTATATCTAAATTTTTAGCATTTCTAAGTGCATAAAAATATTTTAAGCATATACTATAATGATAATGGATTTTTGTACCTACTGATTAAAGAGCTACTTTGGGGTGGTATGATCTGCATGGAGAATGGTGGGAGGGCTATTATCTCCCTCAATCTGGACACAACTGTTCAAACAGTCTATAATTTATTAGCTTTTCTAGCAGCTTTTCTACTTGGTTTCCACTGACTTTGTGAGCAACTGACTGGTGAAGTCTAGATTCTTTTCACTCGAAAGCTTTTCAAGTTAGAAACTCTCCATATTAAACTTGTACCTTCGATTTACTATATTCTGGCTTTGGACAAGTTACCTTATTTCTCCAAACTTTAATTTCTCCAGCTGTAAACTGGGCTATCACTAATCCTGCAAGAGATGCTGCCTATAATGTATGTCAGGTACTCAGCACACAACAGATATTCTTTGATTAATATTTTAAAAACCTAACCACTCAATTGTTCTTGGCAAATTTCTATCCTAGTCATTTCCAGATAGTATTCCAGTTTGTCAAAAAATCTTTTAAACTCTTAATTCTATCACCTGTGAATTAGCTATTCCTCCTAGGCTTGCTATCTGCAAATTTGGTAAATTTTTCAAAGCCATTAATAAGAATATTTGAATAGGACAGGAGCCTTTACGCACACCATTCAAGACTGAAGACTGGATCAATGATGTGATCCAGAGCTCTTTGGAAAATCAGGTAGCAAGAATTAGCTTGTACTAATTCAAATTCATTTTTAATATATAAGTATAATAATATAAGTAAAATTCATTTACTTATACTATCATCTAGCTTATAATTTCTTATTCATCCATGAAGATTTCAAGGCTTTCATAAATCAAGACATTCTAAGTTTATTACATTCTCTTGATTCACTCCAATAATAAAACTACTAATATATAGCAAATATTTAGGCAGTTTATAAGAAAGATACACCAAGAGAAGTTTGTAATTAGAAATGCAAAGTCATTTTAAGAATAGTTCTCCAGAAACCAAAGCAAGAAATTTCTGTACAAAAAGTTCTGAAGATTGTGTCTGGAGTAGGGGGAGGTGCAGAGGTCAGATAGGAGTGCATGCTTGCCACGGGCAACAGATAGAAATGCCAACCCCTTCATAAGAAAAAACTGTTAACATAACCACCTAGGTAAAAAAAGAAGAAGGTTCAACCACCCATTTCTTAATTTCTGCAGCTAAAATGAACATTTTCCTAAGGATGGAGGAGGGGTTATATTCACCAATATCAAGTCAGTAATTTTACTTGTTTGCCTGATGACAGTATGGGGACAGAAAAGTGTTCCATTTCTAGCTACATATCAAACTCAATACCTAACTCCTTCCCTTCCAACAAAACACAAAGAAATACTGGATAAGATATAAGAAACATTCTTTTAAATGCATAGCAGAACTTGTAAGAAAGTAAGGGGAAATCCTTAGGGCCAAAAAGGCAGGGAACTGAAAACCAGAGTAAATGTGTGAGCTGATATTCTGGCTGTCCTGGCACAATCTCACTAATGTATAGGTTTCAGCTTTATTATCTTGGGGACTGATGAAACCTTGGACTTGCAAAGGGAGTGGGCAGGAATTAAACACACTTCCCCTCATGCCCACCATAAGCTGGGACACATGGAGGATCACACCCTCAGTGAAAGGGGAGTCAACAAAACCCTCTGCCCCCTCGCACAGGGGGATGATGAGGACGAGTGTTTGTCTGGGCCTGGGAGTCTTCTCTCAGTAATTTATACTACTCTTGAGGTCTGGAAACCCTGAAGCCAAGAAATTAAAGTAAGAGTGGTCTTCTGTCAGTGATCGTCCTGGGAATATGACATAAGCAGACACAAAACTTTTCTGGAAGGAATTATTCTTAACCCAGGTCATTCAGGATTGCCAGAGTACATACATAAGTAGTCTACTAAGTAAAAGAAGCAACAAATACAAACAACAGGAACTTGATTTAACAAAGCTATTAGAGATGTTACCCTACCATAAAATAGGGACGTTTGAAATGATTCATGACATAATAAAAAACAATTTTTGAAAGAAGAAACCCAATGAATAGTTTAAAAAGGAGATTATATACAGCTGACAAGAGAAAACTAGAAGACACATATGAAGGCACCACACAAAGATAAAGTAATGGAAAACACAGAAGGGCTTAAAAGATGAAGAAAACAACAGAATGAGAGGGTGCAATATACATTTTTAAATAACAGTAACCATAGTAACTGTGTCTTTCAAATTTGTTCTCCATAATTATTCAGTAACACTAGGAGATTTTGAAAATCCAAACAAATTTCTTAAATACTAATTTGTTTTCAACATTGCTTCTTATTTTTAATGTAGCTTTACCATGATACATAGATAGCTACAATTTTAAAGTTTTTTTCTTCCTTTTATACGTTAATATCAAGTAATTTATCATTTATATACTATAATATCTTGGAAACAAATTTCAATTAAAAGCCACCTCAAAACTAGCAGTATATTTATTTGTTCTAGTTCATACTAAAGGAAAAATTCTCAGTGATGTTCCTGCATTCCTGCTGCTTCCATTTCCAGCTAAAGCATAAATCAGTGATTCTACTGAAAAAAATACAAGTATGTACTTGAGAAGAAAAAATAAATGTTTAGTCTAGAAATACAGCATGAATGACAATTATTATTTTTTAATTTTTTTGCTGAGGAAGATTAGCCCTGAGCTAACATCTGTGCCAGTCTTCCTCCATTTTATATGTGGGTTGCCGCCACAGCATGGGTGGTAAGTGGTGTAGGTCCGCACCTGGGATCCAAACCTGTAAACTTGGGCCACTGAAGTGGAGTGCGCCGACCTTAACCACTACACCACGGGGCCGGCCCCAACAATTATTTTCCTTGAGACTATCAAAGCATCTTTAGGTGACTGAAGCAAGTATTAAACATTTTTTTAAAACACAGAAAGTAGTTCACTTAGCTAAATATTAATACCTATTAAAAGTATGTGGGTGGGTTAAAAATGAAGGCCAAAATATAATTTTGAAAGGTTGAATTCAAGGGTAATTCTTATGCTGAATATCACACCCAAGCTTTCCATCCTGGGAAAAGACGGCTGAGATTTTTGGGGTCCATGGCCTGTTGTATGAGCAGATTCACCTGTCCACCCACACTGAGCACGGTTCCTTCCTCCACTCCTTTCAGCTTCTCTTGCAGTCTCATCAAGACCCGTTCAGCTACTTTGTTGAAACTCTGGTCAACATCACTAGTGGCAAAAAAACCAAAGGTTTTAATGAGGCCGAACAGTTTAAAGGGTCTCAGGAATAAGAAAATCTGAACTATTGACAATAAATCTTTCCTAAAATACTGCTTACCTGAGATTTCGTTTGCATTCTTGGTCATCTGCATGTGGGGTGGAGTGGAGCTCAGTTTCATCTTCTGGCCTCTGCTGTAAATACAAAGCTTTCAAAGGATTCATGGTCCAGTCAAAGAGAGGATCATACAGGAGGACCTAGAGAGAACATACGTATGAGAAGAACAATGCAGACTCTGATGAGGTATTTAGAAAAAGTAGAACTAGTATTGTAAAAATGAGAGGCCAGTCACATCGTGGTTGACTGGGGGGAGGGGCACGCTTCATGTTTCTTGTGGAGGAAACGCTACTAGCATAATGCTCTGGGCTTCTTATCACGTTCTGAGTTCACCCTTCCTCCCCGGTTGGGGGTGGGACATCCCTTGACCTATGTTTCCTGACTGGGTGAAACTAATCTATTAAAAGGAGATAAACACTCGTCACTTTCTTTCTTTCTCTCTCTCCTCTTGACCTTTCTGGTCCTAGGTATAGAAATTTGCTTTGCAGGCCCCAATCCTCCCTCAGGTGGGCTGCCCCAAGGGACAGATTAGGTTGTAGGATTTGGACAGCACTAGCAAGCCTATTTGGACCTCACACTAAGCCATGTTCTCCATCAGTTTTACCAGTAATTACCCTGACAATTAGATCTCCATCTTTATTCCTAAGGCTCTTTCTCTCAATTAGATCCAAATTTGGGCGAAGAAGAAAAAAAGGGTGTAATTTATTGAAAGCTCTTTAAAACCAAGGCTAGTGCTATGGTTGGCATCCTGAGAAGTATATATGGAGTAGAATATGAATACCAAAATAACTCGAATGGCTAGAGCAAGTGGCTTTAGGTCTTAAATTTAGTTAAGTGAGGTCATAATGGATTTTTGACCTTGGAAATTCAGAACAAACTAACTGCCCCTGGTGTTTAGAAGCTTTATTATTATTATTATTTTTTTTTTTTTTGGTGAGGAAGATTGGCCCTGAGTTAACATCTTTTGCTAATCTTCTTCTTTTTGCTTGAGGAAGATTGTCCCTGAGCTAACATCCAGGCCAATCCTCCTCTATTTTGTATGTGGGACACTGCCACAGCATGGCTTGATGAGGAGTGTGCAGGCCTGCCCCTGGGATCTGAACCAGCAAACTCTGGGCCGCTGAAGTGGAGCATGTGAACTTAACCACTATGCCACCAGGCCAGCCCAGATTTTTTTTTTTAATAGGCCTTACCAAATGCTTAACATAAAGGTCTTCATAGTAAGTGAATAGTAAGTGAAGACTCAACTGCAGGGATGAGTGATTCTGCAGGCTATTCCAGCATTAAAAAGTAGGAACATTTGCTGTTGCCTTTGTTGTATTTCTCAGTAGGTCTGCAGGCTGGGACTATAAAATGCCGTTAGCATTACATGTTTAATTCCAGGACATGTACCAGATCAAGAGTAAAAAATCTGGTCATCTGTTCATACTGTTTTGAGCATTTCCCAGGGCTGTTAACTGTGGGGGGACTGACTTTGAATATATGTAGTTTGCTCTAAGTTCAAGGGTTCCTATGTGACTTCAAGTTGGGCACTGACATGGCTTTACATTTCAGAGTTCCAAACCAGGTTCACCCACAAAGGGAGGTATGTTTTATTAATCAACTAAGGAAAAGGAATGGAGGCCTCTATTATACAGAGACATACATGGTCTTCTCGGGTTGAAGTAGAGAAACAACACAATTAAATTATTTCAAATCCAAGGGTCTGTGTAAGGAATCGTATTTGCAAATTTTGGAATCAAGGAGGAACTGGAGTAATTAAAAAAATATACTTTAGTTTTACTCTCAGAACAGAATTGGTTGAATGAAAACAATAAAGGAATACAGACTGATTAAGCTAGAGCAGTTTCTCAATCTCGGCACTATTGACATTTTGGGGCTGGATACTTCTTTGTCGTGGGGGCTGTCCTGTGCAGAGGATGTTTTGCGGCACCCCTGGCTTCTACCCACTAGATGTCAACAGTACCCTCACTAATACGTCCCCCTGCCCCAATTACGGCATCCAGAAACGCCTCCAGACATTGCCAACTATCCTCTAGGGGACAAAACTGCCCTTTCCTAAGAACACTTGAATTAAAGGGAGAGACTTCCTTAGTAGATTGGATAAAATCTTAGAGGATAGGATGGTCTGTTATGAAGAAGAAAACGAGATCTTGAAGGCCAGGAGAGACAAACATACTGAGAGGGAAAGGGAAACGCACCCAAGTCAAAGTGCTCACAGAGAGAGACTTTGGAAGCGAGATGTTTTTCATTATTAGATCAGAAACAGTAACTGTGGCTCAGTGAAATCTAACAGAGGAAAGTGATGAACAGAAGAGAGGAGACTGGAATGATATTCCAGGGGATTGGGATCCAGGATGCTACTGAGAAGCACCCTCCTAAAGCTGAAGACACAAAGTCCACAGTAAGAAAAGCGGGAAACGACTCTGGAAGTTTGGGACAACCACACCAAGTGATTTCAGGAAATGTGGATAGACTGAAAAGGGAGGATTAGGGAGATCAGCGTGAAATGCACACAGCATTAAAAGGTGAGCTTCTAAGTGACACAATTATTGTAGGTGATGATGCAAATCACTTCTCAGGCTCAAAACCCAATAGCTTCCATCTCCCTCAGTAAAGTTTCAAGTCCTTACAATGGTGTAGGAATCCCTAGGTGATCTGGCCACTGTTACTTCTCTCACTTTATCTCCTACCACTTTTTAAAGGAACTGCCCTCTTCCAGCAAGTGTTATCTCAGGATACAACTACTGAAGGAACCCCCGCATCTACCCAGGCACAAAAAATCCTTCTAAGACTGAGCAGAGTAAAATACTGGGGAATATGTTAAACTTCTTTGGATGTTAAATTAATTTGAAAAGTTTGGACTTTTTTGTCTTAAATGGAAAAAGGCAAGATAATTTGATTTTACACTTTAATTTCTACATTAGTGAGGTGTCCATGTTATCATTTACTCTTACTGCAGAAGCAATGGCAAACTCTAATAAATGACAACATGGATGAACATAATTTGAAATGGGAAAAAGAAAAGGGAATACATTTTCAACCTGGGGAACAGTATGGCCTTGGATTGAATTTTATATACTACTGTCACCCATTCAGCAGTCTCTTTGTAGCAAAAATCTGTATTGCCACCTGCAGCCCAAAGGAGATCTATAAAGAGGCCTTAGGTTCATAGAAAGGTGGACACAGGGCCACCATGACTGACTGTTAATTTCACCCTCTACCCTGACGGGATATAGCCTCACTCCTCTTGATCATAGTTAATGCCAGTGAATTAAGAATGTTCTCAATCCTGGCTGCACAGAAGAGATTTTAAAAGGTAACAAATGTTCTTGCCACATCCATAGAAGTTTGGGTTGAATCTGGTCAGCACTTTTAAAAGCAGTACAGGTGGTACTAAAGTGCAGCCAGATCCAGCACCCCCCGGTTAAAGAACAAAAAGCTGGGCTGGGCCAGTGGCGCAGCAGTTAAGTGCACACGTTCTGCTTCGGCGGCCTGGGGTTCGCCAGTTCGGATCCCAGGTGCAGACAGGGCACCGCTTGGCAAGCCATGCTGTGGTAGACATCCCACTAGGCGTCCCACATATAAAGTAGGGGAAGAGGGGCACAGATGTGAGCTCAGGGCCAGTCTTGCTCAGAAAAAAGAGAAGGATTGGCAGCAGTTAGTTCAGGGCTAATCTTCCTCAAAAGAAAAAAAGAACAAAAAGCTGGAGAACATAAGGGAGGCATGCCTGTACTCTACCTCCCCTGTTTCCCTGTGGGGGACACACCCTGATCTCCTGCCCCACACATGCTTTACCACGGTGGTGAATGATTGCCTTAGGTATACAACTCTTGTCTGATGTCAGATAACGTCAGAAGCACCAGAAATTTGCTTGACTTCCTTCCCTTTCTGCCCTGCTCAACATGAGGCAGTGATCCTGATTAAGTGTGTATGTTCTGCAGGCCCAAACCCCCTCTTGGTGGGTTGTCCCAAGGTTCAGACAGCAGAGAGGCACCGAGGGAGCACCAGCAGCAAGCCAGTTTGGCTCTCACTCCTCAGCCATGTTCCTCCACTAACAGCGCTGACATGTGATTTCCATCTGTCTGACTAAATGGTTCTGAACCTGGGCAGGGGAAAAAGATATAATTTATTGATTTCTCTTAAAACTCCAATGGAAATTATTCTGAAAACAATTAATACCATCTGAGATAGCTAACATGTCAAAGTGCTGATTTCTGTGTTAAATAGTACAGATTACTTCTGACGCTGTAACATTCCAAGAAATGTGAAGGAACTGGAGGCACATCTAACCACTGTTTGCTGATGTGCGCAACCTCCTCCTGCTGCTGCCCAGCATCATCCCCCCACATTCTAACAAGGCACTGATCCTCCAGTCAGTGACTTCCTAGCAAGGTACATCGTCTATCAGGTAAAGAAATAAAGATTTCCTTATAATATACTTTACCTCTACAATGGTTAACAGGGTTTCCTGAGAGTTTCTCATAACCTCCATGGTTTTCTCACAGCATCTACAAACACATTATAAACGTGGATTTTGTTACACACCAACGTTTTAATATACCTTTATCCACAGTTGTCCCCCTTTATCTGTGGTTTTGCTTTCCATAGTTTCAGTTACCCACAGTCAACTGTGGTCCAAAAATATTAAATGGAAAATTCAAGAAATAAACAATTTTTAAGTTTTAAATTGCACTTTGTTCTGAGTAGCCTGATGAAATCTCATACTGTCCTGCTCCATCCTGCCTGAGACATGCATCACCCCTTTGTCCAGCATATCCATTCTATGTAGCCTACCCACCCATTAGTCACTTAGTAGCCATCTTGGTTATCCAATCGACTGTCCCGGTATCACAGTGCTTGTGTTCAAGTAACCCCTGTTTTACTTAATAATAGCCCCAAAGTGCCATTAATTTCTTGCTGTGCCTAATTTATAAATTAAACTTTATCATAGGTATGTATGTATAGGAAAAAACATAGTATATACAGGTTTTCAGCACTATCTGCCATTTCAGGCATCCACTAGGGGTCTTGGAACATACCCCTCGCGGTTAAGGGGGAACTACTATATATATATTCATGTGTAGTATGCTGAGACTATTCTTGTTAATTCCCAAATTAATCTCTCAAAGAGCACAGTATTTGGCAGAGTAGGTTTTCAATAGATATTTCTGAAATGAATACAAATATATATATGAATAAAAGTTTAGCATTTGTAAGAAGAACACACTACTACCATGAAATATTTCTTTTGGTTGATTATTGCGATAATTATTAATTTACTTTGACTAGAATCTGCCTCATTACAAGTTGAGTACATAGACCTATGCTGAGAAAACTACAGGGAACTGCAAGGTTCTTTTAACAGGCACTGGTCCTAGACCATAAGCTCCTTTAGGATAGTTTATGGGTCCATGTCCAACAATGAGCGCCCATAGGAGTTCTGATCAGTAAACAAAGAGTTTACTGCTGGGCAGAGGCATTAAAGGTACATGCAGGCTGCTTCCAGAGGAGGTGAGGAGGGACAGTATGCATGTTATATGGGGTGAGGTCCCAGGTGGTCTGCAGGGAGAGGAAACTATTAATTACTGTTTTCACCCAGGGTCTTTTCCTTAGTACTGGTAAAGCACTGGGATATATTCTAGAAATGAATTTTATGAGCTATGGAAATCAATAATCCAAATAATTTTGACACCAAAAATCATCTGCTCTACCTTACATCACTTACCTTCTGAAGACACCTTCAACACCAGTAATGCCCATCCCATCCACAATATCTCTGGTGAGTCGAAAAGGAACTGTTTCAGGAGTAGGAAGGATTTTACCCTGTTCAAAAGCAACTCCTAAAGTAAAAAATACAGCAAGGTTAGGAGGTTCCACAGCTCACTCACTCTCTTCCCAACTGGCACTTGAACTTCGCAGAGGCACCAAGTAATGTCACCTATATTCTGTCAGTACTAGGACACACAGCAGTTTATTCTGTTTCTGCTCTGCCTGCTTTCCTCACCTCCACCACTGTCTGGGAGACAAATTAAAAGAACATAACTACTTCTTGATGTAATTAGAGAAATCTAGATTAAAGGCTGATTTTTTTAAATGAAATAGTTACAGGTAGAATTTAAAATGCAGAATGTATATATACCAATTTATATTTATTTAAATATACATATATTACAGTTATATATATTTAAAAATTTTTTATTAGATGACACTTTTTGAGATAATTATAGATTCACATGCAGTTCTAAGATATAACACACAAAGATGTTTCCAAATACCTTTTATTTATCTTCCCCTGATGGTACCATCTTGCAAAACTATAGTACAATATCACAACCAGAATACTGACATTGATACAGTCAAGATACAGAATATTCCCATCACACGGATCTCTCATGCTGCCCCTTTACAGCCACACCTACTTCTCGCCCATGGCCTACCCCTGCCCTCCATCCTTGCAGCAATCACTCATCTGTTCTCCACTTTTATAATTTTGTCAACCATGTTATATAAATAGACTCAAACAATATGTAACCTTTGGCATTAACTTTTTTCACTCAACATATTCTCTGGAGAACTGTTCAAATTGTGTACATCAATATTTTGTTCCCTTTTATTGCTGAGTAGTATTCCATGGTATGGATGTACCAGTTTGTTTAAGCATTTGTCCATTTAAAGGACATCTGGACTGTTTCCAGTTTGGAGCTATTACGAATAAAGCTGTTATAAACATTGTAGTACAGGTGAACATCTTTTTGTGTGTTTATTTGCTACCCATTTATCTTCTTCAGTGAAATGTTTGTTCATGCCTTTTGTCCATTTAATAACTGGAGTGTTTCTGTATTTTTTTCGCCCCACTGTTGAGTTTTGAGAGTTCTTATGGACCGCACTTTTGGTGTCAAGTCTAAGCACTCTCTGGCCCTAGTTGCTCAAGATTTTCTCATGATTTTTTCCTCTGTTGTTCAGATTTGGTAATTTCTCCTATTCTGTCTTCATGTATCACTGATTCTTTCTTCTGTCCCCTCATTCTGCCATTGAGTCTACTGACTGAGTTTTTAAATTTTAATTACTGTATTTTTCTAAGATTTTCATGTGGTTCTCTTTTATATCTTCTATTTCTATGCTGAGATTATTTCTGTGCTAAGACTTACTATATTTTCATTTGTTTCAAGTATATTTGTAATTTCTCCTTGAAGCATTTTTATGATGGCTCCTTTAAAATCTTTATCAGATAATTCTAACATGTTGGTCATCTCAGTGTTGACATCTTTTGATTGTCGTTTTTCATTCAAATAGAGATTTTCCTGGTTGACAAATGATTTTTAATCGAAATCTGGACCTTTTGGACATTATGTTATGAGATCTGGATCTTATGTAAACTTCTCTTTCTGCTGGCTTTGGGAGTCGCTGCCTTGTTACTGCTAACTGGCAGTTAGAAGACTAGGTTCCACACTTGGCCACCTTCCTTCATGAAAACTTTGCCTCCCTTATATTCTAAGGTATCCCTACCTCCTAGTTCCGTGACTTGTTGGTTATTTCTCAATTGTTTTTCTGATCAGCCTTTTCAGTGCTGGCACTTCTTAGATGCCATCCTTAGTCCTCTTTATCAAGGATGATGTATAAGATGAGAACCTTCTCCAGTCCGATGACTTCAACTGAAATTTATTTGCTGAAAGTTTTACATCTCTGTCATTTTACTCAACTTCTTTGCTCTCCTATATATTAAACTGTCTATTCCACCTGGAAATACCATTACTACCTCAAAACAATGCGTAAAACTAAACTTATTGCTTTTTTATTCTTTATACAACCAGCTGTGTTCCTTAGCTAGGAATTTCAGTCATCCTGGAGTCGCCTCTCCCACTGTTTGCACATCGAATATCACTGGTACAGGTTACACAAAAATGTCCCCCAAATCCTATCTCCTGGTCTCTACAACTGTAGTCCAAATCTTCATCCTCTCTTGTCTAAACTATTATAATAACCCCTAACTTGTCTTCCTGCTGTCAACACTCCTCCCCAAATCATATTTCCAATAATCAAATATGATCACGTCCTACTTAAATATATCTTCATTTGTTTCCCATTATTTAACAGATTAAAGTTGAAACTTCCTAGCCTGGCTTTTTATAGTCTAGTACCAATCTACCTCTCAAGCTACTTAACTACATACAAACTTCACTCCAGCCACATTTAATGTCTCACCATTCCTATAACATGCTACATCTTCATTATTCCTCCTTTCATATCTGCTCTATCTTCTGTCTAGATTATCCTTCCTTTCTTTCTTTAAGACTTGGCTTAAATGTCACCTAGTAAGTCTCATTCATTATCTTAGGCAGAGTTAGCTACTCCCTCCAACATCACGGTGTTCATGCTTTTTTTAAAACAATACTTACTGCTTTATCTGTCTCCCTCATACTTATAATATCCTGGTAGGCAAACAACATTTCTTGGTGACCAAATATTTATTATTATTTTTTAAAGATTTTATTTTTCCTTTTTCTCCCCAAAGCCCCCTGGTACATAGTTGTATATTTTTAGTTGTGGGTGCTTCTAGTTGTGGCATGTGGGACACTACCTCAGCATGGCTTGATGAGCAGTGCCATGTCCATGACCAGGATCCAAACCGGCGAAACCCTGGGCTGCCAAAGCGGAGCACACACACCCAACCACTCGGCAACAGGGCCAGCCCTACCAAATATTTATTAAACAGAATAAAGATACATACATATCTTTTATTACTTACCTAAATCTATATGTACAAGTTCTGCTGACTGCTCGTTTATCAAGATATTCTGTACATGTCTATCACCAAGTCCAAGTATGTAACCAACTGAGGAAAAAAACGACCTGAAATCACTGATATCATCTATTTCTATAACACATTTAGCCACAATTTCAACTAATACCACTTATTCTACATAATTTTTAAGTAGCTTAGGCTTTTTAGCCTACTTAAAGGAAATTATGTACATAACTGGCCATTTTGAGTTTCAGTCAAATCTTGCCAGCTATTTTCATTTATACTGCATTTTACAAATCCTAGATGATTTGCTAAAAATGCTTCCCCTTTACTAATAAGCATACATTTAAAAATATTAGTACTTCAAAAATTAGTGTGGTTAAAGTTGAGACTCATTATTTACCAGGGCCAAGGCAGAGCATTATATGCACTCAAATATTTATTAAATATACTTTTAAATCAAGAAGACTTTGGGAAAATTCTTCGTTCTTCAATGAAACTTTCTTTTGCTTGATGAATTATATTTAACAGAAATTAATCATTAATTCATTTCATCAGGTATATATCCAGGAAAAACTACATTTCTATTTTTAAGACAGATGATGACATGTCTTAAAATGCTTTTAGCCTAATGAAAGGCACTATGTCGTGTTATAGAAAAAATACTGAATAGGGAGTCAGGATGCCTGGGTGCCTGGCTAGCTCTGTCATTAATTGGGCCTATTTTCTTGTTTTTAACTAAATCAGATTGAGATTGAATCTAGATTACTGAATCAGACAGAGTCAGATTATTGATTTCAATATGGAGAAGAAAAGGGTTTCATAATTACCTACAATTTTTTCAAAACATACATACCCTGCCTTCCTAGGGTATGGTACCTAAGTGATGGAGGGAATGGTCCTTAGTTAAAAACCAATACATTAAAAGATCTCTGATATTCCTGTTAGTTCTCATACTCTAGGATTTTGTTAATTGCCCTATCTAGCTTTTCTAATCTCTTAGAAATTAAAAAAACAAAGTCAAAATATACGTTGTACGCTGAATATTTAAATACATACCATGATTTCTATTCCAAAAACAAAATATTAAACAGAATCAATTATTGGGTGATAATATTATGGTATAGAGGTTCTGTGTAAAAGAACAACAATAATTAAAGGAAATAACTTAAATGGAATTATCACAGGTTTTATTACTTTCCAAAGAAACCTCAGAAAATAATAAATTGAAGGGAGAGAAAATAAGCCAGATTCACCATTAAACAAAGAATAACCAGTCTATCCTTGGGACAGGAGAATTCTCTCCTGCAAGAGGTAAGAAGAGCTACAATTAGAAGCTAAGAAACAGGATAAACAAGAAACACAATGATCTAATGATGAAGATGGTCTGGTTGACAAGCACCATCACCAGCATCATCCCCCGTAACTCAGAATGTAGGAGGTGCTGAATCTACTAAAATGTATACGGAAATTACCAATAGAAGAAGTAGCCACACTGCGAGTATAAGCCAATCGTTTCTCAAACCAAACAGCTGGGTCCAAGAATTTTTCCATGCAGAAGTAACGGAAAACTGGTTGAAAATTTTGGCAAATATCCATGAAGGTTGCATACTTCTCTTCAAAAGACTTCTTTTGCACATCCTTTAACAGATCAAACATAAAATTATTTTAATATCGTGTTCAACTTATTTACATAACATCTACTAAGAGCTTCTATATGGAAAATAGTATGATAGATATAGAGACAATAAAAAGATAAACAAGATATTATCTCTGCCCACAAGAACCTAACAGTCCGGTCAAGGAAGCAATTAATAAGTTATAATTTCTTTAGGGTTTTCATTTTAATCTGAGGGGAAGGAGGCACACCAACAGTGACTGTTCATTTGTTTTAATTCATCTAATTTGAATGATTCTGTAATCTATGTGGAAGTAAATGCAAAAATGATAAAGGTGGCTCCAGATAGTCTTAAGTGGTATCACAACGTGATATGAAACAGAGAGAAGGAGAAAAAATGGAAGAAACACTGATCGATGACAAAGCAGCTGACACATCTCTGCTCTGTCCTCTAACATCTTCTCACTATATAATACTTTCCTGAAGCAAAGCTTATCTACTTCAATGGGCTCAACTCTCATGTGTGTGTTAATGACTCCTAAATCTGTGTCTTTGGCCCAGGTATCTTTATCAAGTTCCAGCATGATGTGCTTCTCCAACTGCCCGCTCAACATCTTCACCTGAATTACTTCCAAATCTGAACTGATCCACCTTCTCGTCTTTGGCAAACCTCACCACTTCCTCTGTTTTTTGACAAAGTAAATAGCCTCACCATCCACCCTATCATCCCGACCAGAAAACTGGGCACCACTGATTACTCTTTCTCCCCAACTCCACTGCTAATCAGCAACCAAATCCTATCACTTCTGCCTCCTTAATATGTCTCAAATGTACCCACTATGCTCCATTCCTACTGTTATTAGTCTTGATTCAGACCTGTCTCATGCCTCTAGTCGGCTTTCTCAAAAATATAACCCACAGTGCTGTCAGACTTATCTTTCTAAAATGCAAATCTGATAGTACCATCCTCAAGGGCTCCCTCTTGCCAAATTTCTTATTATTTCATAAAGCAACCCTCAATTTTTTACTAATGACTACTGCTCCGATCTCCTCTATCTATTCCCCCTCAAAGACTAAGCCTATGCTTAGTCTTAGTCTTTTTTTAAGATTTTATTTTTTCCTTTTTCCCCTCAAAGCCCCCTGGTATGTAGTTGTATATTTTTAAAGATTTTATTTTTTCCTTTTTTCTCCCCAAAGCCCCCCAGTACATAGTTGTATATTCTTCGTTGTGGGTCCTTCTAGTTGTGGCATGTGGGATGCTGCCTCAGCGTGGTTTGATGAGCAGTGCCATGTCTGCGCCCAGGCTTGGAACCAACGAAACACTGGGCCGCCTGCAGTGGAGCACACGAACTTAACCACTCGGCCACGGGGCCAGCCCCTAGTTGTCTATTTTTAGTTGTGGGTCCTTCTAGTTGTGGCATGTGGGACGCTGCCTCAGTGTGGCTTGGTGAGCGGTGCCATGTCCGTGCCCAGGATCTGAACCAATGAAACCCTGGGCTGCCGAAGCAGGGCGCATCAACTTAACCACTCGGCCACGGGGGCCCGCCCCTATGCTGTCTTTAACTACCTGTTCATGCCTCCTCTTTTTGCTTGTAGGCTCCCTCTGCTTGGAAAAACTCAGCTCAAACATCATCTCCTCTATGAAGCTTTTCCTGAATCTGATTCTCTCCACTCCTCCCTGTCCCGGGTAGAACTAACCACTTCCTCCTCTGTGCCTACACTGGACCCTCCGTACCCTGAACAGCTTTCCATCACAATGCTTTATAGCACTTTACCACACATTTTAAAAAACATATAATAAGAAAGCACAATAAAAGGACGAATAAATGGATTTTAGAGTTGGACAAAGTTCAAATCCCTGCTCCAGCATTTATTAGCTTATTGACCTTGGGCAAGTTAAATTCTCTGAACTTCTCCTCATCTTAAAATGGGATAAGTACAATGATGACAGTCATAATATTTGTGAAGTCTCAGCATAGTACCTGGTGTGGAGAAGGCATTCAATAAACGCTGCTGACTGGCAGACCAGATGGTCAGTGTGATGTGGCGAGTGTCTTAGAAGGTCTCTATATTAGTTTCATATAAAAAGTATTTCATAATCTGTTTTTTTGTTTTATTTAGTGTTTTGTTTTGTTAAGAATTAGCTTACCCTAAACTGGAAGCACATTAGCATACAATGAATGATGATAAATTTCTCATCGGACAAGGGTTGACACTTTACGTAGTTTAAAAACCTTCCCTTTTCACTCACATATACACTTTCATTCTGATCAGCTTACTTTCTTTTATTTAGTATCATTAACAGTCACCTGATGAAATCAAAACTTTGTGTCTGTAATATTTGATAACTGCCAGCTTTAATAAGATATTAAATAATCTTGCAATAACTTATACCTTAGAGGGTCACTCACCATCATTTTCTTTTGGCATTGAAGGGCACTGAAATCCTCTGGCCTGTATCTTTTATGGGCACCATTCTCGTTGTTAACAAGAAATTCACCAATAGGGACCGTTCCTGTGCACCACTCAAGAACACCACTTCGCTGAGAGAGGGGAACCACCTGAAGTTACAGATTAAATACATTTTAACTCTGGAGGGTATTAAAGAGCATGTGATGATCATTCAACTATCAGAGTCAGGGTGAAGCATTTTGTCAAGTTGTATTACTAGTTCTCTGTCCAGGGGAGACAAAGCTCCTTGGAGGAAAGCAACTAAAAATAAACTTAAGCTCAAAGAATATGATTTTCTAGCCTGCTGCTTAAACTTCTGAGAACCTGCCCAACTCTCAATCTCCATGATTCCCTGAGAGATCAGTCCTGTTAATGACACTCTTCAATGTCTGTGACTGGGCCATAGTTAGCTTGGTCCATGCAGTAGAGGCATGAAATGTTTTCCTCATACTTTTACTATCAAACAAATCTGAAATATTTCACCTTGGAAATTATTGAATGTAGTCTCAATTTTAGTATACCTTAATAACTGAAAGTATATGCATTCTTGCTTTATAGTCTTGTTAGCTTCACCAAGAGGAAATGTTTTCCTAAACATATTATGAGCAATTGTACTGGGAAGATAAAAAATTATGACATTATAAACATACATAAAATGTAGAAAATGATATAAACAAACAGCCTTTTACTGAGTAAACAGCTTTAACAAATCTAAGATTTTCTCATATCTGCTGGGAAAGACAAAGCTCCCCTTGTACCCCTCACTGATTCCACGCCCCTCCTTCCATGGAGATGACTGCGAACTTATCATTGTTTATGTATTTTTTGGTACAAAAAGAATTTACATATTTTTATTTCAAAGCTATACATACACAAATAGTTGTAAGCTTTAAATTAAGAGTATTATACTATATGTATGCTTCTGCAATTTGCTTTTTTCTCACTCAACACTGTTTTACCTTTAGCTGTGTTAGTACATTTAACTCTAAGTTACTTGTTTTAACAACTTCTTACTGTATAAATATACCACAATTAACCAATCTGCATACTGATTAACATTTACATTGTTTCCAGATTTTCCTGAAACACTGCTGCAATAAACGAGTCAACTGGTGAACATATTTCAGTTTCTCTAGGGTATATACCTAGGAATTGAATAGCTTAGGAGATGTCCATCTTCAATTTAGTTAACCAGATATTGTCAAATAACTATCCAAAGTGGTTGTACCAATTTATAGACCTAGGGCTATGTTTTATTCCTTTTATATCCCCAGCACTTAGCAGAGTATCTAACACAATGCTAGAAGTGTAAATAAACATTTATTGAACAAATGAATGAATGGATCTCACAGCCCTTCCTACTGATTTCCCTTCCTGCCTAAGTACCTCTAAACGCCTTCCTCCTATAATGTTTGATCACATTAACATTCTTGCCTCCTAGTACATTCCACCTGAGGTCCCTTTTCCACTGATTACATTCTATCAATATCTAGTTATGGGGAAAAAATCAAACTCTTGTCATTTTTTAAGAAACTGATCTAGAAAGAACAGGTTGACTTTTTTTTCTATTTCATTCCAGAGTTTAACTGTGATGTTGGCTAATGGAAAAACAGTTGAATTTAAGTTTCAAAAGGTAAATGGCAGTATTTTCTCTGGTTCTACGATTCTCTGGAATAGCCTATTTCAGCTGGTATCTGGGTATTTTGTGTGGGTATCACAACAATGAGTGATGACTATTTTCTAAATTCTCCCAAGGTACATAGCTACTACCATCCCAGATACAGAGAAATGCAATCAATTCATTATGCAAAGTGAATGCCTTAGGACATCATGGCTTCTCTCCCAGAACCCTGAGGAGGATGCTCTGAAACATAGATCACAAAGAAGAAAAATTATTTATTGGCATAAGGCATGATGAAGAGTTAAGCAGAAAGCTTCTTTCAGCACTTAAATATTGTTTATAAGAGACTTGCATTTTAAAAAATGAGTCCTCTCACATCTAAGACTTTAGGCTTGCTGTTCAATTTACTTTGGAAAGATGTAGTTTTAGTAGAGAAAAATTAGGCCAGGCACACTGATTCTGGTTGTCAGAGTGCTATGTCTGAGTGCCAGCATATACAGTAAGAACTTTGTCTTCCTTCATCTCCCTCTGATTCTGACAAGAGATTTCTGGCATGCCTCAATATGCAGGTCTCTCCTTTTGAGGTTGCATATTGACACTTGAGATTTGGGTACCAAGAGCTAGTTCCAGGTACTCAATGAAACCTCTTGTTGACACAATGATCACAGGAAGCCTGAATGCCAGCATTGGGAATGACTCCACAGAAAACCTGGACTAGGTAGACTGCTTCCCTACATACAGTTAATACCTCTAGGAACCTTAACTAAAGTCAAGAACAACTAGCTCAACATATTGATGACACAACTTTCACATTCTTGGAATAATCTCAAAATAACATAAATCTATTGGCCCAGTATTGTAATTCTAAGCAATAAAGTTAAACCTAAACTCTCATGTTTAGAGGTCATACTTTAATATTTAGATGTATAGCATTAAATAACTCAATTATTTAATTGATAAAATTGTTCTGCACAAAAATTAGAAATTAAAATTCAAGTCCTAAGGTAGAGATGGAAGTTTAGTAATTTCTGCCTTCAAAATATTCTAGATCGAGGATTTCTCTCTTTCATGCTTCATAGCAATGAACTTTGGAGGCTCAACTGTGTATCTGCTAGGAAACCTTAGCTGCTTTCTGAGAAAATCAGGAGTTGCTCCTATAGCCCATACTTTTTATAACCCATTATAACTCAATTCTTCAGTCATCAGCTTTGCTATCTAAAAGCCTGGCACTTAGAGCATAAAAATTTCCTTTCGTTCACATTATAGAATAGCTGCCCTCTAAGAATTTCTTAACAATTATTAAAGTATTTGCCAGATAGGAGACAGCTAACAGCTCGTCAACTTTGTCCTACAATTGAGCTACATCAATACAGCAAAGTAACTAGACTGGTAGGTCCCAAAGTGTGGTCCCTGAACCACGGAAGCATCAGCATCACTTGGTATCTTGCTAGAAATGTATATTCTCAGGCCCTATCCTAGAATTAGAAATTATGAGAATGGGGCTCAGCAATCTGTGTTTTAACAAACCCTCCAAGTGATTATGATGACTGTGCAGTTTGAGTAGCACTGATCTAAACCATATCAAAGAAGTCCCTCTAAAGAACAGATTTCACAGATCTTTATCTTTTGTCATTGAAGACTGACTAGTTTTTTAAAACTTTTTTTGAGGAAGATTAGCCCTGAGCTAACATCTGCTGCCAATCCTCCTCTTTTTTCTGAGGAAGACTGCTCCTGAGCTCACATCCGTTCCCATCTTCCTCTACTTTATATGTGGGACACCTACCATAGCATGGCTTGCCAAGCGGTGCCATGTCCACACCTGGGATCCGAACCCGTGAACCTTGGGCCGCTGAAGCGGAACGTGTGAACTTAACTGCTGTGCCATTGGGCCGGCCCCTAACTAGGTTTTTTTAAACTGCAACTGGGAAGCATCAATTATATTAGTTAATAGCCTATGAAGTTCCATGTGACAAATTTCTCACACACTTGAAGGCTAAGAAGTGTGCTTTTCTTAATAAATAATATGCTTTCCCGATCCCCATTCTGCCCAACTAATGAGTTTTATATTTCTGTTTCTGAAGGCAGTTAAAAAGCTCAAAATTAATTCTGTTTTCAATTATAATAGCCTGACTCAATCAGAATTTTGGAGGGAGATCTAATTTCTTTTTTCCCATTCCCCTATTTGGGATTTTTAGTTTAACAATTATTTTTATAATAAAAAATGCTCATTGTGAAGAACTTGAGATATATAATAAAGCAGCTATTACCCAGAGATAATAGCATTTTTAGGCTTATTCGGGAATTTTTAAAAAGTCATAGCTATATACTAATTTCTTACAATAAATGTATTCATAAACATCTGTTTTAAGGCTACTTATTCTGTCTCATGAATCTATTCTTATGCCACAAACCACACCATCTTCATTACTAAAGCTTTACCATTTGATTTGGTATGACTAGATAAAGTCCACTCTCATCTATTTCTTTTATTCAAAGACATTTTAGTCATTCTCACCAATATATTTTTCAAGATAAACTTTTAAATCATTTTCCGAGTTACAAAAAATTTGATTGGAATTTCATTATCTATGCATTAATTTGAAATGAGCTGACATTTTCCATTGTCTTCCTGTTTAAGACATGGTACCTCCATCTTATCCTAGTTTTTCTTTACTCTTTCTTATTATTTTTGTAATTTTTTTCCTGTTTCTTGTTAACATTACTCTTGGGCAGTTTATTCAACTTATATGCTTTTTATTTCTGTGAAAAGGACTTTTTTCAATTATATTTTTAAACTAGTTTTAGTTGATAGTTAGGATACTGCCAAGTTAAAGAGAGTTAGCTTGCTAGAGAAAAGAAACACTTGTGGGTAGGTACCATTTTGTGGGTATAAGAAACAGATTTGGACTACCCTAAGAGACTGAAGGATTGCTTCTCTACTACACAATAAATTATCCATACACTTTCTTATTTACATCTTCATAGAAAAAGGAACAATGAATAAACAAATAAGCCTTGTTACAACAGTGATAGAAGAATAAAGGGCAAACGTGAGATACAGGAATGAAACCAAAAAGAACACTCCTACAGGAAGCAGGCCCTTCAAAATGAAGGTTTATTGTATTTTATTTATTTATTTATTTTTTAAAGATTGGCACCTGGGCTAACAACTGTTGCCAATCTTCCTTTTTTTATTTTTCCTGCTTTATTTCCCAACCCCCCCACACCCCGGTACATATCTTAGTTGCAGGTCCTTCTAGTTGTGGGATATGGGATGCCACCTCAACGTGGGCCTGACGAGCGGTGCCACGTCCGCGCCCAGGATCTGAACCCTGGGCCGCCGCAGCGGAGCGCGCAACCTCAACCACTCGGCCATGGAGCCGGCTCCTATTGTTATTTTTAAAAACGTAAACATGCCAAATGAGCATTCAATTTAACAGCCAAAGATGATTAACAGAATAATGTAACTTCAGAATTGTCTTCTCAGGCAAACTGCTGGAGGAAATGCAAACTGGTACATCCCTCCATTAAGACTAATCTGACAATATCGACCTAATTATAGGTACATATATCCTCTGACACATCAATCCAACTTCTGGAAATCTATCCCACAAATTCACCTGCACATGTATGTCCAAGGTCGTCCATTGCAACACATTGTTGGCAATAGCAAAAGACTATAAACCCAAATGCCCATTTTACACAGTAAGAATTTGTATAACTATGTACAAACATACAAAGCCCCTATTAAAAAATGAAAGATCTCTATAAAATATTGTTGAGTTAAAAAAAGATACATATGTTTTCTTTTCTCTAAGAAAGGGGAGAAATAGGAAAATATATTCCATTTGCGTAACACTCGAAACAAATGAAAACGGCACTCATAGGGGTGGGGGGATGAGGCTGAGAGGGACAAGGTGAGAGAAGGCTTCTCTTTTTATACCTTTTCCTATTGTTGGATTTTTGAAACATGCAAATGCATTCTGTAGTCAAAAACCAACAAATTAACATTTTTAAAAGCCTATTTTATGTGCTAAATTCTTCACTGAATCAAAACTTCCTTCTTAACACTACTTTTCTTCTTAAAAGTACTTTTATACCAGAAATAGGGCACATGCTCAAAGATAAGAAAAAATACTTTTTTGATTACAAGAAACACCTAACTGCAGTTAACATTAATGAGCACTTTTTAACTTTTTTTTTCAAGATTTTATTTTTTTCCTTTTTCTCCCCAAAGCCCCCTAGTACATAGTTGTATATTCTTCGTTGTGTGTCCTTCTAGTTGTGGCATGTGGGACGCTGCCTCAGCGTGGTTTGATGAGCAGTGCCATGTCCGTGCCCAGGATTCGAACCAATGAAACACTGGGCCGCCTGCAGCAGAGCGTGCTAACTTAACCACTCGGCCACGGGGCCAGCCCCTAATGGGTACTTTTAAAAAAAGAAAATAAAAAACAATTTGGCTAAAGGAGAGACTGGCAATCTATGGTGTTTGGACCAAACCCAGCCCCAAACAGTTTATATACAGCCTGTGAGCTAAGAATGGTTTTTCAGTTTAAAGAGCTGTAAAGAAAAAATAAAGAATATGTGACAGAAACCTTATGTGGCCCACAAAGTCTCAGATGTTTACTACCTGGTCCTTGACAGAAAACATTTGCAGACCCCTGGTCTGAAGAACAGCATCTTTTCTATGTTCCTGGTGAAGCAGCAGAAGTAAAAACTAGTCACCTTATATGTGCAGATGGTCAATTTCCTCTTCCTGGTTTCAGTGTTTCTCTGCAGTAATGTATTGCACATCTGGAAAACCTGCTGCATGACAGCATCTTGTCTCAGGTCATCACGGCCCTTCAGAATAATCAAAACACAAATAACTAAGCACAGGTCATTTTCTTTATTATACAATCACACGAAGAATCATCTGAAAACAGGGAAAGGGCACTCAGAAATCAATCCGAGCATCTGTGCTCCTCCTAACAGTCGCTTAAAGTAATCAAGACCCAATGCTATTCTTTCATTTAGAATAAGCTATAACACCATGTAGGCAGAACAATTTAGAAACAAGAAGTCTCTCCTAGCTGATTTTGTAATTAGGTTAACTGGAACTCCTCTACCTGAGGGCCACTGCAAAATCCCTGGGTGGTGCAGCACTACTCTCTCTCCACCAAACCCAGCGAGGCCCAAAGAGCTTTTGAGCAGACTACAACGGGAATGCTGATCCCTTTCTGGTCCATTTAACAGCACTTAGCAGAGTGCCAAACTCAGGATACTGGAGCAAGGGCCTCCAACTTGAACTATTTGAGAAAATATGCAACAACTAACAAAATAGTTTTTTCTATGACAAGCAAGCTGATTACTAGCCTCATCATGTCTGTACGTTAAAATTATTCTTTTACTTCTTTCAATTTTTGTAATGATGGTTTTTCAAAGATACAGAAAAATGAGGAAAAGCATTCTGCTTCTAGAAAATAATTATTTCTACTCTATAAGTTTTCCTCACTTGTAATTATTCAGAATAAAAACAAAGACCCAAATAAAGCAGGAAGAAAATATCAACTATAGTTTTTCTTTGACTTGCTTTCATTGACCCACTAAGAACCACACCAGAGAAGGGAAGTCTCACCTTGACAAGCTGTCTCCTTTCTTTGCCATCAGAGCCCAAACAATCTATTATTTTTGGTAAATTGAGACCTCCTGCTAAACGAAATTCTGCTTTAAATGATTGTATAGTCACCAGATTTTCATATTCTCCTGTGGGGTCCACCTAAGAAAAAGTATCAATATGATAATAGGTCAGATACACTATTTGCATTTAAATAAAGTGTAAATAACAATTTTAATATTAAACAGAGGAATGAATGACAATGTACTGTTGGTTAAGAAGTGGAGCTATAACTTTACTTTCTGTTTAAACGAAAGAAGATTTGACATTGGGAAGGTTTAAAAAAGTGACATAAACACAATTCACCTTCCTAAATATCTCTTAATTAAAGCAGGGCATGCAAAGTACCAATACCACTGAAATAATACCACTGAAAAACTATTGAAAAACCAGGATTCAGGTCTTACCATGGAATTGTATATGTTAAGTCATCTGAGAAATAAACTCCTCACAAGAACATGATTAGGTAAATTTTAGAAAAGGTGGAGAGTTTTCTGTTTTGTAACTGCTAAATCTGGCATTTCTAGGAAATAGCTAAAGAACTTTGCTGGTATGGCTGGAAAGATATGAGTTAATCCACATGATGCAACTACATTTCAGATCAAATAACTAGGGATTCTAAGCACTAAACTGTAAACTCAAAGGAGAGATTTACAATGTAGTTAAAATGATCATTTCTAAACTATAAACTTTATTATTATTACATATATCCTTGCCCAAATGGTACTTTTGGCAATAAAAGATCTTTATGACATAGCTAAAAGTATCATGCTTATATTACAGTCAATTTAATACTGTAAAATCAGTCAATACATTCTAATGCATACAGAATTTTTAAAACTAATATAAAGCAATTAGGAACTTTCCTGCCAAGTTAAAAATTAATCTTGGCATAAGCACATGGGCTCTCTCCTTCTTCTGGCCAATGAAGATAACAGACTATAGACCTTTTTTTTTCAGTTGAAGTATAACTGACATACAATATCCTATTAGTTTCAGGTGTACATCATAGTCATTCGACATTTATATACATTATGAAATGATCACCACAATCAGTCTAGTTACCATCTGTCACCATGTAAAGTTATATTATTATTGTCCATATTCCCTATGCTGTACATTACACCCCCAGGACACTAATTTTATAACTGGAAGTTTGTATCCCTTAATTCCCTTCACTCATTTTGCCTGCTCCCCCACAACCTCTCCCCTCTCTGGTAACCACCAGTCTGTTCTCCAGACTTGCTTCATAAGACAGATGCGGGGTGTAAAACTGAAGGCAAAAGAAAAGAAAACAGGAGAGGGCTTTAAGGATTTTAAGGCTTGGGCAGAGAATCAAAGAAGAAAACTACAGGATGAAACAAATGAAACTGCCAATATTTAACCAAATTTTGACCTATTAAAAAAAGGTTATTTCAAATGGTTTAACCTAATAAAGAGGAATTTAGTTTAATAAAAAATCAAAACAGTTAATGGCAAATTACCTTAATTTCCATAGTAGGGACAACAACATCTTCTAAGTTCTGAAGTTTAGTAATTGGCTGGTCTGCTGGAATATTTATGCCTTCTGTATATAAAATAAAGAGGCTTTAGTGACCACTGCAAACTGGGGAACAACACTCAAGGTAAAGCAGGAGAATTCAGCAGATGCCATAGACTCCAACCTGTGGTGAATCTGTGGTTTAGGCCCTGATTTAGAAATGAAGATCCAAGAGCTTGGGACACAATGTAACTCGGGCTCAGAGCATAGCAATGGATAACATGGCTTACAAACAAATTTGCAGGTTACTTGGCATTGGTAATTAGACCGGATTCCACGTGAGGGGCCAGGCTGAGCATCTTAAGATAACTATGTAACAGTTTGCACAGCACATAGATATTACTATTAAATGTAACTAAAGGACCTCACAATATATTTTTTTTTGCTTAAAGGAACACTAGAAGAAGTCTCATTCTTATATAAAAGTAACAATTTAAATGTGAAGACAATTCTGATTACTAAAGAATGAGGAGAGAGATACTCATAAGTGTACGCACATAACCAAGTATTACAGCAGCTTATAATTATTTGAAGAGACATAAGAAGAACGATGGATTACATGCGAGGCATTCTAACACTTACGGAGGAAATGATAAGGCCTTTTCATTTCTAAGTCCTAGGGTACAGTGAATAACCAATATCATTTTAAAAAACGTCAACTTTGAAAATTCTCAGTTATTCAGTTATTTTAATGAACTTGGCCTCTATGCAATTCTCTGCAACAAATTTGTACCAGATTACTCAGAGCAATCAAATAATTAATTCAGTGCAGTCACCTATTAATCAATTCCGCTAAAAGATATTAAGTGAAAAAAATGACAGGAGTGTGGTAAAGCTATGAGATAAAAATTAAGTTTTGAATCATGTATTAACTGTAACCATCAGGACCTTCATATTTGCAATTACCGTATTTGTGATTTTAAACACATTTACATATTAGGCTCTATAATTAATAGACCCCTACAGAGAAGAACATAGCAAGAAAGCAACACTCATTCTTTCAAACACATACGTCTCTGAGTCCTCCAATGAGTGGCATCTAAGTTTGCTAATATAATATAAGCATCACAAAGCGCCTCAACACTTCTGATCATCTGAGGTCTTCTACTCCTGATAGTATGTATTATTTTGTTTGCAGCCTCAGTTCGATCCTGTTATTAAAAAACAAACAATATCACATAAGGAAATACCCAACAGAAACTTTTCAGTTATAAAAACAAAGGAAAAAGAATTTATACACATATCTAGACAATGGAAGGACTATAATCTCTCAGATACAAACACAACAGTCACCTTATGAATGAAATACATCAAAGGTATAATAATCTCAAGAGAAATGACTCGGGTGCCTTTCAAAATCTATTTTTTCTTTGCTCACTGCTGTGAGGAAAAAAAGTGAAATATTATTGGTATCGCCAATGCTTTAAGAAATTCAGGAATTCTGAGCCAATTTTAGGTGGCACCATAACAAAGGATTTACAAATTTACAAACTTACTTAGAATCCCTGAGACTTAAGAAAAGAATATTCTGGGAAAAATAAATACCACAATTTAAAAAGGTATGTATGTTTAATCCAAATACCTCATCAAGCTGAGAGCTTTGTTTAGGTGCACTTTTAGTTATTCTACTCCTTCTTGCTGCCTCTGGTTTGGTCAAAAATTCATCTTTGTTTGCATTTGCTAATGCAAGTATAATAAACAAAGTATGATGGGGGTGATCCATTGAAATTCTAGAGATGAGCTGTCAGAAAATGAAGACCTATTAGCTTTATGCAAACAAACAAAACATAGAAAATCCACAATCTTTCATTTTGCTTAACATTAAGATATGCGTTACCGTACTAGATACTGCAGTGGGTAGAGTGTGTGGATGTGTGTGAGAGACAGAGGGACATGGAGAATGAGAGAGTGAGAGGAGAACAAAGGAAATCTTTATTCCTGCCCTTATATGGCCCAATAAATATAACTAAAATCTTTTTGTATTTCCATTTTTGGAGTGGAACAGTAGTTTATACTTTATGTAGTACATAATATAAACAAAAAGCAGTAGCAGTGTTTGTTTTTCAGGTTTACTTACGTTATTGAGGACTTCATGAAATCCTAGGCCTCCCATCATCTTGGTCCCCATTCTAGCAGCCAATTGGTACATAAGAGGCAAAAATTTATACGATGGAATCTTTATTCCATCTCTCTATTATTAAAAAGAAACAAAATTAAGAAACAATGCATTTCAAATAGTCTCATATCTAAGCAAATAAATTATTCTAAGATAATGTTCTTCTACTAGCACAACCATCTAGTGGTTGTTAAAACTTCCTTAACTACATTTTTTTCCTTATAATCTATCTTACCTGAAAGTCTTTCTGATGAGTATTCTAGATTGCTTCATCAGTAAGTCATACTATTTGATTCTAAATTAAATTGTATTCAAAACTGGAATACTTGGAACACCTGCTTATATTCCAGTGAACCCAAGGACGACAAACATGGATCTGAGGACTATCGTGATCTTGACTCCTGAGAAGTCAGTGTGTAATAAAATGGAATAACTATTTTTCCCTATATGCTAAAAGTAACAGGATTTAATGTGCACTAGTAGCAGAGACTGGTTATATCTATTATGAGCCTTATAATCCTTTTCATTCAGAAGAACCATTTTACTTTTAAGCTTCAAACTGACAGCTAATACATATCTTGTAAACATAACATTAAGATTAGGAGTCATCAGTAAAATCTAAGATTTTTAAATTAAAACTTATGAAATACAGTAGTCCCCCCTTATGTCCGTTGCATTTTCTGTGGTTTCATTTACCTGCAGTCAAATGAGATCTGAAAATACTAAATGGAAAATTCCAGAAATAAACAAGTCCTAAGTTTTAAATTGCATGCTGTTCTGAGCAGAGTGATGAAAGCTTGCACCATCACACTCCACCCTGCCCGGGACGTGAATCATTTCTTTGTCCAGGGTATCCACGCTGTACACACTACCTGCCCCTTAGTCACTCTGTAGCCATCTTGGTTATCAGATTCACTATTGTGGTGGTATCTCTGTGCTTGTGTTCAAATAACCCTTATTTTACTTAATAATGGCCCCAAAGTGCAAGAGTAGTGATGCTGGCAATTTGGATATGCCAAAGAGAAGTTATTGTTGTTAATCTCTTACTATGCCTAATTTACAAATTAAACTTTATTATAGGTATGTATGTATAGGAAAAAACATAGTATCTATAGGGTTCGGCACTATTGTGGTTTCAGGCATCCAATGGGGGGCTTGGAACGTATTCACTGTGGATAAGGGGGAGTATTGTCTTGCTGCCATATGTTTTCTTAAAATTTTTTTTTCCATTTACAAAAGCAATTCACTATAAAAATCCCAGAAAAGCATAAAGCAGGGGGGAAAAACTCACCTGTGATCACATTTCTTTAATTGCTTTCCAAATCCCCCAATCTAGCATTCTGAGTACTTTCCTGTGATAACTGCACGGATATAGGAAAAGACTGATCTAAATTCTCTCACCTCTACATAAACCTGCATCATTAGAGCTAATCAGGTACCTATGTGTAACTGAACCAAGCGCTAGGGACACAAAGAAGTATACAACATCCACGACACTGAGGGGCTCATGTCTAAGCTTTTAAAGCACAGGCTAGAATAGTGGGTTGAAAAAGAAGACTTGCCTTCATCATGCCATTGACTTCAGATACTCCAGAATTTTCAAGCCAGAGGGAACAAAGACGGAATATCCACATATCATGCCCTTCTCCACTTAATAAGCAACTGATGTAGTTTTCAACTGCTTTACATAAGAAACGTTTACGATCCTCCTTCAGTGCACGGAGCGCACATTCATCCAGCTCCAGCTCTCGCTGAACCTTTATTGTGTATCTTGCATGGGATAATTAAAGTAAAACACAAAAATCATCAAATTTTATAGAACTGCAAAATCATACATGATATACAACGTCAATGAAAAATCAGGTATCTATCCCAGGAGAAAAAGCAAAATTCCAAGGATTATAAAGGGAAAAAACTTGGAATAAAGGGTTTAATTACATCAAATAGGTAACTATTCTGTATTTAATATTAATACCTCTCTCTTTTCAACTATGATACCAACAAATAAACAAAAAAAACAAAACAAAAAGCTAACATTCACATACTCTACAATGAGTTCACGCTCTGGTTTTGTATATACAGATACACAGTGACTGTGTATATCTTGCCACTTGTCACTTGTAGACACCTAGTTACCTGTTGGTCTGAATTTTATGTTCCCTAAGAAGGCCCACTTCCTCTTTGGCCCTTTTCAGGAGAGCTTGCTTGTTTTCAAATTCTGATGATTTCATGTAGTTTTCAATTCTTTGGTACTGAGTATCTGAGAACCGTGCTAAAGAGAGAAAGGCCTTCATTTTTCCATTTCTGAGCTCATCATTGCTTTCTCCATCACAATTTCCAGCAACTTCTACTGCCTTCAAAAAAACACAGTCCATTTATATTGTATTTACAGATACTAAATGCATCTAAATAATCACTCAGATCAAAGAAACACCCACAGTAAAGTTCAACTTTATACACATGTGTAAGCTAAATTATATGCAGTATTTTCTTGACTTTTCAAAACAACTTTGACAGTACAGAAATAACCCAAAGAGCTAATATTTGTAAAGAACTGTGCAAAAACAAAGGACTCTACAAAATTTAAAGGCAATCATATTATGCTTTTCATGTCACACTTATTTAGTGAGGTAACTATTTCCAAAATTAGTTAAACTTCAGGAATAAGAGGGAGAAACAGGAAGGTGAAAAGGGGCTGAAGACTGAATCTTAGCCCTACTTAGATAGGGTGGTTGGGCTACAAATGAATTGCAAAGGCTGACTTGCACTTCCTTAATCAGCTATTTTTGTAGATAAATAAATGGAGAAACGACTTGTTGACAGAGGAGCTGGCGGTGAGGTGTAGAAAAGAGACATATTTGGGCTGTCTTTCAAAACATGCTCCTTCTTTTCTAACATTCTGTTTCATTCTGTGCTAAAGACTACACAGAGCTTCAACAGTAGCATATACGGAAAATTGAAATCATACTTTTATTTCCTTTTGAAATATATTTGTCCTTGATAAAAAGATCAAATGTATTCACGCTAAACAACTCTCTCAAGGGTTGCTAGAAAATCTTACCTTTTCCAGATAGGTCTGCATGATGACTGCAGGATTTTCTAAGCAAGTTTCTGCTAACCAGTTGCCACAAATCCTCAGACATTCTGTGTACATAAGTTTTAGGTTGGGATCATTCTGTATACAAAAAGCAAAACCTTAAAATGTAATTTATTACCATGACTGCACAAAAATATCTTCCATATGGGGGACAAAAGTAGGTTAAAAATGTTTTCCCTCATCTGCTTTCACCATACAACTATTTTAATAATTCCAAGTATGTAAGTTTATGAAACAATTATCCTCTACTGTTTATTATTATTACTATTATTGGAGCCAACTCCCAATTATTGAGTACTTGTATATGCCAGGCACTTTCTAATGGCTTTATGTATATGAACTCATTTAATCCTCACAAGAACTCTATGAAATGAGTACCATTATTATCCTTAATTTGCAAAGTAGAAAATTAAAACTGAGATACAAAGAAGATATGTAACTCTGGCCAGCCCTACTCCAAGGCCCATATTGTTAAGCAATATTTAAACATCATAGCATACCAACTTCCGGTGCTCTGGTATAACGATGAAATCTCTAACAATGGAGGATGTCATACCAGTGCCCAATACCAAAATGACAGTAAGGTGATATTCACTAAGCAGGTGTATGTGAGAAGGACATCATTGTGACCAAAACTTTAAACATTCAGACAAATTAAATAAATCAACCAAAAGACAGACTGATTGAATTGTTGTAAATAGGAAAAATAAATACTTTGCAAACATCTTTTACAAATATTAATTTTCCAGGCTGCTTTTTATAATTTCTTGTTCATCCATCAGTAATTTCAAGGGTTTAATAAAATTGTAGATTTATTATTTATAACAGTAAAATACTAATTCAGCCAATTAAAAAAAAAAAGTCAACCTCTGTACAACTGGCATCCAACTTCTTGATCATTTGCTTGAGAATACTCAGGGCAAGGCTCTGCTCCTCTTTTGCCCAGAATACTTGCGCTTCCTCCAGCTGCCACTCAGAGACTCCACAACTAGCTGAATTATACTGTTTAATTTGAAATATTGCCCTTTCAGGGAGCTGAAATGAAAATGGTATATGGGAATAAATACTTGTACTATTACTACTACTACCACTGAAAGCAGTAACTACCATCCATTGAGGACTTCATTATTTGTCAGGACTGCCTTCCCCAGCCCCCACGTCTGACTGTTTTTCATACATACAGAGTGTATAAAATCATTGAATTGTTATCAAGATAGTAAGTTATCTTCTCATTTCATGACCAGGAAGTTGAGGCTTAGAGAAGCTAAGTACCTTGTCTGAGGCTAAACTCAGGTCAAATTCCAAAATGGAAATCTTAAACAATTAGGATATATAATATTTTAATAGCGATCTTTGTCTCTCAATGACATTTCTTTTTTACTCACGCTTTCTATTTTCTGGGAAATAAAAGGAAAGGTCAGGAGGTGAGATAGTTTTAAATCCTACTACCTGAGTGTTCTTGAAAGTTCGGGCTAGTGTGGAGAGTTCTACAAGATGCTTGGTGAGAATGTCCTTGAAACACTGTCTTTGGGAGCTCTCCATTTCCTTTTCCATCAAGATCTCCAAAATGACTGTGCGTAGAGCCATGATAGGCTCCTGAAAACTAAAATCACTGTCTTTGAGAAGCTGGGAGTGCTTTCGCCACTTAATGTAGACTTCAGAGGGTTGCCTATCTGTGACTGATCTAAAAGCAAAAATCACAGAATTCATGTAAGGAAGAGAAATTTTAAAAAACTGGTATTCTGCAGGTTCTAAACTTAAGATATAATACAGTTATCTGTCACTGAACAATGGGGATATGTTCTGAGAAATGCATTATTATGCGATTTTGTCACTGTGCGAACATCAGAGAGTGCACTTACACACACCTAGATGGTATAGCCTACTACGCACCTAGGCTCTATGGTACCAATCTTATGGGACCACCATTGCACACACGGTCCGTTGTTGACTGAAACATTGTTACGGCACATGACTGTACAAGGGAGTTTTTGGAGTAACAAGATTACAACTTATAAATAATCTGAAATAATGACCAAAGTTTAGAAAACTACAAAATGGTCAGACCTCTGAGGGTCAGCAGAGGGGCCACAGAAAATAAACATTTTGAAAGATTTTCTTAAAAATATTCTTCGATCTCACAAAAAGCAGCACTTCTAAATATATATTCTTCTGACATGAGAACACATTCATCAGGCCTGTCATACAGAATGCCTACACTTCTAGTCCTGCTTCAGTGCTCCTTTTGGTAAAAGTGGACATGTCAGCAAGGAGATGAAGTAAACTCATTAATTACTTACTGTGCCTGCCAGGCACAGGAGATGACTCTGCATGATTACAGCTGTTAAAGAAATCACAATCCAGTGAAGGAAATGCTGGCATTTGGCAAAGGTTTCATTTACCAATGCTATTTATTAAAGGAAGAGAAAATGCATACTGTACAATTAGTTTATAACAACAGTATGCTTCTTAGATGTTCAAACTAAGCAATACTGTCCAATCCTTCAGGACTACTGTACTGAGAGAAATCAGGATGAAGCAGGGAGACTAGGAAGATGACAAGGCGATGACAGGAAATGAAAGCTTGCTTAGTTGCTTGATAAACAAGGAAGCATTAACACAAATTCATAGGAACCAAAACTTTAATTCCTCTCAAAATGATCCTAGGGTAGCTTTTTAATCTCAAGAACCTCTTTACAATATTACAAATTATTGAGACCCCAAAGAGCTTTCAGTTATTGGGTTATAACTATTGATATTTACCATATTAGAAACCAAAACTGAGAAAAACCTACTATGCATTAATTTATTTAAAAATAACAATAATAATGGGGCCAGCCCTGTGGCCTAGTGGTTAAGTTCACCATGCTCCATCTCCGCAGCCCAGGTTCAGATCCCATGCGCCAACCTACACCACTTGTTGGCAGCCATGCTGTGGTGGCAACTTACATACAAAATAGAGGAAGACTGCCACAGACGTTAACTCTGAGTGAATCTTCCTCAGCAAAAAAAAATTTTAAAAAGTAACAATGAATCAACTATATTGTAAATAACATTTTTATGAAAAATAACTGTACTTTCCAAACAAAACATTGAGAAGACTGGCACTGTGTTGCATTTCTGCAAATCTCTTTAGTTTCTGGCTTAATAGAGAAAGTTGAATGCTCATCTTTGCCTCTGCACTTGGTTTGTTGTGATATGATGTTCTGGTTGAAGCACAGAAAGAAAATCTGCCCTCATACAGATATGTAGGTGGCAAGGGAAGATGATGTTAATGGTCTTTTCAGATAATTGTGGATATTTTTCTCTGATACCTCATGAAAACTGTACTGTACCTTATGAGAGAATGAGACCAAAAAAAGCAAATAACATCTTGCTATAAGTTAGATAGTTTTGATTTCATGGACCCCCTCAATGGATCTTGGGGACCCCTAGGAATCTGTACACCACACTTAAAACTGTTGTCCTAAGTATTAGTTCACCAGCTCATCAAACTTTCCCTCTGTCTCTCTTCCTTATAATTCCCTACCAGAGGAAGAGCCAGTATTACTCTTAAGGAGTTTCTTAAGGAATTCTATCCTTTCTTTAGTTGGAGACATCTTTCATTCAGAGGAAAAGTTCCTAGATTTCTGGCAGTAAGAACCACCAATATACTTATCAATGAAAGCAGAAAACAGTTTTGTTCCTTTATTCTCTAGTTAAGAAGAGCCACATCAATGACTTGGCCTTCTGCTATGCAATTTTGAAAAAACCCTATTATTTTCTGACTCTAAAATTTCCTTCTCTTTTCTACTTACAAAACATATTCCAAGTTTATTTTAGCATAAAGGTACATGATCTTGGTAACTTATACCCTCTTTCCATCCTCTTATAATGATGATAATGACTCAAAATGACGAGGCTAAAAAGGGCCCAGAGACCATCAAATATAAATCCCCCATTTTAGAAATGAGGAAAGTGAGGCCCAAAGAGTCAAGTGACTTTCTCAGGGTCACAAAGTCTGAACTTAGATCCATGGTATCCTGAATAACTGTTTTATGTCATTTTCCAATATTTCTGGATCACCTTCTTCTCACCATTATAAGAGGTAATCTTCCCTCAACAGCTACTCCAAATTCACTGACGGTCACTGAATAAAGACCACTGAATGTTGACTAAGAATCAGTCACCAGGAAAAAGCACTTGGGGACACAATCATAAACAAAACGATGGGCCCCACATTTAGGGAGCTTCCAGTATAGCATGACAGACTATACATAAAATGACACCAATGCCAAGGCAGTGCGAAAACAGAGTGGAGTATAGTGTGCTACAGCAAAAACATGAAGAAACAATTTTATCTGGGGTAGAACAAGGAAAAAGCTATAAAGAGGACAGTACAATAAACCTAATTCTATAAACCTGAATTTTTACAATGAAATTTTTTTTTTAAGGAAGATTAGCCCTGAGCTAAGATCTGCCACCAATCCTCCTCTTTTTGCTGAGGAAGATTGGCCCTGAGCTAACATCCCTGCCCATCTTCCTCTATTTTATATGTGGGATGCCTGATAGAGCATGGCTTGATAAGTGGTGCGTAGGTCTGCACCTGGGATCAGAACCAGCAAATGCCAGGCTGCCGAAGTGGAACGTGCAAACTTAACCACTTTGCCACCAGCCTGGCCCCTACAATGAATATTTTTGCAAATGTTTATTTTAATAAGAGCACAGTTCACTAGGCTAATCAACTTATACCTTGATAACAGGAAAGAAACAAACCTACTGCTGGTCTCTATTTTTATTTTTTAAAGTCACTATTGGTAAGAGAAAAGCTGCATTTGAGGATTACAAAGTCACATGAACAACATACCTTGAGAAAAGCTCCCCAATGTTTTCGAGCTCTCCAATGGTCTGCAATCTGCTAAGTGTGGGGTAGAGTGAATACACAGACTCAAGGCTACCTTTACACAATTCTTCCACTTCTTTCACTCTAGTGGCAGAAAAGACAAGACACTTTGAAAACTAAGAAGAGGTTTTCAGGAGGATAAAAGTTCAAATTTGTTGTTAAAGAGTTCTCATCATAGGCTTTGATGTTGATCTAATAATACTAATATTCACAAGCGCCAGCATAATGCAGTGAAAACAAAGTAAATCGTGGAATCATACAGACCTAGAGCTAAATCCCAGTACTGCCACCTATGGCTGTATAACTTTGGGCACATTATTGGATTTCTCTGCACCTAAGTCTTTTCACTTCCAAAATTATTTTGAAGACTAGAGAATACATGTGGAAAGAGCCTAACAAAGTAGCTAGTACATAATAAGCACTTAAACGGCAGCAAACATTATTTCAGTAATAAAATACAGAATTTAATTAGGTCACTAACTGCTGTTAAACAAAAAACAATATGTTACATTTGTTTAGCCTGTTATAGCTAAGTACTTTCTTGTGCATTCTCTCATTTGTGCCTCATAACAAGCCTGTAAGTAGTCACCACTTTATAAAAAGAGCACTAATGCTATGAGACGTGAGTGTCATACACCTATTAGAGGAGACAAGATTAAAACTCTCAGTACGCTGGTCCAGGAAGAGAAGAGAGGAGTGGGAATTGACAAGACTTTCTTGAGGGTTTGGTGGAAAGAATTCCCAAAGGGAATTTTTTAAAAGGAAAGAATATATTTGAACTACAGAAATAAATAAAAAAGTATTACATAAGAAAAAACAATGTAACAATTTACATAAGTAACTAACATGAGCATGCTCCTGCATCTAAAACAAAAAATAAAAAGGTAACATTAGTACTATATATATATGTGACATATGTACATTAAAGAATTCTCTAATATTAAACATTTAAATCATGAAGAATACATTTTCAAGGTACACAATAAAATTTTAAAGATAGGCACACTCACAATTCTTACAAAAACATGCTTGCAGAAGATAAAACTCACCTGAGTACTCATTTCTCAGATGTGCAAAAGCTATGAAATTGCTAATCACTGGATATTGCCTCCCCTTTGCACTGTTTGTGTTTCAACATTGATTGTATGAACTCTTGCTTACACAGGGAATTTTTTTTGAGAGGAGTGACGTGGAATGTCATGGAAACAACCGATCACAGCCACCAAGACCTTACCCCTGCACCAGCGCAAATCCTCACGTTGAAATTATTCATCAAGTTTTCAGAAAAGAAGCCATGACATTAAATGTTAAAATATGATAATTCTTTCTTTTTATAATACCTGGCATATTTGAGACTTTCATAAAACGTGGAGAATTCTCTGTCTCTTAGAGACTGCAGAGCATTGTACAACGACTTGTGGTAACTGGCTCCTTCTGCTCCTTTGCTGTGAGATAATTGAAAAAAAAGAAAGAAAAAATATATTTAAAACAAATAATCCTAAAATATGCATGTATAAATAATTTCATCAAAAGACAAAATTTTAAAACTAAACTTAAGATTTCTACACTTAAAAAAATGCATTTCTAGATATTCCCGTAAAAAAATACAAAGAATTTTGTGGGTCAAATTCTTCAGGTAGAAAAAAGTAAATTTCTCAGATATTTTGCCCAGTTCTAAAATTGCTATAGTCTCATTTATTCAATGAACGCCTACTACATGCCAGGCACCAGGTTCTAGATGCAGGGAATCCATTAGTGGACAAGTCAGATCAGGCCCCTGTTCTCATGCAGTTTATGTTCTGGTTTGGAGAAGAGGGACAATAAATAAGAAAAATGTCAGATGGTGACAAGGGATATGTAGAGAATTAAAATAGGGTAAGAAAATAGAATGACTGGGTGGCTACTTTAGAATGGCTGGTCAGGAATGGAGTCTCTGAGATGTGACATTATTAAACTAGACTCTGAATGACAAGAAGCCACACACATGGTAACAGGGGCAAAAAGAAGATGCATTTAAGGCCTTTGGGTAGGAACAGGCCTGATGGAAAAACATGGACAAAGCCTATGTGGCTAAAACATGGTAGGCAAAGAGAAGAATCGTACATGAGGATTTGTAGAGGCAAGCAGGAACAAAGCTCTTAGAGTAAAAGATTTTAAAAATATGAAAGCATATCTCTAATTTTATAGCAATCTAATAGTTTGAAATTTGAAAGACACTCCAATTAATGAAAATTCTTTTTCTATGAAGGTGATTAAACACACAATTAATATGATTTAATTTTTAGGTGTTTACATCATCAAAAGATTTTTTATGTAAACACGAAATCTTTCATTAGATTAAGTGTTTGGCTTTTCATTCAGAAAATATGGTAACCTTACATATAGGTTATAAACATTATCTTCCTGTGTTACCAATTTAGCAGTATTTTTTTAATCAAAAAAAGTATCTCATAAATAAAGATAGGTAGTCTTTTATGTACCATCCAGTCAATAAGAGTGCTATCTGACTAAAAGTTTGCAGCAGGGAAATGCCTACATTTTTCTTTGGACCTAGAAACAATAAGTGAGAAGATTCTCATGAGAAAATACTTTTTATACTTATATTTTCAAATACATCTTGGGGGTGGCAGTGGAACTGCCCTAATCGAAGAAAAGAGTGAAATTCGAGCCTAGGTACACTAACTGCTCTTGCTATCTTATTCAAGCATTTAGGCATATCTACAGCCTGCAGAGTTTACAAAACATAAAAAACACAACTCCTGTTACATTCGTAGAGCAAGATAAAAACAGTTTGTTTATAACTAGAGAAATGGCAATAAAAAATGTCAGAGTTCTTTTTACTTGACACAAATGCAGTGGTCCCATTGCATATTCCTCCATGCTGCTTGGTAATGAAGTTCTTGTAGTTCAGCACACCACTCTTTATTTTCATGATCTAATCCTTTTAAATAGACAGAAAGAATGTGGCAGAGTCCCAAATTCTGCAAGGCCTGAACAGGAGTTTAAAAAAAAAACTAAGTAAGTAATCAAAGATAGAAAACTAGAGAAACAAAAAATAGCAACCAAACATGAACAGTAACTTTAAAAAACTTTAGTAGTTCACAATAAATTGCTTAAAATCCCAAATATTGTTTAGCATGTTCCCCCCACAACACAAAGATAGAGCTCAAAGGACTTTAATATTTGATGGAAGAATGGCTAAGGAATATTAGCCAGTAACAGATATGACAGCTTTTGTGACCAGCTCTAATGCAAACTATGAGAAATAGTTTACATGAGATTTTTCCATGTGAAGAACTTAATTCACTATGTGGCACACTGTACACAGTCAAGAAATGTCTTCTACTGTTAGCTAACAAGATCACGATCAACAAATCTACACTATCTTTTAGGTCACTGTCCTGTCTCATTTACCTGTGGATCCCTCTGAGTTTTTAGCCCAATGCCTGAAAAACAGACAACTTTCAGTCTTATCTCAGGAGTTTATGTGGCTGTAGAAATATTCCATAAACATACTGAAATATTCTCAGCACTACACTAATAGCACTTTACTGAAGTAGGAAAACAACATACCTGAATTATCCCTGCCTGGCGGGTTGATGAGGAGATTGCTGTCTCAAGGTCGTATGTTACTAGGGCTTTTCCCCACATTGCTTCATGTTCGTATGTTCGTAGTCTATAATTAAAAGTTTTCAAAATACCTTTGAGTTTTACATGCATGTAACTCCTTCACAAACAGAATTATTATATCATTATCTAGAAAAATGCAGTTTACCTAGTAAGGGGTTGTAACATTTTTCCTCCCCCACAGCCATACAGACTGTCTGGCTCTCCTATACTTCTGTAGATCTCTAACAGCAGATCCTAAAAACATGGAAACAACAAAAATTGTAGAGGAAAAGTATCACTTTATGAATTTAGCATATCAGAAGTTACATCATTACCAAGATGTAACTCCCAATTCTAAATGTTACATTATAAAAATAAAATATAATGATACTGAAGTATACACTAAAGATTTCGATCAGCAACACAACAAACCAATCCCAGTCAACAGAATGATTGTGGATGACCTGAGAATTGCTCACAATTTCATGAATTACATGAGAAATAAATCCCTACCTACGGGCTTTTAACACATGCAAAAATAATCATAAAAACAAAAACAAATAATCCTGTCAACAGCTAAAACTGTACAGGGGAAAATGACTTTCTGCAAAGTCTGACACTTGAAAACTGAATTTGGTAAAAATAAAGGTCATGAGTTTTTCTTTGAAAGAAAATTCAAAATTGCATTATGTTATAATCGGTAAAACATGATATGGATAAAGAAGTGGTTTGATGACTCAAATCTGTTGTAAAATTTACACAGTTAAAAATAGATTACGTGTAAAATCATCTCAGTAAAATAAAAACAAAAATAGAAAACTGAAAAAGTTAGAAACCGTATTGCACAGAAAAGTGATCAAGCAGTTTAACTGCCTTAATGGTGCTTGCTCTGGACAATATTTTCGAAACACAAATTCACTGATACTGGCATAATTCTAATTAAACTGTTTCTATTCATAAACATAAAATCAAGCCCTCAGTATTGGAACATTCAGTAACTAAGCCCAGCACAGTGCCTGGTACACAGAAAATACTTCAAAAACTCAGTAAAAGAGTTTGAGACTATAAAGCAGTAAAAAAAGGAAGGAGAAAAATCAGGATAATGTAGACAGAACACATTTTAAGCAAGGCATGCCTGACGGTGTTAAGTGTTAATGAAACGTTAAGGAAGATGTTGAATGAAAGGTGACCACCAGACTTAGTAACAGGAAGTTTATGGATGACATTAGCAAGTGCTACTTCAGTGGAGAGAGTGGAAGAAGCAGAAATGAAGATGGCAAACATAGACAACTCTCTCATAAAGTATCGCTGTGAAAAGAAGAGAGAAAAAAAGGGTGACAACACTTAAAAGAGAACACAGGGAAGAAGGAAATGATTGTGTGTTAGTGTGAAAGGGAATGTTTTTAATAGAAGTTTGAAAATGTCTGGATATGTTAAGAGGGACCACAGCACAATAAAAAATAAATTTTCTGAGAAAAAGCTGATGAAAAACAAAACATAGGAAGAAGGATTGGTCTTGGATAGGAGGAGAAACTGTTTGTTTCCTTTAACAAAAGGAAAGGTTACAACGGGAGGAGATGCAGGGAGATTTCTGTTTGATAGTGGGTTGTGGTAGGACTTCCTATTTGTCCCCTGTTTTCTCCAGGAAGTAGGAGGCAAGCTGAAAGCAAAAGCAGATAAGATCAGAGGTTTAAGTGTGGAGGAGAAGTTGAAATGGTCATTTTAGAGGAATGAGTTGACCAAACAAATTCAGTAAGAATACCAGACAGTACTGTGGGCCAATTTAAGAGTAGATATCAAGAAATTTATAGAAGAAGCAATCTGCTCTGAGATGTGACATAACAATAAACAAGTAAACAAATAAATACATAATTATAAATTATAGGTGTGATAAAGAAAGGGAACAGGGAATTGTGGCAGAAAATATATGGTATAAATTCACCCTATGAAATAGGTGGTTTTACTTCTGTCTTTCAGGTAAAGGAACTCACAGTTGGAAAGGTTAAGTAACCTGCAGAAGACTATACAATTTAGAAGAGTCAGGATCAGAACTCATGTTTCTTTACCCTAAGGCCTAAGCTTCAAACCATGAATGTATATATATGATGCTCAGTTCAAAAAGTCACTTCAGTTTGAAAACCAAATGACACATATATAGTTTCTATAACAAAATAATAATCCAAAGTATAAAATAAATATTATCACAAATAATCGAGTCTATAATATTTACCTGTAAACTTATTCCAGTTTCTTCTTTACTTTTTTCACTCAAACTAGAAATAGTTGTACTTTGGCTCCCTTCTTCAAATGTAAGACTTCTGTTTGTCACAAGAGTACTTCTTTTAATGAGAATACACTATTTTGAAGCTTGTTAATGTATATACTATAGACTTTGCCAGAAAAAAACCAACAAAGGTCACAAATAAAACATAATAAACTATTTATACTTTAAAACATAATACCATTTAGGCCTAGAATGGAAAAGAAATTTGTGAATTTTAATGATTTGAATGAGAATTACATTTTAATGACAATATTTTATATATGGGAAGGCTATATGCCAAAGTATGCTGATTTAGAGACAAGCCTGTTTAAAAATAGAGCAGATGTCCCCTTATTCAGTTAGTAAAAGTTCTGTCAGTGGTTTTACCTGAAGTTCAATCTCATTAATAATTATAGGCACACAAATTAAGACAACACTGAGACATTACTTAATGTCTGATAAATTGGCAAAAATTAAGAAGTCTGATAATATTAAGTGTTGAGAAGGAAAAGGATCAGGAGCAGCCACCTATACCCAAGATTATAAAACTAATAAGTGACAGTCAAGATTAGAACTGAGATTTGTCTATGCCAAGGCCTTATGATATTCAGTCCTATATGATATTACGAAATTCAGTATAATTTTAATACTAAAATCAGGCCAGCTATTACAGTATCTATGGCAATAATAATCCAATGTATAAAATAAAACTATCCTAAGTGATAGTGCCTCTACTGTTTACCTATAAACTTTTCCAGTTTCTTCTTTCCTTTTTTCACTCCAACTAGAAATAGTTGTGCTTTGGCTCCCTTCTTCAAACATAAGGCTTCCTACTGATCCACTTCCTCATGAACTACATTTCTGAGAAGTATGCAAATTGTATAACCACTTTAAAAAACAATTTGGCACTATGGTATAAGGTTGAAAATTGCATACCCTGCGACTCAGTAATTCGACACTAAGATATATATCATTAACAGGGGAAAGGGTAATAAATGAATCATGGTATAGTCTGCCACTGCTACATTATGTGGCAATAACAAATTAATATACCGCAGCAACAAACAACATAGGTAAATCTTACAAAAATATTGAGTGAAGAAACAAGTTGTAGAAAAGTACACATATAATTTCTTATAAAGCTCAAAAATAACAGAAACTAAACTTTATTTATGGGTTCATACCCATATGATAAAAATGTCATGCAAAGGAATGATAAACTCAAAACACAACATAACATTCACCTCTTGGAGGGAGCACAGAAAGACGGGATAGATGAGACCATTGATTGACATAATGATACTGACAACATTCTATTTTGCTTTATAATCTTCATATGTAGATATTATATATATTTTCCTTATTGGCAAGTCATACAGAAAAAAGGTTAGTTTTTAGAGGAGAAATTTGGAAAGTAGTAAAGATAGTATTAGAGGTTATTTCTTTGTAAGTCTAAGGCTGTAATTCATTCAGGCAAAAAACCTAGTTGCCAGGACTTCTGTCAGGCAATGCCTTAGGTATCAGGAATACTAAAATGACAGACTGTGAACTACCACCCGTTGTCTAATCCTGTTTGAAGGAGTTTTGACTTCCTTCTAAAAAAATATGGACACTAACTTTGAAATCTCATACTTTCTCACAAGCAAGTTAACACATAAAACAAAACTTTAAATATATTCCTGAATACCTAGTTTGAGGAATTTTGCTATTAAATAAATCGGATAGAGAACTGAAGAGAGCAATTAATTTTTCTGACTTAACAGTGTTTGTAAACTGTTAATCTGTATTTTGCTTTCAATTATACTTTTCCTGATCACTTTAGATTTACAAAGTCAAAGAAAACTAGCATTCTCTACCCTCTATACACCTTATCTCTCTGTTTACCCTCTCTTTCCCATAAGGTACTTGGGAAAAAAAATCAAAATCAGACTGTAGAGCAAACAGCAAGCCCTATTTGTCAAGGACTTTTCCCTACAGTTAACCAAAATAAAATCTAGACACTCCTTTTTGTTAAATAAGCAATTCTGCAAAACTTTTCCACATTCCATATCATCACCTATCCTCAAATTAAAGGTGCTTTAATTTACAGTCATAGAAGAACTCAGTTATTCACTCCTAATTATTAAAAAATACCACTTCGTTCCAATCCATGGAACGAAGATAACGAAGCACTTTCAGATTATAATTACTACTACCAAGTACGCAAGCCCTGACTCAAATTTTTGACTCTAAGAATAGGCAACAATCAATTTCTTACTCATTTACATACTTAAAGGGCAACATACTTGTCTTCATACAAGTCTACAGTGATCATGAACGTATCACTGGCATATTATACACATGATTTACATGTTGTAGATTTTTAACTGTTTTCAACTGAAAAGTAGAAATTAAATACCAACCCAGAGAGTTAAGAAATCAGTCCAAGTCTACCAAGTTAATTATTTTTGGACTATGATCTGAATTCTGGATCCTGGTTTTCCACAGTCTAAACACCACACTGTTTCCAACTTAATAACAATCCAAAGTAGAAATTATAAGCTGCAAGAATGAGAAATCTCTCAACATAATACATCTTCACCATTTCAATTTTGTAATATGAGTAATTTTGTGGTGAGAAAGTGAGGCTAACTATAAAAATAAACACCAGGCTATTTCAAATGAATAAAGATTTGAGGAGGGCAGTTGGGGTGATAAAGTGTGTATTTTTCACCCTTCAACTTTCTTGGCTGGTTTTTGTTCTTTGCTATGATCTACAACTATCCTTATCAGATTCTTATGAGAGTTCTAACTCAAAGGAAAAGTAAATTAAAGTAGTAGAAACACAAGTAGACAGCAAAGTAATGAAAGTGATTTAGTCACAGAGAGAAATCAGTTATATTACTCTATAGTCAACAAGTAGAATGGATGTTGAATAAGCTGAGGGGTTCGTGGTAAATCTAATTTAACTGAAATCAGGGAATCACTCAACCATTTGAAAAATATTTATTGAACCCTTTATTAAGTTCCCAATGCGAGCTGCTATGGAGAATACAGAGGAAAAGAAGTATGGTCTCTGTCTTCCAAGAGCTTGCTATCTGTATAATTTTTACCATTCTTAAGTAATAAACATCTCTATTTACTTCAGAGCAGAATTATTTCTTTTAAAAAAATTCACTATTAGTTCACTGTATTTAAAAGCTAGAAAATTTCTATCTAAAATGTCTTTTAAATGGGGGAATGGGAGAAAACAAATCTTTAATAAACACCTTAATTGAAACAACGTCAACATCAATTTTAAAACCCACAACTTCTCCATTCATTACCTTTTCTCTTGATCCTCCATGCTTTTCTTGTCTGCGTAGATTTCGGCATAGAGCAATGCTGTAAAGTGAGCAGCACAAGACTGAGCTACCTTGGCAACTTCAAGATAATTCAACTCCAGCCAGAAGGCATCATCAAAAACTGTTCCTGAGGAAGGTCTAAAGAAAAATTTTAAATGAAGTCATGTCCATTCCTTTAACTTCAATATCAAAAGGAAAGTATGTTGAGATAGAATACAATGGTAGCAAGTGATACTTAAAAAGAAAGTTAAAGTCAAATAACCAAAAACGATATTTCCTCAATATATAGCTATTAAATTTCTTAGATAACATGACTGAACAGCCTTATTTGTCACTCTTTTTGGATCACACATCCCTTATAGAATCTGACGAAAGCTATGGACCATCATCCCATACAAATTTGGGGTTCATACCTGTTTTCCACCAAGGGATCCATGGACCAAAGGCTAAGAATAGGCTGGCCAGAATTGCTAATAACATACAAAAATCGTTTTAAATAGTCAATTTAATGAGAACTTTGTTTTCTCTAAACACTATTTACATGTCTTTCCTATTGCAGTTCATTTTCTCCTTAGTTTATTGCCTAGGTTATTTGGTAAAAGTCTTCCACTGTGGTAATAGAAGGTCAGAACTGGAAGGGACCATAGATATTATCTTTCTCAAAACTAATGTCAAAGAGATGTGACAAGGTTAAGAGCACCAGTTTTAGAGTAGGACACAGCTAGGCTCAAATACAGCTGGATCACCTACTACAAGCTGTATGATTTTCAGCAACTTAACTTCTTAAGCCTCAGTTTCTTCCTCTATAAAACCTGGATACAACATATTCCTTAGACGGTAGTTGCAATGATTAAATAATGCTTATTAAGCTGATGAATAAAGTGCCCAGCACATAGCCAATATTTAATTGTAGCTATTCTGAGGAACCTGAAGTTCAGAGAACCTTGATTCAGAGATCACAAAGCTTCTGAGTACCAGACTTAGACTTGAACTCAGGTCCTACCCTTTGTTCCATGTTCTATTCATATTTTCTCAAGGAATCTTCTTTAAGGTCTTGTTCTGAATGAAAACTGAATATTAAGAATTTTTACCTTCCTTAAGGCCTGCCAATCTCAACAACATTCTACCCCTATGACAAGCCTGAAATGAATGATTCAAAGGTGAAACTGCTTCCAAATACCAAGAAAAAAGGTGCTTCCAGCTATAGGTAAAGCTTCTTACAGGCTTTCTCAGAAGAGGATCTGGTACAAAATGATGAGGTGACTCAGTAACTTTCTAACCAGAAACAAAGACACTGAAAGGCCTAACACTTTTTTTTCTAAGAGTGGGCAGAATAGTATGAGGGGTTACAGAAGAATTAATATTTAAGATGTAAATGTATTTGGGTTAAACAGTTTTGCACTTTTTTCCCACCTTTCCCTCTCATTCTTTACCAAGCACTGCCACCATCACCATACACACTCATGAGATATCAGTTCCTATATACTCAAGTTATAGGCCTACTACATTATCTCTTCAAAGTTCTGGTCAACTCTGGAGCAGTACAGATCAGTCAGATCACCCACTCTAGCAATACCTGCACTCACTATCAAAAATCTCATGAGAAATAATAGGAGCAAAGACACCACACTGTAAAACAATTGACCAGGATCAAGAAAACTAGCACAGCCACAGCGCAGTATTACTAAATAGAATCACAGATTTTGAGAACCATGGTACATAGTAAAGAAACATATCTTATAACGTAAAGGAGACTTTTCCATAACTCTAATTTCTTCTATGAGCTAAAAGTAAACAGAAAAGTTAAAAGAGGGGTAATGCAACTAAAAGCAGCCTGGAAAATCACTTACTCCTTTCCAATCACTTTGTAGATGAAATAAACTAAAGCCCCAAAAGGTTGCATGATTTAGCAAAGATAACTCTGTAACTAGTACAGTTGGGACTAGAATTCAGAGTTCCTGATACGGATTTAACCAAAGCGCCACCTTGAATATGGATTATTACAAGGAGATACAAGCATCACACAAATTAAATATAGTACCTTGCAGCAGCCTCACCTAAAATAATCATGTTAAAATTCAGCCAGCAGTAAAAAGTTACACTTCTAAATCCCCAAACTCAAGAAGCAATATTCATTGTATTACCTCTTTTGTCTCCTCATGTAGTCCACAATAGCAAGCATTGTTCTTTGTGATTTTTTATCCAAACAGCCTCGGAAAATGTGCTCTGACTCTGACAAACAAACAAAGATATCTCCTCTCAGTCTCAGGTAGACTTGCTTAAGCACTTTCTTCCTTCTGTTTGTATGTCTGTCTCCCTCTACAATATAAGGTTCTGGTTGGCAGTATCTAGCACAAAATTGACTCTTAATAAATATGAACTGATAAATGGAAATCAATGACTTTTCCTTCTCCTTTAAAAGAAATTATGCTTAATAAAGCTGAGAATTTAATTGTAACTTATGTTTTATTTCTGAATGGGACTAATTCATTGCCTCAATAAATATTTATCTGGGATCTTTTATGTGCTAGGTGCTCAGTATACAACCATGAATAAGACAGACTCTTTCTGACCACACAGAACTCACTGACCGGCCCGACAGACTCTTAACACAGCGTGCTAAGTGCTATGACAGTGAAAGTTTAGAAAACTGTAGAGGCATATGGAAAGGAACCTAATCTGAATGAGAAAAGTTTCACAGAAAAAGTGCCATCTGAAAGCAGAGTAACTGTCAGGAGAAAAGGAAAGGATAGTGCTCTAGGCAATAGGAGCACTATCTGAGATGGCTGGAACAAGAAAGAACTTGGAGAATTTACTGAAAGAATTTCAATTGTATCGAACCACAGAGCTGGAAAGCAGTAAGGATGCATGCTAGGGACAGAAAGAAATAGACGGATTGTTATTTATAACAGAGAATTGGCAAGATTTGATAATTGGATGAGACATGAGAAAGAAGTTTCTGGCTTGGGCTATTGAATGCCATTCAGTGAAGAGGCACGCATAAGAGAAGCAGGCCAAGGGAAGGGGATGAAGATAAGTTTACCTTTGGACAGCTGAGTTTGAGATGCACATGGGACATTCAAGTGAAGGCAGTGAGAGTTACAGACATCAGAAAAGAGAAACCATCGAATTTGATAGAAATCTATACTTACTTTCCTTTCAATAACAGAATTTTACATGTGAAGTTTACATTTTCACTTAAGGCAATAAAAATATTGGCATTACACAGACATAATTTAGAACTGGCTGCTTTTACCTTTGAATGGTTGTAGCATAAATAAGTATATACAAATGATAAACGTGAAAAAAGTCTTCGTATGTTCGTGAACACAAATTGTCAGCTTATCATACGCAGTGACTATATTAAACTTGGTAGGTAATAAAATTGTTTTTAAACTACTTTAAATTACATAATATTTAAAGCTTAAATGCTTACTGGTAACTGTGAATCATTTATACTTATATTTCCCAAATTAAGAACAGGAAATACAGTCTAAATAGTCTGCAAAGTCTCTATGAGAATTTTTATTTTAGAAATTTCATTTCAATGTTCTAAAGAAAATTCATTTAAGTATATTCTGGAGTATTTGCATGACCAACTTATAATCTAGTAGGACCACAGGATGGCCATCCATATCCATGTCTACAATTATATTATTTCAAATAGTAGATGTGTGATTGTTGTTAGCCAATAGAAAAGAACCACATAAAACAGAGCAAAGTGAAATCTAAATGACATCACAGTCATGTCAAATAAAGGTTGTAGTAGTAAAAGTAAAAGAAACAATTGGGAGAATCGAGTATCACGACCTATGCCAAGATGCTTGGAACCACAGTTAAAGTTAAAAAGAGCAATTTATAGTTGTGGCAAAATATCACATTAAACCAATACTTTTCTTAGAAATTTAACAGTCAAAGTACAGTAAGTCAATTTGTACTTAATTTCATGATTTCACATAAAATACATGAATAATATATATTAAAGACAATAAGTTAAAATTACAGATCTGTACATGTTTTTCTTTTTTAAATCTAGATTTGAAAAATTAATCCAAATGAGCCCTCAACTATGCATATATATATTATGTGCCCCCAATTCCTGGTGGAATTTCTCCTGCTATAAGCTCTTGACAGGGGAAATACTTCTTAAAGCACAGAAGAAAAGAGGGTTATAAGAGTAAATAAAGTATAACCCAGTTTTTGTTTTAAAAAACTGGAAAGATATACACCAAATGTTAACTGCAGTTATTCTAGATCATAGGGTTATGGGTAATTTAATTTTTAAATTTATGCTAATTCTTCTATATTTTCCACAATAAATATATTTTGTAATTAAAAAGGCTGCTGTTAACCAGGGGGCCAGCCTGGTAGCCTAGAGGTTAAGTTTTCGCACTCTGCTTCGGTGGCCTGGGGTTTGCAGGTTCGGATCCTGGATGCAAACCCAGCACTGCTCATCAAGCCACACTGTGGTGGCATCCCACATAAGATAGAGGAAGACTGGCAAAGATGTTAGCTCAGGGCCAATCTTCCTCACCAAAAAAAAAAAAACAAAAAAGAGTGGGTCAGAGCTCTACTATGAAACTTCCATCCTATCTCCAACACAGTACCTTATAATAATATTTGGCTGTATTTATTTGTCTGCTTTTTCCATTGCTAGAATGTAAGGTGTATCTTGTTCACATCCATTTTGCCAGTGCCAAGAATAGTGGTTGACATATACCGAATGCTCAATTAGTCAATGAGTTGCTTCACTATTAATAGTCAAAATTTACTGAGGGAGAACTTGTGCATAATACATTAGGTGCTTTACATACATTATCTCATTGAAAACTTGCTACAACACTTACCTCCATTCTATAGATGAGTAAATAGGTGTTTAGAGGTTACGGAATTAAGCCTATAAAGCTCCTTGAAGTGATTCAAACAAATTTATCTTTCTCGAGAACTCAGAAGTTAACAATATACATGCTAGAAAGTTAATGGAATACCTGAATCCAAATTTGCAGGGGTCGTGGATCGACTTGTTTGTGAAGAATGTCTGAAACAGTTAGTAAAAAATCCCTGAATGTGTGTAGAAAGCAGATTTCTCCATGATTCATTTGTATCTTGGAGTAAAATATCATGAATCAAGTATGGAAGCACAGTCTGACAAAAGTCAGTTTTCACCTAGAATATACAAACAGATCTAGTCAACAGTTTGAATTAATATATTGTACTTAAGTTTTTCATTCTGTTACTGATATAGTAAACTTTAAAATAAATGATGGATGAATCTGTCATGAACCCAATGTACTGCTAAAAAAACAAACAAAAAACATGGCTGCCACGTAGTGTTAAAAAAAAATCAAACTAACCTAGAATATCTGTATCAAACATATGTGTTAATTACACTATTGTTTATTTCCAGTCTAGGCTATTTGCATATAATGAAATAGGATACTGTTTATAAATGAAATGATGATGTCACTACTCTAAATAAAATTTCATAGTTGAAAAGTGTTAATAATAACTAACAGTTTTTTAGTTTGATATAAGGGAAAACTGGGATCAAAGTTTAAAGGAAAAGCTGAAAATTTGATTTTTGCACTTTCTACACTCAGTGAAGAGCAATACTCTTCACTGTCACATTAAACACTATAACAGTTATGTGAAAATATTTTTTTAATAAACTCCAATTTCTGGGTATAAAATTTGGGTACTTATTTGTGGTATACTCCAAAGTGTAGAAAAGTGCTTTAACAGTGGTACATTAAAACAGTAGTCAACCTTATTTTTGCCAAGATACCGTCTTCATATATTCATCACATAACACACACATAAGATAGATTGTAGATTACCAATTGCACCCTTTTCTCTTTTTAAACTAAAGACAAACCAAAAGCTCTTGGAAATAGAGAATTTAAGGAACTAGGTACTGGGAGGTATACATACGCATATTTGGAATATTTTACCTTCTGGCCCAAAGTGAGAACTTTACAAAAATCTTAGGTTTGTTCACTAATGAGAAATGAGCCATGTGTGTGCCCAGGGTACCACTCTGCTAACCTGGTACAAGCACAATGTAGTATTGCAGACAGTGTGATGATTTATTCGCTATCAATACTTTTTCCATAGAAACAGGGCTGCTTTCTAATTTTTCAGTGAGGACACTTTACAAAATACTCACTTGTTGACCAGTTATTTGATATTGGTAGATGTTTGACCTAGTGAGATATTTTGTTTTCACGTTTCCACTGAATCATGCTTGACAGCACTATAAACTGCGTTAGCTTTTAAAGTCTTAGAGCATCATGCGTTGTGCTGTTTTGGATGACGTATTTGATAAAAGCATATGAACTTTTTGTTTGATTTGGTAGGTACCTTCACTCTCTATTGAAATAAATAGTACTGTAACTTCAAAAATGAAAAAGCAATGCTAACTGCTACCCTCCCTCTCTTTCTCACTCAAGAAAGCATATCAGGGAAAGTAAATGACAATGACCTCATTAGAAGAAGTAAACAAAAACAGTTTTAAAGCATTCAGTTAACATAAATAATTTACAATCATCAGTATTCTAACTATTATTAGTAACAAATTATTCAAGGCATCCCTTAGAACTCATCCAGTATGTAGCTACCCCACATCTGAAACCTACTGTATCCCGTTATGGCTAAATAAAGATGACCTGTATGATGGATTCCCAACAGCCGAGTATAACTGATGTTGCATGAAAAAGACGTGCAGTATCAGCACCCTTTTTAGATATATAGGCCATAAACATGTACACAGAAGCCAAACGGAATGGGACAAGCAAATAAAACTATTAAGAGAAAGATCAAATGAAAAAAGCAAAGGCAGAAAGGAATTAAGTCAGACTAATTAATCTTCTTACTTCACACATTGGCTTCAATAACTGAAGAATTTCACTTTTTGTGCCTCCACTATCCAAAACAGCACAAGTCAGTGTCTTTATCCAAATGTCATGATTTTTACTTTGAGGAATCCACAGGCTTGTATCATCCAGGCCTTCTAAAGGGTTTTCTTTGTCAATTCTGGGTACTTCTAAAAACTAGAAAGTGATCAAAGAATGTAAATAAAGTAATTAGAAATACATTTTTCTTTTCCTATGCAAAACATATACCGAGCTGTAAACATATCTGTTTCCAAATAAGACTAGATAAAACTAAATCGGGAGGCAAAGGTTACCTTTTAAAATTAAAATACATTTATGTCTATACCAGAGTGGTATGGTAACAAATTACTGGTCTAGACAGGAGGAAGCCTGAGCGCTCCTCTCAGCCCACTAGTGGTATATTACATGAATCACAAACTCTCTGCCTCATCTACAAACCCAGTCCAATTCTACCACCCAGAATTGATTTCAAGATGAAACAAAATTTTAAAACTTGAAAACTATAGCGTTTTACAGGTTATAATACTAGTTTTATTAAGTTTATATTACCAGTAACTTCACTAATACCAAAATTATATTTATGATACATTAAAAGCACAACTTCAATGATGGGTATATGCCCTGAAATTACATTGGTGAAAACTCAACTGCGTATTTCTCAGTTGCTTTATGAAAAGAAAACATTAAACAGCAATGCTTATGCTAAAGGAGAAGCAAGAGTTCCTAAATATCCTTCATAGAGTACTTTCAGTGGAACCTTGCTATGATATCAACATGGAAAAACGGATAAATCTATAGGTCATATTGAAGTCTTATATTTCACTAGGGGGTTGTTGATACTTTAACTTGCTATGGAAATAAACACTTGCTTTTTGATCACAATACCTATAAACCACACCCAGGGTCAATGGCTTTCATGAGATTGAGGTAAGGGTTTTTCTACACCTAATAAAAAAGGCCTGTCATTAAGAACTCCTATCGGCCAAATCAACCATCATTTCTTCAGGCTATCTACCTCAGCTTTTCCACACTGCCATAATTAAAAATATAAACTCTTTGGATTCAAGAAGTACAGTTAGAATTATTTCTAAGAAAGGTTAAATGTTGGCATAATACTATTTAAACAATTTGATATATATAATCCACAGCAAAGAGAACTGTTCTAGATATTGTGGGTATTCAATAAACATTTATTATTTGAGAGACCTTTTTTCTTGATGTTCTAAAAGGGTGTAGATAGATCAGCATGGGGTCAGTTGTCTTCTTATAAATCTCCCAGAAACTATGTCCAGTCTTTGTGGCTAAAATGTTTTTCAAACAGGTAACAGCAGCTGATCGCACTTTGACACTGAAAAACACATATAATTCAAATGCCTATAAAATCTATCAACTGTTAATCCTGATGAAAGTTAAGCAACATCCAATGAAAAAATTAAAATCTAAAATTTATATTAGGAAAGAAATCTATTTAATAGAAAATGTTTATATTTACTAGGAAATTTTATACCTATAAAATTCTATAACATCAAACCCAAAATTTTCAAAGGATTTTTAATATTCCTTCAGTAAACTGGAATTACTAATCACTGCAAGAGCAGTTCCCTTCATTCGGAAAAATAAAGCTTTTATTATGACTACTATAAATTAAAAGTATTCATAAAAGAAATACTTGGAAGTAACAATGACGAACAAAAATCAGTAATGAGATAACAGAATACAAATTCATCTGAGAAAATAATATTTTGATAGTATCGTCTCTGAGAGAGACAAATAATTTGGGGTAAGGCAGAACAGCATTTCCTGCCAAATGATAAAATTATTGTCTAGAACAATAATTTTAAATAAACAGTAAGTATGCACTCATTCTGACAAGAACCTAGTTGAGAATCGTTAAGAAGGCATCTAAAATCTTTAATAAAATATTGAAGGTCTTTTTCTTTGGCAAAAAATCAGGAAAAGGAAAGCTGCAAAACAAGAGTACTGAAAATATGACAGCTTACCAAAAATACCACAATGCCTGACACTGTAAATGGTGATGAGCTATCAAGCAAATGCTTAATTCCTTTTAGGTTTCTCGATTTAAGACACAGGGGCATAAACTTCAACCCTGGATTCATCCTTTATTCCTCTCTCTTTCCCTTACTTCTCCATATCCAATTCATCAGCAAGTCTTGGTTCTACGGTAAAACAATACCCTGGTTCCACCTATGTTTCATCTCACTTCCATTACTGCCACACCAATCCAAGTCACCATGATTTCTCCTCTGGATTACTGTAACAGTTTCACAATTGTGCTTCCTGTTTCCACTTTTGCCCATCACAATCCACTTGGCATATAAAAGCCAGAGTAAAAATGTAAGCTGCATCATGACACTACTTTGCTTAAAGCTCCATGGCTTCCGTATATATTTCAAATAAAACCCAAATTTCTTAATCAGAATTAGTCCTACCTTCCTAATTTCATTTCATACCATCTTCCTTCAAACCAGGCTTCTTTCTTTTCCTCGAAAACACCAGCTTATTTCCATTCTAGCTAATCTCTGTCTCGAATGCATTATCCTTAACCATCTTACAGCTGATCCTGATCACTCAGATCAGCCATGTGATACTTCCTCAGCCTTCCATGACCACCTATTTCAGGAATTCCTTGGTCAACAGCCCCTTTGTAGACCTGAGGCCTCGTAAACATGCAAGGATTTTTTTCCTCTTGCAATAACAATAGGGGAAAAAATTGTACCTGTTTCCTATCGTTCTTAAGTTTAGGCCACACTAATATCTCTGTGTACCTTTTTCAGAAAAACCAATTGCAAAATTACTGTGTAACAAATGAAACATTTAATGTTTGCAAGTTTTCTGTGGAAAATCTCTTCAAAAACTGTGCCAGATATACTTTGAAATACATTAAAAAAATGAGATGGAAAGGACGGCTAGATGTGATAAAGCAAGGATAGTAGTAAAATATTAATGGTAGAATCTAGGTGGTGAGTATATGGGTGTTTACTGTAAAATTCTTCCAACTTTACTCTATGTTTGAAAATTTTTATAATAAATTGTTGGGAAATAAACCATGACAGCCTTTTCATTGTAACAATAACAACAAAAGAAAGATACATGTCCATTAAATCAACAATGAAAACATAGCAGGTAGACATTATTACCAATCATTTATTCCCCAAGAGAAGAGAGGAGGGGTTTGCAGGAAAACAGACACAAAACACCTGTTTACCTTAAAAGATACCTAGCTGTGGGCAAAAATCCTTTGAACCCACTCTCCCAAAATGGTGGTGATGAGTGCTCAAATATACCAAAAATAAATGGACAGATAGATAAATTGGGGGCGGGGGGGGGGAAGCAAAAGTAATCTCATAACCAGAAACCCGAAATCATGATATCTGTTATGACTTTGTTTTGCATAGAGAATAGGTGGGCAAAAGAAATCCCTGTCTGATTAGCTTAAGACTTTTGGAGTTATGAAATTTCTCCTCTATGACTGACTTTCTTTTTTTCTTTTTCAAGGAAGATTAGCCCTGAGCTAACTACTGCCAGTCTTCCTCTTTTTACTGAGGAAGCCTGGCCCTGAGCTAATATCTGTGCCCATCTTCCCCTACTTTATACATGGGACGCCTACCACAGCATGGTGTGCCAAGCAGTGCCATGTCCACACCCGGAATCTGAACCGGCAAACTCGAGTTAATGGGTGAACTTAACCACTGCGCCACCAGGCCGGCCCCTCTATGACTTATTTTAAAAGGACCAAAATGGTCTAGCTGAGAGGAGAGTGGCACCTCTGATTCTGACAAGTGCCCAAAACACCCCCTTCACATTCCCCTATCTTACTGTTCTGTGTAGAACCACCTGGTCATTTTCTTAGCCTAGTCTACTCTCACTAGAATTTAACACAGCCCTTGTCTAGCATTTTCATCATTGAATCAAGTGCCAGGAACACAGCCAGGTTTCAGTGATTATGTGAATTAATAAAAATACAACAGTTTTCATTAAAGTACTTGAGATTTAAGAAAAGTATGGCAACTTAAAGGTGAAAGCTGTAGTTACTGTAAATGTTAATTTATGTGAAGTATCATTCTCCTTGAAAGTCAGACTAAGTGCGTGCTATCTGATAGAAAGTATCATTAAATACTCACCAATCTTCTACCAGTGTATTATTCAGGTAGGTCAACATTATGAAGGTCCACTGAAGTTCTTTATCTTCAAATAACTCGAGGGCCTTGGTATAAGATGTATCTTTACTATGCTGTACAGCTATGGTAGAGAAATCTATAGGACCCAGTTCTCCCAAGCAGCTTCCAACAGCCTCTACATAGAGAAATTCCATTTCAGTAGAGTTACAGCTAAAAGAGCATACCTAAAACAGAAAACTTCTAATTTCAAAAATATAATGCTGTTTTGTCATTCTTCAGGTTCTCAAAGATTCTGAATAGACTGAAGAAGCTGCAAATTACTGTATCATTTCCTTTACATATCATCCATGTAGGCAACAGACATTTTCCCCTATAAAATCATATTCAGGAGATAGATTAACTAGTAACAGAATGTAGATATTAAGAATGTAGATATTAAGGATGAAAGTCTAAACATAGCCACTGTATAGGAGTATCAACAGACTTCTAAACTGTTAATAATTTTTGAGATATAATTACATAAAGTCCACACATCTTACACACACCAGTGAAAAATCACACACACATGGACATTTTCTTTCCACCTGTGTTATCACCACCCAGATGAAGACTAAATGTTTTCAGCATGCCAGAGGACTCCCTCATCCTCTTTCCCATTCATGGTGTAATTTATTAAAATACGTTCACAAATTCTTTGGTAGTCCTTCTTCCAAAAGGTGGAGCCTAATTCTAATTTCCCTTCTCCTTGAGTGTGGGCTGTACTTAGTGACTTTTTTTTTTTTTTAAGTGACTCACTTTTAACAAACAGAATGTGTACACTCATCCCTTGGTATCCGCAGGGGATTGGTTCCAGGACTCCTCCCACCAACCCTGGGGACACCAAAATCCATGGATGCTCATGTATATACAATGGCACAGTATTTGCATATAACCTGCACACACCCTCTCGTATACTTTAAATCATCTCTAGATTACTTATAATACCTAATATAATCTAAATGCTATGTAAATAGTTGTTATACTATATTGTTTAGGAAATAATGACAAGAAAAAAAAGTCTGTACATGTTTAGTATAGACGCAACCATCGCAGGCCTTTTGATCTGTGGTTGGTTGAATCTGCACATGCAGAACCCATGGATATGGAGGGCTGACTGTACAAGTCCTTCACCTCCTTGATTAAATTTCTCCCCAGGTATTTAATTCTCTTAAATGTTATTGTGATTAGAATGGAATTTCCTTTTCAGATTGTTCATTGCTGGTGTATAGAAACAACTGAATTTTATGTGTTGATCTTGTATCCTGCAACTCTGCTGAATGCATTTATTAGCTCTATAATAGCTTTCTTGTAGATTCTCTAGAATTTTCTATATAGAGTAGCGTCATCTGTGACTAGAGATAGTTTTGCTTCCTCCTTTCCATTCTGGATGCTTTATATTTATGTTTCTTGTTCTATTACTCTGGCTAGAACTTCCAGTATAATGTTAAAGAGCAGTGGTGATAGTGGGCAACCTTGTCTCATTCCTGATCTGAGGAAGAAAGCTTTCTTTCACCATTAAGTATGGTATTAGCAGTGGGTACACACCACTAAAATTTTATGCTACACAGGAAAGCCACTTAAGGGCTCCTGCAACATATCAGTTTTGCCCCCAGAAGCAGTGGACAAAGGGGTATACTTCTTGGTCAAGGGAAACTTCTGGGGTGCTGGTAAGGTTTTGCTTCTTGGTCTGGGTGCTAGATGCACAGGTGTACTCTGTTTGTGAAAATTCTTCAGGTTATATTCTTATGCTCTGTATACTTTTCTGTATGCAAGATATATTTCAATAAAGAATTTACAAGAAAAGAAGTACCCTGGATACTAGGCTCCCAGTGAGAAGTTAACAAACAGTCCACTGAAAGATAGTAGAATCTGTGAAGCTATTCTTATTCCTCCCGTTTTTCTTATTTGAAGCAATGCTGTCATGACAACTTCAAGCTGACTTTAACAATATGATTCTTCCACCCTGTGGTTAACAAATCTATTTACGTTAGGTTATCCCCCAAATGGTGATAGGAAAGGACTTCAATGTGGGTTTTTTTTGTTTTTTTGAGGAAGATTAGCCCTGAGCTAACATCTGCCAATCCTCCTCTTTTTCTGAGGAAGACTGGCCCTGAGCTAACATCCATGCCCATCTTCCTCTAGTTTATATGTGGGACGCCTACCACAGCATGGTGTGCCAAGCGGTGCCATGTCCGCACCCGGGATCCAAACCAGCGAACCCTGGGCCGCCGAAGCGGAACGTGCGCACTTAATCGCTGCACCACCGGGCTGGCCCCTCAATGTGGTTTTAACATTTGAGTTTAATCTAGCCCACCAAGTCCTCAATTCTTATTTTTGTTACATGATAAAGATCTTAAGTAGGAATCGCTTAAAATATATTTATAAAAGGTACCAGAAGTCAATTTATCTGCAACTTAATGCTACAAATAAGTATTTCTGACTTTCCTAAATATTTACAAGGCATTTTCAAATTAAGTTATGCATATGTGTAAATCACTAACTTTTCACTTAAATGAATGTCTATGAAAGGAGGGCTACTTTGGGATACTAGAACTAAATAGAAATACAACTTAGCTAGCATCTCACATTTACTCACTATCTCAAATGACAAACCTTTACTGATTTTGAAAATACTACAAAGATGACCACTCAAACATAAAAACTCACATTCATTCAGCCAAATAGTTTACCTAAAACTTCCCTTTCGCCAGTGTGGTTTATTGCCATCTTGGATAACTGCAACAAGCCGACAACCAACTTCACCATTATGCCACCTTGTGGGTTATCTAGGAGCAATTTTGAAAAAGTTAGCTAAACCATCATGGAGACAACACTTTTCTTTATGATATGCTTATATGTTAAATTATCTGATTAGAAAACTTTTCTAAAGTTTTTTAAAAAGGTTTTAAATCATGAGTAGCTCAAAAAATATGAAGTGAATGTATTTGAACTTCCTTAAGAAAGAGAACCACCAAGAAGTGATCAGCAACTTTTGGCAGACAGAGAGAAAAATGTTTTAACAAGTTGTTCACAGAAGTCAATACCTCAGCAAAACCACAAACAGAAACACAAGACTCATTCAACAGTAAGCTGGAAGGGACCTTGGGAGCATGGTTAGATTTTCAACCTCTAGCACTTAGTTTAGACCAGCACTGTCCAATAGAACTTTCTGCAATGACGCAAATGTTCTATAATCTGTGCTGTCTAATGAAAGTCACTAGCCACATGTTACTACTGAGAACTTGACATGTGCTAGTATAACAAAGAAAGTGAATTTTAAAGTTTAACACATTTAAATTTACATAGCAACATACAGCTAGTGGCTGTACCAGACAAGGCAGATCTAGACCAATAAAATACACAGACATAAGAACAAGAGATAGAGGAGTTCCTACTTTATACATACAAACACACATCTCAGAACAAATGCAGTAGAATCTCTGAGCTCAGCCAGTCAAAACCAAAATTAGTTTTAAAAAGCACTGAAAATAAAAATAAAACAACAGAAATATGAAACTAATGGGCACAAGATGATAATCAAAACATAAGGAGAAAAAGTTTCCCCCAAATGCAATACTATAGTAACCTAAACTCAAATCACATTAACATAAAAATAGATGTTTTGGGGCTGGCCCTGTGGCCCAGGGGTTAAAGTTCCGTGCGCTCTGCTTGAGTGGCCCGGGATCACAGGTTCGGATCCCAGGTGCGGACCTACTCCACTCATCAGTCATGCTGTGGAGGCATCCCACACACAAAATAGAGGAATATCGGCACAGATGTTAGCTTAGGGCTAATCTTCCTCAAGCCAAAAAAGTGCACATTTTCTTAAGTAAAAAAAAAGCTAGAAACACATATGCATATACATGTATCTGTATATAAAAAACACACACACTGGGGCCAGTCCTGTGGCCAAGTGGTTAAGTTTTCGCACTCTGCTTCAGCAGCCTGGGGTTTCACCGGTTCAGATCCTGGGCACAGACATGGTACTGTTCATCAGGACATGTTGAGGCAGCGTCCCACATGCCACAACTACAAGGACCCATAACTAAAAAAAAATATGCAACTATATACTGGGGGGATTTGTGGAGAAAAAGCAGAAAAAAAAGGAAGATTGGCAATAGTTGTTAGCTCAGTTGCCAATCTTTAAAAGCAAACACATACACACACACATATACATACACAATACACATATACATATGCATATACATGGCTAAGAGGCTTAACACGAGACACATTTCTTTTATTTAAATAAGTTAGAGCAGTAGGCAGAAACAGATTATCTGGTATGCCTGGCTTTAAGGAATTAAAATCTTTCTTTTAGGCAGTAGGAAGTTTTAACATTTTTTAAGCAGTAGAATAACACAATCATGTTTGGGTTTAGAGAAATCATTCTGGCAGAGGTGTAGAGCATGGATGAAAAAGAAGTTCAAGGTGAGGGAGAGACCATTTAGGAAGTCTTTTATGGTTAGATGAGAAATAAGAGTCTAAACTAAGTCTGTGGCAATTAAACCAAGAGCAAGAATTTATAAAACATTCTTTCAAAAAGAAATAGGTACAAATAACCCACGTCATTAAAATTAGTACCCTGGGACGCTCTCATAAGATCCATCATCTGATCTTTATGTTGTTCCAGCTGTCTCCGAAGATCCTTCAATCCTTCAAGCCTTGTCAGCGGAAGTGCATCATACTTACTTACTGAGAGAAAATGGTTAATTTCCTAAAAGAGAAAATTAGTTAAAAATGTAACTTGTTTTTGATATATTTTGGTTAAGTCTGTGAGATAAAACTTAAAAGAAACATTAAAAAGTGCCTTTTACAGATACTGACTCATATCACTATTACTACCAAACAAGGCAGAAATAAATTCTTCCATTTCAAATCCTATGTTTTAATTGTTTAAATTCTAATAGATTCTCTCATAACACAGATTTTAAGATTGCTATAGTTTGTTCAATTAAAGGGAAAAGCTTAAATTACTATTTATTTAGTACTGTAACTCTAGTTTTACATCTTAATATATTTATTTTCATGTTGATATACAGTTAAATGTAGACTATGATTTTAAAATTACAGGATTTATAAAGGAAAATATTACCTGAACATAATTTCAAAGTTTATAAAGGTTAGAAAGGATTAAAACTTGAAAAACTCTTTGAAAAGTTAAACATCATCTCTAATTCAAACATTAAATTGTCCCTCAACGGATCACAGTGTAATTCTGAGATATTACTGGATCTTTTACATATGAAAACTAAGCAATTTTATATCACATTTCTTCAATATTTAAATTTAGCTTCCTACCAAGAAATTTTGATACTCATACTTTTGCTGCAATGCAAGAGGATACATTAACATTCACTTTTTTATTTGTTGAGAGAGTAAATCTCATGTTTTTTTAAATCACAATTTTAAAAAAAGATCCAAATTTTTATTTTTAGAGCATTAGACCTTTTCAAAAAGCACTACTGTCTATCCTAATACAAAATAGTAAGATAGTGGAATAATGATTACCTCCAAGAGTGAAAAAGGTCCTCCACTGTATTTGATTTTCTGCTGAGTAATACGCAAATCCTTAAAGACAACATGGTCAGGAAAAGGATCTAAAAGTTTAATTGTCATATAGAGGTTTTCATTATCCTTGTTATCTATCACTAAGTATTTCAACAAGTCCAATACCTAAACACAATTTAAAAAGAAAAAATCAAAAGGGGAGAAATGGTTTAATTATATTTTAAAGTAAAACAACCAAATGCACTGTAATAAATGATAAAAACTCTACTAACCTAGTTCAGATAAAATGTTCTAATTACTTCTAAGGTACCTAGCTATTACTGTTTCTGTGCTTTCAAATAATTCAAAAAATATGTAAGGTGCTGCTACAGGATGGGCACTGAGGTATAAAAAGTGCCAGTATTACTGAAACATTTTATATAAGCAATATCTCACACCCCATCATGGTGGTGTCAACTGCCATCCCTCGTTTTGACTACCTCTACACTTCAGCGTAAGTAAGAGAGAGAAACTATTATGTTATTTATTAGATCAAAATTACTAGGTGCTCTGTTATTAAATGATTACAAAGATTAATTTGTTGAGAATGTTTTTCCAACCAGTTTTCAATGAATATTTTCACTAAAATTACTAATTACACCAAGTAAACATAAAACACTCAGCTCCTTCCAAGAATACTTTATCAATATATTTCAAATACCATTTTGAAGATAATTTGGGAAATTACCTGCTTCTGAACCTCCATCTGATCGTCCACAAGGGGTATGAGTGTACCAACAATAACATGGAGGTGACTTTCTAAAGCATCCTTACAGTAAGTTACTGCTGTGTGGCAAACCTGGCTTAACAGGTCACAGCAAAGAGAGAAGCTGCGTAATGACACATCCCTGAAACGAGAAGGCCTACCAGAGGAAAAAAACAGTAAGTTTTAGGAAACTCCTTTGATATAAGCTCATTCAAAAGTCATTTTTATTCAGCAGCTCTAATTCTGACATGGCTTGACATAAAAGTCGCTTTCATATCTAATTTCTTAGTGGTTTAAAAGACAAAAAGAAAAGTGACATCAGCAAATGACAGACTAGGCAGCTCCAAGCTTCCCTCCTGACAGAAACGTTGAAAAACAAGCGGAACTGTCAGAACTTTGTTATAACTCTGTAAAACAGTCAAAGATTTACAGCAATCAAACAAATGCTGAATCAAGAAAAAGGCAACTTAAAAATTGTAGAAAAGCTTTGTGGTAATTTTACTTGCACTAGCCCCACCCAATCCCCAGCTTGGCAGTAGTCATGAAAACTGCAGTCCCCATTCCCAGCTTGGCAGTAGTCATGAAAACTGCAGTCCCCATTCCCAATGTGGGATCCTGCTCCCTGGATCCAGAGGGAGCACAGCACACCTTATTCACAAATTACTGTGTATGTTTGTTCTACACCTGTCTGGGAGCTACCTGAAGGACTGATATAAGGTGCTCAGCTTGTTTTGCCTAATTGGATCTCCCCCAGGCTGAAAAAGCTGTGAGCATTGCCAGGAAACACTGTATGACTGATCAACAACCCACAGCTGCCTGGGGCACAAGATTATTGTTGAGACACACAACAGACTGCTTAAAGCCTAAAATGAAACGTTGGGGAGAAAGAGAGTTTCCTGGGGAAATCAGAACATTCAATATCACCCACGTATTTGGGGACTTTAGAAAGCTGTGCTCATGCCCAGGGTAGGATGCCTGCTCAAAAAATACCTGAGAAAACTGTAAGTTTTCACTTTGGGCTGATCCCTAAGCTCAGTGAAAGCCTGGCTAAGCACTGGAGAGTCCTTCACAGAGCCGATCTGCAAAGACTAGGAAAGATTCCCTCTCTCTCTCTCTCTCTCTCTCTCTCTCTCTGGCTCCTGCATTCAAGGAAATCTGTGTCAAATTGCTACCTGAACACAAGTTAAGGAACAGTCTTCAATGACCACACATGGTAAGGAATATACTGTCTGCAAAAACAGTTGAGTAAACTTATGAAAAAAATGGACTATTAGGGGCTGGCCTGGTGGCATAGTGGTTAAGTTCACGTGCTCTGCTTTGGCAGCCCAGGGTTTGGCAGCCTAGAGTTCGCCAGTTCAGATCCTGGGCGCAGACCTACACATTGCTCATCAAGCCATGCTGTGGCAGCATCTCACATAGAAGAACTAGAAGGACTTACAACTATGATATACAATTACATATTGGGGCTTTGGGAAGAGAAAAAAAAAAAGGAAGATTGGCAACGGATAGCTTAGGGCCAATCTTCAAAAAAAAAAAAGACTACTACAAAACACTTAAGAATAATTAACACCAATTTTTCTCAAACTCTTCCAAAAAACAGAATAGGAGGGAACACTTCCTAAGTCATTCGATGAGGCCAGCATTTCTGATACCGAATCCAGATAAAGACACCAAAGAAAAATTATAATATCCAATACCCCTTATGACTACAGACACAAAACTCCTCAACAAAATACTAGTAAACCAAATCTAACAGCATATTAAAAGGTTATACACCATGAGCAAGTAAGATTTATCCCAGGAATGCAAGAGTAGGTCAATATAAGAAAATCAATCCATGTAACACACCACATTAATAGAATGAGGGAAAATACTACAGGATCACCTCAAAAGGCACAGAAAAGGTATTTGACAAAATCCACACTTTTCATGATAAAAATGCTCAGAAAACTATGAATAGACAGGAACTTCCTAAACATAATAAAGGTAATTTATGAAAAATCCACAGCTAACAACATAATCAATATTGAAAGACTGAAAGCTTTCCTACTAAGATCAGGAGTAAGACAAGGATATCCACTTTTACTTCTGCTATTCAACACTGTACTCAACTTTTAGTTAGAGCAATTAGACAAGAAAAAGAAATAAAAGGCATCCAAATCAGAAAGGAAGAAGTAAAACTACATTCATGGATGACATAATTATATATATATAGAAACTCCCAAAGAATCCACAAGAAATCTGCTAGTGGTAACAAACAAATTTAGCAAAGCTGCAGGTCATAAGATCAACACACAAAAATCAACTGTGTTTCTATACTCCAGCAATGACAATCTGAAAGAGAAATTAAGAAAGTAATCTCATCTACAATAGCATCTAAACGAATTAAATACCTAGGAATAAATTTAACCAAGGACATAAAAGACTTGTACACTGAAAACTATAAAGCATGGATGAAAGAAATTAAAGAAGTCCAAATGAATGGAAAGACAGCCTGTATTCATGGACTGGAAAACAAATTGCTGAGATGTCACTACTATCTAAATTATCACATATTCAATGCAATCTCAATCAAAAATTCCAATAGCCTTTTTGCATAAATGGAAAAGTTGGTCATCAAATTCATACGGAATGGCAAGGGGCCCCAAATAGTCAAAATGATCTTGAAAAAGAACAACAAAATTGGAGGACTCACACTTCCTAATTTCAAAACTTACTATAAAACTACAGTAATCTACACAGCATGGTAACTGGCATTAGGATAGACCAATGGAATAGAATTGAGAATTCAGAAATAAACCCATACATCAATGGCTAACTGATTTTCGACAAGGGTGCCAAGTACATTCAAAGAGGAAAGAATAATATCTTTAACAAATGGTGCTAGAACAACTAGACTTCTACATGCAAAAGAATGAAGTTGAACCCTACCTCATAACACATATAAAAATTAAAATGGATAATGATCTAAATATAAGAGTAAAGCCATAAAACTCTTAGAATAAAACATAGGGGTAAATCTTCATGACCTTGGATTTGGTCAATGGATTCTTAAATATTACACCAAAAGTATGAGGAACAAAAGAAACAAACAGATAAATCAGACTTCATCAAAATTAAAATTTTTGTGTATCAAAAGACATTACTAGCAAAGTGAAAAGAAAATTTACAGGATAGGAGAAATTATTTGCAAATTATAATTGAAAGTTCGATATCCAGAATATATTTGCAACTCTTACATTAAGAATTCAATATCCAGAATATAAAAAAAAACTCCTACAGGTCAACAACAAAAAGAACCCAATAAAAAAAAAATTGGCAAAGGACCTGAACAGACATTTCTCCAAAGAAGATACACAAATGGTCAATAAGCACATGAAAAGATGTCCAACATCATTAGTCATTAGGGAAATGCAAAATCAAAACCACAGTGTGATACCACTTTACACCCACTACGATGGCTATAAAAAAAAAAAAGGAAAGTAAGAAGTGTAGGTAAGAATGTGGAGAAATTGGGACTCTTGTGAATTGCAGGTGGAAGGTAAAATAGTGCAGCTGCTGTGGAAAACGGTCTGGAGGTTCCTCAAAGAGCTAAATATAGAATTATTATATGACCCACCAATGTCACTCTTCAGTGTATATACCCAAAAGAACTGAAAATGGACACTCAGATACCCGTACAGCAACGTGCATTGCAGTATTATCCACAAGAGCCAAAAGGTGGAAACAACTCAAGTGTTCATCAACAGAGGAATGGATACACGAAATGTGGTATATGTATATACAATGGAATGAACATTAGCCATAAAAAGGAAGGAAGCTCTGACACGTGCTGGATGAAACTTGCAGACATTACTCTAAGTGAAATAGCCAGATAGAAAAGGACAAATATTTTATGATTCTACTTACATAAAATATGTGGAATAGGCAAAGTTATAGAGACAAGAAGTAGATTAGAGGTTATCAGGGGCTGGTGGGAAGGGGGAATGTGAAGTTATTACTTAATACATACAAAGGTACTGTTTGAGGTAATGAAAAAGTTTTAAAAGTAGACAGGGGTTATGGCTGCACAACACTGTGAATGTAATTAATGTCACTGAATTGGGCATTGAAAATGGTTAAAATGATAAATTTCACGTTATATATTTTACCATAATAAAAAAAAGATTAATGAATGAAAGACTGAATGACTATACATAATTTAAATAAAAATAAAAATTATATTAAAGCCAAAAAGAAAAATATCAGAAGACAAAACGAAAATATTCATGTTCTTTGAAGAACTTATATTTATTTGATAATAATGTTATCAAGTAATAAGAAAAGAAATAATAGAAATATCACTAGAATCAATGGAGAAGAACAGAGATGCTAGATTGAATATACAACCCAAAATCTATAGTAACTGTGATACTGTGATTTATAACAAGAAACATATTTAGTCTTCATCTCCCATTTCTGGCACAGAGCTCCTAAAACTCTTGGAATTCCCTTAGATGAGAGAAATCAAGGTGTCTTTTGTTATGTTAATGTAGTGACTCTGGGAAAGCACCTACAAATGGGGTCTGGTTGCCAGGAGAACCAACCCTGTGATTAGAGAGTTGCAACCTCTTGGACCTCTGGGAAAGGGAGAGGGTTGGGAGGTTGAATCAATCACCAATGGCCAGTGATTTCACCAATCATGCCTATGTAATGAGGCCTCTATGAAAACCAAAAGGACAGGATTCCTGGAGCTTCCGGGTTGGTGAACATGTGCAAATGTGGGGAGAGTGGAGCACCTGGAGAGGGCATGGAAGTTCTGTGCCCCTTCCCCATACCTTGCCATATGCTATGTTCAAATCTTCCATCTAGCTGTTCTTTTTTTCTTTTTTTTTAAAGATTGGCACCTGAGCTAACAACTGTTGCCAATATTCTTTTCTTTTTTCTGCCTTTTCTCCCCAAGTCCCCCCAGTACATAGTTGTATATTTCACTTGTGGGTCGTTCTAGTTGTGGCATGTGGGACACTGCCTCAGCATGGCCTGATGATCGGTGCCATGTCCACACCCAGAATCCAAATCGGCAAAACCCTGGGCCGCCGAAGCGGAGTGCAAGAACTTAACCACTCGGCCACAGGGCCAACCCCCATCTAGCTGTTCTTGAGTTATACCCTTTTATAATAAAGCAGTAATCTAGTGAACAAATGGGTTTCTCGAGTTCTGTGAGCCGTTCTAGCAAATTACTCAAACCCAAGAAAGGGGATCAATCTCCAGTTGTCGGAAGTACAGGTGATAACCCGGGCTTGTGACTGGTATTCGAAGTTGGGGGGCAGTCTTCTAAGAGTGAGTCTTTCACCTGTGGGATCTACATCACCTCTGGGTAGACTGTGTCAGAATTGAGTTGAATTGTAGGACACCAGCTAGTGTCTAGAGAATTTCCTGGATGTATGTGGGGAACAGTTCCCTTCCCCCACACTGGAATTGGTGAACAAAACTAATATAGTAATTTATATATTTCAGGCCACCTAAAATTAGAATATTTATTTTAAAATGTTGAAGACATTAAATGCTGAAGTACTTAAAATTTCTAGAGCTGGAGAAGTAGTAACGCAATTTTCAAAAAATAATAGGTAGATATCACATATATCAAAAAGCAAAATTCAGAAAACAATACTCTGGCTTCCAGCTCTTAGAAGCATATACATTTCCAATTAAGATAGGGTAGAAAAACTACTTATATATTGCTCTAAATACAATATTTACCTTTTGTTGATATAGTGAATCAAAGTATAAATAACATCTCGAAGAACAAAGGCCCAAGCTCCTCCTAAGCCACTTTTTATATCTTTCAGTAATAAGCTAACAAACAGGTGATATATTTTAAGAATTCTGTGCTTTTTATAAATATTATTTGTCTCAGCTGCTTGCACACATATGGCTAGAAGAATTTTCTGATAGGAATCCTAGAAAATAGATATACATTTAGTAAAAACTTGTCTAATCACATATACTCAGTTATAATACATACACATTTTACAGTCAAAATAACTAAAATACAGAATTTAGTTTTGGGTTTGATATCGAATGCAAATATTACATTAAGAAAATTACTATCTTAAACTTAAAAAACTATTATCAATTTATTTAGTTTTCAGAGAGTAAACTATAACTAAATAGCATATTCTTCAAATATATATATATTCCCTGAGCCAATATTTGACTACGGTATCACAAAATTCAGACCTCATAGTAACATATTTCAATTAACACTGACAAGTAAAATACCAAGATATCAACTGATAAATGAGTGCTTCTTCTTAATTTATTCAGATGAATTTTCCATTTGTTTACTTTTTTCTCTTTAAGATGTACTTACACAGATTTTCTAGCTGAAAAAGAAGGAATTCTCCAGTTATTATACCAATAATGTGTACTTACAGGGCTTTTGGAAAGAATTTCTACAATGCTTTTAAGCTTGGTTTTATGGCAACTGCTGATATAGGCAAATGTTGCTTTAATCACATGTGACGGAAAATGAGGTGGATTAGGAGCAGGATCCAAATCCCTAAGAGTTATAGGAAAAATGCAGTCATCATTTTCAGAACAAATTTATCAAGAAAAAAGATTTTGTTGATAGACTAGTGAACTTCCAAAAGGAAAATTTAGATTACAATAATCCCAAATTTTAAAATTATTTTTCTACTAAAAAACTAGACTTCTAATAAAATCACAAATGACATATCAGTCCATATGGATCAATCAGAATATTTAAATATCTTTACCCTCTATGACTTAATCAATTTTAAATGATGTGCTTAAGAAATCTTTTATGAAGTTAATGGCAATTCCACAAATGAGCCTCAGTATCACTTCACTTCAGGTCAGAATTACAGCTCTATGCTAGTACTGTGAATGCAATAATATTTTAAGACATAGCAATCAAACCTATTCACATCAAATGAAATGGTAATGTAAAAGTACTTTGGTAGCTATTATTATTATTTTATATGCCTAGCATTGTAGGGCAGATAAAAATAGTAAAAAGTGCTTTCAGGTAGTTTACAATTAAACTGGGAAAACAACTAACATTCATATACAACTAAGTGGGTTTCATATCCAAATTAAATTCTAGTACAGTAAGATTCTGATAGCTAACGAGCATGATAAAGAAAACGTGATTTAGAAACGCAAGTCACAGGTAAAGAGAAGAGAACAAGGAATAATGTGTCAAGAAGAAGAAAATTGCAAGAGACAACAAATAGCACAATACTCAAATACTACAGAAAGATTGAGAAGAGAAAGGTCATTGGATTTGCAAACAAGGTGGTCAGCTAGAAAGAGTAATTACTATGGAGAGGCTACAGTAGAAGCAGATAGATAATTTCTTCAATTCCAAGGTAGCTATTTTTAAAGAAACAATTTAAAAGCAGAGTACATGCCTAAAACTGAAATAGACATTTGAAGGTCAACCAATAAATCTGCCAAAGAACTTCTGAAATGTAGCTAATGCTGTAAGTATAAAATACCCATACCCTGAAAAGTCACAGAGGTCAGTGCTTTGGCTGGCACCAGAAGTTGCTGGTTCATGTAAGGTCATCAATAACTCCACCACAATCTCTGGTAAATTACTCCTGAATAAATGATCAATCTGCAAAGGTACAAAATTGCAATATATATTTAACTTTTTATGTTTGTGATCTTTAAGACAGCTCCAGGGGCTAATGTTACTGCCTCATTTCCAAAATTATTCAGTGACTATAGAAGGAAATAGATGACCAAAGATCTAAGACCTGCAAGACATACAGCTCACTTCACTTTTTTCCTGCTATGCAGACAACCTGCAGACTGAGAGGGAGGTCGGGAAATCAGACTAAATAAGACTCCCTTAATCCGACTCTTTAGTTTAATTTTAAAGAATAATTTTAATTGACTAAGGCTTCAGGTCTAGCATGAAATTCCTCAAACTAATAAATTCCCTGCCAACCCAGTCCCCCACTGATATATATTGCTCCTCAATCTGCATTTTACTCTTGACTTATTTGGCAACTCTATTTGACTTATAAAACTTTACTAGTAAGAATTTCCACTGACTAGCAATAATCATCTTTGCTCCCTGAATGATTTCCCCCCAGATTTCTACTTGGCTGATATCCCAAATAGCTAAGCTAGCTGAAGCCCACATCTCCTGTCATTTACAGTAAACTAACATCCTCCCCAACAGGAGCAGACTCCTCATCAATCCACTTCCTGCTACAGGTAGCCTCACAAAGGACATAAATTCTCTAAATATAAGGAATGCATCTGCTACATTATATCGCAACCACATGAATGAGAACCATGAAGTTTTAAAGGTGGATTTATTAGCTCTCCAAATAAGAAATTACAGGGCTCTAAACTAAAAGGCAAATGGCTGATTTACTTAATGCAGAGGGAGGTTTGGAAACACTTTCTAACAATGAAAGTATTTTGGAATGTGACAAGAAAGAAACGTAATGGAAAGATCCTAGCCTTTCCCTCAGGCTTACACATCAGTTATCCAAGTCATTATCTCCAAGGTTTCAGCCTTTTAAAAAATCCAGCCTCATTTCAAAGTATATCTGAGATAAAGGACAAATTAGTCAAACTTGATTAATATCAGAGGAAAAATTAATGAATTTCCTTGCACATAAGATGATGACTATCTTCGCTAGTTTCACATGATTCTCTAATAACCAGATCTGTAAAGTTTAGCTAAGGTACATATAAACTGTTCAGATGTCTAGGTATAGCTAAACAATCTTATAATTGTAAATATTTTAGGCATTCAGCAACTGACAGTTTTAGAAGACTCAAAGACTGATAAAAGTTGTACTAACACTTATCAATAGAAAAAAAACTTTAGAAGATTGATTCAGAGAAAGCACATATTAGAGGAAAAAAATTAACTTATAATGACAACTTAATGCTGAATGAAATAGAAACTAATAAGAAATTAATTTATGTCTTTAACCAACAAACTAAGAAATCATTATTTAATTTTAGCCTCTTTCGATTCTGGAGACTGGTGTTTTAATGAGGATTTAATGTAATCACTTTTCCCATCTAGACTTACTTTGACTCTGAAAATTGTTATCTTTTGGTTTGAATACAGAAAAAAAGAACAGTAAGACAAGGCTTGCTCAGAAGTCTAAGCTGGGAGTTTGGGTGGGAGGGTAGAGGCAGTGTCTCTCTCATAAATTCCACAGCCTTTAGAGTGCCAACATTCCATTCCAACTGCCTTCTGGGAAAGGAGCTCCTCTGTTCACCATTTGCCTCCAGACGGAAGACCTACAACAAGCACTGACTGGCAATGGTCTATCTAAGCAACTAGAGACTTGCTGTTCCATTTCTTGGTTCAATATAGATGACTGGGCAACAAAAAAAGAGTCTCTTGAAGTTTATCCAATTGTAATTCTACTGTTAACCAAGCTTGGTTAGTCATCCCCTACTTACATTTAAAAAAATTTTTAAAAATTGGAGTGACCAACCCTCTCTGACCTTAAAAAGTTTATATATATGTGTTTTAATATAAGTCGCTTCAAATAATTTTGAATATATATAAATTACTATAAAACAAACAGGCGTTAGATCCATTTTTACTTGGCTCCATCTTTTATCAAATAATGAGTAATCAATATATACTAGGTGGCTGGGATACATCAGCAAAAAGAAAAGAGAAAAAAATCCTACTCTCACAGTACTTATAGTGGAGAAGACTGATAAAAGACAATGAACATAATTCATAAGTCAATTATATCATATGTTAGAAGGTAATCAGTGTCATGGAAAAAAGAAAGCAGGGTATGGGAACTTGGGATTGTACTTTTCCTTGAAAAGTGAAGGGCTTGATGAGATTGAAGAGGAAAGTAAGGAAGATTTTCTATACATTGTTGAGTATCGTTTGAATTTAACAACCAGCTTGCATTCATGTTTTACTGCCAATTAAAATAAATTTTAAAAAGGAAAAAGCAATAAAATTATTCCAAAGTTGAGGGGTTTTTTTAAAATTTCTGATTTTAAACATTTCATTTAAAAGTGAATCAAAAGGTTGGGGCTGGCCCCGTGGCCGAGTGGTTAAGTTCGCGCGCTCCGCTGCGGGCGGCCCAGTGTTTCGTTGGTTCGAATCCTGGGCGCGGACATGGCACTGCTCGTCAGACCACGCTGAGGCAGCGTCCCACATAGCACAACTAGAAGAACCCACAACGAGAAATATACAACTATGTACTGGGGGGCTTTGGGGAGAAAAAGGAAAAAATAAAATCTTTAAAAAAAAAAAAAGTCAATCAAAAGGCGAGAACACTGTATAACAACAAAAAAAAATTCATGGATTGTCTATGCTAAATAGTGATTACCATATACTAAATTTAACTGCATAAATAACGAATAGCTTTAAAATTTTAAAGTTACATCTCAGATCAATTAAGGAATAAAAAGTAGGTAACAGCTGAAGCAATACCTGTTTTCCTAATACATTTTCATCTTTAAGCATATCATAGACTTTGGTAGCAGTCTCTCTTTGCTGTGCCATCCCACTGTCTCCAGTATCCTCATAGGCAAAGTAAGGCAGAATATTTACAAGAATCTTTGGAAAGCAGTCTGTTAGAAGACTTTTCCAATCCTCTTGAATCTGATTAGCAATGGACTTCACCTCATCAAAATCACTTCTAATCACCAGATGTGGAATCAAAACTTTGTAACAAGATCTAAAAGTATAAAAATTTAAACAATACATTAAACATAATTTTTCAAAGTAAAATTTTATAATATAGTTCTTAAAATAATAAAATGCTTTAATAAGCATTAGAGTATAACTTCATCTAGATCACTGAGCACTTTACACAATTTTATAAATGGAGAAATGAAGTTAAGTAAATTCTAAATAGTCACACTAAAAAATTAGAGATAACAGAATATACCAGTCTAATTCTGTGATCAGAAAACCATGGGAATTGAATTTATATTTATTTCTTCTGCATAATCACTTTATGCAAAATTAGTATAAAATGAAAATGTCAAGCAATTTATGAATTCAAAGAAATGTAAATATTGTTACTGCTGAAATGAATGAATAAGGACCACTAAACAATTATGAACTACCTTCCCATCATCCTGATTCCTAAACATTATTCTTTAGTTGTTCTAAACCTATTTTCAAAATTTTCTTCTCCAGAGTTAGAGTTAGCAAAAGTAATACTTTTACATTAAACTTTAAATCTAATAGAAATAGTAACTAAATGGCTATAGTCAAGCAACAGAAAAGAAAAACAAAGCAAAAATAATCACCCACTAGTTTTATCTTTGTCAAACATTAAAGCTGAAAGGGATCTTAACATCTCCTTGTGTAACTTCCTTACTTTACAGATTAAAAAACCAAGACCCAGGGGCCAGCCCAGTGGTGTAATGGTTAAGTTCGCATGCTCTGCTTCAGTGGCCCAGGGTCTGCAGGTTCGGATCCCATGCGCAGACCTACATACCACTCATCAAGCCATGCTGTGGTGGTGTCTCACAAAACAGAGGGAGGCTGGCATAGCTGTTAGCTCAGTGACAATCTTCCTCAAGCAAAAACAGGAAAATGGTCAACAGATATTACCTCAGAGCCAATCTTCCTCACCAAAAAACAAAAACAAAAAAAAAACAAGCCCTGAGGGTATTTACATGGCTTACCTAAATTCACATGGCTAGTTATTGGCACAGGTAGGACCAGATTCAATATACTTTCATCAAAACAAGCCTTCCTGCCTCTCATACTATACAGCCTCCCACCTGTGTGTGTGTGGGGGGGGGGGTGGGGGGGGTGGGACTGCCAAACATTATTACCTAATTTTAAATTAAATATATTTCACCTGTGCCATATGTAAACCTACCTATAGAAATCCTCAACATTTGCGTAGTTTAATAAGATAAAAGGAAAAGAAGATAAACTGTATTCATTATCTCGAAGATTTAGCCATTCCAAAATTAGATAATCCAAATGAGAAGCCATGAAGTCTTCTAAATTTCTATATCCAAAAGTTTCAGAAACTTTCTCTAAAACCTGTAAAAGTCAAAAAGAAATCAATGCTTTAAGAAAACAACAAAATAATAAATCATTTAAATCCTTAATACATATTTACAGTATGACTTGGACTCATTCATTTAACTTTTCTATACCTTGATTTACTAATCTATGAGATGGGGATAATGAAAGTACCTACTTCAGCAAGACTAATTGAAAAAAATGTATTTACTACAATTATCACAGTGCCTGGAACAGAGGAAACCCTTAAATGAATAAAACCAGAAAAATATGTTATAATTTTCAACATCTGATTTTATTTCAAAGGAAGGTCTAACGTAAAATAAAATTCTCAGCCCTAAATTCAAATGAGAAAAACCTAAATGCTATATTCAACTTACACTAATAATTAGGTAGTGTAATAATCTACTTAAAAAAAAAGGAACTTTTTATTTTAATACTGAGAGGTAAAAGGTTAACTTGTCTAAGACTGATTACCCATAGGTTAGCTTTCTACTGTAAAGCTCCATGGAAACCATGCTGGTAGAATGATAAACGGTTTATCAGACCACTGATCTATCACTGGTTCATCATGTAAAAATCTACAATGGAAAGGCTTGGAAATTTCCAAATGATGAATGCTGAGGTGGTGGAATAGAGCAGAAGCGAACATTCTACAGCACTGTGCTGATGTAATTGCAAGGCTAGACCCTAGTCCTCCTTTCCTAACCATGCAACTTAAAAATATCACAGCTCTGAAATTTGACTTCTGGACCTGCTAGATCCCAATGTCCCGTCCCAGAAGCCACCAGGCAAAATGCTTGCTACTGCTCTTTTCTCCATGTGTTTCCCTCAATAAATGCTATTCCAGAGAGTCTGGTCTGTAAGCTAACAGGTCATTCACCCTTGTTAGTTCAATAAATGCCTTGTGAAATGCTCTTAAACTGAATGTAAAAAATGACACCGCGTACAAGTTATTTAAAGAGTTACTGCTTTCCAATATTCTAAACTTAAAAAATAAAACTGTCTCCAAATCCCTAATAAGTGCCACTTTAAAAATCTAGCTTAAACTTTTTAAAATGTTTAAGTTACCCAAGGAAGATTATAATAAAAAATATTCATCTACACGTACCTTTTTAACAAGGTGAGGTTCTAATCCATCGTCTTTCACAGACTTGCATAGGGCAAACAAAGCCTGTTTTTCACAGACAGGGCTACAGCATAAAACCACAGCTATCATCATCAGTAAAACAGCTTTTCTATTATAAATATCATCCAAAAGTTCAGGGTTCTCAGCTCTCTGGGACTTCAAAATAATTTTAAAAACAATAATGTAATGTAAATATTTAAACATTACAAATAAACCAAGCAGGCTAAAATCAAAGTACACAGTGACAACACCTAAGCAGCCAGTGAACAGTTTTAAATCCTACAGTGATGGAGCTGACAGTAGAGACTTTCAGAAAATATCAAAGTTTCTAGAGTAGGAAAGACCGCTTTTGACAAGATCTTATGGAAAGAATTGCCAAACATTTCAGTGAAGTAGAAAGCACTTTAATAAAAAAAGAAACTAAGAAGGTGAGAGAGATTAAAAGCTTCTCTTCAACTACCATGTATACCTCCTGAGATGCTTATTTTATCATTATGATACCCTGATAGTTCTTTATACTTTTAAAAATATTGTCATATATATTATACAAAAAGCCCAATAAAATCATGCAACTAATTAGAATAAGTGCTTTTAGTTTAACAATCATTATAATATCCCAAGAGATGCATACATTTTTTGACTAGCTATACTTGACAGAAATTTCTCTTCACATTTAGAAAACTCTGCTACTCACTGATCCTAGTTCTATTTTTTTGTACAAGAAAATGTCAGGACCTAATTCTGTTACTAAATGGTAATCATTGACATATTGAAAATAGCTATGAGGTTCCCACTAAGTCAACTCCTTCACTTAATCCTTTTAAGAAATAGATCTACAGACTCTAACATCCTAGTTAAAAATCTACTTTTACTTGGAACCAAACCCAACATGCTAGCTTCCTCTAAAATGTATAGAAGACCCAAGTTCTTTTTATCAACTTGTTCTGACAGTATTCTTCTATTAATGACATCTAAGACAGAATTTGGTTTCTTGATAACTACTACAATGCTGATTCATACTGTGTTCTCAAAATGTAAAACTTCTTAGGTCTTTTTCCAAGTGAACTGCTGTCAGGTCAGTATTTTCCCTTTGCACACGACGAACTGATTTTAAAATGTATATTATCTCTACTAAATTTTTTATTATTTGCACTCACCTTTCCAATCTATTAAAATCCTTTTCTAAATTCACATTCTTTCATGCAACTGTCCTTTTCAATTTTGTGCTATCACGGATTACAAAGTGATTTGATTAACCACCTCATGTACTTGTTATAAACAATCAAGGCACAAATAATTGAAAAAATAAATTCAAATACTAAGACAATTTTTGCCATTTTAAGAAAAAAATTCTCTAGAGAAATATGCAAATCACAAGGTTCAGTAACGAACACCAAGATGATTTGATCTTCCCTGTTAGAACATTTTCCTTAATCCATTTCTTCCTATTACCACTATTCCCTGAATTAGCTTTTAGTCAAATCTTTAAAAAAAAAGTTTTTTAATTAAAAAAAGCCATTTATAGTCCCATAAAAACTCAGTAAATTTTTTTCCCACAAAAATTCTACATGTGAGTTGAACCAAAAGAAATTGCCATTATTTGACCAATTCTGACCATAAATAAGGCAATTTCAATCAATTCATACAGATGTTTTAGTCTAGCTTTATATTGTAAATGATAGGATACAACTGTCTCAGGCCAACCTTAGTAAAGTATATAAATAAAGAAAGCATGCAATAATAGCAAATAGGCATTAGTAAAATTACCACTTGTCTCATTCCTTCTTGAGCTTTCAAGTATGCATTTTCAAAAGCTGTTTGCTGAAGCTTCAAAGGAAGTGCTTTCAATAACCTGGAAGAACTTCCTTGTTCCATATCCTGGAATAATCTTTAAGAAAAAAAAATTAAATAAAAGCAAACAGCGAAATAATTTTTTACCTTAAACTTTACTTTCCAAAGCATAGCACAGGACAAAAATAAATCACTCTATGAGACCTACTAACATACTAGGTCTTCCATTTAAAGAGGTTCAGATCAACTGCTTAATATTAGGGTCTTTACACATACTCCTTTTTTCTCCTAAAACTGAAAAGGTCTCAACAGATCTTTTAGCTTATTGCCCAAACCTGAATAGCCCTGAACTCAAACTAGCCAGAAAAGAAAAACTGTCCTCTGGTCAAACACCAATTAGAAGAAGCCACAGACTCCTATGTCAACCTGTTCTATTATCAATCACCCTGAAAGTGGATAGCTTAATGTGTTGATGTCCCATTTAATTTTTTTTATGTGATGGCGAAGAGCTGATCAGTGCCTTTTGCATTATATCCTATCATATTTAAAGACAACAATTTAATCACTTTTTCCTTTGTGCTTTTTTAGTAATCAAAACTTGAACATTTTTCCGTGTTATTCTGATTCCTCCAGTTTCTCTAACCTCTCTTAAAATAGCCCAGTATTAGATATCTAACAAATAAACAACCAAAAACAATAACAAATACAATGTTCATGCCATTCTTGAATTTATACATTTTTGAATCTTAAGAGATTTTTCAATGCCACCACTACACTGCTTTATTACATTCAACTTAGGGTCCTCAAAAACCCCAGATCTTTAACTTCAGTATATATCTGCTATCTTGTAAGGACCTGAAGTAAAGCACACGTTCATTAGCAATCCTTACAATGCACTATGGTCTTAGTGAAAAAAGGCTCAAACCTAAGGAGTTAAGACACAAATTCTGATTTACAGAATTTATATCCTAGCTTATATCCTAGGTAAATGTATTAAAATACAATATTTCAATAGTGATAAATGCTATAGAGAAATAAAGCAGAGAGGTCCTTTATTTACAGGGAGTGAGAGGTGGCGAAGGCATAAGTAGGTTGCAATTTAGAGTTTTAAAATCAATTTAATAACCTCATAAACATGCAGTCCTTAAGAAATGAATATTTGCTTCTTCAGGTACTCAAACACAAGACAGATTCCTATGACAGAATCAGTCCAATGCCTAATTGTGTGTTCACTTAAGTAAAAATCATTGTAATCAGCACAATGTAAAATGTGCTAATTTTCGTTTAACATATTCATATAAAATCACAGTAATACCCAAACATTCTATATCTCCCATAAGTTGAAACAGACACACGTCCTTCAACTCAACCACTTACTAGCTATATGGCACGGAACAAGTAATTTTACCTCTCCAAGCCACAAAGTTTTCATTTAAAAATTGGAGAAAATAATAGTATCTAAGTGATAGAGTTGTCAGAATTAAGAGAAAACATAAATGCCGGGCATAGAGCATATGCTCAGTAAGCATTCGCTATTTTCAATACCATTACTGACTTATGATTGCACGAGACACGGCACCGCTATCTGCAGTGTTCCAGACACTTCACAAATACTTGACCCATTACCTGTTGATTGACTCTGCAGCCAACATGCGAACTTGGTGATGATCATCAGCAAGAAATTGTGGAAATATTTCATTTACAGGAAAGTTGTTTCCCTTTACCTTAAGAATAGCCCATTTTGAATAAGGATCGGCCTATGGGAAAAAAGTAACTGAGGCTAAATATGAAATATTAAGAGAAAAATCACCCATTAACAAACAGAAACAAGGCCTGCTTAAAAAATTTCAGTGGAGACCTTACTAATGCTTAATGTGGAATAACTCACCTCAAGCAAGGTTTTAAGGCATTTTACCAGTGCCATTCTTACAGAGAATGCGTATTTCCCCTCCTTTGTTAAGCGCCTGAAATAAAGTGTTCCGATGTCAAATAATTATTCCAATAAAAGCACAGTCAAAATAATCACAAGACATTAGGGTTATTCTAGGTTGCTTCTAAAATTTATTTCCTTGCTAAATTTAATTCTCATTATGTGGCATACATCAATATCTCACCTTTCTAAAAAGTGCAGCTAAAAGAAATTAGTTTGAAAAGGAGCTCATTTTAATGTACATTATTTATTTTATAGGATTATGCCTCATGTGGAGGCTATCATACTTCAGCTAATCACATTAGAGTAAACTTGCTTTAAAAGGACAAAAAATCTTAAGTTTTTCTTGTTCTATCAAAGATTTTAAAACCACATTCTATACTGATTCAGAAGTCCTTACAATCAAATGATATGAAGGTTCTAAGTTACATATATATGCTCCTCTGTAAGTACCATGGTGTTACTCAGACTGTGAATATAGGGCATGAAATAACCAGATGATGCTAAGACCAATTTGTTCACTTTAGGAACATGAACAATTCAATTTTAGGCTCGTTGCACTTTGCCTTATTCACCTATAAGTCAAACTTCTTATGTGATTCAAAATTTAGACAGAAATACACTCAACACACTTTAGAAAGCCAAGCCTTAAGCAATAAACAATGTAGTTCTTCAAGTAATTAAGGAGGGAAACACTAATTACATTCTACTATTGTTAAAAGATGTATAAATAATTACATTCGAGAATTAGAAGAAATCACTAACAAAGAAATGCAACATTTGCATTTGTATCCAGAGGTAGCAAAAGAAAAATCAGAAGTTCAAAAAATAGTCTGTTCCTACCAAAATACTTCAATCACTCTTAGAAACTGTTCTTGAGCATCCTTTGTGTTCTCAGCATCCATATTGCCTTGACGTAGGTTCATCACTACATGAAGAACATGGTTTAAAACTGTCTTACAAACATCTTGGTCACGGCGATAAAAAGAACACACATTGCTGGAGTGGAAAAAGTTTAACTTCATTATAACAGAATGTATCAATTATACTAATTTAAAGTGAACATAACATATGGTTTTAATTTCTTACGATAGTGGTTTCAGAAGTTCAACAACATCTTCCATTGGCAAGGAATATTCTTCTCCGGGCAGCTCCTTTAAAAGCACTAGATACTAAGATAGTAGGGAAAACAAAATCAGGGGTTTTTTCCTAGATCATTTACTTAAATAAGCATATATGTAACCATAAATTCATATATAGATGCCCAGGCACACACACAACAGTGAATGTCTAAAAGATGCAGTACAGCAAAAAAGAGGTTTGAAGTCAAACAGAGCTGGATTCAAATCCCAGCACTACAACCTATTAGTTGTATGATTAAAAAACCTTCATTGTCATCTGAGCCTTTGTACCCTCACCTATAAAATGGTTATAAACCACATATCTGGTTGGATTCATGTGAGGATTAGAGGGAACAAATGTAAAGGTCCAGCACTTATTGTAGGAATTCAATAAATGATAATTGTTAATTAACACTGTTGGGGTTAAAAGCCTGAGCAAGAATCTAAAACTAATACAGTTTTATTAATATAAAACTAATACAGGACATATGGAGTATGTTCCTACTCTCTCAAAATTATGCTTGGGGATAAAAGTTTAATGGTCAAAAACTATTCTATTAATGAATTTTGGAAAGCAGAGATAATCATGGGCAGGAAAGAAGTCAAATACCCTGACCTCTCTTCCTACGAGGCAACCTCGTAAGGCTCTCTATGGTACTATGGATACAAAGGGCTGTGCAGTAACTATCAGTTATAATGGAGGTTATAACTAGGAAGCCAGTTTCTGAGAGCTACCCAATAATTTTCCACCTGTAGTAGGAAATCAGAAGACTTTTTTCCCTATCTTCTGTATATAGAAAAATATTTCTCACTCCTTCTCAAATATTTTAAAAGAACATTAAATTGGACCATTTTAAATATTTGCCATGAGAGTCATGTGTGATGTTACCGAGTGTCTTGAAGTAACTTTAAACATCAAAGTCTCAAGAAAGTATACAGTCCTCCTCATGGGTGGGTGCTGGAGCCTCGACTAGAGTTTTTGTCAGGGTTGAAACCAAGGGCTCAAACAGAGCTCAATCAAGTATGTTTGCCAGGGCTAGGGCCTCGACCAGCATGTTCACCACGGCTAGAATATGACCAGGGATCTTACCAGGGACTCAATCTGCATGTTTATAACAGGTTCTAATTAGGGTATCACCTGGCTTGTTTGCCAGTTTGTTGGCACTAGGGACATGACCACGGACTCACCTAGCATACTGGCTGGGCCAGGGGCTCTCCCTGTGTGTTCGGCAGTGCTGGGACTAAGGAGATGGCCCACATAGTTGGGAGGTTAGTTACATATAAAAATATTGAGTAAACAAGTAAATGCATTGAGGCTAAATGAGAAGCCAGGTTTCTTACTGCTGGAAAATGGAGCCACAAATACAAACAGAGAAAAAACAAATAAACCCTGTGATGTTGGAGTGGAATTGGAGATACCTATAAGAAGATGGATAGATAGATTGGGGTAGGGCAAGAGGGGGATTACTTCTATAATATTCTCACCAAAGTCTAAGTCTAAATCTAATCATGAGGAAACACGATAAACCCAAAGTGAGGGATTCTATAGAGCAAGTGGCTGTACTAATGAAAAACAGGAAGGTCATAAAAGATAAGACGAAGGAACTGTTCCAGATTGAAAGAGACTGAAGAGACCTGATAACTAAATGCAATGATGATAACATTGATGATAATACTGTGGGTATATAGGAGAATATCATTGTTTTTAGGAAATACACACTGAAGAATAAGGGGTCTCATGTCTGCAATTTAATCTCAAAATGGTTCAGAAAAAAAGATGTCTATGTGTGTGCGTGTGGAGAGAGAGAATAAGGCAAACATGGCAAAATGTGAACTGCAGAAGCTTGTGAAGGGAATATGGAAGTTCTTTGTAGTACTGTAACTTTGCTGGCACTTTGAAATTACATCCACAAAATTTAAAAGCATGCAAACTAAGGTCAAGTCAAGATTCAGACTTCAACTATAATATTATGTAAGTATTATTTTTACATTCAGAATTTGTGGCCTAGTTTAAAATAATTTATAATAATTAATTAAATCTAAAGAGAACAAATCTATCCAAAGTCTATCCAAGTTTTAATGTTTCAGTATCCACCTAAATTTTTTTATAGCACAGTAAAAGAAAAAGTGTATTTTACAACTAGTCTCAGATTCATTTCTCAAGAAGCAATTTCACGTTTTCAAAGGTACAAAGGTACTATGCGATTCTTCTATGTCAGTCCATTACATTTAGCCAGCAACATGAGACAGAATTGAAGAGCTTTTTCATTTCACTTAACTCACCATGTGTAGGTGGAGAGATTTAGCAGGGTCTAGCATGCTAGAATCAAGTAACATCAACAATTTCCTCCGAATATCAGCTGCTCTAAATGACACAGTATTGGTCTGAGCACTAGTTACACACATACACAAGAACTTGAGCATGTCTAAAAAAAGTAGATCTTGCTTTGACAGATGTTCTTCAGCTAAAGGATTTATGGCACCTACAAATAAAAAGGACTTATTAAGACTAAGAGAGGGGCAAAACAACCAGATACATTGAACATTAACTCAAATATCCTCCCCTCTACCAAAAAAAAAGAGATAAAAGTATATAGAAAGTAAAATTATGGTGAAATTGATTACACACTAAAAGATTCAAAATTCTTCATAAAAGGTTACACTAGGATTCTGTCATCAGAAAATAATCTATGGAAAAATCTATATAGACATTCACTGTAGTACTACTAATTATAGGGAAATAGAAAGAAATCTAAGTTTATGACAATAAAAAATAGTCAAGTAGATTATAGTATACATGTTAACTGGAACACTACAAAGCCATTAAAAGGTAGGATTTCTAATGCAAGTAGCTACATGAAAAAAACTTACAAATAATGTTAAAACAGACAAGGTATAAAAAGTCATCTGAATGTTGATGCTGATTACAATTCTGAAAGGGTCTATAGGGAAATAACAGAAAAAGGTTAAAAGTGATGGGATTATGGGTGCTTTTTCACTCTCCTGCTTTCTATTTTCAAAATAATCTAACATATGGTTCTACTTCTTTAGTAATTATTTTAATTCCTCCCATGAAGAATAAAACAGGAAACTAATAAATTCAATTAAAAATCAGAGAAATCTATAGTGTACACAGGGGAACAATCCTAACAGACTACACTGAGGGAAAATGAAATGGGCATAAAATTGGTATCTATGAGGCCATTTGTAATACCAAGTCAACATGAAGAGATAAAAGAAATCCTAATCAGTAAATACGTATTTACCGACAGTACTTTGGTTCTCTCCAGATTCATTTGCATCACCAACACTAACAGTAGGGCAATCATCAAATAGATTCATGGAGGACTGATCCTCCGTCTCCATCAGATTTTTATCAGTATCATCTCGCATTGATTCTACTTCTCCATAGTCAAATGGCTTTTTGGTAAAAGATGCCTTCAAAGAAGAGAGAGAAAGATGTTCAAGTTGGCTTCTTTCAGAAGCATGTTGTAATTAAAATTCACCTAATCAAACAATTCAAGATGTGTATGCCTGAACACTGCAGTATTATTTCTATTAAATGTCTAACAATAGGAAAATGGATAAACTTTAATATGCCTATGCAACAGAATAATATGCAAATTTTCAAAATAATTTCTTACATTAAGAAGCTTTACAACACCCCAAATTGATGAGGGTGTAGGGAAAAGTATAAATTGGCACAACTGTTTTGGAGGAAAGTGACAATATTCACCAAAAAATAAAATTCATATTCCTTCTGAAGAAGCAATTCCATTGCTAGAATTTATTCTACATCCTTCATAGGCACAAATAAAAGTAGACACAAGTATGAGAATCATTACCACAGAACTCTTTCTAATGAAAAAAACTAGAAACCACTTAAAATGTTAATTAAGATCAGATGGGCTAAAAATACATATATATACTATTCCTATATAATGAGATACTATGCTACTGCCAAAAAAAGTAAAGAAGAGCAGTAAGAAGCAACATGGAAAAATGACCAAGATTTATTATTAAGTGAAAATAATCAAGTTACAGATTATTTTCTCATTCAATACACATTTGAGTGTCTACCACATGTGCTAGGCTCTGTTCCAGACAAGAGTATTTGTAGCATAAGCCCACTTGCATGGAAAAAAAATACCACGATAAGAATATGTTGTCTGGCAAGGTTTTTGTTTTTATTTTTAAGGATAGAAAATTATTTTGAATTCTGGTACAGTGTTACACAGAAAGAGGTATGCACGTGGATGATTAGTTCCCTATCACTGTCTATTATTATTTATTGAAAAACTAAAAGCCAAGCACTATGCAAGGGACTGATATTAAGAAGCAATCAAATATATTCTCCCCTAAAACCAAATAACTTTAATTTCCACATTTAAAATATATAAGATGCCATGTATTGTGAGATGTATTTAAAAGATTTCAGTGAAAAAAAAATCATCTTAGAATCAATGAAATACAGTAGTAAAATAAGCAGCATACTTACTAAACTTCTACAAATATCAGCAATATCATTCATTAGCTTTGATGTTAACAATCGTAGGAAAAAGCCAGATGCAATCTTATTTGGACTGTGCTATTATTAAGACAAACAAAAAACCAAGCAAACAAAGAAATAAAAACAATTATTCTTGGTAGATACTTTCTCTATCATGAATGAAGTGTACATTTTCTTTTACACTGTCATAAGAAGCATAGATAAAAAGTTTACTATTTATTATTATTATTATTCATTAAAAAGTTTACTAAGAAGCATAGATAGAAAGTTTACTATTAGGGCCAAGATATAAATTGCTTCAAAAACACTAACCTATTCTCTTAGATTAATAATAACTATAGCACATATCTTTCACTATGCATAAACATTAAAGTAAAATACCAGCCACTGACCCTAAACATAAGCAAGCAATAATTGTAAGTTAGAGTTTATTTTTCCACTTCTCTCCTTTCCCACTTACAGCAGAACACACACTTCAAAACCAAAAACATACGCTGATAATCTTGATATATGGCCATGTACTTAATATTAGGTTTCAAAAATGTTTTTTCCAATTACTATCAACAATCTGGCCTGGCTCAACTACCCCTCAGGCCTGCCTCCAAATCAAAACAAAGATTACACACAGTAGCACTCTTTCTACCAAATAATATACAAGACTACCTGGGCAAAAGAGAGCATAATGTAGGTGCTGGAGTTGTTTATCTTTGTAGTGCTCACTAGTCCTGGTATAGTGATATGCATATCACATGGCTAGGAGTCAAAAAATTTTATTAAATGAAGGAAAATAAGCTGGCAATAAAAGTCACCTATGTAGTTGTACATAAAAGTGGTAAAATAATCTCAGAAACCCTCCTGAAATGGTGAAATTAGTTTCATGAGCAACTCAAGATTACCTATTGCTTTACTCCTCTAGATACTACCTTTACTTGCAATTTTAAATCAGTGTATAAACTTATAAATGGACCAAAAAAACAATAACAACACCAACCAGTTATCAACCTCCTGGATAAGCTACACTGCCAAGTAAGAAGAACATCTTACCTTGGTACAGTTACACAAGCAACTTGTACATAGATGCATCATATTTCTCAGTGAAACAATTCTAGATTCTTCATTTGTCTTATTTTTAAACAGAGTGATACTTTCTCCTGCACACTGCATTAGAGACTATTAAGAATAAAAGAAGGGAAAATCCAAATTCTAGTTAAAATTATAGTTCAATGATTGCTTTTTAAAGTTTTACTTAAGAGGTAAAATTAGGGGGCAAGTCCTGGGGCCGAGTGGTTAAGTTCGTGTGCTCCACTTCAGGCGGCCCAGGGTTTTGCCAGTTTGAACCCTGGGCGCGGACATGGCACTCCTCATCAAGCCATGTGGAGGCGGCATCCCACATGCCACAACTAGAGGGACCCACAACTAAAAATACATAACTATGTATCGGGGCGGGGGGGCTTTGGGGAGAAAAAGGAAAAAATTTTTTTAAAAATCTTAAAAGAAAAAATTAAATTAAATTAAAAAAAGAAGTAAAATTAAGTGTTTTTAGAAATTTTACTTGGTTATATAGTATAATTAAAAATTATGAACAATTTTAAATGACACATCTTATATCCTGTTCTCCTTAAAAATCACACCACTCACAGAATAGCACCCAGAAATGAAAATAAGTTTCACTCTTAGAGCCTACTTGATTGACACTCAGTCAAGGATTCTTTAGGATAACTGATCACAGAAAAAACTTAAAAGTACAAATAAAAATCAGTATTTTTGTTAATGAGACTAAATTTTAATGTAATATACTTCAATTACTATATTTATAGTTGGCTTAAAATAATTTTGAATCTTAAGGAAGGACAGATAGTATCATTTCCTCTCAAACTGCATAAAAAAGCAAGAGAAAGAGTTAACCTACATAAAAGTTATGTTTTTCCAAACAAATATACCAATTTTTCCAGGAATAAATTTCATTCAAATTTACCCAAACCTTTATTAGTATACATTCTCCTACCTTGGCTTTCTGGAATAATTCTGATTTATATGCTTCCTCTTCAGCTATTACACCCACATAACGATAGCAGCCAAGAACACCCACCAAAAGACTTGAACACCGGACAAGCGTTTCTGAATTTGTAGTCTTAAAGTAAAACACAAATAAAAATACATATCTTTTCATAAATAATTTTGACTACGATTATCTTTTGTAAGTACAAATTTGATGTTCAGATTAAGAAACAAAAGTTTAGTTAATTAATAGCGGCGTAATTCTGATTATCTCTAAAAACATCTAAGAGAGCCCTGCAGAGTTGTGATAACTAGGATTCTCAGGAAAAATAGCAAAAGTATCTCTTAACGGCCAAGCAAGGTATCTCCTCCTAAAATGGCACAGTGTACTGCTCACACAGGCCCTCAAATATTTGAGGTAGAGAGGAAAGAAAAGATAGGCAAATAAATGTCTCTAACTCTTAGAACATGAGTAGAAATTAGATTCATATAAAGAGACATTAAAATGACATTTTGAGCTTCTGAAGAACAAGAATCTTGAATTATTCAGCTTTTTAGACTGCACAGACTAGCACAAAGTATTTTTGCAGCAAATAAATACCACTTAGCCAGTTTTATAGAATTACGTAAGAATTTTTAACGGTTACAAAGAAAAATAAGATTTTCAGGTTTTTCGCTCCTATGTTGCAGGAAATAGTACTTTAGGAGAAAACATGGAAGACCGTGTTAATTTGTAATGAAAGTGGTCACAATTGTGATCTAGAAGAATATCAGTAATTGAGGAAAAGACAGATGAACAGATACACTGTCCCTTCTGTGACTCTTCAAGTCATCATCCCTGGCTACTGAATTCACTCCTTTGAGTAGCTTATAGGTTTTATTTTATTCAACAAATATTTTATCATTTACCATATAGCAAGGCATCGTGGAAGATACAAAGATTAATAAAAATATACGTGCCCTTTAAGGAACTTACAGCATAAAGGAGCATTTGTATATAAAAAATATATACAAATATCTATGGTACAAAGAAGATGCTAAGTGTCATTTTAAAATAGAAATACTAAATACTATGAAAATTAAAAGTTGAATTCTTATGGCTGAGATTACCTTTTATCAAGGTTTTTAACATAGGGATGATTTAAACACAGAGAAATAGATAGAAAAACATTTTACATAGAAAGAAATGGGAGTTTCCGCAAGAGAATAGCACACACAAAGAGAATTTGTGATTTTTAAGAGGACAAAAGAAATGACTTATGAGAAATTACTAAATGATCTCTAAAATATGGGTGACTGCTAGTTCATGTATTACACTTATTAATCACTCCTCCCTCTTCAAGTGTCCCCAAAATCTATTAGATCAGTTTAAATTATGTTCTTTTCTATTATTGTAACATCTCCCTCCTCTGTATTGAGAGGTTCTTTTTCATCATATAATCCCTATGCTCAAAACCATTACTATTTCCCACTAACCTACCCAAAGAATTATACTTCTTTAATGTCTACCAGAATTCCTGGTACAAAGGAAACACACGAAATATTCTTTAGTTTCCCTTTTTCATGTTACATTCTCCCTATTTGTAGCCATGTTCGGTCACTTTGCTTTTAAAATCAAACCTCTCACCATCCTAAGTGTCTTTCCTGCCTCTGTTTCTCCTTCCTAACAGTCCACCAAAGTTGAATCAAATATAGGCTTCAGTTCTTTTTTAAAATCTCACCTCAGATGAGTAGTTATTTAGAAGTTGTTCTGATAATCCCAAAAGACAGCGATTCAGTGATTCCTTGAGGTTTTGGTGGACAGAAAAGCCTATACTGGGTTGGTGCTTTTCTGTAGCATGTTCTTTCCCAATGGTTAAAAAATCCATCTTGTCAAAAGTTGTCTGAAGAAATAGGTCTTCAACTTCTGAGAATGAAGGCTCATCTTGATCTTTTTGGTGTTTTTCACTTCAAGAAAGTAAGATCTTAAATTATAACCAAATGACCAAATACTTTAGCTCCATATAGCAGCAATACATTACAAACGAAAACATTAATTTAGTGTCTATATTATTCAAAGACTGCTTTATAGCATTAATGGATTACTCTTTTAAATGTTGCTTTTTTCTGGACTTTGATACCTACTTGTATCAAATTTCATTATTCAGCAGCAAATTTTAGTAACAGATGGACAAAAGAAATACAACTTATAATCTCAAAGGCAAATTCAGAAACTATCAAAGAGAAAATATGAATAACACTGGATATAAACACTAAGAATAACATTATCTGAAAACATTTCTCTTTTTTCATCTTTGATTTCTCCAAAATGTAGAATTTTTTTCATCTTATGCCTTCTTGAGGGATATTAGGAATCTTCACGCTAATCAGTCATTTTCAGTCAGTGATAAACATAAGCTTCTTGAGTCAATCAACAAAAATGAAGTCTTTACATTTATTTTTGTTTTCCCTATCCTTGTTTGTTTTAAAGCAAACAAATAGATTTTACTTGACATGCAAAAATAAGTCACATCTTTAAAGAACTCACTTTACACAATTTTTATGTTCTTTTTTTTTTTTGAGGAAGATTAGCCCTGAGCTAATTGCTGCCAATCCTCTTCTTTTCCCTGAGGAAGACTGGCCCTGAGCTAACATCCATGCCCATCTTCCTCTACTTTGTATGTGGAACGCCTACCACAGCATGGCATGCCAAGCAGTGCCATGTCTGCTCCCAGGATCCGAACCGGCGAACCCTGGGCCACTGAAGCAGAACGTGGGCACTTAACCGCTGCACCACCGAGCCAGCCCAATTTTTATGTTCTTAATTTCCTATCATAACCATTCTATTTCTTCCATTGGCAAATGTCACATTATACTAAACAGCATTAAAAAACAGCAAAATAGATCTAAAATTATAGAACACAGATTACAATCATTGAATTAAAAGAAACTTTTCCCTGGCTAATAGTTGTGATTTTTTTAAGTTGATCAACTTAGTTCAAAAGTTTTAAGATGTAGCTACTACTCTGCTAAAATTATCTTTGTAATTAAAGCTATATCTTAAAATAACACATAACTCTATTAGATAACATACCATTCTGGCACACTTTGGAAAAAACTCATTGCAGCTTGACAGTTTTTCATAGTGAGACTCACAAGAATCTTCTCCAGTGCAAGATGAGGAAAATTACTATAAAGGAAAATAAAAATCTTCACTTGGAAGATCAAAAGTCATTTAAAGCATTCTTTAAATTTAAACATCCATGTTTGGCTATAAATCTTGACCTCTAAAATTTGGATCCAAAATTAAAATTGCTTTCATCTGTACTGAATTTCTTAACATCTAAAAGGAGTATTTAAGGAGCATACATTTTATGTTACTATCGTTTTCAACACTTCCTAGAAGCAGAATCATGTTCAGTTTTTAAAGATCATTTCTGAAACCAAAAAAAGATTACAAAATTAAAGCAAATGCACTAGCATCCAGAAGTCTCTCCTCCAGGCACTCATTTCCAACTACCGACTATGGAAAGGCAATGGTTAAGTGGGCAAGCTGCTCCCCACCCTAGTGCTTAAGTCCCATTTTGTCTTTCTCTCATTTTCTTCCCTCCACTAATTTAACATATTCCATCTAGAAGATACTCTTATTATGATTCCAGAATACTCTTGAGTCAGATATATGTTCAGATGGACCTATTTATAAAATATCACAAAGGAACACATAAATGCTCAAAGAATTATACTCATACTCCTTGTGCATATCCCTCTTATTCTCACTGTCTAGACAGACAGGTGAAAATGAAGTAAAAAGACCCAGACTGAGGTGCAGGCACAAAGACACAGAACACTGTAAAAACAAAGGGACCGTTTAATATTTAGGGCTAGTTCTGGAAAATCCTGCATTATCAGTGTAAAATAAAGCCATTTAGTATCAAATAATGGAGGGTACCTTACAAAACAAAACCAAACCAAAAACAGTAGAATGCTAATGAACTCAAATTACCTGTGAAGAATTGGAGGCAGCTCTGTACTGTCTTCAAAGTCATCCTCTAACTGATAGAATAAGAGCCATTTCATTATCAATTCTTTTAAAGAAGAACTTCTATTTACTTCACATATATTCTGTTCCATTCCTGTTTTTACTGTTTCTGGAACTACACAAATGGTCAGGGCCAAAGTCAAACAGCATACTGCAGGACTATAACAAAACAAAGGACAATGTTGTTAAAAGCAAGCTCTTTGATGGACAGAGATATTGTCTATCTTATTTACTGCTGTGCCACCAATGCTTACCACAGTGTGTGGCACATGGCAGACGTACAGAAAACTTCTGGTGATGAAATGAACACAAAAACCGTAAAAAGTCTGATTACATTTGAGAAGATTCTTAAGAGCTCTTAATCACAAGAGTACATGGTACTACTAAAAAAAATAAGGTTTATGAATATTGAGCAAACTAATTAATTGTCAATTACAGATAAAAGAAATTTACACTTAATTCTTTAATATTGGGCTTAGTAATCTCTCAACGTTTGAAACTAAATTTACATTTATTTATTTAAGACTTCCTAGACAAACAACAAAAGCATCTGAAATAGAATTTAATATATCTTCAACTGAAGTTACAAACTATAAAAATCAGGAAAAATAATATATATACACATATTGCAAAATCCAATACAGTGCATAATCAACTTACAATGAAGGTTTGCAGGCTGACCCAGTAAATAACTTCCAGAATTCTCTATCAACCTCAATTAAACTGCCTTGAATTATGGCTCCAAGTAAACCAAAGTTTTCAGCTTGTATTTGTTCAGAACTTATACCACGAAAGGTAATACACCAAATTTTATTCCAGAGTTTCAATAAATCTGACTTTTGTGAGCTTTCTAGGTTTGATTTCTTGCCTTGACATAACGCAACTTCCATAAGGCATCGTAACACATATGGTGTGCGCTCCCCACGTCGCTGTTGAGGCAGAAGCTGGCATAGTATCATCAGTAATGGTGACAGCTCACAATTAGGTAAACTTGCAGGATATTTTGATATTAACTGGGTTGCAATCTGTAACCTAAAAGAAAAAAAGTGTAATTAATTTGAAAATTATTCAATTCTATCAACAAACTAAAAGGAAATAAATACATAGACATGGTACTCAGAATATTCTAACTGAAGTATCATCATCATCATTTTCCATACTACTCTCAAAATAAACTTGCTATTAATATTTATTAGACCTTACCTCCTAAAGCGGCAGACTGATTGACAACTTTTTGGCTAGCTGGGTAAGCTATCATATTTACCTGCTATCAAAACTTTGAAGAATAACTAAGTTACAAATACTCTACTTCTGAGTTACTGCATCCATTCCCGCTCTTCAGCCACCAGTAACATTCCTTTAAAACAGGAAAACAAACCAAAAAAAGGCCCCAAAAACTGTTTTTCCCTGTCATTAATTCAATTAATTCAATAAATATTTGTGTGAGTTCCTAGAACGTGTGCTACTCAAGAAAAGGAACTTAATCTTATTCATCTCTTTATTCCTAATGCTTGGCACACAACAGGTGTTCAATAGCAAATAACTCTTGACTATAAGGACAAATCAGAGCATCTGAAATAGGCACCCTCAACTATATAAAATAAACATGAGCTTAAGCAATAGGTATCTAAATCAATACATTTTCTCCCCAACTCACTTATATTTAAACATTACAACGACATGCTAAAACTCAAAAGAGCACTGATCAGAAAAGTTTGACTGTAATCTAGAAATTTCTAACTGTCCTTAGGCAAGCTGCTTAACCTTTCTCAGTTTCAATTTTCTTTTTATTAAAGCAAACAGGCTGAACTGGGTGAATTCTAAAGATTCCTACCAGATCTAATATTTTGTGATTCCACAGAATTCCACAATTTATTTATTTAAATAATCATGAATGCTGTATGATACTAAAGAACATAGCAAATAAGAAAAAATCCCTTTTATTATGGCGTAAGGTCTAAATTATTGTGATTTCCGCATTTTATCTTTAATTTCTTCCTAATCTATTTCTTTTAGAAAGTGCTATGCATGTTCAAATCTCTTTCTGTCGAAATGTACAACTCAGTGAATTCCATTAGGCACACAATACTGATTGCCTACCAGGCAGCCATTCTCCCCTCTTTCTTGCTATGGAATATGCTTAGCAAAGGTGGCCCTGTCCCCAGCCCCAGCAGATGAGCCATGGCGGTTGATCTCAACATGTCCTGGCAATCACCGATTTGGGAGTGGACAAATGACCTAGTTCTGGCCAGGCCAATGAGATCACGGATCCTACTGAAGGTCTTGTGAGAAAAACTAAATGAGACTAAAATGCCACTAAAAGAGAAAAAAGTAACATTTTACCAAGGCACAAGATCAAAATCATTCTGTGACTTCTGAAGACGATCGTTTATTACTTCCCAGCCTAATTCTATTTTCCTCTTTTTGCAAGATACACTGGAATCATTACATTCTCTTTGTGTGGTGGCATAAGACTGAGAAATCTCCAAAGATTTGGTATCTTCACTGAAAACCTGTAAAATTAAAAAAGGAAAATCTTTTTTTTTTTACATTGCTATTGTTTTCTAATAGTTTGTTAGGTAAAAAATGTTCTTCCTCAAATGAAGATACAGGGAAGTCATAAAGCAAGAGTAATAAATTATAGAAATATATGTAAATATGATAATATAGTAATAAACATACATTTTGTATGACTATAATGGCTCTCTAGAAAGTAGATATTACCAAGTAGGGCATCAGTTGTATTTCCTTAGAACATTACCAAAAGCACCAATAAATATAAAAATAAAGCAAAACCTTCTATTTTCAAAGGGATTAAATCATAAATTTAGCATTAAGAAAGTATTTGGCAAATAAAATTACCCAAGACGTTAACCAAATCTCTTGGAAAAAAGTTTTACCTAAGAAACATTAAGCCATCAACTGATGAATGGATAAACAAAATCTAATATATCCATACAATTGAATATCATTCAGCAAAAAAAAAGGAATGAAATACTGATTCATGGTACAACATGGACAAACCTTGAAAACATTATGCTAAGTGAAAGAAGCCAGACACAAAAGACCACATATTGTATGATTCCATTTACATGAAATGTCCAAAATAGGCAAATCTAGGGAGACAGAAAGTAGATTAGTGGTTGACTACTGTGTACTAGAAGAAGCAGGGAATTGAGACTGACTGCTAATACGTACGAAGTTTGTTTTTGGGGTGATGAAAATGTTCTGGAATTAGATAGTGGTGATGGTAACACAACATAGTGAAAATACTGAAACCACTGAATTGTACACTTTAAAACAGAGACTTTTTATCCTATGTTATTTCTGACTCAGGAGACAAAACAGCATTAAGGTTAGGGCAATCTTAATTCCTACAGACAATCTTTTAAGAATGGAAAAAGTTCAGGGGACAGCCCGGTGGCACAGCGGTTAAGTTCACACGTTGCGCTTCTCGGCAGCCTGGGGTTCGCCAGTTCAGATCCTGGGTGCAAGCATTGCACCGCTTGGCACACCATGCTGTGGAAGGCATCTCACACATAAAACAGAGTAAGATGAGCACTGATGTTAGCTCAGGGCCAGGCTTCCTCAGCAAAAAAGAGGAGGACTGGCAGTAGTTAGCTCAGGCCTAATTTTCCTCAAAAAAAAAAAAAAGAATGGAAAAGTTCATTGTTAGTTTTCACTAAGTTTATATGTGCAAAAGAGTTATCTTTTAAGTCAGAAAGGCAATTCCAAATATTTATGGTGTTTTGAAAGGAAAAGTTACTGATACAGAGTAAGTTTACAGGCTTTTAATCAGAAAACACATTTAAAAAGCCCAGTAAAAGGAAAATTAACTGGAAATTTCAAAATGTGACAAGACCTACCATACCTGGTGACAAATATCTGCCATCAATTCAATCAGGTTTTCCTTGACAGCAATATTACGAGATCCTGAAGAATATTTCCCTCTGCTTCCTATACGACTTATCTCATTAACTAGCAGATCATATAAGTTGTATAAGATACTTTTCCATTTCCTTGATTCATAAGCACCTGTAATTCAAAAAATTAAAATATAATTTATATATACACTTCATTTTCACTGCCAACTCCCACAAAACTATTCAGCTTTAAGGCAGAAACAACATTAGAAGACATTTGATCCAACCTTCTATTCAGTACTAATGCCTCCCCTGACAATATCATTAACAAGCTCTGCTTCGTAACGGTGTCCATTTCACACAAAGATAACTGTATTTGTTCTAAAATTCTTCCATATTCTGATCTTTCTCTAATCAACTCAAAATCTCAATCAAACTTCCCCCAATTACTTTTCTCCTCTGAAACAAATACAATTAATATGTTCCCTCTTTTATATAAGGACCAAGTTCTCTGTATGTCTTTGTTTAAGAGAAAAACATTACCAGGTCCTTCAACAAGTGTACAAATGACATATTATCCAGACTTCTCATCATCTTGGTCTTCTTTCCCTAGACACATTCCAGTCAATTTATGTCCCTCTTTAAATGCTGACTCTACAAAATCTGGTGAACATAATACACCAACTGTAATCTGACCAGTATGGAAAACAATGGGCTATTACTCCCCACAAAGAACCACAAAATCTATTAATGTAGCCTAAAACTACACCATGTTTCTGGCAGCCTCACCATCCCGCCAATTTTCAATTCATCCTGAATACGCAGTAACTTAACCCTAAACATGTCATTCCATCCCCTAATATGCCTGATTTTCATCCTGGAGAGAGCTATGTGAAAGATGAAAACCTAAGAAAAGCTACCACTCTTTGACTTACAGTGGTTTCATGGGTTACAAATACATCTAATTATACACACTAGAAGAGCCCACGAAACACACACAACAACTTTTGTTCAAAGTGGCTACAACAGTTTTCCTCCATTTTACCTGCTATTACTCAATGCAGCATGATTTCCTAATGAGATCATTAAACCGGCCATAATGAATTGGTCCAAGGGCTAGCACAAGCCCAAAGGCAAATGCAGCCTGACCATCAGGGAACTCATTCAGTTCCAGTCCCACCCAATAAAGTTCCTATCTACTGAATGGAGCTACACCATCCAAGCAATACTCTCTCACGGAAAGGCAAATGTAAAGGCATCAAGGGAGGATAAGTCATTCATTTCTGGCTTTCCCAGCAAACAGGGGCCTGGAGTACTATGAGGTTTACGGTAATATGTATGTAACTTCATTGGAAAGTGACTAATCTGACTGGCTGTTTTCAGTCCACATTTATCTATTTTATTTTCTAATAAAAGCAATGTGTGGATAAACAAGGTCCTGCCTTCTCTGAATTCTTTTATTCTTACGGTCTGTGTCACACCTCTTAGCACCTAATTATTGTAGCATAATCAGATCCTGGAGGGAACAGTGTCTCATATTTGTTAATACTCCTCAGAATACCTAGCATTGTACTAAACAATGATAAGGTATGCTATGATTTGCAACCACAGCTTCAAATTCTAAAAAGATGTGTAAAAAATATCCTCATGACTAATACCATTACCAAGCACAGCAATCCAGAGAAAGGTCATAACTTCCTACAAAATACAGATTCCATACTTAAGCCTCTATGTTTCAATGAAGAAGCAAATTCAAAACAGCAAAAACTTTCTTTATACCTTTTTCTTGGGTTTTTGCTCCCTTTGGATGATGGATATAAATTTGCAGTTGAAATAATTCAATCATTACTTCTTTTAAGGAATCATTAAGTCTATGTTGAGTCCAAACATAAAGCAAGGTAGGAAGAATTTCATCTCCTAATTCACACACTTGAATTCGAAAGTTAACAGCCAAAGTCTTGAGGAAGAGAATAAATGCTGCTAAGATATGACTTAGACCTGCAGAACTCTTTTCTTGTCTGTGACAGAAAACAAACACAATTAACTTGGTATAACAGGGGAACATGCACAACCTGAAGACAGTTATGAAGTTGCATGCTGAAAGGAAAAAAAAATCTAATTTTCAAATAATAACAGCCTTAGTTTCAGGAAAAAAAAAAATCACAGCAGTAATACATAGCAACAAAAAAACCAGTTCTTATTTGGTGCTAAGAGATCACTACCGTTAGCTCTCCCTGCTGCTGAAACATGGTCTAAAATTATTACAAAACTGATTTGTAATACCTACCACTTATGAAATGTTTCACATTATAAATTGGGTAAGGCCACACAAATGTAAGGTATTGATATTTCTAAAATATATTCCTATTTTAGTTTATTCTTAGTACATTATATCTAGCCTCAAAATGGGGAAAATGAAATGACTTAGAGGCCATTTAGCTTTTCCTTTCATTAGAAAAGTTAAGACAGATTTCCGCTTAAGAACATCATTTCATGTCCTGCATATTGGATATTTAGGAAGAGCTGGACCTGACTAACACTTCAGGAATCCACTACTTTTACTATAATGGGCCCACACTTTTTAAAAAATTGATAGTATTTTTAGTTTACTGAATCTAAAACATAGTGTTACAAGAAGACCAAATGGCTTTTTGATACAAAACAAAACAAAAAGAGATTAGATTACCTTGCATGCTGAATAGCCTTGGAAAAATATTCCAAAAATTTAGAATTTAATCCATCAGTTTGCGAACAGCATCCTTTAGTCACAGCTTGAATTATTCTAGCCACTAAAACCCTATTAATGTCTTGTGAAGGTTTAAGATACAGCCTGAAGTACACAGAGAGCAATTCTTAAAAAAACAAACAAAAAACATATTAGTTATGTTTTTAAAAAGAAAACTATCAAAGTATTTAATTTAAATGTCACAATTCAATTTAAATTTCAATAATCCCACATAGACAAAAAGATTAAAAATTATAGTAATTTATATTTAATATAGTAAAAGTATTCCATCAATATTATTTTTACTTTACATAAACTGCCTTCAAGACAGGAACAATTACAGGCAGCAGAGTATGTAAACACCGGTTTAAGAGCCAGATCTCAGATAAACTACTTAACTTCTCTAATCCTACCAATTCCCTCATCTAAGCCTAACAAAGCACTTGATACAGTGCACACTCCACAGTTTTTGTTTTGCTTTAACACTGTTTGATTAATAATGTGTGTAGAATGTGTCAAGAACTGGGAAGAGTCTGAGATTTTACTCTACTCATAACCTAACAAATTAGAATACCAGTTTCATGAATGCTGGCAGAAAATGTGAGATTCCTGATCAGAGAAAAACGACAGTTTTTTTTCTCACAGCAATGACACTAGCCAGAGTATCTTCACTTTTGCATACATTCTTCAGTCTCAAAGGCAACATAAAGAGGGACAGGTGGCACATGGGCAAACACTGAGCTATATGACATGAGAGAAATCCTAAGCTTTTTATAATAAGTGGGCTGTAAGCCAACCTGTCCTCTGCCCTGGAGGAAATCATCATCTCTATCCTCCAAGGCTCACTATACAAACATACTTAAAAAAATAGTCTGGAAAAAAGCAGTCAGTGTCTCTCTCATAAGACGTACAGAAACGTGAGATGCATTGAGAATCATCTCCCAACACAATGAAAAGTAAAGTTGTATATGCAAGATTTTCTTTCCACAGGGAGATAATTAGAAAGTCCTTAGTAAAGTGAGTAGGAATAACACCTATGGGCATCTTCCTTTCCAACTGCATAGGTCACATGATTCTGCAGAAACAGTTTAAAATCAGAGATATTAAATACAAAAGAACAGGGACAATATAAATACAATATAAATATAAACAATAAGTAAAATCACTTTTCAAATGATTCCTATCATATCTGACACTTTATAGAACTCTACACTAGTGCTTCCCAAAGTTTATTCACTACATATAACACCTAAATAATGGTGAAATGTGAGTTAATACACATAAATTTGGAGATAAGAAAACAGGAAGCCAGGGCCTGCCTGGTGGCCAAGAGGTTGGGTTCGTGCGCTCTGCTTCGGGGGCCTGGGGCTGGGTGGGATCCCGGGCACCGCTCATCAGGCCACACTGAGGCAGAGTCTCACACAGCACAACCAGAGGGACGTACAACTAGAATATACAACTATGTACTGGGGGGTTTTGGGGAGAAGAAGGGGGAAAAAAAAAGAAAATAGGAAGGCTTATGTTTGTCATTTCCCTCTTACTACTTGGTAGGAGGAGAGGTGAAAAAGAAAAGCCGGCAATGCAACGATCAAAGCTCAAGCTTCAGGGCTTTTACGTCAGTTGGAGGAAACGATCGCAATTCTCACAGAATCACACATATGCTTCCCTAGTGAGAAGTAAAAAAGCTCATATGAGACATTCAACAAAAGTCTCAAAAGAGTAGAGTCCAACTTCTTCAAAAAAGGCTGCAGTGCATGCCTGCAGATGAATTCACTTCCTCCATGAATTCAACAACAAAAGCTGAATAGAGCAGATGGTAAAACAACATGCTATTAAAAAGGAGTTTCTTTTTAATATCACGGAGCTAGTGAAATAAAACCTCAAATAACATCATTGAATGTAGATTCCTTGAGACTTTATACATAGACAATCACACCATCTGCAAATAGCAACAGTTTTATTTCTTCCTTTATAACCTGTCTGCCTTTTATTTTCTTTTCTTGTCCAACAGTCCTGGCTAGAAGCCCCAGTACAAAATTGAATAGGAGTGGTAAGAGGAGACACCTTGTTCCCAAATTCTTTCTGAAGTGTTTTAAATTATGGATTCAATTTAACAGTCATTGAACTATTCAGATTATCTATTTCATATTGGGTGAGTTTTTATCGTTTTTTTCCTTCTTCTTCTTCTCCCCAAAGCCCCCCAGTACATAGTTGTATATTCTAGTTGTAGGTCGTTCTGGTTCTGCTATTTGGGACGCTGCCTCAGCATGGCCTGATGAGTGGTGCCATGTCCACATCCAGGATCCAAACTGGCAAAACCCTGGGCTGCCGAAGCGGAGCGCACGAACTTAACCACTTGGCCACAGGGCCAGTCCCTTGGGTGAGTTTTGATAGTGTGGTTTTTAAGGAATTGGTCCACTTAAATTCAGTAGTCAAATTTATGTGCATAGAGTTGTTCACAGTATTCCCTTATTATTCTTTTAATAGCTGCAAGATTTGCAATTATATCCCATTTCATTCCTAATATAAATAATTTGTGTTTTCTCTTTTTATCTTAGTCACTCTTGCTAGAGGTTCTAGATTTTATTGATGTTTTCAAAGAATCCGTCTTTTGTTTCATTAATTTTTCTCTATTATTTTTCTGTTTTCAATTTCACGGATTCCTGCTCTCCTTCTTTTTTTTTTTCATTTTTCCTTTTTCTCCCCAAAGCCCCCCAGTACATAGTTGTATATATTTAGTTGTGGGTCCTTCCAGTTGTGGTATGTGGGATGCCATCCCAGCATGGCCTGATGAGCAGTGCCATGTCCACGCCCAGGACTTGAACTGGTGAAACCCTGGGCCGCCAAAGCAGACCACATGAACTTAACCACTTGGCCACGGGGCCGGCCCCTGATTCCTGCTCTTCTGCTCACTTTGAAGTTTTTGGATTTGTTTTTCTTTCTCTAGTTTCTTGAGATGGAAGCTAAGATAACTGATTTGAGATCTTTCCTCTCTTCTAATGTAGGCATTTATTGCTATAAATTACCCTCTCAACATAACTTTAGCTGAATTCTACAAATTTTGATATGTTATAATTTTCATTTTCATCTAGTTCTAAGTATGCTTTGATTTCCTTTGAGACTTTTCCTTCGACCCGTGATTTATTTAGAAGTGTGTTGTTTATTTTCATAAAAGTACTATGAAGGAAACAGAGTACTATGGTAGAAAACAAAAAGAGAAGAACAAAGTTAGAATGGGCAATCAGAAAATGGCAGTGACATTTAAGCTGAGACCTGCAGGATGAGAAGAAACCAGCCACACAAAGGGTAGTCTCTGACAAGAGGACAAATGCCATGGGGCATGAAAGAGCTTGCACTCTCTAAATAGGAGTGCATGAGATGATTCACAGCAGTGTCAGAGGAAATATTAGAACTCTTATTTTTTAAATTAAAATTAAATACATATAAAAATATAGAAATTACTAAGGACCACTTTGAAAGACAGTTTGGCAGTTTCTCACAAAACTAAACATACTTTTACCATATGATCTAGCAATCATGCTCCTTGGTATTTACTCAAATGAGTTAAAAACTTATCATGGATGTTTATAGCAGCTTTATTTCTAATTGCCAAAACTTGGAAGCAATCAAGATGTCCTTCAGTAAGTGAATGAATAATTAAACTGGGGTACAAACAGACAATGAAACATTACTCAGTGCTAAAAAGAAATGAGCTATCAAGGCATGAAAAGACATAGAGAAACTTTAAATGCATATTACTAAGTGAAAGGCGCCAATCCGAAAAGACCACATACTATATGATTCCAACTATATATTCTGGAAAAGGCAAAATTAACAAGACAGTAAAAAGATCAGTGGTTGCTAGGGATCAGAGGGGAGGTAAGGATAAACAGGCAGAGCACAGAGGATTGTCAGAGCAGCGAAACTATTCTGGATGATACCATAATGGTGGATACATGTCCTGATACATTTGTCAAAACCTACAGAATGTAAACCACCAAGAGAGACCCTAAAGTAAACTACAAACTTTGACTAATATGAGGTGTCAATGTAGGCTCACTGAAACAAATGTACCACTCTGGTGCAGGATGTTCCTAACGGGGGGGGGGGTGTATACGTGCGAGAGTATATGGGAACTCTGTACTTTCTGCTGAATTTTGCTGTGAATCTAGAACTGGTCTAAAAAAATAAAGTCTATTTAAAAAAAAAGTTTGGAAACCACTAGGTAGAGAATCTGAACATTGGCCACTGTGGCTAAAGCACAGAAATTAGAAGGATGAGAGAGGGCATTTAGTTAAGGTAAGAAGTAAAACTATGCAGTTCTTCCAAGGCCTGGAAGAGGAGTTCATACTTCATATTAGTTCTACAGGAAAGCCACTAAAGGATTTTAACTTTTCTTCCTTCCTATCTTATTAGAAAAACTATCTTCCTTTGGACAATCCTAGGGCTCTTGCTTTGGATTCATTTCTTCTCAGGAAACACACATATCAATTTTCCTGCATACTCAACCACTCTCTCTCCTCTGAATTCCTTTGATTACATTTATATATACTCCAGTCACTCTCATCTTTAACAGGACCCCTCTTTTCCTTCTCCTTGCAATCAAATCTTTTGAAAGTGTTGTCTGCACAGTCGGCCCTCCACATCTGTGGGTTCCACAAACGAATTCAACCAACTGTGGATCCGAAAGGCCTACGATGGTTGCATCTATACTGAACATGTACAGACTTTTTCCTCTTGTCATTGTTCCCTAAACAACACAGTGTAACAACTATTTACATAGCGTTTACATTGTATTAGGTATTAAAAGTAATCTAGAGATGACTTAAAGTATACAGGAGGATGTGCATAAGTTATGCGCAAATACTATGCCATTTTATATAAGGGATTTGAGCATCAAGTCCTGGAACCAATCACCTCTGGGTACTGAGGGAGCACTGTATTTGCTAATAGATTTCCTCACTTGTCACTCATGCTTCCACACCAGTCTGTTATAGAACTGAACACCATCAACCAACTGACTCTAACTGCCATTTATAGAATAATTCACCCAACAGCAGCAGATACACATTCTTTTCAAAAACATATGGAACTCTCACCAAGTTAGATCTTAACTTGTGTCATAAAAGAAATCATAACAATTATACAATTACAAATAATTTAGATTATAAAAAGTGTCTTCTCTGGCCATAATGTACTTAAGACTAGAAACCATAAAAGGAAGAAAACAAAACAAAACAGGAAAATCCCCAAAACAACTGGAAATTAAACAACTTCCAAATAACCTAGGGGTCAAAGAGGCACTCTCAAGAAAACCTAGAATATATTTTGAACCAAAGAAAAATGAAAATACAACACTGTCAAAATTTCTGAGATGTAACTAAAGCAGTAGAGAAAAACTTACAGTAAATGCACATATTAGGAAAGAAGCTCTCAAATCAATCATCTAAGCTTCTACCTTAAGAAACTAGAAAACAAATTAACCCAAAACAACAGAAAGAACTAATAACGATAAGACCAAAAATCAGTAATGAAAGAGGCAATATCATTACAGAGCCTACACATATTAAAAGGATAATAAGGCAATAATGTTTAAGAACAACTTTATGCTCATACATTCAATAACTTAGATGAAATGTACAAATTCTTGAAAGAAACAAACCACAAAAGGTCACTGAAAAAGAAATTCTATTAAAGAAACTGAATTCATAGTTAATCTTCCAATAACATCCACCACGACCAAATTCAATCCAATAATATATAAAAAGGATAATACATTATGCCCTAGTGGGGTACATCCCAGGAATATAAGGTTATCTAGACCTGTGAAAATTCCATCAATGTAACTCACCATATCAATAAAGAGAAAAAAACAAATGATTATCTCAATAGATGCAGAAAAAAATTTAACAAAATTCAACATCCATTCATAATAAAAACTATGAGCAACTAGGAATAGGAGGGAACATCCTCAACCTGTATTAATAGCTAATATCATGCTTAATGGCCAAATACTGAATGCTTCCCCCAAAACCAAGAACAGGAGAAGGATGTCTGCTCTCACTACTCCTATTCAAAAATCATACTGGAGGAAAAACTACAAATCTCTTAGAAGAAAATATAAGGGGAAAGTTTCATGACATTGGATTTAGCAACAATTTCTTGGAAATGACTCCAAAAGCACAGATAACAAAAGAAAAAGATAAACTGTACTCATGAAATTAAAAACTTTAGTGCATCAAAGAATACCATCATCAGAGTTAAGGGCAACCCATGGAAGGGGAGAAAATATCTGCAAACCACACATCTGATAAGGGATTAATATCCAGAATATATAAAGAACTCCAACAATTCAACAACAAAAAAAGAATCTGATTAAAAACTAGGTAAAAGACGAACAGATATTTCTCCACAGATGACAAACAAATGGCCAATAAGCACACAAAAGGTTCAACATCACTAGTCATTAGAGAGATGCTAATCAAAACTACAATGAGATATCACTTCACACACATTCACATTAGGATGACTATTATCAAAAAAAGGAAGAAAAAGAAGAACAAGTGTTAGTGAGGGTGTGGAGAAACTGAAACACTTGAGCACTACTGGTGGATATGTAAAATGGTACAGCCCTTGTGGAAAACAGTATGGCAGTTCCTCAATAAATTAAACATAGAATTGCCATATGATGCAGCAATTCCACTTCTGGATATACATCCAAAAGAATTGAAAGCAAAGACTCAGCTATTTGCACACCCATGTTCATAGCAGCATTACTCATAATAGCCAAAAGGTGGAAGCAACCCAAGTGTCCAAAGACAGGTTAGTGGGTAAACAAAATGTGGTATATACCATACAACAGAGCATTATTCAGTCTTAAAAAGGAAGGAAATTCTGGCATATCATACAACACAGATGAACCTTGAAGACATTATGCTAAGTGAAATAAGCCAGGCACTGAAAGACAAATATTGTATGATTTCACTTATAGGAGGTAGCTAGAGTAGTTAAATTCATAGAGACAGTAAGTAGAATGATTGTTGAGGGCTGGGGAAGGGAGGAAAGGAAAGTTCTTGTTTAATGGATACAAAGTTTCAGTTTGGGCACCATGAAAAAAGTTCTGGAAATGGATGGTGATGGGTCTACAACAATACGAATATACTTGACGCCACTAAACTACAATTAAAAATGGTTAAAATGGTAAATTTTATATCACGAACATTTTACTATTAAAAAAAATCATACTGGAGGTCCCAGCCAATATAATAAGGCAGAAAAAAGAAATAAAAGCCACATGGCTCGGAAATGAAGGAAAAAAATCTCTCTACTACTTGCAGATGACATGATTATCTAAACAGAAACTCCCACAGAATCTACAAAAAAGCTCCTAGCAAGGTCCCAGGATACAAGACCAATATACAAAAATCAAGTGTACTTCTGTAATAATAGCATTTAACAGTATGGAAATCAAAATTTAAAAAACAGTGCAATTTACAAACTACTGCAGTATAAATCTAACAAAAAATATTCAAATCCTGTATGCTGATAATTATAAAACAGTGATTTCTTTAAATCAAAAAAGATCTAAATAAACGAAGAAAAGTTCACAGATTCTATGACTCTACATTGCTAAACTGTCTGTTCTTCCTAAATTGTTCAATAAATTCAATGCAATTGCTATCAAAATCCCAGCAGGGGGGCCTGCCCAGTGGCAGAGCAATTAAGTTTGCACATTCCGCTTCTCGGCAGCATGGGGTTTGCTGGTTTGGATCTTGGGTGCAGACATGGCATCGCTTGGCAAAAGTGATGCTGTGGTAGGCGTCCCACGTATAACGTAGAGGAAGATGGGCATGGATGTTAGCTCAAGGCCAGTCTTCCTCAGCAAAAAGAGGAGGACTGGCAGTAGTTAGCTCAGGGCTAATCTTCCTCAAAAAAAAAATCCCAGCAGGATTTTTTGTAGAAATCAACAAGCTGACTCCAAAATTTATATGGAAATGTAGGCTCAGTCTTAGGCCATCTTCTCATCTCACTCTAAATTCTCTCTGTGGACAATCTCATCCATAACCATGGCTTCAATCACCACCTCTACCAAATATATATATATTTTTCTTTTTTTGTGTGTGAGGAAGATTTGTCCTGAGCTAACGTCTGTGCCAATCTTCCTCTACTTTGTATGTGGGATGCCTCCACAGCATGGCTGATGGTGAAGTAGGTCCACACCTGGGATCCAAATCCATGAACCCCAGGCTGCTGAAGTCAAGCACACAGAACTTTAACCACTCGGCTACAGGACCAGTCCCCCAAATGTCTATTTTGAACATAAACTCCACTTCTTGAACAAAGTCCCCATTAGAGAAGCAAGTTTCAGAGAATGGAGCTAACTAGAAAATTCAACAAAAAGGCTGATTATTAGAAGTGATAGCAATTTGCTTAAAAATAGAAAGAGGATTTCAGAGATCATGCCAGATGATGGAATCACGGTAGAGACTAGAGGAAGAACTGCCTTTTTTTCAGTGAGACCCATGGTTACAAGTAATAATGTAAAATGTGCAAATATTCTAAATATTTAGGATGGACCATTTTGGTGAGAGATGTGTTGAAGCATCCCAAACATCACTGGTCTATCCTCCAAAAGCTGCCACTCAGCTTGTTGAGTGCCATGTTTGGAACACAGCCTCCCTGATGTTCAGAGCAGCAGCAAGGGCCCCAGATGACGCCTAAGAAATTAATGCAACAACTGAGAAGGCCTTTATTTATGTAGGAACAGTAGAGTGTAATGCAGGGCTCTCATTAGGTCACAGTTTTATGGTCCACATATATCTCATTTTGAAATGATAAACTGACAGTAAAGAATATAGATAAATGTCTTTCAATATAGTTAGCACAATTTATCTTGAAATACTTTTCAACGAACAATACTGAGTTTGTAAATTTTCAGAGGTGGTTCTATTAGAAGACCTTTACATCTGGCTTAAAATCACCTCGTTAAAGCCAAATCCCATTTTCTCCCATTAAACTCACTCAGACCCAGAAATGCTCCACCTTGAAATCAATAAATTCAAATGTTTCAGTCTCTGACGATAACTTCCTTCCTTTGTGGTCTCTCAGTACCTTTCACATACAAACTGTCAACAACACTAGATTTCTCCCTGGCACCCACTACTTACCTTGTTAAGTCACTGGGTCCTATATATCCTATGCTAACACTTTTGGTTTCCATTACCTTACCAGTGACCTGCTAGTTGCCTAAGCCAATGAATACTTTTGTATCTTATTTCTACAACACTTAAAATGTCATACCCTTCCAACTTGAAACTCTCGCTTTCGCATTTATGAGACCTCTCTCTGCTTTCTTCTTTCTGCTTTAATCATGGTTGAGTTTAGGCATCACTGACCTGTGAACTCAATGCACTCAAACATATCTATATCATATTGCATTATAATTTTTGCTTTACTTGGTTTTGTCTGCCACTGGACTGTCAAGTCTTTGAAGACAGGTATGGCATCTTTCAATTCTGTAAATCCAGTTCTGATAGCAGGCACCTAATATATCACTATTGACAATAATTTAAGAAGTACATAATAAATGAAAACTAAGGGTCAGATTCTGTAAGTATTTAATTTTACTAACGTAGTGTTAAACTGTGAGGTCATCTGGGGATATAGATAGACTCTGACTGCTCTTTTGGTGAAATTTCATTTCACAAGGAAAATTCACAAAAAAACAAATTTCAAAACACACCTAGCCACTGTTGCTGAGATATTTCACACCAATATTTTCTCACTGAAAGAATGTCCTTGAGCAGTATGTTGCTACAGTCAGCTCCAGAAATGGCACCATTAGATGAATCTTTCATAGTATCCATGATATAATTCAAGAGTTCTTGACATTTTAGCTTGGGTGCTCCTATTTAAAAATGAAATAAACAAATAAATTTAAAAAAAACATATAAGTCTTAAGAAAAATAAATTAAAGATTATTGGAAGGTCAACTACATAAATAATTCCATTTGAGAAATCACTATTAACTAACCTCCTTCTCATAGAGCAGGAATTAGCAAGTAAGGCCCATGGGCAAAATTCAGCCAGCCGTCTGTTTTTGGAAATAAAGTTTTATCGGACCACAGCCATGTCCATTCATTTACATATTCACTATGGCTACTTTCATGCTAAAAGAGCAGAGCTATTGAGAAGGGAGACTACAAGAATACAGCCTGAAAAGTCGAAAATATTTACTGTCTGGTCCCCTTATAAGAAAAGTTTGCCAATCCCTGTAGGAATATACAGCAGAAACATTCATTCATTCTATCCTTAATAATTTAGTTTCCAGCATTAGACCTAAAATGGTCCAAAGTTTCTTGGTACTTTTTATAAAGAATAAATTTATTAAAATAACATAAGATTATAAAAAGGATATTTACTCTGAAAAGCAAAATTACTTCCAAGACCTATAATAGCATATATAAATATGTAAGGCTGTAATTTTTATGGTTTTATTTATTTACTAGAGGTCCTGAAAATTTAGTATTAATGGATATATTCTTGAAGGTAACAAAAGTATACTTAAAAATTATTTTTTATTTTCATCAAATCATTCAACGTCATAGCTGAAATTTTATCATATGTCAGTATAAACAGTCAAAATTGCACATAAGATTTTTCATTACAAGCTATAAGCAAGGCGTAAGTCATTATGCTTATCTGAACGTGTTCTGGGTTAGGATTTTCTTATGAGACCAGTTATCATATATTCAGAAATATCAGACTATGGAAAATAAATATACACTAATATAACTAGAAAATCATTTTTACTTATGGCTTATATCATAGTTCAAGGTATCTGGCCAGTGATGAAATCCACAACCCTAATACTCTGTGGTAACCCCTGTGCATCTCTTCCAGTCCTTATAACATTTTCTTATCTATAAAATCTATTATACTATTGTACCCTTAAAAAAAGGAATTATTTAGTTTCTATATCCCAACATATAGCCCAGTAACTGTCCTAATAGTTGAGGCTTAATAAACATTTGTTGAATAATCACAAAAATTAATATCAGCATGAAATCATATTTCCCTCTGTCCTTAATTTCAATATATTTCCTTCCTCTGCCAAACTTGAGAAGTGTTTTAAGAATTATGCTGATATTCTTTTCTAAAACATTTGCCTCAAAGGGACAACTAAGTTGGCTGCAGAGACTTTAAGGAACCTCATGGAACTTAACATTTTTCACAGCTGGGTTTTTTATTCCCTAAGCTCTGCCTATGCTTTGCACAGCAGCAGACAAATGCCTACACAAGGGAATGAGCAATATTTACTAACTGGTTCCTTCCCAGCTGCCTCGTTTTTTCTAATCTGTTTCTTTCATCATACCTTGGATAGCAATGCTAAGCAAGTCTGGCAAAGTCTGGACACATGTTTAAATTCCCACCAACCCTCCAACCTTTGGAAAACAACTGAAGAAGTGAGATGACAGGATAGTAGCACCCTAGTTTTGCTCTAAGATTAAAGATGTTTAAGGTACTAAATCAAACTTGAAAGAAAATAAAGTCAAATAAAAAACATCACTTTTCAACCATTTAAATGATGTTACGTTGATAATTTCACCCACTCATTCATGTAAATCTACATATTGACACTTTCATACATTTTCAAATCTCCATTGTTAATCTCCATTGTTAATTTTGGAATTGAAGGTTTCTTCATTGTAAAGTAAGAATACAAGCTGAAAACTTTTCTGGTGCGCTACAAACGGGCTTGGTATCTTTCCCTCACTCACTCACAAACTCTGTAAGTACATATTAACAGCTATTCAGAATCCAATGTTAGTAGCCAAGAATACAAATTTTAATGGATGCAGGGCTATCACACAGGGGAAAAGCAGGGGCAGAATATTTCCGTGTAGCTTTCCTTTGTCTATGCTGGACTCCCTGACAAGAGCTTGTAGTTACCCACATACACTAGCATCCAGAGGAGCTGGAAAACTAAGTTTTCGCTAAACTACTGTTTTTTAGACTCAAATCTCATACCACCATTCTGATATATCATTCACTAACAACCTATGGCCTTCAACTTAACAATGTTTACCAACATTGGGTTTTTCTGATTCTTAAATTTGATATTACAAAGCCACATCCTTAATTGTGAAGAGTAAACAAAGTCTGAGCTCAAAAGTCCCTAAACAAATATATCTGTTTCTAGTTTTTCAGCACTGTATGATGCCCACATCCTTCCGCAAGCCTACTAGCATCCTGTGTTTTGGTTCAAAAACATCAATTCGTCAAAATATCAACTGTACAAGTTCAGAATGGGAGACATGTGGCTCATCAGGAGCAAAAAAGAAGTTGGTATTTTTTTTAAACCAATAGTAAGCACAGTGTTAGTTAAGAGTGTGAATTTTGACTGCCAAGAAAGCTCATGGGATCTTAGAATGAATTAGTAAAAGTAAAGAATAAAAGATATTCAACTCCTACTCCACTTTCTACCGATCAGAATTTTAAGTATGAGTCCCACATTTTAAGAGAGATATAATCAAAACCAAGAATATTCAGAAGATAGTGACCCAAAAACTAGGTCATATGAGCTGAAGGAAGTAGGTCTGTTTAGCTCAGAGGAGAGGACTCAGAGGAAATATCATGGTTAACTTCAAATATCTCAAAGGATATCATACTAAAAAAATGGATTAGGATTTTTCTGTATTACCTCAGAAGGCAGAGACAGTAACAAAAGGAGACAGGTTTTCACTGCTATTAAATTATCCAAAGATAGAAAAGAAAGCCTCAAACGGTATGTTTAATCTTTTTTTTTTTTTGAGGAAGATTAGCCCTGAGCTACCATTTGCTGCCAATCCTCCTCTTTTTGCTGAAGAACTGGCCCTGAGGTAACATCCATGTGCCCATCTTCCTCTACTTTATATGTAGGATGCCTGTCAAAGCATGGCTTGACAAGCAGTGTGTAGTCTGCACCTGGGATCCAAACTGGCAACCCCAGGCCGTCGAAGTGGAACATGCGAACTTAACTACTGAGCCACCAGGCTGGCCCCAAAAGGTATGTTCAATCATTAAGGATACCTAAGTACTAGGGACATATAGAGGGAATCCAAGAAGAATGGGCAGTTGAAATAATTTTTAATCCTTTCAACTCTGAGATTCTATCATTCCATGCTCACATACATTCCTCCAAATATTTAAACCTATAGTATGAAAACTTATATGTACTAGAAATTAGTTAGCACTCAACTCTTATCTCACCATATTCAGACCAAACTCATGCAACAATAACCTATCAAGCCAATTATTTACAATAAATAACAGCACTTACTTTTATTTGCACATTTGATGAAGTATTTGACCAAACTACTGATTTCTTGCATCTTTTTCTGCCTGCCGGCTTGTGTTGAGGCTGATACATTTGGTTTTGCTGTTCTCAGATGTTCTATTTCTTTCTGAATATATTTCTGTAAAAATCTTCAAAACAACAAAATGGAATTTCAGAAACTCATTAAATGCTTAAATTATTATAATAGTTTCAAAAAACTCTTCATGCCATCATAAAAAAGCATCTTTTAAGCCCACATTGCTTTAATGCACCAGTTAAATGAAACAATTAAATCTCTCTTTCATGGCCTTAGCCCCACAACACCAATTAGAATTCTGGTCTGCAAAGCTCTTAATCTGTAACCTCCATGATTTTCTATTACTTTACTATCTACTCTTTCATTTTATTATTAAAAGCTTGCAATGCTATTAAGGGCTCTCAAATCTCTCTCACCTCTTTCTGTTATTCTATACATGACCCACCTCTTTCCTAGGTAGTTGGTAATGTTTCTAACCTTTAAATGAAGCCTGCCTCAAAGATACCCATGATTAGTTGTAAATGCCAGTTACATAGTTGGTTTACCTGATCAGCTTATGCAAAGTAGTATTCATCTTTAGTTAATAACTATATTTGTGGTATCTGAAATAAACTAACCATAGGAAAAGAAGCGTGCATTTTTCATGTTATCCACATTGCAATCTGTAACAGTCAATAGTACCAAATAAGAGCTAAAAAATAAAATACATTTTCTGTTCTAAACACTTAAGAACAAGTAAATACACATTCTTCCTCTTGACTGCAAAATGTTGCTCCAAGTTTCTCAGTATTCCACATTAATATTAATTTAAAATATTCTCTTTCTTGTTTTACATCTAAAATGCATCAACTCTGTTTGCCACTCCAGTCCAGGAATCAATTGTGTCTTTCTAATGCCTAAGTTTTGTTTTTTTTAACTGCATTAATATGGAATTATTCTAAAATTCCTTTTACTTTTTTGTTATAATTTAACATATGGGAGTTACTTAGAGCAATATTTAAAGATGTCAAAGTAATAATAAAGCACTTACTATAACAATTTTGTTCTCCAATTTGAAATAAAGTCTTATGAACTAATTGATATGAAAAGAATTCTTTTTTTTTTTTTTTAAAGATTGGCACCTGCACTAACATTTGTTGCCAATCTTTTTTTTTTCCTTCTTCTCCCCAAAGCCTCCCAGTATATAGTTGTATGTTCTAGCTGTGAGTACCTCTGGTTGTGCTATATGGGACACCGCCTCAACATGACCTGATGAGTGGTGCCACGGGGCCAGCCCTAGGAATTCTCTCTAACCTTGAGTGAGATACCTAAGACATTTTACTGAAGAAATGATTTAAAAATGTTAAGTTTTTCTATATGAACATCCTTTAAAAATTATCCTTCAGGTAAATATTAAGGACCAACTTCAAATGCAAGGCACAATGGTATACAGGGAGCAAAGATAAACAAGACTTACATACACAAAAAAATACTATCACAACAGAAACACAAATGAAAGAGGAAAATAAAGACAGTAAAAAAAATTAGAATGGAATACCTAAAAACAGCATCCCAATTCAAATATTTTCCTTGTTTGTTATCTAAATGCTGATCTAACTGTTTAACAGTTTCAGGATCGCGAATCAGGCGCTTAAATTTCTCAACTTCTTTCTGAAAATTAAAGAACATAATAATCAGTTACCAATCATATACTTGTTTCAAAGAACGATTAAATTTAAGTAATTTATTACCCTTCGTTCTGTAGCTCTATCATGTCCTAGTTGATGGCAGCAAATAAGCAGATCATTAAGTGCTAGACTCATGGTTCAGAATTTTAGAAAACATATCACTGTCTGTAAAAAAAATATATATATACACAAAATTATTTCAGACTGGTATTAATACATTGTTAGATCTAACTGTATAACTATAGGCATATTGTGATCAAAGGTACAATGATTTTTCTTAACATTTCCTTATTTAAATGAGATTTTCCTAGAATACATCAAAACAAAGCTTTAAAACAAAAATGTGTGTTTTATGGGCAGTACCAAGATAAAAATATGAAACGCATAATTTACTTCATTGCTCTGATACCTCTTCTATGAAACATGACGTTTAAATTGAAACATAAAAGATGAACAGGGGACAGCCAGGCAAAGAATAAGGAAAACAGCACTTAAGGATTTAACACTGACCCACTGAACTACACGTAAAAGCACCCTTTCTTAAATGTAGTGACTCATCAGTTTACTGAGCCAAAAGCTTAAATTGCTTATGCTTTGGAATTGATATGTAGGAGGTTATCAGAGATAGTAAGCCTTGCCTAGCACTTACATCTCAATTGGCTTTATGGTTCTCATTTAATACATAAAAACAGGAGGAAAATAATATTCCTGTTTTAAAGGGAAATTACATGCTATAGCGATATCCCTTGCAAATGTCAAATGTCAACTATATCTTACTATATCTTAATGCCATTGCAGTATGCCTCCTCCATTTAGGTTTTCTTATATAATCAAACCTTCCTTTAAACAAAAAATCTTACAAAAAAAACATTTCGGTTTAGTATTTCTGAGCATTTTTACAAAGCAGCTTTATTTTTATTAGTTTATAAACAAAGAAAAAATGTACATATGTATGTTGATTATATCTACATGTATACAGATCTCAAGAGCAAAAAAGGTGGGGAAAAGTCCTTTTCACATCCATTCATATAAATTCTACTCAATCTTTCAAGATCAAGTATGTTTCTCTGCCCCTGTTTAATCTTACAGAATCTTAAAATTGGGAGGAATTGAGAGACCATGTCAAATCTCAGTACAAAGGAAGAAATCCCTCCTACAAAATTATTGCCCTCTCTTTAAACTCTCAGTGAGAGCAAACTACCTAATAAGACTACCTATTTCATTGGCAGATAGCTCTAATTCTTTTCTCCATTTGTCTTCATTGGTTATTCTGATCCCTCTATCCCTTGTACAACCTCCTTTACTTACTCTGCTGTAGATTACAGGTTATTATTTATTTGATAGTCTTTTTCACTTGATAGTCCTTCTTGAGGACAAGGACTATCATTGTTATTTTTCCACTCCTTATGGGTTTATCTAGGACTCTTCCCCTTTCTTGCTTAATTTTAATTTAAAGCCATCTTGATTGACTCAATAAGGAAAATAAAATTGGGATTCTAACCAATGAAAATATCTTAACAACATCCAAAGAACCATCAAAGTAGGCACCTTTATTCCTAAATATACTATAAGACGTTATTTGTAAAGTGAAAAAAATGCATGTTTACTGAACATCTGATACTTGCATGAAGAGGCAAACTTTTTTTTTCTTTAAGCTGTGGCTTTCCTGCACTTCCTTTTGTCTCCTTCAAAGATTGATTATTTTCAAGAAAACAAAACAGTTCAGAATTATCTACATAAACAAGAGATGTTCATTCACTGATACATGCAACAATATTTACTGGGCAACTACTGTGTTTGAGGTACTATGTTAAGGATAGCTAAACACATAAAGTAAATAGATAATAATATACTAAATAGGCATAAATCCTAACCTTGTGGAGTGATAACTAGTGAGGGAGAGTGACAATAAACAAATACTCTGATAAATCAATGCGTAATTCCAAATTGTGATATGACTCAAAGGAAACAAATAGACAATAACAACGGAGAGGATCATTTTTGATAAACTTTCAGAGAACACGTCACAGAGGAGGCTGCAATAAAGCCAAGATCTGAATGAACTGGTGCCAATCACAGACAGAGCTAGAGAACTAACAATTTAAGGAAGAAGAATAGCATAGCCAAAGGGTCCTAAGATGGAAAAGTGCATGGTTTATTGGAGGAACTGAAAGATGACCAAAGAACTAGAGAGTAGTCAGCTAGAGTAAGCGTGTCACCAGATAAAGCTGAATTTAATTAATATATTAATCCAGAACTAACAAGGTTCCACACCCAAGATGCAACTGATTTGATACCTATTTCCTAAGTAACAGCCTCTCAATTGACAAATTCAATGTTCCTTTTTGGACTTCAACCAAGTCAATCCCTTTGTAGGATTTGACCAGGATGCCTACATCCCACCTTCCTGGATACAATTTTGCCCTTGGCATGCCATTCTTTTCTAGTGTGGACTCTGTAGTCAGACTGTGCTCCTTCAAATCCTGGTCCTGCGACTTACAAGCTGTATAACTTTGGGCAAGTTAGCTAATCTTTCTAAATCCCAGTTTTTTCAATGATAAAATGAAAAACAACAACAGAAACCACGTCAAACAGTTATCTAAGGATGCATGTACATGTCTGACAGTGCCTGGAACACAGCAAATGCTCAATAAACGTTAGCAATTATCATTATTCTCTTCCTTCCTGTTTCATAAGTCTCTTTTGATGGTTTTTCTTCCACCCACACCTGAAAGAGAATCCTTGTCGCTTTACTTCTCACCCTATGTTCTCCCAGTGTGATCTCCTCCATTCCTATGACTTTTACACGCTGAAAATATCCAAATCTATTTTATTCAATGCCAAACCTCACTCTTGGGCTTCAGGAACCATCTACACTTTGTGCCTTTACATGCATTTTCCCTCCTACCATCCTCCGGGGAAATTTAACACTGCGAGGTCTCACCACAAGGTGAATTGATTCTCCCAGGCTGAGTTTCCACAGAACTTCATTCACTTCTCTACCATCACAGCACTCTTCTATCGTACTATCACCCTGAATTGTAATAGTCTTTTTACTTATCTGTACCTGGTGAAAACAGCAGCGAACGTTCTTGAGCGTTGACCACAGGCAAGGCTATCACAAGGAAGACAGTACAGCGAGGTCACACAGCCGACAGTCAGGATTCGAACTCCCGCAGTGTGTTTCCAGAGCCCATGCCACGCGTCTGGAGTTTAAGCCTCAACAAATGCTCGCTGATTAAAACTACTAATTATGAGAGAGAGAAAAAAGGATGATTAGTCAATTTATCTAGTTAAATCTGGACCCTAAAGTGACAGGGAAGTAGGCGCGTAGGAGGATCCAATTCAGGACATGAAGAAGGAAGTTCACGGCTAAGTCCGCTAGGGGCTCGCAGAGACGGCGGGAGAGGGCGATGAGGACAGGGCGCCTGGAAAGATGAGGTTTGGAAAGGAGTCAAGGGCCGCTCTGGAGGAGCGCGTGAGGAGGGGGGGCCGGGGGCTAGGACAGAAGAGCTGGGACACGACTGAATTCCCCCACGCCGACGCCACTGCGTTGCTTCCGCGCCCCTACCGCTGGCCTCGGACTGCCAGAGCGCAATCTCTGCAGGCAGCGGTGGCAGAAGCCTAAATCCCCGCTCCACTCGCCTTGCTCCGCGGCCACAGCAGCCTCAGCCGGGCGTCCATGCGCTATTGCGGCTTCCGGTTCAAACCTGGCGTGACGGCGCAGCGTCCATCTCGGGAGGAAGAGGAAAGGCACTGTCTGCTCATGCGCGCCAAGCAGCGCACGCCCTCCACTCTAAACACGCCCCCAAAACATTCCGCTCCTCTGGGGAAACGCGCCTGCGCCTTACCCACCAATGGCGTGCGACCTTGCGTTTGCGGCTCGTCCTTTGGCTCCTGCTCCTGCGCATGCGCCCCACCTCCCCGCCCCCTCCAGCCCCACCCCTCCAAATGTGAGGACGGAAATGACGACAGTTCCAAGGAGAATGGAGGCGGGTTTCATTTCGGCGCCTTTCTTTCTCGCGCGGAAGTGATTGGTTGGCGTGGAGCGAAAGAGGCGGGACATTTTGCCGCGGGTTCAGTGCAGCCACTGGAACCGGGAGATGCGGCGCAGGGGTTGTCGCTGTGTTGGCTTTTACCTGAGTCTTGTCTCTTCCTGCGGTTCTTTCTGCGGCTTCGATCATGTTACTACCTTCGGACGTAGCTCGGCTGGTATTGGGTAAGCGCGGACGCGGGAGGGAGAGATACTGGGCCAGGCTAAGCAGGACGAAGGGACCTTTGGGGCCAAAGGTTTTCCCTGGGGGGGAAGCTTTGGGATTTTGCCTCCCCGCCCACAAGTTCAGGTTGGCGGTGATTATTCTTCAGCTGGGGGCTCGGGCAGTTTAAGCTTCTTTGTGTGTTTGTGGGGGGGGACACTGTCTCCTCCGAGGCTGCGTGGCGAGGGGAGGGAACACCTGAGGCCCGGATTCGGAGGGAAAGTCGGGCCTGCACACTTAATTGGGACCCCTGGAGGAGGGTAGTCTACGTGACGAACCGACTGCGTGTTCTTCCACCTTGGGCGCACTTTCCCTTGTCACAGCTGGGACCAAATTAGGAAAAATAAGGACTTCCGCAGCCACCCAGCTTTGTAGAAAGACCTTCCCAACGCCCTTCTCATAACTCACCCTTAGAACCACGAATTTGGGACGAGTGGAGGTGCTCTTTCCTCTCCATCTCCCTCCCCTTCTGCCCCCCCGGAATAAGTCGTCCCGTGTAGAGGTTTGAAATGCCATTTGCATATTTTAAAACAGGAGCCATTCTTACTGTTTTGACTAGCAAGAAATTTCACAGGGGAAGTGCCTTCCAGTTGAACATTTTTCTAGTCCTAGTTTTTCCTCCATTTGAGGCGGGTTGGTCTCACGGGCCGGTTGTCAGGATGTATTGTCTGTGTGGGAAACGGGTTTTGTTGTTTGTCCCCTGAAAGAATAGAGAGGATTGTACTGCTGGGAACGAAAGCCACGTAAAACTCAAAACCTGAGCCGGTGATTTAGGGACATTTACAGACATCATATGTGATGTCCCAGAAAGTAAATGGGTAAACATCTGTGATGAAGCTTCCTGTAGTATGTACAGCCGTTACTAACATTTTTTTATTGTTAGAAAAAACCATTTGTCTCTTTTCTTTTTTAAGTACTCAGCCCCATCCCCAAAAAATCATGTTGTGCGTGGGCTGTTGATAAGCACATTTTGCAGGATACATTAGAGTAACGGTTCCACTATCCGTTTTTGGAGAAACTAATGACTTAAGTTTAAACTAATATGATGTTGTTTGGTTAATCTTTTACCCACTTTATCAGAACTGAATATCAACAGTTAACCTACATCTGCATCTGTGAGAAATAACTGGCTATCTTGTAATTTCTATATTTGTTAGGCTTGTATTGAAACCAATCCAAAGAAGACTTTCACAGTGTTCACCATAGCATTGACATACTTTATTTTTTGCTCCATGCATATTGTTTGCTTAAGAATTTTTGGGTTTTGGCAGTTTGGTAATCTAGTTGAGTTTCAATAACCATAGTCTTCAACAAGGTTTCTCACCCTCAGCACTACTGACATTTTAATCCAAATAATTATTTAATATGGGGAGCTGTCTTGTGCATTGTGGGATGTTTAGCAGCATCTCTGGCCTCTATGAATAGATAGCAGCAGGACCCCACTCCTTACTGCACCCCTGCTCAGTTGTAACAGTGAAAATGTCTCCAGATATTGCCACTATGTTCCCTGGAGGGCAGAATCACCCCCAGTTAAGAACCACTGGTCTTAAGAAAGCAGTATGATTTCCTAACTGGAATAATTCACACCAACTTGTGAATTTATTCTCCACAAACCAGCTGCTCTGCTTGACTTCCTACTTTTTGTAACTGGTAAAAACTCCATTGTTTCTTAGCCTAAAATTCTTCTTTTTCATTTTTACATTCCATTTGTCATGGCCACCAATCCTAGCAATATGCCTTCCATTACTTCTCTTTTGTACTTTTATCATGGCCTCTCATATAGCCTTGCAGTTTATCTTATTTACTGTTAAACAAAAATCTGCCTAAAGCATTCACACTGCACCTTCTATTCTAAAAGTTGAAACAATTCTGCACTTACCAAAAATTTCAAGTTGTGCAAAAGAATATATAATTCAAAAAACACATTTCCCATACTCAACCCTCTTACGTTTTTCGTTGAGCGTTATGTATCTTGAAGTTCACTCAGCACATAGAGAAACTTAGTGGCTTAAAATATTAACAGTTTTGTTATTTGCTCATGATTCTTCTCTTATCAGTACCTCCTCCTCATCTTCAGCCCCTCTCTTGTTGTTGCCCCCATTTCCTCATAACATTCTTTCAGCAAATCTTTAGGTGCTTAATATGTTCCAGACACTGTGCTGGTTGCTGAGAATAGAGAAGTTAGAGTTCACGTAATTATATTTTTTAACTTACACACGCACACGCCAAAATACTCTCCTAGATCCCACCTCACATTCTGTCTAAGGCTCTGTGTCACCCTTTCACAAGTCAAATTTATTCAAAAACAATGAATTCTACTTAGTTGCTCCACTTCCTCGCCTACCTTTCATTCTTCGACATACTGCACTGACTTGCACCTCGCTACTCCATTTAAACAACCTTTGCTGCTCAGCTACATCCAGCCATTGCCTTGCTGGAATTTCTTTAGATATTGTACAGGCCAGAATATATCAAAGTGTTGTTTATTGCCTCTGAGCCACCAGTTTGGGTTTTATCAGTATGTCATACAGGACGCTCTGTGGAACTCATGCTCCCTGCCTCTCCTGCCCCATCTCAACTTCTCAACATCTGCTTTGTGCTCCAGGTATACCAGACTACTTGCAGTTTCTCCAAATATGCTTATGTATTCTGTTCTCTCTGCCTGCAATGTTTTTCTCCCTGTCTTCTTAGTACAATTGTATTCAAGGTTCAGACGTAATCTCTGAAACCTGTCCGAGCAGGTATAGTTAGTACTTTCTCCTTAAATGCTTCCATAGCATTGTATGTTACTTCTCTTATACTGTTACTATGTTTTATTGTAGCTGCGTGTTTACTTACTTTTTTTTGGTGAAATAGACATAAAAATGACTAAAATGGTTAAATTTTAAGTATTGACTTCTTTAGCATTAAGTACATTCACATTATTCTGTAACCATCACCATCATTCATCTCTAGAACTTGTTCTTCTCAAACTGAAACTTGTTCACCTTTGTATCCTATTCAGTATTCTTTTTTTTAATTTTAATTTTTTTTAAAAGATTTTATTTTTTTCCTTTTTCTTCCCAAAACCCCCCAGTACATACTTGTATATTTTTAGTTGTGGGTCCTTCCAGTTGTGGCATGTGGGACACTGCCCCAGCATGGCCCGATGAGTGGTGCCACGTCCGCACCGGCGGAACTGCGGGCCCCCGAAGTGGAGCACGTGAACTCGGCCACGGGGCCGGCCCCTATTCGATATTCTTAATCTGGGATTAATGGACAGGCTTCAAGAGTTCTGGGGCCTCCCAAAACTATCTATAAAGGTTTGTGTGCAGGTGAGGCAATTATGTGCTGGCGAAGGGTCCGAAGTTTCTTTAGATTCCTAAATAAGTTTGTTCCTTTCTGTGTGAGTCAGTGTCCATTCAGGAAAGTTGAAACCAATCTGCGTATTTAACATGGAGGGGTTTAATGAGCGAATTAGTTACACTGGTGAGAGAAAAGCTAAGAAGACAAGCAGCTTACGTGAGCCAACTCATAGGATAGCAATAGCGGGAAGCCACTATGATAATCAGGAGGACAGTGAGAGATGAAGCAACCCAGAGGCTGGGCTCACTGTGTGGAAGATAGAAGGTAGACTTCTCTGGTGAAGGAGCAGTAGTCATAGAAGAGATTCTACCAAGGCAGAGAGGGAACAGGAGGAAAAAACCTGGGTTCTTCCACCTGCCCTCCAAACTCCCACCAGTTCTTCCCACTGTTTGAACCCAGCCAGAAGCCAGCTGACGTGAAACGTTGCTTGCTTGGGGTCAGGTTTCCTGTCATATAGTGCAGAGCAGGGGAAAGAGGAAGAATAGATTTGAAGACAAACAGAACCAGGACTGGCACACCCCTGAAATATCAAGAGCCCCTAGTCCTATTCACCTTTATATCACTAAGATATTATGGATATTTATTAAATAGTTACGAAAGTACAACTGTGATCATGACATTCCCCTTTCTCTACTGAATAATATATCATTTGTTCAGATTCTCTTGTTCCCTGCTGTTCATTTATTCAGATTCTGTTTATTCTTATTCTCTTTTTATTCATAATAATATAATGTTATTGCTGACATTTACTGTTGTTTATGGTCCTTACCCATTCTGTCTTTTCAGTTGTATCTCCAACTCTTCTCATCCAAACTGGGCGTGTTCCCCAAACATGCTCACCATATATGCTTTCCATCAGTTTTGTTGGGATTCCCCAATCATCCCTTAAGAGTCAGGTCTTCCTTGAAACATACGTAGTTTTCCCCAAGTCTGGTAATACTTTCTCCAGCCCCTATCCTCTTGTGAAGTAAGTTGTATTGTCTTACCACCTTTGCTTTGTATTATAGTTATTTGCATATGTATCTTCTCTGTCCTAGTAAATCATAACTTCTTTATAGACAGAGACTTGGTTATTTTTGGAGCTAGTAGTATAAGGCACCTTAAGTTAAGTCTTCCCAAGAATTATTTACATTTTTTTAAGGTCATTAAACCACTGATATTTCTGGGGAATTATTAGAATATGTGAGGGAGATATTTTTAGGTAGGGGGATTTGCTGTCTCTTGCTTTCTTCATCAGGCTCCATTCTCTTTATCTTTCCGTCTCTATAAATAGGAAGAAGAGAGGGCAAACTCTTGGCATCCCAATTTCCAAAATTTGAGTACTCTAGATAAAGGATTTTATCTTTCTTGTCTTTTTCATTTTATGTTTTTCCTTCAGTCTATTTGTTACTCATTACTACCTCCACTGAAAAGCAGGCAAAAGACAGTATTATATTAAGAAAAAAAGAAACTCAGGCATACTTTCTTACCTATTTGACCTTTGTTAGTAAGTTTACAAAAAATATATAGTTATTATTAGCAAAAGTTGTTTGTAGGAATAAAAAAGAAAATAACTAATGTTGATTGAAGAGTATTATTTGTTATTATTGTGATAAGAGATAATTGGTCCCTAGTTTGTATTTTCATTGTAACATTTTAGGTTTAGAATAGTTTGTATCTAAAATTTCCCTATTCTGAATGAGAATTCGTTATAATCAGGTACTTGTTGACATAAATGAGCTTTTTGTAGGCAAATAACTGGTTAGTTATATATATAATAATAAATGAATATGAAAGTCATCAACTATTACTTTACCACATTATTTTGGAACTTCTAGGATGAAAGTAAAGCAGAATGCATCGTCTAATTTAAAGTTGGAGCTCTAGATTGCCCAAAGTTGGGCATGTTTTTTAACAGCAGAAGATATATGTCTCAGATATTGCTATTTTAAGATCTAGTACAACTTTTAAACACTTGTTATAGAAGTAATCTAGGTTTTTAACAAAGCCTTTTCTGAAGTATATGCTGTGCAAAAATATAAGATCTTATGAGAAGCCCTAAATGATCTGATCTGTAATGATTCCTTTCCCAGGATACGCTAGCACAGATGACCATATTTTTCTGGGAAAGGTTAACTATATATCACTATATTCTCTCTAGGGCAGTGTTTCTCAACTTTTATTTCATTATCACACCCTTAAGGAGTATTTCTAGACTATTTTTCCTAATTGCCCCTCCTACATGAAATTTTAATGTCACAAATATACTGTTTATATGTTGTATCTAAATCATATAGACCTATTGTATCTATATGATTTACGCATAAAAAGAGTATTTTCTTCATTTGCCTCACTCCTCAGTACTGATTTTCACCCCATTGGGGCTGTGTCGTTCTTTTTGAGAATGCTTGATCTACAGAAAAGCAAAGCTACTTTAAGGAATTAGATTTCCTACCACCACCTGTTAGAAGTTCCAAGTGGTTATGAGTACATGTGGTGTAATTAGTACTTTTGAAACTCTCCACCATGAAAAGAAACTGTTTATTTGGTGTCTTCTGTTTAAATCTTGAAGCATATAAAGAAAAAGCTCAAACTGCCCTGATTCTAGGGTGACTCTAGTGGTTCATACATGTTTTAAATTTCTATATTCGTGAAATCCCAGTAGCATCCAACTTATTCCAAATAATGTAATTGTCAGAAAGCCAATCGTCAAAAAATGATTTCTTTTCAGCTGGCTATAGTTATATAGGGGTTTATATTCAGTTGTTTATTTGTGAAAAATTTAAAAAGAAGGAAAAAGCAATCTGTGTTTGATGCATCTAATTTCACATCTGAGGTTTTTCCATATCTTTAATTGTGAGGATGTTGAAGTAGTATCTTAGATAAAAGGTTTCTTCTAGTTTCTGAATGCTTTACCATACCCCAAAGGACAATGGTTTTTTATTTGTATTTTTATTTGTTTGCTCGTTTTTCCCTCTAGCATTAGTTAGCAAGAGGTTGGAAAACTGAATCATCAGCTATAAGTAGAAAGAAGTGAGTTGGTTCTCATATACCAGCTAGAGCATTCGCTAAAATGGGATGACAATTTCCTTGCTCTTTCCTTCTTATAACCTTCGTATATAATGACTTTTTAGGCCCTCTAATTAGTTTTTTTGACTTGTAGGGCCTGATTGCTTAAAGATACAGTTTCAGGTGAAAAGTGTAGAACCTTACAATTTTAGAATTCAAAGAGACCTTAGAAATAATTACCTTAGTTAAAATGCTTATTGACTATTATACCAGCATTGAGATAAGTATACTGCAAAGGCACGTATAAGGGGATCTACTGTCTAGTAATAGGAGTAGGTATATAGTGAGAGGATTCAAAGAAAGATTCTCTGAGGAAGTGATGGTTACACTAGATCTGAAGAATGAGTTGGAATTGGCTTGGCTAAGAAAAGATAAGCTGCCCAAGCAAAGGGACTAGAGTATACAATGGCCTTGAAATAAGAGCATTCGTATGTTTATGGAATTGAAAGTCCAGTTTGGCTCAGAGAGACAGAATGACAAGACATAAGGCTAAAGAGAAAATTAGGATGCAAAACAAATGGAGCTTCAAATGCTGTGTTAAGAATTTAGGATTCTGTTTTTTCATTGAGATACAATTCACATACCACAAAGTGTAGTTTTTAGTATATCCACAATGTTGTGCAACCATCACCACTACCTTAGTTCCAGAACATTTCCATCACCCTAAAAAAGAACCCCATAGCTATTAACAGTCACTTCAGATTTCTCCCTTTTTCCGTCCTCTGGCAATCACTAATCTACTTTCTGTCTATATGGATTTGCCTATTCTGGTCATTTCCTGTAAATGGGATTAGACCGTATGTGGTCTTTTGTGTCTGACTTCTTGAATTTAACATAATGTTTTCAAGATTTATCCATGTCGTAAGAAATATAGGTAGTTAATTCCTTTTTATAGCAGAATAATGTTCCATTGTGTGGATATACCACATTTTGTTTGTCTATTCATTGATGAACTTTGGCGTGTTTCCTCTTTTTGGCTATTATAAAAAATGCTGCTGTGAACATTTATATACAAGTTTTGTTTGGACATAGGATTTCAGTTCTCTTAGATATATACCTAGAAGTGGAATTGCTTGGTCCTATGGTAATTCTGTTTAATATTTTTGAGAACTGGACAGGTGGTTTTCCAAAGTGGTTGCACCATTTTGTGTTCCAACCACCTGTATATGACTTTTTCCAGTTTCTCCATATCTATGCCAATACTTACTACTGTATTTTAATTCTAACTATCCTGGTGGGTATGAATTAGTATATGTCATTGTGGGTTTTTTTTTTTTATTGAGGTCATAGTTTATAACATTGTGAAATTTCAGTTGTACATTACTATTTGTCAGTCACCATATAAATGCACCCCTTCACTCCTTGTGTGCCCCCCAACCCACTTCCCCCTAGTAACTACTAAACTGCTCTCTTTGTCCATGTGTTTGTTTATTTTCCACATATGAGTGAAATCATACAGTGTTTGTCTTTCTCTGCCTGGCTTATTTTGCTTAACAAAGTACCCTCAAGGTCCCTCCATGTTGTTTCAAATGGGACAATTTTGTCCTTTTTTTATGGCTGAGTAGTATTCCATACACACACACACACACACACCACCCCCCCATACAAACACATCTTCTTTATCTAATCATCAGTTAATGGACACTCGGGTTGCTTCCACTTCTTGGCTCTTGTGAATAGTGCTCAATGAACATGGGGTGCATAAATCTCTTTGAATTGTTGATTTCAAGTTCTTTGGATAAATACCCAGTAGTAGGATAGCTGGGTCATGTGGTATTTCTATTTTTAATTTTTTGAGAAATCTCTATACTGTTTTCCATGATGGCTGCACCAGTTTGCATTCCCACCAGCAGTGTATGAGGGTTCCCTTTTCTCCACATCCTCTCATCCATGTGTTATTTTTTGACTAGGTGATTACAGCCATTCTAACAGGTGTAAGGTGCTATCGTAGTGTAGTTTTGATTTGCATTTCTCTGATGATTAGTGATGTTGAACATCTTTTCATGTACCTGTTGGACATCTGTGTATCTTCTTTGGGAAAATGTCTGTTCATATCCTCTGCCCATTTTTTGATCAGGTTTGCTTTTTTGTTGTTCATTTGTGTGAGTTTTTTTATATATTATGGAGGTTAACCCCTTGTTGGATATATAATTTGCAAATATTTTCTCCCAGTTGGTGGGTTGTCTTTTCATTTTGATCCTGGTTCCCTTTGCCTTGCAGCAGCTCTTTAGTCTGATGAAGTCCCACTTGTTTATTTTTTATGTTTCCCTTGTCTGAGTAGACATGGTATTCAAAAAGATCCTTCTAAGACAGATGTCAAAGAGCATATTGCCTACATTTTTTTCTAGGAGTTTTATGGTTTCAGGTCTTACATTTGAGTCTTTCATCCATTTTGAGTTAAAACTTTTGTGTATTGCCAAAGATAATGGTCTACTTTCATTCTTTTACATGTGGCTGTCCGGTTTTTCCAGCACCGTTTATTAAAGAGACTTTCCTTTCTCTTTTGTATGTTCTTAGCTCCTTTGTTGAAGACTAGCTGTCCATAGATTTGTGGTTTTGTTTCTGGGCTTTCAATTCTGTTCCATTGACCTGTGGGCCTGTTTTTGTGCCAGTACCATGCTGTTTTGATTACCATAGCTTTGTAGTATATTTTGAAGTTAGGGATTCGAAGCCTCCAGCTTTGTTCTTTTTTCGGAGAATTGCTTTAGCTATTCTGGGTCTTTGGTTGCCCTATATGAATTTTAGGATTCTTTGTTCTATTTCTGTGAAGAATGTTGTTGAGATTCTGATTGGATCACTGAATCTGTAGATTGCTTGAGGTAGTATGGACATTTTAACTGTTTTTTCTTCCAATTCATGTGCATGGAATATCTTTCCATTTCTTTATGTCATCATTGATTTCTTTCAATAATGTCTTATAGTTTTCATCTTATAGGTCTTTCACCTCCTTGGTTAAATTTATTCCTGGATATTTTATTCTTTTTGTTGCGATTGTAAATAGGATTGTACTATTGAATTGTCTTTCTGTTAGTTCATTATTAGAGTATAGTAATGCAACTGATTGTTCTAAGTTGATTTTGCACCCTACAACTTTGCTGTAGTCATTGATTATTTCTAATAGTTTTCCAACGGATTCTTTAGTGTTTCTGTATACAGAATCATGTCATCTGCAAACAGTGAGAGTTTCAATTCTTCATTGCCTATTTAGATACCTTTTCTTTCTTTTTCTTGCCTAATTGCTCTGATCAAAATCTCTAGTACTATGTTGAATAAGAGAGATGAGAGGGGGCACCCTTGTCTTGTTCCTGTTCTCAGAGAGATGGCTTTCAGTTTTTCCCCATTGATTATGATGTTGGCTATGGGTTTATCTTATACTGCCTTTATTATGTTGAGGTACTTTCCTTCTATACCCATTTTATTGAGAGTTCTTTTCATAAATGGCTGTTGGATCTTGTCATATGCTTTCTCTGCATCTGTTGAGATGATCCTGTGGTTTTTGTTCCTCATTTTGTTAATGTGGTGTATCACATTGATTGATTTGTGCATGTTGAACCATCCGTGTATCCCTGGTATAAATCCCACTTGATCATGGTGTATGATCTTTTTAATGTATTACTGGATTCAGTTTGCAGATATTTTGTTGAGGATTTTTGCTTCTATGTTCATCAGCTATGTTGGCCTGTAATTTCCTTTCTTTGTGTTGTCCTTGTCTGGCTTTGGTATCAGGATGATGTTGGCCTTGTAGAATGTGTTAAGAAGTGTTCCATCTTCCTCAATTTTTTGGAATAGTTTGAGATGGATGGGTATTAAATCTTCTTTGAATGTTTGATAGAATTCTCCAGAGAAGCCATCTGGTCCTGGACTTTTATTTTTGGGGAGGCTTTTGATTACTGTTTCAGTCTCTTTACTTGTGATTGGTCTATTCGGATTCTTTATTTGTTCTTGATTCAGTTTTGGGAGGTTGTATGAGTCTAAGAATTTTCCATTTTTTCTAGATTGTCCAATTTGTTGGCATATAGTTTTTCATGGTATTCTCTTATAATCCTTTGTATTTCTGTGGTATCCATTGTAATTTCTCTTCTTTCATTTCTAATTTTACTTATTTAAGCCTTCTCTCTTTTTTTTCTTAGTCTGGCTAAGGGTTTGTCAATTTTGTTCATCTTCTCAAAGAACCAGCTCTTAGTTTAATTGATATTTTCTACTGTTTTTTGTTTGTTTGTTTCAATTTCATTTATTTCTGCTCTAATTTTTATTATTTCCCTCCATCTGCTGACTTTGGGCTTTGTTGTTCTTTTTCTAATTCTGTTAGATGTAGTTTAAGACTGATTTTAAGTTTAAGTTCAGATTTTTCTTGTTTATGAAGGTGGGCCTGTATTGCTATCAATTTCCCTCTTAGGACTGCTTTTGCTGCATCCCATATTATTTGGTAAAGTGTATTTTCATTTTCATTTGTCTCCAGATTTTTTTTTTTGAGGAAGATCAGCCCGGAGCTAACATCTGCTGCCAGTCCTCCTCTTTTTTTGCTGAGGAAGATTGGCCCTGAGCTAACATCCATGCCCATCTTCCTCTACTTTATATGTGGGTGCCTGCCACAGCATGGCTTGATCAGCAGTGCATGGGTCCACACCCAGGATCCAAACCAGTGAACCCCAGGCCCCTGAAGCAGAGTTTGCAAACTTAACTGGTGCACCACCAGACCGGCCCCTGTCTCCAGATATTTTTTTATTTTTCCTTTAATTTCTTCAATGATTCCTTGGTTGTTCAATGGTGTATTATTTAGTCTCCACATCTTTGTCCCTTTCCCAGCTTTTTTCTTGTTGTTGATTTCCAGTTTCATAGCATTATGGTCAGGAAAGGTGCTTGATAGGATTTCAGTGTTGTTAATTTATTGAAGCTTGCCTTGTTTCCCAACATATGGTCTATCCTTGAGAATGTTCCATGTGCACTTGAGAAGAATGTGTATTCTGCTGTTTGGGGATGGAGTATTCTATATATATCTATTAAGTTCATCTGGTCTAGTTTTTCATTTCAGTCCACTATTTCCTTGTTGATTTTCGGTCTGGATAGTCTATCCATTGATGTAAGTGGGGTGTTAAGGTCCCCTACTATTATTGTGGTGTTGTCACTGTCTCCTTTTAGGTTTAATAGTTGCTTTTTGTATTTTGGTGCTTCTGTGTTGGGTGCATGTATTTTTGTAAATGTTATGTTTTCTTGGTGGAGTGTCCCTTTTATCATTATATACTGCCCCTCTTTGTCTCTCATTACCTGTTTTATCTTGAAGTCTACCTCGTCTGCTCTAAGTATGGCAAAACCTCATTTCTTTTGTTTGTCATTAGCTTAAAGTATCGTCTTCCATCCCTTCCCTCTGAGCCTGTGTTTATCTTTGGAGCTGAGATATGTTTCCTGGAGGCAGCATATCATTGGGTATTGTTTTTTAATCTGTCCTGCCACTCCGTGTCTTTTGATTGGAGAATTAAATCCATTTACATTTAGAGTGACTTTTGATATATGAGGGCTTACTACTGCCATTTTATCTCTTGTTTTCTGATTATTCTGTATTTCCCTTGTTTCTCGTACTGTCTATTTCCAACTGCCAGTTCAGTTGGGTGATTCTCTGTAATGGTTTTCTCTTTATCATTTGCGTCTCTGTTCTAATTTTTCTTTAGTGGTATCCATGAGGTTTGTATAAAAGATCTCGTATATGAGATAGTCCATTTTCTGATGGCCTTTTATCTCCTTGGTCTAAGCAGGTTCCATCCTCTTCCCCATCCAAGTTAATGTTATCACAGCTCATTCCATTTTGTGTTGTGAGTTTGTGGTTAAAATGAAGTGATTATAGTTATATTTGATACTTTCCTTTATCTTTAATGTTTTAATTGTTTGCGAATGTGTTCAGATAGAGAACTGCAATATTCTGATTTTGTCTACCTGTTTATCTCCTTGCTCAAGGCTTTGTTTCCCCCTTTTCTTTTTGTAGATGTGAAGCCCTTCTTGAGGATTTCTTGTGGGTGGTTCTTGTGGCCATAAAAAGCCCTTAGCTTTTGTTTATCTGGGAAAGTTTTTATTTCTCCATCATATCTGAAAGATATTTTCACTGGATGGGATAGTCTTGGCTGAAAGTTTTTCTCTTTCGGAATTTTGAACATATCATTCCACTCTCTCCTAGCCTGTGAGGTTTCTGCTGAGAAATCTGCTGAAAGCCGGATAGGGGTTCCTTTGTAAGTTATTTTTTTCTGCCTTGCTGCCTTTAATACTTTTTCTTTGTCTTTTATTTTTGCCAGCTTTGCTACTATATGCCTTGGAGAAGGTCTTTTTACATTGATATAGTTAGGAGACATATTGGCTTTTTTCACTTGTATTTCCAGCTCTTTCCCAGGTTTGGGAAGTTCTCAGCTATTATTTCTTTGCCTGACCTTTCTGCTCCATTCTCCTTCTCTTCTCCCTCTGGAATACCTATAATCCTTATGTTGCATTTCCTAATTGAGTCAGCTATTTCTTGGAGAATTTCTTCATTTCTTTTTATCTTAGTTCTCTATCTCCATCCATCTGAAGCATTTCTATATTTCTGTTCTCCAGACTGCTGATTCTCTCCTCCATAATATCAGCTCTGTTATTCGGGGAGTCCAGATTTTTCATTATCTCACCCATTGTGCTTTTTCTTCTCCAGCATTTCTGATTGGTTCTTCTTTATAGTTTCACTTTCTTTTGTGAAGACATTCCTGATTTATTGAACTGTCTATCTATATTTTCTTGTAACTCGTTCAGTTTTTTTATTATAGCTATTTTGAATTCTCTGTCATTTAGATTATAAATTTCTGTGCCTTCAGGATTGATTTCTGGTGCTTGTCATTTTCCTTCTGGTCTGGAGATTTAATACATTTTTTCATAGTGTTTTGCAGCTTAGATTTCTGCCTCTACATAGTGATAGTATCTGGTCACAGCTTCCACCTGCCACCACTGGGTGAGAGTCAGGAGCTGTGTATTCTGAGCCCACTGTGATCTGCAGCTTGCTAGCTCACAGCTGCTGCTTTCCTACCTGTACTAGGGCTCTGGCTGACTGGCTGAGTGGGAGCACCAGGCAGGAGGAGGGGTGCTTTCTTTTGTTTGCGTGATCCTGGGGGTGTTCTCGCTCTGCCTTTGCTATCTGCTCTCCTGGGGTGCTAGCTTGATGAAGACACCTGTGGAATAGCTTACTCACTTCTGTGTGGGACTTTCCCATGGGCTGTTAGGGAGGTTGGAGAGCAAAGGTGTTCCCCTTGGAGGGCTGTCCTTACCCCCTCTCCTCTCAGAGCCATGCAGTCTGGAGCCCAGGGTTGCTGCTGTTGGGGGAGGGAGAGGAGGTCCCCTTAACTCTTTCCACTTCCTCCAGGGGGTCCAGCACCTCTACCTTCAGATGTATGGCTGCGTGGGTCTCTCAGACATCTTGTGGGTTGTGTGAATGACTTTTGTTGGTAAATGAATGTCCTTTTTGTTGTCTCTTAGCAGGGAGATTCTAAGGGTAGAGCTCAGTCTGCCATGATGCTGACATCACTCCTGTTTCATTGTGGTTTTGGTTTTACATTTTCCTAATGACTATTGAAGTTGAGCCTCTGTTTATGTGCTTATTAACAATTTGTATATCTTTTGCACAGAAGTCTATTCAAACCTTTTGTCCATTTTTTAATTGTATATTTGTCTTGTTATTGTCTTAAAGAGTTCTGTATATATTCTGGGTTCTAGTCTCTTATCAGATAATATGATTTGCAAATATTTTCTTCCATTTTGTCAATTGTCTTTTCACTTTACTGCTGGTATCCTTGGAAGTCCAGAAATTGCAATTTTGATGTAGTTCAATGTATCTGTTTTTTCTTTGGGTTGATTGTTCTTTAAATGTTATATGTAAGGAACCATTGCTTGATCCAAGGTTAAAAACAAAGATTTACACCTATTTTGTCTTCTACGAGTTCTGTAGTTTTAGATCTTACATTTAGGTCTTTGATTCATTTTCAGTTAATGTTTGTATTTTGGTGTGAGGGAATGGGCCAACTTCATTCTTCTATGTGTGGTTATCCAGTTGTCTGTCACAGCACTAGCTGTTGAAAAGTATGTTCTCCTCCATTGACATGACTTGGCAGTCTTCAAAAATCAGTTAATGTAAATGTCTGGACTGTTAATTATGTTTCGTTGATCTGTATGTCTATTCTTATGCCAGTACCACATAACCTTGACTACTATAGCTTTGTAGTATGTTTTGAAATTGATAAGTCTGAGTCCTCCAGCTTTCTTTTCAAAATTGTTTTGGTTGTTTTGGGTTCCTTGTATTTCTTTATGAATTTTAGAATCAGTTTGTTAATTTATGCAAACGAGGCAGCTGGAATTTTCGTAGGGATTGTGTTGAATGTGTAGATCAACTTTGAGAGTATTGACATCTTAACACTATTAACTCTTCTGATCACTAAACCAGGGATATGTTTCCTTTTTAATTTTTTCTTTAATATTTTTCAGTGATCTTTTATAGTTTTTAGTAGTCTTAGACTTTGTTAAACTTACTCCTGAGTATTTCGTACTTGTTGATGCTATTGTAAATGGAATTTTCTTAATATCATTTTTGGATTGTTCACTGCAAGTATATAGAAATACAATTGATTTTTGTATATTCATCTTGTATCCTGAAACTATTTATTGTCTTTAATAGTTTTTCTCTGTGTGTGCATGGATTCCTTAAAATTTTCTATATGGGACATGATGTCATCTGCAATTAAAGATATTTGACTCCTGGGGCAGGCCCAGTGACACAGCACTTAAGTGCGCATGTTCTGCTTCGACAGCCCAGGGTTCGCCGGTTCGAATCCCGGGTGCAGACATGGCACTGCTTGTGAAGCCATGCTGTGGTAGGCATCCCACATTTAAAGTGGAGGAAGATGGGCATAGATGTTACCTCAGGGCCAGTCTTCGTCGGCAAAAAAGGGGAGGATTGGAAGATGTTACCTCAGGACTAATCTTCCTCAAAAGAAAAAAAATGATATTTGACTCCTTCTTTCCCAAACTGGATGCTTTTTATTTAGTTTCTTTTCTATTTTCCCAGGCTAGAACTTTCAGTACAATGTTGCATGGAAGTAGCAAGTGCAGGCATCTTTTTCTTATCTCTGATCTTATGGGGAAAGCTTTGAGTCTTTCACCATTGAGTATGTTGTTAGCTGTGGGATTTTCATGGATAACTTTATCAGGATTAAGAGATTCCTTTCTATTCCTTTTTTTTTAATCTTGCAAAGACGAACTTTGTCAAGTGCTTTTCTGCGTCTATTGAGATGATAATGTAGTTTTTGTCCTTTATCCTCTTAATGTAGTGTATTACATTTATTTTTGTTTAGTTGAACCAACCTTGGATTTATGGCACAGTCTCACTTGGTCATGGTGTATAATCATCTTTAAATGTTACTAGATTTAATTTGCTAGTATTTTGTTGAGAATTGTTGTGTCTACTTTTTCATAAGGCATATTAGTGTGTAGTTTTCTTGTGATGTCTTTGGTTTTAATAACCGGTTTTACTGACCTCAGAGAATGAAATGGTAAGTCTGCATTATTTGTAAAATAGAGTTTGTGGAAGATTAGTGTTAATTCTTCTTTTAGTGTTTTGTACACTCACCAATGAGACCATTTGATCCTAGACTTCTCTTTATGAAAAGTTTCTTGATTACAATTCAGTCTCTTTACTTGTTTCAGGTCTATTCAGATTTTCTATTTCTCCTTGAGTTAGTTTACTTAGTTTGTGTCTTTCTAGGAATTATCCATTTCACCTAGGCTTTCTAAGTTGTTGGCATACAACTATTCATAGTATTCCTTTACAATCTGATTTATTTCTATAAGGTTGATAGCAATGTCCCCTCTTTCATTGTCTGATTTTAGTAATTGGAATCTTCTCTCTTTTGTTTTCTTGATCAGTCTAGCTAAAGATTTGTCAATTTTGTTGATCTTTTCAGAGAAACAACGTTTGGTTCCCTTGATTTTTCTCTATTTTTTTTTACTCTCTGTTTCATTTTTTGTCTATTCTATATGATTTCCTTCCTTCTGCTTCTTTTGGGTTTATTTTGCTCTTTTTCTGCTTTCTTAAAGTGGAAAGATAGGTTATTGATTTGAGATCTTTCATCTTTTCAATACAGGTATGTATAGCTATAACTGTACCACTAAGCACTGCTTTCACTGCATCGTATAAGTTTTGGTATGTTGTGTTTTTGTTTTCTTTTGTTTCCAAGTATTTTCTACTTTCCTTTTGATTTATTCTTTGGCTCTTGGATTATTTAGGAGAATGTTGTCTAGTTTCCACATATTTGTGAATTTCCTTCAGTTGCTGTTGTTGTTGATTTCTAATTTCATTCCATTGTGGTCAGAGAGCATACTTTGTAGGATTTGTGTTTCTTAATTTAATGAGACTTGTTTTATGTCCTAATATTTGGTTTATCCTGGAGAAAGTTCATGTGCACTTGTGAAGAAAGCCTATTCTGCTATTGGGTAGAGTGTACTATAGATGTCTGTTAGGTCTAAGTGATTTATAGTTTTCAAATCTTCTATTTCTTTGTTCATCTTCTCTCTAGTTGTCTATTATTATTGGAAGTGGGATCCTGAAGTCTGTAACTTTTATTGTTGAACTGTCTATTTTTCTCTCCACTTCTGTTAGTTTCTGCTCCATGTTTTAGGGGACTCTGTTTTTACGTGCATATATGCTTGTGATAGTTATCTGAGTGATTAAACCTTTTATCATTATCTTTGTCTCTAGTAACAGTATTTATCTTAATGTCTGCTTTGATATTGATGTAGCCTTTCCAGCTTTCATTATGTTAGTGTCTAGATAGTATATCTTTTGCATTCTTTTATTTTCAACCTATTAGTCTTGGAGTCTTAAGTATGTCTGTTGTTGAGAGCATATAGTTAGATCATATTTTTTATCCATTCTGTGAGTCTCTATCTTTTAGTTGAGTGTTTAATTAATTACCATTTAACATAATTACTGGTAAGGTATGGATTCTTTCTACCATTTAGTTATTTGCAGTCTATATATCTTATGTTTTCTTTGTTCTGCTATTCCTCTAGTATTGCCCTTTTTTGTGTTAAATATTTGCAGTTTGGCATTTTAGTTGCTGTTTCCTTTATATTTGTTATATTTGAGTTATTTTCTCCATCATTCCTTAGAGATTCCAGTTAACTTAAAAAAATCTTGTTTAAATTAATGCCAGCTTAATTTTAATAGTATATAAAAACTTCAGTCTTACATAACATCATTCTCTTTTCCCTCTTTGCTGTTAAGGTCATAAATTACATCTTTATACGTTGTATGCCCCTCAACACAGATTTATAATTATTGCTGTATGCAGTCGTCTTTTAAAGAAGAGAGGAGAAAAAAAGAGTAACAAGCAAAAAATCATTTATGTTGTTTCACATTTACCTATGTAGTTACCTTTACTAGTGTTCATTTTCTTTTAATGTGGATTTGATTTACTGTCTAGTATTCTTAAATTACAGCCTGAAGGACTCTCTTTAATGATTCTTATAGCGCAAGTCTGCTAGCAACAAATGGTCTATTTTTTTAAATCTGAAAATATCTGAATTTCTTCATTTTGAAGGAGTTTTTCTAGGTAAAGAATTCGTTATTGACCTTTTCTTCTATCAGCACTTGAAATATATCATCTCACTGTCTCTGGCCTCCATGGTTTCTAATGAGAAATCAGCTGTTATCTTATTGAGGATCTCTTGTATATGATGAGCCATTGCTCTCTTTCTGCTTTCAAAATTCTCTCTTTGTCTTTTCACAGTTTGATTATGATGTGTCTAGGTATGGATCTCTTTGAGTTTATCCTACTTGGAGCTTGTTGACTTCCAAGATAAGCATATTAATGTGTTTCCTACAATTTTGGATGTTCTTGGACGTTACTTCTTCAAATATGTTTCTGCCCTTTTCTGTCTCTCCTTTCCTTCTGGGAATCCCCTTATGCTTATATTGGCACAATCAATGGTGTCCCACAGGTCACTGAAACTCTGTTCACATTTCATTCATTCTATTTTTTCTCTTCCTCATACTGGATAATCTCATTTGATGTATGTTCAAGTTCACTGATTCTTTCATCTGCCTCCTCAAATCTGCTATTTATTTTTGCATTTTTTGTTTCAGTTGTTATACTTTTTAACTGAAGAATTTCTGCTTGGTTTTTTCTTAGAATTTCTCTCTATTTCTTTTTGATAAGACATTCTTCTCATAATTTCCTTTAGATGTTTAGCCATAGTTTTCTTTAGTTCTCTGGACTTATTTAAAATACGTGATTTAAAGTCTTAAGTCTAGTATCGTGGCTTCCTTCAGGACAGTTGCTGTTGACTGCTCCCCCCTATCACCACCCCTATATATGAGCCATATTTCTTGTTTCTCTGCATGTCTCAATTTTTTGTTGAAAATTGGACACTCTAAATAATGTGACAACTCTTGTAGTCAGATTCTCCTGCTTTGTGTTTTTCATTGCTCTTTGTTGTTTTAGCATTGCTGTTTATTTACTTAGTTCCTCAAACTAATTATATAAAGTCTGTATTCTTTGACTTTATACCCTATAATTGGAGATTGATTTCGTTAAATGCTTGGAGTCAGTAAATCTCCCATTGTTTGTCAAGGGGCTGTGCATAGGTTGGGCATGCTGAAGCATTCAGCTAAGCAGTTGACAACTCTGCCTTAACCTTCTCTTCCTGCTCGCTCAGAACCTGCTGTCTGCCGGAAGTGACAGCTTAGGATTTGTTAGGTCTTTCCTGAGTATGCACACTGCCTTACACTTACATGCAGCCTTCTGGTATCCAAGGAATATGTTGGAACTTTTCAAAGCCCCCTATGAGCTTCTCATTCCTCAGCTTTTTTCCTTTTTATGGTTTTTGTTTAGCCTATTGTTTATCCAGACTGTTCTCTCTGTCACAGTCAGCTGTAGCACTAAGCAATTCTTGCTGATTGTTTAGTGAAACACCAAGGAGAAGGTTGTTTGCCCTGGGTGAGCTCTGATTCAGTTCAGAGACAAGCCATGCAACTGGGGTTTTACAGGGAATTGTCACACAGGTCAAATAATGACAACTTCTGGGAATGAGACTTTGCAGAAATTCCAGCTGCCAGGCTGCTGGTTTTCGCTGTGATCACAGGCTGTTCATTTTCAAGTGTACCACTCCACTAGGGAGATGAGCATGAGAATAGAACAAGTTAAAATACTACAATGTTCACTGTTCTTACTGACATTCGGCCACCTTTCATAAATAAATGCTCCTAGATTTTCATAAGATTTTGATTATTTTCAGAGTTCTGTAAAAGCTGATTTTAATAATTTGTGCCAGTGTTCACACTGCTTTTATGGAAGAAAGGATTTTGGAGGTCCTCACTCTGCCATTCCTGCTGAAGCTGCTCAGAATTTAGAAGTTTAAACTGAGCTATGGGAAGCAATTGAAGGGCCTTACACAAGGAAATAATTTAACCAGATTTGATCCACAAGTCAAGGCAAGTGTGATGCCTTATAGATGAAGCATCTTACTCTTGAAGAATTTAAGTGCTTTTTTCCCCCAAAGTCACAATGCTTATTTTAGCAGAATAGAATAAGAACGTGGTCTCTCCTCATATCTTTCCAGTGTTCTTTTTGTACTATACTATGGTTTTTAGTGGTTGGTTTAGTTAAACCTCAGTAATCCTAAGAAATAAAAGGACAGGGATTGGCTGCCAGTCAGGACAAATAAAGCATTCATGTGTGTAAGTGCCAAACACTGGTACGTAATATTGTTCCATAAATGTCAGTTAGGTATGAATGTCAAAGTTCTTGTTGAGGGGCCGGCCCTGTGGCTGAGTGGTTACGTTCGTGTGCTGTGCTTCGGCAGCCCAGGGTTTCGCCGATTCAGATCCTAGGCAGGGACATGGCACCACTCGTCAGGCCATGCTGAGGCGGCGTCCCACGTGCCACAACTAGAAGGACCCACAACTATGTACCAGGGGGCTTTGGGGAGAAAAAGGAAAAATAAAATCTTTAAAAGAAAAAGAAAGAAAGAAAGTTCTTGTTGAAATAGTTAATATTTTGATTCCCAAAGGGCGTAAATTAAAACTGAGAGTGCCTTTCTTATCTTTCTTGCAAAGTAGATCTTTTGTTCATTTTTTTCTTAAGCCATTAAACAAATGAGTGAAGTATACAAATAAATAGCAACGCTGGGAGAATGTAGTTTTTTGATAAACCAGTAATTAATTTATACCATGTACTGACCTGGTTAATGTAGAGGTTATGGAGTAGAAGAACATCTATCATTTTTTTTTTATTGGTTCCCCCGTTATTTATTATGACTTCATTGATTCTCTTGTAAGCCTTATTGTGTAGTAATTGCACTTTATCAAACACCTTATTTTTCTAGTTTAGCTAGAGTTTTTTGGGTTTTTTTTTTTTTAAGATTTTATTTTTGCTTTTTCTCTGCGAAGTCCCCCAGTACATTGTTGTGTATTTTTAGTTGTGGATCCTTCTAGTTGTGGCATGTGGGATGCCTCCTCAGCATGGCCTCATGAGCGGTGCCATGTCTGTGCCCAGGATTCGAACCGGTGAAACCCTGGGCTGCCAAAATGGAGCATGTGAACTTAACCAGTCGGCCATGGGGCTGGCCCCTTAGCTAGAGTTTTGTGGGGGTTTTCCCCTCAGTTTTATTGAGATATAATTGACATACATCACTGTATAAGATTAAGGTGTACAGCATAGTAGTTTGACTTAGATATGTTGTAAAATGATTAGCGAAGTAAGTTTAGCACTTGTCGTCTCACATGGATAGAATAAAAAGAGAAAGCAAAAAAAGAGAAAAATTTTTTTCCTTGTGATGAGAATGCTTAGGATTTACTCTCAGTTTTCATGTATATCATACAGCAAGTTAACTCTAGTCATCATGCTGTACATTACATCCCTAGTACTTAATTTACCTTGTAACTTGAAGTTTGTACCTTTTGACCGCCTTTCTCCAATTCCCCATCCCTCCACCCCTACCCCAGGTAACTACAAATCTGTTCTCTGTTTTTCTAAGTGTTTGGTTGGGTTTTTTGGTTTTGTTTTGTTTTTAATATTTCACATTGAAGTGTGATCATACAGTAGTTGTCTTTGTCTAACTTACTTTACTTTAGCATACTGCCCTTGAAGTCCATCCGTGTTGTCGCAGATGGCAGAATTTCCTCTTTTCTTTTATGGCTGAATAATACTCCATTGCATCTGTGTGTGTGGAATACAACTTCTTTATCTACTCATTCATTGATGGGTATTTAGGTTGTTTCCAAGTCTTGGCTATTGTAAATAATGCTGCATTGAACATGGGAGTGCAGATATCTTTTCAAGTTAGTGTTTCTGTATCCTTCAGATATATTCCCGGAAGCAGATTTGCTGGATCATGTGGTAGTTCTGTTTTTAATTTTTTGAGGATCCTCCATACTGTTTCCATATTTGTGGCTGTACCAGTTTACAGTCCCACCAACAGTGCACAAGGGCTCTCTTTTCTCCACATCCTCACCAGTATTTATTATCTCTTGTGTTTTTGATTATGGCCATTCTAACAGTGTGAGGTGATATCTCATTGTTGTTTTGATTTGCATTTCCCTAACGACTAGTGATGTTGAACATCTTTTCATATGCCTTTCAGCCTTTCATAGATCTTTGGAGAAATGTCTACGCAGGTCTTTTGCCCATTTTTTAAATTGGAGTATTTGGTTTTTTGCTCTTGAGTCGTTTGAGGTTTTTTTAATATATTTTGGATACTAACTCCTTATCAGATATATGGTTTGCAAATATTTTTTCCTACTCCGTGGGTTGTGTTTTCACTTTGTTAATTGTTTCTTTTGCTGTGCAGAAACTTTTTAGTTGGATGTAGTCCCCTTTATTTATTCTTGCCTTTGCTGCTTGTGCTTTAGGTGTCACATCCAAAAGATTATTGCCAAGACCCATGACAAGGAGCTTTTTTCTTATGTTTTCTTCTAGGAGTTTCAAGGTTTCAGCTCTTACGTTTAATTAAATCTTTAGTCAATTTCAAGTTAATTTTTGTGAGTAGTATAAGATAGGGGTCTAGTTTCATTCTTATACATGTGAATATCCACTTTTCCTAACACCGTTTATTGAAGAGACTATCTTTTCTCAATTGAGCCTTCTTGGCTCCCTTGTCGAATATTAGTTGATCATATATGCTTGGGATTATTTCTGGGCCCTTGATTCTGTTCCATTGATCTGTTTGTTTTTCTGCTGGTGTCATACTGTTTTGATTACTGTGACTTTATAGTATATTAGCTAGAGTTTTTCCCATCAAACAGCCATCTGTTATATTAATTCTACTTTGTACTGCAGCACAAACTAGTCTTTCTGAGCAAGACTACAAATCCCAGCGTGTTCAACCTGAGGTTCCATTTGTTATATGAAATTACCTAAACTTTAATTTTTCACTTAGGTTACTTACAACAGGAAAACCTCACTTCTACCTGCCAGACTTTTATTTTGGAAAGTTCAAATTTAAAAGAATATGCAGAACACTGTACAGATGAAGGTTTTATCCCAGCCTGCTTATTGGTGAGTGATTTTGTTCCATAAGGGAAATAATTCATCATTGACCAACATAAGAGACTATAAATACAATCTTAAAATCAGCTCATTAGCAAAGTCAAAATTGGCAGAAATTTGGTAGTTTGTATTCATGCATGACTGGGAAAACCCAAAGGAGGCCAGCTCTTCTTTTCACACACTAATGCAGAGCTGGTAAGTGAATTACAGTTTTGCCTCTGAGAATCTGTTTCAAAATGACACCCTCATTTCTAATTAGTTTTACTATTGCTCGTGTTGGGGCTTAGTTGTTTACTGGCTGTTATGGACTGGACATTTGTGTCCCCTCAAAATTCATATGTTGAAACCTTAATCCCCAGTGTGATAATATTTAGAGATGGGGCCTTTGGAAAATAATTAGGTTTAGATTAGGTCGAGGTTGGGACCTTCCTGATGGAATTAGTGCCTTTATAAAAAGTGGAAGAGAGAGAGAAATCTTTCTCCATGGGCACACACAAGGAAAGATTATGTCAGCACACAGCAAGAAGGGGGATGTCTTCCAACCAGAAAGTTGGCCCTCTTGAGGAACCAAATTGGCTAGCACTTTCATCTTGGACTTCCCAGCCTCCAGAACAATGAGATATAAATGTCTGCTATTTAAGCCACCTGGTCTGTGGTATTGTATAGCAGCCCTACCTTTCCTATATCTATTTTCCTATATTTCCTGTATTTGCTTACTTCAAACAAATATAAAACAGATGTTTTAATATCTTGTTCTCACCTCTTTTTTAAATATCACTAGACCAACAGAGCATTATTTGGTGTATATTCTGGAACTACATTATTTGAAATGGTATTTTGTCATTTTACTTTTAACATTGCTCCTTAGAGTCATTTCAGCTATCACAGACAACAAGATCATCTGTGGAGGAAACTTTAAAAAATTTATAAAACTTTGAGAGTTTAGAAAGATCAAAAGATACAAAGTATACAAATGTCTATTGTATTTCTTTATACTGACAATGAACCATTGGAAATTGAAATTTTTTTTAAATACTATTTTCAATAGCACCAAACAAACATAAAATACTTAGGTAATAAATCTAACAAAGTATGTATAGAATCTGTATGCTAAAATCTGTGTGAAAGAATTGAATAAAAGAGATATACTGTGTTCATGCATTGAGAAACTCAGTATTAAGATGTCAAGTCTTCCCGTTTTGATCTATAGATTCATTACAATCTAAATCCCCACAAGCATTTTTGTAGACAGCAACAAGCTAAATTCTAAATTTTATATGGAAAAGCAAAGGAACTAGAATAGCCCAAACAATTCTTAAAAAGGATTAGTTGGAGGACTCACATTACTTGCTTTTAAGACTTACTGACAAGCTATAGTAATCAAGATTGAGTGGCATTAGGGGACAGTTAGGCACTCAGATCAGTAAAACAGAAAAGAGAGCCCAAATATAGACCAACAAACTGATTTTTGACAAAAGTACTAAAGGTAATTCAGTGGAGGAAGGATAATCTTACCAACAAATGGTGATAGAACAGATATTCAGATACAGTAGAAGAACCTCTGTGCATACCTTATACAAAAATTAACCAAAATGGATAATAGACTAAAATATAAAATGTAGAACTATAAGACTTTTAGAAGAAAACAAAGGAGAAAACTTGTGTAACCTTGGTTTTGGCAATGAGTTTTTAGATATGATACCAAAAACACTGACTATAAAAGGAAAAACTGGGCAGCCCTAATGGTCTAGTGGTTACAGATTGTTGCTCTCACTGCTTTGGTGACCCGGGTTTGATTCCTGGTCATGGAGCCATGCCACTCATCTGTCAGTCACCCTGCTGTGGTGGCAGCTCACATAGAAGAACTAGAAGGACTTACAAGTAGAATATATAACTATGCACTCGGGTTTGGGGAGGAAAAAGAAAAAGAGAAAGATTTGCGACAGATGTTAGCTCAGGGTGCATCTTTCCCGGGGGGTGGGGGGGGCAAGGAAAAATTGATAAATTCAACTTTATAAAAATTAAAAATTTTTGCTTTACAAGGACAACAATTAGAAGAATGTCAAGCTGGGAGAAAATGTTTGTAATTCACATATCTAATAAAGGATTTGTATCAAGAATATATTTTTGAAAACTTTTAAAATTCAAAAAAAAACTGAATTTTTTTTTAATGGACAAGAGATCAGAAGACCCTTCCCCAAAGAAAATATACGGATAGCAATAAGCATGTGAAAAAAAGTGCTGCACACAGTTAGTCATTAGGAAAATGCAAATTAATACCCTGACAATATACCAATATATACCTATTAGAATGGCTAAAGTAAAAAGCAATTTAAAAACTCAGATCCTTGATGGCAAGGATGCAGAGCAGCAGGAACTTTATAGCTGCTTTGAAAAACAAATTGGCAGTTGTTGGTAAAGTTAAACATACACTCCCCATCTAACCCAGCACTCGTACACTCAGATGTATGTTACCCAAGTGAACTGAAAAACCTATGTTCACACAAAAATCTGCACACTAATGTTTATCAGTGATGGTCAAAAACTGTAAACAATCAAGATGTCTTTCAGTAAGTGAATGAATAAACAAGTTGTGGTATGTTCATTCAATGGAGTACTGCTAAGCAATAAAAGGCAACACACTATTGATTCAGATAACATGAATAAGTTTTAAATAAAGTCTTCTGAATTCTAAATGAGCAGTTCTAAACGAGTAAATAAATACATTATAGATATTGGGAGCCAGGTTTCTCTATGAGAAAAAATGATACAAATAAGCATAAGAATGAAAACTGTGGTGTTGAATTAGAGATACCAGTGTAAGTCTTGTTTATTTTAATATATGTCCAAATATATACAGAATATAGATATGTTTGTATATGTAGATTAGCGTGTCTGTGTTTGTATGGCTCTGTCTGCTCTGAGGGCCTAGCTACAGTAATACCCCAGTAGCTACAGCACACCTAGCACCCAGATCTTTGCTTCTTACAGTTCTGGAGGCTGAGAAGACCAAGGTCAAAGGTCCCTCCTGTAGCAGTCATTCAGCAATTAATTATTTGCTTAGCTACTAGAAATATGACCACATTAGTATTAAGCAAATTCCCTAATTTTTCAGGCTTCAATTAAGACAGAAGAACAAATTAGGAATCTACTGTGAAACTTCAGGAGGAGAAAGGGAACTAATCACCTACTATCTGTTAGACATTGTCCCAGACAGGTTACACGTAATCTCACTCTTCACAACAAAAGATTCTATGAATTAAGAATTAATATGTTCCTTTTTTTATGTATGAAAGTAAGCCTTAGGGAATTTAGGTGTTCTGTTACACATGTATTAACGTTGAACTTGACACTAGAACTATCTGCTATAAAAATCCTTGATCTTCCCTTTTATGTTGTATGACTCAAATTTGATGTAATAAAAGCCTGCCTTTGAGTAGTAGTAGAAATAGGGTAGGGGGCATGAGGTTATGAGATGATAGAAGTGAAAATACAAAGGTACTGACCCTTAGGAAGGGTATGTCTTAACACTAAGTTTTTTTGCTTTATTCTTAACAGGTTCACACGGCTTTCAGGATAGAAAGGACAGATTAGGAGTGGGTCCTTATTGTTTTTAAATAGTTGTATGACTGGATCCTACCTCCCAGCTGAAAACTGCTTTTCTGCCTTTGAACTGTCTTAACTAAAGAAACATAGTCACAATGTCTTATTCAAACAGACAGGGTTCTTTACCTTAGAAGATTTGATGCCACCCCTAACTTGGGTAACTGTTAGGTTTTTGATGACCTGCTCTTTACCCTTTCTTCATCAGCTACTCTGCAATCCAGATCTTCTGTTAACTTTTTTATGTGGTGAAATGTTTCATGCTGGGAAATTATTGTAGTATAATACAGTGTTGGTAATCCTTGATCTTTTTCTTTTCAGTCTTTATTTGGAAATAACTTGACAACAATTTTGAATGAATATGTAGCTATGAAAGCAAAAGGTAAGAATTTAGGTTTGGGAATTTTTTCTGTTAGTTTTATACAGGATTTATCTAATTATTTTAATTAAAAATAATTTTTAAAGGATATTAATGCCTCTTAAAAACCATAAGAAAACTTGTTTCAGTTTTGATGAGATAAGTTTTATTGGGAAATGTCTAATTAAATAGTTTGTGTTTATATTCTGAGATAAATAATTGAAAATCTGAATATTAGCATATATAACAAAATAATTTTTTTTAAAGATATACAAATCCTAACTCTGGGTATCTACCCTGGTTAACAGGCCTTGCTATGTGTTAATAAAATTTCAAACTAATATTTTAATTTTAAGTTCTTTGTAGTCTAAATCTGGACACAGGAGCCAGTCATAAAATTCTGGCTTATATTTATCAGAATACTAAATAATACTTTTTAAAATTAACGTTCTAGGGGAAAGTTAGAATTGTTTATTTTATTCCCTAATATTGATTATTTCACCATTAACAGAAGATTAGCAGTAAAGAATCAATTAGCATAAAATGATAACATTAAAAAATAGAAATAAACTTATCATTTATTGAGTACTCTTTGTATGCAGCATTATGCTAGGTGCTTTCATGTTTTATCTCAGTCTTTAAAATAATCCAGTGAGAGGTGTTGATTGTTTAGATCCATTTTTAAGTATCAGAAAACTGAGGATTAGAGAAGCCAGATAACTTTTCCAAGAGCACAAAACTAGAAACTGTAGAAAGTAATTCCTGGAAGTTCAGGGCCTGAATTTCATTTCTAACTCTTCAAGAAGGTTACTTGATCTTTCTGCCAGTTTTCCTTTCCCAAAGTATCTTAGAGTGTAAATGACATTAAACAATATACAACAATTTCAGCACAGAGGTTTGTATCCCACTTTTATGTTGAGTAGCTTTCTCTGGTTTGAGTTTTTAATAAGTATTTGGTAAAGATTTTAAATATCTTATGAATTTCCCATCATTATGGCTTTAGAGTACATCCTTAAAGAGACTAATTAGTCCTTGGGAATTTTACCTGTAGTTGTAAGTGTAGTAACTGGTGAACCCTTTTTAAGAGGTTCCTGAGCAGTCACAGTGATTTGGGTGTGACTACATGGGATGTAGAAAACTAATTTCCAACCTCAATGGAGTTTGCATAATCTTTACGATAATTATTTGTTATAAATCAAATTATTTTAATTTACTTCCAAATGTCACATGATGTCACATAGAACAAATATTTAAAATAGTCTGTCTGTTTTTAATTCAAAGAAGTGATCTAAAAAAGCTTCAGAGATTTCACAAATGTCCATTTCCATTCATATTACATCTGATAACTCAGTGACTTGAGAAAAGGAAGCAACCTCATAGCTTTGTAGGTCATTTTACAAAACAGACATTTCTGTGTTCCCAACATAATGTCAACAGCTGAGAGAAATGTTTCTTTTCCTTACTGATTTTCTATCCAAATTAAATGAATTTTCTCCAACTGGGTTTATTAAGAAACTTTTCCTCTTATGATTTAGAAACATCAAATGATGTCCCAGCAATTATGTCATCGCTGTGGAAGAAGTTAGACCATACGCTTTCTCAGATCAGGTAATAAAAAACATAAGTTTATCAGAATATGCATAATTTTGTAATGCAGACACATGTAAGAATCACTTCAGGTTTAAATCTTCTTATGATCCACACAGTGCATTATATAACACTCGAGAAAAATTTTAAGTCTTTTGTTTCTTAAAAGCAATCAGCCTGGGGCCAGCCTGGTGGCGCAGCGGTTAAGTTTGCACATTCCGCTTCGGTGGCCTGGGGTTCGCGGGTCCGGATCCCGGGTGCGGACCTATGCACCGCTTGGCAGCCATGCTGTGGTAGGCATCCCACGTATAAAGTAGAGGAAGATGGGCATGGATGTTAGCTGAGGACCAGTCTCCCTCAGCAAAAAGAGGGAGGATTGGCAGCAGTTAGCTCAGGGCTAATCTTCCTCAAAAAAAAAGAGGAGGATTGACAGTGAATGCTAATCTTCCTCAAAAAAACAAAGCAAAACAAAACAAAATCAGCCTAAAATAATCCTCATGTTAAAGAGACACATTCTGGGGTGGCAAATTTTGTTCCTCTTCAGTACACTCTATGGTGTTTGTACAAGGAGCAAATCGCCTGATGTATTTCTCAACGTGTGTCCCCATGGTTAAGCAACACATGACTGTATATACCATTCTGAAATATATTAAGTTCCTAGAGTCAAGTCAAATTGTATTCTCAGTGGGATATCAAGGCTCTGTAATGCATATTGCATTGGATAGAAACTTGATTAAAATTATGTGTGTGTGTGCTTACATGCCAGTATTTTTTTTCCTAAAGCAAATAAGATTTGGTTACTCCCCAAAAAATGTGCTTGTCTTTTTTGTCTGAGAGAGATGTGATGCCTTTTAACTCATAATTTACTTCAGGACTGACTATAACTAAAGCAGAGTATATCTTAGCAACAGAAGTTTTTTAATGTCTGACTTCTTTGTTTTATTTGTTAGGAGCATGCAAAGTTCCCCAGGGTTTGCTGCCAATCAGAGAGGTTGGTGTTCAACTTTAAACTATAAATAATGTTCAGAGTTAACTCAAACTCAAACCAACTGTCAGATGAACATTTTAATTAATAATACATGTGTCTAAGTATATATTTTGTTTATACTACTGCTTTTCTAAGTACAGTTATTTTAGGAAACAACATTTTTATTTGTTGTAAAAATATGCATTTTAAGTACTCCCTGTTTATCTCTTTGGCTCTCATGTGTTCCCGTCTTTTAGTTCTCATTCCATAAGTTTGTTTCCTAACTTGTGGAGGTGTTACAATATGAATTAGAAGATTTGAGCATAATCGTTATAGCTTGTTTCCTATGAAATTATTGCATAAACTTAGTTGATATTTTCAAGGGCTGTTTTTCAGTATGTAGGTCTAGCATGTTAAATAGCAGGCCATGTATCATGCAGACTTCTTAAAATTCCTGAACTACTCTGACATTGAGTTAAGTTTTTAAATGCTCATGTTTTTCAGCCCGAACAAGAAGTGGAATTGCAGAAATCAAACGGCAGAGAAGACTTGCATCTCAAGCAGCTCCCGTCAGTTCAGAGTTGCTGACGTTACCGTATCTTTCGGGACAATTTACTACTTCTCCTTTGACAGCTACACAAGTTACGCGGCCAACTGGCCAAATTTCAACTCCTTTGAGGTCAAATTTTGTAGTGGTCAACCATTCACAGTCACAAGACTCTGTGACCAGTAAGTTTAAATTTTGCTCTTAAATTTTGTTTTTAATCAAATTGTATACACAAGGTGATATACTAATATCTTTATACTCATAAAATTATAGTAAGAAAAAAATGAGAGGCTAGAAATGGAAAAGACTTTAGGTAAATTTACCATGAAATAAACATATTATTAAATCTGTGAGATATTTTAATCTAGGATTCTTCTCATTTCTATTCTAACTGAAGTCCAGCCTTGAACACTTCTAATTCTCAATTTTCTACATTAGTAGAAAGACCTTGTTGTATTTGATTTTTTTTTTTCTTTTTGGTGGGGAAGGTTGGCCCTGAGCTACCATCTGTGCCAATATTCCTCTATTTTTGGTATGTTGGATGCTACCACAGCATGGCTTGATGAGTCCTGTGGAGATCTGGCCCAGGATCCAAACCCACGAACTCCGGGCTGCCAAAGCAGAGCATGCAAACTTAACCATTACGCCACCAGGCTGGCCTCAGTATTTGGTTTTAAAAGAAATACACATTGTATTTCACCACCTCTTTGTCTTTGTTCGTGCTAGTCAGTCTTCTTGGAATAAGGAATATTTTCCAGTTCACTTTTTTTTTTTTTTGAGTTAATGATAGGTTACAATCTTGTGAAATTTCATTTGTACATTAATGTTTGTCATTCATGTTGTAGGTGCACCACTTCACCCTTTGTGCCCATCCCCCACCCCACCTTTCCCCTGGTATCCACTAAACTGTTCTTAGTCCACATTTTTAAATTCCTCATATGACAGTTCACTTCTTTTTCTGCATGTTGAAAATCCTTCATGTTCCTGGCTGAATCTTAGAGCTAGGATAAACTTAGAGATCATCTGGTACATCTTGCTTGTTACTTGAAACTATGGAAACACGTGATATTAAGGGGCAGAAAGCTAGTTAATAACAGAGTTGGGATTAGAATTGAGACGCCAGCTCTCTCAGTTCCTAGCCTGTCTTCTTTCTCTTCTGTGCAGCTGAAATTTATTGCCTTCTGTTACATTCTCACTTGTTTCTATCTTTTCTCCAACTTCTTTTACACCTCTGGGTAAAAACACTTAGTTTATATACACTATAGTGTACACTTAGTTTATACTTCTTACCATTCTTCCATTCTGCCATGTTACTTTTTGTTGAGATTATACTGTACTTTATATTTTATTGTAAAACTTTAAGTCACAGGGACTGTATTTTATTCATCTTAGTGTCTTCCATACTGCCTTTCACATAGTAGGCACCCAGTGTATGCTAACTGAATTTAATACAAAATAATAATCATTTCATAATGCGACTTATTCCATTAAGTTTAGAGAACTATTCAATTTCCTTGACTTACTGGTTTGTTTTCTTGAAATACAGCTGCAGAGGCTTTAAGTATCATTCCTGGTCCTCAGGAAAAGAAAACTCAAGCCAGTTTAATGTCTCCTGGTAGACGCAAAAGGTAAATGCTTTTTAAAGGAACGAGTTTATAGTAACTTTTAGGAAAAAAGAGAGAATTACACCAGGATATTTACATTGTGAATAAAATAGCAAGATTGGATTAAGGTCTGGGGACTATTTACTGTTACATTATATCCATTCCAAAACACATTTTTTCTCCCACATTCTAACTTCTCTAAAATCAGGTTGCATCTTGTAATCAATGGCAAATCACCATTTCATTGGAAATGTGTTTTTTCTGTTTGGGTGCAGAATGGTATATCTTAAAGTTGATGTTATCTCAGATTTTTTGCAATAACTGTTTTTTAAATGAATATAAATAATACTGGCATATGTTAAGGTCTACAAACACATATTTAAAGTCCTAAATCAATTGATAGAAATCTTTTCAGGGATAGTCTCTGAGAAAAGTTCTTTTTGTCCTTACTTATCCCATGTGTCTTTGTTCAAAGGATATTTCAGAAAAGCGAGAGATCAGTTTAAAATGTTTTTCCTGATTTTACAACTGCCACACCATGAGTATTTTTGTTGGAATTTTTACTGTTGGTTGTTTCTCATTCAAGGCTGACCTCAGCCTCCTTTATGGCAAGCTTTCTCACTTAGCCACATAAAATAGAAAAACAACTATAACAATTTATAGCATTTATAGGAAACTTGACATTTTTGTAATGTCTTTACATATACTTTATTTCATTCAGTTCTTTTAGAAACTGAATAATGCAGTTGGTCTTATCCCATTATGAAATGAGTCAGGACCAAAGCTTACTTCGCTACAGACCACATAGGCCAAAAGTGGTAACCTCAAATTTGTTTCTTCTTAATTCAAATCTAATAATGCTTTCCTACTCTGCTGCCCTTTGTTCCTACCACAAATAGGGAAAATATCTTTTCTACCATGATCTTAAGATTTATGTCTGTATATGTAATTATCATTGAATCTGTTATTCATACTAGTTAAAAGACAAGCTTTTAAAATGTGTTTCAGTGAATCTCAAAGGAAAAGTATCACTTTGTCTGGGCCTCATTCAACAATACGGAATTTCCAGGATCCAAATGCATTTGCAGTAGAAAAAGTAAGTGACCTTCCCAAACTTTGCAAGTTGAGATATTCATGAGTTCTAAAACATTGATATATTCACAAATGTGTGTCTATATTATATATGTGTGAGTATTTCTGTAAGACTGTGCAATGGAATTGCCTTAGGATATAGAGAATAGCAAAAATGTTTAACAGTAGGAGACAGTCCATTCAGAATAGATAACATGTGCAGATGTCCATGTTTAGGTATATTTAGGAAACTAAATAATACACTGTTTTTGTTGGATTATACAATATAATAGGACACTTTACTGGAGTCCATATTAAAAACCTTGTATGAAAAGCCAAAGAGTTTGGAACTGTATTCTGTAATCAGTGAAGAAAAAGTTGGTGAAGGGTCTTTGAAAACACTTATAAATTGTAAAGTGTAGTTTTCAGGTGTTCATGTAGAAGGAGCTACCGTAACTTCTGAGTTTCCACCTAGATTTATTAAAACTGTCCAGCTTCCATTAATTGGTTCTTTTTTAATAATACTCTATCTTATCCTTTTACTAATATTGACTTTCTTTTCCAGCAAATGGTTATTGAAAATGCACGGGAAAAAATTTTAAGCAACAAATCTCTTCAAGAAAAGCTTGCAGAAAACATTAATAAATTTTTGACTAGGTAAGCTATGTGTGTTTAAAATGCCTAATTGTTTCTGCCTAATGAGAACTGTGCTAGAAAAATTTTTTTCTGTGTTACAGTGACAACAATATTGCTCAAGTACCTAAGCAAACAGATAGCAACCCTACTGAACCAGAGACTTCAATTGATGAACTCCTGGGACTTCAGGTATGGGTAAGGGTGGGTATATGAGTAGTGCATGTACTCATAGTTAAAACTGATGGCATTTTGGTTTTATTTCAAAACTACTGCCGACAGATTAGATGTATAAAAGATTTAAAATAATAATTTAAGATGTAGAATTCTTTCAATATCCAAATGTAATCTGTTCCTGAAAATGTGTTAGATACTGAATTTTCAAATAATCAGTCAAAATTACTTTAGTTTTTTCCAGTTTTACTGAGAAGAGATTGACATATATCACTGTATACTTTAAAGCGTACAGCATGATGGTTTGATTTACATATATTAAAATTGCATTGGTTAAATGGTAAAAGTAATGACATTCCTAACCCATCTAATAACTCTAACCAACTCTTCCAGATGTCAGTAAAACACTTTCCTATGTCCTTGCAACAATCAGTTACGGATTTCTAAGTATTTAATACTTGAAGATTCATTCATGCGTATATTTGTGTGCAGTAAGCAACAATACTGTACAGTGTGTATATAATAAATTACATTTCTTCTACACTGCTACAAACTGTATAAAAACGTAAAGAAACAATGAAATAATATGTTAAAGATATATAATGAATCCAAGTGATATTCAACAAAAGAAAATGAACAGGACACTTTTAAGAAGTTACTAACCGAATGAATAAGTGTGTGAGATTTACTGCTAAGAGAAGAAAGATAGGATTTATAGTCACTGTTGCTATTCAGGGATAGTGAAGATGAAAGAGGGTGAGCTGGTAAAGGAAAAATTTAACAATGTGTGTTTTAAGATTAGTCCATGTGCAAATATGCTTTTTGAAAAGCAGCTGAGATTGTGACTGTCACACATTCTTTCACCTGGGTTCTCAAACAATGTAATCGTTTTTGTTGCCATGCCCACATTATAATGAATTCATTACAACAGGTTTTCTTTCAGATGATGAATTCTGGGTAAAACTACTGATTTTTCCCCCTTTAAAAAGTATGCCTTCAGAATACTTTTTAAAAAAAATATTTGATATGTTTTCCCATAGTGAAATTCAGTAAGTTTAACAAAATATGACAAGGTTTTTCAGGCAACCTTTAAATTATCTACTAGTCCTTCTTTAAAATGCCTCTCCTATATTAATGTTTAACAAATACCTATCCCCTGTTCTAAATTTTTATAGTCTCCAACTGCTTGCTTGTATTTTCTTCACAAACATATCAGGTACTTATCCTAACCAAGACAATCTGTTAGATACTGTGAAGATTATAAGAAAGTGAAGACACAACCTTCTGCCCTTGGTTGTTCATAATATTGGGGAACATTAAAAATTCTGATTTAAATAACTTTTTAAAAGAACAGCAAGACATAATGCCTGACTGAGTAGTATTTGCATCAGCTTCACTGAGTGACTAGCCAGTAATACACATAGGTAAGGTAGGAGTTTTTAATATATTTGCAGATCTTTGTAACCTTGGGGTAGGCAAGATTTCTTAGGATATACAAATCACTAACTGTAATTTTAAAAAGAAATAGGATTCCTTATATTTTAAAATGTCTGCTTATTAAAATCATCATTAAAGAAAACTAAAAGGCAAAACACCAACTTGGAGAAAATATTCATAATACATATATCTGGCAAAGAATTTGTATCCAGAGTATATAAAGAGCTCCTGCAAATCAGTAATAAAAAGATAAATCACCCATTTAAAAAAATGGGTGAAATCAATGGAACAGTCAAAAGAAGATATAGGAATGGCCAATAAGCCCATGAAACAATACTCAACATTATTTGTTATTTGGGAAATGAAAGTTAAGAATACGAGATGCCATTTCACATTCAATAGAATGGCTAAAATTAAAAAAATCTGACAACAGTTAATGTTGGTGAGGATGTGAAATAGCTAGAACTCTGAAAAATTGCTACTGGAGGATGTGAAATAGTAAGGCCAATTTCAAAAACTGACAGTTTATTACAAAGTTATGTATACACCTACCTTATAACCTAGCAGTTACTAGGTTTTTACCTAAAAGAAATAAATATGTTCACATATGTGTACAAAAACACTTACATAAGAATGTTCATAGCAGCTTTATTCATAGTAGACGAGCACTGAAAACAAACCAAATGTCCATCAACAAAAAGGAATAAACAAATTTTGACATAGTCGTAAAATAGAATACTACTGAACAATAAAAAAGGATGACCTACTAATATACATAGCAACATAGATACAAGTATGTTGCTCAGAGAAGTGAGGCACACAGACTGAGAAAGACAAACACCAGATGATTTCACTCGTGAAATATAAACAAACCCAGGGACAAAGAAAACAGTTCAGTGGTTACCAGAGGAAGGGGGTAGGGAGTGGGCACAGGGGTTGAAGGGGAGCACTTATGTGGTGACAGTTAAGAAATAATGTACAACTGAAGTCTCACATTGATGTAAACTATTATGAACTCAATTTAAAAAAAAGTGAGGCACAAAAGAATGCATATTGTATAATTCTATTAACATAAAGATCTAAAACAGGCAACACTAATTTATGCTGCTAGAAATCAGAAGTTGTTGCCTGAATGAGGGTAAGGGAAGTGATTTCCCAGGAGGAGGAATTCTCTAGAAAGGAGAATGGTGTGTGTGTGTGTGTGTTTGTGTATGAATTTCTTGGGTGATGGAAATGTCCTACAGTTTGATTTTGATTGGGGTGGTGGTTACACAATCCTGGATGCCTGGATAAAGATTTTCATTGTATTATTATTTACTATAACTGAAAACTAGAAAAAATTCAGACATCCAATGGTGGGAATTGGTTAAATTGTGGCATATTTATGCAAAGAAAAATATCTGTTACAAAGAGGCTCCTTTCTTTTAGAAAGATAGTGGATTAAACATTTAGTTTTGTACCCTACTACTAAAAAGACAGTATAGGGAATTTTCAAAAAGCATAACCCCACAAGGTCAAAAAAGAGAAGAGGACAGGACAGAAAAAAATTGGGAAGTTGAAATGGACAAGTAGTACCTGCCTTAGCAGTAGTACTGCCAGTAAAGGTAAAGCTCAGGTAAAAGCTACTTTACAACACAGAAATCCCAAGAGGCTGGGCACCAGTACTTCTGAAAGTAAGTGTAAAGATAGGGCTACAAACAGGATGATTAGGTGCAAAATTTAGGAAGTAGTTAAACTCCAGTATCTTCTCCCCATTCCACACTGCCCTCCAGAAACACTGTTGTCAGTCATAAACTCTCCCAGCAGGAAATCTAACTCACTGAAAAGAAAAAAAACTAAAACTACAGATGGTTCTGTAGGATTATTCTACAGCTTAGGTTTTAGTTGACAAGCTCTCTCCATTTGCGCAGAGTTCGCAGGTAGCTTTTGGCATGCTACTTTTAAATATGAGCAGATAAGCAAGGGTTGTCCAACATTTGAAGAAAGCATTTAATGTGAAGAGACCAAAGTAGACAGATAAAAGGGGTGAGATAGATTTCTATTGGAGGATCTAGAAAGCAGTGTACCATAAACTAATGTGAAGAAAGCCAATTAAGGAACATTATGAAACCAAACTCAAAGAAAAAGAGATCAGATCTGTGGTTACCAGAGGTGGGTGGTAGTGAGAGAATTGGATGAAGGGGGTCAAAAGGTACAAACTTCCAGTTATAGGATAAATATATACTGGGGATGTAATGTGGAAAACAACAAACATAGTTAACACTGCTGTATGGTATATTTGAAAGTGAAGAGTAGATTCTAAGTTCTCACGAGGAAGAAAACATTTTTTTCTTTTCCTTTTTTTGTGTCTATATGAGATAATGTTAACTACACTTACTCTGGTAATCATTTCACAATGTATATAGGTCACGTCATTATACTGGAAAACTTATACAGTGCTGTATGTCAAGTACAAAAAACAGCATGGTTTTATTTTGTATTTATATACATACATACAGTTCCTATGTTCATTTTATTTTAATGTTTGGGAATGTATTCACCAAAGTAATTAACTCTAGGAAGTAGAATTAGGGAGCACTTTGTATTTTCTTAGTCTGTTTTAATTTGCTTTAAAGGAGCATAGTGTTAGAAGAGGTTTTCTTGGAGGGGAATACTTCTGCATAAAAAGTCAAAAATATAAGATGTTCTCTAATTATTTTGGTGGTCTTGAACCATATTAATTCAATTAGGATCACTCTTTCTTTTTGCAGAGTGAAATCCACATGTCTGAAGAAGCTATACAGGATATATTGGAACAGACAGAATCAGATCCAGCATTTCAGGCACTCTTTGATCTCTTTGACTATGGTAAGTAGACCATTTCTTCTAGGTAATTAGAAGAGAAAAGTTTCTACAATTTCTCTGGCAACTTAACCAGGGTGAAGCAACATTCTACAGAGCTCTTGATAAAAGTTCCTGTTTTCATTAAAGCAAACATTATATGGGGGGCTGGCCCCATGGCCAAGTGGTTAAGTTCGCGCGCTCCGCTGCAGGAGGCCCAGTGTTTCGTTGGTTCGAGTCCTTGGCGCGGACATGGCACTGCTCATCAAGCCACACTGAGGTGGCATCCCACATGCCACAACTAGAGGGACCCACAGTGAAGAGTATACAGCTATGTGCTGGGGTGCTTTGGGGAGAAAAAGGAAAAAATAAAATCTTTAAAGTAAAAAAAAGCAAACATTATATGGATATGAAAGGGTTTTTTATTGTTTTTGTCTGTCTGTTTTTTTTTTTCCTTAAAGAAATTTTAGCTGTAAAAATGGAGAACAATTTTGTGTTTTGTTTCTGTGGGCATTTTGGCCAGTCACTACAGTTGTACACACATACTAAACACAACTGGATAATACAAAAGGAATACAAAAAATTGGCTATTGCCCTCAATCTTATGGCCTACTGCAGTAGTTCTCACAGTATAGTCTCCAAACCAGCAGTACCAACATTATCTGAGAACATGTTAAAAATGCAAATTCTTGGACCCTCCAAGTGATTCTGATATAGGCTAAAGTTTAAGAACTACCAGTCTGATGAAAAAACCATGTTTGTCAATGATATGTAAGGGAACATGTTAAAAACATCCGAAAGACCATAATTAAAACCAAAGTTTAGGAGACTGGCCCCGTGGCAGAGTGGTTAAGTTCGCACACTCTGCTGTGGCGGCCCAGGGTTTCGCCCGTTCGGACCCTGGTAATGGACATGGCGCCGCTCATTAGGCCATGCTGAGGCGGCATCCCACATGCCACAACTAGAAGGACCCACAACTAAATATATAACTATGTACTAGGGGGATTTGGGGAGGAAAAAAAAGAACACCAAAGTTTAACATTTGCTTGACAACTGTCAAGCTGTATTAATTGATGCTTATTTTTATTTTGGTCATTTAACTAATTGTTTCCCTATTCCCTTTTTAACAGGTAAAACAAAGAATAATAAAAATATGTCACAAGGCATTTCCAGTCAGCATATGGATACCAATCCCAATGTAGTCTTAGCAGATGAAACTAATCTAGCAGTTAAAGGTTCTTTTGAAACAGAAGAATCTGGTAAGAATTTGATTTTGTTGATATCATTAATCCAAATCCTAGTATCAGTCTCAAAGTTTCTAAGGCAGAAAATATTGTTTAATTTGGAAGCGGTTCAAATTATCACGTAGGTCATTTTTGTATTTCCAGTTTTCTCTCTTCATTAAAAAAAAAAATTACTCCCAAGCCTTTACTGCTTTAAAAGGTGAGTTTTTAATACTCGTTCTTCCTTGATGCAGTAGATTCTTAAAATGCACAATTTGGTATTAATAGTGTTGACCCATTTGACAAAAGTCTGTAATATTTAACATGATTTTTCTGAGGCACAAATTTGAATCCCTAATATGTAAGGTTGGTATGTGGTATTGATCATTCAGCTTAGCAGTCGAGTTTGGCTGACTACTCAGCATCCACAGCTCACTTATTTAGAGGAAATTAAATAAGTGATAATTAAATAATTAAATAGTGATAGTCTGGAATTATGGATTTCATGAGGTTTGAGGTCATGTTCCTATGTGTCTACTAAGCCAGTTCTTTACATTTCTGCCTCTCATAGAGTACCAGTATGGCACGTAATTGGTCCACAGTAATTACGTATTGAATGAGGGAAGGCAGTGAATAGGTCCATCTTAGATCTTATAAGTATTTGCCACATTTTTTTAAATTATGTTTTTGTGAAATATGACACACGTACAAAGTGCACAGTAAAAATGTGTATAGCTCATTGAATTACAGTCAAGCAAAAACCCACATAACCAACTATCTCTCAAGTCAAAAGATAGAACACCGCCAGCAACACAGAAACCTCTGTTCATATCCCTTCCAAGTCACTGTTCCCTCCATCCCTCTTCCTCAGAGATAACCAGTATTCTGGCTTCTCTCCCATTATCCTGGTGTCTCACACTTCTTGCTGAACTTTATGCCTCTTTAATACAACCTCTGTCCATTTCTGTCTACAGCAAACTATGCCCAAATAATCTTTTGTGCTTATCTGTTTTTAAATGCCATTACCCCCACAAGGCCCCCCCAAAAACCTGATGGCTTCCAAGTTTCACATCATGTCTTCCTAAGAATAGTTTTGGAATATCTCAGACTATGTTCCTACTTTGAGTTCTCTGCCTACACCAAAGCTCAACCCTCCATTTCTTAGGCTGAATTATAGTGGGATGTGTCTTACTATATATTATGTGTGGAAGATTGCACTTCAGTTAAGCTTCATCCTGCACAAAATGAAACTTGAAATCCTATTTTCTCAAAGTCTTTCAGTTTCATTGAAACTGACTACACCCTGAATTTGTGTGGCCTGGATGAAATTTCCACTATCTCCCCACAGTAAGATTTGAATGTGCTCTATACCCAATAATATTTTACCAGTGTCACGTTAACAGAATTATGTGTTGGTCGATACACATTTTTCTAAGTTTTTCCTATATTTTTCATGTTGTTAATTGTTAATGTTTTCTGTCCTAAACTGTGAATGCTACATGACATATAGTCTACCAGTGCTGTGTCATTTTCTGAAACTCCCTTTTCTTCTTATACCAGCTCCTAGACATTTTTTAAGATCTCCTCATATAATACCTCTTTTATGACACTTTCTCACATCCCCTAGGCAGAAAGAAATGCCTTTTGTTCCTATACTATTACAATTTTTATCATGTTTTATTATGACTTTCTGTTCTATGTCTGCTTCCCTTACTAGACTGATCTCTCCAATGGCAGAGACTGGGTCATTCATCTTTATTTTGTTGTTGTTGTTGTTCTTGCTGAGGAAGGTTATCCCTAACCTTCCTCATCCCACGGAACTAACATCTGTGCCAGTCGTCCTCCACTTTATGTGGGTTGCTGCCACAGCATGGCTGAGTAGTGTAGGTCAGTGCCCAGGATCCAAACCCACAAACCCAGGCGACTGCAGCGGAGCATACCAAACTTAACCACTTATGCCATGGCGCTGGCCCAAATCTTTGTATGCCGGTACCAATCATATGGTTGACCTTCTGTAAATGTGTGTTGAATGTTAAACAGGGCACAGTAACATCAAATGTTAATCATGCAAAATGTACTTGGCCCTCTTTCGCCTTTAAGAATATATCAGTTGAAGTAAAGTGAATAGAAACAGTAAAAGTTAAGAAAAGTCAACTGTTCTGAAAAAAAGAAACAGAATGTTTGGTGCCAGTTTTTTATATACTGGTAAATATTAGGTGTTCTTAAACCTATATATTTTTTCCTTCCTTCCGTCATCTGTTTTCCAAGAAGCCTGAAAAACAATTTGGCACTTGTTTAAAAAGGCATCAGTAATAAAAGTGCCCATAAAGTTTTTGATGCTTAGAAAATGGGAAATATAGTTTATCAGACTTCCACTTACTGATATGTCAAAGATTAGTTACTTGCTTGGGAAAATAGGTTTTACAGAAAGATGACTATTTCAGAAGCTGTACATACTCACCATATCTTCCTACCATCCTTATATTTTGCAGGTGATCAATCTGGCCAACCCTCATTTTGCACATCCTATCAAAGTGAAGACACATCAAATCCTTTGAAGAATGGTAGCAACCCTGATGAGCTCAGACAGGAAGCCCAGGAACCTTTTTCCCATATAGGCTCTAGCATGCAGAAAAAGGCCTTTAAAACAGTTGGTGTACCTCCTGAACAGAAGTGTAACCTCGATATTACCTTTGAGTCTGTGCCTAACTTGAATGACTTTAACCAAAGAGTAAATTCTGATGCTGAATGTAATCAGCATTGTGCTGAATTATACACCAATCAGATGTCCACTGAAACTCAAATGGCTATGGAAGTTGAAAAGAATTCTTTGCCTCCCGGTGTGCCGAGTGAATCTCAGTTACAGCCTGATCAGTCTGATATACCAATAACGTCATTTGTTTCCCTTGGTGGTGAAACTAACAATGAAAACTTAATTCTCTCTGGTAAAAATTCTCAACTTTTATCCCCAAATATTCCATTAACTGGAAATCCATCTAAAAAAAGTCAATTTTGTGAAAGTTCTAATAATATAGGAAGACTTAAAACTAGTTTCCATGATTCCAAGTCACCAGATTCTAGAGAAATTCACCAGAGTAAAATTGAAATTAATAATGTATTAGCAGTTGCATCACAACAACTTTCAGATTGCCAAGATAATTCTTCCCTTCAAAGTAAAATATTACCTGTATCTGTTGAAAGTTCAGGTTTAAATGTATCTGAACAAGTAGAAATTCGTCTTGGAGGTTCAGTATCTTCAATGAAACAACCATCTAATGATTCATCATCTGTTGAGTTAAATCATGTGGAACATGAAACTCAGCCCTCCAAGTCTGAGAAAATTGCTTTGGATTCACAAGAGCCTTCATCTTCTATAAAAGAACATGGAGATAGTATTTTTCTCTCTTTAGGTGAAAATGATAACTGTGGGGAAGTAGCATTGATGCCTCCAGAAGGTAATCCTATAGAAGGGAGGCATTCTCTTCCCTCGGAATCCCTGTGTTCAATGGGAGATTCTCACGCTGAGTCCCAAAATACTAGTGATAAACCTGCTAGTGACAACTCAGCAGAGATAGATGCATCAAATATCGTCTCTCTGAAAATTATCATCAGTGATGATCCATTTGTTTCCTCAGATACTGAACTTAACAGTGCTGTTTCTAGTATCAGTGGAGAAAACTTGCCAACTATAATTTTGTCTTCTCCTGCTAAATCACCTGCCAAAAATGCAGAGTTAGTTAAATGCCTGTCTTCAGAAGAAACTGCAGGTACTATCACATCTGCTGAAGGAATAGGAGATTCAGCATCAATGGAACAGAGCCTTTTAGCACTCAAACCTGAAGACTCGGCAGTAAACAATACTCAGAATGAAGACAGCATTGCTTTTTCAGCCAGTGTTACACCATGTGTTTCCAAGGATGGAGGATACATACAGCTGATGCCAACTACAAGCACAACTTTTGGCAATTCAAATAACATTCTGATAGCTACCTGCATGACTGATCCAGCAGCCTTAGGAACAACTGTAAGTCAGTCTAATGTTGTGGTGTTGCCTGGAAATTCTGCACCTATGACTGCTCAACCTCCACCACCTCAGTTACAGACACCACCAAGGTCAAACAGTGTATTTGCTGTCAACCAGGCTGTGTCACCCAACTTTTCACAAGGTAACTTCACGAACAGTTGAAGTTAATTTCTCTGGAATGGGATCTAATTTCTCTTAAGTGTGCAGCTGTTGGCTAGGAGGTAATAAACCATGGATAGATAGTATGAGAAAAGATTCTGAAATTTGTGATGATGCCTCCTCTTTACTCTAGCTAATTAATTCAGTCAAACCTTTTTTTAAACCTTTTTGTATGCTCTGGAATTCAGTGGTTTAATTTTTTACTTTTTTCTTTCCACAGTTACTTCCCAGTCCATGTGCTAAGATACAAAAAAGAGAGAAAAGAAAGACTAATTCATCAAAAAGTTGTATACCTACTAAAACCCAATGTTGTGGGAAATTTTTTTAAAAATAGCTATTATAGTCTTAGTTTTCAAGGAATTTTTTTATCTATTTGGAGAGACTTTTAAGACACAACTTGAAACCCTTTGTAATTTCTGTCTTCCACCTTCCAGAATTGATCTGTGTCTTTAGAATTCTTTGGTTATAGGGCCACTTGTGGCATTTATTGCATGCCATTTTGTATGTAGTTAGTGATTGACATGCCTGTCATATTAGTCATTCTTGATTGTATCTTCCTTGAAGATAGAACTTATGGCACATTTATCCACATTTTCTTATATATTGGTTCCCAAGCTCCTTTACTCTCTTGTTTTACATTATAGGCATGCAATAAAATCTGATTAAATATCATCAATTAAATATTAATTATTAAGCCTGATGGATCTGTTCCAAGTGCTATTTAAGATAAAGAAAGAGTCAGAATTGGTAGAGAATGTGGGACTTGAGCTGAAACTTAGAGAAATAAGGTAGTATTTGGAATAGAAGGAAGGAAGTCTAAGCAGCACAAGTTTAGGGAGGTATTTGAGTGACCAAAGTAGGTGTTCGTGGAAGTGAGGTGATCAACTTGACAGGCGCAGTTAGTGAGTGTATTAGGAAAAGATTCATTTCCAGGGCAAGGCTAAATTATGATACCCAGAGACTATATTGTTGACTTCCAAGGACCATAAGAGCATTATAATTTTCCCTCGTAGTTTTGACTAACTGCTCACTTTTCTGGACCCTTTTTGACCAATACCATTAAGCTAACAGGTTGGGGTTGTGAGCAAACCTTGGGCTGTTAACATTCATTTGGGACCCGTAAGATTCAGACTCGAAACTTTCACCGCCAGTTTTCTGATCAGTTTCACTATTCTTTCTAGAAGAATCAAGATATAACTACAGTATGGTCTCCTGGCTATAGAGTCTTACGCTCATTCATGACATTTACCTTGAGTAAATGTGATAAGACTACTAACCTTGCTGTTATTTCTAAATTAATTTTTTTAAAGGAGAGTTACTTAAAAGGAAAAGGGATTATACTTTTATAGAATTTATTTCAAATTAATAATTACTTTGGTGTCTTGTGTTTATGAGTGAAAATCTTATTTTATTGTGAATTGGTTTTTTTAGGATCTGCCATCATAATAGCTTCTCCAGTCCAACCTGTACTGCAAGGAATGGTGGGAATGATCCCTGTATCTGTGGTTGGACAGAACGGAAATACCTTTTCTGCTCCTCCTCGGCAGGTAAGATTTGTGAACTCAAAATGGCGCGGTGACACTTTTCAAACATAGTGTAATTAATAGCTTCTTCTCTTCTAGGTCCTTCATATGCCTTTGGCAGCACCTGTATGCAATAGAAGTATCCCTCAATTCCCCATCCCTCCAAAATCTCAGAAGACTCAGGGCCTAAGAAACAAGCCTGGTACAGGTACATTTTAAAGTTTGCAAATGTCACCTTTATGTCTGTGTATTCATTTGTTTGCAGCAACACCAGTATTTTCTTTTTGAATACCTATACCATTCCTAACAGGTGATTGTCTAACCTTTGCTGAAAGTTTTTTGCAGTATTTAAAACAAAAAGACAAATGGAACAAAATAGAGTTTAGGAAGTGACCATGTATTTATAGGAACTTGTATGTGGTAGCGGTAGCATCAGAAGTCAGAGGGGATAGGATGGATTATTTAATAAGTGGAATTTATTGGCTATTATATATATTATATAGGAGAAAGTTAGATCCCTTCCTCATACCGTATACAAAGGTGAACTACAGGAGGATTAGAGACCTAAAGGTGAAAAGCAAAACAATTAAACAATAAAAGAAAATGTAAGATAATATCTTAGTGACAGTGGGATAAAAGAATTACTTTTAAAAAATGAAAAATGCATAATTTATAAATGGAAAAATTTAATAGTGCTGACTACTCAAAATTAAAGATTTCTGTTCAACAAAAAACATGTACAAAGTAACACCAGATTTTCATTCAGGGCCTTAATGAATGTTACACCTAGTTCTCAGACTTCTCTACCTCTAACTTTTCCATCTTCCTGAGTAACAGAATGCCCATGTTGTTAACCTACCTAACACCCTAACCCTTAGAATTCTTTGACCCCTTCCACTTCTAAGTCTTTAATCTTCACTTTCAGCCAACTTCTCTATAGCTTCAACTTTAATTGTTCACCTCTTCTTATTAGACCTATAAAATTTTTAAAGGCCAATAACCTCTATCAAAATACTCTCATTTCCATATATCCATTGAATCTCTCTTCAACCAATAAGAACTCCTATTAATTGAGTCCTCATCTTTTCATCTGAACTTTAAGTTTCTTTCTGGATTCACTTCCTTCCCTATCCAAGCTAGACCCCACAATCTACCACATCAGCCACTTGTCCAGGTACTCTTAAGCAACTTCATATCTGCATTCTTCTACCATACCCACTTGCTACCTTCCAGCCCTGGATCTGTCCAACCAACCATCTCTGCCTTTATACCTGGGCTTCTTAGCATCGCTTTAGAAGTGGTGCCATTTGATACTACTTAAAAATTTCTCACACTCACTACCATTTAGCAATCATTTTAAATGTCTACCTATCTTCTTTCTCTCCCATCCCCCCTTCAAACTATTCCAGACTTTCACAGCTCTTCTCAAATCTGTCTAGTCCCTATCCTTCTCACTCTAGGCCAATGATTTTTCTCTCCCAGCTTATTAATAGGACACTCCATTTTTTCATATCATTCCCATTTAGTATGTACCTGTTCTACTTCTAAAATCATTCTAACCTTTTTCTTTCTTTCTTAGAGGAATAATCATCTCATGCTTTCTAAGGCTAATGCAGTCTACCTGTGCTCTAGATTCTATCTTCTATAGGTCTTCAACTTTTCTTTATGGCTCCTTCCCTCTCTGTCTGTAAAGTTCCTTAGGTTTGTGTCACCTGCCAACCCTTTATCTCCAACCCCTCTTATCTCCCATTCCTTCTTCATGCACATTATTATTGTCTTTTCTCATGTTTCCACTAAATCTGTTTAAACTGACATCACCAGTGGCCTCCTAATATTGCCATATACATTGGATGTTTCCCATCCTTACCTTACTTTACTTCCTTCTAACTGTTGATACTATTGGTGGCTTCTAGAACCACCACTAAACTAATACGCACCTCTCTTTCTAACTTTATGTAACTCAGGACCTTCCAACTCTATATATGTAAGTCTCACCTCTTCTTCCTCAAAGACCTGCTCTGCCTTCTTTTTCCCCCTTGGTTAATGTCACCACTGATTCGTCCTTTACCCTTCATATCCGTGTAAATGCCCATTACTGTCTCTAAGATCTTCGTCATCTCTTACCTGGAATATTTATAGCCAACTAACTAGAATGCCTGTTTCCAGTTTTCTTTCTTCTCTAGTCTATCATCTACGCTACTGCCAGAGTCACTTCCTAAAACATAAATCTACCATGCTTCTTTCCTATTTAAAACTCTTAAGGATTCTCTATGAAACCTTTTGCATAATACACAAGGTCCTTCATGATCTCATCTTTGCTGTGATTTCTATCTTCATATCTTGCTGATCTCCCACATAAACTCAGAAGTTCATGGAAATTAAAGTATGGCTATTAAAACTCCAGAGCATGCATTATGAGTGACATAGGCTTGCAATTATGACAGTTAAATGGGCAAAATTTTAAAACAGGCATATTATATTGCTTTCTTTAAGTAACTTTCTGGATCGAAGTAGTACTTTTAAGTGCCATACTGATCATTGTAATTTGTAGATCCAAAGACTGGATTCATAATATTTGACTAAAGTTGAAGCAAGTCATTTGTTTCATATCTGTATTTCCTCTGTAAAATGAATGAGTGACTGTCTTGTGTATATTACAAAGCTGCTTTTTAAACTCAGTATGTGAAAGTATTTTGTTTGTATATTAGCTATAATTTAAAAATTTTTCTCATGATGTGTGACACTGTGGTCTGTTCCATTTTCTTTCAGAGGAATATACTCTTTCTAGGATGTTTTCCTTTTCTAATTAATTCATTTATAATTCTAGGAAAGCAGGTAAATAATTTGGTGGATTCATCAAGTCATTTAGTTGGATGTCATGCACAAAGGTGAGCATAAAAGTAGTTTCTATCATAGATTATTTGAATGCTCGGATTAAAACCAAAGTTTCTTTATATTGCTAAAAAAAATTTTTTTTTTTTGTAGAACTGAAGTTTCTGACAAGAATATGGCCACAGATCTTGGAAAAAAATTGGAGGAAATCACAGTTCCCTTCTCAGTAGAGAGTCTAGTTCCAATTAGCAAACCGTTTGAAAGCCACAGGCGTGTGCTCTGTTTTGATAGCACTGCTTCTCCTGTGGCAAATACACAGGGGACAAACCATAAGATGGTGTCTCAAAACAAGGAAAAGAATGATATTTCATTTCTTAATCTTGACTCCCCCATTGTGTCCTCCACCTTAAAACCCCCTTCTAATAATGCTCTCAAAAGAGAAAGAGAGAAACCTGTGCCTAAGATTTTAGCTAAATCAGAAACTGCCATTGGCCGACATACCACCATAAAAGAAACTCAGTCAGAAAAGAAAATTTCACCAACAGAAATTGTACTTGAATCTTTCCATAAAGCAACAGCTAATAAGGAAAATGAATTATGCAGCGATGTGGAAAGGCAGAAAAGTCTAGAAACTTCAAAACTAACTAATGGGCAGCAAAATGGCAGTTTACGGAATGAGAAAACTGTAACTTCGCTCCAAGAACTAACCAAAAAACAAGGCACATCCTCAAACAGTAAAAATGTCATTTCAGTAGGTACAGCTGTGAAGGATCTAAAACAAGAACAAACCAGATCTACCAGTTCTTTGGTTAACCCACTAACCAAACATTCCACAGAAATGTTACAGGATGGTCAGTTGCACAGCCCAGTAAATAGGCTCACTGAAAGTACTGATTTACCTGTACCCCGGATATCTGGCTCAGGGGCAGCAGAAAAACACAAAGAGGAGCCTACAGATGGTATCAAAGTCCCCTCTAGTAGACGTTTTGGTGAAGACGGTAGCACACCCAAAGTAATGGTCCCTCCTGTCACTCCAGACTTGCCTGCCTGCAGCCCTGCCAGTGAAACAGGAAGTGAAAACAGTGTAAACATGGCTGCCCATACATTAATGATTCTCTCCAGAGCTGCCATCTCTAGGACTACTACAGCAACTCCTCTAAAAGACAATACACAGCAATTTAGAGCATCTTCAAGGAGCACCACAAAAAAACGGAAAATTGAGGAATTAGATGAGCGTGAGCGAAACTCCCGTACTTCTAATAAAAGTCTTGCAAATTCATCAATACCAATGAAAAAGAAGAAAATTAAGGCAAGTTTGAAAGTCTTAGTCTCAAAACCACACCTTTTCCCTTCCTTCAGTGCTCAGATTAGAGATCTCAGGATTTTTTTGCCAGAGCTACCTAACAACATTCTGGTCAAACAGGTTTGAGTTTTGATTGACAAAATACGTTCTGTAGCAGTATCTCTCTGCCAGTGAGGTACTCAGAAATTGTCTGGGTGAAACACAGCATTTTCAAAAGAATTACTAAGGCATTTATTTATAAACATCTTTCCTGAGAAAAGGTTTTTGTTTCTGTCATGGTAGGACCCAAGTTTGTTTGAGGGGGACGATGACATAAGGCACAGAAGACTGGGAAGCCACTATTGTGTGTGGAATTATCAAGTAAAAAACTACTTTAAAACCCCTGTATCTTTGGGTTTTTTCACATGTCCTGCCATTTCTTCCATAGGCTCTTACAGATGTTCCTCTGTTGGAGCAGTGTAAACATAAATTTACCTGTTCTTTCTTTAACCATGATTATCTGTAGAAAGGCAGTGCAGGGATAGCATTGATAAATGAAACCCATTTTTCCTGAATCTGTTTAGCCATTTAGTACGTGGATTGAGTAGAAAGAAAGGGTTTAAAAGGTCATAAAGGGAGTATGGCATCAGGGAAAGAATCTTGGCTTCGCTGCCATGCAAGCCTGGGTTTGAATCCTGCATCTCCTACTCAGTGGTTCAGCTGCATCGTTTGATGTGAGGTTACCACACATCTTACCTAATGGCCGTGAGGACTAAACGTAGTGTTTTTATAGTGCCTGGTCTAGATTAAGTGTTTGGAACTTGAAAAGTACCTGTTACTCTTAAAATCTTAGTAAAGCTATGTAAGGTTCATGGTTTTGGCAATAAAGACCACCGTATAGAAAGCGTATTCTATCTTTTCTCATTCAGCATTCATACACTCTGGATTTGTATCATGTCTTTTGCCCTAAACTAATGTTGAAATACCATTGAAGTATATTTTATTAACCTTGGATTTATAAAACTTGTCTCTGCTTCTCTCTATAACTAAAATTGTAATGAACTAAAAACTTGTGGCAAAAATTTTAGTAGTATATGGAAGAACCCGATATAAGGTTCTAAGTGACTTAAAGTTTTTTGGCCTTGTTTGAGTTCAATATGTTAACTTAGGTTTGTTTTTTCTTTCTTCTTTTTCTTTCTTTTTTTGTTTTTGACAGAAAAAGAAGCTCCCCAGTTCATTTCCAGCTGGAATGGATGTGGATAAATTTTTGTTATCATTGCATTATGATGAGTAAACATTCTGAACATATAAGAACAGCAGCTGTTTAAAACTCGTATCCCTTAAACTGTGAGTGTAGGGAATGAGATGTTGACAAAATCTGAAAGCATGACCTGCACTTTTACTGTACTGAAATTTCACTTTATATCTAAATCATGCTGTTTCTGAAGCAGCTTCCTAGTTTGTAAATAGATTTACCTGGTATATTTTTATTTTGGAAAAAAAAATTTGCAGAAATGTAAGTAAAGCCAATCTGCAAAACTGTATAGCTTTGACAATTGCATATTGTAAATATTGTGTAAATCTTGTTGAAATAGAGGTTAAATCAACCTAATGTTCTTACACTGTGTTTTTTGACTTCTTATGATCCTTGATGCTGAGGCTTATTCATCTGGAATAGTTTTTTGCTTTTGGGAAGAAAGTGATACTTTTCCTTGTAAACTGCCTCCAGTAACTATCCAACAAGATATTCAAAGACATAGCCACTAAGTGATAACCACCTGAAATGATAGTAAAGTGACAATTTGGATTTTTTCTAGAGTGAATACTTTACCATCCCTTCTTATAATTGCAGTAAAGATTATATTCCTGAAGTTTTACACTTTAACTGCCTCTGGTCATTCTGATCTCTTTGTTTTAGAGAGAATTTTATAAATCATCTGAGTGTTCTGATCTTTTGTTTATAACTTTCAACATCTTTTACAGAACTTTAAGTGTTTAGACTATTGAGCCATAAAAAGTTTGGTTATGTAGTAGAGATTTCTTGGTATGTATATACTTTTTCCCTAAATACTGGGGATTTAAAGAATTGCACTAATTCCTAGAACCTCTTCCACAGTAGTGACCAGTGCACATTTAATTTAAATCTTGTATTCTATGTTCAGGCTTGTGTGGAGGATTATCTTCTGGTGTCCTTTTAGAAAGCCATGTCCATCATAAGATGTAAAAAGAGAAATCATAGTTTTATATTTTAATTTAGTTTCTCCTAAAATGGGCTGTGTTAAATAACTATATCTATACTTAGATACAGTGCATTGTCTCTGTGCCCCTTAAAGTGTTATGAAGAGTTACTCTCAAAAAGTCCTTAAGGAGAATGAAAGAGGTGCCTTCTTTGTATTAGACTCACTTACATCAGTCAAGTTGAAGAATTGGTTTAAACCTTTAAATGAGAACAGAAATTATAATCAGTACCTGACCAATTGTGCCTAGATATTAAAGTATTTACTTGTACTCTTAAGTGCTTTCTGTTTGGTTAAATATCAGTATGTTAAGGTTTTTTCCTACAGGTGTATATATTGTTAAAGAGTCATCTTCCTCGACCTTTCTTTGTTTTTTTTTTACTGGGCCTTTAAAAAACTAAATCCATCCTACTCTTACACAACATTTCTCAGTGTAGAAATCACGTCTTAATTGTTGAACGTTACTGCAGAAATTTGTGTTGTAAGAAATTTTTATGATGTGGCAGTGCTCTATTCCTAAGGAACTAATTATCGTACAGTTAATGTTTATTTAACTCAAAAGTTGATACTGTATTACAGTTAGGTTTGAATAAATATTTTCATTAACTTCACAAGTTTGAATTCCTTCATATTGGCAATCATTCTCGTTTAGATGCTTTGATCAAATTCCTTTGCAAATCAATTCTTGCTTTTTCGGAAATTCACATAATGCTGAAAATTACAGATTGTCTTCTCATTCAATTAATATGTATTTATAAGTGCTAAGTACTAAGAATTTATGTACAAACAAAATAAGTTCACCCTCTCCAGGATTCTTAGTTCACTAGCCAGGAGCCCCTAGATATAGTCCCAGGACAACTCGTTATTAGAGCTTTCATTTGTATTTAGAAGCAAAACCATAATCCACATTTTACTTTAAAAGTCTAAATGTGCTGGACCTAATTGTAGTACTGTACCTGGTAACGTATTTTAACAGTCAGATGCCCAGTGACTGCATCTCAGAGTTAAAATATACCACAGACAACTCGGGGCTGCTTTCATAACCACATGTAAGGATCTGCTCTTTATCTTGTACATTACTTAGTGGTTAATGTAGTCAGTGTATGCCAAATCCGAGAAGTCTTATAATGAAAATATTTGATTATTTTAGCCATGGATATTGTTAGAACCCTTTACTGTGTTGAAAATGTACGTAACAAGAGCACCCATCAGCACTTAGCCAAAAGCTAGCTAGGTGTCGTGACCATTAGGGAGACCGAGATTTAAGCTTTGATAAGGAGTAATTTCAAAAGCGTGTTAATTTATACTCTGCATTCCTCATTTCCAAGCTACCGTCTTTCAGCCTCAGGCCCAATTTCTTGAAATTATATGTCAAGTTTTGACTTTATTATTATACTTCCTCTTCTAGTAGACTTTTTTTTAATGTAAATACTGGTTAACATTTTAGCATACTTTTCTAGTCTTTTTTCCTAAATTATTTTTTCTACATAGTTGAACTTTAAATATAACTTCCTAATGCTTTTTTCACTTTAAATAATATCAAGCGTTTTTCTGTTTTTAGCTATTATATAAAGCAGTGAAAATATTTGTGAATATATATTGGTCTGTGTTAACAATCATTTCCTTAGGAGACATTCTAGAGAGCGGAATTGCCAAATCAAAAGGTTAGTGTACATTTTTTCTTCTTCTTCTCCCCAAAGCCCCCCAGTACATAGTTGTATATTCTAGTTGTAGGTCCTTCTGGTTGTGCTGTGTGGGATGCCACCTCAGCATGGCTTGATGAACGGTGCCATGTCTGCGCCCAGGATCCAAACTGGCAATACCCTAGGCCGCCAAAGCAGAGTGTGAATTTAACCACTCAGCCACAGGGCCAGCCCCTAGTGTACATTTTTTTAAGGATCGCAATACATTTTGCCAATTCTTCCAGAAAATTACTTCAGTTTACATTCCTTCCAACAAATTGTCATTTCTTCCATAGTATATGCTTATCTTTTACTAGAGATATATTCAACTATGTCATCAGCGGCTTCCAGGCTTTTATTTCTTGATTTGTTAAAATTTGGAGTTAGCTCTTAATCCATATATAATTTGTTTTGGTACCTGGTGTAAAGTAAAGATCAAGGTACATTTTTTTCCCTAAATATTTAACCACATGCCTCAGTATAATTGGTTAAAGTTAAGGTTTCTCTCCCCCCATGCATTTACTTGTAATGTCTTATTCTATACTTATTCACAACCTTTTATTCACAATTCTAAAATCCAAAAAAGTTCTAACAGCTAATTTTTTCCCCTAAGTTTAGCATCAGAACTCATTTCATGGCAAAACTTGACCTGATTTGACATGAGGCTACAACATGAGTTTTTTATCTCATATTTTGCTGGAAAAGTAGTAATGTGCTTAATCAAGTGTGCTGTTTCAGATTCAACTGGAGTAGATATATATATTGTGTTACTTTTTAAAAATTCTGAATATTCTGAATTTTGAAACCCAGCTATAACCATAAAGCTGTTAAGATCAAAGGTTTTAGACCTGTGTTAAATTTGTACACATATATGTATGTTATATACTATAGTGTGTAGATTATTTTGTGCTGCTGATTAAATCATTATAGTTTTGTGTCCATTATAACTGTTCATAGTTTTTCAAGTATTCACCCCTTTTATGCTTCTTGATTAAGTTGAGAATCACTTGTATTATTTCAAGTTAAAATTCTATTGGAATATTCATTTGAAGTACATTAACGCTATAAGTTAACTGATACTGAAAGAAGCAAAAGGTAATGGTAATATGGTATGTATCAGTAGTTTTGTAGTTATCCCTATCCTCATAAATTTCTTGCTAAACTGGGTATTTTGTTGTTTATTGCTATTTTTAGGGAACTCTTCATTTCATTGTTTTAACTGGTTATTGCTTTTTTAGTTAATGTAAAATTTTTATGGAAGCATAACAGAAAAGCTGTAAAACTATTAAGTTTTTGCAGTTAAATGACTTTTCTAACAGTACACACATCTACTTCATCACCAAGATCAAGACTGGCACATTACCAGTAATCTAGAATCCCCTCATACTTCTAGTAACTGCTAGCCCCAAGGGTAATTATTATCCTGACTTCTAGCACCATAGTTGCAGCAGCTTTTTTTTTTTTTTTAACTTTGTATAAATGGATTTAGGCAGTATATAGTCTTTTGTAACTTCTTCTACTCAACGTTACAAGATCCACTCATGTTGTATATAATTCATTTGCCATCCTCAATGCTATGTGTGTTTTCATTGTGTTTATCCATATTGTATTATGCCATAATTAATCCATTTTATAGTTGATGAACAGTTAGATTATTTCCAATTTAGGGCTGTTATGAATAGAACTACTGTGAATATTCTTCTACATGTTTTTTGGTGAATGTATTACACTTTTCAGTTGGAGATATACTTAGGAGTGGGGTTGTTGGGTCATGGGGTTGCATATATCCAACCTTATTCAGATTTTTGATTTTTCCAGAGTGGTTGTACCAAATCATACTACTGTCAACAGTGTAAGGAGAGTCCCAGTTGTTCTACATCATTGTCAATGCTTAGTATTTTCATTTTAGCCATTTTGCTGGTGTATATTGGTATCACGTGGTTTTAATTTGGCTTTTCCTGATAAAATTTAACACCACTTCAAATGCTTAGTGCCATTTGGATTATCTCCTTTTGTGGTGTATCTGTTCGTGTCTTTTGCCCATTTTTGTATTGGATTGTCTGCCTTTTTCATACTGATATGTAGGTGTTCTTTCTGTATTCTAGATACAGGTCCTTTTTCAGAGGGACATCAGATGTCTAAATATTTTACCATGTTTTTCTTCTAAAAGTTTTATTGTTCAACCTTTTGTATTTTGATGGATCATCCATCTGGGATTGATTTTCCATATGGATATTCAGTTAACCCAGCACCATTTATTGAGAAAGAATGTCCTTTCCGAAATACATTGCACTGTTACCATTGTAACATGTACAGTGAGGATTTGCTTCTAGACTCCATCTATTCCCATTAGTCTGTTTTTTAAAGATGTGCCAGTAACACACCATCTTAATTACTATAGGAAATATATTTATTTTGTGTTTTATTTTATATTTGAGCCCCTTACTGAGTGAACTCTATTAAAGCTGATGGCTTTCCTGTTGCTTATTTTTTAAGCACTAAGGATATATCATCTCTAAATAATTATTTTCCCAATTTTATTTCTTCTTAATACACTGGTTAGCACTTCCAGTACAACTAATAATGATCAAAGTAGGCTTCCTTGTCTTATTTCTCATTTTAATGGGAATGTTAAGTATAATGTTGGCTTTTGTTTGTAGTGTTTTAAGAATTTACATCTGTATCTGCTGAGCTTAATTAAATGTTGGTCTGACATCAACTAAAATATTTTTATTAAATCCATGAATTTGTTTTTATATTAATAATCCTAATATTGTATACTTTGCAATCTTAGTGATTCTTTAAATATAACTAAATTTGATTTGTGAACATTTTATTTAGATGTTTACTTCTAATGAGATTGGTTTCAAGTTTATGCCAATTTTTTAAATGAATTTGAAACTTTCCGTCTCCTAGTTTATCTGAATATTGGAATAATAAGTGGTACCTGTTTTAAGATTTATATGACGTTTAGCTAAGACAATATATGTAAAGCATTAAGTCAATGTCTGGAACATAATAAGCACTTTTAACAGCAAGCTGCTATTCTAGCTCCTGTTTTTTATTTTTATTTTCTGCACAGTTTATTTAGAATGAGAAATAACTGTTCCTTGAAACTAAATCACCAAGGAATCATTTAGGCCTGGAGGCTTTTGCAGAAGCAATTCAGTTTTTTTCACCCAAATTTCTTCTAGGCTGGTTTGTCTTGTCAGGCTTTTGAGCTTTTTTCTGAATTAAATATCATATTTTGCCTCTGTAATTTTTGCTTGTGTTCTCTTTAAATTAGCTGTGACTAATTTTTTTCTAACAAAATCACCTCTTATATTTAACAATTCTTTTCTGATTCACTAATTTCTGATTCTTTATGTTTCCTATTTTTCTCACAGTTCTTTTTTCATGCTTAACTACTTAAATTGAACAGTTATCTGATTGTTCCTTTTAAAATCATGAAAACATTTAATTAAGGCTATGAATTTAGTGCTGCTTTCATCTTTAGACATTAAAATTTGGAAGATCGGGTAAGTATTTTCATTTTCTTGTTTAGTTATTTTTATATCTTAATTACTTAGAATAAGATAGCATGCTTTTTTCACTTAAGAATTTGTTTTTATTGTGATCAAAGGATAAGCTAAAATTTCTATAATTGTTGCATAGGTGCTTAACAAGTATTCTGTTAATAAAAGTACAAAGTTTGATATTTATTCCATCTTACACTATCAAATCCTAACTTCGCTTTTTAGCACTTTTGTCATAAACATTTAATTTCCCATTAATTATCTTGGCCATAGTTTTGCTTCAGTTGTTTTTGGTATTATTACTCAGTATATAGTCTGTAACTGTCATAACTTTATTTTTTTTCAGCTTTATTGAGGTATGATTGACAAATAAAAGTGTAAGATATTTAAAGTGTACATTGTGATGATTTGATCTGTGTATCCATTGTGAAAGGATTCTTTCTGCCTAGTTAATTAACACAATCCATCATCTTTATAGATATTTATCTTTTTTGTGTGTGTGTGACAAGATTTGAATTCTGCTCTTAGCAAATTTCAATTATGTAATACATATTATCAACTATAGTCACCATGTTATACATTAGACCCTCAGACTTTATTCATCTTATAGCTGAAATTTTGTACCCTTTTACCAACCTGTCCCTATTTCCTCCATGCCCCCGTCCTTAGCAACCACATTACCACTCTGTTTCTGAGTTTGACTTTTTTTTAGATTCCATATATAAGTGATACCATCTAGTATTTGTCTTTGTCTGGTTGTTTCACTTAACATAATTCCCTCAAAATCTATCCATGTTGTCACAAATGACGGGATTTCCTTCTTTGTCATGGCTTAGTAATGTTCCATTGTACGTATTTACCACATCTCCTTTATCCATTTGTTCATTGACCACCACTTAGATGTTTCCGTATCTTGGCTGTTGTGAATAGTGCTGCAATGAACGTAGCAGTGTAGATACCTTTTTAGTATCTTGTTTTCATTTCCTTTGGATATGTATCTAAAAGTGGTATTCCTGGATTATTTTTGTTTCTATTTTTAATTTTTTGAGGAATCTCCATACTGTTTTCCACAGTTGCTGCACCAGTTTACATTTCCACCAACAGTGCACAAGGATTCTCTTTTTTCCACATCCTTGACAACACTTATCTTTTGTTTTTTTGATGACAGCCATTCTAACCAGTGGTGAGATGATATCTCATTGTGGTTTTGATTTGCAGTTTGCATTTCCCTGATGACTACTCCTGTTGAGCACCTTTTCATGTACCTGCTGGTCATTTGTATGTCTTCCATGGAAAAAATGTCTATTGAGGTCCTCTGCCCATTTTTAAATTGGATTGTTTGTGGCTTTTTGCTGTTGAGTTGGGTGAGTTCTCTATATATTTTGGATATTAACCCCTTATCCAGATACATGGTTTGCAAATATTTTCTCCCATTCCGTAGGTTGCCTTTTCATTTTCTTGATGTTTTCCCTTGGCTACACAGAAGCTGTTTAGTTTGATGTATTGCCACTTGTTTATTTTTGCTTTTGTTGCTTTTGCTTTTGGTGTCAAATCCAAACATTCATTGCCAAGGTCCATGTCAAAGAAGTTACACCCTGTGTATTCTTCTAGGAGTTTTATGGCTTCAGGTCTTAAATTTCAGTCTTTAATTCATTTTGCGTTGACTTTCTGTATGGTATAAGATAGGGGTCCAGCTTCTTTCTTTTGCGTATGGCTGTCCAGTTTTCCCAGCACCATTTATTGAAGAGACTGTCCTTTCCCCATTGTATATTCTTGAAATACTTTATCATAAATTAATTGACCATACATGCATGGGTTTATTTCTAGGCCCTCTGTTGCATTGATCTATATGTCTGTTTTTATGCAAATACCATAGTGTTTTGATTACTATAGCATTGTAATATAGTTTGAAATCAGGAATTGTGATTCCTGCAGCTTTGTTCTTCTTTCTCAAGATTGCTTTGGCTATTTAGAGTCTTTTGTGGTTCTATACAAATAGTAGGATTGCTTGTTTTATTTCTGTGAAAAATGCCATTGGAATTTTGATAGAGATTGCATTGAATCCGTAGATGGCTTTGGGTAGTATAGATCATTTAACAATATTAATTCTTCCATTTCATGAACATGGAAAGTCTTTCCATTTATCAATGTTGTCTTCAATTTCTTTCATTGATGTCTTACGATTTTCAGTGTAAGGATCTTTCTACTCCCTGGTTAAATTTATTCCTGGGCATTTTCTTCTTTTTGATGCAATTGAAATGGGATTATTTTCTTAATTTCTCTTTCTGATAGTTTGTTCTTGGTGTATAGAAATGCAACTGATTTTTGTATGTTGATTTTGTATCCCACAACTTTGCTAAATTCATTTATTAGTTCTACCAGTTTTATGGTAAAGTCTTTAGGGTGTTCTGTATATAATAGCATATCATCTACCTCTTCTTTTTCAATTTGGATTCCTTCTATTTCTTTTCCTTGCCTAATTGCTCTGGCTAGAACTTCCATACTATGTTGAATAAAATTGGCGAGAGTCAGCCTTCTTGTCTTGTTCCTAATTGTAAAGGAAAGCCTTTCAGCTTTTTACTGTTGAAGATGACATAAGCTGTGGATTTGTCATATATAGCCTTTATTATGTTGAGGTACATTCTTTCTACACCCGGTATGTTGCTAGTTTTTATCATAAATGGATGTTGAATTTTGTCAAATACTTTTTCTGCATCTATTGAGATGATCATATGGTTTTTATCCTTCATTTTCTTAATTGGTGTATCACATTGATTTGTGGATATTGAACCATCCTTGCAACCCTGGAATAAATCCCACTTGATCATGGTATATGATCCTTTTGATGTGCTTCAGAATTTTGTTTCCTAATATGTTGTTCAGGATTTTTGCATCTATGTTTATCAGAGATATTGCCATGTAATTTTCTTTTCTTTTACTGTCCCTCTCTGGTTTTGGTATCAGGATAATGCTGTCCACATAAAATGAGTTTGGAAGTGTTCCCTCCTCTTCTCTTTTTTTGGGAAGAGTTTGAGCAGGATTGGGATGAATTCTTTAAATGTTTGGTATAATTCACCAGTGAACCTGTCTGATCCTGGACTTTCCTTTTTTGGAAAATTTTTTATTACTGATTCAATCTACTTACTAGTAATTGGCCTATTCAGATTTTCTATTTTTTCATGATTCAGTCTTGGTAGGTTGTATGATTCTAGGAATTTACCTATTTCTTCTAGCTTGTCAAGTTTGTTGGTGTGTACTTGGTTAGCATAGTCTCATGATCCTTTGTATTTTGTGGTATTAGTTGTAATGTCTCCTTTCATTTATAATTTTATTTGAGTCTTGTCTTTTTTTCTTGGTAAGTCTGCCTAAAAGTTTGACTATTTTGTTTTTTTGTGTTTAATCACTTCTTAGTTTTATTTATCTTTTCTTTTGTGTTTTTAGTTTCTGTTTCATTTATTTCTGCTCTGATCTTTGTTATTTCCTTCCTTCTGCTAACTTTGGTCTTATTTTCTTTTTCTTGTTACTTGAGGTGTAGAGTTATGTTATTTGAGATCTTTCTTGATTCTTAATGTAGGCATTTATCGCCATGAATTTCCCTGTAAGAACTGCTCTTGCTGCATCCAATAAGTTTTATTAGTATGTTATATTTCCATTTTTATTTGTCTTTTTTTTAGAATCAATATCCCATAGAATCTTTTTTCTCCAACTTTATTAAAATGAATTTAACATGCAAAATTGTGTCAGTTTAAAGGGTACAACTTGATGATTTCATATATGTATATATTACAAAATGATTGCCACAATAAGCTTAGTTAACACATCCATTACTCCACATAGTTATCTGTGGTATGTGTATTGAGAACATTTAAGATCTACTCTATTAGCAACTTAAAAGTATACACTGTGATACTATTATTAACTATAGTCACCATGCTGTATGTACATTAGATCCTCAGAACTTATTCATCTTATAACTAGAAGTTTGTATCCTTTGACTGCTATTGCCCATTCCTCTACTCCCTAGCCCCCAGCAACTACCAGTTGGCTCTCTGTTTCTGTGAGTTCAGTCTTTTTAGATTCCACATACAAGTGAGATCATACAGAATTTCTCTTTCTCTGACTTATTTCACTTTCCATTTCCTTATGTCTTCTTCAGTTTCTTTCAACAATGTCTTATAGTTTTCATTATATAGCTCTTTCACCTCTTTGGTTAAATTTATTCCTAGATTTTTTATGCTTTTTGTTGCAATTGTAAATGGGAGTATATTCTTGACTTCTGTTTCTCCTAGTTGTTATTATTGTGTAGAAATGCAACTGATTTTTTTTTCTTTTTTGGTGAGGAAGATTGTCACCAAGCCAACATCTGTGCCAGTCTTTCTCCATGTTTTTGTATGTGGGACGCTGCCACAGCACAGCCCAACAATCAGTGTACAGGTCCATGCCAGGATCCTAACCCGCAAACCCAGGGCCACTATGCCACCAGGTCAGCCCCTTGATTTTTTATTTTTTTGCTGAGGAATATCAGCCCTGAGCTAACATTTGTGCCAATCTACCTCCACTGTATATGTGGGTTGCCACCACAGCATGGCTGACAAGTTGTGTAGGTCCACATCCAGGATACAAACGCATGAACCCGGGCCACCAAAGCAGAGGGCACTATACTTAACCACTATGCCATGGGACTGGCCCCTAGGAATGCAACTGATTTTTGTAAGTTGATTTTGTAGCCTGCAACTTTGCTATAGTTGTTATTTCTAATAGTTTTATGGTAGATTCTTTAGTGTTTTAATATATATAGAATCATGTCATCTGTAAACAGCAAGAGTTTTACTTCTTCCTTTCCCATTTGGATACCTATTATTTCTCCTGCCTAATTGCTTTGGCCAAAACCTGCAATACTGTGTTGAATAGGAGTGGCAAGAGTGAGCACCCCTGTCTTGTTCCTGTTCTCAAAGGGATGGTTTTCGGTTTTTTACCATTAAGTGTGATGTTGGCTGTGGGTTTGTCATATATGGCCTTTATTATATTTATGTACTTTCTATACTCATTTTATTGAGAGTTTGGAAGGTTTTGGGGGGTTTTTTGTTTCTTTTGTTGAGGTAACATTAGTTTATAACATTACATGAATTTCAGGTGTACATTCAATTTCTGTGTAGATTACATCGTGTTCACCACCAAAAGTCTAATTACTATTCATCATCATGTGCATGTGCCCACTCACCCCTTTCGCCCTCCTCACTCCCCACTTCTCCTCTGGTAACCACCAATCTAATCTCTGTGTCTCTGTTTGTTGTTGTTGTTGTTATTTCTATCCTCTATTTATGAGTGAGATTGTACAGTGTTTGACTTTCTCCCTGACTTATTTTGCTTAGCATAATACCCTCAAGGTCCATCCATGGTGTCACTAATGACAAGATTTCATCCTTTTTTATGGCTGAGTAGTATTCCATTGTGTATATTTACCACATCTTTTTTTATCCATTCGTCCAATGGGCACTTAGGTTGTTTCCATGTCTTGGCTATTGTCAGTAATGCTGCAGTGAACATAGGGGTGCATGTATCTTTACACATTCGTGTTTTCATGTTCTTTCGATGAATACCCAGCAGTGGAATAGCTGGATCAGGTGGTAGTTCTTTTCTTAATTTTTTGAGGAATCTCCATACTGTTTTCCATGGTGGCTGCACCAGTTTCCATTCCAACCAGCAATGTATGAGCGGTCTCTTTTTTCCACATCCTCTCTAACATTTATTTCTTGTCTTGTTAATAATAGCCATCTGACAGGCGTGAGGTAATATTTCATTGTAGTTTTGATTTGCATTTCCCTAATAATTAGTGCTTTTGAACATCTTTTCATGTGCCTTTGGCTCTCTGTATATCTTTGGAAAAATGTCTGTTTGGATCTTTTGCCCATTTTTTTAATTGGGTTGTTTGTGGGGTTTTTGTTGAGTTGTATGAGTTTTTTATCTTCTCCCAATTGTTTTCCTCTTGCTGCTTTTAAGATTCTCTCCTTGTCTTTAACTTCTGACAATTTAATTATAATATGTTTTGATTTGGGGTTCTTTAGATTCATGTTTTTTGAAACTTTCTAGGCTTCCTGGATCTGGATGTCTTTTTCTTTCCCCAAGTTGGCTAAGTTTTTAGTCATTATTTCTTTGAATAAGCTTTCTTCTCCTTTGTCTGTCTCTTCTCCATCTGGGACCTCTATAATGCAAATATTGGTCTGCTTGATGGTGTCACATAAGTCCCTTAAGCCATCTTTACTCTTTTTTATTCTTTTTTTCTTTTTGCTCCTCTGATTGATGAACTTCACTGCCCTGTCTTTGAGCTTGTTGATTCTTTCTTCCGCATGATCTAGTCTGCTGTTGAACCCCTTGATTGATTTTTTTCAGTTCAGTTGTATTCTTCAGCTCCATGATTTCCAATTGGTACTTTTATATTTTTTCTCATTTTTGAAATTCTCACTTTGTTTATACATTGTCCTAGTTTCGGTGAACATCTTTATTAGCATTATTTTCAAGTCTTTATCAGGTAAATCACTTATCTCTGTTTCATTAAGGTCTATTTCTGGAGATTTATCTTCTTTTGTTAGAAACATATCGCTGTTTCTTCATTTTCCTTGACTCTCTCTGTTGCTTTCTGCACATTAGGTAAAACAACCACCTCTCCCAGTCTTGACAGAGTAATCTTGCATAGGAAATGGAACTTATCACTCAGCCTAGCCAGAGCTCTTTGTTGTCTCTTAGACTTCTGTGATGTCCATGCTGCCGCCGTTGTTATTTGTGGCTCCCAGTAGAAGGTATGCCAAGACCTGTCATTGTCCTGAAGGGGAGGATCACAGTCAGCACCTAGATGCAGGCTGATTCAAAGTTGTGGCATCAGACAGCAGCTGGGAAAGTATATAGTTAGGGCTCTTCCAGGGAAACACCGGGAGATGGGCGTTTTTGCCTGCTCCCTCTGCACTGGGCGCAGCTGTATAGCCACAGGCAGGAGCAGGAAGGACTCCTGCACCCATTAATAACTGCTTTGCTAAAGGGACCCATGAGTGCAAACCTTGTTGGCTGTCACAGCCAGGTGATCTAGGGGCCTCTTGCTTGGGACGCAGCTGCAAAAGCTGGGGCACCAGGCATGTGTACAAGCTCCTTCTAGGGAGATAGCTGTGATTTGTAGTGGGTTCACGTGAGGGGGCAGAGGTAGTTCTGCTGGCTTCCCCAGTCTCCAGGGAGGATCACAGTCAGCTCCTAGATGTCTGCTAAACTCTCATCATCCTCCATAAAAACCACTTCTTCTGTGCCCCTTTACTTATTTTTGGGTTTTCCATAACTTCATTTTAAATAATCTTTTCTTTATGTGGGGATGCCTCATTATTATTGTGCTGTGCAGATACTGTGTTTTTTACAAGACCCTCCACCAACAAAAAGATTAATGACTGACTGAGGGCTCAGAAAACGGTTAGCATTTTTTGGCAATAAAGTATTTTTTAATCAAGATAGATACATTGCGTTTTTAGACATATGCTATTGCACACTTACTAGACTACAGTATAAAGATAACTTTTAAATGCACTGGGAAACCCAAAAATTTGTGTGACTTACTTTACTGCAGTGGTCTGGAATCAAACCTGCAGTATCTCCAAGGTATGCCTGTACAGGATAGTTCTTGTCCTATTTTTTTAACACTTTCTGCCTTGACTTCTAATCATTTTATGATATATGCCAACCCTGTCTTCTTACTTCTATAATTGGGTTTTCAGCTTTTATGTTCTATAATAATTTAAGATGTAGAACTCACTTTTACATTCTACTGGCATTTGCCTTTATTTAGCATATATATATTTTTACCCCTATTTTACCAGTACCTTCCCTTGCTCCCCAGCTAGTTCTTAATCATTTAAAAAATTTTAAACTTTCGTGTTCCTGAATTCCTGATTTTGATTCTTCTTTCCATGTGCTGGTATAAACCTTTGTCATTTTGGGGGGAAAACATCAGAGTGCTGTACTTTCTAAGCTCTTGCATGCCTAGACACTCCTTCTAGTTATCTATCACTTTATTCCATTACAAATATGTAGATGGTGGTCACTTGTCTTCTGATTAGAAGTAAGGACTTAAACTACCCATTTTTCTCTCTAAATGTTTGAAGAATTTTCTTCTTTACTGTTTTCTCCAGAATATCTTAGTATGATTCTGTTAATTTTGCTAATGAAATAAGGTTCAAAATCTGCCCACTTAGTATTTAAAAACCTGAGTTTTTCTATTATATTGTAATTATTGCTTCAGAGAACTATTTGAATTTATTTCTTTTTAAGAAATACCATTTACTTGTTGGTTCTGTATCCTTTTTTGTTTTCCTCTCTTCATTATTTCCCAGAATTGTCAGAGCTTTTCAGATGTTTTTCAGATCACTGACTTTTGGGTGCAGTGTTAATTCTGCTTCTCTTCAACAAAGTATTCTAATATATTTTGGGTTTCTTTTTTTTCGTGTATTTTGCTGAGTTCCTGTTATAGTTAGGACAGATGCTTACTGAGAGTCCCGAGAAGCCGAGCATAGCGAGTTAAGAACTTGGGCTCTAAGGTGAGACTGCTGGGATTAGAACCCATTGCAGCTACTCACCAGGCATTTGACCTTGGAATTTATTTAGCCACTCCATGCCTCAATTTCCCTATCTGTAGAGCAGGGATAATAATAGTACCTACCTACCCTCTTGGGTTTTTGTGAGGATTAAAGGAGTTAATATAAATAAAGCCTCTAGGACAGAAAGCACACAGTGAGCCACAAAAGTTAGCTGTGATTACCACACAGGTATTTCTGAAAGTATTCTTTTAAACAATATTTCTTTTTTGCCACAAACTGCCTTTTTGTTCCTTCAAAGATAAGGATTCACAATGAATTATTTGCCAAGAGGTCCGTGTATACAATGATCTTTTCTGCCCCCTCTCCCCCACTACTGTCAAGCTCAACTCGAGTAGCAGCTTTCCCTTCTCGGAGCTGCAGCTGAGGTTGGTGCGCATAAGTCCCCCTGCCTGCAGTGGTTTTTTCCCCCAGATGAAATGCAGTTCGAGGTACTTGTGCTGCATTTTATCCTGCTAAGAACAAGCATTGTGGCATATTGAAAGTGACCATCTCTTCCCTTTATAAATCCATTCAGTTGAGCAGTTTCCACCTTCTTTCTCACTCTATGCTGCTGTAGGAACCTAGAGCCTAAACACCAGGATTTTGTTTGACCTCACCCCAACCAAATCCTGAATGCTGAGGTTATGAGAAAGTGCACCCACTCTGGACCTGAGCACATGAGTTTCTCCTGTTTCTAGCAACACTTCACACATTGTGGCTACTTGACTAACGGTATGAGGCACTGCTAGTTTGCCCAAAATAGCTTGCTCTCGCTTTGAAGAGTCTACTAAATCTGAGTTAGCTATAGGTGACATTCACTTGATCTTTAACAAACAGTCCTCACAAATATAGATTATGATTTGTTCTCTAAAATGGAAACTTCTAGCTACTTATGTCACTAATATTGCACACTGGTATTTCAAATAGTATAGCTTTATAACATGAAAACGTGTTGAACTTCTAGAGATTATAAAAAATTTAAAGCAGAAGAAAAATTTACATTTAATTTCAAAAGGTGTTGGGATTTGATCTTTTTATCATATTAAAAAAAAGTTAAAATAGAAAATAATAAAATAAATGAAACAGATTTTGAGTCCAAGCTGAGCCAGGGTAGTCAGTCACACCCATTACAACGGGTCTTTCTGGCCACGTAGGGTTGTTGCCTTAAGACAACAGAGGTTGTCTACAGCTTCTGGATCAGGATGGCAGAAGCACCTCCTCCTCCATTGCAAATACTGGCAAGACCGTATTCTCCTTGCTTCAAGGCATGAGTCAGATGAACGACAAGCCTGGCTCCAGACATCCTAGGATTAAGAAAGCATTTTGGTTCTTTAATGAATTATAGAATTATGACTAACTAAAAATGTTTCTATTCCAAATTAACTTCTTGAAAAGCTTATTAGCAATTAGTTATAGCTGAATTTGACTACTTTTCTTTAACTTGGGAGACTTGTTTAAGAATGGTGACAGCTTTATAAAAAGCCCAAGCATAGATTTTAATCTTAATTTATCTTCTTCAACATAAAACTAGTTTTCAAGCAACAAATGTGACAGATCTTTGTATTCAGTGTTAGATTCTATCAGAAATGGGGTTTGCCTTACCAAGGACAGGTGGGAAGGAAAACGGTTAAACCAAGACTAATAGGAATTATCATGAAGCAGTTTAAGTTTAGACAGAAATACAAAGGCAGCCATTAACCTAGATAGATGTTTTTCTTTATGATTTTACCTACCCAATTGGATGTCCCAGAGAAACGGCTCCTCCATTAATATTCACTTTTTGGGGATCAAGCTCTAGCATTTTAATGTTTGCTAGTACGACCACACTAAAGGCTTCATTTACTTCCCACATTGTAATATCTTCTTTTTTCAATCCTGCATCTTTGAGAACCTAAAAAAATTTTAAATATAGGTTATGTTTAGATAATTAACACTCAAAACTTATTATCATTGTTTTATTGAAATTCTGCAATTTTGGTTTGTATTTGCCTCTGATGCAACAAATATTTTCATATGGAGTTTCTTAGCTTCCAGGAGGAAGGGCTCTTTTATTTTCTGCTTTTAATTTCTCATCTTATTGCACTATAATCAAAGAATCTTGTTTGCATTATTTTATTTCTATTTTGGAGAGAGAGAGAGAACTTGATTTTCTTGAACATTCCACAGATACCTGAAAAGAACATGTACTCTTGATTTGCAGGTACATAATTGATGTATATTCTAAAGATCTACTTTACAGATTCTATGATGCTTAGATTCTTGATCTGGCAAATGAAAGAGGAATATTACTACTGTTAGTATGTTTCTGTTTTTCATTGCATCCTCTATAGTTTCTGCTTTATGAAACTTGCTGTGGAGTTATTTCGGGCACAGATATTCAGAGCTTATTGTATCTTCATTGTAAATTATTTACTTGAAGTCTTTTATTGTATGATCTCTTGTTTTAGTAGTTCCTCAGCTATGCAGGAAGGTGTTAAGGGACTAGTTACCCTTTGCTATTATCTTTATACAATATTGCTAGTGCCCTTTTTCTTTAGAAATATTTTTGTCATGCGCAATGATAAAATTAACATGAAACTATTCCTCGCCTTCTCCAGCAGGCTCAGGTAGCTTTCTAAGCTGTACAGCTCACACAGCTTCCTCTGTTCCAACAGCACAAGACAAAACATGGTACCTGAGTGTAGCCACTTCTCTAACTCTCAGCTTCTAGCTGGGGTCAGGATCTAGCTTCTGGCTTCAGAATCCAGAACTGTTTGTCTCTCCTGCTTTCCAATGAGATGCATTCACTTTCAGAAGTTGTATAATTCTGTCGCTTGCTGAGATCTGCCACCTCTGGACAGATCCTCACTCCCCATTGTTTCTGATCCTTCTCTATCCTTATTCCCCACTGATTTCTACTCTTTTTTAACCTGGATGCTGCTCTCAGAAGTTCACTCTCAGGGTGAGGCCCTCTCCTGAAAAGGAACATTTGCTGGCGCCTTCTGAGATTCCTCAACCCCTACACCTCCTCACACTGTCTCTTTTCCTGTGACCCCTTAGCAACTTCCCACAGAGACTTAGACTGACAATTTGGAGTATGTAGGTTCTCTTTGTAGTTTTACTCTAAGACCTGCTCCTAGCAGTTCTCTTTCAGGATTGAAACCTCCCCTTCTAGTAGTGAATATTTGCTTTGAATTCTAGAACCAGGACCCTCAGCATTCCCTTTTTTTCTCTGCAGCACCAGCCTCCCACTTTGTGGTTACCATACTAGGCGTCTGAGTTTAGCATCATACTTGAAAGAAATTCAATTATGTAGTTTTTAATCTGTTCCATTGAAGATGTGGGTTTATCAGCTGCTCGTTTATTTTTTTGGTTTGTCAACCTTGTTGCTCTAATTGTTTTCAAAAGAAGTGAGAAGATTTGAAACCAAGCTATCTCTGTGCTTTATGAATAACATTTAACAACTAAACCTGCAACCTTGGTTTAAGCAAACCAGAAGTTGGCATAATGGCAAATCCTCACATTGTTCTCACCTTAGGTACAGCATATGCAGGTGCAATTGGAAAATCAATAGGTTCTACAGCAGCATCAGCAAATGCTTTATAAAAAATAATAATAAATAGGTTGTTAAAATTTTTACAAGCACCCAAAGCTATATCTAACAACTGTTATATATAACATCCAAAAATACAAGTTTCCTAACCCCTATATGTAATGGTATTTGTTTCTTTTTTAAGATTCTACATGTTACAAAATGATACCAATCATCGAATTGATTTTTCACATGTAGGAAGTTAGAGGGAATTTGCCTCCAGGGACATTAGCATTATCCAGTGATATTTTTGGTTGTCACAATAGGTAGAATGCAACTTATTGTGGTATCTAGTGGGTAGAGGCCAAGGATGCTGATAAACATCCTACAATGCACAGAACAGCCCCCACAACCAGATTATTTGTTGCAAAATATCAATAGTGCTAAGGTTAAACCATGATCTAAACTAAAAATGAAGTTACAAGATTTTTATAAAGTAACAATAATATCTGTTCAACTCCTTTTGAAGAAGGGAAGGCAGATTTTACAGCTAAAAATATAAATTTAAGGAGACTGAGGGTATGTCAAGGCCACATATTTAATAATAAATGCAAAAACATCTATATTTTACATTTCTAGACTCCTAATCCAATGTCCTTTTTATTCTACCTTCCCCACAGTGCCAGGGTTTTTAAAACACAGACCTTGAATTCTCCGCTGTGCCACCAGGCCGGCCCGAGGACAAGATTTTTAAAGCTTACTCTTACATACAATTATGACCAAAATATTAAAGGAGCTTCTATCTCAATTAAAACATGGAATAAATTCTGTCACAAAGTACAACCTATAGCTAGAAATAGCCAACTTCAATATTATGTATTACCAACAAGGAAACTTAATTTCAGGAAGAGCTGATTGGGGTTTAGGAATAAACAAGTTCAGAACATTGCCACCTGCTATTCTTGCCAGTGGTTTAACGTTGAGCCTCCTGGCCGCATCTGCGGTCATCAGAACCACAGCAGCCGCTCCGTCATTCAGTGTGCTGGCGTTGGCAGCTGTTACTGTGCCTAAAAGCATCAATGAGCATGAAGTCAAAACATTTTTTCACATTGAATTCACGTGGGTCAATTTGACAGATTCCTACAGAGTACTGCCTGGGTGGCTAGATGCATGAAAAATTACAAATATGGGTGGAGATAATTCCTACTCAGGAAACATACATAGCTAACTATAACAATTAATGTAAGAATGCCTTCTTGTGTTAGTTTTTGGTAACAGTTTATTCAAAGCTAGCTCAGAAACACCTGCATGATGGCACTGGGAAAATGCTGGTTTACAATTCTTCAAACATAAGGACCAATTCATTATTTTTCTCCCCAGAGTCTCTTTGCTTATCCACATTAGAGCAGACACTCATTATATATTTTTCAAATCAGTGTCAAAATCAGATACTTCTTCTCTACAATCACTTGAAGTTAAATGTCAATGAATACTAAAAATCACTGAACTGTACATTTTAAACAGGAGAATTTTATGGTATGTAAATTATATATCAAGCTGTGTTTTAAAAATATCAATGAAGACCCTATAATAGACTGCTGCTAAAATTATAAAGATATACTTTTGCAATATAAATTTTTATATGATGCTTTAAAAAAAAGAAAGACCCATTTCTGTAGTTGGTAGTGAGAAATTCAATCAGGGAAGGGGGAAGGCAAGAGCAGAAAAAGGGGTGATTAGGCACATGTGAGTGGTGATGGATTGTAATTAGTCTTTGTGTGGTGAACATGATGTAATCTACACAGGAATCAAAATATAATGATGTACACCTAAAATGTATATGTTATAAACCAATGTTACCGCAAAAATAAAAAATCAGGAACGGGGGAAAAAAATAGTTTCAGATTATCATCACAACTGAATACAGCTAATTTTAAAAGCAAAACTGAGCATTTCTCAAAGGATTTCAAAACCATTACTTTAGAACACTGGGATCCTGTTTATACTAACATTCAATGATTATTTATTAAGGACCTACCACATGCCAGGTACTAGATACAATAGTGAACAACACAGCTGTCATCTGAGTCCTCAAGAGGCTTACAGATATTTAACAGAATATGTAAACTTGGCTTTCACACCACAATAAACTTTCAAGATGAACTGCATATGAAAAACTGAATTCTGTAGTCATTCTACAATCTCTTCCCTAGGATTCATATATTGAAGGTATTAACTGTTAAGCAATTTTAAATATACTTTGGATAAATATCATTTGTTTTGTTAATTTCACTTGAGACTGATGTACTGAAAATGTCAAATAACATGTAGATGCTTTCTAGAATTACTTTTTAAAAATAGACAATTCCAAGACTAGATACATATTTTGACTGCGTTTTTTCTTATGCTTCATTTTTTAATACTAACCATTTTCTTTCTGGAATACTGCCTTCAACTTTGGAACTTTGCTAAAATCAACACGTTTATATTCTTCATCTTCTTTCACCACTACATCTGGTTTACCTAAAACAAAAAGCTTTTAAGTAATGTTACCAGTCAAGACAACAATTAGTCATTCAGTAATAAACTGTTGCACAAGGTGCCTGGTAGTCTGTGCCTCTCTTTATATGCCTGCATACCTTAAACCACCCTCAGTAAATTCTGCTCTAGAATCTACCATCTATAATCTCCTTTAGTGTCTTGAAGAGTTTAAGTAGCTTAACACAATTTAAATCTTCTATCCAGCCATATCCCATTCTCGTCTCTCTCTGCCGCCTATGATTACAGACTTCTTCTCACCCCAAGGGGAGATGTCTGACCTAGGCTGGATAAGCTCTAGTATTCCATCATTCTAAGCACAGTAATCTTTTCTATAACAGAAATATAACCTAAACCAAGTTAATGAGTCTTTCCTGTGCATTATTCTGCTGGAGTTGGTGAGAAGTCTCCTCTTTGAGAGCCCTGTAGATGTGACTCTAGAGATGGAGGCAGCAACTCAGGAACCTGAAAGAATACAGCACAGAAGCATGCAGCACAGAGAAGCCAAGAGAGCATGTCCTAACTGAACAGCCAGTTCCAATCCCGGAAGGTCCCAGAGCTGACTAGTTGCTGCCATACATCCTTCAGTTCTGGGAAGTACCCCCAGTAGTCTTCTGATAAATCCCCTTTTTCACTTAAGCTAATGTGACATCTGTCACTTACATTAGAGTTTTAATAAATACATTTCTCAAAAATAATATGCTTAGTGGAATTTGCAACTGAGTTGAAATCTGATATTAAATCGAATTGAATTATATTATCTCTCAACTGGCAAGATTTCCCTTCATCAACCGTAAGCGGAAGTGTCGGTGTCCTCAGTTGAAATGAACAAAGATAAACATGTACTAATTTAAAACTTAAAAAATTCGGCAACAGGTAAAGTCTACATTATCCCTCTACCTTTTACTGCAACTGTGACAGGAATAACTTCATTTGCAAATTTTCCGGCTTCCCACGCTGCTTTACTTCTGGTGTAGGAGTTAATAGCAAAAGTATCCTGTTCATCTCGTGCAATATTCAGTTTCTTGGCAGTATTCTCGGCACAGTTGCCCTGATAAAAGTTGGGATTTTTTAAAAACTAACTTTGTATAACTTATAAAATATCTATTAACTTTGCATAACATAAAATAGTAGTTAGCAGTTAAATTTAGTTTCTTAAAATACACTTCTTTCTGTACTAAGTAACTTTACACCCACGTCTCATCTTCAAATGCTTGAATTAGCACAGAAGTTGCTATTTCAAAGGCAAATATTTAAATGATTATGGAATCCAACATTAGAAGTTAGAAAATGCCCTATTCCAGTGTGGGGCAATTTATTCAAGAATTGAGCCAAGCTGATACAATGAACATAGAAAAAATATTTTCCTAAAATGAATGATTAAAATCAACATTTATAAAGCCCATCCTTCAGTTACTAAAATATATTTTAAAAAATCAAGCAATATTGTATAGTATACAGCATTTCTCCATTAAAAAGCAATAATTACCATGTGAATTTTATTGTAGACATCAGTTAGCCCATCTTTTACAATTAAATCTTCGAGCTTTACCCCACCATATGGTGTTGCTCCTCTGTTCATTATGTAGGGAACGTTGGACATGCTCTCCATTCCACCTGCCACCATTACATCCTGCTCAGCAACACAAAAAACCCAGTGTCAGTTCAAATAGTAGTTGCAAACCCATTATACCCTTTACGCAGCTACAACAAACAAGTATTCTACATGGACTTTACTGAACATTTATTACACAGTGAATATATATAAAGCAGTGTCTTGACGCTGGTGAGAGGAAATGGTTTAAAATCTATAATGATAATTAAGATTAGAATTGGACATTAATAAAAATGGTAGGAATCTTTCACGTAAGACCATCTTCTGAAATTTTTTTTTAACTTTTGCCACTTTTGTATTTTATTGTGGAACTGAGTTTTTTTTCTTTTACATCAAATATCCTCAGTGGAAGAGGGGATATTGCACACAAATATCATAAAAGCACTACATATTACTTTCACTGGAAACTAATTTTCTACATTAGATATGACTGGATAGGATAGAAGTAATGCAGGATCTAACCTTGCTTTTCACTCGCACTGCTAACAATGTCTTTTAAAAGATTAAAAGTAATCTCAGTTCACAGAAATAATCCTTCTGCTTCTTTGATTGAGATCCTCCTCATCAACTCTTCCCAGACAGCTGTAATGTTCTTCTACTTGATCATCTCACATGCAGCCTTTCTTCCACCCAGGCATCATCTACACTCACCTGAGTCATTTTGGCTAGAATATAAATCTGATCATTCCACTCCTTAAAGGACTGCTCAGCATAGTACATAAGGCCATTTACGATCTGCCTTCTCTACCTTTCTAGTCTCATGCCTGGACCTACACCTTAGCTCATACAGAACTGTTTAACGGTTTTCAAAAACACCATCTCATTCGTACCTCTGCACTTTTGACCCAGCCACCAACATGTAAAACGCCTCCATTTCCTTTCAAACTAATCAAGACTCAGCCAGTCCTTCCTGACCACCTAGTTCTATCCCTCCTTAGAACAATGTCTCTTCTGTGTTCCCCAATTACCGTGTAACGCTTTTATAGTACTATTATACTGTATTGTAGCTATATTTACATGTTGAATCTCCTCACTAAACTAAGCTCCTCTGAGGCCAGAAACCCTGTCCTATGTATTTTTATGTCAGTACCTGACATATTTAGAAGTTTAATAAATATTAATCAACTAACCTGTTATTATAAATCAACAAAAATTCATTTGCATTATAAGGCGTAATTTAAAACAAACGGTTTAATATAAAACATTAGTGTAAACAAAATTAAAGCCAACGTTATTTTCTCACACCCTTTAATCAGGAATAAAGACAAACACGTCCTACCCCAAAGAAACAAACATTTTACCCATTTTGTAATATGATTTTCAATTAGTTCTAATGTAAGTTTCTTTCAGTTATCCTGAAATACTGAATATTTTCTAGGGATGATGGCAATAAGTGACAGAAAATAACGTTCCAATCATCCTATTAATATAAAATTGACCCTTTTCCAAAATCATAATTAATCATTCAAAATAAGGCAATCTTAGTATTCCTGTAGGTCAAATAATTGTATACATGCACAAATGAATCAAATAATACCAACTGAAAGCATTTCACTGTAGTGCAAATAGCATTTGCTAGAGAACCACAAAAAATCAACTAAGACAAAACTTTCCTTGTCACTAAAACAGTTTTGAAACATCTAAACAATCTCATGACCATTTTTCACCCACTGGTTTGACAAGTGTTTGGTAACACCCAATGTTGGTGTTACCTTGTATGAAGGCAAACGAGCTCCTAAAACCTTTGGAAAGTATGTAACTGGTGCAACTTTTATGGAAAACATTTGAAAATATCAAAATTTTAAAATCTTCTGACTCACAAATTCTCCTCTTATGAATTTTTCCAGTAGACAGACTTACACATGATGAGATTTTTTAATGTTTTGTTCACCAATCTCCAGTAAATGTCACATAGTAGGCGCTCAGCTAATGAGGGGAAGAGCTGGGATTTGAAATTAGTCTCGCTCCAAACTTTGTGTTCATAACCACTACACTGTACTGCTTCAGTGCAGTAGATTCAACTTTTTTTTTTATTGCAGTAACACTGGTTTCTAGTATTATATAAATTTCAGGTGTCCATCATTATATCTCGATTCCTGTGTAGATTACATCATGTTCACCACCCAAAGACTAATTAAAATCCATCACCACACACATGTGCCTAATCACCCCTTTGCCCTCCTTCCTCCCCCTTCCCCTCTGGTAACCACCAATCCAACCTCTGTTAGATTCCACTGTTTATATAAGTACCCAAAGGTATATGTACAGGGGTACTCAGTGCAGCACTATTTAAAATAGTAAAGAACTCCACAGAGACAATCTATAAAAGTCCATTCAATGAGGACCATAAAATATATTATAGTTGTTCAGTTCAGTAAAATACTGTCTTATGTGCTGATATAGAAATATCTCAAGACATTGAGTGGGGCACAGAATTTAAGTAACTTTCCCAGAGTTTCTCTGCTCTTAAGTGGCAGAACACACAAGAAAGTGGTGAAAAAGTCAGAGACTCAGAGGGATGCAAGAAGACAGACTTATTTTTCATTTTATACTTTTCCATACCAGTTTTTAGCATGTATATATATAACTTTTATAATAAAGTGTCTGATATATTAGCTCAGATATCACTCTGTCCTTTTTTTCTCTTTGGCTTGCCTTATAATTGGAAACAGCAAGAGAGTAACAGCAAGGTACAAATAATTGTGGTTTTTGTATATGTAAGAAATAACTGGCGAGCTAGTCCTGATGGCTTAGTGGTTACGTTTGGCATGCTCCACTTTGGTGGGCTGGGTTTGGTTTCTGGGTGCAAACTACACCACTCATCTGTCAGTAGCCATGCTGTGGCAGCAGCTCACATAAAAGAACTAGAAGGCCTTACAACTACAAAATAGAACTATGTGCTGGGGCTTTGGGGAGGAAAAAAAAAGAGAGGAAGACTGGCAACAGATGTTAGCTCAGGGCGAATCTTTCCCAGCAAAAAAAGAAGAAATAAAACAATAAAATAAAAAGAAAGAAAAAAGAAATAATTTGCAAACACCTCACAACTGATTTTTACCCTGGTGTGTGATGCCCTTTTAGGCTGGAAAGCACAAGATAAGAATAAAGACCCTGTAACTTTGTGTTCGTGGTCATCTCAACCTCACTTTCCTCAACTGAAAAAAAGGGCTTGGCTCTAATAAACTCTTAAGTTCTATGAGTCTAGCCTAGGTCTAGTCTCCTAACACCACAGCACATATTTGCTGGGCAGCCTATCTCTTGCTTCATCTCAAGTAAAGACAAGATCTAAATCAGCAAGGCCAATGGAAAGCTGCACAACTTCCCAGCTGAACTGGAGCATGTAGGAACCACAAACTAGTCAATTCTAGGCTCAGGCAATGAGTTGATTCCCAGGGTCAGCACCTTATTCTTATTTATGATGAAAACCTTTCTTATTCAAGCAAATACAGAATTTCTGCTGTTTTATATCACCCAGAATCTCAGAGAAAGACGTAGAGGGTCATTGAAGACTAAAACATCTTGGCTGAAAACTACTTTGTAATACGACACTTGGCCTATCATCTTGACCTCTACTTCAAATGGAATTAGCAAATCCAGACCCTCCTGCGTGTCTGAAACAACACAGCACCCAGACTTGTAAGAGTCTCTCTTACAGCACGAATGTGCTCCAGTTTTTATTGTCACTGCATATTATTTTAGTCACAAAGTGGAAAAGGAGGTGCTTCTTACCTGATGTCCACACATAAGATTCTGAGAGGCCATCATGATGGCTTTCATTCCTGAGGCACAAACTTTGTTTATAGTGGTGCATGGAGTAGAAACAGGCAAGCCTAAAACCAATAATAAATAAGTCATACTTCTGAAAAACAAAGATGCTCTTCAAACACAACCATAGAATTAAAAGTAAAAGGGCATGCTGATCTGCCGTCTGTAACACTCCTGCCAGTCTAAGTCTATGAATGGTAAATTATGTTATGCGTTTAACATTTTATTTAAGCTGAAATGACCCCCATTTTGCCACGTCAAACATTTTAAGTATAAAAGCAAAAATGTGATCCTAGTACCTGCACCCAATACCGCTTGCTTTGTAGGGGCCTGTCCTTCGCCTCCTTGGAGAACGTTACCCATGTAGGCTTCTTTCACTTCTTCTTTTGGAATCCCTTTTTTAAAACATCAAAAATACGTTTCCATATTTTATTCCATTTAATAATTAGTGATTACCTAATAGGGTCCATGACTTTATACAGCAGGAATAGTTTCTTTTTCTTGTCAGTTTTGACTTTCATTCCTAACTCTATAGTACAAGGACTTCTTTCTGAGGGAACTCAGAAACGTAGGCATTAAGTCCTTTCTAGGTGTTATGTACACAGTAAGTGCAAAATAAATATTTGTTCCATTGAATGGCTGTTCCCTCTACACAGAAAGCAAAGCAACTACTGACCTGCCTTTTCGATGGCTCCCTGAATGGCAATGGAACCCAGTTTAGTAGCTGGCAGGGAGGAAAGGCTGCCTAGAAAGGATCCAATAGGTGTTCTTATAGCACCTACTATGACCACTTCCTGGCAGGACAGAAGATGGTAAAGATTATTATATTTAAATATTTTACCCAAATCATCTTTCATTAAATAAACATAATTCATAGATATCTAAGAAACACACATTTTTATGAATGATTACTCATCAAAGATTAAATTAATTTCAAGATTTGAACAGGAGTGAAACTAATCAGTTCAATGTTGGTGCTTTATGATTTAGGACCTAACAGAAAACCTAAGACAAACCAACTCTAAAACAGGCGTAGATCCTTCCCACTTTTACAGAGAAGGTGGTTTCACAGTAGACAATGGGGAAGAAGCAGAAATTACGCAGAGCACTAGATTAACATTTTTTATGGTAACTTGGGAGTTTAACTTAATATTTCAATAATTAGCTATTCCTAACTATTCCATCATCCCAAGTTGACCCTTACATATATGCAAATTATAAGAATATGCATTTTTTACTGACTACATTTCCTTTAAATTCTTGAAATTTCAAAGGATGATGTAAATTTATACTTACATTCAAAGTGGGTTTTGATACATAACCTCGCTCCACATATCTTATGTCCTGTAATATAAATATTTATGTTATGATGTAAAAAATATCAATCTACATCATCTTATACTTCTCAGTGATGGATTTATGGTGATTTCACTCTACTTCTTTATACTTTGATTTCCAAATTGTCCACAGTTAGCATATATCACTGTTATAATCAGAAAAAAATTACTACTTTCTAATATACTTTTCTGATTAACTGTTCATCGGAAATATATGTTTTAACTTCTGAGTTTATCATCTTAAAATTTCTAAGCCTTTTTAAAGTATAAGCTTTCTAAAGTGTAGTTTCAAGTTAAATCGAAGTTCTAAATTAAGTATTTTTAAGGTACCAGAAGAAAATATCCTCATTGCTTAAAAAAATTTAAGTAAAACTTGCTACTTCTCCACCCACTCACTTCTAACAAATGTTTCTGATGTGAGGCAAACACACCTCATACAAATATGGTCTACATTACCAGATAAATTCTTTTTTCTTTTTTTTTTTTTTATTAATGTTATGATAGATTACAACCTTGTGAGATTTCAGTTGTACATTTTTGTTAGTCATGTTGTGGGTACACCACTTCCCCCTTTGTGCCCTCTCCCCACCCCCCCTTTTCCCTGGTAACCACCGATCAGATCTCCTTGTCAATATACTAACTTCCACCTATGAGTGGAGTCATATAGAGTTCGTCTTTCTCTGACTGGCTTATTTCGCTTAACATAATACCCTCGAGGTCCATCCACGTTGCTGTGAATGGGCCAATTTTGTCTTTTTTTATGGCTGAGTAGTATTCCATTGTGTATATATACCATATCTTCTTCATCCAATCATCAGTTTCTGGGCATGTAGGTTGGTTCCACGTCTTGGCTATTGTAAATAATGCTGCGATGAACATAGGGGTGCAAGGGACTCTTGGGATTTCTGATTTCAGGTTCTTAGGATACATACCCAGTAATGGGATGGCTGAGTCATAAGGTATTTCTATTCTTAACTCTTTGAGAAATCTCCATACTGTTTTCCATAGTGGCTATACCAGTTTGCATTCCCACCAACAGTGTATGAGGGTTCCTTTTTCTCCACAACCTCTCCAACATTTGTCGCTCTTGGTTTTGGATGTTTTTGCCATTCTAACGGGTGTAAGGTGATATCTTAGTGTAGTTTTGATTTGCATTTCCCTGATGATTAGCGATGATGAACATCTTTTCATGTGTCTATTGGCCATATTCATATCTTCTTTTGAGAAATGTCTGTTCATGTCCTCTGCCCATTTTTTGATTGGGTTGTTTTTTTGTTGTTATGCTGTGTGAGTTCTTTGTATATTATGGAGATTAACCCTTTGTCGGATAAGTGGCTTGTAAATATTTTTTCCCAATTAGTGAGCTGTTTTTTTGTTTCAATCCTGTTTTCCCTTGCCTTGAAGAAGCTCTTTAGTCTGATGAAGTCCCATTTGTTTATTCTTTCTATTGTTTCCCTCAGCTGAGGAGTTATAGTGTCCGAAAAGATTCTTTTGAAACTGATGTCAAAGAGTGTACTGCCTATATTCTCTTCCAGAAGACTTATTGTTTCAGGCCTAATCTTTAGGTCTTTGATCCATTTTGAGTTTATTTTAGTGTGTGGTGAAAAAGAATGGTCAATTTTCAATCTTTTGCATGTGGCTGTCCAGTTTTACCAGATAAATTCTTTTAAAATAAAAAAAGAAAGAGTAAATATCATGCCCCTACATCTCAATTCTTTCCACACTGTTCTTAGGAACAAATGCCATTAAACAAGCTTTGTCCTGACTCCATGCAGATAACCAACTAAAGCTTTCTACTTACGATACAGCACAGACAACAAGAAATTTGACAAAGACTGGTTATGAGCAGAGATAACCACAATAACCACCAGATATGCCCCCTAAATTAATTTTTATAAAGTGTTTGGATGAGAATAGATACATGCCAATGGCAGCTTAAAGAGAGAATGTTTTCCTAGGCAGTGGAAGAACAGAATTTAACTCTAAGGTAATCTAATTTAGTCCTGATTTAACTCAAAAATGTCATCATGACAATATTCAATGCAGCCCCGATTCTGAGAAGAGATGCCTTTGTGGTCTTTGTGAGGGAGAGATGACTAATATACATAAGACTATTTGATCCTTCACTTGCTCAGTAAACAGGCTAAGATCACTTACATTATAGAAGGCAATATGGGGAATTTGAGATCTGTAAAATATCGTCCCTATACTCAAACAGCAATAATAATCTTAGAAGGGAGAGATGTTAAAATTACCTATACTGGTTCCTAAAACAGAATTTGGTAAGAACTACAAGAGAGGCGTAATAGGCAAGCCATCCCCAGGGTTCAGAGGAGAAAGACTACTTGGTGATGCACAATGGTCTTCAAATATCGGGTTCCACTGAGATGCTTCAAGCAAGAGCCCCACGAACTCTTTGAATTCATCTATCGAATATACCAACTGTAAACCCAACTGAGATCACCAACATGTTACCCGTTGCTATCACATTAGCCTGTTTGTGCAGACCTTGAAATGAAATCTATCTGCCATCTCTAGCTATACATGTACCTCTGAAAGCTGTGTCACTAAATCAGTAAGGTTTGTATTTTCACTCTCCTGAGCTTCACACATCCACTCAAGTGACAACATAAGCTCCTGGCCCAGGCCAGCACACGCGTCTATGCTCAGGAGGCAAGGTCCAAGTGCATCTGCTTAATGGATGTGCTCCTCAGTATCAGCTGTGCAAGAACAAGTGTACCCTTAACGCATCATATAATTTGGGCTGCTGCTTATTGTAACCTACTTATCATGAAGGATCCTAGCATATTACCTGTGATCCACCTTTGAATTAAAAGTTCCTACTTGTAGTAAACATGCTAGTCATTGCCTCTCCAACTACACTCCTTTCTCAAAAGGGTCTGGAATGGACAGCCCTAAGTACCGACACGGAGACTCCCATCCTCCTCCCACTGGCAGGGCTGATGGGACCAAGACTGGAATGGACCTGACCCAAGATGGCACCCTGGGAGACTGGGTCAACTGGATGATGATGGGCACTTGAACTGAAAGGTCACAAGGGGCTGGAGCTAGTGAGCACAATGGCCAGCCAATACCATGTAAAAACAGAGGTGACAGCAAAGAGAAAAGCCATGAGTAAGCAGAGAAGCAAAGGAACGGAACATATACACTCAGAGAAAGGAGGAAAAAGACCATGGCACACTGTAAGAGACAGTGATTCCTTGTGTAGTGTAAACCCTGACATGTTTTATTCTTTCTTTTTTGTAATGCAATCACCTGACTTAAGCTTTAATTGCTGAGGCATCCACTTCAAGAGGGCACCTCAAATAAACACTGCCAGCCACATGACTAGATAAAGAGCCAGGCCCCCTCCCTCCACGGAGGATCCTTTATTTTAGAGATCTTGGTTGATTTTGATAACTGACCCTTGGGGTCGCTTGTTTTTTTCCTCCTTTGCTTTAAATTCCCATTCTTATGTTTTAAAATCACAAAGAGTTAGTCCATAAAATCCTAGGCCCCCATCCTCGACCCCAATAAAAGCTGAACCCCAGGCCCATGTGTGCACTCTCTTTCTACCGGTGACCTTGCTGTGTGGCCCTAGGTGTGCTGGGTAATTTCCAGGTCCTGTAATAAACCTTTATTTTCTCAAAGTTTCCTGATGGTTACTGTTGAAGAGCATCTTGCAATCATAATAAGAACCACAAGGGCCAGTCTAACCACCACACTGGTTATTGAGAGACTGAGACTGGCACATACCACCTTGGTTAGTGATTTTCTAGTTAGGGTCCCCGCAAGGCCAGCTGTACTTTATTTCCTATCCTTGGATGTCCAAGAGCTCGTCTACTGTATATCTTCAAAAATGCCCCTCTCTACTTAGCTAGTTTGAAATGGGAATATTGTTCCTTGTAATCAAAGGGCCTCTGTTAAGCCACTTCTACTCTTCTTTAGAGTTTCTGGTTCTGTTTCATTGAAGGCCCCCTGGTCTCTCCACTTTGCCCTGGATCCCATCTTTAGTTGCCTGTTCAAAGATGCCACAACTTAGTTATCCCTTCCCTCTCCTGTACATCATTCATCCCCTTTACTCCTGGATCACTATGTAAGCATACAAACAGGTTCTGGTTCCTCCCACCTGAAAAACAGAAACAAATTTCCCTATAAACAAACTTACAGAGAGAACAACTTATTGGTTATTGGGGGGGAGGGCACAAGGGGCGCAGGGGCTCATTTATATGGTGTTTCACAAATATTAATGTACAAGTGAAATTTCACAATGTTATAAACTATTTAGACCACAATAAAAAAATTTTTAAAAAACAAATTTCGCAGGGCTGGCCCAGTGGCGTAGCAGTTAAGTGTGTGCACTCAGCTTTGGCGGCTGGGGGTTTGCCAGTTCGGATCCCGGGTGTGGACATACCACTTATGAAGCCATGCTGTGGCAGGCATCCCACATAAAAAATAGAGGAAGATGGGTACAGATGTTCGCCCAGGGCCAGCAAAAAAAAACAACAACAAATTTCTCTTAATCCACATTCCCACTGAGCTTTCACCTCATTTCTTAGCTCCCTTTTATAACAGAAATTCTCCAACAAGTTACCTACAATTTTTGTTTCTTTGTCCTCTCCTCCGGTTTACTGTTCAACTCCCTCCAATCTGGCTTTTATCTATACTGTTGCTGGCTCTGAGCAAGGTCAACAATGTTTGTGTAGCAAAACCCAATAAACACTTCACTATAATCATCTCAACCTCTCAACAACGTGGACTCACTTTTCTTCTGTGAGAAATAGGCATAGTGGGCTCACTAACTGAACATTTTTTTTTTTTGAGGTCACATTGGTTTATAACTATGTAAATTTCTGGTGTACATATTTCGACTTCTGTATAGACTGCATCGTGTTCACCACAAAAGTTTCATTTCCATCCGTCACTATATATATGCGCCCCTTTACCCATTTCACCCTCCCCCCTACCCCTTCCCCTCTGGTAACCACCAATCTGTTCTCCGCATCTACGTGTTTATCTTCCACATGTGAGTGAAGTCATATGATAACTGTCTTTCTCCATCTTATTTCACTTAACCAGCTGAATATTCTTGAACAAGCTATTTAGACTCTCTTTGCCTGTTTTTCTCAAATACCCTCCACAAGCTGTTGTAAGAATGAAAGGAGGTAGCACGTGTAAACCACAATGCAAACCCTCCCTTTTCTTGGCTCCCACTTTAACACAATCGTGCAGTTCCACTCCTGCCTTGCTGGTCACTTTTCTTGGTCACCGTTGCTGTCTCATCCTCCTCTTCCCAACCTCTAAGTGCGGGAATGTCCCAGGGCTTTATCCCAGGTCCCTTTTAATTCTCCAACTTCACTGTCTCCTTAATCCTATCTAGTCCCATGGCTTTCAGCAGCATTTATGTCTTGATGATTTCCAAATTTCTATCTCCTGCTTTGACCTCTCGATTGAGCTCCAGACTCATGTCCAAGTGCCAACTTCATAGCTTCAATTTAATGTCCAGATCATGGCTCTCAATTCCCAACCCTGGGAAACTACCTTCTTCCCAGTATTGCCCACCTCAGGACATCACATCGCAATGTACCTGGGTGCTCAGGCCAAAAGCTTAGGACTCACCCTTCACCCTTCCCCAAAACCCAGATACTCCTTCACAGATACTGTCAATATTGTGTGCAAAATGGACCTAAATTCTCCCACTTTGCTTCATCTCCACAGTCCACCTAGTCCTGGCCCCATCTCCTGCTACTCTAACAGCTTCTACCTCATTTCCTGCTTCCCGTGAATTCCCTTCTACAGTCTGCCCAGTTTTAGAAACATAAGTCAGGTCACGTCACTCCCCTGACTAAAATCCTCTGATGGCTTCCCGCTGCTCTTAGAATGATCTCCAAACTCCTCCCCTTACCCCACAAGGCCCTGCGTGGTCTGGCCCCCGATTTTCTTTCCAAACTCATGTCATGCTTGCTCTGTGCCATCCACACCAGCTTCCTCTTTGTTCCGAACCCGTTCCGGCCTCCAGATCTTTGCAGTGTGCCTCTGCAGTAACAGTCTTTCCCCAGCTCTCCACGGCTGGTTCATTTTTATTCTTCAGGTCTCAGCTCAAATGGCACATCCCCACAGTGGTTCTCCCTAACTACTCTATTTAAAGGTGGCCTCTCTTTTATTTCAACATGTTTATTTCCTTCAAAGCACCTCTCACACTGTGTAAATATGGGGTTCACACCTCTATTACCCCTCTCAACCTAATGCAAGCTGCTCCCTGAGAGCAGGACTGTCTCCCATTCACTGCCACAGCCCTGTCACGTGGCACAGCGCCTACGGCTCATAAATTATCTTGGGAAGAAAGGAGAAAATTAGAGTAGGGTCAGGATACTAAATAGAGTGTGTAGTAAATATGTGCTGAATGAACACAGCCCAGTTAAGTTTCATCTGCATAGCACAATCATCTTTCAGGGACAGCTCAGCTGCACTGCCACCTCTGGAAACTTCACCTGACCATGCCAGGCAGAGGGAGGCACTCCCATCTCAGCCGCCACGGCACCCTGTTCACACTCTAACTGTTCTCAGAATACATCATTTTGTAACCCTAACCCTCAGTGGCCTGATTGTCTTCCCACTAGACTGTGAATTCCAAGAAGAGAGTGATTTTATTTATTTTCTACCCCAGTGATGGCAGGAGATACTAAATAAATATTTGAACAAAGTCTGATGCTTACTAGCAATTCTGAAAAACATTTCAGGTGCAGTAAACTCATTATGAAGCCAGAAAAATGAGATAATGAGCTAAAGAGTGAAGCCCTATTTTACATGGAATGGTCAAAAAAAAAAAGGGCTCTCTGGAGATGTCAGTGGAGCTGAGAAATGAATATCAGAGTCAGCCTTGCGAAGACCTAGGGAAAGAGCACTGGAGGCACAGGGAGGAACCAGCACACGGGCCTTGAATGAGGAACAGACTCGGCACACGCTAAGTGGAGCAGCGTGACGGGAGCCACAACTCAGGAGACCACCATGTGAGTGGGGGCTAGAGACGCAGGGACCAAAGAGGCCATGAGAAGGAGTCTGGATTCTGGGCCGTGCAATGAGAAGCCACTGAAGACTTTTCCATTATAAAAAGACCACTCGCCACAGGGTAGAGAACTGACTGTAATAGGGCAAGGGAAGACAGGAAGGAGCCCAGGCAAGACTCATGTGGCTGGTGGCAGGTGGTGACAAGAAGCGTGGGTACAGATGGATCTGGAACATATGTTAGAGAGAGAACCAGTCAGTGCGGACTATTTTTCTTATTTTACAGGTAAGGAAACTAAAGCATAGGCACGTCAAGCAACCTGCCCAGAGTCACACAGCCAGTAAGGGACAAAGCTTGGATTTCAAATCCAAGCAGTCTGATTCTATCATACATACATATATTTTACATGTTATACATATATACATGTTACACATACTGTATCTTTTACATATTACATATTTTATTATACACATTATTTTATTAAAAATAGTAATAAAATTTAGGAAGCTGAGGTAACTGCTCTTTCCAAAGGACTGTATATTTTTCAGGAATTAATGATTTACTTATGAAATCCTTCACTGGTGAAACGTCTCAACAGCTTTTCAACTTTACATTACTGCATTGTAGATACAGGTGAAACCTTAGGAGACAAAAAAACACGTGGGAAACATCTATATGCCAAAATAACCGTAAAAATCAATCAGATGAATTAGAAATTGAGCCATTATTGAGGAAATTTTTTTTGGAAAATCGACTGAGTCATTTTTAAACTTTTCAACTTCTTAGTACAGAGAGGGCTTAGCAATTAGCACTCAAAATACCTTGTGTTTACGCATATTATTGTAAAAGGAAAGCCAAATTCCCTTATAGAAAACTGAGATATCCCAAATCCGTACTTCTTCAGGCCTTCAGAAAGCTCTCCAAGAATTAGTTGTGTTAATTTCAATCAACACTTTCATTTTTATGTATTTCATTTATATAATTCCTTTGTTAAAATCTTACATAACCACCTTGTTATATTAAATTTTTACATTGTTGAGCACTCCTTCTGTTATGGGTTGAATCATGTCACCCCAAAAAAGAAGTCCAAACCCCCAGTGCCTCAGAATGTAACTTTAGCTGTAAATGTGGTCTTTACAGACGTTATCAAGTTAAAATAAGGTCATTGGGGGACCCTGATCCCATATGACTGCTGTCCTTATAAAAAGGGAAAATTTGAACACAGACAAGACACGCACAGAGGAAGGATGAAGTGAAGACACAGGGAGACTGCCACGTGCGGATGGGGGACTGGAGTGACGTGTCACAAACCAAGGAACTCCAAAGACTGCCGGCAAAGGTCAAGGGTCAGCCTCACAGCAACACGGACAGAGCAGGGGAGAGGAGAGAAAGGAATCTGGGAGCAAAGAGTCTCAGGACTGGCACAACGCAGCAAATTTTTTTAAAGTTTCAGTATTACAAGAAACAATTTTGGTTCAAGACAGCAAAACAGGAGTTTCAAGGAAGGAATGGTCAGTAGTGTCAAACACAGTACAAAGGTCAAGAGGAAGAAAATAGAGAAAAAAATCACTAGGGCTGGCCCGGTGGCGCAGCAATTAAGTTCGCACGTTCCGCTTCTCGGCGGCCCGGGATTCACCGGTTCGGATCCCGGGTGCGGATGCGGCACCGCTTGGCAAAAGCCATGCTGTGGTAGGTGTCCCACGTGTAAAGTAGAGGAAGATGGGCATGGATGTTAGCTCAGGGCCAGTCTTCCTCAGCAAAAAGAGAATGATTGGCAGTAGTTAGCTCAGGGCTAATCTTCCTCAAAAAAAAAAAAAAGAAAGAAAGAAAAAGTGATTAGAGTTGCAAAGGCAACAAGTTCTGGTAAAGTCCGTAAAGGTTTGCCGACCATAAGGGTGACCTGTGTGTATCTGAAGGCAAAGAGGAAAGAGCCAGTGGAAAGGGTGAGAGGTCAAGTTCTACTCCACAAAATGGCACTGAATACTGAAAAGCCTGTTAAACAGATTTCCACAGTTCAGTAAATGACCACTTAATTCAAGTAACAACCAATACAACTGACTCCTAGAGTTCAATAAAATGACCACCACAAATCATGTGCTATATGACCCACAGCTTCATTTTTCTCAGCAGCAACACTGGTGTTTGATTAGAAGCTCTTAAACTATAAATTAAGAAGGTGGTGCATTTTTTTTAATTTACTAGAATACCTAGTTCACCTAATTCACCTAGTTAACGTTGGTTGAAACCCAGGTTAACTTAATTACATTTTTGTGATTTCCAAAGTCACTCCATGAAACTAACAAACATGCTGATTAAGAACTCAACTTTCCTGGAAACCTACTCCTCCTGACTTCCTATTATCTCAGTCACCCAGGATTTTAGACTCTTCTCCCTTGACTCCCCACTCCCACTCCAAATTTGTCAAATTCTACACTGATTCTTTCACAAGCTCCTGCGTAATGCTGCTCCCTGTCACGTGCCAGCACACCAGCTCAAATTACTGCACAACCAGACAGACAATAGTTTTCTCCCCACTTCAACCCTCCCTAACCTCTGATTATGACAACAAGAAAAATATCAACGGTCTCCACTGGCTTGAGTCAAATCCAAACTCTTAAAAATGACTGGATTTCAAAGTTTATGACCCCCACCAAACTGGGAAACTCACACTTCACTAACCAAGTTCCCTACCTACTCCCTAGGGTTTGCCAGACCCTAACCGTGCGGTGCAAGCTCCCTTCCTTCGATGGATGGAAAATAAATTCTTTCTTTCAAGGCTGTCGCTCCTGTGTTCCCTAAACACAACAGCCGGAGGAAAAACACGCCTCTGGATGCCTCAGTATGTAAATTTTCTCATCTATCAAGTATAATTTATTTCTTGTATTATGAGGAACCATTTACTTTCCCTGGTAAGTCTGAGGTTGCTCCGGAGAAGGAGCATCTTTTTATTATCACATAGCGTAAGCCCAGTGGTTACCCATCGCATGAAAACAAACCGTCATAGTGACACACACATAGCTCTAAAGGAAAGCTCAGAAGCAGTTTTATGGGCCTTCCACACCCGTCGGGGACGGCAAGGACCAATCCCGGGCCTTGCAGCCTGCCAGAAGCTGCGTCCCGTGTAACACACCAGTTAAGTCATCACTGCGATGACAGCAGAGCTCCCGGGGTCGGGCTGGTGCGGGGCAGCCGCGGGGGTCTGCGCGCCAGCTCCGCGCGCGTGGCCTTCCTGCGCCGGGAGCCGCGGGGGCTTCCCGAGGCCTCCGGCCACCGGGCCGGGGCGGGAAGCTCCGGGGGAGGAACGCGCCGCCGAGTCCCGGGTCCCAGCCCCTCTCACCTGAGCCAGCCTCCGAAGCAGGGGGCTGCGGCCGCGGGCGCCGCCGCGCAGAAGGGCCGCCAGCAGGGCCATGGTCGCCAGGCGCCGACCGGGGACTTCAAGGGCGGAGGCGGCCGGGGCGGGCGCGCGCAGCGAGTCCCGGCTCGGAGCGGCCAGCTAGCCCCGCGGCCTGGAGCGGCACCGCCCCGGCCCCGCCTCCGCCTCCTCCAATAGCCGCCACGGACGGCGACGGCCGCGCCTATTGGCCGCCAGCCCGGGGAGGGGCGGGGCCTGGCGCTGGAACCCGGGAGCCGCCGGCCCGGCGAATTTGTCAGAAGAGGCGCGGGGCCCGGGACGCTGGCGCTCGAGTCATCGAGCGCGTGATGCGCCGCTGGTTCCCGTTTCCGCCGCTTCTGAGCGCGGAGGCCAGTGGTGTCTGTGTAACCTGGGCCTGTTCGGTTCACTGAGCCTGCCTTTCTCACTGATACCGGCAAAGTACAAAGGAAATTCATGCAGATATTTTTAAGCAATTCGATTAGCTTTTAATTTATGATAATTGTGCAATCGTTTTTCAGTAGCAGGACGAGAAGAGGAAAAAAATACAGATTAAAGCAGACTTTAACTGAACAAAATGAGGATTATCTTAACCTTCACAAAGACTCCATGAATTAGGTGCTCTTGTTATCCACGCGTTAAGTAATGAGACAGCAAGGACAAAGTTAACTTTTTGTCTATGTTTGCACAGAAAGTGGGAGGGCTGGGGTCTGAACTTATATCGTGATAGTGCGTTGCTCTCCTGTACCTTTTCCCAGAGAACGATGTAAATGTTAGCTATGATTATTCTCACATTTGGGGAACCCATAACTTAACTTTGGGTCTTCAGCCGGAGACAGTAAATCTTTGTGACTTTGTAACACGATTTTCTTTTACATTGATTGTCATATAGAAGATAGGAGTGACAACGTACAAAGTGAACAGTCAAGTCAACTTCTTCCAAGCCAAACCCATGTGTTTTCTAAAGTAAAATCCCCACCCTTAATTATGTTTTGTTGGCAGCTGTGGGAGATTGTATTGGTCAAAGATGGTAACGCCTTATAGTTAACCCCCCCCCCCCCCCACAAACTCTTCTTTCAATGTGACTGATGCTCCCTCCTCTCACCGGAGGTGGAGTCTGAGTTCCTTCTCCTTGAATCTGGGTGGGGAATACTGACTCCCCCACCATTGGAGGGTGGCAGAAGTGAGGCTATGTGACTGCCTGAGCTAGGTCCAGGGAGAAATATAAATGAGGCACTCACACGCTTCGAGTCCGGAGCCTTCAACCTTTCCAGCTGAGATCCACAGAAACAATGAGAGAAAATAAATGGCTCTTGTTGTTTTAAGTCACTATGTTTTGGAGTAATTTTTTTTTATGTAGCAATAGATAAATACAGCACCCCTATCTTCAATTTCCCAGTCACCCCAGGTTGGTCCCTTAAAAGTAGCGTTGATTCCTTCACCGACCAGATCCTCTGTATTCACTGGGTCACCAAGTCCTGCCTCCTTCCTTTGAACATCCCACTCATGCCTTCTCTCTTGCTGACCCTAACCTAGGCCAAGCACAAACCTTTTCATAACTATTATTCAATAGCCGTGGGAAGGAAATCATTACCATGGGTATCAGTGCTTAAGCTGTGTGTGTGTGTGTGTGTGTGTGTGTGTGTGTGTGAAATGTACAAGATATATTCCATCTTTAACTGAAAAAGTTGAATTTTTAAAGAAATAAAAAAATGAAACAGCTGGTCTGGCCTAATAACTAGAGATTACCAGCTGTGAGAAGTCAAAGCTGATGACTAGACGAGGGGCTCAAACAGTAAAAGATGACTGGTTATAATAATAGACACTTACGTAGTTATTAGTATAAAGCAGTTCTTTCACAGTTTAACTCATTTAATCCTCACAAAAACCTAATGAATTAGGGAGTATTCTGATCCATGTTTTATAGGTGAGGAAACTCAGAAGGTACGTAATTTGTCCAAGGTCACGGAGCTGGTAGTTAGCGACAGCCACACTTTGAACCCAGGCGGTCTGCTTGCCAGGTCCAGGCTCAACCTCCACACTGGTTTTGCTCAGGAGAGTCTTGCATCAGAAGCACAAGGGTCATCTCTGACTGGAAAGTTCTGCCAGCAACAGCACTGCCAGGAAATATTGCCACTGGGTTGGACAGGACAGCTTCTAGAGCAGTGCAAAGAGGCCTTGGGGCAGCTGAGGAGAAGGGTATCAAATCCAGTCATGAGTGACAGCAGACAGCTACTCTTCAAAACTAAACTTCAAATAAATAAGAGCAGCTTCCTTGCAAATATGAACAGCAGGCAAAAATGGTAATAATTTCAGTTAAGAATCTAGGAATTTGAAAATTCAAGATTTTTTAATAGAAAACAGGGAAATCCACTGTATCCAGAATAATTGGAGCACTGAGGGGTCTAAAACTGGGGCAGTTTAGACGCCTAAGTAAATAAAAACTAATTCTGATCCTGATGCACATTTGTCCAAAAATATTTAATTGGGAACCAGTTCAGGATTCAAGCACAGAATTGAGAATTAGAACAGAGAGGGAAATGTGGAAGGTATTGAGTGAGGGGAGATTACGAAAAAAGAGACTTTATAGAGAAATACTTGTGGAAGACCTGCAATTAAGTGGAGGAAGAGGACACTTCAAAGTAGATGGAGCGAGAATTGTAAAAAGAAAGGTGGGAGAGGGGCTGGCCTGGTGGTGTAGTGGTTAATTTTGCCCACTCCACTTCTGCAGCCCCGGGTTTGCAGGCCCAGATCCCAGGCATGGACCGAGCACTGCTCATCAAGCCACCCTGTGGCGGGGTCCCACATAAAATAGAGGAAGATTGGCACAGATGTTAGCTCAGCGACAATCTTCCTCACAAAAAGAAAAGAAAGGTGAGTGAGAACTAGATTATGCTGTGACATGCTGCACCCTCCACCCCCACTTCTTTCTAAATCTGTGCCGATCCTCCGTTCACACCCAGCATGTGAAGCCATAATCACTCTGAGGGGAAGCAGAACCACAACAAACAAAAGGATGCTAAATTTTTTATTCTAAAGTCACAGTTCAAGAGAAAGACAGGAAAGATTTGGAAACCCATTTTCCTCCCGTCACCCAACACTGGAGTGGAACTCGGGGGAGAAAGGCTAGAGCTGGAGAGGACGCCGCGGGATTAGCACTGATGAGTGTCCCGGAGACAATGCCCTGATCCCTGTCTCCTCCTTCGGCCTGGCCACAGGGGAGTGTGACAGTAGAACTATCCGCCTACACACACACAGGATAAATTCAGTGTTAGGAGAGTAGACCTGAGTTCCCTGACAGGCCAGCTTGTCCAAAAAGTCGCTCACATTAGCACTAGTGGTCAAATGGAAGCTTGAGGTGGCTGCTTACGGAGCGTGCACATCAGGGGCCTAAAGTAGCCTCACAGACAGTCCCCATGACCCAAAAAGCCATCCGAACAGCTAAATGGGTGCTCTTCCTCTTGCAGCGGGGAAGAGAACAGAAGTCAGCTGAGCAGGAGCTGGGGATCCTCAAGAGGCTCCTCTCGCAGGAAATGGGGCCTCAGCTACAAGTCAATGTGCAGGCACAGCCATGCCTGCCTGGGCATAAGGCACACCAGGACCACATGAATGCCCAGGACAGAAAGGGCGAAGGGAACAAGCCTGAAAGTGATGGCCCTAAACCTAAGATTTATGAAAAGACGACTGAATTTGACTGAATTCAGGTGAAAATGACTAGATTAAAATTTCTTCCATGAGATAGAAATGGAGTGTTGGGGTAAAAAAATTAAGTCCAGGGACCCACCCCATAGCTGAGTGGTTAAGTTCTCATGCTCCACTTCAGTGGCCCATGGTTTCACCGGTTCGGATCCTGGGCACAGACATGGCACCGCTCATCACGCCATGTTGAGGTGGTGTCCCCACATGCCACAACTAGAAGGACCTACATCTAAAATATACAACTATGTACTGCGGGCATTTGGGGAGAGAAAGCAAAAAATAAAAATAAAAAATTAAGTCCAGGGGCCAGCCCCACAGCTGAGTGGCTAAGTTTGCCTGCTCTGCTTCCATGGCCCCAGCTTTCCCAGTTCAGATCTTGGGTGTGGACCTACGCACTGCTCATCTGGCCATGCTGTGGCACCATCCCACATGGAAGAGCTAGGATGACTTACAACTAAGATATACAACCATGCACCGGGGCTTTGGGGAGAGAAATAAAAAAGAGGAAGATTGGCAACAGATGTAAGCTCAGGGCCAATCTTCCACACCAAAAAAATAAAAAAAAAAAGTCCAGTAAGACAGAATTAAAAACTTTTTTTCTTTTTTTTGCAGATCTGAATTTGCAGCTTTGGGTCATCATTCCTGCCACAGTAGGTAACATAGCATCTGGACATAGAGTTATTAGCAAAGAGCTACATCTTTTGAAATGTAGCTCCTCTTAGATTTTAAGTTACCGACATTTGTTAGAGACCAAGCCAATAACCCCATCTAGTGGCACAAGTGTAAGTGGAGGCTTATGTCTTGCAAAGGACACTTCCAGTCTTATAAAAGAAACTTTTTGGCCGCTTCCTCTCTGTAGATGTCCCTAACTACGGTCATAAGCCGCAGAGTGGTTTTCTAGAAGTAGAAGTTAGTCTTAGGAATATTAGAACAATATTTTCACAGCAGGGAACAAATTGGAAGATAAAAAAATTTAAGAGAAATTTAGAAAAAAATGTGGATATTAGATTCCTAATGCAACAGGATGTTTGTTATTCATTTCTAATTAAGTTCTTGTATAGCGAGTAATTTCTCTCATAGTTAGTCTATTGGAATGACTCATTGTACTAGGTTGAATAGTGTCCCCAAAAGGTGCTGACCCCTGGTACCTGTGAATGTGACTTTATTTGGAAATAGGGATTTTGCAGTTGGAATCAAGTTAGGATGAGGTCACACTGGATTGGGATGGGCCCTAAATTCAGTGACTGGTGTCCTTATAAAAACAAGGACAAACAGAGACAGAAGGCACAAGGGAAAAGGCCACGGGGAGACGGAGGCAGAGACTGGAGTGATGCATCTTCAAGAGAAGCAACATCAAGGAGTCCCGGCGACCACCAGACGCTAGGAGAGAAGCGTGAAACAGATTCTCCCTTCGACCTACAGAAGAAACCAACCCTGCCAACACCTGCATTTCACACGTCTGGCCTCTAGAACTGTGAAATAAGAAATTTCTGTTGTTTTGAGCCACTCACTTTGTGGTGCTTTGTTATGGCAGATGTAGGAAACTAATATACTCATCCTGGGTCAAATTACATACGCCATTTCCTTATGTTTTCTATTTATATGCCCCATAAAATATCTCTTTCCTTGAAATCCTGGCAAGTACAAAGTATGAGGCATCAAGAGCTTCTCTAGCACACATATGGAAATGTTTGTACCCCGTTGTTGAAATAAACTTGTAGGTCCAAGATGAAGCCGCTCCTGGCCACAGTGCCATGTCGACAAACCGAAACGTAAAGAACCTTGGTGTCCCCGTAAGAGCTCCACTGGACCAGAAACGCACTGCATCAAGCCAGCCAATCCCCTCCTCCCAAGGATTTGTAATAATTTCCCTGTCCTGAATAACCCCAGCCAATCAGCTTAAGCCAAATACTCTTTCCTTATTCCCTGATTGACCTGCAAGCCTCATAAGGAACTCCCCCACCTCCCAGGCAGTCATGCCCTGTTTCCGCGTCGCTACTAACACTCTACAAAACTCACTCTCACCCGGATTCGCTCAGGAAGGGTGCTCTGCAGCTTGTGAGGCGCTGTACTCACCAATCCATGGATTGTTTTCCTTTGAATGAAGGGCATTAAGCTCATTACTAAATTGTTTTAGTTTCGTCATTTGACCCCAAGTATCTCAGTAAGAAAATGATGACAATGGGAAGATGCATAAGACTAGCAGAGAGTTCCTAAAAATAACTTTTATATGATTTATCTTGGGATCTAGAACAAAAAGATACAAAAGAAGATATTTTAGGAAGTTCTTAATGAGTGTAAGACAGAAGCCCGACTCGTCCCCAGAATGACTTTTGGGCTTGTCACAGGTTCCTCCACCTTTAGAGGATGATGTGGTCTGGTCAACGGTGGTTCCCAAGACTATCGATTCAATTTTACCAAGAGTGGGCCCCTAATAGAGCAAGGGACTGCACTAGAAACGTGAGAAATTTTTTTTTTAAGATTTTATTTTTCCTTTTTCTCCCCAGAGCTCCTGATACATAGTTGTGTATCTTTAGTTGTGGGTCCTTCTAGTTGTGGCACGTAGGATGCCACCTCAACACGGCCTGATGAGCAATGCCATGTCCGCACCCAGGATGAGAACTGGTGAAACCCTGGGCCGCCAAAGAAGAGCACGAACTTAACCAATTGGCCACGGGGCCAGCCCCGGAAATTTTTAAGTGATGAAAATCCTGCCTCTGCTTTTATGCTTTAGATTTGCAGTGATCCCTCAGCCATAGGCTAAAGGGAATGATCCAATTCACATCTTTTGGTATCTTAGGCCTCTGGCATTGAGGTATAACTTCTAAGAGGAAATATTGGGGATAGGCCAGTGGTCCACAAATGCCACAGATTTAGAGCAAACATCATCTAACTGAGCACTCTGGGCCAAGAGGCAACTCGGCAGCTAGTCCTTACCTACCTCAGAGGGTGTAAGCAGGCTATGAAGTGTTCTTATTCATCCAATGAACACAGTAGAAGTAAAGGTAAACAGAGGTCAGATGCTAGAGATAATACAGAAGAAGAATCAATGATGTGCTGTGGCGAGGCCAGCAATAGAGAAGTACATCAAGGTTGCTAACCTGGGAGACTGAGGTAGCTATTAAGTGGAGCAAGTTTGTGACAGATGATGAGATGCTCAAGAAATAGCTGGAAATACACGTTAGTCTTGGAATGGAAAGCCTAGGCTGGAGACGGTCTGGAGCATCAACACGCAGATAGTGGTGGCAGCCAGGGAAGTGGGCGAAATCACCCAGGGAGAGCATGTAGCTCACAGCAAGAGCGGAGATTGGAGATGAAGTCTGGGGCATGCAGGCAGAGGAAGAGCCAGAGAATGAGACTGAGAGAGCTGGGAGAGGTCAGTGGGAGGACAGGAGACAATGGGATCTTTGAAGCCAAGTGATGAAACAAGTTCAGTAACTAGGAGTGCTCAGGGTGCACATCCTGTAAGATCAAGAGGAAGATTGAAAATGAACTTCTGATTAAGCAACAGGGAGCTCACTGATGGCCTTGGCAAGACAACCGGTGGGGACATAAGCGAACAAGTACCAGTGGAAGGAATAGAGACGGTCAGACTGCGGACTATTCTTTCAAGAGAATGGAAGAATAAGGTCACAGCATGACTAAGGTAGGGGGACGCATTGTTTTTTAAGGATGGTGGGTACTTGAATGTGTTTCCAAGCCAGTGGTTCTCAAACTTTAGTGGAGTCTGCATCATCTGGAAAGCTTATTAAAATTCAGATTGCTGGGCCCTACCTGAAAGGTTTCTGAATCAGTCGGTCTGAGGTGGAGCTCAAGAACTTGCATTTCCAACAAGTTCTCAAGTGATGACAACGCTGCTGGTCTGTGGACTAAACTTTGAGAACCCCTGTTGTAGGGTAAAGAGGAAATTACCAAAAGAAGGATGTTTGGAAGCTATAGGAAGTGTAGGTATTTTTGGAGCAAAACCAAAGAGGCAGAAGGGATTCAGTGTACAGGTGAAACAGTCGGCCTTGAGTAAGAGGGGCGGGATCTCTTCCGTCGAGACAGGCAGGCAGATGAAGATGTGCAGTTAAAGTTTAGAGGTGGAGGGAAGGCAAGTTGAAACTTCACACCTGAAGGCCTTATTTTCTCAAAGCAAGATCATCTGCTGAGAATGGAGGGGGTAAGGGAGAGGAGGGGAAAAGAAATGACACATTTAGCAGACACAGGACAAGGACCTTGTAAAGGTGTTTCCAAGCCCCACTCTTTCTTAGAGGCACGAAATTATGGTCTCTTAACAAGGAGTATTAATCTTCAAAGCTGGCTCATTGCAAAGTTGGCTCTTTCCTCTGGCCTCTTTGCCTTCCTGGTTCCCACTACTAACCTTGAACTATCAACCACTGTTGAAGAAACATCTAAGTAGTAGCAGTCTGCCTTAGTAACCACAATATAATAAAGGTAATACTGAATTTATCATTGAATGAAAATAGGAAAACTCAGTAACATCCAGGGAAGTCTCCAATCCTTCTTTTTCTTTTTCCTTTTTTTTTTTTGGCTGAGGAAGATTTGCCCTGAGCTGAGATCTGTGCCAATCTTTCTCTATTTTCTATGTGGGGCCACCACCACAGCATAGTCACTGACGAGTAGGGTAGGTCCGCACCCGGAAACTGAACCTGGGGCACTGAAGCAGAGTAGGCCGAACTTAACCACTAGGCCACAAGGCTGGCCCCTCCAGTCATTCTTTAAACAGCCAAAACCTAGAGTAGATCTAAGTTTGGATCATTACCAATTCAGAGAGCAAGCTGCTATCTACTCTCTACACTCACTCTAGGATCTCACTATCAAAGATTTTTAATCTTGGGTGTTGAACACTTAAAATTTATACACAGAATTGTTCATATCTTTATATATTTGTCTTTATCAGATGCTCATAAAAGTCTCCTCAACAGTCTAAGCTCCCTACTCCAGATTGTCCATTGGTCAAAACAGAAGTTTGATTTTATAGCCTAGAATAAGCAATTAGAAAATAAAGCCTCCCCACTTAAAACTTCAAATACTGGGGCTGGCCCAGTGGTGCAGCGGTTGAGTTTGCACATTCTGCTTTGGCGGCCCAGAGTTTGGCAGTTCGGATCCCGGGTGTGGACATACACACTGCTTGTCAAGCCATGCTGTGGCAGGCATCCCTCATATAAAGTAGAGGAAGATCGGCATGGATGTTAGCCCAGGGCCAGCCTTCCTCAGCAAAAAACAAAAAACAAACTTCAAATACTGAACTCTACTCGGTTCTCAACCACACATGCTCTCATTCTATCCACATCTGAGTGCCTACTACTTGCCAGACAGGTTTCTTTTTGCATTGTTTTAGCAGGACTGGATCCAACTTTCAACATTTGGGTATTCCCTTTGAGAAAAACAATATAAATTACAAATACGAAATTCCTAGGGCCCCTCCCAGGGCCTTGGAAGGGGCCTGTGCAAGTAAGGGGCACAGAAACAAGCTTACTGGTAAACGTCCCTAGGTTCCGGTGAATCCTATATTGGGACCATACTCTTCTCTGCCTTCATTTCCAACTCCCCTCCAGCCCCCGACCCTGCCCCAATCCCAGTTCAAGTCCATGGCTGAGAATAGCATCATTATGAAGTGCTGTAGACTGAATGTCTGTGTCTCTCCAAAAGTCCTATGTTGAAACCTAATCTCCTTGTGATATCAGGAGGCGGGGCCTTTGTTTTGGGAGGTGATCAGGTCCTGAGGGTGGAGCCTTCATGAATGGGATTAGTGCCCTTATAAAAGAGACCCACTGAGCTCTCCCATCTTCCGGCTATGTGAGGATACAATGAGAAGTCAGCATCTGTGACGTGGGAGGGGTTCCTCACCAGAACCAACCATGCTGACACCCTGATCTTGAACTGCCAGCCTCCAGAACTGTGAGAAATACATTTCTGTTGTTTATGAGTCACTCAGTCTATAGTATTTTGTTATAGCATCCAGAACTAAGACACACTCCACCTTCATAACCTTATTACTAAACTATCTTTAGCTTTGAAATTGAAATATTTCACAAATTTTCAAATATACATAGAACATGAAATAATTTTTTATATTTTTTACTTTGATATAAAATTTAAATTTTGGTTATGACATAGCTTATGTAAACTCGTGAATGAATGCATTAATCACTTTCAGATCTGGAAACTTTTGACCTCTTCCAGGCATAAAAGTTACATGCTATCAGTCAGTGGAAAAGTTAACGTTCCTGATGGCTTTCATTTTGAACTAGAATTTGAAATCTAAAAGAAATAAGTAGGTTACTTTTCATATTTCTGATCCCTAAGGCTGGCTCAGATTTACTATTTCACCATAAAATATATAAATATACTTACTGTAAAAATTTTAATTAAACTCTCAGAAACTACGGTAGAACATCAATATTTTCTGGATAGGTGAAAGCTTTTATATTACATTTTTATTTTGCAAGAAAATAAATTATACAACTTAAAAAATAAAATCCAAAAATTAAGCAGTTCATCAAAATATTTCAGCCTACTGCATACAGAAACTGCTACCATTTAAAACTGTACAGCATTATCATCTCAGTATGTAGTGGCACACATTCAAAATCGTATATATCATACGAGGATAGATTACAACTGAGGAACTCAAATTTGTTCAACACTCCAGACGACAGATATAGTGTAGATGACAGGAAAGCTCTCATGTAATGTTTATTTCACAAACATGACCTTGGAAGAGTTTATAAGATAGCATCCCAGTCATTTACATGAAAATAGAAAAACCAGCTTGAGTTTAAGATAGCAAATCTTTCTGGAAAACTAGCAAATCTTTCACCCAAATTGAATTTTTAAAATTTGCCCTTTGAGCAGGGCTAACGACATCCTACCGCAAATAATGCAAAATACTTTTTAACTACTCCGGTCATACTTTGTATTAAATTTAATAAAAAGTAAAAATAAGAAACCTAACATTTCATTTTTGGAAATTTTAACACTTATGCACAAAATAAGAGAGACTTAAACAGGCTGACAGAATGCAGGGACCCCTCCAATAAATGTAAAAATTGGAAGACTTCAGAATTTATTTCAAGATTTTCATTAAATAATTGGAACAGTAAATGTTCTAATATATATCTCATTATAAGCATTAAAATTGTTTATATTTTTATTTAGTAAATTCTGTTTCATGTTTACTTACTCTGGCAATGACATAGCAACAAAGGTTAACATTTTCCAGATGGCTCCATCGTTAAATTAGGAGATATTCAAAGCTTAAATTAACCTCTGAAGCATCCTATTGCCCTATTACTCATGAAAAAAAAAAAGTTTTTTTTCCCCTTAACTACGTCAGGTTTCATCTCCGCTCAGATAGCACTAATTTTAAGTGCACATTAGAGGAAAGGGACCTGATAAAGGATACTGTGATTCTCTACCTTTAGCAAACTGCTGGTAAGTTTTTTTTCAAATTCTTTTTTTAAAATTAGCACATCTATTGTCAAAACATATTCAAAGAAAATTCAACAATGGTATAGGCACCTTGTCAACTAAATGGTTTTCATGAACACCAAAAAGCAGTTAAACTTTTGTATACATAACGGAAAAAATGACGAAAACTGTAAGTCTACAGTATTTGCTGTTCTATTCCCCAAAATATAATTAGGACAGAATTAGCTATCAAAAAATTTATAAAATTTAATAGAAAACTTTGCTATGGATTTAGAGTTACCCACTTTTGCATTAAATTTGCCTTTATAAATGAAAACATCATGGCTCTCATTCTTAAATGACCAAAAAGATTAGAAATTCCAAAAAATTTCTGAGAACAATTATGGTTTAAAACAACAAAAAACTCTTAAACTTTAAAAAATGGCCTGTAATTTTCCCTTCCACTGTCTCCTCCTTTGGCATTCCTGTATGGATAAGCAAATATGCCCATACCAAACTATTTGTTAAACGTAAGGGCCCCAATTACTACAAAATTATCTTTTTAATTTTGAATTTATCCATTGTTCGTAGTCATCTAATTGGACAGTGAGCACCAATTTAGTTTAATTCTTCACAATATGCTTCGTCTAGTAATTGACATATGCTACCTTAGAGCTCAAGTGTAAGAATTTAAATCAGAAACAAAATTCCAATTTCCTATGAGTTTCAGAACAGGCATTTGACCATAAACAGCACAACGCCCAGTGTTCTAAACTGGCTTTCCACAGGCAGCTCACAAAGCCTCTCGAGACAGGGGCTGATTCCGTGAAGTGCTCCTGAAAGCACTCGGCAGGAACACTGTGCGCCTTTCAACGCTCCAGCACGCCACTCCCTACTACCTTCAATATCATATGTTTGAAATATTACTTAATATCAAGATAGATATAAAATAATTTGCAAGAAAATTTGAAACGTGCACCATAATGAATAAAAGTCCATGTGAGCCATTCTTTCCCAATGGGGAATAAGTTTTTCTCTTTTAAGTTGTTCACATCCTCAAGTCCTACAATCTCCACTACTCTGGGTATTCAGTTGCCAGCAACTAATAAGTTGCTACTTTGGATTGACTGAAAGGAACAAGTGTTGCCTTCTGAACATTTAAAAAATGTTTATTTTTAAAATATATAAATATATATGTACATATATTTGGCAAGTTTACTGTTCATATTAAGATTGCAACAACTTTGCTTATGCTTTTCAGGTCTTATGTTGTGGTTTTCTCTTCCTCCTAGGTGACTGATAATTATTACTTTTTAAAACAGAATGTCTTCCTTTCCAGAAACCTGAGGCTATAAATCCCTAATCATGAGACTTCAAAATACCAAAATATTTCTGTGCTACAGATTGAGAGATCAGTTACGTAACTGTATTATATCAGAGAGGAGATTTCTGCCTTGTTTTTAATAAATTTGCATACGGCATAATAAACATTAGGTATATAAATATTAAGTGTGTTAGTAGACACTCAATGTTTGTTTTTGTTTTGACTCTGCGATCGAAACGATCTCCACACATTTTTTTAAACAACTGAAGCAACAATGAATATAAGCTTCATTTTTTCCAAACAAGTTCTCCAGCCATATAAGATAAAACTCCTGTCCGTTTAAAAACAAACTAAAACAGCAGTCTTCTGCTTAAACAAAGCCAGCATTTGTAAGCTGGAAAAATTTAATACCATTTTTAGGTCACCACTAAAATCTGGTTACTGTACTGAAGGAGTGTTTGAACAAATAACTTGATACTATTAAACACATCTTCTCACCTACATCTGCCTCTCTCAATGTTGTGTAGACCACCTCACTCCTTTGATAAAAAGAAACCACGAGTACTATTTCTAGTTTTAATTGCATTTTTAAAACAAAACATAACAGCATTTTTCAGTGCACAAATATCTGAAGATCCTTCCTTGTGCAATTACATTTTTGTGAAAGAGGAAAAAAGAGAAAAAAAGAGAAGAAAAAGCAAAAAGAACCCCGCATTCACCCTTCGCAACTGTATTCCTTCTGGTGGATATAAATCAAATTTACTTTTAAAAGTTCATAATGGGCTCTTCATGAATGCAAGTTTCTCCACAAAACAGCATGCTGTTAAAGAGTGTGCAACATGAAGGGAATGCCATCATGCTAACTAATGTGATTGGCAAAATATAGTTGTTTTGTTAGGTAAGGCAGAGATTTCAATATTTATGTAATCAAAGTCCAAATAAACCTTCCTCCAGCACAAACTGTTACAACTTTCTGCCTAAGCACTCCAATATTTGGGTTCTTAATATTGTCCATGATATTCAAAATTATGCCATATATATGAAAGTGTTGATATCGGATTCATCTCTTCTGATGTATTTGTGCTCTATTAGCCATTCTATTTGCTCTTTTATCATTTTCTTTTGCGGCAAGAACATGTTTTTCAAAATTTCTACTAATTCAGTCTGCAGCTGAGCATTACTGATTTTCTTTCTCATCTTCATTATTTGTATGATAGCTTCCTAAAAGAAAAAATAAAAATGAAAGAGCATTAATGTATTAAATTATTTTAAGTAAAACAAAACACAAAATGACTTTTTATGTATTTCATTCTCTATCCAACATCTATTCAAATGATTAACAATCACTAGGAGGTTAAACTTGAGACCAGCATCTTTCACTTAACAAATAAAAATATCTTTTTTCACTCACTGTTAAAGAAAATCTGCTAAATTACAGAGATTTCGAAGAAAGAGAAAAAGCAAAATTACTGATAACCTCTCTGCTGAAAGAAAATTACACCTAACGTTTTGGTATATTTCCTTTCATTTATTTTTCCCACACTAAGCACATTTAAAAAATTTATCTTACCTGTGAAAAGGTATATAATTTGGTATTGTGTTAAAAATCAATTAAGATCCAAGGAACCCCTTACACATACTCTTTCCCTTGTATTCAGAGTTATTTCTTCTGCAGCAGTAGAGGCCAGTTGGTGACTGTTTTAAAAATCAATAATTACTATGCTCTCCGTAGTAATTAATAAATTGTATTTGTTATAAATACTATCTTCAGTTTATATTAACTCAATTAAATGTTTTAACTTTCTACAGAAGTATGCACTTTTCATCTAAGTCAATTTTATCAATATTTCCTTGATGATTTCCTTAATTACTATTAAGCTTGTATCAGAAATAATTAGAAAATTATTAAATATTGCTTTCTCTTTTGCCTTTTCCAGTACAAGTTCTCTCTTTAGCCAACAAAAGGCATCTATCTGCCGTGGTAGAGATCAGAATTCATTGTAAAAGAAATGTGAAAACAGAAAATGAGGTAACATTTGCTTTTAACATTCAAAATGGAGTTTTGCTGCAAAGCAATAGGCTTGGGAGTCAGGCACTATTCAGCAAGAGACAAGGACCTTCAACCTCCCCTGTACAGACATGAGGATTCCTTCACTATCACTAAGAGGTCAGGTGAATTCCTCCCAATCTCAGTATGTCCAGATGCCCGGCTCGTGATCATAGGGGATTTTGTCAAAGGTCCGGATAAAAAGAAGGAAGAGGGAAAGTCTGTTCCTTCAAGTACTTGAAGATTACAGGAACCAAGAAGAGAAGAGGAATAATTGTAAACGTTCCAATTTCTCCTCTTCTAGCTTTGATAGAGGTGAAGATGGTGGTTGTCTTAGAGAAGTTAAGAGGAAAGCAAACAGCACAGGGGCTCTGGCCCTGGTCCTCATTTAATACGCTTGGAGGTCACTTGCAGAGTGGCATGATATGACGGAAATAATTTGCACTCCTGAATCTCTCAGTTCCCACATGATGCAGATAGAGTTTAGAGCTCATAGACCTGCCACAGAGTCTTTAGCGGCAGGAGAGGATGATCCTGCAGCAGCAGCAGCAGCAGATAATGACAGTGTGCCATGTAGGCCAAGAGTCTACACAGAAGATGTGGCAGACTCAAGAGCTCACTCAGTAAGAGCAGAGGACACACAGTCAGAGCAAGGAAGAGGCCATGTGGTCCTACCAACTGGAAAAAGAATAAACCATAGTTCATCTGCTATGGACATCAGCAGTAGATAGCAACAGAAAGTCAAATTCCCACAGGTGACAGATAAAGCACTCCACAGCTGCCAAGAGCAAGAACCCAGGACACTGTCACAACTGTATAGATATGACGATCCCTTCACTGTTACTACGAGATCAGGTGAATTCCTCACCCTCAATACATCCAGATGCCATCTGTGAAAATAGTAAAGAATGGGACGGGTGGAGCAGGATCAGGGAGAAATAAGAAAGTCTGAGCATTACCTAAAGGAATGGTTCAGATTACTAGATTGGGCATAATTATGGATCAGTTTAAGACAAAACAAAAAAACTTCATTTTCTCTGCACATCTTATAGTACAACTACACCCGCCATCCCATTATACATCTCAACTCTAATCCATCTGAAATTTATCCTGGTGTAGCCATAAATGAGGAATATATCCTGATTCCTACCCTCAAATGTAAAATTTCCCCAAAACCTCTTATTGAATAATCCGTTCCCTTTTCACAGACTATGGAAATTATTTCCTTTATTGCAAAGTTCATTTATACTCATATAATTTAATTCTGAGTTATTTTTTCAATTAACTGCTTGTCACACTTTTTTTTTTTCTTTTTAGAAGGAAGCTTCTAGATCATCAGAGTTTCTCTCCCTTATTTTAGTATTATTATTTTTCCTTCTTCTCCCAAAAGCCCCCAAGTAAAATACATAGTTGTGTATTCTAGTTGTGGGTCCTTCTAGTTGTGGCATGTGGGATGCCACCTCAATGTGGCCTGATGAGCGGTGCCATGTCCGTGCCCAGGATCTGAACTGGTGAAACCCTGGGCCACCGAAGTGGAGCGTGCGAACCCAACCACTCAGCCACAGGGCTGGCCCCTGTTATACTGTTTGATTTTTGTAGATATTTTAATGAGTTTTAATATTTGGCAAGGAAAGTTCCATCAGCACCAATGCCTTACTCTTGATTTTTTTTTTTTTTTTTTAAAGATTTTATTTTTTTCCTTTTTCTCCCCAAAGCCCTCCGGTACATAGCTGTATATTCTTCGTTGTGGGTCCTTCTAGTTGTGGCATGTGGGACGCTGCCTCAGCGTGGTTCGATGAGCAGTGCCATGTCCGCGCCCAGGATTCGAACCAACGAAACACTGGGCCGCCTGCAGCGGAGCGCGCGAACTTAACCACTCGGCCACGGGGCCAGCCCCAACCTTACTCTTGATTTAAAAAAAAATATTTTTCAATCACTGTCATGTATTCTTTCTGATAAAACTGAGAATCAATCTGTAAAATTCCACAAATATTCCTAGTTGAATTTTTATATGAAATATTCAGTAAACATGGTAGTAATATGGGAAAAAATCAACTTAAGTTATTCAGCCTTTTCATTAAAGAATATGGTATTTCATGTGGCGCAAAAGAAGCCAGACACAAAGAGTACAGACACAGTCTGATTCCATTTATGTGAAGATCTAAAACTGGTAAAGACAAGCAATGGTGACAGGAACCAAGTGGGCTGGAGGGGGCCTGGCCGGATGGGAGACAAGGGGAAATTACTGGAGTGATAGAAGTGTTCTGTATCTTAACTGAAGTGATGGTCACACAGGTACATACATTTATCAAAACTCAATGAAAACTATACTTTGAAATGTGCATTCTATCATGTGTAAATTACACCTTAATAAAAAATTTTAGAAAGAAAAAACAGAGCATGAACTTCCTCTTTATCTACTGAAATCTCCTTGTGAATTTCTCAGTAAAGGGCCGCTCTCTTCTCATAGGTCCTATACACTACTTTTTACAAAAATGCATATGATTTCTATGGTTTCTTCTTTTATTTTCCTCAAAAGTGTTTAAATTTATTCATTTATTGCTAAAAAGAAAAGCAATTGATTTTTATTTATTCATCTTTTCTCTACTCCTTCAGCATATTATATGATCTATAAGTAATGAAAAATTTTAATCTTTTACTCTTGTTTTATATTTTATTGCATTGGCCAGTAGTTTCAAACAATATTAAATAAATATAGTAAAAGTGGGACAATTTTGTTTTAATAAAACTATTTCTAAAGTTAAAAGGGTCACACAAGTCATACATTAGTTTGCAATAGGTATTCTTTATCATGCTCAGAAGGTAGTATAATCCTAGCTTTAAAAAATTTTCCCTAATTTCACATTACAATGGAATTAGAAGTCTTAAAATAAATAAAATTTTTAATATTTCAATCCTAGAATTATAACTTGTTGCTGAGATACATTTATTCAAGTGTGGTCAAAGAGAGACATAACCCAAAATAAGGCTTTGCCCAACCAAGAGAATCTACCAGAGGCCACCCAAGCCATACAGACATATTTCTTTCAGCAGCTAAGAGAATGCCACCAACACAATTTTTAAATTCCTGTAAATGGAAATCAGCTCTTCCTTACAAAAAGTCTGAATACCTACATGCTTTAAAAAAAAAAAAAAATTTGAAGATTAAAAAAAAAATCCCAAGAAACCAAGTTTCTCATAATTTAGACATTCTGTCTTAATGGTACAAACCTGGGTTCTGAGTATTCTTAGTTGAACTATTCCTTCATTCTCCTCTTCTCTCATCCTTTCTGTAGTGAGCTGCAAGCGTCCAATCAAGTTGATTTTACCCCTTTTCTGAACTTTTGCATTTTTTCTATAAAAACATTGAATCAAATATTTTACAGTGAAAGGCCTTTTAAACATCATATATAGCAACAGTATCTGAGAGAAAAGATTTAGAAATATTCTAAAGGAATATCCAGAACTGTTGAAAGGAAAAGTAACAAATAACCAACATATAGCTTTATTTAAAATGAACCCTATGAATTCCCTCAAACACAATAGAGGCTGTTTTAATAAAACATGGGTGACTACACTCCCTGTAATAACAAAGTTAATATAATTTATATTGCTATGAAAGTGATAGATAACTGAAGATATACGGGTGATAATTTAGCATTATCTTTTTTTTTTTTAAGATTGGCCCCTGAGCTAACATCTGTTGCCAATCTTTTTTCTTTTTCTTCTTCCCAAAGCCTCCCCATACATAGTTGTATATTCTAGTTGTAGGTCTTTGTAGTTCTGCTATGTGGGATGTGGCCTCAGCGTGGCCTGCTAAGCAGTGCCATGTCCACGCCCAGGATGTGAACCCATGAAACCCTGGGCCTCTGAAGCAGAGAGCTCGAACTTAACCACTCGGCCACGGGGCAGCCCCTCAGCATTATCTTCTAATTGAATCTTAAGAAAAAAATGCTTTGTGTGGATAAAGCTAATTTAGAGTGCAAGAAGATGTTTAAAGATGAAAAGTAACACACTATGTCAGACACCAAAATGTATCCATGAAAAATACGTAAAGAAGTAAACATCTCCAGTTCAGTAATATGTTTAATAAACAACTAAATGGCATAAATCTAGACTGTTGACAGTATACAGACATGTTTTAAATATCATGAAAGGAAAAGAATTATTTTGCTAAAAATGAAGCACTAAAATTCAAAACGTATTTTTATTTTCGATCAATCAACATAAACCTTACATTAAACTGAACTCCTGGTTCACTGAGAAGAGGGTACCTTCTGTAAAGTCTTTGGGTGAGTTGACTTGAGGTTCATACAATAAAACTTGCCGTTTGAGCTTTGGGAAAGCTACTAAAGACTATGAAGTAAAAAGAGAAAACAATTAGCATCTATAAACAGTATGGAATACTAAGATCAATTCTCCAACATGACCAATATAGGCAAAAAAGAATTATAAGCACAAATTCAGAATTCAAACTATTATTTGGTACCTCCATGAATATAACAACGTAAATGCATAATGAGGAAAGAACGAGGAGAAGAGTTGGTTATGTGGAAGCAATAAATGCTCTCTTTTCAATAATACAAGAAACTAGAGGGACTGGTCATATGCGACCACAGCAAACACCACTTACCACTTATCAGCTGTTTCTCTCCAGGAAATAATTTATTTTGGAACTTTTAAGAGGTCTATGGAGTACGGATAAAACTGCGGTTATGAGATGAAGGCTAGTGAGTACATTTTATAAGCCTGAAAAGGATCAAAGTTTTCTAATCCTTAAGGTTTTGGGTCATCATAAAATCTCTGAACACATTCTCAGTATGAAATATTTGGTCACACTCTTCACAGGTAACACTTAAACACCAACTCGATCTTTCTCTCCTTTTTATATTGCCTTTCTCTGTCTTAGTAACTTGCTTATTTTCAATTTCTTTTTTTCCATAAATACCTCATTAGAGTATTTTTCTTGGTTAAAAGTCATTTGAGAATGTTATGAACTCATAAATTTATTATAAGCACATCAACACATATTTCTTGCTATGTGAGAGGATATAATTTTAAAAACAAAAAACACAAAACAAACCCATAAAGTCCTTCTAAGCTCAGCATCAGGGAGTTCAGTTGCAAGTTTTAAATTTTCAAAGCTTATTTTCTCTCTGGGTCTTTGGTTCCATGCAAACAACACAGCCAGCTGAAACGTTGTTACCTCCAGATCATATTGACCTACTTCGTTCTTAAACGTTATCTATAAAAGATAAAATAATTTTTAAGAAATAAGAATCTCTTCATAATGATCACCAACTATCTACTATATATCTCTTACATGAGGTTACATAAGAAAAAGACTGCTAGTTGTCTTCCAATATCCCTTCTTCCTTTCTTACACGGTAATAAAAATTTTAGCAGACCTTAATTAAGACTGCCCAAAATAAAGACTCATCTCCCAATTTTCCCTGGAGCAAAACGTGACCAGGTGATTGAGTTCTGGCCAATGAGATGTGAGTGGAAATGATGCGGGAAACTTCTGGAAATCGCCCTTACAGGAAAGTATACCCTCATCTTTCCCTTTCTGTTTGGCTGGAAGGCAGACATAGTGAGGATCATACTGGATTCTGCAGACAAGAGCAATACCTTAAGACTGGTATAACCAGAAGTCCGTGTCCCTAACAACTTCACAGAACAGATCAACTCTATCTGATCAAACTCTTACATGTGAGAGAAGCAAAGATCTATGTCATTTAAGCAACTCTTATTTGGAGTCCTGCTACTTTTAGCCAAACCAATATCTGAACTAACACACCATCTACTTACAATTCCATTTGACATGAGATGATGCCAATGTAATTTTCTACCACTATGATTTTTTTTGTAGAATTCTTCTACTTCAGGTATCAAATCCTCCAGTTCAGTAGGAAGTGAGACAAAGACTTTCTCAGAGCTCCTTGACCAGGCACCAGCATTCAAAATTTTTATATTAACGGAATCAGCTATAGGCAAGAACATCAGAAAACACAAAGTAAATAATCTTGACAATGGATAAAATTTAAATACACACCTACAGAGTAAGCTTTGGTGAAAAATAAACAAGACTAAAGATTTCGTTAAAAGTATCCTTTTGTTTCAAAATAAGGAAGAGCAAATCTAAATTCTGCTTTGCAGGATTGTCTTCAAGGAATGTGAACTTTGTAATGTCTTTGTATCTATTACTGCTAAGAAATATTTTTAACTTACTGGAAAACAAAGATATCTTTTCAAAAAAGTTTAAAAAAATATATGTAATTATAAAACAATACCTGGTAAAGCCAATTTATTATTTTTGTGCATTTCCTTAAAAGCTTGGTTCAAATCTTCAGATACTTTTATGTCCTGAAACATTCGAGCAAGCTTGTTTACATAATCTGCTGGCATACCAACTTCCTATGAAAACCAAAGACAGAAGAGGTAATAAATAATACATGATCTGATACACTATTAGGAAAATTTTAATGGAAAACTACATCTTAGATGCCTTAATACAAAATTCTTCCTCTTTATTTATTAGAATGTTATAATATAATACCTATTAAATTTGATTTTTAGAAACTAAATAGAATAGTACAGGCAATCCTGGCTTTCTTTGCACGATTCCCATGTGCATGAATTTCAGTTACCATAGTATAGTTAAATAATAGCAGGCCCAACAACACAGTTCAGCTTTCAGTTACCATTATATATTAAATGTGAGCAATGCATAAAGTACAAACTTCACTTCTAGCGCCTCAACCTACAAATCACTATAACAAATAACAGAGCACATCATATCAGTGACAAATCACACTATTTCTTTCAAAATCTATTAGTCATCTGTTTATTCAGTTCACCCACAGACAGTAAAGCATGTAATTTTGTTGCATCCTTGTCTTCCAGTGATAATCTACATTTCACAAAAATGGATAATCAAAAGAGGTAACTGGCCAACAAAGATGATAAAAGTATACCAAAGAAATGAAAATAAAATAATGCTGGAAATGAAAATAAAATAGAACATAAATGGAGTTATAGAAGAAAGAGCTGGCTGTGGTTGTAATGTTGATACTGCCAACGTTGAAGACTCTAAATATGCAGGCAAAGGAACTTGGAGAAGATAAATCATTAATATCAATGAGAAAAGTGGTAGTGACCAAAAAGGATAAGATGCCCCAGAGGAAGCGATGTCAGCAAAGACTTTCACAACATTGAAAGCCCAAAAGACAAAAGGATGGAAAATGACACAAACTTACAGGGAGTATGACAACTCTCCAAGGCATACAAAAAATGCTCACTCTGTATTGTAAGTTATACAAGAAGGGAAACGCTAGTCATACTATTCTTCATTTTAATAACAGTATTATTGAGATATAATTCATCTACCACAAAATTCACCCAAATGTACAACTAAGTGGATTTTAGTATATTTACAATCATCACCACTATCTAATTTTAGAACATTTTCATCACCCCAAAAAGCAACTCCATACTTATTAGCAGTCACTCCCCAATCGCCACCCACCACCCACCTACCCCACTCCTGGAAACTACTAATTTACTTTCTGTCTCTATGGATTTGCCTATTCTGGACATTTCATGTAAATGGAATCATACAATATGTGGTCTTTTGTCTCTGGCTTCTTTCTCTTTAGCATAGTGTTTTCAAAGTTCATCCATGTTGTAGCATGTATCAATACTTCACTTCTTTTTATTACCAAATAATATGCCATTGTATGAATAAACCACATTTTGTTTATCTAGTCATCAGCTGATTGACATTTTGGGTTGTTTCCACTTTTTGGTTATTATGAATAATGCTGCCATGAACAATGATGTACAAGTTTGTGTGTGACCATATGCTTTCATTTCTCTGAAGCAGAAGTACTTAGGAGTAGAACTGCTGGGTTGACTCTATGTTTAACTTTTTGGGGAACTGCCAAACAGTTTTCCAGAGCAGCTGCAGCATTTTATATTCTCACCAGCAAGGCATAAGGGTTCCAATTTCTCCTCTTCCTTGTCAACAATTGTTACTGTTTTTTTTTTTAAGTTAACCTTTTTATTTATTTATTTTATTTATTCATTTCCTTCTTCTCCCCAAAGCCCCGCAGTACATAGTCATATATTTTTTAGTTGTGGGTCCTTCTAGTTGTGGCATGTGGGACGCCGCCTCAGCATGGCTTGATGAGTGGTACTAGGTCCATGCCCAGGATCCAAACCGGCAAAACCCTGGGCCACCAAAGCAGAGCGTGCAAACTTAACCACTCAGCCATGGGGCCGGCCCCTGTCTGTTTTTTTTATTTTAGTTATCCTAGTAGGAGTAAAGTGGTATCTCATTGTGGTTTTGATTTGCATTTCCCTAATGACTAATGATGCTGAGCACCTTCACACACACATATTGGTCATTTGTATATCTTCTGTGAAGAAATGTCTATTCTAATCCTTTGCTTATTTTTAATTGAGTTGTCTTCCTACTGTTGAGTTGTAAGAGTTCTTTATATATTCTAGATACAATATTAGACAAATAAACTGCAAATATTTTCCTAACTATTCCTGAGTTTGTTGCCAAAAAACCCTCTGAAAGTTTCTTATGTTTTAAATTACAGTATATTAAATACATATTAATTTTGCTAATTTTTTCCTGTATATTTATAACAGACACTAAGAGTTTTTAACGTTTTCACCAAAATTTCTAAGTCACAAAACAACAGTTTTTCCCATTGATTGTTAATATGAAGATCCTTTTGCACAGTAATTTCTACTATCCCACACTACCATGCAAAGCAGGGCTATCAGTAAATCTGTAATTTGAAATATATATATAAATGAAATACATAAAGTACATATAAGTATATACATTATATAATTATATTATAATATACTATATATAATTTTATTATATATTAGTATATATTATAAATGATAACACCATATATATATAAATGAAAGACATTCATTTTAATATAACTCAAATTCCATTAAAGGGAACTGAAAGAAATAGACAAAATATTGTGATGTGGCAATTTAGTCATAATTAGCAATGATTATTCTAAAAGCTATCATCTTTTACCTATTGGTTCTTTTTGCTATATAGAAGTGCTTATTTACAAACATCTTTATGGTTAAACATAATAGTACTGAAAACACCTTAAAAATGAAATGATTTGTTCTGCAGCCTATTTAATAAGGTCAGTTCAAATGAGAGTGGAGATACAAAGAGTGAAATAGTAGAAGCAAGGCAAGAGCCAAGCAGTTCACTAAAAGTCTTTACTAAGAAAACATACTTTATTAGGTATTGCTATTTTATATAACTGATGCTATATTCTTATAAAATTTTCCTATTTCTTTGACATTAACAATATCACCAAAATGTATTACTTAAGCACACATATGAACCATGTGCTATATTAAGAAAACCAAACATTAAAAAAAATTTACTTACTCTTAGCCACTCTACCATATTCTCTTCAATTTCACTATCGGCAGAGATGTCTAATATAAGACGTCGTGTCAAATGAGCTTTGTGATATCTCATAAAAACGTCTTTGTTTTGTACATATTTAAGTACCAAGAGCTGTACAGAAAACAAAGTTACTTCAATTCATACATACTCTTAGCCATCTCTCTCATTTAGACATTTCTACATCCCCCAATTGTGAGAATTCAAAAATTTATATAAGCATATACAGACAGAAGCCTAGTAAACTGCCCATCTCTGAAAAATAACAGTCCTGATATATTACTTTAAAAGTTAGCAAATTTGAGACTGTAACCAAATAACCTTTTAGAGTTCCTAGAAACAATTATTTTTCAGGTTTCATATAAAATATGATAAAACTTCACATGAAAATCAATGCTTCTTCCCCAATTTTCTCTTCTACATATGTTCTTCCCTTTTTATGACAGTAATCTCTCTAGGCCTTTTTGTCTATACTTTCTCTATATTTTACTTATTTTTTTTCTCTTTGTATTCATGGGCTTATATTATACTAACAACCAGGAGACAAGTAAAAATGAACACAACTAACTCTTTCTTTATACTCATTTATCACTAGTTATCTATTTTAGGTTCTCACAAAAATAAATAAGTGAAAAACTCCCAGTCTCTCAACTATTGTTCCAAACACCATCAGCTCCATTTTCCCTTTTTCTGTTCTTTAATAGGAGCTAGAATTTAATTGCCTAAAAAGAAGAAAGGGGAAGAATTAAGTGCTGTTTCCCTTTCTGGTAGCTATAGAATAAAAATTATCAGGAAGAAAAATAACTGCCCTATAGAGATCTTACACTGTAAAATTTCATAATATTAGTTGCTTATAGATAAACATTAAAAAAACTGATGCTATCACAGAAAACTTTATAAGCAAAAACACAAAGTAAGGTGATTAAAAATTTTGAAATAAAAAAAAAAATTCTGTACCACTTCTTTAAGCTTTGCTTCAATCTCTTCAGAGGTTAGTTTTTTGCTTAATGGTGTTTTTCTTAGCAACATATCACAGTAATTGGCAAGCAGCTCAGGGCATTTTGATTCAGGCTGAGTTTTTAATCCCACCCTAAAAAACAAATTAAAAGCAGTTGATAAAAAAGGATTGGTATCTGCAAATATTTTTTATAAAGCCAATTTTTCACAAAAAACTTCTTACGTTGTAAAGATCCAGTGATCAGGGCTGGGACTAGAGTGAGCAAGAAGACACTTAGGGTGCATAATTTAAGGAGGCACTCACTCTTAGGTTCCCATAAATGCACTTGCAGGACCCTGAGAGTGAGACCTCCTTAAATTTTGTACCCTAGGTACCTCCCTGCTTCACTCTAGTGGTAGCCATGCCAATGATCTTTAAGAGATTTTATTCAGATATTTGCTAAAATACTTTTGAAAAACTATGTAAATCCTTGCATACTTGTAAGTTAACATTTAAAACTTTTCATTATTAAGTTAGGATAAAACTGTTACTTCACTCTTTGAAATGTATCCAATTTAACCTAAATTCCATAGTAACATATTTATCATTATCCATTTCAAAAAACTTTAAATAAACTTTTCTTAAACAAGGAAGAACTTGTATCTCTATTTCACTTTCCCGACAAAATTTTAAAACCAGTGTATTGTATTTTTATGCTTGAAAAAATCTTGCATTTATACTTTATCCTACTTATCTAAACTATATACGTAAATAAATTTAAATTCAACAACCTAAAATTTCTTGTGTATATGAAATTCAAGTGTTATTTTACTAGAATTGAGTTATCCAAATTATTGTAAGTACACAACTTACCAAAACCACAATTATACTGTGTGTAGATAAAACATATGCATATGCAAAATTTTACTGTATGTGTTAACTCTTAATGAGGTGGATGAAAAATTTTTCCCTTCCCAATTATGAATCCAGAAATCACAATCATTTTTATTTCTACTTTTTATTTTTATAAATGCATGTCTTTGCTGTGAAAAATCTCATTCACATAAGTACGTAGATAGGACTGGAAGAAGTTTTCCCTATGACGTTACTCAATTCATTGAGCACCTCCTCAATTATTTGCTAAAAAAATACTGATCTGACAAAAAAAAGTTATTCTAAATAAAACATCAAATTAGCCATCAATTGTGTTGAAACCAAAGAATTAGAAACCATCTGACTTGCAAAGGATCTAATACCTAGTTATTAGAAATTCATTTTCTGTACATCAATACCAATATTTCAAAACATTTCTTTCTTATGCAGCTTGGAGGCCTTTTATATTCCAAGACAACACATCATAGTAAGATCTAAGAGAGGTATGCTTTTACAAAATAGGGAAGAATAATTGTGGAAAGAAGTGGAAAGGAGAAAGTACGATGATGCTTCCACCAAAGGGCTCAATTTTAGAAAACAGTAGATGCAGATGAGGATTTAGAAACTGATTTTTTTAAAAGTATCCCCTCTGACATACACTAGGAAAGTCTTTCTGAATCTTCCAAGGTAGACATCTGCCAGTCTGAAGACCACTATTCCTTCCTTCTCCCTTCCTTCAATTCAACCTGTTGAGAAGACAGCAGTCGGTCTTTTTATTGCTGTTTGTTTGAAGGTAGTGTGTCATTTTCCCCGCCTCTGGCTGTTTTAGTGTTTTTTTTTCTTTCAGTTTTTGGCTGTTTAACTAGGAGTTACCTAGGAATGGTTTAACTTATATTTATCCTCCTTGGGATTCAAAGAGATGCCTGAATCTAAGAGTTGGTATCATTTATCAACGTTGGAAAATTTTGGTCAATAGGTCTTCAAATATTGCTAATGACTTCTCTTCTGTTTTCTATGATTCCAATTATATACCACTATAGATATTTTACCTTTTCTCAGGTAACAATTTCCACCTATTTGTCCATTAACATGGATTATTTATTCATTATTACTCATTGTCTATTTAAGATTATTACTGAGATACAATTCACACACCATATACCATTTAAAGTGTGCAATTCAGTATCTTTTAAGTATATTTACAAGGTTGTGCAACCATCATCATAATAAAAATTTAAAACATTTTCACTGCCCCAAAAAGAAACCCCCATACTCATCAGCAGTCCAATTCCATTCTCCAGCTATCCCTCCCTCCCAGCCCCAGGATACAACTAATCTACTTTCTATCTCTATGAATTTCCTTATTCTGGACAGCTCATACAAATGGAATCATACAATATGTGGTCTTTTGTGACTTATTTCTTTTACTTAGCATAAGGTTTTAAAGATTCATCTGTATCACAGCATGTATCAGTAGTTCATTCCTCTTCAAAAATATTTGCATCTTTTTATTCCTTTTTAAAAATATTTCTATCTTTGTGGTAAAGAAGATTTAGCATTTTAACCATTTTTAAGTATAGAATTCAGTGGCATTAAGCACATTCACAATATTCTACAAATATCACCACTCTCTATGTCCAGAACTCTTCCATTATCCCAAACAGAAAACCTACACCTACTAAACAATAACTTCCCGTTCTCCTTACCCCCAGGATCTGGTAAGGTCTATTCTACTTTTTCTATCAATGAATTTGCCTATTCTAGATATCTAAGTGGAATCATACAAAATTTGTCCTTTTGTGTCTGGCTTATTTCACTTAGCATAATATTCTTAAGGTTTCACTCATGTTGTAGCATGTATCAGAATTTTATTCCTTTTCATGGCTGAATAATACTCCATTGCATGGATATAGCATATTTTGCTTATTCATTCATCAGATAATGGACATTTGGGTTGTTTCCGTTTTTAGTCTATTAAGAATAATGCTGCTATGAACATTCATGTACAAATTTTTGAGTAGATTTATGTTTTTATTTCTTCTGGGTACATATACTCAGAAGTAGAACTGCTGGGTTATATGTTAACTTTATGTTTAACTTCTTGAGGAGTTATCAAACTGTTTCCAAAGTAGTTGCACACCAACTATATATGATTCTAATTTCTCCACATCCTCTCCAGTACTTGTTAACGTCTTTTTAGTTTTAGCCAACCTAGTGGGTGTGAGTGGTATATCACTGTGGTTAAGATATTAATCTTTTTTTTTTTTAAAGATTGACACCTGAGCTAACAACTGTTGCCAATCTTTTTTTTTCCTGCTTTTTCTCCCCAAATCCCCCCAGTACATAGTTGTATATTCCAGTTGTGGGTCCTTCTAGTTATGGGATGTGGTATGCCACCTCAGCGTGGCCTGATGAGTGATACCACGTCCACACCCAGGATCCGAACCAGCGAAACCCTGGGCCGCCAAAGTGGAGTGCACAAACTTAACCACTTGGTCATGGGGCCAACCCCTAAGCTATTAATCTTAATTATTCTAAAATCCTTATCTGCTAACTCCAATATTGGGATCATCTGAGAGTCCGCTTCTAAAATGATTTGTCTCTTAATTGATCATAAGTTTCTCTGCCTTCACAGGACTAGTAAGGCCAGACTGAATACTGGGCATTGCATATAAAAGAACAACAGAGGCACCAGATGATGTTATCTTCAATTGAGAGTGGGTTTACCCTGTGTTCTGCTATGGAAGAGACCGATCACTTTAAACCAATAGGGACTGAGTTGGTGCAAGGCTGGGTTGCAGTTTTGCTAAGGATCAGTCTACCTCTGATTAGCCATTGAATCTAAGGAACGTCCCTCCTGTGTTTTCAGTTGAGAGCCTAGTGGGTTTTGTCATTCCAGTCCTGTGTGACCACCAAAAGCTCTACTGTCCCCCAGCAGTATTGCTCAGCCTGAGCCAAACCTAGATTCTTAGCTGCTGCTTTTCAGGGAAACACAGCTATAAATCCTCAGCTAACCTCTGAAAGGTTCTCTCTCATTTCTATAAGTTCCAAATCTTTTGTCCTAGTTGCTTCTATAGCTCTTTGATAATATTAAAGTTACTATTTTCTAAATTTACCTGGTATTTCTGGTTGTTCTCAGTGGAAGCACTGGCCCACCACAAGCTACTCCATTCCACCTCAGAAGTGAGTCTCCCAAATAACCTGGATGCAACTAGTAGCTTTATTCTTCTAGAACATCACCTCCAATAGCCACAACACCCATGAATCAGCTAATAATACTCATTTTAGTCCATGGAAATTTTCTACTTTAATATGGAGCTAAAGGTAGGCCATGGTGACCTTAGAATGAGAAAATAAAGAGAAATCTAGCCATCCTCACTTCTGGGAATCTAGACTAGAGAAATACTTTCACAAATATAAAATGACAAATGTATGATATTATTCTCTGGAGCATTATTACTTATAGCAAAATATCAGAAACTACTTAGTGCAGCAATAAAGGATCAATTAAATAAACTATGTTCCATCTACCAGACAGAATGCCATGCTGCTACTAAGAATAAGGAGTTATAAAAACCCACAGCTAACATGCTCAATGGTTAAAGACTGAGAGTGTTCTCCTAAAATCAGGAACAAAACAAAGATGTCCATATCCGCCATGCTGCTCATGGTTGTACTTGTTCTAGTTAGAAAAATTAGACAAGACAAAAAAGGCATCCAAATTGGAGAGGAAAAACTAAAAGTATCTCTATTGGCAGACACCATGATCTCGTATTCACAAGGTATGAAAAAATCCACAGAAAAGCTTCTAGAGCTAATGAATGAATTTAGTAAAGCTGCAAGTACAAGATCAATACACAAGAATCAGTTGTGTTTTTATACACTAGCAATGAACCATTCAAAAGGAAATTAAGAAAACAATTCCATTTACAAGAGCATTTAAAATAAAAAAATATCTAGGAATAAATTAAACCAAGGACATGAAAGCTCAAGACATGAGAGAGTGAAAGAGCCATCCATGCAGGGTTGCAGCCTGGCATGGGCTGTCATAGTCTAGGCTGGGTAAGTTAAACATCCACTAGAGGGGGCCAGCCGCGTGGCCAAGTGGCTAAGTTTGGCAGCCCAGGGTTTCGCTGGTTCAGGTCCTGGGTGTGGACCTAGCACCACTCGTCAAGCCATGCTGAGGTAGTGTCTCACATGCCACAACTGGAAGGACCCACAACTAAAATAAACAACTATGTACTGGGGGGCTTTGGGGAGAAGAAGGAAAAATAAAATCTTTAAAAAAAAAACCCCATGAAAACCAAAAACATCCACTAGAAGGGCCTAGCATCATGTGTCAAAACCCAAACAGGTAAGGGGTGTGTTGACATGGAGGAGTGGTCAGGTATGGAATATGAGAAACTAAATACGTAAGGAGGCTGTCCATGCAAGGGAAAGGCACAAAGGGAGGCATGAAGGTTCCAGCAAGGAGGCATCCACGTAGAGGGTGGCCCAGCCTGGGGAGTCACAGCCTCAGGAGGGTAAGAAAAGCATCCATAAGGAAACAAGGCCAGACACTGTAGTTATAAATGTGCATGTGTATCTTTAAGATTGTCTACTGAGAGGGTCTAGGAGCAGTGACACTCCAACAGCAACGAACACACCAGCACTAGAGCTTGTCCACTAAATATCATCGTCCATTAAAAAGAACTAGGGCTTCATGAAAAAATGGCTGATTCTGAGGCTAGGGAAGGAAAAGTACAAAATGAACGTGGAAATCCTCATGTGGCAAAAAGAAAGGAAGAGTTTACTGTCAAAAGGACTCAGAAACCAGATTTCACTAGTGAAATCTAGGATAACTTGAAAAACAAAATAAAGAATGACAGTAAATTATAACCCACTGATTAAAATAGGAAACCATGAGTCCATACTGATATGATAAATCAATGTATAAATTGAAAATCTGATCAGCAATGGGATCTTACATAGTTTTAAAGTACCTATCACAAAATACTTAATTACAAAGAGAAAAAGAATAACTTTGCAGTGGAGAAGTCTGGCAGGCACCAACTTAATCAAGTGATCAAACTAAACAAGATTAGTAATGAGATAAATCAAAACCATGCACTCTCCGATAAGATGCAATGAGAGGAACAAAGTTTCTCTTCTGCCAAACATGCAAACCTGAATCTAATCATAAGGAAACATCAGATTAACTCAAACTTTGGGACATTCTACAAAATAACTGGCCTGTGATCTTCTAAAGTGTCAAGGTCATGAGAGTCAGAGACTGAGATGCTTCTAGACCAAAGAAAACCAAAGAAATATAACAACTAAATGCAACACATGATTCTGTACTTAATCTTTTGCTATAAAAAACATTATGAGGCCAGCCCAGTGGCACAGTGGTTAATTTTGCACTCTCTGCTTCGGAGGGCAGGGGTTTGCAGATCCAGATCCTGGGTGCGGACCTAATACTGCCCATCAAGCCACACTGTGGCAGCATCCCACATAAAATAGAAGAAGATTGGCACAGATGTTAGCTCAGAGACAATCTTGCTCAAGCAAAAGGACTGGCAACGGATGTTAGCTCAGGGCCAATCTTCTTCACAAAAACAAAAAATCATTATATGGTCAATCAATGAGATTTAAAGGAGTGTGAGGAGTAAATCGTAGAATGCATCAAAGTCAACTTCTTGATTTTGATAGTTATATTGTGATTATATTTGTAGAAAATAGTGTACTTAGAATGACGAACAACTTACTCTCAAATGGTTCTAGAAAAAAAAGTTTTAATGTACTTCCAAAGAGAAAAGCATAATGAGGAATAGTACTTACAACTTTATGTACACAAATCTGACAACTTAGAAGAAATGAACAAATTCCTTGAAAAACACAACTTACTAAAACTAAAACTGGATTAAATAAAAAATCTGAAGAGTCCTGTATCTATTAAAGAAATTGAACTTGTCATCAAAATTTGCCCATAAAGAAAACTCCAGGCCCAAATGGTTTTACTTACGAATTCTATCAAACATTTAAAGAAGAAGTAATATCAACTACCCTAATTCTTTGTGAACATACAAAGGGAGGGAATAACCCCCAATCCTTTTTATGAGGCCAGCATAATCCTGATCCCAGAAAAATGACAAGGACATCACAAAAATGAAAATTATACAAGACACAAAGACCAAAAAGAGGTAAATCATTCAAGAATAAAGACCAAAAAAAAGGTAACAAAACATTAGCAAATTGAATCCAGGAACATATAAAAAGAATAATAAATCATGAGCAAGTAGAGTTTACATCAGGAATTCAACCTTGGTTAAATGTTTAAAAAAAAAAACTCTCACAATGTATTTTTACCACATCAAAAGAATAAGGAAGAAAAACTTATAATCATTTCAACACAGAAAAAGCATTTAATAAAAGCCAACACTCCATTTACTATCAAAAGTTTTAGCAAATTAGGAATAAAAAGCAATCTAATTAAGGGCATCTATGAAAAATCCTCAGCTGTCTTTGTATTTAATGATGAACTATTAAAGGCTTTCCCCTTGAACTTGCCAAAAAAGGTAAGGACGCCCACTCTCACTATTTCTATTCAACACTGTACTTATGATCCTAGTCAGTGCTTCAAGGCAAGAAAAAAACGTAAGATCAGAAAGGAAGAAGTAAAACTGTCTCTGTTCACAGATTCCATGATTGCTTACATAGAAAATCTTAAGAAACCTACAAAACAACTACTAGAACTAATAACTGCAACAAGGTAACAGACCATAAGATCAATATACAAAAATCAACTATATTTCTATACATTAGCAAAACACCAGAATATTAAAAGCATTCGTGGAAAAAAGAACAAAATTATACTACCTGACTTCAAGACTTAACTACAGAACTATATTAATCATGACTAAGCAGTAATGACCTAAGGACACCCAAATAAATCAGTGGAACAGAACAGAGAACCCAGGAAAACATACACATTCTTAAGTCACTTTTTTTTTTGCTGAAGAAGATTTGCCCTGAGCTAACATCTGTGCCAATCCTCTCTTTTGTATGTGGGATGTCGCCACAGCATGGCTTGATGAGCCATGTAGGTCTGCACCTGGGATCCAAATCCCCAAACCCAGGCTGCTGGAGTGGAGCATGCTGAATTTAACCACTATGCCATGGGGCTGGCCCCATAAGTCATTTGATTTTTGACAAAAGGCACCAAAGCAACACAGTGGGGTATAGAAAGTATTTCCAACAGATGATGATGAAATCACTTGCTACACATATGAAAAAAAAAAAAAAATTTAACCCCTAGCTTACACTATACACAAATATTAATTTAAGATGGAACTTAGACCTAAATGTGAAAGCTAAAACTATAAAGCTTTTAGAAGAAAAAACGATTATTTTCATATCCTAGAGGTAGACAGATTTTCCAGATAAAACAGAGAGAGCAAAAACCACAAAAGAAAAGCATATATCTTATAAAGGATCTGAATACAGAATATATAAGAACTTGTATAGCTCACTAATAAGAAGGAATAACCCGATGGAAAAAAATTTAAGAACAGACAAAAAATTTGAACACTTTATAAAGGAAAATATAAGGATTCCAAAAAATGCATTAAAAAGTGCTCAACATCAAGTCATGAGGGAAATGGGAATTAAAACTATAATGAGATATCACTACATATATCCAGAATTACTAAAATTAAAATGACAACACTCAACATTGGTGAGAATGAGGATCAAGTACTCTCATACTTCACTGGTGGGAGCATAAAACACTACAACCACTTAGAAGAACAAACTACTATGATATGCAGAAACATAGATGAATCTCAAAAACTATGTTGAACTGAACGAAGCTTTACGCAAAAAAGCACATAGTGTATGATTCCATTTATATGAAGTCCTAGATCAGGCAAAACTAATCTATGTTGAAATAATCAGAACAATAGTTGCCTCTGGAAGGAAGTAGGGGTGGGACTGACTGAATGGGCATGAGGTAACTCTCAAGGATGATAAAGATATTGTACATCTTAATGGGTGTAAGCATTTGTCAAATCTCAAAAAAGTATATGCTTAAGATTTATTATATGCAGGTAAATTTTATCTCAGAATATGAACAAACATCAAATTCAATTATTGACTGCACGTTGAAGTATTTAGGGAGTAATGGTTACTGATGCCTGCAACTTCTTTCAAATGGATTTAAAAAGTTGACTGATGGATGTACAGGGAGATACATTGATAAAGTATTACAGTAACTTTAAGTTTGAAAATTTTCATTAAAAAATCCTAGGGGCAGAGGAAAATGAGGAAGATCTCTATCTATTATATGAAGAGCTCTCCAAGATGTAGTGGTACATGTTTCATAAATCTCACAATTTATAAAGAGAACACAATAAATACTCTTTTAAACTATGCCAGTTACTATAATACTGTATGACCCAGGTATCTTCCACTGTAATATCACCCAACTAACTTATATAGCTCAAAAAACTAAAATGAAATGATTAAAATAAGATAAAAAAACTTGAACAATTACTTTTCCTTATTAACAAATGCTATTTTCAAATATTTTAGCATTATGTATAAAATATTTTTAAAATAGCAATTCTCTGCTAGAAATTACATCAAAAGATTTTTCCAATTAACCCTTACTGCTACTTAGTATTACTCTGAAGAAACTATAACTAGCTCAGATTTATTAATATTTCATTAAATTTTGATTTTCATATTTTCTATAAAAATACTTAGCAGAAGTAAATTCATCTTACCAATGAGATCAATTTTTAAAAATACTAATGTAAAAATTTACATTAAAACTGATTTTCCTTTTTGTATCATTATGGTGAAGTGAGTCATATTCTATGATTTTATAGGTAATAAAATAACTTTAGTGACTATTGGAGAGGGAAAAACAATAAAGTAGAGATTCTAAAAGATTAAGAACAAAACATTTTTCCGACTTAAAAAACTAAGGTTAATATTTTTTGGCCAAAAAAGGAAATAATTAAAAATTGAGACAGAGTTTTTAATAATCAAAAGCAACAAAAATCATAAAAGTAAAAAACAACAACGAAAAACAAACCTAATTAGGATTAGGGAAATACGGCACCTTGCATACCCAATAACATATAATAAACACACTCTGAAAAAATTTAAGAATTTTAAACATACAATATTTAAAAAACTTACCCTTTCTGCTTCAAAGGTAATTCAAGTTTAAATATGGTAGCATCATTAACAACTGCTTTATACGCCTACAAATAATTTAAAATTAAATATAAACATCATTTTTAACATTTAAAATACAGTTAAATTGCTACAATTCCAAAAATACATAAAAATATAAATTAATTTTTATTTTTAATGTTGTATCTGTCCTGATACAATTTTCAAGTCAATGACTTCAGCATGCTCTTAGTCATGTTATGATTATCATTATTCTCATATAGGATCTTAATGCTTCCTGAGAACCATACCATTCTCTTGTCCACGAGTTCTCCTAGAAAACATTTTCATACCATCTTCTTTCTCTTGAAACCTCAAATATTTCCTCCCCCATGTACACTCTGAGCTGATAATGTGGCTTCCTACTCCATTGAGAAAACGGAAGTAATCAGAATTCCCTTCTATTCCTCCTGCATGATCACTATTTTCCCTCTCTTTGTTTCTGTAGCCTCAGCATACAAACATACTGTTATTGTTTAAATCCTTAAAATTCTGTGTTGGCTTTGTCCATCTTCAGCTACTGCCCCATTTCTCTCTCTCTCTCTTTAAGCTAAACTCCTGGAAGAACTATCTAATTCACTGTCTCCAATTTCTCTACTGCCCTTCTTACCAAAAACCATTCTCCCCAGGCTTTCACATCACTACTCCACCCATTCGTTCTTGTCAAAGCCACTCACAAGCTGATCCTGCCCTCCTCCTGCAAGTGCCTTTTCCACTCGTTTTCCAGCACACGCTCCTGGTCATTCCACTCACTCTCCTCCCTCCTTGTGAAAGATAGTTCCTCATCTTTCTGATAAATAAATTTAGCATGCCCCAGGCCAGCGCTTGGATCTCTTCTCTTTTCTATCCTCACTCATTAATTTGGTGGTCATACGCAGTGTCAGTGCTTTCAATATCATCTATATGCTGAAGCTCCCAAATTTATCTTTTCAGGCTTGTCCCCCACCTTAAACTCCAGACTTAACGTTGCCACATGGATGTTTAATAATCATTTCAAAGTTAACTTGTTCAGAACTGAGTTCCTAATCTCTCTGCAACCACTTCCCCAAAACCTGCTTCTCCCAGTCTTCCACATCTCAGCAAGCATATGCTTCTAACTGATCAGAATAAGAATCTGAGTGTTAGCCTGGACTGGTCTCTTTCTATCACATTCCACATCTGACTCATTAGCAAATCCTGTATAGTATATTTTCATTATATAATCAGAATCCAACCACTTTTGACTACCTCCACCACTATCATTCTGGACCAAGCTTCCATCATTACCTAATTGAAGTACTTAAACAGGTCTTAACTGATATTCTTATTTCTTCTCTTGCCCCCTTCAGTCTACTCTTTTTGCAGAGCCAGGTAATCTTATTAAAATGTAAGTCAGGTCTTGTCATTCTGTTCAATCTTTCAATGACTTTTCATTCTACTCAGAGTAAAAACCAAACTCCTAACCATGGCTCACAGAATCTTACGTGATCTGGCCTCCTGTTAGCTTTTTGACTTCAATTCCTACGATTCTCCCTCTCACTCAATCCCCTCTGGCAATGACCTCTTACTTCTCTGTTCCTGGAACATGATAGGTATATTCCTGCCTTCGAGTCTTTGCATCTGCTGTCCCCTCTGGCTGGAACACTCTTCCCTCAGATAGCCACATCAAGAATAAATCACCTTTAATCTTGATTCAAATGTCACCTCAGCGAAGCCTCTGCAGGCCACTCAATTTAATATTCCAAACCACCTAATTACCTCCATACTCCTTTAACCGTTTCCTACTCTAGCTACCTATCTACTTACTTATTTTAAAGCAGACAAATAGAGTGAGAAAAAAAGCCTACTGGAGAAAGTTGCTTGCCTTTTTAGAGCCACAGAAAAAAATCTAACTTGGGAAGTAATGAAAGGTAGTTGAAGAGGGGAAAAAACTGACGGTAATTTCTAGTTATAGGTTTATGACATTTAAAAAGACACAACTCTAAGGATAAGACTATGTTTCATTATCATTATCCCACACTAGTGAAGATGGGAAAAGAGGGTATGGGAAACAAGGATAAATGTGACATAACTCTCACAGGAGCCCTGTGAAAGGACAGAGGAATCACCTCTGCTTGTGGTAGGATGTGGGAAGAGGTAGGGTATCAAGGAAGTCCCAGGAGAAGTATACTATGAACTGGGTCTTAGAGGATAAACAGGAATGCAATAATCAGTAACATCCAAAAACAGGAAAACATTCTTGGAAAAATGAGGAAGAGAGCAACGTTCTAGCTAAATTCTAGGCCCATATCCAATGCTTACAAAAACATCTAACAAACCAAACACAATAAATACAGTTGTTCTCCACTAATGAAACATCAGAGTTGCTGGGTTTTCAGTTTGTAATTTAATAGCATAATGATGCAAGTTTCTAATTAAAAGCAAATTATGACAGTAGTGTTAATATACAGGAATATATACCTTATCTCTTGCAGTGAGAAATCGTGGATCATCTTGAAAAGCTTCTTTGACGAGTTTACTAAATCTATTAAATAGTGTAAGTAACTGCTCAACATATTTCTCAGAGTCCTAAAAATAAAATTTTTTATATTCAATTGAGTTTTTAAAAAGCAAAGAATGATACAAAAGAGAGAAAATAAAAACAATTTTAATAAAACACTACAGCTTTAAAATTTGGGAAATTTTCTGAAGAATTTTTTCTTAAAATTAAAAGGTGTTCCAATACTGCTGTTTTGTCATTAATTACTATTTTAAACACACAATCCTGAATTGAAAAATAACCTTGGGGCAAGCCCTGTGGTGTAGTGGTTAAGTATGAAGGGCTCTGCTTCAGCAGCCTGGGTTTGTGGGTTCAGATCCCGGGCGCAGACATACACCACTTGTCAAGCCATGCTTTGGTGGTGATCCACATACAAAACAGACAAAGACTGGTACAGATGTTAGCTCAGGGCTAATCTTCCTCAAGCAAAACAAAAAGAGGAAGACTGGCAACAGACATTAGCTCAGAGTGAATCTTCCTCACTAAAAGAAAGAAAATGAAGTAAAAACTAACCTTGATATACATCTATCATTGCCATTAAGGAAAACTTACAGTAGTAATAGTTTCAGCAGCTGCTACCATATCTGCCAGGCCAGCACTAATGATATGCTCCTCCAAGTCTTTCAACATTGGCTCTATCCCATTAGGAACTTTATCCATCAATGAAAACATTAAATGTAATTCTGAAAGGATAGAACACACTCATATAATCATTTCATCCATCAGAATAAATTTTCTCTTTGAATTGCATCATGGGTCTAGAATGCCTATGATTGTAAGAGTTTGGAGAAATATCAGTTGGAAATTGATAACCTTAATAGTATTCTACGGGTACAATCAGTTTAGGAGTTGTTATAGAAAGTAATATAACTTCCTGGTCCACCTTCTCAGTCTGACAAAAATTATTTTTTAAAATAAACTGTAATAAAAAGTGATCACACACTGCAAAACCTAACTCCTCCTAAAAGGTTAGTCATTTGATCTTCAATCCAATGGAATATCTTTTATTCTAAGAAACAAAAGTTCACATAGAAGATCAGTACATTTCATAAAGTAGATGCAATATTAAATACATAGTCACATCATTAAGAGGTAAAAAAACCATGTCATCAGATTGTTCAGAGTAATGATTATAAAATCTTCAGACTTCATAAATCTTAAATTGTATTAGAGATAAAATTAAACTGTATTCACAAAGATTTTTCAGTTTACAAAAGCACTTTCTCATGTTATACTATTTAATTGCCCTCCACAAAAATCTTCCCTCCAGACCTGGTTACTACTAAATAAATCATTTTGAAGGAAGTCCAACATGGATCAGAGATAACTCTACTTAGCTTGGCATACAGAAATTCAAATATTTCATTTGTGCCAATGAGCAGCTTGCTTTTTACTATAAAACTACTTCTAAAGAGTGTATAAAGTGAAGTGAAGTGAAACACATACTTTAAACGCAACTAAAGATTAAATAGGATCTTGCAATTATACACAACGAGATCTGGAGCATAAGACATTAAAATGTTAAAAGTGGTTATCTCTGGGTAGTAAGAATATGGGTAAATTTACTGCATTCTTTTTGGTTGTAATGTAGTTGCTACTTTCCAAAAATATACCATTATTACGCAAACATTTAAGTAACAAAAAAAAACAGACTTCAGAAATCTTAAATCGTAAAATATTTTTGGAGAGAAGGATGAAGATTACTAACATGGAGTGTTTTATTACTTTCTAAAAATATTCATCACAAAATTCCACACAAAAGTCAAATACCTACTTCTAGCCTATACCATGCTTACCATTTAAAATAGTCTTTAGAAGCAGAGTCCTACTTTTGAGAACAAATTGAAATTCACACACACACAATCATTGATACCTAGGGGGGAAAATACTTAAAATATAAATTAATAACCTTCTTTACAGTGCTTCTAACTGTGCTACATATTTTATTATTTTCTTTAAGCACAGTTTACTGTAACAAATATACCTATGCATAAAAAAATGATCTAACAGCAATTTATTAAAAGTGTCCCGCTTCAAAGATACCCTCTTAAAAGATTATGAGAACTTTCTGTGATGTTTTACCTACTTTCAGTTTCATTTCGCTTGATCATGCCTTGGCACTCTGCTAAGATAGTCTCTTTAAAGGATGTCACCAGGGCATTTACACAGCATTCCATGAGCTGAAATACATCAAAATTGGTAAGGATGTTATAAGCATAAAAAAGCACAAATTTATTCCACTCTACTTTGCTCTATAGCTCCATAAAACCATATTGTTCAACAACAGCAAAAAATTAAGTATACTGAGAGGAGATTTTACTTACCTTCACTACAGGATTCTTGAAGATACTATATACTAGTTGACCAAAGTATATTTCCCCCTAAGGAAAAGGCTCTATTATAGAACTTAGGTTCTCCTTAGAAATTTTTAAAACTTTCCCAAGGAGGGGAGGGAAAAAAAATGAAAAATACACAAAACAAAATGAAAAAATAAACTTTAATGAATTCTTCTTATCTGGAGAGAACTTGTGTTGGGATTAGATTCGACAGTTCTAAAACTATGAAGACATTCATTCAACAAACCATCATTGGATGCCTACTGTGTGCGGGCACCAAAGAAAGTGGTTAGGAGACAAAGAAGAATACGATATAACCGCTGCTTTGGAGGAGATCACTGTCTAACTGGGGAGGGACGCAAACATAAACTAATAAATACGACTCAATTAAGTGGCAAAAAACACACATACCCCTCCGCATACACCCAATAAACAAAAACAAGCAAGGGAATTTCTTTCTGGGGTAGTTAAAAAGATCTTATGCACAAGATGAAACCTAAACTGGATCCTGAAAAATAGGTATAAGTCCTAAAATAGACTGAGTATTCTAGGAAGAAGAATAAGCTGAATGTGGTAGGGAAGAGACAGATAGTGGGAAAGAAAGCTAGAAACATAGGCTGGAGCCAGATTATGAGTGAAAATCTGTGGTTTGGGATTTTATTCTATAGGTAGGGAAGGAAGAATTGAAGGTTTTAAACAGAATAAATGTAATGAGCTTCCACTGCCCCCAAGACAATTTTAAAAGATCAGTTTAATGGCAGCAAGGTAGGTGGTATTGAGTGGCAGTAGGGAGACTGGCAAATGAGGCTGTGGAAATAGTCCAAGTAAGATGGCCAGGGACTAGTGTTCTAGGTGGCCCTTAGGAAAATCCGCCCTATCCCACTACTGCTCCCTCATGTCATATAATTTTTTACTCTTCTTGCAGGTATCAATTAAAATGAATAGGTTGTGAGTACTAAAGCAAGGTACACTGATACATCTGATACATCTCTTCTGAAAAAACAGATCATCTATCTGTATTAAGGAAGGGAATTTTATGTGCCTTAAAAGTTCCTTGTTAAAAATTCCTCTTGGAATTAACATAATGTTGATAATTACTAAAGCTGAATTTAGGTAATGGAGATTCATATACTATTCTTTCTACTTTTTAAAATGTTTAAAAATTTCTGTAGTTAAAAGTTTTTTTCAGGTCCCTCTTTCAGAACTATGCTAATGACTTTAAAATCCACGTATGTCAACTTTTGTCCTAAGAAAAACAATACACATACAAAGTCATTGATAAATTTCTGCCCTGTCAAGGTGAGAAGCTCTGCCCCAACTATTGAGTAATCTCATCTACACCAGCTCTGGAATATGCACAACTGAACGCTCCCACCTTGAGCAGTGAAACCAGATTGAGAATAGGAAAATCTAACCATATTATCTATTAGAGAAGAAAGAGAAAGTACAATTGAAATAAGCTCCAAGCCCCAGCGGCTTCATCTCCATTTTCTATTTCATTGAAAATTTATACTTGAACATAATCCAGTTCAGTAGTAGTACAAATTTTGCAGATTCCAAAAATCTAGACCAGTGTGTTTCCAATTGTGTGTTGTGAAATCAGTTTTAATGGCTGTGACCAGCATTTTTTTTTAGTAACACAGAACAAAAAACATCAGTGTATCATAACTAATTATTTCATAAAACTTTTGTTTCACATATGTGCATATAAACAGTGCATACTAAGCTATGATATAAAATGTATTTCTTACTGTGGGTTACAATCAGGATTAAAAGGAGAGGCTAAATTGACAAGATAATTGAAGTAAACTGAGCAGAATTTGGTAACTGCTTAGATAAAAGGAGCTAGGGAAATTAAAGGTTGTTGAAGTAGTTTCTGGCTGGAGAGGTTAAACAAATTACTATAATAACAAGTATCTTTTAATGAGCACTTACTCTGTACCAAGCATTGTACTAAATGCTTTACATGGATTCTCTCATTTAACCCACATGTCAACGTTATGAAGCAAGTATTTAACATGAGGAAACAAGCTTAGCGAAGCTAAGTAATTTGCAAAGGTTGCAGATAGTTCATAAGATCTTGAGCTGTAATATGAAACCAGGTATGTGACTCTACAGCCTACAACTTTCATTACTACATTAACAGAGCAAGTACATACTTAATAATGGCTACATGCTCAGAACTGAGTAAAGTGTTGTAAGGAACAGAGAAGTATAAAACATGGTTTATACTCTCAATGATTTTATAATCTGGTTGGGGACATACAAATACGTATCTAAAAACGTGTGTATACTTCATATATAACAGAGGTATACGAAAAGAAGTTCAACCTCACTAATAAAGCAAAGAAGTGGAAATAAATGCATCATTAGTATACTACAAACTTTACAAGCACAGAAACTGTTCTGTCCATAGCTATCTATTCATGGTCTTGCACACAGTTGGTACTTGCTAAATAACACAACAAAGCAGTCTATAATTTGCTACTAAATCAAGTGGTAAAAACAGCAGGTACAGTGGGGATTCAAATAAGAGGAAATCGATGAAGGCTAGAGAATTTGGGGCAACTTCATTGCAAGACGGGCTACAAGGATTCCGAAGGACTTGAATAGGCAGAAAAAAGAAAAGTGGAATATAAAAGCATTGAGAAAAGAAGAAAAATAAAACATTACTTAAAAATGAGTCCAAGAAAAAAACGAATAGAATGAGGTATATGAATGAGGAAATATTACTTATTGGAATAGAACAACTCCTGCTGGACAGTATTAAGCTGGAAAAATAGCTTAGGGCCAAATTATGAAGGGTCTTGAAAATCAGAGGTGGGAAATAATGACACCATGATTTTTGAATAAAGTGAAATAATGAAAGGGATGTTTATGAAAGAGCAGCCTGAATTCATATGGCCTGTAGTAAGAGTAAAGATGCTCAACCTCATTAATAATTTTTAAATGCACATAAAAAATCTTTAAAAATCTATGGTACTGGGAGATTGGAAAAATTAATAGACTGACAAAACCCAGACCAGCAAACATAGACAGGCACATTATTGTTGAGAGTAAGAATTACTACAACATTTCTGAACATGAGTTTGGTATGATGTAGCGATTTATAAAAGTGCATAGCCTTTGCTTCAGCAATCTCATTTCCAGGAAATTCCATTTCAAAAGAAGGCCATACGTGAGAAGGATGTATGCATGAAGATGTTAAAAAGATAGAGGCATATAAGGATGTTGTTCCAGGAAGTACTCTTTATAGGAAATAAACTATAATAATAATGAATAATAAGGAAACACTCTTCATTAGAGGATTGGTTAGGTATATTATAGTACATATATACGATGAGATACATACAGGCATTAAAATAATGCTATAATTTGAGCTGGGCTGGTGGCCTACTGGTTAAATTTGTGTACTCTGCTTTGGCGGCCGGGGTTCATGGGTTCAGATCCTAGGTGCAGACCTACACCACTCATCAGCCATGCTGTGGCGGCAAACCCCACACAAAATAGAGGAAGACTGGCACAGATGTTAGCTCAGAACAAATCTTCCTCAGTGCAAAGAAAAAAAAAGTTATAATAGAGTGTTTACAGTAGAAATGCATGATGTCATAAATTTCCTTTAAAACTCTAGAGGAAGGAAAGAAAGAAAGGAGGGAAGAAATGGAGGGAGGGAAGGAGGAAGGAAGTGGAGAGGAAGAGAGGTAAGGGAAAAAAGAAAAGAAAAAAGGGATCAACCTAGCAAGTAGGACAAAATGATGACCATTGATGAATCTAGGGGCTACTTATGGCGGTGGGGTTCATTACACCATTTTCTTACTTTTATAATATTTGAAAACTTTTACAAGGAAGCTTTTTTTAAAAAAAAATAAAGAGAATAATTATGTTATACATCCCTGTGAAATAAAAAACCCCTTAGAAAACTATTTTATGTAGGCAAAAAGAAGACAGGGAGATTGCCTGACAGAATTCTCTCCTTATTTCAAATGAGTCTTAACAAGAGGGTCAGTTCCTTGGGGCCAGAGACCATTTTATTCCTCTTCTGTATTTCTTCCCCATCATTTGCTAAAGTACTACAGACAGAGTCAACCCTAAATATATACTTGTTATTTGAAAAATACATCTTGAATGGAAAGGATAGTGATAAACCATCTCTCTCACCTTGTATTCCCTTTCTGTCTCCTTTTGCTAGCTTCCGTGAAGAAAAAAACTTTTGCCATATGCCATCAACTCCTGTATTTTGCCTGAGATGAGCACAACTTCTAAATCCATAGCAATCTCTCCCCAGAGGTCTGCAAGGTGAAACACTTTAACTATCAACGTGCTTGATGTTTTACCTTCCTCTATAGCAAAACTCTTCAAAGATGATGCCTGCCATAAAACACAGCAGGCACTCAGCATTTGTTGAATGAATGAATGCATAGGTCTGTGAAGATGAAAGGTAGGATAGGCAGGCTAAGTGATGCAGTAGAGTCCTTTGTTAGTGGTATTCAATTTGCACAATTAATTATACTTCACAGAAATTTAGTAAAAAAGCAACAAGTTCTAATTTTTGCTACTTATATAATCTTGTATAAGTAATAATTTGCTTTGCGCCTCAGCTATAAAATAGGAATCGAACTAAAAATTACCCTATGTTTCTCCACTTTAAGATTCTACTTTATCATTATCAGGTCTTTAACCATATAAGAATATCTGTAATTCTAGATTACAGACATTAATAAATTATTCTAGAATTAATTTATTACATGTGTGGTAGGTTATTCTCAAAATTAATTTCATTGGCCTTTCTAGCTTGGTTAAGATTTCTTTTTTTTACCATTATAACTAGTGGTACTTGCTTCATTTCTAAACTAGTTACACAAGTAACTCTCTATACAGAGCAATGAAGAGTCAGTTAGACCGACTCACCTTGACTCTGGATACCACTCAATATACTAAAATATTGAAGGTTAACAAGTTCTTTAATGTTACTAATTTACGACTTGTGACCTAGTTGCTAACTCAGTTTTTTATCAATGTTTTGCATAGACAGTAAAACAGTTTGTCTTAGAATCTGTAAGCAACTTTTTCCAAACCAGAGCCCTAACAGTAAAAACTACCATGCCAGGCACAGTGCTTAAATATTTTCTATATAGTATCTCATTAAACTCTGACAACACAAGTAGGTAGTATTTCACTTTACTGTTAAGAAAACAAGGATTACAAAGGTTGAATAACTTGCCAAAGGGCACACAGTCGGTAAAATGACAACAATGGAATTCAGCTCCTCATTTGGTTCCAACATGTATGATATTAGTGCCCGGGTCATTGTAGAGATGAAGATTTGCCACCACCAATTCACTCTCTATTCCATTACTCTGTCGTATGAACAATCCATTTTATTCTACTGTCACTGAAGATAGGGACCAGATCTGTCATTATCCCCAACTAGCACAAGGCTTGACATATTTTAGGTGCGTAATAAATACTAACTGAATGCCCTTAGGAAATATCAACGTATGTAGGACAATCACCTAAAATACTAATAACCATAGAAAAATTTTAAGCTATCTTTGTTTAAATTTTTTTCTCACTCTTTTCTTACTGTTGTGTGTCACTTTTTACTGTCAATGCGTCTGCAGCAGCACAGCTGTGAAGCCCTCCTACCTGGTCTCACTAACATACTGCTGCTCATCTGCTGCAGGCCCATCCAGTGATAATCAAGCTTATTAGAATCATGTGTATAATTGGATCTGAGTGGGGCTAAGTTGCCCTCCTATAAGTAAAAGTAGAAGAGCAGACCTATCATGCATCTGAGGCAACAGTTAACTGCTCAGAACTCTTGGGCTAATTTGGTTTCCAGGTTGTCCACTGAACTGCAAGTAGCTAAAGTTGCTAAAAGGGTTGTCCTCTGGATAAGTATTACTATATTATGCATACCACAAATGCATATACATTGGCACTCAAGCAAGCTTGCACATGTGTGCAAAGACACACATACAAAGCATTTGATCCAAGTTTGGGCCCTCAACCCAAGATGGGCCAGTTGAAGCTAGGCTAATTAAAACCAGTGCGGCAAGACTCTTATCTTCTCTCAGATCATAAACTGGAAGGTGAGCCTGACAGCTCTCACGGTCCTCACTTCAACAAAAAAAAGTATAACAGCTATAGAAGATGATAAAGCAGACCAACAGAAAAATACACACCTAGAAAGTTCTGGCAAAGCTCCACGTTTCTGAATTGAGATTTCCTTCATTTTAGTCTCACCCTAGTGCTTGTCAGAGTGGGATTTTTTTTGCTGAGGAAGATTCGCCCTTAGCTAACATCTGTTGCCAAACAATTTCTTTTTGTATGTGAGCTGCTGCCACAGCATGGCCACTGACAAACGAGTGGTGTAGGTCCATGTCCAGGAACAGAACCCGGGTCGCCAAAGTAAAGCGTGCCAAACTTAACCACTAGGCCACCAGGGCTGGCCCTCCACAGCGGATTTTACAAGAACCAACACATCTGACTTCTTTGTTTGAGATGGGTTCTTGCTTCTTGCAACCAAGAGTGCTAATTACATATATGTATGTGCAATACATATATTGAAAATTATTTATCAAACTTGTCTCTTCTTTATATAGCCCCAAATTGCTTAGCAGTATCCACAGGAACTCAGGACCTACAATTAGACTTAATTAGAAGCCCAGCTTCCCCATTTCCTAGCTGTGTGAGGGCAACACTTGGTACATCCTAAATTTCAGTTTCATTTGTAAAACAGAAACAATAACAGCATCTACCTACTAGTTCCACCTCCAGAATATATCCTGAGTCCCTCCACTTACACATTCCTCTTCACTGCTATCAACATCTCTCACAGGGATTACCAGTCTATAATCCAAATACCACACTGCAAGCCGAATGCTTTCTTTTAACATGAAAACTAGATTACATCAGTTCTTTGCTTAAAACCCTTGAATGGCTTCCACTACACTAAGCTCCTGCTCTTCCCTCTCCCCTCACCTTGCATCACACTCCTCCCCTCACTCACTATGTTCTAGCCACACTATAACCTTTCTCTGTTCCTAAAACATGCTAAGCTCATTCCTGCTTCAAAACCTTTACACTCGCTCTTCCCTCTGCCTGGAATGCTTTTGGCCCAGATCTTCACAAGGCTAGCTCCCTATCATTTAGGTCTTGGCTCCAACATCACTCCCTCAAAGAGACCTTCCATGACTACAGTCCATAAAGTAAAAGCAAGAGCAGGAGCATTACCAGCACTAATCCACTCTTTATAGTATCACTCTATTTTATTTTAGAAAGAATCACTTTTCATTTATTTGTTTACTTGCCCTTATCTGTCTACCTCCAGAAGAATGCTAGCTCTGTAAGAGCAAGGACTTTGCTTTGGTCATGCTATATCCCCACTAACTGTCTCACCATAGGGACTAAATAAATATTTATTGAGTGAATGAGTGCTCAATAAATACAGGTCAAATGGTTAGTGAAAAAACTGGAGGATTATAATCTCTAGCTATAGGATCCCATCCCCTAACAAGCCAAGGGCATATTCACCAAAAAACAAATAAATCTTTAGATTATATAATTTTTACCCACATCCCGTGGACCATCATACAAGAAGGAAAGCAGTCCAGTGGGAAAAACAGTAGCTTGGAGCCAGGCAACTAAAGCATAACTAATCATTACATATATAATACTGAAGACAGTTATTTTTCATTAATTTTTTATTGAGGCAACATTGATTTATAACATTATATAAATTTTGGTGTACATCATATTTTGACTCTGTGTAGACTACATCATGTTTACCATTAAAAGTCTAGTTTCCATCCACCACTGTACATATGTGCTCTTTTACTCCTTTCACCCTCCCCACTCCTCCCTTGCCCTCTGGTAACCATCAATCTATTCTCTGTCTATGTGTTTGTTAGTTGTTGTGTTTTTTATCTTCCACATATGAGTGAAATCCTAACAGAATTGGTCTTTCTCCATCTAACCTATTTCACTTAGTTATAATACCCTCAAGGTCCATCCATCCATCTATATTGTTGCAAATGGTAAGAGTTCATCTTTTTTATGGCAGAGTAGTATTCCATTGTATATACACATATACACCACATCTTTTTCAGGGAGGGGGAGGGAGAAGATTGGCCCTGAGCTAACATCTATTGCCAATCCTCCTCTTTTTGCTTAAGGAAGATTGTCACTGAGCTGACATAAGTACCAACCTTCCTCCATTTTACGTGGGACACGGCCACAGCATGGCTTGAGAAGTGGTGCTAGGTCTGCGTCTGGGATCTGAACCTGTGAACTCCAGGTTGCCAAAGTGGAGCACACGAACTTAACCACTATGCAACCAGGTCGGCCCCTACACCACACCTTCTTTATCCATTCACCCTTAATGGGTACTTAAGTTGTTTCAAAGTCTTGGCTATTGTGAATCAAGCTGTAATGAACAGAGAGGTGCATATATCTTTTCAAATTAGTGTTTTTGTGTTCTCTGGATAAATATCCAGAAGCAGAATAGCTGAATCATATGGTATTTCTATTTCTAATTTTTTGAGGAATATCCACAGTGGCCATACCAGTTTACATTCCCACCAGCAATGTATGAGGGTTCTCTTTTCTCCAGATTCTCTCCAAGTCAGTCTTTTTAATAAGAGCCATTCTGACGGGCATCAGGTGATATCTCATTGTGGTTCTGATTTGTATTTCTCCAATAATCAGTGATGTTGAACATCTCTCCATGTGCCTGCTGGCCATCTAAATATCTTCTTTGGAAAAATGTCTGTTCAGATCCTTTGCCCATTTTTTAACAGGGCTGTTTTTCTGTTGCTGAGTTGTACGAGTTCTTTATATATTTTGCATAGTAATCCCTTATCAGATATGTGATTTTCAAATATCTTCTCCCAATTGTTAGGTTGTCTTTTCATGTTGTTGATGGTTTCCTTTGCTGTGCAGAAGCTTTTTAGTTTGACTAGTCTCATTTGTTTATTTTTTCTTTTGCTTCCCTTGCCTGAGGAGACATGATAGTCAAAAAGATACTGCTAAGACTGATGTCAAAGAATACACTGTCTACATTTTCTTCTAGGAGTTTCATGGTTTCAGGTCTTACATTCAAGTCTTTAATCCACTTTGAGTTAATTTTTGTATATGGTGTAAGATAATGGTCTACTTTTATTTTTTTGCATGTGGCTGTCTAGTTTTCCCAACACCATTTATTGAAGAGACTTTCCTTTCTCCATTGTACGCTCTTGGCTCCTTTGTTGAAAATTAGCTGTCCACAGATATGCTGGTTTATTTCTGGGCTCTCAATTCTGTTCCATGGATTTGTATGTCTGTTTTTCTGCCAGTACCATGCTGTTTTGATTACTATTGCTTTGTACTATATTTTGAAGTCAGGGATTGTGATGCCTCCAGTTTTGTTCTTTTTTCTCAGGAGTGCTTTGGCTATTTGGAATCTTTTGTTGTTTCATATAAATTTTAGGATTCTTTGTTCTATTTCCATGAAAAATGTCATTGGGACTTTGATAGGGATTGTGTTGAATCTGTAGATTGCTTTAGGAAGTATGAGCATTATAACTATGTGAATTCTTCCAATCCACGAGCATGGAATATATATGATATAAATTTCTGATGGTGAACAATTTCTTGAAATTTCTAACAATTAAAAAAAAATTATCTATCCTCAATTTACACAACAATATCATCCGTGGAAAATGAAGTGTATGATTAATATCATGCAAAAATATTTTGGTTTATAAGTAAAATAAAGTTCCAGATTCAGTTAAGTATAAACAAGATTTTCACTTAAATGAGTGGCCAGTGGGACCACTGAACATTACTTGTGGGATGTGGTTTAATTCTGGTTATTGTGGCACAGTCTGACCACTGTGAGACATGTAGCATTCCTGGACCCCATGCACTAAAAATCAATCACTGTGACAACCAAAAAAACACCCCCACAAATTTCTATAACACTCACTGAGGTAGATACCACCTTCATTGAAAACCTTTAGCTTAGAGATCTCAGTTCAAAATATATTAGCTTAATGCAAAAATATTTTCTGTAATTCAAATATCCTCCACATTGAGACTGAAACCTTTCTCCTACTTTCCCAGACCTACTTCCACAACTTTCTGACACACTGTCTAAACTTTAGAGAATACAGTCTATCGGCACCCCACCCTTTCTCTACCTTTTGCTTGTTGGCATTTTTATGTTGTGATATCTAAACCACTCACAGCATAACTAACTTTCCATTGATTTATCTCTGTGAGAATTTGCTGTACTAATGACAAGCAAATTCAAATTCAAATTGAATTAGGATAAATCTATAAAAGGATCCTAAAGATATTATCTTGGTTACATAATAAACAACATGTAAACATCTAAATTTCTAATAAATATATTTTCTTTACATATAAGAAATTATGAGAGGAAAATCTTGGGAGTAACTTCCATTGTCTATATAGGATATGTCAAAATCCCTTTGGGGTATTATAAATTTTTATCCATTAAAAATGGTAGTTTGTGTTCATTCCTAAAATGGAAGAATGGTTTAATGTTAGGGACTCAGTTAATGTGATTTACTGAAGTAGTTCAATGGAGGAAAACACCATGTGATCATCTCCAGTGATGCTTCCAAAGTAAAAAAAGCCATTCTTCATAATATTCTTTATTCTTTTTTACATTTTATTTTGACTTTAGCCTTACAGAAAAGTTGCAAAATAGCAGAGAGTGGATCCAGCCTGGTGGTGTAGTGGCTAAGTTCTCACGCTCTGTTTCAGCAGCCTGGAGTTCGCCGTTCGGATCCCAGGTGCAGACCCTTGCACCACTTATTAAGCCATGCTGTGGCAGCGTCTCACATATAAAATAGAGGAAGATGGACTCAGATGTTAGATCAGGGCCAATTTTCCTCAGCAAAAAGAGGAGGACTGGTGGCGGATGTTAGCTCAGGACTAATCTTAGAGGGGGAAAAAAAAAACCAGCAGAAAGGGTCCATACATCCATCACCTAATTTTCCCTCATGGTAACACTTTACCTAACTATAGGGGAGGTATCAAAAGCAGGAAAGTAGTATTGGTATGATATTATTAACTAACTACAGACTTTATTAGAAATTCACCAGTTTTCCACTAAAGTCTCTTTCCTATTCCAGGATCCTATCTACAAGCCCACATTGCATTTAGTTGTTAGTTCTCCCAGTGTCCTCCAATCTGTAACAGTTCCTTGGTCTGTGTGTGTGTGTGTGTGTGTGTGTGTGTCTGTTATGATCTTGACACTTTTAAAGAATAGTTATTTTTTAGACTGTCTCTCAATTTGAGATTGTCTAATCTTTTCTCAGTAGAAAAAATTGTGCATTCTTGACAAGAATACCACAGAAATGATGATGTATTCTTCTCAGTTAGTGCATCTTATCAAGGGGTACATAATATCAATATGTACTATTACTGGTGATGTTAACCTTGATCACTTGAATAAGATAGTGTCTTTTGGATTTCTCCATCATAAAGTTACTATTTTTCCCTTCCTAAATATCTTAGGGAAGATACTTTGAAACCACAAAAATATTTTATTTCATTTCAAACTTTTGGCCATTAATTTTAGTATCCACTAGTAGAGCTTGTCTACAAGAATTATTACTGTGATATTTGCCTAATAGTGATTATGTATTTCTCTTCATGTTTATAAAGTGGAATTCTTCTGTAAAAATGAATTTCATATGTTTGATAGCCATTATTAAGTATATATTTGTGTGAATTATCTGTATCTTTTTCCAACTTTTTCCTAACAGATTTTTTGTTACTCAATTGTTTTTGGTGAGGAAAATTGGCCCTGAACTAACATTTGTGCCAATCTTCCTCTATTATGTATGTGGGACACTGCCACAGCATGGCTTGATGAGCAGTGTGTAGTCCATGCTCGGGATCCGAACCTCCGAACTCCAGGTCGCTTAAGCAGAGAGTGCAAACTTAACGCCACTGGACTGGCCCTGTTCCTCAATTTTTAAAAGTTCTTTATATAGCAGGGGTAATTAGGCCTTTGTCTGTTACATATGTGGCAAATGTTTTTTCCCAGGTTGTCAGTTGTCTTTTGTCTTTGTTTATGGTGTTTTGAAATTTTAAAAAAATTTTTAATTTTTAGGGGCTGGCCCAGTGGCACAGCAGTTAAGTTAGCACGTTCCGCTTCTCAGCAGCCTGGGGTTTGCTGGTTTGGATCCCAGGTGCGGACATGGCACCACTTGGGAAAAGCCATGCTGTGGTAGGCATCCCACGTATAAAGTAGAGGAAGATGGGCATGGATGTTAGCTCAGGGCCAGTCTTCCTCAGAAAAAGAGGAGGATTGGCAGTAGTTAGCTCAGGGATAATCTTCTTCAAAAAAAATATTTTTTTAAGTTTTAAAGTTTAGGTTTATTTCTTTTATTAAGGTATAATTGGCATATAAGAATATATTAGTTTCAGGTGTACAACATAATGATTCAGTATTTGTATATATTATGAAATGATCACCATAATAAGTCTAGTTAACATCTGTCACCATACATAGTTATTAGTTTTCTTGTGATGAGAACTTTTAAGATTGCAAATTTTTAAATGTAGTCAAATTTATCAATCTTTTCTTTTATTGACTCTGAATTTTGAGTCATATTAAAAAAAGCCTTTCCCTACACCGAGGTTAAAAAGGAATTCTAGTACTTGAATAATTTCATTTTTAACATCTAGATCCCTGATCCATTTGGTGTTTATCCTTCAGAATGGTGTAAAATACAGATCTAACGATCTTCTTCCAAATGGCTACTGAGTTATTCAATCACCACTTTCAAAAAAATGTCCATCTTTACCTCCCAGTGATTGAAGGTCCAACCTTTGTCATATATACTTCTGGACTCTCTATTCCATTTCACTGGTCCACTATCTATTCATGGGTCAATACCATACTATTTTAATTATGGAGGCTTCATATAGTATGTTTTAATGGCTGGTAGGGCTAGTTCTCAGCTTTTCTTTTCCAGTGTTTTCCTAGATGTTTATTTTTAGATTCTTAGATGTTTATTTTTCCACATAAACTTTCATATCCACTTGTCTAACTTTATAAAATAGTTGTTGGTATTTTTATTGGAATTACGGTGGATATACAAATTAATTTAGAAAAGAACCAAGATCTATATACTTTTGAGTCATAGGGATGGACATCTTTCCATTTTTACAAGTCAACTTTTGTGTCTTTTGAGTGCTTAAAATTTTTCCTCCTATAGGTTTCACGTATTTCTTGTTAAATTTATTCCAAAGAATTTAATTTTCTTTGCTGTTACCATAAGTAAAGTTTTCCCTAACACTATATTCTCTGTTTATTATGTGTGTGTATGAAGGTTATTGATTTTTGTATGTTCATTTTATATCCTGCTACATTACTGAATTACTTTATTGTTTGAGTTAGTTTTATTATTGATTACCCTGAGTTATCAAGATATACTGTCATATCTTCTCCAAACTGAGACATCTCCAAACTTACTTCTTCTTACCCATTCCTATGCTTCTAATTGGTTTCACTAGCCTAATTATATAAGCTAATATCTCTAATACAATGTTAAATAGCAGGATAGTGGGCATCCTTGCATCGTTCATGATCTTAATGGAAATGCCTCTAACCTTTCTCATAAAATAAGATACTGGTTTTAGGACCAAGGTATATACATTCCTGGTAATATTCTTAATAAAAGAAGAAGTGATTACTTTCTTAACATAATAAAATGCATACATCATGCCAAAAACCAGCATGATACTTAACGGTGAAAATTTAGAAGCATTCCCATCAAAGACTGGAAGAAGACAAAGATTCCCAACATTATTTAACGTTTTCCTAAAATTAACCAATGATAGATTTAGTTCACTGAAGGAAATAGGAGGTATTAATATTAGAAAGGAAGAAGTAAGCATCATGATTTGCAAATATGTAAGCAAACGCTCGGAATACCCAAGAGAACAAAATAAAATTCTTATAAACAATGAAGTTCTGTAAGCGGCTAAATGTACCTCTGGCCTTTATTAGGCCTGGCCTGGCGAGTGGGTACTACGTAGGTGAGATATGCTCTATTATAAGAATACGGGTCCAAAAACTTGTTTTCCTGTGTATATTAAAAACTAATCAGGTTTAGAAGATTAAGTGTGACTCATACTAACTAAACTCAAGGAAGGTAACTGATGAAACCATAACAATACGTTAATTTTCAGAGAAAAACATAAATGCCAAAAATGTACATTCTTTCATCTTAAATTCTGACATGTATTATTGTGAAGCCTCATATGAACTGATATGTACTTGTCCTCTGTTACTAAGAATAGTCTAACAGGTAAATACAGACTAAAACTAGTATCAATAAACCATTAAGATATAGCATAGAATGTTCTGATAGCTGATAATTCCTCTAAGAGAATTTAGGGCAGTAAGTCAGTTCTGAATAGCTTTCAGTATGGAAAGTGACTTGTTTCTTACTAACTATTCAAATAATACTGTTCATATTTTATTCATATTAAATTAGAACAGAGGACTTGGCCATTTTTTGGTTTACTGTTCCTTGCATTACAACATATTTCATTTTAACATACTTATCTTTGGAAATAAAAATTGTAAATTAACAAATATATAATAAATATTATGTATATAGGATAATGGCCTTAGCTCAGTGAGGTATATAATACAGTAATGCATCTGCATTAAGCTTAAATTCTCAATGTTATAATTAATTCTACAGCTTTGGTGTTTGATGTCTCCTCTACACCAAATTTTGCTGTACAAACTATACAGTAGTCACTGACTAGTATTAATCTATGTTAAAAGTTAGGAGAGTGATAACCTTTGAAGAAAAAGATGGTAATAGTGCTTTGGAGGAGGCATGATGAAAAGTTTCTGAATTGCTGGTAATTCTTGTTCTGGTAATTTCGCAGGTATGTTCACTTTGTGATAATTCACTTACTATCTACTTGAGATTTTTGTGCACTTCTCTGTACATATGTTATACTTCAATTAAAACAGTTGATTTAAAAAAACAGAAAATCAAAACAAAACAAAAACAAATCATACGAACAGTCATCTTACAACTCTAATAAAGTACTATTTCTTTGGAAGCATACTATATATTGCACTTAGGGTCTTTGCTGGGAGAAAAAACAACTTTAAACTCTAGAATCATTCAGCTTGGTGAAATGCTCATGCTAATGGATAACCATGGGAAGAGCAAATTCACATCTTCTATTTCAATTTTTTCCCCAATGTGTGTGTATGTGTTTTAAAGTAGGGAAAGAGACTTTATTGTTCTACACAAGTCGTTATGTATATTTGTTTATTTCTACCTTTCTCATTCTCTTTTCCTTGCTCTTTCTTATTTTCTTAGTTGGACATCTATAGTTGAATTTCCATAAGTTTAATATGGATATGATACAACTAAGCTGTATAAACTACAGTAGAAAAATAGAACAACAATTCTATCTTACAAAACTGCAACATCCCCACCCAGATGACATGGACACATCAGCCAACTCAAAATATTCAAATCCCTCTGACTAAACTCATCTTTCTCCCTCACTACAAGATTTACTCTTACACCCGATCTCTTGGTAGCAGCACAATTCTACCAAGCCAAAACCTCAGAAACATAACTGACTCAATTCTCTCCAATATCTAGCCCCATCCATACGATACAATGTATCATCTCTAGGAAGTCTTTCTCTCCCTTTGTCTTTCCATTCCCATTGCTATAACCCTATTTGGTACTCCTAATACCTTCCTTCAATTATCGTGACAATCTTCTACTTTCCGTTCCCAGCTCTTCCCCAATCCAATTAATCTTTCATACTGTCACTAGATTAATCTTCCTGAGGAATGACTTTGAGCGTGGCATATTTACTTAAAAAAATTTCAATGCCTTTCCCTGCTTTCTGATTGAAGCCCAAGCCTGGGCTCCTGTAAATTTCTGTAGAGAACTTTATAAACAATCACTAAATCAGCCCTCTTTTCTGGCCATTATCAAAGTTATTTTAACTTAAAAAAAAATTATTTTATTGAGGTCATATTGGCTTATATCATTGTGTAAATTTCTGTGTAGACTGCATCCTCTTCACCACCAATAATATTTTAACTTTTGAAAGAGGAACAATTTTGCACATTATGAAAAGTAAAACAAAAAGACAAGGGGAAGAGATCAAACTCAGCCTGATTTCTGAAAAAGAATAAACATGACTATCATTCAAGACGGAAGAAGCCAAAGAAAAGTCAGAAGAAAAAAAAAAATCCCATCCATAGTTGAAAATTTTTTGGTTGTAGGCAAACTAGAACACTACTTCTTTGAATATAACTCTAACTCTAGTTCCTAGGCTCCAAAGACTGAAAGGAACTGGAGGAAACATTGCTATGATTGAGTAATTTCTAAGACTCTATCCAAGCTTGATTCTTACCTTCCTTACAAAAGCACACTAAGGTCATTCTCCAGGTAAAAGAAAACACCCAGGAAAGATACTGTAGCATGGCTATTACCTCTGGTCAGTTTTTTTTTTTTAATGAGGAACTCAATAATACAGAATAAAGCAACAATATAAAAGACTGATGTTTTCTTATCAAATAATCAATATTTTATCTCATGACAAGATGAAGTTTGAAAACATCCTCCCATAACAAGAAGAAATATCCCCTAGTAGCAATGATTCAGTACCCACTAATTCAGTGTTTGCAGCCATTTTATAGAACATAATTACTGTGAATAATGAGAATCAACTGTATCTCTACAGATTATATTTTACTTGCTACATGAAAGTCACTAAAAAGGTTACCTTTAGATATGCATTAAATATAATAAAAGGAGACTGCTTAAAAATTAAGTACATTAAATATAGTAAAATCTAGAAGAGGGATGGCAAATAGGTTTTCATCTTGCACATCAGCTCTGAAAAATAATGAGTTCTGAATAAGGTGCCTTCTGAAGCTGTGCTATGGCTCACTGGGAAGAAGTACTATAATCAACTAGTAATGCTGGTCAGAGACATGAGAAAGTATAAATAATGTTACTTGCATCATGTATTTGCCATCCCTGGGCTACTCTACTTCAAATAATCTCACAGAAAATACAATTACAAAATTACTTACTGCTTCAACAGAGTTACATTCTCGTCTTGTTTCTAAATAACGTAGTGCCCGTTTTTCTTCTTCTTTTAATTTAGCATCTGCCTGTCCAGAAGCAAAATAGCAATCATTTTAAGAATATCAAGAGAATAGCTCAAAGTATCACATATACTAAGTTCTGACTTACATATTTCATATAATTCTGTACACCATTTTGTTGTAAATACGAGGGTGCCTGTGTTCTATAAAATCTCTCTGTTGAATCCAAGTATGCCTTCTCAAAATTGTCCCTATAAATTTGAAGCTTATCCTCAGGATTAGAACAAAGGTTAACTGAAAAACAGAAAATAAAATTTTACTCTAATTATGATTCAAACCAGTATTTTGAGTACAATAAACGAAATAACAACTATTGAGGAGTCATCATGTGCAAGGGACTATGACAATGTTCAAAAGACCATAAAAAACCATTGAAAACAAAATTCTTCTCCATAAGAAACTTATGGAGAAGATAAACATAAAGATAACAGCACAAAGCAGTAAAGTGACAAACAGTGCAGATAACATGGACTATTTTACTTTTGAATAGGAAAGAGACTGACTTCTAACTGGACGATCAAGAAACCATTCACAGAAGAGATAGGATCTGAATTGAGTCTTACCGAATAAACTAGTATTTATATAGATTAGTAAAGTAAGTAAACACTCAGAAGTAGAAAAGCACAAGGTCAAGTCAAGGTATAATGACTACGTTGTCTAAGTGGACTGTAAGGTTAATAGAAGATAAGATAGAATGGTTAGTTAGGAATGGTTGTGGAGAGCCTCAAATTTTGGGTTAAGTAACTTGAATTTCTAACCTCTAAATGGGTAAGAAAAACACCAATAAAATAGTACTTAAAAATTAACCTTGTGAACAGCACGCAGGTTAAATGATAGCAATAAGACCCTTAGAAGACGACTGTCTGAAAAGTCCAGAAGTAGAGTTTAAAGAAGTCTGTAAAACTGGTGGCAGTTGAAAGAAAAAGTGATGAATTTCAGGGACATGACTAACGAAAATCTAGACTTAATAACCTAAAGAAATATGAGGGCAATGAAGAAAGCAAGTGAAAGATAACTAAAGGTTTAGTAATATAAAAAATTCTTATTGACAACTGTTTTATGCCAGGCATTCTATGTTCAGTAAAGATACAGGGTCAATAACACAGTTAATTACACTGAAGTACTATGCCAGGGAGGCACAGGTACCATGAAGCACCGTGAGAGGACTTAATCTAGTCCGGAAATTAGGAAAAGCCTCTATAAGAAAATAGAGGATGACGATGAGTTAGAAGATAAAGAGGGGGGCCAGCCCTGTAACCGAGTGGTTAAGTTTGCGTGCTCCGCTTCAGCAGCCCAGGGTTTCGCTAGTTCGGATCCTGGATGAGGACATGGCACCACCCATCGAGCCATGCTGAGGCAGCATCCCACATGCCACAAGTGGAAGGACCCACAACTAAAAATATACAACTATGTACTGGGGGGCTTTGGGGAGAAAAAGGAAAAATAAATCTTAAAAAAAAATTAATTAAAAAACAAAAGAAGATAAAGAGGAAGGAGGAAGAGTATTCTAGTCAGAGGAATCAACATATCCGACTGAAAGAACAGATGAGAATATTGTTGTCAGAAACTGAAAAGTTCAGAAAGGAATGTACACATGGAATTCATTTACATCCTAAAAATATAAGTACAAAACCAGTAACCTTTTATAAGCTATAGATTCAAATCTACATTTCTCTAAGTTAGGTCACTAAAAACATTCATCAGCCAAGAAATGAGTGAGATGGAGAAAATAAATATTAACTACATGAATATAAATGTATGTTTCTTTAAAGCAGAATTAATACCTGTTGTGTACTCTTAAAAGCATCTGACACTAACAGTAGATGTGACTGTAAGCTAATAAACATAACTTTGATAGTATTACTCTATAATTGTCTTAGAATTTCCATGAAAAGGAAATTATGATCATAAAAGTTCAGAACATACCATATGATTCTCTTACTCCAATGACCAGCTGAGAATCAAAAGCTTCTCCTAATCTTTCAGCATGTACCAGCTTCATTGCACTATCTTGGAGTCTGTTTTTTATATTTGAAAAGATTGACTCATTCCATGTATCAAGCATGAGCTAGGAAAAAAAGAACAAAATATGCAATCATTTCAATTATTAACATACTAAGAACCACATACACACACACAAAATTTTACGTACAAACTCACAGATACACACACACAAATCAAATTCTTTGACCTACATTCACTTGAACACTTCAGGGAAGCAGTATATTTAAATTTGGTAAATAACACATGGTAAATAATGGTAAAGAACACATTGCAGAATTAAACATAATTGTAATTGAATTTCAGCTCTGATACTTATTTATCTGCTTTCCCATCTGTAAAATAGTGAAAATAATAGTACAAATTTCAAGTGGTTGTTGTAAAAATTAAATATGGTAATACATGGAAAATGTTACTTCCTCTACAGTTCCAAGGTTGAACTTTAGAAATACTGATATTTGTTTGGAATGCTCATATGCATGTTTGTACAAACACACAATAAATGCAAAAAGGGCCAACTGAAAATCTGTTTGATACTGGACCTTAAAAAAAGGAATACACAAATCCACCTTACAGACGTTCCATTTAAATGATGGAAATAGTATACACATATTCATGAGTACATATTATCACTCCAAGTAACTTTGTCAGGTATAGAAAATATGTTAATAACAACAGACGCAGCATCAATAATAATAACAAGAATAACAGTTATATAACATTCACTATGTACTAGCACTGCTCTAAGTACTTTCCACATAGAACTCATTTAATCTTCACAACCTAGATATAGGTACTATTATCTCCCTTTTAGATATGTGGAACCTAGGGTACAAAGAGGAAAGCTAACTTTCCCATATTTACACAACTCATAAGTGGCAATACTCAACTCGTATCCAACACCTGTGGTCCCAGAATTGATGCCCTTCATCACTAGTGATGCTAATTCCCATAATTAATAGGGAATGGTAAGACTTAAAAGAGTAACAGAAAAAAATGAGAGGACAAGATTATGGAACTGCAAATTAAAAGGCATCTAGAAGTGTTTTTCTTTTTTGGGGGAGGCGCAATTTCTCATATTGCAGTTATTTCTACCACTGAAGAACCACTGGATATCTAAATTTACAGTACCCCTGTCAGCATTAGTACAAATTTTAAGGCTGAGAAAGAGCAATAAAGCCCAGGCCACTACCTGAATGCCTGAATTTGTTCCTATAACCATTGCAGCAAGAGTTGTTTAAAGGTCAAATGGCATATTTTACTTTTCAAATCTGGGGTTCCATTTGATTCTCACAAGTAGGAATATACATGATAAATGAGGACAAAGGAGTTAGGTCATTATTGACTGAAGAGCTAAAAGGGAAACACAGGACTCTTCAATTTCAGAGCTGAGTTCTTTCCAGTAAATCCTGAGTTGTTACTGGGTACAGAGCTTTTAACTAGAAACTATGTAAAATATGAAGATAAACACAGTACAGATTGAGTTTATAAAGAGAATCAAGTAAAAAGGTTATAAAGATGACAGCAGTGTAGCCACAATTAAACACAAAGATACCAGAAGGTAACCTAATAAAAGGAGAGATTTTTCAAACAGAAAAAAATAATTTAATTATAGGAAGGTAAAAGTACAAAGAAAGAATAAGGAAATAAAATACTGAAGACAAAACTAGGGAAAGGAGAAAGGGAAAAGGGAAAGCAAAGGAGGTAACATTTGAAGACACAGATCTACCACTTACGACCACATAAAAAGGTGAAAGAGAATTGAAGCTAAAAATGAAAGAAAAAAATTATTATGCAATGAAACCCAGCAAGAACCGAAAAGAAATTAATATGTGAAGTAGAAAAACCCACTTAAAGTCTAAATTACTTTCAAAAGTCTTCAAGTCACCCTCTTTCTGAAGAATATTAGGAAAAAAATGAGAAAACTTACTTACCTTTCGAACAATACTGTCTTCTACGTTTGATTTTTTATTGCTGCCCTGTTTACCCATTAAAGTAATCTCTAGTTGACAAAAAGGCTTCGGTAAAATGTCACATTGTGTAAAGAATTTTCGCCACTCAACAATATATGCTTTTAGCAAAGCTGTATCATCTTGATGGCTCAATACTCGCTGAAAGAAAAGAATTGTACCAATGTGAAATAAATACAAATACTTTAAAAAAAACAAAATATATTCATGCTATAAATTTGAAATATTTTATTTACTGTACAAACTATATTATACCCAAAATAAATTAAACCATATATATATGCAAGAGAAATTAAAACATGTTCATATAGACTTATTTTGGTGACCATTTCGCAATATAGACATATATCAAATTGTTATGTTGTACACCTGAAGCTAAAAAAATATTATATTGTTAATTATATCTCAAAAAAAAAATCCTATACCCTTTAGCTATCACCTTCCTATCTTCCCCTCTTCCTCAAGCCCAAGTAATCACTAATTTACTTTCTGTGTCTATACACTTGCCTGTCCTGGACTTTCATATGAATGGAATTATATAACATGTGGACTTCTATGACTGGCTTCTTGCATGTGGCACTGTTTGCAGGGCTTATCCAAGTTGTAGCATGTATCAGTACTTTATTCATTTTATGGCTGACTACTATTCCATTTTACAGATACACCATATTTTGTTTACCTGTTTGTCCACTGATGGACATTTGGGTTGTTTCCACTTTTAGGCCATTGCAAATAATGCTGCTATAAATGTCTGCGTACCAAAAAAAAAAGTTCACAAAGAACTTTGTATACTCACCAAGAAAAAAGAAAGAGGACTCAAATAAAATCAGAAATTAAAGATGAGGTGCTACAACTGATACCATAGATAGACAGAGGATCATAAGAGAGAGACTACTATGACCAATTATCCACTGACAAATCTTATAACCTAGGAGAAATGGATAAATTCCTAGAAATATACAATCTACCAAGACTGAATCATGAAGAAACAGAAAATCTCAACAGATTGATTACTGGTAAGGAGATTCAATCAGTAACCAAAACCTTCCCAACAAACAAAAGTCCAGGACCAGACAGCTTCACTGGTGAATTTTATCAAACATTTAAAGAAGAATTAATACCAATCTTCTTAAACTCTTCCAAAAAACATAAGAAGGAACACTTCCAAACTCATTTTACAAGGCCAACACTACCTTGATACCAAAACCAGACCAGGGTGCCACAAGAAAAGGAAATTACAGCTTAATATCCCTGATGAATGTAGATGCAAAATTTCCCAACAAAATATTAGCAAACCAAATTCTACAGCATATTATAAAGATCATAGACCATAATCAAGTGGGATTTATTCCAGGGATGCAACAATGGTTCAATACCTGCAAATCAACCAATGTGATATACCACATTAATAAAATGAAGGATAAAAATTATATGATCATATCAATAGATACAGAAGGATTTGACAAAATTCAACATCCACTTATGACAAAAACTATCAACAAACAGGGTATATAGGGAATTTACCGCAACATAATAAAGGCCATACAGTAGGCCCCCAGTATCTACAGGTTCTGCATCCACAAATTCAAGCAACCGAGGATCGAAAGGCCTAGGATGGTTGTGTCTGTACTAAATGCAGACTTTTTTCTTGTCATTATTCCCTAAACAATACAACAACTATTTACATAGCATTTACATTGTATTTGATATTATAAGTAATCTAGAGATAATTTAAAGTTTACGTGAGGAGGTACACAGGTTATATGTAAATACTATGACATTTTATATAAGGGACTTGAGCATCTGCGAATTTTGGTGTCCATGGGGAGTCCTAGAACCAATTGTCCATGGATACTGAAGGATGACTGTATATGACAAGCCCACAGCTAACATCATATTCAATGGTGAAAAGCTGAAAGCTTGTTCTCTAAGATCACAAAGAAGACAAGGATGCCAACTCTCACCACTCTAATCCAGCACAAAACTGGAAGTTCTAGCTAGAGCAATTAGGCAAGAAAAAAGAAATAAAAGGCATCCAAATTGGAAAGGAAGAAGCAAAACTGTCATTATGTGTAGATGACACGATTTTATACACAGAAAACCCTGAAGACTCTGCTAAAAATCTGTCAGAATAAATGAATTTAAATAAAGTTGCAGTGTACAAAACCAATATACAAAAATCTGTTGCATTTATATACACTAATAATGAACTATTAAGAAGTAAAATTAAGAAAACAATCCCTTTGGCCAGAGCAATTAGGCAAGAAAAAGAAATAAGGGAATCCAAACAGGCAATGAAGAAGTGAAACTCTTGCTGTTTGCAGATGACATGATTTTATATATGGAAAACACTGAAGAATCCATCAGAAAACTATTAGAAATAATCAACAACTACAGCAAAGTTGCAGGGTACAAAACTAACTTACAAAAATTAGTTGCATTTATATACTCTAATAATGAACTAAGAGAAGGAGAACTCAAGAACACAAACATTTATAATTGCAACAAAAAGAATAAAGTATCTTGGAATAAATTTAACCAAGGTGAAAGACCTATACAATGAAAACTATAAGACATTACTGAAAAAAACTGATGATGATGTAAAGAAATGGAAAGATATTCCATGCTCATGGATTGGAAGAATAAACATAGTTAAAATGTCCATACCACCTAAAGTAATCTACAGATTCAATGCAATCTCAATCAGAATCCCAATGACATGCTTCACAGAAATAGAACAAAGAATCCTAAAATTCATATGGAGCAACTAAAGACCCTGAATAGCTAACGCAATCCTGAGAAAAAAGAACAACGCTGGAGGCACCACAATCCTTGACTTCAAAATATACTACAAAGCTACAGTACTCAAAACAGCATGGTACTGGTACAAAAACAGGCACACAGACCAATGGAACAGAATTGAAAGCCCAGAAATAAAACCACACATCTACAGACAGCTCATCTTCAACAAAGTAGCTAAGAACATACAATGGAGAAAGGAAAGTCTCTTCAATAAATGGTGTTGGGAAAACTAGACAGCCACATGCAAAAGAACGAAAGTAGACCATTATCTTATGCCATACACAAAAATTAACTCAAAATGGATCAAAGACTTGAAGGTAAGACCTGAAACCATACAACTCCTAGAAGAAAATATAAGCAGTATCCTCTCTGACATCTGTCTTAAAACAATCTTTTTGAATGCCATGTCTACTCGGACAAGGGAAACAAAAGAAAAAATAAGCAAGTGGGACTTCATCAGACTAAAGAGCTTCTATAAGGCAAGGGAAACCAAGATCAAAATGAAAAGATAACCCACCAATTGGGAGAAAATATTTGCAAATCAAATATCCGACAAGGGGTTAATCTCCATAATATATAAAGAACTCACACAAATGAACAATAAAAAAACAAACAACCTGATCAACACATGGACAGAGGATATGAACAGAAATTTCTCCAAGAAGATATGCAGATGGCCAATAGACACATGAAATATCACTAATCATCAGGGAAATGCAAATCAAAACTACACTAAGATATCACCTTACATCCGTTAGAATGGCTATAATAACCAAGACAAAAATAACAAATATTGGAGAGGTTGTGGAGAAAAGGGAACCTTCATACACTGCTGGTGGGAATGCCCACTGGTGCAGCCACTATGAAAAACAGTCTGGACTGTTCTCAAAAAACTAAAAAGAGAAATACCATATGACCTGGCTATCCCATTATGGGGATTTATCCAAAGAACATGAAATCAACAATTCAAAGAGACTTATGCACCCCTATGCTCACTGCAGCATTAGTCACAATAGCCGAGACATGGAAGCAACCCAAGTGCCCACCAACTAATGGTTGGATACAGAACATGTGGTATTGATTTACAATGGAATACTACTCAGCCATAAAAAAGGATAAAATTGTCCCATTTGCAATAACATGGAGGGACCTTAAGTGTACTGTGTTAAGTGAAATAAGCCAAAAAGAGAACAACAAACACCATATGATTTCACTCATATGTGGAAGATAAACAAACACATGGACAAAGAGAACTGTTTAGTGGTTACCAGGGGGAAGGAGGTGTGGGGGGTGAGCACAAAGAGTGAAGGGATACACCTATATGGTGACTAACAAATAATAATGTACAACTGAAATTTCACAATGTTGTAAACTATCATAACCTCAGTAAAAATAAAAAAAGAAAACAATCTCATTTACAATTGAATCAAAAAGTATAAAATACCTAGCAATAAATTTAACCAAGGAGGTGAATGACCTACACTGAAAATTATAAGGCACTGATGAAAGAAATAGAAGATGATGCAAACAAATGAAAAGATACTCTGTGCTCATGAATTGAAAGAATTAATATTCTTAAAATATCCATATGGGGCCAGCCCAGTGGTGCAGCGGTTACGTGCGCAAGTTCTGCTTTGGCGGCCCAGGGTTCGCCAGTTCGGATCCCGGGTGCAGACATGGCACTGCGTGGCAAAGCCATGCTGTGGTAGGCATCCCACATATAAAGTGGAGGAAGATGGGCATGGATGTTAGCTCAGGGCCAGTCTTCCTCAGCAAAAAGAGGAGGATTGGCAGCAGATGTTAGCTCAGGGCTAATCTTCCTCAAAAAAAAAAAAAAAATCCATACAACCCAAAGCAATCTATATATTCAACACAATCTCTAACAAAATTCCAATGGCATTTTTCACAGAAACAGAACAAACAAACCTAAAAGTTGTATGGAACCACAAAAGACCTCAAATGGGCAAAGCAATCTTGAGAAAGAAAAACAAAGTTGGAGGCATCATGCTCCCCGATCTCAAACTATATTACAAAGCTATAGTAATCAAAACAGTACGGTACTGCCATAAAAACAAACACATAGATCAATGGAACAGAAGAGAGAGCCTAGAAATAAACCCACACATATATGGTCAATTAATTTATGACAAAGAGCCAAGAATACAAAATGGGGAAAGAACAGTCTCTTCAATGAGTGGTGCTGAGAAAACTGGACAACCACACACAAAAGAATGAAACTGACCCACTATCTTACACCAAATACAAAAATTAACTCAAAATGGATTAAAGACTTGAATGCAAGACCTGAAACCATAAAACTACTAAAAGAAAATATAAGCAGTAAGCTCCTTGACATTGGTCTTGGCGATGACTTTTTGGATTTGACACCAAAAGCAAAGGCAACAAAAGCAAAAATAAACAATGGGTATTACATCAAACTGAAAACCTTCTGCACATCAAAGGAAACCATCAACAAAATAAAAAGGCAACCTACTGCATGGGAGAAAATATTTGCAAATCATGTATCTGATAAGGGATTAATATCCCAAATACAGAAAGAACTCATACAACACAACAGCAAAAAAAACCCCCACAAAAACCCCAATCCAATTAAAAACTAGGCAGAGGATCTGAATAGATATTTTTTCAAAGAAGACACACGGACGGTCAACAGGTACATGACAACATGTTCAACATCATTAATCAGCAGGTAAATGCAAATGAAAACCAGGGTGAGGGGCTGGCGCCATGGCCAAGTGGTTAAGTTCGCACACTCTGCTTTGGAGGCCCAGTGTTTTGCTGGTTTGGATCCTGGGCATAGACATGGCACCACTCATCAGGCCATGTTGAGATGGCATCCCACATGCCACAACTAGAAGGACCCACAACTAAAAAATATACAACTATGTACTGGGGGAATTTAGGAGAGAAAAAGCAGAAAAAAAGAAGATTGGCAACAGTTGTTACCTCAGGTGCCAATCAAAAAAAAAAAAAACCATGGTGAGCTATGACCTCACACCTGTTAGAATTAAGGCTATTATTTATTTATTTATTTAGAGGAAGAGTAGCCCTGAGCTAACATCTGCTACCAATCCTCCTCTTTTTGCTGAGGAAGACTGGCCCTGAGCTAACATCCGTGCCCATCTTCCTCCACTTTATATGTGGGATGCCTACCACAGCATGGCTTGCCAAGTGGTGCCATGCCCACACCCGGGATCCAAACTGACAAACCCCGGGCCACCAAAGTGGAATGTGCGCACTTAACCGCTGTGCCACCAGGCCAGCCCCAAGGCTATTATCAAAAAGACTAGAAATAACAAGTGTTGGTGAGGATGTGGAGAAAAGGGAACCCTGGTCCACTGTTGGTGGGAATGGAAACTGGTGCAGCCACTATGGAAAACAGTATAGAGGTTGCTCAAAAAATTAAGAATAAAACTACCACATGATTCAGCAATTCCACTTCTGGGTAACCATCCAAAGAAAATGAAAACACTAATACTGCATGATTTCACTTATATATGAAATCTACAAACAAAACGAGCTCATAGAGACAGAGAACAGACTGATAGTTGCCAGGTGAGGGGCAAAATGGGTGAAGAGGGTCAAAAGGTACAAACTTCCAGTTATAAAATAAACAAGTCAGGAGGATGTAATGCACAGCATGTGACTATAGTTAATAATACTGCATTGCATATTTGCAAGTTGCTAAGAGAGTAAATCTTAAAAGTTATCAAAGAAAAAAATTTCATAGCTATGTATGGTGACAGGTGTTAACAAAACTTACTGTGATGATCATCTGCAATATATACAAATTTCAAATCATTATGCTGTACACCTTTAATATAAAGTAAAATCTCAATTACACCTCAAGTTAAAAAACAACAAGTGCACAAATGTTCATAGCAGCATTATTCAAAATAGACAAAAAACGGGAACAACTCAAATGTTCATCAATGGCGAACAGATAAACAAAATATGGTATAGCCATACAATGGAATACTATTCAGCCATAAAAAGGAATGAAATACAGATAAATGCTATAACAAAGATGAACCTTGAAAACATTATCGTAAGTGAAGAAGCTAGTGATGAAAAGCCACATATTGAATGATTCCATTTATAGGAAATCTCCAGAATGAACAAATTCATAAGGATAGAAAGTACATTAGTGGTTGCCAGGGTTTGGGGGATGGGAGCATGGGGGAATAACTGCTAATGGGTACAGGCTTTCTATCTGGGGTGATGAAAATGTTCTAGAATTAGGGGGTGATGGATGCACAACTTTATGAATATGCTAAAACCCACTGAACTATACACTTTAAAAAGGTGAATTCTGGAATGTGAATTATATCTCAATTTTTTTAAAAGATGGAGTATATTTCTCCACCACTGGAGTTTGGGCTGGTCCTGCGACTCACTTCAACCCAAAGAATGCAGCAGATGTGACAATGTGAGACTTTTGAGCCAAGACCAAGAAGAGGTATTATAGCTTCCACTATCACTTCAAAGGCTAGTTTCCTTGAGAATGAGAAACCACATGAGGGAAGAGATGCTCAGATGGAAGCCAGCACCAAATACCAGGTATGTGAGAAAAGCTCTCTCCAACCATCCAGTCTTTGCAGAGTCGCCAGCTGACTGCTGCCAGATTAATAAACTTAGGTGAAATCAGGTGAGCCTAACCCAAATTGGTAAACCCCAGAATTATGAGCAAATAAAAGTTATGTTAATCTAAAAAAAAAAAAATTCAATATCCTGATAACTTTCAAAGCATTGTACATTTATTTTTACTTCTCTTTTTTGCCATTTTTAAATAATGCTACGATAAACATTTTAATGTATATTGCCTTTCCTGTTTGGGAGATTTGGTCCTTCTTAACAAGATAAGCTCATTAGTCTAGTAATTGACTAGTAAAATACCTCACAAAGCTAGATTTTCTTTCATTCTTTCTTTTTTTTTGGTGCGGAACAGTGGCCCTGAACTAACATCTGTGTCCATCTTCCTCTATTTTGTATGTCAGTCACCCCCACAGCATGGCCTGATGAGCGGTGTGTAGGTCCATGCCTAGCATCCGAAGCTGAGACCTGGGCTGCTAAAAAGGAGCATGCCAAACTTAACCACTATGCCACCAGGCCAGCCCCAAAGCTAGATTACAAGCTTAAAAATCTTTTAAAGTCACACACCCATGTCTGGCATTGCTACTCCTACAATTGCTCTGAATTAGTGGCACTAAATCCTATCCTCAGGACATTCCAAACTTTACTGGGTCATGTTATAGTGAAACCCTTAACATACATTGTTTTCTAGTGTAAAGTATATTTTTAAACATTTGTTAACAATATGTAAAGTGACTCTTTATGAGCCCATTTCCAGAAACTGAAGAATAAAGCTCTGTCAATTTGAAACAAACATGATTTATCTCCACCAAAAATCATACAGATAAGCTGATATGCTTTCTAAAACAAGTGGAAACTATTTCTAAATCAGTTCTAGAAAAATACAGTTTTGATTAAATTGTGATACTGAAACATTTAATTTTTCCAAGAAAAGCCTGAAAATATGATTTATTTTCATTAAAAAGATAATTTTCTAGAAAAATTTTTTTGAAATCATTTATGAAGACAGCAGAATTAACATTGTTAATAAACATTTCATTTTGTAAGTAACACTGAATTCTTATTTCATCATGGTAGTGGCTGGCTACAAGCAGGATTAAATATATCAATCATATACTCAACTTCAATATCTTCAAGTCATATATAGAAAAAATTCATTTTTAATTCTAGCTGTTAAGCAGCTATTAATATTTAACAAGATTTCTAACAGACAACTTTTACTAATGTTGTACAAGACACTGACGTAAAAATTCAACCAAAGAATAAGAAATTCTGGCTCTCTAGTCGTCAAATGTCATTTCACAGAAAGGAAAATAATCTCATGTCCTTAGGCCCTTCTTCAAAGTGGTAAGGGATGTGTGAGTGATGCCACAGTAGATTCGAAATAATACTTTACCTCTGAATTTTTTCCAAAAGATAAAGGTGTTAGACAAATAAAGACAAAACAAACAAAACTAGCTCTTGCAAAACTGACCTAATGCCTAAATGAGCTCTGTCTTCATTTTAATAATATTAAATACCTATACAGTCAGAGAAGTATCTGGAATTGAAGAAAATTACTGTCAACTTGAGAAAGAGGTATTAGGAGAAAAAAATAGACTTATGTGGACTGATGTATGGCCAAAAAATAATGGTGGTGGGGACTTCTAAAGAACATATAAAAAACAGAATTCTTTATAGCATCTTTTAATTGAGGATAATAATGTACTCTCTTGAAAGAAATGTCACTGAGGGGGGAACAAAATCAACAAACGACAATCATTAAGTCATTAAAAAGTTTCTTTAACAAATGTGTCAAAAGTCAATGTGATATTTTAAAATTACTTCAGGAAGTCTTACACTCAAAATCAAAAAATATGATATTTTCTGAGTAAAGTCTTAATACAAAGATGCAGAACTTACTGCCTGGGCTTGCTTAATAAACTCAAGAATATCTTCTTTTAAAGCCTGATGAATTTTTGCTGGGCCTTTATCATCCCACAGACAGACTGCATGCACATCCCTGTAAAAATAAGGCAGGTAAGCAAACATTAACACTGGAACAAGAACAAAGACAATTTCCATGTTTTAATACAATTTCCATGGATCGTGCTAGACCAAACTAAGCGTGCTTGAATCCATTCACATGAACCAAGCATTCTTTGTAAGTTGTCACACACGTGTTTCTATTTTTACTTTCTTTGTCATTGTTTTCCTTAAATCTCTGCTACCTGCTGTATAAAATATTTTTAATTATAAAAGCATGTTCCCATCTCCCAATCCCACTCTATAAAGTTAACTACTATTAATATTTTCATGTGCAAAGACAAGTATAAATCCTTTTACTTCTTTAACACAATATATGTAAACTATTCCATCTTTTTTAAAAAAATTAGTAATTTAAATTCTATTACAGCGAATCTCCTAGCTCCCCCCATATATTCCTTACACTTATACATCAATTATCACTGTCTCCTTTATTTAAAAAACAAAAAACAAAAGTTCTCATAAATTGGTGTACAAAAATTTGAACTTTCAAAGCTGACATCTTACCCAGGTCATTCATTATGGAAATATATTTAATATTAATTCATGTTCACAAAGTTAATTTCTTAATTACCAAGCTGCAGAGCAGGGAAACATAAGAAAAGGACAGAGTCTTATATTGAGGATTCTTCTATTCAAAAAATGTTCCCTAGTGACTCATTCAGCACCTTATAAGCCCCTGCTAAAAAAAAATGTCAAAGAAATCAAAATAAAACATCTCCAGAATTGTAACTTTATAACAATGGCCACATAGTTTGTTTTATATTCAGATTCTCAGGAACATCATTATAACCCAAAGTTTTGTCTACATATTAATTTGAACTTGCTTTTGTAATTTGTTAAATTCAGCTTAATAGTGGTATCTGGCCCAGTGGTATCTGCCTAGGATGCAGTAAGAATGGAAGTATTTGTTACATAACAACATAGTAGGTAACATCTGACTGCCTACTACATGCAGATAACACTCCAAGCTGTTTTAACTCATTTAACTTTCATAGCAACTCTGAAGTAGTACTATTTTTATCACCATTTTACAGATGGGGAAACTGAGGCAAAGAAAGGTTAAGTAACATTCCCAAGATTATAAAGCTAATATAGAACCAGGCAATTGAGCTCCAGAGCCCACACTAAACCATTTCTCCAAATTTATTCTTGCACCTCTCCAATCCATTCAACAAACAGCAGCCAAAGTGATCTTTATAATCAAATCACATCATATTATTATTATTATTATTTTTTTTAAGATTTTATTTTTTCCTTTTTCTCCCCAAAGCCCCCTGGTACATAGCTGTATATTCTTAGTTGTGGGTCCTTCTAGTTGTGGCATGTGGGATGCTGCCTCAGCATGGCTTGATGAGCAGTGCCATGTCTGCGCCCAGGAGTCCAACCAACGAAAGACTGGGGCGCCTGCAGCCGAGCGTGCGGACTTACCCACTTGGTCACGAGGTCAGCCCCTAAACAAACACATTTTTTAACACACCAAATACAAGTTGTAATATAACTTTTTAAAACATCATATTATTTTTATATTTAAAATCCTCCAATGGTTTCCCATTGTTCTTGGAATAAAGTACAAACTGGTTAACTGACCCCTATAATACCTCTGCAATCTCACCTCACGACTAAAGGAATCTATAGTCTAAAAAGAAGAAACTGATACAAAAATAGATTGATTATAATTCAGTATGTTTACAACTATTATGCATATAAACACAAGATGGTTTAGAAACCCAAGGAGAGGGCGAGGGTGAAAGTGAGAGGTAAAGAAGAAAAGAGAAGCCTCCCTGGAAGAGTTGATTCCTCAGCTTAATCTCAAAGAACAAGCAGGAGTTTGCCAGGCAAAGGTGTAGGAGGGTGGGGAAAGGATATTTTATGAAGTAACAACAATATGAGTAAAGAATTGTGGAAAAGACCTATAAAACAGATCAACTCCTTAAGAGCCAGATTAAAGAAAAATACGTAAGTATAGGGATGAAAAATGAGATACACATAAGTAAAGTATACTACTTATAATTCTATGGCAGCAAATTTCTAAACCTAAAGGAAACTGAAATGAAGTGTGCAAATACATACTTTGTCTAATTCCCAATTTTAAATAGAATGCTTCCAACATTACATTATTGGGATGATGTCTGCTGGTAGTATACTTATAGATGACCTTTACCAGGTTAAGAATAATCCTTTTAGGGGGCCAGCCCCGTAGCTGAGTGGTTAGGTTCTCACGCTCTACTTCGGTGGCCTAGGGTTTCACCAGTTCAAATCGTGGGCGCAGACATGGCACCGCTCATCAGGCCATGCTGAGGCAGCGTCCCACATGCCACAACTAGAAGGACTCACAACTGAAAATACACAACTATGTACCGGGGGGCTTTGGGGAGAAAAAGGAAAAATAAAACCTTAAAAAAAAATAAGAATAATCTTTTTACTTTTCTATTTTATTTTGGAAAGATTATTTATCTCTATGTTTTTCTTCATCTTCTGAGATGAGATTTCTGATATAATTTTGTCTTTCTATTTGTTTTCTGAGTTCAATTTTCATTTCATTTCCTTCTACTTTTGTTGATTTCTTTCCCCAGCTTTTGAATTTTTGATTCATGATTTTTTTAATAACCCCAAATGGTTGTGTGAGGATACTGAACTCAGTTTGCAGTGCTGTGTTTGTGTTCCATAGTTTCATAGGTGGTTTCTGTGGGACAATTTTTATCAACTAAAACGTTTTGATTTGTACTTTTTTGTAGTTTTGGATGGATGATGTCTGCTTTTTTCTATTTATATTCATTTTATGGTCAGGATTCCTAGTTCAAGAGCCCCTCCTTCTGTTTAGTTTAATAAAGCTCAATTTCTTTAATGGCTGATGTTAGTAATGGTGGAGGAAAGAGTACTTGTTTCACTTCTGCAGGATCGGTCAATCCTCTAAATCCCTGCCTATTTGAAAATATGTTCATCTTGCCTTAAACTTGATTAAAAACTCGACTAGGTATAGAACTACCAGATTCAAAATAATTTTCCTTCAGACATTAAGGGGAACCTCCTACATCCAATTTGGCCAATGAAAAAAAGAGTAGGGACTGTTTTGTTTGAAAGGTAACTGTTTTTTTTCTCCGCAAGAATTAGGATTATTTTCTTTATTCTTGGAATTCTCAAATTCCTTAAGGAAGTGCCCAGCCATGTTTTTTAGCACTTCAGTATGAAGACTTGTAGGGATGGGTGGGAAAGGACAACAGTTTTTAGCCCTGGGAAATTTTCTTCTGATACTTTTGGACTATATTGCCTCCTCTACGATTTCTGTTCTCTCCTTCTAGAACTCGTTTTAAGTAAAAGTTAACCCAATTCTAGATCTATCCTCCATACTTCTTAACTTTTATTTAATCTTCCATACTCTGTCTTTGCTCTACATTCAGGGAAAACTCTTTGGTTTTAATTTTCAAATTACTAATTTAGTGTTTTTTTAATTATTTAGCTCTTTTATTTTTTATTTCAAAGATCTCTTCTTTATTTTGACTATTTCATTTTCAAAGTAATCTCTTTCATTTTATTCCCCTTTAATGATATAAACTGGAATTTTTTTTTAGCTGTTTTCTAGACCCAGCATCATCTCTTTCCTCTAACTCTCAGATACAGCCTCTAAGATGGCCCCCAATGACCCCTGCTCCTGGTATTCATATCCTTGTATAGTTCTCTCCTACAATGTATAAGCATTTGTCCGTGTGATCAATTGCATATGACAGGTGAGATGGTTTGTCACTTTGAAAATTATGTCATAAAACACCATGACTTCTGCCTTGGAAGCACTCTCTCACTCTGGGGAAAGCAAGCTGCCACACTGTAAATAGCCTTATGGAGGGTTCCACCTGGTGAGGAACTGATCAGCTAAGAGCCAAGACCTGCATGTGTAAGCCTGGAAGAAGATCCTTCAGCTCTAGTGGAATATAGGTCTAGATCTTTTGCCAAGAGCTTAACTGCAACCTCCTGAGAGACCCTGAGCTAGAACTAACCAATTAAGTTGCTGCCAGATTCCTGACCCTCAGAAACTGTGAGGTAATAAATGTTTGTTACTTTAAGCTGCAAGGTTTTAGAGTAATGTGTTATGCAGCAATAGATAACTAATACACAAAGACACAACAGAAGACTATTATAATCATTCAGATGAAACAGAGGAAAAAGACAGTTGGGATGGAAAGAAGTTCAAAGATATTTAATAAAGAGCTGTGAAACCTAGCAATCAACTGGGTATGAAGGGATGAAAAAAACTGGAGGTTAATGGTAGCTTCCAAATTTTTGGTTTGAGAGCAGGAATAATAGATTTTCATTATTCTAAATTTGGAGTACTTATGGAACTTAAGAGAGAGACATAAGCAGGAAACAATAGGCCACCTGCGTCTGGGAGCTCAACTCAGGAGAATAATCTGGATTGCTTATATAGATATGAGAACTCAGGTAAAAAAAAAAAAAGGAAAAAATCAACATTAAAGGTACACACAAGGGTAAGTCAGCTAAGGTGACTGATATGAGGCAGACAGGAGATAGCAGAAAAACCAGGAAAAAGTGCTGTCAAAAACAGCTTACAAAAAAGAAAAACATATTTTAAAATCACTTATAGTAAAGATGAACTTTCTGAAAAATAAGGTCTCGCAAGTTGAAAATAATTTACTATTTAATTCTGGCTTCAATTTCACAAACCAGAGTCAAACCAAACAACACGTATCTAAAGCAATGGTTCTCCACAGAGGGAGGTATTGCCCCCTCAGGACATGTGGAAATGCATGAGAGCTTTTTTTTGTTTCAATAAGAGGGGTACGGAGAGAAGTACACAGGGAGTGTCCACCACTAGAGTTTACGAGGGTGAAGACCAGGGGTGATAAACATCCCAGAACATGCTGGACAATCTTTTATAAACAGCCAAAATGCCAACAGCACTCCTACTAAGAAACAATGCTAGAGATTATCAGAAAAGGGGAGCAAATAGTCAATGTAGTTTAATACCATACATTATTTTAGTACCTTAGAATTAGAAAGATATAAGTAACCTAAATGTTATTAATTAATATGGTTAAACAGGCTAAAATTTGGAAAGGTTTTAATTAATGTGGGTCTTGCAATTTTGGTGATGTCGTAAGATGTACAGGAATCCTTTAACCTCTTTAACATATTGAAAAGCCTTGGGTAACTCCAAGAAGATCAAGGATTTTTTAAAACCATGTGTTGAGGCCACTAACTGTAGCAAGTGCAAGGTTATTGACTATTTCTACTTAGAAGAATACTTTAAGCAGAGAAAACCATCACACACACTATGCTCCTTTTCCCAGTCAGGAGTCCACAGAGCACAAGCATTATTCTAGATGATAAATCATATAATCAACACAAATTGGCAAAAACAAACAAAAAAATCACACCACATTCAACATATTATTCATAAAAGTTTAATCAAATAATATAAGAAAAATATATGTATACGTGAATGCTATAAAGTTTTACAAGGTCTCACCTGTTTCTTATTGAATTCTAATTTCTCAAAAGGCAGAATCCTGGATATAAGTTAATTAATATCATGCAACAAGTTCCATGTTATTTAGGGAAATTAGACTATTTTCTTAGGTAATAAAGAGAAAAAATGAGCACAACAGCTTTATGTGTATAGATTATTCAGTCACACATCTACAACTCATTGATACAGTATTTCACTAGTGCACAAAGAAATAAGTATAGCAGGTCTGAGACAGCCTCCTATAACTTAGGAAGCCATGGTTGCAAGGTTGGCCCTTGGCTGGCATCTGTAACTTGGATTTTGGGAGAGTTCTCATCATTTCCTGATAAGAATGGCTCACTGTGCCTAAACTGTTTAAAAAATGTCAAAAATCTGATTTATGTTGAACACTTGGCTTTTCATCTAGAGTCTGAAATCTAGGATCATAACAGGCAGAGGCTGCCTATGTGACTAGCCTCCAATAAAAACCCTAGGCACTGAGTCTTTAATGAGCTTCCATGGTAGACAGCATTTCGCATGTGTTGTCACAAATAGTTTCTGGAGGAATTGAGTGTATCCTGTGTGACTCCACTGGGAGAAGATGCTTGGAAACTTATACCTTGTTTCCCCTGGACTTTGCCACATGCCCCTTTGTTGCATTCTGCTTTGTATCCCTCACTGTAATAAGTCATAGCCATCAATACAACTATATGCTGACTCCCATCAGTCTTCCTAGTAATCACTGAACCTAGGGGTGGTCTTGAGACTGCTGAGACGGCTGGTGTCAGAAGTGGAATTCACTAGAACAACTCTGACTCACTGAAACATAGTGGAAGCATTGTATGGGAAAAGAAAGGCTGAAGTGGTAGGATGATGAGCCTTTGCTGCTTGGGTGGCTATGAAATCATCCATGGTATGAAACTGCAGCTGAGGTGCTATCTGTTGTGAGAGGTAAGAGTTACCTATGAAATGTGAAAATGATAGATCTAACCCTAGGAGAATTGGCTCGTTCAATCCCCTGGTTGCTTTTGGCCATGCTGACTGAAGCGAGAAGAGAAACAGCACAGCCTGGGTGACACTTTTGGCTTTTGTTCTCACCTCCAAATAGGAGAAGAATATGCCCAAAAGTTCCTTAAGGGAAGTTTTGGGTGAATCAAAAATGTTAAATGTTTGTGTTGCTCCCTCCTCCAAGCATGAGGAAGTAATTGTTAAACTAGATCCCAGGGCTGGAGAAAGCTTTAGATAAACCAAGGGAGAGGAAACCACTTCAGCTGTTTCTTCAGCTTAACTGCTGTTGCAGCAATCCCTTTGTACCCACTGCATTACAGTCTGGATCTCCCAGCAACTGTAACGTTAATGTTGCAAATGCTGAATTTACTTTTAGGGAATTGAATAAATTTGTAATAAGAAAAAAGGGGCAGGGGAGGTTTAAAAGATGGCTTTGTACTTTATGGATACTGTATCTGGATGTATGATAAATAATTATATAAAATATTATATGCTTGTACTTTCAGAAATACTAGAGGGATCATATCAACCAGGGAAAGTTGCAAAATAAAAAGTTTTTCAGGGGCTGGCCCCGTGGCCGAGTGGTTAAGTTCGCGCGCTCCGCTGCAGGCGGCCCAGTGTTTCGTTGGTTCGAATCCTGGGCGCGGACAAGGCACTGCTCGTCAGACCACGCTGAGGCAGCGTCCCACATGCCACAACTAGATGGACCCACAACGAAGAATATACAACTATGTACTGGGGGGCTTTGGGGAGAAAAAGGAAAAAAATAAAATCTTTAAAAAAAAAAAAAAAAAAAAAAAGTTTTTCAGCAACTTCCTTCCTTCTTACTGCTGATGAGGGGATTGGAATTTAAGTTTGACTACTGGAATTTAAGTTCCAGTACTGTTTGAGTACTGGAAACAGAATAAATCTCCAAAATGGATAATTTTTACTATTATTTTTACCTATTGGTGTCTCTGAGAAAAGGGAGACTTCATGAAAACAATGGAAATCTCCAGATAGAAATACACTCTTGGAGTTTTATAAAGCAGTTTTTAGCTGCAACTCAGCTCTTGTGAAATCAGATGTCTGAGCCTTAGAGGCTGATGACTTTCCAGCCTGATGTGGATACTTTTGAGTGGATCAATTTGGATTCTGACAAAAGAAAAAGGGCTTGGAAAAGTCTTGCTTGTCACTTGGACTTGGGACATGACTGTCTGGTCTGCAGTGTCTTGGCTTTGCTGCCACTGAAGAAAAGACGTCGGCTTTTTTTGTAATCCTGAATTCATAGACCCTAATTGGCTGGATTTGACTCTAAACTGAAATCTGACACTGTCTGATATGGAGCTGTTTAAATCTCAGCACAAGCTGTGCTGAACTAAAGCAGGCATATGCTCAATGAACAGGACTTTGATTTGAGGACTGTTGAAGATTTAAGACACCCTCTCTGGAGCCATAAACTGAAAACATCATGGATTCTGGTTGGTCCCTCTGAATCACTTGCAGATGTCCACAGAAAAGGGCTTATTCTCTGATGGAGTCATCTGAAACCAAGCTGCTGATTGGCTCTATCTATCTGATACAGAGACTAAGTACATTCCTAACCTGTGGTTACTGCCCAAAGCTGCCAGCTGGGAGAGGGCACTCTACTTGCTCCTTACTGACCGGACTCTTGACCACTTCTCAGGGATGTCTCACCCCTACTGACTTGTGTTCAGCTTTCTGGATTAGTTGCAGTTTTCAACAATGGATTAATAACCTGATTCTATTTCCCCCACCTTCACCTCACCCCTCCTCGTACACACACCTTAGTAAGGCAACTTGCTTATTAAACACAGATGTCTCCAGAAAGGAACTGATCTTTTCTAGGCTGCTCACTAGATGAATGATGAGGATAAAAGGGGTGGGAGGTGATATAAACCTATTTTGAAAAATTCTGAAAATTTGGATTTCAGCCAGACCAACTCCTAAAAATGTGATATGTCTTTCTAGTTAAGTTGGATAAAAATGTCTTTCTGTACAATGCTTCTGTTCCTCTTTTCAGGTCTAGATGAATGGGAAAAAAATGAAAAATTTTCATTACTCAATGTGAAACACATTTTCTAAGGGAGAAAAAAACAAAATCCAGCACCTGAGGAGGCACAGGGGAAGAGGACATTAGTAATTTTTGTTTTTCAGAACTATTCTTGAAAGCTTCTCCCTGTTCCTGAAGGAAAACTCCTGGTGTTGGCTTTCCATGCTACTGTGAGTGCTTTGAATTCAAACTGCCTGCCGAGCTTCTAATTACACCTAACTCTGAGGCCGCAAGGAGCAGCTCCAACTCCTACACTTTCCACACAGAACACCTCTAAATGTCATCCACCTTAGTAAGGCAAGTAAACTGGTTTCACGGCTAAACAAAACTGTTTGGAACTAAACAGTTTTGTTTAGCAGTTCATCTGAAAACAAGGCCTGAACTCAACTGGATGGGCTTGGGAACTCAAGAGTGAGGGGCCCCATGGGAGGAGGGCACGCTGGGGGCCTTGTTAACCTATATTACCTGTCTAATGTAAGTCTTGCTTGGGGTACTCTAACAACTGTAAACTCTTAATTTCCAGGGGTAATCACGTGTGCCCCCTGAGATTATACTATTTTGTGTGTGTATGTACCCTGACTATCATGACACTGCTTTAACCCTGGTAAGCTTTCAGGTCTGCTTCAACTTACAGGCCAGAGTTGTGCTTTGCCTAAATTGATGCCTCAAGCCTTGTACAAAAAGGTCCATACAGGAACTAAAAGAGAAAACCACTTGGGGTTTTCTAAGGTAAAATTCATGGTTGATGCAATTTATTTTAACTAGCTAAATCCAGGACTTCTACAAGGCATAAATCAGATCAAGACTACAAATTGGTATTGCCTTCTGCCTGGGGTCCTACTGAAAATAGTTTTGCTATACAGACATTTTGGCCAAAGACCAAGAGTTAACACAGCAGACCTGAGACTGTATTCCTTAGAAAAGCCTGCTTGGCTTTGGCCGGCATGTGAGAACCTGAATGGTCAACAGTTCCCTACACTGATATAAAACTTTCCTGAAATGATAAGAATGGCTCACTGTGCCTATACTGTTTGTACAAACAATGTGATTTACAATGAACACCTGCTCTCTTTCTGAAAGTCTGGAATTTTGGTACATGCCAGGCAGAGGCTGCCTATGTGACCAGCCCCAAATAAAAACCCTGGGTACTCAGTCTCCAATGAGCTTCCCTGGTAGACAACATATCACATTACGTTGTCAATTGTGTTGCTGGGGAACCTAAGTATGTCCTGTGTGACTCAACTGGGAGAGTACTCTTGGAAGCTTGTACCTGTTTTTCCCCAGAGTTCACTCTATATGCCTTTCCCTTTGCTAACTTTGCTTTGTATCCTTTTGCTGTAATAAATCATAGTGGTATGACTATATGTTCAGTCCTCTGTGTGCTCCTAGATCACTGAACCTAGGGGTGGTCTTGGGAACTCCCAACACAAGTAGTAATAATTTTAAACAGCTAAACTGACCAACCTAGAGTCAACATTCCATTTAGACAGAGAAATGCATCACCAAAATTTCCTTTATGTTAGCAAACAGTTAGAATTAATGGATTACTTACGAAAACAGATCAAACCACTGCTGTTTTGTAACACATTCCTGGCGTAAAAGCTTCAAAACGATTGGACGCATGAAATCCCATTTGTCTTCAAACTGAAGAGAACCTTTATTCTTTAATTAAAAAAAAAAGATAAACAGTAGTTCAATTTAAATGCATTTAAATCAAATGTGTGCATTATTTTTATCTTTTAAGAGGCAGCTAGAGAAATTTAAAAGAATTATTTTTCCATCATGGAATCCCTATAAACTTAATCTGGTATCAAGGAATCACAGGAAGACAACCATAACAGAAAATCAATTGTACAAAAATATATAGTGAAGAATTTGGCCTTGCCCAAAGAGAAGGTCTGGCCTTTGCCCTTGGCTTTTTAGCAGGTAACCTTTGGGCCCTCAGAATTTTATGTCTGATAAGAGACTCTTTGTTTGCCTGGGGACCTTGGTTCAAACTGAATAACCAACAACACGATTTAGGGAGGGGACTGGCCACACCCATATAGGCTTAGAGTGGGGAATCAGGAAACACCAACAATCTGACAGAGTGGGGGCTTTTGGTCAACCAACCCGGAGACTGAGATTACCTATGTGAGCAATCAATCACACCTACATGACAAGGTCCCAATAAACATTCTGGACACCAAAGGTTGGGTGAGCTTCCCTGGCTGGCAATACTCCTTATACACTGTCACACATTGAGGCAAGGAAAGAAATGTGACCTGACTACACAGGAGAGGACAAGGGAAGCTGTGTTTGGAACCCTCCTGGACTCTGTCCTATATGTCTCTTCCTCAGGCTGATCTTAATCTGTTATCATTTCCCTGTAATAAACCATAACCATGAGTTGAGTAGCTTTCAGTAAGATCTGTGAGTCTTTCTAATGAATTATTAAACCTCAGAGTGGTTTTGGGAACCAGCCCAACTTGCAGCTGGTGTCAAAAGTGAGGGTGGTCTTGTGTGTGGAGACTGTGTCCTCTAATTTATGGTTGTCCTACAGTCCTCACAACAAGTATATTGAACATCTATGTAAACTCTAAAAAGTGAGACAGAAAACAAAGAAAGACACCCATTCTCACTTTATAGTGCTAACAAAACCCTGATACCAAACTGGTGAGAAGACAACATGAGATGGAAACTCTAGACCAATCTTACTAGAGAACACAGATGCAAAAATCTTAAATAAATATTAGTAAATTTAAAAAGTGGCATATCAAAAGAATGATGCCTCATAATCATGCATGATTTATCCCAGGAATGTGCAAGTGGTTCAATATTAGAAAAAATATCATCAATTCATTACATTACTAAAAAAAGAGAGAGAGAGACCCCATGTGTGTTAGTCATTAGTACTGTTCCTTTTCAAGTTAAGTACGGCCATGTGACTTGCTTTGGCCAATAAATTTCAACAAAAATCATTAATTTTCTAATATACCAGCACCAAACACCCCTATGAAACTCAATACTGTTTTTACTATATGACTGTTGTTGAGAATGTTGCTCACTTGTAGTAGATGAGATTGATGTATTAACTGCATGGAATCTACAAACTCCCTGGAATTATAACCCAGAAGCAGTTTCTGAACATATGGTCTGACAACAACCTACAACAGAATCACCTAGGGTGGCTGTTATACATATAGATTTCTAAAACCTACCTCAGAACTGTTGGCTCAGAATCTTCTGAGGTGAGTTCAGAATCTGCAAGTTTAGCAAATTCATGGTAAAACTACATAAAAATGTTAGAGGGTCTATGACCCAAAAAGGGTTAAGAACCACTGAGAAACACTAAACTCTTGTGAATCCAAGTGATGCTTCTTACATCTACAAACATGGTTGATCCTAAAAGTTATTGTACTGTCTTGACCCAGGTACCTAACTTTTATCACACAGTATTCTTATAATAAGGACCCATAGGAAATATTCATTCAACATTTAGTACTGGGATTAGCTGTGCTTCCCCCTTGAACAACTAATGTGTTTTTACCTTATGAACTTAAGCAAATCTTGTGAGTAACTTTGCTCTCTTTAGTGCTGGCTAATGAGAAATTCAGTCAGATTTGTGATCCCATAGCATATGCTTTGTGTACTAACCTTATAATTAGCATAACTTTTTCTACTGTTATTATTTTCCTATAACCCTCATTTCTTCATTTACTCTTCCCTCTGAGGAAAGGGTGTGCAAATAAACAAATATGAAAAACTATAGAAAGAACACACAAATCTTTTCTTTTTTGAGTATGGCATAATCCTAACACTCTCTTAAAAGGATACTTCATAATGTCAACTAAGTCTACTTCTATAAGCAATTTTGGCAATTTCTGGAATTAAACATAGTATAAATCCTGCAATTAAAAATCAAAAAGGCATAGAGGACTAGAGTAAACAGGTATTTGAGATAAATTAAATACTGGTTAGGCTCAAATCTATCAGCTATGGCAAAATAATAGGAAACACATTTTGGTTCTCCTGTCTGATGAAACATACAAGATTAACTACAGAAACATTTCCCCCCAATACTGAATTAAAGGAGGAATTTAATAATTGAATGTTTTCTATTAAGCTTTTATAATAGATTCCAAAAATGATGCTCAAGCAGTTACATTTTCTGTTAAACTGAAGAGCACTATCATTAAATCATAACTAAACCTACTATCTACAAAAGAGAATGTTTTATTAATAAGTGAAGGACTTTCAAATTATGAACCCTGATTTATGAATGTTTCCAAAGTTTAACCCAAGGCTGCCTCATCTCTATTAATGTGCTAGAAAGTCTCTTTTGCTTTAATTCTTCTATTAAATACTCAGAATAGCAAGTAGGTTGAACTCACCAATTGCTAATAAGTCTAGGATTATCTCACCCACTGGTTCTTTCTCATCAAGAGGATTTCAATGTTTGCCATATCCTTGCTCCTCCATCATTCACTTCCTACAGCACAACTAATTCCCTCACAGGCACTCTTCTTTTCAAACACACAAATGGGCCATGAGGAAGCCAATGGGGAGTTGGCCATGGGAGATATCTAGGGGAAGAGTATTCTAGGCAGAAGAAGCAGCCATTGCAAAGACTCTGTCTGATGTACTCAAGGCAGAGCAAAGTAAGGGCAGAGGAAAGAGCAGATGAGGTCAGGGAAGCAACAGAGGGGTGTGCATCTTGTAGGGCCTTGAAGGTCACTATAAACACTTTGGCTTCTATTATAAGTGAGACTGAGAACTATTAAAAGATTCTGAGCAAGAAGTGGCATGATTTGATTTACATTTTAAAGTCTCCCTGATTGCTATGTTGAGAATACATTATAAGGGGGAAAGAGTTAAAGGCAGGTGCAAGGTTAGGAGGTGAGGTGAGATGACAGTGACTTGGACCAAGGTGGTAGCAATGGAGGTGGTGAGTAGTAGTTAGATTTTGAAGGTGGCGCTAACAGTGTGTCCTGACAGTATCCATGTAAGATGAGAGAATGGAGTAAAGCACGACTCTGAGGCTTTCGTCTGATGAAGTTAATTCATCTAACAGGACCCACAATAAAGGAGGTTACCCCAGTGGCCCAGCCCACATCACAAATCTAAACCTAAGTCAGTCTGCACATTTGGGAAACACCGCACTGTCAAGGCAACCTGACGCCAACCACAATCTTCCAACTCAGCTTCAGTTAGCTAATCTTACCTAAAAAAAGGACCTGTTTACTTTATAAGGAAATCCCTGACCTCCTAGCCAATCACACCCTGTTTCCGCGCTGCCTCTTCTAACACTCTGTAAAACTAGGTCTTGCTCAAAATTCCTCAGGAAGAGTGCTCTACTGCTCGTTAGGCCTGTACTCTCCCAATCCATGGATTATTTTCCCTTGAACAAAAAGTCATCAAAGTCGTTACTAAATTGTTTCAGTTTTGTGATTTGACATTTCCCAGAAGTATGTCATTGCCATCAACCGAAATGGAAAAGACTGCAGATGAAAGAGGCTTAAGAAGGAAAGCTCATGAGTTCAGTTTCAGATATGTTACATTTAAAACTATTAAAAAGTCATTTCAAGATGCTGAATAGGCAGTTTGACAAGCAAATCTAGAATTTAACAGAAAGGTCCGATCAAGAAATAAAAATCTGTAAGTCCTCAGAATATAGATGGGTTTTAGAACTTGTTATTGGACGAGATCACCATGGGAGTGAATATAAACAGAGAAGACCCAGGCCTGAGCCCTTAGGTATCCAACATTAAGAGGTGGGGAGAAGAATGGACCTAGATGATATGCTAAGTGAAATAAGTCAGGCAGAGAAAGATAAATACGTTATGATTTCACTTATATGTGGAATCTAAGAAACAAAATAAATGAACAAACAAAACTAAACAGAAACAGACTCACAGATACAGAAAACAAACTAGTGGATACCAGAGGAGGGAAGGGCTGGGGGGGAGGGGCAGGTAAAACAGGTGAAGGAGATTTAGGGTACAAACTTCCAGTTATGAAATTAATAAGTCATGAGGATATAATATACAGCATAGGGAATATAGTGAATAACATTGTAATAACTTTGTATGGTGACAGATGGTAACTAGACTTATCGTGGTGATCATTTCATAATGTATATAAATACCACATCACTATGATGTACACCTGAAACTAATAGGACATTGTATGTCAATTATACTTCAGTAAAAAAAAAAAAAAAAAAAAGAGGTGGGGAAAAGAGTAGAACTAGGAAAGGAAACAGAAAGAGCAACCAGAGAGGTGGCAAGAAAATCAAGAGCATGGTATTCTGGAAACCAAGTGAATAAAGCGTTATCAAGAAAGAGGGAGTGACCCACTTTAGCAAATGCTCCTGAGAGATAATGTAAGACGACCACTGAAATAGTATTACAGAAGTCACTGAGACTTTGTCAATAGCAGGTTTTGTAGGGTGGTAAGGATAAAAGCCAGATTGGAGTGAAATTAATAGAGAAAGAGACGGAAAAAACTGGAAAGAGTACAGACAACTCTTGACAATTTTTGCTGTAAAAGGGAGCACAGAAAAGGCACGGTAACTGATAGGGTAAGAGGGAGTCAAAAATTTTTTTTAAGATGGAATACAGTATATTTGTATACTGATAGGCATGTTCCAGGATATAATATTGATGATGTAGGAGAAAAAGGGGAAACTGCTGGAAAATTTAAATTGCCCTGGATAGGCAACAGGGAATGGAATCTAGTGCACAGGTGGAAGAACCAACTATAAGCTAAGAGGAGAAGGCAAAGTATGTACATGCAGATGCTGGTAAGAGGGCAGATGTAGTACTACTCTGAGAAGTTTTTTTTTTTTTTCTGGTGAGGAAGATTGGCCCTGAGCCAACATCTATGCCAATCTTTATTTTATATGTGGGTAGCTGCCACAGCATGGTTTGATGAATGGTATATGTCCACACCCAGGATCCAAACCCATGAACCCGTGCTGCCAAAGCAGTGTGCACCCAACTTAACCACTACGCCACCAGGCCGGCCCTGAGAAGTTCATTTTTGATTCCTTCAATTTCTCAGTGATGTGGAAATAAGGAAAATGCTTGGAAGATGGTGGAGAAGGTGCTGGAATTTTGAGAGAAAAGATGTGAAAAAGACATCTAGGAAAGTGGAAGAATAAATGACTATGGAAGTGTAGTATGACTAGGCTCAACTATAGATTGTAGTCATGAATTTAAAGTGAAAATAGCATGGTGTGTCTTTTCCCCCTGCAACATTCAGCTGCACAGGTGCTGGCAGTGAGAGGTGAAGAGATGGACTTAACCAGGGTTGTGGTTTTCCTCAGTGAAACAAGAGAGGAGCAAGGCAGTCAAAAGTATATTCAAGGGAGTGATTACAATGATTGAACACAGAATTTATGCTGGGTATGGGGGAGAGAAAGGACAGCAGGATGATGAGAAACAGAGACTTCTGCTTCCAACCATGATGGAAAAACAGAGCCAGATTTTCCCTCCTGCCTGAACAACCAGAAAGCCAAAGGGCAGTACAGGACAGGGTTTCCTGAGAAAAGGAAAACAAATGAGCTGAGGCCTACAAATGCCCAAGCATACTGCCTAGAGAGAGTTTCTAGGCCTCGGCACAAGCAGGGGGAAGCTAAACAGCCTGGTGATTTCATTAAGTTTAGGACACAGAGTTCAGAGTTTTGGGAGGCCAAGGCAATTAAAATTTGTGGCAGAGTACCAGAAAAAAGGGAGCTGCACAGAAAGGGAGCTCTGGAGATATGCAGAGGGGTCCCCTAGAGCCTTTGACTGGATATTGACCTATACATATGCGTGAGAAAACTATCAGAGACTGGGGAAAGAACCATTAGAAGGCAGCAGACAGAACAATCACCAGAGCCCACAGAGAGCCAGGAACAGTTCATGTTCCCAGCAGTCAGAGTGGAAACGCTCCTATATGCTAGGCATTGGGGAGAGTCCTCAGAAAGGTATTACATCCATAGTGGAGCCAAAGTAGCCCTACCCTGAATGTTGTTTCAGACCCACCCTCTAACAAAACTTAAAAGCAAGCTTCAAAAGAATTAAATTTATTCCAAGTAACTTAACCACGTCACAGCCAAATCCAAAAATATTTAAAGGAAATTTTAAAAATCAAGCCCCCAAAACATAAAACTCACAATGTCTGACATCCAATCAAAAATTACCAAGCAGAGCCAGTCCTAGTGGCCTAGTGGTTAAGTTCAGGGCACTCCTCCTTGGTGGCCCAGGTTCAGTTCCCAGGCGTAGACCTACACCACTCCGTTAGCAGCCATACTGTGCTGGTGGCCCACATACTAAAAAATAGAGGAAGACTGTCACAGATGTTACTTCAGGGTGAATCTCCCTCAGCAAAAAATAAAATAAAATAAAATTACCAAGCTGGCAAAGAAGCAGAAAAATATAACTTGTCATCAAAAGAAAAATCTATCAACACAAACTGACCCAGAAATGACACAGATGATAGTTTTATTAGACAATGACATTAAATCAGCTATTATAAATATACTCCACACGTTCAAGAAGAGAGAGGAAAATATAAACATTGTAGAAATCAATGGTTTTTAAAAATGAGTATTTGGACATCACCAAGATGGCGGAGTGAGTAGTCTTCTTTGTCTCTCCCTCTTCGAATCTACAACTAATTGGACATTCATCGGTTAACAAAGAATATCCATGTAGCATCTCAGGATGCCTGAGAGACCCATGCTGCTGTACATCAGAGGGCGGATGGACTTCCCCCCAGGAGGAGGTGGAGATAGGTGAAAACTCTCTGACCCCCGACCCCCGGACAGCCTAATACCTGCAAGCGGCTTTCTTCCAGTGGAATCCCCCATAGCATCTCCATGCACCAAGGGCAGGAGTGTGTGCGCACCGGCAGAGCAACAGTGGAAATAGGTGACTACAGCCCTACCTAAGCCCCCTGCGATTACACCTAAGTCCAGGGGGAAACTCCAGGGTCCTGCACCAGCGGCAGGGAAAGGCTCTACTCGCCATTAGCGGAGAGGCTCCGCCCAGCATTCAGAACACCGGGAGACTCCCGAAGAGGAGGATCCTGGGCAGGGCAGCAGCCCCTCAGCTGCCACAGGACTCACAGACTCCAGCTGTCTCCCAGAAGAGACAAGGGCCTCCCGGAGATCCCATAGGAGTGCTCTGGGGCTGGGTGGAGTTCCAGTGGCCCAGCTCTGCGGCCCAGGGGGAGACTCCAGGGTCCCGCATCAGTGCACCAGTGGCAGGGAAAGCCTCTACTCACCATTAGCAGAGAGGCCCCACCAAGCATTCAGAATGCCGGAAGGCAGCTAAAGAGGAGGATCCTGGGCAGGGCAGCAGCCCTCCAGCGGCCGCCGGACTCATGGACTCCAGCTGTGTCTCAGAGGGGCCAAGAGGCACCCAGAGATCCCGTGGGCATGGTCAGGGGCTGGGTGGAGCTCCAGCAGCCTGGCTCCGGGACCCAGGGGGAAACTCTACAGTCCCACAGCAGCCTCAGCGAAAGCCTCTGCACAGCACTAGTGGAGAGGCCCCGACTGGCAATCAAAAGGCTGGAAGGACCTGGGGCAAAAGTAGCACAGGTAGGTGAGCTAACCACAGACTGCAGAAGATACCCATAGCTCTGCTGGGACCTATAGTGGACAAGTAAGATTTTGTGGGCTTTGACAGTGACAGAGCTGCGAATATAGGTGATCCTGCTCCCTGCCGCTGGGAAAGCCCACAACACCACTGCAGACACCAAGGAGGGATTACGCCTAGGTGGTCTGCAACAGTAGGCACCAGCAGCCTGAAGCCCCCTTGCAATTGCCCCCACAGCTGACGAGGGACCCCACAGGACCACTGTGACTATGAGGAGGGGCCCAGGTCCAGTCAGCAACAGCTGACAGGGTCCCTGGTCTGGGCAGTCTAAACAGGTGCTCCCCCAACACCAGTAGAAACAAGTGAAAGCAGTAACTAAACTCTAGCTCTATGCAGAGGCACAAATCCACGCCATCAAGCAGTATGAAAAAATATACTAAATCTCAAGAACAGAAGGAAAATGACAAGTACCCAGAAAAAAATCCCAAAGACAATGAAATCTACAACCTAAATGACGATGAATTTAAAACAGCCATTATTAAAAAACTCAACGAGTTAAAAGAGAACACAGATAAACAACTCAACGAGTTCAGGAGCTATGTCACAAAAGAGCTTGATACTATAAAGAAGAACCAATCAGAAATACTGGAGATGAAGAACACAATGGAAGAGATTAAGAAAAATCTGGACTCTCTGAACAGCAGGGTCGATAATATGGAGGACAGAATTAGCAATGTGGAGAACAGGAATATAGAAATGCTGCAGACAGAGGAGGAGAGAGAACTACGACTAAGAAGAAATGAAGAAACTCTCCGAGAATTATCCGACTCAATGAGGAGATGCAACATAAGGATTATAGGTATACCAGAGGGAGAAGAGAAAGAGAAGGGGGCAGAAAGCCTGTTCAAAGAAATAATGGCTGACAATTTTCCAAACCTGGGGAGAGAGATGGAACGTCATGTGACAGAAGCCAACAGATCTCCAAACTTTATCAATATAAGAAGACCAACCCCAAGGCATATAACAGTGAAGCTAGCAAAAGTCAACAACAAAGAGAAAATACTAAGGGCAGCCAGGCAGAAGAAAATAACCTACAAAGGAACCCCAATAAGGCTATCAGCAGATACCTTACAGGCTAGAAGAGAGTGGAATGATATATTCAAAACTCTGAAAGACAAAAACCTGCAGCCAAGAATACTCTACCCAGCAAAAATATTCTTCAAATACGATGGAGAAATCAAAACTTTCCCAGATACACAAAAGTTAAGGGAGTTCATTGTCACAAGACCTCCCTTCAAGAAATGCTCAGGAAGACCCTCATACCTGAAAAATCAAAAACAGGAAAGGGGTTACAAAACCCAGAGCAAAGGAGATAAGTAGAAGGACAATAACAGAAAGCAGCAGCTCTCCATCACAACAGATTAGCAAAAGTTCAATAAAACATTAAAGATAAAAGGAAGGGAAACGCCAAGAATAAATATAATCCTGTCATTTTAACCACAAACACACAACACAAGAAGGAAGAGGGAAAAAAAAAATCTGACAATAACAATCTAGGAGGGGAAGAGAAAAGGGATGGAACGTTTTAATTTAAGGAAATAAGAGGCTATCAGAAAATGGACTATCTCATCTATGAGATGTTTTATACAAATCACCTGGTAACCACTAAACAAATAATAAGAATAAAGACACAAATTACAAATAAGAAGAAAGCCAATACAGAAATTTACCTACCTGAATTAGTAATCCAAAAATCATGGGGCGAGAAACAAAGGAAATGCAAGAACACCAGAAAACAAGTGATAAAATGGCAGCAGTAGGCCCCCACATTTCAATAATCACTCTAAATGTAAATGGATTGAACTCTCCAAACAAAAGACACAGAGTGGCAGGATGGATCAAAGAACAAGACCCAACAATATGCTGCCTCCAGGAAATACACCTCAGCTCCAAAGACAAACACAGATTCAAAGTGAAGGGATGGATGACAATACTCCAAGCTAATAATGAACAAAAGAATGCAGGTGTTGCCATACTTATATCAGACAAAGTAGACTTCAAAGCAAAACAGATAAAGAAAAACAAAGAGGGGCAGTATATAACAATAAAAGGGACACTCCACCAAGATGACATAACACTTATAAATATATACGCACCCAACACAGGAGCACCAAAATGTGTAAAGCAACTCTTAATAAAACTAAAAGCAAACATCAACAACAATACAATAATAGTAGGGGACCTCAACACCCCATTAACACCAACGGATAGATCATCCAGACAAAAAATCAACAAGGAAATTATAGAATTAAATGAAAAATTAGACCAGATGGACTTAATAGATATATATAGAACACTTCATCCAAAAACAGCAGGTTACACATTCATTCTCAAGGATAGACCATATCTTGGGAAACAAAGCACACATCAATAAATTCAAGAGGACTGAAATAGTATCGAGCATCTTTTCTGATCATAATGCTATGAAACTAGAAATCAACTACAAGAATAAAGCTGGGAAAGGGCAAAAATGTGGAGACTAAACAACATGCTACTGAACAAACAATGGATCACTGAAGAAATTAAAGAAGAAATCAGGTATTATCTGGAGAGAAATGAAAATGAAAACACACCATACCAAATGATTTGGGATGCAGCAAAGGCAGTCCTAAGAGGGAAATTCTTTGCAACACAGGCTCACCTCAATAAGCAAGAAAAATCTTACATAAACAACCTCAAACGACACCTAACGGAATTAGAAAAAGGAGAACAAAGCCCAAAGTCAGTAGAAGGAGGGAAATAACAAAAACTAGAGCAGAAATGAATGATATTGAAACAAAAAAGACAGTAGAAAGGATCAATGAAACAAAGAGTTGGTTCTTCGCAAAAATTAACAAAATCGACAAACCCTTAGCCAGACTCACTGAAAAAAAAAATGACAGAAGTCTCAAATAAATAAAATTAGAAACGAGAGAGGAGAAATCACAACAGATACCAAAGAAATACAAAGGATCATAAGAGAATACTATGAAAAACTAAATGCCAACAAATTGAACAACCTAGAAGAAATGGATAAATTTCTAGACTCATACAACCCACCCAAACTAAATCAGGAAGAAATAGAGAATCTGAATAGACCAATCACAAGTAAAGAAATAGAAACAGTAATCAAAAACCCCCCCAAAAATAAGAGTCCAGGACCAGACGTCTTCTCTGGAGAATTCTACCAAACATTCAAAGAATATTTAATACCTATCCTTCTCAAACTGTTCCAGAAAATAGAGGAAGATGGAGCACTCCCTAATACATTCTGTGAAGCCAACATCACCCTGATCCCCAAACCTGACAAGGACAACACAAAGAAAGAAAACTACAGGCCAATATCACTGATGAACATAGATGCAAAAATCCTCAACAAAATTTTGGCCAACCGAATACTGCAATACATCAAAAAGATTATACGCCATGATCAAGTGGGATTTATACCAGGGACACAGGGATGGTACAACATCCGCAAGTCAATCAACGTGATTCACTACATTAACACAAAAGGAGAAACAAAAACCACATGATCATCTCAATAGACGCAGAGAAAGCATTCGACAAGATCCAACATCCATTTATGATAAAAACCCTCAATAAAATAGGTATAGAAGGAAAGTACCTCAACATAATAAAGGCCATATATGACAAACCCACAGCCAACATCATACGCAACGGACAAAAACTGAAACCCATCCCTCTCAGAACAGGAACAAGACAAGGGTGCCCACTTTCACCACTCTTATTCAACATAGTACTGGAGGTTTTGGCCAGAGCAATTCGGCAGGAAAAAGAAATAAAAGGAATCCAAATAGGCAATGAAGAAGTAAAACTCTCACTGTTTGCAGATGACATGATCTTATATATAGAAAACCCCAAAGAATCCACAGAAAAACTATTAGAAACAATCAACAGCTACAGCAAAGTTGCAGGGTATAAAATCAACATACATAAATCAGTAGCATTTCTATATGCTAACAATGAACTAACAGAAAAAGATCTCAAGAACTCAATTCCATTCACGATCGCAACAAAAAGAATACAATACCTTGGGATAAATTTAACCAAGGAAGTGAAAGATCTATACAACGAAAACTACAAGACTTTCTTGAAAGAAATCGAAGACGACATAAAGAGATGGAAAGACATTCCATGTACATGGATTGGAAGAATAAACATAGTTAAAATGTCCATACTACCTAAAGCAATCTACAGATTCAACACTATCCCAATCAGAATTCCAATGCCATTCTTTACAGAAATTGAACAAAGAATCCTAAAATTCATATGGGGCAACAAAAGACCCCGAATTGCTAAAGCAATCCTGAGAAAGAAGAACACAGTTGGAGGCATCACAATCCCTGACTTCAAAACATACTACAAAGCTACAGTAATCAAAACAGCATGGTACTGGTACAAAAACAGGTGCTCAAATCAATGGAACAGAATTCAAAGCCTAGAAATAAAACCACACATCTATGGACAGCTAATCTTTGATGAAGGAGCTGAGGGCCTACAATGGAGGAAAGAAAGTCTCTTCAACAAATGGTGCTGGGAAAACTGGACAGCCACATGTAAAAGAATGAAAATTGACCATTCTTTTTCACCATTTACTAAAATAAACTCAAAATGGATCAAAGACCTAAAGATTAGGCCAAAAACAATAAGTCTTCTGGAAGAGAATATCGGCAGTACACTCTTTGACATCAGCTTCAAAAGAATCTTTTCGGACACCATAACCCCTCACATGAGGGAAACAATAGAAAGAATAAACAAATGGGACTTCATCAGACTAAAGAGCTTCTTCAAGGCAAGGGAAAACAGGATTGAAACAAAAAAACAGCCCACTAATTGGGAAAAAATATTCACAAGTTATTTATCCAACAAAGGCTTAATCTCCATAATATACAAAGAACTCACACAACTCAACAATAAAAAATCAGACAACCCAATTACAAAATGGGCAGGGGACATGAACAGACATTTCTCCAAAGAAGATATACGGATGGCCAATAGACACATGAAAAGATGCTCATCATCACTAATCATCAGGGAAATGCAAATCAAAACTACACTAAGATATCACCTTACGCCTGTTAGAATGGCAAAAATATCCAAAACCAAGAGTGACAAATGTTGGAGAGGCTGTGGAGAAAAGGGAACCCTCATACACCGTTGGTGGGAATGCAAACTGGTGCAGCCACTATGGAAAACAGTATGGAGATTCCTCAAAAAGTTAAGAATAGAAATACCTTATGACTCAGCCATCCCACTACGGGGTGTCTATCCTAAGAACCTGAAATCAGCAATTCCAAAAGTCCTATGCACCCCTATGTTCATCACAGCATTATTCACAATAGCCAAGTGATGGAACCAACCTAAGAGCCCAGCAACTGATGATTGGATAAAGAAGATGTGGTATATATATACAATGGAATACTACTCAGCCATAAAAAAGGACAAAATCGTCCCATTCACAACAACATGGAGAGACCTTGAGGGTATTACGTTGAGTGAAATAAGCCAGACAGAGAAAGACGAACTCTGTATGATTCCACTCATAGGTGGTAGTTAACATATGGACAAAGAGAACTGATCGGTGGTTGCCAGGGGAAAGGGGGGTGGGGGGAGGGCACTAGGGGTGAAGTGGTATACCTACAACATCACTAATAATGATGTACAACTGTAATTTCACAAGGATGTTAACTTTCATAACCTTAATAAAAAAATAATAATGCTCAAATAAACACATGAAAGTAAACAAAAATAGAAGTCAAGTGGCTTGCAAAATGTTTTAAAAGTAATACAAAATCATTTTTAAATTACTCACTTACTTTGCAACAAAATAATACAAATATTGATCTATTAGTCTGCCCTGAAAATGTCCAGAAACTCCTATATAACATGGGACAAAACATACCTCATTAAATTGTAAGAATAATGTTACTACAATATTTTAAATGTCAAATTTTGCATTTAAAAGAAAACATAATGTAGTTACTATTGCTGGACATCTTCTTGCTATATCTTCATGACGACAAAAATTCAAGAAAAGTTACAGTGAAAGGGCAAGTTGAAGGCAAGACAAGAAACAATAACATCCACAGAATTAAAAGCAATTATTTTTTATCACCTGTATTCTTCCACGCCCATAACATTTTGACACACAATACAAGGAGTTCAGTCATTTTAAGATTTGTATTTATTCCCTCTTTGAAGTTCCTAATCTATTAATTATAGATATATCCAATGATGGCATTTTAATAACTTTACAAAAGGAATCCAATTCGTATATTTTAGGTCTTCTGTGTAAATTATGAGGTCAGCTATTTGAATGTGTGGGTTCCCAGACTGTCTATGAGTCACTAGTACTCCCAGTTATGTGGTTTTAAAACCACATTTACAATCCCCATCAACCAAAAGAACCACAAAACCACAGTATATATTTGAATACCGGCAATTCTCACTATATTCCAGCCACACTACCCTTTTCAAGGAGTTCCTCAAACATGCCAAGCTCACCACTGCACAAGACGTTTGCCCAGAATGCTGATCATGCAGAGGCCTTCCCAAACCAAAATGCCCTTTCCCCTGTCTTCTCTACAGACCCAGAGCCAATGTCTTGAGCTGGTAGGACAACTGCTTTGATTGGCTACGAGATTGAAATTTTAATTCAGACTAAATGGCAGTTTTCAAAAAGACCTGAAAGCTACGAATCTGACTGAAATGTCATCAAGTGGCAGGGAAGGAAAATTCAACAGAATATAGTTGAAAGCAATATTTAGGGGGGAAAAATTATTTTCTATTGTAAATAAGTAAAATAGTGCCCCCACCTTCTGAACATTTTTGATTACATTGTTTTCATCACAGCCCTTACCCAACATGTTACTTATTTCTTTGGTGTCAGTATTTACACATTAGAATATAAGCTCCAAAGACCAGGGACCTTGCCTGTCATATTCACTACTGTATTACTGACACTTAGAATAGTATCCAACAGAGTAGATGCTCACATATTTGTGGAATGAACAAGCCCCAGTTATACACATCAAATATTCCTGCTATTACCTGTATGTACTCCACGTATTATGACTAATTTTTTTTTTTTTTTGGAGGAAGATTAGCCCTCAGCTAACTACTGCCAGTCCTCCTCTTTTTGCTGAGGAAGCCTGGCTCTGAGCTAACATCCGTGCCCATCTTCCTCTAGTTTATATGTGGGACGCCTACCACAGCATGGCTGCCAAGCAGTGCCATGTCTGCACCCGAGATCCGAACCAGCAAACCCCGGGCCGGCCCCCTAATATTTTAACCTGAGCTGTAACTTGTTTACAGAGCCGATCAGGCACCAATTTATGCTACATACTATACAGAGGCAAGAGCCAGGTGACTTTCTGTGACACAACTAGGTTCACCAGGACCCTAGCAAAATACCTAATGAGAAATACCTGTCTTTGTCCATCCCCCTTCTCCAGCTTTCATTGTCCACCAGATAGATGTCCTATAAGTAGCTTTAATTAACATATATCACCTCCAGATTATGGTAAGTGCTCACTTATCTATTTTCACAGAACATGAAAACTCTCACATTTACTTTTATCACATAGTTTTATAGTAGGTGATTTAGTCCACCATTTCCACTTCACCCCTACCCATGGCCAACATACATACCTCTGAAATTGTTTTCTCCCTAGGCTGTAAGTGTCAAATATAACCATGTCTCTAGGACAGGACACAGGAATGAGGGAAGGAGGCCCTAAGGATAATGTGCCTCTTAGATGTCCATTCAGAAGGGCAATTTCCATCAACTCGATTAAACTGACAAGTTACATTCTAAGGCTCTCATTTATGTTTAAGTAAGACATTAAAAAGAATTACATACCCAGTTGTGTATCTTAACTACATTCACATCTTAGTATCACATCCATACTCCCTGCCACACATCTTCCTGACTCAATGCCTCTGCTCTGGCTGTTCCTGTTCCCTCTACCTGGAACTCTTTTCCTAAATATGTAGATGGCTTGTTCCCTCACTTCATTCAGGTCTCACCTCAAATGTCATCTCTTTAGGGGTCTTCCCTGATCATCCTATTAAAAATAACACCTATCACCCTCTATCCTTTACCCTGTTTGTTTTTCCTCATAACATTTTTCACAACCTGACCTTAGTATATATGTATTTGCTTATATGTTTATTGCCTCTACCCTCCACAAAAATCTAAGTTACATAAGGGCAGGAATTTGTCTGCCTAGATCACCATGATCTAGTTGGAATTAGAAAATGCTAAATACTTGTTGAATGAATGAATTTATTTTCCACAGACTTAATGACTGCTGTTATGATTTCAGTGAACATGGTGTCATTAGCACAAATGCCCCCCATTCACGGTCACCCCACAAATTAGATTTTGAATACACACAAAATAGAAGTAATGATGAGTGACAGATTTTATGTGTAAGAGCCAAGAATAGATTAAGGGCTTGACAACATCTCTGCTCACATATATTTCAAATATTCTCCATTATCTATGGAAGTTTATTTCAAACTCCCTTGTCTAGCATTGAAGACCTTTGACAATCTGACCCTGACTTTCCTTTGTACTCTTATCTCCTACTGTTTCCTGTACTCCGGGCTACTTCCAGTACTCTGGGCTGCAAGGCTGCAACAATTCCAAGGAGCACCATTCATAGAGAAAGCAAGAAAGCACGCAGTCCTGCTTACAACGCAGCCAAACTAATCTAGTCTCCATTCCTACCAAATTTTCTCCTAACCACCACCTACAAAAAGTCTACTCATTCTTCAAAATCCAGCTCCAATGCTTTCTCCATAACACTTTGATGGTCCCGTGAAATGATCTCCTCAGTCTGTGAGGGACCATACAGCATGTGGTAACATTCCTGAAATTCTTGCCTTAGGGCAAATCATTAGTACTTTTATTCTTCTTTAGTGTATGGTAAGTTCCCAAAGAGCATGGACATTGTTTTACACATCTTTGTATCCTTCATGGTGCCTGCACGTGTGTCTAACTTTAATTTACTTTACTTTTACATTACTTTAATAATGAGTAAATTCTACATACATTTCGAATCACTCTATAGTATTTCCATTTTCTTTCCTCTCAAAGGATAAAAAAGTTTCCACTGAGAAAAGTAGCTTCATATTTCAGTTTAAAGTTTAGATTCTCTTGTGGTTTGGTTTTATACCTCTATCACCTCCTCTCTTTCTCTCTCGCTCTAGATCTAATTGGAAGAGAATAAAACCAGAAATTCCTCCTTTTAACCAATCAACACTCATTTACTGAGCACCTATAATGTACAGATACTGCAGTAGACTTCTCTTTTCAATCAATTATCGTCCATTTATGGAGCACCTACCATGAGGGATCATCGCACTACATGGTTAAGGCATCAGTAGATTAATAAAATCCCTGAACTAACAGGGCGTACAATCCAGAAAGGGAGTTAGATATGTAAACAGATCCTGTAACTAATACATAAGGCATAATGTAAGTGCTAGAAGAGACTGATGCAGTGCTATGGTTGAGCAGAGTAGGCAAAAATTAATTCCAAATGAGAGCACTAAGAAGAAAGGAGGTATCTGGGCTGGGTCTTGATGAATAACAGGATTTTAACAGGCAAATATTGAGGGGAAGGGTGCATTTCTGACAGAAGAAACAGCAAACATAAAGAGTCTTGAAGACTCTGGCATGCCAGTGATCCAACGAGTAACCAGCCAAGTAGAGGGATGTGTGTGTTTGTGTAAGAGAGAGTGAGAGTGTGTGTGTGTATGTTATTAGGGAAAAGACCCAGCTGGAAAGATCTCAGAGAATTTGAATCATCAAAGGTATCTGAGTAGGAAAGTGATATGGTCAGCACTGTGTTTTGGTCTAGAGCTCAGATTAGAGTTAAGAGATAAAAATAGTGAAATCATGGGAGTTAAGATTGTCCCAGAAAAAAAGTACAAAGATAGAAAAAAGGGCTGAAGATTAAATCCTGAGAAATAATTATACTGGGGAGGAGAGGAGGGAGGTCAATGAAAAACACAAATGATCTGAGAGACAGGAGACCAAGGAGACAGTGTCATAAAAACCAAAAGGCAAGCAGAGTTAGTGATCAACAATATCAGAAGAGAGGATGAATGTATCAGAGAAGAATCTCATTTGGCAATCAGGAGGTTGCTAGTGCTCTTGAGACTCACAGCTTCAATAAAATTGAGCGGGGGTAGGGGGAGAGTCAGATGACAGCAAGCCAAGCAAAAAGGTAAAGAATTACAAAGGCAGCAAGTGAGGGCTGTTTTTCTAAGAACTGTGACAGTGAACGGGAAGGGAAAAGAGCAAAAGTTTGAGGCCAAAGCAGAGTACAGGTTAAGTTTACACGAGGAGATACATGAACTCTCTTATCCTAGAAGTGAAAATAAAGGAGATTGAAACAAAATAAGAGGGGACACGCTGCCAAGTCCTGGGGGGAAAATGAAGGCTGAACAAGAACAAGTGGAAGGAGGCAATGTTGCAGTACCTTGGAAAAGAGCAGAATACAGAGGAAACAGAAAAATGTATGGTATTGACCAAGGAAGCTAAGGGCACTCCAGATAGATGGATAAAGTAACATGCTAGGAATTAAATGGGGTGAGGCTTAGCAAAATAAGATTTAAACAATTGCTATTTGGAAAAGGATACTCAATTGGAAATGAAGAAAATGAGCACTGAGGGCCTAGATGAAAACTGCAAAAGTAAAGGAACAAGCAGAATTATATGTTAAAACAACAAAGTTAAAACAGTAATATTGGAAAGTTTTTGGAGATATAAAACCCCCAAGCAACTAATAACTGTCTATGTCAAAACATAAAACACAAATCTTTGTACATATATCCAAAAGATTTCCAAAATCCAGCCAAGTCTACCTGCTTTAAATAGAGAATACAATCATTATAATCAAATTCCAATATAAAAAAAGTAGGTGGTTTTTGCTCCAGTGGGTTCTGACTTGTTTCATATCAAAGTTTTGCGTGTTCACAACTTATTAGCCATCCCTCTGAACACTGTCACCCACAAAATCAATAAATTTAACTTCATCCAAGTTATTGATAAAGAGGAAGAGGGCATATTCTTTCAGAAGGATACTAAAGCCCTCCCTTCAGAGTTGATGATGATTTATTACTCATCATTCTTCAGATACAGTTGTTTGACTGACAATGAATCAAATTCTAACTGTATTATCATCTAGCCCACATTTGTCCATTTTGACCAGAGGACATGATAATTCTGTCAAATATGCTCTTGTGAAATCTAATTGTACAATGTCTAAGGCATTTTTCTACAGAACCAGTCTATTAATCCTGCCAAAAAAGGACGTGAGGCTAACTGGCCATTCCCCATCGCCCTGTCTCTATTCAAGGTACCACTAGCCTTGAATTTAAATGATCCTACGAAGAATGTCATGGATCTACTCTGGCGGGGTCTCACTACATTTCTCCAAGAAGACAACCTTCCACTTTTTAATTAGCTATTTCTAAATATATGAATATAAGGCAATCCCCTCCACCTCCCAGTAAGGAGAGAAAAAAGAAAAGAAGGTTTTCTGGCCTACCTGAATATGTAAACTTTTGGTGATATAGATAAAAGAATCAAATGTCTACTCATAATGTCCATTATGTTACATTAGTTATACATATTTAAAATCACATAGTGCATAAAATAATATTTAGAAATTATTTCCCCCCCCCCTGCATTTTATAAAACAATTTTATTGAAATTTTTCCAGTGTATCTCTGGCACCTGTCTTCATGTTCACCAGAGTGACTGAGTCATTTACCAGTTTTTTCAAAGAGTTACCACCTTCATTTTTTTTTTATAAAAGTTGTTTGATCAAGTTACAGAACTTTTTGAATCCTTGTGATCTTTTTAACCTAAGTACCATTGTCTACACATTCAGGCAGTTTTTTCATTCTATAGGTGCGTGCTGTAGATGCAGACTCATAACCTCCACAAGGTAACCACTCACTAGTACTGAAGGAGCTTCAGACTTCTATCTCCTCCAACAAGCCTCTGTAAGGCTTTGAATGGAGTAAAGTGACTTGCTCTTTTCTGAGAGAGAATTACTGGTGGTGTGTGTCGGGGGGAACATGACAACTTGCTTTATATCTAGGTAACCAACAAGTCAAAAATTCACAGACAATCAGGAACTCAATTATTTCTAATTACATTTCAATTAATGTATTAGTTGAATTAATCGATTAAAGTATTTCAATTAATAACAAGCTATTGCTTATGTTAACACACAGATGCATTAACAGGAGTCTTTAATTTTAATTAAAGTCTTTAACAGAAGTTAAGTTTTCTTTCTAAACTAACACATTAGAACTCTGCTATACTGTTATAAAAGTCAAGTCAAGCAGGATGGGTTACTCAATTTCTGTGAATTTGTCTTCTTAGGGAAACAGCAAGAATAGTAATTCCAGTAATTTATCTATATCCTGTACTAATTAAGCGCCAGTCACTATTTTAAACGTTTTACATCGTTAACTCAATCTTCACAATGCTCCTATGAAATAGGTGCTACTGATAATTCCATTTTATTGATGAGGAAACCCAGGAACGGAGAGGTTAAGAAATTTGCCCAAAGTCACACAGCTTCTAAGTGGTAGAAATTCAGTCTGATTCTAGGCCTCTCCCCCTTTTAAAAGAAGATATATTGCCTCTTAAATCAGTAAAATTGGGTCTACATTTTATAAGACAGTCCCATCTATCAAGCAGTTAATGTCAGTAGTCTGAAGAAGACATGAATGAGATTCCAGTATATTTTAATATATTTGCGATTCTATTATTTTCTGTTCTCATCCCCACTGCCTGAAGGCACAATAAGGGGTTTGGGGGAGTAGTTCATCCCTTGTATTTACGTTCCCTGAGCTAATCGCTACCCCCATTTCAGTCAGTACTTTTAAGGCAAAATCTTCCCACTATAAACACAAACACAGAACAGACTAAGCGCCCTGTCTCCCTCATTCGCCTCCAAACTTTTTAACAGACGGTAGAGAATCTGCCCCTCTGGGGCCAGCACTCCCTCGCTATCCCAAATCTCTGAAACTAACTTTAAGCGTTTTCTTTGTTCAGGTAACTTTCCTAAGCCCTAAAACGATGGCAGCACTTCCTCAGTAGTCATCTGGTTGTGTCCTATAACGGGGTTCAGGAGCAGTTTCCCAAGGAAAAAAAGGTAAAACGTGAACTCAAGAACGGGAGGCCGGGAGGGAAGGTGTGGCGCGCAGGCCAGCGAGGGCACCGCTGCCCGCCTCGGAATTTCTGCAGACAGGACGAGAACGGGAACTGAAGGTGGGGGTCGAGCCACTGGAACCTGTTAGGCTGCGTTTTCTCCGATTTTCCTCTCACGCGTCTTAGACTCTCGCTTCAGAAGAAACTGAGACCCTAAGAGTACGAACTGCCCCACTGGTCAGGACACAGCGCCACCATTCATCCCCAGCCCGAGGCCAGAGCTGGGCCCGGGAAGCAGTGCTCCCCGCCAGCCCTCCCTGGGCCTTTCTCACACGGGTCAACCGGCGGGAGGGGCAACAGGAGCCTCTCGACCCCAAGGCCAGAGACCCGCGTTCCTGTCCTCGGCGGCAGCCTCCCCGGCTTCCCTTCCGGGAGACAACCCCTGAACTCTCCCACATTTCACCCCCGAACCCGAACCAACCCTCTCCCGAAGAGCTGAACCGAGCGGTCACGGAGTAAAACCCAAGAGGGACTGAGGGTCTTACCTTTAACAGATTAGACGTCGCCATGTTCCTTCAACTTAGATTCTCGCGAGACGACGCGAGATTTCGTGGCGCTCCGGGCCCGACCACAAGCGGAGGCCGGAGTTGCCACCAGGGCCGACGGACCCAGCGGCCCGCACCGGGGGTGTCCTGGTCGCCGGGGCGGCGTGCTGACAGCGCTGACCTTGTCCCAGGCACCTGGAGCTTCCTTTCTCTTTTCCCCTACATGGTCACCGGAGCTTCCCCACACGAAAGAGCTCATACAAACGCTCAGGGAGACGGCAACGGCGAATGGTGAGAAGATAACAGGAGCCGACCTGAATGGGAAGAGGAAGCATCGACTCCACCAGCCTCCCCACTCCGTCGGATTAGCCTTTGTGGTTGCACCCGCGGCGGCCACCGGCAACGAATTTAGCTCGACTTAGGCCGGGCAGCTCGGGTTCCCCGGGCGCATCACGTGACGCGGCGGGCGGGGGCGCGCTCGGGAGCGAGCGTGGGAGCCTGGAAGCCTCGGTGGGCCGGGAGGCTGCGGAGAGGGCGAGAGCACGCCCTCTGCTGGCGGGACCGCACGTTTTCTCTCTTCCCTCGCCCCAAATCTGGCGAGCCGGGGCTGAGGAAGACACCTTATCCCGAGTGAAATGCTTATGACAGCTCGTCTTAGGCCCGGCAGCTCATGCAGTAAGAACTGGCACATAGACGGCGCCCAATGAATATGTGTTGAATGAATGCACAGAAGTATTTATTAATACTTCTATTCAAGAGTGCCTGGCACTGAAATCATCTAGAAAAGGTTGTTCAGGCAATGAATATTCATCTTGGATTTCCTGAAGGCACATTATCTTAGAAGATCCTAAACCATAAGTCCCCAGGCTTTATCGCTTCAGACCAGAAACACGCCAAGGGAAGAGAATATATATGTAGAATCTACAATATACTTGGTATTGTCACGCATGTTTGCAAACAATCTCATTCATACGTTCATAATATGTTGGAAACAAGTAAGAGCTATGGAGTAAAAGCAGGAAAGGGGAATGAAGTTTGCAGTTTTCAGTAGAGTGATCCAAGTAGTCCTCACTGAGAAGATGGCATTTGAGCAAAGTCTTGAAGGAAGTGTGGGAGAAGAGCATTCCAGACGGGGGAAGCACAGCACCATACCTGAGGTGGCAGGTTGCCCAGAGTGTCCGAGGAACAGCGAGAAGGTTGGTGTGTTCAGAGCAGAAAGAGTCAGGAGGGCGTTAGATGGTATAGGGCCTTGTAGACCACTGGAAAGACTAGCTTTCATTCTGAGTGAGACTGGGATCATGCAGGCTTTTGAACAGAGAACTGATGATCAAACTCCCATTTTAACGTGATCTCTCTGCTGTGTAGTGAATAGAAGCAGAAGGGTAATTTAGAAAGTTTTTGTAATATCTCATTAAATTGACACAACAATCAAGCCACCTAGGTGTCCCCATTTTACAGATGATTTAGTAGAGAGTAATCTAGGCACGATTAAACAATGAGAAAATGGTAGAACAAGGATTCGGAGCCGCTCTGCCTGTAATGTCCTGGCAGAATGTTAACATAAGGATGACTCTTAGAGGTCTTTGTTCTACAGATGAGAAGACTGAGGCTTGATCTGGCCAAGGTCACTCAACTGGGTTAGAGAAAAGTCCTAGTCCAGAATAAACTTTATATAATTATGGTTCACTTTTCCAGCGAGACTAGGTTATCTGCAACCCTAGGCCAACTCTACTGCTTAAAGTGTAAAACTATAGATTAAATTATAATCAACTTTACCCTAAAAAAGAAAGGTGACAAGCTGTGATACAACAATTGAATTGAATTAATTAATTAATGGCCCTACTTAAAAAATCCAATTAAGTATTTAGTTCTTGTTTGAGTACCTATTAAGAGTTAGGCACTAGAAATACAGGGTTAAATGAGACAGAGGAGACCATTGCCCTCTAGGAGCTTATGGTCTAATAAGGGAGCCAGATATTAAGCATAGTTCACAAATGAAACATTACTTAACTGGAATTATGATAAATACTGCAAAGGAAAAATTCAGTGTGCACTCGAGAACATATGATAGGCAGGGGGCTTAATATCCTAATTGCCATCATTCCTCTGGTCACACTCTGAACCTTATGGCTAATTTTGAAAACTCAATTTCAGGGGCCGGCCCAGTGGTGCTGCAGTTAAGTGTGCAGGTTCCGCTTTGGTGGCCCGGGGTTCGCTGGTTCGGATCCTGGGTGCGGACATGGCAACATTTGGCACGCCATGCTGTGGTAGGCGTCCCACATATGAGGTAGAGGAGGATAGGCATGGATGTTGGCTCAGGGCCGGTCTTCCTCATCAAAAAGAGGAGGATTGGCAGCAGTTAGCTCAGGGCTAATCTTCCTTAAAAATAAAATAAATAAAAAATAAATAGTTTAAAAATTAAACAAAAAATCAGCGTATGGTTAAATAGGCATTATCATGCATTACTAATGCAAGTATAATTTGATAACTTTGGGATAAAAATTTGGTAAAATAAATCCAGAGCTTTAAAAATGAAAAAAAAATATGATTAATTTAAAAATAGAGAACACAAGCACGTTGTACAAAATTCACAAGGTGCTGAAAGGAATACGGTTAAAAGAAGGCCTCCTCGCCCTTTCTGGGGTAATGTCATGTTCTATATTGTGGTAGGGATCTGGGTTATTCGGGTGTATGCATTTCTCAAAACTCAGCCCTTCTACCCTTAAGATTTTTGCATCTCATTCAAAAGAAAAAGTAGTAAACAAAATTTGAAATGTAGTTAGTGATATTTATGCTAAAGAATTTAGGGGTAAGTGAAGTTATGTTTACGATTTACTTTGAAATGTATCAAAAAATAAGATGGATTGATGGTTGCATTGAAAGGTTGACAAAGCAAGTATAGTAAAATGTTAATGACAGAATCTAGACGGAGGATATACTAGTGTTCTCTGTGTAAAATCTTTTAGCCTGTCTATATGATTGAAATTTTTCATAATCAAATGTTGGGGGAATTTTTTTTTTAAAACAGGCCTCCTATCCTCCACAGTCCCCCAGGTACCCATTCTTCCTTCTGAGGCTCAACTGTGGTTAGAAGTTTTTTGTGACTCCCTAGGACATTTCTATGTGTATATAAGTATTCATGTATGTATTCTTGTCTTCTCCTCCTCCCCAAATGATGGTATACTACTTATACTCCTTAACGTCTTTTTTTTTCACTCAGCTGTATGATAGAAATTACTGAAAAATATGTTTTTGCTTATTTTTTTTCACACGTTCTCAAAGAAATTCAAACAATTACTGGCAGGCCCTAATGCATCCGTTGCCTCCAGGATGTTTGGGATTATTACTTCCAAAATAGGCTCTTGATGTCCATGAGAAAGATGCAGGAGCAGTGACTTCAGGGGAGAAGTAAGATTCACTTAGAATAAGAAAGAAACCATTAAGAGGAGAGTTTGAGGATACAGAGGATTTTACTGCCTGTCCAGAGGCTCAGAGTTTGGGGAAAGAGGAGATGGAATTAGAAGTGCTAAGTGCTGAGGTGTACCTGAATGAGGGGTAACCTAGGTGTTGGGGCTTCTTGTGGAGACTGATAGAACAAGGCTAAAGGCGTAATAAGATTGGTCTTAATGGTGGAAGGGTAGATAATGGGGGTGTGTCAGATGGTATGGAGCAGTGGGGATCTCGCCAGAAAGAGAGCTCTAGAATCCCATCTTCTCTGCTGCAGTTGAAAGTGTGGAGGCTGGGGAGGGGCACTCCTACTCCATTCAAATCCACAGGGTTCTTGAGAATTCTCTTGACCCTTACCAGAGGAGGCAGGGAACCCAGGGAGACACATGAGCTTATCTAGAGTACTGAGAATTCTGTGGAACAATATATATATATATTTTTTTAGTGATGAAGATTCACCCTGAGCTAACATCTGCTGCCAATCTTCCTCTTTTTTTTGCTTGAGGAAGATTACCCCTGAGGTAACACATGTGCCAATCTTCCTCTATTTTGTATGTGGGATGCTGCCACAGCATGGCTGATGAATGGAGTAGTTCCATGCCCGGGATCCGAACCCACAGACCCAAGCCACTGAAGCAGAGCATGCAGAACTTCAACCACTCAGCCACAGGGCCGGCCACTGGGGAACAAATTTTAATAACCAGTTTGGGGCTGGTCTTCTCAAAGCAAATGGCAGTCACCTATCCTTTCAAGGTTCTTCATTAAGAATTGTTAACCAATGCCTTAAGCTTATGCCTCAATGATATTTTCTAGACAAGGATGAATTGAATAATGTAGGGCTTATGATTTATTTACTGGAAAATAAACCTCTGAATGCTGAAAAATGCAAAAGCATCTAAAGATTTAAAATATTGCAAAACAATACTGTGAGGCACCAGAATGATCAATTCTTGAAAAACCAGTGATTAGATATATGATTTCTGGAACAAATAGATATTTTAACCAACTTGTTGGGTTGGCCAACTTGCATCCTATGAACTTGCTTGGGGTCAAATTATCTTCTGCTGTATCAGCTAGTGTTGTTATTGACAGAACTGGGACTAGATCCAAGTCCTCTGATTTGTGATTTAATACTCTTCTTGTCTGAAGGATTGTTTCAGAGAAAAACATCAAAGAAAACAAAGACAGAAAGCTCAAGATATGTTTCGCTTGTCCTGCGAGGCAGAACTCTCATTTCTGGACCTGATTCTTCTTATCTCTTCTGAGGCCACCTCACCGAAGACTCAGACTCTAGTTCCTCGTTGCCCCCTGTCCACAGCTGTGGCTCTCCCTTGCCTGACTCTCAGACGTACCCTCTCTTCAGTTAGGAGAAAAGCAGCTCAACCTGAGATGGTTCCAAGTTTTCCAATGTTTTTGCTGGATCTGTTTGCACATCTTCTGTACCTGTTTGCTCCAGTGCCCAAGGCAGGCTCATCCTTTCTCCTTTACTCACCTACTAAATAGATTCGCCAGCAGCTAGGAACTCTCCTTCCTGGAAAGAGAAGACAAGTCAGAGGTTTTAACTCCGGGCTCCTTAACCTCGCATTCTGGTACTCCCCAGCGGCTACTGGTTGGACATGCAGGCGCTGGAATGGGAGTGTTCAAAAACTCTGTCTCACTAGCTCCTCCCAGTGGCACATCCGTTCACTACAGTGGCAGGAGCTGCTATCAGAGATCATGTTGACTTTTTAAGGGGGATTTCAAAGACCCAGAAATTCTCCCTCCCTCTCTCTCTCTCTCATACACACACACCCCCCAACACTTCTAGTACTTGTTTCATTATCTATAATTACACAAATAATTATTCCCTTTCCAGAAAAGCAAACAACTTTTTCTTGCTTAATTAGTGCTAAGCAGAGGAAACAAAACTTTGCAGCTGTTGGCCAATTATAACCTTTTGATTCATGCTATCACTTGGAGACTTCATCTAATTATAATTTTATTTTAAAATTCTATAATAATACTTTTTACTCAAGTTACTATCATTCAAAAGCCTTATCTACTTTTAATTTCTTTCAGTTTAGACAATTTGAAATATGACTATGAAAATAATATTTTAGTAATAGAATTTGGAGACTTACTTTCTGTGTGAAACTCAGTTTCTTAATTGAATTAAATCTGAAGTAAAGTGTCAGAGCATTTTTGCTGTGCCAAAGCAATCCAGTAGTTGTAGTACAAAGGGTGTATCCTGCTGTATGTTTCTTATTAAATTACGTACTACTTATAAAATTAAAATACCCTCAGGCTTCACAAGTCCAGGCAGTGAGGTCACATGAGTATTAAGGTCTAAATGTTGCCACTTCTTCCACCAGCCTCCACTCCTTCCCCTTCACTTATTTTGTTTCGTTTTGTTTTGTTAGTCTCCAGGGCAGGCTTCGGAATGCCTGGGATCAATTCTGCTTGTGTTCTTCAGCTCCATTCAGCTCCATCCAGCTCCATCATTTAGTCAGCTATCTACAATGTATTGGTGATTTCAGAGAATACAATTAGACATGCTAATTATGAGCCAGCTGAGAACAAACACAAGGGGATAAACAGGCCTTAAAGTATTTACATTATGGTAGTAAGGCTATAGCAGAGAATGTGTCTTGAAAGGGAGGCCAAGGGCCAGCCCGGTGGCGCAATGATTAAGTTCGCATGTTCTGCTTCGGCGGCCCGGGTTCGTGGGATCCTGGATGTGGACATGGCACTGCTTGGCAAGCCATGCTGCGGCAGGCATCCCACATATAAAGTAGAGGAAGATGGGCACAGATGTTAGCTTAGGGCCGGTTTTCCTCAGCAAAAAGAGGAGGATTGGCAGCAGATGTTAGCTCAGGGCTAATCTTCCTAAAAAAAAAAAAAAAAAGAAAAGGAGGCCAAGTGTTTTTTTCCTCTCTTCTCTCTGAATAGGACTTGCCCACTCAGTCATAGATAGTGTGGCTGGAGAACCACCGACTGCCTTCAACTCCTGCAACTTAGAAGTGACTAAGGCCTGGAATCTACCCACTAGACATACATAAGAATCAGCTCAGACTATCAGGGACATTCTCTTACATTTGTCTTTGATATGATTTCCCCAAAATTAATTTGTATACTGTATTCAATAAAATTCTGATAAAATACTTACATGATCTTTTTTTTTACAGAAATTTGGCAAGCCAATTAAAAATGTATTCAGGAGGTAAAATGTGGAAGAACAGCAAAAAATAATTTAAAAAACAATAAAGGAGGACTTGCTCCACTGTATATCAACCCATATTACATTTACTTTTTCAATGCTGGTTTTCTTTTATTTTTCAAAAAACTTTTTATTAAAGAAAATTTCACAAAAGTAGAAAAAAAGCCAAATAAATTCCATACGCCCACTGTATTAGATTCCCATTGCTGCTGTAACAAATTACAATAAACTTAGTGGCTTAAAACAGCACAAATTCACTCTCTTACAGTGCTGGAGGTCAGAAGTCTAAAATCAAGGTGTCAGTAGTGCTGCATTTCTTCTGAAGGTTTCAGGAAAGAATCTATTCCTTGCCTTTTCCATCTTCTAGTGGCTGCCCTCAGTCTTTGGCTGGTGGCTCCTTCCACCATCTTCCAAGCCACAGCATAGCATCTTCTCTCTCTGACTCTGCTTCCCTCTGCTTCCATTGTCATATGGTCTCCTTTTTTTGACTTTGACCCTCTTGTCTCTCTCTTATCAGGACGCTTGTGATTATATGGGGCCCACCTGGATAACCCAGGCTCTTTCCATCTCAAGATCCTTAACTTAATCACACCTGCAAAACCCTTTCTGCGATGTAAGGTAATATATCCCCAGCTTCTGGAGATTAGGACACGGACGGACATCTTTGGGGGGGCTATTATTTTGTCTTCCGTCCATACCAACAACTCATCCATGTATACTCCAATTCACTTCTAGTCTATTGTTTTGAAGCAAATTCCAGATAGTCTATCATTTCATTGATAAAATGTTAGTACGTATGTGTAGAAGGTTAGAGCCCATTTTAAAAACATGACTATATACCATTATCACACCTAAAAAATCAACATAATGTCTTAGTATTCAATTTCCCCTGACTGTTATATAATTCTTTTTTACAGTTGAATCAGGATCATATGATCAACACAACGCATGTGGCTGATGTTTCCCGTAAGTCTCTTTTAACTCATGAGCTTGTCTGGTGGACACTGAGATATTCTACCCTGATCTCCTTCACTGAAGGACTTGTTTCCCCAGCTCTGCTGTCTGTAGGCAAACTTCATCTGCCTCAGGTGCAGAGAGCCACCTCACCCAAGGCCACACCTCTTCTGGAGGCCCATCTCCTACAATTTATCAACAAAAGGGAATCAAGCCCTGGCCATCTCAACCTAAATCTGTCTCAGAGGCAGCTTGCTGGGAAACCTATTCTGTGAGAGTTGTTACCAGAAGGATTTCAATAAAGGAGTAGCTAAAATGAAGTTATGGAACTGAATCACTTCTTACAAGTACGATAAAGACACCATCACAGGTTGTTAAAACTTTCTCCACTGGTGAACTGTTTGATATATGGTGGAAAGGAATGCATTAGCTGGTGCCGTATATAAGGTATTTGAGGAATAAAGGTTAACTATATGGGGGTAACTATAGTAACTATTAGGACAACGGTATTAGGTGGCTATCACTAAGCACAAGAAAAGGTAATGAAAATCGAAGAACATTAATTGCCAATTGGAAACTAAGTGTGAAATCCAGGTCTCCTCAATAGCTTGCAAACAGGCTTTCATGTCCTCCAGTGGGAGGATGGAGAAAGCCAAGGACCAGGCCCAGGACTTAATCGTCAGAGTAGCTGAGCTCCAAGGAGAGTTAAACTCCCTACAAGGCAGGTTTTCTACTCCAAGGTCAAGGCCTGACTGAGAAAGCATGAGAACCTGACAAATGGAGTGAAGACATCTAGTTTGATGACCTAGAAAATCTTGATTCACCAGATTCCCCTGAACCCTCTGATCCTGAGGAGCCCATCCTTTTCTATTAAGAACTAGCACTTCTCCCTTGGCTTGTTGATGATTCAGAGATTTTTTTTTTTTCCCCTACAAGGCAACATGTGCTTCCTCTCCTGGCCTTAGCTAGGGTTAAGTCACGATATAACGCAGTCAAGAATGTGCTGGGCCTGATAAGTGAGGAAAGAGACTATATCCCAAAAAGAATGGCAAGACTGCCAGTCTGCACTGCAGGGGCTGGGGGATTACTCCTGCTATTGGTGTCTGAAGGTGCTTGATCTGCAGGCCAGAATATAAGGTTGATAAGGGAAATTTTATTGATTTGGGAGCATTTTCACAGAGCATTGGATTTGATACTCTGGCAAGAACCCCAGGGTTGTCACCTCAATAAAAATCATCGTCCTTTGCCCAATTTTCAGACCCAGAACCTATTGACTTTAGAAGAGGTTGGGTACCCAGGAGGAAGGACCCTACAACATCTCAGCAAGTGTACATAGTAATGGTTTCTCTTGTCCTTTCCCAAAGAGACCCACAGCCATTTACAATGGTAACTATGCACTGGGGAAAAGGTATATCCAAATATATCAAAGACCATTGGACACAGGGTCAAAGTTGACACTGATATTCAGAGTCCTGAAGTGTCATCATGGTTCCATTCTAACATGTCATCTGTGTTGGAATAGAGGCATATAGGGATCAGGTAATAAGTGATACACTTGATTAGGTCCGCCTCACAGTGAGGCTACTGCATCTGCAGACTCATTCAGTGGTCATTTCCTCAATCCTCAAATGTACAGTTGAAACAGACATAACTGGTAGTTGGCCCATCATATTGAATCAATAGCCTCTGGGGGTACAGCTAGCAATGTGGGGAAATCCAAGCAGCAGACTCGGAAAGTGCACATCTGCCCTGGCCAAGAGCATAAATACCATATCCTGAGGGAGGTGGTGGAAATTAGGGCCTCTAAAATCTTGAAGATTTTAGAATTCAGGAGTGATAATCCTTATTACATCTCCATTTAATTCACCCATCTTGACCCTGAAAACACTAGACAGATTTTGGAGAAGGACAGTAGACTATCAGATTCAACCAACTGCAGCACTAATGGTACCAATTGTAGCATTGTCCCAGGTGTGCTGTCTTTGCTAGAGTAGATTAACATGGTCCTAGGTACTTCTGATTTTGTGAATACATTCGTTCCTATCTCTATCAGAAGAGAGGATCAGAAATAGTTTGCATTCACTTGAAATAGACAACAGTAAAAATGTACAGTTTTTCCCTAGGGCCATGTTAATTCTTCTGTCCTTTGTCATACTATAGTCCAAAGAGATCTGGACTATCTTAACATCCTGCATAACATCATATTGATACATGACACCATTTATGATAGATGACTGGCCATAATGCTAGAAGCCTTTATAAGACACATATACTTCTGAGGTGGGAAATAAACCCTATGAAGATTCAGGAACCTGCCACAAGAGTAAAACGTTTAAGGGTCAAGTGATCAGATGCATGTTGAGACATTCCATCTAGACTCAAGAACAAATAGTTATATCTTACACCTCTTACCATGAAGAAGGAAGAACAAATCCTAGCAGGCTTCTTTGGGTTCTGAAGACCACTTAGTCTACACCAGATAATACTGCTCTGCCCCATATACCAGGTTTCCAGGAAATGAAAGGGCTCTACGGCAGATGCAGATTGTGGTGCAAGTGGCCTTGCTGCTTTGACCAAAAATCAGCAGACTCTATGCCATTAGATGTATCAGTGGTGGGAAAGACACCTTGTGGAGTTTATGGCAAGACCCAATGGGAGAATCACAAGCATCCCCTAGGTTCCAGATCAAAGTCATTCCATCTATAGAGGAGAATTATATGCCTTTTGATTTTTTTTTTAAATTGGCACCTGAGCTAACAACTGTTGCCAATCTTCTTCTTCCTTTTTTCTTTTCCTTTTTCTCCCCAAATCCCCCCAGTACATAGTTGTATATTTTAGTTGTGGGTCCTTCTAGTTCTGGCATATGGGACACCGCCTCAACATGGCCTGATGAGTGGTGCCATGTCTGTGCCCAGGATCCGAACTGGTGAAACCCTGGGTCACCGAAGCGGAGCGCATGAACTTAACCACTGGGGCCGGCCCCTATATGCCTTTTTAAAAACAGCTTCTGGGGGCTGGCCCCGTGGCCGAGTGGTTAAGTTTGCGTGCTCCGCTGCAGGCGGCCCGGTGTTTCGTCAGTTCGAATCCTGGGCGCGGACATGGCACTGCTCATCAAACCACGCTGAGGCAGCGTCCCACATGCCACAACTAGAAGGACCCATAACTAAGAATATGCAACTATGTACCTGGGGGCTTTGGGGAGAAAAAGGAAAAAAATAAAATCTTTAAAAAAAAAAGAAAAAAACAGCTTCTGGTATGATGCTGGGCACTGGTAGAGGTGACGAGCATGACCATGAAGCACCAAGTGACCCTGTGGCCACAACTGCCTTTCATCAGTTGGTTTCCATCAGAGCCGCCAAGCACAGCAACACTTATAAGACAGAAGTGGTACATCCAGGATTGAGCACAAGCCAGATCAGAAGCAGAAGCAAACTGTATAGACAGGAAGCTTGGAACCCTATGTCATCCAACGCTATTGCACCAGTGTCTCTTCCTTAGCTCACACCTATGGCCTTATGACCAGCTGACGAAGGAGAAAAAAGGCCAGACTTGATTCATGATGGATTGGCTCAGTGTGTCTGTGTGCAGGCTGAAAATGGACAGCAGCTGTACCAAAGCCTTGAAAGGCAGTAGTTTGGGGAAACCCTCCCTGTGGGCAGAGCCTTGGGTGGTGCCCTTTGACAAAGATTCTCTCCTTGACCAAACTTTAGCCAGGTTCCTCTGAGCCTGAGTAGGCCCTGGCTTTGGGGATGTCCTAGAGCCCAGTTTTAGCAAGAACCCTGTGAAGTCATTTCAGCTAAAACCTTCCACCCTTGATATGTGATCAAACTCCTCATCCCTCAAATTCCTCATCGTGCATCATCCCCCAGGTGGTATGTGGTCACCCTGGCCTGCCTTCAGCAAGAATCCTGTTAGTTCTGTTCAGCCAGAATCTACCCTGATGTTTCCTCTTAGTCATTTTCTCCTACCCTGCTCCTTGGCTATAAATTCCCACTTTTGCTTGTTGAATTTAGAATTAAACCCAGTTCTATACTGAAGTTTCTTTTCCCTCATTGCAATTGTTCTTGAATAAAATACATTTTTACTACTTTAACTACTGTCCAGTTCTGGTTTTTCTATGCCAACTTAGTCATTCACTTTACGTGGAAAGAGAAATGGCATGAAGTTAGAATATACAGACTCTTGGGAAGTGGTGAATGGCTTGGCTATTTGACTAGGGGTGTGAAAGTAGCATGATTTGGGATGAAGTCTGGGATTGAGGCAGAGGATGGACATATGGGAGAGGGTACAAGGTACGAAGGCCTTTTTATCATGTTAATGCTGCCGAAAGCATCTATCTCAGAAGAGGCTCTAAACAACCAAATAGACAAAATTACTCTGCCAGTTGGCATCAACCAGCCTCTGTCATTGGCCCCCCAGTTCTGCTATGAAGGGCACATGAGCAAAGTGGTCATGGTGGCAGGGATGGAGGCTGTGCTTAGACACAACAGCATGGGCTCCCAGTTACCAAACCTGAATGTCCACCATTGAATGTCCAATCTGTCAGCAGAAGAGACCAACACCGAGTCACTGATAGAGTATCATTTCTTGGAGAGACTAATTGGTCACTTGGTGGCAAGTTGCCTATAGTGGAAAGGTCAACTGTTAATTCTGGCAGGAAAGACACATATCCTGGATATGGGTTTGCCTTTCTTGCTTACAGTGATTCAGCACAGTATGCCATATATTATCACATCAGATCAGGGACCCACTTTATAGCAATAGATGTGCAGGAGTAAGCCCATGACCATGAGCTCCCTGATTGTATCACATATCGCATCACCGAGAAGCTGCTGACCTGACAGGGTATTAGAGGCAGAGCTGAAATGCCTGCTAAATGAAGATACTTTTTGACGACAGGCCATCATCCTTCAGGATGCAAAGTTTACTTTGAATCGAAGCCTTATATATAGTGCTGCGTCCTCAATAGAACACACGGGTCCAGGAACCAAGGAGTGGAAGCAGGAGTGGCTTCACTTACCATCACTCCCAGTGACCTACTCCATCTCCACAATTCTGAACTCTTCAGGATGAGAGGTCTTGATCTCCAAAGGGGAATACTTCTGCCAGAGGACACAGCAAGAATACTGTTAATTATAAACTATGGCTGCACTGGGAACGTTGGCATCTTATGGCAAGGGACCAGCAGACAACAAGAGGGATCTTCATCCTGCTAAGAGTAGTTGAGTTTTGTTAGGAAAGGATTTGGATGCTGTTAATGTAATGGAGCAGGGAAAAATATTTGGATCACTTGGGTGTCTTGTGGGACTCCCTTTTCCAATTTGATGGTAAATGAAGAAGTGCAGTGACCTCGGCCTGAAAAAGGCATATTGGATTAATTTCCTATTGCTGCTGTAACAATTTATCACAAACTTAGTGGCTAAAACAATATAAATTTATCATCTTACAGTTCTGGAACTCAAAGGTCCAAAAATGAGTCTTATGGGCTAAAATTAAGAAGTCAACCGAGTTGTGTTCGTTCTGGAAGCTCTAGGGGAGAATCTGTTCCTTGACTTTTCCAGCTTCTAGAGGCCACCTGCATTCCTTGGCTCATGGCCCTCTTCCAACAATGGCATCACTCCTCTGCTTCCATCATCACAGCTCCTTCTCTGACTCTCAATCTCCTGTTTCCCTCTTTCCCTTGTGATTATATTGGGCCCAGCTGGATAATTCAGGATACTCTTCCCACCTCACAATCTTTGTTTCAATTACATATTTGCAGGGGGACTCTGCGAAGTTTCTTTTGCCATGTAAGGTAACAAAGTCACAGGTTATCTGGGGATTAGGATGTAAGCACCACCAGAGATGAGAGTCTGCATCGTATCACCAGACAAGCCAATGAAACCAGTAGAGATGCTAGGCGAGGGTGAGGGGAATCCAGAATGGATGGTAGAGAAAGAAAACAACAAGTATTCGTTGTGATCTTGAGACCAGTTGCAGAAGCAGCTTCTTGTATTTTGTTCCGCTTCCTCTTCTAAGTTTTCCCCAGAAGGAGAGGATCATTGGAATCCTAGAGGAGCTGCTCTCAAACACATATGAAGAAGTGGATCGGAGCAGCTTTGCTAGGGGTCAATTTATGGCTTCTGGCACCAAATCCAGCTTCCTTTGCCTTGCTGTGTGCTTGGACGCAACAACACAGGCTTCTACTTAGTAAGGCTGATCCAGCTACTGTTACCACTGAATGTCCAACAAAAGAGACCAACACAGAGCCCCTGACATGTCACTACTTCCCAGGGGGACTGTGCAGAAAAGAGTTAACACAGCCAGCCTGACTGCTATTCTTTGGAAGTTCTGCTTACAAGGTTGGCCCTTGGCTGGCATCTGGGAACCTGTATTTCAGGAGGGTTCCCACTATCCCCAGAACTGAGAAGAATGACTTGTTATGCCTAAACTGTTTACACAAACAATATAGTTTATGCCGAACACCTGCTCTCCTTCAGGGAGTCTGGAATATGTGCCATGGAGAGATTGCCTACATGATCAGCCCCATGAAAACCCTGGATGCTGAGTCTCTAATGAGCTTCCCTTGTAGACATTTCACACATGTTGTCACAATCTTTTGCTGGGGGAATTAAGCACATCCTGTGTGACCCCACCTGGAGAGGACTCATGAAAGCTCATGCCTGTTTTTTCCCAGACTTTGTCTCATGCACCTTTTCCCTCGGCTGATTTTCCTTTGTATCCTTTGCTATAATAAATCACAGCCATGAGCAGACTATCTGCTGAGTCCTGTGAATCTTCTTAGTGAATCACTGAACGTGGGTGTGGTCTTGGGGATCCCTGAGACAGGGACCAACCAGCTGCCCATGGAAGGTTAATTACAGTGGACCTTTTCCACCATGGAAGGGGCAGTAGATACTTACCAGAATACATACATATTCTGGATATGGTTTTTATCTTCTCTGTCAGCAACGCTTTCAGCTGCACTTCCTTGAACTCACAGGATGCCTTATCTATGTGATGGTGTCCCCCTATAGCACTGTGTCTGATCAAGAAACTCATTTCACAGCAAAAGAGGTGCAGTAGTGAGCTCATGCGTAGGGAATTATTTGGTCTTACCACACACCTTAGCACTCAGAAGCCGCTGGCCTAACTGAAAGGTAAAATGGCTTACTGAAGACTCAGTTACAGAGCCACTTAGAAGACAAAACCTAAAAGGATGGGGCTCTGTCTTACAGGATTCAGTATATGCTTTCAATCAGAGACCATTACATGCTATAGTTTCCTCTATGAGCCTGAAAACATGAGTCTGGGAATCATGGAATGGAAGTATGAGTGGTTCCTTTCAGTATACAGTGAATTTTTCTTACTATCATTTTGAACTCAGATTTAAAAATATTTAATTCTATTTTACTCCACTCTTATTCATTTTGATGCTTATATTGCCCCACCTTTGGCCTCTTCAGGTTTGCTTCTAAGTCCTTTTGCTATGTCTGTAGTATTTTTTGATAGCTTCCTCACTTCCGGTATGACAAGATGTCCAGGCTCATTTTGTTCATTTCTTGCCAGACCAAGAATCAGCCATTGCACCAAAGATCCCCTGGTTCCTTTTAGTAGGAAATAGTATTTAGAGATCACAGTCTGGGTGCTGGTGGGCGTGGGAGGGAATTATAGGTTAGTCATTATGACACCACACTTTAAAACTTCAGTAGATGGAAGTGTGGTATTAGCTCAACAGACTAATAGTCAGTGGAACTGAGGTCTGGAAACAGACTCTGTTCAGATACAGATAGAGCTAAAATATGGATATGTAAATCTTATGTGATAAAGATGGCAATTCAAATGTGTGGAGAAGGGGATAAATGACATTTGAACAATGGACTATTTATTCAGAAAAAAACCCCTAGGTCATATCGTGTATAAGTAAGTTCTGTTATATAAAAGTGTAACTATAAAAAGCAAAATGGAGGAGAGTTTTATAAGTTTTGGCTAGGGAAGAAGTTCCTAATCAAGACAAATTCTAGAAGACACAAAGGAAAATGAAAACTTTACAACAGAAGATAACATAAACAAATTATAACAGGCTGGAAGAAAATAATTTCAAGCTACAAAACAAAGCGTTTCTGTTCATATTATAGAAAGCGTTCCTAAAAAAAAATCAATAAGAAAAATTCTAACAAGTCAATTGAAAATTGGAAAAGGATATAAATAGGTAATTCACCAAAATACAAATGATCGATAAATTTATGAAAGCTGCTCAGCCTCAGAAGAACAGAAAAATGTGAATTAAAACGAGAATATTTTGCCCATCATTTGTCAATATGTCACAATTTTGCCATATTTAGTATCAATGAGGGTTAGAAGGAAACAAAGGTTCTTATAATCTCCTTTTGAGAATATCCTTGGTCTACTAATTTTAAAGGAAGTTTGGCAATAGCTACTAAAAAATGAGCAATGTCCTTTGACCCAGTAAGCACACTTCTGGGAATCCACCATACAAAATTACTCACACATTTGCCCAAAAATATGTTCACTAATATGTTCATTTAACACTGTTTATAGTAGTAAAAAACTGGAAAAAATCTAAATGTCTATTATTGAAAGTGGTTAAATAAATGATATTTCCCTGATATTATGGAACTCTATGAAACTATCAAAAAGAAAATCAAAATATGTCAAAATGGAATAGATTTCCAAGACCCTATTATGTGCAAAAAGCAAGTTACAGAGTAATATTATAAATTGATCTCATTTACGTAGTCTCTCCTCCATTATATACATGTATTGTATGTGTATTTACATAGGAAAAAGACATGAACGATGTATGTAAAATTGTGAACGGTGATTTTCTCCTGGAGGGGAATGGAACTGGGGTAGAGTATCTGTATCATTAGATTTTTTCTTTTTACAACATGGCTGTGTTATTACTAGGAGGAAATACATTAAATATTGAAATAGTTGTTTTCAGGTAATGGGTCTAATGGTGATTTTCCCCTCCTCTTTCTATTTTTCTATATTTTCCAAATGTTGTACAATGTGCTAGAATTTATTACATAATGGGAACACTTTTATTAAAATGATAGTACCACCTTAAAAATAATTTGCTAATTCAAAGAAGCCAGTCACAAAAGACCACATATTACCTGATTCCATTTATATGAAATGTCCAGTAGAGGTAAATGTAGAGACACAGAAAGTAGATTAGTGGCTGTTTAGGACTCAGGTGGCGTGAGGTGGGAAGGGGTGTTGGGAGTGATAGCTAAAGGGTGTGGGGATTTCTTTTTGAGGTGACAAAAATGTTCTAAAACTGATTGTGGTGGTTATATAACTGATTATACTAAAAGCCATTTAACTGTACATCTTAAATGGGTGAATTATATGGTATGCGAATTACATGTCAATAAAGCTGTTACCAAAAAAATCTTTTAAAAAACAATGCTACTGATAATCATTTTATATATAACCGACTAAGCAGCCCCATCCTTTGACCCACACACTGTGCACGTGCACTAACTCTTCCTGGTGACGACTGTTCCAGCGCTGCTGCCGAGATGTGACGGCCTACCTCATTTGAGGACCTGTCCCTCTGGTCAGATGCTGTTGGTGATTGTCAGCAGTTCCCAAGAGCTGAATCATCTTCTGTTTGTCCTTCTAAAGCATTCTTCTCTGACTCTAAGAATCAGACCATTTCAGAGTCATGACCACTTACAATGAACTAGTAAGACAGCAACTATCAACAATTAGTTTCTAGCACAAATGGGGATTAAAGCTGCCTTCTTGGCAATTCAGCGTTATAAGAATACTACAAATAAAACAAAAATAAAAAATGACGTTTATCAAGTGATTACTATGTGCCAAGCACTGTTGTAAATATTTTACACGTGTAACTGGTTATATGTGCAGAAGTCATGAAATTTTTTGCATGTGATTTAACAGCTCATTTCAAAATTTAATAAGCTCCTACTATGTGCAAGCCTGAAGCACAACAAAGATCAACCAATTAGAAAAAAGTCACAAATTCTGAAATATCTGTTAAGGCTTGGTAAATGGCCATGATCCCTTTTCTACAATTCTAAAATCCAAAAAACTGTCAAAATCTGAAATTCTTTTGATAACTCCTTTGGCTGTAAAAATCTGACCCGAACTGATGACAAGTTATTTATAGACTGTGCCTTTTTTAGTGTGAATATTCATACATTTTACTGCATATATATTAATGTTTGACTATGGGGTTCTGCCCCACACTCCATTATGTATTATGTAATTCATAAGGGATTTCAGATCTCTGATTCTTATTTGCACTTCATGTGTGAATACACACACACATGCATTTAATTGCAGTTAAATAGTTGCTTCTGTTTTAAAAGCACCACTAGAGATAGTTTGCTAAAGATGGATAACGTAACAATCCTGTGACAATCATAGTTCTCGTTCTCATTCTTTTTATTCATTATTTAAAATCAAATAACACTAATACTTCAAAAAGGTTTATACCATATCTTTCTTTCATTGGTTGTCATTCTAAAAAAAAAATGACAAGTGATGATTGTAGCAAAACATGTTTGTCCTCCACGGAATGTGTAAATTAAAACCAAGAGTATGGAACCCACTTTTAATAGGATTAATTCAACATAAGAACCATCAATTAGTAGCCACTGAATGTCATGTAGATAATAAAATGTTTTAGGCACTATTTTAAAAAAGACAAAAAAATTACCCAGAGAGACAACAAAGAACACTAATGTTTTTATATCTTAAAAAAATTTCTTTTCTTCTCATTTATTTTATACCACGATTATGTGTAGTAAGCGAACTAGACTGTGTAATGATTGCTATAGATTGTCAGAGCTCATCACTCATGTGTCTACTTGCATCAGTTATTAAGATTTCAGAAATACCAAGTCATGCAGTTCATTCAGGTCAGAACTGTTTGTCAGTTATTGTAAGTGAAGATCGGTTACTCAGGAAACTTCAGTGAAAACTTTGGGATTGAGAAAGATTCTGAAGCAGAAATGGCTATTTACTGGCTGTGGAATTTCCAAGAGTTAGCTTCTGGTCAGGAATGTATTCTACCATTTTAAAATACAAAGGATCTAACTTTACAGCCTTTATAGTCTTTCATTTTTTTTTCTTAAAGATTACATGTTTCCTTTGCATTTCCAACTACAGCACTCCAGGCAATTACTGGGGAACTGATGAGTCAGTTTAAGATATGTGTCTTTAGTCTTTCGAGTCCTTCTCACTATGTCAGACCTAAGGAAATTAATATGTAAATATGGTGCACTCTTTGAAGTCAATGGAAGCTTTGTAGTTAGTTAATTGAACCAAAAGCAATATAAAATCTGACAAAACCACTCTTAAAATGATTTTATTAATCCACAGATTCAGTTTTTTAATGATGTAAAGTTGGATAAAATGACTGGTAAAGTTATCTTAACAACAGAAAAGACTGCTTTGGTTGCCACACAAAAAAATCATGAAGTGCTTTGAAGCTTTGGAAACCTAGGGTAAACTTTCAAGTTTCCAGACTCAAGAAATCTTATTTGCTACCATTATGCACATAAAGGCCACATTTAAATGCACTGTGATTACATAATCATTTCAGCTTAAGCTTACCATTTAATGAACCATTACACCACTACATGCACGGAGAGTGTTAATGCAACTCAAGATGAGCAATTTTGGTCAGGGACAAGTTTATTACACAATTGGATAGTTTTCCATTTCTTTTTTATCGCATTTAAAATATTTAGTAATTAGCTACATCATCCATTAGTTTTAAATTTTTAAATTTAAATAAGGTTTAAATTTAGATTAAATACATTTTAAATTAAATAATTTTAATGTAAAATCAAGACCGATTTCTAAGAAACTTGGTCAAAATATTTTGCCTGGAGCAAATATTTTTACTATTTTGGCATTATCATCCATATTCTCTATAACGACATGTAAGAAAATAGGTCAGCTATTTTATATAGATAGATCAAGATATCTAGCTATGGTTACACAGATGTTTGGCAATCTTGTATAAGAACTCAGATCTTTGTAGGCATTGTTCATTTTCATATTGTTTTACCACAAATAGCTCCTCTATAACATCAAAATGATTTAGTCCAATATTAGTATTTTGGATTCATTTAGTTCCCATTTCCCATTTTCTTCTACACACACACACACACACACACACACTCCCGACACAGCATGGTAATGGAAAGAATCCTTCCCCAGGTACAAGGAAAACCAGAGTGCTAGGCTTGCTTCTGCTCATGTGTGCCCTTGGTAAGTGTCAACTTGTTGGGGCCTTGCCTTCCCATTTGTTTCTTCTGATTACTTAATTCTATTCTAAATCTTGGAACACATCATACTCTTTACTCAAATATTAGTCCTACTTGAACAATAGTACTGCAAAGGGTGTCCACTGAAAGCTAAGTCGCATTTTAGATTTTAGCTAACTCTACAAGTAGGCACAGGTGACGGTACTTTAAACTCTTGTTAGATATTCAGTATTTGAGTTTGTCATTTTGGGCTGACGAAAATTGTAATATAAGATTTAAAATTGTAACAGTAAAAATAGACCACTTCGCATTTTGGGGAACAGGTATTTTCTTATCTGGCCAATTAGAGTTTGAACTCACCCACGTGAAATTAATGTAAGGATATTAAGAAAATGATGACAATATAAATACTCAAAAATTTCATAGTGATGGTATAATTTATATTCTTCTCTCCACAAGCACTATTAAAAATACTTACATGAACCTGGAAAATGTGCAAGTACTTAAGAATACAATTAAATATCTACTTCAAAGATGCACAAAGCCCACATTTAAACATGACTTTTGATTGAATTAAGTCTCCTGACATTTCCTTCCCTATCATTCCCACTTTGGAGGAGCAGTGTTCCAGGGCAAGAGGGCAGAGAGAATACATCAAACCAAGAATTCCCCCAGGTCCATGAAAACATGAGCCTTCCTTGCTCCCTCTGTGCAGAAATAAAGAGAAAGAACATGAGAAAAAAAAGTCTCATCCACTGTAAATATAATAGGATGCTTATGAGCAGCTGATAGCAATCTCACATTTGTATAATGCTTTCTTGATTTACAAAACTTTTTTACATGATTCACTTGATTCTCAAAATAATTCCATGACACATAATAAATGGAATTATTACCCTCATTTTACAGATGAGAAAACTGATACTTAGAGAGGTTAAGTGACTTACTCATGTGCAAATATTGTAGAGCAAATGCAAGCTTAGAACCCAGGTTTTCTGACTTCTCGTTAAATATTCTTTCTATTATACCACTTTGGTTTTCATACAAGTGAAGCAACTATAGTTTTTAACAGGAAAAACCTTATGATTCCGCAGAAGGCAGATTCATTTAGTGCTCCTTTGTGATCAGGAATGGTTTACAGAACAGAATAGAAAATGTATATTATAAAATATTTGACACTGTGATCAAAATGCCACTTCCAGGAGGGGAATTTAAATATAAGTTAAAAATTAGGAAACTCAAAAATCATCTTATAGTCTTAACTTATTATTCTATCTTTACTTTTACTGATGAGATTGTAAAATACAATTTGAATGCTGAATATAGCAAACATCTAGCCAATTTTCCTTGCCCAGAAGAATCTTTTCTGTACTTTTCTGTATTGGAAATGGGGAAATCTGGAAATTTACTTGGACCAAAAAAGCCGTTACTAAAAACATTCTATATTTACCTATATTGATAATTTTGACAATAGTTCAAGGTGAATTGCATTTACTTTCTTTGAAAATGCCAGTATATAAATAAATTTGTTCTTCTTGTCTAAATAAGGACAGTATACTACCACATCAAAACATTTGTTGAGAGTGGTCCTTCATTTCTATTTTTACAAATATTTGCAATAAAATATTTTGCCTGGATCCTTAGATATCTTTATAAAACATAACATTTTCAGGACCAATAAATCAGAGAACAAAAATGAGTATAAAACATTTTCTAATGTTCAGGCAAAATTAAGGGAGGATAAATATTTCAGAGAATGGCTAGAAATCTGATACGTTAAACAAGGACCTGCTACTTGAGTCCTAGTTGAAACCTCTGAGATGGTTTACCTTGTAAATGAACAATGCACTTTTAAATCCACTTTACTATTCAATATTAATTAATTAACTCAAGAGAATGTAATTCCTGATAAATTCTTTTCTTTCTTTTTTTTTTTTAAAGATTTTATTTTTCCTTTTTCTCCCAAAGTCCCCCAGTACATAGTTTGTATTTTTTTTTAGTTGTGGGTCCTTCTAGTTGTGGCATGTGGGATGCCGCCTCAGCATGGCTTGATGAGCGGTGCCATGTCCGTGCCCAGGATTTGAAGCAGCGAAACCCTGGGCCACCGAAGCAGAGCGCACAAGCTTAACCACTCAGCCACGGGGCTGGCCCCCTGATAAACTCTTTTCAATCAGGTTATATGTGCACAAAAAAACCATTTGGAACTGCCAAGAAAAATGAGTAACATTGACAAATTTGTATATTAAGGTCAGCTATATGATAACAAAGAATGGAGGTAATTATGTAGACACTCCAGTTTCAAGAAAAAGTTGTCTGCTTTGTCTGATAATTTAGCAAAATATCCAATCTGGTAGTGTAACAAGTAAGCATAGTGCTCTGAATCAAATACCTTACAAAATAGTGTTAGCATGGGTTGATAACTTTTTTTAATGCATTCATTGCATCATTCTGCTGTTAATGTTGGTATTTATCCTGAAATGACACCCAATCTGTTCTTGTTAGTTCTTTGGCATATTTGAAGTCAGCAGAAGCACTCTTTCCTGGGCTTGACTGCTTCCTCAGAAGAATGCACAGTATTTGGAACAAAACCACTTTTAACCCCTTCCCAGCCATCCTGAATACAAATTTCTCCCCTTTTAATCAGCTCATATATGTCTCTTGTCAAGATCGTGAAGGATTCCTCAACATTCGTAGCATCTCTTGCAGAGGTTTCTATATACTTCATACCACAGTCTGCTGACAGTTTCTCAGCTTCTTCCCTTGTAACTTGACGTTGTGAAGCTAAATCACATTTATGTCCCACTAGCAGAAATACAATCCGAAATGGCTGTACATACATTTTTGCTTCTTCTAGCCAATCTTTCACATGTTCAAAAGACCGTCGGTTAGTAATGTCAAACACTAAGAATCCACCAACTGAGTTGCGGTAATAAGATCGAGTTATTGATCTGAAAAATAAATAGAAAAAATGGTTGTAAAAGGACAAGTTGTTCTTTTTCCCCTCCTTCAAACAAACAATGTAACGCCATAATAAAATTTTAAGATACCTTAATGTGATTTAACTAGAATTTATAAATTAAATATGAAGTGTCTAAGGGAACAAAAATATTCTCAGACTAATATGCAGGCCAGTTTCATCCAACGACAACATTAAAGTTGTAGTTATTTTTAGATAGACAAATAAGCACTTACATGGTATATCATCTCACACTCTTAGGATTATTTGTTTTTATTTTTAAACATCCAATAGAATAATTATTACATCATTGTTGTTAAAAATAGGCACACAGTGAGATTTGGTGAAGGGCAGAGGTTGCAGAGCAAGCCAGATCTTAAGAACCTCTCTCTGTCATTTAATTCAACAAGCCCCTCTCTCCACCAGTTAAAGAAGGAGAAACAAGGGCAAACTTGTTAAAACATTAGTTACAGGTTTAGCCCTGTGCTATATCCACTCGAGAAACAGGAAAGTGTTTGGACGTGGGATATGAACCCGAGGTGTGCTAATGATTGCTTCTCCAGATCTAGTCTCTGCTCTCTGGGCCTCAGGAAGCTGACCTTTACAGAAAGCTTTCCCAAACTCCCTTGCCCTCTGGCTTGCAGTGGGGTTCAGTCAAGGGGAGGTGCATGCTGGAGACTGCAGGAAAGACAGGACAGGGTTTTTACCCCCTCCCTTTGTCTCTGCCAGGCTGTGGCTTGGCAGTGGTTGTGTTCCTCTGCTTCTGGTCAAGGTTCCTGTTGAGGAGTCCTTCTCTCATGCCTTTGGCTCTCACCAGGTTCTGGCAATCTCATTTCCTTTCTTTGCCCCTTCTCGCCAGGTGGTTAATGGCTTCCCAGTGTTTCTATCCCTGAATGCTTCATTTTTTGTTGGTGTTCTTGACCTTGCCCACGTTTCTGGAAATAGTCACTTCACTATATTCTTTTCAGTTAACCTTTCCAATGTGCCGTTTGTTTCCTGACTGAATCATGAGGCAAGGTGGCAAAGCCATACTGCTTTATATTTCTTGGCTTTATGTATATTGTTTCTCTAACTAGAATATCTTCTACCCTTTTCTGCCTAGCAAACTCCTATGTCTCCTTCAAGAGTCAGTTCAAAAATGATATCACTTGAGAAGCCTTCCCCATCACTGACCTCTCCCCCTCCACCTCTTTTAGGCACTCTCATAATTCCATGGAACTTTTGGCATGCTGCCATTATGATCAGATCAATTTTCATAACCAGCTGATTGGATTTGCTGGTAGGTCTCCTACTCAATTCAAAGCTCCGTGAGGGTCAAACATTTTCCGTCTATGTTTCTAACAATCATATTGCCGGGCAAATGGATGTCATTTAATGTTTGTTATATTCAGTTTATTAATCTTATTGGAGAGGCAAAGTGCTAAATGTTGCATGAGCAGAGATCACATGTCTCAAGTTTCCAAGTTGTCAATGATCTTGAGCACCGAGATCCTCCTTAAGCAAACTCATCTGTCTGCCTGAGGCACCCAAGATCTTTGTGGGAGGGCCAGTGGGTTATCTGGTACTCTCCAGCTTTTACCTACCTCCCTTATGCTTACTGCCGAAATCACAGCTCAGTTCAGTGGCGCAATCTCACAAGTACCATTTGTCATGGGAGTGTAAAGAAAGTATTTTATTTACCTCCTCTTTCTTCCCTTTTCTCCTGCTTCCCTGTTTCTCCTCAGAATTCCCAGTAGAGAGATTCCCAAATGACTATTTTATAAAAATTTTTCTCAAAGGCTACTGTACTAAACAGCCATTGACAGTAAGGAAAAATCTCCCACTCTTATTGGCAGGCTACAAATAATGCACTTCATTTAAACTGTTGCTATTTTTTTTTGTTAATTTTGAGGAAAAACTAATTTGTTATTGTTTTGCTGCTCATCTTTGTATGTGTGAATTTAGGCAGAGGTGCATTGTCTTAAGAGAAACCTAATTAAGGCTGTTATTAGACTGAAAGCTTTAATTTACTCAGCACCAAGTGTGCATTACTCCCCTTGGCCTCCATTTAATTGACCATTAATATAATTTTAAAAAACATCCTTTTGTGGTTAAAAACTCAACGCTGAAATGCTAGTCCATTAGGCAGACACATGTCTTACACTGTATGAAGTACCATGCTTTCTAGCACCTTGTATTGAATTTTGAAGACATATTTGGAATACAGTTGGCAAATCATTATGTAGAATAAAATTATAGCAAAGTATGTGCAATATATGCTGTAAAACAGCCCTTATTAATAATTAGTTGGAATAAAAGGTCTCCATATGACACCTGCCATTTTCTATATAATAACTTGACCTCCATTTTCTGTGTGTCAGTCTGGATATTAGGTTCAGAATTCTGATATCGTTAGGCTTCAGATTCGGACATAGTTGTCCTAGGGGGTAGGGCTTTCCCTCAGTTGGGCATCCCTGCTGCCCATTATTTAGGGGAAGAGACAGGTCTTCAGACTGAAAACTGGAACTCAAGATGCAGATCTCACAGGAGTGATGAGGGAGCATCTCTCTTTTTCTGGACCTTCCTCTCTTGGGTCAGGACACTTAGGTCTCTAGAAGTTCTTGAAGGTACTAGAAGGAGGTAGGGAACAGACGCTAAAAGAACTAGGTAGGTAGGCCTCCCTGTAAAGAATTCAAGAGTTGGTGATGAGTAACAATTCTTTATAAGGAACAACTTCTTGTTGAGTGTTATTTTATATCTGTTTCCTTCGTGGCTTTGAAAGTCTCACTGAATGAATGGATGATTTAAAGAACGGAAAAAAATTAGGGGAGAGAGAGATGCAAGGAAGGGAAGAAGAGAAGGGGGAGAGAAATCAATGAATCCAGTCTGGTCTCAGGTGCGCTATGGGAGAATTAAGTGTTACATAGACTACCCTCTGGCAAGACTGGTATAGGGGATATAGCACCCCCTAAATTCAGCGTGATGGTGGTGTGATGAAAGGTAAATTATGGAGAACAGGGATCAGGGTTACAAACTCTTGGCAGCCCCTTGTCCCTCCCAAATGGAAGATCTGGTTTTGATTATAAAAGAAACCTGCTGGTTCTTTTATTCCTTCAAAGCTATACTATCAGCAACTCCTATCTCATTTTCAAAGAACAGTCACCTCTCAGATTGTTTTCTCCATCTCCTTGCCTTAACTGAAACCTGCTGTTCCCTGAGAATCCAGCTTCCTCTGCAGCACGCTCCTGTTGCTCATTCTATAAGATCAGGAGGTGGTTTCTGCTTCCCCAATGCCACTTCCAGATAATTATTCTTTCCCAACCCCTGTTGTAAAAAATATCCTTCTCCTCTGAGCCTTATGCCATCTGGCTCTCTCATCTGTTGTCATCTGCCAATTGCTTGGTCATTCTCTGTAGACTGAATGAAGACTTTAGCATTTTGCTTTGTTTTTCTTTCTGTCTCAATTCCTGTCATTCTGCCCAGATTTCAACATCCATTTGGATGACCTGTCATCTCTGTTTCTTGACTTTCTTATCTCTAATGAACTTTCCCCTGCATTCTGAGTTTCTCATCCTCTTCTTCTTTTCTCATCAGAAATCTTCACTACCTTCAAAATTGCAAATTTACAATCCACTTTTTGATCAAAATCTCACAACCCACAAGCATATTTTTACTGTGGTAATTCTTTATTTTCAGCAAGATTCATAATCCACTGACCAACTCTATCACTTTCTATCCATTAATACCCTCCTATCTTTACCTCCTTTCATACCTTAGTTCTATGAGACACCACAGTTGTTCGCTTGGAAATATCTCAATTCCCAAGCCCCTTGCCCTCTGTCGTATTCACCTGGGAAAACTCTATCTCTAGATCAGTTCAGCATGCAGCTGTGTTTCTGGGGAAAATCACTCAACCAAGCAGGCTTGTGTGACTACGAATTAGTTAAAACCAATCCCAAGTGGGCACTCAACACTGCCAAGGAATACTGCTGGTGTCAGGAGAAACTCTTCGCCCTCTTTCCTCACCTTTAGACTTCTAGCATAGATAGAAATGGAATTTCCATTCAACCTTCCTCTCCCTACAAAAGAGAACTGGAGGAACACTTTACCCTTTTTGCTAGGTTTCTCCATAGAAGGAAAAATGGCTGCTCTGTTTGGTTAGAGTCTGTTTCTCAGGCTGGTAGGCAGAATCACTGTGTGTACAAGGTTAGTACTCTTGCATAGCATTGTTTCCCCCTTCTCTCCACTTTCTGGATGCATTATCTTGGCTTGATAATTTCGAGGTAGGCAAGTGCCAGGACTATGCTCATCTCTGAATACCCAGTGGTTTTCAAGTGCCTGGCACATAGTGGGCACTCAATACATTCTTAGTGGGTGAATCAATGGTTCATTTGGTACGAGCCATGAACATAACTGTTGGGGAAATAGGAGAAATGGCAGAGAGAGTGAGGAAGTTTGAAGGAAAGAGATACCAGCAGTGCAGAAAAAAGAAAGATGCCCAATATTAGACCTATTAGCAGTGAGTTCTTTTGTTCTTATACTGGGGTCACTGAGTTGCTATGAGCACGTCAGTACTGGAGGAGGGTGGATAAGTTAAATATACACATATGCATCCTAAAGACATATCCCATGAAGTTACAGTAGTCAGTAATCTTTGTGAAGTTTCTTGGGAGAGGAAGATCTCTTAATCAGGGGCATACTGATGAAACTTTTCCAAAGAAGACAAGTTGTGGTATCTTATGTCCCCTACCAAGAAGAAGTAAGCATAACAGTTGGCGGATTTTTTTGGATTTTGGAGGAAATGTATAATATTTGGGTGTGCTTTTCTGACCTAGTAAGTGGGAGACCCCAAAGCTACCAGCTTTAATAGGGCTGCAAGCAAGAGAAATCCCTTCAGCTGGTCCAAGCTACAATGTAAGCAGTTTTGCTACATGGCTCATGATTCATCAGATCTAATGGAGCCTGCCTGAAGTGCCTATAGCAGACTGAGATGCTCTATCAAGCCTGGGGAAGGTTCCACTGGACTATTACAGTGCATTTTGGAATAAAGGCATGCCCTCTTTGTCAAGAACTATTATGCTTTTGAGAGATACTTCTTGGCTTACAAGCTGGCTCTGATAGAGACTCAATGCCTGGCTGTGGAACATCAAGTGACTGTGCAATCTGAGTGCTCATCAATAGCTAGGTGTTCTCTGATTCACCAGGCTGGAACTTCATCATGAAGCAGAAGTCACACGTATAGGCAGGAATAGGGATGGGACCTGAGGGGACCTGGAGTAATAAGGCTCACACACCCAGCATGCCTACTCCTGCAGCACCCTCTCAACCTATGGCCTTATCTGGATTTCCCTATAATTATACTGGAAAAAAATTCAAGGCTGCCTCACACATGGCTCTGAACAATATGCTGGCATCAGTCAGCCCCACTCAATAGTGGACTTGAAGGTCAGTGGAAAAGAGAAACCCTCCCACTTGTGGAACTCCTAGTGGTACTTTTTTCCAGAGAAGGGGATGGAGAGATGCAGGTAAGAATCTATACTAATTCATGAGCAGAGGATAAGGGTTTAACATATGGGAAAAAACAAGATTGGAGGACGGATAATAAGGAGGTTCAGAGAAGATGTATATCAACGGGTCTATAGTATGTGAAAACTTGTATCTTATGTGAATACTCGCCAAAAGCCCCCTCTGTAGAGGAGTTCCTAAAAATTGATGAAACAAAATGTCCTGTCTTATAGTTATTAGTCAGTATTTTTAGCCCAGTTTGAACTCAAAGTGGTCATGGTAGAGAGAGAAGCTGTGACTCAACAGACTCTCTTACCTGGACTGTCACTGCTTAATACCCAGTTTTCCAGCAGCTACTGACACCTTGGATATGGTACTTTATTCTCGGGGGACCTTGATGGGGAAGACACTGATATGTCCTATTTGTTGTCAGGGCCATCAATTTGACTCTCTTGTCGACTTGACTCCTAGTGACGAGGTGAACCCTGCCTGGTCTTTTTGCGACATCCTCTCACCTTCCAGCACTATACCAGACGAAGCTCCACTGCTATTCACAGGGTTTTCATGGCCAGTTTTATCAGAAGTGGGTGGCCAGGTCCTTCTTCCTAGTCTGTCTTAGTCTGGAAGCTCTGCTGAAACCTGTCCAACGTGGGTGACCCTGTTGGTATTTGAAACACCAGTGGCATAGCTTTCAGCATCACCGAAACATACAGCCACTACAGTACGACAACCGACAGATAGGTGGTCTGGTTCCCTGATCAGGAAATGAACCTGGGCCGCATAGTGGTGAAAGTGCAGAATCTTAACCACTAGACCGCCAGAGCTGGCTATGTCCTCACTAAAACAGACATTTAATCTGGACTCAAGCCAAGCTAGCACCACCATCGAGGAATTTGTAGAATGCCTTATACATAGTCATAGTATCCTACACTCTGCTATAGACCAAAGATTTCACTTAACAGAGGAAGAGAAAGGGAAATGGGCTGATGCCATAGGATTCATTGATCTTATCATGTCACTGTCATCTAAAGGCATCTGGCCTATAAAACAGTATAATGGGCTATTAAGATTCACTTAAGCCCATGTCCAGAAGATGACACCTTGTAAGATTTTGGCATGATCCTTCAGGATGTGTATGGTCTAAACTAGTGAGAAATAGAGTAGGTGGTGTTTTTTGCCCATAAATAGATGCTGTGGTATGAGAAATACAGGGTGAAAGTAGGGTGATGGGCCGTCTCACAGTTATTCTTAATGAGTCACTAAAATTTTTTGTTGCTTCTAATCCCTGTAACTCTGAACTCTGCTGATATAAGGGTTTTAGTATCCAAGAGAGAAATGCTTTCACTAGAGAACCCCGTGATGTTTCTACTGAATTAGTAGCTGAGACTGCCAACTGTCCATTTGGGGCTACTTATGGCAGTGGGTGACCAGGCAAAAAAGAGACAACAGTATCATGAGGACCACAATGGCCTCTTGTGGTTCTTGCTGCCCAGAACTCCTCGGATCTTTTGATTCATTCTGAGTCTGGTCCCTCCAGCTTCCTGTCAAGTCTCTGTGCCTCAGACATATTTCCAACAACTTTCATTTGTGATTAAGGTCCTCAAGCTGGTTTTGTTGTTGGCAATCAAAGACCTGATTGATAGAGGCTGCATATATTTTGGAAAAAAATACAAAACAAAGTCACAAATATTTTATAACTTGCAATATAGTTTCACGAGGCCAAAATTCATTTTTTTTATTGTGGTAAAAAAACACGTGAGATCTACCCTCAATAAATTTTTAAGTGTACAGTACAGTATTATTAACTAAAAGCACAATGTTGTACAGCAAATCTCTACAACTTTCTTATCCTGCATGGCTGAAACTTCCATACCCACTGAATAGCAATTCCTTCTCCTCCCAGCCCCTAGCAACCACTATTCTACTTCCTGCTTCTATGAGTTTGGCTACTGTAGATACCCCATAGAAATGGAATTATGCAGTATTTTGTCCTTCTGCGATTGGCTTATTTCACTTAGCATAATATCCTCAAGATTCATCAATGTAGCTTATGACAGGATTTCCTTCTTTGTTATGGCTGAATGATATTCAATTATATGTATATACCATATTTTCTTTATCCATTCATCTACAAAGTCTATTCTTGTATGTATATTTGATTTAGAATAGAAAAGTGGTCATGTTGTTTATGTAAATATTTTCAACTGTTTAATTTTCCTCTTTAATTTTTTTCCTGAAATAATATGTAGACAAGTAATATTGAGAGCACTGGAGTTGGCTAACATTTACAAAGAATTACTTAATATATGAGCAATGCAATCAAGCATAAATGATATGCTTTGGGAAATTTGGAATTTTTTTGACACAAATGATGTGATTACTGAGATTCTAAAAAATGTAAATGATATCTCAAATTAAACATTTATCTAATTTCCTGGAAGGCACTTGAGATGCTGTTGTCATATGAAGGACACAAGTCCATAGGCTCTGCAATGCCCCAAATTATTTGCACTAGATAGTTACTTAAATATAAGATTTTATCTGAAAGCGGCAAGATTATGTAGATCTGATATGCTATTATTATAAACTTTGTTGGATGTGCACAGGCCTCTTAAAAAAGCAACAAAATATACAGCACTTGCTGACTGACTTAGGTAAAACCAACCAGATATTCCACCCTGGAAATGCCCTTCTGTGGGTTTGCCAATTGTAAGGTAGGCATTTAGAAGATACAAGTACTTTGATGCCAGAGGCTGTTGGCAGCAAGCAGCTTATGAGTGCATTAGCCTTGTGAGTGCCTCTCTTCACCATGACATTACACTCCTACTGTCCTTCTGGGAATAGTCATTGCATTGATGCCTTATTTACCTGGTTCACTTGCCTTGTAATCCAGGCCCTTAGGACTGCTTTTAAGAGACTAAAACACAAGTCTCCTCCCTCCTTTTATTATCAGTGACTTTAACAGTTCCTGCCCTTGCCTGAGATTCTGAAACCTGGAGCTCACAACTCAGGATATAATTTTGCACACACAAACACCAAAATTCTTTTTTTTGTATAATTCCAGGGTTTCGCCATCAAAAACCAAGTGTGTGGTTATGGAAGCTATATATAATACTGACAAGACCTAATGGGCCATATTCTCTCTTTGAGTATGTGAATCAATTCACCTGTGACCACCTTTTATTTTCCTTTTATGACAGATGATCGTTTTATGATAGTGAGGCCTTCTTACCATCCCCAGCAGGCTCTACTCACTTTTTATCCTCTATTTTCCTGGTAGCAATTACCACATTCCAACATCCTATATAGTTCTTCCAGCTTTTTTGGTTCTAGCCTGTCTCCTCCCATTAGAAGATAAGCTCCATGAGAGCAAGGATTTTTGTCCGTTTTTTTTGATACTGTATCCCTAGTGTCTAAAACAGAACTGGGCACGCATGAGTCCTACCAACATTTGTAAATGAATAAAGAACTGAATTAATAAGTTCATACTGTCAGGCTGTGCCCAGGTAGCATGCAAATGATGAGCAAATGGGACAATAAAAGAGAGAGTACAAAAAGCTGATCTCCTTTTGATATTTATAGTAGGCATTTATGAAGTCAAAAGGGGAGCAACGGGCTGAATAACTGTACATACTCTAAGCATATAGGTGACATCATCCACATTTTTTAAAGAACTACTATATTTAAATTGGTAGGAATTCAAATTGTACTTTGCAGTGGATTCTGGAAGGCAAAACAAGTTATGTGTGAAAACTGAAATAGTTTATTTGGAAATTAATGAGAAATGTTTCTAGCTTCACTAACTGTCTGCAAGGTGATAACGAAGGATGTGTATTTTCTATTTGGTACGGTACCAGAAAGTGTATGAAAGACTTTAGCATTTATTCCAGTGCTTTCTGGTATCCTTTTGCAGAACAAAAATGAGATGATGACCAGCTTCTCATGACTATTTTATTTTCCATATAACATACTGCATTATGTGATTTAACGTAATTAAAGAACATTTTTTCTTGGGTTACAATGCTGCCACCATTTTTGTGACTCTGTTTCCATACGACTTTCTCTTTATTGCTTCATTTCGTGTGCTTTGGTATCTCTCTCCACATGTTGGAATTTACAATTGGTGTTTATCCTTTTATCATTTCATTCTCTCTGAAATTATGCAGCTTTTTATTTTCAAGTCATCTGAATAGACTGTTCTTTTCCTTCTCATTTCTTTTCCTAAGTTTGTGCTTTTACCAAAGTTACTTGTGCACTTACCACACATCCTTACTTTTCCTATTCCCCCAACTTGCCAATATCATTATACCATAGTTTTAGAAAGACCATTTCTTGGCATGTGTGTTATTCTGACCATGTAGATATTTTTCAATGCTGAGCCTTGGAGTAAACTATGACTTCTTTTCCTTTCCTGCACAACCTTTTCTTTTCCCTAGAGTTAATAATAACCTCGCATATTAGTCAAGATAGGCCAGGTTATGCTGCAGTAACAAACAACCCACCTCTCAGCAGGAAGAATGTGAAACAATCTGAGCTACGCTTTTTTTTGTTTATTTAATTTTTATTTTTTATTTTTCCTTCTTCTCCCCAAAGCCCCCAGTACGTAGCTGTCTATTCTAGTTGTGGGTCCTTCTAGTTGTGGCATGTGGGATGCCACCTCACCATGGCCTGACGAGCGGTGCCATGTCCCCACCCAGGATCCGAACTGGTGAAACCATGGGCTGCCAAAGCAGAGCGCACAAACTTAACCACTTCGCCACGCGGCTGGCCCCTGGGCTATGTTTTAAAACTACCACATGTGAGCCCTGCTCAAATCCACTGGCCAGAATTAGTCACATGATTCTGTCTAAGTGCAAGCAGGAAGAGAAACACATTCCTATCACGTGTCCTAAAGAAAAGAAGCATCAGATATGAGTGAGCACTAAAGTCTCTACCATATTCTTTTCTTCTTTCCTTTATCTTTTTGCTGTAGTGCTCAATAATCCAATGTAGTTTTCCATGTAGTGCTCAATAATCCAATCCCAAACTCTGTACCAGTTGCCTTCTAAGCAGTTCTTTCCCATTAGCTTTTCCGTCAATTTCATCTTCCTGAGGCGGCTGCTCCTACAACCTTCTGCCCCGATCCAATCTGGCCTAGTTGTCCTTGGTGTCTGTAGCAGAGATTTCATCCTAGGATCTCCCTTCATCATCTTCCTGGGCATTTCCTTTGCCTTTCTTCAGGGTTAGATCTCTTGTTTCTGGTATCCCACATCTTCTTCATTCCGGGTTTACTCTTTTATGTGTGTGCGCGTGTCTGCGTGTGTGTGTGTGTGTGTGTGTGTGTGTAGAGCACATCCTCAAGTAGCTTCCTAAAAAAGAGGCATGAGGTAATGTTTCGAAATCTTGCATGTTTGACTTATTCTGCTCTCAAAGTTGAATGACAGTTTGGTCAGATACTGAATTCTTTTTAGAATTTTGCAGTCTTTCCACTGCCTTCTAACTTCCACTGTTGTTTTGGGGAAGTCTGAAGCCAAACTGATTCACGATCTTTTTCTATGTGACCTATTTTTTTCCTCTAGAAGTTTGTAGGAAATTCTCTGTGGTCCCAGAGTTCTAGAATTTCATGATGATGTCCCTTAGAATGTGTCCACTTTCATCTATTGTGCTGGGGCCTTCCAATCTGAAAACTCAGGTCCCTAAATCTTGGAGAATTTGCTTAAATTGCTTCACTGATGATTCCTCCCCTCTGTTTTTTCCTCTTCTCTCTTTCTGGAATGCCTGTTACTTGTGTATTGAGCCTTTTAATTTTTAAAAAATTTTTTTTCCCTATTTTCTATGCCTTTGTCCTTTTGTCCTACTTTTTGAGAGATTTCCCCAACCTTATATTGAACGTTTTCTTTTTTTCCTACTGTTTCCAAAAGCTCTTTTGTTCTCAGAACATTCTTTTTTTAAAAATAGCATCCTGCTGGGGCCAGAGTGTTGGCATAGTGGTTAAGTTTGTATGCTCTGCTTTGGTGGTCCAGGGTTCATGGATTTGGATCGTTGGCAGGGACCTACACACTGCTCGTCAAGCCATGCTGAGACATAAAAAATAGAGAAAGATTGGCATAGATGTTAACTCAGTGACAATCTTCCTCAAGCAAAGAGGAAGATTGGCAACAGATGTTAGCTCAGGGTGACTCTTCCTCAGCAAAAAAAAAAAAAAAAAAAAACCAAACTATAAAGGGGACCCCAATCTCAATTATGCCTGGTACTTCTAGTCAGAGATTCTATGTTTAATTCTTTTCAAAGAATAAATTTCCAGTTTTTTTTGCCAATGTCAGGGAGAGAAGAAGTCACCTCAGGTGTGGAATGGTAAAGAGGATGTGAGGAGCCAATCTTTCCTAAACAGACTGACAATGAATGATCCTTATTTTAGCACTCCCACTTCCAGAAGTATCTGGTGCCACCATTTCCTGAATCGTTAGGGGATTCAATCGTATATATTGGGTTTGTTTTTAGCTTTTTCCACCACTAGCTTAGAAGTTTTCCTGAATCTACTAATTCATTTAGCATTACTCCATCTGCTTTCCTGCTTCCAAAATTTTGTTGCTGTTGTATCCTAACCTATTCTCCTTGTTTGAGTGTTTATAGTTAAAAAACAAAACAAAAACAAAGCTACTGTCACTTTAGTGAGGTTTCAGGAAAAAAAGCTAAAATAGCTACGGGTGTTCAATCTGTCATTACTGGAAGCCACTTCTTTTTCTATTGTTATTGTTTCCTATTGTTATTTCTCCTACTACTGACATACCCTCATGACCCAGAATCAAGGGATACATCCTCTGAACTAGCCCTCACCCTAGGCACAGATGACAATCCCTCCCTTTGTTCTGCCACTGGCACTTATTTTAGCACTTATGAGCCTTTACTGCAACGATTTGATTACTATCTGTCTTTGCTACGAGTCTGTGAGAAAGACCTCTAATAGTCCCCTACTGTCTATTCTGTCTTCCTTCAGCAACAGAATTCCACGAGTTTTAGCTGTCACATAGCAACTCATATAGAGACTACATGCCTCAGCTCTCTTGCAGTTAGTTGTGGTCATGTCATAAAGTTTGGGTCAATGGCACATGGTAAGTTATGCCTGCAGTCTGAGGTTCATCTACTTGAAGACATTTGTCCTAGGCTTCCTCTTTCTCCTTCCTGCTTGCTAGGAAATGGCGAGGACTGGAGAACCCTGGAAACTGATGTTGAGGCAGGACCAGCCTGAGAGCCCGGAAATGCTCATTCTGGACTATTATTATAGGAGAGAGAAACGAAGTTCTATAATATTTAAGTTGCCATATTTGGGCAGTCTCTTTGTTACAGGAGTATAATCTGTACCTACCGAGTATAGAGACAGCATGGACCTTGAATGTGAGACCATATCTTATTTATTTTTATAGCTAGTGCCTGACATATAGCTAAGCTAAATAAATGCATGGATTTCTACAAGTAACTGGTTGTCCTGGCTGATTTCAGTTTCTCTGGAAAAATATGGGGCTGCAATTAAGGATTGGAAAGCTACTTTATAGTACCTTTGAAACTTCAGGACACCATAGCAAGTATTTGCTTGTAGCTTTGCCTGATACCCAACACCTCTCCTTGTCTAACAAAGCAAAAGGGTTTGTATAAATTTCTCCACTGCAGTGGCAGGGTTCGTTCCTGTTTCTTAGTATAGCAGCGCAGTCACTGAGTACTGCATGGAGGGGAGGGTTGGTTGTCATTGCGGCCACCCGTGTTTGCTGGCAGGTATCAGTACCCCTACTATTGTGTAAAGCTATTTCCCCTTTTGTTTCTGAATATAGCAGTAAAATAATAGGTTTGGGTGGACAGAGTAATTAACATGGGTCTACAGAGGTGGGAGCAGAGGTGGGGTTGTGTGCAAACAGAATACTTTCCATGACAGAAACTACACACTGTGCCAATAAAATTCTTTTCAACCATGACAGGAGGCCTGGTGCAGCAGAAAGAGCACTGAACAGAGTCTTATGAACACTGGGCTCTTACGCAAACCACTAAGAATAACGACCAGGGCAAGGCAAAACCTCTCTGGATATTAACTGTATTATTTTTAAAATGGGACTGTTGGGTCAGATCATCTGTCTGTTCCTTCCCAGTCCTATGGCTGTAGTTTAGCCACCAAAACGGCGAGAATATTGGCCACAGTGTGGTTGACCTCTGCAGCTTCTTTCATGTGCCTTTTCCCCTCATTTTCTTGGATTTTGTTTTCAATTCATCTCTCACTAATCTTCCTCACCTCCAATAGTCCTCTGCTATACCATTAACTATACCTTCTCTTCTTTTAATTCTCTTTTTAGAGTCTACCCATCTATTCTATCAAATCTCAGTCTTAAACTTCACCTCATATTTGCTTCATTAACTTTTGCTTTCCTAATCCCATAGCCTTTTGGTAGCCCTTTTATATCTAGGAAATCTTAAATTATGAAGTTTCATTCATTTGCTCCTTTATTGTTCTTCCATTTTCCAAGTGATTCTAATTGGAAGGTTTTGTACTTAAAACAAGTGCTCATAATAGTGCATGATCTGTGTAAAGTGTGACAAGTGGCTAGAACATGCAAGAAGATAAATCTTTTAATTTTTACTGAGGGGACAAATATCAAGGGACTCTCCAGAGTCTACACATCTGACAAGATCTCTCCCTAAAATATAGTAATCAAGTGTTTTAAAAGGGAGACCTGACGAAATCATCCACAAGTGCCAGCAAAAGGGACACAGAGAAACATATGAGAGAAGACACTGTGAGAGGTTCTCAAACATATTCCTAAAATTTAAGGAATTGCCTTCACTTTTTCTTCAAAGTATCGGTGCTCGATCTATCTACTGGTTCCTAAAATGCTCTAGGGACAAGAACTCTGGATTAGAAAACACCGTTACGTGTCTTGGGGATTCACAATGTGTATCAGTATATTAGCAATTACAAGCTCTGAGATCCTCCCACAATCCAGAACTTTCCAAACTATTTGATCAAGGAAACTTCTTCTCAAACTACACTTATTACTATCACTTTGAAAAATGTTACTCTGAAGAAAAATGATAGGCAATGCCTAGAATTTCAGAATCTATAATCTTTCTTCACAATGTCTTCTCTTACAGCCAGGAAGTTCTTAATATCTACCTGACTCTCATTTACAGTATTCCCTCTTGATCTTTTCTCAGAGAAGAGGGGTCAGTTTGGGCCACACACGCTTCTTTTGTATTTCTGAGGCAGGAGTCTGTTCTTAAGGCTATCTTTCAGGCTCATCTGTTTGAGGCCATATCATACTAAGTCCTATGAAAAGGAAATACATTTGGAAAGGCTAAAGATTCAGAAGAAAAACCTCTTTTAACATTCCCAGTACAGGAAGATAATTTTAAAAGAGATTATGACCAATCATACAAAAAGCAGAAAAAAAAATAGGCATTGAGAGGGATCACAATTTGCCAAGAAAAGTCACTGATGACCTTTTGGCATGGCTTGATAAAGATTTTTCATGGGTGACATCTTATACACTCATCATATTAGTGAAGTAGAAGCAAGCCTGAAGAGAGGTCCCTGTTCCCTTATTTTTTGGGGATTGAGATATTTTTGATGGCTTCTTTATATCCTAGCTATTGATATCAGTGGATGGTCTAAAAGATTTACTCCCAGTAATATAACAATTTGATTTAGCAAGGTGTGTTCCTAAGTGAAAAACAAATCATACTCATAGGAAGGAAAATAGAAAAAACTCCACTACGTTCCAAGAATGTTTAAGAGAATGCCATTAAGATTTTAAACTGAACTAAAATAATATGCCAGCTAGCCAGCAACATTTACTCAGTTATGCTTATATAGAGAGCTACTATCTGTATTTTGAAACTTTCACAGCTTAAACTAAAAATATGCTTTTAAATTTATAACCTACTTTGACCTCTGTTTCACATTTTTCTGGAACTCCTCTAGGTCAGGATAGTACTTTATTACATATAAAGTGATTCTTTTCAGAAAACAATGGTTTTTACCATAATACACATTTCATGATAAGCCAGGTAGATTGCATGGGGTGGCAATTTCTAAAGTGAACTTCCCTGAATTATATATTATCAGAATTTATTAAAAGTTATTCACATTTAGAGGCAGATTTATTAAAATCATAAAGTATTGGCTTTATAGGTATTTTGCTTTAGTAAGAATGAAAATATCTTATTAAAGTAATATCTGATGTTCCCTGGTATATATGTGTGTGTGTGTTTGTGTGTGTGTTTAACTTTGTACCACTTGAGTGGCTCACCTTTCTTTTCCACTGCTTGACAGACAGAGCAGCTTGGAAGAAAGCAGACAAGCAGATTCTCTCTAACTCCACTACAATAACAATAACAGGCTCTTGATAAACCAAAATATTCTCAGATCATTCCAAGACATTCCTCTTTAAACTTTTAAGTGGCATGGCTATGAAAGTTAAGCTGTTAAGAAATCTATGTATGCTAGCCAAACTGACTGACAATGGCTGGAAATTTCTTCTCTCTTTCTCTCAGACTGAGCAAAGCAGTTTTCTTCATGTGAAAACTTTGCTGTCGTGACCCGTGTACTCACAACATCATTTTTCTAGCCCTTGCTTTGAAAGCTAAATGTGGGGCCAACGTGTCAGAACAGGCGGTTATCACTGTAGTATGATGAGAGGAAATTCCAACACCCATCAGCCACATATCTATAACTCTGCCCACAGGGAAACACCAAGATGAGGTGTTACCTCTCTGGGTGGTCATCCTCTTTTAGATGTAAATGTAAAAGTAAATATAAATACTCCTGGGAGGACCCTTTTTAAGTTTTTTCCAACCATTAATAATTTTGTGTGTCTTGGTTTCCCAGCTACCTCACTCTCTGAAGCTAAGATGGAGTATTAAGGGATGGATTTTTGATTGAGATGTGCAGAGAAGAAGGCAAGGTTTCACTATCCAAAAACAGAAGGAAAGAAAAGTGGGAAAGCCTCAAAGGCCCCAAGAATGGCCTTTACTCACTTTACAATTTATCCTACTGCTGGTCCAGGCCTCTTAGACATTTGGTAAACAATATTTCACTTACTTCAGGATGCATAATCACCCTCATATACTAATGCAGCCTTGAAGTTGTGGCTACATACATTAAATCAAATGATTTATTGAAGAAAAAAATTAAGAAAAACAGTCACAGGTTTTTCAAATTACTGGCTAGTTTCTTGACTGTACTGATTATGGAATCACTCAAAATGGTCCGAATGGCCTGACTGGACAGTGAAAATAATCTTTAGAGTATAAAAACATGTTTGGCTACACACGTCATCTTTTCACATTCTGTTACACTTGTTAGAAATGATGCTGGCTCATTCTTACATATCATTTTTCTCTGAAACACCATAAAATAGATACTTTTTGGGGTGACTGCTCATTTTCTTCTTTCCCAAAAAGTAGAACCTGACAGAATTTCTCCTTCCCAAAAATTAGACCCTTACAGATACATTTGCATTGTATGACCCATAATACATATCTAGTATATTTGTATTATAATACATTTGTATTACATGTATCTTAATGACCTGATTGTGGGGGAGCTGATTCACTGGCCAGTCAAATGGCCAATGAGATTTTTTTCTCTCAAGAATTTGAATAAGAAGCTCAGAGACTGAGAGAGTTGGGAGCCAACAGAGTTGGAGAATGGTAACACATTAGAGGGAAAATCCACAAACCCTTGTTATTGGAATTTCCATACTTCCAGACACCGGTATGTTCAGTGAGCTTTCGTCTTTCAAGAGATGTGTATCATTTATCATTTGTCCTCTATTATCTAAACTAATTTGGCTATATTTCTGTTACTTACAACACAAATAATTTTAATGACGATATTATACTGATTACTCAATAAAAATAGAGCCTACTTCCTATTGCTTCCAATAACTTGGAATTACAGTTGACTGCACTGATTATGGACCTGAACTGTGGACGATCTGTGCTCTGCTACCTATGCAATTATGAAACCACCAATCCATGGTCAAAAAATCTTTTTCTATTGAAGACTATGAACAACAGTAAGGAGGGTGGGGAATCAAATAAGCACCCTTAAAAAAATTTTGTTTAGTTTAGGGATCTTAAAAGATCTCCTAAGGAGAAATATAAAATGTTCATGTGCTTGCTTTTAAAATTAAGAACAGGCAATACAAATTAAACCACCTTTAAACATTAACTTTATACAAATGTTTTGAAGGAGCAGAGGAGAAAACAGAGACATAAGAGAGCCAGAGGAGTAAATAGAGAGAAAAAGAAATGAGAATAAGAGAGACATTCAAATAAAAAAGGAGAGAAAAAGATGGAGGGTGGGAGGAAACTATGAGTAGGGACAAACAGATGAAAGGGGTAAAGGAAAAATAAAAATAAGCTGAAGGAAGGATAAGACACATGGGGAAGAGAAAGATACACAGCAGAAGAGGAGCTGGAGGAAAAGAGGAAGAGGCAGGCAGGAGAGGGCTGTCCCTTATGTAGTACATAGCCCTTACAGCCCTTTGCTAGGTTAATTAGCTAGTCAACTAAACTCTGCAGGTCTTGCATTGCTCCACACCTCCACAGTCGAGTGGTTCTGCTCAAAGATTGTGACTAAAGCAACTTATCAAGGGAGCTTTCCCCAAAATATACTCCTCAGAACACTAGTTATCAGAGATTTTCATATTTTAAAAATAGCCCCTCAAATAACTTTGGGAAATGCTAGTTTAATCAAAGTCAGATAGATTTCTTTGCTGTAGTACTTCTTAGAGGCTTTGATATGAATTCCTAAGAGAGTACAACATGGAATATGGGGATTTAGAAGCTTATTTGATCGCAGAACCCATCCTTTAATAAGAATCACCAGGGCAAAGTGCTCTGCAGAAGACGCTTTGAGAAGTGCTGCACCAGGAGGACGTTACTCTCTGAGCTTTATAACCAGTGGCTGTAACTGTAACACCCCAAAGGCCAGACCACATGAAATAAAAAGCCGAATCTGCCTCGAAGCCTCAAGGTTTCCTATCCCTTCAGCCAACACTGCTATTTCTTTATCTTAGTTTACCTTCATATTTCTTTAAATGCTTTTTATGGGAAAAGTTCAAAATTTATATTCTTATATTTGATGCTCTCCATACTTCTAGCCCTTCCAACAGTTATCCTTATTAACACCGTGTTAAACAATATTCTTGTTTCCTTTCCTGCTAAACTTCTTCCACTACGATGATTAAAAGTTAGGGCTGGCCAGTGGTGCTGCGGTTAGGTTCGCACATTCCCCTTCTTGGTGGCCCGGGGTTCGCCGGTTCAGATCCTGGGTACGGACATGGCACTGCTTGGCAAAAGCCATGCTGTGGTAGGCATCCCACATATAAAGTAGAGGAAGATGGGCATGGATGTTAGCTCAGGGCCACTCTTCCTCAGCAAAAAGAGGAGGACTGGCAGTAGTTAGCTCAGTGCTAATCTTCCTGGAAAAAAAAAAAATTAAAAGGGGTGACTGTTAGTTTCCCCTGAATGCCCAGAATGCCCAGTCCATTTTCCCTTCTTCCTGGGCACATGGTGGCCCTGTCTAAGTTTGGCCCTGTAATTAATTTCTCCTCAATGAATTGAGAGCTGAAGTGATCTGTACCACATTGGCCTTACTTGCTTAAAAGCAACATTGCTTGATTTAGATTTTTCTCTCTCCTTCCCTTGAGCTGGCACACAGTGTGTCTGCAACCTAGCTTTGTCCACAAAGATGATGAAAATGTCCTAGGGAAGGCAGAACATAAGAGGGAAGACACCTGAATGATGTTCTGGAGCAGAGACATTCCAACCACTTGGACCACTTACCTTGAGACTGTTACACAAGAGAGAAATAAACTTCTACCTTTAATGAAGGCCCTGTAATTCTGAGCCTCCTTAATACAGTAATTTAACATTTAACTTCATTAAAACATAGTGTTAATAATAAAAACTTAACATTTCAGTGTTACATTACAATTTACAATATGCTCACATACACATTATTTTTCTAAACCTTCTTTACTTTGATTTTGTTCCTTTTTATTTTCTGCAAGTATTATCTACTAGCATATGTTAATCTAAACATCGAAAACTAAATCTTTGTCAATTATAACTCAATAAAGCTGGGGGGAAAAAAGGAAAACTAAGGTTCAATATGGTCATAATTATCAGTTTGCTATTTTGTTATTCTGTAACATATTTGTTTATGCTTTCAAACTACAACTCGGGCCGTCTAAAGTCGGCTCCTTTCTGTTAGTTTATATATAATCACCAATAAGCCTTCAGATGTAATATTTCCCACAAATTCCTAATGGTATGATTATAACTAATGACAGGAACATATCTTCATTAACTATACTACCTTTCTATGAAACAAACGTGCAAGGATATCTGTTATTCAAAATAAGTATCTGTATTTTCCTGGAGAAAGATACAGAATGATTTAACAGAAATTATTTTAAATGCAATTTTATGGAGAAATATTCTGCTAAACGAGAGAAAAGCAAGTACGCATTTGGAGGTAGCTACTGAAATATGTATTTATGAATACGTCTTTGGTAAAGAGCCAAAAAAAAATAAAGTATGACTCATTGTCAGTAAACATTCCCTAAATGTCCTTGCATTATTATGGGAGAGTTACTGTCTGGTTTTAATAATGTATATAAAATGAATTACTATTTACATTCTTCTTAAGGCATTAAAAAACAATGATCTATTTAGCAGAGAGGTCTTTAGAATCTAACAAATTAATTATCCTCTACTTTCTTGTCAATCAGTTTAGGACCTACTTTTAAAGAAAGAATTACCAGATCCAATAAGATTTCACTACCTATGTTTCTTGTAGTTGCAATTCACAGTAGTTGCTAGAAGTTTAAGGCACTGTAAAGAACACGTTTTTCTTATATTCACTTCAGAAGGTAGAGCAAGAGCTATTAGTAAACTTCTTTTTCTGACCATGAAATGTCTGAAAGTTCATCTCTGATGGAAATCACAAGTGAAGGAATTTGCAATCAACCTTAGAATGGTAAAACCGCAAGGAATCTTGGAGATGATAATGATTCTTTCATTTTATAGATGAGGAATCAGGAATTTGAAAAGTTATTTTAATTAAAGGAGGCTTCTTGAAAAAAAATTCTTCCGTATTCTAGGTATTGTCCAATTCAAACAGATAACCTTCAATACCTCTCTGAAGGGCTGGCCTCACCATCTTCCCACTTCATACACAGGAAAACTAAGGTAAAAGCAAGCTAAGCAGTTCGCTCATTATTATGAATCAGCGTCATAGCTGGGAATGGAAGCCAAAACTTTAAACGTTGGAACATTCTCCCAGAAGTAGGCTGATCTCATTCAGAATGGACGCTGGCTGGGGTGAGGGGAAGCCATGTTTGGGAAGTCCCCTCATGGAGTACCGTATTTCACAAGCAGAGTACTTGCTGAAGATTGCAAAATGCTTGCTCAAATGAATTCCAAATGATAGCACAATCTCAGAAAAACCCCAAACACCACAATATATCAGATTTCCTACCTTCCTCTAAAAGAAAGTGTCTAGAAATTTGAAATGTGCTTTATATTTGGTTCAATCTTAAATATCCAGGAAATGCATACAATTTCCATTTAGTTTTTATTTACGTAACAGGAGTCGCCTTTGTGAAATCCTTCCTTCAGGGTCTCAATGAAATTTAGACATGTAGAATGAGACTATTCATTTGGATCCCTTCTTCTCTATTTAGAAACGTATTTTCTGATCCATCATCACCGTGGAACATTAATTACCCATTATAAAATAAAGGAAAAGTTCCTGCCAAACCTCAGTCTCTCTCTCTTTTCCCCACCAAAGCACCAATGACAAACTTCTAAAGACAACACAACCATTAGAAAACAAAACAACAAAACCCTCTCAGCTGTGCCGGTGACCCTGATGTCACATCTTGTTGCTGTACAAGACACAGTCCCACGGGTCCTGGCCCAGTATTTCTGATGACCACATTCGGTGCTGTGAGGTGTTCAAACGATTACCGCATCCATCTCCCTCTGAACCATGCCCAATGAGCTCATGCAGTAACGTGGGTTGGAGCACTGCTTGCTGTGAAGCTAAAGGGATCAATCACGACCCTGGGAACCCTACTTTGCAGTTCTCCCGGACCGCATAGGGGGGAAGCTGCTTGGTTAGGGGAGGAAGAGGGGAGTTTGGAGGAGGGTGGCTAGGTCAGGGTGTGCGCAGCGAGGGATGCTGAGTTTAGGGAGAGGGCAGAGGGGAGCCGAAGAGTTGGGGACCAAAATACCTGCAGGGGCGGAGGGAGTTGGGGAACAGGGGGCCGGCGAGGGTGACCCCGGCTCAGGCGGGAAGGAAAGACGGAAAGGGGGCGCAGGAAATGGGCACCAAAGAAAGAAGTGAGAAATTGCGGAGGAGGAAGTCGTCCCTGGAAGAGGAGGGGCAAAGGGGAAGCGAGAATGGAGTGTTTGCACTTTAGAGAGGGGAGGGCCGGAGCCTCTCCCGACCAGGGCCGGGGCGGCTGGCGCTTGGGGAAGGGGCGCCCGGGCGGACGGAGGGGGCGACGCGGTCCCTGGGGTCCCCGAGGTCTCGGTGCTGGCGGCCCTACCTGAACCGCTCCTGTCCTGCCGTGTCCCAGAGCTGCAGCTTGATCCTCTTGCCGGGCTCGATCTCCAGCAGGCGGGAGAAGAAGTCCACGCCGACGGTGGGGTCGCAGGCGGGGGAGCGCAGCCCGGGAAAGCGGCCCTGGGTGAAGCGGTGCAGGAGGCATGACTTGCCCACGGTGGAGTCCCCGATCACGATGAGACGGAACTGGTAGATCCAGATGGTCTCCATCGCTCACGTGCTCCGCCGGCTCGGGGGCTGCCCCACCCGCCCTCGCGCCGCGGGGCAAGTTAGGCGGCGGGAACTGTCCGTTCAGCACCTCCCGGGTGCCCGCCCTTCGGCTTCCAGCATATTCCTGCGGCTGCGGCCGCCGCCTGGTCCCCGCCCTCTCTGGAGGGAGAGGCGGGGCCCGGCCGGGCTGGGGGCGGGGCCTCAGGCCGGGGGGCGGGGCGGGGCGGGGGCCGCGGCTTGGGGGAGGGGGAAACGGGCTGGCGGCGCACGGACTCCCGCCCCCGACCTCCGTAAATCACTCTCTCCCAAAGCTCACTGGGCGCGGACGGGAAAGCGGGTGTGGTGAAAGGACGTGACGGCAGCAACAACCAATGAAAATGAAGCAAGGGCTCACCTCTGAGAGGGTCAGCCAATGAAAAGTGAGAATCGTTTTCTTACAGGCGTCAGGGCGGGCTCGTCGGATTCCTGCTCTGATTTTGGAAGTGGTAGAGGCCATAACCTGAGTTGCGAGTCTTGCTGTTGCTTTCATCAATTTGACCAGCTTTGTGAACCACCGTCACCTTCTACATTTTTGAAGATTCAAGTTGGCAGATTTCTGCTCTCTAGCCTTGCTGAGCGCCACCTTTGAGGCGTTCTAAGCTGAAGGAATTGAGAGCAGGATGGAGATAAATTTGCAGAGCAGATTCTGGATGTTTCCAGTAAGGGCTTTGGTCATTGCTCCTGCTACAACCTTCTCTTCCTCACTGCTGTTCAGTACCACTGAAGAGTGAGAAAAATGCCAGGTACTCATCTCCCCGCTCTCTGGGGCCCTCCAGCCTGGGGAAGGAGAGGAGGAAACGAGTGAAACGTTGAAATGCTCATAAAAGCTCCCATTCTTTTCCATCTCCGTTCTATAAATCGGAAAAATCCTAAAGTGGTCTCTGCTTAGCTTGTGTCTGGTCAGGAATCTAAATAAACAAAGCACACCTGAATTCTGGTGAGATCTTACTACTTTCTCATGCCTTTCTTCAAACTGGATAATAGTGAATTCGAGATTTACCTTTTAAAACTTAAACAGTTTTAAAGTGTATTTTTGACAAAATAGAATTTTCAACAATTCTTTTTTTCATGCCGGCATCCAAAGTTACACTATTGTTATTCATCCTTACCTCCTTTCTTGTTTTGGTGGAAGGAGTGTCATTTTAAAGATGTTTTTAATCCCCTGCCACCCATCTTCTTGGAGCTTTTTTTCCCAACAGTTGATCTTTATTTCATACCATTTATACCTAAAATCTCCCCCTCTCCAATTGGTTCTACTCCTCAGCCTGTTAACATGCTCAGGTGTGCACAATCCTAAAACCAAGCAAAACTTCTCTCTATTCTGCCTCTCTAGATTTTTGATTCCTCCCTTATTCTCCATTTCAAACATCAAGAAAGAACCATGTAGGGCCTGCCCGGTGGTGGAGTGGTTAAGTTCGCGCTAGGCTTTTGGGGCCCAGGGTTTCCACGGTTGGGATCCTGGGCGCGGACATGGCATCGCTCATCAGGCCATGCTGAGGGGGTGTCCCACATGCCACAACTAGAAGGACCCACAACTAAAATATACAACTATGTACTGGGGGGGATTTGGGGAGAAAAAAAGAAAAGAAGATTGGCAACAGTTGTTAGCACAGGTGCCGATCTTTAAAAAAAGACCAAAACCATCTATTGTCATTTCTCACCCATCAGTTAGTCTTCAACAGCCCTCTCCATGCCTAATAGACCCTTGAAATTGCTTTCAATAACGTTACCAAGGACTTCTAAATATTATCTCCCCCATCATCTATCTTTAGTTATCATTCTTGATCTCCCTGTAGTTTTGTCGATTATACTCTGTTGCTGAAAGCTAATTGGCTGACCCAACCACAATCCTTATCCACAGTCCTCTTTCTTCTAGTCCTCTAGAGATCAATGGCTTCCATTTGTGTCAAAAATATATTCTCTATAATGTCCAAAAGTGAACTCAATAGCTTTCTTGCCATGTTTTCTCTTCCTACATTTTACAGGTTGGTTAATGGCTTTACTATTCTAGCTCCCTAGACAAGTGTGAGCTTGTGGTGCTAGATCTGGAAGCTGGGAGTTTGTGCTGGGTATAGAGGTGGGATGGAATTGGTCTAAACGCATCAGAATGTAGAGCTAAGGATAATCTACATGTATAGCATGCAGGACAGAACTAAAATGGAAAGGAAAGTAGGCAGGTCAACTGAAGTCTGAGAGGAGCAGAATAGAGGGAGCAGAATATAGCTATAAGCCAACAGAATGGAAACTGGGGAATCTAGCTCAAAGAAAGGTTTGAATGAGAAGTCAGAAGCATAGCTTGGTTAAATACCATTAAGCAGAGGAAAAGGCATGGGACTTTTTATATGGTCCCTGGCCTCAGGAGAGATCTAATGAGGGCACTAAGGTAGTTTAGACACTACATTCACTTGATTAAGATAGGGTAAAAACATCATCCGTCTTGGACTCCTGCCTCTCCGTTGGCACATTCAGCCAATCATTAAATCTTGTTACTTTTATCTCAACAATATCTTTCAGCTATATGCCATTTCCGAACTCCCCACTGTCACTGTCTTTGTTCAGTCTCTTATCACTTTAGGCTATAGTGCTGGATAGCTTCTGCATTAGTTTCTAGGGCTTCTGTAACAAAGTATCATAAACAGAGTGGCTTAAGATAGAAATTTATTGTCTCACAGTTCTGGAGGGTGGAAGTCCAAAATAAAAGTGTTGACAGGGTTGGTTCCTTCCGAGGGCTGTGAGGGAGAATCTGCCCCATGCCTCTCTCTCCTAGCTTCTGTGGTTTGCTGGCAATCTTTGGTGTTCCTTGGGTTGTAGATGTATCACTCCAGTCCTCCACCTTCACACGGTGTTTTTCCTTTGTCTCTTCAGGTAGTCTTTCCTCTGTATATGTCTCATGTGGGCATTATTTTTTATTTTGTTATATTTGCAATGAGGGGTATCTAAGTGGTAGAATTTCCTCTATATACTCCTCTGCACTTAAAAGATAAGACTCTACAGCCATTGTGTTAGTGAAGGCTTTGCCATTTCTCAGTTGAACCAATGTCCAATTCCACTACCATCTCCAATACAATGAACTCATGTAAACATCCAGGAGTTTAAATGACTTGAATAAATATAGGGAGAGAGAAAGAAATCCTAAATTGACAGAGTTTAAACCTGCAATGGCTGGGAAAAAAAAAAAATCCTAAATAACTACATTGGGTTATTAGGTGGAATGGAGGCTCAAAATAAAGACCAAGTTGAGTTGTAGAAAGATAAAGTTACAGTTCATTTGCATACCTGAGGCAGTAGATTGAAGATATCTTGCTTGCTAAAAGAGGAAGGACTGATCTAAATGTTATCCAACATGTAGTCATGATTTAAACATGCGTGCACTCCAATGAACTGTACGCATTCATTCAGACACAACATGCATGTGAATCTCAGGACTTTCGTGAGAGCTATATACGTGAGTGGTGAAAGAAAATCTACAGCACAAGTAGCTGCATTTTTTATGTTATCCCTCTGGAATGTCCATTTTGGACTTCTTATATCAGTTGGTTGTAGTCTTGTAATAGTGCCTGTCTGCCTCTATTGCTTCAGAAGTCATTCAGGTTGACCAAATTCCTGTCAAATCTTCCTTGTATATTTCTTTCAAATCTGTCTCCTCTTTGCTTCCCCCAATACTGATGCACTGATTTTGACACTTCTCATCTCTTGCTAGAGTTGTTATAAGCTCGCTTCCTCTGGTTTTGCCCACCTTCAAAAGATCCATCATGTCACTTGAAGAATCTTTCTAATATATAAAATAATCTAATCATATTATGCATAGCTCAAACTATTTTAAATCCCCCTTCTATATACATACACACATTGCTTAAAGAATAAAATTTAAATTTATTAGAATGGCATAAAAGACGTGCTTTGGTCACCAATGGATTTTCCTTCATCATCTACTTTCTATTTGCTGTTATATTATTATATGATTTGTGGCTCCTGAAATGCCATGGTCTATCTTAACACTGTGCACTTTGCATTGGTCAGTATTAGATTAGGCTATGAGTGACAGAAAAAACAAAAATAACAAAATAACAATGGCTTAAACAAGATGGAAATGTATGTCTCTTTCATGTAAAAGAAGGATAAAGTTGGGCTGTCTGGGACTAGTAGGCAGCTTTATGAAGGTAAGGACCCAGACTTTGTCTACATTGCTGCTCTGCCATGCTCTACTTGTGGCTTTCACCTCCAAAACCACTGCATAAGCACCAGCCATCACATCCACATTCTAGCAAGCCAGAAGAGGGAGGAGTAAAGTGTGCCTCATCCTAGTGATTCTTAGTGAATCACAGGGCTTTAGTGAAAGCTATTAAAAAAGAGAATCTCTCTTTCAGTTGGATTTGGGGTTTTGAGGTTAATGAGTGCAGCCTCCTTGCCATCATGAGAGAGTCTGCCTGAGTGTGGAACCAACCTGGAGGAAACAAAGCTTTTAAGCCCAGAAAAGAGACTGCATTCTTTTGACATCGTCTGATCCCCAGCATCAAGCTATAGCTAAAGCAAGACATATCCTTGGATTTTTAAATTACATGAGTGATAATAAATTTAGGCCGTGATACCTAAGGTAGATAAGGAAGAAAATGAAGACAAGAAAACCTTGATAGACGGGAAGTGGTGGAGGGGGAAGGCGTCAATAGATAGGTACCCTTAATGAGATGAAGAATGTGGCAGTGTGCTCACTACTTGAGTAAAGAAGCTCACTACTTGCGTAAAGTACTCACTACTTGAGTAAAGATGGACAGAAAAGAGGGTCAGATGTTAGATTTGTGATTTTGGAAGTGGTATAGTTTCTGTTGATGACATCCAGAATGTGACTCTGGGAAGTGGGTCCCTCAAGTAATGTAGATGAAAAATATCCATGGAGTTGAGGAGGTCAAGAAACAGTTTGATTGTTTCATGTGAATGCCTCTCAGCATAGGCCAATGGCATCATGTCTGAGCTTAAGGCAGCAAGAACAGATGACAAGAGGTTGAGATTCAGGTCTCTTCTGGTTTGGTTTTTCCTAGCGATAGATCGTAATAAGACTAGGGGAATAGACCATTCAGTAAATCTCGCATAAACATTATTTGTCTCACTTTGGACAAGTATTATGAATTTAATGTTATTCTCAATGCAAGGTACCTGGAGTGTAGTTAAAAGTAGAGCCATAAGTATTAATAGTCAGCTGGGCTGGAGATAAGATTGACAGTCTTTTTTTTTTTTTTTTTTTTTTTTGCTGAGGAAGATTCACCTTGAGCTAACATCTATTGCCAATCTTACTCTTTTTTGTATGTGAGCTGCCACCACAGCAGGGCCACTGACAGACAAGTGGTGTAGGTCTGCACCTGGGAACTGAACCTGGGCCGCTGAAGTGGAGTGTCCCGAACTTAACCACTAAGGCATGAGGGCTGGCCTGACAAACTCTTTTGAAGGTAGAAAAGTCCTGGAGAGCCATAGAGGTACGCCAAGGGAATATTCTTGGGTGGGGCTTAGATTCTCCTCAGGAAGTAGTTTGGAATTCACTCTAGCACACAGATGAAAGGGTCTTCAAGACCCAAATGTTCAATATAATGGAATATGACTTTAGGAACTTAACCTGGAAAAATTTTAAATCAGATGAAACTAAATGTCTGTCTCAACCATTCGAAATGAAAACACATGTAGGTAACCCAATGAATTAACTTGTATAAATTTGTAACTGATAAGCAAGTTAAACAGTGGTATCTGTCTTTCAAGGGTAAGAATTTATTTTTAGAACAGTTGACTTTTTAGAAGCATTTCTTGTCTGAATATAGAGCAGAATGGTTATAACAGAAACCCTTAAAAGTGATTCACATTTAAAAGCAAGGCTAGTTTTTTTGTTTGTTTTATTTTGTTTTATAGCTAGGGGCCTGTAATCTACTCATTCAAGAGCAGTATTAGTAAGGTACAAATTAGAAAAAGCAGAGGTCAGAATATAGTTTGTCTTTACTTCACTGGAAATTGCTATCTGATTTATTAAAACACCATTTCTACCAATGAACAGGTTATTCACAAACGAGAAAATACAAATGGCCATTAAGCACTGAAAAAATGCCCAACCTCACTAGTAATCAAAGCAATGCAAATTAAATCAATGATATGCATTTTTTACCTATCAAATTGACAGTTTTGCTAAGGGTGACTAACTTGATGATTGATCTCTAGTTTTTTCTTACCTCACTTTTCCCATCACTGGAAATGAAATGACTCCAAAGTTAGGGTGTAAATCATCACAATGAATTTCAAAATCATTAAAGAAAGCAATTTTGTTGGAATTTCTGAACTGTGAAAGTAGAAGCAAGTTTTCCTCTAATCTCAAACCTAAAACATTGAGGAAATTTTGCTTTACAAAGATGCTCAGAAATCAATATTATTGAGGAAGAGAAAAGGGAAAGAATTGAATCTCTTCCAATTCTAAGCCTCCTCAGATGCGAGTGATTTCTGATTGGAAGTCTACCAAAGAACGTTCAGGACCTATTCACCTCAATAGAGCTAAATGCTTGGACTCTGATTCTTCCTTAAAAAATGATTCAGCTTTTACTACATTTTCTATCAAGCAACATTTCATTAGGAATACGCAACCTGCATGTAGCCTGCATTCTTCAATAATACATTCATGGAGTTGCTGCAAAAGAGTGGCCATTTATTTTTATTAAAAACATAGAGACATGGCATATTATAAAACAATCACTATTGTGATCCTCCCTAGAGTTAAATATATTGAACAGTGTTTCTCTAACATCTTAAAGATCTCAAAATGGAAAAGCAAAAAGTTTTTTCTTTGTCTAAACTACCTTCTTCAAGTCTCTCCAAATGATGGTGTCTGGCCAGTAGTTCTTTGAAGTTTTGTGTGGTCATCCTTTCAGCCTCATCCTCCAAGGAGTTCAGGGAGAGTCAACAGGGAATACTGTGTGGCCGGCTGCTATACCCATCCCTGACCACATCACACCAAACACCTTTCCTGCGCTTCTCAGTGCCATCACCGTTAGCATTTTGCTTTCTCTTTGAATACACCTCCCACCACCACATAAATACAGAGTTTTTAATGCTGGAAGAGACTTTGAAAATTATCTCGTCTACTGAGAACCCATCATTTTAATTTTAATTTTTGCCAAAGTGTAACATGATATAATGGCAGTTTCAGTGGAATCCTCTTTACAAGAGAACATATTTCAAAGTAAGGCTTGAGACAAAGATACAAAAATTTCAAGAGACATCCCAAAACTGCTCATTCAACTCATAAACCCTACCTGTATAGAGAATATAAAAGTCATAGATTGCCAGTGATGAGAGGAGAGTTTTGGAGAGAACTGGTAGTGTTCTGTGAGTTCCTTCTCCCCTTCCCAAGGATGCCTGCCCCTCATCTCAAGTGCAGGGCAAGAACCTCAAGAGGATCACTTACAGAGTCCGATATGTGTCCCAGCAATTTGGGGATATGTTTTACAAAACCGGAGAAATCTAAAGACTGAGAGCCTTGCTGGCCATCCATTCCAATGTAGGAGCAAAGGAGAAGTTACTGATATGTTGGGACTAACCTGCATTTCCCTACTTCCTCAGGGCAAAGGATGAGTAAGCGTTTTCTGTGGACCAGAAGGAAATCATGCATGTGAGAGAGCCAGCATGGAAATGTCTTAGATCCCATCCAAGAAGATTCCCTGGAGGTGTACCACTGGATGCCTGTGGACCATGGAAGGAGTGGTAAACAACTAGTTGGAATACAGACGCATACACCCATGGCAGGGGACTTGCAAGTGAAAGCTTCTTAGTGATGCGGAATTTATTAAAAGTCCACAAAATCTGCCAAAGTGCCCAGGAAAAAAAGAGCTGGTTTAAAACCTTCTCAGAGACCAAAGAGTATGACGCCACATTACCGTGACGGTGCCAGTTAGATACGAATTTTTCTGCTTCCCTTTCCTCTTCCTTTTCTGTGTACTCAGACCCTAGAGAGGTCAAAAACCAGGGCCGGCAAGATGGGGGAGAAGGAGACGCGAGGGGTGGGGCAGAGGCAGCAGCTGGCTTTCTCCTCCTCCCGATTTGCAGGCTTCCCTGCAGCAGTGAGTCAGAGAGAAGCCACAGCTTTGACTTGTGGGACAGGGGATTTTTATTATTGAATTGAGTGTGTGCCTTGTGACCTGAAGTGACTAAAAGGACTTTCTATTACCTAAGAATGGCCTGAAAAGTCCAAGCACTGGCCTGAGTTTTTATCTAGAGGTGGGGGAAAATTAGCGCCACAGAGTGGGTTTAAAGAGACTCAGGGAAGCAAAAAATAACCTGAACCTCCCAGTCCTTGCATTCTTTATGCACATCACACTGTGGTGGTTTTTGCTACTCATTCCACCAAAGCTGTGCCTTCAAAAGGCACTTCATTTTAGTTCATGCAGGTGATGATGTAAGTAACATGCCTCTGGGTGACATGGACTAGAGGCATCCCATCTTCTAATCTTGATAGATCCCCACTCCTTTCAAATAAATCCAGGTTACATAAATCCTAGGTTCCTATCTTTGACTGTCTGTTGCCTACAATCCTTTTGGGTGCAGATAGGCAACAGAAATCATTCCAGCTACTTTAAGCAGAAAATGATTTAATATAGGAATTCAGTGGCGAAAATAATTGCTGAGAGGGCTGGAGGAGCAGGCTCTAGGTGGCCTCCAGGGATGACTCAGAACAAGACTGGCTGCTGGAGTGCTGCCATCTGCCCTAGTCAAGATGCTGGGGAATCAGGAAGCCATGCTACAAGAACATACCCTCTTAGCTCTGATACAGGAATCAGGATGCTGCCACTGCAACTGTGGGCTCCAAAGCCATGTCACACTTACTATATCCGCACCAGCAAAAACAGATGCCATGCATGTTACATACTCATTCTCCACTTAACTCAGTTCTGACTTCAAGTTTAGCATGCATGCATCTGATTAACAAAAACTGAAGTCTTAGCTTCAAGGGAATTGGGTAAATGCAGTTTTTAGCTTTCCAGCCTCTACACACTCAGAGAGGCACACTAGGAGGAAGTTAGAATAATTATTTAGCGAGGCTTCACTGCATCTGCCACACCATATATCTTTCTTTCTTGATAGATTTTTTCATTTGGTCGATCACATTTTCCAGCAGCTTCCCAAAAAAGGATGCATAGTAAGGATTATTTTTGGGATCACTTTCATGTCTAAAAATGTCTTTATTTTACCTTCATATTTACTTAATAGTTTGCCTGGATATAGTGTTTTGTGGTTGGCAATCAATTTCCATCAGAATTTTGAAGATGTTTTTGCATTGTCTCCTAGGTTCCAATGTTGTGGTCGAGAAGTCCAATGCCGTTTTCATTCCTAAATCTTTGCATAGAAACTGCTTGCTTTTTTCCTCTCTGTAAGCTGGTTGGATCCTTTATTTATGTCTAGTTTTATAAAATTTTACCATGGTATGACTTTTTCTCTCACTGTGGGCTCTTTCATTATAGGCACTCTTATGCTTCAATTCCTGGATTTTTTTAAAATTTATTTTTTCTTTGAGAATTTCCTTTTCTCCATTTCTTTTTCCTCTTCCTGGAATACCTAAAAGTTGGATGTAAGAAGTTTTGGACATATCTTTTGATTTTCTTCTGTTTATCTCTCTTTTTCTCTCTCTTTATATTTTGGTTTCATTTCTTTCTTTCTTTTTTTGGTGAGGAAGATTGGTCCTGAGCTGACATCTGTTGCCCATCTTCCTCTTTTTGCTTGAGGAAGATTGTCACCGAGCTAACGTCTGTACCAATCTTCCTCTATTTTGTATGTGGGACATTGCCACAGCATGGCTAGTTGAGTGGTGAGTAGGTCCATGCCCAGGATCTGAACCTGTTGAACCCCGGGCCACTGAAGTGGAGCGTGTTAACTTCACCACCATGCCACCAGGCTGGCCCCTGCTTTCACTTGTTAGTAGATTTCCCCAAGTTTATCTTTCAATATTTCTGTTGAATTTTTAAGTTTTTCTTTCACACTTTAATTTCCAAGAGGTTTTTGTTGTTGTTGCTCTCTGATTATTTTGTGTTTACAGCATACTGTTCTTGTTTCATAAATACATTATTATGTTATCTCTCTGATGATAATTAATGTTTTTAAAGTTTTCTTTTGGCCTCTGCTTAGTCTGTTTCCTCTGACTTCATTTTATTTTCCCTGGTGGTTTGTTTTGGCCTCTGACTTTTCACACCGAAGCTTCAGCTTCCTTAATTCTGCTAAATCAGTTATGATTTGTTCAACTACTCATATCTTCCAAAATTTGATTGACACCCTTGCCTGCTGTTGTCTTTTCTTCTCTTTGTGCTTGTGGGTTTAAGTCTTCATCTTTCTTTGGTTAGTCTGTTTACTCTCACTCGCTGAGATTTTGGAAAGGAAAAAGGATAAACATATATGTTCAATACACTATGTTTTAAAATGACTTTCGTTTGATGTGTGAGGAATTAAGATCCAGGAGAGTGAGGTGTTTTGCCCAAGGACCAAACACAAGTCTGTGGCAAAGCCAGGCTAGCACCTCGTTCTTCTGATTTCAGGTTCAAGACTATTACCAATTTCTGTTTTCCTATTTCTTCCCTTCTACCACTAGCACTTAAAACTATCTGATATCCTTCTTATGTATTATTAATTAACTCACTTCCCCACCTCATCTTCCATGCTCTATATATGCAATATTAGGAGAGTGCCAGGCACAGAATAAGAACTGAGTATTTAATTATTGAATAAATTAATGGAAAGACAGGTGATCTGTACCTTAGATTTCCCCTCACTTAGGATTATGCTTTTAGGAAAGACAAACTCTTCTCCAGGTTGATGGCTGATCAGAGGCATTCAGTATGACTTGGGGTTTTGGAAGATAATATCTAAACTTATTTATTAAAAGGCAGAAAACAGGGTGATTGAGAGCATGAAATTTGAAGACAGAGATAAATTTCGGTACTTGGATTCGAATGTCAGCTACCTTGCTTACAATCTGTGCAACCTCTTCTTCTTTTTCAAAAATCTCAGAAGGTGAGAGTTTTAAAGCCCCAGATCAGTGTATTCTTCCAGTTTCTCTCTTTTCCCATCTCACAATCATTCTCTCCTTTTGGAGCTCTGTGGGGTCTGTTTTTGAAGAAAGGAGGCGTTTCTTTCTCTGTCTGCGTGGGTAAATAACTCTATTTTATAGAACTTGTGTGAGTCTGCTCCCTCAAAGCTGGAAAAATCATTCTTTATTGTCTTGGTGTTTTCCCCTAACTCTTCGAAGTATACTGACTGTGATGCTTAACATTGCTTTTATTTTTATTAATACTAAGCAGAAATTCAGACCTTTAGTGCTTTTGGCTGAAGACCATAGGAAGATAGTATAGCAAGTAATTACATTGGACTTCTAGCCCTTATTTCCAATTGGTCCATTACTTCTTGGTAGCTTAATAAAGCTAAAAACTAAGTTCTTTCAGATTACTGAATAATTTTTTTTAGGCCATATAGAAATTATTTTTTTAGAGTTTTTTTTCCCTGGGAAATACCAGGCTATCGTAGGGCTTCCAAAAGATTTCTCAAAAGGTTACGTAGACTAAGAATCTGTCCCACTGGATTACTTTTGGCCTGCAAGTGTTTGACTATGTATAAATGTTTCCTAAAACAATGAAGTACCGTGGTAGCCCCTCCTCATTTGCGGTTTCGCTGTCTGCAGTTTCAGTTACCCATGGTCAACTGGGGTCCAAAAAGAACACTATCACACAAAGTCTACGCCATTCACCTCACTTCATCTCATTACGTAGGCATTGTATCATCTGACATCATCACAAGAGGGGTGAGTACAGTACAAGAAGATATCTTGAGAGAGACAGACCACATTCACATAACTTTTATTATAGTACATTGTTATAATTGTTCTATTTTATTATTATTGTTGTTAATCTCTTACTGTGCCTAATTTATAAATTAAATTTTATAGTAGGAATGTATGTATAGGAAAAAATGTAGTATATATATAGGCTTTGGTACTATCCGTGGTTTCAGGCATCCAATAGAGGTCTTGGAATGTCTCCCTCTTGGATAGAGGAGGACTATTGCAGGTGATTTAAGTTTCCTTGTGCTGTTGCAACTTGGGTACACTTGGAGGCAGTACAGCATAATGGATAGAGCCCAAGGTTGGGAGTCAGACTGGGATTCACATTGGGATCTGTGTTGACTAGTTGAATGATTATGCTAACTAGTGTAAGTTATTAAACCTATACCTTTGTATCTCTCTATATAAAAAGATGTTTTTTGCTTTTTGTTTTCTTTTTCTTTCTTTCTTTTTTTTTTGAGGAAGATTAGCACTGAGCTAACATCTGCTGCTAATCTTCCTCTTTTTGCTGAGGAAGACTGACCCTAAACTAACATCTGTGCCCATCTTCCTCTACTTTATATGTGGGATGCCTGCCACAGCATGGCTTGCCAAGCAGTGCCACATCTGCACCTGGGATCCGAACTGGTGAACCACAGGCTACCAAAGTGGAACATGTGCACTTAGCCGCTGGGCCACCAGGCCGGCCCCAAAAAGATGGTTTTTGGATTAATAAAAGAATATTGTGGGGCCAGCCCAGTGGCACAGCAGTTAAGTTTGCACGTTCCATTTCGGCGGCCCAGGGTTCGCCAGTTCAGATCCCAGGTGCAGACCTACATACCACTTATCAAGCCATGCTGTGGCAGGCATCCCACCTATAAAAGTAGAGGAAGATGGGCACAGATGTTAGTCCAGGACTAGTCTTCCTCAGCAAAAAAGAGGAGGATTGGTGGCAAATGTCAGCTCAGGGCTAATCTTGCTCAAAAAAAAAAAAGAATATTGTACATTTGGAAGGACTAAATAAATTTGTTATTACTAGATATTAAGAAATCACTTCTGAGTGACAGACACATATTTTTTTATTACCTTGCTACACATTTCCATCTGGACGTCTTAGAGGCACTCCAAACACAAAATGTTCAATGTAAAATTCATTATTTTCCATTTCAGACCTGCTCCTCTCCCTAGATTCTTCAAGAAGACTAGACCGTCTTCCATGAAGTTTCCATAGTCAGAAGCCTGAAGTTGCTTAGACTTCTCCATCCCCTCTACCCATAGCATCCAATCAGTACTGAGCCTTGTTGATTCTGCTTCCTAAATACCTTCAAATTCTGTTCCTTCCTCTGCAGTCTTGGTTTAGGTTCTTAGTGTCTTTTGCTTGGGTTATTCCAGTTGCCTCTGTTGACCTTAAACAGATAGACAGCCAGTTATTTCTCCAGCAAAAATGGGTTTATTGGAGATGAGCAAAGAATTGCAATTCAGTGTCCTCAACCATGGTAAGCCACGTGCAAGTCCTTGAGGAGCAAGGGAGGAGAAATTCTTATAGAAGGGAAGAGGAAGTTGGGAGGGCTACTGTAAACAGAGTTCAAGGGGTGGTGGCTTTTCATTGCCTGAGTTGTGCCAGTCTTTCTTTAGCTGATCTTCTTGATGGCTAAGAAGAGAAAGTTTTTCTTCTTCCTGTTGGGCTCTGCTATGAACATAGGGTGTGAAAGCTCCCCCACTTTGGGCTCTGGAGTCCAATTTAATGAGGTTTCTGTCTATTAATCTCCATGTTTTCCTCTTTTGGTCAAGATCTTTTCCTGAAAGGATGGCTGATCAAGAGTCAGATTTTTCTGATTTCATCAGCTTTTTGACCCTCGATGCCAGGAAGGACTTTTCCTTGGTGTCCCATGTTGGAGGAAAAGTGCACAGACTGGAAACCTATTGAGGCCACGTTTGAGTAATAAGTAGGGGTAGGCATTTTTCTTTTCTAAAGTCCATATGTTATCAAGATCATAGGCACTGGAGATCATCTGAAGATGCTCATTATGTCATCATCAAAGCTTTGTCAAACAAACTTCCACCTTATCTGGTCCAGACATCTTGGGAAAACTGTGTCATCAAATGTCATCTGCTTCAATTCCAGGAAATCTTTACTTTCAGGTCACCAGATTATGTGCATGTCCAGTCAAGGTTTGGTGCTTTAGGTGTGTCACATGGACGCAAGAGTCTATTCCCTGGAGTTTTGCAGCACAAGGGTTAGTTAACTGTACCTGATGGGGTCTTCCCAGCGAGGTTGAAGAGTCCTTCTGGAGATGTCTTTTTCCAGTAGACAAAATCTTTGTCTGCCTGGGGTGCACCGTAAAAAGATTGCTCTGCCAAAACATGATTTTTTTCTTTTTGAGGAAGATTATCCCTGAGGTAACAGCCGCCACCAATCCTCCTCTTTTTGCTGAAGATTGGCCCTGAGCTAACATCCATGCCCATCTTCCTCTACTTTATATGTGGGATGCCTGCCACAGCATGGCTTGATAAGTGGGTGGTGCATAGGTCCGCACCTGGGATCCAAACCAGGAAACCCCGGGCCACTGAAGTGGAGCATGTGAACTTAATCACTATGTCACTGGGCTGGCCCCCTAAAACATGATTATTATTATTGTTTTCATAGTTAGGTATTCTTCCTTTATTTTTTTATAGTGTGACATTGGTTTCTAATGTTATATAAATTTCAGGTGTGCATCATTAGATATTTCAATTTCTGTGTAGGTTACATCACGTTCACCACCCACCATGCATGTGTGCCCAATCACCCATTTCATCCTCCTCCCTCCCCACTTCCCCTCTGGTAACAACCAATCCAATCTCTGTTTCTATATGTTTGTCATTTTTATCTTCTACTTATGAGTGAGATCATATGGTATTTGACTTTCTCCCTCTGACTTATTTCACTCAGCATAATGCCCTCAAGTTCCATCCATGTTGTCACAAATGGCCGGATTTCATAATTTCTTATGACTGAGTAGTATTCCATCATGTATATATACCACATCTTCTTTATCCATTCGTCCTTTGATGGCCACCTAGGTTGCTTCTAAGTCTTGGCTATTGCGAATAATGCTGCGATGAACGTAGGGGTGCATGTATCTTTATGCATTCCTATAAAACACGATTATTTTTAATAGAAGCAATTAGGCCTTTGTGATATTGGAGTATAACTCCTTTTATCAGCTGTGGATTAAAAGATGCAGGATTGGGCATTTTGTGACTATCTCAAAGGAAGAGTTTTTGAGTTCCAAAGTGGATGTATCTGAGATTTAAAAGGACCAATAGCAATGCTTTTGGCCAAGGTGTTTGGAAGGTCTCTACAAATTTTGCCAACCGAGTCTTAGTAATGCCAATAGTGCATTAGACTAAACCAGAGGATTGAGAATGGTAAATGCAGTGAAAGTGTTGTAAAACTGGCCAAACAGCACAGACTTGTCGAAGTACCTGACCAGTAAAATGGGTTCCTTGATTATTATGAAGCGTAAGAGGAGTTCCCCAGGTGGAAATAATTCTTTCCAAAAGGACTTTAGCCACAGAAGAGGCAGTAGCCTCTCTGCAAAGAAAGGCTTCTGTCCATTGAGAAAACATACAAACCATGACTAAAACATGTTTATATCCACAAGAAGGGAGATGTTGTATGAAATCCATCTGCTAAACCTTGAATGGTCTATTAGGGAGTTTGAAATGTCCAGGAACAGTACGAACAGGCTTCCCTGGATTATATTTTGGACAAATAGGACAAGTGAGGTAGGCACTTTTTGTGGCCTTGTTTATATTTCCCTGCCAATACTACCTCATGAATGTTATAATTTTGTCAGTAGACCAATGGTTTAATGCGTGTACAGTGGTTAAGGGTGAGAAATTTTAGAGTCTCTGGAAGCACTGGGTTATTATTTAGTCTGAACTAGAGCTTTGTCTTTTTACCAAATCAACAATTGTTGAATTTCCAATCTTGTTTTTCCTTTCCTGAGGCCAACTGTTGGTCTTCTATAGCCAGTTTTTCTAAGTTATCCTTTGTGGAAATATCCCTTTGGACCATGACAGAGGCATTAGTTTTTGTTGGTTCCTTTAAGGGATGCATTCCTTGTGGAAATGTCAGCAAGGTGATTTCCTTTAGCTTCTAGAGAGTCAAGTTTAGAATGTCTTGGGATCTTAATAATAGCTAAAGCAGTAGGTAAAAGTATAACATCCAATAATTCCTGAACACAGGGACCATTTCAAATTTTATTTCTGCTGAAAATAAGGAAGCCACGTGGTACCACAACGTTCCATAATCATGAGCTACTCCAAAAGCATGTCTACGATCATTATAAATGTTGGCAATTTTTCCCTGAGGTATAAGCCTGTGTAAGAGAATATAATTCAGCCTCTTGGGCTGATGTAGCCAGGTGTAAAGTTGCTGCCTCAGTGATATCAAAAGGAGTTGCAATAGCATACCCAGCACAATATTTGCCATTGTCACCTTTTAAATCAGAACCATCAGTAAACCATGAGAAGTTGCTGTTACCCAAAGGAGTTTCCTGCAGATCATCATAAGAAGTTAGGAGGTGATTCATCAGCATTGGGCAGTCGTGAGGGACTGCACTGGTAACAGAGTGGAGAAAAGTAGCAGGGTTAAGGTTATTACAATGTAAAAGAGTTATGTGAGGAGGATTGATATCAGCATAATGGCAGAGTGAGTTCTACTGGTGATCTCTCCCCTCCACAATAGAACGAAAAAGACATTCATACTCCAATTCATAATCCGACAGAGGACATCCATGCAACACAAAAGACTTCTGAGAGACACACGCAGCCATACATTGGACGGTGGAGAAGCTGGAACCCCCTTCAGAGGAGGTGGATGGGGTAAGAGAAAACTTCACCCCCTCCCCAAAAGACTGCAATCTGGGACTGAATGCAGCCTCTCAGAGGGAAGGAATGGGGGAGGGAGCATCTGTTAGTGGGAACATCTTAGATCCCTGAGGTCCCTTGCAGCCTAGTGGAAAGCCCCTTACCAAGGTGAAAGCTATCACTGGGGGACTTCATCAAGCCAACACCCCAGGAGAGCTGATAGTGAGGGCAGAGTGTGTAAGCCAGGGAGAGCACGCAGAAGAAAGTGCCCCTGACCCCCACCCGCCCAGCGCCAGCTCCAGTGCCTGGGATCCTGGCAGAATGCAGAGGGCTGAGAAATACTCAGCTCTTGACCCTACCCAGTGACGATAAATAGTAACAGCAGTCAATAATACCAGTATGTGGAAAAACAGAGCCACATTCTCTAGCAATATCAAAGATTATATTAAATCTCCACACCAGAGAGAAAATGACTAGTACCCAGAAGTCAGTCCTGAAGACACAGAAATATGCAGAGAATTCAAAATAGCTATCATCAGAAAACTCAACAAGTTAAAAGAGAATGTAGAGAAACAATTCAACGAGTTCAGGAGCTACTTCACAGAAGAGATTGAGACTATAAAGAAGAACCAATCAGAAATATTGAAGATGAAAGACACAGTGGATGAGGTAAAACAAAATATGGTTTCCCTGAATGCTTGAGCAGACATCATAGAGGAGTGAATCAGCATAATTGAGGATAGACATATTGAAATGCTCCAGACAGAGGAGGAGAGAGAACTCAGACTAAAAAGAAACGAAGAAAGTCTCCAAGAAATATTCAACTTAATTCGGAAATGCAGCATAATGATTATAGATATTCCAGAGGGATAAGAGAAGGAGAATGGAGCAGAAAGCTTGTTCAAAGAAATAACAGCTGAGAACTTCCCAAACTTGGGAAAGGACATGGAAATCCATGTAAAAGAAGCCATCAGATCTCCTAAATATATCAATGTAAAAAGACCTACTGCAAGGCATACAGTAGTGAAACTGGCAAAAGTGAATGACAAAGAAAAAATACTAAAGGCAGCAAGACAGAAGAAAATAACCTATAAGAGAACCCCTGTCATGCTTTCATCGGATTTCTCTGCAGAAAACTTACAGGCTAGGAGAGATGGGAATGACATATTCAAATCTTTGAAGGAAAACAACTTTCAGCCAAGAATACTCTATCCAGCAAAAATATCCTTCAGATATGATGGAGAAATAAGAGCTTTCCCAGATAAACAAAAGCTAAGGGAGTTCATAGCCATGAGACCCCCCTCTACAAGAAATCCTCAAGAAGGCCCTCATACCTGAAAAAAAAATGGAAGAAAGAGGTTACAAAGCATGGAGTAAGGAGATAAATAGGTAGACAAGATCAGAAAATTGTAGTTATACATAAGAACAGGTTAGCAAATACTCAAGTATCACATTAAAGACAAAGGGAAGGAAAACACCAAAAACAAAGATAATCTTGTCATTTTAACCACTACCTCACAACACAAGATGGAATAAGATGTGACAAAAACAACATAGGAGGGGAAGAAATAGGGGAATGAATCGGTTTACTCTAAGGAAATGAGGCCATCAAAAAATAGACTATCTTAACTACAAGATTTTGCATACAAACTCCATGGTAACCACTAAACAAAAAAGCAGAACAGAGACACAAATAATAAGTAAGGAGAAAACAAAGAAACCCAACATAAAAAACTGCATAACTCAATTGGTATACCGAAACACATGGGACAAAAAACAAAGGAAATACGGGAGAACTGGAAAACGAGTGATAAAAAGGCAGCATTAAGCACTCATATATCAATAATCTCCCTAAACGTAAATAGATTGAATTGTCTATTAAAAAGACAGAGTGGTGAGATGGATTAAAGTACAAGAACCAACAATATGCTGCCTCCAGGAAAGAGATCTCAGCTCCAATGACAAACATAGGCTTAGAGTGAAGGAATGGAAGATGATACTCCAAGCTAATGGCAAACAAAAGAAAGCAGATGTCACAATATTATATCAGACAAAGTAGACTTCAAGATAAGACAGTAAAGAGAGACAAAGGGGGCAGTATATAATGATCAAAGGGACACTCCAACAAGAAGACATAACATTTATAAATATCTATGCACCCAACACAGGAGCACCAAAGTACATAAGGCAACTATTAACAAACCTAAAAGGAGATATTAATAATAACACAATAATAGTAGGGGACCTCAACACTCCACTCACATCAATGGACAGATCATCCAGACAGAAAATCAACAAGGAAACAGTGGAATTAAATGTAAAGCTAGACCAGTTGGACCTAATAGACATATACAGAAGACTCCTTCCAAAAACAGCAGAATACACATTCTTCTCAAGTGTATAGGGAACATTCTAAAGGATAGACCATACATTGGGGAACAAGGTAAGCCTCAATAAATTTAAGAAGATGGAAATAATAACAAGCATCTTTTCTGATCACAATGCTATGAAGCTAGAAATTAATTACAAGAAAAAAGCTGAGAAAGGGACAAAGATGTGGAGACTAAACAACATGCTATTGAACAACCAATGGATCACTGAAGAAATTAAAGGACATATCAAAAAATATCTGGAGACAAATGAAAATGAAAGTGTACCATACCAACTCATATGGGGTGCAGCAAAAGTGGTACTAAGAGGGAAATTCATCACAATACAGGCTCACCTTAACAAACAAGAAAATCCAGAATAAGCAAGCTGAAATTACACCTAACTGAATTAGAAAAAGAAGAACAAACACAGCCCAAAGTCAGCAGAAGGAGAGAAATAATAAAAATTAGAAAAGAAATAAATGCAATTGAAACACAAAAGGCAGTAGAAAGGATCGATGAAACAAAGAGCCGGTTCACTGAGAAGATAAACAAAACTGACAAACCCCTAGCCAGACTTACAATGAAAAAAAAGAGATAAAGCTCAGATAAATAAAATTAGAAATGAAAGAGGAGAAATAACAATGGATACCACAGAAATACAAAGGATCATAAGAGAATATTACGAAAAGCTATATGCCAACAAAATGGACAATCTAGCAGAAATAAATAAATTCTTAGATGCTTACAACCTCCCAAAGCTGAATAAAGAAGAAATAGATAATCTGAATAGACCAAACACAAGTAAAAAGTGAAACAGTAATCAAAAACATCCCAAGAAATAAAAGCCCAGGACCAGACAGCTTCTCTGGAGAATTCTACCAAACCTTCAGGGAGGATTTAATACCTGTCCTTCTCAAGTTATTCCAAAAAATTATGGAAGATGGAACACTTCCCAACACATTCTACGAGGCCAACATCACTCTGATACCAAAACTTGACAAGGACAACACAAAAAAAGAAAACTACAGGCCAATATCGCTGATGAACATAGATGCAAAAATCCGTAACAAGATATTGGCAACGTGAAAACAGCAATACATCAAAAAGATCATACATCATGATCAAGTGGGATTTATACCAGGACACATGGATAGTTCAACATCCACAGATCAATCAATGTGATACACCACATTAACAAAGTGAGGAATAAAAACCACATGATCGTCTCAATAGATGTAGAGAAAGCATTTGACAAGATCCAACAGCCATTTATGATAAAAATTCTTAACCAAATGGGGATAGGAGGAAATTACCTTAACATAATAAAGGCCATATATGACAAACCCATAGCCAACATCATACTGAATAGCGAAAAACTGAACGCCATCTCTCTGAGAACAGGAACAAGACAAGAATGCCCAATATGATCACTTTATTCAATATAGCACTGGAGGTTTGGGCCAGAGCAATTAGGCAAGAGGCAGGAATAAAAGGAATCCAAACAGGGAATGAAGAAGTGAAACTCTAACTGTTTGCAGATGACGTGATCTTATAGATAGAAAAACCCAAAGGATCCATCAGAAAACTATATGAAATAATTAACAACTACATTAAAGTTTCAGGGTCCAGAATCAACTTAAGAAATCAGTTGCATTTCCATACTCTAATAAGGAACTTACAGAAAGAGAACTCAAGAATACAATTCCATTTACAATTGCAACAAAAAGAATAAAATATCTAGGAATAAATGTAACCAAGGTGGTGAAGGACCTATATAATGAAAACCACAAGACATTATTGAAAGAAATAGATGATGACATAAAGAGATGGAAAGAGATTCCATGCACATGGGTTGGAAGAATAAACATAGTTAAAATGTCCATACTACCCAAAGCAATCTACAGATTCCTTGCAATCCCAATCAGAATCCCAACGATATTCTTCACAGAAATCATAAAACTCCTGAAAGATAATATAGGTAATACACTCTGACAGTGAACGTAAAAGGATCTTTTTGAATACCATGTCTTCTCAGAAAAAGGAAACAAAAGAAAAATAAACAAGTGGCGCTTCATCAGACTAAAGAGCTTCTGCAAGGCAAAGGAAACTAGGATCAAAACAAAAAGACAACTCACCAATTGGGAGAAAATATTTGCAAATCATATATCCGACAAGGGGTTAGTGTCCATAATATATAAAGAACTCACACAACTGAACAACGAAAAGACAAACAGCCAGATTGAAAAATGGGCAGAGGAGATGAACAGACATTTTTCCAAAGAAGATATACAGATGGTCAATAAGCACATAATAAAATGTTCAACATGAGTAATCATCAGGGAAATGCAAATCAAAACTACACTAATATATCACCTTATACCTGTTAAAATCACCAAGACTAAAAATAACAAATGTTGGAGAGGGTGTGAAGAAAAGGGAACCCTCACACTGCTGGTGGGAATGCAAACTGGTGCAGCCACTATGGAAAACAGTATGGAGATTTCTCAAAAAACTAGACATAGAACTACCATAGGACCCAGCTATCCTGCTACTGGGTATCTACCCAAACAACTTGAAATCAACAATCCAAAGTGACATATGTACCCCTATGTTCATCGCAGCACTATTCACAACAGCCAAGACATGGAAGCAGTCCAAGTGCCCGTGGACTGATGACTGGATAAAGAAGATGTGGTATATATATATATATACAATGGAATACTACTCGGCCATGAAAGAAGACAAAATCATCCCATTTGCAACAACATGGATGGACCCGGAGGGAATTATGCTATGTGAAATAAGCCAGACTGAGAAAGACAAATACCAGATGATTTCACTCATATGTGGAATATGAACAAACACATGGACAAAGAAAACAGTTCATTGGTTACCAGGGGAAGAGGGGTGGGAGTGGGCACAGGGGGTGAAGGGGAGCACTTATGTGGTGCCAGACAAGAAACAATGTACAACTGAAATCTCTCAGTGATGTAAACTATTGCAAACTCAATAAAAAAGAAAAAAATGTGAAAAAAAAGAGTCGTGTGAGGAGCAGTTAACGAAAGGAAATGGAGGCGGCTGACTGAAATACACTGAGTGTGATGAGAGTTCAGAAGGGCTTCTACTGCATGGCGTACAAAGATGGCAAAAGGGGATCCCACAGTGATTTTCTCGGTGGGTTTAACAAAAACGTCAGTGGGAATAATGGCTCTAAGGCAAGGGAGTATCCCTGTGCCAGAGGGTCCAGTTGCTGGGTATAATACCCTATGGGTCGATGGTGGTCCCCGTGTTTTTGGGTGACATGACCCAAGGACATTCTCTTTCTCTTCATATACAAAGAGAAAAAAGGGAATCTGATAATGGGATGTCCAAGGCCAGGTGGGTTTGTCAAACTCTCCTTTAAGGCTTTAAAGGCTATATTGTCGCTTTCTTCCCATATAATTGGGTTGGGGTGGTTGTTCTTTAGTAAAACATACAGAGATTTGGCCATAAGAGAAAAATCTGGAATCTAATTTTGGCAGTAACCAACTAGCCCGAGAAAACCTTGGAGTTGGCGCTTAGCTTGGGGTTTGGGGAAACTTAGGATACCAGGAAGCCTATCTAGGTCTAGGCGTAGCCCTTGTTCTGATATCAGATGCCCCAAATACTGAACCTGGATTTGGGCAAACTGCAATTGCTTCTTGGTGACCTTATGTCCCTTGAAGGCTAAAAGCTTCAGAAAGTGGCTGCTGCCTTTCTGTAAGGAGACTTGGGAGGGAGAGGAAAGAAGCAAACTGTCCACATATTGCAACAAACTAAAACCCCCAGGGTACTTTATATCATTCAGATCAGCCTTCAGGATTTGTGAGAAATAAGAAAATCTCTCAGTAAAACCCTGAGGCATTACTGTCTAGGTGAATCATTTTCCTTCCCAAGCAAAGGCAAAAAAGTATTGGCTAACTTCATCAACTGGAATGCTAAAGAATGCATTCCATACGTCAATTACTGTAAAGAATTAGCTCCCAGTGGGAATGGATGTTAGTAGTGTATGAGGGTTAGGAACAACAGGGTGTTGAGGGATAAGAATATTGTTTATTGCTCAGAGATCCTGGACAAACCTCCACCCTTGGTCCCTGGGTTTTCTCACAGGAAAAATAGGAGTATTACAGGGACTAGTGCAAGGGATAATAAGGCCTTGAGCCTTCTGGTCTTCTATTATGGGCTTTATACCTTGAAGGGCTTCTTTACTTATATGGTATTGACTAATTCTTTTTTTCTTTTGAGGAAGATTAGCCCTGAGCTAACTGCTGCCAATCCTCCTCTTTTTGCTGAGGAGGACTGGCCCTGAGCTAACATCCATGGCCCATCTTCCTCTATTTTATATATGGGACGCCTACCACAGCATGGCTTTTGCCAAACGGTGCCTTGTCCGCATCCGGGAGCCGAACCGGCGAACCCCGGGCCACTGAGAAGCAGAACGTGAAAAATTAACTGCTGCGCCACCAGGCCAGCCCCGTATTGACTAATTCTAAAGAGATATTTTGAGGGATCTATTGGAAGCTTGATGGGTGTGATCCCGACCCTGGTATCAGTTTCCCCACATTAAACCCAGCATATATGGGGTTAAAACCAAAACACTCATTCCCTGCTTACTCTCTGGCTTCCTGGCTCCAGAATCCACTATCCTCCATGGAGACAGACACTGTCAAGGACAAGCACCTGGACTATCTCCTCCCGCAAAGAGATACAGGCTGGTGGGAAAGCTCCGACCAGCAAGGCCATATGCTCCCCCTCATCTACCTAAAGCCCCAAATAAAAACCCTTCCTTTTAGCTTTTCGGGGAGTTTGGGATTTGAGTGTTAGCTGCCCTCTCTCCTTGCTCAGCACTGTGCAAAAATAAAGTTCCTACTTTCTTCCACCACACCCGGTGTCAGAGATTGGCTTGCTGCGCAACGGGTGAGCGAACTCACTTCAGGTTCGGTAACAGGAAGTGCACTGTGAATTTTACCAATATCAGTTGAAGATATTGCCCACAAGGAGCGTGATGGCTGATTCAATAGGGACTCATAGTCACTGCTTCCATAATCAGCTCTAGGACTGTCAGAGATGGAGCAAATAAAAGATGTCCAAGGGTCGTTTAATTCACCTGGTTGTCTGTTTGGATGGCAACTGTAAAATTCTAGAATTATGTCTCCCCTTTGGGAGAAAGAAATTATGGCATGATACTTTTCCGAGAAGTCTCTGCCTAATAAATGAATAGGGGTGGGTGGAGGAACTAAGGAGAAAAGGTTATGTGTCTCTCAGAGGGCCTAAAAAAAAGGGAGTAGGTTCAGAGAGGAACATTTTGAGGTTTATTAGAAAACCCCACTATTTGACCTGTTTTAGTACTCTGAGGCAGGGGATGCTTTATAGTAGTGGAGTTGAGCACTAAAAATATGGCTCCAGGGTCAGTTAGGATAGAAAGAGATTCATCTCCAATCTGGAGAAATGTTTCTCCAAGCCAATTAAGAGGGAGGATTGGGAGGAGCCCCTACAGTTTCTTGGAGCCCTGGCACTGAGAATTTGGCAGATTGGAGGGGCTGGGTAGAGGGTTGAAGGTGCTTGAAGCACTTAAATTTATAACAATCTCTTTCCCAATGTCCTGGGTGTTTGCAATAATAACAGAAGCCAGAAGAATTTTGGTTGTGTTTATGGGCCTTCGTTTGCCGGATTTGAAGATTAAGGGTTTTAGTGATCTTTCTTTTAGGGGACTCATCTAAAGAGGGAGACAGTTGGCTTGCCAGATTAACCAAATCTGAAGTGGATATAGTTTCCCACTCCATCCTGGTCTTTTTTACCATTAGGGAAATATTCCTACCTGGGGGGAACCAACCTCTGAAGGAAGACCCGAAATTTCTTTAAGAACAATCTGAAGATGATGGGAGCAGTCATGAACAGGTTCATCTGGTTTTTGTGCGCACACCTGAATTTTGTGCCAATCAGTTTTGTGCCAGTCAACAGGCTTTGGGCAAGTCCTGGGAATTGCCTGATGCAGTTGCCCAGCAATTTCCTGAGGCTGATCATACATCAGGTCAGCGGGTTGGTCTCCTGGTTGGAATTCTAGACCTTTCAGGATTTTCCCAATTAGCAGTTTTGATTCAATGCTGGGCCTGACCCTCACCAATAAGCATGTGAACAAGTTGATCTAAGTCAGAAAAAGCAGGCTGATAAGTTTGAATGACTATATTAAACTCCTCAGGAAACCTGTGAGAATCTTCAGTTACTTTGGGAAAATCCTTGACTGTGGCTTGTGGTTCAGCTTTAGTCAAGGGAACATAGGAAATTAAGGGTTTAGCCTTTGGATCTTCCAAAGGCTTAATTTTGAAGGGACAGATTCTGATGGGCTCAGAGGAAGAGGGAGTAGGGAGAGGCTCAGGGAAAGGGGAAGTTTGGTGAGAGTTTGTATGGGGCAACTGACAGTCTGGAGGAGGTGTAGACAGCATAGAAGGGAAGGAGGAAGATGGCACCAGAGGAGGGACCTGAACCCCAGGAGTCAGGGAAGAGGAACAAGATGACACAGGAGGAGAGAATCATGAGGTTTTGGAAGCCGTTTTGTCTTTCTTTAAATCATTTGTTCACCTCAGTTAATCTTACAACCTTATTTTGCAAAGAGGCAATTTTAGACTTCTGGTAACAGGAAGCCTCAAATACCAATCGAAATAGGCGTTCCATTCACTTTTGGGAATTAAAAAGATATGGATGTACAATTCAGTTTTAAGAGTAAGTTTGGGGAGTTCAAAATTTCCCCACAATGGCCATTGATATTCTAAATTACTTTTCATTAAATCAGTCTATTTAGTTAGAAATGTACAATTAGGAATGACTGTGGTTTTTAAACATAAAATTGGCTGGGGTCCCTGTAGGGGGAGCAGCTTCAAAATATTTAGATAACTGGATCCCATTTCTTAGAGGTTTTTCTCTAGAGCAAAGGAATAATTCTCAAACAGCCTGAACACCTCAAACAGCCTGCAGGCTTAATACCAGCCTGTTGCAACAGAACAGTCCGATTTTATTAAGGTGTGTCCTGATACCGGCTCAACACAAAGTTGACATAAGGGAAGCCATATTGTAGGAAAGAAACCATATTGTAACTGAGTGACTTCTGATTAACTAACCCTGACTTGCCAGCCCCTTTGAATCTTTGAATTAATTTTCCTAGATAATTGAGGGTCTGTCTCCAGGGGATTTGCAGGCTCTGTAGATTTCATGGCCCCTCCCAGCTGCAATAAGATGATAACTTTGTTCCTTTGAGTTCCTTAGGAATGTGATGATCCCTGGGCAGAAAGTCTATGCTGATAGTCATCATCAACGACAGCTGAAAGATCAGGGTATAGGGCGTTGCTCCGTTCTCTGATGCATATCCAGTAAAACAAGACTATCAGGAACTAAGACCAGATGTCTGCCTCACCCAGAGACCAACCACCTCCCCGACCCGGAGACCAGCCCCGTATATAATTGGCCTGTAGTCTTTGGTCTGTAAGATGGTTCTTTCAGACATTAGTTGACGATCTTCCCTCTTGCTAGCAAGCTGTAATAAAAAACCCTTTCTCTCCTACACCTTGCCTCTTGACTATTGGCGTGTCTTGCAGTGGGCAGATGACCCCCCTTGGTTGGTAACAGTCCAAAGGTCGAATCAACACAGTTCCAAAGAACCATCCGGTTCCCAAAGGTATCTGACCAAAGATTGATCAAGGCAGTTCTAAGGGATGACCTGCTCCTAAGGGAGTCAGGCCAAAGGCTGGACAGCACAGTTCCAAGGAGCAGTCTGAAAGTCGGACCAAAGCCTAACCAGTTCCAAGTATGGGAACAGTCTGGTTCCAAAAGTAACTGGACTGAAGGCTAGCACAATTCAAAGAAACAGCCTGATTCAAAGAGTCAGGTGAAAGTGCTATCCGAGTACTCACAGACAAACAAGGCCTTAACCAGAATGGAATGGAACCTTAAAACAGATCTTGAATAAAGCCTGAAGAGCCTCAAGCACAAAGAGGGTGGAAGCTTGGATCCAGGAGAAAGACTTATCCTTAAACTCGAGGGTCGGCAAGCAAAGCAGTGAGCTAATAGGCTCTTTTGTGGGTGCTGCACCTCTTTGCTGACCAGCCTCAGAGTCCTTGGGGATCTTTCTGGATCCCCATACAGGCCATCAAAATGTTGGCCTTAAACAAATAGCCAGTTATTTCTCCAGCAAAAACGGGTTCATTTGCGATCAGCAAAAGTTGCAATTTGGGGTCTGCCAACCATGGCAAGTCATTGGCAAGTCATGTGCCAGTCCCCAAGTAGCAAGGGAGGAGAAACTCTTTCAGGAAGGGGAAGAGGAAGTTGGAAGGGCTATTGTAACAGAGTTCAAGGTGTAGTGGCTTTTCATTGGCTGAGCTTCTTCCTTTTCAAGAAGAGGAAGTCTTTCTTCTTCCTGTTGAGCCCTGCTATGGATGTAGGGTTTGGGAGCTCCCCCTTTTGGCCTCCCAGCTCCAATTTTTTTTTGGTGGGGGTGGGGGGGAAATTAGCCCTGAGCTAACATCCACTGCCAATCCTCCTCTTTTTTTTTTTTTTTTTTTTTTTGCTGAGGAAGATTGGCCCTGAGCTAACATCTGTGCCCATCTTCCTCCACTTTATATGTGGGATGCCTGCCTCAGCATGGCTTGACAAGTGGTGTGTAGGTCCACACCCAGGGTGCAAACTGGTGAATGCTGGGCCACCAAAGCAGAGTGTGTGAACTTAACCACTGCACCACCAGGCTGGCCCTCCAGCTCCAATTTTATGAGGTTTCTCTTTATTAATTTTCACATCTCCTAATTAGTGTTTCTGCACCCTCCTTTCCATCACACACATTAATGACAGAATGATCATGACGTGCTTCCTGGTATTGCAACTCTTCAGGAGGCATCAAGCTCTTTATGGCTTGTCCCTGCTGACCTTTCTGACCTTCCCTTTGACCCCATTTCCATGTGCCCTCCGTGAACCAGCCACACCTTGTGTGTTTGCAGTTCCTCCTCTTTTTACTTGTCTTCTCCATCTCCTTGTTTGTCTTCCAAACTGCTACTTTTTAAGACGCTGACTTTATTACCTTCTCAGGAATATAATTCCTGACCCCTTTTTATCCTCTCAGTGCTGTCTCTTGCTTCCCTGCATCAAGAACCTCCTCCTTTCTACTTCCATAGCTCCTTCTATTCAACTCTGTCTGGAGACTGTATCCATTTGTGTTTAAGAGCCCAGACTCTGGGGTCAGCAAGTCTGGGTTTGGATGCATCGCTTAGTAACCATGTGACATTGGGCAATTTATACAGGCATACCTTGGAGATGTTGCAGGTTGGGTTCTAGACCACTGCAATAAAGTGAATATCCCAATAAAGTGAGTCACATGAATTTTTTGGTTTCCCAATGCATGTAAAAGTTATGTTTATACTATACTGTATTCTATTGTGTGCAATAGCATTATGTCTAAAAAAATGTACATACCTTAATTAAAAATACTTTATTGCTAAAAAATGCTAACTATCATTTGAGCCTTCAGCAAGTTGTTATCTTTTTGCTGGTGAAGGGTCTTGTAAAAAACACAATGGCTGCAAAGTGCAATAAAGTGAAGTGCAATAAAATGAGGTATGCTTGTATAACTTCTCTAGGCCTCAGTTTCTTGTTCTACAAAATAGGGATAATAACTGACACATAGTAAACACTTAATAATAATAACAAAGTATTATTATTGTTGCATTATTTTACTTTATTTTAATGGGTGGTTTATATGTCTGGCTTCCTCTGTTGCTCATGAGCATCTGAAGTCAAAACTTCCTTATTTAATTGTTCAACAACATTAACCTAACACTTTTTATGTGCATATATCTCCTCACATAATCCTCCCAATGTTCTCTCTGGATCTAAGTTTGCCTGACTCTCAATCCCATACTATTTTACCAAACAGCCTCTTGGCTTTTTTTTTTTGGTGAGGAAGATTGTCCATGAGCTAACATCCGTGCCAATCTTCCTCTATTTTGTATGTGGGATGCCACCACAGCATGGCTTGATTAGGGGTGTATAGGTCCATGCCAGGGTTCCGAACCCATGAACCCCAAGCCACTGAAGCTGAGCACTTGAACTTAACCATTATGCCACTGGGCTGGTTCCATCCTCCTGGTTTTAACATCAACCTCTTTTCTTTTCTTTTCTTTTCTTTTCTGCTTCTTCTCCCCAAAGCCCCCCAGTACATAGTTGCATATTCTAGTTGTGAGTACCTCTGGTTGTGCTACGTGGGACGCTGCCTCAGCGTGACCTGATGAGCGGTGCCATGTCTGTGCCCAGGATTTGAACTGGCAAAACCCTGGGCCGCTGAAGTGGAACACGCAAACTTAACCACTTGGCCATGGGGCCAGAAAATCAACTTCTTTATTATTTTTTTTAAAGATTTTATTTTTTCCTTTTTCTCCCCAAAGCTCCCTGGTACATAGTTGTATATTCTTAGTTGTGGGTCCTTCCAGTTGTGGCATATGGGATGCCGCCTCAGCATGGCCTGATGAGCGGTGCCATGTTGGCACCCAGGATCCTAACCAGTGAAACCCTGGGCCCTGGCAGCCGAGTGCGTGAACTTAACCACTCAGCCACGGGGCTGGCCCCAAACATTTCTTTTTTTTTTTTGAGGAAGACTAGCCCTGAGCTAACATCCATGCCCATCTTCCTCTATTTTATATGTGGGACGCCTACCACAGGATGGCATTCCAAGTGGTGCCATGTACGCACCTGGGATCGGAACAGACGAACCCAGGGCCACCGAAGTGGAAATGTGCACTCTTAACCGCTGTGCCACTGGGCCAGCCCTCAACTTCTTTAAATTCTTCCAATAATTCAGTGGTTCCATAAAAATTTGTCAACAATAGTGTCATGCTTATATAAGGTAGTTATTTCCAAATGTTACTTTATTGTTTGACATACTGTAAAAATGGGATCAACCCATTTATCATTCAGGGACCCACAGCTGAATAGATTTGAGGATTATCTATAAACTGTTAGTGAATAATTAGGATGTAAGCACATATTTGATTGTATTTGGCTTTGTCCATGTGACCACATGATTCTAAAACAATCAATCAAATACATTAATTCAATTAAACTGGTCAACTGAAAAAAACCAACTAGTTAATTGACTCAGCTGGCTAGCACAGGTGATTTGTTTCCTATACATAAATGTGTCATTATTATGGATAATTTCACCTTATCCTTCCTCGAAATTTGTATTCATTATTAACTCAAATATTTGTATACAAATACTTTATTAGCTTTCATCTCACTTAAGTGAGCAATATACATTTAATGTTAAAACATTGCAATATTTATCTGTCTCTTGATATGTTGTAATCTCTATTGGCAGAATTTATGAAAGAGTTTTGGCGCCATTCTTGCCTTTTCACTATTCTTTAGGAAATTTTCAATATCTTATATTTGCTTGAACAATATGGAAAGATAAACTTCAAAGGCATCATCATCATCATCATCATCATCATCGTCATTCGTGTTACATATTTCCATTTCCTGCACTGACATCCATTAAATGTTTTGGCCTCCACAAATGGCCTCTCTTCCTCTTTCCATCCTCTAAGTGAGGGCATTTGCCAGGTTAGTCCTGTTTTTCTCTATTTACATTGTCGTCCTCAGGAAATTTAGTTTAGTTTCATTGTTTCAGCTACCACTTCTAGGCAAAGGAATCCCAAATCTCTTTCTCTAGTATTGTCTTTTCCATGTATCTTAAACAGGCCCGGACGTGACCTGAAAGCTTAGCTGCTCCTTGAAATACAATGTTCTTGAAAATCAAACTCATTTTCTTCTCCACAAACTGACTCCTCCTGATTTCTCTTTCCCTGTCAATAGTCAGTCTCAAAACTTTCAGGTTATCTATCCTCTCTTCCCCTTTCTTGCCAAACAATCACCAAGTTCTATAGATTCTGTAGGTACTTCCTTTGTTTTGGTTCTTTCTTTTGTATTTCTGTCACCACTACTCAAGTGGACCCTGTTACTGAATGTGGCGCTGCAATAATTACCTTCTAAGGCCGCCTCTCCCTACATCCGGAATCCTTACCATCTGATGTATTCTACGCGAGCAACCTTAGCGCTCTACTGCTCAAAAAGCCTCTTAATGACTGTCTATAGAATGAAACTGAAACTACTTGACTTCAGTTCAAGGCTCTCACAGTTTGGTCTCAACTTACCTTTCTTTCCATATCTTCTCCTGTTTCTTATCATGAAATCTCCTCTTTCAGCTAAGCTGTTTGCTTATTCTTCCATGGTTATATATAATACTCCACTTTTTACCTTGATTCCAAATGCTCTTTTCCTCATCACCTATTCAACGTCCTATCCATAATTTAAAGCCCAGAAAACCAGGTGTATTTTTTTCAGGAAGTCTTCTCTGATTGAGCCTGGAACCATCTCACCTAATTCTGAATCCCTCCAGAGTTTATGGCGCTTGACATTTAATACTTTACTTTTTCAGTTAACTTTTAATGTACGTTCTTTATTTCTCCAATAAATTGCTAATTTCTTGATGCAAAGGAAACATATACATATCAATACATATGTTGATGTTTTGAGCGCTGGGATCATGTACACTGAATGAAGAATTGGGACATATGATCTGTGAAAATGTGACAGTACTTATGGAGAAATAGAACTGCTATTTGAATTTGGGGGCCCTCGTGACTTCTGGAAAATCTACTTGTATTTCAAATTTTACTAAGTCCTTTTTGTTGATGCATTTAAGTTTGTTTTCCAACCAATGTGTTTTGCAGGACAGTAAAGGTGATGTTATTTGGCATATATGAGTTCAAAGTTGAGTTGCTTTTTTATTTTATCTGATTTAATGAGAAAACAAGTAAATCAAAGTAGGAAAATCAAATATACTAAACCTCAGAATATTCTTAGCTGATTTATTTTGATGAGAGTTTAAATTATTTAGCTGTTCTGAATTTATTTGATTTTAATTATTGATGACAACACACTACGGTGCATTAGTAAATGTCTTGAAGAGTGTTTTGTAAAAGTAGGCGGCATCTCAGTAATAATATCACAATAACTCTGCCATTTAATTTTTGCTGACAAGTGGGTTGAGCCTGTGAGCACAATTGTAGGAATCATTAGGGGACAGTGCTTGTCCAGTTGATATAGGATGGCACTGTAGTTGCCTTTTTAATTCTTTGTGCTACTATAGTTTTTCAATACTTTTCAAAACTGTCAGCAGTTCAATAAGACTTTTAGTTCATTCTTGAGCTTAAAATATCATCTTTATATGCACTCAATGCTATAAGCCCAAATTTCTCAAGTGCTTACCTACTTACTTTTTAACAGGAGCACTTTTAAATGATGTTCCATTACATCCTAAATGTCCAAACCATTTCTCTTTTTACTTCTGCTTGGAAACTTTTCAAAAGCACTTTGGTATTTGAACAATAATGCAATAATCTACAATGCAGATTTTACATGGAATGACTCTAGCTTCCTTATGCATTTTTCCCCTCAATTTTTTCCCTTTGATATTTTCAGTAGAAGCTCCTTATTTATTCCACAGTGAGAGTGAGATTAGTATAAAGAGGACTACAGTAAGGCATTCTCCAAAGTTTGTTGACTTTGAAAGCAAAGCCAAGAAGAATCAATGCATTAGTTATTTAATTCCCATAGCGGATACCACCTGTGTTTATTGCTGATAAACATTGTGCTTAGATTGTAATCCTAGTGCTGGTAAATAACCTGGAGAGTTATAACCTTCAGCACTACCAAGGTAGAGAGACATTGCATTTTACAGATAGAAATGCTCCAGTTACTGGAGAGATGGAATCTCTTGTAGGACAAGGGCTTTCCAATTTTTGTATCGACTCTTGTGTTTCATTATCTGGTAACATCATGTCTCAGCACTTGATCTCCATCCTTCGTAGCACTTAATTTCCTTCCAGTGCACCTTTCTGGTCTGCAAAGGCTAGAAAGGTAAAAATTAGATTTCCCAGACTCCTTTGTGGCTATGTGTTTTGTTTTGGGGTTTTTTTGGTGAGGAATATTGGCCCTGAGCTAACATCTGTTGCCAAGTTTCTTCTTGCTCTTTTTTTTTTTTCCTTCCCAGAGCCCCAGTACATAGTTGTATATCTTAGTTGTAGGTCATTCTAGTTCTTTGATGTGGGATGCTGCCACAGCATGGCTTGATGAGAGGTGTGTAGGTCCGCACCCAGGATCGGAACCAGCTATCCCTGGGCCGCCAAAGCAGAGCACATGAACTTACCCACTTGACCACGGGGCCAGCCCCATGTGGTTTTTAAAAAAACTTTTTAGTATAGATATTTTCAAACATTTGCAAATGCAGAAAGACTAGTCTAATGGACCCCACATACCCATCCATCATCCAGCTTCAACAATTACCAATATTTTGCCTATCTTGCTTTGTCGGTTCCCTTCCACTTTTTTTGTTGGAATCTTTAAAAATAAATCTAAGGTATCATATCTTTTTATCTGTAAATATTTCAGAAGGCATCTCTGACTGATAAGTACATTTAAAAAAATATCGACAACAGCTAGGTTCTTGAGAGATATGTGTGATCAAGATTTGAAAGGCAGAGGCCATCTGTCTATTACTTCTGCTGTTAAGCACAGTAGTGAAGATTTTGGATTTTTCTGCAGCAGCAATCCAGTGTCCAGTTGCTCACTATTGGTAAATAAAGGGTCACTGCACTTAATGGGATGATTGATCTGATCATCAAGGAGAAATACGATTGCTGCTATACAAGGGGACAAAATAAGCTTTTCTGGAATCTAGAGGATCCTCTGGGTTGCCTCTTACATGCCAAGCCAGTGATAAAAGTTAATGGAAAACTGAGCTACCCAATATGGTCAGGACTTCTCAGGAAATACACAACAGCTTGTATTCAGATGGTGTTGACTATGTGTTATATACTGATCTAAGCATCTCACGTATATCAACTCGTCTACTTCTCACAATAACCCCATGATGTAGACACTTCCATCTCCTCTGTTTTACAGGTGAGCCTATTGAGGCACAGAGAGATTAAAATAACTTGACCAAGGTCACGGAGTTAATAAGTGGCAAAGCTGCGCTTCAAACCTAGGTAATGTAACTCCAGAGCCGTGCTCTTAACAACTGCGTTTTACTAGTTCTTAGTTTATATCATTCTACCAAGTAAGTCCCAAATCAGTTGAAGTGCTGACCGAGGGCAAAGGACACATTGGAATGAGCAATGATGAATGAAATTATAAATATAAACTATGGTTTTATGACCAGTAACAGGAATGAGGCCTGTAGTAGCAACCCAGATTTTCTTCCTTTGTGTGTTATATACTGTAGCAGACACCTTAGGTGCTGCCTCTGATTTCAGCTGCAGTTACTGTGAAGAGTTGCCCTGCTGGACAACCCCTTTGCACGCTGACGGTGTCTCACTCCAAGTGTTTCTCTGTTTGCCTGCTCGGGGCTTTCTCTGAAGTTGTGGGAGTTTGCTCAGCCCATGCACAAAGCAGCCCAAAACAGAGAGGAGTTAATGCCCAGGGGCAACTCTCTACCACAGCGGGTTGGAGTTGTTGGATAAATGCCCACCTCGTTCTTCAGAGACACAGCTTGGAGTTGCATTCCATCTGTTCCCCAGAGGATTCCCAGTGGCATCAGCCCCAGGTGCCCATGGTGGTAACTAACTCAATACTGGACACTTTATTGTCTCTCCTCCTTTCCTCGCTCACCCCACTCTTTTATTCCTCGTTTGTGGGGTCACCTCCCAAATAAATATGCGCACTCAAGTCCTTGTCTTGAGTATGATATTTATATACTTGAACCAATTTCCGTCATTTTTCCCTCTTCCCTTCTGTTGTATTTGTGCAGGGTGTGTTGTTGGAGATTAACTTCATAATCTAGTGCATTAATTACAGAATATGACGGCAGCATGGTGACTGCATGAGAAGAGGAATGAATATCACCCAGAGGTGGGTGCAGTGATTCTTGAGAATTTGGATGCACCCTTCTTGTGAGAGATTTGGCATGTCTTTTTATTAGGAAGGATAATTTCATCACGCTAGGCAGGAGCAAGTTGGTTTTGCTCTTGACATTGTTTAGATGTTTAAGCATAGGTAGAAGAGTTCAAGGATATTGAGTAGTCAAAGGGCTCAATTATGGGGAACATAACTCATAAAGCCACCTCCATTCCCAACTCCTTCTGCTTTGCCTTCCTATACTTCAGAATCTGAAAAGTCACAAACAGCACTTTTAAGACTCCCTTGCATTTATGATTGTTGTGATATAGGTTCTACAAATTAGATGCAATTGTTATGGTTTAAAGGCAAAAGTGAAGCAAAAGCCATCCGTCTGCCACTTCTAATATTTTGCTATTCCAAGTATAGTCACTGACGTATTGGTTTTTTCTTCTTATAAAGACATTAGCATCCGGTTTCTAGCTTTGCTGATAGGAAGTGGCAAGGCATGGGGCATCTGGCAGGCATGGAGTGAGCTCAGGATCACATGTGTGGCAGCAGTGACTTCCTGATCTGTGGATTGGAGCTTCCATATTGAGTTTTAGGGGCAGCCTCTGCTTCTCCACCTTCCTGACTGTGGCAGAGGCTGTTGGGCTCGTCTGTTGGGCTAATTCTGTGGTGCTGTTCTTTCTAGAAGTCCTCCCTGGAAACCAGAACAGAGTTCACTTCTCCAGGCTTTCCAAACATTTTTTGGTAAGCACCTAATTCCCTGATTTATATCTTTATATGTTTAAAATAGTTCCTGGTTGCTGTTTTCTGCAACTGGACCCTAACTGAAAAAATTACAATGAGACACGTCTCTGTGCTGTGTTATTTCAGGGTTTATTACCAGATTGAGCTTCTGGATCAGCAGAGGTGAGGGGCTGGACCTGAAGCTCTCTTGCCTCACCAGGGCGATGTCACTCTGTGAGACCTGGCCTGAGAAGTTAGATGCTCCCTTTATGATTTTTGTTCTCTACTAAAGCAAAAGCTCTTATCAAGAATCTTTGGGTCTGGAGGCACATAAAAGATAACATCTTTCACTACCTTCATTTTACTTTGTTTATTTTATATACTATATTTTTTCTGTTTGGTTTCCTTTTTATTTCCTTTTTAAATTTTGGTATAACTTAGAGTAAAGCGCACATAAAAGTGTAGCTCAATGAATTTCTACATAAGTTTGTATCATGTGACCACTGCCCAGATCAAGATACAAAACATTTTTTAGTGCCCGAGAAGACTCCTTCATGTTCTCTCCCAGTTGCTAGCGCCCCATAGCGTCTTAGTTTCCCAGAGCTGCCATAACAGATTATTACAAACTGGGTGGCTTAAACAACAGAAACTTATTCTTTCATTGTTTTGGAGGCTCTTGGGAAAATCTGTTCTATAGCTCTCTCCTAGCTTCTGGTGGTCTCCAGCAGTCCTTGGAGATCCTGCAGCTGCAGCACTCCGATCTGCCTTCCTTGTCACATGGCCTCCTCCCTCTATGTCTCTATGTCTCTGTGTCCAAATTTCCCTCTTCTTATAAGGACATCGGTCATTGAATTAGGGCCCACCCTAATCCAGTATGACCTCATCCTACTTGATTACATCTTTGAAGACCCTATTTCCAAATAAGGTGTCATTCACAGGTACTGGAGTTAGGACTTCAACATATCTTTTTGGAGGAAACAATTCAACTCATAACGTTGAAAGTAATTACTATTCTGATTTCTATCATAATAGGTTACTTTTACTTTTTTGATCTTCTTGAAATTCATATAAATGGAGGGATACAGTAGTTCTGGCTTTTCTTCATTCAATATATGTCTGTGAGATTCATCCCATGTTGTTTCATGTATCAGTACTTTGGTTTTTTTCTCAATGCACTATAGTATTCTATTGTAGAAATTAATCTAGTCTACTGGTGATGGACATTTATGAGTTTTCCAGTTTGGGGCTTATTAGAATCTGTTTTTACCCACAGAACACTTCTGACACCAAATAAATGGATTTTCCACACCAACAACCAATGCTTCCACTCTCCAGACACCAACTAGGCGTCTGACAATTCAATTCACTTCTGATAACAACTACCTGGAGTTAGCACAGATCCCACAGATTAAGGATTCCGTCCCACAAGCCCTTCAGATGGCAGTTTCAATTCTGGGCAACCTGTACTTCTTAGCAGCCAGTTATAAAGTCAAGGGGTTCCCATGACCCCCTCTTCAGGTTTGATAATTTACTAGAAGGGCTCACGGAACTCAGGAAAATAGTTTACTTACTATTATCAATTTATTATAAAGGATAAAACTCAGGAAGAGCCAAATGGAGGGGGTGCATAGGGCAAGGTGTTGGAGGCGGGTGGGCACAGAGTTTCCATGCCCCCTTTGGTTGCACCACCCTCCCAGCACCTCTTTGTGTTCACCAAACTGGAAACTCTCTGAACCTCACTGTTTAGTGTTTTTATGAAGTTTCCATTACATAGGTATGATGGATTAAATCACTGGTCATTGGCGATTAACTAAATTTCCAGCTCCTCTCACCTCCCCAGAGGTCAGGGCGTAGAACTGAAAGTCCCAACCCTCTAATCACATGGTTGATTTCTCTGACAACCAGAACCCATCCTATAAGATTCATCACATTAGCATAAACTCAGATATGACTGAAAGGGGCTTATTATGAATGACAGAATATGTTCCTCTTACCAGTGTCACTCAGGAAATTCCAAGAGTTTTAGGAACTCTGTGCCAGGAACTGGGGACAAAGACCAAATACGTATTTCTTATTATATTAAGATATTGCAGGGGTATTATCAACAAAGATGTTATGGACATTCTTGCATATGTCATTGATGCAAATATGCCTGTCTTTAACTTGAGACTTGGTGGAGGTGAAAAATATCCCTTGAAGATTCATAACACAAGATGGCTCTTATGAGTTTTGCATTTCTAATTCATGCTACATGTGTGGCTCAAAAAACTTCCAGTGTAGAATTTCATTTAAAGTTGTCCTAGTTTGGTAGCTCCCCCTCGTAAAAGTAACTCATCTTTGTGGGACTTCAGTTCCAATCTAGATATCAAAATACTCACAGATAATATTCCAAAGAATAGAACAGTTTAAAAGAAATGAGTCACCATTAGTGAGAAATGATAGAATAAATGAAGAGCAGAAATAGGCCTATAAAAATTTCTGCTTTTGGAATTTTAAGACAGAATATAACTAACTTTGTTTAATGTGTTTAAAGAAATAAGAGCGAAGCTTGAAAATACGCAGAGGAGACAATAGATCTGCATGCTATCCTGTAGAAATAATTGAAGTGAAAATCTCAAAATTGACTTAAACTGCCATTAGACACAATTAAAAAGAGAATTAACATTATTGAAGATAGATTTGAAGTAATTATCCAGAATAAGTTCCGAGGCAAGATATGGAAAATATGGAAGAAATTAAGAGATACGGAGGACAGAATAAGTATATTTAAAATGAGTTCCTGAAGAAGATAATAGAGAGAATAGGGAAAGGGCAATATCTGAAGAGATAATGGAAAAAATTTTCAAATTACCAAAAGATATCTTCAGATCCAGGAGGCCCAACAAAGCCAAACAAATCCCAAGGAAAAAAATCCACATCTAGATACATCATAGTGAAATGCACAACATCAGAGAAAAAGAGAAGGCGGTAAAAAGTCACAGGAAAACAGTGAGATCGCCTATCAAGAAAAGGTAATTAGATGGTTGGCTGGCTCTCAATTGCAACAGTAAAGACTGGAAAAATATATTCAAAGTGGTGAGAGAAAATATTAGTCAATGTAAAGCTCTGTATCTGTCAAAACTATCTTAAAAAACAAAGAGGGCAAAATAAAGATATTTTCAGACAAGCAGAAATATAGAGACTTTACCATCAAAAGGCAAGGAAGTTCTAAAGATGTAATTCAGTAGAAAGAAAGATTCCTAATGGAACATCTGGCTATATAATTTTTGAGTCTCAGTGCCGGACCCTGAAAATGTAGGACCCCTTGTTAAAAAATTATTAAGAATTTTAAGATAGAAACAGCCGAGCATGAAATCAAGATGAGGCCCTTCTGAGCAGGGGGCCCTATGTGACTGCATAGGTTACACACCCATAAATCTGGCCCTAGGTAATTCTAAACAATCGGTGACTGTATGAAACAATAATAAATTCATTTACTTTGTGCGGGAGAAAAAGCAAGCTGGAATTAAATTACTAGACAATCATATATAAGTTGGAGGAGTTGTTAAAGTAGTCTAAGGTTACTGTATTGTTTGGGAAGATGATAGACACTGAGTAATTTTAAACTTTGTTAAGTCTGTATGTTAGAATAGCTAGGGCAATCACAAAAGAATAGACATAGTGTATGTAACTTCCAAATAAGCAAAGGATAAAAAACACCTAATCCAAAAGAAGACAAGAAAGAGCAAAAAATACAATTAAGTAAGACAAGTTGAAAACACATAGTGATTTGGTATAAATAAATCCAAATATTCCGGTAATCACTCTGTAGACTAAACTCCAATGAAAAGATTGTCAGATTGAAAAACGAAACAAAATCCAGCTATATGCTATTTCAAGAGATGTATAAACATCATTATCATACAGACATATTGAAAGGCAAAGAATGGAAAAAAAAAATAACCCAAGCCAATCTAACTACGAGGAAGCTGGAGAAGCTATATATCAGAAAAAACTGATTTTAACACAAAAAGTATTACTATAGATAAAGTGTCATGTCATAATGATAAAATATCCAATTCGCTAGAGATATATAACAATTTAAAACTGCTATATACCTAATAACAAAGATTAAAAATACTCAAAGCAAATATTGGCAAATCTATAAGGAGAAACTGACAAAGCCCCCATCATAGCGGGATCGTTTAACGCATTGGTTCTCAAAGTTTGGTGCACATCAGAACCCATGGAAGGCTTTAAACACAGATTGCTGGGCCCAACTCCAGAGCTTCTGATTCATAAGGCTGAGGGTAGAGTCTGAGAATTTCCACTTCTAACAAGTTCTCAAGTGCTGCTGACGTTTCTGGTTCAGGAAAAACATTTTGAGAATCACTAGTTTAACAAATGTTTCAATGGTTGATAGATCAGACAGACAAAAAATCAGTAGGAAATGGAATATTTGAAGAGCACCATTATTAAGCTTGACCTAATGGACATATTAGAACATTAGAGAATACACATTATTTTCTTTTCTTTTCTTTTTAAAGATTGGCACCTGAGCTAACATCTGTTGCCAATCTTCTTTTCTTCTTCTTCTTCTTCTTCTCCCTAAAGTCCCCCAGTACATAGTTTTATATTCTAGTTGTAGGTCCTTCTGGTTGTGGCATGTGGGATGCTGTCTCAGCGTGGCTTGATGAGTGGTGCCGTGTCTGTGCCCAGTACCCGAACCAGCGAGCCCTGGGCTGCCGAAGTGGAGCGCATGAACTTAACCACTGGCAACGGGGCTGGTCCCTAGAATACACATTATTTTAAACACATGTGAAACATTTATGAAAATTGACTGTGTCCTAGTTCTTAAAGCTATTCTTGGCAAATTTCAAAGTATTGGCATCATATACGCTACGTTATCATGCAATTAAGTTAGAAATAAATTGCAGAGGGGCTGACCCTGTGGCGGATTGGTTAAGTTCGCGCACTCCCCTGCAGGCGGCCCAGTGTTTCATTGGTTCGAATCCTGGGCACGGACATGGCACTGCTCCTCAAACCACACTGAGGCAGCGTCCCACATGCCACAACTAAAAGGACCCACAACGAAGAATATACAACTTGTACCCGGGAGCTTTGGGGAGAAAAAGGAAAAAAATAAAATCTTTAAAAAAATTTTAAAAAAAGAAAAGAAATAAATTGCAGAAAAATAACTAAAAACTCCTATTATGTTTAAAAATTAAGGGATGGTCAAAGAAGAAGTCATAATGGAAATAGGAAAATACCTAGAACTGAATGATATCAAAACTATTATCATCTCTTGAGATCCAGCGCAAAATTAATGGGCTTAGAAAACAACTTAAGGAGTTAGGGAAAAGGAAGGATAAACCCAAATAATGTAGAAGGAAGGAAATAATATAGATTGGAACAAAAATTAATGAAACAGAAAACAAATATAAAATAGAGAGGCTTTAAAAAGTTTTCTCCAAGGAGGGAACCCCTGAGCTGAGTTTTAAAGCCTTTGCTGGTCTAAGCAGACAAAGATCATTCTAGGCAAAGGGAAAGCATGTGCAAAGGCCTAATCATGCAAAGTGGTGTGTTTCATGAACTACAAGTAGCTTGGTATGGCCAAAGGAATGGGTGCTGAGAATGACTGCAGGAGAGTGAGGAAGGAGAAAGACCTTGAGAGGGGCACTGAGATTAAAACATTCAGATTTGTAGAAGATGTGTATGGAGAGATCGAAAGAAATCTTTTTGGAGGAGGTTATCCGAATGCTTTATGGTTTAGCCTCTTTGTTGAGTTCTAACGTGATTATCAAGGCACTTACCAGACTGTTCCTACTAGAAGGGCAGGACATTCTTTGGAGGAGGGAAACACTTAGTAACTAAATACACAAGACAATTTCAGATAATTTCTGAATTAGTTAGCCAGGGTTGCCATAAAAAGGTACTAGATTGGGTGGCTTAAACAACAGAACTTATTATTTCACAGTTTTGGAGGCTGGAAGTCCAAGATCAAGGTGTTAGCAGGGTTGGTTTCTCCTGAGGCCTCTCTTTGGCTTGTAGATAGCCATCTTCTCCCTGTGTCCTCACACGGTCTTCTCTGTAAATATCCATGTTCTAATTTCCTCTCCTTAAAAGGACACCAGTCATATTGGATTAGGTCCCACCCTAATTACTTCATTTTATCTCATTACCGTTTGAAAGACCCTATCTCCAAATGTCATCACATTCTGAGGTACTGGGAGGTAGGACTTCCGACATTACGAATTTTGGTGGGACACAGTTCAGCCCCAAACACTCTGCCCTCTGGCCCCCTAAAATTCATGTTCTTCTCACAAGCAAAAGATATTTGCCCTATCTCAACAGCCTCAAAAGTCCTAACCCACTCCAGCATCAACTCTAAGTCCAAAATTTTATCTAAATATCATCTTAATCAGGTATGAGTGAGACTCAGGGTATGACTCTCCTGAGGAAAAGTTCCCCTCCAGCTACGAACCTGTGAAACCAGGTAAATTATCTGCTACCAAAATACAATGGTGGACCAGGCATAGGGGTTACATTCCTCATTCTGAACAGGAGAAGTTAGAAAGAAAGGGGTCACAGGTCCCAAGCAAGTCAGAAAACCAGCAAGGCAAATTCCATTAGATTTTAAGGCTTGAGTATTATCCTCTTTGGCTTGGTGCTCTGTCCTTTGGGGTGGCCCTGCCTTCCTACCTTACCAGGGTTGTAGCTCTGCCCCTTGGCCCTGGTCGACTTTAACATATGAATTTTGGGGAGACATAATTCAGCCCATAAAAATTTCAATGATAAAAATGTGACCAATCAATTTGATAGCAAAAGACTGAGACAATGGATTAATTTACGTCAGGGAAGCCTTCTCTGAGTAGGTGATATTGGACCTGAGACAAGGCTGAAATTGTGCTCCAATAATCTGGGGAAGATTATTCCTGCAGAGGAAATTACACAAGCTGGGAGTTTGAGGAATGGAAAAAAGAGTACCATATGCAAGAAGAAGAGATAGGCAAAGCCATGGCAAGCCAGAGTAAGGAGCCTAAATTTTATTCTAAATATAACAGGCAGCATTGAAGGCTTATAAGCAAGAAAGCAACCTTATTTCCTAGGCATTTTGGATAATGAATTGTACAGAGGCAAGAATAGAATAAGTAAGAAGTTAATCGAGTGTACTGTCATGGTTTAGCCTAAAGATTTTGGTGGTTTGGCCTAGGGTGGTGGAGATAGAGAAAAGTAAAGTGGATTTAAGATATATTTTGGAAATGGAAATAAAAGACTGGCTATTGGATTGAATGGGAGGATAAGAGAAAAGGAGGAATCAAGTGTGATCTCTAGATTCTTAGCATGAGAACTGATAGATTTAGGTGCTATATATTGGCATGGGAGTGAACGGGGAAAGAGCAGGTAATGGGGAAACAGAAATAGTTTTGTTTGGGCCACGTTTGAGATGCCTTTAAGATTTCCTGGTGGAAATATCAAGTAAGCAGTTAGATATATGAATCTGGAACTCAGGGGAAGCCCACATTGGAGATAAAATTTGGGAGTCATCAGCTATGGATGGTATTTAGAACCACGGAACTAGACAACAAGGGCTAGCTATGGTTAATTACAAACTTTAAGTTTCTTCAGATGATTTTTTTGTTCCTTTATCATTATTATTATTTTTTGTTCGACTCCATGTCTGTTTCCTTTCTGTTGACCCTTAACTTCTTATTTCAGAGGATGGTCGATCTCAGGAAAAAGGATTCAAGCAATAGCATCTGGAAGAGGTGAAGGGAAGAGAAATCTTTTGGGAATGTGGCCAGGAAAGAAGGGGTGAAGTGAGAGCTGGCCGGCCCTGAGGAAGAATCTAGGAAAGAGCTCACTTCTCAGAATCCTCTCTTCTTGAATAGATAATGAGGTCCTTTAGGGTTGTGTACAAGTCTTCTTTATTAAACTGTAGACGATTTTAGGGCGAGAACCAAGTCTTATTTGTTATTATATTCTCCATGCCACATGGCATGGGGCCCTCAGCACAGTAGGTGTTCTAAAAATGTTTGTAAAAGATTGGCAATAGATGTTAGCTCAGGGCTGATCTTTTTTTTAAAAAAAATGTTTGTCGGGAGAAGGAAGGAAAGAAAGATGGAAGAAAAGCTGAAAGTATTTTTCACGTCTTGAATATTGCTGATCATATCCAGAACTGTGGTCTGCACATAATTTGTATTCAACCAATACTCGGTTGATTGATTTACAATTTGCCCTATAATAAGATAATGGTAATAATGTGAATTCTTCAAAGTTGCCATCTAAGCACACAGTATTATTGACTCACTCTGTTTAATGACAAATAATTCTGACATGTTCGTTTTTGGTAGCTTGTGCACTTTTGGCAATTCAAATCCAAGACAGGTGGACACCAAGATTCTTAGAACACCTCTGAAAGAGAAAATAAGGAGGCTTAGCTGGAACAAGGAAGCTATTTGTCTTTGCGAGTCTTAAGTGTAGTGGCAATATGCATATTTAATAGGATGCTACAAACAGGATCTTTTAAAATAAGGTTTTTTTTTCCCTCCAGCTTTACTGAGATAAAATTGACAACATCGTGCAAATTTAAAGTGTACAATGTGATAATTTGATACACGTATATCTCGTAAAACAATGACCACATTAAGGTTAGTTAACACATCCATCACCTCATATTGTTACCTTCTTTTTTTGTGGTGAGAACATTTAAGATCTATTCTCTTAGTGAATTGTAAATTTACAATTCAGTATTGTTAACTATTGTCACCATGCTGTACATTAGATCCCCAAAACTTATTTATTTTTTTGACTGAAAGTTAAAACCAACATCTGAGGGCCGACCCCGTGGCCGAGTGGTTAAGTTCACGCTCTCCATGTTGGCAGCCCAGGGTTTTAACAGTTCAGATCCTGGGCGTGGACATGGCACAGCTCATCAAGCCATGCTGTGGTAGGTGTCCCACATATAAAGTAGAGGAAGATGGGATGTTGGCTCAGGGCCAGTCTTCCTCAGCAAAAAGAGGAGGGTTGGCAGATGTTAGCTCAGGGCTAATCTTCCTTGGGAAAAAAAACACAAACATATTATTACAGACTGTGTGCCTTCACCAACAAATATCTATTTCTCACAGTTCTGGAAGCTGGAAGTCCAAGGACCATGTACTGGCGTGATCAGGTTCTGGTCAGAACCCTCTTCTGGGCTGCAGACTGCTGACTCCTCATTGTGTCCTCATTTGGCAAAAAAAGAGGGAGCTAGCTCTCAGGCCTCTATAAGGACTCCACTCTCATGACTTAATTATCTCCCAAATGTCCTAATTATCACCTCCAAATACCATCACATTGGGAATTAGATTTCAACGTACAAAATTTGGAGTGACACAAACATTCAGTCCATAACAGTGTCTATGTTCCTTCCCTTTGTGTCTGGATGGGCTTGTGATTGTGGTAAAGATCCTGCTATGTGACTTCTGAGGCTAGGTCATGAAAGGAGATACTGAGGGGGGAAGTAAGCAGTCTTTTAACATTTGGAAGCTGGCCTGGCACACACAGCTAAGCCATAGTTTTCTTTTATTGGGCATAAACAATTTCACAGAGTACCATCCTCAGACAAGATTACTCTGAGACCATGATAAAATGAGACAAAGCAAGGCCAGTTCATAATTTTGTCTAAGCACAAAAACAAGGTCACTGTGCCACCCACAAAATACCAACTCTCCTTCTCTCTTGGTCAAAATGAGTGACTGCTACTTCTTTACCAATTGCCGATTTATTCTCACCCTAGTCTGCCCTCCATCTACATAAGATTTATTGAGATACCAGCTAGAATTGTATCCAATCTGACAGCATTCAATCCACAGTAAATCAATCCCTTCTTCCTTAGACTTTGCCTCAAATCACTCAGCCAAAGCCCAAATCCTATAAGAGGTTCTTTCTAACATTCTTACTGAATCATCCAATGGTTCTCCCGTGGGATTTGTTCTCCCTTGCTGCAAGGAGTAATAAATTCAACTTGTTTAACAGCATATATGTTCATGGCGGTCTGTGGCTGGAGGACATCCACAATGTTTTGACCTTTTTCTCTTAGGACACTTGCTTGGGGGGAAAACCAGCTGCCATGTAAGCAGACCAACTTCCCTAAAGTCGCCAGGCCGTGAGAAAGCCCAGATTAGCCCACGACAAGAGACCACATGGAACTAAGAGGAGAGGGGGGTGCTGATCAGCCCCCAGATGCTCCAGTCCTAACACCTCCCCACCCCCCATGCCTCTGCCTTCTAGCGTCAGCTACCTCTGACCAACTGCATGAAAGACCTTGAGCAAGAACCGCCCGGCCCAGAGCTTCTTAAAGTTTTGACCCACAGAAACCGCAAGAGATAATAAAATGATTATTGTTTAAAGCCACTGAGATTTGGGGTGATCTGATACATACAGTAGACAACTGGAACAGGATTGAAAGTGTATATAAAGTATCTGGCACACAGAAGGTGCTCAATAAGGGTAGGTGTTTTTTAGTACTTGAAAAAGGACGGTTATTTCGTGCAAAACCTCCAACACCTAAATAATTCTTTTTCAGTAAATTTCCTTGAAAAAACTTGTGGATTGGTGCCCATAGAGCAATGTATTTTAATCCTGATACCAAAATAACGTAGACTGATCAATAACCCTCAGTGAGGGGATGAGCTCATTGTGCAGCCATGCTAGAGCAGTACTACTGTTGCTTCTCTCTAAGGAGGATTTTCTGTTTAGAAAACACATAGAACTTTGTCCATAACTTTATTTATTTGTTTATTTATTTATTTTTTAAAGTTATTTGTTTATTTTTAAAGATTGGCACCTGGGCTGACAACTGTTGCCAATCTTTTTCTTTTCTTTTTTTCTGCTTTATCTCCCCAACCCCCCCTGTACACAGTTGTATATCTTTTTTTTTTTTGAAGATTTTATTTTTTTCCTTTTTCTCCCCAAAGCCCCCGGGTACATAGTTGTGTATTCTTCGTTGTGGGTCCTTCTAGTTGTGGCATGTGGGACGCCGCCTCAACTTGGCCTGACGAGCGGTGCCATGTCCGTGCCCAGGATCCGAACCCTGGGCCGCCACAGCAGAGCGCAGGAACTTAACCACTCAGCCACGGAGCCGGCCCCTGTCCATAACTTTAGAATCCACATTAGCGGTTGGCTATATTTCCTGGCCCCATTTCCCTGTGGGGGTGATATGTTAAACCTAACATGTTTTAAATTAGGATTAATGTGACGTATTGAAAAACGTCTTAATTGAATATTTTTCAAATTACAGAAGTAGTATATGCCCATAGTTAAGAACACAAAGCACAATTTCTCCTCCCTTATTCCCTCTCCTCACCCCTGACCCCACCGCTCTCATGACTTAAACCAATATCAATAGCCTGGTGTGTATTCTCCCACACCCTTCTTCTTGCTCATGTAAGGACAAGCAAGCATAAATATATGCATATATAGATGTATATGTATATATAAAGATATTTAGCGACTAAATTGGTGGCTTTTACTAAAATGGAATCCTATTATACAATTATTTTGCAACTCTGCAACTTGCTTTTTTCACTTGACAGTATATTACGATCTCTACAAGATAGTGTATATACATCTGCATTTATTTCCCGTGGCTGCTATAACCAACGATCACCAACTTAGCGGCTTAAAACAACACAAATTTCTTCTCTTACAGTTCTGGGGGTCAGAAGTCTGAAATCAGTTTTATTGGGCTGCAGTTAAGGCTTAAGTTGTCAGGGCTACTTCCTTCTCGAGGCTCTGAGCTTCTCGGGGCCGCCTTTAATCCTTGGTTTGTGGCGCTTCCTCCGTCTTCAAAGGGCATCACTCCAATCTCTGCTTCCATCATCGTATCACCTGCTCTTCTGCGTAAATCTCCCTCTGCTTCCCTTTTATAAGGACACTTGTGATTACATTATGGCCTCCCAGGTAATTTAGGATAATCTCCTTATCTCAAAACACATAATTTAATCACCTCCGCAAAGTCCTTTTTGCTATATAAGCAGCATTCTCGGGCTCTAGGGATTTGGAACTGGGTATTATTTCAGGGGGACATTATTCAGCCTGCCATAGTATCTAAATCCATCTTTTACTCTCACATATTTATACAGAACACACATTTGTATAAAAGGGACTGTATCGTACATGCTGGAGCGTATTTTTAAGTGCTGTTTTCTTTTTCTATTTCTTTCTGCATCCTTTAACTTTTTTAAGGTCACTTGTGTTGACATGTATCCTACACTTTTCTCCATGCTCACATAACCATATACATATTGTCAAATAAAAACCAAATCTGATTTAGGTAATTCTTTATTTGAAAGAATTATTGCAAGCGGGTGGGGGTTATTGCAATAGGAGGAGGGGAACTCTTCCCTGTCTGGGGGAAAGTGGATGAAAGGGTGGCTGGAATGGATGGTAGATCAGAGAATGTTTTACCCTGAGGCAAGCATATTCTCAGGAATGGACCTGTTAAGGTGGGGGTGGGAGGGGTCACATGGGCTCAGGCTGAGGTGGGTGAAAGTTCCCAGGCCTAGAGGAAGAAGAGGAAGTTAACCAGTTTGGTTAACGAGCCTTTTGTTCCAATTGGTCAGGGGGACAAGCAGTTCAGTCAATCATTTATGAGGCAAAGGATGGGAACTTGGAGGGTCTTTGTCTGGCCTTTTCATAGATGAAAAAGGGAGCATCTCTGGGTCTTACCTAAGTCATGTGGGCAACGGTTTCTTTGCAACATGCCACTTCTAAGAGCACAGAAGGGTGGGAGGTTTCTTAACCATCACTATTTTTCAGGGGCACAGGGCTCAGGTAAAATTCAACATTGTCAATGTACAAGGTTTAATGTGCTGTTTGCTTTACAAAAATGAGATCACGGGCCTGCCTGGTGGCGCAGTAGTTAAGTTCGCACGTTCAGCTTTGGGGGCCTGGAGTTCGCCAGTGCAGATCCCGGGTGAGGACTTGGCACCGCTTGACAAGCCACGCTGTGGTAGGCGTCCCACATATAAAGTAGAGCAAGATGGGCACGGATGTTAGCTCAGGGCCAGCCTTCCTCAGCAAAAAGAGGAGGATTGGCAGCAGATGTTAGCTCAGGGCTAATCTTCCTCAAAAAAAAAAAAAAAAAAGAGATCACATTAAAGGCACTTCTCTGCATCTTATTTTTTTCACTCAAAGATAGCTAGAGAAAATCCTTCAAAGTTCAACTATAGCTCTTTTCTATTCTCTTGAATGTCCTCATAGTGTCTCATGATGTGGTTGTAGCATAATATTCAGTCATGCCTCTAAGGATGACCTTGTTCTTAGTTTTCAGTATTTTCCCCATCTCACTTCAACAATTAAAAAAAATCATTTCACCTAAACTTTGGGGTTCCGGTACCTGCTAAACTTGGGTTCCTAAAACTATATTCCATTTTTCAAAATCTATCTTCTCTCTTTGACTCTTCTCCCAGAACTGCCAGCCCGTTTGAATTTCCATTTACCATGGTCCCTCCCTTATCTCCTCAGGGGACATGTTCCAAGACTCCCAGTGGATGCCTAAAACCACGGATAGTACCAGACCCTACAAATACTGTTTCTTCCTACACATACATACCTATGATAAAGTTTAATCTATAAATTAGGCACAGTAAGAGATTAACAACAATAAAAAAATAGAACTATTATAACAATATACTGTAGTAAAAGTTGCCATAGATCTTAGTAACTTCAGCATATGGTTTTCTTCTTTCCTTATTCAGTCGAGAACTTTCACCTTTTTCACTTAAAGAAAGCACTTTACAACTTCTCTTTGGCATATTCGAATTGCCAGCATCACTACTCTTTTGCTTTGGGGTCATTCTTAGTAAAATCAGTTACTTGAACCCAAGCCTTGCCATACTGGGACAGTCATCCGACATCCAAGAGAGCTACTAAGTGACTAACGGGAGGGTAGCAAGCATGGATACACTGGACAAAGGGATGATTCACGTCCAGGTCAGGACCCAACAGGGGGGGGAGGGGCGGGAGGACGGGGGGGGGGGCGGGGGCGGACGAGGGGGGCGGGGAGGGATTTAACTTACGAACTGTTCACTTCTGGAATTTTCCATTTAATATTTTCAGATCACCGTTGACCTGTGGGTTACTGAAACCCCAGAAAGCGAAATCGCGGATAAAGGGGGGGAACTAAAGTATTTTTCTCCTTCCTCACCGACCCCTCTGTCCCCCTCCCCGCCCTACCCCTTGCCCAGGGAAGGAGGTGGTCAGGAAAAAAAATGGTCCCAACACCTTTTCTTTTGTTTTCCTGATCGCCTCCTTTCTGGAGGCAGGGGCTCTACCAGACCCATTGATGTCCTCCTGCCAGTGAGAGTCAGGAACTTTTCCACCCCGGTTCCTAGTCCCTCCTTGGTGCGCAGAAGCATCGAAAGATGTGGCCCAGGCCCAGTGCATCCTGGCTGAGCGCCAGGGGTTGGCACCGTCCCCTTCGCTGGCACCTCCGAGACAACTGACTACTGAAGGGCCAACCGACCACGCCCATGAGGAAGGAGACACACCACAAAGACACGTTTCCAGGATCCTTTTAAGATTTTGCTCGTGTTTTGCAAGGAAAAGAAACACAGTAATAAAGCGTCTTCAGTTCTTTTAGATGGGAAATCTCTTATAAACGTCAGGAGGAGAGAGACTGGGAGGTCAAGGGGAGGGTCAGCCGGCCCTTTCCAGTTAGCAAAGTTCAGGCAGTTAAACCTAACTGCTTCTTAGATTAGGACACGCTGGCATTACCTCGTATCACCTCATTTGCTGATTTATACAAGGAACCATAAAAACCTGAAATGCATATTGGGTATCGCCCAACGCTGAGGCTCAACCGCCAAGGCGAAAAAAAGAAGTGCCCTTTCTCCTCTTGCCTCTCCGGAGGTGCCAGGTTGTAATCTGCAAATGTATTGTCTGGCCCCAGGGGCTTGACAGTTAATGATTTGCGGCAGCAGGAGCCCGGCCGAGGAGCAAGAGGGACGCGAGCGAGCGCGGGCGCGCGGGCGCAGGGCCCGAGCCGAGCCCCCGCCGGCAGAGGCGCCGCCTCCCGTCTTCCGGGCCCCGGCACTTCGGGGGGTTCCGGGCGCGGGGGATCGCACGGCTCCCCATGGAGGCCCCCGCACCGGCGGGCCCGGGCGGGCCGCAGCCGTACGCGCCGGGAGCGGCGGGCGCGCCCCCCAGCCTGCTGTGCAGGATAAAAGGCAAACTCTTCACCTGGTGAGTGCAGGAGGCGGCGGGAGCGGCGGGGAGCGCCCGGGCGCTGCCGCCTGGGGACCCGGGCGCACGTGGCCGCGGAGACACGCGGCCCGGGAGCGGGGGAAAGGCGGCGGCGGCACAGACTTTGGAGCCGGTTCGGGCGACTCAACATGTGCACCAGGATGTTGCTCTCTACCTGGCTTTATGCAGTGCTTCCTGTTCCTCCCTCGGCTCCCTCTTAGAAATCGTGGGGATGTATTTCAGAGGATTTGGGGGAAATTCACCCTGTGGGCACTGTTAGGTCGCTCCCCGGTGGCCTCCCAGCGGGGAGGGGACCAAGTCCCCAGGGATGCTGTGAAGGTGGGGTGCCCACCCTCGGGCTTGGCAGGTGAATGAGCGCCTCTTCCTGGTGCCGGCGCCCGCATTTCTTTGCTGCCGAGCCCGTCAGACAGGGCTGGTGATCCTCCACTCACAGATGAGTTCACCCAAGTGAGAAATCTGGGTTAAGTTCGTGGTGCCGCCCGGACGTAGTCCAGAGCCTGCCTCCTTCTCGGGCCTGAGTGAGGCGACAGGGCCATCCCCGGGGCTCGGGTCCAGGATCCTGCTTCTGGTGTCACTGTGCTCTGTGGGAAATAGAGAGAAATGTGCTTAAGGGATTGGCAGCGACTCTGAGACTGGGAAAGCATTTCTGTGGTTACTGGAGGACTTGCATTCTGAAAATACAGGTAACCCAGGACCTAAATTATGAAAGCCAACATTTATTGAGCATCACTGTGTCAACTACTGTGTTTAGCAATTTGTGAGGATATCATCATCTAATCCTTACCACTTTATGAGACAACACCGTTGTTACACCCACTTTGCAGACGGAGTAACAAAGAAGGCTAAGCGATTTGCCCAAGACCATGAGATGACCTACAAGGGGTGGTGCCTGCAAACCGCAGTCTAAAGTGCACCTTAACCCCTGCTGGCCACTGGCGCCTCGTGAAACGGCATTTGATTCTTTTTTTTTTCTTCAGGTTAACAAAACGAATTTCCCTTTAAAGGTTGTGAAAACCATGTCCTGAAAAGCCACACCATTTTCAAGGTTAGATCAATAACTGGTATTTGCATTTTTGTCATATGAATAAATAGAGTGTTAAATAGATGGATGTGTTTAAAGGGGAAAGTTGGCCAAAAATCACCTGGTATCATCCAGCTGTATATGTCCTGATAAATTTAACCACAAGATCTCAGCTGGAGGCAGTATAGTGTAATAGCAAAGGGCACTGATTCTGGGTTCAAATCCTGCCTGTCCCACTTACCAGATGGGTGACCTTGGGCAAGTCACTTAACTTCTCTGTGACTAGTTTACTTATTTGTAAAATGGAGATAATAACAGTGCCTACTTTGTAGGGCTATTGTGAGAATTAAGTGGCTGCCTACACAGGAGTGGGCAGACAGCCTGGCTCACGGTCCTACTCTGCACAGGATAGTTGTCACCCAGCAAAAGCTATCCACTCCTGGGTGATGGGAAGATGTGGTGTTGCTCCAGAAGATGCCAGAGGCCCTCATGATGGCACAGACAATAGCAGATATCAGTTTAGCAAGATGTAACAAGGATTGGCAATGATTTTTTTTTCTCTGGATGTTCTAATATTGTCAAAATCCTGGTATGTTTGTCAGAAGTATCTAACAGCTTCCTATATGAGACTTCTGTCTCTGAACACACTTTTTTGGTACCTCCCTTTTGGGTTTTTACTTTCTTCGCTGTGTGAGAGCTATTTGTAGGCATCTTACATTCCTGATGGATGGAGTCCTTAACCGCAGGAATCAAGGCTGTTTCATTTTTGTATCTCCCATAACCCTTAGCACATAAATGGATAAATGAATGAGGGATGACAAAGCTTCTTGGGGCTTCCTTTCCAGTCTGCTACACTCCCTGCACTCTTCCCTTTCTTGATCTTTATTTCAAGGGTCTTGAGTTGGGGCTTTTTTTCAGTTGGCAGAACTCTTGTTCATTAAGGTTTTCAATCCTACCTCTGGCAACCATCCAGACACTTGGATTCTGATTTGTGGTTTCTCCTTGTCTGACCCAACAATCAGAAAAGTGCAGTTTACCATATATCCAGTATTCCTTTACTCAGTATTTTAAACTCTCAAGGTTAAAATTCATCTCCAAAATTTGAGCTTCTCTCCAAGCATCCCCAGCTGTGGCCAGGGAACCCTGGGGGACGGAGGGAGGTTCGTGAGTGAATATGTTATCACCACTTGGATAGGATACAGAGGGATAGTTTGTTAGCACACAACTCTTTTCTACTCCTTTTACCAAAATGGGGCAAGAATAGCCCTTCTGGCAACTGGATACTAAATACAGGGGACAAGTTTTGGGCTGGAGCTGGTTCTGTTTTCATTATGAGAAGGATATAGTCTAGGTAACCCCAACTCCTCATTTACCCACCTCACTAGTGGACAGATAACTTTTCTCTGATTAAGAATATCAGATCACTCATTCAATAAAAGTTTATTGAGCACTCACTGTGTGCCAGGCATTCATGATAACGAGCATTGTATGTTTCCCAGTGGGCTCTGCTTGTAATTTCGGCTTTTGTCATTTATTGCTATCAACTCAAATAACAAATACTGTAATAGGAGGATATGGGTTTCCAGGAGTACCTGAGGATATTTATTTAATTGTATACCATCTGGCAGTTTACATCCTAACACATATACTCTAATTCATACATGAAAAAAAGGCATATTCCTTATAATGAATATCAAGTTTATATCTCTAGCAAAAATCTTTAATTATTATTCCACATATTTATCCTTTTCCCATCAAATAGATGGTAAGCTTTTTGAGGGCATAGATTTTATCCCATTCTTTTTGTAGCACAGTGCAGGACATGTGTTCATTCATTCATTCTTTCATTTCACCAAACCTTGAGCATCTATGATGTTCTACATTCTAGACTAGTCTCTGGACTATAAAGATGAATAGGATTTAGTTCCTGTTCCCAAGAGAGCTCATAATCAAATTATGGAAAGAAATTATAGTAAGTGCTGTAGAGATGAGCACAAAGTACAGATGGCACGAAGGAGGGCAGAGATCAAGTCCACCGGGGTGAGGTGGGGTTAGGGAGCTCAGCAGAGAAGGTGATCAGGAATTTGAAGCACGAATAAGAGTTTTCCAGGTGGACTAGGTGAGGAAGGGCAGTCCAGGCTTGGAGGTGCCAGAGCGTGGTTTGCTCAAGGAACTGCAAGTAGCTTGGTGTGAGGGGAGCATGGGCTTGAGGAGGAGTGAGCAACAGTAGTCGGTCAATCTACACACGAACTCCTTGTTATTGTCCAACAAAGGGCCTGGTCCTTTGGTTCCTCCATTCAGTTCAGTTTCCTCATTTCAAAGGTTACAGCCCAGAAGTTTTTGAAGGAGTCAGTTAGTGGTGTTTGAATCTACAGCCTTCATCTGTTCATTGAACAAACATCTACTGTGCACAGCACAATCCTAAGCTGGTGTGGAGCCCTGCTGAAGGGTAGTGTTCTGTAGTGTTATGTAAGCAAATATGTGGCCTGTGCAAGTGGGAGATTGGGGAACTTGAGATCCTACCAGTCTCCAAAATGTCTCCTCCCTTCCCCCTTTTATTTGTGAGATTATTTTAATTAGTATCTGCCGGTTCTCCTAGACTCTGGGAGGTGAGTAATCCTGTCTAGTTTTGGTCACAGTGGTAGACTCCACCAAGCACAGCGCCTGCTTTGGAATAGATACACAATGAACATCAGATGATTGGCTGAATGAATCCCTAATTCCAAATAGGAATTTTATAATAGACCGCATCTCTTTTTTAAAAAAAAATTCTGTTCCGCACTATGTCTTTTGCTCATGTTGCTTTATTCATCTAGTCTAGTGTTTCTCAATCTCAGCCTTATTGACATTTTGGGCCAAATAATTCTTTGTTGGGGGGGGGCTGTCTTGTACATTGTAGGATGTGGCAGCATCCCTGGCCTCTCCCACTCAATGCCAGTATAGCACTCACCCCGCCACCTCACCTCTGAGTTGTGACAGTCAACAATCTCTCCAGACATTGTCAAATGTTTCCTGGGGGACAAAATCACCCGTGGTTGAGAACCACTGATCTAGCCTGTTGTTTCTAATTACCTGCTACAAAGTATTCTGTGGTTCCATGGTCCTCCAGTGGCGGAGACCAGGTAGCTGCCAACTCCCAGCCTCCACAAACAGTGCTGTGATGAGCGTTCTCGTACGTGTCCCCTTATGTACTGGGGAGGAGCCAATGGCCATGCCCGGGTCTGAGGCTCTCCAGGTGACTTTAATTAGAAGGGAGGAGATGAACCCCAGCTTGGAGAATCTTTGAGTACCAGAGAACCACTGTTGATTGCTATTGTTGGGTGCCCCTCCATCAGGCTATTCTATGACCATGGCTTTCTCATCAGCTGCTCTAGAAGAAGGGGGAGGCAGGTTCGTTAAGTTGTAGCCCATTGGCCCTAGGAGCTTGGAAGGGGAGGGTGGACAGCCTGAACCTTTTTATTAACTTCTCGACACTCTGGGTAGTTGTTAAAAGGACAGGTAGTAACTGTCCCCATGCAGTGAAGGGGAGAGGTAGGGGCGGATTTTGAAAGCTGTTCTCCAGCATGCCCTCCACTGGGGCTCTGGCTGTTCTCTGCCCTAGGCTATAGTCGTCTCCCTCCCTTAGACCAGCTCTAGACAACCTTGGGTTATTTCTGCTTATCTCTGCTCCGTTCTTCAGTTTGATCTGGAAGAAGAGGTGATGGCTGCCAGTGCTTAATCCCCATCTTGAGAGCATTTCCAGAATATTTCTGAGTCCGCTTCCCCCTCCAATCCCTATTGTCACTGTTTCAATTCAGGCTTTTATTGTCTTTCACTAGCATGCTTATCCTAGCTTCCACCCATGCCTCCACCTACCCCAGATCATCTCACTACTGTACGCAGGAGCCAGAGCGATGCCAAATAAAACTAAAGGGTATCAATAGCTCCATCAAATAGAATTCACCCCGTATCAGGCATCCTACTTACATCTCATCAGTCCTATGACAAACCTATAAAAATAGTTTTTTTAGTCTCTGGGACAGCAGATAGGTCACTTGCCCAAGGGCACATGGCTGGTGAGAGACAGAGCTGAGATGTGAGTTGAGAAGTGAGGTTTCATTTGAGCCTAAAGACCAGATTCACTTTACTATTTCAGAAATCTCATTGCATCATGTCCAGGCTGAAACCGTTTGGCTTCCTCCCGTCACCTGCACCGGTGGTTTGCAAACTGAGGGAGTTCTTAGGGTTCCCTGGAGGTTCCTTAGGATCCATTATAGGGGCAAGTTTGGAAATAGGAGCTGGTGGGCTTCTGGGCCAGCCTCTGACCCCCACCAGGTCTGTTGCTTTGCCTGTTTTATAATTTGGCTTTTTTTTTTTTTTTTTTTTTTGCTGAGGAAGATTTGCCCTGAACTAACATCTGTGCCACTCTTCCTCTATTTCGTATGTGGGTTGCTGCCACAGCATGGCTGCTGATGAGTAGTGTAGGTCCACGCCCAGGAACTGAATCTGGGCTACTGAAATGGAGTGCACTGAACTTAACCACTAGGCCATGGGGCCCCTATAGTTTGGCTTTTATGCAAGATGTCTGAAGAAAGGTTCTGCAGCTGAAACAAATCTGGGGGCTGCTGATTACTGGATGGAGCTCAAGCACTAGCTCTTGCTGCTGCTTCTGGTTGTTGTTCCCCAACCTTCTTCCCTCCCCTTCCTTCCTCTCCCCTCACCCTCTTTCTTTACCTGAACATTATTAGAATTTTAGTGGTTTTTATTGTGGTAAAATAACCATAACATAAAGTTTACCATTTTTACCATTTTTTTAATCTTTCTTAATTTTTTAAATTTTTTATTTATTTATTTTTATTTTTAAAAATTTTTTTATTTTTTATTCATTTTTACCATTTTTAAGTGTGCAATTGAGTGACATTAAATATATTCACAATGATGTGCAACCATCACCACTCTCCATTTCCAGAACTTGTTCATCATCCCAAACAGAAACTCTGTACCTGTTAAACACTAACTCTGCGTCCGCCTCTCTCAGCCCCCGGTAACCACCATTCTACTATCTGTCTCTATGAATTTGACTATTCTAGCTCCCTCATATAAGTGGAGTCCTGCAATATTTGTCCTTTTGTGAGAGCTCAAGCCTCTTGACATGAACTACAAGGCCCTCTATCACTGGCCGCAGTTCCCTCTCCAGGCTCGTCTCCCAGAGCATCCATCTCTCACGTGGTGCTCCAGCAACTACGACAAACCACTGATTCCTTCGTACACACTGTGGTCAGCGCCTTTACTCCTGTGGTTCTCTCTTCGAGTGCTTGTCCTATCTGACTTCTTATGGCTGGTGACAGTCTCTTGTAGACAGCACCAAGTCAGGCAGTCTTCTTCCCTGGCTCCTTCTGGTCTCTTCACACACATCTTGGGTTGGGTGCCCTTCCTCTGTACCCTTCAGGGAACCTGTTCCTAACTCATGACGTCTACATATTGTGACGTACAAGGTAATTAGCACTAACCTGGGAGAATGCCTTAAGGCCACAGATAGTACTTCATCTTTGATGTATCTGTGCTACTCTGTGCCTGGCCGTGAACTGAAACCATAAAAACCTATTTACAACCAGATTTGGTAAATAAACTGTAAGAGTTAGGACTGAAATAAAATTAGGCTATTTCTGAAGAGGAGTTTTCAGAGATATTTTGAAATAAAGGCTTCATGGTATATCTAAAACAAATATATGAGACTACTTGCCTTTTAATAAACAAAGTATATTTCACATATCACCCTTTCTTCATGATTCAGGATTATCATTATGAACTTTAATTATCCTGCTAAGTGGCAGTAATCTGCTCAGGGGCCTCTGACGTGAATTGTCTTATTTTTTTTCTGACTTTTTCTCACAGTTGTCTCATGTGATTTTTTCTGTGTTACTGAGCACATCTCTGGGAGCCAGCCTTCTTTCTAAATTATGACTTCTAACCTATTAACAATGTAGAAACCACATAACCCAGTTTCTTAGAAGTGCTTGTAATCAAAGTATAAATAGGCCCTGTATAAAGATTTAAGTGGTTTCATTTTAACAAATTATAAAAACTTAGTGCACAGATTTGGGGACTTTTTTCTTTTGATGGTTATTACAGGACTCTTAATTAAAGTAATCAGATAAGTGACATGTCACAAAAACTTGGTTATTTATGTTAATGATGCAGAGATAGATTCCATGAAAAACCACAGTTAAGACCCAAACTTCTTTTTAGTCATTCCTTGGAAACCAGAGTATTTAAGGAATACAGTGACTCAGTTTCTTCAGTCCAGCAAATCCTTACTGGGAGCTTGAGGCTAGGATTGTGCTGGGTGACTCAGAGCTTCCCAGAGAAGGCAGGGATGAGCCTGCCCAGAAGAGTTTAGAGGAGGCTTTCCCAAGCTTTTCACAGTGCACTCAAGTCAGAGAGAAAAATAATTATAAAAGCCAATCTTTGCTGAGTAAAGTTTATTACTCTGTGTACCTAGAGGAACCACAGTATTCCAGGACCTCAGGGTGGATTAACTCCTGTAATCCTTACAATAACTTTCTGCAGTAATTATAATACTATCCTGACTAGCCCCATTTGATACATATGGAAGCTGAAGCACAGAGAGGTTAAGGAGTTTCCCTTAACAGGATTAGTCACACAGTAGTAAGGAATGCAACCAGGCTTTACCTCCAACTCCCCAGAGCAATCTGGCCCCAGAGCCTGTGCTCCTAAACACTGTGCTGCCCTGCCTCTTGTGAGCTGGGCAGCAAACAGAAAATACAGGCCTTGGACAAATTACTCCCTGGGGTTTTTGCTCTGGGATATTTGTATTCCCAGGGGTTCCAGAGAGTATATAAAGTCACAGGATAAATATAATGCATCTTCCTGGAGCATCATTTAATTTAGTTTTTGAACTCCAGTTGAATGGAAGTGGATTAATCATAATCCCTGGCTCATGACACACTTTCATCATTGGCCCATGAAAGGCTAAATTAATTATTTTATGCAGTAAGTTCTTGTAAACCCACCATTAGCTCTAAAACTAGAATTGTGACAGTAATTTACATCGCCTATTGGTCATCCTCTCTTCCACCCACTTCTTCCCCAGAGATAGTCACCATCCTGAATCCTCCTTTCACCATTCTCTTGCTCTCAGTTTTATTTATTTATTTAATTTATTTTTTTGAGGAAGATTAGCCCTGAGCTAACTGCTGCCAATCCTCCTCTTTTTGCTGAGGAAGACTGGCCCTGAGCTAACATCCATGCCTATCTTCCTCTACTTTATATGTGGGACGCCTACCACAACGTGGCTTGCCAAGCAGTGCCATGTCTGCACCTGGGATCCGAACTGGCAAACCCTGGGCCACCAAAGCGGAATATGTGCACTTCTGCTATGCCACCAGGCCGGCCCCTCAGTTTTATTTTCTAATTTTTTTTTGTGGATTTTTTGGTGAGGAAGATCGGCCCTGAGCTAACATCTCTTGCCAATCTTCCTCTTTTTTTTCCTCCCCAAACCCCCAGGACATGGTTGTATATCCTAGTTGTAGGTCATTCTAGTTCTTCTAGTGGGATGCTGCCGCAGCATGGCTTGATGAGTGGTGTATAGGTCCGCACCAAGGATCCAAACCTGTGAACCCTGGGCTGCCAAAGTGGAGCACAGAAACTTAACCACTTAGCCACGGGGCCGGCCCGTACTTGCTCTCGGTTTTACATAGTTTTGTACCTCTATGTATTTCTAAAAAAATGTTTTTTATTATCATTTTTTACTTGGTTAAAAGGATATCATACTACATGTAATCTGTTGGGATTTATCCTCCCTGCCGTATCGCATTGCTAAGATTCATCCATATTGTTGCCTGATGCTGCAAAACCCCTCCTTTGACTCTAGATAATACTCTTTCCTGTGAATATGCCACACTTTATTCATTAATTTTGTTGATGGGCATTTGAGTTTTCTCCAGGTTTTTTGCTGTAGTGAACAGGACTTCTAGGCACATTCTTTTACATGGCTCCTGTTGATCATGGATAAGAGCTTTTTTATACACACACGTGCACATTTACATGGAGAGGAATTGCTGGATTGTAGGGTATGTGTCTGTTCAACCTCATAAAATAATGCCAAACTGTTTTTCCAAAGTGGTTGTACCAATTTACACTCCCACCAGCTGAGTATGAGAAATCCTGTGAAACAAACATCATTTCTAACACTTGGTATTTATCAGACTTTTAAATTTTTGACAGTGAAATGAATGTGAAAGAGTATCTCTTAATTTGCATATCCAGGATCACTAATGAAGTTGGGTCTCTGTATGTTTATTGCTTTACGTGTTTCCACTTCTGTGCAATACCCATATTACCTATGAAATACTCGTATTACCTGTGAAAGACCCATCTTTTGCACATTATTTTTAGGTTAAACAGATTGCTCTATACACAATGCAGTTTACATGGATTTTAAAGATACCACCTGAGGCGCCGGCCCGGTGGTGCAGCGGTTAAGTGCGCACATTCAGCTTCGGCAGCCTGGGGTTTGACGGTTCGGATCCTGGGTGTGGACATGGCATTGCTTGGCAAAGCCATGCTGTGGTAGGCGTCCCACATACAAAGTAGAGGAAGATGGGCATGGATGTTAGCTCAGGGCCAGTCTTCCTCAGCAAAAAGAGGAGGATTGGCAGCAGTTAGCTTAGGGCTAATCTTCCTCAAAAAAAAAAAAAAGATACCAGCTGAAAGTTGAAAATATTAGGGGCTTGCATCAGGTTCCCCACTAATGCTCATTTACTTCTCCTGCTGGATGGCAGTTCATTTGAAACGTGTGAGAGTAGTCAAGAGTCGGCTGGATGAAATTAGGAGCAGTCAAAGCTGATTCAGGAGGGGAGGGAGTTTTTCTGGTTTGAGGCCGGAGAACTGTTGAAAGGCTGGCGGGGCTAACATGACTCACAGGAAATCTCCCTTACGCCTGGCGTTTCTGTCACAGGCCAAGTCTCTAGGAACTTTCTAGATCAGGCGTATATTCCTCTTTTCTCCTGGTGCCTGGTTGGTGTTTGATGAGTGTATTAGTTTGGTTGTTAGCAGAAATCCAGCTCACCACTGGCATAGGTGAAAAAAGAGGATTTATTACTTTACAGAATTCGAAGAAAGCTAAAGTGCCAAACCACAGAGAGACGAGAGGAGCAGCTGCAGCCAGGAACCCAAACCACACCGGGATTCCCTGCCTGTCTCTTTATTTGTGCTTTGCTGTCCCTGTTGGTTTCATTCTTCTATTCTTTCATTCTTCTGTTCTGTCTTCTGAGGATTACATTTTACAGTTCAGATCACACAAAACAAAAAACAAACAAAACCCTCAAGTTTTGAAAACTATTTTTGTTTTGATGGTTCACAGGGAGTCGTATTTAGATTTTACAATAGTTAAAAAAAAATAGTCCTTCCAAACTTTCTATTCTGCCTCAGTGGGAAGCAGTATTAGGAATTTAAAAATTTATGGGCTGTGGCTTCTTGGCTGCCTGTTGAGAACAGGGTTATACTGTTCTCTTCAGTGCCTGTGCCAGACGGAGGAGGGTAGAGAGAGGGTGTATGTCTGTCACAGGGTCGTCAAGCGTCTCATCCAGACTCTTGAAGCGGCAGTGCACTCGGTACTCAGTACTAATCCTGTCCTTCCCAGTCGCCCCTTCCCCATCCCTGCGACCCCTTGTCGGCCCTCCGGGAGCTCCTGTTCCTGGCCTTTGGCGCCCCTCTCCGCGTTCTCACAGAGGAGTCTAGGAGGACGGAGGATTCCGGAGGGAGACGCCGAGTCCTCAGATTTTGCCCAAACTTTATGCTACCCCCTCCTCCCGTCTCGGCTGTAGTACTCGAGTTCCTCTGACTCCTGTCCAGATTGGTGATTTGAAAACGTGTCTCACACTTTCTCATTTCAGCCCATCAAAGACTGGAAGACAGAGGGAGGATATCATAAATAGATTTCATATCCTCTCATTTTCATTAAAACACCCCTGGGGCCGGCCTGGTGGCGCAGCAGTTAAGTGCGCACTTTCTGGAGGCCCGGGGTTCGCAGGTTCTGATCCCAGGTGTGGACATGGCACCATTTGGCCCGCCATGCTGTGGTAGGTGTCCCACATATAAAGTAGAGGAAGATGGGCATGGATGTTAGCTCAGGGCCAGTCTTCCTCAGCAACAAGAGGAGGATTGGCAGCAGTTAGCTCAGGGCTAATCTTCCTCAAAAAAAAAAAAAAACAAAACCCTTATTAAAATAATTGTAGAATATATAATTAAAGGGGTCGTGTTAATCAGTCAGTGCCTATTGTTAGAGATGCTGGATGACTTGTTAGAGATCAATTGTTCTCTCTGCTTGGTATCATAATCCCCACTATTATATGGTTTTTTTTTTTTTTTGAGGAAGATTAGCCCTGAGCTAACTACTGCCAGTCCTCCTCTTTTTTGCTGAGGAAGCCTGGCCCTGAACTGACATCCATGCCCATCTTCCTCTACTTTATATGTGGGACGCCTACCACAGCATGGCTTTTGCTAAGCAGTGCCATGTCCGCACCCAGGATCCGAATTGGCAACCCTGGGCCGCCAAGAAGCAGAATATGTGAACTTAACCACTGTACCACCAGGCCGGCCCCGTCACCTCACTTTTTTTAGAGTAAGAAGAGGGGTTTTTTGGGTTCCTAATAGATGCCAGTAGTGTACTTCCAATATAACAGTGGTTACGAGCCACGCTGCTTGGGGCATTCTCCAGGTTCTACCATTTGCTAGCTGTGTGATATAGCACAAGTTGTTTAACATCTCTGTGCCTCAGTTTCTTTATCTATAAATAGCAATGATAATAGTGCCTACCTCATAAAATTCTTGGGAGGATTAAATGAATTAGGACTATGAAATTGTGAAATTATTAGAACAGTGCTTGGGACAGAGGGTGCACTCAGTAAGTGTTAGATATGATTATTACTACTGTTAATAATAGCAGTAATAGCAACAGTAACAATAGTAATAGTGACAATAATAATAGTAACTATAGTAACAGTATTAGATATTGTACAGATATGTGTATAAGAGAAGACAGAAATATCCATGAAACAGTTTCTGCATTTATAATCCAGTAAAGCAAATGCAACAAACATATAAAACACTACAGGCGGGATGTAGAAAAGGGGAAAGACAGTTACAGCCCAAATGCCGTAGGAATTGAAAGGTCATCATTCTGGAACTGGGGACATTTCCTACTCTTCCTTCCCATAATTATTTCATTTTCTTAATGTGGCAGAATGGAAAGAACACAGGCTTTTGAATCTTATTTGGATTTTAATCCAGTGCTGCTATTTATTTGCCATATGAGCTTGGTTAAAAGACTTGAACTTTGGCAAAAGGATACTTACATTTTAGGGCTGTGTGAAAATCCAGTAAGTTCATATATGTAAGAGCTCAGTATAGTGGCTGGCACTTGCCTCCTTTCCTTTTACTGTATAGAGGGTGAAAGAGTATTAATATGTTTCTCCTGTACTTTTCGCTATCTAAGAGTCATGCAGGACATAACATATAAGGAGAAATCACTGGCTTTATAATTTTTGTTTTTGTTGGTTTGCATAAAACTAGTTGGAGAGTTTCTGGCTTGATGGCATGGTTTTGTTTTCTTCCTGGCAAGTGATGAAAGTGTTTTAATCCAGGATGGCTCCTGAGCAGCTTTGTCGGCAGTTATTTAATAGACTCTGTTTATTTGATGTGATTATCTCGTTACTAAGGCAATTCATTGAGATGAATGTAAATGGTTATAACATTATGATTCCAATATTGTTTTAAAGTATCACACGCATTGTTGACTTAGTCTGTTAGTTTTCTATTGCTGTCAGTACAAATTACCACAAATTTAGTGGCTTAAAACACACACATTTATTATTGTACAGTTCTGTAGGGCAGAAATCTGACACGGGTCTCATGGGCTAAAATGAAGGTGTTGGTGGGGTTCTTTTCTGCAGGCTCTAGGGGAGAATGGATTTCCTTGCCTTTTCCTGCTTCTGAGGCCACCTGCATTCCTTGGCTCGTGGCCCCTTCCTCCATCTTCAAAGCTGGAAAGGTTGCATCTCTTTGACCCTTCTCCTGTTAGTGACATTTCCGTCTGACCACAGCTGGGAAAGGGTCTCCCTTTTAAGGATTCGTCTGATTAGATTGGGCCTACCTGGATAATCCAGGATAATCTCCTCATCTCAAAGTACTTAACCTTATTCACATCTGCAAAATCCCTTTTGCTATGTAAAAGGAAAAAACTGTATTTTCCTATACTCAGTACTTCCAGCAACAAATGTGTGGGTTTTTTTTTTCTCATATCAACCAGTTCTCCAACTCTCTGGACACAAATTGGGTGTCCTATGATTCAGTTGTGACACTAACTACCTGGAGTTAGTGCAGACCCCACGGGTTAAGTGCTCAGTCCTGTAGGACTGCCTCCCCTCCCCATTTCAGACGTCAGTCATGAGTTCCAGGTTGTCACCTTATACTTCTGATCCATTGACTATAAATCAGAGGTTCCCACAACCCCCTCCTCTGGCTTAAGAATTTGCTAGAGTGGCTCGCAGAACTCAGGAAAACAGTTTACTTATTAGATTATCAGTTTATTATAAAGGGATACAACTCAGGACCAGTCAGATGGAAGAGATGTGTAGGGCAAGGTATGGGGAAAGGGGCATGGAGCTTCCGTGCCCTTTCCAGGTGCACCACCCTCCCAGCACCTCAAGGTGTCCACTAACCCGGAAGGACTTGAATCCTTTTGGTTTTGTTTTCATAGGCATGAGTGATTAACTCAGCCTCCAGCCCCTCTGCCCTCCCTGGGGCCAGGGCTGAAAGTTCCAACCCTCTAATCACAGGTTGGTACCCTTGGCAACCAACCCCCCATCCTTAGGGGCTTCACCCAGAAGGTCACTTTTACCTCATTACCCTAAACTCGGATGTGCTTGAAAGGGGCTTGTTATGAATAGCAGAAGACCCTCCTTTCACCTTTATCGTTCTGGAGCTATTTCAGCAACTGACGACAAGAACCAAGTATAACAAAAGATGCTCCTTACACTTTTATCACTTAGGAAATTACAAGGGTTTTAGGAGGTCTAGCCAGGAGCAAAGACCAAAATATATATTTCTTATTATATTGCAATATCATACCATATAAGGAGACTTATTCACAGGTTCCGGGGGACTAGGGCATGGGCATTTTTGGGGGGAGCCATTAGTCTGCCTACTGCATTTAGTGGTAGAATCTAAAGATAGTTGTAATAAAAATAGCTTTAGAGCACAAAGAAATAAGACCACCTGGATGTTGGTAAAAATGTAAGCAATAATTCGTAAAATGTCCAGAAAACCTCAGCTCATCTAAACCCACAACCTTTTGCACATGCTCATCATTTGAAATAATCAACCACGAGTCGCCAGCCTCTTTTCAAGTTCTACCACAGGTTGGAAGACATTTGGTAGCTGGTAGTTCCTTTGGATGAGCTGCATTTCCAGGCTCCAGTCGTGCTGAGAGTTCACAATACTGTTCCCTCTGGAACAGCAGTTCCTGTCCCCCGTCACTTGATCCAAACAACTTGTCTTCATTCTTCAAGTCTCAGATGAACCATCGCTTCGTGAGTAAGGCCTTCTGTGAAATCTCAGATTAGGTTAGGTCTCATGGTCTCATCCTAATTGTTTCTTTACTGCTTTTTTTTTTTCACTGCTGTATTGTGAATTCCATGAAGGCAGGGGCTCTGTTTCTCCGTATTCCCAGAGCCTGGCACAGTGTCAGGATTCTACTAGGTACTACAAAAATATTTGCTGAATTGAACTGGGTATGATTACGAGGACGGTAATAAAGGCCACTGTGGGCTGTTGACGTTGCTTTCCAGGTTGGACTCTTGCCGCTAAGCAGGCAAGGAAAATTCCCACGTTGCAGGCCCCAGGTAGAACGTCTGGAGTGGTGTACTTACTGCAAAGGCTCCTGCTTCACCTGAAAACAGACACTTGATTTGATTGTCCCTGAGCTAGATCAGCAACCTGGACAAGGCTGCAGGTTTCCAGGTGTGCTCTGTCCGGTCCATAGGTCCAGTTAGTTTCAAATACCTCAAGTGGCTCTTCTCTCTCTCTCCACACTTCTGTGTGTGTGTTTTAAGGTTCAGTAGCCAATCAAGGCATTGAGTGCTGGTCCCTTCAACTAAAGTCCTTTTGATTTTCTGCTTAACTGTAATTTTCCGGAGGATTTGATATTGGTAGCTGTGGGATAATAATGTGATAATTAAAGTTGTCAGGTACTGCAGAAGGTTGCATACTTCAGTAGTGTGGACGGTATTTATTAAACTGTTTGGAGTATGTTAGGATATATTTGCACACAAAAGTCTAAGTAAAATGCCAAATAATTATAATTCTATAGTTGCTAATTTATTCTATAATAACTGAGTTTGCAGTTATAGGATACATTCTCTATTATAAAATATAATATTGAAGTCATATTCACTGCTCAGATGAAAGGTGAGGAATTAACAGACAGAGATGGAATTAGAATCAGCCAACCTGTATTTTTGTAGCTTCATCCATTTTCATCAAATATATGGTTAGAAGAAAAAAAAAGAAGGAATGGATCCTCTATTTTGAAGTTATTTTAACAGAATCCTGTGGGAGGGAACTTAGTGGGCTAGCAGAAGCGTTCTACTTTGTGCTGTGGGTTTGTATTTCGTACCTGATTCTGCCGCTTTTGAACAACGTCAGTTAGGCAACCCATTCACCTCTCTCAGCCTCAGTGTTTTTGTCTGTAACCCTATAGCATTGTTAAACGGATCAAAAATCAAATAAGATAGGGTATAGAATAGTTTTTGTAAATTGCGAGACACTATAAAAAACATAAAGTAAGGTCTTCTGATGGGGTCCATTAGCATGGGTGTAATAAATAAATAATACTTGATGATGATGGATACCCCATTGGCAAGTCCAAGGAGCTTTAAGTCAGCAGTTTGGAAATCTTGAATTGTCAACAGAGAATCACAGGGCATAAGGAGTTGGGGGAGAAATAAAAGAAGGAAGGTGAGCTGTGAATCCCCAATAACATGAGGACTCAAAACGAGGAGTCCAGAAATCTTCATGGGGCCGGCCCGGTGGCGCAGTGGTTAAGTTCACAGGTTCCACTTCTCGGCGGCCCAGGGTTCGCTGGTTCGGATCCCGGGTGCGGACGTGACACCGCTTGGCATGCCATGCTGTGGTAGGCGTCCCACATATAAAGTAGAGGAAGATGGGCACAGATGTTAGCTCAGGGCCAGTCTTCCTCAGCAAAAAGAGGAGGATTGGCAGCAGATGTTAGCTCAGGGCTAATCTTCCTCAAAAAAAAAAAAAAAAGAAGTCTTCAGTGTTACCTTGCTGTGTACAAAATGGATAAAGAAGAAAACAACCAAAAAATGTCCTCTAATCCCACCCAAATTCTCTGTGAATTTTAAGGCTCAATCAGGCAATTTGATCCATCAATCAATGTAGTCATTGACTTCCCCTTCCACTAGTAGCCTTTGGCTCTAGTCTCTCTCTTGTTCCTGCAGAGTCAGAATAGAATGAAACAGTTCCAGGAAGTAGCTGAGTTGGGAAGGCCCGGAGGTTGACGTTCACTTTGGTTGAAAACATCCTGAGTTTCAACTAAAGTGACTGGATGTAGTCCCGTGCTGGATCTAGACCCACCCCCTACTTCATGACACCGTATCTACTACTCTTGGTATCTGCCTTCCAGGCAGTTGAGATTGACTTGTTAATGGATCAGGGGACTCTTGCTCCTGTATGAGGACTGGAGAAACTGTGATAACTTGGCAACTTTCCTTTTTCTAGAATTTATATTGCCCAGCAGAGTAGATCGCTATTGCTCTGTCTCATTTCAATGTGCATTGCAACTTATTTTACGTTTTCATTTTAAAGTTGAATGCTTTCTGGTGGTATTTGGGTTGACACATTTCCAAGTTACAATGTAGAATGGTTTCTTTTTGTGGTCCATTGTAGTTCCCCTGCTGCAGATAGACTAATAGAGCCTTCAGAAAGACCTCTCTCTGGTGGCATTTTTTCACCTTTGCAGCAATTCAGCCAGCCCATCCTGATTCACGTGCTGGCTAAACAAAGATGACTACGACATTGTTTCTGCCTTTTAGAAGCCTACAACCTACCTGGGGAGCCAAGCACATGTCTTAAGCAGAATACAGTGTGAGGCATTTTGTATTAGGTCAGCCGTCTTTAGGGTTTTCCTCCATTATACCTCTTTGATTGTTTTTCTGCCAGGAATTATATATTTTGATAGATTTTGAAACTCCTCTAAATTGCATTGGTTAAATAATAATTTATTTTCTCTTTCTTTTAACTAATTAGACACTAAAGCTTCTGATTAACAGGAGGAAATGAGTGTTCCCACACTTGGATGGTGTAATTATAGCCGAAAGCAAATATATGTGAGGTAAATGTAGGGTTTCTGTTAGGTGTTTTTAAAAAAACCTTTTTATTATGGGAAAGTTTAAATACAAGTGGAGTCTATTATGTACTGTGATGTATCTGTCACCCAGTTGCAGTAAGTATCAACTCATCTTGTTTAATTTACACCTCTTCACTTCACCTCCCCTGGATTATCTTAAAGCAAATTTCAGGCATCATATAATTTCATGCATAATTATTTTAGTATTAATCTCTAAAAGATAAGGACTTACAAAACATGGTCATAATACCATTATGCCACCTGAAAATTAACAATGGTTCCTTAATATCACGTATCTAGTCCATGTTCAGATTTCCCCAATTATCACATAATTTTTAAATCGTTTGTTCAAATCAAGATGTACATGAGGCCCATACATTTCAACGGTTTCTTATATCTATATCTCTTCCTTCTGAGGCTTCCTTTTTCTCTTGCTGTTTTTTTCTTGCAGTTTATTTTTGAAGAAACAGTTCATTCATCATGTAGAGTTTTCCACATCCTGGGTTTTGCTGATTGTATCTTTCTGGTGGGTTTACAGTATCTTCTTCTCAGAATGTTTTTAAATGGATAAAATAAAATACATAGGATTATAATGGAAACCAATTGCAACTATTTAGGTATTAAATTATTAAAAACATATTGTAATATATGTTAATATATGTGCTTTTCTCCTTTAAAATGCACATTAAAGGGGCTGGCCTGGTGGTGCACTGGTTAAGTTTGCATGTTTGCCCAGGGTTCTCTGGTTTGGATCCCAAGTGCGGACCTACACACTGCTTGTCAAGTCATGATGTGACAAGCGTCCCACCTATAAAGCAGAGGAAGATGGGCACAGATGTTAGCTCAGGGCCAGTCTTCCTCAGCAAAAAGAGGAGGATTGGCAGCAGATGTTAGCTCAGGGCTAATCTTCCTCAAGAAAAAAAAAAGCTCATTAAATAACAAGTTTTCCCAGTTGTTACTGCACCAGATTCATTTTTGCCCGCTGCCTGGAAAGCCAAACACCAAGACCATGAGATTCCAGCAGAGAGAGGGTTTTAATCACAAGGCAGCCAAATGAGGAAGTGAGAGAATGAGTCTCAAATCCGCTTCCCTGAAAATTTATCAGGGATATTTATGGAGTAGCGGGGGGCGAGGTGGTCTCAACCGGCCTGAAGTGGGCAAGGGGTTCTAATTCCTGAAAAACAGCTCAAAACACCCCTTACCATGGTGACCCAGGCTCCAGGGAGATGTTATCTATAGGAACCTAGTGGGAGTCAGTAGCGTATTGCCTAAACAGCACAGTTAACAATGGGTGGGTTAAACAGCTAAAGCTATAATCAGTAATTGCAAAAAGGAAAAAAAGCTTTAGTTACTAGCTTTTTAATCATCAATGGCTAACTGTTTGCTGGTTTCACAATTGATCTTTAACTACCATGATTTTGAAGTAGTGATGAATGTAAATGATATTTTGAAATTTTGCAACAGTTGTATGATTTGAAAATGTCTGTGAATTCTTTGGCAACAAGTCCTAGGTACTGTTAGTACTGCTGCAGTTTCTTACTTGTGATCGTAATTGAAGGGAATGTTAAACTTCAGTTAAATGTTACTGACAATCAGGATGTATTTTTTTCCCCAGCCGAGTTCATAGATTCCCTGGAATATTTTCATGCACATGCTCCATGGACCCCTGTCAAAAACTCTGTGGTCCTATTTTTTTTGGCAAGAATGTGTCTTAGATGTTATGCCTTGCCATCAGGAGGAGCATAAGGTTTGCTCGTCTGTCTTTTATTTTAGAAACTATTGAGGTTTACTGCTTAGATTCATTATTTTATTAGGGGCTGTAAAATGATATTCTGTCATTCCGTTTTTATTTATTATCCACATATTTCTACAAAGATAAACTCCCCGTCATCAACTCATTACCCTGAGGTATAATTTGTGTAGAAAGGGCGGGATAAATGTTTGCTTCTTTCCCTTCATTTACCAGTTTTCAAAGTAATGGGTTGGTTCCCTAGCATCCTCCAAAGATGACCAATGAGTGTTATTTTATTTTAATTTTAAGTATTGCTATTAACTTATGAATTCTGACATATTTGGGGTGTTTCAATCCATTGCAGTCATTCGTGTGGATGCTCAGAATGTCTTTTTGTCCTCACTCCACTAGTCTTTGATAGCTCTCTTGCCATTTGGTGTGGTAAGGTGTTCCAGGCTTATTTTGTACCTTTCTTGCCCCAGGCCTGAAATCAGCCATTTCCAAGGAGCTCTAGTTCTTTTTAGTGGGAAGTAGCATTTAGTTGCCATATTCTAGGCACTAGGAGTATTCCTCATTAGTTGGTTGGTCATTGTTTCAGGGCTTTTCAATGGACAGAGATAGGAAACATAAATTAAAAAATAATAAAATGCCTGATTAGTTAATTCTAACTTTCATAAAGTTCAGAACTATAGGGTTTTTAACTTAACCTCTTCAATCTTACATCTTCATCTCCTTCTTCCTGAAGCAAAAATCTATACTTCAATATAGTTTCTTATTTACTTTATTCCACAGTACACATGCACAGTCTCAAAATAATATCAACGCCACTTCCAAACAGTTTAAAATATTTTACAGCTCTTTTTATTTCTATAGTATATTCTATTAGGAGGGTACTGCCAAATTAGTGTGTTTTAAAGTTACTTGAAATAATTCTTCTCTGCTTGGTTTTGCCACCAACTTAACACATCATTAAGTTCACTTTTAGTTTTTTTTTTTTTTTTTTTTTGAGGAAGATTAGCCCTGAGCTAACTGCTGCCAATCCTTCTCTTTTTGCAGCGGAAGACTGGCCCTGAGCTAAGAGCCATGCCCATCTTCCTCTACTTTATATGTGGGATGCCTACTACAGCATGGCTTTTGCCAAGTGGTGCCATGTGTGCACCCGGGATCCGAACTGGCGAACCCTGGGCCGCCGAGAAGTGGAATGTGCGCACTTAACCGCTACGCCATTGGACTGGCCCCATCATTTTCAGTTTTGTTTTTTATTTTAGATGCAGCTTTTTTTAAAATTTAATTTTTGTTTCATGGTTATGTAAAATATTTACATAGCTTCAAAGACAAATCTATAAAAGAAGGTATATTTGGACATCTATCTTTTACTTTGCTCTTTCCTGACCTATAGGTGACTTTAAGAACAGTTTTTGTCCTATCTTTCCATTTAAAAATATTAACAAATATAGGTAAATGTTAGCATTCCATACCCATTCTTCCACATTTGCTTCTTTTTTTAGATATCCTGGCGGTTGCTTTAGATCAGTGCACAGGAGCGTTGGCCTTGCTTTTACAGCTGCACCGTACCCCTTTGTGTTGATTTGGCTAGTCCTCTATTGTTAGACATGCAGGTTTTTTCTTTAGTCTTTTACTATTATAAATAGTGCTGCAATGAATAGCCTGTATATACGCCTTTTGTATTTTTGCCAGAGTATCTTTGGGATAGATTCCTACGAGTAAAACTGCTAGAAATTGCCACCTCCTCCCCTTTAGGATTGTATCACTTTGCATTCTTACCAGCAATGGTCAGAATTACTGTTAAGCTTTCTGAAGTGTCAAAAAAAAACAGCTCCAGAACAGCCCATGGATTCCCATCGCCAGTTTCATGGATTCCTAGAGTTGAGAGACCTCAGAATTGGAAGCACTGCTACTCAAAGTGTGGTCCGTGGACCAGCAGCACAGGCATCACGTGAAAGGTTTGAAATGCAGAATCTTCAGCTTCTCTCCAAACCTCCTGAACCAGAACCTGCAATTTAACAAGGTCCTCAGGTGATGCATATCGTATTAAGGTTTGAGAAGCACTAGTCTAGAGCTGTGCTCTTCAGTCCTGTAGCCACCAGCCACATGTGGCTATCTGAGTTAAAAGGAATTACAGTGAAATAAATTGAAAAATTCAGTTCCTTGTTCACACTACTAGCCACATTTCAAGTGGCTATTGAAATGAGGATGACAAACTTTTCTATCACTGCAGTACCTTTTATTAGACAATGCTGGGCCATGGCTACACTGTCCAGTATGGTACCTCTAACCACAGATGGCTATTTTAATTTAAATTGAAATTACATAACATTAAAAATTCACTTCCTCATTCACATTAGCCCTGTTTCAAGTGCTTACTTGCTACATATGGCTAGAGGCTGCTGTATTGGATGGTGCATAGATACAACATTTCCATCGCAGAAAGTTCTATTGGACACCTTTGGTCAAGAGGTTTCCAAAAGCCTGGGTGAGCCAGAGGAAGAAAGAAAATGCAATTCATTGAGTACCTAAAGTGGTAGGTCCTTTTACATAGGTTACATCAATTAACCCTTGAACCCCCATTTAAAAAAAAAAGAAACAGTCTTTGAGAGGCTGACTTATTCAATTTCTTAACACTAACAAGAGCTGGAGTTAGGTCCTCTGATTCAAAGTCTAGAGTTTCTTCCACTGTGTTCCTCCTTTCCTGAAGGCTACACCTGGGGTGCTGTCTCCACCAGCGTTTTACAAAACAAAACAAATGACACGAACCACTGTTTTTCACTTGTCTGCTCCTGTTTCTCTTATTTTGCATGTTTCAAATTTAAATTTAGATCCCAGTTTTATCGAACTCCTGAGCTCATATTCCTTCCACTATAACATTCCTTGAGTTCACATCTAAGGATCTCCTATCTACAAAATTTGTCTACCTTGCCTTTTTAACATGATGGCATCTCAGTAATTAATTGCAGCATTTATTCATTAATTTAATAAACATTTACTGAGTGCCTAGTCTAAGTAAGACATAATCCAATGGGGAAAAAGAAAATGCAAATTTGCCTTCCTTTTAAGGTAATAATATATATGACTGCCTTTTCTTTCTTTGAAATGTGGCTTTCTTGGCAACTTTGAGTTTTGAATATGCCTTCATTACATCAGAATGTGGGTTTTTCCAAACTGCTAGCTACTTATGCTTATTAGAAGTAGACGATACACTAATTGCTAAATTTTTGAGTCATAGAAATGTAGATATGGAAAGAATATAACAGGTCCTCTAGACTGCTGCTCACTGTGTAAAGAAAAACTACTTCTTGATTTTTGTAGCTTGCTTCCAATATAATTTAAAATGCTCTAGTAATAGACACTGGATAACCTGTGTGTTAAATGTGAGGAATTGGTCTAAATGAATATTTCTTTTCAGATTTATAATAGGATTTTTATGGAAGTGCTGGAAGTTATTATTCTGTACCAGGTATTTACAGGTGGCAGATGTGATGGATTTTAAAATCTCCCCAATAAAGCTATGCATTATAGAAGTCTTTTAGCTCTGATAGTAAATCCTGCCTTTAGCTGACAATGTGCAACCTAGCAGTACAGATTTATTGAGACATAAAGTAAAAAAAAAGTGTGGTTTGCATTTAAACAATGCATTTTATCAGTCATTTGGAACTCCTTTTTACTTCAAATAATAGGGAGAGAATAATTCAGTGGTGCCATCCTCATTCCGTATTAGATTTGTCGAGGAGGCTTTTAAAATAGACTGGTATTTGGACCCCACCTCCTGAGAGTCTGATTCAACTGGCTTGGGCTGTCAGTGTTTTTTTTTAAAGCCTCTGATGATTTTTTTTAATATACCCTAAGGAGCGGACTGTTGGTCTAACTCGATGTTGCAAATGAAGAAGTAAAGAAATGAATCACTCCCATCCTTGTGTTGCATGTATGTTTTCTGTAATGTTTATTTTATGCATGTAGTATTTGAATTAGGTAGAAACACATGATACCCTTTCCTTTGTTCCTGAATCTTCCTGGAAATTGTTCACCTTTCTGGTCTGTGATCAAGTGTCTCATCCTCTGTGAACTGTCTCTGGAGAGTCTTGACCCTTCCTTCCCCTTGGCTACAAACATATCTCGATTTTGACACTTTCCCGTTTTATTGTGCTTCTGTGTTAGGAGGGCTGTCTCCTTCACTAGAAAGAAAGCTCCTTACCGTGTTCAACAACGGCAAATATCCTTTAAGCACTTGTATGTGCCAGGCACTCTGTTCATCATGGAGGATATAATGTCCTTGTCCTCTTGGGGTGTAGCATCATTGGGGAAGGAGAACCACAAGCTGGGTGGGTGCTGGGATAGAGGGATGTGGTATTTTTTTCAGGGCACACAGTATGAGCTCCTGATCTGGTCTGGGGAGAAGAGGGTCTGGCGACTGGGAAATATGTGGGTCTTAAATTCTGAATTCCTTGTGCTTGGCACACATCAGGTGCCCAACAAACTTTAGTGAATACACGACTCAAGAGCTTACTGACTGAATAAATAGATAAAAGAAGATGTAATTTCAAGAAAGCATGTACTTGAGTATGTGTTTTGGAATGGGAGGGATGTTAAGATGTGTACTTAGGTTCTCTGGAAGAAATAAGGGGAATAATAAAATGCCTTAAAAATCTTTTCAATCCTTAAGTGCTTAAATTCATACAATGTAGCCCAATAGTAATGTGGTCAGAAGTGACCTTACTCAGTTTATCTTCCACCTGTTTCCTAGCCCTACCCGCAATGATCCATAGCTCTTGTTTGCTTGGCTTTCTGATGCCCTGGCTCCCACAGCGTGAAGCTGCCTTGGGAAACAAGTCTTGAAGTTGAACCATATCCTGCCATTGAAGTTCACTTCAGTGGAGATTCCGTTTGAAAAACCGTGACAGGATATATCCCACGGTTAGATGCACGTTGCGTCTGGCAGCTTCCCTTAGAAAGAAACAGGTTTTGTTACGGTGTAGAGAGTCCCTGTGTTCAGTTCAGAATGCATACAAACTAGGACCTTGTGGTGAAATGCAAATACTTAAATGTGAAGCCATAAGTAACAAAAAATGTTTTGAGGGCTTTGATAACTCTCTCTACAAGTCTGTGTTTTTCTCTTCCTTCTCTCTTTATTCAACTTCCATCCCCTTCAGCTTCCCTCTCTCTCTCTCTTGCTCACTCACCCACTCACTCTCCTCTTGCTCTCTTGCTTTTCCATTATAGATGAGGTCATTATGATTTGGAGCCAAGTGAAGTGCATTCCTGTAACTTTAAATCTCCATACTCAATCCGTGACTCTCCATTTTTTTTTTTTGAAGATGGTTATACTTTATAGTTGGAGGACAGTTTGCTTAATTGTGCTATTTTAGAATGCAAATATGAGCTTACTAGAGGAATTTTGTCAATTTGGGAACACGGCTTAGTGCTTCCACACTTCTTATTCTCACTTATTTCAAATGTATAATTGCTTTTGAGTCCTTTATAGGATGTGAAAAATGTTCTGGATTTGATTAGGTTGTCAGCCACTTGATTATTTTTGGTGCCCTGTACTTTGGACATCCAATGCCTTCCTGACATACAGGGGAGCAATCTTCATACTGGTAGGAGAGAAATGAGGCTAGACTCCTTTCCTGACATGAAGGTGAGGAGCAAGGATCCTTTGAAGAAGGGGTTTTTTAATATAAGCTCTGTTATATTATAAAATCATAATGGAGAAGTGAAGGAGGGTACATTCTCTACAGAGAGGGACATGGGGAAAGGAGAGTGAGAAGAAAGATACAGAAGATAAGAAGGTATCAACTGTGAGGGATGACCTCACTTGCTGTCCCAAGACCATGTGCTGGAGGGGGACAGCAGAAGTTTAATGGTCAGAAAATTTGCGCATTGACTCTGCTCGTGTATCATCTTCTGGGCCACAGTCTCTTCAACTTAAAAAAATGGGCAATTCTGAGACTTTCTTCCAAGGAAGAGAGGAGGAGAAGTTTCCCTAGATTCTTCTCTTGAAGCAAATTTGAACCTCCTGATGTAGTCTTTCAATAGCTGAGAGCACTGACTTCCTCTGCCTTTTATGAACTGTATGACTGGGGGTGAGTTGCGGAACCATGCTGAGTCTCATTTTCCCCAGCTGTAACAGGGGTCTGCTAAGACTTTTCTCAGGGCTGTTGTGAGGATTATGTTGAGAATGTGTGCTATGATGGTACTAACTGAACAACGAAATTGGAGCCATTTCCTTGGCCAGGTGCCCTTCTCCAAATGATTCCTGAGGGCAGTATGTGACTGGGGACAATGACACAAAAATGAAAGCAATTTTCACTCTTTGGCTTTGGCCCCATGCACTTGTAGACTTCTAGTGCCCTCCAGTAGGACTAAGTGGTGAATTCTTATGTCTAGGATAGGGCAGCCTAAAATCCAGACTTAATGCAAACCATGCCTCCTTCAGGAAGGAGTGGGCACAAGAGAAAGGAGGTAGCAACTCGAGATCCAGTTTCCCTTATCAGCCTGAGACAACAGAGCAACCCTAGAAAGAAGAATAGAACACTGTTGTGGGAGCAAGTCCTTAACCCTTTGCTCACCTGGGTGAAAATCCCCTTCACTAGCCCAATAAAGTGTCTTTAGATCTGACCGGTTCCTGATACTGTTCCTCCTCCTTGAAGAGTGGAGGTTCCTTCACTTCCTTCCTTTTGAGAGTAACAGAATAAACTACGTGAGGGAATAGAACCCCTTGAAGAGCATTCTAGCAAAACAAGTAAAGTTGAAGATGCTTGTGACCTATGACCAATAATTCCACTCTTAAATATGATTCCTTTAAACCTCATGACCCAAATAGAAAGTCATTATATTTGTAGGGTACTCTGAGTTCACTGCTTCCAGCAGATGCCTTAAGTGGTCCCCATCAGGCCATCCTGAGTGCCGAGGAGATTCTATCTTAGCACATCAGTAACCCGTGTGCACCAGTTTGCTAAAAACCAGAAAAATGCTTAGATATGTGTATCAGGAGACATGCGTAAGAATGTAGAGGCATTGTTTACAAGAGCAAAAAAAAAATTTGGAATACAACCTAAATATCAATAAGGGTATGGATAAATAAAGTGTGATATATTCATGTAGTGGAGTACTGTATAGTAATGGAAAGGAATGAACTAGAACTAATGTATCAATGTGGATGATTCTCAAACAGTGTTGATCAAAACAGCAAGTTGCAAAAGTATACATACAGTATGAAACTGTTTATATGAGATGTAAAAACAAGCAAAACAATGATATTTATTGCTTAGGAATACTTATATAAATATTAAAATATATGGAAATGCATGGAATAATAAATACCAAGCTCTGGAAAGTATTACCTCAGGAGGGCTAAGAGATTGGGGAAAACACAAGGGGGATATGTTGATATTGCCAGTGTTTTATTCCTTAAGCTGCCTGATAGATATATGAATACAGGTTGTTTATGCATTATACTTTGTTATATTTTAAATATCCTTTAAGAAATTTTTAAATTAAAAATTAAAGCTCTGAGAGAGTAGTCCAAGATGAGGCTGGAGAGCTGGTCAGAGGTCAGATGGTAGGTTGGCGTGTAGGCATTTTTAAAGTTTGGCTTTCATCTAAGGGCAAAGGGGAACCACTGAAAGATTTTAGACATAGGAACGATCCCACTGGATCAGCTTCTGAACGTTGACTCCGGCTATAGTGTAGAGGTTGGATTTGTGGAGAGCGGGAGTGGAGCGGGAAGAGCAATTAGGAGAAATTTGCTTCAGTTCAAACTGTAGAGCGTCTCCTCTTGGATACACCATCTTCTCTTACTTCCAGAGTGTTCTTTCTGCCTTGTTCTCTCCCTGCCTCTCTGGCCATACCCTTTCATCCCCATCTCTACTTCCTTTTCCTCCTCTGGCCCCTTAAATGTTCCTGTTTCCCAGAGTATTTCTTTCTTTTTTTTTTTTTATTGAGGTTGCATTGATTTATAACATTATGTAAATTTCGGGAGTACTTCCTTGTATTTGACCTCTGTATAGCCTGCATCCTGTTCACCACCAAAAGCCCAGTTGCCATCCGTCACGGTACCCGTGTGCCCCTTTACTCCTTTGCCTCCTCCCACTCCCTCCTCCCCAGAGTGTTTCTTTTTCACCCCCTTTTCTTTTCAGTTTTTAGGTGTACATATGTTTTAGTGATCTCATTTGTATCCCAACTTCAATTACCACTTTTGTGCTTATGATTCCCAAATTTATTTCTCCAACCCAATCCTTTTTCCCAGCTCCAAACTGCCTACTGGCCTTTTCTTCTTGATTTTCTCACAATTAAGCAAAATCCAGCGTGTCCAAAATGGAGTTATTTGCCTTTCCAAATGTGCTTTTTTCTCCTGTCTTTGAGACTGTGATTAACCATGTTGCTATCTTTCCAGGTATTTGATCCAGAAAACCCAGTGTTATTCTAGATTCCTTTGTCTCTGCCAACTTTCTTTTAAAGAAACATGGTTTCCAAGTTAGGAATTAAGGGTAATGTTTTGGTGCTATGTGCTGTGACATATGTACTATTACAGAGCTAGGGACCCAGAAATGCTCAATTCCTGCCTCGCAAATCACTTTACTCCCTCCTAGTTAGAAGATTTCAGTGATCTTACCACTAGCAAGATAAAATACCACTCTAGAGCATTATGTATCAGGCTTTTCTTGATCTGGCTTCTGTTGACTTTTCCACCTTCATCTGCAGCCATTTTTCTCTCCTACGCTCTGAGAAGCAGCTACACCAACCGACTTGAAACCCCTGAATGTGCCATATTGTTTTAGGGTTCTGTGCCTTGGTATATGCTATTCCTTCTGCTTGGAATGCCTTTCCTTACTGTGACTGACTAGTGAAGTCTTGAAGTTTTTTTAAACTAGCCCATTTTTGCACTTGTCTGGCTGTGCCCTAATTACTAGTTTACATGACTGTTTCTCCCCAGTAGTCCCTGAGCCTCTGTGGCACGGAGACTGTGTATTCAGTTTTGTATCTTCATAGCCTGGCACTATGGTAGGGAGTGGTAGATGCTGTACAAGTGTATTAAGCGGAGCTGGCCTGGTGGCGCAGCGGTTAAGTGCACACGTTCCGCTTTGGCGGCCTGAGGTTCACTGGTTCGGATCCCAGGTGCGGACATGGCACCGCGCGGCAAGCCATGCTGTGGTAGGCGTCCCACATATAAAGTAGAGGAAGATGGGCACAGATGTTAGCTCAGGGCCAGGCTTCCTCAGAAAAAAGAGGAGGATTGGCACGTTAGCTCAGGGCTAATCTTCCTTGAAAAAAATACAAAAAAAAAAAAAATTAAAAAAATAAAGTGTATTAAGGGTTGTCTCACTCAGCAAACTTCCCGTTTCTTTTTCTGCTCTTGTGCTAGGATTGTTTGAGGTTAGTTGCAAATTACTGAAACAAATATTCCGGAGGAGAGAATACATTGTAAACTCTTAGAACAGATATTCTGTGTCTTCTGCTGTTTTGGTGTTTTCTCCTTTGTTTAGAGCAACTCTGGGAGGAGTCTTTACACAGAGAACATTTGAAATACAGATTGCAATGTTCTCAATCCTGGTCCCTGACCCTTCTAGGAACTGTCTGTCTTCATCATCTGTTTTTAATTCTCTTTTTGTCAGTCTTCAAGTTTTCACTCACATTGCCTTCTGCTCATCTCCCGAACGTGTTTAAGTTTCCTTGATCCTTTAACAAGATAATTAAAAAAAACCTTGTCCTCCACTCTGCTGCTTGTTCTAAACTCTTTCCCCATCTCTCTTCTCCTTTTCATTATTTTTTTAAAAGAGCTATTTGTGTTTGGTGCCTTCACTTGTTCATGTTCTACTCACTCAGCTTCCTGGAATCTGACTTTGGACATTACCGCTAACAAAAAGCTTTCCTTCAAAGGTATCTAGCACCTTCCAGCTTGACAATCCAACTGTGTTTCTTCAGCCATAACGCCACCTCTTCTCTCTCTAGGTTTTGACATTGTAGTGTTGATGATCTTTTCCTTTTTTAAAATGTTTTGCCACTCTCAGCTTCTGTGTCGTGGCACTATCGTACTTTCTTGTCTTTCTCTGATTATTGCGTTTCATTGGGAAAGTGGGGAAGTGTCTTATATTTGGGGTTACCATATATTTGGGCATATATGATAATTTCTTTATCCATTTACACTCATTCAATAAATATTTATTGAGTAAGAACAAAGTGCCAGGCACTGGATATGTAGTGGAGAGCAAAACAGATATGGTTTAACTTTCTAATGTCTGGAGTTTCAACTTTGTATCTGTTATCTATTGTCATAAAGCAGATTACCACAAGCTTAGTGGCTTAAAACAACAGACATTTATTATCTCACAGTTTTTATGGATCAGGCATCTGGGCATGGCTTTGCTCTGCCCTCTCCTTCAGGGTCTCTCACAAGGCTGCAGTCATGGTGTCAGCCAGGGCTGGAGTCTCATCTGAAGCCTTGACTGGGAAGCAATCTGCTTCCAAGCTGTGATTTTTTTGTTTTTTGGTGAGGAAGATTGGCCCTGAGCTAACATCTGCACCAGCCTTCCTCCATTTTGTATGTGGGATGCTGCCACAACATGGCTTGATGAGTGGTGTATAGGTCTACGCTCGGGATCTGAATCTGCAAACCGTGGGGTGCTGAAGCAGAACACGTGAGCTTAACCACCATGGCACTGGGCTGGCCCCAAGCTGATGTTGATGTCAGCAGGATTCATTTCCTTGTGGACTGTTGGGCTAAGAGCCTCAGTTCCTTGCTGGTTGTTGGCCACAGGCCACCCCCAGTTCTTTGTGATGTGGACCTCTCTCTAGGGCAGCTTGTTTCATGAGAACCAGCAAGGAAGAGAATCAGTAGAGTTGGTTAGCAAGATAGAAGTTATAACTTTATGTAATATGTTCCTGGAAATGACATCTCATCACTTTTATTGTATTTTAATGGTTAGCATCAAGTCATAGATCCAACCTACACTCAAGGGGAGGAGATTACATGGAGCAAAAATACCAGGAAGCAGTGATTCACTGGGGGCCAACTTAGAGTCGACCTGTCACAAACCTCTTATTATTTTTTCTTAGATGTTCCAGCCCTCTCAATTTCTACTGCTCTCAGATTGAACTCACTGCCCTTCTCTCCCCCAAACTTGCTTCTCATCCTGTATTCCCTGTCCTGGTCAGCAGCCTCATATCCGTCCAGTCATCTAGTCTAGACCCAGAGATCATTTTCATTACCTCCTCCTGAGGTTTAATGGGTCACGAGGTCCTGTACATTCTACGTCTGTGGCGTCTTTCATATTGTTCTCTACTTCCCAGTCACACTGACGTGGCTTTAGCTCAGATCTCACTTTTGCCTGCAGCATTATATTAGCCTTCTACCTGGCTTCTCTGCCTAGTTTCCTTTCTCATCAATCCTCCTTCTCACAGCCACCAGTGCTGCTTTCATAAAACCCTCTGTTCAGAAACCTTCGTGGCTCCCAGCTGTCAATGGCACAAAGGCCCAACTTCTCAGTGTGCCATTCAGACCTTTTTACAGTCTGACCTCTGCTTACTTTTCCAAGCCTCTTGTCCACCACTCTCTGCAGCTGCCCTTATGCCCCAGGCACACTGGGCCGCTTGATATTTCTTGAACCCACCCCCGCATGTTTGTGCCTCCGTGCATTTTGGTACTATAGTTACTTCTTCTTGGATTCCCTCCTCCCCAGTTCTTTCTCTAGAAATCCTTTATATACTTACAAACCTAACTGAAAAATCACCTCTGCTGTGAATCCTTTCCCAATTTTTCCCCTGCCTCACTCAGAATTAACCAGTAGCACCTGTGTGTTCTCTCAGCTGTCTGCGTGCACCACTGTTCTAAGACTGTTGTTTTGTAGTTTGCTGTCTGTGGTTTTGTAGTTGGTTATTAAGATGCCTCTCTCTTCAAAAGCCAAAGGGTAGGGTCTGGGTCTTTTCTTCTATGCATCCGAAGTTCTTGCCCCTGGAGCAGTGATTCATAGTCTTGGCTGCACGTTGGAGGCACCCGGGGAACTTTGACCGTCACCGATGTCTGCGACCCACCCGTAGAGATGAGGATGTAGTTGGTCTTAGGTTCAGCCTCGATGCAGGCGTTTTTAAAGCCCGGTGATTCTAACACGCAGGTAAAATTGAAAGCCACTGCTTCTGATCGAAGAAATCAAGTCTCTGGGAGAGTGAAAGGACGACAAATGTTAAACATTTAATGAATAGGAAGACTTTAAAACTAGAGTTAAAGCTAAGTTTTTAAAAATCACACACACTTTAAATAGTCTAAGACATAGCTAAGTAATCAAAATGATCTCTAAATGGATGGCCAATGAAATGGGGGAATATGTATTTTTGTGGTACTGAAGGGAAATCAGAAATGTAAAAGAACAACAATGTAGTCTCTCAAAATCCAACACTTTACTCTTTTTCTTTTTGTAGGTTTTATTTTAAAGTTAGAGTTACAGAAAAGTTGCAAAGATAGTAGAGTTCCCGTGTAGCCTTCACCCAGCTTCTCCTAATGTGAACATCTTGCAGGACCGTAGTGCAGGGATCAAAACCAGGAGACTAATAGTGGTGCAGTGCTTTTTAACTGAACTACAGACCTTACTTGAAATTCACCACTTTTTCCACAAACGTCCATTTAATTTTTTTTTTGAGGAAGATTAGCCCTGAGCTAACATCTGCTACCAATCCTCCTGTTTTTGCTGAGGAAGACTGGCCCTGAGCTAACATCCATGCCCATCTTCCTCTACTTTATATGTGGGACACCTGCCACAGCATGGCTCGACAAGCATTGCCTAGGTCTGCACCCCAGATCTGAACTAGCAACCCTGGGCCACCAAATTAGAACATGAGAACTTAACCACTGCGCCTCCAGGCTGTCCCCCCCCTTTTTTTTTTAAAGATTTTATTTATTTATTTTTCCTTTTTCTCCCCAAATTCCCCCAGTAAATAGTTGTATATTTTAGTTGTGGGTCCTTCTAATTGTGGCATGTGGGACGCCGCCTCAGCATGGCCGGATGAGTGGTGCTCCCAGGATGCGAACTGGCAAAACCCTGGGCCACCGAAGCCGAGCTCTCGAACTTAACCACTTGGCCACAGGGCCGGCCCCTTAATTTTTATTTTTTTAAATTGAGGCCACATTAGTTTATAACATTATATAAATTTCAGGGGTACATCGTTATATTTCAACTTCTGCATAGACTACATCATGTTCACCACCAAAAGTCTAGTTGCCATTGGTCACCATACACCTGTGCCCTTACCCCTTTTCTCCTCCCCCCACCCCCAAACACTTTAATTTTTGTGCATATGCAGTAAGCAATAAAATGAAACAAAGAACCACCTGGAATAATTAGCGTTTCCCTTTTTGTTTAGCATTAAAGTGTGTGTGTGTGGTGTGTGTCAAAGGTGTAACTTACTTGCAAGTTATTCTGATTTCCTCCTTTATTTTCTAGGAATATTTTGAAGACAATTGCCCTGGGTCAGCTCTTGTCCTTGTGCATATGTGGGACAGCCATCACCAGCCAGTATTTGGCAGAAAAATACAAAGTGAACACCCCCATGCTTCAGAGCTTTATCAACTATTGCCTGCTTTTTCTAGTTTACACAGTGATGCTCACATTTCAATCAGGTAGGTCAAATGGGAGAATTACCTTTTCAACACATTATCTTCATAAAAACTTTTGGCTTCTAGACACTTAAAAAATAAAAGGAGGCAAAACCAAGAACAGGAAACTATTGCTATTTTTATTAAAGTTATTAGAAAAGTATGACACCTCTGAATTCTATGAAAATAGTGACTAGAGAATTATGCATAACTCTCTGAAATTGTTGGTTAAAATAAACAGCATCAAACTGTAACAGTAGCTGTCAAAAAAAAATATAAGTGCCATTGCAAGTGAAGTTTTATTTTTATTCCCTGTGGATGATAAAATTAAGAGACAATATTAAAAACACTAAAAGAGTCAAGAACTTCACTCTCCAACATATATATTTCCAGCTAAGTGGAGAATGCTAAATGGAACGTTGATTGCACACAGATCAAGTCTGTTGTGAGAGAAACAAAGACAAGGAATCGGCAAGGAGTTCACGTCTTGATCACTGGCTGGTTACGTTGTTATAGATTCATTGTAGAATTATCATTTCTCACTAGCTACCTTCCTATGTGTCGGGATAAATAACTTATTATTATTTTTTTCATTCAGTAGGTGTTTATTGAGCACCTACGGTGTGCCTTGCACCATGCTGGGCAGCACAAGATGTAGTGGTGAGCACAGTTGGACCTGGACCCTGCCCCGAAGAAGTTATGGTGTCCTTAGGATGCAGAAAGTCAAATGCCCACGGGATAGAGCAATTGGATCTGTGATGGGGGAAACTCAGACGAGGGACCCAGAGGAGGCTCCTGACCTGGCCAGGCATCCAGGGAGGGCTTCCCAGAAGAGGTGATGCCCAAGCAGTGTGGAGTCAGCAACGTGAAGGGGGTGTGGGAGGAGGGCAATGTGTTCGGAGGGGAGGAGATGGCATTTACAAAGGTGGGGCTGGCGAGAGAGAGGGAGGTGCACTAGCAGAGCCAGCCGGGCCCTGAGTGTGGGCAGGGTTTGGATAAAGGTGAGGAGGGAGAGAAGCAGGGGTGTGGGAGGTGATAGGTGAGTGTACGGTGGGAAGAATATTTTGGAGTCAGACCAATCGGGGTATGAATGCTCAGGTGAGTCATTTCTCTTCTCTGAACCTGAGTTTCCTCTCCCTAAGATGAGGGTAATGACAGCTTACAGGTCTGTAGTGAGGGTGACAGAAAACAGGGACAAGCTCCTTACACATTGCTTGTCAGAGAGAGGAGCCCATAGGTAGTTCCTCTTTTTAGTCCAGGCACAAGAAACCATGTGGGCAAATGCCCAGAGGCAGGGCTGGGTCCCGGGAGACAAACAGCCCCCAGCTTGGGGCACACCCAGGGCCGGTGTGCAGAGCAGGGACCTGTGGCCACGAATGTCAGGGTGGCTTTGACATCGGACTTGGCTGAGGGCATCGGAGATGCTCACCCTCCTGTGACTCCCATCCCAGAATTCACTGCATTCAAGCCCCTGAATGTCACTAGGGTAGACTCGAGAAGGCCTCTTTGCTTGACAAGGATGTTTATCTGTTAGGGACTGCTTTCCCAAAGTTGTTTTGACTGCAGAACCTTTTTTCCAGTTGAAAGTGCCCTCAGAACCTTGGACAAAGCAGAGCTGCTCTAGTGGAGGGGGTGTGGGGGTGTCCCCAGAGTCCTGGTGGCTCGGTCTCCCCCACCCCACCCCATGGGCAGGCTGCCAGCCAATTTGAAAGCCTCTGCCCCCGGTGGGTTTAAAGGACCTGAAGCTGGAACCTGAGGAGATGGGGGCGGTGGGGGGGTGGGCAGGAGCCCCAGAGCTGGTGGCTGATGCCCACCCCACTGGCCGGCTTCCCCTTGACCCCCATTTCCACAGCCCGGTGTTCAGTCATGCAGGCTCAGAATTTTTCCTTCATCAGGGCCTGCAGATATAAGCAGACTCCTGGGGAGTAGCCCCTCAGCTGAAGTCAGTGTAAACTGGCCTCCTGTTTATTCATCCACAAAGTAGTAGTGGAATAGTCCTATTTATAGCTGCGTGAACATGGGCGAGAGTCTTACACCCCACCCCCTGTGCCTCGGGCCTCAATAAATAACTTATTTTTGAAAGAAAATAGAAACCAGTTGTGGGAGCGGGGAAAACATCTTAAGGGGAAAGCACTACATTTGGCAAGAGCTTTAGGAATTGGAAATAGAAGTGGTACATGGTTAATAAGGCAGGACTTTGCCTTTCTCTGTAAGCGTTGGCCTTTAGGAAGTCCGTGTGGTTCACCAGCACATCAGTGAGGTCCTGCTAAGGGATGGTTGTCAGGTGCCTTCCCTGCTGTCTCATACTGAGGAAGACTAACTCTGTGTATTCAGGATGTCCCTGCGAATTGGGTTTTATTGATAATTATTTGGTTATGATTCTCATTACCTTTATTTCCTTGTAGGTTGTCTTACCATAAAGCTTTCTCATATATACGTCAACTCTGTATCTCCTATGATTCTAGTTCTCTGAAGAAGGGAATCGCAGTTAACTTGAATAAATAGAATTTGGGGGATAAAAGGTGTTATTTCAATGGTGGCACTAAATTTTTTTTCCAAGCTTGTCACCAACTTAATTTTCACTTAAAAGCACATCTCTTCCAAAAGAATGACCACATGCAGAGTTTCCTTTGAAGAAGCCCATGAATGGAGGTTAAATAACCAATGAATTCTTAGGAAAACATTTTCTTTCCTAGGCTAATCTGTGGCTTGTCAGGAATGGCAAAATCCAAACCCACATCTGGGTATTATATTTCGGTTACAATGGGAAAGGGGATTGAACCACTTCTCTCCTACTTACTCTCTCTCTGGTGCTTTCATGGAATACTTGGTCTGCAATGACACCTTAGCTTGGGGCTCATAGTAGAAAAAATCTAACCGACTCTGCTGAGCTGTCGCAGGAGTTTGGGTTATGAGTAACAGACATCAGGAGGGGCCACGTTCAAAAGACACGGTGTATACCTTTGCTTTGACTCTTTAATCTCTAAATTAATGTGCATGGTATCATTTTCCAGTAACATGGACTAACCCAGATTTCTTTCAACCAGGCAGCGGTAACCTTTTATACATCTTGAAAAGAAAATGGTGGAAGTACATCCTGCTGGGACTAGCGGATGTGGAAGCTAATTACCTAATTGTCAGAGCGTACCAGTACACGACCCTAACCAGCGTCCAGGTAAGAGGGGGGTCCTCTCACCACTTTGGATTTTACAGCTTCGCCAGAAGAATCCAAACTCGTATGTGTTAACCTAATTTTATTGAAAACCTGTTCACTTGGAGAAAACCCAAACACAGGTGGATGCTATCTGTTTTCCAGTGGAGCATATGCAGTAATGAGTAAGGTTTCTTGGAATTAGTGAAAACATATACAAGTTAGTCAGTGCCCACACTGCTAATGCCATAGCACATTGGAACAGTTTCTACCAAAATAAGCATAAATATTTAGTTGGCAGTTGATGCTGTGATGTTGACAAGAGTTCTGTATTATGTGTTGCTCAAACATGGCATATAAAGTGGATGTACCTTTGTGTTACAGAAAACATGGAGCTTTGTAAATAAAGTTGATATTTAAGATAAAGGAGCGATTGGAAGAAACCTATTAGACATCTTGGGTAGAGATGGTAGTCTAAAGTAAAACTTACATTTCTGTTCCTTTATTAGGTTTATTCTTGCTGGATTGAAAGAAAAATGTTCCTGTATAGCAGTACTTTTCAACTTGGCCGAATTGAGGAAGACTGATTTAGTTGTCTTAATGTTAGCCAGCTCTGGGGTGTGTTATAACACTGAGTCACCATTACTGACAACAAAATGTTTTATAAATGGAGGTGAAACTGAGACAGACTCCAGGGCCAGGTTTAGACTTCACAGTTTCATGAATTCATAACTTTCGATGCATCGCTTTTTTATATGAAACAGAGATGTTCTTATTTGACCTCCAAATTTTAAGAATGTGGAAAAATTGAAGTGAGATTAGACTTGTTTCACTTGGAAAAGATAAGGATTAATGAAAACTCAGTATTTTTCCAATGTGAATATACGTTGAGTGCTATTATTACCAGAATGCATTTTATTAAATATTGTCTTTTCTATAACATTGTGCCAAGCATTGTCCTCAGCAAACCTCTTGGCTTTTGACTGGCATGGGATAAAAAGCCAAGACAGGAAATATTTGTTAAGACAGACATCATAGGAGACACATGAAAAACCCAGATTTTCATAAAAACTAAAACCAGGAGTTACCTAGAGGATGAAGTTCATCACAGATAGGATTAAGTGTACTGTTAGCAGTGGATAATAAGGGTAGAAGTATGTAGAAAACGGCATTTTTCTAGTCACATCTACCCTCATAATCTCACCCACAGTCTAATTACTTGACTACGATTTCTGTAAACTTTGATCTCTGACTAATGATGATTAGAAGTTTTGAATTGGTGCAAGGTCTAAACACAGCTAAACAAAACACTTACAGTTGGGTTTTTTTGTGACTGAAATTCATGCTTTATACTAATTCATGAATAATTTCTTTCATCCTAGCTTCTTAGAAAAACCTAAGCATTTGGTCAACAAAAGTTATGTACTTTCGGTCCTTGCTAGGAGTATATTATAAAAAAGACATCTAACAGCTAAAGCTCCCTCCAGCAGTGGAACGTGCCTGTCCTGGGAATTCTTTAAGATCTTTCTCTACCTAAGTAAATCTCTGGCCAGGGTAATCAGAAAGGGTGGAAGTTTGAATTAGATGGTCTTTGAATCTCCTTAAAGACTCCTTTAAAGATTCTGTAATTACAAGTAGTAATGTAGTTTCCATGAAGTTCCTGATGTAGCCACTCACATCCCACGGCCTAGGTTCCTTCTCACGTCTCTGCCCACTTTACTGCCACACTACCCCTTCCCCACCCACAGCCAGCTTCTTCTCTCCTGTGCTGCTCTATTCTTTCTAGAATGCAACCCTTTTGAAGACCCCTCCTCCATTCTCTAAGGCCTCATTCAATTTGACTTTCTCCTTTCTACTCCATTTCGTCTCTAATAGAGTCTATTCATTTTTATACCTTTGCCTCCCATCACCCCAGGGTCTTACTTAGTACCTTGCTTACTGTGACTGTAAAATAATTTTTAAAGATTTTTTTAAATAGGGAGATTCTTGGAACTAAAAGCATCAAGCAGAAGACATCTGTCACCAAGAATGCATTTAGAAAAGGAGAATCGATGTAGATAAATGACTGAATGTGGTAGCTATCGGATGAGAAGTCGTGGAATTTTAGAGTTGGAAGGGACCCATGAGATCGTTTGGTCTGATGTCGTGATTTCTTACTCTAACTCCATTATATGGCTACTCATTGCCCACCAAAACTGGTTAAAAATAGAGCAGATTTAAGTTTGATTTTAAGACTCAATTTGAGGCCCCTGGGAGTCTCCTGTGAGAGTTTTTGAGTGACTTGCTTTGGGTGAGGAATGTAGTTTAGGCTTTGTTAAGTCGTTATGGCTGAATTATGCCCGTGTCTTCCGGGACAGGCTATTATCATTTTCATCGTTTAATGGTTTGTTATTCAGGCAGGCTCGATAAAGCACTTAGGAGATTAGAGTTCTGCAGTTGGAATAAATAACAGGCAAGGTGCCCATTCCTACACATGGCGCGTCGGACCCAGTAATGACATTGCAGCGAAAGGCAATCAGTAAAGAACTGTGGGCAGGATCACACAAGCTGCTGGAGATTTAGGGTCCTGCCTTGTTCGAGACTAAACAGAGAGAGAAGCAGGGACAAGGTGAAAAAAAGAACAGGGTGAGCAATAAAACGGCAGTTTCAGGAATATGATTAGTGCAAGGAATATATTTTGTCCTTGAATGCGCTTTGCAAAATTTGTGAAATTAAGAAACAAGTGAATGAAATCTCTCTTTTTCCTTTATCTTACAAATGATTTTGGATTGGCTGTAGTTTTGGCACTCTTCATCCCCCTGCTTTTCAGACTGGCAATATCAGATGGCAGGGGTGTAGCAAGTATTTTCTAGATCCAGGATCAACAGTGATGGAGGAGTATATGATGAAGACCAGCAAGAGCATTTGCTGTGAGCAAGTGTGTGTCTCACATGGGGGGCTGGACACTTTGTCAAGGAGATGGTGTGTGCTTGCTTTCTCATAGTAACCTGTACTTCTTTGCAGCTCATAGCCCAATTTCAATTAAATTTCTGGTTGTGTGATGATTTATTCTGTCTGTCTAGCCTTCTATATGCTCCTGAGGGTGGGGCTTGTGTCTCTCTTGTTCTTCTCTGTATTCCAGCTCCTCTCAGAGTGTCTTCCACGTGTGAGGTGCTTAGATATTTATTGACTGAGTGAATGGGTACACACAGGAAGGAAAGTTTGCCTACTGGACTTAGGATAAACACAGGTGGGAGTGTCGAGGTAAATTGCACAGGCCCTCAAGCAGAATTCCTGGTTCAACAACTGGCTCTCTCACTTTCGACTGTGTGATTTGGGGGAGCTCATTTAACCTCTCTGTGCATTGTTTTCCTCATGTGTAAAACGGGGTTTGCAGTTACAATCTCATAGCATTACTGTGAGGGTTCAATGAGTTAATCTGAGTAAAGCGTTTAGTACAGAGCTGCAATAATGAATGCTCAATAATGCCAACTTCTATTGTTACTTAATTCCCCATCTCTTAGCTAATGAGAGATGTTTTAAGCTGTTTGTTTCTCCTTCCTTCAGCTTTTGGATTGCTTTGGGATTCCTGTGTTGATGGCTCTCTCGTGGTTTATTCTCTATGCAAGATACAGAGTCATCCACTTCGTTGCCGTGGCTGTCTGTCTGCTGGGCGTAGGCACTATGGTTGGTGCAGACATATTAGCAGGGAGGGAGGACAATTCAGGTAAGACTGTGCTCCTTGTTTCTGGTTCAGTCAGAGAAAACAATTTTGCTTATGTTTTCGCTTTTATTTTGCAGAGACCTAGTAAAAGGCAGAAAACATGCCATGGTTAATTATCTTTTAAATTTTATTTTCAGATTTACTTGCTTTTAGTATCGTAACCACTTCCACAGAGCAATCTTTATGTTCCTACCTGCCCACAGTCCTGGTTCCCTTTTCTCACACTAAATAGTTTTGTTTTGTCTCCTGAGAGAGCAGTTTCTTTCTATATTTGCGATAATCTTCCTTTGGCCCATACATTTGGATTAGTTACTGGAAAACCTACTGTAGATTCTTGTTTTTTTAATCAAAAAGGAGACGTGGTGTCCACTGGATGGCTGACTTCTTTTTCAGTCACTCTAGATGAAAACACTTTGATATTCTTTGAGTCAAAGTTCAGACAATGGACAGCATAAAATCTCAATAAGCTCTGTGAATTCACCCAATCTATAGGTGACTTCATTGTCTCCTTAGATTAAGAGGGAAATGACCTTGCTTACCTGGCTTTCTTCTCTATAGTTTTCAGTTAATTCCCTTCAATAAATTCTATTAGTTTCTCCTGTCATAGAACCCTTTTCTGAGGCCTTACATTGTGGTGTAGACTACCATCTTCCAGTCTGTTAGTCTGTGAGGAGTCACAATATGAAACCTCACAGCAGAATTGGGCCAGAAAGTGAGGAGAGCAAGAGTCTTTAAACCTCTAGAAATCAGGGCTTCTCCTTCCATTAAATCATATTTGAATGAACTTGAGCCAGATAAACTCTTGGGAACAGGCTAGAGAGGTTTCCCCATTGATAATGTGTTCCTTTTTGCGACTTCCCATAGGTAGCGATGTACTGATCGGCGACATCTTGGTCCTCCTGGGGGCTTCCCTCTATGCCGTTTCTAATGTGTGTGAAGAATACATCGTGAAGAAGCTGAGCAGACAGGAGTTTTTAGGAATGGTGGGCTTATTTGGAACACTTATCAGCGGCATACAGCTGTAAGAGTCTAAAATTTTTTTAAAAGCGAAATAAGCAAATATGTCGTAAATGCTTACTTTCCAACTACTGACCTTCATTGTTTATTTGGTCCAAATTCACATTTGAAATCAGTCACTTGCTAAATATCTATTAGAGGATTGTTGAAACATCAAGAATTATGCCTCGTTTTCTTGTACATGTGTGATGCTTAGGATTCCTGCTCACAGTGTGGTAGAGGCATCACCAGGAAAGACTTTCTTTTTCAATTATTTCCAGAAAATATTAACTTCCTATTCAAAGGGAAAACATCATGTCATGTTTTCCTCCTGTAGCTGACTGCCACTGAAGAGTGCTCCTAAGGATGTCAAATATATATTTATGGGCTCCTTTGGATTTATTCTTGGTCATTTTTATAAAGATAGTTATTTTTATACCCCAAGAAAAATTCAAAAGTCAACATAATTCCTTACCTTAGCCGAAGTAGACCAACTAAAATGCCTATAAAATCGTGAAAATTAGTATGTGGATCTCTCTGTGACCCTTTGTTTTAATCTTAGATTGATTGTGGAATATAAGGATATTGCCAGCATTCACTGGGACTGGAAAATTGGTATGTACATAAATGATAATTCTTTTTAGTCAGTATCTTTTTCTCTGACTGACAAAAACATGCATCAAGAAATACTTCATTTTAATAGTATTTAGACATTTTTGTAAAATCACAGGGTAGTTCAATACACAGAGAGCTATAGTGGTTTACACTGAGTTTTCTCTGAGAACTTGTAAATGAACCTCCGTTTAATTCCATAGAAGTTAATTCTTAATCTTCACCTTCAGAAATAGCCTTTCTTTATTAGGAAATCTGAACAAGACTGACCTTTGGTCACACCTTTCAATTAGATCTGTATCTGGAGTCCTCATACTTCTTGTGAAGGTTGTCTGCTTGATGGAATTTGTGAAGCATGAACCTGAATAATCTGACGGTGTCTGACGGTGTGTAATCACCCACCACCTTCCGTGGCTGCTCCCATGTGAGATTCCTAGGCATCTGCACAAATAAATAACGTAGGAGAAAACAGTGGCAGGACAGTTTGGAAGGCTTGGAACCTTATTTAATGAAGAGTGGAAAGAAGTTAAATAGTCCGTAAAGTGCCATTGCAGTTCATGTACCATGCTTAGATAATTGAACTCAATTAAATAACTTACATTGCTTGTGTGTGTGTGTGTGTGTGTGTGTGTTGGGTATTGGGGTGAGATTGGAGAAGGGGTTGCAAAGCAGAGATTTGGCTGAATAGTCAGCACCCACATAACCAGCTCTGTTCTAAAGAGGGTGGTTATATTGTGCTATCTGGGGGCACTGAATTTAATGAGATGAAAAAACATAACGGACCTAACAAATGCCTTTGATGCTCTAAAAAGACTTTATTCTGAGTCCAGTTACACAAATAATATCCAACCAACCCACCAGATAAAAGCAAACAAAAGATAATGTGTGATTTTTCTCGACCTTTGCTTTTATTACCTATTATCACAGGCATCACTCTTCCCTGGGTGGGTAGATGACATGGGTGGTAAGAGCTGTTGAGTCAGTCACACCATGAGCAAGATTTTATGGCCATGACCATCCAACACCTTGTTGAGTTTTTACGTCCTTCGTTGACATCCTGTCTCGTTATTATTCTTTCTTTCCTGAGAGCTTGGTGTGTCTCATTTGCAATGCTGACTGTTAACAAGGGGCTTTGTAGATAGCGTATTAAAGGATCAGGGAGTTTTATAATGCGGCCAAGCCTTAAGCACATTTGCCTTCTGATTTCTTCCTATAATATTAGCTGTTCCATCTTTTCACAGCTCTGCTGTTTGTGGCATTTGCCCTCTGTATGTTTTGCCTGTACAGCTTCATGCCTCTGGTGATTAGAATCACGAGTGCCACTTCTGTCAACCTGGGCATCCTGACCGCGGACCTCTACAGCCTCTTTTTTGGACTCTTTCTGTTTGGCTATAAGGTAAGCAAACAGGTCACGTTCAAATAAGAACGCTTGCTTAGTCCAAAAGAAGTAGCGGGTTTCTTCAAGATTTTAGATCCAAAAATAAAACCTCATCCTCTTGGCAAGAATTTCATTGGGACTGTCCTTACTCCTTTTGGTACTGCTTCTGAATTAGAAAATTGATCCAAATAAGACTTGCTCTTCTAGGGTTTTTCTAAAAGGTAAAATGTAGTGAATTTCCTCTTTGGTATGGCCTGGGACACTAGCGTATGGAAATGCTAATACATGTTGCCAGGTGTTAAACAACCAATCCCAGAGCTGCTCTTGACCTTGAAGGACCATCTAACTTAGGCTGGGCATTCTGAGCTCCCCCCGACCCCCCAGCTTTATTGAGATATAATTGATTTACAAGTTTAAAGTGTACAATCTGTTGATTTGATACAATTTTATGCTGCAAAGCCGTGGCACACAGATAAAAAGTCTGGGGCACCTGATGGAAAGGAAGGAGATAGGTGTGTTATCATGTATGCAGTAGTTGGAATGGTTCCATCTTTGTTGGTAATTTTAGATCTGGAAGGGACCTTAAAGGCAATTTAATCTAGTGTTTTTTCAGACTTTTCCTGTCTCCACAGCATCACAGTATTCATAAATGTAACCTCCTCCCATCAGTAACAGCTCTTGTTACATGTAGTAATTCCAAAGAGGAGCAGGGGGCGGAGAATGGATCAGTGTCTTCAAGGGAAGTAAGAGAGCATATATGTAGTTTGACAAAACAGCATCTCCAGAGAGTCTGGTACACCTTCCAGTGAGAATTACTGATTGAACTATCTCATTTTAGAGATGAGGAAATGAAGGCCTAGGGAGTTTATGTGCAGAAATGATTTACCCTTGTTGATGCAAATAATCCATTGTCAATCTATAAATCAAAATTGGGTTGAGTTTATAATGAGCCAGATCTGAGGACTAGCCAGGGGCCTTCCTTCCCCAAGCAAGGAAGGGCGTCAAAGAAGCAGGATGTACAGAGTGGTTATATACTATCTTGGAACAAAGAGCATACATCACATATGACAGGAATGTCCCTTTTACAATTGTCACAAGATGCTTAGGTGGCACAGTAGGTCAGTGGTCAGTGGTCAGTGGTCACAAGGTGAGCACAGCAGGTTGGTAATTAATCCTTAGTTCCCAGGAAGAGAGGCTCATCCTTAAACAAATGCCTATATGGGGAAAGTACATCCCTATCTTTTGGGGCATCATTCTTGTCTTTGGGACACAGAGATATTTAAAGCAGATGTACACTGCATCAACAGGCTACGTCAGCTCCTTTTGGAAAAACAAGGTCAGGCTGAATTAGTTTTAAACCAAATGGCTTCCTCATGTATCCTAGTGCTTTTCATTTATTTATCACCCTTAATCAGCAGCTGTTTAGTGGTAAAGTCAAGCCTAAGTCCAAGTTTTTAGTTTTATAATTCAGTCTTCTTTCCACTGCACCTTTCTCCTTATTTTCTTTAAGATGAGACTGTCAAGCTTGTGTATTCATCAAGTTAAAAATCTCATCCATCAGAGAGAACAAATAAGTAGATTTTTTTGTACTTCACAGCTAATTTGAGAGCTGTTAGGACTGCAGTCTTCATACTGTTTGGTCTCAGGACCCTTTTAAAGGCTTAAAAATTGAGGACTCTAGTACTTACATCTATTATTTACCATATTGGAAATTAAAGCTGAGAAATTTTAAAAATGTTTACTAACTTGTCAAGAAAATAATAAACTCATATGTTAACATAAAATATTTTTATGAAAAAACTGTATTTTCCAAAATAAAAAAACAGTGAGAAAAATGGCAATGATTTACAGTTTTGAAAATCTCTTTAATGTATGGCTTAATGGGAAACAGCTGGATTCTCACATCTGGTTCTTCCTTCTGCATCGTGATAGCCCATGTCACGTAGCCTCTGGAACATTCCACTGTGCACTTGTAAGAGAATGCAAGTTAAAAGGCATATAACGTCTTAATGTTATTATAGTAAGAGTTTTGACCCTACAAGTCCCTGAAAAGGTCTTGGGTACCCTCCAGGTCTTTGGACCACATTTTGAGAACTGCTGCCTTAGAAATTTGTCTCTCCTTAGTTTACCTTCACTAAATGCTTATTGATCTGCTTTTTTCCCCACAGTCATTTGAACAAATAGTTAAGATATTTGTTCTTAATTAATATATTTAATGCATTAAATCTGCATTAAATAGTTAAGATGTTGGCTCTTACTTGATAATTTTAGTTTCAGTAGGGGATAGCAACTGTATTTCTTTGTCCCTGTAAAATTTTGTATCCAGGCAGAAATCCTTGGCAGTGACTTTCCCTACTCCCAGGAACTGGCCATGAACTCACAATGCCAAGTTCAGTGGGTTCTCAGATATTTCTGCTTAAGAAGCATAAACCATGTTGCCTCGCAAGGTTGCATGTGACAGGAGCCAGCTGTTATCTTTGGAAACTTGCTGGTCGAGGTATTCCTGACCTAAGACTGAAGGAGTATTTATAGCTTTTTGGTAGCATCATTAAAAAGTAACAAAAGTCAGAGTGAATCAGAGAAGTGATCCTGACAGACCTAGATTTTTTTTTCTTTGAGAGTGGAATTGCCAAGGGCTGCAAAGTCAGCCTTAAAAATGAATTGTTTTTTTGTGGTGCTGTGCTTGCATTTCACATGGCCACCACTAGGGGATGATGGTGTTTCTATTCTGCAGTTCAAGGCCAGTTGATAGCTACCCATACCCAAAGAACCTGAGAGCTTGGTGGTATAACGTGTGACCCCATTCACTTGTGCTTTTTTTTTTTTTTAAACCAAACATATTGATTTAACTTCAGTAGTTTAACTTTTGCTTTTCCCTCGGAAGTAAAATAATGTCCAAGGAGTAAGTATGGTTAAAGAAATGAGAGTACATTTGTCACTACATATTATAAGCTCCCTTAACATAGATATTTACTCTTTAACTGCTCCTAACTTTAACATGAAAAACCTTTTTGTGTGTCATTTTTTTGGCCACATGTTTTTAAACTATTATTCTCAAAACTGGAGCATTCAAACTGTAAATTCTTTTCCAGTTCTTTCACTTTATGTTTCTTTGTCCCTATGTGTCTGCATGCCCTACATGCTCATTCTTTTTTTTTTGGTAAGGAAGATTGGCCCTGAGCTAACATCTGTTGCCAATCTTCCTCTTTTTTTTTTTTCTCCCTGAAGCCCCAGTACATAGTTGTATATCCTAGTTGTAAGTCCTTCTAGTTCTTCTATGTGGGATGCTGCCTCAGCATGGCTTGATGAACGGTACGTAGGTCTGCGCCCAGGATCCGAATGAGCGAACCCCAGGCCGCTGAAGCAGAGTGCACAAACTTAACCACTACACCACTGGGCTGGCCCCATACATGCTCTCGCTTAACTCAGATTAGATTTTATTGTTTTTGGTCAGAGGCCATTTCAAGACTTATAAAGCACAGATCAGGTCAGCTGTGATCTTCAGATTATTCAGAGCTTAAAGAAGATCACTAGCATTTTAGAAGTAGTTTATAAAGACAGAATCGTAAGCCCACTACACCACCAATTTTGAAAATTATAGTATCCAAAATAACTTTGGCTCTGAGTTTTTGAAACAGACAGTTGAAAAAGAGGTTTAAAAATGTCTCCACTCACCTGTGTCGGACTCTGCTTTCTTTGGAATTGATCTTGAGTAAATACTTTTTGAACAGAGTAGCCACAGGAAACTTCCGGTATAGATCCAAACACAAAGGGTAGAATTTTAAAAAAGCAAAAAGGTAAGAGCGTCTAATACAGGAGACTTACCTCCCTCCCTCAGAGGCTCTCCCTTCTGCAGGTGCCTCCATTTAATCACTGCCTTCTTAAGAGGGATACGATACTTTTTCTTCTAAACGTTTAAGACCACCAAAACGTTTGGGCTATTCGCAATAGCTTTATCTTCCCCTAATATTTTCTGAATCACATTTTTTCCCCCAACCAACATTTGGTACGTACCAGCTATGCGTTGGGCACTGTGCTGCCTATTGGATCCAAGAGTTAAAGCCAATGGTAGGAAATTAGTGTGGCTGCTCCGCTCGACATCGTCACTGAATCCAGTGCAGTTTCTCCTGCCTTGGGGTGGGCTGTGGCTATTCCATTCCTTAAGAAGTTCTAAAGGTTTAAGGTTAAGAGGTAATTGAGCACCTGTAAAAAGTTAACACGGCAAAGCCAGTGGTGGCCCACGGAAGCCCACAGCTGGAGATGACCAGTAATCTACTTAAGACTCATTTCAAAAACCTATTTTGTTGTTCCTTGTACCTTTAGGAGTGTGTCTAGCTTTTTCTTCTCTCTCTCCCGCTCATCTTTTTTTTTTTTTTTTTATTAAGGAAGATTAGCCCTGAGCTAACTACTGCCAATCCTCCTGTTTTTGCTGAGGAAGACTGGCCCTGAGCTAACATCCAGGCCCCTCTTCCTCTGCTTTATATGTGGGATGCCTACCACAGCATGGCTTTTACCAAGCGGTGTCATGTCCACACTTGGGATCTGAACCGCTGAACCCTGGGCCACCAAAGCAGAACGTGCGCACTTAACCGCTGTGCCACTGGGCTGGCCCTCCCTCTCGTCTTTCTCTTCTTCTTTCCCAATCCATTCTGCTTTCTTATTGCTTTTCTCTGTCATCTTCTTATTAGAACTCTTTTTATTGGGCATACTATGAAATCTAAGCTAATTGAAAAATATTTATTGGCTTGAGTAAAATGGCATGCCCCATTCTTAATTTTAAAATGAGATTAGCAGGACCATTCATAAGTTGAGTTTGGTTATTCCAAGCAAAAAAATGATCCTGGGCATTTAATTACACCTTGATTATGCTACATAATTTCCCTAATTTTTACTACACTGTTCTTGGTCAGTCTTTAGCTAGTCTCTTCCTGTGTTTTATTTTTTATGCTGTTAAAAACAAATATTAATTTCCTTAATACTTAAACCTTTGTATGGACCTTCATTTCAAGTAAGAGCAAATATAGAGTACGTAATATTATTTATTTAAACTTTGGGGTATGTGAGAATGTCATTTTCAGTAGAAATACATAATGAATTAGTGTTCTGTCCTCATTGCATTTTGCTCTGGATGGTTGTTTTCAGTTCTGAAAAAGGGCAGGCTGGAGAAGGTCACTGGGAGCTCCATCCGTCTTGTGATGTGTCTGTCAGAATGGGCTCCTGCTGTAATCGGTCCTTCTGGGAACAGAGAGGGTAGGAGGTGCCTCCTGCAGGGCTCTGTTCCCTGTGGTTGTCCTACTGGACCTTACACCAGTGACCTCTTTGGACTTGAGACCCTTCTGAAAAATGATGTCTTTCTAGCTCTAAAATCTGGAACTGCTTGGTCACCATAAATTTTACTATGTAACACTTGCCTACAGAGACAAGATAATTTGTTAAATTTTAACAAAATGAATTTTACTGGAATAGCGTACATGAGGGATTGTTGAGAAGATGTCACATTTGTACATCCACGTTTTATCTTATATCCCGTGTTCTTCTGTTTCAAACTGATATTGTAAGTTGTGCCTGGAGTCTGAATTGGGCTCTCTCATGGAATCCATGCTGACCTTTTATTCTCTCCACCATGCGGGACTAGTTGCGGAGTGGGGCGCAGCTGGATTGTCACAGACAAGGGCAAAGTTTCCATTTCTGAGACATCCAAGGATCCAGTTGGCCGATGTGCCAGGCTATGTTGCCAGCGCCCATGCATCCACCAGTATATCCTGGAAGGGTTTTGGGCATTAGCATCTTCCTAGGCAACTTATAGGAAAAAGACTATGAGAGGGTAACCCACAGCACAGTTGGCAAAAGGCAACAGCAAAGATGTGTATGTGAGGGAACGCAATCCATAGCCTGTTCATCTCTCCTCCTAGTTTTCAGGGCTCTACATCCTGTCCTTCACCGTCATCATGGTGGGGTTTATTCTGTACTGCTCCACCCCGACACGCACGGCAGAGCCGGCTGAAAGCAGCGTGCCACCGGTCACCAGCATTGGTATCGACAACCTGGCCCTGAAGCTTGAGGAGAACCTCCAGGAGACCCACTCTGCGGTCTTGTAGCTGGAGAAGGAGGCACACTGAGCGCCCGAGGCTTCCTGGGAAACCGGGAGCCCCACCAAGGTAAAGCAGAGCCTCCTGCCTGCTGAAGGGACACTTGGAAAATTATCAGACTCAGAGTGAAACTCTACAGCACTGGATTGGATCCAGTGGTTCGATTTTACAAAGGAAGGCAAAATAATGTATCAAGAGTAGAAATATCAAAATAGAGCAGAAGCCAAGGCTAGCATTGTGTTTCTGTATGTTTGAGGACCAGTACCTGTTGGTGTCAGACAAGATGTGGGTTCCACACTGGGGTCTCGCAGGCACAAGTGAGAAAGCAGGTGGGCAGATACCCAGATGAGAGCCAGCCTCAGGCCAGGGCCTGAACGCAGGCTGTCCAGGCTGGGCTGGGGGTGGGGTGGAGGGGCAGTCCATGGTGGTTGGGGAGTGGGTTTCCTCAGTTGGAGCCTTCTGATTTTTGTCCTGCTGAGGTAGTCATTGTCCACGGGCCTCACAGCCTTTGGGCCACAGATGAGGTCTGGTGACTGCAAGTGGCGGGAAAATGGCTGGGGGAGCACTACCTGAGATACAAGTGTGAGTACCACAGAAACATTAAAGTGGACTCCAGGAAACCTAGGAACCCTCTCCTGACGGTTAAAAGAGGCTACTACACTACTTTTACCAAATATTTGTAATGTGCCATGCGATTTTTATGATACTTCATCAATACGAAGTGTTAATATGTAGCATCATTATGATATCAGCTACTAGTATGCTGCTTTACAAAACTCTGTACGTAAACTTCTTTTTGTAAAAAATGTAATAAAGAAATTGAGGGTTCATATTATTAAAAGATTTTGATTTCATGGAAATACATTCACTGTGTGGTTTCTTTGATTAACCAGTTCCCCTTGTGGATTTTAAATAACTTAATATATTCAAGATTTCTTCATATCCAAATTTTCACAGTCATGTCTTCTTAAGGTGAGGCAAACCTATCTATTTGGGGCTACCTGAAAGGAGGGGAATTTAGAGCAAGCTCATGGATCATTTGCAGGAATAAATCTTTTAAAATTCTAAATTACCACAATGGGTTTTTTACTTTTTTTTTGCTGAGGAAGATTAGCCCTAAGCTAATATCTGTTGCCAATCCTCCTCTTTTTTCGCTTGAGGAAGATTAGCCCCAAGCTAACATCTGTGTCAGTCTTCCTCCACTTTATATGTGGGTTGCTGCCACAGCATGGCTGACTAGTGGTGTAGGTCCATGCCTGGGATCTGAACCCACGAACCCGGGCCACTGAAGCGGTACATGCCAAACTTAACCACTATGCCATGGGGCCGGCCCCTGGGTTTTCTACTCTTTTGAGTGAGATTACCTTTCATTCTCTGCAACCAATTAAAACTGATGTTTGGTTTTTACTCCCCACCGTTAACAACTGTCATTGAGTGAAAAAAAGGTTATGTTAGAATGTTTGGTCTTTGGGGGAAGACTTTCAGTTTGATTAGCACACTGATGATTTCTTAAAATGTCTTGCTTCAGACTAAACCTATACGTCTACATAGGGATAGTGGTGAAGGAGAGACTGTCAGGTGATGGTGTCCCACATGTCTGTCAAGGCTGAGCTGACAGGTCCTCTTTTCCATGAAGCCCTTCTCAGGCCATCTAGGCTGGGTCCCCCCTCCTCCAGGCTCTCAGGGTCCTTGTTCCTACCCTCCGTGTAGCCCTTACTGAAGGGCTTATGGTTTACCTGCTCCTCCTCACCACAGGTTGAGCTCTTCCAGGTCAACAATGGCCTTTTTTCATCTTTCTAGTCCTTTGGTTATCTTACTTCTTGGCTGTTTATTAAATAAACGTTGTCTTTGGTCCCAATTCAGAACATGTGAGGAGAGACTGACCTATAAAGTAAGGCCTTTCATGCAGATACACCCAGGCAGCAAGTTTTCCTACCCTGCTCTGCTCTTTCCACACATCACCCTTAATCCTAGTGATTCTCCTACCTGCTCCCTGTGCAGAGGGGCAACGGAGTTCCGATCCGGGCATCCAAGGTGAAACTCAGAATTCAGTGTTGCAGAGAAGCAACGCTGAGAATGCCATTCAGCGATTAAATAATAATGCTGCAGGGCTGTGCTCCCTGGTTTAAAGACAGAGTTTAACCACCCTGTATGATACCGCGTCTGTGGAAAATGTCTTATCTGGATTACACACAAGCTTTTGAAACACAACACATTCTTAAGTTGAGAACCTCCCATCAGTCCTTTTGCAGCCTATTAAAACAATATTGATTTTTCAATATTTTTGGTAGATGTTCATGCCATTAAAAAATCCCTGCTGAATGGTGTAATAGAATTGCTAGATTGTTCCCTAGTGTTGTATAGATACAATAAATTGTTCAGTTGGACTGTGGTGACCCTGTAAGAAGAGAGGGCTTTGCTGGTGCCATTTTCACTATCTGCATTTTGAAATTAGGTTCTTTTTTGTGGACAGGTGGTTAACATTTCTCACCTTTCTGATAGGAGCGTCTCACAGAAATGACATGTGTTATCAGCGGCGTTTCCAGCAGGTGGCGCTCTAATAGTTGTTACGCCAAAGATCTCTGACAGGAACAACAGTTTCATTTTATAGTGCCTCCATAATAGTGTTTCATTTTTGTTACACTGTTAAAGTGTTTCATTTTTGAAGAGGGCATTATGACGACTGTCCTCTGCAGGGATTGCCTTTGATTAACAGTTGAAGAAATCTGGGTCTCAGAAAAGTTGAAACGCCCTTTGCAGGTCACTTTTTGGAGTTTCGTGGAGAAGATGAAAACAAAATCCACGAGTCCCTTCAGTTCCGCCTGGATGGCTTCTGTAAACAGTGAATTTTGAGGGGGCTGATTCCTGTGGAACCGCTGAGCCAGCAAAGGCGAATGCATCTTTAGTGAGAACAACTGGGAAGATTTTCGTGAAAAAACTGCCTTGATGGTGCAGTTTTCCCTGCGACTCTGGAGTCTGCCGATTAAAGAAACTGTCTGCATTCGTCTCTGAGGAGTCTTATGTATGCCTAGTCACGATTCTCTTTTCTGTCATTATTATGGTGATGTGCAATTTTCATCCACATTTAATCACTTAGTATCTGGACATATCCTCAGCCCTCAAAAGATAGCAATAAATCAGGGAAATTCAGCAGATAGCCACTTAGCTGATTAAAAGGGCAAGAGATTTATGAGGAAATTAGGTAATGCTGAGCATGCCGTTCTCCAACAGTCTTATAAAGGGGGTTTTGAGAAGCCTGGCCATGTCTGAATGGTCTATCAAGGGGAATAAAGGATGAATGTTCCAAAGTTTTTTCTCCCAGTGCTTTCATCATGCACTTTATTCTTTGGTTTAAATCTTGCCCTCTTCTAGCAATCTTAATGTAAAATGCAGGTACTTGAAGAGCGAAATTTAGACTGAAAGACAGAAAGAAGTGATGCCAATAGAAAAACATATAAGCCATTTGAACAATTATTAGCTCCAACTGACCTTAAGAAACATTCAGATGGTGCCATATGCTCATCACTCAATCAGCCATTACTGAGGCCAGGTTCTGTATACAAGGTGTGATGACTTGGGTTAGTAGCTGGAGTTTCCATGCCAATCCCAACTCCCTGACCGTGGATGGTACTTTCTTTCTGCCTGATGACTGTGCTTTTCCACTTTTGCCTGAGCATTTTGCATTCTTTCAGATTCCTATTCTGACTTTGGTCTTGTGATGCCATGTGGGACCTTGCCCACCTTGGTCTTCGTGAAAAGCCTGCTAGTCCATTGCATGCACTTTACATGGGAGGACACACACAGTCATACACACCACTGTCACCACCATCACCAACTCCCCCTACCCCGTCCCCACACCTTATTTCTCTAGAAATTGCTGATGTTGGTAAGATTGATTGCAGCAGCTTCAGGAATCTACCCCCATCCTTGACGCACTTCTAGAGGCATTCCTGCAGAACTTCATTTTCCCAGTCCCCAGTTGCATTGAGTGTATATGGTACCTTCACTTGGACACAATTGTTGTACAACATTTATTTGGTCTCTACTGTCAATTTGGAGATTGAGACAGGAGAGGGACGGCCAAGGCTTCATCCTTGATCTGCTAACTAATGTCTGAGACATGACAAAGCAGGGGGATTTGGCTCAGGTGAGAGGCAGATTTGGGTCGTGAGCACAGTACACTATCCTGAGTACTCTGGTCATGATGTAGGAACATGGTTCAAGTCCTCATCTCAGTGGGGGGAGCAGAGCAGGGGAACCCCAGGGCAGCCCAGGAGACACTCTCTGGGAGATCTATTTGTAGAGAGCAAGGCACTCTCTAACTGCTTGGAGTTCAGTGGCCGCATGCCACTCTCCTAGGGAGAAGGCTGGCTAGGTTATGGGATGACACTCAAATAGACCCCCAAGATGGGGCAGGGAGAAGAAACTGGGGTAAAGGAGAGTCCTAGGCCCTTGGTTCTAGGATGAGCTCAAGAAAGGTGACCAGGAGCACTGAGGACAGACAACTCAATTTGGCCCCCAAATAGTCCTGTGCCCTTAGATTGTTCTTTAACCTTCTAAATAGACATTTCTCCAGCTGACTATCCCACCTCTGCCTCAAACTCAGTGAGCTGAACTGAAGCACATCATGGTTTCTATCCTCTTCACCTCCTCCATCATCTGCTTTCACCTCAAACCTTTGACTTCCCACTTCTGATTTTCGTATTTCGTTAATGGCACTGTTCTAGTGTTGCTCAGATTCAAACCTTTGGAGTTATACTAGATTTATTCCTCACCCTTCACATCCCATAAGGCACCAGTGTCTCTTAGTTCTTCTTTGGTGACGTCTTTCATGTCTGTCTGTCTGTCTTTTTTTAGTTCTCACATTAGCTCAAACCCTTGTTACTTTGCTCAGACTAGTCCTATAACTGTCTTGTAACTATCTTGTAACTATCTGGAGTCTCAGTCTACAGTTTATTTTATTCTCTACATAGTCCTAAAATTCTTGCAATCCTACATATTCCTGCTAAAGGAACTTTTCTAAAATATCCCCAGTTAACCCAGAAATCTTCAATGTCTCCTGGTTTCTCTTAGAATAAAGTCCAAGCTGAGCCTGACTGTTTTTACCTTCCCAATATCATCACATACTGCTTCCTCATACAAATTTAGTCAACAAGCCTGGTCTATGTTCACATGCTTTGTGGATTCTGCCTCTGTATAATTTACAGGCAGTTCTCCTTAGGTCCAACTCCTTCTTCCACTTCACTTTGTGTATCTAACGCCTACTTCATTCTCCAAGCTTCAGCTCAAGTGCATCTCCTCCTTCCTAGGGAGGGTGTCCACAGGTTTCTCTTCCTCTTCAGAGAGCCCATAGCACTTCCTCTTTTGTCCCACTCTGTTGACACACCAAGCATCCCGTAGCATGAACACACCACATTCCTCAGACTGTGTGTGACAGTTGAATGTGGAAGTCAAACAGTACACTTTCATGTGAAGAGGTTCATTCCAAGAGAGCTAAGAAATTCAAAATATGCAACTACATCTCACATTTTAGGCACATAGTTTGGTGACACATTTTCAGCACTTCGTTAGTATTTTGTATATATTCTTCATTCTTTTCTCCTCACAGCTTAGACCAGTGATCCTGATTGAGGTTATAGACTTACCACTTTCACGATTCCACTTTTTGGAAGATGGAAGCAGTTTCCATTTTTGTTCTATTATATTTATAAAAATTACACTCATCACTGGAATCTCATTTTCACTTCTTCTTGTAAAATAGGATGGGCAGGATGAGATAAAATAGTCAAACAGTTACATAAATAATAACTGCTCAGTGGAGATAATGCTGAGGTGAAACAATTGGCTGGCAGCAACATCATTCATCTGTTTACTCAAAGCTATATTTACTGAGCAACAGAGTCAGGTACTGTTCTAGGCTGTGGCATCCTAGGGCTTTCAAAAACTGGTTTGTAGGGGCTGGCCCCTTGGCCGAGTGGTTAAGTTCGTGCACTCCGCTGCAAGTGGCCCAGTGTTTCGTTGGTTCGAATCCTGGGCGCGGACATGGCACTGCTCATCAAACCATGCTGAGGCAGCATCCCACATGCCACAACTAGAAGGACCCACAACGAAGAATATACAACTATGTACTGGGGGGCTTTGGGGAGAAAAAAGAAAAAAAATAAAATCTTAAAAAAAAAAACTGGTTTGTGGTATTAATGTCTAATATAAGAAAATGGGGATTCTATGAAAATACTGAATTTGAGTACCTTCTGCCTAATTTACCTAATTAACAATCCATGTGAATATTTTATCCTCCAAATGAAATAAGATCCTTGGGGACAGATCTTGTCCTACTTCGCCATATACTTAAACCTTGATGGAATGAGAAAGTTCACAAACATACACTTTTAAACATTCATCATAGTACCAAGTATAAGCCTTAAAAATAACATGGCTCAGTAATATTGCATTTGTATTTGTTGATTATGTTTTTCTCATGTTCTATTTGATTCTAAACTTGTGAATCACTGTTTTTGATTTTGGTAAATAGTAATAATTCTATGATGTAAGAAACCAAAAGATGATTTACTGTTCAGGACGATGCCCAATCATGGTATCCATTCACTGCACATTAATCTTTCCCAGAAAGGCTCTTTCTTGGCATCAGTTAAAATGGGGCAGAATAAAGACTTTTAGAAGCTACTTGATGTGAAATGCTACTCTAGTTGGGAGAAAGGAAAGCCTAGATCGGTAGGTTATATTTCCTATGGTTAGAACATGAGTTATTGAGAAATGATAAGCAAATTAAATAGAAGGGGAATTAGTGGAAATTATGATCACCTCAGTGTTAACATGAACGTTGGTGAAAATGACTATATTTGGAAGCCAGAATCTGCACATCTGAGTAGATAATTAGCACTTTTATAGACTCTCCGAGTGACTGCCTGGGAGGAAAGAAACTGGTTCTATCACTAAAAGTCTTGGGCAACTCTTTACCACCTTGCCCTCTCATAGGTCTCATTGATCTAAAGGTAGTGTGTGTTGCAGTGTGCTATATTTTTTAAAAATATGCATTATTTATTTAAACTTCACAACATCCAAAGGAAGTAGATTCTATTTACGTCTCCATTTAACAAATGAGGAAATTGAGGCTTGTGTCAGGATGAAGTAGGTTATGTTGCTATAACAACAACAACAACTATATTACCGGCTTAAACCAACAAAGATGTAATTTTTGGCCATACTACATGTCTACTGTGAGTCTGCTTCAAGCTGGCCTCACTCTGGGACCCAGGCCAATGGAGCAGCCATACTAGAGGGAAAAGGGAACTATGGAAAATTCTTCTCTGGCTCTTTAAGACTAACCCAGAAGTGACATATATCACTTTCTGTTACATTTCATAGGCCAAAGCAAATCACCTGGCCACATCCAAATTCAAAAGGATGTAGAAATGCAATTCTACTGTGTGCTTGGATGGGAAGAAACCCAGAGGTATTTGTGTGCATCCCTGTCAGATGACCTAAAGGAGTTAAGCAACTTTAAGAAATTTAGATCTTCATCTCTCTAACTCCAGAGTCTACACTCTTAGCCACCATACTATATTGGCTATGGTGAAATAGTAATACCTATATTATCCATCATTGTTGAAATAACAAAACCAGTAAAGTGGGGAGAAAATAAAAAGGGTAGCCAGATTGCAAGGTATTGTTTTTAACTTTTATAGTAAAATGATTATTATTTAGCTACGTGGAGGTCTGAGCAGAACTAAGAGAACTGTGAGCTCTAAGCATTGATACCTCGTTGCATCTTGAGGAGTAGCTCTCAAGTGCCATCATTTGATAGGACTTGATTTGGTAGCACCCAAACCTGCCAGAGTGTTTTCAGTCCCCGAGAATTTGAAAATAAGTTCTGAGCTTCAGGTTTTGGCTGCTTCCCAGACACAGGCCTGCTACCCAGGAAACTATTAGAAGGGCCAGGAAGAATAATTAACGTGCTGCTACATTAAACCCTGTGAGAGACGGAGTTCTTCATCTACAGCTTTAAAACAACAATGACAACAATAACCAAAAAGACCCTGGGTGAATTGGAGTTCACAAATAGGTTGGCATCTGCAGGGCCTGATCAGAGACCTCTTCTGGAAGAAAACAGCAGCCATGCAATCATAAAGCAGCCTGGCCTGGGCATGGTGATTGTGAGCATTGCTGGGTGCAAGCCTGTCTCTTCTGGCTGAGGGAGGCTTGGGCAAGTGATTTAGTTCGTGTGTCTCAGTTTCCTCATCTGAAAAGGCGAGGATTAAGTGAGAGAATGCACGTTGAATGCTGAGCACTATAAGGCACTGCCCCTCTGGCAGTGTTTGGGCTGCTGTCCTCTGCGGGTGCTGGCTCTGTCTCACAATGCTACAGTCACACTCTTCCTACACTTCAGCTATTTCAAGTCTCATAGTCTCACTACCTCCCCTGTTATCTTGAGACACCCAGCTGTTTCTGTTGACAGTGGAGCAAGGCGATCCAAAAATAAAGGAAGCACAAAGTGACTTATCGTGATTGTCACAAATCTAAACTGCCCCCTGAAATGGGAACAAAGCTATATGACATTTATATTACTAATGAATTACTCTAGAACTCATCGTCCTTGTTAGTAAGACGTTCTCTCTTTGGGGCTCTCCACTTTCCCTGAATTCCCTGAAAATCCCAGGGGGCTTCAGCAATTCAGATGGTTTAAGGGTGCTTTTCTCCAACTTTCGTAGGCAGGAGGAGCTGTTTCTGATTCTTCAGCCTCTGTTGCTTCTTCTCCGCAACATAACAGTATTACTGTGGAGAAGCTGGTCCTCCGGAGTCTGACAGAGGATGCCATTCCTCTCTGGGTGAGGCCTGAGCTGATCCAGACGTGCAGAAACTTGATGTGGTTCTTTGTGGTTCTCCAATGAATGAGCTGAGCCTGCAGAAGCTTGGCCGCATGTATTGCAGTCCCTAATACTTGACATTTGAATTTATACATGGTTCTCTCTTAAGGTGTCGGCTGGGCTCAGGCAAGTAGGTATCTATTACTCAGAACTACTGACTTGCTTTCCTGGCCAGGGGTCTGCACTTGTAGGGGTCAAGCAGTTTTTAAATCTTCAGTCCTCAAAAAACAGACTATTTCCCCACCCAGACCACCAATCCTCCTCAGGGATGAAACCCTTAGTCCATTGATTGCCGTGAAGGTAACTCACCTTTTTTAGGGGAGATTCTCCAAGATTCCAATGTGTCTGCACCAAATTCTGGGGCAGTAACTATTTTCCATGAATCTAAGCTAGTCTATTCCCTTTTGAAGAGAAGCTGCTCTCAATGAAGGCAGGGCAGTTTTCTGATGCTTTCCTGGCTGAAAAAGAAAAACACCCCACAAATTCGTTATCTGGAAAGTCGTTCTGCTACATTAAATTTAGGATGACTTACATTTAAGAATAAACTATCAAGTTTGAAAAATCTGACTATTTTTCTTTAGCAGTGTCACACCTACTAAGAATCTTTTCTCTGAGGGGAGTTAATAACTATTTATGTCTCATTGCCACAGCAATAACATTTGTTGCCAACAGTATTACTTCAATTTTTGGCCCAGTGGAATAATTAGTTTGTGATTTTCTCATAGCGATAAAATTTGTTGCCAACAATGCAACTGTGCGTTTTGTTTTATTGTCTTCCTATTTTGAATTTGGTTTTATGCCCTCTATCTCTTGGGTGGTCAACTACCTCCTGCCTCCCAGTCACTCTGTCGAAGTCATGAAAGACTTGGACACTGGGCTGCAGTCTCATTTAATCTTTTTAAGAATTGAGATTTCCCCTTATTTTATTTTCACAAATGATGGACTATTCTTATGAAAAATTGAAGAAATGCAGATAAGAATAAGGAAGTAACAAAAAATTCCCCCAAATCCTCCCAACCAAAAATTCCATCAATAACATGGGGAATCTTATCAACCAGCTGAGTGACCATGGACAGTTATCATGTTCAGGTCTCTGGGTCCCATACCCTCCTCTGTAAAATGAGGATGGTGGCAGCCTCATCTTAAATGATTAATCTGAAATACGTGTTGATCACTATCCTGAGCCAGGGAAGCATGAGGCTGAGGGAAGGGTCTGAGCTTTGTAGTCAGTCAAACCCGTGTTCAAATTCTGGCTCTTTTATTTACTAACTTAAGTCTTGGGCAATGTCTCTGAGCCTTTTCCTCACCTGCAAAATGAGAAGGGTAATTGTGCCTACTACTTCACGGGGTCGTTGGAGGATTAAACCGGTCAGTGCGTGTTAAGTTCTTAGAAGAAGTCCGGGCAGAGAGCTGGTGCTCAACATGCTATTTGTTACGTTTATTCTCTCTGTGACCTCAGGTAAAGTTGTCATGTAAAGATGGACTTTTGCTTACTTGTTTTGTGGTTGTACTGTAAGAAATATCTACCTCGTGGATTTCTATGAGGATTAAAGAACGGTGCCTGACACTTTGTAAGCACTCCAAAAAGTTACCTCCCTGTTCTACCCAGGCTTGTGGATAACCGAGGGGAACTTCTCAGTTCCGTGGAAGGGATTGTACAGTGGTTCAGCGGCTGAGTTTTGGAGAAACACCTGGATTTGAATCTCACATATTCTCCGAAATACGTATATTCTCAACCTCTCTGAGCCTCAGTATTCTCACCTCAGTACTTTCACCTCCAGGATTTTAAGTTTTAGAATGCGAAGAGCTCAGTGTGGTGCCTAACACATAGTAAATGCTCATTAACTGGTAGCTAGTATTATTACCTGGGGTGCTTTACTGGTGTGCTTTAGGATCAAAAGAATACATTGAACATAGCAGATGCTCACTAAATTTCTGTTGAGTATATTTAACTTCAGAAAGTAATCTTTTTTGGGGGTAGATTCTCATCTTGGGGTCTCATTTAATCTTTTTAAGAATTGAGATTTCCCCTTATTTTCACAAATGATGGACTATTCTTATGAAAAATTGAAGAAATGCAGATAAGAATAAGGAAGTAACAAAAAATTCCCCCAAATCCTCCCAACCAGAAATTCCATCAATAACATGGGGAATATTTTTCCAGATTTTTATGCATATACACATAAGAATAAAGTTTGCATACATACATACACGCAAGTCTACACGTATGGAATTATATAGTACATATCATATTTTAGTTTTCTTGTTTTCATTCAACAGTGTCATAGATAGCTTTCCAAGGTAGATAGTATGGCTATCTTGTCTAAGAGTCAAATAGCATTTCCTTGAACGACTGACCCGAGGCCTGGTAAATCAGAGAAGCGGACACTAGATGGCAGTGTTGAAATGAAAATTTTGGAAAATAATTACCAGCATTACAGGAACAAGAGGCCCCTGGGACTTTGTTCAGTTGTTATTGACATCCTGATAACTAATAACTGGTGAAAGGACATTTATCTGATTAAGATTCTGTTACGTTGGAGGCTCCATATTCCTCCAGCTTGGGCTGCAGACATAAAGCTCCCAAGACGTAAAACTTGGTAAGACTGCATTCAGGTTTATTTTTTTTTTAAAGATTTTATTTTTTCCTTTTTCTCCCCAAAGCCCCCCGGTACATAGTTGTGCATTCTTCGTTGTGGGTTCTTCTAGTTGTGGCATGTGGGACGCTGCCTCAGCGTGGTCTGATGAGCAGTGCCATGTCCGCGCCCAGGATTCGAACTAACGAAACACTGGGCCGCCTGCAGCGGAGCGCGCGAACTTAACCACTCGGCCACGGGGCCAGCCCCTGCATTCAGGTTTATTTTATCGTCCATCTGTGAAACTGAAAGTCTGCCCTTCATGGAAGGAATAAACGACTTGCCATCTCCATCACACTCTCTCCCCACCTCCTGTACCTGACACAGTGGAAGGACTGACACTCTTGCTACCTCCCTACTCAGAAAAGCCAGCCTGATTCTTGTGCTATATCCATAGCAGAGGAAGCCCTGCTCCGTGGCAGTTAGGCAAGAACTGGCTTCCTGTCTGATCCAAGGTACAGTGGGTGGTGCTTTACTCTGAGAATCCAAGTCTCAGAGATGTGGATCCAAGTCTCCTGGGAATTTATACTCCCCATAGCAACTGCATCCATAGAGAGATAGCAGGTCCACCCAGACCTTCAGAATCCCAGCCTCCCTTGGATCACCTTGTTTTTTGTAGATACTTCCCACTTCTGATCCCAGCATGCACACACACACACACACACATGCACGCAGATAAATGCGTGGACACGCACCCCTTGGTATTTGTGCACTATGCTCTGTTGGGAAGAGTGCAAGGTGCAAATCTGAAGCTTCAGCTCAGCCAGCAACAGACCTTGTGATCTTGGTTAAATCCCTTACCCTGTCTATTTCTCCATCTTGGTCTTCTTAAAGATGAGTATGTGGGGGATCAGAATTTGCCACCACAAAACGTATCTCCTTGGCTTGATTATTTCTAAGAACAAAGGACTCAGAAACTCTTTGACCTTCCCCCAACTGACTAAAAGAATTTAAGATAGAAGGCCTGTTCCAGAAAGGAGCTATCAGCATAGATAACTATAGTATAACATGAACTCGGTGTGGTAGACAGGGAGGAACCTAGCAAGGCCCATTTCATCAAAGTCCTCTCCACGTCCCATTGTCTTTGCAAGGCATGATAAACACTTGTTTACCTGACATTTGCTTGTCCATCTCCATGTGCATTGCCTTTCTCCCTTTTGAAGTCCCAAACCACTACCCCTAACATCCTCCTTTGTCTTTAACTGAAGACCATATTTAAGGTGGGCTTCGGCCTTTTTGGTGAGTTACTCAGTTTTCCTGGGTTTCTCCCATGTAAAAATGTTATTAAATTTGTTTGATTTTCTCCTGTTATTCTATCTCATGTCAATTTAATTCTTGGACCAGCCAGAAGAAACTATAGGGTAGAGGAATAATTCTTCCTCCCCTACATGTAATAATAACTCCTGATCCCCTTCTGGGGTATTAAATATGTAGACCATAAATATGCTTAGAGCCCTCCCAGCTCCACCCATAAAAAATGAGAAGAAATATTCTGAAAGAATTGGATAATTTCTATTTTTAAAAATAGCTGTCATGGGAAACATCAGAACTTTATGGATTTCTTTATGTTTATTTTATGATTTAGTTGTCTTTATCCTGTACTACACTGACTTCTCAAACCACTTCATGGTAGAGTCTCCTACAAGCTTATTACCATCAAAATAATCTGTGATTCAGGATGTGAGGGTATTTTCAGAGTCAGAGCTCAGCCATGTCACATGTGTGGACAGGCGCTTCTTTGGTCTGTTATAGCACTGAGTCACGGGCACAGATTTCATCTTATGGGAAGTGGCATGAAGGGGAAGAGGAGGGCCTTGTTCACACAGACACTGTGAAAGGCCACAAGTGACACTTGCTCTGGAAGCTGACCCTTCTGGTTTTACTTGGAGAAAATGTCTGTCTTAATTTCAGAGGCTGAATAAGGAGGACTTGAGGAGATGTTTTGAAAAAGGCAATTATTGAAGCTTTAAAGGTAATCTAGATCTCTTGCTGGTCACAAGCAAGCAAAAAGAGAGTTAACTAGTGACCCAAATGAAATATTATCAATTTGATAATGTTTGATTCTGTAGGGGAGGAAGATATTTCCTGTACCCACTCTGGGTCCTTCTGGCCAGGCTATGAATTAAATTCATGTGAGACAGAATAACAGGAGAAAATTAAACAAAGTCTTTTTGTTTGGTTGATTCTTTTTTTTAAGATTTTATTTTTCCTTTTTCTCCCAAAAGGCCCTAGTACATAGTTGTGTATTTTTAGTTGTGGGTCCTTCTAGTTGTGGCCTGTGGGACACTGCCTCAGCATGACTTGATGAGCAGTGCCATGTCTGCGCCCAGGATTTGAACCGGCGAAACCCTGGGCTGCCAAAGCAGAGTGCATGAACTTAACCACTCACCCATGGGGCCAGCCCTTAAACAATGTTTTATAACATGTTTACATGGGAGAGACTCAGGAAAACTGAGTAACTCACCAACATGGTGGAGGTTCTCATCTTAAATACCACCTTCAGCTAAAGACGAAGGAGGATGTTGGAGGTAGAGGGAGCCAATTATGGGAGATTACCAGAAAAGCACAGTAAACAAGAGTAAAAGTTCTTATGCAGAGGGTATTATGCTGAGTGGAATAAGTCAGAGGGAGAAAGTCAAATAATGTCTGATCTCACTCATAAGTAGAAGATAAAAACAACGACAAACAAACACATAGCACAGGAGATTGGATTGGCGGTTACCATAGGGGAAGGGGGGAGGGCAAAAGGGGTGATTAGGCTCACATGTGAGGGGATGGACTATAATTAGTTTTCAGGTGGTGAACATGATGTAATCTACACAGAATTCGAAATATATTATGATGTACATCTGAAAATAAATAAATTAATTTTTTAAAAGTTCTTATGCAGATTTAAGTCCTTGCCTTCTGAATTGATAAGAGTTTCTAGAGATAAAGTCATTCCCTCCCCTTCTTCCTGGTACAGAGAAGGAGACACCTTTACAGATGGAGATTTCCCTTACAAATGTAAACCTCTCTTACAAAGGGTAACTTCTACTTTTCAGAGTTTCTCTCATGTCTGCAGTTTTTAAAAGTAACCAGCCCATGGGGCCAGCCCAGTGGTGCAGTGGTTAAGTTCACATGTTCCGCTTCGGCGGCCCAGGGTTTCCCGGTTTGGATACCAGGTGCAGACACGGCACCGCTTGGCAAGCCATGCTGTGGTAGGCATCCCACATATAAAGTAGAGGAAGATGGGCACAGATGTTAGCTCAGGGCCAGTCTTCTTCAGCATAAAGAGGGGGATTGGCAGAAGATGTTAGCTCAGGGCTAATCTTCCTCAAAAAAAAAAAAAAAGAAAGTAACCAGCTCAAAATAATCCTCATGCCAAAGAGACATATCTTGGGGTGGCCAATTCCAATCCCCCACCATTCAATTTAATTCAATTCAATATATTTTGATTTAATTAACAGTTTTTGAGCAACATACTGTAGCTCGGGTATGTGGAAGGTGAAGAATGAATGTGACTTCATCCCTACCTTCAGGAGGTTTATCTAGTAGAGGCAAACATATACACAACTCTTTCCTTGGCTGTAGTCCAATAAGCCCAGGGACTTTGTACATCTTCTTCATCACCCTTTATCCTGTGCCTGGAACATAGTTGGAGCTCACTGTGACTTTTAGATGAATAAATATATAATCTACGCAAGGCAGGATGTGACAACTACTATCAAAGAGATAAAGAGTGATGTTGGAGTGCAGAAGGGGCAAGAAGTAATGCTGATTAAAAGGAAAAGGAAGGAAGGAAGCATTTGAGCAGAGCCTTGAGGGATGGGCAGAATTTTGATGGGGAGAAGGAGGGTGATAGAGATTCTTCTCCTGTCCGGGAGGGAACATGGTGAACACAGGCCGAGAAGCAGAGAGAGACAAGGGGAGGGTAAACTTCAAAACAAAATAAAACAAAACACATATAGGTGATAGGGAAGAAAATCTGCCAGCCCAAAATGTGTCTCTTTAATATGGTGGTTATTTTAAGATGATTATTTTTAAGAACCAAAGACTCAAAGTTTTTCTTGTTACCTCTTTGTTAACTGCCTGAAAGAATTTAGATAAAGGCCTGTAGCAGGAACACAGCTATCACCAGAGACATCTACAAAGAATATGGGCTAAGTGCAGTCAAGGAGACAGAGGGCAGGGCCTAGAGATCAGAGTCCCCACCATGTCCCATTGTCTCTGCATGGCACAGCAAACATTTGTTTACCAAACATTTCCTTTTCCATCTCCACGTGAATTGCTTTCCTCCCCTTTGAAGTCCCAAAGCACTACTCCCAACACCCTCTTTAGTCTTTAGCTGAAGATGGTAGGTTCTGCCATTTTGGTGAGTTACTCAGTTTTCCTGGGTCTCTCCTACATATACATGTTATTAAATTTGTTTGATTTTCTCCTGTTGTTCTGTCTCATGTCAATTTAATTCTTAGATCAGCCACAACTTGGAAGGATAGAGGAAAATTCCTTCCTCCCCTACAGAGGCTTTCTGTGGCAGACATTGCTTTAAGCACTTTATAAGCATTAACTCATTTAATCTCACAACAACTCTATAAGACATATGCTATAATTATCCTCATCCAACAGATAAGGAAACTGAGGCATAGAAGGTCGAGCAATGTCAAAGGTCACAAAACCACTAAGTGACAGAGCTAGATTCAAACCCAGAGATTGTGTTAACCACTTGTGGTGGATTGTAAGAGTGGGCACAGATTGTTTTTCTCTGTGTGTCCAAGACCTTGTGTTACTGCCCAAGGCGGGTTGTTTGCCTGCCGCAAGACATGACAATAGTTGAGAGGCACGGGGTAGGAGAGAAAGAGTCTTATTATAGCTTGCTAGCAAGGGGGGAGATGGCTGACTAATGTCTCAAAGAACCATCTTACAGAACAAAGACTGCAGGCCAGTCACATAAGGGGCTGGTCTCCTGGTGGGGGAGGCAGCTGGTTTTCAGGTGGGGCAGACATCTGGTCTTAGTTCCCGATAATCTTTTGTTTGCCTGGATATGCATCAGAGACCAGAGCAATGCCTTATACTCAGATCTTTCAGTTGTCATTGATGATGGCTGTCAGCATAGACTCTCTGCCTCATAAGGAACTCAAAGGAACGAAGTTATTGACTTATCACAGCTGGGAGAGGGTGTAAGATCTACAGAGCATGTGTATCTCCTGGAGGGTGCATATCCTCCAGCTGCACTTAGTTAATCAGAGGTCATTCAAAGTTACAATAAGGTTTCTTTTCTATAATATGGCTTCCCTTATGTCAACCTTGTGCTGAGCCAGTGTCACTTAGACTGTGACTTTGTGGCTCCTCCCATCAAGAGGTGGATCTACTTCTCTACCCCTTGAGTTTGGACTGATTTTATGACTTGATTTGGTCAATTATATGTTGCAGAAGAAACATTGTGCCAGGTTCAAGCCTAGACCACACATGCTTCCGCTATCACCATAGAACCTTGCCTGCTGCCATGTGAACAAGCCTGAGCTAGCCTGCTGGTTGATGAGAAACATGTGGCCCATTCCTTCATTCTACTGGACAGTAGCTAATTCCCAGAACTGCCCAGCTGAACCCAGTCCAAATTGCCAACCCATAAAGTCACAAGCTAAGTAAATTGTGGCTTCTTAAAAATAAGACAGCAGGCCAAAAATGGAGTCACTTATGCTAAGCCTCACAGTACCAAACTGAGACAACTTAATTACAGTTTCAGCTCTCCCAAAAATGGAATCTTAAACCAGTAAATCAGGAATTGCCGGATCGATACTGGTTAGATAATCTGCCTGAAAACCCCTGCCATCCCCTAAAGGAAAGTGACCTTGTCATAACCAATCCACTGTTTTGCCCAGTATACCTTTATTATTCTTACTCCCTTCTGCCCATAAAAGTCTTTCATTTTGTACAGCTTCTTGGAGCTTCTTTCTATCTGCTAGATTGGATGCTGCCAGATTCATGAATCATTGAATAAAGCCAATAAGAGCTTTAAAATTTACTCAGCTGAATTTTGTTTTCTAACAGGTTGATTTAAGCCCCTAAGGTTTGGGATAGTTCGTCAAGCAGCAGAACTAACTGAGGCTTGCCTATGCTATGCTGCTTCTAAATTCTAACTCTAATTCTAAGTCTATCCTTGATTTGTACAACACATTTCATAGATGATTTTGCATGTTACCTCACAGCTACTACATGAGATGTCATAAAAAAGCAGAGATTGTTGGCAGTCAATTTGCCTAAGATCAAATTGCTTAATAGATGGAAGAAAGGATTAAAACGTATAAAGTTTAAAAAAATCAAATGTCAAAGGAGACTTCAACTAGTGCTGATAGGAACAGAAGCTACTTCTAGCTCTAGACAAGATGGTGATTCAGCAGGAATGCTGGCTCTTTCTTCTCACTGAACCGTAGACATACCACGGAAATGAGAAGAAAGCACTAGGATTTAAAGGACTAGAGCAAAATCCATGAGAAACCTTTGCGGAGATGCAAGGTGATTTTTGACCTGGTATGGGAAGGAAAACTCAGCATGGCATAGAGAAAGGCCAGGATCCAGTAGGATGGGGAGGAAGATTTGAGTTGTGCTCTTTTGTCTGTTGCCCAGGGGGATCATTGAGGGCTCTGCTGTAAAGTAAACAGAAATGTAGCGGCTCCAGCCCAGGGCTTCAAGAGTCATTGAGATAACAGCAGGGCGATTGGCTGGGGTGAGGAGCATATAACAGTGATGCAGTCACATAATTGAGCCTTTGTGTGTTCCCTACTGTCTCCCATGTCCACCCAAAAGAAAAAAAAAAAAAACTACTGTTTTTCTCTACTACTATGCTCGCACTTCTGATACTGTCTACCTAGAGTTAGCTAGAGATTTCACAGGTTAAAGGGCTCAGTCCCGCAAGACTGCCCCTACCCCATTCAGACGCCAATCACAAGTCCTAGGTTGTCACCTGTACTTCTGACTGACCAGCTGTAAATTAAGGGTCCCCAGGACAGTCTACTAGGTTTTGCTAGATGGCTCACAGAACTCAGGAAAACAGTTTATTTACCACATTGCTGGTTTATTATAAAAGGATACAACTCAGGAACAGACAGATGGAAGAGATACACGAGGTAAGGTTTGCGGAAAGGGGCCTGGAGCTTGCATGCCCTCTCAGGGGGACCACCCTCTCAGCACCTCCACGTGATCACCAACCCAAAAGCTCTTCAAAGCCCTTGGGTTATGGTTTTTATGGAGGCTTCATTACATAGGCATGAATGATTAAACCATTGGCCATTGGCGGTTGAACTCAATCTCCAGACCCTCCTCCCTCCCCAGGGGTCAGGGGGTGGGGCTGAAAGTCCTAACCTTCTAATCACAGGGTTAGTTCTTCTGGCTATCAGCCCTCTTCCTCCAAGAGTCATTTCATTAACATAAACTCAGGTGTGGTTGAAAGGGGCTTATTAGGAGTAACAAAAGATATTCCTTTCACCTTTATTACTCTTACATTCCTTTTTTTTTTTTTTTGATGAAGATTGGCCCTGAGCTAAAATCTGCTGCCAATCTTCCTCTTTTCTGTTGAGGAAGATTGGCCCTGAGCTAACATCTGTGCCCATCTTCCTCTACTTTATATATGGGACGTCTGTCACAGCATGGCTTGACAAGCAGTGTGTAGGTCCCCACCCAGAATCTGGGCTGGTGAACCCTGGGCCACTGAAGCAGAATGTGCAAACTTAACTGCTGTGCCACCAGACTGGCCCCATATCACTCTTATCACTGGGTAAATTCCAAGGATTTTGAAACCATTGAAGAGTTAGATATTAATGATTACATTGCGAGTGACTATAGTTTTATTAAAGTTTTTCACTGTAGCTCTTAGTTGTCTGCCACCCATTGCTAGTTGTGTTGCTTAGGCGATGTATTATCTGACTCCCACTACGTTCCTATAGATAACACCGCCTGGCGCCTGGGTCACCATGGTAATGGATGCTTGAGTTCTTTTTCAGAAATTGGGAGTCAACCCCTGTCCAGTTCAGGCAGGTTGAGACCACCAACCCACTGACTGGGCCTGTGTAAGTGAACACCTGACGTCAGGGAGCTAAAAACACCACCCTCAGATCATGCCTGTGCTGCCGCTTTTGAACATGCATCCTATGAAGAGGCGTGAAGTTTGACTATGCCTGCACGGATCATCAAAATGCCTCACTCCTCCCTGCCTCGGATCATCTATCCCCACACTTCAAACCACCTCGCTCCCCTCACCTATAAATATCCCTGTGTCCTCATTTTCGAGGAGGTGGATTTGAGCCTCATTCTCCTGCCTCCTCACTTGGCCTCCTTGTGGTTAAAACCCTTTCTCTGCCACAACCTTGTCATTTTGGTGATTGGTTTTCTGTGTGATGGGCAAAATGAATCTGGTTCAGTAACAATTTTAAGAGTTCTGTGCCAAGAAGGAGGACGAAGACCAAATATATATTTCTTATTATAAATCAGAATATCACACTTCCACACATCTAGAGTTGGGCAATTACAACAGAGGAAAAGAAGCTCTTTTAGGGGAGATGTTTGAGGGGCTTATGCAGCTTCTCCAATGACCTGGAGATCAGGTCAGGGTCACTTGGTGAATGTGCAAAACATGGAATAGCTTGTCTTTCCAGCTCCCCAGGAATGATATAAGCAAGAATCTGGGCCTTGGCTCCTCGTTCTGGGTACATCATCGGGGGAAAACAAACTCAGAGGCAAAAATAGCAAGATAATGGAGGAGTCCAGTCTGTTTGAGAAAAAGAACACCACCCAAATGACCTATACTAGAGGAAACAGAATTAATGTAAAACATGGACTAAGACTTTAAAATAAGCTTAATAAACATCCTCAAAGAAATAGGAGATGATATTGGTAATATAAAGCAGGGGCAAAAAGCAACCATGAAGAACCAAGTAGATATCCAGGGTATAAAAATATTATAGTTGAAAACTGGATTCAATAGATGGCGCTAAGCAGAATGAATACAAACAGTAGCTAATGCGCTGGAATGTCAGGTCAAGAAAGCCTCCTAAAAGAAAAAGTTAAGGCCTTGGCTCTACTCTAATTTATACTAAATTCTGGAGAGTTTTGTTGAAATAAACTTCTAGGCCCAAGATGGAGCCACTCCTGCCCGGAGTGCCACGTTAGCAAACTGAAACTTGGATAACGTTCTGTCCCTGTAAATGTTCTGTTGACCAGAAACCCAGCATATCCGATCGTCCTATCCCCAAATGCCAAGCCAACTCTGGGCTCTATTCTTACTTGTTTATCCTGTAAAAGCTTCCTGCCTTCTGCCCCATTTTTCAGTTCTCTGGACTGTTGGGAACAGAGACTGTCTGCTTCATGCAGTGTTAAATAAGTTTGCTGTATTGTCTAAACTGTCTTCTTCAATCATTTTTAATAGTTTGTAGGGGCAAATTCTCTCTTTTTCTCTCTCTCATTTGTATCTGCTTTCTCTCTTAGAAAAAAGGAAGCACACTATACACTCTGTTCTGAACCTTGCTTTTTTGTTCTACGATATTCCATAGCAAAATAACAGATCTTCCTTGTTTCTTTTTATAGTTGTATAGTACTCCATCATATGCATGTCCGTGGTTTATCCAAATAGCTCCTTATTGTTGGGTATTTGAATTCCTTCCAGTCTTTTACTGCAATGAATAGCCTTGTTCACTACTACTTAATTTTTTTATTTTTTATCGAGGTTGTAATAGTTTATAATATTGTGAAATTTCAATTGTACATTATTACTTGTCAGTCACCATATAAATGTACACCTTTACCCCTTATGCCCACCCCTAACCCCCTTCCTTCCAGTACCCACTAAACTGTTCTCTTTGTCCAAGTGTTACTTTATCTTCCACATACGAATAAAATCATACGGTGTTTGCCTTTCTCTGTCTGGCTTATTTCACTTAACATAATACCCTCAAGCTCCATCCATGATGTTGGGAATGGGATGATTTTGTGTTTTTTATGACTGAGTAGTATTCCATTGTATATTATATATATATATATATATATATATATATATACACACCACATTTTCTTTATCCAATCATCAATCGATGGGTATTTGGGTTGCTTCAACTTCTTGGCTATTGTGAATAATGCTGCAGTGAACATAGGGGTGCATAAGTCTCTTTGAATTGTTGATTTCAAGTTCTTTGGATAAATCCCTAGTAGTGGGATTGCTGAATGGTATGGTATTTCTATTTCTAATTTTTTGAGAAATCCCCACACTGTTTTCCATAGTGGCTGCACCAGTTTGCATTGTTACCTGCAGAATATAAGGGTTCCCTTTTCTCCAAAACCTCTCCAACATGTTATTTTTTTTGTCTTGGTGATTATAGGAATTCTAATGGGTATGAGGTGATATCTTAGTGTAGTTTTGATTTGCATTTCCCTGATGATTAGTGATGTTGAACATCTTTTCATATGCCTGTTGGCCATCTGTATATCTTCTTTGAAAAAAATGTCTGTTCAGATCCTCTGCCCATTTTTTGATTGGGTTGTTTGTTTTTTTGTTGTTGGCTTGTATGTGTTCTTTATATATTGGAGATTAATCCTTTGTTGGATATATGATTTGAAAATATTTTTTCCCAGTTGGTGGGTTGTCTTTTCGTTTTGTCCCCGGTTTCTTTTGCCTTGCAGAAGCTCTTTAGTCTGATGAAGTCCCACTTGTTTATTTTTTCTTTTGTTTCCCTCATCCAAGTAGACACGGTATTTGAAAAGATCCTTCTAAGGGGCCAACCCCATAGCCAAGTGGTTAAGTTTGCACGATCCACTTCAGCAGCACAGGGTTTCACTGGATCGTATCTTGGGCCTGGGCCTAGCACCACTCACCAGGCCATGCTGAGGTGGCATCCCACATAGCACAACTAGAAGGACTTGCAACTAGAATATACCACTGTGTACTGGGGGCTTTGGGGAGAAGGAAAAAGAAAAAGAAGAAGATTGGCAACAGTTGTTAGCTCAGGTGCTAATCTTTAAAAAAAGAAAGATCTTTTTAGGACGGATGTCAAAGAGTGTACTGCCTATATTTTCTTCTAGGAGTTTTATGGTTTCAGGTCTTACCTTCATATCTTTAATCCATTTTGAGTTAATTTTTGTGTATGGTGAAACATAATGGTCTGCTTTCATTCTTTTGCATGTGGCTGTCCAGTTTTCCCAACACCTTTTGTTGAAGAGACTTTCCTTTCTCCACTGTATGTTCTTAGCTCCTTTGTCAAAGACTAGCTGTCCGTAAATGGGGTTGTATTTCTGGGCTTTCAATTCTGTCCCATTGATCTGTGTGTCTGTTTTTGTACCAGTACCATGCTGTTTTGATTACTGTAGATTTGTAGTACATTTTGAAGTCAGGGTTGTGAAGCCTCCACGTTCATTCTTTTTTCTCAGGATTGCTTTAGCTATTTGGGGTCTTTTGTTGCCCCATATGAATTTTAGGACTTTTGTTCTAGTTCCATGAAGAATGTCATTGGGATTCTGATTGGGATTGCATTGAATCTGTAGATTACTTTAGGTAGTATGGATATTTTAATTATATTTATTCTTCTAATCCATGTGTATGGAATATCTTTCCATTTCTCTATGTCATCATTGATTTCTTTCAATAGTGTCTTATAATTTTCATTGTATAGGTCTTTCACTTCCTTGGTTAAATTTATTCCTAGATACTTTATTCTTTTTGCTGCAATTGTAAATAGAACTGTGTTCTTGAGTTCTCTTTCGGTTAGTTCTTTATTAGAGTATAGAAATGCAACCGATTTTTGTAAGTTGGTTTTGTACCCTGCAACTTTGCTGTAGTTGTTGATTATTTATAATAGTTTTCCAATGGATTCTTTAGGGTTTTCTATATATAAAATCATGTGCAATTATCTTTTTTTTTTTTTTTTTGAGGAAGATTAGCCCTGAACTAACTGCTGCCAATCCTCTTTTTGCTGAGGAAGGCTGGCCCTGAGCTAACATCCATGCCCATCTTCCTCTACTTTATATCTGGGACGCCTAACACAGCATGGCATGCCAAACGGTGCCATGTCTGCACCCGGGATCTGAACCGGCGAACCCTGGGCTGCCGAAGTGGAATGTGCACACTTAACCACTGTGCCACTGGCCGACCCCTCATGTGCAATTATCTGCAGACAGTGAGAGTGCCACTTCTTCACTGCTTATTTGGATTCTTTTTATTTCTTTTTCTTGCCTAATTCCTCTGGCCAAAACCTCCAGTACTAGCTTGAATAAGAGTGGTGAGAGTGGGCACCCTTGTCTTGTTCCTGTTCTCAGGGAGATGGCGTTCAGTTTTTCCCTGTTGAGTATGATGTTGGCTGTGGGTTTGCCTGTTTACTACTACTTTTTAACACAGTAAAGGAGGTCCTGGCCACTGCTAAAACAAGAAAAAGGCATAAGAGGTATAAGGACTGAAAAGAAAGAGATAAAATCAATCTATTCAACATGCAAGTATATTAGCATTAACACATATTTGGCAAAATTGTAGGTTACAAGCTCAACATAAAAAAACTCAAGACTATAGTTAGTGAGTTGGGGAGACAGGAGAGAAGGGAAAGAGTAAAGAGATAAAGCAAGAGAGGTGTTTCACATGGAATGATGAGGATAACGTGTTAAGAATTAGGATTATACTTAATTTAATTTAATTGTACTTAATTTAGCTCTTCATCTAAGGTAAACCAAACCAAACCAAACCAAACCTCATAAATAGACATCCCTGTAAATTCCCAGGGCCGAGCTCATGTTACACTGAGTGAGATAAGATTACACAAACGGATCATTGGAAATCGCATGGCATGTTGAGAAGCTGTATGACAGATTTTCCAAGCACGTAAGTCCTCTGTTGAAATAAATTCAACAATTTGTTAAATCAAGTTCTCTACGTTAACTGAAATGGCAGGTGTGGTACCACGTGACATCTTGCTTCCTCCTGAGACTTAATCGTAGGGAACTCACCGGATTTTCTCGCATGGGACCCGGTTAGCAAAATATAAGAGTTTTCCACTATCATGTGGTGACTGTCACTCCACAGGATTTAAAGTGGAAACCAACTGTCCGTGACCTTGAGTCACAGAGATTCATGGTTAGACTATTTCTGCCTGGTGGAATATTCTGCATAAACACCACATCCTGTTGGAATTCACATTAGGGCCCCTCGGAGTGATGGTGTTTAGAATGTGCATAGTCCTAAAGAAGATTGAGTTTCAGTTGACTTAGTCCATTTGACTAAAATAATGAGCTCTAGGCACTGTGGTCAAAACAAAGGTCTCCAAGGGAACTATGTTCCTTTGATTTATAAAATATTATTTTTAGAAGGAGTATATTAAATGGTCACCCTGTCCCATCCTCCATCTGATGCTTGACACTGCTTAGCAAGATTCTATTAATTAGACATTTAATTATAATTGAACATCCTTATCTGGAAAGTTCATTAGGCCAGCAACAAGGATTGTATTCCCTTTTTCACATATTAATATATTTATTTACTCAACAAATATTTATTGAACACCAACTATGTGCCAATCACTGGACATACAGGGTTGAAAAAGAGAGAAATTTCCTACACCATGGACATTATTATTTGGTAAGAGAGAGGAATTGATGTGTAGATAAAGAAGAATATGTCACTGAATTATAAGTACAATGAAAATAAAACAGGGTGATGTAAAAAAGAATAATGGGGTGGGTAGTGGGATGGCCATGTTAAGTGGAGTGGGATGGAGAGACCTCTCCAAAGAGCTAAGGTTTAAATTGAGATCTGACTAGAAAGTAGTTAGTTATAGGAAGCTTCAGGGGAAAGCATTTAAGACTAAGGCAATGGCTGGTGCAGAGGCTCAATGGCCAGAACAAGAAAATCTGGCGTTGGAGGAAGAGAAGAATCTTGACTTTAGCGGCACATATTTGCTAGTCATTTGTTTTTTCCATTTTGTGAATCGTATATTTATTCATATTATTTACCTTTAAAAAATGGGATGTCCTTCCTTTTTCCTATATGTTTTCAGGTGTTCCTGGTAAACCTAGAAAGTAATTCCTTGTTGATTTTACACGTTGCAAGCATTTTCTAATCTATCACCTTACCACTTGATGGTATGACGTGCTTTGTTGAACAGAAACCCTTAATTTTGACGTAGTCAAATCTCATCAACTTTTCTTCTTATGGTTTTTGCTTTCTGGGTCTTATTTAAGAAATCCCTCATGAAATTTGTAAGATATTTTCTTACATTTTTTTCTTATTTGCTTTATGAATTTACCTTTCACATATGGATATTTCACACATCTGGAATTTACCTTGATTAATGGTGTAACGTGTGGATCCATGTTACATTTTTTTTCCACATCATGAGCCCCTTTTTTCAACACCATCTTTCCCTCTAATTTGGTGATGCCACTTCTACTGTAAACCAAGATCTGGGCACTAGGGATGCTCATTGCTACTGGAGTGTTCAGAAATTGTGAGCTCATGCTTGTACTTCCAATGCCGCCTCATCACCACAGGTATCTTCCTTCCTTTGCCCCATTTCATAATTGTACTTTCTTTCTTCCACAGTGAGAACTCTGGCTTTATTGTATTTACTCATTTACTCAATCCTACAACAAATATAAGATAGATTCAGAATTGTTGAAAAACAAACCTACCAAAAAAGAATTCAAGGGGCCCAGCCTGGTGGCGCAGTGGTTAAGTTCACACATTCCACTTCGGTGGCCCAGGGTTCACTGGTTCGGATCCCGGGTGCAGACCTAGCACCGCTTATCAAGCCATACTGCGGCAGACGTCCCGCATAGAAAGTAGAGGAAGATGGGCACAGATGTTAGCTCAGGGCCAGTCTTCCTTAGCAGAAAGAGGAGGATTGGTAGTAGTTAGCTCAGGGCTAATTTTCCTCAAAAAAAAAAAATAAAGAAAAGAAAAGAAAAAAAAGAGAATTCAAGGTTTGTCATATTCTCTTTCTTACTTGAAATAAACTTGGGTTAATTTGTTTCTGCTTACACTCAGTTTTAGGTCTCCACCTATTCTTGTTGATTTAATTGTATTATTTGAATATGTAGAATATTAACACGCTTCCAAAAGTCAAAATTATACTCAGAGAAGCATCACTCCCCTTCCTATTCATTCCTCCTCGTTTCTCTCCACTCCTTGTATGTAATTGATTTCATTGTTTTTTGGTTATCTTTCCTCTGTTTCTTTTTGCGAAACTAAGTGGAAACATATAGGTACGTTTCCCTCTTTTAAAACAAGAGGTAGCATACTGTGCATACTCTTTAGTATTTTGCTTTTTTCACTTAACAATATCTCCTGGAAAGCACTCCTTCTCAACTCTGTCATTTATTTAATGCTATAATTATTGGAGGTATCGTATTTACTACGTTCCTTTACTATTTAAAAACATTACGTTTGGTATTTAGAAAAGTTTGTATTAATAGTTGTAGGAGTTATCTTTGTTTCTTTTTTTCTTGAGATATAATTGACATATAACATTATATTAGTTTCAGGTGTGCAACGTAAAGATTCAGTATTTGTATATATTGCAAAAGGATCACTATAATAAATCTAGCTACCATCCGTCACCACACATAGTTACAATATTTTTCTTGTGATGAGAACTTTCAAGATTTACTCTCTTAGCAACTTTCAAATATGCAATACATATTATTAACTGTAATCATCATGCTGTACATTATGTCCCCAGGATTTAGATATTTTATTAATTTTTCTTTTTTTTAAAGATTGGCACTTGAGCTAACAACTGTTGCCAATCTTTTCTTTTTTTTTCTGTTTTTTCTCCCCAGGCCTCCCCCCACCAAGTATAGTTGTATATTTTAGTTGTGGGTCCTTCTAGTTGTGGCATGTGGGACACCGCCTCAGCACGGCCTGACGAGTGGCACCATGTCTGTGCCCAGGATCTCAACCAGCAAAACCCTGGGCCACCGAAGCAGAGCATTCGAACTTAACCACTCAGCCACGGGGCTGCCCCAATATATTTTATAACTGGAAGTTTGTGCATTTTGACCCCCTTCACTCATTTGGCCCACACCCAAACCCCCATCTTTGGCAACCATGAGTCTGTTCTCTGTATCTATGAGTTTGTTTGTTTGTTTTTCTAGATTCCACATATAAGTGAGATCGTATGGTATTTGTCTTTCTCTGTCTGACTTATTTCACTTAGCGTAATGCCCTTAAGATCCACCCATGTTGTCACAGATGGCAAGATGTCCTTCTTTTTTTACTGGCTGAATAATATTCCAGTGTGTGTGTATCACATTTTCTTATCCCTCCATCCATTGATGGACACTTAGGTTGCTTCCCTGTCTTGGCTATTGTAAATAATGCTGCAGTGAACTTGGGGGTGCAAATAATACTTATTTTTGTTTTAAAATTTTTTCTAGTACCCCTAGTTCCTCTTTAAAACTAATAACATACCTTCAGTTTAAAATGGTATCTTTTTTTTCAGAGTCAATTATCTTTTTCTATTTTCCCTTTTATCTTTTCTCCTCCCATTATTTTAGTTGCATTGTTGCTATTTTGTTCACATACTATTCTCCTACCTATTGCTCAACACTTGTTTTATTCTTAGTTCTACAATTAATTATATTAAATGCTTATCATTAGTCCTTTTGCTGGAGGTTTCTTAGTTTTCTCTTGGTTGAATGAAACTGATCCCCGGTAGATTTCTCCAGAAGGATTTGTGTGCCCTTGAAGGACAGCATGAAAATGCATAAAACCCTTGGTTCTGGCAGTGTTCACATCTGACCTGTTAACTGGCTCCTTCAGTCTCCCGCAGGGTAAAGACTTGCTGGGAGCATCCTGATTAGCAAGTATTCTGTCCCATCGTCAGACCTGTGTCAGATCACCAGCTCTACTTCTGGGCTCAATATATGGTCACCAAACCTCTAAACTTAGTGTTTTATACAAGAATTGTTGACAATGAAGTTTCATGTCAAGGCTTTTGGCTTGGGGTTGGGGGAGAGAAACAGGCCCAGAAAGTCCAGATCTCATCATCATATAAACCTTATGTGGTAGGAGCTTAATTTAGACAAGGTTCCAGAATATAAATAGATAAGACTAGGTGGGGAATGCCTCTGGGGTGAGGCTACTGTGAAAAGAAGAAGCTTTCATAGTTTAAAAAACGTTCCAGGGCTTCCTTCCCTTGTAACAGCTGACAGTATATTTCTAACTCCTTTCCAGAACCTGCTCAAACAAAAGGTCACTCATCTACAATCTTGTCAAAGCCTATGAGATTTCTTAGGAGGCTAGAGTGTCAGGGCTGAAAGAGATTTTAGAAGTTATCTAATCTACCTTTTCTTCCCAAATTTTTAATAAGCCCGAAATGTCAGGCTTATTAAAAATGTTTTGAAAAATATCTTTGGTGCAGAAATGAACAAAGAATCATGAAATATTTTAAATTTTAGATTCAGATTAAAAAAAATTTTTTTTGAGAAATAAAAGTGTAACAAAGTTGAGGTCCCTATGTTCTTCTCTTTTTATCTTATTCCTTTCCTTTCCTGGAGGAAATGGTTATCACGAATTTGGTATATATTCAGTCCATGCTTTTACACTTTGCTCATATTTATGTATTAATATTATGTAATGATTTTAATTTATAGAAATTGTAACATAGTATAACATTCTGAAATTTGCTTTTTAAAAATTTTGATGACAAACAGTGTTTCAGTGAATCTCTGTGCAGGTGTGCATTTCTTTAATATCTATCTATCTATCATCTATCTATCTATCTATCTATCTATGAGTCTAGAAACGGAATTAATTGCTAGGTCATAGAGCATTTTCAGCTTTTCTTTATATTGTCTGATTTCTCCCAAAGTGGAGTTCCTTGTTGTCCCATTTTCACCAACACTTTCTGCTGCTAGACTTTAACATTTCTATAAATCTGGTTGGGGTGAAAGGTTACCTTATTGTTTTACTCTGCATTTCTTGATCAACAGGAGCATTTTTCATGTGTTTGTTGGCCATTAAGATTTCCTGTTTTTTGTGAATTGCCTGGTCATATTCTTTGCCCATTTTTCTATTGAGTTGTAAGTCTTTTTTTTAATTGACTTGCAGGAATTCCTTGAACTCTGGATATTATTTCTTTGTCTTTGCACACAGTTAACATTTTTCTCCAGTCTGTGGCTTATTTTCTAACTTTGTTTATGGAGTCTTGCTTTTATAGACATTTTACATTTTTATATAGTCAGAATTAATCATCTTTTAATTTGTAACAATACTGCCCTATAACCTGACACCAAAAGAAGGCAAGACCAAGTAAACCCCAATCAATCCAGTGTTCCCCAGGCTATTGGCGAAGGAGTCACTCAGCACAAGTGTTCTTGCAATTGGGACACACTGTGATAATTAGCAGTGGTCAGTCCGTATCGGGTGTCAGGACACTCTTGTCTTCTGGAAGGAGTTTTGGGTAAGGAGTCAAGTTTACTGCTGGCTCTGTTCCTAATGGTGTGACTTTGGTAGAGGAGCTGAAGTGTGGCAGAATGAGCACTGGATCTGATACCAGAACACCTGGCTCCCAGCTCTACCACTAATTCCACTTGAGCCTCAGTTTCCTGACGTGTAAAAAGGAATGATACTCCTTCACAGGGCTGTTGGATTCAAACTGGATAGGGGTGGAAATGCTTTGTAAGATGAGATAAAAGCAAAATATTGTTATTACTAACTTCTGTGGGCCTCAGTTTTCCTATCTGTAGAATAAGAGGGATAGAACTAGGTATTGAAGGCCCTTTTTAGCTCTAAAATAACCTGTGATTCTGTGACTGGGAGTAAAAACAGATCCTCCAGATCAGCTGGGGTAGCAGCTGGCCTCTGGCAATTTTAGAACTCCCGGTGAGGCCGGCTTTGGAACAAGAAGTATTACAAGGCAAATCAGAGCCTACGGTAGCCCTTCCTTCCTCCCTTCATTGCTTCTTCCATTCCTTCCTTCCTTCCGTTCATCCTCTTCTTCCTTCCTCTCTTCTTTCCTTCCTTCTTTTTCTCTGTTCCTTCTTCCTTTCTTTCATTCCCCAAACTCACCATGCTTCCTGGAACACTCCTTCCCACCCTTCATGGGTAACTTCTAGTTTTCTTCAGATATTCTTTGTTTTCCTGGGAAGCTTCCACTTGGAGGCTTTTCCTGATTCCTCAAATTTTGAGTTTGAGTGCTCACAACTTCCGTCAGGGCACTTATCACACTTATTTGAATTATCTGCAACCCTTTACGGAACGTAAGCTTGGGGGCATGGAAGGCTCATGTCTTGATCACTGCTGTATCCTCAGAGCCCATTCTTGTGCCTGGAACATAGTAGGCACTCAAATCCTGTTGAATGAGAGAGTAAATAAATATACAGGCACTCTGCTAGGCGGTGTGAATAGAGATAAATAAGGCTCAGCTCTCAAGGAATTAAAAGTCTTGTAGGAGAGTACAGACTGCAATGCTATGCTATAAGAGCAGGCAACAGAAATCTGTTCAGTGTGCAGATATGTAGAGAGGAAAGAGTTTGAGTGGGTCAAAGAAAGGTCTACAAGAGACAGATGAACTGGATCTTGAAGGATGAGCAGGAACATGTCAACCTAAGTAAAGGGCATGCCAGACAGAGCTGCGGCATATTTATTCAACAATTTATTCAACAAATATTTACTGAACTCCTACCATGTGCCAAGCACTATTGCAGGGGCTAAGGGTAGAGCAGACACAAAGGCAAACAGTCCCCCTGGATTCCCTCCCTACTCCCCACAGAGGTCCCCCTTCGTCTGACCCATGTAATCCCGTGTCTCTGCAGAGCTGAGAACGTGGGTATTTACTGCATACAAAGTCCTATGGAACAGTTGGCATGCCTTTCCTTGATCCAAAAGAACAGGGTCCTGGCTGTTTTTGGACTGAGGAGGACATGAGGGTTTGTGTTTCTCAGTGTTGTGATCAAAGGCACACAGCTGTCACATGAGAACACCTTGGAAATGTAATCTGAGTTCCCTAAGGCACTGGCTGGGCCTCACCATCTGTCTCAGGCCACCATTTGACTGAGGACTATCTTTGGCTGAACACCCTTTGCGTGGGTCAAATATTAACACAGGCACTTGCCAAGGGAAATAAGAAGGTAAGAAAAAATATACATGGAATAAAGGCTGGAAGAAGTCTCATAAGTCAACACACACCATTATGTGGAACTTTTATGGAGAAGACCAGTAGAAAGAAATACACGGTTTCACGGGGTGAAAGATAAATCCTTAAAGGGGTTCTTTCATGACAAAACTGGAATTTCCATTTCTAGTAAGTTTTGGACCTATTTATGTAGAGAACTAGAAAGGAAAAGTTCTTCTTTGTTGTCTAATTGGGTTCTACTGATTAATCAGAGTAAGTCAACTTGGTATTTAAAACAAGCCCTTTTCTCCAGCTAATTGTCTGCAGAGGCTGGCATAGGTTTATAATTTGAGAGACAGAGGATTGAGTATGAATATATTTTACCATTCAAAAACATTTATTTACATTTTTTAAAATGTTGGTTTTAATTTTTTAAGTTATAGATACAATAGTGTAAAGTGACTCACAGCTTTACAATACGCAGTGGCAGTCTTAACTAACTCCCATTATCCTCCCCCCACCCCCAAGGCAACCATCTTCACAAAACGTGATTTCACAAAAGCATTGATTCATTTCATGTTTACTTACATATTTTTAAATAATGTGGTTGTATTACTCCTTGAGTTTACACATTTTAAGCATTATATTGACCTCTCACTATGGTAGAAAGAACTTATTTCTCTTCGCTTCTCCTCTCTCCATGTCCCAATAGAGTTATATTTTAATTTTCTTTAGCTCAATATTCATTGTTTACGTTAGAGTTATCGAAATGGTATCCATAGTTGAGCCATGTAATAAACTATGACTACTTTTCATTTTCTGCACAAAATTTAATTTTTCTTGAGGTTAAGAGTTGTCATCTTTTTGTTTGTTTCTTTGCTTGCTTTTCTAATATTTATCACTTAATCATCCCCTAACCCTGCTGATTCTCTAAATCTCCTTTCAAGATGTTCAGATGCATCAGGTTTCCTAGTGGTTTGCATTTTCCTAAAGGCCTCTCTCATGGCCATCTGACCTACTTCAGTGTGGATTAGTTGCCCTTTATTCCAGCTACACAGATGTCACTTTGAGACGTCCACTCACGATTATCTTGGTATTCCCTTGGCCTTTCTTGTCTCTTGGATACCACTTCTTCTTTCAAGGGGAGCTCCCTCATTTTGGTGGAGTATACCATCTGGGGCTGAATTTATAGGAGGTGAATTGTTTCTGAGAATATCTGAGAATTGTTCTGGGAAAGTCTGAAACTATCTTTATTTTACTCTTTCACTTGATTGATAGTTGATTGGGAACTGAATTCTCAGTTATAGATTTTCTACAGAATTTTGAAGTAATTTCTCCATTACCTTCTAGTGTCCAATGTTGCTGATGAGAAGTTGGAAACCAGTCTAATTCCCTCTTCTTTTCATGTTTTCTTCCCCTTGTATAACTTCCCTTCAAGTTGCTTTTCTTCTGTTCATCTTGGCCTCTAACTTCCATGTTTTCTGCTAATATTTAAGTATGTAGGACTAAACCTGCTAAGACCCTCTGAGTACATGAGTGAGGCTTGTTGATTGTGCACTTCTCTGTAAGATGAGCTGTTGAGGCCTTTCCATCAGGGGAATTCCAATGTCAGTATCCTTTCTCCTTGGGCTGCTCAGATTCCTCAGAGAAGGCTTTTCCAATCTTCTGCCCACAGTTTAATGTGAAGGCTTAGCTTCCACTCTTCTGGAACCTGAGTAGGGGAAGAGAGGTAGAGTAGGAGATGGGCTCACCATCCAGATGTACATTTATTTAAATCCCCCCTTTCAGTAGGATGCTTCTAGCTTTAACTGTGCCTGTGCTTTCTCAGTCCAGAGACTCTCTCCAGGGAATAAAACTCTAGTCTTCTGCTTAGGTGGGCAAAGGGTGGTTGTTGGCTGTGCCAAGGTTGGGGGTAGGGAGGAATCTTGGGACCTAACAACTTCTTGAAAAGCTCTCAACGACTTCTCTTTAGTTTAGCCACCCCACTCTTCCTCCCCGCTGCCACCAATCTGTACAGTATAAATCATATTGTCTCTTGGCTTTCCCTACGAACAGTTTAGGATTCAGCTTTCATAGCTTTGCTTAATCGGTTACACCTGTCCTTTAGCACTACTGCTTCCAAAATTTATTTGCTGCTTTCTCCTCTTCAATTCTCTTCATCCTTATGGCTTTGTGCCTTAAAAAAAACCTCTCCTGTCATTTTAGTAGGGTTTGGAGAAGGAGTAAAATTAGATGCATATGTTCAATCTGCTGTCTTAACCCAGAAGCCAGGAAAACTTTTAAATTGAGGCTAAAGAGATTCTATTCCCATTACTGAATCTTGAACATCAGTTGAAGTCAGGAAATTAGTAGCCAGATAGCATAAGGGTTCAGAGCTTAGACCCTGGAATTAAACCTGAGATTGAATCCTGTGTCTGCCACTTGTTGGGTTTCTGACCTTTTGACGTTTACCTAACCTCTCCCAGCCTCAGTCTTTTTCATCTGTACAATAGAGATAATAATATAGCTAATTTATGAGGTTAAAGTACATATACCTACACGATATGCTTCTTACATTGTCTAAAGTCTAGAACATAGTAAGCGCTCAATAAGTTGAGGTAACCTGGGTGCCCATGAAAGGACAGTCAGCAAAGAGAAACTACAGGAAATGAGTTCATGACCTTCTGACTGCATGTTGTTGAGTACTCATTACATACCAGGCAGGGTGCTAGTACTAGGTATGTATATAAGAGAGAACAGAACACATGTAAGGCTAGCCTTTGAGGATTTTCGAGTGTGGTGGAAGAGAAACAGTAAATAAGCACAGGAAAATATATAATTAAAATTTATGGTAAGTGCTATAAACGGAAAGAACAGAATGCTATGAAAGAGAATAATAAGGGAGAATTACTTCAGATTAGTCTGTTGGGAAAAGCTCTTAATGACTGAGAATACTGCTTACGCCAAATCCAGACTAACGTCAGAGTGGATCAATAAAATGCACATGCCTTTTAACTATTCAAAGTAAATTAATATTAACTCATCCAAGGGATTAATATAAGTTCAAGAGATTAGAGATGTGACCTTGCTGTCAAGTCATTTAACTTCTTTTGGCCTTAATTTCCTCATCTATAACATAGAAATTGGACAAAATAATCTTTCAACTCGCAGCTTCTACAATTTAGGGCAGTAAGAATATTATAAATAAGGTTAAATATAAAGAGAACAGCGTTTTTCCATTTAGTTCCCATTATATAGTTTTATTACTGAATTTAATTTTTTTCTTTTTAGGAAACCATACAAATCGTTTAGAAGTGATTAAACCAAGAAGTGAAAAATCCTTCCCATCTGCCCCGCCCCCGCCAAGCCCCAGCCCCTCCACAGGGACTCCATGGAGATGATCATTGTTAAGTTGCTAAGTCAGGTTTTTTTCCTGTAGCATCTCTCTGTTCATTTGTTCTTGAGTATATGACATTATGCTCTCAGATATGAAAAGCGTAAATGTATAGAAAACTGAAAGGTAAGTGACAAATTGTTAATAGTGGCTAATATGGCTATTTTCTACTTAATTTTTTCCTCCTAGCATTTCTCTGTTTTTCCACAATTTGCATGTTACTCTTATAATCAGAAAAATTAATTTTATTCAAATAAAATAATGCTAGTTGTAATGAATAATAACAAATATACTTTATCTCTGCTTAATCTTAAAGAGAGAAGTGAGTTATCCATTTGATTAAAAAGTTTGTGTGGAGATAGTTCTAGCTAGTCATTATATTTTACTGCAGCCAAATTGCCTGTGAAGATTTATTCTATAAGTAGGCTTAAAAATATGACAGCCAGATGGTATTTCAAATCTCTGATAACCATATAATATATTCACAAAAGGAAGTACTGGCCTTTATCAGTAAGATCTTCCTTTCTGTAATGAGTTCAGGGGCAGGCTTCAAGGAAAAGAGAAATTTCTATAACATGTTTTAATAATTAGTAGAGTTGAAGATTTATCAGCCTTAGAAAAGGGATGGTAGATTGAATATTCTGTCTTATCTTCCTTACTGTAAAATTTAATTTTTCTTCTTTTCATCTTAGTTTTATTTACTTTCTGGGAATTATAAGAAGGTCAATAGGAGTTATATATAAACACATATACATATATATATTTACAGATAGATATATATTTTCCCATTAAATGATTCATTTTCGAGCCCATCATGGTCAAATTATATCAGGACTTCTCTAATTCTTTGAGAAGTTCAGGTAGAGTGTCATTATGTAACATTACTGACAAAACTTTAAGGCACTGAGGATGTTCCATGAAGGATGTAGATTGGATCAATACCTGGGTGCTATGGAGCTATCACCAAGGTTTGTGAATTCTTATTCATACCAAGCACAGCCTATGGACTAAATATCTAACATTCACTACTGTTTTTCAAATATTTGTTGATGCTATAGAATTTAATGTAATATGAATTCGTTTAAAGCTATTAAAACATTCTGTCAGCATGCATTTTGTTGATAAATATTTTCTAAAAGTTTGGGAATCATTTATCTAGTGAAATGAGCACTTGATCTGGAATATATATCTTGAGAGACCATAAATATTGCTTTCATGTATAAGAGGTAAGACTACCTCTGGGGTTGACCATTTAATGAGTTGTGTTGCTCATTTATTTTTCCTCATTTGAGAAATGGAAATAATAATACTACCTATATTTATTCATCTAGGAATTTTGTGAGTCTCATGTGCTTTGAAGATGCTACATACTTTGAAACTATCAGATGGCACTACGATGACAGTTATTATCACAATTTTTCATACAATGATTTCAAGCATAGTGAGAGAAATTGATAGAAATGATTCATCTACCCTCTTACCTCAGGATCAGGGAATCAGGTTCAAGTTTCTTGATTTTTAAGTTCATAAAATTTTAGTTTTTGTTGTTTACTTCAGTAATAATTTATTTAAAAAATAGAAGCAAAATTTCTGAGTCAGCATGACAGAATGAGTACATGCAGAGCTCTCCACCTCTGTTCTAAATACATAGGAATGAGAGATGATATTAAATAATACATATAATCACATTAAAAAATGGTTGAAAAAACTCCCATGGACAAATGCAGAGAGGGAAACTACAGAGATAAGCAGGGCCTGAAGACACATGGTCCTCAGGAAGCTGGGATTGGAAACAGGACAAGGACTACAATGCCTTCATGGGATCAAGGGCTAAACATGCCCCAGTCATGATGAGGATGGAGATCAAGTTTTCTTCTTCAGTATAAGAGACAAGGGCTATTTTCTTTGCTCTCAAATATCACCCATGTCATGTGTTTAAAAATAGGGAAATAAATGCACCTACTCATCCAAAACCTACTTCGGCTCATGCCTGGTAGCCGAAACAGGTTTCTGTGTGAGACTGGAATTTGAGCTTGTACTATATATACGGTGGATGTATATACATTAGTAATTGTGCCACCTGAATAGAGGGGAATCCCAAGGCAAAATGGGAGTATGTGACTTGTTTTGAGGCCACACAACCGGTAAGGCAAGGGTGAGGTAGCTAACTCTGCCCTACATACAGGCCAAATATAGGGGAAACCCTTCACCAAAGATTATCCCTCAAACAAAAAGAACATGGGGACACTCGGAGTCATGAAGAATAGTCAACAGAATCCATAAATAAGAAAATTCATAACCAAAGAAAGAGAGCTAACAGAATACTCTGGAAGGGCCTTAAAGTTTAAAACTGTAAAAAAAGAGAAAAATAAAACAATTCCCAAAAGGCAAAGTTATCATTCATAAAACAAGATTAGGAGTTTATGAAAGCAAAAGCGTCAGATATAAAAATGAAACTATTGAAAATCTAGGAAATAAAATATAGTCATGAAATTTAAAAATATAATGGATGGGCTATATAATAATTTTGAAAAAGTCAAAGAAAGAATTAATGAATTGGAAGATAGAACAGAAGAAATTTCCCAGGATGCAAAGGTAAAGAGAGGTGAAAAATGAAAGCAAATTTGAGACATATGGAAGACAGAATGGGATGCAGAGCATTAAAAAAAAGTTGAAATTGCAGAAGTCACTAAAGAGAAAGTACAGATTATCTACAGTGATATATCAACCAGATCAGTAGCAGACTCCTCAGCCATAGCAACAGACGCCAGAAAACAATGCAGTTATTGCTTGAAAGTACTGAGAGAGGTCATCATTTGTGCAACTGGAATAAATGTTACATTGAAATTGTAAAAAAAAAAAAAGCTCTGAGAAAATAAATGTAAACATAAAAATTAATACTCAGAAAAATTAAAAGGGAGATTTAAAGAAATCACATTTTTAGCTATTTGAGGACTAAGAAAGCTTACCATACACAAAGGCTTATTGAAAGAACTATTGAAAGATGAATTTCAGCAAGAAGAAAAGTGAACCCAGAAGGAAGAATTGTGATGCAAGAATTCTGAGTGTGCCAATAAATCTGAAAAGTATATTGATAACTCTAAAGCTATAGTAATCAAAACAGCATGGTATTGGCACAAAAACAGACACACAGATCAGGGGAACAGAATCAAGAGCCCAGAAATAAACCTACACATCTATGAAGAGTTAATTTTCGACAATGGAGCCAAGAACATACAATGGAGAAGGGAAAGTCTCTTCAATAAATGGTGTTGGGAAAAATGGACAGCCACATGCAAAAGAATGAACATAGACCATTATCTTACACCATACACAAAAATTAATTCAAAAATGGATTATAGACTTGAGTGTAAGACCTGAAATCATGAAACTTCTAGAAGAAAACATAGGCGGTATGCTCCTTGACATTGGTCTTAGGAGCATATTTTCAAGTACCATGTCTGACCAGGCAAGGAAAACAATAGAAAAAATAAACAAATGAGACTACATCAAACTAAAAAGCTTCTGCACAGCAAAGGAAATGACCAACAGAATGAAAGGACAACCTGACAATTGGGAGAAGATATTTGCAAACCATATATCTGATAAGGGGTTAATCTCCAAAACATGTAAAGAATTCATACATCTCAACAACAAAAAAAACTAACAACCCAATTAAAAAATGGGCAAAATATCTGAATGGACATTTCTCCAAAGAAGATATACAGATGGCCAACAGGCACATGAAAAGATGTTCAACATCACTAATTATCGGGGAAATGCAAATCAGAACTACAGTGAGATATGGCCTCAAGCCTGTCAGAATGGCTATAATTAACAAGACAGGAATCAACCAGTGTTGGGGAGGATGTGGAGAAAAGAGAACTTTCATACACTGCTGGTGGGAATGCAAACTGGTGCCTCCACTATGGAAAACAGCATGGAGATTCCTCAAAAAATTAAGAATAGAACTAACATACGATCCAGCTATTCCTCTGCTGAGTATTTATCCAAAGAACTTGAAAACACAAATGCATACAGATACATGCACCCTTATGTTCATCGCAGCATTATTCACAATAGCCAAGACTTGGAAGCAACCTGCATGTCCATCAAGGCATCAACGGATAAAGAAGATGTGCTATATATACACAGTGAAACACTACTCAGCCATAAGAAATGATGAAATCTGGCCATTTGTGACAACATGGATGGACCTTGAGGGTATTATGCTAAGTGAAATAAGTCAGAGGGAGAAAGTCAAATACCATGTGGTCTCACTCATGAATAGAAGACAAAAACAACAACAAACAAACACATAGAGACAGAGACTGTATTGGTGTTTACCACAGCAGAAATGGGGAGGGAGGATGGCAAAGGGAGTGATTAGGCACATGTATATGGTGATGGATTGTAATTAGTCTTTGGGTGGTGAACATGATGTAATTTACACAGAAATCTAAATATAATGATGTACACCCGAAATTTATATAATGTTGTAAAGTGCTACTGCCATAAAATAAATAAATGTTGATTGTATAAATAATAATAATGACAATAATAATAGAGAACTAAGGATCTGAACAATAATTACATGGATATTAGAGGACATCAAAGGGAATGAGAGGTGCTAATATCCTTTTCTTATTTAGAAGGAAGATAGAGATTCTGAGTAAGTTTAGATTTTAATAGAAAATGTATGTTTAAACATTTACTTTTGAGGGGCTGGCCCGGTGGTGCAGCAGTTAAGTGCGCATGTTCTGCTTCAGCGGCCCAGGGTTTGCCGGTGAGGATCCCGAGTGCAGACATGTCACCGCTTGGCAAGCCATGCTGTGGTAGGCGTCCCACATATAAAGCAGAGGAAGATGGGCACGGACGTTAGCTCAGGGCCAGCCTTCCTCAGAAAAAGAGGAGGATTGGCAGATGTTAGCTCAGGGCTAATCTTCCTCAAAAAAAAAAAAAAATTGATATTTGATTATTGAGTTAATCTTTCAAAGAATGGAAATAGAATACACAAATTCTAAGTCAATAAAGAGAAAAACAGAAACAAAACAGCTTTATGAGACTAGGCAGGAAGGAAAAAATAATAAGGAGGAAAAATATGGAAAATGTAAAGTAAGATGTTAGAAATATTTCAGAACAATCTCATAAATATAAATAAAGAACCCACCCATTCAAAGATATACACTCAGATTAAATTTTAAAAATTTAGCTATGTGCAGTTTAGAGAGACACATATAAAACAAAATTATATAGAAATGCCAAAAATGAAGAGATTTAAAAGTAATCAGACAAATACTAATCAAAAGACAGCTAGTACAACATTAGTTAAACCAGAAAATGTAGAATATAAAATTAAAAACATTAAGAGGGACAAGGAGAAAAACATCCTTAAAAAGGTAAAAATCTCACCAGAAATGTAATAATATAACAAGAAAGACTCAAAGTATATAAATTAAAAAATTCAGAATTATAAGAAAAGAAATGCAAACCCACAGGTACCATGGGACCCTGCTAGATTTTTAACAGATGTCGCTCAGAAATAGACAGAGTAAAAAGATAAAAATTGGTAAGGGTATTGGGGATTTCAGAAATACAAAGAGCAAGTTTGATCCAACAGATATATATTAAATAATATTTTTAATAATCAGAGAATATAGATTCTTTTTAAGCACACCCAAAAAAGTTACATGAACTTTTCTATTAGACTTCGAAGAAAATCTCTTAAAATTAGGAGAATTCACATCAATTATTAAATAAAATTGGACATAAACAATAAAAAAGAACCAAAATATCCATATATTTGAAATCAAATCAAACTGAAAACTCACTTCAAAATAATTTGTGGTTAAAGAAGAAATTCTGATGAGAAAGATAAAGTCTTTAAAGCAGACTCATACCAAGGGTGTTATCATATTGCAACATACAGAGAGCGGCTGAATTAGAATTTAGGCGATTTATAGCCTCAAGTGCATATATTTGAAAAGAAGACAGAAGGAAAGAAAAAAAATATCCCAGGCACTTAAATAAAGAAGCTAGAAACACGACAAAGAATAAGCTCAAAGAAAGCAGACAGAAGTGAGTAGTAAATGTTAAAGGAGACCTTAATTAAATAGAAAACAGATTAATAAAACAGCAAAACATGCTAAGAAGGGAAAAAAAAAGAAAGCAAAAGTAAATAATGTTAGGAACAAAAAGACCTAGAAAAGGGGACACTAATTCAACAAGAAACAAGAAATAAATCAAGAATTCTTGTTAATTTTACTAGGTATAGTAATGATATGGTGGCTGTGAAAAAAAAAAGAAACTCAAGTTATCAATTAAAGATGCATATGAAATGATCATGATTTCTGGGATTTCCATTAAAGTATTCTAGAAAAAGTAGGAAAGAAGGAAAGAAAGTAAGAAGGAAAGGAAATAAAAGAAAAGTGAGAGGGATAAGGATAAATGTAACAAGACTGTCAAAATATTCATAATAGCTAAAATTTGGAGCTTGTTATATTATTTCTTCTATTATCATGTGGTTAAAAAGTTCTAAAAAGGGGAAGAGCATAACAATAGATAAGAGAAATGGAAAAATCTAGGAGAATATAATGAAAAATGATACTGATAGAATTACAAAAGATTAAAGGGAAATTTTCTAGTAATATAATAAATTACCAGAACTGAGTTAAGAAGAAATAGAAAACCTATTAAATAGGACCTATGACCATGAAAAATCATGAAATCAGTAGCCAAAAATTTCCTCTGACACTCCAAGAAGGTCACCAGGCCCTTATAGTTTAATGGACCAGTTGTTGCAAATCTTAAAAAAAACCGTATCTATTTAATGTCTATTTTTAGAGAAGAAAGAAAGTGGGAAACCTACCTATGAGGCTGGCGTAGTCTGAATGCCAAATCTGAAAGGGTTAATTATAGAACTTGGATTTCACGCCAGACTCACAGCAACTGCTTCCTCTGGAGAGATTAGGAGCACAGAACGGAGAATGGTGCTTCAACGGGACTTCAACTTCATCTATAATATTTTAATTCTCTTATTAAAAAAAAAAGGTATGAAGCAACATGACAAAGATATTAAGAATTGTTAATCTTGTGTGGTAGGAATATTTAAATTATTTTTTACATTTGTAAATTTTTAAATTTTCTCATAAAAACAATCTACAGCAAATTACATTGTTTGCTGTTCAACTTCAACAGCAGAGAAAAATCATCTTTTTAAAGCATAAAACAGCTGTCAGACCTGCTCAGTGGTAGGAAGCCTAGAAGGTACTATTCTTAGATCAAGAAATCCTGAGTAGTTCAAATTATTACAGGTCTTATAAACATCACTATCTTTTCTCGTGCAAATTGATGACAGATTAGAGCATTTTATTTTTAAAATATTCATTTGCCCAGGACTCCCCAGAGCTGAACAGTTATTAATTAATTAATCACTTTACATTCCCACAAATATTTATTCAACAAACTTTTAAGCAGAGCCCACTGCATTGTGTGCACTATACGACTAGGCGCTGGGTCTACAGGGTTGAGTTCTTAAGGACGAGAGATGGACAAGAAGGTCAACGATGACAACACAGTGAAATCAGTAGTGTGTGTGGCTACGTAGGTCAGAGGTCCATCTACCCCAGCCTTAAGGAGCAGGGAATGTGACGCTTGAATCAAGTACTGTTGTTAATCGTCAAACAAAGGTGGGAAGGGTTGAAGGAAGGGATAAAGGATGTTATGGTATAATCAAAAGGGATGACATATGCACACATGGCGAGAACTGCAAGTTTGGGATTGCTACAGACAAGGATAGCGAGTTTAGAAGCTAGATCATGGTAGGGCCTTGCCTCTGGAGCTGAAGACTTTGAGTTTAATCTGGGATCTACAGGAAACCACTGAAATAAGAAATAGTATGCTTTCTAAAATAACCAAAACAAAAAGTGACAAATGTTGGAGAGGTTGTGGAGAAAAAGGAACCCTCGTACACTGTTGGTGGGAAGGCAAACTGGTGCAGCCACTATGGAAAACAGTATGGAGATTTCTCAAAAAATTAAAAATAGAAATACCTTATGACCCAGCCATCCCACTACTGGGTATCAATCCAAAGAACTTGAAATCAGCAATTCCAAAAGTCCCATGCACCCCTATGTTCATTGCAACATTATTTACAATAGCTAAGACGTGGAAGCAACCTAAATGCCCATCAACTGATGATTGGATAAAGAAGATATGGTATATATATACAATGGAATACTACTCAGCCATAAAAAAGACAAAATCGTCCCATTCCCAACACCATGGATGGACCTTGAAGGTATTATGTTAAGTGAAATAAGCCAGACAGAGAAAGACGAACTCTGTATGACTCCACTCATAGGTGGAAGTTAAACATAGAGACAAAGAGAACTGATTGGTGGTTACCAGGGGAAAGGGGAGGTGGGGGGAGGGCACAAAGGGTGAAGTGGTGCACCTACAACATGACTAACAATAATGTACAACTGAAATTTCACAAGGTTGTAAACTATCATAATCTTAATAAAAAGTTAAAAAAAATAGTATGCTTTCTATCTGGAGTGCAGAGAAGCCAATTTCTGCTCTGATCTCAGTGGAAAGCTAATTGGTAGCATGATATGCTACAGTCTCTGTGCAAGGACACTGATGTGGTAGGGTCTCAGCTTGAGCCTAAGCTGTGTCTAATGCTGCATTCCAAGATATGTCACCACGTCACAGGTACTGATGGAGAAGACCTGATAGAAGTTGCTGTGCCCTGGGAACTTAGCCACCTGCTGAGAGAGAATTTATTCTAAGGGAAGGAAAGTTTGGTGTAGCATCAAATTTTAGCGGTGGAAGGGAAGAAGTGAATCTGAGAAAACAAGATGCCTATTACCTCTATGTATTCCCTAGCTGGACTTCCCCATGAACTCATGTCTGGGAAGACACTGGAGTGAGAGCAAGGAAGTGTCCCTTTGGTACTCCTCAACAGGGTGTAACACACAGGAAGAGGCACACTTCCTCACCCCCACTCCTCATTTTGCTCTAGAGGCAAGTGTAACTTTGGTACCTCCAATGGTCAAAAGCTGTGATGGCTGCTGAGGAAATATATCTTGTATATCTTGTAGGCGTGGATGATAGCCAAGGCAAGCAGATGCGATTGTCCATGAAGAAAGTGGCAGGGATGTCTTGTGCTCGCGTTGGTACTCATTGGAAATGGTTGACATGTTAAGTGCCTGCTGAATGCTATCACAATAGCAAAAGAGGGATAGCATGGGAGAAGAGGAAGAAAATGTTAGCTTTTTGGACTTTCATTAGCACAAAACATGTACCCCCATGAAGACACAGATATAATTGGCCTGAGGTATAGAGGCCTCCTTTTCTGTTCTACACTGGCAAATGGGGGCAAGAACCAGCAAAACGCAAGGTAAAGAGAGTAGGCCTGAACCACCTCTCCCAGATAAGCTGCCCAAATTCTCGGAATACTAGCCCCTGGCAACTCCACGTTCACTTACTGTAAAAGTGTAAAAGGTTAGGTTACTCCCCAGAAGAAGAAGTAGTCAATTGCCCTGAGATATAGTACATCCCTCATCCGAAAGGAAACCTAGCCTGTAACTTGCATCTGGCTAATCTTCTTCCACATTACTGCAGCTGGGCACTTCGGTTTTCCATTATCTTCGCAGAGAGCAGAGAGAGATTTTCATGATTCTTCATGACTATGTTCTTTCTGCTTTAATAGCCAAAGGCTAAAGCCAAATGAACTCGTTCACAGAGAACAACAAGCAATTCTGTCTGATCCTTATTATTCTTGCTGAAACTACAGTTGTTACTCTGACTGACAGATTCTCAAAAGCGATTCAGTGAAAATATCCTTGATCAAATTCACGAAGGAACAGAATGTTTCAAGTGGGCGTGTCTGGCTAGAATCTCCCTGAATGGTTCAGTAACAGCATATCAAAAGAATGCTGAATTCTTATTTCCCATCAGAAAACTCACAAAGCCAATCTGAAATCTAAGGGCAGATGGTATTAGCCTAGTAGTAAACACATTTTTAGCTGCTTCTTTTTTTTCCCCCAGTAGCTATGTTTAATGTGCTGAGAGAAAGCTGTCTGCTTGCAGAATCTTATTATAGAGCAGAAATATACTTGGTCCAGAGAAGAGGAATTTGATTGGTTCCAAGTCAAATGATGGTAACAGGTGTCACCTCACCAATCCAGAACTTAAAATGGGTTATTATAAACAGGACTAATATGTATTTTTCTGGCTCTTGCTCCCACCTATTATGCAAGACTGCATGCCCCTGTAATGTTCCTCTTGATTATTTCCAGCAGCTTCAGAGGGTAGTTGACATGTGCCCATGCACAAGTGCTGTTAGCTACCACATAGTGCCTGCCATTTTCTTGCTGTTTAGTTCAAGCTCCTCTCTGCTTCTATCTGCTACTAAGGCCTGCACAGCTTGATATAAACTGCAAGTGAGTCATGATAAGTATTGCTGCTTCTGCCAGGCTCTGTGACACTTTAGTGGAAGGACATTACATGGCTGGTTCCATGGATGCACTGAGGTCCATGAGATGGCACAGGTAGAGGGAGAATCTCTCTCTCTCTCTCTGTTACACACTGTTGAGGTTGACTGTTAGAGTCACAGAATTTTTATCCGTAGCTCTCGCTCCTCCTAGGAGCCAGATGTCAAGCTGGAGGGGAGTAGGATGGGTAGTAGGGACGTGTGGTGGCCATGAGAATGTGTCTCTCACATGCAACCGCTTCATAATTGAGATGGACCCAGCTGCTGTGCCTTGAAATCATCATCACGTCTGCTGAGGCCACAGTTCCCCTGGGCTGCTCCTGGTCAGTGATTCAGCATGGAAGGAATATGCGGGTCAATTCATCCCTGGGAGACGTGGGACATCTCTGACAGGAGACTTTGATTTGAGGTTTCCTAGTAGCCTTGTCAAACTTTCCTTAGAATCGAATTGCAGTTTAAAATGTTTCCACCCAACGTCCCTTTCTTTTTTCCCTCTTTTTCTTGCTGTTTGATGACTCTCTCAGTTTCTACCCTCCCTCCATATTTTCTCTTGCAGGCATTTCCCCCAGCACATTTTTCTTTTGCACATTTGGTCCCATCTTGGCATCCACTTCTCACAGGACCTAGAGTAACACAGTGAATTTGTGTTATGTGCAACAGAGTGACTATGTATTCTCCCTGTTGCTAAACAACGTGTATCTTCTTGATCACTTCCCTTCAGAGGAATTTTCTCTCCCAGGTGGCTTCTAGGTCCTTTTATGAATAGATCTGATGTTGACCTCAACCTCTCCCACTCACATTTGCCAGGCGTGATTAGACATGTCTTGGGTCTCAGAGGCAACGGGATGGGATGGAGGTTCAAGCTGAGCCCTGTGCTATACACGCTAGAGCAGCGATTGTGATTCTTCACTGCTGAAGCGAATGCACAGCTAAAGAAACAAAAGAAGTATAAGAAACTATCCCTGCCTTTGAAATGAAAATCCAGTTAGTGACACAAAAATCACACATGTGCCACAAGTGGTCAAGAATACAGATAATAATCATCAGTTTTTCAAGGACATTGAGAGAGGTTCAAGAAATAGTGTTTCCTCTTTTTCTAGGCTTGTACTCCTGTGTTTGGGATAATGAAATGAATAGCAGAGAGCTTTTTCTTTCTTTCTGAGCAGCTCCATGACCAGCTGGATGTGAAGATGTGAAAGCAAGAAAGGCACCATAATCATCATACTCATTACTGTGATGTGCTAAGAGCTTATCGCCTTTCATTAGGCCTTGCTGAGTTCTCCCATTGTGTCATGGACTGTAGAGTTCATGGACTGACATGAAGTCTTCACTTTTCACTTCCCAGAGTAAAAAAGTGGATGGAAATGGGGAATAAATTAGGCAAATTAGCTTAGCTCCTAATCAGGCACAAGAGCTCAGCACTGATTCTCGAAAGTTATAATATTTTACACTGAAGAATGTATGTGGTGGTGGCAGGGGTTGGAAGAGAGACATGCCAATTAGAGCTTCAATGCTAATATCAATGTCAGTGTTGTTTTCTTGACATTTTTGGCCCTTGGCTAAATTTTAGATTAACAGGCATAGAAATAATTTCAAAGATTAGCATGTTCTCCTGTTGATGGCAGGACAACACTTTGAAAGAAAGTTGATATGAAATGCATGCCGTTAAGTCTTGGGAATTGCTCACAGAAAATATCAGCAGAATTAAGTAAGGTTAATTGAAAGGGATGAATTTACTTTGGCACTGAGGTTTGAAATCTTGTTATTCTCAACTTCTTAAATGAGAGATAACAGTGTTGATTTTTTTTTTATGGATGGGCAGGTCCTCAGGGTTAAACTCTCCCTTAGGCCTTTGAATCGCTGTCAGGTGTCTTTGGGAGGCTTGCATATTTTTCTGGAGAAGGTTAGGTCAAACTAGTGACAAGCTAGATTCCCAGTGTAATCCACTCTTTCATGACATCACAGGATAAACCACTACTATGCAGAAGCTTCTGAAGTTTCTATCTGGGAATTTGTCAATGTACTGGGCACGATAGTCCCTGGTGTAATGTTGGATAAACTGAAATGGGACAATCAAGTAGACAAATTGAACTGACTCATGAATAAACAGTAAGATTTTTCCTCCAAGTTACATTGAAATTGACCAATTCGACTAAATTAACGGTATTGGCGAGCTGTTTTGTGATATGTTACGCTTCCCAAATGTATTTAACATTTTAAATATTGTGGAGCTAATTCCTATTCTGATAAGTACCAAATAAATTCTTGTCCCATAAACTCAGTTCCAACACATGGCATGGCATGAGTAATTGGACTCTATAAGAATCAAAAAAGATAAAGGTTTTTCAAGGAGAAGTTTCCTTTACTAAAAGTACCTTGGGAATTTTAGATTGTGTTTATGCAGCCTCAAACATGAATAAAAAATAATAGAAAGATTTTTTTTCCTTTTGGGTGGTGAGATTAAAGGTAATTTAGATTTTCTTTGTACTTTTATATTTTCAATTTTTTTTACAATAATTATATAACTCTTTAATTGGACAAAAAAGAATTTCGAGTGGTTAAAAAAAGGGACAGATGTGGCTTGGTGAGTGGAAAAACATTCCTAACATTTGAAACAATCTGGCAAGGACTTAGAGGCAAAAGACAGAAATCTGACTACGTTCAAGGAGTTTGCCAGATGGCAACAAATAACTGCCAATGTTTGATGGCACTATAATTATTATATACTATCTGTCACTCAGCAAGCTGTCTTTTTACGAGGCATGCAGCAACAGAATGTTGTGTTAAGATCACGCATCCTTGGGCTTATGTTGAAAGGAAGAAATGGCTTGGAAAGTCTTTCTTTTAGTCATGCCTCTGGGATATGAAGAATGGTGGGGAAATGTTTGATTATGAACACAATTGTATAGAGAATTTTGTTTGTTTATGCCTTCTGGGAACGCATTGTTTTGATTGACCCTACTTGGGAATTCAGAGGGGAGAAGTGCTCTATTATCTATAATGCCAAGATCTGCTGATCAAACACAATTGCTGGGGTCATGTTTAAAGTGCTTAATTGATGTGCTTTCAAGTCCAATTCAACACTGTAGAGGTCCCATTTACCTTCAGACATCTGGAATGTTGATCATGAATTCATCTTAACGGTCCAGTTTTAGTTGGTATTTACGTTTGACAGTTACAGAATTCTATTTCTCTCAGACATACTCTATAACTCACATTCTTCACTAGTTTTGACCATTTCTCCTACCCTCAATCTATCCAAGTGACTGAGTTTTGCTGTATGAGTTTACTGCTGTATTAGTTTACTGACAGAGATATATATAAACCATGGCTTCCACAGCTGTTTCAGATGAAACTGTATATTAACGTGTAAACTTGCAACATACACTGGAAAGTTATGTGGAGCAGGTGACTGAGGAGATAATTTTCACTGCTTGGACTCAAGTCAGTTTTGAAGGAGCTAAAGATGCCCATTGAATTCTGGTGTGTATGTGTGTAGTTTTGCTGTATGTGTGCAAAGCAGAGCACTGTCTATATTTCAAATAGTTAAAGATATGTGGCACAATGAAGTCACATTTTTACACCCTCACATGCTAAGGGTGTAAATGCAGTCTCACAGCCAAATGCAGCATTTATTTCTTAACATTGGTCTATCACTCTTGGTTTATGATGTTTTAAACACATGTTAGAGATATTCATGAAGATGTAAAAGATAAATTTAAAACCCACATCAATTGCACCAAAAGTCAACTGGAAGGAGAAGATTTTAAGTCCCAGGTGTGTTAATACAAATTGGCAGCCAAAGGAACGGAGTCTTGGCCAACATATTTCCATGTCCACCTAAACACAAATAGCCTCAAACCTTTGGAGGTTGTTCCTTTGAGATGTTTCATCAGTGACATCACAGTGATTGCCACCTCCCTTGGACTACTTTAGGCCCTGCCCAGAGCCCTGGAGTCCAGACAGCCCGGGAGAGGAGCAGGAGTTGGAGCCCAAGTTGGAGAGAGAGGAGAAGCCTGCTGCAGCCAGGTGTGTCCCTGACCCTCTTCAGGTAACGGCAGGATTTTCGTGCATAGCATACAGTGTGTGTGCGTATGTGCGCGTGCATGCAAGTTGAAAACGAGAAAGGCAGAGGAATATTTACATTTCTTAATGAAATGGACAATGCCTATTGTACACAATGTTTCTTAAGATGTAGAGTGAATACTGTTGATTCGTATTTTCCTTTTTTCCACCTCATGGGATGTATTTTTCTCCCTTCCTACTTAAATGTTTTTTTTTTTCATATCAGAGAAGAAAGTCTGTTTTCCATCTTCTCAAAGTCTCCATTCAAAGAAAGTCAATGTTAACCAATTTATTCAGAGCTTTTTTTGATTTTATTTCATCCATATGGCAATCACTTCGGATCATATGGTGTGATCTTGACTGTGGGGACGATTTAAAATGCCATCAAAATTGTCTTTGTGGATTAATGGCAGAAAAATGGATGTTTGCTGATCTGAATTTCTGCCTAACTTTGGTATAAATGTGTGTGAAAGTAAAGTTCGCCCCTTACAGCTAGTGTATATGTTGATTGAATTGGATTTATTAGAAATTCTAACTTTAACTCTTTGTGTTTTATTCATTTAAAAATATATAAAACAACACATTTAAGTTCACTATCAAAGTGCAAGAAATAGTAAGAGGTAAACTGTAGGAAATAAAGAAGTGTGATGATGGGTAGCCTGTCAATTCAGAGACTACAGAAGAAAATGTGAAGGATGCATAAAGCATAGAGTTTGAACAATAATTATAAGGCAACATCTGTATAACTATCACCCAGGTCAAGAAACAGATCATTGCCAGTACCCCAGAAGTCTGTTCCTGATCACCTCTGCCTTCTGCCCCACCAGAGGTAATCACCAACTTGATTGTTGAGAATCTTGTCCTTGCTTTTCCTTGTAATTTTACCCCCTATGTCTGCATTCCTAAACAGTGTGATTAAGTTCCCTGTTTTGGGCTTTGTATAAATGGAATCATATTCTATGTTTCTTTTGTAAATTCTTCTTTTGCCCAACAATTATATTTGTGAGATCCGCCCATCTTCTTGTTTGTTGCTCTGGTTCATGTTTTCTTTGCTCTATAGCATTCAAATGTATGCATATACCACAATTCATCATCCATTCTACGGCTGATGAGCATTTGAGTTGCTTCCAGCTTGGGGGATATTATGAAAATGTTGCTGTGAACATTCTCGCCTGTGTATCCTGGTGCATATGTGCTTGAATTTCCAGAGTAGAAGTGAAATAGCTGGATAATATGGGAATGAGCACTATCAACCTTAATAAAAAGTGTCAAATAGTTTTCCCAAAGTGGTTGAAAATTTATATATTTTTTTAGCCAGGGACATTAATTGCAGTAATAACTCATTCTTGTCATCACTTCTATGGAGTAACCACAATTCTAGCAACTAGTTCCAGTCTGCCAGTTCTAGTCCTGCCTCTAACTTGCTATGTGTCATTAATGAACTACCTCTCTCTAAAAGTCGGTTTCTCAGCTATAATCTTGAGAGAGAACAAAATTGCAGTAATACTTGCCCGAGTGGTTGTGAAGGTCACAGAGTTGTTTGGAAGGTCCCATGGATGGAGCTGTGCACAGTTGTCAATAACATTTTCCGAGTATGTTCCTTTGGGCCACTATCTATGATTTCCTTTATTTAAGAGCATAACCTAACAAGCAAATTTGGTGGGACAGTTATTTTGCACCCCCCTGAATTGGGTTGTTTTGATCATTATAAACAGGGTCTCATATTTTTGGCCGATCTCTGTAGTTCTTCAGAACTCACCCAAATACGTGGGCTTTTGGACCAGGATTTGATTTTATTAATAAATTCCTAAGAAGGAGTCTGCCTTTGATTCTCATCCCTTTGCTTCCAGGCTTCTTGCCTGGATCATCACCTTCCTGTTCCCCTCTGCTCTGTGTACATTCTTACATATTCTCTCTACTTCCCTTATCTGTTTATTTTCTTCTGTTTATTTTCTCCTTCAGGCAACCCTTTGTAAAGATGTTCATTGGCAATTTACTATATTCTTCATGCAGAGGGTCAAAAGATGGATAAGGATTAAAAGGAAAATGAAACATCAATCAATCATCATCAGCCATATTTTAAACCAAGATTCGACAACCTACTGGTTGACACCGTCTGATTTGAAGCTGCGTGTTATGCCAACAATTACATAATAAGAAAAATGATTATTCAGCTGGTTTATAAAAGTAGTAATTTGGCTCACTAATAATATAACAAATACAGTAATTACAATTAATAATTCAGTCAGGTTAGATGGTTAAAAATACCATTCAGGCCCAAAGCTTGCTAATAACTTTTCTGCCCCCTGAAGTCCCACCCTTAGAAAAAACACTCTTTCCTCCTAAACTTTTTCACTCCATAGTAGACTTTTGTCCTAAGTATCTAAAATTTTATCTTTAATTTCATGTGGTTTGCATACATGAAGTGCCAATTCTGCCACATCACTGAAGATAATAGTTCGATCGACTATATTGCATATGTTCTCAAAGTATGATTTCCTGCGTGTACTATCTGTATGAACTATAAAGATACCATCCCTACTCTTTGAAGTGTTTACAATCTAGGCACATCCTGGACTTGACTAAAAATAGCTGGCACAAGCCTTTGTTGAAATAGAAGTACTCATGAGGCTAACACTTGCTCTTTGGACCAAGTGTCTGTTATGTGAGGGACTTCTGGGTGACCCCAGAAGGCTCTGTGCCCAATGCGGGGCTTATAAAAAAGGCCAAGCAGCTGTTGGAACTACTTCAAGCTTTCACGAGGGTTAGATGAAGTCCTCTAGCAGCCTAAAACCTGAAAAATGATGGTATCCTACTTCTATATGCAATTCAAAGAAAGAACAATACTAAACCATAACATTTTTTCTGTTTTGGTGACCTTGCTTGCTGGCACTCTAAGTTAACAAAGTAAGCGCGCACACACACACACACACGCACACACACACAGAATTTGGAGAGAGAAAAGTGTAATATTTTGTATTTTATCAAAAGCATCAATACAATCATCACAGGAAAAAAATCTTGACTATGTTGGTCTTTTTGACATCAAGTAGAAAAGTCAGGCTCTCTTTATTAGTCAGGGCTCTTCAGGGAAACAGAACCATAGGATATGTGTATGTGTGTCTGTGTGTGTTGTGTAGATAGATGATTGATGGATAGATAGATAGATAGATAGATAGTTAGATAGATAGAATTGGCTCATGTGATTGTGGAGGCTGGCAAGTCCAAAATCTGCAGAGTAGGCTAGCAGGCTGGACACCCAGGGAAGAGTTGCAGCCTTAGTCCAAATATAGTCTGGAGGCTAGAAATCCGAGATCAAGGTGTTGGCAGAGTTGATTTCTTCTGAGGCCTCTCTCCTTGGCTTGCAGATGGCCGCCTTCTCCTTGTGTCTTCACATGGTCCTCCCTCTGTACATGACTGTATCTTAATATCCTCTTCTTATAAGGACACCTGTCATATTTGATTAGGGTCCATCTTAATGACTTCGTTTTAACTGAATTACCTCTTAAAAGACCCTATCTCCAAATATAGTCACATTCTGAGATACTTGGGGTTAGGATTTCAACGTATAAATTTTGAGGGGGACACAATTCAGCCCATGACACTCACCTCTTCCACCATGCTTCTATTTCCTTTGAGAAAAAAATGCTCACTAATCTCCCCATTTTTTTTTGCTGTTTTCTGTTAGGAGGTGAGGACAACAGGAGGTCTTTGGTGTGCCCTCAGAAGTCCGCCTTCAATTCTCACCCAGCCACTCTGAGAATGGAGTGGAGACGGGAGCTGTTTCTCAACTTCACCGTTGTCCTGATTACAGTTCTCCTTATGTGGCTCCTTGTGAGGTCCTATCAGTAGTGAGAGGCCATGCCACGCTCCTGGGATTGACTGCAACACTCCAGAGCTGCCTGCTGTATGCCCTGAGACCTCACCGCTGTCATGGGATGCCTTTCCTGGCACCCCAAGACATTTCTGACCTGCACTCACAATATCTGAGGTGCCTCCAGTGCTAGGATCGATTGTGTGTTCTCTAAGGATGCTGCTCTCAAGGGCTCCCAAGCGTTTGCCTGCGAGCATTAGATTTATTCCCCCAACTCTTACTGCAAACATGTTAGACAAGCCACAAGGTTAAAATTAAACTGGATTCCCGGTGATGTAGAATTGTAACAAGCCTCTGATCTGTCTTACCACACGTCCCTTCAACCCACACTGTCTGCAACCAAACTCTAAATCAACCTGCCAGAAGAAAGAAATGTTAGACCAAGTCTTTGTCAGCTCCTATAGCTACTGTGTGAATAAAGTTAAGTCAACCACAAAAACGACTTTGAGAATTTATTTTAGCTTCTGTTTGTGATACTGCATTTGACCCTTGGCTGGGATTGAAGTGACAAATGCTACAGTATTTCTAGCATTTGAGATAAGCCAAAATACTCCAACTGCTAAGGATTTGAAACCAAGTCAATTACGAGTGTCACATTTCAAATGATTCCATTGGTTCAGTGCTCCTCAAACTTTCCCTCTGAACTAATCTCAAGGGCAGAGGGAGAATGAATGCATTCCGCTAGGAGGTCCAGGGCACAGCCTGAAGTTTCCACTAAAAGCACACAATTTCTTTGAAGTTTTGTGTTTTATCTTTAAAATTCACAAGAAATGTGTATTTTACCCTATGATATCTCCATGTTTGTTTTAATATAAATATTTACAATTGTTTACCATTGAGTAAAACTAGAGAAGAGTCATGTCCCTAAGAGTAGCATTTTTCAGTTTGGTTATTATCATTATGCAAATCGAGCGAGTCATTAATAAACTATAGTTATAACAAAGAGGAAAATAAAAAGTACAAATTTACATATATGTTTATAAAAAAGACTATGAAATAGATATTTCTAAAACACGTAGCTAGAACACCCCATACCAGATAGATCAAATTTGTTCTTTGTGCCAATTCTAAGGTAATCGCAGAGAAGGGAAACGTCGTTAAACCTCATCTTTCACAGCACTCCTCGTGAGGGCATTTCTTGCCGAGAATTCGGCCTATCGCTGAGGCATTACCTACCTAGCATTGTGGTTCTCAACCCTGGCTGCACAGTTTATTCACCCAGGGATGGTTTTTCAAAAATATTCCTGCTAGGTCCTCCTCAGACCAATTAAATAAAAGTCTCAAGGGAAAGAGCCCAAGCATCTACATTTTTCAAAAGTCCTCTGGATGATTATATTGTGTAGCCAGAGTTGAGAATCGAGGATAGCTACCAGTACTTCTCAAACTTTAACGTGATTACGAATCACTGGGAGGTCCCTTTTAAATGCAGATTCTGATTCAGTTTTGATTCTGACTCAGTCTGGACTGGGGCCTGAGATCCTGCACTGTAAACAAACTCCGAAGGGGTACCGGTGCTGTGGTCCATGGTCTACATGTGGAGTAGCACATTAGAACCACCTGGGACCTTTAGCAAACAACCCAAGCTTAAGCCCTATTCCCAGGAGTTTCTAATTCAATTGATCTGGGGTGAACCTGAGCATTATTCTTCTTTTAAAAGGATTCCAGGTAGCCTAATGTGCAGCCAAGATTAAGAACCCTGATATAATTAAAGGGAGAAGTGTCTTTTTTTTAAAGGAAGATTAGCCCTGAGTTAACATCCACTGCCAATCCTCCTCTTTTTGCTGAGGAAGAGTGGCCCTGAGCTAACATCCATGCCCATCTTCCTCTATTTTATATGTGGGACGCCTGCCACAGCATGGCTTGAGATCTGAACTGGAGAACCATGGGCTGCTGAAGTGGAGCGCACGAACTTCACTACGATGCCACCAGGCTGGCCCCCAAAAGTGTTGTTATTTTTGAGGGGTTTCCAGAAAAAGTTGGCAAATAGTGATGTATGTTTCTCAATGTCCTGTTCCTAATTTCAGAGTTGGACTACATATACGGATGGCAGTTGTTAATGTTTCAGTGTGCAGCACATCTACTCATAGGCACATGGCTCTAGGGTGCTTGGTGGAGGGTTACTAGTCTTTCCCTTACTCAAAGAAAACCTTAGAGAATCTACCGTGTATGTGTTGGAGAAGGTGTGTGTGGTGGTGGAGAGGGGAATGGACAAAAGGAGCAACAACATTCCTTCCACGTAAGTTTGAGTCCTCGTGCCAACATTTACAATAAGTACCACTTGTTGAGTTTATTGTATATGAAGCCCTATACTAGGCACTTTCCACACATTAAGCCACTTAGCACATGTGGGAACTGAGGATCACAAAGCTCACTAGCCAGATGTAAGCGGTGAAGCCAGGATGACAAAAGCATCATCTTATTATCTGTTGGGGTCTGCATACAAATCATACTTCATTATTGATCTCCAAATCGTTTGATTATAGGTTCTTATTCTCCCATTCTTTAGCTTTCTAAAATATCAGCCTAATTAGATAAAGGGAACAGCTGTAATTCTCTACGTAACTTCTCTTTGCTTGTCAGTCCTCACCTTTCTCCTGCCTGTCTCTTCCTGCTGATAGGACCCGTTTGCAGGCCATATTATGGGTCACCTTTGCAGGGGTGGGGCATCCATTAGCTGAGGCTAGAATTATGTCTAATTTCTCCCGTGTTCAGGAATCCTAGTCATTATGGCTAGATTCCAGTCTGATTCATAATTCTCCTTCTATGTATAACCTTCCCTGGGATCTTGGGTACCTTGAATCATCACAGTACTCCCTCAGTGTTGGCCCCATCTACCCAAATGCTGTTCAGTTACCTCCAAACAAGATGCCAGTTCTCCTCTGGAACCAGAACATTGAATTCTAGTTGTTAGCTAAAGTCCAGCTCATTGGCTTGATCCTGCCCTAGCTTTTTTCTATTTAGTTTGTTTATTCCTTCAACAAATACTTATGTGAAACTATGTGTCAGGCATTGTACTAGACACTGGGGATAAAATGGTAAATGAGATAGATAAGCCCCATTCTTATGGTGCATATGATTTAGTGAGGGAGATAGATACATGAACAGGTGGTTATAATGGCATGATAAGTTCTTTGACAAGAAAAGGAAAGGGTTTTGTTGGAGGAGATTCCAGGCAGAGAGAACTGCATGAATAAAAATCTAAAGGTCAGAGAGCATGACAAATTCAGGAAATTGAAAGTATCTTCATAGCTAAAGCATAGAGTGCCTCTCCCACCATTGGCAGAACTTATGCTACATAAGGGTAGATCTCAAAATTCTGACTGCATCTGTCTGACTTTCTCATTGGACCACCTCTGGGATCCCTCACCATCACGCTTTACTCACTGGAAGAGACCTCCTGCCACCAACAACTGTCTGAACCATGCCTGTGCTTGCACAGAGTTTAAACGCTGGACCTTGGAACACCTGGCAACCTTTATCTATGACAGTCAGGTCAGTTCTCCCCACTTACCATCTTACCCTTTGAGAAGCTCTTTGTTAGGTGATGGTGTCTTCCTGCCCTGAGCTGCCAGGATCCCAGCGCATCTTAAAGTTGAACTGTTCATATCACAATGCCAACCAACCACGTGAATTTTAAAAAGAAGATATCTTATATTGCTGGCTTAGACTTTTCTTCCAGTCTTCCCTAAACTCACTGCTAAATTGGACATCTTTTGGAACATCCCATTTTTATCTAATGATTTTCTTACATTGAGAAAATACACAAGCTTTTATTGGTTTAGCAGTCGCAACACCATATCTGGTCACCAACTCCTCTCCCCAGGACTGCCATATAGTTGGCCTTTATAGGCATAAGAAATTATCCAGATAATTCATGTGCCAAGACATGGCTCTAAGAAAGGAGCCCCAAGATACTCCAGCTTCCATAACCACATTTCCATCTTTGCTCCATTGACCCAGACAGAGGTGTGTGAAAATTGCCATAAAATGGTAGTGCTGCCATTGTTCTCTTTTAATTTGAGGCTCTCAATCAATCTAGAAGCCATCTCAAGGGGACAGTTCCCTTTTCACTCCTACTGTTTTCTTATTGCTTAGCAGTCCCTTTTGCTCCACTGGGACACAATTCTTTCTGCCATTCCCACCTGCCCCCGCTGCCATTTTGGGACTTGATCCGTGCCCTTCCTATATAGGATCCCAGAGCCTTCTTCAGCAGGCAGGGCATTTCTGTTACCATCTTGAAATCCCACTACCCAGAATCCTGTGCTGAATGCCTAGAGTACTCAATAGTTAAGGACAAAATAAACTAATCTGGTTCTCTTCTCCTTTCCTCCAAATATGTTACCCATCATTCTCCTAGATATATTTTATCATTTTACTGCTTTCTGAATGTCTTCTAAAAAATTTTGGCACAGAAGACCTTTCTTAGCTGATCCACATCTATTTTTAGCTTCTGTTCTATTTACCTGTCCCACATGCCCACCCCACTGCTCATTTCCTCCTATTTGTAGTTTTCAAGGGTGCCATGTTCTTTTATATTGCCGTGACCTTGCACATCTGTTCCCTTTGCCTGAGCTTCCCTCTCTTTCTTTCCCTGGCTAATTCATTTGTTGAGATTGCCATTAGGTGTTATTACCTCTTGGAAGTTATCCCCAGATAATTCCCTTCTCTGAGCCTCACGCCTAACGTGCTCATAGCACTTACCTCATTGTATGGTTTGTTTGCACTTGTCTCCCATGTTTGTTTCTTGTCTATGAGGACTCTCTTAAATGTTAAATTTTAGTTCCTAGCTGGTCCATCATCATCACTAAATAAGTATCAGTTGAACACATCAATAAACTCTGGGCTAGATATAAAATCCTCCTGAATAAACATGTACCCATTTCTATGATTGGGTGCATGATCTGTGCTCACCACAGTGTAATAAAGAGGGAACTATGAAATCCATAGTTCTAAAAGTTCTATACTATTGAGCAAATCAAACTTCTTTTAAACTTTAGACAGTTGAAACAGCTTTTCCAAAGGCAGTTTGCTTCTTTATAAAATATTCATGGCGCTTGCTTCTTTTGATCTGTCTCTAACACCACCCTGAACACTTTGACAATGTTTATGAATGACTCATCAAAGCCCAAAGTGCTGAGCGTATTTTTGAGTTCATCTACAAACAGGGTGATATTGGAGAAATTTCCATTTTTCGAGCTGCATAAAGTTGGAGTTAAACTTCATTTATAAACAGCATATTTAATCAAACGTTATTGCATACCTACTGTGTGTTAGGAACTCATTTTATTTAATTCTCCTTTATTTTCTGAAGTATTTATTTTTATTAATACCTTGAGAGTGAGAAGACTGAGGCTCAGAGTGGACAAACGACCAGCCCCAAAACACAGAGCTAACGAGAGGCAGAGCTGAGAAGCAAATCCAGTTCTTTCCCACTCAGATCAGGCAGAGCTCTTTTCCAAACTCATGGCTGCCCCTCTGTGCTATCAGATAAGTGATTCTAGGGCAGAAAGCACGTTCCCTTACTCCGGGCAGAAAGTACCAAAGATATGGTATATGGGGCAGAAAGTACCAAAGATATGGTATATGTCAGAGGCCTGAATCGCTCTACAGCTCAATCACATGGGGTGTGCAGCTTACACAATTCTGTTTCCCAGGAGTTTGAAACAAAGCCCTGGAATCGTCTTTTCTTTGTCAGTCAACTGAGCAGTAGATAAGAAGGGACAAGAATATTGATGACTGATTACTTTTCAACGTGTTGTTGTTATCTACGGGGATTAAGTGGAAATGGCAGCACTATCTCCAGCATTAGCCAGTTATACACACTTGCAGCAATTTGTCACATGGAGATGTTTTTATCTCTCACCCACCAGATCATTTTAAAATAAAGCATTGGAAAATGCACAGCCTTTGGATTCACAGACTGTATTCTGCTTATTAATATGTGACCTCAGATAAGTTACTGAACTTCTTTGAGCCACAATTTCCTTAGACATAAAAATTGAGAATAATACTTTCTTTTTAGGAAAAAGGTTAAATCAGATATTATTTAGACATCCTGTGTTTAATCAGATAATTAGTGCCTGGCAATTAATCAACACTCAATAAACAGTAGTTAATATTATTATAACATAAGCAAATTGTTCACAATGCTTAGAGCATAGAAGGCTTTAAAAAAGTGTTAAGGATTGGTGGTGGGCAATGCTGCTGCTGCTATTTCAACGCTATCTCTTCTAGGAGGGAAAATAAAACACTTTGTGAAAGTTAGTGATTCTTTCTTTTCTTTTTGAAAGCAGGATAAAGGTATAAGAGAATTGCAGATTTCTTTAATCCTGAAGAGTATAGTGTATTTCTCAAAATGCAAGGAACTCTTGAAGTACAATATCTGAAACACCTATTCAATTGCGGACTCCTGCATCAAGCCCAGGACTACGGAAATGAAATCTCTGAGAGTGGGGTCTGGCTTGCCACATTTTAAACCAGCTCCCCAGATGATTCTTGTACTCACTAAAGCTTGAGAACCACTAATCTACAACATCCTCCAACGCCAGCCCCCAGGATTTTCATTTCTAATATTATCCAGGATTCGGGCACAGGTTGGACTGAGGACTTCACACATTTTCACTTTCTCGGAGGGATCACAGAATTCTCACCCTCATTCCCTTGAACTACAAGTTTACATTCTTCTTCTTCCCAGTCCCTCCAGGGAAAGCTCTCCTTCCATCCTCCACACCCATTCCTAGTCGGATCCCACCCTGGATCTATAGATTCTCTCCCAAATGAGGCTGCTTCTTTGTACTTGCAGATTCAGATCTATCCACAGCTACGCTTACTAAGTTGATTTTTTAAAACCTGAGTTTATACAGTGTGTCAGCTTGTATGCAAGAGTTCTATTTTGATATATTCAAAGAAAAGTTGGAACTGTCATTCAAATTTTAATAACTTTAGAACATTAAATATCAGTAGATCTTTCCAAATTTTGCTCCCAATTGACCCCCACCTTTTTCCTGGCAGTCAGGTTGCACCCCAGGATAGAAAAATCACCATAAAGCAGTCTTCACTTCAGACCTCAGATTTAAAAGATTCAGAACTTTGTTACTTTCTCCCTGGGTAGGTAAAGTGAAAATGAGTTTTCTCAGCAGCAGCCATTCCATCCTGGGTCTGCCCGACGCGATATCGGTCTGGCGGCTGTGTTCACTGGCTCCAGCCAATACTGTGTGACCCAGATCCAACTGTGAATTGCTTCTCTTCCAGCCACTTTCCCACTTTATATTCCTCTGACACAGCCTCAAAAAGGCCATGGAGGAAAAAAGTCTATTTTCTATATATGCTATGTCTACGATGATGACATGCATAGTGATACCCACCACCCACACACTCACATACATCCTGCCAAGTGCCAAGTTAATTTGTCTTCACAATGGCACTCTTCAGCTCTTCAGAGCTTTCCTGATGATTATCTGACAATTTAACATGAAAGCTGCTCCTGTCCTTTGCTGCATCTCCATTGAACATTCCATCTTCATCCAGAATGACAAGGCATTCAGAGCGTCTTAAAATCAATGTTGAGACTTCTCTGTGAGTAGCAGAGCTACACTCGGAATCAGGTGATAGCGTAAGGCCGTTTTTGTCAGTCACCACTCCCATTCCCACCCTGTCAGATTGACTGGGATCTCATTCGTATTGCAGACTAATAGAGAAAGTGGGAAGCTATTGTAAGATTTGATTTTGTCATGTGTGATGATACCTTAAACCTTGATTTTGGAAATGAGAAACAGCCATATGCAATTCGAGACTGCCAACCTGAGAAACATTATGCATTATAGCATGTGTCACTGACATTAAGGATGGTTTTGGACCAGTTTGTTTTGAATGTCGGTTATGAAAGATCATATCTTTGACATTTAGTACTATTGATAATTAGTCTCTGAGCCATGAAGTATTCTCTTCCTGGGAAAGATGTGTATAGCTAAATATATTTCCCTTGAAGATCTCTGTATTGGGTTCCATCTTCTCTTTTCCCTCTTTTCCCGGTATTTTCAGCGTCCCAAATATGCTTAGACTGATACCATAATGATTAATATGGACTTTCGGGTAAGGTTGCATTTAATCTGCAAATCAATCCCCCAAAATAAAAGGACATCCTTTCTATCTACAGTGAAAAGGTAAAGCAAGTCCGATGCTTCAGACCTAGCTGTGCAAACCACATGACCACTCATCTATGGAAATGAGAATGAAGGGCTATCTCTGCTGTGAGACAATGATGGGGTAGTACCTGACTGCAGGACGTATATTTTGATAAGCATTATTTTTTATTTGCAATTCAAAACTGGCAAATATTCTTCTGAGCATTAGGCATGATGACTTGAAAAAAGATACCAGAAGCTTGTTTTCTATCTTGGTGCCAATGAAAAAACAACTCAGCTCTGAAATCTGAACTGCTATATGTTACTGTGCTATTTTAATCACAACTCATTAGAACCCTTCATTATAAAGTCTTATATTTTCTGGGAAGAGACAAATTTACTCAAATTTTGCTTGGCTAGAGTTTCCCTGAGGTAGTCAGAACTCTTTGGTAAGGTGAAAATCGGTCCTAGCCATGTTAATGGAAATCCTTGCCTTGGCTTACCTCTTTCATCAACAAAAAAATACAGAATGGATAGTGGAAGAAAGTAGTTACAAATACCAGCTATGATCATATATATACATGCACACACACACACATATGCACATACAAGGCCTCTGTAGCTGTGTATGTGTGTGTATGGGACATATAAAGTCAATATATCTTATGTTACATGATGAGGGAATTTTACCTGAAAAGGATGGGCTCAGAGATGATGGAATCAGAAGCCTGCAGAATCTTTTAGAATCTTTCCTACGGTTATTTAATAATAAACACTCTAGCCTTCATTACGGTTGGAAGTAGAAAAAAAAATTCAGCAAGCATTGAAATTTTAGCTGTGGGAGGAATAAATAGCCCCTATGACCTCTGAGATTTCCTACAATATCATTGGACGGTTTCCCTGAGAACTTTTTACAGCTCTCAGATGCTAAAACCAGCGGCTTACAGATATCTTTCCTTACTCTCAAGGAACATGATCTAAATATGAATCATCACAGGCACCAATATCTTGGCTAGAAAATCTTCCTAGTGACACAGTATCCTATTCCCTGAGAGATGCCAAAGGAATTCTTTCCACAGCTTCTTCCTCAGAAGAGAAGCAATAGGGCATAATGGAAAAAACAGTGGCTTTGGCTACAATTAGACTAAAGTTTTAATCCTGACTCGGCCATTTATTAATTGTTTGACCCGTGACAAGTAAATTAAAACTCCCTGAGACACAGTTTTCTAATCTAAAAATGGAGATAACATTCCCTACCTTAGCAGGTAGTGGAAGAAGTAGAAATAGTGCATATAAAGTACACAAACATAGTAGATTCTAGATGAATTATAACTCTTAGCTATGACTTTTAGGTTGAATCTGGTTACTAGAATGGAGCATCATCTCCTCATACAAGGTAAACTTTTGAAAGTTTAACGTCTCACCAAGTCCACCACACGTGTCTGTGTGTTGAGGGTAAGTGTTGGGATGAGCGAAGATAAGAATAAGAAATTAGAAGCTAATTTTCATCTTTTTAAGTAAAATTTTAGTATTCCCTTTCACCTTTCCCTTTCCAATTCCTTTCTGCCTCATTTACTTTTTTAAAACAATATTTACTTTTAAAATCAAAAGTAATACATCAATACATTTTTGTTAAAAAGTGTGAACAGAAGCATCCTTGTCATTCCTTTTTTCTGACTAGGGGAGAGTCAAAATAGCTGCTGCTGTAGAGATGAAATGCTAGGGAGTAAATAACCAAGCTTGGCTCTTCCGACTAGAAGTCAAAAGTGTCTTAATTATTCTTGCATATTAACTATTTCATGTGAAGTTCAGAATCAGTTTTTAAAATTTTATAAAAAGTCCATTGGGATTTTTATTTTAAGTATAGTGAATTGTAAATTGATTTTAAGAGAAGTAACACCATTAAAAGATTGAATATTTTAAAATCATGAACTTGGTGTATTTCTCCAAATATACTAGTCTATTTTTAAAAATGTCCTTCAGTAAAATTTATAGTTTTAGTTAAAAGGACTTACATATTTTTTTCTTTTAGTTCCATGATTACTTTTTTAAAATTGAGCTATAATTGACGTATGACTTTGTATTAGTTTCAGATGTACGTCATAATGATTTGATATTTGTATGCGTTGCAAATGGATCGGCACAGTAAGTCTAGTTAACATCCTTCACCATACATAGTTAGAAAAATTTTTTTTCTTGTGATGAGAACTTTTTTTTGATGTTGTAAACTTTTTTTATTGAAGTATAGTTGAAATACAATACTATATTAGTTTCAGGCCTACAACATAGTGATTCAACATTTATATACGTTATGAAATGATCACCACGACAAGTCTAGTCACCATCTGTCACCATACAAAAGGGATGAGAACTTCTAAGATCTTTTCTCTTAGCAACTTTCAAATATGCAACATAATATTATTAACTATAGTCACCATGCCATACATTACACCCCCAGGGCTTATTTATTTTGTAGCTGGAAGTTTGTACCTTTTCCTCTTCACCCATTTTACACACCCTCCCTCCTGCCTCTGGCAACCACCAATCTGTTCTCTGTATCTATGAGCTTGGTTTTTTGTTTTAGTTTTCAGATTCCTCACATAAATAAGATCATATGATACTTATCTTTCTCTGTCTGACATTTCACTTAGCATAATGGCATTAGGTTCCGCATATGTTGTCCCAAATGGCAAGATTTCATTCTTTTTTATGGCTGAATAATATTCCAGTGGGTGTATATGTGTGTGTATATCACTTTTTTTTTATCCATTCATTCGTCAATGGACACTTAGGTTGTTCCCATATCTTGAGGATTGTAAATAAGGCCGCCATAAACATAAGGGTGCATCTATCTTTTTGAGTTAGTGTTTTCATTTTCTTTGAACAGATATCTAGGAGTGGAATTGCTGGATTACATCATAGTTCTATTTTTAATTTTTTGAGGAACTTCTGTGCTGTCTTCCATGGTGGCTGCACCAATTTACACTCCCACCAACAATGCACAAGGGTTCCCAAAAAGGTCTTATGTATTTCTTATTAAATTTATTCATATGTACTTCATAGTTTTTTGCTATTATGAACAGAATATTTTTCTGTTAATTAAAAAATTAATATTTCTATTAATAGTATGTTTATTTTATATCCAGCCACATTACTAAACTCTCATTAGTTCCAGGAGTTTGGCAGTTGTTGCTTTGGAATTTCCTAGTTGACAATCACTTATTAGGCAAATAGTGATGCTTTATTTCTTCTATTCACATGTGTATAGCTTAAGTCCTTTTTATTCATGTTGCATCAGCTAAATTCTCCAGCAATATGTTGATCAATGGAGATAATAGAAGGCATCGTTTGTTTCTCACTTTACTGAGAATGCTTCTACAGTTTCCCCATTAGGTATGATATTTGATGTAAGTTTTGGTAGGTAACTTTTATTTGGTAAAGAGTTCCTTTTCTATTCTCAATTTGCCAATTTAAAAAATCAAGGTATGGTTTTAGCTTTATCAAATGCTTTTTTACCATCTATTGAGATTATCGTATAGTTTCTTCTTCATTTGATCTGGTAATTAAGCTACTTATATATCTGGGAAATATCTTACTTGATCACAATATATTATACTTCACTATATAACCAGAGTCAGCTTACCATCTTATTTACAATGTTCTCCCCTATATTCATAAGTGGGATTGGTTTTTTATTTTCTTTTCTCGTGTTATCCTTCTTCAGTTCAGGGGTGGCAATAGGATCATGCTGGTCTTATAAAATACGTTGGATAACTTTCAGTTTTCCATTTATAACTTGTAATATTTTATATAACATTGAAATTATCTTTTATTGAGGATTTGATAGAACTCATTGGTAAAATGCTTGGTGGAATACTTTTATTAGGGATAGATCTTAGACTATACAATTTCTTATATTATTACTGATCTATCTAGATATTCTACTTCATGAATCAACTTGGGTAATTTATATTTTCTCTTAAAAATCCTTCATTTCTTCTTGGGTTTTAAACATATAGCAGGTGGGTAACTCAGACCAATACTTCCGAAAAAAAATAGCTAGAAAAGCTGGACAAAATATTTTTAAGAGATATGTTTGACGGCTTTGGGTAGCTAAAAAGGGCATGAAGAACTTCAGGCTCACGTTAGGAGATTTCATCACTGTGTGAACATCACAGAGTGTACTTACACACACCTAGATGGTATAGCCTACTACACACTTAGGCTCTATTGTGCTATTCTTATGGGACCATCGTCATTTATGTGATCCATTGTTGCCCAAAACATAGTTATGCAGTGCATGAATGTATTTCAGATTTTTTTTTCCTATTAGTTTTTAGATTCTGAAGAAGTGACTGAGACAGTCAATAGTGTTTTAGATAGCCTTTAGGAACTAAAGGAATAAGCATTTGAATTCAGAGTCTTCCAAGAAGAGGAGTTATGGAAAGCTCCCTAGGCTTTGGGTAGACTGTCAAAAGGTTACACTAGAAGTAAGATAAACCAGAAATAAACTGGCCTTCATAATAACTGAAGTCCAGATTTTTATCCCATCTGACAATCTCTGTTTTTTAATTCATATATTTGGACCACTTACATTTAACATAATTATTGATATGGTTGCATTTAGCACTATTTGTTTTCTATTGGCTCCCTGTTTTTGTTTTTCTGTTTCTGCTTTCCTGTGTATCTGGTGTATGCCATTTTAATTTATTTATTGGCGTTTTGACTACATTTCTTTGAATAATTGGTTTAGTGGTTGCTCTGGGGATTACAATATATGCTTTTCACAGTCTACTTAGAGTTAATATTTCATGGCTTCAAGTGAAACGTAAAATCTTATATTCATATAGATCTCTTTACCCTTTTTTCTTTACATTGTATTGCATTTACAACCACTGAAAACCCCCATACATAATGTTATAATTTTTCTTTTTTTCTTTTTAAAGAATGAAAAGTCTTTTTTTCTTTTCTGGGAAAAATTTTCCTTGAGCTAACGTCTATTGCCAATACTCCTGTGTCTTTTTTCCCCTCTTCCCAAAGCCCCAGTACAAAACCCCAGTAGTACATATTCTAGTTGTAAGTCCTTCTAGTTCTTCTATGTGAGCTGCTGCCACAGCATGGCTACTGACAGACAAGTGGGGTGGTTCCATGCCCAGGAAACAAACTGGGCCACCAAAGAGGAGTCCAGCAAACTTTAACCACTAGGCCCTGAGGGTGGCCCTAATTTTGCTTTTAATAGTCATATATGTTTTAAACAATTTAGAGAAAAAATAGTCTAATTATTCAGATATTTACCATTTCTGTTGCTCCTTCTTCATTCCAAGTATCCTTCTGATACAATTCCCCTTCCCCCTTAAGAACTTCCCTTAGCATTTCTTTTAGGGCTGGTCTTCTGTCAACAAATTCCCTTAGTTTGCCTTCATCTTGGAACGTTTTTATTTGCCTTCCTCTTTGAAGGGTATTTTCACTAAATATAGAATTTTGGGTTGACCATTATTTTCTTTCAGCACTTTGAAAATGTTGTTCTGCTGTCTTCTGATCATCATGGTTTCTTATGAGAAATCTGCAATCATTCAATTTGTTGTGCTTCATATGTAATATCTATATGTTTTATTTATCTCTGACTGCTTGCAAGATTTTTCATTATCTTTGATTTTCAGCAGTTTAGTCATGATGCACCTGGTTGTAGTTTTCTTTGAGTTTATCCTATTTGAAATTCACTGAGCTTTTTGAGTCTGCAAACTCAAGTCCTTCAACAAATCTGGGATGTCTTCAGCCATTATTTTTTCAAAAATTTTTCTCTGCATCAATTTATTTCTCTTCTTCTTCTTGGACCCTCATAATAAGGATGATAGACTTTTTTACATTTTCTTACAGATCCCTGGGTCTCCATTCAATATTAAAAAATTGTTTCCCCTTTGTTGTTCAGATTTGATGATTTCTATCCATCTGTTTTTAAATTCACTTACTCTTTTCTCTGTCATTTCCATTATGCTATTGAGCCCACCAGTGAATTTTTTATTTTAGTTATTTTACTTTTCAGTTCTAAAATTTTCATTATTTTAGTCTCTCTCTTTTTTTTTCTTAGAACTCCTATTTTTTCCATTCATTTCAAGAGTATTGTCCTTATTTCATGGAGCATACTTAGAATGGATACTTGTAAAATTTTTGTGTGATGATTCAACAGCTGGTCATTTCTGAGATCCTACCTATTGATTATATGTTCTATTGAGGATTATTGAGAATTTCCTTATCTTTACATCAAGCAATTTAAAATTATTTCCTGGACATTTTCAGTATTATGTTATGAGGCATTGGGTTCTGCTAAGGTCCTCTGGACGATTTGATCTTTAGTTTTAGTAGGTAATCAATCTGGTTAATTTAAGATTGCAAGTCCCAATCTGGTTAATTTAAGATTGCAAGTCCCAATCTGGTTAATTTAAGATTGCAAGTCCCAATCTGGTTAATTTAAGATTGCAAGTCCCAATCTGCCTTCTCTGTGCTGTGATTCCAATGTCAGCTTAGTTTTTAAAGGGTTTGCAGTGTTGTTTGGGTTCACCCCTGGTGTGGCCCACTCAGAGGCTAGTTTGGGACATGGGCAATGGTCTACATCATAGTTCAGTTCTCAAACTCTTTGCTATGTTGCTTCCTATCCACCCATGAAGATCTCAGAAGTGACTGACTACACAGATTTAGAGGATCCATTTCTACAGCTGTCCTTTCTACGATTTCCCCAATATTTTCTAGCTCTCAAAGGCCCCTTCTCATGGTCTTTAGAAAGCTGGAGGGAAAAAGCTGGAGTTTTGGCCTCCCCATGCTGCTACATACTTGCCAAAACTGGATCTGCCTCAGGAGCAAAGGGTAGAGAAAAAAGAGAGAGAAAACAATTAATAGACATTCCCCTAATACACTTCAGACTGCAGGACTCCTTTCCCCAGTTCTTCTGCAATAAAAAAGGGTTTTCTCTGCGTTTTAGGTGACTTCAAGCTCACCACTGCTGCTCTGTTCTGAGTACAGCTTCATGACTTGCCACAGGCCACAGCCGAGAGATTAATAAAAGAAAAAGTAGGGGATTCCCTCCACATTCACAATCCTGCAGGGTCTCTTACCTGGTCCTCTGACTAGAAAAAAAGGGTTTCTCTGAGAGCTTTTCTGTTCATACCTGTTCCAAGATTTGGGCTGCCCTGGAGTCTAAATTAGGAGATATGGGTAGAAAAATAAAAAAACCGGGAACTCTCCGCTATAATGGTTATTACATGAGTTTTGAGAAAAAGATAGAAGATGAAGCAAGTTTATTTATTTTAGCCAAAACCAGAAGTTCATGAATTCTAGATTTGAATCATCTAAACCCCTGATTGGATTAAGGTGATACAAGACCCCTAGTGCCACAGTGGTCTGGCAGAGCAAACGAAAGCTCTCTCAGGAGACTCTCTTAATCCTAGGCCTCAATTTATTTTTACAATTTTTTCACATGCAATATCTGCCACTCAATAAAAATGACTAGGCATATGAAGAGACAAGTTAATAAAAAACAAGAGAATCAATAGACAATAGAGAAGATCCACAGAGAATATAGATAATGCAGTCTTTTGACGCCGACTTTGAAATAACTCTGCTTAAAATGTTCAAGGAGGGGCTGGCCCCGTGGCTGAGTGGTTAAGTTCACGCGCTCCACTGCAGGCGGCCCAGTGTTTCGTTGGTTCGAATCCTGGGCGCAGACATGGCACTGCTCATCAAACCACGCTGAGGCGGCGTCCCACATGCCACAACTAGAAGGACCCACAATGAAGAATATACAACTATGTACCAGGGGACTTTGGGGAGAAAAAGGAAAAAAATAAAATCTTTAAAAGCAAAATGTTCAAGGAAAAAATATATATTGTTATAACATTGTCGCTTGCATTCTTTTATAGCTTTTAATATTCTCTGTATCTGCAATTTAGTCTTTTATTAGAAGGCTTGCCAACTTCTTATTTCCATCAAATGAGTGGAGTCAAACTAGAATTTGTGACATTGGAGTGAGGGAATCACTTTAGAAGAAAAGAAGGTTTTAAAGTCAGTTACCTTCCCAGAAAAAAACAGCGCTATTTTCTATACAGTTTAAATAAAGAAGTAATTAAGATCAGTTTTATTTAGCCCATATTTAATATACACACACCTATCCAGCAGCATTTTTTATTCAACTTACCCATTCGGACTATAGTTTCCAGGTTATTCAAGGGTTGTCTTTTTTGACAGTAAATTTTCTTCTGGGAATCCCACTTTTTAAAAAATTTGATTTGTCTTCATCTTATTTTCTATCCTGCCTCAACTTAACTTTTCCCTTTTCTTTTCTTATCTCGTTGAGAAAGCTTACGATTCCTCCAGAATTGGGATCTTGCCACTTGCCTCAGTTAATACTGAGAAAGAAAATGTTTAAACTCACCCAAATCTGTTACCACTGTTGTAAATCTATCACTACATCCTGATGAGTGTGAACTGTCAATTTCAGTCAAAATTAGTTCAAAGGAATTGATACTCCAATATTAGCAGAAATAGAGGAATAAAGAAGCTTTGCATTTATGGAAAGTGCAATACACTAATTGGCTTATCTCATACCCAGCTTTCAGTCTTATGGGCATGAAGTATTCGTACAAGAACGTAGGCTCGTCCTTTCACTGAAGTTTGACTGTTCATAGCAGAGACAACTAGAAAGAGACCACTATCTATGGAGCACAGTACATTAAGTTATTCAGAGCAACTGTCTTTGAACATGTTTTCTCTTAAGTAAAAAAAGTCTTCACAAAAATGAAAATACATTTTCCTCTCACCACAGTGTCCAACAGCATCTCCTAATATATAAATTATATATTATTTCCAGACAAATGCATTATTTTAAATAATTTGCTGCAATATGAATTGTATTTTTTTTGTTTTGTTTTGAGGAAGATTAGCCCTGAGCTAACATCTGCTGCCAATCCTCCTCTTTTTGCTGAGGAAGACTGGCCCTGGGCTAACATGCATGCCCATCTTCCTCTACTTTATATGTGGGACGCCTGGCACAGCATGGCTCGACAAGCAGTGCATATGTCCGCCTCTGGGATCCGAACTCGTGAATCCCAGACTGCTGAAGTGGAATGTGCGAACTTAACTGCTGTGCCACCAGGCCAGCACCCGAATTGTAATTTTTTATTCTCTCTGCTTAAATTTTTCTTTTACAGTTATATGATTAAGTAATCATGGCACATAATCTGATTTATTAAAAATATGATTTATATGGGTGTTCCTCCGAATCTTGTTACTCTGTAAATCGAGGGGCATCGGCATTCAAGTGTTTTTAGCTAAAATCTCAAGTGACGGGTATATTTTAGGTGCATAGCCGCTTCCTCTCTTTTTTCTCAGAGGGATTTCAAACACAGCAGAGCATGGAGTCCTGTGATCTCTCCTTTCATCTCTCCCACCACCTCTCTTTATTTTATTATTTCATCGTTACTTCTGAAGGGGTATTTATGATCTAAACAAGGTACAAAATCTGAGCCAAACATTTTACTTCTTCAAAAAACGAATAAAACATGTGGTTGCAGCTATAAAGTGAGCGACTCCATGTATAGCATTGGGGAGGGGACAGTAGCCCTTGGTTAAAGAGATGGACCCTTTGCCTGGAATGAGCCTTTCTGGAAACCGTAGCTTTACTTGGACTCCCTCAGGAGTTTCACTTCATGCCCTGAGGTGTGACCAGACTCATACACAGCAGAGGGCGCCCCAGTATAACAGAAGAGCCCCGGGGCCACTGAACAGCTCTGTGATGACTGGATTTATGCTCAGTTCTTATGCATCTGGAGATATCTATTCAACAAAGATCTGGTGAGTGTGTTTTATGAGCCAGGCACATATACACTTTAGGCACTTCAGACACAAAGATGAATTTGGCTCAGTTCCTGCTCTCAAGAAACTTACGTGCAGTCAAGTAGGGGAGATGAGAGTATGTGTCAACTAAAAATAACAACAGCTAACATTTATTTTCTACTTACTATGTTTCACGCACCATGCTAAGGGTTTTGCCTTCACGATCTCATCTAGTCTTCATAAGATTTCTTCAAGTTAGGTACTGTTATTATGGCAGGAGTCACACAGAAAGAAGTGCTATAATTGAGGAATGAGAGTGCTTGGGAAGAAATAAGATAGACTTAAGTCCATCTAAGGGAGTTAGGGTAAAAAGTTAAAAAGTGACATTAGCTATTTACTTGTTTGCCTTGTCCTCAGCTGTGAGCTGGACTAGTGTCTTGCTTGGTTTTGAAACATCAGTGCTTAGACTCAATGAATATCTCAGGAAGGAAAGAATGATGTCTGAGCTCAATCTGGAAGGGTGAGTAGATTTTCACAATATAGGAAAGAGAAAATTGCCTTCCAGGCAGAGGGCTCAGCATAACAAAGGCAGTGAGACACTCAGTAATTTGGGGTAAAGGAAGATCAGGGTATGAGTTGGGGAGTGGAGGAGAAGCAGGAAAGTAGGTTGGTGTCTTAGTCAGCTATTGCTGTGTAATAAGTCACCCTAAATGGAGTGGTTTAAACAAGAAGTATTTATGATTGCTTGTGAGTGTACAGGCCTTTTGGGGGTTCTGCGGATTCGGGCCAGACTTGGCTGATTTCAGCCAGGCTTGGTTATAAATCTGCAGTGACCTGACGAATACACTGAGGAATGGCTTGTACACAAGTGGTGGATGGCTGGCTGTCGGCTGGGTGGATAGAGGTGATTGGGCCATGTGTCTCTCATCATTTAGTAGCCCAGCCTGGGTTTGTCCATGAGGCAATGGCAGGATTCCAAGAAAGTGAGCGGAAGTGATCAAGGCCTCTTGAGACCTAAGCTTGGTATTGGTACTCTGTCATTTCTGCCACATTCTATTGACCAAAGAAGATCACAAGTTCAGCCCAAATTCAAAGGGTGGGGGAATAGACTCTATCCCTTGATAGGAGGAGCTGCAAAGTTACATCTCAAAGGACAGGCATACAGAGAGAGGTGAAGAATTGGCGATATCTTTGCTCTCAATCTATTGAGTTGGGATCAGATACCAAAGGGTTATCACCATCTGAATACCAAGTACGGACTTTATTTTCTAAGAATGGAAAACTCTCAAAGGCATGACATAGATTTTGGTTTTAGAATGATATCTCTGGTAGTGGTATGATACAAACTTTGGAGGGAGGAGAGGTTAAAGGCCAAGTTCCTTTGAGGTGGCTAATGCAAGAGTCCAAGATGATGTGGGTTTAAACAGAACCTACAACATTAGTTCTCTCCATCTAGTCTGCCAAGTTACATCAAGATCACCTCTTGTATTCTCTGCCCCTACCAATTCATTTTGCATAGAGATTTAAGGATTTGAGTTTAAATATGTGGGCCTACAAATTAACTTAGATGGCCTGTAAATTTCTACCCTATGTTAAGTTTCCATCATTTTAAGAAGAACCTCATCTATGGTTGTTCCAAATGCTTTGAGGGTGAAATACTGTCCAAAAGTTGTTTTCTTACATAAAAGAAATATGGCTTTGTGGGGAATCAAGGAAGGTTTTTGAGTGAGAAAAATATGTGATCCTAGATATTATTGGGAAGTTAAATTTCATAATGAAAGGTAGGTTAAATTGCTAGGAGAAGGTTGTAGTGAAGGAACCATTTGTAGCCCATAGCAATAGTTCATGTATGGATTCATAAGGCCTGAATTAGACAGGGGGTGGAGTGTGGGGTACGGGCTCTGGGAGTGGGAAGGGAAGAAAGGACCTACAGGGTGGTTCTCTTAAGATTGGAGAGAGCTTGGAGCCTGACTGGATGTAGGAGTGGGACAAGGGAGAAGAAGAGTTGAAGGTGAGCTCACTGATGAATGTCAGTCTTCAGTCTGATTCATTGTGTCTCCAAGGTCATATTTTACAAGAATTAAATTTTCTTGCTTCTAAAAGTAATACTTAGTCATCACGGAAAATACATTTGTTCTTTTATTCATTTATTGAACAAACAGTTAAGGAGTGCTTCCTATATGCCAGTCACTGTTCTAGGCACTAGCGATACAGTAGAAAGCAAAATGAAACAGAAATCCTTGTCCTTTTGGAGAAAAGGAAGGGGCAAAAGTGAGGAAAATCACTCAGACCCTCCCTCCTGCCCAAACTTAACTCTTTAGAATATCTACTTCTCTCTCTTTCTCCTCCCTTTTCTCTCTCCCCACCTCTTCTTTCTCTCTCTGTGTGTATGTCTCTCTCTGTGTGTATGTGTCTGAACATGGGTTGTTTGTTTAGCAACATCTTGATCACTAAATAAAATACTGTTTTTCTGGCTTAAATTATAGTACAAGATTCCCCTGCCCCATATTAGTACCTATTCTACATTACTGTCTCTTATTAGCTGTGTGAACCTAGGCAACCTCTGTGCCTCAGTTTCCTCATCTGTAAAAAAGAGATAATGGTAGCGCTTCCCTCCTAGTGTTGTTGTGAGGGCTGAGTTAATACATTTAAAGTGCCTAGAACAGTGTATATTAGAGTACAAGCACTCGACAAATTTAGCCATGAGAATTATTATTTTTATCACTAATATTTTAAAACACTATTTACCAGTCTACTACTATTTTTAGTTCTTTAGATTGCTTTCATTCTAAAGTAACACTAAATAAGCATCTCTTTATGTGAAGGCTTTTTTCTCTATTTCAGATTATATCCTAGGGACTGATTCCAAAGGTGAATTACATGGCTAAAAGTTACAAACATTCCTTTGGGTTTAGTGGCCTTGTGATTTGACTTTTCTGGGTTTGCTGCCCACATCGACTAAGCTGATTAATTGCAAAATCTCTGCATTACTCTGTGATTGGAATCTGGGAGATTCAGGCCCAGCTCTGGGCAAAGCTGAGGTGAAGGGGAAAGTTATTTAGGTTCCTCCATCCTCTCCTTTCTATGCTCTATTCATATCCTTCTCTTCATTCATTCCTCAATTTTTTTTTTTTTGCCTGAGGAAGATTAGCCCTGAGCTAACATCTGTGCCAATATTCCTCCATTTTGTATGTGGGTCACCACCATAGCGCGGCTGACAGGTGGTGTCAGTATGCGCCTGGGATCTGCATCCACAAACCCTGGTCACAGAAGCCAAGTGTGCTGAACTCAACCACTAAGGCTCAGGGACCTCCCCATTCCTCAACTATTTTGCAGAGAACTTGCTGTGTAGCAGATACTGTGTTGGAGACTGACTATGCCGAGAAAGCCTAGCCCCTGACTTGGCAGAGCTTGAAGTCCAGAGGCACAATTACAATCAGGTGAAACTGTGATGGCAGGATAGGACATGAACTGAGCTGTGGGAGCTCTGGAGAGCTCCTCAGACTGACGCCTGGGATTTCAAGGCTCTCTGGAGGAGGTAAAACTTGAGTTGAGGCAGACAGTAGAAGTTGGTCAGATACAGACATGAAATTGACTCTGCCATTATTACTTCCTAGATGTGGGACGCAGGGCAAGTTTTTATCATCTCTGAGCCTCAGTTTCCTTATATATAAAATGAGAATGATTGTGCCTACTTCATAAATTGTGAAAGGAATAGAAAATTTTTTGTAAAGTACTTGGTACATAATGACAATAGCAAACAATTGTACAGCACTTACCAGGTGCCAGACATTATTCTCCTTCACTACATTATTAAATTTCTCAGGCAATTATTTTCAGGCAGTGTAACTCACTGAATCCTCATAACAACCCTATGTTGCAGACACTTCTATTATACCCGTTTTACAAACAAAGAAACTGAAGCAAATGTGTTACTTATTATATAGTTCATAAGTGGATAAACTGGAATTTTAACCTGTGCTACTCTATAGAGTCTCCATAAAAACTGCAAAAAATAGTGAATTATTGTTAAAGGAAGAAGAGCATGTGATGCAGAGGAAACAGTACATAAAAGCACAGAAAGTAAGAGACAGCCTAACACTTTGACTTATGTGTAAGACAGGTTCTGGTGGAACATTATCATGTCAGTCAGGATTCTCAGTTACTTACAACAGAAACTGACTCAGCATAACTTAAGTTAAACGGAATTTGTTGGTAGGATGTCAGGGCGCTCCTGATAGCAATAGATGGAAGGTTGAAGGACCAGGCTTGGTGACATGTAGAGTCCATGAGAACCCATGGAAACCTCAATAGGCATTGTGGGGAAGACACAGCTTGGTGAGTAACACCTAGAAAGAGTAACACCCAGCCCTCACGCTGCTTGCTCAAATTCAGAGTCCTCAGAAAGTGTCTTATTGGCCAAGCTTAGTAACGTGCGTGACCCCTGCCCCTATTCCCAAGGCCAGGGGAAGGAGGATCTGAATCCTTCATCTTCTATTATGGGAAATCGTTTCCAAGAGTTTCCCTTTTTCCAAGACTACTCAGTGGAAGAGAGTTATTTCCCCACAAGAAAATTGGGGTGCCATTAGGATAGGGGTGGGTGTTGGAAGCTAAATAAGGACCTAGTCTGCTACATGTATTAAGAGAGCAATGAGGGTTGATATTGAGGCACCATTCCTGACATCATCAAACAGGTATTTATTTGAACACTGAGCCTTTGTGTTCTAAGGAGAGAAAGACATTTGATCATTTTCACACTGTCAAAAAAAGTAGACAGAAGCCTCATTACGCTTGGGAGACTTGAAACATTTCTGGAAAAAGATAATAACCAAAAGATTATCCTTTTTCAAACTGTGTTTTAAGCCTGACATGTATATCTCCCTCATCCTAGGCTTTGAAATGACAATTTGCCGGCTTTTTCTTTCCTCTTCCAGGTTGCTGGTGAAGAACTGAGTCTTCGGCCAAAATTAAGGTAGATGAAATATCCCAGAAATTATATTTTCTGCTTTATAGTTGGGTTCTTCTTTCATATAAGAGTTGGAGAATTGTAGAAGAGGAGGAAATATTAAAGATTACCTAATTTCTTCATTTTATAAATGAGGAAACTAAGATCCAAAGATGTTCTGTGGGCTGCCCAAGTTCAAGCAGAAATGGTCTCCTGATCTCAGCTCTCTGCTTTTTTCATTCCAGCACATAACCAAAGAAGTAATTGTTCCTGATTTTTTTTTTATGGCTTGCAATATGACTCATATTATTCAGTAAACTGTCTGAGCTTCTAAATTTCCAGGGATTATATTGTTCCCATTTCATGGGAAAATCTCGCTTGGTTTGCTCTTCTTCAGTTTTCCTGTGCCCCAGTGCTGTCTCCCTCCTCCGGTTTCTACCTTACTCTGCTCCTGCATCTTGCCAGTGTGCATTTAATCATATGGCAAGGATTGTTATGCTCTGCTCATTTCATGAGTATGAATCTCTTCTCCTCAGTTCCTTTGTCTTTGCCCCGAGGCCTAGCCAGTTGCACCACATTGTTTCAACAAATGTATAAATGGGAACTTGTAGGTCGATTCATTCCATTTGCCAGCCACCAGTTTTTGCAACTTACTTCTGCCTTTTAGCACTTCTCGGCCCTGCTCTCCAAGGCCTCTGGCTGCCAGCGTGCCCACTGTATCAACTCACCTGGGCTGCAACCACATGTTCGTCTCTTTCCTGCTGTCTTCCCAACCACCAAAAGTAGCCCATTAGTGTCTGGGGCTTTGTTGCCTTTGTTAACTTTGACAATCACATTACTAGGCATAAATGGAGAATGTCTGTTTCAGCTATCTATTGCTGTGTTATAAACTGCCACAAAACTTAGCTGCTTAAAAGAACAACCGTTTATTATTTCTCATGATTCCATGGCTGGATGGTTCTGCTGATGTGGCTTACCTTGGCTGGGCTTGCTCATGAGTCTGCTGTCAACTGGCAGGTCAACTGGGGCCAGTTGGTCGAGGATAGCTTTAGCTAGGACACCTTGACTTTCTTCCAAATGGTCTTTGGTCCTCCAGCAGGCTAGCCCAAGCTTGTTCTCCTGGTGGTGGCCAAGTTCAAAGAGAGGAGGAAGAAACTCAAAGGTTCTATTTCAAGCCTCCGTTTGTGTCAAGTTTGATATCGTCCCATTGGCAAAAGACAGGCACAAGGCGGAGCCGAGTCAGTGGGGAGAGCACAGAGGTCAGACTCAGGGAAGTGTGAAAACTGGAGCCTACTAGTACAGACAGTCTAGTACAACATCCAAATTAAAGCAACTTGAAAACTATCCAAGCTGGTTGGTCGTTATATATATATTATACATGTATACAAATACATAGGGGTGTGTGTGTATGCGTGTGTTGTTTTAATCTAGAGTAATAATAGTAATCAATGGAGTAGTAACCAATGGAATGGACATATGTTGTTTTTTGCCACCCACCCCCCCATATGCATTTCCCCTATTTCTTGCCATGGTACCTGATTTCTTTAGGAGTGAGTGACTCCTCCCCTACTCTCAGTATATGCAGCTTTGGGAGAGTGGCACATGACCATGTTTAGTCCATCAAAGCACTGCTTTCCCCTAGTAACAGTGATGGGCACACGTCTCAAGTTGGACTATTAAGAGACTCAGTTTCAGGTCTTTAGTTGAAACAGCCTCCCCCACCATGCAAAAGTCCACGAAAGAGACTCACTAAAAGTACACAATGTGGGAGCTGCTTCAGTCACTGCCACTGTGGAGCCGAGAGATGAAGACAAACTCAATTTTACTGATTGTTTTTGAGTTGCTGGATCCACGTGTATCTGAAGCCAGATATGTGATTCACTTTTTCATTTACATGAGCCAATGTCTTCTCTTTTTATTGAAATGAGTTAAAAGATTAATACATATAAAATGCTTAGATCAATGTCCAGCAATAATAAGTACTCAATATGTGCTACCATTATTTGTCTATATCAGTTTGAGTAGGATATTCTGTCATTTGCAACCAAATGAATCTTAATTGATGCAACCAATGGGAAAATATGATGTAAAAAAAGATCCTGTTGGGGCTGGCCCCGTGGCCGAGTGGTTAAGTTCGCGCGCTCCGCTGCAGGCGGCCCAGTGTTTCGTTGGTTCGAATCCTGGGCGCGGACATGGCACTGCTCGTCAGACCACGCTGAGGCAGCGTCCCACATGCCACAACTAGAAGAACCCACAACGAAGAATACACAACTATGTACCCGGGGGCTTTGGGGAGAAAAAGGAAAAAATAAAATCTTTAAAAAAAAAAAAAAAAAAGATCCTGTTTACAACAGCAACAGGGAAATAAGAAAAAAATCCATAGGTATTCGCCTAGTAAGAAATAAGTGAGACTCATATGAAGGAAATGACAAAACATTATTTTGGGACCAGAAGAAGATTTGAATATTTGAAAAGAGACAATAAGAAACTTGATGGGAAGATTCCATATTTTAAATAGATGAAATTTCCATAAAATAAAGCACAAATTTTTCTATTTGCTGGTTCCTCCTCATTCTCCCACATTTGGATACTCCTACCCCAACACTTCCAAATAAATGCGTACTCTATTCCCCCTGTAATCATGTATTAATTCCTCCTGATTTAATCTTTCAATAGTTTCTGAATCTGTTTCCTCTTCTACATGCCCACGCTCACAGTTCCAGCGTGGGCCTCCGTAATTTGTCGCCTGGACTGCACTACCAATCTCCCAGCAATCTTACTGTTTCACTTTTGACCCCTCATGTTCACCCTCAAGTCCCAGCTCTGTAACAAAGCCTTCAAGGCCATTCTTATCCCGTGTTCTCTGCTCTCTGACAACACTCAACTGTTTGTAACGCTTGGCCCAGACTGCGCTCTTTTCACCTTGGTGCCTTCATTCATGTTGTCCCCCTGAGTGGCATCTCTCAGCACCTAAGACTTAGCGCCAGCCATCACACTCACCTCACTGTAGCGCAACGGGCTGTTTGTGTGTCTATTTCCCGACTAGACTTTCAGGCAAGGTGCGTGTCTTATTTTGTATCCTGGCACCCAGCACAATGCCTGGCATTTGGCAGGCCCTCAATGAATATTCGCTGATGAGCGGATGAATGAATGCAAGTTTCCCTAGCCCTCTGATCGCCCAGGAAAGGAAAACTGAACATTTCTTTGAGGGGTATGACACCGATGGAAGGATGCCACACTCTGCAGCAGAACGCCTGGAGCTGCTGAGTGGGAGGAAATAAAGACACAAATATCCAGGGTTGAGCAGTGAGATGGAAACGAATACGGTCGCTTGTGCTGAAACTGTCATTCTTTGCTGCAGTGATAATAACAAGACATAAATATTCATAGTGCCATTATTCAGACAGTTATGAAGTGTTGGCAGAGAGTGTGCTGTCTGAATTTTTTGCTTCAGTGCCTGAAATTATTACTGATAAAATTAAAAGAAAGAAAAACTAACAAACTAGTGGTCTCTGAGAACCAGTGAGATGATGGGAGACTTTCGAAGTAATGGCTAAGTGAAAGAAAGGTGGCGGCCAGCACCAGCCCAGGGGGCTGCTCTCTGACAAGGCTTTTATTGGGAATATTATTAGGGTTGGCTCTCAGGCCTAGTGGCAACCTGGGCCTGATTATTTAAAACAGGCTCCTCTTTCCTGCCAAAGAACATGCATAAATTTAGATTCCCGAGGCTGTTCTTTCTTTCTCAAGCAGTTTTATTTTATTATTTAAATAAAAACGTTTGTTATTTTCTTCAGATTATAGATACCATGCATGCTTATGGAAGAAAATTTGGAAAATGTAGATAAGTATAAAATAAAAATAATCTATAATTCAATTATCCAGAGGTAACCATTTTGGAATATTTTCTTTCAGTTCCTTTTCTGAAAAATATAGAATCTGAGTGTTGAACTGGTGGAATATAGCATATGGTTGTGAAATAGAGACCTGAACCAAGCCAGAGAAATTGAGTTTGCAGTATATCCTTGCCAGTTTCCAGCTAGGAAACTCTGAGCAACACACTCAACTGTTCTCTGCCTCAGTTTCCTTATTTGTAAAGTGTGGATAAAAACAATACCCCAGAGAGTGAGTCTGAGGATTAAAAGAGACAATGAATATAAAGCACTTGACCCAAAGAGGAACACGGAGTAGGCGATCGGTAATTTGTGGCTATTTCTAGCACCATTTTTTTTTTTTAAAGATTTTATTTTTTCCTTTTTCTCTCCAAAGCCCCCCAGTACATATTGTATATTCTTCGTTGTGGGTCCTTCTAGTTGTGGCATGTGGGACGCTGCCTCAGCGTGGCTTGACGAGCAGTGCCATGTCCGCGCCCAGGATTCGAACCAACGAAACACTGGGCCGCCTGCAGCGGAGCGCGCGAACTTAACCACTCGGCCACGGGGCCAGCCCCTCTAGCACCATTTTATTAATAACTTAAGTCATCTAGTCCCAGAATCCATCCTATACCTCATTCTTATGTTTAATCAGCCACCAAACCCTGTGGATTTTACTTATTTTGTGCTATTTCGAATATATCCCCTCCTGCATCTCTGTGTGGAGGAAATACTCAAACATCCTTTCAGTCTCTGCTTTGGTTCAGGCCCTCAGAATTTTTTGCTTGGGCATTACAATTTTATTTGCTTCTTTTCCTGTTGTGCTCCAAACCATTTTCCATGAAGCAAGCAAAGAAAATTTCTTAAATGTAAATCTGACCACATCACAGCCCTGTGCTAGTCACAGGGCCGATGTGTGCACCGTGTGTGTGCATGTGTTTGTGTGTGTATATGCATGTGTGTATGTACACATTTTGGGATTCTGAGGGTGAGGGAAGGAATTCCGTGTTTCTCCCCAGGAGAAGTATAGAGAGGGTGGTATGGAGTGGTGTCCAGCTGGTCTCGGACCTCCCTGATGGAGGAGGGTAATTTAGGCCAGAGTCTGAAGGTATTATCACCTTAAGTGTCTTTGGTAAGAATATAGCTACAATCAGTGACGCTCAAGGTACCTGGTGACCAAGGGGCTCTAAATGATCTGTCCTAACATCTGCATGACCCACGACTGCAGAGTCAGCTGCTGAAGCAGCAATGAAGCCAGGAGTGCTGGGCTGCCCAGCAGAGCTGCTGGAGGCAGCAGCCTCAGGGAGTGTTCCAGCACAGTGCCAAGGCCGAGGCTCCCTCTCAGTGGTTTGTGGGAGAACACATCTGGATGCGTGGGTGTTCCTAGGATTGTTAGGCAAGACTTTGAACGAGAGCTCTCTGTTCCTGTACAGGAGCGGATCTGGCATACCACACCCTTCATGACCGGGCCCCTGCCTTTGTCTTTGGCTCCTGCTTCATTTCTAGTCAGATACCAACGAGCGCTCTGTGCTCCAGCTGTTCTGACCTCCAGCTGTTCTGAGCTAGTAGTGTTCCCTGGATGGGTCATGTATGTTTTCATGCTTTGGTACCTGGTATTAGTCAGGATTCAGTCCGGCTGTAAATACCAGAGGCCTAAATAAAGGATGGTAGCTTAAACCAGATAGTTTATTTCAGTCACATATAAAATTCTGGGGAAAATGGGATTGGTAGTTCTGCTGAGGGCCTCAAGGACCTAGACTACTTCCAGCTCACCACTCGGACCTCCTTAGGATACGTATTTATGGTCCAAGATGGCAAACATCACATCTGGTTTGTAGCAGTGAGAGGAACTGAGAAATAAGTAAAGGGGCAGAGTATAGATTCTGCATTTCTTTAACAGAACATTCTTAGAAGCTTCCCACAACATTCCCACTTACATATGACTAGCCAGAATTAATCAAATGATCATAATCTCGCAGCAAGGAAGGGCAGGAAATGTAAGTCTTTACTCTGGATAGCCATGTGCTCTAGGTCAAAATTAGGGGTTTCTACTACCTTGAGAGAGGGTTGGTCAGACATTGGGGAACAACTAGCAGTCTCTGCTATACCTAGAAATTCCTACTTATCTTTTATGTAAAATGGTACAGCCTCTCTGGAAAACAATATGACTATTTCTTATAAAACTATTACCATATGGGGCCAGCCCCGTGGCCGAGTGGTTAAGTTTGCATGCTCCGCTGCAGGTGGCCCAGTGTTTTGCTGGTTCGAATCCTGGGCGTGGACATGGCTCTGCTCATCAAAACCATGCTGAGGCAGTGTCCCACATGCCACAACTAGGAGGACACACAACGAAGAATATACAACTATGCAACGGGGGGCTTTGGGGAGAAAAAGGAAAACATAATATCTTTAAAAAAAAAAAACTATTACCATATGTATTGCCACATGACCATATTGTATTACCATATGACCCAGCAATTGCAGTCTTGGGCATTTATCCCAGAGATGTGAAACCTTATTTTCACATAAAAATATGTGCACCTATGTTCATAGCAACTTTATTCTCAATAACCAAAAACTGGAAACAATCCAAATATCCTTCAACAGATGAATGGTAACCGAACTGTGGTATATTCATTCCATGGAATACTACTCTGCAATAAAAAGGAATGAGCTATTGATACATGGAAAAGCTTGCATAGAGCTCAAGAGAGTTATGCCGAGTGAAAAAGCCAATCAAAAAAGCTGTATACTGTATGATTCCATTTATAAAACATTCTTGAAATGACCACATGCTAGAGATGGAGAACAGACTAGAGCTTGCCTGGGCTTAGGGACAGGAGTTGAGGGAGGTGGGTAGGTGTGGTTATAAAAGGGCACCACAAGGCATCCTCACGATGATGGAACTGTTCTAAACATTGACTGTGGTGGTGATTACACAAATGTACATACAGGATAAAATGGCATGAAACTAAACACACACAAACTTGTACATGTAACACTGGTGAAATCTGAGTAAGATAAGTGGATTGTATCAATGCCAATTTCCTGGTTGTGATGTTGTAGTACAGCTATGCAAGATGTTACCTTTAGGGGAAAATGGATGAAGGGTCTATGGGATCTCTCCATGTTGTTCCCTAGAAGCGAATGTGGTAAGAAATGCAATATGTTAAGTTTAATAAAAAATGCTTTCAGGAGTTGGAAAAAAATTAATTTAATTAAAACATTAATCCATAAAAAAATAAACCCACAGTAAATTAATGGTGTTTTAGATGGATCCTGTTTAGATGATCCACACATCATCCTCTAAATAGCAATAATTTTTTTAAAAAAGCAACCCTGGCATTTGTGTAGCACCTTCACACCCGTTAATCTATTCATTTATTAATTCATTTATTGAGATGTAATTGACATATAATATTGTATTAGTTTTAGGGAGACAACATAATGATTTGATATATGAATATATTTGAGATCATGAAAACTATTCAGATTGTTGTTAGCCTGTGTGAGATTTTTTGGTTTAATTAAGAATGGCCTTATTCTGAAGATGTTTTGATCTCTCTTAAAATAGGGTCGGAATACTTGGGCAGCAGAGTTGCATTGTTTTGGCTCTCATCCTCTTGGCACTGTCAAGCTCCTGGATTCACTCTAAGAAGCACAAGGCCTGGACTTCAAATAACTTCTATGAATAGTTGCCAAGTTGCAACTACGTGGTTTCTGTTCAGTGGGGGGAAAACTTTGGTTAATAAGTGAAGACCCTATTTATTTGTTTTCTCCAGCATGTAGGAGGCTGGCCATCCTGACTGACACTTGAGAGAAGGAAGCTCTTTGAGAACGGCCATCAGTGAGAGTGTACATCTGGGGCAGCACCAGCACTGGCTACGGTAGGAAGCTTCTCAAGAAGCATTTGGGGTGGGAGGGCAGGCCATCCACCCGAGGCCTGTGCCTAAGTTGATGTCTTAGTTTGGGCTGTTATAGTAAAAACACCACAGACTCAGTGGCTTAAATAATAAACATTTATTTCTCATAGTTCTGGAGGCTGGAAAGCCCAAGATCAAGGTGCCAGTAGATCCAGTGTCTTGTTAGGACACTCATCCTGGTTTGTGGATGTTCATCTTATCCTTATATCCTCACGTGGCAGAGCAGGCAAGCGAGCGAGAGAGAGAGAAAGCAAGCGCTCTCATGTCTCCTTATAAGGGCTCTAATCCCACTCAAGAGGGGTCTACCCTTATGACCGAATCACCCCAAAGGCCTTACCTCCCATGACCATCACTGGAGGTTAGGATTTCTTTCTTTTTTTTTTTTAAAGATTGGCACCTGAGCTAACAACTGTTGCCAATCTTTTTTGTTTTTTCTGCGTTTTCTTTCCAAATCCCCTCAGTATGTAGTTGTATATTTTAGTTGTGGGTCCTTCTAGTTGTGGCGTGTGGGACGTCACCTCAACGTGGCCTGACAAGTGGTGCCGTGTCCATGCCCGGGATCCGAACCAGTGAAACCCTGGACCGCTGAAGTGGAGCACATGAACTTAACCACTTGGCCACTGGACAGCCGAGGTTAGGGTTTCAACATACGAATTTTGGGGGGACACAAATATTCAGTCCACAACAGCCCTCCTCCTTCTCCATGCTAACTCCTATTTGCACCTCTGGGCAGATGACAACAGAGCTTGCGGTGCTTCTTTGTTAGAGGTGGGCCGGTGTCAAGTTATACTGACAGAACAAGTTGAGGGAAAACAAAGAGAATGTTTGATTTATCTTTAAACCATTAACGGATGAGACTAAACCTTGTCAGTTTTCACTGGAGAGTAACGAGATCAATACCTTCTAGAGCAGTGCTTCTCAAACTTCACTGTGTGCACGAATCATCTGGGGAGAGGGTTAAAATGAGGATTCTTGTTCAGTAGGTCTGGGGAGGGGGCTGCGATGACTCACTTCTAACATTGCTCATGCCAGTGGTCCAAAGACCAGACTTCAAGAAGCAGGTGCTAGATGTGGACTACAAGGTCCATGAGATCAAGGACACTGTCTTCTTTCCCATCTTAGCCCCAGACTTGGCAGAATGCCTGGCACAAAAATAAGTTCTCAATAAATATTTGCTGAATTGAATTAATAGGGGACGCTGGCTACAAGGACAAATTCTGTAGCTTAATTTTCTGCTAAAGTAAGCTCATAGCCAAAAACCAAATGGATAAAAACCAACCATAATTAAACATGTGGTTGACTAGGACTTTGGAGTTTCCCAAGCACTTTAATTAAATGATAGCTTATTTGACTTTTACTTTTCACAGTAATCCTCTGAAGAGTTGTCGTTATTATTTTCCTGTGACGGATGGTAAAAGCAAAGTCAGAGAGGGTAAGTCATCGGTTTAAAGAAGGCTAGAAGCACGTACACTGCAACATGGGATCTTCTGACTGCTGGATTTGTCCTGCTGTACTCTGCAGAAATAGTAAAAACTTAACCAGAATTGGATTACGTAAGTATTGTACGGCTTGAGGCTGTTGATGTCCCTATTCCTCTGTAATTGTTACACACTTGGTACAGAAGAGCTAATATATCTAAAATGTAAGTGTATGGGTGCGATGTGAGGAGATGTGTCAAAAAATAACTCAAGCTCTCTCTGGGCTGCTGGGACAAACCAGCTGTGCCTGAAGACTCCTCTCTCTCCCAGCAGAAAGGGTTATATCCAAGCTCAGCTTCTCTTGGGACCAGAGATTTCCTCCCCCAGGGCAAAAATCCATAGACCCCAAGGTCTGAGGGGCAGGTCAGCTGGTGCTCCCCCTGGGTTCCCCACCAGCTGGCAGCCAATCAGGGCTGTCTGGCTACAATGTGGTCCGATCAGATCACCCCCCCTCTGTCAAGGTTGCTTTCAGTCTTGCCCTAAAAGAAGGAAGGACAGCAGCGGGTGGAGGGTCTCCACCTGAACTCAGCTCTCCGGTGTGTCTAGCACAGGACATGGGCCCTGCGTGCCTTGGGACAATGGGAAGCACTTACACCTTCTCTCTTGCTGATTCCTGCTTTAGAAATTTCCCTAACAAAGTCTATTCCAAAACCCATGCCGTGTGACACTGTGGAATTCATGAGAACCCTTGTATGGTACGTGGCAATCACACAGGGACCCACCTTAACTCACTTTACAGGAAAGAGGGGGTTTAACAAGTTTAATCTCGGCTTTCTCTTCTCCTTGCCACACATTCCTAGTCGCCATACACTTTTCTTCTAAGTCTTTCCCAAAGCAGACCACAGTAGTAAAATAACAGAAAGGTACCGAGTCAACATTGTGTTTTTGGTAATCTTGCCCTGATCCGTTTCCTAATCATCTATATGAGGTTTCTGTACAGCATCCTAGGGACAGTAATGGACGACATCACACCTGTTAGCGTGTCTGGGAGTAGCAGCATTCTGGAGGCTAGGTCAGGTCAATGGGGTGTAAGAACCTCAGAAGAGAAAGTAATGTTTTATTTACAGAGAGTCCACATGTCCAAAGTCCCACATGTTTCTCTTTCCACGGATATGCCCCATAGCTCCCGGCCTGAGCATACCACAGCGCAGGCTCTGCAATCCCACCTTGCTGAAGTTTCCCATAAGGGAGTGAGAAAGGAGTGTGCAGACTTCCAGGGCCCTTGGGGGACATGGGATCAGGAGAAAGAGCTCACAATCCTGTCAGGATTGTTTTTTGTGTATCGAGGAAGAAATTCTGACCGAAAATGTGGGAAGTCCTAAGGGACATTATGGCAGCCTTTGTGATTTACAGGTATGAATTCTCCCTGCAGACACCTCAGCAAGAAATGTTATTTACACATATATCATCACTTGGAGTTAGAGTGTGTACGTGTCTTTATAATCCACCAATCCCCTGGATAGTAGAGAATAACTCCAATTAGGTAGGTGGCATAATGTCAAAAGTCTGGGCTTAAGGCCCTGGGTTCAAGGTCTCTATGTCATTTACTTTTTTGTACCTTTTGATCCCCTTCATCTGTTTTCTCTACGCCTACCATCCCCCCACCACCTCTGGCAACCACTGATCTATTCTCTGTATCTATGAGGTTTTTTTGTTTTTTTCCTTAAGATTCTACATATAAGTGAGATCATATGGTATTTGACTTTCTTTGTCTGATTTATTTCACTTAACATAATGCCTTCAAATTCCATCCATGTTGTTGCAAATGGCAAGATTTCCTTCTTTTCTTTTTTTTTGGTGAGGAAGATTGGTCCTGAGCTAATGTCTGTTGCCCATCTTCCTCCTTTTATGCTTTAGGAAGATTGTTGCTGAGCTAACATCTGTGTCAATCTTCCTCCACTTTATGTGGGATGCTGCCATAGTGTGACCTAGATGAGTGGTGCTAGGTCCATGCCTGGGATCTGAACCTGTGAACCCTGGGCTGCTGGAGCAGAACACGCAAATTTAACCACTACACTACTAGGCTGGCCCTGTGGATTTCCTTTTTTTCCAAGGATCACTAATATTCCATTGTATATACCATTCGTCCATCAATGGACACTGGTGTTTCCATGTCTTTGCTATTGTAAACAATGCTGCAATGAGCAAGGGGGAGGATGTATCTTTTTGAGTTAGTGTTTGTGTTTCCTTCACATATATTCCTAGAAGTGAAATTGCTGGATCATATGGTAGCTTTATTTTTAATTTTTTGAGGAACTTCCATACTGTTTTCCATAGTGGCTGCACCAGTTTACATTCCCACCAACTGTGCACAAGTGTTCCCTTTTCTCCATATCCTTACCAACACTTGTTATCGCTTGTCTTTTTGATAATAGTCATTCTAACAGGTGAGAGGTGATAGCTCGTGGTGGTTTGTGGTTTTCTTTTTCTTGACACCTTTGGTAACGCATTTTAATTCTCTAAGCCTGTTTGTCTAGAAAAACAAGCAAGCAAACAGTCTCCCTTTGTATGTTGTTGAGGAGGTGAAATAATGCAGGTAAAGGGCTGGCATGGTCCTGGCATCAGAACTCACTAGCATTCCTCTGGAGATGGAATCCATACCAGAGTCTAGCTCATTTTCTAGGACTTGATGTTATCCTCGCTTCTGCTTCTCTGTCATTTTGTTTCTAGATTAGAGCAGTGACTTCTGCTAAGCTCCCTGCAGAGTTGGAAGCATTGCTTTGATAGAGCATCTGTCACTATGGCTCAAAGTTTCTAGATGTGCTGTTGGCCCAGCAGACACTTTCCTTTTTGTCTATCCCCTTTTTCTTCTCTCCAAATCCCATTCTGTTCCCACACACCACCAACTCTGGTCCCCTACTCATTCCCATTCAGTTTGGATCTGGCCCCATATGTTTATGGGTCAAAATAATTTGTGACCATGGAATATGATTGCTGAGTTTTAATTCCCCATTGCTGACTTGCAGTGAGCCCAGATTATTCGGCTGACCTCCCAGCACAGACCAAGCCCACACTTCTGATGGGTCTTTAAGATTTTGGGTAGTATCCTGGATATCAAACTGTCTATGTCTCTATGATGTACTTCTCCTACCAGAGGTTAGAAAGTGAAGACATTGGGTTGTGTTTGTCTAATTGAGTTGTGCAAGGACAATCCCTACATACATCTGTCTATTGGTCAACTAACATCTCATTTCCTCAAACTGTCCCAGTTTACCCTACTGTTCTAAAGAAATTAACAACATCCTCTTTCTCTCTCAAATGTGTCCTGGTTTGAAAGTTATATTGTAAGGTCATCCTATCCTTTGGGATTGGTATATATTTAAACTTCTTTTCAAATAGAAAAGATGGTGAGTTACCAGGCAAAAGATATTTTTTCAGTAGAATAACAAGAATTGTGAGAAGGAAAGTCAGAATTTTGAAGTCACAATTTTCAGAAATGATGCTTCGAAGAATTTTCTTTCTATACTGCGAACTGGGAAGTGTTTTTATCATAGCAAGTCGTGTTTTGGAAAACTTGGAAGAGGCTTGCTACATCATTTACATTTTAAGTGGTCAACCCTTGTTCAATGGAATAAGTACAAGCGAGCTAAGAATGCTCAAGGGAAAAACACACATCACACATTTTTTTATGCTTTTGAAACCTTCTCCTCTTCTTTTTCTCACCTCACTTCATGCTACTGGCTAGAAGGCATCTTCCACAAAGAGGTGTGAAAGAGAAATCTAATAATACTCTGAAGTAGAAGGAGCTGGCAGAGTCTGTTCATGCTAAAATTGTGCAGCCACGTTAAGATACAACAGAGAGAAACGACTCAAGGAGCTGGGAGGGAAAACTCCCAGCTTTGTTACCATCAACCATCGACCTGAACAGAAGAGACATGAGCTGGTGTAAATGCCACATACTATCAAGCCATGTCAGTGACACAGGACCACAGGAGACAATGCACACATGTGGCTGACAAAGTCTGTACTGCGTGTGAAATAATGCCTTCATCTATAGCAGCTGCAGCTGCGGTGGAAATTCAGGGCTCCCCAGACAGGCCTTTTAACAGGTTCACAAGTTCTTACCTACTCCAGAGGGAACATATATTCTTGTTGTTACTCACAGGATACAACACGCATTAACCCACTCCTTCCCTTCCCCATTCTAAGAAATGGACAAGGAAACCACAGGCAACTTAATGTTTCCTTGATCAGCTGCCTATCAGTAGACAAACCATGCTTCACAGGAAGGTGCAAAGAAAAGCCGGATCTTACTCTTTCATTAAAGCACCACCAGGCCTCAAGATTAGTTAAATAAAAGAAGTCCCTGAGACATGACACACTAATTTACACCTGGTTACTCTGAATGATCACATGACTTCTATTTGGCGCCAGGTCTGTGACATTTTACTCACTCACATATTTGCATATTCAGAAGCTGTATGAGCATAAAACTATTAAAAATGAAATCCACTATACATTACAGTAGAATGACATGTAATTTATTCATATAACCGACAGTTAGGCAGTACTGAAAATTCATTTAAATAAGCAAGTGATTACACAAATGTCTAATAATACTAAAATTGATAGTCAGAAGGTATAAAATACCATGGGTATGAAATGCCATGGTAAGTACTATTCAACAGACTACAATCATAATTCCAAACTAAATCATGGTTTTTAAAATGATTTTTAGCAGTTTTGGAATGGTTTGATTTTTTCCCCCCTTCCAAGCAATATACTTCTTCTACTGATGTAAGACAAGGTCATTATTTTCAAGAAATATTGCAGAACAACATAGCTCGGGTTTCTCTCTTGTAATGCATTTTCTTGCAAACTGTTTTTTAATATTGCCTCTTGACATAGAAAACAAACCAGTCAGCACTCGGTTCCCTAAGCTTGGATTCTTGGATCAGAACAGCGCCAGGGTGTAACTCTGAGTTCAACAAAAGGCCGGCAGTGAAAAACCTTTTGCAGCTTTTGAAATATGCATACTTCTTTTCTGAGGCTCCAAGCATCACAAACATATGTAGGGATCCAAGCCAATGAAATTATGGGAATAAAATAATTTGATAGCCAGATGACTATGACAGAATTGCGACTGGGTGTAAGTTACGATATAATTCCGCGGTACTTCAAACAAAAACAGCACCTACCTAAAATTGCTTCTTGTAAGCCTTGGTAGATTTTCATGAAGCACAGCTATGTTTGCAGGAATGGTTTGGCTTATCATGTGTCTGTCTGTCTGTATTATTTTAAAGTCATACTTTATTAGAATGAGGTCCAAGCATGAACCCAGCTTGAAAAGCTAGCAGCAGTAGTCATGAAACATATCAATAAATTAAAAGGCTTTCACAGAATAAGACTCAGCTAAATCTCTGACATACAAAACACAGCTAGAGAAATACAATTCTTCAATGCTGAATTATGAGGGGGAGGAAAACAATCTAAAAAAATAGAAAACTCTCTCCATACCTGGGTGTCAAGGCAAGATGTAACACTGCATAATGCCACAATATGAGCAGTCACTGGATGACAGATTCTCCAGAAACAGTGGTATCGGGGGATCTGGTAATTATGACCAAGAGATGAAAATACTGTACCAAAAGGCATGCATACAATTACTGTGCATTCAGTGTGTGAGCTGGGATCTAAGCAGAGAACTAACACGACAATGAGGCAGTGTTCCGGGGCATCCATTAAAACCAGCGTGGGTGACTACATGTTGATTAAACCTTCCGAGGCAGCAAAGTGTGGGCACAATGCCATGTCTGGGTTCTGCAGCTGTTTTATGATCCTCTTGCGGAATTTCTCCCGCACACGATTAAATTCCATTATGTCCATGGGGTCCTCTTCAATCCAAAACTTATGAAACTCGTGCATCAAATAGCCTGTTAGAGATAAGACAGTGATAAGAGCCCTGGAGAAAAAAAAAAGTCCTTAATCACATTCAAAATCAGCCTGAATGCTGGAAGAGATGTCAGACCAAATAACAGCAACCACAGAGCTCAAAGAAAAGATCAAAATACAGCAAATATTGCTGTTAAAAATTATTCTTTAAAATCGGTGCAGTAGAAGCTACCAAGATGCAAGATTTTTGCAATTGGTCTTAGAATTACTCTCACTCTTCTCAAGCAGGAAGAAAAATCAATTCTGCCATCTCTTGAATACGAATCACTTCTGGAACATACTCTGAAAGGCTGACAGTGACTACTTCATCCTTCCCCTCCTAATTAAATTAGCATAATGGTCTGATTTTCCAAAATTACTCCACTCAGCCTTTTTTTCCTTGATATTCGATTTGAGTAAAGTTTTAAATTACCCTGACAAATCAAACAAATGCATTCTGACAACCTATTATGAGACAATAAAAAATGTAAATCAACTCTGAACAACACAGACTGGTCATTTAACTACATGAAATTGTTAATAAGCCTTCCTTGCTCTGAAACATAATTTCATATTCAAATACTTCTGTGTCTCAAAAAAATGATCCAGATTGGGAAAATTTGGGGAATAAACATGAAGTATTTGATATGAGAACCTATTCATTGTATTCTGTTTTCCCATTGTGCCCCCTCCCTCCACCACATTTAGAATTGAAATGTGAATAGCTTTTTAAAAAGAGAATAAAAGACATTTGTGTATAGTAAATCAATTGCAAGCTCAAATGTCCCCATATATATTAGAAAAAAGTATTTAAGGAAATAATCCTAGTTAAAAAAAAGAAAACCAAACATTAAACTGGCTTTTCTTTGTCTTAACATTGGAAGGCAATAGAAAATAGTTGGGAGTAAGGAGTTTGGAGCCAGAAACCTGATTTGAATCCTAGCTCTTTCAGCTTCATGGGGAAGGAGTGAGCAGCAGAGATAGTAGGAGGCATAGGAAGAGAATTTTGGAACAAACGTACTCAATTCTAATAGTAAAAAAAAAATCAACAGCTTTTGTTTGTCTGGTAACTGGCTGCTTATGGGAAAACCTTCAGCATAGCTCCATAAAACAGATTTTTAAAAATCTTTATTCATCTCTCGCTACAATACAAAATTAGAAGTGACCTTCCCTCCCACTCCCAACACACTGCCAGAGGCTGGTCCACTTCCACAAACTCACCTCCAATTACTCATCTCATTACATTGTTAAGTATGCTTGTACATCTTTAAGTATTTGGTCTCTCTACAACTACAGGAGGAAGGGTAGTAAGGAAAGAGGGAATTTATTTTACTTTTTTGGGGGTGGTTGATGGTTCCATTTCTTTTAGGACTGGACTGTCTTTGGACCCTCCACACACAGTAACTGATGTGACTGCTTTTAACAACTCTGACGGGGACACACACCAACCCTCACCCGAACAGCTTCTGGGCTACACAAGCCAGGGCTCACTACCGCTGTCATGGAACCTGACGACCTCAGAGAAGCCCCAGACCAGAGCATCAGCGACCCCAGGAGCCATCCCATCTGTCTCTGCTCTATTCTGTACTTGGATTCCCCAAGGTGGCATCCAGCCTTGAACTCTTCTGGTAAACAACACTGACATTAGCCTGTTCCAAGATGAAGAACCTGATTCTTAAAAGGTTCTTCATCACACGGGGCCAAAATATGTTGCCCTGTATTTCTCGGAACAAATTCAATCCTTCTCCAACTCAAATATTTGAAGTGCCCTTCATGCACTGGGTGTCTCTCTTTTCCAAGTTAAGCATCCCTATTTCTCTTCACCATTTCTTGCATGCCATAACTTGGAGCTGTTTATCATCCTGGTCATTTCAGTGAAACGCTAACAGAAACTTGTTTCCTCTACTCTCAGTATCTTATTCAACCCAAAGAATTCAACCATCTATCCATCTAGTGACTGGGCAAACTCCTAAGGTACCCAAAGAATGGTATGGGGAACTCTCTAAAAACACAGACCCTTCCAGATTCAACCAGATATCGCAGTCAGTAAGAGGAACCTTACATCACTAAGTTTGTGATGGCCTTTAGTCTAGACGATGGTCTCTAGGAGATGCTCTCTTTTTAAGTTCCCTTGGCTTCTTTCTAAATATTGTAATTTTTATGGTTCTAAATGAAATCTATGATCATTTATAAATTCTTCTTCCCTTGCTGTATAAAATACACACATAATTTTCCTGACTTGGCCTCTGAGCTTAAATAAACACAACTGAGCTGTTCATATCTAGAGTCAAGTTTCCTATTCTATGAATTAAAATAATCCATGATGAATGAAAAGCATCTCATTAGTATCTCATGAACGACAAAGTCTTTACTCCTATTGACAGTAATAAATAGGAACTGTAAAAAAACAATCTTTCAATGAAGAATTCATTTTTCCACAATGTAGATAAAAATATTCACTCTTCTACAACGTGCAGGTATATTGGCAACTCACTCCAAAGGTGATCGAGTATAGCAGAATTTTAGGAGAATGCAGATCCATTTGGTTTCCCCATTTTTCTACCTTACACGCAATTATAGAAAAACATTTTGAAAGGTTTAAAAGACAGGCTAGGATAAGAGTAGAGGTGGGGGTGGTTCATCTTCTCAATCATTCTCAGGATCCTTCCTCTTAAGGCTATAGCAGTCAAGCTGTAAAGACTTGAGACTCTCTTTCTTTATCCCATCAGGAAAATAGAGACTGCATAATGTGATTTTAATCAAAATGCAGAAATAGTTGCTTGGCTTCCAGGGTGCATATTATAATTATAAAACTCCACTCATTTATGTAACATTACAGAGTGTTCAAAAATCCATTTGGTCAATTGGTCAATTGGCCCACCTACCAATTAACAATATGCAACAGATACAAAAGAAGGTAGAGTTCCTATGCTCCTCAATTCTTGGTCTCTCAGTGACAGGGACCCAGGTAGATGATTTCAGATGATGATTTCTTAGCTAAGGAAGCCAATAAAATGGCATGGAAAGTAGAGGAAGGAAACAGTGGCCAGGCTATTGCTTACAATCTCTTATTTAATTCTTATAACAGCTTTGTGGAGTAGGTAATGCAGATATATCTTCATTTTACAGTCGAGAACAGTGGGCTTAGAAAAGATACTTGAATGGTGTACAGTTGCACAATTACAGCTTGAAGCTGGAAGCCAGGACCTGAAATCAGCTGACTTCCCACCGTACTAGCAGTCTTTTCCAGTGTAGTCTCTTCCTCAGGCTCTTCCTACTGAATAGTTCCTTCTTTTGAAGGTCAAAGTAAAGATAATTCTTTCTCCTCTTCTGGCCATTGTGCTTTCCTTCTGCTCACTACACCTAACCTTACTTCATTTCAATGGAGCTGTATGTTGAGTGGAGCTTTAAATTGAATGCAATTTTTGTAGCATACTGCCTTGGCAGTGCAGTGTTCACTGAATAATACTGTGAAGTCAGAATGATGTGGCTATTATATTCTTATATTCTTTCACCTAGATGAAATACCTGCTTTGAATACTAATTTGGCTTTCCAGTCCAAGCCTGCAGCATATTTGCTGTTGCTTGAATGTGTCTTGGTTTTGCTTCATTGCATTCAGTTAGTAGACAGTAGAGACATATGCAAGGACACAGGTAATTGCAAGAATATTACAGAGGAGAAGCGAGGAACTGATCATGTCCGATGGAGGAACAAGGAATTCAGAGCACAGTTTGCTTCCTCTAGAGAGGGCTGAGACCCTCTGCCTACACCCCAATCCATAGTGGGATTGCTGCTGTGTCTAAAACCTGGTGAGAGCCTTGAGAAAGAAATAATCCTATTGCATGCTTTCTCACCAGGGCTAGGGTTCTCTTGGAAGCATATCAATTCAGGCCAAGGCTAAATTTTTCCAGAGAAACTAGACTCCTTTTCTCTGGCAAAGGACATCATCCAATATTTTAGCCTCCCATCCATCATCCATCCATCCATCCATCCATCCATCCAACAAATAGTTACTGAGCACCTTCTCTGTACCAGGCTCTGTGCTGAGTATACAGCAGGGGACAAAACAAACATTCCTGTCCTTAAACGTCAATTCCTATGATTCTAACTTTGATTCTCTCTTGCAAGAGCTCCCCCACTGCGTGGCCCTGCATTCTCCTCATGCTGAAGAATCCCAAATCTGCCCTTGCAATTCTTCAGACCACCAGAATTTTACATTAGAATGCCCACTATTCATCTCCTTGTGGGTTTCTTTAAAAGAACTCACTCCTAGCATGCTTAAAACTAAACTCATTCTATTTTCCCTCAAAACTGCTTCCCTGGCTTCCCTAAGGAGCATGGTATATATATAGAAATAGGGTAAGTACAAGGGGCAGGAGACAGAGCAAGGGGTTTTATTTATCTACATGCTTATGTTCTTGCAAATGGCTGACGAAGCTCTTCAAGATATGCACCCCCATCCCCACCCCTGCTTTTCCTACTGTCATCTCTAGTCACCCCTCTTCTCAGACCCTCTGCTCTGTTCCTTGAATTCACCATGCTCTGCGTCTTGTGCCTTTGCCCACGCCACTCCCTCCCTCTGTCTAGACCACTCGCCCACGGCTGCTCTATTTCCCTCTATTCACCCTTTAGGTCTCGTGGAAAAGGGCATTTGCTTGGGAAGTTTTCTCCAACTCCCAGACCGAGTGAGCTATGCCAGTCATAGGCCTTTTCCATTTTTAAAAACAATATCTTTATTCCTCAATCACAATTCCTCAATTCTTCCCGCCACATTCTCATTATTTGTTCAGATGTCTGCCTTCCTCAGCACAGAACCTAATCTGTAGTAAAACTTCAACAATATTTGTCAGAAATGGTCAGAGTTGTTAAAAGAGTAAATATAATCATCTAGTTGTCAAAGTAGGAGCAGTAATCACATATTGAAGGGACTTTCATTTTCCATTAATAAGTCATAAGGTGTATATATTTTAAAATTTGCTTTTTATTTTTACCTAATTTATACACACACATAATTTAGAGACAAAGAGTTTAACAAGGCTTGTTACAAAAAGCAAACAAAAACCCAGCAGCAACCCCTGCCCTAATTCTGCTTCCCTGAAGCAACATTTCAACTCTTTCAGCTGAAGCTTTTGATTATTGACCTGCATAGCTCTAACTAACAGACTTTCCATTGCTTGCTTGTTTTCACTTCCCTCTATAGAAGATGAAGATTTGGCTCCCTTTCACTCATTCCAATCACATTATCACATATTTTCTAAAAATTTTCTTTATCTACTTTTATTAACTGCCCTCTTTTTATTTGCTTAGTTTCTACTTATTTAATTTAACTCTAAACTATTCTCTAAGTATGCCAACGTGTTCAACATGGTAGATATTCCATCAATGTCACATTCTTCAAATAGTCTCTCCCAGAGCACTCTGACCTGCTAAAATCTGGGTTTATTTCTCTTGGCCTATTGCATAGATATCATCTTGGGCTTTCCCTTCACCTTCATCCTGAAGATTCTCTTCTCTTCTCTCCTGTAATAGATTTCCTGCTTTCTGGACTCCATTTATTCCTTTTAGGATTACTCTCTTATTTTGTGGAAATGCATCCTTTAGGAACCTTCCTGATAAAGGTACAAGGAGGTTAAACATTTAAGACCTTGCATTTAAGTCTTTATTCTATTCCCACACTTAACAGGTAAATTAGACTGAGTAGAGAATTCTAAATTGGAAATCATATTCCCTTAGATTTAAAAAACATTCTCTTAAATTTTTGAAGGCATTATTCTACTGTCTTCTTTTTGCTGCTGAGAAGTTCAATGTCATCTTAACTCCCAAATCTTTATGTGAAAGCTTTGGACGTTTTTAGAATCATCTCTTTCCTGTGTCATAAAATTTCATGATGATGTAGACCTTGGTGTGAATCTATTTTAATCTATTATGCTGGTGCTTACTAGTTTAAATATGAAAACTCATTCTTCAGTTCTGAATATTTTTCTTGATTTATTTCTTTGATTCTCTCCCCTTAGTTTCACTGTTCTTTTTCTGGTACTCCTATTATTCAGATATAAGATGACTTTCTAGATTGGTCCTTTAATTTCTCAACCTTTATTTTCTATTTTTCATCTATACTTTTTGTTCTACTTTCTGGGAGAGTTTTCAGCTTTATCTTCTAATCTGTCTTAGAGATTTCTTTTCTGTTATCTGATTTTTAATTTCTAAGAGCACTCTTCTGTTCTCTGAATGCTCTTTCGATGGCACCTTGCTCTCGTTTCATAGTTGCATTTCTTTTGTCTTTGGAGATATTAATGACACATATTTTTAAAGTCTTCTTCTCCCTGCATAGTTTCTATTTCCTCTTCTAGTGACTTTATTTCTGCTTGTTTTAGACTCTTGCTTGAGGCTTTCATGCTTTAGGCTTTTCTTACTGTTCTTGTTATCTAGTGCTGCTTAAGAAGTTATTCTAAAATCCAGTGGCTTAAAACAACTATTTTAATATACTCATGAATTCAGTGGGTTAGGAATTCAGAAAGGGCATTGGGTGGATGGTTCACAATGTCTGGGGTCTCAACTGGGAAGACCTGAAGTTTGGGGTGACTTGACAGCTGCTGGCAGGAATCATTTGGAGGCATCTTCACTCACATGTTTGATGGTAGATACTGGCTGTTGGGTCCTCATCTAAAGCTGTCAGTCAGGTCACCTACATATGGCTGCTGCATGTGTCCTGGACTTCCTCACAACACGGAGACATCAGATCCCTTACATGTGGCTCATGCTTCCAAAGGCAGCTCAGTCCCAGAGAACCAGGCAAAAGCCTTTTCTGATCTAGCCTTGGAAGTCACGTAGTGTCAATTCTGCTATACGCTATTGGTCAACTAACCAGCCAGCCCGGATTCAAGCAGTGAGAGGGACAAATAAACCTTACCTCTCAGTGGGAGGAGTGTCAAAAAATTTGAGGACATGTGTTTAACCATCACACTCAGACATCTGATAATCCTTGGTTGTCTCTGAATATTTTCACAGTTGAACTGAACAGCCAGTTGGACTAAGAGCTGATTGAAAGCTCTGAGCATTTAGACAGGGCTTGTTTACTGGGAGCATGACTATAGAGTGATATGGCTGGGCTGTTTCACTGGGGAGCTCCAGAGGTCAACATCTTGAGCTCTTTTCTCTTGGGCTGCTCAGATTCCCCAGAGAAGAGAAGGCCCTGTCAATCTCTTGACTGGCTGCCAAAGTGACAGGAACTGGGTGGGAGAAGGAGTCTGGGCGTCTCAGCTTTCACAACACTTTCGGTATGGTTTGCTGTTAACTGTACCTGATACTCATCAGACTAGAGATCCTTTATTTGTCTCTCCCTGGAGAATAATCCACCAGCTTCTGCTGGGGAAGGGGAAAGGGAGGAGGTTTGGGTCTCTAAGAGCTTCTCATCATACTTTCAAGCAACCTTGCTGTTTTTGGTCCTACCTTCACCCCTATTTCCAGAGATACCTAATGCTGCCAATTCTTGAACCTTCTGGGGAGTCCTATGGAATAAATTAAGTTGCTTCTTAACTTTCCACACTACCTGTTTGGGATTTGCTCTCTCAGGACTACTAAATCAGTTACTACCTAATCTGTTTCTCTGCTTTCAAAATAAGGTTTTTCTTGCCTTGTTTCTGATTTTTCCTGTCCTTGTGGATTTATGTTTTCTTTGAAAAATTCCTTTATATTAACTTTAATGAAGTTTCAGAAGGGAGCATAACGCATGCTCTCTTTAACCAGAAGTCCTGATTAATCAGATACAAAAGAAGACAAGACCCTAGATAATATAATCACTATTAATTTAGGAACTTAGATAAAATAAATTGCTATTAACTCGTGATGTTATCACATTTTAAAAATGAACTGGAGAACAGTACTGCCCTGTGGTGGATTTGAGGTGAAACAACTGTGTCTCAATCATACTTAGAAAGAGTGGCAGAACTGTTTAGCAAATTAACAGCAAAAAAAATCTGAAAGAAAGAGAAGGAGAAGAAAAACTGAAATTTTCTTGCTAAGAAAGCCTAGGTCCAAGGCCCTCAGGGTGGCAGGCATGGTTTAAGTGACGTTTCTCCTTTAATTTGCCTAGGTTGCTGGACAACTTGGTGGACTAGCTTTCCATTTCCTCCAAACCAGCTTGCGTCAGGCCCACAGGATCATAATGACATACAGCTGGATTTTAGGATTCTGCCTCCAGGAATGGAGACTAGCATCCCAGGGCTCTACCATACAGTCTCAGTCTTTATCTTCTGAAACCTCAGCACAGCTGCAGCCCCGAAGGATACCCCTCAGTCAAGCACAACATAAGGCTCTGGTTCAAGGCCACCAATACTTCCCTCTACTAGCACCTACTCTTAGAGGGTAGCAATGGTAGTGTTAGTAGTAAAAGTAATACCAATGACAAATCTACCACCATCAATATCACCCACTAAACCAACACCTCTTCTTTCTAATATTCACTGAGCACTAACTACGGGGCTGGCTTATAACAACTTTTGATCTATCATTTCATTCTATCTTCATAGCACCTCTATAAGGAAAGGATTCCTTTTATAGATGAGATAACTGAGGCTTAGTGAGATCTCAGGCTGTCTTGAGAGCCTGCATTCTTAAGTGCTATGCCATGCTGGGTCAAAGGGAGAGAGAGACACCCATAATGTCTTTAAATCAGACCAGAAGTGATTCATTGGCTATTATGCAAGGGCTGGGAAAGAGGAAAAATCCACCATGCCTGAAAATATAAGTGTGGGTTTTTTAATGAGAAAACCAACAAACGATCTAAACTGAAGGAAGAAGTTCAAAGGCCCCAGAGCAGCCAAATCACCGGGATCTCTCAGCTTTGATCCTGGTCGAGTGTTCTATAGAAACCTACATTGATAATTAAGCAACAGGACACTTACAGAATGTTTGTTGGAAGTGAGACAATGTTGGAGCTTCTGGGGCGATGTTGTAGAAATGAGTTTTTAGAGCTCCACTCACCAGTAGATTATATGCCAGATCAGTTATATTGATGCCCACAATTGCAAATGAGTACCTGTAAAGCATAAACCACAAAACCAGCTGTGTGTCACATATGGGAAAGAAGCATTTAAAAATATGATAATCTGATTATTAAATTACTATTAAATTATTAGAATGGCAGGTTACCCTTCCCTCTCGATCAAAACCCTGAATTTTGTAATTTACCAGAAAATTCGAGTAATATGTACCAAGAGAATTGAGAGTTCATATGCTTTGACTTGGTAATTCTATTCCCAAATATATGAGAGAAAAAAATCAGAAAGTGACAAAGCTTTATATGCAAGGATATTCACTGCAGCATTATTTATGATGGCAATGGCATGGAAACTATTAAAATATTCTAAAAAAATGATTGGTGAAATAAATGATGGTAATCTCATGTAACATACTATAGCCAATAAAAACTATATTTCTAGAGATTATTTAAGCAGGATATAAAACATGTAGAGAATAGGCCAAGTTTTATTATATACACACAAACGTGCACAGAAAACAGGCTAAAATGAAATGCTACAAAATACTAATATTTGTGTGTTAGAGTAGTAAGATTGGGGTGATTTTTTTTTTCTATTTACTTTCCTATATTTTCTTTTTTTTTTTTAAAGATTGGCACCAGAGCTAACAACCGTTGCCAATCATTTTTTTTTTGGCTGTTTTTTCTCCCCAAATGCCCCCAGTACATAGCTGTATATTTCAGTTGTGGTTCCTTCTAGTTTTGGCATGTGGGATGCCATCTCAGCATGGCCTAATGAGCGTTGCCATGTCTGTGCCCAGGATCCAAACCAGTGAAACCCTGGGCCGCTGAAGCAGAGCGCACTTAACCACTCAGCCATGGGGCCGGCCCCTACTTTCCTATATTTTCTAAATGTTCTATGATAAATTATATAATACTCTTAAAATTAGGAAACACTTAAATAAGTATCTTAACACTCAAGGTACATTTTCTAGTCCTTTTTCTACATATCTGTCAAAAATGAAATGGAACTGAGTTCTTAAGTCCTCTCTGGTAATATAAATCCAACACATTAAAAAAAAGTTCTCTTTTCAGAAATATTTTTGGATGAAATGGGGAATTATCAAAAAAAACTTCTAAAGTAAGTTTTTATCTGATACTTGATAGAAGTTCTTAAAAGAAAATTACCAAATATACTTCTAAATGATAATTTCTGAAAATCATTTCTATATAGTTATCATTTTCTAAACCTTGTCAGTTGGTCACAGGCAATGTAGTATCATGTAATCATATAAATAAAGCCAAAAACATATAAGCAGGTCCTTTTAAAAATTCAACTGGATTGTAGATTTCCATCAGGACAAGTGGGTCTTCATCCTTGTCATCTTTCACAGTGCCCTTAGGACATCTTTGCTCTGGTTCTGGTTCAGACTGACACCCTTCATATACGAAATCCCCAACTCACCCAATTGCTTTATCCATCCTTTTCTTCTCCCAGTCTGCTTTGCTGAATTTGCTGAATGGATGAATGAACAAATAAATAAATAAGATTTAATTTCTAATTGGTACTTGTTCCCTTAATGTTTACGTTAAAACAGTTAACTAGATGCAGAGATCTGTAACTTGGTTATCAAAACTAATCAACTTCAATGTCATCTATTAAAAAGCCACAATACAATTTATATGGAGCTCAGGAATGGAATTATTTAAAGCCATGCTACTTATCCCGCATTCACTTTAGTACAGTAGTGGGAGACAGCCCTAAAGGCCAATATTAAAATACTCTTTCACACTATCAGTAATTATCAAACACAACACTTCCTCCATGAAACCTCGCCTGGCCTCTCTCTCTCCTCTAACTAGATGCTACCTCCGCTCTCATGATTTCCCATTGCACCTCATTTGGTTTATCTCAGGGTATTTATCCTACTCAGCCCTATTTGCAATGTCTGGCACACAGTAGATGCCAAGTAAACGTTTATAGATTCAGTTAGTGAAAGACAGAAAGAAAGGAAGGAAGGAGGGAGAGGAGGAAAGAAGAAAGGGAAGGAGGATATCTAGGTTTTAAAAATTCCAACAAGTGCTATGGCATTTCCTCCAGCTAAGCTAAGACAGCTAAAACATAGCAGTTCCATTTTAATCCACTTCAGAATTTGAGCTTCTGAATAAGACTGTTTGAAGAGAGCATTCTGTCACAGAAGCACTCGGAAAATACTGCCTTGCCTTCCATTACTTTGTGCACTTGTTTATCCCCCCCATTCTCACCCCCTCCATGCTGCCAATGTCTTATAGGCAGGAGCCATGCTCCACACTTCTTTGTGGCTAATTTAACTTTCATTCGTTGTTTTACACTAAAAAATGTGATTAGCATTTAAACTAAATAAAATTTTAAAACTAGAGTTGTTATGAACATTTAGTTTTCATCTAAGTAGGAAAAGAGAGAGTTCTCATAATACACTGCAAACACTACATTAAAAGATACATGTAATACACACAGCGCAAGACCACAAAAACATGATGCGAAATATATGTACTTTCTACTCAGTACATGACTCATTATAATTCAAAGTAACTGCCTTTACTTTAGTTCATGTTAAAATATGCCACCTCTTTCGTTTGTTTGTTTTTGGTGAAGAAGATTGGCCCTGAGTTAACATCTATTGCCAATCCTCCTCTTTTTGCTTGAGGAAGATTGTTTGGTGAGTTAACATCTGTGCCAACCTTCCTCTATTTTGTATGTGGGACACTGCCACAGCATGGCTTGATGACCAGTGTGTAGATCCACACCTGGGATCTGAACCCATGAACTCCGCCAAAGCAAAGTGTGTGAACTTGACCACTACACCACCAGGCCGGCCCAGTCACCTCTTTTTAAAGTGTAACTGCCAACTAACCAACCAACCAGTCAAAGAGGCATCAGGAGATTTTTATCTAAAAAGACTTATAACCAAACTAAAATGAGTTAGGTGTGAAATTTAGGAAAGTTTATGTAAATGAATTTATAAGCACCTATTTGTTTTTTTTTTTAAAGATTTTATTTTTCCTTTTTCTCCCCAAAGCCCCCCAGTACATAGTTGTATATTCTTCGTTGTGGGTCCTTCAAGTTGTGGCATGTGGGACGCCGCCTCAGCGTGGTTTGAGGAGCAGTGCCATGTCCGCGCCCAGGATTCGAACCAACGAAACACTGGGCTGCCTGCAGCGGAGCACGTGAACTTAACCACTCGGCCACGGGGCCAGCCCCTATAAGCACCTATTTTCTCTTCAACAAATCATAAATATATAGTGTCTCTGTATTTGTTAAGTGAAATCTCTATCTGCATTGGAAATATAAGAAAAGGCCAAAAGACCTCCACTCATGTGATTACTTATAGGATATCCTGGCCCAAAGAGAAGGAATCCCTCCCTTCAGGAAACACACACACACACAACAAAAAAACAAACAAAAACTTAATAGTCAAAATTTTCCTCTTAAACTTCAATCTACTTTTATCCCTCAAGTTACTTCAGGACTCAATGGATGGATGTTCACAAGAGCAATCACATATGCTTGCTGAAGAATAGACAGGAAAGAACTTTCTTTACTATATATTGGCTTCTCCGTGTTGAACCCCTGAAATATTCAGGGCCTGACAGAAACTACGTTGATATGGCAATCAGTCAACATACACTTCTTTCAGACAATGATGAAGGACAGTAGCATTTTCAAAACATTTTGATTTGTATTCAGAGACATTTACCATGAATTTGAAGTGATGAGTACTTGAACTTCATCTAGTCAATTTTATTGTAGCTTGAGGGACAAAGCCTGGTAGTTTTATCTACATGCCTACACACACACAAACACACACACACACACAAATGCTAGGCTCTCCTTAAATAAGAGCAATCACACAAACCCTGAAATACCTCCTCTCTGATAGCTCACACAGGAGATAAAACTATAAAGCCTTTTTTGGAGAACGGCTCATAGACAAAATTAACCTCCCTCCAATGGTCAATCAAAAAATATTTGAAGCTTATTGTCACTTCCCGAGGACCATGGAGGATTCCTGTCCTCTGGCTGGTGCTCCTCCAGGAAATGCCACTTGTCAGTGCACACAGACGACTCAGCCAATTTTAGAGGGATTATGTTACAGAAATATGCAATTCAGAAAATGTCGTTAATAAATAAAATAAATTTAAAAAATTAAAATTGATTTTAACCATGTAATATGTCAAGAAAGAGCTAAATGGTCTTAGTGTTTTTCAAAAAGTAAATAAAAGGTAAAGAAAATGAAAATTTAATCTTATAAAAGATTACAAATACAAATTTGGGACATATAGTATGATTTAATGAACCTTAGCCAATAGCAACTAGAATAAGTAAAATAGCAAGGTGGGAGGGGGCCCCAAAGTCAACCTGTTTCTGAATTTCAACAACAGTGTATGAAATTTTGGACTTATTTAGCAAACATGAGTGCTAACAAGGAACTTGCTATGCTGAGGAGAAAAAAGTGAGACAAAACCACGACTGCAAATAGTAGAACTCCTTATAATAAGAGTAAAGTATATATATAATAACTACTATTTATAATAATAAAATTAGAAATATATTAATAGAAGAGCAAATTTGCTCTGTGCAACAAATTTCCCAAATAAAATGTCCCTCTCTGGCGAGTAGGTGGGGTCACAGCACGCGTGATGAGGGATCAGCCTTTAGGTGAAGTGTTCAAAATGTGTCTCCAACCAGCATAGTTAAGGCTGTAGAAAGACTCTGACATTTTCTATCAGGTTGGTCTAATCTGATTTTTCCTTCACTAAAACACAGCCCAAATATAATAAAACTATATCATATAAAAAGTTGGGAAATGTTGCTTTTTGAAACTTTTTCATGAATTTATATTTATTTAAAAATTTTTACTCACACTTATTCTAAAATAAAATAAAAGTAACAAAACACAAAAGCAAAGAAAAGAATACCTTATTTCCTCTTTAGTGATATCCCTTCATGTAATCAGTTAAAGAAAAAAAAATTAGAAAGGTAAATGAAAGTGCAAGTAATTCAGAATCTAAAATTTTACGAAAAGCAAATCAAAAACCCACCTCAGCAATTCCAGACTTTCTCAGTTGGCCCCTGACATCATGACTTCCATTCTCCCCTCTATTCCCCCATCATGCTCCCTTGTCTCTGATCTCTTTCTCCCAGACTCTGCTTCCTCTTTCTTCCAGGCCCACGTCCTTAATCTTTCAGGACCCCAGTGATGTTATTAGTGCCTTTAAATACATATGTCACTTGAATGGTGCCACTTCACATCCTAAATCCCGAAATAAGAACCGGAAGTTTTAACTTCCCTGTTCAGCATTTGTCAAAATGGCGCGTGTGAAAGAGCTTTCAGCCTCACCTCAGCTGGGCTGACTCTCCTGAGAATCTCATAAGTATATCCACTAGGAGACGAAGTTAATTCTACCTAATCCATAAAGCCTAATGCATCTTTTATTTCCAACAATTACCTGCACTTGGGATGAAGAGAGTCAGAGAGGACCTGCTGAGCTGCCGCCGCGTCCCTTTCAGCAAAATACCTGTGGTTGGAGGGAAAGAAAACCGTAAGTCCACACCTGTGGATTACATTCATTTTAATCCAATCTCAGGCCACTTTGCATTCAGAGATGGACATCAGCAGAAGATTATCGCTTGTTTCAGCTCCTCCAGAGAATGAACAGCTTTTCATAATCGAATTTTCCAAATATATTGACAGAATAATAGAGTAGTTGTAAAACTCACATAGATCTAGGAATGAGTCCGGTAGTTTTGAAACTTAGTTATGAACTTTACCATCCCCAGAGAGCTAAGAATATTCTTCTTAAGGAGGGATAGAAGTCAGACGGAGAAAGACAAATAATGTATGATTTCACTCATATGTGGAAGATAAACACATAGATAAGGAGAACAGGTTAGTGGTTGCCAGAGGGGAAGGGGGTGGGGGGAGGGTGGATGGGGTAAAGGGGCACATATGTATGGTGACAGATAAAAACTAGACTATTGGTGGTGAGCACAATGCAGTCTATACAGAAACTGAAATATAATAATGTACATCCGAAATTACACAATGTTATAAGCCAATATGACCTCAATAAAATTAAAAAAAAAAAGAAGGGATATAGATGGGGGGCAGGATGAGGCCCCTCAGAAGGCAGAAGCCTGGATGAAAGGGACATGGTGAGGGGCTGTGACAGCCAAAGTTGGAGAGAGAGAAAGAGATTAGAGGAAGAGAGAGAGGATGCGTTTCAAATGCATTTTTCTTGGAGCATATACATGCAGTATTTGAATTCTGGATGAACGGAAAATATCTTATAGAGCTTAGGGATGTTAAAAATAAAATTCTGTTCTGGGGAGAAAGGCACAGTGAAGCTTCCTAATAAACACAAAAAGCTTACATACTCTCAAAAACACATCGTAAAAAGTGCTTCATAAAGAATTATAAAGTAAAATTATAGCATATATTACTTAACTTGATGTATATAAATTTCTTGCATAAATCTAAACCATAAACAAGCTCTTGAATTTTCTCTCAGAAAATCTCAAACCAAAGTCAGCAATTTGAACACATATGTCCATGATTATTAATAAAATTGAGTCTATTTTCGTACTGCTGTTGGTCATCCTGGTTTCCTCTTTTATATCTTGTCTGTTCAAATTTCTTGGTCCAGTGTATCTAAAAATGTCTCAAATAAATGAGATAAATAACCAGATAGAGAATAATATCCTGGATATGGATCCTTTATCATTTATATTAGTGCAAGTCTTGGCTTATCTTTTCACTTTGTTTATGGTGGCTTATCCTACAAAAGTTTTCTATTTTAATGTGTGAAATTTATTGATTTTTCTAGTTTATGCTTTTTTTGGTCCGTCTTTAAGAGAGACCTCTTTATACACATATCTGAAAGATTGTCTCCTAAAAGTTGTAAAGACTTGTTTTTGACATTCAATTTGCGAATTGAGGTGAGGTGCAGATTTAATTTTATTTTTTTCTAAATGGAAGGCCAAGTGTCCCAGTTCTACATATTCAGAAGCTCATCCTTTACCCACTTATTTGTAACACCACATCTGTTATCAAAATTTACTTTTTATTCATTCACATTACTTAATAATGTGGCATTTAAAACATTTCATAAAAGATTAAACTTCCTAAATTTAAAATAAAGGCATAGATACATGGAAAAAATGGGGTGCCATCAAAAATGACTGAGTAAGGCTTAATTTCTTTTAAAAATACACCACTATCCTCACTAATAGGATGATGTTAAAGGACACAAGAAGCAACTTAAAAGGACTCCCTTTGGCTTGAAAAATAATAGCTACATGTGACTCAACTTAAGTGTGAAGAAAATAAGAAGCACAATTAGTTGAATCACAACCAGCATATAAAAACCAGTAGTTACAAATGATATTTAAAAAATACAGACATAAAGCAAAAAAAGGTTTTTTTGGTCACTAACAAGGGAACTAGGACACCAATTCCTCACTCTGAAAACTGGCAACTAAATAGAAAAATTGAGCATCTGTCCTGCCTATATTTTAGAGAAACCAAATTACCATAGTTGATGAAGGAAAATGAGTCTTTACAGAATTCCAGCCAAAAGTTGTGGGAAGAATAACAGAATTAGAAGGGCACTTTTCGCATAATTAATTAATTGGTTGAATGAAGATCATAGAAGGACGAAATGATTAGATAAAAGGCTGATGGGGGATTTTGCAACGGATTTTACAGGCTGTGGATCCTCTGATCCATCTCAGCGTAGGACTGGGAGTGGGGACACCACAGGCCTCCCCCCGTGATGTCAACCTGAACCTACTCAAGCCTTTCCAAATACCTCCAATTTTCAGGACATACAGGGAATGGGTACAAATGCAAACAGAAAATCCAGACCATGGGGCACTTTAGAGGACAGCTGACCTGGAATCTTGCACAGGTTAATGACACTGGGGAGGGGACAAAAGGTCAGGGCAGAGGGGAGAGACACAATAACTAACTGCAACGTGTAGATCTTGTATGGAACTGAATTAGAACAAAAAAGCTATAAAAAGACATTTTTGAGAGAACTGGGAAATTTTCACATGGACTGGATATACATGACACCAAGGAATCATTGTTAATTTTGTCAGATGTGATAATGGCATTGTGGTTAATGTAAGGTAATACTGATTTTTTTTAGAGCCACATATTGAAATATGAGGGTGAAATGACAAATAGTATAGGATTTTCATTAACACACCCGCCAAAAAAAACGAGCATTGCAGGTATTTCAAAACCTCAATAATGACTGAATCTGGGCGATCAGTATAAGGAGAGTTCTTTACAATCTTCCCTCTTTATTTGAAGAACTTGAAATTTTTCATAATAAAAAATGAAAAATAAAACCATTTGCGATTTGCTTTAAAAAATCATGATGTTTGTCAAAGAAAGGAAAGATGGTAGTAGCTTTTTAATTCTGCAAACCTGAGTTCTCTCTCAGAGGACTGGAGCATTTTCTTGGAGTCCTCTGGGAAGTGGCTTTTTGACCTAATAACTCAACTTTGCCATTTCCATATGAGGAGACCAGAACGTCACTTTAACGCTCAACCATGCTTCATTTTACTTACTGCAAGTTGTACAGTCCCAGGAGTCCCATTCCTCGAAAATCTGTCTTAGGATCATCACCTTGGAAACCAATTTCACACCATTGCTTGGAAATCCGAGATTCCAAAGGAGTATTGGGCTTCAAGAATTTCCATAACTGGAGATAAGAAAGAAAATTAGCCTGTTGATATAAACACACAAATACTCTTTCCTACTGGCTCAAAAATCTCCTCCTTTACATTATTAGAGGAGATCTGCAAAGCTGAATATATGTAAATACATTACAATTAAAGATTTGATCATCTTTCAATTATGTAAGACATCAGTTCGCAATGTATGGTCTGAAGACTCCTTGGAAGGACCCTAAGACCTTTTCTGAGGGTCTGTGAGGTAAAAACAGTTTCATAATAAAATTAAGATATTATTTGCCTTTTTATTCTCATCTTCTTGTTGAGTATATAGTGGAATTTTCTGGAGGCTGTATGATGTGATGATGTCATCACTCTGAAGGCAATGGACTATGCACTATTTTGGTGTTTTACATCTTTCTGTTTTAATTTCCACTCAGAAATATATATATATATATATATATATATATATATATATATATATTATCTCCCGTAAAAGCTCTTTGGAGTTCTCAAAAATATTTAAGAGAATTTATTTTTGGTGAGGAAGATTGGCCCTGAGCTAACATCTGTTGTCAATCTTCCTCTTTTTGCTTGAGGAAAATTGTCACTGAGCTAACATCTGTACCAATCTTCCTCTACTTTATGTGGGATGCCACCATAGCGTGGCTTGACGAGCCATGCTAGATCCATGCCTGAGATCCAAACCCACAAATTCCGGGCTGCTGAAGCAGAGCACGTGTGAACTTAACCACCACGCCACTGGGCCGGCCCTAAGAGAATATTTTTAAGAGAAAATATTGAGGCTATGTGTTATTCAAATTCTCAGAACATGCTTTTCTACTTACATAGGAAAACCTTTAGCAACATTGTTAACAAAAAGAAGAGTAAACTGACTTGAGTTTCATTTCTCACCTATACCAGGGGTGAGAGCAATAATGGTCATGAATAAACCTCAAAATATATTATCATCTTTAAGAGTTACCTAAAAAAACTTCAATTACAATCAATTATATATATTAATTTACAAATATAAATTCTAAACACTGTGCTGTTCACTGCTTAAGAAACTGGTTCTATTTTTTCTAAGTTTTCTACAGGAAGAGAGATTCTGCACATATAATTACTTGAGAGAGAGAGAAAGGTTGAGACACACAGTTGTATAAATACGTAATGCTGGAACCATTAGTTCTGTCTAATAAACAATGATAAGCATGAAAGCAAATTTACTTTTTAGCCTATAAATAATATTTTATATTATATCTTCATTATTGACAAATACAAACGTAAAATGTCCCTGTTTCTATTTCAGACATTATCCAAATTTTAAAGTGCTTATTCTATGTTATACGATTTCAAAGCTTAAACAGAACAGTAGTACGCAAACATCTTGCTTTATAGTGAATTGCCACATTTCTGACAAGTATAAAATAATGTTCAACGACAGGAAATACTAATCAAAAAAGAGTTGTAATTCATGAAAGTTATTTTAGGCATTAATCCAAAATTACCTATTATTCAAATGATACAATATTTTATGTTAGTTTCACAACAGGTAAATTCAATCTAAAGAGTGAGAAAAAATTTCAGAGGAAAGAAAGTAAATCTATCATGTGCGAAAGCAAAATATCAAACAATGGTATGAGAAATCTTTTTTATATTATTTATAGAAGAATTTGCCAGTGCTCTGCATTCCTCGAAACAGAAAATTTCTGAGTTCATCAGAAAAGTACTAAAAGATGTGAGAAAAGGTCACTTAAAAAATCCTTTAGGAACTGATCTGGTTACTGCTACAATGGAAAAAAAAAAAGAAACAAAAGGAAACAGATTGTAAAGCTCATCACATTCATTTAAATAACATTTTTAAGTAATCTCAGGGTCCTACACAGTTTAAAAATACCTAGTTTCATGAGTGAGTGGAGTAAAATGGCAAAAGCAAGCATTTTATTTCTACAGGTAAAGTTACAAGCCTCATTCATCAGGGGAATACTTTGTTTGTGGGGTAAAAAGTTTGAACAATAAAATGCTTTAAAAAACCCCTCCATTTTAATAATTTCATGTATGATGACAGACTAGACTAATGGCTAAAACATGTTCTTAATTAAATCCTTAATCCTTTCTTCTTTAATAAGGGTCTCTTTCCTGGAAAATGAAAGTCGATTATGCTAAAATACTTCTATGAAGTACACCATGTGTCTATGTCCTGTAAGAACGCTTGAGCCGCTGGATTCTCTTCTGATAGGCAGGCTCTTTCCTGAAAAGGAGGAAGAGGGTGGGAAGCAGGTGTCCCTGAAGGGTGAGGTCATTTCTTGCATGTAGGAAGCTGACTGGAAATCTGAACTAAAGTGGCAGGCCTCTGGTGGAGGGGCTCTCAGGAGTGCAGCCATGTAAGACTGTGCTACTGGGAGCAGAGTTATGGCAAAGCCACCAGCCAAGTGCAGGAGACCAAAGCTAGGAAGGGTGATTCCTGTGGTAGATGACAAGGTACATGTGTGGAAGCTGCACTCTGAGTCAGTCTATCACCCATCATGGCCTGTGCTCTCTGTGCAATTCTCTTCTCTTTGCACTCAGTCTTTACCACAAGCTTATTTGCCTTGCCTCAGGTCTGTAGCAGAACAGAACGGGCAAGGCCATCTGTCTATCATTCATTCGAGGAGAAGCAGTTTCTCTCTGAGGCCACCATGGAACTGTCTCTTCCTATCAGGAGAAGACTTTATAATTCTGGGTTATATTTTTTCTATTAAGTGTATGAATCCACCTAAAATTTTGCCTTTATTATTAATTTGGTTAGAAACATTTAATAGAAATGTGCATTTGAATAACTCATATGGACAGTGCTACATGTTATACAGTTTCATCCCAGTCTATATTTAAATGATTATAAAATCCAGATTTTTGGGGCCAGCCTCGTGGCCAAGTGGTTACGTTTGCGCACTTGGCTTTGGCGGCCCAGGGTTTCACTGGTTCAGAACCTGGGTGCAGACCTAGAACCGCTCATCAAGCCATGCTGAGGTGCTGTCCCACATGCCACAACTAAAAGGACCCACAACTAGAATATACAACTAGGTATGGGGGCGGTTTTGGGGAGAAGAAGAAAAAATTAAAAGAAAAAAATCCAGATTTTTTATCCTCTAAGACTTTAAGTAGAAACACTGATACTGTGTTTCTATAAATTATAGACTTTTTGTATAAAATATAAAAATAAACATATATTTATTTATATAAACTATAAATCAAAGCACTTAAACAATGTGGCAATATATTACCCAAGCCTCTAAACCAAGAGTCGGCAGACTTTGTAAAGGGCCAGATAGTAAATATTTAGGCTTTGGTGGCCATACAGTCATTACTGCAACTATTTAATTTTGCCATCGTAGTACAAAAACAGCCACAAACAATACCTAAATGAATGAATGGATGTGTCCAACAAAACTTTGCTTACAAAAATGGGTCCTGGCCAGATTGGGACCACAGGTTTTAGTTTGCTGACCCTTGCTCTAAACATTTTTATGAAGTCAGTGGTACCAAGAGTGTTATTACCCATTTTAAAGATGAAGCAGCCTAAGCTGAGGCAGTTAAACAAACCACGGGCCAGCCCCTGGAAACACAAATGTGAGCAAGACATGAGGTAGTGCAGGGCACCAGGTCAGAGCCCTTTCTAATCACCTGGGCAGTCATTTAACTGCCCAGCCTCAGTTTCCTCATCTGAAAAGTGGGAATAATGCCAAAGTCTCACCTCAAGGTTCTTGTGACAACAAATGAAATAATGCTATAAAATACTTACTGTGATGATTGGCACATATTAAACATTCAATGAATGTTTCATTACTACTGATTTTATTATTATCATACTTGGACTTTGAATAAACTGAAGAGGAGAATCAAGACCCCACTCTTAAGTTCCTAAGTTTGCTTGGGGAGACTAGTAGAAGATTTCAAAATTCAATGAATAAGGATTCAAAAAAGTGAGCCAGCTTCTGCTGTGAGAATAGTGCTAACAGAGCGATGAGCAGGAGCAAATACCTGGGCCTAGGGGATGGCATGGCCTATTCTGGGTCAGGATGAATGACAGCATGGTGGAAATGTGCTGTACGTAATGGAGGTCCAGGAGACAGAGTCTAAAGGAATAAATTGGAAAGGGTCCAAAATGCAGGCTAAGCTGCGTGGGCTTCCTACAATCAGACATTAGGGACCCTGAAGTTTTTAATCTAGAGACTAATAACATGACTAGGTAGTCCCTCCAGCAGTGTTTGAGAAGATGGAAGGGAGGAAGCTAATGGTTAGTGGTGGAATTAAAAGGCTATTTTAATAGCTCAAGTTGGAGATGATGGTTAGAATAAGGTAGTAGGCATGGAAAACATACGAGAGGTATTTTGGGGGGGGCTCTATGGGTAAGATTCAGTGATGTTTGTAGATGCAGAGTATCTCCCCAATCAGATTGCAAGCCACTTGCAGGTGGAAAAGATGCCTTTCCTCAAAGGGCCTAAGGCAGTGGTCGACAGTCCTGGCTTTATCATTTACTAGCTGTGTGAATCAGAGCCTGTACTAAAATGCTTGTAGTTTGCACACCTCTAAACTAAAGATAACAACCATCATCTTGCCCCCCTCTTATAGCTGTGACAATAAAAAATGATAACACATACATACTCAAATCATGACCACAGATAAAAGCCATGTCATAAAAGTTCTTGACATGTATCTAATGAACTACTATAATTCATGTATTCGCCCACACTTGTTGAAAACCCACTATGTGCCAGCACACATTCAACAGATCAGTTAAGATGGTGCAATGCAGGTACCCAAATGTCATTGATTCAGAGGGCATCTGAGCCATTCTAAAGGATTGTTCAGGCCCTTGGGGCCAGTCTGTTCATTATACCACTTTTCTCTTTTATTCACCTCTTATTTCCCATCTTGAGGTCATTGCATTGAGTTTGACTACCTCTATCAGAAAACAGAAAATAGAAGGCAATAAAAGGAGATGAAGCTCAGCCAGCAGGTTGGCTAAAGTTAAGCAGAGGCGAGAGGGAAGAAGAAAAACTATTGCTATGAATGAGGCTCCTTTAATTTTTAATGATTCACAAAGATCTAGCACTAATTAGTAGTGACAAATGAGTCATCTGCTTAAGTACTTACATACACAAAAACACACACTCCTTCACACAAAAATATAACGGGCTACATTGTTAAAATTACACCCTCTATTGATATTTTTCAATAAAATAAAGTTAAGGCAGCCAAACAAATGTTTTCTTCCAATTTTCTTTCTGCCTTTTTGAATCCTAGGAAAGGACAAGGAAGCACGCCATCCTAAAAAGCATCTATTTTCAGAAATCAATTTAGAAAATATTTCAGATGAGTAGTTATAAAGCTTGGTCTTAATTTTTTTGGTCTGAATTTTTTTTAACTCAAAATTCAGTGTTTTGAGGTAAAGTTTTATTGATGTTTCATAATACACCATCAGATCCTACGAGCCTTTTAAGGTTTTGCTTTGACAGCTGGAAGGAGTATTTATAACTGCATGTTATTCTTCCAATGGTTTCAATACACCAGATATAAACCTTTACCTCTTCTTCTAATACTCTCCAAGTTACATAAATAAATAATCAGCATTAAGATCTTGGGTAATTTCCCAAGAGGGCTATTGCTGAAGCAGAAACCAACTTCATCTTCTTTGATGTCTATTAAAAGTCATAAAAGGAAATCCCAGGTCAGTCTTTGACAAATGCTATTACTCCTATTGGCTTTCAACACAGTTAAACAAGCTAAACTTGAGTCAAATGTGAGAGCCCAGAGAAATCTGACGCTTTTTCAGATTAAAAAACTTATATTTAAGCTCTCATGTGAACCTTCTAATGAAGAATTTGCCTCCAACAGTTGAACCAGCAAGAAAAGTAGCCTTTACCAACAGTTCAGTGCCCACGTCTTACTCATCTTTGTTCCCCCACGTCCAGAGCAGGGCCTAGCACACAGTAGGCACTTGGCAAACATCAGCTGACCTAAGTGAAGGACTGAACTGTGCTTAAGGACTAACCTTCAAAAGCATTTCTTCATGTTGAGGATTATCAGAATCATAGGGTTCTCTGCGTAGTTTTTCCACATCTGCAATAAGGTTCCTGTACCCAACGATTTGCAGAAGGCAAGCCTGAAGAGAGATTCCCAGCCTAAGGTGTTCAAAAAGAGAAATACATGAGGAAAAACAGAAAATACACTTTGGTGTTTGTTCACTTGATGTATGCACAATATGACTTTTCATTTTATTTAATATTTAGGAAATTGCTCAAATTGGATCTATTTAACAGAAGCACAATTTCTTACTGAAGTGCCACATGGATAGTTCTGGGACTTGGTTAAATTTACCTCTCATTCTGGCCTTTTCTTAAGTCCAGTTGCAACAATATGGTTTAAAAAAACAAGGGAGCTCATTATGCAGGCAACTTGAAAGAAAGATGTAGAAAATAAAGGTGATAATGGGTTCTTAAGGGATCATTTAGTCCCCCCAGGTGGGTATATTAGAAACACCTCAAAGAGGTGTGTGTGGCAGGGGTGGGAGGAGGAGAAAGAGAGAGACAGAAAAAAAGAGAGAGACAGAGAGAGAAAGCCCTCAGGGGCTTAGGGATAAGAAAAATTTTCAAAGCAAAACAAAACAATAACGACAACAAAAACACCTCTGCTTAGGAGCATCCCTAATAGACTGAGGCACTGCCAAGAGAAAGAACTCACTACTTTACAAAATTTCCTTTTCATTCCAACTGCTCTAGTTGTCCGAGTGTTTTTCTTGAGGCTGAAACAAAATCTGCTTTCCTTATTACCAAGTGGTTCAAATTCTGTTCTCTGAGCAAATTTATTTCCATTTTTTCCCTACCATGCCTATTTATTTTAAGATAGCAATTCTTTCTTCTAGTCTCATCCCCAGGGTAAAAAAAAAAAATCCCTCATTCCTTCAATTCCCTCTCATGGGACACGGTTTTCAGATGTTTTACTGTCTTGCTGAGTCTGCTCTGAATGTACACTGTTTGATTAATAGCCCCCTTAAAACTTATCACCAGAACAGAGAACAATCTGGCACATTACTTCCTGTGATCTGAATGCTCTTTTTCTCTCCTACAATGTAGAAGGTAAACTAGAGTCTCTTTCAGCAGTCATTACAACTTTATTAAACAGGTGGGTAAATAATCACCAGGATCCTTTTTCACATAAACTACTGTCATGTAAATTACTCTCCTCTACTTGTGTTATGGCATTTTTAAATCTAAAGGTGGCATTTCATGTTTATTTATTCCCGCTAAGTTCTTTTGTGGTTCAGAAATGGTTGAACATAAGCAGTTTCACATGATTCAACCCAAGAATTACTGTCCAATATACTCCTACTCCTAATTTATTCACTAAAGTTTTGTTGTTGTTGCAGTGGTCATTATAATCGTGATGATGGTGTCATCATAATCTTCTTTTTTGGGGGTGAATGAGATGTATAGAGGTGAAATCTAAAGTTAGGGACAATAGAGAATTACAAGTCTTAGGATTGTATACTTATTCCAAACATAGAGGGCAGTGTCCAATAATCCAGAAGACTGAACTTAATAAAACTGAATATTCCATAAATGGCCTTTATAATTACTTGTGACTATAGCATCAGAGGACTAAATAAGATATTTAAATTTAGGAAAAGGGGACAGTGCCACTGACCACCTGGAAAATCAACGCAGGACTGAGAAGAGAAAAAATGTAATTAATTGTAATTGAAAAAAACATAATTAAAGTGAGGTTAATAGTAGTAATGGCTTGATAAATTATAGAATATTTCCCCCAGCCCTCCCTCCTATTTCTTGTTTCTTTTTCAGAAAATCATTTAATTTTTTAAAAATCACATTTTGTCAACGTTAATCTGGTAAAAAGCACTAGAATCCATATTGAGATATAAAAACACAATTTACTACATACAAGGATTTTTCCCCGTAAAGGAAATCAAAAAAATAGATAGCGAGGAAATGCTTTTGAATGAAACATAAAACTGACATAGAAAAGATGTGCTATTAAATCATAATCTGTAAATATGATTATAGGACTAATATATTCCTCATGCCCAATTGTAGTCTTAAATTTTTGGTTCAACGTAATTTAAAATGAATTGTCTTCTTATCACCTTCCCAGAGGAGTAAAATATATGTCACAAGGTTTCAAAAAGACATTTATTGCATAATTAAATCAACCTTCAATGGCTGAATAAGGAAAAGGGAGCTAATTAGCTGAAGTGGCTGCAGAAGGATGCTATGGCAACCACGTGGAAATGGAGTTTTGTGATGAGCCCCAATTAGCTAGTCCCTAAAATCTCTCCAAGAGACAGACCTATACAAGGTGCAATCTGAAATTCCCCTCAACAATGGCTCCCAGTCTTCGGCAATTAAAAGCATTTCTCAGCGACAACATTTGAGATTCCCGTGTATGCACATCTATCTAGAAGACAGTTTGATTGTTACCTACCTAAACTGTCGCTAAATATCTCTGCATGCAGAATTTATTCTATCCAATATCCTTAGCCCAAAGTTTTACTGAAAAATTCCTGTGCTCAATGGAAAATATAAAGCTAAATTTTAAACATCATGTACGTTGCCAAATGTATTTTAATACTTCCAAGACGAGATGACTAAATTACAAAGTTCTAAAGTCCTTGTACAAAAACCATCTCTCCCACACACATGCCTGTCTTCTTGACAAGCAGGTAGGAACTGTCTCCAAGATTATCAGCCTGTCATGAACCGAAGGAATATTTTTGATGGAGCAGAATCAGCTCCAGCACATTTACGATTTGAACATTTACTGTTAATGTAAAACATAGGCAGCACATAGAGCAACTGTCGATGAATGGTTCCCCTTTATTTCATCTTCCGATATCAGGGGCATCCATCAGATTTCTTGCATTCATTGTATCTCAGAAGCACCTGCATAAATCACAACCAAGGTACAGAGTTGCTGCCATTTACAAACATGAAAAAGGCCCCTTTTCTCTTTTATCCTTCATCTGAAAGTCAAAACATGGCAGACGATTGTTTTAGGGGGGAAGGGGGAGCTGGGGAGAGGGAGAGAGAATGAAAGAGAGAGAAAGAGATTGAGAGCACACTCAAATGAGTGCTATAGAACCACTACACATGTGGCCATGTGACTTGTGTTCTATATTTTCAACAAAATAAATTCTTACTGTGGGTTTATGTCGGGGTTAATTTTTTTCAGTTCCATGATGTCGTCTATGGTTTTTTCAATAGCATCAGGGTGGACGCTCACTGAAGTCTGCAACAGCTGGAAAACATTTTTCAGTCAGTCCCCTTGTCACGAGCACCAGTGGCTTAAGCAGGGTCTACTTAGACAGGGGTTTCAAGTATTTGGTTAAAGCTTCTATAGGAAGATACTAACCTAAACTAAAAGCAAAAATTGATTTAGTTTTGGAATTCTAGTAAATTTGACATTTTCACAATGGGGGTAGTGCAATTTTCCCGATTAAGGTAATTAACATAAAAACACAAATACATATGATTTTTCTAACCTCTTCCATCTGTTTCAAGCTACTTACGTTGAAATATTTTCTTTTTTCCCAAACAATATGACTTCCATGGTTAATGGGCATCATGTATATGATTAAAGAGTGAAGTACTTAGGGGAGATTAGTCTTAAGGATGCTAAAATTAAATAACAATATAGAATTATAAAGAATCTTGAAAAAGAAAACAGATTTTCTTTCTTATGTGGATGCTTAACTATGTGCTATAAAAGCTCGCATGGTGGCTTCTTTGGTTTTCTTGGAAAATATTTTTTTTCTCAGATACATTAGACAAATGGTATATTTCTTCACGATTCAATCTGCTGAACTCAGCAACCATCATAGTATGGAAAATCTTGAGTATAAAGTTAAATGATTTGGATATTGAAGGAAATACCAGAGTTAATGATGTATGTATTTTCAAGGAATATGTATTTTATGATTTGGAAAGAGGTATAAAGAAGATTAATCCAACAATGAAGTAATAAGTGCTTCATAAATCTGCCTAGAAATTCACATACAGTGGCTGCTCTCATGTCAAAAGTACAGTGGTTTGTGATGGGCAAACGCTTCTTTCTTCTCAGTTTGTAGGGCCAATGGTATATTTCTTAAAATTTTTACTTTTGATGATGGAGGTAAGCCTCTAGGTGAAAAGTTGCTGAAAAATATAGAAATGATCTCACTTACCTTACTTTTTGAATCCCTCAGTGATGTTTCTGTAAAACAGAGAATAAAAAAAGTCATGCAAAAATTATCCTTTATGAGTTGTTTAAAATTACTATAGTGAAATATAACACTGTATCCTCCATCCCAGCAAGCTTGCATTTTGCTTACTTCTTTGTTTCACGCTTACCGATTTTCATGGTTCTAGAAGCTCCAGGCTTGGTATTGTAACAGATCCGTTGCAGTTCACATCTTCCAGTCAGCTTCCTCATTACAAATTTCAGGCAGCGCCACAAAAATGTGCAGTAAAAATATAGGCACACTTGGATCAACATTCTGTCAAAAACAAAAGACAGCACCCTTCCAATAGAACTCTGGAAGGGAAGAGAAAGCAGCCACCACCAGCAAGAAAAGAACCCCACAAGAAAAGCAACCATTAGACTCCTGGGTTTACAAGCATATTTCATTTTTCTAATCCCATGTTATTTTATTTCTGGTAGCTACACAACCCATCATTGAGAGGGAAGCCCAAGGTCTGTGAAGACGCTCTTACTATGACTGCAAGCAACTCCAGAATACCCTGTGCTAACAAATTTGATATTCCAACAAACTGAGGATGAAGCACGGGAATCCTCTCTTTTCTTCCCTTTGCCTAAAAACATTTTGAAAAGAAATCAGTACCTTGAAAAGAGAATCTTTGTGTTTTAGGAGTTGTCTCACCCTTAGACATGGGGGAAAGAACGTGTTATGGCAACTCTCATCTTCTGCCTCTGAGGACAGCTTCTCAGCTCACTCTGGTTCATTACCAGCCCCTCCTCAGTGCCTTTTTTTGGGCCACTATTTTATTTCTTCCCTTGTTTCCATTCTTTCCTCCTTCCCTCTGCTTTCCTTCAGGCACTGTTGTCCTCCCTAAGGACTTGGTTGTATGGCCACCTGTCTTCTCTGCTGACCAATCCCAACACTTCTTGGACTTGCCAGAGGCCTCCCCCTCAGTTCACTGAACAAAGCACATTGACCTTTGGTTCCCCAACGTTCTCTGATTTAAGCCTTCCCCAAACTCCTACCTCTTGACAAGTTTGTTCCTGGCTCTTGCCAAACAAATTTTTCTTTATTGCACACCCTATCTTACTCCAATAGTACCTCAACAAGCTATGAAGTATATTGTCATCAATTATGCACTTATTCACGATATCTCTGGCACATGAGAATTTGTGTTTTATGCTGACTTTTAGTTTTTAATATGTGAGTGCCTACTGCTTCACAGTCCTGCTCAGAGTCTCAAAATGACTCAAGCTATAGAAGTAAAGAGGACTTATCATCCAGGAACTTATTTTCAACTCATCTTCTCTTAATACTCTGCATTCGTAGGAGGCAGAATTATTTATATTACTTCCTATTGGTGTCACTTCTAAAAGATGGATTTTTTCCTCCAACGTCCACTAATTCCCTCCAGTGCTAACATAAGGTGATCCAGGGTCATTCAGATGAATAGGAGTAGTCAACTAATAGCCTCAGTGATGTGATCCATCCCTGAATATGAACCAACGCCTTGACTGTGTTCCTATGCTCAAATTGCTCTGACTCCAATATCTTGAACAGCCTGTGTTAAAAATAAAAATTCCAGGGGCTGGCCCCGTGGCCGAGTGGTTAAGTTCGCGCGCTCCGCTGCAAGCGGCCCAGTGTTTCGTTGGTTCGAATCCTGGGCGCGGACATGGCACTGCTCATCAAACCACGCTGAGGCAGCGTCCCACATGCCACAACTAGAGGGACCCACAACGAAGAATATACAACTATGTACTGGGGGGCTTTGGGGAGAAAAAGGAAAAAATAAAATCTTTAAAATAAATAAATAAATAAATAAATAAATAAAAATAAAAATTCCAACAGGCTAACTTGTACAACAGCGTGGAGTCTATATCATATAAATGCAAAGGGAATGTGGAGGAAACAGTATAAGTAACCAAATTGCTACACTAAGATAACACAATGGAATCCTTTGTAGGCAGTCAAATTATGTTCTAGAATATCTAACAACATGAGAAAAATGCCCATAATATTCTTATAAAATAGAAAAAAGTTAGAAAGGAATGTGTATGGAATGATCTACTTTTTCTTTAAAAAATCAAGTAAAAAATTTTAATGGTGATATATGAACAAGGAGGAAAATACTGGCAGGATACAGGACAAAAACGCTAACAGTGGTATTTTTTGGTTAAGTATATTTTCATTTTTTTCTATAATAAGTAAGTATTATTCTATTTAAGAAAAAAAGAAAGTTTTAACAACAATTAAAATGTACTAAATGATCACCAAAAGCCATTACAAAGTGCATATAAAATTTCTATGTGAAGTCAGATTCTGCTGAAAGACAAAAAATGGATTTACTATGTCGTAAAGTCTGCAATTCAACTGTTTTAGTCAAATATGTTTTAAGATCTATTAGGATTTGGGTATTAGCTTTCATAAAAAATGGAACCCTAACAACAAAATTAGTGGAACATTTTAATTAGATGAGTGAAAAATTAGATGAGCAAAACCTCAACTTGCTCTCTTGGAAAAGGTTTTCCAGTTTTCCAATTATTGGATAGCTATGCCAAAAAAAAAAAAAAAAAAAAAAGATTGAGCAATATATTGGTTAACTGGTCACCAGCAAAGTGATAATGATATTAATTACTGGTTGGCATTGTTCTTATTACTAAGTCAAGTGAAGTTTGACTTATTCTATTCTATTACTTATTCCAGTAAAGTTTGTCTAGCATGTGGGCCACTTCCTCAAATGAAGCCTCTTTTAAGTCTGTGAATCAGGACTCCATGATAATCAAGTTCTTGTGACACTAAATCTTCCCAGAGAAAAGAGCTCTGATTATTGCTTAAGGAGCATCTTTGTACTCGCCCTACTTAGGGTACAAGCCACCAGATCATATTATAGCTCAGATCAAACCATAGAAAGTTTCCCTGGTGCAACCTCTCTGTTAGATCTACACAAAGATGTGACTTGAGATGGAGAGGTGTCACTCTAGGTAGCAGGAAGTGTCCAGAGGGAGAGTGGCTTATAGCCCGTCTGTAATTTCTCCCATTGGCCTCCTTGCATATGAGAAGAAAATGCCTGGGGAACTGTTTTCATCAAGACAGTCTTACATAAGAGGGAGAAAAGACATCATGTTCTATTTGCTTTTATCTTTTTTTTCAACTCCCCTGAGGATTTTCACACTGTCAAAGACAGGGAAACCCAGCAGAAATCCACAGTGAGGGCTTAGGGAGGATGCATCATTTCTTAGGGCTCCCCACTCTGTGAGGTGTATCACATCTGTCTCACCTAATCACAGAAACAGCATCACAAATCGTGAAAGAGACATGCCCATTTCAATTGTGAAATGAAATTTATACACTGTTTCCTTACCCTTTCGTAATTTCTGGGCCTGTAGTTCTGATAATGCTATTTATTACCAAGCATATATTTTTATTGTTTTCCTTGTTTTTCTAATGGATGACCATGCCCATAAATATTTCATTAAAAGGTCAACTTGCTATGCTAGGCCATATATTTTCTTGCTGTGTTAGGTGCTATATTTTTTTAAGCCAGATCATCAGATCAAACAACATTTTGACAGACATAATTTATCTTGTGTTTAGATCATAAACTTAAGGGATGGTCAGAGATCGAAACACCAGTGCTACCCCTTACTTTGGAAGCCTTATTTTGATGACAGAAATAATACCCAACTCGCTTCCTCATGAAAGGACCAGGGCAGCAAAACCTCCATTTGAGCATCTCAGGATGGCTGTTCTTCACCATCAAGTGCTGCCAGGAGCTCACTTCTTAAATTTTTGGGCCTGCTTAAGTCTCCAAATCGTAAAGGTTATGGAAAAACTGCTGAAGGTCCAGAGAACAATAAGCATGGTGAAACGTTTGGGGGGAATGTTAAATTGGTTTGGCATATTTATCCTGAAAAGGAAGAAATTAAGAAATGGGTCTTTAAATGCTTTTAAGCTAATCAGTGGTTGGTTGACGGAAAAAGAAAGATAAGAAGGAAGGAAGGAAGGGAGGAAGGGAAGAAGGAAGGAAGGAAGGAAGGCAGGCAGGTAGGAAGGTGTGCCTATGTCTTACCTGAGTTTAAGCACTTTTGGATCATAGTACCTTTCCTCCTTTTAATCTCCTTTATGTCCTTATGTTTCTGATGGCATGCCTTGAGTGGAGGCATCTCAAATATACCTGTGAGGCAGATCCCGTTTGCTTTCTTTGATCCCATCCTTCTGTTCCTACTCTTAGAATAAGCGTTAGAGCCAACCCCTCTCCATCACCTGAACCCTGTGTTCAAGGGGTTTATAGCTCTGCTCGTGTTTTCCTCCTGGCCTGAATCATCAAACCAATAAGTTTAGTTTTAATTAGGGGAATATTTGCTTTTTTTCTTCAGAACACTAGACAGTTTTCTCAGTTCTGATGGAAGATTCTCAACTCACGACTGAAAGGATCTCCTACATTTTGCAGGAACAACAATCAAATTCTCAAGACTATGAGGAGACACTGCTGATCACCATCTCCTATTTTTAACAACTACCTGCAGAGACAGCAGTTTCTGTGTTTGTTTCTGGTTTTTTAATCACAGCTTTTTGATAGTATTCCAAAAAGAGTGTTACTGAAGCACTGGGAGAATCTGATTCAATAATAAGAGCTACTTAGGTTCTATTTCCAATATTTTCTGTTACTGCCATTTATTAACATGCCGCAGAGTGAAGTTTATGGCTGAGTTCACAGCAGTGCTCTTCCATAAAGCAATTATGATCGCTTTCATTATTTAACATTCATTCTCTAGCTTGAATCAGAATAGCCACCCAATGTAAATTATTCAAAATGGATCATATCTCTGCTACCAAATAAAAGCGAGCTCCTGTCTTGTGGTGTTTTGTTAGAGGGATCTATGCAGCATGGATGGGGCCTCTGAAACAGGAGATGCACCTAGAACCATGTGGCCTCCTGCCATGGGTGGGGGGCTGTGGGTACCTGTGGTGCAACTCTACTCCATCATCTTAACTTTGTGACTGCTGTGTTCTTTTGGAATAATAGAGAAAAGTGGCTTATTTTGAACAGTCTCAATGAATTTGCTAATGTAAGTTAATTCTTGCTTGAAGAAATCCTGTAATAAATAAGAAGTACACTATTGGTGAGGAAGGATATGTACAAAATAATCACAGTTCTTGGTTCAAACCGCAGTTTCCTAAATGAAACATTTTTCATCCAAATGGCCATCAAGAACAGCAAAACGCTCAATGTTTCCACCATTTCATGCACTTTCTAAAATCACGTTTTGAAAAATTTTAGTTGCTCTATTGAAGTTCCTAATTAAGGGCACTGGTCATCAATTGGAGATTAACTTGTCAACAGGTGTTTGGCCTAGTAAATGAGACCCTCTCTATCATCAGCTTCCTACTGGGAAGAGAGACTGCAGAGGACTTGATACATGAACTGGAAATGTGAAATCACACAAAAAAACCATTTGTGGGCCTCTAGAAAAACAAGAGTATTTTACCCACATTGAGCAGCAGTGAGGCAGTGCCCGGTGTCCAGGCGATTGGGGCCCCATGGTCTTTTCCATCATTCCTTATCTGAAGAGATCATGCTGGTGGTTTTGGTTTTTGCTTTTGGTGAGGAAGATTGGCCCTGAGCTAACTTCTGTTGCCAATCTTCCTCTTTTTTTATCTTGAGGAAGATTGTCCCCCAGCCAACATCCGTGCCAATCTTCCTCTATTTTTTTATATTTGGGGTGCTGCCTCAGCACGGCTTGATGAGCGGTGTGTGGGTCCATGCCCTGGATCCGAACCTGTGAACCCCAGGCTGCTGAAGTGGATGTGCGAACCAAACCACCAAGCCACCATGCCAGCCCCATATCATGCTGCTTTTGAAAAGTGGTGGGAATAAATCTCTCATGGATCAATATTTTTCCAAATTCTATTGCTATAGCAAAGGGCACTGTTTTTACATTCAAGGGAAATTTTATCTGAGGGCTTAGAGAGCAACAGCTGACTGTGGGATAACTAAAATAATAAATTAATTAATGGTTTATCCTTTTCTTTTTAAAGAAAAGGAGGCACAGGTTTATCTTAATGTATTAGTGACATCACTATTCAATTAAAAATTTGATGCTTAAATACATACATTTTACAAGATTTATTTTTTTAAAAACCAGATTTTTTTTTGCTATTTGGATAATACTTTTATTGACTTATAAGGGAAGCAGCATATACATTATACTTTGACACTTAAAAAGTATTTAAATGTAATCTCAAATATAAACTTTTATTGTAAATAAAAATATTTTTTAAAAGAACCAAAGTTAAATAAATCTATAAATAAAAGAAAGTCATCCTCACAAGGTTGTAATCTATCATAACCTTAATAAAAAAAATTAAATACATAAAAAAATAAAAAAGAAAGTCATCATCCAGAATAGGCCTTAGAATCTTCTATAGGGGATAAGGCGCAGGTTTCTTAATATTATAGATTCTCCACATAATATAACTTTTAAAAAAATATATAAAACCCACCAGGACCAGGTGAGAGGCCATTCTCAGTATTATGAATAAATTCTTTCTGTTGAGTTAAAGACCTGCAGCAGATGACGGAGAGTGATGTGAAATGAACTGGGGAAAACATTAAAATGATCACTGAAAGGCAGTTTACTTATTATTTCAAGGAACTGAAGAAAAACAAGATGAGAAGACTGGCCACGCAGTACAGAAGGAAAAGGAGTGGGGATCACGGCAGAGGGAAAATGTGAATATAAGTCAAGAACTTAATTTCATTGTAAACCACACGCCATCCCTGTCCGCAAGGAACTCAGTCTCTAGCCAGGAAAATGACAACAACAACAAAAAGCAGAAAAACAGTGTGATAATTTTATTAAAAAAAAATTGCCCAAAGTGTTGGAGAAGCAGAGGAGAGAAAGTCTCTTCCTCTGATATTGGACAGTAAAACCAGCTCTTTTCTTTTTTCTTTTCTTTTTGATTTAGAAATAATTGCTACCCATACAGCCGACTCTTGATTATCCTAACAAAGAGGGCAAGAACGACGTGGGAAACCAGCGTGCCTTACTCAGTTCAGAAGAAAAGTGAAAAATACAACAGTTAGATGAATGAAATTCAAATCAACATTTATTGAGTGTCTGTGGCCTTCATTTATCTTGCTCATGCTCTGTAGGAGGGACTTGAACAGTGACGTGGCCGAAAAGTTGGCCCTGAGAAGTTGAGGGAATTAAAGGGGCAGGAGAGCTGGGATGCTGATGATGGAGCCTCAGAGAATCTCTGATGGCAGCTTGATGGCGACAGGCAGGCTCCGGTGAGCACTGACAGGAAACTGCCTAGAAAACTATTCAGGTTAACATCTGTCAACAAGGGGGTGGAAACAGTTTTTGTTCTAATGCAGCAAACAAACTAATTAAAATATATGTATGTGTAGATACATGTGTATGTGTGTGCTGAATGGAAATACTGCCACTTAAAAGGGAAGCGTCTGGAGGTCGGACTTCAAGTCTAGTCTCAAGTTGCCACTAGGAGCTGTGTGACTTTGGACGAGCCACTTTGCTTCTCTGGGTCTCTGCCTTCTCATTTGTAAGGTGAAGGGAATGGACTAGATTTCCGGCTCTAGGGGGAGGCTAGATACGTGTTGCAAGGGAAAAAGATTGTTCACCTGACTCTCCCTTCTCTTTAAGGTCCATTTTAGGTCTGGCTGAAAATTGCCACGCTTCTGGGCGGTTTTATGTCGTGCTTGCAAAGGTGTCCCAGCCCTGCCCCCAACTTCATCTTTGCAACTTCTACTCACCCCAACAAACCTGGACCTCCTGCTGCTTGTGGCAGCTGGTCACACTTTCTCAGGCTTTGTTCACAGCATCTGTGCCACCTCCCACACCCTCTACCCTTATTTAAAAATATGAGCAGCCTGGTCCTTCCTTTCCCTCAACATCACCCATGTGAAGCCTTCCCTGGATACCACAAAGTGCCTGTAGCATGCCTCTGGTCACATCCTTTCTTTTTTTTTTCTTCTTCTTCTTCTCCCCAAAGCCCCCCAGTACATAGTTGTATATTCTAGGTGTAGGTCCTTCTGGTTGTGCTGTGTGGGACGCCTGATGAGTGGTGCCATGTCCGCGCCCCCGGATCCGAACCAGCGAAACCCTGGACCGCCCAAGCAGAGCGCGAAAACTTAACCACTCTACCACGGGGCCAGCCCCTCACATCCCTTCCTATACCTTAGTTTTATATGCGTGTGCCTCATCTTACCAGGTGGTATATTACTTTGGAGCAGAGACTACCTCATATTCATTTTTGTATCTTTTGTATCACTTTTTTCACTTTCACGTCTCACAACAGGGATGCAGTGAGGGGGAAACGCAACGCAGAAATGATGAGAAACAGCTTTTAATTCAGACAGGCCTGCATTCAAATATCTGTGTGCCCTTGGGCGACTTACTTAACTTTGCTAAACCTTCTTGCTCTATGCTGTAAAGTGGGAATATTAATTCCTACTTTATTACAATTGTTATTACTAGAAAATATTTAAAAATGTGGAATAGTACTACAATTGTGAGCAGTAAATTCTTACTAAACAAATCAGTGGGCCAAGATACTGATCAAGTGTGACTGACTTCTAAAACCCAACTTACAGATATTTTTGCTAATTGGAAGCCTTTATTTTCCTAATTATAGGAGTAAAATATATTTTTCCCTCAACTGTTTCATAGCCAGGACTTGGGCACAAGTCTGCTGTATTGCTCAAAGCCTCTCCCCTGGGGGGCTGAGTTTGGCACAGGCTCTCCCTTCCTCTCTTCTGCCTAAGGAAGGGAAATATGCAGTGAAGTCCATGGCCAAGAAATGCAGATCCTGGGGCTGGAATAATTGGCAGCAATTATCTATACAGAGTGACTTAAAAGATTCCCTGTATTAGAAATTCTCAAAACTAATAATGTTTTGATGACTATAAATATATAATCTCAATAACTAAATCCTAGCAAGGGAAAAGTTCTCCAGTGAAAATCTTAGGCCCTCTCTTTTATATACATCAATTGAATTAAAATTAATAAAATATATTATTCAAACTAAATCCTAAGCCTCGGTTCTATTTTGGGCTTCAAAAGTGTCCCCTCTTTTTCTGATCACCCATAGACACACTTTCTTCTCCATTTAAACCCTTGTTTTCTTTTAATGCAGACCATGGCTAAGCTCATATTGGGTGACAATGGGGTACTTATCCAATATCCCACATCTACTCTCGATTTAAAACACACTCTTCAGCCAGGTGTACTAATTCTGTAGCATTTGTTTCTAATATTTCACACAATTTTTTTTTAACAAGCATCAAATATCTTCTCCACTCCTTTATGCTCTGAGTAGTTATACCATTAATATATCTGACGGTAGCAGTGACCTAGAGAGAGCAGAGTTTGGGTACCATGTATCTTAATGTGGATTAAAACCCATTCTTTCCCACAAACTGGTTTCCTTAAGATTAACTTCATTTTCTTCTGGGGCTGTACATGGAGCATTTCGTTCCAGAGCAACTCAGAAATTAACAGATTAATCACTCTGTGGGCTTTTAAATAATGCTGAATTCATCTCGGTGAAAGTCAACTCCTTATTCTGCAAAATATATTTGCTGAGCTCAGGAATTAACACCTGATTTAGTCAGACCATGTTTACATAACCTTCTCTTTGGTTCCAATGAAAAGATTGCCAAAATTGTCCAATACCTATGGGAATGGATTATAGGGAATAAAATGTAGTCTAAATTATCTGATAGAGCTTATAATGCAGGATTATTACTTCTTGCCCTCTTATCCTTCCAAATTCCATAAACATTAGCATATAATGAATACACACACATTGTAACTTAATAAAAAGCATTAAAAACCAAAACCAAAACCAAAAAACAAAGCCAAAAGCAATAATCAACTAAAGAGGAGCAATGATCAAGTTTCCTTTTACTATTTCAGAATCAATGGTCAATAAAAATCCTCAAGTTTCTTTCTTAATGTGTAATCTATTATCTAGCTTCAGTTTCACATAAATAATCAATGTCAAGTAATATTTGTGAAATATATGTGCCAAATTAAAAGAGAAAAATTTGTGTCAGAACACATAACTGACAGGGATATGCTAGTTCCAACATCCCTGGAGCTGCTCTGTGTGATAGATCTTGCCTGCATCTGTTTTAAATCATCAGATACAAATTAATTTTAAAATGTTATAATCTCTACTAAACACAGTGTTGCATCTATTCAATCTAACAAAAAACTAACAGAAACCAGGGCTGCTATTTCTCCTAAAATGGCTGGTTTTGAGGCCACTCAAGTTTTTCTAAAACAAGATGCTAAAGAAGAAATCCAGTAGTACAAGGGTTGGTGCAAACCTCATCATAGCCATCTTCTCTTTTACAAAGGGATCTCCTGACTTCTAAGCTTCATCTAACACTAAATCGTTCTGTTCACATGATTCTACAGCTAAAAGACACCATGTTTACATTCAGGAGGGATTCATAAATACCAATTTTTCATGAATGTGTAAACAGATGGGTTAATTACCATGGCAACCAAAAAACCGTATCAGATCAAATATTTTGCTGGCAAATGTCCTAGTGATTTTTCAAATACTTTCGTTTTACATGGCTGAGATAAACAGAATGAAGAGTATTCTACAGAATAAAACAAATGCTAATGCCTGTAAATGGTTTAATAGTGACCTCCTGCGAAGTTTTCACAGTTCTAAGATCCAGCAGCAAAAGATAATGAATCCCGCAAAAACTGATCTAGGTGCTTCAGAAACAATGATACAACCAAAACCAGTGGGGAAAAGAAAACCTTCATGCAGCCACTGAAAGAACTGTCACTTCCCTAAAAGAAGAAGCCCACTAATCATTTGCTTAGAGAAAACAAGCCAGTGCAAGGGGTGAGAATGTGTAATAGGGGTAGGCCGCCATCTTGAGGGAAAGAGACTCAATATTCTGCGAGGTGTGTTTTATTTTCTAACTTTCAGGACCAGACTAACTTTATTTTGTTGTGTTTTAATATGATTAAAAATTTCTCCAAGAATTTCATTAATAGAATTGTGAATGGCAGTCAACATTCTTGGAAATAATTCTAACTATAGGTCCAGCCATATGGCTTTCGAAACAAAACAAGATCACTCCCAAACCCACTGACATGTACAGCACTCCACACAGCACAATCTTCAGGGAGTCAACAATTAACGCGGATTTCAGAGGCATCACTGAGGCAGGAACAGCAAGACTTAGAACATTTGCTTTTTACCAAAAATGAACATTTTAAAATGCCTGTGTGGATTGGCCAGCCAACTGAAATCTAAATTAAGAAATATTTAAAATTCCTTATCTCAGGAAAATGATTCTACACAAATTACATTGATTCCTAGACTACTAATTCCTCAAACCTCAACCTCAAGGTCAGCAGCACACCATTCTTTAGAGACAGACGTGGTGTGAGGTTGTCCAAAGTACTCCCTGCCCCGTGCAGTCTTGTAATGTTTTGTAATCTACTACTTTTAAGTGCTCTCAATATAATATGCATATGGAGTTAGCAGAGAAACCTTGTGACCAAATTACTCTTAGCCAAAATACAATGCTATTTTATGCAATCCCAAGAGACCTGGTTACAGAATCACATGGTGAATTGAAATATTATCCTAATTGGCAAGGAAGTTTCTCTATTTTAGAGGGCTTGTCCAGGGAACCCTACACACTTACCTCAGGAAGTGCTTCATTGTGCCTGTTTTGATTATCCAGATCTTATCCAAACTGTTCTCAAGTAATTGCTTCCAAATTTGCCTTTAGCAAAGTAAGCGTAAGCTGTGGGAAGAAATTAGATATATTTACTATTATGGGGGCTGGAAATCCCAAACCCAAAATTTCTGCTTATCTTAGTAAGCAGACAACACGCTATGCACACAGAACATTATCAACCGAACTGCCCACATAGCAACGCAATTCAATGGATGGAAATCATAGCTAAAGCCTTTCACTTATAATTATACAATTAGTCTTTCATTTTAAGTCGCTTGCTAGAAGAATTATTAGTTTCATGAGCAATCTCTTCAATAGTAAGCTTTTTCTCTATTTTGGGTATTATTTCTATAACCAGAAGAATAGTATTTGTAAAAAAATAAATAAAAATGAAGAATCATAAAATTAACTACCTGATTTCCAGATATCTGACGGTTTTAAATGTGGCAGCCTCAACCTTCCAGAAGTACAACTCAAAAATAACTAGGAGCAACTGGCAATGTCTTTAAGCTAAAAAATAGCTATTTAAGAGCCAATCAAATGAACGATATGCCCCGGCCCCATTTTTTTTTTTTTTTGGCACTGTGAACTAAACAGTAAGATTTTATATTTGTCTAGCTCTTCTCAGTTTACAATTTACTTTCACAAAGTCTACAATATCAGGTTATTGGTTTTCTTCCTTCTGACAAGGAAGACACCAGAAGCTGCCTACAAAGCTGCAAGTTGGAATGAGTCAGGAAGAAATAGACTAGAGAAAATTCTCAAGATCATCAAAAACAAGGCAAGCCTGAGAAACTGCCAGTTAAGAAGTGCCGAAGGAGACATGACAACTAAGTAATGTGGTACCCTGGGGGGGATCCTGGGAGAGAAAAGGGACATTAGGTAACAACTAAGGAAATGTGAATAAGCATGGATTTTATTTAATAATTAGCTATCAATATTGGTCCATTAGTGTGACAAATAAATTAATGTAAGATGTTAACAATAAAGGAAACTGGGTGCTGTAAAGGGAACTCTCTGTGTTATCTTTGGGACTTTTCTGTAAATCTAAAACTATTCTAAAATTTAAAAATTATTACCATATGTTAGTGCTTATGCTCTAGACACAGACTTAGGCCTAGGGATACAGGGTGAACAAGAGAGGCATCAGTTCCACTCTCTAGATCCAACAGTCTTGAGGGAGGAAAGGAGAGAAGATGATACAGGAAAACAAACAGGTACTTAAACACAGTACCGTTGTTCCCCCTTATCTGAGGAGGCTAAGTTCCAAGACCCCCAGTGGATGCCTGAAACTACGGATTGTACCAAATCCTACATATACTATGCTTCTTCCTATGCATACATACCTGTGATAAAGTTTAATTTATAAATTAGGCACAGTAAGAGATTAACAACAATAACTAATAAGAAAATAGAACAATTATAACAATATACTGTAATAAAAGTTACTGTAGATGTTAACAACATCAGCTTACACATTTTGTTCTTTCCTTATTGAGAACTTCCACCTTTCCACTTAAAGGAAGTACTTTATGGCATCTCTTTGGCACATCTGAATTGCCAGCATCACTACCCTTGGGCTTTGGGGCCATTATTAAGTAAAATAAGGGTGACTTGAACACAAGCACTGTGATACCATGACAGTCAATCTGATAACCAAGATGGCTACTAAGTGAATAATGAGCGGGTAGCGTATACAGCATGAATATGCTGGACAAAGGGATGATTCTTGTCCCAGGCTGGAGGGGGTGGGACAGTGTGAGATTTCATCCTGCTACTCAGAACTGGCATGCAATTTAAAATTTATGAATTGTTTACTTCTGGAATTTTCCATTTAATATTTTCAGACTGTGGTTGACTGCAGGTAACTGGAAGTGTGGATAAGGAGGGGACTACTGTATTACAAACGAAAATGGGTGCTGTGACAATGAGATGCGAGATGCCTATCCTAGATGTAGGAGTCAGGGGGTTCCCCAAATAGCATATACAAAGTCCTAAATGCAAACACACAATGTGTGGAGGAGAAAATGTTCAATCTACTAGTGAGTTGCTCAGTGAGAGGGACAAGTTAAAGCAGGGACGGCTGGATATGGAAAGGCAAGAAACGGTCAGATCATCAAAAGCTTTGTAAGCAATATTACAGACGTTTGACTCTTATCCCATGAGCAATGAGAAACTATTGAAAGTTTTCAAACTGAGATGCAACATAATCAGATTTCTAGTTTTAAAAATATACTCTTGTGTATTGTAGTATGTATGTATGTGATTGTAGCATGGAGAATAAATTGGATTGTGGTGAAATTATAGGTAGAGACACCTTTAGAAGGTTGTTACAATAATCCAGGCAAAGATAATAATGGCAGGATAAGGCAATGGACAGAGACAGAAGTGGATGGATTTGAGAGATATTTAGAGGGTAGAATCAATTGAATTTTTGTTAATTGAGTGGAAGTTAGAGAAGGAGAAGGAGGAGTCAAACATTATGCCCACGTTTGTGGCTGGCAACAGGGTAGACAGTGGAATCTTTACTAAGACACAGAATTGTGGAGATGCAGGTTCGGTGTCTGGGTGTATTTGGGGATGTCTGGGACATTTTGAGTTTGCAGAGTCAAGTGGTAGTGTGGATATACATGGATCTGAAGGTCAGGATAGCAGTCCAGGTTGGACACAAAGAGTTAGGATTCCTCAGTATACAGATGGTAAACAAAAGCACAGCCCAGAAGGAATAACTAAGTAGCATACACAACACCTGTTGTTTGTAAAATATTTCTTTGTCATTAGGATATTATTAAATTAGAATTGTCATGCTATTAAGGTAATAAAGAATAGAATATAGTTTAGAAAGACTTTATTGAAATTAAAAAAAAACTTTATCCTTAAATGTTTGAATTTCAGTTAGCTAGAAAACTGATTTACCTAAAAATCTCATTTCATAGTGATGTGGGAGAAATGAAGTAACATAATCCTTCAGCTTCCTCCCTGTACCTGGGGGTTCCTGAATCCACCCATTTCAAAAAACTTCTTGAACATTTCTGTGCCCAGCATTGTGCTGGATAATGCAAAATAGTTTAATACTGTAAAGGAGCCTTACTATTATTTAAGGGGAGATTTGGCAAATATGGCAGAGAGTGTGCATGGTGATTAAGGGTACAAGTTTTGGAGACAGAGAGTTCATATTTGGGATTTCCAATTAGCCAAGTAGCTTCAGACAAGTTGCTTAACCTCTCCAGGATTCAGTTTTTTCCCTGTTAGATGGGGAGAGTAATTATAACTACCTTGCAGGGTTGTTCTAAGGACTGAATGAACCAAAGCATGTAAGGTGCTTAGCATAGTAACAGATATGTGATATGCATTCAATGAGCAATACTCATTGCTCATCGTATTAATATTTTGCCATTCTTTTCTTTCTTTCTTTCTTTTTTGGTGAGGAAGACTGGCCCTGAGCTAACATCTATGCCAATCTTCCTCTATTTTGTATGTGGGACACCACCACAGCATGGCTCGATGAGCGGTGTGTAGGTCTGCACCAGGATCCAAACCTGTGATCCCTGGGCTGCCAAAGTGGAGTGCGTGAACTTAACCACTATGCCATGGGGCCAGCCCCAGCCATTCTTTATTACAGCCTCCTCTAAAGTAAAAGATCATTTTGATAAGTGAAGAATCAATTAGGAGACTGTTAAAATGAATTCTGGCAACTTGTGACCTGAACTGGGACAATGACAGTGGTGATGGAAAGAAGTAAACAGAAGTGGAAAATATTTGGAAAGTAGAATCAATTGGACTTACTGATTGGATAGGAAAAGTGAAGGGAAGAAAAATAACAATTAGTTCTAATTATCTGTCACCCAAACAGGAAACAAAGACAGCAATTAGTTCCAATTATCTGTCCCCTGATGAGAAAACACCAAAAAGGGCTTTGGTGGTAGAAGAAAGCCTGTGCAAATGGTATCTAAGGCACTGCTCGTTGGTATTCCTTAAATAACTTCTCTAAATGTTTTCTGTAGAAAAACAAAAAGAGGGCCCGGCCCGGCAGCATAGTGGTTAAGTTTGCATGCTCCACATCAGCAGCCTGGGGTTCACTGGTTTGGATCCTGGGCACGGACCTATACACCGCTCATCAAGCCATGCTGTGGTGGCATCCCACATAGAACAACTAGAAGCATGCACAACTAGGATATACAACTATGTACTGGGGCTTTTGGGGGGAGAAAAAAAAATGAAGAAGATTGGCAACAGATGTTAGCTCAGGGCCACTCTTCCTCGCCAAAAAGGATACCTTAAAAAAAAAAGAATTACAGTTTACTTTTAAATCTAGCTTTGTTTTGAAGGAGGCATACTTGTTAATATCCTATTTACCGTTAACTAGACAATCTGTGTAAAAGGCAGGAACATGGAACAAATCATACTTGGTGCGCAACGTATGATACCCAGGGAGTCACTACAGAAGAGCAATGTCCTCCACGTTGTTCTTCCACGAGTGGCGCTGTGCTAATCGACTCCTTTGCGTTAGGCCTCCTTTGTAGGCAAAGCAGCATTTCTCCAGCGGCTGGGCAGGGCCGAAGGTCGAGGAAAACTTGAGTTTGCTTCTGTCTGCACACAGCGCTAACAAAATGGTAGCCCTGATAGGCTTCTCAAGTATTTTACCCACCAGCCTGTTGACTTTAACTCTATTAAATGTAAGTTACTTGCCTTGTTTATATCTGTCTCACTAATTGAAAAACACTGATACTTTTTGTTTAGTTCAGATTGATTGAGGTAGTATTTACATCAAGTTCGCTCTTGTTTGGTCAGACATTAAGTCCAATGCCACCTGTTTCCCAGCATGCAAGGAGAGCACGAAAACCGCTCTGTCAGCTCTCCTTTCCCGACACCTTCCTCTCCAGAGGGGTTTTTAACCTGAGGTGGAAAATACCTGCTGTATTTTAAATCTCTCCTATTGTTCTAAAAGGATCGGTTTCTCCCCTTTGGACTACCTGCTCCTCTAGGGCACCAGAGAAGCCCCAGGGCCTGATACAATGCCTGGCACATTGAGTTGTGAAATGAGAAACAAAACAGAGTCATTTACCTTTAAGAGCTTTAACATGGAGCCCTGACGCCTTTAAGGAAATGGGTCATAGGCACGTCCTCGTGGAGCAGAACAGGAATTTTGAACCTGCAGCTCGCTGCAGTGACGGCCTTTTGCCTCCCTCTAGCTAGCTTTAGCAATCAATTCTATTTAGCCAAAATTAGTTTTCTGCCTTCAACCCCAATTAACATTCTTTGCAGTGCAAAGCTCCCTTCTATGCCTTTAAAAGCCCCTGACTTTTACTCCCTAGCGGGACACTATTTGAATTTCTACCTGAATCTGTGCTCCCTGAATTACAATTCTTTGATCCCCAAATAAACACCTCTCTGCCTCCCATTTTGGTTCTGTACGTTTAGGTTAACAGAGCGCTCAACACAGATTTGTTGAAATGAACTCTGTACCCTTTTAGAGAAATGCACTTCTGTAACAGCCCTGATCAATAACAGCACTAATAAAACAAACTAAAAATCTCTCCACTGAAAGAAAAAAAAAACTTTGTAGGTCTTTGTTTAATTAAAATAAACGATGTGATCGTAATTCTGGGCTTCCTGAGCCTCTCAGCCTGTCTGCAGTAACTTCTCCCTCGCGGACGGGCCCGCTGCCCCGACCTACGCCGAAGGGCAGGATCAAACGACTGCGCTCGGTGGATCAAACCCCTCCAGAGATCAATGGACGCCTCAGCGCTGCGTGTGGGGCTGTGCGCCCTTGTACCTTTTCTCCAGCTGAGAGGAGAGGGGCAGCGGGGAGTGGGCTGCTGCTTCTGAAAACTCGTCCTCTCGCCCGGCATCAAGGAGCTTGCTCTGCCTCCTTCGAGGGAGCAGCTCCCCGAGGCTCTTTGTAAAGTACCACTGGGGTGACCCTACCTCTTAGAAGCTGATCTATCTATTGAACATCCCAGGGAATAAATTAGAGACTCAACTAGAGGGAACAGAACTCCTGTCTTTAAAATCATAATCCCCACATGAGATGAAAAACGCTGCTTTCTATGTAGCCCTCCAAACTCGGACTGACTGCATCCTCTATGACAACCAAAATGCTTTGTGGACTCAATGTTTGTACATAAATAAAAGGCAATTCACAAAGTAAATACTGTTCTATTCTTATAATTTGCCTAATTTGGGATTGTCCCAGTTTTTTAAAAAATGTTGTATAGAGTACATTTAAAAATAAAATTTAATTTTTAAAATGGTCTTAACTTACAGTCTTATGAATAAAAGCTATTATTTACAAAGTGCTTACCATGCACCAGGCAATATTCTATGGGCTTTATTTATATTAACTCGCTTACCAGATATCCTATAAAACAAATAATAATAATATCCTCATTTTACAGCCGAGAAAATTGAGGAACAGAGAGGTTCAGGAAGCTTCCAAGGTCACACAGCTGGTATGTGGCAGAGGTGGGATTCAAACCCCTAGTAGCCTGGCTCCTGAGGCAGTGTTGTTCGTTACCTTTCTGTGCTGCCTCTGGAAACCACTGAGGTAAAATTCTGAATTGATACAAGAATGAAGAGAATGTACAGTGTATCCAATTCAAAGGAAACTGCAGAGCTGGGGATAACCAAGGCCTGGATGTACACCTGCAACTCAAAATGTAAGAGAGTTCCTCTGGGAGCTAGCTAGGGGATAGCTCTTGAATAACAGTGCCACTGAAAAGAAGCCTCTTTCCTTTCTGGAAGCAGATGTACTACAGAGCTGAAAGTTTCTAAACATGAAGATTTTATGGGAAGAAGTTATATAACAGAGTCAAAAAGTATGGGTTTTAGGGGCCAGCCCAGTGGCGCAGGGGTTAATTTTGCACCTTCCGCTTCACCGGCTGAGGGTTCGCCGGTCTGGAACCCAGGTGTAGACCTATGCACCACTTGGCAAGCCATGCTGTGGCAGGCCTCCCACATATAAAGTAGAGGAAGATGGGCATGGATGTTAGCTCAGGGCCAGTCTTCCACAGCAAAAACAGAAGGATTGGTGGCAGATGTTAGCTCAGGGCTAATCTTCCTCAAAAAAAATTATGGGCTTTGTATTCTTCATGGAGGCCACATTTCAAGGACATATAAATCCTTGACAGAGTAATTCTGATATAACTAATAATAAAAATATCCCCTCTCTCCCCCCAATGTAAATCTAGTGCTCCCTTGGGTTTAGAAAATCCAGTGAAATTCAGGCTCCTGGTCCACACTGCTATCCGTGTGGTGATTTCATTCTCCCCAAATTATTCTTTGAGTCATGTTCAGGGTGACAGGCTCTTCAAACTGGCATTTTCCCTCAGTTTTCTTTCAGTCTACCTCTGTATGGTCTAGTTTTCATAATACATTGCACCTTTTCCTTTGTAGGTAAAAATATTTATTTATTTTTTTTAGCAAACATAAAATATATCTAATGGTGGGTAAAATATTCCAAATTTATGTAAGAGATAAATAGTAACGTAAATTAGTTTTCTGGAATTCATTGCAAAGGAAAATAAGTTCCGTTCTCCTTTAGATTTCCCTAATTGCTTCTTGTTTTTGTTGTTTTCTTTTCATGCTATGACACCACTAGGAGAAAAAAATTAACCAAATAGGTTAACCTCAAAACAAAACGTACTGTAATTAATGCTAATCAGAAGATGAAAACACGTCACTCCCCCTACCCTGAATCTAGATTAAAAAGGGCAAGTTTGGTCAACATTTTATAGTAGTAGTAAAAAAACCCCTCAGTTTAGCAGCTGGGGAAGGGAGGCACACACAACTTCACTCTGCAGATGATAAAGTCAAGATCGGCAACATAGAAATTATTTGCCACCGATTTAATTTCCTCAGTTTGAGCTATTCTTTTATTTCAGGTGGAAGAAGAAAGAAACAATGTCATATTGAATCACAAATTCATAAATAATAACTTTTATAGTTTTCTCCCCTAAAAATAAGATTGATCGAAAGCTGCTCTGGGTATTAGAAGAGAGCTTGTGGCCAATTTAGTTCAGTTCCCTTTATCCTGTGTTTTTATTATACTATGTCACTTTAAATATTTTCTAAAAATAATTGAGAAAATTTCCTGATGACAGTAATCAACTCTAAGTAAGTTATCTTCACTATGTGGGAATTTCAGTTTCCCTCTTGAATGGTCTCACAGAATGTACTTGCGCCCTGCTCAAGGCTAGTGAAATCAAAATGGTAACATCCCTCAGTCAGGCAGGCAGGCAGAGATCTGCGAAAGAAACAGATATAGGCTTCTCTTTTTGCACCCTTTCTTCGGTGAAGGCTATATTTAGATGGAGAGGATAAAATGGAGGAGAAAGGCACCAGTCTGATACAGGCCAAAACTTACAGATAACTGAAGCCAAGGTAGTTTTTTTTTGGTTAGGAAGATTGGCCCCGAGCTAACATCTGTTGCCAATCTTCCGCTTTTTTTTTTCCTCCCCAAAGCCCCAGTACATGGTTGTATATCCTAATTGTAAGTCTTTCTAGTTCCTCTATGTCTGATGCTGCCACAGTGTGGTTTGATGGTGGTGTGTATGTCCATGCCCCAGATCTGAACTGGTGAACCCCACGCCACTGAAGTGGAGTGCGGGAACTTAACCGCTGGCCCCAAGCTAGTTTTAAGATGTGATTAATTCAGCTCACAGCTCCCATCAATTCTCTACTATGCTTTGTATGTATGCATTTAGAGAAACTTCTCCAAAACAAGGCTGACCTCAGCAGGAAGCACGTCTCTGTGGGAACAGCAGGCAAGGGCACAGATGTCTTACGGCTAAGGAGTAGCCGGTAAGCCCTGCCAAGTGAGGGGCTGGCTCTAGCTGAGCTGACCCGCAAAAACACACAAGGAGGTCAGTCTTCTTAAATCAGGTGGGCCAAGTGTCAGATTCAAATTGGGTGAATAAACGAGTCTAAATTAGCAATTAAGATAATGGCTAAGTTTGTATCACGCTTCATATTTTGTCAAGTTCTAAGCAGCACTGTCAGTGCAAGGGAGACCTACACAGATGAGGGACCCTGTCTGCAAAGGATATAACGCAGTCAGACCTACCACGTGAAACGAGGAGGGAAGGGAATGGGAGGGGAGAGAAGAGAAGGTAAAGAAAAATTTCTAAGGCTATTTATGAGCATTTGAAACATATATAGAGCACAATTTTGACTTTATACAGGGGGCATGTAAGGAGAGAGAGCAAGCAATATGAAAATTTACTATCCCAGAGAAATGAAAAATCTTTCAAATTGTGCATTTACATTTCACACACGTCATATTAGAAATATAATGCTCATGCATAACAATCTCCCTCTGGCCACATTCCAGAACTTTCCATTCCTCCTTCTCTGGTGATTAGCTTGAAAAACGCTCTGCTGACACTCACTAAAATGACCGCTAAGGTTTTTTCCCTTCTTCAGAAATAAAACACTCATCCAGAGTTTATTTTTGTGATTTATAGCAATGGAGGCTATGCAGGCCACAGAATTTGGGGTTGCCTGCAAATATATTTATGATCCGCTTCAAAGGGACAGTGGTTTTCTGGCTTTCACTGTGGTCACCTACATGTATGTACTGTTTTCATGGAGGAAGAAAAGCAGGGAGAGCAGTACTGATGAAATTTTTTTTAATCTATAAAAGAATAAAGAAATTCCAAAACGTAAATATTAATCCATTTTCCCACAAAAATAATCTAGATGTTGTGCATTCTCAATTATATATTTTAGTGGGGTTTTTTTGGTGAGGACGATTCACCATGAGCTAACATTTGCACCAGTCTTCCTCTATTTTGTATGTGGGACGCCACCACAGCACGACTTGATGAGCAGTGTATAGGTCCATGCCCAGAATCCAAACCTGTGAACCCCAGGCCGCTGAAGCAGAGCATGTGAACCTAACCACTATGCAACCAGGCCAGCCTCCTATATATTTTAGTTTTAAAAATTAAATTTCTAAATAAAACCACAATAAAAGAATGGTAAACTCATGTTTGCATTAACATTAAATGGATATGGTTTAACCAATCTAAACTGAGGCTTTTTGCAAAGTTTTCACTTTCATATAATCAGAATATAGTGAGGTCATCTATCTAGAAACATTTGACAGGAAGGTCCGAACAAATTGGGGTGTTTCCAGGGGCCTGGAAGCAAACAGGTTACTGGGTGCTAAGAAAACTGCAGACCCTCTCCATTCTATCAGAAGAGGTGAGGTTTCCTCCTGAAGAGGTTGAGCCAGAAAGGCTCTGAAGGTTCAGACACGAGAAAATGCGCTTGAGCTGTCACACTGAATACAAGAAGGTCATGTGAAAGTCTACATGACAAATGTAAGATTTATCCAGGCTTCTTCTTCCACTCAACTCCCAGAACAGAAGCAGCCAGAATGCTACTTCATAGGTTATTGGAGATTTATCCCTCAGGAAACTACCCAAGACACATGTGGATTTCCCCCAATGAAGCAGCAACCTCTAATGGGACTACTGTGAAGCCAAATGGTCAAGAAGCCACCCCTAACCCACAGAAAGCTTCCAAACGGCATTTTAGTGCCTCCACCTTAAATATGAACATATAGCCAGAGACTATCAGACAATGAAAGAAAGTTTCTAACTTGAGTGAATTACAAAGACTCAAAACAAAGAAAGGTGAAAAAGGGAATTTAGAAGAAACAGAGGCAATGCAAAGAGAAGAAAACTATAATACATCATAATTAATTTTCATAAATATAAGAAAAAAGGGAACAAGAAATAATAGAAATGAACATTCAGAGAATAAGAAAATGTTTATGGAACTTTTCTTAAATGACAGAAATGAAAGATCAAGTTGAACAAATCTTCCAGATTTGAGGAAATCTGTCAAGAAGAAATTGACAAAAAGATGAAAAATGGGAGAAAATTGGCGAGAAAAAGAATCAACATCCATATAACAGTCATTCCAGGGAGAAAGAAAAGTGAAAATGTATGTGAAAAGACTGTCAAACAAATAATACAAGAAACTCTCCAAGAACTAAAGAACATGAGTCTTTAGATCAAACAGGCCCACAGGGCACACAGATCCTTAAATGACAAAAGATCCTCACCAAAGCACGTCATGATGAAATTCCACAACATAAAAGTTTCCAGCAGGGGAGTGAAAATAAACATACAAAGGGCTAAGAATCAGAAGTGTCCAATTTGTCAAGAGGAACATAGAAGCAGGAATAAAAACTCTGAGAAAAAATTCTTTCTGATTTAGATTTATATACCCAGCCAAAATATTAAGCATGAAGGGAGAATGAAGACAATTTGAGACACACAAGGCCTTCCATGTACCTCCCAAGCATGCCTTTTTAGGAGCTTCTAAAGGAAGCATTCCACCAAAATGAAGATGGGGAATGAGAAAGACATTGGACCCAGGAATCAGAAGGTTCCCTACTGGAGAATGGTGAAAGGAACTCTCAGAATGATGGTGAATGAGGGCTTAAAAAAAGGATGTCTCCATGAAAAAAACTGGAACTGACAGATTTTTTGACATGTCTGACTGTATGGAGAAAATATTTACAGTTCTATTGGTTTGGGGATAAATTTGTGATATGTGTAATAGAAAAATAAGCAAGTAAAAATAGGCCAAGTACTAATACTTGAGAAAACAAAAAGTTGTACAAAAAGAAAATACAGTAGTCTTGCCTTATTTGCAGTTTCCCTTTCCTTGGTTTCAGTTACCTGTGGTTAACCATAGACCAAAAATATTAAACAAAGAATTCCAGAAATAAGCAGTTTATAAGTTTTAAATTCCACACTGTTCTGAGTAGCGTGATGAAGTCTGGCATCCTCCTGTTCCATCCCACCCAGGATATGAATCACCCATTTGTCCAGCATGTCCACGCTATATTTGTACCTGCCCATTAGTCACTTAATAACCATCTCGCTTATCAAATCGGCTGTTGCAGTGATTTTGTTCAAGTAACCCTTATTATACCTAATAAATGTCCCCAAAGCACAAGAGTAATGATGCTGGCAATTTGGATATGCCAAAGAGAAGCCATAAAGCACTCCCTTTAAGTGAAAAGGTGAAAGTTCTAGATTTAATAAGGAAAGAAAAACAAATTGTATACTCAGGTTGTTAAGATCTATGGTAAGAAAGAATCTTCTATCTGTGAAATTGTGAAGAAAGAAAAAGAAATTCTTGCTAGTTTTGCTGTTACACCTTAAATGTGTATGTATAGGAAAAAATATAGCATATATAGGGTTCACAGTTTCAGACATCCACTGGGGGTCTTGGAACGTGTTCCCTGTAGATAAGAGGGGACTACTGTATAATCAAATGTAAATAAAATTTACATTGTCAAAATTTACACTTATTTTGTTATTAACTAATTAATTTAATTTGTTATAATATTAACAAAATTAGTAATATTGGGAGAATTGAGGAAGAAGTGCATGTGTGTAAGACAGAGGAGTTACATATGAAAGTTAAATCTTCATTTCAATAGGAAAAAATCAGTGGATCTAATACTTTAAAAAAATTGAGAAATAGCAGTATAAGCTGACTATTTAAAAGTAAGGTTGAACCCACCAGAAGAAACAGCTAAAAGAATTAAAGTGGGTATTTATGAGAAACAAATCTGGAATGGAGATGGATTAGGGTAAGAGGATTGCTATTTTCCATTATAATGTTTTATAATTATATGATGTCTTAAATGATGTGTGAGTATTACTTTGATAAAAACAAAAACTTAAATGTAAAAGAGAGGACACACACAGGGAGATGCTTCCAGCCTCCTGAGGTCCAGTGCCCTTAAACCCTGTGAACCCACACTTCAACAAAAAAGAAAAGAAAAAGAAACTAAGGCTCAAAGAACCAGAGAGTCACCTGCAACAAATGGATGGATTTGAAAAGCTACTTCTAGAACAGTATCCAACCAGGCCACGCATTGCAGGTTGTATGTTAGATTTGACATAGATGAAGATGCACTGAAAATATTTAATAGGAAAGTGGAAGAGTTTGAGTTAACAAATGTTGACATGGTTCAATGTGATGTGTGCCCATTATCTAACAGAATGTCCAAGTTATTTGATACAGTAACTATGAATCCTCCCTTTGGGAACAAAAATAATAGAGGGATAGATAGGACTTTTCTGAGGATTGCTTTGGAAATGGCAAGAACTTCAGTACAGTCGTGCACTTCATAACGTTTCAGTCAGTGACAGACTGCATATATGACAGTGGTCCCATAAGATGAATACCATATAGCCTAGGTATGTAGTAGGCTATACCATCTAGATTTGTGTGAGTGCACTCTGTGATGTTCACAGAACAGCGAAATTGCCTAACGACGCATTTCTCAGAACGTATCCACATTATTAAGTGACACATGAGTGTATATTCTTTGTACAAATCCTGACCAGAGAACATATTCAAAAGAAAGCTTCAGAATGGAAAATCAAGATAAATATTATTACAGAGCTACTCTATGACCTGTCAGCATTATATACATTTCTTAAAAAGAAATCAGTGGACATTGAAGTGGACCTAATTTGGTTTTCTTTTTAAAAACTTCCAAAGCAAAAGCATCTTAAAACCTAATTACAATAAATACAATATTTGTTTATTTTAAAAATGCCACAAATTATAGATACCTTTTTCAGGCATGTAATAATGATACTGTGACCACGGGTTTTTGAAAAGTCATTATCTTTTAGAGATACACACTGAAAAATTTACAAATGGTACGATACGTGCCTAGCATTTGCTTCAAAATAAAACGGGGTAGATAGAGAGTTAGGGGTGAAATCAAAAAGCAATGGTCATGAGTTGGTGATTACTGAATATTGGGATCCATTACACTATTCTGTCTACTTCTATATATATTTGAAATTTTCCAAATAAAAAAGTTACCAAAAAAAAAGGTGCCAACCACTGGGAATCACTGTAAGTATACTGGGCATTTTTTCCAGCCAAGCAAGGACATGATGATTAGTACCTGAATTTGTTCATAACAGAAGTTAGAGGTAAATCCATTCCTCTTCAACAACTTTGGGAAATTACAACAACGAGCAGGATTTTGGTATTTAACCCATACCATTTCCACAACTGACTTAGTTCTCTTAGGGTCTCTTTAAATCCTCTACTCTAGAGGCCCCAGTGTGGTGTTAGGTATTGTCATTTTTTAGTAATTACTACTGAGCTTTTTTCTTAGTGATAAAAAATATAATAGTATATATCAATGACATCTTAGATTCAGTGAAAAATGATAGATGGGCTGAGGAGAAAAAAGTGGCAACTAAAACATGGCACACTCTAACAATGTTTCCTAATTTCATAAATGTTAAGACGAAAAAAATTTGCCTCTTGGAATTGATGAAATACAATATTTTCCCCAAAAGCACCTTTTCTTATCCTAACTCTTCATCTCCAAACTAAATCAATCTTTAGAATCAGTAGATCCACAGAAGGATCTCTGCCTCCACCTGTTTGCCTGTGGCATCCCTACCTCCTCCTACTTGTCCCCGTAGCACTAATTTGAAAATACCAGATTTGTGTGCCTTTCCTTCTGTCCAATGCCAAGCAAGGTGCCTTGTTCCAGAAATACTCAGAGAATGAATAAACGTTTCCTTTCGTGCCTTTCAGGGTGTTTTGTGTTCAACAGGTCCTAAAGACTGACCAATATGCCAACATAAGCATGGACTCGCACCCTCTACCAGTCAAAAGTTTATCACAAGGAACAGAAACTAGCTCTGCCTATTTAAGCAGACAAGGAACTTGTTCTGAAGGTAACCCACACAATTTCCAGGAGCGCTAGAGAACTGGGTTTAGAGGTTACATAGCCAAAAATAACCCTTAAAATGGTTGGTCCAGTGTAGACACCTCTACTGCTGCCACCAGGTCCAGACTCTTGAAGCTAGCCCCACCGACCCCCCAGTACTGGTCAAGGGGCATTGCTCCCCTTAGGCAGAGTCTGGGTCATGGGCCCATGCCTATGATGCAAGGTGTCTGAGAAAGGAAGCATCTGGCACTTTTAGCTCCCATAGTGAGGAATGGGCTCTGCCTCATAACGTGGGAGAGCCCCCAAGGTGGGAAAGAGGTTCAGATGGTGGTGTTCAAAAGGAATGGTAAGTGCTCACTCTACACTATAAACAAATACCTTTGAAAGCCAAAATATAATACAGAGCAGTAGAGTAAACATAGAGTACCCTGAGTGAACACGTTTGTCTTTCGTCTTTGTCTAATTTGATTAGGGGGACTGTGCATTTTTACTTTAGAACCTGAAGACACGTCTATTTTATGGCTATTCAAAATATACATCATGTTGAACTAATTTCAAGTATGATCTTAGATAATTAAAGAATACCTGGAAATAGTCTCTTTAATTTAACCCAGTGGGGGTCAAAGAGTAGATGCACTTATTTTGAGTCATGATTATATCATTATCCAAGGAATAATCACTAAGTAAAAAAGAATAAGGATAGATATTCATTACAAAGCAAGGAAAGGATGTACAATTGTTATATGTTACATAAATGTTACTAAGCTGAATTAGACATGGGCAGATTCATGTTTAAGTGCCTGGGAGCTCAATTTAAACTGCATAATCAGATTTAGGAGGTGCTTTTAAGGTCACGTGGGCCAACGTCCTACCCAATAAAGGCATTCCCTCTTATTACATCCCTGACTCGTGGCCCAAAATGTATCACTTTCAGTACAGTGTTATACTGTTTGTTCCTGACCTTTTTGATGTGGACTCTATCATCTATGAATCCAACCAAAGATGACAGTAATCTTGCCTATACTGTTGGTTAATATCAAGTGCACTAAAACTATTTTTCACAACCCAAACTGTTGTTAAACTAGGACTTCTACCCCCTGTTTTGCACAACTGATTTTAGAACCTAAATGAAGCCAACATCTATTCTTTTTAAATATAATCTTAGTTTCAGCCCTTGCTCTGGGATAAGGGATATCAAGTTTAATCCTGATTATCATCCAAATTCATTAGTGCTTTGAGCTTTACATTATCAACAAACCTGATATATGCATCATCTAAGCATATCTGAGCGGTTGATAAAAGTGTAGAAATGTCAGGGTCAAGGCAAGAGCTCTGGGGCAGGTCAACAGAAACCATCTTCTCATGTTGGCTTCCATGCCTGTGAACAGCTGGGTGCAGCTCTGAGGACGGCTGATCAAGCCAATTATTAGACTGCATCCCAGACCTCATTTCTGCATCTCACCCACAAAGACTACTCAAGAGCCTAGTTGACAGACGTGTACCAGAGGATTGTGGAGATGTAAACATTTGATGAGTCTGGCTCTTTGTGAATACTCTAGGTTATCTACAATTTAAAGGAATCACAGGAGGGAATTTTGATATAACACAGAACTCCCTGGTGAAGCAAAAATTATAAACCAATCCTTCTGTTTTATAAGTTGATTTTCACATACTAGGTTCATATATTGGGCTACATATACATTATAAATGAGACAGAATATGAAAGTCAAAATTCTATGTTAGATATTTTAATACAGGCTTTTAAAATTATGACTAATGATGTGCATAACATACATTTTAATTAAAACAGCATTCATAAATGTATACTATTTTAAGAGAATGTATGATTAAACTTCTCAATTAAAAACAATTGTTTTAAATGGATAATTTAAATGGATTCTAAGACCAAAGAAAATCTGAAATTAAAATGTAAGTGTTCTACTGGACTATAGAATCTTCAGAAAATCTGGCTTCCAAATTCTGAATGGTAGAACATTCATTTTCTTCTAAAGGAAAAAGGAAGAAATATACTTGTAGAGTAAGTTCATTCCAGAGATCGATTCACACTTAAAATATTTATAATGCCAACTGATGATGTAAAAAAAAGTCTGGGAACAGACTTCATGATGTCATTGATGATATTTGCTAACCCAAAAAGCAGCTGTAGGATAAATAATTAGTTTCATTATGAAGGAAACCTTGAAAACATATGGCAGCTTTTCACCATCTACTTGTACAAGGGAAATAGGAAGGCAAGTTACAGCGCTGAAATAAGCTCTTAGACCAAGCATTCTAATTAACCAAGTCCTAATCCCAATAATTAAAATGGAAACTACGTTTAAAAGGTATGTAAAGACCTTTGAATCTGCAGGCATTAGCTTGTGTGAGACTGATTTTTTTAAAGGGGCTTAATGAACTCTCCTTAAGCATTTACCACAATCATCTTGCTTTATACCAAAAAAGCAAAAACTCAAACAGCAAATGATGAATTATTTCTATGGCATCTGAAAATCAGAGAGTACACAGACAATATACAAATTGTCTAATTACACTGAGAATGAAGTAATTTATCCCTTAGAATAGTAGTAATAGTTAACGTTTTATAGACATAGAGGATTGGATTGGCACAATATTATTTTTTAAATGTGCACATCTTCCATTTTACAGCACAGAAACTGACGTAAAATAAGACTTTCTAGTGGTCAGCAAAAGTGAGCTGGAGGGTTAAAAGCTCCTGGGATGCAAGAACATACTGTCTTCAGATTCTTTAAATTCAGAATATTTACTGAGGACTTAGAATGTGAATTGAGCACACAATTTCAGTTAAAGCTCTCTCTGGTTGACAGTCCATGTAAGCTGTCATTAGAGATCACTGAAGTAAGCCTTTCTTTAATATATCCACATGAAATCTTGCTGAAAATAAAACCTACAGTCCAATTGCCTTGAAATTTTAGCAACTTCAATATGTCCTTGATCACTTTTTTTCTCATGTATTATCAGAATTATAAGGCAAGATATGTTTGGCAGATACTTCAAAGAGGAACAGCACAAATACCTGAAATCGAATTGCTTTCTGCTCTATTTTAAAGAATAATTATTTGATAAGAAAGACTCCAATTAACCATTTCATTATACATTTTAGCATAGGGTAATTTTCATGATTTCAAGAACTTCTTTAAAGTATGAAGTAGAAATTTAACCATACATATGGATACTCAAATATACGAAGGTCTTCTGAACATGGTCCTTAAAACAATTAGATTTGTTGACAGCAGTGCAATCTAGAATGGCACTCTATTGTCATTTGCTTGAGTGTGGCAAATTGGAATCTTCAAGAAATGAGTAACTGTTCTCTATACAGGCTGCACTGGTTTGATCTTCAACTTTCCCGGAAACATCGTATGCTGATCAATAGTGAAAGTACCCACTGGGTCTTCAAAGACACAAATATAAGTGGTATTTTTTTGGAATTAATTGTATTTGGAACATGCTGAGTAGGTACCCTCTGGTACTACAAGCATACGGTCATTTTCACATAGTGCTATTTCTGTAAAATCTACATTCTTTTCATCATCGGAATCCGCTTCCTTAAAGATAGCTGGACCAAGTCAGGAAATAACTGCTATTTAATATCTTTTTCTACTTGAAGAAATAGGTTTCCTAAAACCACAACAACTGCTTATCTTATTTCAGGACTTTGTGCCAGAAGCAACTGAATATTGATCAGCATCTCAAATATTTTATTTAAATACCTACTTTTATATAAAAATAATACAACTTTTAAATATTATACTCCAGTATCGTTTGATGATGACCTTTTACCTGAGGACATCAGATGGTATCGGGATAGTGAAGAAGCACTTTAGTCAGGGCAGAACAACTGCTTTTTTAATGCAATGAGATGCATTCACCCAAATACCATTTACCAATTCCTGCACATGTTCTTTTCAACTCCTTCTTCCATTCGCATCAGCAACTATTTAAAGTCTTTCTTTTCAGAATACCCTTCACACTTCTCTCATTCTCAGCAGGCCACTCTGTCCTCCAGCTGAGGCCATCAGGTAAAATCCTTCAACTTATAGGTCCACTCCACTAGCTATAAACCCATGAATTCCTTTCCTTCTTTCCTCCCAGATCTTACTCTCTTCTTCAAGGCCAGATCTGTCAAAATGGCTGGTCATCTCACACCCTGACTGGAGCTGCCCAGCAGAATTCAGTGTCCCTCCAGGCTCCTAAGTGGACACCCCCCACACCTGGCATAGCAAGTCTCACATCTTATGACACAGATCCCTCCCCTCGACTTCGCCTACTCATCTTTGTAGATTAGGCATCTCTCACTAAGCCCAGCAAGCAGAGATACTCAACAAATACGTATTGAACTGAAACTGCTTACTTTTAAGCATGAGTTATTTTCAATAGCTTGAACCAGAACTCAGCTTGTCCCAGATTGTCTGCAGAACAGCATATGATTTCTGCTCCACTTTATTTTTTCAACCCATAAGTGACCCAAAAAAGAGGGGTGAGAAATTTCCAGTGACTAGAATTGCCAGATAAAATATAGACTACCCAATCAAAACCGAATTTCAGAGAAACAACAAATCACTGTTTGTAGTATAAGCATGTCCTAAATAGTGCACCGGACATACTTATACCAAAAGCAATGATTTTTCGTTTCTCTGAAATTCAAATTTAACTGGAAAGCCTGTATTTTTATTTGCTAAATCTGACAACGCTACCAGTGACTGTCTGAAAACTCTCAGAGAACTCAAGGAATGCTTCTTTAGAACACCTGGAGGTCTAGCCAAGCTCTGCAAACTTCCCAATTGACCAGATTTTTTGTCTGTTAATACACCTGGGGTGATTTGTGAGCATCTCAGTAATACGCTTTAGGAAATGGTGTTTATTACGTAAAATTTTCACTTATTTTTCTATTTCATAGAATTCCCTTCTAATACTATTATCAATAATTTTAGCACAAAGAATACTGTAATGTTGCTCAAAATCTCTTGGAAAGCTGATATTCATAGAGTTATTACCATGCCTAAGTTAATTCCGAGCTACATGTATTAGTAATTAACAATCTTTGAAAATTTCATATTTTCAACTAAACCAGCAAAACACAATAAGGGAAATAAATGTCTTCCATTTTGGGATTTCTCTTCGTTAATCAAGCACAGTGAGACATACTGTCCTCACTAACAGGCTGGGGAGAAGCAGCCTGGCAGGCGGAGGTGGAGCCTGTGATGTAACTGCAGTGGGTCTTTGTTGGAAAAGCCTTTCCTAAATGTGAAACATCTGTAAATTGATGCTTCAGCTTCACCGTGTATGCACTGGCAAGAGAAAAGAGTTGCCGCTTTTGGCATTGTGTGTATCTTGAAGGCTTGAAATCTTAATCAACAGAAGAATTCCTCACAGGTCGTTTAGAGACATACCTGTCTCAGGAATGGAAGAAAAAGCGGGTTTCTTTTGCAAAGGAGTACCATTTTAGAGTGGTAACTGCTGTCTGTGGCTGTTTACTGATTAATGGTGATGGTGCAATGAAAGTTATAACCCAAAGTCTAAGGAAAAATGCCCTACAGCTTGTTCCAATCCTGGAAGTTCTTTACATTAATGCTCTCTTCCTTCAGTGCTCCTGAGAGGAATTACAGAAAAGATATTAATTTCTTATTCCCAGGAGAGAATTAGGGAGAGATAAAAACCTCCCAATGTAGAGGGATACAACACTGTGCCTTCCTCCAAATTTGAACTAGACTGATCCTCAGAGACAACTTCTAGGGAGAGAACGACTACGTCCTCTGTAACTACCTCGTTTAATAGGACGATAATGAATTAAGATGTTTATCCCAACGCAAGCACACTACCTGTTTTCCACCATATTGGCAGCCCCAGTTAAGGACCGTTAAGCTACGGGCACAACACGCACACTGCAGAGATGCAGAACAATGCCTGGATGCCTGCCCAAAACTGGTCTCTCCAAATGACGGACTCAATTTATGGTTCCAATCTAAAGCTCATCCGGAGTTAGCAGCGTCATTTTCCTAGTTGCTGTGGGAAACGGATGAAATTTGGAAATCTCAAGGCACGGAGCTTCCACCTGCCTGTTCAGAACTGAAAGGCTGACAAACATATTCATTAAACTTGATCTGAAGCAAGTGAGCCTGCGAGGTCATTCCTGAAATATTCATAAGATGTGTTACCGGACTCGCCACTTAGAGGCTGAGCAGAAAGACGGTGAGTAGGAGCAGCCCGCACCCACAGTTGGAGCAAAGGCGCTCACAACAGCACACCCCCCACCACAACACTCCACTGTTCTGCCTTTAACAGCTCTGTTGGCCGTCGCTCCCCACTCGTCCGTTCAATTCCACCTGCCCAGGAAAGAGAGATGCTCTAATAAGTGAGGAGTGTCCCAGCAGTTGGAAGAGGCACCAGGCGCCAGTCCCTCAGTTCCTCCGGGCTCACAGCACAGATGACCCCCAGCCCCGTGGCCCCGCCAACCCGTAGCCCTGAACTGCCTCAGGGGCCGAAACCCACGGGGCAGGGGGACCCCAGGATCCAGACTGGCCACTCGCCCGACCCAGGCGGCCCTTCTCCACCTCCTATTTTGGCCTGTGCCAGGGACGCCTCCTCCAGAGCCCTCGCGTGCAGTCGCTAGGTGACCCTGGCCGAGATACAAACAGCGTCTCGCGCTGACCAGCAGCCTCGCGGTTGTTAATTTTGGGAGCAGGAGGAGGAAAGGATTACGGTCCTAGGTGACTCCTAAGCCCCGACACCGAGGCAGAGCGCACTTTCATTCACGTCCCCTCTCTGCCCGCAACCCTTATATTTCTGCTGCGCCCCAGTCGCAGCGCATCTCGCACAGAGCCTCGCGACCTCGCCGCCACCTGTCTCCTCTCCAAGGGCATTCGCCCCTCGCCCCTCGCCCCTCCGCTCCTCCAGGGTCGGCCCCAGGCGCCCCTGCTCACCTGCACTCCGGCGGCCGCAGAGAGCTCAGCAGGTGCTCGCACGCGGCAGTCGGGTCTCCATCTCCGCCTTCCCCAGGCGCTCCGGCTCCGCGCTGCGCGGCGGCGATTGACGCGGTCCGTCCCCGGTGCCGAGGCTGGACCGGGGTGTCCGCGGCTGCCGCACTGGCTGCGGGCGCGGGAGGGGCGGGGGCGGGGCGGGAATCTGGGTCGCGTGGAGCGGAGCAAGCCGGGATGCACCCGGGGCGGCCCGCGGCGAGGAGGCGACCGAGAGCAGCCCGGGGAGGGCGTGCAGAGGTTTCCCTGGGAGCGCGACGCGGGCGGCGACTGAGCATGCCCAGTCCGCGAGCCGGGGGCGCGGGCGCGGTGCCGGGGGAGGGAGCGCAGCCCCCTGAGCGGGCGTCTGGGGGTGGGGAAAGGGTTAAATCTGCGGACCCGGTTGCGGTGGGCAGAGAGCCGGCGGTTGGCCGCAGTGGCCCAGTATAATTGCGCCTGGATGGACCCCTCAGAGGAGCCGGGTACTGGAAGATGATGAACCTCAGGAGACCTGTGAATGGGATTCGCAGAGTCCGGGAATGAGTGGGTACGGTGTGTTCCTCGCTGCCTCCCGGGAGAATTGTCCAGATGTCAAAGTTTGTCTTTAGCTCAGCTCCAACCTCTGCGGTCTCACTGAGTGGTTTCCTCAATCTAGACACCCACCCCTCAACTGCTTTCCTGTGCCTTGGGACCTCCCCCGCAGGGGTGCCCAGGCAGCTCCCGCCTTTCGCGACTCCTGGACCGGTCGGGTCAAGTTCTCAAAAAGCCAGCTCTTTAATTAGGTGTAATTGATAGATCGTGTCAGTCTACCCAGGTCACCTATCTGCATTTCAACCAGGGCTTCAGAAACAAACAACTTAACCCCGGGGTTAATTATAATGGATGAATTATAGACACCGTGGTCTGGGGCTATGTGGGGAACATTTCTTCACAGTGCAATACGACTGGCCCAGAACTCACTCACACACACACACACACACACACTCGGAAACCCGTGCCTGTCTTTGTTTCTTCGGTATTGTATTTCATGTTTGATGAAGAACGTTTTCTCCATATCTAATCAAAAAGTTTCTTACGTTAGAGGCGGCATAGTGTCAGGGAAAGAGGATGAGCTTCGAGGTGGGCCGTGATTTCAGTTTCCACCCCAAGAGATTTCCTAGCCCTTCTGCACCTCTGTTTCCTCGTCTGTAAAATTGAGGGAGGTGATCCCTCTCTCTCTGGACTGCTGTGAGCATTAAATGAGGCTATGACCGCAAAGCACCTGTTACATAGTAGATGTTCTCTTAATAAAAAATCTCTGCAAGTTCCACCTCCACTGTTCTGTTTTTATGAAAGGTTGGGTTAGTGATAATCCTTAAATGGTGAACATTTAGGGTTTTCCCTCTTCACATTAAATAAACTTAAGCTTTGATCTTTCTAAATTTTATCATTGTTAAACATTAACCACTATTACCTTTTCTTTCAACTCTGCGGTTTCTTCATACTTCCTTGAATAAACCTGTTGGAAAAAGCTAGATCAAGGCCATATATAGGATCTATTTGGAGGGAAAAGCTTTTCAGGAGAGATTCACTATAGGCGGGTTTATGCACATAACAAAAGAGTTTCACTCCATAGTCTTTTAAAAGTAATTTTGGGCCCGGCCCTGTGGCCAAGTGGCACCGGTTTGGATCCTAGGCACGAACCTAGCACCGCTCATCAAGCTATGCTGAGGTGGTGTCTCACATAGCAGAACTAGAAGGACCTAAAATTAGAATCTACAACTATGTACTGGGGTGCTTTGGGGAGAAGAAAAACAAGAGGAAGATTAGCAACAGATGTTAGCTGAGGGCCAATCTTTTAAAAAAAAAGAAACAAAAAAATGTAATTTAATTTACTTGCGTTCCCCTGTGGTCTTCGTTTCACAAGTATTCCATAAAGTAAGGTATGCTTGTATGGAAGGAAATTTACTTTCCACTAATACTGTCCACTATTTAAAGTATCACTGTTAAAAAAATAAACCTTTCGTTACTCCCAAACATACCATGTTCCTCATAACACTGCCTTTATTTATGGTGTTCCATCCTTTCTGGAACACTTTTCTCTTTCCACTGCACTTCACAAAGTTCTACCCACACTTCAAGCTTAAATACCACCTTCTTCCTGAAGGCTTCCCCAGACTCCAAGGCTGATGCTGTGCTGTCATTGCATGAGTGCATACTTCTGTCACAGCACTGTTTAAGTAATGTAAAACAATTTTCTGAGCAACTATTATGTGCAGGCACTGTTCTAAGTGCTGGGAAAACAATGATGAACAAGACAGACAAGGTCGTCGCCCTCATGGAACTTAGAGTCTAGTTTGAAGAAGATAGGCAATAAACACTTTAACAATAAAGAATCACCAAGGACACAAGTCAAGCATTTTTTTGTCTTTGTGCTATTCATCAAATTAATCTATACGGTCTTGATTCCTCCTTCCAAAAACATCAATAAAAATATTACTATTGGCCATAGGCTAACCAAACTACGTGGATGTGGATCCCTGCCAGTTTGTTGCTGAACCGATAGTTTTTACCACTTTCATTTGACTCTCTCAGCTAGAATGGTCCTAATCCCAAATGACTCTGGGTAGGTACCTACAATCCCATATGATGAATGGAAGGTGATGGGGACAAGGCCAGAGAGTTTAATCCCCACGCTAAATTATATCCTGTCTCTAATCTCAAGGAACAGTGTTTCTCCAATGGCTGGATTCAGCTGATTCCCAGATCTCCTGCATCCCAAACATCTCTTCCAGGGTCACACACCACTCCCATCCCTCACCTTCTCACCACCTTTGGCCATTATTTATGTTAATAGTTATCCTCTGTTGTTTATCATTTGACTGTTTGGACCTACATATTGTCTGAAAGACTCAAGATTTTCTCTCTGATTGTCTTATTGTCTGAGTGTGAGACGGACTTGGCATCACTTAGAACCAACTTTCTAAAGCATATTTGCACACATGTTTTCCATAGCAATTAGTGACAGCTTTGCTGCTATTTATTGTTTGACTCTGGGATGGGATTTCCTTCTTCCTTGAATTACAGAATTTAGCAGATGACCTGTATGCAATAGATCCTCAATAAAAGATTGTGAAATGAATGAATGAATATATACAGGTTCTCAACTCTTCTTACTTCCTCAGGATATAGTTCTTTTCTAGTTGGCCTTCCTATTAACCCAAGGATTTGGCTCAGTTTTGTCTTTTCCTAGTCTACTAATTTCTCTCTAGCCATAAATCCACAGATTTCTACACTTCAGGGTCCACAGAGCATTGTGGGAGAAAATCTTAGCCATAATTCATTATAAATTTGTGTGTTTTTGCTAAGGCTACACATATCACCTATAAATCAATATCCCTATTAATTCCTCCAATCCACAATAACTATCTTTAAAACTTTTTCTCCTTTCCACCTCCTCCACCCACCAAGTTTTGGACAATGTACATTTGGCTCTCTCCACTGCACCAGAAAAGAGAGACCATCAAGGGTCACCACTCTAGAAATTAGCTCATTGTTGTAAATATATCCTCCTCTTCAATCTCAGCAGAGTAGATATTATCTTTATTCTTGATGCTAGTCTGTACCAATAGACTATTCTCTTCCATCTTTATTCCCTCTCTTCTGGCTAGTACCAACTTTTCTCATTCTCTTATCTCTCTCAACCACCTTCCAACTTCTAGTAAACATACCTAGAGATTTTTAAGAAACCTGACTTGATTCCAATTCCCTTTTAAGATGTCTAAAAATTAACTATGTAGCGTAAAGTTCTCAGGGGTCCTTTAAAGAAAACTCATTGGTCCTTTCCCATCTCCAGATATTTCTTTTGTGCTTCCTCATGGCTACAGTTACGTCTGCCAAGTTTGTAAGTACACAAAGATGTATGACCTCATGCTCTGCTTACCGAAGCAGCTTTCCTAAATAACCCCGTCATCAAACATCTTTTGTCTTTTAGAGTACTAGGTACTGTTCAAGAAAAACTACTCTGATATGCAGCTTTGTCACATACAAACAAATAAAGCATTTCTCATCAGTTAATAAACACTGGAAAAATACAGGTAATAGACAATCTAATAGGATGACATGCAGAGAAGTTTATACAGTTTCAGGTAATAGACTTTTTGGGGACTAGTATATCTTTGGATAATCCAGGAAGTCTTCATGGGCTTCCAAACAGGCAGGGTTGCAAGCCCAGGTAGTTTGGAAACAGTTAGTTGTTTGGATGAAGGAATCAAAGTGTCTGGTGACATTTGCTACAGCAATGTTACATAATGTTAAAGCGTCAGCCTGGAAGTTACCGGACCTGGGCTTAACTTCTTTCAATTTTGCGTCTAAAGTGAGGATGATAATAACGTGTATCTCATAGTGTTGCGTGCAGGATTAAATTAATGATGTGTAAAGTACTCAATACAGTGGCTGGCCCACAGTGCTCAATAAAAGTTAGCAATGTATCCAGCTGCATTATTTCTGGATAAAAAGCTTGTTTAATAGATTACCATGAGATCAACAACCAGAGGGGGTAGTTGAAGAAAATGAGATCACCTAATGTAGCATTTAGAAGTAATGAGTGCAGAAGCCACAGAGGAGGAAGTTTTGTCTCTAAAGCTGCCCTAATTACAGCAGTGGAACTGAGGAGGAAGGGAAGACCTAGGAGATGCTGTGCTCTGTCATCTACTTAGACTCCACATTGGCTCATTACAAATGACATGGAATTTGAGCCTTTTCCAGACAGGCGGATATGCTGGCTCGCTCAGGAGATCTCTCCCGGAACATCATCCTTAGGAATTTCTTTGAATACAAATTTACCCACCCAGAGGCTTCTTTGTTTAGCTAAGTTGGATTGAGCAATGGGCAAGTAGGCATTTCCTGCCTGGATTATTTTGTGGGTGGGGCGGTGGCCCATTTATTTATTTTTAATCTACCTCTGACTTTAAGTGTTGTGATTTGAAGAGTTGGTTGTAGGAGATGTATGCATTGTATGTATTGGCTTCACAATGAAGCTAGAAGGAGACCTCTGGGCTTAAAATGTATTAGGCCTTGTCTCATTTTCTTTAATTGTTATGTAAAGTTTGGAAATTAATATAAGGCCACTCTGTTTTCCAATAGAATGGATTTTATAGGCCTACGGAGTTCTGGGTACAAAAGTGGAGTGGTGGTTGCATCCAATATGCCTATTAATATCTATCTTGATGAAATTGTGACTAGAATTATGTGAGAGTTAATCATCATGTTAGAGAATGCTTTAAACCAAATAAACGACAACTCTTGGATGTGCTGCCATGGCAGTAGTTCTCAAAACGTGATCTAGAAGGGGCTTTCCAGTGGCCTAAAGACTGGGCCAAAATGCAATTCACTTAATAATCATTTATTTAGCACTTAGCATACATAATGCATATGCTAAATACTGGAGACACAAAAATGGATAATACACTGTCCATGATCTTGAGGAACTCATATCCAGATAGGTGCACAAACACATGCACACACACACACACACACACACACACACACACACACAGTGTAGGCTTTTTCTCCAGGTTTGTTTCCAACATAGAATTAAATCTCTACTAAGCCTCCTTCTCCTCTCATCTTGATTGCCCAGTCAGAGTCCTCTGTGCCTGGTTTTGGTTTAAAGTGTCATTCCCTCACGACAATGCAGGCCAAAAACATCTGTGAGTCCTGGTGCTCAAGTCCCACTCATGTCAGCCAAGTCCAAGGGAGTTTCATTAATCTCTAGGAGGTTGCCGATACTGCAGGAATTCAACAGCAAGAAACTGATGTCAGACAACAAGGTAGAAGTTAAAATATTTTGTGAGGGACACTGTGTATGATATTCCCACTTGGAAATTTTAATGGGCCCATCCTGGAAGGGCCTTTACTAATGGGCAGCCAGGGCATTGACATTTAATAGGTGGCAGCTTCTGTACCAGAATGTATTTTTAAGGAGTAAATTTACATTTTTGAAAGCCGTTTTGAAGAATAGTCAAGTTTAGTGGGTGAGAGAAAATTTAGGCTTGTGCGGGTCTATGAAAATCAGGCTGTAAATCAAATTAAGGAGCTATGTAATTTCTTCCTGAAAATTTATGCCTCTTAGGTGAAAGAGAAATCCTTTGGTGAAACTCTGGAAGGACAAGTTATCTGTTTTAATGCCGAGATAAACTTTGAGGACAATTCAAGATAGCTATAAAAAGACATATTTGCCATGGACAACAAATAAAAAATGTACCTATTGAAAGTAATATGGCCTAAAATCCATAAAACTAAGTGAGAATATCATTTTCTTTGTGAAAGATGGTGGGCTAGACATGGCTCCCATATGACATCATTTACCTTAATGGTCAAAACCCAGCCAACTTCTTGGATCTCAGTTATAGTGTAAGGGAAGTTCAGGTGTATTTAAATTGCTCATTGCTGATCCTGAGGTTGAAACCACCCTCAACATTGTTTTAGGTGGAATAGTGAAATTTGCTGTCATTGCTGATGATATCATCAAAGACTGCTGAGAACTAGAACTCATGGTTTTGATGGTGAGGCTTGAAGGAAGCAATGTCCAGGAGTCTCAGAACATACTCAATAATATCCAACTCCTGTTACTTCTGGCATTGACTTGGAGAATGTGGTCAAGATGGCTGTGGCCAGCATGGCCAAGAAGTGGTTCCTTTTTTTAATCCATTGGGGATGGATGTCTCCATTCCTAGAAAAAGGGATAGTTCTCATCACTAGGAAGAAAATAGTTTCCCATTTGAGAAAAAAAAATGGTTAGTGAGGGTGAGGAGTTATATGGGAAATCTTAAATCTACTTTTTTCAAGAATAGATATCTCAGTAGCCTAAATAATTCTGATTTCACTTATAGTTTTCATTAATGTAATGTTCTCATGTTGTTTTCCTTATCATGGTAAACCTGCCATTGAACAGCCTTTTGCTGACTTTTGAGAGCAATCTATATGGCCTATGTGGATATAGCGAAAAATTTGAATCAGGGCCTAGTTTATTTACGAAGTTTCTGCTGGACATATAGTCCAGAATGATAACAAAAAAATAGAGATAAAAAAATCTCAGGCAAAATTACATTTAAAACAGTTATATTAAACCATTGGAAGGTCATATTAAATTTTATATGAAACATTATAACAAATATCTATCATAACATTATAACTATTATAACATAGATACATTAAAACAGAAATATATTATGAAATATTACATTGAAACATAACATTATAACAAATATCTATTGAAACATTATAGCAAATATCTATTACACAATATAACATTATTACAAGTTTCTTATTCCAAGACATTGTGAATTCATGAGGTTTTTTTTTTAAAGATTTTATTTTTCCTTTTTTCTCCCCAAAGCCCCCCAGTAAATAGTTGTGTATTTTTAGTTGTGGGTCCTTCCAGCCGTGGCATGTGGGATGCTGCCTCAGCATGGCCCAACGAGCAGTGCCACGTCCACCCCCGGGATCCAAACTGGCGAAACTCCGGACCGCTGAAGCGAAGAATGCAAACCCAACCACTCGGCCACAGGGCCGGCCCCTCATGAAGTTGTTTTATTCCAGGATATTTCCCAATGAAAGATCCACATGTTTATTCCAGGTACATATTGTACCATTCGCCTTAATCTTGAACATACTGTGTACCTCACAATCAACATCAAACTTAAAGGCTTGTTTGTGTCTGTGGAGCATAAGCTTTCATTTTTATTTCAAAACTGAAAAATTCTGAATCTTCTGAAAATCTGTATAACTCATTTCCAGGTGAGACAACACTGAAGATCAAGTTTGTTACAGATATTGGTGCTTTAAATTGACTTTTTCTTCAGAACCTACCAGCCTGTAGTTGAAAGAGGGGAAAATATAATAAAGTGTGGTTTTTTCGATAGTTATTTATGTGGTGGAGAGGAATTGATTTAGGTTTTTGTTTAAATTTTGGTAAAGATTTTAAAATCTGTTCAGTAATTTAAATTCTATATTATGTGACCTATTAGTAAAAAATTCTGTACTAAGCAGCAAAAAAAAAAAAAAGTAATCTTTGTGACTATGTATTTATTTTAATAAGTCAAAAGCAATATATTTCCCCTATTTTGGAAGTACGAGTTGATAGTTTTGAATAAATAAGGGATGGATGGATTGATGAGTGGATAGACAAACGGATGGACAGGTGGACAGCTGGAGAGAAGGAGGGAAGGCGGGAGGGATGAATCAATGAATAACATGGATAAAGCATTCGCCTCTCCAGAATTTTCTGAGGCTCTCCAGATTTCAAATATTTTTTCTCATTCTCAATCTCAATCTGACTCATCTCATTGTCAGATGAGTCTCAATTTTTCGTTCAGAAAATGTTACCATATACATGGAGACATTTCTCCTACTAATTTAATATGCAAACTGAAAAAGATGAAGATTACAGTGATAACCTGTTTCCATCCAGCATTTATTGAGTGCTATGTGCTAGGTTCTGGCAGACAACGGAGATATGAAGATAAATAATGTGGAGGCAGCCCTCAAAAATCTCACAGTCTAGTAGCAGAAAAAGCCATGGAAACATAAATTTAATGCAAAAGAGTAAGTAGTGGATTAGAGATAGGGACAGATTTCTGATAGGAGCCCATTAGAAGGAGTGTCTGTGATATATCTTTCCTTAGTACGTCCAGGAAGTTCCTACATATGATAAAAATATTCCGCCAAGGAGCACGTCTCCTCTTAGCTCAGTGGCACGTCATGACTGTGCCCTGTTACTCATGCAGTACAGGTATGCAGGTCATGTAAAAGTATGTGGCTTTAGATTTCATGGCATCACATATTTAAGTGTATTAGTCACAATTTAGTGAGTTTACTCTGGAACGAAGTGCCTTTAAAGGCTGACTTTTCAGCTCTTGAAATTCCACATAAAGCTGGGCTTAGAGTACCTGTTCTTTGTTATTGTAGAAAAGGCATTTCTTCTATGAAACATCTCTGAAAAGTCAATGACATTATTTATCAATTCAAAATCCATTAACTTCCTTCACTTCAACAAACACTTCTTGAATAGATAAGACACGTTTCTAGGAGAGATTCCACATATTTACGTCTTAAAAATTAGTTGTAGCCAGAATAATAATAATAACACCTAAAAATAATTTTAAATATGATAAATAAGTAATACCTCTACATAGTTCTCACTATGTACCAGGTACTAGCGTAAGCACTTTACATATTAACTCAACTAAACTGACATGGGGGCTCTAACAAGTCTGACTTAATGGATTTCTGTGGACTTGGGAATAAAGGACATGAGAAATTGTGTTTAATCTGTGAGGAAATAAAATCCTCTTTTAAAATCCCTATTTTATTTGCTAGATCACTTCTGCCAGTGTTTCCTTAGAGCCAATATAGAAGGAGCTGCTACAGATGGCAGAATTATCCACAATTTTTAAAGTTAGAGAAGCAGCCAATGATAAAATGGAGAACTCAAGACTCAGGAGCTACAAGTAGGTGAAACAATATGTCTTTTTATTTATAACATGTATCCTTTTATGAAACTTAAAAGCATGCTTTAGTTAAATAGAATAGAGTTCAATTATATTTTTCTGTTCCCTGTTCAGTTCTTGTCTCTATATCAAAGTTCTGAGTGACAGGGGTGCCTCATATATAAAAGTAGACAAATATCCTAAATTAGAAAGTAGGGGGAAAAGCATCCAAGAGAAAAATTAAAATTGCAATAGCAATGCCATCATGTTTTCCACATCCCAATGTAGAGTCAGCTCCAGGTGAAGGAATTGTCAAAAATTATCCACAAAGGCTCTTTCTGTTTTTGCTGTTCTCAATAAAATGGCAGAAAAAGCCACTAGAGTTGCGGGTAGCTCAATCCTAACGGAACATAATTCCTAATTTCATGGTTATGCTATGAACATGAACTGAGGATATTTTCTTCTGTGAGTGGAGAATTTGCTAAGGAATTTCTAGTATACCTAGTTATATGGAGAGTGCCATCAAAACTGTGGATGGTTTTTCCATTCTGGTTGAAATTGATTTCCGTTGAATGGTAGGAAAGGGGCCAGGAATACTTGGAACAGCAGATTTGCATCAGAATGCTTGGGTAACCGTTTTCCAAATAAACATGCCAGAACATCACCCAGGCCTAGTGAGTCTGAACCCTTGGGGATGCCCATGCATGCATGTTGTTTGAAAACTCTCCCAGGTGATTCTAATGCACACAGCTAATTATGAACCATACACTTAGGAAATAAGCCAACTTCTGTTAAATCATCAAGTGTAGCTCACTTGTTTCATACTTTATTATATTCTTTCAATAAAATAATAAAATTTGTATGTTGCCCCAGGCTGAACCTTCTAAACAGGCCTATTGTGAATAGACTACCATGTGCTCATTTCCTTTCTTTGTCTAAGTGAAACTAGTTCTTTACTAGCATAACAAGTGCATTTAACAGGCACTCCACAGAGAGAAGCAATGTTTGCCATTAACATCTATTAGGCTGTGGTAGGCATGGTAAGGCCACAAGAGACTGGGCCAATTCATTTACAAAGAAACATGATGTAGCAGATAGAGATGGGAGAAAAGCCTTCAAGCAAAACAGTTTTTAGAATGGTGGCCAACATATAGAGGGCCTTATTTTGTGCCAGGCCTTATTCAGAACACGTTACTCACATTATCTCATTTCATCATCATAACAACCATAAAGGTGGGTTCTATTATTATCTCCACCTTACAGAAATGACTGCTATTTGGTGAGAAGGAAAAAAGAGTACAAGTTTTATTCTGTTTTGTTTCTTATCAGATCATTAGTTAAAAGCAGCCCCATACCTCGTGGAAATTTGGGATGTATTTTAGAGAAGGGGCATATGCCAAGAGACTGTACACTCCTCCTTCCTCTTTCTAGCCTCTTGCTCTCATTCTCTCCTTTTATCTTTTCATTTCCCTTTGTTCCTCTCCCATCACTTTTCCTTCTCCACTGCTTAAGCCATTTGTCTGCAGACATCACCCACAGAAATTTCTTAGTTTTCCTGGGAATGTCAGGTATAAATAGGCAGAAGAGGAAAAAAAAAACAAAAACCCAAGCATTATGCCAGGCAAAATAGGAAGAGTAAGAAGTACGAGGTAAGAATGCTGTGGAGGGGAAAAGCCAAAAGACACAGGGATGCATCCAGGCTGAGTGGAGGGAGGGGTGTCCCAGGTGATTCTCCCAAGAATTAGGACACCAATTAGGTTCATAGAAGACTGGAGGAAAGAGAGGTGGTGACATGTTTCAAATGACTGAGCCGAGGAGTGGGAAAGAGGGATGCAGTCAGATGCAAACAACACAGCTGTCATTTCATCTCTGCAAAATTGGAAGGTGTCATGAGAGGCCAGTGAAGGTAAAGAGAAGCACAGTGCTTAGACTGGGAGGGACCACTACCTAATAAGACACTTGTCACATGTAAATGTCAATGAAATTATAAAATCATATCATCTTAGATTGAAAGGGACCTTTGAAATAATCGAGTCAGGTAATTTTAAAAAATTTTAGCCATAGAACCCTTAAATGGCCTTCTATTGTGAACCTCAAAAGCAGATCTACTCTGCATAATGTGGGCATGGGCCAGTGTCCCTCTCCTCTCCCCACTCCCACGCTGCCTTTAAACCAGTGAACAGAAGAAATCAACAAATGTATAGTGGCAGTGTTTATGCACAGTACTTGATCTTGGATGCTATGGTGCAGGATACAAAAGTATAAGCTGTGGCCTTCAAAGAGTTTATAGTTTAATTAGGGAAACTTGAATTAACAATGTAAAAGTTGAATAGTTGAAAGAGACCGGGAGGTGGGACCTACCTGACCGCTGGAGGAGTGGTATAAATCAGACCCCACCCACTCCTGTTCCCTGAGAGCTTGGTTTGTTCCCATGATGGGAGCCTTTTGAGCACACCTGGGGTCCCTGACTTCTCACCTGTAGGGTCAAACCTGTCCCGGCTGCTTCCCCCAAGGCTGAGGTGGCAAGAGGGATTTAAAGCCCCGTGGGCTCCTCCCTGCTGCTCCTTCTCAGGGTTGGTCTGTGAGCCCTTCACAAGGGCTTCCTGCCCATGTTATTGCTTCTGAGCCCATGTCACGGGAACTTACCGTCCCTGAGAAGTGAGACTTTGCTTTGCTTTTGCCAGTTCTTCGAAGGAGTGGACTTTGCCCTTAAACTGTAGTGACTGAGACCTTTTACATCTCAGTGGGCTTCCCAGAAGATGCTGTGAATTCTAAGAATAGTCTGCTGTTCAATCTTTTTTTTGTTACTGTTATGTGATAACTTTGGTACCTTATGTTGCTTTCACATCACTTACAGGTCTGTCCTGCTTTCTAGATGTACTGTTTTCTGATCGATTGATGTCTAGTTCTATGCATAGTTCTGCATCTTCTCTTTGGGTCTAAGCAGACCTTGTCAACAGTGGCTGAAGAGATCCTGATTCTTCTTGCTGGTGGCTTCTCCTGGTCTTAGCTGCTACTAGACTGACTGAGTGTGTTTTGTCCTTCCCTGAGTGCATATGTATCTCAGGCCTTTATGTCCACTGAGGGGTTGGACAAGCTGACTTACAAAGATGACCGTGGGTGGACTAGCAGCCTCACCTGTGCCTTCCAGGTCCTGATTCACCCTGGTAACACTGTGGCTCTGTGGCATCTAGACCAGCGGTTGCTGGAGGAGAATGCTGCTCTGAGGCCTTACACCTTCCTCACTGAGGAGAGCCAACTCTTGAAGACCCAGCATATGGGACATCGCATCAGAGTGCAGCCCACCGCACTGGCACTTTGATAAGTGAGGAGGAGTTACAGAAGTCCTGTCTAGCTATTTGGTGTGGACTTTCCTTTTTCTAGTTTTCTAGCACGTAGAATCTAGTCATGGACTCGTCTACTGAGCACATGAAAATCAGGCTGAAGATTAGGGGTAAGCAACCTGTTGTGTAATAGCCCCCATGATAGCATTTATGGGAAGCCCTGACAAATATGTGGGGAGGGAAACAGCAATGGTATGAGAAGCAGTAAACCAGCTCTTTAATTCTAGGCTAGAAGTTTTTCTGCAAAAGAAATTGAAGTGCATCACAGCAGAGAGGCCTCAAGCCCCAACTGTTTACAGCAGACCTATGTCAATTGTGGCACTCTGAGAATTTTCCAGCTGTATGTCCAGTGTACACCAAGGGTGGAAATGGCTCAGCTCCATATAAAAGGCCTGGGAGCTCTCTCCTGTCTGGGCTGCTTTATGTTGTCCACTTCCAGCACCTGCACATGACTTAGAACTCTGGCTTCCTGGTTAACGCTTGGCATGAAAGCTGCCTTGTTTGGAGGGATGGAGGTTGCATTTTGTCATACCCTCTTCAAATAGGACTCAATCTTTTCAATCTTGGCTACGTCTTTAGTGATAGGCTATCGGCTGGAGCCTCAATCTCAAGGTCCACGTAGGACCTCAACTGCAGGGGCTTCCTTCTAGCACTTGTGGTCTTCTCTAACTACCTATTTGGCTTGGCGTAGCCTGACTCTAACCTGATACACCTGAGTACTGAGCCTTCCTTTGAATGCTCTCTCTTCCATGGTCTATGGCCTTTTAGTGGGAGACCAGCATTCTATAGCTAATGGATGACTTCCCAGTCACCTCATTAGTGTTCTGGGAGCAAGGGGTGTTCTCACCATGTTTTTTGTGGCCTGAGGGCCTAGATTGTGGTGATCAAAGTCTGAAACCCAAATTCTTCAGGGATTTCTACATGTCAGACTTCCTTGGGGCTCTCTTGCTCCATTTGTATAAGAAACAAACCCAGGATACTCTGGCTGTGGAGTTCTCTGGTTTTGCCTGCCTTCCATCCCTTACCTCAGAATCATTTCTGCTAAGCAGTTGTTCCAAACCTGACTAACCAGGAAAGTATAGGCTTGGGTCCTGATATGAAAGAGGAGAGATTTGAGGGATTTGAGAGATTTGAGAGGACTGTTTTGGACCTACCAGGAGCTGTCCTGAGGCTGTCCTGTGTATCTGATGCTGAGCACCAGGTCCTATAACTTCAAAGAAGAAGGGTGACTGATTCTTGCTTAATCCCGGACTCTGGACCAGATAGACAGCCCAGTGCATGTGGTCTTAACTCTGCTTTAAACAAAAACTATGGCTAGGGGAAGTAGAATTCTTGAAGCACATTATCCCTCAGGAAATGCAAATGATTGCTCAAATCTAAGCATTTTTATTTAGAACATCAAACAAAGATTCTCAGCTCTTCTTCAGTTAGTAATTTGACCCCATTTCTCCACTGTCAATGTCTCTAGGTACTCACAGCTCCAACCACCAGCTCTACTATTGACTTATCTAGAAGAACTAAAGACAGTTCTAGATCATCTTGAGATCAAGCCATACTTTTTAAAACGGCACAACCAAGAATGTAAGTTGTTGTACTAGAAGTGAACTCCTTATTGTAATATCTTTCCTTGCGGTGATTAGGTCTGACCCTACCTCTGCCCACCATCTCTTTAAGATATTGAGAAAATCATTCATTCCTTGGCTTTCTTTATCTGACTCACTGACATCCTGGTTTCATTCCTGATCACTGTATTTACTTCAACAGCTAATGAAAAGGAAGGGGGCACTTGTGATCTACGCCATTCGATTTTAGCTGTTCTCATAGACACCTTCAGTGTGGCCCAAGAAACTCAACTATCCCCAAATACATGATGGCTCTCCATTGCCACAATACCTCCTAGCCCAGACCCATCCTCCCAGGCGACCTGCCCACATGTGTCCCACCACTGCTTTAATAATTGGCAGAACCATTAGCCCAGCGTAGATCTTCAGCACTGGCCACTGTGTCAACATTTCTGGTATCAGTCAGATTTGCTTTTCACTCCATTCTGTGACCTGTGGCTGAAATCCTTGTTCACCTTTCTGCTTCTTATTGCAACGCTTTGGTGTCTGTTACTTCTAATTGATTTTTCTTGGTATCAACGGGGCTGACTTCTGAGAGACGCTTTGTTACCATGGCTTGGTAACATCTGCTCAACACTCCTAACCCTTTTCTTTGGTACTTAGACTCCTATTTAAACTCTGAATGGGAGAAGCCTAGGATCACTTCAGTGATGTGGCACTTCCTAAAGGCCTCCGCACCAGCCAGAAGCCTTTAGTGATTCTGGAGCTCTTGAGGCAGGATTCTGATTTCCAAATATTGATACTTGCCCAGGACTGCTTTTTTTTTTTTTTCCCTTCCTAGAAATTCCTGCTTCCACTGCTGCCATCTCCTGGTCAAAGGTGCCTGCTACATTGAAGGAATATGGCTATGAGCAATTTGTCCCTAACTCCTTTTGTTTCCTGAATTCTTAGCCAAGGCTTGTCTAACCTCCTTACCCCAACCTAATTTCCTTGGGTTAAATTAGAATCAATTAACATGAAGCCACTGTCACAATAACATTTATATTCATCATACTGAAAGAGCATTTAAAAGTACGGAGGAATCTGTAATAGACAGGATGACATATGAAATATGTCAGAGACTCATAAACTCCAAACAACTATTTTGACAGGCATGGAAAACTTTTTTTTGCTGAGGAAGATTAGCCCTGAGCTAACATCTGTTGCCAATCTTCCTCTTTTTTTTGCTTGAGGAAGATCAGCCCTGAGCTAACATCTTCCTCTATTTGAGATGTGGGTCACTGCCACAGCATAGCTGACCAGTGGTATAGGTCCGCGCCCAGGATCTGAACCTGTGAACCTGGGCTGCCAAAGTGGAGTGTGCTGAACTCAACCACCAGGTCATGGGGCCAGCCCCCATGGAAAACATTTTTTTTTTAAAGATTTTATTTTTTTGCTTTTTCTCCCCACAGCCCCCCGGTACATAGTTGTATATTCTTCATTGTGGGTCCTTCTAGTTGTGGCATGTGGGACGCTGCCTCAGCGTAGTTTGATGAGCAGTGCCATGTCCGCGCCCAGCATTCGAACCAATGAAACACTGGGCCGCCTGCAGCGGAGCGCGTGAACTTAACCACTCAGCCACGGGGCCAGTCCCAGAAAACATTTTTTAAGTTGAGATCATGGTCTACCTACATCACCACCTCAGTAATTCAACTACACTAAGTTTCTTGTTTCAAGTGATTTTTCAAAGCTATCTATTTCCGTTATGGTGTGTTAAATTTCACGCAGAAGAGTTCCATAATTGATGCTAACTAATTATTAATTCCTCATTCTGAGAATGTCAACAGGCTTCCTAGAGGTATTGAAAAGTAAATTCTGGGTCTCATTAACTTTCTACTAACCACATGTTTCCCTAAGCCACGATTTCAAATAGGTGAGAAAATGATGATATCCAACCTTATTTATGACACACAAAGCTGGAACAGAAGAAAACAAGACCATTAATGCTGCTTGTCTTTTTTAAATTTAATATAGCATCTAAACTTTCAATTAAGATTCTGGACACACTGTCTTTATTGAAGGTTTAAAAGTTATATTGTGTGAATTCTTACATGTGCTTGCTTAAAAGGTGCAACCATTTAAACATTTTTTACATCTATATTTTTCTCATAATGTTTGGATAGACTTCAAAATATCAAAAAAGGGGCACTTTCTTTGCAATGGTGTCCCTCAGCTTAGTGTATGCAATTGGAAGGGAGGAAAGACTTTGGGTAGGACTCCTGCCTCTGTCACTAACTGTGTGGTCTTGGGGAAGTTGCTTAACCTTTCTCAGCCTCAGATTCCAGATTTGTAAAATTGAGAACATAAAACTTACTCCTAGGGTTGTTTTTGTTGTTAGGATTAAATAATAATGTAAGTTAAGTATTTAACACTTAAATACCTCACAAAAAGGTAGTTGTAGATAGCTATGTTTTAACTTATAAAACTGAGTCCTTTTATTCACTGGAGAACACAGACATGAATGTAAATCACTCTCTTAAAAAATATCTCCTACTTACACAGCTTATACACTTTGTTTTTAAGTCTTACTTGCTAGATCTATAACATGGAATATGGAGATGCCAATAATTAGAATTGTTTTGAGACATAACTTTATGTCTTCAATAATTCGATAATCTGAGTGCTGTATCATCTGGCTTCTTGGTTCCTTGTACCTTATAAAGTTAAAACATTTCACCTAAAATAAAAATCCCAAATACGTTAGAAAATTGGCACTTTGTTACTCTGGGGCAGATTTTTAAAGAGCCCTATCTTGATGAATAATACACAGTATTTTTCTCTGATGGTTGAACACCTGCAAGATCAGCAGGATTGCTTGTTAAGCATGCAGATTGCTGGGCCCTGGCCCCAGAGATTTTGAAATGAACCCTGTAATCCATTGGGGTTCAGAGCAACTATTAAAACATGTTTGTTTTTAGTTGACTCATGCCTGGTGGGGTCTGGAACTCTGCATTTTTAACAAGTACTCCAGTGATTCTGCTGCAGTCTAAGGACCACCCTTTACAAAACATGCCCTCGTGCAGTGGCTTCTAATGTATAGTATGCAAAACTTGGGTATCTGGAAGAATACGTGGGAAATTCTGTTTATAGTTTCATCGAAAGCAAACTAATCTTCACCCCCCTTAGAATACTGGAGGCTTCCTTAGGGCTGCACGGCGGATTGTCACATGTCACAGACTTTGAGAGGTGTTCTAAGAGAAGAGTGGAGTGGGAGTTCGCAGGCAGGGGAGCTGCCTCTGGCATCCTCCCTCCTTTAAGCAAGACATGATTTTTGTGCCTGGTAAATGCTTATATAATGTAAAAACTACTTTTGCAAAATGGGCAAGTAGGTTAGAAAATTCTAAATTCCCCATTGTGAAGATGAATAAAGATAATAATTCAAGCACAAGTAACTAACAGAAAATGGCAAAATTGATGCTCCTAATATGAGGTCTTAGTGAGTCATAATGTAAGTAAAAGCTAAGACCATCTAGTCAGATCTAATGAGAAATCCCCCCAAATTAGAAGTGATCATGAAGATTATATGAAATACGGATTTACATCCAGCATAATTAATGATGAAGCTTGCCCTCTTTGGGCAAACATCTTTGTATTTTTGGGTCTTTGAGAGATTAATGACAGTATGAAGGCATTAAAGTAGTGAGACTTTTTTTTTTTCCTTTGAGGAAGATTAGCCCTGAGCTAACTACTGCCAATCCTCCTGTTTTTGCTGAGGAAGACTGGCCCTGAGCTAACATCCATGCCCATCTTCCTCTACTTTATACATGGGACGCCTACCACAGCATGGGTTTTGCCAAGCAGTGCCATGTCTGCACCCAGGATCCAAACCGGTGAATCCCAGGCCACTGGGAAGCGGAATGTGCGAACTTAACCACTGTGCCACCTGGCTGGCCCTGACATTTTTAAATGTTTATAAATTTTTAAGAGAATTTTTTCTTGTCGAGTTAAGGGAAATATTTTTAAAAAGTTGCTTCACTTTATCATATCTTTAAAAATCCACAAATCCCACTCCTCTGGCCACCCCAAAGATTTTCCTGCACCCTGAGTTGTCTGCTATTGCTTTATTCTCTTCTACTTGAAAAGCATGTTGCAGAAAAATAATTATTCTGTGAAGTAAGCAGGTCTTTAGCCTCAAGAATAAAACCATTGTGGGAGGGAGGGCAGTTATTGCTTACAGCTCAAATTTTACATTTTTCTTATTTATTTATTTGAGGAAGACTAGCCCTGAGCTAACATCTGCCACCAATCCTCCTGTTTTTGCTGAGGAAGACTGGCCCTGAGCTTAAATCCATGCCCATCTTCCTCTACTTTATACGTGGGACGCCTGCCATAGCATGGCTTGACAAACGGTGCCATGTTCGCACCTGGGATCTGAACTGGCGAACCCTGGGCCGCCAAAGCAGAACGTGAACTTAACTGCTACACCACTGCACCAGCCCCTGAAATCTTATATTTTTCCGACTGACCAAAAACAATCCTCAAGCAGAGTTTTATATTTTATATTATAAATGAAAGGCTGGCTCCTCCCTCCTTTTTTTTTTTTTTTTTTTTTTGTGTTACTTTTGCCTCTAATTACCGCATGGAAGTACTTTCACCATATGACTTATAAAACTACAAACTTTTCATTGAATTTTTATCACCATAGCATGAATAATGCATTCAGTCCTCAAATGTCACAGTGAACATCAAATGGTTTTACATAATGCATTCTTTCTGGAGTTTCAAGAAGCCAGCAGAGAAGACAAAAGTTTGGAAAGGAAATGTGACACAAATTTGTCATTTACCCAGCAGGGATAAAATAAGTAGCAAAAGAATAAGTGGAGAGGAAAGACTGAGAAATGAACGTGTTTTTGTTTATAACCTTAAATAGGAAAAGAAAGCAAAACTAGTATAGTTGCTCTTGGGGACAAGCGGGGGGAAAAATCCAGAAAGTAGCAAAAACAAATGGTCTGGGTGGGGGAGAAGGGGAAGGGAAATTAGGAACCTCATAAGTATAGGAATTGAATTTGAAACTGCAGTGCAACAGTATCACATTTTGGAACCATAATAAACTACAACAATTTTCAAGGACTGTTGGGAACATTTTCAATCTTTTCTGACTGAGGAATCTCAAAGTAGAAATATAATAACTCTTAGAATTCTACCTTTGAATGCTTTACTAATTGATGAGAGTGCTCATCCTTCTAGCATCCTCTTCTCTTAGGTTTTGAGATAGATCATATTATGATAATCCAGTCAGATGAAGTGTTCAACCCCCTTATGGAACATGCTGTTAATTGCCCAAAAGCTGTCATCTCATTTTTCTTGTTAAGAGAAGCCTAATTTAACTTTTCTCTAGATAGAGTGTAGGCTATCCAGGTCTCTTGATCTCAGGGTCTCGTCCCAGCCCCATGCAATTAATCATGACCAGCCTAAAGCAGTCCCAGTAATTCTACTTTCTTTGGCTAGTGATTGGTCTGGGATAAGCACGTGTAATAGTTTTTGATTGCTGCTGTAATAAATTAGCACACGTTTATTATTTTACAATTCTGTAGTCCAGAAGTTTGGGTTGGCTCTTGGTTTCTCTGCTCTGAGTTTCATAAGGACAGAATAAAGGTGTTGCCTGGCTGGGCTCTTACCAAGATGCTCTGGGAATGATCTGCTTCCAAGCTTATTCAGGTTGTTAGCAGAATCCAGTTCCTCGTGGTTGTAGGACTGAGGCCCCCACATGCTTGCAGCCTATCAGCTGGGGGCTGGCCCTAGCTCACAGAAGCCTCTCTCCATTCTTGCACACGGACCCTTACATCACAGTGTGTTGAATCCTTCACACTTGGAATCTTTCTAACTTCTTCTGCTTGATTTCTCTTTCTCCAGCAAGAGTAAATGTTCTGCTCTTAAGGAATCATGTGGTTATATTGGATCCCTGGATAATCTATTTTAAGGTCTGCAAACTTAATTATATCTGCATATTCACAGGTTCCAAGGATTAGCGTGTGGATATCTTTGGGGGCCCATCATTCTGCCTATCATAGTATGCAACCTGTGTGGTCAAAAAACAAGGGGGAGTCCACTGGGAGCTTCATTTCCTGGATGAAAAGATGGAAACTCTGCTCCTTTTTTCCAGCTAGGGATGCTAGTACGGGGACAAGATGTCTGGAGCGGCAGACAAATCATAAAACACTTCCATCATCACAGAAAGTCCTGTTGGAAAGTGTTTTTGAAAGCATCCAGTAGTGCAGAAGCAAGACGGCATCAGGGAGACTGAACATGTTTTCCCTTAGACCCTCTTCAGTAGTTTGCAATGTCTGGCTGATTTGACCTCTCTAGGTTGCACTTGCCTCTTCACTTGCTATTCAGTTTTAGCCTCACTCTCTTTCCTGAACTATTGCATTGGTGCCTATCTGCATCCCAACTTGCTCTTTCCCCCTTCTAACCTATTCTTCATACAAATTATTCCTCCCCTCAACAACACTCTCTTGTCAGTGCCACTTGTGCTGGCCAGCAACCCTTAACTTTTGCTGATAGTCCACTGTGGTGGGGTGTGGATAGGGGCATTGTATCAGCACTATAGGGAAGTGACTTCCTCCCCACTCCCAAATTGCCTTCCCTGCTCTCAGTTTATAATCCAGTGCAGGCAGAATGATTATAATACATTCATAACCCACAACATTAAAGCAGGAACAATGGCTAATCATCACCTTCTCCTGTGTCTTTTATTTCTGCTCTCTTACGAAATCTTTTCCTTTCCGTCTGCCACTGCTGTGTCCCAGTTAATAGTTTACTTTTCACTTGACCACTGCGATAGCCTGTGAAGCAGTCTTCTTTTAGTCTCTCTTCCCACCTTCCCCCTGAAGCTCTGGTCCTATCACTCCATTTCTTCCAGGGACCCCCTTAGACCTACAGAACAGAATAGCCTAAAGTCTTCTATAATCTGGCGCAGCCCACCTTTCCTGTCCTACCTCCCTCAACATTCTTCCACTCATCTTCCTACCACTCTCCGCTATTCACCATTCCCCTGGCATGTTCACGCACTTTCACCTCCCTCGCTGTCGCCCATAAGATGTCGTCTTTCAGATCCCAAGGTCCTCTCCCATTCCTCTAAGATTCCTGAGGAAAGATGCAAAAAGATCCCCAGAGGAGGGGGTGGGGGAGTGGGCATTATTGAGGGACCGACGGACACACACCTGTTTAAACGTGTCCAATTGGATAGCTAATAATAAGCAGCACTCCCTACCCTTACTCTTTCCCCGACTAAGACACCCTAATTTTCACCACAGCGGAGAGCGATTGACTGATCAACCACGCCCGGCAGAGAAAGAGTCAATAGGAAGCTCTGGAAGGCGAAGGGAATTGTGGGAGCGCCGTTCGTCGTCCCCGCAGGCTCATGGGAAATGTAGTGCACCTTTCTCCAACATGGCTGCGCCCAGATGGGGTGGTGTGTGAGTATCCGCCGCTGCTTTCTGAGATAGATTGGAAAGGCTGGCGAAGGAGAGCGCACCCACGTGGTGAGAACTCAGCCTGAGCCCAGGCGGAGGTTTGTGGCACGTCTTACTGGCGGGCATGATGGCTGCAAATCACTGCTTTCTCTTGTCGCCTTCTTCCGGTTTTCTCTGTCTGCCTCACAGATCTGTGCCTGAGAACCTAGGGCGGGGAGGGATGGCCGGCGCAGTGCTCTGGGGCAGTCCGTAGGCAGTAGGCTGTCCGGCGTTGGGTGATCCTGTCTGTCCGTGTTTGAGGTGCACGTGTTTGTGTTTAGTGCGGGTGCTCACGTGGTGTCTGTGTCAGTGTCCTGTTTCCTCTGAGGTTTTGGACTGGCGATTGCAAGTAGGGAGTGTTAGTCTGGCGCGTCTGGGGCTTTTCTGACCCGTGCCAATCCAGTGAGGAAAAGGCATTGTTGGTGGTCTGGTAGCTCATATAGCTGAATCTTCCTACGCTCTTGTTTGAGTAATCCTGGAGATCCTTGGGCTTCTGGTAGTGTCAGCTTCTGGTTTTGATTGATTTCACTTAACAGATATTTACTGAGTGTCTGCTGTATGCCAGGGACTCAAGTCTATGCCCTCAAGTAGATGACAGACTTCTGGGTGAGCCCACAAATAGGTCGTTATTAGACAATGTGAAAACTGCAGAGAGAGAGATACACGCCAGGTATTAATGAAAACACTGAAGAGGGCCACCAAACTCAGAATTCTGAAGAAGAGGTTTAGGAGGTAATATCGCAAGGGTAGTAAGTTTAGGCTTACTCAATAAACGTTTATTGAATGGCTAGTAGGTGCTAGATCCTGTTCTAGGTGCTGAGTGCCACAGGGTGAACAATATAGACAAAATTTCTGCTTTCATAGAGGTTACTTTTTAGTAAGTTGGACAAGGAAGACAGTGAATAAACAAATTAATGAGGGCATAAGAAAATATAGAGTAGGTATTCTTCAAGGAATTAAAACGGGATGATATGACATGACAGGGTTAATTTTTTCTAATCAATTAAAATTTTTGTTTTCTTTCTTAATGGTTAATGCAATTTGAATAGTTACTAAATTCAAAAATTAGGAAAGAGGAAAGCTCCCTCTCATTCTTGTACCAATCTACCCATTTCCCTTTCCTGGAGGTAGCCTATATCACTGATTTCTTGTATGTCCTAGAAGTTTATATGTATACCTGTGCTGTACTCGATAATCAGGCCTCATTTGATAGGAATTTAAGTTCTTGCTAATCTTTGCTATTGAGTATAATTTACCTACAAGCACAGGAACATTTGTCTATACGGCTTTGTTCATTGTATGCACTCTGTTGTTCAAGGAGGGCATGGACACACATGCTACTATTACCACTGAGGGCGATATCCAATAGGATGTCTTGGGGTTAAACTTAGTAGCAGAGCGTGTGTGATCTCTTAACTCTTGTTATCCTATAGAGAGTGTGCTTTAGCTGGATGTGATTAGACTGGACTCAGCATGGCTAGTATTCTAGTGATGACTTCACTCCCATGACATTCCATAACACTCCCATAACAAGGCAAGGGGCATCCAAGCCTTTGTGCAATGGTGGAAATTCCTTGGCCAGGGAAGTGGCCTTGTTTGAAAGGGAGCATCCCCAGACCTCAGCACCTGGTATCAGCCTATTCCTTGTTGAGGTGACTCAGACCTGCTGGGCCACTGCATTGCCAAGTCTTTGGAATGAGGAACAAATGAGCCTCCAGAGCTATCTGGATTTGTCTTTCTTCACCTGTAATAATATTGCATGACTGAGGGAAGGAGAAGGGAAAGGGGATGAGAGAAATGTGATTATGAGGCTCCGTCTGCTGGTACTACACACTTAGTGTCAGACTCTTAAAAAGATGTATTCAGTATCTTAGTTTTCTCATTTCTTCCACTTTGCAGTCTTTGCCCATGTGACATATTAAGAAAAAAATTCTTAGTGTGTTCATCCCTTGTTCTTCATTTCATACTGCAAAGATGCCATTCCAAAGATGATGATCTTGGAATGGAATAGCAATAAGAAAGTTCCTTTGAGGGCCCTCAGTTTTTCTTTGTCTTCTTAAACCATTCTGATTTGGCTCTTCTGGAAATTAACAATAATTTAGTAATTTGTTGTTAGTGCCATCAGGTTGATTTTGATTCCTAGCGACCCTGTGTACAGCAGAGCAGAACCCTGCCTGGTCTTTTTCGTACCATCCTCTCATCTTCTGGCACTATTCATAGGGTTTCCATGGCCGGTTTTTCAGAAGTGGGTGGCCAGGTCTTTCTTCCTAGTCCAGCTTAGTCTGGAAACTCTGCTGAAACTGGCCCACCATCATGACCCTTCTGGTATTTGAAATACTGGTGACATAGATTTCAGCATCACAGCAATAGGCAGCTGCCACAGTATGACAACTGACAGATGGTGTGGTTCCCTGACCAGGAAAGGAACCCGTGCCTTAGTGATGAGAATATCAGAATCTTAACCACAAGATAGCTAGGGCTGACATAATTTAGTAATAGATGTATTTAATCCTTAACAAAGTTATGAGTTAGTGTCAAAGATTAACACAGCCAGACATTAGTTAGAGCAGTAGAAACATTTTATTTTCTTACTACTGACAGTAGGAAAGAGCTGAGCTCCATTCTCATTTGTGCAGAAGTGATTTGGGTGTTTTAAAGGGAGAATGGGAGGGGCGTAGAGCAGGGGCTCAGTAGACTTAGAGAAGTGAAAGATTACAAAGGATTGGTCAGTACAAATGCAGTTAGGCCAGCTGTGTTTGCCAGTTGGCAGTTATCAAAGTTCTCTCTCCTGCCACAGGGATTGGGAGACAGAGGCTCTGTCTTTCCTTTGATTACATTTCAAAGGAATGGCTCTCAGGTCCTTGAGAGAGACACTTTTGAGTTGCGTATTTACTATTTGTAAGCCCCTTTTAGTAAATGCTCTCAGAAACAGAGGTCAGGGGCCTATTGTCAGGTGTTGCCAGAACAAATGGTAAAATTTCCTGGCAGCATTTTGAGTTTTCTCGGGCATTTTAGTGGTTAACTGGGGTCCTCCTAGGGACCTGGCTTTATGCTGCCAGAAGCTGTGCTAGAGTTTGGTCACGTTTTTTAGTGCAGCGATGGATGCAGTTACGTGCCAAGAATAGGCACTATTATCCCTATTTTACAGATGAAGAAACTTAAGCACAGAAATAAGTAATTAGCTCACACAGGATCATACAGCTGATAAGTCGATAAGTAGAGCTGAGATTTGAACCTAGGACCTGGACCTCTAAACACTGTGTTATACTGTCTCATGGCACTGAAGGAGGCTCTGGGGAAACAAAGAAAAATATGATTTAATCCCTGTCCTCAAAGAGCTCTTCGTTCACTGGAAAGGAACAAACATTAGAATAAATAATTATAATTATAAATAATTATAATTAAAAATATCCATTCAGCTGTCCCCTTCCTGTCTAATGATGACTCCTAAGGCTTTCTCTCTAACCTCATTCCCTCTCCTTTTAGCTACTTTGTATTGTCATCTGCCGGCCAGACATTGCAACTGTGTATCTCACCAGTACCTCAAACATATTATATCCTAACTGACTCATTACCTTCCTTACTGAGCAGCTCTTCCTGACCTTTTTCTGACTTTCCAGTTTGAAGTGACGTCACTAGTCTCTCAGTCACTCAGGCTCTGTCCTGTAAGTGATGTGTGATTCCTCTCTCCTTCACGTCTGAGTAGTATTCAAGGCCTGTTGATTGTGCCTGAGCTTTTCTGTTGCCCTCCCCCTCTCGCCGTATGTCCTTTCTTCCTCCAGACTCCACCCTTCCTCCAGACTCCAGTCCAGCGTTTCTACTTGCCAGGCTGGATCGTAGCAGGTCCCCTTGCCTCTCACTTCTCTAGTATGCTGTCCAGCTAGTCTGTTTTACTGGCCTTACCCCCTATCACATGCATGCTGTGTATTAGTTAAGCTGGATTACTGTTCTTTCTATAGACTCTGCATTTTTCTTCTGTACATAAAGATTAGTAATTAGAGTTTTGACTGTTTATGAGCTGTTTTGGAATATGATTTTATTTAACTCCCTATATTTATTTTGTTTGCTAACTTTGAAGACTTTCAAGTGGGTGAAGAGTGGGATCGGTGGATCAGCCAACATTCTCTGCTTAAAAGATTATGCTTACCTCTCACTGTCTTTGCCAGACACATCCATTTCTGTTTTTAGCTTCTTCCCTTTATTGCCTTACTGAATACTCTCCCTTCCCTATGACACTGTTTACTTCTGTCCTTCAGGACTCAGCTCAGGTCCCCTTCTGTTTTGAAGTTCTCTCCAATTTTTCTAGTTTATGTCAGTCTTACTTTGTTTGTCTCTAATTCATGTCACAACTAAAGACTGGACTGTACCATTAACACTTAATTATATAAAGATATATCATGTTCTTTCATTGTTTAGTCTGTTTTCCTCAACCAGCTTAGACACTTTTGTTGAAAGCATAAACTATGTGTTGTAGTTGTATGCCGCAGAGCACTGAGACCATAAATAGGTGTGTGTGTATGCACCTGTTATCGTTCATTTATTCCCTTCAACAAGTTTGTGTTGAGCACCTGCTGTACGGTGGCATTTCTGCTCTCTTGGAGTTGACATCCTGATGAGGGATTTAAGCTAACAGATGAATCATCACAAATTGTGTTAAATTCTGCAAACAAAATAAAATAGGCCACTGTAATAAAGCATGGTGTAGAGTGCTGATTTGGATGGCGTGAAGGCCTCTTTGGGAAAGCACTTAGTGACTACTTGCTGATTGACGTATTTCAATAAAATGAAAACAATTCTATGGGGTTCTTACTATCTGTTATTTTAAAAATTATAGATATAAAAATATATAATGTGTGCAGTTTAAAAAGTAAACAAACACCTAAACCACTGTCTAGCTGAAGAAATACCTTTGATGCTTTTCTGTGTTTCTTTCATATTCCATTCCTCTCCTCCCCCCAGAAATAACTTCTCTCCTGAACTTTGTGTTTATCATTTCCTTGCTTTTTCTTGGGTTTTGCTCCATATGTATTTCTAAACGATATATGGCTTACTTCTGGGTTTTGGACTTTATGTAAATGGAGTCATGCTGTATATTCTTCTGTGAATTTTTTGTTTTGTTTCTTCTTTTTTTCTTTCCTAATATTAGTTTATGAAATTTGTCTGTGGCACATTTTACCTAGGACTTCGTAAGTAAAGGGCTGTATCATCTATGGGGAAAACAGCTCCCTTAGGAGAGCTGAAGCTCTGGAACATATTGTAGAACCCCAGAGCTGCTATTAGATGTTCTTGCTTCTTTGTTACCTTCTTAAATATTCCTTTATTGTCCAAGCATCTGTTTATTCTCACTTCTCTTGGTTGGTGAAAGGTAAAGTAAGCATTTAAAAAAATTGTCATATAGAAATATTTATAAACTATAGAAAATATGAATAGCATCATTATAACTGTCCCTTCAGAATCTTAAAGTTGACATTTTGTACTTTTTTTTTTTAAGTATTGCCATGGACAGCAACCATCAAAATAATTATAAACTTAATAAAACCGAGAAGAAGTTCTTAAGGAAACAGATTAAAGCCAGGCATACTTTGCTGAGACATGAAGGCATTGAGACAGTATCCTATGCTACTCAGGTGACCTAAAACTGTTATTATCATTTGAATAATGTATTTGAATGTAAATGTATTGCAATTTTAATGTGTCACAGTGATATTTGTTAATAATTGCTCAGAGAGGAATGCTGTAATTGTTCAGTCGTGTGTTACGTCTATATTCAGTATACGTATGATGGGACCTGATCACTTTCTGTTTTGGGACATTGAATTTCCCTTGATTGTGTTGAACTAGAGGAAGTTGTGAGTAGATATTAATAACAATAACACTAAAACTGTTTACAGTTTACAAAGCATTCTTACATTCGTTATTATATCTAATTCCCTAAAAATCCTTATGAAACAGGTGAGAAAACTAAGATTCTAAGAGGTGGTGATATGTCCGTTGATGTGAGGTGGCTGAATAGAAACCTAAAGCTAGATCTTTTGTATCCTAACGCAGGCTTCTTTCTTCTATTCCTAACTTTGTCTGTATTATAAAGTGTTTTGATTATATGCTATAAAACATTTTTTGTTTATTAGACCTTATCTACAAAGACTTTTCATTATCTGATGGCAATAATTAAATTATATATATATGAGGGACTATGAGACTTCCTGGGCTTTGAATTAGAAGAACTTAGTTTAACTTTTAGCTTCTCCACTATTTGGACATGAGCAGTACCCTTGACCTCAGCTTTATTCATTCATAAGGACATAGTATTGCATACCTTTTTATCTCATTGGATTGTTAGAGTCCAAAGAGAACATGTATGTGACAGTACTTACTAGTCATTAAAATACCATATAAATGTAAAGTATTCTTATGATGTTCTTTCTGGTTCTAAGGATATGAGAGGAGGAAGGAAGCTTAGCCATCATCTAACTGAGGGCCAAAGACATACAATTGAGAAGGTGGAACTAGGATTAAAATTCAGGGCTCTGGACTCTCAGACCAATACCATTCCCTTATATCATGCTGAGGCTGCCTTCTGTGCTGCGTCGTAGTTTAGGAATGAGTAGCCTTTTGAGGTGAGTTTAAATTTATCAGGTAAAAGGCCCATACTTAGATTTCATTAAATATTAATGACTTTAGAGAATTTAAACCAAATCCCTATAAAAAGGATAGAGTAGATAACAGATTAGAATTAATATGTTTGCATAGACTTTCTGCCAAGAGCCACTGAGGCTGTGAGGCATTCAAAAGATTAAACTGACGTACCCTACTCTGATCTCTTCCCAAGCATGCCTTATAGGGGTCGTGACGAGAATTGGTAAGAAAAGAAATGGGTTAAGTTTCTTTGCTGCCTCTGAAGCTTGTTTCTGGTTGGGTCTGTCTTTTCTTTCAGATCTCTAGAAACTTTAATCTTACCTTGGTGACTTCTAAAGTATCAACTTATTTGGGCTTGATTATTTTTTTCTCCACAGTATTTTTAAAGGAAAAGAGTAAAATTGTAGAAGGACCTCCAATTATATATTATCTATCTAGGGGAGAACAAATGCTCTTTCCGCAATGTGTTTTAAGTGTACATGCCTTTGTGCAAATTTATAGCCATCGTGAGATTTTTCTAGAGGAGTGATCCTCAAACCATCAGGACTGAAGATAACAAAAAAAAATTCTAAATTCTCTACTTCATATTGTCGGGAAAATTGCTTGGCTGAACAATTATAAATAAAACAATTATTGTATTTAATTATATGGTATAATTCACATGTAATAGGAAATGAGTTCTTTCCTTCACTCCCCTCTCCGCTTGTTTTTGTGTGGTTTGCCTTTAGAATTGCCCCCAAATCACTCAGACAGCATCTTCGAGCGCCACTAGTCCTCCTCAATCACGCCTCACCATCTTCCTTAGTTCTTAGATGGAGCAGTGGACCTTGACATTTACAAAACCTTTGCAGTTCCTTAGATTTGGGAATATGGAAATGTTTTTGAAACTGTGGCTGCATATAACCAAATTATTTTGGTGCTTTAATTTACAAACCCCATTGAATTAGGTCCAGGGCAAGCCATCTGAGACTAAATTTTACACCATATTTTGTAGTATTGTATTAGTGTGTTTGTCTAGTATGTGTATGTGTATACTTTCGTACATATAAAATGTTGGCTATCCCATGACGGAACAGAGCTTTTCTTATTATCCAATTTTATAATAATTCTATAACGTTCTTTTAAAACAAGGTTGTAGATAATCCTATTTTGTATAAAAGAAACTAATACGTTATGTTCTGATTTCCAGCTTAGTATAAATCAGAGTTTGGCAAACTGCTGCCCTCGGGTCAAATCTGGCTTGTGAGCTAAGAATGAGTTTTACATTTTTAAAGCGTTGTTAAAAAATAAAAGACTACGTGACAGGCTTATATGACCTGGGAAGCCTAAAATATTTTACATAGGCCCTTTTCAGAAAAAGTTTGCTAGTACCTGGTATAAATAATGAAACTTATGAGAGTTGGCTATCGATGGTTTACTTTTGTTATGCTACAAAATTTTTAGGAGTTACAGTTACAGATCATAAATGAAAGATCTTAACGCTGTGTAGAATGCTTTATAAGTACAGTCGTCCCTTAACCACAGGGGGTTGGTTCCAGGACCCCCGTGGATACCAAAATCCGTGGATGCTCATCTCTTAGTCTGCCCTCCGAATCCTTGGGTTCTGCATCCAAGGATTCAGCCACCCGCGGATTGTAAACATTGTACACATCTGCAGTTGGTCAACTCTGCAGATGCGGAACCCATGGATGCTAAGGACCGACTGTACAAAGACTACAAGGGCACTAGGCCATTAACATTGGAATAAAAACAGGAGACCTCCTGCCCCATCCCCCAAAATCCCTTGAATAAGTTCAGGGCAGGTCTGCAAATGACAGGTAGTAAGCATGAAACTTACAGAGGAAAAAATTTTAATTGCAAAATAACTGAATTACCCATAGAGGAAAATCTTCCTATTTTATGTTCAGTAGAACCTGTAATTGGTTTTTCTTTGAGTCAGTACCTTTACTTTTAGTTTTTAGTAAACATTATATAATGGTTCTATCAAAAGAACCATTCTGGAAACTGACAGAAATAGCTTTGAAACCCACTCCTACTAGTCATTACCTTAACCCAATTTTTCTCATCTTCAATTGATTCCTCTATGCCGTGGGGCTAATATTACCCACTTTGTAGGATTGTTGTGAAGATTATGTTAATAAGGATTAAGTAGGAAAAAGCATATAGCAGTGTCTGACAAAAAAGCAAGTATTATGTAACTCCTTGTTCCTTCTTCTCTCTCTCTCTATGCTTTCTCTTTCCATTATGTTAAATTTATATTTATGAACAGTGAAAAAAGTTATCTTTTAATTTGTATGTACGGTCATTAGGAAATAAATATTTTACTGAAAGCACTTTTAAAAATCAATCTTTACAACATAGGAATACTTTTTAACCTCCAAATATTTAGTAAATTGATTTATATACTTTGGATGAAATTAGAAAACCAAATAACCATCGTAAGGGAAACTTTTTTAATTACACTTTTGTAGACATCATCTTATTTTAAAATCTTACTTAAAAATAAACAGGTCGATATTAATTGCTCATGTTGCTTTCTGTTTTTGCTTTTTTAAGGTCCTGGTTGTTGCCAATGGTGGTTTGGGTAATGGTGTGAGTAGGAACCAGCTGCTTCCAGTTTTAGAGAAATGTGGACCCGTGGATGCTCTCCTAATGCCACCTAATAAGCCCTACTCGTTTGTAAGATACAAAACTACAGAGGAATCCGAGAGAGCCTACGTTACCCTCAATGGAAAAGAAATAGTGGATGATTTAGGACAAAAGATCATTCTGTACTTGAATTTTGTGGAAAAAGGTATTATCATACAAGTATCTTTTAAAAAGTAGTTCTTTTTTTTAAAAGTAATTCTTGCTTTTTTTTTTTTTCCCTAAAGGTTGGCACCTAAGCTAATGGGGCTGGCCCCAAAATAGTTCTTACTTTTGTGTGAATTTTGTTTTCATGCCTGAGTTGGGAGTTTCAGTTGTTATGAAATAAAATAGGACATCCGTTAACAAATGTTCTTTAAATACCTAGTTGTGCCAGGCATGGCCCTGGTAGTTGAAGGGAGGTGAGTTAGACATAGCCTGCCTTAAGGAGCTGGTTCCACCAACCTATCAATATATTTTTTATGCATGTTACTTATTTTGGAATCCTACTATCTAATTGTGTTTTTCAAAATTGAATGTTGGGGACTCAGATCACCAATTTATTTTACAGTGTCTACCTGGAAGCTTTCAATTAATCACCTGGGAATTAATTATGATCCAAATGATTATGTGCAAGCTTCATCTTTATGGAGGAATGTTACTGAACCAAGTTCGTTTTTGCCGGCTGCCCAGAAAGCCAAACACTGAGACGGCGAGATTGCAGCAGAGAGAGGGTTTAATCACAAGGCAGCCACGTGAGGAAGTGAGAGCATGAGCCTCCAATTTGCTTCCCCGAAAATAGGGACTCAGGGATATTTATGGGATGGGGGGCAAGGTGGTCTGAAATGTGGAGAGAGGTGATTGGAGGTGAGGAGAGGTGAGGTAATTGACGATCTGCGCAAGCGCAGTCAGACTCCACGCCTCTTCATAGGGCCCATCTTGACAAAAAGGCGGCATTAGCATGACCTGAGGGTGGAGTTTTTAGCCTCTTTATGTCAAAAGGTCACCTATCGGACATCTGCACGGGCCTGGTTGATGGGTTGGTGGTCTCAACTGGCCTGAAGTGGACAAGGAGTTCTAATTCCTGAAAAACAGCTCACACACCCATTACCATGGTGACCCAGGCTCCAGGGAGATGTTATCTATAGGAGCCTAGTGGGAGTCAGATAGTGTATTGCCTAAGCAGCACAGTCAGCAGTGGGTGGGTTAAACAGCTAAAAGCTGTAATCAGTAATTGCAAAAAGGAAAAAAAAACTTTAGTACTTAGATACTTAATCATCAAGGCTGTTCGTTGGTTTCAGGAACACCTTTAGCCACCAAAGATCCCAAAAGCTTTATAGTGGCACTGTCCAATAGAACTTTCTGTAGTAATGGAAATGTTCATATGTTCATATCTGCGCTGTTCAACATGATTGTGTGATTGAGGAACTGATTTTAATTTAATTTAAATTATTTTAATTAGTTAATTAAAATTATTTTTATTTTTTTTTTGCTGAGGAAGATTTTCCTTGAGCTAAAATCTGTTGCCAAGCATCCTCTTTCTTTTTTGCTTGAGGAAGATTAGCCCTGAGCTAACATCTGTGCCAATCTTCCTCTATTTTGTATGTGGGTTGCTGCCACAGCATGGCCGCCCCCAAGTGGTGTAGGTCTGCACCTGGGATCCGAGCCTATGAACCTGGGTGCCAAAGCAGAGCATGCTGAACTTAACCACTCTGCCACGGGGCTGGCCCCTAACTTAACTAATTTAAATCAAACCTTTATAGACTAATTTACAGAATTTCTATAGGGATTATTACATCTTTTCAACATTGTCCTGTGGAAATGAAATGTAGTGAGGTGAACTTTGATTTAGATGTCTAATCTCCTTCTGTTATATTCACTTGCCCCCTATCTAGGCAATTAAAGGGTTTGTTTAGATATCCTTTGAGTGGGTGGATGAGTATAATCTGATCAAATTTGTGTTTTTGTAAAATAAGACTCAAGGAAACTTTTAAAGACTCTTTTAAAGATAAATTTTAGAAGTTGTAATTCTCAGTGTCTGTATTTAATTTTAAATCTGATTTATGCTTTATAGATTTAAAAACTAGATCATCTCCATATTTTATATGTTTATGATCAATTTTTGAAAATTGAATGGTTTGAGAGTAAGTTTTTATCAGAAAATACTGTCCTTGGGTTTTCCCTCGATTGGTATCTTGAACACTCTGTAAGAAATTGCACAAAGTGATTTTTGGAGTGTTCTTTATTTGAAATCATACATTAGATCCAGATGTACTTCTAAGACTGTTATAATCACATTTATAACCTTGGAAATCATTTTTAGTAGAAATGAATGGAGAATAAAATGAATAGAGAATAGAACTGTCGCAAACATTTTGATACTTGTTTTATATCTGCGACAAGATAGCCAGTTAATAACAAACACAAGAGATATTTTTGGTTCTTCAGTTTTAAAAAAATATATTTAGAAAACTAAATATGAATTACTTATGCTATAAATTACTTGTATTTAAGGAATTCTTCCCAAACTTTTCCTTATGTAATTTGAATAAATAATATAATGCCTGGCATATAGTAAGCACTGAGCGAATATTTATCAGATGATTCACTGTTTCTATTTCCAAAATGTTAACAAATCTAGTAGACATTATTTTTGTGAATTTTTATATTAATTGATTGAAAGATGAAAACTGTTCTGCGGAAAAGCTTCGGAAATTGTGTCTGTGACATGATCAGCTCTCTAATAGTAAATATGAATTACACTATTCCCCTTATCTAATCATAAATTCTTTTTATTTTGCCTTCTAGAGCTGTACTTATCTAAAACTTCGAAGGACATAGGGACTTAAATTATTGTAATATATGCTAAATAATTCTTCATAAATGATATTTTTATTTCTCCAGAAAATTTTATGTTATTTTGCATTTTTCTGTTACTTGACCATAGCTAGTATCAAGAATCTGAGGGCAAAAACAAGCATGTAAATTTTTGTATTCATTATTTGTGGACAATCAGACTTGGTTATAGCGGGGCATACTGTAGATATTATGAGAAACCTTGTTTCTTAGTGAGATTTAAAAGCTGGTTCAGTCATGTTCAAACAGCATATTTAAGTAAATACTGTTCTATTTGATAAATACAGTGGACTTATGTACCATAAATGTACCATAATTTTATCTTGGTCTTATTTTTGTATTTTTAATATGTCATGTGCCTTTTAGCATTCTTATTTCTGAAAATAAGGATTAGGAGTCTTATGAACTAATAAATGGCTTTTGGGACAGAATTATTTGTGTATAAGAACTTTAAGATTTGTATGTGAGTATTTTAATTTCATTTCCCACAGCGCAGTGGAAAGAGTTGGGGTTTCAAGCCTTACCTCCAGGCCTCATGGTAGTAGAAGAAATTATTTCTTCTGAGGATGAGAAAATGCTTTTAGAAAGTGTTAACTGGACAGAAGATACAGAGAACCAAAATTGTAAGTAAAACTTAAAATCTGGTATTTAAAAGTATCTGCAAAATGGCCATGATACTGATCTTTCTTTTCTTCTCCTCCTTTGGTTTGTTAAAACTGTACTGTTTCCTTAAAATTACTGAAAGTAGCCTGGATCCAGTGTTAGGCAAGTCATACCAACAATTCTTAGGAGCATTAATAATAAATAACATTTATATAGCTATCAATTTTAAACTCCAAACTGATTAATATTTGTAAGCCAGCCTTGTAGAGCTAACATTTATAACCCCTTTCACATGTCTTGTCTTATTTGATCCTCTCCACCTAAGGCAGATATCCTCTGAGGAATCAGCAGGTCAGCGCCGTACTGTTCTAATGCAGTCAGAGCCTGCTGGAGATATTTGCAAATGAGTTACTCTGACTCTCTCCACATCATTAGCAGTCTTGTGAGCGGCAGTGTGCGTGTTCAGCTCTTTCAGATAGATTGGGGGAGACTCTTTAAGGGTTCTTTACAGTTTTAGACTTAAAAGAACAGCAGATACGAGAGGAAATGGTTGATTTTATTAAAGCAATAATTTATCAGTTAATGAAAGTTACCATTCCTAAACTAATCCTTACTTATAATGTTCACTTTGAAATATACGAAGGAATGAAATTCTTTTCTCCCAAATAATTTGCTTTCTTCTCTTCATACAGTTCAAAAATCCTTAAAACACAGAAGAGTAAAGCATTTTGGTTATGAATTCCACTATGAGAACAACAATGTAGATAAAAATAAGCCATTACCTGGGGGTAAGTAATTGTTAATAAACAATAAATGCTGGTTAGAAAAAAAGATTTAATATATTAGAAGTACATCGTAGCTGAGGACATGTCTCATTTGTCATTTGTAGGTAAACTTTGAAATAGTTGTTTAAATTTAAAACATTTTAATTAGCCAAGTAGTGCAGTTTTGTGTTAAACAATTAGTACATAAAGCTAAAGTTCCTCTTGAACATTATCCTTACTCTCATACTTCTTAGAAGTAGTACTGTTAACAGTTTAGTATATACCAATCCTTTAAAGACGAGTTTACTTTCAAATGTAGATACCTAGAAAGGTCTGTACTAGTTGTTAACATGGAGTAGTGTATTGCCTTCTGTAAGCTATATAATCATATATTACTTGTATTACTCCAACTTGTTCCTTTCCCTTCATGATATGTCCTGGAGATCTTACATAGTTTTTCGTTTTATTGAATGTTCAATAATAGTTTATTCAGTTAGTTCCCTTTTGATCGACATTTAGGTTATTTCTAGTTTTTAGCTTTTACAAGTAGTGCTGCGGTGAGTATCTTCATATACCTCTCTTTATGCACTAAGCAAGAGTTTCTAAGGGAGATTGCTAAATTAGAATTGTGTCAAAGTTACCTTCATTTAAAAATGTTAATAGAGGGCCAGCCTGGTGGTGCAGCCGTTAAGTGCACACATTCTGCTTTGGTGGCCCGGGGTTCACTCGTTCGAATCCCGGGTGTGGGCATGGCACCGCTTGTCAAGGCATCCCACATATAAGGCAGAGGAAGATGGGCACGGATGTTAGCTCAGGGCCAGTCTTCCTCAGCAGAAAGAGGAGCATTGGCGGCAGATGTTAGCTCAGGGCTAATCTTCCTCAAAAAAAAAAAAAGTTAATGGATACTGACAAATTGCCCCCAAAACAGTTGTGCCAACTTATTCTCACCAGGTGTGCACTCACCCCCTCCCCCCACCAACATGTGATATTATAAAACTTTTAACTGTATAATTACCTGATTACTAGTGAGGATGGTCATTTGTATTTTCTTTTTCTTTTTTTTTTTTGAGGAAGATTAGCCCTGAGCTAACATCTGCTGCCAATCCTCCTCTTTTTGCTGAGGGAGACTGGCCCTGAGCTAACATCAGTGCCCGTCTTCCTCTACTTTTTTTTATATGCGGGATGGCTGCCACAGCATGGCTTGACAGGCAATGCGTAGGTCCACACCTGGCATCCAAACCTGCAAACCCCGGACTGCTAAAGTAGAACATGCGAACTTAACTGCTGTGCCACCAGGCCGGCCCCTATTTTTATTTTCTTTTCTGTGAATTCTTTTTCATATGTTTTGCTAGTTTTTTCTTCTAATGGGTTGTCTAATTCATTAATAAGAATTTACTGTATAATCTGGATATTAATCCTTTGCTAGAATTCTTTGTTGGAGTTAAATTTATCTATATTTTTATGGCTTTGGTCTTATTTAAGGGTTTCCCTCCCTCATGAGATAACATTCATGACTCCAATAAAAGTAAGTTAGTTCTACTTTGAGAAGTGTTTTTTTTAAGAGAAATAATTTAAAATAATTAATTTTAAAATAAATTGAATAATTAAAAATAAAAAAGAAAGTGGTCAGGCTAATTTTCAGTATAGAATATGGAAAATTTTATCATTTTATTACTGTTTTACAAAATATCAAAATTGTCAGCAAAATTGCTCTTGGACGTTTTATTTGCTAAAATCGGTAAGATAACTTTAAAAGATTCTTAAGAAGGTTTTGTTTATATTTTGCTTTGCTTGTGGGTTTATTGCTGTATTTGGGTCTGACTTCTAAATTAAAGGCTGTATGATTTTTATCATAGTGATTTTTTTTTGTTCTTGGGTTAAAACATGCAAAGTAAATATTTTAATATGTTTTATCTTCATGATTAATGACTTCAGGTCTTCCTGACATTTGTGATAGCATTTTGGAGAAATGGTTAAAGGAAGGTTTCATTAAACATAAGCCTGATCAATTGACTGTAAACCAGTATGAACCTGGGCATGGTGAGTGTTTCTTTTTTTTAAATTCCAGTTATATATTTCATAACTCAGTAGATTATGTAACTCTCTAAAATCAGAGGTATTATTTTTTAGCTCAGACTAACTCTTAATGTGCTTATGTGTTTTACTTGTGTTGACTTCAGTTCCTTGCAAATCTGCACAGCGATCTCTTGAGGAGCTTACATCCCAAAGTGTGAACAGACTGACACAATTGCTATTTGTGATTTTTTTTGTTCCCTCTCAACATTTTATTTAGAGAGGGAGAAGATTGCTTTAACAACAATGGTATAATGGAAGAAACCAAATAATTGACAGATACAGAGAAAAGGCTAATTGGGTGATCTTGCTCTTCTTTCTCTTCTGTTGAGAATGTGGAAGACAATTCTAGGATGACATGTTAGTGAAAAATCTTTAGGTTATTGATTTTTTGCACTTGTTAACAGCATCTTCGTCTGATATTTGTAGTAATCAAATGATCTTAAAAGCTTTATTAATGGTAGGAGTTGTAGGTTGTTTTCCCCCCTGCATTTATCATGCTGTATTATGATTGCTTATTTATCTGTCAGTCTTTCCATGGGTCTGTAAGCTCCTTGAGGAAGGAACTGTGTCTTACTAGCTTTATATACTCTCACCGTGTAGCAAGGTTCCTCTCACTTAAGAGGTGCTCAGTTAACATAGATTGAGAGGTTGGTGGAGGCAGCCGTGTCTTAATTATCGATGTGCTTAGTCTTCACACCTGGTTATTGCTTTTGTTCTACAAGTACTTGGGAATCCAGTGTTCAAGAGGAAAAGTGACTTTGTTATTTATCTTTCACTTCTTCTTCTTGGGCTAGGGTTGGGTAAATGTCCTAGTTAAGCAGTGACTCTCAAAGCTTGATTTTATTTATTTTTAGTTTTTTATTTATTTTTATTTTTTAAAGATTTTATTTTCCCTTTTTCTCCCCAAAGCTCCCTGGTACATAGTTGTGTATTTTTAGTTGTGGGTCCTTCTAGTTGTAGCATGTGGGACGCCACCTCAGTGTGGCTTGACGAGCGGTGCCGTGTCCGTGACCAGGATCCGAACCGGCGAAACCCTGGGCTGCCGAAGCGGAGCGCGCGAACTTAACCACTCGGTCATGGGGCCGATCCCTCAAATCTTGATTTTAGAATGAAGTCTTAGCATGAAGTTAACGTATTTTTGGTTGAGATTTAGTTTAATTTTTATTTGGTTACAACCACCATAAATGTTTCCTTTTAACTAAAATTATAGTACATTCCTGATTATCAAACAATGTTCTCACCATAATAGTGTGAGGCTATATTTAGAGTCATCTTAAATCTACTAAAGGAAAAATGAAGTGACTTATTATCCTATCTTCCATCTCAGGAATTCCCGCTCATATTGACACACACTCTGCTTTTGAGGATGAGATCGTTTCTCTCAGTTTGGGGTCAGAGGTAAATGTTCACACCTTTTTACTAGCTACCAAAAAATGTCTTATACAATACCCTTTCTTGTAGGATTTCCCACATTTCTTAGTTCAAATGAGTTAAGGTTTTAAAATGAAAAAGTAAAGGCACCATTAGCACTTTCGTTTCTTACAGAAGTGAAATTATCACTCCCTCTTCTTTTAGATGTACAGAGTTTTATGTATCAGCTCATCAGATGCCAGGAAAAGCCCTGTAATTTAAATTTTTACACATTTTACTTTTAGAAGTTGAATAAAATCCAGACTTCCCTTGACAACAATTTACTGAGGCAGCATTGCCATCTAGTGGCCAAAGATAGTAGCTGCAGGCTGTAGAAAAAGGAAACAAAACTAAAATCTAAGTGTTTGGAATTTTGATAAACTTTTTCACATATATTACCTGATTCAGTACCTTCAAAAACTTTGAGCAGCAGAGGATAATATCCTTATTTTTACAGATGAGGAGTAAGAGGTTCATGTTTATTCATTGACTTATGTCTATAGCTGCACTTTACCCGAACTGCTAAAGCTGTCAAAAACATGATTTAAAGTGATCCATGCAAACTGCAGATAGAATTTTAGATGGAAATCAGAATTTAAATCTAGAAGAATCTGTAAAATATGAGGTCACCTAATTTAACTAGAGGTTGCTTCAAAATCTGATCTTGTTCCTGGAGGCAAATATACTATTTACTAGTATTTTTTATATTTTCATAGTTCCCGTCCAAGCTTTGGCTTTTTTACCTTTACTGGGCTTGTGTGATCATGTTGATGCCGTGACTAGAGATTTAGTGCTGTTTGTTTGATAAGACAAAACCATCTTATCAGCTGCCTATGTGGGTTCCTGTTACGTGCTTTGAAAAATAATGAGGATGGGAAGGAAAAAAAAAGAGCTCTTCTCTGTCTAGTCTGTTTTCATTTTACCTCTTATCCTGGCTTGTAGCTTTAGGGGACCAGTAAAAAGCATCCTTGTCTTTTCCTCTCAATTGTGAAACCAATTGAGAAATGAGACAAAAGGTCAAATAGAGATCAGAGTGTCAACTTAACTACTGAGAAAACATGGAAGCATGTGGCTCTAGATCTGTAGCCACGTGGATTTCACCTCTGAATTAGAGGGCATATTGTCCTTTTTACTGGCACAGACAGACAACTGGAGACCTCCTCCATAGGGCATGAAGAAGCATATACGAGATTCTGCAAACCAGCTGGATCTGAAAAGAGACTCAGCCCTGCGTTCTTTCCTGGGGAGTTAGCAGTGAAGGAGTGGAGATGTGTTGTTCTTACACTGTTAGTGCCTTGGAAATTCCCTCCCCTCCTAGGGAAATATGAGGAATGGGGACTCAGTGTTCCTCCAACATCCCACAAGGTCATCATGGAGTTTTTAATTAAAAGTTGTAAGGAAGGGAAAACTTGCCCTTTAGTTGCACTGAAAATCTGCTGTAGCCATTATCTCCATTTGGCGTCTCTGGAGGCATGTAATTTTTAGCTGCTAATTTGAGTGATGGAGTTTGTGGTTAAAGCCGTCTTTGTAATAGCGGGCAAGCATGCATAAGTTATGACAAGACCAGTAGATTTTCTTATAAAAGATAGCTTATAAGGGGAAGTGAATCTTTGTAATTTAAAAAAAAAAAAGGTCTACTAAACATTTAAGTTTATCACGCTATTTAAAACAGTCTGCTATATTTGGGGCCTTTTATTTCATCTGTAAAATGGGATTAATAATACCTCCTGCCTGGCTGAAGGATTGGGATGGGAATAAAATGAGTTAATGAATGTGAAAATGTTTTTCAAACTCAGAGCAATCCACACATGTAAAGGCTTGTTAAAGTATGCTGCTTCTTGGGCTCCTTACTTGAAGGCCTCACTTCTGTACCAAAGGGACATGTTCCCCTGGCCTTGAAATAGGATTTCAAGTGGTAGCTAGAAAGATGGCTTTCTTCTTTTCTTTTTGCGTTACCCACCGTTGCACCCTGTGCTGTTCTGTTTTGTTTTTGATGCTGTGTAATCACTTAAATTCTCTCCTAGACCTAGAATCTGGGGGGCGTAGTTTTGTCTCTCTTTATTTTCTCATCCTTGACATCTTTCATTGTTTTAAGAAATTTACTGTAGTTTCGACTCCAGCTTCCATTTCATTGTAATAATTTGTTAGTGGCACCATTTTTTTTTTTTTTTTTTTTTAGCGTGTGTTTTGTTTGTTTCTCTCTCCTTGGCTAAAATCCTCAAGGTTATACTTTAACTTTTTACTTTCATCTCTTTCCCAGAAAATTTCTGAGATCTCTTAACTCTTAAATGCTCTGACACAAAGTGTTCCCATGAGGTATTCTTAACTGTTACATAAATCTTACTTCAATGCTCTATCTTTATGACTACCTGATCGTATTCTTCTTAAAACTCTTATGGTTCTTCTAAAAAATATTGTAAATTTCATAGTGAACGAAAATTGTCTTTATTTTTTCACATGTATTAGTTTTGCCTCTACAACTAGATTGTAAATCTTCTATGGTTGTATGCCTCCAAAAGTACTACAGATACCCATACATAGGTTATATGATATGTGTCTGTTAGGATGCTTTTAGCTGCAAACAACAGCAGAAAACCCAATTAAAAATGATTATGCCACAAAAACAAGTTAATACCTCATATAGCAAGATGTTTTAAGGAAGGCTGGTTCCAAAAGTTTTAATTTGTTGGCTTAGCTCAGTGATTTCACCAAGGAGCCAAGATTTTTCCATCCCAAATGCTCACTGCTCCCTTACCTGAGGACTGGCTTAGGGAAATAGCCAACAAGGGGTCGGATGCATCAGGACATGTGAGAATAATATACACCCTCTGAAGTAAAGTAGGCTTTTGCTTTTAAGTTACTCCTTCTTTGATAGGTTTGTCCTGCTGTAAAATATGTGGCTTTGGTTGGCCATGCATGTTTTGAGATATATCCTTGACATAAACCTCCTTGTGATAATGAACTAGTAATGTTGTTAGGCAAATAATCAGTTCAGCAGTACCAAAGACTTGGTCAGTTAAGGGTGAAAATGACCATTTAATGTGCATCTACTTAAAGCCAGAACTAAACTTTTATTGTAAATAAAATAAACAATTTTTTTGATTAAGGTTTACTTGGAAAAATGAAACTAAAAATTATGAAGATAGTTAAAAAAATTTTTTTATTTAGCACCTTTAGATTATATTTCAACTATGTACTACCTTTTATTTATTTATTTTTTATTATTATCTTTTTTGAGGAAGATTAGCCCTGAGGTAACATCTGCTGCCAATCCTCCTCTTTTTGCTGAGGAAGATTGGCCCTGAGCTAACATCTGTGCTTGTCTTCCTCTACTTTATATGTGGGATGCCACCACAGCATGGCTTGATAAGTGGTGCTAAATCCGTGCCCGGGATCCAAACCGGTGAACCCCAGGCCGCCGAAGCAGAGCACGTGAACTTAACTGCTATGCTACCAGGCTGGCCCCTGCACTAACTTTTAGAACAAAGAATGAGTCATATGAGCTTTGTTTTGGTATTATTTTTCTGATAAAAATGTGATAGTATGATAAAAATTCCTCTGGTTAACTTTTATAGTTTGAATATAAAGAGCCTTTTTTTTTCCAAAAAAATTATTGAAGTCTTATCAGCTTTTCCAAGAACCTCTCTTACTCCTTTGATATCCAAATTATTTCATTTTGAGGTACCTATTGTGTATCATTGTTGTTTTCTTTTCTCTTCTTCAGTTGTGACATTCCTGACTCTGCCGGAGCTTCAAACGTTAGGTGGCTTTGCATGTGTTTTAAGTGGCTCTGCGGCATTTCTTTCATCAACTTCGGGAAGTCTGTCTTTTGCAAGAATTGTGGTTTCAGTTGTTTTGTATTTGCATTGCATTGGATAATATTTATAGGATCAAGATTCACTGAAAGCCTGACAAGGGGTTACTTCAGTGGGCAGAGATAGCTGCTGGTATTGAACAGAGAAATATTGGGGCAAATCCTAATTTTATAAGAATTTGGTTCATCAGTAAATATTTCTTATTATGATGACTTCTGCAACTGAGTGACCTGGGTAACTGGGCATTTGGTTCGTGAAGTGAACATTGACATTCAGCAGGCATCTGTTGAATGTCTGCTAGAGGGCTATATCTTCCGTGATATTACCTGTTCTCTCTCCAGGCTCATGCTTTCAGCAAATAGTTATTGAGTCCAGCTTGATATCCTGAAATAGAGTATTGAATAAAAATGTTTTGTGAAATGTCTTGAGCTGTCCACTTGTTCTATTGCCAGCTGAATGGTTTTGTAGCCCCCTTGGGTGTTTTGCCTGGTATCTGTGTAGTTTGCCCCAGAGATGTTCAGTTCTCATTTGTCAGGAATGACCCACCGGGGTACTTCTCTTAGGAGTTTATTGCTTTAACGGACAAATGTTTCATCAGTTTCTGATCTTCAAACAAACTGGGGAAAAAATACCAAAGATATTTTCTTTACGGAGCTTAAAACAACGTTCTGGACTCTGGGTATATTGACATCCTCTCCAACCTCAAATTCAGTCCTTAAATTTACATATATAAGCAATATTTACAGCCTCAGAAGCCAAACAGTTTCTTCTTCCCATTTTAATCTTGATTCAAGGCCCAAGACTTTGTTCTTATCTAAGAGTTCTTGGAATATTTACATTTTTGAAGTTCTGTCAAATGGATTGTTTGTACTGTGTATTTCCTTTCTCCCTTCTCTCATCCTTTATAGCGCATTTATGATATTTTCCATCATCTCAGTAGTGCCCTCAGCATTAAAAGGATAGTAATAGGCCATCCTAGTGGGTGTATATTTCTGCATTTGCGTGTGTGTGTGTGTGTGTGTTTGTGTTTGTGTGTTTGTATGTGTGTGCTTTGTATTCGTAGCCATGGTACTTCTGTCTGGCTGTGTATGTTGATGTAGATGTGGAAAGAGCATAACTCTCACATGGGATATTTAGTTGCATCATAGTACAACTAACATGGCATTAGGCCAAATCTTCATTTTTCTTTTAATCCAACCTGTCTCTAACATTCACAACTTCTGTGGACAAGTAGATCTGCTGGTTTGTGGGCTGGAAATAAATGCTATATCTTATTTGATCAAGTTCGTTTTTGTACATTGAAGTCTATTTTCACTTTTAAGCATTTTCTCTACCAACTTCTGTTCTGAAGCTCTCCTATTTCTGCATAATTTTCTTATCTTTCAAGATCTGTTGGAAGCCAAAATTCTCTTTTGTGTAAATTGGGCAAATGAGATTCTCCTGACAGTTCTTTAAGCGAACTCTTTATCTCCTTTAAATGGAGGAAGGTCTCCTTTATTGCTGCCCCTACAATAAGGATAATGGCAGAGAGATATGCCTATTTCAGCCAGCAATCTGCTAATAGAATCTGTTGCACAGTGTGACATCATAAAATAGAACATTTTGCTATATTTGGAACCTTCAGGGTACTGATTCTTCTATCTTTGCAATGAGAATTTGTGCATTTACTTTGCAGCAAGACACCAGCTTTGTATCACTCCAGGTATATTGTAACTAGAATAAAATTTGTCAACTAAGTGCAGAAAACTACAGTAGAAGCCCGTTCAGGAGCTGTAGTTGGCACCAGTAGTTGGCTATTAATTGAAAAGTCACTTAAGTTGGGGAATAATAATAATAAAAGATACATATATATTGCAAACATTTTATTTTAACTTACATATAAAATTCACTCACCAATATTTTGATGTAGGGCCTTTCTTTCTTTGAGAGTCCACAATCTGCCTTGTCTTCCAGTTTTCATTTCTTTAAAATGAAGCAAAAGCTTAAAGGCGTCTAATGAAACCATCTGAGTATAGAGTTTTATGTTTTAATGTTTTTCCCCCCAAGATTTTATTATTGACTTATCACATCTGTTACAACAATTCTAATTTTGTTCACTTTCATTGAGTTTTTTAATAACATTGAACTTCGTTTATATAGAGAAAAGCCTGTCTTTTCTTATTCTATTTTCACTGGTTTATGTAATATTTAATTAAATTAAATAATCGCTGGAACAAATGTAGCTGGCACAAAGAGGTTTGGGAACGCACAGCTGACTTGTTGAGCATATAGCTGAACTGCTGAGAACAGAAGTGCACGAACATGTTAGCTGCCTGTGATCAACAGACACGCAGGGCGTGAGTGTGCTTTACAGAAGAAATCAGGCACATTGGGTGGTGAAACGGATGTCTGTTAAAAGAGCTTTTATTTGTGTGACCAACATTGTCTCAGGCAATGTGGGAGATACAAAAATATTTTCAGGCTTAATTTTGTCCCCCCTCAGATTTTCAACCTAAATATTCAATTCTGTAAAAAACATTTCCTCTTTTCTAAATCAAAATTCGTTATCTTTTTCTTCAGCCATTTACCACCCACTGCTATTCTTGCATACAAAACAAAACAAAACAAAACAAAACAAAACAAACTTGCTCTTCCTGGGTTTCCTGTTGTGGTTAATTGTCCACTAATTGATCAATTTAGAACCTGGGAAATATTCTTGACATGTATTTTTAAGATTATGAATTTTGCCCTCCAGTACTAAGCAGTACTAACTGCATCCCATAGTGTTTTTTAAAAAACAGCTTTATAGAGGTGTAATTGTCATAGAGTAAATCTTTTACCACATATTTAAATAGACACTCATGAAAACTTTGCCACACTCAAGATAATGAACATATCCCTCATCCCCAAAAGTTTCCTCGTCTCCGCTGTTTCTCAACACCTTAGATTACTTAGTATTTTCTAGAGTTTTTTATACAGGAATCATACAATATATTTGCTGTGTGGCTTCTTTTACTCAACATAATTATTTGAGATTCATTCCAAGTCTAGCTTAATTGGTATCTTTACTTTCTTGCTGGACAAGAGAAGAACTTTAGAACACTTTAACTCCATTACACCCTTCTAATTTATGTGCTGTTATTATTGTGTATTTTAATTTTCTTCAGTTTTTTAGATAGTTCTTTGATTTATACAGTCAGTGTTCATTTAGACATATTTAACCATTTTCTTTGCTCTTCTTTCTTGTATCTTACGCATTCCATCTAGGATCATTTTTCTTTTGTATAATGTATAACCTTTAAATTTCCTTTAGTCCAGCTCTGCTGTTGGCCAACTCTGTTTTATTTTTGGTCAGCAAGTGTCTTTATTTCACCTTCATCCTTCAAGGATGTTTTCACTAGGTATAGAATTCAAGATTGGCAGTTATTTTCTTTCAGCATACTAAAGATTTCTTTTACCCTCTTCTGGCTTACATTATTGCCTTTGTTACCTTTGAAGGTGACCTTTGTTTATTTCTCTGGCTTCTTTTAAGATTTTTTTTTTAATCTTTCTTTTTTTTTTTTTTTTTTGGTGAGGGAGATTGGCCCTGTGCTAACACCTCTTGCCAATCTTCCTCTTTTTTGATTTTTGTTTTCTCCCTGAAGCCCCAGTACATAGTTGTATATCCTAGTTGCAGGTCCTTCTAGTTCTTCTATGTGGGATGCTGCCTCAGCATGGCTTGATGAGCAGTGTATAGGTCTGTGCCCAGTGTCCGAACCAGTGAACCCCGGTTTGCCAAAGTGGAGCACGTGAAGTTAACTACTATGCCACTGGGCTGGCCCCAAGTTTTTTTTCTTTATCTTTCATTTTATGTAGTTTTATTTTGATGTGCCTGATTATTCTGTCTATTTTGGTAGGTTTGTTTATTCTGCTTGAGATTCATTGGGTTTCTTGAATCTATGGATTGGTTTTTTCCATCAATTTTGGAAAACTCTCAGCTATTATCTCTAGATTTTGGCCTCTGTTCCATTCCGTCTCTTTAGCTACCTTTTCTCTATGACCTTTATTTCACTTAGCCTGTCTTCTGATTTTCTGTCTTTTGTCTCTCGTGCTTTACTCTAGTTTCTTCTGTCACTACATCTTTCTTCAACCATGTCTGATTTATTAAACTCATTCATCGATGGCCTAATTTCAGTCATGGTGTTTTTCTATTTTAGAATATCTGGTTTTTATTCAAATTTACAATGTCCTTTTTTATTATTATTATTATTATTATTTCCATTTCAAGCTTAGCATTTATATCTTTGAACATGGTAAGCATGTTTGTTTTGTTGCCTGTATCTGATATTTGAATATCTGAGGTTCTTGTGGTTCGTTTCTGTTATCCCTGGTAGATTCTCTTCTTCCAGAGCAGATACTGTGATTTATTCTGATTCAGAATTCTGGAATGAAGGCTAGTTTTCTGTATTTATAGAAAGCTTACAGGCAGTTATGATATTTAGTTAGGATTTTGAACCATTGAGTTACAAAATACTGAAATGCTATATCGATATAGTATCAACTCCAAAGGCAGCAAGATTTCAGATTAATCTTTCAGACAAAGAATAAATAGAAATGAAGTAATATAGGCCTCAATGACAGCTCTAATCATCAGTTAATTAAATAATCCAATTCAGTGATAGAACCTGAAAAAGGTAAAGCCTGTGTGTATTGCTTCCAGATCCTTACGTGTTTACCCTGAGACTGGATTCAGCACTGGACAAGTCAGGAGACTTGGGTTCCAGATTATTCCTATTTGTAACTTTTAATGGACCATGGAGAAATCAGTTCATTTCTGTGCTGTCTGTCATAAATTGAAGTTGGCATATAATTCTTGAATTTTAATTGTCCTAGGGAGTTGATAAGCATTTAAAAATAATAATAGCAGCTACTGTTGCTTTCACTCTTATCACCAACACTACCATGACCATGATCATCACCACCAGGAGCCACCTATTCTTTTTTTTGGTGTATGTCTTGTAGTTGTTTTTTAAAAAAAATTTTTTGAGACATAATTGACATATAACATTATATTAGTTTCGAGTATACAAGATAATGATTTCATATATGTATATATTATGAAATGATCATCACAATAAGTCTAGTTAACATCTATCTCCACACATTGTTACAAATTTCTTTTTTCCCTTGTGATAAGAGATTTTAGGATCTCTCTTAGTGTATTTCATATATTCAATACAGTATTATTAACTATGCTTACCATGCTCTTTGTTACATCACCAGGACCATCTTGTTTTATAACTGGAAGTTTGTATCTATTGGCTACTTTCACCCGTTTTGCCCGCCCTCCACCTGGCACCTTTGGCAACTGCCAGTCTCTTTTCTGTATTTATGAGTTCAGTTTTTTTTTTAGATTTCACATATAAGTCAGATCATATTGCATTTGTCTTTTTCTGTCTAACTTATTTTATTTAGCTAATGCCCTCAAGGTCCATCCACGTTGTCACAAATGGCAGAATGTCCTTTTTTTTCCCCCTGAGGAAGATTTGCCCTAAGCTAATAACTGTTGCCAATCTTCCTCTTTTTTTGCTTGAGGAAGATTAGCCCTAAGCTAATATCTGTGGCAGTCTTCCTCTATTTTGTATACGGATCACTGCCACAGCATAGCTGATGAGTGGTGTAGGTCCACACCTGGAATCTGAACCCACGAACCTGTGCTGCTGAAGCAGAGCATGCTGAATTCAACCACTAGGCCAGGGGGCTGGCCCCAGGATGTCCTTCTTTTTATAGCTGAATAATATTCCACTGTGTGTTTGTGTGTATATCTATCTATCTATCTATCTATCTATCACATTTTCTTTATCCTTTCATCCATCGATTGACACTTAGGTTGCTTCCATATCTTGGCTATTATAAATAATGCTGTTATGAACATGGGGGTGCAGATATCTTTTCAAGTTACTCTTTTCATTTCCTTCATATAAATATCCAGAAGGGGAATTGCTGGATCATATAGTAATTCTGTTTTTAAGTTTTTGAGGAACCTCCATACTGTTTTCCATAGTGGCTGCACCAATTTACACCACCAACAGTGCACAAGGGATCCCTTTTCTCCACATCCTTGCCAAGACTTGTTATTTCTTGTCTTTTTGATGATAATGATTCTAAGAGGTGTCAGAATCATCACAATGAGATATCATCACGTAGCAACTACCTGTTCTATACTAGGCCTGTAGTAGGTACAATAGTAAATGAGTTTTTCCTTATGTAGTGCAATCCAGGGCCTCAGGGTACTTCTGGATGTATCATCTTTTGTAGAGAGACAGAAAACTCTGTTTTATTAAAAAAGTTCAGAGTTCCTCTTCTCCTCCACAATAGACTAATTCTCTCACAATGTGGTGGGATTCCATATTTGTAAATCCGAGGAAAGTATGTAAACGTACATTTTTGACATAATTGTATTTCTTTGTAAATAGTTTGTAGCTTCATTCTTGTTCTTTGCAATTGTGTCTGTCTCCCTTTTCCCTTCTCTCCTTTTCCACTTGTCCGAAAATGGTAGTCATGGCCATGATGAGGTATGTAGAATCACTTGTTTGCTATTTAAAATAAACAGCAAACTCTTAAATCATTTAGGTCAGTGAAAACGTTAGTGCAACTACAGAAGATTCATATTGGGCAGGCTATGGGAAACAGGTGGATTTCTCTGTATTCTGCTAAATTCTCAGCTATGGAATATTTTCTCGAGTTCAATGTAGTAAAATCTATCCTCTAAGCTTTCATCATTCTCTGTGAATCACACATCATTCTTCACATCAGATTTTCTCTTATCTGTATACTCTTCAGGGTTTCAAAAGGTTAATGATCTCAGCCTATTTCTAACCAATAAGGATCAGGATCAAGTTTGTCTTTTTTCTCAGAAGTGTTCCCAATGACAGGATACTCTTCATTTTCTCGTTTAGCCAACATGGAGATGTGTTTATTTCTTCATGTACTGTCTGTCACGAATCTTATCTTTACTTGAATCATAGAGTGATAGCTGTATCTGGGGTTTTCATTCTATTGTATTTTGACTGTGTAAAGGTTTTTATAAGATCAGAATGTCTAGGGTTTTTTGTTTGCTTGCTTTGAACTGAACATTATCCTCAGTCGTGCCCCATGAGCTTGCTGGGAGCTTGATCTTTATTGACTCTCCCATCTCAGAAAATAAAGAAAATAGGTAGAACCAAAAACAATAATCGGAAAAAGCTCCTGTGGAGCAAAGCTGTCACTTGGCAGAATGATTCAGCAGTTTTAGGGGAGCATTATTGGTTATGAGTCCTTAGTGAATTGTTTTAAAAATCTTTTTTTCGTCTTTTCACAAGCGTTGTTTAGTTAAGATACAGATACTTTAAATAAAATGATATTGATGATACTTTATGATGGAATGTTTCAAGAAAAGTTATATTTTCATAGAAAGTGTTCATTTAATTTTATAAATAAAATTTATTTCCTCAAATAGAAAAAAACTGTACTCTCACATTATATGCCTGTGAGATAATAGAAAATATATATACTGGTCTTTGCCCCTGGTTCCTGGCAAAGAGCTCCTAAAACCCTGGTAATTTCCTAAGTGATAAGAGCATCTTTTGTTCTAATATTTGGTCTTTCACCCTGGTTCCTGACACACAGTTCCTAAATCCCTTAGAATTTCCTGGGTGATAGCAGTGTCTTTTGTTCTAATAAGATGACTCTTGGTGGGCTCCTGGCTGGGGGCTGGTCACTAGAAAGACCGAGCAATTATTAGAAGCTTCAAATTTTCAGTCCCACCTCCCCATTCTCCAGAGAGAGGAGAGGAGCTGGAAATGGAGTTAATAATTGATCTTGTCTACGTAGTGAAGCCTCCATAAAAATCCCAATAGTATGAAGTTTGCAGAGCTTTCAGGTTGGTGAACACTTGAGGTGCTGGGAGAGTGGCACGCCCAGAGAGGGCATGCAAGCTCCACGCCCTTTCCCACATATCTTGCGCTAATGCATATCTTCCATCTGGATGTTCATCTGTATCCTTTTATAATAAACTGGTAAACAGTAAGTAAAACTTTTCCTGAGTTGTGTGAGCCTCTATAGTAAATCAGTAGTGATCATTAATAATAATCAATTAATATTCCGTACATTTGCTAACATAATTCCTATAACATTTGGCTTATTTATCTATTTATTTATTTTTAAAGATTGGCAGCTGGGCTAACGACTGTTGCCAATCTTCCTTTTTTTTTCTTCCAAAGATTGGCACCTGGGCTAACAACTGTGGCCAATCTTTTTTATTTTTTTTTTCTGCTTTATCTCCCCAAACCCCCGCTGTATACAGTTGTATATCCTAGTTGCGCGTCCTTCTAGTTGTGGGATGTGGGACGCCGCCTCATCGTGGCCTGACGAGCGGTGCCATGTCCGCGCCCAGGATCTGAACCCTGGGCCGCTGCAGTGGAGCACGTGAACTTAACCACTCGGCCATGGAGCCGCCCCTGGCTTATTTAGTAGTATATTTTTTTCCTTGAAACTTGGCTTGTATATTTTAGAACGAGTGTTTCCAAATTAATTAGTGTCGTGTTCATACTTCTTTTGTTAGTTCTAATCATTTGTTTAAACTGAAATTTCCCTGTTTTAAGATCATTACTCTCTGTTGATAGGAGAGAATGTTTGAATTTCACAAATATATCTGTGTTGTGTATTTGAAAACGTGTTGAATATTAATTAGCCAGAAATTATAACCTCTAGGTGGGCAGAGAACATGTCTCATTCACCGTTGCAACCTTTGATGCCTCACGCAATGATTAATTAGTATTTGTCTGATGAATGAATTAGAGTTTAGTCTCTTGGAATATTTTCCCATCAGTAGTTTTCATCCAGGTAGTTTTTATTCCTTTAAACCACAAATGATTGTCTCTCATAAGATAATTAATAAATATGCACATTCTTTCCTATATGTGGATCTTAGTGTCTAGTCAGAAAATTGAAACCTGTCTGTATTAGTTTAAAAATGAGCCACAGTGGATTTTTTCTCCCCTTTCATCAACACTTTATTATTATTAAAAGTTACATACAGAAAAGTTGAAAAAATTGTTCAGGGAATAGCTGTATATCTACCACCTAGATTCTGTACTTAACATTTTGTTTGTTCTATCAAATATCTGTCCTTCTGTACATCCTCTGTCTATCTGTCCATCTTTTATTTATACATTTCAGAGAAGTTGCAGGTATCAGTACACTTCACCCCCAAAACTTCAGAATTCATCTACAGTGTTTATAAATAGAATGCTTTTGGAGTGTGACTATTTGAAATTATATGGGTTATTTGGAATGGTTAATTGCTGGAAAATTAAGTTCTATCATCTTACTTTATTTTCCATACTGAGATTGGAAGGGCAGATGAGAAAGGGAAAAAACCCAGCTTAGATCTGTATAATTCTTTATAGTTTACAAAGAATTTTCCTGTGCATTATCTAATTTGATCCATTATTACTAATAATAATAGTAGCTAACAGTTCCTGAAGGCTTGCTTTGTGCCAGGTGCTGTGCTAAGTTTACCTTTCATGGAAGTACTATACTAAATTCTGTTTATCCCACTGATAATTGGTTGTCATATTTATTTTTCAAATGGATTGATTTGTTCATTTAAAGAAATATCAGCCCTGTGACATGTCTCTTAAATTCACATTTGTCAGCTACTGCTATATTTAGACTGAAGTCTTCGGTATTTAGGTTCCTGAGGATAAAAATATTTTCTTGGTGTTGTGTCTTTATAGGTTGCTATTCATAATAATATTTGAGCACAACTTAGGAAGAGTTGCTGAAAATGTTCCTGTGTTTTCTGATTATCTCTATATCTCAGTTCCTAATATCTAAAATGTTGCATGACTTTAAAGGCAAAATGGATTCTACAAGAATCCGTATGTAATAGTTATTTCTTCTTGGATTATTAATAAATTATTAATGTTCTATGAATAATAATAGCTACTATCTTTTGCATTTACTATGTGCCAGATACTGTAATTTCTATCTGTTATATATTTAATTCATCTAACAATCCTGTAAGAGTTGAGGAGACTAAGGCGCAGAGCGGTTAAATGGCTTATCCTGGGTCACATGGCTGGTAAATGGAGAGCCAGGATATGAATGTTTCAGCTCCGAAGTCCTTGCATTTGCTCAGAACCCTAGTGTTTTGTGTAGTATATATGATCCTCAGACCACCTGCATCATAATTTCCTGGGGTGATTGTTAGAAATGCAGATTCCTGAGCCTCGCCCTAGACCTGCTGAGACTCTCTATGCATGAAGTATGTTTTCTGGTCATTCAGTCCATTCTTATGGGCACTAAAGTTTGGGAACCACTGTGCTGTGCTGTTCTCTAAGCATTATCACGTTTTAATCCCTGTCAGCCTAGAAAGATAGTCAGAATCAATGAATTGTTCTTTTCCTTGGACTACATGACATTTTGGATCGATCTTTATGCTTTTGTCTTCATTTCAAGATTGTCATGGATTTTAAGCACCCAGATGGTGTCACTGTGCCAGTTATGTTGCCTCGTCGGAGTTTGCTGGTGATGACTGGAGAATCTAGATACCTTTGGACCCATGGGTATGTATTGAAATGACCTTGATGACGGGTGAGAGTTCTCATTCTTTTCTGCCTGAGCCGCCCGAACCATGCCCCATCCTGCACATTGAGGCTTCTGGGATTAAACTCCCAGGGACATCTCTGGCTTTTTTTTTTTTTTTTTTAGTATTAGCCTTTTATTTTGAAAATAATTTAAATTTGAAGAAAAGTTACAAGCATAGAACAGTGAACTCCCTTCACCTTTCACCTAGATTTACCAGTTGTGAGCATTTTGCCTGTGCTTATTTCTTTCTCATGTGTTACTGTCATTATTATTATTGCTGAGTCATTTGAGAGTAAGTTGCAGACTACCATCTCTCTTTACCCCTTACTTGCTTCATTGCATATTTCCTAAGATCAAGGACATTCTCCATATAAGGAGTTGGCAAACTGTGGCTCCTGGCTAAATTCAGCCCTTAGCCTATTTTTATACAGTTCTTGAGCTAAAAACGGTTTTACAGTTTTAAATGGTTGTAAAGAATAAAAATAAAACAACAAAAAATATGTGACAGAGACTGTATGTGGCCCTCTATGCTTAAAATATTTACTGTCTGGTCTTGTTACAGAAAAAGTTTGCCAACCCCTGTTCTATGAAACTGCAGTACAATCCTCAAATTCAGGAAATTCAACATTGAGAAAATACTCTGATCATACTCCTACTCAATCCAACTACAGATTTTGCTAGTTGAACTTCATAGTACTGTCAACGAAAAACCAGAGCCTGACAGTATAAAGCAGCAAAGCCAGATTTTACTCAGGAACTGTTGCAATAGGGGAAAGAGACCTCAGTATTGAACTGGGCTCAATTTCAGATACAACAAGGAAAAGTGGGGATTTATAGCCAAGGAGCCTGGGGTTGGGGGTGGGGCAGTGTTGGTGGATGGAAAATTACTAAGAGGAAACATCAGTCGTGAGTGGGGGATCTGGCTAAACCGACTCCAGGATTCTTGTTGAAGGCAGACCAGGGTGATCAGACATCACCTGGGGGATAGTGGTGGATGAGGAATTTGGTCAGATATCAAGGATGATCAGATATCAAGGGTGGGACTTCTGGCTCAACTGATTTAGCAGGATTCTTGCTAAAACTGGGTTCTTGGAGGACATGCTGAAGGATGGGGCCTTGCTGGGCTTGGAGGAGCCTGACTAAAGTTTGGTCAAGGAGAGAATCTTTGTCAGGATGTCGTGGTAAGTTTTCCCTCTGATCTAGAATTTGGTCCGTGATCCTGCATTACATTTAATTGTCAGTTCTCTTTAGTCTTCTTAAATGTGAATCAATTCCTCAACTTTTCTCTGTCTTTCATGATATTGACACTTTTAAGGAGACCAGTTGTTTTATAGACTGTCCCTCAATTTGAGTTTGTTTGATTGAATCTAATCTGAAAGAAATGGATTATGCATTTTTATAGGAATTCATCTTTAGCCTTTTGAGAAGGGAGCCACACACTGCTAAAATTTGCATATGTTGTCACTTAAAATATTGCTGAGTTCTGTAATTAATACTGTCTTGCCTGGAAGTTTTAGCTGACAGATTTTTATAAGAAGTCAAGGAAATGAATGTGTAAATGAATTTGTAACCTGTCCTGAATGTGAGCCATAAAAACAGATGGCCAGATTTTGTACACTGAAGCTTAAATTTGCCTGATTTTTTTTTTATGGCCATTTAAAATATTTCACTTACAGTACATGAAAATGATGATGTGATCCAATGGTTTGAAGTATTCCTGTAATTTTGAGAATATTCATTTTCTTTTTTTAGAAGCATTTTTACTATCAGTAACGTTTAAACTTAAGAGTACTGGTATTACAGCAAATACAAAATAAAAAATTACTTTTCATAGGCCTATGTTATGAAAATATTTTAATCTGTTCTGGGTAATGGTACAGATTAATTCTCCTAAATATTTTTGATCACATTATTCTCTTATTTAAAGCATATTGTGCTGTTAAATGTTAAGAGTCATGTCTCTGGAAGATTGAATGGCAGGTAATATTTATTTTTAAATTTTTCTCTAGAATCAAAATTCTTTACAAAAATTTCAGGGAAGAAAACCTCAGTATTATTTTTAAAGGTTTCCATTAATATCCATTGCCTGTAATGTGATTTTGTGTGTGTATTAGGAGAGAGAAAAAAGGATAGTGGGGAGGGGTGGGACACAGAGAGAGGAACAGAGACAGACTGGCCAAACAAATGGTATACTGAATATTGAGATGTTCATCAGGATCTCTGGGTGGAAGGGAGAATAGATTGAAAAAGCATGTTTAATACACTTAAAAATGTATATAAACTACAGGAAATAAACCTTGATAAAAAATATTTTGATATCTGTGCTAAATTAAAAAAGCACTAGAAAGCATTAAGGGATATGAATTGAAGAAAGTTGATTAACACAGCCTTATAATATTAATTCTAGCTACTTTTAATTTGATCTAGTTCAAGTTTACTATTCTAGCCACCACGCCCTAAATCAAAGGTGGCAAACTAGCAGCACATGGGTTAAATACCGCAGTCAGGCTGTTTGGCTGGGGCAGTGGTGGTCCATGTGGTAGCATTTTTTCTTTTTTAATTGCCTACATATAAAAATGAGAAGCTTGCGCATAAAAATCTCAATTTTTGGCTTCTTTTGAAAATTGAGAAGATCTGACAACATTGGGCCCGGTATCACTTGGCAGCAGTGGCTGAGACTGTCAATAGTCTTGCTTAGACGAAGGCTGCATTTTCAAGTTCTCTACAGTTCCTACCACTTTCTGTGACCCCCTGAACTAAGGCTCAGTATCATTTGTTGTTTGTCATTGTGCTTGCACTATTGTTTTTATCTTATAACAGAGTTAATTGAACATTTAATATTTCTTCAACTCATGTTTGTATTAAAAGTAGGAAATGGTGGGCTGGCCCGGTGGTGTAGTGCGTAAGTTTGCGTGCTTTGCTTCGGTGACTTGGGTTTCGTGGGTTGGATCCCAGGCGTGGACTTACCACTTGTCCAAGCTGTGCCGTGGCAGCGTCCCACGTACAAAATAGAGGAAGATTGGCACAGATGTTAGCTCAGGGCCAATCTTCTTCACACACACACACACAAAAGAGTAGGAAATGGAAAGCTAGAATGAGCGAGAATGTGTGTTTTAAGAAAAATGGAAGAGAACACTTTTTTTGAAATGAAGATTATTCCCATGTGTTTAGTGGCAAACAGTATGTTTCTAAACAAATCCACCTGCTTCACTCCTTTATGTTATTTGACTGTCCTTGGGAGGCATTAGTTCATGAGTTTATGTGAATTCTTCTTTTAAATTATTTTTGGAGCATTTCCTTTGTGCCAGGCATTGTTCTAAAAGCTTTACATATGTTAAGTCATGTAACTCACACAGTCAGAGTGGAAAGTTTGTTCCATCATTTTGTCTCCATTTTTAAGGGAAACTGGAGCATAATGAGGTTATATAGTTTGTTCAAAGTCACAAAACCAGTAAGTGCAGAGCCAAGATCAGAAACCAGCAGTCTGGGTTCAGGATCTCTGCTCTTAAGTGTAATGTTATAGCTAAACTTGTTTGCTCCCTTTCCTCTGAGTTTATACTGTGCCTTCTAGCCTTCACACTTTTGGCAACTCTTAATGCAGTAAATTTCCTTTTCCTTTCCATTTGCTTTGTTTTTAAGATACAGCTCAACTTTTACTTCCTTTATAATAAATTCATAAATTTTTCTGACTACATTAGCCTCAAATAATTTCTCCCTTAACTCCTAATAACTGTATTGTCTCCTGCTATCTTGTGATGTCTTTTCCATTGTGTTGAACTATTATTTAAATCTATAAAAATATTTTTATCTTTTTATTTAATGTTTTCCCGACTAGATTATAATTTGAGTGCAGGGGGAAAAAAAGATGTTCAGAGATGTTTAAGGAATTCATTGTTCTTGACGGATGTATTACCTATTCCTAAAAATCTGAGATTGATGCCAAAAGCAGTTAAGTACAGCTTGACCTGTGCCTAAAATTTAACTCTAGGCAAGTGAAGTAACTGCCTTGAAAGAGCCGTAATAGAGAACTGCTTATTCCCAAGAGAGAAATTTGTTTGCTACTAAGAGTTTCAAGAGACTCATTGTTCTAAAATATCTTGACTTTGTTCGACACCACAGTTTTAATCGTTTTCAGCTATCAGAGTAACAATCATATAAATTCAGGCAATGATTGCTTAATTGCCTTTAGCACAAGCTCTTTGAAAAGAGCCATTCTCGCAACTTATTTTATGAGACTGGCATTACCCTGACACCAAAACACGTCAAGGACATTACAACAAAAGAAAATTACAGACCAGTATCTCGCAGAGATGAAAAAAACTCCTTAAGAAAATATTAGAAAATCCAATCCTACAGTATATAAAAAAGAGAATACGTGATGGTTGAGTGGAGTTTATCCCAGGATTGCAAGAATGGTTTAACATTTGGAAACCAAAGAATGTAATTCACCACATTAAAAGAATAAAGGAGAAAAAAATATATATAATCATCTTTGATGCAGAAAATGTATTTGACAGACTTCAGCATCCATTCATGATAAAAACTAAAAATTGGGAAACTAGGACAAGAAGGAAACTTCTTCAGTCTGGTAAAGGACATCTATGAAAAATACACAGATAACATCCTACTTACTGGTGGAATATTGAATGCTTTTTCCTAAGATGTTGAACAAAGCAGGGGTGTCTGCTCTCATCTCTTCTATTTAATATTATATTGGATGTCTTAGCCAGTATAATAAGTCAAGAAAAGAAATAAAAATCACACAGTTTTGAAAAGAAGAAATCAAACTCAATATTTGTAAATTACATGATTGTGGCTATGGAAAATCCTGGGGAATTTATGAACAAGTACTAGAACTAATAATTGAATATAGCAAAGTTGTAGCATACAAGGTCAATATTCAAAAATTAATTTTTGGCAAATGAAATAAAATGCTTTTTAAAATAGCGTCAAGACCTGTAAAATACTTCTTTTCAGTACTCTGAATTAATTAGTTAATTATGGTGTGGTTTAAAAAGCTATCAACCTGGGAATTCGGATTTATTTTTTTTAATTGAAGTATAATTGACATATCATATTAGTTTCAGGTGTACAACATAGTGATTCTATATATGTTTATTTTGCAAAGTGATCATCACAGTAAGTCTGGTTAACAACCATCATCACACATAGTTACAAATGTTTTTTTCTTGTGATGAGAACTTTTAAGGTTTACTCTCTTAGCAACTTTCAAATATACAATTCAGTATTATTAACTATAGTCACCATGCTGTCCATTACATCCCTAGGACTTATTTATTTTATAACTGAAAGTTTGTACCTTTTGACCACCTTCACCCATTTTGCCTCCCCCACTGCCCACTCATTCCCCATGTCTGGCTACCACCAACCTGTTCTATCTATAAGTTCAAGCTTTTTTTGTTTGTTTTTTTGTTTTTTAGATTCCACATATAAGTGAGATCATATGGTATTTATCTTTCTCTGTCTGACTTTTTCTCTTAGCATAATGCCCTCAGGGTACATTTTGCATGTTTTTGCAAATGACAGGATTTCTTTCTTTTTTATGGCTGAATAATATTCTAGTGTGTGTACACACACATACACACACACACACCCCCCCCCCACATTTTCTCTATCCATTCATCCTTTGATGGGCACTTAAGTTGTTTCCATATATTGGCTATTGTAAATAATGCTGCTGTGAACATGGGGTGCAGATATCTTTTCGAGTTAGTGTTTTTATTTCCTTTGGATAAATACCCAGAAGTGGAATTTCTGGATGATAGGTAGTTCTATTTTTAATTTTTTGAGGAATCTCTATAGTATTTTCCATAGTAGCTGCACCAATTTACTTTCCTATCAGTAGTGCACGCGGGTTCTCTTATCTCCACATCCTCACCAACACTTGTTATTTCTTTTTGATAATAGCCATTCTAACAGGTGTGAAGTGATACCTCATTGTGGTTTTGATTTGCATTTCCCTCATGATAGTGATATTGAGCACCTTTTCATGTATCTGTTGGCCATCTATCTCTGTGTCTTCTTTGGAAAAATGTCTGCTCAGATCCTCTGCCGATTTTTTAATTGGACTCTTTGAATTTACTATTGAGTTATATGAGTTCTTTATGTATTTTGGATCTTAACTTCTTATCAGATATATGGTTTGCAAATATTTTCTCCCATTAAGTAGGTTGCCTTTTCATTTTGTTGATGGTTTCCTTTGTTGTGTAGAAGTTTTTTAGTGTGATGTGGTCCCATTTGTTTATTTTTGCTTTTGTTGCCTTTGGGGAATTCTAATTCTAACAACAGATTGAGTGAAACAGTATAACAATGACAAAATGAAAATTAAGAATTGAATTACATTACATTTTTTCATTATAGGATCAAATTCATTTTAATTATATGGTTGACTTTCATCTTTTCTAGATGTGTAGAAAAAACTCATCTGGCTTTTAATAAAGAGATATCAACAACTTAAATATAAAATTATGCTTTTTTATAATTTACTGAAATCTTTCAGGCTTAGCACATCTCTGTGAATATGAAATCCTCTTCTTTAGAGAGAAGCTCTTGCTAGAGTAAATCAAGCAGAAAACTTGGCCTCAGAAGATTTAAGTCTTAGGAATAAATTTAACAAGAGATATACAACACATATTCACTGAAAATCATGAAATATTGCTAAGAGAAATTAAAGATGACCAAAATAAATGAAGAGATAGAGATGCCATGATCATGGAGGAAACAGTATTATTAGGATATCAGTTATCCTCAAATTGATCTATGGATTCACTGTAATTCCAAGCAGAATCTTAAAAGATTTGTTTTTAGAAATTGATATGCAGATTCCATGATTTATGAGAAAATATGAAAGATCTAGAATAATCAAAACAATCTTGAAACAAAAGAACAGTGTTAGAGAATTTATTCTGCCTGATTTTTAAGACTTAAAAGTTACATAATCAAAAAAGTGTAGTATTGGCATACAGATAGACAAATAGACAAGTGGGACAGAATATATCCACACATATGAGGTCAGCTGATTTTTGACAAAGATACTTCAATGTGGAATTCAATGTGGAAAGGAAGTTTTTCAACAGATGGTGATGGAAAATTGGATATCCATGTAGAAATAAAATTAACCTTGATCTACCTCACACCATTCACAAAAATTAATATGAGATAGATCATAGATTTAAATGTAAAAGCAAAAACTATAAGACGTCTGTAAGAAAATACAAGAGGATATTTTTGCAACCTTGGTGTAGGCAGTTTTTATAGAAAGACTTCAGAACACAGTATACGAGGGAAAAAAGACAAATTAACTTGATCAAAATTAAAAACTTCTGCTCATCAAAAGATACCATTAAGAAAATGAAAAGACAAGCCACACGTAGGGAGAAAATATCCACAATGCATACATATATCTAACAAAGGATTAGGCAAAAGCTTTGAACAGATCCTTCACCAAGAAAAGGATCTATGAATGACTAATAAGCACATGAAAAAATGTACAACATCGTTAGTCATCAGAGAAATGCAAATTAAAACCACAATTTCATACCACTTTCCACTCACTAAAGTGGCTAAAATTAAAAACTTTGACAATACCAAGTGTTGGTGAGAATGCCATGCAGCCTGGAACTCCCAATATACTGTGGTGGGAGTGTAAAATTGTGTACTCACCTTGGAAAACTGGTTATTTCTTACCCTATGACCCACCAATTTCACTCCTGGGTATTTATCCAAGAGTAATAAATATATATATATATCTAAAAAAGATATGTATAAAAATGTTCACAGAAGCCTTATTTGTAGTAGTCCCAAAGTGGGAACACCAAAATGTCTATCAACAGGAGATTTTGAGTAAATAAATTATGGTATGTTCATACAATGAAATATTACTCAGTGATAAAAGGGCAGTGAACTACATGGATGAATCTGAAAACCATTATGTTTAATGGATAAAGCCTGATACAAAATAGTGCTAACAGTATATGAAGTTCAAAAACAGGCAAAACCATACTGATAGAAATCAAAACAGTGGTTGCTTCAAGGTGGGTAAAGATTGACTGGAAGGGAGCACGGGGGAATTTCCTTGGTTGATGTAAATGTTCTATATCTTGTTTGAGGTGGTGGTTACGTGGGTGTATACATTTGTCAGAACTCATTGAATTGTACGCTTAAGATCTGTGCATTTTCATTCTGCTTCAGTGGCCTGGGGTTCTCCAGTTTGGATCCTGGGTGCGGACCTACGCACTGCTTATAAAGCCATGCTGTGGTAGGCGTCCCACATATAAAGTAGAGGAAGATGGGCACGGGTGTTAGCTCAGGGCCAGTCTTCCTCAGAACAAAGAGGAGGCTTGGTGGCAGATGTTAGCTCAGGGCTAATCTTCTTCTTCTATTGTTTTCTAATGTTGATGTCCTTGCTGCTCAACTAGATTTTACTAATTGAAAAAGTTGTATTAGAAACTCCAATTATAATTATGTATTTGTCTATTTCTCCTGTTAGATTTTTTCACTTTTTGCTCTATACATTTTGAGGCTGTGTTATTATTCAGGTCCATACAAATATATATAGAGTTTTTCCATCTTTCTGTTGGATTGACTCTGTTATCATTATGAAATTTTATGAATTTTTATCTCTAGTAATAATTATTGCCTTAAAGTCAGCTTTGTCTGATTAGTATTACCTATACCACTTTTCCTTTGGTTTTGCTTGGTATATGCAAAATACTTGTTTTTTGTATATCTTTTTTTCCTATCTTTTTATTTTCAATCATTTTCCATTCTTATATTTAAGGTGTGTTTCTTGTAATCAACATATGGTTGGATTTTATTATTTTATCCCATCTAACAATCTTTGTTCTTTAATGGGATTTTCTTTAGTCCTTTTACATTTAACATAATTAATGATATTGGATTTAATTTTAAATGTAATCTATTTGTTTCTTCTTTGCCCCATCTGTTCCTTGTTGGATTTTTTTCTCCTTTTTGGAATTGGTATTAATTAAATATTTGTTATTATTCAACTTTTCTCCCTTGAATAATTTGTTAGTTGTACATTCTTTTAATATGATTACCCTGAAGATAACTTCCTTAAAGGCAGACACTTCTATTTCTTTGTTTTTCTGCAATGCACAATAATTCAGAGAATCCAATAGATGTTTGCAATAAATTCTTCTAGATTTGTTTTATTCCATTAATATTTTTAAATAACTTGAAATATTTTTATGAATACAGTGTTAAATAAATTATTTTGACTGTTGTTTTTAGAATCACACCCAGAAAATTTGATACTGTCCAAGCATCCAAGAGTCACAAAGGTGGAATTATCACCAGTGATGTTGGAGACTTAACTTTAAGCAAGAGGGGAATACGGACTTCATTTACATTTAGGAAAGTGAGGCAAACACCTTGTAACTGTAGTAAGTATACGATTTTGTTTTTACCATAAAATGGAGTAAGTCTGGTATGAAAATCTATTAAAGTTCCATCGAACCAAGGAGAGCTTTGTCTTAACTTCTCTAATGGCATTTGCAATATTCTGCCTTATGTTGTACTTACATATAATTTTCTTAACCACGCCCATTAGAGTTCACATTTCTTGAAGTACCACATCTTGTTCATCTTTGTTTTCCCCAAACATAGTACTTGAGTGTAGTTGAATGCCAAATAAATATTTTATTTATTAAAGTCACAGTTGAATGTTACTGTTATAGGATATTAAAATATTCCTTGTACAAAAATAGGTTTTTTTGGGAACAGCTTATCAGGTTTCTAAATTATTTCTCATTAACCCAACAGGGAAGTTGGAGGTGATGAGTTGTTCTATAGTAAGTAGATAACTCTAGGGAGATAAACAGTGGTTTATGTTTTAGCCAATTGGGAAACCTAGAAAGGAATAAAAGAAGTGCTCAAAAACTTGTCAAGAGGATGCTATTTTGAATTATCTGTACAAGTACATCATGACCTGTATATCTTGGATTCAGTGAATAAAATCCTTTCTATTTTATAAATAATATTTTATAATGATAGTGATAGTAAGTTCCCTTTTGTATCCTGGGGCTTTCAATTATGGGCAATATCCAGCAGTAGTTTTTGGATTTAGTCATAATCTTAAAAACATGTAAAATTAAAAACTCTTATTATATCTGCACGATGTTATCCTGATAGAAAACTTGAAATCTCTACATTTGGTATCTTGATTTTAGTGAAACTTAAAACAAGTTTTTGCTTCTTTTGCTAAAAGTGTTATTGAGGCCTTAAAACATTTAGTTTTCTTGATCAATTAAAAATGTTTATTTAGTGTTTGAAAAGTGTTTAACACTGCCAGTGGCTTTATAAGGTATAGAAAAATAAAGCATGGCTTCTGTTCTCAAGGAATTTGAAGTTGAAGAGACAAGCTCCAACTAAATGTAAGGGATGCTATAAGAATTAAATGTAATTAATATAAGGGATGCTATAAGAAGCTGATTGTGTATTCAGTGTACAGGTTTTTTTTTTTTTTTAAGGTTAAGACCGTCTTTTGGATACTTTTTGTCAAATTTTGTAGGTTTTTAAGTGATAGGAGTTGCTCCTCCCTTTAGAAAACTTAGATGTTCGTAATTTCCAAGAGAATAAAATTTTACTAAAACCAGTTTAGGATAATTATACTATATATTGTAATGTAATCATAATTCTGTAATCATAATGTAATCATAATTCACGATGTAACCCATCTATTTTCACGTGTATGTTTTACCCCAAAGCTTGAGAAAGCTTGAGGCTTCAAGCTTTCTGGGGCTACCCTTTTCTTAAATGTCCACTTAAAATGTTTGGTGCTTTACTTCATACGTTAGTAGGGGCTACATATTCCTAGTCCCATTCAGCTTTCTCAAGAAAGCTGGCATTCTTTAGGTATAGATATATGGAAAATTCCTGAAACTATCAATGCTGTGGCCCAATTCTTTGCTGCCACATGATTTCTAATTATTGCTTTAGTCTTGTCTGTGGCATCTCGGGAAACACTACTCCTTCCTTTATTCTCTAGAATACTATCCGTAAAAAGATGTTGTGTGTCACAGACTTTGGCTGAAGACAAAGGGAAATTATAGCATAGCAGAGAACAAGCAAGGATTTAAAATGGCCACTAGACATTACTGCAGAAAACAGGGAACAACTTCAAAATTAATTTGAGACATTCTATTCTAAATTTCCTCTGTCATCTCCCTACTTGGTGGTGGTCTCCCGTTCCTCATTCTGTTGAAGGAGGCAACACAGTGTAGTCATTGAGAATGTGGGCTTTAGAGTCTCCACTGCCTGGGTTCAAATCCTGGCTCTATGACTCACTGTCTTTGTCACTTTGAGATCATTATTTAACGTCTGTGCTTCAGTTTCCTCTTCTGTAAAATGGGTGTAATAGTACCTATCTCATAGTGTTACTGTGAGAAGTGAGACAATGTATATAAACTGCTTCAAGTAGTGTTTGTTAAATATTTGTGATTACTACCAAGTGATACCTTGCTTCCAGATCTTGTTATTCTTCTGAGAGTTCTGGGGTCCCCAGAATTTCTATCCCCTGTACCTGTCAAGAGAAAAAACCTAAAAACTCAGCTGAATTTCTCCTAGTTAGGCCCGGCCCATCAAGATGCTTTTCTGAATAAGACCCTTTATCCCGAGATGAAATAGCCATCTTCATTAGAAGGCAGATGCAGAATTGCAGTCATATTTTGTTTTAGGTGAATTTTTCCTCCTTCTTTTTATAGTAGAGCTCTCATACATGTAATTGGACTTAGTAGGTAATAGCTATTCTTTTAACTGATAAATCAGAGCCTACTTACCCCTAGTCATCAAATTGGGATTGATTTGCTTTTTGTTTTAAGAAAACTTGATACCTCATGAATCATTTGGATAAAAATGCAAGGTTTATATTGCCTTCTTTTTTCCTTAGGTTACCCTTTGGTCTGTGACAGCCAGATGAAGGAGACTCCCTCATCATTTCCAGAGAGTGATAAAGAGGCCTCACAACTGGAGAGAGAATATGTCCATCAAGTTTATGAAGAGATTGCTGGGCACTTCAGCAGCACGAGACATACCCCTTGGCCACGCGTCGTGGAGTTTTTGAAAGCTTTGCCAAGTGGCTCATTAGTGGCTGATATTGGATGTGGAAATGGAAAGTATCTTGGTGTCAATAAGGAGTTATATATGGCAAGTAACTGTTGCTTCTGGCTTTGTTTTCAATGGTGGTTATCACTGTCTTTCTCATGATATAATGCTGCTTTTTTAGGTCATTGCAGAAAAGTTATAACCAACAGATTGAAAATTAATGAACACTCTCATTCTTTTTTATTCCTCTAGAATTTATGGGCATGCCATTGTTTGTAATTTTTTCTCTCCCTTTAGATTTTGCTGTCTGAGAAGATTATTTTATCAGTAAAACTACCTTATATTTATAAAACTCTTTACATAAAAAGGATTTTTATAGAAACCATTTTCTTTGCTTAGATCCTCCTAAATATAAGAAAGGTAAGGTAGATATTTTCACCATTTTTTTTTTTTTTTTAAAAGATTTTATTTTTTCCTTTTTCTCCCCAAAGCTCCCCGGTACATAGTTGTGTATTCTTCATTGTGGGTTCCTCTAGTTGTGGCATGTGGGACGCTGCCTCAGCGTGGTCTGACGAGCAGTGCCATGTCCGCGCCCAGGATTCGAACCGACGAAACACCGGGCCGCCTGCAGCGGAGCGCGCGAACTTAACCACTCGGCCACGGGGCCAGCCCCATCATCCATCTTTTATAAGTGAAGAAACTGAGGCTCACAGAGGTTATGTTACTTCCCTGATAGCGTATAACTAGGGGCCATAACTGGAACTTGAACCCATGCCTCTGACTCCAAGTCTAGTGTTCTTATACTCATAGTAGGAAAATGTAGGTTACTGTTTATTGGTGTCTTACTGTTGAGGAAACTCAGACTCAAATAGATTAAAAACTTTGACTAAGGGTACAGTGCTAGACCCAGGATTTAAACCCACTTCTGTCCAATACCAAAGTTTCTATTTCTTGTTGCTATAATTCTCTTTTTTATGCGCCACTTTTTTTTCTGCTGTCCTAGGAAGTCGGAAGTTCTCCCTGTGCTAGTACATTGTTCTAAATACTCATATCAACTCTCCTCTGTGAGGACTGGAGCTCCCCTTTCTCAAGGTTAGGGCAGGAAGGACTAGAGTAAGGGAGGGAGAGAGAATGAGAGCAGTCTATGTGTATGGGCTATTGTAGTATGTCAGGTTGCTTATAATCTATTTTTTGGCTCATCCTAGACGTTGTGCACCTACATGAAGAAAGTTGCCACTGCAGTTGAGGAAAGGTAGAGTTCATGCATTTAGATAAAAGAATAGCTTTTCATCAAGATAAGACATTAGTATTCATATATTGTCATCATGTTTACAATTAAATTTTAGTTTATAAAGAATAAAGTCTAGTGAGTTAAATTTGTTCATGTTAAAAAGGAAGAAACTTTTTGATGTGCCACTTAAAATCACAGTTCTAACCATTGTTCAAAACAATGTGATAGCTTCTGGGGTTTTAAGGTACTGTACAAAAATGTCCTCAGTAAGCTCTGCTTTTGCACTTTCTTGATAATAACCCATGTCTTTATCTAGTTAGGTATCATTTGTGACAGTGAAACTAGGTTGAAGTCAACTTCACTGACTTAGTCATAATGATAATATTTTCCTATTACAATTGAGAAAAATGATTGCTTGATGAACAGGTAATTGAACCAAAAATCTGAAGAAAGCTGATTCAGGAAGGAATATATTTAGGATTGGAAAGTCGCAAGCACGCTCCCTGTTCTTTATCCGCATTCGTTTTCTCAGCGCCAGTGTGCGTGTCGCCCTTCCTGTCTGTCCTTCCCAGAGCCTCCTGCGTTGTCTGACCTCTAGGGAAGGCTTGGTAAGTGTTGGTTCGACGAATGAATGAAAACTGCTTGTCTGGTTGGAGTTCTGGTTTTCATTATTCCAAAAATGGAATTATGTATTAAAAAAGGGAAGCTTGCTTTTTGAAGCTGCTGAGGCTCCAACCTGGATAGAGAAAGGATTCTTGAGTGTATTTTGAGCAGCCATCTTTAAGCATGAAAATCTGTGCATTTCTTGACCTTCATGAGGGGATGTGACCTGAGACGTTCATTCTGGGTATTCAAATGTAAGATAGTCTCAGAATCTAAAAAATTATTAATATCACTTTACATATGATTTTCTTAACAAAATGCATGTTTTAAATACAAGCTTGGGCTCTTATGGAAATAGTTTTATGAACTACTTTTCATTCCTGTAAGAAGTGTATGTAGGGAACCTGTTCTTATCTGATCTGGACTATGCCTGAGCTTGCTCTTCTCTTTAATTCACAGTTCCTGCATCCTGGCTAAGAACCGTTTCTTTTTCAGACTTCTTCAATTACTCTTCATTTCTATCAGCTAGCTGCTGGCTTTATTTTCAGAGTTAAATTTTATAAGCAAAGATTTTAGACCTTCAAGAGACTTACTGCTTTTATAGATAATACCAATAATAGATGAGATGTACGTCCCAAGAGCTTGGCCTGGCTCATTCTCTGAGTGATTTTTCTGTGCATTGATCTCAGAGCACGTTCAGTCCAAATGTGTTTCTTAGATAAATAATTACTTACTACATGGTATGGACTTTCTTGGTAACTGTAAGTAGTTGAGATTGCCTATATAATAATAATGTCAGGAGTCTGTAAGACTTGAAGATCTGTCAATGTAGGCGTCTTTTGTACATTTCTGTTTTTGTTTGTCTTTTAACTGTTGACTACCCCAGTAAAGGAAAGGACAGAAAGGGAACTAATAAAGTCAAGCTCCTGCTGTGTGCTAAGTGCTGTGCTGTGTTTTCTCACATACATAGTGTGAGACTGATGCTACTCTCTCCCTTTACAGTTCGGAAAACTGACGCTCAGTCGGGTTATGACATGCCAAAGGTTAAATGGTGTCAGGGCAAATATTAGAGCCTCATCTCCAACTCCAGAGTCCATACTCTATGGCGCTCTGCTCACAAAGGCCTTAAAGGCCAGCTGTGGTGACAGAGAGCACAAGGCTGTAAAGTCAGACATGGCAGGAATCATGTCTGGTTTTTTGTCCACTTACTTGGCATGTAATAGAAGCTTATTAATTTTGTTTGTTTATTGAATGGTGAGGAGCAAATGTATGAATTCACTTTCAATTTCTTACATGAAAACCAGAATATATATAGCACTTGGTTCTGCAGCCTTGAAAGAAATGTGACAACCTCAAAATGGGTGGGCCTTAACTCAGATTAAGATACCTTTAGGATACGTGGATTTCTCTTTGTATCTAGAATCCAAGACGAGAGTTTTTTTCCACCCCTTCTTCCATATGGTGCTAATAATTAACATTTGCATAGCACTTTTATGGTTAGTGAAATATTTAATATACATTATTTCATTGATTTCCATATTAACCCTGAGAAGTCGGTATTTTCATGAGTAAACAGAGCCTCTGAGATGTTAAGTAGCATTCCTAGGTTGTTCAGCTAGTTATTGCTGAAGCCAGAATTCAAATCGAGAGTTTAATATGCTCTTTTCACTGTACTTTACTGCCTTTGCCTTTCTCTGCACTTTAAACTGTAGATTGCCAGTCTGATTTTCCTATAATTGCATCTTTCCTTAATAGTTTTTAAAATGTTGTATTTTTTTTCTAATAGATTGGCACCTGAGCTAACAACTGTTGCCAATCTTCTTTTTGTTTTTTTTTGCCTTTTCTCCCCAAATCCCCCCAGTAGATAGTTGTATATTTTAGTTGTGGGAGCTTCTAGTTGTGGCATGTGGGACACCACCTCAACATGGCCTGATTAGCAGTGCTATGTCCGCGCCCAGGATCCGAACCTGTGAAACCCCAGCCTGCTGAAGTGGAGTGCGTGAACTTAACCACTCAGCCACAGGGCCGGCCCCTAAAATGTATATTTTTAAGAAGTAAAATAATGTGGCTACAATTCAGAAAATGGATGAAAGGAAAGGTATTCTCCTGTAATCCTAATACTGGTTTATTAAACCAGTATATTGTGGGAAATATTCTTCCAGTGTTTTTCCTATAACATTTTTATATGATGATGAATATGCATATAATTTGGTAACTCATTTCTATCCTTTAATATTTTCATTTTTATATGTAGCCTTATGTAATTCTTAAACTTTATAATATTGTAAGAGATGGTTGTTACTTTGACACTTGGTTGTGTTCAGTTTGGCACTATTATACTAACGCTGTAGTGAACATGTATGTTGAGAGACAATGTGGCAAGAAGGAAGAACATGGATGTTTGAAGTGAGAAAGACCCAGGTTTAAATCTCTGCTCCGCCAGTTAACTACTGTTCACCTCGGGGCAAATTACATATCTTCTTTGAGATGATGGTGTTCCCTTATCTGTAATATGGTGATAATAACACCTAACTCAAAGTGTGTTATAAGGGTTAAATACATTAATACGAAGAATCTGCTTTGCTACGTAGTGGGTACTCAGTAAAGGGCAATTTTATTAACCTGTTTAGCTTTTCCCATATTTTGGATTATTTTCTTAGGATAAATTTTTGGAAGAATAATTATTGGGTCAAAAGTTGTGAACATTTTTGTTTTTTTAAAAAATGGCTTGCCAAATTGCTTTTTTAAATTAGTTGAGCCAATTTATACTGTCATCAGCACTTTATGAGAGTAGATTTTATCATATTGCTATCACTGTGGTGTATTTTTCTTTTAAAATATTTTTGATACTTTAATAGGAGAAAAATGGAACCTTGTTTTAGTTTGCACCTTTGATTACTAGGTTGAATATTTTTTCATTTTTACCTGTACTTCCAGAATTGCATATTTAATGCTTTGTTGAGAATTTAAAAAATTATGTAGAAGTAAAAGTATGCATTTTAAGCCCAACCAATGTGTGTTTTTATGTCATTGATCTCCATGCAACACACAGAAATATGTAGCTTTACATGAGTCCTTTACTGGCTGTGAGTATTTATGCATAAGCTATTTTCTGTCCTGTAGTTGATATTATGCAGCATTGTTTGGGAGAATTTCAAATATGTGGTGTTATCTTTGGTATAAAAACTTAAGGGAATTTAAAAATAGAAGGGGATGAGAAAAAAATAGTGATGTTTTGACGGTAGTATATGGAAGACTCAGGCAAAATAATTGACAAATGAAGGTACTGAGCCAGGCATGAGTCAGGTCTACACGAGACCTGGCGCTTTGTGACTGCAGTTGCCCTGCTCCGTTTCGCTGCTGAAAAGGAGCGTTCTATACAAATAACCGTAAGGGCCTGGCAGGAAGAAGAGGGGAATTTTCTCTTGTTTTGTTTGGCTGCTTTTCTCCTTGTTCTGTTTTATCTGTGCTTCTCAGATAATAACTTTCCTCCTTTGAGTAACTATCAAGCTCTGTCTCTGGGGATTTGTTTTATACGCAAGTTGAATTTCTTCCTTTTTATGTTTAGCAAGATATAGCCATGTGTCAGAATCCGGCATACTTGACACTTCTGATTCCGTGAACTGAATTTTATTGTAACAACAGCTGGCGAGCACAAAAATATAATATGCATATTATTTGAGTGGTAATATCTTGATATTGTAACTCTTGGCTTAGTGGCATAAAATGTTTGTGAAAATTAAGTAATAAGCCAGTTATGTGTCTTACACACATAAAGGGAGCAATTAATTTTGAATTGTGCCACTCTTGTTATTAATGGGTCCTTAGTACTTTTCCATCTTAAAATATGTCAAAGGGAAATTGCTATACTTTACCTCTAGCTTGGCACCTTTTATTATACCTCAGAAATTAATGCAGCTCTGGGATAGAATATAGAAACTGTTTAATCCCAATTAGAAATTGAGCAAATTCATACTAAGTATGACTAGCATGGCTGTATAATTTAACTCGGTAAGAATTGTTTTGACATGAAGATTCGTATTCTTTATTCTCAGATGGACTGAGGGAACCCTGATGATCAATGCTCATTCTACCACAAATTCAAATGAGTAAATATAAGCTTGAGGTGGCTACTTCTCTTTGATGAAATCTACTTATACGTTTCTTTTCTCTATTGTAGAGATTAGGTTAAGAAGAAATATCTGAGGATAATTATTAATTAGTGATTTAACACATCTTAAATGTTAAATTTAGGATATTTAATATTTCTCCCCCTCCCATTCCACTCTTAATTTACATGTGCACATTGCTCGTGCTCTCTCTCTGTCTCTCTCCATATATATGATATTTTTAGATCTAAACAGTAAAACCGTGTACAAAAACAACAAAAACGAAACTAGAGAGAAGATAGGCAGTCCTAGCCCCCAGACTGTTCCCACAGAACCGGACACACACGTTAGGCACGTTAGGCCTCACCTGCTTGGGGAAATGAAAGGATGTTGCTTGCTGCCTTCAGTGCTGCCATTCCCATTGCATGGTTTGGCTATACTAAAAGGTTTAATTAAATAGCATTTCACAAATTTCGAATTCAGCACTTTATTCTTGATGTATATTGGTTAGGTGTTTAGCAGAACAAGACTCAATAGCTTTAAAAAATGAAATAAATTATTTCACTTTTTAATTTTTTTGGAATTTTGTTTTCTGATTGTACAAGTAATACATATTGAAGAGTATAAAGAAGCAGGAAAAAAGATCAGCCATCCTCCTGCTCTCTTGGCCAGCACAGTATGGTTTATACAGTAATGAGAGATGCCTTAGATCCTCTTATTTAGAGCTCCCCCTGAAAGAATAAACATCTATATTTATGGGATAATTTCCATTTTTAAATGTGTGATATTACAAAAAGATCTAGATTCTGAATGGTGATCGATTAGATGCCGATTAGGACCTCCCATTTCCACCACTGTCATTTTTATTCAAGTCATTTTGTTTCCATTCATTAATTTGAGTTCTGTTTGATACCTATTAAGGTAATAAATGCTGCCCTGTGAATTATATATTCCGACTTTGTACTGGTTGTAAGAACTGATAATATCGTGATCTTAAACCATTTCACAATGAATATAAAATCTGTCTAATAACTTTATGGTAAGGATTAAACCCATTGGTCTTCATTTCCCATGACATTTAAACAAGATGTTATGAAATTCTTTCACTTTCTATTATAGATTGGTTGTGATCGTAGCCAGAACCTTGTGGACATTTGTAGAGAGAGGCAGTTTGAGGCCTTTGTCTGTGATGCGCTGGCAGTACCAGTCCACAGTGGGTCTTGTGATGCCTGCATCTCTATCGCTGTTATTCACCATTTTGCCACAGCAGTAAGTATTGTCTTTCTCCCTCTCAGAACTTGTAACTAATGCGGCAGGAAGTGTTCCCGGATTTTACTGATTTGGGAGCTATTTTAGCTTTTCTTTTCTTTCCATCCTCTTTTCTTGCTGTCATTTAATTTTCCCCGTTTGTTAAGAAAGCGCGTGGAGTGGAGATGAACTGCATAGGAGCTGTGCTACTGAACAGAGGCCCGAGGGGACGGCCTGCTTTTGTTGTTGTGCGTTCCTGCCTTTTTCCTGTGCTGAGTCTTACTCATCTTTAGATGCCTTCTTCAAATCCCAGAGTCACAGAATTTCAGCTGTAAAAGACTTTAGGGGATCATCAGCTGAGGGCCTCTTGATACACTCTCTCCTCAGCCTTTGAGCCCTTTCTCTATTTCGCTTTCTCAGCTTTCTCAGTTCTCACTCTCATCCATGACGTCTGAGTCTCACTTCCTTCCTGTTCTGTTTTTCCTCTGTTCCTATTCTTTTTTCAAAACTCGACATATTTATATGTCACTGATGCTTTTAATTAGTCACATATGTTCCTAATTTTAAAATAATTGAATTTAATATTTTACATTTTCTTATAGGAAAAATAATCTTATTTTTCCTGGGTGTCAGTGGTTTCTTCCCCGATCTAAGCAATAACTTTATAGATTACCCCGTGCCGGAGTCACTGGCAGTCTCAGTAAACCTAAAGACTCTAACTGAATTCAAAACAGAACAGAATGGAAAACCTCTCTGCCTCTATTTTATTAACAGAAATAAAAACTTCCTTTCTCCTGTTTCTTCAACACTTTTTTTCCCTTTAATCAAAAACATAATTCACCTTCCCTTTTTTTTTCTTTTTTGCTTTATGTAACATATATTCTTAGATTTCTTTGGGCTGTTCATCTTAATTGAAAACAGTCCCGTAGTCAATTATATTTCCCTTATATCCTATCTGTATCTCCTCCTGGTTGATAAATGGCAATATTTTTTTTTACTAGGCGCGTAGAGTGGCAGCTATCCAAGAACTTGTTCGACTCCTGAGACCTGGTGGGAAGGCGCTCATTTATGTCTGGGCAATGGAACAAGAATATAATAATAAGAAATCCAAGTATCTCAGAGAAAACAGAGTTAGCCAAGGAAAGAAAGAGGAGATCAACAGCGATACATCAGTGCAAGAGTTGCTTGTGGAGCAAATGCCTGTTGTGGGCAACCAGGATTCAGCCTGTTCTGTCCCTTCCACTAATGATTTTCAGAAGGGAGGATGTGATTCGAGGAAAGTTACTGATTCCAAGCTGCCTGTTCACACTAACAGGACATCTTTTCATTCCCAAGACTTACTGGTTCCCTGGCACCTTAAGGGAAACCCTGGTAAAAACAAACTTGTTGAGCCATTTGGTCCGGTAGGATCCCATGACCCGAGTCCTGTGTTTCATCGTTACTACCACGTGTTCTGTGCGGGAGAACTGGAAGCTGCCTGCCAAACCTTGAGTAACGTCAGCGTTCTGCAAAGCTACTACGATCAGGGGAACTGGTGTGTGATTCTTCAAAAGGTCTGAGTATCTCTATGAACGTATCACATACAGGGAAGAAATGCTCAGCTTTTTTTTAAAAAAGAAGACTAAATTAACTGTCTTTTTAGTTAAAGAGAAAACTTGTGGAAAAGTACCAAAAGAGTGCGCCTGAGACAAATTTGGAAGTAGAGATTAGTTAGGAAATGTTCAGGCTGCTACTGTTGCTGACCTCATTTTATCCAGAAATGTAGGCTTCTCCTGTGGAGAGGAACAGCGGTGGTTTTTAAAAGTGATTGAAGTAGTTTGTGAAGTATTTGGGATCCTGGGGTAAGAGTACAGCATTTTGAAGATAAACTTTTGTTATAAAATGTTACTAAAGGAACTAAATCATGTAGAATCTTAGTGAATTGATGATATGACATTTTAATAAAGAAAATATTCCTGTTTAGCAGACTATTGTCTGAAATTTTGTCTGTGATTGTTAGCTCTGTAAAATTATAGACGATAACCACTCTATCACCACACCTTACTAGCACAGGGTTTGATTCATAGCAGGTGCTCAGTAAAATTGGAGTTAGTCAGATGATACCCATATGTTAGTAGGAGCTTCATCCAACAAATACTTATTGAAGCCCTACTGTGTACCAGTTACTATTTTAAGTACTGGGAGGGGAGCAGGGAACAAGAAAGAACAAAGCCCTTGCTCTCATGGAGCTTATATTCTAGAAGGGAAAACAGACAATAAGCAAATAAATAAATAGATACTGTGTGCCAGATAGTGATAAATGCCATGGGAAAAACATAAAACAGAAGGGAGTTTTCACTTGGGAACAAGAGATCATTTTTTCCTTCCCTTCTCCCCACAGTGCCCCAATATGTAGTTGTATACTCTAGTTGTAGGTCCTTCTGGTTGCGCTGTGTGGGACACAACCTCAGCATGGCTTAGTGAGTGGTGCCATGTCCGTGCCTAGGATCTGAACCAGTGAAACCCTGGGCCACAGAAGCAGAGCATGTGAACTCAACGACTTGGCCACAGGGCCGGCCCCCAAGAAATTATTTTTAAAGAGATGAAATAACCACTAATCCTGACTGAAGTTTATTACCAAGAGTTAATTGATATTTCTAATGCATTGATCTAGGTGCTAAAGGCAACCCAAATATGCTCTTTTAACTCCTTTATTTATTTTTTCGCTGAGGAAGATTAGCTGTGAGCTAACATCTGCTGCCAATCTTCCTCTTCTTTTGCTTGAGGAGTATTAGCCCTTAGCTAACATCTGTGCCAATCTTCTTCCACTTTATATGTTGATCGCCACCACAGCATGGATGACGAGTGGTGTAGGTCCACACCCAGAATCTGGACCTGTGAGCCTGGGCTGCTGAAGTGGAGTGTGCTGAATTTAATCGCTGTGGCATGAGGCCAGCCTCTTAACTCCTTTGTTTAAAGAGCAAAAATTAGACTTGTCGGTTAGACCTAGTTATGCCCTGATAGTCAAAGCAATGGTGTCATTATTGGGTATTTCTTGTTCATTCAGAGTTTGTTCTAGTCCAAGTGCAATCGGGTTGTTTCTTACCTACAAATATTTCATTTACCCAGTTAACTTACCACTTAGATCAAGTTTCCAGGAGGAACAAAGATAGAAGGTTAACCATAGGTAAAATTGGCATGCTGAAGGGAAAGATTTAAAAAAAACAGAAAACAAAAAACTTTACTCCCAGCATGCATTGCTTTTGTAGTAGTAGTACTTAAGACTACTTAAAGGAAAATTGATTTCTGTGAATGATGGCTGCCTAGACAATTATTACTAAATGTTAGTGATGCTTATCTTCAAGCATCAAGCTTGCAGAAACCTGCAGTGATCAATAATAGGTCTTAGATGAGATACTGATTACTTTTGTCATGGAATTTCACAACAAGATTATAATTGTTCCCTCCAGATCAATTTATAAGTTTTATGATACGGGAGGAAAGAATATAGGGCTAAAAAATAGTTTTATTTCTGATACAAATTCCCGGGCTTTACATCACAATTTGAAGTTCAACTCATGCTAATCAATTTTAAAATCTAGATGAAGTAGATGATTTTTTAGGAAGATGAAAATACCAAAATTAACTCAAGAAGAGATAGAAAATGGATGATGTTGAAAAGCGTAAGAATTCAGAACTTGGCTCTTGAATCAGATTTCCTGAAGTTGCATTCTTGATCTGCCATTTTCTTAGCTGTGGGACTTTGGGCAAGTTCCTTAACTTTTCTATGCTTCGGTTTTCTTGACTGTAAAATTAGAAAGGTAGTTATGAAAATTAACTGAAACAATACTTGTAGAACTCTTAGAATATTATAAAAATATAGTGTGCATTTGGGAAATGTTTATTGTTACTACTCCCAAAGAAGGCCCACAAGAGTTTTAGGTATTGAGTTATGTCAAATCTGATTTGTTAGTTGTGTAATAAAATCTCTGCTTTTACTGATTTTTTTTGTTTGCTTGTTCTTATCAGTTGTGACAGATGCATCAAAACCTCCCACTATGATTGTGAATTTCTCTGCTTTTCCTTCTAGGTCTGTTAATAATAATAGTGCAAAACTGGAAAAACTTCAAATGTCCATCAACCAAATGAGTAAATTATGGTCAGTTCATACAATATGTTGCTACACAAGCAATGAAAGAGAATAAACTATACTTACAAGCTACATTATGAATGAATCTTGGAAACAATGCTGAGTAAAAGAAGCCATACACAAAATAATAGCATATGATTTCTGCAGAGTTCAGGTGTCTTTGAGACCACCCTCACTTCTGACACCAGCTACAAAATTCAGGGATCCCCAACAACACCCTTAAGTTTTGTTGCCAACTGCAAATTCAGGGGTTCCTAAGAGCATCCTCAAGTTTGATAATTTGCTAGAAGGGCTCATAGAACTCACTGAAACTGTTACACTCATGGTCACAGTTTATTACAGCAGAACGATAGCAGATTAAAATCAGCCAAGGGAACTTCGGTGCATGGTGCCAAGTCCAGGAGAGTTCCATACATGGAGCTTTCAGTTGTCCTCTCCCAGTGAAATTGTGGGAAGAGCTGACTTTTCCCAGCAACAGTGTATGACAGTACACATGGAGTGTTGCCAACCAGGGAAGCTCACCTGAGTCTTGGTGTTCAGAGTTTTTATTGGGGCTCATTCATATAGACATGGTTGGCCATCCATGTGGCTGACCTTTAGTCTCCAGCCCCTATGGAGGTCAAGTTGATACCACTTGGCATAAGGGCCCCAGGTAAACAGACACTTATCAGGCGGGACGTTCCCAGGGCTTTGAGATCACCTCCCAGGAGCCTAGGGCAAAGGCAAGAACTTGCTCTGGATAAGGTTAACTCTACTACACAATCTCTTTTAGGTGAAAGTTCAAAAACAAGCAATATCAGGTTATACTTGTACAAGGCTAGATCACAGTAAACTTTTGAAAGGAGGGAATGAGTGGGCTTTCTAGGGGGTTCACAATGTTCTCTTTCTCTGGGTGGTATTTACTCGGGTGTTTGCTTTGTGATAATTCACTGAGCTCTACACTTAGAATTTGATTACCTTTGTGTGTGTGTAGTATAAACTTCAAAATTTAAAACAATTTGTAAAAGAAAGTTCTAAAATAACACAGCTAAATGTTTTAAATATATTTTTATATCAGCTTTAATGAGATATAATTTATATATAACATTTGCCAATTTTAAGTGTGGAATTTGATGAGTTTTGATGAAAGCATGTAGTCATGTAGTCATCATCACAGTCAAGATAGAGAACATTTCCGTCACCCTAGAAAGTTCCCCCACTGCCCCTTTGCGGCCAACTCCCTCCTGTTATGGCCAAGACTGATCTTCTTTCTAGTGCTATACTTTTGCTTTTTCTAGAATTTCATATAAATGGAATCATACACTTTTTAGACTTTTCTGTCTCTTTTGTTTCACGCAAGACAATACTTTTGAGATTCATCTATGTTCTTGCATATATCAATAGTTTGTTCTTTTTTATTGCTGTGTAGTATTCTGTTGTATAGATACATCACAATCTGTTTATCCATTCACCAGATGATAAACACTTGGGTTATTTCCAGTTTAAAACTAATAATTTTTTTAAAAAGCTGCTATGCACATTTAGAAACACATCTTTGTGTCTACATATGTTTTCATTTCTCTTGGGTAAGTACCTCAGTGTCGAATTGCTGGGTCATATGGTAAATGTATGTTTAACTTTTTAAGACAGTAACACACTGTTTTCCAAAGTGTCTGTACCAGTTTGCATTCCCATCAGTGATGCTTGATCGTTCCAGTTACTCTACATCTTTGCCAATACTTGGTATCATCAGTCTTTTTAATATTAGCCATTCTAGTGTGTGTGTAATGGTATCTTTCTATATTTTTAATTTGCATTTCCCTAAACACAAGTGATTTGGAGCATTTTTATGTATACTTATTTGCTATTTATATATATATTCACTGGTGAAGTGTTGGTTCAAATCTTTTGTTAATTTTAAAAAATAAGTTGTTTGTCTTTTTAATGTTATACAAGTTATATACATTCTAGATAAAAGTGCTTTATCGTATTTATGTTTTACAAGTATTTTCTCCCAGTCTGTGGCTTGCCTTTTTATTTTCTTAGCAATGTCTTTTGAAGAGCCAACGTTTTAAATTTTGATGAAGTCCAGTTTATCAGTTACTTTTTAATTTTATAGATTGTACTTTTTGTGTCCTAGCTAAGAAATTTTTGTCTAACCCAAATTACTAAGATTATCTAGAAGTTTTATAGTTTTAGCCATTACCTTTAGGTCTATGATCCATTTCAAATTAATTTTTGTGTGTGATGTATTGTGAGGGTTGGCTTTTTTTTGTGTGTGTGTGAGGAAGATTGGCCCTGAGGTTGGCTCATTTTTTGCATGTGGCTATCTAGTTGTTCCAGCATCATTTTAAAAAGATTCTTTCCCAAATGAATTTCTTGACACTTTTGTGGAAAATCAATTGGCTATATATATGTGGATATATTTCTGCATAGTTTTGTTGATCTATGTGTCTGTTTTTATTCCAATACCACACTGTTTGGGTTTTTGTATCTTAATAATAAGTCTTGGAATTAGGTAGTGTAAGGTCTCCAACTTTGTTCTTTTGTGTACTTAATAACAGCTTCAAAAATACATGAAGCAAAAACTGATATAACTGCAGGGGAAGTAGACAAATCCACAATTATAGTTGGCGATTTCAATGATTGATAGGCCAAGTACATAGAACATCAGTAATGATATAGCCGACTTGAATAACACAAGTCAACCAACGAAACCTTATTGACATTTATAGAACATTCCAGCCAACAAGAGCAGAATACACATTCTCATCAAGTACATGAGGAACATTTACTGAGAATGACTGTCTTCTGGGTCATAAAACCAAGACTCAATGTATTTAAAAGGATTAAAGTCATACAAAATATGCTCTCTGGCCACAATCAAATTAAATTAGAAATTGGTAACAGATCTCTGAAAAAAATCCTCAATAATTTTGAATCTAACCTGTAGACTTAGGAAGAATTCAAAAGGGAAAATAAAAAGTATTTTAAACTGCATGAAAATGAAAACACAACATATCAAAATTTGTGCAGAAAAGAATTCACATCTCAGGCCTCATATTGCTATCCTTAGAGAGACTTTGCATGCTTAGCCTTTGGCTGGTGTCTGGGAAGGTGGATTTCCGCAGCGTTGCCACCACCCTAATTGATAAGAGTGGCTCAGTGTGCCTAAAGTGTTTATGCAGACATTATAGTTTATGCTGAACCCTGCTTTCCTTCTGGCGGTCTGGAATTTGGGTACATGCCAGGCAGAGGTGCCTACATGGTTAGCCCTCATTAAATGTGGGCATTGAGTTTCTAACCAGCTTCTCTGGTTTGCGACATTTCACACTTTTTGTTCTAACTTCTTGCTGGGGGAATTAGGCATGTCCTGTGTGACTCCACTGGGAGAGGACTCCGAGTGTTTGCTGAGTTCTGTGTGTCCTCCTAGCGAACCATTAAACCTAGTGTGTGGACCTGGGGACTCCCAACATACTGCCGAAGCAGTACCTAGGGGAAATTTATAGCACTAATTGCCTATATTAGAAAAAAAGAAAGGTCTCAAATCCAAGAACCTCAATCTTTTTCTTAAGATAGTAGAAAAAGAAGAGCAAATGAAATGCAAAGTAAGCAGAAGAAAAGAAACAATAAAGATCAGAGCAGAAATAAATAAAATAGAAAACTACAAAAAAGAAAAATGAGTGAAACCAAAAGCATTTTCTTGGAGAAGATTAATAAAATTGATAAACTTCTAGCCAGACTGAGTTGACCAGGGAGATAATTCTCTGACTTTTATAATTGCAAAATTCAATCAATAAAACATAATGAAGATAGATTCTCATGTACCCACTTTTCAAGACTAACACTTGATTGAAAAGGTTTATTATTCAATTAACAAAGATTTTTTCAAAAATGTTTGCAGTAGGATTACTTCTAATGACAAACCAATTTAATTATGCAATTTTTCTATAATTTATTGAGGAAAATAAGATACTGTTTATATATTAAAGAAATGTCATCTTAAACAGTTCCTAAACATAAGTTTGAATATTGTGTTTGAGAATTTGAGATTCCAGATAAAGCAAGTAAGCCAAGTTGACTGACTAAGGATAAAAATTCTTAAAATGTATTTATTCTTTTTGCTACTTTGAATATTTCTCTATTCCCTGACATTTTAAAAAGAAAATTAAGACAAATTTTTTCTTTGCATCATTTCCTTCATTGCTTGCTTTTCTGCTTTGAAATAGCAACCTTGGCTGTCAATCAAGGATATGCTAAGCTGTAAGTGCATTGTTCTTGCCAGGACATTAAGTCAACTTACTAAATGTTTTCCACTCACAGAAGTGCGCAGAGAACGTACACCTTCTCTCTACACTGCCCATTTCCAGCTGCTTCTCAATGTCTAGCTCTGTGTCTGTAGTTTGTCTTCCCTTGAAGCTGAAGAAGAATCGTCAAGGTAGAATCTTGCCGGCCTTCTCCTAAGGAGCCTTCTTAAGTAGAGGTCTTGATTTTGTCATAAAAGAACTCCCATAAATGAACAGAGAACATCAGATACGGCTTCCAATTAACTTTGTCAGTTATGACTCTAGTTTTGAAGAATCGTTATTCTTTCGTCAATGAGAGAGAGAATCTTAGGTTTTAATATAGGGTGTTGAGGGACCATGGTGTAGTGTGCTTTATAATTCTTCACTCCTCCCTCTATTGTCTGTTTGATCAGCTTTTGAATGGAAATACCTGGAGGCTGAGGGTAGGGATTATTTGGTTAGAAATGTTAGCCCCCCAAATGTAACTTTAAAACCTTAGCTTATGGGACTGGCCCCATGGCCGAGTGGTTAAGTTCGTGTGCTCCGCTTTGGCGGCCTGGGGTTTCACCAGTTCGGATCCCGGACACGGACATGGCACCGCTCATCAGGCCATGCTGAGGTGGCGTCCCAGATGGCACAACCAGAAGGACCTGCAACTAGAATATACAACTATGTACTGGGGGGCTTTGGGGAGGAGAAAAAAAAAAGATTGGCAACAGGTGTTAGCTCAGGTGCCAATCTTTAAAAAAAAAAACCAAGAATTTATGGTATGGAAGATAATCTGTTCAAATCAGCACCGGGTAAGATAAGATGAAAGTATAAGAAATAATATCAGAGCTATGATGACCTGAATCATTTTATATGCTTTAAGAATATATCTGAATCTTGAAAATTAGCTGTATTTATCAGATTATGTGGCAGCTGTGTGCCTGCTTTAATTTGTAGCATCTGCCTTGGTAAACACTCTTTACCTGGTATACTTCTGACCTGAGGCAAATTGGTCTAATGGTTTTGGAAAGAATAAAGCGTTTTTGAGTCAGACATGGATTTGAAACTGAACTCCACTACTTACTAGCTGGTGGGACCTTGGGGAAATAATGGATCTGTAAAGGGAAGATAATAATACCTGCCTACCTACCTTGCACCTTGTTGGGTGGATTATGTGAGGTAGCATGTAAAATATCAAGCATAGCACTTATTACATAATGGATGGTCAATAAATGCCAGCTTATATATTTATTGGTTGCCTACTATGTGCCAGGCACTATTTTAAATAACACATACATCAGTGAAAACAAAAAGATTCTACTCCCATCGAACATAACATTCTCTATTTTCTCTATGGAGCTTACATTCTCCCTTCAGTTGGAGGAAGTAGTATGATAGGATGTGGTGGAATAGACAGTAAGCAATAAGCATAATAAATAAGTAAGCCATATGTTGTGTTGTAAAGTGATAACACCTTTTTCTCCATAGAGAAAAGTAGAGGTGGAGCAGGAAAAGAAGTTAAGGGATGGGATTGCAGATTGGTTCCAATTTTTAAAATGGTGGTCAGGATGGCTCTCTTTGAGAAGATGACATTTGCGTGAAGACTTGAAGAAGGTGGAGGGTTAACCATGTTCTTATCTGGGGAAATAACATTCCAGACAAAGGAAAAGGCCAGTGCCAAGACGTAAGGTGAAAGGCCTAAGATGAAGGACCTCTAGCAGGCCAGTGTGGCTGGAGCAGAGTAAGTAAGAGTAGTTGGAACTAAGGTCAGAGAGTTATTTGGGAGGTACGGTAGACCATGTAGGATGTGCCAAAAGTGTTTGGTTTTCACTCTGAGATGAATTTATAAGGGGTTTTGAGTGGACGAGTGACATAATCTCAGTTCCCAGGATACTCTGGCTGCTGTGTGGAGACCAGACAAGAGGATGAGCGTGGACGCAGGGAGACCAGTTAGGAGGCTTTTGCCGTAATCCAGGTGAGAGCTGATGATTGGCATGCAAGGGTGCGGTAATTAGTAGTGGAGGTGGTGAGAACTAGGAGGCTTTTGGTTGTGTGATTGGAAGGTAGAACCATCAGGATTTTTTATGGTTGGATGTGGTATGTGGGAGAATAGTGACAAATAGAAATGGCAAGCAATAGGATATATTGGAGTACATGAAGAAGCCATTTGGTGTATAAACCTAATTCGGCCTGACTTTGTTTTTTCCAAAAGGGCCTGACCGTGGCCGTTGAGCATGCATTGTGTATCTGCTTTAAACATTTCCTATGGCAAGAACAAATGGCCTTAAGATAAAGGTGCAACTTCCCTCCCACATTGGCATTTCCTTAAGGATAAGCATCTTTCCTTAGGCTAGGAATTGATTGCTGTGCTCACCTTTGACCACCCAGCTCACCTGTGACCACCCAGCTCAAGACAACAGACCTGCCACCCTGCTGTGTCCACCGAGACAGCAGACCTACCTGCTGTTTCCATCAATCGCTGTGCTGACAGAGCAGTCTCGCGACTATTGTAAAAGGGACCTTTCAATCATATGTGAAACATCCTCTTTGGGGGTATATAACCACTCTGTATACCTCACTTCTTTGGTTCCCTTTCTTCCTTTGGGAAGAAAGGCCCTGGGCCATGGTCCTCACATTTTAGCTCAGAATAAACTCACCCAAATTTTCATTTATAGATTGGTTATGGATTATTTTCGTCGACAATAGAAATAAATAATGTCCTCACACTTATGAGTGTGGAACTTCTTTGCAAGTCTTAGGAACTGTCCTGTGGGCTGCCACCCTTTCATTTAAATGCAATTTTAGTTTTCCCTTTTCTTCACCTCCTTTCTTTTTAGGCAGGGGTCCACCAGGGTGCTTCCCTGAGCAAATCTTCCTGGTAATACATCTGTAAATAGACCCAGCAGGTACTTTAGCTCAGATAGTCCATGCACTGCTGAGCAGTTGGATGTTCAGTCAGTTTGTGAAAAGGGAAATAAACAGAATGCAGGGTAAGGCTTGTGATCTTAAATTCCTTTAGAGACCATTAGACCAAGACACATACATCCCAAGATTCCAAATCATTGTAAGCAATGGAGAGGTAGGTGATTGATGGTACTTTATTTTTAGTAAATCACTAAAGAGAGAATGCTTCTCCAAGAAGAGCCAGGTATGCACGAGCATAACCTTCAAATGCCCTTTGCAGAAGCAAGAGGGAATAAATGGTGACGAAAAGTGGGAGTTAAGAGCTTTACTCTTGTCTTACCTTCTGTAGTAGCTTTATTTATAGGTTCCAAAAAACCTGAAAAGCAAGTGTGAAAGAAAAAAAAAAAGCCAGGTACTCTATCAGAGTGCAAAGACTCATTGTCTTCACTCTTGGAAAAGCATTTGGAGGTTGTTATTGATTAATAAGAAATGGTGAATAAGCCTCTAATGCAATTTTAAAGAATGTTCACTCTGGCTTTTGTAGTTCCCAGCAAGGAAAAGAGGACATTTAAAGAAATAAAAGTCTTTAGAAGCTGTTTTAATGTATCAGCATGAAGAGCTAAGAGAGCTATGTAGATTTAGGGAAGGAGTTCTTAACCTACGGTCCATGAATAGTCTTCAGAGGGTTTGAGAATGACCCATAATTGTATGTAAAACTCAGTGGGCAGGTGCACGTATACATCTTCCTTGGGAGAGGGTTCGTATTTTTTTCCAAAAAAAGTTCAAACTCACAAACTATAGACTCCAGGCAGTGACCTTCCCTTGCTTATGCTCATGAAATTTAAAGGCAGCCCCAAAGTCTAAGGACCAGAGGCACCGATAGACCAGGATGTAAACGTGCCCCCAGGATTTGTGCAGCATGCAAAGCTTCCAAACGTGTGGCAGGTGTGTGTGTTTTGTGTGTGTGTTTGTGCACATGCGCATGCACGTGTAGGGGATAGCATATCTGGATGATTATTACTTGAATCAGTCCTTAATCCAGCCTTTTGGATACATATTTAGATCCCATGTGGAAAAAAGACTTTAAGCGAAAACTAAAAGAGTGTATGGTATATTCCTTAATTTGTGATTGACTTTGGGGCAGGGATAGGAAGGTCAAGATAGATATTAACCAGGATACCAGGAATTTTCCTACAGAAAACTTCTCCCTTTTTTCTCTTGGACAGTAAACAAAAGAAACCAGACTAATAAATCTCCTTGTTAAGTAGAGCAATTGAACCGATAGTAATGAAACCCCCACATTTTCAGACAGACCAGTGGAAACGTTAAGCCAATTTAAAAAACCCCATTCCACAGAGTGTTACTAGTTGCTGGATTGTACAGTCATGAATGGTGGTATAGAATTATCTTTGATCTGTTGTACTGTCAGTGTGACCAGGAGAATGGCGTGCTGATTGGCTCGGGCCTGGGTTTTGTGCAGTTCCCTGCACTTAACACTGTAGCCAGAGGAATGGGATACCTTGACTGGCTTAAGCCAATCAGGAACCTCTTATGTCAGGTAGCATCAGTACTACACAAACTATAGGGTTGAGAATGGGGAGAATGGCCTATACTAACCAGAATGGCAATGGAAACTGTGCTGCAAACCACAAGGATTTTACCATTGCTCTGGATCGCCTCTAAAAAGGGGTACAGATGAACCTATACCATACAGGCTTGCAGCATTGGCACCATGAGGCTTTCTGATAGGGCTGAAATGATATAACAGCATCTTCTGGCCAGAATCATTATGCCCATGGGATTAATAGCAATGTCTACAATGACAGGAAGAACAAAAGGGACTATCTTGATTCCAAGTAGCAGCCAGAGAGACTTCAGTGCCACACAGCAATGATGACATCAGGAGTAGGGTTGGCATCAGGGAACTTCCAAGGAGATCTCAAATTTGTGAGAAGACCCCAGCATCCTTGAAAAACCATGTGGTCACTCTTTGAAATCACAGGGGGAATTGCTGCCAACAAACTGGGATCCCAAATGCAATGAGGATAATTGGATTCCTGGGTGGCAGGAATCCACCTGCACTTAGCCACCAAAGGCAAGGGGGGCATGGTTACTGTAAAGGACAGCAGAGTCAAAGCAGCAATCAAAATAGTTTGACTCCCAGAGAACTATGATGCTGGCTATTGAGTATAATGTCCCTAGGAGACAGTTAGATGAGAATCTGCTGAATTTTAACTTGATTAGTATGAGCAGAGAAGTTATAGTGCAAGTCTAATTTGAATCACCAAAACAAAGAGTCATAGCCTCCCAATTAATTCCCAGACATGAGCCAGTTTAGAGATCCAGACCCCTTGAATGAAGGGGAGGCTTCATCCCCTTGAGGGAGGCCCCGTACTCTGCTAAAAATTTATGCTGTTAATATTTCTCCTAGCCTTCCTCAAAGGGACTTTTGGCCTTTAACCAGGTGACTGCATTGGGGAAAAGGAAATAATCAGAACTTTTGGGGATTACTGGACACTGGCTCTGAACTGACTCTAATTCCAGGAGATCTAAGATGTCGCTGTGGTCCAACAGGAGAAGCAGGGGCTTGTGGAGGTCAGGTGATGAATGGAGTTTTAGATCAGGTCCGTCTTTCACAGTGGGCCGGTGGGTCCCCGAACCCATCTTGTAGTTATTTTCCCAATTCCAGTATGAATAATTGGAATAGAATACTCTGCAACTGCTAGAATCCCTGCATTGGTTCCCTGACCTGTGGAGTAAGGGCTGTTATTGTAGGAAAGGCCAAGTAGAAGCCACTGGAACTGCCACCCTAAGGAAAATAGTAAACCAAAAGCAATACCACATTCCTGAAGGGATTGCAGAGATTAGTGCTACCATCAAGGACTTGAAGGATGCAAGGGTGGTGATTCCTACCATACCCCCATTCAACTCACCTTTTTGGCTGGCATAAAAACAGATGATCTTGGAGAATGGTGGTGGATTATGGTAAACTTAACCAGATAGTGACTGCAATTGCAGCTGCTATTTCAGATGTAGTTTAATTGCTCGAGCAAATTAACACATCCCCTGGTACCCAGTTTGCAGCTGGATTAACTACCAAAGTACGTTTCCAACTCATTTTACTTTTTCTTAGATTACTCTAGCTAAATGCTGCATTATTTGAGTAGTTCAAAATATTTCATTACTTAGCTTTTTTTTTTTTTTGAAAGATTGGCGCCTGGGCTAACATCTGTTGCCCATCTTCTCTTTTTTTTCCTTCTTCTCCCCGCAAAAGCCCAAAGCCCCCCAGTACATAGTTGTATATTCTAGTTGTAGGTCCTTCTGGTTGTGCTATGTGGGGCATCACCTCATCATGGATTGAGGAGTGGTGCTAGATTCGTGCCCAGGGTCTGAACTTGTGAAACCCTAGGCCGCTGAAGCAGAGAGCGCGAGCTTAACCACTCAGCCACGCGGCTGGCCCTACTTAGCTCTTTTGATAACAAGGAGCAAGCCACATTTTGGATTCTTGATCTGCACTTAAGTACAAAACTTAGTTCTTTAACGGTGAAATTGTGGTTTACTTAGCAGCAAGCAGCAGCTCCTCAAGGACTCATAGAAGGCACAACCTCATAAGTGGGTATTCAAAAATCGCCCTGGGTCTCTCCAACCGTTATTACTAATGCCTGGCCCTGCCCTCCGTACCACATACAGACTGTACTGTACCTTAACATTTAGTACTGTGAATTGATTATGTCTTGTGCTGTTCACAATTATTTCTTGCATTTGAGGTCACCAAGTCCAGTTGATTCCTACTCCTGAGTATTTCATGCATTGATTTCTCCCCTGCCTTAAGCCTCACTTCTCTGATTTTCTACACTGCTGTCCAAACGAGTTTTATAAAATCTAAAGATGTTTCTCCTTAACTGAACTCTGTCAGTGACTTTCATTTCCTGGTAATGAAATCCAAACTCCTGTAAATAACAGATGTGACTCTAACTTTCCTCTGTTAGGTCTCCCCTCTCAGTTCTCTCTGCTCCCCACTTCACACCCAGGGCTCCATTCACACCAAATTATTTGCTCTTTCCCATGCATGCCTCACACTTTCCCTGTATTTTTTACTGATTCTTGCTCCTTGTGCTTTCCTTTTCTGTTATTTTCACATACTCAAATCTTATCCATTATTTAAGACCTACTTTAAATGTTATCTTCTCCATAAAGCTTTTCCTCATTCCTCCAGATGGGAATAATTTCTTTTTCTTCTGATTTCCAAAAAATTTGATCTGGGATGCTCTTGTTTATTCCTTTGTGCCTTATTATATTCATTTGCCTAGATGAACTATCTTCTTTATTTTAGAATGTAAGCTTGCTAAGAATAAGAACCCTGCTGATAAATAGTAGGGAATTAATAATTATTTGTTGAAAGAATGTCATAAAAAGATATTAGATTGTAGAGAGTTTGAGAAGGAAATATTAATGAGTTTGATATCTATTATACCTCTTGTATCAAGTTTAATCATCTCCCAAGATGCTTACAGGTGTGTAAAAAATATTATCTGGTATGATAGAGGGGTAGTAATGGGATAAGAACTATATCATGCCATCAGGTTTTCAAAGAGGATGCATTGTCACTCTTCGTGCTTGCATCATTCATTGGTTTGTTCAATATGCAACAAATAATTATTGAATGCCTGCTGGGCCAGGCACTGTCCTGGTTCTAGATAACACACTGGTGAATGAAACAGACCCGGCCCTTGCCTTTCTAAGGCTTAATTTATTGTGTGAAGGACAAACAATAAACAAGTTACTATGCAAATAATTATATAATTACAAATTCTGATAAGTGCTCCAAAGACATAAGTTGGATTTGCTGATAGAGAATAAAAGCAGAACAGCTCCTAAAGAATGGGGCTACCAAAAAAGTAAATGCATTTTTAATCTAAAAATTTTTTTTTAAGGATTGGCACCTGGGCTAACAACTGTTGCCAATCCTTTTTTTTTTTTCCTGCTTTATTTCCCAAACCCCCCTGATACATAGTTGTATATCTTAGTTGCATGTCCTTCTAGTTGTGGGATGTGGGACGCCGCCTCAACGTGGCCTGACGAGTGGTGCCATGTCGGCGTCCAGGATCCAAACCCTGGGCCGCTGCAGCGAAGTGTGCTAACTTAACCACTCGGCCACGGAGCTGGCCCGTAAAAATTTTAATAAGTAACATATTCACATGATTCAAAAATGTAAATACAAAAAGGCGTTTAATGTTTTCACCACTGAGTAGCTTTTCACTGAAAACTTTTGCATTATTTTAAAATTTTTGAATGCCGTAAGTCTATTATCTATTCAACCCCTTTCATCCAAATGCCAAGTTCCCAGCATCTTGCTGTTTCCAGTTGTGGTAGCAAATGGCTTGCAATGATCCCTGCTCTTCGATGTTCATGCCCTTGTGTGATCCCCTCCCTTTGTCTGTGGTCTGGACCTAGTAACTTGCTTTGACAAATAAATACAATACAGCAAAAGTGATGGGCTGTCACTTCCATGATTGGGTTACAAAGGACTGACTTCTGAGCCAGACCTGATGGCCTAGTGGTTAAAGTTTGGTCTGCTCTGCTTCAGTGACCTGGGTTCAGTTCCCAGGTGTGGAACCATGCCACTCGTCTGACAGTCCCATGCTGTGGCAGTGGCTCACCTAGAAGAACCAGAAAGATTTATAACTGGAGTATACAACTATGTACCAGGGTTTTGGGTAGGAAAAAAAAAGACTGACTTCTGTCTTGCTAGTAGACTCTCTATTTTCTTCCTGGCTAGCATGCTTTGGGGATGGCAGCTGCCATGTGGGAGAGGCCACATGGCAACGAACTGAGGGAAAACTTTGTCAACAGTCAGTGAGGAACTGAGGTCCTTAGTCCAAAAACCCTTGAGGAACTGATGCTGCCAACAACCACTGAATGAGTTTGGAAGCAGATTCTTCCCATTGAAACTTCAGATGAGACTGCAGAACCTGTATTGAGGCCTTGATGGCAGCCTTGTGAGAGACAGTGAGACAGAGGACCCAGCAAAGCTGTGCCAGATTTCTGACACATAGAAACTGAGATAATAAATGTTTATTGTTTTAAGCCACTAAGTTTTGGGGTAATTTGTTATGCAGCAGTAGATAACTGATAAATCAATCTTGAGCCATTATAAAAATATGTATCTGCAACCATAAATTTTTATATACATCAATATTAAATAAATTTGTATATACGTCAATAATATGTCTATAGGAACAACTCCAAAGTGTGGGATTGCCATGTCAAAGGGAATGTGCATTTGTAAATTTATTTGATATTTTGATATTACTCATCAAAGAAGTCATACCAATTTACAGTCCCACCAACAGTATATGAGACTATCTCCCCATCTAAATTTGTTACTAAAATGTTGGGTTTTTGCCAGTCTGATAGCTGGAAAATCATAGCTCAGGGTATTTAATTTGCATTTCTGTTATGAGTGAGGTTGAACATATTTTCATGCGTTGTCATTTATAATTTATTTTCTGTGAATTGTCTGTTTACATCTTTTGGCCATTTTTCTATTGACTTGTGAAGTTTTTCCATATTGATTTTTAGGGTTAGCTCTTTGTGAGATAAGTTGTGTATATTTTTTCCAGCTTCTTGTCTTTTTCCTTTGCTTATAGTATAGTTAGTCATACATGGGGCTTTGAGGATAATCTTTTCTTTAATGGATTTGAATTTTGCATCAAACTTATATTTTTCCTATCTTAAGATATTAAGGAATTGTCCCATGTCTTCTCCATTCTTACCCTATACTTAAATTTTAGCAATCTTTGACTTTATTTTTTATATTTAAATATTTGATCCATTTGGAGTTTATCTTAGTACATAGTGTAACATAAGGATCAAATTTGTTCATTTATTCCAGATGGCTACTCTGTTGACCCAATACAATTTGTTAAATAGTTTATATTTATCCCACTGATTTGAAATGCCACATTTACCGTATAGTAATCTTCTGCATATAGTTGGATATATTTCTGTGCTTTCTAATTTATTTCATTATTTCTCTGTCTGCTCAGGTACTAGTCCGATAAAGTTTTAATTGTTGAAGATTTATAATATCTGGCAAGTCTAATCACCTCACCCCTCCCTAACAATTGCCCTCTTAGAGTTTCTTGTCTGTCTGTTCCTTTTTTTTCAAGTGAACTTTTGAATCATCTTCTCTAATTTAAAAAAACTTGGTATTTTTATTTGGATTGTGATAAATTTATATGTTAACTTAGGAAAAGTCGGTTTTTTATGATGTTGAGACCTCCAAAGCAAGAATATGGTATGTATTTTAACTAGTCATTTTATGTGTGTGTGTGTATGGGTGTGTATAACCTTTAATTTCTGTGTACTAATTTTGTACCTTCCAGTTGTAATACCTCCATTACAATCTGAAATAGTAGTGGACATTGCAGTTATCTTTACCTTATTCTTAACTTGAGTGAAATGATTCTTGTGATTTCCATTAAGCATGCTGCTGGTTTTGAGGCTAAAAGGACTGAAATTTTATTGTAGTATCTAGTCTATTTCTATTTTATTGAGTTTTGTTTAAACAATAATTTTGTTACATTTTTAAATGGTATTTTTAGCACTCAAAGATATAAACATAATTATTTTTCCTTATATCTATAATCTGCTAAATTACATTAATAGATGTTTTAATGTTGAATTACTTTTTCAAAATTTTCAGTTGAACCCCACTCGGTCATGTTGTCCTTTTCTTTTAATGGGCTAATATTTTAATCAGGATTTTTGCATTGATATTCATAAATGAGAATTGTTTGTAGTTTTCATTTGTCTGCAGTCTTTGTCAGGTTTTAGTATCAATGTTGTATTCTCTTTTTTTAAAAGGTTGGCACCTGAGCTAACATCTGTTGCTAATCTTCTCCTGGAAACCCCTAGTACATAGTTGTATATTTTAGTTGTATATCCTTCTGGTTGTGCTATGTGGGATGCCACCTCAGCATGGCTTGATGAGTGGTACTAGGTCCACGCCCAGGATCCCAACCGGCGAAACCCAGGGCCTTCTGAAGTGGAGCGTGCAAACTTAACCACTTGGCCATGGGGCCAGCCCCTATATTCTCTTAACAATAACAATTTGGAAGTTTTCTCTCCACTTGCCTACTTCCCTCCACCTCACTCCTCAAGCTCTAAGATAGTTAAATAGCATTGGAATGATCTGCTCCTCATGGGGTTGGTAGAATTCTTTCACGAAGGAGTCTGGGTCTTTTCATTTTGTTTGGTTTCTTGGGTGGGGGTTAACTCTTTGACAAATTTTCTATTTCTTCTTTGGAAATATAATTAGATTTTCTGCCTCTTCTGGCGTTAGATATTATATCTTAGAATATTATTCCCCTTACCCAGGTTTTCATAATTGTTTACACAGAATTGAGTTGAATGAAGTGGTCTTTTATGATTCTTTTAACTTTTCTTCCCCTGGTTACTTTTTCTTCTTTCTTATCTTGGGTTTCTGTATTTTCTCCCATTATCACTTGTTTCAGTTAGTAGTTTGTCTAACTTTCTTTCCAAAGAATTAGCTATTGGGTGTGTTCCTTAATACTTTTTTATAAAAATTTTCTAACTCATTCATATTCTTCTTTCTGCTTTCCCTTTTGAGACAGATGCTTAATTCATTTATTTTCATTTTTCTCTTATATTCATATAAGTTTTCCATTTTCTTGTAAACTCTGCTTTAGGTTCTGATAATGTCATGTTTTTATCGTGATTGAGTTTAAGAAATCTGGCAACTTCCATTGGTGTTTCCTTTTTGATCAAAGAGTTACTTACATAAATGACATTTAAATTTTCCAGGCACAGTGGGAACTTTTATTTTCTGATTTTCTAAAACATTTTTTAAAATTCCCTAATTTTCCTACTCTTACTGCATTTGTGTTCAGAGAATATTGTCTGTGCTGTTTCTACTTTTTATAATTTATTGAGACTTGGTTTGTGGCCTAACATATGGTTAGTTTTAGTGAATATCTGAGCATCTGAAAAGAAAATGTTTACTTTGGAAGTGTAAATTTAGATGCATATCGATCAGATCTGCCTTATTTATCATCTTCTTTGAGAAGTTCGTTTCTTTACTTTCCAAATTTGATTAAAGCTAGCCCTAGCTTCTTTACACCAAGATTACTAGGAAGTCCAATATCATTAAAAGCAGCCTGTTTAAAGGTTGCCCTTTGCATACGTCACGGCCCCAGCAAATAGCACAGATGACACACTCAAATTAGGTAATAGGGGACTGTTTACAAAAGTGTGGGCAAAGTGAAAGGAAACCATCAGAGGAAGGTGAAGCCCCGCATGGCTGGCAACTGTCGCTGTAGGAGAGGGCTGACTGACAGGAGCTGTGGCCTTTGATAAAAGAACACAGACACTTTAATCTGCAGCCGTACAGGTAGGAAGTCAGGGGAATAAATACACCTACTTCTCTCTTTTCCAGTCCCCAGCCTGTGTCTCTCACTGGCTGAATTCAAGAGGAAACCAGAATGCAAAGGAGCCCCGTGATGCAGTCCATAAGGTCAGCCTGGGGCACAGAGTATGGTGAAGAAGGTGTGGAGTGGATTTCCCCACATCTGACTGACAACTAACTCCCTTTTCGCCTGAAGCCCAAAAGTTACTTAGTTTCTTGCTTCCCTTTCCAAGGAACTAAAAGGCCTGGATACCATTTTGGAAGTGGAGAAAATTCTTTTCAGAGAGAAAGACACAGCACTAGGTAATTTACCAATACCAATGCCCTGACAGCTTCTACTAGGTATTACTGTTATCACTGGTCAGACACTTCTGACCTTCCTCAGAAGACAGAAGATTCTGAGAGGTGATAATGGGAAAAGACAAAGTTCTTTGAGCTCTAAAGGCAAGTGGTGATCAAGAGAATTGAGAGCCTCCACTCCATTTTAAAGTTCAGTTTAAACTAGATACAAGGGCTCATCTGATATAGTGTTCTGTCCTCTCTCTATGTAATGCTACATGGATGGGAGAATATTCCCTTAAGGAATGAAGAATCTACATGCCTCCAGTCAGAGAATAACCTGTAAAAATACTGCTTGAGAAGCAAATAGACCCAAGTAATTTTCTTGGACTACACAAAGTTCACGCAAGCAAGCCAGGATATTGTCATCGTATTTGACCTGCAGAAGAAATTTCATGCCAAATTGGCCAAATGGCAGTTTTTATCTTGGGTGAAACTAAAAGGACATCTTCAGAATGTCAAGGTTGTAAAACAGTATCATTTAAAATACTGGAAACTTTTCCCACAGAAGCAGGTGGCCTTGTTTCTAATCTAGGCAGATTTTTTTTCCAGGCAGCCTTAGAACATTGCCCTTGTCCACTGAACAAAATGTCAGTAAGAGTCCCTCATGAGGGAAATTTCGTTTGAAAACTCTAAGTCAAACGAGTTCCTCCAAAGCCACCTGAAATGAGAAGTGCCACCAGTGACCTCTATGCCTCCCAGAGGAGAAATACAAAGCAAGCACCCCTGTCACACTTCAGGGGGAGGAGGTCTGCAGTGACCACCAAGCGGACATCTGGTCAACCCACTATCTGCTAGTCTGGAAAACTGACAGATGTGGTTTTAAGAAGCAACTTTCACAATTACAGAGAAAATGCTCTTGGGCACAAGAGCTATGATCTATACTGGCCAAAAAATGCTTTCCCCTCTATTAATTCTTAATTGTTGTTGAATTATCATTTTACATGGGTAAAAGGGCCCTTTGGAGGTTTTCCTACAATCTCCATATGGTGTGTAATCACCTAGAGCGGTTTTTCTCAAAGTGTAGCCCCTTATCACCTACATAAGAAGGTGGTGCCTGATGAAAATCCAGGTTTCTGCATCTGTGCAACTAGATGAACTAGAATCTCCGAGGCTGGGACCCAGGTATGTGCATTTTGACAGGCTCCCTGGACGATGTTTGTGTGCTTTAACGGTAAAGGGGGATTTGATTCTGTTTCTGTTTTAAATATTTCCAAGAAGATCACCGTGCTCAGGAGACCCAGGCTCAGGTTGCAACTTTGTCAGTTATCAACTGTGTGAGCTTGAGAAAAAGACTCACATACACTTTCCGAGCCAGAGTTTCTTCATCCATAACTTGGGGGAAATAAAGCTTCCATTATATAGCAAATAAAAAAAGATTACAGGAGAGATTTATGGAAGAACTTTGCGAACTGCAAAGGCCTAAATAAATGACAATTGATTAGTTATAACAATAAGAGATTTTTAAGTGGAACAAATTGGTGTAGGAATTCAGAGGAAGGCTGAGACAATGTTTGGCTAGGGTAACCAAAGAAGAAATTCATGGAAGGAGTGGCGTTTGAGCAGCACTTTGAAGAATGGGTAAGGATTTCAATAGGTGTAAATGGTGAGGGAATTACAAAGAGTGAAAGCAGAAATACACACCCCTACATTTTCAGTCTGGTTTGACTAGAGGGTCTTTCCCTTCCTACACATCAGAAACAGCTGAGGAGTCCTTTAAAAATACGGAGGTCTGGGACACACCCCAGCCAGTTAAACAAGAATCTCTGAGAATTGGGGCCTACACCTCCCCATGTGATTCTAATGGGCAGCCTGGATTGAGAAGCACTGTTCTAGATGGTGTCGTCTGCATGGGGGAGAGGGGCGTGAGAGATGAGGCTGGAGAGAGAGGTGGGGATAAGAATACAAAGGGTTTCAAGTGCTAGTTAAGGAAAGTGGAACTTATTATATAATAGAAGCAGAGTCCTAATAGTCTTCTGAGCAGCAGAGTGATTAAAGCAGCAATTCGGGAGGCTTAATCTGGTAGAGATATATAGAATGGGTTGGAGTGGGAGGAGGGAAGGTAGAACAGGGTCAAGGAGATTAGTTAGGAGGCCAGCAGAGTGGTCCATGAATGACGTGAAGGGAAAATACATAAGCCTCTCTTAGGAAAAAATTAGATCAGAAAAATGAATTTCTTCTTTCTGGAAGATGGACAGCTTCAAAGCACTGTAGTGCTTGACAGCTAGATTAAAGGCTAAAGAAAAGATGTCAACACAAATGTAGTTTTGGTTCCTTTATACTATAATAATTGATCTGTAACCACCTAACAAAAAGAAAAGAAGATAATTCTTCTGGCACTCAGAAACTTGATGGTTTATGGCCTTTTAATTGTTTCAGATGCTTCTTATTCATTGTTCAGATAAGTATACTTCAGGAAACAATAGTAAGTGAGAAAATCAAAAGTGAGTTTAAAATTTATTAGTTGACTTAAAAAAATGTAAAAACTTACCAAGCTTTTCATAACTTCTGAGTTCCATTTGTTTTCGTTGTGTTCAACGAACAATTTATCACAATAGAGATAAAAAATGATTTGAGAAGTTTCCTGAATCTTAAACAGTTCAGACAAGTTTTCTTTGCTTAACTGACAATGAACTGATAAGAAAAGGGGGTGTTTGGGGAGCAGTGGGAAGGAAAAGAAAGAAATAGTTGTGAAAATCCTATAAAAGAAGATATAGCAACTACTTTGACAAGTAAGAGCAAAAGAGAATAGTTGGTGTCCTTGAGAGAAGTCCAGATATTTGAAGGAGACCTTGTTGGCTGTTGGGAAAGATAAATCCAGCATCAGTTACTCCTGAGTTTGAGGTGCTACCCTCCCTTCCTCCTTTCCACCTCTGTCTCTTCTTCCTTCTTGGACCAGGTAGAGAAGATAAACCCAAAGATTACAATTTTATTGCCCTCTAGGAAACTAACAATTTTGTATCTAATTTAGCAGTCTTATTTCAGCATTTCTTTCCTAACAGACTATAAATTTCAGTTGTTCACATACTCCTGGAACCAGTGATCTTGTCTTCCTATTGGTTCTTTCATTAATGGGTTGAGTAAAACTTTGATATGTGCTAAAAAGTAATTTTGTCTGAATTACTTTGTATTGTAGTATCTAACGGTTGGTAACTCCAATCTGTAAATATAAGCACATTTAGAAGACCTATTTTATGTAAGCCAAGCTGTTTTTATGAAGCAGCATCCATAGGTCATAATCATACCTAGGCCTTTGGCAACTGTTGGTCTCCTATGGTTCACTGCATGATAGAAAGAAATTGCAAACTATTGTCATCCCCTGGTCCTGATCACTGTGAGGACATTGTCATTGTTCTTCAATGTTGAGTGCTATGGAAGCAGCAAGAGGACTTTTCAATAGTTCTCTGGCACAGATAATTTCTTAAACTCTTCTTTCTTATAGAGCTGCATTGTCCAATATGGTAGCCAGTAGCCACATGTAGCTATCTAAATTTAAATTATTTAAAATGAAATAAAATTTAAAAGTTCAGTCCCTTAGTTGGACCAGTCACATTTCAAATGCTCAATAGCCACATGAGCCTAGTGGCTGCCATATTGGAGAGTGCAGATATAGAACATTTACATCATCACAAAAAGTTCTATTGGACAGCACTGGTGTAGGAAATTTTAACCTTAAGTGAAAATGTACTGTAAAGCAGTCTACCACAATCTCAGGAGTATTTCTCTGCAAACCTGGCTTGTGGGATGAAAATATTTAAAAAGGCATCATTATTCTACACCATGCCATGTTGTAGTTTTCACATTTTTCGCCTTTTGGTAAATGCTATTTTTTGCAGCCACACTTGTTCACGAAAGGAACTGGATGTCAGCTGCAACGTGAGCTCTCAATCTGCATTATAGCTATGTAAGCTGAGGCACTTTGAAGAGGAAATGTGCTATATCCTAGCAAATAGGATGAGGTTTCCAGAATAGAATCCCTCAAAAGTGGATATGATTGTTCTTATTAAATTCATTCTACTTATTTTCTAGAGATACATTGACTCTTTGAATTGTACAGGTTTTTGTGATGTGTAGGAAATAGCCCCATAAGAAATTAAGTAAAAGGAAAATAATGCAGACCTTTGCATTTTCCTCCAAGAAGATAGGTCATGATGAAAAATAAGCTAGAGTCTGAGGAAGTAAGCAGAAACCATAGCAAAGTGGTAGCACTCAAACTTCTGCATTATAACCCTCCTCGCATATGACTATATGTGGCGCTATTAATATCCTGTCCCTTGGAAAGTTGCCTCTTTCAATTACCAACTTACTGGGGATTGACCATGTTTACTTTGTGAAATGTCTAGGACCTGCTCACTAATTGCACTCAATTAATATAACCTAATATAAAGTAGGGAGTTTTGAAAGTGGTTGCAGTTCTAGAGCAATAAGGCGACTTACTGCCTCTCAGACAGGGCCTCCTACTTGAGGTGGAGGGTGTGCTGGTGATTATTCTACTCCAGGTTTTGGCCTCAGGTTTGCAGGTTCAGAAACTCAATTTTGACAGGGCAGCCAGAGTCGATCAGGAGCAGGGAACTGAGTGTCAGGACCCAAAGTCATAAGAGACTGATCAAGACCCTTTTGTTCCTATATCGTGCAAGACATTTCTTTTCAGAGACTAGACTTCAACAAATAACATTTGTTATAATTTCCTTACTTGTAGTTCCAGCTACTCCCTTGTTAGGATTAAGGTTCTTAGGAGGTAGAGTTATTCCTCGGAAGATGCATGTGGAATACATAGAATAAAATGGAAATGGTGTCCCCTAGATTTGTGCCATGTGATGGCATGGGAATCATTGCACAGATAATTGAAGAGTTTTGAGGGACGTTTTTCTTATGCTGTGATAAACATTGACAAAACATCAACAGCTCACTTCTCTGGTGATTGCATTGTCAAAATCTCTGCTTTTTCTTCTTGGACAATGGCTAATGCTTGTTTTAGCTTTTTCTTTTTAGAGGCTCTCTCTAAAGGACTGTTCCCTTTCTATCACATGGTCTTTCTTCAGATATAGATCACCTAAGCCCCAAGCAGGGACAATTTTTTTTTGCTGAGGAAGATTTGCCTTGAGCTAACATCTGTACCAGTCTTCCTCCATTTTTTAGTGTGTGCGTCACCCCCACAGCATGGCCGCTAACACCGAAGCTGGGTTGCTAAATCAGAGTGTGCTAAACTTAACTACCAGGCTATTAGGGCTGGCCCCACTTTTTAAAAACATAATCTACTCTGATCTGTTGTTGTAAGTGACCAAGATTGGTCTAAATTGGAGATAAAAATATAAATATGTTCTCCACTATCTATCACTAGTTTCCATTTAGCACACAAATGATCTATTATCCAAGACTAAAAGGGCTCAGTCATTGCAAGAAATGTTTTTTATTCTTTGATATTCTATTAAAGTTATACTTAACATCACTGCTTTTTGTTGTGAAAGGCAATAGAAAGTAAATGTTGGGTAATAATATTGATGTTGAAATCAGATTATCTTGGATTCTTCTATGACTTAATCTCTCTGTATTGCCCATCTGTAAAATGAGAACAATGATTGTACCTTCCTATGAGGGTTCTTGGCATGGACAACACGCTCAGTAAATGTGAGTTCTTCTCCTAACCCTCCTCTTCTTTTCTTTCTCCTCTTTCCCCAGCTTCTCTCAAAGTTTTGATCAATTATTTTAGTATAAAATTATTTTCACTGTGAAATAAACAACCATGGTCCTTAAATATGTGAACATTGCAACAAGTTGTCCTTGAATAAACGTATTCTCTCCTTTTTCCTTTTTGCCTAGGTTGTTCTCCTATTAGTGTTTGGTTACCATAACTCTCCACATATTCAATTCCTCACTCCAAATCATACCCTACTTCCACCCCTGGTCCCACCCTAGGATCTTGTTACGTGATGTCTAAAGCAGTCATTACAACTGACTCTTCAACAGATGCATGGGATTTCTCTACAGTAAGCATCTAATCTAAGTATCTAAGCCAAGACTGCCTGGCCCTGCCACTGAGCAGGCTTTTGTGATATCTCCTCCTATGATTATAAAGCACGGTGCTCAGGGAGAGCAGACTCATTTTAATAAAATTACAAGCACAGTGTAACTAGCAAATCTGCTGATGGGGAAAATAATAGGGCTCCAAAGCATATGTGATTAAGACAATGCTATATGGAAATATGTCATTACTCTCTTCCATTACCATGGATAATTAACAGTTGATTGGTACTTAAAACACAGTGAACTTTATGCACGAGAAAATAGAAATTCACAGCTTGTTATTCCTTGTTTTCCTTGCTGAGAGGACTAAAAATCTGCTGACTGTAGGCTTAGCCAACCCAGGTCCTGAACGAGTGAAAGCCTCACCTGGCAAAATAGTAGAAGACTCAAACCCACTGAGATGGGTGGGATCAATTGGCTTGACCCCTAGCCACACAGTACACCAACATTGCTGTTGACTTGGGAGCACAGTGAATTCCAGCAGGAGCTGGGAGAAACTACTAGGGGTAGAAGATTACAGCCACCTCCATGGAGAAACAACACTCTTAAGTCACCAAAATCAAGGAAGTTTAACCAGTTTTGCTCTGGTTAGGGCAGGTGTCAATATCCAAGGGATTCAGGCCAAGGAGAAGACTGTGGGGATTCTTAGTAATCTGGTAGGGATCAGAATCATAAAGGTTGGGAGAGCCATTCAAAATAGTGTGAGAGATAACAAAAGCAGGGTCCAGCCCCAGGAAAGAGGCTGGCAGGTGTGGGAGATCCCAGAGCCCCCCTCCAACTAAGCTGAAGCTCAGAACCAGGTTCCAGTTCCAGAATCCAGCCCCAGTTTTACCCCGATGCACAGAAAACCAGAAACTGGGGAGGATGGGCCACATGGAGTGGGATGTGAGAGGAAAGCATCCATTGTGCCAGATTCAACTCCAGGAGCACCAGATTTGGGGTGGAAAAGTAGTCACCTAATTCCCTAGCGCATAAAGCACTCTCAATATTCTGCTAATTTAGACTTTGGTTTAAATATTGTGTGGAGCCGAACTTGTTGGTGGCCGACCTCTAGTGTTTACAGTAGACAGGATACATCAGACAGAGGGAGAGAGTTTTCAAAGCAATTTTACTAAGACAACAGACAGTGAAAGAGTTCATCATGGTGACATCTTGAACGTTAAAAGCAATTTTTAATTAAAAAATCAATCAATTAAAATTAAGTTAAACACATTAGCACTTAACTAATGTGGACCAGATGAGGTGAAGGTGATTTTTGGACAGTATGGTCTCTAAATACAGGTTGCTGCTTTGTATGATGCTCAACCAGAGAAATAGCGATCTGTGCCAATTCTGGAGAAGGAGTGGCATGGTGGACTTTCTGAGAAATGGTTTTCTTAGTTTCCTACGTGACTTGTAAATATGAACGTAATGAATATAACCAGGATATGTGCCATAAAGCTTACAAGAAAAATGAATTACCGTGGCATCAGGTAATTGACAAGGATATGATAAGGCTTCATTGAAGTCTAAAAATAATTCTTGCTGACATACACTAAGCATTTACAATTTTGAGGCACGGTTCTAAGGTTTATATGTTTTAACTCACTTAATTCTCACAGATTTTCTATAAGATATATATTATTATTTGCATTTCACAGGTGAGGAACCAGGCATGAAGCAGATTATGTAACCTGACACAGCTAGTAAGTGGCAAAGTTAGTGTTTAATCCAGGAAGTCTGGCTTTAGAACTTGTGAATTGAACACCTCACTGATACCTTTAAATTATTACAAGAGTGACTAGAAGACAGGGGCTTTTAAATCTATGTAATTGACTTAGCACATTGTTAGAAAAGGCTCTTAGCTTTTCCTTGACCTTTACTTTCTTCTAAAGATAGGCAGCATTATGTTGAAAAGAATTAAGATTGGTTTAATGGTAGAGTGGCCAGTTGATGTATTACCCAAACTGGGACACTCTCAAAAATAAAAAGAGGTGCTATTAATAACTTCCCCAGGAAAACTGGAACATTTGGTCATCCTATTTACAAGATATGTTTCAACCTTAAAGACATGTAGAGTACTGGTGAAGTTGCATATTACTGTACCCATCACATATTAATACATGTGTGTTACTGTATATGGTTTTCTCCAGACCATGTACCTGTATTTTATGGGCAATCTGAAGGATTTTCAAGGATAATTTTTGACTGTGCTTGACGTTTGCCTTACACCTAGATAGTGGAATTTAGCCTCTACAGAATGTGACTTCACAATATAGATAGGTTAAGCATTTTCAAATGAGTTCTCTTATCCAGCAGGCTAGCCAATCTGTAGAAAAATGTTTTTGAGATATTTTGTACAAGCTGATAACTTTTGACTTCTTGTAAGAATTAGCATGAATTCTAAATAAATGAGGTTTAAAAAGAGTGTTTCAAACTATAAGTAGACTAGTACATTTCTTTAAATGAATACATCCATTCACCAAATTTGTTGAGCTCCCATGTGCCAAGCACTTCGCTAGATGCTAGAGAAACAGGAGAAAACAAACAAGCAGATAAACAGTCAAGATAATTGCAGGTAGAATAAGTACTCTAATGAAGATGAAATAGAGTGATATGTTAGAGTAACTGGGGAGTAGTGTCAGGGTGGGGAAATTAGATTGTGTGGTCAGGGAAGGCTCAGGAAGGGATATTTGATCTGAGACATGCATGGCCAAAAGTTGCCAATCATTTAAGAGTTCCTGGCAGAGGGAACACCAAATGCAAAGGCCTTCGGAGGGTAAGAGAACAGAAAGGAATTGCGTGTGACCAAGTCTCAGTGGTTGAGAGGTGGGGAGGGAGGAGATTGGTGAGAGGGGCAGTGAAAGGATAGCAGCAGTGCAGCTCAGATGCCCTGCACATCTCCATCATTCCTTGAAGACCAGATTTCAACATGTCATTGTTCCTTGAGCCTTGGCTGTCTTTAGAGAGGAATGGGACTGAATGATGTTAGGATCTTGCCAGAGGCAGGCTCACCAGTCTGTATGTCTTTACACAGTGGCGGGGACAGGGCAGAGCAGACCCTGTGAGATGAATGCAGATGCAAGCAGTTCGTGAGCATGAGCCAGAGCATGGCAGGCAGCTCTGGTCTTAGCTGTGACAACATGGGATAGTCTTTCCTCTACATTGCATTATGGGGTGGGGGAACAGGAATGGCAGGAAAAAAGTATCAAAATCTAGTTTTTAGTTTCCTGATGTGCCCATTTTCAATAATTCTTTCGGTAGAGGGGCTCATGGGTGCTTCTTTCTCAACAATAAAATGACCTTTCAAAGCCCTTTTGACTGACAGAGATGCAAGGTCGCTGTGTAAACCATACAGAGTGGTTAGACAATATTTCATGCATGCTCTCTTGGATGCATTCGGTACTGGGTGAGCAGGTGCCGCAGCCCCTCCAATCAACTTTGCCTTGGCTGGTTACCCTGACTTGAGATGCACCAGCTGTGCAGTGTGCAGCCTCTCTAATAAAATGAATCAAAACGATCTCCAAGAGGCCGTCACTGTTTTTGGATGTAACCTACTCTGGAGTTTAAAAGATGGAATTCATAGCCTAGAGAAGTGAAAAGCATATGGCTTCTTGCAAATTCTTAGATACATAAGTCCAGCTACCTATCAGACCTCTTTCCTTGAATATACATGTTTCAGATATCCCTGAGTTAGCCAGAGGCAAAAAGGAGAGGGAAATGGCTGGTCCCAGGCTCCCTTTATCCACCTACCTGGGCCAACTGAATTAAGCATAACCCTCAGCCTCCTGTGCAGCAACCTATTTATTGGTGATGTAAAGAAGACAAAGAAGCAGGTCCCTTGGTCCCTTGGTGGGAGATAATCTCATAACTGGGGCAGCTTTCCTTATGGTGATGGAAACTCCTTTTGTGCCCAGGCTCAAGCAGCACTAGACCTTCAACTTCTGTAGATTTTTCAAAAAAGGAGCCAGTGGTAGAGTCAGGTGTTAGAACGCCATTCAAAGAATCAGAATTCTTCCTAGGTTGCCACATCAGAAGAAGGAATCATTCGAATTCACTCCTAGCTAATTTGTTAGATGTGGAGGCGGTCAGTTCACCTGTTCTTTTCCTCTGAATGTGCCGTGTTCTCTTGTGCCTCCATACATTAGTCACCCTGTGCTGTTTGCCTAGAAGTCACCTCCTCCTCTGCCTCCCGTCCCTTCCCCTGCTAACATTTACAGGTGTTTCAAGATTCAGTTTAGGGTTATTGCCTATGGGAAGCCTTTTCAGAAATCTCATCACTCAACTCGAAGCATCCCTACCCCCACCCCACCATCTGCCGACCTAATCACCCCGGGGATTCCTCTGTCAGAACCACCACATGCCTTAAATGTTGAATGAATATTCAACAAACATGTATTTATGGCAGGCACTGTTTTAGGCACTAAAGCAAAAATAGACTAAAATCCCTGCTCTAGTAGAACTTATTTTTTGGTGAGGGGGAACAGGCCACAAATGAAAGAATAAATTTTTATAATAGGATATGGCGCAGCTATAAAAAGGAATCAGGAAGAGATATATATATCTTGCTATGGAGTGATCTCCAGGATGTATTATTTGTCTAGTAAAATTCTAGATTTGGTCAATCAATTCCGTGTAATGTCACTTAACCTGTTTCTCTAGATCCCATGCTTCCAATAAACTAGTTAGATCTAGTGGTTGGATTAAATGCATGTTTTGTATTTTTCGTTTTTGGCAAAAACGCCTTGTCAGCGATGCTGTGTACTTCCTATTGTAACACATCATGAGGTATGTAATGTCTGATATGTTTCGTTTTGTGCCTAGGGTTTTAAAAAGAAACTAAAAAAGGATAACTGAAGCCTAATAAAAATGATTACCTATGGGGGGCTGGCCCCTTGGCCGAGTGGTTAAGTTCGCGCGCTCCGCTGCAGGCGGCCCAGTGTTTCATTGGTTCGAATCCTGGGCGCGGACATGACACTGCTCATCAAACCACGCTGAGGCAGCGTCCCACATACCACAACTAGAAGGACCCACAACGAAGAATATACCACTATGTACCGGGGGGGCTTTGGGGAGAAAAAGGAAAAAATAAAAAAATCTTTAAAAAAAAAAAAATGATTACCTATGGGAGAGTAAGGGAACAGGGATATAAATAAGACTTCTCTGAGTGTGTCTTCTTGAAACTGTATAAATATTTACATAATTTACATATTTACATAAAGAGCATTCCAGGCTGAGGGAATAGTATGTGCAAATAACCTGCACATGCCTGGTCTATTCAAGGAAGAGCAGGGAGGTCAGTGAGTGATTTCTGGTTTACTTGTTTGCCTTCCCTGCTAGACTGCGAGCTTTTGAAGACAGGGCCAATGGCTTTCACCTTTGCAGACTCTGCTTTTATATAGTGCCTGGCACATATTCTATGCTTGATACATGTTTGTTGAATAAATGAGTAAAAGGTTGTTTGAATTCAATCGTTCAGTGTCCTAGACAAGGGGGAGAAAAAAGAAGAGTAAGACACTCTTGGAACCTCATTGCCATAAAGTTGCGAATCTATAATTTTCCTTGTTAGTGTTCTTTGATGAATCAGAGGAAGATTAGAAAGTCTCTAAAACAGGATAACTGAAGCAAAATAAAAACATAAGCATGCTATTAAAGATCTTCAATATACATGGAAACCCACAAGCCACACTGCTCCTTGGAAAATAACACTTCAGAGCCGTCTTTCTTTTTATTAGGTATACCTGCAGTTACTATTACGACTATTTAAAGGCAAGAATTTAGTAAAAGCAAAACATAAAAACTTACCTTATAAGTAAATAAGATAAAAAATTAAACAAAAATTTTAAAATAAGTAAAATTAGAGTTATAAACAAATACATAATAAGTTAATAATTTAAAATAAGAAAATCATTAAAATCATAAATAAATAAATCTATTTCCTATGTGAGAATAAAATTAAGATCTCAGTCCTCTGTTCTTTATCCCTCTCTGTCCACATGTGCATACACATACATCATTCCTACACAGCAGCCTATTGTACAGGGACCGACGAAGAGCTGAAGGAGGTGGGACCCAAGGGTCGCTGTTTTTCAATTTATCTCTGCCTGCATTGAGGCATCTAATTTAATGCATAAGATATGTGCAGAATAAAGGAAAGGGAACATTCTATTGGCCTCTGAAGGGCTGGAGATGCATATTTAGAGTTTCTGGATATAGTAGACTGATTAAAGAAAGGTGAAGGAAGATTCCTTCTTTCCACTAGAATCTAAGCTCAGTGAGGGCAGGGGTCCTTGAGCCCCAGAGCTTAGCAGAGCATTTGGTATATCAGTGCTCAGTAAATGCTGAAGTTATGATGAATTCAGTGTATCCATTGTTAGCACTCTTCTATATTATCCTGTTCCATTATATTTTATTCTGATGTGAAGAAGGGAAGAGGAAAAATCAGGAGGTCTAGGAGTGATCTAGGATAAGGGAACTCATTTCTTCGAAACTCAATTTCCTCCTCTTTGAAATTATGGGACCAGATTATCTTTAAAGTTCTTTCCATCTCTAATAAACAAATTATCAAAGCATCCACTTAATACCTTTGTAATCATCCTCTCCATTTTTCCCTTTAAGTTGATGATGGAGAAACCAATACATTGTAGCAATGCTTGAAAATTAACAACCATAAGCCATGGACATGTCTAATGACAGGGCTGCTAAAAATTCTTAGACCAGTGTTGTCTAATACAACTTTCTGTGATGATGTGAATGTCCTATATCTGCACTCTCTAATATGTAGCCACTAGCAACATGTGCTTATCGAGAATTGAAATGTGGCTAGAGTGATTGAGAAATTGAATTTAACATTTTATTCAATTTTAATTCATTTAAATTGAAATAGGCACATCTGACAAGTGCCTACTAGAGTGTTAGTTTCCTCCATTAAAGTCTAAATTCCTTAGAGGCAGCAGTTATGTTTTTATAAGTCATCTTGGTATTCTCAGAACCCAGAATAGAGTGGAACAGAACAACTGGAGGCACATTAATCTGGGAAGGCCTACTGGTAAAGGTAATTAGTAACCAACAGCCCCATATACATAGGATGTGATATACCCATACATGGGTGTGTGATAAAAGTACCATTTCAAATCAGTGTGGAAATAATAAAGCAAATCAATAAATGATGTTGGGACTTTTAGATAGCCATATGGAAAAAATGTTATATCCTGTGAAGATGTGACTAGCTGTCTACCAAATATTTTTCCTCTTTTGTAGTGTAGATTTTTACCTGGGAAGTGGCTGCAAAGCCACTTTTCCCAGCTCCTGTGCATCTAGGTATGGCCATGTGACTAGTTCTTGGCAATGTTATATGAGCAGAAGTAATGTGTTCCATTTCTGGTTCAAGTTTTTTAAGAAGTAGGTGTGTTTCTCCAACACTTTTTCTTTCCTTTGGTTGAATGCCAAAAAAGATGCCCTGGGTGATGGCTGAGACACAAGATGAAAGAAGCCTGGGCTCTTGAATCACTCCATGGAGCAGAATTACCCACAGAACTACCATGGGTTGTTAAAAGGCTACAGAAATACCATTCAACCATGGGCCAGCCCTGGTGGCCTAGTGGTTAAGTTTGGTGCGCTCCGCTTCCTTGGCCTGGGTTCTGTTCCTGGGCACACACCTACACCACTAGTCTGTTGGTGGCCATGCTGTGGCAGTGGCTCACATTAAAAAAAAGGAGAAAAAGAGGAAGATTGGCAATGGATGTTAGCTCAGAGTGAAACTTTCTCAGCAAAAAACCCCCCATACAAACAATAAAAGAAACATGCATGTTTTGAAGATTGATAAAGAGAAATATTTAACCATTTCTCTTATCTTTCTTGTATGGCTTCTATTTCAGGATACCAAATAGTTGATGAGGGAAAGTTCTTTACAGAAGGACTTCATCTAATGACTGCAGAGGAATAGTAGAATTTGAAAATCACCATCTTTTAAGCACTAGTAAAATAAAAGGTTTTGACAATAATCATCAATAGATATTAAAACTATTAAATTGATGAGGACCCTGATAATGGATGAATTCAGACTGACAACACTTGAATCTACTTATCAATTTTAACTTTATGAAAAGTAGAACAACCGTGATGTGCTTCAAGCAGTGATACAGTAGGAACTAGACAGAAGTATTTTTGTAAAAAATATTGAATCTGAATCTAATCAAATCTCTAAATCTAACTACTAGATTATAAGAAATAGGGGGTAAAGAAACAGGTTAAAATAAAATTAAAAAAAAGAAGATACAATAAGCTAAACCCAGAATGTGAGGTATTCTAAAAGAAAAGGGACCCAATCTCTTCAATAAATAAACAGTCTGAAAATGAAAGGGGAGTTAAGCAAGAATTGTTATAGACTAAAAGAGGCTTAAGTCATCTTTCTCTTTCAGTTCCTTTCCTTTTCGTTTTCCTCCTGAACAATTCAGTTCCAAAGTCATTTGGTGGGCTGAACAAGGAATGCATCCGTGTCGATGAGGAGCAGGGGGGAGGAGCTCAGAGCATAAATGGGTTGAGAACGGTGCTTATGTGGCATGAGGGGCATCTGGAACATGGGAATCAGGACCCAAGCAGGGTGAGGAGTGCATCTGTGTGGGAGGGTGGCCTGGTTTAGGGTGTTGGAGCCTGAGTAGGGTAACCTAACACAGGGTGTCATGGCTTCGGTGAGGTGAGGAGGGCATCCATGTGAAGGAGAGAGGTGGTTGTGGCAGCAGATATTGTTTACATACTGGATAATTGATGAAATAAGTTAATATATTTAGGATAATGGGAATTAGGTTTATCCCTGTTGGAGAATGGAGTTACAAACATGGGAATGAAGAAAACTAGGAGGAACCCTGTGGTGTTAAATTGGAATTGGAGGCATCTGTATTAACTCATGGTTTCAATATATATAGATAGATATAGAAATGGAGACATTTATGTGTATCTATATCTAGAGCTTTATCTGTTTCTGTGTATATTTCTTCCCAGCTCTGTCCATCCAGAGGACCTGGGAGCAGCAACACCCCAATGTGAATGAGCATACCTAGTGTCCAGATCTTGGCTTTGACAGTTTTGAACTTTACCTGAGCCTGTGCTCCTGTGCTCTTTCTTACTGAAGCCTGGATTTGCTTTTTATTTGACAGTTTCTAAATACCACCTTAAACTAAAATAAACCTGGGATTCTTGGAAAATGGGCTGATTCCAAGGCTTTGGCAGAGAAAATACAAAATGAGCCTAGGTTATCTTCTTGTACTAGAAAGCAAAGAAACACTCAAGGAATACAGAGGCATGTGGAATGGACACAGAAGGGCTCTCACTGGCTAAAACTGGGACAATTTGTGCACCAAAATAAATACTGATAATAATGTATTATTATCCCACTGAATAAAAATATGAATCTACTGAATAAAAATAGAAATCATGAGGCCATATTGATATAAAAAATAAATAATTAGAAGGTTTGATGAGAAATTTGCATAGTTTCAAAGAACTGCCTCACAAAATACTTGCTAATTACAAAGGGAAAAGGAGTAACTTTACAGTGAAGTTTGGCAGATACAACTTTATTTAAATGATCAGAGTTAATATCACTAGCAATGGAACAAATGGAAATTGTGTGTTACCTGATAGGATGCAATGAGAACACAGTTACCTTTCTGTGATAGTTCTGCCCAAGATACCTAAAATGATTCTAACCACAAAGAAACCTCAGACAAACCCAAGCTGAGTGTCATTCTACATCACGACTGTCCTGGAATCTTCATGATTCTTCTGTAGTTAGTTGTGGCCATGTGACCTACTTCGGGTTCATGAAATTTAAGTGGAAGAAACTGGCTTTACGAAAGTCATCTTTTTTCTAATAAAAATGGTGTAGGCTTAGTTGGCATATGCTTTTTGCCCTTTACTCTTCCCTTTCATTCCTATGTCTTAGTGGATGCCATGTGCAGACGTGGGAGAATGCAATACACTCTTCTGACCATGAAGACTTGAGTTACAGTCTAAGTGTTACAACACACAAAAGGAGAAACAACCTGGTTACTTCAGCAACAGCACCAAACCTGGACTAGCTACCGGCAGGCTCCTTACTACATTACCCCTTGTTTGATTAAACTCTGGATTTCTATTAGGTGTGGTCAAATGCAAACTAGTCAAAACAACTGGCTGTTCTCTTATTTTTCTATATCAACCTTTCTAGTTCCCCTCTCTGATCCCAACACTTTTTTGTGGGTAATATTATTGGGACTGCTTTATATTTACAAATTAATTTATGGACAACAGATGTCTTTATGATGTTGAACCTTCTTCTTCAAGCACATGGTATACCTCTCCATTTGTTCCAGTCTTCTTTTGTGCCTTAAGTAGGATTTGAACGTTTTTGTCATATAATATTGCATGTTTCTGCTATAGTCACCATTTCTTTTTATTTGCCCCACAATTAATGCAAGGGAGGAATGGATGCTTTTCTGAATCCCAAGAGAATCTAAAAGACTTTAATGCCATTAGAGTTAATTATGACAAAATCCGTCAAGGCCCAGTTAGTGGGTTAAATATTTCAAGGTCAATTCGTAAATTAAAGTTCACTTTTCTGTAACAAAAATAAGAGTACATTCTATTTTGTATATCAAATAAGTAAACACTACATGCTCAAGGTTAAGATTTTCAGAGATTGGTAAAGTAGAAACTCCTGGGAGAACTTCTTGCAAACACAAATTCAGTTTTATGAAACCCGAAAAGAAAGCATATTTACCTCAATCTGGTTTCTGTTAACTCTTTTTAATGTCATTAAAGTATCTAGTTTATAATTATTCTCCAGCCTTCTTTATCTTTATGATTATGAATGTCAGCTCAGTGATTTATACTCTCAAAGCACTTGATCAATACCTCAGAATGTATTATTCCTCATGGAACTTAAAGTTCTATGTTTGGAAGATGTTTGATGTTTGCATCATAAAACAACAAATAAAATGGCACAAATAAATCGGTAATTGCACACTGTAATGAAAAATGCTTGGACGGGTAAATATGAACACATAATACAAGGTCAGAGAAAAATAGGGTAAAACTTGTAACAGTTTAAATAAGCACGGATAAATTATAAAGCATAATGCAAAAGTCACAGGACTTTCTCATATACTTAAAAAAAGTTCACCAAAGCAAAACACTGACTCTTCAAAGCAATGTTGCCCTCCTGCTAGCTTGCACTGCCTTTCCGGCCAGCCTCTTTTGAACTCATTCCCCCAGCACAGGGAAACTTCGGAGAGAACGGCACTTTGTTGGAAATCTTTGAGAGGTACGGATGTAACTAACCTCTACGAGCTTCTAATTTACTCCGGTGATTTTAGGAGGAAATAGGTGAGAATGCCGCTAGTATTGTCCAAAGTGCGTAAAAAATGTACAGTAACATTAGTCCGTGCTCGGGGTCATCTCAATGTACGAAGCAGGGAAACTCCTTATCTTAGTTCTCAAATCTCCTTTAAAACCAGGAATTGGAGTAATCACCGGAACATTAAGCAGCACTCAAATCCGCGCATGCTCTGTTGATGGAGCAGCGCCCCTCCTCTCCCAGTCGGAAGTCTCCGTTTGTTTATTAAGTTACGACAGTCGTAAACAGACTTAGTGACGGCTTTCTCACTTTACGACGACAGCAACTATGGCTGCTGCCTCCGGTAGATTTGAAAGTGCGAGGAGCATTGAAGAGCGTAAAGAGCAAAGTCGGATTGCCAGGGCTGAGGTGTTGCGCCAGGTATCTCCCTTTTGGGGCTTTTGGTGCTGTTTAGAATTGTGAGAGTGGAAGGTTCCTGGGAGCTAGGCCTCTGGCTCTCCTCCCCACCCCCGCACCCCCTTCACTCATCCCGTCAGTATCTCACCTGTACCTGGGTGAGGGGGTCTCCCTTTGGGATGCCTATAAACTCTGGGGTATCTCCTGCCTCCTAGGTGCTCAGGCAGACTCCAGTTGTTCATCCTCTTTTTCAGGAAGACCTGTTTCTTTCCTCTGAGTTTCTTTCAAATCCTCCATTCTTGACATTTCTACACCTGATCATTTGGGCTGCGCACTTTCCAGGGACGCCGCCACTGATAACGACTCTCTCAGCGTATTTCACAGCCTCAGTCCTCGCTTGTTATGTATTTGAAATGAGATTTTACGTTTTAAGTAACTCATGTAAGGCTCATAGGGGTAGACTGTTTGAACGTTTTATTCTCCTGTTTTACTATTGGTATCAATTTCAGGCTTGTTGTAAACTCTTACTGATCCAAATAAGGACTGACACAAGAGACCCAGGAAATATAGCCCCTCGAAAAAGGTTGCGAACCATTGTATTTCTCATTAGAATTGAGATACATAGAGGTAACTTATAAAAATGGAGGAAGAAAACTGTACTGAATTATTTGACAAGATGTAAGGAGTGTGGCCACGAAGGAGAAAAGTTTTAACTGGAGAGCAACATATGATATAACAAGTGAGGGTTTTTGTTTTTGTTTGTTTGGAGATGGAACAGTTTAAAACGAGTTTAAATGAAAATTAAAAGGAGCTGGTAGAGGAAACAGGAAGGAGAAGGCATAAGGACTACAGCTAGATTTAAAGGGAAAGAGTGGGTGGTCACTCTTGGATAGGTGAAAGGTTCGTATTGATACCTGATTTCAGCATATTTAATATATATGTATAAGAAATATTCTTCATCCTTGTCTCTTTGTTAATTTAGGTATTTTTTGGAGGATGTAGGGTTTGTAAGCTGTGATAAATTTTATATAGAGCTATGCATGGAGTTTGAGAGGAACCAAGCCCAACTTTGGAGTTTGGGGAGAGAATGAAAGGGCAGAACAACCTCCTAGGAAGAACTTAGTTTGACTGTTGTTGAAGGATGAATAAAAATTAGCAGTATGATCATTTGTTTTTAGAAAGATGATTCTTTCTGAAGCATTTTGGGGGCGTGAGTAGAGGAGTATGGGAGTTGCAGATCGAAAGTGTGCAGGTCAGTCTCCTGACAGTTACAAAAGTCTCAGGCAGTAGCAGTGGGATAGTGAAGGGAAAAGAGATTCAAGTCATATTTGAGTAGGGAACTTAGGGAGAAGAGGGGGTCTAGATTAGGTCCCAGATTCTGCCCTTGATTGGAGGCTGAATTCACTACAGACTGGTAATGTGATTGGTAGTGTGGAAGGAGAGATTTTTAGTTTTAAATCTTTACACTGTGGTAGAAGCAAATTCCTGGCAAGCGACAGACAATTCATTCATAAGCCATGTATGAAAGTGGAAGTTTTTGTTTTACTTTTTTGTGAAAAACAGTTGGATCAATTGTTAATTTTTCTTTTTTTCATTGTTTTAGGCTCAAGCCAATTTTGAAAAAGAAGAAAGGCGTAAAGAACTTAAACGACTTCGAGGTGAGGACACATGGATGCTACCTGATGTGAATGAGCGAATTGAACAGATTTCACAGGTGAATACTAACACGTTTACTTGATGTGAGCATGTTTGTCTTTCTTTGCACTTATTCAAGTTAGTATTGGAGGGGCAACTTTATCGACTATCTTCAAAAGTTACAGAATAAATATTGCATAGTTGGCATTATTGAATAGTTTTTATCTCTGGCAGAAATAATATATTTTAATATTTTGGGCATTAGGACATTGAAAGATTTTGTTACTTGAGTTGGCCAGTAGAAAGCTTAGCTTCAAATTTCTGGCCCACTTGTAGCAAGATTATGTAGCTAAAAAATTATGCATTTTAAACTTAGTCTTTTTTTTTAGTTTCAATCCTTGTTTTGTCTTCCTGCAACTTATGCTGTCTTGTTATATTTTATATGGATAGTAACCTTCTGTAAATTCTTTTGGGGCCATAGAAAGATAAAGAGATATACATATATGTATGTATGCATGTTTGTGTATATATATGTGTTTATTTGATAATATCTGTCTGTCAAATGTATCTACTAAATAAATTAAAACCAAAACTTCCCTCATATTTTTTGATAAGAAATCTCAGCTATATGACTTATTAGCAGTGCATATATTGCAAAAGCATGTTAAAGTTTCTTAGAAGATTTTATTTAGTTAGTTATATTTCTTTTCTCATTTCATGACAGATTTAAAGTGTTCTGGAACATAGATCTTTTCTCCCTCAAAATATTTCCTTTTAAAGTAAGCTAAAACTAAATTCCTTTCTTACTCTTCAAAATGATTATTTATAGGAACACTCTGTGAAGAAAAAGAAGAAAAAAGACAAGCACTCAAAAAAAGTAAAGAAAGAGAAGAAAAAAAAGAGCAAGAAACAATATAGAAAAACAATGAGTCAACTGATAGTTCATCAGTAAGTATGTACTAAAACTGACTAAAACAGCTACTTGAGGAAAATTGTATTTGAAGGAATAATGTATGGGAACTTAATATTTTTTAAGTTCTCATATATTTTACTTTTTAGGATATGAAAATACCTTGGAGACATCTACTTGGAGATGTTCAAGAAATATTGGAAACAAAGATCTTAGGTTACAGAGAAAAGTAAGAGGATGGAGATATGATTTGGGAATCATTGCTCGTTGAAGCCAGTAGAATGGATGAATTGCCTAGGGAAACTGAAAGGAAAGAAGAAGCTCCAACACTGAGGAGCCAGACCGGAAGTAAACGACATTGAGTAGAAGTAGTTGGAAAATTAGAAGGAGAAACAGTGAAACTGTAAAAATAAGGGAGAAGAGTTCCAAGACATTTGAGAGTCTGTTACCTCTGTTTGTTTTTTCATAGAAAAACAAATTTTAAGCCTTTAAAATAGGATGTGTTTATATATTTATCTTTGGGGCCAAAAGAAAGAGAATGCTGGGTCTGATGTGTCTCTAGCCAGTTGTGCGATGAGAGGACTCACAGAGGAAAGGAAAGCAGGCAAACCCTTCATGCTTATTTTCAGGAAGAAAGAAGTGTATTGTGCTTAGAGACTGAGGAGCTAGAAATGTTTAGGGATAATTGGTCTCCTAGGCATGATCTTTAGAGGGTTATACTCTCAGTTGAATCACTGTATTCTAAATAGTCCTCTTATAGTTTCAGAAACTAATTTTTTAACATTATACCCCAAGATGATAATTGGCTCATGAAAACCTATCTTATACAGTATATTAATTTATAGTGAGGTATGCGACTGGATAGTTTCGTTGAGTAGCCAGCATATTTTGTAATGGTAGGAATATTTATATTATATAGAAAAGAAGTTTTGTTTGAATATAACCCAGGACAAAGGGAGTTAGAAAATCTTAAAGTGAAGAGAAGATAGAGGCACTGTTTCCACAATTGTGGGTTTGGGTTGCTGACCACATTGAGAATCTGATAAAAGTAAGTGATCCTTTCTCAAAAAAGAAATTTATGTACAAAGTTGTTTATTTCAGTTGGGTTCATAAAATTCCCTGGAGTTTATGCAGGGATCACAGGTTGAAATCTCCATCCCATGGGTATAGGTCTGCCAGGCTGACTAAATATTTATGTCATTTGATTAAGGGCACTTGCTTCCCCTTATCAGAGACACATTGTCCTGTTCTTTTTCTTTGTTCTGTCCTGGAAATATGCATAAGTCTTTTTGTTGCAACATGTAGTGTGTACGTATATACATTCCTATAAGTTGTATAACATATTCCTTAGAGAGAATAGTTTGAATGAATGCTCAGTGCCCACATCATGTTGAAGTGGATTGAAGAAGGAAAGAGAAGGCTTACGCTGACATTGAAGGGAAGGAAAGACAGAGGGATAGCTAGAGGAGTCAGGGTGGTTGGGAGGTCTTTTTGAGAAAATGTTTTTAGAGAAAGAGGGGTAAATAGTTTTGAGGAGAATGGTAAGTTTGGATTAGCAAGGTCTTAGGGGAATGAGTAAGCTTTGATCAGGAGTAGGAGCACTTTCTGAGCTACGAGGGAGTTGTAAAGATGTGTACAAATACAGATAAATAAGGAGGAGATATGGGGGGAAGGGGAGCAGATTAACGTTGGTGTTTGTGCTTGTTCTCTGTTTCCTTTGTGAAGTAAAAGGTAATATCTGACAAGATAATTTGGGGGTATAAGTAGGATAAAGAATTGAGGAAATAGTGTAGTTTTAAAACAGCTTTGCTTGGGTAATAAAAGAGAAGCAAATGAATTGCTGAGAACATTGAAGAACTATGTGAAGCTGGAAAGCATATCTTGACTTTGTCAAAGTCTCTTTATTTTTTTCTTTTTCTTTTTGGTGAGGAAGATTGGCCCTGAGCTATTACCTGTTGCCAATCCTCCTCTTTTTGCTTAAGGAATAGTGGCCCTGAGCTAATATCTGTGCCCATCTTTCTCTATTTTGTATGTGGGTCGCTGCCACAACATGGTTTGATGAGTGGTGTGGGTCCATGCCCAGGATCCAAACCCACAAACCTGGGCTGCCAAAGCAGAGAGTGCCAAACTTAACCACTGTGCCACTGGGCTGACCCCAAGGTCTCATCATTTTTTTCTTTTAACTTTTAAAATCAACTTTACTGAAGTATAAGTTACATATAAAAAGTGCTCCTATTTTAAGTGTACTATTTGGTGAATACTGTACTTCTGTTTAACCCTATCAGTTAAGATATAGAACATTTGTGGGGCTGGCCTGGTGGCACAGCGGTTAAGTTTGCAGGTTCTGCTGCTTGGCGGCCCGGGGTTTGCCAGTTCCGATCTCGGGTGCAGACATGGCACTGCTTGACAAAAGCCATGCTGTGGTAGGCGTCCCACGTATAAAGTAGAGGAAGATGGGCATGGATGTTAGCTCAGGGCCAGTCTTCCTCGGCAAAAAGAGGAGGATTGGCAGCAGTTAGCTCAGGGCTAATCTTCCTCAAAAAAAAAAAAGATACTGCGTTCCTCATAAATTTCCTCATGACCCTTTGCACGTCAATCCTTCCTCTCTCAGCCTCCTCCCCCGCCCTGGGATTGGGCAACCATGGATCTGCTTTAGCATTCTGTAGATTAGTTTTTCCTTCTTCTAGAATTTCATATAAGTTGATTTATGTAATAAGATCTTTTTTGTGACCGGCTTCTTTGCCTCAACATAATGTTTTTGCAACCCATTCATGTTGTTGGATGTATCATTAGTTTCTTCCTTTTTATTGCTATATTCCAGTGTACAAATATACCACAATTTGCTTATCTGTTTATATGTTGAAAGTCATTTGGGTTGTTTTGAGTTTGGGGCTATTGTGAGTAAAGCTACTGTGAACATTGGTGTACATCTTTTTGTGGACGTGTTTTTTTTCTCTTGGAAATATGCCATTGTTTTCCAAAGTGATTGGACCATTTAACTCTCCTACCAGTAGGGTATGAGAGTTCTGATTATTGCACATCCTTGCTAGCACATGCTATTGTCAGTCTTTGTAATTTTTAGTCATGTTACTGTATGTGTATTACTATCTCATATGATAGTTCCCTGAAGACCAGTGATGTGAGTATCATTTCAAGTCTTTACTGGCCAGTCAGTGTTTTGTGAAGTCCAATTTATCAATTATTTTCTTTTTTCATTATTTTTTTCAGTTAATGCTTTTGCTATCTTAATCTTTTGCACATCTCAGGTTGTGAAGATTTTCTCCTATTTTTTTTTCTAGAAATTTTATAGATTTGGCTTTTTTGTTTATCACTGATCCATTTTCAGTTAATTGTTGTTTATGGTGTGTAGTGTCAAAGTTAATTTTTTTTCTGTATGGATTTCCGTTGTTTTCTGGCATCATTTGTTGAAAAGGCTGACCTTTCTCTGTAGAATTACCTACGTTCCTTTGTTGAAAATCAGTTGAGCATATATTTGTGAGTTAATTTCTAGACTCTGTGTTCTGTTCCATTGAGCTACAGGTCTTTCCTTGGCTAGTAAACACAGTCTTAATTACTGCAGCTTGAGGGTAAGTCTAGGAACCAGGTGGGGTAAGTTCTATGATTTTGTTCTTGTTTGAAAATTGTTTTGGTTACTCTAAGTTCTTTGCATTTTTAAAATCAGCCTATGACTTTTAGCAAAAATGTCTGCTGATATTTTGATCGGAACGTTTTTGCAGCAATAGATCAATTTTGGGAGAATTAATATCTTAAAATAGCAAGTCTTCCAACCAGTCATTTACATGGTATGTCTCTCCATCTATTTAAGTTGTTAATTTCATTCACAGTGTTCTACAATTTCTGGTGTAGCGGTCTTACATAGTTTTGGTTATATTTTTTAAGATTTTCTGTTCTTGGGGTGCTATTGGAAATGGAGTCTTTTTTTTAAAAAATAAATTTCATATTTTTTGTGTTTGCAGCTAGTATATAAATTTACAACTGATTTTTGTATATTTACCTTATATTTTGTCACCTTGTTAAATTCAGAAGTAGTGTTAGCTTTTTTTTGTTGATTTCTTAGTACATGATTATGTCACGTATGAATAAAGACATTTTTACTTTTTTTTTCTAGTCTATGACTTTTATTTCATTTGTTAATTTTTTGTTGTCTTATTTCACTAGCTAGGACTCCAATATAGTGTTTGAATAGAAGTGGTAAGAGTAAATATCCTTGCCTTGTTCCTTATCTTAGGTGGAAAGCATGTAGTCTCTCACCTTTAAGCATGATGTTGGCTGTGGTTTTTGATGTATGCCCTTTCAGACTGAGGAAATTCTGTTTTGCTTTTCTGAGAGTTGGTATCTTGAATGAACACTGCATTTTATCAGATTTTTCATCTGTTAATATGGTCATGTGATTTTTCTCATTCTGTTAATATGGATAATTACATTGGTTGATTTTCCAATGTTACACCAATGGGCATTCATAGGAGAAACCCCATTTGGTCAGTTGTTTATTATTTATGTATTTATGAAAAATTTTATTATATATACATTTTATAGTATATATATTTTTCTCGTTTTGATTTGTTCACAATTTGTTGAGATTTTTGCATCTGTGTTTGTTAGGTTTTGATATAAGGGTAATGCTGGCCTTATGTATGAATGTATGAATAAAATATTCCCTCTTCTGTATGCTGAAAGAGTTTGTGCAAGATTCTGAGATTTCTTTCTTAAATATTTGTTGAAATATACCAGTGAAACCATTTGGGCCCGGAGTTTTTTTCTTGGGATGCTTTTTAAGCACAAATTTAATTCCTTTAATATCTATATCAAATATTTTCTATTTATTCCTGTTAGTTTTGTTAATTTAGATTTACAAGGAATTTATTTCATCTAAATTGTTGAATTTATTGTCATAAAGTTGTTCGTAATAGTCCCTTATTGTCCTTTTAATGTTTGTAGAATCTGTAGTTATGTGTTCTCTTTTATTCCTGATTTTGGCAATTTCTATTTTCTCTTTGTTTTCTTGGTCACTATAGTTTGAGATTTATCAATTTTATTAATCTTTTCAGAGAATTCCCTTTTGGTTTCATTGGTTTTCTGTTTGTGCATTTTCTGTTTCATCGATTCCACTTCTTATTATTTCTTTCCTAATACTTATTTTGTGTTTAATTTGCTCTTCTTTTTCTGGCTTCCTAAGGTGAATGCCTAGGTCATTGATTCTTTCTTCTTTTCTAATGAATATTTAATCTAAAATTTTCCTCTTAGCACTGTTGAATCTCCATCTAATTTTGTGTTATATTTTCATTGCCATCCTTTTCAAAATATTTCCTAATTGATTTTATTTTTTTTACTTATTGATTATATGTTTTAAAATTTCCAGATATTTGTGGATTGTACTAGTTTTTTTTTCTTATTCACTTTGAATTTAATTCTGTTATTCTCATAAAACATACTGTGTATAATTTCAGTTTTGTGGGGTTTTTTTTGAGGAAAATTAGCCCTGAGCTAACATCTGCTGCCAATCCTCCTCTTTTTGCTGAGGAAGACTGGCCCTGAGCTAACATCTGTGCCCATTTTCCTCTGTTTTATGTGAGACGCCTTCCACAGCATGGCTTGACAAGCAGTGCCATGTCCGCATCTGGGCTCTGAACTGGTGAACCCTGGGCCGCTGAAGTGGAACGTGTGCACTTATCCTCTGTGCCACAGGGCTGGGCCCTATAATTTCAGTTTTAAAAAAAATTATTGAGACTTATTTTAGGGCCTATCCAGCCTATGATCCATCTTGGTGAAAATTCTGTGTATATTTGAAATGAATGTGTGTTCAGGTGTTAGGTGTTGTGTTCTATAAATGTCACTTGGGGAAAGTTGATTAATAGTGTTAAGTATTCTATATTCTTGTTGACTTTCTCTTTTCCTCTTTTATCAGTTACTGAGAGGGCAGCATTGAAATCTCTGACTATAATTGTGGATTTGTCTATTTCTCCTTTCAGTTTCGTCAGTTGTTGCCTTATGTATTTTGAAGCTTTATTAGGTGTATATGCATTTTGGATTGTTATATCTCTTTGATGAATTGACCATTATATTATTATGAAATGTTCCTCTTTATCTCTGGTAGTATCCTTATTTAAGATCTATGTTGTCTCATATTAATAAAGCCTCTTCAGTTTTCTTATTTGTGTTTTCATGGAATATCTTTTTTTATTCTTTTAGTTTTAATGTATCTGTTTCTTTTATATTGAAAGTGTATTTCTTGTAGATGGTATATATTTGGGTCTTGCTTTTTAATCCAGCCTTTCCATTTCTACCTTTTTAATTAGAGTTTCTGCGCTATCTATCTAATATGGCAGTCATATGTGGCTTTTAAAATTTTAATTAAAATTCATTAAAATTATATCAGGTTGAACATTCACTTCTTCAGTCTCACTAGCCAAATTTTATGTGCTCAGTAGTTACGTATGGCTAGGTTAGTGGCTACTGTATTGGACAGTGTAGGTGTAGAAATCCAATTCTGTTGGCTAACACTGGTTTAGATTATGTTTAATGTAATTATTGATGTAGTTGAGTTTAAGTGTGCCATCTCACTATTCCCTTTTTGTTTGTCCCATTTTTTTCTTTATTCCCTTTTCTCCTTTTTTTCCTGCCTTCTTTTGGCTTAATTGAGGATTTTTTTAGCATTCCATTTCATCTCCACTATAGGCTTACTAGTTGTACCTCATTTTTTAAAAAATGACTGCTTTAGATTTCATGCATCTTTTAATGTACCATGGTCTACCTTCAGATAATATCATTTCACATTTATAATGAGAACTTCACAACAATGTACTTCTATTCCCCCATCATATTTTGTATTATTGTCATACATTTTACTTTTACATATGTTATATATCCCACAATAATTATTATTTTTCCTTTAAAATTATCTTTTAACTTCAAGTTAAACATGTGAAAAGTCTTTTATGTTTACCCACAGATTTATCCTCTCTAGCATTCTTTATTATTTTGTGTAGGTCTGAATTTCTAATATAATTTTTGTTCTGTCTGTAGAATTTCTTTAATATTTCTCATTGTATAGGTCTGCTGACAGTGAATTCTCTCAACTATTGTTTGTCTGAAAACTTATTTTATTTTGTCCTCATTTTTTAAAAGTATTTTTGATAGATACAGAATTTTAGGTTTATAGTTCTTTTCCTGCACTTTAAAATGTCATTCCATCGTCTTCTGGTTTACATCGTTCCTAATGGGAATTCTACAATCATCTTTATCCTTTTTCCTCAGTATATAATGTTTCTTTTTACTCTGAATGCTTTTAAAGTTTTTTCTTTACCATCATTTTTTAGCAAATCAATTACGATGTGTCTTGGTATTGTTTTATTTGTGTTTATACTGCTTTGGGTTCATTGTACTTCTTTGATTTATGAATTTATAATTTCTGTCAAATTTGAAACTTTTGGCTATTGTTTTGTAAAATATTTTTTCTGTCCTCTCTTGTTTTGCTATTCCCCTTAATACTGTCCCACAGGTCACTGAGCCTCTATTCACTTCTTTCTAGCCTTTCTTTTCTGTGCTTCGGTTTGGATAGATTTTATTGCTATGTCTTTAGTTTGGAGTTCACTGGCTTTTTTGCAGCATCTAGTTTTCTCTTATTTGCATCCAGTGAAATTTTCGTTTCAGGTATTGTATCTTTCGCCATTTGAAGTTTCAATTGGATCTTTTTTATATCTCCAATTTTTCTTCTTCTTATATTCATGTTTTCCTTTCCTTGAACATATTTATAGTGATTTGTATGTCATTATCTCTTTTATTTCTTATTCTGTTTCAGTTAACTGATTTTTTTTTTCCCCTGTCTTGGGTCACATTTTCCTGCTTCTTTGAATGTCTAGTAATTTCTAATTGGATACTGAACTTTGTGCAAGTTATATTGTGACTGCTGGATTTTGTTGACTTCCTTTGAAAGGGTGTTGAGTTTTCTTTTGGCAGGCAATTAGTTACTTGTGGATTAGTTTAATCCTTGTCAAGGCTGGTGTTTCCTTGATATGCATCTAGAGTAGCCTTTACTCAAGGGCTGGTTTAGCCTTAATACTAAGACGTGCTAAGACATTACCCTTGTGAGTTCTCTGCTGTTGTCCTGGGTGTTCAAGGAGATTTCTCTATTCTGGTTGGTAGGAACTAGAACATCTTCTAGCCTTTTGTGAGCTCTGGAGATTGTTCTACTTTAGCTCTCCAGTAGTTATTCCTTCCATGGTAGTTATTCTTTGCCTGGCTTTGTGGAGTTTCATACTAAACATATTCAGCCTGGTGTTTAGTTAAAGGTTATAGGGGTATTATGTAGATATCTGGAAGTCTTTCTCTGTGTAGCTCCGTTTTCACTGATACTCTGTCTTAGACTTCACAAAGTTCAAATTCTGTCTTCTTAGCTCAGTGAGATTGTTATTTGGCTTGAGTTACTGCTCTTTGTGCCGTGGTCCGGAAAGTACCTCCAGGCAAAAAGCTGTAGAGATTGTAATTGTAGTGTTCACCTTATTTGTTTCCCTTTTCTCAGGGATTGTAGTCCTGTGCTACTGAGTTTCAATATCTGAAACTAGTTGGTTTATATATTTTAAATTTTTATTTCCGTTTGTACATATTTCTTGTCTGATGCCATTTATTTTGTCATGACCAGAAGCAGAAGTCCTCAAGTTCCTTTGATTTTTACTGGTAGCACTTTTCTTTCTTTCTTTCTTTTTTTTTTTAAGTTTGGCACCTGAGCTAACAACTGTTGCAGATCTTCTTTTTTTTTGTTTTCTGCTTTTTCTCTCCCCAAATGCCCCCAGTACATAGTTGTATATTTTAGTTGTGGGTCCTTCTAGTTGTGGCATGTGGGATGCCGCCTCAGCGTGGCCTGATGAGTGGTGCCATGTCCGTGCCCAGGATCCGAACCAGCAAAACCCCGGGCTGCTGAAGTGGAGCGCGCGAACTTAACCACTCTGCCATGGGGCTGGCCCCATGGTAGCACTTTTCTATTTTGGTTCCATCTTCCAGGTTTTGACTGACTGATAAGATTAGGGGTGTGATTAACTATTAAAGCTAGATTTGAGAAGGAGAGTCATGGGAGGCTCATTGTGATGATTTTTGCATTCTTCAAGATAAAATGGAGGATTGAAATTAAAATCAGCAAGAGAACTGAAGTCAAAGCATATTGGGGAGAGAGGAGCATCAGTCATGCTGAAGTGGTGAAGTGAGCACATAGTAATAAAAATGAGCAACAACAGAAAGGGAATGCAGGCAGGACAGTTGTACAGGATGGTCCGGGTATCAGTGTTCTGTAAATGAATAATAAAAGTACTAACTGTATCACAGATGCTTCTTTCATTCAGTATCTGGTATTTAATGTTTGAATGCAGGTTGCTGCTTAAAGTTTCTGACTAGGGCTATTGGAAGAATAGAAAAAGAGGATTCGGTTAATTTTAGTGCACATTTACTGAATGCCAGTTCTGTGCCAGAAACTGTTGTAGACATGGGGAATATAAAAATATAGTTCTTTTCCCAAGCTTTTGGGGAACTCACTTTGTAATTAGATGCATAAATATGTAATCTCATGATGATGTGGCAGTACAAGGTATTAAGGGAAGGAGGATTTAATCTGCAGACTTACTGAGGAAATAATATCTGAGTTGAGACTGGAAGAGTGAGTAAGAATTAGCCGGGCACATAAAGGTGTTACTTGTCATTTCAGGCACAAGGATTTGCAAGAGCAAAGGCATGGAAGTATGAGATAACATGGTGTATAAGTATGTGTGTGTGTATGTAAGTAAATATAACTATAAGCAATTTGGTAGCACTGTATTATAAAACAAGAGACGAGTGAATGGAGATGAAGCTATAAAAGTTGATGGGGCCCTGTAAACCAAGATCTTTGACTATATTCGGCAGAGAGTGTATCATCTAATTAGGTTCGGTTACATTTATCAGAAAATCTCAGGATAGCCATTGGTTAAGCAAGATAATTTTTCTCTCATATGAAAGAAATCAGGTAGGTAGTCTAGGGCCAGTGTAGTCTTCTGGGACCAAGGCTTCTCCTATCTTGCTCCTCCCTCATCTTTACAGCATTGCCTCTTAGTCTAGAGAACAGGAAAGAGGATACCTTCTCTTTCTTAACTTGACTTCCAGAAAGTCCCACACGGTACTTTCATTTCCATCTCATTGGACACTTGAGCATAAGGCCTCATTTTCAAGCAAGGGCGGCACATTATGTATCCAAATAAAATTGGGTTCCATTGGTAGGAAAGAGGAGTTGCTACTGGCAGTCTTTGTGACAGGGAGCCATAGAAGAGGAGTACTATGGTCAAATGGGCCCTTTTAAATTACTCCAAATGTATTTAGGATGGAGGTTGGAGAAGGAAGGGGAGCAGGAAAGACTGGAGCCCAGGAGACTAATTTAGTTATTCCAGTTGTCTAGGTGAGAGATAAGAAGATCTGATCTAACTGTTACTTTAAGGATGGAGATGAGGGGATATGAGTTAGTTGAGACTCTTGGTTGCAGGTAACAGAAACCAAACTTAAATTGGCTTATACAAAAGAAAGGGTGGATTTATTATTAGAGTACAAAAGTCTCGGGGCTTCAGGAATAGCTGGAATTAGAGTTGTGAATGCTTTTATGAATCTTCTTGCTGTCGTCCATTTTTGTTTTTCTCTCTATTCTGTTTTTTTCTTGATACAGATGAAATTTTGCTGAATTCTATTTCTCATGACAAAAATGGCTTCTTCTAATGCATTTCCATTTCTCATTAGTTTTAGAGAAGCCCATTTAGTCTTGATTTCAAATTCCTGGAGAGTGACTCAGATTGATATTAATTGGGTCTGATACCTACCTCTGAACCAATCAGCTATGGCCAGGAGTGGAGGTGGCCTCCCATGGTAGTCATGTGGTGATCCCTGTATGGTATATTTGAGGAATATTTTGGAAATGAAAATAGTAGGTTTAGATGGGAGGGGTAAGATGATCCTGAGATTGTTGACTTGAGTAGTGGGTGCTTGGTGGTGCAGAAGGGGGAACAGGTTTTGTGGAAGAAGAAGATGGGTTTATTTTTTGTTCTAATTGAGTTCAGTATGACATCCAAATATAGTAGGCAGTTGGCTAAATCACTGAAACTTTGGGTAGACAAATTTGAAAGATATCAGTACAATTGGTGGTAGTTCAAGCTGTGAGAATGGATTTAATGGCCAAAGGGCAATATTTAGACATTAAAAAATGTAGTGGACAAAGAATGAACCCCAAACAGCATTGATATATATATTTTTTTATTGAGTTAATGATAGGTTACAATCTTGTGAAATTTCGGTTGTACATTAATGTTTGTCATTCGTGTTGTAGGTGCACCACTTCACCCTTTGTGCCCACCCCCAACCCCACCTTTCCCCTGGTAGCCACTAATCTGTTCTCTTTGTCCACATTTTTAAATTCCTCATATGAGTGGAGTCATACAGAGATTATCCTTCTCTAACTGGCTTATTTCACTTAACATAATTCCCTCAAGGTCCATCCATGTTATTGCAAATGGAATGATTTTGTTCTGTTTTACAGCTGAGTAGTATTCCATTGTATATATATACCACATCTTCTTTATCCATTCATCTGTTGATGGGCACTTAGGTTGCTTCTGTGTCTTGGCTATTGTAAATAATGCTGCAGTGAACATTGGGGTGCATAGGACTTTTGGGATTGCTGACTTCAAGCTCTTTGGATAGATACCCAGTAGTGGAATGGCTGGATCGTATGGTAGTTCTATTTTTAATTTTTTGAGGAATCTCCATACTGTTTTCCATAGTGGCTGCACCAGTTTGCATTCCCACCAGCAGTGTATGAGGGTTCCTTTCTCTCCACAACCTCTCCAACATTTGTTACTATTAGTTTTAGATATTTTTGTCATTCTAATGGGTGTAAGGTGATATCTTAGTGTAGTTTTGATTTGCATTTCCCTGATGATCAGCGATGATGAACATCTTTTCATGTGCCTATTGGCCATCCGTATAACTTCTTTGGAGAAATGTCTGTTCATGTCTCCAGCCCATTTTTTGATCGGGTTGTTTGATTTTTTGTTGTGGAGTTGTGAGGGTTCTTGATATATTATGGATATTAAGCCTTTGTCAGATATATGACTTGCAAATATTTTTTCCCACTTAGTGGGTTGTTTTTTTGTTTCAATCCTGTTTTCATTTGCCTTGAGGAAGCTCTTTAGTCTGATGAAGTCCCATTTGTTTATTCTTTCTGTTGTTTCCCTTCTCTGAGAAGGCATGGTGTCCGAAAAGATCCTTTTAATACTGATGTCAAAGAGCGTACCGCCTACGTTTTCTTCTAGAAGCCTTATGGTTTCAGGTCTCACCTTTAGGTCTTTGATCCATTTTGAGTTTATTTTTTTGAATGGTGAGAAAGAATGGTCAATTTTCATTCTTTTACATATGGCTTTCCAGTTTTCCCAGCACCATTTGTTGAAAAGACTTTCTTTTCTCCCTTGTATGCCCTAGCTCCTTTGTCGAAGATAAGCTGTCCATAGATGTGTGGTTTTATTTCTGGGCTTTCAGTTCTCTTCCATTGATCTGTGCACCTGTTTTTGTACCAGTACCATGCTGTTTTGATTACTGTAGCTTTGTAGTATGTTTTGAAATCAGGGATTGTGATGCCTCCCATTTTGTTCTTTTTTCTCAGGATTGCTTTAGAAATTCGGGGTCTTTTGTTGCCCCATATGAATTTTAGGATTCTTTGTTCTAATTCTGTAAAGAATGTCATTGGGATTCTGATTGGGATGGCGTTGAATCTGTAGATTGCTTTAGGTAGAACGGACATTTTAACTATGTTTATTCTTCCAATCCATGTACATGGAATGCCTTTCCATCTCCTTATGTCGTTGTCCAATTCTCTCAGAAAGGCCTTGTAATTTTCATTACATAGGTCCTTCACTTCCTTAGTTAAATTTACCCCGAGGTATTTTATTCTTTTTGTTACGATTGTGAATGGGATTGAGTTCTTGAGATCTTTTTCTGTTAGTTCGTTATTAGAATGAGAAATGCTACTGAATTATGCAAATTGATTTTATACCCTGCAACTTTGCTGTAGTTGTTGATTACTTCTAACAGTTTTCCAGTGGATTCTTTGGTGTTTTCTATATATAAGATCATGTCATCTGCAAACAGCGAGAGTTTCACTTCTTCCCTCCCTATTTGGATTCCTTTTATTCCTTTTTCTTGCCTGATTGCTCTGGCCAGGACCTCCAGTACTATGTTAAATAAGAGTGGTGATAGAGGGCATCCTTGTCTCGTTCCTGTTTTCAGGGGGATGGCGTTCAGTTTTTGCCCATTGAGTATGATGTTGGCTATGGGTTTGTCGTATATGGCCTTTATTATGTTGAGGTAGTTTCCTTCTATGCCCATTTTGTTCAGAGTTTTTATCATAAATGGCTGTTGGATCTTGTCAAATGCCTTCTCTGTATCTATTGAGATGATCATGTGGTTTTATTCCTCAATTTGTTGATGTGGTGTATCACGTTGATTGATTTGCGGATGTTGAACCATCCCTCTGTCCCTGGTATGAATCCCACTTGATCATGATGTATGATCCTTTTGATGAATTGCTGAATTCTGGTTGCCAAAATTTTGTTTAGAATTTTTGCATCTATGTTCATCAGTGATATTGGCCTGTAGTTCTCTTTTTTCATGGTGTCCTTGTCAGGCTTTGGTATCAGCGTGATGTTGGCCTCATAGAATGTGTTAGGAAGTGTTCCATCCTCCCTAATTTTTTGGAATAGCTTGATAAAGGAGAGGTATTAAATCCTCTCTGAAAGTTTGGTAGAATTCCCCAGGGAAGCCATCTGGTCCTGTGGTTTTATTCTTTGGGATGTTTTTGATTGCTGTTTCAATCTCTTTCCTTGTGATTGGTCTGTTCAAATTGTCTGCCTCTTCTTGAGTGAGCTTTGGGAGATTGTAGGAGTCCAAGAATTTATCCATTTCCTCTAGGTTATCCATTCTGTTGGCATATAGTTTTTTGTAGTATTCTCTTATAATCTGTTGTATTTCTGCAGAGTCTGTTGTTATTTCTCCTCTCTCATTTCTGATTTTGTTTATTTGAGCTTTCTCCCTTTTTTTCTTTGTAAGTCTTGCTAGGGGTTTGTCAATTTTGTTTATCTTCTCAAAGAACCAGCTCTTTGTTTCATTGATCCCTTATGCCACCTTTTTCGTTTCAGTAGTATTTATTTCTGCTCTGATTTTTATTATTTCTCTCCTTCTGCTGACTTTGAGCTTTATTTGTTCTTCTTTCTCTAGTTCAGTTAGGTGTAGTTTAAGATTACTTATTTGGGATTTTTCTTGTTTGTTAAGATGTGCCTGTATTGCGATGAATTTACCTCTTAATACAGCTTTTGCTGTATGCCATATGAGTTGGTGTGGCATGTTATCATTTTCATTTGTTTCCAGGTATTTTTTGATTTTTTCTTTAATTTCTTCAATGATCCATTGCTTGTTCAGTAGTGTGTTGTTTAGTCTCCACATCTTTGTGCCTTTCTCAGCTTTTTTCTTGTAATTAATTTGTAGCAATATAGCATTATGATCGGAGAAGATGCTTGTTATTATTTCAATTTTTTTAAATTTGTAGAGGCTTGCCTTGTTTCCCAACATATGGTCTATCCTTGAGAATGTTCCCTCTGCACTTGAGAAGAATGTGCATTCTCCTGTTTTAGGATGAAGTGATCTATATATGTCTATTAAGTCCAATTGTTTTAGTTTTTCGTTTAGCTCCACTATTTCTTTGTTGATTTTCTGTCTGGATGATCTGTCCATTGATGTGAGTGGGGTGTTGAGGTCCCCTACTATTATTGTGTTGTTTTTAACATCTTCCTTTAGGTCTGTTAATAGTTGCTTTATGAACCTTGGTGCTCCTGTGTTGGGTGCATAGATATTTATAAGCATTATTTCTTCTTGATGAAGTGTCCCTTTGATCATTATATATTGTCCCTCTGTGTCTCTCTTTACCTGCCTTATTTTGAAATCCGTTTTGTCTGATATAAGAATTGCAACACCTGCTTTTTTTTTGCTTGCTATTAGCTTGAAGTATTGTCCTCCACCCCTTCACTCTGAGCCTGTGTTTGTCCTTGGGGCTGAGGTATGTTTCCTGGAGGCAACAAATTGTTGGATCTTGTTCTTTAATCCATTTTGCCACTCTGTGTCTTTTTATTGGAGAGTTCAATCCGTTTACATTGAGGGTGATTCTTGATGCATGTGGACTTAATGCTGTCAATCTGTCGCTTGTTATCTGGATTTCCTGCATTACCTTTGTTTCTTGTCCTGTGTGCTTTAGCCTACCCATTGAATACTGCAATTTCTTATGCTGGCTTTCTTAGATTTTTCCTTATTTATGTTTTCTGTCTCTGTTCTGTTTTTTAGTTTAGTGGTGGCGACCCTGAAGTTTGTATTTAGAATCTCGTGTATAATATAGTCTCTTCTCTGGTGCTCTCTTACTTACTTGGCCTAGACTGATTTAGTCCCTTTGTTCTTCCCCTCCTAAATTATTATTTTCATTTCTTACTCCAACTCATGTTATGAGTTTGTAGTTAGAGTGATAAGATCATCTTTGCTTTGGTAGTTTCCTCACCTTTATCCTAATGCTACAGTTGAATATTTGATGTCCTATTCTGGTTCTATCTATGTGTCTCCCTACTCTCTGGTTTGTGACCCCTTTCTCCCTTTTTTCTTTTTTCAGGTATGAGAACCTTCTTGAGGATTTCTTGTAGTGGAGGACTTCTGGTTACAAATTCTCTTAACTTTTGTTTGTCTGGAAAAGATTTAATTTCTCCCTCATATCTGAAGGATATTCTTGCTGGATAGAGTATTCTTGGCTGAAGATTTTTATCTTTTAAAGTTTTGAATATGTCAGTCCATTCCCTCGTAGCTTGTAAGGTTTCTATAGAGAAATCCGCTGAAAGTCTGATAGGAGTTCCTTTATAGGTTATTTTCTTCTGTCTTGCTGCCCTGAGTATTCTTTCTTTGTCTTTCATTTTTGCCATTTGTACTACTATATGCCTTGCTGTAGGTCTTTTTACATTGACAAATCTAGGAGATCTGAAAGCTTCCTCTACACACATTTCTCCCTCAATCCCTAGATTTGGGAAGTTCTCTTCTATAATTTCATTAAGCACACTTTCTGCTCCATTTTCCTTTTCCACGTTCTTGGGAATTCCTATGATCCTTAAATTGTTTCTCTTCATTGAATCTGCTGTCTCTTGGAGATTTTCCTCATTTTTTAAAATTCTTAGTTCTCTTTCTTCCTCTGTCTGGAGCCATTCAGCCTGTCTATGTTCGATTATGCTAATTTTCTCCTCTATGGTGTCTACACGGGCATTCAGGGAATCCATATTCTGTTTTATCTGGTCCATTGTGTTTTTCATCTCTAGTAATTCTGTTTGATTCTTCTTTATAATTTCCATCTCTTTTGTGAAGTAACTCCAGACTCGTTGGCTTGTTTCTCTATCTTTCTCTCTACCTCATTGAGTTTTTTGATTATATCCACTCTGAACTCAATTTCACTTAGTTTAGCTATTTCCATGTCCTCAGGACTTAATTCTGTGTTTTTATTGTTTTCCTTCTGGTCTGGAGCTTTTATAAATTGCTGGATGGTACAGCAGCGGTTTTTTCGCATGATCGTAGAATTCGGTTGCAGTTACAGCCTGTTGCCACTAGATGGGGGTCAAGAGCCGCGCATTCTGAGCTCTCTGCCTTTGGGCAAGATGGCGGTGCCCAGCACGGTTTGCCAGGGGAAGAGGCAGTTTCTTTTGCGCACTGATCTGAATTCGGATCAGCTCTGTTCTCTGGACTTCCGGGGCCCTGGCTTTATGGGGTCTCTGCACACAGAAGCTTTCCCCCATCAGCAGGTTTCCACTGTACCGGCGGTGGGAGTCCTGGACTATCCCCCAGTGTTGCGGCCCCTCCCCCGCTCCATCCCGCACCTGTGGCAGCTATCCCAGTCTCTAGGGGAGGGAGCAAAATTTTCTCCTACCCTGTTCCAGCTCGTCCAAGGCCTGCTGCAGCATCTCTGTCCTCCGTCTTTTTGGTGCCGTGGGTCTCTGACGGTCTGGCATTAGGTTTATTCCTGAAATTCAGTTTTTTTCCAATCCTTTGTTGTAGTTTGGAGGGGAGAGATTCCCGGGTCAGCTCACCCTGCCATTTTGCTCCCCAAACAGCATTGATATTTAAGGGCTGAGCAAAGGAGGAAGAATGCATGATGGAAATGGAGGAGAAACAAAGAATGGGAGGAGAACTGGGAAATGTGGAAATCAACAAAGGGAGTCATCAACAGAGTTGTGTTCAGCAGAGAGCTCTAGGGAAATAAAGACTGAAACATTTTGCTGAATTGGGCAAAGTGAAGCCGTGGTTACCTTTGAAGACGTTTCAGTAGATTAATGAGGACAGTAGTTATATTGTAGAGTTTTGAGAAATGGGTAAAAGTGAGGATGAGAAGGCAGTGGATATAGACTACTCTTTCAAGAATTTGGCTTAGAATAGAAGTTGGAAAGATAAATTGCTGCTGGAGGGAAACATAGGGTCAAGAAAGGTTCCTTCTTTTCTCATTCACAAAAAACAGGATGGGAAGTACTTGAGCATACGTCAGGCCAATAGAAAGCTTTGGTTGGAGCTACAAGAGAATGAGATAACTTATGAAGCAAGGTACTGGCGGATCCGGAATGGGTGGGATTAAGATCTTTGGAGGAGGACCTGCTTTGAACAGGAAGAATTAACAAGAGGCAAGCATAGGCACAGGTATAAATAATTTTCTTGGAGGTTGGATAGGAAGCTAAGATGACCTTATTTTTCTTGATCAAGGAAGAGGAGAGTTATTTGCTGAGAGTATAGGGAATGGAAATTCGTAGAAAACTTGAGGATGTTTAAGAAGATAATGATTGTCTACTGTCTGCCAAGGTATTAAGCTAGGTCCTTAGGGGAATACAAACTAGGCAAAAGTTGATGTGATTGCTCTCCTAATAGAGCTTACTACCTAATGGGAGAGTGAGACATTAATCAAGTAGTCACACAAACCAATATAAAACTGGTAAATATTTCAAAGGGGATTAAGTGAAAGGAATAGAAGAGAGAACTGACCAGGGACCAGTCAGAGGAATACTGGTTAGGATTGAGAGTCTAGCTAGCTGAAGTTGTAGGTCATGATGATTGGATTTATCCGGGGTTGGAGATTGGTTGTGGCTATGGTGGTGAAGCAACTGATGTCTCTGGTTAGTGAATTTCAAGTGATTGATTAACATCTAGTAGGAAAATCTCTAGGAAAGAAAATCTATAGTTTTAGAAGGCCTTTGACAGAATCTTGTGGATCACTAACTTTTAAATTTTTTTTAGTTTCATCTTAGCAAATTGGCACTTCCCCAAAGACTGTGCTAATTTTTTAAAATTATAAACTCCCTTTTTATTGGATAACACCAAGTGGTAGGAACCAGGACTCTCTTAATTGACTTGACAGTGTAAATATCAGTAGATTATAGTATCTTAAAAAATTATAACTTTATCTGTAGATAAATAGTTCTAAGGTTTCTATAAATCCAAATCAAGGCCTGCATGAATGAACAAATGAGTGAATAAAATCTGCTCTGCATTGGGAAACACTTGGCACTTGAGATGCCAGAGCACAAATATGTTTACTCCATGTGGATTAGACCTTTTACTAGACATATTTTGGTTCTCTAGGTAATTTTCAAGAACTTCATGAAATGAAAGAATGTTGGTTTCATTCAGGAAACCCATTTTCTTCCCTTGACCTCAAAGTTTCTCTATTGGGAATTAACAAGTGACTTGTAGTAGGTGTTTTCTAGGATCTTTCCTACACTTAAGTTGTACAGCTCTAAAGAATAGATTTTTAAAGCCAGACAGATGTAGATTTCTATTCTGGTTCTGCCACCTGGATGTCATGTAACCTGGGCAAGTAACTTAATGTTGGGGAGCTTTTCTCATCTGTAAAACCAAAATAATATTTTATGTAGATTTGTTTCAAGGAGTGAGCATGATAGCATATGTGAAAGTCCTTATTACAGTACTTAAGGTAGAAGAGTTGATTGATACATTTGTTGAAAACAAAACCCAAAACCTGGCGTAATGCTGAGCACATAGGGGATGTTGACTAAATACTTCTTAGTTGATTTAGTAATCTGGTATTTAAACACAGTAAGCAAAGTGCTTTCCCAGCCTGACTGCTAACTGAGATCTCTCTATTTTTAGATCCAGGGAAATCTCAGAATTTGAAACTGAGAGGCAAAGTCATTTACTTGGGTATTGGTTCCCTTGTTCTAGTTACACAAAGATGTCAGTATTACTTGATGTTGGTAGGAACTGCAACTCTGTGCTGAAGTGAGTTCTCTACCTAGCAGTTGTAACCTTTGTTTTTTGATTTCCCTTGGCTTGATAATAAACTACTAAGAACATAGAAATAATTTGGGTGGTAACCTCTTGAGCTTATCCAAAAATAGTGGGTTTACGTGTTCTTTCTTCAAATCTTCAGTGTAACTTTTGATAGGGGAAGTATACTGTAAGAATTTTCTCTAGGAAGCTGAATTTCTACCATTTAACAACAACATAGAATTTTTATATGAAAGTATGCAAATTTGAGAATTTCACTTATATTCTAAATATTCTTAGAGCTCTGAAGATGAGTGGGTTGAGGCTGTTCCATTCCAAACTCCTGGCAAGGAAAAGGCCTGGAAAGTGAAAGATGAAAAGGCAGGAAAACAAGAAGACAACCAAGTTATTCAGGTAAGTCACCTGATTTTAAATAAAGTGAGAACTTTTAAGAATAAGATAAATGTTAAAATCCAAGATGTAATTTTTTCAGGAGAAAAATTAGACCTTGCAAACCATATACTTTTATGAATAATGTTGGCAGTAATGCTGTTTGTTGAGCCTTTAGACTCCCCTTCTTCTCCTTCTGTGAGTGCTTATCTCTATTCTAGTCCCTCAGGGGGTTCCCTGCTTCTGGTTGTTGATAGAGCAGTGGCCCTTTCCCCTATGTACTTGAAGCCTTGTATTGTTACCTCTATCTTACCTTTCTACAGTGAGTAGAGTGCGGTCACAGTTTTCTCTCCCTTCACCTCTTGCCGTAATTGTTTTAGCAATCCTTAATAGTTGAATCGTTCACAAATTTTGGGTTATAGTTTGTATGCCTGAGGAAGAATGCAATTTATACACTTTTAGCCACGGTGAAGGAAGAATGTGAAAAGGAGCTAATGTTTGAGTGCCTGTTATGTGTCAGGCACTGCACTTGATGCCTTAAATCTGTTTTCTTGTGCATTCCTAAGAACAGTCCTGAAAGGTAGGGATTTGATCCCGTTTTATACGGGAGAGACTAAGAAACTTACTTCAAGTTTTATAGCCATATAGAATTTGATCCAGGTATTGAGTTCTAATCAATTTAGATCAAAATGGCTTTTTTTTTAGCAGAGGGATGAGTGGATGACTGTTGATTTTATGTCTGTTAAAACTGTGTCATCATCATCACTCAAAGCTGAAAAGGAAACTATAAGGAAAACAGAGCAAGAGAAAACCCAAGCACTTGAACAGGTAAGAGAATATTTAAAATGCTTTAACTTTCTAATTTGCCTTTAATAAATCGATAAGTACATTTATATAAATGCAGTTTTACTTGTGAAATATTATTTATCCTTTGTGATATTTAATAAAATTAATAGGAACAACTATGAAATGTATGTTTTTTTAAAATAAGTTCCCTGTAGGAAGTCAGTTTAGTGGTTTACTGGATTTATAAATCTAGGGCATATAACTATGTGTTTATGATTCGAGGGCTTGAACTATGCTACCTTTGTGGCCTGAAAATCTTTAAGGCAAGAATTTATTTTAAAGTGTTCTTGAGTTGGTAGTGCCTTGAAGTGCTTGGCAGAAGTAGCCACCAGTGCTTTCTAAAGGATCACACTGTCAACCTGGGCAACACAGATTTCCCAGAAATAAGTTCTATGGAATATAAACTCATAATCTCATATCACAAAATACATGAAATACAGGGATAGTCCTTGAATGAGAGTCATCTAAAATAGTAAACAGCAGAATTAGACCCACAAAACTTTTTATTTGTTGGAAGTTATATGTCTTACTTCAGCTCTCTGTGCTTTGTTTATGTCATCTGTACTGGAGCTGAGTTAATAATTATAATGAACTGCAGACAGCCCTTGGAACTAAGAGCCATTTAAGCTTAGATATTATTAGGGTTCCGGCCCTCATTTACTCTTGCCTGGGCAATTACAATAACCTCTTAATTTATTTTTCAGCATCCTGCAAATGATATCAGGTTAATTTTTTCAAAGTACAACTTTGATCATGGTATTATTCTCTTTAGAAGTCTTCAGTGATACAAGTTAAGGAGAATGTGTCTTGCCATTTCGAATGTTTCCTTTCTGGTGTAAGAAGTTTCACTGGTGTATTTCATGCTACCGCCTTTTCTCATTCTGTCTTTGAGGATATGGACTAAATTTTCTATTGGTTAATTTAGAAAGAGTAAACTGGGCATATTTGGTTTAGCTCTGCCTTTCCTGCTTATGGAACAGGCTGCCTCCAGAGACCGTGTGGGGAATGAGGTAAGGTGGGGGTTGGTTCAGTGCTTTCTTTACCTGGGAAAGTCTGCCTCAGTGTGGGGTTCAGCCCATTTGGCTTTCACTGAAAGAAAAATTCTCTTCTAATTTAGTCTTCATCAACAATAAAGGTAATTTTGTCTTTTATTTCCTTTGCTTTTATTTTATTTCTTAACTTGTTCAAAGCCTGGACTGAGAAGAAAGGTCCTGTATTTATTGTTTTTCATTAAAAACCCCAAAAAGGTGACTGCAAAATAGAGTCCAAACTCATTAGATTGATGTTTCAGGCAAATTTCTCTCTCTTAGGTAATTTGTACCTCAACCAAATTAATCACTCGGCCTCATATTTCTGTACAGATTCCTGTGTCTGAATTTTTGTTCATCTGGTTCTTTCTAGGTGAATTCCCTCTATCTCTGTATGTCTGCATCCTCTTTATCCTTCAAGGCCTAACTGAATATATACTTTGAAATTCTTCCTCTTTCCCTTGACTGAAATAAATCTCTCTTCCTTTATGTTTCCGTAGCACATTATTAGCTCCTTTACTATATATAGTATTTGTAGTTTTCTGTAAAGTACTGAAATTTAATAGTCTTATCCTATTTCCCTTATGATATTATAAATGTTTTAAGAAACTGTTTTGTTTATATCTCCCTTAGCAACTAGTATAGAACTCTGCATTTCTTAGGTGCTTTTTTATATATTTGAAATTGTAGATTACTGTTCTTTTCCCAATGAATTTTCCTTGCTGCTCTGTAAATCCCTGGATTTAGTTCTGAAGTTTGATAAGCTGTAGTGATTTTCGATTTTTGCTTAGGTCGGAATTCAGATTGTTGTGTATAAGTCAGTCATCTAGACTGGTGAGCGCGACTAGCCAATTTTCAAACATCTGCACATCAGCTTGAGTATGTTGTTCTCTGCACATCATCATATGCTTAAGACATAGTAAATATTTGGTTTATTTTGAGAAGAAATGGCTGTTGCCTTAAAAACAAATGTTAATTCTTGTAATGGGAGTGAGGATAAAGTGAAGACAATGGGAAGAATTCCAAAATAGTGGTCCTTAACTGAAGCTTCTGTGTGAAGCATGTTGATTTTACATCTTTTCCTGATATTGAAGATGTCATTTCTTTGGTGTTCTAGGCTAGTGCTTTTCAAAATGTGGGTTATGAAATTAATTTATTGCGATCAGCATTTGAAAATATAAGATATCAGCATGTATTACTTGTAATAAAGATATATTTTGTTTCCTGAAACCTTTGCTTTGGACACACATATACATAAAATCTCTCTGTAAGTCAAGATTATAAAAGTTTGAAAACCTTTTTGAAAAAACTATGTTTTTTGCATCTTTTTCTTTTCTTTTTTTTTTCTTTAAAGATTTTATTTTTTCCTTTTTCTCCCCAAAGCCCCTCCGGTACATAATTGTATATTCTTCATTGTGGGTCCTTCTAGTTGTGGCATGTGGGACGCTGCCTCAGCGTGGGTTGATGAGCAGTGCCATGTCCGTGCCCAGGATTCGAACCAACGAAACACTGTCCCGCCTGCAGCGGAGTGCGCGAACTTAACCACTCGGCCATGGGGCCAGCCCCTTCTTCTTTTTTTTTTAAAGATTGGCACCTGAGCTAACAACTGTTGCCAATCTTCTTCTTTCTTTTTTTTCCTCCCCAAATTCCCCAAGTGCATAGTTGTGTATTTTAGTTGTGGGTCCTTCTAGTTGTGGCATGTGGGACGCTGCCTCAACATGGCTTAATGAGTGGTGCCATGTCTGCGTGCAGGATCCGAACTCTGGGCCGCGGAAGCGGAGCACGTGAACTTAACCACTCGGCCACGGGGCCTGCCCCTGCTTATTTTTCTTATGGGGTTGCCTTTTTCTTACTAATTTTTAGTAGTTCTTTATATATTCATTCCTTTGTCTTTTGTATACATTTTCAGATAATATCTCATAATTTATCTAGCCTGTTGTCAATGTTCCTCCTCAGCCTTTTAAAAAATCCTATTGAGTATCTGATGTGTATCTCTTTGACTGTCTAGATGAGACCACTGGAACAAATTCCTTGATTATAGATACTGTGAGATTTTGTAATAGGCTAACAAGGGAGGTGACACAGTCTTTTTTGGTACAAACTACTCTAAGAAATCAAATCCTTATGGTTTTGTTTATCCTTCTAAGTTAACCTTTAACTTAAATTTTGTCCTTTAAAGCTTCTGTACTTTTTTTGTCAGCTATGGATACTTTTTAAAAGCTTTTTTTAAAAGAAAATTTATCCAACATTTTGTTTTCAATAGCATGGTTATTTGATATTACTGGAAACTACCATTTAACTCTTTCTGTTCTTCTTCATCTAATTGCCATTATTAATTCTAATAATTGCCCTTATTAGTTCTAAGAAGCATTTTCTGACCTCCTGAGATCAAGTTAGGTACCCCTAGCGTGTGGTTCTATAGCACCCTTTACCTTTGTCGGACTTACCTATGTTAATATTGCTTAATTGTTTTTCTCCTTTCTCTAGACTATAATTTCTTTGATGGCAAGGACTACGCCTAGTTTATTTTAGTGTCAGTGCATGACATAGTGCACAGGAGGCACTTGAATTATAATTAGGCTGTCATCATCTCTTTTCTGATAGCTATTATAGTTTTCTGACTAGATTCCTGTCTCTAATCTTGCTCTTCTCGTCTTTCCTCCACTCGGAAATCACTTTGCTCTTTGTGTAATACAAGGCCGATCACTTTTGTGACTCACCATTGCCCCAGCATAAAACCCTAATAGCAGTTTAAAATGGCTTGTGTGGCCTAGTTAATGTCTTATCACTACTCACTCATGCTTCTAAGTTTTAGCCAGCCTGAATTAATTCAAGTTCCTTGAAAGTGTTGTGCCTTTTCTTTGCTCTAGGGTTTTATGAAAGCGCTATTATTCCTTCTACCTGGACCATGTTTATGCCCTGTCGCCCTAACAAAAGAAAATGTGGCTAATTCCTCTTCATTCTTATGCCTAAGACCGCACATGTTACTTCCTCTAGGAACTCTTTGATCCTTCAGTGTGAGAGGGGCTTGAATTCTGTGCGGCTTTAGCACTGTGTGTACTTCTGTCTTCAAAGCACATGTCAGTTACTTGTTTATTGTCTGTATTCCTATCTCGTAATCTGCCAAGGGCTGAGTTAGGCATATTGGGTGTTGTATCTCGTGCATGTAGCTCAGTTCTGATTCGTGTGGGCATTCAATAAAAGCATTGAATGAATGTTAATGTAGACATTTATTGCCTGCAAGTTGCAGAAGAGTATGTCTTAAAAGAGTATTTTAAATATTTGTCCAAGGTTACAACTGTTAACTGAATCTCAGATTTATTATTTATTAATATATTTTATGATGAGGTTTTTTAAAATTATGACCTTTAAAATGTTTTCTTCTAGTCCAGACTGCTGGAAAGAGAATTGAATCCATTCTGGAAGGATGGTGGGACAGGTCTTCCACCAGAAGACTGTAATGTATCATCAGTTACTAAAGGTATTCATATATTTTGGCTGTGGACACACAGGCATTTCTTATTACTTGGCATTAAGAGAATGATCTGAGTTTGTGGGTAGATTGGCAAGATGTATTATGAATTCCAAAAATGAATAATAACCCACATCAGATTTTGCGATTTATTAACTCCAAAGTTTATCACTGGTTATTTAAGTATTTCTGCTTGATGCTGTAATTTTGATCAAGTCTGGAATTTTCTGTGTCTGCTTCTGTATTGGCAAAACAATGCTGGTTATTGATTATCTGATGTGAAATTTGTATGGCTTCATATTATGAGCATCTATGGATGATTTCGAAAGGTTCAGTTTACATATGACAAAACATTGATAAAATATTTGCAGTCTGGGGCTGGCACGGTGGTGTAGCGATTAAGTTTGTGTACTCTGCTTTGGTGGCCTGGGGTTCACTAGTTTGGATCCTGGGAGTGGACCTGTGTACCACTTATCAAGCCATGCTGTGGTGGGTGTCCCACGTATAAAGTGGAGGAAGATGGGCATGGATGTTAGCCCAGGGCCAATCTTCCTCAGCAAAAAAAGAAAAAAAAGTTTGCAGTCTTTTGAGGTCTTATTTAAATTATTAGTACTTAGGATTATTTATGATATATTTGGGAACAAATTAAGTGAATATGTATTTTTATGCTTGATAATGTTTTCATATTTGAGTTTCTATTTTGAATGGATTAATACAAAGTATGATTCTGTGAGGATAATAATAGTGCTTTGGTTTGTTACATTCTATAGCAAAATGTAAAAAGTATTAAGTCTGAAATTTCATGAAAATAATGTATAAACATTAAAGATGTGGTTTCATATCTTCAGAAATTCCTACTTTGCTGGCATTCATAAAATTTTCATTGACCTTAGGATAGTGCTGTTACTTTCCAGCAGATGGAGACAGAATATCTGTCACATAATCATACTTTATACCATAATTTAAAAAATATTTATATGCCAAATAAGTGTTGCATTGACAACTCTATGAAAAGTGTATTTAATTACAATTAACCCAGTATACAGATAGTATTGTAAATTATGATGTTATCTTTTCATGTTAGGGATTTATTTGTAGAATATTTTCCTGCTTTTTGTACATTGTTTTTATTTTGGCCATTTGTTAAAATTCTTTTGTATTTTATGTAGAGATGTCCCTAGAGCCACCTTATATGTACCTTTATAGTTTTTATTTAGCAGTTTACTTAAGTTAATAGTCATTGTAACATTTTCTTTATTGCCTTTCAGCATAGGCAGATATATCTCTGCTGGGGGATATAATATTAGCCGTAGTCATACAATGGTCTCTTTGAAATACTGTTTTTTAGAAACTTAAAAAATAGTTTGGGGAGCAGTAAGTTAGCTCAGTGAACCATTACTGTATAGGACTGATTTTATGATCTAAGCTTTTACCGCCTATATTGTCAGAGGACTGTCAGTACATTCATCTATGGGGAAAACTTAGAATTGACAAACCCACTCTTTGAGGATTTGCAGTCAGCAGGTTCTTAACTATACTGGGGAAGACCCAAAGTTCCACCTTAGGTGGTATCTTTCCCCTCACTGAAACAGCAGAATCAAAGACGCTGGGAGAAAAACCCTACATAAAGCTTTTAGAGAGCCTTTCTCCTTTCCCCTTCATATCACACTTTCCTTTCCCATAATCTTTATTTAGAAGGAGGGAAAATGACAGAAAGCTTCTGTCTGTGAGAGGCTCAGATCCCAGAGTTGAAATTGTTTAAAAAAATGATCTGCAGGTTTTTCTGCATATGCGGATAGTGGAGTTGTTGTGTTTAGACCAGTGGTAGGGCTGCAATGGTTAGGCGCCAAAGGTATTGTAACATTGGTATTAACGAGGTACGTGGAGATGACATAGTGTGTTTAGTTAAGGACTCTGACTTTGGACTTTAGCTACTTGGGATTAGAATTTTGTCATTTCCACTTATGATTTTGGGAAAGTTTCCAGATCTCTCTGAGTCCAGTTTACTCATCTGTAATGGTGAATAATGATAGTGTCTATCTTATATAGTTATTGTGAGGATTAAATGAGAAAATCTTTTAGCACAGAATCTGGAATATAGTAAATAATAATGATGACAATGGCAAATACTTGTCCTTATGATTAAATGTTTTGGGAAGTTTTTTTTTTTTTTTTTTAAAGATTTTATTTTTTTCCTTTTTCTCCCCAAAGCCCCCCGGTACATAGTTGTATATTCTTCGTTGTGGGTCCTTCTAGTTGTGGCATGTGGGACGCTGCCTCAGCGTGGTTTGATGAGCAGTGCCATGTCCGCGCCCAGGATTCGAACTAATGAAACACTGGGCCACCTGCAGCGGAGTGTGCGAACTTAACCACTCGGCCACGGGGCCAGCCCCTTGGGAAGGTTTTATCAACAGTTTTTTGTAATGATTGAGGCGCTATATTTTCAATAAATAATTCATTAACCTTGATTTTTTTCCTTAGAGAAATTTAGGTGGAAAAGTAAGTAGACCATTTGCAGGGTCTATACAAAATTATTTTTAATCTATTTTAGTAATGGGAATATTTGTACAATTTTAAACTTTAGGTGGCACATTTATATATCAGCTTATTTTCATAGCAACCATGTGAAGATAGCAAAGTAGATGTTGTAATTTTATAGCTCAGGAAACTAAGGCTAAGAGTGGCCAGGTAATTTGCCTGTAGTCGTGTGACAGTACTAGAACCCAGGTCTTCCGAGTCCTAGTCCAGGGTTAGTTACTTTAGATTCTTCCTTAGAAGGCTGCATTTGTTCCATGTAGTTTGTAGAAATTCTTGTTTACAAACTCTTTCGATATGTTTTTGTTCTTCCTATAGGTTTTTTCTTCTGTTTTTTTTCTTTTTTTTTTTGCTTCTCGTTTAGAATCTTTTGAGTTGGAAGAAATTTCGCAGGTGGTTTAAATCAACTGCCTTGTTTTACAGATGCAGAAGCAAAGGTTCCAAGAAGTTAATGACTTGCTTAAGATCACAACTATTTAGTAGTAGCAGCAAGACTGAAATCTGGGTCTCCTGTTATTTAATTTATTGCTATTTTTATATTATCCTATCTTCTGAGAAAAATAGGGAATGTATCCTAGATTCATTTGGTTGTATTTTGTCTATAGCAATATAACTTTTAATTATGATGGATGCATATACTTCAGTCTCAATTTTTGACTTATAAAAAACATATTTCAGATATAGGTATACATTAAGTGCTGCATGCCAATGAACTTTCTATAATTATTTGATATACCTTTATCTCAGTATAGAATAGAACAGGGACTGCGACTTAAGTTTTTACTTCCTACTGTGCTTAACAAATTTTAGTTAGTAAATATTCACTGTTTGTTAGATTGAATTTCCTGCTACATGATGCTGTAGGTTGGTATTTTTTGTTTGCTTTTTAAATATTAAATTTGGTGATTTCTCTTGTTAAAGATATTTCATTATTGACATCTCTAATTATAAGATTAATAAGATTATTGAAATAGAACATAAATTCAACTAAAGGTAACATTATTATATAAATATTTCTAAAGTGTGGATTTTACTCATGACTGAATTGGCTAAACATTTTTATTCCTGTTAAATTTTCTTGATAAATGTCAACACAGAGGAATAAAAGCAGTCTTACTTTTTCTCTGAGTTTTTTTTCTTTTTCTAAACTGTGTTAATGGCGATTGTTCAGGAAATTTTCACTATGCTTATCGGCACTTCATCAGTCACAGAACTCTTCGGAATAAAGAATTTAATTATATAGCTGGGACATTAACATTGTAAATTGCAGAGTTAGACTCTAACTTTCTTGGGTAGTTGCATTGTTAATTTTGAACTCATAAACTATGTAAATAAGGGAAAAAAGAGCAAGAGCAAAATAAACTTGAATGAAAAATGAATCATTGAGTTAACTAGAGATTTAGGTTTTGAAGTATAATATATTTTAGACCTGTAAAGAAAGAACACATTATCTTAGAAGAGATTACTAAGTAAAGATAAACGTTGAGATTTAAATGAGGAACTAGAATTAGTTGAGGATTGAAAAATCTGTTTTTTATTTAAGTAAACTTTTTATTGAAGTTTAACACATACACAGAAAAGTACACAAAACATAAGTATACAGACTGATCATTTTCACAAAGTGAAAATGCGTGTAATCAGCACACAGTTTTAGAAACAGAACATTATTAGTATCCCAAAAGCTCCCTTTCTGGTCTTTCTAGTCAATAGCTCTTGCCAGAAAGGTAACCACTATTCTGTTTTCTAGCACGAAAAATGAGTTTTTCCTGGAATCATACACCCTATCCTCTTTTGTTTCCTGCTGCTTTTGTCCACATTTTCAGATTCATTCATGTTGTTGTGTAGAGTTGTAGTTATTCATTCTCATTGCTGTATAGTATCTATTTTAGGAAGATATAATCTATGATATATATGTCTATTTTACTGATGATGAACATTTGGGTTGTTTTCAGGCTAGGATTACTGCAGATTTTTCTGCTGGGAACATTTTTGCACCCGTCTTTTGGGGTCTGTGTGTGCACGTGGTTTGTTGGTTATAGAGCTGGGGTGATGTAAAGCAGTCCTATTCTGGGCAAGGAAAATCAGAGCAGAGTTTTGACTTAAGTTAGATTTCCTCTTTATGCGTATCAAAAGTTTGATGTATGTAGAAGTAAATATAGGCAGCTTAATAATTTTGTTGAAGACATTCAGTTTTTATAGTTGGTAATCACGACTAAAGTAGAATAATTTGGTTTAATATAAATTTCAGCATTATTGTCTATAATTTCCTTATTTGTTCTTTGTACTGTATTTGAGATAGCTTTCCCCCCATGTGTGTATCTTTATTCCTTATTTATTTCTGGGAATGCCCTGCCTATTCTTATCTTTGTTCGTAAAAAACCAGGTCATTTGTTTGAACCTGATTTGTGAAATTTTCCCAGACCTCACGTTTAGAAGTAATCCTTCCTTTTCTCATTTTTCTATAGCTCTATATCTTTTTGTAATCTTTATCACATATTATCTTTATTCTAATTATTTATCCTTTTATCTTCATTCTCTTATATTACGTTTTTTTGAGGATAGCTTTATTTATTTTTTCCTTGCTCAGAGTTATAAAACTCTATACCTTGCATATTTGGGTATTCAGATATATGTTGAATTTAAATGCTGTTATGATTTTTATATGTTCAAGGAATAATATTTTATACTTAAGACGTCTTCATAGAAACAATAAGTATTCTGTCATAACCACATGAAAAGTATAACTGACATTTAATATTGGAATTTAGTTTCAGTGGTAGAAGACGGTGGTTTAAGCTGGCTAAGAAAGTCTTATCAAAGAATGAAAGAACAAGCTGAGAAACAACATAGAAGTTTCGAAGATATTGTAGCTGAAAGATATGGGGTGAGTAGTGGTAGTAAGGAGATATATGTTATTTTCAGAGTTATATGAGAAATTGTCGTTATCTTTGTCAGTGTTTTGTGTGCTGAAACAGTTTTGAATTGGATTGGTATTAAATTTAAAGTATATATACTGTTGAAGCTATTTTCTGCTTTTCATAATTATGCAAACTTATGGAGCATATTTTTATTGACATAATGAATATAAGACTAAAGTACGTAAAATGTAAGTGTGTGTGTTTAATGTAAAAATAATATTTTATCATTGTGAGAAAATTTAAATGGTACAGGAAAGCCTCCATAGTATACCCCTGGAGGTAACCACTGTTGAAATTTTGGTGTATTTCAGTGTATTTGGTTTATTGCAGAGTTTTTGTTATGTTTGAGTTTTGGAATGTAACTTTCTTTTTAAGAATATACTTTTAAAACAGTGGAACCATGCAGCAATACACAATATTTTAGAACCAGCTCCCCCATTCACTGGGTGTGGATAATCTTTCTATTTCAGTAGCTATTGATGTCCTTTTTAAAAATTATTTCCAGAGGAAAGCAGGTTTAGAAAGTAGTAAGGTTTTGAAAACATAGGCAAGCCAAAAAAGAAAAAAAAAAGGAGAGAGAAAACTCATCCTTATTTTTAAGAGTATCTTTAACATTTTAATGTGTATTTTTGCAGATTTTTTTTCTGTTTGTTATATACTTTTAAAATAGTTTCATAAAAGTAGGCTCATAGAATACTTCCTGCTTCTTTCACTTGCTAATATAGACATATTTGGATGCCAGTAAATATAAACATTTTAATGACCTCTTAGTATTTCATCTGTTTATGTGGTTTTACCATTATTTGTTTATTTAATTGCCAGTGAGGGGACTTTATATATTTTTATTTTTTCCCCTATTAAGTAGCACTGTGCTGACCATCTTTGTCCAGTGCATTTTGCATACTTATCTGATTATTTTCTTAAATGAATTATTAAAAATGAAATTGCCGTTTTAAAGGATATAGACATTTGAAGTAAGATATATATTGCCAAATTTCTCTACAGAAAGATTGAACAAATGCTATTCTTATTAGAGTGACTCTTTTATTACATGAGTTTCAACAGTAGGATTATCATTCTTTATAGTCTGTGCTACTGTGATTGGTAAGCAAACTTTTTCTTTGGTTTTATTTTTATACATTTGTTTACTACTGAATTGGAATTAAAAAAATTTTTTCTTGACCATTTGTGTTTTTTAAGTGAATTGATTATTGATAGTATTTACCCATTTTTCCTTTGGGACATTGATTTAAGATCTTTAAGTAAATCTTTTCAAATTTCTTCCTCTTAGTTTCATGTTTGTTTTTTACTTTGTTTATATGTATGTGCTATGGATACATTTTAAATATTTTTACCTGACAAAATCCATCAGGTTGTTTTTTTCTCATGACTTAATTCTCTATTGTAATTCATTGACAAGCTTTCTCCACTCCCCAAATGATAAAAATGTGCACCTATGTTTCCTTTGAGTAGTTGTTCAGTTTTATTTTTTTATGCACATCTTTAATCTTTCTGGAATATGTATTTGTGTATGGTATAAAGTAGATGTTTACCTTTCCTTAAGTCTTTAGATTAGTTGTTTACAATATATTAAATGAATCATTCTTTTCCCACTAATTTGAAATGGCACATTTATTATATATTAAATTGTCTTGTATGGAATGAATCTTTTTTTTTAATTTTTTTTTATTTTTTCCTTTTTTTTTTCTCCCCAAAGCCCCCCAGTACATAGTTGTATATTCTTCCTTGTGGGTCCTTCTGGTTGTGGTATGTGGGACGCTGCCTCAGCATGGTTTGATGAGCAGTGCCATGTCCGCACCCAGGATTCGAACTGACGAAACACTGGGCCGCCTGCAGCAGAGCGCGCGAACTTAACCACTCGACCACGGGGCCAGCCCCGGAATGAATGTGTTTTTTACTCTCAAATCTATTCCGTTAATTTTTCTGTTGTTTCTTAGAATTAGTATCATACTGTTATGATTATTATAGTTTTCAATAACTCATTTAGATAGAGAATGATTATTGAACACCTATTCTGTGGCAGGATAAGTCTTTTATTAGTCATTAAAAAATTGGCTTTTCAGAGTCTGGCTGGTGGCATAGTGGTTAAATCTGCATACTCCACTTTGGCAGCCTAGGGTTCACAGATTTGGATCCCCGGTGTGGACCTACACACCACTCATCAAGCTATGCTGTGGTGGCATTCCACATACAAAGTAGAGGGAGATGGGCACAGATCTTAGCTCAGGGCCAATCTTACTCAGCAAAAAGAGGATTGGTAACTGATGTTAGCTCAGGGCCAATCTTCCTCACCAAAAAAAAAATAAAAAAAAAAACAATTAAAAATTGTCTTTCCTTCTTATGTGCTCATTTATTTTTGTTAAATTTAGAATTATTTTGTCAAGTTCAAGCTCTGCAGAAGAAAACGTTTTTCCAAAATCCATAATAAATTTACAACTCTGAAATTTTGATTTAAATTTAACTAAATGTATAGATACATCAGGGACACTTAATATCTTTATAATGTTGAGAAATCTCATCCTAAAATATTTCTCTAGTCGTATTTATATTCTTAAATGAACTTCTCTGTGTAGTTATTATGTGTGTGTTGTTAAGGTTATTTTTAATTCTTTTTTTAATTGTATATTACATTTTTTTCCCTTATGTTTTCTGACTGGATGTTGGTGATAGTCTGCCAGTTTTCTAAACTCTTGTCATTAAATCTAACTTTTTTTTTAATTGGGTTATCTGGGAAAATTGTTATATGCAAGTGATGATTACTTTTGCTTTTCCCCCCTCACTATTATAGTATTTAAACTTTCTTGTCTTCTTGAGAGAATTTCAGAACTTTGATAAAAGAACTGGAAGTTAGTTTTCTTGTCTTCCTGTGTTTAAATTATGACTTCCTGCATTTAAGATGAAGATTATCATGTTTAAAAAGTATCCTTGCATTCAAAGTTTAGTCAGAGGTGCTTTTTTGTTTGTTTGCTTTTGTTCTTAAGTTAGGAGTGGGTGTCTAATTTTCATGAAATAACTTTTATGGAATCCTTTGAGATGGTGTGATTTTTTTCCTTTTACTTTTTAATGAGATGAATTACTTTAATATATTTTCCAGTGTTGGACCATTCTTGCGTTCTTTGAATGATTCCCAATTTGATCATGGCATTTCCTTTAATATACTAATGAGTTAAATTTGTTAATATTTTATTTTGAATTTGTATCTTTATATATATATGGCCTTTTGTTTTCTTTTTATCTTATTTTTATTGTTTTCATAGTAGGGGTTATTAAATTTATAATTTTAATTGTGAAGTTTTATGTAATTTCTTAATGCTTTGGAACAGTTATAGAGTGAGGCATTTTGACACAGTAGTTAAAAACATTAGCTTTGTAGTCAGATAGTCCTGAATCTCAATATCAGGTTTGTTACTCTTTTGATGTGTGACCTCAGCTTCCTTTTTTTTCTTCTTTTTTGTGGAAGATTGGCCCTGAGCTAACACCTGTTTCCAGTCTTCCTCTTTTTGCTTGAGGAAGATTGTTGCTGAGCTAACACCTCGGCCAGTCTTCCTCTATTTGATGTGGGATGCCCCCACAGCATGGCTTGATGAGGAGTGCTAGGTCTGTGCCTGGGATCCAAACCTGCAACAGTACTGTTATTCTTGTTTTGTAAATGAGGAAACTGAAGCAGACAGAGGTTAAATAACTTAACCAAGATTACATGGTTGATAAGTATATTTGAACCTAGGTATTGTTTCTAAAGCTCACGTAAGTGATGCAAAAAATGTAATATAATAAGCATTGGATAAATTGTGGTAACTGCTGTTTTTGTTGTTTTTATTATTACTATATTTTATTGAATCTAAGGAGCTACTAATTGTAGAGACACCATTATTTCATGTATCACTAAAAAAGGATAAAGCTGCCTATGAGGAATTGTTTTATTTATGAAAGTATTCTCCCCACCACTGCCATCATTTCTATTTTATTCATGGTGTCATTAAGTTTAAGAAACACATTAAACCTGTATTTTTTTTTTCTTTTGAGGAAGTTTAGTGCTGAGCTAACATCTGCTTCCAATCCTCCTCTTTTTGTTGAGGAAGACTGGCCCTGAGCTAACATCCATGCCCATCTTCCTCTACTTTATATGTGGGACACCTGCCACAGCATGGCTTGACAAGTGGTGCCGTGTCCACACCTGGGATCCGAACTGGCAAACCCTGGGCCGCCAAAGTGGAACATACAGAGTTCACTGCTGTGCCACTGGGCCAACGCCTAAACCTGTATTTTTAAAATAATTTTAAAATATGACATGTTATAGATTGTCTCTTCCTAGTCTAAGATGGTAACTTTAGGATATTTTGATCCTCCATCTCACCTGTTAGATTTTATTGAAATTAGTTAAAATTTTAATTCTAGTTTATTGCAAATTAAAAACATATCTTTTATTCTTGACAATTGTACTCAGCTTCACAACTGCAAGAACAATTATTTAGACCTAACCATTATATTTGCCATTTGGTTTATAGCATGCCTTCCTTTTTTCAGAGATCTTTGCCCTTATTCATTTATGGTTTGACTTAATGATCCTGACTAATTTTTCCCCCCGAGTTAGTAAGTGACTTGCTTTCTGATTCCTTGTGATTTTGCAGATGACTTTCTTTTGTCCATACCAGGGAAGGATAGTTGGACTGTGAACTGAATTCTCTATATAGAATTATTGACTTATAATTCTTTTCAAAATTTGATCTTTATTCCTTTATCTTCTAGCACTTAAGTGTTGTAGATGAAAAGTTGATAACGGTCTTACTTTCTGTCCTTTCTAGGTAATATGTTATTTACCTACTCCTATTCATTTCCATGCTCATTACTCCCTCCTTCCCCTGATCCAGTCTTTGTGAATAGTTTTTGTGTGTGTGTGTGAATTTTGAGACTCAGGCATTAGAGTTTTTTTTATGTATGAAGCTTTGTATGCTTCACTGTCTCCCCTCCTCTAAGGCTATTGGATGAGTCCTTCAGATCTGGAAAATTATCTGGGGAAATCTTCTTATGTTATTATTACTTTGTTAGCGTTTTCTTCTATCATCTTTGCTTTTTCTTTCTGGAAGTACTAGTATACATGCATATTAGATTCTTTAGAATTAATTGTCCATGTGTCTTTTTCCCTTATAACTTACATCTATTTACCATCTTTTCCTAAATATAGAGAATTCCCAGGCTAATGCTGAATTGACTAATTTGGGTTCAACATTTTCTGTTTTTCTATTCACTATCTGTGTGTTTTTAAATACACAGTTTTCATTTATAAGTCTTTCTTGTTCTTGATCTGCTCTTTTTTCATGAGAGTCTATTATGTTTTAGCAGTGTAGTAGTCTCTTGAATCTCACTGATAGTTGGAATTATTTAAAAAAAATTTACATCTTTACTGTTTTCTGTATTATATTTTGTTTTAGTGCTAGGTGTTTCGTCTAAGTAGCTTCTCTTGATCTCTCAGATTTTTTTTGTTATTTTAGTAATTTTTCGTTAATTACTCTTTTTTTTTTAAGTTCATTTTAGAGTAGTGTATTAGTTTGCTAGGGCCGCCATAACAAAGTTCCACAGGCTGGGTGGCTTAAACAACAGAAATTTATTTTCTCACAGTTCAGGAGAATAGAAGGCTAAGGTCAAGTTGTCAGTAGGTTTGGTTTCTTCTGAGTCCTCTCTTCTTGGCGTGTAAATGGCTGCCTTCTTGCTGTGTCTTCACGTTGTCTTTTCTCTGTACGTGTGCATTCCTGATACCCATGTGTATCCAACTTTCTGCTTATGAGGACATGGATCAGATTGGATTAGGACCCAGCCTAACGCCCTCTTTTTAACTTAATCATCTCTTTAAAGGCCCTGTCTTCAAGTGCTGTCGTGTTCTGAGGTACTAGTGGTTAGCACTTCAACACATGAATTTTGTGGGGGAGGAGGGGCACAATTCAGCCCATATCAGGTGAGATGATTGCGTGGGTCTTTTTTTTCCCTTTCTTGAGTTTTTCTTTCATTGTGCTGCATGATAGTGTATCATGACACAAGGGCATATAGGGTACAAGTGATTGAGCCTTTTTTAATTTTAGATATCTTGTTTAACTTTTTTCCTTTGTAGTCGATGGAAATATTTCAGTCAAAATTAGAAGACGCTGAAAAAACTGCATCCACAAAAGAAGATTGTAGACGAGAACGGTGGAGGAGACCAACGTATTCAGATAAAGCAGAAGGTAGTCAAGAAAGTAGAAAATCAGACTTGGTGAAATATAATAAAACTTCAAGAGATAGATATAGCACAACAGATATTGCAAACAGTTTCAATAAAGATAAGTTTAGTGGTGATGCGAAAGATAATAGCTCTGGGTCTTCAGAAACGTGTAGAAAACAGTCTCATCCAAGGCAAAATCAAGAATTTTCCTCTCTTGGAAATCTGAGACCTAAATTCTTAAGACCCTCTGATGATGAGGAACTGTCATTTCATTGCAAGGGCAGAAATTTTGAACCACCTAGTTCATCTTCAGCACCAGTCTCTCGGGATTCTATGCATCGTGGTTTTCAGAAACCCACAGAGAACAGTGAGGAAAGTTTACCATCATGGAGCCGATCTGATGGGAGAGAAGGAAACAGCAAACATTCATATCAAAAGCCAAGAGATACCAGTTGCAGTGCTGATGATGGTCCTGTTTCAGAAGACGCGCGAGAAGAATCACAGGATGAAAGCTTGAGAGATGACACTCTGAAAAAAGAACATCTACAGGACACAAAGTCTTCATTTGCTGGGTATTTTGTCATTTGTTTTTTAAACTGATAAATGAATATTAAAGTCCAGAGTATTCAAAGAACTGAACTGCATTTTTAGGACATCAGTTGTTAATTAGATATGAGTTATGATTTCCTGTTTCTTAAATTTGATGGAAGAGATAACATGCACACTTAGCAATTTAGTAGTTTCATTTTATGGATTGCATTTCATTTCACAGTTTTATTTAACAGAAAGAGCTAGAAGAATTCAGTAGCTGTGTTTGCTCAAACTTTGTTGCTTTTTTGCAGTTTAAAAAGCAGTGAGTTAATAATCCTTCCAAATGGATGTGCTACAGGAGATATTTTGGTAGATTTTGTTAGTGCTGTCATATTACTTTCAAAGGAAAATACTCTGCTATTAAGTGTAATCATAATTGTATATATAGCCTGCTGGATTACTGAAGGAAAATATGCTGCCATAGTCCAAATATGAAGTGAAAAAGATAGGTGGAAGATTGTGCAGAGGGAAGCATGGGTTATGGTGGTTGTTTTGCAGAGAAAGAAATAATCACTTTTGACAATTGACAGGTTTTAAAGGTAATGTGAGAGTTTTAAAAGCAAAATATACGTAGGATAGTGGTTGTACCTATAGTGATTAAGAAAATAGGTAGCACTTACTAGTTTTATTATTCTTGTACCTATTGCACTTACATATAGGGCTGGGAAAGTAGAACAAGAAACCCAGGTTGAGTGGGATCATACCTGGGAGAGCTTGATTCAACCATTGACTGGCCCTATTGGAGATAGCCGTAAATAGAAAATAAGTATTCAAAGGATAATGACTAGCTTATTTGAATAATCATTAGGATATGTTAAAAAAAATACCACCAATTGAATGGGACACTAAGGGAAGAAGTTTTAGGAAATGATAGAATTCAGTGATATGTCTGAGTATTGTCATTTGGGGATGTGAGTCTGGTAAATTACTTTTGTTAATGACTCCATCTGAAGCTGTGGATTATAAAGCACAGTGTGTAGCTTCCAGTGGGAGGAGGCTGGCAAATCTGGACTGAGTGATAGGAGCGCCAGGCAGATGAGCTGTGGTTCAAGTCAAGGCTTTGATCTCAGGAAACCAAAGGAGAAATCCAGTCGTATTGACTGGATAAACATGGCAGGGATTAGAGAGTGTCTAAGGCTATATACATATATGGTTCTCCAGGCTTCACCCTGGGTATTCTCGGAGGTAGACTGTTTCCAGGCCCCAGTTGCTAGTGGGATGAAGCCCATATTTCCTGATATCATTAGGGTTGGCTTAGCATTCGGGCAATCTGTGGGTCTTCTGTAACTGCAGCTAAGCAGAGTCTGTGAAACAGTCTTGCACTGTTAGTATTCATTCCATCTGATTCTCTAGTAGCTTCATATTTGTATGTCATATTTAAATTGTAAGCTTCTGATAGATGTACTGCAATATAGGCACTCACTAAAAGCTATATTTTTTGGTCTGAAGACAGTATTCTTTGTTTGCTGTGTTAATTTTAATGTTATAGTGGGTTTGAGGCTTTCCATGAATTCCATGATTGATTGGAGAGGGAAGGAAGAATCTAGGACTTATCCACATATGTGTGAAAGAAAAAATAATTCCTGAGCATGTAAAGTGGTGTAAAGTGAAAGACCAACGTAGGACCTTGAAGAATGCCTATTTTCAGGGGCTAGAAAGATTCAGTGAAGAGTTGTTAGAAGCTGTTAGTTTGTCTGAACATTATCCTGAGTATATGTTGAATTCTTTATACAATGCCAGAATTCTAGAGACCTATAGAAGCAGTGAATTTTAGCACTAGGAAAAAAATCAAAGAACTAATTTTAGAACTAGAAGAAATCACAGTCTGACCCCTGCATTTTCCAGATGTGTAGAGTGAGGCAGCTGAGGTTGTGATGTGCACAGTGTTATGCAACTAGGGTTGCCAGATTTAGCAAATAAAAAGTAAGTCCCTTGCAATATTTGGACATACTTATACTAAAAAAAATTTGTTGTTTATCTGAAATTCAAATTTAACTGGATGTCATGTATTTTCTCTGGCAACTGTTTATAACCCTTAGCCATCTCCTGGGTCTGTGACCTTTTTAAAAGAGATAATATATATATATAATATAATTATATATATATAAAACTTAATACAATATGTATTTAAGTTACGTAGCTTCATAATATATACTGTTCTGAACCTTGTTTTTTCCCAATTGATGCATCTTAAAGATCTTTTTACATCAGCTCATATGTATGTACTTTTTTCATTTTAAAGGCTGTTTAATATTCTATTGTGAGACTTAGATATGAGCTAGTATTTCTCAGTAGTCTCCTGTTGATGGACTTTAGGTTGTTTCCACTTTGATATTCTTATAAACAGTGCTGCAGTGAATAGTTTTGTATATATATCTTTGCACACTATTTAAATTGAACTGTAAAATTCCAAAGAGTGGAAATGTATTTGTATGTTTTGTTGTATTAACCACTTGGCATTCTTACCAGTCATATGAGAATGACTTTTCCTTTACTTCCTTGCCAATAATATTATGAGCTTATTTTAATCTTTTCCATTTACATGGTTGAGAAACATAAATTTTTTCTTTTTTTAAAGATTGGCACCTGAGCTAACATCTGTTGCCAATCTTCTTTTTGTTTCTTTTCTTCTGCTCCCCAAAGCTTCCCGGTACATAGTTGTATATTCTAGTTGTAGGTTCTTCTGGTTGTGCTGTCTGGGATGCTGCCTCAGCATGGCTTGACGAGCAGTGCCATATCCATGCCCAGGATCTGAACTGGCGAAACCCTGGGCTGCTGAAGCAGAGCACGCAAGCTTAACCACTTGGCCATGGGGCCAGCCCCCATAATCTTTTCTTGATTTGCATTTTTTTAAGTATGGGGAACTTGGGCATATTTTTATAAATATTGTTTATTTTTATTTTATTTTTGGTAACTAGTCATATGTTTTGCCTACTCTTTTTATTTTTGTAAGATTAGCCCTGGGCTAACTAACATCTGTGCCCATCTTCCTCTACTTTTTATGTGTGGGATGTCTGCCACCGCATGGCTTGATAAGTGGTATGTAGGTCTGTACTCGGGATCTGAACCCTGGGCTGCCAAAGCGGAGTGTGTGACTGTAACCACTATGCCACAGGGCCGGCCCCTGTTTTGCCTCCTTGTTGAGTGTTTTATTTTTGAGAGCTATTTATAGTTGTCATGTAATGTAAATAATTTTTTCATCATCTGTAGATTTCCTTTTTTCTTCTTTCTTTACTTTCGTGTTTTCATCCGTTCTTTCATTCATTCATGATCAGATTTATCACTCTTTTCCTTGGTCCTTTTTAGGCCTTGCAATTATCTTAAGTAGCCAGTAAACATCCTTCAGTAGTGGCCCCTGTGATAAAGAACTTTAACCTTCTTATTCTTAGAACTGTGTTTGTATATGTTTTTATTTTGTTGGAAAATATATTATCTATGCACTTTCAAAAGTTTGAAACCTAGTGTAGTATGTATTACAAACAAAAACTAATGTGATGTCATTAATTTAGATTTTATAAAGTTAATATCAGGATCTAACCTATTTTATATAATATTTTAACCTTTGGATGTCATTCTTGGCAGTGTTTGCTGTGGTAGCCCAGAAGGACAAGAGAAGGGAAGCCATGTTCTGGAGGCTTTGGCTATAGTCGTGAGATCCTTAGATAGGGGAGAAAATTTGAGAACAGTTGGTAAGAAAAGAATACTTAAAGCAAGGAGATCTGTGAACACTGCCAGCAGGCAAAGAATAATTGCAATATACTCAAGGTTTCTGAAATGTCATTGGCTGGACCTCTTTTAATTACTTCTTCTTAGGGAGTTTTCAGCCAGAGTTGCATGTGCGTTTGTGTGTGTTGTAAAGAGAATACATTTTAATGGGAAAATAAGATTTACTTTTTAGAAATTAATTATAAACAGGATTTCTGAAATACAAAAGTAATCCTGGAAAATGAGAAACAAGTACTTTTATCTTTTGGTAGGATAATTGCAGATGTTATGGTGATGTTTCTTTCAAAACATCTGATCATCTTTATAAACACTTAGGGAAACTAAGGAAGAGTGTGTTCCTTGCTGTTTGCTGCACAGCAGTGTCTTTGCTGTGGTATAAACAAAATAAAATAATGTATTCTTCAGTCATTGTGTGCCCAACAATTCTCAGTGTCTTTATTTGATACTTATTACTGTTCTATTAAGTGTGTTGAAGTATCTGTTAATATTGAAAATACTAGTACGAGATATTCAGAATTCTTGTATATCATCTCATTTATCCTCATTTACTTTCCATCTACTGATAAATAATTTAATTCCTGTTAGAAAACTTCCCCACCTCCTCAACAAAAGATGTGTGGAGTATGAATTTCATGATAATGAAAGTAGCCTCTTTTAATGGTTCCTTGAGATTCCAGTTATCTCATTGAAACTCGTGAGCTTTGGCTGGACTTCAGTATACCTTCATTGCCCTCTCTCTTGATTGAATCTTTAAGCTTGCATAATGAGAAGTGAAGGGAAGAGTAAAGTAAAATGTCAAAGATGTACCTTTGGATGGACAATAATAGAGGTCTTTGGCTATTTAATCAAAAATATTATCATTGTAAAAGAGGGTTTATAAGCCAGATTTCAGTAGGCTAAATTAAGATTATGGGTTATGAGATGGTAGAGATAGAAAGTATATGTGGGAGACATGGGTTAAATGAAGTGCCTCCCTCACTCTCCCTTTTTTTTTCTTTTAGGGTGCAGATACTTGAATATACTTATATTTTAATGGAAAAGAGTCAGTATCAATTTTAGAAGAAGCTAAACATATAGAGAATTGATAGATGGGATAATTGAGCAAGATCCCAAGGTCAGTGTGGATGAATGTAGGATCCAGTAAACTCAACAAGTAGAAGGATTAGCCTGGGGTGGAAATGTTAAAGAAGAGGAAACTGTGGCTAACGATTGTGGGTGACATGAGAAAATTATAGGAATTCTTACTTGATGACTTAGGTAAGTGTTTTTCAACATATGATCCCCAGAACATTGGTGTTTTCTTTTGGTCTATATGGACCACAATGAGTTTGATAGCTTCAGGAAAGAAAAAAGTGATGTTAACAGTTTTCTTCACACACAGCTAACAAATTGAAACATGTCATTGTTATGGCTTACTGCTATTAGCTTATTTTATTTTTACCAAAAATATTCATGAACCTTTGGAACAAAATTACCTTAAAATTATTGGTCCATGTGCACATATTTCCCTTAATTAATCCTTGGAAACTGAAAGTTTGAGAAACAGACTCTTTGTTTCTCTTACTCATTTAAATTTGGAAAAAAGTGTCTGATCTGGTTTGACAAGGGATGAAGTAACAAGGGGAGGGTATTTTTGTATCATAGATCTACCTTGGAACTTAAGTTAGATGACTTTGACAAATTCTTTCTACCATTCATCTTACATTTACTGAATGCTTCAATTTCCTATGTCTGATGGTACAAAAATAATTATAACCTAGGATCTGCCTTAAGAAACCCACAATATCAAAGAGGCAGTTATGTAGACGTGAACAAATGTGGTACATAAATGTTAGGATATTTATAGTTACAGGTATAGGGGCTTACAATTATATTACTTACATACAAGAAGGGGTGATTATCTCTCCTGGGATAAGATTAGAGGGAACAGAGTCCAGGAAAGTAGTGTAGGGAAAGTTGTGAGGTCTTGAAGGATGAACCTGTTAGGCAGTAAGTGGGAAAGGGCGATCAACATGGAGGGAAAAACATGGAGACATGAGACAGTGTGGTATAGTTGAGCATTTGTAAATAGTGTTTTGGAGCGTTGGATGCAGTAGCTCTCTGAGGGAAAGGTATGTCTCTTTCTAGTCTTTGCATCTCTAAATCCTGGTAGAATGCTTAGCATACAGTAGCCTCTTGATAATTTATGGATATAGCTCATTGGGAGGAAGATGGGTAGGCAGGTATTGCAAATATTGCATTGTACGCTCTGTAAACAGTTCCAAAAGTCATGCTTATGAGTTGGACAGTATTCTATGAGATATAGGAAAGAAATATCTCAAGGCTTTGAAATAGATAGATTTGCATTTTAGAAAGATTCCAAGGTAGTGTGAAGGTTAGATTGGGTAATGGAACAGACTTAAGGCACATATACTGGTTAGGAGGCTATAGTTGAGAGACAAGGAGTCTTGAACCAAAGGAGTAAATATGTAGAGAGGAAGAGCTTGAGTTGATATCCATGGCTCAGTGATAAAGCTTTTAATTCTGTGGCCTCTTGAAAGGATTTGATTTTTTCTTATCTGTGTACCAGCTCTAGGTATTCTTTTTAAAACTTTTTAAAACTGTTGAATTTTAAAGATGGTGAATGCTGGACTGGTTTGAGGATTCTTCTTTGACTCAGTAATTTGCTCTCAGTGGCAAAGGGAACGAACTATTATTGAGCACCAGATTAGATACTGTGTTTGGAATTGTATTATATTACTACAATTAATGTAATTTTATACATTACTGTATTTAATTCTGAGAATGTGAGGGTAGGTATTAATCATTTTCTCGATTTTATAGCCTCAGAGAGGTGAAGATATTGCCCAATCTCATGAAGCTAGTAAATGGCCAAGTCTGGATTTGAACCCCTGTCAGTCTAACTCCAAAACTCCTTTTCTCACAGTACTAAGAGGGTCTTCCCATTTCTTGCAAGGAAGGTGCAAGGTCCTGATTGGCATTATAAGGAAACACTTGTAGTCCTCCATGAAAAGCTTGCATTAGGAACTCTGAGAATTTGATTACTAGTTGGTTCTTCAGGTACTTATACTTTTATTTTTACCCATATCTGTTAGTAGGCATGAATATATTGACATATTGACATTTGATATAGTAGTTTGTTAACACCCCTGAAATCTTTCTGAAAAGAAGGAGCTGGATTGATGGATGGCTTTGGCCTTCATTCTTCTGATCCTCTCAAACTTAAGCCTGCTTGCAAAATGCCTTATTTTCTGAATGACTGAGCTCAATAAGAAATCCTGTGTGCACTTGTCTTGTGTCTGGATTATAATAAGCATCTATTGCATTAACAGAGAAAGATTTTGAGAAATATTGGGGAAACTACCCTCATATCCATTTTATCTTTCCTGAGTTCTTTATTTTCTCAGTTGGCTGGTGTTGAGATAAAAGATGGATTAACTAGACATAACTTTATTGGAAAGAAAAACCTGGTCAGGCACTTAAGTATTTGGCAGTGAAGAAAGGCAGAAAAAGCAGCAGGAAAAGCGGCCAAAAAGTTTCTTACTTAGGAAGGTGGGCAGTTTGAGAGGCAGACCCTGGAGCAAGCTGACTTCATGGGGAAATAATTGCACTAATACTCTAAAAGGGTGTGAATTGTGGTTATTTAATTTGTTTTGCATTATACATACATATAAAAATTTAATATCAATAATTTCCACTTAAAAGGAATAGTAAAATTTCAAAGCAGAGAATTTTGGAAAGTTAATTGAATGGGAGAGAATGCAAGTTGAGGAAAGTTATATTGATTAGTACGTCAAAATTTTTATAGAAATATGATTGGGTTGCCTGAAATTCAAATAAATCACATTTACAATACAATAAAAATGACATGTACCTCAGAATTTAATTTGCAAAAAGTTACTGAAAAATGTTTTCCATACAGAAAAGTGCAACTAATGATACAAGCAATATCTCACTCCGTAGAAGCATATAAAAAGTAATAACATTCTCCTACTTACATGAATGCAGTGCCCCCATTGTTTGTCTTAATTGGTTTTTAAAATGTAGACCGAAAGAACTTGAGGGGAACAAAAAAATGTTACTTTGTAATGGTGCTTTGCCTGAAATATTTCAGGTTTCTTAGTCCGAGCGCCAGAGTAGTGCCTCTCCTTTCACTAATATGAGAATAACTGGTTTTTTAAATTTCTGCAGAGAGTAATGTCTTTTTTTTAAAAACTCAAATGCTGTCTATTAAAAACTTTCTGTCTCTTTGTCCAAAAGGAATTCACTGTTTAAAAATAATTTCCATGTATGGTCGTTAGGTCAAATTTTGATTTGGAAGTCTGTTTATATATTTTGCTATTACTTGCTCAGAATGTATGTTGAAAACTCATGTTAATTTCAGTAGAGTATGATGAAATCTAGGAATTCTGGAAATCTGTCACCAGTACCTGCCCTGAGTTGCATAAACAGTTACTTAGGCTTAAAGAGTTGCTTGTTGCTTAGTTGCTAAAAAAGAAAAGCCCCATCAGTGGTTAGTAGTTCCTCAAAGTAGTTGGGAAATCCTTAAGACAACTTTGTATACCTAGTACTTACTTTTGAAGTTATGCTTGCCTACAGGAACTAAGGCAGCATGTTGAGACAACATGTTGTCAGATGGCCAAACCACAGCACTGGCCCAAACCAGGAAGATCCATGATGCCTATGGGATGCCTCACCCAAGAAGGGAGATCTCAGCATGCCCCAAGATAAAGCTTCCTCTGTACATATTCACCCTCTACCCCAAATAAAAGGTACCCATTCCCAGTGCTTGGGGAGCCATAGCTTTGTGAGATTATTCCCCATGGTATCCATTTTCTTTGCTGTATGCCGCAGATAAAATTTCTGCTTTGTGTGACGACTACTTCTGGTGTTGTTTGATTTAAATCACCAAAAGTGGACTCATGTTTGGTCCAGTGACAAAACTAGTAATATCATAGATACATCCTTCATATTTGAGATTATGACAGAGATTTTTAAAAATCACTCCCCTTTGAGGGTTTAAAAATAACTTTATTGAGGTACAATTGACGTATAATAAACTGCATATATGTATATATGAAGTATACAGTTTGATAAATTTTGAAATATGTATATTTTAATGGAAGTATTACCCCCCAAAGTTTCATGGTACCCTTTCATAATCCCTCTCTCCCACCTCTCTACACACCTTCCCAACCCCCCCAGACATTCATCTTCTTTCTTTCATTATAGACTGGTTTGGATTTTCTAGAGTTTTATCTAACTGGGATCATACATTATGCACTCATTTTGTCACTTCTTTTACTCAGTGTAATTATTGTGAGCTTCATCCGTGTTGTTGCATATAGCAATGGTTCATCCGTTTTTATTGATGGATAATATGCTGTTGGTAGATATTCCACAGTTTGTTTTTCCACTCACTTGTTGGTGGACATTTAGAATGTTTCTAGATTTTGGCTGTTTATATATAAATAAAGCTTCCTTTAACAGTCATGTACAAGTCTTTGTATGGATGTATGCTTTTTTTTTCTCTTGGGTAAATACCTAGGAGAGGAATGGCTAGATCATATGGTAACTATATTTTATGTGTTTAAATTTTAAGAAACTGCCACACTTTTACCAAGTGATTGTATCATTTTAATTCCCACCAACAATGTGTATGCAATTCCTCTACATTCTTGCAGGAAGTTGGAATGGTCAGTCTTGTAATTTTCACTTTTCTAGTGGATGTGTAGCAGTATTTCATTAGGGTTTTAATTTTCATTCCCCTGATAACTGCTGATGTTGAACATCTCTTCAAGTGCTTATTTGCCATCTAGATATCTTTCTCTAAAGTGCTTAGAATGTGTAGTAATTTTGCTTGTTTTATCTTTTTACTAGTAATTTATATCTTTTCCTGATAAGTCAAGCTAGAGATTTATCAATTTCATTGATTGTCTAACCAGCTTTTGGTTTCATTGAATTTCTTTATTCTGTTTCTGTTTTTTTATTTACTTTATTTCCACTCTGATTTTTGTTATTCTATGTATTCTTCTTCCTTTGGGTTTAATTTGTCTTCTTTTTCTTAAGTTGTAAGCTGAGATCATTGATTTGAGATCTTTTTTCTTTTCTTTTTTTTTTTCCTTAAAGATTGGCACCTCAGCTAACAATTGTTGCCAATCTTTTTTTTTTTCCTACTTTTTCTCCCCCTTTTCCCCCAGTACATAGTTGTATATTTTAGTTGTGGGTCCTTCTAGTTGTGGCATGTGGGATGCTGCGTCAGCGTGGCCTGATGAGCGGTGTCATGTCCACACCCAGGATCCGAACCAGTGAAACCCTGGGCCGCCGAAGTGGAGCCTGTGAATTTAACCACTTGGCCGTGGGGCCAGCCCCTCTTCTTTTCTAATACAAGTATTTAGTGCCATAAATTTCCCCCTAAGTAATGCTTTAACAGCATCCCACAAATCCTGTCATGTTGCATTTATATTTTTATTCAGTTCAAAATACTTTTTCATCTCTCTGTTTGTTCATAACCCATGGGTTATTTAAAGGTATGCTATTTAGTTTACAAATAGTTGAGGATTTTCCAGAGATCTTTGTTAATGATTTCTAGTTTAATTTCATTCTGGTCAGAGAACATAGTTTGTATGACTTGAATCCTTTTAAATTTATTGACACTTGTTTTATGGCTCATAATATGGACTATATTGGTAAATGTTTTGGATGCACTTGGAAAGAATGTGTATTCTGCTGTTGTTGGTGGAGTATTCTATGAATGTCCATTAGGTCATGTTAGTTGATAGTGTTATTCAAGTCTTCCATATCTTTGCTGATTTTCTGTTTACTTATTCTATCAAGTATTGAGAGTGGGGTCTTGAAATCTACAACTATAATTGTAGATTTTTCTATTTCTCTTTGCAATTCTATCAGTTTTTGCTTTATGTATTTTGAAGCTCTGTTATTAGATGCATAAATATTTAGGAATTCTTCTGTATTCTTGGTTCATTGACCTCTTTTTCATTTGAAATGATTTTCTTTGTCCCTGGTAGCATTTTTTGGTCTGTAATCTAATTTGTCTGATATTAAAGAAGCCACTTCAGCTTTCTTTTGATTAGTGTTAAAACATGATACATCTTTTTCCATCCTTCTATGTTCAACATATTTATGTCTTTATAGTGCATGTCTTATAGTTGAGTTTTGCTTTTTAATTCATCTGACAATTTCTGCCTTTTAATTCAGGTGTTCAGACCATTTGTATATAATGTGATATAATTAAGTTCAAATCTGTAAGAAATCTGTTTTCTATTTGTCGGATCTGTTGTCTTTTTCCTCTTTATCTGACTTATTTTGGATTAATTGAGTATTTTTGTGATTCCATTTCATTTCTTCTTTGTTATTTTAGTGTTTTCTTTAGCTTTGAAAGTATACATTGTTAACTTATCTACCTTCAAGTGATATTATGCCACTCCTGTATAAGAACTTTATAATGCTTTATATGCGTTTCTTCCCTTGTGTCCTTTCTGTTAGTGTTGTACATTTTAGTTATACTTTGCATAAACCTCTCAAATATTGTTATTTTTGTTTAAATAGTTATCTTAAAGAGACTTACGTAATAAGAAAAATGTGTTATATATTTTACCCTTGTAGTCATCATTTCTCTTGCTCTTCCTTTTTTTGTGTTGATCCATATTTCAGTCTGGTATCATCTTTCTTCTGCCTGAAGGCTTTTCTTTAAAATTTTTTCAGCTTTTTATGTCTGAAAAAGTCTTCATTTTACTTTTGTTTTTGAATATTTTCATTTGATATAGAATTGTAGATTGACAATTTAAAGTACTTTAAAGATGTTACTGCCCTCTTTTTGCTTGCATTGTTTTTCATAAGAAATCTGCTGTCATACGTACCTTTGTTTCTATTCACATGAAATATCTTTGTCTCCCCCCATGGCTGCTTTAAAAATGTTCTATCACTAGTTTTGAGCTATTTGATTATGGTGTGCTTTGGTGTAGTTTTTCTCATGTAGCTTTTTTGTATTTGGGATTCTTTGAGCTTCCTGGATCTGTAACTTTTTTAGTTTTCAGCAAGTTTGGAAAATCTTGGCATGTGTTTCTTGTCTCCCATTCCTTTTTTTTCATGGACTCCAATGTCATGAATAGTAGAGTATTTAAGGTTGTCCTGTAGCTCTTTGATGCTCTTTCACTTATTAAAATTCTTTTTTCTCCATTTCATTTTGCATAGTTTCTAATGCTTCAAGTTCACTAATTTTTCATTTGCATCTAATGTTCCATTAATTCTATCTAGTGTATTTTTAATCTCAGACGTTGTAATTTTCAGCTTTAGAAATTCACTTATATCTTAGTTGTTTGTAACTTTTTGAACATATGAAATACAGTTACAATAATAACTTTTAATGCCCTTGACTGCTGTTTGTTGCCTCTGTGTCAGTTCTGGGTTGTAGATTTTGACTGGTAGCTTTTTCTCCTAATTATGGGTTTTATTTTTCTATGTCTTTGCTTGTCTGGTAATCTTTGATTGTATATGAGATACTATGAATTTTACTTTGTTGAATGCTGCGTATTTTTGCATTCCTATAAATATTCTTGAGCTTTGTTCGGGGACATGGTTAATTGGAAACTGTTTGATCCTTTTGACTCTTGCTTTTAGCATTTGTTAGGTGGGCCCAGAGCTGCATTTAGTCTAGGGCATATTATTTCCCACTAGTGAAACAAGATCCTTTATACTCTACCCAATGCCTTTTGAATTACAATTTTTCCTAGTCTGGCTGGTGGGATCTGGCACTGTTCCCAGGAATGCTGAATACTGTTCCTCTAAATCTTTGGGATAGTTCATTTCCTGACTGTGGGGAGTTGCTTGTTGAATACTCAAGGAGAACTCTCTGCAGTTCTCTGGGATTCTCTCACTGTGCAGCTCTCTCCTTTGTAGCTGCCTTGGAGTTCCTGGACTCAGCTGTGTCTCCTTCACTAAGGAGTCCTTCAGGCTCTGCCTAGGTTCACCCTCTTTGCACTGTAGTCTTGAATTCTTAAGGCAATAAGCCGGGACCACTTTGTATGTTCACACTCCCTGCACTGTAGTCTTGAATCTTTCTTGAGGCAATAAGCCAGCTCAACTTTCTATGTATTTATTTACAACCATATAAGTAAATAAATTACTTGTTGTGTATGCCAGGAATCTGACATTGGCTGGAAATTTCTCTTTTCTTTTGTGAAGCTTCCATAGTATAGGTTTGGTCTATGATCTTAGTTGTAAATTAGTTTATGTTGTCTGACTAATTCTGAGTTGACTTTGCAAAAGAGCACATGATCTTTGTTTTTATTCTTTGAGTGCAGTTAAATATGTCATTTCCTGGTTATAGTTTCTTAGACTATCAATAACTTATCACATTGAATGAGAAGGGTTTCCACAGATGTGTAGAATTACAGCCTGATTTTACTATTTTTATTTATTTATGTTTGTTTCCTTTTTAGAATGAGTATGTGAATATTAAATAATGAAGAATAGTTGAATTATATTATTTACCTAATTGTTATGGAGACTTTGATCAGTTATTATTATAACTGCCATAGGCTATCATGGCATTGTAACAGAGAATCTTAAACTATTGATTTATGGTGGATATGGAAGTTCTGTTTTTTTAATTGGAATCATGATTTTTTTGGTACTGAGGGCTTTGTTGAGGTCAGTTAAGGTATCATTTGAGTCTTGATGTTGTTACTTGCATTGTACCTATATTTCATAGTCTGACCTGTTCAAACAGAAGTAGTACAGAGGATGAGTCCATCCATATCCTGAGTGTTGATGAGAAGAACAAGTTGGGAGCCAAGATTATCAAGGCAGAAATGATGGGAAATATGGTAAGATTTATATGTTGTTCTTTTGGAAAATAGTAATTAAATATTTCTTACGAGTAATTTTGGAAGTTCTTTGCAGTGTGGATGTAGCACACTTTGAAAATAACTGCTGCTTATTGATTGTTTAAAGAAATTCTGGAACACTTCTGAAAACATAACTGTGTCTGCTTCTAAATAAATTATCTACTTTGTCAGGTTTCTGAATTTAAGAACCTAGAAAACTAAATGCTTTTTAATTTCTTTTTTACTTTGCTATTTGCTTTATTCTTACCTTTCTAACTTACTGAACATGTTTGATGGAGATAAAGATGTTACTGTCTTCTTTCCATTTTTAGCCATATATTATTAAGAAAGTGTATTACTTGCTTAAATTTTCTTACTTAGGTACCTAAAAAATGAGCTCCTAAAAAGAATGGTTAATTCATTTACTCAAATTTTGAGGCAACATGTTTGTGCCTGATAATGTGTTAGATGCTTTGTATAGGTTAGTTTATTTAATTCACATAGTAATGTTGTGATTTAAGACTGATTTACCTCAGAATTGACTAGAATCAAGGATGATTTGGTAAAAGCTGCATCTACCTATCTATCTGTTTATTTATTTGTTGTCTTGTCACATTCCTGTTATACTAATACATGTTACACTGCACATGGTAGAAGAGCAAAGCCAGACAGCTTTCCATGTCTTGACAGAGAATTGATTCCCTCTTGGTCATATGTATGTACTCATCTCAAACCCAAGTATAAGTGATCTTTAAGTAGTCTTCTGTTTTGGCATACTATCAGTACAACACTCTAGTAGAACAAAAGGTGGCCAAACAAGATACTTCTGTTTTTATTAGTTTGTATGTGTTATAAAAGGCATGTCTTGCATATGCTGCTCTCCCTCTTTGAATCTGGTCCTTGATAACAATGAACTTGAACTCAGAAATTGGTGAGAAAGACAAACCAACAACAACAACAATAGCAAGAAAATAATGTTTGAGTTTTGAAAGCACAAAAGAATTAGTTACAATAGTGAGAGAGAGGTCACCAAGTTAGGAGGTTAACTTATGTTAAAAGAAATGTTCCTGTGTTCATGGAACCATTGCAGTGGAGGATGCTTTTCTTTGCTTGTCATATAAATCTATTTATTTAATTTATTTCTTTGTGATCTATTGCTTTATATGTCAGTTGTTTTATATAAAATTCTGTTGACTTCCTAGAATAAAAATGAAATATATTCAGAATTTTTATCTAAATTACTTACCAACAATAAAGAAGGTAATATTTTAAATCTTGTGATGCTTTCCTTGTTATAAATAACTGAAATTTTGTGTATTGGAAATTTATAATATCTAAGGAATTATAAAAATGTCATTCTTAAGGTTATATATTTCCTGCATCTCTCTATCTCCCCTAAAATATGTGTCTTTGTAATTATTTACCTTCAAAGCATAAACAAATGCCACAGGAATTTGGAAAGTTTGTAACTGAGATAAATTCATTAAAAAATAATATTCTAAGCTATGAATTGGTAACTGAATTTAGGTGGTGGCTACATGAGTGTTTGCTATGCTGTTTTCCTTTCTCCTGTATAAATTTGAAATATTCTACAATGAAGAATTAAACTATGCATCACACCTATTTTTCTTGCTTTTCTTTTTGAAGGAATTAGCTGAACAGCTTAAAGCCCAACTCGAAAAGGCAAATAAATTCAAAGAATCTGTAACACAGACATCATCAAAAAAATCTGGGGTAGAGGTAAGTAATAAAAGTTTGTTTGTAGGTATACAATTACCTAGTGTAATACTACTACTTGGCAGTGGTAATATTTTAATATAAAATGTGTCTATATTTGTGTGGTGTGTTTATGTGTGTGTGTGCTTGTTTGCTAGCTTTTAAAAACTTATTTTCGTATGTATTCTCTTATGTTCCACCAGTGTGTCTTGATGGAGAACAGCCTAGCCCAAGGAGACTTGGTTTTATTCTGGACTCTGTCATTTACTGACTGTTTGACTTTGTACTGGTCAAACTGTTCTTAAATTCTTCCCCTGCAGAATGAGAGATTTGAGTTTGGTATCCATTTCATATAAAACAAATTATTTTGTTCCATGATTCATTCATCCATGTATTAGTGGACAAAACAGATAAAAACACCTGCCTACGTGGAGTGTCATTTGGGTAGGGAGAGAGAGACCGTAAATGTTAAAAATAATATTATAAGCATATTAGAATGTTAGACATCCTATGACAGGGTAGTGGGGATCTTGAGTGCCAGGTGTGCTGGTGACTTGGGGTACAAAGGCAAATTCTCACTGAAAAAGTGACATCGGTGCAAAGACTTGAAGTGAAGTGCTGAATGTATGTATCTGAGTGACACTTTGGACATAGGAACAGAATTTAAAGGTCCAAAGATGGGAACATGGTTGATGTGTAGGAAGAACAGCAAGGAGACCAGCATTGCTGGAGTGGAATGAATGAGAGAGAACGAAATAGGAGATCCAGGGTGGAGAGACTATGAGAGGCCAGTTCATGTTAAACTTTCATATAAGGGAGTGGGCTTTTATCAGGATGAGAAGAAAAGCTGTTAAAGGGTTTTGAGCAGAAAATACATTTTGACAGCACCATCATGGCTTCTTTGTTAACAATAGATTGAAGGAGAATTAAGGGCAGAAGCTGGAGTCCAGCTAAGCTTTTACTATAATACACATGAGAAATGATAGTGGTTTTGATCAAGGTAGTAGCTGAGGAGATGGTTAGAAGTGGTTAGATTTTGTATGCATAAATGTTTTCTGTATGTATTTTGAAAGGAGAACTGACAGGATTTTTGTGATGGTTTAGATGGGAGAGGAGCAGGAGATAAACAGAGGAGGCGACTCCAAAGTTTTTAGCCTGAGCACCTGGAAGGATAGAGTGGCTATTATTTGAGATGTAGAGGAAAGGGGAGGAGTAGGTTTTGGGGCAAAGATTGGAAGTTCTGGTTTTGATGGATTGAGTTTGGATGTCTTTTAGATGGGGAACAAGAAGAGATGATAAGTAGGCAGGCGAATATAGTTGGAGGTTGGGAGAAGCCTGGGCTGGAGATAGAAATCGGGGTGTTATTAACATATAGATAGTATTTAAATCCACACTACTGCATGAAATCACCATGAAGGGTAAATGCAGATAGAAAAAGGTGAAGGGCCGAGTTGGATGTGTTACAGTGTTGAGAGGCTTATGGTGAGGTTTATAAGTGATTTTAAAGGACTGGTCTCAAAGATTGGTTTACATGATTTAATGTCAGTGTGAGAGGAGATTAGAATGTGTGAAGTCAAGTTCCATAGAATTTTCTTCAAGTTAACATTATTAATGATTTAGATAAAAGTGTAGAGAGTACGTTTATGAAATTGGCTGTTTTTACTAAGTTGTGCTAGCTAATGTTGTTTAAAAGTGGATAATTTAGAATTTCTTGCACAGATTAAGGAATTGAGAATGAGAAACTATAAGTAGGATTAAAAAGCAGGGACTGAAAGGGGATAGCTAAAACTAGGTGTACGTTACAGTCCGTCTTACACACTTTTGCCAGATTTATTTTTTCAGATGTCCTTGTGGTCATAGTACTTTTGTACTCTGGAATGTTTATGTGATTTCTTAGTGCTAACTGTATTAAATACTAGATCTTCCTGCAGTATAGCCTTCCACAGTAACCCCATTTTCCAGCCTTCCCTCCAAGCCTCTCTTACACATAATCTACATGTCTCTCTGATATTTACATATGCTATTAATTATCTTTGTAAGCTATCACCCTCTTGAGGCTCATCTACTTTTTGGTATGCCTTTACCTCCTTCAGGAAGCCTCTTTTCTAGTCCTTTCAAACAGTTTGTAACCTTTTCCTCTTTTGAAATTTCAAAGATCTTTAAAGTATTCTCAGTGGAATTTATCTTTTCAAATTATATATGTTTGTATTCTTGTCATCACCCTCTAATCTATACCTGTCTTTTTCCTGACACTCGTCACTTTATATGAAAGGGTTCTAAAGCTCTGGCTGGACTTCAGGGGATTCTTGAAATTGAAAGCAGTTCAACTGAAAAAGATTGAAGCAGATCTTCCGGTAAATAACATTTCTTCTGCTGTTTTAAGGATACTGTAGAGTAATTGACAGACTATATCTCATCCCTTGAGCGTGTAACTCTAAACTGTTACTGATGTCTTTATGATTTTTAGCTCCTCCTAACTTTTGAGCATTGGACCTTATAACTCAGTGGAGTAGAATTCAAAGTTGTATTCAAAGTAGTATACAAAGTAAAATTTCTATTCATGAGCCTCTTTTGGAAAGTGTGTAGCCCTTTGAATCTTCAGATAGAAAGGTTTTTATTCTAAGGATTCTTTGACCAGAAAGAAAAATTTTATTTTCTCTGCAGAGATGGGACACTTGCACATTTAGTTGAAGCTTTACTAGGCATATGCGTAAAACAGTTCGGAAAGAATTCTCTGCTGCCGTTAAAGTTATTTATTCCATCAGGGCCAGAGCCTTGACGTGTCTGTCTTTCAAAGTAGTTTTGTTAAGAAATGAGAGCAGAAAACAAAATTGTTCACTGTAGCACAGAAATGTTCTGACTTTTTAGAGGAAAATCTTGAAATACTTCTGATAGAAATTTTGCCCTTTTAGAGAAGAGAAAATCTCATTTATAGAACAGTCTGAACAGGGAGGAATCCTTTCATTTCGTAGCTTATTTATTAGAATTGTTAGGTTATATGAACAAGATAAATCTCTTGATTCGCCAACCTGTGAATATTGTTTTGGCTTTTGTGAAAAACCATCAGCACTTGTAGTTATTGGTTTGCTTATTTCTCTTCCCCTTTAGAAGGTGAATTATTTAGTTTTTAGAACAAGGGCTATTTCTTTCAGTTCATATCTAGTAGCCAGGGTAATGCTTGGCACATTGTAGACAGCCAAGAAATACTGGAAATATTTGTTGTTTGAATGTCTTCGATTTATTTTCTTCCCTAGAGTTTTCTATTATAAATCTTAAAAATGATCCAAGAACTTTGAAATCCTCTATCTGGCCTTTCTACGAGTGTAGCTTCTTCTTTAAACAATAATACAACTATATAGAACCTCCATCTAACTTGCTTTTGGACATTGAGTGATGAGATCCATTGAGTTTTGGAAGAGTGCCAGTTCTATATCAGAAAAAATCTAATCTTAATTCTTTAGTGTGTTAGATCCTAATCTGCCCTTTTATAACTTCTACTTGTTAATACTTCAGTGGAATCATATCATGGACACATTTATGTCCATGTGTGATTCTTTGAATTGTCTGAAACTTAAGTTATAAAGTATGATTTGGTTTAGAAATCTTTGCCATCTGAGCATTATAGGATATGTTTAATAAAGAATTATTACCTTAAGAAAACCAATTTGCTTTTAATTCCTTTAATAATATCTTATTTTTTACTTAGGTTCTATTTCTAAATTTATTTCATTGAATTTCAAGACAATGATATTAATTGACATCTATAGTAAGACTACCCTGGCTACCAGTATTATTAGTAATAGATGATATTTTTTGAAGGCGTACTATGTACCAAGACTTGTGTTAAGCACTTTAAATATAGAAATTCATTAAATTCTCATTGAAACTCTATGAGGCCATTTATCCTCATTTTTTGAATAAATTAAGGCAGAATGAGCTGAGTCTCAATTAAGTTTTAATTTGATAGCAAGAAATAAGGTTAGATATTTTTGTGCAATTTAAAAATATTTAAAGTAAATAAAAATTATTTAGAATAATTGCTTTGACTCAGTTTGATAAGCTAATGTTTGAAATATAAAAAGGAAATCTTGCCTAGATGTTGAAACCAATTTTATATGCAACAGTTATGCAAGCTCTAAACACAAAAACCTAAGTTGTTTAGAAATGCTCACACAATTAAATAGAAAAATTTCTATTAAAGTGATTTTGTGTATGAACTTGAAAAAATAAAGTATATTTTTCTTTATTTTTTCATTCTTAGGTGACTTCTAATTATAATATACACTCTTTGTAGAAATGTGGAAAATGCAAGAAAAACTTAAAGGGGAAAGTAAAAATCCACCCATATCCTACCATTCAGGGATAACCCACGCATAAATATTTTAAAGTATTTCTCTCCAGAGTCTCTTCCTTCTTTTCTTCCTTCCTTCTTTCTTTCATTCCTAGTGACATGTTAAGTATTTTTGTGCAGTTAACGTAACAAAGCAAAAAAGAAAACATCCGCATTCTTTTTATTTTTTTGATGTTTCCCTCAAGTCTCTGTCCATTATAAATATGTAAACACATGCATAATTTTACATAATTGTAATCTTTTTTTTTGTTTTTTCTACTCATTCTGTCAGCATCATTTTCCATGCTGCACAGTATTTATCATTAAATGAAATTGTAATCATGTCAGTGTATTCAGTGTTCCAATAATACAATTTCTAAGATTTGTTTAAGGAAAGGAGACTGAAGAAATTCAGCACAACCTATTTTTCCTGAAAATTTGCCTGCAAAAACCAAGAACAACAACAAAAACTCTTCTTACAGTTTCTTCAGCAGTTGCTCAAAACTTTTGCCATTCTCCCCAGATTTCCTGCTTTATTCTAAGTGATCACTTTGCTTCCTACCTCATTGGGCACATAGAGATTGTAAGTTTGGGGGCCAGCCTGGTGGTGCAGCAGTTAAGTGGTTAAGTTCGCACATTCTGCTTCGGTAGCCTGGGGTTCGCCAGTTTGGATCCCAGGTGTGGACCTACAAACCACTTATCAAAGCCATGGCAGGCATCCCACATATAAAATAGAGGAAGATGGGCGTGGATGTTAGCTCAGGGCTAATCTTTCTCAGCAAAAAGTTGAGGATTGGGGGTAGATGTTAGCTCAGGGCTAATCTTCCTAAAAAAAAAAAAAAGGAAGAGATTGTAAGTTTGAATGTTTTCAGAGAATGTGTACCATCCAGGAATGGATGGCTAGGAATGTTTGAATGTCGGTCTGTTCTCCCTGAAATGAATCTTTCTGCGTCTCTCATCTGGCAGTGGGAACAGTGTTCTCATTTGCTTTAAGGCCAAGTTCTTTACCAATGCTCTTAATCACATTCCTTTTCTGTCCTCTGGAACCATTTCCCACCAGTTATCTCTTCTCTTGTACAGAATCTTCAATTTCTTTCTCTTTATTGGCCCCTTTCTCATTACTTGCAAATATGGTTAAGTCTCTGTGTCCAAAAAACAACTTTCTTTTCCCTGAGCAACTTTACCATCCTCTTCTGGCACTTCAACAGGAAAGGATGGCCCAGGCAGGACAGCATGGGTAAGGGTGCAAAGGTGAGGGCGAGATAGTATGTTTTGAGGATGGTATATTGTTCTGAATGTTATAGAGTAAGGTATGAGTGAGGGTATAGGAAGAAGAGGTTGGATAGGTAGACAGGAATCAAAGCTCTATTCTCATCCTGACTATATCTCCCAGTTTCATGGTTTCAGTTGACTTCTTTATGTGACTGTAGATCTCAGATCTGTAACTCTAGTGCTCAACTCTATGCTAGGCTCTAAACTAGTATTTTCAGTTGTCTGCTACACTTTTGTGGGTGTTCCATAACTTCAGAATGTCTAAAACCATCCCCTTAATATATAATTTCCCTTCTCTGCCTGATCATCCCTCTGTTTTTCTGACTTAAAAACCATGGAGATGTCCTTAATTCCTTCTTCTGGCAGCACATTCAAGTTGTCACCAAGTAGTGTTATTTTACCTTGCCTTCTCTCCTGTACATATCTTTAATTTCATTTTTTGAATATCTTTAATATCTTTTAATTTCTGCAGTCACTGCCCTAGTTCAATGCTTCATCATCTCTTAGAGTATTAGAGTAATATCCCAAGTGATCTTCTTGCCACTGTTCCTTTGCTCATCAAAGTGTCCTTTAAATTGCCACCAGAATTAATCTAAATACAATTGTGGTATAGTTGAAAGAACTCTGGATTTGAGGAGTTAAAACTTCAGGTGATGTCTCACCTGTTTTATTCCTTTAGCTAAGTTATTTATCTGAGACAAGATCCATGAAAATATTATTGAGAACTTTAGAGTCAGCCCTAATGGCCTAGTGGTCAAAGTTTGGTGTGCTCCGCTTCAGCGGCCTGGGTTCAGTTCCTGCGCGCAGAACCACACCACTTGTCAGTTGCCATGCTATGATGGCAGCACACATAGAAGAACTAGAAGGACTTACAACTAGAATATACAACTATGTACTGGAACTTTGGGGAGAAAAAAAGAAAAGGGAGAGGAAGATTGGCAACAGATGTTAGCTCAGAGCGAGTCTTTCCCAGCCAAAAAAAAAAACATCTATATATCTATATATCAATATATATAGATATATGTATTATTGAGAACTTTAAAATGTAATATAAATTTAAAATTTTTCTAAAACACGAATATGCCTTTGCTTAGGAATCTTTAAACACTATTGGATCTTTGTGCTTTGCTCATTTCCCCTTTACTTCTAAGCCCTTTACCCTTCCATCTTTATTTCTGAAGACCCAGTTCAGTTGTACCCAAGAATGGATCCATTTCTCCAATGTGATCCAGTACTACTTGATTTATACTTTTATCTTTCTCAATAGTCTAATGAAGATTTGTATAAACCCCTATTTCCTCCTTCTCCCTGCTCCCTGCCATTTTGTTTATGAATTCCTTAACAACTAGAACCATATCTTGTTCATCTTTTTAGACACATTCATGCCATTGAGTTATATAATGATGAAAGTGATTCTGAGTGTTGTAAGTTCATTGATCAAATGGAATGAAATGAAATAGAATATTAAAAAAATGAAAAGTCTGCAGTGTTTTTGGTTTACTGTTTATAACAATTAGGGGCATATCTTTTCAGATTGCCCACAGTTTCATGCAAAGCTAGATAGTCTCATAAAATGATTAACCCAACAGTTAACAATTTGACTTTGTTGCTGAGTCCTTAATAAGATACTCAAGCGTTCTCAGTCAAAAGTTGGGGAGTTTTTCATTTAGGTGAAAGAACTTTTCCATAATTGAGAAATAGATCACCAGTTATAAGAGCATTGTCAACTTACTTTTTTCCCCCCAAAAGTGACAGTGTTTACTAAAAGTCATTTTTACTAACTCATTTTGTTAGAGAAATTGAGTAATAGAACTGGCATGTAATGGAAATAGCATAGGGATAGAAATAGCATGAGATTTTGAAGCCAAAGATCTAGGATCGGGTTTGGAGCTTCATCATTTATTGTATGTGATCTTCAGTATCCTTATTAGTAAAATGTGGCTTAATAATAGCTGTGTTACAGTGTTGCTAAAATTAAATGAAGTATAGTTTAGAACTTTATAAAGTAATTATATCAATATTAATTTCTATCTGGAAAAGTTGTCTTGGTTTATTTTTAAACAGGAAAAAATAAAGGCAGTTTTTAGATTGCATTGCTGTTGTTGATGCAGGAAATATATGTCATCCTTAAATTTATCCATTTTGTACCTGGCAAAATAACTAAAATTTTTTTCACATCCAGAAGAATTTTATTATTTTAGTGTGGAAAAAATTCCAAAATGTCAGTCAACATGTAAAAAATTTCTAAATCTTCTTTTCTTCTGCTGACCCTGGCAAATGCTAAAAGATACTTAGTTAAAAATATAATAATAAAAGTATATTCTCATAGCTAGCTTCACCTGTAAGGATTACAAAGAAGCAGTGATGAAAGAAGGTAAGGAGACTGAAGAATTGAGTTGGGCTTTCATATTATGTTAGAGCCAGCTATTACACTGACTCTAGAAAATATCTGTGTAACAAAATTAAAATCAGTAGTGGTTAAACATGTCCTCAAATAATTCACTTTTGAAACTGTGAAATGAACTATAGTCTAGTCTTAAATGTTACTCATAAATTTTTTAGTAGTGATCCTTTAGATTAATATGAAATTTTCTCAAGCTTATACATGTTTAGTATCTATTCTGTCAGCAGCTTTATGATTGAGAGATTAGGCAGGTCATTATTATACTGATTTGACAAGAAACAAAGCCGAAGCTAAAATAAATATGTACCTTCATTCTAATTCTGGAGCATGCTCTAGAAGAATTCCAGGATTGACAGGAAGGCTTGCAGAACTTAAAAGATGTGGTCATGAAATATATTTTCAGTTGGTGTCTGTTCTCTCTCATCTTCTGAATCTCAGTACTGTTGCGGAGTTTGCACAGGGGTCTCTACGATCTAAGGAGTTTGGAAATTATTGAGCACCATTTCTGAGTGCTGTGAATAGAGAGGTACAGTCGTGCTTTGAGGGCTTCACTATAAAAACAACAATCACAGACAAAATATAAAGAAAATTGGAAGGGATATAACATGGCTCCAAATAACGCTACGCTTCTCTGTGGATGGGAAACTGAACAGAAACATAAAACAGTGAGGAGCTGGAGTTTGTAGGGATCCGACTCCAAAAATAGGCAGAGTGGCTGAGAATTGAACTCATCTGAGATGATGGCAATTAAAAGGTCCCCCACACAACTTCTCTGCCTGAACCAGGTTTGAAGGGTCCTGTGAGGGCCCTGGAAAAGGCTTTGAGTACTTAGGGCTGTAGCTCATAGGAAATTGTTTATGATGGAAGGTGTAGAGAAAGCAGACGTAGCTTTGCAGCCATTATTTGGAATCTGTGAAGTGTCCCCAATATCACAGTGTGAGATACTGTAAGAACTGGGAATCTTGATGGACTGAGTGGAGACAGTGTCAAAACTACCAACTAGTGAAGGGAAGAGTAGGCAGAGAGGGGGGAAGGGAAAAAAACCTCCCACTTAAGATAAGCTTGCACACCAGCATACCATAAAACATTAGTTTTCCCTCAGAAAGATAGTAAAAAATAATTGGGATATAAACACTCATTGCCAGTAAATTTAAAGTGGTAGTGCAGTCTTCAAGTGATCTTAAAATTGAGTATGTTTAGTATCTTCAGTTATGTGAGGACAGAATAATATTCATAAGAAGAATAAGACATTATGAAACAAAACCAAGCTAAAGTGAAACAATGATAGGTAGATTTGGAGAAGAAACGATATTCTAGGAATTTTGGAGATGAGATGGGATAAATCCTAGGTTGGACTGAGTCAAATACAGAAAGAATTAGTTAAATGAAAGGTAACTAAAAATTGTAGCTGTAACTATCACTTACTTTATACCTAGGCATTGTTCTAAATACTTTACATGTATTAATTTCTTTAATCCTGAAAACATCTTATTATTTTGTTTATTTTACAAATAAGGTAATTAAGTAACTTGCAAGGTACTATAATGAGGCAGGATTGGAACATGGGCATTCTCACTAGGGTCCAAACAAGCATGCTGTGCTGGTTGTGGCCGTAGCCAATAACTCAACACAGAAGAGATGAGAGGAAATGTATCAAAGAGTACATATGAGATATGAAGGATAGATAAAAGCTGAAATTACTGAAATAGAAAACCAAAAATAAGTAGAATTGATCAAAGAACCAAGAGTTCATTCTTTGAAAATAACTAATAAAATCAGGTAAGCCTCTAGGAAGGCTGTACAAGGGGGAAAAATAGAAAGAAGACTCAAATGAACAGTATTAAGAATTGAAAAAAGGAGACCTACCTAAGGCTGCTATGAGTCCATCTGGTGCCTTTGTGGGATGAGAAAAGTGCCTCCTTTGAGCAGATGCAGTCCTGTAAATACTTTTGTACAAGTTAAAAAATAGCCTTCAACCAGGATATACATCTCGGCGAATGTAATGTAGCTTGGTGTTCAGTCTACTCACTGCCTTGGCTGGGTACTTGTGTGTAGTGAACAATCTGCCGTCTGTGGACATAATTAGAGATACAGTAGAGATTGTTCAAAAATCGTGAACATAGTAAGAACAATAGTAGCTGCTTATTTGTTGAAATTTTAAAAAATAGAAATGGAAACAGGTACTGTATGTGCTTCAGTGATGACAAACTTGCAGAATACCAACTGGTGGGAAAATCTGATCTAGTGGAAGTTTTCCTTTACTTCTAAAATGCTAGAAAAGGCTTTCAAACAAACATTTAGAATTTTTAACACTAGCTTTGAATCAAAACAGTGTATACTTTTCGCTACTCTTCTTAATCAATGCGTTACATACAAATAGTGCACAAAGGCCTATATCAAAGGATAACGGTGCCTTGAGCCCTTTCCAGACCTTGCCCCGATCCTGGAGGCATCCACTTTTACTTCCTAGCTGTTTCTTCTGGCTTTTACTTCTGTATTTCTAAACAAAGTTATCTCTTGATTCTGTAAATAGACACTGCTAAGCCAAATTATATTATGACTGCCATTCTTTTATGTAAACAATTTTGTTCTTAATTGGCATTAATATTTGCTTCATTTTTTTTGTTGTCTTCTTTATTTTCTTTGCTAGATCTTCTCTCACTTCCAATAGCTTGTTAAAAGATGTGCCAGTTCAATCAACAAGGAAGCTGAGCTCTGTTTAGGTTCCCCCTTCCTGCTCTTGAGCCTGTAAAGTGCCTCTTGGTAGAAAGCCATGGCAGTGCTTGGGCTAATCTTACTTGTTTCCCTTCTCTCAGCAATCGCAGTCCTTCACTGCTGGTGTCCAGTGTGTGAAAATGGTTGTTTCGTGAATTTTGCCCTATCATCTAGTTTTTTAACAGTGGCAGGATACATCTGGTTTTTGTTATGCCCATTATGGCCAGCAATGGAAGTTAAGTGTATTTGAACAAAATAAAAGAGCACTGGATCCCATTCTCTTGGCCTAGATGTTACAGTGTAGATCTGATTGTAATATTATCAAACAGTTGCAGGTTTTTATCTTGCTTGTTCTAAGATATTAAAAAGAGTCTCTAAATGATTTTGAATTAATTGTGTCAGCTGAAGAATAGTATACATCACAGGTTTGTAGGGGCTGGCCCCATGGCCGAGTGGTTAAGTTCGTGTGCTCCGCTTTAGCAGCCCAGGGTTTCGCCTGTTCGGATCCTGGGCATGGACATGGATGGCACTGTTCGTCAAGCTGTGCTGAGGTGGTGTCCCACATTAGCACAACCAGAAAGACCTATAACTAGAATATATAACTGTGTACTAGGGAGCTTTGGGGGAGAAGAAGAAGAAGAAAAAAAGATTGGCAAGAGATGTTAGCTCAGGTGCCAATCTTTTTTTTAAAAAAAAAAAACAGTTTTGCAGACTTTTTCTCTAGAGACCAAATAGTAATATTTTAGACTTTGTGGGCTATCCAGTCTGTGTCACAACTACTCAACTACATGACTTTCATGCTGTTGTAGCATGAAAGCAGCGATAGCCAATATGTAAATGAGTGTGGCTGTATTCCAATAAAACTGTTTAGGTACACAAAAATTAGAATTGCATATAATTTTCATTTGTCATAAAATCTTATTCTTTTGATTTCCCCCCAACCATTTAGTAGTGTAAAAATGATTCTTAGCTCATGGACCAGGCAGTGGGCTGGATTTGGCCTATGTTTTTGATCCTGATATAGATTCTCAAATAAGCCCCATATTCTCTATTAATGTAGCAAATATGGAACTTACTAAATATTTCTAGTTTTCTTGATATTTCTGTCTTGGGTGTCCAAAGTGGGAAAACTTAAAGTCCTTTGTATTGGCATGTGTGAGGAACAGAAAGTAGAAAAGCAGGGAGAAGAGGAGAGAGGAAGGGACAGTGGATTAGCTTTGGGAGTGTAATTAATCTGTCTGAGGCACCAGTTGGTTAATTCCATTTGTTAAGCATTTATTGAGACCCACTGTGTTTTGACACTGTGCCAGATACTGTAGATACTAGGTAGTGTGCAGTTTAGTCTTTGTCCTGGCAAAGTAGCAAAGACAGATAATTGTAAATAGACAAATAGTTACTGAAAAGATTATGGTATAGCAATATAAATATGCCTAAAATTATTTAGGAAGCAAAATGTATAGTAGAAATTATGAAGAGCTGGAAAAAAAGTGAATTTTAAGGCCTTATATGCTGTGTTAAGGTGCTTGGCCTTTATTCCACTCTCTAGTACAGTGTTTTTCAGACTGTGGTGTAGCATCAGAGTGAGGTGTTTTTTTTTTTAAATTTTCCAGTCCATCGTGGTCTAATAGTTTTGAAAAACACAATAAAAATGATAGAAAATGAAATAAAAATATTATGAAATGTAGGTCTAAATTTTTATTTAGATTGAAGCAACATAAAATTGCTCTTTAAGATTGCTATAAAAGTTTGTAAACACTCAACTTTTGTACTTATCATGAGTGTTAACGCATATTTCATGGCTGGTAATTCTCAGACTGCCACTGGTCTGTGGGGCCACACTTAAGAGTGATATTGATCTCCTGGATGATTTGGGATCTGTGCAGGTTTTTTAGCAAGGAATGGCGTAATTATATTTGTGTATAGCATAATGAATTTTTTGGCAGTAGGAGGGATAATTAGGTTTTTGGCTAGAAGGATAGAAACCGCCTGGAATCAGCATTTGAAGGGTAGCTTAAAATGGAGGAGAAGGTGAAATTGACTTTCTTTATACTGATAATTCATGTAGAGAATAATTCCCCCAATAGGCTATAAGCTTCTTGTAGGCGTGGACTGTATTTCTTTTAGTTACTACATAAGGTAGGCACTTCAGAACTGTTGAATGAGTGAATGAATGAGTCAGAGAGGTAAGGCAGAACCAGGAAAGAGTAGAGTGTTTAAAACTAGAATAAGAAGAGTTTCAGACTGAGAATATAATAAACAGAATCAAATACTTTCAAATCAAGGAAGATGATAATTGATAAGTATTTATTAGATTTAGTATTTGAAAGTCCTTAGGGAGATCAGCTTTAGCAGTATGATAAACTTAGAAGCTGGATTATAATGTGTTGCCCATTTCTATTGTCCACTAAGTGAATGAGTAGAGGTACGCTTTAAAATGTGACACTTCATTAATTAATGTTAATTAATTAATTGAAGAAGAAAAGTAGGATAATAATCTTTACTATTCACTTAATATTGTCTGTGAATGTAAAATCTATAATGTATTTTTTTTCCATTTCAGCAGGGGAACTAAATCTCTATAAAATGGAATTGAAATGGTTTTTAATAATTGATTCTAATTTGAGAAGAAAATTGAAATGTGAATAATTTGCTTGGTCTTGTTTCAAAGTGATTTTTAGTAAAATAGTTATGTGATATTCTTTATGGGATTTTTTACTAGAACTTCCAATAACATTCTGTTTTTATCAAATAATGAAGTTTACTCCTATTCTCTACTGCATCAGGCATGTATTTGGCTAAAAGTTTGTAGGAAAAAGATTATGGGTTGAAAGTATGTGGGATACAACTTCTTCTGAAGAGTCAGAAGTGAAAAGTGTTTGAGGGTTGTTAATGCCAGAAATAGAAGTTGTGTGGAGTATCATTATAGTACTTAATTTAACAAGTTCATTTTGTCGTTTACTTGCTTTATTTCTTATAATCATGTTTTAGTAGGATTTTTAAATTGAAGAAACATCCATTAATCTTGACATCTGCTGCATAAGTGATGGCATTCATATACAATCCCTGTTGGAATATTGGTACTTTGTCATCTTTTACTATTGTGCAGATGAAAACTTGTTTTGTAGTTTGCTTCTATGATTGCTTTTTTAATTTTTTAATTTTTATTTATTTATTTATCTTTGAGGAAGATTAGCCCTGAACAAATATCTACTGACAATCCTCCTCTTTTTGCTGAAGAAGACTGGCTCTGAGCTAACATCTGTGCCCCATCTTCCTCTACTTTATATGTGGGACACCTGCCACAGCACGGTGTAACAAGCAGGGTATAGGTTGGCACCCAGGATCCAAACCGGTGGACCCTGGGCTGCGAAAGCGCACTGTGTGAACTTAATCATTGCGCCACCAGACCGGCCCCTGTGATTGAGTTTTTTTTCTTTTTTTGAGGAAGATTAGCCCTGAGCTACCATCTGCTGGCAATCCTTCTCTTTTTGCTGAGGAAGACTGGCCCTGAGCTAACATCTGTGCCCATCTTCCTCTACTTTATACGTGGGATGCCTACCACAGCGTGGCTTGCCAAGTGGTGCCATGTCTGCACCTGGGATCCGAACCGGCGAACCCCGGGCCATCTGAGCGGAACGTGCGAACTTAACTGCTGCGCCACCAGGCCAGCCCCTATGATTGTTTTTTTAAAAAAAATAAAATAAGCTTTGGATATTTTTTCCCATGTTTCCCCTGAAAAGATTATGATCATTTTACATTATAGTGGGTAATGAAAGTCCGGGATACTTAAGATAATCCATAATGTTACGTGAAAGCTAGAATCATTTTTATGCTTTTTTTGGTTATTAAATATAAGCATTCAGCACTTTCACAATAATTTCAAAAGTTATCTCTAAATTTTTCCGTAGAAGGAAGACCAGCAAGAAGTGATCCTTGTCAGAACAGATCAGTCTGGAAGAGTATGGCCTGTGAACACACCAGGAAAACCTCTGGAACCTAAAGGAGGAAGAAGGAAGAGACAGATGGTATATTTAACATATGTCTTGGTTTATTAATTCAGAATATCTTTTTTCCCCCTTGGGCTTTCTTTGCATCAGACTACTTCAAAATATTGTCTGAAATTTAGCTTTATAATGCAAACATTAGAAAATAGTAAATTATGTTATTACTTTTATTCTTAGTTATATCCCTTTGCCTTTTACAAAATGGAATCCAATTCAGCTACAGTTTTCAAATGACTGTGAACATTGAAGGTTTGAGGCAATTTTAATTTTAGTGTACATTTCTTTGATGATGTTTCTAGTTGCTTTTTACATATTTACCATAGTTCTTAGGCAAACCTTTGGTCTCCCAGACCTGTTATCTGTGTTAGCTTATATGAGACCTGGTGATAGGGTATCCACGTACAGTAAGATCTTAAAAGTATGTAGTTGCTGTGATTCTTTATAAACCCAATTTTCTTTTCCATCTTCCAGCTCCCGCAATTAGTTTTTAGTGCTATCTTGAGACTCTTGAGATGGCAAAAACAACATATGCAGTTTTCCCGAGTTAGATTTTTTGTTTTTAATTTGAAAGATCGTACAAGTGGTAATTGGGTCCACAAAAGATTTTTTCATTCAGAATTTTTCTGTCAGATGTTTGTTATTTGTCTGTTGAGTGCCTGTGCTGCTGGAGATAGTATATAATTCATGCAGCAAACAGAAGTGGGATAGATACTTCTTCTAATGAAATGGGAGGACTTAGGGGTTTGGAGGGGAAATGAGGCAGGAGAATAGTAAAGGTTTGAATTATATGAAATGACAGAACTGGCTAGGGATCCATAGATACGTGGCCACATGGCATCAAGGACTCTTTTTGAATTGTTTACTACTGAGCAGCTCAGTATAAGAGTAAACAGGGCAGACACATTCATTCCGGATTGAGGTTTGCTTTTTGAGTGTAATGAAATGATAAGAGGGCCGGAAATTAAGGGTCTGGAGCCAGGAGTGATTGAAGTCATGGAATTTGAGATTCAAGCTAGTGAAGATAAGAATAGTAATGTTGGATAAAAATATTGGGAATGTCGTTCCAAAGATCTCAAAGAAGTAAAGAGCAGGTTTTATGTGGATATGGGAATGTGAGAACACTTTTGGGGAGATTTGATTTGGTAGGAAATAAATGGCATTTTTCTTTCCCACATCTACATATGGAACCAACTGATAGGAAAACTCAGGGTTGATTTAGATGCGAATCAAAATATCAGCTTTGTTTCTGATAGAACTGCTTGTAGTGGGTTTGCTAATACTTCACCTCCATGTTCCATATGCTTACTGGAGCTCTGGATAACTACAGACTTCCCTCCAGAGTGGTAGAGGATTTTTACTACAAAGAGGAGAAGAGCAGAAAGGAGAGAAGAAGGGATAAGGCAATTGTTCCTTTTCCCCCAAACTCAGAAATCAGATAATGTCATGCCTCCATCCCTGGGGAAAAGGAAAGTAAAGGGACAGAAGAAGGAGGCAGTGTTATTCTAATGGAAATTCTCTCACATGGAAGCAGATAGAATAGAGATTGTGATACATAGTGGGATTTTTGCCTTTAATATCAGATTTATAGGTAATTCATTAAAAATACTTCAGAAACTCATGTTTTCCCTAGATTAATAATGTTCATTTTGTTGTAGGCTTTAACTCATGAGGAAAAAGAAAGGGTCAGATACTTTCATGATGATGATAATCTAAGCCTAAATGATTTAGTCAAGAATGAAAAGATGGGAACAGCAGAAAATCAGAACAAACTTTTTATGAGAATGGCATCTAAGGTAAGGTATATTCCTAGGATACCTTTGAATTTTGAGAAGCTGATTACTCAATGTAGCAATGATAGACTTTTCAGAGAGAGCTGGTTCTTTCTAATCTTGATTTATTTTATTGAATTAAATCCTTTGTAAGACATATTAGGAACATGCATTTTGGAATGGATTTGATTGGGAAATATGTATTTAGATTTAGTTTGTTTTTAAGTGTGGACTCTGGTTTAGTTTTTTAATGTATTCCATGAAAACATGAATTATGTATTTCATCTATCATTTAAGGGAAAGTTTTGGGCCAGAATTTAGTGTTGGAAACATGCTGCTATGCTAATTAGGTTACCAGTGTGTTTTGTCTTAATGTTCCTCCAGTTCTTCATAATTATGTCACAAGGAGTATATTTGGAGTAACATATTATGAATTATAGAGAAGGCATCTTGGAATAATCTTAAGTCTATTTATATGAAAATCTTATATTTTATATTTATATGAAAATGTACGTTAATACATCATTATGGGCAGTAGGATGAATTTTTGTTTCAAATAGCATTCTTTCTTGCAGTCCCTTCCATTGCAATCCCTTCTAAACACTACCATTAAAATTTTTTGTAAAAGAGACGTATTTAAGCTTGGCTCTATGTCAGGGTTTGATCCTAGTGGAAAAATTCAGCTTACTGCCTATATTTTCAAATAAAGTTTTATTGAAACACAACTATGCACATTTGTTTACATATTGTCTCAGGCTGTTTTCGCTCTGTAACGGCCGAGTTGAACAGCTGTGGCAGACTTTATAGCTCACATAGCTGAGAATAATTACCATCTGGCCCTTTACAGAAAAAATTTGCCTATCCCTGCCTTATGATACTGGTGGTTATTTTTTGGTGGTATGAGTTTGAATGAACTAGGTGTTTGAGGGCCAGGAGGGATACTTTTTACTGTATACTTTGTTGAGACTTTTTTTTTAAACTATGTGAATATATTACCTGGTGAAAAAATTAACTTTAACGAAAACTAGAATAAAGGTACCAAGGTAATCTGTGTGTGTATGTGTGTGTTGGGGGGAGTAAAACAAACTTGGATTTAAAAAGAAGTGGTCATTCTTTCTACCTCCAAGAATTGTGTGGAATCTTAAATTTAGCCCTTTAGGATCATTTTACTACTCTTTATTTTGGAGGAAATACTGGAAATCTCCTAGGGTCTAGAAAGTCAGTGCAGAAAGAAGGACATATTTTTATTAAAGTTTCCTTTCAGAAATGGGACAGATAACTTTATGTGGACGTCCGAATTAAATATAGTTTTGGTAATCTTATCATAGTCTATTCAAGTTTATACACAAGATTTAAAAACTTGTTAAAAATTGTAATGGTCATTTATTAATTCAGTAATTATTTATTGGACACCTAATTTGTACTAGTTTCCATTCTAGATGCTGGGTGTAGAGAAGCGATCAGATCACAGTTCTTTTCCTCAAGGAGCTTATATTTCTAGTGGGTGAGACAGAACATGAACAAATATGTGATATAAAATATTACATAACTTAAATGATACACAGTCAAGTGTTGCTTAACAATAGGGATATGTTCTGAGAAATGTGTCATTAGGTGATTTTATCATTGTGCAAACATCGTAGAGTGTACTTACACAAACCTAGATGATATAGCCTACTACATTCCTAGGCTATATGGTAGTAATCTTATGGGTCCATCATTGACCTAAATGTCATGCCGTTCATGACTGTTTTACACAATAGAAAATATTTTTGTAAGGAATAAAGCAAAGTAGAAGGAGGTAGGATGATATTTTCAGTAAAGTATTGAAGGAAGGCCTCTCTGTGGAGAGGATGTTTCCGCGGACTTTGAACAAAGTCAGGGAGTGGGTCCATGTGAATACCTGGGGGAAGAATATTCATGCAGAAGAAAAGCAGATGCAAAGGATCTGAAGCAGAGACAAGCTTGACGAGCATTAAAAGACAGCAGGGTGACATATGTGACTGGAAATAGAGGGAGAAAGGGAAAGAGAAGAAGAAGATGAGATGGGAGATACCATAGCAGGAGTTAGACCATGTCAGGTCTTCTAGGCCATGGTGTAAGAACTTTTGTTTTTGTTTTAAATGATAGGAAGCCATTTGAAGGTTTCTAGTAGGACAGTGTCATATCTAGTTTATGTTTTATAGTTGTTCCACAGTTCTGGCATATTCTGTTCTAATTTTTTTGGTCTTGGTTCTCTCTGCTTTTCAGTTGTGGAAGTTTCTGTTGTCATATCCTCAAACTCAGAAATTCTTTCCTCAGCCATCCAGTCTTCTAACAAATCCATCAAAGGCATTCTTTATTTCTCTTTTAGTGTTTTTGATCTTCAGCACTTTATTTTGGTTATTTGCTTAGAATTTCCATCTCTCTGCTTACATTATCCATCTGTTCTTGGTGAGCCTGTGCACTTGGACTGTGAACTTCACCTGTACGTCTCAGTCCATCCTTCCCCATTAGTTGGGATAGGATGGCTAGGGGAGGCTGGAGTTGGGTGTATCCCTTCCTTTGAGTGGATTAAGCTCTGATAAAATCCCAGCAGGTTAAGCTCTGAGGGTAATCCTTGTTAAGAATAACAGAACGCTCCAGTGTGTTTCAAAATGGTTCCTTTTCCCTCCCCCTGCTGGACGCGGGAGAGGATTTTCCTCATCATTACTGTGAGGACCTGATAGAGCTCCTAAAGGTAAAACTCACAAAATTAAGGGAGGACCCCTGTGTTTGGGTCCCGCTGAAGTTTTTAACTCTCCGACTTGTCCACACTGAGCCTCTGGCAATTGGTCAATTACAGTTTAGTTTTTCCTGCCCTGGCGCTGGTTCCCACAGAACTATTGGTTTCTGCACAGACAAATTTTGATTCTCTGTACCAACCTGTCTCTGATTTTTGGGGTAGTCACTTTCTTGATGGATCTAAGAAGAATTGTTGATTTTTCAGTTTGTTGAGCTTTGTGCTTCTTGTTGGGGCAGAGTGGTGACTTCTCAGCCCTTTAAGTGCCAGACTGGAAACTGCTGGTTTATGTTTTGAAAAGGTTTTTCTGGCAGCTCTTTGGAGCAGGTAAGGTAGAGAGGCAAGAGTGGAAGCAGGGTGATTATTTAGAGGATAGCGCACTGATTCAGAGAGACCCTTGGATTAGGTCGTAAACTGGTGAGAAATGCTAGGATTTGGGCAATGCTGATATCATTTATTGAAATAGAAAACTTTATAGGGGGACAGATTTTGTGGGAGGTGGGAGGTCAAGAATACTGTTATGGACGCATGAAGTATGAAATGCTTGTTAGACATTTACACGGTGGTGTGGTGTGACTGCCTATGGAACTCTACGTAGATGTTGGTTGTCTCATATAGATTTGGATGCTGCTGTAATTTAAATGTGTTTAAAGCTGTGAGATTTAAGAAATTGTTAATGAGGAGAGTCTAAAGACTGAGCCCTGGAGCATTGTCTGGAAGAGAACAAAAAAGATTCAACGAATGAAATTGAGAAGGTGCAGTCATTGAGGTAGAATGGTATTTTGGAAGCCAGAGAAAACAGGAAGAAGGTTGTGAATAACTGTGTCAGCTGCTTCTGAGAGGTTGAGTAAGATCTTTGAAGATGGAAAAGTGACCGTTAGATTTGTTATTGTGGAGGTTTCTGGTGAGTTTGATAAGTGTGGTCTCCTTGGTCTAATAAGGAGAAAAGCCTCATTGTAATGGGTTAAAGAGTGAATATCAGGAGATTCATGAAGAGATGGCCTTAGAAAGGAGCTGGTTACTTTCCATTGATTGTGACTGGAGGAAAGGCAGAGTATTAAAGTGTACAGATGCAGGTAGGTTTGTAAATGTGGTAGAAGAGAAATGAACTAGTTTTCTTCTTATTGCTTCTGTTAGTTTAGTGAAAAGACTAAAGTTATCAGCTGAGAGTGATGGTGAAGAAGGGGTGTTAGAGGTTTGAGAAGAAAGTATGAAATGCTCTTTGAGAGAACTGGTCAGTGAAATAAAGTAGGATTGCCAGGCAATGTTGAAGGTCCATCTGAGTTTTATGATTATAAATTTAAAATAAAACATGTTAGGGTGTTTGTGTATTTTTCTTGTACCATGTTTGGATAGAGACTTAGTTTCATTGAATCATGTTACAAGGATCATGGCTTGTTTTGTTTTTCGTATTTCACCACCATTGTTTTTTGCTTTAAGGGTACAAATAATAGAACATATTTATAATATATTTTTATTTTGTTTTGTTTGTGTATTATTATGAGGTATTTTAGTAATATTTGTATAGGATTGTTTTTATTATTAGCTGATTTGGCAATAATTGTGATTGAAGATATTAGACCATTTCCCTGAGCATTCTAAATCTTTGAAACCAATATGCTGGCCATTGGTTTCTTAAGTGATGAGTGTTGCTTGGTTTGTCTCCAGAGCAGTTCACTGGGAACCATGATCACTAATACTGTGTGTCTGCTACTGGTAGCCCCTACATTTCTTCCTCATTCCTAATCATCTCCATAGGTCTCAGCTTTCCAGGTCTCTGTGTGGGGTGAAACTGAAGTGGGACCTTCATGTGGTTCTACGTGAACCCTTGCAGATTTCACCAGCTTTTACCCCGTAGATATTAACATTCACTGATGCCAGTTGCCTGAGTCCTGCTCCTCCCCCCCCCCCACCCCCCAAAACTCTCCTTAGAACCCAGGAACCACACTGGCAGCCAGCTCAGGTTTCTACAGCTGCCTGAGTGTAAGGTACCAGCCTAGACCCCTGTGGCTGACCACTACCACTGTGTGCACACTTGGGGCTAGCTCCTCCAGGTGTGAACTTGCATGCTGCCGACTTGATGCCCATCACCAGCCTCCACTGCTGTGTGCATGTCCTGGGGGAGACTGTGCAGCAACAGGAGAGCATGCCATACAGCTAGGCTCCCTGCAGCTGCTTCTGGGCCGGGACCAGGCCCTCTCTTCTGTCACTGGCCTGTATCACTGTGCTTACGTGCAGCTAGCCCCACTAGCTGTGTACCTGCACATGTCTTCTCTGACCCCCACCCCTGGCATCCGCTGCCATATGCCTGTGGTGAGACGCAATAGTTATGGTAGTGCATGCTGATAGCCAGGACCCCTGCAACTGCCAGTGCACCTATAGTTGACTTTGGCCCTCACTGCCTGCCCTGGCTCCCTCCACTACATGTGTGATTGCAGCTAGCCCCTGCCACTACGTAGACAGCTGCAGCTGGCCCCCACATCCAGCATATTCACACCACTGGCTCTGGCCACTACCTCCCCTTGTCCTTTTCCCTAGCTGCTGAACCTGGAGGCAGTGCTGAGGACCCCAACAGCCCTTGCAGCCTCTATGGACCCATGGCACCTGCCAAGGATCACATAGTTGTTTATGCTGTGGACCCCAATGGCTTGAGCCAGGGGGCCACCACACTCCCCTGGACCTGGTGCTGCCACATGCTTACACTTGACTCCATGCACCATTAGAACCGGGTCTAATGTTCCAGCATGCCCAGCTTGCCTCCACCTGCAGGTGAACATTTTCATTTACTAAAGTTAGTCTATAAAGTCTGGAAGAGGTGAGTACTTCTTCAAATGAGCAGACATCTGTGCAAGACTACAGGGATAATGAAGAATCAGGGAAACTGACTCCACCACAGGAATAAAATACACCTGCAGTAACTGGCCCCAAAGAAAAGGAGATACAGGAGTTACCTGACAGAGAATTCAAAATAATTGCTCTAAAGATGCACAGAGAGCTATAAGAGAACACAGATCCACAATTAATGATATCAAGAAAACAATACAAGAACAAAATAGGAAATTCAACAGAGAAAGAGAAAACATAAAAAAGAACAAAACGTGAATTTTGGAGCTGAAGAATACAATGACTGAACTGAAGAATTCAATAGAGAACTTCAACAGCATACTAGAGCAAGTAAAGAAAGAATCAGTGAGCTCAAAGCAGAACATTTGAAATTATCCAGTCAGAGGAGCAAAAAGAAAAAGAATGAAAAGGAATGAAGAAATCCTGTGGGTCTTATGAGACACCATTAACAAAAACAATCTATGCGTCATAAGAGTCCCAAAGAAGAAGAGAGGGAGAAAGGGGCAGAAAACTCATTTAAAGAAATAATGACTGAGAGCTTCCCAGATCTGGGGAAAGATTTGGACATCCAAGTTCATGATGTTGGGAGTGACGTCAGCATCGTGGTGGTGTGAGCTTTCCCAGTAATGTCTCCCCTCCACCATACAACAAAAAGGCATTCATACTCCAACAGAGGACATCCAAACACAACAGAAAGGTCTGAGGAACCCATGCAGCCATACAACGGAGGGCAGAGAGGCTGGAGTTCCCCTTGGAGGAGGTAGAACAGGGTAAGAGAAAACTTCGCTCCCTCCTCAAAAGCCTGGGATCTGGGACCTAGGGTGGCCTCTGGGAGGGAAGGCATGGGGGAGGGAACGTTTGTTTGTGGGAACACCAAAGATCCCTGAAGGCCCTCGCAGCCTAAGGGAAAGCCCCTACCGAGATGAAAGCTAACATGAGGGTGACCTCATCAAGCCAACACCCCAGGAAAGCAGATAGCGAGGGCAGAGCAAGAAAACCCCAAGAGCACACAGAAGAAAGCGCCCCTCCCCGCTGCCGGCCCAGCAGAGGTTCCAGTGCCTGGGATCTCTGCAGAACACAGAGGGCTCAGAATACACAGCTCTTGACCCCCAGCCAGTGGTGATAGGCAGTAACTGCGACCAAATAAAACCATGATGTGCAAAAACAGAGCCACACTCTCTAGCAGTATCAAAAATAATATTAAAAATCCAGGCCAGAGTGAAAATGACAAGTACCCAGAAATCTGTCTTGAGGACACAGAAATATGTAATATAAATGATAGGGAATTCAAAATAGCTATCATCAAAAAACTCAATGAGTTAAAAGAGAATGTAGAGAAACAATTCAGTGAGTTCAGGAGCTGCTTCACAAAAGAGATTGAAACCATAAAGAAGAATCAATCAGAAATATTGGAGATGAAAGACATAATGGAAGAGATAAAACCAAATATGGGTTCCTGGAACGCTCGACCAGACATCATAGGGGAACAAATTAGCATAATTGACGATAGACATCTTGAAATACTCCAGATAGAGGTGAGAGAACTCAGACTAAAAGGGAGTGAAGAAAGTCTCCCAGAAATATCTGCCTCAATTAGGAAATGCAACATAAGCATTATAGATATTGAAGAAGGAGAAGAGAAGGAGAATGGAGCAGAAAGCTTGTTCAAAGAAATAATAGCAGAGAAATTCCCAAGGCTAGGGAAGGAGATGGAAATCTATGTGGAAGAGGATACCAGATCTCCTAAATATGTCAATGTAAAAAGACATACTGCAAGGCATATAGTAGTGAAACTGGCAAAAGTGAATGACAAAGAAAAAATACTAAGGGCAGCAAGGAAGAAGAAAATAACCTACAAAGGAACCCGTATCAGGCTTTCAGCATATTTCTCTGCAGAAACCTTACAGGCTAGGAGAGACTGGAATGACATATTGAAATCTTTGAAGGACAAAAATTTTCCGCCAAGAATACTCTATCCAGTGAAAATATCCTTCAGATATGATGGAGAAATAAAAACTTTCCCAGATAAACAAAAGCTAAGGGAGTTCATAGCCACAAGACCCCTGCTCTCTCCCCACCCCCGCCCAAGAAATCCTCGAGAAGGCCCTCATACCTGAAAACAAAAAGAGAGAGAAAGGGGTTACAAAGCACAGAATAAGGAGATAAATAGGTAGACAAAATCAGAAATTTAGCTATAAATCAGAACAGGTTAGCAAATACTCAAGAATAGCATTAAAGATAAAGGGAAGGAAAACACCAAAAACAAAGATAGTGTTGTCATTTTAATCACAAACTCACAACACAAGATGGAATAAGATGTGAGAAAAACTTAGGAGGAGAAGAGGAAAGGAACTGAATTGGTTTAGTCTAAGGAAATAAGGGCCATCAGAAAATAGACTATCTTATCCATGAGATTTTGAATACAAACCTCATGGTAACCACTAAACAGAAAAGCAGAACAGAGACACAAATAATAAATAAGGAGAAAACAAAGAAACCCAACATAAAAAACTGCATAACTCAATTGATAGACCAAAATACACAGGACGAGAAACAAAGGAAATGCAGGAGAACTGGAAAACGAGTGGTAAAATGACAGCATTAAGCCCTCATGTATCGATAATCACCCTAAACGTAAATGGATTGAATTCTCCAATAAAAAGACACAGAGTGGAGAGATGGATTAAAGAACAAGACCCAACAGTATTCTGCCTCCAGGAAACACATCCCAGCTCCAATGGAAAACACAGGCTCGTAGTGAAAGGATGGAAGATGATACTCCAAGCTAGTGGCAAACAGAAGAAAGCAGGTGTCACAATACTTTATCAGACAAAGTAGACTTCGAGATAAGACAGGTAAAGAGAGACAGAGGGGCAGTATATAATGATTAAGGGGACACTTCACCCAGAAGACGTAACACTTATAAATATCTATGCACCCAACACAGGATCACTAAAGTACATAAAGCAACCATTAACAAACCTAAAAGAACGGTATTAATAATAATGCAATAATAGTAGGGGACCTCAACAATCCACTCACATCATTGGATAGATCATCCAGACAGAAAACCAACAAGGAAACAGTGGAATTAAATGAAAAGCTAGACCATTGGACTTAATAGGGAGATATAGAACACTCTACCCAAAAAAATCAGAATACATTTTCATCTCAAATGGTGCAAGTTCATGAAGTTAATAGGTCACCCCAAAATTTCAGTCCAAAACCATCTTCTTCAAGACACAATATAATAAAACTCTAAAGTCAAAGAAAAATTTTAAAGCATCAAGAAAAAGAAAATTTCTTTCAGACAAAGGAAGCTCTATAAGTCTATCAGTGGATTTCTCAGCAGACCTTTCAGGCCAGGAGAGAATGGGATGGTATATTCAGAGTGCTGAAAGAAAGAAACTGGCAACCAAGAATACTTTACCCGGCAAAGATGCCCTTCATAAATGAAGGTGAGATAAAGACTTTCCTAAAGAAACAAAACCTGAGAGAGTTCATCACCACTAGAACTGCCTTCAAAGAAATGCTGAAGGGAGTTGTTTAGGATGAAATGTAACATGAAAACGTATGCTATATATAACACACTACTAAAGGTGAGTATATAATCAGATTCACAATGCCCTAATACTGTAATATGGTGATGTGTTAAGCACTTAACTCTAGTATAAAAGTTGAAGGACAGAAGTATTAAAAATAGCTGTAGCTACAATAATTTGTTAATAGATTCACAATATAAAAAGTAAAGTATGACATAAAAAACATAAAATGTTGGGGTTACGGGAATAAAAGGGTAGAGTTTTCTGTGAGATCAAAGTTAAGTTGTTATTACCTGAATATTCACTACATAATTAATGAAAAGAGAACAATCAAAAATATCTTGACAAAAAAAGGAAATGTGCATCTATTATCATACTGTATATATGCATCTTAGAGTATGGATGATAGTGTATTAATTATGATTTCTTAGAAGATAATAGGTATATAGTAACTTCTTTCTGGAAGTTTATTCCTTCAAAATCATAGAACTAAAGAATATTCGATTCCAGAACGGGGTTTTACTAATCTTGCTTAACCTTCTACATTTTACTGATGAGGAAACTAAGAGAATTAAATGGCTTATGCAAGGCTAAGTAACTCTTCCAAGTTCCCACGGTTAATGAGTTGCAAAAGCCAGCACCAGAAGCCTCAACTTTTAACTCCCAGTCCAGCTTTTTTCATTAAACAGTATTGCCTTTCAAATGACTCAGGTTAATGGATAGTTGTTGATTGTTGCCTAAATTTAATTGTCTTTGTACAATTTCAGTGTGTCATTTATTGGTATTTGGGAATAAGTGGTGTGTTTTGCTCTTTCTTAAAATACATTCTATTGACTCCAACATTCTTTAAATATAAACTCTTCCGTTTAAAATCTAAGACGTCAGTGTTTCCTTGACAACGTAAACTTAGGCACATCTTCATGAGATCTATATACGTCTTTCCTCATTAATTTTGTTAGCACCGTGGGCAGTAATTTTATTCTTTTTGTACTTATAGTGCATTAAAAATGGACTGGAGGGGAGGGAAAATGGAAAGTACAAGAGAAGAGTAGGAAGGGAGAGAAAGACTCAAAGTAATTAGATTGTAAGAAAATGATGATTTTATTGTCTAATAAAAGATGCTTGTGTTTCTATTGGTTTTATTTTTTCTGAATTCTTAACACTTAAAGCTTGATCTATTTTCTGATGGAAGTAGTCTTTACGATACAAAGTATGTATTTTCATAATATGTACTAGAACCTAAATTCTTTATTTTTTTATTTTTAGTAAATTGTAATATTAATAGCAAATCTTGAGAGATTAAGTGACATACCTTTCTTAAAGACATGATTAGAGGAAGGTAAGAAATGTCGAAATTGCCAACTCATTGCAGCATCCTTTGATTATTGCAGTTCTCATGATTGCCATTTCCATTCTCAAAGTAGCCATTTCCATTCTCACGGACTTTCATTGATATGGCATGAAATTCACTTCGGAAGAGGGTAATCCAAGAGTGTGAAATCAAGTATATTTTCCTGTGACATCCTCTAAAGAAAATTTGACATTTGGGTGTCATAAAATGATGCAAGTGATATTTAGCTTTTACATGGAACTGAATAAAATAAATTTTGATTTAGTTTGTTCATTTTCTAAAAGATGTAGGCTGGAATCCAGTCCAAGCTGCTTAACGAAATAGTTTTTCTGAACATCGCTTACGATGGGAAGACCAGAAAAATAATTCGTTTGACATTCTTTAGTTCAGGTCCCATTTCCTTTTATATGGTAAAATATACATAACATAAAATTTAACATTGTAACCACTTTTAAGTGTACAATTCAGTGACGTGAAGTATATTCACAATGTTGTGCAACCATCACCACTATCCATTTCCAGAATTTTTTCATCATCCCAAACAGAAGGTCTGTACCCATGAAACAATAACTTCCCTTCCCACCCCTGTATCTCCCTTAGCCTCTGTTGATGTCTATTCTCTTTTTGTCTCTATAAATTTACCTATTCTAGGTACCTCATAAACAGAATCATACAATATTTGTCTTTTTATGTCTGGCTTATTTCACTTAGTATAATGTTTTCGTGGTTCCTTGCCTGGTGGGGTGATCCAAACCTTCGTTCTGAAGGTCTAGGCCACTTCGTAGCAGTTCTGCCTTAAGTGAGTTGTTGTAGCTTATTATTGACTTTAATTGTACGCTGTGAGAATACTAAGAGGTGCCCTAAAAGATCTCCTCCATTCAAGATATATTTCCCCTTACCTCTACTGTTTAGTAGCATCCCAGTTTGCCCTTGATAGAATCAATCAGTCTAGCCAGTACTGTAACTCTCTTCTTTGCCTTTTGATTCATTCAGTGGAATGAGGAGCCAGAGTGGCCAGGTGGCAGTCTCAACTTCAAGTTCAATGAGTTGTTGTTATATCCCTTGGTTTCAGAAATATTCCTCCCCTTTGGAATTAAGATCTCTAGACCAGTAGTGACTGAAGTCACAGGGATGGGAAGCAGAAATTTTGCTAGTGTATCAAAAACAGCAGTGGTGAGATGGGTCACTCCTAGTTTTTGTCCATAGGTACCTAGACCTGTGAATCCTGGTTATGGGAGAGATAGCATCATAGTTTGGATGCTGATTTAGAGCCCATACTGCATCCTGGAGGGCTTGCCCTAGCCCCACAAGATGTCACCTAGCCAGCACTTGTAATTTAATTGTGAAAAGGCCAGTGCACTGTTCTATCAAGCCAGCTAGTTCTGGATGATGGGGAGCACAGTGAATTAAATGGGAGTGGACCATTGCCTGGTGGTCATCATTGCATGGTGAATTCAATGGGCATGGACCTATGAAGGCAATGGCCATGGACCCATTGCTGCATTTCATTTGCTGTGAAATTAGTTTTTAGATCAGAAGCGTGTCTGTGATACCATGATGATGTAAGTCCAGAGATGGTAGTTTTGGCAGAAGCATTGCATGCAAGGGCGGCAAATCTATATTCAGAGTAAATTTCTATTCCAGTAGGAACAAAGTGTTGCCTCTTCCATGATGGAAGCAGTCCAGTGTACCCAACCTGCTACCGGTTGGCTGGCTGATTCCCCTGAGGAGTGGTACCAAATCAGGGGTTCATTGTTGATCTCTTTTTGTGGCAGATTGGGTACTCTGAGTGGCTGTGGCCAGATCAGCTTTGATGAGTAGAAGTTCATGTTGCTGAGCCCACACATGACTTCCATCCCTGCATGACCTCTTTGTTCATAAGCTCATTGGGACAATGGTAGCAGTGGCTAGTAACAAAAGTATTTTTACATGAGTGACACATATCTTTGTAGTCTATCCATTTGGAGAGGTCTTTCCACATATCTCTTTCTTATACCTCCTTATACTAATTCTCTGATTGTGTTCCATCCAGGTCCCTGACCATCCAACCAAACCATTAACCAAGAATCAGTTAGACTTGTACCTCTGACCATCCCTCCCTCCAGGCAAAATGAACAACCAGATGCACTGCTCAAAGATCTTCTTGCTGAGAGGATTTCCCTTCACTACTGTCTTTCAGTGCCATCCCAGAGTGGAGTTCTAGTGTGTTGCAGCTGTCCACTTTTGGGTGGTGCCTCTGTATCATGCACAACCGTGTGTTTATTTAAAAAATGTTAATGTATAACTTATATTTAAATTTTTATAGCTTTTTTTTGAGATCCGGGATCTGGTCAGTGTTTTGTGCATTGTGTTTGGTTATTATGTCTTCACAATATTAGAATCCCAAGACTACCCTCAATTTTGACACCAGCTGCCAGTTCAGGGCTCCCCGGGGCCACCCTCAGGTTTGATATTTCACTACAAGGACTCACAGAATTCACTAAAAGCTGTTATATACACAGTTAAGGTTTATGACAGTGAAGTCAGCAAAGGGAAGAGGTGCATGGAGCTGAGTCTAGGAGAATTCCAACTGTGAAACTTCCATTTGTTCTCTCCCAGTGAGTTGTGGACAGCACTAACTTCTCTTAGCAATAATGTGTGCAGTACGCACAGTGTATTGCCAACTAGTTGAAGCCCCTCCAAGCCTTGGTGTGCAGAGTTTTTATTAGGTTTTGGTCACATAGACATGGTTGATTACCTATGTGGATGACCTTAGTTTCCAGCCCCTTCTGAGGTGGAGCTGATACTGCATGGCTCAGAGACCCCACCGTAAATCACAGTGTTAGCATAGACTATCTGGTGTGGCCCAAGGTGCCGGTAAACGAAGCCACTCTTACCAGGCAGGACATTCCAAGGGTTTAAAGATTACTTTCCAGGAGCAGAGGGAAGAATCCAGACCTTTCTTTGGGTAAAGTTAATTCCTTTTTTTTTTTTTAAACAGCTTTATTGTGACATTATTTGCATACCATACAATTCACCCAGTTAAAGTGGACAAGTCAGTGGTTTTTAGTTTATTCACAGATGTGTTAACGATCACCACAGTAAATTTTAGAACACTTTTCTCACCACGAGAAGAAACTCTATGACATTTAACTGTCACTCCCTAATCCTCTCAGCCTTCCTCTGTCCCCAGACTTATGCAGCTGGGAATCTATTTTCTGTTTTCAGATATTTTCCTGATCTGGATATTTCATGTGTATGATAGTGGTTTTTGTGATTGGCTTCTTTCACTTAGCATAATGTTTTCATAGTTTATCCATGTTGTAACAAGTGTCAGTACTTCATTTCTTTTCTTTTCTTTTCTTTTTTTTTTGGTGAAGCTTAGCCCTGAGCTAACGTCTGCCGCCAGTTCTCCCTTTTGCTGAGGAAGATTGGCCTTGAGCTAACACCCATGCCCACCTTCCTCTACTTTATACGTGGGACACCTGCCACAGCATGGCTTGATAAGTAGTGCATATGTCTGCGCCCGGGATCCAAACCAGCAAACTCTGGGCCACCAAAGCAGAGCGTGTGTACTTAACCATTATGCCACCAGGCAGGCCTAGTACTTCATTTTTTTTTTATAGTCAAATAATATTCCACTGTATGGATCATACACATTTTGTTGTTCTGTTCATCAGTTGATGGCATTTGGATTGTGTCCATCTTTTGGCTCTTATGAATAATGCTGCTGTAAAGATTCATGTATGAGTTTTTGTTAGACATATGTTTTCATATTTCTTGGGTATATATATACCTAGAAGTGGAATTGTGGGTCATATAGTAACCCATATGTTTAATTATTAATTAATCTATGTTTAATTGCTTAAGAAACTACTAGACTGTTTTCTAAGGCAGCTGCACCATCTTACATTTCACCAGTGGTGTATGAGGGTTCCAGTTTTGCCACATCCTTGACAATACTTGTTTTTGTCTGACTATTTGATTCTTGCCATCCTAGTGAGCGACAAATGGTAACTTCGTTGTAGTTTTGATTTGCATTTACCTGTGCTTATTGGCCATTTGTATATCTTTCTTAGAGAAATGTGTGTTTAGACCCTTTGCCCATTTTTTAATCCAGTTGCTTGTTTTTTTTGTTGTTGAGTTGTAGTTCTTTATATATTCTGGATGTAAGTCCCTTATCAGATACGTGATTTGCAAATATCTTCTCCCATTCTCTGGGCTGCCTTTTCACCCTGTTGATGGTGTCCATTGGTGCGCAAAAGTTTTTAAGTTTGGTGAAGTTCAACGTACTAATTTTTCTTTGTGCCTCTGCTTTTGTTGTCACAACCAAGAAATAATTGCCAAATTCAGTGTCATGAAGCTTTTTCTCCTATGACTTCTTTCAAGAGTTTTAAAGTTTTAACTTTTTCGTTTAGGTCTGTGATCCATTTTGAGTTAATTTTTGTATATAGTGTAAAGTGAGGGTCCAACTTCATCTTTTTGGGGTGTGGATATGCAGTTTAACCAGCACTATTTGTTTAAAAGACTGTCATTTCCTTACTCAGAGTTCTTGGCACCCTTATTGAAAATCATTTGACCATATATGAGAGGGTTATTTCTGGGGTCCCTATTCTATTCCATTGGTCTCTATGTCTGTCTGTATGCCAATATCACACTGTTTTGGTTACTGTAGCTTTGTAGTAAGTTTTAAATTCAGGAAGTGTGAGACCTCCAACTTTTTTCTTCTTCAAGATTGTTTTGGCTATTTGTAGTCCCTTGAGATTCCATACGAATTTTAGGATGGAATTTTTATTTTTGCAAAAAAAATCACTGGGATTTTGATAGGCATTGCATTGAATTTAGTAGATCACTTTGGGTAGTATTGACGTCTTCCCTCCTTTTATCTTTTATTTTTGATGAGAAAGACCAGCCCTGAGTGAACATCTGTGCCATTCTTCCTCTATTTTGTATGTGGGAGATGCCACCACAGCATGGCTTGATGAGCAGTGCATAGATCTGCACCCGGGATCCGAACCTGCGACCCTGGGCCACCAAAGCCAGGTGTGCGGACTTAACCACTATGCCACCGGGCTGGCCCCCCTCCTTTTATCTTATTTGTTTTAATGTTATAACCACTTTACCACATTTTTCTGATTTATTTGGAAACGAGATTCTCAAAGTTTTAAAATTTATTATGTACCATCTTGAGCTTATACCATATCATTAGGTTTTTTAGGACTCTATCTAAATAATGAAGAGGCATATTTTCATGGCTGTTTTCTTTCTTTGTCTCCTTTCCTTCAGCAATTTTTTTCACTTTTGCCCCTCCTAGACTTACTATATTCTCTACTTTCTCTTAACAGTCTGTCAATTAAAAAAATGTTGATTATTATTGCCAAATATAGGAACATGGGTGGGCTGAAGGTCAGATAAATTAAAATAATTTGGATTAAACCCCAAAGAGGAGATAAAGGGGAAGATGCAAATAATTAGAGAGTATAGGAGGAGGGAATTATAGTTATTGTTCTTGGATAGATGAGTACCATATTTCAGTTGTGTTGAGGAATCATTCAGAGTTAATTGGTGAGACTATACTCTATTTAAGTCAAACACTATGTAAATGCAAATTCAGCAGCATCCATGGAACATTGATTTAAAAAACAGAAATATCTTCCATGTACAGAATATTTTACTTGAAATGACTATATTCCCTGGTCAATTAGGAACTGATTTTTGTGTGTGTGTGAGGAAGATTGGCCCTGAGCTAACATATGTTGCCAATCTTCCTCTTTTTGCTTGAGGAAGATTGTCCCTGAGCTAACTTCTGTGCCAATCTTCCTCTATTTTATATGTGGGATGCTGCCACAGCATGGCTTGATGTATGTCTGCGCCTGGGATCTGAACCTACGAACCCCGGGCTCCTGAAGCAAAGTGCGTGAACTTAACTACTATGCCACTGGGCCAGCCCCAGTTATGAACTGATTTTTAATAAGTGTTTTTATAGTAATATATCATATGAAGACACAGTTATATATAGAAGTGTATATTCTGCTCCTACTAATATATTTTAGAACATAAATACCTATTAGGTATTTATGTTCTCTTGGAGAGGTACCTTAAGTCAATTGGGTATATTTATTCCAGATGAAATTTAAGTTTTCTTCTGATTCTCTATTCTTCTTCAAAGGCTATGTTCAAAATATACCCTTTCTGTGTTAAAGATGGTTTTCCTAAGTGAGAGAGGCTCACTATGTACCAGGTACTGTTCAGTTTTATAGTCAGATCAACCTATGTTTGATTCCTCATTCTCTCTCATAATAGCTATGGGGTTTTGGTTAAGTTATTTAGTCTCTCTTAGCCTCGGTTTTTTAATCTGTCAAGTGAGAATGACAGTTCCCATGTTGGAGGGATATTCGGATGAGAGATGACTTAAAGGTTTTATTAATACTTAGCACGTAGTTGGTTACTATCATGAAAAAGATTAGTGACCTCTTCTGATATTTTTCAAAATGTAATATGTTATAGTTGAGATAAAGGTCTGAAGTTAAAATAATAATTTGTAAGTCAGGGCAGTTCACTAAATAGACCACCTGAAAGAATAGAAATATATACAAAGATTAATATTGAGAAAAAGAAGTTAAAAGAAGCTAATGTGCTCTGAGAAATACCTTACTAAAAATAATGTTTTCTATCTGATTCTATCAATAATGACATTTTAGAAATTTTCTTCCATTCACATTCTGTTTCTTTTCTTTTTCTAGTTTTTTAAGGTGGAAGTTGACATCACTGATTTGAGGCCTTTCTTGTTTTCTAGTATAGGTATTTAGTGTTATAATTGTCCCTCTGAGTTCTGCTTTAGCTACATCCCACAAATTCTCATACATTGTATTTTTGTTTTATTGCATTTCAAAATATTTTCTAATTTTCTTTTTAAATTTTTTGTTGATCCATGGGTTATTTGGAAATGTGGTATTTCATTTCCAAATACTTGGCAGTTTTCCAAATATATTTCTGCTATGACTTCTGGTTTAATTCCATTGTGTTCAGTGCACATATGTTATGTTACTTGAATGTTTTTTGAGACTTGTGTTATATCCAAGAATGTCATCTATTTGGTAAGTGTTCTATGTACACTTGAGAAGAATGTGTATTCTGCTGACGTTGGTTAGAATATCTGTCAGTGTCAGCTCAGGTTGGTTGATAGTTTAAGTCTTCTGTATGCCTATTGATTTTCTACTTGTTCTATCAATTTTTAGAGAGTGATAATTAAATGTCTGACTACAGTTGTGGATTTGTCTATTTCTCCTGCAGTTCTGTCAACTTTTGCTTCATATATTTTGAAACTATTATTAGATACATAAAATTTAAGATTTTATTTCCTGTTGATGATTTGACTTTTATCATTATGAAATGACCTCTTTTATTCTTCCTAATACTCTTTGCTTTGAGATCTACTTCAACTGACGTGAATAGAGCCACTCCAGCTTTCTTCAAATCTTTTAAAATGTCTGCTAAGATCTAACAATCTTGTTATTGCTTTGTATTTGATAATAAAGAAAAATAGTTATCTTTTTGGTCCTTAGTAGACTAAGTAGAACTTAGAACTTAGTCTAATGGAAGAAAAACACAGGTTAATGAGCAATTATACAGTGTGGTCATCATGAGACTGATGGGAGTACAGTACTGGAGGAGCTTGGAAGATGTAGGAAAGTTCTTTCATGGAGGTGACAACTAAATCTAAGCCTCAGATTGAAAAATGAGTTGGAGTAGAAAGGCAAAATTGGAGGCAAAATTAGTCAGAGAACAGTATGTGCAAAGCATGAAGATAACAGTAGTTTTGGGGACTGAAACTAGGGTGGCTCGAGCATAGAGTTTGAGTAGGGTTGTGATCAGGTGTAATTGGAGAGTTCATCAATGCCAGATGATGAAGAGAATTGTAATAGTAATTAACAGTGGCTCACATTTGTGAGTGCTTACTGTGTGATTGAGATAACCCTATTAGATAATATTGTTCTAACCATTGTAAAATGAGGAAATTAAGTATAGAGAGAACACAGAGAGATTAAATAACTTGCCCGAGGTTATACAGACAGGAGCTGGAATTTTACTGTGTCATCCTGACTGTAGAATGCAAGCTTTTAACCACTGTGCCTTTCTGTGTCTATGATGTAGTAGGCCAGACTAGAGTTTGAACTTGATCCTGTTCACAATGTGGAACTCTTTAAGGATTTTAAGCAGGGACATAAATAAAATAAGGAAATACTGTTTGTATTTTCTGTTTTTAAAAGCATCGCCCTGCCTACAGGTATGACTTAGTATACTACAGTACAATAAAATCTTTACTACTGCCTTCTACTCCCCACTACTCTTATTTTGGTTTTTCAGTTTATGGGAAAAACAGATGGAGACTATTATACTCTGGATGACATGTTCGTCTCCAAAGCAGCTGAGAGAGAACGTTTTGGTGAAGAGGAAGAGAATCAGAGGAAAAAAGCTATTGCTGAGCACCAGAGTCTTGCTGCACAAATGGAAAAGTGTCTGTATTGTTTTGACAGCTCTCAGTTTCCCAAGCACCTTATTGTTGCAATAGGTGTTAAGGTAAGAAATATAACATTTATTGCCCTAAAAAAGTGATTTAGTGGTATATGTGGATTTGCCTCTTCATACTCTTAATATGATTCCTAAGGAATCTGTCTTCTCTTATTCTGTGTTTCAAATATTTTTCTTTCCTAAGTTCCCATGATTCTTAGAATCTTCTTTAGAGTGAGTATAAATATTTAAATGACATGAAGCTCACATTTTGCATGATTCTACTTTTTAGAGAGCATTGGTTAGTGGTTAAGGCCCTGGATTTTGGAGCCAGACTAGCTGGATTCAAATTCTGGCTCTGCCATTTACCAGCTATGTGACCTTATTTTCATGACAGCACCTGATTCTCAGTATTAAAATCACTTCAAAGATACTCAATCTAAAGTAGCTTCTGCTTCTTTCCTTACTTTCTCATAGAACCTATTTGTTTTTTCATAGAATAGCTCGTAATTTGAAGAAGTTTATTGTATTTTGTTTTACTTGTTTATTGGGTCTCTGTCCCAATAGTCTGTATGTTCCATGAGGACATAGATAACTTACTCATCATGGTATACCAAGCATCTGTTCTGTTGTATACCAAGCATGTATGTTCACAGTCACTTATTTCAATAAATATCAATTATAGCTTATTTAATAGTCACTAGTAATAGTCATTTATTTCAATAAATATTTGGTGATTTAATTCTTATATTAAGTAAATAATTATTGTGTGCCTGATATATACTGGACCCTAGTTAGTCACTAGGGAAAAGTAGAGACTCAGGTATGTGTGGAACTTGTATTTTAGTGAAATAGGGCAGAAAGTAAACAAGGTAGTAATTGTTCTGATTTAAGAAAGTGTTAATGTCATAAAGCAAATAAAGTGAGGAAATGGGATAAAATGATGGGAGAGTATTTTTTGAAGAGGTAGTCTAGAAGGCTTCTCTGAGGAGGTGTTTTAGTAAAGATATGAAAGATGGAAGGGATATGCAACATGAAGATATGAATGAATAATGTTTTAGGAAGGGGCATCAGTGAATGAAAAGCCTTGAGGAAGAAGTGAGCTTTAGCATTCATGGAACAGAAAGACCAGTGTAGCTGAAGTGGAGTGAGTGAGAAAAGTGATAGGAGAGAAAGTTGAGTGAATGAATGCTAGTTTCAGGAACTACTAGTTTGAGGAATATACATATATATATTTATTTATTTGTTGTGTATGCAAACACACACAATCATGCGTACACACACTTTTGTATCCAAAGAATTGGCTTTTCCATTCTAATTCTAGTCTTTAATATCTTTAGGTCATTGAGACAGTCAGTTTATCAGTTTGAATTTTGGTTTCTTTGACTTTATTTCCTTACCCTTCTTTTTCTTCTCCTTTCTTTCCCTTCATACTTTAGCAAAAAGGTAATGTAAAAATTCTGTTCAAAATTTAATCAATTAAGGAAAAAATACACACCTTAACCAGTTATTTGTATTTTTCTCCATTCTTTTCCAGACCTTTACATAAGCATTTACATTTTTATAATTCTGACGTTATGTATAAATATTTCATTCTCCTTTAGTCTTATCCTACCTTTAAGAAATGTAAAAATAAATGTGAAGTAATACTTAAATTTCTCCTACAATGCCTTAGGAGAAGTTTGGATTATTTTCAATGACTTCATTGTCTTTAGTGCTCTGAAGAAGACAGGCTGGGTCCAGGGAGGCACAGAGGTGTTAAGTGTATAAACCTTTTGTTAGCCTCCTGCTTTATAGGCTGCGTCCCAAAGTTGGCATTTCTCAATTCACTGGCCACAGGAAACCATTAGTCAATAATAGACATTTCTGTTTCTGCAACTGGTACTACTCTCATACATTCCTTTTCCCTTCCCAGTTTTCCTCTTCTGCTGTGAGGTAATCTACGTTTTCCAATTAGTCATTTCTTTTTTTTTTTTTTTAAGGAAGATTAGCCCTGAGCTAACTGCCACCAATCCTCCTCTTTTTGCTGAGGAAGCCTGGCCCTGAGCTAACATCTGTGCCCATCTTCCTCTACTTTATGTGTGGGACGCCTACCACAGCATGGGTTGTCAAGTGGTGCCATGTCTGCACCCGGCATCTGAACCGGCGAACCCTGGGCCACTAAAGTGGAACGTGTGCACTTAACCTCTGTGCCACTGGGGCAGCCCCTCCAATTAGTCATTTCTAATGGTATTAAATTCTTCTCTTTGCCCTCAACTTACTGAGAGTTGGCTGATCTCTTTCTTCCCTCTTGAACTCGTCTTTTTGTTCTGGATTCATTTTGAAACCATTTGAGTCTCTCCTTTCTCCACCTATGCTTTAATATGCTATCTTTGCTGTAGAAACTACCATCTGCCATCAGCCTTTCATCTGTGAATATTTTAATATAGAAATATTTGAAATATTGATTACAAGGAATTCATCAATTTCCAACAATATCTGAATGCCTGTCCCATCCATTGTAGCTAATAGGTTATTTTATTAATCTGAATAAACAATAACAGATTATTCCTTTTAGTTATTACCTAAGTTAATCATATGATTATGAGTTTCTAGGGAATTATTTTGCTGTTGAATGGAAATAATAAGCAATATTTCAAAGCAATTCAGTAATTCTTACTCAGCTTGAATTTCTAATATTTAAAGTTAATATCTTAAATCCAAATGTGTTAATGAAACTATATTAGTAGTCATTGGAGTCAGACAGTTAATTGGGGCCGGCCTGATAGCGTCGTGGTTAAGTTCATGTGCTCTACTTTGGCACCCTGTGGTTTGCGAGTTCAGATCCCAGGTACAGAACTACACCTGCCTTATCAAGCCATGCTGTGGTGGTGCCCCACGTACAAAATGGGGGAAGACTGGCACAGATGTTACCTCAGCGACAATCTTCCTCAAGCAAAAAGAGGAAGATTGGCAACAGATGGTAACTCAGAGCCAATCTTCCTCACACACAAAAAAGAAAAAAAGAAGAGACAGTTAAACAACTTTGTAACTTTCTAGTCATCAGCTATGCCTGCCTTCTCCCTCCTTTTTAAAATAAAAGTCATCTATCCACCTCCTTGTCTTAACACTGTGCTTTTTTGAAAAAAAGACTTTTTTAGAACAGTTTTAGATTTATAGGAAAATTGAGAATGCAGTTCCATATACCCCACACACAGTTTCCTCTATTCTTAGCATCTTACATTAGTCTAGTAAGTTTGTTACTATTTATGAATCAGTACTGATACTGTTTTTAATTGTGTATATGATTGTGATTTTACTGTAAATTTAGGTAAATATCCATATCGACTCCTACTTTGTCCTCTCTCAGTGAAATTTAAAAAATTTGCATTGTTTTGTTAAATAAATAAATATTGTCTGCCGTTAAATTTTCTCTAGCTAAAACCTTACAAAAAATAATAGAAAACAAGATTAAGCCTCTTTGCAGAATATTATTTATGCTTCTCATGAACACTCTTTGCTCACAACATACATACTAATTGGCCTTTTTTTTAAGACAGTTTATGTATAATGGAGAAACAGCACCAGCTTATAGGTAATACATATGTATAAATAAACAGAACTTAACCAGAGCAGTAAAGCCATAGAGAGGTCATTTCTTTCTCTCTTAATTAGGTTAATTCTATTTGCTCAGCCAGTAGCAAAAGGAAGGCCCAATTAATAGGCATATCTATCATTACCAGGCCATGTATCTTTTTATTCTTGCAAAAATTGTGTTATTTCAAGGTCTTTGAAAGCATTTAGCTTCCGCAGATTGAGGATAAAGTTCCATTCATTCTGCCCTTAGGTAAACTTAATCTTTGTGTGATTAAACAGTTAAACATTAAGACTTACACTCTAAATGCCTAATTTATTAAAAGCTCTCTTCACGGCTTTTTAAAGTCTAAAAATATTAAATATCTATGAATATTAAAATAAAATATGTTGCTTATAAGCAAGTATACTTTATTAAATGTTAGGTGAGCCCTACTAGGGGCTCATCTGTCACAATTGAGAATAAAAGGTAGTAACATTTCATCTTTGGACTTTTTTCCCCCAGGTTTATTTATGTTTACCCAACTGTCGGTCTCTTACTGAGGGGCACTGCCTGATAGTCCCTTTGCAGCACCATAGAGCAGCTACCTTATTGGACGAAGACATCTGGGAGGAAATTCAGGTCAGCATGATAATGCTCATTATCATTGGAATGCTCATGAGCAACTTGTGCAAACTATGGTGATAAATTCTAACAAGTTTTATATGTTCATATGGTGGATGCCAGTGCAGTAAATAATTTAAAGAGGAAACTATGCAAATTTGGTTTTCAGAATTATTTTGGGACTTTTCTGGAATGCCTTTTAAAAATTTATACATGCAAAACTGATTTAACTTAGAGCAAAATACAGTGCCAAAAAGATTCTAAGTAATACAGAAATCTAGTCTGTTTTATATTTTTGTAAGACATTAAGCTACTTGATGAAAAACATTGATAGATGAAGAAGAAACTTATTCATTTCAACAGATACTGAGTACATGAATATAAGGTATTACAGGTGCTGTGAGAAATGGAGAGATAAAATCATTCATTGATTTTGGCCAAAGGTAGTGTAGATTCTAGTACAGCTTGTATTATAGTTTAGCAGATTTTGTAAGCCAGCTGCATTATGGAAAATTGAATGAGGGAGGAAAAGCCAAATTGTTTTGTGCAAATAATGGTATTATGGCTCTTTTTGTGAGATAAAAGAAAAAGTTGTAGAAGTTGTAAATTATTGTAAGATATCAAGTGAATAAATATCTGAATTCTAGCTTATTTTAAAAAATATAGCTTTTTGGATATTTGTTTTTACTTTCAAATATGTACAAAAACTCAAATTAATTATGGCCTGATGAATATCCTTATGGTCATTCATCTCTTTTATAGAATATATACAAAAAATGATTTGACTTAGCAAAAAATATTGTTTGCAAATGCAGGAGCCACTTCTTTCAAGTGGTCTATCACCATCCTTTAGTAACATTTAATTTTAGACCTTATATTTGATAGAAAATGCCAAGATAAGTTTCAGCAGAGCATATGGGAATAATCACAAATTTTGAATGAATATTATCCATATTTTTAGTTTTATTAAATATGTAGTGAAACTTGGTCTCCTTTAAATTTATTCTCATCAGTTTGACAAATGTGCTTGAACATATGTCATAGTCAGACACTGTAGGTCGATTTTTTAAATATCCCAAATCGGCGATGTGGTGGTAGGTTTGTTGATGCCCATCTAAGTGGGCTTCACTATGGAATGATGTATATATAGGGACATTTCATTGGGAAACTTCTGGTGTTGGTACCTTTTCTTGGTGTTAGTCAGATCCTCCAGAAAAGTCTTTCAATCTCTTGCCTAGAGCATCTAAGTCTCCTTGCCAGAGTTCTGGGAGCTGTGTCAGGGAAGACGGCTGGAGGCAGAATGTTGAATATTTAAGAACGTTAAGTAACATTTCCTATAATGCCCCTGTTTTCCGACTGTATGCCCTCAGCTGTGTCTGGTTTTCTGAGTCCAGTAACTTTATCCTTTACCTTCTCCCAAGGATAATCCTGTAGTGTTCTGCTGGTGTGGAGCAGGGCATCTGGCATGTCAGTTGCTTTTTTTCCAAAAGACTTTCATCTCTTTCACCACACCTTCACCTCTCCTTCCATAAGGACTTGGTGCTGCTGATTCCTGAGCCTTTTGAGAAGTGTGCAGTGCAACATGGCTTTATCCTTTACTATCCCTGCTAGCCCCTCCCCCACACCACCCAGGTATGAGCCAGCTGTCTAGTGTTTAAGTCAGATATTGCAGGGTGATCTGATTTTCATTGTTTCGTCTCTCATTCTGGTTGTTCCAGTTGGTTTGTACTGTTTTAAAAATTAGTGTCAGTTTTGAGGGGTCAATCCATGAAGGGTATAGAGGTAAATGCGTATATTCTATCCTATCTCATAACATTTATCTTTGGATAACTTTATCTTTAGATATATTCTTTTTAGAAATCTTGAATAAATTATAGTATTAATATTATATGGTCAGCCCTAAATAGCTTGATTTTTTTTTTTTTTTTTAAAGATTTTATTATTTCCTTTTTCTCCCCAAAGCCCCCCGGTACATAGTTGTATATTCTTCGTTGTGGGTTCTTCTAGTTGTGGCATGTGGGACGCTGCCTCAGCATGGTCTGATGAGCAGTGCCATGTCCGCGCCCAGGATTCGAACCAACGAAACACTGGGATGCCTGCAGCGGAGCGCGCGAACTTAACCACTCGGCCATGGGGCCAGCCCGTAAATAGCTTGATTTTTTAAGGAAAATACCTAATTTTCATTTCAGTTTTTTCTTTTCTTTTTTTTTTTGGTGATGAAGATTGGCCCTGAGCTAAATCTGTTGCCGATCTTCCTCTTTTTGCTTGAGGAAGATTGTCCCTGAGCTGACATGTGTGCCAATGTTCCTCTGTTTTGTATGTGAGACACTGCCACAGTGTGGCTTGATGAGCAGTATATAGGTCTGTGCCTGGGCTCTGAACCCATTAACCCTGGGCTGCCAAAGCAGAGCATGCAAATGTAACCTCTACACCACCAGGCTGGCCCCTGAAAACTTTTTACTCATAATTACCTGATTTTTTTGTAATGTGACTTGATACAAATTAAGAATTGCAACAATCTATAGTGTAGCTTACTTATTTATATTGTAAAGAATTTTAGTCCAGATGTGTTAACTAAATGAGGAATGGCCATTAGGTGAGTAATCATACTTTAGAAATATGGAAAATAGTGATTACCCAGAGGATGAAGTGTTTTTTATTTGGAATATGGGAATTTTATATCATCCTCATAACATGGGATCTCTGTATCTCTCTGAAGCATAAAACAGTTTTGGTATATTATGATAATGAACTAAAAAGCTTTATTGTTTAGTAGTCATATAACTTTTAAAAAATGAGTGTTATTTAAATATGTATAGTGTATTTGTTATATTGAGCTGGGGGCAAATCTTGCTTTAATGGAATTGATAATCTCAAATTAGACCATTAAACTCATATTTTAAAATTAAAGTCTTTTGTATACATAGAGGAGAAGAAATACTTAGATGTGTCTGTGTTCTCCTTGAAGCTATTAGTATAATGTTTATATATTTTATAATAGTGAAATTTTTACATCACTACTAATTTAGTACTTTGGAATTTTCATTTATATCATTTATATTATATATTGGAATTACATTTTCATCTAGAATAATCATCCAATGGTTAAACCAGGAAAGGGTCATGAACAAACCTGAAGTAAGGAAATTTATGAGATAATCTTTGGATTATCTAAATTTTTATTATTGTTGGCAGCTGCTTTGTATCCACTTTTTCTCTTCCTCAGAAAAGTTTGGTTTTCAAAGATATAGTTCCACTCTAGTAGTGATTTTCCTTTTTCTAGTATATAGAATTGTCTGCTCCCCACAAAACTAGATAATGAAATAAATAATTGAAAATATTCATAATAAATAAAAATTTACAAACAGTAAGAAAATAGAGACCATCTAAAAACTATGTTATTAAACCAAATTTGTGTATTTTCCCATTTGGTTTTGTGTTTCAATTTGTGATACTAGGCGTGTAAAGATAACTATCTGGGACATACAGTTGAGTAGATTGGAAAAGAGGGGTTAACGGTTGTCACTTTCTGGTTCATCTGCAGCTTTAGTCGTATCATTGATGTCTGTGAATTGTCCATATTATTATTCTTCACTGTTGTTGCAAACAAAACTTAACTCACAGTAGCTTGAGACAGCAAAAGTTAATGTCTTATATCGTAGTCCGATGTAGGCTGGGCAATTCTTCAAGACAGTTTGCCTCCGAGCAGTGATTCAGGTATGCAGCCTCCTTCCATGATAAGGAGTCCTTCTCTTTCAGCCCCTTGGATGGAAGAAAGTGAACATAAGAAAGCACACTACCTCTTAACTGCTTTAACACACAAGTGACACATATCATTTCTACATGCATTACCCAGAACTAAACTTGGCCCCACCTAAGTCTGAGAAAGGCTGGGAAATTTAGTCTCCTTGTACACCCAGGAAGAGGAAAATGAAACTTTCGTAAACACAGCCTTTTTTGGGAAGAGTTTTTATCTGCAGAAATCAGACTGGGGACATGGCAGCTTTAAAATTTGAATGATCAATTTTACTGTATAGATATCTATAACAATATTTTATGTTTTATTTTTTATTGTAATTTAGCCTCAATTGTATGTGCACTTGAATGGTCAATTTTACCATGTAAATATCTATAACAATATTTTATCTTTTATTTTTATCATAATTTAGCCTCAGTTCTATATACACTATCTCCATTAATGTGATTTTATAATGTATAATACCAAAATCAGGGAATTTTAAAAAGGAGAATCAGTTATCTATAATCATCTATAATGATTTATCTAACAATGACTTATATAGTCATATGTCACTTAATGACAGGGATACATTCTGAGAATGTGTCATTAGGTGATTTCATTGTTGTGAGAACATCATAGAATATACTAATACAAACCTAGATGGTATAGCCTCCTACACACTTAGGCTATATGCTACTAATCTTATGGGATCACTGTCGTATATGTGGTCTCTTGTTGACCAAAAAGTCGTTATGCGGTGTCTGACTGTAATGAGATTATGGGTGTAAAGTCTGCAACCCCTTAAGCTGTTAGCCAAGACTTTGAGTTTAACAACAAATTGAGTGTCTAAAGAGCCTATGCTGAATTTATAAATAGCTGTGGTGAGAAATGAAAAGCGAATTTCGTATCTTTTGCTTACTAGGTACCTTTCTAGTTCACTCAAAGTATAATTATTTAATGTTTTTTTTTTTACTTGCTCTTATTTTATAAGATGAGTGAAAAATAGAAAAGATGAGGGACCAGTAATAAGTGATCAGTGGAGGCCTGGTGGGAGCCCAGAACTCACATCATCTACCTAGCAGTAATAAGCATCCCCTTTTGGGGTATCAACAGAGGCTGAGTGGGGAATCTGAACTTCCAATTCCACATGGCAATTTCTTAACAAAAACTTGATTAAATCTCCAGGAAATTATGCTAAGTGGAATATACCAACCCCAAAAGACTGCATGATTCCATTTATGTAACATTCTTGAAATGACAAAATTAAAGAAATAGAGAACAGATTGGTAGTTGTCAGGGGCTAAGAAATGGGAGTGAGAGTGAATGTGTTTATAAAGGGGCAGCAGGAGGGATCCTTGTAGTGTTGGAATTGCTCTGTATCTTGATTGTATCAATATTAATATCCTGGTTGTGATGTTGTGCTGTGGTTTTGTAAGATGTTACCATTAGAGGAAACTGGGTTAAGGGTACATAGATTTCTCACTACTATTTCTACATGTGATCTATAATCATAATAAAAAAGTTTAAGTAAAATGTTAAAAAGTTATAAATCAAGCTGATAAATCTAAATAAAAATGTTTCACCCTCCTATTTAGACAAATATACTTGAATAACACTCTCCAAGGCCAAGCTCGAATTTAGAATTCTCAGATACTTTGGAGGTCAACACATGGTGGTGTGGGGAGAGTTGCTTTTGGTCCCTACCCTGCAGCCTGCTCCTTTTTCTTCTAACCCTTAGCTTCATCCTATACTACAGTTTATCCTGTGAATACATGTGAACATCCTGGACTGCATGTCTAAGCTCCATCCAACCACCTTCTATAAATAGCAGTCCCTCAGGCCTAGGAGTGTGAAGTAAATAAGTAAAGTAGTAAAAAATAGTAAACAGAAAAGGAGGGGGAGGATTTTATAATAATGTTGAGCTCTTTGGGAAAACAGTCTTACTTTCAACTTTAGTACATTTAATTTTCATAAACTTGGTAGGACTGGATTATATGTGAAAATAGGAGACTGCTTGACTATACAAGGTTAGAAGTGAAGGGTCAGCAGAGACATGTAAGGGAACCAGCAAATGAAGATGCTGTAAGCCTAGGGAAACAATTGAAAGTGAATTCCACTTGTCTGTTACTGAGTTTAAGGATGCCTGCTTGCTCAGAGTACCTTTTTTGGCTTCTGGATGTTTTCCTATGATTTTATTGTCAGTTCTGCATGTTTTGAAAATCAACCTAAATTTGATTTCCTTTTCTTATTTTAGTTTTCTGGAACCGTTTCCAGTATATACGTAAAACTGTGTAGAGTGAGTTTCACTTTAAAAAAAAATATTGCTCAAATATGTGAAATTAGATAGTGAATGTAGAAAGTAAAAGTAATTATAAATTAACATTACAAAGTTTAGATATGGCTTACTATTTGTTTTTTATTTTAAAGGGATTTATTGTACTTTTATTATTTTCATATTTTGAATCTCCTCTAAGTGGTTTATTTACCTAGCCATTTTCTTTCTTCAGATGTTCAGAAAATCATTGGTAAAGATGTTTGAAGATAAAGGTTTGGACTGCATCTTTTTAGAAACTAATATGAACATGAAGAAACAGTATCATATGGTTTATGAATGCATTCCTCTCCCAAAGGAAGTGGGTGATATGGCTCCTATCTATTTTAAGGTATTTATGGATAGTCTTTACATGTGTACTTATTATTTTGCTACACTGCTGTTCTATGAATACAGTTACCTTAATTCTTATATTTTTTCTCCCATATACTTATATTCAATTTTATATCATGTAAAGAGATTAAGTAAAGCACAAAAAGTTCTCTGTATAAATTTCTTTAGAAAGAAATTTGGGATTTGACCTTTAAAAAGCATGCTTATTTATAAGTATGAACATACTATCAAGTGGTAATTTACAGTTTCTATTTTAATTTCTCATTTCTCAAATAAAAAATCAAGGTTTTGCCTTCAAGTCCTTTCAAGTCAAAATTATAGTCATAACTCTAGAAAACTTACTGAAATTCACAAGAGTCGAAGATAATACATACAAACAGTACAAACTACAATTGTTGAGACAAGATATTGCTGTAAGTTCTGGTATTTAATACCTCATCATGCTATTTGTAAAAGGAAACTAATATTTCACCTTGACTTACGTTTTTGGACAATGAATGACTAGAGTTCTTAATTGTGTCATTATAGTATTCAGGCAGCTTTTACTAAATAGCATATGTTTGATGCTGACCTGAATATAATATAATTTATAGACTAATATAAATGTATAAATGTAGAATCATATATGAAATATAACATGTGCAATGAAAAAAGAAGGTAATGTTTTGTGAGGTAGTATGGGAATCTTGCAAATGCAACATTTAGGCAGTATAAGATGGTAAAGTTTATTAACATGGACTGTCAATCCCAACAATAGTGAGGTGGTGAAAACTTTACTTTCTTTCTCTAGAAATTTTTAAAAACAATCTAATTATTTGATTTGAAGAATGGTATTAAAAAGATAATCCCAGACCCATGCTATTCTTATGTTAAACAAAATCAGTTGAGAAAGAGATTATTATATTTTTATTCAATCTTGTTTTTTATTCCCTCAGTAGAGCCTTAGATGATTGTGACTATAGGCATTGAGGTATAGGGCACAACATAGAGCAGTCACTGTTGCTTATGTTGGATGACAGAAATGTCATCTCTTAGCAGAATGGTGTGTCACTTTTCTACACTAAACCTTTTGTATGCTCATTAAAGATACATTTATTTGGTTTGGCTTTGATTTTATAGTGACTGTGCTACATTATAGTGTCAATACAAGTAACCTATGCCTTTTAAGTAGGGAACAGCAGTATATCTGATGTATTTAAATTGTGCTTATTTAAATGGTAATTTCATTTTCAAATTTGCTTCCTTAATAAAGATACTGTACAAAAATGATTATTTTATACTTGTCACCCTAGTTTTTCTTTCTGTTAAATATTTCTTTACCGTAATACAGTCATACTGCTTAGCCTAGAAGGTCTCCTAATTCCATTTCTATGTATTTTTTCCCCTGCATTGTTATTACTTTTTTGTATGTCTAGAAATAGTTCAAGTACTTAGTTGCTAGCATATAAATTACTCTCTGACATTTGGAAGAAGAGCAGTAAAACAAAATGAATTTGTTTGAGTAGATTTCTATGAATGGATTAAGGAATTTGTGAACTTTTCTGTTCACAAATTATGTTCAATATTAAATTACTTGGTCTTACCGATGGTTGTTTTTGTCATGTAAAGTTGAGCTGAAATTAAGTACAGGAGTTCAGAATGAGTAAAACAGTAATATCTTGGCTAAAGATAGGACTTTAAAAAAATCAAGAACGTCCAATTTTAAATAACAGAAATTGAAGCTTTAATCCATTCAAAATAATGACCTGCCATGTATAATATGCCCTGTAATTAATTCATTGCATTACTTTAATTTTAAACTGTCTCTTTGTATTTGCTTATTTATATTTTTTCATTAACAAATGGCTCTTTGTTAGAAAGCCATAATGGAATCTGATGAAGAGTGGTCTATGAACAAGAAATTGATTGATCTCTCTTCAAAAGATATCAGAAAGTCTGTAAGTATCATTTTTTGTCCTAATATAAGAAATTACCATAGTATTTAGGATTGTCATTAATTTCCGCATCTTATTTGAAAAAGAGACCATTTGGCTGAGTAAACCAAAGGTGAAGTAACTAATTCTACAAATAAAGAAGAAATTATTTTCATCTTATCTGGTCTAGCAAATGCTTATTTGTTTAATTGCTTATTTGAATATTTGTTTATTCCTGACCTGGCCCTCCGCCACTGTAGTCGCGTAATTGGCTGTGACAGCCATCAGACTGTGCCATGAGAGCTCCTCTCATCGACCTCTCAGCCTCTGTGGGACAAGTGGTGAGAGGGGCCTATTTGTTACTGGAATTATAATGAGAGAAACATTTTCCTAGAGGCTCTATTGTGAATTTTGAATTTTTTTTTTCTTATACAAAAGTTACCTGTTATGTTCTTTTAAAACAGTAGTTGAGTTAGCTTATGGGTTCATTATTCTTTTAAGGACTTTCCTGATCATGTTTCATAGTTTAATCTTAATTTGCAGATCAGCTTTTAGATAAAAGTTACTCGTAAGTTGAGTACTTCTGTGATGACTTCTCTCTTTTCTAGAAATATAAATTAAATGGAATAGAGATATAATAGAATTGTGGGTTTCTTTTTGTTTTTCTATTCAAAAAGTAATCTATTCTACAAATGTTTATTGAATGCATACTATTTACCAGGTACTGTTCTAGGTGCTTTTTATACATGGTGGAACAAAACAGAGATGATCTCTCTGACTTTATGGAGCTTATATTGTAGTGCAGGGGTTGGGAACTCCAGCCTGTGTGCTAAATCCAGCCTGCTGCCTGTTTGTGTAAACAAAGTTTCGTTAGAAAACATTTACACCCATTCGTCTATGTATTGTCTTTTGGTGCTTTTATGCTGCAAAAGCAGAGTTGAGAGTTTCAACAGAGACTATATGATCTGCAAAGCCCAAAATATTGTATTTAAATTGAAACTCTTATAAGTTTTCATAAGCTTTTTTAAGTTTCCCAACCCCTGTTCTAATAGATGTCACTAGAATATTTCTCTCCCATTTCTTCTTTTGGAAAGCTAGATTCCTGATCCATGTGACTGATAGGATTCCTTATTACATTTATTATATCCCAGTTAAAAGATTCAAATTTCATTGCATTATTGAAGATAGTTTTAATTCAAAGGTAAAAACACATGTACAGTCTTTTTCTTTCCCTTGCCGGTGAATTGGGCCAGACAATATATTTAAAAACAAAATAAAAAACAACCCCCCTCCAAATGTCCTGTTTACTACTGTCTTTTATGAGCCTATAGAAAAAGGTATCTAATAGACGTAGATCTTTTGTGCCTGAGTTTTTCACTTCTTATATTGTAATTTCCAGTGCCATTCTTTTAGAACATGATTTTTTTTTTTTTTTGAGGAAGATTAGCCCTGCACTAACTACTGCCAATCCTCCTCTTTGTGCTGAGGAAGACTGGCCCTGAGCTAACATCCATGCCCATCTTCCTCTACTTCATATGTGGGATGCCTACCACAGCATGGCTTTTGCCAAATGGTGCCACGTCCGCACCTGGGATCCAAACCGGTGAACCTGGGCCACCGAGAAGCGGAATGTGTGTACTTAACCGCTATGCCACAGGCTGGGCCCTAGAACATGATTTTAATGGCAGATGAAAATATTTCAAAGTAGAAATTTTAAGGGAAACATATTATTCTCCATTTGCTACACTGTATATGCAGGTTTTTTTACTGGTAAATGATCTAGTACCTATTGTAAGTTTGTTTCTTAAAACCTGGATAAGTACCTGAATTAAGTACCCAGAGGGTTTCAATATTTTAACTTAACTGATGTGGATAATAAGAAACAACACAGATCCTTGTTGGAATGCTAGTTGTCTATTCAACTTTGAAGCATTTAAAAAATAGCAACAATTGGCTTTTTTTAAGTCACTACACAGTGTTGTATCTGAGACTGAGAGTTGCAGCAGATGGGGAAGGAGCTGGATGACCTCTTGAGGTCCCTCTTAGCTTTAGGATTCAGTAATTACGTGGAGGGAATTGTGAAGAGAACTTGAGTAAAAGAATAATTCTAAAGGAGGTCACTTTTTAGGTTAACAAGCTTTCCAGTGTCTTTTTAGAATGATAAAATTGTTTCTGAGCATGAAGTGAACAATCTTGAGTTATTTTAACATTATTTTTATTCTGAAAGAACCTCATTATACTTCTTTTAAAAGCTCTATGTCCTTGGTAGTTTCATAGAGTACTTTACCTGCTGCATTGTGGGTAGGGTGATTTTTTTCTCACAGTAGATTCTTGGCTTTTAGTAGAGATTCACATATTTGTAATTCATTCTGATTCTTTGTTGATTTTTCTTTGCTGTGTGAATATAAGCTTCTCTCTTTTTTATTTTAAGATTTTATTTTTTTCCTCTTTCTCTCCAAAGCCCCCCAGTACATAGTTGTATATTCTTCGTTGTGGGTCCTTCTAGTTGTGGCATGTGGGACGCTGCCTCAGCGTGGTTTGATGAGCAGTGCCATGTCCGCGCCCAGGATTCGAACCAACGAAACACTGGGCCGCCTGCAGCGGCTTGTGCGGACTTAACCACTCGGCCACGGGGCCAGCCCCATAAGCTTCTCTTTTTATGTCAATTTTGTTTACTTTCTCTGAGTCTTTTGATTTCAGTGTAGTGTGAAGTTCATGGAAATGTACAAGGGAAACAGATCTGAATGTTCATTGCAGAGGAGTTGCATGATATTAAATAACTTATCGAGAAAAGTGGTCATTTTTCACAGGGTATTTTATTGAGATTTCATGTGAATTCTTCCTGAACTTTTAAATGGTGTGATTTTTAAGTTTAATTTTGTGATAACTATAGCAGTTGAAAAACATGTAACACATTTAGGGACTGATTTTGAAAACTAAGAAAAGTCCGTCTCAAGGAAAATTTGGTTTATCCAAAGACTTTCAAACTCAAGAACAATTTTAGGAAGTAAGGAGTAACATCTGGAATGTTAAAAGGGCAAAATTCAAATTCTCTTGTTTTTCTACCATCAGTAAAAATTTTTTGGTGTAGTTCTGTCAGTACCTTTCAAGACTGGTACCAAAGTTCTAACTCCTTTCCCTCTGGCTGGTCAGGGCAGGAAAAGGAAAGTGCTAAACATGTATGTACTTTGATGCTGGAGCCTTTGCAATACTTACTGACCAGCAACTCTTGTAGCAAGACAGTATAGGTTGTACCTTTTGCAGCCTGCAGCGAGAGAGCAGAGGAGAAGCTTGTGGCAGCGACTGTTCTTTGTGTAAAAGTAGTAGTGTGTTCATTATGCTCTCTTGGTAGTTGCGCCATAGGTTATTGAGCCTTGGTGTGTATATTAGTTTCCTATTGTTGCTTTAACAAATTACCAGAGACTTAGTGGTTTAAAACAATGCAGATTTATCATCTTATGGTTCTGGAGGTCACAAGTATGAATTGGGTTTCACTGGGCTAAAATCAAGGTGAGGCTCTGGGGGAGAGTCTGTTCCCTTACCATTTCCAGCTTCTAGAAGCCACCTGCATTCCATGGCTTGTGATCCTTTCCTTCATCTTCAAAGCTAACAGTGTAGGGTCTTCCATTCTCAGACTCTGACCCCCCTGTCTCTCTAAGTACCCTTGTGATTACATTGGCCCCACCTGGATAACTCAGATAATCTCCCCATTTTAAGACCCATTACTGGATGGTTCAACATCCACAAATCTATCAACATGATACACCACATTAACAAAATGAAGAATAAAAATCACATGATCATCTCAATAGATGCAGAGAAAGCATTTGACAAGATACAGCATCCATTTATGATAAAAACTCTAAATAAAATGGGTACAGAAGGAAAATACCTCAACATAATAAAGGTCATATATGACAAACCCACAGAAAATATCCTTCTCAATGGAGAAAAACTGAAAGCTATCCCTTTAAGAACAGGAACCAGACAAGGATGCCCACTGTCACCACTCTTATTTAACATAGTATTGGAAGTCCTAGCTAGAGCAATCAGGCAAGAAAAAGACATAAAAGGGATCCACATTGGAAAAGAAGAGGTGAAACTGTCACTCTTTGCAGGCAACATGATTTTATATATAGAAAACCCTAAAGAATCCACTAAAAAACTTTTAGAAAAGATAAATGAATACACTCAAGTCGCGGGATACAAAATCAACATACAAAAGTTGGTTGTATTTCTATACACTAACAACGAAGTAGCAGAAAGTGAAATTAAGAATACAATCCCATTGGGGACTGGCCCCGTGGCCGAGTGGTTAAGTTCACGCGCTCCACTGCAGGTGGCCTAGTGTTTCGTTGGTTTAAATCCTGGGTGTGGACATGGCACGGCTCATCAAGCCATGCTGAGGCAGCGTCCCACATGCCACAACTAGAAGGACCCACAACGAAGAACATACAACTAGTACTGGAGGGCTTTGGGGATAAAAAGGAAAAAAATAAAATCTTTAAAAAAAAAAAAAGAATACAATCCCCTTTACAAGTGCAACAAAAAGAATAAAATACTTAGGCATAAACTTAACCAAAGAAGTGAAAGATCTGTACACCGAAAACTATAAAACATTGTTGAAAGAAATCGAAGAAGACACAGAGAAATGGAAAGATATTCCGTGCTCTTGGATTGGAAGAATTAACGTCATTAAAATGTCCATACTTCCTAAAACATTCTATAGATTCAAAGCAATCCCTATCAAAGTTACAATGACATTTTTCACAGAAATAGAACAAAGAATCCTAAAATTTATATGGAGCAACAAAAGACCCTGAATAGCCAAAGGATTCCTGAGAAAAAAGAACAAAGCTGGAGGTATCACACTCCCTGATTTCAAAATATACTACAAATCCATAGTAACCAAAACAGCATGGTACTGGCACAAAAACACACCACAGATCAATGGAACAGAATCGAGAGCCCAGAAATAAACCCACACGTTTATGGACAGCTAATATTGGACAAGGGAGCCCAGAGCATATCATGGAGAAAGGAGAGTCTCTTCAATAAATGCTCTTGGGAAAACTGGACAGCCACATGCAAAAGAAAGTAGACCATTCCTTTACACCGTGCACAAAAATCAGCTCAAAATGGATTAAAGACTTGAATGTAAGACCGGAAACTATGAAACTTCTAGAAGAAAACATAGGCGGTACGCTCTTTGACAGCAGTCTTAGCAGCATATTTTCAAGTACCATGTCTGACCGGGCAAGTGAAACAAAAGAAAAAATGACCAAATGGAACTGCGTCAAACTAAAAAGCTTCTGCACAGCAAAGGAAACCATCAACAATACAAAAAGGCAACCTGACAATTGAGAAGATGTTTTCAAACCATATATCAGATAAGGGGTTAATGTCCAAAATATACAAAGAACTCATACATCTCAACAACAAAAAAACCAACAACCCAATTAAAAAATGGGCAAAAGATCTGAACAGAGATTTCTCCAGAGAAGATATATGGAAGGCCAACAGGCATATGAAAAAATGCTCAACTTCATTAGCTATCAGGGAAACGCAAATCAAAACTACAGAGAGGTATAACCTCACTCCAGTTAGAATGGCTATAGTTAACAAGACAAGAAACAGCAAGTGTCGGAGAGGATGTGGAGAGAAGGGAACCCTCATACACTGCTGGTGGGAGTGCAAACTGGTGCAACCACTACAGAAAGCTGTATGGAGTATCCTCAGAAAATTAAGAATAGATCTAACGTATGATCTAGTTATCCCACTGCTGGGTATTTATCCAAAGAACTTGAAAACACAAAGGCATAAAGATACGTGCACCCCTATGTTCATTGCGGCATTATACACAATAGCCAAGACTTGGAAGCAACCTAGGTGCCCATCAAGGGACAAATGGATAAAGATGTGGTATATATACATGATGGACTACTACTCAGCCATGAGAAATGATGAAATCCGGCCATTTGTGACAACATGGATGGACCTTGAGGGTATTATGCTGAGTGAAATTAGTCAGAGGGAGAAAGTCAAATACCATGTGAGCTCACTCCTAAGTAGAAGATAAAAATGGCAAACACACACATAGCAATGGAGATTGGATTGGTGGTTACCATAGGGGAAGCGGGGAGGGGAGGGCAAAAGGGGTGATTAGGCTCACGTGTGAGGGGTGGACTATAGTTAGTTTTTGGGTGGTCAACATGATGTAATCTACACAGAATTCGAAATGTATTACGATGTATATCTGAAAAAAGAAATAAGACCCATTACTTAATTGTATCTGCAAAATCCCTTTTGCCATATAAGGTAACATATTCATGGCAAATAGGGGATTAGAGCATTGACATTTTTAGGGGACCATTGTTCTGCCAAACACAGTACAGTAAAAGGCATGGGCACTGTCATCACCAAGTGCTTCCTCAAGTTCTCTCTCCTTCAAAGTACTGTCTTTTAGTTGATGTAGTTCTATAACATGATTTGAACCATTCAGATTCATGTTTGACACATGAAAGACCTACTTCAGCTAGCAAAAATATTTTAATAGAGCCTTGCATTCTTTATTCTTAGACCAGGTTTGCACATAATACTGTTGTATAGGAGACAGAAATGAAAGTAATATTTGAATAATCTTCTCTGTGCCGAGCATTGGGCTGTGTTCATTTTCCTATCTGATCCTCACAGCAAACCTCTGAGCTCTTCATATTTCTCATGAGACTCAGAGATGTTAAATAACTTGCGTGAATTTACCTAGTTATAGGAATCAGAGCTGCAATTAGAGCCTTGTCTGTCTTTTTACTTCAGTTTTTCTTAATTTTCTAGGTCATACATGTTTATCATATTAAAATGAAAATATGAAAAAATACACAGGCACAAAACAGTAACCCATTTCTGGGCAGTTTTACGTACTATTTTGTAAACTGATTTTTTTACTTATGGCTTTCCTATAACGTGAACAACTCTTTATAAGCTCTAATTTTAATTGCTTTATACTATTTCAAGGTGACCACTCTCTTTCCACCGTACCATACTATCTCTTTCCAAGTCTTGCCTTCATGAGGACACAATACAAAAGATGTATAGTTAAGAAGAAATATGTGATTCAGTGCCAGAATGAGTAAATGCTGACTGTATGAGGGAGTTGGAGAAGAGTAATATTACTGTAAATTGACCCAGTTGAATAATTTGTAGTGACAGAATTGAGGCTTGGAGGAAAAGCTTACAAGGACACAAGAAATTGATAAAGCAAGAAATTATGACCTTTCCCAATCAAGAAAGAGTTTAAAATACTTCATATGAGTGTATGTAGAAAGAGGGAAGGAGGGAAAAAGAGAGGGAAAGATAATAGTTAATCCTAGAGATATTTTGAAATGAGGTTGGTAAACTAAATATTGCTATACCCATCTCACCAGTTAATACAAAATTATGATTGTTCAAGTTTAATTTATCTTTGATAAATGAATACTAGTAAAGTCTAAGGGATACTATAAACAAAGCTCTAGGTATATGGCTAGGCCCCTCTTCCTATTCTGCATTGTGAGGAAAATATAGGAAATCTTATCTTTATTCTATATTTGTGTAGTCTAAGTAGAATTATTCTGCTGTTATATATATAAAAAAATACGTTTTCTTTCCTGTTTTCCCCAAAGACAGGGAAATAATTGGTTTCGATTATAATTGCTAAGTATTATGAAGAGTTATATGGCTGAAAGACTACAAAATGAAATGTTTTACTTAGAAAAGTTAGATCATTGCTTAAGTATCTCTAAATGGAAATTCATTGCATGTATTTGTCTTGAGGGATGCTTAATTACTGTCATGTCAGAGAGCAGGAAAAGAGATTAAACATAACTTTTGATTTCATGTTGTATTCTTGTGTGATTTATCTGTTTATTTAGGTACCCAGAGGCTTACCTTACTTCTCTGTGGATTTTGGCCTCCAAGGAGGATTTGCCCATGTCATTGAAGATCAACACAAATTCCCTCATTACTTTGGAAAGGTATGCTCACAAACTAAATAAAATTCTAAAGTTTAGCAAGTTGGTAACACTTTTGAAGGTAAATCAAAACTTTGAGCACAAGATATAGTGAAGTTGGTGAGTACTGTTCTATTCAATTTTTAGAGGAAGGACCTAGAAACTATTAATACAAATATCCCAGAATGAATGTCACTTTGGAACCAAATATTTGTTAATGGTGTCAACAGTGACTGCGATGTTTTCCTGTGGAATCAGCCAGTCTTGTGCTGAGAATGATGATAATTGCTAACACTTATTGAGGGCTTACAATGAGCCAGGTGTTGTTCTGAGCACTCACTTAATGCTCACAACAACTCTATTATGAAATATTATTACATTATTTTACAGATGAAGAAACAGCTACAGAGAGGTTGTATAACTTGCCTAGGGACACGTGCTAATAAGGGACGGAACTAGAGGTACATATACTCATGGTTGAACTAGAGAACAAATCATTTCACCTCTTCATTTATAATTAAGCACCATATAGTCCAAGAAGAATATCTGACTCATTTCACATAGATAATTTATGGGCAGATATTAGAGTATAGATCTTTCAATTGCCAGTAGATTCTTTCCCTTACTAGAGATTGCCTTCTAAGGCTATAACCCTTAAATTGAAGGTCTGCTTAGTATCTGGGAAGTGTGTGACTTAGTACCAGAGACTGAATGAAATTAAAGTAGCCATTGAAGCAGTCAAGAGAAGTCTGGGTAGTAACAGCTCTAGAAGTGACCTTTTAATCTAGTGCATCTCAGGCCTTTCTGCTCATGTCATGCTCTAAATTACAGGAGCCTAGATGAACTCTGCCCAGGGTTCCCTGTTCTCCTTCCTCACTTTCATCTCCTATATAAGACCATCTCCTCCAATGAATAGGGGCATGCCAAGAGAGATCTCAACTCCAAACATTTGGATTCAAACTTTTTATTCTGTTGTCCTTGAAGAGTTAACCATAGGTCCCAGATCACATACGTCTTTGAACTGTTGAGATATATTATAGAAACTTGAGAATTTTTCAGAATATTTTTTTCTAGAGTTAACTAGAAAGAAATTTGTTTTCATTGCTCTGAAAAATTCCCTTGTTATTCACTAGAGCTCTATAACTGAAGGCCCTATGACTCTGGATTTATTTTTTTTAAACTTGATTCTAGTGAAAACAAAGTAAAATATTAATTTTTTATTTGTATAAATTTAACTGAGAGATTGCTGTCCCTCCAAATATTATGGTTTATCTAATACTGTTTTAATGTTAAAAGTAAAGCTTCTTCAGTTAACACTGCATCACTGATCCATTTTTGCCAAAATTTGCTTTCAAGAAACAACCTCTGAGCCCAAGAACTCCCTTCAGCCTGCTCCCTAAGCAGTTGTTCAGAGAGCAAGAAGGGATAATCTCTTGCCATTAACATCTGCTTCAGTAGCAGAACAAGAATCAATCCTGTTGGTACACATAGGACAAAACTTGATGTTTTATAGAGACAATGTTAGATGAGTTTATGAGGTAGACTTCCTTAAACTACGTTGCCTACTTAGCTAATGCCAAGAAATTCTTGCATTAAATCTAAATTTACCACATTTCTCTTGATGTCTTCTATAAACTGTTTTCTCTATGGGCCTCTTTATTCCCCTTTCTCCATGAAAGATGTTCCCTTTTCCATGAAGCTTTTCCTAATCTATCGAGCAAATAGAACCTTTTTTTTTTTTGAGTCTCCATATGTTCTGCTTTGGCATTTACCTTATTCTGCTTTATAAGACAATCCTTTGTATAGTTAGGTTATTATTCTGGCTCCTGCCACAGCTCCAGATTTGGTGATGAGCTCTCTGAAGACAGATAGATGTGTGTTACTTATCTTTGAAGCCCATACATTATTTGGCACTTGCTTGTACATGGCGGGCCCCTTCTGCATATTTGTTAAGATAAAGAACCTGTGTCTTAGAGAGATTGCATCCAGGATCTCACCACACAGTCCTGTAGAACTAGACTGAATATGCAGGATTCAACCCTTAGTCCAGTGTTCTTCTGTATTACCATACTGACCTCCTTCTAAGCTTACAAGTCTCCTCCATATCTTTCTGTACATGGATACTCACAAGCATAAATTTGATTAATTTCTGTAGCTAACAGCACAGGAAGAGGATAATGAAGGAAATCCTCTAGAATAATAAGCAGACAATCAAAATCCATTCCTGGGGCCAGCCCGGTGGTGTAGTGATTAAGTTCACGTGTTCCACTTTGGAGGCCCAGGTTTCATAGGTTCCAATCCCGAGCGCAGACCTAGCACCTCTTGTCAAGCCATGCTGTGGCGGCATCCCACATAAAGTAAAGGAAGATTGGCACAGATGTTAGCTCAGCAACAGTCTTCCTCAAGCAAGAAGAAGATTCGCAACAGATGTTAGCTCATGGCCAGTCTTCCTCACGCACGCACAAAAAACCCATTCCTTCAGGGCTTGGGAATGTGACTTTTTAAATAAAGGTGATTTATAATTTTTAATTCTTGGTTTACTTAGAGTAGTATTAAAATATGATTTTATTTCCTGAAAAAAGATCTCCAGCTAATAGAAGAAACTAGTTTAAGTATACTAAATAGCAGAGAGAACGTTAGCCTGAGATTCAACTGTAGTTGAACAACCAAGTTAATAATTACTACATGTTGATTAATTTTTTTCCCAAACTGTTTGCCATAGCAGCTAATAAGGACCGAATGAATTAAATTTCACTTTTTCTTCCTCCCCTTTGCTGCTGTCTGGTAAATGTGCTTACAGGCAACAAAATAGACAAATTGCTTGACAGGAGACACAGCTAGGACTCCTAGAATTACAGGGTTTGCATAGTTAGAACTAATTAAAAACAAGATTTTTTTTTAACTTGAAACTAATATTTATGTCAAATTTGAACATCCTCATGGAAAACTACTTAGTTATATTTAGTAGCAGCATGAACAGAAATAGTTTCATTCCTGTTTTCAGTGTTTGTACATACATGTGTTTGTATTTTCTCCTTCTTTAAAAAGGAAATCATTGGTGGGATGCTGGATATAGAACCAAGACTTTGGAGGAAAGGAATCCGAGAAAACTTTGAGGATCAGAGGAAGAAAGCACTTCAGTTTGCTCAGTGGTGGAAACCATTTGACTTCACCAAAAGTAAAAAATGTTGAGTCATATCTTTCAGTTTTTATTTCCTCTTCAGTTTCCTTTCAGTTTTTTCCATTGCATCTAACTAAACAACTGACCCTCAGGTCATAGGGAAAGAGAGTCATGCTCTGGGTCTCTGACAACTGTACATCCTTGGATTCTGTCGTTGCCTTCCCCACCTCTTCCCTTGGACTTCATTGTAGTAACTGTGGAGTGAGACTAGATATATTGAGTGACCTGCTCACGTTCCTGTTCTGTACCTATGTCCTGGTGTTTTGAACTATTCAGTTAAAAAGATAGAAGGACTTGTCTGAATGATTATCTAGGAAGTTTAGCAGATCATTGGTTCAGAGGAAAGTGAGTCCATTTCAAGGTTAAGTCTGTTGACTTGCTTCTTTCGAATTTTTTAAACCAAGTTGGCATGTTCAGTAATTGAAATTTCTTTTCATAGCATTTTATAGAGGCTCTTAATTTTCTACCAGTAGCATATATATTACTGCTATTCTTTTTACTAAAGGAAAAAGAATGTCCCCAAAGTAGTAAAGAATTAAATGAAGTATAACATGTTCATGATTCATTTGTTTTTATTTCTGGATTTTTAAATAGTGTCTTTGAATTTTGGTGATTTTAAAAGTAATTGTTCCAGATACACAATTTACAGTTGTTTGGGGTTTGTAAGAAAGTTAAAAATTTTAGCCAAATCATCATTTTGGGGTTGTATTTATTATTACAAAATCTTAAATAATGAGAGTATTCTAAATGTTGGGAGTATATTCTCTTGTTCCCTACTTGATCTAAGTTTCTTCATTTTCCTTTGTTTGTATATTTGGTGTCAAGAGAAAACCATATACTTATAAAATGTGGCCATGGTGTAAGAGTGCTCCTATTTTTCTTACATGGGAGATATTTTTATAGTCAGCCTTTTTCAAAGATGCTGGTTTTTGGAGCTGAACCTTTATATTTTGTCATGAAATATTGAATACCTAGAATCAGTGTGATACGTACCTGAGAGTAACTCATAACTCTACATAGTTATTTCTAATCTTGGCATCTCATTATTTCTTTAGTTTGTTAAAAAAAGAAATGTTTATGTTCTATCTAGTTTTAAAATTTCACTTATAAGTGGAAGTTTGTTTCAGTTTCTCACTATTTGCAAATTGCATTTAAGTATATGTATCAAACAGATACTTGATATTATTTTACTTACTGCTATTTTCAAATTCTTTTGGCTTTGCTGCAGTCTTAGAGGAGTCCATAATATTTATTTATTCCATCAGTGAGTTAACAAACATTTGTTTGCAGGGCATTTTATTACGTGCTGGTAGTGCAAAAGTAAAAAGTATTTTCTCTACCTTAAATTATTTTACAGTTTAGTGGCAAAAGAGACATGTACGTAAATAATTACAGCACAGTGTAAGTTCTAAAGCGAGATATGTGCCAGGTGTATTTCAGTACAGGGGTAAAGGACTATTTCATACCTCTTCTGTCTTCATTCTTAGCTGATGACCTTGCTTCCTGTTTTACTGAGGAAATAGGACCAAACAGAAGGGAATTTCTGTCACATCTGTCTATATACCTCCCTCGGTATCCATGTACTCTACTTTTCCTCTTGCTAATAGTAGATAAATTATTTTGTTGTTCTTATCTAGGGCTAATCCATTCATTTATGCTGAATTTATCCCTTTTCACCTACTCAATTGCCCCTACTCTCTCTGTAATATTAGGTTTTTTCCTGTCTATGGGATTATTTCTATTAGTATGCAAAAACATTTTACAGTATATCAACAACAAACACGGCATCATATCCCCCTCTAGCCGTTTATCTTCTCCGGTTGACAGCAAAACTCATTAAAAAAAAATCTATTTCTTCTCCTTTCATTTTCCTCCTATTTTCAGTACAGTTAGACTTCATCCTCACCATTCTACTAAAACTCTTTATGTCAGGATCCTCAGTGAACCTTCCACATTGGCATATCAACTAATTAATGCTCAGTGCCCATCTTACTCTACCTGTCAGCATCATTGATATACTTGATCACTTTCCCTTCTTGAAACACGTTTTTTTACTTTGCTTCTTGAGCACCATCTCTTATTTATCCTCCTTCCTTACTGGCTACATCCTCTCAGTCTCCTTTGCTGGTTCCTCTTCATCATCTCTACTTCTAAGTGTTGAAATGCCCATTCTCAAAACTTATCTTTTCTTCTACCACTCTTACTCTCTCCCAAGGTAAATCTCATCACTAAAATGGTCTTAAATACCATTTTTAAATTGGTTCATTTATTCAACAAATATTTGAGTGTCTTCAATATGCCAGACACTGCTCTGCATGCAGGGGATACGTTAGTAATAAAACAAAAATCACTGTCTCTAAGGAGTTTACATTATATCGGGGAAGACAGACAGTAAACATTAGACATAATAAATAAATTATCCAGAAAATGTCAGAGGTGATAAGTACTATGGAAAAAGGAAAAGTAGGACAGGACAAGGAGGATATCTCCCAAATTTATGTCTTCACTCTGGACCTCTTCGCTGAACTCCAGAATCGCATATCCAAATTCCAACTTGACGTCTCTAGTGTATGTGTAATAGGCATATCCAAACTGAACTTCTTTAACAGTTATTTATAACAACCATTTTATTATGTCTCATGGTTTTATATGTGAGGAATTTGATCAGGGTTCAGCTGTATGATTTGCCTCTGCTTCCTCATGTCTGCGGCCTCAGCTGGAGTAGCTCAAACATCTGGAGATGACTGGGGCCATGTGTCTGGGGCCCCTTTCTTCAGATGGTATATATTGGGGCTGGAATGGTCGAAATGGCTCTTTCGCTCACATGTCTGGTACCTGTACTGGAATGATTGGAACAGCTAGGGACAGGCTGTTAACACTCTCTTCTCCTATAGCTAGTTGACCTTGCTATTTGGCTTCTGGCTTCCTCCAGAGCAGCCATTCCAGAAGATAGTTCCAAGAGATAACAGGTGGAAGATGCCAGTCTCTTAGCATCTGGGCCCAGAAATTGGCAGTTTCATTTTTGCTGTATTCTATTTGTCAAAGTTGTCACAGAACCCACCTACATTGAGGAAGAGGGGTCTTATACCTCTTGATGGGAGTACTATCAAATAATTTGTGGCCATCTTTAATCCACTACAGTCCACCCTCTGATCACAGATTTATACTCCTCCCATGTGAAACATATATTCAAATCCTCCCAAGAAAATTTCTTCCCAGTAGGGCATTAGGCTTAGGCTCAAACTCAAGATCCCATCTAAATCAGACCGGATGGAGATGAGGTTACTCAGATGCTTCAGGATCTGAAGACCTGTGAATTTAAGAGACAAATTATCTGCACCCCTTACACACATACATCCCTCCCCCCTAAACACACAGCAATAAGAGAAGCTTACCATAACTGCAGTAGACACGTGCACTGAAAAAGATGGGAAACTTGAGGTAGTCATTGTTGCAGTCACTGTTCACTAGTAATTCTAAAATTAAGTCGAGCATATGTTGCTAGTTGCTTAATTAGGACCCCAGTCCGGCTTCTTGAGATTGATTCCATGGGGCTCTTTGCTCTGCCCTGTGTACTCTTGGCTCAACCCTGAGTCAGCCTTTCGTTTTCATAAAATACCTCAAGACTTATGCTTCCATCCAAGACGAAGTAACCGCATTATCTTCCGGCGTAAAGCAACCAAAAAAATAGACAACATATATGAAACGATGATTTTCAAGATGTGCGATATCATGCAAGGAAGTACAATGATGCCTAAGAGACATGAAGAAGATGAGATGAGTCCTGTGATTGCCCTAACTTCTTGCTTTGAGGGAGTTTCCATATGATACAAGGTGGAGAAATCCAGTCAGAGTCTATTGAACTAAACGAGTCGAGGAACTAGAGCCATGAGTCTGGGGAGACCAAGACAACAGGTCTGGTTACTAGAGAGGGATTTGCTACACAGAGAAATCTAGAGATCTTTAGAGGCTCACCATCAAGTATCTGACCACTGATTAGTGCATGCGTTTGAGGAAACTACCCATGGTCAGGCAAAGACTGACCTACCTGAGAGGTTGAGAAGTAACATTTCCCACTAGTTAGAAGAAAATTTCAAGACTGACCAGGAATTGGGTAGAATACACAGAATTGTAATGTGTAGCGTAGAATAATTATCCCAAGACTTAGCACTGATCTAGTCTTGACAAACAAATCTTAAAAGCAAGAGCCAAAAGGATCAGACTGCTTCCAAATAACTGCATTCCAGAACAAAGCCTAAAAATATTTATAGAAATAAAAATATGTCCAAAAGTCACAAGGTAAAATTCAAAGTGTCTGGCATCTGGTCAAAAATTGCCAGGCATGCAAAGAAGCTCTGAAATGGTAACTACATGGGTAAATATATAAGAATTTTTTCTTACTCTCTAAATTTCTTTAAAAGATGTTTTACTATGTAAACAAAAACAGAGTAAGGTTTATAACATATGTAAAAACAAAATAAATGACCATAGTGGCACAAAGATGGGAAGAGGAGAAATGGAAGTATACTATTATAAGGTTGTTATACTATACTTAAAGTGGTATAATATAACTTGAATGTAGACTGTGATAAAGATGTCTAATTATGAACTCTAAAGGAGACCCTAAGATAAAAAACAAGAAAATAAAGATTTATAGCAATAAACCAACAAAGAAGATAAAATGGAACATAAGATAATACTCAGTCCAAATGAAAGCAGAAAAAGAGGAAAATGGAAACAAAGTACAGATGGGACAAATAGAAAACAAATAGCAAGATGATAGTTTTAAACCTAAACATTATACATTAATACGTTCATTTTTTATTGCTGCGTAGCAAATTACTACAAACTTAGCAACTTAGAGCAACACACATTTATTATCTCAAGGCCTGTGTGGGTCAGGAGTTCAGGCACAACTTGACTGGGTCCTCTGGTTAGAGTCCCACCAGGCTGCAATCAAGGTGTCGACTAGGACAGAGTTCTCCTGGAGGCTGAACTGGGAAAAGATGCACTTCCCCACTCACATAGTTCTTTGCAGCATTCAGTTCCTTGGAACTAGTACGGAAAGCTTCAGTTTTCTGTGGGCTATTGGCTAGAGGCTTCCATCTGCTCGTATAGAGCATCAGCAGTTCCTTACCACGTGGGGTTCCCCAACATGGCCACTTGCTTCCTCACAACCAGCAAGAGAAGGGGAGAATCTAGCAAGGTGGTCACTGAAATTTTACATAATGAAATCACATAATCACACAAAATCGTGTATATCCATTGCCATATTCTATTGATTAGAGCATATTACAGATCCTGCCTATACTCAAAGGGGATGGAATCACACAAGAATGTGAATAACCAAGATCAGAACATAGTGGAGGCCACCCTAAGAGTTTGTCCACCAAAAATATGGCACTTCATATTTTAAGAACCGTAACACTTTATTCTTTTATTTTTCCCGTCTTATCCTTTATGTCCTACGTTTTACTTCTCTATTATAATCCACAGAATACATTGTTATTATTTTTGCTTTGAGCACCTAATTCTATTTTAAAGTGATTTTTTTAATGAGAAAAAAGTTTTTTTATATTTATTCTAATATTTACTATTTCTAGTACTTTGCATTCCTTTTAGTTGATCCACATTCACATTTGGTGTCACCTGAATAAATGGGCATAAAGTTAGTTTGATTTTTATCAGCCTTGCCTGTTCTGTTTCCTGCTGTTTCTAATTTATTTAGTGATTCTGTAGTAAGATTGTTTGCTTACTTTTTTTGCTTGCTCATTTTTTATAGCTCAGTGATCTCCCTAACTTTATTTTTTTAAAAATCATCTTGTTTTTGAGCTTTTGTTTATTACATATTTTCATAAAGTTGCTCGAGAAGCAATTTATAGAAATTTATTTCTTTAGTGTGAGTTTTCTTCCAGTCCTGTTCTTTGTAGTTTGCATGCTTTGTTCCAACTCATTTATACATTTATCCTCTCACTCATTTTTTGCTGTGGCGTATTTGCAGAGTTGCCAGGATGTTTCTTTTTGTCTTGCTCATGCTTGAAGGTCTGTGGTGTACATTCTATCCACATTGATATTGCTTGACTTTCTTCCTGCTTTCACTTGAACCCATTTGTTTTCCAGTCAGCTCTGTAGTTTGAGGCCTGGATGTGTGATATTCTGTCTACTTTTTTGTAGCCTGAGGGAATTGTGGGGAAGGGTGGAGAGTGGAAGTGTGGTTGAGATGGTTTCTTGTTTTGTTAGAATTGCTGAACTCTGTGGTCTCTCTCTGAGATGTTAAATATTCTGTGTCAGAGTTTATATTATCTAGTTAGGAATCTTTCCTATTCCTACTGGGGAAGATCTGTGGGATTTAAATTATTTCTGAATTTGTTGTATCGCACTAGAGCATTTGCTTCAAAAAGTAAGCTCCATTGTTCACTTTTTCATAGGTTAGCCCATTTATCTCCAGCCATTTCCACTATTTTCTCAATAAGAAAAGGGAGGCAAATAAGAGGAAAAAATTGGGGAAAATATCTGAGTCTCTTTCTTTTCAGAATTGGGGGTATTAGACAGTTCTAAAAATTTAGTAAACTCATCAAGGCTTTCCTTAATTTATTAATTTAATTCACTTATTCTTATTCTTTTGTTGATAAATCTTTTTCCTGCTTACTTTTAACTACGTCTCATAGATCCTGACAGATAGAAAATGTTTTCATTATTATTTTTAGAAATTTTTACTTTCAGTTTGTATTTCTTATTTTCACCCAAGGGTTATTTATAATAAAGTTTATTAATTTCAATAGAAGATCAATTTTGCTTTTTGAATTTGTTAATTTCTAATACTGTGTTGTGATCAGAGAATTTTTTTGGTAATATTTCTACTTTATGGAACTTTGTGGTGCAACATATGATCAATTTTTGTGAATGGTCTATATGTTCTTTAGATGGTGTATAGTCTATTATCAAGATGTAAAGTTTGATTTATAATCATAAAGTCTACCTTATTATGTCACTTAGGTCTTATATATATGCATACGCCACGTACTTTTGTCATGTACTTTGTTTTGTTTGTTAATGTCTCCTATTATTAGTTGACTTCTGTCTTTGTCTTCCTGCGTCTCCTGTAGTTTTGGTCTCATAATGATGGTTACAGTATTATTTGGTAGATGGATATGTAATATCTTTGTTGTCAATTGTGGCTTTTAGCATTAAAAAGGGGCTTTGTTTGTTACATTTTTGCTTTTTGGTTTGGATTATACTTTGCCTACTATCAGGATTGCTACCCCTACTTTCTTATTGTTTTCATTTACCTGGTATTCTGCTGTCCCTTTCATTATTTTTAACCTTCTTAAAACACTTTGTTCCTTATATGCAGCATACCATTGGTTCTTGCTTTGAGAGCCAAATTGAAAACCCTTTTCCTTTAATAGGCGAGTCAAGCCTATTGATATTGATTAATATGACTGAATGTTTGGTTTCAAGTCTGTCTCAAAATTTTATAATTGCTGTATTTGCTATGTTTATTTCTCCATGTAATGTACATTATTTGCTATTTTATTAAAAAATTTTTGTTGATATTTATGAAGGTTTGAAGTTTTCTTTTAGTGGTTACCATTGTACTTGTACTTTATTCCCTATTTTCTTATTTATATGTTTACTCTCTGATTTATCAGGTTGTTTATTTTTTTAAAGGATCCAATTTTCTTTTTTCTTTTTTTTTTTTTTTTTGAGGAATATTGGCCCTGAGCTAACCTCTGTTGCCAGTCTTCCTCTTTTTTATCTTCTCCCCAAAGCCCCAGTACACAGTTGTATATCCTAGTTGTAAGTCATTCTAGTTCTTCTATATGGGATGCCACCACAGCGTGGCTTGATGAGCAGTATGTAGGTCTGCACCCAGGATCCGAACTGGCGAACCCTGGGCCATCAAATCAGAGCATGTGAACTTAACAACTGAGCCACATGGCCAGCCCTTGACTTATCAGGTTTTTAAAACCCTTAATTCATACTTGTTGCCCATACAGCAGTCAGTGAGCTTGTTCTACTTTCTTCTTTCTGCTCCATTTTTTAGTTGTCTTATTTCTACCTTGGTCACAACATATAATATTTATATGTTGGTTTTGTATTCTCATCCCTACTGTTTGTTTAGTCTCTTTTTTTTTTGAGGAAGATTAGACCTGAGCTAACATCCATTGCCAATCCTCTTTTTGCTGAGGAAGATTGGCCCTGACCTAACATCTCTGCCCATCTTCTACTTTATATGTGGGACACCTGCCACAGCATGGCTTCATAAGAGGTGCGTAGATCTGCACTGGTATCCAACCCAGCAAACCCTGGGGTGCCAAAGCCGAGTGCGCGAACTTAAACCGCTGCACCACGAGGCCAGTTCTATTTGTTTAGTCTTGAAGCTACTGTTAAACATAGTAAATGCTCAGCATCATTTTTTTTTTTTGGCTGAAGGTTTTCTCAGTCATCTCGTGGTTGAATGAAGCTCATTTATTAGTAGATTCCTCATGAATGGCTCGTGGGTACATAATTCTCTAAGTTCTTCTGTTTAAAGATATTTTTCTGTAGTATTGATACTTGAAAGATGGCTTGACTGAATATAAAATCCTCGATTCACACTTTTTCAGTTTTTTGAAAATGCTATTCCATTGTTGCCTTGCTTTATATATATATATATAATTATGTGTGTATATATATATTTATCTTGACATTCTAGGTTTACTTTTCCAGTTACCTTGAGATCCCTTTAAAAATTTAGGTTCAGATCTTTCTATTTATGATGTTTTCATAGGTTATGGTTTTAAATATTAGTCCTGTTATATTGTTTTTATTTTCTTCTTCAGAGACTCTGATTATATGTGGGTTATTTCTTCTTTGTCCGTCTTCCATTTCACTCTCTTTCTGACTCTTTTTTTCTTTCTCGTATATATTCTCTTGCTGGTTTTTCTGCTTTTCTTCAGTGCCTCTTATGTTTTCATTTAGTCTGTTCTCCCTTGGGCACCTTGTAATTTAATCTTCATGTATGATATGATTTTGACCTTTCTCCCAATTCTTTCTTAAATTGAATCTCTTTCTTTCAATTTATTTCTGTTTTTAATTTTTTGAATTTCCAATTTAAGTTGCTTTTTCATATATCCCCAAATGCTTGTTTGAGTGTTTTCATTCAGTTCTGTGTGTTGTGTTACAGTTTTCTTTGGCTGTGATGGTTGTTTTCTGGTAGAGAATTTTTATCAGTTGATGTGTGTTGATTATTGTTTACTGATTTACTGTACTACCAGTATACATATTTATTCAATTTCCATTCATTATTTTGGATTTGGGATAGTTACAAGATTCCTTTTTCGAAAACACTCCATCTGTCAGTATAGGAAAGTAGTACAGTTTCTTTCGTGGCTTTTTAAAATTTTGTAGTGGGAAGAAGAATTACATGTTCTCTGTTTCTTTTTGGTTTTTGTCTGCAGGACTCTGAATTTTCTCCTTTTGCTTCTCCCCTTCACCACCCAGTTGCCAAAGGGCCCCTTACCTTTTCATTTTTGTGTCCCTCTCCTCCCCAAGGTGTCCCGAGTAAGTGTTCTGATCTACCAAGGCACTTTTTCTGTATTTTCGTACTTAGGTTGGGATTTCTATTTCTGCTGTGATTTTGGACCAGTTTTAGGTCTGCCACCAGCTCCATTTTCCCTTATTTTGTGCAGTTTTCCTCGGACTGTTCTTGCTTGCTGCAAAGGCTTGTGGGAGGAAAATGAAAGATCACTCACTTGGATTTGGTGCCTTTCATTATTTTACTAACTTTTAGTTTGGCTCTATCTGTCTTCTCCTCAGGCTGAGGGTATGATTTTTGTGTAAATTTATTTGTTGTTCTTGTTCTGAATTGTTTCTGGTGAATATGGGGAGACAAAGATGTAGGTAGCTGCCGTTCTCTTTTACTACCCTGAAGTTCTCTCCTGTTCACTCTTACATCCACCTCAGTGAGGACTCCAATAGCTACTTATTTGTGGAAGCTACAGTAGTAATGTTGATCCAATTGCTTAATTCAAAGTAAATTAACCAAAAAGATTTTTTTCAGTCTTCATCTTGGTTACCCTTCTCTGTCAGACTGAACACCGTTGAACGTTACTTGAAACTCCTCTTTTTACTTCATTGGTGGTCCTGTCTCTATTTTCTTATTTCTCTCTAACTGTTTTTTATGGATATAGTTTCTGGTTCCTTTATCTTTGCACACTCCTTAAATGAGTTCTCTACCTAAATACCACATAAGGTACTTCAGAATCAGCATATCCAAAAGAAAGCACAGTTTGCTTATCTCCAAATTTTTTCTTCCTCCACTTTCTTCCTCCATCTATAAGCCAGTAAGCCAAGCCAGAAATTTGAGTCATCTTTTGCATCTTCCACTTTCAAACAGCAGTCATGTCCTGAACAATAACTTCTTACCATCTCTCAAATATCCTCCTTATTTCCTTTAGTGTAGCCTTACTTCAGACCTCTTTGATCTCTTTTGTGGATTACTGTAATAGCCTAACTATTGTTTCGCCTTCAGTTTTGCTTTCTTTGTTTCAGTAATATCAATTATTTCTCTAAAAGATCATGTCATGCCTCTTCAATGGTTTTCATCACCTGCGTATGAAATCCAGACTCCACAGCGTGAGAGAAATGTTTTTCATATGACTGCATTCTGCCTTTCTACTGTCGCTTCTTTCTTCTCATGCCCATCTCACTTCAGCTCCCATTCAATGAAAATCATATCAAACTACTTTAATTCCCCTAGCAAGTCATGCAGTGTTCTCTTTATCTTTGTTAATGCTGTTTTACTTGGACTACTTACTTCTCCACCCCCTTTCCACAACATGCTAATTTTGAAGACCTTGTTCAGCTCAGATGTTACCCTTCTTGATGGAATTTTTACTGACACCATGGGTAGAATTGATCACTTTCTCTTTGTGCCCTGATTGTACCAAGCACAGCATTCTGATGTAGTACCTATAAGATATTTGATTTATTTGTTTATATTTCTCCGGTTACATAAGTTTTTAGGACCTGTATCTGAAATATGCTAGGTTCACCTTATTGCACTTTAAAAAATAAGACGATAGTTTTCTCAGGCTTGTGTTTGCCTTCTTCCTGATCCAGAACTCTACCAGTGGCATCATCAGAAAGAACTTCAAATAGTCTTATTGATCAGAGTGTTCTAGAAGTTAGTGCAGGTTGCTCATCAATTTACTTTTCCCTGCAAAATAATTCTGTCTAGAAACACGAACAAATGATTGAAGAAGAGATATCAGAACTAAGAGAGGAATTACCAAAGGAAAGAAGCACTGAGATCAAGGGGCATTTGATAAAATTTAGGCAATGTCCTCAGGTGCCAGAGGACACAGAAATGTCCCAAGGACCTCAACATGATCTTTAAGAAATTTCTTTCAACGTCACTAGTTATTAGGGAAATACAAATCAAAACTACAATGAGATGTCACCTCACACCCATCAGAAGGGCTATAATTAACAAGACAAGAAATAACAAGTATTGGAGAGGATATGGAGGAAAGGGAACCCTCATACACTGCTGGTGGTAATGTAAACTGGTGCAGCCACTATGGAAAACTGTGGAGATTCCTCAAAAAATTAAGAATAGAGCTACCATATGATACAGCTATTCCACTTCTGGGTATTTATCCAAAGAACATGAAAACACCAGTCAAAAAGATATTTGCACCCCTATATTCATCGCAGCAGTATTCACAATAGCCAAGAGTTGGAAACAGACTAAATGCCCATTAATGGATGAATGGATAAAGAAGATGTAGTATATAAACACAATGGTATACTGCTCAACCTTAAGAAAAGATGAAATCTTGCCATTTGGGACAACACGGGTGGATTTTGAGGGTATTATGCTAAGTGAAATAAGTCAGATGAGAAAGTCAAATACTATATTATCTCATAGATAGAAGAGAAACACAACAGCAGCAACAAACATATACATAGATACAGAGATTAGATTAGTAGTTGCCAGAGGGGAAGCAGGGAGGGAGGAGGGTGAAATGGGTAGTAGGGCACATATGTATGGTGACGGATGGTAATTAGTCTTTGGAGGGAAAACATGATGTAGTCTACATAGAAATTGAAATATAATGATGTACACCTGAAGTTTATGTAATGTTATAAACCAGTGTTACCTCAATAAAAAAAAAATGAATGGTTAATGAAATAAACATGTCAAAAAATATTTTCTGCTGGTATTCTTGTACCTTTGGAGCAAACATGAGTGAGATGAGTTGATTAACTTTTTAAAAGCATAAATTGTTCATTCTCTTGTATGATTTAGCATCCTAATGTCCCTATTCAAATATTGATCTTAAAATTTAATATTAAACAGAAACACAGTATTGTTTTTCTTTCTACTCTATTTTCTGAAGTTGATTCAGTGAAGAACTCTCCATATAGATATGCAGACATGGACTTTAGCCACTTTCTCAAACAAATATTGGGAAGGATGTGTTATTACATGACATTTTATAATGTGAATTTAACTATAACTTTGTGTTAGTAAATGTCTCAGATTGTACACTTAAATTCAATATAGATGTTTTTAAATGTTAGATATACTTGTGCAGGGTACAGGGTACTAGAAAATGAATACATAGGACTAATACCTATTTTATTATTCAGTAATTTTATATCAGTATATAGCAATTTGAAAGAAAATAATGCATGTTTAAAACATTAATTCTCTTCCAATTTTATAATTGTGTATACCTATTTTAAAGTACTGTAGTGTATATTTCCTTCACTTATTTTAATTTCAGCTTGCCACTGTATTTCTACCAATATGAAAAACAAAGAATTCAGTTGATTCTTTTCTAGAGGGAACATTTATCTGTTGTGAGTATAGTACTGGGAGTTACATATTGCTTCCCTTTGTGGCTTTGAATAAAACACTATTTTCTTTTCTATTCTGCCTCAAATAAAGGATTTAAAACAGTTTTCTAAACTAAGGAGTACTGTATAGATCGATTAGTATGAGAAGTTTCTTTCAAGATAGACTTTTTAAAGAACTTATATATATAGACTCAACTCTTGATTATACACAAAAAACATAAATTAAAAAGTAAAACCTGCCATACATATTAGTGCAAGTAATCAAAAATGGATTGATTGTAGCTTAATTATAGCGCATTAGATTTCATAGTATTTGCATTCTTGCTTCTTTTAGCTCCTTTGCTTCTTCCTTGTTCTCCACTTTTCAAAGACTAAAAATAGTGTTACTGGCATTTTAATGAAGCATTCCTAAATTTATAATCATGAATTGATCAAAGACTAACCTTACTTAGTGAAAAGTCTAAATTTCCTAGACTTATTGAAAGAAATATTTTATTTTTGAATGCCATTAATAAAAACAGCTGCTAACAAAGTGTAGCAAGGACTGGCTAGGTTAGCCAGAATTTTCTCTTCTTCCTGAAAAGATGGTTCAGCTACATTTCCAGGCTTCCTATAGTGGTCAGGTGATCGGGTTCTAGCTAATGGAATGTGACCAGAGGCCTTTCATCTCAAAAAAAAACCCTCACACAGTCTGCATGCTCTCTCTTTCTGTGGCCTGGTGCAGATATGCATGGTGACTTTGGAAGCCACACGTTGAAGATGGTGGAGACACAAGATAGAAGAAGCCCTGGGCCCCTGAACCGTCTCTTGAGGAATATTGCTAACTCAGCAGTAACATCTATTTTGGACTTTATAAGAGCAACAAACTCTATCCTTTAGAGTCGTCATAAATTTAAAATTTTTGTTTGTGGTAGCAACAAAAGTTGCCTGAGCTAATATAGAAATTGGTACCTTGGAAAGCAGGAGTTTCTGAACGAAAACCTTTGAAATATGTGGAATTGGTTGAGTGGTAAAATCGAGTCAAAATTAACTCCATTGATAATAGATATTTAAATATTCACAGCTAAGCTGACATGTCATATATATGGTATTTTATAACACTAAGAGAGGAGTAACCACTGCTTTAAGAAAGTGTAGCCTTCTGTTTTTAACACCCAGGTTCCTTATTATCCAGGCTCATTGGCCCTTGGGATATAAATATTTACAGAGCTCTGGTTCTGAATTTGTATTCTTTGCTTTGAACATGAATTATTGTTTTTACTTGAAAGATAGAGATCATATATGACACCAATTCGTTCACTTGGTGTAACTTTAATAATTCATATTTGGCCTTTGGGTTGCCTATCGTAACAACTACTTAGTGCTCATTAAAGTTATTTGATAAAATAAATACTACCATTAAAACGACAACTGCGAAAACATTTTATGTGTTAATGAAGTGTTAAGTTTAAAAAGGGAATGCCAAGTTGAGTGTGAAGAATTATTTAAAGCTCAGTATGGATGTAAAAAGAGAGAACTATGGTGGCTGACTCCATGGCCTAGTGGTTAAGTTCGATGCTCTTCACTTGAGTGGCCCGGGTTTAGTTCCTGGGCGTGGACCACTTGGTGATGGCCATAATGAGGTGATGACGCACATACGAAATAGAGGAAGATTGGCACAGATGTTAGCGCAGGGTGAATCTTCCTCAAACAAAAAGAGGAAGATTGGTGACAGATGTTAGCTCAGGGCCAATCTTCCTCAGAAAAAAAATTTTTTTTCAAGTGGAATTCTGGGTGATTTTTTAAAGAAAACTTTAATGACATACACACAATGTAAAAAGGAGAAATGAAAAATTAGAATAGTATCACCTCAGTGTTAGGCAAAGAACACGTCACTAGGCTGCTGCTCTAGATTGTAGAGGATTTTGCTGCAACATGTTTCAGTTTAGAGAGTAGAAAAGGAATCATACCCCTTTTCCAGCACTAAAAACTTAAGTTTTTGTTTTTGTTTTGTGAAGTCCTCTTGAACTACTAGTGCTTCTAGTTATTTCACTTTTTAGGCAAAACATTTCAGAATCCCTGTTTGTGTTTTTATTGATATTTATTGTGGCCTCATAAATTATAACATTTTTCCTGAAAAATTAAAAAGATAATGCAAAATGAGGGTGATAAAATTAGTAGATAACAGCTCAGTGATTGAATTTGGTTAAACAGATATTTCTAGAGCACTTTTCTATGTGTAATGAAAGCATTGGCTCTTCCAAAGAAGCTCCAGATTCCTTCCTGGGTGTCACAACAGAGTCACTAAGCTTAATATAAGTCGTATACTTCTCTTATGTCTACTCATTAATTTCATCCATTCTTTACCCTCACGTTTTTCTTAGGAGTTTTGTTAGATGAGTGACAGTTCAAAAATAGTTTGAGGATGATGGTAGTGGCAGTGATATAGTTTTTGAGCTTCACTAAATCCTTCTCTAAAAAGCTGCAAAGCAACTAGAATAGCAAATCAAAGACCCTCAGACATCATCTTCAAAACAGAGTATTCCCGCAGCCCCCAGTTAAAAGCGTGCCGGGACAAACCACCAACATCAATAGGATCTGCACAATATCACCATCTGTACAAAAGGAAGTGGAAGGAAAACAAGTGGGCTTTTGAGGTGCCCAAGTACAGAAGAACCCCAAATTCCCAAAAAGTGCTTACTGTAAAGTGTGACAGGTTAGTCTGAAAAGAGCAGCAGAAGTTGGAAGCAATCCCAACTGTGGGTGAGTGTAATGAGATCATAATATAACCTGATGGCTGTCAAGTAAAGAGAGCTGCTCTGGCCTGTTCTTCCCTTTAAAAGTAGAAGCAAACTTTCTTCATTCAAAACAATAAGTGACAGAACATTATCACAGTTAAATCCTATACAAAGTTTTTATAAGACGAGAGAATAGGAGCCAACTAATGTTCCTACAGACGATGAGAGTTCACAGACACACATGCCCCTAAACAGATGAAAACTAACTATTTAATAATGAGCTTAAAAATTTAAGAAAATGATAGAAAGTGTTAAGAAAAAACACATAGAACTATAAAAAAATCAAAAATGAGGTGAGTGAAGAAAAGGAAGATTTTAAACGAGAGCTGTCAATACTCAGGAACGATTTAGAAAGAAGAAATATTTCAGAAATGAAGGCAAACTAGAAAAAACAAACAGCAGATAATGACTTAGAAATAATATATAAAGAAAAATTTTTAATAAAAGATTTGAAAGATTTAAGAGAACGTGATGAAGTAGGCTAAACTCTAATGTAAATATAATAAAAAACTTTGAAGAAGAAAACCAAAGGAGTAAACAGAACAAAGGAACTAGGCCCAGATAATCTCACAGGGGGTTTTACTAACCCTGTAAATATCCAATGCTCCTAGTGCCACCTGAACTACTTCTGTGTGTAGAAGAACGAGACCTTCCAAACTTGTTTTATGAAATGAGTATGCTGTGATCACTAAACTTGACAAAGATTGCGCCAAAAAAGAAAACTACACATCCATATCATTTACTAATATCAATGCAGAAATTATACATGAATAATAGCAAACATCATTCAACAACATATTACCAAAGTAATATATCATGCCCAAATGAGCTTTATTCCAGTAATATAAGGCTGGTTCAATATTAGGAAATTTATATAATTGATCATATAGATGAAAGTAAGAAAAAAAGTCATATGGTCATGTTCTGTAATCCGCAAAAAGTGTTTAATAAAACTGGCACACATTCATGTTAAAAATATTCAATAGAAGATTAATTGATGAATACTTTCTTAACATTAAAAAGTGGGTATATTTCAGTCCAAAAACTTGCATCTTATTTATTAGGAAACACTACATGCTTTTCTGCTAAAGTCAGCAGTAAGATAAGAAGGCTTACTCTGCTTGTCTTTTTTTTTAGTTGAAAAAAACAGCTTTGTTAAGATATAATTTACATATCACACCCATTTAAAGTATGTGATTCAATGAATGTTATATATATTCACAAAATTGTACAACCATCACCACAATCACAAAATTTTAGAACGTTTTCATCACCCCAGATAGAAACTCCATACCCATTCCCCTCACTCCTCATTTCCCCCATTTCCCCTAGCCCTAGGAAACCACTAAGTTACCTTCTTTTTCTATAAATTTGCCTATTCTGGATATTTCTCATAAGTGGAATCATACAATATGTGATCTTTTGTGACTGGCTTCTTTCATTTAGCCTAATATTTTCAAATTTCCTCCATGTTGTAGTATGTAACAGTACTTTATTGCTTTTTATTGCTAAATAATATTCCATTGTGTGTATATACCACATTTTTCTTAGCCATCAGTTGATAGACATTTTGGATTGTTTCCAATTTTTGGCTATTATGAATAATTATGGCATTATACATAATATTGACATTTGTATACAAGCATTTGTGTTGAAATATATTTTAATTTCTTTCAGTTATATAGAAAGGGGTGGTCATATGGTAACTTTGCATTTAACGTTTTGAGGAGCTGCCAGAGTCCAAAGTAGTGGACCATTTTGCATTCGCACCAACAATTTATGAGGGTCCGAGTTTCTCTGCATCCTTGTCAACATTTGTTATTATCTATCCCTTTGATTTTAGCTATTCTAGTGGATGTGAAGTAGTATTTCATTCTGGTTTTGAATTGCATTTGCCTAATGACTAATAATGTTGAGCGTCATTCATGTACTTATTGGCCTTTTTTTTTTGAGGAAGATTAGCCCTGTGCTCACATCTGCCACCCATCGTCTTTTTTTTTGCTGAGGAAGACTGGCCCTGAGCTAACATCTGTGCCCATCTTCCTCTACTTTTTTGTATGTAGGATGCCTACCACAGCATGGCTTGGCAAGCACTGTGTAGGTCTGCACACAGGATCCGAACCAGGGAACCCTGGGCTGTCGAAGCGGAATGTGAGAACTTAACTGCTGTGCCACTGGGCCGGCCCCCCTTTATACCTTCTTTGGAGAAATGTCTATTCAGCTCTTTTGCCCATTTTAAAAAATTGGGTTATTTGTCTTTTTATTATTGAGTTGTGTCTTAGTCAGTGCAGGCTTCCTTAACAAAATAACATAGACTGGGTGGCCTAAACAACAAAAATTTATTTTCTCACAGTTCTGGAGGCCAGAAGTCCGAGATCAAGGTGCCAGCATAGTTGGTTTCTGGTGAAAGCACTCTTCCTGGCTTGTAGATGGCCACATTCTCACTTTGTCCTCACATGGTAGTGGGGGAGAGAGAGAGAGAGAGCAAACTCTCTGGTGTTACTCCGTCATGAGGGCCCCAACTCTCATGACCTCATTTAACCTTAGTTACCTCCCCCAAAACCTCATCTCCAAATACATTGAGGCCCGTCTCCATAACATTGGGGTTACAACTTCAACATAGGAGTTTTTTTGGAGAGGACACAACCATTCAATCTGTAGCAAGTTGTAGCAGTTTTTTATACAGTCATGTGTCACTTAACAATAGGGATACGTTCTGAGAAGTGCGTCGTTAGGCAATTTCGTCGTTGTGCAAGCATCATAGAGTGCACTTACACAAAGCTAGATAGTATAGCCTACGGCACATGTAGGCTGTATGGTCCCAATCTGCAGCCTGTTGTTGACCAAAACATTGTTAGCAGTGCGTGACTCTATATTCTGGATAGAAATCCCTTATCCAGAAATATGATTTGCAAATATTTTCTGCTATTTAGTGTTTTTTTAACCTCTGTATGGTATCTTTTGAAGCACAGAAATTTTGAATAAGTTCAATTTTTCTATGTTTTCTCTTATTGCTTGTGCTTTCTGATGTCACAGATCGAAAGGCTGTGCCCAACCCAAGGTCACAAAGACTTTCTCCTATTTTAAGAATTTTATAGTTTTAGCTCTTATGTTTCGGTCTATGATCTGTTTTGAGGTAATTGTTGTGTATGGTGTGAGAAAGAGGTCCAATTCCCCTTCTTTTGTTTGTGCGTATTTCAGCCCTATTTTTGTTATCCCAGCACTATTTTTTGAAAAGAGTATTCTTTTGCCCCATTGAATTTTCTTGGCAAGTTTGTCAAAATCAATTGACCATAAGTCTCAAGATTTATTTCTGGACTCTCAGCTTTATTCTATTGATCTCTTTCTCTCCTTATACCAGTACCACACAGTCTTGATTACTGTAGCTATGATAGACTTTTTTGTGTGTGGATTCCTAAAAGTATCCTATATACACGATCATGTCTTCCATGAAGAGAGATTATTTTCTTTCTTTCCAACCTGGATGCGTTTTATTTAATTTTCTTGCCTAATAGAAGTTGAGAAGGTGGACTTTGTTGTCTTATTTCTGACTGTAAGAAGTATTCTGTGTTTCACCCTTAAGCATGATCTTAGCTGTGGACTTTTCATAGATGTCTTTTATCAGACTGAAGAAGATCCCTTCTGTATTAATTTCCTAGAGCTGATGTAAGAAATTACCACAAACTGGATGGCTTAAGACAACAGAAATGTGTTGTCTCACAGTTCTGAAAGCCAGAAGTCAGGGTGTTGGCGGGGCCACATTCCCCCTGCAGGGTCTAGGGGAGGATCCCTCCGCTTGCTTGTCTTGTGGCAGCATGATCCAGCCTCTGCCTCCATCCTCACATAGTCTCTCCTCTCTGCGTCTGCTTTTCTGCTCCTGTTCTGTGTCTTATAAAGACACTTGTTATTGGATTTAAGGCCTACTCAAGTAATCCAGAGTAATTTTATTTCAAGATTGTTAATTATAACTGCAAATACCCTTTTTCCAAATAAGGTATCATTCACAGGTTCAGAGGATTAGGCCATAGGCATATTTTTGGGGGGGAGAGGTGACACCATTCAACACTTCTGGCTCCCCACAATTTGCATCTATCCTATGTCCCCTCTTTTATTTTTTTTTTTTAATTTTTAAACTTTTGGTGAGGAAGATTGGCCCTGAGCTAACATCTGTTGCCAACCTCCCTCTTTTTGCTTGAGGAAGACTGTTGCTGAGCTAACACCTGTGCCAGTCTTCCTCCACTTTGTATGTGGGATGCTGCGACAGCATGGCTTCATGAGTGGTGTGTAGGTCCATGCCAGGATCTGAACCCATGAACCCCAGACCGCCAAAGCAGAGCGTGCGAACGTAACCACTATGCCACTGGGCCAACCTACCCTCACTTATTCTTGACTTTAGTAATTTAAGCCTTATCTCTTTTTTTTCTTGGTTAGCCTAATTAAAAGTTTGTCAGTTTTGTTGATCTTTTCAGAGAAACAACTTTTGATATGTTGATTTTTCTCTCTGTTTTTCAATTCTTTATTTCATTTATTTCCATGCTAATCTTTATTATTTCCTTCTTTTGCTTGCTTTAGGTTTGGTTTTCTCTTCTTTTCCAGTGTCTTAGGTAGAAGTTTAGGTTATTGATTTCTGTTTCTTTTTCTTTTTAAATATAGATATTTATAGCTATAAATTTCCCTCTAAGTACTGCTAATTACTGTATCTCATAAGTTTTGGTATATTCATTTCAAAATATTTTCTAACTTCTGTTGTGATTTGACTCTTTAGTTATTTAGAAGTGTGTTGTTTAATTTCCACATATTTGTGAATTTCTCAAGTTTACTTCTGTTTTTGGTTTTTAATTTCATTCCATTGTGGTTGGAGAACATAATTTGTTGGATATCAATACCTTTAAATTTATTGAGGCTTGTTTTGTAGCCTAGCATATAGTCTGTCCTAGAGAGTGTTCCATGCACACTGGAGAGAAATAATGTGTATTCTCCTGCTGTTGGGTGGAGTGTTCTCTAGATATCTGTTAGGTCTGGTTGATGTAGTGTTGTTCAAGTCAACTGTTACCATGTTGATCTTCTGCCTAGTGCTTCTTTATTGAGAGAAGGTTATTGGAGTCATTATCGAAAGTGGCATATTGGAGTCTCCAACTGTTATTTTTTAATTGTCTATTTCTACTTTCATTTCTGTCATTTTTTGCTCCATGTATTTTGAGACTCTGTTGCTAGGTGTCCATATTTTTATAGATGTTATATCTTCTCAATGGAGTGTTCCTTTTTCATTATAAAATATACCTCTTTATCTCTAGTAAAATTTTTGTTGTAAAGTCTATTTTGTCTGATATTAATATAGCCACTTCAGCATTCTTATGCTTGCTTTTTTCATGATATATCTTTTTTCATTCTTTTAGTTTTAGTTTCAACCTATTTGTATCTGAATCTAAAGTATGTCTCTTGTAGACACAATATACTTTAAATTTGTTTTTTAATCCAATCTGACAGTCTCTGCTTTTTCTTTGGATTGTTTAATTCATTCATATTTAATAATATTATTGTTATAGTTGGATTTACATCTGCCATTTGCTGTTTATTTTCTGTGTGTCTCATGTTTTTGTTCTTCTGTTCCTCCTTTTCTACTTTCTTTTGCATTAAGTGGGTAATTTCTAGTGTAATATTTTAATTCTTTTGATATTTTTCTCCGTAGTTTAACATTTATTTTATTAGTGGATGCTCTAGGTCTCACAAGGTACATATTAATTTATCAGAATTTACTTCAGAATTAAGCTAACAGTTTCAGTGAGATATAGAAATGTTCTCTTATATAGCTCTGTTCTCTCTTTTCCCTTTCTGTGCTATTCCTACACATATTATATCTGTACATGTTACTAATAAACAGGATATTTTTATAATGATCATTTTGTATATGTCTTTTAAAGAAGCTGAGAGAAGAAAGAAGAACAAGTATATATATTTATAGAGATTGTTATAGTACTCTTATTTACCATTTGTGGTTCTCTTAATTTGTTCCTGTGGCTTTGAGTTATCATCTAGAGTAATTTCATTACACCAATACAGTTTTGTTACCACCTATCTCCTTTGTGCTGTTATTGACAAATATATTACATTTCTGTGTGACACAAGCCCAACAATACATTACATACATGTTGTTTTATACAATGGCTTTTAAAATCAGTTAAGAGAAAAAATAAAAATAAATATGCAATTGTGCTGTCTTTATAATTACATAATTACCCCTACCAATGTTCTCTGATTCTTTTGTGTAGATACATATTGCCATCTGGGGTAACTTACTTTTAGCCTGAAAACTTCTTTTGGTATTTCTTGTAAGGTAAGTCTGCTAGCAACAAATTTCCTCAGTTTTTGCTTATCTGGGAAGGTCATTATTTCACCTTCAATTTTGAAAGATAGTGTTGCTGTATATAAAAACCTTGCTTGACAGTTGTTTGCTTTGAGCACTTTATTTATTTATTTTTATTTATTTATTTTTTTTGAGGAAGATTAGCCCTGAGCTAACTTCCTCTTTTTGCTGAGGAAGACTGGCCCTGAGCTAACATCTGTGCCCATCTTCCTCTACTTTATATGTGGCTGCCTACCACAGCATGGCATGCCAAGCGGTGCCATGTCTGCACCTGGGATCTGAACTGGCGAACCCCAGGCTGCCAAAGCAGAATGTGCACACTTAACCTCTGTGCCACTGGGCCGACCCACTTTGAGCACTTTAAATATGTCATCCTGCTGCCTTCTGGCTTCTATTTTTTGTTTCTGATGAGAAGTCAACTATTAATCTTATTGGCATTTCCTTGTATGTAATGAGTTATTTTCCTCTTGCTTCTTCCAAGATTTATTCTTTATCTTTCAGTTTTTACTCTGATGTATTTGGGTGTGGAATCCTTTGCATTTATCCTACTTAAAGTTCACTAAGCTTTTTAGAAGTATAGCTTAATATTGTCCTTAAAATTTGGAAATATTTCATTATTATTTCTTTGAGTGTTTTTTTGGCTTTCTCTCTTCCTCTCCCTCTTACCCCAATTACTTGCTTTTAATGTGCTTAATGGTGCCCCACATTTCTGTGAGGCTCTGTTTTTTCTTTACTCTTTTTTCTCTCTGTTCTTCAGATTACATAATCTCTATTGATTTATCTTCAAGTTCTCTGATTCTTCTGCCAGGTCAAATCTACTGTTGTGCCTCTCTGGTGGAATTTTCATTTGTTATTGCATTTTTAACTCTATTACTCCTGTTTGGTTCTTTATTATAATTTCTATCTCTTTATTAATTTTCTCTCTTTGCTGAAACATTGTCATTATGAAATCCTTTACTTCTTTAAGCATTGTTTCCTTTAGTTCATTGAGGCTATTTATAATATCTTCTTTTGCATCTTTCCTGCTAAGTCTGACATCTGGACCCTCTCTGAAGCAGTTTCTGTTGCCTTCTTTTTTTCTGGCATATAGGTCATACCTTCCCATTATCTTTGTATGTGTTGTAATTTTCTCTTGAAAACTGGAGATTTTAGATGATACAGTAAGGTGCTCTGGATACTGATGTCCCCTGTCTGGTGCTTGTATTTGGGGACTTGCACAGTTTATCCAAAGAATATTTTTTGGCAGGTGAGAAATTAAGTATAAATAGATACATAAAAATTTTGTCATGGAAAATTTCAAACAGATAAAATTAGAGAGTAGTATAATGACCCTCAGATACTAATTAGCCAGCTTCAATACTATCAATGCATGGCCAATCTAGAATTTGCTCCAAAATAATCTGAGGCCAGGGAAGTTGATGCCGGTATGTGAAACAAGATTGGCCAAAAGTGATATGTCATTGTTATATATTTGTGTAAAATGTCTTTGATAATCAATTAGATAGAACTCATTTTGTGTATACTTGTCATTTTTATTTCTTCTGTGAATGATTTGCTCATTTTTATTTTATTTTTTTATTTTTTTTTGGTGAGGAAGACTGGCCCTTAGCTAACATTTGTGCCAATCTTCCTCTGTTTTGTATGTGGGATGCCGCTGCAGTGTGGTTTGATGAACATTGTATCAGTCGACACCCAGGATCCAAACCCATGAACCCCAGGCTACCAAAGCAGAGCATGTGTACTTAATCACTGTGCCACTGGGCTGGCCCGTATTTGCCCATTCTTGCCTGGTGTATTTTTGTTTTGGATTCATAAATTCTTCACATGTTAAAGATATAAATTTGCATGTCATATTTCAGGCAAATATTTAACTCAAGTTTCTTGCCATTACAGTTTGATATTCTTTAATGTATATGCATATTTATGAAGGAATGTGTGTGTGTGTATGTTAAATCGTGTGTTTGTGTGTATCTTAAAACTATCATTCTTCCATTGCATTTATACCTGGAGAGGGGCTATATCTCTATGTGATTAATTATAGAATTTTTTTCTTAAGATTGGCCCTGTTGCCAATCCTTTTTTTCCCCCATCCTCCCCATGAAGCCCTCAAGGACATAGCTGTATATTCTTGCTGCAGGTCCTTCTAGTTCTGCTATGTGGGACGCTGCCTCAGCATGGCTTGATGAGTGGTGCTAGGTCTGCACTCAGGATCTGAACTGGCAAAACCCTGGGCTGCTGAAGCAGAGTGCGTGAACTTAACCATTCAGCCATGGTGCCAGCCCTGAATTATAGATTTTTAATACCTTTCTGTACATTATAACTTATTCAGTAATTATTATATCCTACTGTACAATCAGTAAGAAGGAATACACAGTTTTCACAAAGCAAACTAAGAGTCACCCATAATATAGTTAAATGTGTATTTGAGAAGGAGTCGGAAAGCCTAGACTTAAATGCCATCAACTAAGTGGCTCAGAGTAAGTTTCTCTTCTGAGCCTGATTTTCTCATCTAGAAAACAATCATAGTAATTATTATAATATGCAATTGTAATTAAAATTGAGTGAAGCCCAATGAATCTTGCATACATTAGACATTCAAATGTAGGACATTTTCTTTTCTGTTTTTTTTTTTTTTTGGTGAGGAAGATTGGTCCTGAGCTAACGTCTTTTGCCAATCTTCTTCTTTTTGCTTGAGGAAGATTGTTGCTGAGCTAACATCTGTGCCAGTCTTCCTCTATGTTGTGTAGGATGCCACGACACGTCATATGTGGCTTGATGAGCGGTGTTAGGTCTGCACCTGGAATCCAAACCTGTGAACCCTGGGCTGCCAAAGTGGAGCGTGTGACCTTTAACGACTACACCACCAGGCCTGCCCCGTAGGACATTTTCTTATAACAATAAAATTTAACTAAAATTTGGTTGTATTTTTTTGTTTGTCTTTTTTCCCCCTTATATAATATTGATAACAGTTTGCAAAGACATACACTCCTGAGTATAATCCTGTGTATTCAAATGTAAAGAACAAACTGATTGGAACATTTTAAAACCTCCATTTTATAGTTTTGTGTGTGTTCCTTTTAATAGCTTGACTTCAAGCTTAGCAAAATTTACTCATTCTTGCAGGAACTATTGATTGTTTTTTACGTGGAAGGACACTGTGGAGAATGAAATGATAAGTAAGGTATGGTTGCTATCCTAAAGGAAATTTCACTCATAAAATCAACAAATATACAAATGTTAGGTTCCATAGGAAGTATAAGTGCAATTTTAGAGTTCAGAACTTGCTTATGTCTGGAAAACTAGAGAACATTTAAGAGTTCATAAATTGCTTACGTCTGGAAAACTAGAGAAAGAAGTTGGCTTTTGAGGTAGTATTTAAAGGATTTATCTTATAAATATTCAAATGTTCCAGAAAGAAAGCATGAAATATGTTTAAAATTTCATTTTAACTTTTTATCAAGTAAAATTATACAAAGTAAATAAAAACTGTAGGTTTTTTTATATTCTACTAACACTTCTAAAGATAATGAAGGCATCACAGCACAATATATACTTTGAGCATAGTAGGTTCTCTATATTTGACAATAAAATCTTCACTGAGTCCTGAAGACATCTTTGTCCTACAAGTTGATAAGAGTGATATCAAGAGTGTTCTTTTTCAACTGATTTGTTTATGCTGGCACAGTTAATATAATTTTTTCTCTGTGTATAGAACTACGATTAAAGTTTGGCACTTGATACTTTCTGTTGATAATAGTGTGCTTGTTTAGCATCTTTACAGCCTTGTTTTCTGCCACGATGAGATTCATAAAAATATACTTTTTAAGTCATGACCTCTCTTGTAAACTAGATCCTTTTTCAGTTTGCTTCTTTCATTTTTTGCTTTATTCACTTTGCCATCTGGTGTTAATGAGCTTCTTTGCGATCATCACATGCAGGAAGTTGTAATGATGTTGTCCTCATCTCATGATTTCTAGAATGTCATTTGAAGAATTTTGGCCTGATACTAATTCCAGGTGAATAATATCCGTCATAGATTTAGCTTGAGAAATTTGATGGCTCATCTAATCTGCCAAAAAAAAACCAGTGGGGACCTTACTATTAATACTACATAGTATATTTGAATAAGTCAATAATTTGTCAGCAAACATTACAGAATACATAAATTTAATGTATAAATAACTGAGTAATATGCAAGAAAACCAAAACATTATTTGCTATGAGTGCAAATAACAACACATATAATGTTAATAAGAGAGAGGATGAAAGTTAATATCCAGCAGAATTTTCTCTGCCTGGTACACATGAACTTTCTATAAAGTTACATTCCAATGTTAAACATTTGACCAGAGCTTTCTGCTTATGGTAATGGTAGAGAAGGAAACTTGAACCAGCTTCCCCATAGAGGAAAACTAAAATATCTGGGAAGGTGTAAACAAACAAAAACAAATCCACCTGCTTGAAGGGTTAGAAGAACTTAGAAGGCAGGAAAGGCCTAGGGGCGATGAACATCCAGAGAAGAAAGTTCAACATTTGCTATCTCTTTACACCTGGGGGTGGTCACTGATTCCACAAGCCATGCAGCATCACATCTGCTGCCTTCTCTTTGTTGAGGGAGTCACAGAGATCTGCCTAGTTGCAAGGGGAGGAGAAATAGACTCCACCTTTTGCTGGAGGAGTGGCAAGATACCAGAAAAGCATGTGGAATGAAAATATTGTTACGTACATTTTTGGAAAATACTATCTGTTATGGGAGGTAAATGAATTTAAAGTGTTCAAAGTTATTGCAGTGAAGAAGGAAAAAATACCTATTAACATGAGACTTTCATAAATCAAGGTTGCATGATGTAATTGCTAAGATAACCACTATAAGAACAGTCAAAACAGGGCATATCACTACTAAACTACGAGATGGGGAATATAGGGTAATGAAAGAAGGTAAGAAAGGAGAGAGAAAAGAGTATAGAACACATTGTTAAATAGAAAACCTATAGTAAGATGGCAATTTTAAATCTAAATATACCAGTAACAAAGATTGTCAACGTGAATTTAAAAAATCACCAAATTTGATGAATTTTCTGTGAAATCTGAAACTAAGAAAGAAGGTAATAGTTTGTGCTTTGCAATCTGATCTCCTTGTATTTCCCACAGTTTATTAATTAAATAAGAGTAGAGTCAAATTAGCATATATTTACCGGGTACCTACTATGAGCAACAAAGTGTATTGGGCAGAGTGAAAATGTGAAAATGAGTAAGGTGGGCTTTTTATCTTCAAGGAGATTCAAGTTTTAAGACATTAAATTATGAAAAGTTTAATTGTGTTAAAATATTTTATTAATGTTTAAAAGAACTTGCACACCACATCAAAAAGATCTCAGAGGAATGAGAGTTATTTCAACTCTGGAATTTCAAATGAGTCAATGAGTAAGATTTGGTCAGACAGATTGGTAGGATATGAGGAGGTTGGGTGGAATAGTATATAAAAAAGTGTAAAGGTGGAAAATAGACAAGGCATGTTTGGAGCTTAACAACTAAACCAAGTGTGTCTGCAAAAGTTATTTGGGGAATTGTCAGGAGATGAGAATGCCCTGAGGGATTTGGGACAAATTTTGGGAAATCTCAGAAGTCTAAGCAGTTATGGCTTTTTCCCATCGATATTGTAACTTTAGCTTATTTTAAGAAAGATACTAACCTACATGAAATTGTGTTTTAAGAAGTAATCTGGAAGGGAGTATGCAAAATTCAGGAAGGTCATTTAGAAGGCCTTGCAGTCATCTTGTTATAATGAAATAAGGGCTGGAATAAGTGTTGCAATTTTGGTCAAATATTTCACAGACATAGCAATGTAAAGATGAAGGAACAATGCTGTTAAAGTACAAAAAAGAAAAAGAATTATAGGACTCTTTCAGAGATACTTATCTATGGCTCTTTGATGCATGCAACATTTTCTCTGTCCAAGTAAGGAGGAATTGCAGCAGGCTTCTGTGGTCCCATGGTCTTCTAATGAGGAGCAGTTAAATGAAATAGAATCACTTATGCTCTGTCCTTTTTACCTTTTATCGTTTGTATTTTTATATCATTAAAATGGGTCAATTTACAGTACTTGAGAGAGAGTCCATGAACTGTTGACCTCAACACAACTGTAGAGAGTCAGCTTTTGGAAAGAAAAGGTAATTCCTTCCCTGAGTTAAACACACCCAGAAACTCTTGGTCTTTTAAATGTCTTGAAAAAAATTCATAAAACTTTGAAATCATTCAGCAGTAACTTTCAACTATCACAATCTCTACTAGTAAAAAAGAACATTTTTTTTCTTGATGATTTATTGGTATCTCTGGGCTCCAGAATGATCATCTAGGATTTATGTCTATGAAATATGTGGTAACAGGATTTATTGCATAGTTAATGCTTGTCATCAATCTTACCTTTCAAGTTGGTGGTCTCCATTAAGAAACATTTTAATGATAAACAATAAGGCACGCCAACCTTCCTATTAGTTATTTTCTCTGTACTGAATATTAAGGTGTTGATCATCATTTACACAATGATTATATTTTATTATAGTTACTCTCATTTAGTGCAACTCAATGTCAGACTGTCCACTGCATGCATTATACAAGTCAATAAATATAGTTGTGTGTATTTTGGGCTTTTAAATGAAAGTATTGTAGCAGCAAGGTAAATGCAACCCACTTCAATTTAGTTTGATTTTTCCACTAATATATGAAATCCTGTTTGGAAGCCTGGTATAATGTAAAAATCATGGACTTTGTAGTGGTGTAGCCATATATTATTAATTGTGTAATCTTATACACATTATTTAAATGCCCTATTATTCCTACTATGAGGCAGGCACTGTCAAAGGCTCTGGGAATGGAACATAAAGAAATAAAACCTGGCTTTAAGGTGCTTAGAGTCTAATGAGAGTGAAGAGTGGAGGTGCGGCAATCAAAATCTCAGAAAGTTGTTGAAATTAAATGAGTGAGTGTGTATCCAGTGCACAGACAAGTGCCTGGTAACCAAGACAAGTTATAAATATTGGCTCTCCCTTTCCATATTCCCTATTTGACTTCTTTATGGCAGACCTGATTCCACAAAGTGGTAATTTGGTACTGTTCCAAATTGCCTTGGTAACTGGAGTTTTGCTGAACACGAAGTCTTTTTTGGGTCAAGGTGTACGTTTAAACTGCTCCGTATACGCATTCTCTTTAACATGCAACCTAGGTTTCACTGCAGAGAAGCAATTTTGCAAATATCTAATAAAATTTTCTGCTTACTTGAATTAAACAAATTAATCATCTGTTTTTCTTTTGAATGTAACTCAAGGGAATGAGAAACCAAGCATCGTTGAGATGTATTAAATTATTAGCTGGCATAATTTTTGAGAATTTCTGTATAACTATACAAGGTGTTCATAATACTCAAAGGATCTTAATTTTCTAGTGAGTAGGAAATAAACTGCTCATTTTTTAGACCTTATTTAAATATTTCAAGCTATTATGATTTGTTAAGTTTCATCTCTAAATAGTTTAAATGAGAACCAAATGGGCCAAATCAGCAATCAGTGATTAAGAAATTTTAATGCCCATGGTAGCATATTATATTTCTTTTAATATATATTGAAAGAAGAAAGCTATTGTTTTTCTCAAGGAGTTTACTATAATTTAATCTTGTGACTATTCTTTGAATTCAAAGACCTGCCCTCAGTAAGGCATATTCTTTGAATGGTGTTTACATAGCAGCAATGAGATTCTGTTCATTTAGCTACTTACTTATTTGGCACTTAGACTTAAAGTGTGCCTGGGCCCAAAAGGAGCTAAACAGAAACTCATACACAGTATGGCCATGTTTATATTAATAAACATGGCCATATTTTAAAATGCAGTTTGTGGTAGAGAATGGAGTTTGTTCAATCAGCACAAGAAAACATGAAATAAATGTAAGTGTGTATTTAACTTTACCATATCTACTTAGATACTTTCCTTTTTGAACAAATATTCTATCTTTTAAATGCATGATAATTGAACAATCATGTGGAGTATTATTAAGGTAATGTACCAGCAACATCTTAAGGGCTGGGCTTCTGGAATCTTCATAACCGCAAGTAAAAAATACTGAAGAGAGGAACAGCCTGCACTTTTGTGCTACACATTCTTTTCCCTCTCAAGAAGAGTATCACTAGGACCCACAATTTTAAAAATTTGCTTTATATGCAATACAAAGCAGTACCTTTTCAATGGAAAAATCTGATAGGTATTTCCTTAACCAAATGATCAAACAGCATTTCCAACATAATGGGATAAAATGGCTTTTTTTTTTTTTTACCTCCAATGTGATGCATTGAGAAACTTACAAGATCATCTATGTAATAGTCCAGCAAAAATCTTTTTGACCTGATCTGTTTTGATCTGTTCATTAGGAAACAATCCAAATTGCGAGACATACTATAAAACAAGTGGTCAGCACTCTTCAAAAATGCCGATGACATAAAAGGCACAAAGGGGCTGGTGAACTGATTAGATTAGGTGAGACTAAAGAAATATGACAACTAAATGTAATATATGATTCCTGATTAATTTCTGGATAAGAAAAAGAAAACGAAAAGAAAACAACTATTAAGGACATTATTGGAACAATTGGCAAGATTTGAATAGGGACTGTATCTTAGACACTAGTTTTTTAATTAATGTTAAATTTCCTGATTGTGATCATTGCATTGTGTTGTGTAGGAGAGTACTTTTGTTCTCTGGAGATGCACGCTCAAGAATTTAGGGATGAAGTGTCAAAGTCTGCAAGTAGCTCTCAAATGGCGAGGGGAAAAAATATGTATATATAGAGAGGAAGCAAATGAGGCAAATTGTTGAAACATGAGTCTAGGGTAACGGCAAACAGGTATTCAATGTATTATTCTTACAACTCTTTTGAATGTGTGAAATTTTTCAAAATAAAAAATTTGAAAAGTGCATATACAAATCGGAGAGAATTAGCTTGGATAAATAATATAAAGTAGTGTGAGTCCAGTTGTTATCAGTCATATCAGGCTCAATCCTCATTTTCCTAATGAACGTTTTTTAATGCCATCTTTACTCTCTGGATGAAATCCATAGATAATATAACCCTACTTATGCATATGATTTTTAAAAATGATATAATGCCCTATTACATAAAAGAGAATAAAAGATTGTGTTCTTCAGTGGGTGAATTCTTGGGCATAACTGCTCTCTTAGAATAATGTCCCCACAGATTTCCAGAACTTCCCCCAGGGGGTGGTACTGCCCCTGTTGTGAACAACTGGGTTAACTGCTCCGATGGCAGGGATATTACCCTGAGACGCCACTGAGATTAAAACATGACTGTGTGCTTGCTGAGTGGGTGAGAAGGCCCACGAGCCATCGATCTGTATGCATTAATTTGCCTGAAGATTTTGAGGTTTTGGCTATATTGGGAAGGAGAATTAGTGGGTGCCTAAGTGACTGGTAAAATATGGAAAGTGCTGTAGGGCGTCTGTTTTCCCACTTGGTTCCCGTAGATTTTGTTTAAGCTCCATGGAGAAATAAGCTGAAGAAGCTGTTCTTTTCCTAGGGTTTCTGAGGGAGATGTAAACACCAATGTATATTTGTGTATCGATATGGTGACAACACAGCTGAGTGCAGTTTATTTAGTCTCCCTTAGTTTCTTAAAATTTATACAGTGGAGGAAGTTTTTCCCCATGCCCCTTGGTGAAACTTGGCAGTCTCGTAGCTTTTCTGATTATTAGTATGTAACATGTTACCTAATAGTCAGTAACTCTAAGTTACCCTGATTGAGTAATTTAAAATGTTTACTCCAATATGTTAGAAAACTCTTCATTCCAAGGTACAGACTTCCTGTTCTGTGGTTAGGGCCTGTGGTGGGTGGGCCCCTACCCTCTTGGGAGGAGGGTGTGACTGATTTCTTTCCTTCTTCATGTTTTTTTTCTCCCTCCTGCACTAGCTGCTCTTATTACTGACTCCTCCAGATGGAGTTGAACTTGGAGTGGAAAAGGGGAAAGGAGGCCAGAGAGTTTCACTGAGTGGGTCTTAAGATGATTTAAAGCTCTCTGGGTCTGGCAGATGTAGAAAGTTGATTGTTTTCTTCGTTTTGGAGGTTCCCCTGCTGCACCATACTGACTGTAATGTGTGTGATTAATTTTCTTCTTTGGTTGCCACTTGCCTCTCAGCCTTGGTTTTCTGGCAGGCTCCAGGCTGGCTCAATCTCCCATTAGGGCCTGCATTTGGTCCGTGGAAAACATTCATGAATACTTTGACACATAAGGCTGAAGAGGGCAGAGCAATCCCAACATAGCCACGTCTACATTGCTCTCTCCGTTGGAGCACCCAGCTGGTCACATGGTAATTGATGAGAAACCATTAGATTTTTCAGACAGGTGTCAGACTCTGGTCCACTGTTTCTTCCAAACTTCAGAAGATACCTGTCAAGCTTTGCAAGTGATCCCTTTGAAAGTCCTCTCTGCAGGCTCGAGGTGAAGGAAGTAGGGTTGCACTTTTGCCCCTCTCTGTTGGGGAATGGGTGGTACTCATAGCACTCAGTTGCTGTGTCCAAATATTTCCACAAATCCTCTCTGACTCTTCAGTGCCTTGATTCTTTTATATTTTTGATGTGAATTTAGAGTTGTCCACCTTCCTTTCAAAGTTTGCACCTTGTTCTGAGTCCTCACTTTGGAATTTTGTATCTGTTTTATGGTTGAACCTCAGTGGAAACTCCCAATTTAAGATTCATTCCATTCTCTTTAAGTTCCCAGGTAGCAGGGCTGTGGGCCAAGGAGGCTAGCAGTAGTGGAGTCAAATTTAAATTTAACTTTGGCTTCCACCACTAGTTTTGCTATCTTAGACAAGTTACTTAACCTATTTGTAAAATAAAGGTAACATATATTAATAGGGTTGCTGTAGGAAGATTTATAAGTGAGTTAACTAAAACCATAACATTAGAGTATTCTGAATTTAACTATGTATTTACCTTTACCAGTGGGATTTATGCTTTCATATGCTTTCCTGTTACTAATTAGCATTTTTTCATTTCAGCTTGAAGAAGCCCTTCAGCATTTCTTGTAAGGCCAGTACAGTGATGATGAACTTGTTTAGCTTTGCTTGTCTAGAAAACTTTTTATTTCTCCTTCAATACTGAAGGACAGCATTGCTGGATGGAGTACTTGTAGTTGGCATTTTTTTTCTTTTAGCAGTTTGGATGTGTCCTGCCCTTCCCTTCTCGCCTGCATAGTTTCTGCTGAAAAATCTACTGATAGTCTTATGGGGTTCCCTTGTACCTAACAAGTTGTTTTTCTCTTGCTGCTTTTAAAATTCTCTCCTTGTCTTTTAACTTTTGACAATTTAATTTTAATGTGTCTCAGTGTGGATCTCTTTGGGTTCCTCTTATTTGGAACTTTCTGGGTTTCCTGGATGTGGATATTTGTTTTTTTCCTCAAGTTAAAGGAAATTTTCAGTCATTATTTCTTTGAATAAGTTTCAGCCCCTTTCTCTCTTTCTTCTCTTTCTGAGACCCCTATAATGCAAATATTGATCTGCTTGGTGGTGTCACATGAGTCTCTTTAGCCATCTTCACTCTTTCTCATTCTTTTTCTTATGCTCCTTTGATTGGATGAATTTCACTGCCCTGTTTTTGAGTTTGCTGATTCATTCTTCCACATGACCTAGTCTGCTGTTGAACCCCTTAATTGAATTTTTAATTCAGTTATCTTATTTTTCAGCTCTGTGACTTCTGTTTGATACTTTCTTATGTATTCTCTTTGTTGATATTCTCACTTTGTTGACGCATTGTTCTCCTGACCTCGGTGAGCATCTTTATGACCGTTATTTCAAACTCTTTATCAGGTAAATCACTTATCTCCATTTCATTAAGATCTGTGTCTGGAGTTTTATCTTGTTTTTTTGTTTGGAACATATTCCTCTATTTCTTCCTTTTCCTCACTCTTCTTGTTGGTTTCTGCATATTAGGTAAAACAGCCACCTCTCCCAGTCTTGACAGGGTGGTCTCATATAAGAAATGAAACTTATCATTCAGCCTGGCCCTAGCTTTTGGTTATCTCTCAAACCTTTGTGATTGTCCGAGTCATTTTTTTGTCCTTAGTGGCTCCCAATAGTTTAGGGTGTGCCAAGACCTGTCAGTGTCTCTAAGGGGAGGATCCGCCTCAGTGCCTAGATGTAGGGTAATTGGAAGCCAGACCCTCAGGCAGCAGCTTTTAAAGTGTGCAAATATGCCTCTTTCAAGGAAGGACTTGGAGATGAGTGTTTCTGTTTGCCGTCTCTGTGCTGAGTCCTGGAGCAACAGATATAGCAAGTCCTCAGGAGCTGTTGAAAAGCTTTTTTTTGGTTTGCTATAATTTTGTGGGTCTTGTGGACCCAAGTGTCATTGGCTTTCAGAGTTAGGTGTTTTGGGGGCCTGTCTATCAGATGGAAGTCTTAAAGATTGAGGTGCTAGATGTTTTCAAATCCTTTGCTTCTCAGGGAGAAGTTGGGAGTTCCCTCCCAATTACATTTGCCATGCTGGGTGGTATGGTTTATTGCAAGAGTGTGTCTCAGCCTTTGCTACCCATTTTGATGTGGGTATTTTCTTGTTCACTTGATGCATAGGAGTCTCTCAGCCAGTTTCTGAATTTATTTCAGAGGAATTTGCTCCATGTATAGCTGTAGATTTCGTGGGCCTGTGGGAAACTTTGAGTTCAGGAGCCTCTTATGTCACCATCTTGGACCAGAACATCTAAAGACTTAATTATCTCATATAACAAGAAGTCTGGGAGTAGGCAACTGCTTGTCTTGGTTAACTGACTCAAAATTGTTATGACCAGCCTCTCTGCAATGTATTTGGCCTTCCTTCTTGGTCACAAAATATTTTCTGCCTTTCCAGGCAGATCTTAGTTGAAAGTAGGAAGAAGTGGGAAGAGTTGATATTGGTCATATCTGACCTTTTATAAAGAATGCTAATATTGACAGAAATTGCAATATGAAATTCTAAAAATAGAATTTCAAAATGACATTGTAAAAAATCTTAGAAAAAAAGGCTTTGAGGGTACAACCACCAGTTTCGTGTATGCTTACATATACAAGCTTTGATTAGCTGGAAGAATTTGGAAATAAATCTCTCTGAGCTCCAATTTCCCCATCAGTGAGCTGGAGATAATAATACCTACCTCATATGATTGATAAATATATATATGTGTGTGTGTGTGTCACACACACACATATCTTTGTTGAGATATATATACACACATATATATATGTTACATCTCACACAATAAGGTGCTTAATGAATGATATTCTAATGTAATGGTATTATTATGATAAATATTGTATATTTTTAGATATTTAGCACTGCTGACATTGAATGTACATTAAAGAAGAGTTTACTAACAAATATTATATTTTATGCTGAAAAAAAGATTAGGGGATGGTATACTTTTGGAGAAGATAAAGAAAGAGTGTGCAAGTAGAAGGTTCATGTATGGATCAGTGATGATTCCGGCAAGTTAGAGAACTAAAAGTGTGAACTGAGGAGATGGGCCTGGAATTGCAATTTAGAGGAGAGATGTTCTTTGGTAGAGGAGAATAAGAAGTTTCACTATGTGTGTGTAGAAGTGAGAAACTGAGGAGAGAGGCTCATATTTGGTCTAGAAGTGTTCAAGCTAGGGAGAAGAGTGACATAGAAGACTTGAGAACCCCCACTGTGGAATTCACTTAATTTCCCTGGTTGTGCACCTTGGCTTTCTCCTTCTTCCAGCTTCCACCACTTCTGGCTCTGACTTCCCCTTGGTTGGGTTTCCACAAATTTTGACAAACTGTCAGGTAGAATCTCATATGAGTCCCATGTGTATTCTGGACATTGTTTTCTCCTGAGTCCAGTCTCTGTTTTTAGTATACAAGGTATTGTTCAGCTTTTGGTCTTTTAGAATTTCTCAGCATAGCTGTGTGTGTCCTCTTTATACACATATATAAAATGTGTGTTTGCCTGTATGTGTATACACGTGACGTATGTGAATATGCACATGTATATTTTGTCATTTCTAGTGTTTGTTGAAGGATATAAAGAATGTGTAGTATATGTCCGGTTCTCCATCTTGAAACTGGGAGTCCTTTAATTAAGACCTTTTCTATTATACTGTGGTCAATGATAGAAACCAAAACAAGGGATGGAGGTGAGAATAAAGCAGGAAATAAGAAGTAGGTGTATCACAAAAAGTAACTGAAAAGTTAACATTTCTATTAGTATTCTCACAATAAAGAGGTGGTGTGTTCTTAATGATGTGGCATTTTATAGTTGTAAAGAATAATAAAATATTAAATTCTTTAACAAAATCTTCCACCTACCGTAGAACTCTGGGCACAAGTTTATATTTTCATTCAAATGATTCTGCTTTTTTGGTGAGAGAGGGAGGTGGAACCCAACAAATCCATTCCCCTAACTGACTGAAGTTAAGAAGATAAGTTTTTTCTGAGAACACGACTTGAATTCTGTTATGAAATCTCAGCAGAATGAGCCGTGTCAGTCTGGAGTCCAATTTAATCATTACCTCATTCGTCTCATGCTAAGTCTTTGCTTTCACCTTTCTTCATTCTTAGAGTAAGCAATCAATCTCTTAATTTTACGGAATTTTTAAATGACTTTCCTCTAGGTCCATATCACATTAACACAGAAATCATGTATGTTATGCAAAAGAAATAGTCAAAAGTCAAAACTCTGTGAAAGTATGAATTAAAACTAACCTAACCTTAGGCTTTCAAAATAAGGTGACTCTAGATCTCTACAAAGACTAACTTTATTTTTTTTTCTCCTCATCTCTCAGATGGTTTCTCACTCCGAGTAATTATAAGTCCTGTAGTTTACTAACCCTCATTGCTATTAAGGTTTGTTAACATGACTATATGACAAAGGAATATTCCAACACAACCAGTTTAAATGTCTCTGCTCTAGGTATGTAAATATTAAGGTGGTTGGCAGAAGTTCAAAAGCTGCAATGGTGTTTTGGCTTAGAAAGCTGGGTTTGAGACTAAGCTTACTGAAAGAGAGGCATCATCATCATCGTAACTGTTAACGTTTAGTGAGCACTTCCTGTGTGTCATGTCCTATGCTAAACATTTTTCATGCATTATCTCACTTAATTTTTACAATGACCCTGTTAGGTGGATACACTGAATGCCCGTGTTTAATGCTCCTATTCTACAGATGAAGGAACTGAGGCTTGGAGTAAATAAACGATTCAAGGAACACCAAGGCTGGCACATTGTCCAACTCCGGGGGGCACCATCACATCACCTAAGAGACAGTGCCCCTCGGAGCTGAGCAGTTCACACTTTGCACAGTTATCACAGTGGTCCTGTTGATACCGTGCAGGGCTAACAATCAGTTTCTGCTCTTTCTGACTCCAGAGATCACATGCTGTCTCTACTGTATATCATTGGAGTTGTGGGCCCAGCTGGAAGGAACAAGCACAATTCTTAGTCCTAGAGGACAGAAAAGCGAGTCCTGTTAACCAAGTCTCAACCTAGAATCTGAAGGAAATTTGTATTATCTCAGGTTCTTCTGATTTGGAAGTGAAAATAATCACACCCACCCTTTTCCTATGATGCAGAGTGCTGGTAAGTTTTCAAACATTTTCCAGCAGGCTTCAAAGCTGTAATCTGGAAGAAGGACTGTAATCTGGCTGTAAATGCTGTAATGATTTCCTTTAATAAATTCTGTTTAAGTTCATGACAAACCTGACATATGCTTAATTCTATATCATTGTTAAGGGACAAAGTCTAGAGGATCGCCCATTTGTTTTTTTAAGAATGACACATGATAGGATTTTTAATTTACACAGTTCATTTTAGCAGATTTGGTATAAGACTGTTGAAACTTGAGTTGACTGGAAGCATGCAATGAGTGTGTTCTTATAATTTATTCCATTACATTTCACAGTTAGCTATCTAAATCTTTGGTCTTTTGACTTTCGTATTAAACAAAATAGTCTACACAATGCTGTAACAGCATTCATTGTCTTTCAAAGCTAAGAATAGACAGTAAATAGTGTGGCATTTTAATTAGATACTTGCCTTCATGTGCATTTCAGCAACAATCTAGCAAAGCTGAATAATAGATGACAGTTTGATCTGACTTCAGACATCCCATCCCTCCAGTTGCATCACAATAGATAGTGCAGGAATGCAGGATGAGAGCAATTTTATTCACTTTTTAAACTGTACCTTGCTATTCTTTCCCTATAGCTAGTCTGATTCACTCAGTGGTTTTCTATCCTTTCAGCAGCACAATAATGCTTGTCAGTAGAGTACCTGCTATCTTAATACATAATTACTTTCTAAAACGTTGCTATTAGAAGATGAGATAATGAGATAATAACAATCCAATTTATCCAGGCTCTCCCTCTCTCTTCTTTGTCTCCCACACCTGACAGGTAGGTGCTCAGGGTCCTGGGTCTGGGCTTCCCTCCTGTGAACCTGGGACCAGGTGACACTACCCTCTCTTGGAGCATGGAACAGAATAGAGGAATTCACAGGCTGCCACTTTGGGCCAACCTCTATCAAACCTGGACAGACCATCCAATTGGATTATTGATCCAAGAAGGCTAAGCAGAGAGGGAGAATGAGGGTGGGAGACAATAGGTTGAAAACACCAGGGAAACCGGGTAAATGCTAGAGAATTTGAAGCAAATGGTGGGAGCCAGATCCAGGAGTTACTGCAGCCTTGCTGTGATAGATGTTATGTTCCAATCATAGGCAAGACATGATTCCTACCCTCAGAAAAGCTCAAATAACATGACAACTACAATATGGGATGACATATGTTAGAATAGAGCTGTGTAGAAGGTATTGTGAAGGAAATTAAACTACTTGAGGTAGATGGGAACAAGAGGAAGGTCAGGGACCATGGAACAGGGAAGAAGATGTGGGAACTGAGCCTAGAAGGATGAATGGGATTTAAATAAGCAGAAAATAAGGGAGAACATTTCAGAAAGGGACAACCTAGTGCAAATTCACCAAGTTATCATATAGCAAATGGAGATGACAAAGATTTCAGAATGGCTGTAACCCAAGGTGAGAATGGAGGAGATCCAAGAACTTATTCTGGTGAGGTGGGAAGGAGCCAGGACATAAAAGGACATCTATTCTATATTCACTAGTTAGGGCTTTATCTGTGGATAATAGGACTTGTTAAAGATTTTAAGGTAGAGTAGAGAGATAATTAGATTTGCTGTGTAGAAAGACCACTTTGGCACACATATGGAGGATGCCTCACAACGACCTGACATTGGAGAAAGGAGATTAGTTCATAGGCATTTGCAATATAGTCTATTCAAGAGATGAAAAGGACCTAGACTATGGGAGTGGCAATAGTAAGTAAAAGATATATTCAACAAATATTTTGGAAATAGAATTTTGAAAACAGGTCGTAGATGGCTACTGGATTTTGGATGGGTGGAGGGAACACAGGAGGAGAAATAGTTTGGAGAATGGTCAAGGGAGATAAACCAAATGAATCTGGTTTTAGATTTTCTGAATTTTGAGAGTTCTAGGGCATTCAGGAGGATATTTCCAAAAGCAGAATAGACCTCAGGAGAGTGGTGATCCTGGAGATAAATCTGAGTGTCATCAACTCAAAGATAGCAGAAGACTTCGTACTCTGGATGATATTAACCAAATTGATGTGAAATAAGTTCTGGAGATGTAATGCACAGCATGATGACTATAGCTAACAATACTGTATTGTACATTTGAAAGTTATTAGGAGAGTAGATCTTAGGTCTCATCACAAGGAAAAGACTTGTAACTATATGAGGTGATGGATGCTAACTAAACTTGTGGTAATCATTTTGCAATATGTACCTGTATGAAATTTTATGTTTTACATTTTAAACTTATACAATGTTATATGTCAATTATATCTCAATAAAACTGGAAAAATCAATAAAAAAATAAAGGCTGAGGACGAAGCCATAGAGACCACTAATATTAAAGGGGAGAATGGAGTGGATATTGTTATGAAAGCTGATTGTTGCAAAAGTTTCCTAACAGCAGCTTTCAGTATTACCAAAGGTGTCTGAGAGTAGGTGAGGGCTGCGGAGCATTGTCAGATTTGTCAGCAGTGGTCTCAGGCAGAGCACTTCAGTCGAGGGTCAGTTGTGGGTTGCGGAGAGAATGAAAGGTGAAGAAATCAAGATTGTTACTATTCCGTTTTTCTTGAAGCTTGACTATGAAAGGAAAGACAAAAGGATGCATAATAGCTGGATGTGATAGGCAGGCCATGTATTATTTTTATTTAAAAGATGAAAAAACTGAAGCTCTGAGAGACTGTAATTTTCCCATCAACCACTGGTCAGGAGCAGAGCCAAAGTGAAATCCCTAGCCCTCCAGTTCTGAATTCAGATTCCCTTTTCCTTGCCCACCTGAGTAATTGAAGGATCATCATTGCGGTGGACATAATCATAATCAGTTAGTATAAATGTCACTATGGTTTATTTCATCCAAAGGCTAAAGTCTTGTGGGGGAGGGGGTGGAAGGGAAGGGGAAGAATTTTTTTCCCTTTTGGTCTGAACTTGTGAAATGTGGATGGGAAAACTTTATTTTAAGCCTCACTTGGCATGTTTCCTTGGCTGTGTGTGAATGTTCCGGCAGCCAACTCCTGTTTTCCTCCTTAGCTATAGCCCTGACAGCGTTTTGCTCCTACTGTGATTTCAATTTATGACCCGACCAAGAATGATAAAAAGTAAGTTGCATTCCCAAGTATATCCATATTACAGGCCAATTATTTAGCTGCCTGAAATACTATGTCACTTGGACAACATGCATCAGATAAAACCTTACTTCCTTGATTAAAGAAATGCATTTTATTTGGTGTTTTCTTTAGAGATTAAAGCAACTGTTCTTGCAATGATGCACAGGCTGTTGGAGTCAGAGCAGCCATCTGCACTGATGAGGCTTATGTAACGTTCCTTGCTTTCATATAAGGATAAGCCTCACATGCAGACATGAAGACGCCAGGTTCTGTTCCCACCTCAGGTGCTGTGAACTTGGGTCAACAACTCGGGCCCTCCTCACCAAGGACCTGGGATCCCAGACTTAGAATTAGATGCAGTGCTTTGCCGTGCTTGGAAACAAAGTTCGCCTGGAAGGATGGTATCCATCTTAGAAAGGGTTAAGCCAATAGCGTGCATCCACTTATCTTGTGAATGAGCCTGACCTAAAAATGGACTTTTTGTTGTACTTACTCAAACCCAAATATCTATTCCTCAAGCAGCTGATTTGCCTCCTTCTGTAAGAAGTAGCAAGTTAAAGAATATTTCTTGAAATAGATGCTAAGCTTCTTAAGAGGAGGAGTCCTGTCTTATACTGGTTTCCTAATAATAATAATAAAATGTTATATGTAGTAATTCTTATACCCCACAGATTAATAAATGTGATGAGCTAATACTTATTATTTGTTTAGCATATAGTCATGCCAAGTAAATAATTGCTGATTGATTTCATCCCATTCTAGATTCCTTAGCAACTTAACTGCAATTTTTAAGTTGAACTAATGCCCGCTCAATCAAAGAAACAATCCTGACAAGTTTCAGAGAAAGCTGCCTTAGGGGTTGTTGGCTGAAGAGCTATGCTGAATGTGATGCATCTAGGAAAAAACAACAAAAAGATGAGTGTTTCCCTTCAACATTTCCTATTTTTTTGGCCTGTTAGTTAGATTTACTATCTAGTTACATCTGAGCACAGTGGGAGGCACAGGTGCAAATAAAATAGGTATTTATTAGCTTTATTTATTTTATACCCATTTATTAAATTGCTTTATGAAACAAGAACTTAGCAATGGTAAGATTTTCTTCTTGCTTTCTAGATCCTGAAGTTCAGTCCTAGCCCGTCTCAACCAATTCTTCCCCCGTCCCTTTGCATTCCTGCATGTTAGGAGGAAATTAATCTAATGCTAAAACACCCTAAGTGGAGTCCCTGAAAATTGGTAATTTTTTATGAGAGCATAAGTTTTCTTGAGCTAGAAGCCCTTCTTCCATTTTCAGCCTTGTGAAAAATATTCCCATCTATAGTGTCACCAGCCAACTTTCTGGCCTGACCAAGGCTCTGGCTGAGCCAACAGACCTTGAGTTCAGATGGCTAATGAAGAAAGATCCCAAGTCAGAGAGGATACGCATGGCTGTCGTGTAGTAAAAGCATCCCAAAGTTCTTTCCAGCTTCCCAGATGTGTTAAAGCCATACTCAAAATCTTCATAAGCTGCTCCTCCAGACAAGGAATGCTAATTGACCAAACATATTCACAGATCTTGTGAGTAATGTGACTTGAATCCTGATTTCCACTCATTGCTAGGAAACGTAGGAAAGCTACATCTGTGAAACAGTGGCAAATCTTGCCATCTGTAAAAGTGAAGGATACTGCTATTTAAATGAACGAATCCAAAGACAATATTCAAATCTTAATTTGGTCAGTAGGGCACATAGCCTAGCAGTGTACCTGACATAAAAAGTGCTCAATAAATACTTGTCAATTGAATAAAGAATGGATTCCTTCTCACTGTGTTTCCCATCCCCTCAGCCCACTCCCACACACCAGATTTTTAATTTGGGAAGAAATGAATGCACTGGAACATCATCTTTGCAGCCTTTGTTACTCTTTATCCAAATTTAGTTTTGGAGGCTCTACTCAGCCAAAAAGTATCAAAGGAGAAAAGCAATGGGTCTACCTTTTCCCCAGTATCTATAATTAGTTTATAAATAAGTTCAAATTGGTTACTCATACATAGCAAAGATAGAAAAGAATTTTTAATACTAAGGCTCCATTTCTGGCTTCTTTTTCTTCCCCGTTCTCTAAGAATTATGAATATTCCAAAGGACTTCTGGACACCTGGTAGCTAAGATCAAACAAAACACAGAGAAGATGATTTTTCACTCTTGGAATGAACTGTCATGTCTCTTTTCCAAATATAATAGGCTATTAAATGGGACATATGCTGTTGCCTCTGAATTTCAGCTAAAGCCTCAAAGCTAAGGATGCTAGGAGAGATGTATCCACAGTTTTTAAGAGATGCTAGACTCATCTACACAGAACCTCACAAAGATGGCAGAAAGGTGTCCATTACTCACCTCCAGTCTTTTTTGTTTGTTTTTTTATTAAGATTATGATAGATTACAACCTTGTGAGATTTCAGTTGTACATTATTGTTAGTCATGTTGTGGGTACACCACTTCACGCTTTGTGCCCTCCCCCCATCCCCCCTTTTCCCTGGTGACCACCGATCAGTTCTCCTTGTCTATATGTTAACTTCCACCTATGAGTGGAGTCATATAGAGTTCGTCTTTCTCTGTCTGGCTTATTTTGCTTAACATAATACCCTCAAGGTCCATCAATGTTGATACGAATGGAACAATTTTGTCTTTTTTTATGGCTGAGTAGTATTCCATTGTGTATATATACCATATCTTCTTTATCCAATCATCAGTTTCTGGGCATTTAGGTTGGTTCCACGTCTTGGCCATTGTAAATAATGCTGCGATGAACATAGGGGTGCATGGGACTCTTGGGATTTCTGATTTCAGGTTCTTAGGATAGATACCCAGTAGTGGGATGGCTGGGTCATAAGGTATTTCTGTTTTTAACTTTTTGAGAAATCTCTATACTTTTTTCCATAGTGGCTGCACCAGTTTGCATTCCCACCAACAGTGTATGAGGGTTCGTTTTTCTCCACAACCTCTCCAACATTTGTCACTCTTGGTTTTGGATATTTTTGCCTATCTAACGGGTGTAAGGTGATATCTTAGTGTAGTTTTGATTTGCATTTCCCTGATGATTAGGGATGATGAACATCTTTTCATGTGTCTATTGGCCATACTTATGTCTTCTTTGGAGAAATGTCTGTTCATGTCCTCTGCCCATGTTTTGATCGGGTTGTTTGTTTTTTTTATTGTTAAGCTGTGTGAGTTCTTTGTATATTATGGAGATTAACCTTTTGTCAGATAAGTGGCTTGTAAATATTTTTTCCCACTTAGTGGGCTGTTTTTTTGTTTCAATCCTGTTTTCCCTTGCCTTGAAGAAGCTCTTTACTCTGATGAAGTCCCATTTGTTTATTCTTTCTATTGTTTCCCTCAACTGAGGAGTTATAGTGTCCAAAAAGATTCTTTTGAAACTGATGTCCAAGAGTGTACTGCCTATATTCTCTTCTAGAAGACTTATTGTTTCAGGCCTAATCTTTAGGTCTTTGATCCATTTTGAGTTTATTTTGGTGAGTGGTGAAAAAGAATGGTCAAGTTTCAATCTTTTGCATGTGGCTGTCCAGTTTTCCCAGCACCGTTTGTTAAAGAGACTTTCTTTTCTCCAATGTAGGCCCTCCGCTCCTTTGTCAAAGATTAGCTGTCCATAGATGTGTGGTTTTATCTCTAGGCTTTCAATTCTGTTCCATTGATCTGTGCACCTGTTTTTGCACCTGTTTTTGTACCAGTACCATGCTGTTTTGATTACTGTAGCTTTGTAGTATGTTTTGAAATCGGGGATTGTGATTCCTGCAGCTTTGTTTTTCTTACTCAGGATTGCTTTAGCAATTCGCGGTCTTTTGTTGCCCCATATGAATTTTAGGATTCTTTGTTCAATTTCTGTAAAGAATGTCCTTGGGATTCTGATTGGGATAGCGTTGAATCTGTAGATTGCTTTAGGTAGTATGGACATTTTACCTATGTTTATTCTTCCAATCCATGTGCATGGAATGTCTTTCCATCTCTTTATGTTGTCGTCAATTTCTTTCAAGAAAGTCTTGTAGTTTTCATTGTATAAATCTTTCACTTCCTTGGTTAAATTTATCCCAAGGTATTTTATTCTTTTCGTTGCGATTGTGAATGGGATTGAGTTCTTGAGATCTTTTTCTGTTAGTTCATTGTTAGTGTATAGAAATGCTACTGATTTATGTATGTTGATTTTATACCCTGCAACTTTGCTGTAGCTGTAGATTGTTTCTAATAGTTTTCCTATGGATTCTTTGGGGTTTTCTATATATAAGATCACGTCGTCTGCAAACAGCGAGAGTTTTACTTCTTCATTGCCTATTTGGATTCCTTTTATTTCATTTTCCTGCCGAATTGCTCTGGCCGACACCTCCAGTACTATGTTGAATAGGAGTGGTGAAAGTGGGCGCCCTTGTCCTGTTCCTGTCCTCAGAGGGATGGCTTTCAGTTTTTGTCCGTTGAGTATGATGTTGGCTGTGGGTTTGTCATATATGGCCTTTATTATGTTGAGGTACTTTCCTTCTATACCCATTTTATTGAGGGTTTTTATCATAAATGGATGTTGGATCCTGTCGAATGCTTTCTTTGCATCTATTGAGATGATCATGTGGTTTTTGTTTCTCATTTTGTTAACATAGTGTATCAAGTTGGTTGACTTGCGGATGTTGAACCATCCCTGTCTCCCTGGTATAAATCCCACTTGATCATGGTGTATAATCTTTCTGATGTATTGCTGTATTCGGTTTGCCAGAATTTTGTTGAGGATTTTTGCATCTATGTTCATCATTGATTTCGGCCTGTAGTTCTCCTTCTTTGTGTTGTCCTTGTCAGGTTTGGGGATCAGAGTGATGTTGGCTTCATAGAATGTGTTAAGGAGTACTCCGTCTTCCTCAATTTTCTGGAATAGTTTGAGAAGGATAGGTATTAAATCTTCTTTGAATGTTTGGTAGAATTCTCCAGAGAACCCGTCTGGTCCTGGACTCTTATTTTTGGGGAGGTTTTTGATTACTGTTTCTATTTCTTTACTTGTGATTGGCCTATTCAGATTCTCCATTTCTTCCTGATTCAGTTTGGGTAGGTTGTAAGAGTCTAGGAATTTGTCCATTTCTTCTAGGTTGTTCAATTTGTTGGCATATAGTTTTTCATAGTATTCTCTTATGATCCCTTGTATTTCTTTGGTATCTGTTGTGATTTCTCCTCTCTCATTCCTAATTTTATTTATTTGAGATTTCTCTCTTCTTTTCTTGGCGAGTCTGGCTAAGGGTTTGTCGATTTTCTTAATTTTTTCGAAGAACCAACTCTTTGTTTCATTGATCCTTTCTACTGTCTTTTTTGTTTCAATATCATTTATTTCTGCTCTTATTTTTATTATTTCCCTCCTTCTACTGACTCTGGGCTTTGTTTGTTCTTCTTTCTCTAATTCTGTTAGGTGTCGTTTGAGGTTGCTTATGTGAGCTTTTTCTTGTTTGGTGAGGTGAGCCTGTATTGCAATGAATTTCCCTCTTAAGACTGCTTTTGCTGTGTCCCAGATGATTTGGTATGTCGTGTTCTCATTTTCATTTGTCTCCAGATAATATTTGATTTCTTCTTTAATTTCTTCAATAATCCATTGTTTGTTCAGTAGCATGTTGTTTAGTCTCCACATTTTTGAACCTTTCTCTGCTTTATTCTTGTAGTTGATTTCTAGTTTCATAGCGTTATGATCAGAAAAGATGCTTGATATTATTTCAACTCTCTTCTATTTATTGATGCTTGCTTTGTTTCCCAAAATATGGTCTATCCTTGAGAATGTTCCATGTGCACTTGAGAAGAATGTGTAACCTGCTGTTTTTGGATGAAGTGTTCTATATATATCTATTAAGTCCATCTGGTGTAATTTTTCATTTAATTCTATAATTTCCTTGTTGATTTTCTGTCTCGATGTTCTATCCATTGGTGTTAATGGGGTGTTGAGGTCCCCTACTATTACTGTATTGTTGTTGATGTCTTCGTTTAGTTCTGTTAAGAGTTGCTTTACAAATTTCGGTACTCCTCTGTTGGGTGCATATATATTTATAAGTCTTATGTCTTCTTGGTGGAGTGTCCCTTTTCTCGTTATATACTGTCCCTTTTTGTCTTTCTTTATCTGTTTTGCTTTGAAGCCTACTTTGTCTGATATTAGTATAGCGACACCTGCTTTCTTTTGTTCATTATTAGCTTGGAGTATTGTCTTCCATCCCTTCACTCTGAGTCTGTGTTTGTCTTTGGGGCTGAGGTGTGTTTCCTGGAGGCAGCATATTGTTGGGTCTTGTTCTTTGATCCATCCTGCCACTCTGTGTCATTTGATTGGAGAGTTCAATCCATTTACATTTAGAGTGGTTATTGAAATGTGGGGGCCTGCTGCTGCCATTTTATGTCTTGTCTTCCGGTTCTCTTCAGTTTCCTTTGTTTCTCGTCCCATGGTTTAATCTGTTCTGATGGAGAGCTGCTACTCTCTGTTGTTGTCCTTCTACTTATCTCCTCTGCTCTTGGTTTTGTAGCCCCTTTCCTTTTTTTGATTTTTCAGGAATGAGGGTTTTCCTGAGCGTTTATTGAAGAGGAGGTTTTGTGGCAATAAACTCCCTTAATTTTTGTTTATCTGCGAAAGTTTTTATTTCTCCATCATATGTGAAGGATATTTTCACTGGGTAGAGAATTCTCGGCTGCAGGTTTTTGTCCTTCAGATTTTTGAATATATCATTCCACTCTCTTCTAGCCTGTAACGTTTCTGCTGAGAAATCTACTGATAGCCTGATGGGGGTTCCTTTGTAGGTTAGTTTCTTTTGCCTGGCTGTCCTTAGTATTTTCTCCTTGTTGTTGATTTTTGCTAGCTTCACTACTATATGCCGTGGGGTTGGTCTTCTTGCATTGATAAAGTTTGGAGATCTATTGGCTTCTGTCACATGAAGTTCCATCTCCCTCCCCAGGTTTGGGAAGTTCTCAGCCATTATTTCTTTGAATAGGCTTTCTGCCCCCTTCTCCCTCTCTTCTCTCTCTGGTATACCTATAATCCTTATGTTGCATCTCCTAATTGCGTCAGATAATTCTCAGAGAGTTTCTTCATTTCTTTTTAGTCGTAGTTCTCTCTTCTCCTCTGCCTGCAGCATTTCTATATTCCTATCTTCCAAATTGCTAATTCTTTCCTCCATATTGTCGGCCCTACTGTTCAGTGCATCTAGATTTTTCTTAATCTCCTCTATTGTGTTCTTCATTTCCAGTATTTCTGTTTGGTTCTTCTTTATAGTATCAAACTCTTTTGTGACATAGCTCCTGAACTCATTGAGTTGTCTATCTGAATTCTCTTTTAACTCATTGAACTTTTTAATGATGGCTGTTTTGAAGTCATCGTCGTTTAGGTTATATATTTCATTGTCTTTGGGATTGTTTTCTGTGTATTTGTCATTTTCCTTCTGTTCTGGAGATTTAATATATTTTTTCATATTGCTTGATGTTGTAGATGTGTGCCTCCGCATAGAGATAGAGTTTAGTTACTCCTTCCACTTGTTTCTACTGGTGTGGTAGGAGAGCAGCTGTTTATACTGCACCAACCAGGAATCCTATCAGCTGTTGCTAACTGGGCCTGGGCCCCTCCTTGTAGTCACAGTGGTCCTGTGGCTTCCCTCTTCAGCTGTGGGGGCCGTCACAAGGGGGCTTCAGGCTGCTGGTGCCTACTGTTGCAGACCACCTAGATGTGCTCCCTCCTGAGGGTCTGCAGTGGTGTTATGGGCTTTCCCAGTGGCCAGGGGCAGGATCACTTATATTTGCAGCTCTGTCACTGTCGGCGCCCACAAAATCTCACTTGTCCACTATGGGTCACAGCAGAGCTATGGGCATCTTCTGAAATCTGTGGTTAGCTCACCTAGCTATGCTACTTTTGTCCCAGGGTCTTCCAGCCTTGTGGTTGCCAGGCGGGTGCTCTCTACTAGTGCTGTGTAGAGGCTTTCACTGAGGCTCCTGTGAGACTGTAGAGTTTCCCCCTGGGCCACGGAGCTGGGCTGCTGGAACTCCACCCAGCCCCAGTCCTCTCCCCCAGGATCTCGGGGAGCCCCTTGCCCTGGCTGGGGGATAGCCGGAGACCTTGAGTTCAGTGGCAGCTGGCCGGCTGCTGCCCTGCCTGGGATTCTCCTCTTCTGGACCCTCCCAGCGTTGTGGATGCTGGGTGGGGCATCTCCGCTATTTGTGGGTAGAGGCTATGCCTGCTGCCAGGACAGAAGCCCAGAGTTTCCCCCTGGGCCGCGACGCCGGCTGCCAGAACTCCACTCAGCCCCAGTCCTCTCTCAGGAGATCTCTGTTAGCCCCGAGGCCCGACCAGGTGACAGCTGCAGTCCATGAGACCGGTGGCAGCAGCTGGCGGGCTGCCGCCCCTTTGGGGATTCTCTCTGGGAGCCTCCCGGTGTTGTGGATGCTGGGTGGGGCCTCTCCGCTAATGGCGGGTAGAGGCTATGCCTGCTGCCCCGACGGAACTCTGGAGTTTCCACCCAGGCCACAGAGCCAACCTCTGGAGCTCCACCCAGCCCCAGTCCTCTCCCAGGAGATCTCCAGTAGCCCTGAGCCCCGACCAGGTGATGAGACCGGTGGCGGCAGCTGGCGGGCTGCTGCCCCATTGGGGATTCTCTCTGGGAGCCTCCCGGCATTGTGGATGCTGGGCGGGGCCTCTCCGCTAATGGCGGGTAGAGGTTTTCCCCACCACCTCTGGTGTGTAACTCTGGAGCTTCCCTCTGGGTTTAGGTGTAATTGCGGGGGGCTTAGGTAGCGCTCTGGTCACCTGTTTCCACTGTCGCTCCTCTGGTGTGTGCTCCCTCCTGCCCTTGTGTGTGGCTATGTTCTGGGGGCGTCTGCTGGAAGAAAGCCACTTGCAGGTACTAGGCTGTTCAGGGGTCGGGGTTGGAGAGTTTTCACCTATCTCCACCTCCTCTCGGAGGGAAGTCCGTCCTTCCGATGTATAGCAGCGTGGGTCTCTCAGGCGTCCTGAGATGCTATATGGATATCCTTTGTTAAGCGATGAATGTCCAATTAGTTGTAGATTAGGAGGGGGAGAGACAAAGAAGACTACTCACGCTGCCATCTTGGATCCTATCTCACCTCCAGTCTTTATAGGGGGAGACTCAGAGTGTCAAAAGGATTCACTTAAGGAATTTGTAAGAGTGAAGAATGCTTTGTCCTCTCTCTCCTCTTCCAACCAAGCAATAGAAGATTCCAAGGAAATGGCTCATAGAGATTGGGACTTGCAAGAAGGGAAAATTGGAAGTTGCAAGAAAGGAAACTGGTATCTCACTCACTGGTAAAGGCTTACTGAGCTGTAGAAATGCCTAGGTCCATCCTGGGATGGCTGCAGATTTGGAGCATGATGAGAGTTCTTGGAAGGTGCTGAAATGGATCACCATGAGTTTGAGGGCACACCTGAACCAGAGACTAGTGATTGCCTCCTGTCTGTTGAATCTGGAAGACAGAAAGCTGGCTGCACCTGCCAGCGCTATGACAGTAGGACACGAAGGCAGCCTTCACTGGGAGGTTAAAGATGGGTGAGTTCCCTTAGGTCGGGTGGCTGCCATGGAAGATCCAACCTTGCCTGTATGGGCTGCCAACTGGAGTGAGGAGTCCCCTGCAGAATGTGGCTGTGAGTGTATTGCTGGTTGGTGTTGAGGAGGTGGAAGACAAGAGTCAGAGAGATGATCCATATCAGGGAAAGGGACAGTGCAAAGTCACCCAGAGTGCTCTGCTTCTGGAGAACCTGGACCTGTGCCCATAAGAGAGAGCCAGTTTTTCAATGTCTGTCATAACAGAAGTCATTAGTAACCGGAATATGACAGCCCTAGTCACTTAAATCTTGGCTCCTTTTTCTCTAATTGCCCTGTCCTTGCCACTGTCCTGGGAAGAGCCTGAAGCATCAGAACTTGGGGTGGCGGGGAAAGAGGATCAAAAAAAACCAGGAACATAGTCAAAGAGCAGACTCTGAACCATCGCCTCATCCCCTTGCTGAGTCTCAAACCCTCGGAGTCAGACCTGAGCTCACTGGGAGGAACAATACGCAGTTGGAAGAGAGATTTAAGTTTTGATTTAGGTGGACCGGCCATTTTCATACCTGAAAATGAAATAGATGGAAGAGCTAGGAGACCTGCCTGATCTGTAGTTAAGGAGCAGGGAGAGGAAATCTAACTGAGCAGCTTGATGGCAGCAGTGGGGAAAAAAGAAATCTTTTTCCCTGTGTATCCCTTCAAGTTCAGTTTGCTTAATAGACTGGCCACACAGAAAAAATAAAAGATGAGAGTTTATAGAAAATATTGGATGAAAGTGGGTATGTGGTTATGCTGGTCTAAGCGTGAGCAGCTAGAAGATGAGACAGTTTTCTGTTTATTGGGTGAAATTATTCTTTTTTATTTGCAGCTTTGTTAATGTGTCAGCAGGTTTTATTTAACAATACCTCCTCTTATGGCAGAGACTGCCAGTTGCTAGTTACCAATGTGGCTTCTTTATTTCTTTCTTTCTTAGTAAAAAATCCTCAACCATTGGATTAGATCATACTTAACCTTATGCAACTAGTCTTAGCCATAGGATTAAGTTCTTGACAAGTGGAATTAATTGGGTGGAAATTCTATGAAAGCTCTTAAAAAGAGGGTACATTTTGTCCCTTCTCTTTCCTTCTGCTTAGAATGTGGATGTGATGGCTGGAGTTCCAGCAGCAATCTTGGTTCAGGAAGTGACATATTAGGAATGACCAGAGAAAGACAGAGGAACCAGTGTCCTTCATGACTCCATGGAGCTGCCATACTGGCCCTGAACTGCCTACCTCTCTGTGCAGTGACATTTTTTGTGGAGAGAAATAAACTTAAGGGGCCAGCCTGGTGGTACAGTGGTTGAGTTCGCAAGTTCTACTTCAGTGGCCCAGGGTTCGCTGGTTTGGATCCCAGGTGCAGACCTATGCACTGCTTATCAAGCCATGCTGTGCCAGGTGTCCCACATTTAAGTAGAGGAAGATGGGCATGGATGTTAGCTCATGGCCAGTCTTCCTCAGCAAAAGGAGGAGAATTGGTGGCAGATGTAAGCTCAGGGCTAATCTTCCTTAAAAAAAAAAAAGAGAAAGAAAGAAATAAACTTACACATTTTTAAAAAGCCACTGTTATTTCTAGCCTCTGTTATTAGCACCCAAATGCACTTTCTAAGTGATGTATTTCCCAAAGCGTTATGTTATAGTGCTAGTCACCAATACTGGACCACGTCACTTCCTAAGTATTTCTTGAACTTACCTCCTTCCCTGCATCCCTACCTTCACAGCCTCACTTCAGAACCTCGTCATTTCTCGATCAGGTTACTGCCACAGCTTCTTAAATGAGCTTATCTCGGCAGTCTCTTGCTTCTCCTTTGTATTCATTTCCTAGGGCTGCCACGACAAAATATCACAGTCTGGGTGACTTAAACAACAGAAATTTATTTTCTCACGGCTCTGGAGACTGGAAGTCTAAGATTGAGGTGTCAGCAGGCTTGGTTTCTCCTGAGGCCTCTCTCCATGTCTTGCAGATGGCCACCTTCTTGCTGCCTCCTCACATGGGCTTTTCTTGGTGTACGCGCATCTCTGGTGTCTCTCTGCTTCTTGTAAAGGCACCAGTCGCGGTGGATGAGGGTTCCACCTTTATGACCTCATTTAACATTTATTACTCTTTAAAGGCCCTGTCTCCAAATACAGTCACATTGGGGGTTAGGGCTTCCATGTATGAATTTTGGGTGGACACACTTTGGTCCATAACATCCTCTGATCCATTCTCTATGTATCTACCAGATTGATCTAGAAAGCAAATTTTGGGAAACAGGGATTCTCATTCCCACTTGGTGGGAATGCACATTAGTACATTTCTGGAGGACAGTCAAAATTTTAAATGTGCATATCCATGGACATGGTAATTCTGCTTGAAAATATTTATCTCAAGAAAATAGTTTTACAAGTACTCAACTTGTATGGTCATCAAGTGTTTTAAATTGTGCAAAAGTGGAATCTACACATATATATGTATGAACTATGGTTAAATCACTGTATATTTCTCTTATGGAGTGCTATGCTGCTGTTAAAATGATGATTTAGAGCTATGTCTATTGACTTGGATTAATGTTTACAATATATTGTTGTAGGAAAAAGGCAATTCAGAACCCTCTATGACTTGGCACAAATGTTACTTCTCTCAGAATATTCTTTCCTTGTGGTCACCTCCCACCCCACCATGTCCCCAGGCAGTGTGGATGCCACTTCCATTTTCGTTTATTCTTTCAACCAGTGCTTATTGGGTGCCAGCTCTGTGCCCTGTGCAAGTCTCCTTTTTTGCACTTTTCCATTTTAACGATCTGCGTATGTGTCTGCTTTCCCCACTAGAATGGGAATTCCTTGAAGGAGGAGGTGGTTTTATTTGTTTTTGTTTCCAAAGATATGTTGGTACCTGATAAATGTTGACTAAAGGAATGAGAGAAAAAAAGTAACAAAAAGTAAAAAGTGAGAATAATACCAATACAAAACAAGATCACACAGTTATAGAAAAAGAGGTTTCCAGTGAAAGAAATGGATATTATGTACCATGAGAACCCTGTTGAATCATTTGAATTTTTATAACCCAGAAGAAATGCTTGTGACTCCTTATAAGTGGATCCTGTGTATTCTTCACTGTTCCCAGTGCAAGTAGGTGATGTATTTGATATGCAACTTTGAATGTATTTACGTGAATATGTATGTGTATATGTTTGTAACATCTATGTTTATTGGGCTTTATTTTCTACACTTCCTCCTCCACTACCAAATTACTTGGCCAATAAAAAGAAGAGTATTAGAACATAATATCCTTAATATTTGCAATCTTTCTGAAATTGTTGAAAACAGTATATATATATATATTGCATGGAAACTATAGCATCAGGATGTCATGTGAGAATTTTTCTGTTGTCCCAGGATCTCAAAGTTAGGAATAAAAAGGTCTACATAGACCAAGAGTCTAAATCCAGAGAACTGCCAAAACGGGCAGCAGCTCTGTATCCATATAGCTTACTGAAAAACTTCTGGAGAATTGGCTTAACATTGCCTCCTTATTGTTCCAGCTGCCTTTTCCCCTCTCCTACTCCTCATACTTAATATAAGGAGAGATCTGTGAGAGAGGAGGCTGCTTTTGGGGAGTGTTCCCCAGTGTATCTGATGAGATTGGATTCTTCTCCCCTCAAGGCCCTCAGGTCTAGAGAGGCGATGGGGCATGTCACACATCCCAGCAGTGAAAGGAGGGGTCCTAGTAGAACCACTTGTAAAGATGAAGGAGGGGGTTGGAAGAAAGGGAGACTGGCACGTTATCCCCTAGTTGGGTCTTGGCCTAAACTGTGGGATAGTGAGCCTGCTAAGTTGCCTCTGTGTTACCACAGCATGGGGAAAAAGAGAACCAAGAAAGGTGGAATGATCACCAACTCACAGGGAGCCCAGAGTCTCTGCCCTGGAAAAGTGGCCCTGGACCCCCACGGAGAGAACTGGGACCTTGCTCAGTCGAGGAAAGAGATGTCTTTCTCTCTTCCTCTTTCGTACCCTGACTGGGAAGAAGGATTGTAAGGAGGTGTGTGAGAGGCAGGCATGCCCCGTCGTTCACCACAAGCTGCTAGAACCACAAGGTGAGCCTGAATGAAGACTGGGGAGGGAATGGGATAGGGGGAGAGCTTTGAATCACATATGAAATTGAACAGGACTGATTCCTGGACATTTTTGAAACTTCTCAACTAAGACATTTTGAAAATCAACAGTGACTAAAATGTTATGGGACCCAGTCAAGAGGAAAGATGAGTTTGACGTAGTATCACTGGCTGGCAGTTGTTAGGAAAAAATAGTTTCTTTTTTTATCCCCACGATTGCGACTCCTCAATAAGCTGGTTGCACTGTTTGACATCCATCGCCATGGGAAGCCACCCGGATTTTCAGGGTAAGGCTGCTCTTTTCCCTAGCTGATCTTAAAAACAATTGCTCATGGGTGACAAGCTCTGCTTTTCTGGGGACAGTCTTAAAAAGGTGCTCATTAGCAGTTGATATTTAATGTGAGTGCTTTCTAATGTAACTTCATTTAGAGCTATTTTTATTTAATGAGCCTTGGGAAGCTGTAATGAGGCAACACACCCCTGTTGTTTTCACACATTTTCTGTAGCAGAGAAGTAGTACAGAGCCATGACACTTGGGCATGCTCAGCAAAGACATGGGAAAAACGTAGCTGCAGTTGAGTTACAGCCAGTAGAGGATGTCTGTCCCAGTGTGCTAGAACGAGTTAACGGTTTCAGAAGTGATGAATTCTTGAGCACTAAAGTTAGGCAGATGGAAGCTGGGGGTGGGTCTCACAATGAAAGATGTGATTTGATGCCTCCCCTTCTCCCTCTCCTCTCTCCTCTCCTCGCCTGTCTAGATCCCATCTCTTTGCTTTATTAGGCTTTCTCTTCTTATTTACTCAATCTGTCATGCCTCAATTAAAAACAGTACTTTTTTCTCTTGCTTAAAGGAATCAGAGGTGTAACAGGTAGCCTATTACGGCAGAAATTATACAGGGCGTTCACTGGGAAAATTTCTTCAGATGCCCAGAGTGGAGACTGTAGGTCACCTGAAACAGATCTTGTGCCGTAAAGTGTCACTTGACTGCCTCAACTTACTTATGCAAATTTAAGTCAACCAGACCACATTGAGGGTCTCCTTCAGTTCTATATATTTGGAGGGAGTTGATCACCTTGTCTTAGTAGGTGGATATAAGAAAGCCTCACTGAATTTTGAGTGGCTTTAAAGAAAATGCCTTAGTCCTGAGGTGGAAAAACAGAGTGTGGGTGCTGCCATTAGGGTCACTGATCTTGTCACAGTGCATACTGTTGCTCAGCCCAGCTTGTCCCTGGGCTGTGGCTGTGAGGGTAACCTATGAGCCCAAGCGTAACTCCCACTGCAGCTGTGCAGGGTTCAAACCTGGCATCACTGTTGGGGAGAAGCCTGTGGAACTATACTGGCTATTGTTTGGACTCAAGTGAGAAAGGTGCAAGGAGGAAGCAGCTGTATTCTTTCAAACTATTGCCTTTAAGCAAGATTTATTGCAGTTTTCTTGTCTACTTCTGGATGAAATCTTGGGTAAATCTCATAGCTTTATCAAGTCCTTTTCATGCATTAATGAATACTTGCATTTTTCAGGTATTAGAAGTGTAGACCAGTCTATATATATATATATATATATATATAACATAGAACTTCCAGCCTCTCATCCAATTCAAAGTTTCTTCCCTTCCCAAGTTAAGGCTACCAGACTTACAGGGAAGATTGCAGTGGAAAAGAGATCACGGTGATGCTTTAAATATGTCCTTTTCCCTGCACGATTCACTAAGTTTCTTCTGGGTCCACCACAGTTGGAGCAGGAGAGAAAAGAGAAGTAAGGAACAAAACAAAACAGAACAAAAACCAAAAAGCCCCTTACCTGTGACCTGGCATCAGGTCCCTCTGGGGATGTCAGGTGTCCCAAAGCTGATCTTTTTCTGAGGATAGTTCTGGGAGATCTTCAGAGAATCCCATTGCCAGGGCCCTCTTTCCTATAGTTCTCCAGTACAAGTACGGCCCCCTCTGAATTTCTGCAGTCTGTCCCACACAGACTCCTTTTTTGGGGCCACTCAGCTCCTCAAGACGGTCCTCTTGACTTGGACTGTTTTCAAAATGACCCAAATCCACCTACATCTACATCTTGGTCTACATCTTGGAAGGTACTGCTGAATTCTGGAAGCACAAGCCATTCTGGAAGCAGCCCTTGTTCTTTGCTTTGTCCCCAAAGGCTGCTCCACCAGCTTCTCACCTTTAGAATAGCTCCTTCCCTACCTCCTCCAAACTCCGGGAGAATCCTGTCACACCCTCGGTGATTCCCACTCAGACAACTTGCCTTCTAAAGAAATCCTCATGTCCAATCTCTACTACTATTAAGGATCCCTCTTGGGTGATGGGATAATGTTTGCTGGACTGGATTTTAGAGGTCACCCTATCGAGTTTTCCAAACATTGGTACTTCTCTTTGGAATGTATGGGTACTTTGTTCTCAGCTTTCTAATGTCAGCAATAACTGAGAAAACAGGGAAAGTTCCTTTTTATTTTTATTTTATTATTATTATTATTATTATTATTATTATTTTTGAGGAAGATCAGCCCTGAGCTAACGTCTGCTGCCAATCCTCCTCTTTTCGCTGAGAAAGACTGGCCCTGAGCTAACATCCATGCCCACCTTCCTCTGCTTTATACGTGGGATGCCTACCACAGCATGGCTTGCCAAGCGGTGCCTTGTCCATACCCAGGATCTGAACCGGTGAACCTTGGGTCACCCGAAGTGGAATGTGCACACTTAACCGCTGCACCACCGGGCCGGCCCTGGAAAGTTCCTTTTTAACATCATTTTGCACTAAGATGCATTAAGATGCACGAAGAGGCAAGAAGCAACAGCAACTCCTCCTCCTCACACTTCCTTCTCCCCCACCAGAGAATTCATCTACTCTTTTGTGGCACCAAACGTTAGGAAGGTGCATTCTAGTAACTGACCACCTGGTCACATTGGATCTTGCTGATGAACCACTGTGCATAGGGTCCCTTGTGGTCCGACACTCTGTACTCAGGCTTGAGAATCTTTTTGAGGATGTGAGCCCTAGTGGCTGAGGTTCAGTGGCCCCTTGGATGTTTCACTACCTCCTTGGGTGCTGACAGAGTGGAGTGTGTGCCACGCTCCTCTCCCGTTCCTGAGGAATTTCTCCTCTCCTCTTGTTCTGTGTGTCTCCATATGATCTCCTCAGTGGTTCAGCTTTAAGGAAACAAAGCAGAACAAGGCCCAGTTCTTTGTGAGGAACATGATAGGGGAATTTTTAGACAGAGACAAGCATAAATGAGTATCTCAGTAAATTGCTCTGCCTCAAATAGGTAAGAATATATTATACCAAGTGCTAGGAAGGGAAAGTATGTGAGGCTGGCTGTAAGCGTATACTAAGGGGACCTAATTTAGCTTTGAGGTGGGGGTGGGGTATCGGAGAATGCTTCTCTGAGGAAGTTCTAGTAAAGCTTAGATCTCAGGAGTTGGGGGAACAAAGAGTGTCCTAGGCAAATGGACCGTATTAATTTCCTTGGCTGCTGTAGCAAATTACCAGAATCTTGGTGGCTTAAAACAATAGCTATTTATTCTCTCGTAGTTCTGGAGGCCGAAACGCCAAAATCAAGGTGTTGGAAGGGCTGTACTCCCTCCACATCTTCTACGGGAGAATCCTTCTGGGGCATGATATATCTTCCACCCACTACAGGGACTAAGTGCCAAGTCCCTGAGGTTGACTAACCTGAACTCTCAGAGTAGCCCTCCAAAAAAAAAGTGTGTCACTCCTTTAACATGCCATATGCTATTGGTATTACGATCTTTGGTTTTGGAGATGTTTTGTACCTCCAGAGTATACGTTTATTGAAGGCAAGGACTTTATCTCTGTGATTTTTGCATCCCCCCCCACCTCCAGTGTCCAGCAAAATATGTGCATTGAGACACTTGAACTCAGCTGTGCATTCAGAATCTTGTCCATTCTTACTATTTCGGACAAAGTAAGGAAATGACAATTTTTGAAACTAAAATTAATAAAACTTCATAAATAAGTGAGATTGCCCATCTGCAGAAATCTTTTCGGGGGGAAGTGATTTGGATGAGTGCTCCTGATAAGGTTAGGGAGCTTAGCTCCCAGCTGGGGGCCTAAGCTGCTCCTCCCGCCCCCTAAAAAAAGACGGCATCAATTTAAAATGTAACTAATGAAAGATAGGTTGTCATCTTGGAAATACTGACATGTCTATCTTGAAGGTATGTTGCAATGACAGAAGTCTTTGGTGGCTGTTAGGGAACATTGAAAAAGAAAGTATTTGGGAAGAATTTGTGATTGCTAATCTGTCATTGTCAGAGGCGCAGAGAGGCTGTCTGGCAGATATGAGTTTTCTAGTGACATTAAAGCTGCACTACCTGGTGGAGGAGGGATAAGATCCAAAACATCAGCCAGGTTCCTTCGTTTGGGATAGTGTGCATACCACAGATCTTCTGGTGACAAGTCGGTTTCCCAGGTAATTTGACAGCTGGAGGTGACGTGACAGAGGTGGAGGGAGCGCTGTGCCCTGCACAGTAGGCATGAGTACGCCAGTCACCAGCAAGTTATGCTTTCTGTCTAAATTAAATCGGCCCTAGGGGTGGTGTCTTGTGAATTTGGAAAGCAGGAATCAGTTCCTAGAATGTGACTGATCCTCAGGTGAACACATAAAATGATCAGAACTTGCCACACTTGGGGGTCGTCCCTCTAGGAGGAGGCCGGGCCTCAGGTGTCCCACCTCTCTCTTATCTACCCCTCAGGTTTGCTGCTTAGGAGGATGATGGGTAGCAAGGCAGGGGGAGGAGGAAGTAGCTGCCCATAGATAGGGTCTAGCCTTGGCAGTTTACTTCACTGCTGAGGAGAGGAGGAGTTGAGTGGGGAGAAAAGAGAAGGATATTGGGGAAGGTGGACACACTATTTTAAATGGAAGGGTGTTTGGAGCTAAGGTTTCCAATATTGCTTGAATGATGGTACATTCTTCCCTTAAAGACGTGGAGATCATTTGTGAATAAATCTGACTAGAGACAATAATGCAACACAGATGCCAGACTTGCAAATAAGCATCCCTGGCAGCACAATCCCAGGGATCTCTGAAATTTTCTTTAAGAAGCTTAGATGCCTTAGTTTCATTGGGCCCTAGTAGCAATAAGGAAAATACTCTTGCATTTATAGTTACATTTCATCTACTTAAAAAGCCTGGGGAGAAATGTATAAAAAGGAAAGAAAACCCACTTGGCTGTATCACAGCCACCCTGCTTTTAAGCAGATGCGCATTCGATTGCAGACTTTGTTTTCTCCCCCAATTAGTCTCCAAATGAGTAACTCACAATTTCCATTTGCATGGTTCATTTTGTTTCCCAATGAAGTAAATGATTATTTCTTGGTTCAAAGAAAGTCTTTTCAAGGACACCAGAGACTGATAGCATTCTCATCCATTAAAAATTGAAAAACTTTTGCTTATTGTAGTAAAATCAACATTTTGGACTGAGATTCCAAGGTCTTTGCCCTTTTTCCCCTACTCACCCTGGTGGATAGATAGGTCAGTCACATGCCTCTCAGGAAAATGGATGGAGCAGACAAGGGATCCACTTCTCTGGTTACATGTGACCCAAGGGCTGTCAACACACAGGCCTGTGAGGTGGTCTGGTGTGACGAACTCTGCTCAAAGAGGAAAGAACTGAGCTGGTTGGATTCCTGTTCTCTGGAACTTGACTGGGGAAATATGGAGATAATAAGGCAGTCAGTAGTAGAATCTGAAGCTGGTAAGAAGTATGCTAGAAAGAGGCTGATCTGAGAGTCATGAGGGGCCATGAGTAAGTAAGCCAAAATACAAATAAAAGTTATCATACAGAAAAAAATCTATACAGGGTGGAGAAGAAGAAAGCCAGTGGAGGTGAAAAAAGCAGCATGTGGAGATTTGAATTATGTTAGGAGCAAAATGTTAGCGTGAAGATTCATGAAAAGCTGGAGGAAACTACATGGCCTTTGATTCTGGATTCTCTTCCATTTTTAGACTTCAAGAGTCCCATGGCTCCACTGTGGAAACCCCTTTGCCTGAGATCTGGTCACTTTTTTTTTTGTTACCTATCTAGATTCCCATTTCCCTGGTTCCACGTTAAAGAGCTCTGCATTTAAACTCACCATTTTGACCCTGATGTTCTTTTTATTTGTTTATTTTTAATCGTGAGTGGAATTTATTGGCTCAGGTAACTGGGGAGTCCCTAGGTGAGGCAGGCTTAGGTGAGAGTTTTCAATATGAGCAGAACTGCTGCCCCATCTCTCTACCGATCCCTCACTTGGGTCCTCACACAGGCTTCTCTTCTGATAGCAAAGTGGCTCCCAGAAGTTCCTGGGGCTGCGTACTTCTTTGGTTAAGAGAGGGGATTTCTCTTTCCTCTAACTGCTGAAATGAATTCCTGGAGTTTACTCTGATTTGCCAACTTGGGTTATGAACCAATAATTGTGTCTGGGGATAGGCGAGTCTCACCTTTACTGTAGGGGAAATGGAATAACTGCTAAGAAGGAAACTGCAATCTTCACTCCATTCGCATTCATTAAAGACTTTTATATGCTTGAAACCATCAATGACTTCCCATGCAATGAAAATAAAATAAAAAGTTCTTCATCTTGTCCTGGGAGATCTTGCATGATCTGACCTCTGCCTGTTCCCCAACCATGTCTCGAATCCCTCTCCCTCCTCCTCCTTTTGTGCTCCATCTACACTGAGTTTTTAATTCCTCACAAGGTCCAAAACCTTTCCCACTGTAAGGGCATCACACATGCCACTGGAACATGCTCTGCTTGGAAATTTCTTCACTTACGTTTCATCTAGCTATCATTGAAATGAACTTATAATTTAAACTGAGGACGAGTGTCTTGAAGAAAAAGTATATAGAGCTATGAGAGAATAAGTAGGGAGGAGACCTAATTTACATTTGGGAGGGGCCAGGAGGGTTCAGAAAAGGCCTTCTAAGGTGATAAATGAAGGATGAATAGCTCTCATTTATCTAATATCTGATTCTCCTACTAGACAGAGCTCTAGGAGGGCAAGGACCACCCTCCGTTGGTTCACGCATTATCTGTAGTGTAGAACAGTGCTGGTCCGGTAGACACTCAATATATATTTTTGTGGATTGACTAAATGAAAATTCCAAACACCCCATGAGTGTTATTGTTCCCATATGCCAATGGGAAAACCAAGACTGAGAATGGTGAGACTACTTGCCCAGTGTCATCAGGACTTGCCTCTAGGAAGTGACTTGGCCAGGATTAGAACCCAGCTGTAACTCCGAGGCTCTTATCTACTACCTAGTAGCCTCCTAAAGAGAAGCTATAGGTGGATTTGTGTTTTGGGTCCAAGAGGCTCAGAAGAGCACTCTGACCTCCAGTCAAGGATGTTCTCCTGAACTTTCCCATTTCTGCCTCTTTGCTCTCTTATGTTCTACCTGGAAAGACTTTCTTTCTATGTGTGTCCAAATCTTACTTACTGTTCAGAGGCTACCTCAAATACATCTTTTAATCCCTGTTTGTATTTTTGTTATGATGCTACCATCTACCTTGTGTTAGGACTATTTATGTGTATCTCTCTCCTGGCAGTTAATTCCTTCCTTGAGAGATGGGTTATATCCTATTTGTATTTGTAACCCCTCAAGCACTTAGCACAATGCCTTGCATATAGTTGGTGCTCATTAAAATTATAAACCTTGATTCTAAAGCTTTATATTGTGCTATCTTCCATAGATGAGTTTTTCGCTCAAAATACAGCATGCTTGACAATATCTCCCTTACTCACTGATGAATGTAGACTAGAAAAAAACCTGCTTGACTTCCAGGCTTGCCTCTGTTGCTGACCAGGCAGGTCATTTAACCTCTTGGAATTTTTTTTCTTTTTTCAAAACTTGGAAAATGTAAGACCATATATATGAATATAAATTTAGATATTTATGTATATAAATATATAAATGTAAGCTATTATAAAGTTTGAGAATTGCCTCTTGAGGGTCTTGGGGGTGTTGGCTGATCAACCATGTTGATGAACCAACTTCATGCTCTGATGGGCTTCTTCACATTGTGTTCCTTGTTCTAGCTCTTCAATGCTTAAGTGAATGCGTGGCTACTGGGTTGTCAAATAAATAAGTACAAGAGAAAGAAACAGGAAAAAATATGTCCTTTTCCAACACTACCTGTTGTAATCTTATACCAAACTCTTTTGTGATCTAGTTATTCCACTCTTGGTCACTAGACTATAAACCAAGAAGCCAGACTAGATGGGGCCAGACTACCCATTTCTTGAGTTTGTCTGTTGGCAGAAAGCCCTATATATATGCACACCACATCATCAGCATCATCAGGAATGGTCTGACCACTGTGTGAATTCCTGGTGACCTAATGCTCAGGAGCAGGCTTGGGGCTCTGCCATGGTGGTATGTATTCTCTGTGGTTTGCTTTCTTCTACGAAACTCTGTGTCTCAGGGATGGCAAGGTTGTGCCCCAGAAAGAGGCTTCTCTTTGCCTCTTCAGAAAGCAGTCTGTCTTAACTGGCCTTATGTGGTGCCTGGCTGAAAAATATCTTGACCGTAGTCATATCATAACTCTAGAGGCAAATATAAAGCATCATTAACCCTTGAAAGGCAATGTGCATGATTCATATGCTTCAAACCCCATGGGCGATGATTTGACCAATTCTATTAGTCAAAGAGAAATAAAGCTTTGCCGATTACTGTCATTTATTTTATAGGCCTTTGTTATACTTGTCATTCAGAGAAGAAAGAAATCCCTAGTGAAGCTTCCATAATATTGAGTTTGAATGACTCATATTCCTACTTATTGTAAGGATTTTTGGTAGAATTCTGTCTGGTCCTAATTAAAGTTTATAGAATCTTTGCCTTCAAATGCAATAAACCTGTCATGACTAGGGAAGCAGTTTGCACCTGAGGGTAGTCTGATGTTATAATACAGGGCTGATATTCTGATGAAGCGGCTGTGAATGGGAGTCACACAGATGTCAGCTCCAGCAGGCACAGAGGCCACTTGTCCAACCGAGGTGAGGCCCGGCCTGTGGTGCAGTGAGAGTGGAGTGTAGGGCAGGGAGGACTAGGAAGTCAAGGCCTACCTTGCGGAAGTTTCCAACCCCAAACCCAGACTCACTAGTGGCTGTTACGAATTCACCCATCTGATCTGCGATTTCCCCTGTTCGTCCCCCAACCTTTATCACAAGCGGAGTTGAATATCTCAATGAACATTGAAGGGGAATTTGGAAAATTGTACCTTTATAAGCTAATGAATGGTAACTGTAAATCTTATTTCAAAAGTAACGCATGCTCATTGTAGGACATTTATTCAATATAGAGAAACAAAAGGAAAAAAATTCAAGTCATCAAATTATTCCACCATTTGTAGAAAACATTGTTAACATATCCTTTAGGTTTCTTCTCTATGCACAAACAAACATGTGATTTCTTTTTAAAGCACAGGGTGATATTATCCCTGTGGTTTGAAACCTATTCTTTTACATGATAAAGCATGAACACATTTCCTGTTATTTTGAGTCATAAAAAATTTTAATGAATGCAAGAATATTTTATTTTTAGGAATGTACAGCTACATATCTGGAAAACCTTCCATTATTAAGCATTTAAGTTGTTTTCAATTTTCCTGTAAGTAATGGAAATAATTATTTAAAAATGTTTGCAAATTTGATTAGTAACTTTTTTTATTCAAATTTATTTAAAGCCATGAGTTGTATAGATTGTCATGTGTTTTTTTTAGCCACTTATGGTTTTCCTTTTGTGATTTCTTCATTTACTATATTTATGTTGTGTTTATTTTTTCTAACTGATTTCTAAAGAGAGTTATGCTCTAATAAGGATATATGTATTATATACACACATGTATTATACTTGCATGTCATATCTGTTACAAATATTACAATTTGCACTTTGGCTTTTGATTTTACTTATAGAAGATTTTAAAAAAGAAACTTGAAAAATTTAAAAGTTAGTTAAAACTATCAATCTTTTTTCAGCCTTATTAAGATGTAATTGACAAATTGTAAGATAGTTCTTATATTGTTTTTTCCTTTTGTGAAATACTGAGAAAGCCTTCTTTAATCAAAATTACTTAATTATTCACCTATACTTTTTTCTTAGTTCTGATGAAGTTTTCTTTTTTTATTTTTACATTTAATTACATCTGGAATTTATTTATTTATTTATTTATTTATTTATTTTTTTTAAAGATTTTATTTTTTCCTTTTTCTCCCCAAAGGCCCCCGGTACATAGTTGTATATTCTTTGTTGTGGGTCCTTCTAGTTGTGGCATGTGGGACGCCGCCTCAGCGTGGTTTGATGAGCAGTGTCATGTCCGCGCCCAGGATCCGAACCAACGAAACACTGGGCCGCCTGCAGCGGAGCGCGCGAACTTAACCGCTCGGCCACGGGGCCAGCCCCTGGAATTTATTTTGATGTAGTGTGAGGTGGGGTTCTTACTGCATTGCTTCATACATGTAACAACACTATTAAGTGCATAATTCAGAATTCTCCACATTATTTGAAATTCCACTTTTGTCATATAGCACATTTCTATATGCATGTTTCTGTTTCATTGAACTGTCTGTGGAATTGGCTGGTTGTTGCTGAGTTCCATTATACATTGAAGAAAGCAAGCAATAAGCTCAGGTCAATTAATTACCAATTTAAGGCATCTTATGAAAGCCAGAGACCTTTGCGATAGCTTCTTTTAAAGATTTCCCTCATCTCCCGCAGCTGAGGCTAACACTGCTGAGACCTCATTGTAAAACTGGCAGAACTTTAGAGAAGGCTGAATTTGCAACCTCACAAAATTGTTCACACCAAGGTCAGGGCTCTGATAGGAAGCAGACCCTAGGACTAGGTTGGGGTCTTCTGGGTAGATGCACCTGAGAACCAGAGACCCCCAGGTTCTTCTGAAACTTCTGGGCCTGCAGAAATGGTCTACTGCCCTTCAGAGAAGCTTGCAGCTTCCCCTTGTTCCCCATGACCAGGTCTCAGCTGAAGCAGATGCCGCACTAGAAACTGCTTATCTTCCTTGGGGTCTACCCTCACCTCCCATCTTAGCTACTAGACCAAGCCTGGGGGGCATGTTGCAGCATGAGCTGACTGGGGAAATGATGGCCCTGCTAGTTTTGAAGAGAGATTATTTGCTGAAGGGGCTGCAGGGTCTGGTAATTCATACCAGGAAGAACTGGGAGATCATGCCAGGGAGAGGAGTGACATAAAGCTGGTAAGGGAGAGTTTGTTGAAATGAGGGACTTGTTATCCACAATTAATTCTTTGCATGGAGAGACAGTTTTTTGTTTTTTGTTTTTTTCTTTTTTGAGGAAGATTAGCTCTGGGCTAACTACTGCCAGTCCTCCTCTTTTTGCTGAGGAAGCCTGGCCCTGAGCTAACATCTGTGCCCTTCTTCCTCTACTTTTTTTATACGTGGGACGCCTACCACAGCATGGCGTGCCAAGCGGTGCCATGTCCGCACCCAGGATCCAAACTGGCAAACCCTGGGCCACCGAGAAGCGGAACGTGCGAACTTAACGGCTGCGCCACTGGGCCGGCCCCCTAAGAGAGACAGTTCTTAATGCTGCTGTGATGGCTCTTAGAAACTTGGAGGAAGTGATGGCCTATACATAACAAGAAATTCATTTTCATTGTAGAAAACTTAGAAAATAAAGAAAAATATTTTTTAAAAATCTAGATCCTTCTTTGTCCTTTGCTCCAAAGATAAGTACTGTTAATATTTTGGTATATTCCTTTCTAGATCTTTTTCTATGTGCACATGTGAACACACATAAAAACATACTACAGATATTGAGATCATACTGTATATGCAGTTTTTTTTCAAGAAATTAACATTATATTATAAGTATATTTCCAAAACACTAATATTCCTGGAGAATACCACTTTTAATTTCAGCAAAATATTCCATTATATGATGTAAGGTTCGCTGTGGTTGATTACCCAACAGCCTGTTCCATGAGTTGCAGTTAGGAAGCTTGGGGAATTGACTCCAGCACCAATGACTGGTTCAAGGGTGGGAAGCCAGATGTAATTTGAATGAAATATGAGGACAGAGAATTGCACATGGATTCTGAGGGGATGGGAAGGGCAATATTGCTCTGGCTGCTGACTTATGACCTTGAAGGAAGCCAGAATAAGGAAAAAATTTGACATATGAAGAAGATGCAAACCAAGAGAAAGACCAGAAGGCAAGTCAGAGCCCCAAATAAAGTGTCTACAGCCCAATCTATTTCTGGTCTTCCAGTTATGTGAGTCAATCAAATTCCTTATTGTTTGAGCTAGTTTGCCTTATTTACAGCTGAAAGCATTATAGAGAATACATATATAATCCAGGGTTGGCCTTCAGTTGTGCTGGCTCAGTTCTGGTTTTTGAACACAGAAAACCTAGATCTAGTAGGATAGCTTAATAGTAAAAGCACAGATTTTGAAGTCAGAAGTACATAGATTTGACTCCTTGCTCTGCTACTAACATGTGACCTTAGGCAAGTTATTTATCTCCTCTGAGTTTCATTATCTATAAAATAACAATAATAATAACTATTTCACGGAATCCTAATGAAACTAACTACTATTATCAAAACATGATGGAGCTAGGATAAGCTCCATCTCTAGGTGTAAAAATAGCCAACAGAGGTCTGAATAGTCTTACAGAGTCAATATTTTTAAATGTGGCGGGTTTTTTGGGGGGTCTATAAAGGAAATAATTGTTAAAAAAATTCTGAAAATTATTGAGAAAAATAAAAATGACTCGTAATCTCACTATGCTAAGCAACCAACACAGCGATTGGTCTTCTGGTTTAAGCCATGTCCACAAAGTAGAAAACCAGAGCTGTTTCTCAAGCTCTGTCTGGGCTACTTTTACAACTTTGGCCAAGGCACTCCACCTCTCCATGCTATGGGGAGTGCTGACCTCCACAGAGGAAAGAGTAAGCTTCCTACCTAATCATGGAGGGAAGGCCTAGAGAGAGTTTTTTGCGTATACTAGCCCAGGGAGAACAGAATCCTTTTCATATTATTAGAACCCATTCATAGGTGTCCAAGGGGAACATTAGAGGCAGGGGCTTATTGCATTAGTTTTCAGGCGGTTAGATGCAGTAATCTTTTTTTTTTTTTTTTGCTTATTGTTATGCCAGCGAAACATGAGAGGTATTTCCTATTTAATTCTGCTAGAACAATCTGGTCCAGGAGGACTCATACCCTGACCTTGAATTGTCTCCTTCTGAATGGGAACCTTTGGTGGTTTCAAAAGGCAATTCAATTTGAGGTTGTTCCAGATTTTTAAAGCACAGAAATCAACAAGAACAGATACATATGGAAGAAGTATTCAGGAGATGAATTATTGCTTACATGAAAGAGGTGAAGAAAAGATCTGTTATCTGCAAAGGGGATCATAGTTCCAGTGAATGAATGTGGACCTTTTCCAGAGCAACGACCTACGTAATCTCCCAAACATTGTGAATTGAGTACAGAATCAGCCTGAATAGCCTGAGTGGCTGTACATCAGAACATTGTCCAAATCAAATATTTCCTTGCCTACATAGATGGCTGCCTCTTACTACATATATGGCCAATCTTATTTTTTCATAACAATGTTACTGTGCAGAATTTATTGTAACAATTCATACACATCCTCTTTTAACTTTTGTTCTTCCCACAGGCTACTGTTAGTCCTCTGCCCCGGATTGTTTTTCTTTCCCACCTTTGCCTTTAAAAACCTACCTAACCTTTGAGCTTCAGCTTCAATGTGACAATCACAGGGGTGCTGTCTCACGCCCTTCAGACGAGGTTGGGTCGTCTGTTTTCTACTCCCAAAGCATTCTGAACTTCCTGTTTGGTAGCATAATTGCACATATAATTACCTGCCTCAGCAGGAAACTCTCTTTTTCAAAATGTACATACTCCACGGAAGAGCTAATTTGCAATCATACCTTATTTTGAATAAAGATCGTGAGCTAAGTTCATTCAGGTTAACCAGAGATACCCAGTAACTTGGCAGCCCTGGGGGCCTTGATGAAAAGGGCCGCTGAAAAAAACTGGAAGGAAAGTGTCCAGATAGGACTCCTGTGTCCCATAGAACATGAGAGCTGGTTCACACTGCTGTCTGGGAATGGCCCTCCTTGGGCTTTTACTTGTATATTTATCTTTTAACTTCTTTTATTAATAACAGAGACGCAAAGCTCACTATGGCAGACATCTTGAGGATTTGCCCAAATTTCAATGGGATTTAGCACCCAAGTTACGTCTGCAAAGGGAAGGTAGTGACTTTGGAGGCCTGGGCTAAAAAGATAGGAGTCATATTTGGGGCCAGAAGAACTGCATTCCTTTGTGCTCTATCCTGCTGTCACTTTTGACCCATCATTTAATCCCATATTTCCCAAGATGGAATTTATGTACCTAGATGGTACAAGATGGTGTGCTGAGGGCATAGGAAGATCTTCCTCAGTACCAATTTTACTTGGAAAGTAATTTTAAACACTATTTTTTTAATTAAAAAATATATAGTATGGATTTGGTTATAAACTATGCATGTATTAGAAAAACTCATACTTCAAAGAAACTTCATTTCACTGGATGCCTCAGAGTTATAAGCTCATTTTATTTTTGTTTATTGATTAGAGGCATTTTGAAGGGAAAGCTTGAAAAGCATTAATTTAATATTATTTACCCATTTCCAGTTACCCATTTTGGAATACGTGATCTCTTTAAAGGAATTTTTTTTCTATAGAAATGTCCTATCCAATAGTAGTCATTCACTACATGTGGCTATTTAAATTAAAATGAATTAAAATCAAATAAAATTAAAATTCAGTCCTTCAGTGTCACTAGCCACAAGTGCAGAATTGCCCTATGTGGCTAGTGGTTACCATATTGAACAGTGCAAATATTAAGCATTTCCATCATTACAGATAGTTCTATTGGGTAGAACTGATATAGAAGTGTTATAAATAGGGTATTTGAGCACTTTGGACACAAACATCTTGGTAGAAAGCCTGACGGGTTTAGGTGCTTTCCTTTTGGGAGATATTTTGTAGAGTTTTCAGAGAGGCCAATTATGTCCACCACAGAGGGCAGACGTATCGAGTGGTGCATGCCGGGCTCAGGAAGGGTGAGTCTGACAAGCAGCAACAGAGTTTTCTTTTTTTGAGGGTGGGTGATCATGGGTTCTTTCTAGTACTTATGACCTATCTTTTGTACTTGGCCCAGCCTCGCAAACATTAATGTTGGGACCCAGGAAGACTTAGGCTGTGAGGAAAAAGTCAAGGTTGTTTTCACTAAGAATTGTGAAAAAGCAGGAGAAACACTCTTTTTCACTTTACCACAGAACACACTTCTATAAAGGAGCACCACATCCAAGTTGATAATTATCAATTTTCCTAAATAGTACAATTCAGAAAGTTTGAACTTTCATTTTATTTCTACTCCACTTTTTGAGAAACAAATGAAGGAAAACAAATGAACAAATAAATGAAGGCGATTTGTGTTCATGTTAGGTAACTTTCTGCATCGTTACCTAGTAAGGTATAAGCACTTCAACTCAACTAAAGCATCTTTCGCATTTCTAATTGGGCATAAAGAAGCATCATTTGTCTATGACCCGAAAGAGCTGGGCTCTGCAGGTATGAGGCAAGGCCGGGGCTGGGGTCTCCTCCAGCCAAAAAAGTGTATGGCCGTGGTTGCCTTATTCGAATTCCTCAGGGAGCCTTGCTAGAGTCATTCCTCTAGGCTGGGGCACCCATTCCTTTCCACCGCATTCAGAAGGGCCATTAGGAACAGTGATGTCTCTCCTTGGCTGAGGACTGAGCCAGAGGGTGACTCAAGAGGGAGAGGGAGAAAGTGAGAGAGGCGATTTGCTGGCTGGCTAGACTTTTTCCTGAACACTGAAGGACACCTGCGGAGACTCCCAGAAATAATTGGGAAAAGGGCGCTGGGATCTGGCGGTAGTGGTTTAACAGAGCTCCCTGCTGACCATTTAACAAGCAGATGCCAGAATTCACAAGGCCTGAGCAGTTATTTTCATAAGTCCTAGCAGGAAAATGGTAATGAGAAAGAAGAGGAAAATGAGATAGGTGCTGCTTTTCTGAAGAAAGGTTTGTCTTTAACTACACTTACTCTAATCAGAAAGTATATGTAGGTCTCCTACCGCTTACAAGGCACAAACCTTTCTACAACAGGCGATTCCACTGGGAGTCCACTTCCTGTCACCTGTCCATATTACCCAGGACTCTGGTCTGGCTGTGGTCAAGTGCCCATCCCTGTGACCAGGGGAGGAAAGTGCTGTGTCTGGCAGCTCCTATCAAAATCACGTGGTTGGAGAGAAGAGGGAGCTGTTCCACAAAAGGAGGGTGCTGTTCTGAGTAGACAAAACAATAAATGTCCGGTAGACTACCTTATGCATTAAAAGATTTTCCCCCAAAAAATACTATGTTAAAAATATTATTTATTAAAAATATCACCCATAATTCTACAATAGCAATGTAATAATTTTCATTCCAAATTACATTTTCCCATTTCTTTCTGATCTGTTATTATATTGTAGACATTTAAAAAATTATCACTAATTTAGGCTAGGTACTATTCTATTTTCTGCCTTCACTTTGACTTTTCCTGTGTTCCCTCCAGTAACTGTCACCCAAAATTGATTTTAATGATCATGACCAAAGAAATACTTAAATTCAATAAACATTCACTGAGCAATAAGCAAGCAAGGCCATCTTTGTGAAAGCATAAACAAGCATTCAATAGGCAAGCAAGGCCATCTTTGTGGGTGCAAAGAGGGATAAGATGTGGTCTTGCCTTCAAGGAGCTTACCATCTAATGAGGGAGAGAGATGTTTGGGGGTAAACCTAAATTCCTTAGCTTCATGTTTCCACGTGGAAATAGGTAGTTGGATGAATGAGTCTGAAGTTCATAGAGTGGTTGGGGCTAGAGATACAGACTTGGGAGTCATCAGCTTAAGAATAGTAATGCTATAGTATGAGATGTTTTGTGGAGAATGTGGGAAGAGAGAAGAGGAGGAGGCCAAGAAGAGACCCTCAGTTTTGTTGGGGAAGAAGAATGAGGGAATGGTAAACACTATCCTTCTCAAAGATCTCTCTTTTGTCTCGTGGGCCAAACTTTAATGAAGTTGTGCCTGTCTACAAGATCAACGATAAAGTAAATTTCTTATTCAGGTTGCTACTGTACCAGATTCTTTTAGAATCTTCTTTGTTGTTGACTGCACTCTTGGAGAGGTGATAAGAGGGAATCTTCAGCTTCCCATCCTCATTATTCAATAGAGAGGGAAACTTTTACTCCCTTTCATGTGAGAAGATTATATTGAACTGAACACTTCCCCACTTAATCACTTTTTTAAACCTCTTGAAGGTAGGAAGAGTAGCTAACACACTTGGGCAGAGTTTGGGGGGGATGTTCACTGGGTACCATTTTATTTGGGAGAAGGGATAGAGGCACTGAACAAAACAATATGGGCCTGTCTCTTGATCTTTTTCTTCTTTTTTTATTCTGCCAGCAACTAGGTTTGTGCAGCTGGATGTGGAGGTAGATTGAATTTGCTGTGCAGGCCAGGCTTTTTCCAGAAGTGTCTCCCAGGAAGACCTATAATTAGTTTTCATATCCAAGCTGCATTTCCCAGGCCAGCCCAATCCTATCCTATGAGATTCTCGAGCACTTGCTTGACTGGTTAATGCAGTCAAGTGCTTTGAATTCCACTTGACTATCAGTTTTTGTGTGTGCTCCCTAAGGGCTAGAACCCTGATGAGGATGTGAGAACTCTACTCCAATTACCAACAGGAGATCCCTAACTCCCCTAGTATCATCCCTGACCTTTGCACATTTTAGAAACTATAAGTCACTGACTTCATGTCCTACTTGCTTTGATCATTGAAGGAGCTTTGGTTGCTCTCTCTTTCCAATGTAACTGCTATTTCAGAGGTAGAATGACCTGCTATGAGTAGAACTGAGTCAAGCATGTATCAGTCTGAAACTCTAAATGGGCGATTCATCTGGTGACCAAATGCTAAAGGGGGAAATCAATCTGGATTTTACAAAAAAATCCTAACATTTATATTTAAGATAGAATATAACTAGTAACTACCAAATTATTTTTGCACAATACTTAAAGCATAAGCACTCTTGTGCTCCAAGTATTTTCATGCAGCTTGGATATGAGAACTAATAAGCATTCTTTGGATCAGAAAGGGTTAGAGATAAAGGGCATGCCAGTGAGATGCTTGGCCTTATCTTAGCATCCCCATTGTCCTGATTTTCCTTTAGGCAGCTAGTCAAAAGCCTTTAATGATCAATCAAGAGTGGCATTGAGAGTGTTTGTGAGTTAGCTCTTGATACTGCGATGTTGGAATTAATGATGAAATAATAAAGAGACAGTTATATAATTTGGGAATTTGACATTCCAACCCTCTTTCACAGAGAGCTGAGGAATTGCCCTTGAAGATATTTCTTAAATATATCTTGAATCTATCCACTTATTTAAATCTTCATTATACACTTTGGTGAAGGCCACCATATTTCACTCTTACTCCCCTTATAAGCCATTCTCCAAACAGAACAATCTTTTAAAAAGCATAAAACAAATATAATTTCCATGATCAAAACTCACCAATGAATTCCTATTTTATTTAGAAAAAAATTCAAACTCTTTACCATGGCCTTCTGCAGCTACATGATTTGGTTTTGCCTCCTTTTCTAATCTCTCCCATGTATCCACAGTGTTCTAGTTACATTGATCTCCTCTCTGTTCCTTGAACATACTGAGTTCTTTCCACCTCTGGGCCTTTGCACTTGCTGCTTTCTTTTCCTCGAAAGATCTTCTCCTGGCTGTTCACATATCTGGCTGCCTTCATCCTTCAGGTCTTAGCTCAAATGTCACCTACTTAGCGGGAACTTCTTTCCTCCAGTTACTCTTTATCATATCACTCTATTAATTACTTCATAGAACTTATAATTGGAAATTATCTTGTTTATTCATTCCTTTACTTGTTTGTTATCTATGTCACCCAACTAGAGTACAATCTCAGGGAATGTGGAGAACTCCTAGAGCCTTGAAGAGTGCGTGCCTCAGAAATCTTTGTTGATGGAATTAATCTCAGCCTTCAATATAAAAATGTTTCCATACCCAGTCATGGTAGTTTTCTCTATCCACTGCTCTAGAGGAGGGAGAGGTGGTGCAGGTGGAAGCCAAGATAAAATAAGTCAATTTAGCTGCTGAATTGATGCTTTAAAATTCTTAGTAATGAAAAAGCCTCTTAAATTCAAGAGGATGAAGAAAGAAAATGATTTTGAGTCCCAAAACTTGGCTTTGTATATCAAGAGCCAAAGCCTTGAGGAAAACAAAGTGTAGAGCTTATGCTAAAAATAATAGATTCAAAAGAATGCATGATGGTGTAAATGTAGTCTTTCTCTCCTTGACCAACTGGGAGACAAAGTTGACGAACTGAGGGGAGGAGAGACCAAGGCTAGGAAGAGAGGAGTCAGAGCCCGAGTAAATGAGTTTTGATCTTGTCTTTTTTTCTGTAGGCACTCAGAGGACTCCGTGACACTAGATGAGAGAACTGGGTCAGGCTGCTTGTTCAGAGTGAATGCCAAGATTAGGACAGAGTTTGGCTTTTCTTTATCCTGAGGCTTTAGAAAGAGAGAGAGAAAATGTTTTTTATGGGATTTAGAAACTTGATGCAGGAAAAGTTTTTCCCCAGATATATTTGTTGTATTCACCTGTCTTTAAGAAAACCTATTACACCAAAAAAAAAAAAAAAAAAAAAAGACTATAATAAGAACAAAAGAAGGAAGAGGGTTTATTTGAATTAGAAAATAATTCTTGGCAGTACAAAAGCAGTTCTTTTCCTTCCTTAAGTTCTTGTTTATGGATCATTAGCCGCTTGACAAGAAGGATTGGGAGAAGACAAACTAAAAGCTAAAGCACTAAAGACAGATAGCTGATTGAAGATCAATCATAAATGAGAGAAAGCCATTTGGAAATTGCCATTCATTGAGAAAATATGATTCAATTTACAAAGTTATCAATTTAAATTCATCTGTTGGAGAGTGTCAAAAAGGTGACCTTTTAGTAATATCACATATTTCTCATTTTGAGATTTCCTCCACAAATGTTGGAAAATCTCTCTGCTATGATAGCCCAGGAATCTGGCACTGTCTCCCCAACTGGCCAAGTAACTATCACTTTGTACCTGTACTTGTGTTGGTATCGAACTGGAAAGTGTGTAGTTATACAGGGGTCATATTTGTTATAACCAAGGTTTTTGTTTTTGTCTTTTTTATTGAATTTCAGTAATATTTCTGCAGCCTGGAGCTTGTCAATATCTCAGGTTTCACCCACGTCTTCACCTGTGTGGTTCTTATCTCATGTCTTATGTTCTTTTCCCTGTGCCAGCACTGTCCTGAGCAAGATGCAACTTGTGCTAAGGTAGGGTTCTGAGGACTCAGTAAAGCATCCTTTTACCCCAAGCAAAACACAGCAGCTGCTGTGCTCACTCACTCTCTCTTTTTCCTCTCCTCCACCCACCCCTGCCACCATGTTGGCCTTTCTAAGCAGAAGACATTTGTCTCAGCACAGAAAAACACAACTTCCTCTTCAAAGGAGCTCAGTTAGATGCCTAAGTGTGTTTTGGAAGTGAGAGGAAGGAGCCTGAAGCCGGGAGGGACTGAGGGAGAAGAAGGAGTATTGGTGGGAAAAAGACTTGAAGGACGTGAGGGAGGGGGGAGAGCAATGCTGAGGGGATGGAAGGAGTGGTGTCTGGAGCACAGATACACACATCACCTTTAAATAGGGGAAGGGGAAAATTTTCTTTCAGTAGAGGTAACTGGTTGAGAAGGTAGATGTTGATCTAGCCATTTTGACATGGCCAGTTAGACATAGTGATTTTTACAAAGTTGGGAGACACTTTGCGAAATCCCCAAAGATTGAAACTCATTCCTTGACAGAAGGCTGAATATTCCCACCTAACATTGAGTGAGAGCCTCCTTTGTGGCGGCAACAGGACCACTACACCTGTTACTATGACTACATGACTATTATTACTCCCATTTATGGATGAAGAGAGTGGAACTTGGAGTGTCAGCTTTGACGTAGCTATTGTACAGGTGAATGTCAAGGAAACAAAATTATTTTAGCTCTTTGTTCCAGAGATAAAGATTGAGGTTTACGTGGTCTTACCTTATGTGAGAGGTTAAGAGTTTTAAGAAATTTTAAAGAAAGCTTGAAATCTTTTTGGCAAATGTAACCAATGAAATGTGACTCTTTTCAGTCCTAATTCTTCTCATTCAATGGAACTTCTCTGCAGAAGTTGAAGGAGAAAATACAGATGCTTCATTACCTAGCTCATCAGGCATACAATGCTTAGAGGCTCTTGGGTTTGCTCTGCAGAACTGCTGGATTTACTCAGTTTTCAGGCTGGAAATGAAAGCAGGTAGCACTAGATTTGCAAACCCAGCCACATAATGGATGTTGTGATTCCATCTGAGGCATGACAAACTGTGCCTATGTTTTTCCCTGGAGAAAAACTGAAGCTACTGAATGGGAAAAGCATGCAAAAGAAGATAGATCAAAAAATCTCAACCACAGTCTGCTTGTCAAAGGCAAAACCCTGATGATGAAGTTAATTTTGGGGAGTCTCTCCCTCTACCTTTCTTGTTCTCTTTTTCCTTGCTGGTCCTACCCCACTCCACCCCACCCTTACTCCACCCTCAGCATCCTCCTACTGATAATTTCTGCTTCCTCATCTAATTTTCGCCTTCTTAGACACCATGACTGCAATAATTCTATATTCTAGACAAAAATTACGTCACGTGGTTTGACAAGGGATTTGCAAATGTGTTTATATGAAAGTCATACAAATTATAATTATAAATATTGTTGTAAATATATATAAATTCTGATTCAAAATGGCCTCTCTTCCTTATCTCCTGCTTCCCCCCACACCAGTAACATTCATTTTCCTTTAGTCCACTAGTCTCACCTAGAATTGATTTGATAAAATAATACACTTTAAAGTGTTGTTGGCTGATAATTCCTATGGTGGATACTAGTGATTTTTGTCTGTCCCAGGACCCTTTTCTTCTTTTGAGAATCTCACTTTCTTCCTTTTAGTTCATCGCTTTCCTCCCTCCCCCTCACAGTCATGTGAGGTAGACGAGAGCTTTTATCTTCTGATGACTCCATCTCCCTGGCCACAGTGATTGGCTCAGGGATAAAAACCTAATCTAAACTGGCCAATCAGAGTCTTCCTCTAGGAATTTTATTTTTATTTATTTTTTTACTATGAGGGGAATAATAGTCTCTTTCCTCTCTGATTTTTGAGAGTGAAAGAATAGAAGCCTATAATTGCTACTGTCCAGGTCTCCAAGGAGAGTAGAGTCCTAAAGATGTGAAGCCTCTGCTTCCAGTCTTCTCTTGGGCAATCTTTATCCTTGCTTTTCCTGCAATTTGCTCATATTAGTCAAGAAATATCTGTTCCTGCCTCCCATGTTTTCTCATTTTTTCCCTAAATATTAGTCAGAGTTCTGACTAGTATCGTTCATAATGAATTAACTGAATCTAGGAAATTTTTATGTTTCAAGAAGACATAGTCACTAAAATTAATAAGGCATGTTTGGTGGCATTTTAGGCGGGATGGCAAGTGGAAGGGAAACACTTTGGAGCAGAGGGTCCACTCTGATGACTTAACTTCCACCACACCAGTGCTAGTCTCTGCCACTCACCAAAAAGGTGAGCATTGCTGAGGATCTTTTGGGCACTTAGAGTGAGATGAGCTGGTGACTCTCTTTAGAATAGGCAGCAATGTCCAGCCGCTTCCTGAGAAGTTTTGAAAGAACCTAGAAGGAGAAAAGATAAGCCTGCATGGAGCAGTGCTTCCACATTCTGTACTGTGAGTCTGATCACCCTCACAGTTATGTTTAGGCTTTGATGCTGCAACCCCATGTGGCAGGAGCCTGGGGAAAATCTTTGCACTGTCATAGAGGATGTGACTGTGGGCCATCTATGTCAGGGATTTCCTCAGGACAATGCAGCTTTTCAGCTGAGCAGAGCCTAAGGTAATTTTTCTTCCTTTTCCAAAAGGAACCTTAGCTGGCCAGCTGTACAATAAGTTCTCAAGCTTGGGACCAAGGTTCTTGGGAACCACAAAATCCCTTTTTGCCCCTGAGTCTTTGAAGTTGACCTCTAGAAGAGCAGAATTTCTCAGCTTGGGTCCTGGAGAGGATGGGAGACAACTTACTGGTAAACGGATCCACTTGGAGCAATGTTTAAAATTGTGAAGAGGATTGGTGAGCATGCTCCTTGATCTTCCTGGCTGAGAGCCTGTTGAGTGTGGCTGGCTTTGAAATACCCTTGTCAAGAGTCTGTGTTGACAACAAGTGATGGCATTTCTGCATTTGTTCATGGTGGGAATGAGCCTGGTGGAGCATAACAAAGAGTCCCCAGGAAGTCCCTGTCAAGCTCTCTGTCCAAGGATGATCATGACCCTGGTGATGGTCTCTAGAAGCAGTACAGTGTGTGATTAAGGCACTCAGTGGGTGTAAAGTGATAGTGTCCTAGTATCTAACATGGTGTCCCTAAGAAAGAATAATAATAGCAATGTAACTTTCACTGAGTACCTGTTACGTGTCAGGTGCTCTTCTAACCATGTTGCCTATGTTCATTTAATTCTCACAACAGTTCTATCACATAGGCACTTTTATCACCTCCATTTTATGGATGGAGAAAATGAAGCACAGAGAATTGAAATGAATTGCCCAAGGTGACTGTGGTAGCTCATCTCCAAAGGTGAGTCTTCTAATGAACCATAGCTTGTGACACCTTGAATCTGTCCTGGTCACTGTGACTCACTTTTGACCAACAAAATATAGCACAGTGATGCCACATGACTTCTAGGGCTACTTCATAAGTAGCCTTACAGATTAAACCTGGTTTTCTTGGAGCACTTGCTCTTGCCATCTCCCTCTCGGAACCAAGTCATTTATAAAAAGCTCAAGAATTCCATGGGAGGCCGATGTGAATATGCTCTGGTTGACAGCCCCAGCTGATCTTCCAGCCATAGGGGCCCCTTTGGATGTTTAATGCATTTGAGCCTTCACATGACTGTAGCTCAGGTCAACATCTGACTGCAACTGAGTGAGAGACTCTAAGCAAGAACCACCCAGCTAAACCCAGTCAACCCACAGAACCATGAAAACTAAAAATCAATTGTTGTTTTAAATCACAGAGTTTTAGGGTGGCTTATTACACACCGATAGGTAACCAGAGCACTCATACAGCAGGTAAATGGCAGAGCTGGGATTGAAACCCAAGCAGCTTGGGTCTAGATCCCTTGTTCTCAACTAGTATTCTATACTGACTCTCCAATGCTTTTTGTTGTTGTGGTCCTGATGATGATGATTACAGATGCATTGTTCCCAAGCAGGCAGGCATGCAAATCTGTAAAATAAATGTAGTGGATTTGTAGAGAAAACATAATATATAGTGGAGTGGATTATGCATGGGATTTTGAGTTGGGTGCACCTGAGTTAGAACCTCAGCTTTACCATCTCCTGGTTTTGTGACCTTAGACAAGTTACTACCAGGTCAGGGCTTGATGGTAATGACAGTGAGGTTCACAAATCAGTGCATATAGACAAAGTTACTTCTGAAAGCTCTTCACATTCTTTTAGCACAAACTTAGCTGTCTTTGTGTGGCCATATACTCTTTAAGGTCAAGTCTTTTCTCTTTGAGACACCATTTTACATCTGCTCGTTGAGGAGATGTCTGGAGCCATGGACACTGTTAAAAATAAGTATTTTGTTTTGTAGTTTGACTGGATGTGATTATTTGTTGTTAGTGCTATCAAATTGATTCCAACTCCTAGTGATCGTTTGTACAGCAGAGTGAAACCCTGCCTGGTCTTTTGGCGCCATCCTCTCCCCTTCCAGGGCTGTATCAGACAGTGCTCCACTGCTGTTCATAGGGTTTTACTATATAGAATATTTATATAGTTGAATTCATTTACGTTAAATGTGTTTAGGGAGAGCCTTCATCCTACTTTTCTGTGCTTCAGTTTCCTCATATAATATGGGGATAAAATTAACTGCACAGGGTTTTTGTGCTATTAAATGAGACCTTGTAAGAAGAGAGTCTGACACTTGCCTGACTCAGAGTAGAGGATACCTTGGATGCTCACAGGGCCTGGCTGGATGCCCTTTCACTTACTAGGCTCCTGTGGGGAGAAAAGTAGATTGGTGATACCAAAACAAATTTTTAAGAGACTGAAGAGATTAATTTACTTCACTAAATCTTAAAGCAAACATTTTGGGTACCTCAAAGGTTGAAATTTTTGTATTTGCAGTATTTCCCAGTGTACAGTAGATGAATCAAGAACATGGCAAGAACATTGCATCAATTAGGACAACACTTAGACACTAATCATATAGGATTTAGTATGTTTCCTGAGTCAGGTTGTAACAACTGTGGTGGTGTTTTTTAACTTTACACTTAGTGCTTCCATAATTAACCTGAAGAAAACTCTGTGATGGGAATTCCCGCACATTCCTTCATGTGTGAACAAGCTGTGGAAAGAGGAGAAGGAAGAAGTACATATATTTAGGGTCATATTTCAGGATTGCCATATCTCTGTTTTTCAGAGGACTTGATTGCTAAATCCATCTGTATTATCTATTGCTGTACAACAAATCACCCCAGACCCTAATAACTTAAAGTAACAATCATTCATTACCTCTCGGGGTTTCTGTGGGTCAAGGATTCATATCGGGCAGGAAGGGGATGACTTGCCTCTGCTTCACATGTCTGAGGACTTGGCTGGAATACTTGAAGCCTGGAGACTCGAATCATCTGGAGCCTCAGGCACTCACATGTCTGGCAGCAGATGCTGGTTGTTGACTGGGGTCCTAGTTACAGTTGTCAGCTGTGTCAGCTGGAGCACACACATGTGGCTATTCTTGTGGTTGCACTTCCTCGAAACATGGTGGCTGGGTTCCAAGGGCAAGCAAGGATCAGAGAGAGAGAGAGAGAGGGAGAGAGAGAGAGGTAGAAGTCATATTGCCTTTTATGACCTAACCTTAGAAGTCAAACAGCATCCAATCAAACTTCTGCCATGTTTGATTGGTCATGGTAATTACAAAGATCAGCCCAGATTCAAAGTGAGTCATGGCGGGGTATAGACCCTACCTCTCACTGGAGGGGTGTCAATGTCACAGTGTAAGAAGAGTATCTGGAATGGGATACGTGTGTGTGTATATGTATATATGTATGTATATATAGTTTTCTTTGGAAAATACAATCTCCCACCCCAAGTTTGAAGTAAATCTTTTGCTAGGTCCCACAGAAGTACCTTCATGCCTCATCTGATTCCAGGGTCTGTCCTGGAACATGGGCTGGATGGCTAGGTGGTCAGGGCCACAGCAGCTAAAGTGATGGAAAGGGCTGGGTCCCTCAAACCCTGAGCTTTAGCAACAAGAGGAATGTATAAAAGATAGTGTACAACTCAAGGAAAAATACATTCAGTAAGGAAGAGAGCAGTTCAGTGGCCAAGAACACTATTTATTTTCAAATGCAATGCAGACTTGGAAGATGCCTCCCCAGATCCTTCACAACACTTCCTTTTTCACTTGATCCCCTGCTGTTTAAGGGACACAAGTGACGCCCAACTGGATCACAGCTCAAGAGAGGTTCTAAATTTGGCAGGTCTGAGAGGATAGGAATGAGTCAAAGAACTCACTTACATGGCAGCCAAATGTGTGATAGATCTGATACTTGGCATCATTTTAATTTTCTGTTAGCAGTGCACATCCAGAGAGTGTCCCACTCTTTCTAACCACCCACGCATGAAACATTTTCTTTAGTTTTGTTATTAAACTCTTCTTGGAAAAGGAGAAAAGTAATGGCATTCCTTTTTTTAATCAAGTAGGGTTTTCTATAAAGATAGAGAAGAGGTGGGGTTGTGAGTTAGACAGACACGGATTTGAATCCTGACTCTGTTATGTATTATCTGTGTAATCTTGAGTAAGTTCTTAAAACTCTCAGCAAGATAAAGAAGAACGTGCAATAGTTGACTAACAGAAACAAAGTAAGAATAAAGCCATAAGTCAAAGTTGGAAGCCAGCCGAATGTCAGAAAAGTCTCAAAGAAGATGCCAAAAATTGTGAATAAGATGTTTCCAGTTGCTCTCCTCATGTTAACGACATCATCATGAGAATCATATGTAAATGAAGTACACTGGAATTGGGGATGAACAAAAAGTAGTACAGGAAGCTCCCTCTAGGGGGAAGGAGCAGAGAGAAGTTGAGAAAGGATTTGAATAGTGAACACCCTCACCAGGGTGCCAGCATGGATGGTCAACAAAAGGAAATTGTGGAGACTGAGCGACTGAGAGCTTCCCAGGCATTGAGCATTCCCATTGTGCTGGCTGCGGCTGAGCCAGTGTAAATGCACTTAGTGTCTCACTGACCACGTTGTCTTGCCTGCCCTCCCTGTTGGCATCACTCAGAAAAGGATGTCCTGCTTGACAGAGGAGGGAGCTCTGCATCAATTGGCTGGAGACTTCAGCAATTTTTTAGCAGCTCTTCACTGTGCACTGTCCTTGCTGCTGCCAGAGAGGGTGTTCCCCTCGGTAGTGGGCTGTTGAGAAGGCTACTATTCTCCATGATGATGATGAGGTGATAATGTGAGCGGATTTGAATTTTACTTCCTAATTCCTGAGTGTGACGAATGTTACTTTATTTTCTTAAATTGAATTTATTCCTGCAAGTCATTCATTTATTGATGCATTTATGGTGCTGACAAAAATTATTCAAAAGTTAGAAATAAGAAAGAAAAAAAAATCAGTTCCTGGCATTCATAAGATAGTCCAGCATTCACGTCTGGGCCATGTTATTCTCCTATTAGATCTAAACAATCTCACAGAATGTCAACTTCAAACAATGTTATTCAGAGATAAAAAAAAAAGATCAAGGTTACTCTGATAAAGGGAGGCAAAACAAGACGACTTTTTTTTAAAGCACAGAGAGAAACAAGGTCGCTCTGTGCCATTCACAAAATGCCAAATACCCTTTTTTGTCCAAAATGAGTGTCTGCTGCTTTTTTTTTTTTAACAATCATAACTCTATCCTTGTTCTAGTTTCCTCCCTATGGTTAAGACTTAGCGAGACACCAAGTCACAGACTTGCCCATGCCATACTATTAGGTGATAGCACCCAATCTAAGGCAAAGCCTGTCTTTCTTAGACTCTTTTCCCCAAATAACCAAAACCCAAATTCTGTAATAAGTTCTTTCTCATATTATCTTACTGAGACACCCAACAGTTCTCCGTGGTGAATGTTTTCCTCAGTGCAACGAGTAATAAATCTAAGTTATTCAACCATAGGTATGTTCTTGGTAGACTTTGGCTGAAAGACATTGATAGAATTGAGGCAAAAAGATGATTATGTGAAGTTTTAATATCATGCAAAGAGCATTGTCTACTGGGTCTTAAAAGATCATTTCGCTCTTTAGGAGGATAAACTTTGTCTAATTGATTAAACAATTCTACAAACTGAGTAAGATATGATAATTTTAGATGTTTTTTTTTCTTTTCTGTAGAGAAGAGAATGCCAAAGATTCTGGTTTTCTGAAGGATATTAACCAGTTTTCTATTTAATGTAGTGGTCTAATTTCAACTTTCCTTTTATTCCACTCACAATACAAATCTTAGTTTTTCAAATTCTTTTTGAATCAACTTTGTTATTCTTCTGGTACCTGCCTTAATGCTCACTCTCTGTTTGTATGCAAATTATGTTTTTAGCATTTTGAGACTTACACTCTGATGGTTTAGACAATAAAATGGAGCGCTGAAATATGGGATCTCTTGGAAAAAACACTGTAGATGTTTATTGTATCTCACTTATAAACATAGGCTTGTGAGTGGAGCTATGAAGTGGAGCTGTGGAGTGGGGAAAGCAAGGGGAGTTGAGAGTGGTGGTGAAGAGGCGGAATTCATTTTTGATGAGTTTAAATTCTTCTTTATCCAATTTATCCCTCTCTTTCCACTGTCCCCAGCCCTTAGGTCATATCTCCAGCACAATGATTGGATGTCTTAGAGGCTGTTATTAAATCACTCTTAGACTTTCCTTTTTTGCTTTAAATAATGTAGGAACTCATCAAATATGCATCCACATTTACACATCTGGGACAATGTGCTGGGGTTTTAAAAAATGACCATATAAATGATGTGACTCTCAAAATGATCTTTGACCAAGAGTAATAAAATCTCAGCTGGGTTGAGAATGAGACAATTTGAAGATTTGTTCCCAAAGGCTAGGGCACAATCTTGGTTTCTTAGTATATAGAACAGCAGTGAATATAAAAGCACTGTGGTTTTCTAGCAGAAAGTAAATGAGGACACACAGAGAAAATAAAACATGTAACTGCATTCTGAAAAGGTTTAAGAAATGTTCTATATTTTGACGTTGTAGTGAAACTAGCAGTTCTATATCCAGATTAACAAAAAGAGGAAAGGCATACAGGAGATGGGATTCATGGTGACTGAGTCTCCTCCTTACTTTTCTATGAGTGACTCTGTTTAAAGCAAGTGGTCTTACCCGGGGGTTTATCATCTTAGAGCTTCAGAACTGTACTTCTCATCCAGAAGCATGTATGGTACCTGGAACAAGGACCCAGAAGATTTAGCCCCGACATCTACCAAAAGCAAGTTGAACTTCTTTGTTGTGTGTGTGAGATTTTTTTCCTTTCTGCTGTTGTTAAATGAGGGACTAAAACAGATAATTTCATTATAAATCCAGCTACAGCCACTCTTTATCTTGCGTAATTTGTCTGGGTCCTGGAGATAATATAGGCTAGCTGCAGATTGCAGTGAGAGACATTGTTACTTGCCTTTTCATTGATTTAACAAAACTTTTTGGACCTTACTAAGTGTTAGGTTTGGGGCTAGGTAATGGGAGAGCAATGGTAACTAAGACTGGCGATTTACAGCCCTCATGAAGATTAGTCTGGAAATATTAAGGGGTGAACTAAATGAAGTGATTCAGAGCGTCAATTCAACTCTAGAGACAGACTGCCCAGGTTCATATACTAATTCCACACTCTACTGTTTTATGACTTCAGCAAATCACTTAGTTTGTGTGTGCTTTAGTCCCTTGGGGCCACTATAACAGAATACCATAGACTGGGTGACTTATAAACAGCAGAAATTTATTTCTCACAGTTCTGGACATTGGGAAGTCTAAGATTAAGACATCAGCAGATTTGGCGTCTGGTGAGGGCATTCTTCCTTGTTCGTAGGTGGCCATCTTCTTGCTGTGTCCTGAAATGGCAGAAGAGAGGAGAGAGCTCTCTGAGGTCCCTTTGATAAGGATGCTAATCTCATTCATGAGGGCTCCCCCCTCCCAAAGGCCTCACCTCCTAATATTATCACGCTGGGGGCTAGGATTTCTACACGTGAATTTTGGGGTGACAGAAACATTCAATCTATAACAGTGTCTATGAAGGAAGTGACTAGTGGGTTGACCAGGGAGGGAGCAACAGGGACCGTGAAAGCATAAAAGAAGGACATCTAACCTAGACTTGAGCCAGGGATTCAGTATCTGTCATCTTTTCTGTAAAAGATGGCAACAAGACAGACCAAAAGTGCCCAAGAGGTGGCCAAACTAAGTGGTAGTAAAGAGAGTGGAGGTTAGGCTGTGTTAGACTCTGCTAGTTATCTCTCTATATCTATTTTTCCTTTCTTCTTCCGTCACAGAATTGTAGAATTTTAGCTAGGCACATGGCTACTCAAAACTGAAAACACATTTCTCAGCCTCACTTGTAGTTAGGTGTTGTGCGTCATTATGTCCTGGCCAATAAGATATAAGCACAAATGGTGGAAGCTACTTTCAGGGTGTATTCTTAAAGGAAAGGGACACGCATTTCTCATCCCCATTTTTCTTTCCTTCTCAGTGCAGTGCAGTTGTGATGACTGGTGCTGGAACAACTGTATCAGTCCTTTAGAGTAAGCTTAGGCATGGAGGCCATGTATTGCAGAATAACAAATTAGAGTTCAGCCCTGACACCTTTAGCAGAGTTTCCACAGCAGCGCTAGATGGTGACTTGAATATGTGAACAAGAAATAAACTATCCTGTATAAGTCATTGTCGCTTACTGCAGAACTTAATGCTTACTAAATCAAAGGTAAAAAAGAAAAATATTTACAAAATCCAAAGGTGAATGAGAACATGGTGACTTCTTAGAACTGAAAATACTTGAGAATGGCTAAAGCATAAGGTGTAAGCAGTGTCAAATTGGCTACAGATGTACGTATAGGCAGGATCCAAGTTGAGAAGGCCTTGTCTGCCTTGATAAGAAGTTAAGACTTTATTCTGAGAAGAAAGATATTATTGAAGAGTTTGAAACAGGGAGATAATCTGACCGGTTATAATTTGGAAGAATGACTTGACTGTAGTGTGGTGAATAGATGCAATCCAGGATGCCAAGAGAGCAGTTAGAAGGTTAATGCAGTAATTCTGGGAAGTGGTACTGGTGGCCTGCGTTACAGAATGGCAGCAGAGATGGAGAGAAATGGAATTATTGGAGGACTAGATGGGGGCAAGAATGGCCCTTATTCAGTCCCTTTCTCATCCTCTCTAGTTCTCTCCATTTCAGACAAGACACAACTCACCCTTACTTATGGACCCCTATTTCTATCTCTTTCCAATTAGAGGGAGGCATCTATCTACTTAAGGGGAATTTACATCATTTCCCCCTCCCATCTGCTCTCTTCCGTCATGTACCAGATTGGTTTACTTTGTACACAATAGCTCATTCATTAATTTGACAGTCTGATTAGCACTTCAGAGCAGTGTTCAGTTATTCTGAGGTGGATTTTTAAGAGCTAGAACTAAAATTTTTCATAGTGTATTCCTTGATTGTTTCTTTGTTCACTCATTTATTTAACAAATAGTCGTGATTATAACTAGTGTTATTTAAAGCACTTTAAGCAGAACCAAATAAAGAGCAGGTCAAGGTGACAATTGACTGGCCGTCAATTTATAAGGGATACTGAAATACCACTGCAAGAGTAAGGAGATAGGGCACAGTATAGATGTTTATTTAGAACTTTTCTCAGATGAATGTGGTGTGTAGTTGGTAATAATTCTTTGTTAAGCTACTTGGGTGAGGTGGAATAAAACTTCTAAAAGTACTTGCTTGTAATGGTTAATTTAATGTAGCAACTTGACTTCGCCATGGGGTGCCCAGATATTTGGGCAAATATTATTCTGGGTCTTTCTGTGAGAGGGTTTTGGGATGAGATTAACATTTAAATCAACAGACTGACTGTTGGTTTGAAAACTGGCACCCTTACATGGAGGGCAAGGAGAGATTGAAGTAAGAGACAGACCACTCCAGATTGGTAGGTGGCAGGTTTAATAAGCAAGAGAATTTACATGTGAAGCTTGTTTGGGGTGCCTGTAAGACAAGAAAATATCCTCACCTGCCTTCTAGAATCTTAAAAGTTTATATGGCAGTCTTAACTCTGTTCACTCACATATACTAGCCAAATGTTCTCGATGACATTTTACTCTTTCAAGGTGATGTCCTTGAAACTGCTCCTAGTGTGGAAGTGGTGGGTGGAACAGACATTCCCAGGACAGGGGATGGGGTGAGGAGCCTCTAACTGCCCAGTTCTGCTTGTGGTGGTCATATCCTCTGGGTGACCTCCTCCAACCCTGACTAAAGCAGATTGTCTTCCCAATCAGTTGAAGGCCCAAATAGAACAAAAAGACCTTTCCCGAATAAGGGAGAATTCTTTCCTGCCTGATTGCCTTCAAACTGGAACACCGGCTTCTTTTCCTGCCTTTGGACTTAAACTGAAATATTGCCTCTTCCTGGGTCTTGAGCCTGCTGGCCTTTGGATGAGAGCTATGCCATTGGCTCTTCTGGTTCTCAGGCCTTTGGACCCAGACTGGAACTAAACCATCAGCTCTCCTGGGTCTTCAGCTTGTCAACTCACCTGTAATTTTGAGGCTTGCCTGCCTTCATAATCACGTGAGCCAATTTCTTACAATAAATCCATCCATATATATATTTCTGGTCCCCTGGGGAACCCTGACTAATACAATGCTCAGTTCACTACAAGTGATTGCTAACCTGTCTTCTAAAGATGGAAGACAGGAATTTTATTTTGCTGAATGAACCATGAAAGTTGGGGCCAAACCTAGATTGCTTGGTATAATAGAGGAGAGATTAAGCTTCTTTCTCCACTTCTATCAGTTCAAATGCTTTAAACTGAAAGTTAGAGAAAGCCTTTTTCAAACTAACTTAAGCAATAATGTTTAACTGTCTCGCATAGCTAGAAGTCCAGAGGTAGGGTGGGCTTCAAGGCTGGTTGATTTAGAAGCACACCTATGGCATTAAGAACCCAGGTGTTTTTTTGCCTCTTCAGTCTACCATCCGTGGACCTGGTGCCATCATAAGCATAATTCCCAACGTAGTAATAGTATGGCTCCACAATTACTAGTGTAATAAGACATACGCTTCCTTTTCCAGAGAGAAAGAGAGGAAAAGAGGAGGGACAAAGAATGCCACAATGATGGAATGAGTCATTCTCTTGGACCAATTTAGATCATGAGATTACCGCTGGACCATTAACTTATGCTACAGAAATGCCTGAGCTGATTGCCTATGTCTGAGTTCCTGAAATAATCAGTGACAAAGGGTTGCCTTGGTTGACATAGACCAGTGGTTCTCATGGAAAGGACTCTATTCACTTCAGGGGAATTTGGAAATTTTTAGTGAAATCTTTTTGCCATAATGATTGGGATATATTGACATTTAGTGGGAAAATGGCAAAAGATGATATTTTATAAGTCTGGGACAATTTCTCACAGTAAAAATTGTTTCATATCCCAAGCAATTTCAAATTTGAAACACTAAGTCCACTCTAAATATGACTATTGGTAGTATTTTTTAGTCCATATGATGAACAATTTTTAGTAAAATTACTTTAAATATGAAAGAATAGGTTTTCATGGAGAGAGAAGATTAATGAAGTAAAAAACAATTATGATGGAGTAGCTTGTGACAGACAAACACTTTTATTGAGAACTGAGAAAGTCAGGTAAAATAAAGAAAAAATGTGTGTAAAGATGTTGGAGAGTTGCTGAGGAAGTCAGAATTTGAAGATTTCACTCCAGAGATAAAATGAACTGCTGTTTTACATGCCACTTTTACCCTCAGAGCATTTACTGATTTTTGGCTATGGGACAAGAGGCTGGGGATCTGGGCAGAAATGGAAGGTCCCTTTCATCTCTGTTAAAAAGAATTTCTGGCTCTCCAATATGACCTTAACTGGTGTGACTTGAGCCTGTCATTTTGTTTCTTCAGTGACCAACGGCACTTAAGAACAACCCACAAATTCCACACAGCTTAAAATTACTGTATATTTGATGTGCTGGAGAGATTGCACAGGCTGGTGGATCCCCTTTCATCTGTAGCCCATCTCGATTCACCACAGATGCCACTTCTAGTAATTCTGATTCCACAGCATCCTAGGCATCATTGAATCCCCACTTGCCAAGAGCAATGGAGTTCTGTTTGTCATCTGGCCTTGAGTAATCCAATCCCTGAGGCTCTTCTCAAGAGCACTTATGCTACCAATTGTTTTAGATTCCCTTCCCCTGTAAGTGGATCTTATTAAGCCATCTGCCAGGGTGAGCAATCGAAGCTTAATCCTGTGGAAAGACTAGGAAAAAAGAACACAACACACACTTATTATCTCACCAAAGGGGAAAGGGAACTGGGATATTTCTACATCAGCACCCAATTGTTATTAATGGGGAGATCATTCTAGGGGGGTGATAATTTCCTGTTCTTTCTGGACTGCCGTGTATACACAGGTAGAGCAGCCTTCTACAGTTCCAGAAAAGTTCCTCAAACAGAGAGAAGTAGAGGAAAGCAGTTAGAAGTTGCCCAGACCACAGTGAAATGACACAGACAAGGTCAGCAACACCTGGGGAGACCACAGTGGGCACTTATGCTCTGACTTTAAGATTTGGGGGAAGGGGAAGAAAAATATTAGAGTATTCTGTAAAAGTTTTTGGAGGAGAATAACGGTTTTATTTAAAGTAGAATAAAGATATTTCTACCCCTTCTCCACTTAGAGAAAAACAAAAGGAGACACAAAATTTAAGACAAATCAAGGAGAACAAGAAATAAGGGCATCTGTAACTCCAAACCAGCACGTGAGGATGAAAGGTAGATGAAGGAATGGTAAGTGGTGGGCAGCAGAGAGGAGGTCAAGTCCAGGTGCACACAGAGAGGTTACTGATGAGGAAGAAGCCAATTCACTCAGCTGAGCCCCAGAAAATTTCAGAAATTGGATGCACCAGGTGCCAAAAAAGTGTGAGACTAGAGGCAGAGGAATGAGTTAGGGGGCTGAAAAGATGGGGTTACTGGAAAGTTTGTATAAAGAATAAGGATCCTGGGGCCGGCCCCATGGCTGAGTGGTTGAGTTTGCGTGCTCCGCTTCGGCTGCCCAGGGTTTTGATGGTTCAGATCCTGGGGTAGGACATGGCACCGCTCATCAAGCACGCTGAGGCGGCATCCCACATGTCACAACTAGAAGGAACCACAACTAAAAATATACAACTATGTACAGGAGGGCTTTGGGGAGAAAAAGGAAAAATAAAATCTTTAAAAAAAAAAAGAAGAATAAGGATCCTCACTCTGCCTAGTGACTCCTTTCCTTCCGCAGCCTCCTCCCCCACCCCCCTTTAGTTGAGCTCTGGAACACCAGACCTGGAGGGAGGCTGGGGTGAGGCAAGAGACCTAAAACTGAGGGATTCTGTAAAGTGCAGAAATGAAACGAGAAGGCTCCAGCCTGTTTCCACAGTCAGCTCCGGAACACGAAAGACAAAGTCAAAATAAACAATTGTAAAGGAGAAGAGAATAAAAGAAATGACAGAAAGGCTATAGCTAATATCCTCAGAGATGAGACTTTTTTGTATTCATAAGCAAGATTTAGGATGCTATAAGATGATCAGAAAACAGTAAAGAACTCTTAGAAATTAAAAAAAATCCAAAAAAGTAACATGTAAAAGTTGAACAAATTTCCCAGAAGTGAGGTTAAGAAAGAATCAAAGAATGAACAATAAGGAAGAAGAGTTAAGAAAATTAGAAGACCAATGCATCGTTGGACTGTTAACAGGAGTTGCAGAAAGAAAGTGTAACACTGAGAAGGGTATCAAACATGAGAAATTTTCCGGAAAGTGGAAAAAAAGAAGTGGATGATAGGAGAAGTGATAATAAAGCTAGAAGATCAGTCTAGGAGCTCTAGCATCACAATGAAATGTTCCAGAATATAAGCAGGAGAGAAGAAGGGACTCAACATAATAATACAAAAGATTTCCATAGAACTGAAAGATATGAATTAGTTGATTGAAAATGCCTGTTAAGTACCCTGCATAATGAATGAAAATATCTACACCACGGCACAGCATCATGACATTTCACAACACAAGGGTTAAAAGGAGATTCCAAAAACTTCGAGAGAGAAGAAAAAAAGATCCCTTGCAAAGGAGTGGGAATCAGAATGCTCAATAGCAACACTGGGTGTTAGAAGAGAGTGGAAAAGGTTCCCAAAATCCTGAGGGAAAATGATTTACAACATAGAATTCTATACCAAGCAAAATGATCAATGTAGTATGAGGTAGAATAAAAATATTTCAGGCATGCACAATTTCAAAAATTTGTCTGCCGAGCGCCCTATTTCAAGAAGATCCTAGAAGAAGTGCTGTATTAAACTGAAGGCTAAAGCAAGACAAAGGAAGACAGTGGACTCTGGAAACAGAGGATCCAACAGAAGAGAGAAGCAAGGAGGGGTCCAAGTTGACAGCAGGGCTGGGGACCAGCCAGTCCAGACCAGATCAGGAAAAGGGTGAGCTCCAGGAAGGATGTCTCCAGGAGAGAAATGGACTTAGTAGAATATCTGACAGGTTTGGCCAAGAGGAAAATTGTATTAAGCAGTGTTTTACAGGGCTTTCAGAGAATGTGGTAAGAAAACTAAGGAATTAAGAAAATTAAATTAATGGCAAAAAGGGGTAATTATTAACACTAGGGGGGAAAAAAGTTGTACAAGAAAGGAACCATAATCATAGTTTGCTACTTGGCTCACTATGAGCAATAGTGACTGAAATCTATGGTTAAAAAGTATTAAGGATACAGTAAGAGAACTAAAGTTCTCTTCTGCTGTAAGAACAAGTCAGCAGATAATGTTTAAAATTCAAGAGATACTAGTATGCATAAATTATTTAAGAATGTGGAGATAATTATAGTATATAAATAGCTAAGAGTTAAATTGTCTGCCTCTGAAGAATGAGATGGAGAAGGGTGCACAAATGCTGCTACTGCTCTTTGCTCTCATGGCCTTTGGGACTCTGTGAGTTTATCTGTCTTATTACTTTGATAGAATAAGAATATGCAGATATGTTCAAGAAGTGGAAACTTTCCCAGCAAAGGCACAGAGACCACAGTGATCCCTGCTCATTGGAAAATATATAGAGAACAACCTGATAGGAGGGAGGGGGCAGTGGAAGGGATAGAAAAGGGTAAGTAATAAGATTAGATAGCTGGATTGAAGGCAAAAATAACTTTCAATCCTGGGCTTTTGAAAATGGACATGATAAAACATACTTGAACTGATGAAAAGTCTTCCCAAATGTAATGCATCTCTAGTTCCATTATTCCTGACTACTGTAAAATAATGGTGCTAGAGTACAATTGATCCAACACAATGGCAAGTCAAGGTATCTGCTATAACGTGGTCTGCTCTAGACTGTACCGCCCTTTTCAGAGGGGTTTAGCTCCCAGAAGTGCCAGCAGCGTGACTCTGGAACACAGCCTTCTTGAGATGGGCAATGTAATGAGGCTTCCACAGAATCTGAGCTGATTTAGCATCTTCTAAAGTATCTCAAACAAGACAGGGTAGCTGAGACTTGGTTTGGAGTAAATCTTACTTGCAAAATTTATCTTAAAGTTCTGGAAGGCATATTCTCCCAGGCACACCCTCCTTTACATCTTAAGGAGAAGCTTCAGGAGGGTAGACAGATGTAAGGACAGGAAACGAAAGGGAGTGATTTTTCCTTTCCCAGCCTTGTCTCATTTATTTGTTCTCCCGTGGTTTTGTGGTCACATTCCGTGTTGTCCTTCCCTGCTTTAGAAGCAATAGACTCTTCTCTTTAAGACTGTGCCCTCTTTAAATTAGCGTGTGCTATACAAGAATTGTTCGGATCCTCTTGTTTGCTAAGGGTCATGCAAATGCTTAAGAGAAAGTGGTTTCCAGTATGTCAGGACGTTGAATCCCTGACTAATAGACAAAGAAGCAGTAACAGGAAACCCATGATATTTTCTTTCCATATCAAAAAGTATTTTTTTTTTCACAAATGGAAGCAAAATCTTTCACCAAATCTATGCTTCTCTCTTTTTAAAGAATCTTGTGGCAGAAAGAGCTGTCCCAGGTGGTACTGCCTGGCACATTGTAAGCACTCACAACAGGGTAGTTTTATTGTTACTGTTTTGTTAGATTCTAGCCCTAGTCTCTGGACTAGCTGTGATCACAGAAAGCCTCTTAAGCTCTTCGAACTTGAGATTCTTCATCTATAAATGAGGATATAAGATAAAAATTAATCCTTAAGGTCACTTCAGCACTACAGTTTTGTGATTTAATAATGTTATATGCAAGGACTATGATTTCTGCAGCATCAGCTTTCCAAAGGTTGTGTACTAATGGCATTAACTTGAACTTATTGATGTGATGAATTTATTGCTTTTTCATCATCTGCAAGAAGAGAAACAGAGTTAGTTATGAATTGGAGTCAACTGGCCTTAGTGGCAAAATACTCAGTTCTGCCTTGCTTTGTAATTCCTGCTGACCCTGGGTTCAGCTCCCTCTTCTAGTCATGGACAAGAAGCACTGCCCATAAGTCCATGGATTGAAAAGAGGGGCCTTCTCTCCCTTAAGAGCAATTTATTTTGACACCAGCAAGTGATAAGAAGATCTTTTGCTAAAGTTTTGGTTTTAACTTTTAAAGTATGTGTTTGTTCCAGTGAACCCAAGAAACTAAGTTTAATGACACTTTTCCTTCATTTCTGAATTTAATAAATATTAATTAAACATCTACTGTGTTCTGGATACTGCTGTGAATTTCCTGAAGAGATTGAACCTTATTTATCATCATCTACATAGGATCTAGAAATATTGAGGATGTATGACAAGTAAGACATAGGAAAATCAAGCACCCTTTTAAAGAATGTCTAAAAACATTTTATCAATTTATGTACATGGTAGTCCCCCCAACTCAGAGGGTGTCTGGTCATCAAAAGCGAAGAGCCAATTAAAAAAATAAGATATTCACTTAAGAATTTAAAATATGGCAGTCCATACAATAATGACAACTAGCATTCAATGAGCTCTTTCTCCATACCACTTCTGGCACTTTCTCTTTTTATTTTCAACGTAGGTACTGTTATTATTTCGACTTTACAAATTAGGAAACCACAATGTATAAAGGTTAAGTATTTTGTCCAAGACCACACAACTAGTTAGTGGTATAGCTGAAACTTGAAGCTAGAGCTGTTTTACTGCCTGCTGCACCAGCCTGAGTCCTTTCCCCGAATGTCTGCTGGTCACAGTCCCGCACAGCTCAGTAGGATCAAGGTGGAACTGTTGAGTTCTTTGGTCCTCTGGTTCCATTCCAGCATCTGGATGTTCCCCTTCATAGCACAGTGGCCTGCAAAGAGTGATAGCTCTTACAAGTGCCAACTGTCACCAGAAACAAATGGCAGTCTCTGGTACTCAAACACCTGTGCGTACAATGATAGCTGTCATCACCAGCCATGTTGTCAATTAATCAACAAATGTTGGCTAGGTGCTTGTGACTGCTCACTACTTTTCACTGCTCTGTCCTGAGCTTTTATAATTAGTATAAAACCAGTTCCTCTCCAAAGAATACTGCACAAGTTTGGTCCCCCTTCATTTTGCAATGGTAACCAGCTCTGGCTAAAGGATGTTCTCAGTTCTATGGGGGCTTTTTCTAGTCCTTAGATCTGTAAGCACTTGGTATAGAGATAAGGTAAAAGAACATATAAAAGAGCTACTTTGTCATTAGAATTAATGTCCAACTTATGCTATTTCTTTGCAATTCACTGTCATTGTGAAGCTCTCAAGACATTACTATAAAAAGCAACTTACTCACATGCAAAAAATAAGAAGTTCAAGCATTGTTCTTTTGTTGTATCCAGATGGCGTCTGGTTTGCAAATGCAGAGAGCCAATAATAATTAATATCAGTGCTAAAATTTGTATATTTTTTTATGGCTTATAAAGTAAACTATGGAATCATTACAAGCCTCCTGTGAAGTAGGGACCATCCCATTCTTTTAGAGATGAGGAATCAAAGGCTCAGAGGAGTTGCATCATTAATTATTGATTCATTTAGCAACATGCAGAGTAGCACAGTGTCAGAATCACAGGATTTGGAATCAGAAAGACCAAAATTTTAATTCCATTTCTGGCTATTTTACTAGCTATGTGAAACTGGCTAATTTTCCTAGTCCTACTAAACTTCAGTTAGGTTACCTGTGCTTTGAGGCTAATCAAACTCATAGGACTGTAGTGGGAATTAAATGAGATAATTCATGTCAGACATTAAGCACACTGTTTGGAACATAGCTGTTGTTCAATAAAAATGATTACTCATATTGTTATATTAGTATTACTGCTTTTTCGCCTATGTGCTGAGCGTTGTCATAGGTGCTGGTGAGATAACCGTAAAAGACATAGTCTAGTGCTCTTTCATAAATATTCACAGCTAGTAGGTAGAAGAGACAACACACATTTTCTGTTTCTTAATCCTTAAACCAATTTAATTTTAAATGCATTAATCTCTTTACAGTGAAGAAAAGTGAGAGATTCAAAGAAATGCAAATAAAAGCTAGTTAAGAAAATGCTGGTGTCTCAACAGTTGTTCAAAGTAAAAACGTTACTTCTGTGTTCTGGAGGGAATCCCTTTTCCTTAAAGTGGAGGCCATTCTGGTTTCCAGCATATGAACCTGAGCGTAATGGAGCTTGTTTGTATGGTGGCGGGATGATTTGTTTCTTGTGGAGTCATCGTAGATTTAGAATTTTCTCAGGCAGGTGTTGAAATCCAGATTGAAAAATTTATCAATGAGGTATTGCAAAGACTATTCATCTTGAATAAGATACCATGTTGCCTCAAACTGTCTTGTTTAACAAGCTTACAGAGTAGCTATGGTTTCCATAGAAACAAGACTGAATTCTTCCTTTAATACAGTTCCGGAGGTCTCAGTAGACCTGCAAAAATATGCCATGAACTGTCAAAACACTGCTTCTGCTGACATAAGGAGAACAGCATTTGTTGCTCTGTCAAGCTGTCCTCAGGTGGCACGATGCACTGGAAATTTCAGTTAAGATTCTGGTTTTTACAAAGAAAATGCATCTTCTTCAAATGTTCTACTTCACTCTTGCACTGCAGCGTTCAACAGGTCAGTAACTCAAAGAGTTAAATCCAGATGTCTTTTATAGACTGTGCGTGCAACTTCTAATAGAAGAGCTCTTCAAATGCAAATTCTCCTGCTGCAGTTTCTTCATAGTTCACCTGTTATTTTGTAGTAATTACACTTTGTCCTCAACCTACAAGCTAGGTCATGCAGTTCAGTTTTCATTTGCTGGAAAGAGGTAGCAAACCCTTGGGAATTTTAACCATTACCCTGCCAGAAAGCCCTGGGACTCAATTAAGTCATAATTCTTTCATTCTAAATAAGGGTAAAGATATTGATTGATCCATGCTACAGGGAAGCTCTGAAATACAGACAGAAGTAACTTTAAAGGATAAAAAAAAAAAAAATTCAAGCTTCAGTATTCTGTTTTTACACCAAGGTGGAATGGATAATCCATTGGAAATGTCAATTACTATGGACTAGCAATAATAAATCCTTAATTTTGTCATTATAGGGGTAAGACCAGCTCTTTTGGTAACCAAAGTGGATACATAAGACAGATAGAGAATTAACTAGACAAAGTAGAAATGTTAACAATATATAATTTCAGTATAATTTTTAAAAGTTTACTTGTGTAATAGCCAGTTCTGGACTGGGGCAATGAACTGTTTGTGAATAATTTTTACCCTCTGTTACTATTTTTTATTTTTACCTTTTGCCATTTAGCTGCTCAGTCACATCCCATTAAATGAACGTTATTCCCTCTTTTTCTGTTTATGAAAGAAACACACACTTTTTGCAAAAAGATATATTGAAATTCAGTAAATTACAGAGGAAAGCAAAGGCCAACCACAATCTGATTGCTAAGAGACTGTTACCACTTTGGTGTACCTTTTCTCAGAATTTATGTAAATATATTCATATAAATAGATACACTTCTAAAAGACAAAAACAGGGATCATCCTCCTGTTTTGTAACTATTTTTCATTTAACATCTAAATGGGTTTTTCTATTAATAAATAAGGACTTGTATAAATTTGTTTTTTTTAAAGATTTTATTTATTTTTTTTTCCTTTTTCTCCTCAAAGCCCCCCAGTACATAGTTGTATATTCTTCGTTGTGGGTCCTTCTAGCTGTGGCATGTGGGACGCTGCCTCAGCGTGGTTTGATGAGCAGTGCCATGCCCGCGCCCAGGATTCGAACTGACGAAACACTGGGCCGCCTGCAGCAGAGCGCGCGAACTTAACCACTCGGCCACGGGGCCAGCCCCAGGACTTATATAAATTTTGATGGCTGAATAATATTCCATTGATCCAGTCATTCATTTAATGAGTAAGTATTGTCTCCCTGTGCTAGTCCTGAGACACAGTGGTGAACAAGAATAAAAGGTCTCTAACTTACTTAACTATTTTCTTATCAATGGCTAATCAGATTATTTCACCATCTTTAAACTGATTTTTGTTCTTGCCCAGAACACTTCATAATGGCAAATAGTTGAGAGGAAAATAACATTATTCTCAAAAACTCTTTCAGTATTTAGAGTATTAAGCAAAATCTCCAGAAAAGACTTTGCTACCCTCCAGTACATTAAAATAAAATCCTTTCTCTCTGCATCTATAATAATAATAATAATAACAATAGGCACTTAGTGAGTGCAGTCTAAATACATTCCATACATATCCTTTAATCTTCACAAGAACCCTATGAAATCAATAACATTATTGGTTATGTTATTATTCTCATTTTATAGCTGAGGAAAGTAAGTCACAGTAAGTTGCCTAAGATTACAAAGTAAACAAACAGAAAGACTGAAATTTGAACCTGGCAGCTTGACTGCAAACCCTTACTCGAAGCTGCCTCTTGTTAATACTGAACCTAGTATCTAACCTTATTATTGGAGCATTGTATGTGTTGTCAGTATTTTTCATGTCTGACTCCTAAATACAAGTGTGAGCTTCTTGAAAGCCTGGATCATGTCATTAATTTTGATGTGACTGGAATAGTGACAAGTTTGTAAGAGGTATTCAGTAAATTCTGAAGCAAAAAATGAATTAATAAATGAATGCATGAATGAATGCTATCTTGGAAATGTAACATATCTCAAAAGAGAGTAAGACAGTGTTGGAGAATAGGTGTTCAGAAAATGTAATTAAAATGCAAACTTCTTCCTATAAAAGCAAACCTTTTCCACGTGTAGGAGGCAAGTCTATTCCAGGAGCACATGTGTGCTGACCAGCATCAGACATATGTTTCCATTCCAGTCTATAAACTTGAAAAAAATCTAGATGAAACATTGTTTAATCATCTGTATGTTATGTGGATGTCCATTATCTAGATATTTGATGAAAGGCCTATATTTGGAAATACTCAGATGTTTGATGTCATAACAACACAGTTTTTAATGGATGAAGTTTTGCTTCTTATCCTGAGGTTTTCATTCACTGTTAACACTATTTTAAAAACTTTTATTCGGGGCTAACTGAGTGACAAGATCAATTTAGAAGTTAGGCAGAAAGCCCCCGGCAGTGGATGAGGTTGAGTGCCTTTCCCTGTGGAATGGGGCCTCTATCCAAGGAGAGCAGAGTCAACGTCTCACTCTCAGATGTTGTCATGGGCAGTTTTTTGCAGACCAGCTGCATCAGTGGTTCTCCATAGAGCTCGTAGGGCCTTGAGGGAATTTGTGGGAGGATTGGTTGTCATATGACGGGGGAGAGCTATTGACATTGCAGAGATCTGAGCCTGCCGTGCTACACAGTCTGGTCCATATGGGGAGTTGACGCAACAGAGATTTGTCCCACATCCCCTGTGATTTTTAAATATTAAAAAAGTGTTATTTTATTATAAATGACTTCATGTAGATAGATTATCTTTGAATTTTATGTCTGGAGAGTTAAGGGGGCTTTAAAGAATATCTGTTTTGAAAGAGGAGCATTGGGTCTCAAAGAACCAGACCATAAATCTTCAAAATAGAAGTGTTCTGGATGAATGATTGCAGGATTTCATTTTTCTTAGCAACTGAATTCCAGGTGAAATTTAGTAATGCGAGATGTCTGGTAAATATCCAGGGAAAATTCTTGAATTGGTGCTTGGGACATTTTTTGTTGTTGTTAGTGCCGTCATCCTAGCAACCCTGTGTACAGCAGAGTGGAACTCTGCCCAGTCTTTTTGTGCCATCCTCTCACCTTCCTGTGCTCTGCTGCTATTCATAGGGTTTTCTTGGGCAATTTTTTCAGAAGTGAGTGGCCAGGTCCTTCTTCCCTGTCCGTCTTAGTCTGGAAGCTCTGCTGAAACCTGTCCACCATCGGTGACCCTGCTGGGATTTGAAATACTGGTGGCATAGCTTTCAGCATCACAGCAATGTGTGGCCACCACAGTATGACAACTGGCAGATGGATGGTGTTGTTCCCTGACCAGGAAATAAACCTGGGCCACAGCAGTGAGAGCAACAAATCTTAACCACTAGACCACCAGGGCTAGCACTTGGGACATTAAGAGTCTAACCTATGTCAAGTCTCCACTCTCCCACGTCTACTATTTTCCTCTCCTCTTTCCCCAGTGAATGTGAAATGTGACAGCATTTGGGGACGGTGGATTTTTCTAAATGCAACTAGAAAGACACAGATTATGTAGCCTGGAAGCTTCTACACTTTATGTCTGACGTGATCAGATCTTTTCTTGAGGAAGATAAATCTGGCAGCAGAATATTGGATAATTTCAGATAAGAAAAATCACACCTTCCAGATTGGGTCACTCATTCTAGAGGCAAGTAAAAATAAATAGCATTTGTCTTGTTTCCTCATACTTACAGAACTTTCTCTTCCCCTTCTGATGATGCTTCCTGATTCTTAGGACTCTTTTCATCTCCTCTCCTGAAATCTGGTGGGGAGAGGAATCTATACACAGGGATTGTGTAGGTAAGAAAGTTGAACACATGGTTGATCTGGGATAGCTCCCAGTCTTGGCCTCATTGCCTTACTTTCTCCACTTGTCCTGGAGGGCAAATGCAAACTTGTTTCTTTGCTTTCTAGGCTAGGTCCTCTTTGAAACCTGAATCTATGGTGATGTGTGAATATAAAATTTTATAGCTAGTGATTTCAGGATCTTACCTCTTATCCTACTGGAGTATTTTAGAAACCATTCTCATTCTAAAAAAGGCAATCTAAGCTTCAACTTATAGAATCTCTGCCTCTTTTTGTTTCCCAAAAGGCATCCCATATCTTTTGCGTGGAGGAAAACCTGGGTTGATAACTAGCTGCATTCTAATTTACTCCTCTTTATGTAGTAGTTTCAATAAGCGTGGTGTGCTTTAGAGTGTTATAATAAGAAGGCTGGGCATATCCTTCTTGCATCAGTGATTAAAATCCTAAACTACATTTCAATCCGCACCAGGACAGATTCCTAACTGATCTCATTATGATGTTTGCTTGACTCTTTTGTCTTCTCATGTTTACAAGAAGGTAAACTTTGTAAAACAAACATATTCCTGTGAATGTTTGTGGGGGTATTTGTTTTGCTTTTGCAAACACAAAGACAAAATAAAAATAAAAACAAACCCACCAGTGTGGAGATGAGAGTGTGATGAGAATGAGCCTAAAGCCAGGGAAGAGTAGAGGGCAGAGGCCCCTGAGGCGGGATGGGAGTCTAGTGTCAAGTGAGGCTACCTCCTAGTGACCTTTTCTATCATATTAAAAAAAAGCTCAAGGCCTCTCAGTACTTCACAGTTTTGAACCTACGTAACTGAGATTGACTTGAGCAGCCACATTCTTCTATCTCCTAATTTATCACTGGGCCAAAAATTCCCTGAGAAGTAAAGGCCTTGAATTCTTCTGGCAGGCCAAAGTGTTATTGAGGTGTAGTCTGGGGAAGGAAACTCAATAATACATTAAAATTTGTCAAATCTTTGATCAGATTAGCTGTAGCAAGCCCTTGGGGAGAGGGCATTGGAAGAGAGAAAGAGGAAGAGATGAGGAAAGGTGTGTAGATGAATTTTTCTGGGGAGGGCAGGCGGAACTCGTTGAGAAACTGTCTGAGGGTCCTGACTGTTGGGGGCGGGGGAGACTTAGAAGGCAGTAGAAGGATGACTAACAAAGTGGTCATGATATATTTCTCTAGCGTGTGCACCATCTAGCACAGAACATAGACCACAGTAAACTGACACCACAGATTAGTTTCTTTCCTCCCCTCACAGCTTCCTCTAAGATGGGCCTGTCCTCTAGCCTCTGGAGTTGGTTGGACAGAGATGTCCTTTGTGCTATTAAAAAGAAGCTGTCTTCCTTAAGAAATGCAACTCAGAAATCTCCAAATTTTGCTTTGGGAGGACAATTTCTTGGTGGAATGCCTGACCCTCTGTTCTGATTTCACTTCCTCTAAGGGTTTCCTTGTTTGGATTATTGTTGCAAACACTTGCCTTAAAGGAGGCACTGACCCTCTGACACTCTCTGCCAGGTGTGGACAAAGCCCTTTCTAAGAGCTCTTTTAGAATGGCTGAGTGAGGTTGAATATCCACACTCGCTTTATTAAATTGTAGGGAATGACAAAAGGGAAATAAAAAGTTCAAAATGCCACCGTTAAGGGGCTGGCCCCGTGGCCGAGTGGTTAAGTTCGCGCGCTCCGCTGCAGGCGGCCCAGTGTTTCGTTGGTTCAAATCCTGGGCGCGGACATGGCACTGCTCATCAGACCACGCTGAGGCAGCGTCCCACATGCCACAGCTAGAAGAACCCACAACGAAGAATACACAACTATGTACCGGGGGGCTTTGGGGAGAAAAAGGAAAAAAAAAATGCCACCGTTAATGGCATCCTTACAAGGTGTTGCTTTTCTTTTTCTTTAAGGAAGTCTGCAGAATGTTGGGTCTCTGTGTTACTTATAACCTGGAAATGGCTTCTCTGAGAGGGTGGTTCCTGCAGCTCCAATCCATAATAGCTCTGAGCTCTCTTTTCACAGGCTGCTTCTCCCTCTTTTTCCTAGGTCATGGTGTAGGTACAGAAGGAAGATGCTAATTCCTCAGGGAGGTTTCAGCTCAGAGACTGGCCTGATAATGGAGTCTTCATTGAGTTGGAGATGTGGAAGCCACAATGATTCCTGGGCACTGTCACTACACGTCTCACAGGCTTCCACAGATTGTAGTTTTTATTAAACACTTTAGCCCCAAACTTGTGAGAACTATCTTTTCACGTTTTATCTCACAATTTGTGTTTTCCTGGGAAAGTTTGTACCATATAGAGTATGTGTCTTGCACTTGAATAAACCTTTGCCTTCTTTAAACACTTTCTCAAAAGTGTTCCTCAACCTCTCCTGTAGGCCACCAGCTCACCAGATGAGTTTGGATGTCCCTGGTACATACGAACTTAAGTTCCAGAGAATCTTTTGACAGCTGATGAGCCGAAAGGCAAAAATTCATAAGAGTTCTAGTTCCAGATCTGGCCTAACCATCTTTGTAGTCCCTTTGGAAAATCACTTAAAATTCTCTGAGTAACTAGAAATTGAGGCTAACAGTGCCTGTTTTACCCTGTAGGATTGCTGAGAGATCAAGACCTGAGATGCATATTTAAGTGCCTCTTTGCAGGTGTGCTGCCTGGAGCCCAGGATGCCATTTGCACGCTCAGGTTGATCTAGACTGGGAACACACAGGTTAGACTTGGATTGAGAAGTCTGTATTCTGTAACCCAACTATTTGTATCCTCTTGTATTTTCTTTGCTTTCCACTTTCTTATTAATGTTCCTGTTGAAAAATCCCAACTTGCCTTGCTTCATTAGGCCAAGAGGAGAAGAAATTTTTCTACTTAGGCCTCCCAGTCAGTTACAGCCCACATGCGAAGACATTATTGGGGATTCATTAATAAAACTCCTTTCTTCAGTGTTAGAGCATTCTCTATTCTATTCTCCCTCCACCTTCATCTCCCCATTATGCCATTCTTTTTCTGGGTAGGGGTTACAATCATAGTCTATACGCCTTGAGCCATCTCTTATTTGTAAAACGTAATGGCCCCTTTGTAATGGAAGAGCGAAACAGGAATATTCTGTGGGAGAATGGGAGAGGGTGAGTTCCTCACCAATTTCTATTATACTGAAAAACAGCATGCAGATAATTTAAGAACTCCTGTGTGGATGGACGTACACTCCTTCTCTTGGAGGTAGATAAGATTGCACATTTCATTTCATTTTGTGCAGGCATTCCAGTGGGACTAAAGAGTTCTAATTATTAGTTAGTGAAGCGATTCTATAGGGCCCTATGGAACCTGCTTTTAGGGAAAGAAAATTGCTTCTCTTCGGTTACCAGTTTTTAATAAGCTAGCAGTTGGGCAGACTTGAATTTCTCAAGTGCTTGATTTTGTTGTACTTCGCAGAAATGCTAATCTTCTGTTCTTTTGATATTGTGGGTGATTCTACACAAAATGAGAGTCAACAAAAGAACTTAGGTGGGGCACGCTTATCAAAACAGGACAGAAAGTCATATTTATAAATAAAAGAACAGAAAGAAAAGCTCCAGTTGGCTTTATCCCACATTCATGAAGAAACCTGGCATTGTCCCAATTCTCCCTGGGTGTATTTTTTTTCCTTTCTTTAACTTGTAAGAAGTGGTGTGGAAAAGTAACATATCACACACACAAAGATAGAAATAGAAAAGACAAGTAAAATGCTGCTCAACAAAACTACATACTACATGGGCTTATGTTAACTTTACGTCGCTTCAGGTTGGCAGAGTCCATCAGCTACCCTTCTGCCATCTGTTATTGCTGTTTGAGTTCAAACCCTGGCCAGTGGTAACATTATACAACCCACATTAGCCAGAGAGGCTGGTCAGATAGTATATTTTTGGAGAACAGGGAGAATTGGCACAATCACTTGAGCTTAGCTAGGTGTTTCTCCTTGAAGGGCTCCTGTTGCTGATCCAGGCTCCCCAGGGTTACAGGGAGGCAGGACTTTGTTTTCCACATTTTGGCTACAGCCAGAGCAGCTCTCTTTTTTTTGGCTGTTTTATATATTGAGATCTTATAAATTATTTCGTTTGAAGGAAAGGTTTCTGCTCTTAAAATAAGCATGTATCCCACGGCTTTAGGAATGAACATATATTTAAAAATAGCATGTAAGCTAATTTGTTTTCTGAAAATCAAACACTTTTAAATTCTGGAAGGGAGCTCATTATTTCAAGATAACCTCTTTGGTTTATCCTTCTGAGAAACAGAGTACTTTTGTAAGCTTAAGGATGATTGCTCTTTTTTTTTTTTTCCTGAAAATGCAAGTCTTTCTTTATATGTTAAATTTGCCTAAAGGAGGATATGCCTATAAAGACAAAACAGAGCCATCATGTCAGTCTCCATCTTTTTTCCCTTCCCCGGGTTTCCGTTTGTCTGCAGCTCCATGCCTTTGCTTATGTTCTGACTTTCTGACGTGCTGACCTTCCTCCTCTCAGCCCTTTCACACCCACCCTTTCTGCAGGGCCCAGCTAAAAGTTCACTTCTTTAATGAATTTTTCTGTCTGATAGACTAGCCACTATATTTTCTTCCTTTTGATTTTGTGATAAATTTGAGTAGTATGTACGTGTGCTTAAGCTCTTATTTTCGGCTTCTAGTATACTGTGTTGTTATTTATTACTCAACATCTCCACCCACGTGGGAAAGAGAGTGGAATTAGTCAGTCTCCAAGAGGAAGGAATTAGTCATCAGTGAGCACCTACTCAGTTCTAGGCGGTGTGTTAGATGCTCGCCTGGCATTATCTGATGGTGCAGAGGTTATGTTTGTGGATGCTGGAGTTAGACTCTCTGGATTTAAAGCTTAGCTCCCTTGCTTACCAGCTGTCTGGCCTTGGGCAAGCTTCTCTGTGCTTCAGTTATTATTTTATATGTAAATTGGGGCTGATAATAACTTCATTTGTTGTTGGGAGGGTTAAATGAGATAATACATATAAAAGCTAGAGTACCTGGCACATTTTAAGCCCTCAATATATGTTAAATATTATTATTAATCCGAAGAGCCATCCTATGAGGTAGACATTCTGTCCATCTCACAGGTGAAAAACCTGAGGCTGACAGGTTAAAGAAAGTGCCCAAATTCCCATGTGTGGAGTGGACTCAGAATTGGCAAACACACATCTCTTATCCCAGAGCTTGAACTCTTCTCACTAACTATATTGTTTTGCTTTCAATTTACATAGAATTACCCATGCTATATTACCACCTTACATTCCTTCTTGCACTTCTTATAACAACTAGCTTAGTGGTGACAAATTGATAAAGGTCAGCAAATCCATGTCAATTAAATGAGGTCATGAATGTGAAAGCATCTGGCAAAGTGCTTAAAATTTATTCTATCAGATACTATTAAATATCCTTAGTGGGAAAGGCCATACAACTATAATTAACTTGTAGTGGTAGGTGCACTCCTTACAATTGTGAATAATACAATGGGAAAATTTAGTAGTTTTTAGAATGAGATCAGAGGCAAGGAATGTTCAATTACAAAGGAATGGTAGATCAATGGTTTTCAAATATTTTTAAATCATGGAATCCTTTTTCATTGGCCAAATCAAAATTTCCCAAAAATCCAATCAATAATAAAGTAGGCCAAAGTGAAGTTCTTCTGGTGGGGGCAGGATAGAGAGGCCACATTGTCTCTGACTTGGGTCACCCCCTTCATCCCTTGGGGGACCTCAGGACCTTAGAAGACTTCAAGACACAGTTGTACCCTTTGTTTTCCACTGTGAAGAAAATGAGGCTGAGAGAGGTGAAGTTAGTGGTCCAAGATCATATCTACAAACTCAAGAATTTGATTCTTTCCACTCTGCCATTCTGCCTCAAGGAAACACATGGTCACCTCTTCTACTTTCCCTTTCCTAGATTCTTGTGACTATTTCTGATAATTGGCACAATGGAGAACAAAAAGTTACCTTTCTCATATCCTAAGAGAGTACAAATGCAACCACCCACACGTGTCAGAAACCGAGTGCTTTGGAGGCAGTGAATTACGAATGAAAAAGTTTTCAAAAGAGATGAAGTTTTAAAAGTCTTTCATTTGAATTATTATATGAAAAGAATAAAATGAATATTTGAATTATTTTTCTTTTAAATGACATAATGCATTTCAAAGATTTTAAGCTTAAGATGGTGGGAATAATACAGAAGGTGACTGAAACATCTCAGCTTTTCAGTGGTCTAATTCTGAGGATTGTACTTCGCATTGATCGACTCTCCTTGGATTCACTATTGTAAGAGATGTGGGGATAGACAATATCTTTAAGGGACAATACAATATGTGAAATAATGGCCCAGGCTCTAAAATCCTAATAACATCAGGTAAGCAATATAAAACTCAATCTGATAAACTGGGGTTCATTCAATTCCATCAAGAAATGAATGATTTTGTATCCTACAGGGTTGGAATGGGAAGTCACATAAATGCATAAAAATGAAATGGCATATATTCAACAAACATTAAAAATATCTACCAACAGCCTAGCACAGGGGATTTAAAGGAATAGAATCATGAACCATATACTCAAAGAGCTCAGTCTCAGGTAACACCTGTGTTAATCTCCCAATTTTGCACACTGGAGATTAAATATAGACGTATGGTTTGAACTGACACTAGGGAGGCAGGCCCGCTTTGAAGAGAGTCTGTGGATTTGCACAGTGTTGGTGGAGGATGGTGTAAAAATGTATGTGAGAAGAGTGGGGGATCTTCAGTCAGAGGACTGGGCTTATCCCTTATTGACTGCATGACTTTGGACAACATGCCTAGTTTCTCTGGGCCAAAGTTCCTCTGCTTGTGAGGTGGAACTAAGGCTAATACTTTTTTTTTGTAAGTTACTGTGGAGACTAATCAGATTATGAATAGGAAAGTACTTTGAAAACCATTTTAATTCAGACATCAGTTGAGATCTTTTCAGCCTTGCTTCTCCACAGCTCCTCTAAGTGCCGCTTCGAGCTGCAGCCTTGACCCAGATGTGTAATGAGATGTCTTTGTAAGTTCCTTCCCAAAGAATATACCATTACCAACATAGCTTGTGTTCATGGGGAAGGGTCAAATCATGTCCTAATCAACACCTGACTCTTTTACTGTTTTTTTAAATCTCTCTGTCCTGGATTTCTTCCAGGAGCTCCAACTCCTTTGTTATATAAAATAACTTTCCTCATTTTGGGAAGCATTGGTTCCAAGCCAAGGCTAAGGTCCTAGAGGCTCAGCTTCCCTCCCAAGCACTTTTCCTAAAGTTTTTCCAAAATGTATCTTTCTTCCTCAGATCAATTTAGCCTGTAACACTATAAAGTATTAAAATATATCTTAGTGTCTTATGCTATTACAATTTTTTTATTGTGGTTCTTTACCATTTTTAAAGGTATACTTCAATAGTGTTGAGTATATTCCCATTATTGTGAAACAAATCTCCAGAATTCTTTCATCTTGCAGAGCTGAACTATTTGTACTTAAATAAAGCTGATGTGACCGAGCAGGTAATGTTAAATGAGTTTGAGGAAGATGGAAAATGTTGTCAGGCAGTAATTTGAATGAATGAACAAGTATATAATAAGGGAAGAATTTGATTATTCTGTTTGGTCAGTGCTCTCCCCAAGAAGAAATGTGAATACGAGGTCAATGTATTCCTCAACACAAGTAATCCTAGAATGCATAAATCAAACCAGAACCAAATTTCCATGTTACATCCAACTCTTATAAGTGAATTATAATGGAATTTTCCAGTTCTACATTAATCTTTTCTTTAGAGGCAAATAACCTCTTGCGGGAATCAGACGATCCTAGGATATTTGGATGGGAATTCTTTTAGTTGCAAGAGATAGAAAATTATCCCAAATCTCTTAATTAAAAAAGAGAACTTGAGTATCTTGAAAGATTTTTTTCGTGAAATAACCAAGATGCCCTCTAGCAACTGTATGCTTCACATGGTCTATAGGCTTATGATCTCTGAAGGAGAGAAATTCTCTCTCAGCCTGCTACCAATGTTCAATAAAAGATCATCATTGGTTATGCTTGGGTCATGAGCCTGAGCCTGGGCCAATTGCTATCCCTGGGGGTTGGGGTACTTTGATCGGGCAGCCTGGGCTGCGTGTATTTGATTATGGTGAAGGAGGCAGGACCATGTGATTGACAATCCTGTCAGAGGAGGACAAAGCAGTTCCTTAAATGAAAAGAGGGAAGAGGTAATAATGCACAGACAGAAACAACAGATGTAGCCTCTAAGGCTTTTTAAATTTGGGGTCACTCTAAGAGTTGTAGAGGATGCAGCAGTAGCCGAAATCCCTGGAAATTCTGCGCAAGTGCCCATTATGTTCGTGCATTCCCTGGTTTGCTTTGTGGAGGTCACTCAGCCCTGTTTGACTTTGAATTTTTTCTCTCATATGATCAGTTTTGAAAGATCATTATTGTAAAAGGTTAAGATAACGATTAATGTTACTTATAAAGTTGAGGTTTTTAAAATTTCAACCGCACCCTCTGTGACACCATTTCTTTGAATTGGGAAGTTCTGGTTCCACGGTGTCCAGCAAAGGAGATTTTAGTATGTAAAATTTTCTCTTGAGTCACCTGCACTTATGAGGGAGATATTACAGATATAGAAAGGAGAAGATATTTGGTTTGTGGCTCTAGCCACATCATCAAAAACTTTCTAAAATATCCCTTAAATCCTTGCAGCCAGGCCCAGTGTGACTCTGAGGTCTGGTAATTATTCCCCCTCCTACCTGCCCCTAGTCTAGCAGCTTGGACGGTGGGAGCTTCAGCAGGTGTGTCCAATTAGCCCCAGTTAGGTTCTCGTCTCTCTGTTGATAGTGCTTCATGTTGTCAGACTGGACTCTGATAGCTGAATTCAGCTCTGCCGTTCCCTCCATTCCAGAAGGCCCATTAGAAATTCAAGATTAGTTACCTGAGGGACCAAATAATCCAATTTGGGGCATCCAGCTGCTCAGGCTATTTGCGTGCAGTTTCATCTAAAACGGAGTGGTTATGAGATTCTTCTGGCTGCCTGGCTGCAGACCTAGGCAAGTCAAGCTTTGGAAGAAAGGATGGCAGGATGCTATGTATATTTGCCATGGTGAGGGGAAGAATATTTTTATTGGGTTTAATTGGGCACAATTACAAAGATACATCTACAGAGATTTTCATTGAGATGTTTTTAACAGTCAAAGATAGGAAACGATTTAAATTTCCAATGGTAGAGAATTGGCTCAATAAATTATGGTAGTATTCACCCAACAAAATCATTAAAATAATTAAGTAAAATATTAAAAATGAGGAAGTAGATTTGTGTTTAAATATATATCTATCAATATAAAAACATGTGATGGAGCTATTGATTACTCGTTAACATAAGTAGTTAATAATGTGATATATATATATTACAGCTTCATTTTTATAAAAATAAATGGCTTTATTTGTGTGAATTGTTGGAGGTCAGAGGTGAGGATTTGGTACTGCTGTAATGGTAATATGGTCAGGGATGCAGGAATGCCAGATTTCTGCCATGCTGATCATATGTCTTTCTTAGGTATTGCCAACCCAGCACGTGATACTCAGGAAACAACAGGAGATGGTATTGTTTGCCCATAACTGGATAAGCATCTAGTTCACCCTGGGAGCTCTCTGTTAAAAGATTAATAGGACAACAAGGAGAACATGGTTACATCCTGAGATCTTCAAGTGAGGCCTTCTAAATCAAAGATGACTAGGTCTGTAGAGCCTGTTCTGGCTTAATTTATCTATTTAGTTATAGATACAGAGCAGATGGGCACACACACACACACACACACACACACACACTGAAGACCTGTGCAGTGCTTTGTTTTTTTTTATCACAGAGTCTTAGAGAGAAGTGAGCCAAGGGGGAGAGCTGGGAGCCTTTAAGACCTAATAACTTGGTCTACAGGTTAAATATGGTGCAGACGCCATTCTGAACTCTGGCTAATCAATGACAAACTATCCCTTCCTAGGTGATGTGTGAGTGGAGCTATGTGTGGAGTTAGTAAGATGAACAGAAGGGTAGATGTATTTTTACCAGAACATGCATGTATAGAATAAAGGCTGGAAGCATTTACACCAAAATGCCACAGTGCTTTTGTTCTGGGCAGTGGGATTATGACTGATTATGACTTTTTATAAATTTTATACTTCTTGGGTTACATGGATTTCTTGTGTAATAGAAAAGTCATGCATGAAACTTCAGCCTCAAAGTCGCTTTATACACTCTTCCCCCACCTCCGCCAAACACTCATGTTCCAATCAGCAGGCATTTTGCCTCTAATAATCTAAAGGCATTTTGGAGAAATAAGTTCCTTCCTTTTTCAACCTTAGGTTGCTCATTAGCCAGCCCATTTTTCAGATAAGGCTTAAGTGAATTCTCATGAACTCTGATCAGATCCTTCACTGAATGCCAGTAGCATTGGCTGCCCAGGTTTGCCTGAGATGTAAGCACATACAAGGAAGATTATAAATTGACTGGAATCTTTAGGGAAGGACACAGAGGGAAAGAAAACCAATAATAATCATGATAATAAAAGTTAACACTGAACTAGAGCTTGCTGTATACCAGGACCAACTAAAAGCTGTACTTAACCCATTTGATCCCCACAACTTCATTAATTAGAAATTATTGCAGTTCCCGTTTTACAGGTAAAGTCCCAAAGGGTCAAATGATTTGCCAAAGCTCACACAGCTAATAACTGGCAAAGCTGAGATGCAAACCCAGGAAGTCTGTCACCAGTCTCCAGATATTGACCACTCTGCCATGTGTTGGTGGCTGCAGATGGGGCAGATAGCCTATTCCATGGCTAACTCCTACTGGCTGTTCAGGCTAATCATGATCCATCAATTTACCTAGGAGGTTCTCAAATTTGATTCACAGTTTCTGAAGCCCTTGTCACATTGAGTTGTGATTTTTTTTGTTTTTTTTTTTACAGTCTATTCCCTCTCCGAGATGATGAGATCCTTGAAGATAGGGGCTATGTCTTGTAGTTGTCTCCCTGGCAGTTACTATTGACTGACTCATAGAAAGTGCTCAATCAATATTAGGTGAATATTTAATTAGCCAGGTATGATGGACCCACCTATTCCACAAATTGTAAAGTTCCACTGACACACAAGTTGGAGCTGAAAATATATCCAAGGGAAAGATGGTTGTTTCTTCCAGTGATGTGACTTTATAGGCAAAGTGTCCTTCTCAGGAACTGGCTCAGTGAGTTGCCCATATGCATGGTCCAGGGCTTAGTTATACAGAGAAATAATTTGGTGTAATCTCTGCTTTCTAAGAATTTATGGTATATGGAGTCAGATATGAAATTACCATCGTCTGTTTCCTGTAAAGGAAAATGCGATTTTGTTCTAGGTTGGATATCATGCTTGACATTTTGTGGACTAGAGGAAGAAATAAAAGAACATAGCTCTAATATTAAAAAAGGTTATGATTATTAAGTAAAAAAACTATACATCCATTATGTTTTTTTCTTTTTAATTGACTGAATTATACAAAAATAATTTTGTGATAACAGCAATAATGATTACAGTCAGCATTTCTTGTCAATGATTTTATTATTTTGTTTATTTTTATCCAAGTGCATTACACGTCTTATTTAGTCCTCACAATAACACTCTGAGGCTAACACTGTTATTACCTCCATGTTATAAATGTGACTCTAGAGTTTTCCAAGGAACAGAATACAATTTATTCGTTTTAATAATTTTAACTGAAAAAATAATAGAATCGTATTTCAGAATTTTGTAAAAGCTACAGGATAAAATGTCTCGTAGTATCCAAAACCAGCATAGTAACATACTATTACCAAGTGCTTTCCTCAGTTTTTCCTTTTAGAGCTAAACAGTGTGACCTTGTTGCTAAGCACATGAGGAGTTCAGAGGGAACAATTCTTGGAGGAGATGACTTCGAGTTGGTCCTTAAAAGATTAAAAAAAGAACAAGTTTAATGTTTCTTAAAAAACATTTGATTTTCAGCTTTAAAAAAGTCTATAATTGTGCACTTCTTTGTTCCTCATTGGTGACTAGTCTGCAGATGGGCAGAGGATTCTGTGCAAAGGGACTGATTTCTGCATAGGCTATAACATTATTTCCCAGAGGTTGTCCTCCATCACTGAGAATCAAGATGTAAATTCCACAAATATTTGTCTCTTTCATGAATCTTCCCTAATTCCTGGTGTTACATGTCTAAGCTTAAAGGCAAAACAAGTGGGAAATTTGTATTTAGTGACAATCAGTAGGAGGAAGTAAAAAATGTGGAAGCATATACCAATTCTATTATAGCTGATCACTGGAAATCTTGAGGCAATATGATGGGATGTTGTCTTCTCCAGATTTTCCTTTAAAAAATCCTTGAAGATATACAGACTTTTCAACAGCATTGAAAATGAATGATAAGAGTGACTGTAGGCTAGCTTCTGAGGTTAGTTTCTACTTATTGAAGCCCATTGGATTCAATTGAGAAATATTTCCCTAGGTTATGCATGCTGACCCCTTTGCATGAGAAGGTCTTGATTCGTTTTCTTTGTCTTCCTCTAGTTCAAGAACAAAAGTGGTACACTAATCAGGCAGGTCACCCCATACTGCATAGGAAATATTTTCTGAAACAGTAGAAGTCTTATAGCGTTGTCACAGCATTCTACCTCCCACTCTAACCCAAACAAATATATCTTCTCTTTCTACATCAATTTTATAATGCAGCTTCCAGAACACATTACTAGGAGAGAGGAAGGTGTGTATTAATTCCTTGCAGTCTAGGATATGTATTTTATTACCTAAGGTAGAGAGTCCAACAGTAAAGGAGAATATTTCAGCAGAGCCACAAAGGATAAATGCTTGCTATACACCGTACACTGGATTAGGGATATACTCATTATTATGTTTCTAAGCTTAGATTTGAGATAAGCAATCTAATACCCCAAATGCTCAATGAAGAGATGCTTGAGGACACACAATTTACCATGTCTGTTGGCAACACTAGACTTGAACAGATCTCAACTCTCAACTTAGCCAACTGTGAATATCAAGAAATAAGCAAAGAAAAGCAAAATAATTAGGTCTATGAAACATTCTACAGCACCAAGTAGAAATGATGTTAACCTGAAGGTTCAAAGGAAAATATATCTTTAAAAATTATTTATGATAAGAAATAGAAGAATATCTAGGTAATATATTTAGTGTTCTCAATGAAAGGTTTGAAGGTATGACCTTTGTGAAGTATGAGTACCTAATAATAAGAGAAAATGGTCTGGGGTAAAGGACAACATGAAATGGAAGGTAGTTGTTATGAGGAAAAGAATGCAAGGGATTTCAATACATATGAGCAGAACCAAATTATCCATAGGAAGCAAAATTGACATTCTAGAAAATTTAATCACTGAGATGAAGAAAAACTTTCCAAGCTTCATCGACTAGAGTAGAGAGGTAAATATAAAGAGAAAGAGAGAAAACAAAGCAATAGCAAAAGTTGATAAATGGAGAGTCTACAAATTTTGTGTTCCTAAATAAGCTAAAAAAATATATATCACAAGCATTAATATACACTAAAATAGATACAGCATTTCTGGTTGCCTACAAATTATAAAGGGTTGCTGTTTTCTAGGTAACGTAAGTGGTAATACATCCATTATCAGGTATCATAGAAGGCATTTTAAATTTCAAAAGTAATGGAAAAAAATCCATAATCATCAAGGTCGAAAACAAAATCCAGATTTGTTTAAAGGAACATGAAGCAGGCTGACTTCATACTTTTAAAATACAATATGCTATAAAAAAATGAGGCAACAGAAACAGACAATATCCAATAAAGCTGCCATTCATGATCGTATATTAAGGCAACAGATAGACTTTTAATGCAGTCAAAGCCTTAGAATATGCCAGTTATGTAAACTGCATGAAAAATGATTACTCAAAGGCATTCTTTGATTGAGAGCTGAGTTATTAAAAACCAAAAGTTAAAAAAAAGAACAAGTTACTACGTGAGTTTTGAAACAGTATATAGAGGTCAGAATAAGGATGGACTATAATTAGTTTTCGGGTGGTGAACACGACATAATCTACACAGAATTAGAAATATATTGTGATGTACATCCGAAAATAAACAAATAAGTGAAAAAAATAAAAACAATATTTTAAATAGAGTAACAAAATAAATCCCAATGTTTAAAAATTCTTTAAAAAAATATAGATATAAACAATACTATAATACTAATCTGAAACTTGAACACCTGATTACAGGCACTTTTGGTTCCAGTCACAATGAAGTAGCTGGTATTAGATTTTACCTCTGGTAGTAAACAACTATATACTGGAAAATACACATGAAACAACATTTTCAGGCATTACACAGTAGACAGCGTGGATCTGCAATCTTTGAAAGAAGGGAAGCATATGAGATAAGATCTACATTCACTCAAGCTTTCTGACAGGGTGCATTTTCCAAATATAGCAGTGAAATGGAGCCCAAGAGGAGACTTTAGCCTCTTTGGGCAGAGGAATTAGAAATTGGAGTTTGTGGTTGGTAACACAGCTGAATTCAAAGGGCAGAATATCAGAGAGGAGGAAGCTGCAAAGAAGATTCAGAAATCTGTGTAAGGTTTCCTTTGGGTTTTTGCCAAATCCTAAGCTGTGCATTGGCAGGCTAAAGCTACTTAGGGCTGGCAGAGAACGGCTGCTGGGGCAGAAGAGCGGTCATACAGTACTGAGGAGATAGTGGTGTTCTGACCCAGACGGAGTAGAGACATCTTTGTCTGCATCCTGGTTAAATTTAAGACCTTAGAAAGATTCTGCTTAAAGAGTAGTCACCACATTCCAGGAGTAAGGGCTAATTTAGTTTTGAATTTAGTCTTAGACTCCTGGGACTAAAATATATATGATACCTAGACACTTAGGACTAAGTTCAAAACTAAAATAGACCAACTCTGAAAAAACTTAAAATTAAATATCTATAGGATCAAAGTGATCCACCAGTAATTTGTTGTCTGACAGATAGAATGTAGCCTTCGTTGGAAGAAGATAACATAATCCAGAGTCTCCATAGTGTCTTACTTACAATATCCATCATACAATAAAAAACCCACTAGATACGCAAAAAGAAGGAAACTGTGGCCCATAAACAAAAGAAAAATCAGTCAATAGAAGAAGGTCCAGAGATGACTGAGATGTTGAAATTTGCAAAGACTAAAATTACCATTATAAACATATTATTTATATACATATAATTTAGAAGAAATAATAGATAAATATAGTTGTACAGATGTGGCATTTTAGCAAAGAAATGAAAATTCCAAAAAGAATTAAGCGGAAATTTTCAAACTAAAAAATACAATATTTGGAACAAGCACAAAACAGAAAACAGAGTATGTGGGACCTGTGGCCCAATATCAAATGGTTTATTGTGTGTATTTGGAAGCTCATAAGGAGAGAGGAGAGGGAATGTGGTAGAATAAATGGATAAAATTTTTCTGAAATTGATGAAAGACGTCAACCCTAAAATGCGTATCCTACATAGGATAAACACAAAGAGGACCAGGCCTATCATATTCTAGATAAACTTCTAACCAAAGAGAAATTCTAAAAGCAGCTGGAGAAAAAGGACACATTGTATTTAATAAGACAACTGATTTCTCATTAAAAACAAAAGGAAGCTAGTAGAATAGAATGTGATCTTTAAAATCCTGAGAGAAAAAACTGTCACCTGGAATTCTATATCAAGTCGAAATGTCCCTTAAAAATGGAGATAAAATAAAATTTTTTTAGATAAACAAAACACTAGGACAATTTTTTGCTATCAGAAAATAACTGTAAGAAACAGAAAAAGAAGTTCTTCAGGCTGGAGAGAAATGATCCCAGATGAAAGCAGGGCACTAGAGGTGGTAAACCTCTGCATTAAAACAGTCCATTAAAATATCCTTAAAAGATAATTGATTCTTTAAAGTAGAAATAATGAAAATGTGTGGTAGGATTTATACTATGTTTGAAGGCAAAATATATATGACAAAGTGTCACAAAGGACAAGGAAAGTTAAAAGGAATTTTATTTTATAGGTTCTTGCATTTTATGTGAAGTGGAATGACATTAATTCAGTGTACATTGTGATCGTGAAAGGTTAAAATTCATACTGTAATCTCTAGAGCAATTATCAAAGAAAACACAAAGAGATATAGGTAAAAAGACAATTAAAAAATAAAAGTAAAATACTAAAAGTACTCAGTTAGTGGACTAAAACTCTAATTAAAAGACAGATATTGTCAGACTGTGTATTAAAAAAATAAATCCAACTATATTCTATTTACAAGAGACATCATCTTAAATAAAAGGACACATAAGGTAAATATGAAAAAAATGGAAAAGCATATATCTTACAAATACTAATCTTAAGAAAGGTAATATGGCTATATTAACTTCAGACAAAATAAATTTCAAGAAAAAAGTATTACCAGATATAAAGAGGGATTCTTTGTAATAATAAAATATTGTTTCATCTAAAACATGTAGAATTTCAAACATTTGACTTAAAAAAATGTAGCTTCAAAATACATGAAGAGAAAAATAACAGAACTAAAAGAAGAAATAGACAAACAAAAAGAATTACACGTTTAGAAACTCCTCTCTCAGTAATTAATTGAATAAGTAGACAAAGAAAATTCTTAAGAACATAAATGTAAACATTATAAGCCAGCTTGATCTAATTGACAGTTATAGAATACTATATACCCAATAGTCATAGATGATACATTCTTTGCCAGTGCACATGGAATATGCATTAAAGTATTGTCTATATACTGGGGCAAAAATAAATCTTGCAAACATCAAAGGATGGAAATCATATTGAATATGTTCACTAACAGTGATAGAATTTTCTAGAAACCAGTATTTTAAAAAGTAACTAGAAATTCTCCAAATATTTGGAAATTTAACAATATACTTCTAAATAGCCTATGGAAATTAGAAAATATTTCGACTCTAAACAATAATGTGGGTACAACATTTCTAAATTTGTAGGGTGTAACTAAATCAATGCTTAGAGGGAAATTTTTAGCTTTAAATGCACATATTAGAAAGGAAAGAAAGTTTTAAAATCAGTGGTGTGAGTTTTCACTTTAAGAAGCTGGGAAAGCATAGCAAATTAAATACAAAAAACAAGAAAGCAAAAGAAAGGGCAGAAATCAAACAGGGAAAACTAACAAAGCTCCAAATTCCTTCTTTGAAAAGATTTATAAATTTGGAAATGAAAGGGGGAAATACAAATACAGAAAAGCCATTTTAGCGAACTAGGAATTGTCGCTTCCGTAAAATGGTAAAATGTATACCTTAGCTCAAAAGCCCATGTTGTAATGGAACAAATGTTAGAGGCGTCCTTGTTAAACTCAAAAGCAAGACAATAATATCTACTCTTTATTACTTTTTAACATTGTGTTGGAGTTATTAGCCAAAGCAAACAGATAAGAGAAAGTAATTAGGAATACAAGAATAGGAAGGAAGAGATAAAGATTATCTCCTTGTTTGCACATAACATGATTATGTGCTTGGACAATCCCATGGAATCAAAGTAAAAATTACTCTAAACAATAGAAGAATTTTTAAAGTAGTAGGTTGCACAATTAACATAGAAAAATCCATAACTTTCATAAATACAGAGTTAATGAGGAGATATAAGGGCAGAGAGCACATCAAAGAAAATAAAATACTTAGGTGTAAACAGCACAAAATGGTCAAAATCTATTTGAGAGAACTATAAACACTTCTGGAAGACAGGAAAAGTAGACGAACAAATTAAAGACATGATTTTCTTGAACAGAGCAACACAATGTCATAAAGATATGAGCTGTCCCTAAATTTATTTATAAATTTAATGCAATCTTAATAAAAACGACCTCAGAGTTTTTAGTATTTTAGCTAGACAAATTGGTTATAACATATGTTTAGAAGAAGAAACAAGCAAGAATAATCAGGAAATTGGTGAAGAAAGAAGAGAAATTCATGAACATAGCCCTACTACTATTAATGCCTTCATAAATGAAACAGTGTGGTATAGGTGCATGAATAGACAGACAAAACAGAATAGAAAATCCAGAAGTAGACTCAGTTGCGTATAAAAATTAATCATATGATAAATCTGGCACTTCAGATAATAGGAAAAGATAGACATTGTAATAAGTGGTGGTGTGATAACTGAATTGTCACATAGAGAAAGATAAAATTAGTTCTATTCTTCAAAGTATAACCAGGATAAATTCCCCAATGGATCAGCGATTTGAATGTAAAACATGAAACCATGTAAGTACGAGAATAAAACTTGAACTCCTCCATTAGCTAGAAGTGGGGAAAACATTCCTAAATAAGACCTAAAATTCAGATGCAATATGTGGAAGAATTGATAAACTTGAAAACATAAAAGCAAGTTAAAAAAATCATGTGTGAAAAAAACATTATAAGAAAAATTTTTTAAAAACCCAATAAACTGGAGGATATATTTGCAAATATACGAAAACTGAGGATTAATGTCCATAATATATAAAGAGTTTCTACAGACAGAGACAACAATGGTGAACAGTCACATGCAAAACTGAGCCAGAAAAAAGAAGAGACAGTTCATAGAAAAAGAAATGCAAATTGTTCTTAATCTTATGAAAATATGATCAATTCGCTCATTATCAGAAAAAAGCAAATTAAAGGTGTTCTGTGATTATACTTCTCAATTATAAGATTGTAAAAATTCAGAAATTTGACAACTTATTCTGTTAGTAGGGCCTTGGGGATGTAGGTACTTTCATGAATTGCTGGTGAGAATGCAAAACTGTAGAACCACACTGGAGTAAAGTTGATAATATCTAGTAATATTATATATAAATTTGTCTTTGACCCAGCAATTCTACTTTAGGATTCTATTCCAAGGGCCACAGACAAAGTTATATACAAAGATATATAAACAAGGCTATCTATTGCATGTACTATTTGTAATAGCTGAAGTCTGGAAAGAACTGAAATGTTTATCAATAAACTATGAAACATTCATACAATGGAATACTATGCAGCTAAAAAAAGGGAAAGAGGAATTTATTTACAACTACAGAATGATATTTAGGATCATTTAAATATAAAACAAATGTTCAAAAGCTGTGTGGTGTCTGATCTAGAAAGGTGGCAGATACACACACACACATTCACTTAAATTAAAAAATGGAAAGATGAACAATAAAATTTTAAAGAATGGCTAAGAGTGGGAGAGGCAGGTGTTGGGGGATGGAGCCTAGATTTCTTTGATGTGAACATTATTTTAGATCTTATTTGAAACCGTGTAGATATTTTCTACAGTTATGAAACAAAGTTAAATTTAAAAAGCAATTTTTAATAATTAAAACCCAAATGAAATAAGTGAGCTTAACTTTTTACTGCATTGGTAGTAACCAAACAGAAAGGAACTGTTTCAAGTGTTTTTAGAACTCAGTAATTTGTACATTCTTCATGGGATATACTTCAGTTTAAAAAGAGCTAAAAAGATCTTAAATTGTTTTCAATAATTATATTGACAGCATGGGTTGTATGTGGCTTGTGTGATAAAGCGAATGGACGGTTATGTCGGCATGGTGGAGAGCAAAGATTTTTGGCATTGTTGAAAGGACATGCAGAGGTAATGTTGATGGTTAGGTAAAAATCATGTCATTTTGTAATGAATTTGAAATGGAAGTGTAGATTTTATATTATGTATTTTATCTTAAAAATATATGCTTTCTAGATCTGACTAGCAGCAACAAGCTCACCAGCACCTAAATTATGTTCTCTAAATGTCATTTTCCCTGAAAAGAAACTGGAATTCGTGGAAATACGGATGATTCCATGTCTGAAGAAGGAAACGTATAAGGCGAGTCTGGAACATTATGTTACGTCAGAAAGCAAGGAAGCAGTTAAAGACTAATATGGTGTACCTAAAGGACTTTGAAATAAACCTGAATTGGATCACACTGGCTGAAGATGGGATAATTTTGAGCATCGGTAAGAACAATAATTGCAATGGGTTGAAACACATCAAATATGTTTAAATGCAAGAGTTTGTATTTACACTAAAATTAAAAATAACAAAACTCATTGAGTTTTTAGAGGATGCAAGGAAATTAACTCTGTTTTAAAAACTGATAAATGGAGGGGAAGATAAGGCTTGTCTTTCTGGTATAAATTATACATAGGATAACTAAGTAGTTGATACAAGGAAGATATTCCAACTAATAAATGAAGGAGAAATGGTAGAATGCACATATTACCATTTTGTAATCCCTCTGTGTCCTGATTTTTTTTTTTTTTGATGCTCAAGGGAGTACTTCCTGCTCTAAAATTACCCAACTCTCCTCACCCTTCCCCAGGGCCCGTTCTCTTCTAACTGTGGGAGTCAAGTTGAGTTAGTGGACATATTATTCACTTTACATCAGAGACACTGATCTTATGGCCCAAATATTAGGAGTGGGAGCTATGTGCCCAGAGATTCCCTAACACTCTTGATTAGACCCAGGCAGACCAGACATTGGACCAAAGTGAGGCAATCAAATTTCTTTTGTTGGGGATTAGGGAACAGAATTTCTGGTTAGTGTCCAATGAATATTTGAGCTGAGAGGTCAAATGGAACTAATGATGACCAGTGTAGAAGGCTGTGCATACATTTTTTAACAGATTTGTTTTTTAGAACAGTTTTAGATTTACAGAAAAATTGCAAAGATAGTACAGAGTTCTCATATATCCTGCACCTAGTTTCCCCCTGTAATTAATATCTTATATTAGTATGGTACATTTGTTACAATTAATGAATCAATATTGATATGTTATTATTAACTAAAGTATATAGATTATTCAGGTTTCCTTAGTTTTTACCTAATGTCCCTTTTTTCATTGTTGTTGTTGGTTCTAGGATCTCATCCAGGATATCATCTTACATTTAATTATGTCTCCTTAGGCTTCTCTTAGCTGTGCCAGTTTCTCAGATGTTTCCTTGTTTTTGATGACCTTGACAGTTTTGAGGAGTATTGGTCAAGTATTTTGTAGATACACCTCTATTAGAATTTGTCTGATGTTTTTCTCATGATTAGAATGGAGTTATGGGTTTTGGGGAAAAGGATCACAGAGATAAAGTGCCATTTTCATCACATCATATCAAGGATACATGCTATCAATATAACTTATTGTTGCTGACGTTGACCTTGATCATTACTTGCCTGAGGTAGTGTTTGTCGGGTTTCTGCACTGTAAAGTTACCCTTTTTTCCCCATCTCCATACTACATTCTTTGGAAGGAAATGGCTATGCACAGCCCACACTTAAGGAGTGGGGAGTTATGCTCCACCTTCTTAAGAGCAGAGTATTGATATAAATTATTTGGAATTCTTCCACATGGGAGATCTGTCTCTTTCCCCCTATTTATTAATTTCTTCACTTTTTATTTATATCAATATAGAGTCAGGGGTATTTATTTCATAATTTGTGTGATAATCCAATACTACTATATTTCGTTGCTCAAACTGTTCCAGCTTTGGTCGTTGGGCACTCTTTCAGTTGTCTCCTGTGCCCCTTGACATACTTACTACCATAAATGATGTTTTGTTTTTTAAACATTTCTCTACATTTGACACTACAAGATGCTCCAGGCTCATCTTGTGTATTTTCTGTTCCAGTCCAGTCCTAGAATCAGCCATTTCCTAAGGAACCTTGCTTCCTTTTATTGAAGAATGGTATTAGAAACCAAGATGTGGGCACTAACTGGGCTTATTGTTACTGAGGTATTGTTCTTTTAGGCTCTCTCAACTGACCTAATGAGGAAATACATATGTGTATACTAACACATGTATTTATCCATATCTGTAAATATTTCTATATGTGACCATTTGTATCTATATTGAGACAAATATGAGTTCGTTCTGATGTTTCCAACTCCAATCCATTACTCTAGCCTCCTTTCCCTGCTATCTGGAAATTTCCAGTCCAACAGTGGGAAGGCCGATTACCATCATCCACCATCCATTTACTTAATTGTTCGGTTCCAATATACACTTATAACAGTATCAGAATTGTTAAACCATATCCCTGTGGAAAGCAATTTTATCAACTAGAATACAGTGCTTATGTGCAGTTATTTTTGCCTTTAGTCTTACAGAATCCACTCATTTCCAAAGTTACTTAAGTCAGCATCATTCTCTCCCCACCCATTCAGTGAGGTTGGCTCATATATTTGTTATACAGTTAGATTCTCTTGTCACAGTCTGCATTCCTTGCTGGGATCCTTTGACCTCCTAAGTAATTTTTAAAAATTTGCAAACCTTAAGTTTCAAGATCTTTATGCTCTAAAGTTCTATGGGTTTGACAAATGCCTGATGTCAAGTATTTGCCATTTACAAATAATTGATGGACAAGTTAGGGGAGAAGACTATATAGACAATTATGTCACCTGTGAACAAAGACAGTTTTAATTTTTCCTTCCTAATCTGTACATGGGAAACATTTAGAATGACAAAATGTTTTGATAGAAATGGCAGGAACCATCTTTGCTCTACTCATCAGGGGAAATTTTCTTTGACTTTATCATATGCTGTTTCCTTTCCTTTTACGTGTCCCCAAAGCTTCAAAAAGAAGAATTTTGTTTTGTTTTCCAGCATAAAGTTGCTTTTGTTACGAGAAAAGACCATTTGGAGCAATAAAATTTTCCTTTCAGATCCAATATTAAAAAAGGGAAAAATGGTTTTTTTCCTTTCACCTGTCTAGTTCAGCCTCATTTGATTGAATAATAGACATAATGCAGTCCTGTGATTTGGGATTTCTAGGTGAGAAATTGGCTAGTCTCATTGAAGATTAATATACCATGGAAAATAGGCAGAATCGCCCTTAGCAAGGTCTTTGTCTGTTTTGAATGTGAGGATCAGTGAGTATGTGGATCTGAGTTCTTAAAGGATGCTGTTTATTTCATATGCTCTGCTCATGCAGAAGAGCAAAGAAGAAAATTTCCTACTGAGGCAGAGCTTGGGTTTGTCAGGTGTGACTTTTGGCTGTTTATTTTAGTTGCTATGTGAGTAATTAAATTTTCCTTGATGGTCTACAGCACTGTTTAGTTTTGCCAAGTTTTTAATAATGGATAGAACTGAATTTGAAAGTTGAAATGCCTCCAACAATATATGTGAATGTTCATGGAAAGATATAAAGGAGAAGAAGAGAGTTCTCTGAAGGAGGCAGCTGTCTCATTCTTGACTTTCTAGCTCCTAGTACTTGACACATAATAGCTGCTGAATAAATGCCATAAATAAATAGGTGCTGAGTAATTGAAAGTTAAATGAAAAATGACCTGGTGTTATTTTTCCAGAACGGTACTAGGAATGGAGATGCATCAACACATATCTGTTGAAGTTATTTGATAATTCAGAAATGGGATTTATTGTGGTCTTTCTGGCAAAATTTCCAGGCCTACAATAGTCCTTCTCTCTGCAAAATCAGGGTTCTTTTAGTTGTAAGTGGCAGAAACACATCCATAGTAGGCAAAAAAAGAAGGTTAGTCACTGCCATGGACTGAATGTTTGTGTCCCCCTCAAAATTAATATGTTGACCTAAACCCCAATGCAACTGTATTTGGAGATAGGGCCTTTTTGGAAGTAATGCAGTCATATGGGTAGAGTCCTGATCTGATAGCATTAGTGTCCTTTTAAGAAGAGGAAGAAAAACCAGAGTTCTCTTTCTCTTGTTATGCATGCATGGAGGAAAGACCATGTGAAGAATCAGCAAGCAAACAGTCACCAGCAAGCCACGAAGCGAGATGCCACCAGAAACCAAATTGATTAGCACCTTGATCTTAGACTTCCAAACCTCTAGAACTGTAAGAAATAAAGTTCTGCTGTTTAAGCCGCCCAATCTGTGTTATTTTGTTATAGCAGCCTGAGCAGACCAATACAGTCACTCATGTGGTAGAAGAAATAATGGCATAACTCACAGGATTGTAGGAAGAGCCGTGGGAAGGCTAGCCTCAGAGAAAGCCACCAAGACTTGCTCTCTCTCTCTGTCTTTTGTGTATGCTTGAATTAATTCTATAGAAAGTGTCTACATGGCAGAAAAAACTACGCAGACTCAGATTTACATTCTTCCAGTCTAACAATCCCAATAGAAAGAAAGTTCTGTTTCCCATGTCTGAAAATTAATCCTGGAGAGGGACTCTGATTAGGTCTGCTCAGAACACAGGTTCACACCTTAGGATAAATCTCTGTTGTTGGGAGGGTAGTTAGTTATTATTGACAAATCATAGGTCACATGCCCATTGTTGTTACTGTGGAGTCAAAAAGAGCCAGGTACAACCCAATCAAAATCTTGCAGAATGGGTTAGTGGATAGATAGTTCTTTTAAAGGAAAGGATGCATTGATACGAAAAGAACACGTGTCACTTCAAATTAGCTGGGCCAGCCATGGCTGTGATTTGGGGAAACTGAAGCATCTCCAAACCAACGCTCAGGGATTCAGAATCAAGCCGCATTTGGACTATCTAGCTCTGATGGTGCTTCCCATTGTCAGAAAACAGCTTCAGTCTAGTTCTTGAGACCAAGTTGTTGTCCAGCACCTTGGTTCTGAGTATCTTAATAGTGTTTTGTCCCCATTTCCATAGGATCTGCCTCATCACATCTCCAGTATTCCTAGTTCTTCTTGACTTGAAATTACTCAGAAATTAGAATTCTGTGGTTCAACTACCACTTCTTTGAGATCAATTTTCTGCCTTCTGATGCCTTAACATCATTTGTTTCTGGATTTCACATTGCCATGCTATGCCCACAGTATGTTTATTATAAAAACCCATTTCCATGGGGCCAGCTCGGTGGCCCAGTGGTTAAGTTCACACGTTCTGCCTCGGTGGCCCGGGGTTCGCCACACACACAGCCAAGCTGTGATAGGCGTCCCATATATAAAGTGGAGGAAGATGGGCACGGATGTTAGCTCAGGGCCAGTCTTCCTCAGCAAAAAGAGGAGGATTGGCAGCAGATGTTAACTCAGAGCTAATCTCCACCCCACCCCCCCCCCCCCCCCCCCCAGAAAAGAAAACCATTTCCCTCGTTTTAGACTCCATGAGGCTGGCTGATGTCCTGGATAACACTTATTACTGATATTTGACCTGGCCAGAGGGAGACTCTAGAAATTTGCAGTGCAGTTGAGGTCCTCCTGATCCTCTTGGCAGCTTCAGTGGATGAACTGACTCTGGGTTTCTCTCAGTCCTCTTCTGTCTCATCTGTCCCCCTGAACTTTATGGGTTTACCTGAGATTGAAAAATAAATACACTAATTCATAAGTTTTACAGCATGTGTGCCGTGCCTTTGATAATCACATTTCAGGTAATTTCCCATATTGACTCTGGGCTTTGGTAAATGGGACATTAGCAAACATAACACAGCAGAGTTGACAATCTGTCCATAGTGGCTAAAATGCTTATCAATCTTATTTTTTTCTTCTTAGTTTTCTCAGACTTCTGTGTTTTCTCTGTGGCCTCCAGAACCCAACACTTGACTATGGATTTGCAGGTGGAATGGGGCTCCACCTTCATCTAGCTGACTAGTATTTCAGGTTTCTTTGTCTTTAACTTTGAGGGTACAAAATTTCTGGAAGGATTTGTCAAGGAAACTGTTTTTCACCTAATCTCTCTGCACACTAGTGAAGCTGTACTTGTACCGTATTCTCAAGGACGTGCTCTTCCCTCAGGCTCCACTGCCTGCCCTGTAATCAAAGTGAATCATTGATCCCCATATCTGGACTTGTTTTTTTTTATTATCCAACAAATCCTTTCTATTGTGGATTTGGCTATTTTCCCAGCTTTACTTGTGTTTAGCTGGGGCTGTGACACGCAGCCACATTATAAGCTACCCATGGAAACTGATTATGTCGTTCAGTGACCTCAGCCTCATCTGAAAATATGATTTTTGACAGATCCATCCCCAGCTCTGAAATATGTTATGGAAAGATAATTGGCTAATGCCCCTGTGATAGCTCTCTCTTCTTTGGGGATTAGGCATTGAGAAGATTTGAAAGAAAATGAGCTGGATAATGCACAGTATGGTTATTAAACTTTTCTCCAAAGGTTATACTAGTTGAATATACAATCTCAAATAGTATTTAATTAAAAGTTAGAATTTCTAGTCCATGGTTTTTGGAGCATCAGAATTTTTAATTAAAGCTTTGTTTGCACAGGTATCTTTTCAAAGGTTATTAACAAATAATAAAGAAAAGACCTGGTTTTTCAACCAAAACACTAACTTTCTGCCCTTAAGTAGGTCACTTAACTTTTCTAGGCTTCCACCTGATCACCTGTGAAGACAGGTTAGATATGCCAATAAATTTGATTGGATAAATTCCTAAAAAAATAACACTTAAAAAGAAATAGAAAGCCTGATTACTTTAATAACCATTTTATTAGTTTGCTCAGGCTGCTATAACAAAATACCCCAGCCTGGGTGGCTTCAATAACAGAAATTTATTTTCTCAAAGTTCTGGAGGTTGGGAAGTCCAAGATGAAGGTGCTGGCCAGTTAGGTTCCTGGTGAGAATTCTTCCTGGCTTGCAGAAGGCTGCCTTCTCACGGCGTTTTCACATGGAAGACGGAGACAGCTAGCTCTCTGGCAGCGCTTTTTATAGGGACACTAATCCTACAGGATCTGAGCCCCATCCTGTGACCTCATTTTATCTCAATTACTTCCTTACTCAAGTACAGCCACACTAGAGGTTAGGCCGTCAACACGTGAATTTGGAGGGGACATAATTCAATCCCGAGCAATCATTAAATAAATTAAATCAGTAGGCTCTTTTCATAAAGAAAATACAAGGAAAATATAGTTTCTATGAAACTTTCAATGAAAAGATCATTCCAAACTTATACAAACTCTTTCAGAGCCTAGGAAAAGAGTGAATATTTCTCAAATCACTTTATGAAGCTATAGAGAACCTTGATAACAAAACCAGAGAAGGGCAGCACGAGCAAGAAAATTACTGGCAAATCTCTCTTGTGAATATAAGTACATAAATTCTAAAAAAAAGTTATTAGTAAACCAAATCCAACAGTACATGAAAGGATAATACATTGTAAACGTTTGGTCTAGTACAGAAATCCAAGAGTGGCTTAATATCAGAAAATCTACAAATGTCATTCATCACATTAACAGATAAAAGTAGAAAAATAGTAAATAATCATCTGAAAAGATGCTGAAAACTTACTTTTAAAATCAGCACCCTTTTATGAGAAAACTCTTATTGAAATATAAATTTAAAGAAACTTTCTTATACTAATAAAGGGTATCTAAGAAAGACTGAATGCAAACATCCCTTTTCATGGAAAAATGTTTGAAGCATTTCTTTTAAAATTAAGTATAAGATAAAAATGCCCATTATCACCTTTTCTGGAGGATCTAACTAGTATAGTAAGAAAAGATATTGGACAAAATACGGAAGAATTGGAACTAACAAATCTGTCAACATACAAAAGTGCTGTGATTGAATACATAGAAAATATCAAAGAATCTGCAAATTATTAGAAATAATACAAATGTTTAGTAAGGTGACTATTTTTCATTTTATCTGAAAGTCAAGTCTAAGAAAGGGGCTAGGATGCATGCCATTTATTTGGGAGGTGACCTCAGAGAAGTAGCAGTGAGGTAGCTGGAAGAACGAGATAGGGAGGAAGAAAAACCAATACATGGTGTGTTACTGAGTTAGTTACTACTATCGGCAACTAGAACTTAATCCCACTGATGATTTTCTGAAGATCTGTGTAGCATGTGACTTAGAACTGTCCTTCCAAAGATGAGAGGTTGGTGGAGCGATACCACAGTGTATGCTTGCGGTAGGACACTGGCCATATGTATCAAATTACCCACCACGGTTGCGTTGAAATTGGAAGCAGGATGAAGAAATGTGGTGCAGGGCACAAAAGCGTGTGCTGCAGTGACTGGTTATAAGACCAATATAAAAAATGGATTGGATTTCCACATACAAGAAATAAACAAAATGAACAAAAAGCAATTAAAAGCATGTGCTAGACATTTATGGAGAAAACTATAAAAATTATAAAACTTTCTTGAATGTTATTACTTATAGCTAAATAAGTGGAGAGATTTACCATATTCATGGAAAATGTCTTAATATTGTAAAGTTGTAAATTCTCCCCAAATTGCTCCAGAGACATGAAATCCTATCAATATCGTCTTTCAGTTTTCTTTTTTTTTTTTTTTAAAGTACTTCTTATGGATTTTTCTTGCCTTCCCAAGGACAATCAATTATAAGGAATTTATATCAAAGCAACGTGATAAAGTGGAAAGAACCTGCACTTTGGAGTAAAACAAAACGTTGTTTTTTAATGCTGTTTCCAGCAAATAACCTCAGAGAGGTTATTTCTTTAACTTTATGAAAGAAGGGGTCATACCTAAACTCAAAGAATAATGAAGTCTAAGTGAGAAAAATGATTAAGTGAAAATGTAAATGAAAGTGTCTGGAACATGGTAGGAGTGTAGGAAATGTTCCTTCCCTTTTCTCCTGGAAGACAGGTTTCCACTTCTCTGCCTTTCAGTATCTCCATTCCGTGACCAATGAACTCAGAAATAGAAATTGAATTTTACCAGTTATTAAACTTCTTGGAGAATAAAAAAGGGAGTAAATATCAAGTGAGCAAGCAATTACAAGCATTAGTTTGAAGTGTCAATACTCCCTTGAAGACTGGACCTCTTTCTCCTATTTCACTATCACCTAAATCCCTGTTGTTTGTCACTTTCTTTTTGAGGTTCTCTTGGACATTCTTGATTTTAAACTAATCAATTTTATCAATCTTTTTCTTATGCTTAGTGCCTTTTTGGGTCTTATTCAATAAATTATATTAATTATTAAAGCTTTATAATAAATCTTGATATCTAGTAAAACAAGTCTTCTATTTTATTCTTCTCAACTATTCTTGGGCCTTGAATCCTTCATATTAATTTTAGAATCAATTTGTCAAATTTCTCAACAAACTGTTTTGAGATTTTGATTGATACTATGTTATTCTAGAAACTAACTGGGGTAGATTTATATCTTTAGAATATTGAGTTTTTCTATCCATGAATACAGAATATATCTAATTTATTCAGCCTTATTTAATGTTTTTAAAAAAGTTTTGATATTTTTAAGTTGGATGTTGAGTTCGTGGGTGTGCATTTTGTGGTTATGCTTCATAATTTAAATATATGCATTATGTATCAAATATAATATAATCTTTTTAAAAATGTGGAAATGTGCCTTAAGTGGAATATAGCCATTAAAAATGATGGTAAAATTATTGATATGCAAAGATTCACAGCATATTAATAAATGAGGAATTCCTTTTTTTCATGATAACATATGTCTTATGTAAATGTCATTTATTTAAAGATATGTAAAATTATGATTGCAGAATAAAGACAGATATTTAGAAGGCTGTTAAAATTGCAGAGTCAGAGACAAGAGTCTGATAGAAAAGCACATTCAGAATGGTGGAGAAAGGATCTTCAAAGATCTGCTCTTCCTTCCAGAAAAGCAAAGAGAACACTGGCAAAAATTGTCAAAATTAAAATTTTTAAAACTCTGGAAATTAAAGAATTGTAACATTTGAGGAACATTTTGTTCAAGAAAATCAGCTGGATCATGATAAGAACATTGAGCTTTGTGGTGTTTTAACTTGCTCTCATCCATCTACCTTTCTCTAGATCTGCAGTAGCTTTGAAAACCAACACCCTCACAACAATACAGAACCTGTAATAACCAGTGAACTAGGGGCTACTGAAGTGGGTGATTTGGGTTTGGAACACTCTAAAAGCCTACTTCACCAAACATTTGACATTTTTTGACCTGTCTAGCAGCTCACTAAAACATTCCATTCCCAGGGCTTGTTTTTATTTGGCCTGACTCAGAACTCAGTCCATGTGACTAGCCCTATTCCTGTACATTTGTCAAAAATAATCAGCAGCAATTGTTTAACACTGCCCAAGGTGGTATTACCAATTGGGGCTAAAAGAGGCAGAGCACAACACTTAAAAAGGAAAAAGTTGGGAATGAGATGTCTGCATGAGATTTTGAAAAGCTCCAACATATCCTTGGGAATCTAGAAGGCCACAAACATGTGCATGGATGTGTGAATGCCTAGGAAAGACCTGAAAAGGCCCTAATTTCTCACTGCCTTGAGGCTGTACAAGCAAGAAGTGAAGGCTAAGGAAGTGTTTCAAACTGCCTACCAGAGCATTGGAGGCATGCCCCAACGTATACACAGAGCCCCTCAGCAAAGACTAGGCCACTTACTGGTTCAAGGCATTTAAGGAAACCTCTGTCCAGTTGTTAGCTGATCACTAAGTTAATCAAATAGAGACTTCAGTGGCCACATACAACAAAGAATACAGACTTTACAATATTACTTCAGAAAAGTCATTAAACAAACAACAAAAAACCCTGGGTAGGTGGAGGATCAGATTTTTATATAACTGAATAATAATTCTATTATTTAAAATATGTAGTTTTTAACAAAAATTAAGAGACATGTAAATAAATAAGAAAGTATGGCCCATACACTGGAAAAAAATGCAATCCATAGATACTATCCCTAGGAAAGCCAGACATTGAACTTACTACACAAAGATTTTAAATCAGATATTTTAAATACGTTCAAAGAGCTAAAGGAATCATGTTTAAAAAACTAAAGGAAAATATGAGGACAATATTTTGCCAAATGGTGAATATCAATAAAGAGATAGATATTATCAAAAGTAACCAAATAGAAATTCTGGATTTGAAAAATACAATAACTGAACTGTTAAATTCATTAGAAGAGCTAAGTAGCATATTTGAGCAGGAATAAGAATGTATCAGAGAACTTGAAGATAGATTGATATAGATTTTGCAATCTGAGGAACAGAAAGTAAAAAAGAATGAAGGAAAATGAACAGAGCTTCAGAGGTCTGTGTGACACCACTGAAAGAACCAACTTATGCTTAATGGGATCCCCAGAAAGAGAGAAGAGACAAAAAGGCACAGAAGGAATATTTGAAGAAGCAATGATTGAAAACTTCCCAAATTTGATGAAAAACTTAATCTACACATCTGAGAAACTCAACATACACCAGACAGGACAAAGCAGAGATCCACACCAAGACACATCAGAGTCAAACCATTCAAAGCCAAAAAACAGAGAATCTTGGAAGCAATAAGAGAAAAGTGACTCATCATGTACAAGGGATTCTTGGTAATATTAACAGTTGACTTTTCTCATGAGAAACCATAGACACCAAAAAGCAGGGAAATGACGTGTTTAAAGCGCTGAAAGAAAAAGACTGTCAATCAAGATTTCAATATCCCGCAAAAATATGATTCAAAAATGAAGAAGAGATTAAGACCTTTCCAGATAGACAAAAACTGAGAGAATGTGTTGCTAGCAGAACGGCCCTGTAAGAAATACTAAAGGGAGTATATTAGGCTGAAAGGAAAGGACAATAGATGGTAATGTGGATCCATAAGAAGGTATAAAGAACACTAGTGAAAGTAACTACAAAGATAAATGTAAAAGACAGTATAAATGTGTTTTTGTTTGTAATTCTTTTTTCTCTCCTATCTGATTTAAAAACGAACTGCATAAACTACAACTATAAAATTGTGTTGATGGGCTTATAGCTCATGAAGATACAATTTGAATGACAATAATAGCACAGAGAAGGTGGGATCAATGCTATATTGCAGCAAAGTTTTTGTACACTATGGAAATTAAGTTGTTCTTATCTAAACTGGAAGGTTTTAACTTAAGATGTTACTTTTAATATTCCAGGGTAACCATTAATATATTAATTCAGAAAAATCATAAAAGAAATAAGAGAATTAAAATGGTACACTAAAAAATATCTATTAAACATAATAGAAGAAGCAGTGGAGGAAAAGAGGAACAGAAAAAGACATAGAGTTACGGAAAACAAGTTGCAAAATGACAGGAATGTATCTCATCTCATTGGTAATTTTATTAAATGTAAATGGACTAATGCTCCAATCAAAAGTCAGAGATTGGCAGAAATGAATAAAAAATATAATCCAACTATCTTCCTTGCAAAAGAGGCACACTTTAGATCAAAAAGGTTGAAAGTAAAAGGATGGGAAAAGATACCATGCAAAAAATTCTCAAAAGAGAGCTAAAGTGGCTATGAAATATCAGCAAAAATAGATTTTAACAACAATAAAAAAATCTGACTATAGAATAAGACGAGTATGTTTGAAAACTTAGAAAAGGGTCAATAAAGGGTCAATCCATATCAAAATTATTGGGATGCAGGAAAATCATTGCATAGAGGGAAATTTATAGCTGTAATACAAATTTATACCTGAAAACTAACAAAGGAGTCAGCAAGTTTGCAGGGTACAATATCAATGTATAAAAATCAGTTGTATTTCTATACACTAGAAATGAACAATTCAAAATGAAATCAAGAAAAGTAATTAAGATATTAAGAGAATGAAGAAAACTCCATTTACAATAAAATAAAAAAGAATAAAATAGGAATAAATTTAACAAAAGAAGTAATAAAAAATGTAATTTTTTCTTTTTCATGTTTTTGTATCTACATGAGATGATGGAAGTTAACTAAACTTATTGTGGTATTCATTTCACAATAAATATGTCAAGTCATTATGCTGTACACCTTAAACTTATACAATGCTATATGTCAATTATATCTCAATAACACTGGAAAAAAGTATAAAACATATACACTTAAAAGTAAAAAATATTGTTGTAAGTATTGGTGAGAAGGTGGAGAAATTGCAGTCCTCATATATTGCTGATGGAATGCTGTAGTTGCTTTGGAAAAGGGTTTGCAGTTCCTCAAAAAATCAGACACAGAGTTACCATATGATCCAGCAATTCCACTTTTAAGTATCATATGACCACACAAAAATTTGTACACAAATATTCATAGCTGCATTATTTATAATACTAAAAAGTGGAAACAACACATGTGAATGGAGAAACAAAATGTATTATACCCACACAATGGAATATTATTCATCTGTAAAAAGAAATGAAGTACTGGTAAAAGCTACAACATGGATAAATCTTGAAAACATTAGGCTAAATGAAATAAGCCAGTCACAAAAGGCATATTATATTGTATAATATTGTTTAATTCCATTTATATGCAATGTCCAGAATGTGCAAATTCTTAGAAACAGAAAGTGGCTGCAATAGGCTGGAGAGAAAGGAGAATAGGGAGTGACTACTAATAGATACAGGCTTTCTTTTGGGGTCGGCTGGACAGCTGAAAATTTTCTTGAATTAGGTTGTGGCGATGGTTGCACAACTCTGTGAATATACTAAAAACCACTAACTTGTACACTTTAAAATTTGAATTTTATGTTCTGTAAATTATGTCTCAATAAAGCTGTTATAAAACAGTACATTCCAAGGTCATTTTTAGGTCTGATATTTTGTTTTAAGGCATATTACCCATACGTAATAAGTGGCCATGGCAAACTTAGATAAAATCATCCCTAAGGGTAAGCTTCAACTTTTTCTTAGTGCTGTACCCAAAGGAGAGAATTTTTTGCAAATATTTTACCTGAACAAAAATTGTTTAAAGGTGGCTCAATGGAAGTCCCTGGCTGCCAAGACAAACCAAGGGAGTGACGGCAGCTGGTGGGCCTGACTCAGTGCATGGTCCTGGAATTGGAAAGTCACCTTCTTCTTTGCCTGGTAGAAGAGGGAATGTTGCCTAGTTTTAAAAGTGTGCAGATTCCACATCCTTCATTATGCTGAAGTTCACTTCTGCTCAATTGGACAGTTTCCTGTGGTTGTATCTGTCAACTCTGGACTCTCGGCAACTACAAGAGAGAACATTCACACACCCTGGTGCCTAAAGGGGAGAGTGTTCTTGTGGTAAAGCATCATAAACTTAAGTGATGCCATATGAAAATGTACAATCTTTTAAAACAGCAATTTATTATATTTTATTTTTTATGTTGAAAATAATATATGTTCTTTAAAAAATATTCAGTAAGCATAAAAGAAGGGTCCTCCTTTGTCACTAAACCCAAGTTTCACTCCCAAGAGGGAACTATAGTCAACGAATTACTGTGGTGTTCTGCCAGTAATTTGCCTATTTGCTCTCACATCCCATCTCTCTTCTGTTCTGAATTGCAGAGAACTCATTTCCCATCCTCAGGTTTATTCCAGGAAGTTTCAGATGATGGAATACACTGGTAGGAGACCGTAGGGTGGGAAGAGGGAGAAACCCACCTGAGCTTCAGGTGGCATTTCCAAGGCAAGTGCATCTCTTCTATGGTTCTATCTCCCTCTCAGGAGGTCCACTGTGGTTCCAGCTTCCTTTGGGTGGGTCAGTATCTGGGATTTGGTGACTATCCCTTCCCTGTGTTCCTCCAGCCTAGGAGTAGTAGTGACTTCCTGCTTTTGCTAAACCCTGCATCATCTTACCCTATACCATTTAGCTTCTTGGCATGTTCATCATTTGTTACACAGGAGTGTTAAGTTCCTCTCTTTGAAATGTTTAGGGTAGATTGTTCTCTGTCTGGACATTGATTGATACAGTATTCTTCCAGAAATTTTCTACGATTATATATTCATATACACAAACATCCTTTTTTTATATAAATGAAATTGTAGTATTAATATATTGCCTTTTTGTTTTATAATATATCTTGGAGATCTTTCCTATTAGCCTACATAGATTGACATCTGTCTTTTGAATAGCCGCATATTATTCTATTGTAGGGATATACCATAGTGTATTTAACCAGTGTTCGATTGGTGAAACTTTAAGTTGCTTCCAGTTTTATGTTATTACAAACACTGATGCATATATACATCTTTGTATATGGGAACATTTGGAAATTTGAGAGAAATTGCCAATTGGTTTCCAAAGATTATCCAATTTTTTCTTCAAGCAAGTGTATATTAATACTTATTTCCTCCCATTCTTACTCATTCTGTGTATTATTGAACCTTTAATCCTTTCCAATTTGATAGAGGAAAAAGTGATGTCTCATTGTTTTAAAGTTAATTTTCAAATAATGGATGTGATTAAGGGGAGCTATGTCCTTAAGTAGAGAGGAGCTGGGACATGACCTGGAAGTCAGAGGTTGGACAAAGCGGGAGACTTCCTTAGACTACATAAGAATGAAAAGCCAGGGCCAGGCTCTGTGCAGATTATGGAGATATTCTTTCTTCAGTACAGGTCAGTAACAAACTGATTCTGAGAGCAACTGCTTGTCTTGTGGACATGCGGTGTGTGTGGGGAGTGTGTGCATGTTTGCTGGCACGCTTCTGTTGCACTGGATTTAATGTTTACTCCCTAGAACACTAGGCAAAGCCCTGATCTGGCGCCTCATGCTGACCTGGAGGGTCAAAGTTCACCCTAGACCCTCTTGCTGAAGCTTTTCTGTGGAGTTAGCCTTAAGTAGCTTAGACTTCCAGAAGAATTAACTACTGAAGATTAACTCCTAGAACAGGAACAGCCCCCAGTTGAGATTGGGTTTTGGGGGTCAGTATGGTTTTTCCTCATGAGATCGAGAGTCACACATTGGAGGCTTGATGAAAGAGTTAATCTCCCAAAGAACAGATGCCAGGAAAAGAGACCAAGCCTTGGGTTCCAGGTCGCAACTAGTAGTGAAGTGGACAATAGAGGGTGGGAGTCGGGGTGGAGGAGCTTGGGATGCAGGGAAGAAGCTTCCAGGATGACAGCCCAGAAGTAGTTGCTGGGGAAAGAATCTGCTTGGGGGAGGCTAATCTATGCACCTCAAGATCCCTGTGGCCCTTTTCACTCGGGCGCCTCCACATGTAGGTTGGCCAGAGGAGGGAGAGGGTGTGAGACAACAGTCAGGAGGAGGTGAGTGGGTGATCTTCTGAAGGTCACATTTACTCTCTTCAAGGATTTACTCTTACTCCTGGTTTAATACCCTTCTAAAGCTACAGATTTAGCCTTTTTCTGTTTTAAAGTTTTTATGTCTTAGCAGAGAACTCATTCTTTACCTTTCCGTGTGGTTGTCCAGTTACCTTAAATGAAGGGGGAGGACGAGAAAAGGGGAAGAGAATGGAAAGAAGAAGAGATGTGAGGGCAGGGAAAGAGGAAGAGGAGGAGGAGAATCTAATGCCCTAAACGAGTCTCCTACTCAAGTCTAATTGCCTTTAATTATTTTTGGAATCCGGTTCCCTGTCAGTTTAAGTCATGTGGATAAGATTCCTTCTATTCATTCTCCTCAGTCACCGTTCATCCTGAGCTGTCTCTAATTTTGAAGAGCAAGACTCTTTTTCCCTAGGTGTTAAAAGTGGAATAGCTTCTTTATTGTCTATATGGATAAAACTGTTTCTGAATATCAAAAATCTATTCAGTCAGAGAGAAACTGCTACTTTTCCACGCACCGTCTCCCTCTTAACAAAAGGGGACCAGCTATGAAAACTACCCTGCTTTCCAGAGGTACCCACCACTCATCCCATACTATCCACTGACCTCGGAATCTCGGAAACCCCGAGGTAAACAGCCCCACGATCACCTTTACTCCACAAGGCTCTTCCCGGAGGGAAGAATTCATAGTCTGCTAAATGGAACAGGCTAAAACTGGAAAGGAAGTAAATGATATTTTTCTGCTTCTAGGAGCATATTACAGAAATAGAAGCTGAAAGTTAAAAAAAAGAAAAAGGAATTCTCAGCTGTAATGTGATGCATAGAGCTGAAATTTCCCTTAAGAATTTTGGTTTCAGGAAAACCATTCTTGCAACTTTTCACAACATCCTGAGTATAGGATATTAAAATCATTAATAAATATCATCTTTAATTCAGGACAGCTGAGTCAACAAAGGTGACTGTCACTGTCGGTTTCCTCCTCCTTGCCATCCTCTGATTGTGAGGAATTTTCAGCCAGGCCCACCTGAACTCCTTTCTAGCTAACCTGCAATTGCCTTGGCCTCTGGACCAGCTGTTGCTTAACTGGATGGTATAGCATTTAAACTATTTTGCACGTTCTCCTGCTAAAAATAAAAGCAATCAAAGAAACTTATGACTCCTGCTATTGCTATTAAAAAACACAGCTGCTAAAGGAAGCACATGGATTTCCAGATATACCATTTGCGCAGTTGTATTAAACAATGTATTTCCCTACTGTAGCTGGGACAAGGCAGGCACAAGGAAGCTTGACTGTCAGGGATTCAGAGGTAATAGGTTGAGAAGCAGGGACATGCTCCTCGTATCAGGAGACCGTGTGCAGCTCAAGTTAACACACATCAGATGAGATGTCACACTTTCAGAAGCACTGGAGAGGCATTTAACTCAGGCCAGATCGCTGCTGTGTGCACTCCCTTCCCCCTGTCCATGTGTCTGTGGTGAGAGCTGCATTTATAAAGCACCACAGTGGGGCTAGCAGGCTGACAGCCAGTGGGAATTGGAAAGAGAAGAGGTGAGATTGTGATATTGGGACCTGGTGGAAATGAGGTTGGCCTCATATTTCTACTGCATTAAGGTAATGTGCTGGGGTGGGGATGTACTCAGGACTTCGATTGCTCACTGTTGCCTGCAAGCAAAGAGCATCCTGCAGTTGGTTCTGAGCAAAATGTAGAATGCAACACGCTAAAGGGCTGGATATCCCTAGATGTCATGTTTTAACAGTGGGCTTCTGGAGATGTTATTTCTAGCTTTGCTGCCCAGCCTGGAGAGTGACACATAGTGGGGATTTCAGGCAAGAAAGAACAAGGTGCTATGGTCTTGTGGAGAGAGATAATTGCCCAGGCCCCCAGTTTTGTCACTCCTGTAGCATCTACTGCTCTCTGTAGGGTGGTCCTTTATCACTTGCTTTGACTATTACAATAACCACTGAACCTCTATCCTGTCTCAGGTTCCCCCCATTCCATGCTACCTGCAGCATGTACCATACATTGTGCTCAGTACTGGGGATACACACAGAAGCATGGTCCTTTCTCTTAAGGCTTCACAGTGTGTGAGGAACAACCAGGCAAGAGATGGATTAACTACAATTCTGTAAGAGTTACCAAAGACATGGACAGAGTGTTGGGAGAGTATTAAGCATCGTTTTCTCTAGTGAGAACCTTGAGCTTGTTAACTATGGATTTTAAATCAAGGGAGGGAGTTTCTTTATCTGTAAATAGCCAGTTAGTTATAGAGTCTTCTGGTAGGAGGAGTGGGGTTTATGGTCACCCACAGGCAGAGATAGATAAGAATAGTCATCTCCCATTTATAAATTGGAAGCAAGTCATCCACATCCAAACATCAAAAAAATCATCAATATATATTTTAAACCCTTCTCAATATATAGACAGTTATACAAGCTTGTATTGGTTTTTTTTTAGATTTTTATTTTTCCTTTTTCTCCCAAAGTCCCCCTGGTACATAGTTGTATATTTTTATTTGTGGGTCCTTCTAGTTGTGGCAGGTGGGAGGCCGCCTCAGCACGGCTTGAGGAGAGGTGCCATGTCCGCACCCAGGACTCGAACTGGGGAAACCCTGGGCCACCAAAGCAGAGCCCGCGAACTCAACCACTCGGCCATGGGGCCACCCCCTATATCACTTATTATAAGCAAATACATTTCCAGAACTTAATGAGGAACTCTGACTTAAAATTTATATCAGGGGCCAGCCCTGTGACTGAGTGGTGAAGTTTGTGTGCTTCTCTTTGGAGGCTTGGGGTTTACCGGTTTGGATCTTGGGTGCGTACCTACGCGCTGCTCATCGAGCCATGCTGTGGCAGCATCCCACAAAGAAGAACTAAAATGACTTACAACTAGGATATGCAGCTGTGTACTGCGGCTTTGGGGAGAAAAGAAAAAAAAAAAAGAGGAAGATTGGCAACAGATGTTAGCTCAGGACGAATCTTCCTCACCAAAAACAAAGCATACCTTAAAAAAGCAGTTCATATCAAAGCTCTGTATTTATATCAATAGTATGACTCAGGACAACTCTTCCCTTATAGTCATGTTCCCTCAAATCTAACACACATCTACTAAATACATAACAGGTACAAATTCCCATGCCAGCCACCAGGAGCAAAGTGAGGAGAGAGAGAGAGCAGGCTGGCAGGACCTGTGGCTACACAGCTACAGCTTCACTTAAGGAAAGGAAGTAAAACCTTGAAGTGCCTGCAGGAAACCAGAACTTCAGTTCTTGGTGGAGGCTGATTCTTTTTCTAGGCTTTCTGTTAGGATTTGATGAATCCTTTAACTATCTTTTTCATTAGACCTCCAGATAACCAGAAGACATGGTGCTAATGTTTCCCCAGCCTCTTATGAACAGAAGCAGCTGGTAAGCAGAGTGAAATTTTTAAAAAAGGAACGAGTGAGGCTAAGGGGATTGAAATTGTTAGCAGTCAGTCCTGAATTCTTCATGCTTTACTCATATCTTAACTGTCCAGAGCGGGTGGAGAGAGTACCCAGAATGGGCTCTGCTTTGAAGAGCTTGGCTGGGACGTGTGTCACCTGTGGCAGGAACAGATGTGATCCTCTCTGGGCCTGTGGGCCTCCATCATGACAATATATGCGAAGAGATCTTGTTTCTGAAGGCAATAAGCTGTGTGAGGCTCCAGGGAAGGTGGAGGGATGCTGGTTGCTGTTAGCCATGTGGGCCGTGGGTGGGGGGTGGCAGAGGGTAGTAGGGGGTGGTAGGGATTATCAGACTGCCCTTGTGTTGCTCTCTCAGTTCCCAGAAGCAGCTCGAATCTCATTTTGTAAATTAAAACCATGATGACTAAACTTGGAACAAGTCCAATTAACCTGTTGGAATGGTTCACAATCTCATTGAGTTAATTATTTTTTCAACCAACTAATTTAAAATTATTAGACTCCATTTCTGTACCTTGTTTTGCCTCCCATATTAGGAAAATTCCCAAGACTTCTGGGACCATCTCTATTTCACGTGAAAGCCCTATTATGATAAATGTATTGTTTCTTGAATGCCGAGCATGTACCAAGGGTTGTGCTAGACACATTGCATTCATTGTCTCGCTTGAGTCTTGTAAAGAATGTATTGCCCTTCTAGAGATAAGGAACCTAAGGCTCAAGGAAGTTAAGCAACATGAAGATTTACCCAGCTAAAAAGTGGCAGAGCTGGATCTTAACCCCAGCTTCTGTGACTCCAAAGCCATTCTCTGACTCTTGCTGTTTTCGGTATTGGAGGAGTCGTAATTGTTGAGGTCTTTCCATGGTCCCAATGTGATCTTAGTCAAAGATTGCCTAAAGCTGTGTATTCTAACGCTGAAAAGGATGAGGATAAATTTTATAAACGATTATGTAACCCTCAAAGGATTCAGAGACCGGGCATTGGTGTGAAGTTTGCATCTCCGTCAGGGGAACTCAGGCAGCGCTGGCTTGCCCCTCCTGGAAGTTTGGCCTCGTGGGAGGAGGGGGCAGAGACCAAGTTCTGCTTGGAGTGTATTCTTTGACTTGAGTTTGAAGCTCCATGGGGAAACTACTGCCAAAGCTCCAACTCCTGTGTGCTCTGGAAAACATTTCATTCTCCTCAAAGCTATTTTTCAAACATGAGGTGAGTGGTCCTAAAGAGGAAGGTGCAGCAATCATTCTTCCGAAAGAAAGAAATATTTCAACATCCACTGACAAAATGTGCTCCATTAAGCCACTGAAAGCAATAAAACCATCAGATGATGTCTTTATGAATTGTCTAGGACAGTGCTGCTGGCCTGTTCCTCTTCATCTGAAGGTGCAGACAAGCAGCTCTGCTTCTTTTCCTCAGCTCCTAGTCCTTCCCGGGAGAGCAGATTATCAGACCTGATGCTTGAAGGAGACAAGAGAAAGAGTCCTCTCTCAAGACCTGTCTAGAAAGCGCAGGGTTAGCCCTCTAGTTTCTGCCTTTTCTGTGACTTGATTTTGAGAACAAGTCACCTTGCTGACAAGGTGGACATGCTTGTCCATTCATATAAGTGACCATAGGGCTTTGTTCTGCCGAAGGTCCAGCTTCCTCCAATGCCTCATCCCTCACACTTCTATGCTGCTATTTATCTAAATGCTTCCAAACACATTATCTCACTTAATCCTCACATTTCTCTATGGGATAGGTATTATTATCCTCAGATGATGAAACGAGGCCTCAAGGTCATGGAGAGGCAGAGCTGGAAGGCAAACTCAGAACTATCTGACCCCAAAGCCTGTGCTTCTTAACTATTATACCCCACTGCCTCGTTTTTGTGGAAATGAGGGCTCTGTAATGTGAGGCAGCCTGCTTGACACAGAGCTAGTAAGGGGACACAGAATTGATTTTTTTATTACAATCTGCCTTTCGCTCTTAAAAAAGAAAGTGCTATTTTTTATTATTTATTCATTTATTAATTCTTTTTTAAAATAAACATTACTTTTTAGAACAGTTTTGGATATATAGAAAACTTGCAAAGATGAAATAGAGTTCCCATATTACCTCTCACCAAGTTTTCCCCATTAACGTTTTGTATTACTATGACACATTTGTTATGATTAATGAACAAATATTGATGTGTTATGATTAACTCATGTCTCTATTTTATTCAGATTTCCTTAGTTTTTACCTAATGTCCTTTCTTCTATTCCGGGGTCCCATCCAGGATACGATATTACCTTCACTTGTCACATCTCTGTAGGCTCCTCTTGGCTGTGACACTGTCTTGGACTTCCCTTGGTTTTGATGATTGACAGTTTTGAGAAGTACTGGTCAGATATATTGTGGATGTTCTTCTTTTGGGATTTGTCTGATGTTTTTTTCATGACTAGTCTGTTATGGGTTTTTGGGAGGAAGACCAGAGAAGCAAAATGTCATCTTCATCACGTCATATCAAGGATGCATACTAGCAATATAAATTATTGCTGTTGATGTTGACCTTGGTCACCTGGCTGAGGTAGTTTATGTCAGGTTTCTCCACTGTAGAGTTGTTCTTTTTTCTCCCCTCCCATACTGTACTCTTTGGAAGGAAGTCACTGCACAGCCCATGTTTAAGCAATGAGGAATGATGCCCCATTTCCTTGAGGGCAGAATATCTACATAAATAATTTGGATTTTCTCTGCACAAGAGGTTTGCCTTGTCTCCTTATTTATTTATTTATTCAATCGTTGACTTACATCAGTATGGATTTAGGGATACTTATTTATTCTTGATATTAAAGATTATCTAGTCTACTGTAGCAACAAGAAAGTAGATTAGTAGAGCTCCATCCTTTTCTAGTTACTTAGTAGAAGTTTCTAATTATTCTGAAAAGGTAGTGGTATATCTAAAGGGTATAGTTTTCTGTGGGATGTTTTTTGACTCATGGAATGTTGGTGCTGGAAAGTGTCACCGATATCCTTTATTTTGCTGATGAGGAAATGTAGTCACAGTGGTATGACACCACTGGCCCAGTTCATTTCTCACCTGCACCCTCTCTCCCCATTGCCCACACCTGGCCAGATACCGAGAGTGCCAGTAGCTTCTCTGTGACTCAGAGAATTGTGTCCCTTTGTGATCTGAATTAAGACAAGCAGCTTGCATCTCATGGCCTGCAGCCTCATCCAGGGTGCTCTCATCTTTGCAACATAGTGAGGACCAGTAAGGCATACTCTTTCCTTTTAAGGCAAAGAGGGAAGGACCAGTAATTCTTGATGCTCCTTTAGGAATAAGAAGAATGCGGTATTGTTTTCCCTTAAGTACCTCTTGTGTTGTGTGGGACCCATTTTGGCAAGAGGAGCCAAATATATGTGGGCAGCAAACATTAATGTGATTTGTGCAGATTTTCAAACTGAAATGATAAAATTTTGGGAATTGCACCAGCCTAGCATTGGAGAAATCGATTAGTAAGCCTTGGCAGTAAGAGTGAAATCATCTACCTACTCATGCCGTCCATATTAATCATCTCTGCCACATGCTGTGCTAAATGGAGGTCTCCTCAGCATGCCCTGACACTGTCAGCACGGGGTGGAGTGGAGCCCCTCCATTCCCTCCCTTCCATGGCTTTGGGAAGGATGAATAGCTCATATGAAGAAACAGAGATCTACTGCCTCTCATTTGGAAAATCCCCAATCTAATTCTTATAAGAATAGTCTTGGCTTTCAAGTATCATCATTTGGGTAAGATCAGCCTTCTGATCTGGAGCCTCCCCAGGGTGTCAGAAATTACCAACCATATTTGTTTTCTTGTCTGGTGCTGCTCTAAGACTGGTATTGTTTTGTATCTTTATTTCAATGACACACAAACTGTGGTCTGGTCCAGTGATGCAGACAGTCCTGCCAAGGTAAAAAGCTGCCAAATAATACTTGGTTTATTGGTGGAAAGCTGACCTTCTAAGAGTGATGTGAGGCTACCTCAGTCAACTTGCATGTGGGAAGTGGAAGGTTCTATCTAACCCTACTGTCAGGCAGTGCAGACTAGTGGGGAACCGCTGACATAAATAAGAGAGATTTGAGTTGTAATCCTGCTCTGTCCCTTATTAACCAAGTTACCTTGGGCAGTTATTTAACCTGTGTCAATCTCTGTTTCCTCATCTCTAAAGTAAATTTAGAAATACCTACTTTATGTGATTTCTATGTGGATTAAATGAGACAAAGCATGTAAAGAGCCTGCAGCATAATAGGGGATCCATAAATGATGGTAGTTATTCTCCTCATCAAAACATTGGTATTATATTCTCTAGGATTGCAATTCCAAGGTTCTGAAACACATATGGTACATTCCAACTTCTCTCACTTTGGGCTTGGCTTTTGTATGAAGTACCACCCTTCACAAAGGAAAATGTCTCTTCTGACCCACCATCACTATGGCATCACTCTGAATTATTGTCCGTGGTAGGCTAATTTGTTCAGACACATTCTGTCTCTCTCCCAATTTTATTTATGTTCAGTGATGAACATTTATGGGATTACTTTCCCTGAGTGTGATGTACTCACAGCTCAAATAAAGAAATGGATATTGTTACACAGGGATTGAAACCAGGACCATGACCTCATAACTTTGAGCAGAGCTAAATTGTCTAAATTATCCTAACAGGTATTGTCTCTGAGTCTGAAGGTGGCTCACTCACTTTTGTCATCTTGGGGTGGTTTCTTGTCCTCTGTCTCTTCATAGGCAAAACAAACTAAAACTGACCTTAGTGATGTGTGGTCTTTGTTGGGCAGAGATTAAAGCTACTTTAAGGTTCTACCTGATATGTAACCACAGACACTCAAGCCTGGAGGAATCTTCACTAGTCCTTTAGTCCTAACTACCCCTACAATAACCTGGGAACCACTTGTGGACTGCTTGGGGTATGTTCTCACTTTTCTATTGGGTTGGACAAAAAGAATATAAGCATCACTTGCTATAAAAATGTTTTTTACTTTCACCTAACACAACATATCTTAGCAACCTCTCCATATTCCAGGCTAGGCCATCACATTGTCACCCTATTTATACCTTTTTTTTGATCTCTAAGCTTCTCTAGAGAGTAGACGCTGTCTGTTCCCTCCTTTTCCCGTCTGCACTCTGCCTCTTGTCTCTACCATAGTTCTGAAGTTGCTCCTCGGAGGGCCACATTTTTGTTAATCCCACAGTGGTCTAAGAAATTACATTTCTGCAATTCTATCTTCCCTCCTTGTGTATCTGACATTGTGCGTCACCCTTCTCTTTCTGCAACTGCTTCCTTGACTTCTGTTATTTTATACTGCTCAAATTCTCCTCCTATTTGTCAGATCATTCATCTGTTGACTGGGCTGATTTTTCCTTCTTCGCCCACCTTAGAAATGTAGGCATTCCCAAAAGGCCCATTCTTAACTGTATTCTTTCATCTTTCTGCCTATTCATTTTACCATTCATTTCTTCCATTATTGTGGCTTCAAATATCACTTTCTTACAAGTGGCTCCCAAATCTTTATCCAGATCTTAACTCTCTCCCAATCTCCCGGTCACCTGTAGATCTGTTGCTACCTCAAAAGCAATATATCTAAATCTCAATTTACCATTCACCTCAAGGGTTTTCAAACTGTGGTTCCCAGATCCCTAAGGTTCATGAAAAAGCTTTAGGTGATGATTAGGGGTAGGGTTAGTGGTCGTGAGAATGGGGGCTATGGTCCTCGAATTCAATGAACAGGAGCACCTTTGCTTTTCCGTTTTATATGTGGGACTTCCAAGTAAGACTTCATTTTTCTCAGGATTACAAAAATGTTGGGAAACCACTGAGTTACCCAAACTTGTTCTGAACTAGTTCCTTCTACTCTTGACCTTTTGATTCCAGTTATTGTTACTAGGAATCACAAACTCAAATGCCTACAGGGGCCAAGTAGGATATGTAAATGAGTAAAATACTCTGAGTTTAAGACAAAAGAGAGTAGTAGTAATTGTAATGTGCTGAAGATAACATACCACTTCTAAAGGCCTTCAAATAAAAAAGCTAACTCGGTGTATGAGCCATAAATCCACATCTGTAAGCTTTATCTTCCCAAGAGCTATAGATTTGCAATCTTTGGGTAGAAATGGTATCCTAATTACCTAGGTCAGACACCCTGGAGAGATTTCCCTCCGTCCTTTTTCTTCCTTGTCATTAGTTTTCTTCCTTGTCATTTCATTAGTGACCAGATGTAAGGTTTCTTCCTTCTCAATGGTTCTCATTTTTTTCTGTTCTTATTGATGTTGGTTTAGACTTCTTATCAGCTTGTTCATGGACTTTTTCACTGCTCCTCCTTCTCGTCTCTTCTGCACACTCTGCTCAAAATGTGCCCACATTATCTATAGTGAGAAGCCAATTACCTCAGCTTGGTTTTCAAGGCCATTCACCTTTCTGCCTTATCTTTGCATTTCCTCAGAACCTAATTATAGTCATCTTCTGATGTTTACTACCTTCTGTCTTATGTTATAGTTGTTTATATATGTCTCATTTATCTTACTAGATTGTGAACTTCTACTGTTTCATTTAATGTAGGTATGCATTTTTTAGTACCTACCATGTCTAACAGGTACTGTTTTAGGTGCTTTGGATGTAGTCTTTATCCTTAAAGAGGTCAGAGGTGAACCATGAAGATAGTTGTGCAAACAAATAATTAAACCATTAAATAATGAAGGTTAATACTAAAGATATGAGTTAAGATACAAAATGCTATGCCAATACAGAAAGGGAAGTAATTAATTCTGAATAGGTAATAGGATGGGTGAAGAATAAAGGAAGGTGACACTTGTGCTGGACCTAGAAGGGGGTCCCCTTGGTGAAGGAGTTTGCCAGGATGTAGGAAAGAGCAGGAAAAATAATTGTAAGCATCCCAGATGGTTGAAACAGAATCTTGGAAATATGTTACACAAGGAAATGTGGAAGGGATTGGAGCAGTTTGTCTGGAGAACAGACAAACGGGCTAAATTGATTAAAGCATTATTAGACTAAATATATTGGTTTTAACTATACTGCTTAGCAAGGGAAATATTCTCTGTAATCATGGAATTGAATACAAGTGGATGAATAAACTGTCTGTGATCAATAGACTGGTTTCTAACTAGGAGCTTTGTAGAATATTTTCAATTACTCTGCTTTTAAAAACTCTCTTCAGGGAATTGGGAAATGGGCACTGTTATCCCCTGCTGGTGAGAGCATAAATTAGCACAACCTTTCTGCAGGGCAATTTGGCTTTACGTATAAATAGCTTCAGCACAATCTTTTGACCTAGTAATTCTATGTACAGTAACTTCTCCTTAGGCAATTACAGACTGTCAAAATTTATCTATGAAGATGCTCATCATGGAAGTGCTAATAATAGGAAAAATTGGAAAGAATTTAAATGTCCATTGATATGTAATTGGTTAAATAAATTATGGTACATCTGTACAATGAAATATTATTCAGCCATTAAAAATAACATTATAAAAGAACACAATGACATGGGCAACACATTCACAACCTATTGTTAACTTTGAAAAGCCAGTTTCCTGAGTATGGTAATTCTACTTTTATCCTATATATGCACTGATTTCTGAGTTGTGATTGCAAAAGATTTTAATTTTTTCCTTCTACTTATTGTAGTAAATATTTTTCTAGAGTAAACATGTAATACTTTTGTGATAATTAGAAAAGGTTCAAAAAACCCCCAAACCTGTCTGCATTGCTGAGCCCCTTGGAGTTAAAGCCACTACATCTATAATGTGGAGTCCACGGAGGTGCAAAACCTGGAAACCAGGCCAAGCTGGAAGAACAGAGAGGTCCTGAAGGTGAGTTCAGTCTCTGGTCGGGAGGACATCCGCTGTCTTTGGCAAAAGGGCTGTCTTCCTTCTCTTCACTGCATTGACCATGAATTTACATAAGGAATTTTCGTTTCTTTCTTTTAACTTTTCCTCCTAAATGACTTACCCCATTTGCATTTCCTAAAGCCTGTCTGTGCTTTTCTCCTTTCACCTTCTCCCTTTCACTCAAGTCCTGATGGTCTCACTGCCTCCAACGAGCTAGTGCTAGGCGGTACTGTGGATACACAGACAATTAAAGTGGGTGCTCTCATGGAGTAAAGATGCAGAATAATTCATGTACTTCCTTAGGTGAGGACTTGGACTTCTGCTGCTTTTACTCCTGAAGTGGGCCTGCTGGCTTCCACACTTTCCTACCTGCTCTGTCGTGGAAGTGAGAAGGGAGAAGTAGTTCATGTAGGAACAAGTATGTGGTATAAGGAGCTGAGCTACCAAAATGCGAGCTGGACCTCCATCTGCCTCTATGACAAGGTGACACAAACATAGAAACAGACCTGCCTGGGCAAGCTAAGATAGCTTCATTCTATTTCTGGTGGTTGGGACTTGGACAAAATGATGTCCCTGCCCTGAGTTTATGTGATTTCACGATGATTGTGTTCTTTTCTCCCTTACTAGACACAGATCTCACCCTGAATACAAAGCACTCTACTTTAGCTTTAACACTGTACTTAGGGAGAAGCATATTCTTTGTATTTGTCCTTCCCAAAGCGAGAAACTCTCTCTTGTTGGATCACATCTATTGCATTTTATTTTTCATTTATTCTAAATATGAACCACATAATGGACAGTGGTACCATGCTGGGGGAGAAGCAGCAGAAGACCCCAGAGCTTATATAGCAACTGTTCCTACATTTATCCAACAAAACTTATGTAGGAACTTTTGGGCCATGGGCACACAAAGAAGATGAGTCATAATTTCTATCTTTAAGCAGAGGAAATAGACTTTTCCAGATGACTTGAGATCGTTATAGCCAGCGTTAAGTGCAAGGGCAGAGGAATGCATATGGGTTGGAGGATCGTGAGTAGGGACTCCTCAGGTGCTGGAGCTGGGAGTAAAGGAAGGATGTGGGGATGAGACGACGCCTGAACTGAGTCTTAAAGGATTAATGAAGGTAGGCAAAGACAGAGGAATAAGGAAGAAGACATTCCAGACAAAAAGACAACAAGAACAAAGGCATGAGGCGTGAAAGTGGATGCTATGTTCAGGTAATTGGAATGTGACGTGAAGCTGGCTTAGACAAGGAGATAAAGATTCAGGATTGGGCACACCCAGGTCTTGGAGGACCTTGTGTGCTTTATTAGTGAGTTTGGACTTATCCTGTAGGCAGTGGGGAGCCCTCAAGGAATTTTAAGCCTGAAAGCTACATAATCATATCTGAGCTTGAGAAAGGTCATTTGGTTGAAATCATGTTGAACAGAGTAAAACTGGATGAAGGGGCCAGTTAGGAAGTACTAGTTGTTATAATCCAGGGAGTGATGGTAAATAAAAACTTCAACAAAGGCAAAGATGGTTGGTACTTTGATGAAATACTTAGGAGATAAAATTAACAGGATTTGGGGATTGATTGCATGTGTGTGTGAGAGAGCACAAAATTGGGGATCAAAGAAAGGTCCTGAATTTCAGGTGGCCAGAGCTGTGAATAATGAAAGCCACATGCTTCTCCAGGTTCCATTTTACCGAGAGCAATTGTTCTGTGGTCAAAGTCCTGGGTGTCAGTTGATTTGGCTCAGCATTAGGATAAATTGTTGAAGGCATTTTTTTTTAATTTAATTTAATTTAATTTAATTTCTTTATTTTCGGATGTACATCATATTTCGAATTCTGTGTAGATTACATCATGTTCACCACCCGAAAACTAATTATAGTCCATCCCCTCACATGTGAGCCTACTCGCCCCTTTTGCCTTCCCCACTCCTTCCCCTATGATAACCACCAATCCAATCTCCATTGCTATGTGTGTGTTTGTCATTTTTATCTTCTACTTATGAGTGAGATCATATGGTATTTGACTTTCTCCCTCTGACTAATTTCACTCAGCATAATACCCTCAAGGTCCATCCATGTTGTCACAAATGGCCGGATTTCATCATTTCTTATGGCTGAGTAGTAGTCCATCGTGTTTAAATACCAAATCTTCTTTATCCAATTCATCCCTTGATGGGCACCTAGGTTACTTGCATGTCTTGGCTATTGTGTATAATGCTGCAGTGAACATAGGGGTGCAAGTATCTTTATGCCTTTGTGTTTTCAAGTTCTTTGGATAAATACCCAGCAGTGGGATAGCTGGATCATATGCAGATCTATCCTTAATTATCTGAGGGTACTCCATACTGCTTTCCATAGAAGTTGCACCAGTTTGCACTCCCACCAGCAGTGAACAATTTTCTTATTAAAAGAATAGAGGCAAAGATTTTTCATCTAAATTTTCTCTCTCTCTTTTTTTTTTAATGAGGGTTGGGGAAAAATTAAAAAGAAGGAAAAGAATTCCTATTTTTTTGTGAAAAGAGATACATTTAAAAAATATTTTTAGAATTGACTTATAGCCTCCTTGGTATCAAGGTATTAGGGATTAATGGCCCAAATCAGTTCTAACTTTGAATGTGAAGAATTAAATGTTGGCAAGCAAAATATCTGTTACCAAAGGAGTAATTTGACTGGCTAAATAGGTAAAACCCAAGGTAGCTAGTTAGACGAAGTGTTGGTGGGGAAGGTTCTCTGTTGGAGTATTGCCAAGAACGATGATTAAGGATTTAGAAAAATTAATTTTGCATCCAGAGAAAGGTGAAAGACACCCAATGATTCATTCAGTGGCTATTAAGGACATTTTGGCATACTGGCTGTAAAACAAAATGCTGTCTTTGTGTGAATTATGTTTCCCTAATAATTCCCTGGTGGACGACACTGCTACGTCTGGGGATCACCTTTCCTTCTCCGTGTTCTTTCAATGGGGGGAGGAGGGGCTGATGTGGGGAAGATTATGGATAAATAAGAAAAGACTGAGGGAGCTGTACTTATTTTAGGGACCCCTTGAAGGGGGACACCCCTTTTCTCCATAACAGTGCTTTGCATCATACTGTACTTGTATTCCTAAAATTTGTTCATCTTTCTCCTTTTTTCTTTCTCTTCTCTCATCTCTTCTCTCATCAAACATCTTTTCCTTCCTTTTCCTAAATCAAAATACTGACTAATAAACTCAACATGTCAAACAGTACAAAAATCAATTTATTTTACAATTATGCAAAGGAAGGGGCACAATCTGCAATTTTTGGCTCAAGAACCTAATGTTCTTAACTATGCATCCTTTCAGCAAGATAATTTTTTTCTTTTAAATTCGGGGAATGCTGACAATAGTCTTTCACGTCTAAACCCAAATGACTGCGTGGTTATGCTTGATATATATTAACTTTACAAAGACACTGAAAAGTACCCTAGGGAGTGAACTCACACTTTTAGCTTCTCCTCTAACTGTAAAAAACATTTATCTATTAAAAGTTCTCATGATTTCAGAGTAATTTCCCTAAGCAAATGCAATTAGAAAATGATATTAATATGTCAACAGGACAATAGGTCTTGGAGTTCAAAAAAACTGCAGCAGCATGATGGTGTCAGTGTTCAGTTCAAAAACGTGTTTCCTACGGCTCTAAATGCCAATTAGTATGATGTAGGAATTGGTGACACAAATGAGGGGTGTAAATGTCAACATCATTAATTATCTCTCATTGTTAGTTAGACAGTAAATGCATCACTGGAATAACTTAGAATGTCCTAAATCTGTTAAATGATTGTTAAATAAACTTTCATGTCCCCATTTTGACTCAGCAATGGAACTCTCCTTGAAAAGATACAATAGTACATATGAGTAGAAATTTTATTATGTTCTCTTTGTATCCAGTCGGTCATTTCTTGGGTTGATTAATATCCGTTTCCCTTACCTAAAAGCATCCTAATTTACTTTCCGGAAATAACTGCATCTTCATTGGGTATAATTTGATTGAAATGTTAAACAGGTGCATTGACTTTCCTAGCCAAAGAGCAGGCATTTGACAAATGTTAGACAAGTGGATGCTTCCTCCCTGAATTGTTTTTTAAATTAAGACTTTATTATTTTAGAGCAGTTTTAGGTTCACAGCAAAATTGAAGGGAAGGTACAGAGAATTCTCATATACGCACTGCCCCTACACATACATAGCCTCCCCCATTATCAACATCCCCCACCAGAATGGTACAATTTGTTACGATGAACCTACACTGATACATCATAATTACTCAGTATGTAGTTTACATTACAGTTCACTCTTGGCGTTGTACAGTCCATGGGTTTGTATCCATCATTATAGTATCATACAGAGTAGTTTCACTGCTCTAAAAATCCTCTGTGCTCCACCTATTCATTCCTCCCCCTGCTTCAGTCCCTAACAACCACTGATCTCCATGGTTTTGCCTTTTCCAGAATGTCATACAGTTGAAATCAAACAGTTTGTAGCCTCTTAAGATTAGCTTCTTTCACTTAGTGCTGTGTATGCATTTAAGTTTCCTTCATGTCTTCTCATGGTTTGATAGCTCATTTCTTTTTGGTGCTGAATAATATTCCACTGTCTGAATGTACCACAGTTTATTTATCTGTTCACCTCCTGAAGGACTTCTTGCTTTCATGTTTTGGCAATTATGAATAAAACTGTTATAAGTATCATGTGCAGGTTTTTGTGGACAGGTTTTATTTTCAACTCCTTTGGGTAAATACCAAGGAGTGTGATTGCTGGATCATTTGATATCAGTATGTTTAGTTGTGTAAGAAACTGCCAGACTGTCTTTCAAAGTGGCCACACTGTTTTGCATTCCCATAGGCAACAAATGAGAGTTCCTGTTGCTCCACATCCTTGTCAGCATTTGGTGTTGTCAGTATTCCAGATTTTGGCCATTCTAATAGGTGTGTGGTATCTCATTGTTGTTTTAATTTTCATTTCCCTGATGACATATGATGTGGAGCATTTTTTCATATGCTTATTTGCCATCTGTATGTCTTCTTTGGTGAGGTGTCTATTAAGGTCTCTGGCCAATTTTTTAATCAGATTTTCTGGGTTCTTATTGTTGAGATTTAAGAATTCTTTAAATATTTTGGAAAACTGTCATTTACCAGATGTGTCTTTTGCACATATTTTCTCCCAGTTAGTGGCTTGTCTTCTCATTCTCTTGGCATTATCTTTTGCAGACCAGAAGTTTTTAATTTTAATGAACTCCAACTTATCAATTATTTCTTTCATGGATCATGCCTTTGGTGTTGTATCTAAAAAGTCATTGCCATACTCAAGGTCATTTAGGTTTTCTGCTGTGTTATCTTCTAGGGGTTTTATAGTTTTCTGCTTTACATTTAGGTCTGTGATTCATTTTGAGTTAGTTTTTGTGAAGGATGTAAAGTCTGTGTGTAGATTCATATTTTTGCATGTGGATGTCCAATTGTCTCTGCACCATTTGTTGAAAAGACTATCTTTTCTCCGTTGTGTTGCTTTTGCTTCTTTGTCAAAGATTGGTTGACTCTATTTATGTGGGTCTACTTCTGGGCTCTCTATTCTATACTGTTGATGTATTTGTCTGTTCTTTCACCAATACCACACTATCTTGATTATGTAGCTTTCTAGTATGTTTTAAAGTTAGGTAGTGTCAATCCTCCAACTTTTTTCTTTTCCTTTAATATTGTCTTGACTCTTCCGGGTATTTTGCCTCTCCATATAAACTTTAGAATCAGTTTGTCCACAAAATAACTTTCTGGGATTTTGACTGAGATTGCATTGACTCTATACATAAAGTTGGGAAGAACTGGCATCTTAACAACATTAGGTCTTCCTATCCATTAACATGGAATATCTCTCCATTTATTAAGTTCTTCTTTGACGTCATTCACAAGTTTTGTAGTTTTCCTCATATAGATCCTTGTATATATTTTGTTACAATTATTCCCAAGTACTTCATATTTTTTGGTGCTAATGTAAATAATATTGTTTGTATTTTCTGTGGAAGATTAGCCCTGAGCTAACATCTGTTGCCAATCTTCCTCTTTTTTTGCTTGAGGAAGATTAGCCCTGAGCTAACAACTGTGCCAATCTTTCTCCACTTTATATGCGGTTCACCACCACAGCATGGCTGATGAGTGGTGTATGTCTGTGCCTGGCATCCAAATGTGTGAACCTGGGCCAATGAAGCAGAGTGCACCAAACTTAACCACTATGCCATGGGGCCGGCCTCAATGATATTGAGTTTTTAATTTCAAATTTCACTTGTTTGTTGCTGATATGTAAGAAAGCAATTGACTTTTGTATATTAACCTCCTTTCCTGTAACCTTGCTATAATTGCTTATTAGTTCCAGGAGTTTTTTTTGTCGATTCTTTCTGGTTTTCTACATAGACCATCATGTCATCTGCAAACAAAGACAGTTTTATTTCTTCCTCCCAATATATACGGCTTTTATTTCCTTGTCTTGTCTTATTGAATTAGCTAGGACTTCCAGTATGATATTGAAAAGGAGTGGTGAGATGGAGCATTCTTGCCTTGTTCCTGATCTTAGAGGGGAAACTCCAAGTTTCTCACCACTAACTATGATGATAGCTATAAGTTTTTTGTAGACATCTTTTATCAAGTTGAAGAAGTTCCTCTGAATGGATATTAGATTTTGTTTAATGTGTTTTATGCTTCTATTGATACCATCATGTGATTTTTTTATAGCCTATTGATGTGACGGATTACATTAATTGATTTTTGAATGTTGAACCACCCTGGGATAAATCCCACTTGGTCATGGTGTTTGCTTATCCTTTCGATAAATTTTCTCTTCTTTTGCTCTAGCTGTAGTTGGTTTCTGTTTCTTGCAGTCTAAGAACCTGAACCAACACAGACAGCATATGACAATAATTACTTTAAACTTTCATAGTTAAACTTGCTTGAATTAGGCCCCATTTGGAGCTTATAAAACTAATGAAATAGTAGTGTCCATCGTATTTTCATATATCGGTTTCATCCTTAGTAATCCTTGATTATATAACTGAAGCTTGTTTCCGTCATTTGAGTTATGCTATTTCTGCCAAGTATATTGAGAAAATTCCTCTGATGGTAGGTCAGCAAGGTGAACTTATAGAGACTGATAATTGTGTGTGTGTATGTGACTTTGAAGATAAGAATTCTTCTGCTAGTTTCCACTTGCAAACCTTTGATTAACAATAACGGTAATGATGAAGGTGATGGCAGTTTTATAAGAAGCATGATATGTTCCAATGCAACTGGGAAAACAGCTAGTATGGCTTTTGAAATAGTTCATCACAGTGTATGGATGGCTGAAAACCCAACAATATACAACAGCAAGTCTTTCTATGTCCACATGTTCTATATGTTGGTCTGCAATTGCAGCCATTATAAAAAGATTTCTTTCTTTCTTTCTTTTTTTTTTTTGGTGAGGAAGATTAGCCCTGAGCTACATCTGAGCCAATCTTCCTCCACTTTGTATGTGGGATGCCTCCACAGCATGGCTGATGAGTGGACTAGGTCTGTGCCCAGGATCCAAACCCATGAACCCAGGCTGCTGAAGTGGAGCGTGCAGAACTTTAACCACTTGGCCACAAGACTGGCTCCATAAAAAGATTCTTGATGCTTGCCTTTCTGTCTCTGGACATAACACTTTTGCTCAAGAAGAACCAGTTCCTCCTGGAACTGCCTGAAGCTAGGCCTTTGAGCCAAACTTTTCATTTTTTTTTCTGCTTTTTCTCCCCAAATCCCCCCAGTACATAGCTGCATATTTTAGTGGTGGGTCCTTCTAGTTTTGGCATGTGGGACACCCCCTCAGCATGGCCTCATGAGTGGTGCCATGTCTGTGCCCAGGATCCTAACCGGTAAAACCCTGGGCCATGGAAGTGGAGCATGCGAACTTAACCACTCGGCCACGGGGCTGGCCCCTGAGCCAACATTTTCTATAGAGATCTTCAGATATGCTGCATTATGTAAAATGGAAGATCAAGTCCAAACTGTCACTAAGTTGTCCTTGAACTGTTCATGGTCAGCAGCTTCTAAGATATCCAACTGTAATTTGTTTTCATCCCCTTACCAATCCATTCTCAATATATGACATGGCTCTTACTCTATGGCATGGCTGAAAAGTAAAGACAGTGTCACACTTACGTACTGATAAAATAACAGCACCAGCAAAAATGTCTTCAAAGATTAATTTTTCTTTCACCAGAATAGAACTTCAGGTGGAGCAAAATGTCAGCCAAAGTGCAATAATGGGTATTGGCCTATTTCTTTGGGAACACAACTAATATGGGAAAGGGAGGGGAAAATTGAAGGAGTGAAATCCTTGAGAAGATAAGAGGGGATTGGGCCCGTAGCATAAGTGGAGGGTTAGCTTTGATGGTAGCACAGACCCCTCATGCACAGTGACAGGAAGAAAAGCAGAGAAAAGAAAAGCTACTCAAATAATGACTCAGAGAAAGTAACATTCGAGTTTAAGAAGAATTGAGTTTTTTCAAGTTTGGATAATATAGGAAGTGACATGAAAGTGGTTACCTAGATGGATTGTGTCAGGTGGAAGTGAAAAAGAGAGAAGTGAAAGATAGTGAAAAGGAAGTTGGGGTCAATGTATGAGATCTCTTGATGGGAATAGGAGGTAACGATCAGAGAATGTGAAGCTTAGAATCTTGGTTTCAGACATGATACAGTTATTGGGGGTGACAAGGTCAAGAATATGACTGTGAAACTGGGTAGCTGAGGAAAATTGTGTAACCAGTGAAGTCTTGATGAGCATGTAAATTCACGTATAGTAAATCTGAAATAGTAATAAAAAGCAAGTTTTCCTCTATATTTTATTTCTATGTTGATTCTCCAACTATATTACCAGGTGCAATGCATCAGAGCTATACACCAAAATGCTAAACCCTTGCTCAGAGCAACCTTCCAGATGCAGGATTCTGTAGAACTGAACTTGCTTCCACCTTTAGAAACAAACATCCATTCCGATAAGTGTCAGTTCATTCCTTTCCAAATGTGTACTTTGAGCTATGTAAAGTAGAAAGGCATGGTTTATTAACACATCTGTCACCTCACATATTTACCTTTTTTGTGTGTGTGAGAATATTTAAGTTCTACTCTTAGCAAATTTCAATTATGCCATACTACAGCTAGATAAGAACTTGTGGGTAACCAAATTCATTGAGTTCCTGCATTGTCATTGCTGAGAACACTGTTATATGTTTCACAACTAAGATCAGGAAGATTTTGTCTACTATATAGATTAAAAAAAAAAGAAGAAAGGCATGGCTTAAATCACTCTTCAATATCAAATTAAGGGCATATAGTTTTAATGTACAAGGTTAGCATTCAATCTGAGCACCGTCTGGGGCACTATAATATATCTTCTAGACAGACTTCTCTAGCAACACAACCCCATAGATGGAAGAGTGAATAGGGCAGGACATACGAAAAAAAGACTAAAAACAGTTCCTTGTCTTTGTGATATGTACGTATGTATATGTGAGTATTTAATTCTTATATAAAATAAGTAAGTTTTGAGTCCCAGTATATGACTGAGCATAAATTGTGTTGTTGATTGAAAAAAATCATATTCTCTTTCCTAAAGAGGAGATGAGTTAGTGGGGAGAGAGACATGCAAACCAGTTATTATAATATAATAATTGCTGTAAATTCAAGTTATTATCAAGGGTAGTGGAAACACGGGGGAAGGAGAGTCTGTGTCCCTGGGAGAGTCAGGGAAGCCTTCCCATAGCAATCTGCTCTGTGACTGACTCCTGAAGGATTTAGCCCTTGAGATGTCAGTTTAGTTTAAAGGGTAATCATATATTTAAATAGTGAAGTTAATATACCTAAAATATAGATACAGATCTTCCTTAACTTACAGTGGTGTTATGTCCCAATAAACCCATCGTAAATTGAAAATGTCTAAGTCGAAAATACTTTTAATACACCTACACTACCGAACATCATGTCTCAGCCTAGCCTACCTTAAATGTGCTCAGAACAGTGACATCAGCTGACAGTTGGGCAAAATTATCTAACACAAAACCTATTTTGTAATAAAGTGTTGAATATCTCCTGTAATTTACTGAATACCGTACTGGAAGTGAAAAATGGAATGGCTGTCTGGGGACAGAATGGTGGTTGTAAGATTATCAGTTGTTTACCCTTGTGATCTCATGACCGACTAGCAATTGTGACTTGCAGCCACTGCCCAGCATCATGAAGAGAGTATTGAACTACATATCTCTAGCCCAGGAAAAGATCGAAATTCAAAATACCAAATGCAGTTTCTCCGGAATGCGTGTTGCTTTTGCATCATCATAAAGCCAAAAAATCCTAAGTCAAAGCATCCTGAGTTGAGGACCATCTGTATATACATAAGGCACTGTAGAAGCTCACATGAAAAGACAATTTATTTTGCTGACTGAGGATCAGAGAAATGCATAGGTGTGAAGTGCCACTGAAGATGGGCTTAGAAGGATGAGCAAATGGAAGCAGAGAATCTGGTAGTGTGGCCATTTATCCATGGAATACAAGTCAGCGGTGAAGTCAGACATAGATGATTTACACTCACCCAGGGGTTTATTTTCCAGCCCATCATCCTCAGTAATTATAAATTATTACTCTTCCCCATAGTTGGGTCTTCAGATTAAGCTTTGGCATCTTGGCATTCTGGGGAATTCTCTTAGGCTCCCCTTTCAAGACTTCAAGTATTTAACAGAAACCATTATTGAGAATGACATGGTTTTTTACCATTAAAACCAAACACACTGGGAGTCGCCCCATGGCTTAGTGGTTAAATTAGCACGCTCCGCTTCAGTGGCCTGGGGTTCACTGGATTGGATCCTGGATGCGGACCTAGCACCACTCATCAAGCAATGCTGAGGGGGCATCCCACATAGAGGAGCTGGAAGAACCTACAACTGGGATATACAACTATGTACTGGGTGACTTTCGGGAGGGAAAAAAAAAAGAGGAAGATTGCCAACAGCTGTTCGCTCAGAGCCACTCTTCCTCTCTCTCTCACACACACACACATACACACACACAGACAATTTCCTCACACATAAGAAGCCCTTCTGATATTCATTGGACGTAACACTTTTGCAGTGCCATCTAAAATCTCAGTATTCATCCTTTATGGGAAGATTAATTCAAAGATGAAAAAACGGGTGGACACATGAATGAAAAGAAGCAAGTGATGGAATGCAGAAATCTCTGCATTCATGCATTAAAATGTGATGAGTACGGAGCACTGTGACAGATCTTGTGAACACTCTTTAATACAAAAACATAAGTAATACGACTTGCCAAAACTGGGGAAGGAAAAACACATTTTCTCTTTCTTGTGCTTGAAAAAATCCTCATCTACAGATGATGTGCTCATATAAATTGTTAAGGGCAGTGTGTATGGCATTGCGTTGTTCACAGGATAAGAAAACTATGATTTTAAAGTTTTAATGAGCCACCGACAGTAGGTATTTGTTATGTAAAGGACCCTCTCTTGCGTAACTTATGAGGATTACTTGGAAGGCGTGAAATTATGTTTTCAATGAGCGTAGACTTATTTCTAACCATTTTATCTTCAAGAGTGGCCACAAACATGGATTATGGCGGCTTTATTTATTTTTTAACTGGACCTTTTTTTAAAGAAAATTAGTTAGGATTTGAGCTCCTGAGATACAAGGAACTAATAGGACTCCTCTTGAGACGGAGGGCTCATGCTCACTGCTTGAAACCAGGCATTGGAGTGAGACTCTTTGCAGCCATCAACATGTGAGAAGAGGTTCAAACAAACTGCTCTGAGCTGATGCCCAGGGTTATGGCTGCTGCAATATGAGGTCCCGGGGAATAGGAGGATACGGACACAGGTTCTCTGTAAGAATCTGAACAAAGGGATTTGCTGGCTGTATGGCTTGGTCTATGATAATCTCGATATTATCATGGAGCAGTTATCTTGAAAAACCCACTTAAGCCCCAGTTCTGGCTCAGTGACCCAGAAACCCAGGAAAGAGAACCAGAAAACGAGTTCTGTAGATGGGAGGGAGAAAGAGAGGGAAGAAAGAAAGAATACGTGTTAAGCAAAGAAACAACAACACTTCTCACTCAAAATGAGCCTGGAAGTGAAGATCCCCAAACTCAAAAAGATAATCAAATTCAGAAGAAGTTGAAATTAATCCAGATGAAATTAATGTTATAACAAAGCCTAAGAAAAAATTTAGAATAAGTATTTTGAAGATGTTCAAAGGCCTAAATGAAAGTGTGACTTTATTAAAAAGAACCAGAAAGCTTCAAACAGACAAGATACAAAATAAGAACAACATATAAGTGTAATTGATGCAATAAATTCTAACCAGGACATAGAGTGAATTTGCCCGTAATATAGTTTCGCAATACAAGGAAGGACACAGTAAAAAAAAAGGGATGAGAGGTGTGGAAGATAGATTGAGAGGCTCTGTTTTAGTTACATATTACTGTATAACAAATTACCCCAAAACTTAGTGGCTTAACACAACATTTATATCTCGTAGTTTCTGTAGGTCAGGATTCTAGTTTGGTGGTTCTGGCTCAGGGTCTCCCGTGAGGTTGCAGTCCAGATGTTGCAGTTCAGATGTTGGTGGAGGATGCAGTCATCTGAAGGATTGACTGGAACTGGACAATGCACTTCCAGGCCCACTCAGCCAGCTGTTAGCACGAAGCTTCAGTTCCTCACCAGCTACTGGTTGGAGACCTCGGTGCTTTACCATATGGGCTTCTCATGACGTGGCAGCTGTCTTCCCTCAGAGCAAGTTGTGTGAGGGAGAGATGCCAAGACAGAAGCTGCAATTTACCTTATAACTTAATCTCAGAAGTGACATACTGTCACTCTGGCATATTCTATTGGTCACACAGACCAACCTTAGAATAAGGCGGGAGGAGACTATATTAGAGTATGGACACCAGCAGGTGGGGATCTCTGGGGGCTATTTGGAGGCTGGCTACCACATTCTGGCCTCTAATGTTTCCTGTCCCTCCCTCCCACATGCAAAATATACTCACCCCCAACCAAGGCCTCCAAGAGTCTCATCCCATTACAGAAACAATGTAAAGTTCAGAAGGTTATCATCTCACCCATTTTATTACATTGATCTTGCAATTCTCCTAGTTTAAGCCACTATCATTTCTTGTCTGGTTTATTGCCATATCTTCTAAACAATTAATCTACTTCTGCCATTGCATGTGTGAAGTCTCTCCAGAATGATCTTTTTAAAATGTAAGTCAGATCACATCTCAAAATTCTCCACTGGTTTCCCATTTTACTCTTTAAAAAAGTCACAATTCTTATTATAACCTACTATGCCCTGCAATATCTGGCTCTTATTACCTCTGTGGCCCCCTCTCTTCTTACTCTCCCTCTTGTTCTCTCTACCACAGTCCTGCTGGCCTCATTGTTGTTCTGTAGCACACTATGAACACTCATGTGCTTGAATGTAGAGTTCAAGGGGAAAGAAAAGTCAGGCTCCAGTAGAAACTAGACTGCACGAACTAGGGTCCCTCATCAATGCCAATGCCATGTCTTCAGAGAGATTGTCTTGACCATCCTATATAAATTAATCCATGCGCTAATCACTCTCTATCTCATTAGCTTGTTTTGCTTTTTGCTTCATAGCATTTACTATTATGTGGTTTTATCGCATATGCTTACGTGTTTGTTATCTCACTGCACTTCTAGAAAGTAAGCTCCCTGGAGGCAGAGACTTGTTTTTCCTTTCCTTTTCCTTTCCCTTCCCTTTCTCTCCCTCTCCCTCTCTCTTTCTGTTTCTCTCTGTGTAGTTATATTATGAGCATCTCGAACAATACCTGATGCATAATAGGCACTCAGTATTTGCTGAATGAGTAGATGCATATTATATCATTGAATTCCACAATTATTTAACCTACCCGCCATTGATATATATTTAGTCTTTTACAGAGAACATCCTTCTACATATATCTTGGCACACATGTGCAAACCTGTTGTTAGAGATAATTCTTAAGGAATATATGTGTTGGAATTGTGAAAGATACTACCAGTTTTATTCAATGAGGTCACAGCAATTACATCCCCTTACTACTGTATGAAAATACTCAACTCCCCATACCCTAATGTACATAGAATGATTGCAATTGATAGGTGAAAAAAATAGTATTTTAATTTTACTTCTTTACTTCCAGATGAGGTTGGACACCTTCTTGTCCGTTTATTCATAAGTCATTTTGGTTTATCTTCCTGTAAACTGCCCATTTTTCTATTAGCTTGTTGGGGCTTTTTAAACATTCATCCAGCAAGTATTTTTGAGGGTCTGTTATGTTCTAGGCACTTTTTGGGCTGCTGAAAATATAGGAGAGAACAAAATAGACAAAAATTTGTGCCCTCACAAAGTTTACATTCTAGTATGGGCAAACAGATATATAAGTAAAATACATACTATGCCAGGTGAAGGAAAGTAAAGGAGGGAAGGAGGGGAGGAAGAGCTGGGAACAGGGTACAATTTGTGGCTTTTAAATAAGAATAATCACACCTCACTAAGAAGGTGTTTGAACACAGGCAGGCCTAAAGAAGGTGAGAAGACGATCCACAAAGGCATCGAGGGGGACGGCGCAGGGGCAGGGGCAGCAAGTGCAGAGGTGGCACATGACTGGACATTCAAGGAACAGCAGTTAGAGCCGTGTGGCTGCAGCAGGGTAGGAGATGATGTCAGAGAAGTAGTATGGAAGCCACGTTGTGTAGGGACTTGAAACATTTCTTTCTCATTCTGAAAAAAGAAATGAAAGCCATGTGAAATGGGTAGACTTTGGAGGCACTAGGGCAAAAAAGTGAGTTGACATAGCTTTAACTGGATTACATTAGCTGCTGTTTGAGAATAGTTTGAAAGGAAGCGAGGGCAGAGACAGAGAGAGAGAGATCAGTTAGGAGGCTGTTGCAATAACCCAGGTAAGATGTGATGGCGACAGGACCAGGGCAGCAGTGTGAAGGTGATGAGAAATACTCAGATGCTAAGTATATGTTGGCAGTAGAGCAAACAAGGTTTGTTGATATACTGGAGGTGAAACTTTAAAGAGTTATTTCTATGATAATAATATTAAATCTTTGTCATATGTGTTACGTTTATATATATATATATATATTTTTCCTTTTTTTTGCCATTAATGCACTTTTAATTTTTACGTGGTTGATTTGATCCATTTCCTCCTTTGTTATTTCTGGGTTATGTGTGTTCCCTACAAAGACTACCTTCTGTATCTCAAATCACCCAAAATATTCTTCCTTTTTTTCCATCTGGAATTTATTATAGTGTTGTGTGTGAAGTAGGGATTTATTTTTATCCTTCCTTTAATGATCATCCCAACTATCCCTGAACAATCATATTTTACCCAATTAAATGTGATTGCCTAATTAAAATTTTATTTTTTGTTGAGATTCCATTAAATCTATAGATAAATTTAGAGATATTTACATCCTTACCTCTATCCGAGTCATATTTCTTTATCCATGTGAGTCTTAGCTAATGTCCCTCACAAAATCTACCCTCACGTGTTTAGGTATTCCATCTTTTCCATTGCTACAGTAAGAGGGATTATTATATCAACATATTTTTGGCAGTTTTATTGAAGTACAAATATAACATAAAATTTGTTCATCTCAAGTATATGGTTTGATGATTTTTAGTAAATTTATAATTTTGCAATAATTACCCTAAAAATTTCCCTCATGACCATTTGCAGTCCATTCCTGTCCCCACCTCCAGGCCCAGGGAATGATTAACATGCTGTCTATAATTTTGCCTTTTCTAAAAATTTCGTATAAATGGAATCGTACAATATGTAATCTTTTTTCTTGATTATGTCAGGAATTTGTTACTATTTTTTAAGAAACAGCTTTAGTGTTTATTATACGGTACATACAGTATGAATCATTTTCAATCCATTAGTCTTTTATCTTTATTAATTGATTTCTTGTCTTTTCCTTGGCTTTTTTCTGTTGTTACACTCCTAATTTATTGAGGGGAAATAGTGAATTTCTTTACTATTATTCTTTCTTGCTTAGTAATTAAGTATTTAGGGCTATGAATGTCTCTCAAACCCTGTTAAATTATAGTCCATAGGTTCTGAGGAGTACAGCTCTATCGTTTTATTTTCTAAACTTTCTGCACTTTGGTTTTGATTTTTCTCTTTGGCCCAAATTGTTTAATAAAGAGTTTTTAATTTTCAACTGGTCAAGGTGTCTCTTTCTTTTTTAAAAATTAATTAATTACTTTCTAGATTTTTTATTTTTTTAAACATTTGAAAAGAGTGTGGTCTTTATTATTTCTACTTTTTTGATTTAATGACACTTTCTGGTCACTTTTTGTAAACATTCTATGGTCACTTGATTATAAATTGTATATTCTGTTTAGTGTATATTTATATGTAAATATGTGAATGCTACCTTATTAAGTATATAATTTACACTCTCTATAATGGTGCATAAGAATAATTTAAAGTGCTTGCTAAATAAATGAAGATTTCTGGAAAACATTTCCAGAATATCTGATGCTATAGGCTGGAGTAAGGTCATGGAATATACTTTATTTTATAAGAATCCTAGCAAAGTTTGCTGCAAGTGATCCTTGGACCACACTTTGAGAAACTCTTCTCTATGTTGCCATTTTTTATTATGTACTTAGTTTTTTATGAGCTGAGAGAGATGAATTAAAAGTACCTTAATATTATTCTGCTTTCTGTTGTTTTTTCTGTTGGCATTTTGAATGATGATACTATGCTATTTGATGCAGCCACATTAATAAAAAATTTACACTTTATTATTACCAATTGTCATTTGTTTCCTCATTTTTTCTTTTTAAATTCTATCTGATATTAATATCTAACTTCCAGTTTTCTTATGTGTGTGTTGTCCTGGTCTGATTCTGCCCATTTTTTTAAACTTCTGATCTTTCTAAATAATTTCACTGCAAATGCATTTCTTACGGACAGAAAATATTAGTTGGTTTCTTTTTTTTTGACCCAGTCTGACAGTGTTTTCCCTTTAATAGTTCAGTTTTTCTCCTTTTCATTATGACATATGTGTGATCTTGGGCTGTCGCATTTCGGAAAGATGAGTCTTTGCGTTGGTTTTAGATTTAGAAATTGTCAGAAGCACTTCCATGTGATTCAAGCTTGTCATAAGCAGCTGCAGCAGGGGTCACTAATTATGAAACCTATCTCAACCACCAGAAGTTACTGAGTTTCTATAGTGTGTGTCAAACAGGGCTTCATCCAAGTTGAAAAGGAAGAGAGGAAAGCAAAGAAAATTTGCAATGAATTCTCTTGCGTTTGAAATGATCAACTATAGATACAATTCTGAGCTATTAAAATATCATACACAAGCTAAGTTTAGAAAATCATCTAAAACATTTTTCACAAACCTTGAGAGCCATATGCCCAGAATGCTACTTTCTTTCTCAGCTTCGTAGAGGTATGTGATATATAATAAACTGCATCTATTTAAAGTGTACAATTTGATACATTCTGACATATGAAATATTCCTGAAGTTATAACCACAGTTAAGTTAATATATCCATCATCCTTAAAAGTTTCCTCATGCCCCTTTGTAAGTTCTGCCTTCTGTGCCCATCCCCTACCCCCACCCCCAGCATCTGCAGTCAACCACTCATCTGTTTCCTGGCGCTATAAATTACTCCAGATTTTCTAGAATTTTAAATAAATGAACTCATGCAATAGACACTCATGTCTCTTTTCTGTCACTCGGTACATAATCATTGTGTAATTCATTTGTAATTCCATGTATCAATACTTCATTTTCTTGCTGAGTAGTGTTCTTTTCTATGGATATTCCACAATTTGTTTATATATTTACCTGTTGATGGGCTGTTTCCAGCCTTTGGCTATTACAGATAGAACTGCTATGAACATTTGCCCACAAGTCTTTCATGGGCACTTGTTTATACTTCTCTTAGATAAAACACCTAGGAGTAGAATGGCTGAGTCATGTTAGGTGTATGTTTACTTTAAGAAACTGTAAAACTGTTTTCCAAAGAGATTGTACCGTTTTACATTCCAACAAGCAATGTATGAGAGTTCCAGTTGCTCTACATGGTGCCAACATTTGGTATGATCAGGTTTTTAAATTTTAGCCATTCTAGTAAGCGTATCTCACTGTGATTTTAATTTGCATTTCCCTGATGACTAATGGCCTTGAACCTTTTCTCATGTGCTTATTTGCTCTTCATGTATTGTCTTTGGTGAAGCATCTCGTTAAGTCTTTTGCCCATATTTTTTATTAGGTCTTTTGTCTTCTCACTGAGCTGTAAGAGTTCTTTATATATTTCAGATACAGGTCTTTTTTCTGATACATGTTGTACAAATATTTTCTCCCAGTCTATGGCTTCTTTTTCCATTTTCTTGGCAGTGTCCTTTGAAACATAAAACTTTTAATTTTGATGAAATCCAATTTGTTGATCTTTTCTTTTATAATTTTTACTTTTGTGTCATATTTAAAAAACCTTTGTCAAAGTGAATGTAACTAAAATTTTCTCCCATGTTTTCTTCTAGAAGATTTATAGTTTTAGCTCTTATATTTAAATCTCTGGTCCATTTTGAGTTAAATTTTGTGTGAGGGTGTGAGGGCAGAGTTCATAGTGATTACAGTTCTTGCGTAATTAGTAGAGCTGTTGTTTATTTATTTATTTTGCCATTAAAATACCTTGCCAGGGCCAGCCTCAGTGGCCTAGTGCTTAAGTTCAGCATGTTCTGTTTCAGAGGCCCCAGTTCAGTTCCCAGGCACGTACCTACACCACTGGTTGGTGGCCATGCTGTGGCATACAAAATAAAGGAAGATTTACAACAGATGTTAGCTCAGGGTGAATCTTCCTCAGCAAAAACAAACAAACAGAGAAAAAAACAAACCTTGCTAACTTTGTGAAAAATCGATTGACTATGTATGTGTGGGTCCATTTCCAGACTCTTCTGTTCCATTGATCAATTTATCTTTACATCAATACCACACCAATTTGATTAGTGTAGCTTTATGACAATCTTGAAATCAAGCAGGGTAAATTCTTCATGTTTGTTCCTCCTTTTCAAAAGTTGTTTTGGCAATTACAGTTCCTTTCCATTTTCATATAAAATATAGAATCAGCTTTCAAGTTCTACACAAATCCTTTTGGGATCATCATTCAACATTGTATGGAACTTATAGATCTATTTCATAACAATATTGACTCTTCTGATTCCTGGTCATGTCATAACACTCCATTTATTTGAGTCTTCTTTAATTCCTCTTACCAGTGTTTTTTAGTTTTTGATGTATAAATCTTGCACGTGTTCGTAAGATTTATCCATAAGTATTTTGTATTTTCGCTGCTTTTGTAAGTGGCCTTGTTTATTTGTTGTCAATTTCTAGTTGTTTGTTGCTAGTATATAGACATACATTGGATGTTTGTATATTGATCTTGCGTCCTGAAACTTTGCTAAATTCACTTATTAATTCTAGCAGCTTCTTTTTTAGATTCTATTGAATTTCCTATATAAATTTTACAGGGTCATCTGCAGATAAATATACCTTAACTACTCCTTTCTAATCTGGATGCCTTTTATTTCTTTTGTTTGTTTGTTTGTTTTATTGCACAGCCTGAAACTCCAGTTCGATATTGAATGAGAGTGGTGAGACTGGCCATCCTTGTCTTTCACAGTCTTCTTGCTAGTACGTTGCTAAGAAGTCTGATGCCAATTAGAGTGTTTTTTTTCTTAAAAAATATTTCATTTTAGTGTTGAAGTCCAATAACTTTCTTTACTCAGAAATATCTTGCTATGTGCTTTTCTATATAACACGCCCCTTCTATGTTAGACACAGTACATCCTTTCAGTCAGCAGATTCAATTTTTCGTTTATTTTGGAAAAGTTTTCTGCTATTATGTCTTTGAATATTTTATTTTCTGTTCCATTTGTTTTATTCTTGTCTTCAGGAACACCCATTAGACATTTTCTGGGTTTTGTATGTATTCTGTATTTATTATATTTTTTTAAATTCTGTTTAAGTCTAATCTTTTTAATTTTGTTCTATTCCACTTTGCAATGCTGTTCACCAGGTGCTGGATCTAACTCTCCTGTTTGTGGCTTTCAATGTAATTTTATCTTGATAATGATTTTTCTCTTCAGTTTCTTATTTGAGTTCATGCATCTCACCTTGAATCTGCTTTGGTTGTCTCATCATCTCTTGTTTGAAATCTCTTGTTTCAGAGAGATGATATTTTGTTTAATTCACTGGGTGATTATTCAAAGGTTTTCTTTTTTTTGATATCATACTTTTAACTTTTGGTTATTTTTATTTATTTACTTTTATTTTCTTATACTACATATGCACTGTTTCTTTTACTGTGTTTCAGACATCACTGATCTCTAAACAGGGACCATTTTTTCTGTGGCTGGTATTTAAGGGAAAACCTTGTAAGGGAAAGGGAAAGGGAAGGGGAATAAGCCGGAGCAGTAAGCAACTTTAATTATTGACTGTATTCACCATGAGGTCTCTCAGTTACATCTCTGCTCTGGGTGACCTGGGGATCTGCCTGGTTAGTAGCGAAACTGTGCATCTCACTGGTCCTCAATATGACAATCTGATATTGACTTCTCCATACGTTGCAGAGCTCATTGCCACTCACTCTTCCTCTTCTACCCTGCCTCACTGACGGCCTACTTCCTTGAAAGATGGCAGGTCTGAATGAATCCTCGTTATGCCTTGTTTCTTCCATCCCGTGGCTCAGTGACTTTCCTTTTGCCCAGGTTCCTAGATCTTGCTAATTCAAGCAGTGGATCATTGGTTTCTTACATCAGTTTTGCTACCCACTTTAGGTAGACTAAGGGCACTGCCACAGTTTTACAGCGACATGTTTCTGTTCTCAAGATCTTCCCTGGATTTGGTCCAAATTATACCATATTTGAACACTATCCTTCATAGACTGTGACCTGGAGTTGTCGCTGTTTCCTAGTTTAATCAGAGATGGAGCAGTTTTTTCGTTTCTTTTAGGAGTTTTTCTTTTGCTTCTCATTCTTTTCACTAGTTTTGATTTTAGAAAGGGCATTGTAAAAGGACAAAAAACACTAAACAAAATCTTTATTGTTCTACCCTAGTTAACTTTAAGATGTTAAAACCATCTTTCTCTCCTCCTGCCTGGGTCAGTGTTTGGCTGAAGAGAGACAGGAGATCAAAGAGATGGGGAAATGACTTTGCTGTAAAGAACTTTGCAGGAATCTCTGTTTTACAGAGCAGCCCAAATCCACCTGGCAGGGACTTTCTCGACAAGGATCTCATTTGCGCCCTGCAGAGATCACCAAACACTCTGCCTTATCAAATAGATTTATCAAACAGCTTGTCGCTAAGCCAGTCAAGATAAAAAGGACCACAAATTTTCAGAATAGATAAATTCACAAAGTTACAATTGACTTACTAGTTTCCAGGAACCTTCCTTATTGCAGATATATACCAGTGTCCACTGTCCATTTAGCCTGCATCACTTCTGGCTCTCATTCTTCAAGCCCTGATCCCTTGTTATGGATCCAGTGCGTGTTTGCCCTCCAGTAGCCTGCCTGAGCACCAGCAATTTTTTATATACAGTGTGAAGAAACTGAGGTTCAGAGAGGTTAAGTGACATATTCACAGACATTAATTCAGACATTTCAGAGCCAGGACTTAAATCTATCTTCTTAGATCCCAGGTGCTTTTATTTTATTTAAAAAATATTATCTCCAGTAACTGTCCTAGGAGGATTATATTATTTCTGCGGGAACTGAATCAGAGACTATCAGTGGGCATATAGATGATAACGGTAAAGCTGAGCGAGGATCCCATCTGACCTAAATCCAGAGCACTTTCCAGTTCAGAAGGCTGCACCCTGCCTATGCTGATTACCCAGTGCATTCTCCTCTCTCAACCCAGCAGCTCCAATCACACTTTCTTGGCTATAGTACTATATTTTTAAGTGTTGTATATGCTATATGCATTCCTCTGATAATTTCTTGAATTAGTCAAAATGGAGCAGTTCAGTTTTTCTTTATTATGTCCTCAGGCTCTGAAACATTGTGCTCACTTCTTGTGAATATTTAAAACTTTTCATCCTTTGTGCTCATACCAGGCAGTTTCAGACTTTGAATGAAGCCAGTGGGGAAAATCCGTGCTTATTTATAAACCCTTTATTGATACGGCTCTAAAATGTCACCAAGGAATGGAGATTTGGAAAGTTCCCACTATAACCAGGATACGTTAATTATCCAGCTGTGAGATACTGAGTTAGAGGCTCCAGAAGTTAACAGTCTTGTGTTGTAAAAATTGCAGTGCTGAGTTTAATTTTCTGATCTTGTTTCAATTTTCACCCTACCTTGATAAAGATTGGGCTACTTTGCTACCTGGGATGGCAGAATTTCCATGAATTACCTGAAGTACTATGCTGTCTCTGGTAGGTAGGAAATTACTTTCTTGAGCTATTTTAAAGATATCTTTAAAGCTATCCACCTGCATTTGGAGACATTAATAAGGGATCTTGACATTTCATGAAAGTCAGCTGATTTGAGGTCAGTACATGGTCAGGGGGTGCTCAAACTGCTGGGTTACTGGGGAAAGTGGGGCTGAGGACTTTAAGCAAACATCTTAAACCAAACTCTAACATATTTAGTTAAATAAAACTTGAGTCATTCCTATCAAAAACATCTTTGTTTGTTTCTGATTTTACAATGAATTTGAATCAAATGAATTTCAACTTTAAAGGATATGCTGTATTTTTTTTTCACTTACAATTATCTGATTGCAATGTCATTTGAAAAGAATATTATGTTTTTGCTTTTAAAAAGGAGCATACATATGGATAGTAACTAGTGAGTTTAAAATCCATAACCCCTGAATGATAGATGCAATTTGGCTAAATGTAGTCTTTCTATTCTTGCGAAGACCAGTTTCTAAGAGGGACTCCACTAATGCCAAAGCCAAAACACTAACACCCATATCAGGCTTCGTGTTTTGCTTTGTCAAAGCATCATTGCCTCACTTAAGGAGATGTATTTTGGGCCTTTCTATCATTCTAGATTGATCATGCAACCTTTCTAGTAATTTCTAATCTGGTAATATCTGAACATTTGTAGCTCTCTCTCTAAAACTGATTCCATGTAAGTGATAATCAATCACCTGTGAATGACATTGGACTGCCACAATGCCTGATTTTACAAAACTGACTGTGCCAGACTTTTTCATTTTGGATTTTATACTGAACAAGCCATGGAATTGCGATAGTTTGCCCTGTTACAGTCTCCTTTTGAAAAATAACACCAGACAGTTCCTTCTTCAGAAATTATTAGGCTTCGGGGCAAAAGATCCTTTTATCTTGGCCATAACACACTTATTGGAGGATATGTGCTCTAATCAAAGTAAACATCTATAAGAGTGATTCCTAGCTTGAGATCTGCACCTGGATTTCAGGAAAATTTGTGCAAATTTCTCTGAAAGGGTCTATAGTTTTACTGAATTTTCTAAGGCACCATTTCTTAAAATGTGGCTAATGTCTCACTCAGAACCCCTGTAAGGCTATAGAGTACTCAGCAGGCTCTTGGCAATTTTAGAAGAAAAGGTGATGGAATAATTTCACACAAGTATGCTGTATATTTGAAATGTAAGATTGATTATATTTTCAGAGAAATATACTATTCTCTATTTTACTCAATGTGTTCTTAAAGACTGTGAATGATTTAAGATGGCATTCATCAGTCTTCTCTAAGTCAATGATCAGGGTGAAGCTTGAAATGGTTAGCCTATTTTTACATCATTTATATGCTGTTGTGCCTACTGAGTTTACCTTTTTGCTGTTACTATATGAATTACATCACAAATAGTTCACAAAAGATCGATCTATATCTCAAAATGACAGTAATTTAAGCACTACAACTCCAAAGAATGTGCATAATGAACAAGGTTCCACTGCCAATATGGAATGTGGGGGTTTATGAGCTTGAATAACAGAATATGAAGTGTATTAACTTTCTTAAGGATAAAAAAAGCAATAAAGAGTACAATAAAGGATTATCTGAAAGTGTCTGACCTTAGACCTGACTTATAAAACTTTGAAAAATATGGCATGAACCCTTAGAGATTTTAGTGTCATTTTCAAGCAAAGCACAGTGACCACTCCAGAAAAAATAATTTTTCCAAAATAAGCATAACATATTGCTTCCAGTACAAAATTGATGCATTTTGATTTTAAAGGCAGAGAAAAAACAAAAGCAAAACAATAGATCATAAAAAATTTATACTCCATATACCAAAAAAGATATATGTTATGGTATGGCCAAGAAACTTAAAAAAACCAGCAGTAAACTTAAGAAAAATGATCTTCTCAAGATAACGGACTAAAGCCATATTTCATTCGATGGTATCATCAAAGAACTGCTTCATTTTTGAAAAGTAAACTGGAAAAAAATCCTCTGCAGATGATTCTTGGAAGTTGAAGCGTGGTTTTGTTTTTATTCACCTGCTCCGGAACCTAATGAGGGTAGAAAAAAGTCATCCCTAAGAAATCAATCCCCATCCTAGCCCATGGAAGGCACAGGTATGAGTTTAAATTTAATTACACATAGTGCAAGTATATCAAGTTGAGAAATAATTAACATAAAACTACTCAGAGAAGGCTTCTTCATTTGGACAAGATGGAGTAACTGGGACAAAATTTACCTTTCTACCTGAAACTTCTATAAACACAGATGAAATATGTGAATCAAAGGCTCTCAAGCAACTGGGTTAGGTAATTAAGGATGTTGATCCTCAGATATGGGAAAGAAATGAGGTGACCCTATGATTGCCCCAGCTTATTGCCTGGAAAAAGTTTCCAGGACAAGGCTCTGTGGGAGAGCCTCCTCCCTGAGTTGAGAAGATAGGTCTGGAAGTTTGGAGACGAAGGCAGAGTAAGGCAGAGGGAGTTTGCAGTTCAGAGTAATAGAGAGAAGAGGGTTACACAGAGAGAAACTCTAGAAATCAGCAGGCGCTCCTTCAAATATGTAATAGTCAATACATACATCTGAGGAAACTACCTGAAGTGTGAGAAAAGAATGCCCCAAATGAATAGAGGGAACAGTGCCTAGAGCTCACATATGACTGGGAATAGTGTTTATTTCGAACAACCAGAGTGAAAAATCTAGTAACTAATGGGGTATCAGTAGTGGGAAAAATTAACTCTAGATTTAAATCTTATTCTGTTCCCATGTAACAAAGTTCAAAAGTTAGACTCAAAAGGATAAAACAGTTTCCAAATAGCTTAACAATGTCCCAGGACATAGTTCAAAAATATTTACAGGAATACAAAAGTATCCAGCACTGAATAAGGCATGAAACACAATGTCTGGCATCCAAGTATTACTAAGCGTACAAAGAGACAGGAAAACGCAACTCATAATGAGAAGAAAACTTCAGTCAATGAAAAAGGACTCAGAAATGACACAGATAATAAACTCAGTAGAAAGAACATTAAAAGATTAATTATGACTATATTCCATGTGTTCAAAAAGCTGGAGGAAAGACAGAGCAAATCAAACTTCAAGAGATGAAAATTGCAATTTCTGAGATCAAAAAATACTCTGGTTAGGATTAACAGATTAGACAATAGAGCACAAAATATTAGTGAACTTGAAGACATAATGAAACAGAGAGAGAAAAAATATTTAAATGTGAAAAACATCAGTGAACTATGAGACCAATTCAAGGAGCTAAATATACCAATAATTAGAGTTCCCTAAAGGAGAAGATAGAGAAGGGAGACTGAAACAATATTTGAAGAAAAACAGCTGAAAAATATCCAAATTTGTTGAAAATTACAAACATGCAGATTCTAAAGTTAATGAGCCCCAAGTACAAGAAACACGAAGAAAACTATACCAAGTCAGATCATAATCAAACTGGTTAAAATCGGTGATAAAAGGAAAATCTCAAAATCACTCAGAAAATATACATATTATATTTAGGAGAACAAAAATGTGAATGACATCAGATTTCTCACTGGAAACAATTGCATTAAAAAATAGAGGTGCAGCATCTTGAAGTATTGAAAGAAAACAAAAATCTGTCAGCCTAGAATTGTATATCCGTCAAAAATATTCTTCAAAAACGAAGGTTGAATAATGACTTTTTCCTGGTATATACTCAAATTGCAATAATTCTTCACACAGAGAACTGCAGTGCAAGGCGTGTTAAGAGAAGTCCTTTAAACAGAGGTAAATTATATCAGACAGAAACCTGGATCTACACAAAGAATGGAAAAACAACAGAAACAGTAACCACATGAGTAAATATACAGACTTTTCTCTCTTACTATAAACAATTTTTCTTTAGAAGATAATTAACTCTTTAAATAAAGAGTAATAATGCATTGGGATTTATAACATGCAAGTAAAATCTATGGAAGCAAAAGCAGAAAGACTGGAAGAGGAGAATTGGAACTTCCGTAAAGAACTTCTGTAAAGTTCTTATACTATAAAAGAAATGATAAAATATCACATAAAAGTAAACTGTGATAAATTAAAAACATATGTGATAAGGAAGATCCAAGATGGTGGTGTGAGTAGTCTTCTTTGTCTCTCCCCCTTCGAATCTACAACTAATTGGACATTCATCAATTAACAAAGGATATCCATATAGCATCTCAGGATGCCTGAGAGACCCACGCTGCTATACATCAGAAGGTGGACGGACTTCCCTCTGGGAGGAGGTGGAGATAGGTGAAAACTCTCCGACCCCGACCCCCAAACAGCCTAGTACCTGCAAGCGGCTTTCTTCCAGCGGATGCCCCCAGAACATCGACACACACGTAGGGCAGGAGGGAGCGCACACCAGAGGAGTGACGGTGGAAACAGGTGACCAGAGCCCTACCTAAGCCCCCTGCAATTACACCTAAACCCAGAGGGAAGCTCCAGAGTTACACACCTGAGTCTATGGGGAGAGCCTCTGCCCGCCATTGGTGGGGAGGCCCCGCCTAGTGTCCACGGTGCCCAGAGGGTCCTGGAGAGAATCCCAGATGGCGCGGTGGCCTGCCAGCTGCTGCTGCCAGCCCCACTGACTGCCGGGGGGAGGGCTTGGGACTGCCGGAGACCTCCTCGGAGAGGGCTGGGGCTGGGTGGAGCTCCAGCGGCCAGGTCCACGGACCGGGGGGGAAGCTCCAGAGTTCTGCCCAGGCAGCAGACAAAGTCTCTGTCTGCCATTAGCAGAGAGGCTCCGCCCAGCATCCACAACACCGGGAGGGTCCCGGAGAGGAGAATACCAGGCAGGGCAGCAGCCGGCCAGCTGCCACTGAAATCAAGGTCTCTGGCTATCCCCCAGACAGGACAAAGGGCTCCCCGAGATCCTGGGGGAGAGGACTGGGGCTGGGTGGAGTTCCAGCGACCCAGCTCTGTAGCCTAGGGGGAAACCCTACAGTCTCACAGCAGCCTCAGCGAAAGCCTCTGCACAGCACTAGTAGAGAGCACCCAACTGGCAGCCACAAGGCTGGAAGACCCCGGGACAAAAGTAGCATAGCTAGGTGAGCTAACCACAGATTGCAGAAGATGCCCATAGCTCTGCTGTGACCCATAGTGGACAAGTGAGATTTTGTGGGTGCCAACAGTGACAGAACTGCAAATATAAGTGATCCTGCCCCTGGCCGCTGGAAAAGCCCATAACACCACTGCAGACCCCAAGGAGGGAGCACGTCTAGGTGGTCTGCAACAGTAGGCACCAGCAGCCTGAAGCCCCCCCCCGTGATGGCCCCCACAGCTGAAGAGGGAACCCACAGGACCACTGTGACTACAAGGAGGGGCCCAGGCCCAGTTAGCAACAGCTGATAGGATTCCTGGTTGGTGCAGTATAAACAGCTGCTCTCCCACCACACCAGTAGAAACAAGTGGAAGGAGTAACTAAACTCTATCTCTATGTGGAGGCACAAATCTACAGCATCAAGCAATATGAAAAAATATATTAAATCTCCAGAACAGAAGGAAAATGACAAATACACAGAAAACAATCCCAAAGACAATGAAATATATAACCTAAATGACGATGACTTCAAAACAGCCATCATTAAAAAACTCAATGGTTAAAAGAGAATTCAGACAGACAACTCAACGAGTTCAGGAGCAATGTCACAAAAGAGTTTGATACTATAAGAAGTACCAAACAGAAATACTGGAAATGAAGAACACAATAGAGGAGATTAAGAAAAATCTAGACGCACTAAGAGTAGGGCCGATAACATGGAGGAAAGAATTAGCAATTTGGAAGACAGGAATATAGAAATGCTGCAGGCAGAGGAGGAGAGAAGTAAGACTAAAAAGAAATGAAGAAACTCTCCAAGAATTATCAGATGCAATTAGGAGATGCAACGTAAGGATTATAGGTATACCAGAGGGAGAAGGGGACAGAAAGCCTATTCAAAGAAATAATGGCTGAGAACTTCCCAAACCTGGGGAGAGAGATGGAACTTCATGTGACAGAAGCCAATAGATCTCCAAACTTTATCAATGCAAGAAGACCAACCCCACGGCATATAGTAGTGAAGCTAGCAAAAGTCAAAGACAAGGAGAAAATACTAAGGGCAGCCAGGCAGAAGAAATTAACTTACAAAGGAACCTGCATCAGGCTATCAGCAGATTTCTCAGCAGAAACTTTACAGGCTAGAAGAGAGTGGAATGATATATTCAAAAATCTGAAGGACAAAAACCTACAGCCGAGAATTCTCTACCCAGCGAAAATATCCTTCAAATACGTTGGAGAAATAAAAACTTTCCCAGATAAACAAAAATTAAGGGAGTTCATTGCTACAAAACCTCCTCTTCAGGAAACGCTCAGGAAAACCCTCATTCCTGAAAAATCAAAAAAAGGAAAGGGGCTACAAAACCAAGAGCAAAGGAGATAAGTAGAAGGACAACAACAGAGAGTAGCAGCTCTCCATCAGAACAGATTAAACCATGGGACGAGAAACAAAGGAAACTGAAGAGAACCGGAAGACAAGACATAAAATGGCAGCGGTAGGCCCCCACATCTCAATAATCACTCTAAATGTAAATGGATTGAACTCCCCAATCAAATGACACAGAGTGGCAGGACGGATCAAAGAACAAGACCCAACAATATGCTGCCTCCAGGAAACACACCTCAGCCCCAAAGACAAACACAGACTCAGAGTGAAGGGATAGAGAACAATACTCCAAGCTAATAATGAACAGAAGAAAGCAGATGTCTCTATACTAATATCAGACAAAGTAGACTTCAAAGCAAAATGGATAAAGAAAGACAAAGAGGGACAGTATATAATGATAAAAGGGACTCTCCACCAAGAAGACATAACACTTATAAATATATACACACCCAACACAGGAGCACCAAAATTTGTAAAGCAACTCTTAACATAACTAAAAGAAGACATCAACAACAATACAATAATGGTAGGGGACCTCAACACACCATTAACACTAATGGACAGAAAATCCAGACAGAAAATCAACAAGGAAATTATAGAATTAAATGAAAAATTAGACCAGATGGACTTAATAGATATATATAGAACACTTCATCCAAAAACAGCAGGTTACACATTCTTCTCAAGTGCGCATGGAACATTCTCAAGGATAGACCATATTTTGGGAAACAAAGCAAGCATCAATAAATAGAAGAGAGTTGAAACAATATCAAGCATCTTTTCTTATCATAATGCTATGAAACTAGAAATCAACTACAAGAATAAAGCAGAGAAAGGTGCAAAGATGTGGAGACTAAACAACACGCTTCTGAACAAACAATGGATTATTGAAGAAATTAAAGAAGAAATCAAATATTATCTGGAGACAAATGAAAATGAGAACACGACATACCAAATCATTTGGGATGCAGCAAAAGCAGTCCTAGGAGGGAAATTCATTGCAATACAGGCTCACCTCACTAAACAAGGAAAATCTTACATAAACAACCTCAAATGACACCTAACGGAACTAGAAAAAGAAGAACAAACAAAGCCCAAAGTCAGTAGAAGGAGGGAAATAATAAAAATAAGAGCAGAAATAAACCATATTGAAACAAAAAAGACAGTAGAAAGGATCAATGAAACAAAGAGTTGGTTCTTCAAAAAAATTAACAAAATTGACAAACCCTTAGCCAGACTCACCAGGAAAGGAAGAGAGAAATCTCAAATAAATAAAATTAGGAATGAGAGAGGAGAAATCACAACAGATACCAATGAAATACAAGGGATCATAAGAGAATACTATGAAAAACTATATGCCAATAAATTGAACAACCTAGAAGAAATGGATAAATTCCTAGACTCCTACAACCTCCCCAAACTGAATCAGGAAGAAATGGAGAATCTGAATAGGCCAATCACAAGTAAAGAAATAGAAACAGTAGTCAAAAACTTCCCCAAAAATATGAGTCCAGGACCAGACGGCTTCTCTGGGGAATTCTACCAAACATTCAAAGAAGATTTAATACCTATCCTTCTCAAACTATTCCAGAAATTGAGGAAGACGGAGTACTCCTTAACACATTCTATGAAGCCAACATCACTCTGATCCCCAAACCTGACAAGGACAACACAAAGAAGGAGAACTGCAGGCCGATATCACTGATGAACATAGATGCAAAAATCCTCAACAAAATTCTGGCAAACTGAATACAGCAACACATCAAAAAGATTATACACCATGATCAAGTGGGATTTATACCAGGGACACAGGGATGGTTTAACATCCGCAAGTCAATCAACGTGATACACTACATTAACAAAATGAGAAAGAAAAACCACATGATCATCTCAATAGATGCAGAGAAAGCATTTGACAAGATGCAACATCCATTTATGATAAAAACCCTCAATAAAATGGGTATAGAAGGAAAGTACCTCAACATAATAAAGGCCATATATGACAAACCCACAGCCAACATCATACTCAATGGACAAAAACTGAAAGCCATCCCTCTCAGAACAGGAACAAGACAAGGGTGCCCACTTTCACCACTCCTATTCAACATAGTACTGGAGGTGTTGGCCAGAGCTGTTCGGCAGGAAAAAGAAATAAAAGGAATCCAAATAGGTAATGAAGAAGTAAAACTCTCGCTGTTTGCAGACGACATGATCTTATATATAGAAAACCCCAAAGAATCCATAGTTAAACTATTAGAAACAATCAACAACTACAGCAAAGTTGCAGGGTATAAAATCAACATACATAAATCAGTAGCATTTCTATACACTAACAATGAACTAACAGAAAAAGAACTCAAGAACTCAATCCCATTAACAATTGCAATGAAAAGAATAAAATACCTTGGGATAAATTTAACCAAGGAAGTGAAGGATTTATACAATGAAAACTACAAGACTTTCTTGAAAGAAATTGACGACGACATAAAGAGATGGAAAGACATTCCATGCACATGGATTGGAAGAATAAACATAATTAAAATGTCCATACTACCTAAAGCAATCTACAGATTCAACACTATCCCAATCAGAATTCCAAGGACATTCTTTACAGAAATTGAACAAAGAATCCTAAAATTCATATGGGGCAAGAAAAGACCACAAACTTCTAAAGCAGTCCTGAGTAAGAAAAACAAAGCCGGAGGAATCACAATCCCCGATTTCAAAACATACTACAAAGCTACAGTGATCAAAACAGCATGGTACTGGTACAAAAACAGGTCCACAGATCAGTGGAACAGAATTGAAAGCCCAGAGATAAAACCACACATCTGTGGACAGCTAATCTTTGACAAAGGAGCTGAGGGCCTACAATGGAGGAAAGAAAGTCTCTTCAACAAATGGTGCTGGGAAAACTGGACAGCTACATGCAAAAGATTGAAAATTGACCATTCATTTTCACCACACAAAAATAAACTCAAAATGGATCAAAGAGCTAAAGATTAGGCCTGAAACAATAACTCTTCTAGAAGAGAATATAGGCAGTACACTCTTTGACATTAGTTTCAAAAGAATCTTTTTGGACACTATAACTCCTCAGTTGAGGGAAACAATAGAAAGAATAAACAAATGGGACTTCATCAGAGTAAAGAGCTTCTTCAAGGCAAGGGAAAACAGGATTGAAACAAAAAAACAGCCCACTAATTGGGAAAAAATATTTACAAGCCACTTATCCGACAAAAGGTTAATCTCCATAATATGCAAAGAACTTACACAGCTTAACAACAAAAAAACAAACAACCCGATCAAAACATGGGCAGAGGACATGAACAGACATTTCTCCAAAGAAGATATAAGTATGGCCAATAGACACATGAAAAGGTGCTCATCATCACTAATCATCAGGGAAATGCAAATCAAAACTACACTAAGATATCACCTTACACCCATTAGATAGGCAACAATATCCAAAACCAAGAGTGACAAATGTTGGAGCGGTTGTGGAGAAAAACGAACCCTCATACACTGTTGGTGGGAATGCAAACTGGTGCAGCCACTATGGAAAAAAGTATAGAGATTTCTCAAAAAGTTAAAAATAGAAATACCTTATGACCCAGCCATCCCACTACTGGGTATCTATCCTAAGAACCTGAAATCAGAAATCCCAAGAGTCCCTTGCACCCCTATGTTCATCGCAGCATTATTTACAATAGCCAAGATGTGGAACCAACCTAAATGCCCAGAAACTGATGATTGGATAAAGAAGATATGGTATATATACACAATGGAATACTACTTAGCCATAAAAAAGGACAAAATTGGTCCATTCGCAGCAACGTGGATGGACCTCGAGGGTATTATGTTAAGCGAAATAAGCCAGTCATAGAAAGACAAACTCTATATGACTCCACTCATAGGTGGAAGTTAACATACAGAGAAGGAGAAGTGATCGGTGGTTACCAGGGAAAAGGAGGGGTGAGGGGAGGGCACAAAGGGGGAAGTGGTGTACCCACAACATGACTAACAATAATGTACAACTGAAATCTCACAAGGTTGTAATCTACCATAATATTAATTAAAACAACAACAACAACAAAAATATATGTGATAAACACTCAAGCAACAACTAAAATAGCATAACAAAAGTGTATTGCTATTTAGCCAAAAAGAAAATGAAATGAAATAATAGTAAAATGCTCAGTTAGTCTCAGAGAAGGCAGAAAGAGAAAAAAGTGATCAAAGAACGGGTGGATTATATAGAAGACAGCTATCAAGATGGTCTGTTTAAAGCCATAGATATTTGAAAACCACATTAAATATAAATGTTCTAAACATTCTAATCAAAAGATAGAGATTGTCAGATTAGATAAAAAAGACATTATATGCTGCCTCTAGGAAACCTACAAGAAACTTTAAATATAAAATCACAGCTAGGTAAAAAGTGCTAAAAGGAATGATCACAATATATATGCCACAATAACCCTAAGTGAGGGAAAGCTGCCGTGCTCATTTTAGATTTAGACAAATTAGACTTCAAAGCAAAGAATATAACCTGGGATAAAGAGGTTAATTTCACAGTGTCACAAAGGGTCAATTTATCAAGAGGACATAAGATTCCTAAATGTTTGTGTACCTAATAACAGAGCTCCAAAATAAATAAAGCAAAAACTGATAAAACAGAAAGCAATTGACAAATCCGCAATTATTGTTGGATATTTTAACACCTCATCTTAATAATTAATAAAACAAGTGGGCAAAAAATCAATATGTAAAGACTTGAGCAATACTATTGACCACCTCAACCTGTGTCGTTTATAAATTGCTCTGCCAATCAACAAATACTTTTCAAGTGCACACAAACACTTATTAGGATAGACCATATTTGGGGCCATAAAACAAGTCTGAATACGTTTTAAAGTAGTCAAGTCATATTAAGGATGTTCTCTGAACAAAATTAAAATAAATTAAATAAGTATCCAACAACAAAAATATATCGGAAAAAATCTACAATATTGAAAAAAACCCCAAATAACAAACAAACAAACCTGAGCTCATGGATATACAGAATAGATTGGTGGTTGCCCAAGACAGGGGCTGGAGGGTGGGCAAAATGGGTGAAGGGGGTCAAAAGGTACAAATTTCCACTTATAAAATGAGTAAGTCAGGGGGATGTAACGTACAGCATGGTTACTATAGTTAACAATACTGTATTTTATGTTTGAAAGTAGCTAGGAGAGTGGATCTTGAAAGTTATCATGAGGAGAAAAAAAATTACAACTATGTATGTTGATAGATGTTAACAAGACTTATTGTGTTGATCATTTTGCAATATATAAAAATATCAAATCATCACTGGACCCATTAGTGAACTGAAATTTCAGGGCAAACTGCCACCCCAAAATCTGGATAGATAGACTCATCCAGAAAGATGCAGAAACCAAAATCTCCTTACCTGGAAGAGAAACCACTAAGACCCATAAATTCTGGTAGGAACATTTAAATGGTAATTTTGATGAATTGATGGAGGCTGTGCATGGACTTGCATAAGAGTAAGAAATTCCTGGGGCCACAGTCTTAAGGGCCCCCAACACTTATATTTAGTCATTAGGGTAATACAAATTAAAACCACAATGAGATGCCACTATGCAGTTACTAAAACGGCTAAAATTAAAAATACTGTCCATATCAAGGGTTGATGAGTATGTGGATGAATTGGAACTCTCATACACTGTTAGTAAGAATGTAAAATTGTAAACCACTTTGGAAAACAGGAAATTTTAAAAAAAGTAAATATATACCTTCTATATTACCCCAACATTCCATTCCTAGGTGTTTTCCCAAGAAAAATGGAAGCATATGTCTAGACAAAGACTTGTACAAGAATATTCTTAGAAGCTTTATTTATAATAGCTCCAAACTGAAAACTACTCGTGTCCAAAGCAAGTGAACTGATAAACTGTAGTACATTCATACAATGTTATTCTACTCAGAAATAAAAAGAAACCAACAAGTGATAGAAAAAAATAAAAGTACAGGTGAATCTTAAAATCACTACAGTCCAATGAAAGAGTCAACAAAAGTACATAATCTATGATTCCATTTATATGAGGATCTAGAAAATGCAAACTATTCTACAGTGGCGGAAAGCAGATCAGTGGTTACCTGGGGAGGAGGGGGATGTGGTGTGGGTCAGGAGGAAGGGATTACAGAGTGGCACAGGAAACTCTTTTGGGTGATGAATATGTTAATTAAGTTGATTACAGTAAAAGTTTCATGGGTGCATAATATGTCAAAATTTGTCAAATTGTACACTTTAATCATGTGAATTTTACATCAATTATACCTTAACAAAGCTGTTCAAAAATTACTGGTCTAGGACTGGTGAAACCTTTGGAGCCTTATAGTAGAAAAGCAGAACTTTCTAGAAGAGACACTTCTAAAATCTAGGGTACTTGATGCTGTCCAGGAAAAAATATCCTTAGAATAAAAACAGCTCACAATAATAAAAAAATTATAAGCCATTCTGTGAAAAATAACGAATATATTAAGTAGTAAATTAGATATAATTAAGCAGAATTAACAAGCCAAAATGGCACTACAAAAAAATCATTCAGAGAACAGAATAAAGTGACTGAAAATATTAAAGAGTGATTAAGAGACATGGAAAACATTTTAGAATAGATATGAGAGATAATATAGAAAGAAGTGATGGCTAAGAATTTTCCATAAATTAAGAACTTATTAGACGAATAAAAATAAATAGAAACCTAGACCCATTATAGTGAAAAAAAAAGATAAGTTATGTGAAGAAGTACCAATTAGATTGACACCAAAGTTCTTATCAATCAAACAATAGTAGACAGGGTATATTGGAATAATATATTAAAAATGCTGAGTGAAAAATTACTGTCATCTGAGGATTCTATACATGTCTAAACTACTTTTTCAAGAATAAGAGTAAAAGAAAAAGACAAAGACTGAGAGAGCTTACTAATCACAGATCAACCTCTACTGAAAAATCTATTAAAATCATACTTCAGGAAGAGAAAAATTGAATAAAGAAAAGAATGCAGAAGTACCAAACTGTGTAAAGAAATTAGTCAACATAATTAAATCTAAATTTAGCTGACTGTAGAAAACAATATCGCTAATACTGGTTAATTTGAGTATTTTAAAAAATAAGATAGAAATAGAATTCTGTACAAAAATATAGCATGGAAGCTGTGGAAGAGCAAAGCAAGGATTTCAACGTCAGAAAAATCTGCTTATTTAATTCACTGAATTTAAACATATAAAACAAAAAAAATGACCATTTCAGTGGCTACAGATAAGGCATTTCATAAAAATATAACAACCTTTCACGTAATAAACTAATGGCAAACTGGGACTAGAAGGTGATGTTCTCAATTTGGTGAGGTATAATCTGTACAAGAGCAGCAGTGAATATCACATGTAATGATGAATTTTCTTTGAGCGCTCTCATTATAGTCAGACAGCAACAAAACAAGAATGCTTATTATTGTTACTCCTGTTATTGGTCCTAGGCATTGGATAAGTAAAATTTATGGTTAAAAACCAATGAAACAAAATTGTCATTATTTGCAGACTATATGAATGTCTGCATAGGAAATCCAAGATACTCGACACATTATTAGAATTAAGAAAATATGGTGAAATTTCTTGACAGAAGCTTTATGTAAAATCATATTACATTCTTATACACCAGAAAAATTAAAAATAATTTTAAAAGGTTGATATCTACAATGATAATAAAACTATAAGATACTTGGGAAAAAACTTAAAATAGTGTACTATTTGTCCAAAAATAGATTAATAGAATAGAATAGAATAGAGTTCGGACACAGGCCTACATATTTATTGAAACTTGGTATATGAAAGGTGGCACCTGGAGGGAGATTGGCACACTTTAAACTATGTGTAGGGGCAGAGGCCACGCAGGAGGACGCGAAGTGAAACGGGTCTGTACTTCTAGTCCACAGCCATAAGTGCAGGAACTGGATAAGCAGAAGGTGGCAAAACCTCCTGAACCCGATTTGGTTCAGAGAAGCAGAGGAGGTGGGACTATAAAAAGAACGACACAGACAAGCCATGTTTGCAGGAAATAGTCTAGTATTTTAACTCTATCTGTAGTGTTAATATCAATGTTCACATTCATTAAATCTGGGAAGTGTTTGCCATATTATTCCTGTATTATTCTTTATGTTTAAAATATAAAAACAAGAACAAAAGGGCTCAACATTAATGACTAATGTTATATTTAGATGGAAAGCCAAACGAGCTATTGGCAAAATTCCCTCACATTGACATCAGTACGGAATAGCAGTAACTTGCATGTTTGCAAACTAGCATATATTTCCATCCAGAGGTGGTTGAATCCCATGGGACTCAGATTACAAATTAGATGTGGATACATAGAGGATGCTTATATAAGAAGTATTCAATGATTTTGGTGGTTGTTCTGTTCATTATGAAAACATACTACAGGGAAAGAGATTTTTAGTTTTGATGAACAAATATTTTGTGAACCATGATTATGACTAAAGAAACAAGAGCTATGTATCAAGGAAGATTAGATTTGCTACGCAGATAAGAGGTTGTAGCTGAATGTGTATCTACACAAGGCTTCTTCATTCAGAGGATAAGTGGTATCTGTACTGTATCTCTTGTTATTGGCTCACTATTAATGGTAATAGCAATATGATAAATGTCAGCCACTGAGCCTGACTTTTCAACATCTTATGCAATGTCATATCCAGATATTTTGGGACTTGAAGCTTATATAATTTTGAGAACCCTCAAATATTATGAAATTACAAATACAAAATAAATTAGAAGCTAAATTAATATTTATCTCTTGTTTTCATATTCATTATCTAAATATTCTTAGATATTGTGATTCTTTTCCTGAGCTTCATGATTTTGAGCTTCAGAAGCTTTAATTTTTTTTTAAATTAAAATAATTTATGACATTTTGAAGTTTCGGCCTGCTTGCAGTTAGACACTGATAATATAATATTGGGCATATTTAAAAATAAAATCACATTCACATGCTGTAACAGAGCATGAAGAAATAATTTTCAGACCTAAATGCCTTCAAAGGAATCCAGTTACTTCCACCTCCAAAGTTGGAGTATTCAATCTTTTGGCATATGAACACCATGTTTTTATCTATTTAATATCTTCTGGAATCCTGAAAATAGTCAGCAGTAAGAAGGTTCTCCATAGTTTCTGAGTTCACATTCCATCTTAGAATACAAAAGTATCTGGGAAAAAAGACACTAGACACTGTTATTCCCAATATTGTATTATTTTGAGTTTAGATTTTTAATTTTGTAGAAGTAAAAACTAAAATGTGAAAGTTGACATGAGTGAAGCCATATTAAAATAGAGCCATGGGCTGGCCTGGTGGTGTAGTGCATGTTCCGCTTCAGCAGCCCAGGGTTCGTGGGTTTGGATCCTGGGTGTGGACCTATGCACTGCTTCTCAAGCCACGCTGTGGTAGGCATCCCACATATAAAGTAGAGGAAGATGGGCACGGATGTTGGCTTAGGGCCAGTCTTCCTCAGCAAAAAGAGGAGAATTGGTGGCAGATGTTAGCTCAGGGCTAATCTTCCTCAAAAAAAAAAAAATTAAAAAATAGAGCCAGAGCAGCCATTTCAGATGAATTGCCTTGCACGTCTTGTATTCTTTATCTTCCAAACTGGACCAAACTGTCAACGTTTCAAGAAGTCAGTGAGGACAAGAATATTCTGTCTGTGAGAACTGATGGAACTGGAATTTGTTAATGACCAAATTGCTAACTGATCAAAGAAGTACAATTCTAGCCTTTTGCCTGATGACTGAATCTCAAGCCAATCTATGAAGTGCAAACCTAGCCCTACCTCATCCAGCACCAATGAACTCTTTTTTAATACAACTTACCTCATCTTCCTCCCTTTTCCCCATAAAATCCCTGCGTCCCTCTCCTGTAACTGGGACACTGTTTGGGTTTCTACCTGAATCTGTACTCCTCAAATTGCACTTCTTTGATCCCACATAAATGCTTTGCCTCTTAAACTGTTTTCTGTTTTTCTAGGTTGACAAAGAAAAGAAACCTCCTATGATTAGAAACAACCTGCGGTTTTAGCTCTCACTGATCTGTATAGAAACATATTACCTTCCCTCTTACTGAAACAATATTGTTATTAAAATATTATTAATAGGTAAAAAGTATGCTTTTATCATTTATATGTTTTATTCTCATAACATTTTTACCTAAAATTTTTATTGAAGATATATGTACAAATGTCTGTTTAATGATCCAATTTTTCCGTTTTAGATCCAATGATCTAAAATTTTGAGAAACATTCTCTAAGTTTCTTGTGGCCCCTGAGAGATTAAGACCCACTCAACTAAAGACTGAATTAAAGGTTTATCAGGTGACTCAATGGAAGAACCGTGCTCAACAGGACGTAATGGATGAAGACATTCTTACCCAATGAGTCTCTCTTTTGGAGAGATGAAATCCACCTAGAGGAAAGGCAAAAGCAAGTGTTAGGTGGAGAGAAACTAGGTAGTGGAAGTGAAAGTGTGCAGAGAAAATGATAAGCTATGACACAGACACAGGAAAGACATTAGAATATGGAGTAACAGACCTTGTTTCTGAGAAATGACGAGCTTACTGGGGCAGAGCTGCTGTGGGGGTCACTGGAGGGATTTAGTTATTCTGAGTGGTGATGAATGATGCCTGTTCCCCCCAGTCCTGGAGCATGACTGCTGAGAGGGCTTCTTGTCTTACTCATTGTTGTGACTTTGTTAAATTCACATTGGTTAAGTAGAGTCCCAGGGTGTCTGACAGGTTGAACAAAGACCACAAGGAATTAAAATAGAGAAGTTTATTACTCACAGGTCCTGGAGGAGGTACAGGGCATACCTCAAGGGGCTATAGGGGGTGGTCAAAGCAGCAGAGCAGGCAGAGAGAGCCTGGCAGGACCCAGGGCATGCCTTTACTACCATCTGCAAGTGAAGTGTTCTGGGGTTCCCAGGCAAAGGCCAGATTGGTCAGTTCAAACCAAAAAGAGCTGGGTTTTGGTAAACTTCACAGAGGTCTTCTCTTAGAGATGCACAGGTCCTGGGAGGTGAGTACATTTGCTTGTGACTCTGTGGGCTTTATCTAGGGCGTGCACTGGAGGGATGGGCCATTGTCAGGTCAAGGGCCCTGCAGGCACCTTGGCCACGCAAAATGGACGTCGAGGCAGCGATATTATGGAGGAGTTTATTATGGTGAATTCTCAACATTCACCCTTTTCTATTCCAATATTCCCGTTACTTCAGAGTGACTGGTCCTTGCAATTAAATAGAGCCTATTTAATACAGAATAATTCTAATGATTAAAGCAATTCTCTTAAAAATCATCATTTTGTGATGAAGCATGCCATGTTTGCAACCTCTATTTTCTTTCCAACTTTTTCTTTCCTCATTCAGTTCAGAATTTTGCTTTTATCTAGTAGACCACTAAGGAAATCTGTTGTCATTCTAGTGAGTTAAGGAAGTGCTAAATTTATTTAAAATTAAAGATTAGAGTTTAAACTGAAGACTAATGAACCTGAATCCAAAGGGGCTTTTGTGTATAACAGTGTTATGTATTAGCTGATGTTAAATTAACTGCAGTCATGTGTAAAATGGCCAAGGGCAGAAGAAGGACAATCTTAGAACATTATGAGATAATAAAACATTGCATTTATAACAATAAGTGATTATATTACGTCTAGTTTGATATGGAAGGAATTTTAGAGAGAGCAAGAGCAATTATTAAAACTGGTCTTTGATCAGGGTGTGAAAGTTAAAAGCAATTATTAAAAACTACATCCTTCCATCCTTTCCCTTTGTGAACTCAGATTAGAGATAATCTACAGACACATGAATGTAAACAATATATGAAGGGTCCCATTCCAGAGTAATTTGTGTTTCAGAGGAGAAATGTTTTCTTTTTCCCAACAAGATTGCCAGAAATACTTTAAGCACAACAAACTGACCCGCTAACCTTTGATGCTCTCCATAGATTGGGTTGTTTTGGAAAGAAGTCAAATGCTGTCTTCTCACGGAAGCTAGAAGTCAACATTTCTTACACATATTCAGAGTCACCTCCTGGCCTTTTCATCAGAAAAAAAGCAGTGAGGGACACCCCCACCCTAGACAAGAAGAAGATGGGAGATAGACGGATCAGGGCACAGAAACAACTCGGGATAACATGGAGCCTTTTGTCAGAGGGGTCTTATTCATATGAAATATAAAGAGGGTGAAATCATCAAGCAGGTCTTGTGTTTACCAAAGACATGGCAAAAAATGCCGTAAGAATTTAAGACTCATTTCTAGGAAGAGGGGAAGGGAGCTCACATTTATGGGTTACTTGCTATGTATCAGGCACTTTATATACCTCATCACATTTAACATCTAGTCTCCTTATTTTCCATATGATGAGAGGTGACAACTTTGGCTTGGCTGCCCTGATGAAATCTTGTTTTCACAAAGCTTCAAAGACTTGCTGGTAACCATCACTGATTGTCCATTTCCTTGCTTGTCTCCTCTGCTACCCTGTTAGCTCTTTTACAGTCTGGACCATGAACCGTTTTCTCTGCAGTATTCAAGAGTTTTGCAGACTGTCTGACACAAAGTATTAACTTAGTAAACATGTGTTGAATGATTGAACAAACAGGAAAACAGTCAGTCTGCCTCAGGACTGGGCTGCCCCAAGTAGTGATGGTATGTTATCCACTTATGGAATTATCCATACAGTGCTTTCTCCTCCAGCAAGTGAATTTGGGTCTACTGTTAGAGAAAGCCAGATACTAGACTAAATATACTTCCTTACTACAACAACCTGTGAGATGGTTATTGTTATTCCCTTTTGTAGATAATGAAACTGAAGCACAGAAAGGTAAAGAAATTTTCCCAAGGTAACTCAATCACTTAATTGAACTGGGATTCAGTACCCAGATCTATGGGACTCCAGTCTTCCCACAGTCCTCTCCCACACTAAATTCCCAGGAAGGCTTCCATTTTATTTTCTAGCTTCTTGTGATTTCAACTCATAGAGCCTCTCAAGGAACCGTTTTCCAGGTTGGGGGTGGGGTGTGGGTGACTAGGCGGTGTTGTTTCTGTTCTGTGCAGGAATAAACTCCACTAAAGTCTTTGGAAAATTTACTGCCTTCAGGGAACATAACTCCTCTCTCAGCTACTTAGTTATTATCAGCTTTGATCCAGATACAAGTTCTTTCTGGCATTCTCTGTAGAGTTCTCATTTGCCAAAAGACGTACTTCAGAAATCACATTTTTGGATTCAGAATGTTTTTTCAAATTGCATCACTTTTACCATCTCCCTCAGCTCCTGACTCCCAAAATGTCATTGGCTTTCCTTTCTACCTCTGCTTTAGGAGTTAAGCGTCTCCAAATGAATTCTCCTTGTCCACAGCTGACTTCAAGCACCGGCATGCCTTAGGCAGTCTCCTATCCACCACTGCCACCTCAGGAATGTAAGAAACACATAGAATTGTTCTCTAACAATTCCAGCCTCTACTCTTTATTTCCTGGGTCATATAGGAGCTGCTTTCTAAATTTGCTACCTCTGTGACACTTTGTGTTCTCTTTCCGTCTCTCCAGTTCTTCAGTGCCTACTTAATAATTCTGTACATAAAATTCTCTCTGTTGAAATTACTGGTGTGGATTTTGTCTCATGACTGAATACCGACTGATACAGAGATTCAGCTGTAGGAGATTATGAACCTTTCTATTTTTAATGTAGAGCAGAGCCATCACAGTTACTCAGAGCAATGAAACTTTCTCTCTGGCCCCAAGTTTTATTTTTTCAAATGTTCAGGACAGATTGACTGATATGTGTCAGGAGCCTACTCTTTGATCAGTCAGCTTTCGTAAGTGGAAAAGGGCTAGGTAGGTAAAACATGTTTTACTGGGAGCTGGCTCCAGAGAAGGAGGAATTATGAAAAGAATATGTACTATGTAATTCTGACTTTGGGTAATTAAACAAGGACTCTGTTAAAGGACTCTGGATCCTTCTGAATCACAAAAGGAAGCTAACAGTATGCATGCAGATTTAGTATTAATTCTATTATACATATTTTAGTTTTTAAAAAATCAATAATATATGTAAAAACATAATTTAACTCACCATTCTATGGATGTTTTGGTAAACAAGAATATTCCAACTTTGCCAGAGATCAGAATTTAAAATATCTAGTTTCCAGAAGTTTATTCCAGGGCACACCTTAAATATACACTTTTCATTCCTCACCCTAAATGTGCATTTCCTGCTAGGTCGGGAACACTATGTGATCATCTCCTTGGGCATCTCCTTTTGGCATTTGCCTTGGGCTTGGTAGTTATCTACACATGTGTGTGTCCGCCTTCCTGATTAGAACCTGAGCTCCTATAAGCAGAGATGATCTCTTTATTGTCTTTATATTCCTGGGCCTTCACATTATGTCCAACAAATGCTAGGGGCTTAGTAATTGTTAAATGAATCAAAAGGAATTTTTTCCCTTTCATGAACAGAATTCTTTACAGGCTAAGATGGTCAATATGAAAAGACAGAGGATAATCATTCAAAATTTTTGACAGTGATGGTTTTTTATGGTTGATAAATGTCTTTCATGGTACTAAATAGCTAGTAGTAGTTGATAATAATGGGTGGTTCCCCATATACCTTGATATTTTGCTCAAAATTGAAAAATTGACCTAAATTCACAAATACCAAATGATGTGTATATCTTGTCTCTCCAATATTATATATTTCCTATGTGCAGGGCATAAGTTTTGTTTTAAATTTATTTTGTATATGTCAAAGTATATAATGGTGTTACACACATGCTGTTGGGTGAATGAATAAATGAGATATATTGCATTTTCATTCTCCTTGATGATGATGATAATAAACAGTCAAAATACTGGAAAATTAGGATATTTCCTCTATTTCTCTGTGTACCATCAGAGTAAATTTGGGTAACCCCTGCAGCTGAGTTCAGTGAAATGGAATTTTTTTTTCCTTTTTTTTAAATTAAGTTTATAAAAGTTAACATCCTTGTGAAATTAAACTTGTACATTATTATTAGTCATGTTGTAGGTACACCATTTGACCCCTAGTGCCCTCCCCTCACCCCCCTTTCCCCTGGCAACCACCGATCTGTTCTCTTTGTCCATCTGTTAACTACCACCTATGAGTGGAATCATACAGAGTTCATCTTTCTCTGTCTGGCTTATTTCACTCAACATAATACTCTCAAGGTCTATCCATGTTGTTGTGAATGGGACAACTTTGTCCTTTTTTATGGCTGAGTAGTATTCCATTGTATATATATACCACAACTTCTTTATCCAATCATCAGTTGCTGGGCACTTATGTTGGTTCCATGACTTGGCTATTGTGAATAATGCTGCAATGAAGATAGGGGTGCATGGAGCTTCTGAAATTGCTGATTTCGGGTTCTTAGGATATATACCCAGTAGTGGGATGGCTGGGTCATAAGGTATTTCTATTTTTAACTTTTTGAGAAATCTCCATACTGTTTTCCATAGTGGCTGCACCAGTTTGCATTCCCACCAACAGTGTATGAGGGTTCCCTTTTCTCCGATGCCTCTCCAACATTTGTCATTCTTGGTTTTGGATATTTTTGCCAATCTAACGGGTGTAAGGTGATATCTTAGTGTAGTTTTGATTTGCATTTCCCTGATGATTAGTGATGATGAGCACCTTTTCATGTGTCTATTGGCCATCCGTATATCTTCTTTGGAGAAATGTCTGTTCATGTCCCCTGACCATTTTGTAATTGGGTTATTTGATTTTTTATTGTTGAGTTGTGTGAGTTCTTTGTATATTATGGAGATTAACCCTTTGTCAGATAAATAACTTGTGAATATTTTTTCCCACTTAGTGGGCTGTTTTTTTGTTTCAATCCTGTTTTCCCTTGCCTTGAAGAAGCTCTTTAGCCTGATGAAGTCCCATTTGTTTATTCTTTCTATTGTTTCCCTCATGTGAGGGGTTATGGTGTCCGAAAAGATTCTTTTGAAGCTATGTCAAAGAGTGTGCTGCCGATATTCTCTTCTAGAAGACTTATTGTTTCAGGCCTAATCTTTAGGTTTTTGATCCATTTTGAGTTTATTTTAGTAAATGGTGAAAAAGAATGGTTGATTTTCATTCTTTTACATGTGGCTGTCCAGTTTTCCCAGCACCATTTGTTGAAGAGACTTTCTTTCCTCCATTGTAGGCCCTCAGCTCCTTTGTCAAAGATTAGCTGTCCATAGATGTGTGGTTTTATTTCTGGGCTTTCAATTCTGTTCCACTGATCTGTGGACCTGTTTTTGTACCAGTACCATGCTGTTTTGATTACTGTGGCTTTGTAGTATGTTTTGAAGTCAGGGATTGTGATTCCTCCAGCTTTGTTCTTCTTTCTCAGGATTGCTTTATCAATTTGGAGTCTTTTGTTGCCTCATATGAATTTTAGGATTCTTTGTTCGATTTCTGTAAAGAATGCCCTTGGGATTCTGATTGGGATAGCGTTGAATCTGTAGATTGCTTTAGGTAGTATGGACATTTTAATTATGTTTATTCTTCCAATCCATGTGCATGGAATATCTTTCCATCTCTTTATGTCGTCATCAATTTCTTTCAAGAAGGTCTTGTAGTTTTCATTGTATAGATCTTTCACTTCCTTGGTTAAGTTTATCCCAAGGTATTTTATTGTTTTTGTTGCGATTGTGAATGGGATTGAGTTCTTGAGTTCTTTTTCTGTTAGTTCATTGTTAGCATATAAAAATGCTACTGATTTATGTATGTTGATTTTATACCCTGCAACTTTGCTGTAGTTGTTGGTTGTTTCTAATAGTTTTCCTATGGATTCTTTGGGGTTTTCTATATATAAGATCATGTCGTCTGCAAACAGTGAGAGTTTTACTTCTTCATTGCCTATTTGGATTCCTTTTATTTCTTTTTCCTGCCGAACAGCTCTGGCCAACACCTCCAGTACTATGTTGAATAGGAGTGGTGAAAGTGGGCACCCTTGTCTTGTTCCTGTTCTGAGAGGGATGGCTTTCAGTTTTTGTCCATTGAGTATGATGTTGGCTGTGGGTTTGTCATATATGGCCTTTATTATGTTGAGGTACTTTCCTTCTATACCCATTTTATTGAGGGTTTTTATCATAAATGGATGTTGGATCTTGTCAAATGCTTTCTCTGCATCTATTGAGATGATCATGTGGTTTTTGTTTCTCATATTGTTAATGTAGGGAATCACGTTGATTGACTTGCAGATGTTGAACCATCCCTGCGTCCCTGGTATAAATCCCACTTGATCATGGTGTATAATCTTTTTGATATATTGCTGTATTCAGTTTGCGAAAATTTTGTTGAGGATTTTTGCATCTATATTCATCCATGATATCAGCCTGTAGTTCTCTTTCTTTGTGTTGTCCTTGTCAGGTTTGGGGATCAGGGTGGTGTTGGCTTCATAGAATGTATTAGGGAGTGCTCCATCTTCCTCTATTTTCTGGAACAGTTTGAGAAGGATAGGTATTAAATCTTCTTTGAATGTTTGGTAGAATTCTCCAGAGAAGCCGTCTGGTCCTGGACTCTTATTTTTGGGGAGGTTTTTGATTACTGTTTCTATTTCTTTACTTGTGATTGGTCTATTCAGATTCTCTATTTCTTCCTGATTCAGTTTGGGGAGGTTGTATGAGTCTAGGAATTTATCCATTTCTTCTAGGTTGTTCAATTTGTTGGCGTATAGTTTTTCATAGTATTCTCTTATGATCCTTTGTATTTCTTCGGTATCTGTTGTGATTTCTCCTCTTGCGTTTCTAATTTTATTTATTTGAGACTTCTCTCTTTTCTTTTAGTGAGTCTGGCTAAGGGTTTGTTGATTTTGTGAATTTTTTCAAAGAACCAACTCTTTGTTTCATTGATCCTTTCTACTGTCTTTTTTGTTTCAATATCATTTATTTCTGCTCTAATTCTTATTATTTCCCTCCTTCTACTGACTTTGGGCTTTGTTTGTTCTTCTTTTTCTAATTCTGTTAGGTGTCATTTGAGGTTGTTTATGTAAGATTTTTCTTGCTTATTGAGGTGAGCCTGTATTGCAATGAATTTCCCTCTTAGGACTGCCTTTGCTGTGTCCCAAATAATTTGTATGGTGTGTTTTCATTTTCATTTGTCTCCTGATAATATTTGATTTCTTCTTTAATTTCTTCAATAATCCATTGTTTGTTCAGTAGCATGTTGTTTAGTCTCCACATTTTTGGCCCTTTCCCAGCTTTATTCTTGTAGTTGATTTCTAGTTTCATAGCATTGTGATCAGAAAAGATGCTTGATTTTATTTCAACCCTCTTGAACTTATTGATGCTTGCTTTGTTTCCCAAGATATGGTCTATCCTTGAGAATGTTCCATGCGTGCTTGAGAAGAATGTGTAACCTGCTGTTTTTGGATGAAGTGTCCTATATATATCTATTAGGTCCATCTGATCTAATTTTTCATTTAATTCTATAATTTCCTTGTTGATTTTCTGTCTGGATGATCTGTCCATTGGTGTTAATGGGGTGTTGAGGTCCCCTACTATTATTGTATTACTGTTGATGTCTCCTTTTAGCTTTGTTAAGAGTTTCTTCACGAATTTTGGTGCTCCTGTGTTAGGTGCGTATATATTTATGACTGTTATGTCATCTTGGTGGAGCGTCCCTTTTATCATTATATACTGCCCCTCTTTGTCTTTCGTTACCTGTTTTGCTTTGAAGTCTCTTTTGTCTGATACAAGTATGGCAACAGCTGCTTTCTTTTGTTCATTATTAGCTTGGAGTATTGTCTTCCACCCCTTCACTCTGAGACTGTGTTTGTCTTTGGGGCTGAGGTGTGTTTCCTGGAGGCAGCATATTGTTGGATCTTGTTGTTTGATCCATCCTGCCACTCTGTGCCTTTTGATTGGAGAGTTCAATGCATTCACGTTTAGAGTGATTATTGAAATGTGGGAGCCTACTGTTGCAATTTTATCACTTGCTTTCTGGTTCTTTTGCATTTTGTCCTGATGGAGAGCTGTTACTTTGTGTTATTGTCCTTCTGCTTATCTCCTTTGTTCTGGATTTTGTAACCCCTTTCCTTTTTTTTGATTTTTCAGGAATGAGTTTCTTCCTGAGCAATTCTTCAAGAGGAGGTTTTGTGGTGATGAACTCCTTTAACTTTTGTTTATCTGGGAAAGTTTTTATTTCTCCATCGTATTTGAAGGATATTTTTGCTGGGTAGAGTATTCTTGGCTACAAGTTTTTATCCTTCAGAGTTTTGAATATTTCATTCCAATCTCTTCTAGCCTGTAAGGTCTCTCCTGAGAAGTCTGCTGATAGCCTTATGGGGTTTCCTTTGTAAGTTATTTTCTTCTGCCTCGCTGCCCTTAGTATTTTCTCTTTGTCATCGACTTTTGCTAGTTTCACTACTGTATGTCTTGGGGTTGGTCTTCTTATGTTAATAAAGTTTGGAGATCTATTGGCTTCTGTGACCTGAAGTTCCATCTCTCTTCCCTAGTTTGGAAAGTTCTCAGCTATTATTTCTTTGAACAGGCCTTCTGCCCCCTTCTCCTTCTCTTCTCCCTCTGGTATACCTATAATCCTTATGTTGCATCTCCTAATTGAGTCGGATAATTCTCAGAGAGTTTCTTCATTTCTTTTTAGTCTTAATTCTCTCTCCTCCTCTGCCTGAAGCATTTCTATATTCCTGTCCTCCAAATTCCTAATTTTGTCCTCCATATTATTGACCCTACTGTTCACAGAGTCCAGATTTTTCTTAATCTCCTCCATTGTGTTCTTCATCTCCAGTATTTCTAATTGGTTCTTCTTTATGGTGTCAAGCTCTTTTGTGACATAGCTCCTGAACTCATTGAGTTGTCTATCTGAATTCTCTTTTAGGTCGTTGAGTTTTTTCATAATGGCAGTTTTGAAATCATCATCATTTAGGTTGTAGATTTCATTGTCTTTGCGATTGTTTTCTGGATGCTTATCATTTTCCTTCTGTTCTGGAGATTTAATACATTTTTTCACACTGCTTAATGGCGTGGATTTGTGCCTCCACATAGAGGCAGAGTTTAGTTGCTGCTTCCACTTGTTGTGACTGGTGTGTGTGGGTGGGCAGCTGTTTTGACTGCCCCAACCAGGAACCCTGTCAGCTGTTACTGACTGGGTCTGGACCCCTCCTCGTAGTCACAGTGGTCCTGTGGGGTCCCTCGTCGGTTGAGGGGGCTATCGCAAGGGGACCTCAGGCTGCTGGTGCCTACTGCTGCAGCCCACCTAGACACGCTCCCTCCTTGTGGTCTGCAGTGGTGTTGTGGGTGTTCCCCTCAGCCAGGAGCAGGATCACCTATAATCTCCGATTTGTCCCTAACAGAGCCCACCAGATCACACTTGTCCACTATAGGTCCCAGCAGAGCTATGGGTATCTTCTGCAGTCTGTCATTAGCTCACTTAGCTGTTCTGCTTTTGCCCCAGGGCCTTCCCGCCTTGCGATTGCCAGTTGGGACCTCTCCACTAGTGCTGTGCAGAGGCTTTCACTGAGGCTGCTGTAAGAACCTGGATTTCCCCCCTGGGCTATGTAGTCATTTCACAGGAGCTCTACTCTGCCCCCCTTTACTCTCACAGGATCTCTGGGAGCCCCTTGCCTCGTCTGGGACATGGCCAGAGTCTGTAGGCCTGGCGGTGGCTTGTAAGCTCCTGCCTTGTGGGGAATTCTGCTCTAGGGAGCTTCCTGGTGTTCTGAATGTTGTGCGGGGCCTCCCTGCCAATGGCGAGCAGAGGCCCTCCCTGCTGGGGGCATGTGGGACCCTGGAGCAACCCCCCGGGCCGCAGAGCTGGGTGTTGGAGCTCCACCCAGTCCTCAGGCATGTCCACGGGAAGTCCGGGCCCCTCCTGCACCGAGCCCTGCACCAGGGACCGTGAGCCCAGTGGCAGCTTGCAGACTGGAGCCGCCCCAGGGGATCCACCCACCGGGAGCCTCCCTTTTTCCTGGATTCTGGGCGTGGCCTCCCTGCTAATGGCGAGCAGAGGCTTTCCCTGCTGGGGAGGTGTGGGACCCTGAAGCCTTCCCCCGCGCTGCAGAGCCGGATGCTGGAGCTCCAAATGTGTCCCCAAGCACGTCTATGGGAAGTCAGGGTGCCCCCTGTACTGAGCCGTGTGCCAGAGACCGTGAGCTCAGTGGCAGCTTGCAGTCTGGTGCCATGCTGGGCCTGCCAGGCGCTTCTCTTTGTTCTGGCTTCTGGGCGGGGCCTCCCTGCTAATGGCGAGCAGAGGCCTTCCCTGCCAGTGGGTGTGGGGCCCTGGGGATTTCCCCCTGAGCTTATGTGTGATCGCAGGGGGCTTGGGTAGCAGTGTTGTCACCTGTTTCCACCATCGTTCCGCTGGTGAGTGCACACTCCTGCCCTTGGTGCTTGGCGATGCTATGGTGGAGTCCGCTGGAAGAGAGCCTCCTGCAGGAACCAGGCTGTCCGGGGGTTGGGGGTCGGGGGTCGGAGAGTTTTCACCTATTTCCACCTCCTCCCGGGGGGAAGTCTGTCTGTATTCCAATGTGTAGTAGCATGAGACTTTCAGGCGTCTTGAGATGCTATCTGGATATCCTTTGTTAATCGGTGAATGTCCAATTAGTTGTAGATTCGATGGGGGAGAGACAACGAAGACCTCTCACTCCGTCATCTTGGTCCCCCCCCCCCAGTGAAATGGAATTTTAAAGTTAACTTCATCAAGATGTTATTAGTTAACAAAATGTCCATACTAGGCTTGTTTTTATAAAATAAGAAATCCAAATGGAGCTGAGGACTGGGGAAATAAGGATGCTTGAGTCCCTTCCTAGATCAGGTCTGTAAGAAATTGATTAGCAAAAATTCATAATTTCAGATTCATGATGTATTAAAAAAAAGAGTCAATCTTTAATAAGCCCACTGTTCAGACAGTAGATAGCACTGCAAAGTAGGAATTCAAATAGTTAAAATAAGTGCTGTGAGCAATGAAGCAAACATAAAAAAGATAATATAATCCCGATTACACTCACCCAGTGGAAAATTTATTCTATTCAGTAAGCCTGGTTTTCAGAAGCTTTTGTTGCATTTGTAACTAAGATGAAGTGGTGTAGCCCACTCTGTGGTGAACGAAGTCAAAATGTTGCAAGAACAGCCTGGGGTAAAGGGGCACATATGTATGGTGAGGGATAAAAATTAGACTGTTGGTGGTGAGCATGATGCAGTCTATACAGAAACTGATAAATAACAATGTACACCTGAAATTACACAATGTCACAAACTATTATGACCTCAATAAAATAATTGAAAAAAATGTTGCAAGAACAGGCTGGCGTGAGGGGTAGGAGGGTGGGGGGTAATCCCCACTGGTTTGGAATGCAAAGCACTCTATTTTTGTTCTTACCATTTAGTTTTGGATATTCCTTAAGTTTTTAGCAGAATTCTCAAATCAAATGGAGAAAATTGATGTAGGAAAATTAAGCATATTGTTGCTCCATTATAAAATACAGATAGATTTACAATGATTCAGTCAGTGTTATTTATATTCTGCTATTATTTATTTCCTTTTGTTAAACTGTTTTCTCTAACATTCTGATTGATGATTACATATCTACATATACAAAAATGCTTGCTTGTAGGATTGAATAAATTACAAAGCTTTTCATATACAGATGTAGAAAAATTTTTGCTACATGAATTGTGTCTATGTTTGACTCTACTAAATATGTATTATTTGATGTTCTTCTAGGAACTTTAGTATGAAATTTTATTCCCTAAAAATTATTTCTTGTATACTTGAAATGATCATTTATGTGATTTCCTATATTAAAAGAACATTTCAAAGTAATTTACCCACGAGCTCTAAATAATTTTTAAAATAGATACAACATATGCATGTTGTAATAAACTATGTATTTAAGTACATTTTAAAATTTATTGACTTTTTATGGAAAGTCCTAATAGATCTTTTTGTTGATTGGTCCACCAGTCAGTCATCTATGGAGAAAATTTGTAATCTTAAAAGGAAAGCGTTCAGTTTTTCACCATTAAGTACGATGTTAGCTGTGGGTTTTTCACTGATGTACTTTATCTGGTTGAGAACGTTCTCTATTATTCCTATTTTGTTGAGTGCTTTACTGTGAAAGAGTGCTGGATTTTGTCAAATGCTTTTTCTGCATTTACTGAGGTGACCATGTTGTTTTTACCCTTTATTCTATTAATATGATGTATTGTATCGATCAATTTTCAGATGCTAAATCAACTGTGCATTCATGAAATAAATTCCACATTGTTATGTTGTATAATCCTTTTTATATGTTGTTGGATTTAGATTGTTATATTTTCTTGAGGATTTTTACATCTATATTCATAAGGGATACGGATTTGTAGTTTTCTTATATTGTCTTTGATTTTTCTATCAAGGTAAACTTACCTCATAGAATGAGTTAAGAAGTGCTACTTCACTTATTTTTTGGAATAGTTTATGAAAGATTAGTATAGCTTTTTAAAATGTTTGGCACCAGTGAAGCCATCTGGACCTGAGCTTTTCTTTGTGGGAAGCTTTTCTTTTAGAAAGAAATTTTAAAATTTCATTCAAGGATTAGAATATTGGTCAGATAAAATAAAATCTCCAACTTGTCAAACATAATGTAAAATCTTGTTGCTTTTGCAACATTATATGCAACTATGCATCTTGATTTTTCCTTAAACAATATATCTTGGAGATCCTTCCATATCTGTACATAAGAACTTCCTCACAGTATTTTCAGCTTCATAATATTCCATTATATTGATTCCATTATATTGAAGTCCTATTGGTGACTCTGCGATTGTCTCCAAACTTTTGCCATTATCAGCCATACTGCAAACAATGACTTGTACATAAGTCACTTTGCCCATATGCAGTTATAGCAGATACATTCCTGGAAATGGAATTGTTATGTCAAAAGATAACAGCAATTCAAAATTTTGAAGAAATTACCAAATTTCCTCCACAGTGATTGTATGTGGGAAATTTTAAAATTACTTATCCAATCTCTTTATTTGTTGTAGGTCTATTCATATTTTCTATTTCTTCTTGATTCAATTTTGGTAGTTTGTATCTTTTTAAGAATTTATCCATTTCATTTAAATTATCTAATTTGTTGGCATGTGGTTCTTCATAGTGTTCCCTTATAATCTTTTTCAATTTTGTAAGATTGATAGTGATGTCCCCTCTTTCATTTCTGATTTTAGTGATTTGAGTCTTCTTTCTTTTTTCTGGTTCAGTCTAACTAAAGGTTTATAAGTTATGTTGATCTTTTCAAAGAGTCACCTTTTGATTTCATTGATTTTTCTGTATTGTTTTTCTACTTTCTAGTTTTTTATTTCTGCTCTAATCGTTATTTTCTTTTTTCTGTGTGCTCTGGGTTTGGTTTGCTCTTCCTTGTCTAGTTTCTTATGGCAGAATGTTAAGTTTTTGATTTGAGATCTTTCTTCTTTTTTAATATAGATATTACAGATACAAATTTCCCTCTAAGAAGTACTTTAACTGAATCCATAAGTTGTAGAATGTTTTGCTTTGTTTTCATTTACCTCAAAGAATTTCTAGTTTCTCTCATGATTTCTCTTTTGATTCCTTGGTTATTTAAGAGTGTGCTGTTTAATTTCCGCATATCTGTGTATTTCTAAGGTTTCCTTCTTTTGGATTTCTAATTTGATTTCATTGTGGTTATAGAATATACCTTGTATAATTTCAGTTTTTTAGAATTTATTGAGGCTTGTTTTATGGCCTCTGTGGTCTGTCTTGGAGAATGTTACCTGCATGCTTGAGAAGAATATGTATTCTGCTGTTACTGAATGGAGTGTTAGATATATATTTGTTAGGTCTAGTTGTTCTTTTCAAGTTTTACATTTCCTTATTGATCTTCTGCCTGGTAGTTCTATCCATTTTTGAAAATGGAGTATTGATGTCTCCAACTATTGTTACTGAATTACTTCTCATTTTAATTCTGTTAGTTTTTACTTCATATCTTTTGGGGCTTTGGTGCTAGATGTGTATATATTTATAATTGTATATCTGTGATGAATTGATCCTTTTATCTTACAAAATGTCCTTTTTAGTAACAATTTTTATCTTAAAGTTTATTTTGTTTGATATTCATCTAGATCCTTGAGCTCTCTTTTGGATAGTAATCTCAGCTTGTGTCTTTGAATGTAAAATGTATCTCTTGTAGACAGAATGAATCCATATGCACTGAATCTACAGATGGGTAGTAGGGACATTTTAACAATATTAATTCTTCCAATCCATGAACACAAGATATCTTTCCATTTGTTTGTGTGTTCTTCAGTTTCTTTCATCAAAGTCTTGTAGTTTTCAGTGTACAGATCTTTCACTTCTATGATTAAATTTATTCCAAAGTATTTTATTTTATTTTTTTTGATGCTATTGTGAATGGATTGTTTTCTTTATTTCTTTTTCAGATATTTTGTTGTCAGTGTCTAGAAACACAACTGGTTTCTGTATGTTGATTTTGTATCCTGCAACTTTACTGAATTTCTTGATTATTTCTGTTTTTGGTGGAGTCTTCAGGATTTTTCTATATATAAGATCATATCATCTGCAAAAAAAGGCAATTTTATTTCTTGCTTTCTGATTTGGATGCCCTTTATTTCTTCTTCTTGCCTGATTGTTCTGGGTAGGACTTCCAGTACTGTGTTGAATAGGAGTGGTGAGAGTGGACACCCTTCTTGATATTAGAGAAAAAGCTTTTAACCTTTCACCATTGAGTGTGTTAGCTGTGGGCATGTCCTATATGACCTTTATTATGTTTAGGTATGTTCCTTCTATACCCAAATTGTTGAGTTTTATCATGAAAAGATATTGTACTTTATCAAATGCTTTTTCTGCATCTATTGAGATGATCATATGATTTTTATCTTTCATTCTATTAATGTCATGAATCACATTTATTGATTTGCACATGTTGAACCATCCTTGCATCCCAAGGATAAATCCCACTTCATCATGGTGTGTGACCCTTTTAATGTGCTGTTGAATTTCGTTTGCTATTATTTTGTTGAAAATTTTGGGTATATCTTCATCGGGGATATTGGCCTGTAGTTTTCTTTTCCTGTAGTGTCTTTATCTGGCTTTGGTACTTTGGTATCATGGTAATGCCGGCCTCAAGAAATGAGTTTGGGAGTGTTCTCTCCTGTTCAGTTGTTTGGAAGAGTTTGAGAAGAATTGGTGTTTATTCTTTAAATGTTAGGGAAACAAAGTCTTTAACAGTGGGAAGAAACTTGGGATAATCGAGTCATTAGAATCAATCTTATAATAGGGCCTGTACTAGTGATTGACCTTGGACTTTGTAGGGGTGGGGTGAGGGTATGGGTCCCAAGGTGGAAGGGACGGGGGAGCCAAAGGGAAATGGTGCAAAGAGATTTTGTGTATATACATTCACTAACCTGACACATTTGTGTAACTGCCTACTCCATAATGTCACAGTTTCTCTTCTTTTTTTCTTAAGTCTGATCCCCACCAACCTTTTATTTTTATCACTGTATGCAGATATTTTCCAATTTCCCCTTCCATATTCACTCTCTACCCTGTCTTTGCCACAGAATGCTTGACCCACAGCAACAGGCTTCCTATTCCTCTTGCTTCAAGATGAATTTGGCTAGTAGGGACAATCGCAGGGGTTGAAAGGGGGAAGAGAGTGAGATCAGGATATTTATTCCCCTGGCTTCCTCTCTCCAGGGTCACCTTTGGACATGTTGCTTCCTCCTCAAATGACAAAAGGTCACAGTGACCCCCACATGGCCCTCTCCACACAGTTCTCTTTGTCTCCAGGTTCTAGTTACCTCTTCATCTTTTCATCGTTTCAGGCCTGAGGGTGAATGGAATCATCATTCCATATGATTTCCATGATGACTGATCTAAATTTTGTAAATAATTTCTTTATTAAACTCTCCTCAAGTTCTCCAATTTGAGTGTGCCATCTGTTTCCTGCTGGGACCCTGACTGACATAATCGCTATCCTTACCATCTTGCTGTCTTCTTCGCTCTATTATCTGTTCTTTATTTGAAGGAGTAAAGGATGAATGCCTTTCCTTTTCAACAGCATATGTTTTAGTTAGAGTTTTGTTTTGTTTTTAGGTTTCAAGGAGCTGAGACATACTCATGCTACCTTAAGTAATAGGAGTTGACTGCAAGGACATCAACAGAAATAAAGACAGTAATTTCTATTACAAAGTTAGCCTGTACAGAAGAGCCGGTGCTGCACACAGCTAGATCTCAAGGGAACTAGAAGGCAGTTCAGTTTCTTTTAAGTCACAATCCCTTTTCATATTCCTGCAGAGTGTCAAGGACTCCCATGCACATTTTTCTAGATTCTCTCTTGACCTTAACTCTCCTTGGGAGGTCCAGGGGTCATATCTATACCCTTTGAATCCAATTAATTCAAGGCCATATGCTTAGTGGGTAGGTGTTCTGGATCTTGCATCTTGTCTTCGCTTACTGGCTGTGTGCCTTTGGGCAAGTTACTTAATATTTTCTAAGACTTACTTAGTCTACTTGTAAAATGAGAATAATAACCAGTCTTACTTCATTTGATTCTTGGGAAAAATTCAATCTGATAAAGATGGGCTGGGTAAAGAATAATGCTCAGCAAAGGTAAGGTACTGCTACTATCATTTTCATTAGAAGCAAATTGTTTTGGCAATGACTTATGGGAAAATAAATCACTGAACTCCAGTCTGGCTAGCAGCCCAACGTAATAAGACAAGCCTCTGATGCTTACATGACATGACCAAAGGAGTTTTGTGGACAGGGATTGTGTACAAAGTTGCCTAAATGGGCATAACCAGGGTCAAGATCAACTATCGTTAAGATGTCTTGCAGACTGATTGCAGCACTAGCTACCCAGTGAACACTGGTAAACCTTGTGTCTCAGTTGCTAGTTAGGGCTCATTCACTCCTCCATGAAGCTAGGTTGGGATAGCCTCTCAGCTCTAGGGAGGAGACTCTCTCATCAATCCCTCATGGCAGGGATTCTATGTTCTCTCCTTTAGTGTAGTAACAGTTTTTCACTTGGTCTCTCTTATATTCTGGATGTCATAGATTAGCTTCTAGGTCTTCAGTTCTTTATGTCTCAAGTTCAAAGTCTCTCAGAGAAGGATATGATCCATATAGGTGGTCACCATCTTCTCCACTGGGCAGAACTTTTCCATCGTCTCACTTCATGGGCTAAAGGACACCTGTGGACTGATTGAGTTTGGGTCTGGAGTCTACTCCTTCCTGAAGCAGTAATTGGTAGTTTGAGGGGTGATGTGGTAGTAGCATGATGACATAGCAGAAAGTAGTTGAGAAGGAAACTCTAGGCAGGCGCCCCTTAGAAGGAGCTTTGCAAATAATAGGTAATTCAAAGATTTGGCCCATCCAGTAAAGGTTATAAATTCTACACCCTGAGCGAATTTTATGGCATGTAAATTATACCTGAATAAAGCTGTTTGGTGGGATTGGAGTAGAAAAGACAAATGATACTGAGTAGAGTGTGGTCGTGACTGTTGGGGGCATCATCCAACAACAAATATTTATTGACGTCTACTATATGTCATATATCATACTAGCTATTGAATATAAAATATAAATAGATATATTCCCTGCCCTTCTTGAGATAATACTTGGGATATTAAACCTCTATTTCACTTCTTGGTAGAAGTGCAATATAGATGGTATTGTAGTACAGATTTTGTTTCTCTGGGCATGAGATAAAAAGTCATATTTCTGTGTCTTGTATACTAAGTGCAAAAATATTTATGGAGTGACACAGAGTATGTCAAGGAAAATTATGTTTCAGATCAGGCAAACTTTTCCTCTAGGCTATCACTTCAAGTATTGAGTAGAATTATAATTTTGGTGACTTGATATCTAACTGACAATATCAAACTAACTGTACCTATTTTTTCATTTTCTGGATATGACAAAGAAGTAGTTCCTGCCCTCATAACAATGAAAATGCTTTTAAAGTTGCTTCTGAAAAGGTATACAACTTATAATTCTTTTCATGGTCTTGGAGCAATCTGTTTAATTTACTGTTCTCCATGACATATTTCTTTCTTCTTCTTGTGAATCTGAGTAGAAAATGAGTGAGAGAGTATATAAGGAGTGGCTGTTTTGTTTTCCTAAAGGAGCATTTTAGCTACACTGTCAAGCAGAGATGGTCACTATTGCTTTTTCTTTATGCAGGCATGCATAGTTGATACTTTACCATATTTTATATTGCTCCACATTTACTCATTTACCTATTCAACAAACATATTTTTAGCACTTTCTTTGTGTCAAGTTGTGGCCTTGCAGCTGGATATAAAAATGTAAATTTTGGTCCTTTTACAAAAAAAATTACTGTCCAGTGAGTGCTAAACAGTGTCCTGCATACGATCTTCCCTTCAAATTTTGCAAATTTTAGAAAATTCCTTGCAAATTATGCTTGTGTGTCATAGTGTTTCATAATAGGGAAATAACAGTTTAATTCACAAAATTAATGAGGGGCCATATCATTCCAGAGTCAAAGAATATTCCCTCTTCTGGTAAATGTAAATTCCCTCTACCCACTCTGAGTTTATGCTGCTCCAGACTCATCTATTGGCCCACTGTTGTACTTTAGATATAGAATCTCGGGGACAAAAAATATTCAGAGTTAAATTTTGATAGATTATGTCAAATTGACCTCCAAAACTAGTAATAATTTGCACTTTTACCTACAGTGTACAAAACTGCACTTCTCATAAACTTGCCAATCCAGGATATTATCATTTTTGTGTGACATTTTAAGCTGAGCCCAATGTGTAAAACAGATCAAGGCTGAGCTGCCTCAACTGAAACAGGAGCCCAGCTGGGGAACGCTCATAGGCCCGTCTAGTTGGCTTCCCTGTTCCCTTCCCTGTGGGTTCTTGCTGGCATCTCTGAGGAATCCCAGGACTCCATTAAACATAGTTTAAAAATTATGGTTTTCTAGTTTATCTTTACGGCTGAAATTGGTTAGTTTCTCATGAGTAATAGCGATATATCTTTTCTGGCATTTGAAGCACAGATACTTAGCTTTCAAATTAACAATGTGTTTCTTTTGTTGGTACTCTTTGAGTTATAGTGGTATTTAAATATTATTTTGAGTTCTCCAGGCACAAAATAAAAGTCATTATGTGCTTACACATTGATTTCAAAAACTAACAACCAAGATCTGAGTAGGATGCCAATATAAAGAGCTTTATTATCTTCAGTGCCACCTCATTACAAATTAGGCCATGTATGTCAAATTAACTGCTTCAGGTCACAAGAGAAACATTTAGCAAATTTCAAGGGTACTATCTCCAAATTTAATACATATATGTATTCCATTGTGGCCTAAAAGGCTTCCAAAGGACTGAACTAATGTTTATGGAAATATTCATACTTAGGTTGGAAGACTTGTAAATACCAGGACAAACCAGAGAACACAGAGGATTCTAACTACACTGCATTAGTTTAGCCAAGGGTAGCATTTGGACAGATATACCAGTGACAATGGATCTCTTGGATCATGTTTTCCACTTGCTTTTTCCATCAAGGCACATCCTGAAATTGCACTAAGTATGCACTGACTACAAGCCTGGTCTGAAGCATTGTGATATATTTACTAGATATGAACTCTCCTAAAAGATGATGAGTTTCCAGGTCTTCTCAACTTGGAAAAGAAGTGGAGCAGCAGAAACTCAACAAAGAGGCCACCATCACAGAGCAGTCATGTAACCTTGCTTTCAGACATAAATGATTGTGTCAATGATTACACAGTAGGTAGCCCCCAATGATCCCCACCTCCTGGTATTCATACCCTTGTGTCTTTAAAGAAATCAATCTAATACTGTTTGCTCATGTGATCTGACACAGCTTGGCTAATTCTGAGATAAAATGAACTGCCGCCTACACCTCATTTGTCCTCTTACTATTGCTAACTTACCGTCACTAAGGAGAAACCCTGGAGCAGGTAGTTGTTATAAATCTAAATATGTGTCATCTTTATAGCAAATCATTCATTTACATTAAATGCACTTATATACAGGCTTTACCCCACTCTATTTTGTTGCATTTTGTTAGCCAAAAATACCAGTGACAGTTTTTATAATTATTTTCCATTTTTTTCAAGCAGTTACAATCTTTATGAAATTGAATTTAAATAATTATATCCTTCTGGGATTTATTTTTCAAAAAGCATTTTGTGTCAGGCCAAATTTGCAACGCTTCATTTAACGTTGCTGAAGGAAAGAACAGATACTAAAATATTTTGAGCTGAAGCTTTACATAGACAAAGATAAACTGCAAATACTGATTACTAATTACATTCATATTTTGTACCAAAAAAAATCAGGAGGAGTTGCAAATATGACAAGATTCAAAATTTGGCATTAAATTCTCTTGTAGAATTTTAAAAGTTCAAAGCTGAATTTTTTAGCTAGTAAGAGAACCAGCAGGTAAATCCCAATCTGAATGGCTGCCTCAGGAGTTCTGGGAAAATGGGGGGACCTATTGAGAGTCCTGTTTGCAAGAGGGTACACAAAGACGACTGATGGAGGAGCTCTGAAACACCGGGCCTGAGGGTTTTGAAAGAAGTGGTGTGGGGGAAGGAAGACTCAATGCTGCCACCAGTTGTAAACTCCAGAGAGTTGCAGTTCCTAAGCTTCCTCCTGGGACCCTGGACTTGAGTAAGACTTGGTGTCCTTTAAACGTCAGTTACTTCAGTCTTAGCCCTAAATGCTGTAAAATTATAGGGCCAGGCTACTCTTTTGGAAGACTGGTAAAAGGGACAATTCTCCTTCTTCTGTCTGTCTGGGATCTGTGGTCAAAGTGGTTGGCATGGCGAGGTCAATAGCAACAGTGATGGTGAGCTGGGGGGCTGCAACAAGGTCAGGATCTACAGTCTTGCTGGGAGTTGCTGAAACAGGACCTTTGGATGTGTCTGATCTGATACCATGGATAATTCACGACTTTAAAAACAACCTTCTAGCTTGTGTTGTCACCAGGTCTAGCGTGTGATGTCACCAAGCAGTGCCAACAGACACTTGCGCTCCCGTTCCATCCACACCCTAACTCACCTCTGACCTTTACACCACTGTCAATAGACCATCTTTTATTTTTTACCCCATCCCAGTTTCTCAGGGAAGTCACTCAGACCTCCTCATAATGAGGGAGGGGTTTCTTTTACATATAGTGCTTTATATAAAAAAACTAAAAGTGTATTTGCTTATTTCTTAGAGGCAAGTTAAAATGTGAAAATGTGCCTATATCAGGATGGCTTGTCAGAACATCATGTATCTGGAAGTTGCAGCTACTAAGAAAAGGATCTCATGAGTCAGAGTGGAGGGTGCACAGGCAGCAGTATGAAGAAAGCAAAACAGTTCCCCAGGGAGAATGTCGCTTACTGAGATTGTCGCCCTCATTACCCCTCCAGCTCCTCTTCCCTTACCGCCCTCCTCCCTACCCCAAAGCACCACGTGAGGTTCATGTGGCCAATGGAAATGATGCTGGTCTCCTGTGGAGGCTTGGGGTGGGGACCTAAAGTACAAAAGAAGCTAACATTTATTGAACGTTTAATATACGCCAAGTACTGTGCTAGTTGCTATTTGATTTTCACTTAAGCCCCGCAAGTTAGATAACATTGACATTGTTTGGAAAGATTAGAAACTGAGGGGGAAAGTCTAAATAATTCTATAGTTATTGTTTGAGGCTGGTTTGAACTTAAGTTAATCCAGCTCATGCTATTGTCTCAAAAATTTGAGAAGGAATGTGCCCGTCCCCTTGAGATGTTTGGACATCTTGAAGCTTCAGGAATTACACTCTTGTAGGCTACCTTTTACTTAGTGTGTGAGTGTGTGTGTGTGTGTGTGTGTGTGTGTGTTTGCATGCACATGGGTATGTAATAGCTTTGATAAATGGGTGGAGCTCCAGGGTATTGTGGAAGGCTGAGTTATTTAATAAAATTGATCATGGCAGATATATGACTAAATCTTTACTGATTTGTAATCTATTCTGGCCAAGCACTGGGAAATAAAATTGATTCTCATTAATTTAGTTATCACAATTCAGAGTGAAATTGGTGACATATTTAGCTGTGGTTCTGAATTCTGCCTTGAGAAAGCCCTACTCTAACTTAGGCATGTTTTCTTGAGGCCTGTTCACATGGTATTATTTTTCAGTCAAGTGCGGTAAAAGGGTGGCTATTGGAATTGAAGAGAAGAATTATAGTTTGAGGCAGATCCTAGAGATTAGCTGGCTGAATTAAATTTGAAGGTCAATCCCAAAGGAAAATTGGAAGTCTCGCCACTCTTGTCTATGCATGGCAGGGACAAGGACGGCATAAAGGGAGGGGAGGCGGAGATGAGGAAACAGCTTCCAAAACCAAATTCTAACGTCCTTCTATTTTGAGCTGTCTCTTTTTCCTATTGAAGACTTTAAGCTTTTCATTAACAATGGTCATCATGCATTTTTCAAGTGTTTTTTTGATAAGGCAAATACATTTTTAAGTTTATCTGTGACTCTCTTGTTTATACTTAAGGCCATGGAAAAATTATTAATCTCCTCCTTTCTTTTTCAAAAGTGTTCCTGTTTGGATGATAAATTATAGTTACTCTGATTATTGAGCACCTGCTATGTGCTAGGCACTGGAGATAGACAAAAATGAGCCAAACTAACATGGCTCCCTATCCTCAAAGAGCATATGTTCTTGTGGAAGGTCCAGCCCCCACTCCAAAAAAAAAGTCACTGAAAAAATAAATAAAAGAATTACCAGGTAATATGAAGGAATCAAGCCAGAACCTGATATAATAATTGAGAATGAGGGAACATCTTTAATTACAGTAACTATAAAAAGACCTCCTGAGGAGATGACATTTAGGCCAAGACCTAAGGGATGAAGAGTTAGCCGTGCAAAGTCAGAGGAAGACTATCTCTGGCAGATGCAAAGGCCCTGAGGCTCTAATTCTTTAGCATATTTGAGAAATTGAAAAACTACAGTGAAGATGTTGTTTAGTAGCAAAGAAGAGTGGCATCGGGTGGTAGACAGGGCCCAGGTTGTGCAGGGTCTAGGATTCACTTTGGGAAGAAGCCTGGATCACATTCTAGATGTAATGTGGAGCCACTGAAGATATTTTAAAAGCAATTTTAAATGTTATTTCTAAGCCAAGGTTTTCTCTTTTTAAATTGTATAGCATTTAGTCGTTTGCATTTTCATACAGAGAATTGCAAAAATTAAATGATTCATAATCTTCCTGCCCAGATAGCCTAATGATATTTTAATTGAAAAGTTTTGTTTTTATGCATTTAGATACACACACACACACACACAAACACACATATATATTCTCTTTCTTACTCTGATGTTCTTGCCTTTTTTCCAAGAGTAGTCATTATTAAACAGTTTCTTATGTTTCTTTCAAAATTTTACGCAGATACTTAAGCATTTGTATATGTAAAAAACAAATGGGATCATGTTTATATTATGTTCTGTACTTTCTTTTCACTTAATATCAACACTCACAGAATATCTTATAAAAAGTTACGTAATATTCTATTTTATGGATGTATGATCTTTCTTTTTCAACCAATCACCTATGATTGACATTTTTGTAGCTTTTTTTGCTTCGCTTTGTCATAATAAAGAATGCTGCCAAAACATCTTTGATTATAAATTTTAGGATATTTTTGCAAGTGTAATTATTGAGTAACATTATTATGTGTTTTTAAAATTTGAAAGATATTGCTGAACTGTCCTTGCAGAATAATTTCACCAATTAAAACTGTTCCCTCCAGCTACATGAGAAAGCCTGTTTTCTGACACCCTCTGAATACTGGATGTCATGAAATATTTTAATTCTTCCCAATTAGTAAGTAGAAAATGATGTGTCAATTTATTTTGAATGAATTTCTTTGAATCGTGAATGGGATTGAGTTTCTTTTCTTATGTTTACGTGTTTTCATTTTTGTATCTTTGTGACTCTCTGTTTATATGTTTTAATTACTTTTTAGTGGGTCATTCTTTCATTATTGATTTATGGGCGTTCCTTGTGAAATGATTGATTTGTAATTAAGGGAAGTATGCCTGACAATATTGTAACAAATATGTTTTCCCAGCTTGATATTTTGCTATCTAGAATTTTGATTTTCAAGTAGTCATATATAGGAAGTTGTTTTATGGAATCTAGATTTTATGTCATGATGAAAAGAACTTTTCCATTCCCAGATTACAAATTATAAATAAATTCAACTATATTTTCATCTGGAGCTATTATTTTGAATGGTTTTAAGCAAGGGGACAACATGGCTTGATCTGTATTTAAAAAGCTCATTTTTGGTGCTGTGGGATATATGGATTTGAGGAAAATATGAGGGGATATGGATAGACTAGTTAGGTGACAGTCAGGTGGAAAGAGATGATGGGGGCTAGCTGACTGTGGTCACAGAGAAACTCCAGGAAAGCAGACAATTGCAAGATGTTTTGGGGAGCGTGTCGACAGGACTTCATTATGTGCTGACTTGGGTACTGCAGGATAGGGAGGGATGAAGTCTGACTCCTAGGGTTTTTACTACTGCAACTGAGTGGATGTCATGTTACTCACTGAAATGAAGGAGGCTGTAGTTGGTGGCAGGGGCATTTTGTGAGAGCAAATCTGGAGTTCTAGTTTAGACATGTAAAGTTTGACATGTTTGAAAGACATCCAGTTGTAGCTGTTTACTGTTAGGTAGGTAACTAAACATATTAATCTCGAGCTCAGACGTAAGGTCTGGCTTGGATGGCATTTTAGTCTTGGAGATCAACCAGAGTAAAGTCTGAGATACTGTGACATTTAGGTCAGGATAAAGGGGAAAGAGTCAACCAAGGAGGCTGAGAAACAATGGCTAGAATGAGAGGAGAAAATCCTGGAGAGATGGTATTGCTGAAGCCAAGAGAGGAGATTCTGTGAGGGAGGGAGACGTCAACTCTACGAAATGCTGGTGAGAGGGCAAGTAATGCGAGGACTGGATTTGGCCCATGGACATCATTGGTGATCTTCATAGGAAAGTCTCAGTGGGGTGGACGCCAGGTTTGATGGATTAAATTTGGATGTGAGGACATATTTATTTTGTTATCCCCCATCCTTCAACACTCCCGGCATCATCACAGCACTATCTGCTTTGCATTTACAGGAATAATCTCGTTATGATCATTATCCGTGTTTTGTCTTCATTAGAACCCTGGTTCCCTTGTTGCGCTCTCATCTGCCATGCTCTCATTCTCCTAATCACCCGTGCATCTCCTATTATGTTCTCTTCTTCTTCCTCCTCAACTCCTGAAATCCTTTCACTGTGCCGTCTGAAAATCACAGTCCACTATTGGCAAACATTTCTGTATCTTAACCATTTCTCTGAAAGTCCCCTTCTCCTTCTTCTTCTAACAGAAAACTGATCTTCCCAGAGGACCTTGCTTTCCCTACAGCCATGCTAAACGGTGGTTGTTTTTATTTTCTTCCAGGCCTGTAGATGGAATGGGAGCCCTCTTTACTCTCCATTGTTGTTTCAGACCATGCCCACTCTTCTTCTTTTAAAAATTTCCATCTTTGACTCTTATGCCATTAGATTATATTGCCCTCTACCGCTCACTGTTCCCTTCATCTTCACACTCTTGAGACATTTGCCCATCATTATTTTAACTCCTGCCTAATTGGAACTCTCTGATGCAACTCATCATAATTCTTGTTTTTTCAGTATACTTGATCCTTTTAATACCTGCAGCTAATTCCTTGAAGTTATCTCCTCCAATGGTCTGGTCCTCCACCTATCTGAGCAGCTCATCCCCATGTGCATACCCTAAATCTTGTTATATCAACACCTGCAACCCCTCCATCATCTCAGTTCCATCCTCTCCTTCCATCTCACTGCTGTTAGCCCTCCAATTATAACAATTCATTAGTCCCACTAGGATCACCAATCCATCAGTTGATTTTATCTCCTTTTCATTGATTTTCATCTTCTTGATGTCTTCTTTTCCTTCTTTACCCAACTTACAATTTTATAGTCAATTATTATAATCACTCTCAGATACTGACCCTCTTGACCCTCTCATTAAATTCATGTCTATGAATGTCCATGAACCCCAAGTATTTCCTTACTGCTGCTTGACACTCTTACTATATTTTCCTTGTATGTTCACTTTCACACTCTCTGGACAATTATTTCAGACCTTTTCTCTCCTTAAACATCCAATGAAGGCTTCTCCAAATACTGTCAGCTTATGAAATTTTTTATTTCACTAAAAATTTGAAGCACCCAGACAAGATGTTACACTGGTGCAACATTTATCCTCCTGCCCACACTTGCTCCCACATTTCCCGCTTTCCCCCTTGTTACCATAAATGACCTATCTGTAGTCTTGCTTACAACCATCTTGCCATCTGTTCACTACTCACCTGTTTCACCCCTCTCACCTCTCAAAGATATTGCTCCAGCATCTCCCGTTCTCTCCTACATTATACATTTTTACTCTTTACTGGAACATTCTCATTAGCATACAAACATAGTGTTACTTCTCCTTTCATAAAAACACAGAAGAAGAAACAAGACAAAAACTCCTCTACAGACCTATTAATTTACAGCCCTTTTCTAGGAACTCTGCACAATAGTTGTTTACTCTCACTATATCCACTGTTTCCAATTATCCTCTCTTTCTCTCTTCAACCAATTCCAATTATGCTTCCACCCCTGCTACTTGGCCTACGGTTGCTCTTATCAAGGTCGCCAGTAACCTTTATGTTGCTAAATTCGGTAGTCAATTCTCATTCCTCATTTTAATTGAATTTTCATCAGTATTTGGAATTGTTCACTCTCTCCTGCTTCTTATACTTTCTTCATTTGGCCTCCAGGACACTGCACTATCCTGGTTTTCTTTACCTCACAAGTTGTTCCTTTCGAGTCTCTTTTTGCTGAATCCTCCTTTTCTCCCTGACCTCCTAATTTTGGAATATCTCAGGGCTCAGTCCTTTGTCATCTTGTTTTTCTATATGCACTCACTTCTTTGGTGATCTCTTGATGACGATGATTCCCAATTGTATATGTCCGATCCAGATCTCTCTCCTAAACCTTAGATGTATGTATCCAACTACTTACATGTCATGCTCACTTAGAGACCTCCAATTCAATGTGTCCAAAGCTGGACTCGTTGTCCTCCCAAACCTGCTCCACCTACAACCGTCCTCATTTCAATTGATGGCAACACTGTTCTTTCACGCAGCTGCTCGACCCAGGTGGAGTTATTCATGATTCTTTTCTTCCTCTCAATCCCCATATCCAATCTCTCAGAAAACCTTTTTTTATTTTCCTGAGAAAGATTCACCCTGAGCTAATATCTGTTGCCAATCTTTCTCTTTTTGCTTGAGGAAGATTTGCCCTGAGCCAACATCTATGCCAGTCTTCCTCTATTTTGTATGTGGGTTGCCGCCACCAATGAGTGGTGTAGGACTGTGCCCAGGAACTGAACCCTGGCCACTGAAATGGAGCACACCAAATTTAACTGCTAGGCTGCAGGGCTGGCCCCTCTCAGGAATCTTCTTGATTCTACCTTCAAAATTCACTCGGAATCAAACCATGCCTCTCTATCGCTAGTGCTGTTATCATTGTGTTTCTCCAGATTCTTTAAACAGCCTCGCAACAGATCTGCCTCTTTCCATTTTTCCCCGACTCTCCCCCCAGTCCATTCTTAACACAGCAGCCAGAGTAGCCCTTTTAAACACTAGTCAGATTATGTCACTCCTCTGCTCAAAACCATGCAGTGACCCTCCCTCCCCTCTTACAATGTCCTCCAAGGCCGTACATGATCTGCATACCCCTTTCTCCCCCGCTTGATTTTTTTTTTACCTCCTTTCCTACTTCTTGGACCTTAGCTCACTCTGTTCTAGCCAAATTGACTTCCATGATGTTCCTCAAACTCTCTAGACCTGGCTAAATCCCTCACTTTCTTCACATTTTCCTTTGAATGTAGATAAGCCCTACCCAAACAACCCTATTAAAAAGTGACAATCCCTTCACCTTACGAGCCCTCTCATCTGACTCTATATTTTCTCCCACATTACACTTCACACATTCCAACATGCCATGTATAGTTACTTACCTGTTTATCACAACTGCTGTTTATTTTCTCTCTCTTCCTGTTAGAATATACACTTTAAAAGGGCAGGGAGCTTAGTTTTGTTCTTTATTGAATCACAAGCACTTAAAATAATACCTAGCTCATTGTCAGTACTCAATAAATATTTACAAATGATTGAATAATATTTTTGAATGAATGAGTGAATGAGTTACCAATAACTGGCAGAGTGAGGGTCCCATCCTGGAGGTCAGGTGCTTGAACTCTGTTTAATCAGCCAATTCCACTTCCTTTCAAGGCCTGTATTAGACGAAGAGTAAATGTTGCATGTACAAAGGCAAAGGAAAATGGCTCAGACATTTATTACTCTGTAAGACATGACCAAATGGGCTCACTTATCATCCGTAAAAATCTCTAAAATCTATTAGGCTCTCTAGGGTCTGTTTACTAAAATCAATACTACAAGCCACATTATTAAAGAATTATGATGGCAAAATTGAGTGCTTCAGTGGTTTTGATATACAGCCAAAGATATAGGCAAGCAAAGCCAAAAGAAGACTCACTGCCCCTTTTTAATCTTTATGATTGGTTAGGTATTGTCAGAGAATTTGAGTTCTACCTAAAATATTTTGTTAACTGGAAAGGGAGGAAAATTAACAGTATCCAACATTATGATTAAACTAACCCAAATGGTTCTGGAAGTTTGTGTAGACTAGACAATACTCCTTTCTGCTTCCCTTTAAAGAGTTGATGATGATGATGATGGCAATGACATGATAACATTAATAGTGATGAAGGAAAAATTCAGTTTTGCCTTTTAGTTATATATCTAGATAAAATGGAATATTTAAATATTTCTCATATTGCCAAGAGAGGCTGTTTTCTTGCATACTGTCTTTGCAGATTAGACATTGATTTATTATTTTAGAAACAAGTTTGGCAACATTGTAGAAGTAGAAAACTTGTCCAAGTTAATTCCTAAGGTTCTAATCCCTATTCTTCTAACAACGTGGGTGTGTATATCCGTGTGTGATGGAGGATGTGGCATGAGGGTGGGTGGTATTTGTTGAGAACAGAATATACTTGCTACCATCCCTTTTCCAAAATATCTTGTAATCCACTAATTAATATTTAAGAATTCATATGCTCCCCTATCGGTAAAGTTTATATAGTTATTCTCAGCATACTTGCCTGTAATGAGATATTTGCCTAGCTTAAGGACTGGTGTCGGGGAGGGGTCTTTGTTGGGGAAGAGGCATCAAAGCTCCTGTTGGGGACTTAGAACACTTGAGGGAAAGCAAATCTGGAGAGGGCCCTGTAAAAGAGGTCTTTGACAATCACCAAAAGATTAGCTGGTGGTGTTGGGTGGTGCTGGTAATGGGAGGTTCTAGAGTTTTGGATGTGGGAAAGAAAAAAAGAAAAGAAAATGATGAATAGTTTTTGTGTCAATAAAAGTTTTTGTGATTGGACATCCTTTGAGTCCAGAGGGTGATACTGAAAACCATCTGAGACGTTCCACAGGATATCTGTAGGTGTATATTTCAGAGACCACGGGTGATTGTAGTTTTCTTTTTTGGGCATCAGCAGAGCATTGTCAAAAGAAGCAGTTTTCCCTCTATTTTTTACCCTCAGATCTACATAAACCATTTTACCTGTCCTAGTGGCTTTTCCCTTAAAAGAATTTCTCTTTGCTAACATTTTTACTGTTTTTTTTTCTTCCTGACTTGTGAGTCAAAGAGATCAGATGACCTAAACCTAGTAATTTTAAGTTGACCTTCCTTGCAGGCAGTAATTGGAAAGGAAGATGACTTTACTCCCTTTCTCCCTTGGTTTTAAAAAGTTGTTCCCTGTCTTTACCAAAGGTGATTTGGTGCTTTGAGGCTAAAATACAGAATGTGTTTAATATTCATTCCTTTCTTGATGTAGAAATGAAAAAAAGATGCTTCTAATTAATGTTTATGTTGTTATTGTTGTTTGGTTTTCTTTCTCTTTCACCACATATATATAAGTTTTTCTTAAACCTTTGGTCTTACAATGGGATAGCGAGAGGGGATAAATTCTTAGGGTTGGTGTCTGAGTAAGTAAAGGCCAGGGCTTTGTGAATTTGTTGCTTTGCAAACCCCCAAAGCTGAGGCTCACCTTTGAATATTGATAAGGTTGCACCTGGTTATGACACTTCATTTGAAATATTTTGAGGGTCCTGCTGTGGGTAAAATGAGGTGGAAGACTTGAACTTGAGCAGAACTCTGTCAAATTCTGAAAAGTCTACCATGGTTCTACTTCAGAGCTGAATATATATGCATACAGAATTTTATTGATCCCAGAACTGTGGCCTTTTATATCCATCTTAGTTATTCACACAACTGCTTCTTAAATAAGACAGGTTTCAGTTTAAGTTTGAGGATGTTTAAATCTGTTTTACAAAGCGTCTTGAAGAAAGGGTGTATTAGTTAGGGTTCTCCAGAGAAACAGAACCAATAGGATGAGTACGTGTATTTACATACATAAAGAGATTTATTATAAAGAATTAGCTCATGAGATTATGGATGCTGATAAGACCCAAGATTTGAGTTGGCAAGCTGGAGACTCAGTTTCACTGTGAAAGTGGGCAGATCTGAGACACGGGAAGAGTTGAAGAGTTTTATTTCAGGCCCCAAGGCAGGAAAAAACTAATGTCCCAGCTCAAAGGCAGTCAGGCAGGAGGAATTTCCTTTTATTTGGTGGAGGTCAGCCTTTTGTTCTATTCAGGCCTTAAATATACTTCGCTCAGCCAAATTAAATTCAACCAATTTAAATGTTAAACTCATCCCCAAATACCCTCACAGAAACACTCAGAATAATGGTGACCAAATATCTGGGCACCCTGTGGCCTCAGTCAAGTTGACACATAAAATTAACCATTACAAGTCCACCTCTTGTCAATCTGGCACTCATACACACCTCTTTAAGCCATACTTAATCTCTAAATGAAGATGATAGCAAGATCTTAATTCAGCCTAACACGATACAACTATCCTGTGCATGGATGAATGTGATGGACTAAATGTTTGTGTCCCCCTGCAAATTCATATATTGAAGCCCTGACCCCCACTGTGGCTGTATTTGGAGATGGGGCTTCCAAAGGAGTAAATAAGGTTAAATGAGGTCATAAGGATGGAGTCCTGATCCACTAGGATTATGTCCTTATAAGAAGGGACACTAGAGCATTCTCTTGAGCTTTCTTTCTGTGTGCATACACCAAGGAAAGGCCATGTGAGCACGTAGTGAGAAGGTAGCCATCCACAAGCCAGAAAACAGCGCTCCCAGAAACCCAATATGCCAGAACCTTGATCTTGGACTTCCAGTCTCCAGAACTGTGAGAAAATAAATTTCTGTTGCTTATGCCAACCAGTCTACAGTATTTTGTTATGGCGCCTGAGCAGTCTGAAGGAAAGGGAAACTTGAGGACAGAGAGTAAATCTAATCTTTAGGCTTCCTGATATCAGGAATTTTTTAAGAGCACATTCATTTCAGGTTTCATGGCACATTATTAAATGAAAATAGTCATTAAAGAACAGCAATGAGGAGTAGAGAAATCCTCTTTGAGCAAGTGTTTGTATCTTCACATTGAAGAAAATAGTAAGTTATAAAACTTCTTGAATAAATGAGTAAATCATTTAAAATTAATGTTGAGCATTTAGAATGAAAATAATTCATAGAAAAATTTTGAGTTGAATTCACATAGATATTTCTCACATTACTCAAAATAGAGTTGTGATGGAAACAACCTTAATTGTCTACCAGAAGAAGGGAGTTACATAATTTATGGTTCATATACTTGGTGGGATCTTATGTGATAATCAAATATGATAATTATGCATGCCACTTGGAAAAATGTCTATCATGTACGTCACATGAAAGATATAAAATGTATCCACTATGATTATGCTTACATAAAATTGTGCCTATATATCAACACGACCTCACTATTTGCTTTACAGTAATTTTATATTAGTAGTGCTTTTACAATAATGTTTAAAAGAATTTGTATTTATTTAATGATGAAAGTGCCTCAAAGCTGCCAATATCCATCATGCTATGCAGCCTGTCCTTTATCATCTTCATACGGGTTGTAGATTCCTTTGCCTTGGTGAGCCAGATGGCCTGCATACATCAGAGGGAGCTGAGCTTGACATACATTTGAGTCACAGTAAATGTATGTTTGGTTAAATATTTTTCTGCTTTCTGTAAATCATTCTCATTAAGTACTTTCTTGAAAGAGCTCAGCTTTCATTTTTTCCTCTGCAGAAGCACAAGTTATACCGAAGGAAAGGGAATGAGAATTAAAATGGTTAATGTATCCAGGTAGGAGAAAACTTTGAAAAAGTAAAACTATATTTGGAATCGTGAACCTTGTTGTTAAAGGGACAGTAATCAACTTTAGCAGTAGATTATCACTTCTTAGCAAAAATTTCCCCCACACTGGCCTTCCACACTCATGCACAGATTGTTTTAGGTGCTTCTAAATGGCTCAATACATTCTTGGAGTTTATTGACTATAATATTTAAAAGGGCTTTAAATGTCTTTTATGGCCGTTCCAGCCCCTTACCACATGCTGTTTATGATTGTCCCAACTGAGAGGTCACTTGATGCCTGCCAATGGCTTCAGGCCATCAGTGCCAGGGGTTCTATGAGATGAGGCTTAGGGAAGTGTGCTGGTCTGATTGGAATGGAGCTTGAGTTGGAGAGTTATGGAGGACATGACCAGACAGGTAATATAAGTCCAGACAGGGAATGTGCCAAGGGCACATTAATTTTACAGTCTTTCCTATCTGTTTATGTAACAAAAATTGTTCTGCATGCCTAAAAAGAAAGCTGGAAAGTCCTTGGAGGAAAAGGATGACAATTTTCAGCCTTATAGCTGAGAATTTTCATATTCATAGAACCTATTTGTCATTTTCATAGATTTTTGACCTAATTATTTCTTTGACAAAATTCCCTTCTAAGGAGCATTTTCTTTCAGCTATTCTGACTATTTCCTATCTGACATTAGGGGGATGGGGAAGGGAACTCCCTGATATTGTGCCTCCTGGACGTCTCAGTTACCACGCCAGGCCCTAACACATTCGTTCAATTGATCTTTCAAAGCATTCAACACAGCTCCCCTAGTGCCCAGTTCCTAGATACTAATCTAGGACTCAGGAGAATAGAGAAAAATCCTACTTTGTGGAGTATAATGGATTTTCACGGATTATGTAGGTAATTTTATTTAATCCTTATAACAGACCTGTGAGATCATTATTATCATCTATATTTTACAGAGGGGAAACCAAGGCTATGCAAGACTAAGCAACTTCCAGCAAGGCTGTATAATTGGAAGAGCCAGTTTTCAACCCTCAGTCCGCCTGAGTCAGGGGTTAGAGATCTTTCTTGCATTTGGCCTGCATGAGAGTTTTCAGTGACTGAAATGGTGAAGACTTGTATGGATGGCTCCTCCAAAAGTGGCTTGCACAGTAAACAAACATCAGGGAGCTCATGCATCAATTCAACCAATATTTAATAAACTTCTGTTATGTTCCAGGTTCTGTTCTGGAGCTGGGGACACAATAGTGGAGACGACAGACAAGACCTGATTGGAGGCAGGGATGCAAACCATAAACAAATATGTGTTTTGCTATACTATGATATAATATGTGATATAATTTTGGGTAGTGATGAAGGCTATAAAACTCAAGCAAGGTAAAGGGAGGTTCACTGACATGCAGAGGGGGTACTTTTATGTATGGTGCAGACAGAGGACCTCTCTGAAAAGGACATATTTGGGCAGAGACCTAGATGGAGTATGAAATCAGGTTATGAAAATACCTGAGGGAAAAGTGAACCAGGTAGAAGAGATGAGGCTCTGAGATATGAACATACTTCCAATGTTTAAGCACCAGCAAGGAGGCCAGAGTCGCTTGAGTGGAGTGAATAGGGATGCAGGGAGAAGGATAGAGGACAAGGTGAGAGGGGATGGGAAACCAAAATAGGGTTTTAAGCAGAAGAATTATGTATCTCATTTTTGTTTTTCAAAGGGATACTCTAATAAATGAATTTTTCATCAGGAAACCCTGACCAGCCCTTACTGGATCCTTGCTAGGTAACAGAACCCTTTCCCAAACTACTTCCTAAAATGATTTGGAGACATCAAATCTCAAAAGCTTTTTGAGGGTTTGGTAGAAAGAAACAAGACTAAAGGATTGTACAATGAGGCCTGAGAAGTCAGTTTAAAAACATTAGATTTTTTCCCCAGTTTCATTGAGATATAATGGACATAAAACATTGTGCAAGTTTAAGGGTTGATTTGATACATATGTTGCAAAACGATTAGCATCTTACCATTAACTAACATGACCATCATGTCACATAATTATCATTTCTTTTTTGTGGTGAGAACCTTTAAGATCTACTGTCTTAGTGACTTTCAAGTATCTAATGCAGATGCAGTATGAGTCACAATAGCCACCAGGCTGTACAGTAGAGCCCCAAACTTAATCCTGTTACAACTGGAAGTTTATGCCCTTTGACAAACATATCCCCGTTTTTCTCTTCCTCCCAGCCCCTGGTAACCACCACTCTACTCTCTGTTTCTATGAATTTGGCTTTTTTAGATTTCATATATAAGTGATATTTGTACAGAATTTGTCTTTCTCTGTCTGAATTATTTCACTTAGTATAAAGCCCTCCAATTTCATCTATGTTGCTACAAATGGTAGGATTTCGTTTTTTCTCACAGATGGATAATATTCCATTATATATAATATGTATATATTTATATTTATGTATACACCACATCTTCTTTATACATTCATCTTTTGAGGGACACTTAGATTGTTTCCATAAATGTCTGTGAATAATGCTGCAAAGACATTAGATTTTTATTTCCTAATAAAAGTAGGATGAGTTTCTACGAGAGCATCTAGCAATCGGCATGGTAGGGAGGCCAGAATTGAATCTGTTGCTTTGCCTGCTGTGCTTAGCCCTATGGTGAGACTCTATGGAGAGGAAGCTTCAGGCAGATGCTACAGAAACTCTCTTAGCAAAGGTATCTATGAAACGTGGGGATATAAGCTGTGCTTCAGCCAGGTATGGACAGTATTGGTGCCTAGCTCTGGAGAACTAGGTGAACACAAGTGTGAACACCTTGAGGGCACTTTCCAGAGGGCTGAGGCATTCCCAAGTCAGCTGCTAGAATTTGCATTATTATTATTGATGTCCTTTCATCTGGAGGCAGACAGGTGGTTGAGAACTGGGAACAATTAAGCATAAGTCAGATGTTTCCTTGATTCTACTTTGCTGTACACTGTAAGACTTGCCACTTAATAACAGCTCTTTTGCAGGGATTAGAGATGGGCAACGTAACACAGCTACATTGGATGTCTACACCAATTTTAAGAGACATCCTGATCCCAGAAACTTTAAAATGTGGAGGAAATCTGTTTCTTAGAACTAAGGAGATAAGGTATTTATAATATGGTATGTATTATAATATGGTATACCAAATATAATGGCATATTTCCTGGTATTAACTCAATTGCATCACTTTCCACCAAAAGGCATGGAGTCAAAGAGACATGGGTTTGTGTCTTGGCTCTTCAAGAGCTGTAAGTTACTTAAGGATTTATTTAGTCTCCCTGAACCTCACTTTCCTGTTTAGTAAACTGAGATAATCATAATTAAATGAGCATCGTAAGAGATAGTTCTTGTAAAGCACTTAGCATACTGCATAGCACATAGTAAGAGCTCTATGATATTGTGATTTATAAGAAATATATATTTGGTCCTTGTCCTTGTTTCTGGCACAGAGCTCCTACAGTCCTCAGAATTTCCTAAGTGATGAGAGCAATAAAGATGTCTCGTGTTGTGTTAATGAGTTGACTTTTGGACCCCACCTAAGGATGGGGGCTGGTGGCCAGGAGAATCAATCCTGTGATTAGAGGGTTGGAATTTTCAGTCTCCCCACCCCAACCACCTTCATGGAGAGGAGAAGGACTGGAGGTCCAATCAATTGCCAGTGGTCAATGATTTAATCAATCACGTTTATGTAATGAAGGCTCCATAAAAATCCAAAAAGACAGGGTTCAGAGAGCTTCCAGCTTGGTGAAAACATGGAGATTTGGGGGAGCGTGGTGCACCTGGAGAGGCCATGGAAGCTATGTCCTCTTTCCCCGTGTCCTGCCCAATGCATCTCTTTCATCTAGCTGTTCTTGCGTTAAACCCTTTTATAATAAACCAGTGATCTAGTGAGTAAAATGTTTCACTGAGTTCTGTGAACTACTCTAGCAAATTAATTGACCCCAAGGAAGGGGTTGTGGAAACCTCTGATTTATAGCCAGTAGGTCAGAAGCACAGATAAGGCCCTGGACTTGTGACTGACATCTGAAGTCTAAGATGGGGGTAGTTGGAAGCCCCAATCCACAGCCAGTCAGTCAGAAGCACAGGTGACAGCCTGGGCTTGGGACTGGTTTCTGAAGTGGTGGAGGACAGGCTTGTAGGACTGAACCTTTAACCTGAGGAACCTGGTGCTATCTCCCAGTAGGTAGTATGAGCATTGAGTTGAATTCTCCTTGGACTCCCTGCTGGTGTCTGAGAATTGTTTGTCGATGTGTCAGGAACCCTCCTCCTCATATTGGAATTGGTTCAGGAACCCAAAAAAGACTCAAAAATGGTAGGTATTATTATTTTATTTTTGTGCAGTAGAATAGTAACCTTCTACTAAATACCAAATAACAATTTGAAAGGAACATTAACATTTGGAGAAGGATATCTAGGCTGAGGAAGGATCTGTTAACCCAGTCACACAAACAATTGCTAGAAAAGTGGAAATAATTTGCTGTGAACAAAGCAGGAAGTGGAGTGGTAAAGAAAAATGACGTAACTGTTAGCTGCAAAAGTGAAGTGCTATCATGTATATGAAATGGAGAATAGATTTGTTGTGTAAAAATCTAGATTTTAAGAAGATAATCATTCTCATGCATTAAGAACCAGGAATTTTAAAATGTCCAAACTTTCTACATCTTTGCTCAGACAGCTATTGACTCAGACCTGGTCATCATTGCTTTTTCTCACGGCACATCTGCTTCTCCTTGTTGTTGCTCATTCTCAGCGTTGATCTGTGTGGAGAGAGCAATAGTAAGACTTCCTGAAGTCAGTGCCTTAGAAATTTGAAACTGTCGTGAGGTTAGTGTTATTTGATCCTCGGTTGTTTTAGTGGCTTTTATAAACCTTTATTTTGGGCCCTTGATGCAGTGATAGTACGAGAAGAGCCGGAGTATCTCGTTGAACGGTGGCTGAGGCAAGCTTGGTTTTCCTTCTATCAATCACCATCAGTAGAACCTTAGAAAATTCCCTCTAATCTCTCATACTACAAGCTTCTTATCTGTAGAAAGAAATTAATAAACACAGTGCTGGAATCTCACGTAGAAGAGCTGTTTTCATCTAGGTCTTATCAGTTTGACTCCATGCTTGAATGAGTAGCAGTGAAAGCACACGCCCAAAGTTCATAGTATGAATATGGTGATACCAAGATTACAAGAGTATTTAATGTGGTATTAAGGTAGCAAGCAGTAAATAATAAATAAACTAATAAATAAAATAAGTATTAAAATATAATACTTTAAAGCACTGTTATCATTTGTGACTGTGTACACTGAATCTTATTCTTCAAATGCAAACCTTGGGCCGGGCAAAGCCTAGAGGTGCTCTGTGCAGAGCTCTTATTTAGTATGTCTCTTTAATAAACCTGACCCAAATGTGGCATTGATAAAGTGCTCCATGTGACCTGACAGAAGAGTGCTTAGTTTCTTAACGGTTGTTGTGTATCTCCCTCCATCACATTAATGACTATGTTTAACCAGTAAGTTGGTAAGCAGGTGCTGCATTTCTGTGATGGGAACAGGTGCAGGTTTAAGGAGCTTCCAGAAAAAAAAGGCAAGAGCGGAAGCATTACCAACTTCAGGCCTGGGCCTGCGAAGCTTCCTTGTAACCACTGTACCGTTCCTGAGCTATCGCCTAGCGAGTGTCATTGCTGCAGGCAAGTAGCTAGATCAATCTGTTGTCAGCGTTTGTTGCGTGGTTGATCTGTCACGTTTGTAAGAGCGTAAGGATGCATAATGTGGATGAGGAGCTGAGGGTGCTTTTGTGTGTGCTTGACGGAAGTGTGCGATGTGCTCTCCCTGACTGCAGAAGTGCCAGGCTTAGAATGTTCTTGAGCTACAAAATCGTCTCCTCATTACTGTGTACAATTAGTTACATGCCATCAGCTTATTGTTTGCTATAAATAGCCATAGATTTGTCTTCATTTGCATTTTAGAAGGCTGACTCTTTGCCCAACAAAGCATGATTTTTCATAGGAATGTGTGTTGGAGAGAATTGCAGATGCTATCTAAGGAAGATGAGGCAAAACCCTGGCAGGACTCTGGTATTTTTAAACAATGACTCTTGGTTACAAAGAGTTTTCCTTTCTTTTATTCATTAAGGATCTCTTTTATTCCCTATCTTTGTCAAGCATACCATGTTTTGAAAATTGTCATCTATCAAACAGCATGTACCAAGCAAAATTTCTTCCCATTATAATTAATCACAGGAGCCATAATTCAAAAGCTCTGATCAGTTAATAAAATTATAGTTAAGAAAATAAAAATTATGTTTTAGTCAGGCTTTTGTTGACTTTTTAGAGTGACAAATAAAAATGGCAAGCATTAGGATATATTGGAGTATATGAGGAAGCCATTTGGTATAAAACTAATTCGGCCTGATTCTTTTTTTCAAAAGGGCCTGACTGTGGCTATTGAGCACGCATTGCATATCTACTTAGACATTTCCTATGGCCAGAACAAAGGCCCTTGAGATAAAGGTGCAACTTTCCCCCACATTAGCATTTCCTTAGGGATAAGCATTTTTCCTTAGGCTAGGAATTGATTGCTGCACTCACCTCCCAGCTCACCTGTGACCACCCAGCTGGAGACAACAGACTGCCACCCTGCTGTGTTCACCGAGACAGCAGACCTACCTGCTATTTCCATCAATTGCTGTGCCGACAGAGCAGTCTCGCGACTATTGTAAAAGGGACATTTCAATCCTATGTGAAACATCCTCTTTGAGGGTATATAACCACCCTTATACCCCGACTTCTTTGGAGTGCTCTGTTCCTTTGTGGAAAGACTCTCCCGGGTTATAATCCTCAGATTTAAGCTCAGAATAAACTCACCCAAATTTTCATTTATAGATTGGATATGGATTATTTTCGTCGACAAGAGATATAAAGTACAATTTCCATTAGTTATTTCTGAAAAATAATGAAAAACACTTCGCTCTACAACTTTTATTAGGCCTTCACAGTCCACTAGGGATCTAGGCACCTTAGACTAGCAACTTTGAATTGCTATGTCCTAGCCTCACATAGCTGTTATATTCTTATTATTTAATTATAATTACAATTATAATAATTTTTTTTTTTTTGCTGGGGAAGATTCACCCTGGGTTAAGATCTGTTGCCAACCTTTCTCTATTTTGTATGTGAGCCACTGCCACAGCATGGCCACCGACAGACGAGTGGTGTAGGTCTGCACCCAGGAACTGAACCCAAGTCGCCGAAGCAGAGCACGCTGAACTTAATCACTAGGCCACTGGGGCTGTCCCTATAATTATAATTTTTGTACAGAATTTTCTTGCATTATCTTGTGTAAGTCATCAGAATAATTCCTTCAGATAAATATTTTGTTCCCATGATATGAAGAAACTATGAGTCAGATAGCATAAATGACTTATCCAATATCACTTCAGCTCCAAAATTAGGCTCAAATCTCTCTTTGTAAACATTTTGGTCATCTACATTCTAAAAGTTTTGAACAACTCTGCACGTCTTCATGCATTTTTAAGTGGTTATGTAAAATTTTTCATCACAATAGTTTCAAATGTAAAGTTTCCAGTATATCGCAAATATTTCCACTATAACTGGAAAACTCTTACATCAGTCTTTTGAATATATCCAATAGCATACTGTGATCATCATCCAGTTACAAAATCCACAGACAAGTCCTTCTTTAATAATCACAAATTATGCATCATTTGTTTTCCTTAGACTTGTGTTTTCATTCCACTTTCCCCATAGAATGTTACCTTAAAGTTTTTATATTCAAACATATTTTATTAATCATAATGTTATATTTCTTTGCGACCAAAGTACAGTTGATCCTCATTATTTGCTGAATCTGTATTTGGAAATTCACCTACTCAGTAAAATTTATTTGTAACCCCCAAATCAATGCTCATGGCACTTTCACTGTCATTTGTGGACATGCACAGAGCAGTGAAAAATTTGAGTCACTTGTCGCACATGTTCCCTGTAGAGGTTGAAAAGGTGGCACTCTGCTTTCTTGTTTCAGCTCTCATACTATAAACAAGTGTCTTTTTTGCGGTCTATTTTGTGCCACATTTTTTCACATTGTTGTGTTTTTTTGTTGGTGATTTCCCCAACACTAAGTGCTGTCTAGTATTCCTAGGCACAGGAACACTGATATTCCTTTTGGAGAATATAGATGTGTTAGATAAGCTTCATTCAGGCATGAGTTACAGTGCCGTGGGCCATGAGTTCAATGCTAATGAATCAACAATATATATTAAATAAGGTATTCTTAAACATAAACGCTGTAAAATGAGGTTACATATTGATCAGTTGATGAAGATGTTGACCAGAGGCTCATAGGAACCCAACCCTGTACTTCTCCTGGGAGCAATGGTTCAGTACAATTGTCTTTTGGTATCTGTGGGGAATTGGTTCCAGGATGCCCAATGGATACCCTAATTGATGGATGCTCAAATCTCTTAGTCAGCCCTCCCTGTCATCAGGTTCCATATCCAGGAATTCAACCAACTGCAGGTGGTCAACATGGTAGGTGAGGTGAGGTTGGTTGAACCTGTGAATGTGGAATGCATAGATATGGAGGGCTGTCCTTATTTGCTAATTCAGTATTCCCAGAAATTTTATAAAACATAACTACCACGAATAATGAGAATTGACTGTACATATATAATTTTAAAGTATTTGAAAAATACTCTGTAATCAGAAACTCTAAGTGTTAATATAGTTCTTCTGTACTGAGCTAACATTAAATTGTTTTTAATGTGTAATTAATTACTTACTGAATCAGTTTTATAGAGTGGGCAATTAAGTAAGTGAAAACAGAGGAGCATAAAGAGAAAAAGAGAGATGCCATGAGGGAGATAAAAGATTCATACCACTAATTGAGTTTTTACTATGTGCCTGTAAAAGAAAGGAAGAAAAAAACAAATAAGAGAGATGGAGGAAGAGAAAGTGAGAGAATCAGAGGATGAATGAAGAGAGAGCAGTGCAGAAGGTAGGGGAAAGGGGAAAGGAAAAGGGATTTTATTACATATTTCAGGAGAGGTGATAGGCTTAAGGATCACACCTACCTGTAAAATGGAAGTCAGTGGTAACACACACACTCTCAAAGAATACCTAAAATGTGTAAATCAAAAATCTCATTCATCTTTTTAACAACGGAAACCCTTAGTTAATTTTTATAGCACTATTTAAATACGTCACATCCGTACAATTCATTTAAAGTATGCAAGTCAACCCTGAAAGAGACTTCATACGCATCAGCCATCAATCCTAACTCCCCCTCCCCCATCCCAGCCCTAAGAAATACTAACCTGCTTTTCCCCCTGTTTTATTGAGATATAATTGACATATAATATTGTATTAGTTTCAGGTGTACAACATAATAATTTGGTATATGTATATATTACGAAATGATTACCACAATAAGTTTAAACTTCCATCCATACATAGTTAAATTTTTTTCTTGCGATGAGAACTTTTAAGATCTACTCTCTTAACAATTTTCAAACAAACAATACAGTATTGTTAAATGTAGTCACCATGCTGTACATTACAAACCCAGAATTTACTTATCTTATAATTGGAAGTTTGTACCTTTTGACCACTTTCACCCATTTCCCTCACCCCTGCCTCTATCCTCTGTATCTATGAGTTCATTTTTTTTAGATTCCACATAAAGGTGAGATCATACAGTATTTGTCTTTCTCTTTCTGACTTATTTCTCTTAGAATACTGCTCTGAAAGTCTCCGTGTTGTCACAAATGGCAAGATTTCCTTCTTTTTTATGGCTAAATAGTAGTCCATTGTGTATATACACATTTTCTTCATCCATTCATCCATTGATAGATACTTAAGTTATTTCCATTTCCTGGCTTTTGTAAACAATGCTGCAGTCATTATGGGGGTGCAGATCTCTCTTTGAGTGGTTTCGTTTCCTTCAGAAAAATACCCAGAAGTGGAATTGCTGGATCATATGGTAGTTCTATTTTTAATTTCTTGAAGAACCTCCATACTGTTTTCCACAGTGGTTCCACCAATTTACATTCACACCAACTGTGAACAAGGGTTCCCTTTTCACCACATCCTCACCAAGACTTATCTCTTGGCTTTTTGAAGACAGCCGTTCTAACAGGTGTGAGGTGGTATTTCATTGTTTTAATTTGCATTTCCCTGATGATTACTGATGTTGAGCACCTTTTCATGTACTAATCTATCTTCTATCTCTATAAATTTGTCTATTCTGAACATCTCATATAAATGCAATCATGCAGTAAGTAATCTTTTGTGACTGACTTCTTCCACCCATCCTTTATTGAGATTATAATTGACAAATAAAAATTGTTCATATTTAAGGTGTACATATGATCTTTTGATATATATATACACACACTGTGAAATGATTACCACAATCAAGCTAAGTAGCATATCCATCACCTCAAAAAAGATTTTTTTTTTGTGATGAGAACACAAGATCAACTCTCCTAGCAAATTTCAAGTATACAATACAGTGTTTATTACTAACTGTAGTTACCATACTGTACATTATCTCTCCAGAACAAATCCTAGTTAATTGATTAATTTATCTATGGAAGTGGTTGTCCAACAGTGTTATTATGGATGAAATTTAGTGATGAGAAATTTACGGGAATTACATCAGTATAGATTTGTCTTCCTTTAAGAAATCCTACCAAGATCAATTAAATGCATTAAGCTGGTAAAATAAGGAGAATCTTTTTATTCCAAAACTTTTCTTTTTTTCAGCAAAGATTTATTAGGTGGGCACCTCTTAAATTAGGGAAGCTTTAGTACATTTATATGTCAACTTATGATGAGTTAGAAATAAAAATAAAACATCTGTGAAAATATATACTAAATATACCATTTAATTCAATATGAAAATGTTATCCAACCTACAAAGGAATTGGGTATGATATTTTAAGAACCTATTTTATTGCATCAAGTGAGAGTACCTCTGCTTCTCCCAAATTTTGTCATTTACATTAGCTACATATTCTTCCTTTTAAAGTTAAATGGTAGCTTATGAAAGGGGTTCTTGGACTATGTGGTGTTATGTCGCATCAATGTTCCAGCAAATTGAGTACAATATTACTTGAAGAATGTTCATAATTCACATTTCATGCTTAAATTTCTCAGCCACCCTGACACAGATCCAAATATAAGTATTTTTGTAAATTACTTGTGTCTAATTCAATCAAATTAAGTTATATGGTCATGTCTGAGCAATTCTCAGTTTGATAATTTTTCATAAGTAGTGATGATATTCAGAATCATACTATGGTTAAGTAAATTAGAAATAAACATCTATTTTGAATTGCATAGAACAAGTTTCATTTAGCATTGAAAGGTCAAGCTAAAGACATTTCTAAATGGCACATCCAAAAACTGTAGTGTTTTTATCACCAAAAGTCAGCAAAAAATGCATTTCTCCACATAATTTTGAATGTAAAAAAAAGATCAAAGAAATAAATTCCAATTTCAGCTTTTAGCTGAATGTCACTGATCAGCATAAATCTTTGCCAAAATGTCTTCCTTAACAGCTTTGTAAACTGTCGTTTGCTTTAAAATTATAGTGGTTGTAGAAATGGTAGGACAACATCATTCTGTTCTTTTTGAATGGTTTAACTTTCCCTATCGAGTTCACAAAGATTCCTTTTGAGTTTTCTTGCTTTTGGTTTGCTGAACCAAAGAGGAAAGTTACATGAAGCCTTGTTTTATTTAGCGCTTGTCTTCTGTGAAAACAAGTATAGTGAGAGAAGTGATTTGTTAAAGGAATCCAAAGTAGTTCACGCACACTTTTGAATGTCTCTATTGTATAGCTAAGGAGTAGGAAACCGTTCATTCAGTGGCCATGTCTTTACCTTAGCCTACTTTCTCTTGGCCTAAACTTAACTAGGACGAATATCATTTATGCCTATAGTTTCAAAAACACAATAGGACAATGAGAGACTTTAGTCACAGTTTCCTAGCCTACCACATGGCGAAGCTAAATTATAAGTAGACACCTAATTTGTGATTTATCACAGCAAGCCGTTACTTGATTTTCTTTTTGCTATTGTTGCTGTTGTTGTGAGGGGGGGAAATGAGTTTGCAACAACGTAAACCTTACACACAAACTAGTAATTAAAATATTTTAAAACCACTCTGAAAGAAGTATTTCTTTTTCTTGATGATCTATTTCAGTGGATATATATACTCTTTTCTTGCCAAATAGTGAACTTGAGTTTTTGCATTTACTATGTGGGTATCCTGAATTATTGTACTCGTTGATTATGATCTGCATATATAACATAAAATGGTACTTTTAAGGAGATTTTTTATAGCATTCCATGAGATAAAATACCTCTTCCTAGCCTTTGTTTCTTTCTCCATCTCTTTATCTCCTCCTCCTCTTCATTTTCTTCTTCTACTTTTTCATCTGTTTCCATTTTTACCAGATGACTAATATACTAAGGGTGTTTTTCCATTTCCTATTACCTCCTCCCACTACTGTGCCTGGGGAAGGCTGAGCTAGCCATGCTCAGCTAGAAGTGAAGGAATTTTCTGGGTTGGAAAGATTGTGTACCCAAAGAACTTGGGATCTGGTCTTATAAGCCAAATATTGATAAAAATATAGTTATATTGATAATTATTTATTAATCAACTATTCATTGAGTACTAACTCTGGGCTTAGGTATTAAGTATATAGTAGTTGATAAGACGAACATGAGTTCTTTCCCAATCAAGTTTTTGTAAATGCACAGATAAGTTTCCAGTTGAATAGTTCTGACAAATTTATTTACCTGTGTACCTAACACTCAAGTTAAGATAAAAGACATTTCATCACTCGGGAAAGTCTCCTCATGCCCCTTTAGCCCATTTTAAGTCATTTCTCCCTGACCACCCCTTATCCACAGCAACCATTCTGATTTCCATCACTACAGATTAGTTTGGCCTCTTCTTGAATTTCATTTAGTAAATGGAATGTGCTTTTTAATGTATGACTTCTTTCACTTAGCATAATATTTTTGAAGTTTATCCATGTTATTGGGTGTATCAAAAGTGTGATTCTTTTTATTGTGAGTAACATTCTACTGTATAAATATACCACACATTGCTTGTGTGTTCTGTGATTGATGGACACTTCAGTTGCTTCCAATATTTGACTATCATGAACAAAGATACTATGAACATTCTTTTATATATCTTTTTGCAGACATACTTTCTTTTCTTTTGAAAGTATATCTAAAAATTGAGTTGCTGGGTCCTAGTGTAGCTGTATTTTGAACTTTACAAGAAATAGCCAAATAGCTTTCCAAGATAGTTATGCCATTTTATACTCCCAACATAATATAAGAAGTTTCTAGTTTGTCCACATACTCAATAGAATTTGGTATAGCCAGTCTTAATTTTAGCCATACTATACTAGTGGGTATAAAGTTGTATTTCATTGTGAGGATGTGCATCTAACCCAATTATTAACAATGCTACTGGAGCCCTGGAGGGCATGGTAGGAAAACTTAGGAGGTCAACAGTGAAAAGAGAAATATTGGAGAGGAAAAACAAAGTAGCATGGAGATGAGACTATATGGTGAGAGGGGATAGATGATCAGATCTTTCATTTTGAGCAGCTGTCTAAGAGAGAGAGGAAAGAGTCATTAGAAGTGCAGGTAGGAGCAGGGAGAGACCTCAGGCATGTGGTGCATTTAGCTGTGTGTAGCCCAACTGATAGTTAGCTTAAACTTTACAAAGCATCTACATAATGGTAGAATGCTTGAACTGTCATGGCCCAGAATCTCTTCTTGGTCTCATTCTTACAATATCTTAAAATATCTTATCTTAAAATGTTTTTCATACTCTGTTAGAGTAATTAAACCTAGTTATAGAAGACATTTCATTCTGAAGAGTTAAATATATCCTTCACACTTTGCCTTTTACCCAAACTCATGTATAGATGGGATGTTCTGGTTTGAAACCTTCTTTTAATCATAGCTGGAAAAGGGGGCTTTCTCTCAATCTTTCCATAGTAGGATGAACATAATGTCTACTAAAAGGAGAATATAGAATTTATTGCTACCGTAGGTCATCAAAACCTTTTGGTGCACTTTTATTGGTCATAGATATGATGGAGCTAATATATTTAGATCTTGGCATTAAAAAGATCATTCATTGCTGTGGTTACATTTCACGATCTCAAATGTTAAATTCTGCATTTTAAAACTTGCCAACCAGCTTTATAAAAGAATAAACATTTTATACTGAAATAATTTTAGATTTATAGAAAATTTATAAGATAATAGAAAGATCCCACATACCATTCACTCAGATTCCGCTAATGTTAACAACTCATATAACCATTGCGCATTTGTTAAAACTAAGAAATTAACATTGGTACATTACTACTAACTCCCCAGATCTGTGACAACTTCTTAATCTTTTCTTGTTTTTCGTGATCTTTATAGTTTTGAAAAGTCCTGGTAAAATACTTTGTAAAATATCCCTCAATTTGGGTTGTTTGATGCTTTTCATGTGATTAGACTGGGATTATGGTCTTGGTGGACAAATACCACAGAGGTAGAGAACGCTTCTCATCTCATCATATCAGGAATACATAATATCAACGTGATTTATGACTGGTGATGTTGACCTTGATCACTTGGGTAAGTGGTATCTGCCAGGTTTCTCCATTGTGAGGTTACTATGTTTTTCTTTTCATATTCTATTCTTTGGAAGTGGATATTAGGTCAAGTCTATACTCAACACATGTGTGTCTGTGGTGGGAGTGGGGTGAGGAAGGAGATTAAGCTCCATATTTTGGAGGGGGGTGTATCTACATATATTATTTGGAATTTTTATTTAAGGAAGACATATCTTCTCTTTATTTATCTATTCAATAATTTATTTTTATCAGTATGGACTTACGGGTATTTATTGTAGCCTTTGAGTTATAGTCTAATAATATAATAATATATTATTTTTTCTTCAAATTCTTCCAACTTTGGCCATTGGGAACTCTTTTAGTTTGGCTCCAGTATCCTTTTGACACACATATCCCCTATTTATTTATTTATTTCTTTATTTATTTTCCCTTTTAGAGCTTCTTTACTTTCTGGCATTAGAAGATGCTCTAGACTCATCTTGTATTTGCCCTGCACCAGCCCTAGAATCAGCCATTTCTCCAAGGATCCTTAGTATCCTTTATTGGAAAATTGTATTTAGAAACCAACATCTGAGTACTGGATGTGCTTATTTCTACTGGGGTGCAATTACCTCTAGGCCCTCTCCAAGAATAAAGCTGGGAAATATGTGTATATATATTAAAAATGTATACATACCTACCTATAATCTATCTATCTACCTACCTAATGTCAACACTAAACATGAATTCATATCGATGCCTCTGACTTTAATCAAGTACCCTAGGGTTTATCCCAGACTTCCTCCTTGCTTGTTTGTAATTTCTTTCTTTGATAGTAAGAAACCTAAATCCTATTTATCTAGCATTTATTCACTTTTTTCAATCCTAGTAAACATATTAAGTAATTTCAGAATTGTTAACTGATACTCCCATGAGAAAGAAATTTGCTAACTGTTTATCTACAGTTCTTTTTGTCTTTAGTCTTACAGTTTTCAGTCAAAACACCATTTTCCTAAGTTAATTAGAAAAGTTCCTTTTTTTCTCTACCATCTTCAGTGAAGCTATGTCATACATTTGTAATACAAATGAATTAATTATGCCAATCAACTTTTGTATAAAAAGACATTTTTTTCTCTCTGTTGCTATTCTTTTGTTTAGCGTTGTAAGTTGTTATGGTATATAGGTACCCTGTATATTTTAAAGAGATTTTAATAGCCAAAGTACAGTTTTCACAGGTAAAGTAGTTGTGTGTAAATTTGAGGACAGACATACAATATTAAAATTCTCTTTGAAATTTAAGTTGTATTATGGAGGGGGTTTTTTTTTCCAACAGAGCAGAATATTTCACAAGGAAATACCTTGGCATGAAGTACAGAACGACGTACCAATATTATGAAAGTCAAAAGATGTGATGGAAAATAACTACCCATGCTAGCTATTGCTCCTACAGTGCTTCTTTTGGTAGACATAGATGCTAGAGACTTGGCAAATCATTGATAGAGCATCACACTAATTTTTCAAGTGGCTGAATTATATTTTGATGTTTATTTTTTCAAAACAGAATTTATTACTTAATCTCTCCTCCTCCTTCAAGATTTTAATCTGAAAACTCTCTCTACCACAAGTACTTCTACTCATTCTTCAGGCTATTCCTGTGATTATTTGCCATCTTTTATCTTTTCTATGCTTCCATATTTGACTATTTTTTTCTTTACGTATTGTCTTGTCACTTTCACCACTTAAAAAAAACCCTTAGACTAAAGATGGAAACAAAACCTTACTTATATACCTAAAGCTATTTCCCACTTTCCTTCAACTATCAATCTAGCTGTTTAAGCCAGATATAGTTTCCTGACCCTGCTTCGGTACTGCATGCTTTACTCCAGAGATGTTTACTAGTATTAAGGTCTTCAAGACATCCATCTCTTTCTTCTCCTTTCATAGTTAATTTTGGGTATCTGAGGGTTTTACTCCATACCAGTTATTTTTTGTTGTTGTTACTGTTGCCCTAATGCCTTTTTCTATGCATCTCTCTATACTGTAAGGCTTTGCTCTTTTCTCTTTCGTCTGCAGACTCTTATCCAGCACATATTCAAACCCCTCTGCTATCCTATAGTATTTGACTGGACACCCAGCACCTTTATTTATTGATTGTCATTTGTTGTAGTAGTTGGGGAATATATATATTTTTATTATGTCCATATAGAAACAGAAGCAGAGTATAAAATAGTCTATACTTGATATCTCTATTTCCTCACTTTCACTTTGCTTAAATCATTGCAAACTGGCTTCCAGTCTTTACTAAAACTGCTCTCTCGAAGTTTTCCAAAGACTTCTATTGCTACATGCAATGAATATTGTCCATTTAAAAAAGTTATTATTGGATTGCTCTGACATGTTAACCGTTGAGTCCTCTATTCCTAAAATTCTTTGACATGACATTCTCCCAATTTTTCCTAGTCCTTGTCTAACCTGTCTTTCTCTCTCTCTCTGAGAGCTCTCTTTTTTAGATGTTGGTGTTTCTCAAGCAGTTTTTTTTTGTTTTTATTTTTGCTACATTCTCTCTGGTATAAGTTTCCTATTGCTGATGTAACAAATTACCAGAAACTTAGTGGCTTAAAACAACAACACAGATTCATTCTCTTACAGCTCTGGAAGTCAGAAGTCCAAAATCAGTTTCATTGGACTAAAGTCAAGGGCTGTCTCAAGGGCTGGTTTCTTCTGGAGGCTCTGAGGGGAGATGCATTTCTTATCTCTTCCAGCTTCTAGAGGCTACCTGTATTCCTTAGCTTGTGGCCTCTTTCTCCATCTTCAAAATATTTTACTCAAATCTCTGATTGCATCATTTCCTTCTCCTTTAACTCTGATTCCTTCTTCATTCTTCTTGTAAGGACCCTGTGGTTACTACACTGAGTCCACTCAGATAATTCAGAATAATTTCCCCGTCTAAAGTTCCTTAACTTGAATCACATTTGCAAATTCTCTTTTGCCAGTAAGGTAACATATTCATAAATTCCAGGTGTTAGGATGTGGAGATCTTTGGGAGAGCCATTATTCAGCCTACCACATTCTTGTTAATCTCCTTCATTCTTACAGTTTTGATTAAAATCTAAATGCTAATGATTCCCATATCTGCATCTGCTATCCAGTTCTCTCTCCTGCATTCAACATCCGTTTATCTAACTGCTTGCTAGACATGTTCGTTTGAATCTGTTTCAAATGCAATTATAAGAAATAGACCTTATCGTCTTCACCAGATCATTTCCTCTTCCTGTGTTCTCTATATCCGTTGATAATCTCCAAAATTGAAACAGGGACCATTCTTAAAAACCTCTCTCGCAATTCCCATATTAAATCAGTCGCTAGATCTGGCTAATATAACATCTATATATTTGTCTAATCTCTTCCCTCTAATGCCTCCTCTTTTGCAGCATTCTCCTGTGCAGAATGAGATGATAGCATGTAATTCTTGTAGGCATTATTACACCAACTTCACAGGTAAATAAAATGAGGCATAGGGAGATCAGGAACTTGTGCAAGCTTACTTAGTGAGAGAATTGGGAATTAAACATGAGGTCCGGCTTCTTCTACTGCTCTGGTTAAATTCCTCCTGTCTTTTCTAGGTTACTCAAACAGCCTCCTAATTGCTTTCCTTGGTAACAATTTTAGCTGTTCAAGTCTATTCTTCACATAGTCATTTAATCTTTCTAATATGCAAACGTGACTCCTCAACGGGATACACAAAGCTGTCTGTAGTCTGGGACCTGTCCATCTCTTATTATCCATATTCTACTGAGCCCTGCTTTGACTTCACACTCCAGCAACTCTGAACTGTTGTATTTCTTGGTGCATGTCTGTTGTTTCTCAATTTTGTGCCTTTACTCTGGCTAGCTCACTGCCTAGAATACCCCGCTAACTCTTCTGTCTTCAAAGTTCTATTTATTCTTTAAAACTCAGCTTAGACATCTTCATCTCCAAGAAGGCATTTAAACTTCCTTTTTTCTAAGTTTGTCTTAAGTGCTTTTCTCTATCCTGTGTGTATCTCCGTTATTAAAACTACCATTTTTGTATCAGTTTGTGTGTCTGTTTCTCCCAAGGTTTTTTTTTTTTTTTCATTTAGCTCTCCTGCAAGGTCCTTGAAGACAAAGATTATGTTTTAGTCTCCTGTCTCTTCACAAGACCTAGTACAGTGCTTGACATGAAATATTACTCAATAAATGCCTGTTGAATGAAGGAATGAGTTAATGTATATATGTTGCTTTTATTATTTTTCCCAATAAAACCAGAAATGTTTTTTGTGTTTTCTGTGTGGAGCAATTATCTCTAAGTCTTTAGACCATAATCATAGTTGAGGCAATTATCACGCTGAAGAAAAGAAAATGAATTCCATCCTTGATATGAATTCCTGTTTTAATAAAGAATTGCTTTACATAAAATAAATCATGAAATTACTGTTTAATAGGAAGAAGAATGCTTTCATTACCCTTAGGAGAGCATTTTCTATTTTTTCTCTGTTTAATATAAATAAGTTGAAGGTATAATGAAAAGAAAATGTAAAGGACCTTTATTCATACAATTTAAATTCCTCATAACTAATTAATGATAGAAGCAAAATCTTTTCCTGTTTGTATATGTATCCATTCAAGCATGAAAGTACCAATAACTTGTTCCAAGTTGTCGATTTACTCAACAGGAATATGTCTATTTTCTATTTCACAAACTGGGTACCAATAACTAAGAAAAAAAAAAAGGATTGGTTTTCTTTGTGAAAAGAACGTATAGCTTTGTTTTAGAACCTTGGATCTTGCCACAATCTAATATCCTGTTTTTGATTGCTGTATTCCAATGAATTTGAGTGACAATATAGCTTTGCCAATGCTCATGTTTACTTAATTGCCAAGTGTATGAGGGGTATTATAATCTGTTTTATAAATTGACATTATTTTTTAGTGATTAATATTGACTTCCTTTTAAATCTGCCTGGATTGCATAGAAATTATATTATGTCATTTATGTATAATGAGAATAAGGTATTGTTTTTGCTAATGGAAAACTACCAACAAAAAGCAAACAGCAAAAAGCAAAGGTGTTCATTTTTGAAATAGAACACCAAATAGAGCAGGGAACAACTGAGAAAGAAATTCTGCTAAAATAATTGGAAATCAAGGACACCGAGAATCTATGACCTCATCAGCCTGGAGACAATTAATTTTATTATGGTTCATTACATAACCTCCTGAAAATACAAGCATAGTGTAAACTAAGAGACATGAAGAAGCAGTGAAAAGAACTACAGATGGAGAACAAGTTGAGTCTTTCCCTTTGGTGGCTTTAATGCTATTTTGCTTTCAAAAATGCTTTCGTTATCTTGTTACAAAAACATTTTGGAAGTAATTAATTGTGATATTTGGATGGGGAATTTTCATTTATACTCTAATCGAATTATTTAAACTACTGTTTGAGGAGCTTTTAAAGTTGCAAATGGCGGCTCCTGCCTTATAAAAATGGCCAGTGTGTATGGGAAATTTTGGGCATGACTCTTGATTTCAAAACCTTTTTAAATTTGTTTTCTCATACGTGAGTAGTGAGCACTCTCAGTCGTGCTGTCTCTGAACAAAGATCCGATTTGTTAAAACGTTCAGTAGTATATGAATCAGTGCTGTCCCCTAAGATGCTCTTCTTCTTGGTGTGCTCAGTCGGTGAACTCATCTAGCCACTGCTTCAATATCATTCTAGTCTGGTCTTTTCAAATGCATCTCCACTCCTGTTGGCTAATTTTCATTCTAGGATTGTATTTATTGTGACCACAGGATAGCTCCCCCTGGGTATCTTATAGTCATCTTGACAAATCTCAATATTCACACAGCCATTTCTCTCTCTCTATATTCTCTTTTCTGCCTCTAATACTCTTGCACTTGGCTAACAGTGTTTTCAAATTGTATATTTGTTCCGGCCCGCTAACTGACAAGAAATTCCTGAGAGCCAATCTTTTCAGTTTGTACGGATGAACATTCTTTTTCAGTTGTTGAGACCAAAAGTAGCAAGCTCAAAATCTTTCTCTGATAGAAAAGGGAAATGTATTAGGTTGAACATAAGAACACAAATATATGGTATGAGTCAAGGTGGCATGATTTTTCTTGACCAATCTGGTTTAGAATCCACTTCACTGAGTCAACCAAGTCACTGTTTTAGGACATCAAATGAAGGATTTTTGGGTGTGTTTGTTAAGTATAGGACACACCACCGATCCTAACACAGAAGTGAAACTCACTGGGTCTCTTGGAGGTTCCTTTTTCTTTTTTTTTTGAGGAAGACTAGCCCTGAGCTAACATCTGCTGCCAACCCTCCCCTTTTTGCTGAAGAAGACTGGCCCTAAGCTAACATCCGTGCCCATCTTCCTCTACTTTATACGTGGGACACCTATCACATCATGGCTTGCCAAGCGGTGCCGTGTCCGCACCCGGGATCCGAACCGGTGAACCCCAGGCTGCCAAAGTGGAACGTGTGCACTTAACTGCTGTGACACCAGGCTGGCCCATGGAGGTTCCATTTTTCAAAAAACATAGTTTCTGTAGAGGGTAACTTTTCCTCTCATTGGTTTATTAATGACTGATGTGTTTTGAAAATTGGCCATTTTAGATAATAGGGAGCTAAAATGGGGAGGTGATGTACTTTATTGACTTGGATTACATTCTTGGACAATATCATAGGCAGATAATATATAACAGGTATGCCCCAGTTTTGAACAATATAGAAAATGGTTGTGTGTGTGTGTGTGTGTGTATGTGCATACACGCATATGTGTGCATATGGAGAGGTTAAGATCATGAAGAGGTCACATATCTTAGTGTTAGTGGTATGCAACTGATTTCCTGAACAACTGAGCAGTCTTCCCTGTTGGCTTATGTTCTAGGGAATAATGGGCTGTATGGATGAATGGGTAGCTTTTCTTCATCTGTACAACACTCTCTTCACGTCACATCCCAGGTCAAAAAGTTAAAATGATTTTTTTTCAATGGCTGCCAGAGAAAGTCCATAGTAAGGCCTTTCCCAAACTGTTTATTTTTATTTTTTTCCTTTCTTTTTTGTGAGGAAGATTGGCCCTGAGCTGAGATCTGTTGCTAATCTTCCTCTTTTTGCTTGAGGAAGATGGTCCCTGAGCTAACATCTATGCCAATCTCCCTCTACTTTGCATGTGGGATGCTGTCACAGCATGGCTTGATGAGTGGTGTGTAGGTCTTTGATTGGATCCAAACCTGTCAACCCCAGGTCACTGAAGCTGTGTGCGTGAACTTAATGACTATGCCACCAAGCTGGCCCCCCAAACTGTTTTCTTTTTAAATTCTATTTCTCACCATTCCTAAATATGCATTCTCTGATCCAGTTTCGATGGCATACCCAGCATTTCCAAACACAATGTACTTTCTCTCTTCTCCAATACACTCACTTCCATCTACTCAAATTTTATCCATTTTTCAAAGGCCAATTCAAGTCCCACTCCATTCATAAGTAAATATCTAGAGTTCATCTTTATTTTTCTTAAAATGTTATTATACTTATTTTACAAATGACATCCGATCTGGTACTACTTTTAATTTAATTTTATTTTTTTATTCTTTTTTTTTTTTTGCAAGGAAGATTGTCACTGAGCTAACATCTGTGCCAATCTTCCTCTTTTATGTGGGATGGTGCCACAGCGTGGCTTGATGAGCTGTGCTATGTCTATGCCCAGGATCTGGGCCTGTGAACCCTGGGGTGCCAAGGGAGTGCACGAACTTAACCACTGTGCCACCAGGCCGGCCCCTGATCTGGTACTATTTTGTATGGCCATTTAAGTTTTGATATTATTTAACCTTTCCTATGCTTATTAGAGTGTACATTCTCCAAGGCAGGGACCATATCTTATCTTTATAATGTTCACTGTGCTATGCTGTCCACTAAACTTTCAGTTACTCAAATACTTGTTGAGATGAATGGATACGGATGAATTAACTTTGCCGTGATGGGTATGTGTAACTGGATTAATGCAAACCTGTTCTTACTACCTAAGAAAGCAGCTCAAATGATACTCTCTACAAATAATAAGTTAGAATTTTTTTCCCTCCCCAAGGCATAGTCTTTCTTAGTGAGAACTTTCTACAATAGAACTATGAAATGAGATTTTGCAGGGCTAAGAGCTCTGCCTGTGATTAACTATGTGCCGTTGGACCATGGACAGGTCCCTCAATCTTTGGATGCTTTCGTTTCTCTATCAACAAACGCAATAAAGTGCCTTTTTCCCCTTGCTCGAAGTAGAAATTATAGGGAATAATGAGCCCTACTCTTGCCTCTCCTGTTCTTTTCAAACAAAGAATAGTCACCAAGGTTTCAGGGTCAGTTTTAAAGAAGAATCTTTAAAAAACATTTCATGAGATAATATTGTTTTGCTAAGCTGTCAACATATAGAGTCCTTGGTAAACAGATGCTATTTATAAGAAATATCAAAAGCAATATTGTATGTGTCTTTCCAATTATTTTGTTTTTTATTATGTATTCAAAGCTTAGTTGATAGACAGTTAATGAGTTGAAACATTATAAATTTTTGAATTATAGAATAATGCACTACACATAAATCACATGTTAGGTAATATTCTGCACACAGATTTATTATAGCAGAAGATGACATTAAGATGCAAAATTTTTATTTTACATTTGTAAGCTGTTATTGTCTATTTACTTTTTTAGAATCTGTAATAAAGATAAAAGACGAGCTCTTCTGAGAACTTGGGAAGGGCTGAGCAGCAGGGTTGCATTTCCCCAACTAGGTGCCAATGGGTCTGGGGATGCTGTAGTGAATGCACAGGGCTGTGGAGGGATAATTAAAAAATTTGAAGTAAACACAATGATACTCAGCATCTGTTGAAAACTGAGCAATTAGCTTAAAGCAGTTTATAGTTTTAACATTGGATTGAGCTACATTATGTTAATCACTTCACACATTCGTGAAGGTGAACTTTTGGAAGTTATTAACGATAAAAAGCAAGAACCATGGGAAAATCAATGTGGAATAGAAGAGTGGCAATGTCTACTCTCACCCCCCAGGTTTGAGAAGCTGTGCAGTGGCCAATTTTATTAATTAATTAGAATAATTAATTAAATAGTTACAATTATTTGAGAATGAAATAAAGTATTACTTTTTCCTACTTTACGTATATTGTATTTTCAAATGCTATTAAGTTGTTGGGATATAAATGCTTAGTAAATTGTTTGGGCACAACTATATTATAAATTGAATTGTTAGGTAGTTCTTTTGGTGTAGGGTGCTGTTAAAAATTACTTAGAAAACATGAAAACCAGAACATTTGGGAATTTTCTTCCCTGAGATAAAAGTGCAAAGACTTTACTGGATTGAGCAGGCGTAGGTCCGGTTTATGTCTGCATAAGCTGGAGGGAAACACAGAGTCACTCATGGGGTCTTGGCGCAGAGAACTTGGGCTTTGGAATGAGCGTCTACACAGGTAAATGCCTCTCACCTGGAAACAAGGATTCAGCTAGTAATGTGGCCCTATTAAGACCCCATGTGAATTAGAGAAATGAAATGTTATTATTTTAGTTCCCTGTGCTGGTACAGATGCCTGTCCATTTTTGTACACCAAAGAGGAATTAATGCTCGTTTTGCTCACTGTAAGGAGAACTGATAGAAATGAGTAAACATATGTTTTATTTTACAAATTTCACATCTTTCGGTAGAGAAATGTTTTAGCATTATTTTAACACTAACTTGTTTTTTAGGCTCGAATTAATCTATTCATTGCTCTTGTCACTCATTTCAATATCCACCTTGAAATATTTTCCAGAAATGATTATAGCATGAGTATAAATTGTGATTCGTTTCTTAATTTCTTAAACAGAAATTTTTCCTATTATTTTAAGGGATCTAAGTACATTGCTTTTTAATCATTATTAGTAACATTTTGCTAATGTTTATTTTATATCATGACAAGGGCACAACATTTCATTCTTAACATTTAATACTTTTAAGAATTCTAGTATTTATATTAAAGTTGGATTTAAAAAAATAAATTCATTATTTAAAAATAATGATTAAATAAGATTGCATATTCATGACAAATTGGACATATTTAAGTAAATGTCTATTAAGATTAACAAGGTTATATCAAGACTCTCATTGATAATTCATACTTATTATTGTTAGCTGTCAAGCTTAATAAGTTGCAGACAGGAGGATATGATTCCTTTCTATAATATAATAAAGCAGACAGAAGAATTAGGTTATGAAAAGACAGAGAGATGGTGAACCTCTAACCAAATACAATTGAGTTGAAATTTTTCTCTTTTATCCATTTAATTCTGTGAGCCATGTTCATGGCAGCTTTGTATAGAGAGAAGATCTTAGGCAGTTAAAGAAGGGATTTGCAGGAGAACTGCATTCTCAGAATAGATAAGACAGGGAGGAAAAAGAGAAGCTGATCTTAGGATGTGTGAGGGGAAATTTTTATAGGCATAAGATATGTCTGAAAAGAAAATGAGTAACTCCACAAATACAAAAATGAATAAATATTGGGAACTGATGATACCCTAGAGATTTTACCCAACCCTTTTAATTTAGAGGTGAGGGGTCTGTGTCCAGAGAGATTAAGCAACTTGCTTTTGGTCACATGACTGCTTATTGGCAGAGAAGCTACTAGAAAGTAGAGCTTCTGCACAGATCAGTGCTTTTCATGACATTGTGTTCCAGGGAATAATTCCAACATGTTAATTGTGTATGCAATGTCTATTTATAATGCAATAAACCACTCACATTGTGATTTTAATTCATCAGATTTGTTTTTCTCTGTTTTTAGGACATTTGAGGACAATTACAAGAGGCAAGCAGGAAATGTGTTTCAATGGAAATAGCATGAGCTTAGGAGTGAGGACTGGAATTCTGACTAATATCAGCTCCAAGATCTTGGGGAAGATATTTAAAATCTCTGGGCAAGAATTTTTATATCTGTAAAATTGGGAAAATGTATCCTATTGTGGCATTGTAAAGATTAAATAAAGCAACAAGTAAACAGACTGGTCCATTGTGGGTTCTCAGTAAATGTTCATTCACCATTACTTACATAGATTTAGAAGGCAAAGGTTTGGAAATAATTTGGAAGGCAAAAGATTTGGGTACAAGGTGGAAAGAAATATTTAAGAAAGTGATTAAAGACTACAATGGACACAATTCAATCACTTATTGACAAAATATTGCTCTTATTAGACATATAAGGACAATAAAAACATCTGCAGAAAGGCACAATAATTTCCAATATAGTCTACATTTAGTGTCTGAAAAAGAAACCCATCTTAAAGTGTTTAGAGAGCTAATGATGCTGAGGACAAAATGGCTGGGAATTGTAGGAATCATCGACTTTAGGGTCTCTCTTCAGAGGAGGATGGATTTCTGCAGCACGTGGTCAAGAGGGCAAAGCCACTTAAGGAAGAGAGTGTTGTCCGCCAGAGGCACCGATTATTTTCTCTTTTTCTTGCTTTCTTGGATATGGTGGCATCAAAACGAGACAGTCATCCCACTCATAACTTCTAAGTATCTTTCTGGTACAAATTCTACTAAGTGTTGCATTGACTTTATTGTTTTTCTTTATTTCCTCCCTGCTCCTGCCTCCCTTCTTCTTGTTTCGCGCAACAAGTACCCTCTCCCTTCAGAATGGTTTTGTGCTGAAGTATAACAGTAAGGTGGTGGGTTGCATTGTCTTCTCTGTGTCCCTTTATATATGAATAAAGCAGTTGGTTCTTCTCATTTTGATATTATTTTTAATATTTAGTTTTACTTACAAAATTATGCAAGATTATGAAGCACAGTCTCTCCACTATTATTTGTTCACAATATTTCACTGAGAAAGTATGTTCATCCTCTTTTAAAAAAGAGTATGGGAAAGCGAGAGGTGTAGACAGATCTCATTCAAGGAACATGGACAAGGGTGAAACTGCAGGTGAGGAGTGTGTGTGTGTGTGTGTGTGTGTGTGTGTGTGTGTGTAATTTTCTAGGTTAGGGATCTAGAAAAATTTGCCCTAGTTAAGAATTCACCAGCTACTACATTTTTTCGGAGCACTTGCTTTAATGTTATGTGCACAGTTCTTGTGAGTTGCCAGATTTATGTAAAGATTAAGTACAGGGAGAGATTTCCTCCGTCTTCTGATATCAGGCAAGAGCTCTGCTCCAGGGAATGCTTAGGCAGATGTTACAGGTTTTCTTGCTGGAGACTTAGATGGATGAAAAGAAATTAGGAAAGAGTTTGGAGCCAAGAATTTGGGGAGTGAGAACTGACTGTACTTTTTATTTGAATTTGACAGAGGTGATTTTTCTTTAACTACTTCCCCAGGAAGGACGAAAATCAAATTAAATGAGGCAGGGTAAGTGAAAGGAGTTTATAAATAGCAATGCTGTATATGAAGGTAAGGCATGTACAACAATAGCTGTTTTATATTTAAAGGGGAAATAATCACTATCTTAGTTAAGGTGGAGAATCTGCTTTCTTAAGGAGTCCTTCCCGACTCTTGATCAACCTGAAGTGAGCCCTCAGGTGCCCTCACCGACTTCACAAACAAACCAGTACCTTCCTGCCTATCCCTTTTCCAACAGGGACCTGGCTTTCAGGAGTTTATTGAAACACAACACATCCAGCGAGGTTGGATTTGCCGGCATGAGTCTTTGCAAGTTTCTTTTTCTAAAATCAGAACACAAACTCTTCATTTTCAGTGGACTACTCTTTCCTAAAGTGTTTGGATTCCTTTTAGTAGCTCTAAGGCTTTTAGAAATTTTTTATGGAGAGTAAGTTATTTAGACCTATTGGGTTCTTTAAAAAATGTTAATTCAAATAGTATAGAACACAGCACTCTTCATACCGAGAGCTCTTGAATCCTGCTCCTGAAACAGAAATATAAAGAAAACCTTTGAAAGTAATACAGATGATGTACTGTCAATAGCTAGGCCTCCATTTGTTTATAGTTTAAAAATCAGTGGGAAAATCATGATCAAAGACAGGCTAATTCATACAGAAAATTGTAAGACCACTTCATCTGGCCAGATTCTGTAAAAAGTCTTTGATTCAAATGGTTCACACAAAGGAAAAATGTCCTGTAGGTTTAGAATTCCTTCTGGCAATAAATTTCCAGTGTAAACAGGAAGACTCTGGGGCCTCTTGTCAGTTTTAGAAACAAATGATACTCATTGCTTTGCACTCAGTCATTTTGACTTTCAGACAAGATCTGGAATGATTAGTAAAAGTTATGGTTTTAAATTCAATGGCAAAGGTTATTTACCATTACCATACTAGAATTTGTGTGTGTGTGTGTGTGTGTGTGTGTGTGCAACAGGGGTTTATTAAAAGAATGTGAAGCGCATACGCTTTAGCATCCTTAAAAGAAGTTCCAAAATTGTATGTCTCTAAAGAACTTGACAATGACATCACCATTACTAAAGACAAGAACTAAGAACTCCAGTATGCCAGGAGTGGTACTGCATAGCAAAAATATTGATCAGTTTCCCCAAAGTTGGAATAATTTTCAAAGGAACCATCCATGCATTTCAGACAAAAAAGGACAGTGAAACTTTTTAGCAAAAGTGATGACTACTTTTTACGATAAAAAGTATAATTTGTGTCTAATCCCCAGTGGAAACAAATGCACATAGAATTAAGTGAAGTAATGGGGAAATCAACAGTAGATACACCACACAATCAAAATAATCATAATAATTAATAATAATTAATATTATTATTTTAAAAGGGAGGCCTGAATTTCCTCTGCTAAGAGAAGAAACTATGCAGTTAGCAACTTACTCAGCAGGTTGAGAAAGAACATATTTTTAAAGGAGAGCATGTGAGTGAGAGTACACAGTTTGCATGTCGTTAGTGCCCATTTAAAATCTGAGAATCAGGAGTGTCTCTGAATCAATTTGAGTAGATTTTTTCCAAAATATAAAAGGAAACTTCAAATAGCGTTTATATTTGTCTGGGTCCTCATAAATAACTGGGAAAACTTAGAGTTAAAGCAAATTGGGGTTGGGGTACAGCAAAGGGTTTTTTTGTTGTTGTTTTTAAAATATACACAATCCACAAACGTATCTGCCTTCGCCTTGGAAGGATCAGTCCTTTAAAACAAACGCTTTGGCTTCTGTGGCCCTGGGGAGCTAAAGCCAGAGTCCCTGAACTTTTCTTTCCGGGGAAGGGGAACGGGGTTGCTCATCGGCTTTGCTGCCGCGGGAAGCGCAGCCTGGGACCTGTCTTCTGGGACACTCTTATTTGCCCCTCCTTCCCATCCCTTGCCCTCATGTGAGAACAAGTCCCAGGCTTTTCTGGAGCTAAGGCAAGCGCAATGGGGCCGGGCGCTGAGAGCGGCTGCTGGTTTGCCATGAGGCAAGCTTTGGCACGAAGCAGCTCCACCGCAAACTCTAGGCAAGAGATGAGCTCGCGTTGTGGCGAGTCTGTTCTTGGGCTTTGGAAAGCCTTTCTTCACCACTCCCCTTAGCTTTCCGAGCGGAATTTGCAGCCAAGTGCGAACAGATCGCATATCTGGCGTAAAGAGGCGGGAGAAGGAAGGACATGGGATCACTCCCCAGTCTTCCCCCAGCCGGGTCCTAGGTAGTGGAGTCTGCAGAGGAACTGTCTCCCAGTTCGCGACGCCCGCAAACGCGGCTGCAGGTGGCCGGCGGAGCTGTCCAGCACTAGTGCGGAGCCAGGAGCCCTGCGCGCCCAGCCCGGCTGCCGCTCAGCAACAGGGCTCTCGCCCGAGCAGACGCTGTCCTCATTCACTGTCGCCCGGCTCGGGGCTCGCTCGGATCCCACGCGGCCTCGAGTGAGGCGGAGAACGCTCGTCCCCAAGAGCAGCTCCTGCAGGATGGGTGCCAACATGTTGCCCCTTCCCTTCCTTTCTAAGCGTCTCCTCTGGAATGGACGGGCTGGGCCGCTCGACCTTAACCCTGCGCCTCGGAACTTAATAAATAAACTCGGAGGAAGGCGGGCAAAGGACAAATATGGTCCCTAATCCCCCACTTCAAGCTCTCAGGCTTCCCCTTTAGAGGAGGCTCCAAAGGGAGGTCTTCCGCCCCTGGCCCCGCGCCCCTCTCCCTTCCAGCACCCGCCGGTGCTGCCTCTCCCGCGGACGAGTGGGTAGGGCGTTTGGGGTCGGGGCCCTTTGGGCTGATCCGAGCTACGGTGCCCTCCTCCTCCTCGGTGGGAGTGGGGAGGGCGGGTAGAGGACGGCAACGAAGTGTCCTCGTTGCTCCTGAAACGTGGCGACAGGCGAGGCAGAGACTCCCAATGAGTATGATGGTGACACGTGATACCGGCGGAGGGAGAGCATGGGGGGGTGGGGGATAAAGGGAGAAGGAGGGAGGCGGGCAGCTGGGGGAGAGAGGCGGGAGGGGAGGGGCGGGGGGAGAGCGGGGAAGGGGGCCGAGAGAGGCGCGCGGGCGGCAGAAGCCGCTGCCTCCCCGAGCGCACGGGCCGCAGCCTCGCGCCCGGCCGCCCGCGCTCGCACACTCGCAGCCGCCCCGCGAGCGGGAGCGCGGCGCACGGCGATGCGCCGAGGCGGGCGCTGAGCGGCGCCGCGCGAGCAGCAGCAGAGGCGGCGGCGGCCCCCAGCCCAGCCCGGCGCCACCGCCGAGCCCGGGCCCCAAGGTGCCGCGAAGCCCCAAGTTCCCGCCATGAGCAGCCGGCGCCGGGGGCTCCGCGGCTCCGGGGGCTCCCTCCCGGCCGAGGGCGACCGCAGCGCCCCGCGGCCCCGACGCGCCTAACGCCGCCGCTCGCCGGTCCCGCCGCCGCCGCCGCCCGCGTCCCCGCCGCCGCCGCCTCGGCCGCCGCCGCGCCGCCAGCAGCATGTCTCGCCGGAAGATCTCGTCCGAGTCCTTCAGCTCGCTTGGCTCCGACTACCTGGAGACCAGCCCCGAGGAGGAGGGGGAGTGCCCCCTGGCCCGGCTCTGCTGGAACGGCAGCCGGAGCCCGCCCGGGCCGCCTCAGCCCCGCGCCGCCGCCGCCGCCGCCCCGACCCCGGCTGCCTCCGCCGCCGCCGCCGCCGCCACGGCCGGGGCCAGGAGGGCGCAGCGCCGGCGGCGGGTCAACCTGGACTCGCTGGGCCAGAGCATCAGCCGCCTGACGGCACCCTCGGTGAGCTGGGCGGAGGAGGGCCGGCCTCGGGAGAGAGCCGGGGAGCGGGAAAGTTGGCGCCGGGCAGCCGGGGCGTGCGCGCGGGGCCCGACCGCTGGGGGGCAGCCCGGCCTCGCCCCGGCCGGCCTGGGGCTCCGGGAGGCCCCGGGCGCCTGCGAGCCGGACCCCGGGGCTCTGGCGGAAGGGGCGTTAGAGCACGGGAAGGGAGCCAGATCTCACTCTCCCGGGATGTCCTGCCTCGGGGGCCTGTCTGCCCACCTCCAGCCTTGTCCCCTCCTGCGTCGCGGTCACCCCGGCGGCCCAGTGCTCCTTCACACCCACCTGTTTTCTGTCCCCTAAACTTTCCCAGGCACTGTGGTCTGCAGTTCCCATTTCCATGTCTTTCATCTCTGTTCTCTAGCATCCCAAAGGAACCCCTCCGCCTTCCAGGAAACGCTTCCTCTTTTTTCCCACACTCTGTTGGTCTTAGCGTGACCTTCTCTGACATCTGTGAATTCCACAGGCTGTCTGCATTCTGTGTTGCATCCCTTTTCTCAAATCTTAAGGAACTGACTGTCAGATACTTTTTTGAGTTGCCTTCTGATGAAGAAACCTCTAATCTCTTGTTTTCTCCCCACCTTGTGGCCTTTTTTCTTATTCACTGGGCATTCTTCTCGGGGTAAACCTAGTGTCTGGTTTCTAAACCTCTCTGGTATTTCTTGCACCTGTACCTCATCCTTCACTCTCTTTTCCCTGGATTCTTCAGTGCTTTCCCCTTCATTTTTTTTGTTCCTTCCTTATATGAGGACCTTCATAAATATCTGTTGAGTGAATAAATGTCTTCCTAGCCCTCTCTGAACTTGTGCTCATTTGGGGATGTCTGTATCAGCAGTTCCAGGTGTACTCCAGACTCCCTCTGCTTCTAGGCATCTTTCCAGAGTTCTGCCTCGCTCCTGCTCAGGCATTTCAGCTACCCTGACTTTCACTGTTTGCAGGAATGCCAGACCTTGTTCCAGTCTTTCTTTAACTGGAAGAGGTCTGTTTTGAAGGAATCCACTCCATTGCAGACAGAATCAGAAGGAGATCTATCCGCTTTTTATTCTCACCCAGATCTTAGGTATAAGGAAGTCAACTCCTGACGACCCTTTTGTCTGCCCACCCCTAGGACTTTTACTTCTTTAAAGTTTCCAAAATGAGTCTGTACATTGATCTTGTTTGACTACTCTTGAGTCTTCATTTTCAAAATACTCTTTCAGTTTGATACTGATTGTAGGAGGGACCTGAGAAGGAGTGGGATCCTGAGGGACTGGGTACCAGGCAGTCCTACAAATCTCCTTGTGGCCCTTGCATTAGTGGAGAATTTACCTCTTCTTTTGTCAATGGACTGCTCTTCCATTGTCTTCCTTTTCTTGTGTATTTTTTCTTCAGTTTACCTTTCTGCCACTTCTTCCATTGACAGCCTAGAAACAAAACTCAGAGTGGGTTGGCTACTGTTTGCTATTCTTTACTGCAAATATTTCCCAGGAAGCATAATCTTAGGAAGTGTTTGATGTTGCAAATTGTTGAACATAAGCCTTTATCAAAGGACTTGAGTAATCCTGTGCATCTGTAGTTTTGTGTCAGTATCTAAATAACGTTTGTGTGATATACTAATTCTTTGGTACAACAGGTTCATATCTGATGGAATGATTTTACTAAAGATAATAGTTTTTGGAGGAATTGTTTTTATAATCCTGGAGGGTTTTTCTGCCTAAGAATCAGAATTTACAAATTTCTAAAAAGTAATAGGATTGCCTCTGGTAATGCCAATTTACCAGTAAGACTATTCTCAACATGTTATGTGAGGAGCAGATAAAATAAACTGAACTCATGCGTTTACTATCATAAACCTTTATAAATCAAATTTGAATGACTCTTGCTTTTTGCTGGGTAAAAAGCATGTACCCAGATAATGGTTTTCAAGATAAGAAATTTGAAAATAATTATGATGATCAAATATATGCAACACCTATATGTACTTTCCATGCTGTAATTCGTTTCTATTTCGGAAAAGCTCTTTCAGCTGCAATGCTGAGAACATACAGGGGAATATAGTGTAAAAATTTTCAACATCCTAGGCCCCTATGAACAAATTCTCATTGGCTAACCGTATCACCAATAGATTTGGTTACACAAAGAAAACAGAGATTACATTTCAAAGCAATGACTTATTTCTGTGGTCTCCACCCCCATTTTCTAGTATTTGGCAATCTAGAACACTGCTTCAAAAAGTTCCAGTAGATTCATTCTTCTACGTTGTCATCATTCTAAACTTCTCTGAATACTTGGGGAGATAAATTATGTCCTGTCTATTCTCTTTCATTAGAGCCAAACAACTTTTTTAAAAAAATAGATTTTTGAGAATAGCCATTGCCAGAGTATTCTTGGATGGGAATTTCTAGTTGTTGGGACTATTGTGAACCTTCTTGCATTCCGTCACAGTATACTTAAGGAGAAACTACAATTGTAATGGAAACTCCTGTCTTCTTAGTGGTCTCATGGAATGTTGTCTCAATTACTGGAGATTTGTTCTTTATTCAGAATAATTTGCAAGTAGGAAAATGGAAATGAATTTAATAAATACTAGGATATTGCCAAGTAATTAAACTAGTTATTTGATGAGTGGGTTATTCAAACTCAGGTTTTTGATATTTTAATAGCCATTTTTAGATGCATTGATGTTGGCTATAAAGATTATACACAATTTTAATAATAAAAGAAAATTGAATTGACGAAATTGAAAGAAGTCCAGAATTGAGGAGACCTAGTTCTTATGCATTGTGCCTTGGACAACGAAATACTTGTGTATCTCTGTGCACATTGCGTTAACTCTCAAGGATTCTGCGAAGACATAGAATGTATTGTCAAGCTTTCAATAAACTGTCATAACGGCCTATGAAAGGAAAGGAAGCACATATTATGAGTTTTAAAACTTTGAGGAAAGAAGATTACTTTCTTAAGTAGGGGCATCCAAGTACTATTTATTCCACCCAATTATTAAAAAATATCTGAGGATCTACTATGTGGCAAGTATTGTGCAAAGAATTGGCAATAGAAATGCCAAACAAAACATTCCCAGTCTTGGACTTCATGAAACTTCTTTAATTATAGCCTTTATTTTAAGGAAACTTTGTTGAAGGAAAACATAAGAACTCCAATTGTCTTGGAGATGTCTAGGGGAAATTTTATTTATTGTCCACTTTGGATAGTTTTGTTCACTGTGAAGCTCAGGGGTGCAGCCACAACAATAAAAATAATCCTAAAGACTTGGCTAAAGATGCAAAAAGCACTTATTACATTATTTATTTTGAAATAATTTACTTGGGAACACATATGGAGAAACAGCTGGGGATTTTACATCAAGGGTGAATTTACTAATGCTTTTATTTCTATTTTATCCTTATAAATGAGAGTTGCTTAGAGTCCTATCACTTTGACATCGGTTTTGGGTTTGCTAATGTCAGCCTGTTGGTGAAGATATTCCAGGAGACTGACTCAAGGGCAAGGCTTCCCTAGGTTTCTTGTCAGAGGACTACTGGCTGTTACGGCATTGCAGGTGGCTTTGAAGACATCAGAAGCTATAGAGAGCAGAACAGCAGGAGAAGAAATATAGAACTGGAAGGACGACAAATAAAAGCAGGAAAGCTACTGACATAGGGAATAATCCAAGAAGCTGAGAGGACAGTGAGGAAAGAAAAAGGGAGGGAAGCCTGGATTCAAGTAGCAAGAAAGCAAAAGTTTCGTTATTTTGGGAAAGGAAAGTATATCGATACGTACCTAGGAAAAAGTGAAAGATCATTAAAAAAATACATCTTTAGCTTCTCCTAATATTAAATAAAATGAACTCTCTGACATGTGCAAATCTTTAAAATAAACCTTAGGAAGTGTGAGTGTAGCTAACATTAAATAATGAAAAATATATACAATACATTTGTGAGGTAGGCTATTAGATAAATTTTTGTATTTTAATTGAAGTTTTTAAAATTCGGGGCTCAGTTTGGCTAATGAAGTTTTAGGCAACGGATTCATTAAAATTAGAAAATTAGACAAAATGTATTCTATGGTTTAATGTTTTCGCATTTGTAGAAATTAGGTATTATAATCTGAAATCAGAATTTAATGGCCACCTATTGCTTTTCTCTACCTCATCCCTAATCACTGAGAAGCAACTCTAAGCCAGGGTAGTAAGAATAAGAATTTAGAGTTTGACAGATGTGGGTTTGCACAGCTCCCTGCTGAGCCCCTTAATAAGGGTGGGACCCTGGGAAAGCCATCTCCTGCCTTCTCAGAGCCTCAGTTTCATGTTTTATGAAATAGGAATAGTAACTACCATGTAGATTTGTTGTGAAAGAGGAGTGATATTCTTTGTGAAACCCCTCGAACTCAGTGAATGATAGTTTCAGGCTGAGATCCATTAATTTCAAGCAAATTTGAATGCCTCCAAATGATCTAAAATTTTTCTTTTTTTCCCTCAATAATTTACTTGCTACTAGCCTTATTGAAAGAGTTTATAGGTTAACTGATGTCATCTGCCTGAAAAAAAAGTGATAAGTTTATTTTGTTGGCATTGCCCAGGCAATCCATTAAAAAAATTAAAACTGGAGTGTCTTTTTGGCTTCTTGGCTATGACTCATGTGTGTTCACAAACGTATATAATCACTACAGATTCAAACATTTCTATCAAACTACTGAATGCCATGTGGCAATATGAAAACCACCTTTATAAATTCTATAAAAATACAAGGACATATATATTTGGTAAAATGTGGGTATTCCACAACAAATTACTTTTAAATTAGAAAAACAAGTTAGGTAGGTGAATGAGAAATTGCTTATGTCATTTCCTGAGAATTTCAAGTGTTTCCCATACACTGCATTCAAACTAATTTGTATGTGTGTTCAAAGGTTTAGTCTGTGAGATGCAACAATTACCCGGCTACTGGCATTTATGATTAGTGTACAACCCTCTATGCTTGTTTGGCTACCAGCTCAATTGTTAGGCCTGCATTTTAAAGATGAATTTTGACAATGGGAAATGACATAAATGCTTATTAGTTTGTAGGTAGAGTTGAGAAGCGATTATATATTCCTTTTTAGTATATAATTTATCACCTTGAAGGACTCTGAGATGTGTGGGAAGAGTTCTTGAGTGCTATTATTTTTCCCACTATATCATCATTGCTATTTTCATTCACCTTTGTTTTGTCTTGTTGCCTTTATCAGATGGAGCTGGAGGTAAAATAAAAAAAATACATATTTTATTGAATATGATAGAAAAATAAATGCATTACCTCTAGATATATACATTGTTCACCAAGAGTTAGCAACAAGATATAATTATCCCTTTTGGAATTTCACACATATCTAGGAAGAAAGGAAAATTAAGTGGCATAGGCACTGAAAACATTTCCAAGGGCTATCTGGTGATGAGGTTTTCTTTGCAGGCCCTTGTTTGATGCATGAGGCAGTGAGTTAGCTCAAAATTCAAAGTTCCTTTGTTTAAATTCTGACTCTAACCTCAGTACTCTTATGTTTATCTCGTATTTAGCACAGTACCTGATGCCTAATGAATAAATAAATAAAATGCTCAGAATAAATGAATGGATGTTCTTGTTTAATTGTCCAGTTATATTATTTCTTTTGTGTTTGATTTTTTTTTGTGTTATATTTGGTTCTATCAAACAAAATATTTAAATTTTGTACCCAGCCTATGAGAGAGACTTTCAAGTGTGCAAAGCTGTTTGGATTTTGCTTACACCTGCCATTTAAAGCAAAACTTGAGAATGAAGTTGCGTTAAAGAGAGCAGATGGAATAGTATCGTCCTCCTGGAACTCGTTGAGAGGCCCATTTGTATTTTAAGAAGTTAGGTAAATGGATGACTCTCCTCCAGTCTCCAGTATAAGTCTGCTTGTATTTTCTGTACAGCTCTCTCTCAAATGAGACAGAAATGTTTGTCAGCAAGCGGGCTACTGTTGCCAAAAATGCACTGCTTGGAGATGGAATGACATAATCTCGCTCCTCAAATATCACTTCAGGACAGGATCTGAAGACCTAGAATTATGTGCTGTAAGCTCAGAGCACCTCACAAAATTGAAAATTCCAGCCAGAGTGATTCAGGAAGTAGGGGAGCTGGAAATATCTCTGAAGGCTGGAGATTTGTTGGGGCTGTTGTGGGGAATTGAGAAAGCGAACATTCTTATAAATAGAACAGTGAGAAATCACTTCCTGTACAGACTTTATTTGAGGCTTATTAAACAGTTCTTCATTTAAGCTAGTGGTTATCCAACTTCAGTGAACAGAAGAAATACCTGGAGAAAATGATTAGAATGCAGATTTCTGGGCCTCTTCCACATAGGGTTTGGTTTGATAGCTGAAGGGAGGGGCTTGGACTCTATTTTAAACAAAGCTCCAGGTGATTGTTAGGCACACCAAAGTTGTTCCTAAACGGGACTGTATTGCACACCTTCAGGATCATTGATCTGGGCTCAGTGAGCTCTGAAAGCTAATTTTTTGGAAAGAGTGATCCTGGAAGTGTCTCCGTTGGGATGAATATATCCCAGGCCGTTATTGCCCTAATAGGGACAGTATAAAAGTGGTGACTTGGAGCCACATCCTAAGGTTGTGTCCTTTGTGTTCAAAATAATCTTGTTGCTTGAGGGGTAGAAGGTATTTGAGGCTTCACCATTTGTAGTTTTAATTGTTAGTGAATTTTCTTCCCATTTTTCCTGAGGATGCCTTGTTAGCTTCCCTAAGTTTATGCTCAGTAGGTCACGTATGATTACTGTAAGTGTCCTGTGGCCTCTTTCCTCAAAATAAAGAAACGGCTATTTAAAAATGTTGGCAACAGCAGAGGAGAAGGGAGAAGAAGGGCAGCTGTGAGGGTCAGTTTGACATTACCATCAGCGTCTGTGTTTCAGAGTGTGATTGATATGACATTTCTCAAATGCTCTATCTACTGGTTCATTTTGGAACAGTGATGTGCTCACATATCAATGAAAATGTTTAAAAAAGGCGAAGGGAGAAAGAAACAGATCTGAATGCCAGAAAGGAATTTTTTCCTAGAAGGGAAACAGTAGGAAGTTCAGATATCAGATGCATAGAACCACCCCTCAAACCCTACCAAAATATGGCAAATATAATCATTATTACTAATCTCACATCCTTAGCCACTTAGTCTTTCTCTCATTCAGTGGTTAAGTTGGGTAGGAGTCTAGCTGAACTCTCCAGATAAGTGGTGATCCAACATTTGAAGAGATTTGCATTTGCAGAGAACTCTAGAACCAGTCTGTCATGAGAGGAGGCTGGCTGTGTGGAAGTTCTGATGTTACCCTGACTGCAGGTCCTTGAAATCCATCTTCATTCTCTTCCATTCACTGCACTATCTTTCTTATGTGTGGGTCTGCTGTGCCTGGTGGAAGAAATAAAAGTGTTCTAGAACATGCTTCCATTCCTTGTTGCCTTATGCCTATGCTCCTTCATGCGTGAATCCTCCAACTTAATACTGGGAGAGAATGGTTTTTCTGATTAGTTTTGAACACTCACAAACACAGACAGACATATACTCTCTCTCTGTCTCTGTCTCTGTCTCTCTGTCCACACACACACACACACACACATCCATCCTGTTTTCTGTCACTGTGTTTTTTCGTTATAGAATACTAAGTTATTGCTCACATCGCTATAATAGGATTTATTGTGTTGTAATGTGATTTTGATTTATTCTACCTCCTTAAGACAGAGATCTATGTGTGTCCATGCCTAGTATACAATCTGATTTATAAAGGCACTCAATAAATGTTTGTTAGGAGAATGAATAAATGAATGAATAAATCCTTGTGTAGTTTGTGATGTGTCTGGTAATGCTCTGTAGGCTACAATGATTTTGTGCTGCCATTAGTTGGTTATTTTCTTTTAATTGTTATGTTTGTAGCTTTTTCTCAGGTATAAATAGGAGTAAATATACTTATAACTATTTTTTAGAGTGCTTTAAGATTTTCAAAAAACTCCCATATTTGGTATTTTATTGGAGCTTCACAATAACCTGTAGATTTTATGCCAATTATCTCTAACCTTGGTTAGTATGATTATCTTAAAATGACAACAGTAATTATTTGGGGGGGCATATGTGCTGCCACTTGTGTGTTGTATACTATCTCTTAAAGAGAAGTGCATCTCTATAAGATATAGAGAAGGTATCTCTACCGTGCTATTTTTTTCATTATTATTTCAGTGTATAAGAAATCCTGTGCAAACATTCTACTAAACAAAAATCTCTACAAACCAGCACATCCACATATCTATCCTACAGTAATCATTACAGACATAATAATGGCATAGGAGGGATAAAGTTCTTAGGAAAAGTGGTGAAGTTAGAAATTGTTGTTTTAAGGAATGGAGAAGAAAAATAACCAGGAACAGGTCGAAATATTATTGGGTATCTTTTGAGGGGCCAGCTGAGGTTGGAGGCAATGAATTTGTACCCTAAACTGAGAGGAGAAGTATATCTGGTAAAGATATAAAGTGGTGAAGGTATTCACTGTGTATTAAAAGGCTTGTATGTCAGATTGAGTTTGAGGTGTTTAGGGCCAGTCCTTTAGAGTGGAGGGTTGTATCTTAGGAAATAATGACAGTGAATGTTAAATGGGGCAGACTGTAATATTCAAAGGTTTCTCTAGCCTTCCTGTATTAGACACAGATCTGATATTAAGCTTATTTAATATATATCTGGGTCTTATTCTTTCACTATTCATTTCATTCTCTTACAATAGCTGATTGACAGGTCCCCCACCCCCCACCCCAAACCAGAATTGATAACTGGTAACTAGTTAGTCTTTGAGAAACTCAGTTCTAACTGCTTGATTAGTATTTATGTTATGTTTTCAAAGTTAAAACTAATCCTTGAAAAGTATGAGGATATTCAGTTACATCATTCAATGCATTATTTATTATTTATTATTATATTTATTATATACACAGTAAGGTTTCCTTTGCTCAAACTTGATGCATTGCTTCTTGAGTATAAGAGAGCCTATGGGATTTAGAATAATGAGTAGCTGCCAAAGCGTTTCCTGTTGTCTTGGAGAGCACAGCAGATATTTTCTTATCTGAAAAGATAAAAATTAGTTCTGGCGAATCAAACATTCTGACTAAGTAGACTGTCACATATGCAGTATCAATTTGTGAGTAGATGAAATTCAGTAATAAAATACACTTGAGTTAAATAATTTTCATTCTGTTACTCAGTCTTTGAGAAACCCAAAGACTCACCTGTGGGTTTCAGTGCCTCAGTGTGTCATCATTATGAGTCTTCATTATCACTGTGCTAGAGATGTGTGGACATCCTGGTAAGTGGAGTGTTTTAGATACTTGAATGCTTCAAATCAGGAAATTTCCTCTACATAGAAGCACGGAAGAGCTGGTTCTTGTGGTCTGAAAGAGTGAATATGCACACTCAGCTTCTCATGCTCCACCAGGCAGTCTCTTAGGCAAAGGGAGGCCTATTAGCAGTGGATTTTAACAAAAAGGTTTTTTTTAACTTTTAGAGTTCGGTGTATAATTTAGTTAATGTGCTTATCTTGTTTTTTTTTAAAAAAAATGCCTGTTAGTGTATTGTGTGTGTGCAGGCTGGGTGGGAGGAGGGGAGGCAGAGGCCAAACCTCAGTTAATGCTGCATTCTGATTTTCGTGTTAATTTGATTTTGGGGAAATAACTTTTTTGTCTCCATTTCCCAACTCTGAAATCATATATAATATTACTAATCTTTCACTCAAGGGTAAATGTGTATTAATAAAATGTGACTAGTGATCTGACTTGTGTTTAGCTATCATGACTTCATTGTGCTGCTACACTGATTTCTTGAGGACCAAGGCATTGGTTCAGATTCCTTTACTCTCTACATTCTGGGAAAAGAACAGGTTATGGAGTCAGACACTAACTCCGGTCCTTATCTTGTGCATTCTTGGATAAGCCTGAGACTCAGTTTCTTATCTATAAAATGAAGGCAATACTTAATTTATAGAATTATGAAAATTAAAAGTATAATGCATAGCACAGTATTCAGAATACAGCAAATGACCAATTAGTTTTGGTGCCTTTTTCTAACCCCTCATCAGTTATTTTACCCATCTGCATATTATTAATCACATGTCCTGATGTCTCCAGTTACCTCCAGCCACAATCTTTGGCAAAACCTGGAGCTATTTCCTTTCTTTGTCGTTCTTGTTTAGCATTCTTAGGCTTTTTATGGGAAATATTTTCAATATTTTTTGAGGTCCAACATTTCATGGTTATGAAATCTGGAAATTCCCTCCCAGAAATCTTAAAAACAAATGTGATCTTACCAGTCACTTATTTTATTCACTCATTGACTCCTCACATTCATTCATTCAGACAGCATTTATTTAGCAGATGAACACTTACTGATTCACTCAGCATGTGCTCAGTGTGTGTTAAAAATGCGAATGAAGTGGGCATTCAGACAGAAATTTGATATGGTCCTTTTGGATTTAAAAAATGTAAAACTACATTTAAAAAATTACCAAATATTGTGCATGACAGCTGTTTCTGCCCCTTCCTGTGTCTCTCCCCCTCATCCTGTTGTGACCTTTCCTTATTTGGTAAGATATGGAGGACATGTGGACAAAGGAAGGATCTGTATGTAAAAGACCAGTTGAAACTGTAATGATGATGATGATGACAGTAATGATAACACTGTTGATTTGTCAAGCCCTCGCCATGTACCGGGCACTGTGCTAAGTGCTCTACACATTTTTTTCCAGTAAATATTCACAACAGTAATGCAGGAGGGATGCCTTACCATGGGCTACAAGATCTCAAGAGACTACCTCTCTGACCTCGCCTCGTGAAGTCTAACCTACACTCACTCTTCTACAGTGCACTCCTTGAACATTCTAGGCAAGTATCATCTTGCCTCAGGACTTTTCCTCTATTCCTCATGTCACAAATGCCCCCTCGCTCCAGTTCTCCACATAATTGGCCCTTTCTTGTTTTTCAGATTTCAGGTCGGTGTCACCTTGTCAGACAGTAACCCTTCCCCGCCAAGCGTTCTCTCTCACCTCACTGTTTCCATGATAGCACTCACGATCAGAAGTTGCCCTTTTATTTACTTGTTCATTTGTGTATTACCTGTTTTCCTCACTGTAATTTAAGTTCTGCAAGGCAGGGACCTTGTTTGGGTTGCTCACAGTGATCTTTGCAGTTCCTAGAATAGTCCTGGCTATAGGAAGGTTCTTAATACATCTTTCTTGGCTAAATGAATGTGTAATTTTGAAGAAGTCTTAGTACTTGGAAAAGAAATAGTTAAAAAAAATTTTTATAGAGTGGGAAAAGGAGAATTAATATGTGTTAAGCAACTATTATGGACCCAGCATTTAAGCGTTTTCATAATATATATCATTGAACTTTTAAAGTAACTTTATGAGAGATTCAGAGAAGTTGAGTAACTTGCCTATGATCATACTTAATTACTGATAAAGGTTAGAATCTTGTTCTGTTTAGCTCCAAACTCTATATTTCTTCCACCGTGTTATATACTTCAAGCCTCTGTGAGTATGCTAGACATCGTGATGCACTGCCTGCATATCCCTTTAGGAGGGAAGGACTTATTCCCCTGGATGCTATGGGTGCTGCTGACAGTCACCCTCAACTGTCAGTCTGCTGTATTATTGCCTGGACTGAAAAGAGCTTCCTTGCCCAAAGTCATGGCCCATTCCAGTGACTAATCAACACGGGGATATGAAGGCTTGGCCTCCTTGCCCTAATTCACCCAACTCTGAAGTTAGAGCTCCATTTAGGGTCAGCTGAGGCCTCCGTTGAGACTACATTTCCAGTCCGACTTCTCCCTCTTTCCAATTTGCTTCCTTCTATACTTTCTTGGATATTGATCCCAAGAGCACTCCCTAATAAGCTTTCCGCATGCTAATCTTCTCAGAGTCTGCTTCTCAGGGAACCCAACCTGCTATAGTGAGTTTGAGAACCATGACGACATTAATAAAAGTGCAAAAGTCAGTCACTGGGAAGGTGGCATTTGGAAGAAATATAATGATAACCTTGGATCTGGATTTTTTGAATGTAGGTGCAAATGGTCAGCTCTGGACCGTGAGCTCTTTGAGGGCTTGGTATTACCGATCACCAGCCTCTGCACAGTGCCTGTCACATTGTAGGCAGTCACTCAATAAATAGAGGGTTGAAGATTTGAGATTGGAGTTTGGATAAGAATTTGTGGAGGTAATAGCTAATATCTTGATAATTAACAAGCTCTCTGAGTGAAAGGGAGAGAAATAAGAACAGTAGAGAATTGAGAAGCAAAGAGAACCAGAAGAATGTAGGTGCCAGGATGCTTCTTTTGTTTGTTTATAGGAGAGAGAGGTGGCTGGAGAGTTGCTGGGAGCAAGCAGTAGTGGTTAATATTTATGAAATAAGGATGACAAATTTAAGGATGGTACTTTTGAACCCAGTGTGAATGAGGTTGCTGGTGGCCTTAGAAAAGTGATGTCAATCTTGCATCTTAGATAGGAACCTATTTAACAAGGTTTAAAGAGGGAATATATGATGATATCATGGGCATATATTTCTCATTCAAGACATCTGGCAATACAAGTAAAGAGAGAGAGAGCTGGCAGGGCCTGTGGGGCCAAATTAGTTTATTAAAGAGGGGGAGACGTGTTTGAAGGTAAGAGAGTAGTCAAAAAAGTTGGAGATGGATGAGATAAATAGGATTTGGGAGAGGATAGGGCTGACGTAGAGGTATTCATCTCCTTTGCCACAAGTGAGAACACTTCTTTCTCTGTACCCAAGGGGAAGGCAATATGGCATAGTGGGAGTGTAGTACAAAGGCAGCTGTCAGATTTTGGTTTTATTTACAGCTAACTTATTACGGTTTTGTCTTGATTTTTTCACTATAACTCAATGATTGGTCAGTACTTTTGTATATTTAATGACTGCTAAATTTAGATTGCCATACTATTTGCTGTTCTCTGGGTGTATCTTAACTATGGTAGCTGCACTGGCCATGGGATGTGAAATGAGGTCAGAAATGTCACTAATTCATCCTTCAGAAACTTTATACTCAAATCATGAAGTGTACATTTTTTCACTTGTTTATTCTGTTGTAGATAACTTTTGGATTGTTTTATCAATCTGAAAACTTCAGATTTTCTCTTATCCTTCTAAAAACAGAACTTTATAAATTGAACACCATGTGGAGGGAACTGTTTTTTGATTCGTGCTTGTATTAGTTTGCTCTCTTTCAGTTTTAAAGGTAATTTGAGATATATATTTTATCTATATAACCCCTGTTGTATTCTCTCTGTGTCTAATATGACTTTGTTTAGTGTTTGAGCTCTTTGTGACACTGATATAAAGGTCACTAATGGAAGGAACTCTCAAGGAGTTAGGAGCCAAGTGAATAGGACTCTATTTTGTTGTTATAATGAATATATTTTACACAGTTGAAAGACACTGTGAAAGGTAAAATAAGGTCAAGCAGAACATATACAATCAAATGTAGCTTTTGGCCCTTTCCCTTTCCTTTTCTGGGTGAATTTTGCTCAATTTTGTCAAGCAGGGATTTTTGTCTATTTTATATACTGCCAAATCTCAAGTCTGCTAGTGCCTGGCACGTGGTAGCTGACCAATAAATATTGTTAAATGAATACATTTAGAGTGAGTATAAAGATGTTTATTCTAACCATACCACATAAATTTTGTAAGGAACAAATAAGATGATAACTACAAGTGCACTTTAGAAAAATAAAATCAATAACAATAACAAAATCAAAGTAGACAAAACAAAATATACAAATGCTAATAATTATTATGTCCTATTGTTTTCATTCCTTCATTGTATATTTACTGTGCACCCACTATGCATGCTTGACTTTATTGTGTCCTCAGCCAAAACACAAGATCTATGGAGCAGAAAGTGGCTCCAGTCATCTGCAGAGTTAAAAACAAAAAGTGTTGGAGTTTCCTTAAATACTCCTGTAATCTGCTACACCAGTCAACTTACATTATGTGCTAGGAGGAAAAAATAAGTTTTTCCTACATGATCTAACTGTATTAAAAAAAAAATCAACATTACTTCATTTAGCAAATATTTGTTGTTGTCCTTTCCTGTGCCAAGATTTGAGATGTCTCATTTATATGGGGAAGATACTTACAATTGGTCTGTCCTCTGTTTTTTTCTTGAGATTCTGTTGCAAACACTTCAGGAATAAAATTTCAGGAAGATTTTATCTTTCTTCCAACCTCTTTCTTCTATAAAGCCTTCCCAAGGGAAATCAAGAACTTTTGGAAGAAAAATTCACATTACCCCAATAGCAAATTTAAGGAGAACCTGTCACTGCACTAGTGAGAAGCTGGTCATCTTAATTCAGTGAGTTTCTGTAGACCTGAACAAAATAAAAAAGTATCATGTTTAAATGCCTGTTGACAAAATTCATGCAGTATTACTCTGAGTCTGAGTCTTCCATTTTCATTTCTTCCTTGCGTGATTGGTTTAATTTGTGTATGAGAGGTGTCTTGATGTTTGAATGTTGTCTTACCAAATATTTGATTGTTAAGGAATTTATTTATTTGTTTTTCAGAAAGGAAAGGATGCAGAGATTCTTACAAATTGTGTTTGTATCATAGTATTTTTGGATAAACCTGAGTTTATTTTAATATCATTTTTGAAATCTATCTATCATCTATCTCTATGTAACTATGCATCTATCTACTATTGATTATATAGGACAGAAGAGAAATGACTCTGTCAATGGATTCTGACTTAAGAAATGCCATTTAATAATAACCTGGAGTAGGCATAATTACTCTCATTTTGTCTTTTAAAAATTTGCCACAAATAATGAAAATGTCTTTTACCTCCCTAACAAAAGAATCTGCCTCCAAAGGCATTTATTATAAGGAGTGATAATGATGAGATGAGTGTGTTGTAATGGAACAAAGATTGAGGGAAAGAGTAAATTTTAGTTACAGACTATTGTAATTCCATTTGAAGCTTCAGACAGCTACGAGAGAATTTCTAGAGTGGATGCTGGAGAACAGAGATTTATTGTTTCACCCTGATAGAAAGATCAATAGATGCTTTGTGGACCTGACAGTGTTTGCAAGCTATAAGTCTCTCTTTTCTTCTCTTGTGTTAACTTATTGCTGTTATAAACACATTTCAAAGAAAATCAGTCTTTCCTTTTGTTCTGGATTAAATTCTTTCTGCAAAAGTGTGTTTGCAAAGTACAAACCAAACTTCCCTGCTGAAGGAGAAGGGATGCGATTCATCCACAGCTTGCAGGGGCTAACTGTGAGCACCATGGTGTATCAGCCTGCTGCTGGCTGGTTCTGGAAACCTGGGGCAGTTCTCTCCTTATTCAGCTGCATTCTCGGGATGGGAGTGGACGAAGATGGAGGAAATCAAATACTAAATTAAATTGTAAATGTAATTTTCCACCATCAGCCTAGCATTTTGACTATTGAGAAAAAAATCTAGGTCTCAAATACCTAGTTAACACAGATATTCAATTATTTTGACTATGGGAATGGGATATATCATCTTAATCAATGGCATTAATGTTGACTGTAATGATAGAAATTAATAATTCCCTCGGACATGTAATTGGAAAAGCCATTTTATTACAAGTTACCCTAAGAGACATAATAATGTTTCAAAAAATACATATGAGTAAGTCACTTTCAAATATGGGTCAATAAAAATGTTACCATTATAAAACTATAAAATATGAGTCTGCAAATCTGAATCTAAAAATAAGATCAGACCTAAAATTCTTGGCTGTTAGAGAAGGTATTCATCTGCTTTATGTGATTTGTAAATCAAATCAAGATATGCCTCCCTGGAAACATCTTAAAAACCTAAAATAAAAACGTTTAATATTTTGCTCTTCCAGAGTAACTAATAGAAGTGAAAGCAAAGCATATCAAAGTTTCTGCCTTGGCATTTTATACTAGTTTAAACTCTGATATATTATGGGTTAACACTGAGAAAAAATTGTAGAGTAGGGACACTTACTTTTGGTAGTCCCTATTCTCAATTTTTTTTCCTCTCTCTCAATCTCTATCTCGCTTGATTCCTGTATCAAAACCTCATGCCACAAAAATCTGCTATGAGTCTCTCCCATCAGACGAATTGGACTGTGTACATTTTAAATACCTTATCATGTTACTTTACAAGTTGATAAGCTCCTCCCTTGATTTTAAGTACCTTTGCAGGAGTGGAAAGTAAGTTTTTGTGGGGAGGATTGGGTTTGAATGAAATGGAGATAGCTCTCTCCCTGCCCCTGGCGTCAAATCTGGTGTCTGGCCCTGCAAGGCTCCGACACCCATTGATAGCTTTATAGAAGTGAGTATGTCCGGGCACTTCTCAGGCAGCCATCTGGAGATCCCTGTAGCTACAGCAAATTATTTAATGTTCTTGGTCTGTAGGAATAACATAGACATATTTGGAGATGAAAATAAAATAATAATATATAGTACCTTTGATTATGTGGCATTATACTTACTAATTCTGTGTCATAAACCATTTTCTGTTGTTTGAAAGAACTGTTACTGCTACTTCAGGGTTCATTTTAAATACGGCTCATAAAGCTAAATGGGGCTGATGTTGTCCTTATGTTTTATAATGCTTAGAGATTACGGAGATTTTGCGCCTTAAATGAATTATTTATGGATTAACGTGTGTTGTGCCAATTATGGATGCCCCTGCACTGGATTTGCCTTGGAAATTTTAGTTAAGAGCCCTTATGCAGGCAAGGAAGTTAAAATGTTTTTTATAGCTGGAAAATAGTGAATGATATCAAACCAGTAACTTATTCCTAAATATTATGTTATTTAAATTCCCTGTTGTTTGGTGTGAATGTGTGTACATGACTTGTGTGGGTCAGTGTTTGATATTTGTAAAGCTGAATGGCAGAGCAAGATATTTATAACTCATGTAGTATTCTAGAAAGAATCTGAAAAAAAAATTTTACTGTGCCAGAGACATTTCCCCTCTTCTGTAGGCAGCTGTTCCCAATATTCCTTTCTTACTCACATCCTTTCACCATCCCCTTTTCCCAGTTACTAATTTTCCATTCGGTAATGAGACAAACATATGGCTAAGAAATACTACATCGTTAAAAATTTGGTTCTAATGTGAGCAAATTTTGAAGCCTTTTGTTGGAGCTTTTCTAAAAAGACCCTGACAATAATTCACATTATCATGGCCATTTTTATGATAAATGGCTTATTTTGGTTAGTTTTTACTGTAAGCAGATATGAAGAGAATCTTGAAAAACCAGGGGCTTTCACCAAGTCTACTGCTTTTTAAGGCCTTAATGACATCACTCTTTTTCTTCTTAATTTTCCCCACTTCAGGACTGTGAGGGAATGACGTGCTGAACTATGCTTTCCATACAGAGAAGCCACTAGCAACGAGTGACATCTGTTTCGAGTTTACAAAGCATATTTTTAACACACGTTATCCCACCCTGATTCACCAAGGAAACGTATGAGGTAGGCAGGGCATGGATTATTATTAAGCCCAGTTTAAAGGTGAGGAAACTGAAGCTCAGAGAGAAGCTGTAACTTGTCCAAAATCAAAAAACTAGTGCCCACCTACATTTTAGTGCCCAGTTCTCCTGTTTCAGGTCCTTAGCTCTTTCCAATATGAGTGTCTCTCAACATGTCCATGAATTGTTCCATCCTCAATATACAATATACAATATTGTTCAGAGTAGACTCCCCATTTCGCCTCTCATATGTTTCCTATTTTGTGACTTGCTAATGGGTGGCTGGTAGCAATTTCCTGTTGGTTTTCTTGAACCTGACCTCCTCTCACCAATTGTTTAGTTCCTGACTGTGCAATGAGTCCACACCGCATAGACCTGTGTTAGAAATGACAAAGGGCTCTTTTTTTTTAAATCAGGACTCTGCCTGTAGACTGACCTAGTTTGCCTGTCCACTGTCATGTTTGTATGCTCCAGGCTCCCATGGGTGAGGCAGTCATGAACAGAGTGACAAAAGCCAGCATCACTGCCAACAGCTTAGCTTGTGCTGCAGGGCCTGGCAGGAGCAATGATATTACTATAGGTCGATTTCTGAATATGAAGGAAGTCATGGTTAGCATAGAAATAGCTACATGCATAAGGGTATATATTTCTCTTCATAGATTGTATATAATTGTGCATACGAATACATACACATATCTTGGTATAATTAAATAATTTATCAGAAGGAACGAGGAGGGAATATATTAGATATTATGTAATGGAGTGATACCTAGCTTAAAAAATGTGCTCAGATAGAGTTAAATGAAAAAAAGTAAGACTTTTTATGTCATGCAGTGTTAGTGTTCTGCCTGCATGTTTTTTGCAGAAAGAAGTATGATTAGTCTGTACCTTTAGCTTAGTAATGTAGTGTATCATAAACACTGATGACGTGGCAGTCATTATCTTCGAAACATTTGCCTACTAAGCAGGTTTCATATCTGTTTGGATCATCAGATTATGGTCAACACCAGATCTAATTATATTTAGATCCTTGCTGAGTTTTATCTTCCCAGCAGTTGAAGCAATAGAGCTGGGCAGGACCCAACCTGGGTAGTATTTTGATGGTTTCTGCGTGTTTTAGCATCTGAGACTTTTAAATTCCAAGAATTGTTCTTGTCATTGTCCTGAAATAATCAGACTCTCAGCTAGTGACTGGCTAAACAGAATGCCATGACACTTTGGTTGGCATCTGAATGACAGTTTACTTATTTACAGTGAGCATAACTGTGAAATGAGGCTTATTACTCCAAGTCTGCATGGTCAGCTCATTTCTTACCTGTTCAGACTACATGAAGAGCCAAGTCATCATCAAAAGTTTGCTTTAATCCACTTAGAGTCAAAGCAAAATAAATTTCATGCCCAATTCTTCAATCCAGTTTAAGGAGCTCTCCAGTGTAGGGAAGGCCTTGCCAATAAGACCTTATGCTCCACATCCATTCATAAGACTCGCTTTTTAGGTCAGGGGGTTGAAGAATTTTCCTTATTTGAGGAGTAATCTTTCTCAAGGTGACAGAGAGTCAATAAGTCTTGAACAGCATCAGATACAGTGTTTCATAAACGATTTTCTCCCTTCTCTTTCCTGTGGGCTGCCCTCTCTAACTTCGCATGCTTTCCCATGCCCTCCTGTTTTGATCTCCCTTAGATATGTTACTTCTATTGCTCAGTGCCCACTTTACCTGGAGCTATACCCTGGCTGGTGATTGGAGGTAATTCTCTGCTACTCATTTACCAATTATGGAGTAAGCTGGTGCATTAAAACATTTCCCTGTTGTATGTGTTAATTTTATAAATTAACTGTCAGGCAGAAATATTACTTCCCTTATTTCCAGGCTCCTTTTGGGAAATACCTCACTGTAGCTCCCGAGTACTGGAAACAATAGGGAATTCTTTGAAAATGCTCAAGTGGAGGCTGCAGAGATGTTTTAAAAGGCTAGAAATTATTTCCTGACATAAAGACCATTGCTATCCAGTAGAGTACTCGTGAGTTGAAATGGCACTAATTAGCCTTGCAGCATCTAATTGGCATCTTTGAGCTGTGAGGCATGCCTGGAAACAATTCCGGGTGTTCGATGTGGTCAGTTTAGTTCAATATAACAATTTTTGACTACTTCTTATCAAGAGACTTTTGCAATCTTATCATATAACATGTTTTTAGAATACCTTGTAGTTGTATTTCATTTTGACCTTACAACAATCTTAAGAAATAGTTATGCTAGGAATTCCCCCATTTTATAAAAAAGGAAATTGAAGTTCAGAAAAATAAATGCTGTGTCCAAAATCATACAATCTAGCCAAGACTTAATCCCTTTCAACTGCAACCTTTTCTCCCTTGATGAACAGAGAACCACGTATTTCGGTTTAGAGGAGCCAATTAAAAACTTGGCTTTTGAAGGCAGTTGGATATAGGATAGACACATAGACTCAGACACTTACTACCTAAGTGACCTTGGGCAAGTTTTTTAAGTTCTCGGGGTTTGATTTTCACGTTTATAAAATTGGGGTAATCTTTCTTCTCTTACAGGATTTTTGTGAGGATTAAATGAGTTGCTGCGTGGACCATGTTGGGCCCAGTGTTTGAGACTTAGCACTCAACACATTGTTGACTGTTATTACAGTGTGTGAGATCCAGAAAGCTTACCCTGATTTCACCTCGTAGACCGAGTCATCCCTGTGCCATCTGTGAGGTTCTGTTTGGTTTACAGGTTTAGGACTGGAGCTATGTCCCTTCAAAGGTTTGCAGCACCGCTTGATCTGTTTTCCTGAGAAGATGTCTAGAAGCAGTACCATCTTGTCTCCTAGTCAGTACTTTTATTCAGACAGCCATGTTGGCCAAGATGGTGACCAGGGAAGCATGTTTCTCCTAAAGTTTCCCTGTTAAGAAGTTAATGATCACACCAGAACCATCTAAATAAGAAGAGCATCATACAAATTTAAGAAAACAATTTTACAACATCATTTTCATATCCATTAAAGAAAAAAAAAGGAAATAAGGGATTTCGGTTAGATACATGGAAGAATTTCCTAATAGTCACCAAAGCAAATTAAGTTACCAATGGGGGCAAGAGTTTGTGGGAGAAAAGCATAGAAGACCTAAGTCCGTGTCTTGGTGGTGGCTCTTTCCAGCTGTGTAGCTGAGATAAAACACTTTGACCTCTCTGAATCTCAGTTTTTTCGTCTGTAAAAGTGGATAATTACATCTGGGACTCATGAGGTTGCTGTGGATATCTAATGAGATGAAGGAAAAGAAAGTGATTTGTAAACTGGGAAGTGTGATGCAAACTCAAGGTGGTGTTATTATTCTTCAGAGTTCGTTGAAAACATCAGAAATTCTTGGATGACTTAAAAGTGCTCTTGCCTAAAGGTAGAAGGACTAAATAAGTAACCCTGTGGATCTATTTCAGTTCAAGGAATGTATGTTTTCAGATTACATTAGTATTGATGATATTAGGTCTTGTATCAAACTGAAATTCAATGGCTATTTTTGGAAAGGCATTAAAATAAAATAACAAAGAAGAAAATACTTGGAAAGCAATGTACTTCATATAGACAGATTTAATTATCAAATTGATTATATGTGAAGTATATTCAGTTACAATCAATAATTACAATGATAGTAACCACTGTGCTTTTCTAATTAGAACATACTTCTAATAAGGAGAAGGTTATCAATTTGAATCCCTTTACGGGTCAATTAGCATAATGTCAGCCTTCACTTTAGCTCTCACGAGGTCACTCAAATGTGTGCCCGTGTTCACAAGGAGAATAAAGTGGAGATTGGATGAAATCTTGCAGATGTTCACCCAATATGTATAGAAGAACTCTGTATTATGCATATAATGTATCTCTTTATTTTTTCTTTAGCACACTTATTTTTGCTTTTTGTTGTTAATTGTCTGGACTACCAGTTTTGTTTAGCGTTACTGGTGTCAGTCACGTGAAACGGTATTCCAGGTTTCCTGAAAGGTGGTTTAATCAGAGTCATGTTCAGACCGCTGTTTACAAGTGCTTAACTTTGCAATGCTTTCCTTCAAAATAACCCTGAGAACTACAAACTTCTTGTATGTATTTTTCTGTTGGGAAAATTAAGGCATTTTTTTTCCCAAGGTTTTTTACTCCCAGGTGAAGGGATTTTGGCTAATTTTATAAAAAGGTCACTAGCACAGCTGGGCCTGAAATCCAGAGGTCCTGACTCAAAGTTCTATATTTAATTTGCAGTGGTTTTTTTTTTTTTTTGGTTTATATGTAGTGGGTTTAGTCAGAGGGTGGGAAAACGAATATCACGTCTTGACTTTTAGCATGATTGACGATTACTACAATTACATCTCTTTCAGAAGTAGTTAAGCTGGTTGTTTGAAGTGACTATTTTGACTAGTTTTATTAGTAAGACCAGTCATATGATTTGATCCATGGTGTCTACAGGCCTAGCCACAAAGATAGGGTATTTAACATTTAATTTTGATCATTTTAAATGATGGAATTTGGCATATCATGTCCTAGTAAGCAAAATGCTCTTACGTTGTAGAGAAAGTGGAGATCTCTGTATTGTGATTTGGAGGATGATCAGAAGAGTTCCTTTATCTCTCACTGACAAGCCTATTTACCCAAATTCCACCATTAGTGCTTCAGACCATCTTATATAATGCAGAGATGCTCATTTATACCATCGTCTACCTTAGTTTGGATTGAGGATTGAACTTCTGAGGAAATGGAGGTAGGATTTCTCCTGAGTACCTTCTGAGGTCAGAGTACTAAGGGGATTTGAAAATATTTTTTTCTGTTGGTGAGGAAGAGTGGCCTGAGCTAACATCTGTTGCCAATCTTCCTCTTTTTGCTTGGGGAAGAGTGACCCTGAGTTAACGTCTGTGCCAATCTTCCTCTCTTTTGTATGTGGCATGCCACCACAGCATGGCTTGATGAGCGGTGTGTAGGTCTGTGCCTGGGATCCGAACTCATGTATCCTGGGCTGCAGAAGTGGAGCACACAAACTTAATTACTATGCTGCAGGACCACCCTGGGATTTGAAATTTTGATGAGGGAAGGAAAAAAGAATATGTAACAATGATTTTTGGAGACCTGATTTGGGAGTTTAGATGATGGTGGTGGGGATTTGGCCTATCAGCTTGCAGCGTAAATACACTGGACACCCAGAGGATCAGGAAGAGGTGAGCCAGAGGATGAGAGGGAAGTGCGTCTAAGATGAGACTTAATTCACGATTTCACCTATGGCCTTCTTTGTTTATACAGGTTTGGTTTAAAGAGCATTAAGTGTTTTGTCAAGAAGCAAATAACTCATTTGAATCCATGTGATTCTTTGCTTTTATGTTGACATTAAAAATTACTTTATTATTGATGACAGTTTTCTAGGGAAAGAGATGCTCTTTTTGTAAAAGAGGACTTCCAATCTCTCTGATTTTGTTCTTTTTCAGTCAAACGGGGATAATAACACCATTCCATTTCACTGGATTGGTGCAAGGATCAATTGGGGTAACATGCATTAAAAAATGTGAATTCTAAAGGGCTCAACCAAGTACTAAGTGTTGAAGATTATGTGCAGTATGGGTGGGAGATTACGTGCTTGTATTCTAGAAGAGATTACCTGAGTTTCAGATTACCTGAGTTTGTCTTTTTTACTTGTGTGACACACGCCAACTTGAACTTCTGTGTCTCAGTTTTCTTATCTGTAAAATAGTGACACCTGCCTCGTAATGTAGATGTGAAATTCAAAGGAGTTCATATATGTAATGGGCTTCCTTGCGTAAACTAAGCACGACAACCCTACTAGCTGCTGTATTGTTATGTAGGTGTCAGAACAAAATTGAATGCTGATGTAAGTGCATAGGAGTGAATTACTTGGAAATTAAAAAAAGTTCCTATATTTATGCCTCAAGCAATATAGTTATTTGTTTGTCCAACAAATTCATGTTTGATTATAAGCCATTAGTGACAGTTAAAATATGGAACTGTGTTGAATTTAGCAGCTTTTCTCAGTAGGTTATTTGATATTTGAATAAAGAAACTACTCTCACTAATGCCAACTTATTCAGGTAAGGTTTATAGAGTCTTGATCATCATGTTTATATCTGAAATGAAAGGTTTTCAACCCTGACTACATATTAGAAGCAACTGGGTCTCCCAAACCAGTTGAACTTGGAAAATTTGGGGGTGGTGCTCAGGCATTAGTATTTTTTAAAAGCTCCCTGGGTGATTTTAATGTGCAGACAGTTGAAAACCACTGGCTTTGAACATTAGTAATTAAATATATATCCATATTATTTAGTTGCTGACATTGATGTGTAATTTTCTCATATTTCAATAAATAAAATGACATGGATATATATGGATGTTTCTTTAAAGGCAGGCCTATTGTTTCTATTAATTCTGTAGCTTATGGGTATGTATTTTAAGGCAGAAATGAGAAGTTTGTTTTTAAATTATCTGTGGATTTTTGTTTGTTTTTGGCATGATGAAATGCTGTATATATTAAAAAATAATATAGAATCACAGAATGTTAAAGGGCAGAGGGACCCTCAAAGCATCTGGTAGAACAAGCGTTCACTTCGAAGCCAGTCCTGGCTTGCGTTGACTTATTCACTTCCTAGCTGTGTGATCTTGGAGTACTTACTTAACTAATCTGAGTCTCAACTCCCTCATCTCTGTAAAATTGAGATGAATGTGTACTTTGTACCATGACAACCATGTTTCATGCGACACACACACACACCATCTTGACTCCTTGCCTCCTGCCTGATCCCGGCACCATCTGGTGCGGATATCCAGAGCAGGGACTGTGTGGGAGCCTCCGCAGGGCTGTCTGAGCTTGCAGGGCCAGCTGCTGGGAACTGCTTCCTCCCACTCCTCAGGGATCATTTCTTTGGCTCTGTTGGGACTGTTTCATGGCTGGTTGTTTGGATCCCATGACCTTTCATGAGCATAACATTTAGTCCATGGGGGTCATTCACTGCCGGCCAAGTAGAGTGAAGCTGTTAATGACACTAGAGATGAAGATGGCTTCTTGTTGCCACATGATGGAAGCTTTTGAGCACCTTCTGTTTGTGTCCCAGACAATACTTGGGCGGAACATAGATGGCAGCTTTCTCTTTCCAGATGTTTTCCTATCCATTGCGTGTTTGCGTTGAGTAAGGAAAATGGAAAGCCACTATCTATATCTTAGTTTGGGGGAAGCAGAGAAAAATCACAGACCCCTTTGATTTTCTTTTTATGATAAGAACAGTGGATTTTATCTCCTTCTTCACCCTTGTCTCTCAGATCCTCTAGTGTATGGCTATAAAATTATTAGGCCACTCAGCTCTCCTGTTGAACATTCTTTGTGTCTGACAAAGGAGGTTCATGGGTTGTTTCTTATTATTGTAAAGCATAATGCCTGGGGTCCTGATCTTAGCTATGGTGCTTCAATGTCTTTCCCACTTGTAGGCCTGGCTTTAGGTCTATTTTCAATTTTAATTTTGAGAATTCTGCTTTTGTCACCATCTCTCTGGACTGATCTAAAGTTTTCATTGGAAATATTTATAAATTCAGCTGTCATTTTCCTATTTTTTCCCTCTGTCTACTGGAATTGGCACCATCTTCTTGTTGTTAGCACTAGTGGTAGGTCTATTGAGATTTTAGTGATGAGGATCTTGCGACAGTACACTTGTGGGGTGGGTGTTCTAACATACACCTTGTGTTCCTCCACGAGATTCTGAGACTCTTGAGGGTAGGAACCATGTTTTTCAGCTGAGCATGGTCATAACTATCATTTATTATGCACCTACTGTGCACCACAGATTTGACTTTGATTATTTCAATTAATTGCCGTAAAAATAATTTATACATAGGGAATCATTTCAGGCAGCTTAAGTAAACTGCCCAAAGTTATCTAGCTAGTGAGTCACAGAGCTGGATTTTGAACTCAGTTTGATCTTAAATCCTCTTTTCTAAATCATCTTTTTAAACTTCTTAAATGAAAGGGCAGATACAGATAAGAGGAATGGAAACTTGGCCTGTAGAAGGTGGGATGGAACTGTTGAGTAGGACACTGATACGGAGTTGCATTCTCAGAGAAGAAGAGAGAGGATCTGCCTGTCTTCAAAGCCTGTGCTTTCCCACTAGTCTACACTGACTTCATCACTGGCATACACGGACACTTAGTAAGTGGACCCTAAGACCTTCCAGACAGAAGTCACCCCTACAGAAGGCTTTGGTCCACATGTGGATCTTTACTTCAGGATTTTTATTCAGGTCAGAGAGACCTTGAAATTATGTGAAGATGTCTCACAATCGGACAAACTCTGAAGAGGATTCGAATGAATCTGTAGTGATAAGACATGCTGAGGAGTCAGGTCTTTGTTGAAGTCAGACTAGTCATGGCTCGCTGAAGATCAGGAGATGCTCTGCAGTCAGCCTCTATGCTGGCAGTTCAGACCATCAGAATGTGCCCACTGGCTTTGGCAAACAACAGGAAGTATATGGATGCTGTACCAAGTTGAAACTTTGTTGAACATGCCGGGAGAGCATTTTTCTTTTAATGTATTTGGAAACTATACATTTAACTCCTGCTGGGGAGTAAAAGTAATTGCTTCACAAAAGAAAAAGCGCTTTAAAAGGCTTAACTCCTTTCAAAAACATGTGCTTTTTAATGACTGGGAAATTCTTGGTACAGGAGAAAAATGTCCTTTTGTACAAATGAGCTCATTCTGGTCTTAACTGACCCTGTGCACTCTAGTGCCTACTTTCTGTTCCATGTTTTGTGACCAGAGGTTATTGGAAGGATAATCCCTCTGTGGATATTCTCTGCTTTTAGGGCATGTTGCCAGAGAGAAAGTTATCTTAGCTCGGAAACTGCCAAGCCAGTGCAAGAGGCCCAGATCCCAGGGGTCCTGAGCCAGTGACTGATAATGACTTGGTTTAGGTTGGCCGTGGGTCAGTTTTTTCAAGCCCACTTCAAGTGCACTAGGATTGCTGTGTATGCCTCGTCCTCTTTAGATTTCTCAACAGCTCTATTGCTTCTTGATTCAGGAACGATTTTTCTTTCCTAGGTAGATTCTGTTTGCTCTGCGGTGATTCTATCCTGATGAGCAGAAACATCTGTGCCAGTTTGAGGCCTCGTGTTTGTCTTTTTAACCTGCTATAATTGAAAAACAGCTATTGAAAGAAGTGGCCCTGTACCTCTTTCTTTGAACACTTGGCGGCTGACGCCTCTGAAAATTAATTTCTGAATTGGCTTGGCTAAAGTGAGGAATATGTCTGAGGCCTTAGATTTGCTCAGTGAAAGGGATCTCCTAAATGGTATTGTAGGATAGATCTCAACGGATGCCTGTGATTTAAATGAAGCTCACATTACTCTATCTTTAAAATAACCATTTCCTAGCAAGGAGGATGTGGAAACTTTGAATAGTGTTAGGTAGGGAGATTATTACATCTATTCTGGATGTTTTCATAAAGAGCTGAACATGAAAGGGGTTCAAGTGCACCTTGACAAGGACCTGTGGAGTCTCCTTTAAATTATATATATTTAAGACCATCATTCTGAAGGAATAGGGATGGGAAATAAACTGTGATATTTATTAACTGCTTCTTAGGTACCAGCACTGTGCTAGATCCTTTCTGCAGATTATCTTTTAAGACTTATTTAGGTTCGTGTAGTTAATTAGTGGCAGCCCATGAGATTACCAAACTACCCTGCTGGCTTGCGTCTTGAAGAGTCTGTGTTAAGAGTCATTATATTCCCCTAAAATTCATCCATGGCTCTAATGAATCAATATTTTGATAAGCCTTTTATAATTTTTTTCCTGCTTCATTGACTAAAATAAATTTTTCTTATTTTAAAAATTCATACTCTTGCCACTGAGAATTTGGTTCTTATCATAACTTGTTAATAAAATCTATGTTCTGGGATCTTTGTGTCGCTTTCATGGCTCCCTGGGTATGAAACTCTAAGTTCAGGCTCTGATGCCTAAATAAGTCTAAGAATAATTTCTTGGTGTGGGATTAAGAAGCTCTATCTTCAGCTGTCATGAAGAAGAGAGGATTATAAAATTTGGTCATGAGCTGCTTAGGTATTATTTGCTGCAAACCCCATTTCTTTCCCAAAGCACTTGTGGCCACTCTAGGAGGCTCCAGGACCCTTGTCTGAAATCTCCTAAGGAAGTCAGGCTTGACCTGGGCATAACCCATGTTTTTTCAGTACGTCTCCTCTCCAATGCCCCCAAGGCCTAGGTTTATTGTGGGCAGCCGATGAGTGTTTCATTGAACATAATAGCTGGTACAACAGACTTGGGAAAAATATGGTTAGGAAATGCTATCATACTTGAAATTGGAAAATTCGGGGTAATTGCTGAGCGCTTCATATTAGTTCCTGTGGGGAAAATACATGGCAAAATGCATAATGGGTTAATATTGTAAAGCGAAAACTCTTATGAGATAAACCAGAAGCTACATATCTGCCTATGATGCTCAGAATGGGAATGGAACTGATTTGCTGATAATGTATTTTTATTGTTATTATTATTCTGTAGCCTCAGATGATACAGCAAACTCTCAAGAGGACATTGCAGTATTATGAGCACCAAGTTATTGGGTAAGTAAAAATGAATTTTGGTTATTATTGGGGGCAAATTAAAGATGATTACTCAAACATGGCTGTTGAGCATGTGGTTTTCTGCCACCCAGGTCAACCTTATTTCAAAGTGGCTATGCTCTCAGTGTGGAGTTGGGGCTCATGGGGGCCCCTTGAAATGATTTCCTTTGGCTTATTTGCCCTCAGTCCCTTTAAATGAAATTCCATTGGTTTTGTGTTCTTTTTTTTTCTTCTTCTTGTGCTCTTACCCTCTCAGTCTAATCCACTGAATCTCATAGTTTGCCTTAGTACTATGGTAAGGTTTATTGGTACTAACTGAAAGGCTTTAAACGGGATTTTTAGACTCCTTCAGTAAAGTTTAATCAAAATCACTACAAGCTTAACACAGTGCAGTGAGAGGTACCAGTTTAGCTAGAGTCACATGCTTCATATTTTTATTTAGGTGGTTGTGATATAGTGTAAAGTAAGACGACTTGAGGTCAAAAGATAGGAATTCAAGGCTCACCAGCACATAGACCTCTATGTAAATTTATCTCCTTTTGTAAAGGGTGATGATAATAATAACTAAATCAAGGATTAGATGTCATGATTCAATGAAATCATTTCAATGAAAGTATTTTGTAAACAGAAAGCTCCAAGTAAGTGTAAGGTATACCTTTGATTGGCTATGGCAGAAAGCAATTGGCAAATACAGAAGCCTAATTTCACTTTCTGATGCAATCTAGCTATTTAAATTAAATTCATTGACATCAGAGGCAATGCATATTTTTAATTCACATTGCTAATATTCTCTAAGTGCTGCAATGATTTATGTTTGTAAGATTTTAAGAACTTTTTGAGGAATCAAGATTTAAACCCTAGTACCTCTTTAAATACATTGTAGAATCATTTAACATTTATGGCTAATAATCATTGCCATGGGGATCAAGAATATACTTTCAGCTATTAGGGTGTGGTGTGCTTTTTTTTTTCAGAACAGAAGGGAAGAAAACTTCATGGAAAAATAATCTCTGTACCTAGTATAATGCCATATACTTTAAGTGCTTGATGATTATGTTAATTGTCATTTAAAAGGGAATTGGTTTGAAACTTTGTCATATCAATCCTCAAGAGTGCAGTACTAGGAAAAACATATTATTTAAACTCATGAGATGGTTTTTAGTTTGAGGCCATTAGTGATTTTAAATGGTTTATCCTAACGGAGATAAAGAATGTCAAATTAATCTCTCCCCACATATTCTAAAATAAAACTTAATCACTCTCACTGAATTTGCTACTTTCAAAGTATGATATTTGGATTAAATTAGTCAATATACTTAGAACAGTTCCTGGCATGTGGTAAGCACTACATAATTATTTTCTGTTATGTTTGTTATCATTGTTATTAATATTTTAATGATAATACCAGTAATCAAATGCAAATCATTTTATGGAATTGTGAATGCCCTCTCTGTTTTGAAATCAGATGACTGATGAAATAGTCTCATCTGTGAACTAAAGTATGTCTTCATGGCAAATTGGAGTGGGAGTCTTGTAAATGTGATCAAAATAGATAACTAAACTATATTACCATAATCAGCAGAAAATTCTTTTTTCTGTTAGTAAGATGGAGTTCTCTTTTATCTAAATTACTACCTCAACTCTCCTCTCCATCTTTGTAGACATAGCTGTGGAGATTCTTTTTTCATTGCCTAAATGGTCTTTTCTAGTTCTGTTTATTGCAGGCATAGCATAAAGAAAACAGACAGGGAATGCAACTCCAATATAAAGAGGGGTCTTGATGTCCGACTGGTTCCAAATAGACCTATTAGCATATTTTCACTTGGCTATTGGCTGACTTCTGAGGACTTGAAGTACCTTTGCTCATTGCCTCTGTTTATACTCATGCTGATGAAGACCAAAAGGGCGAGTTGGCAGCAACATTGTCACTTTTGCCTTTCTTGACTTTGCCTCTCTCTTCCCTCAGTCGTAACTTGCCTGTCCACTTTCTCTTTTGCCTTTTAGACTCCATCTTTCTGCTTTCTATTTCTGTTTTCAATACTGAAAAAGGAGAGAATCTATTATCACTAACACTTGGATTAAAATGTATTCACACGTATGTGTTGTTCCTCTTGAAAAACACAATTTAAGGCATTTTTTTCTCTAACTGTGAAAGCAATGTGTTTCTTACAGTTCAAGGGATTTCAGGCAATTGAGAATAAGTGCTGGCAAGTATTATTTGCATATTTCTGGGGAAGTAAGGGTGGGAAAGATGCTTTTTCTAATCCCTGAAATTGGGCTTTGCCTAAAGCTTGTCTTGAGATAATTCAGCTTTTAGGTGCCTTGGATTGGGATGAAGAATCAGGAAGGATAACTGAGAAGACAAGCTAGCCCTTCTCTTCTTAATTTCTTGGTTCAGCCTCCAACCACTAACCTACTCATCCTCCCTTACCTCTGCTTTAAAACTCTGCCCTTGGATCTGTGTCATTTATCAGAGCTCTCGGATTGTGAAGTTTTGCTCCTTGATGAATTCTTATACCCATAGCCCATAGGAACTCTCCTAGGCTTTTTTAGTCTCCAAGCCCTAGACTTGAATGCAGGGAGCAGCTATTCAAAGGATCACACAGATGGGGGATTGAGAGGGAGAAGCCGATGGAGCTTCTTGTTAGGGAGTATGATAGCCTCTCCGTACCTCAGCAACTTTGTTTTTATTTTATTTATTTTTTTATTTTTATTATTTTTTTTTCCTTTTTCTCCCCAAAGCCCCCCAGTACATAGTTGTATATTCTTTGTTGTGGGTCCTTCTAGTTGTGGCATGTGGGACGCTGCCTCAGCGTGGTCTGATGAGCAGTGCCATGTCCGCACCCAGGATTCGAACCAACGAAACACTGGGCCGCCTGCAGTGGAGCGCGCGAACTTAACCACTCGGCCACGGGGCCAGCCCCAGCAACTTTGTTTTTAAACATTAATTCTATTCTTTAACCTATCCATTCAGTTGTTCATTTATTTATTCATTGAGATCATACAAGTTGTGAAAATGAGTGCTACAATAATTTATTCATGCAGTGTGATAAATCTTCTGTTCATCTTCACTGTCACCATTGTCTCTCACCTAGCGATTTGATCTAGTTTTCAGGCTTCTACTCTTGCCCCTCAACATTATATTTTCACGACAGCGAAGTGATTAGAGATTAGATCATGCCACTTTCTTACTTTAAACCAATGGTTCTCAAATGTTAATGTGCATCCGAATCACCTGGCCAGCTTGTTAAAATACAAATTGCTGGGTCCTACACCCAGAGTTTCTGATCACGTTTGTCTGGGTGGGGCTCAAGAATTGGCATTTCTAACAAGTTCCCAGATGATACTGGTGCTACTGGCCCAGGTATCACACTTTGGAACCCCTGTTTTAAACCATATAATGACCTATCAGATGGAATAAAATTTGAATCTCCCTGTGGTCTGGCCTGATTTCATCCTCTTCCACTCTTCCTTTTCACTCCCCTGCAGCCACTCCAGCCACCTGTTGGTTTCTCAACTGTACCAAGCTTGCTTAGCCTCAAGGCCTTTGAATGTACTCTTCCATTTTCCTGGAATGCTCTGTCCCCAGATGTTTGCATGGATTATTCTTTTATACATTTAGGTGTCTTTTAAAATGTCCTCTCTTCAGAAAGGCCCACCTGCTCTGACCACCCAATCTAAAGTGGCCCTCCATCCCTTACCTTAATCTCCAACCCCAATCATTTTTTATTATTTCTTTTCAAAGAGTTTATCATTAGCCTATATTGTTTTGTTTGTTTTCTTCTTTTGGCTATTTATCTTATTTACTTCCATATTCCTGTGCCTTTATAAATGGTTGGTACTTAAGAGGGACTAATAATTTTTTTGGAGAGGGAAGTGTGAATAAATGAGTAAGTTGCACTCTAGAGGAATGTACACAGGGGTATGTTTATAGCGGATAAAAGAATAAGTTGTGCTTGGGAGGGGAGTATAAAATGAGGGATTGAAATAATCTCCAGGGTCCATTACAGTTCTAAAATCTTTAGTTCTGCTATCCAAGACCCTTTTCCTTATAGTATAAATTATACTGATTTATTTGCGTAGTTTCCCATTTTTGCTTAATGTTCTGCCACTGTGTGTCAGATTGACTTTGTGATAGATTTTCATTACTATATAAATTCTACACAAGTATGCCTACTTGGATAGCTTCTTGTTCACATAGCCCAGTCTTTTTCACTCAAGATAAAATGAAAAAACAGGCTATCAGTGTACATCTTTATGTTCTGCTGTCTCTCTTTAACTGAAGCTTCTAGGCAATGGACTAGCTTTTTGGGCCATGTAGAGTGGAAAGAATAGTGAGAAGCAGAAAGGGCAACTAGGAGGCAGGCAGGATTCACCTTAGAAATTAAAAGGAACTCAGGATTGAGGAAAATCTTATTTGTGACGACTTTTTTTCTGATGTCTTTCTTGCTGTTATCGTGTGTCCTCCCCTCTCTATGCATCTTTGTCATATAGTGTAGAGCAGGAGATTGAGAAAATGTGCTGTGGAAGTAGACATATCAGCTCTACTGGACTTAAAGTCGGATTCTGCCTTTGAATGATCTTGGACAGATTACTTAATCTCCCTGAGCCTCAGTTTTCTCATTTTTAAAATGAGAATAATAGCGGGGTTGGGGTGAAGTTTTAATGAAATATTAGTGATGATAATGTGTTAAGTCATAGAATCATATAAAGTAGTTAGCACAGTGCCTGGTACATGAAGACAATCAATACATTCGTTGAATTATTATTATCACTATTAGAATCAGACTCTACTGCATCTCAGTTTTTGCTGATTGTCTTTCCCTTTATCCTCCAGCTGTATCCTTTCCCTGTCCTCCTTGAGCCTTTACAAGTTTGGAATTGGTTGTTTAGTATCAGGAGCTAAACATGCCCAGTTCATGTTCCAGCTACAGCTTTCTTCTTACAGAGAGTTTGGATTTTTTTACATCTACATTTCTGCCTCCAGAGTGCCTAAGCCAACTGCTCTCACTCATGTTTATACTACACGACTCCTACTGGTCTATAGCTCACAAAAATGAATTCCTGCAGCAGTGCCGACAAAGCAGAGATTTCTTTAAAACTAGGATTGGAAGACACATGAAAATCTTTCTGAGATGTAATGTTCATTCATTATATATTTTGTAAGGAAACATGTATTTCAAATCATGCTATTCATTTTTTACCTTTTGCCAGAATAAGCATTGTTGTGCTAATATCATGGGTAGGACTGCTGCCAACCTCATTTTAGTCTGAGACACCATTTCCTATAGTCATCTAAAATTAAATTCTATTACTCCAATTATCACTGTGGGCCCTATGTTTGTTTTATACAGCCAACCTTCTGTTCCCTTTTTCTTTTGACAATTGAATAGGGATTAAGCTAGAATAATTTCAATAGAACATTAGAAGTAAAATTAGCAGTGGGTGAGCCCTGATTATTCCGGGAAACAAACTTCAATGATATTACTTATGCTTTCATGGTCAGATTTTGTGGTTATAAATTATCTTATCTAAAAAGTGATCCAGCTTCACTTTCGTATATTTATGTAGAATAACTACCTATGTTGTTGAATAAAAACAAGTTAGACGAAAGCTAATATCTATTGATTGCTTCCTGTGTTTGAGGCAATACACTGGGCACTTTACATCTGTTATTTTATTTAATCCTAACTGTCTATTTCATAGGATCATTGTGTTAAGCTCGTTTTACAGATGAGAAAATTGAGGCTGAGAGAAAAAATATTTGATCTAAGTTCACTCTGATTAAAGTGATGGAGCTTGATTTAAAAATAACCCTGTGTTTGTCCGTGTTTCACAACTGTGCTCCCCATTCTACCTTTTATTAGTGATTCCTGCATTCTGGAAACTGTAGTAAGCATCTTGCCTAACTGGTTTATTGAAGTCTGGTCTCAGTGAGGGTACAAACATGAAATCATTTTACTTTTTCTCTCCAATAATTTCAAAATTGCTGAGTTGAGTCCCCTTTGATAATAGCTTGGGTAGATTGTTTTGTTTCCAAAGACTTTCAGGGAGTGTAAAGTGCATTCCAGACCAATCCAAATCTTCAATCTCATATCCAATCTCAGTATTATATTCCTTTCTGCCTGGGTCAGGCGTTGGCCTGAGGAGCTTGGAATGCATTGTAGACAGGGTGTGGTGTGGTTTTTCACTCCTGTTCTCCAGGCCACTCCTCTCTGAGTCTCTTTTTCTTCTGATGTGTTGTATTAGGCAGGAATAAAATGGAAAATGGCAGAAGCTTTTTTTAATTTACTGTTGGTTGTAATAGTCCTCTCTTGGCTGCAAGGCCCTCAGGGAGGTACATGTATGGGTTCTGCCATGACTGCTTCAGATGTCCCCGCTCCTGGCCCTGAGGATTGCTCTCCATAGTCTTGCTAGTGGGATCCCTGCCCCTGGCTGGTAGTCCCTAGACTGGGAAGCAGTAGGACCCAGCAGCCCGAGCTCACCTCTCTTTAGCGATATCTCCCTAACCCATGGGAAACTCATATTTTTTGCCTTGCCAAATGGTGGGACTGTAAGCCAATCCCAATTGGCTCTATTTCTTTCCCTGTCAATAACTCTCTCTGAAACCTTCTTCCTCTATTCCATCAGGCACGGAGGGGTGATCAGGAATTCCACTACCTCAGCAGATGTTCACTGAGGAATGAGATATACAACTCCCAATCTCTAGCAGGGGTGGACCCCTCTCTCACCAACTGGGCTTCTCTCCTCTTCTTGTAGGGGAGAGAAAAAAGAACAAGAACATTCTCTTCCCAGGCCAATTACTCACTCTTCTGAGGATTTCCTTTTGAATTCTTTCTATTCCTTTGCTTCTGTAAGCTCGTGGTGGGTGATAGTGGCAGTAACTATTTAGTCACTTCTTAAGTTCTGAAGGAGATGTCTGGTTTTCCTGGCTACTCTTTTGGAGCATGGGGAGCATTTGGTCCCTATTGTCTTCAGCTTTGGTGCCTTAACTCTAATTCAGAGGCAACTGGAAAAGTTCCACTCAGTGTCTTGTTAAATAGCCAGTTTGTCACTTGGTCCTCACAAGCACTCTAGGAGGTATCTCCATTTTATGAAGGAGGAAAGTTAGACCAACAGAGATTAGGTTACTTGCCCAAAGTGTCACAGGTAGAAAATAGTAAGACCATGATTCAGATTCTGTGAGACTCGAAATGCTGTATTAGCTTCTTTGTTATCCTTACACCGTACTGCTGTCTTCCTCACTGTCTGTGATAGAGGTTAAGAGTGTTTACTTTCAACACAATTGAGTGCTAGTGCACCAAATTAGTCCTGTTAATTATTCTTTTCCTAGGCAACTTCTTTATAGAAACAGCTGACCAGCAGTGATGAAGCAGTCAGATAAGGAAACATTAGCTATACAAAGCTAATATATTTTCTGGTTCTCCTCATTTTTTTTTTCACGCATAGTTAGCTTATTAATGATTGTCTGAAGTTCCAGGTCCACACTGCTAATGCTGATGTTCATGATGGGTTATGCCAGAAATTATATCTTGAAGCTTCAGTTATTTTAAAACGTAATGACGCCAAAAGCAGAGACTACGTTCTCTTGCACGTGTGTATGAGTGCGTTTGCAGATGCTTTCAAAAATTTCTCCATATGCTAATTTTGTTTTCTTCTTAGTTATAGGGATGCAGAAAAGAATTTCCACAATATCTCTAACAGATGCTCCTATGCAGACCATTCCAACAAAGAGGAAATTGAAGATGTCTCAGGAATTCTTCAGTGTACTGCTAACATACTTGGTATATTAACTATATATTTATACGGTTGAGAGAGAATGAATGAGGGGAAAAGGGGAAAGTAAAGGTGTAAACATTTCATTTTCTACTAAAGAGAAATTTGGAGACTATGGTAAATTGAGACCAAGATATTGTCTTGAAGTGATTTGCTTTCAACATTCCTGAAGATGTTTGAGTGGAAATTACATGCACGTCATTCACTTGGAGATTGAAAAACAGTATAATGAAAATACTTACCTTCCAGGGAAACTTTTCTAAATATTCCTATGTTAGTATTATTAGCTTCCTATAATCCATATTTTTCTGGCTCTTACCCTTGGCTGAAATTGGGGATCTGCCTCTCCTCTCAAAGATCATATTCTATTATTTCTATTATTATTATTACTCTGTTGTTTCTGGGAGGCCCTGGTTGGGGCTGGAGCATGGCTCATGTGGACTCTAGTGGACTCTACAACTTGGGGTCAGTGAGGCAGGTCATCTACTGAGGTCTTTGTGCCTTGCTTGGAGGGGGTGTCCACCTTGAAAATACCAGTATTTATGACAGAGGGCCTGGTAACCATCAGGTGACACTGCTGGCCCAGCACAGCTTAGTTGCCCTTCAGAGTTGCATGAGATGCAGATTAAGCAGAGAGTGAAAAGAGCAGCCAGCAGTGTGCTACCTAATGATATTAGGGAAAGAGTAGTTTTAAGTTAGGTGCTTATAATTTAGAAAGTGACTGTGTAACAGAGTCTGGATTTCCATAAATACTAATTTTTTGAGAAAAGAGATATTAGGGCTGACTTTTTCCCTCCAAATAATGATGAGTTGTTCTCAAAATGTAAAAAGCACAATATTATAAAATTTAAACTTCTGAAGGATATAACTAAATACCTGCCACCTATTGGCTAGAGGCTGACATGGATCCAGCAGGTGATTATGTGCCTAAGAGGTGTCTATTCTCTTTTAACTAATGTCCTTTCTTAACTCTTGAAATATAGACTCTCTGAGGACAAAAGTAACAGCTTTACTGGTCATAATCAATGAAAGCCTTGTTTTCAACAAGTTAATGAGCTATAATTAATGTTGGCTTGCTTAGATTTCATTTTTTAAATTACTTATGTAATAAGTGTAATCACTTATGAGAATGCAAGAATTAATTCACTGGACAGAAACGTACCATACAAGAAAGGAAGCCTTTTTTTGAGTTGGAGGCACAGGTGGGCATGGAGAAATAGCGTTTCAACCAGGTTAAGAGAAATTCTGCTGCCTGGAAACCTTCTCTGTGAATGCCAGAGGGCAATTTTCCAACTCTATGATTTATATTTATCACTTTTGGGGAGTATGGTTAGAATATTAGGATTGGGGAATACATATTTCTCTCACCTTCTTAACCTGTTACAGAGTTATGGTAGAGACTAGAAATGTGTTTGTTCACTCATCTTTGTGTTATTTATACTTCACCTATCATCAAAAAAGACAAAGTCATAAGTCAGAAAATGTGATCAGAGTAGCAAATTTTTCTCCTTTCAAAATGGCCGTCTCTATTGACTTAGTATAAACTCCAGGTAGTTTGATCATTTACTGGCTCTTCAGGTTGAAGTTTGGGTTTAACGGTTGGCGTGGAATAAAAAGGGATCTGCAGAGAGGGAGAAAGCTTGTTGCAGAAGACCAGTTGTGCATCTGTCATGCATTTATTCTGTCACCTCCTCCCTAGGACTCCCTGGAAACACATGTGCATTACAGTCCCTTTAGTAATGGGAAAGAACTATTTCCAGATATCAACATTTTTGCCATTTATTTCTCTTTCGTTGGCTTAGAAACCAGTTGTTGCTATTTTCTGTCTCATCATTTACAAATTAGGGATATTAAGTACACGCTGCTCCTTATCATCTGGTTGCCTCATTTTGGGATTCTGGCAGTCACTGTGATAATGCAGTACAGTACTCTAAAGAGGCTTTTAATCTGTGGAAAAAGGCTATACAAAGATGGTTGTGAACGATGCCCTCCCTGCTGGAGGCTTTTAGTGTTAAATTGACTGCTTTATTTGGTACATGTCTTTAGCACACCAAAATGATCTTCTAATTTTAGTTGTCTGAAAAATGTAAACCTTTTCTAGCCAGAATCTGCAAAGCCCATTTTTAGCTCCAATTAAGTAGTAAAAATGTGTTTAAACTGTTATGAGATGCAGCATTGAGTATTTTCTTGGAAATTACGGTTGAATGGTACAATGAAAGATCTATGATAAAGCGTTAAAGGGTCTGAACTGTGTTTGTTGCTAAAGTGTTGCCACCTGATCCTATGCAGTGACCTTAGGTACTGTTGAGGGGAGGGAGGCAGAGACTGGGTAGGGAGAGTAAAGGGAGAAAGATGATAAATTGTATAGCTCTTTTTGCCATATACAATTTAAAATAAATGAGGGTATGACTATTTTGGTTTTAACAAGTTTTAATACTGTGAAAGGGGTCATGGGTGTTTCAGTTGCAGAGCGTCAAGAGCTGTAAGATGGGAGAGATGGTGCAGGAAAAAGACATACCACAGTAGGACAGGAATCGGATAGAAAAGAGAACTGTAGGTAATTCATTTACTGATGAATTATAGCAAACTAAGGTTTGCTGTTTTAATAAGCATTAGTTATTTGCCAAGTATTAACAAAGCATGGTTTTACACAGCTTTTGCTAAGAGCATTTTCTCTCAAAATGATTGGGAAGGACTTGAACTGTAAAATAATATTCATTAAAGTTTTCTCTGTCTTCTGCTAGAGTGGGGCTTTATCTTCTCCAAAACTTAGTACCTTTAAAGTCAGAATCAGAGTGATGTTGTCATGTGATTATTTGTTGGGAAGGTGCTAGTGAGGAGGATGGAGGAAATGATCTTTGGGGCTTAGACCTTGCAATATTTTCCTGGTATCAGGGACTCTGAAATACTGTGAAACCAGAGTTCTCTATTAAAGTGCCACAGATTCCAGAATAATTAGCTGGTGTGGAACTTTTTGTTGTTATTGTTTGTCATAAGAATTTGTTGCTTATATGTTAATGTGCATGTACATTTTGGTTTTATTGTGATTTGGAACGTGAGTTTAGCAGCCTTTTAATTGGCAATAAAACTGCAGAATTATTTAGCCTTATTTATGGTTAAGATTACCTTGGGGGTTTTCTTGGAATAACTCTAAATCATATAACTGCTCAGTGAATTGAAATATGTTTAACATATTTAGCATCTTGGAGAACAAGTTGCTACGTTAACCACTCACCATTTTTATTGATGAATTAAGATTAGCAATAAGTAAATTCTGCCAATATAGTTCTTGTTACTGTTACTTGGTAATTGATATGTTTTCTCTTTTATTAAAAGTAAATATTTGCAGTATTTTAATAAGATGAAGGAGTTAATGTGGCTAGAGGGGAGCTGATTTAATAATGATATTATAATGTAGTGGTTTAGATCGAAGACTAAAGCCAGACTTGGGTTGAAATGTAGTTTGGCTACTTCCTACCTGTATGAACTGGAATGAGTTACTTAATCTGCCCATACTTCATATTTCCCATTTATAAAATAGGGATAACATAATTCCATACCTCCTAGAGTTGTTAGGAGGATTAAATAATTTATATAAAGTACTCAGAATAGCCTGATGTATAACAAATGCTAAAGTGTTTGCTTTTATTACTGAATATTCACAAAATAATGTTTGCATCAGACCTGGAAGGTCAATATTGCTCACTTTTTTGGTGAGGAAACATACTTTGAGATGTTAAGTTGTTACCTTCTTTTGTCAACAATGACAAGCCACAAAAGCAGGATTTAAACCCATGTCAGTCTGATTCAGAACCCTGTGTTCTTTCCACTGCTTCATGCTGCCTTCCAGGGTCATTGGACTGAGACTGACTGTACCTCACCCCTCTAATGCTAAGGACACAAGTCTTTCTAGTTCTCTGAATTATGATAATTGTCATGATATTGCATTTTACTTAGTTCATTACTATTTCAAAACGTACTTGGGATACTTGCTTGTATGTGACAAGTAGTATCAAAACTGACTGTTTCTCATTGGTATTGAGGAGAGTGCAGTTTCACTGTAATCTGGATCATTTTCAGTTTAGAAACAGTATATTTTTCTTTAGATATCAGGTGTTGACAGTGCAAGTTAAGGGTGATGGTGTTTGCCATCCTGACACACAGTTTTATAGTTGACGCTGTAGTAAATGCTATGCCGCTTCTGTTGGTTGCAAGATTTCAAGCTGATCTTGGTACATAGGTCACTTAATATGTTAGACGTCTTTGGCCTAGCACAAAGCTTGCAAAAGGCTCTATTTCTGATGCCATTGTTTTTTTTTAATTGATAAGTTTAGGAATATTGTCACAGTATCTCATTTACTAATTCCTAACAGAGGCCTTGAGTAGTGGTTCCATGTAAATTGGAAAGAACTTCTATTTTCTGCTCTCTGCTTGCATACTTTGCTGGAAATGATTAGATGTCATAGGTAGGCCTGAAAAGGAATGAGACCACTGAGTGTGGACACTGCCTCCAATATGTATAAAATAAACACTTCAATAAAAACTGATGCTTAAATTATGCAGATCAGTTTTAGAAGATGTAAGTATATTGAATAGAAATGTGGAATGCTTTCTCTCCTACTTTAGAGATTCTTTTTCTCTTAGGAGCATTTTCTTCTAAATCTTATAAAAGGCCTTTTCCCATGTATCCTAATAAATTTCTTGATACTTAGCTACTCTTCATTACTGTAAAAATGTGACAGTCATTTTTATTCCTTTCTTTTGGATCTTCTTACTTTATCTCTAATGCATTGCTTCCCTATGCAAATTTCTGCTCAGCTCCTCTTCTCTGTGTGGGAGGGCAACCTTTCACATCTAAATTCTTCAGACTGTCTATTCTCTTTTCTGATTTTTCAGTGGGTAGGTTTTTACTTTGCTTTTCCCTTTGAGCTTTTTTAAAATAAACTTTTAATTTTGGTAGTTTTAGATTTATAGAAAAGTGAAGATAGTGCACAAAGTTCTCATATATGCCACACCCATTTCCCCTATTATTGACATCTTATATTTATATGGTACTTTGGTCCCAAGTAATGAACCCATGTAGATATACTATTATTAACTAAATTTCATGATCCTTAGTTTTACCTGTTCTTTTTCTGTTCCAGGATCCCACTCAAGATACCACATTTCATTTAGTTGTCACATCTCCTTAGATTCCTCTTGGCTGTGACAGTTTCTCAGACTTTCCTTGTTTTTGATGACTTTGACAGTTTTGAAGAGTACTAGTTAGGTCTTTCAGTTGTCTGCCGTGTACTTTGATATATGCCCATCATTGTGTGTGTGTGTGTGTGTTTTGAGCACTTCCTTACTTTCTAGCACTAAAAGATGCTCCAGACTCATCTGGTATATTTTCTGCCCCACTTCTAGAATCAGCCATTTCTCCAAGGAGTCCTGGTTCCTTTTATTGGAGAATGGTGTTAGAAACCAAGATCTGGGCCCTAGGTCTGCTTATTGCTATTGGGTGTTGTTGCTTCTAGGCCCTCTCAGCCAACAGAGTAAGAAAATATATATGTGTATACTAACTCATATATATATGCCTATCTATAAATATTTTTATGTGTGTCCATCTGTATCTGTATTATGATAAATCTAAGTTCATACTGATGTCTCCAGCTCTAATCCATTACCGTATGGATCATTCCAACCTTTTCCCCTTGCTTGTCTGTAACCTCCTACTCCAACAGTGAGAAACTTGGCTCCCTTTAGCAATCCATTTACTTAATTGTTAAATTCCAGTGTATATGTATAATTGTTTCAAAATTATTAACACACACTGCCATGGGAAACAATTTTATCAACTAGAGTGCAGAGCTTATGTGCAGTTTTGGAGTGTGGAGCTATGTATGAAGTTTTACAGACTCCACTCATTTCTAAGTTACTCAGGTCTGCACCTTTCTACTCCACCACCTTTAGTCAGGTTTTTTTTATACATTTGTAATATAGTTATATTCTTTTGTCACATTCTTTGTTTCATCTTGGGGTCTTTTAACCTCCTAAATATATATATCTTAAGATCTATTAAAATTTGCATACATTGACGTTCACTGTTTGTGCTGTAAAATTCTATGGGTATTAATAAATGCATAGTGTCATGTAGCCTCCATTACAGTGTTGTACAGAATACTTTCATTGCCCTCCAGGGTCCCCTGTACTTCACCTGTTCAATTCCCCACCCCCAATTCCTGGCAAGTACTCATCTATTTGCCACTCTATAGTTTTGCCTTTGCCAGAATGCCATATAAATGGATCATACAGCATGTGACCTTCTCACACCAGCTTCTTTTGTTTAGCAGTGTGCCTTTAAGATTAATATAAGCCTTTGTGTGGCTTGATAACTCATTTTTTTTTTCTCTCTGAGTAGTATTCCATTGTATGGATGTACCACAGTTTGCTTATCCATTCACCTATTGAAAGACGTCTTGGTTGCTTCCATTTTTGGCAATTATGAGTAAACCTGCTGTAATTATCCACTTGCAGGTTTTTATGCAGGCAACTTTTCAAATCAGGTAAATACCAGGAGTGTGATTGCTGGACTTTGTTTATCTTTGTAAGGAACTATCAAAGTGTCTTCAAAGTGGCTGTCCCTTTTAATTTGCACCTTATCCTCTCCAAAAACTGATTTTGTCAGTTTGGGATTTAGTCATTCTAATAGATGTGCCTTTTCCCTTGGAGTGTTTTTTTTTTTTTTTCCCCAAAGATTGGCACCTGAGCTAACAACTGTTGCCAATCCTTTTTTTTTTTTTTCTGCTCTATTTCCCCAAATCCCCCCTGGTACAGAATTGTATATCCTAGTTGCAGGTCCTTCCAGTTGTGGCATGCGGGACACCACCTCAACGTGGCCTGACGAGCGGCGCCATGTCTGCGCCCAGGATCCGGGCCAGCGAAACCCTGGGCCACCGCTGCAGAGCGTGCAAACTTAACCACTCGGCCACGGGGCGGGCCCCCCTTGAAGTTTTGATGAACAAAAACAGCACCTGCTCTCTCCTTACAATTTCAACATATGTAAACTATAATTAAGAATTGTGGTTTCCTGTATTGTCATTCTGTGTGCTTTTCTAAGATTTTATGATTGAGTTTAGAAACTGTTTAAAAAATTCTTAATCATAGCAGAAATTTTCCATGGTACTAATAGATAGAATCTTTCTCTTTGATTTTGTAAAAATAAGTCCCTGAAATGGAGTTAGCCAGTGTTACACAGTGGGAAATGAAATCTTCTAGGAATTTGGATGTAACTTTGAAGTGATATGACTTGTAATCCTATTTATTGAAGATATTCAAACTATAAGATGCTCACAAGCAGTCTTTGTTAATGTCCTTATGCTCCCCTGGTCCCCAGCTTGTTGTTGTCTGAATTCCTTTTTAACACTATCAGTGGCCGCTGAGTCAAACTCAGTTAACTAAAACTCCAGTTATGCAGTTCATTCTCAAAAGCAGGTTTCTCAAGCCTCGTAGAAAATCTCCTATTGCTCTTTTCTCAGGCGATAGTACCACTTCCATTTAATATCTGCAAAATTCTTAACATGGGAAAATAATTATCTCTGGGTCACACTGTTAGCTTATGGGAAAGGCAGGAAGACTGTGAGGCTCTGGAGTAAGAGTCGGCTGCGTTACTTATTGACCCTTCCATTGCTTCTAGTACAAAAGAGCAGCGGTTATTTTTGCTTTTGAGTTAGAAAGTTTATTCTTTCCTTACTATGTGAGGAAGATGATTATGGGCCATATCATATCATTTCATATGTCAAACTCATACCTCATTTTTGTTGCCGTCTCATGGAGCAAATTCATAATGATTTGGCACATTTGCTTTTTTAAATTTAAATAATATATTTTTTTTGTCTTTACTTCTGTTGAGTCTTTTAGCTCAATTGAACACACCACCTCTCCTACTTCCCCAATTTTTTCCTTTTTATTTGATGAAGTTTATTCATTAAATTAATCATTTATTACCTGTGGGTCTAGTTTTTTTGGTCCGTTATTTTATTTCTGTGTTTTCATTGCTCTTTGCTGCCTGACTCTAACTTTGACTCAACTATACAGTTTAATAACATGCTGTTTAATTATCCTAAAAATTAGTGAAAACTTTAAGTAAGATTAGAGTAAAATTCAAACATCCTAGGTTCTATGCTAGATGAGTTATCATTCTTATTAACCTTGAGTTCAGATCTTTTGTCAATTTTAAGTGTTTTTGACAGCATTTCTATCACAATTTTTAAAAATTAACTTATTGAGTAGAATTTTATGATTCACAATGAAGATGTTACTTAAGGTTTTTTATATATGGTAAATTCTCTTTATTATCTCACTGTCTATTTTTCATAAGCAAAAATGTTAATCTCTTTTGATTTGTTGTTCATGAGCCTGCTCAGTTAAAGATTCCAACATGTTTTACTTTCTATGTGGGGAGCTATAGCTATGGAGGATTATGTATCATGGATGACTTTTATACATGTTTTGGAGTTCTCTTTTCCTATTTCTGTTACCTATATGGTAGGTGAGATGAGATCCATTTCAAAATGCAGTACTTTAAATCCATTTCAAATGAAATATGATTGAGCCCAAACTTCCAATTCCTGGCCTATCATGCTTTTTTCCTATATTTCTGCCAAATCTGGCCTTAATCTTAGAATGAGAAATGGTAATATTCAGTCTGGAGAAAGAAAATGTAGATTTGGAAATACAGTCAGAATTTTCTCCTGTGATATACAGGAATTTCATTGTAGTCTTTATGGGCAGCTTGTACACTGTTATCTACCACTGTTATGGTCCAGACTCAGTTGGGGTAGATTGTTGGGAGGTAGAGAAGGGTTGGGAATATGAAGCATTTGGCTTCGCTTTCCATGTAGAAAAGAGAAGTTAGAAGAATCATTTGTGGTTTCCCACAGAAGAGATGAATCATTGATGATATGAGAGAGAACCTCATTTGAAGAAAGGGAAGTGTTGGTGACAGATATGAAAAGAAACCAATGGCGCACGTGTGAGAATCAGTCGAAGTATAAACAGATGTGATTTTCGTAAACAAGGATGGGATGAAGTAATCCTGACTCATACCTGCTGGTCAGGACTGAACATTTTCCAGAGCTAGATGAAGATGAAAAGAGGAAAAGCCAACTCTGAAAATATCTATTTTTATTTTAACATTTATGAATTTATTCTTTTACCCTTTCTAGGGAGTTATGATTTGCATTATTGATTTGAATCCTAATCCCAGAAGAATTGTCTCTACCCCAGACTCTAGGACGGTGGACTCACTAGTGATTGTATGGTGGGATCATCTGGAGACATTTAAAAAAAAAGGAGGCCTATAGACACTACCCAAATAGTCTGATTCATCACATCTAGGATGGGGACTAGGAATTTGCATTTAAAAATAATCTCCCAAGATAGTTCTGGTGTGCAGCCATGATTTATACCTTAATTCCAAGGCTAACCCTGATCTTGGGCAAGTATGCTTAAGAAGCTTTAGTTTAATTCTTAGAGAATTTGGTACCAAGATACACTCACTGCTACTTGAGTCTCTGGAATCTGGGTTTCTCCTGTCTTAATTCGAGAGTGGGTTGCTGCCTTGTACACCACTCATTTCTTTTCCCTTGTTCCATTTTTCTTTGGGACATTTAGTTCTGCTTCTGAACTCTAAACAGGAACTGGGGGCCTGCTTCTCTTCACTGCCCTTTGTCTTCTGGATACAGGCTTAATGCCTCTTGCTAGATGCTCTGTACTCTAGTCAGGGCTTTTGTGGGGTTTTTTATTTTTTTGGCCTTTATCTTTTTGCCAAATCTTGATGCTGAGCACTGCTGGCTCATACTGCCACCATTTATACCACACATTTATGATATCATAGTTTTTCTGATTTTTCTCCTGTCTTTGCATAAATGGGTATATCTGGTTTTGGGTCTATCCCTTCCTTTTTTCATCCTATATTATTACCTTTGGACAGACGTGTGGTAAGCTGTTGTTCAACCAATGTCAGAAGTAAAATGCTAGGTTTAGCAACATTTTCTCTTTACTGCTACTAGGATCAGAAATCCTGTTACCAGAGAACAAATGCAGCCTAGAGGGCGAAGAAAGTGGGTTTGCAGCTGCTGTGAGAGAGGGAAGTCTGTACTTATCTGTGAGCTTTCATAAAGCACGGAGTCTTTACAAAGGAGAGATCAAGAAGAATTTCAGCCAGAGAACAAGCACAGCGGTGACAAATGATCCTGATTCTTGTGCGTTACTGAGTGATTAGTGCCCAGAACAATTTTGACTGAAATTACCCCTGATTGCCATCATTTTTCTACTTTTCCTTCTGTTTCTCCTGATTCTTTGGACTCCCCACGACATTCTGACACCTCTTTTACCCCTTATTCACTATTTTTTACTTTTTTTTTGTCTGTTTTCATACCCTTTCCTTTTCATTATTCTGATTCTTCGTCCTATAGATTAATGAAAAGGGACAGTGTAGATCTGCCCAGCGTTTAAAAGTTCACTTCTCTTAATTTGCCATTGCTTTTTACTTTCATGCCCTTTTTAAGCTTAATTTTTTTACATGGCAAATTTAGTAATTAAGAGACTCTAACTTGCTGCAAATCTATACAATTTCTTTAGTTTAAGGTTCTAAGTGATCATTGGAGCTTTAGCTGTGCTAAAGTTTATTGTATTAACTACAGGAAAAGGTTTATTAATCCAGAGATGTGTGTATACAGTATTATAGACAATGTTTGACTTATTAAAGAAACAATTTTCAGGTACTTTCTTCCATCATTACAAATAATTATTGAGTATCTACTTTTTTCAGGTACTATTCTAGGTGCTGGTGATCAGCTGGGAGAAAAACAGAAAGTGAGGAGGCAGACAATGAAAAAACACACAAAAAGACAAAAACAATAACTTCAGAGTGATATGTGCTCTGAAGAAAAATAAGACAAGGGAATGTAAAAGAGAGTGGGAAGGGTTTAAATAATTAATAATAATGATAATCATTTTTAATTTATTTAAGCAATTCTAATAGGATTTCTACATGACTATGGTGTTTATATTGTTTCAGTGGTATTTATGGATTCAAAGCTCCAGGAATGAACTTGTTTTTTAAACATCATTTACCTAATATGGAAGAAGTTGATGAAAGTTCTGGTTTCCCCACTGAGATCTGAGTAGCAATTGCCTCAAGAAGGAGGCAGTGATGTGGTGTCGTAGTATTTTACCTTGGAAAAGATCCCCACAGGTGTTCACCATTCCACAGCTATTTGTTGAGGACCCGCTATGTGCCAGGCCTCTGCTGGCTCTAGAGATTTGACAGTGAGCAAGGCAGACATAATCTCTGCCCTCCTGGCACTGTCAGTCTAGAAGCTCACGGGAAGGCCACATGACGTGAGGAATAGAACTTCTGTACTTGGACAGAATGGAAAGCTGCTTGTGTGTGGCCACTGGAAGACAGCTGTCCCAAGAGAAGTGGGAGCACCACCTCCAGATAGGCTGAGAAATTTGGGATTCAGAACTCTTCTATGTGGTGATAGGGAGGACCCTCTCAGAAAAAAATCCATGAATCAAATGTACTCTTAAGCTTTCTCTCACTCTCATTCTCTTTCTCTGTCACCACATACACATACATACCCATATACACCTGTATATATATATATATATATATATATAGACACTATATATACCTATATATGTACATACACACATATGCACACATACGTATATAGACATACATATAAATTATATAGTGCTTTACTATTTACAAAAATTGTTCATATTATTTTGTACCTTGTTCCCTTGTTAAATTCTATAGCTAACTATTATTATCTCATTTTACGGATGAAATTGATTAAGGCCCAGGTAAGGGACTTACCAAGATCACTTAGCTAATAAATGATTAAGTCTGGATTTGAATATAGCTTTTCCAACTACAGAAAAGGAGCACAGTTCTTTTTACCATGTCAGATTTTTCTGTTTCTGAAAATAAATGGTAATTGTAACATATCTTCCATTTAAAAGAACCACTTCTGTTTCTTTAAAAAAACCTGTGTGTATGTGTATATGTTTATTACTAGGTACTCCTGTATAGTACTCTATAGTACTTCAGCCAACTGCTTGAATTAAAAGACATTTTACAAATAACTTTTGCCAATGATGATTCTGGATGTAGAAATATTTTTCTATTTCCAAATGAAGATAGAAAAAAGGATCCAGAGAGCAAGGGTTTTCAGCTGGTAAAAATGGGAAGAATCCAGCTTATACTACTATTATAGCACATTTCATGATATGATTCCTAACTGTTTACATGTCTTTCTCTTCAACTTGACTGTGGGTAACGCAGTGATTCGGTGCCTTGTGAATCCTTTGTAACCACGCCAACCAAGCCTGAAGGGTAGGTATCCCAGAAACATTGTTTGAAAGACAAAGAAAGACTGAGGGAATGTTCTAGAGGAAGGAAATCTAAAGACACAAGACAAATGCAATGAATAATCCTATATTGGATCCTGGACTAGGAAAAAAAAGTAGCTATAAAGAATGTTATTGGGCCAATAGGCAAAATTTGAATATGGACTGTGTGTGGGTGAGGTGATAATATTGTACCAGTGTTAAACTTCCTCATCTTTATAATCACATTGTGGTTATGTAAGGGAGCATCCTTGTTCTCAGGAAATATGCACTAAGATATTTAGGGGTAAAAGGGCATGGTGTCTGCTACTTATTCTCAAACAGTGTGTGTGTTTGCTTCTGTGTGTATGTGTGACAGAGAGCAAAAGGGAGAGAGAAGGAGAATAATAAAGCAGATGGGCTAATTTTTTTTTTAACAAATTGGTTAATCTTGGTAAAAGAATATGGGAGTGTTTTGTACTATTCTTGCAACTTTCCTCTAAGTTTGAAATTATATCAAAATAAAACATTTCTAAAAACTGTTAAATAAAATTATACTTAAAATAGGTCTTAAGTCCAAAGGGACTCTTTTTCTACTTGGTCATAGCCTCAATTAAAAAGAAATGCAAAGCTAAACTAAAATAACAAACATAAGTGAGTTTAAGAGCTTGTAGTCTATTTTTATACTTATGTATATTTTGTTTTTCTTAATATCATCCATGAAAGCACCAAACTGTACATAATTGGTGTCCAATTGGAACCCATCTATGGAATATATTTTCCTCAAGTTTTGTGTCTGCTTATAACCTGATTTAGTGATATGGACCTTCAAGATGAAATTAGAATAGGATCTGAACATAGTCCTACTCTGTCTAATTTTGTAAGGCAATTGATATCAGAATAGATCATTTCTTCCTCTGTGTTCTAGATCATTTTATTTTTTTTTCCACATAGAAAAATACTCAAGAATGAGAGCATATATTTGAGAACAATAAAAATAATAACACTGCTGACTACTTCTTTTGCTTAAGTTACCTATTTTCTTGATTCCATAGTGAGTGACATCTATACTAGGACATATTCCTTTCTTCTTATAATCCTTTTACTCTTATGTTGTGACATTTTTGGACTTCCTGAATACTTTCCCTGAATTCAAAAGCCTCATCAATCATTGACATAATCTCTTCTGTAGACTCTGATTTTTTGATTGCTTCTCTGACATTTTAAATACCCAGGGTAAATTATTTTTCATGATCTGTCATCAGTCATTAGATAATATTTCAATGTGCTATTAAAGTGTTTCTATATTTAGTAGCAGTGCTTTCTGCATCTCTTTGTAGCAGTGTGTACAATTAGTTAAAGAGACTCTTTACCTGAAGTAGGACATCAAACTGAGTAGCTGTTCAGTGTTTAAATTGAGCTAATAGAAATTTAAAGTGAACTGCTTAGAAGATGATGAAAAACCCTGTGACTATAACTTTATATGGTGAAAATTATTACCACTGCCCAGATTTTTAAATTAATACGAGGTGAGAGCATCCAGTATATGCTAGATATTTGTTTCTTCTCTTGTTGGAATAGACAAGGTATCATTTTTTAAAAAGGTATTCGTTTTGGACATATGTATATATTTAATTCTTTAAAATCTTAATTGTATAGAAAATGAGGTTTAAGTGAATTATAATAGATAAATGTCATCTGAGGTCTTCTAAGGTTTTTCTTAACTTCTCTCCCTGTTTCCTCACCTGCTCCTTCATACACTCATGTATACACTTTCATGCTGTCAGGGACCTCATGATCCTGATCCTTTGGGGACAAAATTTTTTTTTTGAGGAAGGTTAGCCCTGAGCTAACATCCACTGCCAATCCTCCTCTTTTTGCTGAGGAAGACTGGCCCTGAGCTAACATCCGTGCCCATCTTCCTCTACTTTATATGTGGGATGCCTACCACAGCATGGCTTGCCAAGCAGTGCCATGTCCGCACCCGGGATCCGAACTGGAGAACCCCGGGCCACCAAAGCAGAATGTGCGAATTTAACCGCTGTGCCACCAGCACAGCCCCATTTGGGGACAAAATTTTTAATTAAATGATGGGATAAATCTAGTCGCTAATGGGAAGCAAAAATCTGAGTAACAGTGGTACTCACACAGCAATGTCCCTGTTTTTGCCTTAGTATAAATGTTAGGCAAATAGGAGAGAATGTGGGAGAGAGTAAATTCTTGGTATTACCACATGGGAGCTTAACTGCATTTGGCTTTGTCCTTAATGTAAGACCTTGGGTAGTTCTGATTAGTGAAACAGGGATGTTAGTAGTAAGCTTCACTGTAGCATAGGCTCTGCAAACAACAGAATTCAAGTTTATTGGCTTGTTGTTTAAAAAGAAGATTGTCCACGTTGTGAGGTTTGCATTTAGAACAAGGTTACCATAGTCACAAGGTTAAGAAAAATCTCAAATATCTATTTGCCTTCTAGGGCACCAGGCCAACCGTTTCACTGTTAGTGGGATAGAAAAAACAAACTATGTTGATCTTTGACATCTATCTGGAAGCTAGAAAGGAAATAGCAGCAATATTCTGGCAAGACTTGGGAATGGGCTGAGAAGAGAAAAGCTAGCACTTTTTTCCTTTTAATTATGGCTCTTTTCTGCAGTGCACTAAGAAGCACTTTGAAAAGAATGTGGCATCTTCCATTGTATGTGAATTCAAGATCTTACAGCTTTGTAATATCTTTTTCCTGTCACGTACTGGATTTGGTTGACCTTTTAGGTAATTCATTTTTGTTTGCTGTCAAATATTAAGAAAGCTCTCTCATATAACATTTTGTTTTCTTTAGGAGTTAAAGAGTGGAGGGGAAGTGATAAAAGTTAATGGGAAAAAGAAGAGCTCCAAATTCAGACATTTTTGATTTACGTCTCTTTTGCGTGAGGTAGCCCTAAATTTACCTATTAAGATTATCTGTAAGGATAAACTCAGTCTTCGGTGCAGTTTCCTTTCTCTTGTTTCTGTTTTTCAGTATTCTCTACCTCCTATGTGACATCTTTTTACCTCCTTCTCCTCTCTAGGAAGTGGAGTACCCTCCTCTTTGTTCCCTCTGCTTATGCCTTTCCAGTGGGGGCTGCTCTCTTTTGGGGGTTCCAAGGGAGGGAGTGTGAGTGACAGGACACAGGTTGGAATGAGCAAGGTGTACTCGCAAGGCATCTAAGGGAACAGCCTGATTTGAGAAATGATTCTTGTTGGGGCATTTTAAAAGATAAGAACAGGGAATAATTTTTATGTTATGTCTATAGGATCTGTCAGTGCATCTCACTAGATATGCCAACTTAACATGCTACTTCCTCATCTGCCCAAATTTAAAAGATTTGGATTTTCATTAATATCTTCTAGTCTCTGGTACTCCTTTCCATGAATTTGTGGTATGTGTCATGGTGTGATAACAAACTTTGCTTATTGTTTCCTAGTTGACTTGAGTGCTTTTATTAGTTATTACTTTATTTTATTCCTCCATAACTCTTTCTTTTTAGTCCCTCTGCTAGCTTCTGCATAAAAGAGGATCTACACATACCCACATGTGCTATCACTGTTACCACCATCACTTTTGCTTTGGAATGGGAACAATTTACAGGCTTAAAGCCAAGGGCTTCTCAGTATCCAGTTCATGTTTTCTACGTCATCTACATTAATGAGCCCCCTTGAATTTAAGTTAAAATTTAAAGTATCCTGAATATTCATTTATTCGTTTGTACATATATTCAACAAATATTTATTGTATACTGGGTGCTGGCATTGTGCAGGTTCTGATTTACTCAGCCAAGTACAGAATTACTACATAAGTTAATTATAGACCATTCTGTTCTATTTTTCTATTTGGGCCTCTCAAGTATCCTATTCTGTCTTGGGTCAAAGAGAACATAATACATAAAATAATCCATACCAATTCCTTAGCATTCTGGTTGTGTATCCTACTATTAGACTTATGTTTACAATAGCATAACCTGTAAAGCCTCAATGTCAATAGACTGAAAAGCTTAATATTTCTATGTTAGTAACGGCCCACACTTCAATTTTTTTTAACGACATAATTCAAAACAAAGAGAAGAAGCATTAAATAATGGCTTGATGATGTGTTTTGAATGCTCTTTATATAAAAATATTGGCAACAACCGATAGTCCAACTGTAAGGAAATGGTAAATTAAAATACGGTAAATCTGCTTAGGAGAACATTAAAAAGCTGTTTCAATGAGAACTATGTGGAAAGATTATGATACAGCGTGGGACAATGTTTATGATATTGTCATAGCTCTGGTTCCCCAGGAAACAGACTCTGAGATGGAGATTTGTACTCAAGAATGCTATTGGATATTGCCCTCAGGATCAATGACCCAACCAGGCAAACCACATTAGGGTTCAAGGCCTGAGAATAATCCTTTGCGGCTCACATCTCTATCCTCTGAGTCATCCTTTTTCATGAAAGGTAACAAATGTTTGCAGCTTAATAGTTCTACTAAACTGTTTCCCCATGAAGATGTGAAGACAGTAGAATGGGAGAAGGAGAAGTTGAACTGCTATGTAGATGCAGTCACATCAAAGGTCTCAGCTAATCTCTTTAGAACGCCCCGCACCAAGGTAAGGAAGTCTTGCCTTTGTATTACAGCTCACCATCTCCCCAACTAGCCATCCGTAGATGTAGGCTGCCCTGGGGAGGGGACAGGGCATTGGGCCAGGCAGCTCTTTTCAGCTGAAGGCAATTCCCAGATCAAGGCTCAGTCTAGAGTTGACAGCTTCAAACATTCCCAGGATCCACTAGAGATGAAATATTAAATGAAAAGAAAAAAGCCAAACAGTATTTTTGTGCACATTATTGTACTATGAATCCAACTATATAAATTATCTGTAGGTATATACAAAAACTGGAAGGAGACAAAGAAAAAATGAACACAGCTCTGTTACAAAAGTGAAAGAATTCGTAAGAACATAACCTTGTCACCAAATAAACCATGAAACCAAACAGATTGCGGTTTACTTCACAATAGTGGAAGAACTCAGGTGTCTATTGTCTCCTTCTCTTACAATTTTAAAAGATTACCATTTTTTTAAATTCTTGCATGTCTCAGGGTTTTTCTTGTGTTTTATTTGTGGAATATGTCTATGTGTGGCAAGACAAACATAGCTTGGTGTTCCTGTCGGATTCACTTTGAGATAGTAACACATATGAATAGTTGCTCTGCTTAGGGTACCAGCTTCAACCATGCCTTGGGTGGCCTCACCCATGATGCAAAAGAGGCAGTAATTTTGTGTTCAATCCCTACATGTGCCAATGATATTTTTTTTGACAGCCCTCAATTGCTTCCCTACCCAGCCCAACATCTTATATATGCATGGTCAAAGAGGAACTGGGTGTGAAAAATGTGAATGGAGCTTGGCAAAGAAGTCAAATATGATACTGGAAAACAGTGTGAACTGTACACCCTAGGGAGGAGCAATGAATACAGACAGCTGTTTTCCCAAGTTAGAACACACGCACACAAAAGACTTTAACCGTGGCATAACAGCCTCTCACGTTAGCTCCTCTTGTCTAAATTAGACTCCTGTATCTCTACTGCTTTGCTTCCTTCCAAATTGTAACTTGTAATGTCCTTCTAAATCACATATGCTCTGTGTGTCTTTTTTCTCATATACCCTTGCGTTTTATATCTATTTAAAATAGTTCTTTAGAGTTACCTTTAATGCATTTTGAATTAGTTCTTTGAAAACATAAGATGAGAAGACAAAGGAGAGCATGAGAGCTATTTTCAGGTACTTTAAAGGATTTCCGTGAGGAGAGCAGGTAGATTTGTTCGAATTACCACAGAGGATACAATAGAACTAGTTGACTAAAGTTACAGGAATAGAAAAAATACGTTTTTGTCTCAATGGAAGAAGGAAGGAACTTTGTGATTACTAGAGATAGCAGGGATTGGAAGAGCAAGCTTCAGGAGCTCCTCATCGCGTGTGCCGTTTAAGTAGAGGAAGGATGGCTATCTACCAGGACCACTGTGTTTTGAAGGAGGTTGGACTGAATTCAGTGAAGTTCCAGTGCACTTGTTGACTTCATGCATCAGAATTATGCAAAATGGAGCATGTACAAATTTTCTTTTTAATAAACATACATAATCACATATTGCCATCCTCCAGAAGGGTAGAAGTATTAGGGTTGCTTGCTTGTGAATGCTGTAAATGTTGTCATAAGCTACTTTAATAGCTGCGTCATGGACACATGATGATATACTAAGTTCTGTCACTTAAAATCTGATGCTATTTGGCTAATGAAACATATTTTAGGCCTTTGACTAAGTATTTATTACCTAATTCAATAGGAAAGTTGTAAAAATTTTCAGATTCCCATCAATTTTATTACTTTACCACAACACAACTTGTATTCCAAAAGTTAATCCTCTCTGTACAAATTGGATAGAGGCACAGCTCCCAAGACTGGGTTGGAGCAGTTGAGGAGGGTAAATCACAATTTAGCGATTGTAAAAAGCATAGCAATTAAAGAGGCATTAGCGGTGATTAACAGCTCTGAGTAAGCCCTCTGAGGATCCATCCTTGTGGAAATTATGCTCTCCTGCTGCCGCTATTTTGGCCTCCAATTTGAATAGGGCCAATCATCATCAGCAGAAGCCAGAATCCATGAATTTGCACAGAAATTCCCTCCCCTACCTTCTTAGCCAGCAGGTGAAAGACTGGTAAAAAGGGCAGGTATGAGAAATGATGAGAGCACTTCTCTGTAGGGAGATTCCAAAGCTTGTGAGCCACTGCCATATGTTGACAAGGTGGCAGATTACATTTCGGAAGCAGGGGCTGGGTGTGGGGACAGGGCTAGGCAGGTGGTCGTGCAGCTCCTCTTGGTAATTAGCTCATGCCTTTGCGTTCTTTGAATCTGCACTACACTGCTGCGGGGCTGCTGGCTTAGTGTCTTCCCCAGCAACGTGAGGGCGTGTGGAGAGGAAGGCTGGAAAATGTGTTGGGCCTTTAGTCACCTGACAAGTGGCCAGCTCTGATAGCAAGCATACCACAGAGCCCTGATAAGGCTGCCCGATTATATATGTGCTGCCCTGACTTTGTCCACTTCTTAGTTCTCACTTGTGGCTATTTGTTGGCAAAGGAACAGGAATTCGTCAAATAATAAGCAGTCACACTATTAAATTAGTCTTTTAGTATAATTTTCCCGCGGTTGTGTAAAAAGGCCTGCCAGCGAGTATTGAAGAGTGAAAAACAGCAATGGAAAACCTTACATATACACACATGTGAGAGTATATCTACTATATATATTACCTAATATATACATCATATATGGTATATGTATATTATACATAGACGTATAGTCAGTTACATACAGCTGTGTTTATTTGTTCATTCATTAGTATATTTATTCTTTTGTCTGTACATTCAAAAAATTCACTACAGACAAGGCACTGTGCCAGGGATTATGGTTACAACAGTGGTCTTCATTTAGTTTCTTGAAAGCTCCATGTTAGTTTCTCTTCCAGGACCTCTGCACGTATGTTTCTTTGGCTTGGAGGGGTTTTCTTTCCTCCCCCGTCTGCTCCTTCTTGGTTGCCTAGTTGACTTTTACTTATCCTTCAGATATGTTCCTTTTTAAAGGAAGCTTTCTTTGACCCAGTGGATTATATTAGGCCCCTGTTACATGCCCTCATGGCATTCTGCACCTTATCGTCATAACTCCTAGCATCATGCGTTTTCTTTGTTGGATTATGTGTACAATTCTTGGATTATTTTATCTTCTCAAAGCTCAATAAGGGTAAGACTCATGCCTATTCTGATCATCATTATATCTCCAGTGCTCAGCACTGAGACTGATACAGAGCAGGTGTTCTCTGTCTCTTTTTTAATAAAGGGATAAATAAATGGTGAACAGGACATAACTCTCATCTTCAAAGAGGTTAAGTCTAGATGAGAGGGTGGACAAGCCAGCAGCTGTTGTGTGATAGGTGCTAGGATGAGGGTAATCACCAAGTGCTTTGGAAGCTGAGGAAGTAGAGGCATCTATCTCAGTCTTGGACTGTCAAGGAAAGCATTCTGTACGAATTTAGGTGTAAAGATCTGCAAGATGAGTCTAACCAGATAACGAGCTAAGTGGGTTAGGGAGCAGAACAGAGTTCTATTCAAACAAAACGAAACAAAACACAAAACTAGCATGTACAGAAGCCTGTAAGGGAGAGAGAGATTGTTGAGAACGTTCAGGAAACTCCAACTGATTCATAATGGCTTGTGCAGAGATGTGAAGTGGGAAAATTGGAAGAGATAAGGATGGGCCCAAAGTAAATGCTGAATCCAACCTTGCAGAGTTTAGGCCTTATTCTGAAGGCAATGGATAATCATTGGAGGGCTTTAGGCAGAGAACTGATAGGATAAGATTTATGATTTCAAAACGGTATATAGAGAATGGATTGTAGAGAGTTAGGGGAGCAGCAAAATTAGTTAGGAGGCTGTTGAAATAATTGTGGACTATTGATCATGGTGGTCAAAACAAAGTAGTGGTATTTAGGATAGAGACCAGCAGAATGTCAGGGAAGATGTATCATACACACACACACATTTGTATTTTAACTAAACTAAAATTATATTCTATACATTATTCTGACAGTTCTAATTTAGTTTTATGTCATACAAAATCAAATATATCTTTATGTCTTTTTTGTATGTTTATTTGCCAGTTTTTGTTAAGCCATACACCTGGTCCCTAGATCTAAAATATAAATTGTTTTTTATTTTACATTTTAAGCTTTTAATTGATCTGGAATTTGATTTTGCTTGTGATATGAGATAAGATTTAATTTTATTGTTTTCTAGATGGCTAGTGCCATCTATTAAATAAACCATTCTTTTCCCATTGAAGTAAAATAATCTTTTGTAATATATTAAAATTTATCATATATGCAGATTTACTTCTGAATTCTCTATTCCGACCCAATAATTTATTTATTCCTGTTGAAATAAAAAATTTAATTACAGTGCATTTTGTTTATTCTAATATTTGATTCCTCCCCAGTAGTCTTACTGTTCAAGAATTTTGGGGCTAGTCTAAGCATTTACTCTTTCACATGAATCTTAAAATTACAGTATTGACAAGAAGTCTTGTTGAGTCTATAATTGGAAATGTATTAAATTTATATATTAATTTTGGGAGAATTGATAGTTTTAGAAAATAAGGTCACTGTATCCTAAAAATTGGAATATTTTTCCATTTGTTTGTTATTTTTCTGTGTTAAGATTTTATAGTTTTCTTAATATAAGTTCTTTACCTTTCTTAGTAAATGTATCCTTATTAAATGTATGACTTTATATTTCTCTTTGCTACTTTGAGTAGAATATTTTCCCATTTCTACTCCTAGATCCTTACTTCTAATATAGAGAAAAGCTATTGGTTCTTTCTACATTTATTTTATATTCAGCTACTTACCAGGTTTTCTAATTAATTCTAACAGTTTTTTAAAAAAATTAAATGTATATTGTGAATGTTTTGAGCATCAGAAAATGAAAGAAGGGGCTGGCCTGGTGGCACAGCAGTTAAGTTCACACTTTCCGCTTCGGTGGCCTGGGGTTTGCTGGTTCAGATCCCAGGTGTGGACCTCCACACCGCTTGTCAAGCCATGCTGTGGCAGGTGTCCCACATCTAAAATCGAGGAATATGGGCATGGGTGTTAGTTCAGGGCCAGTCTTCCTCAACAAAAAAGAGGAGGATTGGCAGCAGATGTTAGCTCAGGGCTAAAACTCCTCAAAAAGAGAAAAAAGAAAAAAGAAAAGAAAGCAAGGTAGAACCTCCGAATTAAAAGACTTTCTCGGTTTTCTAAGTGTACAATCTTCATTAGCAAAAGGAGGTAATTTTACTCTTCTTTCCAACGTGCATACTAATTATTTTATTTTCATATCTTGTAGCATTTGCTAGAACCTCCAAGATAATATTCAATAACAATGGTGATAGCAAGCACACTTGGCTAATCTCTGATTTTAGTTGAAATGTTTTTAGTATTTTACCGTTTAGAATAAGCTTTGCTTCTGGTTTTTGGAAAGCAGCATTTATTATATTGGAACAGTTTCTTTATATCCCTATTTTACTCAAAATTTTTATTAAGATGAATTTCAGACTTTTTGGAATCTACTGATACAATCGTATTATTTTCTTGTTTTATGAATGTCTTCATGCTGATAGATTTTCTTTTTTATATTTTGAATTTGGTTTATTTGAACTGTGACGTGTAATACATTTACAGAATTCAAACTTTAATTTTTACTTTTTATGTATATTCACTCTTTTTTTTATACATTGTGCATTTTTTTAAATTGAGGTAACATTGGTTTATAACATTATATAAATTTCAGATGTATACATTGATATTTTGATTTCTGTGTAGATTAGATCATGTTTACCACCCAGAAACTAATTACCATCTATCACCATGTGCATGTGCCCTTTACCCCTTCCTCCCTCTCCACTTCTCCTCTGGGAACCACCACTCTAATCTCTGTATCTACGTGTTTGTTTGTTGTTGTTTTTATGTTCTACTTATGAGTGAAATCATATGGTGTTTGACTTTGTCTGACTTATTTTGCTTAGTGTAAAACCCTCAAGGTCCGTCCAAGTTGTCACAAATGGCAAGATTTCATCTTTTTTGATGTCGGAATAATATCGCATTGGGTATATATACCACATCTTTATCCATTCGTCTCTTGATGGAGCTTAGGTTGTTTCCAAGTCTTGGCTATTGTGAATAATGCTGCAATGAACATAGGGGTGCAAATATCTTTTCGTGTTCATGTTTCCTTGTTCTTTGGATAAATACTCAGGAGTGGAAAAGCTGGATCATGTAGTAGTCCTATTCTTAATTTTTTGAAGAATCTCCATACTGTTGTCCATAGTGGCTGTACCAGTTTACATTCCCACCAGCACTGTACAAGAGTTCCATTTTCTCCACAGCCTAACACTTATTATTTTGTGTTGGTAATTATAGCCATCTGATGGACGTGAGGTGACATATTGTAGTTTTAACTTACATTTCTGTAGTAGTTAGTGATGTTGAACATCTTTTCATGTGCCTGTTGGCCATCTGTATATCTTCTTTGGATGTCTGTTCAGATCCTTTGCCCATTTTTTAATTGGGTCATTTGTTTTTTGTTGTTGTTGAGTTGTATGAATTCTTTATATATTTGGAATATTAACCCCTTATCAGATATATGATTTGCAAATATCTTCTCCCAATAGTTAGGTTGTCTTTTCTTTTTTCTTTTTTCCTTTTTTTTTTTTTTTGAGGAAGACTGGCCCTGAGCTAACATCCATGCCCATCTTTCTCTACTTTATATGTGGGACACCTGCCACAACATGGCTTGCTGAGTAGTGCCATGTCCGCACCCGGGATCCGAACCGGCGAACCCCAGGCTGCCGAAGAAGAATGTGTGCACTTAACCGCTGCACCACCGGGGCCGGCCCTGTCTTTTCATTTTGTTGATGGTTTCCTTTGCTGTGCAGAAGGTTTTTAGTTTGATATAGTCCCATTTGTTTATTTTTTCTTCTGTTTCCCTTGCCTGATGAGACATGGTATTCACGAAGATACTCCTAAGACCAATAGTTGAAGAGCACACTGCCTATGTTTTCTTCTAGAGGTTTCAGGTCTTAATTTCAAGTTTTTAATCCATTTTGAGTTAATTTTTGTGTATGGTGTAAGATAATGGTCTACTTTCATTCTGTTGCATGTGGCTGTCCAGTTTTCCCAACACCATTTATAGAAGAGAATTTCCTTTCCCCATTGTATGTTCTTGGCTGCCTTGTTGAAAAGTAGCTGTCTATGGATGTGTGGGTTTATTCCTGGGCTCTTGATGCTGTTCCATTGATCTGTGTGTCTGTTTTTGTGGCCCTACCATGCTGTTTTGATTATTATAGCTTTGTAGTATGTTTTAAAATCACAGAGTGTGTTATCTCCAGCTTTGTTCTTTTTTCTCAAGATTCCTTTTGCTATTTAGGGTCTTTTGTTGTTCCACATGTATTTTAGGAATTTTTGGTCTATTTCCAGGAAAAGTTTTGTTGGACCTTTGACAGAGATTGCATTGAATCTGTAGATTGCTTTATGAAGTATGGACATTTTAACTATGTTAATTCTTCCAATCTGTAGGCACAGAATACTTTCTTTGTGTCTTCTTTGATTTCTTTCATCAATGTTTTATCATTTTTAGTGTATAGGTCTTTCACCTCTTTGGTTAAATTTATTCCTAGACATTTTATTCTTTTTGTTGCGATTGTAAGTGGGATTGTATTCCCAATTTCTCTTTCTGCTGTTTTGTCATTAGTATATAGAAATGCAACTGATTTAAGTATGTTGATTTTGTATCCTGCAATTTTACTGTATTCATTTATTATTTCTAATAACTTTTTGGTGGACTCTTTAGGGTTTTCTATTTATAAAGTCGTATCAACTGCAAATAGTGACAATTTTCCTTCTTCCTTTCCATTGCTGATAGATTTTCTATTATTGAACTCCTTTTTGTTTCTGATATAAATGCTACACGGTTATGATGTAGTACTCTTTTATAAATTGCTAGATCCTATTTGTTATTTTAGCAAATATTCATAAGAGAAATTGCTCTTAGATACTATATCAAGTTTTGGCGTTAAACTTGTGTGAGCTTAATGGGATCTACAAGATCTTTACTTAAAAATATGTAATGGCAATTTTGTGGCTAAGTACTTAAGCAATTTTTGTAATTTCTTTATACACATGTAAACACATATACATATGTATATACATACATACATATATATGTACATATACATATGTATATACATACATACATATATATGTACATATACATATGTGTGTTTTGAATTTGTTTTATTTATTTTAATTTCATTTTCCCTCAGACTTTACTATTTTATTATTTTTTATTGTTGCTAATACTTATTTAATTTATCTATGACTTTGCTTTTTTAATCTTTGATCTTTTTAGTTCTTTCAAGGGCACGTTAGAGTTTCCTGCTAAAGTTTTATTTTTATTGTTTTTCTTTTATTGATTGTTTTGTTGTATATACTCTTATTTAATCCATGATTTTGCTTTTTTGTCTGTTAGATCCATCTGATCCTGAGAGAAGTGTATTAAAGTTTGCCGCTTTAATTGTAATTGCATAAGTTCTTTTATTCTAAATTTTTAAAATATATAACAGCTTTATTGAAATATGTCGCATATTATATAATTCACCCAATTAAAGTGTACACTTCAGTGGGTTTTTAGAATATTCATAAAGTTGTGCAATCATCACTGTAATCAATTTTAGAACATTTTTTATCCCTCCATAGAGAAATCCTATACGCGTTAGCAATCAATTCCTAACTGTCTATTCTTTCTGTATGCAGCTGCAGTGTTGCTTGGTTTGCTCAGGTTGATGTCTCCTAGATCTTCTTTGTAAATTGTGATTTGGCCGTATAATGCCTCTCATTATCCTGATTAGCACTTTTAACTTTAATTCTATTTTGCTTGATATTAATATTACTCCTCCCTTCTTGCTTTTTTCTTCTTGTACTTGCTTGGAGTTTTTCGCATATCACTTATTTTCAACCTTTTTTTAAAATCGTCTTTCATAAGTGCAATTCTTTTAGATGGAGTGAGAGTTTTTGCCATTTGATGGGAGGAGTTTCTTTTTTTTACATTAAATGAAATGCATAATTTACTGATTTTCTTCCATCTTGATTTATGGTAATTATTTTACATTGTTTTTCTTTCCCTTACTTTTGCTGTTTTGATGTTAAAATTCTGTATGTGCATATATTTACCTTTGTAGGATAGTTCTATTTTCCATTTCATTATTTTATTCCTTTTCCCATTACTAAAATTAGATCCATGTGTTTTTTTCATTATTTTAAAACAAAATATCACTTATTTTCCTACTAAAATGTTTTTTTTTCCCTAGTTACCCAGATCCCATTTAGAAGAGACCTTCAGGATGTTGTTACTTTCTCCTTTCCCCCTCCTTCCCTTTTTCTCCCCAGCCTCCCAACTCCTAGGTTTTGCTGAGATTGTTTAGTTCTAGATTATGAATAAAATTTGCTTTGCAGTTGTCAATGGTTTCTTTTTTCCTCAATTTCAGTAATCTTTATGTTATATTATAAATTTGCAAATAATCTGTCATTATCATGTTGATCTCTGTCTCTCTGTCTCTCTACCTATCCATCTAACCATTCACATCTCCATTAGACTGTGTGCGTGTGTGCATGTGTTGCAAGCTTCATTGTTCTTCAATGTTTTTGCCTTTCCCATCTTCTCATACCTGGACTCCTCTGTTCTGTCCCATTTGCTGTTTGGTTAAAGTGTTTTATCAGTTATTTTCCTCAGGTGTTTCACTGAGCCATATAGTTTGTGAGTCTTTGCCAGATATCTTGACTGGGTAATGAATTCTTAGATTTGCATTTTCTCAGTATCACACATGTATTAGTTCACCGTCATCTAGCTTCCAGTGTTCACATGAGAAGAAAAATTCTTTAAAACTGTCTCTTTTTAAAAAATTACTTGTTCTTTCTTGCGACTTAAAATATTTTCTCCTTTATCTCTGTATTTAGGAATTTAATCCACTGTATGTAGATGTGTGTGTGTGTGTGTGTGTGTGCATGTGTGTGTTCTTATCAAGACTGGCTGGAACTTGTGCCTTTTCCATCAGTGTATTCAGAATTTTCTACAGTTCAAGGAGAAATTCTCTTGATTATTAGTTTAATTATAGTCCTTTCTTCATTGGTTCCTTTTTCTCATTCTAGATCACACTGTTTTTAGAGATTGTACTTTTCACTAGTTGTCCTACAAAATCTGTTAATGGTCACCAGAAGGGTCACAGACAAATATCTATAACACAAAGGAATATCTGCTATTTTATAAGAAAGGTGCAGAGATGTGCTTTGCTATTTGAAAGGACGGAGTAACAACTGATAATGTTGGAGTGTACTTTTATGATGCTCTACTTTTTAGATGTAGTTTCTGGGTGAAAAAAATATTCCACGGTACTCAGGATTTGGCTTTGTCTCCTTTATGCCACATTTCTCACTATTAATATTTATATCCTATGTATATTTTGAAGCATACCTTAGCATATTGTCAAAATTACAAGCTGTAAACTTAACCATCACAAATATTTTTGTGCCTGAAGCACTTATTATGCTTCCAACAATAATTATTTCTTTGGATATTCAAGAATTAATCTTAAATATGTTACAGGGTTTCCTCTATGGCTCTGCTTAGCAAATTCTTTGTTAGCTCAAAGATATTAAAACTCTGTTTCTTTTGAATGCGAATATGAGTCCTGTTATCTTTACGTATATAATACATTTAGAAAAATATTAAGGATAATTAATTTTACTTAAAAATAAGTATATGACATATGCTGTGTTCTTTTCTGAGCAAGAGATACAACAAATGCAATAAAAGGAGAATTATCTACCTCTAAAATGGTAGGAAATCACTGTTTAACCCTTTACAGTTTAAGAGCAAAACTGATGAGGATCTTTTTTTTTTACTATTATCCCAACACTTTTACTTACTGAACTATAAAGTACTCTGAAACTACAAAGGTTGTACCTCACCCCAGGATTCAAATGAGACTGTCTTGATAGATCACATTCAAAGCAGTTTCCCTTAAAATTACAATTTGGGCAGTAGGATTTCTTTTCAGCCTTTCTTTTTTGTTATTATTTAGACATAGGTAATATTTACCCTTAAATCTCCTCTGGGAGGCAGAGATGAACTTCAGTCATTTCTTTGTAGATTGGCATGACACTAGAATAATATTTTTATAAAAATATTAGTTTTTACTAAGAAGAAATTTTAGTTTTCACACTCCTCAACCCATTTCACTGTCTTCTGTCTCTATTCCTCCACTGAAATTGCTCTGTCAAAGGTCTGCAAAGTTTTAACCAATTCAATTTACAGTTTTCTGTCCTTGCCTTACTTGACCTTGCTGTGGCATTTGATAACTGTTGACTGCTCCTTGTAACTCCTTTCTGTTGACTTCAGTGATGCATTAGTTCATTCAGCATCCAGCTAATATTTATTGAGCACCTACTCAATGCCAGGCAGAACGCTAGGTGTTGATGATATAGAAGTGAGCAAGACATGCATTTTTCCCTCCATACAGACATTTTACTCTTTTGATACTGTGCGTATTACACAAGACTTAGTATTAGACAGATTTCTCTTTGAGACCTGTCTCGACTGCCTACAGTTGTGTGAACATAGGCAAATTTCTTAACATTCTTCATCTATAAAATGAAGATGATTAAAAATATCTGCTTGATAAGAATGTTTTAAAGTATTAAATGAAGTAATCTGTGAAAATCTTTGGTACACTGCTTGGCACTCTTTTTTCCATTCTTGTTGGAACTGCCTAATTCATTCAATATAATCTTCTTTTTTTTGGTGAGAAAGATTGGCCCTGAGCTAAGATCCATTGCCTATCCTCCTCTTTGTGCTTGAGGAAGATTGTCGCTGAGCTAGCGTCTGTGCCAATCTTCCTCTATTTTGTGTGTGGGATGCCACCTCAGCATGGCTTGATGAGCAGTGTGCAGGTCCATGCCTGGGATCCAAACCCGTGAACCCTAGGCTCCCAAAGCAGAATGCCTTAATTTAACCGCTATGCCACCAGGCCAGCCTTAATACAATCTTCTTTTAAAGACATTACAGCATGTTTCTGGCTGGTACCTTTGACTCTGGTGTTGGCACCCTTAGTCCAACTTCTACTTTGCTGATTAATACCTCATCCCCCCGCCCCTGCTCCTTAGACATTATGCACCTACTACTTGCCCTTCCCTGACTCTGCTGGGCTCTTCCACCTCCCTGCTTCATCTGTACTTCTTTACTGTCCATCTGCTGAGTGCTTGTTCCTTCCTCACTGGCCTTTTGAACATCTACTTTTTCTTAAAATCTCTTTTCAAACATTATCTCCCTAAGGAGAGAGTCAGACATTCTTTTTTCCATACATCCGTGGTACTCCTATATGCCTCTGTTATAGCTCAGTCACGTTGTAATTTAATTATCTGTAGGGGCCCACGAGAGAAAAGAATGTGGCTAGTTGTCTCGGCATCCTTAGATGAGTCACAACTGTAGCTTTAAAAGCTTGCTTGTATTTATCACACAAATGCTTAAATGAATGCTAAGTCTCCACGTGCCAGGCATTATGCTAGTGACTGGGATGCAGATGTAAATGGGATAAAGTCCTTGTCCTCAAGAAGTGTGCAGTGTGAAGTGGATAGATAGAAGAGGAGAGACAAAAGATCCAGGTCATGAATGAACAGACTATTTCATTTACAGCTAAAGGATGTCAGCATTTAGGCTAGTCATTTTTTATTTTAAAGAGGTGAATTAGTACTTTAAAATTCTAACTTTTAACTTACTTGTTAATGAAAGCAGTTTTGTTATAAGTTTTGCCTCTTGAGGGAATGTATTCTTTTTTTTTTTTTTTTTTTTTTAAAGATTTTTTTTTTATTTTTTCCTTTTTCTCCCCAAAGCCCCCCCGGTACATAGTTGTGTATTCTTCGTTGTGGGTTCTTCTAGTTGTGGCATGTGGGACGCTGCCTCAGCGTGGTCTGATGAGCAGTGCCATGTCCGCGCCCAGGATTCGAACCAACGAACCACTGGGCCGCCTGCAGCGGAGCGCGCGAACTCAACCACTCGGCCACGGGGCCAGCCCCGGGAATGTATTCTTATAGACCCGAATGCCGAGTTGTCCTAGTGTCTTGTGATATGAGGAGATGAACGTTGGCTATATGTTTCAAGTGATTTACTCTAAGTAGGGGGTTTGCATCAGTCATAGGTGGAGCCTTGGGTGTGAGAACTGCCCCAGTTGTCTAAGCTGAACTCCTTTCTCTGTGCTTTCTCAATTTTGAGGTAAAGTTTCAGGTGGAAGTGTTGGCTGTTGATTCATAGCATCTCGCAAAAGTTGAAGTGGTCTTACTTTAGTTTTAATTTTTCAAACTCTAAGAATTTTTTCTTCTTTTCTGATCTTATACAGTTTAACAATTATGAGAACAAAATTTTTCTTGGTGAATCAAATATTGTGATTTATATAGACTTAGCATGTATAGTATTTGAGTATAATATTCAAAATAATTCAGTTTTTCTTTACTGATACGAGTCACTTTAGTACCCTGGTAGGCCTTAGTATTATCAATTGAGAATGAACAATCATAGTACCTTAAGTACAGAAGTACTTTTAAAGTGCAAGGATTTCTATTGATTCAATGCTGTACTCACAGAGTAGCTTTTATTTTGTCGCCCCTGGTGAATTTACTTATTTGTTATTTTCTAGGTGATTCTTGGGATTCTGGCATTGGAAATTAAACATAAACTTACTGTATTATATTAATACCTGTGTTCTTAATAATTGTGAGGGCATTTTTAATTCCAAGAAAAATGCAAATTAGAAGAAATTATATTTTTCTCTTCTGTGCATAAAGACCCTAAGTCTTTTTAAGATACCACTTTTCAAAGTATAGAAGCAATCCATGGAATATTTTCAGTAGCATATCGAATTTTGTTGTTCAAATATAATTAGGTTATAGGAATTTTTATTTATTCTAAATTTTGTTTTTAATAAGAATTTAATAATTTAAAAATTTAATAGCAACAAAGGACATAAATTTAATTTGTGTGTGTGAGAATTTTTAAATCACGGCATAGTGATGTTGATGTAAGGATTTGGCACAGAAAGAAGTTTTAGTGAAGGAATTTTCAGATAGATAGTAATCAAACCAGGAGAATATGGTGTATAAGCCAAGAGAGAAGAGAGATTGGGAGGAGGGAGAGGTGATCGACAGTGTGAAATTAGAGGAAAAACAAACAAAGTTAAGTAAGATAAGGGTAAAATGAGGTAAATTTGTTTAAATAGTTATAAGAGCAGTTCCAGTAGAGCAGTTGGAGCAGGAGACACATTCCAGTGAGCATCATGTATCTCGTTCTCTCTCCTACGCCAAAGAATTGGACAGATAAATGCTATTATTATCAATTCCAGCTGGCATCATTGTTAGCGAATGCAACATATGTTGAAGGGCCGTCCTGCAACATGACAATGTGAGAGGAGTGGTGATGTTTTTATCTTAATAGGTGACTTTCACAGCTTGCCTTGAACATCAAATCTGTGAAACTAAAATTAATGTGAGATGCTTCTTAGTAAAGGGACTCTTTTTCACTTAGCTTTTCTACTTCTTTTCATCTCACATTGATTTTAGGAACTTTGTCCTAAAGACTTCTTAACTTGGTTACTACAGTGTTTAGACTCCATAGTAAGCTATCAAAACATATTTGATGTGTTTGGACTCTATTTTTTAAGTAATATTGTCGACTCTGTTTTATTTCCTCACTTCTGGATGGGGAATAATAAAGGTAGGAAGAGCAGGCTAAGCCCTAGACTGCCTAGACCGCTCTGCAGCCTAACAGGACGCTGGCAGAGTGGCCTGTCTTCCCAGTCCTGCCTGACTTTCAGGCCCTGTTCATAAGATGGAATAGACAAGGCAAGAAAATATGAATGTGCAAACTACATGTATTGATTTCAGTCAAAGCCAAAGGCAGAAGCAATGGAGTGACTTTGTGTAGAAGCTTTCTTTAGCATACAGACTCAACTCTTTTATCTGCGTTGTATTATTCCTCTTTGGACAGTCATATTTTTCCTTAGATCATCGTTAAGGGTGAATCTAACTAGATTACATGTGACTTCTGCTTCTAATTACTGTATCATGCATTGTGCATGTATGTGTGTGTGTGTATGTGTTTATTTATCACTATAATTCTATTACTATAAGGTAGAGTTCCTTTTGCTACAGCATCTGGGAATGAATATGAACGAAAAAACTTAAGAAAGAACTTTGTCGGTTCAGATTCCTCTCCATTTTTTCCTGCTCTCATTTTTGTGGGTAAAAGAATGAATGAAGATCATTCCACAGTTTTGTTTTGTTTTTGTGAGGAAGATTGGCCCTGAGCTAACATCTGTTGCCAGTCTTTTTCTTTTTGCTTGAGGAAGATTGTTGCTGAGCTAACATCTGTGCCAATCTTTCTCTGTTTTATGTGGGATGCTGTCACAGTGTGGCTTGACGAGCAGTGCTAGGTCTGCATTTGTGATCCGAAGTTGCGAACCCCGGGCCGCTAAAGCGGAGCGCACGAATTTAATCACTATGCCACTGGCCCAGCCCCCATGCCACAGTTTTAATTCCTTGTTTTATCTTTCTCTCCCTGGCCTCTAGCTGACCTGCATGACTTCCTCTGAGATTACTAACTTAAGTGCTTCTGTTTACACTAGATAACCTGATGCCTTTCCCCACTCGTGTACTATAGATTCCTCTGGTTAATATTTCCCACTTCGGGAAAGAATTTTGTTAAGTACGATGGTAATATTGGAGGGACATAACATAGAGACAACTTTATAGTTGCCACTAAAGAGATTCTTTAATGATGAGGAAAATCATTAAGAAAAAGATATTATTTGTGATAATTACAGCAAATGGAGTAGGGTATTGAAAACAAAAGTGAACAGCTAGATTAACAGCATTTAAAAAGTTCATGCTGCAAGGCTAGAGGGGAGAGAGGACTGAACAGGTGGAGCACAGGGGATTTTTAGGGCAGTGAAACTACTCTGTTTGATATTATAATGGTGGACACATGTCGTTATATATTTGTCAAAACCCAAAGATGTACAACACCAAGAGTGAACCCTAATGTAAACTAAGAACCTTGGGTGATAATACTGTGTTAACGTAGGTTCATTGATTGTAACGAATGTACCATTGCAGTGTACTATGTCAGTAGTGGAGGGGGGTTGTGTGTGTGGGGGACAGGGGGTATGTGGATAATATCATTACTTTCTGCTCAATTTTGCTGTGAATCTAAAACTTCTCTACAAAATAAAGTCTCTTTAAAATCAAACAAACCAACAAACAAATAGTTTTATGCTCATTAACATCTTAGAATCATCCAGAGATGAGCTGAAATTTACTTTCTCTGACTCAAAATGAATCAGTTAACTATTTGGGAAATTTGTGGACCCAAGGGAAATTGCTTGCTTTTGGAAATCTCTTGCTTCACTCACTAGTTATCTCATTTAGTAAGCATTAAAAATGCTATAAATTCAGCTATTTATATTATACTTCACTAACATTTGCTTCTCATTTACCTCTAGGTTTGAAGTTTGAGGAAATTCAAGAAAGATTTGGTGAGGAGTTCTTTAATATATGCTTTGATGAGAATGAGAGAGTCCTTCGAGCTGTAGGTGGCACATTGCAGGACTTTTTTAATGGCTTTGATGCTTTGTTGGAACACATTAGAACTTCTTTTGGAAAACAGGCCACTCTGGAGTCACCATCATTCCTATGCAAAGAGCTCCCTGAAAGTACTCTTATGCTGCACTACTTCCACCCTCACCACATTGTGGGGTTTGCAATGCTGGGGATGATTAAGGCTGCAGGAAAGAAGATCTATCGTCTAGATGTGGAAGTGGAACAGATTGCAAATGAGAAACTGTGCTCTGATGGTTCAAACCCAGGCAACTGTAGCTGTCTTACTTTCCTTATCAAAGAATGTGAAAATACTAATATCACGAAGAACCTTCCACAGGGAACCTCCCAAGTTCCTGCAGACCTCAGAATTAGCATCAACACCTTCTGCAGAGCCTTCCCTTTCCACTTGATGTTTGACCCCCACATGTCAGTCCTTCAGCTGGGGGAAGGCCTAAGGAAGCAGCTGCGGTGCGAAACTCACAAAGTGCTCAAGTTTGGGGACTGCTTCGAGATCGTTTCTCCAAAAGTTAATGCCACCTTTGAAAGGGTCCTGTTGAGACTGTCCACCCCGTTTGTGATTAGGACCAAGCCTGAGGCTTCTAGCACTGAAAATAAAGACAAGGTAGGTGGCCATGAACTTGAGACGGGTGATGGGAGCTGGAAGAGTGCATAATTATTTCAATAAATTACATACTGGCTGTACTTGTCATTATTTAGGCAAGAGAGCTTAAAGTGCCATTTAGAAAATTACTGGTCCCTGGATGTGTGTAAAAAGATTTGGCCCTATTCCCAGCCATTTTGCATAGTGTCTGCCTCTTCCATTAATTTATTTCAGCATATAAAAAAGAAGACATTTATTAATACTAGCCATAGTAATTACAAAAATGATAGGACTCACTAAAAATTCAATACTGTAAACCCATGAATATTTCCACTGATTGAAGACAAACTATGAGAGAAATGGTAAGACTGATTTCAACATTGTGGGATTTGCTTGTCTTATCATTAAATAAATATGGGTAAAAGTTAACTACACTTTGACTATGTTCTGTTCTAAATTTCATAATCTAGGAACATCTGGTTTACATTCTGTTTTTATCTTTATATGCAGAATAATGTATTTTCTAAAAGTTGGAAATTTAAGTGACTATCTCAAGACTTCTCCTCTAATTAAATTTTAGTATTGAAATAGAGATTCGTTCCTTTAGAACATGTTTACTCCTTGAGAGAATACAGTGAACACTCGGAATCTTTATTGTGAATTTCTTTGAATCCCTTTGGGGAAAATCTGGGCTATAAATTGTAAATAAATGATGGAAAGATAACAGAAATAAATCTTAAAATAGTTGAGTTTAAGCAAACATATTCCCACAGGTAAAAAAATGTTTTGAAAAAAGTCAACATTAAAATAAGTAATAAAATGTAAATAAAAATCAGTCATAACTATTTCAAATTTGGTAATATACTTTCAGTGATTAATTTTTCAGAGAAAAATATTGTTAATTTCCAGAGTAGATATTTGAATGTACCTTCACTTGCTGGTAGAGCTTCCTTTCAATATTTTATATCCAGATAAGTAAAGTTCTTTTAGGCTATTCTTAAGTATTTTGTTCCCAAGCATTTTGCGCAAGCTGTTGGCTTTTAGAAATGAACACGTTGCTCTGGGCTAAAGGAGGGAAGAGTTGCAGACACAATTAAAAGCTCAGTGAGTGAATAATCTGCACATATTCTGCAGTGCCTGCAATAATAAATTAAATAAATGAGGAAATAGCCTTCTGAAAGCAGAGCCAAAGACTTTTTTGAGATTTTTATACAGCATTAGCTTCATAATTGATTAATTTTTATAATTTTGAAATTCAATGGAAATATTTTAAACTAAATATTTGAGAAAGATGGAATGATGCACATTTGTTCAGTATGATTGAATCAGGTGATTTAGGAATATCATTTAGTAGTGTTTTCATGGTATAAGTTAAGTGATTTGAAAACATTTAAGGATAAATGTGAAGATTCCAATTTGGCGTATTTGGATATTTTAGTCTGAATGAATTTTTGTTCCTATTTGATTACACATGATGTTTTAAATAATGTTTTTCACATGGGCATACCTTATTTATATATGTGCATATACTACATTCAATACTTATATTGAATTCAATTATACATTCAATAATTGCTACACATCTTGAAACTCTTTAGAATGGAAGAAAGTTGTTAAATGTGTATTTTTGTCTATATTTCTAGTTGCTTTAAAACTGGAATTATTCTATCTTTTTAATTTAGGGAATATTAAAGCTGTCAGTTCTGTTTTACAGAATACAATATTTGGCTAAGAGGGTTTGAAGGATTTTTGGTCTTTAGAATTGAAGTTAATATTTTTGAAGATGTGCCTGAAGTAGAATATATTATTACCAATGTTGGTTATTTTGTATATCTTGTAGATTTGAAGAAAATTAATTTAATTTAAGGTTCCTGCTTCAGATTTTCTCCCCCTATTTTTCATCTGGCTTGTATTTCTATTCAACTTGTATACCAGGGTAAGAAATAGACATAATGAAATGATGACTCAAATGTCAAGGCCCCCTGCCAATACCAATAATCAGGAACTGTGCTCATTGAGAAGATGCAATTATAATTTAAACATGTTAGTGACAGGTTAAAAATAAAGCAATAGGCAGGATTTCTAGTTAGAATAAGGAGAGCAGTCCTCTCATCCTTATGTTTACAGTTCTTCTAGAGTAGGACATTTAGGAGGCTGCAGTCGGCCCAAATTGAAACTATAGTCAATAAAGTTGTGGCATGGAGTAGTAACCAGATGAATCACGTTTCTGAATTATTATGTTGCCAAATTCCAAATTTTTAGTATCTTAAAACATGGAAAGAAAAAGAAAATCAGGATTCAAAATTATGATTCTGTTGATAAATTTGACCTCGTTATTCATTATTTTCCCCATAATAGCTGTTCTTGTTAATAAATAACTGCATGTCGTCTGAAGTTTCTAATTTTTTTTAGCGGGCTTTGATAAGAAACTGCTATTTTGAAATAATTTAGGATATTTGTTCCTTAGTCTAACGGTGAAAGCTTTCATGACAATTTAACTATGTTGGCTCTGGACTTAATGATAACGAACCACCGACTCTGCAGTCAAGAGGGAAAAATACAACGAAAAATGAAAGCTAATCGTGCAACTGAATGACAGTGAATCCTGTGCAGAATGAACTGTGATGCTTTTGCTAAACCGTGATCTTTGTGTGTCAGTCAACAGTTAACTGTGTGACTAGAGGTAGAACATGCTTGTGAGCAATGTGGTGAGACACTAATGGAACAGAAAGCCATCATCCTAGATTCAGAGGATTTACATCTTGATTTGCAGTAATGAGTTATAAAGACATAAGGGTTGGTTCCCAGAAGCAAGAGTGTCGCTGAGAGGCATCTGATGGAGTAATTGGTGGCAGGCTTCAGTTCAATGGAGTTTTGAGGTCGGAAAGTACTCTTCCAGATGTCTTGGCCAAGCTTTGATTCCCATTATTTAGTTCCCTGTACGTCTTCTCTAAGTGATCATCCATGCCTCACATAGTCTTCTCTATTTTCTTTTTTCCCTATATGCAATTCTTATGTTTTCATCTTTTCTTAAGCTCAATTTCCTGTCCAACATCTTCTTTCCTTATCAGAGGTCAAGCATTAAATATGAATGAATTAGTTCATTATTAAAAAAAACTGGATTCGGCATCAGGAATTAAGACTGAATTGGGAGTCCATATTGATTTGTGCTGTGTATCTTTCAGGTCATTCAAATCTAATATGGTGCTGAGAATTTGGAAGTTTATTACATAGATCTTTTGAGGCATTTTGGTGAGTTCGAGAAGAAATTTATTGCAGTCCAATATGCAGTGTAGGGTTAACATTTAGTCATATAAACCTAACTCATTGACATGGATTCTAAAGCTTCTTTGTATGGAGGGGCCCATGTTTGTAGATAGGGCAGTTAGCAAGTAGAGTAATGGCACATAGCTTCCTTTTCTGGATTGTAAGGTCATGATGTGGGGGCGGGGGGGTGGGGGGGAGTGGCAACAGACTGGGTGAGAGGTGTCTCTGACAATCACAATCTTAGTGAATCTCCATAATTTCTAAGCCTCAGATTGATTCATTTGGAAATTAAGGAGCCTAGACTAATAATTAGTATTTTTACTCTTTACAAGTCGTCCTTAACACATATACATTTGTACGAGGTCAGCTGATCGTGAAGCTTTCTATCATCACTATGATTCAATGAATTCAGATGTGTTTTTAAAAAGAGGCAGAGGGGAATCTGACATTTCAACCAGAAAAAGCTCCTTCTATTATCTAAGACTAAGTTAAAATAATTTTCTGACAGCTTAGGCTGCCTACCTTAGAAAGTTGTTTGTGAAGATTAAATGACATAATCCATGTAAAATTCTTATTATATCTTCGACCCCAGGGTTAAGTGTTGAATAAATGTTCATTATTATTACTTCTACCACTATTATTAGTGTTGTTCTTTTGCACTGGAACATTCTTCCTTATCCATTCTCCTCCTCACTTCTTGCCTTAAAGAAGAAAGTACTGGAATGCAGAAGGTTTAATAATTTTAGAGAAATATCAAGCCCACCTAACATCTTCACAAAATACGATTTGGGCCCTGTTTCTTGTCTTCTTAATAAAGACTAGAAGAGAGCTTGTCACAAATTCTATAGGAGCTCTGTTTGGATCTGCTTTTTATTTATAGACTATTGTTGTTTTAAAATCTGCAGTCTCCTTTTCAGATTGACTAAAGTTTGGAACCAAGTTTTTATTACCTGTGTCTAGTAATATCTTTATGTTCACTTGTTACAGCACTTTGCTGTGCCAGTGGCTTCTAAAATAAAATGGACTGGTTAGTTTAGGCACAGCCTGAAACAGCAATGGATTTTGAGAAACGATAAATGAGTTCTTTTGACATTTTTGTCTTAGTAGCAATGCTTCCAAGAAGTTTAATAACATTGCGGAAGGAGTCCAGCATTTGAAATACATCATGCCCAAGACAGAGCAATAGCATTGTTATTCATCTTCACTTTTGTTCTCAGGGTTGGAACTGAGGAAAAGCATAACAGCAACACATTTCTTTTTCAATCCCCAGAAACAGCCGCACATTTGTCTTATTAATTAGAAGCTACAAAACAAAAGCTGGGAAACAATTTTCAAAGAATAAAGGAAGAATAAACCTCTGATTTTCTGTGGTCAAATCAGTTTCCAAAATGCTCCTTTATCTTTTTAGACACATGCCCATCTTTTTGTGACATCAGGATTGAAAAATTTAAAATATGTTTATTAATCTTACCATACCATAATGACACTGCTGAAAGAAAAGTTTCATCTGGCTGTCAAGAATACATCTTTTGATTCAACTTAAATTGAATTAATTTGGGAAAATGTGAGCTTTCCTTCTCTGTTCAGGTAATAATAGTCTATTAGAGAATTTCAAATGTTGAATAATAATTTTAGTGATGGACAAAATGACATTTAGGGCTTTCTCTATAAATTAGCATTATAGAGCATGCACTTAACTTCATTCGGGATTATCTGGAGTTTTCTTTACTCTTTAATTATGAATGAGATCTTTAATTTTAATTTTTGCGTTAGTCATTTTTCTCTAGGCCTGCTCCCTGACCATAAACTGCTGCTTTTTTCTTTTCTTTTCTTTTCTTTTTTTTTTTGGTGAGGAAGATTGGCCCTGAGCTAACATCTGTTGTCAATCTTCCTCTTTTTTTTTCCTCCCCAAAGCCCCAGTACATTGTTGTATATCCTAGTTGTAAGTCATTTTAGTTCTTCGATGTGGGATGCTGTCACAGCATGGCTTGATGAGCGATGCATAGGTCTGTGTCCAGGATCTGAACTGGTGATCTCCAGGCTGCCAAAGTGGAGTGTGCAAACTTAACCTCTCGCCCACGGGGCTGGCCCCTAAACTGCCTCTTAAAGTAAGTTAAACAAATTGAGATTCTGATACAGATATTACTGAGGTTCATCCTGGCATGCTTTCTCTCAATTTCTTTTAATGCCTGTAATGTTAAAATTACTGTATATTGGGTGCTATATTACTGTATAGTTACTTTGTATAGTCAGAGGACTCAGTAGGTGGTTACGTGGTGAATGATACAGTCAGCCCTCCATATTCATGGGTTCTGCAAGCATGGATTCAACCAACCACATTGATGGAAAGGCTTATGATGGTTGCCTCTGTACTGAACAAGTAAGATTTCTTTCCTTGTCAGCAATCCCTAAACAATACAGCATAATAACTATTTACATAGCATTTATGTTTACAAGTAACTTAGAGACGATTTAAAGCATACAGGAGATGTGCATAGTAGGTTATATGCAAATACTAGGCCATTTTATATAAGGGGTTTGATCATCCGTGGATTTTGGTGTTTGCTCTGGTCCTGGAACCAATCCCCTGTGGGTACTGAGGGACAACTATAAATTCCTGATTGTGATCCTCATGCTTAAAGTGCACATTTTGCCATGTTTTTGTTTTTGTTCGCAGGAAAAATTGCAGCCCCTGAACTTAGAAAGGAGGTGCCTCCTACTGGAGGTCAGACATTATAGTTCTAGTGTTGTTGGGTGTAAATGGGGGAGTGAATTAGACTTTTAGTTAAACATTGTTCGCAGTCTTTCTTTGCTTTCTCCTTTTGTTTTTAACTTAGAGTCATAGCTTTTGGACTCAGTAAATTAAAAGCTGAAGAGCTGTTTTGAACCCGTTATTTACCTCCCAGTTTTTAATGGTGCTCTTTATTCACATTAACACTTTTTGTAAGTGTATAGTGCAATGATTTTTAGTAAATCTATATAATTGTGCCACTATCACAATAATACAGTTTTAGAAAACCTATCACCCCCAAAATTTCCTGTGCCCATTTGCAGTTAATGCCTGCTCTACTCTCAACCCCAGGCACCAACTGGCCTTCTTTTATCTCTATAGAATTATCTTTCCTAGACATTTCTTATAAATGTAATCATACAAATATGTAGTCTTTTTTTGTCCAGCATAATGTTTTTGGGGTTTATCCATGTTGTAGCATGTATGAGCAATGTGTTCATTTTTAGTACTGAATAGTATTCCATTGCCTAGATATACAACAGTCTGTACACCCACTCACCAGTTGACGGAAACTGGATTGTTTTCAGATTTTGGCTATTATGAGTAATGTTGCAATGAATATTTGCATGCAAGAGTTTGTGTTGGCTACATTTCCATTTCTCTTGGGCAAATTCCTAGGAGAGGAAATGCTGTGTGATATGGTAAGTATGTGTTTAACTTTTTTAAGAAAGTGCCCCACTGTTTAACAAAGAGGCTATGCCATTTCATGTTTGACCAGCAATGTACGAGAGTTCGAGTTTCTTCAGATCCTCACCAACACTTGGTATTGTTGCTCTTTTTGATCATAACCATCGTAGTGGGTGCAGAGTGGTACCTTGGGTTTAATGTACATTTCCCCAATGGCTAATGATAAACATCCTTTTCTGTGCTTATTAGCCATTGATATAATTTCTTTGGTTAAATGACTAGTCAAATGTTTTGCCCATATTTATTGTGATTTTTGTCTTCCTCTTATTGAATTGTATTGTTTAAAAATATAAACATTCTGGATATTATATTGACTTCAAAAGGTACTGTCTTTTGAAGCACAAAAGCTTTAATTTTGATAGCACCATTTTTTCTCTAGGTATGTAGACATCTAACAAATTTTTGTATACTGCAAGACCACAGAGATTTTCTTTTTCTTCTACATGTTTTATAGTTTTAGCTTTTACATTTAGATTTGTGATCTATTTTGAATTGATCACTGTATCAAAATTTGTTTTGCAATTAGGTATTTTAAGTCTTCCAAGTTTGTTCTTTTTCAAAATTGGTTTTTTTTTTGTATTTCCACAGAAATTTTAGGATCTGCTTATCAATTTCTAAAAAAGCTTCTGGAATTTTGATAGGGATTGCACTGAATCTGTAGATCAATTTAGAAAGAATAGCCATGTTAACGATATTGAATCTTCCATTCCATGAAGGTATTGCTCTCAATTCATTTAGAGGTTCTTTAATTTTTGTCAAGAAATGTTTTATAGTTTTCAATGTACAAGTCTTGCACTTTTTGTTAAGTTTTTTATTTTTTTGTTGTCATGAATGGAATGTTTTTAAATTTTATTTTTGTTAATATGTAGAAATACAAATTATTTTTGTATATTGACCTTGAGTATTATGACCTTGCTAAACTAAGATTAAGACTAGTCCAATATTATAGAATAGAAGAAAATTCTATTTTGAGGGAGAATAGATTCTTTAGGATTTTTTACATATAGGGTCATGTAGTCTGAATTGAGATAGTTTTTCTTCCTTTTCAGTCTACCTTTCCTTCTTTCTCTCACTCTTTCTTTTTTTTTCTTAGCTTATTGGACTAGATAGAACCTTAAGTACAATGTTGAGTAAAAGTGGGGATAGTGGGCACTTTTGCCCTTTTCTGAACTTAGAAAAAGCATTAGTCTTTTATCATAGGTATGATGTTAGCTGTAGGTTGATTGTGTATGCTCTTAATCAGATTGAGAAAGTTCTTTTCTATTCCTGGTTTGTTGAGACTTTTTATGATGAGTATCTGTTGGATTATATCAAGTCCATTTTCTGCATCTATTATTGAGCTAAACTTAAAATCTTGGGATAACTCCTACTTGGTCATATATATGAACATTTTTACATGTTGCTGAATTTGGTTTGCTTATATTTTATTAAGGATTTTTGCAACTATCTTCATGAGAGATACAATTCTGTAGAACTTTTGTTTCTTTTTAAATTTTTTTCTTGTGATGTCTTTGGCCTCAGAGAATGAGTTGGTAAATGTCTATTCTTACTCTTTTCCTGAAACACTTTCGGTAGGATTGATACCATTTCTTCTTTTAATATTTGATAAATAGTTACTATTTGCATGCCATATCTTTTTCTCTTCTTTTCCTTTCAAACTATGTTTGTCTATGAATCTAAAGAATGTCTCTTATAAACAGTTGTAGTTGGCTTTCACTTTCTTACACAGTCTGATAATTTCTGCCTATTGATTGGATTGTAGTATATTCACATTTAATGTAATTATTGACTTGTTTGAATTTATGTCTACCATTTTGCTATTTATTTTCTCTACATCTCTTGTCTTTTTGCTCATATTTTCTTTCTTTTGTAATTCTTTTGTATTAAACAAATATTTTTAGTATGCCACTTTAATTACTTAATGATTTTACAAATATATTTTGAGTTATTTTTATTAGTGATTGCTTTAGAGATTATAATGTATAACTTAATTTATCACCATCTCCTTCAAATTAATACTGACCTAATGTTGGTGGACTATAACAGTTTTGTTCTTGTATAGCTCCATTCCCCACCCCCTTTTTGTGGTATTATTTACATGTTATAAACTTAGTTATATATAATAACTGTTGTGATTATTATGTGTAATTTAATTGTTTATATAACAATTGTAATTATATATATATATTTTAAAAGGAATTAGGAAAATAAAGGAAAAATATATTTGAGTGTATTCATATACTTTTTTATTTTTATCCACATATTTTCCATTACCAGTGCTCTTTATTCCTTCCATGTTTCACATATTTTCTTTCAACTTGAATGAGTTTCTTTAGATACTTTGTACAGTATGTGTATTAGCAACAAGTTCTGTCACTCTTTGTTCATCTCGAAATGTCTTTATTTCACCTTCATTTTTGAAAGTTTTTTGGATACAGAATTCTTGGTTGGCAGTATTTTTTTTTTTTCCAGCAGTTCAATATGCAGTTTGCTACCTTTTGGCCTCCATTGTTTCCAGTGAGAACTTAGTCGTTAATTATATTCTTGTTCCTTTCTATTTCTGTGAAGGACACAGAACATGGTGATGTAATAGAGAGTGACTGGTCTTAGGGGTTAAAGAGATTGGGCAAAGAAGACCTCACTTAGAACGTGGCGTGTAATCTTTTTAAATGGAATATATAAGGCTCATGCATTTGTCTCCTATCTTGATACTGATAGCATTCTAAAGTGGTTACTTCATTGCACCATTTGACATATTTTGTATCCTTGCTAAAGAGTCCTTCCTGAGGCTTCCTTTTTTTTTTTTTTTTTTTAATAAAGCTATATTTTATTTTTTGGCTACTGCAGAATTTTACTCATATATTTTTTCAATCTGTTATTGGATTCTTTTTATTCCGAAATAATTTGTACTTTGTATGAAATTTGGAAAATGTAGGCCATTAAGAAAAAAACCTCTTTTTTTAAAATTATTAATACCCTGAAATATCCACTGATAACATTTTGGTGTACCCATTTTTACTTTTTCCTGTAAATCCTGTTAGTTATATAGCTGTAGACAATTGGATTTAAAAAAAACTCTTTTTCTGATGAAAACATAATTGGTGCCAATTTAGTCTTTAATTGTCTTTAGTATCGCAGTTAGCTATTTTTTTTGTGTCATATTTTCTCTGACAACTCAATAACAGTCTAGCATATTTTGGTACATATACTACCCCCATTCTTGTTATTTCCCATGGAATCATCTTGTATAATCTTCAATTTACCCTCCTATAAAAAATTTTTATGGAGAAACTCTGTTCAGAAATTTCTGTTCTGTAGAAATGTCTAAGTCTAGGCTTTATCAGTGAACACTGTTTACATATTTCAGTATCTCCTTGTCTTACATTCAACTTTTTGCTTTCCATTCATAGCTTGGGTTGAATTGACAGATGTATCTCTGAGAATATTCTTTCTCTGTGCCCATATGGTAACCCAGCAGCTGTAGTTGAACCTCAAGGCCAGTATATATCTTTAGACTTGCTTTTTTTCTCTGAGCAGCAACTGAACTCTATGGGCCAATCCAACACTCCAAGAACATTAGAAAAATATTATTGACATGTCAGTGTTGTTATGACAACACCACATGATGCATCACCTAAGAGAACACACAGCAGTTATCTTAGCAACCTTCACCTGTTTTCATCAAAGAACTCCAGAGCCTGATTGTTAACTCTATTGTCAATGTGTTAGGAAGATAGTGTAGGTGGTCATGGTACATGAAGTATATTCAAGACAGAAAAGGATATCAGATGCATGGAAACATAATGCACTAGATTTTCTTTTTTCTTTTTTGTCATATTATTATTATTATTATTTTTTTTTTTGAGGAAGATTAGCCCTAAGCTAACATCTACTGCCAATCCTCCTCTTTTTTTGCTGAGGAAGACTAGCCTGAGTTAACATCCGTGCCCGTCTTCCTCTACTTTACGTGTGGGACACCTCCCACAGCATGGCTTGACAAGCGGTGCGTAGGTACACACCTGGGATCTGAACCCATGAACCCCGGCCGCTGAAGGGGAATGTGCAAACTTAACCGCTGCACCACCAGGTCACCCCCTCATATTATGTTTTGACTCTTCAGGGATTCTGAGATTTGGTGTAATTGGGCTCCAGAACTCATATCGCAACTTAATTTTTTATTGTTGTGGCAACTTTTAAATCATGACTTAAGCTATGTCATTTTTTTTTTAAAGTGGATTTTATGGTAGTATCTAATTATTATGATTCTGATCAAAACAATTAGCTCTATATGTGTCTTGGTTAGGCATCTTCCTTGAATAATCCTAGAAGTGGTGTGGAGCGGCATTACTGTGTGTGATTAAGAATAGTCTCTGGAGCAGAGCTTCCCAAGTTCAAATTCTATCTCTGTCATTTACTAGCTGGATGATCTTGAGCAATTTGACTTTTACAAATGTGTTTTTCTTGCCAACCTCAGGGCCAGTGGGCCTCTCTTGTCCTCTCCCACTTTCCTTGCAAACTGTCACATTCTTCTGACCTCCACAAACATGTTTACTACTTGTTTCAGTTCTACCACCAAACTTATTTAAAATTCCCTTGGTTGTTTTCCTTATCTTTAATTCTTAGTTTTGATTAAGCCCTACTCCCTTTGTTAAATTTTAGTATCATTCATTCTTACTATGGTTTAATTTTTAAAAAAGCATCTATATATTTTCATGCAAGGCATTTGAAACAGTGCCTGGAATATTGAAAGATATTAAGTGCTGTGCATGAAAAAATTCAGAAGAAAAAAGTAGAAAGTACCTTCAAATATTTGAACAGTTATCAAATAGAAGAGGGGTACTATTTATTCTATTTTGTTCCAGAAGGCAAAACCAGGATTGAAAAGTAGATTTATAAGGAAGTAGATTTAGGGTAGGATTAAGAGGAACTTTTCAACAATTGGAGATATTAAAAATAGAGTGAGTTGCCTTGTGAGATAGAAAGCTGCAAAACACTGGAGAGTTCAAAAAGATATTGAATGATAACCTTTTAGAGATATTTTATTGAAGATTCATAAAGGGAACCCAAAAATCTTCAAAGGTAAATAATATAATCACCTTATTATTGCACAATGCTATTTTCAGGGAATGAGAGTAGTACCCATATTATGGACTTTCTGTGCACTATGAGGAAAAACTTCTGTACCGTTTTATTTTCATAGTAGATATGGTTTAATCTGAAAAACTAATGAATCTGTGAAATATACAGATTTGTAAAAGCTATAATTCTATTTAGAAATCTCTGTTCTTCCAAACCTTAGTACATGGTGCCATTCAAAATTCAATTCAACAAACTATCTTTGAAATGCCGCCTACATTGGGTTCCAAGTTTAGCAGCCAATTTTCACTCCTCAAAATGCAATGAAAACTTGATTTCTGTGACCTATTATGAACAGTTAGACGTAGTAAAGGCTGTCTTTAAAGCATTTTCAACATACAGGAGTGCTTGATAAGAAAGCTATTTATTTATGCTTTTCAACATCTATGAAATTGGACCTTCAGGAAATCCTGACATAGGAAACAAGTCATTAGGATATCAGTCTTTAATAAGTTTTGTTCAGTTACTAGAAAATATAAAGTCAGTTTTCATATTTCTAGTGTATTGGTGGTTCACTTCTTGTTAGATATATCTGTTTCTATGGTACTTGGAAAAACATGATGCAGAACCCTGGGTCATGTTTAAGAGTATTTCCTTATTGTGTGAGAGAATGAGTAGAGTTTGCATATTTTGTTTTTCTGAAAAGAATCAAAATATTTATGTTCGAATCACATGATGGTCTTGGTTTGTTTTCACTTTTTCCTTAACTTAATACAGGGTGTGTGTTTTTCATGGAAATTCAGTGGAATAAAAATCTAATCTTATTCCAGAAGACAAGCAGAGGAAGAAAACTGATCCCCAAACTCTTGAAGGAGAGGTCAAGAACTATATTTCTTGACAGGACAGACTTATCTATGATGTTGTTGATGGTGAATATTAGGAATGCTTATGATAACATGTACAACTCTTTAAAAGTATTGAGATTTCAATTTTATATGTCTCAAAATTACTGGTCATGAATGACTCTTTATTGACCATTCAGTACCAGCTTCCGAATCCTTCCTTCCACTTTAGAAAAAGTGTGAGGGAATCTCACTATCTCCAGCTACATATATGGAGAACTTATACTATGACCTATAGTACCATGAATTTCCATATTTTCTAATTTAGATGTTATTAGAAATGTGATAAATGTGGCTCTAATACTAGAATTTCAGTAAATAAGAGTTAGAAAGAAATTCTTATAAATATTTTACCTTAAAAGTGTTCTGTGCTACTCTGATGCATTTCCTAGGTAGGTTATAAATTCTTCTAATCTTAAGATCTTTATGAGACTAATTATGACAACTGTTTTCAGTGGTTTAATTACCACTCAACTCTGTTCTGTGGTTTTAGAGACTTCTTCCATATATGAGTTTATTTTTCTGTGAAATAATATGTTATTTTATGCATAATATTTACATTCTGTATAAACTCAAAAGGAAATAAAATTTTGTGAATTTAGAGTCCTTAGTTATCCCCCCCAGTTTACAGAAAGAAATAATATTTAATAAATTATTTACAGATTCTGTTTTCTGTTTCTTTATAATTCTTTTGATTTGACGGGACTGTGTATTTCATAGAATTTACATTTCAGCCTGTCAATTTTTCGATTTGTAAGTAGATACTTTTTAAAATTTTATTGTATTGTGGTAAGAACACAACTTAAGATCTACCCTCTAACAAACTTTTAAGTGCACAATACAATATTGTTAATAATAAGGCAGTGACTTGCACAGCAGATCTCTAGAACTTATCCATCTTGCATTACTGAAACGTTATTCCCATAGATAGGACTTTTTAAACTTGAATCTGTGCTACTAAATTACAGAAGGGAAAGAATAATTTTGTGGAAAAAAGGATCCCAATTTTCTATTTCTGATAGGGATCATTGGACACTATAAAAATGTGTTTGGTTTTCTTAAAGAATATTATCTTGGAAACTTTACATATAGTTTGGTCTCTTTAGCTTTCCGCAGACATTTCTTTGAAGAGAACCACTGTTCTACAGTCTGACCTTCTGAGGGCTGCCAACATTCAATTTATAAGGCTGCTTCTCACCACTATCATATGACAATTTAAAGTAATCTAATTTAAAAAATATGCTTGAGAGTCTTCTTAAAGTCTAAATATAGAGTATGTGTACATCTGCTTTGTTTCCCTTAACCACTAATTTGATAATTCCAAGGGGAAGAAATGATTAAGTAGATCTGGTATGAAATGTTCTTTATAATCTGAACAAGGGGCTGATCTCATGTTTCCTGGAGGAAAAAATTTCTTATAAATTTTTAAATGCTTTTGTTATGTGGATAAAAATTGACTTGAGTACGTATTACTTTCCTGTATTTACCCTTAATAATTCTTGACTCCTTATACTTAAATTATATTTACTTTTACCTATTATAGGTGTGAGGATTTCCCGGATTAACTTTTGATTATATGTATTCCCTTCATTCCTTACCTTAATCAGTAATTACTGTCACCAAAATCTGTGGTAAGTTTCAAACTTTTAAATTTATTTTATTTGAGATACTCCTTTTCCCAAATTTATCTGTCTTCTTTATCATTGTTTGTATTCAATTTTGGGGATGGTTTTCTTGATTTGGCATAACTGGATTGACTAAGACACTATTTTTAGCACATTGGAAGTTTCAGGATATTTTTCAAAAGCACAGTTTATGATGGAGAAGTCTCCTACTGTTGATAGCATGATTCTAAATGTTGCTTATCAGACCAACCATTGACTTATTTATAAACTATTATGTATTATAGTATACAAGTTATTTTTTTATTTTTAGTAGAAAAGGTCAAAAATCATTTTATTCATCCTGTCAGAAATCAGAGTAGAAAATTATGATCATCTGATGATTTCTTCCATTTATTTTTCCATTAGAATTTATCAAAACATTAAAAAGTCCATTTTTTTAAAAAAAATTATTTATTTATTTATTTTTAAAAGGTCTATTTTTATTTAACTTAAATTGAGGTCTAGAATCTCTGACAACATTTACCCTTTCTGACTTAAGGATAATTTCAAACAGGTTTCATACCTCTTGATAAAAATTGACTAGCACTAGGAGAAGAGACTGTGCTCTAAAATTCTACCAGTGACGGTACAGATAGACATGAAACATGTTTCATATGGCAGTTATTGTGAAGGATTAATAAAGTGAATTGAAGTTTAAAATGAACATGAATTTCTTTAAAATTATTGACTTCCAGATTCTGGTCAAAAATCTTAGTATACTAAAAAAAAAGATGATCTTGGGGACTGAACCTTTGAAAACTTCCTCAGGATTTTAATGTACTTTGGGAAAATAGCTTGTAAATTAGCCTGAAAGGTTACATAAAAGTTTTTTTGCTGCTCTTTCAAAGATGATGATTATGATGACAACAATGATGTGTACTTATTGAGTGCTTAGTACCAGCACTAGACATTTTATATATATGCTCCCATTTATTTCCCATAATAACTCTGTGAGGTAGGTACTGTTACTAAGGACTACTTTATAGATAAGGAAACTGAAGTACAAAGATGTTAAGAAAACTTTTCCAAGGTTATATTGCTAGTCCATGCCAAAGGCAATATTTGAACCCAAAGGCAATATTTGAACCCCAAGATCATATATAGCCTGAAATAAATTTCCTTAGCATATTCTGTTGAAGGGATATAAAACAGCATGTAATTTTTGAGCATTTATGTAAAAGGGACTGTTATAGGCACCATATAGGCTTTTATTCTTACAGAGTCTAAGATCACTTTGGGAAATAAGATATAATTATCTGTAAAGGTCGTAATTAATACAGAGGTATAATGATGTTCTCCATCGACTTAATGTCCGTCTGAAATTATAATGCTCTTTCTTTGAGAGGAGCTAAATTTCTTTTTAAATACCACATTTAGATAATTCTTTCAATTGTCCTATGAGCACAAAAGTAAATGATGACAAGCTATGCTATTGACAACTGTATCTTTTTTTTTTATGGTATGGGGAAAGCTATATGTGCTACTTCTGGAAAGTTGAAATAATTTCTTTCTTTCTCATCTGTTATAAAATCATATAGGAAGTTCTAGTACTATCTTGATTGCTTTATATAATATCTTCGAAGTCTTCAGTCTATTATTTTCCTCCCTGTTTTATTCAGTGGAGTTTTGATGTATTGTTACCATACCCATTTCATTTATAAATATTTGCTAAAATCAACATTCTAAAGAATGTTGCTTTCAATGCATCTTTTTATCATATGTTTCTTTACAAGTTTCCACAATATTGCATTTAACTTGTCCATAATGTCCTATTGACAACAGCTTGTTTAGGCGGATGTGGCTCTGGGCCTTCAAAAGAAGTCTTGGGAATTCATCTGGGCCAGTCACATGCACGACCTAGCATCAATGTCTTGTCCTTTCCGTTCATTTTTAAGTCAGACATGTTGAGTTTTGTTTATTATTCTACTCCCAACGTCTAACCATTGTCTGGCATACAGCAGACACTTGGGAAATGTTTGCTGAGGGAGTGATTGAATGATTTTGAATGATTTTGTTATTCATTCTGTTTTGTTCTTAAGGCCAAAGTGTGAGAATACACATGACAGCATTTTGTAAAATACTGTTCAGTTGTGAGAAATTATTAAATAAAATTAATTAATTCATTCATTAGTGGTCATACTTAAACTTTCACTGTTAACGTAAAATAATTTGATTTCTTAAACAATATTTCTCTAATTTACTTGTCATTGTACTCTGCCAGGTATAAAATGAAAAGACAAAAAAAAGGATTACAAATAAAATCCTAATGAAGTAATTTTCTGATAACAGGTCCCCATTTATGATTATTAGTCCAATTTCAATCATTGCCTATAACATAAGTAATTCAATCTTATTATAATTCCCTTTATTTTCTAGCATGTTTCTACAGTGGGTTTTCCAAATTTTGACCTCAAGTCTCTAGTCATCTTTATTTCCCTTCTTTCTTTGCCATTACTGCCTACATATATTCAGTCATGTTTCAATTCAAAACCATTTATTGAACACTTATTTCATTACAAGCATATTGGGAGTAAACATATGAATATGACACATTTCCAGCCCTCAAGGAATCTCTTATTGCTCACTACTCATATTGTGCACGTTTTTGTTTCTGTGTCTGTCTTTTTCATTATTGTGAACTTCTTAAGAACATGAACTTTATCTTATCCACCTGTATTTCTTTAGCACCCCATACAGTGCCTGACACAAAGTAGGCATTCAATTGTTGATTAAATGAATAAACTCACAAAGATCTTATCCTTCATTATGAAAGCATATATAAAACTATTTCATGCATAAACCTCAATTCAAATTCTTCTTTCACCTTAATATTTTAAAATAAGAGGGGAGGTATTTGTTATCATCATTTTATAGTTGAAGAAACAGAGGGGCAAATGATAGAAACGATTTACCAGATGCTATGTTACTAGCACCCTTTCTGCTGATACCTGTTCTAGAATCATTTTCATGAGGAAAGCAACCTATGCAAAAAGCTAATTGTAGGAGTGTTAAGAGTTCAGCCATTTTCCAACTTTTATAGGATAAATACTTTTTTGGGGTTGAGTTGGTGTGCTCCTGATGTTTGTATTTGGAAAAAGAAATAAGCATCTTCCTTAGTAAACTCAGTAACTTCTCTAATTCTTGAGACTCTTCTTTGTCCTCGTCACTGTGTTGTGCTACACATTAAGGACACGGTGATGAATAAGCCGTCTGTTATTAATCAGCTTCCATCCTGGTGAAGGACAAGACCAGATTCCTTGTGGCAAACACGCAATAGATTGTGGTAACTGCTAACATGGAAAAGGTTTGTTTGGTTTTCGCTTGTTTGATTAGTTACCGTTTATCAAGTACTTACTATGAGAAAAGCCTTGGACTAAACACTTTAAATACACAGTCTCGCTTAATTGTTTTGACAGCCTTATAAGGCCAAATCACAAAGCAATTCCCATTCTATGGATTAGAAAATTGAGATATAAATATTGTGTTGTGAGGCCATCAAAGAGTAAATAATTGGTTCTATGTAGAGGAATTATAGAAGGCAGTTGGGACTAGGAGAATGACATGATCATACTGGTCAGGGAAGAGACTTAAAGGATTTATGTAAAGGATATTCTTAATAAGAGAGTGGTAGTTTTTCACCAGAATTGTTTTAGTCCTTTAATCATCTTTGAAGCCTTTTTTGGATTACATTTTGTCTGGAGGATCACATTTCTGGCATAGATCCCTGGGAATATGAGGAAAGAACATCTTAGAATGTTCCAGTTGGCTGGAAGTATGGAAACATCTGAGGGATTTTTCTGGTCAGGTCCACTAGGAGCAGAAATCATGCTACAAGTTCTGATCTTGGAGCGTTTCAGGATATGGGAAATTGAATTCAGTGAACATGGAAATAATGATGAGAAATCCATAAACAAGATTTAAAAATAGGTGACTTCCATGCCCCGTTCCTGGCTTTTCCCATGGTGTCACGTAATTATATTATATTGCACATGGACTGAATAAGGCAGAGTACATAATAGTTGACCTTATAATCTGACACTTCACTGGCTTTAGGACATATTATATCTATTGAATTGATTATAAAAAGTGAAAAGAAAAATCAAAACTAGGCTCATCATAGGATTCTGAATATGATAAAAAACAGAGAAAGCAGAGGCTCCATTGCTTTTCATTGCTAGAATGTCATTACTTTAGTACTTAAGGAAGCATTGAAGTATCATTATGTGAGAGTAATTGCAATAAAGACACTCTGAATAAGGGGAACTCCTGAAATGGATGTTCTTAAAAGAAATACAGTTTTGTTTGTAGTCAACTTTATTCAGTGTTGTGAAAGAACCCAGCAACTTAATGTCCTGTTACTCACTTGAACTTCTAACAAAGTGTTAATAAGAAGTAGCTTACAAGGACTTGCTTTAATGGCTATGTAAGAGTCATATGTAATTATATGACCCAAAATGGCAAACATTTGGAAATATTTAAATTATTAAACATGGTTCAGTTTCTTTTAATAGATTAAAATTGCCCTGAAATTGTAATCTTATTTACACTTTTAATGAGGTTTAATAAAATTTACACTTCACACATATTGATGTATTATAAATTTTGATTTGTTGGAATGTGATTTATTAACTTTTTTATTTATTTCCAGTGATAGAAATAAAGTAATTCGTTTGCATTTCTGCATGCTAATTAATTCAGTTCCAGCCTAATTCTGGGTCAGTCTGTCTGTCTTGAGTGTCTTCTCTAGTCCCAGTAACTATGAACAGGCTGACCTGTTCTCAAATTATCTGTTGAAAGATCATGAAGCAGCTGTTTGTAACTCTAAATCATTTCCTTTTGAGACTAGGAATTTTTAGTTTCTTAAGCTCCTGCTCATGTGATGTGTTTTTCAGAGATGGCATCATCCAGCTTGCCCCACAATGGGCAGGCTCTCATTTTTTTTTTTTTTTCTCGATATTGGCACCTAGGCTAACAACTGTTGCCAATCTTTTTTTTTTTCTGCTTTTTCTCCCCAAATCCCCCCAGTACATGGTTGTGTATTTTAGTTGTGAGTCCTTCTGGTTGTGCTATGTGAGTCACCACCTCAGCATGGCCTGATGAGTGGTGCCATGTCTGCGCCCAGGATCCAAACCAGTGAAACCCTGGGCCGCCGAACCAGAGTGCGCAAACTTAACCACTTGGCCACGGAGCCGGCCCCAGGCTCTCATTTTGTCACTACTTCCTGAACTGAATTCCATAATCTAGATGTGGTCCGGCCAGGAAGGATTGGGAGTGCTTGATGTGGAAACCAGGTTTCCATTAACACAACTGGTGCTTTTTTTTTCAGGAAAGGTATTATGCTTTGGGCTCTTGTTGAATTGGTTGTCAATTACCATGCCAGGATCGTTTTTGAAGTAAACTGTTTTAAATCAGTTCTTCTGTTTGCCTTTGAATTTTGTCTTTGTGTAAATTATTTATCACTGTTAAATCTCATCTTCTTAGTTTTAGCTTCTTGCTCTAGTTTCTGAAATATTTTTGAAGACTGATTCTGTCATCAGTATTTTAGATATTCCTTCTGGAAGACTGCATTTTAGCGTGTCTTCAAGAATGGAAGGGAAAGATAGGAAAATACAATAGGGACATTCTATCAAAAAACACATTATATGATGCTATTGTAAATGTTTTAACAATAATGGTTAGTATTTTTATACTATATACTCCCATATTCACTATGGTAAAGATCTTTACTCATATTTATATATCTTCTCAGACTTAATTACTAACAATAATGCATTATAATTGCAATACACCTGTTCAAAGCATATACAGGTCATTACTAAATATTTTTTCTTTCTACTTTCTACTTTTTCCCTATTACAATTATTTATAAATATTTTAAAGTGAATTTAGTAAATGCATTTATGTGATTGTTAGCATGATTGACAATTTAGAGCTCTTTTCTATAATTATATTAGTGATGGATTTCATAGTGTTTTTAGTTCTCTTCAGAAAACACCCACAAAATTGTCAGTACTGAACAATAAATCAACTTTTTTACTCTATATTATCTGGTTACATACTATTTGATTATTATTATTTTTAAATCTCCTGGAATTTAGTCCCCAGGGCTTTGATGTCTGTTTCTGTGGTTTCTGGAGTTTCAGAAAAAGATGTAAGCGAAGAAACTGCATTGGATTATACTGTACCGCACCCACCCATAGAACGATGAATCGTTAGCTGTTTTTCAGTATTCAGTAGTACCAACCCTCTATGAAGCTTTTCCTGACTCTCTCAAGTAAAACTGAACAACCTCTCCTTCTTTACATCCCCTCAGTGCTCTGCCTGGATTTCTAACAGAGTATCTATAATACTTGATTATACTCCTTAAATTTTCTTGTTATACAGCAGAGTGTAAACATTATTGCATCTATTTTTGTAAAGTGTGTCCAGTGTCAATTCACTGAGTGATAAGTCACGTCATAGTCCCATTTTTATGTCATTACAAAGCTCAGTCTCAGGTGCAGTATAAGCCATCAATAAATGTCAAATGAGAACTAATGAGTGCATGAAATCTGCCTCTAGGCCTGCCTCTACTCTCCCGTTGCTGGTCTAGGGCCCTGCTGACATTGACTTGTTCCTGGTATACAATTTCCATGATTTTCACTCCCTTTCGATGTAATTTACCTGGTTTTCCAATAGGAGAAAAATTTATTCCTTGCCTTTTCTTGATAAATGTGAATGAAAAGGAATAAACGGCTAAAATAATTCTTGGGCTACTATAATTTTTTGGTCAAGAAAAAAGGTTTATTTTCTCTTGAAAGGTTTACTGTTGTTTTAAAAATATTATTGAGCTAACAAAGCAGGCTAAGAGATGCTTGTGGATTAGTGTGTACAACTATTAAGTTATGCTTATGAACCATGGCCCTAAATAGACAAATGCAAAGCTAGCTAGGAGGGACATTCCTACTTCTGTCTCACCTTTAGCAAGGTGTTTATTTTTTTATATCAAAGTATTTTTCACCTCTAAAATAATGATTTAAACTTCTTAAACTTTTAAAAATAAACATGTTGCTTGTTTGTTTTTTTAAGGAAGGCTTTTATGATTTTCACGAGAAAATGGAGACTTCTGAGTTAAGAATCAACAGAATAAGAGCCTAGCCAGCTGGTACAGAAGTGATGGGGAACTGCGTGAGCGACTGTCTAAGATACACATTTGCCTAAGTAGGCTGAACTGGCACCAGGCTGGCAACAATGACCCCTAACATGCAGCAGATTTTAGCATGTAGGAGCTGTGAGCCTGATATAAAGCTGGTATTTGCACAAGTTCAGCAGGCTTGTGGTGAACAGGTGCAGCAAACAGACAATTTTCAGGGAGCTATAAAGATTGAATTCAGCTTGAGGCACTGTGGAAATGGTCATCAAGGGAGGTTTGTGAGTGACCAGCCAAAATGTATGCCATCGCTTCCTGCCCAAGACAATTGCAAGCCACGTGTTTGAATCAACTTTGGAACAAGAGGTAGGTAAGTGGAAGGATGTGGCATAAATTGAAAGGCAAAATATGGAAGGAATGAAATCCTATTAAAGAACTGCTCCCTGCTAGGCTCTTAATTCATTCAACATGTACTGAGTGTATCCTATGGCTCAAGAAATATACTCACTGTGGCTAATTTCTTACATCAATACTATGAGGTTTGAAAATTTTTTCTTTACTTTACAAATGAGGAATGGAGCTCAATGAACTAAAGTAATTCCCCTAGGCCTCTGAAGACACTAAACTGTAAAATCATTTCTGATGGCCCTCGTACTGGCTGCCCTCACTCACAGAATCATAGAAGGATTTATGAGCACTAATATTTGTAAGGGATCCTTTTCCCAGCTCTAGAAGGAAGACGTACTAACAGTGCTGCATGATTTCTTACTGAGAGCCATGTAGGAAGCCAAATATAGCCCCAGCTTGGAAGACTGAGAAGCGCATGCTCTTCCTAAGATGCATCAACGCCACTGACAATTGATCATTTCTAATAATTCAAGGGAACCAAATGGTAGTTATAGGGAAAAGGACCCCCAGTATATTGAGAGCTACTTTCATTCTTGTGCCAGTCAAAGGTCAATCCCTGTCAAAGGAAAAGGAAGAAATGTGAGAAGAAGAGTCATGTATAATGGACGGTACTGAAGACCAGGATTGCGTTCTATGCTCTGTGGCTCCTGATATCAGGGGATGCTATTCTCAGAAGGAATAGAGTACAGCTCTATTCCAAACACTCCAAGGAGTGTGTTTAGTAGGCTTCTCAGTGACCTAACCAAGAGCTCCTTTAATTGAAATTTAAGATGCCAGTTGAAAGGGAAGCTTAGACAAGTTTGGAAAAAAACAGACATCAGAAGGCGTAGAAAGAAAATGCCTCTGTACAACAACTGACAGGAAAAAGCAGCAGGGAAGAGGAGTCAAGAACAGTTGTTATGGCTTCTGATAAATCCATACTGATATACCTTTTGTGGGTAATAACTTGAAATAGGAAGTTTAATACATTACAGCTCCATGAGTAGTATCACTAATACTTAGCAGCCTTGTGACTCAAGGGAAAAGTAAACTTTGTTTTAGAAAACAGATCGAAGAGAAACAGAGGATTAGCAAAGAAGCAGATCTCTAGGTAAACCAATCAATCAAAACATGAAAGCATTACAGGTACAGTTAAAAAGAGAAATAAATTTAAGTGATGATTTCGTGTGAGTATAAACAGAAAATGGCCAGAAGATGTGACAAAAGCTTTCCTAACAGAAATTGTTAAACTAACACAAAACTAAGATACATATAGGGACCCCAATTTTCCAGATGTCATTTGACAGTCTATTGGCAGTTTGGCTGAAAGCAGAGCATATGATATAAATTTTTTTCTTGCTTTGATGAAAAGTCTAACTTTTAGAACACTTGTAAAAAATTATGGAAATTGATGGACCAATTCGCTGCACATATTTCTTTCTAGCAAGGATAGTTGGTTGTGGAAATGAAAGCGATAGGAATCTCAGCAGAACATGATCATATCATCCTAGAGCTCATAATAGCCAAGAAAAGGAACATTGATAGAGTTAGATAAGCATTCTGAACTTTAAAGTAGAAACCAGAAGTTTTAGAAAAGATTAAAGTATGATTTCCTGAAATAAGATTCTAAAATACTATTAAATGGAAGACAGGATCTCTCTGTCTCTCTCTCTCTCTCTCTCTCTCTCTCACACACACACACAGATACACACACACACATCTCACTCTTAGTATTTAGGAAGACTTCACCTAAAGGAACCACTAAATAGTGAATAAAAAGAAACAATGATCAAAAATCATTTGAAAAGTCCGTATACACTCTCTTACAGTAACTGAATTTTCATTCATTAATTTTTCCTGTATTTATTTATTCATTTATAAGTTATAGAGCACCTATTATATACCAGGAATATAAACGTTTAGATGTTGGTCTTTTAGAAGTATTTGTAAAATAATAAATTATAAATTACTTATAATCTATTGCTTTTAGCTTCCCCAAATTGTTGTTAATTTGGGATTCAAAGAGTCAGTCTAATTTAAAAACATATATTAAAATTTAGTAAATCTTTACAATTATTGATTTAGTGTCTTTAAATGAAGAATTATTTTAGAACTTTATTTTCATTTTATTTGTGTGAGGATTTGCCCTTTGCCTAAAAGTGGGAATCACTGGATTAATTTTGTAAGATCTCCCCCAGCTTTAAAATACTCTGTGTGTTTTCAGTGTTAAATTTGGGCCAGATTGACCAAAATCTTCAATGTGAGAATAGATTTTCTCTGAATACAATTAATGCCATTAGAAGTTTTCTTTTTATCTTTTTATTACGTAATCTTTTACTAAGTAAAATTTTATACAGACAGAATATAACCTATATATAATATAAATACAAGTTATAAAGCATAATAATAAAGTAATAACCTGTGAGTTCACTCCCTAATGTAACAGTTAAACATTGTCAGTTTTCTACTGGGCAACTCCCTGAATGGACTCACTGCCTCACCCTCTGATCTGGCACGACTCCACCCACAGAGATAATCATCCTGGGTTTGGTGTTATTACTACTGTGTTTTTTGCTTTTGTTTTTAATGGACTTCTAATAATGTATATATCCCTAAATGCATATTGTTTACTTTTACTTATTTCTGAGCTTTTTTAAAAAAAGTAATCTTATCAGAGATTTGTGTGTGTGTGTGTATGTGTGTGTGTGTGTGTGAGGAAGATTGGCCCTGAGCTAACATCTGTTGCCATTCCTCCTCTTTTTGCTTGAGGAAGATTGTCCCTGAGCTAACCTCTGTGCCAATCTTCCTCTATTTTGTATGTGGGATGCTACCACAGCATGGCTTGATGAGCAGTGTGTAGGTCTGCATCCGGGATCCAAACCTTCGAACCCTGGGCTGCCGAAGTGGAGCATGTGAACTTAACCACTACGCCACCAGGCAAGCCCTCATATCAGAGACTTTTGATTTTAGGAATGAACTAGTTTATCTAGGATTCTCTAAGCAGCAGCATAAATGATATATCAAAATCACTTCCCTGAAAATAACTGCTGATAATTGAGAGCATACACTGTGATCCAGGCCCAGGGCTGCCTGCTTTGATTTATTACTCACATTTAATACAGCAGCAGAATGAGGTAGGTATTATCATCTTCATTTTACCAATGAAGGATTAGAAAGAGTCAGTAAATTATAATATTTATTTTCCATATGTAGAGTGATAATTTTGCAACAAAGAAATTTTTGATATTTAGTTTTTGCTAAACAAATATTTTTTCATGCATAACTAAAGTGAAAAATAAACAAGATTGATGTAACAGCTGCTGTCATTTATGATTTGCAAAGTATTCTAAATTTAATATTTAGCCTAAAAAGCACTTTATTCTTTTGACTAAATGGTCAAATCTTTTGTCTTTTAAGCTTTAATCAAAGGGAATGCTTTTTGTGGCCAGTGTTTAGAAAGCTGTGTTCATAAACATGGTCATAACGTAGCATATTGATCTTAGTACGTTTTGATAATGTCCTTAGTACATTTGATCATGTTATGTATCTTACTCCCCTTAAGTATTTTTGCAGTGAGAGTGGTGTTAACCATGAAAACAAATGCTGTGTATGTTGAAGCTCCTCTATTTCAGGTTAGGTTCCAGAAGGCTTTTTTTCAGTTGTTGATAAGTCCAAAGTGGCTGAAGGGATTTCAGCTTGTGATACCCGAATGCATTTCCAACAGATAGGTGTGAGATTTAAAATATGCAAATAGTATGAAATGTTAAAATCAAGTATAATCCTTTTTTCACTTGATTTACCTGGTTCATCCATATCGAAATTGGGTTGGAGCAAGAAGCCTCCTTTTTTGATGCTCTCCAGAAGTGACTTAGGAATGCTTCAGTGGCTGCTGAATCCCCAACCAGACAGTCACCAGGTTTCCTTTGTGCACTTGAATAAGCTTTTACTTTACCCAGGATTGACATTAAGCCCACGAATGTGCAAACTTCTAGCCACATTTTCAAAAGTTTTTTCTTCTTGGGGCCAGCCCGGTGGCGCAGTGGTTAAGTGCTGACGTTCTGCTTCTCGGCGGCCCCGGGTTCGCTGGTTCAGATCCTGGGTTCAGACATGGCACCGCTCGGCAAAAGCTAGGCTGTGGTAGGTTTCCTACACATAAAGGAGAGAAAGATGGGCATGGATGTTAGCTCAGGGCCAGTCTTCCTCAGCAAAAGAGGAGGACTGGCTGTAGTTAGCTGAAGGCCAATCTTCCTCAAAAAAAAAAAAGTTTTTTCTTCTCTCATTGATAAATTGTTGATAGCATACACATGGCACTTTTCACATGTATTTTGTGACTTAATTGTAATAGTTGACTTAGATTTTGCAATGTATATTTACAACTGATCCAAGTCTACTTTCAAATGACACTACACTGCTTCATGGGTAGAGCAGATACTTATAGCAGAGCATGCCTCATTCCTTCCTCCCTATTCCTTATAACATTGCTGTCATTCATTTCACTTAACTACATGCTATAATCACACAATGCATTGTTACTTTTATTGCTTTGAACAAAATTACCTATTAGATCAATTAAGAATAAGAAAAATAAAAGGTTTTATTTTACCTTTATTTATTCTTTCTCTAACACTCTTACTTTCTTCACATACCCAGTTCCTGACCTACATCATTTTCCTTCTTCCTGAAGAACTTCTTTTAACATTTTCTGCAAGGCAGGCTTGCTGGTAATGAATTCCTTCAGTTTTTGTTTGTCTGAGAAAGTCATTGCTGGATATAGAATTTTAGGTTGATTTTTAAAAAAAATTCAACACAATATTTCACTCTATTCTCTTCTTGTTTGCATTATTTGATCCAAGAAAAGTTGTTGATTTTTGGTTTGTTCAATTTTCTTTTCTTGTCAGAAGATGGAGTGACAGCTTCCAGTGCTGAAACCCGAAGTCCCGTTGTGACTTTACTTCAAAATGCTTTCTACTATTGCGAAATTTCAAACATCCGTACAAACATTCTTAGTTTTCTTAGATTTTCACTTTTTAAAGTGTTGTTAACTAACTTAGTACTCATTTCTCTTTTTATTAGCACTTTTAATGTTGTCACTATATTTGCACTTACTGGACATGGCATAGCTAGTAACAAATAGATATCTTAAGATAACTCAAAATCAAACACAGAAGTGACATGCCAACTGAAGACTATTTACTGCATGATAAGGCAACTAAATGTGAACCCACTTGGCTGTCATCACCATTTGCTTATGGCACCAGAGTAATTCTGCAGCTGAATTGTTTTATTTCTATAAAAATTTTAAGTAGAATCATTTTCCAATTAATTATATAGATCATAGTGGAGCTATGGATAGATAATTAGTGTGAGTAGATATGAGGTAGTGTGATCTAATAAGTTCAAGGACATGTCACTGGATAAAATCCTGTGTAGACACTGATGCCCCCCGGGTGAGTTAAGATCCCCTCTCCATAATCCCATAGCATTCAGTCTATTATACTTACTACACTGTAATTGCTTGTTTTACCTGCCTGTCTCCCCTAATAATAGCTTTTTTGCCCTTTACCTTTCTCTGATACAAATCAACAATTTGACAAACATTAACACTCTTCTAGTCTTTACTCAAGTTGTACATGATGGGCGGTACTGAATCAGGTTTAGTCCTCTTTCTGCATGGGGCTAAGGAATATTTTGGCCCTGAAGTATAGCGTATTTTCCCCTATAGAAAATCTATTTGGAATTTAAGAATAATTTAGTGGGGCAAACTTCGGTATTTTAATTTAAATAATTTTGAGATGAAGCAAGTCATACCCATAGCCATAGCACATTAGGTTACATCTGTCTGGCCTCACTTGACTACTGGATTTGTATTTCGAAGAGGTGTACTTTGATGTATGTGTGTGTTTGTGTGTTTCATAGATCAGACAAATTGTGTTAAAACATTTACATGCTTTGAGATATGTTTCTGTTAAAAAACTATCTCATGGCACAAGCAAAAACATCATTTTACATTTGTAGCTGTGTGTAGAACACTGTGTCTAAAGCTGACATGGTTGGCAAATGTCTCCAGAGTGTTTGCTGAACACAAAGAAATTGTATCTATGCGATGCAAAAATATTTGGTTGTTATGAGAAATTCCGTGGTAAAAGTCAGGCAGATCAAACTTCTAGTTGGTTTGAACAGCTGCTCAGCTGGTTGTTCTAATGCTGTGCAGGCATAACTGTAGTCAAACAGAGAAACAACAGGTATCGTTAAAGGGCACAGCTAACAATTTTCCTTTTGTACAGTACAGTGATTTTTCTCCTCATAGGCTGATATTTCATCCACATTATTTTAGCATCCAAGTGTGTTAGGGCCTAGAGAAATCATTTAGTGTATCCACTGACAGAATTGTGCAGAGTTACTTCCCAAGCCTTTATTATGATTGAATATAGAGAATCACAGAGTCAAACTCACCCAGAGATAACTGCAGTTATCTCAAATTGAAGAGGAAAATTTAGTTCATGAGTGTCTGCAGGTGAAAAATACCTTCGAATAGAGATTGACACTGTTCCCTGTTCTTTATAGCTATTTATGTGGCTCGGAAGACAATATTCTTTTAAACACAGAGAATATCTGGGTCAGAAGGAAAGGCTTGGATTTAAAGGAAATTTTGGTCTTCCTTCCGCAGATGTGTTTTCAAAATGCTGAGAAGATTCTGAACCAGTGAATGGCTCAACAAGTATTTTAAAATATTTTTAAAGTGGAAGGTGGTACAGTCACGATATGCATAATGACATTTCATTTAACAACTGACCGCATATACAATGGTTGTCCATAAGATTATAACAGAGCTGAAAAATTCCTTTTGCCTAGTGATGTCATAGCTGACTAAAGTCACAGTGCAATGTATTACTCATGTGTTTGTGGTGATGCTGGTGTAAACAAACCTACTGTACTGCCAGTCATATAAAACTATAGCACATACAGTTATGTACAGTACATAATACTTGATAATGACAATAAGTGACTATGTTATTGGTTTTTTATTTACTATACTATACTTTTTATTGTTACTTTAGAGTGTACTTTCTACTTATAAAAAAAGTTTACTGTAAAACAGTATGCCGTGTTACACCAGCCTCATATGCATTGTTTGCAGTCTCTTGATTGCATCAATTTCCTTGTGCTTGATTTAATCTCATGTTTTTGTTCATTGTGGCCTTTAAGTGTACAAAATCCACTGCTAATGTTACTAGTAGGAGGTCACATTGAGTGATTGACCTGGAAACAAAAGTAAAAGTGATTAAGGACTACAAAGTTAGAAAGCCAGTGATAGTTATTGCTTGCCTGTCAAGCATCTCCCATTCCACCACAGCTACAATCTTAAAGGACAAGAATAAAGTGTCAGAAGCTGTTAAAAATCTGCTTCATTGAAGGCAATGGGACTAACAAAAATTTAAGAAGGGCCTATGTCAGACATGAAAAAACTTCTAATGACCTGGATTGAAGACCAGACACAGAAGCCTATCCCACTCAGCACCATGATGATCACAGGCAAAGCAAAAAGTTTATTTGTGACGTTGAAAGAAAAGGCCGGACCCAACTACAGTGTTGAATTTACTACTAGCTCTGGGTGGTTTAAATGATTCAAGAATCACTAATCATTGTATAATGTGAAAATGAGTGGTGAGTCTGCAAGGGCTGATGTGAAGGCAGCTGAAGAATTTTGGGAAACTCTAGATAAACTGATCGTAGAGGAAAATTACTTGCCAGAGAAAATATTCAATATGGACCTCCCTATTTTGGAAATGGATGCCTGAAAAGACTTTCATCCATAAGGAGGCCGAGTCAATGCCAGATTTCAAGGCTTTTAAGGACAGGATAACAGTCTTGCTTGGGAACAATGTTGCAGGCTACAAAGTGAAACCTTTGTGATCTGACTTGGTGAGAACCCCAGGACCTTCAAGCACATCAGTAAGCATGCAATGCCAGTGTACTACAGGAGCAATAAGAAGTCATGGATGACACAGCTTCTATTCCAAGACTCCCCCCTGAATTGCTATACCAGCAAAATGGAGAATACTGTTCGGAGTATAACATACCTTTCAAGATTTTGCTTATTGTTGATGATGCTCCTGCACACCATCCTTTTATTGGTGATCTTCATCCCAATATAACAGCAGTGTCTCTACTTCTAAACACCACCTCTTTGATCCAACTAATGGATCAAAGAGTTATAGCAGTTGTTAAGGCCTACTACCTGATGAGGATCTTTGCCCAGGCTATTGCTACAACTGAGGAAGACACTGAGAAGACACTGATGCAATTCTGGAAGGATTACAGCGTCTATGACTGCATCAAGAACCTTGCTTTGGCTTGGAATGATGTCACCACGGAGTGTATGAATAGCATCTGGAAGAAGACACTCAAGAGGGTCCATGACTTCAGAGGATTTTCCAGGGATGAGGAGGTTGCAAAAATCAACAAGGCTGTGGTTTAAATGGGAAACAACTTTAACCTGGGTGTGGATCAGCATGACATTGAGGAGCTCCTTGAAGTGATTCCTAAGGAATTGACTAATGAGTTATTAGAACCGGAATAGGAATGCATAGCTGAAGAAGGGGCAAGAGAAAAGGAAACTTCAGGAGAAGAAAAAGAACAACTCCCAAGAAAAAGTCACAATTAAGGGTTTAGCAGAAGCTTTTACAGACCTTGACAAGCTGCTTAAAAAATTTGAAAACATGGACCCCTAACACTGAAAGATTTTCATTAATAGGGAGGAATGTTCATGGTGCATTATCTGCTTACAAACAAATCTGTGAAGAGAAAAAGAAACAAACCAAGCAAAACACCATGGACATACTTCTGAAAAGAGTGATACCTTCTCAAGAAGAGCCTCAGGCAGGCCCTTCAGGACCTATGCCAGAAGAAGGCATCGTTATCATAGGAGATAATAGCTCCATGTGTGTTAATGCCCCTGAGGACCTTCCAGTGAGACAAGATGTGGAGGAGGAAGATAGTGATATTGACCCTGACCTTGGGTAGGCCTAGGCTAGTGTATGTGTTTGTGTCTTAGTTTTTAACAAAAAAAGTTTAAAAAGTAAAATGAAAAATTTAAAAATTTAAAAATCAAAAAAGCTTATAAAATAAGGATATAAAGAAAGAATATTTTTGTACAGCTGTACAATGTGTTTGTGTTTTAAGCTGTGTTATTACAAAAAAGTTTATAAAGTAAAAACGTTGTAGTAAGCTAAGGTTAATTTATTATTGAGGAAAGAAAAATTTTTTAACAAATTTAGTGTAGCTTAAGTGTACGGTGTTTATGAAGCCTACAGTAGTGCACTGTAATGTCCTAGGTCTTCATATTCACTCACCACTCACTCATTGACTCACCCAGAGCAGCTTCCGGTCTTGCAAACTCTGTTCATGCTAAGTGCCCTATACAGGCACACCACTTTTTATTTTTTATACTGTATTTTTACTGTACCTTTTCTGTGTTTAGATACACAAATTCTTACCATTGTGTTCCAGTTGCTTACAGTTTTCAGTACATTAACATACTTTACAGGTTTGTAACCTAGGAATAATAGGCTGTACCAGATAGCCTAGGGATGTAGTAGGCCACACTGTCTATGTTTGTGTAAGTACACTCTATGATGTTCGCACAATGATGAAATCACCTAGTGACACATTTCTCAGAAAGTATCCCTGTCATTAGGCAATGCATGACTGTATTCTAAGCTATGACAAGAATTATTTTAGAGGAAATTTAATCTTAGTGTTTTTGAGGGTGGATTTGCATTGAGACTTGATTTTAAAAAAAAGATGAGAGTTGATGTAGAATTTAGGTATGAATTAATAAGAACCTGTGAGTTAATATGAATATAGGGTATATTTACAGTGGTCCAGTGACTTACAGTATAAATCTTGTATTCATTTTAACTTTTTCCAGCAGCTGGTTTGCTGGAGGAATAAAGAAACAAGAATAGGCAAGTGACTATAGAATATAAATTTTCTGTGGTTTTGGATTTCTATTCAGACCAATTCTTAAGAAAAAACACATCAATTCTATTAAATACTCTATATGGATTCAATAATTAGAGCAACCAATTCGATGCAAGTGATTAATCAAAGTACCAGAAATGTTAGAGTATTTGGTTATTTTGTCATCCAAAACATAACCTAAATGATTATATAGTATAATTTAAAATTTTATTTTAGAAGTCTCTAAATTCTTAAGCTAATTTTATGTATTTAATTATGCATAGCTTTCAATAGTTTGCTTTAAAATGAACATTTTTAAATATTTTCAAGGCATAGTTCATGTTTGTGCAAAAAAAACCAAACAAGGTCTTTTCTTCTTGGTAGTAAACAAAAATATTAGATGCTCTGCATACAACTTGGTATCATTTTGTGAAACCCTTAGGCCGTATAGCCCTTGAGATTTCAAATTGTAATTTACATGCAAAACCGATGTTTGGGCATTTAAGGGATGATTATTAAATCTGAAGGTTATCTAAATCCTGTGCTTTACCTTCTGCTGCTTCTGTTTATTGTTTATTTCATTGCTAATTGGTATCTTCTCAGAGGAGGAAGAGGGAGAAGAAAAAGAACCTGCAATACAAATTATTTAATTTTATGACTGATGGTTAGTTTTTGGAGAAAGAGTGTAAACAAAGTGGCTCAAATGGGGTTTAACACGATCAGTGGATGTCTGAAAGCTTATTTCCAATTTTCCTGGGAGTTTGTTTTTACTGGGCTTAGTTTCCTGGTGGTCTTCAGTAGAAGTGGCCATTGTGAGAACTTGAAACATTTTAAATGAATTTTTATCTTTAAGATATGTATATTTAATATATATATTCAGTAAAAATTTTTTAAATTATGTAGTTTGTATTCAGTATGTTATACACTTTTCCTGAGCATTCGTTTTCCTTCTTCAAGTGCCTTTTCCTTCCTTTATTTCTTCCCTCCCTCTTCCTTCTTTCTTCCCTCCCTTCCTTTAACAAATACTTACTAAACTTCCTATGTGCCAGACGTATATGTTTGCATCTTAACAATGGACTCCCTGGAGGAAATATCAGTTTTCTTGACCAAGCGAGGGCTCAGTCTGTCCCTGTCCCCATACATCTAGCTGACTGACTCTGGCACAACTAAAATTCTCTTCTCTCAGAGGCCTTATATTAGGCTACGTTGCCATGGAAAATGTCACCAATATGTAATAGTTCAAGCAAAGTCTAAGTCTTTCTCAAGTTAGAGTTCCCGGCAAATGTTCCAAATCAGGAGGGGGCTCTGCTCTGTGTAGTCACTGAGGGACCCAGGCTGATTATGGCTTATTGGGTTTTTGACATTTCAACTCATGTAAGGGGAAAAAGTATGGAATAAAGTACACGAGAGGTTTATGGTCCAGAACTAGGAACAGTATACATAATTTTCATTCACTTTTTGTAGTCACATATTCACACTAACTGCAAAGAAAACCGAGAAATGGAATCTGGTTCTGCGCTTAGGAAGAAGTGGGGAATGGAGTTTGAGCTACAATTCATAGTCACGGATCCATGTTCATGGGTGACAATCTTGAGCCAGAACTAACTAGTAGCTTTCTCAAAGATACCCTCTGTTATAACCAGTTTTCAATTTAAAAACCTTAAAAATAATTCCTGGCCCTTTTTGTTCTAGTTTACCAAAAGTGAACCTTGGTCTTTGTAGGAGACTTATTATGCGTGTAAACTATTTAGAAGAATACTAAATCTGCCCCTAATAACATAGGGGCAGAGAAACTTATCATAATGCTGTTCTATTTCCTTCTAGCCTTTTACATGCATTTAAAAATATAACTGGGATTGTACTACATATAGTTTTGGATTATAGTTTTTTAATTTAAAATTAATTGTTTGAGCCTTTTCTCATGCCAGTAAGAATACTTGAAAACATTATTTGTTAGGGCTTTATTGATTTTTATTATCTAATCAGTCTCTTATTGATGAAGTTGAAGATTTTCCCTTTTTTATTATGTTTTTGGTGAATAACTTCTGTGCGTAAATCCATGCCTGGGTTTCTAATTATTACCTTAGTAGACTTAGTGACTCAGGGTGTGAATATATTTAAGGCTCTTAATACATACTGTTAATTTAATTTACCTTCCCAACAGCAGGAATAATTGTGCCCATATCATGCATGTAATTACCAGATGATACAGCAATTGCACCCTTGGATATTATCTCAGAGAAATAAGAACTTCTGTTCACACAAAAACCTATACAAGGGGGCCAGACCGGCGGCTCAGCAGTTAAGTTCACACATTCCGCTTTGGTGGCCCGAGATTCACCAGTTTGGAACCTGGATGCGGACCTATGCACTGCTTATCAAGCCATGCTGTGGCAGGTGTCCCACATATAAAGTAGAGGAAGATGGGCATGGATGTTAGCTCAGGGCCTGTCTTCCTCAGCATAAAAAAGATGAGGATTGACAGCAGATGTTAGCTCAGGGATAGTCTTCCTAAAAAAAAAAAACACCTATACAGGAATTTTCACAGAAGCTTTATTCATAGTAGCTAAAAAGTGGAAACAACTCAGATGTCCTTTAACAGGTTAAAGGTTAAACGACTTGTGGTCTATCCATATCATGGAATACTATTCAGCAATAAAAATGATGGAGCTATCGATACATGCAAAACTTGGATGAATCTCCCCAGAATTATGCTGTGTGAAAAAAAGACAACCCCAAAAGGTAAAACGCTGTATGACTCCATTTATATACATTTTTGAAATGAGAAAAAAAAATGAAGAACACGTTAGTAGTTGCCACTGGTTAGGGATGGGGGAGGGGCAAGCAGAGAGTCTGGTTATAATGGGGCAACACAAGGAATCCTTCTGGGATGGAATTATTTAACATCTGAACCGGTGGTGTATACGCACCTACAAACGTGATAAAATTGCATAGAACTAAATACACACACATATACAGTTGAGCACAAGTGGGGAAATCAGAGCAAGATCCAAGGTGGATTGTGTCAATGACAGTATTCAGTTTGTCATATTCTATTATAGTTTTGCAAGATGTTATCACTGGCGAAACTGAGTAAAGGGCGTATGAGATCTCTATGGCTTCTTACAATTGCATATTAATCTGGAATCATCTCAAAATAAAAAGTTTTCTTAAAAACAATAATACATGACATTATTGTGTAGCTTTAGTACTTTCCATATAATAAAAGAGCTGTTGTTTGATGGCTATGAGCTTTTCTGTAATTGTAATCAGGAAACTGTCCCTTTCTTACTCACTCTACTGTTCCTAGCTGGTAGTTACACAGTCAAAATACAGCTAAGACCTTTTCTTGTTTCCTGCTCCCATTTTCTTCTTTTACTCTTTAGTAATTTTTGCAATTACTAAATTCCAAAGATATTTCTTTATCCTCTAGCCCTATTGTTTGGATGTGTGATCACAAATCTTACACTGACTTATCTTTGCAGTAGCTCTGACCTAAGCCTGATTGTAAAATTTTGGCTTTTGTTTTTTTAGATATAGAGTAATTGCCAAAGGACTTCTGGGATAGCACTGGTTGTCTTAGTGCCTAATGAACTGATTGTACCTATTTATATGCTCTAGGTCAATAAGGAGTGCTGCTAAAAGTGTTCTTTTATTTTATAAAAAGCAAGTGATTTTTATTCACTTCTTTATTTTTAAAATTACTCAACAGGAGAACTGAATTAATGATATTCCTTACATCTTCAGTTCCTACAACTTTGTCATCATCACTCTGTGCTAAGCCTTTCTTATCATTCTTTATTCATTTGGTAATCATTTGGTCCTTATCACTAACTACCCTTCCCATACTCCACATCCTGTGATTGGTTTTCTGTTTCATGTATGGGTGTATCCTTGTAAAACGTGTATCGTTTTGTGTGTGGCACAATTACAGAAATATTATTGTGCTATATATAACTTACATCTATTTAAATAATATTTGTGTATCTCTATTATTTCATGTAAATTTGAGAATGAGTTTGTTGAGTTCTTTAAAATGTTTAAGTAGGATTTTGGTTAGGATTACTCTGAGTTTTTAGATAAATTTCAGGAAAATTGAGCTCTTCACTGTATTTAGTGCATGCCTTGTAAAAAAAGGTCTAAGTGATAGAGAATACACTTGATAGTGTCTACATTTCTTTCTTCTCTCGAGATTTTAACAAGAGAGCCCTAGTGTCATTTGCCTAACGTCTCTTTGAATATGCTTCTAGTATCCATGCTTGGATCATTTTTATTGTATTTTTGGTATATATTACTGTACGTGAACTAATACTTAGGTGGTTGTTATAATACTAACACGTAGGTTTCTGTTATAATGCTTGTAAATGTTCTCTTATTATTGTATTGTATAACTTTCAGTTAGAGCAGTCTGTCAAAAGGATTTGAAATCCAATTTACACCTTCTTGAAATTGTGTGGATAAACTTATCTGTATAAAGATAATCGTTCCTTTGACTTAGCTATAGCTAGAATAGTTCCAGGCAAATGGTACTTGGTTTATCTGGACTCAAGCTAAGTCTTGGCTTATTTGGACTTCTTTTTTTTCCAGTGATGTGTGCTTGATCAGTTCTCTAAGTGCTATGGACTGAATTAATGTTCCCTCAAAATTCATATGTTGAAAACCTAACCCTTCATGTGACTGTATTGGAGATAGGGCCTTTAAGGACGTGATTAAGGTTAAATGAAGTCTTAAGTGTAGAGTCCTGATCCTATAGAACTGGTGGACTTATAAGAACCAGACACCAGACACTGGAGTTCCTTCTTCATCATGTGAGCATACAGCAAGAAGGCAGCTCTCTGCAAGACAGAAACAGAACCCTCACCAGCACCTGACCGCGTTGGCACCCTGATCTCAGACTTCCAACCTCCAAAACTACGAGAAAATAAATTTCTGTTGTTTCAGCCACCCAGCCAATGGTATTTTGTTATGGCAGCTTGAGCTAAGACAACGAGTCTGACATCAGAGTGATTGCCGTATTAATTAATGCTCTGGTAGATAGAGTTATGAGTCAGCTTTCCATTAGAAATCATTTTGTAACAGTCTATTTTTGATCTAGGGTGTTTAGCATTAAATAAAATAAATGAGCCATTGGTTGTATCTTTCCATGTTTGCTGAGTCCTAATGAATTACATGAAATGGCAGCTTCTTTTTCTAGTCATCTCAGTGCCTTATATCATGGTTAGGCTTTATGCATCACTTTCTGTCTTTTCTGATGCTCAGGATATGAAATTATTTTGCTGTCTAATTCAATTAGGTCTTTGAGATACTTAGCAAGCTAGGCTTTTGAAATGCAAAACAGTATTACTTATACTTCTTAATATGTGTGTGTGTTTCAGAGTAGGGGCCATTTCAGGAGTCAGAGCCACCCAGAAAGTTAGACAGTTGCGTTTACATTACTTTTGATATCGACTTGCATCACATTTTTTTTCCTCAAGGGGGTATGTCATAGCAATCTGATATTTTCTCATATTTTTTTGAGACCTCATTCTCAGGTTGAATATATTAAATTCGTAGTAGAGTTTGGACTTACATAAAACATGGGCTTGATTATAAGTATGGAAAAGAAATTTTATCTTTATTTAGCTTTCTTTAACACCTGCCTCAGTGCTTGAAACGTATTAGGACAATGGATGGGTAGATATTTGTTATACATTATAAAACAGCTAAAAAACCCCTTCATATCAAAATTAATTCATGTAAGAATTTGAAACATTCTGAAATTGATTTTTAAAGCTCAAATTCTAGAGAATAATTATGATGAACTTCTACCAAAGGGGTTTGTGAAAACTTCTGAGTTACTGGCATAGAGATGTTTATTAACAAAATAATTGATGATTATGCATTCTAAACATTTAGTCAGCATAATGGAATATCAAGGCAACATTACAGGAATTTAAACACTGCCATTGTCTTTGGAGGTACGGAAGGTAGTGAAGACTTCTTGTGATAAATACTTTTAGGATGTTGCTTGTCTCCATTTTGGATGAGATGCAGGTAAAGTCCTGCAGAGCCCCACTCTGCAGTGTGGAAAAGTGGCTGCTGCTTTGCTCTGAGGACTGTGTCTGATGGAGAATAGTTTGTTTAGCATTTTTTAAAGCCCCTTAACACCAGTAGTTCTGGCTTTGTGTCCACTATCAAATAAGTTTCCTTAGAAAGAATCTTAGGTTAAATTATGATAGCTATGAGTGATTTGACAGTTTTCTGTCTAGTGAAGAAGAAAATAATTCTAGTTGCTTCAGTTTCCTTTATTTGGCCACAGTTAGTCATATAAAAAAGAGGTTAGGAGCTGGTTTAGAGAAATCCTTTTTATCCTCTAAGAAATATTCCACTTTCACTATGTCATCTTTATATTATTTTCTGGGAATTATGGGATACTGTGTTGTGAGTATTCTTACAAGGAGCCTTGCAAACAATTATAGACATTTTTACCCAATTGTGACTGTGCTATATTTGATGGTAAATTAGAGGAGAGCTAATACACTTCACAGAAAGCCTTCTGCCAGTGTCTAGTACCTTCCTTGCCCTTGGCAATTTCCATGTTTCTTTTGCTATTTAGATGGCAATAGATACCCAGGATTTTTGTTTTTTAAAAATCTTGCTCTCTTTCGTTGCTGGTGGGAATGCAAAATATACAGTCTTGTTGGAAGACAGTTTGGTGGTTTCTTACAAAATTAAACCTAATCTTACCACACGATTGATCCAGCAATCATACTCCTTGGTATTTACCCAAAGAACTAAAATCTTATGTCCACACAAAAGCCTGCACATGATATTTATAGCAGCTTTATTCATAATTGTCAGAATTTGGAAGCAACCAAGATATCCTTCAGTAGGTGAATGAATAAATAAACTGTGGTACATCCACATAATGGAATATTATTCAGTACTAAAAAGAAATGAGCTATCAAGCCATGACAAGACATGGAAGAAACTTAAAGGCATATTGCTGAGTGAAAGAAGCCAATCTGAAAAGGCTGCATATTGTATGATTTCAACTATATGATATTCTGGAAAAGGCAAAACTACAGAGACAGTAAAAAGATCAGTGGTTGCCAGGGGTTAGGGAGGAGGGAGGGTTGAAGAGGTGGAGCACAAAGGACTTTTAGGGCAGTGAAACTGCTCTGTATGATACTATAATGATGTTATGCATTTGTCAAAGCCTATAGAATGTGCAACACCAAGAGTGAATGGTGATGTAAACTATGGACTTTAGATAATTATGATGTGTCAATATAGCTTCATCAGTTATAACAAATGTACCACTTTGGTGGGGCATATTAATAATGGGGGAAGCTATGCAAATGTGGGGGCAGAAGGTGTATGGAAAATTTCTATCCTTTCCACTTGATTTTGCTGTGAATCTAAATTGCTCTAAAAAATTCTTAAAAAGAATCATGAAACTCCATTTTGAGTGGTGTCTAGCATTTCAAGCTGGGTAGCAAAGTCACAAAAACCTAGCTTGCTTTTGGGTGGTTAGCTACAGATTACATCAGGGCTTGAGAACTCTGATGGTTCAAAATGAACTCTAACCAAAGACTCATGGTTTTGTCTGAAAAGGAAGTTTGGTTCTGGTTAAATCCAAATTGACTGCAGGAAAGTTATATGAAACAAATACTTTTTCGGTGTAGCAAACTGAAATTTACTGGCCTCCAGGGGAAATCTTATATGGTTACTGGAGGCCTCGCTTTTATGTTTTGGGGCAATGTAATGCCAGAATGGGTCATGTAAGCTGAAATGTAATACAAAGAAATTCCGTATCATTGTTTCTCTAGAGACAGTTCAGTAAGGGTCAAAGTTAGATTGAATCAAGATAGGAGGCAAAGCAATTGAACTGAGAAAATTGGATATGGCTAGACAGCATTAGAGAACAGTAGAATGAAATTGACTCTGGCTGTGAAAAGCTTCAGAAATTGGTAATGAAAATATTTTATAATTTCAATGGATGTAGTAATTAAGTAATATTTATTTAACTCTCTCCTCTGTTTGGGACTTTGGTCGCATCTATTTAATCTTATACAGACTTACTTTTTATCCTTTGGAAGTTTTCTCTAAAGGATGAGGTGAACATTTTAGGACAGAATAAGTCATTGGACACATGTTTGAAGTTGGGTTAGAGTTTTTATAACTGAATAGTCTTTGCAGGACATAACTTCATAATGAAGATATATGTAAATGCTTTCACAATTATAACAGAAAACTAGCATTCCTGGACATCTGGTACAGTTTCGGGCCACTGCTTTGATTTGTATTAAGGTGCCAGAAGTTTTATCTGCCATTGCTGTTACACTATCCATGAAAATATCAATACAGTGAAAAAGGCAAATAATATCTTGGTATTATTTTGAAAACAGTTTTGACTTTGTGAATTCCCTGACATGATTTCTGAACCTTCTGGAGGTCTGAGGACCACATTTTAAGTAGGAAAATGCTAGGTCTAGGCTATGTAAGAAGAGGAGAGGGAATGCTCTTTCTTTTTTATCTGTTCCTTCTGTTTTATTTTAAAAGTGCAACTCTTATTTGGAAAACTCCCTAAATTCCATGGCACTGGGAATATTGATTTTCTTTAGTGCTAATATTTCCAGTTGTCTCCTTTAGAAGAATTATGATATCTTTTTGGGAAAATATTACTTACATGGTGTTTTGATTAAGGGCAAGAATAAATAATGATTTTTTTTATTGGTGATGAAAATGTTTCATACATTTTCTTAAAATGTCCTAGCATTTATATAGGAATCTTGTTGGAAAATACAGAAAAACTGGAGATATAGAAGATGTTTTCAGATTATTCAAAAAAAGAATCTTCTTTTTAGAAACATCGAAGTCTTCTTCAGATTTGCTATAGATATTATGTGTTTATTCAAGCATAAATATTTTATTAGTTTCTTTGCTAAATTGAGCCATGCACTTATAGCTAATAGGCTAATAATTATGCTTGGCTTTTGTTCAAACATTATGTCAGTTACCAGATATCATACACTGATTGACTACATATATCATAGGTTCTTAATCTATAACATATGATTGTTATTTCAGGAGTTCCATGAAACCCTTGAATTACTAATATGCAAGATTTGGTACATGATTGCTTTTTATGGGTGAAGGTCCATCAGATTATCAGAAGGTTTCCTTACAAATACTCGTGTTTTTCTGTATTTATGAAAATGGCTATGGACACTTTATTTCAATTTCGTGGAAAGGAAAATACAATTTTTAACACAGGATAGATTAAACAACTGGTTGCTTGAGTTTTTCTCTGTAACTGTTATTTTGGTGTTATGTAGACACAGCCCAAGTCCTTTAATTGTGTCTGAATTAATTTACAATACATCAAATTCACCCACACTTGTTCTATTTATCGCTCCATGGAAACAGCATGCTTTGGGCTGCTACTAAATTTTCCACATGCAGGACATTTCCACTTTTATATTTGACAATATATTCTTCTAGATTATATTGCTTCCTTTAAACTTTTTCTGGAAATGCAGTAAAGTTTAATGATCTTTTAAAAAATGAGTTTTGGATGAGTCAGCTTTACATTGTCTAGATTGATTTTGTTGTCATCATATATTCCATGTTTTTTGTTTGTGTGCTTTCTAATGATATTTCTTGGTATCTTGTTCTTGAAAAAGGTTCCTATTTTGAAGGCTTGTTTACAAAGTGTTTTCTATGTACATATTCCACAATATATTTTTATTTTAAATTTTATTGAGGTATAACTTAAAGATAGCAACGTGCCCAAATCTTAGATATATGGCTTGATGTATTTCTTGAATAGACATCTTTTTTTTTAGAGTAGTTTTAGGTTCACAGCAAAATCGAGTGGAAGGTACAGAGATTTCCCATGTACCCCCTGCACCTACACATGCATAGCCTTCCCCATTATCAACAGAAATCACCAAAGTGGTACATTTGTTATAATTGATGAAAATGCACAATGCATAGTATAGCCAAAATAGTCTTGAAGAAAAAGAACAAAGTTGGAGAACATGCCAGATTCAAGACTTATTGTAAAGTGGCTGTAATTAACACAGTGTGGTATTGGTATTATAGTAGGTAAATAGATAAATAGATCAATGGGATAGAATTGAGAGTTCAGAAATAGACCCAAGTATATATTTGACTTTTGACAAAGGTACCAAAACAACTCAGTAAAGAGTTGAAGAACTTTGAATAAAATAGTATTGCAGTAACTGGATATTTATATGGAAAAAAATGAACCTTGACACCTATCTCATATATAAACAAAAATTAATTCAAGGTGGATCATAGACATAAATGTAAAGACTAAAATGATAAAACTTTTAGAGCAAACCACAAAATATCTTTATGATCTTACGGAGGGCAAAAATTTCTTGAACAGGGTATGTTAAGCACTAACAATAAAAATTGCAATTTGAATTGGATTTCATCAAAATTAAAAACTTTTCTCATCAAAAGACTGAAAGTGAAAAGGCCATTCATAGACTGAGAATAAATATGCCTGGCAAAGGACTTGTATCTAGAATATATAGAAAATTCCTGTATCTCAATAAAAAGAGAACTCATTAAAATACAGGCAAAAGTCTTGCTCAAACATTTTTGTAAATGTACAAAAAGTAAAAGATACTTAACATTGTTGTCACCAGGGAAATGTAAATTAAAACAAAATGACATACCACTACAGAATGAGTCATATTAGAATGACTGACAATACTGAATGCTGGCAAGGGTTAGGAGCAAACAGCACTCTTATACGTTGCAGGTAGAAATGTGATTGGTACAACCACTTCGCAAAACTATTTGGCAATTGCTAATAATGTTAAACATACTCTTACCATATGACCTAACAATTGCATTGATGGGAATATACCCAAGGCAAATAAGTGCAATGTTCATAAAATATTTGCATAGGAATGTTTCTAGTAGCTTTACTAATAATGACCTAAACCTGGAAACCACCTAAATATTCTTTAATAGGTTATGACATTATGATGTTCTCTTTTTATATTTTGGCTAACGTTGCTATATGATGGAACTTCAGTGGTTTCTCTAGGCTTAAACTTAAGGAACCGTCTTGATCAGAAGTCTAATGTTCTTCAGATGGTGTTTTATACAATGTTGTTGTGGTACAAGAACTGTGAAGACTGCAGGAACTTGTTAGGTGGTGTTGCAGGTGACTTAACTAGATGAAATTTTGTGTAAAAAATGATTGGATAGCATAATGTCCAAGTGGTGCTATTCATTGACAGCAATAAATATAGTGCTGAAGTGTGGGAGGTGAAGGTCATGAACCATCACCGATGGAGGAAATTAGAATCTTGACGTTCCTAAAGAGTTACAAAAGAAGCAATGTCATAATGACCATACACTCAGACTTTGAAAGAACTCAAGCTTTAGGCAGAAGGAATGAAAAGGAGTTAGTCAAAGAACCAGAATCAGCATTCTGCAGAGTATCAGTAGAACAAGAGAGGGTTGTATTACTGCTGTCCTCTTGGTATTATTATTAGGTAGTGAGATTGAGAGGCACAATAAAAGAGAGGCTACTGAATTTAGCTAAGATGTGTTGCTGGTTATACAGTCACAGATGCATTTAAGACTAGCAAAATGTTCAGTGGGAGTTGGGTTATTTTTTTTTTTAAAGATTTTATTTTTTCCTTTTTCTCCCCAAAGCCCCCCGGTACATAGTTGTGTATTCTTCGTTGTGGGTTCCTCTAGTTGTGGCATGTGGGACGCTGCCTCAGCATGGTCTGACGAGCAGTGCCATGTCCGCGCCCAGGATTCGAACCGACGAAACAGTGGGCCGCCTGCAGCGGAGCGCACGAACTTAACCACTCGGCCACGGGGCCAGCCCTGGGAGTTGGGTTTTAATGGAGTAGATTCATTGGGCATAGATAATAAATTCATAGATTTTGGCCTTAAAGACAGGAAAAAATATACAATGGTAGTTTTAATGGCAATGGCGATCAGGTGACAATGTATTATTACTTAAGTGGGATGATTAAAATTAGAAGAGGAAGTCTGGGCAGGTGAAGTTGATGAATTAGGTGATGATATTAGAGTATATCCTATTCAATGGAAACAATATTGGCATATAATTGGAGATGCATCATTTTAGTAGTGAGGTCCTGACAGGTTAAGAGATTTTTATTTATGTAAGATGTGTTCTTAGTATGAAAGTTTGTGCAAACTTGTATTTTTTGGTAACTGCTTTTCTATTATAAATTTAAAAACCCACATTAAAGAACCCTCTGAAGACAATGAACTGCACAACACCAAAAATTAATATGTTTTGTCACACTAAAGAAGCTTTAGTTGTGATATAGGCGTCTGTGTCCTTTGACATTTTTTGGCAGATGTGTAAAACCACATGTACAAAACGTCGTTGAGTGATACTGTGAAATGACTGGAATTTTATTGAGCAGCAGGAGGTGAAGCAGCCAAGACCTGTAATAGTTTTGCAGACATGTCAGGAGATTTTGAAATTACAAAGAAAACAATTTTAGCACTTGAGTAAAATAAAATCATATGTTTCATCTTTGCTCTAAAATTTCTTCAGGTTTCAAAGGTCCTGTAATAAATGTATTAGTTCTGGACTTATCCTTGCTGCAGAAGTGAGCTGTGAGACAGTAGAAATAGATTTTGAAATGCTTGAGACTTGAGAAGTTGGAGCTTGGTGTACGGGTTGGATATAGGCAGATCTGAGATTAGGAAGCCAAGATTCTATGCCTCTTCAGACGTTTATGAGAATCCATTACATGACCAAGTCATTTGTTTTCTGTCATTTGACTCTCTGACTGATTTGTCCTTCTTGAAGCTTCTTTCTGGGCCTTTTTAAACACATGGGAGCTCATCCTGGAGAAAACAAACAAACAAAAAAAAATAAAGGTACTAAAAATACTAAGTGTAACCTTCCATGAAATGTATAATGTAATTATCTTCTGAGAAGCAGGAGGTGAAGTACAGTTTATCCTGGGAATATTGTTAATTAGCTTTAAGTTATCAATAAGAATAAGGGATAGATGATCCAAGATGGCGGCATGAGCAGACTTCTTTGTCTCTCCCCCTTCGAATCTACAACTAATTGGACATTCATCGCTTGACAAAGGATATCTATATAGCATCTCAGGACGTCGGAGAGACCCACACTGCTATACATCGGAAGGCGGACGGACTTCCCTCCCGGAGGAGGTGGAGATACGTGAAAACTCTCCAACCCCGACCCCCGAACAGCCTAGATCCTGCGGGCGGCTTTCTCCCTGCGGACGCCGCCAGAGCATCGCCACACGCCAAGGGCAGGAGGGAGTGCACACCAGAGGAGGGACGGTGGAAACAGGTGAACGGACCCCTACCCAAGCCCCCCGCATTTACTCCTGAGACCAGACGGAGGCTCCAGGGTTGCACACCTGAGGCGGTGGGGAAAACCTCTACCTGCCATAAGCGGAGAGGTCCCGCCCAGCATCAGCAACGCCTGGGGGCCCCCAGAGAGAAACCCAAGCTGCGTGCCTGGGAGGGGATCTGGACTACCGAAGATCTCCTGGAAGAGGTCCGGGGCTGGGTGGAGCTCCAGCGTCTGGCAACGCGGCCCGGGGGAAAAACTCTGAAGTCCCATCCCAGCGGCGGCGGGCAGGGACTTTGCCTGCCATTATCAGAGAGGCCCTGCCCAGCCTCCGCAAAGCCTAGGGGCATTCCCAGAAGGCGCGCCAGCCCGCCAGCTGCTGCAGCAAGCTCCGCTGACCGGGCTCTAGCTTGGGGGACTACCGGAGATCTCCTGGGAGAGGTCCAGGGCTGAGTGGAGCTCCAGCAGCTGGCTACGCGGCCCTGGGGAGAAACTCTGGAGCTCAGTCCTGGCCGCAGGCAGTCTTTCCCTGCCATTATCGGAGAGGCCCCGCCCAGCACCCTCAACGCCTGCGGCCCCGGAAGAGAATCCCAAGCGGTGCACCGGTCCACCAGCTGCCACCACCGGCTCCTCTGACTGGGCTTTTGCCCGGGAGGGGATCGGGACTACCGAAGATCTCCTGGGAGAGGTCCGGGGCTGGGTGGAACTCCAGCGGCTGGCAACGCGGCCTGGGGGAGAAACTCTGAAGTCCCGCCCCAGGCAGGTAGGGTCTTCTCCTGCCATTATCGGAGAGGCCCCACCCAGCCTCCAGAACGCCTGAGGGCTCTCCCAAAAGGCACGCCAGCCTGCCAGCTGCCGAGGCAAGCTCCACTGACCGGGCTCTAGCCCGGGAGAGGCTCGGGACTACCAGAGATCTCCTGGGAGAGGTCCGGGGCTGGGTGGAGCTTCGTCAGCCGGCTGCGCGGCCTGGGGGAGAAACTCTGAAGGCCCGTCCGGGCAGCAGGGAGGGTCTTTGCCTGCCATTAGCAGAGAGGCCCCTCCCAGCATCCACAACGCCGGGAGGGTCCCAAAGAGGAGAATCTCAGGCAGGGCAGCAGCCGACGAGCTGCCACTGAACTCAAGGTATCCGGCTATCCCCCAGTTAAGGCAATGAGCTCCCCGAGATCCTAGGGGAGAGGACTGGGGCTGGGTGGAGTTCCAGCGACCTGGCTCTGTGGCCCAGGGGGGAAACTCTACAGTCTCACAGAAGCCTCAGCGATAGCCTCTGCACAGCACTAGTAGAGAGCACCCATCTGACAACCACAAGGCTGGAAGACCTTGGGACAAAAGTAGCATAGCTAGGGGAGCTAACCACAGACTGTAGAAAATCCCCATAGCTCTGCTGTGACCCATAGTGGACAAGTGAGATTCTGTGGGCGCCAACAGTGACAGAGCTGCAAATATAAGTGATCCTGCCCCTGGCCGCTGGGAAAGCCCATAAAACCACTGCAAAACCTAAGGAGGGACCACGTCTAGGTGGTCTGCAACAGTAGGCACCAGCAGTCTGAAGCCCCCCCTGTGATGGCCTCCACAGCTGAAGAGGGAACCCATAGGATCACTGTGACTGCATGGAGGGACCCAGGCCCAGTTAGCAACAGCTGATAGGGTTCCTGGTTGGAGCAGTATAAACAGCTGTGCCCCCACCACACCAGTAGAAACAAGTGGAAGCAGTAACTAAACTCTATCTCTATGCAGAGGCACAAATCTACACCATCAAGCAATATGAAAAAATATATTAAATCTCCAGAACAGAAGGAAAATGACAAACACATAGAAAACAACCCCAAAGACAACGAAATATACAACCTAAATGATGATGACTTCAAAACAGCCATCATTAAAAAACTCAATGAGTTAAAAGAGAATTCAGATAGACAACTCAACGAGTTCAGGAGCTATGTCACAAAAGAGTTTGATACTATAAAGAAGAGCTAAACAGAAATGCTGGAAATGAAGAACACAATATAGGAGATTAAGAATAATCTAGATGCACTGAACAGTAGGGCCGATAATATGGAGGAAAGAATTAGCAATTTGGAAGATAGAAATATAGAAATGCTGCAGGCAGAGGAGGAGAGAGAGCGAAGACTAAAATGAAATGAAGAAACTCTCCGAGAATTATCTGATGCAATTAGGAGATGCAACCTAAGGATTATAGGTATACCAGAGGGAGAAGAGAGGGAGAAGGGGGCAGAAAGCGTATTCAAAGAAATAATGGCTGAGAACTTCCCAAACCTGGGGAGGGAGATGGAACTTCATGTGACAGAAGCCAATATATCTCCAAACTTTATCAATGCAAGAAGACCAACCCCAAGGCATATAGTAGTGAAGCTAGCAAAGGTCAACGACAAGGAGAGACTATTAAGGTCAGCCAGGCAGAAGAAATTAACCTACAAAGGAACCCCCATTAGGCTTTCAGCAGACTTCTCAGCAGAAACTTTACATACTAGAAGAGAGTGGAATGATATATTCAAAAATCTGAAGGACAAAAACCCGCAGCCAAGAATTCTCTACCCAGCGAAAATATCCTTCAAATACGATGGAGAAATAGAAACTTTCCCAGATAAACAAAAATTAAGGGAGTTCATTGCCACCAAACCTCCTCTTCAAGAAATGCTCAGGAAAACCCTCATTCCTGAAAAATCAAACAAAGGAAAGGGACTACAAAACCAAAAGCAAAGGAGATAAGTAGAAGGACAACAACAGAGAGTAGCAGCTCTACATCAGAACAGACTAAACCATGGGAAGAGAAACAAGGGAAATTGAAGAGAACTGGAAAACAAGACATAAAATGGCAGCGGTAGGCCCCACATTTCAATAATCACTCTAAATGTAAATGGATTGAACTCTCCAATCAAAAGACACAGAGTGGCAGGATGGATCAAAGAAGAAGACCCAACAATATGCCGCCTCCAGGAAACACACCTCAGCCCCAAAGACAAACACAGACTCAGAGTGAAGGGATGGAAGACAATACTCCAAGCTAATAACAAAAGAAAGCAGGTGTCGCTATACTAATATCAGACAAAGTAGACTTCAAAGTAAAACAGGTAAAGAAAGACAAAGAGGGACAGTATGTAATGACAAAAGGGATTCTCCACCAAGAAGACATAACACTTGTAAATATATACGCACCCAACACAGTAGCACCAAAATTTGTAAAGCAATTCTTAACAAAACTAAAAGAAGACATCAACAATACTATAATAGTAGGGGACCTCAACACCTAATAGTAGGGGACCTCATTAACACTAATGGATAGAACATCCAGACAGAAAATCAACAAGGATAGTATAGAATTAAATGAAAAATTAGACCAGATGGACTTAATAGATATATATAGAACACTTCATCCAAAAACAGCAGGCTACACATTCTTCTCAAGTGCGCATGGAACATTCTCAAGAATAGACCATATTCTGGGAAACAAAGCAAGCATCAATAAATACAAGAGAGTTGAAATAATATCAAGCATCTTTTCTGATCACAATGCTATGAAACTAGAAATCAACTACAAGAATAAAGTAGAGAAAGGTGCAAAAATGTGGACACTAAACAACACGCTACTGAACAAACAATGGATTATTGAAGAAATTAAAGAAGAAATCAAATATTATCTGGAGACAAATGAAAATGAGAACACGTCATAACAAATCATTTGGGATGCAGCAAAAGCAGTCCCAAGAGGGAAATTCATTGCAATACAGGCTCACCTCACAAAACAAGAAAAAACTCACATAAGCAACCTCAAACGACACCTAACAGAATTAGAAAAAGAAGAACAAACAAAGCCCAGAGTCAGCAGAAGGAGGGAAATAATAAAAATAAGAGCAGAAATAAATGATATCGAAACTAAAAAGACAATAGAAAGGATCAATGAAAAAAAGAGTTGGTTCTTTGAAAAAACTAACAAAATCGACAAACCCTTGGCCAGACTGACCAAGAAAACAAGAGAGAAATCTCAAATAAATAAAATTAGGAATGAGAGAGGAGAAATCACAACAGATACCAAAGAAATACAAGGGATCATAAGAGAATACTATGAAAAACTATATGCCAACAAATTGAACAACCTAGAAGAAATGGACAAATTCCTGGACTCTTACAACCTCCCCAAACTGAACCAGGAAGAAATGGAGAATCTGAATAGGCCAATCACAAGTAAAGAAATAGAAACAGTAATCAAAAACCTCCCCAAAAATAAGAGTCCAGGACCAGACGGCTTCTCTGGAGAATTCTACCAAACATTCAAAGAAGACTTAATACCTATCCTTCTCAAACTATTCCAGAAAATTGAGGAAGATGGAGTCCTCCCCAACACATTCTATGAAGCCAACATCACTCTGATCCCCAAACCTGACAAGGACAACACAAGGAGAACTACAGGCCGATATCACTGATGAACATAGATGCAAAAATCCTAACAAAATTCTGGCAAACCGAATATAGCAATACATAAAAAAAATTATACACCATGATCAAGTGGGATTTATACCAGGGACACATGGATGGTTCAACATCCGCAAGTCAATCAACGTGATACACTACATTAACAAAATGAGAAACAAAAACCACATGATCATCTCAATAGATGCAGAGAAAGCATTCAACAAGATCCAACAGCCATTTATGATAAAAACCCTCAATAAAATGGGTATAGAAGGAAAATACCTCAACATAATAAAGGCCATATATGACAAACCCACAGCCAACATCATACTCAACGGAGAAAAACTGAAAGTCATCCCTCTGAGGACAGGAACAAGGGTGCCCAGTTTCACCAATCCTATTCAACATAGTACTGGTGGTGTTAGCCAGAGCACTTAGGCAGGAAAAAGAAATAAAAGGAATCCAAATATGCAACGAAGAAGTAAAACTCTCGCTGTTTGCAGACGACATGATCTTATATATAGAAAACCCCAAAGAATCCATAGGAAAACTACTGGAAATAATAGCTACAGCAAAGTTGCAGGGTATAAAATTAAGATACATAAATCAGTAGCATTTCTATATACAAACAATGAACCAACAGAAAAAGAACTCAAGAACTCAATCCCATTCACAATCACAACGAAAAGAATAAAATACCTTGGGATAAATTTAACCAAGGAAGTGAAAGATTTATACAATGAAAACTACAAGATTTTCTTGAAAGAAATGGACGACAACATAAAGAGATGGAAAGACATACCATGCACATGGATTGGAAGAATAAACATAGTTAAAATGTCCATACTACCTAAAGCAATCTACAGATTCAATGCTATCCCAATCAGAATCCAAGGGCATTCTTTACAGAAATTGACCAAAGAATCCTAAAATTCATATGGGGCAGCAAAAGACCGCGAATTGCTAAAACAATCCTGAGTAAGAAAAACAAAGCCAGAGGCATCAAAATCCCCAATTTCAAAACATACTACAAAGCTACAGTGATCAAACCAGCATGGTAATGGTACAAAAACAGGTCCACAGATCAATGGAACAGAATTGAAATCCCAGAGATAAAACCACACATCTATGGACAGCTAATCTTCGACAAAGGAGCAGAGGGCCTACAATGGAAAAAAGAAAGTCTCTTCAACAAATGGTGTTGGGAAAACTGGACAGCCACATGTAAAAGAATGAAGATCGGTCATTCTTTTTCACCATTCACAAAAATAAACTCAAAATGGATCAAAGAGTTAAAGATTAGGCCTGAAACAATAAGTCTTCAAGAAGAGAATATAGGCAGTACACTCTTTGACATCAGTTTCAAAAGAACCTTTTCGGACACTATAACTCCTCAGATGAGGGAAACAATAGAAAGAATAAAGAAATGGGACTTCGTCAGACTAAAGAGTTTCTTCAAAGCAAGGGAAAACAGGATTGAAACAAAAAAACAGCCCACTAAGTGGGAAAAAATATTTACAAGCTACTTATCTGACAAAGGATTAATCTCCATAATATACAAAGAACTCACACAGCTTAACAACAAAAAAACAAACAACCCGATCAAAAAATGGGCAGAGGACGTGAACAGACATTTCTCCAAAGAAGATATAAGTATGGCCAAGAGACACGTGAAAAGATGTTCATCATCCCTAATCATCAGGGAAATGCAAATCAAAACTACACTAAGATATCACCTTACACCCGTTAGATTGGCAAAAATATCCAAAACCAAAAGTGACAAATGTTGGAGAGGTTGTGGAGAAAAAGGAACCCTCATACACTGTTGGTGGGAATGCAAACTAGTGCAGCCACTATGGAAAACAGTATGGAGATTTCTCAAAAAGTTAAAAATAGAAATACCCTATGACCCAGCTATCCCACTACTGGGTGTCTACCCTAAGAATCTGAAATCAATCCCAAGAATCCCATGCACCCCTATGTTCATCGCAGCATTATTTACAATAGCCAAGGCGTGGAACCAACCTAAATGCCCAGAACCTGACAATTGGATAAAGAAGATATGGTATATATACACAATGGAATACTACTCAGCCATAAAAAAGGACCAAATTGTTCCATTCGCATCAACATGGATGGACCTGGAGGGTATTATGTTAAGCGAAATAAGCCGGACAGAGAAAGACGAACTCTATATGACCCCACTTATAGGTGGAAGTTAACATATAGACATGGAGAACTGATCGGTGGTTACCAGGGAAAAGGGGGGAGTGGGGGGAGGGCACAAAGGGTGAGATGGTGTGCCCACAACATTACTAACAATAATGTACAGCTGAAATCTCACAAGGTTGTAATCCATCATAATCTTAATAATAAAAAAAAGAGAATAAGGGATAGAAAATGTAAACACAGAGATATGGCAATGAAATGACATTCATAGGACCCAGTTTTCATTTAATTTATGTGTATTATGTGAAGAAGAGACACAGTACATTGCAAATAATTTCTTTTTATCTGATGGACAGTTTTGAAGCTTTTTTTTTCAAATAAAGAGTACTGGATTAAAATATAGCCTTATAAGTTGTACCTTTGAAGAAAGCTTTTTTTGCTGTCTTGAATAGCCATTTTGTACCAACTATAGCTCACCCTGATCTTTCTGTCCTCAATAAATCTTAGAATTGGTTGTTCTAAAGTAGGGAATGGGCCAAAGAAGGGGATATATCAACATGTCAAATTGGAAAGGAAATCAATTGCTTTTCCAATGATCAAGGAGAATATAGCATCAAGGATATGAACTTGTCTTGCTATTCTTATGGGACAGCAAACAATTGCCATAACCATGCTATCCAGCAACCGGAAATGATGAATTAGATATTGACTAAATCATATACTTATTGTGGTACAAACACCTGTTGGCTATCAGAAAAGAATAAAGCCCTTAAAATAAAGCAAAAGGCAACGAAAATAAAAACAACTGTGCTACTTTCCCAGCAGCATGTGATGATGAATTTCTCACTCAAAGCCTCTGAAGAAAAGATAGGTTGCTCATTCTGAATCAGTTTTAGTTCTCAGCATCTTTAAAAGACTTTTTCAGACAACTTACTCTTAGAACATGGTAGCTAGGCACAGGTGATTGTTAATTTTTTTTCCCTTCAAAGAGAGGCATTCTCAGGCAACTTTTAAAGTGATTTATTTGGAAACATTGTGGTGATACCCTTCAGAGACTGATAAAGAACTAGTTAGGACTCTGGCCCTACTGGCCAAAGATGAAGATGACAGTATAAATTGCAGTAGTTGACAAACTGTAATGGAATAATGGAAAGGCTGGAATTACTTCTGGCTTAAGAGACCTAATTCTATGGCTTGTACTCAATGTAAATATCTTAGAAGAGCTTAGAGAGGAAAAATGATCTACTTTAGTTTTGATGCCTGCCGCTTAATGTAAAAGTCTTCTCTGTCGCGGGCTACCTTTTCTTCTCCCATTAGCACCCAGCATTATAAACAAATAATTGATTTGAACCAAATGTAATGTTTGGGTAGGTGACACAACATATGCATGAGAGAAATGAGGGACCTAATAGTGCAAGTGAGAGTAACTGAAATGATTGTCTTGAGGTCCAAGCTGGGTATGAAAGGAAGTGAAGCAGGTGGGGGTTTGGTGGCTGGAGAAAAGGGCCACCAAAGTCAAGGGACTGGACGCTTAAGTAGATTTAGTGGCTGAGACAGAGTGGGAGAAGTTTTATGGATGACTAAGATTGCTTTCAGATTTTGAGATTTAAGATATCTTTGCCTCTGGATGATACTGTCTAAATTCAGGCCATGTAAGTGGAGAGAGTAAGGTCAATAAAATAAATGAAGTCAAGGAACTGTGACAACAGGATGCTGGGTGGGTCATCCAGTTGAACAATGAGTACAGCAGACTCCCAATTATTAATTAGTCAGTTACTGAGCATCTGTACAGGGAATTAAGGATGAAGGAAATTGGAAGACATACTGTCTATGTTCTCTAGGACTGTGGGTAACAGATTAAAAAATCAGTTACAATATACTTGATGGTTATAATATAGATAGTGCCTGCCTCTCAGTAGGTATTTGAATTTTTGTCAAAAGAATAAATACATGCATGAAATCCTAAGGGAACATGAAGGAACTAACCCAGCAAGGGTAACAGGGGAATGAGTATGGAAGAGTGTCATAGAAAGACACCCAGAGGAGATAAGATTTGAGCTGAATTTTGAAGGATAGTTGGCCATCAGCAAGGTAGATTTTAGGGTCTGGAGTGAGATATTCCAAGCAGAAAAGAAAGATACCTCTCTGTGCAAAGGCAGAGAGGCAAGGTGAGGCTGGAGTACAGGATGCATGCAGGAGAGGACTAAAGGAGCTCCCTTAGGAAGGACCTGAATGCCTTGCTTTGTTATTTGGACTTTATCTTGAAGGAAATAGAGAGCCATTAGAAGATTTTAAGATGGGATGTGATAAGATCAGATTTAGAATTAGAATTTCTAATTACTATTTTATTCGCAGTGTAGAGATTATATTGGAGGGGGTCATACTGTAGGCCTTTTGGAGCATTCCACATTTGAAGTGTCTATTCTACTAGACAATCGAATCGTCAGAGTCTTTTGCTTTTGTTTTACATCAAATTAAGTGTGTACGAATATATGTATACATATATGTATAAATATTTGTATATATTTATGCTTATGTTTATAAATAGTTGTACATATAAATACAGGTAACATCCCACACACACTATATATATATATATATATGTATATTATACACACACGCATGCACACACATTATATATATATACATATATGTGTGTGTGCGTGCGTGTGTGTGTGTGTATATAGTATGCAGATAGGATGAAGTTTTTCTGTGAGAAACTGGAAAAAGCAAAATAACAAAAGTTTATTTGTGTGTCAGGAACCCAGACACCTTTTATGTCTTCACTTCATCTCTCTCAGCATGTAGGCTCTTCTTCATGGCCCAGGAGGTCTGCTTAAGTTCTAGCTTCATATACACATTCCAACTAACGAGAAAGAGAAAGGGATGGAAGAAATAGATACCCTTTACTTCAAGAACCTTTTTACTCTAAGGATACATTCAACATGAAGTGTCAGCACATATCCCATTGGCCAGAATTTAGCCTAAGAGCCTCATTTGGCTGCAAAAGAGGCTATAAAATATTATCTGTTCTGGATGACAATATGCCCAGTTAACAATGATGGTTCTCTTATGAGGAGGAAGGGGAAGGAATGCAGCATGGGAACTAGCAGTCCCTGCCACATACAAAAAGTGGTTAGTTTTTCCCCTTCCAGTAATTCTGTCTAGAGAATAGGTGAGTGCGTGTGTATGAAGTTGATATGTTCTTAAAAGTTCTTCCATTTTGAGCAACACAATCAGCGCACATTTTGTGGGCAATAATAACAATAAGTATGAACATTTTTCAGAATGATTGTGTTTATGTAATTAGCTTAGTGTACACTAAGTGTGATGATTGTAATAGGTTGCATTTGTATAGAGATTTAAAAATTTTTACCAAGTACATTCACACCTCACACCTCCACCTCATACAGTCTATATAGTGTTTCTAAAATAAATAGGATGATGGTACTATCCCCATTTTATTACTGGAGAAATGGAATTATGTGGTTTGATGTTGAAACTAGAATTCATGTTCATTGACTCCTACTCCTGGGCTATTAATAGAAGGGAATAATAGCATGGGTTTTTAAGAATAGAGGATAATTTATATTTTAGTTTGAATGAATGTATGCTGATGGACATGACATTATTGTCATTTGAAAACCCAGCATTCAAGAATCCATTTTTTTCTGTCACTTTCCTGAGCAGTGATATCTTGGCCATGGTCGGAGCATCCCATTTTCCCAGAGGTGTGACTGTTTCCTTTTCCCAAGAGAACACATCAGATGTTTGGTGTTGCTCAGTTAACATAAGTATGACAGATAAATTTACTTATCAATTATTTTCCTGCCAATGCAACACACAAACCTTATCTACATATTGTTTTTGACATATTCACTGTACAAAATAATCCGAGAATTCAACTATCTTTGTTTTACTGCAAGATTACTTTGTAAAAACAGTTCTCTGTTAAATATTATCACCATAATTGCAAAATGAAGCAAACCCTTTTAACAACTGACTCCAATCATGCCGTGTATTGCTGGAGGACATAGTTTATCATTTCTTTTCCAGTGGTCTTTCTAATTAATAAAAAGTATTTTCAGCCTATTATCTGTTGGAATAAACTTTCTGAAGATACTTCTGTGTTACAAATAACAAAGGAGAAAGAAAACCATTGAGTCACTGACTGGGCCAGGACTCGAGCCACATCTTTTGAAAAGACTGAATTTTTAATTAAAAATCCAAGTGGCATTGTTTAAATTTTAAACTTTCATTTGATAAGAACCAAACTGACTACTAATCAAGGGCTAAAACAAGATAATCTGGCATGAAGTTTCTTTATTTGTTTGTAATAAGTTTATCTATTGTGGAAACTAATAACACAACTTTTTGCTAATTATGAATAATCTCCGTGGACATTTTTCAGTCCTCGTCACACTTCTCTGCTCAGTAACTTTTACTATTGTTAAGTACTCTCTCTGTCTTGAAACATGTTTTTCCTTTGGTTTCTGTAACTTTACTCTGTTTTCTCTTTCCAAAGACTAGTGTGCTCTTGGTTTCCTTTGCAGCCTCATCCTTGTCCACCCAACCATTGAATGGGGTTTGTTCCTAGCCTGTCCTTCTCTCCAGCTTCCTTTGCTTCTCTCTTCTCTTTCTTACTTCAGAACAACTGTGCATGCTGTTCTCTCTGTCTGAAATATTCATCTCTCAGATCTTCACCTGATTAGCTTGAATTAGTCATTTAGAACTAAAATTAATCATTACTTGTTCAGGGAAGTCTTCCTTGAACTCTGATTAGGAAAATTACCTGTTATAGCTGTCATAGCATCATTCACCTCTTCTAAACACATAACATAGTGACATGTCCATGGAGACAGAACCCATATTGTTTTGCTCACAGTTAATCCTCAGTGTCTGGTACAATCTTTGTGACACACTAGGTGAACAATAAATATTTGTGAATGAATGAATGAATGCATTTTCATGGATATACATAACACATTATGAAAATACCCTTTGTGTAAGTTATACACGTGGAGATAAATATATCCAGAAGTATCCTTACTTATTGGCTGAGTTGAGATTGAAGCATAGTCAAAAAATGAAAGGTGAATGTCAAGTCATTGGGTTTTCAAGGTGAGATGTGGGCTTTGTTCTAAGTGTTGTGGGACTTCAAAGATGCTATTTCAGGCACAGAACAGAATGAATATAAATGGTTAGATAGTATCACTTTAATCCTTTTAAATAATATTTCACTTTCTCTGGATACCTTTAATATGTAATATCAAAGGCAAATATCATTTTTCTTTATCCAAACACAGGCTTGGATACACAGAGGAGATGACATAGAGATGTTGAAAAGTTTGCCGGTTAACTTAATGATGACCCTCAAATATTCAGTATTCGTTTGTTTCTATGATGAAAATCTGAATAATTGAGTGAGGAATTGTGGGACTTCTAGCGTGGATCAGTTTTATGGTTTGAGGGTCAGAACTAATAAAATCTTAATGTTGCATCTCTAATCAACATGTAAGTTGATTACATTATTATAGTCTTTCATTAACAAGCATATGATGTTTCTTCTAGAGACAAATTTTATTCTTTTAGGGGTAAATTTCAATGGCAAAAAAGTGCATATTTTTGATGTTTAATTTTCTGTGAAGTTTTAGTGGGAAAATTGTAGATACTGTCAAATGAGAATGAGCATCCATGCTCAGCCCTGGGTCCAGATAATTTCTTCTGTGGATTAGACTGATAAAGTCCTAGGGGATTACTTTGTGTCTGTTTTCAGTAGATGTTTTAAATCTTATAACACACATTTTATCATAACGTAGCCATTGGGAAACAGTAATTTAGTGGCTGTTCACATAATTGTTTCTCTTCCTCCCCTCCACCCCTACCCCATTTTAAATTGCTTGTTATAGATCATGACTTTGTTAAATTCTTACAGAAACATTTTGGGAACTAGAGCTATTAGGGAAAAGTAAAGTGCGCAGTTGGAAATCATCTGAATAATTTGATTCATGTAAAATTCCATTTTGAACCGCGCAAGTCCTATCCCACTCACTGTGTCTTCCTTTTAGCCTGTCTACATCTCCACAAATTATGTAATAACTTGAGTAAATGCTTTGTCCACTTGGATGATGGTGATGCATCTATAAACCTCCCACCTCTAGGTATTATGTACTGAAATGGAGTGTGAAAAGCTGAGTCAATTTTTATTTTCTCTAGGCACAAAAAAAAAAAAAAAAAAAAAGAAAAGAAAGAAAGGAAGAAAGAAAAGAAGAAAGGGATAAAAGAAAGGACAGAGAAAAGTGCTTGGCAAAAATTTCCAGTGCAGGGAAAGTGACTCGTCATGCTAGCGATCTTGCTAGATCTTGCTAGATCAGGGCAAAGTCTAGGATGTTATGAAGGAGCTTCCGAGGGATTCTCTTGTCATGTGTTGTGATGACATTTGTGTCACTCCTTACTCATTTTCACATAAATTATATAACAACATACCCTTTATTAGTGGTTGACATTTCAAAAATCCTTTAAAACAAAATATGTGTTCATGCAGAGAATGTTTAAATCAATAAAATTGATATGTCAGAAATTATTCTGAACAATTCTGTAGATTACCTCTGGGAAGAAGAGGAAGAATGTCGTCTGGGAGGGGAGACCTAAGGGGCTTCAATCTTATTGGCAACATTTTATTTCTTTGGGTGAGTGATGGTTTAAATAAGTATTTGAAATCTTATTCTGTTTCATATGTAATACATTTTTAATAAGAATACTACATTATAAGGCAGACCTAATAGTCCCTAGTGTTGTCAATTTGAGCAAGCAAGTTGTATAATCATTCTGGATCTTAATGGACTTCATGTGAAAAAGAAAAAAAACAATAAACACGATAATTTATGAAGTCAGAGATTGACTAAGGTATGACCATCTTTTGAAGACTACTCCGGTTTTACGACCAACAATTAGGTCATTTGTAATTCATTCATCCTTTGAAACTTTATGGAGTTGCTAACATTTACATGCAGTTGACTCCATATGTAATTATATGTATATAAAGTTAAAGTTATTATAAGACTTCCAGAATTTAAAAGGGAGGTGCCTTTCCTAGAATCAAGTGTAATTGGAAGTGAAAGTATTAGGTGTTCATTGTCTGAACACAATCCAAACCACTGCACAATTAGATTAATTCAGGGAAAATAGAATCATAGAAGGTTATGGCTGGAAGGAACCTCAGAGATGATCTAATTTGCCCCTTCAATTACGAATGGGGAAATGATTACAGTCCACAGAAGCCTTAGTCACACAGCTAGTTACTCGAAAAGCTAGTGCTAAAACTAAGATTTCAGAGCTTTCCTCACTGTTTCTTTACCACTGTATTGGTATTTCCCAAATTGTCATTTCCAAAATTGTTCATATGAGTGTAGCCAACCAAACAAAACTAACAAACAGCAACAATAAAGCCTGGATTTGGTGGTAAAGTAGCTTTTTGGAATTTTGCATCATATAAACCCCTTGTGGATTCACAATGCACTTTACTGCTGTGACAAGCCCTACAGTAGAGGAATCTATAATTGTTTAATCAACTCTTTCCAAAATTTTTGACAGCTGAACCCTTATTGTGTGAAACATTCAGTACATTTTAAGGAAGACCGTTTGACTAATGCTATAAAATTAGTCAAATTACTTTTTATTATCATGCAGTCTAATTGAATAATAGGTCAATTTTTAAAATTAGGTTAACTGATATGGCAGCATATAGATCCACCTTAATTCACTTAATTTACTTAACTTCCACTTAACGAAAAGGGCATTGACCCCTGTTTTCAATAAAGAGGTCGGTGTTCCATAAGTGCTTTTAAAACTTTTCACTCGTGGGCTGAAGAGAAAGAAGGTTCTCTCTCATGAAAACTGACAGGGGAACATGCTCATGAAAATGGTAGTTAGTAATTATAACGTAAATACAGGTGTTCAGCTATGGCAATGGAAACAGAGAGAATAAAGAGAAAAAGGGAGAGAAGAGGAATCAGAACTGTTTCAGAGTGATAGACTGTTTTAGCCCTATCCTTTTTTCACTAAGAAAATCCTCAAACCAAATGAAAATACCAGAAAGTGTCATGAGGAAGATGATTAGTGTGAGGGAAGTAGAAAGGAGGGAAAGGCGTCACACACAGACATGCTAAAGATGAATATGACAATATGCTACCTCCTCTGTGGGATTATGTTTGAATTTCCCAACAAAATGAACTCTTCCAGTCTAAACTCCTAAAACTTTTCCTTCTTAGCTCTATAATTTTAGTTAGCCTGTTCTAGATTTTCCTTTAATTAGTTGAGTATATATTTTATCACACCCAAGATATTGTTCTAGAGGACAAGGACAGTAGTTGTCTTTTTACTAAGTTCCATGGATACTGGCAGATTACTTTGTATGAATTGTCCTCTCAATGAATGTTTGTTGAATGAATACAAATATGACAAAACCAACGAGCATGCATGGTACACATAGTACATAACTACAGTTGAGTATGTGAAGCATTAGCTCTGATGATCCCTTCTCTCAAGAGCTTTAGAGTTTACTCAAGACAATGCACTAAAAAAGAGACAACATTCTTGTATAAAACCCTTGATATAGGACATGTCCATAAAAGGGAAAGATCAGAGAGGCTTTGTAGAGAAAAGTGTTGAAAATTATTATTTATTGATGGCAGTGTTGTTGAGTGTACTAGTTTCTGGCTGCTGTTGTAATGAACTATCACAAAGTTAGTGCTTTGAAACAACACAAAGTTATTACTTTATAGTTCTGGAGGTCAGAAGTCTGAAATGAGTCTTATGGGACTAAAATTAAGGTATTGGCAGGGCTGCATTCATTCTGGAGGCTTCGGGAGAGAATCCATTTCCTTGCCTTTTCTAGCTTCTAGAGACTGCTTGTATTCCTTAGCTTGTGGCCTTTTACTGAATCTTCAGTGCACAACACTATAACCTCTGCTTCCATCTTGAGATCTTTCTGACTCCTTCTTATAAGGACTTTGTGATTACATTGGGCCAAATTGAAGAATCCAGGGTTATATCCCCATTTTAAGATCTTTAACTTAATTATATCTGCAAAGTCCCTTTTGCCACATAAGGTAACCTGTTCATAGGTTCTGGGGATTGGGACATGGAAATCTTTGCAGGGCCATTCTTCTTCCCACCATACTGGGGAATCAGCATGAGCAAAGTTCTGGAGGTAGAAATAAGCATGGAGTGTGTAGCTGAACAATAAAAATCAAAACAAAATGTAGAGTACGTGTTAAGAAGTGTAGCAAGTAGAATTGCTAGTAGGTGGGTATGAGTTACAAAGGGCTTTAAAATTTAGGACAAGAGATTTAAGTTTAATGCAGTTAATACCAGAGAGCTAACCAAGTTTTTGAGAAGTGGCTGGTATTGTGAAAATGGCATCTGTAAGAGATTAATCGGATAGGATTTATAAGAGAAGCTGATGGAGAGAAAATTTGAAGGCAGTGAGACTGGCAAATGCACAATTGAATTTGTTACCTTGCATAGTTCTTTACATATATGGACACTTAGTATACTTCTATAGACTATTTTTATTAAAGGCTTGAATTAGAATGGCAATCATTAAACTTTTCGCAGGTCAGTAATTTTGGATCCTGTCTATATTTGGACCATAGTCGTGGTTGTCTTTCATGACTGTGGTAGTCTGTGAAGCAAGGCTGTAACTCAGTTGTTAGTGTTTTTTCCTTGCTTCCTCATCATCCTTTGTTCTGCCTTAACATCTATATTCCAATGGCTGTTCTGAAGGGGCTCTTGTTTTTCTCAGTTAGAGAAATCTCTCATGTTCCTGTGAAAGTTAACTTTATGTAAGGAATGATAAATTACTTCTTTTGACATCATTGTAAATTTTATTCATTAATTCTTATCTTTGTGATATTAATGAATTCTTCCTACGAGGAAGGTACTCATATCAAACTAAATATTTACTTTAAATGCATCTTAGCTGGAGCTTTTTTTACTTTAATCTGCAAAGGGTCAACAGTTAACTGGATAAGAAGGATTCACCTTTTCAATTGTAATAGAATATGCTAAATGATGTGGCTTTTTGGGGGTTGTCACAAAGCCATGGAGTCCTAATTATATTTAATATCAGTGTGAAGAGCACCAGAAGGGAAAAGACTACATGTAAAATAGATATTTGTTGTTTTTGCTTACCTGGTATCCATCCTTTTTTCTGCTGGCAATAGGCCCTCCCATCCTCTCCTATCACAATCCATGTATTATGTACATCCTGTAACCCCACTCTTGATGGCCATTTAGTGTCAAAGTAATGAGTTCTATAGTTGGCTTTTAACCTAACTTGAGTCAATGAGAGGTAAGCCTGGGACTTTTGCTAGAACTACTGGGGATGAGGCGCCCACTCTCTACTGGGATGGTTAAGCTGGTAGGATCTAAGTCTGGGGCTGTTGAAGCTTGCATTAGAGAGAGCTTCCCTTATAATGAAGCCAATGCAGAAGAAAATTAAGCTGGTGAATAAAAGACCCTTCATCCTGGTGAGATTATTTGAGCCCTAGATCCAACTCTGACTGAAGCTGAAATTTTTCGTTGCATTTTTGGTTTGTAATCCAGTATTTTCTTCATTATTTAAGCTGATTTTAGTTGTGCATCTATCAATTTCAGTCAAGAGTCCACTCTAATATCATACACATACCATACCCAGAATCTCACTTGGGCTCCATGGTCTTGTCAGGATCTTTCTCTAGAATGTTGACAAAGGTCTCCAGGGTGACTGCCCTCAGTTTTTCACTTTGTACTCTCAGTAGAAGTGAGCTGGACTTCCTCACTACCTCCTGATAATTTGCAGCCATAAAACTCTATGAATATATGATACTATTAGTAGTAGCACCAATAAAAATACAGCAGAGTATTTTGGAAAATAGAATTTCATTGTCTTAATGAGGGCTGGAACCTGCTTGATGAATCTTCTCATACATTTCCTGTTTATAGAATTAGAGGAATGGGCACATGGCTGACTCAAATTTATTTATTACCATCATGGATCACCTCCATATTTCAGTAGTGATATATTTTTTTATAAATCCTGAGATTTACTTATGTTATAAAGAATAGAGACACAGTTTTACTGGAAGAATCTTAAAAAAGATTTAATTAAATGCATGGTATCCATAAGTGACAGGAATCAGAAATGATTCTCATTCATTCTCTGTTTAGAGAGAAACTTTAACAAACATTTTTTGAAGATTAAATATTACAGTATTTTCTCAAGTTTTTGTTCTTTTAATAGCTTTCCATTCTCAACACCACCTATAATGAAGGAGGCAGAGGGAATAATTCTGTTGCTAACTCTTTTTTTTTATTTGAGGAACACGAGCCCTGAACTAACATGTGCTGCCACTCCGCCTCTTTTTTCTGAGGAAGACTGGCCCTGAGCTAACATCTGTGCCCATCTTCCTCTATTTTATGTAGGATGCCTGCCACAGCATGGCTTGATAAGCAGTGCGAAGGTACGCACTGGGGATCTGAACTGGCAAACCCCAGGGACGTGCAAATTTAACTGCTACACCATTGGGCTGGCCCCCTGTTGCTAATCCTTAAGTTCTTTTGATTTGCTGAGATTTTTATGCCAATAATAGTTTAAACCTTCTTTTTTGAAAAAGCACATTGTCTAAATTTAAAACATAGGTGACACTACAGAAATATTTGGGAAGCAATATTTGGAAAAACTAAAGGAACAGAGCAAAATCACTATCCAACGTATGACCATTCAGAACTACCCTGCTTTGAGGCTTTTTGACAATAGGCTAGGCAGAAGGAGGAAAGATTAAAACATTTTCCTTTTGGATAGATAGTTAGACTACCTTTTAATTAATATCAGGCCTCTGTATGTTTGCTGATTTTATTCCTCAACACCTGCTATTTATACCTGCTATTTCTTTATTAATCAATTTCTAGACTACTTACTTTCTGTATTCAATCCTGTTGTATGTACAAAGGCTATGATCTATTGGATTTTGAAGAGCCTTAAAGGTTATTTAACAAAATATGTATCCTACTCACTAGGGGAATGTATTTCACAACATTTATGCAGGAAATATATTTGGATTATCAATTAATTAGCAGAGATTCTGCCTTACATCAGGGATGGATAAAATCAAGACACTCCTTCACCCTCCCTGGAAGCTCACAATCTAATGGGAGAGACAGAAAAGTGAAGTGGGCGGCCGGCCCCGTGGCTGAGTGGTTACATTTGCGTGCTCTGTTTTGGTGGCCCAGGGTTCACTGGTTTGGATCCTAGGCATGGACAGGGCACCGCTCATCAGGCCATGCTGAGGTGGTGTCCCACATAGCACAACCAGAAGGACCTACAACTAGAGGATACAAGTATGTACTACGGGACTTCGGGGAGAAGAAGAAGAAAAACAAATAACTAAAAAAAACAAAGATTGGCAACAAATGTTAGCTCAGGTTCCAATCTTTGAAAAAAACAGTTCGAAGTAAATGCAATAAAACTCTTGTTTCTTTCCTGCAAATAACCAGTCTGAAAAAAAAAAGAAAATTGAAGTGAATAGACTACTACAAGACCCTATAAATAAATTTTATAAATAAAATAGACGTATATGTTGGAGGTATAGGAGCATTGGAGAAGGATACTTAACACATGTGACAGAAGCTGGAAAAGTCATTTTGAGGAGTAACATTTGAGCCAGGCTTTGAACAGGAAGCTTAGAAAATGAAGAACATTCCTGGCAGAGGAGACAATATGCAAAGACATGGAGACATGGAGAGATCACAGACAATTTGGAGCACTATGAACAAATTGACACTAGATGAAACTGTACTACTGATAAAGACTGTACTAAGACAGGCTTTGTGTGTGTGTGTGTGTGTGTGCGCCATTGTGAGGAGCTGAGGCTTAAATTGGTCATCCAGACAGCATGGTCACCTCCAGGGTTCACAAAGCAGTAGTTACGCTTTTGGATAGTGCTTATTGCCAGATAGTTTTGCCTATATATTTTCCTGAGATCTGCCTCCAATTTTTATATACTGGCCACATTCTCAACTATGTTACTTAAAATTAGTCCAATTGCTCTTTTATGTGACTGTCTTTCAGATAGTTAAAGGTGTCTCTTCCTTACCTTCTGTTCTCCAGACTTAAAGTTCCAGTCATTTCACCTATTCATCTTGCTTTTCCTGGAACATGCCAGCCTTGATATGTGGCTAGTCAAATTAATAAGTAGCCCAACCTGTGTGTAGAATGTGCTGACCTTTTTCTGGATTCTGTGAATAGGGCTATGAATGCTACTTATGATTGTATTGACATTTTTTATTTTTGTCACGGTTAATTACATTATATATTGGCATATGTTGACTTTAAAACCCATAGATTACTTTTATATGATTTACTACTGGTTTGATTCTGCCCAATCTTGTGGTTATGCAGGTGGCTTTTTGAACCTATGGACAAGATTTTACACATATCCTTGTTCAATTTAATTAATTTAAATTTAATATTGGCCTAGCATAATCATCTGTAGAGGTACTTAAATTTTCATTTTGTTTTTCTACATTATCAACTCCTTATGTTTTTGAATCATGTGCAAGTTAGATAAATATACTTTGATACAAATTTTTGATAAAAATATAGAATTTCAAAGGGTATATTTCAGCATACTGCAGCAGAGCACTACAGATCACCATCAAGGTTGATACTCTGCAAAATTGTTTGGCTAATCAGTTCTGAATTCACCTAAACCAACTAATATTTCCCTAGCTATTCTCCTAATTCATAGTGACTATGTTAAATGCCTTTTTAAATCAAGTATACTATGTCTTTGACATTATGCTCATCAAGCGGTGTAATAACCTTAAAGCAAGTGGAAATAGTGTTAATTTGGCATCCTTTTTTCTTAATGAACATTTGTTGAGTCCCAGAAATTTGCATTTCATTTTTCATGTGAGTGTGACCTTATTGGGAAGTAAGGTCTTTGCAGATGTAATCAAGTTTAAATGAAGTCGTTAGGGTGAGCCCTAACTGGTCTCCTTATGAGAGGAGAAGAGACACAGGGACAGATACCCAGGAAGAATGCCATGTGACGATGCAGGCAGAGATTTTGTGATGTGTCTACCAGCATAGGGATGCCAAAGATTCCCAGCAATACCAGAAACTAAGAGAAAGACATGGAACAGATTCCCCCCTAAGGCTCTAGAGAAAGCATGGCCCTGTCAACTTTGATTTAGGGCTTCTAGTCTCCAGAACTATAACAGAATAAGTTTCTGTTGTTTTAAACCACCTAGTTTGTGGTCCTTTGTTATGGCAGCCCTAGAAAACTAATACATCGAGGCATGGATATAAGTGTTCAGAATTCACTCGTACCACCTTTTCGAAATTAGGCCAATATATACTCATCTCAATTCTTCTGGTGATGTTTTGGTTCTCTATGATTCTCCAAAGATTATTAAAGGTGGATTAATAATGACATTTTCAAGATATTTTAATGCCCTTGGATACGATTCCTCTGGGGCTACACAAATTTCAAGTATTTAGATGCTTCTTATCCCACTATTCACTCATTTAAAACTACTTATTGATTGCTAACTATGTGTTTGGATCTATGTTAGGCACTGGACATACAGATATAATCCTTGGACTTGAAGAGTTTATGGATAAATAAGGGTTATGGGCCAGTTAAAATATAAATACAATATAGAGTATTGAAAGAGGAATACCCGTAGTCCTAGGAGAAAGCAAGAATAGGCTTACTTGGGAAAGCTTACTGTAGCATTGAATTTAGGTCTGCATATAATAAGATGTGTGGTAGAAGCCTAAGCCAAAAAAAAAGAAAAAAACAAGATCATCAGTTTGTTAATAAAAAATAAACCAAAAGAATGAAAGAACATTATACAGCATGAAGATGTAAGAAAACAAGAAACTCTCTGGGAGTTTAGAGAAGTAGATCTGTTTGGAGTGCAGGGTCAGTGGCAGGGAAGAGAGAGAGCTGGAGAAGTTGGCCAGGGCTAATTCATGATATATCTCGGATTTCTTCTGGAAGGTGATAGACAGCTGTTAAAATGACTCTCAATCCTTCCAAACTTATAAAGCAAACTCTTGCAAAGGAAAAGAAACAAACAAATAACAACAACAAAAACCCAAATAACTTCTTGTTGATCCCTAGAGTTGACTTAAATTGTTTTTATTTTAACCTTAATTAGTTATGTACAAACATAAAAGTGTCTAGAATTCTTATGCATATAATTCATATACAATGATATAATGAAAATATAATTGAAATACCAAAAAACTTACAACACTAAACAAATTCAATTTAAAAATATTAAGTTATATGAAAATGAATGTTTTTCTGAAGCTACATTGCATCCGCTATACTATCGTTTTGTTTTTTAAAAAATTTTTGAATTAGTGCTTTATTTTATTTTAGTAATATCTCATTCTGTCCATGCAACCTTGATAAAAAACAGTATGCTCTTTTGAGTCTTTGGAGAATTTGCAACTTCTCTGAGATTTTCCAGTCTACGAAAAGCCGTTAGCATATTTAGCAATTTAATAAAATTTTATAAAAACCTATGACAGAAATACACTTTGGCATTAAAACATTTGTAACTGGTCAAGGAGGTGTAAGAAGGCACACTGTCAAAGGCAAAGCTTGACTGTTTACTAACATGACTTAGAAAAATCTAGTAATTCAACAAAAGTTATAGTTTTTTTCCAGTTAAATACTTTAAAGACTGTAGCCAAACCAGTACATTAGGGTTATTGTCTGTACTATAGGTTTTACTACCATGTACCAGCTAAGACCTCAATTCTGGTTTTTCTTCTGTTTGAACAACCATAGAACTTTCACCATCACATCGTTTCCTAATATTCTTTCACTTTCACTTGGCACGAATACAATCTGTTCCTTTCTCATTAACCTGTGACAATAAGAAATGTGCTACTTAGAGCTAAAGATAAACGAAATTCAAATACAAAAGCACTTAAATTATGTAATAATTCTTAGTTATAACTCAAAATAGGCTTATCCTAAATGTGTTCTATAACATGGTGTTAAAATTTTGTTAGAAATATTTGTGGATCGATCCCATTTGAAAAAATATTGTATTGCAGCATTTTAAAGCAGCATTTCAAACTGCTCTTGCCTGTTTGCCGCCAGGTTTGTTCTCTTCTTTCCAGTTTGGAGATCATCCATGTGGAGAGCAAAGACTTAGTGAAATAGCAGTGATATAAGAATATTTTTGCTTTCTTCCTTTATTTTCTAGCATTATTTATTTTTTCACTTCTACAATAATTACTCAGGCATTCTGACAATACTGAGGATATAGTGGTGGGTTAAAAATACCGGGTTCTTTTATTCCTGCAGTTGAAGTCTTTATAGGTCATTAGTCAATCACTTCCAGGGCTGAGTTTGACTGTTATATTTGGAGAGCAGACTTAGCACATAAATTATATACGTTTTTAATGTACAGAACTGCACTGTCCTGTATAGTAACCACTAGCCACAAGGGACTATTTAATTTGAAATTAATTAAAATAAATAAAATTTGCTTCCTTAGTTACAAAAGCTACATTTAAAGTGCTCAATAGCCACATATGGCTAATGGCTACCATACTGGACAGCATAGACTTGATGAAATATTTTTAAGTTGTAACTAGATAAATACTTAGTGTTGAACAGTTTAACTCTTACCATTTATTTATTTTAGTTGACACTAAGGATGGATTCTGCTTGAAATTAAACTATACCATGTACTCGTGATTCTAAATTGTGCTATTTATACTCAATGCTTTGGTTAATGAGTTTATTTTGTTTGTTTTTTGAGACGGAACAATTTTTTAGTTTTGATAGCATAAATTGGATTTCAGATTTCTTTTGAAGAGAACGATTTCAGAAATTTAGTCTTTGTAAATAGCGGTGGCCATCCAGATACCAAATCAAAAGGGATTCACATTTAAAGCATTTATTTTAATGCCATCTTTCTTGAACAACAATACTAATATGATAAAATTATTACAGTATAGTAGCTGTATTAGAAAACTCTTGTTTAGAAATTGGTTACTTGGTTAAAATGCTCTAAAATTCTTCCATAACAAATCAGTGACCTAGACTTTTTAAGTAACAGAGAATGGAACTGAGGCAATATTGGAATTGTTCAATTAAAAAAAATTCTTTTTAATATGTAAAAAACAAACCCTTTTGCTTTAATCCTCTTGATCTGCATAGAGATGGATAGTTCTCAGTGAGCTTTATGTGTCTATAATTAAATATTTACAATAAATGTAAAGATGTTCTAGAAGCCACCTGTCAACATTATGCTCTGTTTGCATGGAAATTCTAAGGACTGTGTTTATGGTCATCACATTTATCTTTCAACATCATTGTATTCCTATGGCACCTCTGCTTACTCTCAAGCAAGCAATATTTGTGATCAAAACTGCATTTCTTGTTAGATGACATATGTAAGGTATAATTTTCCTTATTTGTAAATTATTATTCAATGTGATCACTACGATTCACTTTACCTACTCAATCTTGCATTTTCTGAGTATAGGCAGGTCTTTGTTGCTACCAGATTTCAGATTATGTCCTCTGACCTAGATTTTATCCAGTATTTTATCATGAACCTCATGATATCAAAAAGTCTACGTTTGTGTCTCACCTGAGGGGTAGAACTTCCAGGATTTTCTTTTAATTTAATTTTTTTTTTTTTGGTGGGGGGAAGGTGCTGGGGGAGTGATGGTTGGGGGAGGCAATTATGATTTAGATTCAAGAATAAATTTGGAATTCATGTTATTCGGTATGCAGAGTAGTTTATAAATAATCCTGTGCTTACCAGCACTGAGTTACCATAAGATAGACAGTAAAAACATTTTAATTCCCTCTCATTCCTTTCCTTTTTCTTGTAACCTAATACTTCAAAAATTAAAACAGGTATTATTTAGATTTAGTAGTTAAATCAATATATTGATATCCTAGTCTTTGATATAAAATCTACATTAAAAAGTCATTTGGTCTAACCGTGTGTGCTTTGGAATTTTTAGCTTATTCCGAGGAATCAGTTTAACTTGAATTTTGCTTGTAAAGTGTTATAAGGGCCTTTAGCATTCATATTGAGACCCTGAACTGGGGTTTCATTTGTTCTCTTATGTTAAATATGTTGTAAGATGCTGGTTAGTAATTTTGGATCTTGGATGAGGCAGCACTAAAAATTAGCCAATCTGGAGAAATTTTACTTCTATAGTATTGTGTACACACTGAGAAGTTAAAATGACCCATAGCTAATCTCAACTAGAAAATGATTATGTTTCAATGTGTGCTCTGCTTTCTCTTCCTCACTGAGGAGCCTCTATTGCTCATAGTTCGTGTGGGTGATGATATATGTAGCTGTCTCCCAGATTCTGTAGTCTCTTCACACTACAAGATGGTAGAAAATAAGATTCAGATTTTGACAGAAGGCTAGTAGATATATTTCTGTTTCTTTTATTTCCCTGTATAATATTTATCACATAGTGTCTTTTGGATGATGTTTCAAGAATAAATCACATATTATTATAGAAAACCAACTATAGTAAACATAGGTAATTATCTCCTTCTGAGAACCATCAGGTATTTTTCTTCCTAAAGGAGTGAGCCGAGTAGCACTTTATTTTTAATTAATCAGCCAATTGATTAATATGGGGGAAACTGAGTATTAGTTATGTGTTGAAGTGCATAAGAAGTGGTTTAAAGACAGATTGGTTAACATTTAGACTTAGCGGAAGGCAGTATTTAGGACTTGTGGAAATTTAGCAAACAGATATGATCTGTGCTGTCTTTTAAAATGAGTGTCATGTATTGAAAAAAGTTTTACTAATATCAACTAGTAGCAACATCATTGATTGCTAGAGGTTGTTACTGCAAGATAAGATTCTTCTTATCTACATTTCAGAAAAGTCTCTCTTGTGTTATTCCATGGAGCAGTAGACAGCAATTCTAAACCATTGAAGTACACTGATACTGTGCATTTTAATAGACTGATTTGGCTCTTTACCTTATAAATTACAAAGATTAGGAGCTGGACAGATTCTCAGGCATTAGCAAACAGAAATTTTATTATTACCACAGGCCAAATAAAAGGTATAGATATGCTAACTCAACATAGCAAGACCAGCTTGCAGAATGACACTGGGAATTGGGAATTTTCAATGGCTCATCCACATTCTCTTTCTTGCAATGAGCTGGGCATGGAAAATTTCATTCTTTCTCCAAATCTTTTTCAATTCATCAAAATTTGTCTTTAGTTAAACAGTAACAGTGACTTCCACATTCTCTGAAGCTATGTATTGAAGTCATTAAATGACAAATATACTTCTTTAAGGAATTTTCTGTGATTTAATAGTCCAATAAAATCAGCACTCTTTCTCTCCTTTCCGTCCTTCCTTCCTCCCTCCCTCCCTTCTTCCCTTCCTTCCTTCCTTCCTTCTTTCCTTCCTTCCTTCCTTCCTTCTTTCCTTCCTTCCTTCCTTCCTTCTTTCCTTCCTTACTTCCTCTCTCTCAAGTTAGTTGAATTACAGGTAATCCAATTCAACTTTTTTATTTGAGGCATCTAAGGCCCAGATAAGTTTAACAGTGACAGAGCCAGAACTAGACCCTACATTTTCCCGATCCAGGTCTTTTTGTACCACATATATTGCCTCCTTATAATATACATACTATAATAAGAATACTAACAAATGCTATAAGCCTTAACACATATATACTGAGCATTTACTGTGTGTGAAGTGCTATAATCGATGTTGTGGAGGAAACCAAGGTGAATGACACAAGGGTTATTTCCTCAATTAATTTGCATTCTTCTAGGGGAAATTAGTCATATTAACGTGATATTTGCCTTTAGAGTTTTTTAAAAAAAATTGTAAGAAGAAAGGATTTAAGTCTGGGGTCATCTTTTACTTCCCTCTGTTTTTGTCCTATTACATATCTGTTTAATTACAAGTTTAGCTTTGAAGCCAGGCAGGGAGAGTGGGCAGGCATAGTCAGGGTCAGCCACATCCACCTCAATCCGTGGTCACGGATGATTCACAAATGCCCCAAAGTTGGAAAAATCCCTCTTCCTCTTAGTTTACAAAGTACAGCATTTTTCAAAAGAAATCTCTCTAGGAATCTAAATAAAAGAGAGAAAATATAAAAGCATAGAAACAAAGAAGAGTTTACCCCGCTCAAGTTTTGTGTTCTAAGGTGTTGTAAGGTCCAGTCGGAGATCTGTTTGATCAGGGTGCTTTACAGAGCCCCTTCCATGTCTCCCTTCTCTTCAACCCAAACCCTCAGGAAGGAACGCAGAGAATTTCCCAGGCCACTCCCTCCTTATCCCAATTTGTGGTCAAAGAGAGGATTGGAACAGAATCTCCAGTCACTCTAGCAAAACTATAATAGAGCATTAACTGCCTAAGGGAGAAAACAACTATTATCTTTCTCTGGGTATTCCTAGGATGCAAACAAACATTTTAAGATAGTTCTTGACTCCCTCCTCCAGTTTTTACAGTAGGAAAGGATATTTCTTCGCAAAGAGTTACATAAAATTCAAGAGCTGTTCAGAGGAGAGTGAGATGCTTCTGGGTGGAATGACGAGGATGGCTAAATAATAATAATAATTGTTATAATAACAATAAACATAGGTACTATTAATCTCCTTGCTTGTACCAGAAACTATTCTATTGTCTTTATTTTCTGTATCTTATTTAATCCTTATAACAATTATATGAAAGTAGTGGTATTGTCTCCGTTTTACAAATGAGATGCTAAGTAACTTGTCTGAGGTCGGTAAGTAATAGGTCTTTGATTCAAACACAGATCTTCTCTGACCTCAAAGTCCATACACACATACTCTTTCCACTATTAACAGTGCCTCTCTTGAGAAAGGCACCATTCTAAATCTATTGATGGGATGGGTGGGGCAACTGATGCCCCTCTTGCTTTCTTAGTGCACTTACAGACATCTGTGTACATTTACAACAGCGTGCTTTCTTTTAGGAGGAAGTAGGGGCCAACTATGTAATTTTTCACTTTTAGTTTATTGTGTCTTCAAGCACAAATTTTTCTACAGTTGCTTAATGACGAGGAAAACTGAAAAACATACTTAACACTTGCTTTTAGAAGTTTTCCTCTTTTCACAATTAGTTTGTCAGAGTTTTATTTTGCAGAAAATTTGGTATTGTGGGGACCTGAGGTTGGCCACCCCAAGATATGTCTCTTTGGCATCAGGATTATTTGAGGCTGATTGCTTTTGATAAACTGGGACAGGGAAGGAGACTCTGAGGAATGGAACTTGCCCTTTGTTAGGACACGTTTACATTTGTAAGGTAAATCTCTATCTGTAAAAGATGCCTCCCTCTCTGTACCAGGAAGAAGAAAGGAGATGACCTTCTCTCTAAAAACTCTTAATCAATACCAAAGGCAAGGACTTAAAATCTGCATTTTATTGTGCTAGTCTGGTAACCTCCTGTAACTGACTTCCCTCCCCCTCCCAACGTTGGCATCTCCTTAAAGATTAAGCATCTTTCTTTAGGCTGGGAACCGATTGTGGCGCTCATCTGTGACACCCCCGCCCCCCCACCCAGCCCGAGGCAACACACCTGCCACCCCACGGCGTTCACTGGGACAGCAGACCTATCTGTCATTTCCATCGAGTTCTGTGCTGACAGAGCGGCCTCGTGACTATTGTAAAAGGGACATCTCAATCACATGTGAAACACCCTGTTTGGGGGTATATAACCACCATGTGCACCCCACTTCTGGGGTGCCCTTTCTGCCTTCGGGAAGAAAGGCCCTGGGCCATGGTTCCTCATAAAGCTTTGTTTAATTTTCTCTTGCTATTCTGTCTCATGTGAATTTAATTCGTTCTCTGGCCAGACAAACCCACATTTGGGGAGAGGAAATGTCCTGCTCCTCTACAGTATAAAGATGCTTTTTGGTACACTACAAATGGTGTACTATATGCAAATTATACGTCACCTTTAAAAAGTGAAATAAAAGCTAATTTTAGATAATGCTAAGTGTTGTTAAGAGAATAAAACAAGGAAATGAGATAGAGCAAAGAAAACATTTTTTTAAAACTTGAGTGATTTCCCCACATTTGATTTTGAACATTTCATTTTTAACATCTTGTTTGTTCAAGAAAAAAATTTGCAATTACCATATTTTAAGCTTGAATATACAATGTATAAAGGAAATCCAAACTTTAAATGTATTCTTTCACACACATCTCTGACTTCAAAATTAGGGATGTATTATCCTAAAAACATGACTGCAACTTGCTATGGATAAGGTAGCCCAAACTTTTATCTGAAGCTTGGTGCTTTGAAGAGGGGAATTATTTCAGAATTGAGAGTTAATGGGGAGTTAATGGGGAAATGGCGAGTATATGGGTAAGCAAAACGTCCTACAACAAAGAGAGACCTATCCACATCAATGTGGAAAAAAACCCCACTAATTTATTATTGAGTAAACACAATAGAGTACATGCAGATAGGTAGCCCACAAAAACCAGGGAGTCAGGATGCCATTTCACATGAGTAATCCAGCAAAGCAGAAGAAAATACAATAAAACTTCTCCTATTTCCTCTGTTACATCTCAAGATAGGCTCCCTAGATTGATTCTGAAGGTATATGTTTACATTTCAAAGGGTTAGGAGACCTGCAAGCGTGGAGACATCTTTGCATTGTAAAACCAGAGACTGAACTCATGTAGTCCCTGGAGAGATCTGTTTTCATTCCAACAGGTTCTAGCAAGGAAGCAAGTCCATTTTGTTTTCAAGGAGACTCTTTCAAGAAGGGAAGAGAAGACAGCTGCCTCCTTTCCCTTTATAAGCAAAGGAAATTATTCTTTGTCATCTTCCTTCTCCTTCTCTTCTCTCTCCTCTTCTTCCTCCCTCGCTTCCCCCTCTCTTGAGCTCCCACTGCCTCCTCCGCTTCTTCCTCCTCATCCTCCTTCTTTAAAGTTTGTCTTTGCAATAGGAAGGGTGGAGCTTTCTCTTTCTGGTTTGGAACCCATCCCTTGGATTGGAATCAAGCTGAAATAAGGGTTGGGCTGGACAATTTTAAGCTGTTTATGATGGCGTTATACATCCAGTGGCAACAACAGAAGATGCACCCTTTTAATTTTTGTGGGTTAATTCAGTCATTATAACAATAAATGAACGTATAGAAATTAACACCCTCTTCATGTAGAATTTCAATATTTGACAACCTCAAGTTTTCTGAACTTAGCTAAGTATGAGAAAGGGCAAAAAACTCTGAGGAGTCGAAATGTAGCTCACAAAATCTGTGTTCCCATGCACTTTAATAGAATCCATCAAGCCCTCACACAGTCTTTACACACAGGTTAATACGTTTGGTTGTCTGATTTCTCAATCCACAACAGATTAGATACAATATGTGACAATGCACTATGAATGGGGAGAATTGTTTCTAATAACAGCAAGTATGACAGTGGAAAACCTGATGTCAATGGAGCTGTAAAGGAAAAGAACACCTGTAATTTGGAAGACAGGAAGTCTAATGGTACGAACATTAAAATATGTACTTTATATAGATGTAATGTATAAAGTGTTGGGTAAATACTAGATAATTCGTGTTAGTTCTCTTCCCTTTTTTGTGAAAGCATTATTGTATTACACTGCAGCACAAAAATCAATGTTTATAATATTACCTGAGTTTTGAGAAAAGTTTTATGATTAGGGTACTATATACAAAAAAGCATAGCAGTGTATGTGTCTATAATAAGCTCGTTTTAACTCAAAATGTTAAAGTTGAAACGTCTTTTGGTATTTAAAGGTATGAACTTAATAGAATTCAAACATATTGAATAGTAGCAATAGCTACTTGTATTAAAAGCTATTTTACGCACTTTACATATATTAACACCTATTATTTTCCTTATTTATGCTGAATCAGATGAAACTCTTCTTTTCCCATCAGAGCTAGATTATATCACACTCTACCTAGTATTATTATTAATATCATTATTTTCCATGTAAACTTATTTCATTTTTTAAAATGCAAGTTCCTTGAGGACAGGATTCTGTCTGCTAATACCTGAGCTTTTTTATCATACCTTTTGCATAATCAATGCTTAGTAAACTTTTATGGATTTAATAATTAAGTAAATCCATTATAAAATTTCATTGACATTATATTTTTTCTTGTAATTTATTTCATAACAGTCTAGGAATAATATATGTATGAGATTCAGCAGAACAAATACATAAGTTAAGCATAAAAGGGCCAGCCAGCTCAAGTTAAGTTTGAGACAATATCTGTTATCCTCTGTTGGTTATAAATTACTATTCTTTAGGGAAGTTTAAATAGTCATACAAAAAAACCAAAAACAAAATGAGAAGCCTTAAAACAAGACTTAATTCAGACTTAAAGCTGTTAATTCAGAACAACCTTGGTTCACAATTAGGTGTCTGATGATCTAATTTTAGATGTAAGCACATTTACAATTCCTGTAATCTTACCTTTCATTTTAATCTGAATTCATTAATTAGTTTCAAAATGTCAGTAGTAGGTCAAATTATTGTAACAATAAACTACAGTCCCTGAAAACTGACAAGAGGAGGCCAGAGCTAATTTTAATTTAGACTTTTTAGATTTCATAACCTATTTATGCTTATATGTGATCAAGGAATCCTCAATTATTGAGTGGCTGTTCTAAATCATCATTTTTAAATCAGCTATATGCAATTTAGATAGCAGTTGTCTACTGAGATGAAATGATAATTTAGTAAGTCCCCAGATTACTTTACAAAAACCTACTGTCTAAATAAGGTGGCCTGGGATTGTACTCATCTAAGATTTTGACCTCGGGAAGTAGAGGGGGTGGGTAGGCGACTGGGAAGGATAATAATTCTGTTAGCTGCTTCCTAGATCTAAAGCTAGACCAACATTTGACCCAATGAAGCTTGTCTGAGGAATGGTCCCACCCATTTGCACTTCATCTTTATGTATCTTATAATTCCTGGTGATTCTGGTCTTCAGCCTTTAGGTGGCCAGTCATCACAGAGGTTCAGAGCTCTGATTCTGAGTTCAGATAGAACTAAGTTAAATCCTGGCTCTCCCTCTTGATTATGTGTCCTTAGACGAGTCTCTTAATCTCTCTTAATCTCAATTTTCTCATCTATAAAACAAAGATAGTAACAGCACCTATTTCATAGGGTTGCCAAGAGGATTAAATGGAATAACTCTTTTGGAATTGTGCCTAGAACATACTAAGTATGTGATAATTGTTACCGTTATAGAGCCCTAAGCTCTTTACTATGGTTTCCTGCCAGATCTTTTCAACTTTACAAATTGCTTTTCATTCAAAATGATCTTAGTCTACATTTTGTTCCCTGCCAAATAAAATTTTTCATTCCTTCAAAATAACCAGTAGAATTCAGCTAGACCTTAGAAAGAAAGCAATCTAATTATATTAATTTTTACTAAGATGTGCGTCACAGGTAACCATAACCCTTCAAAACTTATTTGTGTTTTAAGAAAAGGTTTCTTATTTTCTTCAGTCTAACCTCTAACTGTTGAAGATTTAGGCAAGGCAATAAATTGAAGTGAAGGCTATAGACACTATAGATGAAAGGTACTTTTGTGGCACATTGCCATTCAGGTTGATTGGCATTACTGAGGCTTTTCTCTGCTCCAGCAACCAGAAATTTAGCCTTTCTGTCATGTCTTTTTTTTTTTTTCTCTTCTTAAAGCATATATTCTACAAAAACTATGAATACTTTGGCAGAGCCAATGAGACCTACAGTAAAGGGAAGGGCTAGGGAAAGGATGTGGTGGGTTGGAGGTTGGGAGAGTAGGATTTGAGAGGCAATGATGGCTGATTATATGTAGTTATGTATAAGTTGGGGACTAAATTTATTCTCAATGATAGAGAAATAAACACATTAATTTACTTAATGCTAGGTTTGGACATATGGGTAGATATTAGCAGCTCTTTTAGATAATTCTCTAGATAGGGAATAGTCCATTTTAGGAAAAATATACCAGTTATGTGGGGATTGGCTTCATTTTCTTAATAGTGAAAAGCACTATAGGGACTAGTCTTCACTGTTCAGTTTAAGTGAAAAGAATGTCCAGGTGATGGCTGATTTTCTCATAGACAGTTAAATTGCAAGTAAGGAAATTCACAGAGCTGTGACTTACACTTTTGGCAGTATAGGCCTTAGAAGAAAGAGTAATGGCAAGAAAGAAAAAGGAACTGGGTAACCCATTGCCTCAGGTACTCATTTGAGTATAGTGTACACTGACGTTGCCATGATACTTGCCCCAGGGGCATCGAGTAAGGTGCTAGGCTTGCTTCTCAGATACTTAATGGAAATTTTGACTGTCTGCAGACAGAATTTTCTGTAGTATAGCCAGGAAATAATAAATATAATAAGGTATAGTGGAATGGCACTTTCTGGCTACAGAAAGCTTTTACATCCATCATTTTACTTAATCTTCAAAAGTAATCTTTGAAAATAGATAAAATGGATGGTTTTACCTCTAAATTACAGACTTGGAAAATGAGATGGCCAGAAGTTATACAGCTTCTTCTTAATAGCAGAATCGAGAAAAAACAAAACCTGGGTCTTCTCTATTCTCTGTGTTTCTTTCTACTATAATATTACTTTAACAAAAAGAAAACAAAACAACGCAATACCCAGACTCCACTGGTGAATTCTACCAAACATTTAAAGAAGAATTAATATCAAGTTTCACAAGCTCTTCTGAAAAATAGAGAAGGAAGGAAAACTTCTGAAATGTTCTATGAAGCTAATATTATTACCCTGATACCAAAATAAGACAAAGATATCACAAGAAAAGAAATGCACAAATCAGTAGCTCTTATGAATATAGACACAAAATCCTCAACAAAATACTAGTGAACTGAATGCAACAACATATAAAAATGATTATACATCATGACCAAGTAAATTTCATCCCAGGAATGCAAGGTTTGTTTAACATCTGAAAATCAATCAATATAATATACCATACTACTAATGGGATATAAGACAAAAAGCTCATGATCATCTCCAGAGGTGCAGAAAAAGCATTTGACAAACCAACGTCTTTTCATGATGAAAACATTCCGTAGGCTAGCAATATTAAGGCAATTTCCTCAACCTGCTAAAAAGAATCTTGCAAGAACCCACAGCTAACATCGTAACTAATGGTGAAAGAGTGCATGCTTTCAACCTAATTTCAGGAACAATACAAGCATGTCTGCTCTTGCTTTTATTTGACATTGTACTAGAGGTTCTAAAGGGTGCAATTATATAAGAAAAAGATACAGAGGACATTCAAATTGGAAAAGAAAAAGTGTAACTATCTCTATTCTCAGATGATATGATCTTCTCTATAGAAAAACCCTAAGGAATAAAAAATATTACAACTAATAAAACTTTATCAAGATTGCAAGATATAAGATCACTATGCAAAAATCAGTTGCATTTCTATACATTATCAATGGACGATTCAAAACAGAAATTAAGAAAATAATTCCACTTACAAAGCATCAAAATAAATAAAATACTTTGGAAAAGATAAAACCAAAGAAGTGCAAGACTTGCACACAGAAAACTACAGAATATTGTTGAAAGAAATTAAACACCTAAATAATGGAAAGACCTCTATGCTCACAGATTGCAAAACTTAATATTGTTAAGATGGCAATTCTGTCCAAAATGATCTACAAATTCATGTAATCCCTATCAAAATTCCAGCTGCTTTTTTTCAAGGAATTGACAAAGATGATCCTAAAATTCACATAGAAATGCAGGGGACCTAAAGAGCCGAAACACTCTTGAAGTTTGAAGGACTCGCACTTCCTGACTTCAAAACTTATTACAGAGCTACAGTAATCAAGATAGTGTAGTTCTGGCATAAGGACAGACATATAGACTAATGGAATAAAATTGAGACTGAAGAAATAACCCTTACATTTATGGTCAATGGATTTTTGACACGTGTCCTAAGAAAATTGAATAGGGAAAGAATAGTCTTTTTTTCAACAAATAGGGTTGGAACAGCTGGATATCTGCTTGCAAAAGAATGAGTTTGGACCCCTACCTCACACCATATAAACAAATTACCTCAAAGTGGATCTTGGACCTAAATGTAAGAGTTAAAACAATACAACTCTTGAAAAAAACATGGCATATGATTCCATTTTATGAACTATGCAGAAGAGGCAAATTTATGAAGACAAGAAGCAGACTAGTAGTTGCCTAGAGCTGAGGAGGAGGAGAGAGAGGGATAAGGATTGACTGTTAATGAGTACGAGGTTTTTTTTGGAGTGATGAAATATTCTAAAGTTAGTTTGTGGTGATGATTGACAACTCTGAAATCCACTGTAAAATCTACTGAATTGCACAGTTTAAATGGGTGAATTTTATGATGTGTGAATAATAGCTCAATAAAACTGTTAAAAGTAAATACGGTGGAATTTCCTCTCCTGTATATCATGTCCGCCTGCCTATGCCTTTTTTCCTAAATTTTCTCGAATATTGTTTCTAGTTGAGGTTGATTACTAGTTCTGCTCTTACTGAAATTATCAAATACATTTGCTTTATGTCAGGTATATCTCAAAAGAATCTTAAATGAAGGCCACCTTTTCCTTTGGAACATTATAAAATTATTCTACATATAGCTGCAGTTACTTAATCTAGAAGAAAACATAGGCAGTACGCTCTATGACATTGGTCTGAGCAGCATATTTTCAAGTCCCATGTCTGATCGGGCAAGGGAAACAAAAGAAAAAAATGAAAAAATGGGACTACATCAAACTAAAAAGTTTCTGCACAGCAAAGGAAACTATCAACAAAACGAAAAGACAACCTAACAATTGGGAGAAGATATTTGCAAACCACATATCAGATAAGGGGTTAATATCCAAAATATACAAAGAACTCATATAGCTCAACAACAAAAAAACCAACAATCCAATTAGAAAATGGGCAAAAGATCTGAACAGAGATTTCTCCAAAGAAGAAATACAGATGGCCAACAGGCATATGAAAAGATGCTCAACATCATTAGCTAACAGGGAAATGCAAATCAAAACTACAATGAGGTATCACCTCACTCCAGTCAGAATGGCTATAATTAACAAGACAGGAAACAACAAATGTTGGAGAGGGTGTGGAGAGAAGGGAACCCTTGTTCACTGCTGGTGACAGTGCAAACTGGTGCAGCCACTATGGACAGCAGTTTGGAATATCCTCAGAAAATTAAGGATAGATCTACCATATGATCCAGCTATTCCACTGCTGGGTATTTATCCAAAGAACTTGAAAACACAAAGGCATAAAGATACCTGCACCCCTATGTTCATTGCGGCATTATACACAATAGCCAAGACTTGGAAGCAACCTAGGTGCCCATCAAGGGACGAATGGATAAAGAAGATGTGGTATTTATACACGATGGACTACTACTCAGCCATAAGAAATGACGAAATCCGGCCATTTGTGACAACATGGATGAACCTTGAGAGTATTATGCTGAGTGAAATAAGTCAGAGGGAGAAAGTCAAATACCATATGAACTCACTCATAAGTAGAAGATAAAAACGACAAAAAAACCCCACATAGCATTGGAGATTGGACTGGTGGTTACCATTGGGGAAGGGGGGAGGGGGGAGGGCAAAAGGGGTGATTAGGGTCACATGTGAGGGGATGCACTATAATTAGTGTTCGGGTGGTGAACATGATGTAATGTATCCAGAATTTGAAATATGATGTACATCCGAAAAAAATAAAAATTAAAAAAAATAATCAAAGATTTAAAATGTAGTTTTGGAGCTGGGAGGAGAGATGACTTACATCATGTTGCCCACGTTTTTTTACTTTATTTCTCAAAATACACCCAATCAAATAAATTTACCATAATAACTATTTACTAACTTGCAAATACAACAGCTAAAACCATGAACCACTAATTGCTCCCTCCTCTGAACTTCTGTTAATGATTCTTTTTCTAGAATTATTTGTCAGTTAGCTTATGTGAGCTTGTGTAGACTTACATGTACATATTTACATATTTTATATGTAATGTATATTTTATATATAAATATATATCCTGTATTTTCAGCTGAATTTGTAAGTTATAAGTCTCTAGAAGACAGAACTTTTTAAAGTTTCTTAAAGACCTAACACAGTTCCCTACATATGTGAGTTAATGAATAAATGTTTCTAGTTGGATATGCCAGTCTCTACACTAGGGAATAGGGGTTGAGTACTAATCCCTGTGGGTGGCCTTTATCAATAATTCAGAAAATTATAAAATGTATTAAGATTAAGGATGCTCTGTACCTTCATACAAGACATCATTTAGTAGCTAGCTGAAGGAATGGTAGCTTTTTCTAAAATACATTTGGCCTAGAAGACTTTGACTTCCTAGAATTCTAAATAAAGTTAAAAATATAATTTTTCCTCCTTATAAATTTTTTAAAGTGAAAAACAAATGCAGAAAATACTTCATATTGTACAAGTGTCCCATATATGCAAGGTGTAATATAGCAATAAGATGAAATTTTCAGTAAATGACCATTCAAATAAACATCTTTCATAGGAGGTCCTTGGCAGGCAACATACTTTTTTTTACTAATGTTGATATTATAAAAGCATTTTTGAGTTCTTTTGGAATTTATATCAAAACCAGTATGCAAATGACATGAGTAAACAATCTTGGTATTTTTTAATCATATCTGGTTTGTAACCAAAATTATATTGCTCAAGTTAGTCAACCACTTTATTCTAGGCTAGCTCAGAATCACTTTAGAATGCTTCCAAAATTATATCACTCTCAAAACAGGAAGACATACTACTATTACAAACAGTCTTTAAAAATGAATTTTGAGCTTTGTAATGTAACAAATGTGTATCTTGATTCACTCCCAGGCACATGTTGAGCATTCAATTAAATGTTGCTTGAATGAGTGAGTGAACGAATGAATGAATATCATGTTTGTGTTACTTTGTGCTACTTTGGAGAGACTAGGACTCATTTAACAATATCTGTATATTTTTCTCATAAATAAAGTATTTTATATTCACAGCATACACATACTGATTTTTGCTTAGTGTTTGAATTCTTATTTTTCCTGCTTATGAAATTGTTTTTAACCTGTTTATTTTCACATACATCCTATTCCTTTATCTACCTCTACCTAATCATTAAAACAAAATCTAAGCAATAGCTGAAAGGAAATTTGTTTCAGATTTCTCACCAGCCTTCCATGCCTTCTCTGTTATGACTGGGAGAGCTTTGTGATGCCTTCAGCCCATTTCTAAATGTCTGCGTAATAAACACCATTGGGCCTACAGATTTGAATGCATTTAATTAGTCGAAGTAATCAGTATCCAAATCCTTCCCTATTTTGTTGTAGTTTCCTGCACTCTTATTGTGGTGGCTGCTGTTCTGGTAATTAGATTAGAGTTGACCTTCATAGAGACAGAGTTAAAAGATATTGCTGAAAGACTGTAATTTTCTAGAGTCATTTATCCTATTTTTGGCCTTCCCATTTAATAAATCAGTGACATTTCTCATTTTCAAAAAGTGTTTTTCTTTTAGTGTCTTTCAAAACTTATTTATTGTTTTGCCTATCTTTCCTTTAGCCTCTTACTCCGTCAAAAATAGGCACATTTGCTGAAAAAGAAGAAAATAACGTTTTCTATTGGCTCAAATTTTAATTAACATTTCATCTTTCTTTGTGCCACTGAAATTTACTAAAGGCATTTGCGGTGAAACGTCGCCTCTTCAAGATGTCTTCACTGATGAGGCTCAGCTTAAATAATTTCTCCTTCCTTTGGGTCCCCAGAGGTCTCTAGGCTTTATTTATTTTTCTTTGTATTGCATTTATGTGTGTGCAGGTCTTAGTTGTCCTAAATAATGAAAATATTAACAATGGCTACTATTAATTAAGCATTTCCTTTGGGCCAGACCCTTCATGTATAAGATCCTGTTTCTTTCTCATAACTACCTGGTGGTGAAGGTGTTATGATCGTCTTCATTTTATCTCGTACCTATGTATAATTATATATACATAAGGTTATATATGTGTGTGCATATATATGTAAATGTAAATATATCTTTTATATATATGTATAAAACATTGAATAGTTTTGTATTTCATTTATTTAGTTCTCTATTTCAGGAAAATAAGAGCAACATACAAAATGATTACATGCTGAATAGGTATTGGACAGTATAAGGAGCAAAGAGTAAGGACAGGTGTCATATATATAGTTCAAGATAATTGCTGCTGAAGAAGTCAGAATGTTCAGGGAGTCCATCTAAAATGCTTGCCCTCAAGATCTCATTAACATGCATCAGCCATCAGAGAATCCTTGCAACAATACAACTAGAGAGCGCTACTCCCTTTCAATGTTTCATTAAATTAGTATTTAACCATCATTTAGTGTGAATTTACTACGTGCAAAATTCTCTAAAGACATTAATGTCCTGCAGCTTATCATTTGTAGCACAACAAGCCCTTTCACTCCATTCCTGTTAGGCCCATTTGTAGAAGGAAATTAGACCCTTTGCTGGGTGGCAAGATATTAAGCAAAACATGGTTTATTGAAAACATGTGCTGATATAGCAAGGATACTGGAAAATAGCAAAAAAGTCCAAGCTTTGTTTTCATGTTTCTGCTTTAACCATAGGCTTAAAAAGTGAATTTAAAGCCTGTAAATACTGGTTATAAGGCACAAGAAGCACAATGTAAATAATTTGAAGGGATAGTAATCAAGAGCAGTGAGTCACAGATATTTACCAAATGAAAAGCATAAAACCAACCGTGTTAGGGCTTCAGATGAGAGTAAGGTTTCAATTTTGATATGTATTGAAAATAGCCAAATTAAAGATGAACATGAGTAAATATTCACAAGTCAAACAATTGCATTCTTCTCGTAATAAATGTTTCTTGGGTTTTGCACACATTCCTAATCTAAAAATACGTATACTATGTAAAAAAATGGAAAGAAACCCTTTGGAAATGTCTTCTGTTCCTGTATTATATTTTCAGAAAAGTATTAAGTTTTAGAGAATCAGATAAGCAGAATGGCAGACAGTATGGGCTCTTGAAGCTAAAAATATTTGTGTCCACAGATTCCAGCATACAGAGGAAAAGTAATGTCAGCCAAATTTGAAACATAAATACTACTTTTTCTTCTCTTTTCTTTTTGCACTTGCATTTGCAAATGTTGCCTAGGAGTTCTTTATAAGAAGGAAGTTACTCTAAGAATGCCCTCCACCAGGATTACAAGATGATGACCTAATGTTCCACCCCATTTCCTGAAAGGTTCTAGATGTCCTGAGATGGGTCCTGTAGTGCTGGGACTCAACAACTTGTGTAAAAATAAATAGATTTTTCTCCTAATTTTCAAAGTAACATGACATTACAAAATAGAGATAGGAAGAAACGAAGGAAAAGAAAAATGAGGCAATAAGGGGTAAGAATAACTGGCTATGGTGTCAGGAGACCTAGATTCTAGTTGTGTCTCAGTCATCGACTTGCTAATGACTTTGGGTAAGTCATCTTACCTATTGGCTTTATTTGCAAAGAGCATTAAGCTAGTATTTTAGTAGCTTATGATTGTTTAAAGAAATAGGATCTTTTTCCACCTTAAATGAAATCTTACTTGAAATCATAATATGTAAAAGAGATGAAAATAAAGATGCAGGGGAGAAATCCTTGAGGCCTACCCTGTCAGCCTTCCCCATGCTTTTGAGACCCACTGGGAGGCACTGCCACAGACGTCCAAGCATCTTGATACTCAAAGTGTGGTCTAGAATCACCAGCATCAGCTGGTTAGAGAAGCAGAATCTCAGAATCCAGTTAGAAGTGGAGCATCTCAAACCCCAGTGTGACCTACTGAATCAGAATCTGTATTCTAATAGACTCCCAGTGATCTGTTTCACAGGAAAGTTTGAGAAGCCTGCTCCAGAGATTCATGAACTCTATTTGAAAACTAACTATTGGACTAGTTAATCCACAGGGATTAATTTTGCCCTTTGACACACCGTAGTGACTGATTCTCAGCTGGAAGCCCGGTGGACAAGAAGAACAAGAAATAATGTCAGCAATGCCATTTTTAGAGTCTTGGAGTCTAGAACGCAGGGTTTTATTTTATTTCAGACAGTCCATTGCTCTCTCTATTCCACAACATTATCTCAAAGAGGGGGACTATATAATGGTCTCTATGTCTGTTAGTGTATCAGTCAAGGGGCTGACCAGAACTTGATGGCATACTCGACAGAGATAATTGAGGAGACTTTTTAATAGATGGGGTATTTACAGAGTTCTGGGGAGTGTTAAGAGAACCAATAAGGGATGGCGAAGCACCCAACAACTAGCAATGGTGAGAACCATCAGCACTCCTAATCTTGATGAAGCAAGGAAAGGGATGGTACCTTGGGGGAGCTTTAACTGGAAAGGTCTCACTAGAGGAGCTCTTGCCTTAGGAGGAAGAATACAACCACTGCCAAACCACAGACCAGCATGGAGCAAACCAGGAGAATAAATAAGCCATACTTTCTCTCTTCTCCTTCTGTGATCACCTGCCAGTGGCTGCCATTGGCCAAACCCAACTGGAAACCAGAGTGCAAGGGAGGCAGTTGATGTAGTCCATACAATCCATACAATGATTTCTTAACCAGCTCACAATGTCCTATTTTCAAGCTTTGTAGATTCAGGGGCTTATTTTAAATGATTTTAAAGCAGAAGTTTTTCAAATCATGAAGAGACAGGAAAATTTGAATATAATAGGCTCTGATCTTGCCAAATGTGGGATTACACTAATACGTAGTTTATGATAGATTAGGCTAATAGTTAATGGTTTGAATTGTTCATAGGATTGGAGAAACACACATTTCTGTCTGTGAATAAAATGTTAGCATAGGATGTGCGCTCGGAACAGAGTGGTTTGGTTTTGACAGGAGCATAGTGTGAGTGAGGATGCAAAGTATGGAATAAGATTGGGTCATGAAAAGGCTTGGAATGGTGACTAGGCTGCATGTTCTGTAACAGGCAAATAAGCAAAAATTATCATTTCACAGACATAAAAAATATACATTTCTCAAGAAGAAACTAATAATGCTCTGGGGATTATTTATTTATATAGCAACACGGGAAGAATTGCAGTACAGCAGTGACTACAAATTTATCTGCACTACTTTTCACTATTCTTTTCTCATTCATAATAATAATAATTTATCTTTTTTTACTTCTATATGGTTTATAGAACTTTCAAATTACATCATTGTTCTTTAACTCATTCAGTAAAAAAAAATCATCTGAGATGCTTATAAAAAAGTAGCACACTACAATTGCTATTAATATTATGTTATATTTCATAGACAAAATTTTTTTTAGATTTATCTACATTTTTCCAATTTCTTTTTTCCACATCTTATTTTCTTCTTCTTCCTAGACTATCCTCTGGGTTCATTTTCTTTTTTTTCAACAATACTTTTTTTTTTTAAGTTTGCTTAAAAAACTTTTAAGTTTGCTTTGTGTTAGTCTATTGGTAGCAAACTCACTTGGTTTGTGTTTATCTTGTTAGCATTTTATTTTTAAAGATTTTACTTTTCCTTTTTCTCCCCAAAGCCCCCTGGCACATAGTTGTGTATTTTCCTTGTGGGTCCTTCTAGTTGTGGCATGTGGGATGCCGCCTCAGCATGGCTTGATGAGTGGTGCCATGTCCATACCCAGGATCTGAACTGGCGAAACTCTGGGCCACCGAAGTGGAGCTTGCAAACTTAACCACTGGGCCTCGGGGATGGCCTCTCGTTAGCATTTTGAAAATATAGCTTTTCTAAGTGCACCGTTCCAGGATGACAGTTACTATTCCTCAACCCATTGAAAACACTATTTCATTGTGCCTAGTTCTGTTCTTGCTGTCTGCTGCAGTCTAGCCTTTGCAGGTGGTCTTTTCTCTCTGCGTACTCTCAGGATCTTTGTCAAGGCTGGGTATTCTGCAGATGCACTATAAGTCTCTAGTTCTGGATTTCCTTCTTTTGGGAAGTAGATGACGTTACCAAACTGTGACTCTACATCTTTAAAACGGGAATAATAAGTGAACCTACATAATAAGATTGAGATTTGGATATGTATTGGTTAATATTTACAAAGCACTTAGAATAGTCCCTGGTATATAATAAACATTATATATTTGTTAAATAAAAACTACCTGGCTTGTAGCAGGTTCTGAGTAGTTTTAGAAACCTTTGGCTCGCCATGTTCTACGTACTGTTAAGCTTTAATTACAATGAGTTACTGGCTGTATTCATTTGCTAGAGCTATGGATTTCCTCTTATTTATATTTCTTGGTGAATGTTGTGCTAATACTGTGGGTTTATATTTTCTGTTAGTTCAGGAAGATTCACAATCATTAGTGCTTCACATATCTTTCCTCCATTTTCTCTATTCTCTTCATCAGTTACTCTGGTTAGACTTAGGTTAGATTTCCACATTCTTTCTTCTATATCACTTGACTTCTTTTCCATATTTCCCAGCTTTTTAATCTCTCTGTGCAACATTTTACAGTGATTTCCTATTTATCTTTCAGTTCTAGTTCACCAGTTTTCTTTGGTGACATCTAATACTCTGTTTAAACCATCTGCTCTTTCACTTTGTTTAAATTTCAACTATTTCATTTTTCATTTATAAAACTTCTATTTTATTCTTTTTTAAGCCTCCCTAGTCAGTTTTGATTGTCTGTCATTGTTGGCCTTTTTGCAATGCCACCTTTTATTTTTTTGAACATCCCATACATATTTTGTATACTAAATCTGGGACTTCAGTATCTGATGTCCTTGGTAGTCTAAATCTATTGTTTTTCTGTTTCTTCTGACTCTCATTCCAGGTGGTTAGTTTCCCTGTAAATTTTGTGATATTTGACATTATTTTATTCTGAGGAAAATCTTGGAGCCTAAGTTAAGCATGGATTCTACATGAAAGAATGTTCATGTGTTTCCACAGAGATCCTGAGGGCATTGCAGACCTGGGACCACTTTAACCCCTTCCAGGGTCTCAGATGTAATCCAGGCATCTCGGGTTCAGCTCCCCCTCCTTGCTTCTAATGTAAAGCTAAGTCTCCAGACCTCAGTGCTGATATTGGCATTTATTCTCAAACCACACTATCTTAAGTTTGCGTGTACAACTCACAGTTAGGATTTTAGCTCAAGATTTTTGCTTAGGCCCCTTGGAGGTTTTCTTTGCCTATTTCAATGCTATAAAATATTATGTTTTATGCAGGATCTATTTTTATTTTTTGTTTTTTTTGCTTTTCAAGAGGCTCTTTTAGAGTCTGTAAATTGGCCTATTGCTAGAAGCTGAATGATAGATCATTGTCCACAGCACAATAGCAATCTGGGAATTATGAAATAGTTTGATCAATATAGATGAAACAAACTGGAATATTTTAGAACAAACAGACAAAAACTGATTTGGCATGTGATTTGTCCAGTTTAGTTATCTTTCTGATTCTCGCTACTTGTGCTCTTTGGATACAACCTAAATTATTGCATTAATAAAATATTTAAAGTATTACTGTTTTACGGAAGAAGTAACTGGGCCACTAGGAGACTACTACTGTACAGCTCTTCCAAAAATTTCTGTTTTCTTTATCCTAATATATTTTAGAATATTCAAAGGAAAGGAAAAGGGAGAGTTAATCCATTAATAAATCAAAGACCTGAAGTAAGACAAAAGATGTCATTTGTCCATTCTTCCATTCGTTAATAATCTTTATCTATTTATGCATTATTATTTTCATATAGATTTATTTAATCATTCCATTAATATTTACAGAGTGCCTACTATTCCACATGGTAGGAAACACAGGAAGAAGCAAATAGAAATCTGCACATTTAGGGATCTTGCATCTTATTATCAAGACAGGCATAAACAAGGAAAAGTAGTAGAATAAACAGTATGGTAGATGGTAAGTGCTAGGGAGAAAAATAAACCTTGGAGGAATAAAATATGATGGGGATTACAATATTAGTTGGGTAGATGAATTTACTGCTTCTGAGCACTTTTCTAATGAACCTTGGAAGCTGGGCTAATATGTCACAGCTGGAAACCTCTCATAATCAGGTGAACAGATTGTTTAGAAAAGTTAATGTTATGGATTGAACTCTGTCCCCCTAAAAAGATATCTTGGAGTCCTAGTCCTCAGTAACTTGGAATGTGACCTTACTTGTAGATAGGATCTTTACAGAAGTTATTAAGTTAAAATGGGGCCATAATCCAGTATGACTGGTGTCCTCATAAAAAGGAGAAAATTTGCACAGAAACAGACATGTACATAAGGAGGACACTGTGTGAAGATTAAAGTTATGCTGCCACAAGCCAAGGAACTACAAGCAGGTAGAAAAGTGAGCATGACCCCACCAACACCTTGATCTTGGATTTCTAGCTTCCAGAACTGTGAGACAATAAATTTCTGTTGTTCAAGCCACACAATTTGTGGTACTTTGTTACCATAGCACTAGCAAATGAATACAGCCAGTAACTCATTGTAATTAAAGCTTAACAGTACGTAGAACATGGCGAGCCAAAGGTTTCTAAAACTACTCAGAACCTGCTACAAGCCAGGTAGTTTTTATTTAACAAATATATAATGTTTATTATATACCAGGGACTATTCTAAGTGCTTTGTAAATATTAACCAATACATATCCAAATCTCAATCTTATTATGTAGGTTCACTTATTATTCCCGTTTTAAAGATGTAGAGTCACAGTTTGGTAACGTCATTTACTTCCCAAAAGAAGGAAAACGTTCAAGCAAACATCACATGACAGTGCAGAGATTCTTGGGCCTCATATAGGAGACTTTTTGGAGGGTTTCCCATAACGCATATGTACATATGCAATTTTTAAAAGTCCCTTTTTTGGTGACAGTGAAAGATGCAGGAAAAGAACACACCTAACATGACAACACTGTGTTCTAGTCCCATCTCTGTGTGTCCCTAGCCATGGACCTTGGACGCATCACAACATTTTTCAGTCTCTATTCTTGCTCATACTAACTGGGTTACTGTAAAATTAAATCAGTGGATAAATTTGAATTTACAAATAAACATCAAAGAGAAATAAAGTCTTTAATTCATAGTTTGCCGTGGAGATTTTGATTTTTAGAAGAACTATCCCCTCAATATGCCACAAATAATGTATTAACTTATACACTTTATGAACATTTATATCTAAGAAACTATTTAAATTATTTAAAGTATACTTGAAAGGCTTTGACATCATCTTAATAGAATGCAACATACACATGTAATCTAGTTTCAAAGGAATAAAAAATTGATATCAAGTTATGCTTCGTGATGATTCATGTTGGATATGCATAAAACCAACCATATGTTCATCATTTTAGTAAAGCTTTAGATTCAGACTTATAGGTTGGACTATGTATTAATCTCAGGACTCTACTTTTAATTCACTGATGGCATAGAACCTTAAAAGGGGAATGGTATTAATTAGAATAATAGTGAATATAATCAGGTTGGATGGGAAAAAGTCATGATGGATTCATTTCACCGTGTCTTAGCATGGAAGAGGCGTTAAGTGTAGACCACTTCTCAGGTTTGTGATAGAGATGGAGGAAAGTGATCTTTTACCGAGACCCGGTATATTAGTCAAGGTAAATAATGCTAGTTCCTGCCACAATCTTCAAATCTCAGTCCCTTAACACAGCAAAGATTTATTTCTTGCTCACATCATAAGTTTGTTGCAGGTGAGGTCTCTCTTCCGAGCAGCCCTGTTGCAAGAGAGACTTCTGAACCCAGGCTGCTTCTTCTGATTTCACCATCTTTGACACATGTTCTTCATGGTTGCAGAGGAGAGAGTAGAGGACTGGAGAATCACATGGGCTAGGCTCACATTCCAGTGGTCGTAACTTAGTCACTTGGCCTTGACCTGACTAGATCCTTGTCGATCCCCTTTTGCTCTCTGCTGTAATCAGACGGGACCTTCTTCAGTGCCCTAAATGTGCTATTCTCTCTTTTCTCCTGTGCCTTTCACCATTCCTTCACTCATCTTGGAACACTTTCCTTGCCACATCCCAGTAACTCCTGTGCTTTTCACTACCATAGACAGCCTGCAAGGCATGTTTCTTCTGTTAAATGCTATTATCTTGACAAGGAATTTTTACACATTGTTCATGTTCATGGGAAGGTTTACAAAGACAAATTCTGATGAGGTGTGTATGAGACATTTTGCCAATGCAAAGTCAGTCTTCATCGTGATATTTTAATTACTATAGCATTTTGTATAGTTTGTGAAACTTCTTTTTAAATTGATGGAACATGACTCATTTAAGTAGAAATCTATTTATAGATATTTAAGTTGTTTCTAGTTTTTCACTGTTACTGAAAATGCTACAATGAATAAAGGGATATATTTTTAACACATAGTCCATGCCTGTTCTGTATAGCTTCAGAAAATGTATTAGCATAATTTCTTCAATATAATTACATTATTATAATTTTCCATTTGTAGCATCCCTCTAGCACCAGCCAAAATCATCATTATCATTGGCTTAATGCTTGATAACAACAATAACAATAATAATTGATATTAATTATTGAGTGCATGCATATGTGGGTACCAGGCTAGGCTTTTTATATGTATTATCTCATTTAAACTTTATCCTAATGCTATTCCATTAGACTTGTCATTATCTCAGTCTTACAGATGAGATTGCTAGGGTCTTGAGAGGCCATATGATCTGCCTGTGATTACTCAGCCAGCAAGTGGTGGAACTAGGCTTTGAACTCAGATCATTTTTAGTTTCAGACCTCTCATTCCTTTCATCCCTCCACACTATGTGTGGACAGAACCCTGGGTCAGGCGGTCCAGGCTCCATCAGGGCTCCCTAACTTATCAACTGTATCGTCTCTGGCAACTCGCTCAACCCTCCGTGGTCTTAACTTCCATGATTACAATAACCTTGATTCCGTGTACCCTACAAAGTCAGGAAGACAAAATGCGGCAATGTTTGTGGAAACATTTTGAAAATTCTACATGCTGTACAAATCCAAGGGATATTTAAGAGATATTATTTCATCACAAATAGGCTTTGTTTGTCAAATCCAAGGGATATTTAAGAGATATTATTTCGTCACAAATAGGCTTTGTTTGTCAAGCAGACCTTTGGCAGACATTAAGGACATGCCCAGAAAACTCAAATCTCCTAACTGGATGACAAAATAAACATAATTCCTCTCGTAAAATGCAGAAGTGCCAATGAAAAAATGTAAGGGACCCCTTCACATCTTTAATGTTTCCACAAATATGGAGGAAAGTCATTCATAAAATTATTAAAACAAATGCTGTGTAGAGGATTTGTTGAAACAGTTTTGTGATTCACCTTTGATTAATATATTTATAGGCTATTTGATGGACTTGTTCTTGTTCTAGCTCTGAGGCATCACTGAACTCCATGCTCCACTCATTATTTTATTCAAAACATATTTTATGACAAAACCCATCTATAGTAAGGCTGTGGATTTCAAGAGATCTGGGTTCACGTCCTTGCCTTTGTGACTCCATGCAAGTGGTCCCTCCTCCCTATTCCTCATTTTCTTCATTTATATTTATAAGGTGGCTGGATTGAACAAGGTGATATTTGACACAATAATTCCCAAACCTAGCCAATTTTCAGAATTGCATGTAGGTTGTATTAAAAAAATCCATTTCTGAGCTCAACGACAGGAGGTTCTGATTCGAATCCACAATGAGGTTAGCTGACAGTTATTGAAGGCTAATTCGTACCAGGTATTGTGCTCAACATGGTATACAGGCCTGTTTATATTTATATCATTACAACTGTTTAAAGTGAATACGTTTTCGTTCCTGTTATGATATATTTCAAGTTTTTAATTGCCTGCTCATTCCTTTATAGTCTCTTAGTGCTAGTTTGTCTTTATGATTGTATCCTTACTTGTAATTGCGTAGCTGCTCTGTATTCTGAATATGACAATTCCAATATCTGCAGTTTTTGGAGATCCAAATCTAGTGTTCATTGTTTCTTTGCTTTCATTCATTGCTTGAGCTTAATCATATTGAGAGTCTTAAGAGCCTAATTTGGGGAAGTTTTAGATACCAGAGACCAAGAACCACTCCAGCCTTCCTTGAGGGTGGTGCTTCAGCTCAGGAATCTCTGACTAGGCTCCCTAACCTTACACCTGCCCCAAGTCTCAGAATCCCGACAGCTTCTCTCCACATGGCTCTCAGCACAGCCTGGATTCTCTCTGCCCCTGTCAGGGCTCCCTATTAAGGTTTCACTTTTCGTTTGTTATTTACTTTCTCTGTTTTGATTTGGTTGTTCCTTTTCTGGTGTGGGTGGAGGGCAATGTCCTTAGAAACCTCTCCTACCTCTTAAGAGATCACCAATGCCTTAAGAGTATGTTTTACAGGTTGTATTTGTTATGCAGCAGGAGGGTCCTTGGCTCTCCATAACTTATCTTTTCTTTTTTTGTTTAAATAATTTCTATATCCTCTATCAGAATAGCTTCATGCCGGCAGAGACCATGACTGTCTGGAACTCAGTTCTATCTCTAGCACTGAGTAAAGATCTTAGACATAATATTTTCTAAAATCTTCTGTGTGATGTTGTTAAAAGCAAAAAACATTTGTGTGACCCAAATATTAATTCATTTCTTACCGCAAAACAAATAAAATATAATACCTAGACCAAATGATGGATTGAATATTGGAGCCACAAATTTTTCTTCAGAGCTATGCTGTCCAATACACTAGCCAGTAGCCACGTGTGGTTACATACATTTTAATTTAAATTAATAAAGTCAAATAAAATTTGAAATTTAGTTCTTCAGTTGCACTAATTATATTTTCATCGTTGCAGAAAGATCTATCGAATAATGATCCTCTTTATAAAAATTCAATCCTCTACATAAAAACTAGATTCTGCAGCTCTGCATATTTCTTCAGCCATGGTGTATGCCCTGGACTAAGCAACTGCCTTATTATTCCATTAGAAAATTCCTTCTGCACTCTGTATCCTTAGTTCTGATTACCCAACAGCAACAGCAAGCATTCTCAGTATGTAACAATGAGTTTTGCCAACCTGGATCTAAGCACAAGTTCTAGTTACTTCTTTTAAATATTTAATACAGTTGAGTTAAAATGAAAAAAGACTGTTTTCATTACTAAGCAATATGTTAAATAGCCACCCTTGATCTCCCACCCTACCCCTGATTCACAGAATGAAATGAGGTGTGGGAGAACAAATATTTTAACATAAGCGCACATACACACACAACTCACACATAAAAATAACATAAAATTGGATAATTGGAAATTAAGTGGCTTTTTTAGGCCTTATAAGAATATTCTCATGTTAAATTGGCTGGGTCAAAAAGGCCAATATTTTTCACACATTCAAATGGCTGTCTATTACTAGAAGGAGGTTTCATTCATCCTTATGTAACAATGTGTTGGTGCTTTATGCAAAATCATTTTTGTAGTATTTCCTTGAAAAGACTATAGAATTCCCTGTCTTTGCAGAATATTTTAGTGGTGGTTCCAAAAATTTATTACAGCTCTTTGAAGTGTAGTTTTATAAGCTGGATGTAGACGTATAACCAAAATCCCCCATGGTATATGTGAATGACAGCGTGGTGACAAGGACAACCCAGAGGTGCAGCTAGCCGCAGGTGTTAAAGCAAGGAAGACTTTCAGTGCTGTCCCTTTAATGTGTGTGATTTACTAACTGTGTGAATGTGATGAAAAATAAAATCATTAGTACCCTTTGGGAAAAAAAGGTAGTTTGCATATGCAAGATATTAAAAACTGCATATCAATTTTATATTCCCCACATAGTGTGAAATTTAGTGCTTGTTAAATAAAAAATGAATAAAGAATCTAAAAGCAAAACATAAGCATTTCCCATTTGGAGAATTTGCACAACAGAATGGCAGAACATTTGCTGATACACTTCTTTCAACTGTAAAGCATAAACCTATGTCCTTTAAATATTATATGAATACTGCTGTGATTTAAAAGTAAAAGTGACATCTAAACCTGGAAGATTAAATTCACTTGGTTGTGTGGCTTACTGGCCTATCTATCAAAACAGAATTCAAATCCATTTTTAGAATGAATTTCTCAGATTTAAAGAATAGCAATAAAACTAAATATAAACGCGTGGGAAAATAAAGCAAGCACAGAAAGATAAAATGTCTGAAGGGTTATTATTTTGTTTTCATCAATAAACAATATGAATTTTATTGCATCTCAGCTCAATAAAGGCAACATTTCAATCTATAGAATAAATAATAGCATTAATTAACCTTAGATGTTAATATTCCTCGAGATACATATGCACTTTACTATTGAATTTACTATTCAATTCAGTAAAAAAGCAAAGATTTTCTGCTTAAATTCCTGCATATTTAAACTGCTTAGAGTAGTGCTGGCAGGTTGTAGACATTAAGTACATATTTGTAGAACAGGTGAACAAATAAGTGAATGAATGCTTTTAATTTCTTTTAAATTGTATTTAGTGTACTTGACTTAAGAATTTTTAAATTGCCTCTAAAATAAGGATATTTAATGAAAGAGTCTTGTCAGAGAAAATCAAAACATTTTTTGCAAATTTTTAAAAACTGTAGTTATTATAAATACAGAAATTAGGTCAAAATTTTAAAAATTAATAGCCCTCTGGGAGAATATTTCAAAACACCTTATTTCTTAGGATAATTATATTCTCAGAATCAAAACACAAACAATTGAATGGTAAAAATAAATAAGCAAGTGAGGAAAACAAAAGCCCTTCTACTTAATTAGCTGAGCAATTTTTCACTCAGCATAATTCCCTACAGATTCATTCAAAATTTTGCCTATATCAATAGACTATATATTGCTAAGTAGTATTCCAATTTTGTTTAACCATCCACCCATTGAAATACATCTGGGTTGTTTCCAGTTTTTGACTATTATGAATGTATCTTATGGTTATTGATTTCTAGTTTTTTCCATGTAGCCAGAGAATATGTTCTGTATAATTTCAATTTTTAAAATTTGTTGTGGTATTTTTTATGTGGCCCAGGATATAGTCTATCTTAGTGTATGTTCCACAGGCTCTTATAAAAACATGTATTCTGCTGTTGTTGGGTGTATCATCCTATATGTGTCAATTAGATCCTATTTGTTGATTTTGTTGTTCCAATCTGTATCAGTTTCCTGTGGCTACTCTAATAAATTACCACAAACTTGGTAGCATAACACAACATAAATTTATTCTTTCATAGTCCTGGAGGTCAGAATCTGAAATCAAAGTGTGGATAGGGATGTGCTGTCTCCAGGGGATCTGAAGGAGAATCTGTCCCCTTCCTCTTCTAGCTTCCCGTAGCTACTGGCATGCCTCGGTGTTTCTTGGCTGTGGTTGCACCACTCCAATCTCTGTCCCCGTCGTCACATCGTCTTCTCCTCTGTGTATGTATGTAATCTCCTTCTGCTTCTCCCTGATAAGGATACTTGTGATAAGTATCAGATGGTGTTATAATTTTTGTTTCAATCATCACATATGATTTAGACAACTCATGAGGAGGATAATCTATTCAGGTCTTTCTAGTCTTTCTGTTCTTTTTTCCTTCCCAATGCTCTGATTCCTTCTCTTATTTTCTTTCTTCTTGAAGATCTTTCTTTAATCATTCTTTAAGGGTAGGTCTGCTAGGTCAAAGACTTTTAGTTTTCTTTTGTTGCAAATGTCTTTATTTCCCCTTCACTCTTGAAGGACAGTTACCCCAGATATAGAATTCACAGTTAACACTTCTTTTCTTTCAGTATTTAAAAAAATGTGCTTTCTTCTGGCTTCCATAGTTTCAGATGAGAAATCTACTGTCATTTTAATTAGTGTTCCCTGTAAGTAATGCATCATTTCTCTCTGGCTCAAGATATTTTCTTTAAATTTAGTTTTCAGAAGTTTAATTATAATGTGTCTTGAAGTGGATTTCTTTGAGTTTATCCAATTTGAGGGTCGCGTAGCTTGTTCAATCCATGGGTTTATATCCATCATCAAATTTGAGACATTTTCAGCCATTATTTCTTCAAATGTTTTTTCAACCCTACTCTTTCTCCTCTCCTGGGATTTCATTCTATTTTCTCTCTCTATTCAGATTGAGTAAATTCTATTGAACTATCCTCACATTTACAATTCTATCCTCTGTCATCTCCGCTCAACTTTTGAGCCCACCCAGCAAGTTTTCTATATTTGTTGTATTTTTCAATTCTATGATTTCCATTTTATTTTATTTTTGAGGAAGATTAGCCCTGAGCTAACATCCACTGCCAATACTCCTTATTTTGCCGAGTAAGATTGGCCCTGAACTAACATCCATGCCCATCTTCCTCTACTTTATGTGTGGGACGTCTGCCACAGCATGGCTTCATAAGAGGTGCATAGGTCCATGCCTGGGATCCAAACCAGTGAACCCCGGGCTGCTGAAGCAGAGCGCATGAACTTGACGACTATACCACTGGGCTGACCCTTCCATTTGGTTATTTTTCTATCTTCTATTGCTTTACTAAGATTTTCTAATGTTTTGTTCTTTTCAAAAGAATTTGTAATTGCTTGTTGAAATATTTTATGATGTCTTCTTTAAAATTCTTGACAGATAATTCCAGTATTTGATTCATTTTAGTATTGGCATCAATTAATTGACTTTTTAAATTCAAGATGTGATTTTCCAGGTTCTTATTATGATGGTTGGTATTGTATTATATCCTGGACAGCTTGGTTATTATGTTAGAAGACACTAGATCCTATTTAAATTTTTTATTTTAATAGCAATTACTCTAGGTTTGGCATGCAAGTCCTGGCCTGCTTTTGTAGGCTGCAGCTGCAATGATAGTATAATTTTCAGAGCTTATAGGTGCTGTTTTCATCTGCTTGTTTTATTTCATGCCTCTGGAGCCCCCACCTGTCCTTGTTAATGCTGCTTGAGGTGGCAGAACAAGCTTCCTGAGGCTAGGTGTAATGCAAAGGAGGAGGGGTTTTTGCCTGTGTAAATAAAGTGTACTTCCTGGCTGGGCGTTTATTGTGGCAGGATCCCTCTTGCTGGTGACTCTAGCCATGCGATGCCTTGGATGGGGGTTTGTGAGAGGGAGAATCTCAGGACTATGAGGACATAGAAATTTTGGGGGCTGGGCACTTGTCTCCTACTTTTTTTGCTAGAGCTAATTCTTCAAAAGTGAATGTTACTCTGTGAGAACGAAAACCCTTCTGGTCACCAGGGACATATCATTCTCTTTCTGCTTTCATAAGTTATATCCTAGAGATCTGAAATTACATGTAAAAGTGACCTTTTTACTGAACTGAATTTAAGTACAAAGGCATGCAAGTAGTTATTTTATCTACATCAATAGCCACAACTTCTCTCTTTTCAACTGCCTGTTGTCAACATCTCATTAAGGATATTTTGCCATCACATTGATTCGTATTTAGAATTGTTATTTCCCTTCACGCCCCTGCCCATCATGCTTCCTGAGTGGTTAAGAGCATGTCCTCTGGAGCCAATCCAACTTGGGTTTGCACGCTGACTCTGTTGTTCGTTAGTTGTGTATTCTTAGTAAGTCTCTTTACCTCCCTAAATTTCATCTGAAAAATCAGGATAGTTATAGCTAGCATAAAGTAAAATTCAATAACCATATATAAATTTAGTACTCAGCATAGTACCTAGCCATACAAGTATTCAATTGATGTGTTGAGTCAGCTACAGGCATCATCCTCATCAACATCATTATCATTATCATCTCTGTTTTATAGATAAAGAAACTGAGGCTTTGAAAGGATAAGTAGTTGAACCTAGGTCAGTTTGCACACTTAAGTGTCACAAGAGCTGGAATTCAAATCCAGGCATGATTTCTTCCAAATCTTTCTTTTCTGACCATTATAACACTGCTACAAATGCTTATCTCATAAAACTTGAATATCCATGACAGCGTAGGTTAGTCCATATTTGGGATGTGCAAAAATATAAGAATAGGTAGTATGCAGTTATATGACCGGGATATACTTAATTTTCAATTAATTCTTAATTATAGCGGTAAATATTTTTGTAGAGATATCAATGCATAAAAATAGCAATAACACAGGTAATTTGACAGAACCCAACAACCAAGCTTTGTGATAAGATGATTTTTAACCCCTTTGCTGAGAGTCAAATATTGCCCTTTATTATGCTTAACCAGTTTCTGAAATCTGGTAGATTTAAAGACAGTTTATTTTTCATATGCCTTATGCTATTTCATTAAAACTTTCGTATAATTTATGATGCAATAAAAACTTAGCTGTTTTTCAATTTAATGCACTTTTCCACAAATCTGTTTTCTGTACATAAAAATATGTAGTTCCTTTAATAGTTTTACACTTTGCTTAATTAATAAATGCAGATTGTGATGAATTTCTGAATTTATAATTATAATGAAACAAAAATAATTCAAGAAGAATAATTTATGTTATTTTCCTATTAGAATAAAACTGAATTTATGACAGAGACACAAATGCTCAATTGAATTTGCACAATTATTAAATAAGGAAAAAATTCTCTGATGAAAAATATAAAAAAGGGACATTATTTACTCTGTATATTGGGGCTTCTCATTGATGAGTTGTTTTTATGTAGTGTAGGAGATAAACAATTATTTTTTCTCTCAGGCTGTCCTGATTCAGAAATTTCAAAAAAACAACTAATGGCCAAGAATAGATTTATGTTTTATATTTTTGAGATAGCAATATAACATTCAATTCAGCTTCTTTGAAGGTAAAAAAATGCTCTCGTTTATTACATCTAAAAAATAAATATAATATTATTTATGAATGTACACACATACTGATTCTGTATATAAAATAGAGAGATGGTGGCAAGGGCGAAAAAGAAAAAGGTCCATTTGTGATGGGAAATGTGGGAGCTGATATGTAGGAAGAAAAGAGAAAGGAAAAGGAAGAGCCAATGAGGAAAACCAGTGATGAGAGAGAAAGGGAGCAGGAGAGAAACAGACCAAATGAAGAGAGGATGTTGAAAACCAGTCAGTCCAAAGAACAAAAGAGGGAAGGGAGAAGGAAGCAAGATGGAGAAGAAAAAGAAAATAATTAGAAAGAAATGTGAGGGGAGAGAGACCAGAAAGAAGTCTAAATCTAAGGGCATTAGAGCTTTGCTTTTACCCTAAATCTTAAGAAAAGAGTTAATCTAATTCTTAACTGTGAGGTTGTATATCTATGTATATATTTGTGTAATATGTTTGTGTATAATGTGTATGTTCCTTACTAATCTAACAGTGGGCAAGAATGTATCATTAGCAACACTCACCCCCCCCCCCCAAAATCATATCAAGCATATATAAAACAATCTGGAAATACTTTTCAAAACAATTATTTTCTTTGTATTCAAACCATAGCCTGCAGTCTTTTTAGAGCCTACTCTATTCTCTGGGCTGTATAGATTTGGGTCCCCCATACTGTGATATCTTTGAAAAGGGAAGCTTATTTTATCTTTTTATGCCTATCACCCAGAGCAGTACTAGAAAATTAAAACACTCCATAAATACTTAAATGAATAAATGAGAGTATTATGTATAAAAGGATGAAATACTGAACACTAGCAGAAACTTTACATAAGGTAGATTGAACATTTCATTTCACAAAAATTATAACATCAAGCAAGGATTCAATTTTATTTCCTTATATAGACTAAATCTTAGTGATTGGTGCAAGGGAACAAAGTAAGACATATTTTGCAGGCTTAAAAATTCAAGTCTCTGTAGTTTTACCCCGTATTTGTTCTATGCCTCTAGTCTAATCAACTGGCCTAACTGCTTCATGCTATGAAGAACAAGAGAAAATATATATATTTTTTATATATATGAGCACATTCCATGTAGTGTGGAATGTGGAAAGTGACGTAGATGAAACTGAAGCACAGTCTCACTTGGTCAACTCTGGCTGTTCTCTCCAGGTAGCAACCAGCTTCCTCTCCAGGTGTGCTGAAATACCTTATTCTAACCCAAATAACTATATTTGGATAGCCATATCCTAAATCCATTTTTTTTTTACCTGCTGGTGCTCATCCCCTCTGAGTGTTCCTTAGGACACCAAGCTAGGATGGCATAAGCCTGTGTTCACTAAGATTTCCATTAAACATCAGTTCCCCAAATTCTCCAGTTAAAGAACACAGAAAGGAGGAATAGATTTAAATGACTACATCTTCAGATTCTTTATCTTATTAACTGAATTCCTTTAGTGCTATCTTGATTTTGGGAGTTTGTTTTTAGCTTATATTGAACATGCTAGTTGAGTGATAGTTATTTTCTGGTAATACTGGCTTAATGATATCTAGTTTAAATTTTTATTTTTAAGACCGAGTGAATTATCCACTAATCTAGTCAGTGCAAAGACTACTATATTTTCAAAGGACTACAACTAGTGGACAAATGACTTACATCAAGCCAAACAATTATTTTGATTCATTTTAATCTCCTGGACTTATTTTATGAGTGTTATTTTAGTGACAGTTAAATGTGGTTCCTTTGACAGATGGATTTATTTTAATTCTATTACTATTAAGCAGGTTGAAGTTTTTTGAACTGGCTCGTGAACAAGTTTCATGATGTATCTGGGTATAATTTCATTTTGAATGAAAATGTTTTCTTGTTTTATTTCTCATTGATCAAACTTTCCATTTCATCATTGTCTTTAGAAAGTGGCCAAGTGAGAGACAATAACAAATGTTTCTATTTAGAACCATAAATTTTACACTGGCTGTAAATCATATTTAAATTTGCTTATATGAAAGCAGAAAATCAGTAGAACTAATAAAACTCTTCTTGTTCTTTCTCTTCATCAGATAAGTTAATTTTTGTGAACCTACTATGTGAAGAGCCCTGATCAAAATTCCATGTTAATTTTGCAGGTGATGGAAGTCAAAGGACAAATGATCCATGTCCCAGAATCAAATTCCATTTTATTCTTGGGCTCTCCATGTGTGGACAAGTTGGATGAACTCATGGGCCGAGGGCTGCATCTCTCGGACATCCCTATCCATGATGCCACCCGAGATGTCATTTTGGTTGGTGAGCAAGCAAAGGCCCAAGATGGCTTGAAGAAGAGAATGGATAAATTGAAGGCAACTTTAGAAAGAACTCACCAGGCCCTGGAAGAAGAGAAAAAGAAAACAGTGGATCTTCTATATTCTATCTTCCCTGGCGACGTAGCCCAGCAATTGTGGCAAGGGCAGCAAGTGCAGGCCAGAAAGTTTGACGATGTCACTATGCTCTTTTCAGACATTGTTGGCTTCACAGCCATATGTGCCCAGTGTACTCCCATGCAAGTGATCAGCATGCTGAATGAACTGTACACCAGATTTGACCACCAGTGTGGATTTTTGGATATTTATAAGGTAATGGGGTTTAGTTACTTATATATAAATACTTTTTTTTTTAATTTTTATTTTTTTTGGATGTACATCATATTTCAAATTCTGTGTACATTACATCATGTTCACCACCCGAACACTAATTATAGTGTATCCCCTCACTTGTGAACCTAATCACCCCTTTTGCCCTCCCCGCTCCCCGCTTCCCCAATGGTAACCACCAGTCCAATCTCCAATGCTATGTGTTTTTTTGTCGTTTTTATCTTCTACGTATGAGTGAGATCATATGGTATTTGACTACTTTTTAATGGTAAATTGTCATCTAAATTAAATTGGAAACATACAATTTTCTTTTTCCTATTTAAACTTGATATTAAATGATGGATATCTCTTTCATTTGGAAATATTTATACAGAATACAAGTATTTCTGCTTTCTGAGTAAACTTTCATTATGAGTCAATTTATGCTATTGACATAGGTAACTGAATCATGATATTGCTCAGTAAGGAAAGATTCTCTAGAGCTAGTCCTCTAAATTCATTACCATTAAAAAATTAAACTTGCTGATTTCTTAGAGAGCAGGATTCCAATATAAACTAAGAATTTTATGTTGGCAATTACAAGAAACAATTTATGTTAAAATATGCATTGAATTATCAGTTAAATCTTAGTTAATCAGAACTTTGCATTTCATTGTCAGTTGTCAGGTCTCTCTAATTCTGAAAGAATACATGTAAATATTCTAGCTATTGCCCAAATGACCAATGGTTTTTGGTGGAAGCATGTTCGTTTTCTAAGCTACACAATGGCAGAGCTTTGAAAATGGGTACCATTTGTCAGTCTGAGTTGGTGAACTCCTTATTAATTTCTTATTAAAATCATAGCAACATCTTGAGTGATTCAGCCCCATATCTACCTAATGAATAATTCTGTAACTTTACATAGAATTTCACATGGATTGTACAATGTCAGGGTGCATGGGTTTTTTATATGAAGAACAGCAGTTACTTTTAGTATAAATAAACAGCAGTGAGCTTTAGGTTTTTATTTTCTTCTTTACAATTCCATCTAGATCACTATTTCTCTTTATAGTGTGATCTGCACATAAGCAGATTCAGCAAGAGCCTGTCTGCTTCATAGTGTAGTTTGATGTTATGATCCAGAGAGTAAGTTTTCATTAAGGTGTATCTCCTTTAGAGAAAGATGTTTGCTAGTTCCATTATGTGTAATATTCAGCCAATGTTAAATATTTTAGTAAGTCCTTTCTGAGTGCTAAACATTCAGTCTGAAGTAGGTATGAGGGTTTTGCTTTGTTATACAAAATAAGAGTCCTTGTAAATTATATTTATCTTCCTTATAACTTACTGTTATATAATTTATGGTAGAGAGAGCCAAATGTCTGATCCTAAACCAAAGAGAGAGTACGATGAGTCTGTCACTGTTATACCCAGTGATTTTCAGAAGAAAGAGCAGATGGGCCTGAATTTGCCAGCACTTTCCTTCCTCCAGACTTTGACACTATTGCCCTAGTCTCTGCAAGCACCAATCTCCTCCTTCTAAACCACTGATTTGCTGTGTTAGCTTCCTCTAGCTAAAGCAGTCATATGTTATTTTTGGCCCTCAATTCATGCAACTAAATGAGAATGATAAATAGATAAACAGGTTCTCCTTTGCTAAAACATGGAAATTCCTGATTTAAATATAAGTGTCAGCTAGGTTTTAAGAAGAGAAGAAATGAGCTATCTTCTGAGGCTATGAAAACTATTTCAAGGTTTAAAAATATAGTTACATTTCACGGACTTCAATCAAGTCTCCCTTCTCTTGAGATAAGCTAAGACACCTCACAGAAAAAGAAAATCTGTGGGATTATCCTCTATGACCCTCAAATTGTCCTAAATGTTATTAAACTGGATAGTTTCATGTAGTCATAAATAATTATCAACAAGTTTTAAGTTACAAAATGGATCTCCTCTTTCTCCGATACTCACAGCCATGCTTTCCATCTTTCATATATATATTGAAAAATAAAACAATTCTCGTTCACAAATTCTCTTAAACTGAACTTGAAATTTTAGCAATAAATTACAAAGTAATATGATTCCAGAGCCAGGTGTTTTTAACATATCTTCAATGCCAGTATGTGTATGCATCTGGAATAGGTCTATCGGGCAACTTTGATGTTTACTCAGAGTTATAGGGGTTGAGTTTGGAGGATCCAGACTAGGAATTGCAATATGTCCTGAAACCAGAGCGATGATGGTATGGCCAGAGAGAGGGAGAGACAAATAAAGGGACAATATTACTCTTGTGTAATCTTGTGTATCTTGTGTAGGATAAAATGAAGTATATTATGAGAAATATATCAGGAGGGATACAAATTAGAAATCTTCTGTCTGACCTGCCTAATTTAAGATTTCTAATCGCTGTCATCATTCCACCTTATTTTCTAGAAAATTTACACAGTGCTATTTTATACCATGAAATATTTGCTAAATTTGTAATTGCTATTGAGAAAGAAATCTCAAAAGTGATAGAATTTTTTTAAGGACCATAACTCTGCTGATTTTCTAAAATGAAAAAGAGTTTTGCTGGATTTAAAGTATGTATAGAATTTTCTGTGGAATAATCATACCACAGAGAAAAATAAGATATAGTCCACTTTTGTTTTATATTAGAAATGTGAAAAGAAACCAGGTAAAGCTGAATGCCAAGGAAGAAAACAACTAGGGAACTAGAAGGAGTGCCCCATAGGGGACATTCAAAGGCTGCTACTCCACAGTAAGGCTCCAATCTCTAAGTTTATAGTTGTCCCTCTTTTGGTCTTCTTATTATTCCATGTTTTCCTGTCATTAAGGAGATGGATGCAGTGACAAAATATACTTCCAGTGGTAGAATTCAGCTAAATTTGATCATAATAAGAAAGTTCTGCTAAAATAATCAAACCTTCTATAATGTAGTAGGTTTAGGAAGAAGCTATAGATTTTACTGTGCATATTTCAAGCATTGAGAGAATTAAAGCCTTTATATTGCTTGACTGCCAGGATGTTACATGTGTATGAATACTAAGTAAGAGCTAGGTAAGTCGAAGGAAGCATTGATTATAATTTTGATCCTCTTATACTTAGAAAAGCAAATATTCAGTAAAAAATCAACGTAAATAGTGCACTACATACTATTTTGCTCCTTAGGTTTTATAGGGTATAGAGAACGAACAAAATAAAGAACCGGTAACTCTAACTTTTTAAATCAATGACATACGATAATAATAAATAATAATTAATAATAATAACAGCATTGACTGTTGAAGCAACCTAATGTAGGTTTTGCCTCATTTATATTTTTGTCTTTGCCAGGCCTTTAGCTTGAAATAAGGGAGAAGCAAGGAGAATGATGAGTCTTTCTCCACGCTTTTCTCATTGCATTAAGCCAAGGCTACAGTACCCCAGTGCTAACTTAAATACACTCCATAGAGCTCTCATCTTTTCACCTTTAATTGCTTTCTTAACTTCACTTTCTTCCAGTTCTATGACCTATAAAGCTAAGATACTAGATGTATCTACCTCATGGTTATATCGTGAGCATTTCAATGAGCTGATATATACAACGTGCTTAGAACAGCACCTGATGTATAGTAGTAAATGTACATGTTAGTTGTCATTATTGTTTCTCAGACAAGTGTATCTGGACATATGGGGTTATGTATCATGTGATTATTTTTTATGTTTTGTATGTACATAACTATAGTGCACCCGGTGCTTTTTAGAAAAGAATAAAATATGATCTCATTTAATCTCCCATGATTAACATGTGGAATTGCTATATTATCTCCATTTTCTGATAAACTTCTTTCAGAAAGGTTAAATAATCCAGATAATATAGCTAATAAGTCAAAATTCGAACAGAGACTCATCTGATTCTAAAGCCTACAATTTTTCAACAAGTCTAGGCTTGGACTAGACAAAGATTAAGTAATAAAAACAAGAAGTGGAAACTTTATCAAAACTATGTTACATGATCAATAACTATAGTTATACTATCAAATTATGAAAAAACCTCTATGAACACCTTATCCAAATATACCCCCGTCCCTTCCAGTTGCAAACAGTTCAGAGTTCTGAGAAGCTGAATCATCAAAAGTTGGGGACTCTCCATCTGCCACCCTCCCTTTTTGTCAGAAACTAGCTAGCGTCTTCTCCCTTATCCCTCTTATGGAGAAGTAGCACACTAAGAAGGGGACATTGGGTCAATGATCCCAAGTGCAGGCAATAAGGGGTATAATTTAAAAATAATTAAACTGAGTAAGAGTTGATGTTTTTTAAATCACCTTGCCCAGGCAACTCAAAAAAATATTAGTAATAAAATACTTTTCTCTGTCAGGTGGGGGGTAGTGGAATATTCCCATCACAAACCCTAAACTTGGTTTGCAACTGTTGGTTGAGTTAAACACTGAGTATCGGTGTCAGGCTTGGGTTGGGAGAAGGGATAGAAAGACAAGATAGGGCAGTCAAGAAACACCAGGACCAGAATTCTGTTAAATCAGGGAATCTGATGTTGAGAATCTGAAAAACAACAACATAAGGTTCATGTTAGCAAGGGAATTCAGGAATTCTAAGTCCAGGTGGAAAAGCTGAGTCCAGCAGAGTAGTAAGGGAGAGAAATCCAGGTTCACTCTTAGGGGACACAAGACCTTGGGACTGGGCACAAGGGGACTGGTTTACAGGAACTGGAAACCAGGCAGGAAGTATAAAGACTGTCATCAGAACAAACTGTGATACAGAACCAGAGCCATTTCCCTGGCTGGGACCAGACTTAGAGCCAGAGTAAGCCTAGGTCCCCCTCTATAGAGTCAAAAGGGAACCAAATATGGCCACTGCATCAAAGGATACATAGATGTCCGCTGAGCTTTTAAATGCTAAAACAGGAGTTAGATCCACAGAGATGCTGGAGTTAGCAGGTTCGTTCTATCCATTCTTGAAAGTGAATAGAATACATTTGCGGACACTCTGGGCATTAATACAATTTCAAAATTGCGACAGCTCGAGTTCTTCTGAAAATCCCCAAAGACCAATGGAAACACTGTGTTGGCTTTATAAGCTCCAAACCTGCATAAATATGATACCAATATAAAGGGCTAGAAAAGCCATTAAGATCATGTACATTTTACTTAATTTATATGAGTAGATTATTATGCTTTAGTCTCCTATTAACTATAGACTCCTATTAAATATAACTTCTTAACTACTTTGTGGAAAAAAGTCTATACATTCTAAAAATAAATACAGAATGCAGAAGTAAACGTTGATAAATATCCATGATGGGAAGGTTTATATATAAGGTGATCAGAGTTCAGTTTTGAGTGGGCATGTTAACATCCCAGGGAAACAGAGTCAGACAAGCTCTTCGAGTTCAGAGGTCTTAGTGGAAACCACCTACACTTTGCACTGATGGGCTAGCAGTTTGTAAATTGGCTAAGGAGCTACATCAGACTTGAATCTCCTTCTTTAACCTCCTTGGTGAGAGCTGAAAGCAGACATTTTTCATAAAGTTACAAGGCTACAGAACTCTATGCCTCAAGAATTTTGATTTGTCTTGACATTTGACAATATGGAGCTACTAAAGCCAGCTGTTCACTGGACCTTCAGCCAGGCTTCAGAAAATGAAACAGAATCTCAACGATGCCTCTTCAGTGTGAATGGGATTTTGCAGAAAAAAAATAAAATGCTTGTCTTCCTTCTTGTTTTGTTTTATGATAAAATACCCTTTCAGAGTACTTAGGTACTTAGGTTATTCTTGGAATTTTATAAATATGCATATTATTTTACTCTATTTCTTGGCACTAAGTGCCAGTCCCATTTAGTAAAGAGGGACTGGTTCATTTTTTTCCCCAAGATTTACATATTTTCTGCATTAATGATCAGTGCACACACTTTTGAAATTGAAAGCTGCTAAAGGTTTATACTGGCTGTTTTTACTGGCTTGCATCAACATCAATGCTGTTTACTTTTGCTGTAATTTCATTGGAAATGAAGTAACTGTCTTCTAGGAGGTCTAGAAAAGGGGAATTTCTGAAGTAAAAAAATTATTCAATTCATTTTTTCACTCATTCAATAAACATTTTTGACTCACTCACTTGATAACAGGGCATGACTTGCATAGAAGTCTACAAAATGTTATGGAAATTAACATATATTTTTAGTACAATTTTAATGAGTAGAAAAGAACTAATTTATGTGCTTTAGAAGGTAAAGTGAAAAGTCACAGATAAGCATTCTGTTCTGATATCTTTTCTACTGGGGGGATTATATTGTCAGTTTCAAAATACCGTAATGCCTAAAAATTACTTGACAAGAGTTTTGCCTCATTTACACTTTTGCCTTTGGCAAGCATTTGGGCTGGAGTCAAGGGAAAAACAAGGAGAAGGATGGATCCTTTTCCACGTTCCTTTCATTCCATTCAGCTAAAGCTGCTGAATCCCAGCGCTGTCTTAAGAACACTACTTGGAGTTCTCATCTTTCCACTTTTAACCACTTGTTTAACCTCTCTGCTTCAGTTTCACCATCTGTAAATAAAGAGACTAATTTTGTCTACTTCATAGTTATATTTTATGAGATTTTAAATGAAACACATGTAAAATGCTTGTTACAGTGTCTGGTCCATGGTAGTGAGTATAAATGTTAACTGTCATTTCTCAAACAGATGTTTCTGGGCATATATGGTGAATGGTTGTGTGTTTTGTGTGCATATGCTTGTGTGTGCATGTGTTTGTATGCACATAAATATTGTGTATCCAGAGCTTATTAGAAATAGATAAAATGCATGTTTGCTTGGGTTCATTCTTTCAGATTATTAGAATCACATTGCATTCCTGCTACGGAAGGGGAAGGAGAGAGAGGGAAAAAACCAAGGGGCAAGAAAGACAACTGCCTGAAATGCATTATTTGTATCATCTTCCCTGGGTCCTCATGGATTCTTATTCTGGAAGATGAGTCCATAGTTTGTCTTCATAGATCTTCTTTATCTGAATAGGTTGAGTTACAATATGGAATTGATGAAGATGACTGTTTCTCCAAGTAATATTGACTTGTGCAATGTCAATGACCAACATTATGAAACTGAACCTAAAACATTTATTTTTTTACGTTTTAATATGACAATTGAATTATTTTCCTTTAGTGTTGTGGCAAATTCTGAAACAGTTAGAAGGCTAAGATAATTTGTATTGCCAAGCAGAAACCAAAATTGATGAAGTGCCTCACTGAATTTATCAAACGAAGTGTTCTGGGGTTGTTGTTTTTATCCCTATTGATTTTCAGTTTTCTAAAGAGTGGTGGCAAGTGCTAAAAGATTGATTTGTTTTTTGTAATACCAAGTGTTGTGGACTAAATGTTTGTGTCCTCTGAAAATTCATTTGTTGAAGCCCTAGCGCCCGGGGTGATGGCATTTGTAGGTGAGGCCTTGGGAAGGGTAATTAGGTTTAGATGAGATTTTGAGGAAGGGGCTTCATCATGGGGTCAGCATCCTTATAAGCAGAGGAAGAGACCAGAGTTCTGTCTTTCTGCCATGTGAGGACTCAGGGAGAAGGTGGTCATTTGCAAACCCGGAAGGGAGTCTTCACTGGTGATCTGAATCGCTCGGAACCTTGATCTTGGATTTCCCAGCCTCCAAAACTGTGAGAAAGAAATTCCTATTTTTTAAGCCACCTGGTCTATGGCATTTTGTTATAGCAGCTTGAGTGGAATAAGACACCAAGGAAATGTATTTCAATTCTAAAAACAGTCTGGAAACTCTAGCAAGTTTTCTTCGTCTATGAGGCCCATGCTGTTAGAATTTCCTTTATCTATGGGGATAAATGTTACCTCATGATGCAAGTGAAAGATTTTTTACTAGCCTTTATGGAGTTTATGTCATTGCACAATGTCTCTCTTTTGTGTATCCATAAACTGTAAAGAAGTTAAGTTCTAAGCTCAAACTGCATGTTTGCCCTTGTTACTAGCACCTTTATCAGAATAATGTGAGAAACTAGCTTTTTTAGTTTGTGTACATTTTGCACTTTTAAGTTTTACTACCTAGCTAGTTACTTGCTCCAATATATTTGTTAAAAAATTCCCTTAAAAATTTCAAATTTTCTTCATAAGGAATTATTGTCATTAAATAATCATTTCTGTTGCCCCGAGGTCATTTAGCTGAGGATTTCTGGCAAACTTTAAAATGTGAATATGTCAGTTATGCTCCCATCAAGGTTCATTGTGCCTGGGGATTGGATAAATTTACTAAAATGGAAATTGATCTTCCAGACAGGACAGCTACCTTTCACCTGACTGACAGGATAGCCTCAATGCAATCTGCAAATCTTATTGAATTGGGTTATTTCTGTTACCTTTTTCACCAAACCTTTAATTAATGCTGTTGTGTAGCAGAAATGCTGTACATAATTCTCTCACTATTTACCACTTAAAGTGCAAATTCTTTAAAGCAAAATGGAACTAAAAGGATGAAATACACATTTGCTAAATTCAAACTGTGTGCCAGACACAGTGCTCGATGCCTTAACTGTGATATTTTACTTTCTAGAAGAACCCTGTGGGATAGGTCACTTTTGAAGATGAGTTTAGTATGTGACACAGACGCCATTTGAATTTAGTTCTAATTCAGCTAAAAGCTCATATTTTAAAAACAATGGTTGAAATCATTCATCTATCAGATAGATAGTGTTCCTAATTAGTTAAATGCAGAACTAGGACCAAAGATTGTTCTAGCATTTATATATATATATATTTCATAAATTGGTATCCTCTATCCAGTAACTTTGACAATCGCCAGGCAAATTTCATGTCTTTAAAATGAGAACAATGGTATGTCACAGGACTGTTCAGATGGTGAAAAGAGCTAAAAGCCAAAGACTTTTGTTATGAACGTGAGGCCCTTGACATAATAGTTGGAGAATGAGTTTGATTTTTAAATTGCAATTTGAATTTTAGCCTAGAGTGAAAAATATAACTAGGTCTTCTTTTTTAAGGAATTCAACAAGTCTGCACTGTTTTTTAATATATGTTGGAGTTCATAAAGTCTTGTTCTCTTTGGCTCCAGGAAGCTAGAGAGGATCTTTATGCAGAAGTTAAAAGAATAATTTCAGCCCAGTAGAAGATCCTTGTGAAAGTCAGTGTTCCCAACAAAGAGATAGATTGGCTAAAGTCGTATACTCTGCTCACTGGAGTGATTCAAACACTAGCTACAATCTTTTGATGGGACAGGTAAAAGGCATTCTCAAAAGGTCCCTTGATTCTATGAGATCCTGATTCTCCATGCTCAATGTTGAAACTGTATGTGGTTGGCTAGGAAAATATTCCTAAAGTGCACATCAACCCTGCTGACTCCCTATAAATAGGTTATTCACATATGGGAAGTTTAGAATGATTTTTTTTTTATTTTTGTAAACATCTTTTAAAGTGGAACAATGAGAATTTAACTTTGTTATCTTAAATTCAAATTAAAATGATTGTAAATCTTTTTACATTTTGATGCATTTTTATACCTTTGAAATGGTCAACATGGCTTTGAATAAGCTGGAAAACTGTAAGAAATCAGCTGAAGCAAAATTCTTGATAGACTACTGATCCAGTTCTGTGTGTGTGTGTGTGTGTGTGCCCATTTGTTGGAATTTTTGAAAGCTGCATATTAAGATAATGCTGTTCTTAAGATAGTCCAAAGCAATATTTTTAATTTCATATTTTCCTTTGATAGTCAAAGTTTGATATTGTATAGATTTTCTCTACTGTCATAAAAAGAAAACTTTGCATATCCCTTTCTACTTACTAAATTCCATTACTAATTATCATTGCCTCATAAACGATAGGGCATATTTCAGCCCTTGGATAAAGGAAGGTCCTTTGACTGTCAGGGAAAGGTCAGATGAGGACTGTTGAAGTTGCTTATGATGGTGCAATGAGAGTTAAGTGTAGGGGAAAGGATATTGGATATCAAGCCTGAAACCTGAATTTAGTTGTCTTTGTCACTTAATTGAGTAAGTCACATAACCAATTTGTGCTTCTGCTTGTATAAAATGGGAATGATAGTATTGGTCTCACATTTTTTGTTGCAGTTTACGTATGAAACATGCTCAGCAAATTATTGTTGGGAATTTTTGCTATTCACAATTCTAAATAATAACAATATTTGTGGAAAATAGATTGTGAATTAATGAACAGTACAAGCAGTTGACTCCATCTGGAGTCACTCATATGAAAGAAGACCAAGGCCAGAGAGAGTATCTTGGGGAATGTGCAATGAAGGGAGGGAAGGAGATTGTCTTGGTCCATCCAGTATGCTATAACAAAAATACCATAGATTGGGAGGCTTACAAACAACAAAAATTCATTTCTCACAGTTCTAGAAGCTGGGAAATCCAAGATCAAGGTATTGGCAGATTTAGTGTCTAGTGAAGGCCCACTTCCTGGTTCTTAGATAGCTGTCTTCTTGCCATGTCCTCACATGGTAGAAGGGACAAGGGAGCTCTCTGGGTTCTCTTTTATAAGGACATTAATCTCATTCATCAGGCCTCTGCCCTTGTGTCTTAATCACCTCCCAAGTTTCCGCATCCATATGCCATCACATTGGGAATTAAGTTTCTACATGTGAATTCAATCTATAGCAGAGACTGATATTTGTTGAATGCCTAATATGTGCTGGGTACCATGCTAAATTCTTTACATATGTTTATTGGTTTATTTTGTCTTCAACAAATAATTATTGATCACCTACTGTGTTCTAAGTACTAAGTTAGGCTTTGGGGCATAATGGTAAATAAGACAGGCATGGTTCATATTCTTAGGTGCTTATAATTGAGCATTGAGAATAGACATTAAACAAATAATTACACAGCTAATTAATAGTTAATTAAAATTGTGATTATAGCTAGCAAGGTATAAAGTTATCTCATTTAATCTTTTCAGCAACCTTGTAAAATAGATATTATTTCCCTTTCACAGAAGAAGAAAATGAAACTTAAAAAGGTTAAACAACCTCTTTGAGGTCACAAAGTTAAAAGGTGGTGGGTTTTGCATTGCTCAGACTTTTTCCATCCCAGAAGGCTGCTCTGGGAGGTCTCAAGACTGTGATTTTAAGTAGGTCCACAACTTCGCTGACCACTTTCTTCCATTTATACCTTGAAGAAATGTTTCTTGAGCACTTACCATGTGTCAGGCACCACACCACATAGTGAGCAAAGTAGACAAGACGTCTGCCTTCATGGAGTTTACAGTCTAATGAGGAAGATGGCAATTAATCAACACTCACAAAAATCTGTAATTATAAACTGCAATAAGAATGACTAAGAAAAGTTATGTGATGTTATGAGATCATATAATAGAGACATTTGGTTTAGTCTAGGAGTCCATGAGGACACCCCTAAGGAGGTGACTTCTGAATTGAGATCTAAAGGATGAGTAGGAGTTAACCAGGTAGAGGAGATATTAAGAGGAGAGGATTCCAAGCAGCGGGATCAGGATATATAAGGCTCTGAGTCAGAAAGGAACATGTTGAAATTGTAACAACTAAATGAACATCAGTGTGGTGAAACTTGGAGAATGGGAAAAGGTAAGATAAGATAAAGATACGGAGAGAGGTAGGAGCTAGAAACTATAGATATTTTAGCCATTTCACGGATTTTGGTCTTAATCATAAAAGGAAAGTGAAGTCATTAAATAATTTTGAATAGAGGAGTGACACAAGTAGATTTGCTTTATAAAAATCACTTTAACAATAGTGTGGGGTATAGATTTGAGGGGGGTGGTTAGTGGACAAAAGTAGAACATAAGGCTATTATTGCCAGAAGTCAGATGAGAGATGGTGGTAGAACTACCTGGGCTCGCAAGATAGGGAAAAGAGGCTTGTTTAAATTTTGGTACCCTGAGGGAAGTGATCAATTTTGTCTACTTAATGGAAATACTTCCATTCCATCATTCGTGCATATCGCCTGACCACCTGAATATATTCTTATTTTGGCATTATGTAGGTTCAACCTGAGTTGATTGAATAGACATTTTAGAGTCACATAGTGATGATTTTGGTTTTGAAAGGTAATTTACACATTATCTAATTGACCTAGCTCTTGATAGAGATGTTTATAATACAATTCGACTTAGTCATAATTCTCTAAGTGTATACTGTGCTAGCCCCTGCAGGACTTAAAAAGATAAGTAAGACGTTGTCCTTGCCTTCAAGTTAAATGACAGCAGTCTAGACAGGATGATAGTAGAGAAAGTATAAATACAAATGACTGCACTATAAGAGATGTAGAAGCCAAATTTTATTGGTGGTTCTAAAAGAAGCAAAGATGACATCCTACTGAAGGATTGGGGATACTTTCAGAAAAGAGATAGCATGAAAAATGGACCTGGAAACATGTGACAAATTTGACTCATGAAAGAGGGGTTGGGGAAGGTGTATTTTCTAAAACTACGCTTAATCTGGGAGGATAAAAGATAGTAATTCCATAGATATCTGAGTCTAGTAAACCTTATGGAAGTTAGATTATCTTCCTTTAAAAAACCAATTATTTTTTGTATATTTCTTTTAAAAAATTATTTTGTTGAGGTCATATTGGCTTCTAACATTGTGTAAATTTCACCTGTACATTATTATAATCAATTTCTCTATAGACTGCATCATGTTCACCACCAACAGTCTGGTTTTTATCTGTCACTATACAAAGGTGCCCCTCTACCCCTAAAAACAAATTCTTAATGAAATATATCCACTTGGTTTGCTAATTCACTTGCACTTTCCTCTTTTTTAAAAAAAAGCCTATTTTTTTAGAGTAGTTTTAGGTTTAAAATAAAATTGAGAGGAAGGTACAGAGATTTCCCATATACCCCCTGTCCCCATAGCCTTCCCCATTATCAACATCACTCATCAGAATGGTTCATTTTTACCAAGGATGAGCCTACATCACACATCATAATCACCAAAAGTCCATAGTTTACCTTAAGCTTCACTGTTGTATTGTGCAAATGTTTGGGCAAATGTATAATGACATCTATCATCGCTATAATAGCATACAGAGTATTTTCACTGACCTAAAAATCTACTGTGCTCCACCTATTCACCCCCCTCCTTCACTAATCACTGGCAACCACTGGTCTTTTTGTTGTCTCTATGGTGCTGTCTTTTAGCTCTATATGTCATATAGTTGGAATCATACAGTATGTAGCCTTTTCACACTGATTTCTTTCACTTGGTAATAAGCATTTAAGTTTCCATGTTTTGTTGTGGCTTGTTAGCTCATTTGTTTTTAGGGCTGAATTGTATTCCTTTGTCTGGATGCACTACAATTTATTTGTCCATTCATTTACTGAAGGACATCTTGGTTGCTTCCAAGTTTTGACAATTATGAATAAAGCTGCTATAAACATCTGTGTGCAGGTTTTATGTGGACATAAGTTTTCAACTCCAAGCAGCACAGTTGCTGGATTGATCATGTGACAAGAGTATGTTTAGCTGTGAAAGAAACAACTTAAATGTCTTTCAAAGAATCTGTGCTATTTTGCATTCCTACCAGCAATAAAGAGAGTTCCTGCTTTGCACATCATTCTCACCAGCATTTGGTGTTGTTGGTGTTCTGGATTTTGGTCATTTTAGTAGATGTGTAGTGGTATCTCATTGTTATTTTAATTTGCATTCCCCTGATGACATATGATGTGTAGCATTTTTTCATTTGCTTGTTTGCGATCTGTATGTCTTCTTTAGTGAAGTGTCTAGTAACGTCTTTGGCCCATTTTTTAATTGGATTGTTTGTTTTCTTATTGTTGAGTTTTAAAAGTTCTTTAAACATTTTGAATAACAGTCCTTTAACAGATATGTCTTTTTAAAATATTTACTCCCAGTCTGTGGCTTGTCTTCTAATTCTCTTAATATTGCCTTTCACAGAGCAGAAGTTTTTAATTTTAATGAAGTCCAGTTTATCAATTCTTTCTTTCATAGATTCTGTCTTTGGTGTTGTATCTAAAAAGGCCTTGCTGTAGCCAAGGTCATGTAGGTTTTCTCCTATGTTATCTTTTAGCCATTTTATAGTTTTCTATTTTCTATTTAGATGTGTGATCCATTTTGAGTTAATTTTTGTGAAGGCTGTAAGGTCTATGTCTCGATCCATTTTTTTCTTTGCATGTGGATGTCCAGTCGCTCCAGCACCATTTGTTGGAAAGACTATTCTTGTTCTATTGTATTGCCTTTACTCCTTTGTCAAAGATCAGTTGACTATATATATGTGGGGGTCTATTTCTGGGATCTCTATTCTGTTCTCTGATCTATTTGTCCATTCTTTTGCCATTACCACACTGTCTTGATTCTGTAGCTTTATAGTAAGTCTTGAAACAATTCACTTTTGTGATGTCAATTAACGTTATTTGGCACTTATTATATGTTTACAAAAAATATATCAGACACTCACCATTCTCTGGGGACATGTTTAAAGCCCTGGTAAGTCAGGAATCTCTGGAAAACTTTTCTTGAAAATAATAAACAATAATTATTTTGTCAAGAATGAATGGATGGATTCTAGGTAGAGCAATAACTGAGTATAAACATCATGGTGGGAGGTGCAGAAAGTTTTCAAAGAACATTGACTTATTCGTTTTGATTGGAATGTGGATTAAATGAGAGTGATAATGGTAAATGAAAGTGGGAAACAGGAGCTCTATTATTGAAGATCTGACAGGACTGACTACCATACAGCAGAAAGAAATTGTCAGTTGCCCACATCTAACTTGAGGATCTAGAAAGAAATTTTGACTATTTCAATATATTTTTCTTTGCTAACATGCCTCAGTATTCAATAATCTTTATGATAGACAACCTGGGGCCCAGCAACAGTATTCTCCACATGATTGAAATTCCTGGGCAGGAACTGGAATTTACATTGATAGATCTATTGAGAGTTTTATCAGAAGAGTTTCTTTGATAGGAAGTCATTTGGAATCCATTCTCCCTCATTTGGGAGTCCCAGGCCAAATCACTGTTCTATTTATATCCATGACCTCCTTTCCAATGCTGTATCAGCTAAGCACTATAGAGACGTCCTTAAAAGAAGTAGTATTTGGGTCAGAAACATCAACCAAAATGATTGTAATTAGGTTTTTTTAAAAATGAAAGGATTTTTTAAAATAGCTTTATCAGTAAATCCTTAGTTAAACTTGTTTCCATTTCAGTTGCTAAACCAGTATGCACAATGCACGTGGATGTATTTAACTGAACTCAATAAGCTTTCTTTGGATCACTGAATACCTACTGTGCCAGATGATCTCAGCATTTGGGGTGCGTCAGTGTGTGTGTATGTGTGTTTGCGTGCGTGTGTCTGGCCTAGGAGTTGTAGTCTAAAGTTCTGACAAATGAAGAAATGTCTGGAGAAGTTTATTGCCCTTATGGTTAGGGTGGAAGAGAGAGAAGGAATATATGGGAATGGCTGGGGTTCAGGGTAGGAGTGCTTTTCTCCTTTCTGCAAGTTCTTTGGCTCTTGAAAAGAAGGTGAGTATCTGGGTGGATATTGTAGTATTTTTAACTCACATCACATACCAGGAGTCTTCAAACTTTGAGAGTCATAAAATACACCAGGGAGCATGTGAAAATGCAGATAGCTGGGCCTTATGCCTAGATATTGATTTAGTAGATCTAGGTGGGACCTGGGGATCTAATTTTTAACAAGTACCCTCTGGGTGATTCTTATGCAAGTGCTCCTGAGTTTTGCATTTGAAAAACTTGCTTAGGGGACAATTCCAACCCCTAAATTTAGAAACTGAACACAATTTAAAGCAGTTAATAAAACTCTTACTGAGCATCTTGATACTGTGATAGGGTCCAGGCATATAAAGTTAAATAAATATCTAGCAGGGGGAGAGTATAAACACACAAACACACGTATACAAACTCCACCCCTCAACATGGTACATATTGTGATAGAGATAGAAATTTGTTCACTGGATATGTATGTAAGAGAGTTACAGACCCAGAAGTAGGGAAAGAAAACTTGAAAAAAGTGAGAGCTCAGTCCTGAGATAGACTTTGCCTAGTTTGCAGTTTTGTTTGGAATGTTCTCTAAACACTGTAAACTCAGTGAGGTGAAAATAGTTTTTCTTCTTCTCTTTTTGAGATTTCTCCTTTCAAAATAATGAATGCATTCATGAGATTTTCAGGGCCTTTAGAAAAAGTAACTAAGCCTGTTTTCAGTCTATCCTCTGAATCAAGTTCTCTGAGAATGATCCAGATATGAATTTAAAGCTACCCTGGGAAAAATAGCTGTCTACATATAAAAATGACAGTGGGCTTTGGGAGCAGGTGACCTTTTATTTTCCTGAGACTGGGCAAGGAGTGGAGCTTGTGTACAGAGACTCTTCTCTCTGAGGTGCCAGTCTGGGTTACTGACAATGCCAGTGGAGGACTTTCAGCTCTTTGTATGACAAGGGCTAACACCCATAGAAAGTTAGAAGTTTCATGAAGTTACTTTAATGACTCATCACACGTTAGTCTTATTACTCATGACTTCACAAGGAGGACAAGTACAGAGCTTTAGCCTTTGCAACATTAACCTCATTAATATATCAAAATTATTTCCAGACTATCAACCTTTAGCATCATAAATTAGGACCCTATAATGAAGATGCTAATATTGAATGACTACAAGATTATTTTCAAAAGCTAAAAAGGACAGCTTAATAATAATTTTGCTTTTTGGTAATCATATTTTATATGAGGAGAATAAAAATGTTGAGGCGGATTCCCAATATAGTGTCTGATTAAAATGAATATGCATATGCCAGCTGCCAAGGAGGCAGAGGCTGCTTCTTGGCCCCCTGTGGGAGGTGGGGCTTCTTCTTGCTCAGTTTCAGTTACAGTTCTGTACAGTCCCAGCAACTGGGACCAGGGGTGCCCCCTCCTTTAGAGTTGGGGTGGCAGGGATATGGTAATATCCAGGCTATCCCATCCTGCCCGCCATGACCTGTGATGCCTCATTTTTCTCTTGCACCTTTGTTACTGCTTTCAGAAAGTATGCCCTTCACCAAATCCTGTTAGTGTTGTGTAGAATGCTCTACAGAGATCTAGTTCACAGCGGGGTAGAGGTCTCAGGCAATAGCTGGTTGTGGGGGTTTGGCTAAAAAGGTGACAACTGAAGAGTGTGCCATCTTCTCAATGGCAGCAGAAGAGATGAGGAAAGTCAAGGAAGTGATGGATGAAAAGCATGTGGAAAGACAGAAATATTGAAGAAGGAAAAAGTGAAGGAGAAGAATGTAGAGGAAGAGGTGATGAGGTGATGAAGTGATGTCCATAGGGAGAAAAGAGGAGGTGGTAAAGGAAAATAAAGTGATAGAAGGGAAGGAGGTAGCAAGACCTTGGCCCCTGAATGTGATCTCTTCAAAGACTTTCTTGAGTCTGGAGTTAGAGGCAGTGAATGCTCAGGCTGACAGGGCCTTCCTCCAGCTGGAGCCAAGTTTGGGCAAATGCAGTGGTGCTTGTGTGAGGGCACAAAATTCATCAACTAAAATAAATCCATCTTCTGGGACACCACCTTTTAGAATAACCCCACCTAACAGATATGCCTAAGGTCCACAATGCAGATTTTCTGGGGTCCATATCAATTAGGAGTAAGAGTTTAGACATCCCAGGACAGGCTCATGTTCAAGGTCTTCTTTTGAACAAACTCCTACTGTAGAAACAAGGTGATCATTAAAGAATATGAGGTCAGATCTTCTGGACAAGTGGCCTTTTTTCCATTCTAAACATATGACCAGGATCCCATGCCCCAAGTCCTTTATCTGCAGGAGCAGAACATCAACTGTAGCTTTTTCACCTGGTCCTCAGAATACAGCCTCCCACAATCTGACAAGATTGCTGTTATTTAAGGTGATCTGTGGCCCAACTCCTACAATACTACTTGCTGTGTGAAAGGAAGCCAAACTAATTCAGCAGAGCAGCCCGTAGAGATACTCAAGTCATTTGGGTACTAGTATGGTTAATGCCTACCTTTGGCAATTGTCCCCACTCCATATTACCTGCCATCGATTGTTGGACCTGTGCTTGGCCAACAGTGATGTGTATGTGCTGGCCTCTGCACCTTGGCTCCTCTTGACCATTAGTGTTCTCAACTTGAAGAATGTAGCTTTTGTGGTCATGGCCATCACTTTGTCTAAGCCAAGAAAATTATGCTGAAGACTGCGCTGCCTTCATCTACATAGCATGAATGAATGCATAGCTCTAAGAAGTTTACTTACACCACTTTTACTTCTGGAATAATGTGAAGATTTTGATTATAAAGTGTCAAAAAGAAGGTATACCAGGAAAGGTGAATTCTTAAAGTTTGATAAAATCAGCTATAATAATATGTGAGACAGCAGTTGTATGTAATATTTTTAGTACTTAAGCCTCCTCTTCTATGTTCAGAAAAAGATGTAAGTTTTTTCAGACATTTGCATAAGCACAATCCTTTCCATCTCCATACTTAGTTTAGACATCTTTATTCTTATCTAATGTCGTTCAAGAACAGGTTGGAGATGCTGAAAATAAATGAGATACACTATTTTAGATGGTGTGTATTAAAAAAAAACACTGAAGCAATAATAAAGGAATCCAGAACATTGTCAACATTTTGTACAGTTTTTTTCTTTTGGTAGTACGTTTACAATGTTTAACTTTGGTTTAACTCAAGGGAGCAACCTCAGGAGCAACTGTAATTGATACATAATGCTTTTCCTTTCTCTACTCCTCGTGAAGCAAAACTGACATTCTTTTGAAGAGAATCCACTAAAATTTCCACATATATTTAGTTCTGCTAAACTTGTATAGACCTGACTTAGCTGATGGGAGAAGAAAGGAGAATGGAGCTTTAATGGAAAACTGCATTACTAAGGTGGTAGTATTTCTGTCAAGATTTTCACATTAAGATGCTGAATTTGTCTGCAAAGAAAGAAAAGCATCACAGACATTTATTACATGCACTTTACAACTGGGTATTTGAAAATTTCTAAGCAATTACCTATTCACTCATGTACACATTAATGCTATTCACCATGTTTTTCTGGCTCTTCTCTGGACACGTTTGGTTGCATTTTCCCATCCCCTTTACGTTAAGCATGGCCATGTGACTTGCTTTGGTGAATGAATCTTGGGAAGAAGCTATACATGTCACATCTGGAAGAAAGCTTTAAGAGCTAGGGCACAGTTGGTCAGAACCTCTTTTCCTTTGCCATGGCCACCAGCTCCAGGAGAGGAGGTTCTATTAGCTTAGTTCCTAGAGTGAAGAGACGTGGCACAGTGTTTCTCCCCTCTACCTCAATTCCTTAACTCACATAAATATGTAGCATGAATGAGAAATAAACCTTTGTTATTGTAAGAGATTAAGATTTGGAGCCTATATTGTTACTGCAGCATAGTCTAGCTCAGCATAATGGAAACATCTTTTAATTTTTTCTGTATATGGCGTGTTTATGAATCATATGTGCATTCCACATCTTCATATAGGTCATGGTTTTTGGATGCTTATTTCTTGCCTAGTTCTTGATCCTATTATTTCTGATAGCTAACCTACTTCAAATATTTGGAAACTAAACATTATAAACGTCTTACATGATCATGTATGGATTTTAATGTGAATTTGTTATATTTGTACACATGTTTGCCTTGCACTTCATTCGATTTATGTCTTATATCAATTGGTAACATATTTGTCCATCTTCTCCATGCTATTACATTATACACTCTTAAGGAGAAAGAGCAACATGTAATATCTTTATATATTCTTGTGGTAGAAATTTTAGAAATATGCGTTTAATTTATTGGAACCCAATAAATTTTTGCTGAAAAGACAATGGAGATAATGCTGATGAGGAGGAGGAGGATGATAGAGATTTCAAGAAGAGATTACGTTCCTGGAACATGCATGTTCAGAGTGACTGTAAAGCAATTCACTTTATGTAAATAATCTACTGCCTATGTGTTCTGGTATCTGAAAGTCAGAAGTGAGTTTCAAAGTACATAGCTAATAGCATTCTAGATTTTCAGATTGTGTAGAAATACAAAAGAATGAGATAAATGTGAGGATTCACAAATAGCATTGTGTTTTTAGGGAGAAAATGGTAAATGGCCACATTTTAGCTGTTTATTATTTGCTGGATGTCTTCCTCAGTGGGAATTCTTTAGAGGGAGTATATTTTAGTCTTTGAACTAAAACCTTTACCAACTGACATCGCACTGTCTTTCTGTCTTTATTATATGATTTTATTTCCATTTTTGGCATTAGAAAACAGGTCTTAAAGTGAAAATTTTGAACTTCATGATAGATGTGAAGGTATTTGAATCATTTTTGATGCATTTTTCCTGATCAGATTCTGATAAAGTGATAATTTTGGCATTCCTAGTCCCATGAGCTTCTTAAGTGTTTTCATCGTATTCCCTAAATTAATGCTCACAGAATTTAATGCATTACATGTTTTTAATACTCTAGTGTTAAAATGTATTCACATGACATTTAATTATTGCTATTAAATCTTAACTGACTTAAGTAATTATAATTCTTGACATATGTATGATAGAAGCATTTTCAGTCATTTAGGGGCAATTTTCTCCTACACAGATCTACATGGCATACAAATATACTGATGCTCATAAAATGAGTGGTGAAAATGAGCAAATCATTCAAATGACTGCTGTAATCATGGTAAACATGGTTAATTAATTAATTTATTCATTTGTAAATATTTATTAAATAGCTATATTTAGATACTATGATAAGCACTATGAATATAGAGATGAAAAAGACATGGTCCCATTCTTAAAGAGTTCATGTCGTAGCTGAGGCTATGTATTGATTATACATAGATACATATTGATTATAGCCTATGATGAAAGCTATAGCAGAGAGGTGTAGAAAATATTAGTTCTAGAACTAATGGAAGGACTATGGAGGGCTTCACAGAATAAGGTGATATTGGAATTGGGCATTTAATACAATTATTTCATCACTTTGCTCTAATTAAAACATTAGAACGATTGAGGATTTTACCACCATATCTACTTTGAATAATTACAGAAATTTCCTCTGAAAATAAATTGTGCCTAACTTTTATTCCATGTTTCATGCTTTTGAAATTTCAGGATTTTAACCTAGAGTAAATATTTAACAAAAGCAATGGCCACTCAGAAGGGATGCTGACAATAGAATTAGAACAGGGTCTGGAAAGACTCCAACGGTGCCTATTAATTCTTTAATTGTAGAATTATGGATGGATTTCTGCCAACTTCTCATGTCTCAAAAATTACCAATACTAGTTTCTTTCATTTAGGATATTTGTGAAGATGAAATCAGATAATGCGTGTAAAGTGGTTGACACAATTAATGGTATGGAGTAGGAATTCAAGAAATGTCAGGTAGTATAATTATTAAGAGTAAGTAAGAGTAGACTTGGTTAACAAATTACAGCTGTATAAAAAAATGTGTAGTAGTGGAAAGGCGGGAAAATTACTTTCCAGTGAAGGTCTCCTTGAAGGTTTGAAGGAGACACGAGGGTGGCTTCATAAACGTCATTATTTGGAAATTTTCCAGGCAAAAATACGGGCAATTCTATTTTTGTGAGGGATAACTATTTTATATTCCAGTTGTTTCCAATTTCAGCGATCATCTACGGTGATAATGTTGATGAACAGCCCTGGAGTGAGATGTCAGTATTTGACTGAGGCTGTTTGCAAACTCTGCTGTGATTACACTCAGTTGTCTAATTGCTTAATTTATCGATGTTTTGCTGACATGTTTTTCAGCAACGTTTGTGATTGCAGATAACTAATCATTTCTATTCTGGCTCATTATCATATGTTTGCATTTGGTTTGTCTGATTGCTGCAGGTGGAAACAATAGGTGATGCATACTGTGTTGCTGCAGGACTCCACAGAAAAAGCCTCTGCCATGCGAAACCCATTGCTCTGATGGCCCTGAAGATGATGGAACTTTCAGAGGAGGTGCTGACACCTGATGGAAGACCAATTCAGGTACCCCTCAAAAGCTAGTTTGAGTAGTAGTAAGGCATCTTTAATTGAAGGGAGCAAGAAATTTCTTTCTGGATCCTATTTACTGCAACTTGTAGATCTAGACAAGTTGGGTGCTCGAGGAGGACAAAGAATAACTAGAAGTGACTCATAGATCCAGGAAAAGAACAAATGGAATGTGGTCTAATATAAGAAAAGGTATGTGGAAGGCAAATTACCATGGAGGAAAGAAAGAGCTAAAGGATTAGACTAAGGGAAAGAACTTGCTGTCAGTGACTAAGTCACCAAATAAAAGCAAGGATGATGGTGAAAATCAGAGTCTGAGAGATGATCCAAAAAGGAAGCAGCAAAGAAGCAAGAAAATGGAAGACCTGGACAACTTTCTGTGTGTGGTATACAGATGTTCTTTGCCTCAGGCTCCAGGGTGACTTCTGCAATTTTTTATGGGGCAGAGCTTAAAAGTTGGAGCCCAATAACTGAGGAAACTTTAAAAATGGTAGAAAACGTAGTTCCTGGTGTGTTTTACTCTTTTTGGTACTCATGACTCTCTGCAACCCGGAATTTACCTCTGGAAATGGATTAGGTCACCTAGCTGTGGTTTTGCCAAAACCCAATGGATCCCAGATGTGTTTTTACTATGAATTCTTATAAACCTGGAATCTTGCATTTGGAGAATTAACCTTGAATTTAAGTAGCGCTCTTGTAACAGCTCACCAACTATGGGTTTAAAAAATACAGAAAAAAAAAAAAAAGCCTCGAAATACATTCCTAGTTGTGACATTATGGCAAATTAGATAACTTGAGTGACCCTTCTGATTACAATTATTAAAATACACTGTTAAATATTTTTAAAATATTTTTTAATACTGTTAAGCACATCATTGAACTCATTGGAAAGGGAGAAATGTACCAATCACATTATGTATGTTGACTGAACAAAACTTAAGTGGTGAATTTAACTCAAGTACTCTGTCATTACTCTTAGTAGAAATCCAGGAAATACTATTCCTTCCTGGAAGAAGTCAACTTCAATCCCATCCTCAAAGAATTTGCACAGATAGAAAGAGAAGCTTAAAAATGTGAGGTGGGAAGAGTAGATTTGAAAAAAAACAAAACAAAACAGAGAACCTCAAAGCAATCAACATAATACTTAAAAAAAGAAAAGATCAGTGGATTAGTTTGAAAGCAGATTAGACACAGCTGAAGCAAAAATTAGTGCACAGGAATTTAGAATTATAGAAATGATCCATAATTAAGTCCACAAAATTAAAAATGCAGAAATATGAGTAAGAGAATGTAAAATGTAAAATATGAAGCAGACGTGGAGGAGAGAGTGGGAAGATGTAATATATGTTCAATTAGGTCTCCAAATGGAGATAATAGAGGAAATGCAAAAAAGGGAATTTTTTTCTGGAACTATTAAAAGACATTAATCAGTTCTTAGACACATTAATCCTGAAGAATTCTACAGAAAGTAAATCATAGGAATCCAAAACTAAGCATATCTCAATGAGACTGCAGTACTTCAGAGAAAAAGAGGACTTGATAAATGACAAAGGTGACGTTGCTCAGTGGGGGAAAGGATGGAGCAGTTCAATAACTGGTTTGGGGACAATTGGTTATCTATTTGGTAAAAAAAAAATTAAAAGTGGGTCTCTATTTCATGAGTCTTCTCTTAAATAAATTCCAGGTGGCTTAAACGTGAAAGTCCATACTGTAAAATTATAGATTGATAATTAGGAATTTTTGACTTAGAGCAGGGAAGAATTTTTTGTAAACTAGTCAGGTCAAAAAATTTCAAATCATAAAAGAAAATATGTATAAATTTAATTCCTTGCAGGACATTTGATCCTATCCAAAACATCTTTGAGACATTTGGTCCATAAGACACTTGGTTTACACCAAAAGGTCTTTGATATCTGGTCATATTTGGTCCTATCCAACACATCCATGGAGACATTGGGGCCACACCAAAAGGTCCTTATTATTTGATCTTGTCCAAAACCATTTGGCATAGGCCAGATATGCTCATGGATGTTTTGGATAGGACCAGACATCAAGGATCTTTGGTGTGGACCCAGTGTTTTATGGACGTTTTGGAAAGGACCAAATGTCTGCTAATCATTTTATTGCATTAAAAGTAAAACCTTCCTGTTTATCAAAGAACACCTAAAGACAATAAAAAGACAACCAGAAACTAGAGAATTATTTGCAACACATTTAACCAATAAGAGTATCTTTGTTAATCTCATCAGTAATCAGATAAGTGTATATGAATAACACTATGATACAGCATTTCCACCTAATAGTTTGGCACAACTTTGAAAACTTTACAGTGCTACTATTGGTGAGGATCTGGAGCAGCAGGAAATATCACACACAGCTGCTGGGAGTACAAATGGGAGTGGGAGTAAAATTTACTTTATCTTAAGTAGTAAAGTTTAATTTGTGCCTTTCCTACAAGCCACTAATCCCTCTCCTAGATGTTTGCACTGGGGAAATACTTGTGCATGTGTAGCAGAAGTCACACACAAGATTACTCACAGCAATAATTTCATGATAGCCTTAAACTGGAAATAAATATGTATCTAATAGAATGTATAAACTGTGATATATTTATACTTTGGTATACTATACAGTTGGGAAAATGAATGACTTCAGCTACTGACATCAACATGGATGAACATCAAAAACACAATATTTGGAAAAGAAGCAAGTCATAGAAGAATACTGTATTATTAGTCTATTTAATTAAATTTTAAAACCGGGGAAATTGAAAACATATGCTATTTAAAAATACCTGCATTGATGGAAAAAGTGTAAAGGAAAGAGCGGGAATGACTAACGCAAATTCGTGTTGGTGCTTAACTCCAAGGGAAAGAAAGAAGAAGATCGGAAAGGGGAGCATGCAATAGAGAAAGTGAACTTAGGAGTGATAGTGCAAAATTATTCATTTTATTACTACTCTTTCATGTGTACACATGGTTTATATTTGACGATTTTAAAAAAGTGGAAAAAGAAAGAGATTTCTAACCGCTTCCACCAGTGGCGAAAATAGGAAAGCATGGAGCATTAAAAAAAACTCTGGTTTAAGTCCCCTCAGGACATAATTATCCAGTTACTTAAGCATATGAATGACACTTCTACCATTGCCAGGAAAAATAAACAAACAAAGGAATACTGTTTCAGATCTGCTGCAAACTGCAAACATTCACATTCCAGATTGAATTTATATCAGTTCTTAAATTTTCAAGACTACCAGCTGGGCAGTCTTGTCATTTGGGATTATTTTTCTATGTTGGATTTTCTTTTATAGGAAATATATCGTCTGTACTGATTCAGCATTGTTAAAGCCAACAAACTACCATAGAATCAAGCTGGGGAATTGTGTTTTACAGTGTGCTCATCCGTATTTTCATTTGTGGAATATAACATTAGCTCTGTCTTATGAATCAGATAGTTTTATTAAATCAGAAGAGGAAATGTTCATAAAGATTTAATAAGAATGCAGAAAGAGAATTAAAAATAATAAAACCACCTTAATAATTTTAGCTTCATTACTACTTTATATTATTTTCATGGTTTGGGATTGTTTTTTGGCATATTAATTTGATTTTGAGTTGTTTTCTAACTTGGTGCCATGGGAACATTTCTAAACATATTGAAAGAATCTTTTATTAAAAATGCTTGGGTGTTGCAGTAGAGTTGATATGTGATCTGTTGATTGTTTCCTTCAAACTAAGTTTTTAGACTATTTAAAATTTAAGCTATTTGAGTTGCAATAATTACTTAAAATTATTCTCAGACATTTGGTCATCCAAAACATCCATAAGACATTTGGTACATGCCTAAATGTCCTTGATATTTGGTCCTGTGCAAAATGACCATAAGACATTTGGTCCACAACAGAAGGTCGTTGATATCTGATCACATTTAGTCCTGTGTAAAATATCCCTGGAAACGTTGAGTCCAGCCAAAAGGTTTTTGATATCTGTAGGACCATTTGGTCCTGTCCAAAACGTATTTGGTCCACACCAAAAGGTTTTTGATATTTGGTCCTGTCCAAACCTTTTAGCATGGACCAAATATGCTCATGGATCTTTTAGACAGGCCCAAATGTCAAGGACCTTTTGGCATGGACCAAATGTCTGATGGACCAAATGTATTATGGACCAAATTCTTATGGACATTTTGGACCGAATCAATTATCAAGGACATTTTGGCATGGACCAAATGTATTATGTATGTTTTGAACAGGATCAAATGTCCTGCAGTAGCTCAAACCAAAAGAAAACTCCCCAAACCTCTCAAATTTTGAAAAGTAAATTGATAATTTTTAATATGACTGTATGAACCTTTGAGGCACCTGTCACGATGAGAGATAGGAACCTGAAGTATCAATTATAATTGCTCGCAAATGATTAGTAATGCCCTTGAATAATTAACTGTAGAATTGCCTGGATTGATTTTTTTTAATTTTAAAAATAGCCAGAGAATATTGCTTTTCCCTTATTCATTTTATAATACTCAAGCTAATTATTTTTCTGTAAGTACTCTAATGAAACTCAGAGGCTGGTTCTAGACTATGTCTACAAAGCATACACAAATATGGCCCACTTATACAATAAATTCTGAAAAATCAGTCAAAGGTGACTTTAATTAAGACAGCTTTTAAAAATAATGATTAGAATTTTTTAATGCTTTATCAATATGATGTTTATTCTACTGGCTGAATATATGAAAATACCAGCATTATGCCTATTCTGGGTTTTTTCCCCTCCCTCGAGGAAATCTAATTTTCTCATCTTAAACAATGAACAATTGAAGAAAAGTAAAATCAGATTTATATTCACTCCCGTTTGTTTGAGCTAGCTATATTGTGACTTCACTAGAAAATTGTGTAATTTTTTGTTGTTCTTTAATCTTGTGAATCTGATCTTACCAAAGTATTTTGAATAGTTTTTAGTGCTGAAAGGCTAACTTTTACTAATAGTTTAACCACTCTTTGATTAAAATAACAAAATGTTTATTACTGCCTGTGATTTATTCTTTTTAAAAAAGTGTTGGTAGGGAAAAAGAAGCTGAGTTGAGGACTAATTAGAGAATGTGATTAAAGATATATTAGAAAGACAAGTAGCATTTTCATGATTTAAGGCTTTTGAAGAAGATTGAGTCGTGTGTCCAAATATGGAAGTTTTACTTCTGGATTTCAGTTTTTAAAAAATATTTTCATTGAATTTCATCACATACACATACAAATTCAAATTCTCTTCATTAGTTCAGAGAACAGTACATTTCATATAATGAGGCAATTATACGGAGATTGTGAAATAGAGTGAAAAAACAATGTGTAATCATGTTGTAATACTATCGTGTTTAGCAATATCAATTGCAACTCAAGGAAATGCCTTGAATTTCATCTAACTGCCTACTCCAAAGGCCGGAATATTAATGTGTACAATTTACATGGACTGTAATACACTAAATTCTAGCTCCTTAAGCTTCAACTTAGTCTTCTAATGAGCTTACAGGAGTTTTTGAGATTGTGAAATAATTATTCTCCAATTAATTTTTAAATAGTTGTAACTTGATGTCATTGTTTAATATTTAGAGGGATTTGCTCTTCGCAAATATTGTGATATTTAATTAACCCCATGAGATTACAGCCCAAGATTGTATTTAGAAACAAAGAAAATAATTATTTGATAACTTGATTAATTCCCTGTGAGTATTTGATAATTGTTTATTTATAAAATTCTAATTAGTACTTTTCATCCTGAAGCGCATGTACTTATTTGAAATGTTCTGCCTCTAGAATCTATATCTAAGGAGAAAGAACTAAGGGGTCAGACTGAACTACATAGGCAGTCTATGAACTCATTATTAAGATACTGAGCCCAGTTATCCTCACTTCCTCTGTGTATCCAATGGACACATTTAAATTTGCTTTTTTTCTTTTTGAGGAAGATTAACCATGAGCTAGCATCTGCCATCAATCCTCCTCTTTTTGCTGAGGAAGATTAGCCCTGAGCTAACATCTGTGCCCATCTTCCTCTATTTTATATGTGGGATGCCTGCCATAGCATGGTTTGATAAGCGGTCCATAGGTCCATGCCCGGGATCTGAATTGGTGAACCCTGGGCCACTGAAGTGAAGCCCATGAACTTAACCACTATGCCACCAGGCCAGCCCCTGAATTTACTTTTAATCTTGTAGAAAATGAGCATATTGGCAGTTTTAGTAAATGATTGTTTTGTTGTAGCAATCATATAGGAAAATACTATATAATATTACTGGTAAAATTTATGGCTAAATATGTTTTCAGATAGATCTATTCTGTTTAGTGAATTTATTTGGTACTAGAAATGTGTTTATGTTTTTAAAAGAGAATATGTTTAAAGTGTTTTTTCACTGAGTTTGCCAGTAGATAAGGTTATAACGGATTCTCTTCTGTAGTTCATTTCGATTTAATTATCAGAGCTTGAGTCTGCATGCTTGCTTCAGATCTTGCTTCTAACTCACTAATACTCCCCTCAATTGGTTATAAAAATCATTTGTAAAACTCAACCACTTAATGCTTAATATTGATTATAGCAGTTTATAGTTTTTTGAGTTTCCATTTTTCTGATATTTTTCATATTGTTCCTATTTATTTCCTTGAATACTCAGCCATAGTTAATTTTAACTCTGCTTGATATCCATTCTCTAGAGCACCTGTGGTCTATTACGTTGTTTGTTCTTTCGCTTAATTTTTAGTCATGTTACTTGTCTCCTGTGTGCCTAATTTTTATTTTTTGTTTGAGCACTGGAGACGGTGTATAAAAAATTATAGAAATAATTTGAGACCTAGAAAGATGTTACCCTCCTGTAGTGAATTTTATGTGTGCTTCAGGTGGGCAGAATTGCTGGCAGCGCTGGCCAGCAAGGATCAGAGGAGTTAACGCTGGGCTTCAGTCTCTGTGAGAGCCAGCTTACTTCTCACTCACCCTAATAGCTTTGGTATTGCCCTTATACCTGTGGGGTTGCCTGTTAGGGTCTCACCTCAGAGTTTACTAAGGTCTCCTCCTTGACAATCTTTGGACTCCAGTTTTTGTCCCTGTAGTCCTGTAAGGTCATCAAAAGTACTCAGTTTCTCAACCTCTTCAGTCAGTCCTGAAGTCGGAAGGAGCCCATAGCAGGAAAACACGCTCAAATTTAGTGCTCACCTCTCCTCAGGTTCGTCTTCCCCCATATCTTGGTGCAGTACCTTTTCATTGCCTTGTGAGCTGAGCTGCAGAGGGTTGCTCTTACTAGAAATGGAAGTTCAAAGTGATGTATATTTTTTATGAGTGTTATCTTACTAATACTGATTCATCCCCACTAATCTACATACCTATTTTTAACCCGTCACAGATGAAATTATCTTTAAATAGACAAAACAAAAGCATCTAGCTGTATTTAAACTACCTACTGCAGAATAACAATAAATAATATCTATTGAAGCACTTAATGGTATGCCAGGCATTCAATGTTCCAAGTGCTTTCCATGTAATAACTCTTTTAAATCTCACAATAATTCTTTGAAGGAAATATTGCTATTATTTCCATTTTATAAGTGAAGAAGAGTTAAAAAATAGTTAACCAGAGCTCCTAGTTACTACACTCTATAGCTTATTAAATAAAAGCATGTTAAATAAATTTCATATTTTCAAACTTTTTCTGTTGCTTTGAGTATCCCACTATCTAATAAATTAGACTTTTCATGGCTTTAGTCTCCAAGAAAATTTAAATTTATATTAGATGTCCTCTTTAAGAGAATGGAAAGAAATAATCTCTTTTAGAGGTATTCCATCCAAAATGATTAATTTTTTAAATGAGAAAGTAAGAGAGATAGGTTCAGTTATGTGTGTGTGGGAGGAGAATGGGTGTTATTCCATCATTATTTTGAAAATTGCGATTATCCACCAGATTGAGTGGGGGCATCCATTAGCCATCTTACTCCACTGTTTTTTCTCTATTTTCCCTTTGTTTATTATTTATTGTGGATTGTAATGCAGAAACTATATATTTAAAAATGTTGTATCTACATTTTTTCACAGGGGAGTCTTTGAATTTAAAGATTGTATCATGTTCTAATTAACTGTTTTTATATTGAACAAAATATTTGTTTTAATCTTAGAATTATTCTTCTGACATTATACTGTAGTGTTGAGCTTTAATAGACAGAGCACCCTTAATACCTTACAATCCCTCTGTAAGATGTTGGCTTGGTGATTTAATACACAATATTACGTATGCAATGTGTGCATCAATAAGATAGAATTCCATTGCTAATTTGTTTTAGCTTTTATCTTTACTTTTGACTGATTCTAATATAATGTAGTCACAGGCTTTTAATCATATTTTCAGTCTATGAAAAAATAGTTTATCAGGCACACATTTCTATAAGTGCTGGTCTTGCCGAAGAGTTTTGTTAGGATATTTGTTGAACAGATTTTCCAAAAAGCCCTTTTGTAAAGGTATTTGTCTATTTTTACTACATGAAAAAAATAGTAATAATAAGTTAATGAAAGGAAAAAACAAAACCAAGCAATGACATAAAAAGCTCAATTGATTTGCATGAAACTGTGCGTATAAAATACAAAATTTCTCAGTTTGATTTTCTGCAGCAGTCTTCTCACTTCCACATTTTCAGAAGAGAAATGCATTCTTTCGTGGAGACATGGTTTAAATATTTTATAAAGTTATTCTGTTAAATAATATCACTATAGAGTAAATACTCCTAAAGAAGTTATAATCTATTTCATTTATTTTAGCTTGTCTCCAGACAGTGTCCCTCCCAGGAATACTTGTACAGTGTCCTAAGAAGAGGATAAAATATTTTATTAGCAAAGGCATTCATTTTTATTTGTCTTGTGTGCTGAGCTTTAGAAGTGTGATGCCTCCAAGCAGTTAGGTAGTCATGCTTCTGTTTATGAGTTTTATGTAAAGAACAAGAATCTGTGTACCAATTCTTGCTCCTAAAGAGACATTAAGATGTGACTTTACCAACCCATTCTGGGGGTAGATTAGCCCATTATCTTATAGAAATGTTCTCTTTCTCTGGCATTATTGCACAAGAGAGTTTTTTGTTTCTTTTTTTGTTTTTACTGCCAGTTTAACTTAATCTCTTTTAAGGCTAATTGTTGTATGCATATATGCTAATATTAGCAGCTTGAATCTTATAATACCAAAAAATGGCCTGAAAATAACAAGATAGAATAATATGTAAGACACTAAAGTGCTATCTGCATGCTAACCACACTGTTAGTTAGGTTTCGTGTTTGTGGTTTGTTATTCTGTCTTGAAATCTCATATCTAGCTCCAAGTAAAAGTTTATAATTATTTCAAGGGAACTTTCTTAGTTTTCTGAAGTTATGAAAAGCAGAATGACCCCTGAAAAGTGGCACACAGAAGATAGTCAAAATCACCTATAATTTGCCAACCAAACATAATCACGTTTTACATTTTGTTGTGTTTCTTAAAGGCTTTTTTTTTCCCTATGAATATACAAACACATAGAATATACACACTTGAAAAGTAGATATTTTTAAAATTGAATGGACTTCATTGAATTAAGTGAAGATAGGAGACACCGTGTACCAAAGATGTACATGCATCCTAAATATACGGGAGAGACTTGGTAAGCCCTAGGAAGCATCTTCCATTGTTATTAACTCACTTTAATTTTGTATTTTCCTGTTCCTACCATTGAGTTTTCAGTCATTTAAAGGTAAGTTTTTAATCACTTGGGTTGCAATGTATTACGAACAATTTAGTGTCACGAGTGTTTTTAAAAATTTGTTAAGCTCTGTGTTGATGTCATGTCAGGCATATGGTAATTGTCTGGGTCACCACTACAATACTCCTTATTTGGAATGTGGTTTCCTAGCAACTCTTGCTTTTTCCTAATGGCTGAATTGATTTCTGCACATTTGCAATGCTTCCTGCTGCATCAGGAATTGTCACCTTGTGTACAAATGTTACAAGATCAAATTTACATGTAGATTCAATTCTAAGAAATTATCCTGCTTTATCACTTGCCTTTAATATGTTCCTTCAAAGGTTAAGTCAACCATAAAAAAATAAATTTAGTAAAACTGCATTAATTCAGATCTCACTCTTTGGGGAAATATGGTAGTTTTGACAACACTGACCAAAATACATGCAAATAGTTCCTAGTAGGAGACCGGTTGAAGTTGAAGAAACAGTAATTCTGATGGTCAAATGACCATGCAATCAGCAGGTCAGTAGGAATGTAGGCCTGGACTATGCACTGAGTGTCCCACAGGATGAAAGGTTTTTATTCTGGGGGCAGTCTGCTCTGTCAACTTGGATGAAGCCTGATTCTGCATGAGCCTGGCTGGAGCCTTGCTAGGAGTGACTTTGACTCATTTGTTCAACAAATGTTTTTGAATACTTACTATTTTCTAGACAATTGGCTAGGCACTAAAGATGTAAGGGTGAGCAAACCTGATCCGGCCCTGACCCTTCTAGAAATTGCAGTTTATTGAACCAACGCCTACACAATGACTAACTTGGCCAGCAAGTGGAAACAGACACTTGGATTTCTCTCAATACTGTTTCCATCTTAATATTGAGATATCTTTGTTAGATTTTGGAAACATTTGGCAAAGACTTTAAATTCTTCTTAGAAAGAATATTCAAGATATTGTTGTTGTACATTAAGACTTACGTTATTTTGGTGTCTTTGTCGATTTTGTACACATCTAGGGAAGAGGAGTTGAAAGACACTGAAAACCAACTGTGTTACTGGTTGGTTTGATTGTTTATGTATCATCTCACTTAATCTACTTCACAACCCTATGAAGGACATATATGCAGTTTTTATATATTTAAAGATAAAAAGTAAGACATTATTGAGGCCAGCCCCATGGCTGAGTGGTTAAGTTTGGCATGTTCTGCTTTGGTGGTCCAGGTTCACGTGTTTGGATCCCAGGCGCAGACCTACACCACTCATCAGCCATGCTGTGGCAGGCAATCCACATATAAAATAGAGGAAGATTGGCACGGATATTAGCTCTGGGCTAATCTTCCTCAAGCAAAAAAAAGAGGAAGATTGGCAACAGATGTTAGCTCAGGCCTGATCTTCCTCAGCAAAAAAACAAAAGAAGAAGAAGACGTAAGACATTGAGGGGTTAAAGAACATGTGTAAGATCATGGAAAAATAATATATATTGTACTTCTTCTATGTCAGACTTGTGCTAGGTGTTTTATACATTTTATCTCTTTTAATTCTCCCACCCCCAAAACTTTGCAAAGTAATTTTCATTAATTTTATTTTACATTTAAAGAATTTGAGATTCAGAAGTTTACATAATATGGCCAAGATCATGGAGCTAATCAATTGTCAAACTAAATTTGAACACGGATATATCTGCTTGAAAAAAATCTATGATCTGCTCTTGTACCAAACTGGCCAATACCTCACTAGAATGCCCAGGTAGAATTCTGTTACCCGGATACTTAACAAGAGTTTCCTCTCACCGAGTACTGACTATGTGCCAGGCTTCTCTCTCTCTTTCTTTCTCTTTCTCTCTTTATATATATATTTATCTCCATACACATGTATATCATGTGCACACATATGTGTGTAATTTATTTACATTTATATATGTGTGTATATGTTCAGCATATTTGTGAAATACATATGTATTGCATATGATCATGTAAGTCTTACAACAGTCATGGACCATGAACTAGATGTTATTATCCTTATTTACAAAGGAGAAAAACCAAGACTCAGAGAGTTTAAGGGACTTATTGTCGAATAAGAGTAATTAGATAAATAAGACTAATTATAGATTCAGAATTGGAATTTAAATCTGTTTGACTTCAAAGCTCATGCTCTTAACCATTACCCTACACTGCCTCCCACAATATAATTATAACGTGACTTTAATCTTATGACTAAGCTAACAACTTTAATCTTCCTTGAAAAAATTATTGCTCTTCTCTCTTCCTTAAGAAAGAAACGTTCAGATGTAATAGCAGTGCAGACTTGAAGACGTCTAATTTGAGGCAAACTCTATTGACTATAGCTTTACATGGAGATGTTGAAATAATGAGATAATTTTGTCTGCACTTAATATAAAGAGCCGAAAATTGGTAGTTCTATAAAATTTCAAAATCTCTGAAGAAGAAATTAAGTTGGGAATAATATTGAAATGTAAGCTTTTGTAATATTAGCTTCTTATAAAAAAATAGAAGATATGATCTCCTCTTTGTGGCAATATGATAATCCAAAACCAGGAAAACAGAGATTTAAAACCATACTAGAGAATCCAAAAGAAATATTGTTCTTTAGGACATATTATTTTTCAAATGGTATCAGTTGATCCTTTTGTATATTAAGTTATCCAAATTCACTTTTATATTTACAATAACCAAAGCACTGATTGGAAGTGAAAAATGTAGTAAAATGGTTTGATCACTCAGCCAGCAAGCATTTACTGAATTTCTCTCATGTGCAAAACTACATAATTGAGTTGCAGACTGAACTGCAGGAGTGCCAAATACTAATCTGCTTTTTTCTTGGCTCTCATTAGGTCAAAATTCTGTCTACACAATACCAAAACATCTGGTCACTTAAACCCATTCAGTCAAAAATTCAATCAGTCGCCCAGATTTTCAGACTCCAGGATTCCATTCAACTTGTTTGCTTTAATTATTAGTTTATCTGAAAGCTATGTCAATTAGTCAGTAGCCTATGTTTAGTTATTTCAACATGCTTGGCAGGCATCTTACCTAAGAACAGGTACAGACGTGGAAGAGAGAAAGCACAGGCCCATTTCTCACGAGGCCTCGGTCATGTTTCCACAGACCTGTGTGTTGTTCTCTGCCTCTTGTTCTGTTGACCTTCCTTTCTGAGTTTGTTTCCTGCATCCCTAGCCTACCTGACCCCCGGGACCCCATCAGGGGTTCTTGTCTTTCACTTTCATAAAAGTCCTTGTCCGGGCCAGCCCGGTGGCATAGCGGTTAAGTTTGCATGTTGTGCTTCAGCAGCCCAGGCTTTGCTGGTTCGGATCCCGGGTGTGGACCTATGCATAGCTTGTCAAGCCATGCTGTGGCAAGCATCCCACATATAAAGTAGAGGAAGATGGGCATGGATGTTAGCTCAGGGCTAGTCTTCCTCAGCAAAAAAGAGGAGGATTGGAGGCAGATGTTAGCTCCGGGTTAATCTTCCTCAAAAAAAAAAAAAAAAAAAAAAGGGCTTGTCGTTTTTCTGTGGGCTACCTAAGAATTACGCAAAATAATATTATTATGAATAATGCACATAAAACAGTTGATACTGGTTGATTTAGGAGAAGGAGCTTTTTCTAGTTTTAACCTTGAAGTTGTATATTTTTTGAAATTTTCAAAATATGTCCATGAATTACTTTATCTATTCATTTTTAGTATCAATAGGAGTCAGACAGGTAGTGCCAACATGGACTATTTTTCTTTCCTTCTTTCTAGGTACCTATAATTTTAAAAGCTCATAAATTTAGTTTAAAAATGAAGTAAGCACAAGCTCTCACCTATATGTTCAACTCATAAGGAATAATCAGCAGATAATGCCTAAAATTGAGCAGGGTAAAATTTTTCTATTGGCTAAAAATTGATGGGAGCATCAAATCTTTTTGACAAAATTGTGCTGTAAAGGATTTGGCCAGGAAAATTAGGGTTGGTAGAAATAACGGTCATAAAAGAAAACTATACTGGCAGAAATTAATGTAAACAAATTCCCAATTAACAAGTCACAAATCATTGCTGTAAAATTTAAATGGGAAAGAATTGATCTCAATTAAAATATTTTCAGAGGAACACAACTGGAAATGTAAAACATTAGAATGAGTTTAACTGCATTATATAGAAAATAGATCAAGGAATTAAATTTACTTAATGACATTTAGTCCAGAGAATAATTGCTTCATGATAATTCTTCAGCATTGGTAAATTTCTGCATTCAATCTTTGTATTCCTTTGCTGGGGTCCAAATGTCTCAAACTATAACTATTTTATTAGTCAAGGGAATTATTTGATGTTCTAGACATGCATGCTTAGTAAATTGAATTAAATTTTACCAAGTGGTAGGGGAAAGTAGGGAATTTTATTAAATTATGGCATTGATAGTTATTATATCTTTGTTTGTATGTATGTAATTTCTTCTCTCTGATCCTTTGCTGTACAAGTCAATAAACTTTTATATTTTTGAATATTTTGCCATGTCATTTACCTGATGTATAAGTAGATACATTGACTTCTGGTGTTTGTATAAATTTATAGTAGTCTCCATTCCTTTTCTCTTATTTTCTTTTTTCATGTTCTTTTGCTAAATTTTCATGTTCAGAATCATGTCCTTTTGAAAAATACTAAATGTATCCTATGCTCATATTTCACCTTTACCACTCGACAGAAATCAGTAATTTTGCTACCAAAACTTTATTGAAATCAAGTGCAACTGCTTCATTATGCTGGTATTGAGACTATATGTTATGAGGTTGTGGTTTAGTGTGATGTCTGTACCCTAAGCAATGGAGCATGGAGCATCCTGTGCTATATTGAAATCACTTTGTAATTTGACTATGTTATTATAGCAAGCTATAGCTGAACTTTGTCTATAGTTTTTGTTTCTTTTTTTAACTCTAGTTTGTGAAAATGCTCATCTTATGATTAAAAAGCCATGCCCAGGAGCAAGAGTCATACCATACTTATTAAATATGCACTCTATCAGAAGCCTGAGCATAATTTATTGGCCATAAACAATCATGGCAAAGCTTCCCTTTTAAAGTTGGTGCTTCAAGGCTTGTTTATGCCTTCAAATATTTGCTCCAAAATGACTAATCATTATTTTAAGTTGAAAAAGTTATTAGTGGTGTTCAAGTAGATTGGTATTTTGATTTGAAAAATTTTCTCAGGCAAACATGTTTCTATCCAGCTCTATGACACTGTTTGAATGGTCAATTAATGCCAGATTCTAGAGCCAAATTTTTCTAAAGACTCCAGATGTTTTCTGATTTGCTGCTGCTGTCTGGTAAAGCAATACAACTATGACTTTAAAGTCAACTTTTGGCTTTCCTGAACTGGGGCTAAAATGCCTTTCCTTTTTTCTTATAATCTAGTTTATCAAGAACTAACCAATGATTATTTACAAAAGAATAATTATATGAGAGTTTAGGAAATTCAGTTGTGAATAACTAATAATTGGTAACTGTAAGATTTTAAAAGTCAAAAATTTGGAGGACAACTTTCTCATTCCACATGCAATAAAACAGGTATAAAAAATTATGTCACTAGTTATCAATGGAATTGCAACATTTGAGATTTATGAAGGAAGCTAATAAAGAAGATAAGGTCAGCCAGAAGAAGATGAAATAATGTTGAAGTTTTTGTTTTTTCCAGAAACTGATTGTTGTGACAGAAATGTCATTTGGAAATGGTGTTTCTGTGGTTATTATAAAAAAGGTGTAGAAAACATTACACAAATCTGTGTCAGAAGGTCCAATTATTTTGACCTCTCGAGTGTCATTTGTCTATTAACAGAGTATTACCATTTTTACTGTTTCACTTTAATTCTTTTAAAAGCTTTTAACTATTTTTTCCCTGCCCCTGAGTTTTCCTTCTGCTAGAGCCTCTCATTATGATTTTGGGGCAACTATTTACATAGAATTTGGTCAAAGCTGGCAAGTAGATTTCTTCTTTTAACCTTCAGCATTTCCTACTGTTATGCTGGGTCAGTTGTTAGTTTGTAGCCAGGAAAAACATCAATAAATGAGTACCCTTTTGCATCCCCCTGCCTCTTCCATCTTATCTCATATTTATTTTTGAAAATAATACAGTGCAGTGATGTGTCTTCAGGTATGAACATTTTTCATTATTTCTTATATTTGTTGCCATCTTTAAATGTCAAAGAAATTAATTAGAGTAGGATTGTTTTTACACGTTTTGCCCAAATATTAAGTTATAAATACTATTAACTTATTTGGAATTATTCTAAGGAAAATTATGACCATTATAAGAATTTACGTACATATAAATGATGTTCTCTGTTAGTTTGTTGTTACAACCCACTGCAGAAATTTACACACAGCCATGCCTCAGAACTCATCATAGCTTAGAAATGCTTCAACTCTAGGATCTTAACTCCAGTGTTCTTCCCTATCACAATTCTTGTTCTTCTGCCGTTTCCTATTCTACCATTCCCACTGACCCTGTGACTTCCAGCTCTATCCATTCTTAGGTTTTCAGTCTATTATTTATGTTTTGGCTATGTTTGCCTTCTGTAATAGTTTGCTATGGCTGCTGTAACAAAGTACCACAAACTGAGTAGCTTAAGACAACAGAAATTTATTGTCTCACGGTTCTGGAGGCTAGAAGTCTGAGATGAAGCCATCGGCAGGGCCGTGAAGTCCTTTGGAAGGCGTTAGGGAAGAATCTGTTCTAGGTCTCTCTCTGAGGTTCTGGTTGCCCCTTGGCTTGTGACAACCCAACTCTAATCCTTACATGGTGTTCTCCCTGCATGCCTGTTTGTCTGTGTCCAGATTTCTGCCTCTCATAAGGATACCAGTCATATTGGATTAGAGGTCCACCCTACTCCAGTGTGACCTCATCTTAACCAATTTCATCTGCAAAGACTCTATATCCAAGTAAGGTCACGTGCTGAGGTGTTGGAGAATGGGATTTCAACATATGAATTTGGGAGGGAACACAGTCCAATCCATAACTGCTTATCTAGCCAGGATCCCTTTGTTTCGTGTCTCAGTCAACATTGTTCCTAACAGCCCTCTAGTTGTACTCTTCTTTATGTTTCATCATACTAGGCTACCTAAGTAGAAAATTATTAGTCTCGAATTAATGGGGAAAATGACATAATCATAGCAATTAAATATCCATAATTTTTGAACTCACTGGTCACTAAATTTTCAGGGATGTCATTTTATTCTCTCCTAGCTATGACTGTTGCAAATATTTTTCACTGTCTTTAAGTTTGTCTCTTAACCTTGCTACTTTTGTTCTCAACAGACCCTTCCTTTCCTAATCAAATGAAATAACAGAAGACATCAATATGAACAATCTCAACTTTCCTTCCACACCCCTCTCCAATATAGACCTTTTTTCAAATGTCTTCTCCTTTGCCTTTTCAACTCTGCCCCTCAACTGGCCCCCATGTGTCAACAAAATTTCCTCTATTATTAACACAAAATTGTCATTTTCTTTGAAAGCTTTCCCCTCTAACCATGCTGTATTCTGCTTCTCTGTTTATGACCAAATAACAAAAAGCCACTCTGTTGACTCTCCATTGCCTGTATAATAAGGACTAAATCCTAATCAGTACCTTTAATCTGTCCACAAACCACCTTTTGAAACCTACATCCAATTAAACAAACGACATGCCACCATATTATTATGGTGTTAAACGTATTGGACTAATTGCTGTTCTGTACATTGCTGCCTCTTTAACCATGCTGATATTGTTTTGTTTTGTTTGTTATATTTGTCTCATGTTTTTATTTTTTGTATTGTTTGTTTTTCTATTCTATCTATCCTTTTTGGCTCAGCTCAACTTCTATGAAATCATCACCAACATTCTCTTTAATGGCAATTATTTGCTCCTTCTTTAGGAAATCCATACCTTTTGTCACACTCAACTGTTAATATTTGAGATATAATATCTTTCAAATAAATTGTTTATGTATATTCCTGTGTATTGTGAACTGGACTGTAAGAACTTTCATGCCTGGGACCTTGTCTTGTTCATCTTTTTACATTATAGTGCAAGTGATTTACTAATATTTGTTGAATTAAATTAAAACTGATGCACCAATGCAGAATATTCACACTGACAAATAGGGAAAATGATATCCTGATATAGACTTATTTATTCTTTCTTTACTTTTTCAGACATTGCTTTTCCATCTAAACATTTATCAAGACATTACCATGTGCTTAATATCAGATACTCAATAGGTGTAAAAAGCTGCAATTTATTGTATAATTTAATTCTATAAATAAGCCCATTATGACAGGATTGGGGGAACATGATATTGACTTTATATTTTAAATTAAAAAGATAAAAGTTTATTTTTTAAAATGAATCAGAAACTTCTTGTGAGTATCTGCATGTGGTCTATTAATAACCGTAGCTCAGCACCCTGGATTGTAACCTAGTACTATTCATAGTCAATAGTCAGACATGTTGGAATCAGGTCCTTATGTTGAGTCCCAGGAGGGGAATCTCTAAGGAAATAGAGAAATGATTTAATCGGATGACTAGATGAATGACACTAATCAAAGGAAAATAAAACTTTAGAAGAGAGTCTTCATAAACCTAGGTTTAATGAAATTGATCATGTCTAATTCTACCGTACTTTTTTGACTTCCTAAGCTGACAAGGCATGGCAAGAAATAGAGCAGATTCTTCCTTTTGATATGTGTACATTTTAATGTCTCGAATTTAGAGAGTAGTTCAAGAATTCACTGAAGTTATCAAAGATTGAATAATTAGCCTTTCTGTCATTAACTATTATTAGAATTGTCATTATCAACCCTTTGCAGTGAAAAGTACAAAATGCACCAATGGTTGGGCTATTCAAATATCTTCCATAGCAACATTATCTTATTAGGACAGTATCCTTAATGAGGAGGCATGTGAATTAATATGCAATGGCACGTGGGGAGAATTAACCAGGCATCATCTTTTCATTTAAGAAGCACTCATATGATTAAATTCCAGAGCTAAAAATGCATCCTTGAAAGTTAAACTTAACCAGAATAGCTAATTTTATTTTATAGCTGTCAACTTGATTGACAAGTAGGACCCATCAAGTATGTTTCTAATCTTGTAATTCAGGGACACCTTGAAAATATTTCTCAGGAGAGAAGAAAGAAATATATGGAGGGGAAAAAAAAGGAAACTGCCTTTCTGATTAAGAACATATTTAAGATAAAATATAGAAATTTTTCTACATCCATTTTGGTACTAAAACCACTAGACTGGAAAAATGCCTTGGTTGAGGGGTGATTGGTATAAATCAAATATTTCCTTCTTATTTAGTAACCATTTACAGTGCTGCATAATTCATTTCATTCTAGTAGTATCATTCTGTACTTTATACTATTTGAATTGGTACTATATTTTCTAATTGCAGCAAGGGCTTATCTGTCCTGTATGAGAATTTAGAATTTTAGCTTTATAATAGCTTATTGCAATATTCAATATTTTATTATGTTATTATTACTGGTACGTTTAGTGCTAGATGTTTACATGTGGCTAGGCTACAATGGATTGCATCTAAGTCATGCAAGGAGATGTGGTTTTCATCACCTGCTCCCACAGTGAGACTGACATACAGACACAACTGCAGCTTTAGGGCCTGTGTTCCACGTAACATTTTACCGTTTCATGTCCTTCTGTTATTATACAAGAAAAACTGGAACTTTAGTACCATATTTTTTAAAGTGAGATTTAATTAACATACCATAAAATTCACCTTTTTAAAGTATATGATTTGGAGTTTTATAGTATATTTAATTAATTAGTATTCACTCTGATGAATAGGGAAAATGATATCCTGATACAGACTTATTCTTTCTTTATTCAAAGGAATTTTATTCGAAGTTATTCAACCATCACTTCTATCTAATTCCAGAACATTTTCATCACCTCAAAAAGAAACACCCATTAGTACTTTAGCCATCACTTCCCATCTCCCCTCCCTCTGACAACTACTATCTTTCTGTTACTATGGATTTGCCTAATTTTGTCATTTCCCGCAAATGGAGTCATACAATATGTAGCCTTTTGTGTCTGGCTTTTTTCTTCATTTAGCATAATGTTTTCAAGGTTCATCCATGTTGTAGCATGTATCAGAACTCCATTCATTATTATGGCTGAATGATATTCCATTGTATGGATGTAACACATTTTGTTTATCCATTCATCAATTGATTGACATTTTGATTTCCCTTTTTTGGCTACTATAAATACTGCTGCTATGAACATTCATGTACAAGCTTTTGTGTGAAAATGTAATTTCAGTTCTCTTGGGTACATACCTAGGTATAATCTGGGTAAAATTGTTGGCTCATGTGGTAAGTCTATGTTTAACCTTTTGAGAAACTACCAAACCGTTTTCCAAAGCCTCTGCACCATTTTACATCCTGAGCAGCAATGTTTTTTTTGTTTGTTTGTTTTTGTTTTTTTTTTTTTAAAGATTGGCACCTGGGCTAACAACTGTTGACAATTTTTTTTTTTCTGCTTCATCTCCCCAAACGCCCCCTGTACACAATTGTATATCATTAGTTGCACGTCCTTCTAGTTGTGGGATGTGGGACGCCGCCTCAACGTGGCGTGACGAGTGGTGCCATGTCCGCACCCAGGATCCGAACCCCGGGCTGCCACAGCGGAGTGCGGGAACTTAACCACTCGGCCGCGGAGCCAGCCCTGTGAGCAGCAATGTTTGAGGGTTCCAATATTTATACATCCTCACCAATGCTTGTTATTATTGTCCATCTTAAATACCATATTTTTAAATAAAAATTTCATTTATAGCTTGCATGATATTTTTGCGTATAGATTTTGAGGGGTTCTTATCTTTATGTACTATACATTTCTTTTAGAGATTTTCTTTGGTTGGTAGGTATTTTTTCAATCCTTTCGGAGTATAATGTGTCTCTGAAAATGATGTGACACTCAATCCTGTCTATAAAAATTTTGAAGAAATCCGTATTGTGCATTAAGATCAATACTTTGATGACTCTATTAAGAGTTACAGGTGAAATTGATGAGTATGTTTCATTACATCACAGATATTGAACTTTCCCCACCTTTCATTAAGGGCAATCAATTGTATAATTCCAATGTCTCAAGCTTCACTATTATGAACTTATAAAAATGGATTGAAGAAAATACATCACTTCCAACTAAACAAACAAGCAGAAATCTTTGGTCCACCTTTATATTTTTCTTATGTCTACTTGTTAATGACAATTATAGGTAGAGTTTTCTAGAATATTCTTATGAAAATTAAGCTTCCTGATAAATATTTGATGAATACTGTATACAGTCCTTCCAGACATTTTAGAAATATTTACTACTAAATAGTGCAAATGTTGGAACAGTGTATATTAACTGGAAGTATAGCTATTCCAAAGTTAATTAAAAGACCCTTTGTCAAAAAAGTTCATGCAAGTTAGTTCATAGAAATAGATAACTTCTAAGGAATCTCACAAACTTAATACTTGATAATTCTAACTTTAAACGTAGATATTATGGTGTGAGTTCCTTGAAAGAAGAGTCTGACATAAGGTCTTGGATGTAAGTAGTTTATTTGGAAGGTGATACCAGGGATCAGGTGTGAGAGTGGAGAATGAGACAGAGAAGGAGGAAAGGACTTTGTAAGTTTACATTTTCAAGGTCGCATTCCTATGAGAAGCGTGGACTTGATTCTGCTGGGGGTTTCTCCTAGGAGGCATAGAGGATCCCTCTTAAATTCTCTGCCTAGGAAAAGGCAGGCAAGAACACATATCCCCTGGCTCTGTCCTCTGTGTGTTGAAGGTTGCCCAAAGGGTATTAACTTCATCTCACTTCCAGGCTATACTCACTTACCCCAGGGAATATGCAGCATGAGAGAAACCCTAGGGTAAAAAGTAAAAGCACATGGATATGCTTGAGGCAAGAGGTTATTAATGCAGAGTGAGTCTAAGAGCTTCTAGAACTGTCTACTACAGCTATGGCTGAACTCAGAGATGGGCCCAGGAGCTGCAAAGTCATGCAGCAGAAGCATCTGATTGGCATTGGGCATGCAACATGATGGCTGATTCCACAGCACAAATGAAAACTTGACACTCAAATATCACCTACACTGGTGGTTTCCAAATATTTTTTCTTATGAACAACAGCAAGAAAAAATTATAATGATTCTACTGGGCATACAGAGACAATTTATGAAACAATATTTACCCTTACTATGTACACAGCAATCTGATATTTCCTCTTCTATACTAGGCTGTGTTATTCTGTTCTATTCTTTTTAATTTAAAAAATGGTGTTCATAACTCCCTAAATTAATTTCAAAACCCATAGTTTGGAAAACACTGGCTGAAAAGATAATTAAACTAATTTACTAAGAAGTTAAAAGATAGCATATTAATATAATTAAAATTATGTGACCTGGAGCCATGTAAAATGAAATTTTTAGAAATAAAGGTCATACTATCAAGGTCAGTTAGAAGAGAGTATGCTGAATTTTTAAGAAATTAGAAAATAGGGTTGCTTGGGTTCATGTTCCATGGTTCTGAATTTCATCTGTCAGTGTTTCAGAATCTATAAATGGGTGAAGAACATCCAGCTCCCTAAGAGAACGAACAGAGTGGAACACAGAAGGGCTGAATAATAAGGTGCCATGTCTCCTGTTTTTCCTTCAGCTGCTTTATTTCCTGTTGTCACAATTCATGGGTATACAGTGAGGAGACTTAGTGTATACGTTCTGCATAGGTACACGCATGTATACACAGCCACCTGTATGTTGCTTATAGTTAGAGCTAGCTAGTGTATTATCTCAGGATCCTTTTGCATTTTATGTTTGTTTCAGGTTTATTGTTTTGACAGTTGTCATTTTTAAGCTTCTTTTCTCCTTTCATAGAGAAAGAGCTTTTAGTCTCCTAAGGGCAGAGCTCTGTTATCATAATCACCTTTCAGAAAAGAGAAAATTACCTGTGATTTTTATGCTCTGAAGGTGTATCATAATAATTCAACCACCCACCTTACCTTCAAAATCAAATGGTGTTTTTTTTTTAAAGAAACTACTTGGTTCTTTCCTATTTCTTCATTTTCTTTGGAGGAAATGAGAGCTTAAGAATCTGGGAAATTCCACCAAACCTCTACGATTTTTGGCTGCCTCTTCCTACTGTCAGCTATTATGTTTAAGGATATCACTACCACGGGAATCCACCAGCACTGCTGTTGTAACAAATTCTAATAAAAGGGCACTGTTATAGGTGAGTGAACGAGTAAGGGGACGGTAACCCTCACATCAGCCATAACCAGCTGTGTACAGCTCCTCCTGGGAGCCCTCCCCACTCCCATGCCAGCACTCCTGTAAATCTGTCTCATGGGAAAGATAACATGTGCACACGCACACCCCCGCATCATTAAGTTACAGGTTACCCATCAGTATTAAGACCTCACAAAATTCTAATTGTAATTGATTACTTCCAATTACTGGAGAAAAAAACAAAGGGATTGGTAGTGGGAAAAAAAGCAAAAACCCAGGAAGTCATGCCTTGTGCTATCTATTGCCGGATCTCCTCTACATCAGGGTTTGCAACTGTTTCGAAGAAGCAGATAACCCTTAGGCAGTTGTTGCCTTCTTCACATTACAGAGGATCTTCTAGTATAGCAATCCTAAAACTGATCTTGTGATGTTATATGGGTGTCGTATGAAATGAAGGTTTGGTGATGAAGTAACTTTGGGAAGTGCTGTCTACTACATGAGGATTCACAAAGCATGTTAGCAGTTTAAAGATTCTGAAAAGTCTCAAGGTTAAGAAATTTGTTTGACTTTTCTAATTTTTTTGTGAGGAAGATTGACCCTGAGCTAATGCCTATTATTGATCTTCCTCTTTTTGCTTGAGAAAGAGTGGCCCTGAGCTAACATCTGTGCCAGTCTTCCTCTATTTCGTATGTGAGATGCCACCACAGCATGGCTTGACAAGTAGTATATGTCTGCCTCCAGGATCCGAACCCACTAACTTGGGCCCCTAAAGTGAAGCACACTGAACTTAACCACTATGCTACCAGGCTGGCCCCTGTTTAATTTTTTTAACCCAGTATTTCCAAAATATATTATTTCATAAAACATCTTTAGATATCTTGAAAGACAGTGGTTATTTGAGCAACTCAGTATGGAAAACAGAGTTCTAACCAAAGGGTCATTTTCTTTCTCCCTGGCTGCCCTTAACATTTCTTTTTCTCTTATGCTTTTTTATCCTTCTGAGTTCCCTTGCAAAACTCCCTCATTCTTCAAACTACAAAGCTTCCTCTCCTGGGTCATTTCTTATTGTACCACTATTGTCAGTTTCAGTGATATTAGCTATAAACCACACAATCATGGCTGTTTGTATATGCAAATAAAAAAAAGTCACAATATCGATTCTTGTTTCTTGTCCTTTGATTCACTTGGCATATCAATGTGACTTTTCAAGTTCCGGAGGAGTGAACTCCTTCTCTCCTTTCCCACCTCCAGCCAGCAGCTTTTGGATCAGTCTTAAAGCTGAATGGTGTTCGATACTGGAAGGATGCGGGACTTCACTTATAGAGAGAAGGAAAACAGAAATATAGATATGTATTCTTTTTATTATCTTACTTTCTTGATTATAATCTTCATTCATTCTTTCAAACACCATCATCATCATCATTTTATTAGTCTGAGTACTAGTAGTTTGTTGAGTGTCTGCTTCGTGCCAAGCATTATGTTAGAGCATGTGTCGATGTCATTTTATAGTTCTCACAGCAACCCTGTAAAGTATGCCTTGCTTTTCTCACTTTACAGATAAATAGGCTTAGATAAATGAAATGACTTGCCCCAGCCACACGATACTCTATAGCAGAGCCAGAAATCAAACCTAGGTCATTTTAGCACAAAGCTTTTGTTCCCTCACCTATGACCTACCTGCTGCTCTCTAATATTGATTCTCTCTTGGGTGCCAGGCACTGGAATACTCCCAGATCTCAGTGGCTTTCACTCATGGCTTCTACTTTACCAGGCCTGTGCCTAAAAGGCCTTTGGACTTTTAGCCAAAGAGAAAACACTTTTATTCTTGAATCTTAACAGTGGGACTAAAAATGGAAACTCATTGTGTGTTTCTCTAACATATACTGACAATGACTATCAAAATAATTGAAAATATACAACCTTGAAAACAAAGTCCTAATAAAAAAGGTATAAATTGAAGTTACACTAGATGGTAAACATATTTGCTGGTTCAAAATATATCCCTTTGGCTGTCATTAATGCAGAACCACGGTAGGATTTAAGGAATGCTTGAAGAACTTACTGGCAAGAGACAGAATATGTTCTCCAGATGCAAGACGTACAGTGATCATAAGGGGCCAAGCCTGCAAATATAGTTTATTCTGAGAGTAGCTGTGTTGCATATTAGGACAGTCGTTACATATGGTTAGTCATTATTTGTAGGGTATCTATCGTGCACGGATGGGTAAGTAGTTAAGAAGGAAGTATCAGTTAGCTCTTGTTGCTATGGAATAAACACTGATTCATGTTTATGCCATGTCATAAAAAGTATTTGAATATTAAAATCTCAATCCCTTGAGATACTGATATGTAGCAACAAATGGTAATTACAGTAAATATTTGATAGGATTTTGTTGTTTAAAAATGAGATGCAATTTAATGAGAGATATAATACGCATGATATAATAAAATGGCTCATAAATTACCTATTTTTTGAAGAAGATGAAAACCAATTAGGTAAAACATTTCTCATTTATGTTTTGAGTGCATGTGCATGCAAATGTCATTACATATTCCCCAGGAATTGTTATGGGGTTGAGTAAGACCCTTTTAAGTACAGATGCCATTAAATAAAAATACCATAGCTAAATAATTTTCAATCTGAACATTGTATTCTGGTTACACTTACTGTGAACTATTTAGAAGAGGTATATCTATGCCAAATAGTTCAATCCTTCCTTTCCTTTTTTACATACTCTGTTAACTCATGGTGAATTTAACTTCTTTTTCTCTCTCCTAAATCTAACAATTTTTATTCTTTTCCTTCATGGTTAACAGTGTTTTAGCATTTTAAATAATTTTATACAAGCAGTTTACAATCAGGAGTTTTAAAAAAACAGCAAACTATTTGGTTAGACAACCTTTTTGGAAATGTCAAAGTAGAAGCATAATTTAAAATATAGCAGTTTAAGGATAAAGAGAAATCAATCATCATTCACTTTTGACAAATATAAGCACCCACTGAAATATGGGTATTGATGATGTATATAATTGGCTGCTTTTCCACGGACCATGAATGAGTTCTGCCCCTGTCCCTCACCTCATCATTCTATGATGGTAAATTACAATTTTTGAATGTTAGGGAAGTCCTAGCAGGCTCTGTTTTCACTCAGTAATATGGATTCTCAATTGCTCTTCAAAGAGCTCATTACATGGCATAACAAGGAAACCTTCCTGCTCATTATCTTTCATAAGCATGACTTCCAGAAATGTCTAAGGAAATGTAAGGTCAAAGGATAAGGTGGGGAAGTGTGTACAAGATAAAGTTCTTCAAGAAGGCGCGGTTCCAATTAATTAAAAAAACACATTCTTTTTGATGTACACACAGGAAGACGTTTGCTAAGTGCAGGTTTCCGAAGGTTCTCACACACTACTCAGCTTCCTTGTTTTCAGTACCCTCTTCAGTTCTGAGTGATAGCAAACTGTATTTCCTTCACTGAATGCAGTAATTGATGGCGGATAGGTATACTCATAATTTAATAATGATGTGTATTGTACATCCACGGTTTTCCTGGTAGTTCATTTCTGACCTAGTTTCTAAATTAGAACATGATTCATATAAGATTGGGGTAGATTTTTAAACTAGGGACTTACAAAAAGGGTAACCTTTTAGTTTTCAAATATTATATTAAACTCCTGAATTTTGCATCCAACTCTGGTCATGTTCATAGATTTAATTCATTTTGACAAATATTTATTGAGTGCCTATTATGTGTGAATCACTATTCTTTGAATTAGTTTCTCAAATGGAGAAGATTCTGGCATATGCTATCTCATATGATATCATAAAGGTATCTCATATCTTTAGAACTAAAGACTAAAAAAAAAAAATTAATGACTTTCCCTGACCTCAGTGAGCTACAAACTAGTGGGATAGAGAGACATATAAACACATGATTATGAATAAGTGAAAAATTAGTATATGAGTGATCATATGAGAGATCAAGGAGGACCCAACCTTAACCTGTAGTCATGAAAAACACCAGTTCAATATTAATACAGAGTAAATAGTGGGTAATCAAGGACCCTAAGTGAGAAGTATGGGCAGAAACCACACCATAGAAGGCATGTAGTCAGGCTAAGGACCTTAGCATGACTTTTTTCAAGCAGGGAAAGGACCACTCTGATAGATTTGTGGCTTTTGAATTTGAAAGGACAAGCTTGGGAACAGAAAGATCAATTAGGTTATTTTAGGAGTCCTGTGAGAGAGGATACAAGCCTGAACTAAAACAGCAGTATTAAAGGAGATGCAGAAGGATTCAAAAATACATATGAATCTGAACTGACAGAAACTATTATTTGATTAGATGAGGTGCATGAAGGAACTGCTCCCAGGATCCTAGCTTGGGTGGCAGCATTCAGCGGTGTGATACTATGACATGAAAGGGAACGTATCAAAAATCAAAAGAATTTTTGATAAATTTATGTACTTTATTTGTACCATACTTATACTTTTATACTATACTATGTCTACACTTTAATTTACTTTTTCTTCTTATTAAAACCTAAAGAAAACTCTTAGATTAGCAGACAAATACCAAGCAAAACCAAAATTGAATCTTCATGAAGAGAGCACTTCTGAAGTTCAGGAAATCTTAAATTTCTCTTTACCTATTCAAAAGTCATCCATTTAAAATTCCATATGCTTCTTTTTTTTCTACGCTTATTTGATTTTGCTGAATGTATTTGATAACAACATGAACTGTGATAAAATAACTCAAATGACACTCAGTTGAAAGAGAGTAATTGCTAAGTAAGTAATACAAAGTAGATGAAGTGGGGTCATTTCTTTTTGTCAAATGATCATTCTATTAGTCTGAGAGAAGAAAAATTGGAATCCTTGTTACATATTCAAATGCCATAACTTTATTCAGACTTGTCTATTTAGCTGTATACACTATGTAGAAATGAATATTAGTCCGATTCATGGAGCAATTATCTAGATTAAGAACTAAAAGGATTCAGTGCACTTGATTGTGACATTTTATTTAATGATAAAATCTTTTATGTTCACAGTAATTGCTTGTGTCTGCAAGATGAGGCTGGGTCACAACTATTTGTTGTCTCAACATTATCATCATGGTAAATGTTTTTCTAAAAACCTATGTGTGTGTGGGGCTAGAAAAAGTACCACACTTTTGTTAAAAACGTTACATTTCTTTCCTTCAGAATAACTTGACAGTGGTACAAAATTTATCATTTTCTATTTTGGTCCCTCAAATCCTCCTATTTCCAGTAATTTCTCTGGTTCTACTGATGGAACACCATAACTGATTCTTTGAAGCTCAGTTTCCATGATTATTTTGTATTTTTCCTTCCTCTTTCTCCCATGATATACAATGCCATCACACCTTGCTGATCCTTTCATTACGCTGCCTTTTTCATTCAGTAAAGATGTGGGATCTCCCTCCTCAGGTTCAAGCTTCAGTGTGTGGCTCTTGAGCTGCACTATCCAATATGGTAGCCCTGAGCCACATGTGGCAGTTGAGCACTTTAGATATGGCTAGTCTGAGTTGAGATGTGCTGTAAATGAAAAATGCATACCATATTTCAAACACTTTCTACAAAAAAAGGAATATAAAAGCCACAGTAGTTTTCAATGTGATTACAGTTTGAAATGGTAATATTTTGGATATATTAGGTTAAATAAAATACCTTATTAAATTAATTTCACCATTTTTTATTTTTAATATGGCTACTAGAAAATTTTTTTTTTTTTTTTTTTTTTTTTTTTTTTTAAAGATTTTATTTTTTCCTTTTTTCTCCCCAAAGCCCCCCAGTACATAGTTGTATATTCTTCGTTGTGGGTCCTTCTAGTTGTGGCATGTGGGACGCTGCCTCAGCGTGGTCTGATGAGCAGTGCCATGTCCGCACCCAGGATTCGAACCGACGAAACACTGGGCCGCCTGCAGCGGAGCGCGCGAACTTAACCACTCGGCCACGGGGCCAGCCCCTGGCTACTAGAAAATTTTAAATTTCATATGTGGCTTACATTTCGGCCTGCATTATATTTCTATTGGAAAGCAATGCAATAAAAGATGCTAGAATTAGAGAAGGCATGCTTTCTGCTCTGACGTCATGCATCTAGATATGAAGGTAAATATAATCTAGATATGAAGGTAACTATAATGTCATGATGTGATAAGATCCTCAGGAGGCTGTAAGAGAAGAGTAAGTAAACATTTCTGACAGAGCATCTGAGGAAGGATCCAGGGAAGAAGTGACATTGGACCATCACAGGAAGAGGACAGGAGTATTAACGTTTCAAGTAGAGAACATAACCAAGGCCTGGTGAACAAGAAAGAAGCTGCTGAAATAGTCTCCTCAAATATCATTTAATCACATCATTTCCCTGTGGCCAACCATGGACACTAAAATTTATCAGGAAAATGTTTCAACTCCCTTACCAATTCTCCTCAACAGCATGTCTCCACTTCCATGCCTACTTCCAGCAAGTACGGATGGCCCCTCTCAGTGAGGATGTAGAGGGAGTGTTGCTTTATGACAGACTGGAAAGATGCTACTTCAGTTATGCTGATAGGGAACTTTGAGGAGCTGGCCTTTAGTTGTGGCTACAGAAATGCTCTCCTGATGCCTGTGGCTAACTCCTATAGGAAATGGAAAGAGAAGAGTAGAAGTTCTACTAGTATGTCTTCTAAGAATTAGGATATCTTATTATTCACCATAAAGTATTTGATGAGTGGGGCGAAGTGAATAAAAGAAAAAGAAGGAGAATGGAATGAAGGAAGTGTCGGGGGGATCAGCTTCCAAAAGGAATGGTTTATAGATAGAGATAAGCACATAAAGAAAGTAAGAGAGAAGTGAAGGTTACAGATGAGGCAGTGAAGGGTTTTGCAAGGGTTTGAATTAAGGCTCTGGCCTGTGCCACCCTTAGATTGTGGGCAAGTTCCTCAATCTCTCTGGGTTTCAGTTTCCTGATCTGTAAAATGTATAACAAAGTCTTCCAAGCAGAGTTATAAGAATTAGAAATAATGTAAAACATAGTGTTTGGCATTTTGTAGTGTTCAATAAATGTTAGCTATTATGTTTCACCACTCCTGGTTAACTGATTTTGAATGTTTTTCTTATTTTTGCTGATTCCCCCGGAAGGAATTGGGCTGGTTATGTGTCAATACAAATCTCTGACCTATTATTTTTAAAGAGAAAGTGAAAAAGACAAAGAGAATATTTTATTTAATCAATTCTAAAACACATTCCCCCACCCCCTATTTAACATCAATGAACTTAGGATATGTCTTACAGTTGATGATGTCATAAAAATGTCAGCCAGGGGCCGGCCTGGTGACCCAGTAAAGTGCACACATTCCGCTTCTCAGCGGTTCGAATCCCGGGTGCAGACGTGGCACCGCTTGGCAAGCCATGCCGTGGTAGGCGTCCCACATATAAAGTAGAGGAAGATAGGCATGGATGTTAGCTCACGGCCAGGCTTCCTCAGCAAAAAAGAGGAGGACTGGCAGTAGTTAGCTCAGGGCTAATCTTCCTCAAAAGAAAAAGTTAGCCAGGCTGAGGTAGTTGTTATTGTCTGTGCATATGTAAAGTTATTATTTCTGGTGGCATGTGCCCACACATGCAGCCCTAGATGTTTCAACCTACAAACCACTCAAGGATTATTTGAAGAAAGAATATGAGTCCTAGTGAATGTTTTGCTCATCTTCTGGTAAAATCCAGAAGTTTTAATATCAAAGCTTGACGAGAGTAGATCCTCTTAAGATGTCACAGAGGATGACCTAGATGGAAAAACATGGACAGCAATAACTCCAATTTAAAAAATGATTCGGAAGAGTCAGAGTCTAAAAATGAAGAACTCTTGAGAATAACTTCACTAAATCATTTTACTCATATTTTTCTTTGTATGGGTGCACAGAGTGACTATGATAGAAAAATCTGTATCTAAATAAGTCTAAAAGAAATATTTTAGTAATTGGTAAAGAAAATTCTGAGATGTATGAAAGCATTATGTTGTGGTTTTTACTTGCTTATTTTTTTCCTTTCTTAGTGATACATAAAATAATCATGCGTCTTATAATTTATAGGGTCTTAAATTCTATGAAATACAGTATTTTTTCAAACTATTGTGAAAGAGAATAAATAAACAAATGAACTCCAGAATAATATCCTCAGGTTTACGGGATATTCTTAGTATGTCCTGAGGCCATGGCAGGCCAAGGGCAAAGCCGTGGGGTAAAAGTATGTGTATCTTTGATTTTGGCTCCTTTTGTTCTCTCTTAAATAGAAAAGCAGGTCAGTGTAATCAGAGGACAAAGGATTTGGAGTGGGAAGACTCAGGTTTTGGTTCTTGCCTCAATAATTGCAGGGTTTGTGAACTTGTGAGGTTCATATCACCTCTGAGTTTTCTCTGGGGATAATAATATGCTTGCTTTGTGTTCTTCAGAAGATGATTAGTTTAAAAGCACATTTGAAAAGTACTGTACAATGGTAGTTACTATTAATGGTCCTTCATCTTTTTTCTTGTCTTACAGATAAAAAGGAACTCAGATTTCTTTGTCTAGAGGAGATAGGGTGGAGGGAGATTAATATATTGTTAGCTATTCACACTCACAGTCATACACTATGCCTGACCAGTTAGAGTCTACAGTCTACATGTGACCAAATATGTCAGTATCCAGGAGTTAGAGGAACACTCCTCTGGGAGGAGGTGGTAAATGCACTCTCGGGAGAGGACGGATGATATTTCTAAGAGGAGATTTCCTCTGGTATTCAAGCTTGGACATCCCATTGCCAAAGTGCCTCTGTCTCCTGGCCCAGCATCCTCATTCTTTCCTTCTGGCTGTTGAGGACCAGCTTATCTGCCCCAGCAACTCCTCCTTTCCCAATTAGGGGCCCTTGCTAGTCCCCCACCACTCAGCTGGCTGTCTCATTAGGAAGACATGGGCGGTATGCTCTGTACCTCAGAGCCAGTCTTTCTGTGGCTTCAGTCTGCTAAATAGCTAATACATGAACTAGACTTAAAAATTTATCTCATTTTAATAAAAATCATTACTCTAAAAAGGTTCTTGAAGTAGACGTTCTTTAGTCTTAAAGAAATACTAATGGAAACAGGGAGATATTGCTCAAAGGGTACAAACTTCCAGCTGTAAGATTAACAGGTTTGGTGATCTACTATATAGCACAGGGATTGTAACTGATAGTAATATATCATACACTTGAATGTTGCTAGGAGAATAGATCTTAAATGTTCTTACCACAAAAGAACAAATGATGATTATGTGAGGGCATGGAGGTGATAGCTAATACTATGCTGGTAACCATTTTGCAATTTATAAATGTATTAATCAATACATTCTACACTTAAAACTTACGCAATGTTATATGTCAATTATATCAATAAAACTAGGGAGGAAAAGCACTAATGGTGAGACTTTAACGTATGTTGGAAAGAGAATGGTGCTTTGACCAGTGTTAGAGGAGGTAACTTCTTGAAGAACTATTTCTTATAGCCCTCTATCAACATATTATAAGCTTTCATTTAGTTTGTTTACACCTGGAATTAATCTTGCCTGAGGGAATTTACACATTTCCATTAAACATAGTTGACTTGTTCATGTTCCTTAAAATTATGGCTTTCAAATTTTTTGACTACAACTCATAATAAATACATTTTACACCCTGACCCAGAGCACACATATATGTTTATGTGTGTATGTAAGGTACATATAATTGAAACAAAAGATTAATAAAACAAGACTTAACCTTACAACTCACTGAAAGATTGCAACCAGAGTTTAAAAAGGATTTATTTAGAAAATAAGTCCTTTTGGCAAACTTGATCAGAAATATGTTTGGAAGCCTATAACTTACTTTGATGGTAAATAAGTATTTCAGAAAACATTACAGTGTTAAAAGAAGGCATAACAAGTAATCCCAGATTTAATTGTCTGTGATTATTCCAAATCTGAATTTTCTATTCCTATGTTATCTTTCTCTCAGGGACTAAACTTCTACACATGATTTTGTAGCAGATGAATTAGAGAGGCAAAGTAAGAATATTGTTTTTATAAAATCCAGTCTATGTTTTCTTTCAGCCTTGTTTCTACTATTTTATCCTATCTTGGGCTTCCTTATCACTTAGCTTTGGTTAAGAAATTATTTCTGTATACATTTGCCTTGTTCACAAACAAGTCAATTTTTTCTCATTTCTTATTTTCTGTAGTGAAACAAATTATCCATCTTAAAGACAGAGCTTGAAGAATTTCCTGTTCCCAATATTGATTTTTCACTAAGTCTAATCCCATTAAACATTTCACTGTTAGGGATAACATATTTTTTATTTTTCTTCAGGTAAATGTTACATCATCATCACCATCATCTCTGCCTAAATATTTTGTTGACAATATGGAAAGGCAATTATAGTATTTGATATTTAAATATCTTATAATAGGTTAAAGATTAATTGAATATTCATTTTGTCATAGTGAACAAGGTCCAATAAAGGTGGATAAATGTCTTATGAAGTTAACCTCATCTATGTAAAATTGAAGAATCTGAATATAAAATATACCATTGTATTTAAAGAAAGTTGTTTAGACATTTAAGGAGTGACTTTTTTTTTTAATCACTTTAGAATAATGTGCTTGGTTATGCCCATATAGAAAATAGACTATAGTTGTTCATCCATTACATTGATTACAGAAGGATAATTTGGGGGGAATAAAGATATACACGGACACAAGATTACAGTCTAGAATAGGAAGCCAGGTTTATAAAAAACAGTTAATGTACAATATGATCACTGAACTAGTTGAAGTATGTACAGAGTGCAGTGGTAACTGAAGAAGGAAGGATTGGATATCTTGAGAGAAGGGTTCAAAAAAAGTACTCAAAAGATGGGTTCCCCAAGCTGGATCTTGAAGGACATGTAGAGGAGAAATTATTCCAAAGGAGAAAATGAGGAGAAATTATTCCAAAGGAAAAATAGTTGTGAGAAACTATCAAGATTATTTCGATTTTGCTAATCTGCCATAATTAATTGTGACGACTCTGGCAGGTATGACATCTTCTAGATTTACAAAAAGGGCTATTTTGTCATTGAAGGAGCCATTTTTTCCCTGCCGATTTTACAATAATAGGCTGACTTTGTCATTGCAGAAAAGGGTCTCTAATTAAAATTTATTGAACTTCCAAAGAGCAGTTTCCACTAAATGGCTTTATATTTTTTCCCTTTACTTTTCTCAGCTAAGACATTGTCCCTACGACAAAAGCGAGACCTTTTAAAATATACCTCTTAGTTTCCTGGCAAATTGGCTCATTTGCAAAGTCATGCAACCAGCCCGCAGAAATGAAAAATTATTTTGGTCATTCAATTGGTGATACTTTTTATACAAACAGGTCAGGAACACTGCAAGGATCTGAAAAATCTTCGAAATCTGAAATTGCAAAGCTCAGAGTTTGTATTGTCTAGTGGCAGCAACAAAGAGCAGGGCCCACCACTTCTCCCTCCCTAATTTCAGACCCCATATCTAACTCCTTGCCAGATTTTAAAAAGAACAAAGAGGCTTTTTAAAAAAATATGAATTTGTGGTGGTATGGGATTTTTATTTATTTGTGTGTTTCCATTAGAGTGTAAACACCATAAAAGCAGAAACCTCATCTATTATATTTATTTGTATATCCTCAACATATAGAACAATGTGTAGCACATATTAGGAACTCAACAATTATTTGGTGTGTGAATGAATAAATAAGTGAAATAAATCAATACTGAATGAAGTAAATCTTTTTTCGCTAGCAATCATACTTTTATAAGTAGAAAGATGTCGCAATGTCATTCTTCTCAAAAGCAAAGAGGAAGGGAATGAGCATTTTGTGATCATTTAAACATTGCAATTGAATTTCAGATATCTGGTTCATTTATTCACTTAACATTTCTTGAACATCTACTGTTTCTCACACAAAGGTAGATAGACATAGTTGCTTCTCTCACGGAATGTAGATTTAGATGGAGTGGCAAATGTATAAACAAGTAAGTGTCACAATATTGATCCTTGGTATTTATAAAATTTACATTCTCAGATTCAACTATTCACAAATGAGCCCAGAGTAGTTATACATAGTAAATAATATTTCCTCCTAGACATGTCTTTAAATCACCCAAGCTGCAAGGCTTGGACAGGGAGCTAGTCAGTGAGCTTAGATTAGTGTTCACCATATGCATGCCCACATGGCTTGTGTTCTGTCCCATCCTTACATAAATATTTTGGGGAGAAATTATTTGATGCTGTCACATTGTGAATTTAGGGATCCCCAAAGATTTATTTCGATTTCCAAAGAGATGTCCTCTTCATCTCTTCAGTAGAATTTCAAGAGTCTACTATTATTCATACATGCTAAAAAGAGGAATGTGCAAGAAACCAAGATAGCAGGGATGATGGGGTGATAAACTGTGGCTGGTGAAGGGTGGGAGCAGGGAGGGCAGGAAGGCAGGGAAGTCTTTATTAAGAGGGAACTTAAAGCGAATGTTGGAGATTAATAGATTGAGTAGGAATTTGCCAGGTAATTAAGGTAGAGAGGACAATACAGGCAGAAGAAATAGCATGTACAAAAGCCCAGAAGTGTGAAATTATTCAGTTAATTTAGAAGGCTACAAGGCACATAGTGTTTTAAGAACAAAAATTATAAAGGCAAGAGGAGTGTCAGATGAAACGGGCCATTCTCAAGGAGCCAGGTCATTAAGAATTATGAATTCCAGGGGCCGGCCCTGTGGTGTAGTGGTTAAGTTCGCGCACTCTGCTTGGGTGGCTCCAGGGTTCGCAGGTTCGGATCCCCGGTGCAGACCTAGCACTGCTCATCAGGCCATGCTGTGGTGACATCCCAAATAAAATAGAGGAAGATTGGCACAGATGTTAGCACACCGACAATCTTCCTCAAGCAAAAAGAGGAAGATTGGGAACAGATGTTAGCCCAGGGCGAATCTTTCTCAAGCAAAAAGAGGAAGATTGGCAACAGATGTTAGCTCAGGGCCAATCTTTCTCAAGCAATAAGAAGAAGATTGGCAAAAGATGTTATCTCAGGGCCAATCTTCCTCACCAGAAAACAAAACAAAAAAAAGAATTCTTTGCAAAGGGATCTGTATATTATTCAGTGGGAAGTTAGGAGCCAGTGAGAGATTCTAATTGGGGAGAAACCTATTCGGATGACTGTCTTAGGATGTTTTGGAAAGTACCATCTGGGAGCTTTGTATTGGAAGATTGAAGAGTTAACTAGGCTAGATACAGGCAGACAAGTTAGGAGATTAGTGTGATAGTCCAGGTAAGAGAATGAAAGCCCCAGCTAAGTTAGGAACAGTGGGAATGGAAGAGAGGCCAATTAGAGAGAGATTTAGGAGGTACAATCGGCAGGACACTTCCTAAGTGATTTCAGTGTACAAAGTCTAATTTCTGAATATAAATTGTTTTTCTTTTATATTTTTAAGAAATCCGTGATATTTTTTTCCATAAGTGTTAGGATTTTTTTCTTCTTGTTGAATTCTTTTAAAATGACTGGGGCAAAGGAACAATTCAAAAATGTGACCTTAGTGCTTAGTGTTTAGTAGATTGAAAATTCTTCAGAGGCTTAAGAAATTAAGAGTGTCTGTGGTTTTCTTCCAAGATCAAGAGACTAAGGTCGTCTAACGGAGAAGGTCACGTCATCCATTGCATGTTCTCATCTTGCAGATGTGGAAAAAGGCCAGTGGCTGGATTGTTTGTCAGATTTGATGAGCCTGGTTCAGGGGACTCTGAGCAGGGCAGCTCTCACGATGGGCTGCCTCTCTCAGGACAGCTATTGAATTTGGTCTCCCATTGTCAGGATGGGCCCCTAACTCTGCTCCCTACAACATGGATGTCCTTCTTAACCATTTTCTTCTTTCTCCAGACCTCAGGCTGACTCTTGTCTGAGCAGATTTGCTTTACTATCAAGGTCTCCTTTTTCCCATGGCCTCAAACTTTATCACTTGACTTCTCGTGCATCTCACACTTCCTGATTTTGTTCCTCCATTTTGCTCTGACTTGTACCCCCTTACTCTCTGCTCTAAAATTTCAGACTCTTGACCTGGCTTCCGATCCTTGGTTTTACTTTGATTGTGATTCTTTCAAATATTCATGTTCTTCAAAATTATTCTCCCAGCTCTCTTTTTTTCCCCATGTTGCACACTCTAGTAAGTCTGCCACAGCCAAGACTTCAAGAACCATTTCAAAGCTGATATCTCCCAATTCAAATTTTACTCACATTTAACTCTCATTGAAAATTAACTCACAAGGGGCCCGGCCCCATGGCATAGTGGTTAAGTTCGCACTCTCCATTTCAGTGACCTGGGGTTCACAGGTTCAGATCCTGGACACAGACCTACACACTGCTCATCAAGCCTTGCTGTGGTGGTGTCCCACATATGAAAAAATGGAGGAAGATTGGCACAGATGTTAGCTCAAGGCCAATCTTCCTCACCAAAAATAATAATAATAATAATTAACTCGCAATCTCCCACCATCTCATCCCACCCGAAGGAACTTATTCTTTCTCCTGTAGCCCTTTTGTCAATCCATGACACCCAACACACTAACCCAGGGCATTTTCCTTTATAACTCTCTTTCTTTTATTCTTTACATCCACTCAGTCACCAAGTCTGGTCAATTGGCCACCCACAAAGCTCTCTAATAAGTCTCTTCCTTTCCATCAACATTACCACTCAAATTTCACTAAGAACTCTTTTAGCCTTTAGTCTTTCTTGCTCAGCCATAAATCTAAAGTCATTTTCCATCCTGTAGCCCACATTAGTATTGTAAATCAGAAATATAATCTGCCAATGCACTACTTAGGTTTTGCTTGTTTACCTAATACATACATATTTATCAATCACCTGTTTACATGCCAGGCACTGTGAAAAGATGCAGAGTTATCACAATAAGCAAGATAGACATGATGGAGCCTCATGGCTTTCAGAATCACATCAAAAGGCCTTATAATGCTGGAAACCAATGGTCTGTCCCTGCCTACCTATTGAAAAAATGAGAATCAGACTAGGTAAGATTTGCTTTTGTTCGGCTTTTCCCCCTGAAAGTACTCCACACTCCATGCATAGCTATATAAAAGGCAGGTGGAAACGATCTGATGCAATGGGCTGGGGTCCACTGCTGTCATTTTTTTTTTTTTAAGATTTTATTTTTTCCTTTTTCTCCCCAAATCCCCCCGGTACATAGTTGTATATTCTTCGTTGTGGGTCCTTCTAGTTGTGGCATGTGGGACGCTGCCTCAGCGTGGTTTGATGAGCGGTGCCATGTCCGTGCCCAGGATTCGAACCAACGAAACTCTGGGCTGCCTGCAGCGGAGCGCGCGAACTTAACCACTCGGCCACGGGGCCAGCCCCCCACTGCTGTCATTTAGATAGTCACTGGGGATTCGGGCACTTGATTAAACATGCGAATATCTGTCACCGACTACCTTTAAAGTCATAAAAATAAAATTCACTTAGATGACTATTTTGTGTAGGTCCTTCATTTACCAAGTTCCCTTTTTGATGAGGAAAGTTTCCCACTCTTTTCTTTCATTTGCTTGGATGCAATCAATGGCATGCTAATTACAAATAAATACTGCAAAGCCTTTCATTTCAAACATCAGAGCTTTTTCTCAAAGCCCAGGTTAAAAGCAGAGCCCTACAGATGACTTATTCTAGTCCATGGACTCATTGATTCATGAGAATCTATTCTTCTTTTATTTTGTACTAGAGAATACAATCAAAATAAAAATGTCACAGCTGGACTGAAGCAGCACTAGAAGCACAATTTTCAGTTTTGAGTAGTGATTTTAGCCCCAGTTGCTAAGCTTTTTATTTTCTTTTTTGCAGCCATTAACTAGTTTCTTCTAATTTTTAGCCACATTTGGGAGGATCCAAAGATAAAATTTTATAAGGTCTAGGATGATGTTACTTTATCACTTATTGGACTAATGTGACAAACAGAGGCAGGATTGGGTATAAAACCATTTATTCACCTCTTTTAAAGGTGCTTTTCATTCTTAGTTTGCAAATATTGATGAGGGATGCAAAGATGAATGAGTATCCAATGACTTGAGTGGTAAAAATACAGTGCTGCAAGTATTTAAAGGAAGGAAAGAGTGGCATTTGTATCCAGCATAGAATTTCCTTTCATTCATTCTTCTCTTCAGTTCACTTATTCCTTCAACAAACTTTTCAATATTGTGTACTGAATGTAAAATTCAGCGGTAGATGTTGAAGATGTAGAAATGATTTGAAACTGAAAGGGATATTAAAGTAATCGTTCTCAAATATTGTAGAATCCATGGACTCCTTTGGAAAGCTGATAAGCACTATGGATGCAACATACACGCACAACTTCAAAGGATCTGTGGATGCTTTGAAGTCTATCATTGGACCCCTTGGGATTTATGAATCCTGCTTAATGATTTCTTAATTTCCACTTTTGTTCATTGTTTGAATTTTGCCACCCAACCCAGGGTTTATTTAAACCTTATTACGGGATTAACTTTGTTTTCACAATTTACCCCTAAAATTAATATTGGGCAAGATCTTCCAGACCCGTGTCCAGTTGAGATCTATTGCTGATATTAAGGAGCCAACCTACTGAGTAAAATGAGCATGAGTGCCATCTAATGCCCAAATGGAATAAATGTTGGTAACAACAGTACTATACAACAGGATTAGGGTATGTATCAAAGGATTTAGGGTTGTTATTGCCATTTGGTTGGTTGATCAATTAGTTCAATTTTTTCTAAGTTTTGTAAATTATTATATTTTTTTCTGTTGCACGTTCTTTTATTCTACATCGCAATCCCTTGAGTTAGCTGTTACTGTCTAGATTTAAAAACAAGAAACATTTCTAAAGATAAGAAACATTTGTAAAATTGTCTCTTTATTAGTGGAGGAACATATGATTTACATTTTTAAATAAATTTTTTATTTTATAACAGTTTTAGATTTTTCAGAATTGCAAAGATAGTACAAAGAATGTCCAAATATCCCACATCCAGTTTTCCCCAAACAGTGGGATGATACTATTGTTATAATTAAGGAACTGATATGGATACATTATTATTAACTAAAGTCTATGCTTCATTCAGATTTCCTCAGTTTTTCTCTAATATCCTTTTCTGTTCCAAGATCCCATCCATCTAAGATACCATATTACATTTAGTAGTCATGTCTCCTTGGGCTTGGTTTTGACAGTTTGATTTACATTTGATGTTTTGTATATTTGAATTTTATTGTAGCTCTCTGTTATTTTTTGAAATCTTTAAAAAAAATTTTTCAAAAAATGCTTTCCCTTGTTCTGTTTCTTTGATAATGCTATGTAACTATTGAAACAGATTTTATGGAGGTTTGTACAAACATAATTTATCAGTATTCATTTTTCATCTTTAATAATGGAAAAAAAGAAGATTAACAAAGAAAACTGCCAAGATGTTCTGATAGAAGGACCAGTTCAGTAGAAGCCATAAGAATTGTTTCCATTTGGACTCTTATCCTTACTGATTGTATGGTTCAGCAGGCCATTTACCCTTTGTGCTTCAGTTCCCACATCTGTGGAATAAGTTGTGTGAATCAGAAAATTTCCCAGTCCTTACACTATGAGAAGATAAATAAAATTGACCATTATTTTCCTGGTATAAGTTAATAATCATAATGTTTCATATTGGATATGAGTGAATGCTTATTATGTACAGCCCAAGATGGTACACATTATTATTATAGATGATGAGTATTAGAGAAGTAATTTGCCCAGGACCATACAGCAAATAAGTGAAAGGTCAGACTCTGAAGCCCGTGACAACTTCCAAAGAGAGAACACCCCTTTCAGCATCCATAAGCCTAAGATGCCTTCCATCCCAGCCTCCATGTTGTTGCTAGGGCTCCTCTAATGACCAACAGTCCAAGATGAAGAAGTTTTTCTTTGCAGTCCCATTGCCTAGGCATGAGAGACTATATTAAATGCTATAGATGACCCTAGATTGCTACCCACCCAAAAACAGATGTTCTGAAATCTCAGGGAAACTTCTGTCTCCAACAACTGAAATGTATTAAGTCTGAGGAGTACTTACAATTCTACCCTATTTGCTAATACTTTAATTAAATATTCTTTTTTTATTGCTTTTAAAAGTCTTCAAGAGCCAGCCCCAGTGGCCTAGTGGTTAAGTTCAGTATGCTCCACTTTGGTGGCCTGGGTTTGGTTCCTGGGCGTGGACCTACACCACTCATCTATCAGTGGCCGTGTTTTGGCAGAAGCTCACATACAAAATAGAGGGAGACTGACAGAAAGTGTTAACTCAGGGTCAATCTTCCTCTGCAAAAAATGAGGAAGATTGACAACAGATGTTAGCTGAAGGTAAATCTTCCTTAGCAAAAAAAAAATGTCTTCAAGAGATATACAGGAATATCGTATCTCCTGGGAGCAGAATGGAATATTGTGTTTCCTTCTCGAAATTGAAAGGTAGTATATATGTTTGCATGCATGTGAAGGAATTTAAGCAATACTGGCTAAAACCATTTGCTGGAAAAGAGTAGAACTATGTAAACTACTTGACTCCTGCAGTATCTATAATTTGTAAATATATCTGTGAAACTTAAATGATGTCCTACAGTTGTGGTTCTCAATGTTGGAGGCACATTAGAAACTCCAGAGAGGCTTAAAAGTCCCAATGCCCACCTCATTCCAGACTCGTTAAATCAAAAATCTCTGGAAGTGGGATCTAGAACAGCAATTTTAAAACTCCCTAGTTGATTCTAATGTGTAGCCAAGAGTTCTACATTGTAATTCCAGAGTCTAATTTTGTTACTGCACTTTTATTCTGGAGGGTAAACTTGTCTACGATATTCTTAAAATATAAATGAAGAAAGGTATGACTTACAAAAGAGCATAATAATTATTGATGTTTAAAATAAAACTCATTTTTAAATTCTTTGTCTTTTTTTGCTTACATATGTATCAAATGCATTGTTTTCTGTCTGAAATATAGAATTTTTGAGACATCAAATGAACTAAATTTTCCCTAAAGAAATTCAGTTATCAACAGTAAGCATGGACATCATTATAATATATGCCGTTTTCTCATAGAGGTAGTTTTCTTTTTTTAAGTAGTCTGTAAATGGAAAATCATATATTTGCAAGTTTTATTTTTATAAAATAGTAATTTTAATGTGTAAAATTTTGGAGGCAATCTGAATTGATCACGTGTATATTTTTTCTTAAGGAATAAGGTCTCTGTCTTTCTTTAACTGTGTAAGATTTCAAGATCCTTGAAGAGAATAAAGCCTTTCTCTCCTTTGTATCATCCACAATGCCTAGCAAGTGTTTGAGACTGAATTGCTATGCAATAACCTTCAGAGGAGAGAAAGGGATGTGAAAGGAAAGGATGGGAAGGGAAAAAAGGGAAAGGATGGGTGAAAGACAAACGAGTCCCCACATTTTGCAGTTTACATTTCCTTTGAGAGATGAAAGACTGGAGGTTATTTTCTATTCTTTGAAACTATGAATCTCCCAGGTTGCTATTAAAAGGACTCAAATTTAGAGATACTTTTGTTGAAAGGGAATTTGTTCTGTTGGTTGGCTTTGGTCCTTGCTCTTGAGAATAAGATTCAAATAAATAAATAAATTTTGATAGTTTAGATGAATCAATTCATAAATTGATAAATACAGACTTCACACTATTAGAATTCTTTCCTAAATCCCTTTATCCCTTTTCAAAGGATTCCATTTCTACATATTTAAGATTTTTTTGTTATTTTTTTGAATCCACAATATTGTAAAATTTCTTTTGTACTAGAAATTTGTTCCAGATTATCTGTTGTTAAGATCTGCATTTTGATAGGAAATTATTTCCATCAGTTAACAGAATTACTGAGTTGGTAGCAATATTTTCTAGTGGTAGTCTCAAAATAGAAACTTCTAAGAAGCTTTAGCAATTAGCAGACTTTGTCTGTTAAAAATGAAGCCATTAACAAGGAAAGACTTTATGATATTAGTAAGAAGTAGATTTCAAGCTGTGCAATTAAACAATAGAGATGTATTTAATACATTAAGTGAGATATCACAGAATGATTTGATTGATGTTATAGATGTAATTAGTAGAATAAGTATTTCTTTAGGATCATTGGTTAGATAGCCAAAGATTGGATGTCGGAAAAGCGTTTCTACTTCTTTTCTACATATCAGAATGAAAATCAAATGCTGATAGAAAATAGTATCAATCACGTTCTTAAATTCCTTAAATAACTTAATCATCTTTTAATTCTTCTGTTACTCTTTATTATAAGAAGAAGTTCCATATGTGTTTAAAGTATAGCACTATGTTGTTAAATGGTATACCAACTGTCCATATTTCTAGCAAAAAATGATAGGTTTTTCAATTGCTAAATTATATGCTGGTTACTTCTAAATACATATATATTTAACTTAAGTATCCTAATTGATTTAAATCAATTTATTACTTTGAAAAACAATTCTTAAAGCATTTTTTTCTGCACAAAGGTAAATTTCAGATTTAGTTTATAGGCCTTCATAAGAACACTTCTACTAGTTGGGTCAAATTTAATTCTAATATTAGGTATCAAATGCATTTAAATAATCACATACACATTAATTAGAGCCCTGTAAGAAGTAGTGGTGAAGTTGAGCCATATTGCTGTACCTCCTTAGCAGTCTCTGATATTGTCTTCAGTGCTGTGCACCATAAGATTCCAGGCACGTCCTGCCAATCATCTTTTCTAGGGTTCTATCTTTCCCCATCAAAAAAACAAAAGCAAGACTACAAACTCATTTTCACCTGCTTCAAAGTACCAATCATTTAAAATTTCACCGTGTTTTATTTTATAAAAGTTGCTATATTTCTTATTGTGTCTGAAATTATATGTTACCATACCAGTGATGAGAACCATTTTTTTGTCAAATGTTTTAAATAGAGTGAAATTTATCTATGAATGGTACTTCTGTAATATTCAAAATAAACACTGGAAGGTGTTTTGCCCGAAGTGCTACTTCTGCAAGCATATTACTTGAGAATGTGCCATTTTGACACCATAAGACTGGAGGCTGAGTCCCCTGATAAAAGGAAAAATGCCGCATAGCCACAGAAATTATTTCTGTTTTCTTGCTCATTGGGGAAACAAGGAGAAATTGTAAAAGCTACATAGATTCTGTGAGTTGATTGTATTCTTCCTGAGAATCTTGAGCTTTTGAAATCAGAATTTAAAACATTAACTGATTATTTCTTGTCAGGGAAATATTGGTTATTAATAAAAGAATGACAGAAAAAGCCTGAAAATAAATTTTGTTTATCTCATTTTATTGTGAAAGGAGTATTTATGATAAAACTTTGAAATACATGTTAACCAACACCAGTAAAAGGATGAAGTACTTGTTTTCCTCAGTCTTGCCTAGCTTTGTGAATAATGATTTTAATCTCCTTACTGTTAAAACAGTTAATTAAAGATTTTTCAAAGCTTAAAATCTTAATCACATGTATCTAAGAACAGTACCTAAATGCAAACATGAGTAAACCACTAACTGACTTTTTCTACTAGAAGTCTTTCTTCTTTTTATTCTATAGACTTTCTATTTTAATTTGGATATTTTGTCTTGCTCAAATAAGACTATTTCAACACAAATTGGTATTTTTTTTTTAACTTGCTAACTCGTAATGTTAATCATAGTTTCAGTTTGACTTAGACATTCTAGAATTAGTAAATTATGTGCTGAATTATAAATGGATGTGTGGCATTGTCCTTGACACCATAAGTGATGCAATGGCTACCAAGTGGTGTAGGAAGGGAACTAGTATTCTTTTGTGTGCCTACTATGGATCTATGATTTATCCCACTTGATTCTGCTAACAGCCCCACCAAGAAGATATTATAATTATTACCTTACAAATAACTTCAGAGAGGTTAGTTAACATGACTAAATTCATATAGCTGGTGAAAAGAAAGATGAACCTTTCTTTTGCAGGTGACAGAATAAACAAGATGCCATAAATAATTAAAGGAATACATTGACTTGAATAACTGAAAAGCCTAGAGGTAGGGCAGGCTGCACATGAGGCTAGAGAGAGCTGCAAAACTGATGTTCCTATGAACTTGGCTTCCCTTTTGTTCTCTTTGGCTTGCCTACAGAGTTGGCTTTATCCTCAGGCTCCACAAGGTGGTTCCCTGCAGCTTCAACTCCCCCCATCATGGCATCAAAATGGCTCCAGTAGTTGATTGGAACACCATACACTGTTCACAAACCTATACCACACCATCTTGGGGAAAAAGAGGGTCTCTTTTTGTAGCTCTCACATAATTTCTGAGATCCACTCTCTTGTTGGCTTACATTAGATCACTTTCCTTTCTTAAATTAATTTTTAACACTTAGAGACTGGCACACCCTTGCCAGTTTGGGTCTGTTCCTGGACCTGGAAGTGGAATCACTCACACAAAACCAGCAGGGCTGAGAATAGAAGTGAATTGCCTGAAGAAAATCATAGTGATATTGGCTAGAGAATGCCTACTATCATTCAAAAGATGGTAGAGCCAGGATTGCATATAAAGTTTGTACCTTTTGGTCTATGCAACAAAACTACCAAAACATAATTTCTGCTTTCAATCTACAAATGGTGTTTAGTAGACAGAGGCCAGGGACACTAAACATCCTACAATATACAATGCAGTTCCCCCCCAAAAGGAATTATCTGACCCAAAATGTCAATAGTGGCTAGATTGAGAAACCGTATTCTGTATGATCTGATGGGCATACTCCTTTCGCCTCATGTCCTGCCTCTCTCCTCCTTTTTCTTTAAGCCACAGTTTGCTTGACTTGCTTTCCTTCAGTACTCAAATATACCAAAGCTGTTTAGTCTTTAGGATCTTTGCATATTATTTCTACTCTACCTGGATGCTCCCCTCCCACCTCTCCAACTACAGCCGTGCCCCTCCTCCCCACCTAGCCAAAGCCATTCCTCCTTAAGCACTAAGCTCAAAGGGTACTTTTTCAAGGGAGATTTCATGAATCTCCCAGACTTGGTCAGCCCCACACCTTGTTGCCTGTATTCTGCCCTCTTTTACACTTTAACTTTTTAGCATTTATCATAATTTCTACTAGCTACTCTATCTTTTACATCAAATGAAAACTCCAGGAAGGCAGGGAACATACATCTTTTGGTGCCCTTTATACCCTGAGGATGTAGTACAGAGTCTGGATGGTATTTCAGGTGAGGCAGCCAACATGAGTAAAAGCTCAGAAGTGTGGATATGCCAGGCATTTTCGGGGGAGTAGTGCGTTGACCAGATGGAAAGATTTAGTGTGGAGAAGCATGAACAGGAAGACGGAAGAGGCGTGGAAGTTTTCTGATGTTGAATTTAATTAATGTATAACATTTTTTCTGCATTTCAACTGGAAAGTGAATATAGAGTAGGCAAACGAGACTAAGTCAGATTTTTTTTTATTGTCTGACTTGGTCTTATGGGCCTTGTAGGAACAGCCCGTGGCATCATTTCAACTTGGGCACTTTTTATAGTGCACAGAACCCAGAGCCAGGTGACCTAAGGCCTGGAATTGGCCCTAACACTAATTGCAGTTTTCATTATGCTGCTGTGGACATCAGTTTACATGTAAAATGAGGGAACTGGACTCATGGATCTATACTGCCCTACCAGCCCTACCATTCCTTCCTTACTAAACCAAAGAGAGTTTTGGCTAGTTGAGGTCAAACTATATAAGTCTCTTATTTTTAAGAGTTGTGGGAGGACTGTTGTATAAATGCAGTTGTTTATGTGCCTTGGCTAATAAATAATCAGTAGAGTATTATGAGAATCACTAAATCCTTTGATAATTGGGGACTTTTGATGTGTCCCAGATTTTTGCGTTATTTCATACATTTCATATAGACATAGGAGATTTGGTAATAGATATCCTAACCTCAGGATAGATCCTAAAGTTATTGTGTTTTTCAATAAATCCCTAGGACAAACAGTATGTTTTTCCAGTAATTTTATTGGGATCATAATGGTTTATAATGTTGTGTAATTTGGGGTGTACATTATTATCAATTTCTGAATAGATTTCATTGTGCTCACGACCAATAGTCTAATTTTTGACTGTCACTGTACATATGTGTCCCTTTAGCCCTTTTGCCCACCCATCTTCCCCTCTAGTAACCACTAATCTGTTATCTTTATCCATGTATTTGTTATCTTCTACATTTAAGTGAAATCATATAGTATTTGTCTTTCTTTCTTTGGCTTATTTTGCTTAACATCATTTCCTCAAGGTCCATCCATGTTGTTGCAAATGGATGATTTTGTCTTTTTTTTTTTATGGCTGAGTGGCATCCCATTGTGTATATATACCACATCTTCTTTATCCATTCATCTGTAGAAGGGCACTTGGATTGCTTCCATGTCTTGGCTATTGTGAATAATGCTGCAATGAACCTAGGGGAGCATAAGTCTCTTTAGATCATTGATTTCAAGTTCTTTGGATAAATACCCAGTAATGAGATAGCTGGATCATGTGGTTTTTCTTTTTCTTTTTCTTTTTTAAAGATTGGCACCTGAGCTAACAACTGTTGCCAATCTTTTTTTTCCTACTTCTTCTCCCCAAATTCCCCCCAGTACATAGTTCCATATGTTAGTTGTGGGTCCTTCTAGTTGTGGTATGTGGGACACCACCTCAGCATGGCCTGATGAGTGGTGCCATGTCTGCGCCCAGGATCCGAACTGGTGAAACCCTGGGCTGCCAAAGCGGAGCGCATGAACTTAACCACTCAGCCATGGGGCCGGGCCCCTGGTATTTCTATTTTTAATATTTTGAGAAATCTCCATACTGTTTTCCATATTGGCTGCACCAGTTTCCATTCCCACTACCAGTGTATGAGAGTTCCCTTCTCTCCATATCCTCTCTGACACTTGCCGTTTTTTGTAGGACAAACACTATTTTTTTCATGAACTTTCTCTTAGAAGCGAAGTCTAGTGTTATTCATCAAAGCTTTGATCTGATTAAAACATTTATTATTATATTGTATACATTCGTCTACTAAGTATTTATAGGTTGCCAGAGGTTTATTCAGTGCAGGTTTTCTCAACCTCAGCACTATTGATATTTTGGACTGGAAAATTCTGTATTGTTGGGAAGCTGTCCTGATAATCTCTAGCACTACTGGGTAGATGTCAGTAGCAACTCCTCATCCAAGTTGTGGAAATAAAGACGTCTCAAGACATTCCCAAATGTCCACTGAGGGGTGCAAGTGGCCCCAGTTGACAACCACTGGTTTAGTGCAAAGCAGTCCTCTTTAGCTGGGACATATTGGCCAGATGGATGCAAATGTTACTGCTTGGTTAATCCATTTGAATAAAGTTAAATCTTGCCAAAATGAATCTAAATCCTTCATTGACAGTTAAATGTATCTCTTTATTTTGGCTAACTGCTACTTTGTCTAGATGCTCTTGGCATATTCTGAATGAGGCAATCAGTGAGTTCTTTATATAGGCAACAATTCCTGAGAAATCTCACTAAGTTCTCAAAAGAAAATGGAGTCTGATGATTCAGCTTGTAAGTTCCCAATGGTATCTCCTGACTTCCAAGCTTAAATAATTCTCTGAGTCCTGTTCCATTATAAGGTAGTGACAGTGACAGTGAATCTGTGCTATTTTTTGTGGATATTCTTGTCTATGATTAGGTGGCCTTCTAAGAGATAAAAGTTTTTTTTAAATGACCATTTCTCCATCTGCCTCCTCAAGAATATCAGGGTTTTCAGAGTTTTTATCTTCAGCATTTTTCAGGTTACAATAATTCTCATTCTGACCATTTGGTTACAAAAACAAACAAACAAAAACCAGCCTCAGGTCTTTTGAAAGAAGGCAGAGGTGGAACTATGTAAACCTTCTAAGTAGCTGGTGTGAGGTGTGAAGTCTTTTTCTTGGGAAAAAAAGCACAGAGTAAAGACGAGGGAAAGGTGTCAACGTGATGCTCACTTCGACTCTTCTTCTGCTTAAAAAGATCACTATAGTGATCGTAGGTCCAAACTGACAATCTTAGGATCTAAGGTCTGGGCATTTTTTAGGTAAGCCTGTATTGCACAAGGTACTTTAATATAAATAGGCCTTCTGAAAGCAAAGGGAAACCCAAAGAAATATGATAATATTGCAAAATGCTTTGCTAATTTTAGAGGAAAGTGATTTACACTTATCTTATTTAAAAGGGATATTACCATTCAGCATTTTTCTCACCTTTAAATCCAAATAGATAATCTCTCATCATAAATAGGCCTAAAATGTTCAGATAGTTTACTTTCTTAAAAACAATATATCTCATTTCTGATGTCAGCTAATATGGAATATTAAGTCCTAGATTTACACTCCTGTCTTAAACAATTAAAAATCTTGACATAATATACAAAAGAACAGTTTTCATGACACTGAATACTACATGATAGAAGACAGTGATCTGAGAGATAAGAAACAAGATGAAACATGTGGTTTTCCTGGCATATTGCCTTGGGAGACTTCCAGACTGTGGTGCAGGGAGGAGCAAAGCAGGAGACATCCAAGAAACTCCCAGAGTCAAAGAAATGGAGCTGAAAGTGTGAGGAGACCAAGGAGGCTAGAGGTCATAGACAGAGTACCAGCAAGGAGAGGGTTGCATAAAGATCATCAGAGAACTTCCAAGGGGCCTCTTGTATGTTCTGCAAAATACCTATTGTTTGTATGTGAGAAAACTACCTGAGCCCAGTGGGGAGAAACACTTGATAGGATGAGAGGGTAAAGTTCCTGGCACTCACAGAAGAGTTAGAAAAAATGCCTGTTCCCATCAGGAAGACTGGAAAACCTCATAAGTCATGGGCATTGGGTACAGTACTCAGAGGATTTTTGCTTCAGTAGTGGGAAGAAAAATAATTAGCCCTACATGAAGCACTGCTTAAGACCTACCTAATGGATCATAAAAAGTAAGACTTGAAAAGAAAAATTGTTTCCAAGTAACTCGACTGTTTCCTAAGACAAAGCTCAAGAATATTTATAAGAATATAAAAATATCCAGGATTCAACACAGTCAAATTCATGATATCTAACATCCAACCAAAAATTACTAGGCAGGAAGAAAAGCAGAAAAATATGGTCCATAATGATGATAAAAATCAATCAAAATTTGATACAGAACTGAAACAGATGTTCAACTTAGTAGACAAGAGTAGTGTGAGTTTTTTAATTGTATTCCATATGCTCAAAAGTTAATTTGATACCTGAAAGGTAAAAAGAAATCCCAAATTGAACTTCTAGAGAGGAAAATCACAATGTCTGAGATGAAAAATACATTATATGTGATTAACAAAAGATTTGACATTACAAAAGAAAACATTAATACGTTTGAAGGCATTGTAATAGAAATTATTCAAAATAAACAGAGATAAAAATATTTTAAATGAATAGATCATCAGTGAATTGTGGAAATACTTCAAGCATCCTAATGTTCATGTAACTGGAATCTCTGAGAGAGAGAGAAAAAATATTTGAAGAAATAATGACTGCAAATTTTCCAGATTTGATGAAAACTATGAAACTCACAGATCCAAAAGATTCAACATACCCCAAATACAAGAAACATCAAGAAAACAACATCAAGGGAAACCATAACTAAATTTTTCAAAACTAGCAATAAATAGAAAAACTTAAAGCAGCCAGAAGAAAAAGATATATTACAGATGGAGGAATTAAGTTAAGAATGACAGCAGATTTCTCATAGGAAACAATGCAAAGGGGAGACAATGGAGCAATATCACTAAAATACTTGGGAAAAAACCTGTCAATCTAGAATTCTATACTCAGTGAAAATATCTTTCAGATATAGAGGCAAAACACTTTTTCAAGCATGCAAAAGCTGAAATAATTCATCACCATTGGACCTAGAGTACAAAAAAATGTTTAAGGAAGTCATTTAGGCAGAACGAAAATGATACCAGATGTAAATCTGGATCTACACACAGGAATGAAGATCGCCTTAAATGGTAACTTCATGATCCTTACCTTGGACTTCTTTTGTCTATCTTGCCAATCATGAGGTGGAACATGATTCAGCTTCAAGTTTTTTAACAAGGAATATGTGACAAGACATGAGGAGGAAGACCTGAACCCTGACTGACTAAGGGGAACAGAGCTGCTTGACAATCTGGACCACTCACCTGGGAATTGCTACTGAGAGAGTAATAAAAGTCTACACTTTTTAGGTGTCTATATTTTAGGGTTTTGCTGATACTGCAGATTGACCTTTACCTTAATTAAAACAATTATTTGTAAAATTGTGCTTTCTACATTAATATCTTTAATCTACTTGGATTTTTTTTTCCACATGAAGACACAGTTGACCTAGAGCATCCTAATGGAAATGCCTAATCTGAAATGCCAACTCTATTATATATCTGTCATCTTTCTTTCTGGGCTATCCATTCTGTTAGTCTATTTCTCCATCTAGGCAGCAATGTTATGATATCTATGTACTAATTGGATGTGTTTATACTAAGACTTGATGTCTTGTAGGGTGAAGATTCCAACTTTTTTTTCTTATTCCTCAAATGTAACTTGGCTCTTTCTAACATATTGAATTTCCAAATAAATTTTAGAATCAGTTTTTAAAAAGTAAGTAAAGAGGTTGTTAGGAGCTATAGCTGGATCACATTGGTTTTAACCTATCTTATTATGGGTTGATATATACAGAAGTTTCCAGTTCTATGACAAGGATTAGTCTCAGAGTGACTTTTTGTCTTCACAACTGTAGCAGCAACAGCATGCATGGTAGTAAAGGGGTGACACTTTGCTTACCTAGTAGGCATCTTGGGGCAGATCTACTCTCTCTCCCAGAGTTACCCACATTCTCCTAGACCTAAAGATATCATCTCTCACTTGGTCACCATTAGCTTCAGTTATTTTGATGTAGACCATGTGGACACAACTTCATTAGTGTAATCACATTTAAGTGTATATCAACCTTATGCTGAGGGCTCCTTCAATGCATGGACCAGACTAATATTTATGCAATTCTCAGAGTAAAATACACAGTGCTTAGTTTACTCTTCAGGATTTTTAGCTGACACTTCTTGATTAACTCAAAGGTTGAATTCTCTATAATGCCATTCTGATTGTATATTAGGGAATTTAGGCAATTTATTCAACATTCATCACTTACCATTGAGTGCCTGCTTTGCTGTAGGTAAAGTACTAAGTGCTGAATATTCAGCAGTAAGGAAATAGATACAGATCCTTCTCTCATGGGAAAATACATCATTTAAGCAAAATAAACAGAAATATAAATATTTAACTTATAATTGTGTTTAATGTTATGAAGGGAAAAATAGGGTTTTGTGTGAAGATAACTGGAGGGAGAATAATACATTTTCCATGTCTTAGAGCATATTATATACAAATGAAACCTGATTTAACTTATAACCAGATTTATGTAGCAAATTAAACATAATTTTTTTCCTATAATTAATCCATTCATTCATTTATTCCACAAGGATGCCAAACACCATGTTCATTGGCACTATAATGGTCCACATATTGGGCTCATAAAAATGACCAAGACCCAGTCCCAGTCTTTGAGGAGTTCATAGTTTAATGGTTTACATTATTAACACTACCTCTCATTAAAAATAGTTGCATACCAAATGAAAATATCCTTTTTCTTTTTTATTTCTTTTTAGATGAGGATAGGCATTCACTCGGGTTCTGTGCTGGCTGGAGTTGTTGGGGTGAGAATGCCACGATATTGCCTGTTTGGAAATAATGTCACTCTGGCAAGCAAATTTGAATCAGGAAGTCACCCTCGGCGCATCAATGTCAGCCCAACCACTTACCAGTAAGTGCTCTCTGGCCTCCTCCCCCTGTCTTTGGCATTACCTTGAGCTAATATCCTGTCATTTGTGAGACCCTATTCTTTTTCTCAATCCTGTCATTCTCTAAAATATTAATCTGAGTAGATCCATCCAGTCTGAAAGATAGCAATTGTGACACAAATTTTTATTTGCACCCTGAGACAGTGCATGGAAAACGTGGGATTTGACTGAGAGGTAAATACACGTTTGTCATTTTCCCACAGACTCTGTCCTGAGGAATACCTGTTTAAAATACAGGAAGGCAAATGTTAAGGGTCTGCATTACAGTAGAAATCCTAGTATTTTCAGAATGTTACTCAATGTTTATAAAAATCAAAGGAATAAGATAGAAAAGACGGTTTGTCTGTTTGTATTCTTTTGAATAATGAATATAAATACTCTCTAAAGTTAAATATCTACTGGGTACAGAGTGAAACTTCGAACTCTATTTATCTTAAAGGTCATATTTGACAGCTCTACACATTTTCTTTTTTTTAAAGATTTTATTTTTTTCCTTTTTCTCCCCAAAGCCCCCTGGTGCATAGTTGTATATTCTTCATTGTGGGTCCTTCTAGTTGTGGCATGTGGGATACTGCCTCAGCGTGGTTTGATGAGCAGTGCCATATCCGCGCCCAGGATTCGAACCAACGAAACACTGGGCCGCCTGCAGCGGAGCGCGTGAACTTAACCGCTCGGCCACGGGGCCAGCCCCCCAACTCTACACATTTTTGACAGCTAAATTCATCATTGTTTTGTGCCTGGTAGCTGTAGTCTCACCCACTAGATATTAAGCTCCATATGGGCAAGGACCATGTCTGTTTTGGCTCATCATTATATCCCTAGAATTTACAAAAAAATGTTCAGCCATAATAAGCACTCTGTAAATATTTATTGAATTAATGAATAAATGCATTGATAAGATGGACTTCTCTAAATTAAGAATACAGTATGGATATCTCCTACGTGTTAGACTTTGACTTTATGCTGTGCATTGGGGTTCAAGCTATTTAATTAGTGCCAAGATTTAGATAACTTAGAATTCATCTTGTAAAACTTTGAAGTGGAAATAGTGACAATTGATTTTTTTATTAACATAGCTATAAAAAATACCTGAAGCAGAAAGTTTGAGTAGATAGATAACAAAAGTTGATTATCATAATAAACAAAATGGTGGTACTCTGAACCTGTTGATACCACATCTATGTAGAAGGAAGTTGAAGTCTTTTAAATGAGTTACAAGTATTTCTACATTCCTGAGGAGCAGATAAGAAAGAGGACTGAAATTACAAATATAAAATCAAAAGAAAGATGCTTAAGAACTACTTATCATTTTTAGGGTATTGATAGAGGATTTTGCCTCTTTTAAATTTCTCCCAATTTTCCTAACACAATTCTGGGCAAAATACAGATGATCTGACAATAATTTTCATATTAAATTGAGTTTTGGAAACTTCTCTAGATCAGTGATTCTGACACTTTGTGCTCTAGACCCCAGGGTGAGGAAAAGTTCCTGAAGATCAACCACCTCACCTCCATCCATTTACCATGGTTATGATTTTTCCCATCATGGTGCTAATACTTAGGTTCCATGTTTGTGTGACTTAGTGTAGATTTATATCTGCTGTGGAAACTCCATTTTAAAAAATGTTGCATAAAGAATGGATCAACTCTGTGAGGAGTTCATGCCCTGAGCTTAGGCATCATAGATGTAGCTGGCTTTGTTGACACGTGATCAATAAAACAAACCCTGCCATCCACACGGGGTCTGTGCATTTGGGTGCTGTCTCTGAGTTTTTGTAATTTTTTTCACATTAATTGAGTTTTTAAAGAACCTTGGTGATGAACAAAGTCTGAAGGATTGTATCATTTTGACCTCTGCAAGCTTTGAAACATTTTGTTCTGTAATTGTCTGCCTCTCCCCCCAAAATCAAGTGGAGGCATAGATAGACACATTGAGCTGCCATGTGGATAGATTCTAAAACCTACTTTCTCTAATTGACTCCAAATCATATAATTCCTATTATTACTTTATAAAAATATTTTTGCATTTAGACTCTCCTCAAAATAACCCTTTTTCTCCCTCTTTCCCTTGTTCCTCCCTCCTTCCCTTCTTTCAGCAAATGTTTATTGAGCACCTACTATAATCCAAGCACTGTGATAGGCACTGATGTTACCACTATAAACAGCATAATGTGATCTCCACAGACTAGACGGTAGATATGCCCAAGTAGACAGTCAATTACAACAGACTAATGCTGAGGTGAAGAAACCCTGGTTAGAGTGTTAGAACAAGAAAGGGGGTGGGCTAAAATAAGGATGGAGAGAGAAACTGAAGTCAGACCAGCCAAAGCTGGTGAGTCCTGTTAAGGGATTTCAACTTAACCCTAAGAGTGATGAAGGACATTGAAGAGTTTTAAGCAGTGGAGTAACTTGACCAGATTTGTACTTTGAAGAGGTCATCAAGGTTGTGGAAAGGAGAACAGATGAGAGGGTGGAGGGGCAGCAATCCAGTGACTGAGAGCAGGTAATCTTATCCCCATTTCCTTGACAGACGGGCAGCGGATTACTGAGACCCCAGAGTCCCAACCATTTGCTGGTTCAACTTGACTTCCCACGCTTCAGTACAGTGGTTGAACTTGATGACCTTTGACATCCATTTTAACCTGGGCTAGTAAAAACCTTGGTTCCTAGTAAATTTCTAGAAAATTAAATTTAGGTATATGATCCCAGTATGACTAGGTTTTCAGATTCTGGATCTGTTTGTGCCTAAGTACTTTCTGTTAGTTTTGTCCACGCCAATCTATACAGTTCAGCCATATATAATAATCATTCTATTCCTCACTGCACGGGTAATTTGTGGAACCATAAGTGCAGAATGTACCTCCCTTTTCCCAGGATGCTCAAAGTGAAATGTTAAGATTGACTTCTCAGGGACATTCTTCACAAGGAGTCAAAATTGCACTTTTTTAGAACAAATAGGAATCTGTGAAACAAAATTGAGTATGAAGCTCATGAGAGCTTGAAATTTCCAGCTATTTTTCCTAAATTAAATCCTGTAGAATATCCAATATTGTTATCTTGAAATCTTCATAGAGATTTATGTTCAGTTTATCTTTAGTAAGACTATATGATTATCCTTTGAGAGAGTGGTTTAGATGTTACGGTAAATGGAAATAATTTTCTAAATAATTCATTCCAAATACATTTTGCCTGAAATATTTAAATAGTTGAATTCAAAAAGACACTTCTATAAATATTTTGAAGTACTAAAAATTAAAAGGAATAATATAATACTCATGATCTCACTACTGGCTTAATACTTTATTATATTTGCTTCAGATATTATTTAATAAAAATAAATAAAACATTTCCTTTGGAATTTTTCTCCCTTTCATTGTGACAAATACCCTAATAATTTTGGTGTGTTTATACATTATCTTTTTCAAAAATATCCGTAAACGATAGAATTTCATTTTGTTTTAATTTGCTTAAGTGATATTTTGCTGTATGAAACTTGCTCAATTTTCTTTAATTTCACATTTTTAACATCTATCCATGTTGAGACATACAGCTCAAGCTCCTCATTTTAATTGCTATACAAGATTCCAGTTTATGACTACACCATATTTTAATTTTTATTTATCTATTCCTCTACTGATGAACACTTAGGTCTTTTTTTTGAATTTTTAATTATTACAGAATGTGTTGCTGTGAACATTACTTACCTGTCGTTACATAAGTTAGACTACTTTTCATTTCATATGATATAAATAGTTGAGTTTCCTATAGGTTACTAGAATTGAAATTATCAGATGTTGTTTATCTCAAAATTTATTTGGACATAAGGAATAAAGATTTTGAAATCAAGGCTATAACTTTAATATGATAGTCTTCATTTTTTTCGATTTAGTGTGTGAGTTGCCTTGTTGCATGCAGTAATGCCCAAGGGTTATTTCCTCTTCATCTAGAGCACTTTATTGCTAGTTCCATTTCTGGGCAAAAAGAAATCTTTAATAAGTTTTAAATTTTCCATGTTTGATGTTTTCATTTTTCTCCAATAAATGTGATGTTTAGACCCATCTTTGTTCTCACTCATTCAAATGTAAAAATAATGCACACATTACAAACAATTGTCTTTTAACGTCGTGCTACTCATCTGTGAAACTGAAATAATTGCTTATATTAAGGACAGCTTCAGCAAATTTTGAAATGGCACGAATGATTGTATGATTCGCCTGAGCAGAATTAATTGTATTTCCTTGCTACGTGCAAACTAAAAATGTAGAAAGACTCTTTAGTTACTTTGATATGAGAGTTTACTTGAACTTTAAACATTTCTGCTTTTCTCATGTTACAATTGTTCTACTTCTGGACTTTTCAGAATGCCTATTTTTCACTCACTGTGAAAAGCTCCTTCTTCTGTTAAGACCAAGTTGCTTTCTAAGCACTGCTGTCATGTGGAGGGATGTGTAATAGAACAGGACAGGGGAGTGTGGTTAAGTGCACAAGCTCCAGAATCAGAGTGCCTAGGGTGGAATCCAGGCTTTAAAACTTATTGTTTGTGTGAAATTTAGCAATTACATTTCTTTGGGTTCAGTTTTCTCATCTTTAAAATTGGTACCTATTTCAGAAGATAATTGTTAGGATTAAATATGATGTTTATAAAGCTCCTAAAACTTAAACATAGTTGACATTCATTTATCGCTTCATCCTGTTCTTTCCATGAAGAAATAGGCTATCTTACTCCTGCACTTGATTCTCGAATTTTATAAGTTTAGCCATGCTGAATGATGTATGATGGTTGGGTTACAGACCTCATCTGGCAGTCCCAAAGAAAACAGTGGGTTTGGTAATTTGGCCAACGGCATTTTGAGCTATGACTCAGAACTGAGCTAGGAGTCAGCCTATTCCTACAAGTTTTTATTAGCAAAGGCATCTTACTGATGACTAAGTCACAGTTATGTGATTAAAAACTGGCTATTTTCTTGGCAAATCCTCATTTTAAGCAGAGATACAAAATTACATGTATGTTGATTAGGTTATCACAGACTTTTCAGCTTAAATGACATAAATTTATTGTCTTACAGTTCTGTAGGACAGAAGTCTGATATGGATCTCACTAGGCTAAAATCAAGGTGTTATCAGGGCTGCATTTTTTTCTGGACGTTCTAGGAGATAGTCTGTTTTCTTGCCTTTCCCAGCTTCTAGAGGCCACCTGCGTTCTTAGGCTCATGGCTTCTTTCCTCCGTCATAAAGCCAGTAATATTGCGTCTCTCTGAGGCTGCTTCCATTGGCGCATTTCTGTTTCTGACTCTTCTTCCTCCCTCTTCTATTTTTAAGGACTCTTGTGATTGCATTGGGTCCATTGAATAATCCAGGATAATTTTCTTATTTTAAAGTCAGCTGGTTAGCGACTGTAATTCCTTCTGCAACCTGAATTCATCTTCACCATATAACCTAACATATTCACAGGTTCCCAGGATTGTGACAGGGAGAGTTTTGTTTGTTCTTGTTTTAGTGGCACGGGTAGGAGGAGGTGGTTATCCTGCCTACAATGAAGGAAAAATCTAAGGGCTAAAACTGCCTAGAACCATAGCCCCAATCCTACTTAAACTTCCTAATCTTTGAGAATTTTTTTTAAGGTATCAATTATGTAAAAAAAATCTGAGGAAGAAAAGGACTTTTGCAAGATGGCTTCTAAAAGATTTTTACTGGAACTAAAGATAGAGATTCCTGAAGAGAGAAACCTGCTATAGGACTGTCCTAGTCATTTCATGCTGCTTTAACAAAGTGCCATAGAGTGGGTGGCTTACAGAGAACAGAAATATATTCCTCACAGTTGTGGAGGCTGGGAGTTTGAGATCGTGTGCCATCATGACCGGGTTCTGGTGAGAGCTCTCTTGTGGCTCGCAGACGGCTGACTTTTCCTTGTATCCTCATGTAGCAGAAAGAGAGAGAGGAAGCAAGCTCTCTTGTGGCTCTTACAAGGGCAGTAATCCTATTTGTGAGAGCTCCACCTTCGTGACTTCATCTAGTTCTAACTCCCAAAAGCCCTACCTCCTAAGACCATGACATTGAGAGGTATGGTTTCAACAAATGAATTTTGGGAGGACACAAACATTAAGTCCATAACAAGGACTGAATTATATTTCTATATTTAGGAAAAAGTAGAGTCCTTGTTGAGGAGGAAATTAAGGAGCCGCCCTGAGAAACATGGAATTTTTTTTAATTTTTATTTTATTTTTTTGCTGAGGAAGATTTGCCCTAAGCTAACATCTGTTGCCAATCTTTCTCTTTTTGTATGTGAGCCACTGCCACAGCATGGCCACAGACAGATGAGTGGTGTAGGTCTGTGCCCGGGAACCAAACCCAGACCACCGAAGTGGAGTGCACCGAACTTAACCACTAGGCCGCTGGGGCTGGCCCAGAAACCTGGAATTCTTATAAAGTTGACTGCAGTCTCCTCACTTCACAATTGGCTCTCAGACAGCACTACCCCCATATAATCTCTTAAAAAAGCTAGGCACTCAAAAGGTTTTAATACTTAATTTAAGGCATCTTTAGACCACCAGCACCAAGCTTAAAACTGCACAGAGCACCTTGTTTAGGCTAGAGTTTGGGATAATGCTTAGTTTTCCAACCAAGGAATCAGGAGAACTGAATGTCATCTTGGTTCAGATGTTAACTTGCTGTGTGATTTTTGGCAAACCAGGTGATGTTTCTGGACTTGGGGGAGATGACCTAGATGATCTCTAAAATGTCTTTTAGCTCTAAAGTGTCATGATAGTAATAGCAAACATTTAGTGAGTTACTTATTCTAAGCAGTTTATTCACATTACCTCATTTAATCTTCACAGGAAAGCTGTGAGTTAAGCATTGTTACGGTCTTTATTTTTCAGAGGAGAAGAAACTGAGGCTTAAAGGTTAAATAAGTCACAAAGAACCCACAGCTAAAGAAGTGTGGGAATCAGAATTCAAATCCTTGGTTGCTTTACTCTAGAGCCTGAGTTCTTATCCATGGCCATACTGTTTCTTTGGGTCAGTAGCTAATGGTAAGAAACAATAATTTCTTTTTTTTTTTTTTATTTTGAGGAAGATTAGCCCTGAGCTAACTACTGCCAATCCTCCTCATTTTGCTGAGGAAGACTGGCCCTGAGCTAACATCCATGCCCATCTTCCTCTACTTTATATGTGGGATGCCTATCACAGCATGGCTTTTGCCAAGCGGTGCGATGTCTGCACCCGGGATCCGAACCGGTGAACCCCGGGCTGCTGAGAAGCGGAACATGAGAACTTAAGCACTGTGCCACCGGTCGGGCCCAGGAACAATAATTTCTAAATATAACTTACCTTGATGAGAGAACTTCCTCTGTAAGAGAGTGGTAAAGAGAGCAATAGGAAGCAGGCTGGAATCAGAGCAGGCGAGATTTCCTTCCTAGCCTGTCTCAAATAAACACGTCACGTTGCAATTTTGCTCTCCTGGAGTTCTTTCCATACTCAGGGTAACGAAGAAGTATGTTCCTCCTAAAATATTTACTTAGAGTCTCCATATTTCTAAGCATACCAGTATCTCTAAGTCTGGATCTGAACATGAGTGTACACGACAAAGCTATGGCAGATAGAGACCTCCAAGTTAGATAGAAAACCGTCTTTTGTTTCTGTGAGGCTAAAATATTTTGTGTCTAATGCATATAATAAAAGTCACTGGGAATGTAGGCTTCTATTCAGAACTTTATAGACAATTTGGAGGAATGCAGCTTTCTAGTATATTGAGGTATGCGTGGAATAGTTGAAGAAACGTGAAGTTACTTGGGTTTATTTTTCTTTGCATGTTAAAGTTAATAGTTACTAACACTAGTTAACAACACTAGCTAGAAAATCTACTTCTATTCCTTTGTCAATATAATTATTATACAAGAGTGAGACACTCCATTGTAAATACTAACTCTTCTTGCTATAGATACCTAGTGTGGGAAAGACATCCGCAGAGCGTCAGAAAACTCCTGCCTAGTAGTTCATCTGTAGCCTCCTGTTTTTAAAAAATCCAAATGCTCATCTGTACTAGTGACTTGATATTTTAAAAAATAATAATTAAAAAAAATGTTTGGGCTGATATTTTACTGTCCTGTCAGTCTTTTAAGTGACTTTATTGATCATCTTATCCTTTATAGAAGCACCAAAACAGTAAACACCATATTTTACAAAAGAAAAATAATCAGTAAAGACAAATGACTTAATAGTTTTCCCAAAAGGAAAACTTCAGCTGTGCCTCAAGAATTATGTTTATATTTTTCCAATTACAGACAGCAACATTAATATTACCCTTTTAGATGTGCCAATAAAAGTCACATCCAGCAAAATTGAATGAGATATTCTGCTCGTTTAGACATTTTTACTTGGCTCTTTCTTCCTTTGTCTCCCTGTTGTATCAAAACGCATTTTTCCTGGAAAATATAATTCTGAGGATTGAAAATAATAATATTTCCTAATTTCTTAAAATAAATCTGGCATAATTTTTTGACTTTTAGAATATCTCACCTCAGCCATTCCATGTCTTTACCTGCAGATTTTGGTCATAATAGTGAAGTCTTTGAGGATCAGAATATAATGGTGCAGCTGTTTTTATAGTAAAAATTGTACATACTCATCTATTAGCTCACTTATCTAGGTTGAATTGCTCAATTCGTTGTCAGAATCAAAGCAAAAATATATAAATAAGTACTGTGAAGAATGGTTAGTTATTTTTATTGTTTCATAGATATAAAATGTAAGAGTGGGTCTGGCAGTTTTGCCATTTGTTTCTTTATGGTTTGGTTAAGCATTTGGCACAGGTTTGGTCTATATGATCAGGCTCAAGACTGAATGTAGAAGCATTGCTGGTGCTACAGTAGGACGCAGTCTGTACTGTGTCGAAGGATGTTTCCTTTTTCCCATGACCTTAATGCTAAAAGGCTAATTATCTAGTTAAGGGTTCAGAATTTAAAGACACTAATCTTGTTCATGTCCGTAGTTCTTATATGGAGGACACCTATTAAAACAAAAAAGGAATTTCTATGAAGTATGAATAATAGTTATTTTATTGGCCATAAATAATATGTTTACAAATCATACCAAGTTTAAGTAAATTGTTCACGTTATCTAAATCACTGTAAAGTGAAAATTGGTTGCTAAGATAATTGAGCATAATCTAAAACAAGGGAGGAAACCATTCCACATCCTCCTTTTCCTTTCTCTATTGAAAAATGGCATCATTTCAGGTGACCTGGAGGTCAATGTTTATTTTCTAATTAACAAACGATAAAGGACCCTTTCTGAATTTTTTTTTAGATGTTCACATTTTAGCTAAAAAGGCCAAGTAGAAAAGTAATTTTTAAACATTTGTTCACTGTGGAACCAATTCAAGTAAAATCCAATTTTAAAAATCCGAGGTAGAACATAGATAAAAGTGGTGTTGTTGAGATATTGGGGATGGTGTAGCATTTAAGTCAGTCTAGGGATTAGTGTGTTTATGAGTTTCCTGACATATTTTCTATGTGTACTCACATGTGTACTTTTCTGAAAGGATTTTTTTTCTAATACTCTCATCAGATTTCCAAAGTGGCCCATAAGTCGGAAAATATTAAGAATCACTACTGGCTGGTTAACTAAATGAATGACCAAATAAAAGATATCAGGAGACTGAAGTTCACATTCCTGTTCTGCCATTAATTAGTTTATGACCCTAAGTAAGTCGAATGAATAACCTCATCCTCCATTTCCTCATAAATTAGAAAAAAACAATTAGGTCTAAATTATTTCCCAAAATTTTACACTCAGTCCTGGAACATAAAAAGGACATCAGTGGAAAAGCAGTGAAATCTGAATAAAGTCTGTAATTCAGATAATAATAATAATATACTATTATTAATTTCTTAGTTTTGGCAAATGTACCAGAGTTATGTGGAATGTTAACATTGGGGGAGACCGAGTGAAGAGGATATAGGAACTTACTGCACTGTCTTTGCAATGCTTCTGTAAATCTAAAATTATTCCCAAATAAAATGTTCATTTGAAACAATATATTGCAGTTCTAACATCTGCTAAGGCTGAGAATTTATTTTCAACTTAGATAATAGTGGATCTTATATGCTATGAGAGACCTGTTGAATGTTTTTGAGCCTGGAAACAACATGATCAAAGGAAAACTTATTGGGAGGTGATGCTCCACAGGGAATGGAGTGGGAAAACTGGAGGAAACATGACTGTTAAGAAGCGACAGTGTTGTTCCTGGCCTACAGTACAATCATGAGCTGGGACTGTGATAGTGGGAATGGAAGGAAAGTATATAAGGTATGAACACCTTTAAAGAAATAATTACGGGGCTGATTGGGCAAAAGCACATAGCCATTCTATGTATTGTGTGGTCAACTCTGGGCCTTGGAACTGGAAAGCCAGGTTTACTCATTTTTAAAAATAATGTCTTATGAACTTATTTTTTCTTTTAAAATTCTTACTTTTAGGTTTAGCATTTAATCTAAATCAGTATCTCTTTTTCCTTTTTTCTCATATATGCACACTGTTCTTTAAAGGATTGGCAAGATTTTATATCATATTATATTGAATTGCTTGTACATTGTATTGGTATATTAAGGAAATAGATAGTTTCAATTCCCCTCAGAACAAAGCAGTGTACTTTCCAAAAAAACAAATCACGAGTTGTATTATGAGAACATTTTAATATGTAACAAAATACAGTATGTTTGGAGAAGTCATTTTTACACTAGAAAATTGAAACTGGTCTTACTTGGGACTTAATCTTATAGTAGTCAGCTCCTCTCACTCTTCTTTTGTGTGTAACACTCTGTGCACCTAGAGAAATCTCTGCTCTAAATGCCATACTCAAGAATCCTTTTCATGGCTCCGATTGAAGTGTAAAGATTCTCATGCATTAGTCACCCATTACTAAATCAAAACTGCTCTTTAATCAGATTTTATGATATCGGCCAACACAGCAGGGTTTTCTCTGGAGATCTTGCGACTTTTTCAGATTTGCAAGTCTAAAACAAAAATATTTGATCATGTTGCTTTTTGTGACCCTCTATAATCTGAGTAATATATAAAATCTCAGCCTCCACTAAATGTTAGAGCTGTATATAATCTTTGAAATAAATTAGATCAAAATCTTTCTTTTTCCACAAGGAAACTGGGAGAACCAGAGAATTTACATGACTTAACCAATGCCGTTAGCTAATTTGCTCCTATGCCTCCTGTATGATGCGGGGCTCTAAAATGTAAGAGACCAGATTTACAGTTTACCCACCAACCTCCTCACCTGTCTGATCCCTATTTACTATCTTACCAAAGTTTCTCTTCATAAAAATTAGTATTTCTGAGAAACATTGCTTTAGGGGAATTTGCTAAGAATTCTTGCTATAAAATATTGTTCAAAAAGAAATAGAAAAAAGTTTTCTTGAAGAAAAGGAAAAAAGTTTGACTTTTGTTTTCTAGCCTCTAAATAGTTTCCCCAGGCTGACTTGACTTCTTGGAAGTGAAGTCATTATAACTCTTTGTGTTCTCCTTATAATACATCTAGGTGAATTCTCTGATTGGTTCAGTAATATATAAAATATGAAACATAAAATTCTTTTAAATTGATTCTGGTCCTAATTTTTTTATTTATAATAAAATCAATGGAAGATTGTCCACTTTTAAAAATAAATGTGCCACTCAAATAGGAAATGCATGCCAGACAATATGCATTTTCCAGCAAGCACCAGGTATGCAGACTATGGAATCCAGAGTAAGCATGCTTTGTCATTAATAGTTAACTCAGGGTGGTTGCAAAAAGAAATGAACTGGGGTGTCACAGTAGTGCCTCTGATGCTCTTTGCCTTATAATTTTCAGAGGACATACAAGGAAACTATCTCTTTTCTGAGAACTAATCTATTAACCTGAATTTAAAAAAAAAAATTTAAAATTGATAATCTTATGAAATTGCCACAAAATCTTCAAGTTAAAGTGTTTGTAATCTTAAAATGCATAAAAATTTGGTGAGATCCTTCTTCCATTTTATTTCGTAGTGAGCTAGAGTCTTACTTCCTTATTTGGATAAGAATGTTATTTCCAGAGAATGTATTATTGAATTTCAAGGGATTTTCTGCTGTCTAGCTGACTCAATCACTATAGTTTCATTGAGCCTCTCTTCAGACTGCATCAGATCTTGGAGCAGTGAAGCACAAAGCAGAAATACAGATCAGAGTTCCTTCTTTTCTTCCACTCAGGTGGAAAGAAGGTGAATAGGAAAAATTCAAGAACTAGAGAACACGTGGAAAAACACAGGGAATCTTCATCTGTTTTTTTCTCTGGAACTGCCATCCTTCTCCAGCGCTCAGAGACATAGTGTCTAATTCCATCATAATAGAGTCCAAATGCATTCCTTAGCAAAAAGATATTCAGATGAATAATTAGCAACAACAGAAATATCTAATTTAACACAGCAGATTGAACACCTGTGTTTATCATTTATCTTTTCTAAAACAATAGTAAAATGATAGTAAAGATATGAAAGAAGTCTAACTCCCTAACTCTCTCTCAGCATCTCAGCATATATATATATATACACACACACACATACATATGGAATGCAAAAGGTCTTAACACTGGAAGAGAGCAAGATGGAAAGTATATACATGAGAGGTATTTGGCTTAGTGCAGAGGAGAGATCTGAAGTCTCAGGTCCTACAGAAAAACGTACAGATAAGAGGAGCATATTCACTCTAAATCTAAATAGCAGCAGAGAGAGAGAGAGAGAAGCTAATTAGAGGATTAATCTACAAGCCTCAACATATGACCAAGAGGAATTTCAGAAAAAGTACAGGAAGTAAAAAACACTCCAGGTATTTTAAGCAGAAAGATATTTAGTACAAGGAATGATGTGCTTACAGAATCAATGGAAATGATAAAACAACAGGTTCAAAGCTGGATGTCTTGAAAAGATGCCCTTAAAATGTAAAACTGACCACTTAGGTAAACTCCCATCTCTGAGGCCACCACTGGAGCTATAATCGTGTAGGTCTGGAGCCATGGCCACAGTTGTACTAGCCGTTGAATATCAGGAAGGTCTAAAATGGATGCCTAAATATGTATTCCAATAATTACGAAGTTAGGTTAAAAATCCACCAATAGTGGGCCATTTTCTTGACAGTTAGGAAGCTAGAAACTGAATTCTTCTTCTGCAAAACCTGATCTTAATAACCAGTGTTAATAGTCAGTTGCCAAAGGAAAATGGAATCTACTTCACTTCAGCAATTCTTGGGCAAGTGCATATAATTGTAGGAACCTAGTAATCACTCAGCACCTTAGTTGGAAGGGAAATTGGGAAAGGTAGTTTCTGTCTGGGTAGTCACATGTTTATCTAAAATTCTACTACTGAGAAAGAATAGATTTGGGGGGACAAGTATCTCTAGAAAGACATAAAAGTTTTGTTTTCCCAAGATATTGAACCAAAGTGGCTCTAAACTCAGGCAGGTAAATATAAGGGGATTAAGTAAAAGTCTACAAACTGAACAGTGAGATTCTTAGTCCATTTCCTCCATTCAACTTTCAGAATGCCAGAAGCCATTTGTAATCCCACAGGCAAGATTGGAACATTGTTACTTGTGTAAATTGGTCCAAGGCAAAAACACTAAATATATTAATATTTAGGAGCCCTAATGAAATGGTCAGAGGAAACCCACAATTCTACAAAATTTTGCCACACATAAAACTTCCAATCATATTTTAATGCATCACACTTAAACAGAAAGACTTCTGGGGCCGGCCCTGTGGCCAAGTGGTTAAGTTCGGGCACTTCCCTTTGGCAACCTGGGATTTTGCCAGCTTGGATCCTGGGTGCAGACATGGCACTGCTCATCAAGCCATGCTGAGGCGGCGTCCCACATAGCACAACCAGAAGGACCTGCAACTAGAATATACAACTATGTACTGGTGAGCTTTGGGGAGAAGAAGGGGAAAAAAACAAAAGATTGGCAACAGATGTTAGCTGAGTTGCCAATCTTTAAATAAAGAAAATAAGAAAGAAAGAAACTTCTAAGGATATTAGTCATTTGTTGAATGCCTTTAACATGAAAGAGAAAGACCAAAATAAACAAGCCAACAACAACAACAACAACTAGTCAATGAACATTTGGAGGAAACAGAGATAATACCAATAACAAAAGAAACTTAATAAAAGGATGATTAATACTGTCATACGTTCAAGATAGTAAATAAGAACATGGCACAATAAAAAGAAACAATAACATAACAAGAATGAGCACTTAGAAATTAAAAAATGTGGTATCTGAAACTTTAAAATTCACTATAAGAATTAGAAGATAATGTTGGATGCAATCTTGCAGAGAGAAGAATTTAAAAATGAACAAGTAAATCAAAGAGAAAGGAAAACAAATTGGAGGATCAATTTACTAAGTCCAGTATCTGACTAAGCAGAAATCTAGGAAGAAAACATACAGAAAAAGCATAAGAAATTACCAAAGAAGTAACACAAAACATTTCCCAGAACTGAAAGATATACCTTACTGTATCAAAAAGTTCCACTTAGTAGTCATTTTAATGAATAAAAAAGGTACATTGAAGGATATTATCATTAATTTTCAAACCATCAGAGATATATGGTGGTGGTGACGATGATGATGATGATGATGATGATGATGAGAGAGAGAGAGAGAGACTGACAGATTAGGAGAAAGTTCACATCCACTGGATTAGGAAACAGACTAGCATCAGCCTTTTTAGCAGCAAAATACTGAGGGGAAAATAATTTCTAAACAAGAATTTAATGCCTCATCAAACCAATGAAGTTGAAAGAAGAGCAAACTTAGGATTTCAGACAAAGTCTTTAAAAGGTCCCTGTCCACATGTCTTTTTCTAGTCCTCAGCTCTGCAAGATGCCTTATATTCTATTGTCTCTTGCCTTAGTCTTCAAGCATCCTGTGGTGAGAAAAGCATGGGAATTCGTAGACAAATTTGTGATGACTCCGGTAGATAGCATTCCGAGTTGTTGCTCTCGTATAACTCTGCACATTACACAGACCTTTCCAACTGTTGAAACAAATGAGAGATTTTCCAATCTTGCATGATAGTTTCAAACATGCAGGTGTTAAAGGACTGCATATAACAGTTGGTCACCATTAGAGACTGGAACTAGATCTATTAATTTCCACAAGGTTAACCCTGTCTATGGAGTTATCCATGAAGTCCGTTCAACCAAAACAAACAGAAAAATACCACTTTATGGAAAGACATTTTTATCAAAAATCAAAATTCCTTCTTTCCCTCTCAGTCTTCTCCATAAATAATATGGTAGGAAGCAGGAACATGTTGGTTCAGCACCTAGCTGGTAGAAAGCAGTTAATAACTAACTTGACGAGTTGACTGCTGAACTCACGACCAGATGACTGCATGGTTCTAGGTGTAAGGTGAAGCCTGGTTTGAGAATTGCATGATTGGTTATCTTTCCAGATTCTACAGTCTTGGACTAGTATGGGAAAAGCACATAGCAAGTGGCCATGGAGACCTCCCTAAATAGTATTGGAATCTAAGTATAGAATTGAAGAAAAGGATATAGAGGAATCAAAGACCAAATTCTGGCTTCTGCCTTATAGATGTACTTTATATATGCCAATTGAATGTATGATTTGGAGAAGGCAGTAAATGCCAGAATAGGATGCCTGAGATGTCATCCTTAAAATTCCATTATTTTTTTTGAACTCTGAATCTTGTATTAAAATTTAAATTACATTTGGGTCATTTGTACCTCAGTGTGAATAAGTTTCAGATCTTCTTCTAAGACAGAATATATGTCAGAGCACAAAGCTTGGTGAAAACAGGGGGAAATGGGTACATAAACAAGAGCCGAGGGAGTCAGAAACCAGGTTCATTTCTGCAGCAGTGAGGGAGCAGCTCCATGGACCTCCGTGGTATCAAGCTTCCCTCACATGTATGGGGGCCACCCATTGATCCAAAGCAGCAGGGAATTTTCATCTTGAAAATCAATTTATAGAAAAAAGTCTGTTGAGACAAGGAAGGGTGACAGGCAGGTAAACTAGGATTTGTGTGGCTTCCAAATGCTTATTAAACATGTTGCTGAAACTCCCAGGTTGTATATCAACCAGCTGGGGATTACAGCTGGGGATTAATTTAGATTTACGTAGAATCTAAGCTTCTCTATCAGCCCTCAGTTGCTGAAGAAATGGATTGTTAGGCAGAGCTTTAGAGCCAGCCCAGGGACCAGGACTTAATAATGCATTTCAGTGGGGATCAGAGGTTCTGGGGTGATCAGTGTGTAAATTCTTAATCCCTTTATACACATTTGATGATTTATTCAGCACCATGACTCATCATCACCAGGCATGCTATGTGAAATGTTTCCCCTGACCTCCTGCACAGACCCACCAGTAACTCGTTCAGATTGCCCTGTTGGAAATCATCTGAATACGGCGCATCAGTGTTCACATACGCAAAGACTGCTAAAGCCTGGATATTACAGCAGTTTGGATCAATTTATCCTCCTGTGCTCTCATTTTTATCATCGAAATTTAAAACTGTATTGTTTATTGATACCCATATGTTTACTTGGAAAGGAGCAAAACACTATAAAAGCTGTTGTCTGTGTGATTTTTAGCACACTATATATGAGATGTGTTTAAAATGTTAAGAGATCAATTCATTATGAAGAATTTTCTCCCAGCTAAAGGGGAGTGAATTATTTAAAAGTCTTGGCATCCAAAGCAGCTAGTACACTCTTTTCTCAGTCATTTATAAGTACTGTCATCCATGTAACCCCAATTTTATTTTTCACTGTCAGAAAATCTCAACTATAACAAAATGTAAAGACCTTGGTGAGGCAAACAAACCACAAAAGAGAGAAATTAGAGGCTTAACATATATAGAGAGAAGAGTGTAGCTCATGTGGAGTCCTCTTTGTTGATTAGGGCCTTTAGGGAAACTTGTTGGAAAGTGAATATATGGCTCTATTTTGTAGTTGGTGGAAGTGAACTTTATTGCTTTGGTTCTTGACTTTCCTACCAAGATCCATAGTCATCATTTCTCCCTTTGCCCTACAGAATTTCCTCCTTTGGATTGTATCATATGTTGTACCATATATTGCCTTGTATTGCTAATCTGTTTCTATCAATATTTCTTGTCTTTTAATTTTGTGTTAACTTATTCTGTGCACCACCACTTATTCTCCTCCATTCAGAGGACTATTTTAGCGTGTGACAGGCACTCAACGAATGTTTGTTGATTGAGTGACATCATTGATCAACACCGACATGTTGCACATCGGTGATTGTACTATTTGAGCTATGTAAAATCATTGTGGAATTTGTGGCTAATCCAAACTATTGATTAGAGTATTTCACATTTTATTTCTGAAGTAACTGATTATATATGTAAAGAAAATCAACATGTGTAAAAACAAAAGGAAAGCAAACAGTACTTAAGATTTCCATTACGATTGTCGTTAATACCCCATCTCCATCTCAGTTTAGCTGTTTTGCGATGGCAAGCTATCCTAGTGCAGTCTTATAATTTTTTGTAGGGCTAAGCTTGACTAGGAGTTAACAGATCTGGATTCCAGTTCCAGTGCCACCACTGTTTGCTACTTTCATGAGCAAATCACTCTAACTTGTTCTGGACTCACTTTCACACTTCTGTCAAAGAAAAACGTGTTATGCTTTGGCATAGGGTTATAATGTGTGGATGAAATGATAAGACATTTGAAAGAATTTTGGAACCTTAGAATGAGCCTCACTTCCTTGTATCCCAAGTTAATATAATCATCGTGTAATATTTTTTAAGGGATAGTGGATTAGATTTTTTTTTCCTTTATAAGGCAAAATACTGTGACTCTGATTCATGAAAGCAAATATAGATTTCTCATATTGTAAGAATTCTTAGTACCATCAACTGTTGTTTTCAGATATTTTGTATCTATTAAGAATGATTGAGAATGAATGATTTCTTTTTCTTCTCCTTTGTGTAAAGATTATCATTGCTCGTGTAATGATCTTACATTCTCACACATCTTTTGTTCTCTTTGGACTCATTGTCTTTTTGACTTTGCCTTCTCTCTGTCACAATGGCTTCTCTCCCCTGACCCATCTCTTACACTGAATAACTTGGATCTGTTGGTAACATTAACCTGTCTTAGGAGAATGAGTTGTTTTTAGGAAAAAGATGATGGATTTGGCTCCACTGTGCCTCCCAAATACAATCTAATCTTTGAGTTTAGGTTTCAAAACTTTGGCTTAACCTACCGCCTCAACTTTAATTCTCATCCTTACCTCATTCTGTACTGCATTCCAATGGTTGGAAACGTGTTGATCCTGATCATAATTTTCTTGCTTCCTATGATTGTGTTGTTCTCCACATCCGCTTGTTGAAATTCTGCTTATCTTTAAGTACCATCTCTTTCAAGAAGACTGTGGCCCTCCCACTGCAAGCATGTTTCCTCTTTTGGCCGTCAGAACCCTTTTGTATCTACCTTTTTTATGGCACCTATCCTATTCTGTTTTATATTACTGGTTTTTTCAATTTGTTTATTCAGTTATTTTCTGCTTGTTTTATTCCATTTCTATCTCTGTTGATCAAACTTTGAGCTTCTTAGGTATATTCTACTTACCATTATATTCACTAGAGTCTCTAGGAAATTTTTCTTGGGCCATAAGAAGGAGCTCATAAGAATTGTTGAATTAAATTGAATTGCTGGGCCACATTTTTAAATACGGTTATCAAGCTGAGCCTTTTATTGAGCTGAACAAGAATAAATCTCCAGTGTTAGTGTACTAGAAAAGAGTCTTTCAGTGTTACTAAAAGGGAAGAATTAATCTGTTAAACCATTAATATTAGTGAGCTTAGAAAATATGTATTGCCAGAAATCAGTAACCAGGTATCACAGACAGGTGGAGTGATGAATGGTGTCTACAAAGCTAAATACTTGACTTATGTGTTTGACACACAGGACACACATTTAAAGCTTATCAGGAGTCTACGAAGCATAAAAAGAGTGCTCTAGAATTTGGGCATTTTTAAAAACAGAAAGGGTAAATCCTGCATGCTTGAATAAAAACTTGTATTATGCAGTTTCCCTAGCCTTTTGTTAGGCTTTTGTTAGCCGTTTGTTCCCTAGCTTCAAATAGTGCTCTTTACAAAGAAATCAAACTTGAACGAACTTTTTCAAGTAGTACCAGGAGCGGCTTTGTGTTTTTATTATTATTAAAACATGAAGGGATCTTTCTGGAGAAATAACATTTCCTAGTATTTGGAATCCTATGAAGGCCACATCTATATAGAGAAATAGGGGCGTTAGCATGAGCGCAGTCATTAATAGGCTTCCTGACTCTTTAAAATTCTGTCCATTTATTCACATTTCCCCTACCTATTGCATTCACTTGTCTATATTTTCTTCTTAGATTATTAAAATGGGAAGAAAGTTTCACATTCATTCCTCGGTCCCGTGAAGAGCTTCCAGACAACTTTCCAAAGGAAATCCCTGGGATCTGCTATTTCCTGGAGGTGAGGACTGGTCCTAAGCAGCCGAAGCCTTCTCTGTCTTCATCAAGAATAAAAAAGGTTTCCTACAACATTGGCACCATGTTCCTCCGGGAGACAAGCCTCTGAGACCTGCTGCAGATCAGAGACTCCTCCAAAAAGCACAAGCCCAGAATGTGGGTCATGACTGGAGAGCGGAAAGAGATGGCTTCTCTTTCACTGCTTTGTGGAGAACAAGCAGCGGAATTTCTGTGGTATGTCAGGCAATAATCCTAGAAAATGTGGGTGATGACTATCCATTAAAAAACTGGAGGGCAGGGGGGAAATAGGATGTGTCCATCTATTTGAGTGTTTTTGGTCATATATATATTTTAATTACAACTATGGGCCCCCTTTCAAAACTAACCAATAAATAGATTCTGCGTTTTCTTGTTTGTCGCACATGCAGGTATCTTTCCCTATGTATTTGTATCACTTTTGAGAGCCAGTTTTGATTATATATTCCTACATTTAGTGAGTTGGTATGTGAGGAATATTTTCTAATTTGGTTTTTCTGAACAGACATTTCATACATATATCATGGCAGTGTGGTCGACTTCCCGGCAGGAAGAACTATAACTCAGCAAAATATTTTAGGGATATTACCTATTTTTATACATATCTCTTCTTCTAGTTAATTACATTTCACACAACATTAATAGATTTTCTGAATCTGCTACTGTATAGTTGGTATATTATGTAACTGTAACCTATTAATCAAATATAGTTCCACTTATTTAGAGAGACTAGAGCCTGGACTGACAATATATATAACCAAGGATTTCAGATGCTGAGAAAGCATTGTATGTCTGCTTAGTAAATATATCTTTTAGATTTAATTAATGTAGTATGGAATCCAGATGAAATGGGATTTCCTAATAGCAGATATATCTGTAACCAAGATTAAGGAAATGTCCTTTTGCCATCTAACAAATATCAGTTAAGATGAAATGCTTTGCTACATTGGACCCTTTTCAACTTAGCACTCATAAATGTAGGTTGTTCTTGCAACATACTAAACTATGTTCTGATAAACAGAATCGTGCTAAGTGACATGTTAGTACTCCCCCTCCCCCTCCTCCGTGGATGCCTGCTAAGGACTAACTGCCACTCTTGGGAGGAAATCCCTGAATACTGGCATTACTGAGAAAGTGATGCAGGACATGTTGCCACGAATGTTGTTTCTTCTTGCATAATAAAAAACAGAGAAAAACCTGTATTTTATGGCTTTGAAATTTTAAACAATTATTCTTCTGCACTTTGGTTGATGTGACTTTTAAATTCAGTGAAGTGGGTCTAACCTTCAGACCTAGTAATCACCATAGTTACAGATAGGCTGCCATCACATGTTTGGCTAAAAGGAAGACGTGTTCCCAGTAATTAGCACTGCATGAAAATATAATTTACACTCACCCTGAAATTAGGAGCACGGTGTGTCCAGAGATTTCCTATTTTGGATCAGATGTAAAACCTAAGTTTCCACTGAGGTTCATGAGCTGGAAGCATTTGTTTCCTTGGAACCTTGGGGTGGCCATTTTCTTACTCCAGTAGGTATACTCGTTGGTAGCTTATGTCTACTGAAGGTGATGTTTTTCTTTTTCTGGTCAGGGATTTTGGCTGCATTATGATTTGGTTTTGATATAACTCTGCTAAGGAGTATATTAACTAGTATCCAATGTAGTCTATGAGGCTTAATTAGTGTTTTTAAGTTCTCTAAGTGGTAGCTAGAAAACATTTATAGATATGCAAAGTATTTGTTATAACGGTGATCGCTTTTATAACTGTTGACCTCTGTTCTCGCCCTGGGGCTTGTGAGAACACTAATGCAACACTCTTCATGTGGAGACAGGACCTAGACCCAGAACTCTCTGAATCCTTGCCTGTCCATTCTTCCCTGGGTCTGGGTCTCTGTTTTGAACCATGTCGGGGTGAGAAGGCCAGGTGTTTACAGGAGGCTGTGTAGGCTGAGGACAGGATGCTCTCATGGGAGTAATTACTCAGAACGGAATCTCTTCAGGGGACTGGGAGATTAACCCACTTCCTTCATAGGGAACAGGGAGGAGGTTTACAGTCAATGTGGACAGAATAGGATGGGAGCGCCTCAATCCTCATGTCAAGAATAGGAAACACCTTAGCTATGCTGATGGGCTCCTGATAGCACAGAAGCATGGGGACAGAATCAAGCTCACTGAAGTCATTTATCCTTTTTCTGCACAGTAACTTAGAGCTTATTATGATATAGTAAATCAATAAATATTTTGGTGGTAAATATTGTGTTTTGTAACTATAAGGCTGAAAAGGACTTCCAGGAGTCATCCAATCTATTCGTCTGCTTTTTGTAAAGATTTGTCTAAACAACTCTTCTAAACATATGATTATTCTTTCTGTACTTAAGACTATCTATGGGAAGCATATTTTAAAAGAGTCATTGAAAATCCACTTCATTATCCGTTAATTGGTAATAAGGCCCTAGACAAGGATTGTATGTACATTGTTTATCAGAAGAATAACAAACTCTTTCTTAGTGTATATGATTTTACTTAAAGAAGAGGTAGCCATTTCCATTGTCACAAATGTCACAACGAAGAATATGCCAGAGATCTATTATATATCACAGACAGGATGTAAACTACATTTTTCATACAATATAATCCAAATGTATCTTTGAAGCTATAGTCTGAGGCAATGGTCTGATCTGTTACCATTTTGCCAACCTAGTACAGTCGATTATTATAGTTACTCTGTTGCTATATGTGTTTGCAAGGTACTGTATAAAATAGCTGTTCATTCCAGCTTCAGTCATAGAATTTTGAAGCTGTGAAAAAGTATTATATTTTTATTTGTCCCACATAATACAGTCCACACATCCTCCATTAGGAATTGTGACTATAACAATGGGTGGTAGTTGGTATTTCATTTGACTAATATCTGTACAGTATTCTCACCCACAAACTATTACACACATCATGCACTTTAAAGTATCAGATTAAAGGGAATTTAAATGGATGTCCCATTAGAAATCAAGTGGTATTAAATCGGGGAAATGGTTTTAACCCACTCTAAAAGGGATACTTTAAGATAAAATTTGGCACCTCTGTTATTATATTAAGATATAATATAGCTCCTCTGTTTTAATGTTCTTTCAAGCAACTAATTTGAAGAAGTCACTTTATGACTAGCAACTAGCCATCAGTACCAAAGCTTCACATTGGCATCTGTATCCTTTTGATGGGGAGAATGTCATCATTTGCAAATAGATCAGTTATCTAACAAAGTCAGAAACCTCCATATGTACCCAAACCATACTGCACAGTATGTGCTTTGTGAACCTTAATAAATAGGTAATATTAGCCATAATAAAAAGAATAATACTCAATGCATGGAGAACACATATAGTTGGGTCTCTAGGCTGTGTAGTGTGATGTGGAGAAGGGAAAGAAGATATAGCTTCTAGGTAACAGGTAACCCAACTGTCTAAAATCTTCCTTGATAGTCATCTCTTCTCTTATATTTTAAGTTGTTTTGCGTTTCACTTTTAATACTTGATTATGTGTGCAGTCCAGTGACCTATGACCTATTGTGATTCTGAGACAGGCACTGATGCCCAAGACTGGAGAGTGGGTCTGTGAATTCAGTCCTGCAAATGTGAACTTTCATGGTCTCACCCTTGGTCCTCTTGCTCAGTGACAAGAATATCCGGAACATAGTGTTTTATTGTGAAAGTGCAAAAGTGTGTACTTCTCCAGGAAAAATGAAGCAAAACAGGACAACAACTTGAACAAAATTTCATTCACAAGTGCAGCAAGGCTTTTAATTTTGCAAATTCCTCCAGAGTTCCAGCAATAAAGCAAAATTAAATTGATAGAAGCAAAAGGCAAAGCCACAGAGAATTTGGAAAACCTCCAGGCTCTGTGTTTTATACAGAATCATATTGCCACCAATTGAAATAGTGTATTTGAAGTTGTGAGGTATCAAGAGGGAAATCAAGGGTACGACCATCATTAAACGTATTTATTGAAGCCTCCTTGAGTTCCTGACATGCTGAGGGCAGGTGTTGTGGTTATCATGGCAGAGAGTAAAACTTCTACACATAGGTTTCTGTCTCATCATGCATGTTGAGCAATACTAAGCCCATACCCAGGCCCTCTCTTACTCCATGCTGTCACTGGAAACCATCTCGCCCCCACAAGCCTGGCCTCAGCAAACATCTCTGTACCCTTGAACCTAAAATAGGTACAGAAAAAGTTTCCGATGCCTGTTTCAGGCAGATAGGAAGACCCACACAACTCGAGGGGCAGGTAACAAGGCACTTCTGAAGGGAACTAAGCATTCTCAGTTGTGCTTGGGTGTTGCTTAAATCTGCAGCTTCTCCCTCTGCTTTTTCTTCAAAATACAATCTGACTTCAAGTACTTGGTGTAACTTCTCTGTATGTTCCTTCGGAATGAATTATACGTGACCCTGAACAGGCTTTGGGTGGCACTAGATGCCTTTCAGCCAATAATATGTAGAAACTCAAGTCTAAGAACCAAGTTCTATATTATAACCCGGGATTTCTATTATTAGATTACACATCTTCCACTAGGAAAATTAGGTCATTTCAGAGGCTTCTGTAAGCATGTCTTATTAGATACAGCCTGAAAACATGATGCATGAGAGACTAAATTATTAAAATTTAACATATTCCAGTTTGAATGATGATTCTTTATGAGTAGCTCTTAATATGAATATACTTAATTCACAACCAGCTGATTTAAAATACACATAAATTGTGTTAACATGATTGAACAAATTTTATTGTAAAATGGATAAATTGACCCCAGCTGTGGACTCAATTTCAAGATACTCATGGTGGTGAATGAAGAACAGACACTGAGGTTATATACAGATTAACATAAATCTTGACAGAGTATATTGAGATAGTGTGCAAAATTCCTTCCTCACACTTGATTCAAACAATTGAAACCTAAGTATTATTGTCTTGCCACCTTTCTGTTTCCTTTCTTCCTTTCTTCTTTCTTCTTCCTTTTATGAAAAAAAGTCATGGATGCATTTGTAACACAGGGAGAATCACGGTCCATCTCATGTTGTAAAATTAGTTTTAATTTTATAAAGTAATGAATATTCTTTGTTGTGTGTGTTGAATGTAGATATTACATGATTAAAAGGAGTGACATTTTGGAAGGACTTGGGATGTAGAGAAGTAAAGTTTGTGTTGAATGTAGATATTACATGATTAAAAGGAGTGACATTTTGGAAGGACTTGGGATGTAGAGAAGTAAAGTTTGTGTCTGTATTTCTAATATGTGGTGACCAGACTACAGCTTCATTCAAGTGCCTCATTGCCATCCCATTCTTATTAAGAGATGGTCCTCTTAACTCATCAGCTTGCCAGAGTCTGGCTCCCTTCATAAGAATTACCTAGGAAGCTTTTAGGAATACAAATTACTGGCCTGTACCTTCAGAGATTTGGATTCAGTAGGTCTCAGGCGGGATCTATGAATCTGTATTTAGAAAATCAGTCTAGGTAATGCTAATATACAGCCAGATTTTGGAATCATTGAAGAGTATTCAAATAATTCCAATTACTGGGAAAAAATACAAGTTGACTGAGATAGTATTATATTATTTCATTTGTAGTTATTTTGAAAAGCTAAATACTCTGGGCTTCATAGCATTATTTCTTTCACAAATTTTAATTTTAGCTTTAGTTTCAAATTTATGGTCTGCCTTTTGAACATGAGTCTTCAAACTTATTAGAGACAGAAGTCAACACTGATAAGCATGAGGGATGAATATTGCTCACTATAGGGCTATTAGGGATACTACATATGGTACCATTTTCTTAGTTACTGCTGGAGCTGTGCAGTATATCACAGTATTTGCTGATCCTCACCACTGAGATATAAACTATGAACTTTGGGACAGAGAAGCAAATGTTGAAATGACAGCCGTATTTCTGAATGCTTCGATTTTTATGTTATGAAAAATTACCAACTTAATACTTTGTCTCATTCTGTACTTTTCACATTGAATTGTACATTCATCTAAAAATGATTTCCTAGCAATATCTTGTAACAACGTTTCAAGCAATAATGTAAGCCATGGTGATGATGCCATATGAAACTTTCACTTCTGTGCACTTCAGAGAACTTTTAGGGAAATAGCGACATCTTTAACATAAGCAATAATATAGCTAGTGTGGACTTTTAAAAGATATTCATCATTTACAACAGCAAAATGAGCAGCAAGTGATGACTCAGATATAAATCATCTGAGCAAATGACATGCTTCATCTATCTCATAAGTCATTCATTTGCACACACGCTGTAAAGTAATTAGTATATTCCCATCACATTATTTCTGTTGTGTAATTTTTAACATACCTATCATAATATGATTTATATTCAGATCAAGAGATTTGTGTGTGTATGTAATGTTGCCCAGATTTTCAGATCTTTGTAGTATATAATAATAGAGAGTAATTAAGGATGGATAAATGAGTAAAAGCAGAGCATAGGTTGGATGAATTGGTTGAGAAGGTAGGCTTTGCAAAAATATGGATGGGTCTTTGGACAAGTTAATTAGTTTAAAGGTTGGTTTGATAAAGTCTTAGGAGACAAATGATTAAAAATAAAAAGAGCTCATTACCACTGTTTTTTATGATGGCAAATGTTTAGTAAGTATAAGTATTTTGGCTTCAGAACATGATTGGTTGAAGTCACCTGTAGTATAATTAATAAACACTGGAAAGTGATTATGTAGTGATGTTGAAGGTAACCTGCCCTTCTCAGCTATTTTGATGCTAGTACTAAAGCTTGCAGATTTCAAAATGGATAATTCATATTTTTAGTCTTACTTCTTAAAATATAATTTTAATCAAATGTGGCATAGTCAATAATAATCAGTCCTTTAATAGTTTAATTATCCCTCCATCATTTAGAATGATGTATTAGGATTATAGCTAAAAGCGCTGGTACACTTATGTTACACTGAAGAACTTCTGAATGTTAGATTACTATTTAGCAAAGTCATATAAGCTTAGGATCCATTGCTAAGCCTCTAAATAAGATTACAACTCCTATTATTGCCGAGCTGGGTAAACCCTTCTAATTGTGAATCTGAACACAATCGGAATGCTGTGTGGGTTTGCCGGTATTTTTACCTTCTTATTACCCATGGCAAAATTCCAGTTAGCATCCTCCACCCCAAAATTCAGAAAATTTCTCTATAAAAATCAAACAGGATTGTTGATCTGTGAGAAAGTTTTTGACCATTATCTTTTTGCATATTATTAGATGCTTAAGAAGCTTGCTTCTTAATTGTTAATAAATAATGAAAATACTTAATTTGAATCCATTAAATTACAGTGAATTTATCCTCTCAGTTAATTCATCTAATTGTTGATCAGATCATTCTTAATATTAGACTTAAGCACTGTTGCTTATTATTTGAAAGCAGAAGAAACAAGAAAAACTAGATGATCAGCCTAAGTAATAGCTTGTTTCTCATTCTTTTGATCCAAATTTTAAAAATAAAGGAATTGGTTTATATTCATTCTTCCTCTGTGGCCTTTTCACTATTTGTAGATAAAGAAGGGATTCTAAAAAATATATTTTTTACAGTGGTCTATTAAATGTAATTAAATTTAAGTAGGACGTAATGTATTAATTAGGGTAAAATCAGAAATGCACAGAATTGCTTCTTCACACCACCTCACTCTTTAAAGACAATTGCTTCCATTTTGCTGCATGGCAGTTAGTTATACATCAGACTGAGGACACAGGGACAGATGGAGAGGGTAAGACGGACAGGAGCTTTAGATGAGATTGAGCAAAGAGATTTAATTTTTTTCCTCATGAAGGTATAGTTACTCTTAAAGGGGAGGCCGTTTCCATAATAGACACGTCTGGTTTATTGAAAGCCAAATGATTTACTTGACTTCTGTTCATTTTTATTTTGAAAAGAAAAGAGAAAGAAATCCTTCACAAGCCATTTTCAGTTTTTTTAGGAGATAGTGTCAACCTCTCAGCAGCTGCACATATGAGTGAAAACTGGGATTACAAACTCATAGAGCTATATATAGAAACTCTCTGAAGGTGGCAGATAGAACTAGTCTTGGTTACAATGATGGAGGTAAATGAAAGTGTCAGAACATCTGGACTGAAGGAACAAAGAAGACCAAATACCAGCTCTGCCATATGTCACAGAAACCCCTGCTAAAATTAGCACAAAAGAACAGACTATCAGTGTGCAAGTGATATTAAAACGAAAGATTTTTTTTCCTTTTATAACATGCCTGGCTGAGCTAACATTCAATAAGAAAAATACAATTTAATTTCATACATTCTTTTTTTGTTGTTCTGACATTATAGAAATTACATCTTTCCCTAGTTGGGAAATCTAATCACAAAGAGCACGAAATATGTATTCTTTGTCCTAAAATCGGTAAAACTATTTTCTGGGCTATCCTATATTCCGTATTTTTCTTCACATTGTTCTCAAGTTGGGCTTTGGCTGCCAACAAAACAAATGCTCGACTTCAGAGTAGAAAGAAGCCTTTATGACCCCAGGCCTATCCATCTCATTCAGGAATGCTCCAGAGAGTTGGGGCTGGGGAGAGAGTCCTCCACAGCGTCTGATGATGTTCTGTGGGAGAGAGGAAGATGTATTCCCAGTCTTCTAAAATTAAAAGTGCTTAGGTAGCCTCTTATCATCATTCAAAGATGCTACATTTATACATAACTGGTTAATTCAAGCAGAGTTTGTCGAGAACAGAAATTTTACAAGGAAGAAACAAACTTGAACAATTTTTAATCAGAATTATCGATTAGCAAAATAATTTAGGACAAAAACTAAACTTGCTGTCTCGAAAGAGTCAACTTACTTATATCCAAAGTCAGAATGCTACACACTTTTGAACATTTTCTAAATGTATCAAGTTCTTCAGCACTGAGAAAGGAAAATAATTTTATTTATGGATTCCTTAAGGTTTTACCCCCTGGAGATAGCACATAACTGTGAATTACATAAAAAGTGTTTTTCTCTATGATTTGGTTGTTGAAAAAAAATGTAGAAGATGCCATAAATAAGACAAAATTACAAATTGTGGCATTGAGCCATGGTTTGCAAATTTGGCAACATTCTTTTGCTGAAAAAAATAAGCTGGTTTTAATAATACAAGGATTAAAGATAATAGTCAAATAATACTGTGTTCAGACTTGTTCACATTCGATATAGAGCAAAGCATCTCAAATTTCACAGAATAAAATTTAAGCCAAAGCCAATTTATGTTAAGTTATTTGAACAGCAAATAGCAATATTTCTATGTCACCTCTGACTAACAGGAAACTGCATTTCCATATCCAGTGAAACTTCAATTCCTAGAGCAATTCTACTTTTATTGCCTCCCCAGAGGCACTCCTTTATGGTCAATATAACTAACTTTCGAGGCTGGCAAGAGAGTATGGCTTTCTTCTGAGACTGGGTTGATCTGGATCAGTATATTTGTGTATAACCACTTAAAAGGTCCCCCTCTATTTTTTTAAAAATCTTTTTTAGTTCAAATCTCCATAATTAAAGTGAAGCAAAACATTGGAGCAGTCAGAAAGTTTATCAACAACATGAAACCTCTTTCCAAATTTTATTGGTCTATCTTACAATGTTGAAATTAAAGCTTAAGTTTGGCGTGGGCTCTCAGATAAATTCCTTTGTATTATTTGACTAGAAAGTATTATCAAGAAGAAGAAATTAACTCTCATGGGAGACCTCACGCTAGCCAAGAAGGTCTAGATAAACTAGATGACTGTGTAATTGTGTTCAGTAATTCAGGAGGTTTTTTAAAATTCTTTAATTTTTGCTCTTGTGCAAAGATAATTATTAGTAGATGGCAGCCAAAATTATTATTCCTATCTTTTAAATTTGTTTCAAGTGTGTCACTGGGCACTTATAAAATCCATCCCTTTCATTTATTATGTAACTCAATGACTTGGAACAATGGGTACTCAATGCTTTTTCCTTTGATCCTTAAAAACGCTTTTTTTCTGTCAAAAGAATTCTCCTACTAAAATTCAAATGAATACCTGACTATAAGAGGTACCCATTTTATGAGCATATATGAAATACTTTAACCGGATACAGCTGGACTGTAACAAAGAGAAAGAAAGGATACCGATAAGGAAGATGAAAAGAGACAGAAAAATCAAATTTTGCCTACATTAAAATTATGTCTAAAACCCAACTCTATTAGCCTAGAAGAAAGCTAGAAATAGAGGGTAAGGTTAACTGATTATAGATTTTTAAACACAGTATTCATATTTAACAGAATGTCATAAAATTCAGCATGTCAAAACTTTGTTTAAACAAACAAGAAACTTAAGAAATATGCTAATCAGAATGAATCTATTTAAAGGGACAAAAAAACCTTCTTGAATTATAAAATGCCCACCAGTGCAGAATTTGTTTTCTGTTGGGAAAATTTGGTACTATGTTTTCAATCAATATTTGCTGTATGATCAAATTAAGCATTATGTAGTCTTTATGCTAATGAGAAACTGTGTAAGAGTCCAAATATCAAGGGTGGCTATCGCTTTGAATATCAATAGAGTTTGATATTATTTCTGAATAGAACTGTAAGTGAATGTAAAATGAATGGGCTATATGTATAGATATTATGTGCAGTAAACAAATCAGGCCCTTAAAGTTTGTCAGCATCCTCAGCTTCTGGTTTTTTTTTTTCATTCTGTCCTTCTTTCCCTCCCTGTCTTTCTCCCTCCTTCCTTTTCCTTTTCTTTCTTCCTTCCTTCCTTCCCTCCCTCCTTCTTTCTTTCTTTCTTTCTTTCTTTCTTTCTTTCTTTCTTTCTTTCTTTCTTTCCTTCTTTCTTTCTCTCTTTCTCTCTCTCTTTCTCTCTCTCTTTCTCTCTTTTTCTTTCTTCTTTCTTTCTTTCTCTCTCAGTCTGTCTCTCTCTCTGTCTTTCCTTCCTTCCTTCTCTCTCTCTCTCTTATGGAGGATTTCTTATTTTGACTGGGGCCTCCCTTTTTCACTTTCACATGATTTAACACTTTGTGGATTCATGAGGTAAGGAAAAGAAGGTGAACATTTAGATATAGATCATTTGAGGATAGGAATGACTGAGACAATGGAGACCTTGGCTTCTAGAGGCTTCATAAGTTAAGAGGAACATGAGTCTGAAAAAATATCTGTTGTTCTTTTTCACTGAATTTAAACACTTTCTCAAGAAGTATCAGGGTCACGTTTTTTGGACAATCTCCTATTTTTTTCACCTATAAATATCTTAATATAGAAAAATCCTCTTATTTTCAAATAGTACATTTTTACTTGGGTACCACATTGCTAGAGATTGAAATAGAAAAGAAGCTTCTTCTATTTGTAAGGAAATTGTTTTCTGAAGACAACTTCCCAATAAGGCAAATACACCAAACACTACTTGAATTTACTGGCTCTTTATTTAGAGATAACCGATACACTGTCTTGCTTCCTGTATACCCCTCAGTAACTTGGTTTGGCATAGCATGGTGTTTTGGGTCCTTTTGTGAGGGTTTGAAAACATTTGCCATCAATTTTATACATTTAATGTACTGAAAAAGCAATATACAATGTATTCCATATTTCTTAGCTCTATGCCTTTGAAATTTTAACGTATATTCAGATAGCTGTTTACAATCACAATTTTGACTTATTCACTAGAGTTAACAAATTACTATGTTCTAAAATACAAAAGACACAGGGTGGATCATTTTGTGATGTATCAAGGGATCAATCATTTGCAAATCCCAATCCAAAGCCATTTTGTTTTTCAGGGAAAATTCAATCATTTCTAGCAGAGTATTTGATCCATAAGGGAAAAGAAGTCAAATAACTTACTTAAAAGAGTAATAATGAGGAAGACAGAACAGAATATGTCCTTCCATTTTAGGTACCCCCCCAACACTATAATAATTTGAGCAAGTCTTAAGATTGAAAGAATCTTTAATTTCCAAAACCGAAAATCTTTTTCTGTTCATATGTTCATGTTAGTGTATTAATATTACATTCAAACTTAAGTTGTCTCTGTGACATAAGTTTGTGTTCATTAAGAGAAAATCATATAGAAGTAATACAGCTTTTTCCTCTCTGGAAAAATATGCTTCAGTAAGTCAAATATCTTTGAATTTTGGTTCTTTTTTCTCATTTTGGACTTTGTTATACACCTCAGGGGTCTTCTACTCTAACAGATCAGGTAGTCAGTCAAAGGAAGAGATATAAAATATTCAGAAAAATTAAAAACTTCAAAAGGGAAGAATTTCTATGTTAATTGAATTTTATTTATTCCACAGTGGCTAATCAATTTTAAAACTGTGAAAAGACAGGCAGCTGCCATATAAATTGACATCTATGAAAATATAAATTATTTTCTTCCTGTTATTTTAAGTGTTAGGAAAGCCTTGTCTTGAAATGACAGACAATCTTAATACTTGTTCAAGTGAAGAAATATGACCTTCAATACATTTACCATTTTTATTTCTTGAGGGAAACATTTTTAATAATGAATATAAAAACAGAAGAAATATGATTGAGGAAAACCAGAAATTAAGATGAAATTTGTACATCTGTGATCCACAGTGCCATTTTTTCCTTCTATTTTGTTGCCTCTTACTGAATTGATATCTAAGACCCAGATAGGCAAAATTTACAAGCTACTAATAGTTGTTTCTTTTAAGAATTTGGAAGTAGGCAAAAATTATTCCACTTATGTTGAAATTGACTCACATCATCACAGCAGGTTATGAGGACTGGGGAAGTCAGGCGAGGCTCAAATAGAAAAATGGTCCTTAGAGAGAAAAGTTTCTGATTTTTCTCAGAGCTATATGAACAGCTTTTCCTTCATTAAAAAAAAGAATCTTCCTGAAAGTTTTGTCTTGGAAAAACTCTAAAGTTTTGTAACAGCTGCCTGTAACCACGTTATTACTTTAGTAATCAAGTGACAAAACTGGGTCATTATGCTTTTAAAATGTACCAATTAAGTGCATTTCAAAAATAATACATATCATTTTTCATTTCAAAATCAACCTACCTGAATTCTGACTCTTCAACTGTGAGTAGCCATTTTACAAAACCAAAGGGTCTCATTTCCCAGACAATATTTTAGATTAAAAAACTTGCCTGCTCATTTCAATGCATAAGATAAACAGCCAATGCATTTCCATCAAACATCCTGGCACTATATAATAAGAAATAGGTTTCCCAACTCACTTACTAAAAACACATAGTTATAATGTACTAGGCCTTCATTGATTTCTTCTGCATGGGGTAGGTTTTACTTAATCAGACAGCTAAATTATTTTAATGTTTTGTCCAATTCATTTGCTGTAATTTCATGGGTCTAAATTTTTGGTTTGGCTTGCAATGTAAATAATATTGTACATCTGCTATTTTGCTATTACGTTATACTTTGTGAATCATTTCTTTTAACAATCTAGTTATCACAAACTTAACTTACAATGTCATCAAGTAATACCAGGTAAATATACTAATATATCTGTAGGGCATGGTTAAATTGCACATATTTTGAAATGTCAAGCTATTTTTTGCTTTTTTAAAGATGAATGCATCTTTTAAACCTGTACCATTAATTTAAAAAGTTTCATTCAGTGTTTCACATTATACTTTAAAATATTTTCCTTTATCCAGTAGTACAGGTTTAGAGAAATTTTTCTGATCGAAATGATAAAATATGCCTCATTTCACTAGAATTTCAAGAATACTAGTACATGTACAAGTATGTAAGCACTTACAGAATTATAAACATCCACTGTGTCTTCTTTGCTTTTCATGTAACGCTACTTTTTATTCATTTGATTGTTTATTTGTAATTATTCTAAATCATGCACAATGTAAATAGCATGTTTCATTATGCAAAATGTGTTTGTATTTACAGACTGCAGAACAAGGTAAATTTGTATATGAAAAATGGAGTGATAAAAACCTGGGATTCTTATAAAACAAAGTGGAAATGACAGTTGTGTGTTATATTTACATAATTCATTACAAAACTACCTGTTTAAGCCATGCATTTATTTACCTTATAAGTCTAAACTGTCACTTATAAAATATTTAAGTCAATAAACGATACCAAAAAGGACTGGTCTATAGATTCTTTTGAGCATCTTTTTTCACACTGTGAATGACAATGACTAAGAGTATGAATTAATAGTAAGTGAAAGAATGGGGAACAAATAAATGAATGAATGGAGTGTTCTCAATGCATTATCATTATGGCTGAAGATTATGCTACTGGCATAGTATTAGGCAGGGCCAATTTTGAATTATTTTTATAATATGAACTCTCTTACAAAACCAAGCAGCGCAGATTACAATTTCTGCAGTTTTATGCACTCTAAATATATGCTACACAGAAAAGGCATGATTCACCTGTCTTATGGCCAGACAGTTGCTTCCCTGAAAGGATAAACAGAGAAAAGGGATAATTTTACTGTCATTATTAAATGTTTGTTGAATGCCCACTAGGTGCCCGTCAGTGTCCCATCCCAAAGTTAGATGAGGTGCAGCACATATCTGTAAGATCATTGTAATCCAATGTTCCTATATTTCAGCAGTGTACATATGTATACAAAATCAAGCCATCTCTGTTATTTTGCTGGTCCTCTCCTCCATAACCACTGGGCCTCAACCATACAAATCTATTTCTAGCTCTTTCTAGCCATTCCCAAAGGGATCTCCTCCTGTTTGTGTTCACAGAGCTGCTCTCATCTTCTGCCCTTGTCTTCTTATTGATATGTGCTGCTCTAGAGTCACACCACTAAGAACTACTTTGCTAACCATAAGAGAAGTGAAACTGAGTAGCCAAAAGAAGTAGAGGAAGTATGTATATACACACACATGCGTGCACACACACCCAAAGCTGGGTACTTGCATACTCCAATTAAAACTCTCATTCAGAAAATAGAAGAAAGAGAAAAAAACATATTGTGGGTCACAAGGTTCATAACATGACAGGCAGGTACTGTGAAGCCCCTGGTTCCATCTATGGCACTTTGTTCTATTTGCTGGGAAGTATTTCCTTGTTCCATTACATCCCTTCTTGGGAGCTTTACAGCTTTCAAGTCCACTTTCTAGTATACATGTTTGTAGGCTGAAGCATTGATGTGAACTCACAGGCTTTTTCAGGAAAGGATCGTATTTGTCTTAGTTAGACAAAATAATCCCCTTGAAACCCAGAAGTCTCCTGATCTGTTTGCTTCCAGTCAGTTCCATGTGCCAGCATCCAAACCAAGGTTCTCTCCTAGATAAAGTTCTTATTCTTGCCTTATTTCTTTGTCCCTATGATTGTCTCTTAATTTAATGGAAGCTACCTTGATGTCACATAGTACTGGAGGGAAGGCTTTGGAGGGGCGGCAGCACTCTTAATCTGATATTTCCATAGGACTGAGTCTGAGAAGTCTTACTGGGTCTCAGTTGCTCACTTCAGTTTTGTCTTTTTCTTACTTTATTTCGGTCTTGTCTTTTTTCTTTGGAGTAGAGAAGTCATAAGCATTCTCCAAATTTTATGTCCAAACCACAGAGGTGTGTCCCGAGCTCAGTTCCTTCCCTTAATTCCTTGCCAAATACAGCAAGAAGAGCCAAAACACACTAACGTCCTGGTTCCCCAAACCACTTCCTCTAGAAGTGCAGACTCTGAGGGCGCTTGACCTGCTTTCCAAGTTATCCAAGGTCGACAGTTTTAGCAAGTGTTTTGCTGCCCTCTAGCACATGTCCTCCTCTTTTCAACCTCACAAACCCCCACCTCACCTCTAAGGTTTTATATTCTGCATATTGGTTAGGATAGGCTAGGCTGCACTTATGAAAAAATCCAAACAGATAAAGACCTCATGTGACAAATGTGTATTTCTCACTTGCATATCAGAACAGAAAGGTTCCAAATTAGAGTAGATCTGCTTCATGCTGTTCCTCCAGGACCCAGTCTGATGGTGGTTCTGCCTGGTAGGATTTTATAGCTTAGATGGTAACAGTATAGATCACTTTCATTCACATTCCTGCCTCTAGACAGAGTCACACAGCTACACCTAACTATAAGAGAGGATGAGAGATGCACTCCAAGTCTGTATCCAGTAAAAAAGAGTAGGAGCTTGATGAGCAGCTAACCTCTTCGGCCACAATTATATTTTCATTTTGAGCTTATTATATTACTCTCAGGAAAACAAAACCATCTCAGGCTTAAAACTGTGTCTCTCTACTTAAAACAGAGCTGGAGTCTTTCAGACACCATATTTGTGAAATTAGCCATGAGGTAGTCCTGGTTCTCTGATTCTCAGGGACACAAACGCTCTAAACAAATTAATGATTAGTATCTGCAAACGAGTCCCCTAAATAAAACATACTGACCAGACCACAGGCTCCCACAAGCTTCCAGATTCCTGTTGAGTGAGCTCTGCTAATCAGGAAGGGACTCCATTGAGGAGTGTCATTATTACCATAATCAAACAAGAGGATGGAAGGCAAATAAATTCCTCGGAAGACAAAGCCCATCCCACATATGTGCCAGGCACATAAGAGGCTGATGATCTAGTTGAATAGAAAAGCTGGTAGATGCAAAGTGCCAAAAGAGGGGTTCCTACATTAATTTAAATAAAATTACAATGACCAGAACAAGGGAAGTAATAAACTCCTAATCACCCCCATACTGGATAGATTACACATAGTTTTGGGTTTTCAGTCTTGGACTTCAAGCCCAGGACATTTTCCATTATGAAGAACCAATGCCCATAAGATTTCAACTTTCAAAATCCTGAGTTATATAGAAGCACTTCACCAAATTTTTATCTAAATTTATGCCTTTAAGCTGAAGGTTATGATTACAGAAAAAGATGTGCAAATAAGTAAACATCAGTTGTTGTTGTTCAAATCTGTGATATTTGCAATTACTGTACAAATCTTGGACAAATACCAGCTATGCAACTTATTAGCTGGGAAACTAAAAGAAAATTCGTTGTTGCTAGTGTCCTCGAGTTGATTCTGACCCCTAGCGACCCTCTGTACAGCTTTTTGGTGCCATCCTCTCATCTTCTGGCACTATAATAGACAATGCTCTGCTGCTATTCATAGGGTTTTCTTGGCCAATTTTTTTTTTCAGAAGCAAGTGTCCAGGTCCTTCTTCCTAGTCTGTCTTAGTCTGGAAGCTCCACTGAAACCTGCCCACCATGGGTGACCATGTGGGCATACCGGTGGCATAGCTTTCAGCATCATAGCAATATGCAGCCACAGACAGGTGGTGTGGTTCCCTGACTGGGAAATGAACCGGAGCCACGGTGGTGAGAGCATCACGTCTTAATAGACCACCAGGGCTAGCTAAAAGAAAACACTCCTATCCGATTAGACAGTGGTACTTTTGTTAGCCTAGATTTCCACTGAAGGAAAACTCTTCCCACCCCTTTTGCTAAACCCCAACATGGGGAGACTAGCATGAGTCTCTCTTCTTAAGACAAAATGAGGCAATTTTAGAATTTAGTAATTACCTTATTTTAGCATATACTTTATCTGATGCTCTCACTTCAAAGAAGGTAATGGCTTCCATTTTAAAATGTTCTTTGATGATGGATCTATGCTAATAAAGCTTTGTCTCTCAATGCAGAACGCTTGAGGGCCAATTTAAAGTCACATGTTCTGTTTTTAAATTACACATGAATGGGAGGAAATCTGTTGATTTTAAGTGGATTATGTGCAAACCTCTTTTGATAGCATTAGTGCTTCAGCTTACCTCAGCCTCAGGATTCCTCATTAACTTTGTTGTTGTTCTTGTTTCAACAAATAGCAAACTATGCAAGATTAGACCAATTACATTTCCTTCCAAAGGCTAAATTTACAATATTGTCCATCTTTAAATTATAATCTCCAATATGGTGCCCTCTACACCACTAAATAAATGTCAACTGGTAGGAAGTAACTGGGAGTACATTCATCAGAATACGGCTGTAGCTCAGTGCTCCTACCTGTTCTGTCTTATGGGTATTTGGATCCTCTCCATCAAATTTAAATATATTGGATTATTATACACATCATCCTGATGCGGGGTCGGTGAGCCGAGGAGTGGAAAGAAAGATTTCTTGGACTCTCAAAATCTGGCAGTAGTGCTCTTTTTATTTAGAGAATAGTGTGGAATAGCATGGGGACAGGACCCATGGGCAGTCAGAGCTTCTGCTGCCGCCGCTTCTGCTGCCCCCGCTGGCATGGGGACAGGGCCCATGGGCAGGCAGAGCAGCTGCTGCTGCCCCCGCTGGCATGGGGACAGGACCCATGGGCAGGCAGAGCTGGTGCGTGGGGACAGGACCCATGGGTGATCAGAGCTCCTGCTGCTGCCGCAGGGGGACAGGACCCATGGGCAGTCAGAGCTCCTGCTGCTGCCCTGAGTTGAGGGTTAGGGCTAATTTTATAAGGCATGGGTACGTGACTTATTTTTACTGGAGAAAAGAAAAGATGATGTAAAAAGTCATTAAATGATTTCAGTGCAGATGGGGTCTGGTTATTGTGCGGTCATATAACTTTAGATACGAATCTGGCCATATAGATCGGCATGTAGGTGAGGATGCCCTGGGCTTCTCTCCCTGGGGCAGTCCTAATTCATACCATAAAAAAAGTCCACTGGGTCGTATAGTTTGGCATGTAGGCCAGGTCACCTTGGGCATCTCTAGCTGGGGCAGCCTTAATCCACATCAATCCCACATTCTTGGCTCTAATATATTAATGCGTTTCTGTTGGATAAATGCTAAATGTCTTATTCCTCAATTATATTAAATATGCCACAGAGTGTCCCAGCTAAGCTTAAGAAGAAATTGGATGAATGAGCCTGGCTGTCGATTTGCATGAGCTGATATATGTGAAGAAATGTATTCATATGCTAAAGAGAAGGAGATGTCGGTGGACTATAAGGACAAAGACTGATGAAAACTGGAAAAATGAGAAAACAATATGGTATCTGCTTCTCAGCCTGGCCCCAGGGAATAAGTGTGAGCTCTTATAGGAAGAAACCCAAAAAAGCCAAAGCCGAAGGAGGTGTTCTGCTAAGGACCCACGTGATACGTGGACCACAAGGAGTGCCACTTCAAAGGACCACAAGGAGTGCCACTTCAAAGCCCAGGTGATGAATTTGACACAGAGTTGAGGAAGGGATGCCCTCTCTGCATTACTTATAAAAGCCTGTTTAAACTTTAGAGAGAGGATTTCAATTCAAGATGTCATTGAGTTTGTAGAGATGAGGTCACATGAAATAAATCTGTGGCATAATTCAATATAACAAGTAACATGCATTTGCTATCACCAAATCCTGGAGCATCTGCTTTAGATACTTGTCCTCCACCCTCGCCAAGAGCATCTCGGTTCCTGCCCTTATGGATATGGCAAACGCAGTTATCTCTTATCTAGACAAATGCTTCGCAAGCACTGGTCCTGGAGCAGCACTTGTCTGTAAAAGCTTTTCTTTGTTCATGAAAAAGAAGGGAAAATATTGTCATGAAGCTAAATCAATTCAATTTGAAAAACTGTTTTTAATTTGGAGGTTAACAGAAACCTAAATTAGCTGTATTGAGGAGTATTGTTGACAGTAGGTGTTTTTTTTCCTTTTTATGTTTTGACTTTTCAAGAATACTTGCCCCTTGCCAGACCTACTCAGAGAATGTTTATTCATTCTTCAGAGTGACCACTCTTATCTCTTCCTTTGTGAAACTTCCCCTATCTGCTCTCCAACACCCTTGACTTCCACTGTAGGGTACTATTGGGATAAGCTTATGCCAGCCTTAGGAATCTAAAACAGAACAGAAGAATTATTCATTAATAACCAGTAATTGCAAAGCAAGTTCTGTCTTTTAAGATGAGTATACTGGCAAGTAGCAGAAAACTCAATTCAATGGGCTTTTTTTTACAGGTAAAGAAACCATATTGGCTCATGAAACTGAGAATTCAGCCTTCAGGTGTGGTCAGCACAGACTGCATTTATCTGTGACTGTACCTTCCTTTGTGTATTAGTTTGGTCCTGAGACTGGCTTCCCTCATGAAAACAAAATGGCTTTGGTAGTACTTTTGTTGACTTACTGAAGAAAGAGAAGACCCTCCTTCTTCCTCTAGACAATATTCCGTGTAGATGTAAAGCCTGAAACAAATCTGAAGTAATGACATTGACCTGAGGAATACTGCGCTCTCACTGTGCTTTAAACCCACCATGGTTCAAAGAGGGAGCAAATTATACTGTTAGTTTATGGCAATAAGGAACATCCATGCGGCTTTTGATCAGCTATTATCCAATGGGGAAGGGTGGAGTGGATTCAGGGAGGTATTCATAATGTTGCAAAATATTTCAAGATTATTTACTCTCCTTATTAGCCACCTAGAATATGCAACATATTTTACACACATCTGGTATCCCAGTGTAGCCAATTTAATGTATTAGAGATATATGCATTTGCATTTTCAAAGTAGGAATCAACTGCAATGGTGAAATGTCGCATAGAAGCTAACATTTCAGGATGAAGGATAATTTCTGATATCCTTTTAATCACATCATGTAGGTAGCTTTTTGCTCTGTTGTGTATAAAGTCAGATGTGTCAGCAGACAAAGTGTAATGTGAGGTTTAATATCATTGCTAAATCATATCTCTTTTAAATTATTAACTGCATTGAGGGCAGGGACTTCAATATAGAACCTACCATGTGAAGAGATATTAAAATCTTAATTTAAATAGTTTTCTTTTAAGGTTCTTTCTCTTCCTTGCTTCTGCTCTTCATCTTTCACCTGGAAGGAGTCCTGCATGCTCTCTCTGGAAGGAGATTCATGTTGAGTGGGAATTCTGAGCTTGTGCAAACAGCTGTCCCTATATGGCCAGCAGGCTGATTTTGCTTCTTCAGGATCACAGGTGAAGCACTTCATTATCAAGATGCCTCATTAAGATAGTGTAACTCTGAGCCTATTAGTGCTAATATGAGAGAGTGAAAAGTAATTTACATACCTGATACTGACTGGGTAACACCTTTAAATGCAGAACGAGCTTTTCAGCCAGTTAAGGGGGAAAGATATCTTCAAAGAACCTTTGCTCTTCTCCCCGCTTATGTGCAATTAATCAAGACTCATAGGTAGGAAAGATATAAATGGCCACCTAACCCTTCCCTCCGCCTCAAGACAGGAGGAGTCAAACCCACTGCATATGATCACAGTGGCGCCACATGTAGGTCTCCAGCAGAAGTCTACAAACCTCCCCAACGCTTGCTGGCCCATTCTTGCACATCTTTTCTTAGGGCTGAGTCTTAGGGATCTATGTAACTTCTCTCATAAAGTTTCCCAGGTGAAGAAAGGCTATGTTTATTAGTAAATCTGGACGCTGTGCTAGGTCCCATTTTATAGTCTTTATTTTACTTAGTCTTCATAGCAATCTTACCAGGTGAGCACTATTATCTGTCTTAAAATATATATATAAAGGATAAGCAACATTCCCAAAATCACCTCGTAGATTATAGAGCTAACCTTCCAATTCAGTGCTCTTCCCTGTGTTTCTTCAAAGCTTACCAAGGGACAGTGTCTTTCCTTTTGACACTTTTCTTCATCTTAAAATCAGCTTCCAATCTTCTTCATCTTACATTTCAGAGCCTACATTCCAACAGTTGAATGATATGTGTTAATTTTTCATTTTCTTCTCCACATTCTCCATATTCATTCATTCATCAACTATTTACTGAACATAAATTTTGTGACCAGAACTGTGCTAGGTTCTGGGACCATCAGGAGTAAGCAAAATATAAATATACATGTTTCATCCCCTGATGGGGCTGAATAAATTGTGGGCGAGACAGAGATTAATCAGAATTACACAATAATGTATAATTACAAATTATGAATAATACGAAGTGGAAAACTTACAAAGTACTGTGATAGCATATAATAAGGATGAAGAAACACATCACTGAGGACATAACTTTTGAGCTGAGATCTCGAGGGTTAGTAGGTATCCTACAGGAAATACCAAGGGAGGACTTCTCTCTCCAGCACTGTGACAGAGAAGAAAACCTGAAAACACCCATCTCAAAAATAGCTAGAAATGGAGGGTAAAATGGATAGCTTAATGAAGAAAGTAAGCTGAAATAGCTACCCAAAGTAAAAGGAACAGGGGAGCTGATGCTGCAGAAGACCTAAAGTGGTGTGCGGAGGGGGAGAAAAGAGGTGGTTAAGCAAGGAGAGTCTCATTAAACAAAGGACTTTAACACTCAAGAGGCACGAGAGAATAGGCCACAGGGAACTGGATGCCCTCAGGATAAAGCTGGAACTCACACAGAATTGTACTGGCAGTAAAAAGGTGGACTGGCAAAAAAAATCCTCCCTTTGCTTGAAAGTTGCATGGAGGAAGTTTTTCTGTCTCAGTATGGCTCAGACGGGAAAAAAATAAGAGTTTCCCCTAAGAATTGAAAACCACAGACCACAGTCAGGATTTTTAAATTATGCCACTATAAACAGTTTCCTGCACTGTTGCGTGGATGAGAGTCCTTCTGTGCCCATCAAAGGAAGATGCAAAACTTCTCTGGAGTGACACTATTTCAACCCAGAATAAATTAATGCTTCTAGATAAAGCACTCTCAAAGATTAGCTCACAATCTAAAATTTTAAAACATAGAAGCAGGAAGAAAACTGCCGCCAGGAAAAACAAACAAACAAACAAACAATAAGGGAAAAAACATGGAGGGGGAGGGATTATGGATCTCAGTAAACATAATAGAACCATCTTAAACAAGAGCAGAGCTTAAAAACAACCTGCAGAAAAAGATATATTTCCTAGGGTGGAATGATAATTAGAGAAATAGCATGTGTCTCAGTAGCCATAACATAAGCCAGAAAGTAGTTGGCATATTTCAGTGTGTTGAGAGAAAAAGGCTGTAATTTAGAATTCAAGAATTAGGGCAAAATAAACACATGTTTGCATAAAGATGAACTCATCAAAAGAGCTGCTTAAGAATTTATTTCTGGGGCCAGCCTCGTGTCTGAGTAGTTAAGTTCATGTGCTCTGCTTCAGTGGCCCAGGGTTTCACTGGTTCGGATCCTGGGTGCGGATGTGGCACACTCATCAGGCCATGCTGAGGTGGCGTCCCACACAGCACAGCCAGAGGCACTCACAACTAGAATATACAACTATGTACTGGGGGGCTTTGGGGAGAAGAAAAAAAACAAAAGAGAAGATTGGCAACAGATGTTAGCTCAGGTTCCAATCTTTAAAAAAAAAAAAAGAATATATTTCTGGAAGAAATGAAAGGATCTCAGAAAGACTTTCTAAGATGTATGAAGAATAAGGAGCAAAGATATCAAGACATACATTGGTAAATTCAAACAAGCATTGACTATGTAAATAAATAGTAACCATAATGTTAATTTAAGAGATTTTTTTAAAAAATCAAAGTAGAAGTAATGTAAAAAGTAACGACATGTAAAATGGGAGTAAATGATCAGAGTTAAGTACTTCAAGGTCTTATGTTATTTGAGAGGAGGATATAAGTGTTGATTAACGTTAGACTTTTACATCAGTTATGCCTGTGAAAATTTAACAGTAAACTCAATGGAAACAGAAATAAGTTGTAAAACTGCCAAACATAGAAAGAGAAATAAAAGAGGGGAGGGGGACTAAAGAAACCTTGATCAATACAAAGAAACAGGAAAAGAGAATGAAAAAGCATGATCAAAAGAACTCCATGAAGTGGACCATACGCAAATCCAAATATAAGGGTAATGACAATAAAGCAAATCAGTGTCACCAGTTCAAATAATAATAAGTTTCACCTTAGATGTTAAAGAAAAATGCCTTGTTCAGTTTCTGGAAATATGGCAGTTTAGGTACCTGGGCCCTCCTGTGGAAAACTAGAAAATAATGGTAATCATTATATATGAAATAAAATCATATTTTTAAATATAGCCAACCTCCTTCTTGAACACTTTGCTATGTCCTGTAAAATTGAACATTCATGAGTTGAGGACTTGTTAGAAAAGAGAAGATGAATCCAGAGCTTTGTCTTTGCTCTATGAACTCAGACCTCAGAGAACCATACCTTTAATGAAGGATAAACCAAAATATGATTTCTTCCCCCTACTGCAGCCTACCACCCAGAAAGTAGCAAAAACATGTCTGTCTCATTCATTGATTTGATTGGAGGAGGAAATAAAAATCTCCCCTGAGCACTTATAACCATATTATGATTCTAGTGCGGGTGTGTAAGCCAAACTGTCACTAGCTCGGTTGGCTCAATAACCTCAAACCAACAGTTATTTTGCATCATCTCAGACTGGCTGCATTCCAAGCACCTGAGAAGCAAACCAGAAAACTTTTCTAGAGGAACTTGTCTTTGCTCTGGCCTCAAAAACATCTGATTAGACAAGTTTCAAGGAAAGTAAGTATTTAACAGATAAAAATAACTAAATGCACAAGGAAAGAAGGCATTATGAGAAAGAAGCAGCTGAAAAAAATGGCAGAGCTAATGCTATAAAACCTTTTGGATGTTGGAATTAACGCAACCTGGAATATAACATGAGTATATTTAATATGTTTCAAGAAATTTAAAGAGACTTTAAAATAAGAATAAACAGCAAGAAGAATTTAAACAAAGCTAAGAAAAATTTAGAAATGCATAAATAGAAATTTATAATAGAACAATGTAACTTAAAACTCAATTTTTAGGCCTAACAGCAGAGTAGGCATACAACTAAAAAAGAATAGTGAAAGGGAAGATAGAGAAATTAAGGGAAGGCAGATCAGAGAAACAGAGACGGAAATATAAAATAAAGATTAACAGGCATGGAGGATAGAGTCAGAAGAGCTAACATATGTCTCACTACAATGCCACAAGGCAGAGAATGGACATGGTGGTGAAGAATGGAGCAGAAGTAGTATTTGAATAAAAAATGGCTTAGACTTTCCAGAACACTTAGAAGCCAAACAATACCAAAGAAGAAGGTACAAGGAGAAATCTAGAGCTAGATAGATCTTTTGCTAGAATGATTTTTAAATTAGTGAGGGGAAAAAAAAGACAAATTGCCAAGAAAGGAATGAAAAGTCAACCAGCAGCAGCAATGGAAGCCACAAGGTAATGGATGGTTTCCACAGTATGCAGATAGAAAATAAACCTCAATTTACTGAATTTTACACAAAATACAATTCTTTCAAGAGTGAATGCAAAATAAAACCTTCTCATAGGAGACAAGAATTGGGCCAAGTTTGTCTCTGGCAAAACTTTATTAAAGAAAATTCTAAAGGTTGTGCTTCAGGTGAGAGGAAAATAAACTGAGAAAAAAATATCTGAGACTCCACAATAATTGAAAAAAATAGAAAGTGGAAAAATGTAGGTAAACATAAGCAAACATTCACCATGGAAGGCAATTATACCAATATTTTGGGGTTGGAAAACATAAGATAAAACCAGAATATCTGCCAACAATAGCATATAGGTTGGGACAGGATGACCAGAGATAATTTAGAGGATGTTCATATACACTTATATGTTCTAAGATTAGATCGTTGTGTTACTTGCTAGCAGCTAAATAAAAGCATTGATTAACCTGAAACTTTGGTAAGTTGCACATGTATTTTTAAATGTATAGGGTAACATTAAAACATTAGAAATAGATTATAAAATAACCAAATTAGTAGAGCAAGAATATAATGAAAAATGAAAGAGTAGTCACTTAATCCAAAAAAAGGCAAGAAAATAAACAAAAAGAAACAGGAAATGCTGGGCAAAAGAAAGTACAAAATACTGTTAGATATAAATCCAAATATGTCAGTAATTATAATAAAGGGAAATGAATTTAAAGGTCAAGTTAAAAGAAGAGATTGTCAGACTGCGGGAAAAGGTCCATCTATAAGTTATTTATATGAAATATGTTCTTAACATAAAAATATGTGAAGGTGGAAGTAAAAGAGTAGAAAAAAGATTTATTGAGTGAATGTAGCTATATTCATATCATGGAAAAACAGGTATTTAGGAAAAGCATTACTAAATGTCAAGAAAGTTGTTTTCATAATTATAAAATGTTCAGTTCACCTTAAGATAGAAAAATTGTAAACTTGCACCTAGTAAAAAATTTTCTTTTATATATATGTTAGAGATATATGTAATTATTTAGTTAAATATATAAAAAGGTATATATAAATAATATGCCAATATTATATACTTAAATAAGAATGGCAGAACTAAGAGGTAAAGTAAGAGCAATCATAGAGAAAGATGTTTTTAGACACTTCACTCAGTAATTGATGGATTAAGCAGGTAAAACATCCGTAAGGATGTGGAATGCTTGAACAAAACATTTAACGACATGTATAGAACACTTTTACCTAATTGCTGCAGAATACTCTTCCTTTTCAAATACACAAAACAGGCTTGAAATTGTACCACACTGGGCCATAAGACATGTCTCAACAAATTCCAAAGCATTACCATCTTTCAGTTTTAAAATATTAGTTAAGTTCCCCCATGGTTTGTTCTTTGAGCCATAAATCATTGAATTTCATGATTTTGAAACTGTAAAGCTTTTCTAGTGATTCTTGTAACACTCATGTGGAAAGATTAGATCAGACTTCTATCTCATATCATACACAACATCCATCACAGGTGGTTTAAAGATTTAAAGGTACAAGGCAAAACTGTAAAACTTTTAAAGAAAACAGAGCAGAAAATCTTTATGATCTTAGGTAGGGGGAGGGTTTCTTAATGAGACACAAAAAGTGCAAGTCATAAAGAAAAATAATGGTGTATTCATCTACGTGAAATTTTGTTCATTTTAAGAACCACAAAAGAAAGTGGAAAAGCACTGGCAGAACTAGAAGAACATATTTGCGTCCCATATAGACAATAAAGCATTTATACCCAGGATATATTGAAGAACTCCTACAAATAAGTGAAAAAATAGTAAACTACTTGATAGGTAAATGAACAAAGGAAAATTAATTTCACAGAGGAGAATACAACTGACCCAAACATATGAAGAACATTAAATCTCATGAATAATTAGAGATATGCAAATCAAAACCACCATGTGGCACCGTTTCCATGCTTCAGTTGGGCAAAATGTAAAAGCCAAACATCAAGTGATGGCCAGAGTGTATGGAGGACTGGGTATGCTCACCCACTTTTGATGGGAATGTCAAACCATTTTGAAAACCAGTTTGGCATCACTTATTAAAGCTGCATAAAACCAACATACCTCTAACATATGACATATTAATTCTACTATTGCATACATACCTGAGAGAAATTTTTCTCATATGCACAAGAAGTCAGGTCCAAGAATATTTACAGAAGACTTGTTAAAAATCAAAAAACTAAAATTATCCAAATGTCCATCAACCATGGAAACGTTAGTTGGTTATGGTATATTCCTAAAATGATCTACAACAAAGCATGTAAAATTAAGGAAATAAAACATGATGCAACATTGATAAATCTCTACAACATAGTGTTGACCAAAAGAAACAAGTTTCAAAAAAGTTCATATAGTATGATTTTACTTACATAAAATTCAAAAGCAGATAAACCTAAAAATGTATTGTTTAGGGATAGACAAATGTGTAGTTAGGTACTAAAACTATGTAGGAAAAGTACAGGAATAACTAACTCAAAAGAGGAAATACAAATGGCCAGTAAACATCTGAAAGGTGCTCAACTCACTGCTAATCATGGAAATGCAAATTGAGACAGCAATGATACCCTGTTTCAAATCTAGATGTTGACAAAAATTTAAAAAGTGTCACAAAACCAAGATTTGGCAAGGATACAAAGCAAAGTTAAAGTTTCAGATACCTACATCCCCTAAAACCAGAAATTCCAAACCCGGGTTTATATCTAGGAGAAATTCATACATTTAGGCACAAGAAGACATGTACAAAAATAAAGTGTGATAGCTGTATAATACCATTCTAATTAGCTAGAACTAGAATTACATGTATCAGCATGGTTAAATCTCAAATTCAGAATAGTGGCCACCCCTGGTGAGGGAAAGCGTCAGGCATAGGTGCCAGGTGTCAACTTTATCTGTATGGTTTAATATTCTATTTCTTAAAAGAGAGTGATATGGAGCAAATATGGCAAAAATGGTGACATTTGATAAAGCTTAATGGTGAGATGGCACATAGTGTCCATTATATTATTCTCTATATAATTTTATGTGCTCAAAATATATAGTAACAATAATTATGTATTAAAGGTAAGGATAAAAATAATAGAAATAGTAAGATGCCGTTTCTAGGTTTAGGAAATGGCACATACTATTCTGAGATCCTGGTCTCCTTGCTTCTCTGACTTGTGAAACCTGACTCATCCTCAAAGTTCACCTGAAGTATCACCCCCTCAGTGATCTATTTCCCAGGCCCACATAAAGAAAAACTAACCACCCCAAATTTACCTACATAGTATTTATCACACTTTGTTATGTTTCTATAATCTATTTGCAAAAGGCATGGTAGCTTCAAGGAGGGGTTCTGTCCTCATTTTCATTTTTGTAGTGTCTAATACCCTATTTTTGGCACAGAGTAGATAGTCAATAAACAATTGTTGATGAAGTTGAAAATCTTCGGGCTATCTTCCAGTATAGCATAGTGAAGAAATAATAACATTTTAAGACCTGGGTTCACCTGAACATCCTAGGCCCACCGTTAAGTGTAGTAGGCAAATTAATCTCTCTGGATTCCATTTTTCAATTATGATAATATATTGATTGCCTACTTAAACCCGAGGAAATTAGAGGTAGACCATAACTTAGAAGTCATTTAATAAACCATACATATATTTTGTTGATTGGATAGTGTAACTGTATGTAGAACAAAATAAATTTTGTAATCTAAAATGTCGTGAACTATCTGAAGTGTTTTCATTGAAATGTTTCAACATAGTGCGATTAAGTAATATACAGGGAGCCTAATATGAGTAGCATGGAGGTGAGGGAGACAGCCTACTATTAAGTTGAAAAAAGTTTGAGGGCAAAAGTCCAAGAAGGGTTATAGCAGAAACTCAGGGGTATGGCTCAACCTGGTTGGTTGTTTGTGACTGATGTCTCTTCTGATTGAGTTGTTGCCTGTGCTGTACTAGTTGCTAAATATTTTGGCTATCACTCCTGTTCCGGCATAGTATGATTTAATGACTTGAGAGCTTTTTTTCTTAATTTTCTTTTAAAGGTTGGACCCGAGCAAACATCTGTTGTCAATCTTTTTTCTTCTTCTTCTTCTCCCCAAAGCCCCACCAGTACATAGTTGTATATTCTAGTTGTAGGTCCTTCTAGTTCTGCTATGTGGGATGCCACCTCAGCATGGCTTGATGAGTGGTGCTAGGTCTGTGCCCAGGATCCGAATCAGCGAAACACTGGGCAGCCAAAGCAGAGCACACGAACTTCACTCGGCTAAGGGGCTGGCCCCAGACATAATATGATTTAATCAAACATTTTAGTTAATGGTAAATTTTTATACACACCACTCAAATATTGCCAGGTTACAAATACGTCAAATGAAATATATTCAGTCCTAAAACTTTATCCAAATTAATGCAAATTTTATTTTTGTAATTTTTTGATGATTCCAATATTTTTTCATTTCTTGAAGTGCTTCAAGGCTACTAAATGAATTTCAGATAGCACTATATAGTGGTTGAACAGAAATGTAGGATGAGAGAGTCTCAGTTAATTATGAGTCCATTGTTGGATGCATTCAATTTTTATCATCTACATCTTATCCTGCATGCCTGTGGGAACAAATGGAAGTAGAAACAATAGTAAGATTTAACATACTAGCTTTGCTTGAACTCATAAGCTTTTTAATGTAAATTTTCAGAACTTAGTAAGTATACCACATTCCTGGTATGTGAAGGAAAGGCAAAAGGTCAGTTTCTCCTTAAATGACAGAAAGTTGAGAAACTGGAAGCATAAGTTTTCCTTCTGAAAACTGGGAAAACAATGCTTTCCCTGAGGAGCTGGTTTAAGACAAGAATCTGACATTCTACAACTAGGATAAACTGTAGATCTTCAGAGAGAACCGAAAGATCAAGAGCTTTCCAGAGAGATGGTAAAGGAACAGACTGGAAATGTCAAAAGTAAATAAAGGCAGAAGACTGGGAACACTTCTGCTGAGAGGTGTTTGGAAAATACTCTGTGTCAAAGGGATCTCTGAGATTTTTCTGTTCAAAGCAAATGTTCTGTACTCAGGTAAGTGACTCCCTGTGAATCCCAATATCAACATCCACTCAGAAGGACAGTGTATGCAAAGAGAAACACATTTTGAGGAAGCCTGGGTACAGCCTGTAAGCATCTTAAACACAGAATTTTCTAGGCTTTACTGACTTCTGAAGCACTGATATTAAAAGGAGCAACTTGGATATTTCAAATATCTGGAGTTGGCCAGAAAGGATAATCTCCTTTCATCACGTCGCTCATTCAGCACTAGAATTGTTTGCAAAGGGAATAGAAGCATGTGAGTGGTGGAGAAGGTGGAAGATAAAATGGGATATCTTATCTTGCATGGCAGCTCCGGAGCCCGTTTAGGAGAAGTTAGGATTGGCAATCTCTATCAAGGAGGAAGGGGCTAGTGGATTTGTTTGGAAGCAACATTTGTATGCAAGCACAGTTTTCATGCATTGCTTTATTGTAGGTAGAGAACTACATCTTCTTTAAGATTACTATTATCTTCACTATCACTTTCAATATCATTATTTGAGGAAATTGTAGTATTGATGGAGATTATGGGAAGTATAAACCACTTGCTGGCATTGCCATCATCAGAGAATCCAAAAACTTGAATTAATGTCCAAGAGTTAATATTAACATTCTCAGGAGACAGGTGAAGGGAAGTTAAATTCTAGATGTTTGGTAATATAAAAATGGGATTCTTACCTTCTCTCAATGGAAATGAGGAATGGTATGACATCCTATTTTGAAATTTTGCTTCATTAGTGTTTTATGCACATGTGAGGTAACAAGAGGTATCAATGAGATTGGATATTTTCTAAATGTTTATTTTAAACATTTCAAACATACAAAAAACACCCCACAATATAGAATAATAACAAGCAGTATAACAGCCAAATTCAACAAGTTTTTACTGGTGTAGGGGAAGAAGACATTTCCTCTACCCACTGTGGGTTCTTCCCGCCACAGAATGAATCAAATTCACATGAGACAGAATAACAGGTCAAGGTTATGCTGGCCTCAAAAAATTAGTTATATCTATTTTCTATTTTTTCTGTTTCTTTTTTCATCTTTACTTAGATTAAATTCTAATTAAATAGTATCTATTCTAGTGACTTATTAGCCATAGGTTTTTTTTTTTTAAATGGTTGCTCTGGGGACAATATCATGCATCCTTAATTTTCACAGTCACCCACGAATTAACAATATATCATTGTTTTCTACGGCTGCTGTAACAAATTATAACAAATTTAGTGGCCTAAAACAACATAGATTTATTATGTTTTAGTTCTGTAGGTTAGAAATCTGACACAGGTTTCTCATTGGACCAAAACCAAGGTGTCAGGGGAATCGCATTGTTTTCTGAAGACGCTAGAAGAGAATCAGTTTCCTTGCTTTTTCCACCTCCCAGAGGCTGCCCGAATTCTTTGCCCCATGGCCACCTTCTTCCATCTTCAGAGCAGGCAATGTTGCATCTCTCCGACCCTCCTTTCATAGTCAGGTCTCATTCTGCCCACTGCCAAGAAAGGTTCTCCACTTTTAAGAACCATGTGATTGATTGTACCACCAAGATAATCCAGGATAATCCATCTCAAGGTTCTTAACCTGCAAAATCCCTTTTGCCGTGTAAGGTAACCTATTTGCAGGTTTTAAGGATCAGGATATAAATATCTTTGGGGAATATTATTTTACCTGCCACATCACTTCACACAAAATGTAAGAAACTTCCAAAAATATGTGTTCACTTAACCTCTGCCCATTCTTTGTGCTATTATTGTCACATATTTTATTCTTATATATGTTTTTGTGATACCAAAATATATCCCTCATATATATTTGGTCTTCATCCACAGTTCCTGGCTCACAGCTCCACAAATCCTTAGCATTTCCTGACCAGTAAGAGCAATGGGAGCATCTTTTTGTTTTAATGTTTGGTCTTTTGTTCTCAGTTCCTGCAAAAGCCTTCAGAGTTATAAAGGTGAAACGGGTATCTTATTATTCATAACAAGCCCCTTTCCACCACAACTGAGTTTATGTTAGGAGGTGACTTTTGGAAGGCACCTAAAGATAGGGACTGGTTGCCAACGGAGCCAATTATGACTAGAAAGGTGAAACTTTTAGTCTCATTCCCTGATTTTTGAAGAAGAAAGAGGATCTAGAGGTTGAGTCAATCACCAACGGCCAATGACTTAATCAACCATGCCTACATAATGAAGCCTCCACAAAAGCTCAAAAGGCCAGGGTTCAGCGAATTTCCAGGTTAGGGAAACAGAACACTTTCATGTGTCGTGGTGCCAGGCTCAAACTCCACAGAGACAGAAGCTCCTCTTTTTGGGACCTCACCCTATGTATCTCTTCATCTGGCATTGGACACCTAGCTGGTGTTGGAGAATTGCTTGGTGGTGTGGAAACCCCCTTCCCACCCAACACACACACACCTTGAAATTGGGTCCAGAATCCTTTTAGTTATAAACTCTACCAGGCGTGGTTCTTATTTTGCTTTAAGTAGTCGGTTACCTTTTAAGTAAATTTAAAAATGATAAAAAATATATTTCATATTTACCAACATATTTGCCATTTTAGTAGTCTTCATTCATATTTCTATTGTTTCTTGTAGAGATAATTTTTCATTAATTTTCAAGGAATCATTTTTATTCATCTTTAAGAACTCTCATTATCATTTCTTATGGTATGGGTTTGTTGGCAACCTAGGTCTCAGCTTTTATTTGTCTGAAAATGTCTTTATTTTATTTTCCTTTTTGGAGGATATTTTTCCTGGATAATGAATCTAGGTTCACAGGTTTTATTTTTTTATTTTGGCATTTTAAAGATTTCATTCATGTCTTCTGGCTTGCATGGTTTTTAAAAGTCAATGATACTCGTATATTGTTCCCTGGATATAGTGGGTTTTTTCTTTGGCATATTTTAAGATGCAAAGAAACATAGTCTCTTTTTAGCAATTTAATTATAAAATGCTTTAATGGAGCTTTCTTTGAATTTATCTTTCTTGGCATTCATTGCTCTTACTGGGTCTGTGGATTTGTATTTTTCATAAAATTGGGAAATTCTCTCTTCTCTCCTCCTGGCACTCCAGTTATACATATGTTAGACATTTTGGTATTTTTCAACAGGTCACTATGACTGTTCGTTTTCTTTGTAGTCCATTTTCTTCTCTATCCTGTCGTTTGACTCTATCTATTTGCCTCTCTTCTAATTCACTTACACTTTTTTTTCTGCAGCATCCAATCTCTGGTCAAGCTTATTCAGTAAATCTTTTTCAGATATTTTATTTTTCAGTTCTCCAGTTTCTATTTAGTTTTTTTTTTTAATAGTTTCTATTTCTCTGTTAAGAGTACCCATCCTTTTTCCTTTAAATCCTCAAATGTAATTATAAGGGTTGTTTAAAATCCCTAATCTATTACTACAATATCATGGTGACCTGTGGCTGTGTTTCTGTGATTACCTTCACATTTTATTGCTTTTTTTTGTTTGTCCAGAAATCATCGATTGTATGCTGGAGATTGTGAATGCTTCTTGTTAAGAGTCTGGATTATACAATCTTTCTTTAAAGAAAGTTGGACTTCATTCTGGCAAGCTGATTCAATTTACTTCAAATCAATAGTATCTTTTTCAGTCTTGATATTTGAATTTCTTAGTGTGGGTCTAGAATGAACTTTACTCTAGAGCTAGAACAGCCCTATTCCCAAGGTTTGGTTTTTCTGTAGCTTCAAATAAATGTCTACATTATTCACCAAAGTCTCTCCACTAGGGATGGTTGGGACTCCATTGTCTCCCAACCCTTTTAAAACCTCTGGAATTTCCATTTAGCCTACAACCCCCAGGTAGTTTTTCTTAATCAGGTCTCATGGAGTCTTGTCCTGTACATGCACAGCTTTCTACTTGGATAAAGATTAGTAGTCATTAGTCTAGTTGTTTCTTATAAAATTCAGTTTTTTTCTGTGCAGATAGTTATTTTTCCCTGATCGTCTTCCCTTTTTGGAATATTTGTCTTTTCCTTTTTCTGTATTATATTATTTATCTTTCCAGAAAACCAGCTTTTATATTTATTTTCTTTAATGGTCTACTTTTTTCTAACATACTGATTTCCTTTTAAAATTTTCGAGCTTATACTAGAGTTTGTAATAAATATTTACAATTAATAAATGCCTAATTTCAAATAACCCTATACTGTTTCATGGGTAGTGTAGATACCTTATAAGAGTATTCCCAATCTCTCCCTCTCATCCTTTATAACATTGCTGACATTCATTTCATTTATCCTATGCAATTGTCACCCAATGCATTGTTATTGTTACTTTCAACAAAAAGTTATCTATTAGATCAATTAAGAACAAGAAAAATAGGGGCCAGCCCGGTGGCATAGTGGTTAAATTCATGTGCTCTGCTTCAGCGGCCTGAGGTTCACCAGTTTGGATCCCTGGCACAGACCTATGCACCTCTCATTAAGCTGTGCTATGGTGGCATCCCACATACAAAATAGAGGAAGACTGGCACAGATGTTGGCTCAGCAACAATCTTCCTCAAGCAAAAAGAGGAAGATTGGCAACAGATGTTAGCTCAGGGCCAATCTTCCTCCCCAAAAAAAAAATAAGAAGAACAAGAAGAAAAAAAGATTTTATTTATTTTAACTTTATTCCTTTTCCAATGTTCTTTTTTTTTCCTTCATGTAGATCTAAGTGTCTGGTCTCAATAGTTTTCCTTCTGCCTGAAGAATTTCTTTTAACATTTCTTGCAGGGCAGGTCTGCTGGCAAAGAATTCCTTTAATTTTTTGTGTTTTTTTTCTTTTGTTTAGTAAGATCTTTATATCTTCTTCACTTTTGAAGCGGAATATTAGTGAATATAGAATCATAGATTGATGAGTTTTTTCCTTTAATACTTGAAATATTTCACTCTATTCTTTTCTTGCTTGTATGATCTCTAAATGAGAAGTCCAATGTAATTCTTATCCTTATTCTAAAGATAGGGTGTTTTCTTTCTATGGCTTCTTTCAAGATTCTCTCTGTCTTTGGTTTTCTACAATTTGACTATGCTAAGCCTGTGAAAGATTTTTGGTGTTTACCCTGCTTGGTGTTCTCTGAACTTCTTATATCTGCAGTTGGTGTCCATTCTTAATTCTGGAAAGTTCTCATTCATTATTAATTCAATTATTTCTTCTGTTTTGTTCTCTCTTCTCATTCTGGTATTCTAATTATGTTTCTGTTATAGTTTTTTGAAATTGTCCTACAATTCTTGAATAATTTTTTTTCATTCATTCTTGCTCTTTGAATTTCAGTCAGGGAATTTTCTACTGATATATCTTCAAGCCCACTGAATCTTTCCTTGTCAGTGTCAAATCTACCAAAGTGCTCATTAAAAGCATTCTTTATTTCTGTTACAACACTTTCAATTTCTAACATTTTTACTTGATTCCTTGTTAGAGTTTCTATTTCTCTGCTTGCATTACCCAACCATTCTTCTATATTGTTTACTTTTTCCACTATATCCTTAAGATATTTGTCGTAGTTTTTTTTATTTCCTGTCTGCTAATTCCAAAACCTATATCATATCTGATTCTGGTTCTGGTACTTGCTTTGTTACTTCAGATATTTTTTCTTGTTTTTAGCATGCTATATTAGTTTTCTGTGGTTGCTGTAAAAATTACAACAAATTTAGTGGCTTAAAACAAAAGAAATTTATTCTTTCATAGCTTTGGCGGCCCTAATTCTGAAAGCAAGATGTTCACAGGGACACATTCCCTCTGGAGAATCCAGGAGAGAGTCTGGTTTTTGCTGCTTCCAGCTCCTGGTGGTTGTTGGCGTTCTTGGGCTTATGGCTAAACTTTTCTATTCTCTGCCTACATCTTCATATGGCCTTCTCCTCTTCTCTCTAAGAAATCTTTCTCTCCCTCTTAAAAGGACACTTTCTATTGGATTTTAGATCCACTCAGAAAATCCAGGATTCTTCCCTCATCTCAAGATTCTTAATTATGTCTTCAAAGATGCTTCCCTCCCTCCACCCTCAAATAAGATAACTGACACAGATTCTGGGTGTTAGGATACGGACATATCTTTTGGGAGGTCCCCATTCACCCCGCTATGCATGCCTTATAATTTATTGTTGAAACCTGGCCATGTTGTATCAGATAAGAGGAACCGAGGGAAAGGCCTTTAGTGTGAAGTTTTTTGTTAATCTGTCTAGGAGTTAGGCTGTTTTTAATGTTTGCTGTAGCTGTAAGTACCAGGGTCTTCAATTTCCTCTAGTGTCCTTGTTGTCTTTGTGTGTCCTTAAGAACTCCTTCTTAAATACAGTCTGTTTCTTGCAGCTCTTTCAGCTATATCCACTTTTATTATACTGGAGCACTATTGATATGGTGGTATGGTGGAAGGTACAGGTGATGTATGAGAGGAAGGAAGCATTTTATAAACTTATGCCTACATCTCAGTCTTATGCTAGGCCTGTGTCCCCAGACTGTGACCTACAGAAGTGTTTCTTAGCTTCCCCCCACCTCCCCTACTCAAGTTATACAGGAAGACTGCAGCATGCTAGAATTGGATAACTGCCTTTTCTCCAGGTCAGACAAGGTTCTGGTAAAATCTTTTTCCTAGAAAGTAAGCCTTTGTTATGGAGAATGCTCTAGGCATATTCAAAATGTTGACTTTTCCCCTTCTTTTCCAGAAACATGAGGGTATTGTTTTTTTTGTCTTCACTGTGAAAACTGGTTCCTGGAGGTAACACTCACAATAGTGTGGGGGCTCCCATAAGACTGCAGCTCTCAAGAGTTTCTCACTCTCATACTAGTCCACATTCACCTTCCAGTAATTTGTCAACCTTATCATTTAATTGTTCTTAATAGTTTATAGTGGCTTCCGTTCCAGGTCAACGGATCTAGGCTGTGACTCTCTGTATTCACTTGTCTCTCTAGGTTTTGCCGTCGTGGTTTGCCCTCCAACCTCATTTTCTGCTAGGTCCAAGAAAAGTTGTTGATTTTTATTTTGTTGTGTTTCTTTCTTGTAATGATAGGAATGGTGACTTCTAAGCTCTGTATATGTCAGAGCTGAAACTTGGTCTAACATATTGATTTATGATTTTACTTTTATTAATTAATTCAGTTCGTTATTTTTTCAAACTTTTTGAGTGGATATACAATTTGTTTTGTTTTTATAGATAGATATTTAACACTATAGATATTCCTTTGGATACTATTATAGCTTATAGATTCTGACTGGCAAATTAATAATTACTATTATTTTTGATAGATTTCTACAAATTCTAATAATTAAAAATTTTTTCCCCTGCACATATAAAATCTTAAAATTTCCAGCTAGAGGAACTATTTTATTATTGCTGTTGTTTATTTTGTTGTAAATTTTTAGTTTTATGGTATTGGGTAGGGGATGCTTTATGTAATCCTTCATTTTTCTTCTTGGATCATCATGAGAGGTGCATGCATGTGTGCTCATGTGTGTGTGCAAACATATGGTCAGTTTTTAAAAATATTCCATGTATACTTAGAAGAGAATTATACTTTTCATTACAAGTGTTTCAGGTTTTTTATTTAACTCAAAGACCCATCATGAATTTTTAAATAATTTTTTTATACAGTTACTATTTTGCTATAGATTTGAACTTTCTAAGATTGAGGAAAATGTGTTAAAGTCACCTATTATAGATTTGTCTATTTTTTCTTTTCTCTTTTATATCTGAATTATGAAGGTTACTGCTTTTTTGGGTGAATATTTCATATTACTAATTCTTACCTCAAAATTTTAAATAAATTCTTATAGTTTGAATATTTGCTTCTCTTGAAATTATTTAAAAAAAAAGAAGAGATTACTAGAGATAATTCTTAAAGATTTTCCCTTGAAAGATTATTAACCTCCACTTGTTTTTTAGTGTACTTAGAGATTCACTATACCCTTCTTTCAACCACTGTGTTCACGGGTCACTAACAAGCATGAAGTATATTATTTGAACCACACAGTATATTTAAATGACAAAGTTGAATTGAACCCATTCACCAGTCCTTCCAACTTCCTATTTTATTACACTAGGATTGCTTTTCTCACAAGTGTTACCCACCTGGTCCCTGTAGAAATCTCTAAGAAATCATTTTAGATCCCTGAACTTGTTTGGTCTAAGTAAGCTGTTTGGTAAATCAATCTGAATCATGCAATTGGTATCTCTTTGAGTACTTTAGCCTCTTCTTTATCACGATTTGGGATATTTATACAAATATCATTTTGTAAGAGGAAACAATGGATGCCAGTGGCTGGCTGCAATTAGCTGCATTTAAACTTTTCCGAAATAAATTTTAATCATATTGGATTTAATAGGTTATTTCTCTACCAAAAAGATAAGCAGTGAGCTGTTCTTTCAATTCAAACAAGCCACTACGTTCACCTGCTCCCCGAGTTCTTGTCATATGACACAGAGATGCTAAGTGGTTTGCTATCTGACAGAGAGGAGCTTACGTGGATATTAAAAGGTACGTCTTTTTGATCTTTACAGAGCTATTCCTGAGATAGTTTTCTTAAATTTTTGGCAAATGTTTGTGTTTATTCAAGTTCTCTAGACTTCAGTATGGCAGTGCATTATTGCTGCTATTCCTGCCTAACAAAAATGACCTTGAATTTCTGTATCTCTTTTTATTCTCAGCTCATAACTAAGTTCTTGGCTAATTTGATACTCTCTCCATTTTGCCTTGTGAAGTGGCTACAAAATCCCAGTCCTTGGATTGGGGGCAGGGTGTTGAGTAATTCGTAGAATATGGCACTCCAGAATTGTGATCTGTCAAACTAATCTCATTTCTATCTGCTCCACCCATCGTTAAGAAGACATGAGATACAGAAGCAGAGATGGAAGCCAAAGTTTAATGCCGACCTATCCACAGCCAGGGCAGACAGCCAAGAGCTAACCTCACCTGTGTTATTCCAAAATTCTAATACTGATGATTGACTTCTTTAGATTAAACCAGTCCTTAACTTAGCCATAAAAAACTAAAATATCAGTGAGTGCGAAGAAGCTATTTCAAGTATCTTTACCTTTATTTTATCCCACTTTAAAATATTTTCTCAAGTGTTTGTTACGAGAGGAATATTGTTCTACTCAACTTGCTGTTGACATGAGAATCAGTTTAAATTTCAGATAAACACATACATATTTGTATTTGATTTTATTGAACCCGTTCTATAGTTTTTAATAGCATTATCTTTTACCCTGAGGAGCTTTATTGTGAGTATAGACTTGATGGTTAATTTTTTGTATACACTTACTTGGGTCACAGGTGCCCAAATGTTTGGTTAAACATAATTCTGGGTGTGTCCCAGAATTTTGGGTGAGATTAACATTCGAATCGGTAGACTGAGTAAACAGATTGCCTTTACCAATGTGTAGCCGTCATCCAATCTGCTGAAGGCCTGAAGAGAAAAAAAAGGCTGAGCAAGAAAGAATTTGCTCTCTCTGCCTGATAGCCTTGAGCTGGGACATAGGTCTCCTCCTGCCTTTGGACCCAGACTGGAACTCATACTATCAGCTCTCCTGGTTCTCCGCCCCTCGTACTGCAGGTCTTGGGACTTCTTATCCTCCATAGTTAACAGGCAATTCTCTGTAATAAATCTTGCATCCTCTCTGTCTACCTATGTATCTCTTATTTTTTCTGTTTCTCTGGAGAACCCTGACTAATGCAGTAGTCTAACCTCAGATCTTTATATAATCCAGAAGTGCTTGGCCCCACTTCTTGTTTGTACATGTGATTGGGTACAGGGAGGCGGACATGGAGTCAACCACAGGAACTTAAATAACTTTGGGCTGTTAGACATTCTATTTGATTAATATCTGTGACATTAAAGAAGACAATAGACTCAGAGTAAGATATTATTTTATATCACAGGCATAGAATACTGTGTCTAAAAATGAATCAAGCGTGGTGTTGAAGCTTGGATCCAAATGTAACCACAGGCAGCATAAGAAAGGGATCCGGGGCACGCTATGCACCTGATATTCATGGAGATCCTTTGTTAGCATGGTCTTTGCATAAAAACGTTTTTGATAACAAAATCATTGAGAATGCAGTAAATTGTCCTTTTGTCAATTTGCTCTTTTGTAGGGAGAAATGATATATAATAAATGTTCATTACAACTATTATGTTCTCCTCAAAGCAATTTTCAGGTGTCTGAATGCTATTTTGGGGACAAGACACTGTTGCCAATTTCCATAGAGTGCTCACTGCTTCTTATTCCCTCTCCTGCCTGATAAGAAGCAGCAGCAAATACTTTAGACTATATTTAGAATCACCCTGTAATGGGGAGCATAAAGGAAACGCTGGCCAGCAATGGCTAGCTGCAGCACCTTCCAGACAGTGGACAGCATTCAGGGGCTAATGATGTGAGGAAGTTTGTTCCAGTACCTCAGGTGCAGGCGGAGATGCAGGAGTCTGGGGAGGTGCAACTATCCGCAACCTGTGAAGAGGAAACGTGGGAACAATGTAAACATCTTTGTCCTCATGAAAACTAATCAGGCTGTTTTTTTACTTGCCAGTAAGTCCTAAATAGAAGACAAACTTATTTGGGTGAATGTTCTGGATTCTCCTTGGAGACCAGTCAGCATGTATAAAAGTTTTGGAAACCACACTAGAAACAATGACAGATTCCAAAAAAGCTGTTTAATCGTGTATATAGCTCATTTTAGACCAGGGTTTCTTGCCCTCAGCCCGGGCACTATTAACTTTTAGGACTGAATAATTCTTTGTAGTGGGGGCTGTTCTGTGCCTTGTGGGATGTTTAGTAGCACCCTTGGCCTCTATCCACTAGGTACCAGTAGCACACTGACCCCCACTTGTGACAACAACGATAAAAAATGTCTGCAGACATTGCTGAATATCAACTGGGGGAGAAAATTGCTACTGCTCCCAATTGTGAGCCACTGCTCTACACAGAAAAGATTTCTTCCCTTGAATAACTGCAATTTGTAAGACATTTCTGAATTGGGTTTTTAATAAGAATTTCTTTTTGCACGTGAATGGCCTAAGACTTCTACACATTTTTGTCTTTCTTTTAAAAGAAAAATGTTACTTAAAAAAAAGTTTTAAATTTTCTAATTTCTTAAACATTAGCTTGACAATAGAAGAAAACAAGAGTCAGCAAATTTTTTCTCTAATGCCCAGAAGTAAATATTTTAAGCTTTCGTGCAATCCCTGTCCCAACTACCCAGCTCTGCTGTTATAGCTTGAAAGCAGCCATCCCATAGATAAGGCGTAACAGAATGGGCATGGCTGAAATTCAATAGGACTTTACTCATAAAACAGGCTTTCCCTCCAATTAGAAAATTAATGTAAACTTTTTTTTTATTGAAGTATAATTGACATATAACATTATACAGTCATGTGTCACTTAACAACAAGGATACGTTCTGAGAAATGCATCATTAGGTGATTTCGTTGTTGTGTGAACATCATAGAGTGTACTTACACAAACCTAGATGGTATAGTCTACTACACACCTAGGCTGTATGGGACTAATCTATGGGACCACTGTTGTATGTGTGGTCCGCTGTTGACCAAAACATCGTTATATCATATGTGACTGTATTAGTTTCTGGTGTAAGCTATGATGATTTGATACTTGTATATATTGCAAAATGATCACCACAATAAGTCTAGTTAATATCTGTCACTATGGATCATTACAGAATTTTTTTTCTTGTGATGAGAACTTTTAAGAGTTACTCTTAGCAACTTTCAAATATGCAATACAGTATTATTAACTATAGATGCCATGCTGTACATTACATCCTCATGACTTACTTATTTTATAACTGGAAGTTTGTACCTTTTGACTCCTTTCACCCATCTCACCCCCACCACCCGCCACCTCTGGCAATCACCACTGTGTTCTCTATATCTATGAGCTTGTTTTTTTGTTTTTTCTTTCTTTAGTTTCTATGTATGAGATCATACAATATTTATCTTTTTCTGTCTAACTTATTTCACTTAGCATAATGCCCTCAAGGTCCATCCATGTTGTCTCAAATAGCAAGATTTCATTCTTTTTTATGGCTGAATAACATTCCATTGCATATATATATATACACATTTTCTTTATCCATTCATTCATTGATGGACACTTAGGTTGTTTCCGTATCTTGCCTATTATAAATAATGCTGCAATGAACATGGGGGTGCATATATCTTTTTGACTTAGTGTTTTCATTTTCTTTGGATAAATACCCAGAAATGGAATTGCTGGATCATACAGTAATTTATTCTTAATTTATTTTTTTTTGTGAGGAAGATTGTTGCTGAGCTAACATCTGTTGCCAATCTTCTTCTTTTTGCTTGAGGAAGGTTGTCACTGAGCTAACAACTGTGCCAATCTTTCTCTATTTTATGTGGGATGTCACCACAGCATGTCTTGCCAAGTGGTGCTAGGTCTGTGCCCGGGATCTGAACCCCATGAGCCTCAGGCTGCCAAAGTGGAGAGCATGAACTTAACCACTACACCACTGGGCTAGCTTCTATTCTTAATTTTTAAAGACCTCCATACTGTTTTCCACAGAGGCTGCAGCAATTTATATTCCCACTAATAGTTGACAAAAGTTCCCTTTTCTCCACATTCTCTTCAACACTCACTATTTCTTGTCTTTTTGATAATAGCATTCTAACAGGTGTGAGGTGCTATCTCATTGTGGTTTTGAATTGCAATTCCCTGATGATTAGTGATGTTGAACGTCTTTTCCTGTTCCTGTTGGCTATCTGTATGTCTTCTTTGGAAAGCTGTCTATTCAGATTCTCTGCCCGTTTTTAAATCAGATTATTTGTTTTATTGCTATTGAATTGTATGAGTTGTTTATATATTTTGGATATTAGCCACTTATCAGATATATCATTTGCAAATATTTTCTCTCATTCAGTAGGTTGCATCTTCATTTTGTCGATGATTTCCTTTGCTGTGCAACTTTTTAGTTTGATGTGGTCCCACTTGTTTATTTTTACTTTTGTTGCCTTTGCTTTTGGTGTCAAATCAATCATCACCAGGACCTGTGTCAAGGAGCTTACCACTTTCTTCTAGTAGTTTTATGGTTTCAGGTCTTACATTCAAGTCTTTAATCTATTTTGAGTTAATTTTTGTATATGGTATAAGATAGTGATCCAGTTTCATTCTTTTGAATGTGGCTGCCTTTCTGTACACTAATAATGAAGTATTAGAAAGAGAAATTAAGAAAAAAATCCCAGGGGCTGCTCCCATGGCCGAGTGGTTAAGTTTACGTGCTCTGCTTTGGCAGCCCATGTCCTGAGCACGGACATGGCACAGCTCATCAGGCCATGCTGAGGCAGCGTCCCACATAGCACAACCAGAAGGACCTACAACTAGAATATACAACTACATACTAGGGGGCTTTGGGGAGAAGAAGAAGTAGAAAAAATAAAAGAAGAAGATTGGTGACAGATGTTAGCTCAGGTGCCAATCTTAAAAAAAAAGAAAAGAAAACAATTCTATTTGCAAATGCATCAAAAAGAATAAAAATACCTAGGAATAACTTTAATCAAGGAAGTGAAAGATCTATATACTGAAAACTATAAGACATTGATGAAAGAAATTGAAGACAAAAATAAATGGAAAGATATTCCACGCTCATAGACTGAAAGAATAATGTTGTTAAAATGTGTACATTACCCAAACCAATCTACAGATTCAATGCAATTCCTATCAAAATAGAACAAACAATCCTAAATTTTATATAGAATCACAAAATGTAAAACTTCTCAAGTATCATATTTGGCAGGTAGTTTCTATTACCGCATTCACAGTAGAGAATAAAAAGCAGAAGTGGTTTAAATTATATATAAAAGAGCTTCCTAATTATAAAACATAGTATGGGAAGAAAAGAATTATTCATTAAATCACTACTTCATGATATGTACTATGTGAGTATTTTTACACAGATCTTCAACTGTGTGTGTAGGTATTATTATCCTCAAATTACATATGAAGATAATGGCTCAGAGAATTTAAGCTACTTGAATAAGGTCACACAATTGATAAGTGACAGAGCCCGATTCAAACCCAGGTGTTCTGACCTAATTATCCTGCCTTTTTCTTCCACGCCCCATTCTGCTCTGGGAAACAATTGCAGTATGAAATCATCTTTCTTTTAAAAAAGCTGCTGAAAATAGTTTCCTCAGTGTGGATTTCTGTGATCCAGTAGTAGAGCCATAAGGAGAGCGTTTCATAGCAGATGTCAGGAAGAGTATCTATTCTAACATTTTATAGTCATTTTCATAAAGTTATGTTAGGACACTGAGAGGGTTTATTGTAGGACAGGAGTTTAGATACGTTTGTGAGATTTCCAGATCAAAATGGCTGAATGGACCTTTAATCATTAATTCTCTCGACAAATATTTATTAGGAACATGCAGTTTGCATTGCCTTGTTCTAAGGGTTGAGGACACTGTGGTGAAGAAAGCAGATGAGATTCCTACTCTCCCAGTTTTACATTCCAGTGAAAGAGACAGCCAAACAAATAAACAAATGAAATAAACACACCAACAGGATCATTTAGTCTAGTAATCACAGTTCTAATAAGAATATAATGTAGAGACATAGAGTGTGTATGTATGTGGTGATGGTGGTAGGTAACATTAAATACTTTTGTCAGGGAAGACATGGCTGAATATGGGATGTTTGAAGGAAGACTTGAATAACCAGAAGAAACCAGGCAGGAAAATATCCTCCCAAGGAATTCCCAGGTAGAAGGAGCAACAAGTACAAAGGTCTTGAGATGGGAATAATTGTTGATCTTAAAATGAAGTTTTGCTGCTTGACAGGCTCATTCTTTGTTTCCAGTCATCCTTTTTGTTGTCTAATCCTTAAATAGAAATGGACAGCCTAATATTAGCTGTTATTTGAGGAAATATTGCAACATGAAAGAAAAATAACACACACACAAACAAACACACACACACACACACATGCACACATACAGAAAAAATATGACCATGAATAAAACAAGAGCTAATTCAGGGTAGGAGAAGGGAACCCAGCTTTATATGAAAGTAACTCAAATTAGTATCTTTAGGCAGCCTAAAGGAGGTATTGCATCTATAAATCAAGAACAGGATGCTGGGTAAAGGAATAATCAGAGGAAGAGGTCCTGAAAATTACTGCACAAGAGTGTGACTGTCAGGAAGCATTCGCCAGGGAGCTATCTTTGGACTTTAGCTACCAGTCTTCCTTATGGCTCCCAAAGAGTCATGTAACTCTCATATGTAAAATACACCCACCATGTCCCACCTCCAAAATCTCATTCTCATACGGCATGGGACTAAGGCTTGGAGTCTAGGATCTTGTCTTCTGAATTAGGTCCAGGTATGAATAAAGCTCTTTGGATATGAATCCTCTCAATCTGAAGACATGAACTAAAGAGATGTTATCTGCTCCCTTTCCCAACCGCCACCCAACATACAGCGATGAGACAGGGACAAGAGGACCACAGCAGCCACTTCCATTCAAAAGGAGGAAGAGAAAACAGGAGGCACAGAGCAATCACTCATTCCTAACAAATCTGAACTGCAGCCAGGAATATGTTACCATTTCCTGATCAAGGCCCGTTCCTGTTCCCCGGAAGTCATTCTCCGTGCCATTTAGCTTCACCCTCAAAGCTCGTCACTCCAGGTTCCGAGTCATTCTTCATTTTCCGTAAGAAATAACGCATTTCACAGGCTGCTTTTTGACCACAAGAATTTAGAGGCCCAAAGCATTTTTTCATTTTGAATGGACTCACCTTTCAGTCCAAAATGATATAATTTCTTCAAAAAGTTTGTCAGCTTTCTTGTGATTCAAATACTAGTTTGCTCTACTAGACAAAAGCCATATCCACATATCTCTTCAAGACAGGTCCCACTCTACAGTGGTTAGAGACTCTCGGTGTTATGAAACGAGACTTTTAAGATTTTAAAAGCCCTTACATATAGCTGGTTTATAAGAGACACCTTAGTTCTTTTTGAGGCCTTTACAAAGGATCTCGAGATCTTGACCCTAAGACCGCATTTTAACTGAGAAACTCCGGACTTCATATTTGCGCTAAGGCCATTTCTTACCTTGAGACCTTTTGCCAGCAACACAGAGGGTCCTGACTCTGAAATGCTTCCTCTCTCTGCTTGAAAACTGAACATTTCCTACTTTCGCTCATCTTTTTCTATACCCATATCTGAAGTGCAGCTAAAGGAAAACAGTTGGCACTTCTAACACTATGCTTGGTAATTTCCTTACCCAAATTGACAGTTTTTAGGTATATTTTCTATTTCCCATGTTACTGCACATGACTGTGTTGACAAATTATCCATCCTCACATTACGTGGGTCACCATTATTGTAGCCTCCGTTGAAAATTTCTTTCCTGTCCTTATCGCCTCCTTTGACAGCAAACTTGAGGCCTTCTGGCCTCAGTATGCTGCCCTTTCCCAAAGCCAATGCCACATGTTTAGGTCTTCATTACAGCAGTGCCCCACCTTCAATTTATGCTTTTGTTGTTTATTGCTGCCCACAAACCATTCAAAAGCTTAGTGGCTTAAAACAACAATTTATTGTCTCTCATGGTTTTGTGGGTCGATTGGACTCAGTGGGTGGTTCTTACTTTGCCTGTCTCATGTGCTTCCAGTCAGATGGCAGCTAATTAGAGGCTCACCTGGGACACCTGGGTACCTCCCTCTCCAGATAGACTCAGGGCCTCTCTTCTCCATGTGGCCTCTCTGTATGGCCTTTCCAAGTGGTCTCTCCCACAGGGTAGCTGATTTGGCATTACATGTGGCTCAGCGTTGCCAAATGCACACAAGTGGAAGCTACTAAGCCTTCTTAAAGCTTAGACCTAGAACTGGCACATATTATCTCCCCCACATTTATGGGTTAAAGTTAGTCATAAGCAAGGCCATATTCATTGTTGTAGGAAACTATACAAAAGTGTGAATTCCTAGAGGCCTAGCTCGTCAGAGGCCATTTTTGGAGACTAGCTACCATTAGTATGTATTCTTTTGTGTCCAGGTTCTTTCGTTTAAGAATATGTCTGTGAGATTCATTCATGTGGTTCCATGTAGTGGGAATTCGTAGTCTTTCTATTACTATGTTTTATTCCATTGTATGAATTTGCCACAATTTACTGTTGATGTCATTAGGGTTGATTCCAGTTTTTGTCGATTATGAATAAAGCTGTCTTGAACCTTCTTGTGACTATCTTTTTAGTGCACACCTTAATCCACTTATTTTCTGTATATAACTAAGCTTGGAATTCCAGAGTCAGGTAAATTTATGTTCAGCATTAGTAGATAGTGACAAACAGTTTTTCAAAATAGTCTTACTTTTTAAAAATTTCACTGGCCTGCTTCAAATTTTGCCGTCCTACAATTTACTCTGCACACAGCAGCCAGCTTATAGTTTTAAATGGAAGCTTAATTTTGTCTCTACTGTGCTGAAGACTCTCAAATGGTTCACACAACACTTCGAATAAAGCCCGCGCTTCTTACCCTTTCTTATAAAGCCCTCTGTGATCTCGCTCCTCCTGACTTCAGCAATGCAACTTCACACCACTCTTCCCTTAGTTAATGGGCTGCCGCTGCATTAATCGTCTTTCGATTTCATGAAATGCCAAGCTCATGCCCACCTAAGTTCTTTTCTTTAATTATTCTCTAACTCTGGAATGTTGCTCCCCCTGACATTTTATAAATGGCTTTTTAAAAATTCATGCAATAATTATTACTATTAACGGCTATTATGTATCAGACACTGTTGTAAGTTATCAGGATACATTAACGAGCAAAACAGACAAAAATTGCTATCGTCTTGGGGCTTACATTCTAGCAGAAGATAGACAAAATAAATAAGACAGGTAAATTATATCATTTCTTAGAAGATGAAAAATTCTACAGAAAAGTAATAGAGGAGAATTAGTGTCATGGGAAAAATTAGAGCAGGAATAGAAATACTGAGCAAAGGGGATGTGGTAATGCAGGAGAGAGACCATGTGGCTCACCCTAGGGTGGTAGCAGTGGGCTGCTGTGAAGTGTCAGAAATTTTGAATGTAGAATCAAGATGTACGTTGAGTATGGTAGAGAGAGAGATTTTTGGGCTGAGCAACCAGAAAGATGCGTATGTCATCAACTGAAATGGAAAAGATGATACGTAGAGCAGTTTTGGAGTTCAGGGGAGATCAGGAAATCCATTTGGTACATTTTAAAATGAAATTTGTTAGAAATCAAAGGGGAGATATTGAACAGACAATGGGATATCCAAACCTGGTATTCAGGAGAAAAACATGTGAGATAGAAATCCGGGGGTGCCTCATCATATAAATGTTATTGAAAGGCAGGAGGCCATATGAAATCACCATAGGAAGGAGTATGGATAGAGTGGAAAGGAAAACCAAGGATCTGAGTTTGTACTCCAGCTCCGATACTCACTAGCTCTCTGCCCTCAGATGTGTTACTGAAGCTCTCTGTGCTTCAGTTTCTTGATCTGTATAATGAGGCTCTAGGGTGTGGTAAAGATCAGTTGAGTTAATACAGTTTATGTAAACACTTAGGACGTGACCAGCACAGAACAGGCACTATATAAATATTGCTTATTATCCAGTAGAAGGTAAATCTCACGGTATCAAAGATTTTCCTTTCTATTTGTCATTTTACTATATCATCAGCTCTTAGGACAGTTCACTGTCCGTAGCTGGCAGTTAAATATTTGCTAAATGAGTTTTTGGACCTGATTATAACAAAAAATCCAGACAACTGGTGATGTGGAAAAATAATTCCTTAAATGTGTTATTATGATTTTAAAAGTCAAATCATTTGCTTTTATGTGAGCATGTTTCTCCCTGTGTAAGAGGTGAGGGAAAGAGAATAGAGGAGTCATATCTGAGGCGGCAGTTCTGAATTGGCAAACCACAGGCTGAATATGGAAATGAGTGAATTTAGAAGAGGGTCTGGGATAGTAGAGCATTTGGTTAGAATTCTTACTCAATTATCCAGTTGTCATTTGGATCTCAATTTAAAGAAATAGTCTACTTCTTCCTTCACTGGTGGGATACCTCTTTAACAAGCAGATAGATAGAATATTTTAAGTTTTGCTGCAATATGCCTGACATGAACTCTTCCCTAGTTTTATGCTTGTATTTTTGTTTTATTTGTGAATATGAGATGCCCTCCAGCTGGATTTTATGTTTCCTATAATAAAGTTATATACATGAACTTTCTTTTTAAATCCTAGAATTCTTAAAGTGACTCTTGGCCATGAATTGATTTTAAGAATGCTTGGAATCTGCAGATTGGTGCAATTGGTGGATTGAGTCTCTATTACTGGCCAGTCTAATAAGAAGTCATTGCTCTTGGTTTTAGGAATCGAAAGGTGGAGTTCGAGACTTTCATAAGAATAGTAGGTGTGAAATTGTTGGGGTTTGAATCAGAATCAAGATGCAATGGTGCTTCCTGTGTCTCCCTGCCTCCACGTGGGGAGACAATATGCTTCAATAAAGGATCACAGCCATTATTTTGTTTATCTCACTTGTGCATCTGCTTTAGCAAACATCTGTTTTATAAAGTTTGTTTGATATCAGGTAGTCAATTAAGCTATACCATATTGGCACCCAAATCTTAACGTCTTTTAAAAAACAAAAGACTGAAGAGCCAAAGGACTTAAACTATAGCTGGCATCATATGAAACAACCTGTACCTCTAATCACCCTAGGCAAACAAACACAGCAGCTGGCACTGAAGCAGCTAATGAACTGCAGGAATGCATCTTGTCATTCTCTTTGGTGTGCTGCTGTTTGGAGAAAAGATTTAAATGTTTACCAAATAAAGTTCTGTTTCTGCACTAATATTCTGACTTCAGCTGTCAAAATACCATTTCAGAGTGCCCTGAATGGTAGGAAAAGTACAAGGCAGAGTGGCCAGAGCCCTGGATTCTGGACCTGGATCTGCCATTAGGATTTTAATCAAGTTACTCTTCTTTCCGGGACATTAGTTTCCTAATCTGTCAAATGAGGAGTGGAATAGTTCACCTATAAGGAGTTCTAGACCTTTATGTCCAACTCTCCCTTAGACATCCACACTTTTATGGCCCAATTGATCTCAAAATATAACAATTCCCAAGTCAAAGTCATTATATTTCCTTCCTCTTGTTTCCTCCAGTTGTAACTGAGCCCACCCAGTCGTATGAGCTAGCAATCTAGAATCATACTCAACTGTCCCTCCTCCTTCAGTGCCATCATCTATATTATGATCATATTCTCTGTATTTTACCTCAGAAGTTTGCTTCATTCTGTTATCTTCCTGCTATGGTCTGAATGTTTGTGTCCCTCCAAAATCCATACCTCAAAACCTAATGCCCAATGTGATGGTGTTAGAAAGTGTAGCCTTTGGGAAGTATTTAGGTCATAAGAGTGGAGCCCACATGAATGGGATTAGTGCCCTCATAAATAGATTCCAGAGAGCAGAGACATTACTCAAGTACCCTCTGAGAGGCTGGAACATTAGGAAGAGGAAGTAGCAGCAGCTGCTTAATTGTGTGTGCTGTCACTAGAAATGAGTCCTGCATTTCTACTGCAGAAGAACCTCCCAGAAGTTTTACTTCTTGAACGACCTGGGATGCACACACTGCATCACGAGTTTCACTCTTGGACTACAAATCTAGCCATTTATTCCATGAATCCATCTTCAGAAAAATGCCATGCCTTTTCACCTGTGAAAGAATCTGATCTCTTTTCCAGTAATGCCTACATTGCTACTTCCTTTTTATACTTCTTTTTAACGTTCTCACTGTTATTTTCCCTCACCTCAAATAAATTGATATAGGGTGAAAGAATATAACTTTTAAAATTCCATTTGGGATCTGCAAAATGGGTTACCCACCCAGTATGACTAGTAATGGTTAACATTTACGTAACAATCATTCAGCGCGGAGCACTATGCTGAGTGCTCTACAGGTATTATCTTATCTAAACTTCACAGGAGCCAGAAAAGGAGGTTCTATCTGTCTATTCTATCGCTGAGGAAGCTGAGACTTCAGTGCAGTTCAGTAAGCTGCCCAAGTTCTCACAGGTGGAGAGAAGATGGGGATTTTAACGTAGATCTGTTACTACTCCCACGCCACTTTTTACCACTAGACCAATGATTTTCCAAGGGTGGTTCCTGAACCATCAGCATCAGCTAGGAAACTATTAGAAATGCAAATTCTCGAGTTCTGTCCCAGACCTTCTGAATCAGAAACTCTGGGGGTGGCAATCAAGTTTTAAAAAATCCTTCAGACGATTCAGATGTTGCTAAATATGACCACCACTGATCGAAACCAGTGCCTGCAAACTGAGGCCTGAGAGTCAAACCTAGCCCATGATCTCCTATTGCAGGGCCCTGAGCTAAGAATGATTTTTACATTTTTAAAAGGTGGCCAAAAAGAAGACAAAGAAGAATATGTGACTGAGAATGTATGTGGCCAACAAAGCCTCAAATGTTTAAAGCCTGACCATTTAAAGAAAAAGTTTGCTGACCGCTGCCCTAGCCCATGCTTTTCAGGGGACAGTGACGGCTGGACTTACTCTTATTATTGATTCCCTTTCTAATTGCTAGCAGGTAATTACAACTTCCCCACCCTTCCTCCCTTAGTTTCTTTCTCTCTACCCTAGTATTTTTTCACGCCAATGTTTTTAACAAAGTCCCTTTGTATTAACATACCTTTACAGATTTGAGTTTGCAGGAAATGTTCTAAAAATTTGTTCATCTCCTCTGGGGCCCTTTGCTTTCAAGCACTCAGGTCCTTGGTGGCTCAGAGTAATTTTTATGGTCTTGTCCTTTGTATATCCAAGCTCCTAGAGCACTTATTAATATACTTATGGGATGTATGTATTTTTCTTATGCGAATATATACTTTTATAAAGTAAATAAGTACTCTTTTCATTGATTCTAAGCCACATTTTTGGGTACATTTTTAAATCTCCAAAATAAGGATTCATCTTAAAATCTATGGTGCTTACAGCTGTTTTTGACCAGGGAGCAGTCATGCTATAGTTTTCATTTCCTACAAGCTAGGATGTAGCTATTCATATTTCTAGAGTTATGAACATAGTCAATACTACCCTTGTTGAGTTCAATTGCTTTTTAAAATGTATTAAAAGATTACATGATGTTTCAGTATAGGAAGAAGAAAAAGCTCCTCTTTGTTCAAAATAACATGAAGAAAGAAGAGAATGAAGCAACTATCCATTATTAGGAGAGCAACCACAATTTCATATTTTCTTGCAAAACAACCACCAAGTGCTTTATACAACCAAAGAAAGGAAGGTACTAGTTTGTATATGAAGCTATGTTGCATCCTGTTTGAGAGAAATGTGCAGAAGAATTGCCTGACGCATGATAGGCAACATAGTGAAAGTCAGGAGAAACCACCAAGATCCTCAGAATAGATGAAAGTAATTTCCAAGCAATCAGAGGCTGTGTGAACAATTCATGCATCACGCAAAGTTTCCTCTAACACATTGTGCCATATTTTATTTGGCAGAGTTTTTGTCTTTCTTAGTGGTTCATAAAATAATAGTGGGTTTTGCAATCAATGTTGTCTTACATTTTATGAAAGTCTTAAAAATTGTATTAGTGAGAGTTACTCAATATTATGCAATTATATGCTAATTAAAGCAAACTGAATTTAATAATACCTATTCTTAAAATTCAAATATTTGTATGCTACTTGGCCTACACTCATACAGTTGTCATCCAGGTTGCTCACAAATGCAACTATCATTGAAGGTTGCTTAACTAACTGGTCTTATCCCAGCTTAATTAGAAACATTTTTGTAACTTATCCTAAATCTATTAAACTAAACTCAATTATTTCCTCATGTAAAAGTGGCCGGGATGCTCTTGATTAAGGCTGTGTCAAACTTTTGCAGATTGCTTCTTATTTTTGTTTTACTTTTCTTTTTCAGAAAGATATTTAACCACCTTTCTACAATCCATCCAAAGAAAAGCTTTAATTACTTTTCCAGAATAACTATTTTCAACTCCATCTTCATCAGAGGAAGCAGAAACAAAGAAAAGGAAAGATCATTCATCATTATGGAAGCACAGGCTCTTATACAAGCCCATGGTTATATATTTCAAATTAAATAGAAAGGAGGTAGCTTTCCACCCTCACTGTCAGCCTGTCTTCAGTGAGAAGACGTCCTTGCCTCATCCTTCCATTTGACATTTGTCCCTTTGCCAATTGTAACATGATTACCTCTGAAAACTGCTTAGCATTAGGAAAACAACAACAATAACAACAAAAACAAAGCTAAATCAATGGTCAAAATCTGACAATTTATTCATATTTAAATGGAGTATGCATTCTTAAAATTATAGCATATAATTCACCGGTCTTTGAAAAACAACAGTAACATTTGCACTCACTCTTATGCCCTCTACCTGAATCAAGAGAAATCCAAAATTTATTTCTTACTCGACCCCCCAAATCACTGTAGAGCAAATTGCACAGTGAACTGGGGTCCGTGATAATTTAAGAGTCAAATGCTGTCCTGCCCAATAACGATCTAGCACCATGTGAGTGCTTCTAGGTGAGGGACGATGTGTCCTTGTGCTTGCAATTACAAAGACAAGTGGCACTTGAATTTTGTGAGTAGAAGATTGGCATGGGCAAACCAATGGCATCTTATGTTCAGCTCATTTCCCCTGAATTTCATTATTTCATTTAAGAGAGTACTTTGGAATAAAACTTGTCTTGATGAAATTGCACCCTGCAGTACTAGTGATGCAGAAAGAAGCAGAGGAACCCTGCTTGAAGCATAGATTGAACGGAGAAAAATACAGCATTTCAATTCTAATGTCTCCACTACGAAAATAATAGAAAAATAACAGTCTCTCCCTGATTCAGGTACCTCTTTGCTGTCTAACAAAAGCTTCGTGAGGGAGGTCATTTTCTCTGCTTAGTTTCCTTAACAAAATCTCGTAATTTGAAGAAAGCTGTGACTCTTTGAAGATAGCCTGCTTTCTGAAGTATGGGCACAAATCTGCTTTAGAATGAGGAAAGAAGTCTTGAAATATTCTTTATTTCCTTTATTGTACAGAAGCAATAAACCAAAGATGTGTCCAGTATGTTAAAAACATTATTTTACAGTTTCCTGGATTTGCCTTTACTTACTTAGCAGAATGGTCAGCTGGTCGGTTGGATTACAAGTTCCTTTATGAGAAGATCTTGCCTGATCATTTATCTGTGTCTATTTAACACCTGGTATAACACACATAATAAAATGCTGATAGGAAGATAGGAAGGCAGAAAGGGTAAAAAGGAAGAAATGGAAGGAAAGAGGAGGGAAAAGGGAAAAATGGAAGGAAAGAAAGAAGAGAAATAATGAAAAAAAGATACAGGAATGAAGGGAAGAAGGGAGGAAGTGGGGGAGGAAGGGGAGAAAATGCTGAGATGATTTAGAACATATTGGAAAAATGCTTAACATTTTGGCTGATTTTCCAAAATATGCAGATATATATAAAAGCAGAATCAAAATTTTCATTAAAAAGAGCTTATTTTGGCTATTTGAATTATTAATTATACATTAGAAAAAGGCTTGCAATGCTGATTTCTGGCAGAGATGGGGGACTATAAAGTAAATCGCACTGAAAAGACAAACACACATTTACTTGTGGAAGGTGAAAGAGTCCTTTGGTATAACTCTAATCAGACGTTCTAACTTTCTATTCAAATACTCTAAGTATGTTAAGTGGCTATCAAGAAGGACACACATCTTTGATTGATGGGATGCACTAAGTCCAGAATTACACAGGAGTTGACGCTGGTCTTAATTTTGCTTCTTGAGCAAGACACAAACTTGAGTAAGTCTTGTTTTTTCTTTGTTTGGCTCATTGGAAGATCCATGGGAGGCATGGAACTGTAGTGGTAGGACTAAAGGGACAGGATTCTAAACGGGAGGGCTTGGGGTTGGCACTAGGGGTCAGCTCCCAGAGAGATGGGAGCATCAGCGGGAGGTAGACATGACTCGTCAATGTCCTACGCCTCTGCTCTTCTCTGTTAGTTTGGATAATTTAGCATTGATTGCATCTGAGGACTTTAAAGGGTTTGGGGGATGGTTCATTAATCACAACAGTTCTTTGAATTCTTTTTGTGTAAAGTAAAATACATCAATTTAGTTATTTCTTCTATTTCTGAGGTCAGACACAGCAATGCTAATAATTACTTGTCTTTTAAGATATGTGTGGCAAATAGCATCTCATTTAGCATAATTTGATGTATTTGAAAATGTTACCAGTTGTTTGCTTTCAAGTAAAGTGCTTGTTGAGTTCACCCAAAATAAAATGAATAAAACTGGTAAAGATAAAGAGGAAAACACGAAGAATAAAATGTCCAGAATAAGGGGAGGTCATGTAGGGAGTATTGCGGAGTTTAACAAGATATTGTGAACATACTTTGATTTTCTTGACTAAAAAAAGGCATTTTTAAAAGAACGCACAAAAATTCCTTGTTAAACTGATTAACATTTCTAACAGAACAGTCGGGACTTTCTTGTTTCACACAAAGTGAGCAGTGGGTAAAATGTGCCATCAGGGAGAAATTTAAACAGACTGCCCGTTATTTGTAAATACCTAAATGGGTGATTCTACCTCTTTTTCCTTATTAAAATTGATGCTTGAGTACGTATGATGTTCTTAGTACTCAGCCACATTATGCATTTTATTACCAGGTAAATGTGGAAATCTATGAGTACAATATAAATTCCAAAATATCAGGGTTGGGTTTTTTTTTTTCACTTTAAATCACTGTGGTTCACAGAAATGAGAATTTAAAAATCGCTAACGATTAACAGAGCTCACCATGTGAAATGACATATATTATTACCAGTCTTCATAATAACTCTGAGAAGCAAGTTTCTTTAGCTTCATTTCCTGACAGTACAGAGTTAGCAGTAAAGAATCTGGACTTTGTAATCTAACAGACATAGGTTCAAATCCTAGCTCTTCTTCCTCCCTGGAACGTTAGATAAATGCTATAATGCCTCCCTCACTGTTCTCATTCAGAAAATGGAATTATTAGTACTTATTTCTGGGATGTATTGAAAGAATTAAATTGGATGTACACTGACATGTAATAAGAGCTTAATATAGCTTAGCTTGTATTGTTTTAAAGTCTCTAGAATAAGGCCATAGAATTAGTAAATAGCAATTCCAGCCATAAGATCTGGGCCTATTTAGTTTCAGAATGAAAATCACACTTTCTATAATACCCTACTACTCACAAACCATCACCGTGGGATATTTCAAATACACTTATAGTGTGCAATAAGTAATATATAAATTCACTACATTTTGGGTATAGAGTCACAGTAAACAGAAAATTTTCTATATACAATTAGTGCTTTGTTATTAGAGTTTTAAAAAATAATATAACATGTCTTATAGTCAAAGGATTTCAGATGGCTTACCACTAGTAATGTTCATGAACACCTGGGATTGCCTTTAATTGAGCACCGAAAGGAAATTACAGTGAGTTCATTTGAGAGCAAAATTTGTTCAATAAAACTATGAAGGGATAAATTCTTAAAATAATAACAATGGAATACAATTTTTTCTTTAAGGTTCTTGCCTTCCGAATGACATCGTGCTGCAGCCTTTAAATACACTATCTCAATTAAACTTCCAGACAAACTCATGAGGCAGTTCACATCCTCTTCCCAATTTGTGGCAGAGCAGTGGAGGCTTGAAGGGGTCCAGCAATCTAGCCAAGTGGCAAAGCCAGGATTCGAGTCCAAGTGGGCCTGATGCCTCATACTAGTTCTTTTTTGTTTTGGTATTTCCAGACAACTTTTATTCTGCCAACGTATTTTAATATTTATCACAATGTCCTTTTAAAAAATTTAGTTAAGGAATAGTTTTGTAGGTTAAGTCAGGGAACAGAATGATCAAAGCATAATTCTTAACCTCGAAAGCAAAAGTAAATTTAATGGGACATTTGAATTAAGGCATAAGGAGCCATTTATGAGGAATGATGGCTCTGGATAGAAGCAGACATGAATATGTTTAGATGTCCATCTATGGAAATCTCCTCAAAGGAGAGAAGTTCTAAATTACCTGTAAAACTCTCAAAAGAGGACTATTTTATTCAAAAGCTATTTTACCCATGAGGCTTCTGGCCTCCCAACCATCAGTGTCTTTCCCCTCTAATGCCTCAAGCCTCTTTGGTTACACGTTGTGAAGCTGTAAAAGGCCCAGCCACCACAGACTGCAGAGGTTCCAGCTGATGATCAATCTCCTTCCCTATAAATGCCTGTGGAGAGTTCTCTTCACTGCCTGCGAATGATGACTGAGAAACTTCCAGCCTACACGTGGGGTAAAGGCAATCTAATCGTCTCACCTGGTGTCTTAAGCTTCCTAAGACCTGAGCTCTCAAGGTAATCAACCACCATTGGCCAAAATGTCTGTCATTCTTCAACTCGCTATACCCCGGGATAGAGGTAACCAGGGACCTCATAATAGTCAAAGCAAAGAACTCTTTCCAGGCTTGTTATGGGTGATCCTTTTTGTACTATTTGATATTATTGCTCACTCAACCTTTCCTGAAAGTTTGTTTCAATTTCCTCACTGTTCTCTGTAATTACAAAGCTCTTAGCAAGGTATTTAACACTCAATATGGTTTGTTAAACTTTAGATGTGCTTATTAGTACCTCCCTCATCAATTTTATCCATGGCCATACCTCCCTGAATTGTCCCCCATATAGTACTCAGCTAACAGGAGTGGATAGAAACTGCTTGCAGATTCTAAAACATTCTGTGACATTTCATACCTAGTTCTCTGTCCCTGATATTTGGCTTCTCTGCTCCTTTTTTTAATGTCTCAATTTTCAAAACTTAGCTCATGCATCACTTCCCCTTAAAAAGTCATTTATGACTATTCCATATGAAACTGAACACTCCCTTCTTTATATTTTTGCTTAATCCTGTGAACATTTCTATTACAGCACTTAGAATGCTTTATTGCCATATTTTTACTCATTTATTCTATAACTAGACTGTGAACTCATTAACTTCTCATGGACCAACTATAAACCGTATTTAGTGAAATTAAATCTCTCTCTCCTCTCTAATTCCAGCCCCAATTCTACTCTCCAGATGTAATCAGTAACAGATTCATGTGTATGCTACAGAAATTTTCTATGCGTATGCATTTATATTTATAATATTTAAATTTCTATAAACGCATATTCGAAATAGTATACAAATTGGTGTGAAGCTTTTTAAATATTTTTAACACCATCATGGACATTTTCTCATATCAATACATCATTTTAAATAACTATAATATTCTATTATATGATATACGTTAAGTTATTTAAACAGGGGATATGTCGTACTCATTTTGTGTCCCTTCCACTTAGCATGGTGCTTGGTAACAGAGCACACATAACAAATGTGAGAGGAATTGTTAGACGCCATTATCTAAAGAGAAACACATGCCTTTCCCTCTTCCAAAAGAGATGGACTTTTGCTTGAGCAAAGTCACAGCAATTTACCACTGGTTCTTTACTTTGCCTTCCAATTCCTGACTTTTTCTGAAACATACTTTTGGACTGAATAACCATGACTTTATCCTTAGAATATCTGATTTTTCCTGCTTTTTTTTTTCTTCTTTAAGAAGAGCACCATCTGGACAAAAACAGGATGCCTGATGTAGAAACTGATATTCAAGATGTCTTGGTTCCAATCCTAGGGACCACCTCAGTGCTATCCCTCAGAAATTAGGATGTGCCAGGCAGCAGCCAACAGTATTGGCCTGATCCACATTTGTTCTACTCAATTTGTGGCTCTAGTCAAGGAAATGAAGATTTGATTTAGGTGGTTGTCTTACTCAGCTCAGGTTGCCATAACAGAATACCACAGGCTGGGTGGCTTCAACAGCAGAAATTTATTTTCTCACAGTTCTGGAGGCCAGAAGTCCAACATCAAGGTGTCCACAGGGTTGGTTTCTGGTGAGGCCGCTCTTCCTGACTTAGAGAAAATGCCTTTTCACTGAGTCTTTACATGGCCTTTTCTCTGTGCACACGTGGAGGTGGGGCAGAGAGAGAGTGAGGGAGAGGGAGATATCTGGTCTCTTTTCCTCTTCCTACAAGGACACCAGTCCTATCATATCAGGACCCCACCCTTAACACCTCATTTAACCTTAATCACCTCCTTAAAGCCCTGTCTTCAAACGCAGTCACTTTGAAGTTAGGGCTTCAATATGTGAATTTGGGGGAACACAATTCAGCTTATAACAATGATAACACATCTAGGGTAATTGTATGTCCTGTTTGCCTGGGACAGTTCTCAATTACGTCTATTATTCATTGTCCCATTCATTTAGCCCTCTCTTGCATTTCAGTAAATATGGTCACCCTAAGTATCCTCTCTCTCCAGTGGGCCTTGCTTTCTCTCTCTCTGGTTGGGCTGGTGATAAATTGAAAGACAGCAGAAGCACGATTGTGAGCGCTACTCAGCTGCCTCTTTGGTATGAAGCATATCATTCAAATCTGTAAAAATGGCTTTTAAAGCACAGATTTAATGCTGTTGTCTAGGTATGGCCTGTCGTCTCTGTTTATTTCAGTCAAACTGCCAATCAGTTATTATCCCTTATGCCCTTTGGTCTTGAGCCCCGATGTGGCTTTTCACTGTCTGTCAAGCCTTTCTCAGGAAGAGGTCTTGGGTGTAACAATGTGTGCCAGTGGGTATTTGTGAGCCTAGAGAGAGATAAGAAGTCTGCCTATTTTCCAGATTCTTTCAACACATGATTCCCAACATCTCTTTAAAACGTGTGCTCTGGCTCGAACTACTCATCTGCTGAAACTGTCTCCTGAGGTATTTTTCTTCCTTTCTTTCTTTCCTCTCTTCTTCTTCCTCCTTCTCCTCCTCCCCATCCTCCTCCCCCTCTCTTTCTTTTCCTCCTCTTCCTCCTTTTCCTCTGCTTCTTCCTTTTCTCCTTTTCCTTCTCCTCCTTCTTCTTTTCTGGTGGCTTATTTGTTTTGTAATTTTGAGCCATACTTCCCTCTTCTCCCACCCCAACTCTCTCTCCCAGCCCTTTCTTCTCTTCTCTGAATACTGGACTGACCTCTAGGCCTTCTCTCTTCCTTATGCTCCTCTTAGACCTTTCCTTTGTATGAATTACATGAAGCTATCACCTACTTCCACCGCTGAACCTGAGCCTGACTGTAAGGCAGAAATACGACTCCTGCTCTCAAATGATAGGATGGAGCACCTTTGAAGTAAACTCCTGCTATTGCTCAGAACACTTCTTTAAACTACAAACTGAGTCTATGGGCTGGAAGCAGCTGCTCAACACAGAATTTTCCTCACACTGATAAAGTTCAACAGAAAGTGAAAAATTCAACTAGATGCCAGTCTTACCGTTGAATATAGATAAGACCATCCTAAATTGAGTACTATCAGACTAAGTACCATAAATTCCATGGAAACTAACCATTTGTTTTGACCAAGTGTTATCTCAGCAGTACAACAGTATTTTAAAATAAATTTGTTCTTTTATTCTTTCAACACCTATTTACTGAACACCTATGACACTGTGCCAGACATTATTCTAGGTGCTGGGGATTCACTGGTAGATAAAATAAAGACATAGTTTGTACCCAAAAGGAACATGGAGTGAGTCAAGGAGAGTAAAAACTAAATCCATTATTAAAGCATTGAGTGCTGAGTACTATGGGATCACCAAAAAGGAGCACTTAATCCAACATGGGGGCATTAAACATGGTTTAGTCTTGAGTAAGTCTGTACCCCCTATATGGCCCCACAGTTTAGAGATTCGCAAGGCAATCTAGTACTGTGGCTGGGAGGGAATGGGGACTGTCTCTGCCACTGTTGTCCAGTATAGTAACCACCAGTCACACGTAACTATGGAGCTCTTGAAATGTGGTTATCACACCTGAGGGATTGAATTTTTATTTTATTTAATTTTAATATATTTCAACTTAAATTTAAAAATTGAAGTCGTATAAAATATTTTCAGTTAAACACAATTTTATTTTGATAGGACTCTACTTCACTTAAACTATGAATATTTAGCATTTGCATTGAGATGTGTTGTAAGAGTAAAATACACATAAACTTTCCAAATTTGGTACGAAAAGTAATATAATAATATAATTACATTGATAATCTTTATATTTATTAGATTTGAAATGATAAAATTTTTGATACATTGGATTGAACAAAATATATTATTGAAATTAATGTCACCTTTTTTTTTAACTTTTTAAAATGTGGCTACACCACCACACACCTATTGGCCTGGCAAATGAACAGAAACTGACCATACCAGGTGATAGCAACAATGCAGAACAACTGAAACTCTCATGCCCTGCTGGGGAAAGTATAATAGGGTGCAGCCTTTTTGGTAAACAGTTTGACAATTTCCTGTGCAGTTAATTATAGCAGTTTTCTTATGACTCACCAATCCTACCTCTAGATATTTACCTAAGAGAAATTAAAACTGATGTTCACATCAAAACCTGTATGAAAATGTCTATGACAATTATATTCATAGTCACCCAAACTGGAAATAACCTAATTGTCCATCAACAGATGAATGCATAACTAACTGTGATGTATCTGTAAAATGGAATAAAAAGGAATGAACTACGGATACTCCTTACAACACCCATGAATCTCAAATGCATTGTCCTAATGAACGTGGGCATGTTCAAAGGGCTACGTACTGTGATCGACAATAAAAGAGAATGTCCAGATGAGGTACATCTATGGAGCTAGAAAGTAGATTCATGGTTGCTGAGGCTGAAGTAGGAGACTGGGGGGACATGGGGAGTGACTGATAAAGGTATAGATTTCTTTTTGGGATCATGAAAATGTTTTAAAATTGATTGTGGTGGCTGTTGCACAACTCTTTGAATATACTAAAAATCATTGAATTGTTCACTTGAAATGAGTGAATTGTATGTCAGTTACATATCAATAAAGCTGATCAAAAATTGATGAAAAAGTGAATAAAATGAATTATTAAAATAAATGTGGCTAGTAGAAAATTCAAAATTACATATGTGAAAAAATATTACATACGTGGTTCATATTATATTTCTATAGGACGTAACTTGCCTAACTTGCATAACTTGGTATTAGAGTGAAGTAGACTAACCGGGTAGAGAGAAGAATGGAGTGATATAATCTGACATTTGTATCTGACTTTCTGGGAGGGCTTGATCACATCACTTATTCTTCTTTCATCAGTGCTCTTCCATATACAGACAGACTTCATTTTATTGAACTTCAATTTATTGTACTTCACAGATATTGTGTTTTTTACAAATTGAAGGTTTGCGGCAACCCTGCACCAAGCAAGTCTATCAGCACAGTTTGTCCAACAGCATTTGCTTTCTTCATGTCTCTGTGTCACATTTTGGTAATTCTCACAATATTTCAAACTTTTTTTATTATTATTATATTTGTTATGGTAATCTGGATCAGTGATCTTTGATGTTACTATTATAATTGTTTGGGGGTGCCAGGAACCTCGCCCATATAAATTGCAAACTTAAACAATAAATGTCGTGTGTGTTCTGACTGCTCCACCAACCTGCCATTGTCCTATCTCTCTCTCTCGTTGGGCCTTCCTATTCCTTGAGAGACAGCAGTATTGAAATTAGGCCAGTCAATAACCCTACAATGGCTTTTAAGTGTTCAAGTGAAAGGAAGAGTCATATGTCTCTCACTTTAAATCAAAAGCTAGAACTAATTAAGCTTAGTGAGGAAGGCATTCAGCGCCAAGATAGGCTGAAAGCTAGGTCTCTTACACCAAACACTTAGTCAAGTTGTGAACGGAAAGGAAAAGTTCTCGAAGGACATTTAAAAGTGCTACTTCAGTGAACATATGAATGATAAAAAAGTGAAGCAACTTCATTGCTGATATGGAGAAAGCTTTAATGGTCTGGATAGAAGATCAAACCAGCCACAACATTCTCTTAAGCCAAAGCCTAATCTAGAGCAAGGCCTTAACTCTCGTCAATTCTATGAAGGCTAAGAGAGGTGAGGAAGCTGTAGAAGAAAAGTTTGATGCTAGCAGAGGTTGGCTCATGAAGTTTAAGGAAAGAAGCTGTTTCCATAACATAAAGGTGCCAGGTGAAGCAGCAAGTGCTGATGTAGAAGCTGCAGCGAGTTATCCAGAAGATCTAACTAAGATCATTAATGAAGGAGGCTACACTAAAAAGAAATTTTCCATGTAGACAAAACAGCCTTATGTTGGAAGAAGATGCCATCTAGGACTTTCATGGCTAGAGAGGAGAAGTCCATGCCTGGCTTCAAAGCTTCAAAGACAGGCTGAATCTCTCATTAGGGGCTAATGCAGCTGGTGACTTTAATTTGAAGCCAATGCTCAATTACCATTATGAAAATCCTAGGGCCCTTAAGAGTTGTGCTAAATCTACTCTGTGTGTGCTCTATGGAACAGCAAAACCTAGATGACAGGACTTCTGTTTACAACATCGTTTACTGAATATCTTAAGCCCACTCTTGAGAACTACTACTGAGAAAAAAAGATTCCTTTCAAAATATTGCTGCTTTTTGACAATGCACCTAGTCACCCAAGAGTTCTGATGGAGATGTACAATGAGATTAATGTTGTTTTGATGGCTGCTAACATTACATCCATTCTGAAGTGCATAATCAAGGAGTAATTTCAATGTCAGATCTTATCATTTAAGAAATATATTTCCTAAGGCTATAGCTGCCAAAAATAGTGATTCCTCTGATGGATCTGGGGAAAGTAAATTGAAAACCTGGAAAAGGTTCACCATTCTAGACGCCATTAAGAACACTTTTGATTCATGGGATGAGGTCAAAATATCAACATTAACAGGATTTTGGAAGAAGTTGATTACAATCCTCCTGGACAACTTTAAGGTTTCAATTCTTTCGTGGAGGAAGTAACTACAGATGTGGTGGAAACAGCAAGAGAACCAGAATTAGAAGTGCAGCCGGAAGATGTGGCTGAACTACTGCAATCTCATGATAAAACTTGATTGGATGAGGAGTTGCTTCTTATGGATGAGCAAATAAACTGTTTTTTGGGGATGGAATCTACTCCTAGTGAAGATGTTGTGAAGATTGTTGAAATGACAGCAAAGGATTTAGAATATTACATAAATTTAGTTGATAAAACAGTGGGAGGATTTGAGAGGATTGACTCCAATTTTGAAAGAAGTTCTATGGTGGGCTAACCGCTGTAAAACGCCATCCCACGCTGCAGAGAAATTTTTTGTGAAAGGAAGAGTCAATCAATGTGGCAAACTTCATTGATGTCTTATTTTAAGAAATTGCCACTGCCGCCCCAACCTTCAGCAACCACCACCCTGATCAGTCAGCAGCCATCAACATTGAGGCAAGACCCTCCACCAGCAAAAAGATTACAGCTCACTGAAGGCTCAGATGATGGTTAACATTTTTTAGCAATAAAATATTTTTAAATTAAGATATGTAGATTGTTTTTTATAGACATAATGCTATTGCACACTTATAGACTATAGCATAGTGTAAACATAACTTTTGTATGCACCAAGAAATGAAAAAATTCATGTTACTTACTTTATTACAATGCTCACTTTGTTGCGGTGGTCTGGAATTGAACTTACAATACCTCTGAGCTATTCCTGTACTTTAGAGACTGTGCTTCCTTTAGCGTACAGAAATGCCATGTAGATTAAGTAATTAAATAACTAATGAGCCATTTTTGAAGACTTTTTTCTCCTATTTGAAAAAATGAATTAAATCACCATTCATATGTGCCTGTATACCCCTTTCGTCCTCCCCCTGCTCTCTTCTCCTCTGGTAACCACAAATCTGTTCTCCGTATCTATGAGTTTGCTTAGCTTCCACATATGAGTGAAATTGTGTGGTATTTGTCTTTCTCTGACTTACTTGGCTTAGCATAATACCCTCAAGGTCCATTCATATTGTCACAAATGGCACAATTTTGTCTTTTTTATGGCTGAGTAGTAGTCCATTTTTTATGTATATCATGTCTTCTTTAACCATTCATCTGTTGATGAGCACTTGGGTTGCTTCCATGACTTGGTTATTATGAACAATGTTGAAATGAACATAAGGGTGCATCTATCTTTTTGAATTATTTATTTCATGTTCTCTGGATAAATACCCAGTAGTGGAGTAGCTGGATCATAAGATATTTCTAAGCTGATGGATAAAAGCCAGACTGTTGGTGGTGAACATGATGCAGTCTATACAGAAACTGAAATATAGTGATGTGCATCTGAATTTATACAATGTTGTAAGCCAATATGGCCTCAATAAAATAATTTAAAGAAAATGAAAATGAGTTAAATCACAAAAAAATCGTAAGGGCAGACTATCGTTTTAGTGTTAGACATTACTTAAAATTATTAATTTCAAAAATGAAATGAGACAGATTTTAAAATTACTTTTTTTTTCATTGTTTAGACTTCAATAGACTTAACAACATAAACTAAATCAAAAATGAGAAGGAAAATGAAGCTAACTATATAGTTTATTTAGGTTACTACTGGGTATAATACTTGTAGCCACTATTACTTTGGAACTTTCTCTGTTCAAGGTAAATGTTATAGGGAGTGTTTAATTTAGTACTCACAGCAACCTTTATAAGGAAAGGATTCTAAGCTTAGAGAACTAAATATGCCCAAAGACACATAGCTATTATGTGATATGAATGGTCACCACACCCACATTTCTCATTCCATAGGATTTGAGTTCCTAAACCCCTGTAGGTGTAGCCCATAGGCAGACTGCATGCCATGGCAACAGAAAATCAGAGCAGATAGCCAAACATCAGGTAATGGAACATGATCCAGGAAGTCAAGTTGTCATCATGGAGGTCTATAAGTATGCAGAAGGAAGTCACTGACCAAGATCCATGTAAAGAAATTCTGGAAGCAAAACGTAGGCAAAGGATAGAGAGGCGGGTAGCCTGCTCCAAGGGTCTGGAAGTAAGTCACAGAGATCCAACCAAAGTAGCTAGGATTCAGGAGCACAAAGCTATTTTCTGAAAGGACTGTGAAGAAGATATAAAAGGATTCCATTTTCAAAGAAATGGCAGTATAGACAACTCTTGCCATGGCCCTGAGATGCATTCTTGAAAACGTACTCCCCAAATAAATATATCAAAAGTAAGCTTTCCATAGAAGATTATAGAGAAAGACTGTTATATAATTTCTAGGGTAGTAGGTATAGAGGGATGTTCATTGCCTAAGGAGCAACTAACATGACTCATCCTAGACCTGATCCACCCCAGGGGAGTCATTAACACATATTAGATTCAATTATCCTCCTATTACTCTGCTTCCTGTCACAGTCAAATATCAAACACACACAAAAAGTCTATGAAAGATGTCTCCACTTCTTTACCTTTGATTCACTCACTTATGGATTTTACCACATCATTACACCAAAACTGTTCTCCCAATGATCACCAGTGACTTTCATATTGTCAAATTTAATGGAAGCTTCCTCATCTTCCTTTTATTTAACATTTCACCAATATTCAGCATAATTGACTAGTACTCTTCTGGTATAATACTTTCTTCTCTTGGATTCACTAACATCACATAGTCCTGATAACAAATCTTTCACCTTTCTGGCTACTTCTCAATTTATTTGGCTAGTTACTCCTCTTGCACCAAACTCTACTTGTAGAGGGTAACAGGATTTGGTTCTTGCTCTTTTCTCTATCTACACACTTGCTTTAGATAATCTTATTCATATCTTGTCTTTAAATATCTTTTAAATGCTAATTATGTCTAGATTTTGATCTGTAGCTTAAACCTCACTCTGAGCTCCAAACCCATTGTGTAAATTAGCCCACGTCCATCTCAATCTGCAGACACCCTCCAAAGCCCCTATATCTCAGTCAGCTTGGGCTGCCATAACAAAATACCACCGGCTGGGTGGCTTAAACAACAGAAGTTTATTTCTCACAGTTTTAGAGGATAGAAGTCCCAGATCAAGGTTCAGTTGATTTGTTTTCTGATGAGAGCTCCCTTCCGGGCTGCCTAATCACTGTGTTCTCACATAGAGAAGGGAGAAAGAACTTTGGTGTCTCTTCCTCTTCTGATAAAGGAGCTAGCCCTATTGGTTTAGGCTTCCCCCTCAGGACCTCATTTAACCTTTACCACGTCCTCACAAGGACCCCATCTCCAAATACAGTTACCTTGGGGGTTAGGGCTTCAACATAGGAATTTTGGACGAAACACAATTCAGTCCATAGCATTCTCTTTGTTTAATTTTCCCCATCTCAGCAAATGGTGCTACAAGGCACTCATTTGCTTGAACTCAAATCATGTGGTTTGCTCTCATTAACTCAATAGTTATAAACAATAGAATTTGCTGGTGCATTGGATACATCCTGAGATGTCTTGAATCAATCCACTTCTGTTATTTCCTTTGCCTTCACTCTAATTTTTTTGTTAATTTTTCATTCTTTTTGCTCTTTCTCCCCAAATCCCCCCCAGCACACAGTTGTATATTCCAGTTGTTGGTCCTTCCAGCTGTGGCAGGTGGGATGCCACCTCAGCATGGCCCGACGAGCAGTGCCATGTCCGTGCCCAGGATCCGAACCCGTGAAACCCTGGACCACCGAAGCAGAGCACGTGAACCCAACCACTCGGCCGTGGGCCGCCCCACCTTCACTCTAATTTAAAGTCATTTTACTGCACTTTCATTCTTGACCCACTCCATTCCATTCCAGTCAGTGTTATTTTTAAAATAACTGAGATCATGTCATCCCTGGCTCAGAACACATGAATTATTTTCTGTTGTACCTAAAATTAAGCCCTAAACTGTTACTGTGGATTACGGGCCCAGGCTACTGTGGCCTCTGTCTCTAGTTCCAGTCTCATTTTGAGCCACTTTACCCAAAGCTTTCTATGGCTCAGATACTCTGACTTTTCACTTCCCCAAATATAAAATTTTCCTTCCCACCTCACAACGATCCTGCCCAACTCCTACTTAACATCCATTTCTCCACCTAAATGTTATTTCCTCATAAAGACAGACTTTGATCCCCAATCTCAATTATGCCTTCCTCCCTTCTCTCACACAGCCCCATATAACCCTTCACAGGAAAATCATCTATGTTGGTGGTCTTTTCACACAGCCCCATATAACCCTTCACAGGAAAATCATCTATGTTGGTGGTCTTTTCACACAGCCCCATATAACCCTTCACAGGAAAATCATCTATGTTGGTGGTCTTTCCCACTGAACTTAAGTAGAGACTGTACCATTTTATTTACTTTTGTATTTCCAATCTAGCACAGTGCCTGGAACATAGTAGGTGTTCAGTAAACACTTAAACACTTTCTGCTTAACTGAGTGAACGGTTAAATAAATTAATGAATAAAGCTACATCCAACAACCTGTTGTTCACTTAAAATTTAAGAAACCCATCCTTAATAGTTGACATCTTCTTCAGTGGTAATTGCCACAGATATTCATCAAGCGACAGGTGTAGTATTGCATAGCCATGAGACACTCAGGAGGCACAGTTCCCCCTATGAGGCCAAACTATTTCCGCGCCCAGAGTTGAGTTAGCAGAGATTGGCCACAGATAACATCTCCTAGCTGGAGATTAAGCAACTGAAATCTCTTTCTACCTTCCTCACCTCATCTCAGATCATGAGGTTTTGAGGAGTAAGTCAAGTTGGTTATAAATAAATAAACAAATTGCTAAACTACGTCTTATTGCACTCTTAAATGGTGATAATTCAACCTTGAAAAGCCTAAAAAATTTAAATGGGAATTAAGCACATTGAGAAAATGTAAGATATTGAGAAATTTAAGATAAAAATTATCGCAAACTTTCAGCTCCTGCATATTGAGTCAAGAAAATATGTCATATGAAAAGAAAGAAATTTAACTTTTTTCATTTTATTGTTGACTTTTCTTCATCTTCCTTTAATTCATTAAGAAAAGTGGTTTATTCTTCTTGGAAATGGATCAGATATACTTTTTGTAAATCTCTAGAAGCAAGCACAAAGCACAGGTCAGAATACATACTTTTTGCAAAAGCTAATTTTGAAGTGATAAAAAATATAACTAATCTGTGTTTTCCTCTCAAGTAGGAGAAAATAAACTCAATATTCTACTTTTGGGGAAAAATTAGCTAAAAGATGAGATCAAAGCTGTAGAAAAATAGAGCAACCAAACATTGATGAAGATTTCCGTCACTCCACTGGCCCTTAAAAATACATTCTGAGAGGCTAGGTAGGACATAAATGTATCATGTTTTGGAAATCTTGGCATTTTCTAGAAAAATCCAAATGTATTCTTGTTGCCATTAATGTAATGTATAAGCAACTCTTCACTTTAGATTTGGGGGATAAAATGTTAAATATAAACATGTAGAAATGTATAGACCTGCTTTAGGGTAATGAGAACAATCCAGCCATGGAGGCCTTTTGAGTAAAGAGAGCATGGATGTTGGAGACATCATACAGTTTTTATTAATAAATTTCCATTGCAGGAGATGGAAAACTCCTACTTTGGCTTTAAAATTGTCATTTGAACGTTGTTTTTTTACCGCCTCCATTTCATATTGATCTGGAAGACGAGGGAAGAAGAGCTAGCACATTGGTCATCTATACGCAGGTCCACTCAGAATATAGTAATTTTAAATAATTTGTGTAAACTCCTTATAGTAGGCATTCTGGGAGTACCTACTCAGTCCACTCTACCTTTTCTCGAAGGTACCCCATTCACAGCCCCCTTTATAGGAAGCAACTCCTCACCACTAGCTGACTTGGCTAGAGTTGAATGCCAATATGCAAATAACTAGTGCATACACGGAGTTGAACAAGTTAGATTTTTTCTCTTGGGAAGTCGCACTTGAAGATACAGGAACTAGTATTTAGATGATAGTGGACAATTGAATTGAATTGTCAGAGCAAGTAGAGGAACATAAAACTACATGAAACCCAACAAGAGAAAAAAGCAGAGATGAGGGAGAATCTCATGCTTTAGAAACACAGAGAATGATCATGTAACTGGTTTTTCTGTTCTTGTGTCTGTCCCCATGTGGCTTGGCTCTATTTTATTTCTTATCCTTAAATGCCTGTGAGGTTGCCCATTTGAGCCTAAAAGTAATTCCCCTTAAACTGGCTTAAATGGGCTTTTGTTCCTTGCAACCAGTGATCCTAGGCTGATATATTATTTCATATAAAGGTCTACGGCTGAAGTTAACTGGTTCCCCCTCCTCAAATGCGTCCGTATGTGCAGATACAGCTTGAATGTATATAAATGGACTCTTGGCTCCTTAGTCAGCAACATCATTTCTACTGGCCAGTCCTCACGCTTTTAAATTGACAGTAACCACAAAAGAGAAGCTTCCGGGATCAGGCAAACTCTTGTCCTATTTCTCTACTGCGGAAACAAAATTCAAGCAGCATCCTTTAGAAACAGCCAGGAGGGAGTCATTGCATCTAGGTGTTCGGTCTCTCGGTGCCAATTTTCTAGCAGTGGTACGTAAGGCCTTTGAAGCTCCATCCTAAAATGGCAGTGCTCTAAATAACACAGTTGAAACATATTGAGATGAATTCACAACTCTCTGCAAAAGAAATCTCCTGCTGACGTCAATGGGAGTTTATCCTGCGCGCCTAAGAATTAGGCGAGTATTAATAAATTTTGCTGAGTTATTTCAATCTGATCTGAAGGCTTTAGCTTTTTCCTTTCTGAGAGTGGGTTGGAGAAGAGGAGGATGTGACTATGTGGGAACACTTTGATGTTCCCAATGTTCTACTTGAAGATTTTACTTAGGGAGTTCAAGTAAAAGAAACTTAGCACAGTTTTTTATTCCTCTTTATGCTTTGACTCTTGTCTCCCTCCCTAACCCTATTTTAATCTTCTTGCCTTCTCTTGCATGATTTAAATTTTCACTGATTATCAGAAAAATTTCTGAAAATGACATTTAGATTTAAAAGCAGATGGCACTGCAGATGTTGAGTATTTAATCATTAAGTTTGGAAGTCCCCATGTACGTGGTCTTTTTTTCATTGTTTCTCTTATGAAATTGGCTTGTTTTTTGACAGAATGGGTATAAGTATCCAAAGTGACTAATTTCAGTGGAACCATTAAATGAGGTAAAAACTCTTAGATGTGGAGAAAGGAAAAAAGGTTGTAACAAAAAAGAAATGCTATGGCTTTGGAAGTACATAATGTGTTTTCAAAACCATATACATGTGAATAAGGTATTCTGAATTGGAAATTCTTATTGCATAGACTAAAATTCATCATTGGAAAGACATATTTTTCTGATGTTTAAGATGTCTATCTAAAGAATGCTAAAAATAGACATATACTCATAATTTATTTTCCAAATCAGGATACTTTGAGAAGGAAAGGGTGCTATTAATAATTACACTGGGACAACAGGTATAAACCAGTATGTCTCACAAATAAGGTCCTGGTTGTCACCATTTTCTCTTAAAAGTTCAAAATCATTGAAAATAAGTTTATTCCAGCTTTCCAAACAAAATAATTGAAATATTCTCTACTTAGTTCGTAGAATTCACTTCAAACATAAAATTTCTCTTACTATAGAGAACTTGAGATTCATCTTATTTCAAATTTGAAGCTAAGGTTGATTCTATGTGATATTTTTCTACGAACTACTTGGCCTTCTTAATTTTATTGTTTAATATTTACTTATTTTTTATTGTGAAATATTATAGACACATAGAAAAGTACATAAAACAAAAGCATATTGAACTTATTATAAAGACAACATTGATATAATAATCTCCCAGATAAAGAGATGGAGCACTGCCATTATCCCAAAGCCTCCCCACAAGGCATTTGCCAATTAAAATACTTTGTCACCCCAAAGAAACCACTATCCATACTAAGGCAATTACTTACTTGATTTTCTTTATAGTTTTAACTCTTAAATATGAATTCCTAAATAATAGTCTTTTAATCTTGTTCATTTTATTTGAAATTTATATAAATGACCTATTTTAATTTGTATGAGTCTGGCTTCTTCTCTTCCATATTGCTTTTTAAGGAATTATCCATATTGTTGTGTGTAGACATATTTATTCATTGTTATTCATTAACATAATAATTGCACGTTATTTCATTGTCTGAACGTGCTGCAAATTGTTTTTTTCATTCTATTGCTGGCACATATTTGTTTTTTTTCTAACTTTTGGTCATTAAATTAATACAGCTAAGAAAAATTCTTATACATGTCTCTTGGTGCATAAAAATACAAATTTCTGTAGGGACACTCGGAGGAAAGGAATTGCTGGGTAGGGTATGCATAACTTACTTTTTAGCACTTAATACTAAACAGTTTTCCAAAGTGATCCTATCCAATACATTCCCACACTTGTATTATCCTGGTGACTTGGATAGAAATGCAAATTCTCACGTCCCTCTCCAGACCAGTTGAATCAGAAACTCTGGGGGTGGAGGCCAGCAATCTTTGTTTTAAGTAGTCCTGTAGGTTATTCTGATGTCAGCTCAAGAGCGGTAGATCCTACATTTCACTGCACATTGGAGTTATTTGGCGATCTTTGAAAAAACCATCAATACCAAGCTTCTCTGCTCCACATATTTTAATCTAGTTGGTATAGGGATGACCTGGGCATCAGGACTGAGAAAGTGGTTCTCAATCTCGGTTGTTAAATTAAAATCACCCTGGGAGCCTTAAAAGGAAAAAACAAAAATCCTGTTCCGAATAAAGATTCTGATATAATTGTTCTAGGAGGATGACAAGCTTAGATATTGATCTTTGCTTGTTTTGTTTGTTGTTCATTTGTTAAAATAGCTCCCTTAGTAGTTTTAATGTGCAGCCAGGATTCAGACCACTGCCTTAGAGTGGTGAATGACAGCATTATAACTGTCCCAGTCTTCTCCAATTATCTCTCATCTGTCCACTCCTCTGCCATCACCCACTATCATTCCTTCAATATGATTCAGCTTAATTAGGAAAAAAAAAGGAAATTTGATTTAACTAAATCATCCAAATGTGTGAACAATGTATAGCCTCAGAGTCCCAGAGTTATTTATTATTTCATATTGAGTAATCTAAAAGGAATCTCTAATTGGAAGAATTTCAGGTAGAATAAAAAATTGAAAAAAAATATAATTTGGATCAGAAAGAGCTACTTAGCAGTTCTTAAATCACATAAAGCATATTCCATTTGAGATTATGATACCTTCTTTGTTCCTTTAAAGTGTCCACTTCTAATTTGTTTTGTAATCTGGTGGAGATTATTTTACCTTTCAATATCTATTTCTCATTGAAAGATGTCCCTATTACTTTCAAAATGGCATTTGATGGAACATTTTGATAATGTTGTGAAGTACTTTGGGCATCTTAGTATAAAAAATTAGGTAAATTAAATCTATTTCAAGAAGAAACTTGCGTATCAATCTTCTAACGTTTAAAAACCTAGATAATTATTTAAGGAAAGAATTAGAAATAAAATCAACCAGGCAAGTTTTCAGAAAAGCCAAAATATTGTTTGGTATTTGACCTCTTATTTAAGGTGGCTCTTAAATTCAAAATAATTTGTTTCTGACCACTTCAAGGTCCACGTAATGTCCAAAGCTAAAGATATAAGAAGTTTTGTTTTCAGCATGTTTGTCCCAACAACATTCGTGAGTTCTATGTTACCTCACAGAAATTTTAGTGTACCAGATGATAAAAAATGTATTCAATGATTTTGAAAAAGGCTTTTTTTTATACCCCCCTAATTTAATCAGCACCTATCTACAGGTTAGAGCATTCAAGATTCTCAACCAAAACTATGTTTTTCATAGCTCTGGAGTGATCTATTAGTTAAGACTAGTCTTCAGAAGTAGGATCACATTCTCCTTTCTGATTCCTGCTTCAAATAGCTAGCATGAGCTCAGATTCCTTCTCATTGTTGATGCAAGAATGCTGGAACACAACAAAATATTAGCAAATTGAATACAACAATTTATAAAAAGAATCATACACTATGACCAAGTGGGATTTACCCCAAGTATGCAAGGATGGTTCAGTATTTTAAAATTAATTAATTTTAATTGATTTTAATTGTAATGCATCACATCAACATACTAAAAAGGAAAAATCATGTGATAATATTAATAGATGCAGAAAAGGCATCTGACAAAATCCAGCATTCTTTCATGATAAAAACTCTCAGTAAACTAGGAATAGAGAGGAACTTCCTGAACTTGATAAAGAATATCTACAAAAAACCCCTATACTTTTCATACTTTATGGTGAGAAACTCAAAGCTTTCCCACTAAGATCAGGAACAAGGCAGGGATGTTCTCTCTCACCACTCCTTTCAGCATCATATTGGAAGTTTTAGCTAATACAACAAGACAAGAAAAGGAAATAAAAGGTTTACATATTGGAAAGGAAGAAATAAAACTATCTCTGTTTACAGACCACACAATCATCTATGTAGAAAATCGGAAAGAATCAATGAAAAAACTCTGGGAAATATAGGTAATTATAGCAAGTTTGCAGGATACAAACTTAATAAACACAAGTCAATCACTTTCCTATATACCAGCAGTGAAAAAGCAGAATTTGAAATTAAAAATACAATACCATTTACATTAACATCCCCCAAAAGAATGAAATACCGAGGTCTGAATCTAACAAAACAGGAATAAGATTGATATGATGAGGAAAACTACAAAATTTTGATGAAAGAAATCAAAGAAAGACTAAACAAAAGGGGAGATTTTCCACAGTCATAGATAGGCAGACTCAATAACGTCAAGATGCAATTCTTCCCAACTTGATCTATAGATGCAATGCATTACAAATCAAAATCCCAGCAAGTCATTTTATGGATATTGACAAATTTATTTTAAAGTTTATATGGAGAGGCAAAAGACCCAGAATAACCAACACAATATTGAGGGAGAAGAAAAAAGTTGTAGGATTGACATTACCCAAATTCAAGACTTACTATAAAGCTACAGTAATCAAGAAAGTGTGGTACTGGTGAAGGAATAGACAGACAGATAAATGGAACAGAATAGACAGCCCAGAAATAGACCCATACAAATTTAGTTAATTGATATATGACAAAGGCAAAACAATGGAGCAAAGATAGTCTCTTCAACAAATGGAACTGGAATAACTGGACATCCATATACAAACATATAAACACACACCTCACACTCTTCACAAAAATTAGCTCAAAATGAATCATATACCTAAATGTAAAATGCAAAACTATAAAACTCCTAGAAGATAACATAGAAGAAAATCTAAATGACCTTGGGAATGAGGATGACTTTTTAGATAAAACACCAAAGGCAGGATCCACAAAAGAAAGAACTGATAAGCTGGACTTCATTAAAATTAAAACTTCTGTTCTGTGAAAAATAATGTCAAGAAGATGAGAAGACAAGCCACAGACTGGGAGAAAATATTTGCAAAAGACACTCTGATAAGGGACTGTTATACAAAATATACAAAGCACACTAAAAACTCAACAATAAGAAAACAAACAATCAGATTAAAAAATAGGCCAAAGTTCTTAACAGACACTCACCAAAGAAGATATAGAGATGGCAAATAAGCATATTAAAAGATGGTCTATGCCATATGTCATCAGGGAAATGCAAATTAAAACAACAATGAGATACCACTACATACCTATAAGAATGGCCAAAATCAAGACCACTGACAATAACAAATGCTGACAAGGATGTGAAGCAATAGGAACTCTCATTCAACTGTACCATTGAACAGTGGTACAGCCACTTTGCAATGGTATAGCCAATGTTAAATGGTCCCAGCACACGTCTCAAAGTGGGATGATGAGAACACGATGGACCAATGCCTTTTCTTCTGTTGTTGACCATGGTTAAAGTGTTGTAAAACTCATCTAAAATCCTTGTACTTTAAAGAGGACAACCAGAAGAAACTCAACTGGCATGACATTTTTTTAAAATACTTTTCTATAGTTTCAGGTTCACAGCAGAATTAGAAGGAAGATACAGAGATTTCTAGTAAGCTTCCCTGCCCCAAATACCATTATGACATTTTATTTATTTTTCATTGTAGTAAAATACATGTAACATAAAATTTTTTAAGTGTAAAGTTCACAAGTACACACACATTAATTACATTAATTGGCACTAAGTACTTATACATTACTGTACAACTATCAACACTATCTATTTCCATAACTATCTTGTTCCTCAGCTTAGAGGAAAAGCTTTCAGTTTTTCACCATTGAATATGACGTTAAATTAATAGCATCAGAAAACATAAAACACATAAAAATATTTAACAAAATATGTGTCAGACCACTACATGAAATGATATAAAACATTGCTGAGAGAAATTAAAGGAGTTCTAAATAGATGTGAAGCTATAGCATGGTCATAGTTTGGAAGACACTTAAAACCTTTGCGTTTCAGGTTTGTATCAAAAGAAAATCTAAACAAATATTGAGCTCTAGTTAATGATACACATACTGAAGTGTTTAGGAGATGTGTAGTAATGTCTTCAATTTACTTTGAAGTGCATGAAAAATAAGACGGATAGATGAAAGGATGGACATATGGGTAGATAAATGATAAAACAACTAATGTTGAATGGTAATGGTAGAATTTAGTGGTAGGTGTGTGGGTATTTACTGTAAAATTCACTCAACATTGCTATATATTTGAAAGTTTCCATAATAAAATATTATATATACATAGGAATATAAATTAATTTATGCTTGCATATGCATGGAATACCTTTGGAAGTATATCCAAGAAGCCAGTCACTGTGGTTGCCTCCTAGAGGTATACTGCATGTCTGCACACCAGGCTGGCACAGAGAGACTTCCTTTTAACTATATACCTTCCTGTACTTCTGAATATATACCACATGCATGTGTGATATATATAAAATGGAGGAAAGGACATCTATAACTTAATGCCACACATACTCAATAAATTACTATTATCTTAGCCTACTCTATGATATATGAAATTATACTACATATCTATTTGTTAATATATTTGCTGTCTGGCTTTCACAATAGAAGGTAAGCTCTATGATGGCAGGGACTTTGTCTTGCTCACCTTGGTATCATCTGTCCATGGCACAGGACAGGGATGTTGTCAATTAAAACAAACAAAAACCAAAGATCTTGACCACTTAGTATTCTCAAGAGAGCAGGCAGGGAAAGTATTCCGTTATTCAGTGGCCAGGCCTGGACAGGGAAGCCAAAGGGTCCTGGCCATCTGGATGACTTGAAATGGGAGTGAGGGCTGCAGAGAAGGAATGTGAGAGAAAACCAAACACAGATGGCTTTAATGTCTCTAAAGTTGGACTCACTTTTTATTTCTTTTTGACATTGATGTGTCTACGTGAGGGCACATATTTGGCATAGCTTGGGATCCCAAACAGCCTACTGAGGACTTTGGAGTTTTTCTCTTTCTGAACTCAGACCACCGAGGATGCTCATTATTACATGCTAACTCTCTAGGCTGCTGATGAAGCCACATTTCAAATCTGAACAATGGAAGGTATTCCCTTAGGAGGTCTATTTTGGCCCTCATTTGAAATAGTCAAATCATTTCTCTCCTTTTTAATATAGTACATTTCCTGAGGGCCATTTTTCAGTTAAATAAAGCCCAAATCCCAGGTTCTTTTTGCTGCTTATTTTCAGCCTTTCCGACACCATCCTGCCCTCAAATACCGGGATTACCTCAAGCAACCGCAAGCCCACGGGTGGGAAGACTCTTGCTCTCTCACTGGCTATGCTAGAGGGCAAAGTTTTGATTCCTTTGACAACCTGAGCTTATTTTTAGAGATATTAGGATGACTCATCTCTCCTGACATTTGTTTCTATAAAAACGAACTTAAAATGTCATACTTCCAGCTCTACAAAGAGCGAGAGAAAAGCTGCAAAAGCAATTGAACCTGAAGAGGACTCCACTTGAGAGTTCTTTTCATCCTGCCTTGTCTGCCCTCCCATTCTTTCACTTCAGAGATTGATATGCCTCTTCTGACCGCCCCCCACAGAGCCATATCCTGCAAGTGTTTGTGTGTGTGAGTGACCTGACAACAGACATCTGGGGGCAGGAGGCCAGTTACGCAAGTGAAATAAAATGAACTGTTCACATCACTGCCTCCACACATTAATTACTGGTTGCAATATTAGTAGCAGTTAAAGTATACATATGGTTCATAGAATACCAAAGTATCGGATAAATGATTGTTTAAAGGATATATAACAACACAGAAAATTATTTCTCATATAATATTCAGTGTACTGCACCTCTCTTTTATTTCATTTATTCCTCCCCAGGGAAGTTGACAGACTCGAAACACAGAGGATAATAAAGAATATGAGGCAACTGATAAGCATGTCATGATAGATTTCAATAGGAAGTGGAAAAAGAAAAAGGCGGGCTCCAAAATGAATAGATAAAAAGGGTGAATGGAAATGTACCAAAATGCAAACATATTGGCAAAATGCAAGGTTTATTGTGAAGCTAGCATTTTCTTTTGTCTGTGAAAAATTCTTAATTTCCATGTATTACTTCGAAAATGGAAAAAATAAGAATAATGGACTTGAAAATATGCTATTTTATCAATGTTCTCTAAATGAATATATGCATGTATATTTAAAATGTATTTACTTTTAAAGTTTGTAATCTCTAGATTGGTTATATTCAAGGACTCAAGGCAGCCAGGAACCAAATTGTATAAATAGAAATCCGCTGTGGCTTAATGTGGTAAAGGGATGTTGTAGGAGCCAGTTGGGACTGCAGGAGAATGGGTCCTGGCTGGCAGACAGTTGCAGTAAAAGTCTGAAACTGCTGAGAAAGGTCTTCTCATATATCTAATTTAACCAGAGAATAAGAGAAATAACTCAACTAGAGTTCTCATCTTGGGATAATGACCCTACTAACCAGCCAATACATTTGAAATATGTACCAAGCCCTTATCACGCACGAAATGCCCATATCTGAGCCAAGTTTCGTGGCAGTAAGAAAACAGATGTAATAAAATGTGCCGGTTCTTAAGGTGTACACTATTTGGAAATAATACAGATAGCCACTCTTTAAGGCTTAAAAGATGTGTGGCAATTGTACAGGCAAAGGGAGCTCGGATAAAGGAAAACCAGAGGGAAATTTGGAGAACCCTAAGTGACAAAAGGACTTTGGCTGAGTCTTGAGTGATGAATGAGAGAAGAAGGAAGAGTACTAAAAGTAGGAAAATCAGTCTGCTTGTTCCAGATGGACAGCAGGAAGCACTGAGGTAAGCTGCATTTCAGTGTATTTTAATGTTCTCAAAGATTTTCACAGATTCTCAATAAATATTGTATTTTGGTGAATGAATGAATAAGTGCATAAGTGAATGAGTGCATTTTGAAGTGAATTGTGTGCATTTTAAAATGGTGGTGAGAATTGGAAGTGTGTGCTCTGCTCCTGACGCTTTACTCACTCCCAGTGGGGTCATGCTATGGATATTAAAGTCTGTGACTCTTGAACTACACTTAGGATCAGGAATTTCTCACTTCCCTATTCCCCAGCATCTGATGCAAAAGGTCTTTTTTCAGCTCCCTTTTGTTCTTTATTTTAATTGCCTCCCTACCTTTCTCTTCTTTTGTCCATGCCTGCTTGGTTTGCTGACTCTTTTTCATTTTGTGTCTAGTCTGGAACTCCCTCTGGACACTGCTTTTAGTAACCCTTTGATTGCCTCTCATGCTGCAAAACTGGAGCAGGGGCAATGCCACTATTGTTCTGCACCCAGGCCTCCAGGATCTAGCCCTCAGTGTGATTTGGAAAAGGTTTTTCCTCACTTGGGTTAGGAGTCCACTCTGTTGCTGCTGTGGTGGGTCTGGTATGACAGAAGCCTGGGTTCCAGTTAGATTGACCCCATTATTTAACTTAGGTTCTATAATTCAGTAGTGAACCAGACAACTATAGTCTCTGCTGTCGTGAAACTTACATTCCCATAAAGGAGAAGCTGTGGGACATGATAATAAGTTTTGAGTTAAGTGAAAAAAGTCATTAAATGGTGTTTGACTCAGCTGTGATATCATCCCATTTATGTGTTAAGAGATTACTCTCACTACTGTGCATGGGAGATGACTTGAGGGAGTTAGGAGCGGACAGTAGTTGGTCAGTTAGGTGACATTAAAGTAGACCAAAGGAGAAAAGATGGTAGTTGGGGCAGAGAGAGAGTGGAGATGGAGAGAAATGGGTGTACTCAATATGTATTTGGAGGGTAGATTTGACAAGATTTGTTATTGCAAGGGATTTGAGTGAAAGAAGAAGAGGATGATGATTCACCCTGGAGAATCTTGGGAATCAGTGGAGTCCCAGGGCTCTACTGGCTTTATACTGAGCTTGACTCACCGCAGAGAGGAAAGAGAGACCTGATATTAATATTGCAACCAGTCGGCCTCAACCCAACAAATTTTTCAGTGTAAGTCATTGCAGTGATATAAGTAAGCCAGATCGCACATCTCTGTAGCTCGTCAGTACTTAGACTAGAAGTTTGTCCAAAGCTGTGAACATACAGTGCCCAGATTCAAGAGCATCTGTTGGGTAGGATACAGCTCACGCAGAAGCAGATCTTGTAGATTTAGCAGTGGCCAGCTGCCAAACACAGACGAGACAATTATAAACCAAAGGAAGTAGTTGGCATTTCCCTGAAAGAAGTGATTTTTGAGGAAAGGTCAAAGCAATTCCTACCCTTTGAATTGTTTCCTCTAGTTACTTAAAAATAGAACCAAACAATTATAGGAATCCCTTTGGAATGGTAGGATGAATACCACCTGTCTTGGTCTACGAAAGCATTTTGGCAACCTGGTTGACTTTTTACTTACCTGACAAAGCTATTGTCTCCAGGCCATTGTCTCTGCTGAGAGTTCATGACCAAACTTATAGATGTCAGGACACTGGCCTCCATATCAGCTCTTCATCCTTTGGGCTCGGACAGGGCTACAAAAAATTTCTCGGTGTGCATTGGGGATACTGCATTGTGTTATGAAGACCCCAAATATTTAACAGCTAAAGGAAGTTTTCTTTCAATTCTCTTAGCCTATGCTGTCAAAGCTGTAAATGCTTTCTTTATTCATCTCCCTGGAAGTTCCAAAGAATACAGAAAATTTACTCGCCTCCATGTCTAGGGCCTCATGGCACAGGTAGTCTATTTATTTTTGAAATTGTTTTGATAGTACTCAGGAAAGAAGGTCAGGCAGAGAGGCAATGCTGCAAGTATTATGGTCTATCAGAGATGGGAGATATCACCTTCAGACTAGAGCATTACAGGGTAATAATGATACTTCTATTAACAGAACTTCCACTGTACACTAGGTTCTGTTGGATACATTACATCTGTTTTTCTATTTAAACTTCACAGTAACCCTAGAAAATAATTGTTGTTCTTATTTCACAAAAGAAAAATGTTAAGACTCAACCACCCTATGGATCCGATGATTGAAGGAAAATATTCTGGTTGAGTCAAATGAATGAGAAATGTATGTATGAAAATTGCAATTTGCAATAAATATTGAGGCTAGGCATTGATTGTTTTCTCCAGACCTCCAGGTAATCCTAAGATATTGTATGATTGAAAGCTGTCTTTCTGAGATTTCGTGCCTTTCTGAGAAAGCAATATCATTGAGATCTCTATCAGATGGTTGAGATAATATGAACAAAACAATTTGCATTATTTAATTTGCTCAACCCATTTGCTTAATGTATGGCAATTTGGTAAATATATTTTTCCTCTCTCTCTGGCATATAAAAGCTCAAGCTTGTCACTATAACATTATCTGCAGTCTTTCTGTTATCATGTCTTACTAGATTAAAGGTACTTTCCACTTGGATTTATCCAAATGAAAACCGTTGTTAAAATATAAATGTTACCTGAGAAAAGCAAAAAACTAAAACCCCAAACCAGGAAAGATGCAATAGGTATCTTTAAACATCGTGGTTCAAATTAATTTTAAAGGAAAGAGCAAGGGCAAGAAGCAGAGGGTAGTTGATGTTGGGGAATGGGGGCTGAGGTGGGTGGAAGAGCAAGTTATACTGAATTTAGTATGCAGGCACAGGGGAGAGAGACTGAGAGAGACAGAGACAGAGGGAGAGGGGAAAGGAGGGAGGAGGGGAAGAGGAGGGGACAGGAGACAAGGAGACCAAGTAAGAGTAAGAACACTGGGTGCAAGATGTGCCTGCCTCACAAGTTTCATGTAAACAGCCCAGTGTACAAGTACACTGAGAATTGATTCTTGAACTCATTTGTGTTTAGACCCTACTCTCTTCTTAAGGACTGATGTTACATGACCAGGGTGCTTTTTAAAGGACATATTATTTTAAAAATAATTATCCCTGAAAATGTACTGCAATGGAGACTAATCCATGGGGCACTAGGTTAAATATATCTTCGTTCCTTTGAAACTTCATTAGTCATTCTTCAGAATGGATGCTGCCTTTGGGGGGTAATTGGTAGAAGAGCCATTTTAGGTTTGCACATCGGGAGAGAAGGAGGAGAAAGAAAGAAGAAGAATTAAGGTGCCCAGATTTAGCTTAGGCTGGGTGATCCAGTTTCCAGGGCTGGTGAATGTAATCTTTTCATCCAATGACCTATGACATAGGAAGATAACAGTCATAGGTGAGGTGATCCTAGTGTAGGTAGCTTTTCTTGTCTTTTGGTTTTTGTATTCTGCTGGGTAAAATGTGATATTTCTTGAGATTGCTGAAGCCTTGGAGACCTACATGTGCTGTCATGGGTTTCCAGGCTCACTGAAATGTGACATTGTTTTTCCCTTTCTGTTCAAGCAGGGCCAAGAGTTTCCTTCAACAAATATTTGTCGAATGTCACCAAACGCAAAGTAGAAGACTCAGGGCTGTGACTAAAATAATCCATAAGGTATGGTCCCTGTCTTTGAGAAGCTCAGTTAATTATACCGGATACTTAAGGTTTTCCTCTTGCCCAAGAATTGTGAAAGTTTTGTTGTTAATTTGTATTTTCAGTGTTGCAATAGCAGCCTAAGTAAACAGATTATTTTCACTTGGATACTTCACCCATGTTTGACTCATGGCCAATGGGTCGATGGTGATACCATAGCTATTTTGGCACATGGACTGAGTAATAAAACGTGAGCTTTTGCCTGCTATCCACCAGTGCCAACCCCCAGTAGTGGCCCCGAATCGAATCTCTTCTAGCTTGCAGATCTCTAGATTAGCGTCTATTAAATACAGTTGTGAGCCTCCAGCGAGCAGGAGCAGGAACCTGGTCATTTCTGTCCATCTCACTGTATCAGTCAAGATCTTAGTAGAATATAGCTAGGCTTTACTGACAAAAGATTGAAACAAAGAGATCTGTTTTATAAGCTATTTGATTTTTACATCTAATTCTTCAAGATGCCGTTTTTTGGCAAGGTTTATAATAATGAAAGAAATTAGTGACACAAGGAAAAATTAAGTGATGCAAGGAGAAATGTACAACTCTGTATTCATAGTGGAAGACTTTAGTACATTTCTCTCAGCAACTAATAGACCAAGAAGACAAAAAAAAGTCACCGAGACCATAAAATACTTAAACTTGATCTAATTGACAGCACTGTATATAAAGCTCTAGAATACTCATTCTTTTTTTTTTTTATACTTTTTTTTTTTATTAATGTTATGATAGATTACAAGCTTGTGAGATTTCAGTTGTACATTTTTGTTAGTCATGTTGTGGGTACACCACTTCCCCCTTCGTACCCTCCCCCCACCCCCCCTTTTCCCTGGTAACCACCGATCAGATCTCCTTCTCAATATACTAATTTCCACCTATGAGTGGAGTCATATAGAGATCGTCTTTCTCTGACTGACTTATTTTGCTTAACATAATGCCCTCGAGGTCCATCCACGTTGTTGTGAATGGGCCAATTTCGTCTGTTTTTATGGCTGAGTAGTATTCCATTGTGTATATATACCACATCTTCTTTATCCAGTCATCAGTTTCTGGGCATGTAGGCTGTTTCCACGTCTTGGCTATTGTAAATAATGCTGCAATGAACATAGGGATGCAACGGACTCTTGAGATATCTGTTATCAGGTTCTTAGGATAGATACCCAGTAATGGGATGGCTGGGTCATAGGGTATTTCTATTTTTAACTTTTTGAGAAATCTCCATACTGTTTTCCATAGTGGCTGTACCAGTTTGCATTCCCACCAACAGTGTATGAGGGTTCCTCTTTCTCCACAACCTCTCCAACATTTGTCGTTCTTGGTTTTGGATGTTTTTGCCAATCTAACGGGGGTAAGGTGATATCTTAGTGTAGTTTTGATTTGCATTTCCCTGATGATTAGCGATGATGAACATCTTTTCATGTGTCTATTGGCCATATTCATATCTTCTTTTGAGAAATGTCTGTTCATGTCCTCTGCCCATTTTTTGATCGGGTTGTTTGTTTTTTTATTGTTAAGCAGTGTGAGTTCTTTGTATATTATGGAGATTAACCCTTTGTCGGATAAGTGGCTTGTAAATATTTTTTCCCAATTAGTGAGCTGTTTTTTTGTTTCAATTCTGTTTTCCCTTGCCTTGAAGAAGCTCTTTAGTCTGATGAAGTCCCGTTTGTTTATTCTTTCTATTGTTTCCCTCAGCTGAGGAGTTGCAGTGTCCGAAAAGATTCTTTTGAAACTGATGTCAAAGAGTGTACTGCCTATATTCTCTTCCAAAAGACTTATTGTCTCAGGCCTAATCTTTAGGTCTTTGATCCATTTTGAGTTTATTTTGGTGTGTGGTGAAAAAGAATGGTCAATTTTCAATCTTTTGCATGTGGCTGTCCAGTTTTCCCAGCACCATTTGTTGAAGAGACTTTCTTTTCTCCATTGTAGGCCCTCTGCTCCTTTGTCGAAGATTAGCTGTCCATAGATGTGTGGTTTTATCTCTGGGCTTTCAATTCTGTTCCATTGATCTGTGGACCTGTTTTTGTACCAGTACCATGCTGTTTTGATCAATGTAGCTTTGTAGTATGTTTTGAAATCGGGGATTGTGATTCCGCTGGCTTTGTTTTTCTTGCTCAGGATTGCTTTAGCAATTCGCGGTCTTTTGTTCCCCCATATGAATTTTAGGATTGTTTGTTCAATTTCTGTGAAGAATGTTCTTGGGATTCTGATTGGGATAGCATTGAATCTGTATATTGCTTTAGGTAGTATGGACATTTTAACTATGTTTATTCTTCCAATCCATGTACAAGGAATGTTTTTCCATCTCTTTATGTCATCGCCTATTTCTTTCAAGAAAGTCTTGTAGTTTTCATTGTATAGATCCTTCACTTCCTTGGTTAAGTTTATCCCAAGGTATTTTATTCTTTTCGTTGCGATTGTGAATGGGATAGAGTTCTTGAGTTCTTTTTCTGTTAGTTTATTGTTAGTGTATAGAAATGCTACTGATTTATGCACGTTAATTTTATACCCTGCTACTTTGCTGTAGTTGTTGATTATTTCTAATAGTTTTTCTGTGGATTCTTTGGGGTTTTCTATGTATAAGATCATGTCGTCTGCAAACAACGAGAGTTTTACTTCTTCGTTACCTATTTGGATTCCTTTTATTTCTTTTTCCTGCCGAATTGCTCTGGCCAGCACCTCCAGTACTATGTTGAATAGGAGTGGTGAAAGTGGGCACCCTTGTCTTGTTCCTGTCCTCAGAGGGATGGCTTTCAGCTTTTGTCCATTGAGTATGATGTTGGCTGTGGGTCTATCATATATGGCCTTTATTATGTTGAGGTACTTTCCTTCTATACCCATTTTACTGAGGGTTTTTATCATAAATGGGTGTTGGATCTTGTCGAATGCTTTCTCTGCATCTATTGAGATGATCATGTGGTTTTTGTTTTTCATTTTGTTGATGTAGTGTATCACGTTGATTGACTTGCGGATGTTGAACCATCCCTGTGTCCCTGGTATAAATCCCACTTGATCATGGTAGAATACTCATTCTTTTTAAGTGCATATGGAACATTTACTGAATTGACAATATAAAAGGTCATAAAGCAAGACTCAACAGATTTAGAAGGCTTCAAATCATACCAAATATGTTTTCTGACCACAGTGGAATACAATGATGTTAGAAATGATAATAATTAAATAAAAACTAGAAAATTCTCTTATATTTGGAAATTAAGAAAGTACTTTTAAATAACTCATGGTTCAATGAAGAAATCACAACAAAGATTAGAAAACATTTTGAATTAAATAATGATGAAAATTACACATCTGAAAACACATGATATAAGGCTAAATCTATGCCCAGAGAAAAATTTAGAGACTTAAATTTGTATATTATAAATTTCAGTCAATTATCTAATCATCTATACCAAGAAGTTAGGAAAAGAAAAGGAAATTAACCCAAAGAAAATAGGAGAAAAATAATAAAGATATGAAATATAAGAATTAAAAATAATATTATAAGGATAAACTGAAAAACTTTATAGCTATAGATGGATGGAATGGACAAAATCCTAGAAAACCACAATTTACCAAATCTGTCCCCAAAAGAAAGAGAAAAATCAGATTAATCTTACATCTATGAAATAAATTGTATTCATTATTCAAAAGCTCCCCAGAAGAAAACTCCAGTCCCAGGTGTTTCCTACCAAATGTTTAGTGATTTCTAACAGTTAAAGAAATGATGACATCACTCTTACAAAAATTTTTCTAGAGAGTAAATAGGAATGGAATAGTTAACAAGACATTTTTTGAGATCTGTGTAATCTTGATATCAAAACCTAACAAGTACATTACAAAAAAGGACAATATAATATATTCAATAGGATCTCTTTTGAAATCCCAGGTGTGTGTGTGTGTAAATTGGCAAGCTATTTCTAAATGCATATGTAAGCTATAAGTTCAACAATACCTAAGACAATCTTGATAAAGATAAGCACAGATGGAAGATACATATGTTATATATCAGGACCTGGACGCCAGCCCAGTGGTGTAGTGCTTAAGTTCACGTGCTCTGCTTCTGTGCCCTGGAGTTTGTAGGTTGGGATCCTGGGCACAGACCTAGCACCACTCATCAAGCCATGCTGTGGCGGCATCCCACATCAAATAGAGGAAGACGGGCACAGATGTTAGCTCAGTGACAATCTTCCTCAAGCAAAAAACAGGAAGATTGGCAACAGATGTTAGCTCAGGGCCAATCTTCCTCATAAAAAAAAGATAAGAGCTTCATTAATGAAGTCATATGCTGTTTGTGTGAGGATAGACAAATAGACCAATGATTTAGAATCAAGATTCTAGAAACAGGTCCATACCCATATGGGTATTTGAATTATGAAAAAAAGATGCTTTAGGGTTATAGGGAAAGATTTGTCTATTCCAAAAATAGTGCTGGAACAATTAGTTATCGATGGTGGTGGGGGGGCAGGGAATCTGACTTCTGGTTCATACTTACACATAAATTCCAGATGAAATTAGATCTAAATATAGATGGCAAAACACAAAAAAATAATTTTTATTTTTTATTTTTAAACGTGACACAAAAAGCATTAATTTGACTATACTAAAATTGAAATATTTTCATTAATTAAGGATTCCATTAAGAGAGAAAAGGAATATCCACAAATTAGAACACACTCTTAATACTTACATCTGACTAAAGGCTCATTTCCAAAAAGTATAAAGAATTTCTATAAATCAATAGAAAAAGATCAGTTGAAAAATTTGGCAAAAATCCCCACAAAAAACCTTGAAGAGGAACTTCAAAAACAAGTACTTTCAAATGACCAATGAACATAGAAAAAATGCTTAACCTGCTGGCCCATCAGAGAAATTCAAATTAGAACCACAATGAGCCTCCACTATGCAGCCACCAGAGTGACTAAAGTGGAAAAGACTAACAATGTCAAGTATTTAGGAGAATGTGGAGTAACTCCTCTCTCCTACGTTGCCTATGGAAATATGAATTCTGCAGCACTTCAGAAAATTCTTTAGCAGTATTTGCTAAAGTTGAACAGAAATATATTCTTTAACTCAGATATTTCAGTCCTCGCTATGTCCAACAGAAATGCTTATAAATGTGCAGTTATAATAGCCCCAAACAGGATACAATTCAAATGTCTATCAACAGTAGATGGAAAAATAAATTGAAGTATGTTATAGGGTACATTATACAGCAGTGAAAATAAATAGACTCTAGTCTAATGCAACAATGGATAAGTCTCAATATCATAACTTTGAACAAAAGACACCAGACATAAGAGAATATATGAAAGAATCCATTTACAAAATATTCAGAAATATTTTATTCCATGATTAATTCGTGGAGTTACAAGAATTAATTAATCTACGGAGTTACAAGAATTAACAGGGCCATGCAATATCTTATCCAGGAAAACTATTAAAGTCTCTTTAAGAATGATAGCAGCTGGAAAGAAATAAGGCTAGTACTGGAAAAACAAAATCTTCATGAAAATGAAATGATCTTTAGCTTTGCTTGAATTTTTGTGCCCGTAATGCATTTTTTATTGGTCTTAACCAATACACTCATCAGGAATGTCCAATGATGAGTTGATAAACCACCTCTTAAAAACGCCCTAATTAGTAGCGTTTACTATTTCTGTAGATTGACTACTCCTACCATTGCCAGTTTCAAGCTATTCAGTGAGATGTCTCTGAACCGAGAGTTGCGAAGGGATATGCATAATTGGCTCTCATGTGCCTGTAGGAATTAGCTCCAGCACAGCACTAAATGTGACCCATTATTAATAACATATTTAAGATGTCACAAGTGGTATCCCTTAATTTTGAACTAATACTATTTTCAATGCAACCAGGTTAAGAGCCATTTTGTGCTGTTTATAACAAAAGGGTATGCTGAGGAAATCCAGTTAGACTATTGGAGGGATGTACCGGTAGCATGGTGCAGTGGAAACGGCAAAGCACTGGGAGTAAAAACCCTAAGGAAGGTGCCACTTGCGATGGGAACATTCTCCGTACTACGGTATTTCTGCAAACACACCTGCAAGTGTTTACCACCCATTGGCAGATAATTTTTCAGGCATCACAATTTACAAAACTATGTGTTCTCTTATTCCCTTTTTGGGTTTTAATTCCTTTTATACAATGTTCGATCTACCCTTTCCTGTTAGTATATTGTTTCTAATGGCAGAGAAGAAAGAAGTAAAATAAGGGTTGAGTCACTCTGCTTGCTCCATCATTTGTTAAAATTATAGCTTTATCCAAGCAATGCATCTATCCTATCAAGTGGATCCAAATGTAGCTGTGAGAACGTGTGTGTATGCTGTGTTCACATTTTTCGATGTCAGCTTATTTCAGTGCCTGGTGCAAAGATCCACACTTAGGATGCATTCAATAAAACAAAATATTTGTCAGAATAGATACATAAAAAGATATGAAAACTAAAGAAGTGATTGGATCCTGGGTTTTAGTATTTACACCATATTCTGACAAGTTTGTGTCACTTGGCTGTACTTTCCTTGCCAGCTCTAACCCATCTTCTGTACATGGTCTATTAAAATTTGAGCACATTGAACTGCTCAACACTCAGCAAGCAATGATTCTTTCATTTATTTCTCCTTTCCAAAAGGATTATGAATGTGCAACTGTTTATACAAGTATTGATTTTAGAGAACCTTTCATCCTACTATTTTCTATGTTTAAATCTTTGCTTATGGGAGCACATAGAATGTGATCTCTTTATTTTTTTCAAAGTCTACTTTTCTAAAGTGCAGACAAGTAGTTTAGCAAATTAGTGTCAGAGGTGAATTACTGTGTCACTCAAGACTCCCATAGATGAGTAATCCCCAGGCCTGGTGTTTTATGAAAATCACCTGTTAAAATTTTTTGCAATTCCTGGATCTCACCTTCAGAGAATTGCTTCAGTAAATCTGACCTGGGAGCTTGGCAGTTGCATTTTTTTTTTTTAAAGATTTTATTTTTTTCTTTTTTCCCCCAAAGCCCCCCAGTACATGGTTGTACATTCTTCGTTGTGGGTCCTTCCAGTTGTGGCACGTGGGATGCTGCCCCAGCGTGGCTCGGTGAGCAGTGCCATGTCCGCGCCTAGGATTCGAACCAACGAAACACTGGGCCGCCTGCAGCGGAGCGTGCGAACCCAACCACTCGGCCACGGGGCCAGCCCCAGGCAGTTGCATTTTTTAAAGGTGACTGAGCTGTACATCCTCCGGCTTAAGCAGAGCTTCTCAAACTTGAAGTCGTTTGCCTCGTCTGGGAATCTTGTTAAAAGTGCAAATTCTGATTTAGGAGGTCTAGGGTGGGGTCCAAAATTCTAAATTTGTAACAAGCTCCTGGGTGATAAATCTACTGCTTTCACACTTTGAGAGAAAGGGTTTAAATTACACATATGTCACCGTATTAGTTTGAATTGGTGGGATGTGACTGCAGCATAAACTACTATTTAAATTTACATTTTAGAGTACCTAGGACTCTATGAGCATACAGCAATCTCTCAAGGCAGGGCATTTGAGCAAATAAGTATTTTCTGTTTTAAAATTTTCTCTCAAGAAAAATACCAACAGGTGAATGGTTGGGTAGTTAAATAAAACCATGTCAAACCACTGCACTCAATCATTATGAATGTAAACAAATATTTATGGAATGTTCTGGGATCCTTTCTTTGTTCACATCTAACTTACCACCCTATGGTCTCAGTGGTTTTGCTAAGGTAGTTTGGTCTTTCCTTTGGAAAATTAGTCTTGCTTATTGCATGCAGTCATTAATATGCAATGACTATTAAGCAAGCTCTTGAGAGTGCTAAACCGTTACTTTAGGGGAGGAAAAGAGAGAAATTATTATATGCTGCCAAAATTAACACAGCTTCTCAGAATTTAAATTGCACCAATGAAAATCATGAGAAAAGGAATTTGTAATTATTTACTAATTGTCTCAGTTGGAGACATAATCAGAGGTGATTACTGGAAGTAATAGTACAATAGAGAGTGTTGAAAAAGTTTCCATGTTACTGCCCAGCGACTTGCAGACAACAAATTATAATGGGACATGGTATTGTGGCATATAACTTGAAAATAACAGATGGAAATAATTCACATCTGGGAGCTCCATTGCCGAAAATCGTGTGTGTGTGGGGGGGGGGGGTGGCGAGTGGGGTCAGGAATTTATCTTTTATCCTTGGTATTTGGAACAATGATTTATATACAGTGGATTTGCAGTATGTTTCTAGAGAAGCTGACCAGTCATTAATAATCAAACTAGCCTATTTTTCGTTGTCTGCGATACTCATGAATTACATAAGGCCATGGGCTGGGTTTGTGTACTCAGTGACAACATATTCTTTGTTCAGCAGCAGCAAGAACAAGAACAAAAACAGCAAACAATTCTGAAGAGCTCATTGTGTAGCAGGCTCTGCACTAATGCTGTACATTCATTGTAATTTTTAGAACGTATAACATCCCTAGTAAGATAGTAGGGATTAAAGAATATCAGACGCTCCCTGGGTAAAAGGGTGAGACCACAGAAAGGGGGTCTATGTGGGAAAGTTGGAGGCAGAGACTTTTGTTTTCTCTAAGAAAACATTAATTCTGTTTTTTTCTCACAGATAAAGATGTTTTATTGGCACTTATTGTGGTTCAAAGACCAAGAGGGTTGTATATACCTGTAATATTTTAATTATAAATAGGCTAATTTCTAATCACTTTTTACCTGGACACTTACAGATGTCTCCTAAGTAATGAAAATTTTTAACTTTACTTAAGCCTTACAGTCCTGGAAAACAGCAATCGTTAAAGGAAGCCTCCTATCCTTTGTATTCTGGGAAATGACTTACTGCGAAGAGCCAAAATTGCTACATGACCTAAGACTCCTGAATAACCAACCCCCTTGTTTACTTTAGGACCAGACCAGATACGGACCCTCCCAATTCCCATTTTTTGCCTCATCTGTGATTAGCTGAAATGTTTGTTCCCATTGGTCAACTGTAACAAAATGCTTATGAATTTGTCTTGACCAAACTTTGATTAAGCTTCTCCCCTCCCCATAGGACCCTGAATTTTGACCTGAGACTCATCCAGCCTCAAAATGCAGAACTACTGTATTTGTTTTTCTCTGTCTGCTTTATTTCACTTAGCATAATACCCTCAAGTTCCATCCATGTTGTCGCAAATGGCAACATTTTGTCTTTTTTGTGGCTGAGTAGTATTCCATTGTATATATATACCACATCTTCTTTATCCATTCATCAGTTGATGGTCACTTGGGTTGCTTCCAGGTCTTGGCTATTGTGAATAGTGCTGCAATGAACATAGGGGTGCATATAGCATATGTGGAAGATAGACAAACATGTAGATTAAAAAAACTGACTGGTGGTTAGCAGAGGGAAAGGGGCTGAGGGAAGCGCAAAAGGGATAAAGGGGTGCATATGTATGATGGCGGATAAAAACTAGACTATTGGTCGTGAACATGATGCAGTCAATACAGAAGCTGAAATATAATAATGTACACCCAAAATTTATACAGTTATAAACCAATGTGACCTTAATAAGATAATTAAAAATGGAAAACAAATAAAGGAAAAGGAAAATTAAAAAAAAATGCAGAACTTCTCCTAAGGGCTCCTCTCGTGCATCATCTGCTGATCAGGGACAGGGAGGGGGGGACACACTATGATGACTGACATTCTCTTCGCTGCCCCCTGATCCTGGTTATTTCTAGCCTTGTTTACTCTTCCCTAGACAAGAAAAGACCTTTTCTGTCTGACGTTTGAGACACTTGCAGATCGTATATTCAGAGTGTCCTCACTGTCACAATAGTCTTTTCAAATAAAATCTCTCCTTATTTAAGTTTGGATTTGTTTTTATTTCACGATAGTCTCCCTGGTCTCCAGAAACACCTCTCCAATCTATCCCTTGTGCTTCCACAGGCAGGACTACCTTGTCACACAACTTCAGAGGGCACCATTACATGAGAGTAGAGGTCAACGGCATCCCCTGGAACTGTATAAGTATAATGTCTGTGGTCATACATGACAGCACTGGCCACGGGAGTGGAGTCTTTAAATTTCAAACTGACTACTTCATTCTCCTGCTTGAAAATATGTTAATAACTTTCAAGTTTGAATGGGAAACCTCCAAATTCCTTGATTTGACATACAGGGTCTTTTACTAATTGGTTCCACTTATTTCTCTAGTTTCGTCTCCCACCACTCTCCCTGTGTGTCTTTTAGTAATCTTAGGATCCATCATTCCTGTCAGTTCTCTCTGTCATTGGACATACTGTTCTCTCTGCCTGAAATGCCTGGTCCCTCTTTCCTAACTGGTGTACTCCTGCTCATCACTCAAAGTTATATGTGATTGTTGCCACCTGCAAAGCCTTTCTCTATCCTCTCTTTGTCTTACAGTCAGAGCTGGATGCTCCATAAAATCACTAACTGTATACTAAGACAATAAAAAAAATCTACATATTATTAGAATTAATTATTGAATTTAGCAAGGTTACCAGATATCAGATATTTTTAATATTTAAAAATCGGTTGTATTTCTATATACTAGCAAAAATAAATAGAATGAAAAATTTTAAGAGATGCAATTTGTAATAGCATTAAAATCATCATATATCTAGGAGTAAATAAATTTCACACAAGACCTCTACATAGAAAACTTTAAAAGAGGTTAGAGAAAATAAAGACAAAGAAAGGGGACTTCCTTTCTAGATGCATAGATTAACTGATTTGCTCTCCCACTGTAAATAACTAGAAAAGTGGAAACAATATATGTGGAATCTAAAAAAAAAGCAATAGCTGATTTCATAGAAACAGAGAATAGAATGTTGGTTGCCAGGGGTTAAGGAGGAGGAGACATAGGAGACGTGGGTCAAAGGGCATAAACTTCATTTGTAAGAAGAAGAAATTCTGAGGATCTAATGTACAGCGTGGTGACTGTAGGTAATAATACGGTATTGTATACTTGAAAGTTCTGAGAGTAGGTTTTAAATGTTCTCACCACACACTGAAAAAGAAAGTTAACTATGTGAAGTGATGGATGTGTTAATTATACTGATGTTGGTAATCATTCCACAGTATGTGTGTGTGTGTGTATTAAATCATCACACTGTAAAATTTAAATATATATGATTATATTTACCAATTATTCCTCAATAAAGTTAGAAAGAAGAACATTGGAAACAATATATAAAATAAACATTGGGTAACTTGCAGTACTGGATGATGATCTCCGAGAGCAAGGAAACTAATAAGAGAGTTTGTTATGGTGTATAGTTTCAAAACCTATTATGCACATAGCAGCAGCTTACCTACATCCATGCAATAACTATATAGTAAAATAATTTGTTTCCTAAATCAAATGCACTATTTATTTATTTATTTATTTATTTACTTTTTTTGAGGAAGATCAACCCTGAGTTAACATCTGCCAATCCTCCACTTTTTGCTGAGGAAGACTGGTCCTGAGCTAACATCCGTGCCTACCTTCCTCTATTTTCTATGTGGGACGCCTGCCACAGCATGGCTTGATGAGCAGTGCCATGTTCACACCTGGGATCCTAACTGGCAGAGCCCAGGCCACCGAAGTGGAAGACACGAGCACCACTAGGCTGGCCCGTGCACTATTTATTATAAGAAGTAAAATGGGAACACTGGCAGTATCATTCAAGGTTAACTACAAGTGTAACCCATAAGGTAGCAATTCCACTCTTTGATATATATCCAACAGAATTGTGTGTATGTGTGTGTGTGTTCATCAAAGACATGCGCTAGAATGTTAATAGCAGTACAATAGCCCCAAACTGGAAATACTCAAAATAACCACTAAGAGTGAGTGGATAAATGAATTGCTAAATACTATAAAGCAATGAGAATGCACAGTCTACAACTAAATCAACAATGTGGAGGATCTTACAAATATAATGTTGAACAAAAGAAGTTTGACACCAAAATAGTGAATATGATTTGATTCCACTTTCATAATGCAAAAAAATAGGCATAAGTAATCAGGAGGAAGTCCGAGTAGTGGTTATTCTTGACAACAGATAGTGAGTAGAAGAGAACACAAAGGAGATTCCTTAATGCTTGAGATATTCTGCTTTCGAATCTGGACAATGTTTACACTGGTGTACTAAATCTGTGAAAATTGATTGAGCTGTATGTTTATAATATGTGCCATTTCCTGTATTTAAATTTTACTTCAATAATGTTAAAAAAATACATAAGGAATTCTCCATGCAGGTTGCTGGTTAAAATTTGCTCTAGTGAATTTAATGAAAATTTAAATGATTGAACTCTAAAATCTCAAACTTTTCAAAAGCATGAAATTAACAACCATCTGCCTCACACTCCCAAAGGCTGACAAGGATTTTCTGTCAGTACCTAGTGAAGAACAAGAGAAATAATTTGGCACATGTCATCAGTTCATTAAAATTTTCCACCTTTTTATTCCTTTGTCATTCAGTTGAATGCTGAGCCTGGAGAAGTCTGGATTGGATTGAGCTCATTCTGCATTTTTATTTATACAAGTTCAGTGTAGAGCATTTAGTGGTGCTTTTCTTGTGTTTATGTGTGTGTTTGGTGCTTTTGTCCCATAGCATACATTCTTTCTTCCAGAAACAACACTTCTCATCTTTCAGGGAGCTAATCCTCCCCCTCCACTGAATGGCCAAAGGACAAAAGACTGACAATACCAAGTGTTAGTGAGGAGGTGATCAACTGGAACTCTCATATACCGTGGTCTGGATGGGAAGGTGAGGAGAATGTGACTGTCCTGGGAGGAGTCAAGGAAAATTTCATAGACAATACATTTGAGTCATCTTGGATCTAACATTTTAGTAGAAGAGACAGAATATAGAGCACATCAGGTGGTCATAGGTACTATATTTAAAAAGTATGGAAGATTTGTAACAAATATCACACTCTCGTGTGAATGTTGTAATAGGGAAGGCTGTGCATGTATGGGGATAGAGAGTATGTAGGAAATGTCTATACCTTCCTTTCAATTTTGCTGTGAATCTAAAACTGCTCTGAAAATATAAAGTCTTTAAAGAAAAACATGGAAGGAGAGGGAATGTTGGGACTGGGGATGTGTGATTTTAAAATATCTAAAGAATTTTCTTTAATCTCTCTTGTAGTGCTGGTCTACCAGAATGAACTCTCTCAGCTCTTGCTTGTTTGAGAAAGTGTTTTACATTCATTTGTAAAAGGTACTTTTGCATAACAGAAAAGTCCAGGTTGACTTTATTGTTCTTTGATATTTAAAGATCTCCATTTTCTTCTGGCTTGCATGGGTTCTGACATCAAGTCTGCAGTAATTCTCAACTTTGTTCTCTCATGTGTATTCTGTCTTTCTTTTTTCTGACTCCTTTGTGGTTTTTCTCTTTATCATTGGTTTTTAGTAGTTTGATTATGATATGTCTTGGTGTGATTTTCTTTATAATGCTGGAAGTTTGCTAAAATTCTTGAGTCTTGGTTTCAGAGTTTCCATTGAATTTAGAAAACTTGTCCATTATTTTCTCAATTCTTTTCTGGTCTTCCACCTTTCTTGGACTCAAATTACGCATATTTTAGACAGCACAGATCAATGCTGTTCTTTTAATTTTTTTCAGGTTTTTCTTCTCTCTGTGCTTTATTTTGGGTAGTCTATGGGTACATCTTCAAGTTAACTATCTTTTCTTTTGCAGTATCTAATCTGTTATAAATTCCTTGTCTTCAGATTCTATAATATGCCTAATAAATTTCCTCATCATAGTTTCTATTGTTCAGAACAAAAATTACCCTAAGTAGTTACAGTTCTAAAATATATCTTCTGCTTAACCGGCAGGATAACCCCCCTAAAATGCATGTCTGACTATAAGGCCCACATGACCTGGCCTCACATTCCTTCTCTGATCTTATCTTCTCTCATCCATCTCATTTATTCTACATTATCCTTACAGTTCTCCTGATTTTCCCTGGCTGAACAAACCTTCTCTGATCTCAGGCCATTAGTAGTGGCTGGAGAAAACCTCTTCCTGGAGTGTCCTTACACCAGGTACTTCCTCATCTCCTTTACATCTTTGCTCAAACATCATCTTTTCAGTGAGGCCTACACCAACCATCCTATTAAAACTGCAGCACACTCCCCACCAGCACTCCTAATTCCCCTGGCCCAACTTAATTCCTTTTCCATAGCACGTATTTCCCCTAATAAACTTTATACATTGGCTTATTAATTATTTTATTGTAAGTCTGTTTCCAATAAAATGTAAATTCCACAAGAGATTTTTTAAAAAATTTTGTTCACCAATGCATTATAGCACCAAGAATAATATCTGGAACATAGTTTTTCCACAGTAAATGTTTATTATGGGAGTGAATAAATTAATTCCTCTATGAAAAATCCTTCAGTAGTTCTTTGTGAACAATAAACCATTAATGTTAGAGATTGTTGGCAGATCATACAAAGTCTTTCTTGAACAAATCTCTACTGATCTCTCACACCTCACCCTCTGCCACTCCTTCTTTGCTCTTTAAAATTGTATCACGCTACTCATCGCTTTCAGCATACGTGATGGTGTCTCATGCTTCCAAGTCATAGCTGGTGGGGTTACTTCTGTGTCTCACTATTGGCTTATTCCTGGTTGTCCTTTAATATTCAACTCATCCCAAAAGCTCTTTATAATTGGATTTCAATCATGATTTTACTCCTTATAATTGCGATGTAGAACTGAACTCTATGACTATTTTTATTTCTTTCATTGTTACAACAAATATTTATCAAACATAAATTGTGTACAAGTCTCTCAACCAGGTGCTGTTGATACAGGGATAAATAAACCAACTGTTGTAGTTTAAGGAGCTGTTTTACAGCATTCAAAGACTCCAAAAAGCTTTTGGATAAGGTCCAAATCCTTGGCCCAACAGCAAAACCTTTCGTATCCTCACCCTGGCCTTCTCTCTCTTTAGCTTCATTAGTGTAAACAAGGTGCCTGCTCTGCTCCAGTGATTCTAAGCTGTTGTCTCATAGCTTTGTATCTTTACTAGTGTTGGTCCAATTCAAATCTCTTTCTATTAAAAGAAAACTAATAAAATTTCAGCTCCAGTTAAAGGTTTGTGTATATGGTAGTGGCAGGGAGAAGCGTAATAGTGTCAGATGTTGAGAAGAAGTGCAGTCAGGCTTAATGGGAAACAGAAAACCTCCTTCAAGACCTATAGCTGCTGTTGTTTCAGTCTTTCATCCTCCAGAAGCCTCTTTCTGCTTCCCTCTTCTTCCGCTTACAGTTTTCTCTGCTTACTCATGGTTTCTGATCCTACAGCATGTTGCTTCACATATGATAATTGTTCACTTCCTTCTCTCCAGTCTACTTCAGCCTCAGCATGAAGTGACCTGCCAGAACAGCAAACCATCACCACATGTGCATCATTATGAGGATAGTCTTTTTGTTCATACTCCTGATGATAATCTTACTGACTCAGCTCTGCCTGTTGATAGGTTCAGTCAGGTCAGCTATAGCTGGCAGTAGGGAGGGAATCAGGTGTTTCAGGAGCTATAGGCAAGGCAAATTATATGAGAAAGAGAAGTCTGGCAAACCTGGCAAAATATGAGTATGTTACACTCTCTGTGTTTAAATCTGTCCCCCTTTTTTGGCTTATTGGAAAGAACATGGGTATGAGGAGTCTGATGCAGACACAGATCTCAGTTCTGCTACTTATTTCCATGGTAACCTTGACCAATATATCTGAGCTTCTGTTTCCTCATATATAAAATGTGGATAATGTGCCATGCAGGCTTATTGTGAGGATTAAATAAGAAAAAGATCATAAAGTGCCTCGCATAGGGCCTGCCTCATTGTGGATACCCTTCACATATTAAATTCCTTTTTGTTTTTATCCATTTTATCCATTCCTATTTTCCCTTTATCCTTTTTTCCTAAAGTCATTTGATCTTGTAAATCTTCTGGAACTCCTTCCCAACACCGCACAGAATTGTAACTCATTCTTTTCTGTGTGCTATGATAACACTTTTTATTATTTATCTTAAGGTATTAAATTAGTTTATTAAATTATTATAATTTCTGTTGTTTTCTCCTTCACCATAGTGAAAACAACCTGATGTCAGAGACCTTTTCTTATTTATCCATGTATTCCAACTGCTAACACGTTGCTTAGCATATAGTAAGAATTCAACAATTGCTTTCTAAATAAATGGATGAATGGATGCTGAATGGATGGAAATGAATGAATAAATGAGTGACAGTGGAATAGAGCCAGCCACTATGTAAAGTAATGCCATTGGTCACAAATGAGGTTAACAATCCTCTTCCACCCACGCTTAAATAAGCAACTCAAAGAACCAGGCCAGAGTCCCAGTTCACAAATAGAACAGTTTCTTCATACTAGTGGTATCACATTCCATTTGAAAATATTTTTCTTCCAAATAGAAGCCCAGGAGAAAGCAGTCTAAGTAAAATCTCCTTAGGCTATAAAGAAAAAGTGGAAACTGGAGACTTGAACTAAGCCCCATCTCAACTTTAGATAAAACACCTAGTTAGCCTTTCTATACTCATGAGAGAGGGCATTTTAAAAACCTGGAGGCTCTAAAAGTGTAAACATCATCTTTTTATATTTAAAAAATCTCTTAATTCTCCTGAGCTTTTTAAAAGTAATTTTTAAAAGTATTTGCTGTTTTCCTGTTCCATCTAAATATGCTATTATCCTACTTCAGACCAAAGAAATATAAATCAATGCATTTTCATGACTGAAAATCTTAAAGTGAAGAACACTCATCACCCTGAGATAGGGTTTCTCAATCAGCACTGTAGGCATTTGGGGTTGGATAATTCTTTGCTTTTAGGTTTGTTCTGTGCATTGTGGGGTGCTTAGTAGAATCCATGCCCTCTACTCCTTAGATGTCAATAGCACACTCCTCTCCCTAGTTATCACAAACAAAAATGTGTCTAGATGCTGACAAATGTCTCCTGGGAGGTAAACTCACCCTCAGTTGAAAACCATTGCATTAAATATTTAATGGGCAAATATTTAGGACACTTGATTTTTCTTTTTCCTGGTATACCGAGACATATTTTTTTATGCCAAACAATCCTGAGATGGCATCTAGTTTTTCATTCTGACTTTCCAGGAAGATTGCACTTCCACCACCTCAGACCAATGGGAATCTAATATAATACCGGCCATGTTACTGAAGGATATTTAAGTCATGAAATATTTTGATAGAAGTAGTATTTGAGAATGTGATGGGGGAGGGAGTATGTAGCTAAAACCTTCAAGGAATTGAGGGAATTACACAGGGTCAGTAGATCACTAAAACAAGAAAGGTTTGTGGGTAACATTGTTATTGACATGGGATCCAAAGCTGATGTGTTGTAAGGATAAGGGCAGGAGAATGATGTGACTGAGGCAGTGAGGAGCCCCCACCTCTAGGTCCAGAGGTAAGAGGGGTGTGGGAAAGAAAATATCCACCACTTAGAAAGGACCGATGGAGAAGCAATCCTCAGAGGAGAGGCAGGTGTATGTTAGAGAGAAAAAACGAAGAAGACATTGAGTATATGGAAAATTTTGCTGATGACTGATCCTGAGATCCAGAGAGTACAGTGAAAGGGATTCAGAAGATAGGTAAATGTGGAAGATGGTGTCAGAAAAAGGAATGTATAGAGCCATATGGGAATAACAGTCTGGAGGATTGTGGATGACTAGAGAATCTGGGTTTCTTGTGGTGACATGTAAACAGGAAGAAAAGGCATGGTAAGTCCTGATGGTCACAAGGGAGATAGATAAAATGGTCTGGCCAGGAACACTAAGTTCTGGGGATCCCTTTAACTACAGCTGATGGAAGAAGCATGGAGACTTGAGAAGAGGCAGCTTATGGGATCCATAGTGGTATCTATTGTCATCATCCCCGTTAATTTCAGTCCCTTGATGACACTTTTTCCAATAACATTTTCCTCCATGCCACTTCAGGCACTCCCTTCCATGGGCACATCCTGTTAACAAATAATTAGCAATAACTGAATCCTCTTGATAGGCTCAATTTCAAGCACCATCCTCTTTAACCACCACTTCCTGTTTAGCTCACTCCCTCCAGTTCTTCAAATTGGAACAATTCTTCAACACAACAAAGAAGCTAAAATTCATGTATCCAATCAACTTTTCACTATCTCTTGCACCCTTAAGTCCTCTTTTCCCTTCATATCTTGTTAAAATGCCATGGTTGTTCAATATAATCACTCCTTGTATATGTTCTCCACTCCTTTCCCCTGTTGTTGCATCCACTTTTGTAAACCAAAACAAAATTTGAATTCAAATAACAACTTATTTGATTGCTGTCTACTATATTTGTAAGTTCATTTATTCTCTCACTTTCCTAGAAGACTATTTCATACCTTCCTTTCTCTCAGATTCCAACATCTTTTCCCATTGCCATGTTTAGCTGATGACCTTCCTTCTAACTTCACTGTGAAAATAGTAGGAATAATCAGGAGAAGTTTCCACACATTCCCACCAGCACATTTCCCCCTTGTGTATATCTGTGTTTCCATGGAATCTCCTTCCCTGTCTCTCTGCATAGACATAATATCAGTGATCTTAGTAAACACCACACCCTGCTCTTCAGCACTAGATCGCACTCCCTTTCCTCTACTCAAGGATGTTGCCCTGGCAGTTCTTCCTTTTTATGCATCATTAGTTTTGTTCATTCCTGTTGGATCTTTCTTTTCAGCCAACAAACATGCTCTTATTACTTACATCTTTGAAAAATGTCCTCTTTGACTTCAATTTCCCTTTCAGCTACTGCTCCATTTCTTCCCTTCTCTCTACAGTAAAAATCCTTGAAAAACTTTTCTGTACTTGCTGTTTCCAATTTTCCTACTCTCATTCTATATTAAATCCATTCTAAACTGGCTTTCTCTTATAACAGTCCATTAAACTTATTTCCTCAAGGTCACTAATGACTTCTGTGGTGCTAAATCCAAGAGTAAATTCTCCACACTCATTGTCCTTGATTTAGCTGTAGTATTTGACATAGCTGATTATTTCCTGCTCCCTGTTCCTGAAGCACTTCTTCACTGGTCTGCCAGAACTCTCTGCTAGTTTTCTTTCTACCCCTTGAGCTACTTCTTCTTAGTCTTGTTTACTTGTTCCTTCTAATTCACCAACTTATTAATGTTAGCATGTGCCAGGGCTTAGTAATTAGACTTTTCCTCTTCTCAATTTAGGCCCATTTTCTTGATGATCTCATTCAGAATCATGGCTTTAGATCCAATCTATATGATGCTGATTCTCAAATTTACATCCTCAGTCTCCATTACTCCCCTCAACTCCAGACACATGTACCTATCTGTCTACTCAACATCAACCACCAGATGTCTCAAACCTAACATGATCAACATTGATTTATTGATTTGTTTTTCCATCTCAGCAAATGACAATTCCGTTCTTGCAGTCATTCAGGAGTCATGCTTGAATTCTCCCTTTCTCTCATGCCTATATTGAGTGCATCAGCGTATCCAGAATCCTGCCAATTTCTCACCATCACCACCACTAACATTTGGCCAGACCATCATAATCTCTCACTCAAATATTCCAGTAGCATCCTAACTGGTCTTCTTCATTCTATTCTTAACCATTTATAGTTTATTCTCCGTATAGCATCAAATAATCCTATTCAAACCTGTCTTAGTTCAGGCTACTATAACAAAAATACCATAGACTGAGTGGCTTAAATAACAAACATTTATTTCTCACAGTTCTGAAGACTGAGAAGTCCAAGATCTGGTGTCTAGTGAGCTCTTACTTCCTGGTTTGCAGATGACTGCCTTCTAATTGTGTTCTCACACAACTAAGATCAAAGAAAGAGGAAGCAAGCATTGATATCTCTTCTTATAAGGGCACTATTCCCATGATGAGATCTCCAATCTCATGACCTAATTACTTCCTAAAGGCCTCATCTACAAATACCATTATATTGAGGATTTAGGGTTTCAACATATGAATTTTGGGGAACACAAACATTCAGTCCATAGCAAAAGCTGCATCAGCTCATGTCACTCCTCTGCTGACACTCCCACCCTTCAAATAGATTTCAAACTGTGAGAAAAAGCCTAAATTCATACTAAGGCCTGAACAGTTTATACAATCTGCTCCCTCCCTTAACTCATTTGCTTCTCTTCTCTCATCTCCTACTATTCTCTAAAGTACTCATTTCCAACTATATGGGCTCCCTGCTGTCTTTCAAACATGCTTGGAAAGTACCTTTGGACTTACTGTTCCCACTGATCATTCATTGTTTCCCCAGAGAGCTATGAGACTTAACTCTCTCACTTCTTTTAGGCTATCTATATCACCTAAGGCCATCTCTGACCACACTAACTCAAATTACCCCTTCCTAAAACCAATCCCTATTTGATTTTTATATTTAATTTTCTCTATATCAATTATCGTAATGTAAAATTCTATAAATTTATTTATTTGACTAGTTTTATTATTTGTTTTCCCTTCTAGAAATCTAAAGGAATAATATATTTTATTCTATGTACATAAAATAAATCGAATGTACATTTTATTTAGGTTAGTTTGAGTTAATATTTTCATCAGTAATAGAAAATGGCCTAAAAGGGGGAGCTATCGTTGGTAAAACTAAGAAAAAAGCACCCACTTATGTTGCCAAGGTTTTAAATTCACCGTCAGTGATCAGAGTTAGAAATTCTACTTAAAAATACCATTATGCATATCATCATTTGTAGAAGGCTTATTTCATTAGTGATTTATGGTGTCATTTTCCTAACATATGGCAAAATTAAATGCAGGAAGAAATCATAAAGAGAGAAACTTGGAAATGTAGACTAATAAAAAAGATGAATTTTTCAGCTAAAGTTTTAAATAAAGCAAAGTAGAAATAAAAAGAAACAAAAAAAGAGGAAAAGAAATATGCTTTATGTGTAATGTGTAAAAATAAAACAACTTGTAGATTTTAAAAAGCTATAAAAACAGTAAGGCCTGGAAGAAGTTTTGTCTAGTTTAAATCATTGCCTTAATTACTCAAATACAAATAGTTAGAAAATAACTGACAGTCAGGCACAAACATCTAATGGGCAGAATTACCAGTTTAGCAGTAGACTCTCTTTATGTACATAAATATATAAAATGTATACATATAATCCTATACAACTAATATAAGAGAAAGATAAAAAATTAGATATTTTAGTGTTTTTAACATGTCTTCCTGTGCCTTATTTTATAAGATATACTATGGATGAAGTAAAAGAGATAGAAGAGGTCAGAAGAATATGCTAGGATTAAAATATACATTGAGAGTCACAGCAAAACATTTTTAATATAATGATAGTGAATGAGGTCATCAAGAAAATGAGTGTAGAAAGAGTAGTGATCCAAAAACTAAGACTTCTGAGCCTTGAGGTTGAACCTAAGAGGTTGGGGAGTGAAGAGAAACTGGTAATGCAAACTGAAGAAGATCACCCAAAATGACAAGAAGCCTGTAGAATTATGTTTTGGCAGGAAAAGAAGGCTTTTTGTGTGTGTGTTTTTTTCTTGAGGAGATCAGTCATCAACTGTATGAAATAGTGTCATTAGTTCATGGAAAATGATGATCCAGGACTTATACTTGGAATTAGCAAAATGGAGATAATTTTGTGGATTTGATAATAGCAAATTTGGTACAGCTGTAGAAGTTGAAAGGCAGATTATAGTGGGACTCAAGAGAGAATCAAGGAGAAATATTGGAGAAAGTAAGGAGCTTGGTTGAGGAAGGAGAGAAATCAAGTTGTAGATGAAATAAGGAGTTATTGTCAAGAGGTAATTGTTTTTTTTTTTTTAAAGATTGGCACCTGGACTGACAACTGTTGCCAATCTTCCTCTTTTTTTCTTTCTCTGCTTTATCACCCCAACCCCCCCACCCCGTACACAGTTGTATGTCTTAGTTGCAGGTCCTTCTAGTTGTGGGATGTGGGATGCTGCCTCAACGTGGCCTGACGAGTTGTGCCATGTCCGTGCCCAGGATCTGAACCCTGGGCCACCGCAGCGGAGCACACGAACTTAACCACTCGGCCACAGAGCTGGCCCCAAGAGGTAATTGTTTTTAATGGGAGTATTAAAAGCAAATTTGTAAGCTGGTGAAAAAGATTCAATAAGAATGAAAAATTCTTGTGCTGGCCCTGTGGCACAGTGGTTAAGTTCAGAGTACTCCACTTTGGTGGCCCGAGTTCATGGTTTTGGATCCCAGGCACAGATCTACACCACTTGTCAGCCATGCTGTGGTGGCATCCCACATAGAAAATAGAGGAAGAATAGCACAAATCTTAGCTCAGGGATAATCTTCCTCAAACAAAACAAAGAGGAAGATTGGTAACAGATATTAGCTCAGGGAGAATATTTCTCAGCAAAAGAAAAAAAAGAATGAAAAATTCTTGATGTGGGAGGTTAAAAGGAGAATTCCAGGTCAATATCCACGAATAGAAAAGAAAAAATATAATCTAGGGGCCAGCCCCGTGGCCTAGTGATTAAGTTTGCCATGCTCTTCTTCAGTTGCCTGGGTTCACGGGTTTGGATCCTGAGTGCTGACCTACACCACTCATCAGCCATGCTGTGGCAACAACCCATATCTAAAATAGAGGAAGATTGGCACAGATGTTAGTTCAGGGCTAATCTTACTTAGCACACACAGACACACAAAATATAATCTAATGCACAAATAGGAGAGTTTGGAATTTGCTTAGGTTATTGAGGGATCATTCACAGTAACAGAAGAAAAGGTAGCAAATCTGGGTACAGAAATAGACAGGTGAGTAGGTGTAATGGTGGAAATTTGTGGAAGTTTTCTTAATGGTCTTTGTGATTTTCCTCCAAGAAGATATAATTTGTCATATCTTAAGAAACTCACTGGTATGACTTTAACTTTATAATGATGCATTCTGTCATATTTATGTGACTTTATATCTGCTTTTGTATTTTTCTTATTAATATGGAAGTGCCTTGAGCATGGAAACCATCTTTAATTGATCCTTTTTTCTTTTTTTTAGTTAGATCATAAAGCTTAAAACTCAGAATAGGATCTTTTGAATTACAGCAAATGTGTGATTCTATTGCAAAATATAAGTAACATTTACATGCCTGTAAATCTTTGAAATATAATAAATGGGGGACCTGTCTTTGGGGGCATCAAATATGCTCTCTAAAAGACTATTATTTAAGGAAGATGTGGAGAAAACAAAATGGAACGCTCAGCTAGCTGGCCTAAAATGGACCTGAAACTAAGGGGATAAAATAATCCTATTCTATAAACAGTGGCTTCATTTCTGGTCAAGATGAGTAACCCGCACTGGATTTACCTTTCCATTTGAAACAACTAAATGAACTGAACGAACTATGTTAAACAATGACTTTCAGTACATTGGATATCAGGCAACAAAGGCAGTTATCTTTGAGAGAGGGGAAACAAGTGAGATGAACCCTACAATTGCCCCAGCTCTAATGTCTTGAGATAGTTCTAAGGCCTGCTTTAGGAAGATGGGGAGGAGGACCAAGGTAGACCTGGGTGGACTTCCAGAGTTGAGGAGACAGAAATCTGAAGAACTCTGGACATCCACTGAAGCCAAAGTAGCTAGTTCACAGGGCAGAGTACTGAAAATGAGGAAACTATACAGAGAGATCAATTCAGAGATAGACACAGGGTCCTCCTATTGAGCTTGGTTGAGAACTTATAAGTGCAACCTGGTGAGGAAACTTTCTAAGGCCAGGGAAAGAACCATCTGGTGGAATCAGGAGAAAATGACAACTAAACACTCTATATTTTCAAAAAGCTGGAGGGAAGATTGAGTATGTTGATTAGTGACAGGAAATATATTTTAAAAGGAAGCAAATCAAACTTCTAGAGATAAAAGTATATAATGTTTAAGATGAAAAATAATTTTCATCTTAGATGAACTTAATGGTATATTGGACATTGTAGAAGAAACAATTACTGGACTTTAAGACACAGCAATAGAAGGTATCTAAAATGAAACATGCAGAAAAAACATGCAGAGAATTAGAGTTGTGGGACAACTTCAAGCAGCCAAATATATATGTAATTGGAATTCTCAACAGGAGAAGGGGAAGACATAAAATTGTTTGAAGTATTTAAATAAGGCTGAAAATTTTCAAACTTTGAAGAAAACTCTAAACCCACAGATCCATGAATCACAACAAACCCTAAGCTCAACAAACATAAAGTACATCAAGACACGTCATAATCAAATTGCTCAAAACTAGTGTTAAAGTGAGAATCTTAAAAGCTACCAGAGAAAAAAAGATGTGTACAGAGGAAAAAAAATAAAGATGACAGCAGATTTTTTTTCAGAAAACAATGCAAGCTGGAAGTCAATGGACACATATTTTTCAGGTAAGGAAAATTTTAAAATGTCAACTTTGAATTTTCTACCTAATGAAAATTTCATTCAAAATAAAGGTGAAATAAAGAACTTTTCAAACATATAAAAACTAAATAAATTCATCACCAGCAGACCTGTACTATACACAATGTTTAAGGAACTCCTTGAAGAAAAAAAACTAATACTAAATGAAACCTGGATCTACATAAAGGAAGGAAAACAGAAGAACAACATGGGTAAATGTAAAGAACAACTTTAAATTTGACAAGTGAGATGAAAATGACAAATTCCTTGAAAGAAACTGAGGCACCAAAGCTCACTCAGAAATAGAGTACGTTGATCATCCACTATCTATTAAAAATTGAATTTATAGTTAAAATTCTTCCCAGGCTTCAATTAAAAACAACTCAAGTCTTCACTGGTCAGTAAATTGGAGGTAAAGAAAAAGTTTATAACCTGATTCTAAAATTTTTAAGTAAATATAAAGGACCGAGAATAGCCAAAACAACGTCAAAGAACAAAGTTGGAGAAATCACACCATCTCACCCCAAGATTTATTACAAAAGAACAGTGATCAACCAAGTAAGATGTTGTCATCAGGATAAACAAATATATCAACAGAACAGCATAAGCAGCCTAAAAATAGACCTACATATAGATAAATAACTGATATTTTACGTAGTAGCAAGGCAATTCAGTATATTCATGTGAGAGAAAATGATCTTTGATTCAATTCTTGCGCTATGTAATTCAAAATGGGTCATACTCCTAAACCTAAAACCCAAACTAAAATACATCTAGAAGAAGACAATAAAAAATGTTTGTGATCTCAGGTTAGACAAAAGTTTCTCAAATTCAACACCAAAATTATCCATAAAATAAAAAAGTTGTTTGACTTAATCAAAATTAAGAACTTCTGTTCTTCAAAAGATATTGTTAAGAAGATGAAAATACAAAAGACAGAAGAGATGAAAATATTTGCAAATCATGTATGTGATAAAGAATTACATAAATAATACAAAAAATCTCAGCTAACAAACAATCCAGTAAAAAAAATGGACAAAAGATTTGAACAGATACTTCATCAAAGATGTCATATGGATGGCAACTGGGTACATGTAAAGATGCTCAACCTCACTAGTCACAGGAAATGTAAATTAAATAAGATACCACTACATGCCTACCAGGATGGCTGAAATTAAAGAGTAACCATTACAAGAGTTGGTGAGAATGGAGAAACCGGAACTCTTTTACATGACTGATGGGAATGTAAAGTAGTGCAACCACTTTGGAAAACAATGTGGGAGTTTCTTGAAATGTTAAACATACACCTATCATATGATACACCCATACCAGTCCCAGGCATTCATCCAAAAGAAACGAAAGCTCATATGCTTAAACAAAGACACATGAATAATCATAGCAATTTTATTGGTAATAGCCCCCAAACTGAAAATAATCCAAATGTTCATCATGAGGTGAATGGATAAAGAAATTTTGGTATATCTATAAAATGAATACTACTTAGAAATAACAAGGGGTGAACTATTTAATACATGCAACAACTATGTTGTTTCTCAAAATAATTTTACCACGTGAAAGCAGACAGACAAGGTAGAATACATACTTTGTGATTCCATTATATAGAATTCTAGAAAGTGAAGACTAATTTATAGTCACAGAAAACAGATCAGTGATGGTCTGGGAATCAGAAAATAGATGGCAGCGGTAGTGATGGTTATGTTTTATGAGGTTTTCAAGGGTGTGTGTGTGTTATATATATATATATATATGTCAAAATTTACCAAATTATACACTTTAAATATGCACTGTATGTCAATTATATCTCAATAAAGTTATTAAAAGAAATTAACATAGAATTTCAAAGCACATTATATTCTTCCACATGCACACACACATATGCACACCATACTTAAAAATATAGAAAGCAAAAATAAGCAGTCTTGCCTCACCTCTTCTATTACTCAACACATGTTCATTGTTCACCTATCTTGGGCTAAAAATTGTGTTATATATCAAAGAAAATATGAATCAGACATAATCTACTTAGAGTCATGTTGCCACCCTTGTAACTTCCTTTCCTCTTAAGGGTTACTCTAACTAACCACAAGTTCTCTGAGAGTAGAGACCATGTAAGAGCACAGATTATCCCAAAATAATTTGTTGCTCTAGCTCAAGATTTCTCAGCCTAGGCAATAGTGATATTTAGGGTTGCATAATCCCTTGTTGTAGGGAGCAGTCCTGTGCATTGTAGGATGTTGCACAACATCCTTGGCTTTTGCACCAAGTGAAAGCTGCCAGTATCACTTCTTCGCCCCCCACCCCCCAAGTTGAGACAGCGCAAAACATATCCGAACGTTGGCAAATGTCCCCTGGGGACCAAAATTGCTCCCAGTTGAAACACAGTGCTCTAGCTCCAGTCCACAGTACAATGATGGAAACAGTAGGTGCTCAATGTGCATTCTCTGAATGGATAATGAAAAGATTTCACTTGCATAAAAATATTGGGCACAAAACATGAACAAGAAGTATGCAATATAGTTTGTTCCTGGTCATGCATTCTGGTTAACCCCACCCTGTCCAATGGTGTATAGGAATCTAGAGCAGGTTGTATTTTACACATTTTTATGCATGGCTGTTTACTTGGGAAAAGACCAACTTTTCCCTGGAGTCTGCTACTCTTTCTACCAACAGGAGGGTCTGAATGAACTAAAAATCTGTTTTTCCCCAATTCTAGGGAGTCACAGTTCTTCCTTGACTAAGAGCTTATTGAATTATTCCATTTTTCAGCTGGTAAATTAAGTCAGCTCTCCGTGTCCACCGTATGGAGCTGATAATATCAGAAGAACAATTTCACATTCACTTCCTTGACTTGTTTTTTTGTTCTCAGTTATTCTAGTTGGGCTGAGAAAACCGCTTGAAAGGATTTCTGCCTCCTAAGATGGCAGAGAAAGCACACAGAAGACACAGAGTTGCAGTTTTAGCTGAAAAAGGCAAGTTTAAATTTATGGGTAGGCAGAGACGAGGGATGTCTACCTGGAATCATTTTGTGGGTGCTGGGAAACTTCTCTTGCTTAAAAATGTTTCCTGTCTTCCTCCTCGATTCAATTACAGTATAATTCGACCTTATTGATTGAAAGCCTACAGTGAACGAGGTACTGAGTTGATTTTTGGATTATAGATATAAACAAGAAAGATGCACTTTCTGCTTTCAGGCAAGTTACAGATCAGCCTGAAAAAGCAAATGTTGTGTCTAGATGGCACAAAAGAAGAAATATGGAGCTGCGCACGGGAGTGCATAGCCTGAGGATGTCTTCACAGGGCTTGGGGTGGACTTCTTGGAGAAGTGATGTTTCAGCTGAAACATGATGGCAGAGTAAAATTTAACAAGATTTGGGTAAAACCAGCAAGTATGCAGCCCTTGATATGATAAAAGTGAAGGCTTTTGTAAGATAAAGCTGGAAAGGGCGTCCATGCTAGATCTTGGAGGGACTTCCAAGCCCCGGTAAGGATTTTAACCTTTACTCTAAAGCTTCTGAAGAGTTGTTGTTGTTTTGAAAATAACTTTATTAAGGTATAATTTACATAAAATAAATTGGATATATTTAAAGTTTACACAGTTTGGGAAGTTTTGTCATATGTATATACCTATTAATCACTATAAGCAAGAAAGTGAACATATTGCGCCGGCCTGGTGGCGCAGCCGTTAAGTTTGCACATTCCGCTTTGGCAGCCTGGGGTTCACTGGTTCAGATCCTGGGTGTGGACCTACACACCACTTGTTAAGCCAAGCCATGCTGTGGCAGGCGTCCCACGTATAAGGTAGCGGAAGATGGGCACAGATGTTAGCTCAGGGCCAGTCTTCCTCAGCAAAAAGAGGAGGATTGGCGGTAGATGGTAGCTCAGGGCTAATCTTCCTCAAAAAAAAAAAGAAAGAAAGAAAATGGATATATTAATCAACTCCACAAGTTTTCTCATACTCACATGTAATTCTTCCCTTCTGCACTGTTCTGCCCCTTCTCATCGTCAAGCAATCAGTGAACTTCTTTTTGTCACCATAGATTAGTATGGACTTCTAATTTTTTTTAATGTAAATGGAATGACACAGTATGCACTTTGGCTTATTTTCTATTTGCTCATGTTGCTCTATGCATCCGTTGTTCATCCCTTTTAATGGCTAAGTAGTATTCCATTTTATGGTTACGCAACAGTTTCTTCATCTATTTACCTCTTGACAAACATTTGTTTCCAGTTTTGGGCTATTATAAATAGAGCTGCAATGGACATTCATGTTTAAGTATTTGTATGAACATCTGCTTTTCTTTCCCCTAGATAAATTCCTTGAATTGGTATGACACAGTCCCACCAGCTGTGTATGAGAATTCCAGCTCCTCCACACCCTTACTAATTCAGTAGTGTAACCAGCTTTCTTTTAGCCATTCTAATAGGTGTGAAGTGGTATCTTATTGGAATTTCCCTCATGACCAATGGCATTGAAGATGTTTTCATGTGTGTATGTATCATCTATATATCTTCTTTGATGAAATGTCTGTCCAAATATCTTGTCTATTTTCTGTTGCACTGTTTGTTTTCTTATTATTTAAATTTTGGAATTCTTTATATATTCTGGATACAAGTCCTTTATAAGATATATAATTTGCAAATATGTGTAACACCTCTTTCAAAGAGCAGAGTTTTTAATGTTGAAGTACAAATTATGTTTTTATTTTCTTTTAAAAATCATGCTTTTGGTGACGTATGTATGAAATCTTTGCCTAGCCCAATATCACAAGAAATTTTCTCCTGCGTCCTCCTTTACAAGTTTTTTAGATTCCAGGTTTACATTTAAGGCTATGATCAGTTTCAAGTTAATTTTTGGACATAGTGAGAAGTACAGATTAAAGTTATTTTGAATTTTTGTATACAGATATTCGATAGCTCCAGCTCCATATGCTAAAAAGAAAATGTCTTCCCCACTGAACTACCGTTATATCTTTCTCAAAATGTGGTTATCCATTTATATAGGAACCTATTTCTGGATGGTCTATCAACTTTGTCAATTTTTATGCTGATATCACACGTTCTTTACAAATTTAACTTCATAATAAATCTGAAGTTCAACTATTGTTAGTCTTCCAGTTTTGGTCTTCACTTTCAAATATAACTTGGCTCTTCCAGATCATTTGCAGTTCCATATGAATTTCATAATCCCTTTGTCAATTTCTCCAAAAGCCTAGTGAGATTTTGATTGAGATTGTGTTGAACTTATAGATCAATTTGGGGAGAATTGATATCTTGGCAATATTTGGTCTTCTGACCCATGAACTTGGTATTTTTCTTCATTTATTTAGGTTTTCCTTAATTCCCTTGAAGGATGCATTGTATTTTTCAGTGTACAGATCTTAACATATCTTTTGTCAGATTTACCCCTAAGTATTTCATATTTTTATGCTGTTGTAAGCGGAATGGTACTTTTAACTACAATTCTGGATTATTTACTGCTCAAATATAGAAACATAATTAATATTTTATATTCATTTTGTATCTTGTAACCTTGCTAAACATACCAAGTAGTTCCAGTAGCTACTTTTTTTGTAGATGTCAAAGGATTTTTCTATGTAAACTATCCTGTCTTCTGCAAACAAAGATAGCTTTACATCCTTCTTTCCAATCTAGATACTGTTATACTAGTGTGATGGTTAATTTTATGTGTCAACTTGGCTGGGGTAAGGGATGCCCAGATAGCCGATAAAACATTTTTTCTGGGTGTATGTGTGAGGGTGTCTCTGGAAGAGATTAGCATTTGAAGCAGTAGACTCAGTAAAGAAGTTTGCTCTCACCAATGTGAGTGGGCAAAATCCAGTCCTTTGAGAGCCTGAGTGGAACTAAAAGGCTGAGAAGGGGCAAATTCACTGTCTCTGCCCAAGCTGAGACATCCATCTTCTGCCCTTGGACATCGGCTCTCCTGGTTCTTGGGCTTTCAGACTCAGACTGGGACTTAACACCGTTAGCTCCTGATTCTCAGCCTTCAGACTTGGACTAAATTACACCATCAGCTTTCTTGGTTCTTCTAGTTTACAGACAGCAGATCATGGGATCTTTAAGCCTCCAGAACCATGCAAATCAATTCCTATAATAAATCTCTTCATACATATCTCTATATATCTTATTGGTTTTGTTTCCCTGGAAAACCCTGACTAATACAACTGGCTAGAGCCATGAGTACAATGTTGAGTAAAAGAGGTGAGTGGAAATCTTTGCCTTTTTCCTAAAATTAGAGAGAAATCATTCAGTCTTTGACTGTTAAGTACAATGTTAGCTGTAGGCTTTATTGTTGTTGCCCTTTATCAAGTACAGGACTCCTCCTTCTCTTACAGTTTGCTGAGAGGTTTTTTTTCGGGAATGGATGTTGGATTTTGTCACATGTTTCATTCAAATCCATTGAAATGATTATGTTTTTTCTTTTTTGGTTATTAGTATCATGAATAATTGCTTGATTTTTTAAATGTTAAATCAACTTTGCATTCCTAGGATAATCCCACTTGGTCAGGTTATATTATTATTTATATATATTTATGGATTAGATTTGTTAAAACTTAGTTTAAAAATTTTGCATCTATGTTTATAAGGGATATTGGCCTATATTTTTTCTTTCTTATAACATCATTGTCTAGTTTTAATATCAGGATATGTTCAAATCATAGATTGATTTGGAAGTATTCTCTCCTCTTCAATTTTATGAAAGAGATTGTATAGTATTTTTTAGCTCTTTTCAAAATTGCAAAATTCTTGAATGAAACCATCTGAGCTGCGTGTGTATGTGTGTGAAAAGGTTTAATTACCAATTAAGTGGATTTAGGAAGTTTTAGGTTGTCTATTTCTCCTTCAGTCAAATTTGCTAGTTCGTGTCTTTCAAGAAATATGTGCATTTCATCTAAAAGTGTGTCTTTTTTTTGGCCTAAGATTTTTCAAAACATTCCATTATTGTTATCCCTTTAATATCTGCAGAATCTGTAGTGGTCATTTTTCTCCTTCCTGATACTGGTAATATGTGTCTTCTCTCTTTTTTTCTCATTAATCTGGATGAGTTTTACTAATTTTGTTAATCTTCTGAAAGAACCAACTTTTGATTTTATTGATTCTTCCCTCAGCTTTGTGTAGTTTTCTCACATGTATGTGTTGATCAGTTCTTTGCTGAGTAGTCCAGGAGGACTCTCTCTAGATTTTAGAAGTTGTCTTTCTGGGCAGCTCTCTCCTCTCCTGTACTTAGAAATTCTCCCTGCCATAATCGGGCCGGTTGCTTCTTGTCTTTCAGACACCTCTGTCTCATTGCTTAATATCCAATGTTTAGAAAGCTGTTGTTTCAACACTTCTGGTTGTTCCACGTGAGAGGTCAATCTGGTCCCTATTACTCCATCTTGGCTGGAAGCTGAAGTTTTAAGGGTCTTAAGAATGAGAGGGACATGATAAAATTTGCATTTTAAAAATATAATTCCTACTGCTGTGTGCAAATTGGTTAGAAATAGGGGGTTGCAATCAGAAGACTGCTTAAATAATCCAGGCAAGAGTGATCTGGAGTAGGATAATATCAGTGGTTTTGAATACAATTCGAGGGATATTTCAGCATTATAATTGATAAAAGTTGATAATTGATAGTTCAAAGGAAGGTAATTTCTGGCTTTGAGCTATTGGATGGATGGTGGTGCCATCATCTAAGAACTCAAACATCAGAAGAGAAACACATTTGGGGGTACTCCAGTTTGATGAGGGGAATGATTTATTAAATTTCAGATTTTTTGACTTTGAGGTAGCTATGAGAGTCAAATGGAGACATCCAGCAGTCGTTGGCAATCTGTGTTTGAAGCTCAAGAGAAAGGAAGAAGACAAACTAATTGGATATAAAGATATAAGTGGTTTCTTAGACCTTAGAGTTGATGAAATCAAATAGAAAGAGTTTTACAGGCAGAAGAGAAGAAGTCTTAGAAAATCAACATATAACAGATAGATAGAGGAGGAAAAGCCAAGAAAAAGGGCTGAGACAAAGCAAGCAGAGATAGGAAGGAAAAAGGATGTGCGACATATCACAAGCCAAGGGCTATCTAAAATTTCTTCAATCAATGTGACTGGAGGAAATTAGTCAAGAAATTGACTAGTACAGTTATACTTATGTAAAGCTTGATGCGCTCCCCTTTTTAATTCAAACAAATGTAGATGGATAATAAAAATTTGAAAAAAACTTAAAGCTCATTAATAACCAAAATAATCCATGTTTGAACAACAATATTTTCATTAAATTAGCAAATATCATTTAAAAGATAGAAAGAACAAGAAAATATACAATGTTAGAAATGCCAATGCATTAATATTTGAAATGTAGATTGGTACTTTGTGGAAAGTAATTTGATAATGCAATTTGACCCATTTATATGTATCTTAGGGTAATAAAGATCTCCAAAGCTTTATATATGTAAATCTTTATTATAAAGTGCTATTCATTTCAGCAAAAACTTAGAGACAATTGAAATGTCCTACAGAAAAAGGAAATTGCTAAAGAAAACTATCTTCATGTGAAAATACTATGCAATTTTCTACATTTATGTTAATAAGGTTTTTAATAATATGAGACATAATTTTGTTATGAAGTTAAATAAAAATTTAAGTTAAAGTATGTTTTCAAGTATCTAGAAAATGCTTTGGGGAAAACACTTTAGCTGTGGATGCTTTGAGTAATTAATTGGTTATTAAGGTATTTTTAATAAATATTATCAATAAGTAAATTTGAGGAATTCACCATGTTAGAAAGTTAGTTTTCCTTCTCTAAAATAGATATAAATAGTTAGACAGCTTACCTAAATGAGTTTGAGGATATTTCATATTTGTCCAAATGACTCCACAAGAGACCATGTTTTGCTGTAAAAGTTTATTGCAAATATTAACTGACACATCATTTCCAACAATAACAAAAGGCAGCTAGATCCTGAGAAAGGAGAAAATACTGATAAATACATTTCCCTGGTTCTTAGATAAATTTTAGACTTTAAATATCACTGAAGATATTAACAAGGAGCTAAGAAACATCTACTTAAATAAATAAAAGAGACCTTCAGCATTTCTAAAATATGCAAAAGTTTCTGAAAAGTTAATTATTCACTAGGCTAAAATATGACACAAAGGGTTTATTTAAAATTAGATATTTAATAACTGTAGTATAGACTCATATCAGTGTTAAAGTTCAAATTATTCTCTCTAATTGTCATGACATATAGTGAAGACTGTGTTTTAACACTGCATCTGATATATGCCAGCAAAATATGGTCTTTTAACTATGTGCAAAGGTAAGAATTATATGTTTTGAAATGAAACACAGAAATAAAATTCTGAACTTTATTCTTAAAATATGTTATCTTTAAATTTACTTTTGACAAACTTTTATTATGCATATACTATGTGCCAAGAACTCTCCTAGCCTCTGGGGATGTCAAAGGGAAAATCAAAGAGCCCAAGACTGAGAGACAGACAAAGATATAAACAATTTAATGGTAAGATCCACTACAAAGGTATGTATGTGCGATAAGAGGAGCATACAAGATGGACGTTTAATCAAAACTGGAAGTAAGAGGAGGGGAGAGGTCAGGAAAAGCATTGACAGAGTAAGATATCTGATCTGAGTTTATAAGGAAGAGTAAGATTTAGCCACGTAAAGATGGAGGAAAGGCAACAGACAGAGGAAACAGTCTAAGCAAAGGAAGAAAAAAATCATGGCACAATTGGGGCTTTGAAAATAGTGGTGTGAGAAAGATCTTTATTAGCGGTAGTACTGTTATTATTAATTTTAGTTTTTAATGGCTGGGGCAAGGTCTGGCTTCTGTGCAGTCACATATGTCCCATGTTTAGCAGGACCTCAAGCTTGGTTTAATGCTCTGCTGTCATCATCTCAAAATTTTTAATGATATTTGAACAAGGCACAATGTATTTTCCTTTTGCTCTGAGCCCCACAAATGAGGTAGCCACTTCTGGCTGGAACACAAATTAACATAAGTGAGCATAAGTGAGAAGAACTACAAGAAGCCAGCTCATAACATGGCCTCAATGGCATGGTTTAGAGTTTGAGTATTCCTCAAAAAATTACAGTAGCCACTAAAATAATTTAAGGTGGGGTGGACACGATCAGTTGTGCATTTTGTTTAAAGTATAGAGAATGAATCGAATTGGGGGCAAGGCTGGAGATAGGGAAATAATGAGAAAGCTACCGCGGTAATTCAGAAAGAAATTATTACCATGTGAAATCAGGAGGCAATAGAAATGAGAAGAGATAACATTTTCCAGAAATATTTAGGAGCTATAACTAAAAGACAATATGAATGAGAGAGAAGAGTTAAGGATTACTGTAAACCATGCCATTTCCCAAAACAAAATATTCAGGAAGAGGCAGGCTGTGTGGGAAGACAACTTCCTTTATCTTGCTGTATTCCAGCTGCACACACAGTACATGAATGAGACAGCCATAGTTATGTGATCTCAGAGGATCTAAAGGTTCTTCCTCCTCCTCCTATCTACCCCTAAAGAGGTGGTTGATTGCAGGTGCCACTGTTAATCACTATCCTTTAGGTTAACACACTGGGAAAAGAAGGCCTATGGCAAATTGCAGATATGGTACCTGATAGTGATAATCATCAAGCTCCAATTACTTGTGTGTGTGTGGGGTCTCCATATGGGGAGGAGTAATAAGCATGACTGTGATATATGGTGGTCTGGGTATTTGAAATTGGAGAGAGAATCTAAAAGAAAAGCAAATAAAAAACTAATTTTACTTCCTTTTTGTGACACAATGTAGTTGTTCCCTAGAAGGCTAGTAGTCCCTTAAGTAAGCTACCTCTCACTGGAGGTGTCCAAGTGGAAATAGGATGACCACTTGTCAGAAATCCTGGAGAGGACTCATTCAGCAGGAAATTCCTTCAAAGGATCCTCAGGCATCTTTCAGTGCCTGAATAGAGAAAATATGCCTGAGATCCAGGGTCTCATCAGCACCCTTAAAAAAAATCATACAACACAGTGACAACCTGTCTCAATTTTTCCTAAGATTGACCCTAAAGTGAGAATCTTTTCTTCCCATGGTGGGTACAAATGCCAGTCCTTTCACTCCCAGTCTTCTCATGGGTCCACTTCTTAGGGATTGTGGCACATCTATACGTAAAAGGTTTTAGGGCTTTCCATGTCTACTTCCCTTTCAAAGAGAAATAGCTCCACCTAAGACACAGCTGAGAGGACAGTGACCAAATTTTCTACCAAGATATTCTGGCCCCTTAGTCATAGGCTATCAGACAGAGGCTAGACACTTGACCTAAGTACCAGCCGTCAATTGGCAAGTTAACAAATTGCTGTCTAGTCTGTAATTTTAAATCCACGGCCTGATGCGAAAAGATGTATTGAGGCATTCAGTTTCCTCTCTAGGGTTGAGACTGTTAGAAAAAGAAGGCAAAATTTGCACAGAAGGATCTCATGAGGAGGAGGCCAGGCTGGAATGTCAAGGCAAGGCAAAGTTGAAATTTTGAGGAATCAGAATTTTTTTTTTTTAAAGATTTTATTTTTTTTCCTTTTTCTCCCCAAAGCCCCCTGGTACATAGTTGTATATTCTTCATTGTGGGTCCTTCTAGTTGTGGCATGTGGGACGCTGCCTCAGCGGGGTTTGATGAGCAGTGCCATGTCCGCGCCCAGGATTCGAACCAACGAAACACTGGGCCGCCTACAGTGGAGCGCGGGAACTTAACCACTCGGCCAAGGGGCCAGCCCCAGGAATCAGAATTTTTGAAAGTAAAAAAAAACCCAATTGATATAGAGAAAGCCTAGAGCATATTCTCAGGAAAAAGCAGGGAAGCTAAAAGAGAATATGCTGTGATAACTGAGAGAGAAACTGATAGTCAGTCCCTAGGGCTGCCTTAGTCCCTGTAATGTTTAGTTTCCAGTTCATTGGTATTTGTAGAATAAACTGTCCTTTCTTTGACCTAGTGTGAGAAGATGTTTGTTCTTTGCAAACAAAAGAGGCATCAACTTTAAGCAACGAAAGATGCTATTAGGTTTTCCTGTCGCCTATGTTCATTCAGTCATATCCATGCAATGGTCAAGGTTGGCAGTATGGTGGCCAGGGCTGATGAATATTGCTTTGCTTGTTTGGAGTTAAAGGTGCATTTAATGAAAATCTAACACAGTTTTGTGTGACAGTAGATTGTTAAAAGCAATTAGCTAAGACAGAGCTCATAGTTTTAAATCAGCCCATCTCAGGAAAAATATTCAAGAAAGTAAATTCCAGAACCAATTAAACAAAGCAAGCTAGAAACCTTGATTCCACTGAACAGAGTAAAAAAAAAACATAAATAGCAATGAAGAACATTAGACGTGGATAAAAAAGGAGCCATTGATAAATAAAATTAATTAATATCTTAGTTTAGGAATGGAGAAGTCACACTAAAATTAGAAGTCTGAAGTCTGGCTTTGCGTAAATAAAATAAATGTATTCAAATCTGTAATCCTGAATATTTTACATCTTAGTCATATTAGGAATGGGCTTGTTCTAGAAATTTCATGAATGGTTTGTCTGTTTCTGAAACACCAAGAGGCAAATTCTTGGGCAAGGTATAGTTAAAGGATTGCTGGGTTATGGGGGGAGGGGGCTGGGTGGAAGGGGGAGAATAGGAAACTCCCGAGAACAAAGTCCTACAGTGTTCAGCAACAGAGTCGACTCACTATTTTGCTGGCGAGCTACTGAGTTACGTGGTTTATTACATACCCAGGACCAGACCGGATCTGAACGCTTAGGAGGCACTGTGCAAGTTAATATCCAAGAAGATATTACCAACCTATCTTTCCATTCTTACTTCTCATTAATTCTCTACTCCAGTGGAGCTTGTTTGTGAACTGTCTGATATCATTGGCTGTTCAGTGCTTTTCACATATTCTGCTCACTATCTAGAGTTCTCTCTCCTTTCTCTCTCTCTAAATTCTACCTTTTTTCTTTTTCAAAGCCAAGCTCAAATTCCATCTCTTCTATAATGCCTTTCTGGTCCACTGGGATTAAATGGAGTTTATCCGCTTTTAACTCTTACAGAACTTACTGTTCTTACTTCTGTCTTGAAAATTGTATTAATTTTTAAAGCATTGCTTATTTTGTTGGTTTTAAAAGTAGCTTATGTGTTAACTTTTCATATTTGAGCTTTTCATATGATCAGGCTTGTTTTATCTGTACAACATAATTTTAAGCTTCCTTCATGTTACTGGGTCTTAAACACAGGACCCAGCCTATTGCTTAACAACAGGTTGCCAGTGTTGATACAGAAGCCATTGCTGTGAAAGAAGGTGGCACTATGTGCTACACTCCATTCTAACTTCACCACTTCTTTCAGTGTGATTCTCAGGCCACCAAGAAAAGTTCTCAGGTTACAGGAAATGGGTCTCAATTTGTGATCCTGTGGGACACGGTTCAGTGTCAGCTTTTGTTATTCATGTAGGCAATCATTAGCAAACAACTTTAATTTGTTTCCATGGCTTCCACTGTTTCTATTGAAAGAGAATAAACACTCTCTAGAGTGTGCCTCATTCCCTGAAATAACTGGAGTAGCACTTGTCCTCATTTTGGTGCTATTTTCCATGGAATAATTTTTACCACTCAAATCTCAAACTTCACATGATAGTGTGACTTTCAGAGCTTGCAGTTCAATTTAACTTAATTTCATTTGATTGAAATTAGTGTTACTGGAAGACTGGAACTCATCTTCCCACCTCCACAGCAGACTGGAGAAAAAGACAGCATCTGGTCTGGGGATATAATTTGGCCTTTACAAATGACAATGTTAAAGTCATGACAAGAACTATTTATAGCAAAGGATATGTGGTTAAAAGGTATGTGGCTCATGGATGAGCCTTTTTATTATTTCTAGTATGATGATACATATTTTGGACCAAGAGGCCGTTGAAGAGAAGGAATGTCCACCACTCTGCATAATAATATAAAGGGCCAATTTATGAAGTGTAGTAGCTGAGTTGCAGTTTTGAAGCAGACATAGATCTTTTCCCTCAGTAGGCTGTGAAATCGTGGATTATTTATGATAATCCCTGGGAAGAGAGGTGTCTGTCTGGGTGTGTGTGCACGTGAATTTACTCAGACTTGGAGAAGTGTACTGTATATAGATATAAGTTACCATCAACTTCCCAAAAGATTGGTGGAATTTTACAAGATAGATGTTAGGGAAAAAGTTAGAGAGGCATTATCTCCTGCCTTTCATTCCATTTAGTTTCTCTTCCCTTCACCTATTCAATAAATTCTATATAACAGTGCAACTTTATGTGGTAGTAGGTTGAGAAAAGTGATAGGTGGATCAAAAAGAGATTTAAAGATTGTCCATATTAACTGCTAGCCCACAGCCAGCAGCAAGGGACGATGGTGGACCATGGTACAGTGCAGTGGACTGGAAAATGTGGAGGAACGTTGTTGAGAATACACTGAACCCTTACCCGCATGACTACCTTCAACAATCATCAATATTCTGCCAAAGTTCTTTCATCTACCCCTCTCCTTTTGGGCTGGAGTAGTTTAAAACAATTTCCAGACATTATTCTTTCACTCCTAAGTATCTCAGCACATTTCCAAAGAACATGAGGAGGAATTTCTTACATCATCATGATGTCATTGTCTCACCTCTCCACTTATCAAAGATTCTTTAATATCATCTAATGTCCAATTCATATTCAAATTTACCCAGTTGTGAGTGATGTCAGCAACATGGCTGAGTGAGCAGTTTTCTTTGTCTCTACCCCTCCAAACTACAACTAATTGGACATTCATCAGTCAACAAAGGATATCCACACAGCATCTCAGGATGCCTGAGAGACCCATGCTGCTATACATCAGGAGGTGGACGGACTTCCCCCTGGGAGGAGGTGGAGATAGATGAAAAGACTCTGACCCCTGGACAGCCTAGTACCTGCAAGTGACTTTCTACCAGCTGAGATGCTCATAGCATTGCCACAGCACCAAGAGCGGGCGTGTGCGCGCATCAGCAGAGTGACTGTGGAAACAAGTGACTACAGCCCTACCTAAGCCCCCTGCAATTGCTCCTTAGCCCAGTGGGAAAATCCACAGTCCCACAGCAGCCGCAGAGAAAGCCTCTACTCGGCATTAGTGGAGAAGCCCCACCCAGCATTCAGAAAGCTGGGAGGCCCCAGGGCAGGAGGATCCCAGGATGCACAGCAACCTGCCAGTTGCCTCTGACACACAAGCTCCTGCTGTGGCCCCGAGGGGGCAAGGGAGACCTAGTGAGGGTGAGTGGGCAGTGGCAAGTTGGAGCCCCAGCAAGCTTGCTCCGTGGTCCAGGAGGAAAATCCATGGTCCCACAGCAGCCACAGGGAAAGCCTCTACTTGGCATTAGTGGAGAGGCCCTGCCTGGCAATCACAAGGCTGAAAGGCCCTGAGGCAGATATAGCACAGCTGGGTGAGCTAACCACAGACTGCAGTAGATACCCATAGCTGTGCTGTGGCCCATAGTGGAAGAGTGAGATCTTGTGGGCCCTGATGGTGGCAGAGCTGTGAGTCTAGGTGAACCTGCTCCCAGCCACTGTGAAAGCCCATTACACCACTGCAGATCCTAAGGAAAGAGCGCATCTAGGTGGTCTGTGACAGTAGGCACCAGCAACCTGAGGCCTCCTTGCGATTGTCCCCACAGCTGATGAGAGACCCCACAGGGCCACTGTGACCATGAGGAGGGTCCAAGGTTGGGTCAGCAACAGCTGACAGGGATCCTGGTCCATGCAGATTACACAGCTGCTCACCCCGACTCCCATAGAAGCAAGTGGAAGGAGTAACTAAATGCTATCTCTATGCGGAGGCACAAGTCCATGCCATCAAGCAGTATGAAAAAATATATTAAATCTCCAGAACAGAAGGAAAATGAAAAGTACCCAGAAAGCAATCCCAAAGTCAATGAAATCTATAACCTAAATGACGATGAATTCAAAATAGCCATCATTAAAATACTCAATGAGTTGAAAGAGAATACAGAGAGACAACTCAACGAGTTCTGGAGCTATGTCACAAAAGAGCTTGGTACTATAAAGAAGATAAATCAGAAATGTTGGAGATGAAGAACACAATGGAGGAAATTAAGAAAGATCTGGACTCTCTGAAGAGTAGGGTCAATAATATGGAAGACAGAATTAGCAATCTGGAAGATAACAATATAGAAATGCTGCAGATAGAAGAGGAGAGAGAACTAAGACTAAACAGAAATGAAGAAACTCTCCGAGAAATTCCAACTCAATTAGGAAATGCAACATAAGGATTATAGGTATCCCAGAGGGAGAAAAGAAGGAGAAGGGTACAGAAAGCCTGTTCAAAGAAATAATGGCTGAGAACTTCCCAAACCTGGGGAGAAAGAAGGAACTCCAAGTGACAGAAGCTAATAGATCTCCAAACTTTATCAACGTAAAAAGACCAACCCCAAGGCATATAGTAGTGAAGCTCGCAAAAGTCAATGACAAAGAGAAAATACTAAGGGCAGCAAGGCAGAAGAAAATAACCTACAAAGGAACACCCATAAGGCTGTCAGCAGGTTTCTCAGCAGATACCTTACAGGCTAGAAGAGAGTGGAATGATATATTCAAAACTCTGAAGGACAAAAATTTGCAGCGAAGAATACTCTATCCAGTGAAAATATCCTTTAAATATGATGCAGAAATAAAAACTTTCCCAGATAAACAAAAGTTAAGGGAGTTCATTGCCGCAAGACCTCCCCTACAAGAAATGCTCAGGAAGACCCTCATACCTGAAAAATCAAAAAAAGGAAAGGGGTTAGAAAACCCAGAGCTAAGGAGATAAGTAGAAAGACAAAATCAGAAAGTTGCAGCTCTCCATCAGAACAGTTTAGCAAAGGCTAAGTGTAACATTAAAGATAAAAGGAAGGGAAACACCAAGAATAAATATAATCTTGTCATTTTAACCACAAACTCACAACACAAGAAGGAAGAAAAAGAATCTGACAATAACAACCTAGAAGGGGAAAAGGAAAGGGATGGAATGGCTTAATCTAAGGAAATAAGAGGTTATCAGAAAATGGACTATCTCATCTATGAGATGTTTTATACAAACCACCTGGTAACCACTAAACAAATAACAAGAATAAAGACACAAATTACAAATAATAAGGAAGCCAATATAAAAATCTAACTACCTGAATTGGTAGTCCAAAAATCATGGGACGAGAAACAAAGGAAATTGAAGAGAACCGGACAACAAGTGATAAAATGGCAGCATTAGGCCCCCACATTTCAATAATCACTCTAAATGTAAATGGATTGAACTGTCCAATCAAAAGACACAGAGTGGCAGGATGGATTAAAGAACAAGACCCAACAATATGCTGCCTCCAGGAAACACACCTCAGCCCCAAAGACAAACACAGACTCAGAGTGAAGGGATGGAAGACAATACTCCAAGCTAATAATGAACATAAGAAAGCAGGTGTCACCATACTTATATGAGACAAAGTAGACTTCAAAACAAAACAGATAAAGAGAGACAAAGAGGGGCAGTTTATAATGATAAAAGGGACACTCCACCAAGAAGACATAACACTTATAAATATATACAAACCCAACACAGGAGCACCAAAATATTTAAAGCAACTATTAACAAAACTAAAAGGAGACATCACCGACAATACAATAATAGTAGGGGACCTCAACACCCCATTAACACCAATAGATAGATCATCCAGACAGAAAGTCAACAAGGTAATTATAGAATTAAATGAAAAATTAGACCAGATGGACTTAATAGATATATATAGAACATTCCATCCAAAAACAGCAGGTTACACTCTTCTCAAGTGCGCATGGAACATTCTCAAGGATAGACCACATCTTGGGAAACAAAGCAAGCCTCAACAAATTCATGAGGGTTGAAATAATAGAAAGCATCTTTTCTGATCATAATGCTATGAAACTAGAAATCAACCATAAGAATAAAGCTGGGAAAGGGGCAAAAATGTGGAGACTAAACAGTATGCTACTGAACAAACAATGGATTATTGAAGTGATTAAAGAAGAAATCAAATATTATCTGGAGACAAATGAAAATGAAAACACGCCATACCAACTCATTTGGGATGCAGCAAAAGCAGTCCTAAGAGGGAAATTCATTCACAGGCTCACCTCAATAAACAAGAAAAATCTCAGATAAGCAATCTCAAATGACACCTAACAGAATTAGAAAAAGAAGAACAAACAAAGTCCAAAGTCAGTAGAAGGAGGGAAATAATAAAAATTAGAGCAGAAATAAATGAAATAGAAAAAAAAAGACAGTAGAAAGGATCAATGAAATAAAGAGTTGTTTCTTTGAAAAAATAAACAAAATTGAAAAACCCTTAGCCAAACTCACTACGAAAAAAAGAGAGAAGCCTCAAACAAATAAAATTAGAAATGAGAGAGGAGAAATCACAATGGATACTACAGAAATAGAAAAGGTCATGAGAAAATACTATGAAAATCTATATGCCAGCAAATTGGACAACCTGGAAGAAATGGATAAATTCTTAGACTCTTACAACCTCCCAAAACTGAAGCAGGAAAAAGTAGAGAATCTGAATAGACCAATCACAAGTAAAGAAATTGAAACAGTAATCAAAAACCTCCCCCAAAATAAAAGTCCAGGACCAGACGACTTCTCTGGAGAATTCTACCAAACATTCAAAGAAGATCTTATACCTTCTTAAACTATTCCAGAAAACTGATGAAGATAGAGAACTCCCTAACACATTCTATGAAGCCAACAACACCCTGATCCCAAAATCTGACAAGGACAACACAAAGAAGGAAAACTATAGGCCAATATCACTGATGAACATAGATGCAAAAATCCTCAACACAATTTTGGCAAACTGAATACAGCAATACATTAAAAAGATTATACACCATGATCAAGTGGGATTTATACCAGTGACACAGGGATGGTTCAACATCTGCAAGTCAATCAATGTGATACACTACATTAACAAAATGAGAAACAAAGACCACGTGATCATCTCAATAGATGCAGAGAAAGCATTCAACAAGATCCAACATCCATTTATGATAAAAAAAAACTCTCAATAAAATGGGTGTAGAAGGAAAGCACCTCGACATAATAAAGGCCATATATGACAAACCCACAGCCAACATCATACTCAATGGGCAAAAACTGAGTCACCCCTCTGAGAACAGGAACAAGAGAAGTGTGTCCACTCTCACCACTCTTATTCAATAGAGTACTGGAGGTTTGCCCAGAGCAATTCAGCAGGAGAAAGAAATAAAAGGAATCCAAATAGGCAATGAAGACGTGAAACTCTTGCTGTTTGCAGACGACATGATCTTATATATAGAAAACCCCAAAGAATCCACTGGAAAACTATTAGAAATAATCAGCAATTACAGCAAAGTTGCAGGGTATAAAATCAACATACATAAATCAGTAGCATTTCTATACCCTAACAACGAACTAACAGAAAAAGAACTCAAGAACTCAATCCCATTAACAATCACTAAAAAAAGAATAAAATACCTTGGGGGTAAATTTAACCAAAGAAATGAAAGATCTATACAGCAAAAACTACAAGATTTTCCTGAAAGAAATTGATGATGACATAAAGAGATTGAAAGACATTCCATGCACATGAATTGGAAGAATAAGCATAGTTAAAATATCCATACTACCTAAAGCAATCTACAGATTCAACGCTATCCCAATCAGAATCCCAAAGACATTCTTTACAGAAATAGAACAAAGAATCCTAAAATTCATATGGGGCAACAAAACACCCCGAATTGCTAAAGCAATCCTGAGAAAAAAGAACAAAGCTTCATGCATCACAATCCCTGACTTCAAAACACACTACAAAGCTACAGTAATCAAAACAGCATGGTACTGGTACAAAAACAGGTGCTGAGATCAATGGAACAGAATTGAAAGCCCAGAAATAAAACAACACATCTATGGACAGCTTATCTTCGAAAAAGTTGCTGAGGGCCAACAATGGAGAAAAGAAAGTCTCTTCAACAAATGGTGCTGGGAAAACTGGACAGCCACATGTAAAAGACTGAAAATTGACCATTCTTTTTCACCATTCACTAAAATAAACTCAAAATGGATCAAAGACCTAAAGATTAGACCTGAAACAATAAGTCTTCTAGAAGAAAATATAGGTAGTACAGTCATTGACATCAGTATCAAAAGGATCTTTATGGACACCATATCTCCTCAGATGAGGGAAACCATAGAAAGAATAAACAAATGGGACTTCATCAGACTAAAGAGCTTCTTCAAGACAAGGGAAAACAGGATTGAATAAAAAAAAAACAGCCCACTAGTTGGGAAAAAATATTTAAAGTTATATATCTGAAAAAGGGTTAATCTCCATAATATACAAAGAACTCACACAGCTGAATAACAAAAAATCAAACAACCCAATCAAAAAATGGGCAGGGGACATGAACAGACATTTCTCCACAGAATATATACAGATGGCCAATAGACACATGAAAAGATGCTCATCCTCACTAATCATCAGGGAAATGCAAATCAAAACTACACTAAGATATCATCTTACACCTGATAGAATGGTGAAAATAAGCAAAACAAAAAGTGACAAATGTTGGAGAGGTTGTGGATAAAAAGGAACCCTCATACACTGTTGGTGGGAATGCAAACTGGTTCAGCCACTATGGAAAACACTATGGAAATTTCTCAAAAAATTAAGAATAGAAATTCCATATGACCCAGCCATCCCACTACTGGATATCTATCCAAAGAACTTGAAATGAGCAATTCCAAAAGTCCCATGCACCCCTATGTTCACTGAAGCATTATTTACAATAGCCAAGACATGGAAGCAACCTAAGTGCCCATCAACTGATGATTGGATAAAGAAGATATGGTATATGTATATAAATACAATGGAATACTACTCAGCCATAAAAAAGGATAAAATCGTCCTATTCACAACAACATGGATGGAGTTTGAGGCTATTATGTTAAGTGAAATAAGCCAGACAAAGACAAACTCTGTATGACTCCACCCATGGGTGGAAGTTAAACATATAGACATAAAGAGAACTGATTGGTGGTTACCAGGGGAAGGGGGGGTGGGAGGAGGGCACAAAGGGTAAAGTGGTACAGCTACAACATGACTGACAATAATGTACAACTGAACTTCCACAAGGTTGTAAACTATCATAATCTTAATAAAAAGTTAAAAAAAATTTACCCAGTTGTTCCTCAAACTGCCTTTTTGCAGTTAATTTATTTGAATCATTCTTGTAAAAAGTCTCTTTTAAACTTGGCTTAATATGTTTTAGTCTGCGTTAATCATTTTTTTAAATACTACTGCGATGTTGAAGGAACTGCAGCAGGTGCCATATTCTGGATTTGGATAAGTCCTTCATGGTATCATATGACTGGTTTTCCATTCCTGGTAGTTGACTGGAGATAAGATTTATGGTCTTGAAAATATAGACTTGCATCGCTTGATGATGGGAATATGTTCTGAGAAATGCTTCATTAGGCAACTTCTTTGTGGTGCAAACATCATGGAGTGTACTTACACAAACCTAGATGGTATACACTACTATACACCTAGGTTATAGGGTACTAATCTTATGGGTCCACCATCACATATGTGGTCCATCATTGACAAAAATGTTGCTATGCAGTGCGTGACGGTATATGGCAAAAACGCATCATGGACAGTGCTGAATTCTTCATATTGCCTCACATCAGGAGGCACAACTTGTCTGTGTTACTTTTAGTCTGCTAAAATTAATTAGTGAATTCAGTGACACCTGTTCTCTTCATTGTCCGGTTCCCTGCATAGGTTGACCTGACATACCTTTGCCTGGAATTGCAGCAGTTTTTCTGTTGTCCTGGCATAATTATTAACAGTGCACCTTTCACTCACAAAATGTCTTTGCTTAGACTGAGTTCTCCATGACCCTCACATTTAATAATTTTATCATCTATTGATGACAGTTACCTGTTGGTTATTTCACTAAGGGTTGCATAATGATTTTCTAATTCTATCATTCTTTCTGCATTTTTAAACCAGAACATTTCTATATGAAACTCTTTCCTTTATCCATGGGACTTATTGGATACCCTGAAATACAACTTGCTTCAGAGTGGCAAGGTAAATCCTTATTTCTTTTCCTTTAGTCACCAATTTTCAGAATATTGAATTGCTGCACAGGCAATCCCTAATGGATATCCAATGTCCAGTGAGTTTTGATGTGTTTCTTTCTTTTAAAATATCAGTATGAATGCTTGGCTTTTTGCATATTAAATATGTTTTAATCACTCGTAGTTATTCTTTTTGATGCTCAAATTGTCCCATATTTGGACAGTGAAAGTCCATTCAAACAGGCTCATGTGTCATTTTGACAATACCTCATTTCTCTTTCATGGTTTTCTTATTTTCTGTTGCACGATGTTCCAGACTTATCTTCTATATTTCTTCTCTTAGATCTGAAGTCAAGTATTTCACAGGAGCAGTGACTAAGCAAATAACTTAGAAGAGAGCTTCAGGCAATTTCTCCCTTACTTTTCCCAAAATATTAGCAGAAAATAGCCCTTAAGAAAAAAGAAAAAGCTGACCCTTGGGTTAGATCAGGACTTTACAGAGACTGCATATAAAACTGGATTGTGAAAACAGAGCTACAAACAGAATAGATATGATTTGTGTCTTCAAGAAGTTTATAGGTTTGAAGGAAAATCAGACTTCTAGTAATTGTAGGTGAATTTAGTGTATTAGAAGCTCTCCAGCATTACAAAATTAGTGAACTTCTGCATAATTCTATTGAATATAAATAGCATACACCAATGTTTTGATTCTCTACTAATTGATTTAATAATCACTTTCCCCTGAACGTATAGTTTTGATGTTTCCCTGGCTGAATAACTTAGTAGGGAATTACAGTCTTTTCAAAAATTAGTTGGGAAAATGTATATGTTCATTTCCCTTCCTTATGATTTTTGTAATTTCTATAAATATTTACGAGGAAACCACCAATTCACATAGAATATGTCAGAGGTCTCTGTCTACTTAGAAAAATAAACAGCTGCCTTTCATTATCTCAAAAACATTGCAATGACAGGAATTTCACCCACCATATATCTCCCACTAAGTTCAAAACCTCAGATGAAAAATCTTGGAAATGATTTCTTTTTATCATTTAGAAAAACAAGAAAATAGTTCCTTCTCCAGTAAATCTTCAGTTCTGATGACCTAGAGCTTGCAGATGCCAAGGCCCTTGTGCTATGGTGGGAAAAATTTGCTAAGTAAAAAGAAATAGGTTGAGCTTGTGAAGAGTTAAAACATGCTCTCGTATTTGCTACTTGAATATCAGACTCTGAGCCCTGGACTCCCAGTTCAGAGGTGAAGTCCTCTTTAGACTCACAGGTATCTAGCTTGCTCTAGAAACTCGTGTGGGAGGATTTGAATAATTGGCAGAGATTATTAACAGGGCTAGTCTCTTATCAGTCTTAAGTTCCAAGCTGCTTATATTCATTCTTTGCTGTTCTTCTTACCATTTTCTGTGCAACATGGACAAAACAACCAACACGAGTTACATAGAAAATAAAAGCTAGAGCTAATAGTGGAAAAATATGATCGACTTCATGAATCAGGATATTCAGTTACCCATCCCAAATCAGATAGAATTTTGCTCATTCAATTTTTTTTCACACCCTGAATGGTGTTCTATATCTGCTTAAAAAATATTTATGATAACTTTACAAAGTTTCCAGGTGCTATACTTGGCATTTAGAATAGAAAACTTCATCATATATGGTTCTTATCCTTGAAGTACTCACAGACATGTGTGAGCCAGCCTAACAAATAATTACAGCATAACTCAGAGAGTATCAGTATTATAAAGCATTGTGGTGGTGCTCTATTTAGGAAGACTGAGTAAGGCTTTACAGAGCTGACACTTTGTGAGCTGGGTGTAAAGAATGAATAGAAGCCACCAGATAAAAAGAAGCTGGGCATTTTGGCAACAGGAACTACAAATATGGAGTTATTTATGTAGCACACTATTAAATATGTGTTTAATGTTCCCCCGGAAAACCTTAATTTCAAATATTTGAAATTGTATTCTGACAAATCTGAATCACATGTCCTGATTTAGTCTGAAAAAATAGTCATTTAATGGTTAACTGAATAAGAGAGAGTGAGAAGTGTGTTTTCCCTCTCTTATACCATTTTAAAAAAAATCCATGAGAAATCTTCATTAAAACAACTAAGAATTCCCAAGGAACATTCTGTTATAGAAAGCATACATTTATATAATTTAATACTTCTTCTAGTAAATAGTTATTTTAAATCATAATCTTTGTTTTGCTTTTCCTTGGTAAACAATGAAGGAATTATTTGATAACAAAATCTGAGTCCTTCTTTCCCATCATTCTTTCTTAGAGATTTTCTCAACTCTGCATCAAGGGAGAGAAAGAAACAAAGAAACAAAGAAAAGAAGGAAACTGTGTTTTTTCCCCCCATCTGTAGTTCATAAACTATCTTGTCCTTTTTGCAAAGAAAACGGAGATACAACTCCACTTCCTCTTATCTTTTTTTGTTTGTGTAAAATTTTCATGGGTTTTGTGTTAGTCCAGGATTAAAATTCTGACTGTTTACTAGGTCCAAAATCTTGAAATACGTATACAAACTCTTTTAGTTTCTTTAATTAAAAAATAGAGACCTTTTTTTTCTTACACAGCTGGCAAGTCATGAGTATTTTCATAAAGGTTGGTATATCCCCCTTCTTTTAACTTTTTATAGAACTTGAAATCTGAATTTAGTGGTTTCTGTAGCAACCAGCATTTTTGACCAGTTGCTAGCAGAGTAAAATTTATGCCAAAAATTGTTTCTTGAAAGCATCATTTTCTTCCAGAATGTCTTTTAAAATAAATATTTCCTCACACACAGTAATAAAATTTAAACATGCATAATTGGCTTTTAAGACACAAACTTGCAAGATGGAGACTCTGGTGTTAGTTTTGAAAACAAGAGTTCCAAAATTGCTTGAGTAATGACAGCATTATTAAAAACAATAGAATTTTCAGAATTAGATTTGAAAGGGTACTGTTTAATATTTATTTGAAGGATGAAGTTTGAATGTTTTTATATTCCATAAGGAGGGAGAGTCTAAATCATTCAAACCACTTCCTTAAGGTTTTGACATTTATTTATCCTGTGGCTTAGGGAAAATATATATAATTAATTACTTCATTAATGCAAAATTTTCTATAAATAATATGAATTTTAATATACTAGAAGGCAACATTGCTAAGTGGAAAGAATATAAACTATGGAGTTAGCAGCCCCGGGATTTGATCCATTTCCCACACTTACTGAATTTAGTATCTGTTTCTTCATCTTTTTGAATTGAGCAATATAGTGGACATTTGTCTTTTTTTCTTCTTTTTTACTGTCTAACATCTATCTTCTCTCTCCTATCTTGGGGTCATCTTTGTGGCAGGAAGTGCCCAGATCTCCTTTCCCTTGAGAACCAGAGACCTGACACATGACCTAGGCTCAGCCAACCTACTGCCCTTGTGAAAGGCTTTGAATCTTTGAATCAAAGAACTCAAATGCAAAAGTTTGGTTACAATTTATTCACAGTGACATTGTCCTGGTGCAGAATGTACCTAGTGCTTGGCCTGTGGACACTCACCCCTTTGTTCCTTATCATTTCCAAAACTTGGCTTTAGGTCTCCATCAATTGTGAACCTCCACTGTCATCCTGCAATACATTCCTGCTCTTCTAAGGGAGCTGGGGTAAATTTCTGTTGCTCAGAGGCAAATGGCTGACGGATGCACCTACTGCAGTAGGTAGAACAATGGCTACCCGAAGATATCAAGTCCTGACCCCTGGAACTGGTAAATATTACCTTATTTGGAAAAAGGGTATTTGTAGTTGCAATTAAGTTAAGGATTTTGAGATGAGGGGATCACAAATTTCCTTATAAGAGAGAGCAGAGAAATTCACACACAGGGGAGATGGCCATGTGAGGATGGAGTCAGAGACCAGAATGATGCAGCCACAAGTCAAGGAATGGTGAAGCTAAAAGAGGTCAAGAATGGAATTTCCCCTAGAGTCTCTGGAGAAAGTGCAAGCCTACCACCATGTTGATATTGGATTTCCCACCTACAGAGCTGTAGGAGAAAGAATTTCTATTTTTTTAAGCTTAAACTTGTAATTTTGATGTTATGTAACTATACACTATACGATCCAAAATCAAAGTCTCTTTGGTTCCAAAGACAAAAGTTCTTTTCACTCTAGATTTGGGTCCTTCAAGTCTAGTGATGATGAAAGAATCTGGAAGTTTGGCAACAAATAGGTAATTAAATAAAAGGGTTGGTTTCAGAAGGCAGAATCTTTGAAATCTCACTGAAACTTTTGATAAAGCATTACAGATTGATCTTGTATATTTATTTCATCTCTTTCCCAAAATTTCACTAAAACAGTAGTAAATGAATATAAAAGATTATAAATCCTACAGACCAATGAGAGAAGAAAACGGCAGGTAAAACATTTTGAAGTATCGAAAGCATATTTATGAGCAGTAACTGATTTTGGCAAAGAAAGTAGAACCTAAGTGATTGGGGATGGGGTGCAGATTGGAGTGGGAGAAGTGGGATAAGGTGAGAGAATGGAGTCCAAAGGGATTTCTTCAAACCACAGGACATAGAAAGGCTCAAGAAGTGGTGGCCCTAGGTATCTCTCAAGATTGGAGCTTGAAGTGGACTGAAACTGCTGGAATTCCATTTCTTCTTCTTGTACAAATGTTGCTTCATTGCCACCCTGGCAGAAGATGGAAGTTTACTGCCTAGAGAGTTGAACCAGAGGAGCAATTGCCTGAAGGAAACCAAGCAGAAATAGCTGTGGATGAGGATGAGGATAATATGGAAAATAAAGAGATTATGTGGAATTTTGAACACAGAATAACAAGAATTTCACCTTTCCCTCACTCAGATTCCAGAATACAGACATTTCAATTTCAGTATTGGACGGAGTGGAATAGCCTGGGTAAAGATAGATAGATTGGTAGCTTGTGTGGTGAAAATATGGGAGATTTCATTTTTGCATCGATTTTCTCAAGAATATATAAAATATGAGGCAAGATCATCAAGTAAAATTGAAAGGGATGCATCAAGGTGATAAAGTTTAAGGAGAAAAGAGAAGGTGTGAAATAGTCACTTGAAGGGTGAAAATTAGAACACAGGAGGGAAAAAATAGAGGTTGATTCAGACTAAGAGAGTGGTAATCAATCGATCAAAAGTCTCCAGAATAGTGCCCAATCTTCCTTTCTACTGCTATTCTCCAATAAAAGGAACTAGGGCTCCTTGAACAAGTGGCTAATTCTAGGACTTAGGCGGGACATATACAACATGAGCCTGCAGCATGTTGAGTGCTGGAAAGTAAGGACGTGCTAAAAGAGGAATTGGAAGATGGGAGGTATGTCAAAGGTACAGAGAAGCCAACTGGAGAGCTTATAATGGCCAAAGCTGGGACAATTTGAGCAAGAAAATAAATATGTAGCTTTGAATTATAAGCCAAAGTATAAAATAAGTATCCATGGGTTCATACTGATGTAAAAAAATGATTGAATAAATGAGTAAATGGGGAAAAGGGACAATTTCCAGTGCAAAAGAATTCCAAATAATTTATGTAGATATTCTACCCTCAAGTAGAAATATAACTCCTTACTCCTTAAGTATGGGATGCACATAGTAACTTTCTTCCAAAAAGTACAGTATGGGGAAAAGGGAAAAAAAGTAACTTTACACTTGAGAAAAGTAACACTACTTCAGCCTAGTGATCAAGGTCCACATCAACAGCAACAAATCATGTTGATAAGATGCATCCTTGCTATGATGCAATGAGAACGGCACTTCACCTCTGTGCTCTTCTTCCCAAAAATCCATAACCTCAGTTTAATCATGAGAAAACATCGGACGAATCTACATTCTACAAAATACTGGACCAGTACTCCTCAAAACTGTCAAGGAAAGTCTAAGAAACTGTCACAGCCAAGAGTAGCCTAAGGAGACCTGACGGCTACATCTAATATGCTATCCTGTATGGGATGCTGCAGCACAAAAAGAACACTAAGCAAAAACTAAGGAAATCTGAATACAGTATAGACTTTAGTTAATAGCAATGCATCAACATTGGTTCATCACTTGTGACAAATGCGCCATACCACTATGAAGTTACTTAATAACAGGGAAACTAGGTGTGGGGTATATGAGAACTCTCTACTCTTTTCACCACTTTTTTAAGTAAGTCTAAACTATTCTAAAATTTAAAAGTTTATTTAAAAACAAATACAAAAAAGAAATAAATCTCCAGAGAGTGAATACTTGCTGGAATGGGACCACTAAAGTACATAAGCTGGAAAGACAGGTGGTGGTATTTAGAGTAATCAATATTTTAGAGGTTGTTTGGGGATGTATATTGTTTGGGGATGACAATATCAAGAATATGATCCAGGGAGGGGTGTTTTATGTGGAGGTTACTAAGGACCAGAAAGATGAAAAACTAAAAGGCTAATAAAAATAAAATCATTCTTATGGAATTGCAGTTGTTTACAATGGTGTCAGATGTAATGGTGGAAAAAGACTACAGGGTGTTGTCGTTTCACTGCAAAATGATCTCGGAGAAGCTCTTTGTCTGCAGCACACAGAATTCTATGAAGGTGAGCTCTTGCCCCGGCATGAAATGCTAATTCCCAATTAAAATTCATCCATAAGTAATAATGCATCCCTTTCTAAGTAACTTCAGTCAGCTTTCAAAGGAGTAGTTTCACAGTATCTAGTTTCACCAAAGTAACGATAATCAAAAATAGTAGGGAAATCAGCTGTTTTTCTCCATATGGGATGTCTAAACAGGAGCGTATGTTGGTGTTTGATATTCAATCAGCCTTCTGCAATATGGCAACAAATTCAAGCTCTAGTGGTCCAGAGAAAATAAGATTTTTTTGGTAATTGTTTACAGAAGTAGAGTCGTAACAGTTAAAAGGTCCTTTGAAATAGTTCTCTTCTAACTTTGTGCTTTGGAGCTTGGAGAACTAACACAGAGTTGCAGAAAAAAGTGCCAGATTAAATTTATGCTAGCAAGTTCAGTTATTATTTTATCTGTTTTATGATACTTTTTAAATCACTTTTTAATGATACCTTAATTTTAAAACACTTTGCAGTTTTAATGGTTTTGATATGTAACATTTGTTTCAGGTAGGAAGAAGAGACGTTATCTCTATTTTTCCAACGTGAAAATAGAAGCTGAGAAGAGTTACGTCACTTTCTCAATGTCAGTACAGCTACTAAGGGGCAAATTCTGACCTGGAATGCACATCTTCTGATTTTATTTTTATTTTTACTAGATTATCAGTTTATTAGAAAAGGATTTAACTCAGAAACAGCCAAATGGAAGAGATGCGTAGGGCAAGGTATGGGGAAAGGGTGTACTGCATCCATGCCCTCTCTGAACTCACCACGGTCCCCAAATCTCCATGTGTTCACCAACCTGGAAGCCCTCAGAAGCCCGCACTTTCGGGTTTTTATGGAGGCTTCATTACTTACGTGTGATTAATTAAATCATTGCCTGTTGGTGATTGATTCAGCCTCCAGCCCCTATCCCAACCCTGGAGGTCAGAGAGCAGGACTGAAAGTCTAACCCTTCAATCACATCCTCTAATTTGGATTCAGTATTTTCTCCCCATTATACCACGGAACGCCTCATTACTGCTGACTCATTAATCACTACCTTATGAAATGTTCATTGACTGTGTCTTCATCAGTTCTTCTTTTACATGGAAAACAAATAATAAAACATATTTTAATAAGGTATTTGGAAATGTTTATATGACTTTCATTTTTAAATCAAAATCACTAATCTATATACTCTTTGATGTCAAGAATCCTATTTTACTTACTATTAAATCTCCAGCATTGAGCCCTGTACCTTCACACAGCATAAGCTCAGTAAATATTGAACAGATAAATCAACGCATTTTCAAAATATTTTTAAAAAATTCTTGAATAATAAAGAACAGCAATTATACCTTGAATATTTTGAGGCAGTATATTTCCACTGGAAAGAGCATTGAGTTAATGTTCAGAAGATAGATTTCATACTTTTTATCAGCTTCCTCACCTAAAATTTGAATTCTTAATATCTTTGGCATTAAATTACGTGATATAACAAAAAATAGGTATTATGATTTCATCAATGTATGCAGTCAATTAAATTATTGGCCCTAATACTTTATTCTTCCCCATGTCTATTCCCTTTCCCATTTAACTTTGCAATTCCTCCCACTGAAGATTCTTTGATATTGGGCTCAGCCATGTGACTTACTTTGGCTAATGGAATGTAAGGAGACATGATAAAATAGGGCATTGACATTGGCTTGTACAATTGGGCACTCCCTCTTGTGCATCACTTTTCTCACAAGACCATGTCCTGGTAAGATTCCTGGTCCCAGCAGGAGAATGAGCTGCTAACTTGTAAGAGAGAAATGTATGTTTGTTGCTGTATACCACTGAAATTTTAAAATTTTTGTTATGCAGCAATATTTACTAATAACCTGTTCCATCTTGTCCAATTAAAAAGATGATTCTCTCTAGGTGGTGAGAGTACTTTTTACTTATTCTGATCTTTAATATTATTCTCTCTCTCCCAAGCACCGGATCATTGGTTCTTGCAAACTTTAGCCATCCTCAAAGTTTTGTCACTGTGACCTCAGTTAAAATACCCTTTCTTCCTCCTTATGTACAAACCCCTTGAAAATGTGAGTGCCGTTGATGGTTTCCTTATAGATCTCCCACTTTTCTCCCCATCAGAATCCAGTTTGAGAATCTCCCATTCCTCTATATCTACCTTCCCTTTATAGTTTTATGCTTTTCTATGAACCTTATATTTGTTAGCCTGTTGTCTTGGACATATGTTTGAAATCCTAGCTAACACAAGATTGGCCTGGAAGAATCTTCAAGTTTAGACTCTTGGGTCATCCATCCCCAGGATCTCTCTGGGAATGGGATCAGGGAATCTGGTTTCGAAAATTTCTCCTGGAAGGATTCTTGGACAGCAAATTTTTTAACAGTCTGGCCCATATTTCTTTTTCTTGGCTATTAAAATTAAATAATGATGTGACCACTTTTCCCCCATATTGCCTTCATTTCCACTTTACTTGTTTATCAGAAAGGAGACTAAAAAATCATGCTCCTGTATTTCTCCCACAAACTTCAGAGAGCTAAACGTATCAATAAAGAAAGGCCAAAAAAAAAAAATGATAGAAATTCTACTTATGACAAAACAGTATTTCTAGTAAATAGATATTGATAATTGTCTTCCATCATTGTTCTTTAGCTTCTGTGAGATGCTTTTATTTTATTTTCTTATTAGAAAAGCAGTACCCATATTGTCTCTCCAGTCAGACGTTGGAATACCCTTTCTGGATTCTTTTTATTTCTGTTTCTGCTCTCTAGTTTATGGGCTTCCAAAAAAAAAATCCCAGGTGTTTTACCTATATTAATTTATTTAATCTTTCAAAATACGTGGTAAGAAAAAGAGGAATTAACCCCAGTTTGCAGATGAGCACACTCAGTCTCAGAGAGATTGTTAGTTACTTGCTCATTGTTGTAGAATTTATCAGTAGCAAAACTAGGTTTTAATCAAGGCCTGTTTTATTCCAAAAGACCATGATCTTTCTACCATGCCATATTGCCTATACGCTAAATCAAGTTAAGTTGAAATTACATTTGAATTCTCTCCTTTGTTTCCAAGACAAATTTTTTGATTTAAAATGTGTGTGTGTGTATGTATATATATACATGCACACACATAAGTATACATATATATATCATGGAAATTTTACTTTATATATAGAGAGAGAGAGAATAAATATATATATTTATATACTATAAAAGTTCCATGATTCCTAGAAAAAAATTTATTAGAATCTTCTAGCTATAACATAAAAAGTAGCAGTTTGAAAAGAGCAGCATGCAAATAATAATAATAAAAAAAACCAAATAGGCTGATACTTTATATATTTCTGCTACTTTTTAGTCACTCACAATTTAAGTATTGCCTCAGAGCCTCAGGAGTACATTTGCCAATTTCCCATGGTGGCTGTTTGTGTTCATAGTCCCGATGAATGGCAGGTGGACCTAAATGTAGCAAACAGGCTATCCTTGAAAATTTTAAGTTCCTGCTTTCTCTAGTAGGCTCTCAGGTTCTAACATTTAGAAAATATCACATTCGAACATTGAAGGAAATTAGTTATTGACAGGGTACAGAACCTAAACAAGGTCATTTTTCTAAAATTGTGAAGGCCTCTTTCTCTGGGTTTGTTCTTTTTAAAAGAGCAGCAATGACCCCATTAAAAATATTCATTGCTTAGAAGTATACCAAGCACTCATTGATTTCGTCCAGGCATTATCATTCTAGGGGATTATATGTTTTCCAAACTGTTCATGCATCTAGGCAGAGAATGTTTCTGCCTGATTCTCTCTACCTTTGGTTCATTACCCACCTCATTAAAATTTCCATCAAGGAGAGGACACATAATTCAATCCCATCACTTGTTAACTGCTCCTGCAGAGGCTGCATGTATTGGCAAATTAAAAGCAATGGCTAAGGTGTGGGTTGAGCCTAGCTTCTATTTTCATGTTTTCATTATCAGCTAAGGAGCAGCAAATGCTCTTCAAGTGAACATTGTGTTCAAGGTGATCTATTAAGAAAAACTGAATTTCCACATTGGTCTGTCCATAAGGAGCTTGTGATAAAGGATAGAGGAGGTTGGATTTGATGCACAGAGCCATCAAAAGGGTGCAGATATAACAGACGTGCTTATACATATGCATTTGAACATGTGCTCTGCATGCAAATAAATACTGTCAGGCTTAACAAACACGCATAAGGATGGATATACTGAAAAGAATTATTTTGCTACTAGCAATGTAAATGGAGTGAGATGTTGGTCCTATCAAAGCAAAGATCAGACAAAGAAGATTTAAGGACTAAGGAAGAGGAGATGGTAAACAGATTGAAAACTGCAGCCAGCCCACAGTGGCCATAAGTGTGTTCACTGGATCAATGAAAAGCCCAGGACAGGTGGTTGATTACAAGGAATACATCCCTGTGGCTGATTTTACCCACTATGCCCACATGGCCTTCTTGTCTTCAGGGGCTTTAAATACACATTTAATGATTTCTGGGAGCAAAAGTAAGTAAATGTAATCACAAAAGATGAGCACTCTTTTTTTTTTAACCAACAAATATATGATCTGAAATTAGAAAGAAATCTAGAGATTATCTAGTCCAAAATCCTACAAATTAGAAAACCAATGTTGTGAGTGATGAAGAAACTTGCTACGCCTGCTCACAAGATTCTCCTCATTTCTTCACGTCACCTTTCATCAGGGTGCTGAAAATTTTTGCAACTGATTGCAGAACCATATTAGTAATCTTTGAGATATCATCAAAAATGACGAAGAAGTTAGAAACTGGAGATGGGTTATTTTTCGCCAGTAAGTTTGATGTTGATCAATGTCTAATCAATTCTAAAAGTAATGACCCAAGAAAATAGGATCAAAGATGAATTCACTAAATGTAATTCATTCAAACTAACCTTCCCCCCCACCTACTTTTATTATGGTAACAAAGAGCCTATCAAAACAAAGAATACAAGTCCTTTATCAGATATGTAATTTGCAAATATTTTCTCTCAATCTGTAGCCTGTATTTTATTCTCTTGACAGTGTCTTTTGGAAGAGCAGGAGTTCTTTATTTTGATGAAGTCCAATTTACCAATTTTTTTCCTTTACAGATTGTTCTTTTGTGTTATATCTAAGAAATCTTTCCCTAACCCAGGGTTAAAATATTTTCTCCTCTACTTTCTTCTAGAATTTTTATAGTTTTAGATTTCACATTTAGATCTATAATCCACTAAGTTAGTGTTTGGATATGATATGAGGTATAGATTGAGATTTATTGTTTTTGTATATGGATATGCAATTGCTCCTGCACTATTCGTTGAAAAGACTATCCTTTCTTCACAAAATTGCATCTGCATCTTAATCAAAAATTAGTTGACCATATATATTGTATTAGTCTCTTCAGGGTGCCATAACAGAACAACTCAGACTGGGTGTCTTAAACATCCGAAATTTATTTTCTCACAATTATGGAGGCTAGAAGTCCAAGACCAAGTTTCCAGTTGATTCGGTTTCTTGTGAGAGTTCTTTGCCTGGCTTGCAGAAAGCTGCCTTTGAGTTCTCTGAAGTCTCTCCTTATTAGATTAGGGTTCCCTCCTTATGACCTCGTTTAACCTTAATTACCTCTTTATAAACTCTATTTCAAAATACAATCACACTGGGGGTTAGGAGTTCAACATATGAATTAGGGAGAGGAGAGGGGGCACATTCAGTCTATTAACATACGTGTTAATCTATTTCTAGGCTCCCTACTCTATTTCATTGATCTATTTTCTATCTCTATATTAACATCAGTTGTCTTGATTATAGTAGCTTTATAAGAAGTTTTGAACATTGGCAGTGTAAGTCCTCCAACTTTGTTCTTTTTCAGAGTTGTTTTGCATTTCCATAAGAATCAACTTTTGAGTTTCTACAAAAATTCTGCTGGAATTTTTATTAGAATTGCATTGGATTTATAGGTAAATTTGGCAGAATTGAAATTTTAACAATATTGAGTTTCCCAGTCCAGGAACATAGCAGTGTCTATTAGTTCTTCTTCCTTAATTTCTATCAGCAGTATTACATAGTTTTCAGGTCTTGCACATTTTTTGTCAGATATATCTGTAAGAATTTTATATTTTGAGGATATTGTGTTGAGATTTTTGTTATTAGAGTATAGATATACAATTGATTTTTTTGTATTGACTTTGTATCTTATAATGATCCTAAACTCACTTATTAGTTCCAATAGATTTTTCTGTAGATTCCATAGGGTTTTCTATGTAAACAATCAAATCATCTGAGAATAAACACAATTTTATATCTTTCCTTTCAGTCTGGATGCAGTTTATTATTACTATTTTCTTTTTACCTTATTGCACTGGTTAGAGCTTCTAGTACAATGTTAAAAAGCATTGGTGAGAATGGGTATTCATTCCTGATTTTAGGGAAAGTGGTTAGTCTTGCACCATTAAATACGATGTTAGTTTAGGTTTGTCATAAAAATTTCCTTCTATTCCTTATATGTTAAATACCAAGTTGTTGTCAAATACTTTCTCTGAATCTTTTGTAGTAACTATAGATTTTTTTCTTTTTCAGACTGTTTTAATAAACTGATTTTCAGATGTTAAACTAACCTTGAATTTGCAGGATAAATCACACTTGGCTGTGATGTATTATTCTTTTTATAGTTTTGGGTTTGAAGAGCTAAAGTTTTGTTAAGAATTTTTGTGTCTATATTCATGATGAATATTGGTCAATAGGTTTTTTTTTTTCTTTTAATGTTTTGTTTGGTTTTAGAATCAGCATAATGCTGACCCTGCTGAACTAATTGGGATAAATTTACATTTATCCAATTTCTGGAAGTATTTGTGTAAAATTAGTATTATTTTTTCTTTAAATGTTTGGTAGAATTTACCAGTGAAGTCATCTGGTCCTGAGATTTTCTTTGTGGAAAAGTATTTAAATATAAATTCAGTTTTGTCAGATACAGGACTATTCAAGTTATCTAATTCTTCTTGAGTGAGCTTTGATAGCTTATGTCTTTCAAGGATGTATCTACTTTTCAAATTTTTTAGTTTATTGACAAATATTGTTAATAATATTTATTATCTCTTATCTAATCTGAGATTATCTAGTAATCTCTTATTAACTTTTTTTGATATCTGTAGAATCTATAATGATATCACCTCTATCATTCCTGATATTAGAAATGGGCATGCACTTTTTTTCCTGATCAGTAAGGCTAGGCATTTAACAATTTTTAGTGAACTTCTCAAAGAAACAGCTTCTGGTTTTATCAATTTTCTCTACTGTTTTTATTCTCTCTTTCATTGGTTTCCTCTCTGATCTTTCTTATTCATTTCTGCTTTCTTTGGGTTTTATCTACTCTCCTTTTGCTAGTTTCTTGAGTCAGAATCTGAGGTCACTGAGTTGACACATTTCTTTTCTCCTAATACATGTTTAATCTATAAATTTCCAAGTTCTGCTTTAGCAAGAATTCACACATATTGCTATGTTGTGATTTCATTTTCTTTCAGTTAAAAATACTTCAAATGTTCCTGTTGATTTCTCTGAGGCAAGTGTTATTTAGTAGTGTGTTACTTTCCAGATATTTGTTCAGTTTTCAGAGATATTTCTGTAATTTTTTAAATTTAATTTTATTGTGGTAAAATACCATACTTTGTGTGACTTGAATAGCTTCAAATTTATTGATATTTACTTTTTGGCCAAGAATTAGGTCTCATATTAAATATTCTGTGTGTTCTTAAAAACGTGTTTTCTGCTATTGTTGAATGGAGGGTTCTGTCAGTGTCAAGTTGTTTGCTAGTTCAAGTTGTCTATATCCTTATAGATTTTTCTTTCTACTTTCTCTATCAATTATTGAGAGTGGTGGATTTTTTTTCTTTCTGTTTTGCTTTGTTTATTTGTTTCACATATTTTGAAGTTCTGCTTTAGGTGCATATAATTTTAAGATTTTTATATTCTCTTAATGAACTGACCCCTTTATCTTTATGAAATTACTCTCTTTAATCCTGATAATTTTCTTTGCTTTGAAGTCCACTGTATTAATTTTTGACTGTAGCTGTTACAAATTACCACAAATTCAGTGGCTTTAACAATACAAATGTATTATCTTAGAGTTCCGGAGGTCAGAAGTCCAAAATGGGTCTTAGTGGGCTAAAATCAAGGTGTCAGAAGGGCTGTTAATTTCTGGGGGCTCTGGAGGAGAATCCATTTTCTTACCTTTTCCACCTTCTAGAGGCTGCCCACTCATAGCCCCCTTCCTCTGTAAATGAAAACCAGTAATGTTGCATCTCTGATCATTCTTTCCTAGTTACATCTCTCTGTCTCTCTACTCCTTCCCCCACACCTTCCACTTTTAAGGACCCTTGTGATTACACTGGGCCCACCCAGATGTAAGAGCAGGTCAGGTGATTAGCAACCTTACTTACATTTGCAAACTTAATTCTCTTTTGCCATATAAACTGACATACAGGGATTAACAGGGATTATGATGTGGACATCTTTGGAGAGCCATTATTCTGCTTACCACATCTACTTTGTCGAGTACTGTATAACCCATCCTTCTTCTTTTTGATTTATCTTAGTATGCTTTGTCTTTTTTCCTTCTTTTACATTTTGCATACTTGTATTTTTACATTTAAAGTGGGTTTCTTGTAGACACCATATAGTTGGATCTTGCCTTTTGTATTGTATCTGACAATTTCTACCTTTTTATTTGTTTATTTTTTTCTTGAGTTCATAATAGTTTACATCATTGTGAAATTCAGTTGTACATTATTTCTTGCCTGTCACCACACAAGTGCTACCCTTCACCCCCTGTGCCCACCCCCGCCCCCTTCCCCTGATAACCACTGTTTGTTTATATTCTACATATGAGTGAAATCATATGGTGTTTGTCTTTCTCAGTCTGGCTTATTTCACTTAGCATAATTCCCTCCAGGTCCTACCATGTTGCTGCAAATGAGATGGACAATTTCTACCTTTTAAATGAGGGGTTTGGATTATTTAAATTTAGTGTGATAATTGATGTTTAAATAATACCATCCTGCTTGTGATGGTTAACTTTACATGTCAACTGGACTAGGCCATGGAGTACCCAGATATTTGGTTAAACATTGTTTCTAGATATGTCTGTGAGGGTTTTTCTGGATGAGATTAACATCTGAATCAGCAGACTGAGTAAGCAGATTGGCCTCCTCAATGTGAGTATACCTTTTCCACTCCATTGAAGGCCTTAATATAACAAAAGCCTAAGTGAGGAAGAATTCACTCTCTCTGGCTGACTGTCTGCAAGCTGGGACATATGTCTTCTCCTGCCTTTGGACTTGAACTAGAACTTACACTGTTGGCTCTCCTGTTTCTCAGGCCTTCAGACTCAGACTGGAGCTGTACCATTGGCTCTCCTGAGTTTAGATTTCCTGGCTTCACTTCAGCCAATTATGCACATACACATGCACACCACACGCACACATATCCCGACTAATACATTGTTATAGGTTTTCTGTTTGTTATTTACTTATTTCTTCCTGCATTCTTTTTTTTGGGGGGGGCGGGGAAGATTAGCCTGAGCTAACATCTGCCACCAGTCCTTCTGTTTTTGCTGAGGAAGATTAGCCCTGAGCTAACATCTGTGCCCATCTTCCTCTACTTTATATGTGGGATGCCGCCACAGCGTGGTTTGACAAGCAGTGCTTAGGTCCACACTCAGGACACAAACTGGTGAACCTGGGCCGCAGAAGTAGAGCACGTGACCTTAACTGCTACAGCACTGCGCCAGCCCTTTGCTACATTCTTTTTAATTGAATAATTATTATGATTTCATTTTATGTCCCTTGTTGGTGTATTGGCTATAACTATTTATTGCGTTATTCTAGTGGTTGTTCTAAGGTTAAAATATATATTTTTAATTTAGCTTAAATGATAGTATACTATTTCACATATAGTTTAAGATCTTTACAATAGTATTTTTCCAGTCTTCTCTCCTGGCCTTTGTAGCATTGTCATCCTTCTACATAATTATATGTCTACATAATTATAATCTTGCAAATATGTTATTATTTTTATTTTAAAAAGTTGATTTTCTTTATAAGAGGTTTAAATAATTCAAAATTAGTCTTTGCCTTTACCCAAGTAATTGCCCTTCCTGGTGGTCTATGTTTCTTTGTGTGACACTAATTTCCACCTAGTATCATTTCTTTGCTTAAGGGACCACCTTTAATACTCCTTGAAATTCAGATCTGCTGGTGATAAATTCTTTCAGCTACTGGATGTCTGAAAAAAATCTTGATTTCATCTTCATTTTTAAAAGATGTTTTTTGGTTAAATAATTCTAGGTTGATAGTTTTTTGTTTCAATACCTTAATGATATTGTTCAACTCTCTTTCAGTTTGCATTATTTATCACAAAAATCTTCTGTTATCTTTATTTTGGTTCCTCTATACATAACATGTCCTTTTTACTCTGGCTGCTTTTAATATTTTTTCTTTATCATTGATTTTAATTAGTTTGACTACGTTGTGCCTCAGTATATTTTCCCTCGTATTTCTTGTCCTTGGATTTTGTTGAATTTCTTAGATCTGTAAATTTATTGTTTTAAACAAACTTATAATATTTTCAGACATTGTTTTTACAAATTATTTTCCTGACCTTCCCTCCTTAAATATTTTATATCTGTTTCCATTTGAATAATTTCTATCGCTGTATATTTTTCTGCAATGACTAATCTGATATTAATATTACCCAATATATTTTTCATCTAATTTTAATTTCCACGTCTAGGTAGTTGAATTGGGTCATGTTTATATCTTCCATGCCAATATTATTATGTTCAATCATTCCTTTAGCTTCTTGAACATATGGAATATAGTCATGAAAACTTTTAATGTTCTTGTCTACTAATTCTATCAACTAAGTCATTTCTGAGTCAGTTTCAATTAATTTTTCTCATATAGATTGAATTTTCTTGCTTCTTTGCAAGCTTGTTACTTTTTGATTGAATGTCAGATGTTGTGAATTTGACCTTGTTCGGTACTAGATATTTTTTATATTTCTATAAATATTCTTGAGCTTTAATCTGAGACATTGTTAAACAACTTGGAAACAGTTTGATCCTTTTAGGTTTTGCTTTTGACCTTTGTTAGATGGGACCAAACCTGTGCTTATGCCAGGCTAATTTTTCCTCAACACTGACACAATCTTTCTTTGTCCTTTAGTTGATGAATTATAAAGTATTCTTCTCTGGCTTTTCAGAACATGCACTACACCTCACCCTGTGTGGGCACCAGGTACTGTTCTTTGTGATCCTTTTTGAGTGGTTCTTTCCCTGCCTTGAGTGATTTTCTCATATGTATGCACTGAATAGTAGTCAACTGAATATTCAAAGGGAACTATCTGCAGATGTCCAGAATCCTCTTTCTGTTCGGCTCTCTCCTCTCTGAGACTCGGCAGTATGAATTTTAGCTCCCTGGGCTTTCCTGAACACACAGATCCCCAAATCATGGAGACTGCTCAGGCTCTGCCTCTGCTTGCCTCTCTGTTCTGTGGCCTGGAAACTTTAACCAAGAAGTAAGCTTAGGCAATTGTAGGGCTCACCATTTTTGTTTTCATCTTGCAGGTTTCATTGTCCTCTGTTGCCTGATGTCCAATGTCTTCAGTGCAATTGTTTCATATATTTTGTGCTGTGTGTTAGTAGTTTTATGCTTTAGAGTAAACATATTCCCTTTCACTCCATCTTGATAAGAAGAAGAAGTCCTCTTTACTACTTTAATCAAATAAGCTACATGGTGACATAGAGGGCCTATTATCACTGTAAAGATAGCAAACGGTAAAAGATAACTAAAGGAAGAATCAGTCTAAAAACATCTAAATGATCCAAAATGAGGAAAATAAAAATAACAATAAAAATTTAAGGCTTAAATTACCAAAAAAGCAACTCTAGACTGGGAATATTGATTTTAATACCCTTGTCTTGAATAATTCCTCAAGTACTTCTTGTTCCCATCACATTTTATATATTCCTAAAAGAGTAATCCAACCTTAGATATAATTTAGACAGACGTATCATTCACACCAAGGAAAGCAATGTTCTAGTGCATTTTACCCTAGTCAGGTCATATCTGGAACTTTATGTTCTATTCTAGGAAGTCTAGTTTCACAAATTAGCATTGACAACAGAAGCAATTCTGGGGAATAATTGATAAAATGGAGTGTGGTTTACAAAACTAAATATCTTTTTGGAATGACAGAAACGATTAACGACATTTGGTTTTGATAAAGGATGACTTAAGAGGAGCATAATATCTAGAAGGGCTGTGGAAAAAGGAATCGATGTAATGTGTACCATAAGATAGGTCTAGCAGCTTCTGTTCAGTATAAGCAAAAATATCCTCATGGATTTGGACATAAATGTAAAGAGTTAGATGAAAAACATGATGACTCTGAAAATATTTGAACAGATGTTTAGTTGACCACACATCAAAGAAGCTATAGAGAATGTTGTAAATCTGTGAAGAAGCTAGCTAGAATGCCCTAGAAATTCTCTTCTATCTAGTTTCCGAGTTCCAGTGTTTTGTAATCTGTGCTCCTTGACACCTAGGACTTCTGCTGAGTTCTTTTAGAGACCACTACAAGGGCTAGAGGACTGTAAAGAGGATTCTTCCATCCTCATCTCCCACTTTTTCATTCCAAGGAGCACAGCTTTTAATTGCTTTACATGTTGACCTTCTCATGAAGAACCAAAGAAAAAGTTTAAAGAGTTACATGAATAAAAAGACTTGAAAACCCAGAGAGGAAGTTTTTTGTATTTACCTTCTGATTCTTCAGTTAGCAGTAATTCTGAAAACTTTTACATTGGATTGACAAAATACTGCAAAATCAGAAAACTCATTTACTTTGTGGTCATTTCTGGATTGGCACTAAATAAAAATGTCACATCATTTAAAAACTTAAAAGGTGCAATTCACATAGTACAATGAATTCAATTCTATGGTGGCATTTCCAAGAATAATTCTTTGTGCTCAATTCAGAGTGGGAAGTGAAGAATAATTTTTCCATTTCACCTTCATTAGAGAATTTGATATTTAAAGGCACACAAAAAAATGATGTTTATGATAAAAAGAAATAGAATTATTCAGGTCAATTCAGAGTTTGTACAGAGAAGATCCAAAAGGAGGAATTGTATCCAGTGCTGTGAAGTTGAAATCCAATGTTCTCTTCCTAAGGGCATAGTAGGCAGAGATCCATTTCTCACGAGACCTTCTGCTTCTCTGCAAGTTATTTGTGTTATGAGGAAAGCATATTTTTAGCACAAAAAGCTTTTCTTTTTCTAGTTAGGGAGGTGTTCTATCTTTCTAATACACAATATGCATTATAGGCAAAACTTCTTTGAAAATACAGAAGTAAAAATATAGCAAATGGACGTAAGGTTCAACGTACGGATGACACCATCATTGTTCAATCTTCACTGATGGCAACTTTTTCTTGGCTTCTGAGTCTCACATTTCTCTATTCTGTTCTTACCCACAGAGGTTTTTCAACGTTCTTCAAGAGATGAATAATAATTAAGTTATCTTATAAGTAATGCTTTGGAAAGTCAGGGGAAACCTAGATTTGCCACTTTCAGCTATGTGTAACTTTGGAGTATAACTTTACTCATCTGAAGGTCAGTTTCCTAATCTATGAACATTGTGAGACTTAAATGGATGTATATACTTTGGGATGTAATAAATGTTTCATAATTTCCAGTATTATTAATAAATTGTTTATTCTATTGTCCTCATTTGTTAAAGTTCAAAAAAATCTTTAACATTTTAATATTTGTGGATTATACTCGCTTCTTTGACATATTGTATGTACTTTGTATTTATTTTTTGCTGCTAACAGCCAGTTTAGGATACTCTCAAATATAAACATATGCTATTAAGTTCAACATTATAAAATTATAAATAAACTGTGTATCTCTACCTCATTTTCAGATAGTTCCTTCTCCTGTTCAGGAAGTTCCTCCATGACCCCAAACACATTCAACCAAGGCTTGTCCATAGGCATGACCTATTAATTCAATTATTTAATTTCATCTCTTCTTTTTTAAGTGGATGATGATGCTGATGCTGAAGAATAAATTTTGTAAATTTATACAACTGAAGTATGCAAAATGCTATTACTATTACATATATTAACTGCTTGTTGACATACCCCAACAGAATTAGAATAATATAGTTTTGGTTTATGACATTATCTTTCCAGAAAATTTAGATGTTACATAGGATTTCTGAGAATCAATATACATTACATTTTGGAAGATATTTTAATCACAGAAAATCATACACACAAATAAACCATGTTCTTCACTTTAAAATAAAATTATATATGTTGAGAAGCAAAAAAAAGTTGTTCTCCATCTCTTCTCTAAGGACAAAGGCCTGAAAAATTCTGAGAACTTCAATCGTCAAAGTGTAAAGGGCAGTGACAGAAGCAGGAGATGTTGTTGGAGAGTTTGGCAGGAACTAATCAATGAAGTGTCTTGAACACTACACTACAGAGTTTGAATTTTATGCCAAAAAAACCGGGAAACTATTGAAGGATTTCTAGAAGGAATGGAGTCTGATCAGATTTCCAGGAATTGGATCAGCTCACCTTGGTAGTACTATAGACCACAGACTAGAGGGAGGACAGCAGTTAAGCCATGGTAGTAAGTAAGGGTAGAAGTGATGAAGATGTGTCCTAAGATAGCAGCAAAGGAAGTTTAAAGAAGGGAACCAATTCAAGGATTATTTAGAGAGTAACTTGAAAGGCTTTAACAGGTTGGAAATGACAGAGAATGAAAAATATTGGATTACTGTGTACTGTAATTCATTTAAAAAGGAAATATGAGACAAGAAAGAATTTTGAAGTAGTACAAGAAATGATGAGTTTAGGTTTGAACAACTTGAGCTTGATATTCTGCTGGAAACTCTAAATTAGGAATATCCAATAAGCAGTTGGATATATGGATCTGGTGTTCATAGGAGGGTTTGGGAATCATCAGCATATTGCTAGGCTGAATAGGATAGCTCAGGAAGAGAGTAGGTGAAAATGATCTAAAATAATTTTAGAAAACTAATAACGTTTAGAAGAGAACGAAGTCCAGGAAATGTATCTGAGGAATGACTACAGAAATAGAATAACAAGGAAGAATCACAAACGCCAAAGGAGAGAGTTCCTAGGAGAGAATAATCTCCTCTAAGATGCCGGGTAAGCTAAAGCTATGGAAAGTGTCCATTGTATTTGACAATTAACTGGGCTTTAGCTACCACAGTGAGAGCCGTTACAAGAGTGTTGTGAGGAGTCCAGAAAACAGACTGAGCTGAAGAAAGAACTTCCCTGAGGGCCTATCCAGGGAAGACTGGACGATTTACCAGCATAGCTGGTACATAGCAGAGAGGAAACTGAGAATAAATATATAAATTATTTCAAGATTGAATGAATGACAAAAAGAGACATCTCTTTATCTCAGAAAGAGACTTTCAAAGGAATGAGATGAGAAGCAGGTATATTTCAAGGAAGAAGTTGCTGTGAAGGAGAGGCCACATCTCTTTGAGAGATGAGGCACCTTGATTGACATATGCCTCTTTTAGGCCCTTCATTTTCTGAATTTTCCCTTCTACTCACTTTAAAGTAGCCCTAGGGTGACCTCTGAGATACTGTCCCATCCTCAGACTCACCAGTGTTATCTTCCTCACAGAGACACTCAGTGTTTTCTGAAGAAGCACAGAACAGGATTGTGCCACCCTCAGGATGTCTCTCATGGTTTCTGACAGGGGGCAGTCAAAAGCATTTCTCTTTAAAAAAGAAAAGGAAAAAACAATCAGCAACCTCTGGTAGCTTACTGTATGCAATTGCTTAATGGTCAGTTGAAGGTCCTGCTGCCCACTATGACAACTCCCTGGAGCCAGAAGCATCGGTGAGGGGCAAGTTAGTTTAGAATTAGTATTATTTATTCGTTGAATGTTTCTTGAATTTACCAGTGAAGCTATCTCAGCCTGAAATTTTCTTTATGGAAAGGATTTTAACTACCAATTAATTTCCTTTAATAGATACAGAAATATTCAGGTTATTTATTTCTTCTTGAAGGAGCACTAGTGGTTTGTTTTGTCCAGGAATTAATCTATTTCACCTAAATTTATTGAAATTATTGACATAAAGGTATTCATAATATTCCCTTTATATCCTTTTAACATTTGTAATAATGTCAGTTTCTCTTCCTGATATTATTTTCTTTTCTCTTTTTTCTTCATTTGTGTAGCCAGAGATTATCAATTTTATTGATTTTCTCAAAAAAACAGCTTTTGTTTTTATTGATTTTTCTGTATTGTTTTCCTCTCATTGATTTCCACTCATCTTTATTGTTTTCTTTTTTCTACTTACTTTGAGTTTCATTTAATCTTTCCTTCCTGGTTTTTTGAAGAGGAAGCTGAGGTCACTGATTTAGACTTTCCTTCTTCCTCAATATGGGCATTTATTTTTCTAAATTTTTTTCCCAGTTTCTGCTTTAGGAGTACCCCACAAATCTTGGTATGTGGTGTGTTCACTGTCATTCAGTTAAAACTACCTTTTAACTTTCCTTTAGTTTAATTTGTTGACCTGTGAGTTTTTTTGCTTTGGTTTTTTGTTTTGTGTTTTTATATATGTATTATTTAGTTCCTAACTATGTGGAGCTTTTCCAAGAAACTTCCTGTTATAGATTTCTAATTTAATTCCATCATAGTCAAAGAACATACTTTGTTTGACTTGAGTCCCTTTTAACTCAGAACATGGTTTATCTTGGTAGATATTCTGAGTTTGTGAGATGTAGTGTTCTATAAATGTCATTTGGGTCAAGTTCGTTGTGTTTTTCAAGTTCTCTTTATGCTTATGATTTTCTGTCTACTTGCTATGTCAAACTTTTGGAGACTGATATTGAAATCTCTGACTTTTGTTGTGGGTTTACCTGGTTCTCCTTGCAGTTCTATTAGTTTTTGCTTCATGTATTTTGAAGCTGTGTTATTAGGTGCATAAATGTGTAGGATTGTTATGTCCTCCTGATGAGTTGACTCCATTATTTTTATGAAACAGACTTCTTTAATCCTGCTAATATGCTTTAATCCACTTTGTCTTATAATGTATAGCCACACCAACTTTTTCTTTGATTTTTTTTAACACAATGTGGTTTATTAGTTGCCTAGGAATTTTGTAACAAATTACCATGAACTGGATGGCCTAAAACAATAGAAATTTTACTCTTTAACAGTTCTACAGGTCAGAAGTCCAAAGTCAATGTGTCAGCAGGATTGGTTTTCTCTAGACTCTGAGGGAGAATTCACTCCATGTCTTTCTCCTAGCTTGTAGTGGCTACTGAGAATTCTTAGCATTCCTTGGCTTGTAGACATGTCACTCCAATCTCTAACTCTATCTTCACATGGCCTTCCCCTCTGTGTGTCTCTTTTTCCTCTTCTCCTTTCTTATAAGGACTTATCATTGAAATTAAGACTCACTCTAATCCAGGATGATCTCATCTCAATATTTTTACCTTAATTACATCTGCAAAAACCCTTATTCCAAATAAGGTCACGTTCTAAAGTTCAGGATGGACATATTTTTGGGGTGTCACCATTTAACCCACTACATTTAGTATATCTTTTGCCTTCCTTGTACTTGTAAACTATTTGTCTCTTTATACTTATAGTGGGTCTCTTGTAAGCATGATATAAGTGGGCATTTAAAATAAAGAAATCTAGTTTAACAATATCTGTCTTTTATTTGGGGTTTTAGACCATTTATAGTTTATATGATTATTGATAGTGTTAGGTTTAAATCTATCTTCTTGCTATTTGTTTTCTATTTTTCCCATTTGTTCTTTCTTCCCCTTTCCCTCATTTTCTTCCTTCTTTTGGATTGATAATAATTAATAATTATTACATTTTTTACTATCTGCTTTTGTTTTATAATTTTATTCTTGCTTTTACTCTGTGAGGATTCTAAATAGATTAATTTTAAGTTTCTGATTTTTATATAAATAAAAACACTAAATAACACACCAGAGTGGATTTCCTCAAAGTCAAATAAAAACAATACACTAACTTTTATATTACATCTACAGTGAGCAAGGGAATGTTTTAAGTGTTTTACTCATATGCAACTCTACCAAGTAGATACTATTACATATCTGTTTTATAGATAAGAAAACTTTGGAAATGGAGGTTCACTGATTTTCTGAAGGTCACAGCTGAATAGCATCTGTGGATACAAAACTAAACAATTTGTACCCAGAGATCATATTCTTAACCAGAACACTAGTAAAGCTTCTCAATAGTTGACTTTGTTGGCTGTTGTTGTTGATTTTCTTCACAGGCATTAAGTGAAAGGACTTTTTTTATTGAGTTCATAATAGTTTACGTCAATGTGAGATTTCAGTTGTGCATTATTTCTTGACTGTCACCACACAAGTGCTCTCCTTCACCCCCTGTGCCCACCCTCCACCTCCCTTCCCCTAGTAACCACTGAACTGTTTTCCTTGTCCATATGTTTGTTCATATTCCACATATGAGTGAAATCTTCTGGTGTTTGTCTTTTTCATTCTGGTTTATTTTGCTTAGCATAATTCCTTCCAGGTCCATCCATGTTGTAGTAAATGGGATGATTTTGTCTTTTTTATGGCTGAGTAGTATTCCATTGTATATATGTATATATATATATACCACATCTTCTTTATCTAATCATCAGTCAAAGAGTACTTGGACTGTTTCCATGTCTTGGCTATTGTGAATGGTGCTGCAATGAACATAGGGGAGCATATGTTACAGTAGCCCCCAAAATGAAAATTATTTCAAAATCCAACAATGAGAGATTTGTTAAATGAAATATGATCTATCTGTTTCATGGATACTGTGTAGCAGTTTCAAAACAGGAGGTAAATTTCTATGTGCTAACATGAAAAAATCTCAAGCACATACCTCTAACATAGAAACAAGTTGCAGTATTATATTATACTGTTTATAAAAATAGTATATATACATGTGCACAAATTCATATATATGTGTTTATATATGTACACATATATGTGCATATATAAATATACACTTATATATCTGTATATATATGCACAACATGCACATATACACAGCTCAATATGTAATAGATGTTTTCTTTAAATTTCTCAATTCTTTCTTTTCCTACTCCCCCAGATAACTCATAAATCCTCAGCTTGGTGTCTCGTCTACAATAATACATCATAGATATGAATATAGGCTTTTAAATTTTTTTAATTAAAATTGGATCATCCTATGTAACGTTTATACAATAAAACTTTGTCATTTAAAAATAAACCAAGAGAATTTTCTCAATATTTTATTGATATTTACCATACACACAGAGAAGTGCACAAATATTAAATCCGTATTTCTCTTTTTTTATAAATACATGTACCTGAGCATATGATACATAATATTGCTAGTTCACTGGCTTGTTCAAAATATATAAAGCTGGTGAGGAGCAGGGCCAAGAGGCAAACATAAGATTTCAAATACCAACTTATGCTCTTCCAGGTTATTTGGTAGCTTAATAAAAGAACAATTGATAATAACCTGGGATCAAGATGACCAAGCCTATTTGCAAACAAAGGCACCACTTTATCAAAACCTTTTCCTTATTATTCAAACATAATAAAAATATCTGCTTAGTGATATCTTTACGTGATTATTTCAATATTTCTGCTCCCTTCATAATGATCAAACAGAGTAAAAGTAATTGATCCGAGTAAGGAGTTTACAAACTTTGAGATTTAGTAGAATGAGGAAGTGCCCTTCTCCACTTTATATCCTTTCCCCTTTGCAACATGTGCTTAATGGTTTGGAGATTTGGAATTTCATGGTCTGTTTAACTCAGTGCGTCTTTCTGTTATCCCACAGTGCTCAGTAACATCACTGTACATTCCAGGCACATCCACATGACCTAGTTAATGAATGCCCTGAGTGCTCCCAGTCAGTTTATGCTGATGATACCCTACATTCAGGCCAGACCACAGGATGAGGCCCAAGAGGGGCTCATTTTCTCTCTTGGCTACTGATTTGCTATGTAAACTTAATATTATGTTTAGGATCTGAAACCTTAACTCTTCCCATGGAAAACAAGGCTAATAATAGTGTATTTGATTGTGAAGTATTTTGGCAACCTTGTCAGAAAAGCACTGTGAGTGTACATATTTAGTATTTATGAGGTCTATGAGATATTTAATGGTAACAGTTTTGTTACTCTACAAAAATTATTTCCATAAAAATAGATCAACCAATACTGACTTTGTTAAAATATATAGGAAATCCACTGAAAAAAATTAGAAACAGTCTTACCTTAATGATTATCATCAGCATTATTTTTAATCTATTATTCACAGGTCATATCCATGTCATGTCATCAGTTTCTTTTTTTTTTATCTAGCATCCATCTAGATGATTGCTTACCTCCTACTAATATTGAGCATAAGGTAAAAAATATACCATTAAAATAGCAATTGCATTAAACTACATTAACAACAAATGCAACTGGTGAATTCCTATACATTAAATATATAATATTAATTGATCAAATTCACCATTGGCAAATCAATCTATTGCCAGCAATCAACTGATCATCTTGTATATCTGGCCGTAGTCAAAGTTATGTCCTCCTTTCTAAACAGACTGCCCTACCAAAAAACACCAAATATCCCATGAATGTACTCCTCTCTTTGTTGTCTCAGCTCATATTGACTAGAGAATACTAAGCAATGCTGGTTTTATTCAGTAAAATTTAAGTAATCCTTTAGTTAATTTGTACCTTTCTCTGGGAATAAGAGATGTCAGTGGGAAATCTACAGAGACTGTCATGGAGACTTTTATCACTATAGCCTAAGTTAAAAAGTAAAGCCTCTTCTTCCTCTTCACATACATAAAATGGTGGATGAAATAAATTTTACTTCATAAAATACATAAGCGGGATTAAAACTAAGGGCCAAAATTTGAAAGGTAACTCATAAGAGTGAGAAGATTAATCAAAAGAGATGTATAGACTTTGGGTTAGTCGTTCTATTAACTGGCTCGGGATAAACCAAACCAGATATATAAACTTTGTGTTAGTGGTTCTAATGACCACATGGAATAGATGAGCATGGGCTCCAGGGCTTATGCTCAGAAGAGGGTCTGGAACTATCAATATAGGAGTCTAGAAATAGTGTCCCATCCATGAATAGGGTCTTGCAAACCTCGACTCTCCTGTCCAAGGATATGGCATGAAGTTGAATCACTTGCTTGGGGCTCTGGTGGTAACAGAAATGACAACTTACTCAGAATGAAATTTTTGAAATGTAAGTTTTGCTTAAAATGTGGGAAATTCTGGAACCCAAAGCAAAGAAATGAATATAAAAAATGAACTAGAAACAACAAATCTCAGAGTCCTAGCACAATCTCCATAAAACCATGCCAAAGGAATACTTCCAAAGTCCATGGCTCACAAAAGACCACTGAAGAAGACAATTTTCAATAAAGATGAGCCCATAGACAAAATTACAAAATATGCAATGAAATCTACTGCCATGAGATATAAACAGCTGATATAAGAGTCAAACCCATGGAACTACAGGATAGTAGAGCCACTGGAACAAGACTCTGAGATAAATATTTCAAAATGTTCAAAAAGATAAGAAAAGAATAAAATTAATGAGGCAAAAATGCTAGATTTGAAGCATAGTACAATGGAAGCCTAGAAATGCAAAATGTAAAAATTGAAATTTAAAAAATAATACTCAGTGGTTCTCTGAATAGTAGATTTTATACAACTAAAGAGAGAATTATTGAATTGAAAGATAGATCCAAGTACATTACCCGGAAAGCATCATAGAGAGATTTTTTATTTTTCTTTTTTAAAAAAATATAGAAGAGTAGTTATGAAGCATGGAGAATAGAATGAGAACCACCAAGATACATCTAATAGTGTTTCAGAAGAAAAGACAATATTCAAAGAATTAACTCTGCACAAATTTGAAGAAAAACTGATTCCTTGGAGGAAGATGCCAATGTATAAGCAGAAAAAACATAAACCCAAAGTCACATGTAATGATTTCCTAGTCTAAAAAACAAAATAAAACAAAAACCAGAAAATCTTTAAAAAACTGCTAAAGAAGACAAAGGAATAACTATCAGAAATAAGGCATGTTTTTCATGCAAAATAATGTGACAGAAAATGATGCAGCAATATCTTCAAAATGCTCAAAAAATTATAATTCTACACCCAACTAAATTATTATGAAGTGAATGTGAAGAGAAGACAAGGGTTTTTTCAAGCAAACAAGAATGAAAGTTTTCTTGTTGAAAGACCATCACAGAACTCCTCAAGAATGTACTACAGCAAGAAAAAAAGTGAATTTAAAGGAATAGCATATTTCAAGAGCAATTAATAAGAGACTACAAGGACATATATATTCTTTTCCCTTAAAATGCCATCAAGTGGGGCTGGTCTGGTGGCATAGTGGTTAAGTTTGCACACTCTGCTTCTGTAGCCTGGGGTTCACAGATTCAGACCCCAGGGGCAGACCTAGCACAGCTCGTCAAGCCATGCTGTGGCAGCACCCCACATAAAGTAGAGGAAGATTGGCATAGATGTTAGCTTGGCGACAGTCTTCCTCAAACAAAAAGAGGAACATTGGCAACGATGTTAGCTCAGAGCCAATCTTCCTCACAAAAAACAAAAATGCCATCAATTCATCGATTTTTAGTGGAATTTAAAGTATTTTTAAAAATGTTTCTTCTTTATATTTTATAATTTTTAATCAGACCATACAGTATTTTGTAATAAGAAAAACTGTAAAAATTCTTTTAAAACTTAAAAGAGAGTTTAGCACTGACCATTCTCAGCCTCTGCCCACAGGCCTAACACCTTGGAAATTCTACTGGTTCTCTGAGAAGTGTTGATTTAGTATCATTGGAGTTACTTAGGTGATAGAATCAAAATTGACAGGTGAATTAATTTCAAAATATCTAGCATGAAAGTAAGAAGAGCACTAACAATCACAGAGAAGCCATCCTATTGTCAAAGGATAGAGGTATCTCCACCTTGGAGAAAGTACACCCTGACCCTACTCATGTCTTGCGATGTTACCATGCTGAGGGGTCATGATTGGTGAAGTGCTATTTCATAGAATTGTGGGGGTACTTAGGAGACCCTGGATCGCAGCCCATCATGAAGTCAACTAGGCCTTTTAACCCTAGAACAAGAGCTCTAAATCATGAGCATTTCTGCAGTTTTGATCGAGGTGCAAATCCACGCAGACATCTTTACACCTCCATGAGTCATGGTTTCAGCTTATCAGTCAAGAAATGATGCAAGAAAGTGCTGTAGAGAAGCACATTTAGGGCACCTATTCCATCTGCTTTCATGACTATCAAGAGTTAGAAATTGTTTTCCTTGGCTTTAGTTAGAGTCATAACCATCCACCGGAGTGACCTTTACTAAATATGAAATATTAGAATGGACATTTATATTTATTCCCTGTTCTCTTTAAACTTTTGACAGATAATAACAAAAACCATAGGATATCTTAAACAAAAAGCAGGAGATGTATTTAAAGGACTGTCATAAAAACAAGGCCGAATTCATAGACAAGAACACACCAAGTTTGAAGCTGCAGTATTCGGTGAGAAAAGCTCTTGGACATAGGAGCAGTAGCCACTGAGCCAGTTTCCTGTTGCTCATAACATTCTAGGTCAGTGCAGAGATAGAGGGCAAACTCAAATGACAGACAGCAGGGAAGGGACTTTAACGCCCTGGCTGTGTTTTTTTATCCTGACAGGTCAATATTCAAGTTGGGGTGAGCACTGGCCTCTCCTCTAGTGTGACCGCAGACTTAGTGGGTCTAAGCCTATTGATGGCAGCCATATAACATGGCAATCCAGCAGCTAGGTTGCCAGCACAACAGTGATGGTGATTGGACAGCACCAGCCTCTCTTCTGGTGTGACCAGGGGCTGGGTCCAAGCCTTGCTCTTGACTAGGGTTAATTACTTAAGTACTAGTCCATAACTGGTTTCTGTGGATGTCTGTATGAAGCCAACTCCTTTTCTAAATCCATCCTGCAAGGAATTAGTCTTGAACAAGTTAACCCTTACTTCTCAAGGATATGATATTATCTTTCACAGAGACTAAGATTAGAGAGAATAGCCAGGCATAACAGTGGTCCAAAGTCAGGAACAAGAAAACTGGCAGAAACCAAGGCAGCTGCTCACTTTCTCTCTCTCTCTTTTTCTCCATCTTTTCTGCTTCACTATGCATATCTATCTCTTCTCACTCTGAAGACCAGCTTCCTTTGTTTCTCCTTGCACATGGTAGATGATGACACCCCTGCATTTGAATTTGTATATTCTCAGTTTCAGCAACAAGTCCAGTCCAAGTCCAAATTTCTTAGAGAAAGAATATCATTGGCTTTATTTGAGTCAAATGTTTATCCCTGTTCAATAAACTAGTGGCCAAGGGAGGCAGGGTGACATACCACAAGCTTGCAATCCAGGAGTGGGAAAGGAAGTGGTATTCAGAGAAAGAATGTAGCTGCAATTGGAGAGATACTGCTCTCTCCCCAAACCTGCCCCTCACCCGTGTGTCTTATCTCAATGAATTTTAATCAGTTTCAACTCAAGCCAGAGATATGGGCATCATTTCTACTCCTCTTTTATCCTCATCCTCTCTATATAATCACTAAATCTTGTCAATTCTATACGCTTAATATTTTTTAACTTATAGTGTAGGAAAAATCTAATGACAATTAAGTGTGAATCAATTACAGAAAAACTTTTGCTAAGTGGAGCATGGCTTCCAACGCTCCTCTACAGGCCGGAGCTCTTCACAGTATAACCACTGAGGAAGCAAAGCTAGGATATTTGAGTCAACTGTGGGAAAAGCTTTTGAGATTTTTTTCTGTAAAAAATTTTTTTGGTTTAGCCACAGAATTCTGTGTTCTAGATTTTTGTGGCACTCCACAAAAGGGTGGTATAATAAATGTCACCAGATGCAAAATTAGTCTTAACTTTAAGAACTTTCTTTGTAACCTGGGAAATTCACATATACTCTCTGGGCTAGTTTCCTCACTCAAATCCAGCCGCTTCTCCATTGTTTCAAAAAAGCAAGCTTTGAAAATGCCACTTCTCTCTTAAAGAATTCCTATGCATTAATTGGAGCATTTATGACTGGAGTTGAAAGTGATAGAAATCAAGTCCAATTAGCTCGTGAAATTTTGGAAGGGCTGAACAACCAAAACAGCTTCGAGGTTTCACATTACATAGCTTCCACCATAGAGAGGGACTGACATTATTCCAACTCAAAAGATCTTGGGTCAGGTGCCTTCTCTGAGCCAATAGAATGCAATGTGGCTAGGGGAAGTCCCATAAAAACTAGCAGGTTCAGAAATAGCTGTGTGGACAATAGGGTCATTCCAGAGAGGGGGATGTATCTCTGGGCAGACAAGTTACAGAGAGAACTGGTTAGGCTCTCCTGTGTTGTTTAATGTGTGTCCATGTAATTATTTTAGGCTCCAAATCATAAGATCCACAAAGATAAGAACTACATCTACTCAACTCACCATTTAGGGCTGGAGAAAGTGAACTAGAACTACAATTTATTGCTTGTGCTCTACACTTGCATAAATGTTTCAAAAATATTACATATTTGACGCAAAATACTATGGGGAAGACATGATCATTTCCTCTCTCTCTAAATGAGAAACCTGAAAATTATAGAAGTAAAATATAGTCTCTTAGCTTAGAATTTGGATCCAAGTTGGTCTCATTCCAAAGCCCATTCTCTTTTTACTATATTATACTTTCCCTTATCAGGTTCCAGGAGTTTCTGGACACGCGAATGCTTTTCATATTGGTGGAGATGAAACCGACATTTTTCTCCTTTTTGTTCCTAGGATGTAAAATGAGACATAATTTGCATAAGCAGTGGCAGTTGAGTCACCCAGACAGCCACATGTGGTAGTGCGCAGCTCCAGCAGACAGCTTTTGCAGACTGCTATGCCTACGGGGACAAGGTCTTTAGAAGCACACGTTGCAGAATTTACAGAGAAGGAGCTCAGTAAATATTTGTTTAATGTCAGTTGAATAACATATCAACTGCTAGCACTGTTTGCTCTACAGCCATGCGTATGACACTTCACTGCCTGTTCCTAGGCCAGCAAAGGGGCACTGGCCTATCTGAAATTTATACAAGCCTCTTTGAGCTAAGGAGACCCTAATGCAACATTCCACTTTATCATTGTTAATACTTTTCATGCTAAGGCACTATAATGAAATAAAATAAAGTCCAGTGATGATAAACAGCTCATGAAAACTCCAGTGGAACTGAAAATATTCTGGGGTTTTAGAAGCAACCTATTGATAGATGGTGATATTGCTTATTAAACAACTGGTAAATTCGCTTCTGTACTTATAAATTACTTCTGACACATGTAATTTAAACAAATCAGTCAATACCTATGCCCAATCAATAAAAATATGAACAATGAGTTTCTACTTGAACTTCTGTTCATGCTTTATAATGATAATACTGTCCTAAAGTGTTTCACTTTGAGAATGATTCACACTGTGTAAGATATTTTTTCCAATAGACCTCTGCTTATCCCATTTAACCACAATTCTTTGGCTTATAAGATGCTGCTGCTACAAGATGAAAATATTATAGAATTTTTTCCCGTTGAGCAGCTTCATTCAACAGATAGTTATTGAGTGACTTATAAGGCACTGAGCATCAGAGGTCACAAATACCATGTTTCAACTCTGTGATTTCATAGATTTTTTTTTGATTCAATAAAATCCATTTTTCCTATAATACTAAGATCCAGATGACTATTAGAACATATTTTTAGTTGAGGTTTAATATTCACCCTTTATAAGTTCTGACAATCACATATAGTCCCATAAGAACTACCACCATAATCAAGATACTAAACGTTTCCATTAATCAAAAATTCTTTTATGTCCCTAACTCAGCCCCTGGAAAGCACCAGTCAGTTTTTTCTTTCTATAAATATATCTATCACAATGTAATATAAATGGAATCACACACTATATAACCTTCGGAGTCAGGCTAATTTGATTTGGCAGAAAGCTTTTGAGATTCAGCCACATTGTTGAGTGTATCGGTAATTCATTCCTTTCATTGCTGAGTAGTATTCCATTGTACTACTCCATTGTACTATTGTTTCTTCATCTATTCACTAGTTGATAAACATTTAGATTGTTTCTATTTTTTGGCAATTATGAATAAAGCTCCTATGAGCATTTGGCTAGAAGTCTTTGTGTGAACATACATTTGCATTGCGCTTGAGCAAATACTCAGAAGTGGGGTTGCTGGGTCATATGGAAGTAATGCTGCACTTTTCAAAGTTTTCTAAGTTGCTGTACCATTTTTCACTCCCAAACCAACATATGAGATTTCAAGTTGCTCTGTAACCCCACCAATTTTTTTTTTTAAAGCCATTCTACGGTTATCTGAATTCTAAGTGGTATTTCATTATGGTTTTAATTTGCACTTCCTAATGTCTAATGATATTGAGATTCTTTTCATGTGTCTGTTCGTCATCTCTGTATCTTCTTTGGTGATATGTCTGTTCAAATCTTTTGCCTATTTTTTATGGGTTTATTTGATTTCTAGTTATTGAGCTTTGAGAGTTCTTTAAATATTTTTAATATGAGACCTTTACAAGATATGTGCCTTGCAAATATTTTCTCCCAGTCTTTTATTTGTCTTTTCATTCTCTTAACTGTGTTTTGAGAAGCAAAAGTTTTTAATTTTGTAAAAGTCCAAATTTTCTAAGTTTTGATGAATTGTGCATTTTGTATTATACCTAAGGTTTCTTTGCTTAATCCATGGTGCCAAAGTTTTCCCCCATCTTTTCTTTAGTAAGTTTTACTGTTTTAGATTTTGCAGTTAGGTATGTGATCCATTCTGAATTAATTTTTGTATATGATGTGAAATAGAGATTGAAGTTGATTTTTTTATATACATGTTCCAGCATCAATTGTTGAAAAAATTATTCTTTCTGCATTTATTTGCATTTATATCATTATGAAAATCAGTTCGTGATGTATGTGTGAATCCATATCTAGACTTCATATTATTTTCCATTCATAAAAGTATCTTACCTTTTGCCTACACTGTCTTGATTACCACAGCTTTATCTTAAGGCTTGAAGTCAATAGTGAATTCCTCAACCTTGTTCTTTTAAAAAATTTATTTGGCAATTCTAGATTCTTTTTTTATATGAATTTTAGAATCAGCTTGTTGATTTCTATTAAAAATCCTGCTGAGATTTTGATTGAGATTGCATTGAATCCATAGGTAAGTTTGGTGAGAATTGATACCTTAACAATATTCAGTCTTTCAGTCAATGAACACTATATGTTTTTCCATTTACTTAGGTCTTAGACTTCTTTGATCCATATTATGTAGTTGTTAACATACAGATCTTGCACATATAAATAGTTGTGTTTAGATTTCTGTTTCTGGGAAGGTGGATAGATGCACTTTTCCCTCTTTATCTCACTATGCACAACTAAAAGCCTTAGATATTACATATAAAATAAACATAGGAAAAGTCTGAAAAGTGGAGAGAAAAATGCAGCTAAACAAGGGAACTGGGGACCCAAGGACCAACATGGAAGTGAGTTCCTTGGGTTTTCTTTTTGCCTTATATGTCCCAGACTTGGAGGTGAAGAAACCAGCAAACCAGAAACACTAATGGGCACACGAAAGAAAAATAAAGAAGCCCCAGTAAAGTCCACTATCTCTAGCTAAAGGACGAGGAAATATGCAGCATAACAAGATAGAAAAGTTTTAGAGAATAACTGCTGTACTTCAACCAAACACCATGGTGGGGTGTGGGGGATAGGGAGTGAGGGGGTTGGGGGGATAGAGAACTGTGGCCACACTCCCAGCCATGCCAACAAACATCGAGTGGGAAGGCTAGACTTCTACTCTCACCAGGCTGTAAAGAGACACCCCCAAATCTCCTGCCAAAGTAGCATCAGAGAAGAGCAAGTTGGGAGCCAGGACTTCCATGCCCTGAGCAACAAGTTCCCCTCCTCCTTGCAGTGTCAATCAAGATCAATGTGGGGAGATTGACTTCCATTCCCTACCTGACAGTAATAGAATGACCCTCTCCCTCCCTCTCAGGCAGTGTCAGAGGAGCTCTGTTAAAAAGTCAGGGCTTTCACCACCACCCAGCAATAATGAGTCCACCAACTTACCTGTGATGTCAGAAGAGGCTCAGTGGGGAACCTGGACTTGTACTCCTACCTGGAAGTGTTTAGGCTGTGCTTTCTTCCAATGGAATGATGTTGGAGGAAGCCAGCTAAAACAGAGATTTAAATAAGATCCATAGTCTCATAACATAATAACCAAAATGTGAAGTTTTCAACCAATATCACTCATCATTAACAGCAACCAGGAAGATCTCAAAAGGAACGCAAAAATGAAATCAATAGATAACAGCATTGAGATGACAGAAATGTTAAAATTATCTAAAAAGGATTTTAAATGAGTCATCATAAAAATGTTTCGATTAGAAATTATGGGGGCTGGCCCTGTGGCTGAAAGTGTAAGTTCACATGCTCCACTTCGGTAGCCTAGGGTTTTGCCAGTTCGGATCCAGGGTGCAGACATGGCACTGCTCATCAGGCCACACTGCAGCAGCTTCCTACATAGCACAACCAGGAAGACCGACAGCCAGAATATACAACTATATACTGGGGGGCTTTGGGAAGAAGAAGAAGAAAAAGAAAAAGATTGGCGACAGACGTTAGGTGCCAATCTTAAAAAAAAATAGTCAAATACATTAAAAAAATAAGAAATTATGAACATACTTGAAACAAATGAAAAATCCTAATGGCAGAACTAAATGGAAATATTACAACCAAAAAATACCATAACTGAAAATTAAACACTCAGTGGAGGGCCACAACAGAAAAATGGAGGTAACAGAGGAAAGAATTAGTAAGTGAACTAGAAGATAGAACAAAAGAAATTATCTGATCTAAACAGTAGAGAGAAAAAACTGGGGAAAAAATGGACAGAGTCTCAGGAAACTGCAGAACTATTTAAAAAATAAATCTAACATTAGTGTCATCAAAGTCCCAGAAAGAGAGGAGAAAGAGATTAGGGTCAAAAAAGTACTTTAAGAACTAATGGCTGAAAACTTCCTAAATTTAGAAAAATATGTTACTTACAGTTTCAAGAAGCTGAGTGAATCCCAAACAAGACAACCCCAAGGAAATTCAGACCAAGATAAATCATAGTAAAACTTCTGGAAGCTAAAAACAAACAAATAGGTAAACAAACAAAAATCTTAAAAGCAGCAAGAGAGAAGCATCTCCTTATCTACAGGGAAACAAATCCAAATGATTCGATTTCTCATCAGCAAAGATGGCGGGAAGCCAGAAGACAGTGGCACAATATTCTTCAAGTCCTGAAGGAAAAAACCTGTAAAACAAGAACTCTTGACATACTGAAAGTACGCTTCAGGAGTGAAGAGAAATCAAGATTCTCAAATGAATAAAAACTAAGAAAATGCCAGCAGGTCTATACTAAAAGAATGGCTAAAGAAAGTTCTTTACACAGAGAGTTCTCAACTCAGAAAACTCTACACGGAAATTTCTCTACATGTCAAGAAAGAAGAGAAACCAATAGAAATGGCAAAAATATGAGCAAATATAATACATTTTCCTTCTCCTCTTGTGCTTTTCAAATGTGGTTGATGGTTGAAGAAAAAATTATAACATTATCTGATGTAGTTCTAAATGTATGTAGAGGAAATATTTACTACAATTATTTTATATATAGTAGAGAGTAAAGGGACTCAGGGAGGTAAGATCTCTATACTTTACTTGAACCAGTAAATGTTGACACCAGTAGTCTGTAATAAATTATGTATATACAATGTAATACCTAGAGTAATCACCAAAAGAGCTATGGAAAGAGACACTCAAAATCACTATAGATAAATCAAAAAGGAATTCTAAAAAATGTTTAAGTAACCCATAGAAAGTCAAGAAAAAGAAAACAGAGAAACAAAAACCAGAGAGAACAGAGAAGAAAAACGAAAATGGAAACTTAAACTCAAATATAATAATAATTATATTAAATGTAAATTGTCTAAATATACTAATTAAAAGACAGATTGGCAGAGTAAATTAAAAAGCATGAGCCAACTATAAGCTGTGTATAAAAACCTAACTTCAAATATTATGATATAGGCAAGTTGAATGTAAAAGTATGAAAAAAGATACATCATGCAAACATAATCAAAGGAAAGTAGGAGTTGTTATATCAATCCCAGGTAAAGCAGACTTCAGAGCAAAGAAATTACCAGAGACAGAGAGGGACATTATACAATGAAGAAAGGGTCAACCCACCAAGAGGACAAAGCCATAATAAACGTATATGTACCAAAAGAGTAGAGCTACAAAATATGTGAAGCAAAAACTGATAGAATTGAATGGAGAAATAGACAAATCCACAGTTAAAAGCAGAGACTTCAACATCCCATCTCAACAGTTTATATAACAACTAGACAGAAAATCAGCAAGTATATAGAAAGCAATACCACTATTAACCAAAAGGGTCTAACCTTTATTTATAGAACTCCCTACCCAACAACAGCAGAAAACACATTCTTTTCAAGCACCCATAGACATATAACAAGATAGATAATATCCTGGGCCACAAAACAAACTTCAATACAAAAGAATTAAAATCATAGATTGTGTTCTCCAATCTCAGTGGACTCTAGAAACTTATAACAGGAAAATTTCAGAACACTTGGAATCTGATTAACACAATTCCAAATACTCCATGAATCAAAGAAATTTCCAGAGAAATTAAAAAAATACATTTAGTTAAATAAAAATGGAAAACGACATATCAAAATTTGTGGGATAGCTAAATCAATATCAAGACAGAAATTAATAGCACTGAATTTTGACACTAGAGATGAGGAAAAGTCTCACCTCAAGATATAGAAAAATAAGAGCAAAATGAATGTAAAGGAAGCAGAAGAAAGGAAATAAAGATAAGAGCAAAAAGAAATAGAACTGAAAAGAATAATAGAGAAAAATCAAAGGATTAAAAATCTAGTTCTTTGAGAAGATCAGTAAAATTGGCAAATCTCTTGCAAGACTGACAAGAAAAAAAGAGAAAAGACACAAATTACCAATATCAGGAATAAGACAGAGTATATCAATACAGCCTTTGCAGGTATCCAAATGGTATTAAGGAAATACTACAAACAACTCTACGCACATAAATTTGACAACTCAGATGAAATGGACTCATTTCTTGAAAAGGACAAATACAGGATATGGAAAATATATTTTGAATAACCCTATACCAATTAAGGGAATTGAATTCATAATTTAAAAATTCCTAATAAAATCTCCAGGCTGAGATGGTTTCATTGGAGAATTCTACCATACATTTAAAGAGAATTGACGCAAATTCTACACAGTGTCTTCAAGAAAATGGAAAAAAGACTTCCCTTTATGAAGTTAGAATTACTCTGATACTGAAACCAGAGCACCAAAGTACAAAAAATGAAAACTACAGACCAATATTTCTCATGAATATAGATGTAAATATTCTTCACAAAATATTAACAAATAGAATTCTGTGACATGTAAAAAGAACTACAGGCAGGGGCCGGCCCCATGGCATAGTGCTTAAGTTAGTTGCACTCCGCTTTGGTGGTCTGGGTTTGCAGGTTCAGATCCTGGTGCGGACCTACACCACTCATCAGCCATGCTGAGGTGGTTACCCACATATAACGTGGAGGAAGACTGGCACAGATGTTAGCTCAGGGACAATCTTCCTCAAGCAAAAAAAAGAGGAAGATTGGCAACAGATGTTAGCTCAGGACTAATCTTCCTCAGCAAAAACCACAAAAAAGAAATTACAAGCAATAACCAAGTTGGATTTACTCTAGAGATGCAAGGCTTGTTCAATACTTGGAAATAAATCAATTCAGTTCACCATATTATCAGGCTAAAGAAGAAAAATCACATCAACCGATGCAAACACACACACACACAGAGACAAAGCATTTGAAAAAATTCACCATATGTTCATGATAAAATCTTTCAGGAAACTAGGAATAGAGGAGAACTTCTTCAACTTGACTAAAAAACAAACTTACAGCTGACATCATACTTAAAGGTGAAATACTGAAAGCTTTCCTCCGAAGATCAAGAATACAGAAAGGATATCCCTCTCACTATTACTTTCAACATAGTACTGGAAGTTCCAGCCAGCACAGTGAGGTAGGAAAGGGAAATAACAAGCATGCAGGTTGGAAAGGAAGAAATAAAACAATGCCTGTGCACAGATGACATATTGTCTGTGTAGACATTCTATTAAAAATAATGTTTGCAAAGAGATTTTTAATTTCATTGGAAGAGTTTAATAATTTCACATTAAGTGAAGTGAAATGAATATAACATTTTGTTGTAGGTTTATGCATACACACAACGGTGATCTTACCTCTGTTAAAAATATATTAAAACACTAAAAAGAAGTGTATGTCACAATCAATGTGTTGTAATTGCCTTGTAGTGGAGGGATCATTGGTAAATAGTTTTCCTACTTCTTGACCTTTCGGTACTTTCTGAATTTTTTTTTTACAACTAGGAAAAAACACTATTAAAATGCATGAATATTCTAGTTATTGCTTCTATGTTTTCCCCAACTTTCTTTTCTTTTGTATCCTCATCAAATCATGGATATCTTTATCACAGTGGTGCTCAGCAGTAGAAGGATAAGACCAATTTAGAAACAGTAAGTAGTTACTTAGAAGCATTTAATACAAGAAACATGTTCTGAATATCAGTCATTTTACTATGTCCTGGGGAAATAAAAATAAATAAGACATGGAAACTGTTCTTAAGGAGTTCACTGTATATTAGGGAAATAAATTCTCTGTTAAAAGCCAGACTGTCATTTAGTTTTAGAGTAATAAAGGAAAGTTGAGGAGAGAGACGTCAATTCTAACTGCAAAGATTGCAGAATTCAAAAAGGAGAAGCTGTGAAAGCTAAATTTTTATACGTAAACAGTATTTGGTAGGTGAAAATCTGATAGTGATGATGGAGATGATGAGGAAGGTGATACGGAACATTAAGCACTGATTGTGATTCAGACCTTATTTATTTTTCGTTTGCTTGTCTGTTTTTTGGTGAGGAAGGTCGACTCTGAGCTAACATCTGTGCCAGTCTTCCTCTGTTTTGTACATGGGACACTGCCACAGCATGGCTTGATGAGTGGTGTGTACGTCTGTGCCTGGTATCTGAACCCATGGACCCCAGGCCACCGAAGTGGAGCATGAGAACTTAATCAGTGTGCAACCAGGCTAGCCCACTATTTGTTTGTTTTAAACATACCTCATCTCATTTAATCTTCACAATGTCTTTTTTTTTTTGAGGAAGATTAGCCCTGAGCTAACTGCTGCCAATCCTCCTCTTTTTGCTGAGGAAGACTGGCCCTGAGTTAACATCCATGCCCATCTTCCTCTACTTTATATGTGGGACGTCTACCACAGCATGGTGTGCCAAGGGGTGCCATGTCAGCACCCGGGATCCGAACCGAACCAGCGAACCCCAGGCTGCCGAGAAGCGGAATGTGTGAACTTAACCACTGCGCCACCAGGCCGGCCCCACAATGTCTTTATGGAGTGGAGATATTATTATTTCAGTTTTACATATGAGGAGACTGAGATTTAGAAACACCAAGCAAGCTGTCCTACGTCATATAGCTTGTACCTATTGGGCAGAGATTCAGACAAAATCTAACTGATCCTAGGGCTGATATCTTAATCATCAGACAATTCATATGTGTGCAAATGTACAGAAGTATACTCAGAAAAATCACTGCTTACTTATGGGTCAATTAGATCCACAATCGAAACATAAATAAAGTAGAACCCCACAGAACGGCCCATGAAAACCCAGATGCAATCATTACATTTGCTAAATCTTGTCTCCCTGCACCCAAACAGTTTAAGAATAGGAGATGCAAGGTATAGCCTACAAGAGGGATTTAATATTGTAAGCTCACTTACATTGTACAGTGGTTCTGCTACGTGTGTTCACATACTCTACTGCCTCCCTCCACCAAGTTAAGACTCTACTCAAATGAAACCTGTTCTGAGATTTCAAGGCTCTTCAGAAACCAGCTCACGCATTTACCAGCTGAAGCTAACCCAGAGGCCCCAGCTCTCTGTTTTCTCCAAAATGAGTAATATCAATCAATACTGAAAGATGTTGAGTCCTTCAACATGACAGATAATTTGCTCATAACTGAACTGATAATTAGATACCAAGGTCAAGGGCTTTATCTCCAGAGTGTTAAATATTTAAACAAACAGGTATTAATTTGATATGCCTCATTTTTTTTTAACCACAAATTCTCAGATCTTCACTCTGTGCTCAGTCAGTCACACAAAGGCATCGGTTTTATTGAGAAAAGCTGGATCAGAAGTCTGTTGAGCTAAGCCACTCCTAAGACAGACTCCTCACTTAATTCCCTTCGCTGTCAGTATATCTCCCAAACTGAAGTGTGAAATTCTTAAGGGAAGCATAAGGCTCAGGTATGCCCTGTGCACTTGCTGCCTACAGGAAAACTGGGCTCTTGGCCCCGTTTCAATTTTTACATATCTCACTCTTGCTTCCCCTGACTGTCAAGAATCAGGGCTCTGAAAGATTTATTCCAGTATATTTTCATTGATTTTCACACACAAAAAATTACCCAGTAACTTTCTGAACTTCTAGTCAGGCAGGAAATTGCTCACCTTTCCACCGCCCCTCACCATGAGAATTATGCCCATCCTGCCGGAGTGAGAGGATGACTCACCAATATTAGACACAGCTATTCCCAATGACACTCTTGTTATAAATAGGCTAGTGGTTATGTTAAACTGGAAAGATTTTTAAAAGTATTTGCCAAAAAAGAGTAAACAGAAACAAGCAAAGCTTAGAAAATGTAAAATGAAAGGAAAACACAAAACGCCTTTCTTTTCACTTAAATGGAAGGCTTTGTCCTGCTACTGGGGTGGGTTTTACAGCCAACCAGGCTTCTCTGCCCCTCTGTGCATCACCCACACATGTATTCCATACTTACGCAGAAGACCAGGCTCTGGCGCTGACCAGCTGTGTTGTCAACCCAGCGGTTCTCCACCTACTTTAAGATTACTGGGAGCTTTCAAAAACACTCAGGCATCCATTCTGGGCCTCTTTGGGCCTCTGTTATGAAGTCGTAATAAGCAAAATAGGAAACTTGGACAGGTGTCACAAATTCGGCGTGCCAGGAAGTTCATGTAAATAAGCAGTATTTTTCAAAGCCTTAAAGAAGTATATTTTCTCTCATTTTTCTTTAAACATGCAGCATGGGGCTGGCCCTATGGCCGAGTGATTAAGCTTGTGTGCTCCGTTTCAGAGGCCTGGGGTTTTCCTGGTTCGGATCCTGGGAGTGGACATGGCACCGCTCATCAGGTCATGCTGAGGCAGCGTCCCACATATCACAACCAGGAGGACCTACAATTAGAATATACAACTATGTACTAGGGGGCTTTGGGGAGAAGAAGAGAAGAAAAAAAGAGAGAGAAGATTAGCAACAGATGTTAGCTCAGGTGCCAATCTTTAAAAAAATACCCCCAAAACATGCAGCCCTCTTTGGTTAACTTTTAGTTTTTTAGCGTTGGGGAAACATGAATGTATAACAAGTAATTAACACTCTCTTTAATTCTATCTTAAGCAAAATTATGTGGCAGGTATTCATCATCAAAGGCAACAGACTCCTGGCTTGAGTGTTAGAAATGTGACAGGATGTAGTGAGGATTAAGGTAAACTGGAGAGTACAAGGCATAAACTATATTACGCTATGCTCCGCTATCCTGTGCTGTACTCTGCGAGACTGAAGCTGAACGCCAACTGATTGTTTTTCTGCAAGAAACTAGGTCAGATCTCACAATCTTCTAAAAGAAGCTACAAATTCAAGAATGTTGTGAAGTAACTTGGCAATTAATTGACGAATAAAATTAAAACATTATGTGAGCTCACATAAGGCCAGCACAGTATGAGGCTAGGCCTTATTGTGGCCTGTGAGATGTGAGTTTGAAAACTCAGGGAAAATGCCTAGATAGACTTTCAAGTTAGACCTGGGTTCAAATCCCAGCTCTATCACTTGGTAGTCAAAGCTTGACAGGTAGTAAATGCTCAATAAATGTAACTATTATTATTATTCTATTATGCAACTGTTATGATTATTACTATTATATCATTTTCTGTAATAATCTAAGTCCCTGTCTTGATTTTTTTTTCACTTTAGGATTTTCTTAATACATACCTAGAATCAAAGAAAACAGAAAATGCAAAGAACCAGATATGTCGTTACATTTTATATATTCCACACATGAGTCTTTATGAAAAGAGATGAGCAGTAGCAAGGATTTATTCAAACAAGCCTCTTACAGAGTGGGTATTAGGGTTAATAGAGATCTCTCATTCCAGCCCCTCATCCCTTTGACAACCATAATCTTAAGGAATAAGTAACGTTTATATAATGACTGTCGCTTCTATAAGTTCTCATATATTTTAGAACATCAATTCAAAATAATAATGTTAATATTTTAGCATTAAATGTATTTATTGTGTTCTAACAGTTCAAGCAACGATTAAAATTTCTCTATTGCTAAATATTTGGTTAAAAAAGCATATAGCTCCCAAATCTTATGGATAAATAGAAACCTACACATTTCATTCCTGATAAAAAAAAAAAAGTGCAGTTTTTCTAAAGAAGTTTCTCTGAAGAAGTTACAGCACAAAATTTCTTATGTACCAGGTTTCTTTTCTTCCTAAGTCCAGTGGGGTATTTAAAGATAGATCCAAGAAAAATAGTCAAACCACTCTGAAGCTTTCTTCTACTTCCTGATTGAGCATTTGGAATGATTTGAAATCTGAAGACATAGAAGTGATCTGCATTTAGAGACCGTGAATCTTAGAGTGAAGGGGATCATCTCCAGCAAGCGTGGGGCAGGAGAGACTCATAGTGTGTGGTCTCACTCACTCCCTTCAATAAGCCAAGCACCTAAATTTCTCTCCATACTCACTGACAGCACCCTTTCCATCTCTTGCATGGTCTACTTAATCAGTCTCTTAACTTATATCCCTGGTCCCATTCTTCCTAATTATTTGCTATACTGTAGTCAGAGTAACCCTTCTAAAATAAAATCTTCTCACTTCACCACCAGGCTTTGAAATCCTTCAAGATTCCTGTATTGACCTCACAATAAAGTCTAAACCTCGTCAGTTTCTAGCTCCAACCTAGCTTCCCCATCTCTCCTCCTATCACTCCGCATCTCACACACTGAGCTTCATCTGTATCTACAATTTCTATTGTCCTCAAAATCTCTATGATCTCTCTTGTGTTCACTCTTGGGCTTTAAAAATACTGTCTCCTCTTAAAGCATTCTGTCACCTACGCTTTAACCTCATTATTCCTATTACTATTTCAGGTCTTGGATTGTTCATATTTCCTTCAGAAAATTGTTTTTTCACCCGCTTCCTGGACTTCCTCTAGCAGTCATCCTGATGTAGCATTTATTGCATGCTATTGCTATTCCCAGCTCATCTTCTCCACGGGATTGAAAGCTATATAGACAGATTGTTATTTGTTAGTGCCACCAAGCAACCTTGTGCACAGCAGAGCAGAATCTCACCTGGTATTTTTGCATCATCCTCTCACCTTCCGGCGCTATATCAAACAATGCTCCACTGTTAGTCATAGGAGTTTAATGGCCAATTATTCAGAAGTGAGTGCTTCCTCCTAGTCTATCTTAGTCTGGAAGCTCTGCTGAAACCTGTCCACCATGAGTGACACTGCTGGTACTTGAAATACTGGTGGCAGAGCTTTCAGCATCATAGCAACATGCAGACACCAGATTATAACTGACAGACGGGTGGTGTGGTTCCTGACCAGGAAATGAACCCAAGCTGTGGTGGTGAGAGCACAGGGTCTTAACCAATAGACCACTAGGGCTGGCCAGGTACTCTGTCTATCTTATTCCCTCAGTGTTTACCCGAGAGCCTGGAAGATAGAAATATTTAGTACGTGTTTGTTGAATAAACATACTATGTGGACTTTCTCCAGTAGCCAGAACCATCTGAGAATGTGGGATTTGTGTACGATGCTATGTCCTCACTTTGCAGGCTTTTGTTTACATATTATAGAGCTTAATGTCTAAATTACATTCTAAAAACAATTCCTTTTATGGATAGAGAGCTTTACAGTTTCCCAAGTGCTTTCCATGCCGTGCATTTCTCACAGGAATTCTGAGAGCAAGTTAGGGCTGTTCTTATTCTCACATAATAGCTGAGGAAACTGAGGCTCAAAGAGGCCATGTGACTTAATTAAGGGATGGTAAGTTGTGGAGCAAAGGCCTGAAACTCAGGTCTTCTGTTTCTCAGACCATTCTTTTTTTTTCTCATGGCAATACATGGATTTTCCCTGCTCATTATTTTCTTTGTTCGTTTTGGGGATACCTGCACCTGCTTACCTCCATTCTCAATTATGTTTAGCTTAACTGAATTAAAATGAGTGTTCAGAGAGCAAATAACAAATCAGAGGCAAGCAAGGCAATCAAGACATGTTTCATGTGGTGACAGGAGGTGTTCTGGAATCTAAAGGTAGTCAAGGAAAATCTACAAAGTAGATGAGCCACAGGCAGAAAATTAAGGAATGAATCTCATCACTCTACAGAGTCTCTGTGTCCCCTGAAGCTACCTTTCCCCCAGGATGTTGTAGACAAGGCAGTTTTATACTGAAAATGTACGCTTGTAAGTCTACCTAAAGCTCATTCATTCATTTATTCAACAAATATTTATATAAATACTCTTGTGTTTTAACTGGAGGAATAAAGAAATAAATGAAGTAATTTCTGGCTTTGGGAAGGGCATATTCTAGTGCCGGAGATGGACTAGAGATAAAATAAATAATTATAGATGCCAATAGCTGCTACCAGGTAAATAGAGAAGGTATGTGGTACAAAATAGGGTGGAGATGTTCTTCAAATGGAAGACCTCTCTGAAGGGGGTGACATTTAGGCTGAAACTTGACAGATGAAAAGGAATCTGGGTGAGAAAGATGAGAGGAAAAACTTTCCAGACAGATGGAAGAGCAAGTGAGGAGCCCCAAAGCAGAAAAGAGCATCTTAGCTTTTCTTTGTACGTTGCAGCGTTGGTTCAGGTTCCGGGGAAGAAGGGAAAGAAAGACCTTTTCCCCTTCCAATCCAAAAGCAATTCATTTTGAGGCTTTGGACAGTAATAGTGAGTCCAGTGATTATTTCCTGTGATTTATTCTCCAGTTCATTTCCCTGTGTGCCTCCACATCGTGTTCCTTGGGAAGGCAGGCAGTACTCATCCACTCTTCAAAACACCTACACAGTAAATAGCTATTTGCAGTTACATACATTTGAATCATAAAATAGACAGGCATGCCTGAAAAAGTTGGGTGCTGCCTGTATGTTTCACAAATTGAACTCAGTTTCCAAAACCTCAGGGAAACTCACCATTGAGAGAAATAAAAGAAAATGCAAATAATTTTTCTGTAACAACCCCATACTGAATCTGTTCAGTGAAATTGTCATATCTTAGGTTCCTTTAAGAGCATTGACCCTCTTATCTTTAATGGCATGCAAGTCAGGACCTCGTGGGAGATAGTGGTCCTTACAGACCATTTCCTGGGACATGGAGCATTAAAGGGACTGAGAAGTTCACAGATACAATTTCCCCATGATTAAGTCTGGACAAGAAAGAGCTCAGATTTCTTGGGTCCTACGTTAAGCCAAACTAAGGACACTAGTGTCTCAAAGTTCATTTTTAAAAGTGCCATACCCATGGTTCATAAGACCCTTGAATTATCTGAATTATTTACTCAACTGGATTTCGTGTTTATATAATGTGAAAATAGGAGACAACTAGAAACTACAAATCTCAGGGTTGAACTTGACTACAAAAAGGTATTATTTCAAACTTCTGCTTCCCGCAGAGACTTCTTCAGGTTAGTTTCATTACCTATCTACCAGACCCATTTGTAACACTTTAGCCTTGCCTGACCAGGAAGGCCATTCTAAAGGCTGCATATCCAAACTTTTAGGGGAGTCAGCGATCCATCAGCCTCCTACTGAGTTTAATCAGATTCACTTCAGGAAACTATTTGCCTCGGGACTGTTCAGTTTTTTGTGGAGCTATAATTTATCATACGAGGCAAAGTATCCATTTATACACTGCCAGAAAATCCTCCAGGAAAAAAAATGTGATAAATATCGCATTGTTTCCAAATCTAAATCAACATTTTCATCATTTAAACGTGTCAAGTCTCTGTAATACACAAGACAAAGCAAAAAATGAAAAAAAAAAAAGAAATGTAGCTGACCCTAGATATAAAACATGCATTTGAAAGAGTATTTAAGACATTATAGAAAACACTTAAGTCTGTTCACTTGATCTTTACAACAATCTTGTACAGTAGGTACTGTTGTTCCCATCTTACAAGAGGAGAAACAGGTTAGAGGAGACCCAAGTATAGCGTCAAGGTTCTACTCTGAAAGAAGCCTGTACTTGTTCCCATTAATCTGAAAAGCTTATAATGAAAATAGGAAAGAAAATGCAGGAAAGTTATAAAACAAACATAGAAATAATGTTTCAACAACTGATAAGAGCAAGAATGCAGATGTTTGTAGAATCCCCACCTGCTTCTCCCCGCCCCAGAGGGAGGAACTTTGATAGAGTTGTGGTTCTCTGGGAAACCCTGACTATTAACAAGCCCATGGGAATACCTTTGGTAAAGTTTATTCTCAGGACTAGTAATATTATTTTTCCTCACAGAGGATACCTGCCCACTGAAGACCCTGCCTCTTAGTAGGCACAGGGTCCTTACAAGGCATTTTATTTATCTAATGCTATCCAGTATCCCGCTTAATAGTGTGAAAGAGAACACCATTTCATTTCTCATGGTTCTTTGGGTTGACTAGACTTAGCTGGATGGTTCTTCTGCTCCATGTGATTTTGTCAATACGCTGTGGCCCTCTGGGGGCTTACTTAGCTGAAATATCAAGTGGGCTGGCAGGAGATGCTGGCTTTCAACTGGGAGTTCATCTCAGGATGTCAACTAGGGTAACAAAGCTTCACCATGTGGCTTGGGCTTCCTACAGCATGGAAGCTGGGTTTTAAGAGGGATTCTCCTGATAGCAAGCATTTCAAAAGGAAGCTGCCAGCTGTCTAATGTCTGGGTTTAGAAGTCCCAGGATGCCACTTCTCCTGCTTTCTGTTCACTAGTCCATATTTAGTGAGAAGGAAAATAAACTCTACTTCTTGATGTGATCATTAGGATGAACATATAGAGGGGAAAAATTGTTGGAGACCATCTTTGAATTCAAGCTCCCATGAAAGTTCTCAGCTTTGGTAGGTAGGAAAGCTATGGATATGACCATTTAAGGATGCCCCCCAAATCTTCCCATTAGGGGACACTTGGTAAATATCATATGCATTGAATGTAAGTGCCCTGTAATAAAGCCAAAAATTATTAGGAGCAGATAAAGTATATAGAAGACTTTTTAGAGGAGATGAGGTTTTGAGACTAATCTGACTGCGATTGTATATACAGATTGAACAACCTCATGAGATAATGCTCAGCTTATGTTTATACAATACAAACACACTAGACTGCAATCCATAATAGTGATATTTGCCCAAGTTGATGTTTTGAGCATAGAAAAAGTAGTGTATCTGTATGTTTGATTTTTATTGTAAAGACAAGCTGTAGCAAATCAAACTGACTATATTTTAAGGTTGATTCTTATAAAGCCCTATGAATCAATCTGGATCAAAGCTTTAATGGCAACTAAATAACATATTTGTGACAGATGGTGGACCAGATGACTGAATATGCATTATGTTGGTTCCTTGCCAAACAACTTTTAAGTACACAGCCTGTCGAGTGATTGAAAATGACTCATGGATTTATAGAATACATTATATTCACAGTGAAATAAAGCTAAGAAAGATCTATAGGTGCCAAAAGAGTATCTTCTGTGAGGAAAAATTCTGGACAATGCAATATAGCTAATATTCTCGTAGCAATTCCATATGGTTATTTAAAAGTCACGACCTGAAGCTGCAGTGAGCACATTGTTAGCATTCTGATAAGATGGGACAGAGCTGGAATAACAAGTAGGTGTGAGGCAAGCCTGGTCTCAGAAACAGCCAGATATGAGGGCAAAGAGAAAGGGGGGGTGAAGGCGGAGAAAAACAAGGAAAGGCATAAAATTACCCATGTGGATACTCTCAAATGGATTCAAACTCAAATCTGCTTTAAGAACCAGATGGTCTGCACACAGAAAGTGTAAGAAATTTCCGATTACTTATTTATAACAGCACAACTAGTGTTTTTAAACAGCTACAAAAAAAGCTGACAAAATAGAGATTATTGTTAGAATTACTGGTGTTTTGTTAAAGATCAGGCAGGGTTAGAGAGCGACAAATGATATTAGGTGGGAGGAGCAGCTGACTAGTTTTATGGCCTTCAAGTCAATGCAGTTGATTGCACTTTCATTCAGACATTACATACCAGGGAGAGAAGTTGTGGGGTCAGAAATTTACCTACAGAGAACTCCTACACAAAACAGACCCCTCTAGACCTCCCTGGAGAGGTCCATTGACCTCCTCCCGAACCTAAGACCACCAGATGACAACACTCTCATCCTTCCTTCTCCTCCTCAGTCCCCCACGTATTCCCTCCCCGCTCAAGGTGCTGCATAAGCTGAGAGCAGTCTGTCTCTGTGGCTCAGACATATGCTGGCTTGGTTTCAGAGAGCCTGTGTGTGGCTGGGAAGGTTGTAGGAGACAGCCTTATCTTAATACATCAAGTTTTCCAAGAGTGCTGTGTCTTTTCCCCAACACAAGTTAGATGCTCTTAAATGTAACATAAGTCTCAAGGCAAATAAGGGATCAACCCTGCAGTCAGCAATACCCGTAATTCACTACCCACTCAGCTCACAGCTCTGTGCAAACTCCCAGTCTAGTGGGTGGGTGTGAAGCCATTGTTTCATCTGCTCTCTCTCTGCAGAACTTCAGGCCCTTTACAGTCATAAAGACAGAGAGAAATGTTTGCAACTTTGACAAGAGATAGACATCTGGCTGCTGCCACGTGCACACTGTGGACAGGAACCCAAATCAGGGCGATCTCACTGACAGACTTTAGCAGTTAGAACGGTTTTACCACCACGTGGCCTTTGAATTTGCTATGGGGAAGTTACCAGGGGAGGTTCCAGGCTTAACATGAGAAAACGTTTAAAAAGCATTTTAGTATGAAGAGTACCCTTCTGTCTACTCTTCTTGCTGGGGAGGCTCAGCAGGGCAAACTATATCACATCTCCTTTCACCCCAGGAAGCATGGATGGTCTGCCAGGAAGGGAAGCTGGCAGTTAACTCTAGATTCTGCATCCTCTACGAGAGACTCCTTGGGACTAAATCCTCCAGCTCCCCACTGGAGGAAACCAGCCAAAGAAAGAAGCATTCAGAGAGAACAGCAGGGAGACGGAAGGAAAAGAACCTGATCCCAAATGCAATACAAGGTTGAGTGTTCACCACACAGGGTTAGCATCTGGATTTTAATCACAGACTGGATGAAATGGAGACTCAAGAACTTGCAGTCATGTCAGCAGCTCCCTTTGGATGGGCCTAGAAAGCAGACTGACCATATAACTGCTCCCGAAGAATGTAGCAGAGGAGGGTAAGACTTGTAGCAAACAAGCCAAAGTTCCAGTCACTCTTTTCCCACAGGAGAAAACCTTAGCCCTGAAGACAAAATGACTCCACTCGCAGGAATCTCCTCTTGGAGCTAGGTAGGATTATGCCCATTAGGCCGCTGAAGAGGACATGAAAGAGGGAGAGACAACAGGATGTTACTCACAGAGGCTAGACCTCAGAGTTTCAGGATCTCTGATTATAGCCCATCTCCTCAGAGAGGTCTCCTCTGACTCTTCAGTCTAAGATAATCCCCTCCCTAGGCACTCTATCAAAACCATTTTCTTCATAGCACTTGTCACAATCTTCTATGTTCTTACGTATGTTTGTTTATCTCCTTCACTAAATGTAAGTTTGAGAGAACAGTACCCTTGTCTTTTTCACTGCTTTCTCTCAATTTCTAGAACAAGACCTGGAACAAAGTCAATATTTGGTAAATATTTTTTTGTTTCCTTCCCTTTTTCCTCTGCAGATATATTTATATGTATTTACAATTATTTTATGTATAGTTTTACATTTTTTCTATTAAATACTGTATGCATTTATTCGTGCAGCCACACAGTCTTTATAATGATAATTTCAAATGCCTGCTTAGTATTCTTTCTAAGTGCGTGCCATGAGTTTGCTGCTATTTCTGGACATCTAATTTATTTCCACTTTCTATAGTATTATACCAAAATTTATAGACAACATATAATTTAAGATCTTTTTGCATATGATTTTTACCTTCTTTTGAACAATTTCTTTAGAATAGATAAGATGAGTAAATCAATGGATTTAAACATTGTTATGATCCTTGATTCACAGTAGCCAATTCCTTTCAGAAAGAGTTGTACCAATTTAACTGACTGAAGAAGTCATGCATAGTTGTTTCCCCCAAAGCATTCACAACTCAGTAGATGGTTTTCTTTCTTCAGTGTTAATGTTTTCTCAATTATCTCCAACAATAAGGGCAGAGTAACATCTATTTCATTCTCCCATATGGTAGGTGACAATGGAGCTAGATCAGGTATTGAGACGATCATACCTAAGATATGACCTTCAATTACTTAACATCTTTAGGCCCTCCCATTGCATACAAGAAGATTTAGAGCTTGTACAAGATAGTGGGGAAAGACCATATGGGACCAAAATCCACAGGCACAAAATGGCTGCCAGAAGACAGGAGCAGTGACAAAGATAACTTTCTGCCTTGAGCTGCCCCATATAGCTACAGAACTTGGAGAAAATTTCCAAGCCTTGAAAGAGCTTTCCTAAGAGATTCCTGATAGACGTTTTCACTTTTCTTGTCGTATAGTCCGTAACTTGTCTTAATTCTGAATGGTATCCCAAGAGGACACTTTACCAAGCCCCCCAGTTAAGAGTTAACCAAAGAAGGTGTGAAAGAAGGCTTAGGGCTTGAAGTCATCCTGTGAATTTACATTACTTTCCCTTGAAGGCCACGAAGGACTTCTTCTATATTGGTTTGTTTGTCCATGGTGCAATAGTGAGTAGAAAGTCACAATTATCTTTGTTTTTCATGTTTGTTGAAGTGAACTTAGAGAGACAAAAATGCTAGCTAGTATTTCAATATGTCTATCCTTGAGTTCCAGTCCAGGATGTATCTTATTTTGCTGCACTTATTAATTTTATTATAAAATCATTGGTCCTCGAAATTCCCTATTTCTAATCTTCATCACTCTTGTTTAATTGCCTTCTCATGGAGCAAAGCAGTGACTGCCACAGTAATTTGTAATGCGTGGCCTTTTGAACAATGTTGCATATTGAATAAACTACAAGTTTCTTCAATTTCATATAAAATAACTATTTTATTTAACCCACTTGCAGTTCATTTTTCAGCATAACAATTAGATACAGTTTTGTTTGAATTCCATTTCACCCTTGGTGTCTTTTCATTGATTTTCTGTCATCTAACAGTATATGTTTAATTTTCTAATTTAATTTTGATTAAAGGTTAAGCAGTGTAAAAATACATCTTCTCCAATCCGATGGAAGCTAAAGTCTGAATATTTCCTCATTTTTTCCCCTAAGTATGAATCATTTATCAGTCTCTCCTACAGGCCATGTAGTAACTATTTATATGGGATTCAGTACCAGCCATTAGAAATTTAGAAAATCCTATAAGTCTTAGCTTCTGTACTTAGTTGCTTTTAAAATTACAAACTATCAAAGGGAAATATCATCTTTAACTTCTATTCCCCTTTGCTTGCTTCTTTTTCCAATATGTTTCAGACATTTATGTTGATAAAGGATACTAATGCTCTAAAATACTGAGAAAAATATTAAAGCATTAGCTTATTACACCTTAAGCTTCTCCTGCCATTTAAGTTGCATATCGATAATGAGTTCTAATTAAATTTATTTTGGGCATGTCACAGCACAATAAAAAAAATTCATTACTATACAATAATATGATTATTTGGCTAGAGCGTAGTTTGACAGAGCAAAGACAGTGAGTTAAAAAGAAATGCTTTTTCTTATAGTGGTTGTATTGCTTTTCAAAATCTTTACTTCTCTTTCTTTCTGTCTTACTTCCTCTCTTCTCTACCTCCCTTACACCTTTATTGCTTCATACATTTACTGGCTAAAGGATTTTCTAGTCATTCAATGACTTTCTACTCATAAGTTGAGTAGGAAAGAACTCATTGTTTCCACATGAAAAAATACCAATTTGGTTTTGAAAGAGTCTAAATTAACTCTCCACTCTCAGGAAGCAGTTCACTCTTCCTGAATCATACACTTAAATCAAGGACAAATACTATGCAGCCCCCATGAAACCAACAGCTCCATAAGTAGGAACAGATCTGAGAACAATGAATAGAGTCTGGAAGGCTGAGCACAGTTGAACTTTCCATCCTTTTCCTGATTTCTCTTCTGCTGAAGGCGCTCTGACAGATCCCAAGAAAGGCATTGATTGCCTAGAAGACAAAATAGAAGGAGAAAATTTTAAATTACTTCTCCCCTTGGTTTATGTAAACTTGGTAGCAACGTGAAGAGCACTGCTCTTCACTATTTTCACTGTATTATCTTCACTGTAGTCACTGCCCTTTACTATATTTCATTATATATATCTTTCACTATATTCACTAATAAGCAATTTGTAAGACCATTGAGCTAGAATATTCTATTTTTTCAGGCAGCTACAAAATAAGTTCTACAAAATAATGAACCAAAAGCTAAGATCAGTGAAAGGAAATCTTTCTAGCACATTTTGTGACTATTCTTAACTTTAATCCCTGGTTATTGGCATTTTATATTACCTCTGTAAACACATCTGGGAAATAATTTTAGTTTCGGAGTTAGTTAGGCCCAGCTATTTTGTACTTAGAGAATCATTTACTTCTTCGTAGCATGCAACAACATTGCATTCTCGTGATTAATAGCTGACTCATTGTCTTTCTAGACTCTAAGATCTTTGGGCAAAGGAACTATGTTTTGTCATATTCACTGCCATATCTCCGGTTCTGGGCACCAGTAGGCCAGCCATAAGTATTTCTGAATGGATGAATAGAAGATTGAATAAATGAATAAATACATAATTGAAAGGTCAGCCCCAATATCAAAGGTTTCCATGGAACACATGGGATGCACTTCACTTGTTCTGTCACACAAGTAGGGATGAAGATACATACACAAAAAATCTGTCATCCTCAAGCTCATTTGTAATGTGTTTGACAAACATATTAACTTTCATCAAATGTTTTATCCTTAATCAAAACAAATATATTTGTTCTCAAAAGCTTCTTTCCCTGTTGCTGTGTGTGTTTTAACACAGGTGCATCTAGAAGACCTGTTTATACACAATTTTCCAACTCTGTAACAACTTATTCAGATATTTCAACAAGAGAGCACCTACATGAATTTTTGATAAGGGCCTTTGCTTTTTTTCTCTTTTTTTCCAATCATATCATAGAACCCATGCTTTGTTAATTGCAAACAGTCTTCAATTTATATTGATCCCGGATTCATATGTTTACTCAGTCTGAAAAATAAAAAACGTGTTTCTACAGTGCTGATTGCAATACAAATTAAACACCAGCTGGGCCTATGAGTCAGCGGTTGAGATTACTGCAGCCTTATACCGTGGCGTAATTCCAGTTGTAAGATCAATCATGTACAATAAATACTCAGCATAAGCTGAAGGTTTTCTCTGAGGGGGTTGAGAAATGAGGAAGAAAAGTTTTGAACAGAAATAAAATTGAAGGAGGCCATCTTCAGCTGACAACCACTGATGTCCTAACTTTCTTGTTCATAACAGGCTGTTCCTTTTCAAGAGTGGTAAAAATGCACTGGGTGCATAATAATGCCATTTGTCTGACTGACTCACTGCAGTCTGGGAGAAAAGGTGAAGAGACAACATTTGAATGTGTAGGAGCTGATTAGAAGTCCCAACTCTGCTACTTCTTTCCTTGTTTTATGACTCTGAACAGCCACTAATTTAGTCCATTCATCTGTCAGAGCCTGAGCTCTGCCACTAGCTGGGTGACCTTGAGCAAATTAGTTAACCCTCTATAGCTATTTCCTTATCCATAAAATGGGGATACTTAGGCTATCTACTCACAGTGCTGTTGTGAAGACGAAATGAAATAACATTTGTAAACTACTTGGAACACAGACTAGAATGCAATAAACTTTTCACGAATAGCCATTACTATCATCTCTAATACACGTTCTCTATGAAGCGTTGTACGTGCTATTCTCGCATGGATTCAAAGTACACCAAAAACTGATTATTTCATTTACTTATGTAGGCGAAATTTGGGGCCAGAGGTGGTCCAAAAATCCACCCCCTCCCCACCCCGCTTCATCTGCCCTAAAGTTTCATGGAATATCTTCAGAACCTTGGACCACTATATTAGTCTATTAGGGCTGCTATAACAAAGTACCACAGACTGGGTGACTAAAACAACAGAAATTTATGTTTTCATAGTTCTGGAGTCTAGAAGTCCAAGATAAGTTACCAGCCGGGTTGGTTTCTTCTAATATCTCTCTCCTTGACTTGCAGATGTCCATATTCCCCCAGTGTCTTCACATGATCTTCCATCTGAGTATGCCTGTGTCAGAACCTCCTCTTCTTATAAGGACACCAGTCATAGTAGAGTAGGGTCCACCCTAATGACCTCTTTTTAACTTAATTCTCTCCTTAAAGACGTTATCTCCCAAAATGGTTTATTCTGAAGTACTGGGATTAAGACTTCAACATATGTATTTGGGGGACATAATTCAGCCCATAACAACCACTAAACTCAGTTCAGCTATTTGTCCCTGCTCTCTGTTTCCAGCCAGCTTTGGTAAGCATTGAGCTCCTTCCCTGCTATGTGTCTCTTGGAAGGGAACTGGTATGGGAGGCTAAGCTTAATCACTAAGGGAAGCACAGAGGCCCCATCCTGCAAAGGATCAATTATTTCCCATAAGCATATTTCAGTGACCTAGAGCTAAGTGTGAGGAGGGTAAATGGAGAAATTAGGTTCCAACCAATGGAAGCTGGATTTATGTCCCCAACTACCTAACCCATCAAGGTCAGCTTTCTTCAAACAAGTTTCCAGAGCCCAAGAACCAGGCCTTAGCGTACCAGTGTCCAGGCCCTCTAAGGCCAAGCCCACCATTGCCCAGAAAATCTGAGTAGTCACATGGAGATGTCAAGGACTTGTTCCTTAGCTCTGGGCATTTGCCTCTGAGATTCAGACGAGCCCAGCTGAGGTTCCTCTCCCGCAACTGTTCCTTCTCTTTGTCAGATGTGGTCTTCGCCTCAGCCATGTCCTGCTACTGTCACCTCATCCTTGCTGTTGCTTTGGGGAGTCCCGACCACTGGCCCCAGGGTTTCTGTTCCTCACTTCCATCAGAAAGGTGCTGAAACCCTTAGCAGAGTTTCTTGTTGTGTTTTGCTGTGGGAAAGAGTAAAACTGATCCTTAAGGTTTACATCCAAGAAACTCACTGCAGTGGAGCTTTATTCCACCTTTCCGAGCACCTCTTTTCCTCATGATGTAGGAGGTCTGAGCACCCCTCCTGCAGCAGCTCAGCCATCTCTGCAGAAAACTGTTTAGCAGTAGTTAGGTCAGCATTATATGGGCATGTGTATTCCACAGATGTAATTTATCTAAATTTCCTTTCTGGGAAGGAGTGGGTTATAGTGGATGCAAAGTACATAGGCCTTAGGATTGAAAGAACTGATTAAATTCTGCTTCTTCCATTTTGTTCCTTTTTTGAATAACTCATTGGAAAGAGCCTACTATGTGCTCTGCAGCTGTGGTCTTGAATAAATAAATACTCTGCAGTTCAGTTTTTCATCCACAAAATGAGAACATGATTTCTGCTGTGCATAGTTCTTATAATAATTGAATGGCATAAGGGATGGAAAGGCCTTGGCTTATATAGTAGATTCTCAGTAAAGGTAACTACTATTATTGTTGTTGTTGTTACTATTGTTATTATTACTTCTAAGTTCAGATTAACGGAGAGTATCAACAAATAGACCCATAGTACATTGTACTGCACATACCATCTTATCAGCGCTGGTCCTTATCCCATTTCAGTGAGGTCTTCTTTTTCCCAGATTTCCTCAAATACTTCTCATTCATTCATTCAACATACATATTTTGAGTGCTAATTCTGTCCCAGGCACAGAACCCAAGGGATACAACACTGAACCAAAAAGGCATAGTCCCTGAAAGTAGGAGTCTTATAGTGACATGGGAAAGACAGACACTGAACAAGTGATTTCAGATGTGGTATATGCTATGCAGAAGTATGGAGTGCTTTGGGAGTCTAGACCAATGAGACCTTTAGCTGTCTAATAGAATGAGTTAAGAAAACACCTACAGTCTCCAAACTACACACTAATGCTGTTCATGAGTTGAAGTCTTGCTAAGCTATCAGCATCCCTGCAGTCGATTCAGCTTTCTGGATATTCCCACGACTTGTGTACATTCTGTCCAAAGTGACATTGATAGGAAAGGCATGTCCTGTCACTCCTGGGGATATATGTGTTTTTGGTTCATGAGATTTGGCTTCCACGAAAGAAATGAGAGAGATCTGACATGGCCTTTTATTATGAGAACATTCTTTCTGGGCCCTTTCCTGGCATCATAAATTTAATTTCTGCAAAAGTTTCCTAACGCATACCAGTTTCACCCGGTCAGGGTAGAGGTAGTAAGTTGGAAAACTGGCTGTGGTTTTCAATAGGAGCAATCAAAAGAAAGGAGGATGAAACCAGACTTCTGCTTCCACTTCTTTCCATGACCCTTTCCTTTATAGTACAGGTTGGATTTCTTTTCTTTTCTTGTATTTCTTTCCTTCTCTCTCTTCTTTTTTTTGGGGGAGGGGGAGGTGCTTTTCTTTTGTCTCTCCTTGTCTTCCTTTTTGCTGTTGCTTTAGTACTGTTGGAAAGAATTGAGAAGCCAAATTTTTTGTCTTCAGAAATGGAGTTGCAGAGACACTGGCAATGGGTCTATAACGCCCTGACTTCATACTCTCTGGAAAATCCATTGCAAATTTTCATTAACCAGAATGGAGTAATGTACATACACTCTGAGGACAGTTTCCACCAGTCATCCAGTTAGGGACCTAGAGCTCTCCAAAGAGAACAGGAAACAATGAGCAATCAAGTGTAAGATAGTAGCTGCGCAATAGCTCTCTGCTTATTAAAGGTAATGAGTGGGCAGGAATGTAAATCATAAGCCAAATGAAAACCATACGTGGATAAAGCAGCTTACACACCACCTATAGTTTTTAGTGACTGCTTACATGGTTTAAAGTCCTCCCAGATCTGCAGGCAGCAGAGCTTTCTCGAGACGCAAAGAGGGTTATTTTTTGCACACTATAATCTCCACCTGTTTACAGATGCAGTGGATCTCCTTGACAACCGAGATAGGAAGGAGTTCATAGAATAGCTGAAAACCTAGATGGCAAAATAAAAACATCATGAACATTTTCAAAAAAACAACTTTTCTTCTTCTTATAAAATTAATACATTTGAAAATATTTTGTAAATAAATTTAAGAAAAATCAAAAATGTATTGAGGAATATTTTAAAACTACAGATATACAAGAAGAAAAACAATATGTTTGGATGTATAATTCTCATGCTTTTATAGGTATCTACCAACATGGTTTTTTTTAAATGATTGCATAATGTTTCTTTGTATGGAAGTAACAATTTAATTAACCAACTGTCTAGTGATAGATATTCAATTATAATTTTTCTCTGTTATAATTAATGCTGCAATAACTACTACTTCAGTGAACTGCCTTTAGCTGTATCATTGCTCAGTTATGATTATTTCTTACGATACGTTTCTAGAAATGGAATAACTGGGTCAAAAATGTACACATTTGAATGGTCCTCGGATAATTACTGCCAAATTTTCCTGCAGAAGGGGTACTTATTTTCCCTATCACCAGCACAGTCTTTGACAATCCACATTTCCTGGGGATATGTTCTAAATAAAAACACAATAATTTCCAATTTATTTCTTATTTTTCATGCACGAAGGCAAGCTAACTCTTGCTCATTTTTCCCTTACTTGTTCTCCTGTCCTATCCCCTCTCAGATTGCTGTTTGAAATTCTTGCCACCTGATTCTCTGTGTGTGGTCTAATGGAGCTTGCCCTTTTCTCTACAGACACTTTATTTTTTATCAGAGAGGAATGCAATGCTTCGTCTGACCCTGACTTGACAGCTCTGAGATTTGGCAATAAACTCCTCTTATCTTGCTTATCAGATCTGAAGGTCAGAGGTAAGGCTGCAAATCTAAGCGCTATTTTTGACACTGGAAGCCAAACATTCCCTGTTCTTCTGAAACATACAAACCCTCATTGTTTTCTCTTACTAAAGGCATTTCTGGGAACACTTGATTTATTACGTCCTTCTTTAAGTTCGGTATAATGACCTGCTACTATGTGATAAGGAAAAGATTGATTTTGCTTTGCTCTTGTAAAGGAAGATACAAATTCCCTATTTGAAAACACATCATTCCCAGAGCTGGGAACTGTGGTGCCTCCCAGTAGCAGCTCTCTTTGACCCTGGCACCAATTAGCAGAAAGTACTTCTGATGTCACGGCCTCCTGTCCTCCACCCCAGCAATAAACATGCAACTGTAGGTAGCATAGATCTGGACCCACACTGTGCAATACAGTAGCCACTAGTCATGTGGCTATTTGAGCTCAAATTAGGTAATACTAAATAAAATTAAAAATTCGCTTCCTCAGTTGCATTAGCTACATTTCAAGTGATCTTTAAGTGAATATGGCTAGTGGCTACTGTACGGAACAGTACAGATTAAGAACATTTTCATCATCAAAGAAAATTCTAAAAATCTCCTATCTAGGCATTCGGTTTTGGTAATCTTCATAAAAGGGTTGAGGGTAAATTTAGAAACAGAATTTTCAATTTACTTCTTAACTCAGATTCAGGGTTTTTTTTTTACTTGTATTCTGATCCTTCTTCCCCCAAGTTCAAGTGTTTTTTCTTTCAAAGTACCCTATCCTTTTAATTGCAACATTAAATCTCTGGTTCATGCACTGGCAGGGAATGAATATTTACAAACCACTTGCAGTGAAGAAATTTAATTGTAACAACATACAGGAATAAACTTCCGGAGGCTAATTCCCCTCATCGATGGCACATCCATCCTAGACCACTGTTGCCAACTCCGGATCCTATCTCTCTGATTTTCTGCATCCTTACATTGAGCCACCATTCCTAGAGGAAGCCTCTGGGCAAGACTACCACCTGGCCTCAGTTAAGTCACTTATTCAACACATATTTATTGAGCACTTAACGTGTGTCTAGCACCGCCCTCAGCACTGAGGACACAGTAGTGCTTCCAACAAATACAAGTATCTGTCTTCATAGAGCCATATATTTTAGTAAAGTTGTGAGCATCCTGATTTATGATTTTATGGTTTTCTTAAATACAGAAAGCCTCTTTTAAGCTTCTAACGTATAATTTGTTTTCACGTTAGATTCCCAACTATTCTCCATTTCACACTCACTCAGCTTGGATCTTCCATTCATAAAAATCCCTTTGTTCTCATATAAGACTTGCCTCAACATGCTTCTTTCAACAAAGAATTATCCTTAACTAGGTTAAGAGAATTAGAATTATTACTCCCATACAACAAGGAAGAAATTGTCCTTTCCATAAGATCTACATTAAATGAACTATGAATTTATTTCAAGCTAAATTCATAACAACTAGAATATCTTTGTACAGTCCATCTTGCTAGAGACGTGATGGACATGTACCAAATGCTTCAAAGACAAGCTTCTGAAAAAATCTTCATTAGTTTATATGCTCTGTCCAAGTGTATAAAACATTGCTTACTCAATAGACATCAATTAACCAGAGTAGATGGAAATGTGATGTCAAGGGAAAGTGTATTTTCTATGGTATTTTTAGCATTTACTCAAAGAAAATCCTTATGGCCGCAACTTTTTTTTCTGTGAATGGATGTAAGTGGACTTATTTCAGATGCTACTGTGATTCTGGGTCTGGCTGGTTCGCAGATCCAAAAGGGAGTTATTTGTGCTAGTTCTTTTCCCTACTAAGGGACATTCAGTTTGAAGGGATAATACATGTGGGAATCTGTTCAAAAATAATAATGCTAAATCATTCTGAGGACGTTAATGGAAAAGTCCCAAGTGCTGCTGAAATAGTTAATAATGCAAAAACATTCCAGATTACCTGAAGCATCCTAATTAATTGAAATTGATGACTCACTGCCTGTTCCCTGACAAGAAATAATATGGTTCTCGGATAGCAGAAGAGAAATATGTTAAAACAAATACAGCCTCTGCTGTTAAGATGTTGAAAGGCAATGTTTACATTTGTACACACATATATTTATACTTTCTAATATTTTATTATTCAATCCTACATCACAATATTAATATCCAAAACATTGTAGGCAGGTTTCAGGTGAGATGTCTTTCCTAGATCTACATATATTGGGAAAATCGTCTTTGTGAGAGTCATTGTTTTTTTAGGGATTTGAGATGAGCTTTTGTTGCTGATGCCTGTAGGCAATTGCAAATCACTTGAAGAAGATATCTGTATTACTGTTTTTTCATGCAGTGATTCATTATTTTTATTCAGCTGATGCTTTTTAACTTGTGCATTTCCTTTTTCTTCACCAAACATTTATTGAGTGCCTACTTTTAACCTAGGCACTGAAAACTCTTTGTCATTTTAAGAAATAAAGGTAGTGCTGACGTTATTCATAATAAAAAATCATTGAATGCTTGTTCATCTGTACTCGATGGTCTACTAGACACCAAGTTGGGTGGATTTTCAATGGTCTCTACTGTCTCAGTCTGTGAATGGATACAGCAAGTGTTTATCTTATCTATAGAAAAAGCGTAATTCACTCCCTACAGAGTGATGATTTCAAGGGGGGTCATATACAATAAGTCTAATTATTTTTATAGATTTTTTCAATTGTGATTTTTTAAATTTTATAAATGTTGTTTTCCAAAGTCTTTTAAAAAAAATATTAGTTTAAGATCAGAAATGCACTGAGACTTTGCCTGAAAATGATATGTCCATAATTTTCAAGGATGTAGTGAAAACTTCTGGTTCAAATTCACTCTGTTGTTTCTTTCCCAGTATACTTTGTCTTATAATTGACTCATTTTGACTCTAAATAAGGTTATTTCTGACCTACTCTTTGTAGGCTGAAATGGTTTGGAAGGTGAAAAGGAGAAAGCTGGAGTTACTCTTTGCTTCATGAAAGTCTTTATTCATTTTTATTTCAATCATAATGTATAATTCTTAGGGTAAACACAGCCGTGTGTATGTTTGTCAAATATAATTCACAAAATATGGCTTATCTCTAATCTGACTGAATGAAATATTAATGTATGTCATAATGATGGGACTTTAAACACATACAAACCTTCTTAAAAATAAATGACAAATAAATCTGCCATAAATGCTTATATTCATGGCTACAAACTTTCATTGAAAATGAGGGACTACTCCTCAGGCACAGTGAAGACAAGAAGAATATACTGTGTTCATTATTGTGATATTCACTGGTGAGTCCTGCTGAGCCTGGCTCTGCAAGATGCAATGACTGAGTTTAGAGGACCCACATCCATGCTTGAATAATCATTAATCAAGGAGCTACTTTATGCTCCTTATAAATATGATCCCTGACTTCAAGCAGCTCAATATCCCTTCTCCTTTGTCACTGACTACTTTCTTTACATGGGGATAAAGTAATATCAAAATTGAAGCCTGGGATTAAAACAATGGAAAATTAGCATTTGAATAACTTTATGAACTGATTTCGTGTGTGCTCTTTTTCTCTCCAGTGTGACTCAATGAGGTTATTGATATTAATAATTCCATTTCCCTCAGAAGGGAAAACTCTGGCTTAGAAAGAGTAGTTTAAGACTGCATACTCAGTTAATGGCAAAATCGGGGTTTTAATACATGTCCTCAGCCTCCGAGGAGCCCTCTAGCAGCTATTTGGCTAGGTATACTATTTTGTCAATAGAACTTTGTATAAAAGAAAACATCTAAAGTGAATCCATTGTCTGAGTATAATCTTATATCATAAAGAATCCTGACCGTGACCAACTCAAGGACAGTTTTCCTTATGTTCTCCCAAGATAGTAAGACCCATGTGGGCATATGGAGTTTCCCTGGGTGCCAGCTGCTGCTCTCTTAGCCACAGAACATGGGGAATCATGGCACTGTTGCCTTGGCAACAGGATGTGAGGAAGCCTGCCTAGGGGCACTTCCACACCTCCCCCTTGTTCTATTGGCAAGACAACAGGATGTGGGTGAGTGTGGGCAACTCAAAGCCAGTCTCCTCTGATAGCTTATTGTTAAAGCAAGAAAAAGTATGGAAGAATACTGCCACTAATTCTCACAGTGTGAGCACCCTACAGCTCACAAACCCAGTCATGCTGGGTTCAATGTCATTGTATTGGGAAAAAAGGGCAAGTAACCCAGTATCATTGCTGATTGCTCCATTAATGGGGTTCTAAAAGCTCAGTCAAATGTGTAATAATGTCCAAAAGCTATTGCCAAAATTATAGAACAAATAAAATGTAATGTCCTGGAAGCTGACAAGATCTAAGGTGGTCATAATTTAGAAAAATAAAAATAGCAAAGTCCTTCCTCTTGATTTATAAACTATACCTAAGATTGGCTGGGAGTTGGAGAAACATGGATGTAAATTCAACCTTTTCTACTTAACTAGCTTTGTGACATGTAAAGTATATATGTAGCAGTCTAGACCACTGTAGAATGGAGATAATAATACTTACCCAGCAGAATTGTGATAAAGATTAAATGAAATAATGTATATTGGTGCTTCTCATTCTGGCAATATACAGTATACTCATATTCAATTATTTGTTGAATATCTACTGTAGACACTACAATATAAGGAAGATACAAAGATTATGAGTCCTTAATATGATAAGTATATTGGAAAATACTAGATAAATGAAAGAAGAATTTAGCAGTAATGCATGGGAAAAATATATCAATAAATGAGAAGCAGCAATCAACTTCCAGAATGTCAGTGACCTCAGTAGACTCTCCCTCTAAAACAATGAAAATATAGACAAAGCAACGTCAACAAACCATTTCAGAATGTGGGCAATCAACCAAAACCACAAAACAAACAATCATCTACCTAAGAGATCTACTGAACCTCAATAAATCAGCACAGTCTGTAACATTTTACCTTGGGCTGTCTCCATCTCCTTGTCCTCCCCAGCTCAGGAACTCAGTAGCCAAAATCCAGCAGAATTGCAGACAACAGAAAGATTTGATCGCTTTTGAGCTCTATGAAAAGCACCCTAGAACAAAGTTACAATTTTTTCCAGATTTGTGGATTCCTGGAAATGGGTATGCTCAGCATGTGATGGTTATTTGATTTGACTCAGAGCTTAGCTTAGCGGGGACCAAGGGAGAAGTGGTGAACTTTGAAAAGCTCTTACATCTTTCTGGGAATCTAAAAGGCTGAGCGTGTGTAAAGCTATGTGTGCAACCAGGAAAGACCCAAGAAAGAAAAAGTCATTAGTCATTCATCTCTCCCTGACCTTGAGGCCATGATCAAGCAGGAATTGAAAGGTAAATGTGTTGTGTAAACTGATACTGTTGGTGAAAAGTAGAAGACATACTGTAAAGGCGTTTAAGGAAATATTCTGACCAACTATTGACTGACTGCTAAATTATACTGATCAAGGGGTCACCCTAGGAAGCTAAGCTCAAAAATAAAGATGAAAGCAATTATTAAAAATCTAAGTAGTCACATACAGCAGGAAAGATAGAATCTATGGAATTTGTCCAGAAACTAACTAAATAAATGTACTGCAAGAGGAAAAAGTGTAACAACACATAAACAGCAACAACCATAAATCTTGTTGGAGGAGGAATATTATTGTTACAATATATTAATGTCCAGCTTTCAACCAAAAAAATATGAAACATGAAAACAAATAGTCAAGTATGCCACATACACAGGGAAAAAAACCAGCCAACAGAAAATATTTCTGAGAAGTCCTGAGTATGGATTTAGTAGACAAAGACTTAAAATCAGATATTATAATATGTTCAAAGAGTAAAGGAAACCATGTCTAAAAAATTAAAGGAAAGTATGGTAATGATGTCTCATAGGTAGAGAATATGAATAAAGACAGGAATTTATTAAAAAGAACCAAGAAGAAATTATGAAGTTGTAAATTACAACTAAAATAAAACTTCAATAGAAAGGCTCTACAAAGGATTTGAATTGGCAGAACAAAGAATCAGCAAATTTGAAGATAAAGCAATAGAAATTATCTAGTCTGAGAAGCAGAAAGAAAAATAAAATAAAGAAAAATAAACAGAGCCTCAGAGGCCTGTGCAACACCATTAAGTGTATAAACATAAGCATAATAAAAGTTCCAGAAAGGGAAGAGAAACAGAAAGGGGGGGAAAAATGGGGGGAATAATGGCCCCAAAATTTCCAAATTTGGTGAAAAATATTAATCCACACATTGAAAAAGCTCAACGAATTCTAAGGAATTCAAAGAGATACAAAATTATGACATATATCAAATTGACAAATTCAAAGACAAAGGGAAAATCTTGAAAATAGCAATAGAAAAACACATGAAATACAGGGGGTTCTCAATAAAATTAATAGCTCACTTCTCATCAGAAACCATGGAAACTAGAGAATAGTGCAATGACATTTTCAAAGTGTTGAAAGAAAGACTGTCAGCCAATAATTCTAAATACAGATAGACTCTCCTTCAAAAGTGAAGGAAAACTAAGAAGCTATCAACTAAACAAAAACTGAGAGAATTCATTGCTAGAAGACCTGCCCTACAAGATATACTAAAAGGAGACCTTCAGGATTAAATAAGAGAACGCTAGATGGTAACTTGAATCCACATGAAGACATAAGAACACTAACAAAGTTAACTATATAGGTATTGTGGAAGATAATATAAATGTAACTTTATTTTTTTTTGAAGAAGATTAGCCCTGAGCTAACATCTGCCACCAATCTTCCTCTTTTTGCTGAGGAAGACTGGTCATGAACTAAAATCCGTGCCCATCTTCCTCTACTTTATACGTGGGACACCTACCACAGCGTGGCTTGCCAAGCGGTGTCATGCCCACACCCGGGATCCGAACCGGCGAACCCCAGGGTGCTAAAGTAGAACATGCGAACTTAATTGCTGCACCACCGGGCCAGCCTCTAACTGTAACTTTTGTTTGTAACTTTTTTCTTCTCCTATTTTAAAAGACAACTACATAAAGCAAAAATTATAAATTTGTTGTGATGGATTTGTAACATATAAAGATATTGTTTGCAGAATAATATTAGTACAACGAGGAGGTGAGGAAATGGAGTTAAATTAGAGCAAAGTTTTTTGTATACTATTGAAATTAAGTTAGTAATGTAAATTAGATTGTTTTAATTAGCATCCTAATTGTAATTCCCAGGGCAACCACTAAGAAAATAACTCAAAAAATATATTAAAAGAAGCAAAAAGAGAATCAAAAAGATACAACTAGATTTTATCTATTTAACATTTGAAACACACCAATTGAGGAATAGAGGAGCAAAAACGACATAGACCTACAGAAAACAGATAGCAAAATGGCAGATGTAAATCCTACCTTGGTATTAAATGCAAATGGATTAAACTCCCCAATCGAAAATCAGAAATTGGAAGAATATGTTCCAACTCTATCTTGTCTACAAGAGACACACTTTAGATTCAAAGACAGAAATCAGTTAAAAGTAAAAGAATGGAAAAAGATAAACCATGCAAACTACAAGCAAAAGATAGCTGAGGTAAAAATGCTAACATCAGACAAAACCATGTTAAGATAAAAATTGTTGCTAGAGACAACAGACATTTTATAATAATAAAAGGTCCAATTCATTAGGAAGATAAAATGATTATAGACATATATGTACCTAACAACAGTGCACCAAAGTACATGAAGCAAAAACTGACAAAACTGAAGAGAAAAACAAACAATTTAACAATAATAATCAGAGGCCTCAATATCCCAATTTCAGTAATAAATTGAAAACAAAGCTGATGATGAAAAAAACCGGAATATTTAAAGTACACTACAAACCAACCATATCTAACAGACATATTTAGAATATGCCACTCAACAGCAGGAAGAATACACAGTCTTCTCAATTGCACACGGGACTTTCTCCAGCGACCTTCTCCAGGATAGACCATATACTGGAAAAAAAAAAAAAAAAAGCTATAATAAAGTTAAAGAATTGGAATCATACAAAGTATGTTCTCTGACCACAATGAAATTAAATTAGAAGTCAACAACAGAAGAAAATTTGAAAAATTCACAAATATGTGGAAAATAAACAATATATTCCTAAATAATCAAAGGGTCAAAGAAGAAATCACAAGGGAAATTAGAAAATATTTTGAGACAAATTGAAACAAAACAAAACATACCAAAATTTATGGGATGCAGCTAAGCAGTTTTTGGAGAGAAATTTATAAGCGTAAATGCCTATATTATAAAAAAAAAAAAATCAAATCAATAACCTAACCTTTCACCCTAGGAAACTAGAAAAATAAAGAGGAAATTAAATCCAAAACAACTAGAAAGAAGGAAATGGTAATTATTAGAGTGGAAATAAATGAAGTAGAGAATAATAAACCCAAGAGAGTAAATAAAAAGAATAAACCATTCAACAGAATGGACACACTTTTAACTAGATTAGTCAAGAAAAAAAGAGACTCAAGAGAAGATTTAAATGATTAAGATCAGGGAAAAAAGAAGGGACACTGATATTGACTTTACAGGAATGAAAAGAATTATAAGGGAATAGCATGAATAATTGCATGACTGGGCCAGCCCGCTGGCTTAGTGGTTCAGTTTGTGCACTCCACTTCAGCAGCCTGAGGTTTGTGGGTTTGGATGGCAGATGTGGACCTGCACACTACTCATCAGTCATGCTATGGCAGTGTCCCACATGCAAAATAGGGGAAGACTGGCACAGATGTTAGCTCAGCAACAATCTTTCCTCAAGCAAAAAGAGGAGGATTGGCATCAGATGTTAGCTCAGGGCCAATCTTCCTCATCAAAATAAGTACATAAATAAATAAATAACAATAATAATTGCATGACAAGAAATGAAGTAAGTTGGATGAAGTAGGTAAATTTCTACAAAGTCACAAGCTATTTAAAGTGACTCAGAAAGAGAAGATTTGAATAGATGTATAATAAACAAAGAGAATGAATTAGTAATTTAAAAACTTCCAACAAAGGAAGGCATAGGTCAAATGGCCTCACTAGTGAATTCTACCAAACATTTAATAAAAAATTAATACTAATTCTTCACAAACTCTTCTAAGAATAGAAGAGAGACTTCCCAGCTCATTCTGAAAACAGTATTACATTATGCTGCTGGTATTAGAATCAGAGAAAGATATCACGAGAAAAGAAAATGACAGATCAATATCCCTATAAATATATAAGCAAAAGCCCACAACAAAATACTAGTACATCAAATCCCACAACATAGAAAAGGATTATACACTGGGAGTATATAATCACCAGTGAGATTTGTAGAGGAATGCAATGTTGATTTAGAATATGAATATCAATCAATAGATGCAGGAAAAGCATGTGATAAAAATCCAATACACCTTCATGATAAAAACACTCAACAAACTAGGAATAGAAGGAAACTTCCTCAACCTGATAAGGGACATCTATGAAAAACCCATAGCTAACATCATGCATAATAGAGGAAAGACGGAGTGTGTTTCAGTATCATCAGTAAAAAGACAACAATGTCCACTCTCAACAGTTCTATTCAACATTGTACTGCATGTTCTAGCCAGGATGATTAGGCAAGAAAAAGTTAAAAAGGCATCCATATTAGAAGTAAAACTCTATTTGCATGTGACATAACCAAAATTCTAAGGAATTCACTAAGAAACTATTAGAACTAATAAACGAGTTCAGCACTATGGTAGGATACAAGATCAAGAGACAAAAATCAATGGTATTTCTATACACTAGCAATGAACAATCTGAAAATGAAATTAAGAAAATGACACCATTTATAAAAGCAGCAAAAAGAATAAAGTAAATAAAATTAAATTTAACAAAAGAAGTGCAAGACTTCTACACCAAAACCTATAAATATTATTGAAAGAAATTAAAGAAGATCTAAATAAGTGGAAAAACATCCCATGGTCATGGATCAGAAGACTCATTGTTAAGGTTACAACACTCCCCAAATTGATTTACAGATTCAATGCACTCTTTATCAAAATTCCAGCTGGTTTTAGTGGGGTTTTTTGCAAGAAATTAACAAGCTGACCCTAAAGTTCATATGGAAATACAAGTGACCCAGAATTGTCAAAACAATGTCAAGAGCGAAGAACAAAGTTGGAAGACTCTCATGTCCCAATTTCAAAACTTACTATAAATCGGTAGTAATTATGCGAGTGTGGTGCTGGCATAAGGAGAGACACATAGATCAGTGGAACATATTGAGAGTCCAGAAATAAACACTCATATTTATGGGCAATGGATTTTTGACAATGAGTTCAACAAAGTCAAATGGGAAAGAATAATCTTCTCAACAAATGGTTCTGGGAGAAGTGGATATCTGCATGGAAATAATGAATTTGAGCCCCTAAGTCACACGACATGAAAAATTTAACTCAAATAGAACATAGACCTAAAAGAAATATCTAAAACTATAAAACTCTTAGAATTAAATAAAGGAGTAAATCCTCATGACCTTCGTAACTTGTTAGTCAATAGCTTTTTGGAAAGGACACCAAAACTACAAGCAACAAAAGAAAAAATACATACATTTAACTTCATTAAATTAAAAACTTGTGCATCAAAAGACATCATCAAGAAAGTGAAAGACAACCTACAGAAAGAGAGAGAATTTTTGAAAATCTTATATCTGACAAGGGACCTGTATCCAGCATGTGTAGGCATACCTTGTTTTATTGTGCTTTGCTTTAATGTGCTTTCCTGATATTGAGTTTTTTACAGATTGAAGGTTTGTGGAAACTCTCTGTTGAGTAAGTCTATCAGTGCCATTTTTTTCTAACAGCATTTGCTCACTTTCTTTCTCTGTGTCACATTTTGGTAATTCTCTCAATATTTCAAACTTTCATTATTATTATATTTGTTATGGTGATCTGTGATCAACGTTCTTTCATGTTACTATTTGTAATTGTTTTGGGGTGCCACAAACTGTACCTATATAATATGGAGAACTTAACAAATAAACGTTGTGTGTGTTCTGGCTGCTCCACCAACTGGTCTTTCTTCTGTCTCTCTCCCTTTCCTCAGGCCTCCTACTACCTAAGACAGAACATTATTGAAATTAGGCAGATTAAAAACCCTACAGTGGCCTCCAAGTGTTCAAATGAAAGTAAAGGTTGTACATCTCTCTCTTTAAATCAAAAGCTAGAAATAATTAAGCTTAGTGAAGAAGGTATGTTGATAGTTGTGATAGGCTGAAAGGTAGGCCTCTTGCACCAAACTGTTAGTCAAGTTGTGAATGCAAAGGAAAAGTTCTTGAAGGAAATTAAAAGTGCTACTCCAATGAAAGAACGATAAGAAAGTGAAATAGCCTTATCGCTAATATGGAGAAACATTTAGTGGTCTGGATAGAAGATGATAACAGTCACAACATTCCTTTAAGCCAAAGCCTAATCCAGAATAAAGTTCTAACTCTCTTCAATTCTATGAAGGCTGAAAAGCTGCAGAAGAAATGTTTGAAACTAGCAGAGGCTGGTTGTTGAGGTTTAAGGAAAGAAGCCATCTCCATAACATAAAAGTGCAAGGTGAAGCAGCAAATGGTGGTGCAGAAGCTGCCCCAAGTTATCCAGAAGATCTAGCTAAGATAATTAACAAAGGATGCTACACTAAACAACAAACTTTCAATGTGAATGAGACAATCTTCTATTGGAAGAAGATGACATCTAGGACTTTCATAGCTAGAGAGGAGAAGTCACCACCTGGTTTCAGAGCTTCAAGGGACAGGTTGACTCTCTTGTTAGGGGCTAATGCAGCTGGTGACTTTTAGTTGAAGTGAATAGTCATTTACCATTCCAAAAATCCTAGATCCCTTAAGAATTATGTTAAGTCTACTCTGCCTGTGCTCTATAAATAGAACAACAAAGCCTGGATGACAGCACATCTGTTTACAAGATAGTTTACTGAATATTTTAAGCCCACTGTTGAGACCTACTGCTCAGAGAAAAAAGATTCCTTTCAAAATATTACTGCTCATTGACAATGTACCTGCTCACCCGAGAGCCCTGATGGAGATGTACCATGAGATTAACATTGTTTTCATACCTGCTAACACAGCATCCATTCTGCAGAATCAAGAAGTAATGTCGGCTTTCAATCCTTCTTATTTAAGAAATACATTTCTTAAATCTATCCCTAGTGATTCCTCTGGTGGATCTTGGCAAAGTAAATTGAAAAGCTTCTGGAAAGGATTCACCATTCTGGATGCCATTAAGAACATTTGTGATTCATGGGAAGAGGTCAAATTATCAACATTTAACAGGATTTTGGAAGAAGCTGATTCCAACTCTGACAGATGACTTTGAGGGGCTCAAAACCTCAGTGGAGCAAGTAATTGCAGACGTGGTGGAAATAGCAAGAGAACTAGAATTAGAAGTGGAGCTTGAAGATGTGACTGAATTGTTGCAATTTCATGATGAAACTTTAATGGATGAAGAGTTGCTTCTTATGGATGAGCAAAGAAAGCAGTTTCTTGAGATGGAATCTACTTCTGGTGAAGGTGCTATGAAAATTGTTGAAATGACAACAAAGGATTTAGACTATTACATAAATTTATTTGATAAAGCAGCAGCAGGGTTTGAGAGGACTGACTCCAATTTTGCAAGAAGTTCTACTGTGTTTTGTACAACACTGTCAAACAACATCACATGCTACAGAGAAATAATTTGTGAAAGGAAGAGACAAGTGATGTGGCAAGCTTCATTGTTGTCTTATTTTAAGAAATTGCCACAGCCACCCCAACCTTCAGCAACCACCACCCTGATCAGTCAGCAGCCATCAACATCGAGGTAAGACCCTCTACTGGCAAAAATATTCACTGAAGGCTCAGATGATGGTTAGCATTTTTTAGCAACAAAGTATTTTTAGTTAAGGTGTGTACATTGTTTTTTTAGACATAATGCTATTGCACACTTATTAGACTATAGTGTAAACACAACTTTTATATGCATTGGAAAAACAAAAAATTTATGTGACTTGATTTATTGTGATATTCACTTTATTTCCGTGGTCTGGAACCAAGCCTGCAATATCTCCAAGATATGCCTGTAGAAAGATTGTTTAAACTCAACAATAAAAGGACAAATAGCCCAAAGGATAAATGGGCAAAGGGTTTGAATAGGCACATCTCCAAAGATGACATACACATGGCCAATAAGCAAATGAAAAGATACTCAGCATCATTAGTCATTAGGGAAATGTAAATCAAAATCAAAATGAGATACTACTGCACTTCCACCATAATGGCTAAAATTAAAAAGGCAGACAATATCAATTGTTGATAAGGAGGTAGAAAAATTGGAATCTTCGTATATTGCTGGTGATAATGTAAAATGGTGCAGTCACTTTGGAAAAGAGTTTGGTGGTTTCTCAAAAAGTGAAAAATAGAGTTACTATAGGACCCAGTAATTCCATTCTTTGGTATATAAATGAGAGAAATGAAAATGTCTACCAAAAACTGGTACATGAGTGTTCATAGAAACATTATTCATAATAACAAAATGTGAAAACAACCTAAATTTCTATCAACTGATGAATAAACAAAAAGTGATATATTCATACATGTTGTCAGGCAATAAAAATAAATACAGTACTCATACATGCTATAATGTGGATGAACCTTGAAAGCATTTGATGCATAAAAGAGGACAGTCACAAAAGACCACTTATAATATGTTTCTATGTATGTAAAATGTCCACAATAGGCAAATCCAGAGACAGAAAATAGATTAGCAGTTGCCAGGGTCCAGGGGTATTGAAGGATGGGGAAAAACTGCTAATATGTACAGGGTTTCTTTTTGGGGTCACGAAGATGTTCTCAAATTAAATAGCGGTCTTGGTTCCACAACAGTGAATATGCTAAAAATCACTGATCTGTACACTTTAAATGGGTGAATTTTATGGTATGTGAAATATATCTCACAGAGCTGTAATAAAGAATCAAGACAAGGAAAAAGTGCTATAAAGATTTAAAGAATCAAAGAAACCAGGAAAAAGTAAGTGAGAGAAGAATAATATATGTGAGCCCTTGAAATACGTGTATGGTGTGTGCAATCATGCATTGAGAGTTTGTCACTTACTCACATCCATCTATCTGTTTGGAATGCCTGTCATTTCCTTTATACACCTGGGCCTTGAACAGAACCAGCTGAACTGTTTGCACTTTCGTATTTCACAGGTAACCTATCAGTGCAGAAACATGTCAGAAGGGAGAGCAGTCCATCAAATAGGGTAGATTCTTAGTAACACAAATAATAAGCTGAGCAGTCACAATTATAAGCTCAATTAGCTGGAGTAGCAGCTGAGAGCTCTAATTTTCCCAGTGTATACAATTGGAACAATTAAAGGCAGGAGTCTGAGGAATCATTCATTCATTAATTCATTCTGTCTTTTCAGTGCTGCCTCTACCACACTCTAGATGGAAGAAAAATAAAGAGACAGGTCAGATCTCAATCTTGATCTTAAGATACTCATAAATCTGTAGGAGTTTATTAACCATGACTCTTGATAAAACTAAAAATATTCAACTCAAAGGGTTTTAGGCAAAAAAAAAATAAAAAAGAACAAAGGGGGTGGCAATAAGGAAAAGTATGACTCAGGGACCTGGGAAGCACAAGATAACTGACTCCAGACAATCCTCATTCCAGGAGCTCAAACCGTATTGTCAGGGCTCCGTCTCCCTTTTCTCTCTCTTGGCTTCTGCTTCTCTTTGATTCTGCTCAATGACCAGTAAAATGGCTGCCATCAGCTCCATGCTTATATATTTTCAGGTATTTCTTCTCCCTTGAAAAGTTAATAAATTGATCCCAGAGAAGTTTCCAGTAAGCCTGAGTCATGGGCTTATTTATCCTCCTTTTGACGTTGGTGGTGGCAGGCATGTGAGTAGGGAGGAGTGGGGAGGAGTGGGCAGGGTCAGGACACCATGACTGGCAGTCCCAGCATACTGGGCAAGCAAAAACCATGGCTACCACTCTCTCCTTCAAAGACACTTGTGCCTAAACAAATTTAACATAAAAGGCAGAATTAGTTAAGTGCTGCACAAATGGTGTAAATGAAACATTAGTGGGGTTCAGAGGAGTGGAAAATCTCTTCTGACTAGAGATGATCAGCAAATTTTCATGAAGAGGTAGGATTTCAATTTGGGGCTAAAATGCATTCCAATATAAGCTTTCAGCAGGTGGGAAAGGGGAGAAGGAGATTCCGCACAGAGAGAATAGCAAGGCAAAGTCTCGCTCTTAATCAGGTATTTCACAGGGTGTATGAAAGGACGGCAATGTGCATGTGGTCAGGATGTCTGGTGTAACCAAAACAGAGGTGGGTATTACAGGGGAGGTGAAAAGGAGAGAGAGGAGAATCATTCCCACTGCTGCCCTCCCTTCTTTTTCTATAACAAGAAATCAATGTGAGTTTCCATTTTTTATTATTTTCCCCCAAGCTGGCCCTCTCTCCTCTTCCTAATCTGCTAAGCATAAGTAAAAGAAAAATGAGTACCTGAGTGGGCAAATCAGTGGAATCTCCTTCAGGAAAATACAGTTCACCCTCTGTATCTACAGGTTCTGCATCTGCTGATTCAACCAACTGCAGATTGAAAGGCCTATAATGGTTGCGTTTGCACTGAACAAGTACAAACCTTTTTTTCTTGTTATTCTCTAAACAATACAATATAACAACTTATTTACACAGCATTTACATTGTATTAGGTATTATAAGTAATCTAGTGGTGGTTTAAAGTGCATATGTGGGAGAATGTGCATGAGTTACATGCAAATGCTCCACTATTTTATATAAAGGACTTGAGTATCCATGGAGGTTCTGGAACCAGAGCCTGAGAATACCTGATGACTGTAGTTATACAAAACTGCCTTCAGGAACAGCTGAACTTTCTCCCTATGTGTGAGGCATACACCTAACCCAAACAGGCCACCACCGTTCCACAGAAAGTAACCAAAATTGATCAGGGCTATTGAACACCAGGAAATTGTCACAGGACATTAATTTAAAGTGAACAGACACTCTTTATAGTTTTATTGACTTTTATACAGGGAGAAATGAACATTACTGGGCCTCTGAATCTTACCTCTGTCTGTGAATTAAATGACTTATTTTGTTAATCTTAAGGACAACTGAAAGCTGAGATTCTTGCGACTCTAGAAGGCTCGCTCCTCCCTGTCTCGCTCCCTTCGTCCCGCACCTGTATTTCTCTGTTGGAATGGTTTTTATCTTTAACCTGCTCACACTAGTTCACATTTTCTAATTTCTTTCTCACTTTAACAGGGAAAGGGAGAATTTCTGGATTTAAATCCTAGCTCTGCCCTTTATCACTTTGGGCCTTGGGCAAATTACTTAAGATTTTCATTTCTCTGTTTGCTTTCATTAAAATGAGGCTAATAATAGTGCCTGTCTCATAGGGTTATTATGAATACTCAGTGAGTTAATACACATAAAGTCTTTAAAACAGGGCTGATAATAAACATAAAAACTTAATTAAATCTATTATTTAGTATGAACATATTTTCATCCCCTCTGAGTGTCTCGCTAAGGCATTGTGGCTTGTAGGTACTCATACTGAACCGGAATGAGATGGTCCCTCAATGAAAGTTCTGAGCCAACAGTTCTGATGCTCCCACCCGACGCTTTCCGGTGCTGATGTACATGGGAGGGCCGCCAACGGCAGCTGGAGGAAAGTCACAGAACTTTGAGGATTGGAGTCACACAAAGGTTTAGCTTGAAACTTTATCAAGGCCTTCTGCACTGCCTTTACGTGTTCTTTCCCTCATCTTTTCCATTCCTAAGTGCAGCTGCTCCAGCCCTTTATGGGTTTCCTCAAACTCCGTATTGCTGGACTACATGCTTAGCACACCAGCAGAGCTGCAGCACTGATAAAGAAGAGGAAAATCAGAAAATCTGCAGCAAGGTCTACTTTTGTCTCACCAATATTATAAGGCTTGTATGACTCCAAGACAAATTATATTTTACAAAATTGGGTTTTTTCCCCCCACAACTAAACAGAGTGGAGTGAAAGAGGTGCATCGTAATTTTTTCAGCACTTAGTGCCTTCAAAGTATTTAATCCTTTCCCTCTCAGTAGATGACTGTTTTACCGCAAAAGAAACAAGGGAGAATGTCAGGCACAAACTTGTTCTACTTCCCAGAACCCTAATCTTCAAAGGAATCTGTGCTCACACACCTGCTCTTTTGCTTCGTGCTGGTTTCAGAACAAAAGAGGTCCTGCCCTGCCCTGGGTTTTATCCAGTGCTACTTCTGAGACTATTCTCTTTCTCTCTTATTCCTCCCTACCAGCTGCATCTCAGCTGATAAAATAAGCTCCAATCTCTCCCATTGTTGAAAACCTGCCACATCCCTCCAGAGGTTTCACCATCTCCTTCCTGCGTTTTGCACCAATTTAAAACAATTGTCTATTCATATGCCCTGCCTTCTCTTGCTTACCCTCCCTCCTTCACTCTTCAGCTATGAGAACCTGGCTGTTGCTCTCAGCATGCCATTGAAACCACTCTCTCTGAAAGTCAGCAGCAGCTATCTGCTCTGTGTCCTGGAGCTTCTGAGGGTCTCACTTACTCACCTCTCTGAGGCATCATCCCCTCCACCATTGCTTTCTCCTGACATTCCATTGCTTCCATGACTTTCATAATAACACTCATTCTAGGTATATTTTTATGCCTTATCTAGCTTTCCTTCTCTGCCTCGTGCACTCTATTTTCCCTTCCTGCCTCTGATGTTTCCCAAAATTCTTTCCTAAGTCTTCTATTCTTCTCACTCTATTACTTTCCCTGGGTAGTGTGTCCACTCTCCTGGCTTCAGCTAGCACCAATAATAAGCTGATGGTTCCTGAGTTTTATCCCCAGCCTGGATCTCTTCTCTGAGTTCCAGACCTAGATTCCTAATGCCTGTGTTACCAAACCAGGTTCATTCTGGCTGGTCACCCAGAAACCCAAACACCAAGATGACGAGATTGCAGCAGAGAGAGGGTTTAATTACAAGGCAGCCAAGTGAGGAAGTGAGAGAATGAGTCTCAAATCCACTTCCCCAAAAATAGGAGCTCAGAGATATTTGTAAGGTAGGGAGGCAAGGTGGTCCGAAATGTGGAGACAGGTGACTGGAGGTGAGGCGAGGTGAGGTAATTGATGATCTTCACAACATAGTCAGACTTCATGGCTCTTCATAGGACACATGTTCACCAAATGGTAGTGTTAGCATGATCTGATGGTGGAGTTTTTAGCCTTTTGATGTCAAAAGGTCACTTATCAGACATCTGCACAGGCCCAGTTGATGGGTTGGTGGTCTCAATTGGTCTGAAGTGGACAAGGGGTTCTAATTCCTGAAAAATAGCTCAAACACCCATTTCCATGGTGACCAAGGCTCCAGGGAGATGCTATCTATAGGAACCTAGTGGAAGTCAGGTAGCATATTGCTTAAACAGCACAGTTAACAATGGGTGGGGGAAGAACTAAAAGCTATAATCAGTAATTGCAAAAATGAAAAAAAGCTTTAGTTACTATCTACTTAATCATCAATGGCTAACTGTTTGCAGGTTTCACCTACTGAAGGCTTCCTGGATGGCTGTAAAAACTTTACACTTTAAACCCACTATGACTAGAAGATAACTAATTTTCTGCAAATCTTACCTTTATTTTACATTTCCTTTTTCTGGTAATCTTTCCTCCTCATATCCATTCCCCACATTGTTGACAGAATGATCTCTAATAAACACAAACCCAATCATAACCCTATACTATTTAGAATCTTTAATTATTGTCCATCACTGAAAAGAGTTCAAACTCTTTAATGTGACGTAAAAGGCCCTTCAAAATCCAGCACTTGCCTGCTCTTTTAGCACTCCTGTAACTACTTCATTGGCTTCTCAATGTCTTGCTCAGATCTTGTGATTTCCTGAAATGTTTTATACTTTTGTGCATTTGAATAAATTATTTGCTCCACCTGAAATGCCCATAAAATTTTATTTTTCTTTCAGGTCCCTCTACTATACCTCTCCTGACCTCCATATTTATATGGCTTCCTCTCTAGGATGCAATCTTATCTTTAACATAAGATCTATGTCATCCGTATTTGTAGCCTAAGCATTAAACACAATATCTGGCATTTTCAGTTTCTTAATGTTGTTTTGACATGTTTGATGAATGTATAAATAAGTGAATAAATGAGAAGAGTAACAGTAATAGCTAACACTCATTGAGTACTTATTATGTGCTAGGTATAAATGACAAATTTGTTCCTCACAAAAACCTTCTAAGGTAGTAATACACAGATCAGGAAATTGAGCCTTAAAGAGTAAAATAGTTTCTAAAGGTCATATGGTAATGGTTGAAATTGGAATTTTGACGTAGCTCAAGTCTAGTAGCAGAGTGCATACTCTTAACCTCTATGCTTTATTGAGTTAACAAAGAAGATGTTGAGGCTCATGATTAAAAATCAGGAAAAGTGGGGGCCAGTCCCAGATATTAAAACATGCTGTAAAGCCTCTTTAGTTGAAACAGCATTAAACTGGTACATGAACAGACAAACCATCGGACAAACATGGGAACAGAATAGAAGTCCCCCAAATTGACCCAAATATATTTGGAAATTTACTATTTGATGAAGGTGTTGTCTCAAATCTCTTTTCAATAAGTAGGTTGGAACAAATAATGGATAGCCATTTAAAAAACAATAAAACTATTTCCATAACTCAGATCTTACACAGAGATAAACTCCAAATGGATGAAAGATCTAAATGCAACAAATGAAACAATACAAGTACTGGGGGAAAAAGTATTTAAAACTAAGTGTGAGCATGAGTGTGGGGAAAGCTTTTTTAACTTGATTCAAAATCTAGAAAAAATAAGGGCCAGCCTAGTGGCGTAGTGGCTAAGTTTGCATGCTCGATTTCAGCAACCTGGGGTTTGCAGGTTCGGATTCCGGGTGTGGAACAAAACATGGCTCATCAAGCCATGCTGTGGCGGAATCCCATATACAAAATAGAGGAAGATTGGCACAGATGTTAGCTCAGGGACAATGTTCCTCAAGCTAAAAAAGAGGCAGATTGGCAACAGGTGTTAGCTCAGGGATAACCTTCCTCACTGACACACAAAAAAATCTGGAAAAAATAAAATATTGCTAAATTCTACCATGAAGAAATGAAATATTATTGCATAAAACACGATAAAGTCAAAATACAACAAGTGGGAGAATATTTGCAATTTATATTGGCAATTAGACTAATCTCTTTAATACTTAAAGACATCCAGTAATAATGAGCATAGCTACACTAATAATAAGTGCACTTAGAGCCCAGATCTGGTTTCTATTTACCATTCCCTACTAAGAAAAATCAAGGCCTCTTGAAGGAGTGATTGTTTTTGATCAGAGAAAGTAAAAGATGAGCCTACAGCCTATTGTTATGCCAGAAAGCAAGGAAATGCTCAAAACAAAAAATGAAGTCATGTCAAAACAACAGGAGAGCCTATCTGAAGGGGCTTCCACTGTCTAGATATTGGATATTTTGAGAATCAAAAAGAATAACAAAAATTATTCTTGAATAAATGAGGAATTTGTGAATCCAAATTAACATACACACAATATTGGGTGAAAAGCTGTTGGGGAGTAGGCTATTAACACAATCTCAAAATATTACCAAATACATGGCTTCTTGTTACTTACAAAAGAAAAGCATACCCTTAAAACGAAGGGATTTGGACTTACCACCCTAAACAAATGATAAACCTTAGCATCACCAATAGTGAGACAACCGAGCATGATGTCTCTTTAGGCACTTACTGTATCAGCAGTAAGAGGACACAACATTACATAAGAAGTATTTTCCCCAACATCTTTGAACCTGGTGCTAATCATGGGGAAACCATCAGACAGATTCAAATGTGGAATATTCTACAAGACAATTGGTTGGGACTCTTAAAAATTTTCAATATCATGAAAATTAAAAAAAAAAATTTGTGGACAACTGAGAAAATGTAACTGTGGACTGTATTTTAGATAGTATTGCTGAGCTGCTTGTTTTCTCAGGTGTGACAATGGTGATAATGATGTTCCTGCTCTTTTGAAGAATATCTTATTCTTAGGATATGTTTGCTGACATATTTAGGGATAAAATACCATGTCATATTCCTGCTTTCAAATAGTTAAAAAAAATTATGTGTGTGTGTGTGTACATAGATCCTAACATGATTGGACTCCCACTGGCCAAATTTTATTTTCAGCATAAAAAAGAATAATAAAAATAAGTCAGAGAGAAAACACAAGCAAGTATGGCAAAATTTAATAGTGAATCTAGGTGAAGGGTATATGAATACACGCTGTATTATTTTTAAGTTTTCTTTAGATTCAAAAATTTTCAAAATAAATAAATAAATAAAAAGGTACCAGAATGAAAAAATAATAGAAATGTAAATGAAATATGGCACAGTGAATTCTACAGGAGAGAAAACATTTTGGTTACAGCTAATTAATGTTTCCTGACCCTGTTAACTTCTTAGATTTGGCTTTGTGGTGACCAAATGTAACTGACATCTTATGATTAAATTTCACATCTCTGTTTAATACATGCTATTAAATATAACTTGTATTTCATCTTCATGTCTAATCACTTAGAAGTACAATATAGCTGTACTTTCCTGTAGGGAAAAATCTTATAAAAATAAACATTTGGGGCCCAGCCCCACGGCCAAGTGGTTAAATTCACGTGCTCTGCTTCAGATGCCCAGGGTTTCACTGGTTTGGATCCTGGACGTGGAGACGGCATCACTCATCAGGCCATGCGGAGGCAGTGTCCCACATAGCACAACCAGGGGCACTCACAACTATAATATACAACTATGTATTGGGGGGCTTTGGGGAGAAGAAGCAGGAAAAAAAAAAAGATTGGCAGCAGATGTTAGCTCAGGTGCCAACCTTTAAAAAATAAAATAAAATAAAAAAGATTTTTATGAAACATAGGAATAAGAAAGTAATTCTTCACTTTACAAAAGCATTTGATGAATTGTTGCTTTAGGTAGTAAGGTCCTTTAGTGCTCTTATGAAAACTAATTTAACACATCAATGGATAATCTGTGTTCAAAGGAATGCTTTTTGAGAGATATTATCTAATATACTCAGTGGGATTGATTCTCTTGCTTACTAAATATCTCATTGAATTATTCCTTTAATATTTTTGTTTTCATCCAGATTATTGTGCAAAATGAATCTATTCTTAGCCAATTTCTTAAGCCAAACTTTTTTCTTTATCCCTACTCTACATCAGAAGTGAAGGGTTGATGGAAATAGAGAGGTGAGAAAAAACATTTTTCTAAACTCTACAGAAATTTTGAAGGCTGTATTCCTGTCTTGACGGTAATCAGTGGCTTTCAGCTTCATTCAACCTAGAGTTGATGTTTAATGTGATTTTTTGGATGAATGTCTATCTGGCTAAACTCAGGGTCACTGAAAAGACCATTCCTACTTTTACTTTTTTGTGAGAAGTTTACATTTCTAATTTTGAAGTTCCATTTTCTGACTTATGATCTGCTTTCTCCTTGGCTGCTCTGAATGATGGCTTCCTTTCTGGCGCAATCTGCGTAAAGCTGCTAACCATCACAGGGAAATTTATTGTTTTAAAATGTGCTCATAGATCAAGTCAACAGCACATATTTTACATTCACTTCCTTCAACTTTCCAATTTCTCTTCTATAGCATTGCTATTTATACACCACCTAATCTTTCAAAAGTTCAAAAACTCTTTATACATTTCAGGTAATGGAAATGTCACTGGGAAGCTAGATGGTAGGGCATACCTGACTAGGCTGTCTAATATATGCTTTATTTCTTGATTTATTTAGTTGTCTCTTACCCCAAAACACAAAGTCCTAGAAAAAAAGTGAACAATTAATAAAAAGACAAATCTGTACGGCTTGTAAGAAGAGTTGCCTTGATTCTTAAATTCTAGAAGTTGAAAGTTATGTAACTTAAAACCCATTTGTGAAATTACTGCATCTTATATATCAAACAATATTCCTTCTACTTGTCTTGAATTGGAAGTCTCTGGTGTCTTTGTTTTCTTTTACTTGTGAAAAAAAAATTTATTTAGTTACTTTGTAAGGTTGGAAGCTTCTATTGACTTCTGTGAATTGAAAGCCAGTGAGATTAAAAACTGAAGGATTTTCCCAGAACGATTTCTATATCTTGCCTGAATTCCACATGCCCTTCTGCCTGACTTGTATTTTCATCTTATCTTTCCAGTTCTCAAACTGATTCTTCAGAAATGACTCACAAAACCACTTTTACTGAAATTACTTTCAACTTGCTTAAGCAATTTAAAAGCACTTCAGTCACAATTGCTAAATAAATAATTTTCATAAATAACCAAATTGAGAGTTTGATTCCTAAGTTTCACCAATGATTAATCTTATGACTTTTCCTATAAAAGTTATCTTTTTCTTGTGTACGAACTCTTTCCTGATTTTAAGAAAATTGAGTCAGCTTTTCTTCAAAATCAAAAACTTATACTTCCTAATTTGACTTTTAAAAACATTTTTCTCCTGCAAAACACCTTAAAATTAATTCCCTTCTTGATTCACTCTACTTGCACACAAGAAAAACTTTCAGTGTCAAGTACTATGCATGATATTTTCAGTTCTCTTATTTAATTGCTCAACAGTCTCTTAATATTTGTGCATATAATTAAAAATCAAAATTCAGTAGGCCTCCTGTTTATATATTTCACTGAGAGTTTCACATGATACACCTCATAATTCTGCAAATTTAATTTCCATCTCGAGTGAAATAACATTCTCTGTTTTCACAACAATAGCAAATATTATACCTCTTGCAATGCAGAAAGCCCATAGGAGGAACACACTTTTCATTCCACTCATAGGTACATACATAAATCATTAGAAAAACATTATTAATAAAGCAGCCAAAACTATACTGAATTGGCCACTAAAAGGTTAAAATTAGTTAAATCGTACTGATAAAGACATTTACCAAGCCAAGATATCAGTTAGTTATCAAAGATGATATTGTATACCTGAGTCAGATTTCTGAGGTCACTATGACACATAGAACAGTGGAACTATTGGGAATTCTGGAATAGGTGTTTACAAAGTACTATCATAGCAGCCTGAAGGAATTAAACCAGGTTTATACAGTGATAGATAGCTAGAGCAGGCCCAAACGTGTTTTGATTGAATTTGCTGGAATGCATTTGTATTTCAGGGTTTAACGCTTGATATCCTGGTGGCATGACATTTGGGACAATAGCTAGTCAATTTTATGGTACTTCTGTGTTTTCCAGCATGCAGATAGAATATAATCTGTTAGCTCAACATTTGCATTAACTTGCATTAAAAAGCATCAAAATTGTTTGTTGTACATTATTCATCTTTGCCAGAAGGAAGATTGGCAATGCAGAAAGAAGTAGCAGCACACAAAATACGTGGAGATAGGAAAGTGTATGAAGTCTTCAGTGAAACGTGAAAGCACATGATTTAAACGGAAATGAGACAGCCCTCTTTTTTTTTTTTTTTTTTTGAGAGAACAGAAACTCAATTCAAACCATTTAAGGGGAAAAAAAAAAGTATTTTCAACTCATCCTACTGGGATATCTAAAAGGTGTCAGGAGCTCCTAACACAGCTGGATCTTGGAATTCAAATGATATCATGAGACCCATTTCTGTAGCCCACATGTAGTCTCTGGTGGCCTCATGCCTAAGCGAGCCTTCTACCTGAGCAACAAAGATGACTCAGGGCACCTCCAGATTTACGTGGCCATTAGCACTTAGATTCTCAGAAAGATCCAGAGGCTTTTTTTCCCTCTGCATCCAGATCAAATCAAAAGGACTGACAAATAGTCCAGATCTATCAAAAGGACTCTAATATGCCCTGCTTGGGTCATTCACCCATTACTGGTCCAACCACTTGCTAGGAGAGTGAAGTACTCTGATTGTCTGGGCTTCCCAACATGTCTGTGCAGGGATTTGTGTAGTAAAGAAGGGGAAGACAGGCTGGGTTGGCAAAAATAGATAAATAGGTAGGTAGGTAGCTAGCTAGCTAGATAGGAGGGAGATAGATAGATAGGTGATTGATAGCCATGTGATAGATAGATGATTGATAGATATAAGTAATTTGCTGGATGATAGACAGATAGATGAGATAGATAGATAGATAGATAGATAGATTAGATAGATACATAATAGAAGAGAGACAGAAATATTTAACTTAGTAAACCCATGTGTCTGAATTTGAACTATAGTCTGGTATTAAGCCTACCTATGAAAAACGTGTATGCTTGATATTTTCTAATTCAGGTTTTCTTTCATATTTTTCTGTTTGTGTAGGTGTATATTTAAAAATCAGTGCTGCATAGTGGTTGAAGCACAAGCTTCAGAGTCAAACAGATATGCTTTTGAATCCTCTGCCAGGGACTAGCTATATGATCTAAGGCAAGTTATTCTGCCACTCTGAGCTTCAATTTTTGTCATATGTAAAATGGGGATGATCATATTAACTTCATAAAGGATTTACAAAGATTAAATGGGTAATACATTTAAAATGCTTAGCAGAGTACCCGGCATATAGAAATATGCCATTAAATAGTGTCATTATCGTTAGTGCTATTACTACTGTTAATGTTATCTGATTTGTGTATACATGTTCTTATCACCCTCTAAGCCTGTGTTAGGCATCACTAGATCCATTCACTGCTGTTTAGACATTAAAGCAAGAGTACTGCACTCATATGTATCAGTGATGCTATTATTATGCATCAGAGCCGTGGATACCTGTGACATACTTTCCAGTGTCTACCAGCCAGGCAGAAGCACCCATGCAGTCAGGCTGCATATTTTCACTTGTTGTGCACATGAAATTTGTAACAATGCTCACCTCCATCTAGCAGCAGTGCTTTAAAATAAGGCATTAAGTGAAAGTTTTAATGATGAGGGATTCCTGTTGTGAATAAATGTTTCCTTTTCTGATTTAATTAATTTATTTAAGTTCTTAAAAGAAACATAAAGATCATAAAATGTTTTTTAAGCGTCAAAGTGATGCTCACATTGAAGTGCTGCTTCCATAAGCACTGAACGTGTGTGATGGTTGGAAGAGGAGTTTTCTGTTAGAAAATATACCGCTCTACATTCTGATGGCTTTGCCCAGCCTAATTTTGAGACATTCTTTCCTTTAGGTGAAAAATATCAACTGTGTTTGCTGTAAACAAAGTAGAAGGGTCTTCTTCCATATTGTCTTTTAAGAAATTCGTCTTAAACATGAGGTTCACTTCTTTTTAAGGAAATACTTTCTTTATCAGTAAAGAATTGCTGCTCTGCATTCAACTGAATTGGTTCACTAAATTAAATTTCCTTTCTCATTCTCTTTTCAATTGCCAATGTGGAAAAAGTTTAGTGTAAGCGTAAACTATGGAATGATGAACAAACTCTGCTGAGTGTTGTTTTAGTGACAAATTTTTCAATATTTCACTGGATGGACAAAGATGAACTTAAAAAAAATTTACCAGGTATATCACCAATTTTGAGGAAACTTTCCCAGTGATCTGGATACCGCCAGAGAGTTGGATGCGCGTAGAAGACTGAGGTTGCAAGGGAAACAGCACCCTGATTTCCATGACATACCTGGAATTCCTTTATGGACTCCCCTAAGGCAATTTCCTATAAGTGTAAGACATACTGAATAATGAGCATAGTTGCGCCTTAAAAAAGATTGGAAATATACTAAAATGTTAACACTGATTGTCATGTTTTAGTGATAATATAGATGATTAATTTCCTTCAATCGTTACTTTTGTGTATTTTCAAAACATAAGAAATAAAAAGTGTAAAAAATAACCAAAATAGAGGAAATTTTAAAAACCAAGAGGCTAATTTTCATAACTCAATGCAAATTAATTTAAAAAATTATATCAATTGGATAATTACCTGGGATAATATAATTTACCAAAATGATCAAAAGTATAACAAAACCAATTTTCCTGTTCTTTAAGATGGAATGACTCCTCATTTCTTTAGCTCTTCTTGAAAGTCATATAAGAAAGCTTAAAAGTTTCATGACTATAAGTCTTGCTCATTTTTCTTAGATTTATTCCTAGACCCTTATGTTTTATTGCAATTTTAAATTATATATTTTAAAAATTACTTTCTGTATCTCTTTGTTGGTGCGGTACAGAAATAAAATTAATTTATGTACGTTGATCTCAGAGGCAACCAGCTTATAAACCTTTCTTGTAATTTCTAATAATTTGTCTGCAGAGGTTTTGGGGTTTTCTATGTAGATGACCTTATTTTGATTAATGAGATATTTGTTCCTTTCTTTCCATTTCTCGCTTATACAATTTGCTTCATTTTTATTGTCTCACCTCACTAGCTAGTGTAGGACCTCTAGTACCTCCAGCGCAAAGTTGAATAGCGTTGATTGTGAGAGTGCTTCTGACATTTCGTATATTCAGAATGGATACTTGCTATGGAGTTTTTAAAATCATAAATAGAAATTAAATTTTATAAAACACTTTTGCTGCATCCCTTGAGATAATCATATCACTTTTTTTCTTTAAACGATTTTAGTGTTGAATTCAAGTTATTCCCAGAATAAGCCCAACTTACTCATGATGAATTGTGTTTATATGGCTGGATTTGCTAATACTTTATTTAGAATGTTAATCTATATTAATGGATAAGATTAGCCTGTGATTTCCACTCGTCACACTTCGTACATTTTGCTATAAATGTTAAACTCGTCTATTAAAATGAATTGGGGACTGTAAACTTTTTTCCTTTTCTCTGAAACGTTTGTGAATGATTAGATTAATCTATTTCCAAATTTGCCAGAACTGGCCTATAAAACCACGTGGGCAGTTGCTTCTTTGTGGGTAGATTTTAAACTACTAATTCAATTTCTTTATTGGTGATCGAGCCTGTGTCTTCTTGAATTATCATTAGTAAGTTATATTTTTCCCAGTAGTTTGTCTAAATAGACTTTGCTGGCATAAAGTTGTTTGTATCATATTCTTGTCTTTTTAGACTCCATTGAATCTGTGTTTATGCCTACTTTTGAGTTGTAATATTAATTATCTGTGCCTTTTCCTTTTTATTCTTAATCTCAACAAGGGTTAAACTATTTCATTAGTATTTTCAAAGAACAAACTTTTGGTTTTGTATTTGTATTTCCTATTTATTATTTTACATACATGCATGCTTATACTGGTCTTATCTGCCTGATTCAGTTGAAATATTTAGCATTATGCGATACCATTTTCAATACCTAAAATTGTCTTTTATCTTAAAGTTACTTTTGTATGAACTTAACATTGCTCCCTTAAACTTCTTCTAGTTATTAAGACTGTTGTGCTATTTCCATCCCTTTACTATCTGTATGTTTTCATAAGTACTTGTAAACAGCATGTAACTTGGATTTTGAGGGGTGAGAGGGGTTACCCAATCAATACCTCATATTTTTTCTTGTTTTTCTATTTTTTCTTCTTTTTGACCCTTTTAAGTTCTTTAGTTGCTTTCTTTATTTTTCTTAGTCCATTCGTTTCCTCTACTTCTATACTCTCTCTTTCCATTCTTTTGGTGGTTATTTTAGCAGTTTATCATATATTTCAACTTAATGTCTATAGCATAATACCCACCCCCAAACAATATAAGGAAATATATAATACCTTATTCAGATCAATCCTCTCACGTTTTATATGAATTTTCTCCAATAATTTAGTTCTGTTTTTTTCCAAATTCCACAAGTTAGATATTAATATTATTTTATTTAAAAATATTTGTTTAGATTTAACTGCATATTCATCAATTTCCTTGTTTCACCATTTCTTCAAGAATCAGGGAACTTTCTTCTGAGACCATTTATTCTCTTACTGAGATAAATTCTTTTGCAGGTGCCTTGGTGTAGACTTATTTATGTACATATAAACCTCTTTATATACATATATATTTTAATATTTCATGTATTTTTTTATCTGAAAATATATTTAGTCTATCTTCCCCATCTTGATTTTTTCTGGGAACACAATTCTAAGTTGAAAGTTATTTTCTCCTAGCCTTTCAAATGTATTATTTTACTTCCTGTTGATTTTTATTGTTTTTATTGAGAAATCTGTTTTCAGTCTAATTGTCATACTTTTGCAGGGGTCTTGGGATGGTTTGGGTCAAGGATAGGTGAGCGGAAGAGATGTGTGTCATTCCAGGTTGAGACAGTGAAAAGCCTTTGTGTAGTTCTCCATTCCTTTTTTCCCTTCCAAAGCAAATATGGAGACTTTGGGCTGAGATGACAGAGAGGGTGTCAAGATCAAAGCAGCTTAGATTGATGATTCACTGAATAAAGAACAGACCGGGAGCATCACCTTGGCTAATGGCCAATTTTGTTGTATTAAGCCACTAAAATGTGAAGGTTGTTTTACTACAACATCGACTGGAATACCTGATACACAATATCTCTGAATATATTGTCTCTCTTCTATTGTCTTCATGCTCTCCTTCTGAGAATGCAATTAAACACGTTATAACTCCTATTCTACCCTCCACATATCCTAATCTCTTTTTCATAGTTTTCATCTCACCCCTCTGTTGTATCTTGAGCTACTTCTGCATGTCTACCTCTGTTTACTAATTTTCTCTCCAGCTATATCTGATCTAACTTGTTATTTAATTTCTATTTTATTAATTATATTTTTATGATGAAAATTCTATTTTGCATTTTTCAAATCTGTCAGGGATGAGCTTTGATCATTTTTTTACATACTTTTCCTTGTAAATCTTTTATTTATCCAAGTATTTTATACAAAATCATTTTGTATTATCTATCTGAAAATTCTAGTGTCTAAATTCTTTGAAGATCTGGATTTGCTGTTTGTTTTTTCTGCTGACTCTCGCTCATGGTAGTTAATTTCCTTGTGTGTCTGGTATATTTGATTTGGGGGCCATAGATCTTAATCTACGGAAAACCTGGAGGATTAAAGTTATGATGCTTTCTTCCAGTGGGGATTTATTTTTGTTTCCTTTTGAAACCTGGTTTTGCTACAGACTGAAACTATTTTATTGCCCTTCTGAGTCCATTCAAGGAAGCTCAAGTTCAGTTCCCCCAGTTTGTAGCTAAGCCAATGCTTAGTCTCCTGGTTACAGCGCTATCAGTATTTGCCTTAAGGAAAAACTTGATTTAGAGCTTACATCTCAAGAATCAACCTCCTGTTCTGTTTGTTAGCTCCTTTGCAATCTCCCTTAAATCTGCAGTCCAGCAAAACAATAAAATATATTTTATGTTAGATGTAGGTATTTTGTAGCAGGTGGCTTCTTGGCAAACCCTGTTGTTCCACAACTCTTACTTTTATACTTCTTCCAATTTCCATTACCACTGTTAAAAGTCAGAAAAATATAAATTTATGAAAGCTTTAACTGCATCCTAACAAACTCTCTCTGAGAGGGTTGTAAAAGAAATGAAGAGAACCATCATGTTTTAATGGATAATATGCAAGCTTTAAAGTGAGATAAACATCTTAAATCTTCGACTTGTGACTTTGGGGAAATAACTTATAGTCCACAAGCCACAATTTTCTCGTTTATAAATAGAAATAATAAAAGTTATCTTCCAGGGGTGTTATGATGATTTGAGAATTTACCTAATGATCAATCTGTTGATAGATCAATCTGTTGATAGATTTTATCGATAGATAGATAGCATCTAACATATAGACAATAAATGGTAGATACCTTTATTCACAATACATATTTTTATCTGCATGTTGCATATGATTTGGTTATTTAACATATTAATTTGTGGAATGCTGTTAGAATAAATTAGAAAATAGTATGCAAAAGACTAAATATTTTTCTTTAGCTGCTATATTGAATGAGTGAGAGACAGAGATTAATTTTCTATTCTAATTCTGCATCTACATTTACTCCATAAATCTGGAGCTTGTATATTAGTTTAAAATAATAATATCAATATGGCATGTTAGTATGGAAACATTAAAAACTCTAAAGTAATCTCTTACATGCCTTTTTGTTAGCCTTCCTTGTAGACGTTTTCTTCCATGATAACTTGAGTAACAGATAAATAACTAGGTGTTCATATTGCTATTCAAGTATTAAAGTAATTTTCCTCCCCCTGCTAAATAAAAGAAAGTTACCTAATTTGGCTGTGAACTGAAGGTATTATTCACATTGCATTCATGTTTTCTGTTGCATGCTTAATCAAGATTCAAAATGACAATATTGACAGAAATAGTCCATGGAATAGACTAACACTGCAAATGAAAATATAACACTGACCTCAGAGAAATGTGATTATTTGCCAAATTAGCTAGGTTCCTCTAAGGAAAGACTGTAAATTCAGCTAAGAGAAGCTTTGCAAAGAGCTAGTGGTTGCTTTTGTGTGTGTTCTTTGACTTTGTGTGTCCAGTGAGCTAGGGAGGGAATGATTTCTGTGGTTGTGAAGCGGCATAAAAGTCACATTATAATAAAACCAAACTGGACTCTTGGAAGTGGTTTGGCATAAATCCCTCCTGCCATAATCATGATTTTCATGGGTGCCAGACTTTCCATGTTGTTTGTGTTAATTAATATTAAGATCAATGATGATAAAATAGTTAACATGCTTTATTTACTTGCATTGCTTCATTTAAGTTTCACAATACCCATAAAGTAGGTGCTATCAAAATTGCTAGTTTACAGAAAAGAGTGGCAGAGAACATTTATGGTGGAAATGGCAAGTGGTGAGAAAGAAGAGAAGAAAAGAATTGCTCCCTAAGAGCATTGTTTTGACTAGCCTCACCATCGTACTATACACAGATTGGTTACATCTCTAGCTCTTGGTCCATCTCCCCAGAATCTTGGTGATCTTGTTAGATAATTTGAGTGGATGTATAAATAGAGCTCTTATCAAGTAACTCAGAGTGGAGTGGGGTAGTGAGTTTATTGCATAACGAAATCAAGATTATCAAACATTTTAGCAGGCTGAAGTAATAGACTAAATTTAATATGACAAAACTTAAAGGGGGGAATAAAAACCAGAATTTTGGCTAATAAAAAAGAATTATAAAAATGAGGAATGGTAGGCATGTGGTTTAGGAGCAACATGCCTAATTTAAGGATTTTAGACTGCTTTCAATTTAAGATAGATGTCAACGATTGATAATAAACCAAGACGTAGGTGGAGGAATTGCCGAGAAGGAAAGATTTCCTGTTCCTATAAAAAGCAAGAAAAGGAAAGCATGATTGAAACTTTAAAAATACTTTTTAAAAACTTAGTGAAGGAGGAGAACATACAAGTGTGAGAGTGGAATAAAATCCCATGTTGTGGAATAAATTCAAAGACTGTAGAAAAGAGATTACTCTGAGAGAAATGCTTACAATTCAGATGAATCTGGAGACAGACATTTAGTGTGCCATTAAAATCATCTTAGTGTAGTAAGTTTATAGCTGTGGTTATGTAACTAGGAGGAAGATGATAGATTGGAAAGATAGGGTAAAAGAATGGATTGGGGGACCAACTCAGTGGCGCAGCAGTTAAGTTAGTGCACTCTGCTTCAGGGGCCTTGGAGTTTGCTGGTTCAGATCCTCGATGCGGACCCATGCACTGCTTATCAAGCCATGCTGTTGTAGGTGTTCCATATACAAAGTACAGGGAGATGGGCACAGATGTTAGCTCAGGGCCAATCTTCCTCAGCAAAAAAAGGAGGATCAGCGGTGGATGTTAGTTCAGGGCTAATCTTTCTCAAATAAATAGATAAATAAATAATAAAAAATTTTTTTAAAAAGAATGGATTGGCTCAACAAATGACCAAATACGAGAGGTGAACAAAAGGTTAAATATGACATCATCAATACTCTGGCCTGGGTGATGCCAGGGTCCCAAATGTTCCATCTTTCTAGAATCATCCTTTCATTTAATAGCCAAATAAAATATCTGAAGCTCCCATGGTGCCTAACTGCAGAAAATCCAGTCCCCTCTCACCTGTCACATCTGCATCAGGACTGCTGCTTACGGCAGCTCTGTTGACCCCTCTGACCTTACCGTCAGAAGTGCTAGTGCAATGTGGTTATGAGTGTGGGCTGGGGCGTCAGATCAACTGCTTTAAGCATTGGAACTGCCACTTCTTAACTGAATGCTCTGGGGAAAGTTATTTAATCTCTCTATGCCTCACTTTCCTCAACTATAAATGGTGATTACTGATTGTATCTACCTTACTATGTTGTTCATTCATTCATTCCACAAATATTTATCAATCACTTACAAAGTACTCACTGTGTCAAATTTCCAAATACCCTATCTCCTGGGGAAAAAATGATTAAAATCTTAACAATATTTTCACCTAAAGAAGATAGCCTCTAATTTTATTGGGCAGAGAAATTTTGCTGTTCTTTGTCTCAGTTTGAGACTTGCATTGGCAAAACAAGAAAACTCGTTTCAATGTTTTCTCAGGAAATAAAAAAGCAGACTTCTCCCCACGCCCATATACACATATACCCAAAATATCTATCACAATTTCTGGACTGCGGAAATGCTTACCAGTAGGCTTTCTTGATAGCATATTGTTCCCCATTACACTATTAATTGTGATGAGAACCAGCAGAAGGAGTTGTGTGTGTGTGTGTGTGTGCATGTTTATTAGGTACGTGAGACTTATGAGTAGTTTGAGACATGTTGAGCTTCAAGTGCCAGCAATATTGCTTTACAAAATTTTTCAGAAGGCACTTAGGTTGGAAATGTAAGTGTTCTTTTTATTTTTTAAGCGGCCCTATAAACTATACTAGAAATTGATCTTGAGATGCTAAGCACGTAATAGGTGAATAACAAATGCTAGTCAAAGGGTTTGAAATCTGGAGCTCTGGGTTTCAGATGACTGAGCATTATTGGGAAAAACGTGCATAACTATGTAGAGAATTCTTTTCACTCCTCAGGTCGGAAGTCCTCAATAGCTTCCAGTTGTCTATTAAAAACTGAATTTGCAGCCCAGCATTCAAGGCCCTCAGTGATCTTGCATTCCTTCCCATGTCTCACATTTACCTTCTTAAATATTCTACGGTCGGCTGATCTGAAAATCCCATACCTCTATCTTGATGTTTTCATTAAGTTCGTTTCTCAAATCTAGAAACACTTATATTCTCCCAACTGCAAACATGCATTTCCTCTCCATCTATCAAAAGACGTATTTTTCACAAAGATTTTCTTACTGATTTAAAATGAACTGGCTTATCCATCCCTCCTCTGAACTATCATAGAGCTTGTACCTAAATATGGCACAATCCCATCTTTCTGTGGGCCACCAAGATTGATGACATAAATCTATCACGATCACAAATAGCTTGTACACTCTCTAAGAATAAGAAATCATTTCTGATTCCCCGATAACTCCCAGCATATGGTAGATATTCAATAAATGTTTGTTAAGCGACCAGAAATTTGCCTGTGCTGCAGACTAAATAAAATTAATGAGTTCAAAACTCTTTCTGTAAACTCACTCGTAGAGGCACCAGGATTACTAATAAATTGTTCTATACTCTTAATGCCTATACCATGGCATTTTTCAGAAAATAACATTAGACTCCATTTCATTCAGAGCTAACCTTGCATTAACTTTTTCAGGGCCTCAAGCATTTCTCCAGGTAGAGGCAGCTGTGACCAATGTCCTGAGGTTAGTCAAGAGGAAAACAAGAATCAGAATATCAAGCCACCACAAATCCTATAAGATTTTCTAATAGACTATATTTTTAAAAGAATCACTTTTGGAATATGCAATGTCATACCATTTCTTAATTAGTTTTCAGTCTCAAATGTCTACAAGCTTTGACAAAATTCCTCCAAAAGGAACAATCCCATGTTTGGGGTTTTCCCTGGGGGTACTGAATGTGGTGATGTGCTGCCCAGAGTGCCCCTTCAAGACACTGGTACATATTCCTCCAACTGCCAGGAGTATTGGCTTCCGGCAGTTCACAGCTATGTCTCTCCCTCGGAGTGCCATCAACAAAGAAAGCTACTGAGCCCATGATCACACCTCATCCTCGGGGCAGTCTACATCCAATGACTGGTTGAAGTGGAGGTGCCACAGCACAACTGGGAAAACTCTGAAGATCCATCCCAATGCTAACGCTCCTTAAGTGACTAGCCTCTGTTGTCATTGCACCAGAATGCAATTTCTCCTTACACCCTTCTGGCTTCCCTCAATCCCTTATGTGTTTTGCTCCTAAAGTACGTTACAACACACCATTGCATGCACATCTCCATCTCAGGTCTACTTCCAGGGAACCCAACCTAAGACAGTGGGAGAAAAACAGGATTAAGTAAATAATATGCAAATGTACTTCAGATAATAACATTTTAAAATTGCTTTTCTATATACAAAAGAAAAGTCAATTACTTTTAAGGTAAGTGCCACAATGAGATCTCTCTGTACGTGTTCACTAAGGGGATTCTCCTGCATAGTATTTTAATTTCCCATCCACAACTTTTACACAATATGAGCAAAAACTTCAGAAATGCCCATTGGTCAAATACATATATACACAAAACCATCAAACGAGTGGAGTGACATCTACTCAAAATAAGAAAAACTGAAATAGTGATATTGAATTTCACTCCAAGATATTCCAATATGAATAAAGATGCTATCAGTTTATTCCCATATCAAAAATAAAGGTAAGAAACACAAATAGAAAAATTATTTTACTGAAAGCAAAGCTATCCTGGAAGCCTGAGGGGGACTGAGAGAATGGGTTATTTCCTTTTGTCCCACATTCTCCCCTTTACCTCCCAGGCTGTTTTCTGCTCAGTAACAGTCAGTAGTGCTCTGCCCATGGCTGAACTCTATTTACCTTTTCTGTGTTATTCTCCTCAACTTTGTTTTATTTATTTTTTTTAAATGGGAGTAATATACATGAGACTATTAACAATTTACCTATAATGGAAAACAATCAGGAAACTTTATGAAATATTTGACATCATCATTATGCCAAAAAAAGTAATTTTCAGTGACTCTAGGCCTTTAGAGATATTTGAAAAATAATTATAATGTTATATATTTGTTTTAATAACCATAAGTGCATCAATAAAAGCATTAGCACAAGATGGCAGAAAAACAAAATTTCTTGTCCTATGTAATGTTGCTGCAAAGTGTTCTGATTGTAGTGGGTGAGTACTGATGTTACGAGGCAGAAGCTTAGCATTTCTGACTGATCAGAGGAAAGCTTACATGAGGAAGCATGATTTGTGAAAAAGACCTTTCACTCTATGCAAGCGTATTTAAACATTCCTTGAAAGTTTCTGTGTCATTTATGACATTTTGTGTCAAGTTCAGACATATTGCTATGCTGCAGCATACAAAGCATGGTCATGTATATTTCAGCATATTCTGCATTCTGTTATATTAAAATGTGTGAAAAATCCAAAAGGGAAGACTAGCAGAGATGAAAGGACATAGTACTACATTGTCTTGAGTTTAACTTTAAAAGTGACCAGCCATTGATGAAAACAATAGTGCAGTCTTAAGAACATGTAGATTACCTCCCTGTTACAGCCTGTGCTGAAGATGAACTAGTTGTTCTGGCTCAATCTGAAATGAATCTAGATGTATGAACTATGGGCTGGGGGAATTCATAGATTTCCCTTCCCACTGCAAACAGCACTCTAGTAACACTGTTGAACACACACACACACAAATGTCCCACGATGAAAATAGAATTAAGAGCTAGAGCATTCAGCACTGGCAGATTGTGACTTAGGTGATAACAAGCAAAGAATACTTAGCAAACGGTGGAGACTTGGGTGACATGTGGTATGTTGCATTAATCTCCACTAAACAATGCCTTTTTAAAAATTTTGAATTGGGAAATGTAAGATAAGAGAGATTAAATGCACCCAGGAGATTATGAACCCCTAACAGTATAATAGAGATAGAATTGATCGAAATCATGCTGTAAAAAATCACAACTGTGTGGTTGTGAGATGTTCAGTTATTTAGGAGTGGGACTAGAGGAGACTCCAGTTCTTGGTCTTTTGTGTTCTTCATCATCAGTTCTAGGAACTTCCATAGTTCTTCTATAAACCTGGATCTCCTGGCTTGACAATTTTTAGAGGAAAACATTGATACATCTATGCTGAGTTCTACTCCTTGTGGTTTAACACTTTGTGACTTGGCCAATGAAGTCCTTAGAAGATCCGTGTATTAGTAAACATTGAGTTAGGGCTGTAATCTAAACAAGACAACTTTAAAAGTCTCAGATTCATCTTGTTCTCTCTACCCTCACCCTCTTTTGTGCCCTTATGTCTTGATTAGTTTAACAGCCTGGTGGCTGGTCTCCCTGCGTCCGTCTCTCCATCATACCTTCCAATGCAACCTGCACATTTTTATAGCCCTAAATGCTTTGTACCATAATTTCCTGTTTGTGTGTTTATTCCTTTTCCTGGGAAAGGGCTTCTTAACCTTTGTATTTCTATCGTCCGATGCCTGAAGAGGCAGAATTCCTTGAAGCTTCCAGCAGTAGCTGAGCATTTTGGATCTGGACAAAATGCTGGAGAGGGAACAAGTTGAGAAGGACAGAGCTGGGAGCTCCACCATAGGTTTCCACTGATTGAAGATGAGGTTCTCTAAGCCTTACATGGCATCTTGGGGCCCAGCAGAAAGTGAATAGTAAAAGAAATTATCGTAAATTAATGAATGAGTGGTTTGCCAATAGAAACTTTCCTGTTATAGGAACTAGAGTGTCTATTTTCTAAAATGCTTCGACAATAAATACATTGGTTCTAATAGTAAAGTGAGTAGAGTTGCATTGCTTCGTTTCCTTGGAGCCCATCCCATCTTAGACTCCAGGGGCTCAGTGTCTTCAAACAGCCCCCTGGGTGTGTAAAGAAATACCATCCTCTCATCCCTTCCAAGGCTACATAGAAACATTCCTATCCTGTTTGCCATTCATTTAACGGAAGTTGAGATATTTGCTAATCTGATGCAAAGTGTAAGTAGATGGTAATTAGTTCATGTTTATTTCTCCCCCAATACATCTGCATTTTAGATGGGGTTTACAGCCTTCACCATGACACAAGCCCTGCCAGTTTGGTTTCCAACCACATCTTTGCCACACCCCAGGATACCTACACCCCAGCCATCCTGAACTAAACAAAATTCCCAGAGTATGTCTTGTCTCACTCTCTCCTCAGCCTAGAACACTTTTCTCCACTTAGTTACTTATTATCAGCCCAAGCACTGTGTCACCTGCAGAGGTGATCATCGTCTCTGACTGAGTAGGCAGGCTTAGGCCGCATTCCCCTCTGCATTACCACACCTGGTACTGTGTGTTTTTCATACTGGACTGTGCTTACTATTTGCTTGTCTCTCACCCCTACTAGAAAAGTACTGTGCTTATTATTTCAGTCTTTTCAGTACTTGACAGTGTTCAGAGTGCACTAAACAAATATTCATTGAATAAATGAGTAGTCCATAGTAGGAATTAAGACGGACATTTTAACAGGACTTGGGAGGTAGTGATATCAGGTGATGCCAAATGTGCCTTTGTTGCCTATCCCTTCCACCAACATCCAAAGGTTGACCTCATCTCTCAACCAAGAAAACTCACATTACTCCCTGTCATCTATGGACTCCATCTGGCTCAAAATTCAGTGTGAAACAGTGTATAGCTGACATTTTTTTTTCAGTTTCTTTTCTGGGCTTCTCATCAACCAGTGAGAGGTTTCCTTAATTTAAGGGCTTAAGTGATATTACACAGCAATTCACTACAGCTTTTCATTTTTTTCAATTTTTGTCTAATTACTTAAGGTGGGTGAGGCTTGCCTCTCCTATAAAGAGATAAATATTATATACCAGGGACCAGATTTATTCTTCTGTTTGGTTCCACCTGTGTCTAGCACGGTGCTGGGCACACGGTAGACTCTGAAATAGATTAGCTAAGTAATCCTTCCACTGCAGAGCTGTGGTTATCAGGAATACCTGGAATATTGGAATACAAACTTTCTAGCACATTTAACAGACTCTGAATTCCAGATTACCAGGCTACCTCTGAGAGCACACCATCAATGATGTGGCCATCTGGAAACGGACTTTTTAATTTCTCTGTGCAGTAGAGGTGAAATGAAAGTTCAGATGCAAATTTAAATGCCTTTAATACGATAGAGGCTATTAAATATTTAAGTTTGATTTAAAATGATATTTGTGTAGTGGTAAGGAGGCTGCTGAAACTAGGGAAACGAGTGCTGGTTTCTATCTCGGCTCAATCTTGTCTCTGCTTCATTGCTTGGGAGCTCAGAGACCAGCTGAGGATCTGAAAGTGTGTCCCAATTCTCCAGACAAACTTTTCTATCTGTAAATTGGATATAAGTATTTGGAGACTTTACTATGTGGCTAACTCTTCCACCTATGTATTAGAAATAAAGAGTTGAAGTCTTTGAGACCTGGGGAGTAAGATGGCAGAAACACATGGTAATGCCCTCCCTGACTGAGGAAAGTTTGAAAAAAAAGTTTTTCTTCTCCCTCCCACAGACAAAACCAAGTCCTTTGCCCAAAAGCTGATGTGCTAAACTGCAAGTCTATTGTCAGAGGGCTGTTTCCCACTACACTGTGCTTTGGCTTCTGTTCCTGCTTCTCTGTGGAATGCTCTCCTGGAATGTTCTTTCCATTTTTATTCCTCCTAGTAACTCCCACTCAGCCTTCAAGGCTTAGTTAGGTTGTTGTCTCCCCCAGGAAGCTTACTCTCTTCCCTCCTCCAGGCTGTTATGGTACCAAAATAAACAACTGGCTTAATGTGTAGCAATGATGTTTTGCTAATACCTAGTACCTTAAGTTTCTCTGGGATGTTTTTGAGTCAGAGACTCTTTCAGATTCATCACCCAACACAGTGCCTGGGACATAGGAGGTGCTCAATAAATGCTTGCTGGACTGGACAATACAAAATTTGCCACTTACCCTTAACGCCTTTTCTTCCCCACCACTTTTCTCCTCATTAGAGTTCCTTTCTTTAGGATATAGTAATTGAGTGTAGCCCCTGACTGCCCAGGCACCTGTCAAGACCCCCAGCAGGACTTGCACTGGCCATGACCCTGTTCCTGGCTCATCTTCTCATGCACATTCTCATCACAACGCAGGTAAGAAACTTAATGCTCTCCTTATTCACAGGCCTGATTTTGCAGATGACCCAGAGAGGTGGGTACTCACACGGGGTTACCCTGCCAGTTAGTGGTGGTGCTGAATATAAAATCTAGTTCTACCATTTTCAATTCCAAACTCTTCACACTCTCCACATTGCTTTTCCTGTGTCCCATTTCCTCAAGACTGGCTGGATTATTTAGTATACAATATCTTAATCCATGCAATGAGCTGGACTACTCCAAAAGAAATAATATTTCTTTAATGGTCTAGAAGTATCAGGAGTCAAAACCAAAAAAATTATATAAAGATATCGATAGGTGATGATTACACCTCAAATCACACCAAGTAAGCAAATTCCTATGTTATATCTAACATTATTCTATGTTTACTGAGATCTTGATGAAGATGGATGCCAAAGACATTCTGTGCTTCATCAGGGAGGCTAAGATTTGGAACAGCAAATTTTAAAATGGAGAGGAAGGGACTTGTGAAAATATCCTGAAGTGCCAAAGGAGATGTTCAATCAAAAAGACCTCGAGAACAACTTGTGAAGAGGTTAGTGTTTAGCCTCAACAAGGTGAAGGCAATGAGGTGCCAGAAATGCTAGCTAACCCTAGCAATGATAAAGGAGAAGAATTTCAGCAAGTTAAAAGACTGGTTCTTTTGTCCTATGAGCACCAGGGAAATCCAGATATAATGCCTGAAACTAGAAGCGCTGACATTGTATTTTTTAAATTTATCTTGTTATTGGTTAGACCAGTTTACAAAGAATACAGCCAAGAGTTTTATTTTTTTAATGAGGTTCACTAAGGAAAAAACAGAAATCTTCCAAGAGTCTTTTTTTTTTTGGCAGAATTTTGTTTCTGGATCCATTTTTTCATTAATAGAATGGCTATGGTCCAGAGAATGGCACTGGAGGAATGGATTCCATGCTGTGATTCAAAAGCGTGTCTGCTTCAACCTCAGAATCTGATGAGGTGTGAAACTCTGTCACTGGCAAGACTTTTACACCAGCTATGCTGGAGTTACATTCCCATATTTACAGAAACATCTACTAACCTGTGGAAAATGCTTTATGATAAACAGTTTGCATACGTACGTAAATTATCCACAAGAAGAGAATGATTTTCCCTGGTCTTGAGCATCTGCATTAAGGGCAAAAATTATGGATGCTGTTGGAGATAGCAAAATGGCCCTAAATTCTCTACTGCCCCTTTCATCAGTAAGTGGAGTCTCAGTCCCTATTTCTCGAATCTGGGGGGCCTTGTAACTTTCTTTGACCAATATTATGCATCAGAAGCAACATTGTATGACTTCCAAGCCTGGGCCTCAAGAGACTTTACAGCTTCCTCTCTTATGCTGGGAACTCTTCTACCACTATGTGAACAAGCCCAGGCCAGCCTGCCAATTGATGAAAGACCACATAGAAAGAGTCCCCAGCCATTCCAGCCATTCCATCCATCTCAGCTGGGAGGCTTCAGAAGCATGATGCATAATAAATTCTTGTTGTTCTAAGCCACCAAATTTTGGGATAATTTATTATCAGCAAAGGCTACATGATACAGACACCCTACGTTGAACGTATTGGTTGGTTTCTGGATACGGTCTAATGTCCAGCCTGGTATAAATGTGTGCCTAATAACCTCTTTCTAGTGGGAATTTTCATTTGGGATTTTCTTGGGTCTAGAGTATGGAGACAATCTCACTCACCAGGCCACATACAAACTCCTAGCCGCAATGGGCCCCTTATTACATACTGTAGGAATGAGAATAGAAGGACAGCTAATCCCCCTTACCATTAAATGGGGTTCCTTCTGGAGCACCAGTACATTAGCTTTCAAATCACAGGACTTTTCAAGCAAACAAAGAGGATGTTTGATGATCTGTATCAACAGGAGTAACCCCCTGGTGAGAGGCTAGATTCAGTTTAGGTCAAACTCCAATTGATTCTTGTTCAAGGCAAGAAAATCCCCTGGAGATCATATTCCTCCAAAGCCAATTTTATACAAAATGCTTAAATTAAGATGACTGAACACCTCCATGTTGGTCCAAAATACTTTTATTTTAAGAAGATTAGAAACTAAGTTAGATGCCCATCATTTGGTGTTTTGCAGTGCTTGTTCTAGTTTAGACCAGAGGGAAGAGAGTGAGTCATGTGACAGCACTCACAATGATGGCCAGGTGGTTGACTAGGATTGATGAGTGGCAATCAGTGACGTATTCGTGGTCTAGAAACACTGTTATGGATTTAGTGATCTATGATTTAAGTAAGAACAACTGAACAACTTGGCATATGGCGAGAGGGAAATGGGGGAATCTCTAAACTCCATTTTCTCATCTTTTAAATTATTATTGGAAAACTATTTAGTCCTATGCTAAGCACATATAGAGGTTCAATAAAAATTTACTATACTACTATAACAGTGTACTCTTTCACATAGTACAGGATCTGGATTAACCAGTTGTTTGTTTTCTGGTATGCTTTCAAAAAACTGGGTCAGAGGTTTTTGACTTGTGACCAAAAAACTGTAAGCCAGTTTTTTTCATCTCTTACATTAGACATTTGAATGAACTCCCTTCACCCTCTGAGAATCTCTGATTTATTCTTGAATCATAGCTTCCTATTTCATTCATTCATGAAATGTTCTGAAGAAATTGATGAGTGGGCCAGGATTTTGGAAATCTTGGGAAGAGTGTCCACAATTATGAAGGCTCTTCTTAGTGTCCTATTGATTAGGAATGCACTAGGAGACATTTTCTCCATGATAAACCTAGGAGTTCTCTGAGAAGGTAAATAACAATACACAGAGGGAGGAATGATTGTGGATTAAAGATCATTGTTTGTCAGACACTGTTCTAGAACTTTAACATACCTTACGTCATTTAACCATGATCACATCTCCATGAAGGAGGTACAATATTACAATATTACATCCTATGTTATAGATGATGAATTAGAGACTAAGAGAAAGGAGGTAATTTTCCCAATGTTTGATATCTTATAGAGTGGAGACAGGCTTCACATCTCCACTGCAAAACCCCACCTCATTAACACCATCATTGTCTCTCAACCCAACTACTGTGATCAATCCTGCTTCCATTTTATCCCCGTAAGTTCATTCTCTACATTGGAGCCAGACTGATCTTCTCAAAGCACAAATTATATCATATCAGACTCTGAATGGAACCCTTCAGTGATTTCCCACTACCTGGAGAACAAAACACAAAGTCAGTCTTCATGGCCTGTGGTATCCCCCATCACCTCCCCACTCTGCCTCTTCTACTGCAATCCACTACATGACACTGGCCTTTTTTAAAGCCCTTCCACTTCTTAACCTTGCTCCCTGCCTAGGTTATTTCCATGTGCTGCTCTCAATGCCTGTAACACTTTCCCGAGAGCTTCTGTGGCTCTCTACATCTCTTTACTTATATCCCTTAGCCTCAATCCCACTGCCCTACCTTATTTTTTATAACACAGTTTAGTATATAAAGAACATTATTATTTGGTACATGTCTTTCTTACCCTACTAAAATACAAGCTTCAACTCTTTCTCCAGCACTTAGAGGAGTGTCTAGCACAAAGAAGGTGCTAAATAAAATTGTTTTATAAAGGAATTAATTCATCTAGGCATACAGAAAGTGAGCTGAAGGTAATCCATACATCCATATCTCTTCTCGTCTATCTTGCTACTTCACTTAAAGGTGAAAAAACATATAAAATGAATTCTTTAAAAACATTCCTCCTTATAAGAAGATAGATGTGTATTTATAAGTATACCGAAGAAAACCCAACTCATAAAATACTTCCTCATGAAAAAAATGTAGAAGATGTGAATTTAGAATGTAGAGCCCTCCTAGTTCTGTAGTTAAAACTCAGACCCTGGTGTCACACCAACTGAGTATGATGCCTGACTTCCACTCACAAGCTGTGACCTTGGATCCATTACACTACCCCTCTGTGGCTCCATTTTCTTACCTGAAAAATGTGGATCCCAAGAGTAAGGACTTCACAGGATTTCTGTAAAAAAAGAAAAATTCACACATGGTGAATATCAGTAGTACACTGGTAAAACGTCTTTGTAGAAACAAACAAAACCGTCATTTATAGTGTTTGCCAATTTCCATGGTATAAACACTCTGACCATAGCTGATTTTAAGCTACCAATGGTTTAACCATTGGCTTTACAAAATTCCTGAATATTCAACAAATGCCTCTCATGAACCTCTGTGAGCCAGCTCTAACCCACCAGTGATGATGTCTAAAAAGTATGTAAGAGGACATATTCTATTAAAAAGACAAACCCACAAAAAGAAAATAATAAAACCAACACAGTATCAGATATTAAAGACCAACAGTGTCCACCTCAATCGTTAGCCATCTTAGCACATATGCAGAGCCTGCACTTGCCATGCTACAAGCCAAGAACATGAGGACAATGATTATAGGAATCATACCAAACCCTCCACAAGTGTTCCTAACCTACCCTATGCCTTAAAGTCCCTGATGTTGTCTATTTCTCCCTCATTATCCCAATCTTCAGAGTTGGCCTTTTTTTTTTTTGTTTCCCTGACTTTTGAGGCTCATCTTCCTGTAAAGACTTTGGCTTATTTTAAGCATGCTGCTTTTCTCTGTGTCAGACTAACCCCTCCAATGTACTCTTATTCATGCACACCGGGTCCAACTCTCAGCTCATGTTCAGCCAACAGCACCCAAAGTCAAGCCTTCCTATTTTATTTTAAGAAGAAAGTGACTCATGTTAGAAACTGTTAAGCCCAGGCTTGGCCTTCACATCCACTCTGAGCTCTACCCACAGTGGTCTACTTGCGATAGGTTCCTTGACTCTGTGTGCCATGATTTCTCCCCCCTCTTTGTCTTTGACGCTTGCTTAGCATCCTCTTTCCACCCCTCCTTGACTAACTATGCCCCATTCTTTATGTCTTGTCTAGGTGCCTCTATCTTTAGGAAGGCTTCCTTCATTATTCAAATGCTCATTTAAGAATCTCATCTAGCTAACTTCCTGGAATATTTTGTTTTCCCTTTTATGCTCCAATGCAATTTCTTGGTTTCTCACCTATATAGTTCACTACTCTCAAGTTCTTCAAGAGCAGAAACTCTGAGCTGTTTGTTATTTTGTTCCCAGTGCCTAATAGTGCCTGGCATGTAGAAGCTCCACAATATTTTATTTGATTACTGGGCTAACTCTTCCGCACAAAAACAGAAGAGTCTCATCTTTTATTATTTTTTTTGTTTTCTCCATAGCAAAGAAAAATTTGTGGCTCTGAAATCTCCATGGAACCACTTGTTTTAAGTACACAGAGTAAAACAGCACAAGTGACAATAGACCATGGAATGTTGCTCTGGCAACTGGAAGTTGGCTGGCTCTCTGGTCCTGTCAGCCCACCACCATGCTGTCCTCACCCTGAGCACCACGAGAGACTTTCTCAGCACACACTGCAGCTGTGTGAATTTCTACCATCTTTGAGAGCAGGACACCAGAAACTCTGATTATGTCCAACTCTAGCTTCCTATATAGAGAGAACTGGCCTGTTATTTCCAATCTACAATAAATGATTTGATCTTTCTGATTTAGAAGCCAAGAGCAGCTTTGATAAATTGTGTTTTTCTAAGTCTAAGGGGACTCCAGTTCAAAGTTCAAGAAAAAGTCTCATTTTAAAATCTGAAAACAACTGCAACTCTCCTAGTCCCATCTAATTCAGGCATAATCGTGAAATGATCTAATTTCCAAGGACAACATATGACAATGAGCTTAGTAGAGAAGAGCCTGAATTTGAAAGTTTTACAGTTTTGGGAAGAATTACAATCTCAACTCTCCTCTGAATCCAAAAAGATGGACAACTCAAAGGATTGAGGGCCTTCTGGATAACACAATGGGCAAGTGTGTTCCTGATGAGGAGTGAAAGCTCTTGCTCACTTATAAAGATGTGAAGGAAATAATAATTTCTTATCTTTGTCATACTGGGATTAGGCTTACTTTTTCACTTCATGAGAATTTTTTCTGTTAAAATCTTTTCTACTAAAAATGAGCCACGGGGCTTTCCAACTCCCTGGGTGGGAGACTCTTCAGTCTCTGCCTGCTCAAACACCACCGTGGATTCCTATTCATTCAGAACAAAAGTTGTGCTACAGGAGCACAGCTGTTCCTTTCTAGAATGTGTATTTCTCCCGCAAATCCTTAGTCTTCATTTCAGTAGTTCACATATCTCCCTGAGGTCATTTGATGTAATTATGCTTCTGTGTTGTTCCTTATCTTTGCAGACTCCTTTATGATTTCCCTTCCCAAATTTATCTGGCTGGGATCATGTTATTCTTGTGAGAACCTGCTCTCACCAGATTCCTAGTTTATACTTTCCTTTTCTAGTCCTGCATCACATTGCTTTGCCCTTCACCAAATAAGATGTTTTTTCTCCTCTCTAGTTAAAGGTTATTTCTGTTTTCTCTTGAGCTACTGACCAACTTTTAGGCAGACAAAGAGAAGCTTCATACTGTCTTGCTGTGGTCTGCTTATACATCTGTGTCCCACTGTAGCTACTAGACTCCTTAAGGAAATTTCTGGGCTTCTTTGTTTTTGTGTCGCATCTTAGCCCCTCACACAGCACCATTCCATTTAAAATAAATAAGTAAAATGTATAAAAGGGCTTCAAAAGAGGGGTGACCACATTTGATCAGCAAATAGCAAACACATTCGAAGAGGTTTGAGCTGTGTTAGAAACTTAGCTCTGTCACTATCTGCCTAGATAAATGTTACAGGTACCTAATAAATACGTTAGTTAGCAATAGATAAGTGGTAACTTTGGAAAACTAAATCAACTTTCCTGAATGGTGGTTTCTTTTTTGAAAAATATACCACCATACCTAGCAAATAGGGTGACCAACTGTCCAGGTTTCCTAGGGGCTGAGGGAGATCCTGGGATGCTGTTGGTCACTCTACGAGTGTATAACAGGCTCTCACAAAATTTGTTCTGGAAATGTCATTCAGTCTCTCCCAAACTGATCACAAAACAAGATGCCAGAAAAGTGAGACTAACCCCTCCCCTAATGACTTCTAAAGTCCATATGGAATTTCAGAGACACCTGTGCTCACCAAAATCTCCAGTGACATGCTAGGAAGGCATCTGAGACTCCAGTCTAGGGGTAGGTGAGGGTTGAGGTGAAGTGGATACATAGCGATCTCTTGGGTGGAATATGAGTGTGTGTTGCAGGGGAAGGCAGGTAGGATAAGAATAGAAATCCATCCATAGGCTTGAAAATGACAAACTTCTCATTCTTCTGTAATTGCAATATAGGAAATACTGATCACAGGGTACTGATCACTAATTCCTCTGCAGAATTAAGCTTATATTAATATCTAAGCTTTACATGAAAAATGACTGACTACAAATGCAATAGCGAATCAGGCACTAGGAAGGTGCAAATGATTCCCTGGTCAATTACTTGGATAGCTTGCTTTGGAATATAGTATGCATTTTTAAAAATTGTTCACGGTATTGATTACATTTATCCCTTCTCGGATAGCGAAACAATTAAAAAACAGTAGCATTGCTAATTCATATAGAACAATTTCACTTTCTCCAGGATTCACAATCTCATCCTCAACACATATAAAAACCAGAATTATTTATATATCATATATGTGATATATCATTAATGCTTTACTAAAATCTATATATGGTTGAATGTTGTTAAGAGATTCACAACACTTATAAAATATGATCCTTTATATCTTTCACAATAACACAACCAATAGCTTAGTGATGCCCCACATGATTGCACTTAATTGTAACACAAGTGGAAGAAGGTTTGGAGATTCGAAAATGTAGAGGCCATCTCTGACATCTAAACGACAGAAGTGGACAAGAAAGTGCTATTAGAAAATGGAACTTATCACTGGAGTGCAAAGTCCGGTTGCTGGAGACTTCAGTTCAAATCTGAACTCCTAACACATACCATGCTCTCAAGGCTATATGATAAAATGTGGGTAGTCATTACCCAGGTGTGTATTTACCTGAAAAATGGGTCAGACCAAGGCAAAATATGGAAATACAAAAGTCTGTTGTCAATCATTCTAAAAAAAAACTTTACTGCATCAGAGAATCTAGTGGAAACATAGTGCAAATTTGCAGCTTTATGCTTTTTTCTGTAAAATATTAATATATTTTATTTAAATTTCCATAGTTGTTTACCAATTTTTGCCTGTGCTCCATTCAAACAGGATAAAAATATAGCCACAAATGGAGGGATCTATATGGAGCAGTGCCATATGTCACATTTGGGTGGAGCCAACCTGGATCCTCAGCATCTGTGGTGTGCTGTTGGCCTTCAGCACTGCCAGTCTCTTTCCAAGGGGATGACTCCTTCCTTCTCCACTAGTGTCCTCTGCTATTTTCCCAGGAAAATGAGCACTCCAGAAAGCATTGGAAGCTGGTTTGTACTAAAATGTTAACTAACAATAGCTTCAATTGGTTTTACATTTTATAGAATTTAAATCATTAAGCTTAAAGCTTATTAATATCAGGAATCAGGAACCTGTAGTATTTTTTTTTTCAAATAAAGCTGACCTAATAAGGGTTTATTTTAGCCCTCATTGAATGATGAAAATGCCCTAAATAGTTATGAATACGAGAACTAGTCCACATGCTCAGTGCAATATGATCGACTAGGAAAACAAGGGAAAACAGATGAGGGTCTAAAAGGAACTGGGCAATGAACTTAAGTAACACTTGGTTTCCGCATTTGACGTCAATTTCCTCTTATCCGTGCAAATATGTTCAGGGGGAATCTTTTGCTGTTGGAAAACATTTCTATTTCCTAAGCTGTGGAGAAAGAAAAGATTCAGTAACGGCTAAGCTACAAGAAATGATTGTTATAATAGTTTTGTGCTGTATCTGTTCTGAATAAGAAAATGTGTTCAGTACTTTCTTCCCGGCGTTAGCTCAGGAGACCATAGAAGATCCATGTGGCCTGTTTTACAGATAAGAAAACAGGAGTAGTTGTGTAATTTGCTCATTAAATTTCACATAGTTAGCAAGTACGGAGACACAATTTAAAACTACCTTCTCATTCCACTAAGCTAGATAGGAATTTTACAATTATTTGGTCAAGTATTTTCAAAGGTATCATATACGGACTTATCTATCTGATTATACATCTAAAGGTAGAGATTGCCATGCTTTCATGAAACCTGTGCATGTGAACCTTTGGACCTTGAAACCTAAAACAACTATAAATTTTCAGTCCAACTACATATAAGGAGCCACTAATCATATTGTTTCTCAATCTGTCTCTATGCAGCATTGTCCTAATGATTCTAAGATGACTCTTGCTGCAGTGGTCTCAGCTATGTGACAGGCAATTTACCAGATCTCATTTTTATTTATTTAATTCATTTCTGTGCTCCTTTTAAATATGGGTGCCACACACGCCTGCTTCCAATTTATGCCTCATCTATTCTTTATGAGTTCTGGGCCTTTGGTCTCTCTTCAATTGCTGTTATAGTTGCAATATCACTCCACATAGTTTTACAAGGTCATTTTGACAAGAAGGACGGAGGTTCATTACGTGGGTGGCCAGTTAAGCTATTATTGCTCTTTTTGTGTCATGTAACATAATGAGAGCACTGAGAATGTTGTCTTGTTCTATAAAAATGCTTTTGAACTTATCGTTTCTCTATGTGTCTGCCCTCCTGCACTGCTGAATTGGCAACAGCCTGAATAATCCAAAGACCTGAATAAAAATTCCCATAGAGATTGAGTTATATAGTGTTGTGAAAATAAAGACCGTGATATCTTTACTCACTCATTCATTCATTCATTTTTTTTTTTAACTCAACAAGTATTTCTCTTCCAGTCACCATGACAGCTCCTGAGGATGTATCAGAGAACAAGACACTGCCTCTGCCCACAGAGAACTTACGGTGTAGAAGGAGATATAGGCAAATAAACAAAAACCCTCAGAATTCAGAAATGTGATAAACAGGAGCAAACACAGAGATTATGGGGACCCTGAGGACAAGCACTTACTACAGTCTTGTGTGGTTAGGGAAAAATTCATTTGCCAGGATTAGACCATGTCAGTAGTGAGAGATGAGGCTGGAGGGGAAAGCAAGGGGACTCTCACAGTCTTGCACATAAGGTTGAGGAATTTGGACTTTAACCAGTGAGAAATGGGCAGCCATTAAAAGGTTTTTAATCAGGAGAGTGACATGATCAGATTCCTGACTTTACAAAGTCATTTCAGCTCCATTAGGGAGAATGTAGATACATTCAATCTTTGGAGGTAAAATGCTTTTGAAAAAAATTTTCCTAGAAAAATGGGAAGGTAAAGTAAGATTTATCTCAATCAGGGTGACTGAGGTGAGGATTGAGGAGCAGGCTGTACAAGGGAGGTCTGAGATCTGGGCTCAGATAAGGGAAAGGCCTTACTTCTGGGTCTTACTGGTCTGGGCATAGGAAAGGTTGATCGTGTTGCCTAGGGGCAACATTAAGAATGAGAGGACCACTCCCCGAGAGTCACAAGTAGCTGATCACAGGCTAAGGGGAAAAGATAGCCACAATTGGCAAAAGAGAGAGAAAATATTACCGGGCAATTGCTGGGAGGAATATTATCTACTGTAATGCATCCGGGAGCCCCTATGTTATACTACCTTATATAACTACATTTCTAAAACCAAAATATGTCTTTGTGATAGACACCTTGCATTGATGGAGTGGTCATTATTGTAAATTAAAAAGGGGAGACCGGGTTCAATCATCATCACATATTCAACTTTCTCCTGGACATCTTTCTCCCTATATATACTACAGGCACCACTAGCTTAACATGAGTAAGCTATTTTATTTCCTCCCTACTTCTCAAACCTACTCCTTGTGCCTTATTTTAGTCATTTAGGCTAGAAACCTGGGATCACTCAAGCTTTCTCCCTCAATCACAGCCTTACCGTCAAATAAATCCTGGTCATACTAATTCTTATTCACCTCCGTAATCTGTCCTTTCTTCTCCATCCCCATAGGTATTGCCCAAGTTTAGATCATCAGCTCTCATCTGCAATATATTCATGATCTCCAAGTCATATACTGACTCAGCCTCCTCCTTATTCTTGCCCACTATAGCACTGCCAGAGATATCTTTCCAAATCAGACATCTGTTCAAGTAGTTCCTCTATTTAGCACCCTTTGATGGTTGTATCCTAACTACAGAATGATGTTCCAATAGCTACATGTGACACACAGTGCTTTTCTCCATCTGACTCAAGCTGCTGTCTGGGCTCAGGTTAAATGACTCCTCTTGCTGCACTATATGACACTCATGCCATACAATAAGTTTTTCTCTGATGCTTTCATGCTATTCAAGGCCTGTGAACATAAACACATGCGATTCTCGCTTCCTAAAATTCTCTTGTCCTCACCACTCTTGCCTATCTGCCAAAATCTTATGTGCCTTTCAACCAGAGGCTCAAGGACTAGCCTTCTATGAAATCTTCTCTGACTTTCCCATGTAGACCCAAGTATGTTTTTTTCCAATGTGTGTTGAATGGTGGTGTGGCCTACAGAGTGGTAACAGGCTTCAGTTAGATACATCTAGACTGAAATGCTAACTCCATCACTTGGCATGTACTCTGGGGCAAGCTACCAAAAAAATTCAAAAATTAGATATTTTGCAGGATTATGGAAAGAATTAAGTGTGAATTTACATTGCAGCTTCTCAGTAAATAAATGGTATTGCTATCATTAATAATATTAAATATGTATTTTATCTGTTGACTTGTCTGTTTAAAACTAAATTGAATTGACAGAAGAAAGACTTGTAACTCCAGAACTGTGCAGTGTCTAACACGTAATACTTCCAATCAAAATTATTCATTGAATTAATTAATTACTATATCAATTACAGCCAAAGGCATGAAAATGTGATAGAAGTTGAGAATGGAAAGTTAATTAGAGGTCATATTATAAATTTTGTGCTAAGGAATTTAGAGTCTTCCTACAGTATAATGGAGAACTGTTAAAGTTTGAGGCCAAGAGATTGTACCATGGCCAAGATCATGAAATTAAACCTTTGTCTAGCTACGTACCCTGATTTCACCTAGCTAACTCTGCCTGCAGAATTTCAAAGATATCAGCAAAATATGATCATGATCTGTATGCTGAAAACTACAGAACATCAATGAAAGAAATCAAAGAACATCTAAATAAATGGAGAGATATACTTTGCTTGGATTGGAAGATTCAGTATACCATTTCCCTCTAATCTGATCTATAGATGCAGTACGGTAAAATTTCCAAGAAGTATTTGTAGATATTGACATGCTGATTCTAAAATTTACACAGCAAGGCAAAGAACTATAATAGAGAAAAATCTGAAAAAGAAGAACAAAATTGGAGAAGTTACACTGCCCAATTCCAAGACTTACTATAAAACTGCTTTAATCAAGATAGTGTGATACTAACATAAATATAGACATATAGATCAACGGAATGGAATAGACAACCCGGAAATAGACCCACATAAACAGTCAAGAGATGTTTGACAAGGTGCAAAGGCAATACAATGGAGAAAGAGCAGTCATTTCAACAAATAGTGCTGGAATAATTGGACATCCATATGCAAAAATAAGCTTGGTACATATCACACATCTTATATGAAAAATTAACTCAAAATGGACCATAGACCTAAATGTAAACCCTAAATTAAAAATCTTTGGAAGAAAACAAACACAAATCTATACGATTTTGAATTTGGCAATGAGTTTTTAGGTATGACACCAAAAACATGATCCACAAAAGAAAAAAATTATCAGTTGGACGTCGTTATAATTAAAATTTTTTGTTCTGCAAAATTCACTGTTAAGAAAATGAAAGACTAGACACAGACTTGGAGAAAATCACACATCTGAGTAAGGATTTGTATCCAGAAAATATGAAGAACACTTATAGCTCAACAATAAGAAAACAAACAACCCAATTAAGAAGGCGGCAAAATTTAAACAGAAACTTCACTATATGGAAGTAGAAAATACGCATACAAAGGGATGCTCGTGATCAGTCATCATTACGGAAAGCCAGATTAAAATCAAAATGAGATACCGCTACATACCTCTTAAAAATGTTAAATAAATTATAAAAACTGAGAAGACCAAATGTTGGCAGGGATGTGAAAACGCAAAAATGCTCATTCATTGCTGTTGGGAATGCAAAATGGTACAGACACTTTGGAAAAGAGTTTAGTTTTTATAAAGCTAAATGTACAGTTCCCATACGACTGACTAATCATGCACCTAGGTATTTATCCAAATGAATTAAAAACTCATGTTCACAAAAAATAAAATAAAATAAAACTTGCATTCAAATGTTTACAGCATTTTTTTTTCTTGATCATCCCAAACTGGAAGCAATGTAGAAATTCTTCCATAGATGACAAATTGTGGGAAGACATATGATGGAATATTACTCAGCAGTAAAAAGGAACAAGCTATTGATTCACACAGCAAGATATATAAATCTTAAATGCACTTTGGTAAGTGAAAAAACCTAGACCCAAAGGCTATGTATTGTATAATTCCATTTATATGACATTATTGAAAAGGCAAATTATAAGGATGGAAAAATCAATCAGTGGTTGTCAGGGGTTGGAGCAAGGAAAGAGTGATGAGCTACTGCAGAGGAATTGTTACATTGATAGAACACCTCTGTATGGTACCGGGTTGATGGATATATGACTTTATGAATTTGACACAACCCAAAGAATTGTACATTAAGAAGAGTGAACATTGCTGTAGGCAAATTTTTAAAAATCAACCAGAAATATAAGGGATCCCAGAGTGGAGCATAGACAGTGAAAAATGAATTTCTGTATTACAAATGCATGATATAATCTCACTGAAGGGATTGGGGGAAAAAGATCTGACTTAGGAAACTTTGTAAATGGCATTTTGAATGAAAACTGTATGGCTAAAGAAGCAGAATTGTACAGACAGACTGCACTCTATTTAACAAACTTTTGCCTCACAGAGGTCTGAGCTAGAGATTCTGAAACTACTTTACACGTATATTAGGATTGAAGAAATAAGTAAAGAAATTGTTGATAATGGGAGCCAGATTTCTCACTGTCAGAGAAAGAAGTTACAAATAAGCAAGGGGAGAAGCCTAGAAAAACCCTGGTACTACTGGATTAGAGTTGGAGAAAAAAATATGAATGCATGTTTTTAAATATATATACAGATAGCCAGATGCAGAAATAATTACAGATGTGTGTATACACATGGGTTACTACACATGCATATATATCCAAGATCCATCCCCTGAGAAGGCTTAGAAGCAGTGACACACCAGTAGCAACAAGCACACCCAGTATCCAGATCTTGGTTTCTACATACAATTCCCCAATAAAGGAAACCAGGACTCCTTGGAGAAATAGCTGATTCAAAGGCTGGGATAGGGAAAATACAAGATACACCTGAAGCATCTTAACTCAGAAAGTAAGAAACTACTAAAAAAAAAAAAAAAAGATGGAGATATATCCAAAGGACACAGAAACCACCCTAAAAGAGCTTACCCTGTGATAAGCAAAATGACCTCCCAAAGATGTCCACGTCTTCTCAGAACCTGTGAATATGTTACATTACATGACAAAGGCCATTAAAGTTGCAGGTAGAATTAAGGTTGCTAATCAGCTGACTTCAGAGATGGGGAAGTCATCACGGATTTTGTGGGCAGGCCCAACTTAATCACAAGGGTCTTTCTAAGTGGAAAAGGGAAACAAGAGAGTCAGTGTCTGAGAATTAAAGTGTGATAAAGACTCAACTGGACATTACTGCTTTGAAGCTGGAAAGGGGCTAGCAACCAAGAGCTGCAGATGGCCTCTAGGAGCTACAAAAGGCAAGAAAATGGATTCTCCAGTAGAGCTTCCAGAAAGGATTGCAGCTCCAACAACACCTTGATTTGAGCTCAATAAGACCCATTTCAAACTTCTGACCTTCATGCCTGTAAGATAATAAATTTATGTTGTTTTAAGCTACTAAGTTTGTGGTAAGTTGTTACAGCAACAATAGAAAACTAATACAAACCCAAAAAATATAATAAATATCGTGAGTCTATATGGATATAAATTATTAGATAAATAAGCAAATGGAGGAAAAGGAACAAATCTTTACAGAAGAATTCTAAGTAATATAGGTAGATATATCTCCCCTCAAGGAGGTGGAGGTTAATTCCTCTACCTTTGAGTGTGGGCTGGACTGAGTGACTTGCTTTCAAAGAATAGAGTAAGGAAAGAAGAAAACAGCAACTTTTCAGTGGAACAATCTGGTAGACAGCAAGTTATTAAGATTAGTATCACCAATGATGGGGCTGGCCTGGTGGTGCAGCAGTTAAGTGCACATGTTCCACTTTGGCGGCCTGGGGTTGGCCGGTTCGGATCCCAGGTGTGGACATGGCACCGCTTGGCAAGCCATTCTGTGGTAGATGTCTCACATATAAAATAGAGGAAGATGGGCACGGATGTTAGCTCAGGGCCAGCATTCCTCAGCAAAAAGAGGAGGATTGGCGGCAGATGTTAGCTCAGGGCTAATTTTCCTAAAAAAAAAAAAATCACCAGTGATAAGTTACATTGGTATTATATAACCCCTAATATGACGCTATAAGAAGGGCTCTTTGCTTCTCTTATTTTGCACAAAAACTCATAACCACAGTCCAACCATGAGAAAACATCAGACAACGTCTCCTGTTTGAGAGACATTCTATAAAGTACCTGACCACTACTCTTCAAAACTGTCAAGATTGTGAAAGAAAAGAAAGACTGAGAAACAACCATGGTTAGAGGGGACTTGGATGACATGATTACTAAATGCAATGTGGTACCCTGGATTGGATCCTGGAACAGAAAAAGGATATCAGTGGACAAGCTAGTGGAATTTGAATAAAGCCTATAGTCTAGTTAATAGTACTATACCAATGTTCACGTCTTAGTTTTAACAAAAGTACCATGGTTTTGTAAGAAGTTAACAGTAGGAGAAGATGGGATAAGGTTGTACTGGGACACTTTGTATTATCATAATTTTTATGTAAATATGAAATTAGTCCAAAATAAATGTTTAAAATAATTTTTAAAATTTGTCCACATAAAAACTTGTACATAACAGATTTATGCATAACTGCCAAAACCTGGTAACAACCCAAATGTCCCGCAACACATGAATGGACAAACAAGATGGGGTATATTCAAACAACTGAATACCACACGGCAATTAAAATAAACAAACCACTGATATACACAACAATATGGGTGAGTCTCAAAAACATTAAGCTGAGCAAAAGGAAGCCAGACACAAACAAATGCATACTATTTGTAGATTTGTATGAAATCTTGGCAAATGCTTATGAAATCCTAAGCAAATATATGATGAAAGAAAGTAGGGCAGTGGTTATCGGGGCTGGGAGTGGGAGGGGATTGACTGCAAAGGGCAAGTTGGAACTTTTGGGAGTGATGGTTACACAGTTTATACATTTCCAAAACTTGTGGAATTATACTCTTAAAATGGGCACATTTTTTGTATGTAAATGATGTCTCAAAGTGGATTTTAAAAGAAAAAATAAAACAAAAAATTTCCTTTAGCTTCTCCCAACCGTTTTATTGTACCAAAGAAAAAGAAACTTCAGCAGGTAATCCCAAATATACAGTACAGTTTTATCCACTTATTTGTACATTTTAAATTTATTATTTAATAAAGTATACAGAGATTTGTACAACATAAGCTTAGTTGTATCAGAGTATACTTTCCTGAATATTCTTTTAGAGTCTTGTGATAAGCATCTTTTTGGTATTGTTCAGAGGAGGTATTTTAGCCATGGAAACCCAACTACTAGAGTGGGCAGATTGTCTACACATGGCACATTACAGAGGGGCGGGGTAGGGCCTATTCCACATTGCAAATTACATAACTTTTGCTATAAACAGCCTGGTCCAGCAGCACCCCTTCAAGTAAAGAGCTTTGGTGTGAAATTCTCAATCTCATTTCTGTCTGATGCTACCATATGCAAAAATGCGCGTGAAAGGTAATCTGGACTATTACTCTAAATGATGGGGCATGAACTCCAAATGGTGAAGTTCATTTGTACGAACATTTATCTGAGATTGATAGCTTCTCTATTCTGATAGTTTCTGGATTTATGGACCCATAGAACCATTTGGAATCTGCAGTTACTGCTGTAAAAAAACAACAGTCTTTAGTATGCTGTATTCATACTCATTTTCTGTATTGAAATGTATTTTTCCTCTGAAAAGAACAGGTATTATTCAGAATTACAAAGAGTTGAAAAAAGACTCATTTGCTTAACAAAATGGCCAATTGTAAATTTGTATATTTATATACAAATGGCCAATTGTATATTTACTGAATAATACGCTACTATAGAGCCATTTTCAAATCTACAGTTCAAAGCAAACATATACAGTGGAATTTGAGGTAAAAACAGATCAATTTGACAGATGAGAGTTAGAAATGAATCTCTTCTCTTAAGCTTGAGTTCAGAGAGTTGAGATAATCATAGTCAGTTTATTGTATCATCATTGGTTCCTGGGACGGAGGCTCCTCTCTTGGTTTGTGTCTCTCCCTGGAAATATGGGATGTGAATGCGGAAAATGTGCCTCCACTCTGAGAGTCTCTAGTGTTAGTCTGGTCTTAACAATTTCTTGTTTGTGCCTAAGTCACCAGGCAACTTTGACTCAGCCCCTCAGAGAAATTCCCTACACCTCTGACTTCCTTCCTCCAAAAGCCCCCTCCCTGATTTGTAATCCCTGGGCCCAAGAAATAGAAGTGGAGAAGGGGTTTGTTCAAGAGCTAGCAGATCGAACTGCAACTAGATTGGATTCTTCAGGACGCAGATTCTGAGACAGAGGTTAGCACTCAGTGGAGGGAAGCCCCCAGAGGGACTCAGCTGGGAGATGTCAGCCCCCAACTCTACCAACAGCTGGAGCATGAATACCTCAGGGCTAGAGGGGCAACCTGGGAAAAGCATCATGGCATCACTACACATTGTTAACCAATTTCCAGCCCAGCCCAGCTCCAGGCTGCTGGGGTTTTGTACCATAGTGGCAGTGGGTGCTATTCTGTTCAGGACAATGTGAGAAAAGAAAAAGGTGACAACCAGAAAGCCTTCCCCAGACTATAATCCATGCATAGGGCCCTGCCTTCTTTCTCTCTGCTGGAGTTTGAGCCCTACTTGAAATCCTAATCATTTTCCTTCATACAGATTTATCAGAATTTTTCCATTAAGTTCTGAGACCCATCAACTTCTTTTTTCCTTCATAGCCTTCCCTGAGTTGGCTGCAAAGAAAAAGTTAAATGTTAATTTGCCACCTTTTCAAGAATCACAAGATTCTATCAAAATAAGATTAATAATCTTTTAATCAAATGTGAACAGACCGAGGGTACCACCTTCTACAGTTCAGGAGAAAGAAGAGCAAAGAAAACCTCAGAGATAAGCAGAGTGAATGGTGGTGCTTGACTTTTTCACAGAATTTAATAAAACATCTGTGACTTTCAGAATTTGGGGGAAAAAATAGAAGAAAAAGGAGCTACATTTGGTGATAAAATATCAAATAAAAGGTTCAGAAAGCAGTAAAACGGATATTTGATAATCTCATGTATGAGATTACAAATGCAAAATAATTAGAAAATGATTTTGACAGAGATGACATAACATTAAAATAAAACAAAATGATATATCAGGAATTTCAATGAAATTTATTAATGTCCTATATTGAATAATTAAATTTTAGATCAATAAATATTGATTGCATCATTTCTAAAGGAAAAAATAATTTCTGCATTCCCAAGGTGCAGCATGACTAATTTTTGGCAAGAAAGGATGGTACATAATGTGGATGAGGTAGTGTGGGCCTCTCCACAAGTGCTAGGATTAAAATATTGTTTCAGCAAATTTTTATCAAATATTCTTAGTAATTTTTTCTATCTTGAAACATTTATGATTCATACACTGTTGTAGAATGGAACTGTAGCTTATGCTTCACAATTTACATAGAGGATTTTATATAATTTGGTTGATTCTATACTGTTTTTGGAAAGAACTCTTTTTCCCTTTGGCAAGTTTGCGGAGTACATGACCTGCCTCAGCTCTGCTCTCCTGATACCATAATTACGTCCTGTACTGCTCAGTACCACCGGCTCAGTGAAGAAGACCTTCTGACACTTTGGTTAGGATCCAGCCATTTGACTGTCATCATAATTGCTATTGAGCAAAACGAGATTCGCAAATCATGAGTCACCTTCTCAGGGAAGACCTTGAAGCATAATGAAGCATTCATTATGTCCTATTATTTCTATAGGTACTAGTCACCTATAGAAATGGTCCAGGTCCCAAAGGTAATTTGAAAGGATATAGAAAGAAGCAGAAAACTTTTGGAAAACTTCCTTAGGAGCTTTTAGTTGCTCCTGAAAGTCTCCATGCCATGGGGTCATAAGCCTCAGTCAAAGAAAGATTTCTAAAAGATTTTATAGGCTCAAAAGTACCTTTCTCCATCTAACCCTTCCCCTTTGAGTGGAGGAAGAGAAGTGAATTTTGAAAAAAAACCAGCACTTTACATATGACTCTCCTTTGTTTCCAGGGTCCTGGCTCTTTTTATATCATAGAAATGATTAGTTTGGCATTGGTCTTTGAAGAAGAAAGTTAGCTAAACAGGGCATATCTATGAGGCTAGGTTGTATCAAAGAAGTTTTTTTAAAATGCTGAATGTTGTGAGGTGCATTCTAAAAGGAAACTATGGGGTACTATAGCTTTTCAAATTATTCTGCTTTGAGACACCAATTACATCTCTAGCAGTGAATTAGGGAGTTGATATAGTCAAGGTTAAAACTCCTCCCAGTTTATTTTTAATTATATTTTAATCTCATAATTGTTATCACTATTCCCCAATAGCAGGCACTGTTTCCATCTATAAACTATGGGAAAGAGAGTCAAATATGATTTTTTTTTTGGAGGTTACAATAAAATTAACATTTCAAGAAAGGATATTAATCAACATTTATCCTCCAAACTTTTCATATTTTTCTTTGTCTGTCCTCATCAAAGTTGTGTTTGTTTCCGGCTACCAGACCTAAATAACAAAGGATGTATGGGCTGGTGGAAATGTTATCTTATTGTGACTCAGGGTGGCTGTTTCACTTTGTATCCTATCCATACAGGGTAGATCAAATAATTATAAGAAAGAAATCATTCTACACAAATAATAAAATAATACCGTTAACATCCTAGGGTATTTCAGAAAATACAAATTTGTTTCATGCATAAATTGTGATTATCTCATTTACTCCTCAAAAGAAGTTGATGAGTTAGAGTAGATTTCATCTCTATTTCACAAAAAAGAACTTGGGGCACAGTAGATTATAACTTCCTTCAGTATACAATAGTAGGTGATAATTGCCAATACTGGGACTAAAAATCATATTTTGATTCCTAACCTAATATGGAGGGTTAATTTTATGTGTCAGCTTGGCTGGGCCACAGGATGCCCAGATATTTGGTTAAGCATCATTACTGGCCATGTCTGTGAGGGTGTTTCTACATGGGATTAACATTTGAATCAGTAGACTGAGTCAAGCAGGTGGCCCTCCCCAATATGAGTGGGCCTAGTCTAGTCCATTGAAAGCATGAACAGAATAAAAAATTGAGTAAGAAAGAATGTTTTTCTCTCTGCCTGGTTGTCTCCAAGCTGAGACATCCTTCTTCTGCCTTAGGACTCAGACTCAGACTCAGATCCGAACTTGTGGTTCTCCAGTCTTTGGACTCAGATTGGAACTGTGCCATTGATTCTCCTGGGTCTCCATCTTTCTGACTGCAGATCTTGGACTTCGCTTCCATAATCACATGAATCACTAATCTCTCTAGATAGACAGATAATAGAAATATGATATCATATATATTTATGACGCAAGTGGTAGGATTGAAACATCACATGTATCATATATATCATATATGACATATATATATCATGATATATTATATATATCATGATATTTCAATCCTACCACTTGTGGAGAGGCCTATGTTACCTGATCCATGTTAGTGCCCATCCTTCATCACCAAAAATTAATCGTGCTGCATCTTTGGAATACAGAAATTATCTTTTCCTTTAGAGATGACATGATCAATATTTGTTGATCTGAAATTTAATTATTCAATAGTGGAGGTTAATTTAATGAATTTCATTAAAATTCCTGATATATCATTTTGTTTTATTTTAATGCTATGTCATCTCTGTCAAAATTATTTTATAATTATTTCACTTTCGTAATCTCATGCATGGGATTATCAAATATTCCTTCCTTCTATTCCTCTGGAAAATCCACACTGATATGTCTAGTATTTCCATATTGCCACAGTTGTAGAGGTTCTCGAATTTTGCGTGTCAGGTTTACTCAGAATTTTGACTTTTAACAAGATTCCCAGGGGATTCTGAGGCAAACCAGAGTTTGAGAATCGTAGCATATTATTGTATAATTTAATTGTCTTCTGACCCAGAGATCTTGACAAATTCGAGAACACTTAAAATCGTCTCTCTACTACTACTAGCTAATGGTTTGTAATTGCTAAGTGCCAGACTCCATTGAAAGTGCTTTACTTTTATTAACTTATTTACTCCTCACAACATCCCTGATGCAGGTACTATTATTATCGTCATTTTATCAATGTAGGAGCTGAGGCACAGAGAGGTTAAATAACTTGCTCAGGGTCCTACAGCTAACAAGTGATGAGTTGGAGTTGGAACATGGACAGTCCGCCTCAGGTGGTCACACTCTTAGCTGCTCTGCTCTCCTGCCTCTCCACTAAGACTTCATATGTTGACGTATTTTGACAATGTGGCTTAGAGAAATTGTATTCCCTTAGCCCAGTATCTTTAAGGTTTCATATGCTTTGTTTTACCCCACTTGACACTCCTTAGAGTGAAATCTATCTCTGTGTTCTCTGCTGCCTATAAACAAGCTCAATTACTCCATACGTAAAGGCAAATACAAATCACAATTAATATGGATTCATAAAATTAGAGTGAGTAGAAAATAGCTACTGTTTTCTGAGTGATTACTCTATGTGGAGCACTGTGGAAAGTGCTTTTCCAGTATGTTGTCATGGAAGCCTCCCTCCTGTGGTTGTTCTTTCCTGCGTGCTTAGTATACGGTGAGTCTAAATCATATGGGAGCCTTTGACACAAACAAATGCTAGGTCCCTGTCCCAGAGACTCTGACTGAATAGGTCTGACTTAGGTGGAGCACTGGGTTTATTTTAAATCCTCTCTAGTTAATTCCAGTGTGCAGCCAGAGCTGAAAACCACTATGTGCTAAATGCTTTACATATGTATTTTATTTAAATCTTAGAAAAACCCACTGAGGTTGGTATTATTTTCCTCCTTTTATTTATGAGGAAACTAGTTCACAGAGGTTAAATAACTTGGCCACACAACTTTAGAGGCCAACTTGGGGATTTGAACCTGCGTCTTGTTGACTTAAAAGTCTGTTGCCATAACCAGCACAGTATTCTTTTTCGGGGAGTGATCTCATCTGTGGAATTCAGTTAAGGGCCTGGCTTGGCTGGCACTGCATTTCCAGTGTTCTTCTGCCACTCACCTACTGATAACCTCCCCAACTCCCGCTGCGGACTTTCCTCGCCAGCAGACTTCCTTAAAAGCTTCTGCCATTTCAGATTATTTGGGCTTTATTGGCTCAACAGTGAAGTTGGGACATCTTTCCAGACGGCAGCCAAGCTCCTGTCTAGAGCAAAGCAAAACTAGCCCCAGGGGAAGGCTGCCTTATATCTACTTAAGTACATTCTTTTGATGTGAATAGTGTGCCTCATGCTCAGAGTAAATTAGTTTAGTCAGGTCCAAGTCAGAGACCCAGAGGGGAGATGTTTGGATTCAGGCAGCTGGCCAGAATGCCGCTGCCCCAAAGTATTTCCATAAACCATCACCCGCTAATATTACACCCAGAGGTCTTTTTGGAGCTCAGCTTTTTGTTTTACAATTTCACTCTGAAGTAATTTTTGCTGTGAAAAAAACCCCAGCACTTTGCGTCTGACTTTCCTTTGGCATTGTGGACTTAACCCAAGACATCTTTCTCTGGGAGCGAGACAGAGAGGAGCAGGTTCTCAGGCTTAATAACCACCCTTTACGTTTGCATTTATACTCATTAAAATCGTTTCTCACACATAGCCTCATGAGCTCATAGGTTACCGTAAGAAGCTAAATTTCTATGCTGTATATTTAAAATGAAGCTTGCAAAACTCCCCATCACAAAAGAAAGGAAGGGAGGGAGGGAAGAAGTGGAGGGTGGGAGGGAAGGAGAGGAGGGAGGGAGGGAAGTACTTCACCCACTAACCCTCACTGACCACTGACCGTACAAAATAAACATGACAATCCACTATTTCCATTTCCTTCCATTCTTGTGTCTTTAATTCTTCTCTTCTCAAGGTTCTCTTTGTGTCCCCCACTGGCTGCCTCCTAGAGGGAGCGCCATGCCTGCTGCCTGCTCCTGGTTTTGGAGCAGTGTCATGTGATCTTGGTGTGGACTTTAGGAGTCCTTCCTTGCATCGAGGAAATGTTCTCACGCTCACCGCCATTGGCTATAATAGTACTCCCTTATCAGTGGTTTTGTTTTCTGCTGTTTCAGTTACCCAGTCAGCCACAATCTGAAAATATTAAATGGAAAAACTCCAGAAATAATTCATAAGTTTAAAATTGCATACACCATTCTAATCAGCGTCAGGAAATCTCATACCTTCCTGCTCCCTCCTGCCCCAGATGAGACTCATCCCTGTGTCCAGTTGTCCCCGCTGTATACGCTATCTGCCCGTTAGTCACTTAGTACCCCTCTCTGTTATCAGATCAGCTGTCACAGTATCCCGGTGCCTGTGTTCAAGTCACCCTTATTTTACTTAATGATGGCCCCAAAGCACGAGTAGTGACGCTGGCAATTCAGTTATGCCAGAGAGAAGCCAGAAAGTGCTTCCTTTAAGTGAAAAGAACACAGTATGTATATATATAGGGCTCTGTACTATCTGCAGTTTCAGGGTTTCAGGCATCTACTGGGGGTCTTGGAACGTATCCTTCCCAGATAAGGGGAGGACTACTGTATTTTCTTTCCACCCCTTGTTGCAGAATCTATACTATTCTTCTTTTCCCAGATTTCGAATCCATGCAGATCTATCAGAGATCTTTGACAAATGGAGTTGTTTTGCTTTTCCTCTTGCTTTCTCCTTCCCCACTTTTCTTGTCATTCTTCCTCTATGGACTTGCGAGAAGCTGTTCTGCCCTTCACACTGCCCTGAGCAGGAGGGTTCAATAGCCTAGTCTTTCCAATATGAATATCTTTCACATGCCACATGACTTCCCTTTCCTTCTTTCTCTTCCCACACCCTGAAATCTTCCTGGTCTGCACCCACCTCCATCCCATTTTATTCTTCTTTCTTGAATTACTCATTTATACAGCAAATATTTATTGAACAGCGACATGCCAGGCACTGCAAGAAAATAGAATTATAAATCTCTCCCTTTGAGCAGCTCCAATCTGGCTTCTTCAAATAAATTTAGACAGATGTTTCCAGAGCCAAACCTTCATTTCTCTTTCTCACTGAAACCTTGCAGTGGACCCAGCAGCCTTACCTCCAAGCTGTCCTGCTGACATCAATCAGTCAGTGCTTGCACCGTAACAGTTGCAAACAAAACAAAAGGCACGTGGAGCTTTGAACTGGCATTTTGGAGAAAGCCTCCTTACCATCCCGTGGAAGCAGTAATGAGAGCAGCAGATGAGCCCTCTTGCAAAAATACAACAAATTATTTCTGAGCTGAGTTTCAAATACAAAGATGGAGTATTAGGCTCCAGAATTCCCCTGTGTCCGTTCCTTGGAAGACCACAGCCAAGTCCGGCCATGCCCCACTCGCTAGGTTGACACAACTATTGTCCTTTCTCGGAAGTTCATAAGCACCCTACTGTAGGCATCTGTGGCTCCATTCAGTTTGATGTGGCCCCAGCTCTCCCTTCAGAGGGAAAGAACCCCTATAGTCCACTTGGCTGTGTTAAAAAATCCTAGACTTTCTCCTTTTCTTGTTCTTTCCTTAGGGTTGAATTTTGTCAAAATCTGGCAGGCAATTCCTCCTCTCTTACCTCTCCTGGCTGAGAGGGAAGATGCCACAGAATCATGATAAAAGAACATTTTAGGAGTGCCACGTGCCAGTGAATTCTAAATTCTGGTACGTAAGCTTTTAACCACACACTGTCCAGCCTCCCACAGTGACTAGCTCCATCCAGTATCTTGGGCTGTGGCACAAAGCATCTGCAGCTTTTGCCACCCACATTTGGGGTGGCTGCACTCTTGGGAGAGTTTAACTCTCAGCGCCCTTTGAAATACTAGAGTTCCAGGAGTTGAAGACATGGTCCTCAAGTTCTCTTTAGAGGTCTTGTGTCACTAAATATTTACAAAGATTTTTAATTACTTGTTTGTTTCTTTTTGTTTTTTGGTCAGGAAGATTGGCCCTGAGCTAATAGCTTTTGCCATCCTTCTTCTTTTTTCTTGAGGAAGATTGTCCCTGAGCTAATATCTGTGCCAATCTTCCTCTATTTTGTATGTGGGACACTGCCACAGCATGGCTTGATGAGTGGTGCACAGGTCTGCATTCAGGATCTGAACCTGCGAACCCTGGGCCTCCAAAGGGGAGCAAGTGAACTTAACCACTATGCCACTGGGCTGGCCCCAAGATTTTCAATTCTTAAAGTTACAAATAACATTCCTGTCATAAGCACGGCAAAAATTCATGTTGAAAAGAAAATAAATTCTTAGGTGATTAGCTCAACATCATTTTTCTGTCTCATATTTGACTTCTGCCCCTGGGTATGCCCTTTTGAACACCAAATTAGGGAATGTGGGGAGGAGGGAGAGAAGAAAGAGCAGGGGAGGGGAGAGGAGGGGTGGGAAGAACTGAAAACTTATCTGAGGAAAATATTCTACAGGGGAAAGTATTTTTCAGTGATTCGCAATGTGTGCTTAGATTTTATCTACACTTATGTAATTCTTAAGAGTTCCTTTTTTAAAAAGCAGTTTATATTAGTCTTTCCCAGAGCCCTGCCAACCAATAACAACTGGTTCTGGATCTACCCTTCAGATCTTTCTGGGCCTTCTGCTCCGGAGAGCAGGCACTGCTTGTCAAGTGTGGTTTATGCTCTGTGGGTTTTATGGGCCTTGGTTTATGTACATATGAATCTTTCTAGCTCAATGCAGGGTCTCAAAAAGCCTGGGAACCCATGTCCCTGCCTCCTCGAGACATTAAGATGCAAGGAAGAAAATTTAAGTTGGTATCAGAAAAAGAAAGAAAGGATCAAGTGGATCCCTGGGATAAAACCATTAAAGCGCATTTATTTTGCTACCACCACCCCCATTCTCTCCCTCTAAACCTTCTCAGTGGTAGTTGTCCGTCCACTGTACTTCCGATGGGAACTCGTGCTATCCAGAGACTCTTCTGATTATTCTTACATCACAAAGTCACTAGTAACACTTTATCACAGAATGCACTTTAATTCAGGAATTAAGACTTCAATCCAACAGAATCCACACTTCAATCTTCATTCAAAGGTAAGACCCCTCTATGCTGCCCCGGGTGTAATCAGACATCCTGCCTTCAGAGAGGAACCTTCTGGAAGGAGCAAGTTGAGCTTCTCTTAGTCTCATTTCTGGCTCTGACTGTCGCATGGATACATCCCAAGTTTCTTAGGTGCTGGGCCCTCTTGACTGCAGTTCCTTTGATGTAGCCAGGACCTCTCCATCAGCTGGCCACTCCTCTACCCACTCAGAAATCCCCTTGGTTGAAAACCTATAGCTTCTGGGTTCCTCTTGTCCTGACAGCCACACTGAACAAAATATACCTTTTAAACAGATCCTGGGCTTAACTTCCCGCTGCTGTCTCCACCTCTGCTCTCGGATGTACATGCCTCTGACCTACAATCTCAGGAGAATTCAGTTACTTTGCAGAGGCAGGACCTTCTCCAAATATTCTTTACTTGGCTCTGTTGGCAGGCATGAGACGGCACCAATCCTCTGAATCTGCCAACTGCAGGGAACATTTGTCAAGCTCTTCAAATGGCGCTGATGACTTGCCTGTCACATCACCAGGCTTGAACTAAGTGGCACTGCCCCTTTTCCTCACCACAGCTCTCTCACCTAATAAATTACCTTCCAATATGCTCTTTTAATCTCCGTTCTACATCTTTTTATCTCCCTCTTGTGGCTAAGAAGGTTCTAGGGTTGTAAAAACAATTCTTAAATATTTCTTTGAAAATCTGCATCCCGGCCTGGCATCTCATGTTGGAATTCCATAGCTACTGTATCTGGATGCTTCAGTTGAAACTTCCTATTTACTATTCCGTTATGGAATGAGGAATGAATGTGTTTATTTCTCAAATGGAAGAACCAGTCACACACTGAGCAAGTGATTCTCTTTATTCTACACCAGGTGGTAGGGATTCACCAAGAGGAATCTCAAAGAATCCTATCAGTGGCTGCCCAGGTAAGAAAAGGAGGTCAGTGCCCAGCAGGGAGGATGTGTAGGCAATGTGCACGTTGTTCCCTCCACAAAACAATGGTGTCATATTCACTCTGCTTCTGGCACAAAATGACTCAAAAGCAGGCTGTAGTATTCACAATAAGTACAGCAAGCTATGCAAGGGCTCCACTGCGGAGCCCTCGGGAGGGAATTCAGAACAGGGTAGATGCCTTCAGCTTTTTATAGACAAGGAGCAGACTGTGTCTATTTTCTAGGAGAGATGCTCATTTTAAAGAATTATAACTGCGAGAAAATCCTGGAAGCCTGGAACCCATATGTGATAAGGACATTTAGGAAGAAGAACATGAGGAGGCTGAAATGACAATGGGGGTGGCAACAGAAGCTTTGAATTTTCTATTTTATAATTTGTGTCATAACTTGAAATCTCTTTTAATGTATTTTGCCATATTGCAAGCAACACCCTTTCAAGGAAAAAAAATCAATTTGAAGGTGAGAAAATAAATCTTATTTATTCAATATTAACAAGAACAACTGTAAGGGGGAAAATCAACTATGTGACAGAGCCTTCAAAACTCTTCTGAACGAATCTGGAAATATATTTGGAGGCAGACTGTTAGAATTAATGAGGTCTATTGTAAAAGTTCTTCCAAAATAGATATTGTGATAGACAATTTTATTGTGAAAATTGCCTGAAAACATGATGGTGACATAGAAACATGACAACCATTAGTAAAACCTAATTAATTTTTAAACTTGTGTGCTTTTTCTTTTCTAACTTTTATTCATTTAAGCCTTTTAATTCTTTGTGCATTTTGCAAATAAGTAGTTTGTGTGTGGAGGAACTGACTTGGAAATTAAGCTGAGGTTTATATTTAACATATAATTTTATGACAGAAGCCAACCTGAATCGGTACATAATTGTACATTCTAGTTGTGAGTGCCTTTGGTTGTGCTGTGTGGAATGCTGCCTCAGCATGGCCTGATGAGCGGTGCCATGTCCGCACCCAGGATCCGAACCAGCGAAACCCTGGGCCTCCGAAGCGGAGTGTGTGAACTGGCCGCAGAGCCTGCTTCCTACTTTCTTTTTTTTTTTTAAAGATTTTATTTTTTCCTTTTTCTCCCCAAAGCCCCCTGGTACATGGTTGTATATTCTTCGTTGTGGGTTCTTCTAGTTGTGGTATGTGGGACGCTGCCTCAGCGTGGTTTGATGAGCAGTGCCATGTCTGCGCCCAGGATTCGAACCAACGAAACACTGGGCTGCCTGCAGCGGAGCGCGCGAACTTAACCACTCGGCCACCGGGCCAGCCCCCCTACTTTCTTTTTTTAACTGTTAGAGGGGAACACAACGGAGACAGGACAAAGACCATCACTCAGGACTGAAATAAGCGTGGATCTCTTCCCAACCAGAACAGTAGGTCAGAAATGACGCCTGCCTTGTAAGTCCCTCTTGTTTTCCATCCCTGATTAAACAGAATCTGAGGATCCTACGAGATGATGGAACGGAGTTGACAGTGGACTGCTATGCAACTCTCTTGTATTCAGTATATTTTCCTGTTCCATGGTTAGAATCTCCTTTCTAATTCTCCTCTCATCAGAGTGGATGAAAGCAGTGACTTTAATTTTTTTCCCCAAGTTCTGTGCTAATTCAGGATACTTGTACTTTTCTTCAGAGTCATGTAAATATGTCTTTTCAACTAATTTAACATTTCTGTCTTTATTGATTCATTTGAGGAAGGAATTAACATGCAGATGCAAAGTGAACAAAGGAAATAGGATCATTTAGGAAAAAGGGAAAATTGGCAAGTTAACCTGCTGATTTTTAAGACATGAGTGCCAGATCCTCATTAAAAAAACACTGACAGTAGTAATATCACTAAAAATGATCAAAATACTGGCTAGAAAGTAAACCACTACATAGAAAACTGGAGCCCCACTATGCCATCATTAAGGGCTCACATGTTCATGTGATCATTCCGCTATGAAGACAGTTTTGTTTTGATCTTTCACCCCTTGCTCTCCAATTGTCCCTGTATGTGAATCAGGTGGCAAGCTCAGAAGACAGTAACCTGCCCCAGTGACTAAAGTCACACCAGAATCTTGGCTTTGCTACCTCTTACTCACTCATTTCACATCCAGACAATATCAGGATCCAGGATTCCATTAGCCGGGGAGTTGTGAGTCTAGTATACACTTCTTTTTTGGCAGATCACATATTTCCATGAAGACAGAGGCTTTAAAAGCTTGGATAATAATTGCAGATGTAACTGTCTGACCCATATAACCCCATATCTCTTAAACGTGCCTCATAAAGATGACCATCTTGCAACATGTAAGTATGTGTTGACCCAGGAATGTAGGGTGTTCTGCCGCCTCTCTGTGCTATTTATACATTGTTCCCTCTACCTCAGTGCCTTTTCCATATCTTCTGAATCTACCTGCCAATTTATTGCCATTCACCCCCATTCACCCTTCAAGTCTCAGGTTAAGAATTACAGTGTCTTCAAACACTTCCCTGATGACCTCAGGCATAATGGGGTATTGCACCTGTTCTATCACTGAACCCTATAATGCCACCATGGTATCATTTATTAATATATATTATAATTGCTTATTTGTAGGTCTATATTAGCTGCAAAAGTCCTATTTATTCTTTTTGGCCTCAGTCCCTAACACAGTGACTGGACTATGGTGGTATTCAATGGTCAATGAATGAGCAATGATGGAAAGTATATGACCCTCATGCGCCCAGGCCACACTCCTAGGAATGGGACAATGGACTGTCAATCAAGGTCAAGGTATTTGATTCCAGAACCTCACTTAGCATATTGGGAACCCAAGCTCTTTCTTTCCTCTCTTGCACCACAGTGTTGTTTGTGGCTCACATATTTCCCTCAGTCCCATTTAAATTGCCCCTGATGCTGTGGCTGTGGTTGCTGTAGCCTCCATTATATGATAATATCAATCAGCACTGGCTACTGCAGCTGCCACCACTGACATCACTTCCACAAGGATGCTGGCTTTGCCACAGACTGTTCCCTCTGTAGCAGTGCTTCTCAATAGATGGGCAACTTTGCCCGCCCCCAAGGAGACACATGCCAATTTCTGGAAACACTTTTGGTTGTCACAAATATGCACAGATGTCATTGGCATCTTGTGGGTAGGCCAATGATGCTGCTACACACCCTACGATGCACAAGTCAGCCCCCACAACACTTACCTGACCAAAAAAGGTCAATAGTGCTGAGGCTGAGAAACTTCATTTTAAAATGAAAGAAAGTGCCATTCCTACAAGCACTGTAGCACTTTTATTTGGTTTCTCAGACTGTCTGACTCTGTAAGCTTCCTCACAGCCCTCACAGCCTTTTTTTTTTTTTTCTCACGCAACTTAGGACAAAATCTCCTAAGGCTGAGTTGTAGAATAATAATGTTGTATCACCAAGTGTCTGTCTAAATAGGACCCCACCTACTGGCCAAAACTATTGCCCCAAGACAGAGCTCAAACATCTCTACTTTATTAAATATTGGGATAAGTTCTCTGCCTAACCAATAGATTAAAGACAGTCTATTTCACCAGTGGCTCCTACTTGGTCTTTATATACGATTTTAAACCCCAGTGTTGTGGGGCTCAGCCTGTGGTCCTAAAGGCTGCATGAGCATTCTTCCAGCCAACATTTAGGATTATCGTAGAAATAGAGCACCTGGTGTTCTATTGTAACATTTCAGAGTTGCCAAAGACGAAATACCAATTAGGATCTCCTGAATTACTTGCCATATACATCCTGTTCATTAATCATTGCTCTGCAATTGTTCTCAAGAAACACACACAAAATGATACTATGTGTACAGAGCACCAGAGTAAACAGGCTCTGAAAACCCCAGCCCATACCTAGCTACCTTGGGGCCTGAAGATAAACCACACGTCCACACACCCATAAGCCATTCATTTCAAGGTTGACAACTGCACCATCAACCATCCATTGTTAAACTCTGCCTTACAGAGAGAAGCTATTGAATTGAAGTGTAGAAGGGTAAGATGATGGTCTCACAGGAACTTGTAGTCCTAAAGTGATAAGCATGGACCAAGGAGGAAGGTCATACTTCTCATGCCCAGCCTCCCCTTATTTGAACGAGACAGAGAAGGAGAGGGAGACAACAATGGGGTAAGCCAATTGTCATTCTCTTTTCTTTCGAGTTTCTGTGATAAAAGAAAAGACCAAAAGTGGATTTTACTATTACTGTGACACAAGGGGTTCCATTTGGTTCTAAGTGATAAAAGGTTAAAATACCGTAATTCCTCTATGAAGAAAAGCAATCCTTGGGCAGAAACTTGAAGAACTCAGAAGCATAGGATTATATTCTACGATATCAAATATGGGACTATCATAAAAAACTTGAAATTCTATCTCAAATCATATCAAATGGATACAGATAATGCTATTGATTTCTCAGAACATCTGGGAAATTAATATGGAGATGGAATGAGGGTGAAGAGGAAAAACAAGGTGGGTTGCAGTTAAGTGATGTGAAGGGAAACTACGACCTAATCAGGAAGAGAAAGATTGAGAAAGTGCTCAAGTACACAAGAAGTCTGCTGACCCATTAGTGCTGAGGCAGGACAAAGGTAGTATCCTGGAAGGACAGAGCTTCTTCTCTCCCCAAAAGCTTCTAGTATCAGGTTCTATGAGGCTTAATCAATTTCCCAGCCCTCACCCCATGATCCATTCTGCCTGCTTAAAAAAAAAATCCTCTCTAATGCCCCAGATTCCCTTAAGTAAAGGGTTAAACTTTTCATTTCCTAATTAGTAATTTTGAAAAAAAAATAGAAATGCTTGGCTTTTGAAGCACTTAAGTGCAAATAATCTTCAGTTTCAATGCAATCAGTCAATCAATCAACTAGAATAAATGTCTGATTATAATAACACCTTCCAGTTGTAGAGTGTTTTGTACTTTATAAAGCAATCTCATATTCATTATCTCATTCAATTCTCTCAATATCCCTGTGAGAAAGTCAATTATTTCCTTATCTTAAAGAGTAGGAAACTGGGGCTCGCAGTGGTGAAGTGATTAAAAACTAAATCTAACTGAGCTAGAAAAAAAGTACCCTCACTCTTTTATACCTGATGCTGATTAACCAAATCTTTCCCAATCTGTATTAAACTACTAGAGTTTTGAGCATAACATCTATGCATCAAGTATTTATTGTCTGTTGTGTGCCAAGCACAAGAGTAACAACAGTTAACTACCTTTAGAGAGCTTAGAGTCCAATAGGGGATACAGGCACGTGAGTATTTAACTTCCCTATAGGGTAGGAAGTGCACTGATATGGGATGTACAGGGTATTTTCAAACCACATTGGAGAGACACCTACTCCAGACCTGGTGGGGAGAGGGTGGATTGAGGGAAGGCTTCCGGCAGGAAGTGATGCCTAACAGCGGACCTGGAGGATTAGTGGGAGATAATCAGATGGACATTTAGGGAGAGGCATTCCAGGCAGAGGGACCAGCATGTGCAAGCCCAGAAGAAAAAGTCAGGTGCTGAACTTGCACTACAGAGAGTTCAAAAAGAATGGAGCAAATACATGAAACCATGGAGTAGAGTTGAATCTGAGAGAGAAACATTGACTATGTGGTGCAGGGGTTTATAAACAATTCTTAAGGGATTTGAAATTTACTTTTGGGAACTTTAGGGACCCTTTGAAAAATTTTAAGTAGTGGGGAGAAATAATCAGGTTTACATGTAAGAAAGAATATCTGGTATATGTTTTGGCATCCATCTCTAAATGGATTTGATTCACAGAAATCTCTGGAAACAAAACATGTTGGAACAAACTGTACCTGAACTCTATGTAAGGCGACAGAATTGGCAGAAGAGTGATTTTAGCTCAGTGTTCAGGGACAGTTCTGAAGATCGACCTAGGACTGAGCACAGATACAGGAGGACACCATTCCGGTGCTGCTCCTAACTTGGTCATCTGTGGACAGATTGTGTTGCTTAGGTCACAGTCAGGAATATTATTTGTCTCTCAGTAGGGACAGGTGGGAACTGAAACTCTGCTACAGTGGTTTGAAAAACAATTGGGAGGAGACTCTCACTTCCCCATTGAGTATCCTTGGCCCCTTTATCAAATATTAGTTGACTGTGTATGCAGGAGTTTATTTCTGGGCTCTCTTATAGTCTATTGGTCTATGTGTCTATTTTTATGCAACACTATGCTGTTTTGATTACTATAGCTTTCTAGTATAGTTTGAAATCAGGAAATGTGATGTCTCAAGCTTTGTTCTTTCTCAAGATTGCTTTGGCTCTCTGGAGTCTTTAGTGATTCCATACAAATTTTAGAATTATTTTTTTCTATTTCTGTGGAAAATGCCATTGGAATTTTGAGAGGCATTGAATCGATGGATAGTTTTGAGTAGTACCAACGTTTCAACAATATTAATTCTTCTGATACATGAACATGGGATATCTTTCCATTTGTTTGTGTCTTCTTTAATTTCTTTCATCAAAGTTTTGTAGTTTTCAGCATGTAGATCTTTAGCCTCATGGTTACATTTATTCCTAAGTATTTTACTGTTTTTGGTGTGATTGTGAATGGGATTGTTTTCTTAATTTCTTTTTCAGATATTTTGTTGTTTGTGTATAGAAGCACAATTGCTTTCTGTATTTTATTTTATATCAGGCAACTTATTGAATTCAATGATTAGTTCCAACGATTTTTTGGATAAATTTTTAGGATTTTCTATATATAAGATAATATTATCTGCAAATAAAGAAAATTTTCCTTCTTCCTTTCTGATTTGGGTGCCTTTTATTTCTTTATCTTGCATGATTGCCCTACCTAGGACTTCCAATACTATGTTGAATGAATGGTGAGAGTGGGACACCCTTAAGTCTTTTCAATAAACAGTGTTGGGAAAACTGAATAACCACATGCAAGAAAATGAAATTGGACCTCTGTCTTACATCATTCACAAAAATTAATTTGGAAAGGATTATAGACTTAAACATAAGACCTGAAACTGTAAAACTCCTGGAAGAAAACAGGGGAAAATCTCTTTGACATTGGTTTTGGCAGCAATTTTTTGAATATGACACCAAAAGCACAAGCAACAAAGGCAAAAATAAATAAAGAGAACTACATCAAACTAAAAAGCTTCTGCACAGCAAAAAAAAAAAAAAAAAAAATGAAAAGGTAACTTACAGAATGGGAGAAAATATTTGCAAATCGTATATCTGATTTGGGGTCAATATCCAAAATATATAAGAAACTCATACAACTCAATAATAAAAACCAAACAATTCAACTTAAAAGTGGACAGAGAAACAAAATAGACATTTTTCCAAAGAGACATACAAATGGCTAACAGGTATGTGAATAGGTGCTCACCATCACTAATCATCAGGGAAATGCAAATCTAAACCACAATGAGACTTCATCTCACACTTATTAGAACAGCTATCATCAAAAAGACAAAGGATAAGAAGTGTTGACAAGGGTGGGGAGAAAAGGAAACTCTTGTGCACTGTTGGTCGGAATGTAAATTGGTGCAGCCACTATGGAAACAGTATGGAGGTTCCTCAAAAAATTAAAAATATGATTATTATATGATCTAGCAAACCCTCTTCTGGAGATATATGTATATATACACACACACAATAGAATATTATTCAGCCATGAGAAAGAAGGAAATCCTGTCGTTTGTGACAGCTTGGATGGACCTTGAGGGCATTATGCTAAGTGAAATAAGTCAGACAAAGACAAATACTGTATGATATCACTTATATGTAGAATCTAAAGAAGCCAAATTCATAGAAATAGAGAGTATAATGGTGGTTACCAGGGGCTGAGAGGTGGAGGGATTGGGAAGATCTTGGTCAAAGGGTACAAACTTCCAGTTAGAAGATGACTCAGTTCTTGGCATCTAAGGCACAGCATTGTGATTATAGTTAATGGTGTTGTATTGTGTACTTGAAAATTGCTAAGAGAGTAGACCTTAAATGCTCTCAGCACAAAAAAGAAATGGTGATTATGTGATGTGATGGAGGTGCTAGCTAAAGCTATGGTGGTAAGTGTATTGCAATATGTAAGTGTATCAAATCAACATTTTTTTAAACTTACACAATGTTATATGTCAATTATGTTTCAATAAATCAGGAAACCAAAAAAAAAGAGCAATCAACAGGATCAATTTCCAGACCGTAAAGAGAAAACCAACAATCTTCTAGCTGTTAGATGCGGAGTCCTCTGCATTTACAGTTTCAGGCGAGTATCAAGGATTAGCAAGGGGACTCTGAAGAGGTTCGTCATTTAGGTTTAAAGGGAATCCTGGGATTCAGGAGGTCATAATGGTAAGACTTGGTTGGAGATCAGAAGATGGGAGGAAGCAGAGGCTAATGAGGACTGAAGAGAAAGGAAAAGGTATCAGAAGGAGTTGTGTTTTTCAGAAGTGACCAAAGATTGAAGGTGTAGACAGGAATAACTGCCCTGAGGATCCTGAATGGAAATCGGGTGGTAAGCTGTGTCAGAGGGGCTATGCTTCAGCACATTGTCACCAAGATGGTAAAAGAACATTGCTTAAATCTCAGGTGTGTCAAGAGCTAGATAGTCGCTGTGGAGTCGTTAGAAGAAAGAAGGAAGATGTAATGTTAATACTGGGGGAGATTTTTGCACAGCTCAGGCACCTCACAACTGTTTCATGGGAGTTTGAATTGATGCCTCCTATTTCTTGGAGATAAATATTTCCAAAAGAAGCAGGGTCATTTAAAAAAAAAACCCAACAAATAGTAAAGTGAAAGTTTGGGAGAAAACCTGAAAAGATTTTTAAGATCCAGAATCATGCACCCCATAATCTCTGCTCTTAATAAAATTGAGGTATACATTAATAACAAGAAAAAGATCTAAACCTTTCATGGTTTGGAAATTTCAAAATACACAACCAAATGACTCAAAAGCTGAGAAAAAAAATCATAAAGGAAACTACGAAATACTTAGAACTGAAAGATAATGAAAAACTTTATATCAAAACTTTTGAACTGTAGCTAAATCAATATCAAAGTAAATTTGTAACCTTATAAACTTACATTAGAAAAGAAGGAAGGATGAAAGTCAGTAAGCTAAGCATTCACTTTGAGAAGTTAGAAAAATATCAACTGAAAAAAATAGAAAGAAGGATATAAAGAAAAGAAGAGTAATAATTAATGTGGGGGAAAAAACCTGAGCCAAAACAGCTAAGGTCAAGAAACCCAAGTTGATACTTTGAAAACAGTAATAAAATTGACAAACCTCAGGCTAATAGGCGGGACCAAGATGGTGGAGTAAGTGGTCTTCTTTGTCTCTCCCCCGTCGAATCTACAACTAACTGCACATTCACCGATTAACAAAGGATATCCAGATAGCATCTCAAGATGCCTAAGAGTCTCGTGCTACTATACATCAGAAGGCAGATGGACTTCCCCCTGGGAGGAGGTAGAAATAGGTGAAAGCTCTCCGACCCCTGACCCCCGACCCCTGGACAGCCTAGTTCCTGCAGGAGGCTCTCTTCCAGCGGACTCCCCCATAGCATCGCCACACACCAAGGGCGGGAGTGTGCACTCACCAGCGGAGTGATGGTGGAAACAGGTGACAACAGACCTACTCAAGCCCCCAGCAATTACACCTAAGCCCAGGGGGAATCCCCAGGGTCCCACACCCACCGGCAGGGAAGGCCTCTGCTTGCCATTAGCAGGGAGGCCCCTCTCAGAATCCAGAACAAAGGGAAGCTCCCGGCAGGTGGACTCCCTGGCACAGTGTCAGACCACAAGCTGCTGCTGGGCCCACGGTCTCTGGCGCACGGGTCGGTGCAGGAGGCACCTGGACTTCCCGTGGACATACTTGGGGACAGGGTTGGAGCTCCAGCGCCCAGCTCTGTGGCTCAGGGGCAGGCTCCAGGGTCCCACACCCCCAAGGCAGGGAAAGCCTCTGCTTGCCATTAGCTGGGAGGCCCCTCCCAGAATCCAGAACAAAGGGAAGCTCCCAGCGGCTGGATTCCATGGCACTGCACCAGACCGCCAGCTGCTGCTGGGCCCCCGGTCTCCAGCGCACGGGTCAGTGCAGGGGGAGCCCGGGCTTCCTGTGGACGTGCTTGGGGACTGGGTGGAGCTCCAACACCCGGCTCTGCAGCCCGGGGGGATGCTCCAGGGTCCCTCACCCCCCCAGTAGGGAGGGCCTTTGCTCGCCATTGGCAGGGAGGCCCTGCCCAGCATTCGGAACACCAGGAAGCTCCCTAGAGCAGAATTCCCCACGAGGCAGCAGCTTACAAGCCACCGCCAGGCCCATGGACTCTGGCCATGTTCCAGACGAGGCAAGGGGCTCCCAGAGATCCCATGAGAGTGGAGTGGGGCAGAGTGGAGCTCTGGTGAAATGGCTATGTAGCCCAGGGGGGGAACTCCAGCTTCCTACAGCAGCCTCAGCGAAAGCCTCTGCACAGCACTAGTGGAGAGGTTCCAACTGGCAATCGCAAGGCACAGCTAGGTGAGCTAACAACAGACTGCAGAAGATACCCATAGCTCTGCTGGGACCTATAGTAACAAGTGTGATCTTGTGGGCTCTGTTAGGGACAAAGAGGCAATTATAGGTGATCCTGCTCCTGGCTGCTGGTAAAGCCCACAACACCGCTGCAGACCACAAGGAGGGAGCGCATCTAAGTGGGCTGCAACAGTAGACACCAGCAGGCTGAGGCCCCCTTGCAATTGCCCCCACAACCAACGAGGGACCCCACAGGACCACTGTGACTACGAGGAGGGGTCCAGGTCCAGTCAGTAACAGCTGACAGGGTTCCAGGTTGGTGCAGTCTAAACAGCTGCCCCCCCACACACACCAGTTGCAACAAGTGGAAGCAACAGCTAAACTCTATCTCTATGCGAAGGCACAAATCCATGCCATCAAGCATTATGAAAAAATATATTAAATCTCCAGAACAGAAGGAAAATGATAAGCACCCAGAAAACAATCCCAAAGACAATGAAATCTATAACCTAAATGACAATGATTTCAAAACTGCCATTATTAAAAAACTCAACGAGTTAAAAGAGAATTCAGATAGACAACTCAATGAGTTCAGGAGCTATGTCACAAAAGAGCTTGACACTATAAAGAAGAACCAATTAGAAATACTGGAGATGAAGAACATAATGGAGGAGATTAAGAAAAATCTGGACTCTCTGAACAGTAGGGTCGATAATATGGAGGACAGAATTAGCAATTTGGAGGATAGGAATATAGAAATGCTGCAGACAGGGGAGGAGAGAGAACTAAGACTAAAAAGAAATGAAGAAACTCTCTGAGAATTATCCGACTCAATTAGGAGATGCAACATAAGGATTATAGGTATACCAGAGGGAGAAGAGAAGGAGAAGGGGGCAGAAGGCCTGTTCAAAGAAATAATAGCTGAGAACTTTCCAAATTTGGGAAGAGAGATGGAACTTCATGTGACAGAAGCCAATAGATCTCCAAACTTTATTAATGCAAGAAGACCAACCCCAAGGCATATAGTACTGAAACTAGCAAAAGTCAACGACAAAGAGACAATACTAAGGGCAGCCAGGCAGAAGAAAATAACTTACAAAGGAAACCCCATAAGGCTATCAGCAGATTTCTCAGGAGAGACCATACAGGCTAGAAGAGAGTTTAATGAAATATTCAAAACTCTGAAGGACAAAAACCTGCAGCCAAGAATACTCTGCCCAGAGAAAATATCCTTGAAATACGATGGAGAAATAAAAACTTTCAAAGATAAACAAAAGTTAAGGGAGTTCATCACCACAAAACCTCCTCTTCAAGAAATGCTCAGGAGGAACCTCATTCCCGAAAAATCAAAAAAAGGAAAGGGGTTACAAAATCCAGAACAAAGGATATAAGCAGAAGGACAATAACACAAAGTAACAGCTCTCCATCAGGACAAAATGCAAAACAACCAGAAAACAAGTGATAAAATGGCAACAGTAGGCCCCCACGTTTCAATAACCACTCTAAACGTGAATGCATTGAACTCTCCAATCAAAAGGCACAGAGTGGCAGGATGGATCAAAGAACAAGATCCAACAATATGCTGCCTCCAGGAAACACACCTCAGCCCCAAAGACAAACACAGACTCAAAGTGAAGGGATGGAAGACAATACTCCAAGCTAATAATGAACATAAGAAAGCAGGTGTTGCCATACTTATATCAGACAAAGTAGACTTCGAAGCAAAACAGATAAAGAAAGACAAAGAGGGGCAGTATATAATGATAAAAGGGATGCTCCACCAAGATGACATAACACTTATAAATATAGATGCACCTAACACAGGAGCACCAAAATTCATAAAGAAACTATTAACAAAACTAAAAGGAGACATCAATAACAATACAATAATAGTAGGTGACCTCAACACCCCATTAACACCAATGGACAGATCATCCAGACAGAAAATCAACAAGGAAATTATAGAATTAAATGAAAAATTAGATCAGATGGACATAATAGATATATATAGGACACTTCATCCAAAAACAGCAGGTTACACATTCTTCTCAAGTGCACATGGAACATTCTCAAGGATAGACCATATCTTGGGAAACAAAGCAAGCATCAATAAGTTCAAGAGGGTTGAAATAATATCAAGCATCTTTTCTGATCATAATGCTATGAAACTAGAAATCAACTACAAGAATAAAGCTGGGAAAGGGCCAAAAATGTGGAGACTAAACAACATGCTACTGAACAAACAATGGATTATTGAAGATATTAAAGAAGAAATCAAACATTACCTGGAGACAAATGAAAATGAAAACACACCATACCAAATGATTTGGGATGCAGCAAAGGCAGTCCTAAGAGGAAAATTCATTGCAATACAGGCTCACCTCAATAAGCAAGAAAAATCTTACATAAACAACCTCAAACGACACCTAACAGAATTAGAAGAAGAAGAACAAACAAAGCCCAATGTCAGTAGAAGGAGGGAAATAATAAAAATTGGAGCAGAAATAAATGATATTGAAACAAAAAAGACAGTAGAAGGAAGCAATGAAATAAAGAGTTGGTTCTTCGAAAAAATTAACAAAATCAACAAACCCTTAGCCAGACTCACTAAAAAGAAGAGAGAAGTCTCAAGTAAATAAAATTAGAAACGAGAGAGGAGAAATCACAACAGATACCAAAGAAGTACAAAGGATCATAAGAGAATACTATGAAAAACTATATGCCAACAAATTGAACAACCTAGAAGAAATGGGTAAATTCCTAGACTCATACAACCTACCCAAACTGAATCAGGAAGAAATAGAGAATCTGAATAGACCAATCACAAGTAAAGAAATAGAAACAGTAATCGAAAACTTCCCCAAAAATAAGAGTCCAGGACCAGACGGCTTCTCTGGAGAATTCTACCAAACATTCAAAGAAGATTTAATACCTATCCTTCTCAAACTGTTCCAGAAAATAGAGGAAGATGGAGCACTCCCTAATATATTCTATGAAGCCAACATCACCCTGATCCCCAAACCTGACAAGGACAACACAAAGAAGGAGAACTACAGGCCCATATCACTGATGAACATGGATGCAAATATCCTCAACAAAATTTTGGCAAACTGAATACAGAAATACATCAAAAAGATTATACACCATGATCGAGTGGGATTTATACCAGGGACACAGGGATGGTTCAACATTCGCAAGTCAATCAACGTGATTCACTACATTAACAAAATTAGAAACCCAAAACCACATGATCATCTCAATAGATGCAGAGAAAGCATTCGACAAGATTCAACATCCATTTATGACAAAAACCCTCAATAAAATAGGTATAGAAGGAAAGTACCTCAACATAATAAAGGCCATATATGACAAACCCACAGCCAATATCATACTCAATGGACAAAAACTGAAAACCATCCCTCTCAGAACAGGAACAAGACAAGGGCGCCCACTTTCACCACTCTTATTCAACATAGTACTGGAGGTTTTGGCCAGAGCAATTTGGCAGGAAAAAGAAATAAAAGGAATCCAAATAGGCAACGAAGAAGTAAAACTCTTGGGGTTTGCAGACATGATCTTATATATAGAAAACCCCAAAGAATCCATAGAAAAACTATTAGAAACAATCAACAACTACAGCAAAGTTGCAGGGCATAAAATCAACATGCATAAATCAGTAGCATTTCTATATCCCAACAATCAACTAACAGAAAAAGATCTCAAGAACTCAATCTCATTCACGATCACAACAAAAAGAATAAAATACCTTGGGATAAATGTAACCAAGGAAGTGAAAGATCTATACAATGAAAACTACAAGACCTTCTTGAAAGAAATCGACCATGACAAAAAGAGGTGGAAAGACATTCCATGCACATGGATTGGAAGAATAAACATAGTTAAAATGTCCATACTACCTAAAGCAATCTGCAGATTCAACACTATCCCACTCAGAATTCCAATGTCATTCTTTACAGAAATTGAACAAAGAATCCTAAAATTCATAGGGGGCAACAAAAGACCCCGAATTGCTAAAGCAATCCTGAGAAAGAAGAACAAAGCTGGAGGCATCACAATCCCTGACTTCAAAGCATACTACAAAGCTACAGTAATCAAAACAGCATGGTACTGGTACCAAAACAGATGCACAGATCAATGGAGCAGAATTGAAAGCCCAGAAATAAAATCACACATCTATGGACAGCTAATCTTTGACAAAGGAGCTGAGGGCCTACAATGGAGGAATGAAAGTCTCTTCAACAAATGGTGCTGGGAAAACTGGACAGCCACATGTGAAAGAATGAAAATCAACCATTCTTTTTCACCATTTACTAAAATAAACTCAAAATGGATCAAAGACGTAAAGATTAGACCTGAAACAATAAGTCTTCTAGAAGAGAATATCGGCAGTACACTCTTTGACATCAGCTTCAAAAGAATCTTTTCGGACACCATAACCCCTCACATGAGGGAAACAATAGAAAGAATAAACAAATGGGACTTCATCAGACTAAAGAGCTTCTTCAAGGCAAGGGAAAACAGGATTGAAACCAAAAAACAGCCCACTAATTGGGAAAAAATATTCACAAGTTATTTATCTAACAAAGGGTTAATCTCCATAATATACAAAGAACTCACACAACTCAACAATAAAAAATCAAACAACCCAATTACAAAATGGGCAGGGGACATGAACAGACATTTCTCCAAAGAAGATATATGGATGGCCAATAGACACATGAAAAGATGCTCATCATCGCTAATCATCAGTGAAATGCAAATCAAAACTACACTAAGATATCACCTTACACCTGTTAGAATGGCAAAAATATCCAAAACCAAGAGTGACAAATGTTGTAGAGGCTGTGGAGAAAAGGGAACCCTCACACACTGTTGGTAGGAATGCAAACTGGTGCAGCCACTATAGAAAACAGCATGGAGATTCCTCAAAAAGTTAAGAATAGAAATACCTTATGACCCAGCCATCCCACTACTGGATATCTATCCTAAGAACCTGAAATCAGCAATTCCAAAAGTTCCATGCACCCCTATGTTCATCACAGCATTATTCACAATAGCCAAGTCATGGAACCAACCTAAGTGCCCAGCAACTGATGACTGGATAAAGAAGTTGTGGTATATATATACAATGGAATACTACTCAGCCATAAAAAAGGACAAAGTCATCCCATTCACAACAACATGGATAGACCTTGAGAGTATTATGTTGAGTGAAATAAGCCAGACAGAGAAAGATGAACTCTGTATGACTCCACTCATAGGTGGTAGTTAACATATGGACAAAGAGAACTGATGGGTGGTTGCCAGGGGAAAGAGGGGTGGGTGGAGGGCACTAGGGGTGAAGTGGTGTACCTACAACATGACTAATAATGATGTACAACTGTACTTTCACGAGGATGTTAACTTTCATAACCTTAATAAAAAAAAATTGACAAACCTCAGGTAAAATTGACTAAGAAAAAGAGAGAGAAAGAATATGTATAAACAAAAATATGTATAAATGTAATATGTATAAATAAAAATGATTTAAAAGATATTGAAAAATAAGTTACTACTATATGTCTTTATGCCATAAATTGGAAGACTTGGACAAAATGGACGTATTCTTAGAAAAATATACATTTCTAAAAATGACTCAATATTAAATAGAAAACCATAAATTGTTATATGACATTAAAGAAAATGAGTCATTTAAAAACTGTCCAAAAGCATTTACCATTGAGTTATACCAAACTTTCAAAATGAATCCAACTTATGTAAAGCCTGAGAGAAGAAAAAAATATATACATATATATTTACTTTACCACACATTTGGTATAACTTGATACCAAAATTAGTTACAGACAATACGAAAAAGGAAAATTACAGATCACTCTCACTCATGTACATAAAAGCAACAGTCCTAACAAAATATCAGTAAACTAAATTTGGAATTGTATAGAGAAAGTATAGCGCATTATGGTCAATTTGAATTCATTCTAGGAATGCACGACTGATTCAATGCTAGAAAATATATTAATTAATTTAACTACATTAAGAGACTAAAAAGGAAAATCATATATTCCTAGATAGTGTGTCTCCTAAGTGGAAAGTGAGATTTCTGGACCGCTTTTTAAAATAAAATTCCTTACTGTCAACTGGCTCACTTTTTTCTCTTCCCTGGGCTGGACCATGGACATGATGGTGAGTTAGAGGAAGACGAAGGCACACAATGAAAGAAACGTGGACTTGAGAATGACCTTCTAAGCTGCACTGCCGGACCAGCCTGAACTGCTCGCCCATCACTGCAATGTTATATTTTGGTCTCTTTGAGCATCTTAAAATATGCCCTAATTAACACAGAGGGAAAAGGGAAAATTTTTTTTTTTAAATAGATAAAATCTAACTGACACAGTCTTTTTTCCCCTTGCATACTGCAGTGTGGAAGAAGAGTGATGGAAAGGAAAGAAGCTTTGGAGCCAGGCACACCCAGGTCAGAAACGAAGGTTTGGGGCTGGCCCCGGGGCCGAGTGGTTAAGTTCGCGCGCTCCACTGCAGGCAGCCCAGTGTTTCATTGGTTCGAATCCTGGGCTCGGACATGGCACTGCTCATCAAACCATGCTGAGGCAGCGTCCCATATGCCACAACTAGAAGGACCCACAACGAAGAATATAAAACTATGTACCCCTATACCAGGGGGCTTTGGGGAGAAAAAGGAAAAAATAAAATCTTTAAAATAAATAAAGAAAGAAAGAATCAAAGGTTTGTCACATGCTAAGTGTCTGACTTGGCCATGTTAACCTCGCTGACCCCAGTTTCCCAAGCAATCGCATGGTAAATGACTCTTTCCCAAAATGCGGAACATTTCTAGAAGATAGATAACAAAGGAGAAAAATGGAAAGGATTTGGGGGAGCTTCTCTTGAGAGCAAAGTGGAAGAGGAGTTGTGGAAAACTGTTGTTTATTTTTCTGAAAGTTTGCTAGATAAAATACAGGACATTCAGTTAAATTTGAATTTCAGATAAAACAATGAATAACCATTTAGTATAAGTATGTCCCAAATATCGCATTGGACAAAGTTATACTAAAAAACGTATACATTGTATATATGAAACTCAAGTTTACGTGGCCATCATCATTTTGTTGTTGTTTTGTTTGTTTTTGCTAAATATAGCAACTTTATCTGAAGGAGAGAAGAAAGTAGATTCCTTTGGACTGTTTGAGCCATAATAGATGTAGCAAGAAATAGAGATAGTACGATATAATAAGATGCAGATGTAAGTTGATGTACAGTCAGCCCTTTGTGTCTGCAGCTTCCGCATCCACAGATTCAACCAACTGCAAATTGAAAGGCCTAGAGGGTTGCGTCTGTACTGAACATGTACAGGCTTTATTTTTCTTATCATTATTCACTAGACAATATGGTATAACAACTATTTAGGTAGCATTTACGTTGTATTGGGTATTATAAGTGAACTAGAGATAATATAAAGTATACATGGGAGGATGTGTGTAAGTTATATGGAAATACTTAACCATTTTATATAAGGGACTTAGGGATCCGTAGATTTTGTGTCTGGGGGGTTCTGGAACCAATCCTCCCATGGATATTAAGGGATGATGGTACTTCTTGTATAGCCCAGAGGGAGGAGGTGGGGAAAGAACGTTTGTGACAGCAAAATGGAGATAATACTCTCCTCTCAAGGTCATTGTGGAAACTAAGATAAGATGGAATATGTAAAGTCCTAGCATAATGTCAGACCTACAGTAAGGACTCAGTCACTAATGTTGGTTCTATTCATCTCCTTCTCTGTTCCCTGTTCTCCTGCCTCTTCCTTCCTGAGGCTCTCAATGTCCTCAAGCTGTCCTGGAATCTGGATTTCAACATCCTCACACTTCTTCTGAAATGAGACTCACCAGGCAGTTGCTGGGATTCTCTACTCTAGGCAACGAAAACAGTATTACTTCATTCTTTTATTTGGCAGATATTTATTTAAATCTCATGATATGTCACACACTTTGCTGTAGATGGTGACCATGCAGTGAAAAGACAAATAGACCATGATATTAAAAAAAATGTGGCCCTCCCACTTCCTACCTAAGAATAAACTGAAGACCATGTGAAAATTCAGTTGTCTGATCCACACCCTCCAAAATTGATTCCAAAGAATAAAGGATGCATGATCTCCAATTAACAAATGATTCACATTATTCTTATGTACCTTAAAGTTTGGGAACTGCTGGCCAAATGTCTTGTTATACAGGTGCAGAACATGATATTATATTACTTAACCCAAATGAAGAGATTACAAATGGTGGTAAATCACATATCAGTGATAGGCTGATAGGAAGAGATATCAAGAGAAGCCTGCATGGAGCCAACACTACATCACTGATCCAGGTGTCAACTCTACCTACCCTGAGAAAAAGGAGCATGGGGAGCATAGACCCAAGGCAATGTTTCCCACACTCTCTGTTCTCAGGACCTCTTTATACTCATAAAAATTGCCGAGGGTCCCTGAAGCTTTTGCTTATGTGGTACACCATATAAGAAGTTAAAACTGAGAAGTATTTTTAAAAATGTATTTAAATCGAGCAATAATAAGCACATATGGTGTTCATATAATGTATTTTTATGAAAAAATAGCTAAATTTACCAAAGCAAAAGAATATATAGTGAGAAGAGAGAGATTGTTTCATGTTTTGCAAATAATAAATGGCATAATAGAGAAGAGTCAAATTCTCATGTGCTTCTGCCCTCAGTCTGCTACCATATCACCTTGGGAAATTCCACTGCACCCTCATGGGAAACTGAGAGAGAAAAAGGCAAATTACATCTTAGGATTGTCAGAAAGTAGTTTTGACCTTGTGGCTCCCTGAAAGTGTTTCATGAATCCCCAGAGTTCTAGCAACCACATTTTACAAACCACTTCCCTGAAAGACAAGAAGTTGCCTGTGGATGCCTCTCCACCCCCGCCTCCACCTAAGTGATGAGCTATCTGGGAATAAAGAGAAAGGTGGGAGAAGAACTCTTACAAAAATTCCACCACTTTACATTTTTTCCCATGGCTGATCTTGGCCGTGAGTCTCTCTGCCGGCTTTTAGTGACCTTGTGTGTCCTCAAGGGCAGTTATGCTACTAAGCTTCCGAGGTATGACTGGAAGCTGGAATTAGCTTCCTATCCTATATTCCATTCTTAAACATCTCTCAAGCCTTGAGTCAAAATAAAGGAGATGCTAATCTTCCCACTGCACATAGAAGCTCCCTCATCTTCCAAGAATGGCCACAGACACCTTTCAAAGTGGAGTCTTCCTTTGCCTACCATCCACTTTCCAGAACCCACTTGCTCTGTCACATAGTCTCCAACCACAGTTCCTGGGCCTTTGACTGATTATTGTCTTTTCCGTTCCTCCCTTCAGACCAACGTTTTGATCCACCTATTTATTTGGCTCTAGATTTTACTTCCATTCTGGACACCAAATGTAGTTCCCCTTAGTTCCGCTCCCTAGAACTAGGTGCCATTCCAGACTTCTGAGCCCCACCTCCCCTCACTGTCAGAGCCCAGCTCTTTCCCTCCTCTCCCCTTACCAGGGGAATTTAAATATAATTAGCATAATGGGGGACTCTGAATCTCAGATAGACTGTCAGGAAACCGTTTCACCCTGAAAAAAAGCAGCAAGGTGGTTCAGTCCTGTTTTTAAACATTCATAACAATTTTCACAAAGTATTTCTCTATTTGAAAAATAGGCTTTCACATTAACACCACATTTTTTTAAGTGTGTATTTTTCCTCTCCCCAAGCATAAGTTAGTTTTTGATGGGTTGAACAGCCTTTTTCTAATTAGCTGAAAGTCCACCTTCTTATAATTGCATGTGAACAAGTGAGTAAAGCTGAGTGTTAGAGATCTGACTGCAGCCTCGTGCCTTGACCTTAGAGGTTAAAGCTGCTTTAGAATCTCAGAGGTTCAGATGGAAGGACCTGATATGAGGAAGATGTGGTGAAACAACTGTGTGGAGGCTGATTTTAATTAGACTGCAGAAGTTAGGGAAGAAGATATTCTGATTAGTGGGATGTATCATGGCATTGTGGCATCACTGTCAAATTCATAACCAGCCATGACAGGTAGTTATTATATTTAAGTTTCAAATTTCTCAATTCCTGTTATTGCTAAATCAGAACTTAATAAAGTCTCTCGGGATGGGTTAGACAGGTGTGATCCAAAGAAGTATTCCATCAAAATGAGAGAAGTGAAACATCTCTAGTCATTGCCTCCACACAGAAAACAGCAAAACAATAAAAAGAGCCACAAAATAACCTTATCCCACCTGCTCATTTGGTCCTGCTTAGCACATCATACTTGAGGAACTTGGAGGGTGAAAATGGGGCCTCTAAGGGCAGCTGCTGGGTGACTTGGGGAGATCGTGAACAGATTCCTAAACAAGATGGCAAGACAAAAGCTCCAGTTAGATGAACAGGAGAGCCACCAATCCCCCAGGGGCGGCCATCTCACAAGGGAGCCTTTCTCATTTAACTGACAGCATAGGGCGCAGGTGCGTTATGGGTTTGGTTACTTTAGCAAGGCAGGAGTTACTTGGAGTCGAACATTCAATGGTAATTAGACTTCAGTGGGGTTGATAAGACAAACAACTCTGGAGGCAGGTTATCAGGTCCTCCTCTAACTACCCAACCATATTCAAACTTGATAGTAATTTTTTCTAAATAAGCTATGACATGAGACTAATTGGGAACATCAGTAAATTTAGAATTGAGAGAACGGCCTGGAATTTTCATCCACTTTAGTGACTCAGGAACTCCTGGCTTAAGCCATATTTTCCCTGTGGATTTATTTTCATAGACCAGCAGGTAAGTACCTCTATGAATAAGTAATTTACAGGATGATGTGATCAAATAATAGTCATTCTATATTTCTCCCAATATATCTAAGAAAAGGTAGAGTCTGTAGAAGGATTTGGTGGGAGGAGACATTTACCATAACTGAAGAGTGCTAGCTGTCTGCGAAGGGTCTCCCCATAAGTGAGTGAATGAGAATTCGTGGGGGAGGGGCGTGGTGGGCAGGGGGAAGGTGGAGGAAGGGTAGGGAAGGTATGATAAAGGAGAAATTGGGGGGCCAGCCCAGTGGCGCAGTGGTTAAGTACTCATGTTCTGTTTCGGTGGCCTGGGGTTTGCCAGTTCAGATCCTGGGTGCGGACATGGCACCACTTGTCAAGCCATACTGTGGCAGCATCCCACATATAAAGTAGAGGAAGATGGGCACATGGGCATGAATGTGAACTCAGGGCCAGTCTTTCTCAGCAAAAAGAGGAGGATTGGCAGCAGATGTTAGCTCAAGGCTAATCTTCCTCAAAAAAAAAAAAAAAGGGGAGGAGTGCGGAGGCAGATTCATAGAGCCCAGGTCTTCAAGATGAATCTATATCACTATTGGGAAAGAGAATCAGCATTAGCAAGGCAATCATAAGTAGAGGGACCAGACCAGAAGGGTGAAGTTAAGAAGTCACAGAAATTTGAAATTCTGAAAGAGGTAATTTGCCACAGAAGGAATCAGGACTCAGAGATAGGTGCGCAAGGATGGAGATAATTAAGAGAGAAACTGTAAGACAATTACCTGATTGTAGCCACTTATTTTCTCTCCAACCCAGACTCATTTTACAAACATGGTACTGCTTAATTTCCCCCTAGCAAAGAATGATTTTATAATATATAAAAAGACCTCATTAAATTTATCAATCTTAGAAAACAGAAGACATAAGATTTTATCCCGAAAAGATAAAGTCTATTTTAGGAACCATTTATTATTAGTGCCCTCTTGGAGTCAATTCTGACTCCTAGCAACTCTGTGTACAGGAGAGCAGAACCCTGCCCTGTCTTTTTGTGCCATCCTCTCACCTTCTGGTGCTGTATCAAACAATGCTCTCCTGCTATTCATAGGGTTTTCATGTTCAATTTTTTTTCTTTCAGAAGTGGATAGCCAGATCCTTGTTCCCAGTCTGTCTTAGTCTGTAAACTCTGCTAAAATCTGTCCACCATGGGTGACCCTGCTAGTAGTACTAATTACCAGTGGCACAGCTTTCAGCATCACAAAATTCAGCCACCATAGTATGACAACTGACAGATAGGTGGTGTGGTGCCCTGATCTGGCCAGGAAAGGAGCCAAGGTCACGGTGGTGCAAGTGCCAAATCTCAACTGCCAGACCACCAGGGTGGGCTTTTAAGAACCACAGGAGTGGCCAAATATGAAAAAGATGACCCTCCCAATTCAGGTCCACAGAGAGACAAACATTCCATTTTAGGCCCAAATAGCATCAACCATGCCATCTTTTCTAATAGAATGCTATGTACTCTGTTAAATGAAGGGATAGAGGGGTAAAAGGAATTCCACAGCACAGATGGGTGACTTCTAAGAAATTCTTGTAGAAAAGGATTCCATAAACAGGAATTCCTAAATTTTAATTTTTACTCACCTCTCCCTAGTCTGCTCTGAGTATTTTATTAGATTTCTTAATGTCTTTGCAGTGTTTTTCAGCATTAGATTCCTTTGCTGTAAACTTCTACCATTCTCCACCTTCAGAGACCTATAAAAGCTTCTAGTGCAAGTGAGAGAAATTGGTTTCATTACTTTTTTCTCACCCATCCTGTAAATCACCAGTGTAGATAATTGCAAAAATTTCCAGCTTAGCATGTGCCTTCTTCCCATGTAATAGGATTAAAACCAGGCCTGTCATGCTGCCCTGTTATAGTTTAGAGATTTAATTTATTTCTTCACTATCTGTATTTGATTAAAGACTATTTCCATTTCACTTCTGACTAGATCTGTTTTCCTTTGCTATATCACAAGGGATTTTTCAACACACCCTTTTTCATTGCATGAGAAGTACAGAGTTACTTCAGGAATGGAGCATGTTGTAGAACTCACCATATTTCCATGTGTTGTATATTTCTAACCTTTTTTGAATTGTGTATCTTTCTTGTTTCTTATGATGAAAACAGAGAATAGTTTTCAGAAAAAAACATAAATGAGAAAAGGATTTATTTGGTCTCTTTAAATGAGTTGAAAAGTTTTAAAATTGGACCAATAAATCCTCCTTTTCTGCTATTCCTGAAGGACAATACTGATTCACAAACAGGAATTTTCAGATTGATCCTGAGTGCTGGGCAGGTGAATTTAATATAACTATGTTATATTTCTCCCTTAATAAGTAAAATACATATCTTTGTTTTGGCTATTACAGAATGACATTTATATAAATGCAAGTGAAGAAAACCATACAAACGAATTGGTCTCTCTTTTTGGAATCAGGAATATGTCCCAGTTGGCAATTCTGTTAGTGCAGATGCCTTTATTCCCCCCCAAAAAAATAATGGCTGAGGAGGGAAAAGAAGGATCCTCGGCTTTAGTCAGAATAACAGGACTGAACTGAATCCTATTTCCCTTTTTCATATTTCCCTTGACTCTTTTGCACCTTTATAAAATGTCTTTGAAATACACTGTGGGCTCAAAAGTCTCTCTCTCATATTGACGATGCCCTATTACAAAGACCCAAGTCCCTATTTTGAGACATCTCCCTTCAGTTAACACCTCCTCCTCTAACAGCTCAGGAAGTGTAAGCTCTGGCAAAGCCAAAACCTGCTCCATCGCTCTGCTCCACTCTGCCCTGTTCTGACAAGCTCACATCCTGGAAGCAATTAATACAAGGCTATAGAGATGCAAGGGGTCTGGAAAGAGAAAAATTCATGACAATTCTTAAATCTCTAAATTACATATGAAGACACCAAGTTTTACAATAGTCTCCATTTCCATTAGTCATAAAACTCACCAAAAAGGAGACAAATTTGAAGAGAAAGTATGGAGGTGTGCCTTCTCCCTGCTCATCAGAAGAGTAGGAGGAGCCTTCATCATAAATTCTTTAAGAGGTCCAGTCCATTTTTGAAATAATCTACATAGTTTGTGGGAATGCCTCTCCAATTTTTTTCATTGTGACTTTCTCTAAGTCCTGAGGCCCTGTTTGTCTGCAGCTTCTCTTACAGTGGCCCTGGCCCCCAGAAGCAGCTGGCCTAGGCACCGTTCCAGGGTCTGTAGCTGAGAACTTGACTATTTTTTCCTTGGGTGAACGTCTACCAGATCCTCTCACGTTTTCCCGTGTTGTAAAAATATTAATTCACTTATGTATCCATTCATCAACTATTTATTAACATTCATTATATGCCAGGCAATATTCTAAGCATTCTGCTGCTCTTGTAGAGCTAATATTCTAGTGGAATATCTACAGTGATCAACTCTTTCTGCTTTGCCCAGGACTTTTCCAGTTTTAAAACTGAAATTCCTGTGCTCTGGGGACCCTCTCAGTCCCAGGTCAATCAGGGTGCCCGCTTGCCCTAGAAAGAATTTGTTTCTCAGTCATGCCTTTCATAGAAGACAAGGCTTACAACACAGGCAAGAAAACTCAGGAAGTCTTTTTCAGTAATAGTACAAGTTGATTGTTAGGGAGAATATTGTAGAGATTGGTACATATATACTGGATTCCATAGCTGGTGAACCTTGCTCTCAAAGGAAAATAGGCTTCCTTTAAACTCTAACTTTTTACTTGGCATTTAGGGTGAGATTGAGATAAAATTTTAAGTAAGAAAATTATTCTTTTTTGTCCTCCCCTTCACCCATCTTTTACCTCCTTTAGCACATAATGCTCCCATGCCCTCCTCCTTCCCAAGGCACCTCCATTTGGGAACTCAAGTCTAGTCACTCTTTCCTCAACCTATGTTTCGTGCCTCCAAGCTTTTGAATACCAAACTCTCTCCCTCCATGTGGCAGCCTGCTACCAGTTCTTCTAGGCTCAGATCAACCATTGTATTTTTACCAACACCTTTGTTGATTTCAGCCCAACAGAAAAAAAATATACCTGTATTCTGTTTGCATGGCAATTTTTATTAGCCTTTATCAAAGCAGTGATCAAACTGGAACATAATTACATGTTTCTGTATCTACCTTAGAATTTGGGTTCCTTCCAGCAGGGAAAATATATCATTTATCTCTGTTTCCCCAGTAATTTATATGTAGAAATTATTTGATAAGTGATTTGGGATTTTTGTTTCCAGAAACGTGATAAACTGAACTGCCTGAAAAACACCTTCAAAATACTGGATAAAATATGACAAACATTATTTTAAAGCACGTTTCAGATGTCAAGAAAGTAGGAGAAATCCTCAGAGATCAGAAAGAAAAAGCTAATTGAAAGTTAAAGTGATTGAGTGTAAACTGACATTGGGGCTACCCCAAGTGTCAAACAAGATACTTGGGGGGGGAAAGATGTGATATATTTTAAAAATAACCAAATGCTGATATAGAAAATGAATGAGAACAGCACTTAAAAAAGCAAAACAGATACATAAAGAGGAGGAAACTATGCAAGAGGTTTGCACATACGTAGTTGACATAAATAAACATCCCAGTATACAACTAAAGGTAATTTCAAAGGTATGGGGCACAGAAAACTGGGGAGAAGTTTTGGCTACCTCCAAGAAATTTTCCAGCCTTGGGAACCAAAATGTATAGTTTATAACTTATTTTTAGCTTTTTTTTTTTTTTTTTTTTTGCTGAGGAAGATTGGCCCTGAGCTAACATTTGTTGCAAATCTTTCTCTTTTCTCCTTTTTTTTGGTTTGCTTGAGGAAGATTAACACTGAGCTAACGTCTGTACCAGTCTTCTTCCACATTATATGTGGGTCACTGCCACCACGTGGCTGATGAGTCATGTAGATCTGTGCCTGGGATCTGAATTTGTGAACCTGGGCCACCAAAGCAAAGCATACTGAATTTAACCATTATGCCACTGGGTCAGATGCAAGAAGTATAGGTTTTAGTAGACACATGGGGAGAGGAAAATAAGCCTTGGTTTTGAGCAAGATTGTGAATTGGAAATGAAATGCTTGGACAGTTTCTCGACTCATGAAGTGCTATAACTTCACTGAAAGGGTAGATTAGAAAATCTACCCACCAGCAACAGTTGATATTAGAGACACTTCTCTGTTCAGGCAGGTCATAAAAAATAAAATAAAGTGCTCCCCTGAAAATCGAAATCATAGACATGTTCTCACATGATCCATGAACATTTGAAAAGAATGTGCATTCTGTAGTTTTTGGATGGAATGTTATGTGTATATCTACTAAGTCCATCTGGTCTAATATGTCATTTAAGGCCAATGTTTCCTTATTGATCTTCTGTTTGGATGATCTATCCATTGGTGTAAGAGGAGTGTTAGAGTCCCCTACTGTTATTGTCTTACTGTCTATTTCTCCTTTTATGTCTGTTAATAATTGCTTTATATATTTGGGTGCTCCTATGTTGGGTGCATAGATATTTACATGTATTATATCCTCTTGTTGGATTGTTCCCTTTATCATTATGTAGTGCCCTTGTTTGTCTCTTGTTACAGTTTTTGTTTTAAAGTGTATTTTTTCTGATATAAGTATTGGCATCTCACCTTTCTTTTCTTTGCCATTTGCATGGAGTATCTTTTTCCATCCTTTCACTTTCAGTTTGTGAGTGTCTTTAGGTCTGACGCTTGTCTCTTGTATGCAGTATATATATGGGTCTTTTTTTATATATATATATAATTGGCCCCCCTATGTCTTTTCATTGGAGCATTTAGTCCGTTGATGTTTAAAGTAGCTATTGATACATATGCATTTATTGCATTTTGTTACTTTTTTTCTGAGTGTTTTTCTGAGTTCTTCTCTGATACATTCTTCTTATCTTGGTCTCTTCTCTTGCGGTCTGATGGCTTTCTTTAACATTATGCTTGATTTATTTCTTCTTACTTATTTGTTTATTTATTATAGGTTTTTGTTTGTGATTACCATAAGGCTTCTATATAATATGTATATAAGAACCTATATTGAGTTGATAGTCTCTTTAGTTAGACCTCTTCGTAAAAGGTCTACTCTTTTACTCCCCTTCTCCAACATTTTATGTTTTTAAAATCATATCTAATCTCTTATTTTGTGTGTGTCTATCCATTACCCTCTTATCATTGAAACAGGTCATTTTAGTACTTTTGTCTTTTAACCTTCATAATATCTTCATAGGTGGTTCATTTGCTACCTTTACTGTATTTTTGCCTATACAATGGTTTTAACACCTTTTTGTTTTGATAATTTTATTATCCCTTTTTGTGGACTTCTCTTTCCAAATTGAATAAGTCCCTTCAGCATTTCCCGTAGAATTGGTTTATTGGTGATAAACTCCTTTAATTTTTGCTTGTCTGGGAAACTCTTTATCTCTCCTTCCATTCTGAATGATAACTTTGCTGGATAGAGTATTCTTGGCCGTAGATTTTTTCCTTTCAGCACTTTAAATAAGTCATGCCCCTATCTTCTAGCCTGTAGGGTTTTGGCTGAGAAGTCCACTGATAGCTTTATGGGCTTTCCTTTGTATGTCACTTGTTGCCTTTCTCTCATCACTTTTAGGATTCTCTCTTTACCTTTAATTTTGAACATTTTAATTATAATGCGTCTTGGTATGGGCCTCTTTGGGTTTATCTTCTTTGGTGCTCTCTGTGCTCCCTGTACTTGGGTGTCTGTTTCCTTCCTTAGGTTAGGAAAGTTTTCAACTATTATTTCTTCAAATATAGTCTCTGTCCCTTTGTCTCTCTCTTCTCCTTCTGGGACACCTACAATACAAATGTTAGTACACTTGATATGGTCCCAGAGTTCCCTTAGACTATTCTCATTCTTTTAAAATCTTTTTTTCTTTTATCTGTTCAGCTTGGGTGACTTCCTCTAGTCTTTTGTCCAGCCCACTGACCCAGTCTTCTGTGTCATCTACTCTGCTATTGAGTCCCTGTAGTGAATTTTTAATTTCCAGTATTGTATTCTTAATTTCTGATTGGTTCTTTTTTATATTTTCCAATTCTTTGTTGATGTTCTCACTGTGTTCATCTGGTCTTCTCTCAATATCAGTGAGCATCCTTATGAGTTTTTGTTTGAACTCTTTGTCAGGTAGATTGCTTATTTCTGTTTCATTTAGTTCTTTTTCTGGGTTTTTCTCCTGTTCCCTTGCTTAGAACATATTCCTTTGCCTCCTCATTATGCCTCTTTCTCTATGCTTGTATGTATGTATTAGGTGAGTCAGCTATGTCTCCTGTTCTTGGAGAAGTGGTTTTATGTGAGAGGCCCAGCAGTGTGCTTCCCTCTCTTCACCAGTCCAAATGTTCCAGGAGTGACCCCTGTGTGGGCTGCTTGTGTTCTTCTGCTGCAGCAGGATTGCTCTTACTGCAGGTACTCAGGGAGTCTAGGCTTTCCCTCCCTGGCTGGCTTTTTGTAAATCATGTTTGGGGAGCCCCAGCTACAAGGTCTAATAGCACACTCCTGTTGCAGTTTTCCCGTTAAATGAGTAGGTATCCAGTGTAGCTGGTTGCTAGGCTCAGGGGCTTACAGTTTGCTGTAGGCCTCAGGCCTGCAAGGCTGTTGTCAGCTCTCTTAGATAACAGCTGAGTGGGGCTGGCCTCAGACATGGGAGCACCCAATTGTTTCAGGCTTTGGAAGGTGGGGCCAATCACCTTTGTGGCTGTTTGTGAAGCACAGGTCTTCTGCAACTCATAAGCCCCACAGCCCACAGGTCCACACACACTGTAAACACAGCCCTGGCCTATGCACACTTCCTGATCCCCTGGAGCATCCCCAGTCATCCCATTGCAGAGGCCCCCACCTCTCCACAAATACCCCCACAGTTTACCTGGTCCTCACACAGGCCTTGTCTCGTAGAGGTGGACAGATTTGTCTGCCTGTAGAGGATCCAGGCACCTGGTCTGTGCAGGCTTAAAAGTTTCCTGAGGGCTTTCTTTTGGGTGGAGCTGGTCCCTAGGGAGGGCTGCCTGCCCTGGCTGGCCTGGATTAAATTGGCACTCTACTGGGTGGGGCAGACTCCTGGCTAACAGACCAGGGAAAGAACTCCAATGGTGTCTGCCAGCATCTATGTCAGCATGACTGTACTATGTCACAACAATGGCTGCCATCAATGTTTCAGTCTCCAGAGAGGTCTCATCTCTCACTGAGATGCACCCAGAGCTTACCAGGTGAGTGTCTTTTCACCAAAGGACTATGCACCTTTCTTTCTGATGAATTTAAGTTGCTCTCTGAGATGGGTGAATTTCTGCATGGGCTCTTTAAGAGCTGGGTTTTTTCAGCTTTCATCTGATGGCTTTTCTGGGGGTAATCCCTGTTGCAGTTACTAACCAGTGAAGCCAGATAATATGACACTCGTCTCAGTTATGATGAGTCTGATGGATGCTTATAGCAGTATTGGCCCCTGCTAAGGTCCCCAATCCTCCAGGGAAGGCTGCCTACCTTAGGGTGGCTCCAACCTGGCTGGCTATGATGCTCCGCCACTTGAGAAGGTGGGTTTTTTTCTCTCCAGAAAGAATCTCTGCCTCAGTCAGGACTGTCCCTTTTTGTGGGGGTTCTTTTTATCCAGTTTCCAGTTCACTCTCTGGGGTAATTTTTACAAGAATAGTTGTAACCTGGTTGTGCTCTTAGGAGGAGGTGAGTTCAGAATCCGCCTATGCTGCCATCTTGATGAGATCTCTGAGAAGTAACTTTTGAAAAATTAATGATGACTAATTTTTTAATCTTGATGAAACCTCAGATTCATGAAACACAAAAAGTGCCAAGCAGAATTAATAGAATTAATCTACACCTAGACTTGTTGTATTGATATTGCATGACATCATAACCTAAAGAAGATTATAAAAACAACCAGAGAGAAATGGCAGATTACTTGTAAAGAAAAAGTAATAGACTGATAGCATTATTGTAGCATTATTCTCTCTTAATAGCAATAATAGAAGCCAAATTATCAATGAATATCTTCAAATTGCTGAGAGAAAATAATTGTCAACCTGGTTTAAAAAGCAAAACTGTAACACAGCAAAGAAACAAAAGTGAACAGAAATGAACACATTTTAAAGTAAACAAAAACTGAGAGACAGTGCTAACTAACAGACGTTTCTGAGTAAACCTAAAAAAGATATAGTTCAAGAAAAAGGAAATTGAATCTAGAAGTGAGATTTGAGGTGCAAAACAGAAGTATAAGCTAAGAAAGAGGTAAGAAGTTGGAAAAATCCAAAGGTTGACTTTATTAAATAAAAGTTATTATAGGCTGATACTGAGAGCACACAAACAAAGTAAAACAAAAATCTGGTATTAAAATTCTGGAGAATCTAGGATCATCTTAATAGATTCAGAAAAGCAATTGTTAAAATTTAATTCTCTTCCTGACAACAATTCTCAGGAAACTAAGACCAGATGGGAATTTTGATAATCTAATAAAATGTTAATTTTAATATCTATATTTATTAATATTATACTGAATACAAATACAGGTTTCTGGAGCAGAGCAGATTATTTACTTACAACAAATAATTGCTTCAATTCTTATTATTGCCAATTCTTATTTCTAGGGTGAGATAATGAGAGACTGATGATAAATCCTAGTCATAATGGAGTCTACTCTAGGTGAAGATCCCCAAAATTTAAGGCTGGGCATTTAAATAGGAGAGAGACAGTCATCTCCTTCCCCCTTCTGAAAGGAAGGGAGAAAACCCTTTGCTCCCTGGGCAGGATCCTATGTCCTTCTTCTTATCTTTTTGAATGTAAATAAATCCCTCAGAAGAAAAAGAAGACCAATGTCTTCAGCTTTACCATTAAGGGATGTCTCCGTGGTGCTGAATCTAAATCTCGACTTCTCAACACATGCATCTGGGATGGTAAATCTCTCCAGATAGTCCCTCATCATCAAATCAGTCATAAATTAACTTCTGAGGCTTATTCTTTTAGTTCAAGTCCTAAGTTTCAGTAACATTTGCTCAGAAAGCCCTAATTGTGCAGAAACATAAAAATATTTTCTATACAGCTGACAAGTTAATCTATCAAAAACTCAGAGCAAGAATTACAGTCAGCGGTGAAACTTATAGGCATTCTATGTAAAGTCATGACAAAGAAGACGATATCTACTCTCATCACTTCTATTCAACATTGTACCCACCAGTAAAGTAAGAAAATAAAAGAAATAAAGCATTTTAAGTTGAGAAAGCAAGAAATTGTTATTATTCACAAAGAAAGTTATTATCTACATGAAAAACTCAAGAGACTTTTAAAAGCTATTAGAATTTTAAGAGTTCAGCAAAGATGCTATACAATAATATGAACTTACAAACTCACCTAAATTCTTACACGCCATAAACAATTACAAAGTGTAATTTTATAAAAAATAATGACAATATCCATAGAAATATGAAGCAGACAAAAATAAACCTGATAAAAGACATGCAAGACCTTTATGTAGAAATATATGACATTTATGGGAAAACTTTTTTAAAGACCTAAATAAACATAGAGGCATAATATAGTCACGAATTTGAAGACTTAGAAACATAAAGATGTCAATCTTCTGAAAATTATTCTATAAATTCAATATAATTCCAATCAAGATATCAACAGGGTTTTAGGGGGCAGCCTGATGGCACAGTGGTTAAGATCACACATTCTGCTTTGGTGGCCAAGGGTTCACTAGTTCGGATCCTGGGTGCAGACCTATGCAGTTGTCCCACATATAAAGTAAAGGAAGATGGGTACAGGTGTTAGCTCAGGGCCAGTCTTCCTCAGCAAAAAAAAAAAAAAAAGAAAAAGAAAAATATCAACAGAGTGGTAATTCTAAACAGTTTCTGAGATTCACATGGAAGGACAAATGGGAAGAATAATCAAGACAATTTTAAAGAATTAGATGATTGGCACTCACTTCAACAGGTATCAAGAGTTAATACAAAGGTATGATATGTAAGTTGTCATTGGTCCATTGATAAACAAGAGAATTCATGTATATTTAAAATAGAAGAAGCATTACGAATCAGGGTAGAAATGATATTCTATTTTATAAATGCTGCTGTAATAATTGGTTATACACATATTAAAAAACTGAATCCCTGCCTCAGAATATAAATAAAACTGAATTCCAGACATAATAAATCCCTAAATGTGAAAGCTAAGACTTTCAATAAAAAATGTGAGTGAATATCTTCAGAACCTTAGAACAGGGAAGAATTACTTAAATAAAACCCAAAAAGTATAAACTATTAGGAAAATATGGACAAGTTTAACTACATAAAAATTTAAAACTTATATAGAGCAAAAGACATTTTAAACAAGATCTTTGGACAAGCCACATTTTGGTAGAAATTATTTATAATGCTCACCAAATGTCTACAACCAAGAAAGAATGAGCATTCAGGATTTATAAGAAACTCTAATACGTAATAACACAAAGGAAAACAGCCCAAAGAAAATATAAACAGCCAAAATATAGAAGAAGAAAAAAAAAAGCTTATGAAAAAAATTCAACTTCACTATTAATTAGCAAAATTCAAAACTGAAAGAAATACAATTTAACAAATATCATATTCTCAAAAATTAAAAATTCTGGTTATGGCAAGTATTGTGAGAATGTGGAGTAGCTGGTACTGAGAAGTAAAGTACATGCAATCCAGAATCAGACCGCTCAGGTTCAAATCTTGACTCTGCCACTTACCAGCTGGGTGTCCTTGAACTAGTTACTTGACCTCTCTGTGCCTCTATTATAAATAAAATGAGGATAATAACAGCGCTTGAAAGTGTAAGATGTAACATGTAAAACAGAATGAGTTGATGCTTGTAAAAAAGTTACTACAATGTCTGACACATAATGATCACATAATAAGGGTTAGCTTGTGAGAGTGTAAACTGATACAACCACATCAGAGAACAATTTGTCAATGTTTAGTCAAATTAAAATGCAAAAACTCAAAACACAGCAGTGAACACCTAAGTATAGGCCTTATAAACCTTGTCATCTCTTTGTCATCTTTTCTTGACTTTAACAAGAGGACCTCTGACCTCTCCGGGTTTTTTGACTTTGTAGTCCTCATTGCCATCCTTATGGAGATTTTAAACTAGCCACTGAATAATCAATATTTACAAGCAATCACCTGAAAACTGACTGAACAATGCTCATGGCGTGATTACAAATGAATCACAGGAAAACAATCTCAGTAAAAGAAGCAGAGAAGGGTCCATGCCTCGTTGTCTGTGGCACGTGTCTGAAGAACCCATTTAATTAGTCAGCGTGTGTGGGTTCTGCTCCTGGCTCTGCTGTCTAACTTGTGTAGCCTTAGCAGTCATTTCACTCCTCTGAGCCTCAGCTGCCTCTTCCATTAAATGACATGATTTCTAAAGTCATTTCCAGCTTAAACATTCAATTGTTGGAGGCAGAAGACTGGCCTTCTGATAAAGCCAGTTCTTTCCAATAGAGCCGGGGAAGGAGCTGTCATCATCTTCAATATTAACCCCTCAAGAACCTTCCCAGACGTTCCACAAAATGGTCCAGAAATGCAGGATGATCTCTAAGAGCTTGAGCCTTAACGTATCTCCATTTCCAAGGTGGAAAACAGCCTTCAAAGTTTCAAAGAATCATAATCTTCTATGGAAATTGGAAAATCCCATTGCTCAGTAAGTATGAAAAAAGGAAGCTGCATTGTGACAAAGAAAAGGAAATTCCAAAGATGACTACCTGAAGAATATTCCCCAAACACTAGACGTCTAGAAACAGTGCCCACGTGCCTTTCTTTCTTTCACAGCTGTGTGAGAGAGAAGATAATCATGAAGTCACTCCCAGCAGGTTTGAGAATTTCTGTGAGATTTGAGTCCCATGGTTAAAATGGCAGACTCAGAACATAGACACACAAAACAGTGCAGACTCTGGGCAAGATGTGTTTGCTAGCATCTTGCCCAGATGAAAACTCTTCCCTCCACAAGAAGCTTTCAATTTAGAGCTTAAGCAGAAATGCTAGAGGGAGCTATAAATGAATGGTATTCTCTGGTGGTTGATTTTTAAAACAGGTTGTTTAATTTTTAATATGAATTTCTGTTTATTAAAAGTCAATTAATTAATATAATTTAAGCTATTGAAAATAGTAATGGTTTTACCTTTATCTTTGGGTGGCTACCCGGAGCATTCACTTGACGTATATGATGCTTGATTCCTGGAGGTGTCTAAAAGTCAAGAAAAAAGCCACCTGGAAAAAAATTGGTGATGTTTGTTTGTGTGTATTACGTTGATTATATTGGCCATTCATTTAGCCCAGTTCTTTCTTTGTATTCTTCAGCTCTTAACTTTGAAAGCTTTGCTGCGAAAGGAGAAATATGACACATGTCTCTGTGAATATTAATCGTAATAGCCTGAAGAGGCCCAAATACTCTGACCTAGGCCTTCCCATAGAAACACACAGATAGTCACAACCTTGCTATGCAAATATTGTGCTGTGGCACCATATTGTGCTGGTATTTCTCAGGCCAGAAAGGACTTAATGAAATAGAAAATTATAGAACTTCACAAAACAAAAGAATCATGTCAATGTGCCAAAATTTATTTCCTCATTCTATCTGCAGGGCCGGGTACAGAGTTGCTCAGGAACTCACTATCCACCTTGGGACATTCTTCCTCCAGAAGGAATGTATGCTCCCTCTCCAATTTTGTCAAGTGAGGGGAAAATAGAGAATTCAGCTGTCATTATGCAGCTGTGTGACAACCTCAGCCCTTTACGCGTCTAATATGGCCTGGCTTTTCTCCATTTCTTTCACATGGAACATGCACGACAGTCGTTCACCTACTGGCTCCTATCCTCAACAATTGTTCAGTTGTTGTCAAGTAATTGAATATCAATTTCTACATGGATTAAAAAGCAGGTACACTACAGATAATTAAGTAAGCTGATACTCTGTTACTGCAGCGGTTTTCCTGCATGGCACTAAATAAGGTCACTCACAAAAATTCCTTTTTAAGACAATCTAGCTGTGCTCATGCATTCTTGCCCTGAATAAAGACCAGATGTAATACATACATAGTTTAAGATTCAACTTTGAGTGCAGCACTGTGCTAGTAAACAAATAGACATGCTCCCTGCCTTCATGAAGCACACGGACTAGTGATCACAAAAATGAAATTTTAGAGAAAGAGGTGTGGGGAGAACCCACCCACCACTGAACCCAGAGGGACACATGCCCATTTCCCCAAGCACAAGATAGTTTGGGGCTGCATGTATTCCTAATAATGTCCTTTTGTACGGGTAATGTGGTCTCATTTAAAATCTTTTTGGCAAAGGAGCAGCAGTGGATTTGTTTTCAGTAGGGAAAAATTTTTGCATAACACTTCAGTCAAGAAATCAAAGGAAATGACAAGAAATTGTATTTGTAAAAGAGAATAAACAAGAATATATGTTTTATTTAAACAAGAATGCAACATATTTGGCATGAAAAATGAAATTGCTAAGTATCTAAAGGATTTTTCCTAAAAGCAGCTGATTTTTCTTTTTTCTTTGTATCATGAACATCTCTACTTTCCAAGCGAAAAGATACGAAACAAGAAGAAAATTGATAGAACACATCGCTATGGGAAAGACGACTGTATCTTTCTTTCAGCGCAAAGTAATTTTGGCTCCAGAGAATGCAGAGAATACCAATGACATCTTAATGTGCTCAAACAGAATTGGATAATACGAGCTGCTATATTTTTCTGTCTCCTAAAATTCCTCTCTGTAGGCAATGATAGATGAACAAAGCATTTCTCCCTATTAATTATTTATCTAGAATAACATATTCCTCTTCTGACAAATCTAATTTTTCCTTAGGCCAAAATATAGTCAGAATATATCTTTTCTAAGAAGTATCATTTTAAAACATTGTGAATGAATACATTTTATGCTTTAGACTAGATTAGCCTTTTCAATAAGGAGTAATAATTTATAATTTTAAAATTCTCTTATTTTTTTCCTCCGGAAATGATTTATTTCAAAATGATTTTGCAGAGCTTGTCTTTCTTACTTGACAGAATAAAGATCACAATAAAGTGGTATTTGTCATTCATATAATGTAGCCCAAGAAAGTGAAAATTGACAAAATCATAACACTGGTACTTGAAATTACAGGGAAAAAGAAACTGACACAACTCCTCTAGAGAAATACTTGTTCCATGCTAAACTACTTTGGTTTTCTACTGTTGATTTAAGGATTAATAAAGAAAAAAACAGCTTTAAAAGTTGTTTGTCTCATTTATTTACTGAGCTCACATATAAAATAGCCTGTCCAACACTGATAGTCTTGTAAAAATTATGATCCCATGAATTCTAACAGTTGTGTTTATATTTTTAAATACTTTAAAAATTATTGTTTATAACTACAGTTAAAATATTATTTTAATGAATTGCAACACACATATACACAGGAGTCTGTTTAAGAAGGTGAAATCCATAGCTTGGGAGAAGGCCCAGAGAAAGACTCATGCACAACATTTTCTGTGTTTAAATTATTGGACTAGTAAGCATTTTACATGATTTATCTCAAGTAATCCTTATAAAAACTGCCAGAGGTACATATCGTTACTATCCCCTTTACAGAGGAGGAAGACAACACTTGGAGAAATTGGTTAAGTTGACCAAATTTGGACGTTAGTAAATGGCAGCGTTGGTTTCTGGATCTCCTTGACTCCAAGTCCCCTGCTTTTAATCCCTTTCTAGACTGTTCTGAGCTGTGTTCCCAGCAGATTCTCTGCCTCCAGAAGTCATCTGCGCATCTTCTCTCTGCACTTTGTGTAGGATGGAAGGTTGATATTGCAGTTACATAATGGGAAGAAGAAAGTGAGTAGAGCTAGATGGTAGATGAGAAATTTAAATTTCTTTCCATCCAAAAGGTAGTTTTACCTTGGAATTCCTTCATCTCTTCTTTCCTCATTAACTTTCCTAAACTATCCCATGCCTTCTCAAACAAAAAAGCTCTCTTACAAATTGCATTGTGTTCCCAAAATAGATACGTTGAAGTCTTAATCTCCAGTACCTGTGAATGTGACCTTATTGGGAAATAGGGTCTTTGCAGATATAATCAAGTTAAAATAAGGTCCTTAAAGTGGGCTCTAAAACAATATGATTGATGTCTTTATAAGAAGAGGGAAATTTGGATAAAGACACACTGAGAGGAGAATGCCAGGTAAAGACACGGACACAGAGAAGAAGACCATGTGAAGAGAGAGGCAGAGAATGAAGGTGCTGCCTCAGGCCAAAGATCCAGTGAGGCTACCAGAATCTAGAAGAGACAAGGAAATATCCTCCCCTAGAGGCTTTGGAGGAAGCTTGATTTCACACTTCTGGCCTCCAGAACCATGAGGGAATATATGTCTGTTGTTTCAAACTATCTAGTTTGCGGCAGTGTGTTAGGGCAGCCCTCACAAGCAAATATAAGCCCTAGGGAAGGAAAGGATGGGAATGGTGTGTGCTGTGACATCCCTCTTTCCCCTATTAGTGCTGAACTTACTTTTCACTGGTTAATACAGAGGAGCGTTTGATTGAAATTAACTTTAGCTCTCAGAGCTGAAATATATGATTTATATTATGTATGTATTATATATAATCCAAGTCCAGTTGAAGAAAAATTTAGTTGTATTGAGGAACTGTCATAGTCTGTTCAGGCTGCTATAACAGTATACCATGGACTGCGTGGCTTATAAGTAGCAGAAATTTATTTCTAACAGTTCTGGAGGCTGGGAAGTCCAACATCAAGGTGCCAGCATATTTGGCGTCTGATGAGGTCCTACTTCCTGGTTCATAGGTGGCCGTCTTTTCTCTGTAACTTCACATGGCAGAAGGGGCAAGGGAGCTCTCTGAGGTCACTTTTATAAGGAATCAATTGCATTCATGAGGGTTTTTCCCTCATGACCTAATCACCTCCCAAAAGCCCACCTCCAAATACCATCACGTTGGGGATCATGTTTCATCATATGAATTTGAGAGAGAGGGACACAAATATTCTCTCCATAGCAGGAACTTATTAAGGAGATTCTCTATATCCCTTTAGGTCTGCCTATTATACACAGGTTGACAATTATGAACAAAGAAGGAAGAGAAATCGAGAAATTGCATGGATGCTCACATTATAGTGATGTCATCACTCACCGCTCCCTTCCTCCTGACACTTTCAGGAATTCCAGCCCTGACTCAGCAATGTCAAATTACTTCCTATCAAAAGATTGGGTCACCCTGTCACTAGACATCTAATTGCATCACAGCACTATGATCCAAACTCAAAGCTCTCCAGAAATTCCTGTCCCCTTGAGATCAATTTACCAGAGGCACAGTTAAAGTTAGAAGCAGTCTTTAAGATATCCATACCACCCACCTCAATCACAAATTGCATCACAATCACAAATCAAAGCAAATTCTCCATTCTCTCCTTGCGGTACTCAGAGAGGAGGATAGGAACTGCGAGCTGGCAGAGGAGAGAATGCGTGTAGAAAATTACCTTGCTGATTACTTTATACTTTAAGCTTTTCATATTTTGAGTACATTGTTTTCATTTAGTTCAACATGGCAATATTGTTGTTTCAACTTTGCAAATGAGGTAACTGAGGAATGGGAGAGATAAGTGACTCGCCCAAGGTACCAATATTTGTTAATGCCCGATTGAGGAGCAGGTATCAAGCATTCTGAATCCTAGTCTAGTATATTTTTCTGCTGTTAAGTCTCATGCATATATCAATTCTTTTTAACTCCTCAAGAAATACAATTTTTCATGGATAACATATATTTTAAAATATTTTATTTTAGTAAGAAAAGGAGGGGGAAACAGCCCTAAACACAACAAAATAAAAAAGGAACTTCCAATCCTTCAACTCAGGGCTCTCCCTCATTGTCCTTGCAGCGTAGTGTAGTGGTAAATAGGACAGGTTTCTTCAAATCTTGTCTCTGTCGCTTCCCAGCTGACAGGACTAGAGCAGGTTGCTGGAGTTCCTGTGGCCCAGGGCTGCTGGGAAGATCAAGTGCTGACATGTATGGAGTGCTTTAGTCAGGCTTGACACATCATGAGCGCTCAGTGAGAGGGCCTGCTGTTGCCCTTCCATCTGCATCCTAGACTCAGGTCTGCAAGTGGCCTCAGATGCACAAGGGAAGAGATGGAGGCCCACCCGCAGAGGTGATGTGCTTTCCCAAGGTTGCACTGGAAGTTAGTCACCTTCCCTGGAGTTGAACCTGTCAGGACACCCACTTCCATGTTTGTTTGTTTCCACTTAACCACAAGCTTCTTTAAAACAAAAGATAAATAGGACATATAAAAAAAAGTTTGTTGTGAAAGTTAATGCAACATAAAACCATGTTAAGTCACCCCTTCTTTGTCTCAGATAACCTGAACCTTTTCTCTGTAAACATTATCTACTTTAAAATAATTTTACTCTTTTACTTTTGGCCTTTCTAATGTCATTCCGTGCTAGAAGCATCACCTTTGAAGAAGCCTCATAAAGAATGTCATTTTATTCAGTTTGGGGTTTCCTCTAATGAATATGCACTAGCTTTATAAGAAGCATCTATTTTCATGATGAGAAAGGTTGGATGAGTGAAAAAATATGACATAAACTGATTTACAACATCAATATGCTTTTCTTTAAAGTCCACCAGTTCCAGGCATTAAGCAATACACAACATATTAAGTTCAAACGATTCAGCCTTTGAGTTTTTGAGTTATGTATATACAGTATTCAATGCTTCTGAAATTACAACAATAGATTTAATGCTTCCTTTAAGAATGAGGAGCAGTGCCGGGGTCCAGCCCCAGCTGGAACAGGGTCTCCTGAGGGATGGATGGCGTTGGCGAAGGAGGAGGCAGTGAGACAAGGAGTTTGGTGTCCAAGTCTAACTTTATTTTGTGTATGTATGATTTATGTAGGGCTCAGGGTAGGCAAGGATGATTTCACGAAACAGTCCCAGTACATATTTTTGGCTCGCGTAAGCGGGCTTTTGCAAGGTAGACAATAGTCCTAAGAGCAATTGATTACAAGGTAGACAACAGTCCTAAGAGCAATTGATTGTGTGTAGGCCTGGGGGCAGTCAAGCTTCTGTAATTCTTTACTTCAAGGAGGCTATCCCCAGCGGCCTCCTGACTCAATGGGCAGTGGCAACCACCATCCTCCTAGAGAGATCTGTGGGGGCCACAGATTTCTTTGTTCCCTCTCCACTCCCACCACTTCACCCGATCAAAGGACGGGTCAGAATGCTCTTTCCCTAGAAGATGTTTTTCCCTAGAACTTTCCCTAGAATAGTGTATTGTATCATTCTCATTCTCAGGGCCGGGCTGACTTCCCCTGAAGTAACCCCAGGTGCAGAACAGAGTGAGCAGAAGCAGGAAAGTCAAAAGTACCAGGGAGACTTGTTGCAGGGGCAGCCTGGTATTCCCTTGAGGGTCGTCGTGCGTCCCCTCATCTCTCTCCTGGACCGTGTCACAAGGCAGAGGCTTAACTTGTAGGCTGACGGCTCCAAGCAGAGCAGTCTAGTGGTACTTAGGAAAGATTTAAGTATGAGGATGACTTCCTTTGACTAGCCAACACCTGGAATCCCTCTGCTCAGCTTGTCCCAAGTGGTATGTCCTTGAGTATAGGGGGCAGAAGCCTGGCCCAGCTGCAAGGGGTTCTTCCAAACCTGGGGCACATCAGACACCTTTCCTGTCCTCTGCATTCGTAAAGGAGAACCAGCACCCACTCTAAAATTGTTGACAAGTTATTCTCCAAAAATATTCTGCCTACCACTAAGCACACTAAGATCATCAAATATGCTGGAGGCTAATCCCTTATATGGCCTGTGTGTTGTCCAATAATTTGACATAAGCACACTATGTCCCAGGAATATTTAATAAACACAATGTATGCATAGTGTCTCAGAACAGTAACATGCTTTAACTGAGAGAGCCTTCCTTAATTTGCTTTATTGTGATAATTAGGAACCAGAAGATAAGATCTGAAGGGTTTCTTTTTTGGTGTGGGGGGGATGTCTGCTAAAAATATACATATTGAAAGAAACATGTTGAGAATCAGTAGAGAGAGGGGGAAATCATCAGAATTAAGTAATCAGAGCTGTGATCCTTTCTAAGTGATGGTGCTTTCATTTGAAACAGGCACTAATTCATTCAAAAGATGTGTGTTGAGAGTCTGCTATGTCCAAGGCACTGAGATAAGTGCTATATTAGATAAATCATGTCCTTCTATTCAATGAGCTTGCAGTCTGGAAGAGTGCACAAGACATGGCATTGCACACAAAATAGGAACAATGTTGATAGGATCAGAGGAGGTGATCTTTGAACTTGAATGATAGGTTGGATTTTAACTTGTGAATAATGAAACAAAGAATGATCCAGATGGAAAGATATAAGAAGAAGAAAAACTGACTAAAGTATAAAAACTTGAACAAGTAAGAAAAATAATGTTGATTTACCTAAACAGTAAACGTGAAGGGAAATAGAAGAAAATGGGTTAAAAGGAAGTGGAGACACATCAGGGAGGACCTTAATGTAAGTTTTGATTTTATTTGGAAGATAGTGATGAGGTGCTGAAGTTATTTAAGCAAGGGAGTAATGCAATCAGAGATGTGATACAACATAATTTTCCAAAGATGTATAAGATACTGTATGAGAGACCAACAGAAGTGAAACCATTAGACAGCCTTTGGGATAGCCCAGTGAAGGTGGTGATAAAAAACAAAGAATGAGCTGAAGTGTATTATAGTTCATAAGGACCCGAAAACCAACTATATCTGTGGGATAAAGGGGGATAGGATGGGCAAAAGAAGACAGAGGAGTCAAGGATGACTTTTCCACTTTAAGTCTGGGTGACTGGAAGAATGATGAGACCACAAACAGAAATGGGTAACTCAGGTGCAGTTTTAATAGGACGATGATGGATTCCATGTATTGACTGTAATGCTAAGCGGGAAATCTAGGTGAAGATGTTGAGAAGAGAGTTAGAAATATGGAACTAGAGCGCAATAGATAGGTCGTGATTTGGAAGTTACCTACATAATGGAGATAGAAGAAGAGTTCATAAGAAGGGATTAGATTGCCAAGAAAGAAAATTAAGGAGGAGAAGAGAAGACGCCCAAGGCAGGTCACTGGTGTATTAGTTTTCTAGGACTGTCATAACAAATTATCACAAACTTTGTGATTTAAGACAACAGAAATGTATTCTCTCACAGTCTTGAGGCTAGAAGTCTGAAATCAAGGTCATGGTCCCTCTGAAAGCTGTAGGGAAGAATCCATTCATGTCTCTTTTTAGTTGCTGGTGGTTGCTGGCAATCCTTAGTGTTCCTTGACCTGAGGCAAGATAATTTCAAGTTCTGCTTCAGTTTTCACATGGCCTCCTTCAATGTATAATTCTATGTCTGTGTCCAAATTTCTCTCTTATAAGGATACTAGTCACTAGACTAGGTCTCATCCTAATCCAGTATGATCTCTTCTTAACTTGATGACTCTGCAAAGACCCTACTTTCAAAAAAAGTCAAATTCACACACTGGTTATGATCTCCTCCACTTGCACTATAACACAAAGACATCTCATCACCAACCCCTCATGGGAATGGTTGATTTCAACATTGATTACATCATTTTGATTTTTGCTAATGGTATTGCTTCTCAAACCAAAGTAGAAAACATGCAAAAAACTTCCTAAGGAAAAATTCTACACATAACTTAGTAGTATCTGATTTTTCATAAGTAAAGCATATAAATTAATAAGGGAAATGCCCCCAAATCATCCTTGCTTTGTAAGTAAACCTCATAAAAGTGTACCTATGGAGCTTACCTTTCACTTCACAATTCTGTAAAGAAACTAGAGCAAATGTTATCATTCCCATTTCAGAGGTAAGCTTTGGAGAAGCCTTACCCCAAGTCACAAAGAGAATCAGAGAAGAAGCTGAGGCCCAGGGCCCCTGTCCAGGGTACTGTTACTACAAATTGACTTCTCTTTTATTGTCTTCAAAGTTTCTCTCTATTTCACATTGATCAGCACCTGCTTTTCATGGGGAAAATATTCACTAATATAGCGGAATAAAGAGTATGCTTGATAAATTTAAAGATCTTGATAATAGTAAGTTTATAGCATATTTGAACACACAGGACACATATGAAAGCTTGCACCCCAGGGAGAAGATGCACATTCATTTCATGCACACACAGGACATTTATTAAAAAGTGTGTTCTTGACCACAAAACAAATTCTCAAAAAATACTAAAGAATATATACAATAAAATCCTGTCGTCTGGACAAAATGCAATAAAATTGAAAATAAAAAGATTGCCCTCAAATACAAATCTTTGAGCACATCTTTGAAAAATTTTTGTCAAAGAAATCAGAATGGAAATTAATATTTAGAATTAAATAATAATGATAACATGAACATCAAACCTTGGGGAATGTAGGTAAAGCAGTAAAGGAAAATATCACCTTAAATATTAGAATAAAAAAATGACTGGAAAGTGATTAGCTGAGCCAGAATACGAATAAGAGATTAAAGCCAAAAATGGTAGAAGGAAGAAAACAATAAAAGTAGACAATCATTCTATTTTCCCATCTAGCCATCTAGGATACTGAGGTAATGTGATAAGAACTGAGTAAGACAACAAGAAACCTGGAATTTCTTTGCAGGAGCACAGGATTTCTAAGACATCTGTTTAAAATACTTTCAGCATAATTTGGAAGAAGAAGAAACCTCAAACATCGAAACCAGACAGCACAATTCAATGCTTTCTCATTGGGATGCTGTTCCACACAGATTTCCCTTAAAAAGCCAATTATAACTGTACTTTCAAAATGTAAAACTGTCTAGAGACAGAAATGTAAAATTAAAGTAACCTTTCAGATCATGTCTAAAAGGCAAAATACATCGGAGGAAATGAAATTTATATTATACTTTTTGTAATTTTGGGGACTTGTGAGGAATTATCAAAATTCTCAATTACTCTACGTTTTCTGTTCCAGAAAAGTGACAAAAGACACCAGACCCATGACTTTCTATGTTCAAAACACATCATCCCCTGAGGCAAGCATGGGGCTCATGATCTCCAGTAGGCCATGGGAAAGTCAAAAAGGAAGTAGATTCCAACTCTATCACAAACAGGTAGGATAACATCACACCACAATTGCTCAACCACACAAAACCTAGCCAACTCAGGAAATTAGCAAAACATAATAGATGAAGCAGGAAAAATAGCCATCACATCTACTTGCTAAAGGTGATACATTTTAATCTGAGAAGAATTTCTCAGCTCTTTACTTAAACATCTCTATTACTATTTGACATATTATCCAAACTCGTTTTCTTCCATATGCTACCTTATCACTTGATAGACACTTCTAAAATCAATTAATTTATGGTATTTTAATTATCTATTGTGAGTCTGCTCCTCCATTAGACTGCCTACAGAATCAATTAACACATCAGATGTGAAATCTCCATTATGAGCCTGCCCCTCCGGAGGCTATGTGTGCCAGGAGAATGCTGTCTGACCCGTTGCTGCACCATCAGCACTGCGTGCCGCCCATGCCCATAGTAGGTACTCAACCATAGTTTGTTGAAGAAGGAAGAAAGTGAGGGAGGAAAGGACGGGGGAAGACAGGAGAAACACGAAGCAGTAAATTAGGAAGTAGAAGGCAGTTAGGACTAGAGGAAAATGGCCTAGCAGAACCAAAAGGTATTAATTTACAGCCTTATATTGAGAGCAGTCAGAAAAAAAGTAGAGAATGTAAAAACAAGAATGCAAAATTATAGCATTTGAATTGTTTGGGATTTTTATTTGTTTGATTATTTCAGTCTAAGGGAAAATAACTGAACACACTACAACTGTCCTCATCGGAAATCATGCTCAGAATGTGGGAGAAGAATTTCCAATGGCGTGGGATGTGGAAAATTCACATTCAGTCGGGTTCACCTATTTTATCCCCTCCATAAATTAGTCCCCAAAGGCCTTCATATCAGATACATGGGAAGCATTGTTTATAATACAGCCTATTTTCTGACACCTACAGATAACTGAAGAAGCTCTATAACAATAAAGTGGAAAGAGGGTCTTTTAAGATTAAAGAGTCCTCAAGAAGAATTGAAGAAATTCGTGGGACATTGGGGATGGACAGGAAAGGGTAATGTTTATATCCATGAATTTATGTGTACCAGCTGCTCCATTTTGTTTCAAATGACCTTTGTGCTTAGAAATAAATAAACTCATGGAATGTATAGAAACCTTATCCTTGTCTAAAAATCTGCTTAAAATGATAAGTAAGTTCATGTGAATGACATTTTGCTCAACAGCACCTGATAATGGATATTGGATATTTATGACCCTGGGACTGTGCAGAGAGCCATGTAGCCAGATCTATCCCGAATGTCTGCTGCTAAATCACCAAACTCAGCTCCATAAACACTTGAGCTGTGAAGATGACTGGCAGCTCCCTGCTCATAAAGAGCTTCATGAAGAATTATTTACTAAATTCAAATAGCCAGCCTATGACACCAGACTGTCAGTGGTTTGCATCTCCTAGATATTATCTTCGTTTTTGGAATGTTTCACTTTTGTGATCAGGGGGGAGCAATATTTACAGCATAAAATACATTATTTCCTTGTCACTTAAAAAAGGTAGTGTGGAATATGGATTGCTAGACCTGTAGAGAAACATTTATCAGACAAAGATGCTGGATGACAAATATGAGAAAGAACACCTTGTATTACATACCACCCCTTTCACAAGTGATAGCACTCACCTATTGAGAACTCATCATGTCTGGGTCCTGTAAAGGTTAAGTCAGTTGCTTATAGTGGCATAGCTTGTAAATGCCAGAGGCAAGATAATCCAAGTCTGTCTGATAATAAATGTATTTTTTCACTATACACTCAACTTTCATTTCAGTTTATCCTTATTACAGCCTTGGAATTAAGCAGAGAAGTCATAGTTATGTTCATTTATTCATCCATCCATTTATTTATTTATTCATTCAACAAATATTTAGTGAATGCCTACTATGTGCCAGTCATTATACTTTAGTTGAAACAGAGACTGAGATCCAGGGAAGTTAAGTCTCCTAAATAAGATTCTTGTTTTCATTCTTCCTATTGTTTGTATTTTTTCAAAACATTCTATGTTAATTATCTATATTCAATTCAGAGTAAAGTAACTTAATTATTTAGGCATCTGTATTGACAAATAGAAATGGCAAGCAATAGGATATATTGGAGTATATGAGGAAGACATTTGGTGTAAACCAAATTCCGCCTGACTTTGTTTTTTTTCCAAAAGGGCCTGATGTGGCCGTTGAGCACGCATTGTATGTCTGTTTTAAACATTTCCTATGGCAAGAACAAATGGCCTTAAGATAAAGGTGCAACTTCCCCCAACACTGGCATTTCCTTAAGGATAAGTATCTTTCCTTAGGCTAGGAACTGATTGCTGTGCTCACCTGTGACCACCTAGCTCCAGACAACAGACCTGCCACCCTGCTGTGTCCACCGAGACAGCAGACCTACCTGCTGTGTCCGTCAATCGCTGTGTCGACAGAGCAGTCTCGTGACTATTGTAAAAGGAACATTTCAATCCTATGTGAAACATCCTGTTTGGGGGTATATAACCACTCTGTACACCCCACTTCTTTGGTTCCCTTTCTTCCTTCAGGAAGAAAGGCCCCAGGCCGTGGTCCTCACATTTTAGCTCAGAAGAAACTCACCCAAATTTTCATTTATAGATTGGTTACGGATTGTTTTCATGGACGATATTGTTATAGAGTGTGCTAATAGGAGACACACACTTTGTAATTCATCAATCTGAATAATGGCAGGTCTCAGTAATTAGGAGCAGTAGACTGAGGCTGCATACAAATGGTGCTTCCAATCTTACTATATACAACATGAGATTGAATATGGTTTGCGAATTTACAAAGAATATACCTTGGTGACAGTAACACCTGAAACATAAAAGCTACTTGCCCTGGCATAACTTTCCAGTGGATAGGCTGTTACTTGATTTCCTCTAAATACCTCTCTCTCTCAGGAAACTGTTTAATGTCACAAATCGAAGGAGTGTAACAAGGAATCAAAAGCATCTACTGATTGTTCAGCCCTGTCCAAGGTGCTCTACGGTACAAAACAAGTATTAAGCCAGTTCCAGATGACAAGGAGTTTCACACAGTAGTGACCTGAATTATGGATGACCAAGGTCAGTGGTCTTAGAGGACACTCCTCATTGAATCCTCTTAGCTGCACCTAGGAAGAATGAGGGGAAGAAACAATGCAGGTGGCCAGCAGAACATCAGCAACAACCAAAGTGCTAACTAGGGGCTCACGGAAGGCAGGGCTGTTGAAGTTGCAGAGTATTAAGTCAGAGAATAGGTAGAGATTGAGTAAACCCAGAGGAAAAACTAGACATTTTTAATTTGAAGAGATAAAATTTGCTACCTGAGATGGTGTCAACATCCAAGCCACAGCTAGGTACCCTGGGAGAGATGAATTACAACGTTAATTTCCTGAGGAATGAACTTCGGTTTGCATATTCTTAACACTGCTCACCTTTTGAAGTTTTTGAGAACCCATAATTCCTTCTTTCCACCTTATTTATGCTAATGTGGCATTTCATGATTATTACAATTATTTTTCTGGAAACAGAGACTATAGCTTCTGACACTTCATTTAGATACTGTTTCTTTGTTAGAGTACAAATACACCATTTTTGTTTAAAGTATTCAAACTGCATCAATATATATTAAAATAGGTGCAACCAAGGGGTTTTCAAGCAATCTCAAAGTGTTTATGATCATACCTCTATTCATAAGACATTTCTTTAGAAACTTTACATTTGAGATTTAAAAGAAAAATTAATAAATGTAGGTGAAAGACAGCAAGTGTACAATGGAGTAGGTGGTGAACCTGAAGTGGAAAGTCTGGAATTTAAATTTTAGTTTCATCACAAAACATTGATACCACATTGAGCAAGCCCCTTCATTATAAGGAATATGTTTCTTCAGCCCAAAACTGGAAATGTAACAAAAGTGTCCTTAAGTGTCTCTTGTGTGTGAGTGCAATTGTTCTGCATTGACTCTAATTATTACAATTTCTTTAACTATCTCTGTTTTCTTTTTTTTTTTTTTTGAGTAAGATTAGCCCTGAGCTAACTACTGCCAGTCCTCCTCTTTTTGCTGAGGAAGGCTGGCCCTGAGCTAACATCTGTGCCCATATTCCTCTACTTTATATGTGGGACGCCTACCACAACATGGCGTGCCAAGCAGTGCCATGTCCACACCCGGGATCCCAACCGGCAAACCCCGGGCCGCCGAGAAGCGGAACATGCACGCTTAACCGCTGCACCACGGAGCCGGCCCTACCTCCGTTTTCTTACAAGACCTCATCAAAATCTTATCCACCTATTTCTGGAAGCCCTATGGGTGTGTCTCGAGGTCAAGAGCATGTCTGTTAACTATGGTATACGTAGGGGCATCCTGCTCTGTCACCCCTGCTCCCTGAGGCCTCCCTGGTTTCACTGCTTCTGGGGCCCACAGTGAAACCCTGAGGTCCATTCCGAAGATTCTTCCTCCTAGCATTTCAAACTACTGCCTCTCAGGCTGTCACAGTATCGAGATTATCACGTGCCAGCATATCATTCCCTGGAACTGAGTTGTCAGGGCGTCAGTGCCTCAGGGCATTTTAAGTAGAATTGAGAAGAATGCCTTTTCACCCAACTGCTACTTTTCTGGATAATGCAGTATAATTTCATGTCACACAGAGTCCAACAAGAAATCACTCCTTCAGCTTCTCCCCTAATCCCTTTCTCCACAGGGTCAGACATGAGTCCTTGGAACTGGCCTACCCAGAGGTTGCCACCCTGCCTTCTCCACTGCCTTCTCTCTAACCTTGATGTGTAAGGACTGTGTAGGGGAGGAAGACATTTCCTCTACCTGCTGTGGGTTCTTCTGACCAGAGAACGAATTAAACTCACATGAGACAGAGTAACAGGAGAAAATTAAACAAAGCTTTATAACATGTATACATGGGAGAGGCTCGGGCAAGCTGAGCAACTCGCCAAAAGGGCTGAAGCCACCACCTTAAATATGATCCTCAGCTAAAGACGAAGGAGGATGTTGGGGGTGGGGGGAGTCAGTTACAGCAGGCTATCAGATTATGCAGATTTAAGTCCTTGTCTTCCACATGGATTTATCAAGAATTTCTAGAGACAAGGTCATACCCCCCTTCTTCCTGGTACAGAGAGGAAGACATCTTTACAGATGGAGATTTCCTTAACAATGTAAATGTCTCTTAACAAAGGGTAAGTAAATTGTACTCCTCAGAGTTCCTTTCCCATCTGTAGTTTATTAAAAGTAACCAGCCCCAAATAATCCTCATGCCAAAGAGACATATCTTCTAAGGTGCCCTTAGAAATGAGCAGGACTGGGGTCTAAGCCACTTGCAGCAACTGCCACTCTTCAGTCTTCTTGGTCTTAGGGAGCCCCATAATCACTCCTTTTGCCTCTGCTGGTCCTCCCTTCTCCTTTCCCTTGGTAACAACATTATAACTACCTTCTTCCTGTCTCAGATGATCCAAGTTTACCTCCTTGAAGTGCACAGACCAGAAGACACAGAAGCAGTCAGTTGGTTAAACACAGACATGTCTGTTTGATCCACAAAGTAATTTATAAAATTTGAGCCAATGTTAAAAATTAGAAGATTTTACACTTAGAATTATTTATTTGTGACTTCTATTAATAAATTGAAAGATCTGAAAGGTTCTGCATGTGAAGAGTGAGCAGTATCTGAATAGCACTTTAGAGGAGGCACATGCCCTCCAGTTTTCCACAGTCCTCACCACTCCCTGCTGTCCCACATTCAGCTCTCTTCATTCATTTATGTTGCCTGGTTGGCCACTGTAATCATTAGATTTTGCAACCCCTGGCCTGGACCTTATCAGTGAAGACTGGATGACAAAGTTGTCTTTAATAGTCTTGCTATATCTTGTAATTTTCAACTTTAAAACAAAAACGACTTTTAATGTTCCTCTGGAGCAAGAGCACTCAGAAATTCATGCTTGGAAAACATGAGCCTTAGCTGTCCCATCCTCTACATGAGGAGGTGGGAAATTACCTTTTCATTCCTTGGCTACTGAGTCCATAGCATCATATTTTGTATACCAAATTGCTAAATATGACTCTACCACATGTGCATTTCTTTCACTCCTTTAATAAACATTTTCATGTCCTCCTCTAATATCAATATACCCTCCTCTAACATACACCATTCCTGCATGTGAACCAACTCGTGCAAAACGCATGCCTGCCCACCTCTCCTCAACCTGTACCTGCCTTGGCCTGACCCCAGCAGTTCGTGCTTGGCTCCAGCAACAAGAATAATGCCTACTTCTCAGAGATGTTGTATGAATTAGGTGAAATCATGTTTCTTAGGTGTTCTTTGGTTTTGCCTTTGCCGTTGCCTAAACTCCCCATTGCTTACCCCCATTTCAATTGCTACAGCCCATCTGTTCAGATTTTTCAGTATAATAAATTATCTGAAAAACCAGATGGATAATTAAGGCTGAAGAAGAGAATAGGGGCTACTAAGCAGCCCCTGGACACAACCCCAAAACTCTGTCCTTGGAAAACTGGAGGAGGAAAGAGTATGCATTTGCTGGCTATGAGTTATTCCTTCGGAAATCTGAAAAGGATTCAAACTGAAAAGGATTTCAAGTCACATGCCGAAGTTTTGAGGGCATTACCTAGCAGAGCTCAAAGAAGCTTGCAACGAACTTTAATCTTTGCTGACTGACATCAACAAAGATATAACACACCTCTTCAGATTGTATAATGATGAGAAAACAAGTGGGAGTTGTCAAAGAAGTAGCACCTGACTTCTTGTTATGGAAGAAATTAATCAACCTGACTGTATCTCAGAAAAAGAAAAGTGAAAAGGTAAGCCTGTATCTAACTCCCTTTAAATTTCCCCTAAAAGTTAACAAATTAAATACAGAGCATTTCAATTTACTAGAAATCAAATCATGGTAAACAACAATTATAAATTTATCAGTATCAGTTCTATACCAACCCCTTCTCTGTGGTTTTATATGAAGAAATGCCACTTCCTCTTTTCAAAGCTAATTTTCTCATCTCTATCCTTGATCCTACTTTTTTAATTTCACCATTAGAGTCATTCCATCAATATTTCTTTCTCTTTCCGCCTATTCCCTCTCTCTCTCTTTCAATCTGTGTATGTGTGTATGTGTGTGTGTCTTAGCTTCTCCACGTAAACCAGTTAAAACTCTCTCCTAAATTATAAATAAATAAACATACACATAAATACATTATGTCTGCTCTGACAGACACTTCCATGTCTATCTATATCACTTCATCACTCTTCCCGTTTCAGCCAGGTCCCTTGGAAAAACAGTTTACTTACGACATCCAGCTCCTCATTTCCTATTTGTTAAACCAGCACACACACTACTCTTGTCAAGGACATTAATTCATTTTACTCCTTTATTGCAAATTAATGTGGCCTCAATTTGGTTCTTATTCTACTTAACATCTTCACATAAATGAAAATTTCCTCTTTGAAGCTCTATCTTCTCTTTGAGTACAATGGCAACTGCATTATTCTCCTACCTCTGTTTAAATTTTTCTCAGTCTTCATTGTAGATTCTTTTCCTTTATCTTCCCCCATAAATGCTGGTGATATGCAATGTTCTGTCCTATGCTAACTTTTCACTTTAATAATCCCCATAGGCAATCTCATCCAAGCTCGGAGACTTAATTATTACCTCCACCCTGGTAACCTTCAAATCTATACATTTCTCCACCACAAATCTCTTTCCTGATAATCAGAACTAATATTCAACTACCCATTAGACATCATCCTTAAGACACATCAGCTCAGTATAGGCAGAACTAAGCCTAAATCTGCTTTTGCTCTTGTGATCCTTAAGCTGGATATTGATACTATCATTTAACAACAGTCACCTAAGCAAGGAAGCCAGATGTCATCCTAGATTCCCCTCTCTCCTTTATATCATGTTGATCATTAAGTTTTTCCAATTCTATTTCCCCCAAAAATGTGTTACATTAGGCCCTCATGATTGCTTGGTTGGACTGTGGAACCACTTCTTAAGAGATCCTCCTGGCTTTGTTCTTTCCCTTTTCCCATCCATTCTCCACACCAATACCAAAGGTTGTTCCATCATGTTACCTCCATACTCAAAACCTTATAATTTCTTTAAGGTTAAAGACTGCAGCAGAGTTGCTTTGGTCCTCTATGATCTGCCTTTTGGTTACCTGTCCAATCCCATTATCTGTCTTGTCTTTACTGACAACTTGGAGCATGTAAAGTTTGTGACATACCATTTTACTGCATGGCTTCGTGTCTTTGCCCATGCTCTCTTTGACCATTATCTATCACCACTGCCCTTTTCTACACAGAAAAATCCTACTCTTTTTTCTCTCTTCTTGGATGTTCTCTCTGACCTCCTCTCCTCTCTCCAACTTTACCGCCAGAAGATTGAGCGTTCTCTCTTTGGTGCTTCATTCTGGATCCAAGCCCCATTGGACCACCAATTCCATTGAATCTGCAAATTATGTATCTGAGTGTCTGTCTCCTTGGTAAAGCTAAGACCCTTCAGAGGGAAGCATTATGTTTTGTCTTTGTATCTCCAATGCCTCACATAGTGACTGATATCTAGCAAGAGGTTAATAAATGTTTGAGGAATAGATGGATAATTTTAATTTACAAATACTCAATAAGAGCTTAAGAAAATGCTTTGAGTTGGAGAAATAAGAACGAATTAGCACTCTGAAGGACTTACAGTCTAGATATAGTAGTCCCCCCTTACCCACAGGGGATACGTTCCAAGACTCCCAGTGGATTCCTGAAACTGCGGTTAGTACTGAGCCCTATATGCACTATGCTTTTTCCTATACATACAAATCTGTGACAAAGTTTAATTTACATACTGGGCACAGTAAGAGATTGACAACAATAACTAATAATTAAATCAGACAGTTATAACAATATGCTGTAATAAAAGTTACAGTAGATCTTAGCAACCTAAGCATATGATTTTCTTCTTTCTTTATTAAGTGAAGAACATTCCCCTTTTCACGTAAAGGAAGCACTTTAATGGCTTCTCTTTGGCATATTTGAATTACTAGCATCACTGCTCTTGCACTTTGGGGCCATCATTAAGTAAAATAAGTGTTATTTGAACACAAGCACGGAGATACCATTACAATCGATCTAATAACTGAAATGGGTACTAAGTGACTAACAGGCAGGTAGCATATACAGTGTGGATATCATGGACAAAGGAATGATTCACATCCCAGAAGTGAGGGAGCAGGACAGCATGAGATTCCATCATGCTACTCAGAATGTCACACAATTTAAAACCTATGAATTGTTTATTTCTGAAAGTTTCCATTGAATAGTTTTGGACTGTGGTTGACTGTGGGTAACTGAAACTGTGAAAAGCAAAACCTTGGATGAGACGAGACTACTGTATGAGTGTAAATCAGGAGAGTTACACAAAGGAAAAAAACAGTAGAAATTGTTGGATGTATTGTCACTGGTATGACTTGACAGTGAATTGGAATGTGTGCTATTGCGATTGTTTGTTATTACAAAAATCCAGATTTGTGTAACAGATAAAATAGCGAATGATTATTTGCTTTTCACAAAGATTATTTTGTTAGTGGATTTACCATAAGATCTTGAAGCTACCACACTCCATAAAATAATGTGAGTTACAGCAAGTCTCTTACATGTAGATTGCATAAAGTGAGTGTACCTAATCTCCCTGATGTTTTATTACATCATCCGTAGGACATTCAGATTAATGCTCAAATAACTTCTCAAAGGCTCTGAAAGCAAAATCGGGTCAGGAGAAAATCAAAGGGCATAAGCAAGAGGTCATATAAGAAATTAGTTTCCAGGATTTAAGGGCTGGCATGCTGAAAAGACAAAACCCGCCTCCATATCACTTTGAAGCTCCCCCTTCACAAAGCTTCCAGAAGTGTGCACTATCGTAATTATATTAGATTTCAAGCACATTTCAATTATCAAATTAGTATTCACTAAAATGATACAATTGTGGCTGAAATATATACGATACTTGCCATCACAAAGAGCAGTTCCAGTAAATTAGAATATGTGCTGTAATAGAGGAGGTGTAGGGTACTACGAAAGCACGTGGGAGAAGCATTTAACCTATTTGGAGGGAAGTTATAGGAGATTTTCCAGGAAGAAATGATGCCCTAAACTGAGACTTGGGGAGTTCATTCATTCATTCAACTACATTCACTGACTCATTACTATGTGGCAGGTAGTTGTAGAAAAATGGACAGTCTTTGCTCTCATGAATCTTACATTCTTGTGGAGAAAAGACAAAAGATACGTAAACACATGACATTAAGAAAATCAAAGTGTAGTAAGAGAAGTAGAGTAACGACGAGTTTCTCTTTTTAGAAAGGATGACTAAAGGAAGTCCATGCTGCTGTAATGACATTTGACAAGAAAACAGAATGATAAATGGAAGAAAGCCATGCATCTGTCTTAGGGTAGCAAGGAGTACTCCAGGCACAGGAAACTGCAGGAGGGCAGGCCTGGAGAAAAGACTTCACGGTCTTTTCAAGGATCTAAAACTATGGCTGGAATGTACACTTCAGGGGCAGAGGCAGTCAGAAAAACATGGAGAAATGTATGGATATTCCTTGTCTAGCTAGTAACCATTCCCCCACTCTCACCTTCTGAGTACAGAGATTTTCCCTTAAAAACCTATCCTTTCCCATTTTGTGACAATTGTGAGTTGTGATGGAATCAGCATTACAGGGGGACCTAGATTGTCCTATGACAATCAGAAGAACGTAACTGCCCTGCCCAAAGTGATCTGTCAAGGTTGGTCCTTTCAGAACAAATCTTGGGGCCTTTTTTTATGGTTTCAGGAATCAACGTCCTCTCAACCCCTATATATGAATGAGAAAGAATGTCATCATGTTTTCTTCTAACTGCCATCTTGCAACCATCAAAGAACTCAGCTGAAGATGAGGCAGGTACCCAGGGGAATCCCAGAACAGCAGGACTGAATTCTGACAGAATCTCCAGATCTCCAGATTTTATGCTAATGGGAGTAAATGAATCTCAGTATCATTTAAGTCACTGTGAGCTGAAGTTTCTGATATTTGTAATTAAAAACATTCTAAATGAAAAAAAAAATCAAGAAACAGATCATGAAGCACCCTTGAAACATGTTATGACATTTGGACATAAACTTAAAGGGACCAGGAAGCCGCTGAAAAGTCTTACAACACAGAGAAGTAGCACGATTGTTGATGCTAATAAACTTTGACTTGCATCAAAAGGAAAATGAAAAAGAATGAATTTAGCAGTTTGGTTTAGTGTGCTATAGTCACTCCCGAAAAGAACTCTGTAAGTGAATATGTAACAGGTTTGTCCCTGCATCCGTAATAAGATTTCACCAACAACTCTACTTCCTAAACAGTATTTATAAACATTAGCATAAGATTTGTTGCCAAATCTTTCTCCTTACTTGTCAACAGCACCAATTCAGAATCTAAATAGCAATTTCCAGGAAGTTCTTATGGGAAAATCCCTTGATAAGCTGTGTCCACATTTTAGAGTCAAGAGAGCCCTAAGGGACTAAGAACAATTTGATCCTATTGCCCAGGTGGTTTGATTATGAAAAAGACCCTATTGTTGTCATCCTTGATGCATTTCTTTCCCTTGCTCCCCAACAGTTTGGTTTATGCTACTTCCAAAGTGTATTTTTAATCCATCCCCTTACCATGGTTGCCGCTGTCACCTCCTTAAGAAAAATTACCATCAGAACCACATGGACTATTGAAAAAATGTCATAACTCTATCTCACATCTACTCCTACCCCTATCAGCAGCCAGCATTTGGAACCATAAATCTGATCCTAGTTTTCTCCTACTTAAAACTCTCCAATGGCCTCCTAGTGAGCTAAGATCAAAATCAAAATTCTTAATATGATCCAGAGGAATCTATATAATCTATTCCTTCCTATGCTCCAGCTTCGGATCAACCAGCACTCTCTTCAGTGCTCACCATGCATGCATTCCTGAACTGTCTGTCCCACAGACAGTCTTGTCTCTTCTAAAGACTTTGCATTAGTTTCCTCCACTAGGATGCTCTTCTGCCCACTCCGCACGTAGATAATAAATTTTCTAGATACAGGTCAAATGCAACTTTACCAAGGAGACTTTCTCTAAGCCCTTGGACTATACTAAGTCCATATACACCTGCTTTCTTAGCTCCAGATACTTTACCTTCATGCACTTTTCACAGTAGTTAATTATATATTTATATGAGTAATTAATGTCTACCGCCCTGGCCTGGCTATAAACTCTGTGAAGGCAGGGACCACAGTTGTCGGGTTCATCATTTAATCCCAGAACTTAGTATAGGGCCTGACACATAGTAAGCATTCAATATGAATGAATCAACATGCAATAAAATACCATGACCCGTGGTAACAAAAATTCAGCCATGCCTCTTTGGCTGTTGTTTCCTTGCCATCCACAAGGTCATAAACTGAATTTAAAAATGCTCAGCTGAGCATACTGTTCATGAGTCATGTGATTATAAAGCAAGCCACTTACCTCTCTGACTCTTAATTTATTCATCTTTACTCAGTTTCCTCATCTACAATCCTAGATATCAGATTTTTTTAACTCCTGTGAATTTTAGAAGTCCTTTTAAAATGAATACATTTTTGCCCTTATTTTAATCAACCAAAGGAAAAATTACTTGCTTTTATTTGGTACCAAGTTAATGGCTGAACATCGTGAAACCTATTCAACAAAAGCCATTTGCTTCTTTTCCTTACTTTTTATTCTTTCTGGTATTTTTCTTAAGCAAAAGATTAGCTCAAAATGCATATACATTGGAATAAGTCTGTGTTACCATGGCAATAACCAGAAATAAAAGCAATGTGAAAAATGTGGTACAGCCTTTCGATTAGAATAAGGAATGAGATCTAAGGAGAATTATCTTCAAAACTAAAAACCTTCCCAAAGTAGAATCCAATTTCTACTACAATATTTTTGTACATAGTCTACCTTTCTCATCCTTACTTTTGACAATACAGAACTTCAGTAAAGAAAGAATCAGAAATCATACAAAATTATGTTTATATATGAAATATCAACAAAGTATGCTCTGTGGGTGCTCTTTTCCTGCTCAGATTGGGATGGGAGAGTCTCTCAACCAGGAAAAGGCATTTCCTCTTACAATTTACTGATACTCTCTGTTCCAGGAAAATGGAGGCTGGGCACCAGCAGCAGCTGCTGAAGCCATGCTCAAAGCAAGACTGAGTTGAATATGTTTTCAGTCTATCCCCTCCTAGTGACAGAGTGGGGCCCATATAAACCCATAGTGCAAAGTCCTAGCTGTACTGCGTCTTGATCATACGCTAAACACTGTGCCAAGAACAGTGCTTACCATGATAATGAAGATATGGCACTGTCCTCAAGGAGCACACTTGTAGGAAAGACATTCATGACACAACGTGGGACAGAAAAGAGCAGGGATATGCACAAAGTGCTAGTGCAGCACAGAAGAAGGAGCAAGGCAAGAAGGCCATGGAATGCTTCATTAGAATCTTGAAGCACAAGTAAGATTCATCTAGAAAAGAAGAGGTGGGTGCAGGGGTAATATTCAAAATGTGTAGCAGCAGGTACAGCCCAGACTTGACCAATTAGGACTTAGCTCTGGAGTAGGGTCTTGGAACTCACCTCTACCCCTGCTATGCCAGGTGTTTGAGTTGTTGTACATGGGGTGAGGGGACAGGAAAGAATCTTAGGGAAAAGAGAGATAGTGATAATTTATAGACCAAATGAGAGCATTTTGATATCTTGACCAGCATGGCCATGCTAGCGTGTATTCACTAAATATTTGTCCCAAGTAGGGGAGAACCTTGTAGGCAGAGAAAACCATCTGCATGGACCTGGGAGAGTCGCAAGCTGCTCCAAATTTAAACCCTACAGCACTAAATGCAAAGGGGAGGATGCTGATAAAATAGGCAGAAGCCACTCCCTGAAGAATCCTTTTCTGCAGACTAAGATGATTGAACTTTTTCAGTGTGAAGGTAAGATGTAGAAGACATTTATGTAGGGTGGCGACACGATTAGATTTGCATTTTGGAAAGATCACTCTGGCCTTAGAATGAGGCTTAAATTAGCAAGGGGATATGACTGAGAGCAAGGAGATGCAGTAAAGAAATGATTGAAGACCTCTGTTTCCAGCAGCCTGGTAAACTAGTCTCTGAAAGCCCCTCCTGCTCCAATACAACTAGAAACTGGGTAAACAATAGCATTTATATTTTTAATACATCATTGGATCACGAGTTAAAAAGCGAAATTGTCAGAAATAAATTAAAAAAGAAAAAACAGCAAACTAAATGGAGTCAAGAACAGGGAGCTCTCTGGAAGCATTAGCTGATACCTGCTCTGGGATCTAGGGGCTAATCCGAGGCCCAGCCCGACTCCCAGAGTTGAGTTTGAGACATGCGTTAAGTGGGGGAGGGGTGCACTGAAATACCTCAGTATGGCGGACATGCCTATTTATCCTGATAATCTATCAAGTTTTCCTTATAGATTTTGAGGCTATATTATTTAAAATTATACACGTTTAGTATTGTTATGTCTTCCAGTTGAGTTGAATCCTTCATAATTATGTAGCAATTTTCTTTAATGTTTAATTCTTTAAAGTCTATTTTGTCTAATATTACTAGAGCAACTGAATCTTTCTTGGGATAGTATTTGTCTGTCATACTTTTTCTTCCTTTTGCATCCAACTTTTCTGAGCCTTTATGTTTATGCATATTTCTTAATTAGAACATAGCTAATTATTTTTCAAAACAATCTGAGAATCTCTCTATTTAAAGTAGTGAGCTTAATATCTTTACGTTTACTGTAGTGAGTGATCTATTTGGTGATGTTTCTACTATCTTAAAGAGCACTTTCTATTTTCCCTATTATTTATATTTCCTTTCCCTCTTTTCTTGGCTTTGTTGGATTAATTGAAATATGTCTCTGTTTGATTTTGTATTTCAATTTTTTCCTTTACTCATTTGGCAGTTACATAGTCTATTTCTATTATTTTAGTGGTTGTCATGCATAGTTAATGAAGTCTGAAGGTAATCAATATCTTACTCTCTCAAACAATACAAGGACATTGGAACATAAAATTGTAATCATCCTCCAATGATTTTGTATGGGAGGAAGACATTTCTTCTACTCGCTTTGGGTCCTTCTGGCTGGAAAATGAATTAAATTGACATGAGACAGAATAACAGGAGAAAATTAAACAAAGCTTTATAACATGTATACATGGGAGAGACTCAGGCAAACTGAGCAACTCAGCCAACTGGCCGAGGCTACCTGTTTAAGTATCTTCAGCTACAGACAAGGAGGACTTTGTGGAGTAGTGGTTTGGGTCTTCAAAGGGGAGGAAGGCAACCCACATGGAAATGGAGAAGCAAATGCTTGGTAAATAGAACTTTGATAAGAGTGAGCTTAGCAAGGATCCTCCCAGTCTACGGAACTCAAAGTTATCTATGGTGATGGTCTGTCCTAGAGACAGGCCTTTACTTTAAATTTCTGTTAGGCAATTAGGGGGGAAAGGTGGAATGCTCTTGCTGAGTCTGAACCTTTATTGTCTTCAGCTTGAAATAGTCCACATACCAGAGTGGCGCATCTTGGGGCAGCCTGCCCTGAACCCCATCAATTTACATGGTACTGTTGCCTAGTATTTTTCCTGATTTTTAATCCTTCAAATTATACTTATTATTATTATCATTATTATTTTTCACACAATGTTTGTTTAAATTTACCTAGAAATTTACTAATGTTATTGCTCATTATTCTTATTTGTATTTCAGACACCCTTCTGAGATCATTTTCCTTATTCCTAAAATACATTTTCTTAGAATTTTCTTAGTTAAGTTTTCTGATAATAAATGTTTTCAGCTTTTTTTGATTATCTCATTTGATTGGATTTGAAGACAGTGACAATCCAGTTACCAACAGATAACAGGATACACGCAATCTAAGCCCTAAAGTGGCAGAACGGTTTTTAACATTACAACCTGTGGTCCTGTGAATTAAATGTGTGCTTAAACAAGGCATTGAATAGACAATTACCCTGTAATACATAAATGCTGTGGGGCAAGAGGGCTGCTTCACCCTGCACTGAGAGCCAAGAAAATAGCAAATGTAAGGTTTAGAATTCTTGTTTCAAGACATGGTCAGAAGTAAAAGGAGCTTTCATGATTACCTTTAAAAAGCCTCTTATTTCTTTCAGTTACAGGGCTGATGTAATTTGAGAATTAGAAGAGTTGAATCTGGAGTTGCCTAACTACAGTGTAAGCAGAAGCCACTGCCTTGCTAGGTGTCTTATGGGAAAAGTGGGACAGTTGTTGTGAAAGAGTGGGACCCTGTGATTTGGGTCAATATAGATGAATCTTAATACCCTCACACCCCAAAATCAATGAATCCCCCTTTGTCAGCAGAAACAACCCCTTCTCCCTTGTGTGAATAGTATGATCTGGTCTTGCTTGAAAACTCTATGATGACCTCGCCTGAAATAATTATCTTGCCTGCGGATGTCAACTGTCCTTATGCCTAAAAACTACCACCCTTTATTTTCTCCAGTCCTTGTAGAGAAGGAAGAAATTTTCCTCTACTCTTCTGGGTTCTTCTGGCTAGTCTAAATATTAAATTGACATGAGACAGATTAACAGGAGAAGATCAAAGTGTAATAACGTGTACCTATGGGAGATACCCAGGAAAATTGAATAACTCACCAAAATGGCCGAAGCTACCACTTAAATACTATCTTCAGCTAAAGACAAAAAAGGATGTTCAGGGTAGTGGTTTGGGGCTTGACAGGGGAGGACAGCAATTCACATGGAGATGGAAATGCAAATGTTTGGTAAATAAATGTTTGTCATGCCCTGCAGGGACAATGGGACATGGAGAGGACTCTGATCTCTAGGCCCTGCTGAGTCTCCCCACCACACTTAGCCCATATTCTTTGTAGATATCTCTGGTGATAGCTCTGCTCCTATTACAGGACTTTATCTAAATTCTTTTAGTAAGTTAAGGGAGAGGCAACAAGAAAAACTTTCTGAGTCTTTTGTTTCTTGAAAATAATCAGCCTAAAATAATCCTCATGTTAAAAAGACGCATTTGAGGGTAGCAAATTTTGTTCCCCTCCATCTTACATCCAGAGTCAGATCAAGACATGCCCCAGAGGAACAAGTACAGAGTCTCTCCTATAAGGAGAAGACTTACACAACAAAGAATTGTAAAATGTTGCTAATTTATATCAGCAGAAACTTAAGAAATGTGTGGGGATAGAACCTGAGGATATTAGACAAAGGAGGAAGGACTATAATTTTACATCGGGCAGAGTTTATCAGTATGAATTTACTTCGCACAGATTCTGGGTTTAATGTGCTTGCTCAAGCAAATGGAAATGATTTTATAATATTTGATGGATTTTTTTAATTTATTTTTATTTCTAGGAAACATATACAACATTTGGCAGTACTGCTCTGACACATTTACCAAATAACCCATGAACTCTCAGTGGTGTCAAAGAAAAATTGCACTGGATGGAATTAAACAGGTAAGGAAGAATTTATTCAAGGCTGTTGCAATAGGATAGAAAGACTGAACTCAACTCTTGGTCAGTGGGCCCTGAACAAGAAGAGCTCTCTTGCTGTTTCAGGCTGCAGGAAGCAACCCCACCACTGGGGACTCAGGAGCCTGCAGACATGATGGGGCTTCAAGAATCTGCAGCAGATCCAAAAGCTATAGAGAGCAGGCATCACTAGAAGAATCTCAGTACAGTGTCCTAAGATTTTTGTGGCAAAGTTATGCCCTTATTGGCAAATTACTCTTCTTCTGAGAAACAGCTCCTGACTTGGTATCAGGTTTTGGCGGAGTCAGAATGTTAACCACAGGCTCAGAAATAAGCATGCAGGGGCCAGCCCAGTGGTACAGCAGTTAAGCTCACGTGTTCCTCTTCAGTGGCCTGGAGTTCACCGGTTCAGATCCTGAGTGCCGACCTATGCACTGTTTGTCAAACCAGGCTGTGGCAGGTGTCCCACATATAAAACTTAGAGGAACATGGGCGTGGATGTTAGCTCAGCAAAAAACAGGAGAATTGGCAGCAGATGTTAGCTCAGGGCTAATCTTCCTCAAAAAATTAATTAAAAAATTAATTTCAAAAAAATGAACATGCATCCTGAGTTCTTCCTCTTGAACTGAGTATCAACTGATCACAAAGCCATAAAATCAAGCTTACATAGCAGCCCTCTGTCATTATGGGACCAACATTGGATGGGAGTGTTGGCTTTGTTTAATTAAAAGTTTTGGTGATACTTTAGTGGCAAATGATTCATTAGTGTTGAACTATAATGGAATTCTAACCACAGTGAGTGATGTTCCTATTAGCAATATATGAAATCATTATGATCGGCGAATTGTGAAGAAATTAACTGTAGTAATAAAGTGCTTAATATATTAGCAGAATTTTTAAAGTTTGACAAATTTAAAGGAAACAATCTCTGAGACTCAGCATTTTAAAATCACTCTTCCTTATTTTTTGATGTTCATAACCAGTTTAAGTGCACAAAACCAGTTTGAGTACTCAAATTTCATGTATAGCTTTTCTTCAAAAATTCTGCCCCTGCTGTATTATCATTAGCAATAAATTCCTGATAGTTCAAAGAGCTGTTCTTTCTGAAGTTTGTGTGCTTTCAGATGATGAGAGGTTCAGCACAGACCTTTTTACACCTTGCTATTCATCATTTGTTAATTCACATTTGCCAGTAAATATTTTTTAAATGGTTCTAATCTCAAGGTGCTGTTCATGTGCTGAAGATACAGAGACCAACAAGGCACGACCCTTGGGAATGTGAAATCAGACAATGAAGGAAGACAAGCAGGCTTTTGTTTTCGGGACTGGCAAGAGGATCATGTGCACAACATAAATATCATGTGAAGTTTTAGGACCCACTTCATTCCTACTTCTCACAAAAGATGTCAGATTAGTGGCTCTCAATCCAGCATTGATTAAACAAGAAAAATATCTGTGAAACAATATCAAAGTAGTATAACAGAGCATACTGCAGGTATATATCACAACACATCCATTTAGTCTCACAATAGACAATTATTGAGCCTCTATGAGGGGCCAGCGGTAAGGAATGGGGAGGAAGAAATTTTCCTCTATCCTTCTAAGTTCTTCCAATTGATCTAAGAATTAAATTGACATGAGACAGATTAATAGGAGAAAATCAAATTTAATTTTGTATGTGCAGGAACCTCACATACATGAAAGAGTCAGAGACCTCATATGCCTAACAGGTTCAGAGACAAAATGGTAAAGTGAGGCATATATGCCATCTTGGGCTAAGGAATGGGATAGGGGCCTGAGGCTTCCGAGGGGAGGAGGATAATTCACAGAACGATAGGAAGAGCAGATGTTCAGTAATTAGAGGTCTGCCCTGACTTACAGATAGGGCACAAAAAAGTTATTTCTTAGGATAACTCTTATGATGGACAAGACCCCCAATTCACATTCTTTAAGGGAGAGGTAGAAGTTTCTCTTGAGCCCACAGAGTTTCAAATGTCTTTAGCTCAAAATATTCCAGTAGTAATGGAATGTATTAATTCCCCATGTGAGTATATATAAGAGCAATTTGAAAAATGTAAACATAAACACTACACAAAAGATTTAATGGGATTGAGGGAAGGGGAGTGAGCACCAGAGGGGGATGATAGCCAAAGAAAAGGCAAGTCTTGGGTAAAGAGTATCTTTTGAATACTTCTTGATAATTTTATAATGATGAAAATGTAAGGGTTTGTTTTATAGGTCTCATGAAAACGTTCTCAGGTGGAAAGAGCAGTGTCATTCCCAAAGCCACATCTATAAATCGCACTGCTCCTGCGGTGCCTCAGGACCTAACCGTTAGCAAAGATCTCTCCTCTAAGAATCCCCCAGTAGAACCCACTCAGATATAGGCTCAAGGTTCTCTCCAGAACAAGGCTGCCCAAACTTTAGGCAAGTTAGAATGAATCTGTTACTTTTCTGCCATGCAACCATGCAGTATTGGCTTTCTCCTTCCACAAACACCCAAGAGGTCCTTAGGAGATGAGGATGGTGACGTTTATTTTGCTAGTACACACTTAAGAGAGAGAGAACGGGGAACCCTGCACATAATTGCATTAACTACGTTTTCTAGTTTCTGTATCTGATGTTTGGACATCTGGGACCTTGCTGACTAAGGAGGGGCTGCCCTTCGCAGGGTTATCAGATTCTAGAGACAGCAAAATGACCCTTCCTGGAGCATGCCTTTCATATACAAACGAACCAATCCAAATCCCATGCTGCTCCAGTTGCCTGCTCTAAACACTGTAGGACACCACTTCCCTGCCCTGATCACCCCAGGGCTAGGCATCTGACAACTAGGGGCAATCTCTATACCCCTCCCCCCAGTGAGACTATTCAAACTATCCCATCCTAAACCTGCTTAGCCTGCTTGTGGGGCATCACCCATTCCTTCCCTGGAAAGCCACAGTAAAAGTATTTCTACGGTCCCCTTTGTGCTCTGTCTGTGGCCAACCTCAGTGTTCTCTAGTGTTGCCCTGCATGGTGTGGCATGTCCCCCTTCTCTTGGGAATTGTGAATAATAAATTATCTTTTCATGGTGTTGACAAAAATAATCCATAACAAACTATAAATGAAAATTTGGGTGAGTTTATTCTGAGCTGAAATCTGAGGACCATGGCCCAGGGCCTTTCTTCGCAAAGGAAGAAAGGGCACTGAAGAAGTGGGGTGCACAGAGTGGTTATATACCCCCAAACAGGGTGTTTCACATATGATTGAAATGTCCATCCCACAATAGGCACAAGATTACCCTGTCAGCACAGCACTTGATGGACACAGCAGGTAGTGGGTCTGCTATCTTGGTGGGCGTAGCAGGGGGCAAGTCTATTGTCTCGAGCTGGGTGGTCACAGGTGACAGCAGCAATCAGTTTCTAGCCTAAGGAAAGATGCTTAATCCTTAAGGAGACACCAAAGTCGGGAGGGGGAGCGAAGTTGCCCCTTTATCTCAAGGGCCTTTGTTCTTGCCATAGGGAATATCTAAAACAGATATACAAGGCATGCTCAACAGCCACTGTCAGGCCCTTTTGGAAAGACAAGGTCAGGCCGAATTAGGTTTATACCAAATGGCTTCCTCATATTCTCCAATATATCCTATTGCTTGCCATTTTTATTTGTCAATGGCATTCATTTCCTGATTTGTCAGTCTCATTTTAATAAAAACAAGATCCCAGGTACATTTTAAAAAGAATGCTTTACTCTTCTTATGCTTAAAAACTAAACTTTCTGCTTGGACATACAATTATAATTTGATACAATTGTCTGAAAAAAGTGAAATCTTTTTCTCCTAATATTGGATTGGCCAGAGAGAAGTGATCATAGATGATTTTGAAACGCCACCTAGCAGTGCTTCAAGAGGATACAATTTTGAAGCTTGACAATACACATTTGAGCTTGCCTCACCCCAAAGTTAGAATATTTTACCATGAATCTACTCTGCAATTGTGCCAGGGTCTCTACACAGGGAGCTCTCCGTCACCTCTTCTTCACTTAGTCCTTGCTCCTTCTGTCGCTGGCAGATCCTGCTCTATTTAGCTCCCCGTCCCTCATCTCACCTCCCCCCATTGCCAACCTCAGCCCAGCACCAGAGCGCCCTCTATGGTTCTATTTATGATTGTTCTAGAGGCAGGAAAGGGTCTGGTAGTCTTTCTGTGGAGGGAAAGCGGACCCTTAAGGGCATAGGCTTGCTGGGTAAATCAGGTATAATCAGAAATGACCCAAAATTATTCCAGAAATCCCTAAACTAACAAACTACACAGCTTCAGTACTGAGTCTGCCCAACAACTCTCTCAGGAGTCAGTAAAACTGAAAAGACATCTCCAGTCCTAAATTGTTATTTGTGTATGTAAACGGAGCATGGGTGGGTAGTTAGAGAGCTAGAGCCCCCTCACACGAAGCCAAATGCAGTTATGATTGCACTCAATCTCTCTCTCTTTAGCAAAAAAGGAATACAAATGTCTTTACAATGTAGAGTGCTGAATTTCAGCATTAATTAGTTTTGTAAGATATGTTAATATCAAAAGGTTACTCTCACTAATGATTTCCTCTTGGTATGATAACAAAATGCCAAGATCCTTTGAAATCAGCCATGTAACATGACAATTGCCCTTTTCAATGTAGGGTTGCCAAGGCTCCAGAGGAAGCCCATCACCTGTCAGGCTATGCTTCTGAAAGGCTGTTATTGCAGATGTCTCCTGGAGGCTCACCCCTCAGTTGCTCTGCCTTTGATTGATCATTGGCAATCTGCTTATAGAGATGCCAAACCCCGGGAAGCAAAGAAGTTGACAGGCCAGCTTAGTGGGGCAGGGGGACTTCTATAGTCTCCCCGTCAGCTGCATCTTTTGAAACTGAGGTGTTAACAAAATAGCTGAAACTGCACTTTACAAATGTGTTCTACTCTGGCCTCTAGAAATAGATTTAAGATTGTGTCTATTTTCCATTTTGATTGGATGGTTTTGATTGGGCAGATTTGAATAAAATTTGGCAGAACTGACCAGTCTGTTTCGGCTAAGTTGGCAGTTGATTTGGAAATTGCAAGAGATTCATGAAGAGTACTTAAAACAGTCTGGATCTTAGTAAATGCTCAATTAACATCAGTTGTTAATATGTATGCTGGCTGCTATGATTGCAGCTATGAATCTGGATTTGTTAAGACCCTTTCCAAACAGAACTGAGATTTCTAGGTTATTTGAAGTAGACTGGATTCTGAGCCATCTCAAGTGACCTAAATATAATCAATCAATTAGCCACTGTTTCCTGAGTGGCCCCAATATACAAAGCAGAATAGTATGATATAGCAGAAAATATATCAGAAATAAAAACGTAGCATCTATCATCAAAGCACGCACAAGTTAATTATCAGATAAAACTTCCCAGCCCCCAAGACTTATGTCTGTAATCTGCCCAGTGAAAGGAGGACTGAGAAACCTTGAAATGCCATTGTTTTCCTAGCCTGTAGAAAGTTCTAGTCTCTCTGTTACAGTTTAATGTCACAAAACACAGAAATGTGTCGTTCCTCACTGATGAACTGGTGTACTTATTTTCATCATAAGATCAAAAAGCTCGTAGCCTTTTGAAATTATAGACACTTGGAATCAAATTCCATTTCTGTTCTTTCTTCCCTTATATATAAAATGTGGATAACAATAACTTCTTCAAATGACTGTTATGGGAATTCAGTGAGATATAATGTATTTTAAAAGCCTAGCATAAGATGAGGCACAGACTAGATGTATAATAACTATTTTTTCCCACGACTTCTTCCTTTGTCTTATGCAATCCATTGTCTTCCTGTTTTCTTTTGTTTTAAATTTTTTAAATTTGTCAGTAGTCTTCAGGTAGTATTCAATGCTGAATCACAGTAATTACATCAACTCTGCTGTGGGTTCTACTTCTCCATCCTTCCACACCAGAAATGCTTAAACTGGGACCCATGAATGGACTTGTAGGGGTCCATGAAACCCCTAAAATGCTTTGATTTTTGTGTAATATGTATTTATGTGCCTTATTCTAGGGAGAGGACCCTTGGTCTTCATCATCAAAGATGTCAATGTCCCAAAAATTTAAGAATAGAATGTTCAAATATTTTTTGTCCTCTCATTTCTAGTATTATTTCATATAGTTATTTCAAGTTTTTTCTTATCAGTTTTAGGATTTAGGAAGGGCGTGTATTAATAATTAAATACTTAACTAATAAAATATATAAATGTCATCTCCATTCTTGTTCTACCATTCTCCCATTTCCACTTACAAAGATCAAGTCAATGTGAAAAACACCCAGGATGGTTTTTCATCACCTCTGCTTCTGCCACATTAAGTCATAACTATCTATTACTTGGACATCGCTGCTTGTAACAAATGACTAACACTTTTTCCAAGCCATGAAGTTGTAAGCAGAAGTAGAGTGAATTCATCTTGGTGTCCCCCATCACAAGTCCTAGCTCAGAGACATATATGTTTACTTGAATCTGATTGCTTTCTTATTAAAATCATAACCCATCCCAAACATATATAGCAAAATAAAATTATTTTTAAGCAATAGTGGCATCCAAATTGCTCCACAAATATTTTAAACAATATTAATTTATTGCTGACCGTGGCCACCCGCTGTTGTAGGCATTGGAGATCCACAGTGAAGAAAACAAATAAAATCTTTACCTTACTGAGCTTACATTCCAGTGGAAGACTCAATCAGTAAGCAAATAAGTAAGTAAATGCTAAATTATGCTCAACAGTGATAAGGGCTATCATGAAAAATAAAGCAGAGGAAAGCGTTGGGCAGTGTGTGTCCAGGGCAAGGTAGTGATACCAACAAATAAAAATGCCAAGCAATAGGATATATTGGAGTATATGAGGAAGCCATTTGGTATAAACCTAATTCGGCCTGACTTTGGTTTTTCCAAAAGGGCCTGACTGTGGCCATTGAGCCCACATTGTATACCTGCTTTAAAACATTTCCTTTGGCAAGAACAAAGGCCCTTGAGATAAAGGTGCAACTTCCCCCCACATTGGCATTTCCTTAAGGATAAGCATCTTTCCTCAGGCTAGGAACTGATTGCTGCACTCACCTGTGACCACCCAGCTCCAGACAATAGACCTGCCACCCTGCTGTGTTCACCGAGACAGCAGAACTACCTGCTGTTTCCATCAATCGCTGTGCTAACAGAGCAGTCTTGCGACTACTGTAAAAGGGACATTTCAATCCTATGTGAAACATCCTGTTTGGGGGTATATAACCACTCTGTACACCCCACTTCTTTGGTGTCCTTTCTTCCTTTGGGAAGAAAGGCCCCAGGCCATGGTCCTCAGATTTCAGCTCATAATAAAGTCAACCAAATTTTCATTTATAGATTGGTTATGGATTATTTTCATCGACAATACCAAGGTTGTGATTTTAAGCAGAATAGTCATGGAGCCATCTCTGAAAAGGCCATAGTTGAGTCAAGATCCAAAGAAAGAAAGGGAGGAAATCTTCTGGGACAGCTGTAAGAAGAAGTTTTTAGACAAAGAAGACAGTGAGAGCAAAGACTTTAAGGTAAAGCAAACCTGGAAGGGTTCCAGGGAACGTGAGGTGGTCAATGTGGCCAAAGTCAAGTGTGGGAGAAGAGTAGGAGAGCTGAGATCAGAGAAGGAATGGGTGAAACAGGCATAGGGCTCACCTGTCAATGCTGTTGGCTTTTGACCTGAGTGAGATGAGATGTCCTGAAGGATGTGAGTGTAAGGGTGATTTGATTTGACTTGGATTTTAAAGGAATTCATAAAATGCCAAATATTATTTGTATAGAGTATTTTATACTCCACCCACTTTCATGAAGTATTTGAGATAATTTGTAATAAATAATAGAAAAGATTTCTTCTATTCTTTAGGTAGTAAATTGCGGAACTGACTGAAGGTGGAGGATGAACTCAGTTGTTCATTATCTCTTCCAGTTGATTTTTAAAAAACTGTGCTTGGAAAATAATTGGCAGTCAATAACTACTCAAATATTTACTGAATAAGCTGTTACAAGAGTGGATTTTCAAAAACAAATAACATTAGTGGGTTTTTTAATTTAGTGATAGTTTTTTCTTTCTTCTTATACTTGAAAATCTCTCAAGCATTTGTTCCTCAATGGGATTCAGGAGATCATGCCATTTCATTTCCTGAGCTGAATTGTTTAGACTGCCATAGCAGAACCAAGACTTTGCAATAAAGCACAAATTAAGTTGGAATAACAGAGGTAGTTCAAACCAAGATATACACTGCAGAGAAATTAAATCAGGGGTGATAGAAAGAAAAACAACAAAAAACAAAGTCAAGTATTTGCCTCAGTTCGTTTTTAAAATCTCACCTGCAAGGCCAGCCCTCTGATTCCCTTTGAGCCACAGTCCTTCCAGCCCAGGAATCTGCTGTATGGGGATCAACCCCTGGGCTGCTGAGGCAGATCAGCTGTGTCCGCAAGAATGGAATGGTAACCAGTGACAGACTGATGACAACCGAGCTCCCAAAACTGCAAATAATAAAATGGGAGACTACTAACTAGTCCCTTCAGTTGAGTGAGATTAGTATTCAAGGCAATTGCTTTTTAACAACTGAAGCAGTGAGTTTAGACTCATTTATTTGCGCTGCCATCTTTGCCTCTCTCTGTCCTTTGCGTAGAAGGAAAGCCAAGAAAGGATGATTGTTCAAGACTTTTTAAAAATCCCTATGGCAAAGTGCTTTAGGTCACTCAGTCAGTGTGAAAAATCAAAGCAACAAACAATGGCCCCTTTGATTTGGAGTCTGCAGGATGTCACTTAGAGCCTCAGGGGGCATGTAGCTCAACATAAAACAAAACTGTAGACACACGTGTGAGATTTATGTTACCATATTTGTGAGCTTTGTCTTGGAGAGAGATCATAACAAAAGAAATCTCTGTGTCATATTTAATGGGACCTACTGCCAAAGATGTACTACCCAAAAGCAGGTCTTTTTCCCTGTTTTGAAAGGTCAAAATATTTTAAGACTTTGAATAAAGGTGCCCTAAAGTCACTTAGAATACTGATAGACATATGGTTCTGCCCATTCTCCCTGGTCAGGTGATTCCAAAGATAGGAAGGCATTTTTCTAGCATACGCTCCTGCACTTTAAGGATTAAACCTTAAAAGTGGAAGCAAGACAACATACTGTAGAAGACATTTCCCAGAGCACATTGGGAGTAGTTTTCTTCTATGCCTACAGCAATAAACCAGTAAGTGGTTTTATTTTGTCCTTTTTAACTGTTCCTGGCTGGTTACATTTAGTATTAAAGACTTCATCTAGGACCAACCTCAGGGATCGGCTTTGGGGTGTAAGAAGCACCGAGTCAGAGCGATCAGAGAAAACCAGGCATCTGAGAACTTTCCCAGAAGTATCCACCATCCCCACAACTATGCCTTTTGTTCAGTAATCATCTACTGTTTATTCAAATTAGAGAGAAAAGGAAGTGAGTTTTCAAAATCCTGCATAAAAAATGAGAACAGGCAGCTACTGAAAATATCATTAAAATTTCAACTTAAAAACCCCTCAAAGAACTCTGAAAGTTCATTAGTTAAAAAAACAAACAAACAAAAACTAAAAGTGCATCGAATATGTTATGTATTCGGGAAATAGCTTGCAGTGTTTCCTAACAAGCTTCTGAGGGGATGGGACTAGGAGATAGTGCCTAGGCTGAAAGCTTAAGGGCAGAGGGTGCAATGGCTGCCCAAGACTCAGACATCTTTCAGGCATGCACAATTTATTTCCATTTCTATGTATAATCTCATGAAAAAATGTTCCCAAAGCTCATCAGAAAGAATAAAAGTAATAAAAGAACTAAAATAGTTCAACAGAACAAAAAAAAAATGGAAGAGAGATTTATTCAAGTATTAAATATTCAGCAAAGCTACAATGAAGAAGAGTGATACCGCTGCTACAACTAGATAGCTCCATGGAAGAGCGGAGAAAGCCCAGAAACAAATCTAAGATTATGTAAGTACTTAGTGTAACACAAAGGCAGCATTTCAAATCAAGGGCTAATTATCCAGTGAGTGGTGCTGGTACAGTGAAGTGTCCATGGCAGAGAGAAGTTAGGTTCTGTTACCTTACATGTGCCACACTAAGTTCCATATGCTCCAACTCACACAACCACACACACACATACACACAAATACAAAGGAGAGGGAGGGAGGGAAGGGAGAAGAAACATTCCTAGGCAGAATACCAAATACGGAAACCATAAACATAACGCATTTGGCAAGATAACTACATTAAACTTCTTTGTTTCTCAAACAATTAAAGAAAATAAATAATGAATAAAAATAATAAATAAGATAAACGATAGATTTTTAAAAATTTGCAACATATGCTTAGGTAAAGAGTTTACTTCTAACATAGAAAGAGATCTTACAAATTCATAAACAATATCTGAATACTCCGTTAGAAAAATGTGTAAATAACATTTAGTCATTCTTTCACTCATTTAATAATTATTTGTTAAGTATCTACATGTGACAGCTGTTATTCAAATTTCATAGCACACAGATATCACACTTCCTGATTTCAAAATATACTACAAAACTATAGTAACCAAAACAGCATGGCACTGGCACAAAAACAGGCACACAGATCAATGGAAAAGAATCAAGAGTCCAGAAATAAACCCACACAACTATGAACAGCTAATTTTTGACCATGGAGCCACGAACATACAATAGAGAAATGAAAGTCTCTTCAATAAATAGTGTTGGGAAAACTGGACAGTCACATGCAAAAGGATGAAAGTAGACGATTATCTTACACCATAAACAAAAATTAACTCAATGGATTAAAAACTTGAACGTAAGGCCTGAAACCATGAAAATTCTAGAAGAAAAGATAAGCAGTATGTTCTTTGACCTTAGTCTTCACAGCATATTTTCAAGAACCATGTCTGACTGGGCAAGGGAAACAATAGAAAAAATAAAATGAGACTACATCAAGCTAAAAAGCTTCTGCACAGTTAAGGAAACAAACCATCAACAAAATGAAAAGACAACCTAACAGTTAAGAAGATATTTGCAAAATATATATCTAGTAAGGAGTTAATATCCAAAATATACAAAGAACTCACACATGTCAATAAGAATAAAACTAACAACCCAAATAAAAAATGGGCAAAAGAGCTGAACAGACATTTCTCCAAAGAAGATATACAGATGGTCATCAGGCACATGAAAAGATGTTCAGCATCACTAACTATCAGGGAAATGAAAATCAAAACTACAATAAGATATCACCTCCCTCCAGTCAGAAGGGCTATAATTAACAAGACAGGAATCAACAAGTGTTGGAGAGGATGTGGAGAAAAGGGAACTCTCATATACTCCTGGTGGGAGTGCAAACTGGTGCAGCCACTATGAAAACAGTATGGAGAGTTCTCAAAAAATTAAGAATAGAACTACCATACGATCCAGCTATTCCACTGCTGGGTATTTATCCAAAGAAAATAAAAACATGAATGTGTAAAGATACATGCATCTCTATGTTCATTGCAGCATGATTCACAACAGCCAAGTCTTGAAAGTAGCCTAGGTGCCTATCAAGGGATGAATGGATAAAGAAGATGTGGTATATATACATGATGGAATACTACTCAGCCATAGAAAATGATGAAATCTGGCCATTTGTGACAACATGGATGGACCTTGAGGATATTATGCTAAGCAAAATAAGTCAGAGGGAGAAAGTCAAATACTGTATGATCTCATTCATAAGTAGAAGACAAAAACAACAACAAATAATCAGATAGAGACAGAGGTTGGATTGGTGGTTACTAGAGGAGAACCCGGGAGAACAAGGGTAAAAGCGTTGATTAGGCACATGTGTGCGGTGATAGATTGTAATTGGTCTTTGGGTGGTGAACACGATGAAATATACTCAGAAATAAAAATATCATGATGTACACCTAAAATTTATATAATGTTATAAACTGTTACTGCAATAAAAATAAATTTAAAAAAACAATTTGATAGCACAAAAGAAAAGAGAAGCATACATAAACAAGTAACCACAGAAGTCAGGTAAGTATTATGGAAAATAAAAACAGAAGCCTGGTACTGGCATGAAGTGAGAACTATTTTGCACAGGGTAGTTTGAGAAGGTCTCTCATATCCCAGTAATTAACAAAAAAAGAAATCAAATGGTCAATTTACAAACACTTCACTGGCATTCACAGAAATGCAAAAGAAAATATTATAATATAATTGCTTTCCCTATAAAATTGGTAATGATTGAAAGGAATTATAAAATCTAAGAGTAGTCACAGTGTGAGGAAGTGAGCACTTGCATATGGAAGATTAAATAACTTTCATGCAGATTCAAAAATTTCTGTAAGAAGAAAAGGAGGCAAATATGATGCAAATATGTTTTCTTAAAATTCTAAACAATAAAACAAAAATAATATAAAAAATTTGGCAGTTAAGGAAAAAAGCAAAATACCCTTAATCCTAACACCTTTGTAGAGTTTTCTTTACTTTTCTACGATCTATTGTAGTCTTTTTTAAATTATCGTTATGGGGAACGTAAAATTTTATAGATTAATTTTTCCGTCTATCACTTTATGTTACACATTTTTCTGTGTAGTGTCAATTTACAAAAACAGAAACCAATTCAAGAGGCAAAGTATTTATTTGGGATAAAAGAATTGCATTTTGGAGAGCTCAGATTCAGGGAGAAACCCAAATAGCGTCCCACTAGAGAGTAAAAGTCAGGGGTTTTTAAAGGCAAAGAAGGGAGGATTACTACAAAGAATTTTAATCAGAGTTGGAGGCAGAAGCTAATCTTGGCTAAACATTGACTATTGATTCTACCTTCAAAAAAATCCACAACCGTTAGCCTTTGTGGTCAGGATGTCTATTTTCCTGCTGACTTCTCAAACAATTGCTTATAAACCAATTGCTACTTTGGCCTAGTCCAAAGGTTTGACCCAGTCCAAGGTTTAGACCATAAGGCAGTTTCTCTAGAAAAGCAGCTCTGACTCCATTTTAAAATGGTTCCACTAAAGTCAGTTTTGATGGTGGCAACATATTTTTTATTTTATTAGCTTAATTAGGAGTCAGTGAATGGATATACATTTCTTCTCTGTTGAATTTCTGGATCTGTGGTCAACTACTAATGGCAAAGCTGATAGTTCTACTCTTAGTATAAGCTCTTCACCAGCCCCATTCCATAGGTACAACCCAACAATAATCTAATAAGAGTTGAAATAATTTGGCTGAAAAAGTTCATTTTCCTCCAGTGTTTATAGTCATGCAAAATTCAATTCAATATTTACAAAATTACACTAAATTTAAAAATAAAGTTTAGTACCTTCTTTTGGATATCTTACTTAACAGCAAAGACAAAATTTACATAACACTGGGGAAGTATGTCTTTTCCTATCATGTCTTGATTTTGAAAAATGACTGAAATAAGTGGAAAATAATATATTGAAACATTTCTTTGGTTGTTAATTAGTGTTGGAAGATTCATAGAAAACATTGTTAAAGATTTGAACAAATGAGTATTAGTACATTTACATAATGTAGGATGGTTTGCTGTAGAGTTGGCTGAAAGTTAAAAATAATGTCTCAGCTTATCATATTTGCTAGATTCTGTTTTAAGAATGCAACTTTTTCTGAGCTATTAGAGGAAAGATATACTAATGAAATATATTATCAAAGTAAAAATTACATTATAGAACAACTTTATAAGTGTAATAACTACTGACACAACTAATTTAAGTAAAATTTTCTTTAAAAAATTGTTATGGATAAAATTGTAGGTGTAATAGCATATTTGAAATTAATTTATCATATCATTAGTCAATCTTATCAGCACACAAGTTGAAACCAGACATTCATAAAGGGCTACATGATGTTACTGATATGGTTAATTTTATAGTTTTCAAAAGGTCTTCAATTTATAGTAGAGTATATACAATAATAAATAAATCAAAAATGACCTTAAAAGAGATTTTTCTGGTCATTTTGTATCCAAGTACTTAAGAGATTTGTCAAGCAAATATAAAAGTGCATTGCTCACTTGCCTTTCCCAAAAAGATACAAGTTCAATTATTTTTGAAACTTCTGTAATGAAAATTAAAGTATATAATCTGCTACATAACATTTTCAGAAAAATAAGTGCTAAACATATAACTTCAAGATGACTTTTTACCAATAAATGAGAAAGTAAACTGCTTTGGTGAGGCCTCCATGTGAAGCAGGCCTGCACTGATTGGGTGTGTGAGCCAACAGGCAGTGGAGTGTGTGGGCTGCAGTAGACTTGTGTCATTGGCCATCTCAAACATCCACACAGGGGATCTGCCTCACCTTGCAATTCTTGAAATGATTATGCACTGCTGCACCTGGGACCAGCCCTGCCATTCTGCACTCTTGAGAGAGTAGACAACAGCTGTGCACTGTAGAGAGCCATATTAGAGTTGCACTACAGCAATTATGAGCCTCCGATCCTAGCAACCAACCACAAGGGAGGCATGACTTGCTTAACAGCAAAATAGCAGTAATTGTATGCTATTAGACCTTGCAACCAGCCATGCCAGGGCTTGTCCTGCCCAATAAAGTGATCACAGCAGCCCTACACAGTGGAACCTTAAAACTGGCTAACCTGGGGACCATCCTAGCCTACCCATGCACCCATAGCAAGTGCAACCTCATCACAACAGAAGGGTACATGTAGCCCACACAGGAACACTCTTGGAACATTTGGAACAGATGACAACAGGGAAGCACATTACTGGACTCCATAAGGCATTTCTTACATAAGGCCACTTTCCAAGATTGGGACTCATAACTGATCTATCTAATACATAGATATAAGCACAGAGAAATAGGAAAAATGGGGAGACAAAGAAATATGTTCCAAATAAGGGAGCAGGATATACCCTCAGAAAAAGAACTAAATGAAACAGATTAAAAAAAATCTACCTGATGAAAAGTACAAACTAATAGTCATAAGGGTGCTCACTAATCTTGGGAGAAGAATAAATGAACACAGAACGAACTTCAACAAAGACTTGGAAAATATTAAAAAGAACCAATCAGAACTGAAGAATATAACAACAGAAATGAAATATTCACTAGAGGAAAGCAACAGCAGAGCAGATGATTCAGAAGAATGGATCAGTGATCTGGATGAAAGAATAGAGGAAATTACCCAAGCTAAACAGAAAAAAGAACTAAAAAGAACAAACAGAGTTAAAGGGACCTCTGGAACAGCATCAAGTGTACTAACATTCATATTATAGGCATCCCAGAAGGAGAAGAGAGAGATAAACGGGCAGAGAACCTATTTGAAAAAATAATAGCTCAAAACTTCCCTAGCTTAAGGAAGGAAACAAACACTTAGGTTCAGGGAGCACAGAAAGCACCAAATAAGATGAACTCAAAGATGCCCATACCAAGACACACTATAAGTAAAGTATCAAGAATTAAGGATAAAGAGAGAATCCTAAAAGTTGCAAGAGAGAGGCAACAAGTTGCCTACAAAAGAAATGCCATCAAGGTATCAACTGACTTCTCAGCAGGAACCTTACATGCTAGAGGTGGGTAGCACAATATATTCAAAGTGTTTAAATGAAAAAACTTACTGCCAAGAATATTCCATCTGGCAAGGTTATGACTCAGAATAGGAGGAGAGATAAAAGTTTTCCAGACAAGGAGAAACAATAGGAACTTATCACCAATAAATGGGCCTTACAAAAACATTAAAGGGACTTATTTAAGTGGGAAAAAAGAGACCACAGTAGGAATAAGAAAAATATCAAAGAAAAAAATTCACTGGTAAAGGCAAATATACAGTAAAGGTAGTGGATCAACCACCTATAAAGCTAGTATGAAGGTCAAAAGAAAAAGTACTAAACATATCTATCTCCATGATAAGAAGTTAAGGGACACACGCACACACACACACACACAAAGAGATTAAATGATATCAAAAGCATAAAATGTGGGTAGAGGGGGGTAAAAGTGTAGACTTTCTAGTCAAAGGTCAAACTTGAGACCATTAATTTAATATATATTGTTATTTAGACAGGTTATTATGTATGAACCTCATGGTAATTACAAACCAGAAACCTAAAATAAATACATAAAAAATAAAGAGAAAGGATCCTAAACATAACACAAAAGAAAGTCATCAATGGGAGTTAGGGGGTGGGTGAAAGCGACAAAAGCGTATATATGTATGGTCATGGATAGAAATTAGGCTACTCGGAGTGAGTACAATGAAGTGCATTTAGGAATTGATAAACAATAATGTACACCTGAAATTACACAATGTTATAAACCATTATAATTCCAATAAAATGACTTTAAAAAGTAAAGAAAGGATATGATCAAAGAAACAAAAAAAGAAAGCCATCAAATCACAGGGGAAGAGAGCAAGAAAAGAAGAAAGGGAGAGAGAAAAACTACTAAAACGCCTAGAAAAAAATTGACAAAATATCAATAAGTACATACTTATCAATAGCTACTTTACATGTCAATGGACCAAATGCTCCAATCAAAAGACATAGGGTGACTGACTGGATAAGAAACCAAGAACCATATATATGCTGCATACAAGAGACACACTTCAGACCTAAAGACATTCACAAACTGAAAGTGAAGGGATGGAAAATGACATTCTATGCAAATGGCAATGAAAAGAAAGCTGGGGTAGCAATACTTATACCAGACAAAATAGACTTTAAAACAAAAATTGTGGGGCTGAACCGGTGACACAGTGGTTAAGTTCACATGTTCCACTTCTTGGCAGCCTGGGTTTCACTGGTTTGGAGCCCGGGTGTGGATATGGCACCACTTGGCAAAATCCATGCTGTGGTAGGCGTCCCACATGTACAGTGGAGGAGGATGGCCACAGATGTTGTCTCTGGGCCAGTCTTCCTCAGCGGGAAGAGGAGGATTGGCAGTAGTTAGCCCGGGGCTAACCTTCCTCAAAAAAACCCCCCCAAAAAACCCAAAACAAAAACCCAAAAATTGTAACAAGAGACAGAGAAGGGCAGTACATAATGATAAAGGGAGCAATACAACAAGAGGATATAGCACTTGTAAATATCTATGCACTCACCATACAAGCACCTAAATACATAAAGCAATTATTAGCAGACATAAAAGGAGAAATTCACAGTAAAGCAATAACAGTAGGGGACTCCAACACTCCACTTATATCAATGGATAGATCACCTAAACAGAAGATCAATAAGGAAACACTGGCCTTAAATGACACATTAGACCAGATAGACTTAGTAGATGTACACAAAACATTCCACCCCCAAACTGCAGAATATACATTCTTCTCAAGTGCACATGGAACATTCTCCAGGATAGATCACATAGGTTACAAAATAAGTCTCAATAAATTTAAGAAGATTGAAATATTACCAAGTATCTTTTCTGACCACAATAGTGTGAAACTAGAAATCAACTAGAAGAAGAAAACTGGAAAAGTCACAAATATGTATAGATTAAACAAAAAGTGACTGAACAACTATGAGACCCAATAAGAAATCAAAGCAGAAATCAAAAATGCCTGGAGAAAAATGTAAATAAAAATACAACATGTGAAAATCTATGGGACACGGAAAAAGCAGCACTAAGAGGGACATTTAGAGCAAGAAACGCCTACCTCAAGATATAAGAAAACCCTCAAATAAACAATCTAACAGCACGCCTAAAAGAAGTAAAGAAAGAAGAGCAAAGAAAGCCCCAAATCAGTAGAAGTAAGGAAATAATAAAAATCAGAGCAGACATCCACAAATCAAACAACATGATACACTACATTAACCAAATGAAGAATAAAAATCACATGATCATCTCAATAGATGCAGAGAAAGCATTTGACAAGACACAGCATCCATTTATGATAGAAACTCTCAATAAAATAGGTATAGAAGGAAAGTATCTCAACAGAATAAAATCACATATGACAAAACTAGAGCCAACATCATATTCAACACTGAAAAACTGAAAGTTATCCCTTTAAGAACAGGAACAAGACAAAGATATTCACTTTTGCCACTCTTACCTATCATAGTATTGGAAGTCCTAGCCAGAGTAAACAGTCAAGAAAAGGGAATAGAAGGGATTCGAATTGGAAAGAAAAAAGTAAAACTGTCACTATTTGCAGATTACATGATTTTATATATAGAAAATCCTAAAGAATCCACCAAAGAACTACTAGAAATAATAAACAAATACAGTAAAGTTCCAGGGTACAAAACCAACATATAAAAATCAGTTGCATTCCTGTACACTAACAGGAAATAGTAGAAAGAGAAATTAAGAATAAAATCCCTTTAACAATCACAACACAAAGAATAAAGTATCTGCGACTCGATTTAACCAAAGAGGTGAAAGACTTGTACACTGAAAACTACAAAACATTGTTGAAAGAAATTTAGAAGACAAAGAAGTGGAAATAAATATACTCCATGCTCATGGATTGAAAGAATCAACATAGTTAAAATGTCCATCCTTCCTAAAGTAATCTACAGATTCAGTGCAATCTCTATCAGAGTCCCAATGACGTTTTTCACGGCAATAGAACAAAGAATCCTAAAATTTATATAGAGCAACAAAAGACTTCAAAAAGCCAAAACAACCCTGAGAAAAAAGAATAAAGCTGGCAATATCACAATCCCTGATTTCAAAACACACTACAAAGCTATACTAATCAAAACAGCACAGTATTGGCATGAACACAGACACACAGATGAATGGAACAGAATTGAGAGCCCAGAAATAAACCCACACATCCATGGACAGCTAATTTTTGACAAGGGAGCCAAGAACATACAATAGAGAAGGAAAGTCTCTTCAACAAATGGTGTTGGGAAAACTGGACAACCATACGCAAAAGAATGAATGCAGACCATTATCTTACACCATAAACAAAAATTAACTCAGAATGGATTAAAGACTTGAAGGTAAGACCTGAAACCATGAAACTTCTATAAGAAAACATAAGCAGTATTATCTTTGATATTAATCCCAGCGATATCTTTTTGAATATTAGGTCCCACAAGGTAAAGGATACAAAAGAAAAGATAAACAAACAAGACCACATCTAACTAAAAAGCTTCTGCACAGCAAGGAAACCATCAACAAAATAAAAAGACAATTTAACAACTGGGAGAAGATATTTGCAATCATATATCTGATGAGGGGTTAATATCCAAAGTATATAAAAAACTCATACAGCTCAACAACAATAAAACAAGCACCCCAATTTAAAAATGGGCAAAGGATCTGAACAGACAATTACAATTTTTCCAAAGAAGATATACAGATGGCCAACAGTCACATGAGAAGAGGTTCAACTTCACTATTAGGGAAATGCAAATCAAAACTACAATGAGATATCACTTCACTCCTATCAGAATGGTTATAATTAACAAGAAAAGAAATGACAAGTGTTGGAGAGGATGTGGAGAAAAATGAACCCTCATTCCCTTCTGATGATAAAGTAAACTGGTGCAGTCACTATGGAAAACAGTGTGAAGACTCCTCAAAAAAATTAAGAATAGAATTACCATATGATCTAACTATTCCATTTCTGGATATTTATCCAAAGATCATCAAAACACAAATATGAAAAGGTATTTACATCCCTATATTCATTGCAACATTACTCACAATAGCCAAGACTTGGAAACAATCTAAGTGCCTGGCAATGGATGAATAGATAAAGATGTGTTATATATACACAATGGAATACTACTCAGCCATTTAAAAGGATGAAATCTTGCCATTTGGGACAACACGGATGGAGCTTGAATGTATTACACTAAGTGAAATAAGTCAGATGGAGAAAGTTAAGTACTGTATGATTTCATTTATAAGTAGAAGATAAAAACAACATGAACAACAACAAACAGACACATAGATACAAAGATTAGATTGGTGGTTACCAGAGGGGAAGTGGGAAGAGAGGAAGGCAAAAGGGGTAATAGGGCACATGTGTATGGAGATGGATGGTAATTAGTCTTTGGGTAGTGAACATGATGTAGTCTACACAGTAATCGAAATATAATGACATACATCTGAAATTTATATAATGTTATAGACCAATGTTACCTCAATCAAAAAAAAAGAAAGTAGCTACTATCCAAAAACAAATTTGCACAAAGGAAAGAACATTTTAAGAGGGATGTTTGGAAATGTTTCAATCATTAAGTGATTTTAATGCCAAAAACAATGTGTGTCATCCATAAAATCTGTCTTATCTATATGCTTAAAACACTTGGAAACAGAATTTTCTAATTCAGTAAAAAATCTTTCAGCAAAAAAGAAATCTTCCAATAAAGAGCTTCAATGGATTTAACATCGTTATCATAAATATAACTCTTTAATGACTTCTAAGTGATTTGTAATGTCACCAGACTGACATGAGGGAAAATTGAAATTTCAACAAAACCAATTATCTCTTTGGTGGATAGTTTGGAAAACTAGTAGAACAATTCAGCAAATGGAAAAATATTGCATGTTAGTCAACTTTTCTTTGCAAGACAACTTTTTCAAGTGTGACAATCACTAAAACCAAATGTCAATCAACAGGTGAATGGATTAGCAATTTATGGTAATGAATGGAATAAAAGGAATGAATTACTGATACATGCATCAACACGGATAAATCTCAAAACCACTTATCTGAGTGACAGGAGCCAAGCAAAAAAAAGTAGATATTGTGTGCTTTAATTTATACAAAGACTAGAATATTCAACCTAATTTATAGTGATAGAAAGGAGGTCATTTGTTGCCTGGAGATGGGAGTGATGGGGAGGGATGGTTTGCAAGGGAGCAAGAAGAAATGTTTTCGGAGGCAGTGTTACAAATGTTTATTAGCTTGACTATGGTGCTGGTTTCACATGTGTATACGTATGTCACAAATTATCAAATTGTACATTTTTAATAAGTACAGTTCATCTTACTTCAACTAAAGTTGTAAAAACTTAAAATAAAAACCTCAATGAAAAGCATGAACCACAAGTAAAAAAATAATGATTTGAACTTAATCAAAATTAAAACCCCTACTTTTAAAAACGCATTATTTAGAAAAGCAAAAAGCCACAAACTGGGAGTAAATATTTGTAAAATCCATATCTAAAAAAGGACATGCATTCAGAATATGTAAAGAACACTTAAAATCAATAATAAGAAAATAAATGGGGAAAAGATTTGAACAGATACATACCAAAGAAGAAATATGGACCACACACGTGCACAAAAAAACTTATGTTAAATAGCATTAGTCATTAAAAATATTTAAATAAAAACTGCAATAAAATATCTTTACACTGTATTAGTTTGCTCTGGCTGCAATAACAAAGTACCACAGACAGCATGGCTTAAACAACAGAAATTTATTCACTCACAATTCTGGAGGCTAGAAGTCTGAGATCTGAGGCCTCTCTCCTTGGCTTATTGATGGCTATCTTCTCCCTGTGTTATGTGGTCTTCCCTCTCTGTGTATCTGTGTCCTCATCTCCTCTTCTCATAAAGAAAAGGGTCCTATTGGATTAGGGCCTGCCCATATGACCTCATTTTACCTTGATCACCTCTTTAAAGGCCCTGTCTCCAAATATAGTCCATTCTAGTGTACTAGGGGTTAAGACTTCAACATATGAATTGGGAGGCACGGAAACACACCATTCAGCCCATAATACATACCTACAAGAATGACAAAAAATTTTAAGAAGAAAAATTGTGACACACAAAGTGCTAGTGAGGATGTGGAGGATTGGCACTCTCATTTATTGCCGGTGGGAAAGCAAAATGTCATGCCCACTCTGGAAAACATGCACTTACTGTATGAGCCAGCAATATCACTCCTGGATATTTACCCAAGAGAAATCAAAACATATGTTCACACAGAGACTGTATACAAATGTTTACAGGAGTTTTAGTCATAGAGCCAAAGATTTAAAAGGGCCAAAATATTCATCAACTGGTGAATGAATAAACTGTTGTACATCTGTGCAAGGGATACGACTCATAAATGAAAAGGAATGGACTGCTGATACATTCAACAATTTGAATAATGTTGAAAATACTATGCTTTTTTTTGAAAGCAGTCAGACACGAAAGGCTAAGTGAAAGACGACAGACACAAAAATGGTACAATTTATATAACTCTGGAGAAGGAAAAATTATAGGGAAAACGTTGGATCAGTGCTTGCCAGGGGCTAAGGATGGGAACAGGGCATTGACTGCAAGGGGCCATGGGGTTGGAGGGGGGACTTGATAAGGTTAGGGAAATTTTCTATGTCTTAATTGTGGTCGTGGTTACAGAACTGTATACATTTTTCAAAACTCAAAGTGTATTCTTAAAAGGAGTGAATTTTACTGCATGAAAATTTTGCCTCAATGAGCTTGAGTTTTAAAAACAGTATCAAAAATAGTTATCTTAAGAGCAGACCATGGAATTGCTGAACCATAAAATGTTAAACAAATATTTTCAAAATTATAAGGTATAGTCAGTCACAATGCTCTAACTAAAGTTAAATAGTATTGATAGTATTTTTTTTTTGAGGAAGATTAGCCCTAAGCTAACATCTGCTGCCAATCCTCCTCTTTTTGCTGAGGAAGACTGGCCCTCAGCTAACATCCGTGCCCATCTTCCCCTACTTTATATGCGGGACGCCTACTACAGCATGGCTTACCAAGCAGTGCCATATCCGCACCTGGGATCCGAACCAGTGAACCCCGGGCCGCCGAGAAGTGGAACGTGTGAACTTAACTGCTGTGCCAGTGGGCTGGCCCTGATAATAATATTTTTAATTCAACCTTTTTCAATTTCTTTTTGCATATGCCCATATGCTATACATAAAATATTAACACATAAGTACATGTGTATAATTTACACATAAATAACTAGATACATAAAGAAGATGCATACTCAAATTTTGTTTTACCCTAAGGCACGAACACTCACATATTTTGGATATCACTGATCTAGGTTGCTTTCAATTTTTCACTTGTAAAATAAATAATTCTCAAACTTATGTCTCTGTGCCTAGAGATTTTGTCTTCATTTTGAATGTTTTTTTCCTTAGGAAACAAAAATGACAAAATTTGCATTAAGAAATCAAAGTAAAAAAATATATTTCTCATGAAATTTGCATATTTAATTGTTTTCCAAAGTTGTTGAACCAATTTACCTTGCCACAAAAGATGAATGAGAGTACGTCTTTCACTATACCTCTGTCAGCACTGGTTGATAAAATTTTAGGGGTTCTTTATTATATTATGCAACACATTATTATTTTTACATTTTTTAAAATTAGTAAATTACCTTTAGCAAATGTCTTTCAGCCTCTATTTAAGTCTCACAGACACGGTTTTACCTATTGATGCAGTGTATTATATGCATTCATTTCCTTATATTAAGCCATCTTTACATTCCTCAACAAAATGTTTACTTTTGAATACTTGCTGGCAAAGCTGGTCCAGTGCTTTGTAGTTGGTAGTGGCTAATTGTAGCCTCGACTGCAGACTCCAACTACCCTCTCCTCCCAGAACCCAGACCTTCAAGGGATCTGTTTATTTTCTCATTCTTAGTGCTACACGCCTTCCCCCATTCTCCCAGGCAGCTGCTTATATTTCTCTGCAAAGTGACTAATTTCATAGGAAGCCAATTTCTTCAACTCCTTGGAAATGGTTTCCTGTCCTCCGTTTTTTGGATGCTGAGCAGGTCTTTATCACAGCCATATCCAATACAGTCTCCCAGAACAGAGATGACTTCCCCTTGGGGCATTTCCGGGCTCTATACTTAGGCTTTGCGCTTTTGCAGAGCTCTGTAAGTGTGCTGATCAACCACCAGTGAATAACACAGCCTAGATTACAGTTTATAACAGAGAGTCCAGGGCTGCCAGCTAAATAGACTTTATCATCCATCCTACCCACATGAGAGAAGCTTTCACGCACACACTTGAACAAAGTGAAATACATATTGTATTATAGCATGACTTCATTCTCAGAAAGAGTGAAAGCAAACAGCAGCACCAGAAGGAAAAAGCAAACAAACTCATCAGAAAAATAGTCTTTGGTATTTAAAATTGCCTAAATGGTGCTAAGATCCTCAGGCTAGCATTTATTCAATCAGTTTTTCGAAGCCAAAAGTACAAAGCAACCTGTACTGGTTAAATAATGCAGACACTTTCCTAGGGGAAAGAAACCTGCAATTCTCAATTCTGACTATATGTCAAAACAATCTATAGAGCTTTACATATGTACTTGGGTCCAACACTCAGATATTCTCTGTAGTAGGTTTGGGATAAGGACTAGGATCAGTATTTTTTTTAAAAGCTGTATGTACACTTCTGATGCTGAGCCAAGAACTGATCTGGGGATCAGATGAGCTTGGGAAAGTATTCCTTTCCAGAAAGCTCAATGCAAAGAAATCCTGAGATCCAAAAGTACCAGATCATTATTTTCAGCCAGTTTGTCAATTTATGCATTGATTAAGACCAGTGACCATTTCACCAAGGATTAACAATCCTGATGCAAGTCCCAGAGTTACTCTGTATGGGATGAAATTACCTATTAGGTAAAATGGGGATTGGAGATATCATCTGTGGATTTTATCTGTCCTGCCTGTCCGCATCTACTAGCACAAAGCTGGACAAATTCACAGAATGCAGAGCATGCACTTAATTTGAGAAGGCAGTCTTTCCCTTAGAAGATGTCTTAGCTTACTTATGCAAGGCATAACAATATTTGGAAGGCCCAGAAATAATAATACAGAATGATTTGGAGATTTTGGAAAGTGAAATAATCTCATTTTATTAAACTCATCTGTTCAGCTGCATACTTCTTCCAATCAGAGGGAGATAACTGCTAGAGAACAGCCGCATCCAATATGTACCCACAGAAGTGGCCTGGAACAGGCAAAGGCTGGACTCAGAGAGGCAGCGACGGACACTGTCGACCCACCTTTGCTGGAGAATCAAGAGAGGGAGGCATTGGCAGTGCAACAATTTGAGGAGAAGGATTATCTGTCTGTTGGTAACCAGAAAAGAGGGGGAATCTTTTTCTAAAGGTGCTGTAATTGAGTGACCCTTTTGCCAAAAGAGTGGTCAAAACTTCAGTGTTGTGGCTATGAGAAGATGGTAGCATTTAAGAAGAAAAAGACCACTGTCTGTGTAGAAAGAGCTATTGTACCTGGGGATCAAGTTAGTGTTACTAAAGAATTAAAGTTAGGTGTTCTAATCGCACAGATAATTGAACTCAATAAATCTTGGAATAATGCAACAACCAAAAATAACCCCTCAGGCAGCAGTTACTTTACATGCAATTTATTGCTGGTCTGATTTTCAAGGTGGTTATTTTTCCTTTAAACATCAGATGTCAGAATTTTACACGTTGTTTTTCTACTCCAAATGCATCCTTCTTCCTCTGCTCTGCTGTGTGACCCTACAAACTACATTTCACAGACTTCAAAGTTAACTGGTTTCCTATTGGCTTCTGCTAATAGGAAAAACAAGAGGGAGATTGGAAGGAGGAAGTAGAGAAGGGACTTCCTTCTTGGCTCTTCTCCTTCCTGTCAGCTTGGTTCCACCCTTCGGCACTCCCAGCCCAGCCTCATCTCACCCTCAGAGGTGTCAGCAACAGCCAGTGATGCCCCACCTCAGAGATCTGAGTACCTCAGTTCTGGTAACTCCACCTCATCCCTTTGTCACCCCCTTTCCTGAGGGTGGTAGCTGCTTCCTGCCGTTATTTCCTCTGCCTCACCTAAGTGTTCCCTTTTCTCTTTCAGCCTTCCAAGCCTGTGTAACTAATTGCCTCTATCAAATCCCCTCTATTTAAAATGCTAAGTGTATTTTTTGTCTTCCTGACTCGACCCTACCCAGTGGAGAAGGCAACTGTTGGTCTGGCTAATATATTCAAAAGAAAAGAAAAAATGCAAATACGTTAATTGTGCTTCTTTTTATACCTAATTTGTTCAAATGACAAAGATTTGCTGAGCATCTCTGTCCAGATGTAAGTGTCTCAGGTTTAAAATTAATGATTCATACAGTTCAAATATACGAGATTCAATAATAAAATTTATTTAAAAGTATAAAATATTATATAAGTGTAAAGTGTTGTACTTTCTTGTTATTGTTTATATCACCAGACCTCTTTATTTAAGCTAACTTAATATTTAAGCTAATATTTTCAGTTATCATGTCTGCTTCTGGGTCATCCTCCAAGATTGGGCCCTTTTTTTGTAATATCAGCCTCTCAAGATCACACTGCTCTGAGCCCTCTTTCTTACATAGCTCCCACCCAAGCCCACAGCTCCTTGGATCCATGTCCTCTAGGGAAGTGGGCAAGTGGCAATTGTCCTTGGTTCCTGTGGGCTAAGACCCAACGTGGGCCAGCCACCAACACCCTGGGTTGACTTGCAATACTCCTTTGTGAATTTTCTTGTTTGACCTCCAGAAATTTTAATAGGGCCCCACTACAAACTCACTTGATTACTTTCTGGAGTTCCATAGAGTGCTCAGTTTGAAATATAGCCCATAATTTTGAGCTCATACTAAGTAACACAACTCTATTGAATGTCCAGATTTAGTACCAAGTGATGGGAGGTAAACATTCTGCATAAAACCACACTCTTAACTCAGAGAAGTCTCATTCACACAGCTAAGTTCTCCCATTTTTTTCGTATTTGTCCACACAGAGTTCTGCAGTTCCCTTCAATGCTTGGAACCCCTGGGCTGTGCAATACTGCATGTAGAAGTAATTTAGGCGCTATTGTGCCTCTTTTCTCAGGATTTATTTTAAATCCTTAAACAGTTAGGCACTATGGTACTCAGTCCATATAACAAGAACTCAACATAAAAAAAAAAAAAGCTGTGCACTTTTTAAAACTAAGAAGTTCTTGTTGATGCTGAGAAGAACTTCTTATTCTTAACTTCTGGGAATACTTAGGAAATTCTAGAGTATAGTTTCACTTCAGATGAAAATATGTTTATGTTTTCTGATCATTTACTTGAGATTTCCCTGAGGCAGCATCAAAAGTCTGCATGGTGGCTACGGATTTCCAATTATGTTCTCTGATTTCTTGAGAAAATTAAAATATATTCACTCAACAGTCACTCGAAGTGTGCCCATGAGTGGGTTGGGGAGTAAATCTAGCTAAACAGATTAGAAAGATAAAATCTACCCATCTTTTAGAAAGCTAGTGAAAAAGAGACAAATTATCAGAAATGTCTTTCAGACATGAAAGGTAGATTTTAAAGGCTCTATGTCACGTAATAAATATATAAATATAAAAGAGAGGAAAGTTTCCTTTATATACATCTAAAGACCCTCTGCCTCATGTCCTCATTCAGGCCCTCTTACTCTCTTGCTTATTTGCATAGTGACTTTTTCCCTGAAGTCTTACTTCAAGCTATTCTTCACATAATAATGTCCTTATTGTTCAAACCCCAAATAAATCATCTCATGCTATAAATTTTCTTTGGTTACCCATTGATAACAAAGATTTAAAAACTTAAGCTATACTCTATTATTCATTCCAAAATATACTATAGTCCAGATACAAAAGCTTACTTCTCTCCCATTTCTGTACTACTATTCTCCTGCAAGGATTAAAAGGCACATAGAAGAAGGTAACCCTATCAATATTTATAAAGCAACTTGTCTATAGCCCAAAACAAAAGAGAATACCCGAGAAAAATAAGTCATAATCTTTGTCTCTGCCTTTTACTTCAGAGATAGCAATAGACAAATTCAAGAGATATATAGAAAATATCTTTAAAAAGACTTTGTGGGTGGGGCTGGCCCCGTGGCCGAGTGGTTAAGTTCGCGCGCTCCGCTGCAGGCGGCCCAGTGTTTCATCGGTTCGAATCCTGGGCGCGGACATGGCACTGCTCGTCAGACCACGCTGAGGCAGCGTCCCACATGCCACAACTAGAGGAACCCACAACGAAGAATACACAACTATGTACCGGGGGGGCTTTGGGGAGAAAAAGGAAAAAATAAAAAAAATCTTTAAAAAAATAAAATAAAAAAAAAAAAAAAAAAAAAAGACTTTGTGGGTGATTGCGCGTATGGGGTGAAGAAAAAGGAGAGAAGAGAGCGTTCAGATTTTCGACTAGAACAGCTATAGTTGTTCTTCTTTCATTCTTTGAAACAGTGACTAGAAAGGGACAGACACAATGAAGGGAAAGATGAGTTTTCTTGTATGGATTAAGTTTGAAGTACTTGTGTGAAACTGAAATGGAGATGTCAAGTAGGAAAATAAATATATGTGTCTATATTTAGGAAAAATCCATGTTTGAGATACTGATTTAGGGGCTTCCAGCTTATAGATGATCCTTGAAGTTATTTTCTATCCAGAGGGAGTGTGTGAAGCAGCAGATATAAAGAAGAGAAACCAGGCAAAGAGGGCTGAGTAAGAGAATCAGAGGTAGAGTGAGAAGGAAGCAAAGAAAAGAGTGTGTTTTATTGTTGTTGTTGGTTTTGTGGGGGGGCTTTTTGTTTTGTTTTGTTTTTGGTGAGGGAGATGGACCCTGAGCTAATGTCTGTGCCAATCTTCCTCTACTGTGTATACGGGACGCCGCCACAGCATGGCTTGGAGAGCAGTGTGCAGGTCCTCGCCTGGGATCCAACCACACATATCCCAGGCCTCAGAAGCAGATCGTGTGAACTTAACTACTACACCACCAGGCTGGCCCGTGAGAAGAGGGTGTTTTTAAGGGAAAAAGATTACAATACTGGGATACTAAGTATGATAAAGACCAAAAAGTTTCTATTAAATTTGTTGTTGTTGCTGTGCCCCCCAGTCTTTTATAGCAAAGCAGAACCCTGCCCAGTCTTTCACCGCCATCCTCTCACCTTCCGGCACTATATCAGATGATGCTCCACTGCTATTCATAGGGTTTTCATGGCCAATTTTTTATTTTTATTTTTTGGAAGTGGTTGACCAGGTCCTTCTTCCTCGTCTGTCTTAATCTGGAAGCTTCACTGAAATCTGTTCACTGTAAGTGATCCTGCTATTTGTAATACTGGTGGCATAGCTTTCAGCATCACAACAACACACAGCTACCACACTATGACAACCAACAGATGAGTAGTGTGCAGCAACACGCAGCCACAGCCACCACAGTATGAGAACTGACGGGTGGTATGGTTCCATGACCAGAAATGCACTGGGGCTGTGGTGGTGAGAGCGTTGAATCTTAACCACTAGGCCATCAGGGCTCACTTCCTTTGGATTTAGCAACAATTAATTCCAGTGCTGTGGGAGGGGCTGAGGCTAGATGACAGCCAATTGAGCAAGTGAAGAATGTGGTGAGGAGATGGAGGCTGCGGTGTAATTGAGAAGTCTGACCTCTTTTTTTTAACAGAAAAGAGAGACAAACAGGAATTAGTTCTGATAGAAAGCTGCCAGAAGAGAAAAAGAGGTTGAATATAGATGAGAGAGAGGGAAACCTCAGATGCAGAAAATATCTGTATCACTAATTTCTCCATCTCTCCATTTCTCAGTACACGACGTATTCTAAGATCTCTCAAATGTAAAAAAACAAAAACAAAAACAAAAATCACAAAAACCCTCCTTTGACTCTCCTCCCATGTCTCTATAGTTACCATTTTGTTTGTCTGCTCCCTTACAACAAAACTTCTTAAAGGAGGGATCTATAATCATTGCTTCCACTTCTTCACCTTGTATTGGCTCCTTAACTCCAATTCTGCCCCCATCACTCCTCTGAAATGATTTTATTGTGACACCAAGGACCTCCACCTCACCAAAGACAATGAAAAATCACTTTTCTGTTTTCATCTTAAACACTTAGCAATATCTAAGCCTGTTCAAATACTCTCTTTTCTTGAATTCTGTGATACCACAACTCTTGGTTTTCCTCTCCTTCACTGGCTTTTCCTTCTGAGTCCCAGAACACATCTTCTTCTGCTAAGGCTCTAAATGACAGAGTATCCCCAAACTAGTCCTAGAGGGCTTCTATTTTCCATTCACATTCATCCAATACACCATGGCTTAAAATACCAAATGTACAAATAACTCCTATTTTTTTCTCATATAGTTGACATCTCCACTGGATTGTCTAATTGATATTTCAAATGTAACTCATCCAAAACAGAGCATTTGACGGTCCCATGACTCCTCCACCTATCCCCCTCTCAGTCTTCATCTGAGTGAATATCCTCACCATTGAACGTTTCCCAAAGCCAATTTTACAGCATCCTTGATTTTTCTTTCCCTCCCTTCTCTTTTCCAATACCTATCCAACTGCAGACTTTTTAAGTTTGCGATCCAAGACATAGCTCTACACTGTTTCTCCATCTCTACTACAACTACCCTGTCCAAGCCACAATTATCTCTTACCTGGACTAGTGCAGTAGCCTCCCATCTAATTGCCCTGATTCTTTTCTTGACTCCTATGATCCATTCTCCTCACAAAGCCCGAGTGATTTTTTTCCAACAAAAATTAGATGATGTCACTCCTCCGCTTAAAACTTTTCTATGGCTTTCCATTGCATTTAAAATAAAAGTAAACTTCTTACTATGGTCTAAAAACTCCCACGTGAATGATCCAGATGTCCCTACCAGCAGCCCCAACTTCATTGCTTACTACTCTCCCCTTTGCATTGTACACTTCAGCCACGCTGGTCTTAGTTCTGTCCTTGAACATGCAAAGTTCATTTCTGCCTTACTTAGGGCATGTATACTAGCAGAGCTCTGCCCAAAGATTTCATGGCTGGCATATTTGCATCTTACAGGTCTCAACTCAAAGCTTACTTCCTTAGGAAAGGCTTCCCTCATTCTCTAATTGTGACTGTTTCACAGCAGCAAATTCATTTTCTTTATAGCACTTAGCACTCTGTGAAATCATCTTTGCCATGTGTTTGTTTACTTGCCTCCTGGACCTTATCTGTCCCATTCAGTGTTGTTATCTCTGGTACCTAGAAGACTGCCTGGCAAATACTGAATGCTTCCTCATGCAAATTAAGGTGGATGGGACACAAACCATGGATGTAGAGATTAAGATGAGGGACAGAAAGGAAAAAAAGCATGGGTACAAATACAAATAACTTGCTAAGTTTGGTGGCAGACAGTAAAGGAAGCCTCTACCTTATGGCTTCTACTTTCTCTGAAATCAGCACATAATGGGAATCTCTTGAGTTGTGACTGGATATCTTATAGAGACCAGTAAGAATTATAAGCAAGAGAGTGATGTGATTATATTCATTTTCAGAAAGGTGAATCTGCCAAAATAGAGCATAAACTAGAAGACACTGAACTAAAAAAAAGCCTGGAGAACAATTAGACAAGACCCCAGCTTGTTCAGAAAAAAATAATGATCATGGAGAGAGAATACGAGAGTGCACAATCAAACATCCAGCCTTTCATTGATTAACTGATGTTCAATGCTCTCTTACTGCTCTTCGTCTATCCAGAGGTGAACCCAACATTTAGTCATTTACTACCTGTTCCTTGTTAGCTCTAAACTTAAGCCAACTGCTTGCCTGGTGGCATGACTGATGATGCAGAAGAGAGGAGTAATAGTGAGGGAGAATATGAATGGATCAGTGCAATTGACACTGGAAAAAATTATTGTACATTCTTTGGGGCAATGGAGGTCATCTCTATATCTGAATGCTTGCACATGAATGAAGCCCAATAAGAACTAGCTGTTCCTGTGCATTTAAAATGAGAGGAATCACTCATTTTTTCTGAATCACTTTACTGGGAAATGCTGTCAAACCCATCCTGCTAAGGAGTACGTGTGCTTCTTGCTGTTGTAGGTGTTAATGGACATAAACAAACTGTAAGATCAATTCCTTTCTGGAACCCTCTGAGAATGGTGCTCTCAAAATAAAAGGAAATAAAGAATAGGCCTCCTCTCTAAGAAAATTGATTTATGGAAACATCCGTTGTGCAGGAGGTGGGAGATTTGTCACTCCACCTAAGAAATTGGAGTAAACAGCTCATTAAATTTACATAGCACACTAAGGTGAGAGAGAAACTATGAAAATCAAGAAAGAGAATAAATAAACAAAGAGGCAGCATATCTCCAATGGAAACTGGTTTAAAATGTATCAGGAAGAAAACAACTTAGGTTGAAAGCAAGAAGTTAACCATAAGTTGTAATAAAAATGGATTTGTCACTTACAGGGTGGTTTTTCATAGCACTCATGGAACACTGTCATAAAGGAAGCCCTGACTGGACGTGGGGATTGAAAATACGGACAGATGGTGGTGAATATCAAGAATAAGTTTAGGGACTCCATCTTTTAAAAAATTATTTTCAGCTCAGCTAAAATACATAGATCCTTTCAAAATGTGATCAATGTTCTGCTCTATGCAGGCATTCTAAGAAATCCAAAGATGATATAAGGTATAATCCTTCTCCTCAAGAAGTTTTTTTGAAGGTTTGTGTGGATTGATTTATCATTGGGTTCTCATTTCTTATTTAATCGGAATTAATTATCTGAACACTGCCAAACTCCAGTTATAGCTTTTCTCCGATAAGACAGAAAAATTCAATTCATTAATATTCTTACCTATTTTACCAAGAAACTGTGAGTTGTTTATGTACATATGTGATACTTTTCTGTTTGTGTCCTCCTTCTTTTTTATACTGTATTTGATATGGCAGTCCATTCATACCTGGACAAGCTCTCCTTTCTCATCTTCCATGACAAAACATTAGTTCTCTAGCTATTCCAGACATCCTTTCCTTCAAGAACTTGCAAGCCCCAAGATTTTATTCTGGGCCCTATTCTTTTCTCATTCTACACACTAATGCTTACACAGAGCCTGGAATATAGTGAAGAGTGAATAAATCCATTTTGGATTAATGAATCCAATCAATCGTCAAGTTCTATGGATTTTTCCTGTTTAAATACGAAATATATTCATATTAAAGAATGGCACAGAAAATCAATTTTAGGATGCATGAATGTGTTCATTTTACTTTCATTTGGCTGGGAATAGCAAATTTGTGAAAAGAACATTACAATTTGTAATGAATAGTTATCATAGTTGCAAATCTACATTTATTGGAATCTGTTCTGCTAATGTTTATGACCCCAGCAAGACCGTAAACTTCATGAGGGCAGAGAAGGTACTTACATTCATCTCCCATTCTCTCTCCAACAACTAGTGCGATTACCTGACTCAGTATATGTTCAATAAGTATTTTTAAAACTTATGGAATGAATGAAGGAATAACAATCTTATATCTGATTTTGCACAGTGCTTGAAAAGCTGAAAGTTAGGTGAACTGACAGGAAAGTAACAAATACCAAGGCCCTGTTGAGTTCAGAGCAGTGATCCCAGCCAAGGGGTGATCATATTGAAAAAGATGGTTAAAAGTTAAGCTCAGGGCCGCCCACAGGAGAAATACCCTGTGCAGGAGTAGGAGGCAGAGGAGAGCACAGGAAAGCTGTGACACCCACCGAAGGAATTACTTTACTCAGGAGTGGAGTGTGATGTAAATAACCGTTGAAAGCTGTGTAACTGAGAACGACCTATAACAGCATGGTGGGTCAGATAAGGAATTCAAGAATACCTCATTGTGGGGAAGAGGGATAAGCAATAACACAGCCTCATTCTGGATGGAAGGTTCACGTGCCTGTGGTTCTTCCTGAGCTGGATAGATCAGAGCTGATTTCTGGAAGTGCTGGTATCAAATAGAAGTTTAGGACATATTAAAATCAAAACTGTTCTGAAAGAAAAGCATCCTTTTTCTCCTCTTCACATGTTCCTGGGCCCTTGGAGGCTGCTTATGAGAGTAAGATTATTTTTTTTTCTTGTACTTCCCTTTGTTCATTCTCCTTTATTAATGTCATGTTCTTGATAAAAATGCTTAGTGGTACCCCCGGCCTAGTCCTTCTAAATCAAACCACTCAAATTTGATCCCCACCCACCCTTTCAACCTGATCTTCCATTACTCCCCTGTAAGCCCTTTCTAGCCACTAGACTAACTTATTCACTGGGCCTAGAATACGCTTTCATTTCTCTGCCTTTGCTGACTTTTTGAGTGCTGTTATTCATTTAACAAAAATATTTAAGCAAGTGTCAGGAAGTCCTGTGGTATCACAAATACAACAGGGAACAAGACATTTGTTGAGTGTTTATTTTGCACCAGAGTACTATACTAAGTACTTTCCATAGATTTGCTAATCACAACAGCACTATAAAGTTAACTATGTTGTTCTCGTTGCAAATGAGGACTCAGAGAACTGGGGAGCTTAATAAATTTTCCAAGATCACAGAGTTAAGAAAGAATATGCGTATGAGGCACATATGCATTCAACAAACACATAATGAGTGTTAACTCTGTGCCTCCTATGTCTTGCTGCTTCCCATGGCTGGACCAATCCTAAATTTCTGTCAAACCTGTCTACCACCTGTTTTACAACATTCTTATTCCTGATCCTGTATCCTCCTGCCTCAGAAGTCTTTCATATTCTTTGTCTTTATCTTAATTTTTGTTCAAGATTGCACTGAAACTGCCCTCCTGCATGAAGCCTTTCTCCTCTACTTCAGAGAATGCCCACTTCTCCAGTCTCTGGCTGACTATGGCAATTAATTTTTCTGAAATCTAATTAAATTCTGCCGAGTATTACTTTTTAATTATTTCAATGTGTATGTCAACAGACAGTAAAATGCTTAATGGCAGGAATTATATCACATACTCCTTTATGTCATCCATTAAGCTTAGCAGTGCCAGACTTCTGGAAGTTTCTACTAAGCTCTAGAATAGAACTCAACTCTATTAAATTGACTTTGGTGAACATTTTCTATAAATAGATTCCCCATTGTTTAAAAGGTGCTTTCTTGCTTTGTCTACACTTCTTGATATTTAGAGATGATAGAGTTTTTAAAAATTTTTAAATAATCATTTTCAAAAGTGGGTCATTAAAGATAGAAAAAGCTACTCAAAAGGGATGTCTGAAATGATGGAGAGCCTTCAAATGTGAGCATCTTTTTCCTTTTCATGATACATGAAATAGTTTCGAGTGAAAGGAAACTAAAAGAAGGTATTGTTTTGGCTTTTGTGCATAAATTAATTTAATGGCATGCTCAAAAGAATGACAATTCAAACGCCTTTGAAGCAGAAGATATCTTACTGTTCTTATTATTGAACCTAAGGACACAGCCATCCCTCCAAAATGGGCCCAATTCTCACTAATTTGATCTCAAAGTATCTTTGTTTCTTTTAATTATACATGTCCATCTACTTTCTAAGTCCCTTTATTTGACTTAAAACATCCCCATTTTCTGACATGTCTCTAATCTCTTGTAAGCTCCTCAGAGAAATTTAGTGACACTCTCTCTGTCACAGAATGTCACATGCCCACAGCCCCATTACCCCTGCTGAACTTGAGAAGCTGCTAATTCTCTGGTTTGTGTCAGACCCTGGCACCTACATTTTCTTTTCTAGGCTGCTGGCAGCCAGCTTCATCGAGTGCATTGCCTCTGACTTTTCTCTCTAGACATTCAGGTCAATTGGGGTTCACTAGCTGGCAGGATTTCTCCTTTCTCCTTCCTCACAGCCAAGGTCATATCCTATAAGACTGACAGCCAAGGCAAGGAGCAGATGGAGACTCTCTCTTTGGCTAATGTAGATTTATGAGGAACAACTGCAATAAACAGCTGTGGTTCAGAAAGAGCCCTGGACTCACAGGGACCAGGGTCTGTGTGTGTCTCTCCTTTCTACTCCTTTAGCATGTGTAACCATGAGCAAGTCAGCCTACCTCTCAGAGCTTCGGTTCAATTTCTTGAACATGATGAACAAATAAACATGATGACATCTATATAGCAGGATTGCTACAATAATTACACAAAGTAATGAATTAAAATAAAATGGAATGGGCAGAGGAAAAATACAAACTTGACTTTTCAATGTGGGGATTTTCCTACGTCTTCGTTTGAGTTTACCACTGAAATAGAAATAGGTCAACACATTTCCTTACAGCTAAAGTCAACTGGGATTTACTAAAACCATTCAAAAGTTAAACCGCTCCACGTAGCCTAAAAATTCAGAAGCACTAAAGTTTTGTGAACTCTTAGAAACAGAAAAAGAAATGGCTAAAATAATAACTTATGCCAGAAAAATGGTTTCACTCCTTTACCAGACAGGTTTCACATCTTTTCTGTCTATCTTTCCATCATTGCAGTTATGCCCTGAGGTGAGCAGGAGATGGATAGGCACAGGATGAGGCTATGATAGCAAGACAAAACTATTAATAACTCAGTGTCACTATTAAATGGATCACAACTTAATCTCATATATTTATGTTACCTTATAGCTTGTAAAACACTTTGTTATTCATTGTTTCTGTACCCAGGAGTCATTTTATATAGTTATGTGCCAGAAAATATGCCCCAGTTGATCCCAAGCATCACAAATTCTGAGCCTCTAGAACTCTGGCTGGACAACAAAAGTCCAATCTATCCTCCTCTATGGATCCCACTCTTCTTGTTATTGTCTAGGAGTCCCCAAGGACTTTCATATGCAATCACAGCATGTTAAGAAACTGGACATTGCTGAGAAGCTCATCTAGGCATATCATGTCCAAAGCAGGAACTTGGGCAAAGTCTCCCTCGAGTAGCAGTCATAGATGTGACCATAGGTGGCATCACTACCCACAGTGCTAGTTGTCAAGACAAGGTGGCCACTTCCCAGTGTTACGTTCAAGGAAGAGGATCCCCCAGCCAGGGCTCGTCAGATTAAAGCTATTTTGACTTGTGCTGCTTCCCAGACATAAAGCAGAGTAGAGATTACTCAGAGTTCTGCTCTTTGGACAAAAAGGAGTACAAGAATATGGCAGCAGTTTAGTCTCTTCAAGAAGATTCAGGCTTCCTGATATCCCTGAGGTCAGGCTCACAGCAGAGTAAGAGGAGAGGAATCTGCATGCTCTGCATGGATGCTGGAACTGAGCTCTCTCCTTTCCCAACAAGTACTAGATGCCTACTATATGCAGGGTAATCTACTGAACGCCGATTATAAGCAAGGGTAAGCAAACCAAATGAAGTCCCTACCTCAAGCAGCTTGCATATGTGGTTGAGAAGACCATACTACTTAAAGGAGAAAAAAAAAAAAAGACAATAACTTAGTTGCAAGACTCTCAAGCACTAATAGACCCAAGCCCAGTGTTTTATAACATAGCAATCCCTTGTTTTAATTCCCTAACAGCAATGTATTTGAATTCTCAAACAAGTATATGCTTATCTAAAAGCCTTGTCTTAGTCACCTTTCTGGCAGGGAAACCCACATCTCATTTTAACCCTGTTTTATAGATGAGAAAACTAAGGTTCAGAACAACTAAGGCTAGGTTATTTTGTCAATAGACCTTCTCTGTACACCACTGTATCCACAATTCCCAGAATAGAGGATGTGTGCAAAAAAAAAAAAATCATGTGCACAAATTTAACCAAAATTAAGATGATGATAAGCAGTAGATTTTGGGGTTGAACTCATGTTTTCTGATTCTGGCACATGTTCTAAAGCTCTAGGGTAGCACTGTGCTTGGATAAATTAATGTGTAGAATTCTAGACCCTTAGAATTTGAAGAGATCTTAGAGCTCATCTAGTCTCCAGATCCACATTAGTATGGGCAATAAAGCATCCTGTGAAGGATTATCTTGTGTGTGCACACAGGTTCATAGCCATTTTCAGGTGAAAAAAATTATCAGAAATGGCATCTTTGGAATAAACCTGTACATTGCAGAATAGGTAAATAGTACTTGCTGATTCTTACCATGATTTCTGTGAGTTGGCGAACCATTGCATATTGAAGGTATATTTTCAAAGTATCTAATCGCCTCTTTTTTGTATTATTTAACATAGTTATGAAAATGCCAAAATCAGGAGAAATGCTTTAGCTACATCATCTTAATTCCATTCATGTTCATGAACCAAAAAGTATTTACCTAAAAGTGTTCAACTTCTGTAAAATGCCTACAGTTTATTAATTAGTTCTACCTGAGCATTCTTTAGGTTGATTTAAGCAATTGCATATTGCTTAAGTATCTTATGTACTAGGCTCAGAGCTAGGCACTGGGAGGGTATATCAGGGTAAATTAGATATATTCTTATTCTCAGGAGACTGAAGGAGATGACAAAGAATAACAATAGCTATAACTCAAAAGAGAAAAAGAAACGAAGTACCATCCAAGGGATACCAACGAAGTGCTTAAGAATGCTAAGTAAATACCATGTAAGGATGGGGAATTGCAGAAAATGTTTACAGATTAGGTTTTGAAGGTGGACTTTGAAGAATGAATATGATTGTGACTCACTGAGATAAGAAAGAATCCATCCATTCATTCATACATCCATTCATTCTCTCAGTAAGTATTTATGAAGCACTAGCAAGCAAATGGAAACTATGGCTACAATGATAAACACAACCCACATAATTCCCTGCCCTAATAGAGTTAAGGGACTAGTGGCAAAGACAAATAATGAATGTGTAATTATGATAAAGTATGATGATAGCGAAATAAATGATGTTCTGGGAAAACGTGGAAGGAAGAAGACCAAATCCGTAAATCTGTTTTAGAGCATCAGACAAGGTCTGCTTGAGTATCTAGCAAGCTGAAACCTGAAGATTAAGTAGAAGTTAGCCACGTGAAGTACAAGTTAGCCAGGTGAAGAGAAGCAGGCAAAGGGTTCCAGACAGAAGTAATCATGTATGCAAAGACCTGGAACTGAAAGAAAACATGTGACTTCCAGGAACTGAATTAAACTCAGAATGTTGGCTCAAGAGCATGAAGAAGTACCAAGAGATGTGACTGGAGACTGACCTTGGATGGACTTGCAAGCTCCATTTCCAGGGGGCAATGGAGGCATTGAAGGAATATAAATAGAGATGTAACATAGTCAAATGTGTATTTGGGAAGGAGCATTCCAGCTCTAGGAAGTGAAGAGACCAGTGAGGAGGTTTATGAAGTAATCCAGGAGGCTAGATGACAAATAATGATGGCCAGGACCAAGGTGAGAGCAGTGGTGGTGGAGACAAGTAGATGTATTCAGGAGATGTAGTGGTAGTAAAATCAATAGAAAGTGGTAATTAATAGAATGTGAGGGATGTGAGGCATGAGGAAGTGTCAAGAATAATTTAGCCTTCTCAAATTTCTGACTAAGATGAGGAAGACTGGAATAGACATAAGACTGAGGGGACAATACAACAAGAAAACATAACACTTGAAAATATCTATGCACCCAACATAGGAGCACCTAAATATATAAAGCAATTGTTAACAGACATGAAAGGAGAAATAGACAGTAACACAATAATACTAGGGGACTTTAACACTCCACTTACACCAGTGGATAAATCATCCAAACAGAAGATCAATAAGGAAACACTGGCATTAAAGGACACATTAGACCAGATGGACTTAGTAGATATATATAGAACATTCCATCCAAAAACCACAGAATACACATTCTTTTCAAATGCACATGGAACGTTCTCCAGGACTGATCACATATTAGGCCACAAAACAAGTCTCAATAAATTTAAGAAGATTTAAATAATACCATGCATCTTTTCTGACCACAAAGGTATGAAACTAGAAATCAACTACAGGAAGAAAACCAGAAAAGCCAGAAAAATGTGGAGATTAAACAAAATGCTACTGAACAATGATTGGGTCAATGAAGAAATCAAAGGAGAAATAAAAAAATAGCTGGAGACAAATGAAAATGAAAATACGACAAGCCAAAATCTGTGGGATACAGCAAAAGTGGTTCTAAGAGAGAAGTTTATAGCAATTCAGGCCCATCTCAACAAAGAAGAAAAACCCCAAATAAACAATTAACAGTGCATCTAAGGGTACTGGAAAAAGAAGAACAAACAAAGCCCCAAATCAGCAGAAGGAAGAAAATAATAAAAGTCAGAGCAGAAATAAATGAAAGAGAGGCTAAAAAAAAAAAAATAGAAAAAAAATAATGAAACCAAGAGCTGGTTCTTTGAAAAGATAAACAAAATTGACAAGCCTTTAGCTGGACTCACCAAGAAAAAAAGAGAGAAGGCTCAAATAAATAAAACCAGAAATGAAACAGGAGAAATTACAACAGACACCTCAGAAATACGAAAGATAATAAGAGAATACTATGAAAAGCTATATGCCAAAAATTGGATAATCTAGAAGAAATGGATAAATTCTTAGAAACATACAACTTTCCAAAACAGGACCAAGAAGAAGTATAGAATTTGAATAGACCGATCACCAGTATGGAGATTGAGACAGCAACCAAAAACCTCCCAAAAAGTAAAAGTCCAGGACCATCTGGCTTCCCTGGTGAATTCTACCAAACATTCAAAGAAAACTTAATACCTATCCTTCTCAAACTCTTCCAAAAAATTGAAGAGGAGGGGAGGCTTCCTATCTCATTCTATGAAGCCAAAATTATCCAGATATCAAAACCAGACAAGGAGAACACAAAAAAAGGAAAATACAGGCCAATATCACTGATGAACATCGATGCAGAAATCCTCCACAAAATACTTGCAAATCGAATACAACAATACGCTTAAAAGATCTTACATCGTGATCAAGTGGGTTTCATTCCAGGGATGCAGGGATGGTTCAACATCCGCAAATCTATCAACATGATACACCCCATTAACAAAAGGAAAAATAAAAATCACCTGATCATCTCAATAGATACAGAGAAAGCATTTGACAAGATACAGCATCCGTTTATGATAAAAACTTTAAATAATATGTGTATAGAAGGAAAATACCTCAACATAATAAAGGCCATATATGACAAACCCACAGAAAATATCACCCTCAATGGAGAAAAACCGAAAGCTATCTCTCTAAGAACAGGAACAGACAAGGATGCCCACTGTCACCTCTCTTATTTAACATAGTATTGGAAGTCCTAGCCAGAGCAATCAGGCAAGAAAAAGAAATAAAAGGAATCCATATTGGAAAAGAAGAAGTGAAACTGTCACTCTTTGCAGGCGGCATGATTTTATATATAGAAAACCCTAAAGAATCCACTGAAAAACTTTTGTAAACAATAAATGAATACAGTCAAGTAGCGGGATACAAAATCAACATACAAAAATTGGTTGCATTTCTACACACTAACAATGAAGCAGCAGAAAGAGAAATTAAGAATACAATCCCATTTACAATTTCAACAAAAATAATAAAACACCTAGGAATAAACTTAACCAAAGAGGTGAAAGATCTGCACACCGAAAACTATAAAATATCGTTGAAAGAAACCAAAGAAGACACAAAGAAATGGAAAGATATTCCGTTCTCTTGGATTGGAAGAATTAACATCATTAAAATGTCCATACTTCCTAAAGCAATCTATGGATTAAACACAATCCCTATCAAAGTTCCAGCAACATTTTTCATGGAAATAGAGCAAACAATACTAAAATTTATATGGAACAACAAAAGACCCCAAATAGCCAAAGGACTCCTGAGGAAAAAGAATGAAGCTGAAGGTATCACACTCCCTGATTTCAAAATATACTACAAAGCCATAGTAACCAAAACAGCATGGTACTGGCACAAAAACAGACACACAGATCAATGGAACAGAATCAAGGCCCAGAAATAAACCCACACATTTATGGACAGCTAATATTTGACAAGGGAGCCCAGAGCATATGATGGAGGAAGGAGAGTCTCTTCAATAAATGGTGTTTGCAAAACTGGACAGCAACATGCAAAAGAATGAAAGTAGACGATTACCTTACTCCATGCACAAAAACAACTCAAAATGGATTAAAGACTTGAATATAAGACTCGAAACCTTGAAACTTCTAGAAGAAAACATAGGCCATATGCTCTTTGACATCGGTCTTAGCAGTGTATTTTCAAGCACCATGTCTGAACAGGCAAGGGAAGCAAAAAAAATGAACAAATGGGGCTACATCAAACTAAAAAGCTTCTACACAGCAAAGGAAACCATCAACAAAATGAAAAGACAACCTAACAATTGGGAGAAGATATTTGCAAACCATACATCAGGTAGGGATTAATATCCAAAATATACAAAGAACTCATACAGCTCAACAACAAAAAAACCAACAACCCAATTCAAAAATGGGCAAAAGATCTGAACAGAGATTTCTCCAAAGAAGATATATAATGGCCACAGACATATGAAAAGATGCTTAACATCATTAGCTATCAGGGAAATGCAAATCAAAACTACAATGAGGTATCACCTCACTCCAGCCAGAATGGCTATAATTAACAAGACAGGAAACAACAAATGTTGGAGAGGATGTGGAGAGAAGGGTGTACACTGCTGGTGGGAGTGCAAACTGGTGCAGCCACTATGGAAAGCAGTATGGAGTATCCTCATAAAATTAAGAATAGATCTATCATATGATCCAGCTATCCCATTGCTGGGTATTTATCCAAAGAACTTGAAAATGCAAAGGCATAAAGATACATGCACCCCTATGTTCATTGCAGCATTATTCACAATAGCCAAGACTTGGAAGTAACCTAGGTGCCCATCAAGGGATGAATGGATAAGGAAGATGTGGTATTTGAACACAATGGAATACTACTCAGCCATGAGACATGGTGAAATCTGGCCGTTTGTGACAACATGGATGGTCCTTGAGGATATTATGCTAAGTGAAATTAGTCAGAGGGAGACAGTCAAATATTGTATGATCTCACTCATATGTAGAAGATGAAAACAACGACAAACAAACACATAGCAATGGAGATTGGATTGGTGGTTATCATAGGGCAAGGGGAGAAGGGGAAGGGCAAAAGGGGTGATTAGGCTCACGTGTGAGGGCATGGACTGTAATTAGTTTTTGGGTGGTCAACCTAATGTAATCTACACAGAATTCGAAATATATTATGATGTACATCTGAAAACTATATAATGTTATAATCCAATGTTACTGAAACTAAAAAAAATAAAAACAAAAAAATAAAAATAAGCCTAAAAATGAAAAAAAAAAAAAAGATTGAGGGGAAATCCTGGAAAGTTTGTTTTGAATGTGTTGACTTTGAGATTTCTGAAGAACATTCCATTATAGTGTGTTTCCAGGGAGAGAGAGGGGAATCAGAAAAGGATGGAGGTGTGGAAGAGATGGAGACCTCTTTAAAGAAGAGCCTGGCTGGGGAGTAAGAAACTAATGGAGAGAAGTATCAGGAAGGCCAGAGCCAAACTCTAGAGGACTTGGAAAGCCAGGCCAGGTTAGAATACCCATTCATTCAAATTAAAACATCGTTAGAAAGAATCCCAACCACCACGACCTCGGTGTGGGAAATGAGTGAAAATATCAGTTTCCTAAGGAAGTTAGGTTCCATATTGAAAAGAACCCCAGGAACCTAAAAGGTTAGTCAAGCCTCTCAAAAAGTGATCCTTTTTGTCCCACTGTTTGATCAGATCAAACTCCAAGCATGCTCAGTCAGGCTAAATTCTTCGCTCTCACATTCAATCATGATTCTATCCCTTCTTGGAGAAACCTGCACTGCACTTAGGTCAGTTTTGGCAACTCGACCAGCTCCCCAAAAAATTGAAAGTAATAACTTCCTACTTTCAATTTGAGTTCCTTTTCCCTCCTTCTGGGCCTGGTAACTTCTTGTCTTTCAACTATAAAGAGTAGTTCCTACATTTGCAACATACATCTTCAGGTGCTACCTGTTTTTAATTGTCACAGATATTGTATGAGGTAGGCAAGGCAGCTATAATTAATCCTTTTCATAAATATCAGGAAATCAAGGTTTAGGGACATTAAGTGATTCATCCAAGGACATACCACAGTCAGGACATGAATGCAGGTCTTCTGATGCTAGGGCTAGACTTTTTCTACTCTGCTGATAAGGAAGTAGGGAGTTTTTCATCACTTAACTCAGAAATATATAATATATAGCACATGTGCTATTAAATTCCACTTCCTACAGGTAGAGAAAACATTAATAACGAAACATGGCACCTTTTCCATCTGATTCTAGATACAGCCTCCAAATCCTGGTCAACATAATAATTCACGTAGCTTCTACCTGTGAATCTGAGTGGGCATATGATGAAATCTCTTTTCAATGCTCATCTTAGGTACTTGTATTTTTAATAAGGACCCTGAAATACCTAAAAGCTTTATATGCATTTAGCCATGATTTTTGTTTGTATACTAAGTAGTTATGAGATCTGGGGATGTCACTTTGCAAATCTCAGCCTAGTTTCCTCACTTTTAAAATGGACGATCTCTAAGGTTTCTCTTGGTTCTGACAGTCAATAATTTTATCAAAGACCAGGCCTGTGACAGAATGGGTTATTTTGAAGCAGGAGTGACCTTTCCATTGCTCCTCAGGTCACATCATATAGACTTCCACTTTCCTTATTTTCTTCTTAGTTCAGCCCTGCTAATCACTATTTATGTTTCACAGCTCATGCTGGCCCCTAGAATGCTGTAAAATATTAATTAATTCTTTAAAATATAACACAGGAAACTGTCTCTAGCATTTCTTTTGCTCTCTTAACAGGTTGGGATTGCACATAGGTTGGGTAGCACGCTGCATACAGATTATAGAAGTCAGAGTGGTTGAGTATAAAAAAGCAGGAAATTTGAGATCATAGGAAACTGAGTTCAAATCCTGAATCAATCTTTGATGGGTGACAGGTATTTGGTCAATGGGACATCCTTAAGCCTTGGATTCCTCATCTTTGAAATAGGTCCAATATATCTAACTTGTGATGTGTTGCCATCCGAATTAGAAATACTTGTGTAAACAGTTTCTATCACAAAGTCTGACATAGGGAAGATAGTTAAAGTTAAATATGATGATTCAGAGGTCTCTAATGCCAATTCAAGACACTATCCAGTTACTTACTTGTTTACCCACTTTGTACATTTCTTTTTCTTTTCTTTTTTTTCTTTCTTTTTTTGAGGAAGATCAGCCCTGAGCTAACATCTGCTGCCAACCCTCCTCTTTTTTTGCTGAGGAAGGCTGGCCCTGAGCCAACATCCATGCCCATCTTCCTCTACATTTTATATGTGGGACGCCTACCACAGCCTGGCCCCATAAGTAGTGCATAGGTCCGTGCCCGGGATCCAAACTGGTGAACCCTAGGCTACCAAAGCAGAATGTGTGAACCCAACCACTGTGCCACTGGGTCAACCCCCCAACTTTGTACATTTAAAGTGATATCTTTTGGTTCCAGGTGACTTATAAACATTTAATATAATGTTAATACCCATAATCTCGTCTATGAAAAGAAACTTGTTTGGTATATAGAACTGTGGCTGTAATCTTTGGTATTAACTCAAGGTCTGTGATGCTTGAGCAAAGCACACACCTTACCACAGCCACAGACACAGGGATGCAGTGTAGCATTTCTCAGGACCACGAGCTTGATTTAAACAGATTTCAGAAGGCTGACAGGGTGATGCAGTGCCCGTCTGTTCGTACTCTGCGTTCCAGAACTACCAGGTAAATAGTTATGTTTTGATTCCACATCTTTATGTTGGAAGGAAGCTTTGTCTGAGACTAAATAAAGCGTAGGAATTTAAACTAGATACAATATTTATCCACTAAAGAGAGCCACTGTCGGTTTGAAAAGCAAATATCATTAATGGGAACACAATACCTTCAGATCCTGTTGAAGTGTGTCGAGCCTCTGTAAAGTAGAATGATGAGAAAAATTGGTTTTTAACAGAAGTATGAAGAACAGCAGGGAGTTCTGTGGGCTAAGGAGCAGGGAGGGGCAGCTGTGGGGCTGCAAGCAGCATTCCTTCATCCCAGCCCTGCCTATAGTTTTTAAGGGACTTAGGCAAATCACCACTCCTGCACGTCTTTGATTTCTACGGATGTAAAATGTGGACAACTATTTAGAGTTACCATGAGCCGTATAAAAGTATATATGCCATATCAAAGAGTTGGAAGGTTCAGTGAATATGAGATGATGAAACAAAATATATCGATGTCTTCATACTCTCAGGACTGGCCCTGATTTGATGACTGCTGCTGAAGGGCCTTCTGCCAAAATATCTCATGTCCCACAGGGATCAGTCTCTTCTGGTGCTCCAAATTCCAATCATTTGGGATTTTTTTTCTTGGGACTAAGGAAGCATTGTCTCTCTAAGAATCTCATTTTTGTAACTCAAATAACCCACAGGCAAAGTAAGGTATTAAGCAAGATTTATCTCTTAATGCACTTGTCTGTGACGTAATGACCTAATAATGAAGAAGATAAGATGGGTCAGTTTTGATGGAGATGAGATGGGGGAAGGAGCGGGCTGGAGGGTGAGACATAGTACATAGAAGCAGGCTCAGGTGAACAAAGCAGGTGATGGGAAAATGCCAGAAACATTCCACATAGCTGGAGTGTAAGAAGCATGGAAAACTGAGAAAGATGTCTTCACAGGGAATATAAGAGGGGGCAGAAGATCTCCTCCTTGTACAGTGGTTCCTTGGGGTCACATAGGTGGGGAAGGAGGAACTGGAATTAGTGTGTGTCTGCCGTAGGGGTGGGGGTAATACTGTTGCTGGTGTTAAACAGGGCTCCGCCTTCGACCCTTTCAAGCTACTCCTCTGCTCTTGTCCTCCTCTGTACAACAGGCCTGGGGCTGACTAAAAGCTGGCCTAGGCCTCGGAATATCAATTCCTCCCTACCTAGCATTCCCAGCCTCTTTGGAGTGAGTGAGGGCTCTGTCCATGGGAGCACTCCGTCCCCAGCTAGTCATGGGCGCAAGACACTAAGGCCTTAGCTACAAGTGAGTGTCAGCGGAAACCCTGGGAATCTTTGGGACTGGAGGACATTGCTTGAGACTGACCCTTGGTGAAGGGGGGCCTTTGGCTTTGCAAAGGGCTGAACTCCTCATTATCATTTAAGAAACTCTCTGTCTAAAGACTGTTGAACTTAATTATATTAACAATTCTTATATAGCATATTTCTGCATGAAGGCAAAGAATCAAACTAAAATACCAGATCAAAACTGTCCTTTGCCTTTGAGTGACACGGCATCAATGCAGCAACATTGAGATGAGGCTCCTCCATTCTCTAAGCCTCAGTTCCCTGACCTGCAAAATGAACAGACTGGAGTAGGTGATCTCTGGGATCCACTCTAAGGCTAATATGCTCTGTTTCTATCTATGTCAGGAATGATAGACTGCAGGTATGTTACTCCTCCCTCCACTTAGAGGCCATGCAGACATCAATAATTAATTATGATGTGTTTCTGCTGAGCTCAGATATAGCTTTAGGATACTTTAAAGGAGGTAGCAATTTATAGTCTATCCAAGATGACCAGGAGTTGAAACCCATTTGCCACCATTGATAAATGTATTTAAATTCCAAAGGTGTCTCAAAGTCTTGTACAAATGATAACAGTGACTCAAAAATGCAGATTAAGTTCTGCCTCAGTAACTGAGTAAATCCTACAGAGATTACATGGGTGGAGCCTGTTGCAGGAAGTGGAGAGAGGACAGATTTAGTCAGCTGATGCCTGAGGAGACTTGAAGAAATTCTGAGCAGAGATGATTTCTCCCTTGTTCCTCACTTTTCTATAACTACCACCTCATTCCAAGGCTTAAAGTCTCCTCTGAAATGAAAACTACCCTGAAAGAAGTCCAAAGAGGAAGACAAGCTAGCATGCATAGAATTAAAAGACTTAGATTACATTTGACAGCATGATCTTGGATAAATGACCTCTGAGCATTAGTTTCCATGTCTTTTAAGTGGAGATCAAAATATTATAGGGTTGTTGCAAAAGATAAATAGGATAAAGTAAGTGAACGTGGTTTGAAAAAATGAAAAGAAATACACAAAAATATGATGCTGGTATAAACCCTTAATCAACTAAGAGCTTTGGAGAATTTATTTGAAAACAAATTAGGATTAAAAAGGAGCCCCACGGTAGACATCCTGGTGCCAAGCAGAAAAAACACAGTGACAGGAGAGGCAGAAGGACACCAGACCCCCATTTTGTCAAGATGACTTTCTGCTCCCATCCTCAGTGAGTCTTCAGCAAAGTGGCCTTGGAGTTCCTCACGGAACAACCACCAAGACTTTGACGGGCTCCTCTCAAACCCTGCATTTCTCATTCATTCTGGCTCAATCAGTTCCTATTCATCTTTACCTCACTTGTTCTTGCAATTGAGAGAAAATGTACAAACTCCAGACCACCTGCCACCACTTGAAAAGCTCAGTGGCACAATGTCCATGAAGAATTTTTGGAATTTTAGGGCATTAATAAACTCTTTGAGTGAATTCTATGGGGGCCTTAAAAGTTTTTTTCCTTTTTCTATTCAGCAGGGTGTTGGCTGGGAAGCCGTTCTTCAGTCTTTCCCTTCATGTATCTAGGGCATCTAGCTCAGCCCGAGACAAATCAACAGAGCCTATGGAATAGCGTTCCTACCGGATCTAGAAATGAATCCCTGGAGCTGTACAGGAGTCAAGAAAGACACTATTAATCAGAATTTTGTCCCTACCTCACTTACTATGTTTTTAATATGCCTGATGTGAGAGCAGTGCTCTGGGGGACTTTGAGGATAATCAAAGGACACCCTGAAAAAGTGGGGAGGAAAGTCAGAGAGAGAAAGGAGGCAAACCCAAGCCACTGTTTGTTCTAACTACATGTAAACACATGGAGCAAAGCTGAAACGGAGCAGAGACTTAAGTAAATGATCTTCAAGAATGTTTATGGGTTAGGGATTGAAATAGGAAGAAAAATCAGAGGCTAAGGGATCTTTCATTAAAAGTATTCATTATCTCTCAATTTCAAGATTTTTGAATGGTAAAGAACTTGGGATCACTTGACCCTAAGTCTTGTTTTGCTTAAGTATATTACTCCCTTTTTATAATTGAGAGTAAAGTGGCTGATTGATGATGGATGGCACAAATTTCCCACATCTCATTCCACTACATCACAAAGTAGGAGACCAGCAGATTGCATGAGTTCAGAGCAGTTGAAAGGAGAGAGAAGTAGGACATGAGGGAGACAAAGTTCTAACTACCTATAGGGCCACTGATAAGAGATTTTTTTGGAGGGAATGTTGAAAACGACATATACACAATTCTTTCTAGAAAATTTAGAGTACTTAGAGCACTAGTGACTTATTAGTTCCTACCATGTGTTTCCATTCTAGACAAAATTTTTACAGCAAAGAAGTCAATGTAATCCTAGATAATCCAATGGGGTCCAGCTAAATGGCAGCATCATGTGTTTGGTCATTTCATTCTGCCATTATGAGGATGGAACACAGTGAGAGATTCTCAGTGACACGTTCAAAGTCATAATGAGAATTAGTGGCAGGTTTGGAGCAGATAGCAGAGAAAAACATATAAAGAAGTGTCATTTTACCTAAAACAGAACGTACTAGAATATATGTTCTAACAACGTGAACAGAACTGAGAGAACTAGGGTAAAGAGAAGGTGGAAAGATAATCTCCAAGAGGGGCTGAAACTGATTCATCTCTGTAATCTGCCCTGCACCTGTCACAGTGCTTAGCCCATAGTAAACCCACAAAAATGTAAATTTTTAATTAACTGGAATTTGATCAATTAAGATCAGGGTTTGTTTTCTGATGGCTTTGCCATAGCTGTGAAGAAATAAAAACAGAGGCTTCCAATACAAAATACTAGCTAGCATCCACAAAGAGATTCCAGAAAAATCATATGACTTTCAGAAGCATAGTAACCCAATAAATTTTTCAGAAGAAACAAAAAAAAAGAAATGAGAATAGTGTGTAAATACCCTATGTGATCATAAACAAAGAAGTTAACTTTTTGGGAACTCACTTTTGACTTTGGATTAACAAGGTCCTGATTATGTGTCTCCCAGAATGAACACTCTATAATTCCAAATAATGTGTGTATGTATGAGTGGACACTTTTAAAACCTGACAGCAGAATACTCCCTGGACTTCTATATTTTGGTGGCTTGGAGAACAGCTTGGGTCTATTTTGAGAAAATCCCATGTTGATAACCCTGAACTCTTCCAGATGTGGAATTCGGGGAATGTTAAATATAAGATAATTTCAGCTTTGCAGAGAGTTCCACTGTAGCTTGGTCATGAGCTAGCTCTTACTTAGAGTGTCTGTGAGAAAAATACTCATAACACCAGTTCCACACTATGACTGCTTGGCCATCAATTCAGCTTCCAAATAGTGGCTCCTGCTGGTTCACATTTGTGTCACAAATAGGAATAAGCCACCATTCTTTACCTCCAGGAAAGGTCAAATTCAAGTGAGATATTTGAACATGCAAGTAATGATAACACAATATATTAATTGTCATAATAAAACAAATCTATTTTATAAAAAGTACTCAAGTGGCACAGAGGAAGAAATGTGTCTCTCTGCCTCAAGGGGCCATCCCACTCATACAAGTGTCAAGCGAGGACACTTAGAACCAAAGAAAAAGAAGTAAAAGGATAAGATTAATTCCATTATATTAACATAGTCTAGAACATCTGTTTGACCTGAAAAGAAAATTAAGAAGTCAAAGGAGAGAGACAGTGCAATACAATGGAGAAGACCTTAGCATTTTGAGCAAAATCGGAGTTGGATTCGAATCCTTGTTCTGTCACATACTGTATGTGGCTTAGGGTGCTTAACTACTCTCAGGCTCCATTGCCTGTCTGCCTAAAAGAAAGAGAAATATCTAGTTCATGTGGTTGCTCTAGAGTCGAATGAGATAATTATATACATTATCTAGCATGGTCCTAACTCAACAACTGGTAAGTAGACTGTTTAAGTCTAAAATATAAATTTTGGGACATGTTAATGAGAATCAGAGCACAGACTGCACTATTTGGGTTTTTTTCTCAATTTGTTGATGATTTCCATGTAAACCCTCCCTTAGTTTTGTGTACTGAATATACCAGTCTAAGACTTTGGAAAATGTTTCTCTTCACAAAGAGAGACAGATCTTATGGAAAACAAGAAGCAGATCTAAAACGAATGCTGCAGCACGCAATCATTTAAAATTTTAATTATAACATTTAGAGGAGTTAAGCATTGATTCTCTCACAGTTAGATGTGTGCCCAAAGGACCTAAATGGAAAAACAAGTAACTACAAAAAAATACGTTAACAACTATTGGTTTGATCATCAAGCTTAAGGAATGAACAATTGTCAAGAAAGGTAAATTTGAGAGGATATATCTAAGATTTTATTCTGCTATACTTTATGTGGAAGAAATATGAACTAGGAACAATTTACTGTTCAGGATATGACAGTATATGAAAATACACAAACACACATAAAAAGGGTTTGCAAGTCTCTTGAGTCTCACATCAAAGTAAATATCTAAGGAAGATGGTCCTTGCAGGGACACTCCATGCTTTCAGACTGTGGCATCAGGGTAGAGCCTACCAAACTTGGGAACCTTGACCCATAAAATGATAGTTATCTAAAATAAATCTAAAAACCTTAATGAGCACCCACAGGTTTGCACTATGATAGGGACTCAGCTCTTTGCTCTTGCTCTAGATTTTAAAACCCCAATATCTAAAGCTAATGAAGCCAATGGAATTCAGAGTTTAGGATAAAAGACAAGCCTCATATATGGGAGAATTCTGTATTTAGTTAATTTGAAGTAAAGATTTGAAGACTATAAATCTCATGTGCTATCTATTGGTCTTCTTCCAGAATATATTTCAACATATAATTTGACGTAGATATTGCGTGACCTAGAACAGTAACCTTTATGTGGATTAGGAGCCCTAATTGGGCTTTCAGTTGAATTTTGCTGTGAGACTGATGGCCTAGCTATCAGTAGGGAGTCTCCTAATTTTGATCACAAACACACAGAAAATACACTGACAAATATAAAAGAGAATCTTTAAACAAACAGATTTAAAATGTTTATAATTTTTTTTTACATGAGAATATCTAATGTTAACTTTAGAAGCTGACTTGTGAGAAGGGGCAGGAAAAACAGTCCTTGGATGATTAAACAACTTCAGTCCATGAAGCATGAGGTTTAAACAGAAAATTGGCTTTGAGTAGGTCCCTTTCCTTCTCTCACTCAGATTCTTCGTTTTTAAATGAGGAAATGTCTATAAAAGGTATATAAATTCCATCTGTCTCCAAATTAAACTATCACTTATGATATTGAGAATCCTAATTATTTCATCTCTCCATTTCTGAAGGACATTTGCTTCATTGTTTTACAAATATTTTTACATTTATTACATATTTTACAAACATTTATTGACCACCTAATATGCACCAGGCACATAGATACCAGAGATATAGTAATGAGTGACCTAAACAGCAAATCTCTGCTGCCTGAAGTTGACATTCTAGCAGGGGGGGGAATACATAAATAAAGGTAAGTCAGAGGTGATAAGTTAAATAGAGAAATTCAAAGCGAGGAAGGAAGGATAATGACTTCAATGGAGAAGGTGTGATGATTTTCAATAGAAACTCTCACTAAAAAAATGACATTTAACCAAAGATCTGAAGGAGGTAAGGAAGTGAGGCAAGTGGAAATCTGGGAGCAGAGCACTCTAGGGAAAGGCAACTACTGCAAATGCCCTGAGACAGGAGTAAGTGTTTGTACATTCCAGGAACGACCAAGAGCCCAATACGAGTGGAGTAGGATGAGCAAGGAAATCAGGAAAAGGTGAGGTTAAAGAGGTAACAGGAGAGCTGAGAGTTTAAAGCCTTGCAGGTCACTGTATAGATATTGTCTTCTGCTCTCAGTGAGATGGGAAGCCATTGAAGAACTTTGGGCAGAAGGCATAACATGGTCTGACTCTCCCTGTCTGCTGTGTTGAGATAAAGGGAAGATCAGTTAGAATAGTATTTATAATAATCCGGGCAAGTGGTAATAATGACTAGGACCAAGATTGTGGCAGTGTCAGAGGTAAGTCAGATTCTAGATGTATTATGAAATTATTGCCAACAGGATTCGCTGTTGGATTCGATGTGGATGGAAAAGAAAGTGAAGTTATAGACAATTTCAAAATGTTTGGCTTCAGGAAGTAGAAGGATACTAGTGCATAACTAGAACCAGGCAGCCTGGCTTTAAAGTTCAGCTCTACCACTGTGTGACACAGCGCAAGTTAATATATCTATTTTTTGTTATAAAATGGGCTGATAATATTACCTATCTCATAACAAGTTTTTGAGGATTAAATGAGTTAATCTACAAATAGTTCTTAAAGTAGTACCTGGCACATAGTCAGCCCCATATAAATGTTTGCTGTTGCTATTGTCCTTATGTTGAGAAAGACTATGGTAATCAGATTTGGAGCAACAAGATCAGGATTTAGAGCTGGGACATGTTAAGTTTGAGATAAATTTAAGGTTTCTATCAGCAATCCAAGTGGAGATGTTGGGGAGTCAGATATAGACATAGCTATAGCTAGAGCTATAGATATAGATATAGATTCATACATATATGAATCTAGAGGTTAAATTTAAATGTCCTCAGGAACTTTTGGAAGATGGTGGCAGAGGAGGATCCTGAGCTCACTTCTTCCCATGGAAACAACAATACTACAACTACCTGTGGAAGAATTTCCTCTGAGAAAGATCTGGAAAGTGGATGAAAAGAACCTCCTCAACAAGAGACAAGAAGGTTGGAAAAGGCAGCTATACAGTCCAGCTGAAGAAAAAACCATACCCTAGAGGCGTCAATTCATGGTCTGGAGTGATCTCAAAGGTACAGAGCTTTTCCCAGCAGAGTGGGGATTTGAGCTCCATATTAGACTTCCTAGCCCTTAGATCCAACACAAGAGAAAGGAGACCCAAAAACATCTGGCTTTAAAAAACAACAGGCAGGGGCAGGCCAGCCTAGTGGCACAGTGGTTAAGTTCACACATTCCACTTCAGTGGCCTGGGGTTCACCAGTTGGGATCCCAGGTGCAGACCTACGCACTGTTATCAAGTCATGCTGTGTCAGGTGTCCCATATAAAATAGAGGAAGATGGTCACAGATGTTAGCTCACTGCTAATCTTCCTCAAAACCCCACAAAAACAATGGGGGAGTATGAACAGGAAATCTATAGAACTTCAGGGAAAGGAAAACCTTCTCTTAAAGGGCCCATGTACACACTGACTTGACCTGGAAATCAGCACAAAAACACCAGATAGAAAAGTGCATGGTCCATTGGTAAAGGAGATTCACTTATTAAGCTCAGAGCACATCCTGGAGAGGCAGTAGGTGGCTTGCCCCACCTCCAAGGACTGAGACAGTGGCAGCAGCCATTTTTGTGACCTAGTTCAGTGGTGCTGACACCGACACTGGCAGGGAACACCTGGAATCTTCCTTCTAGCCTGCTAACACAGGAGCCTTCCCTGCTCACTAGAGCACCAAAGGCAATTGAGCACAGCCAGGCAGCAGACAGCAGAGGCAGCCTCCTCAGGGACTTGCTTCACCCACCAATAGATGTGGCTTCTGCACAGGAGGCCTGCTCCACCCACCAGCACACCTGAGGCAGTTGCAAGCCTCCAGGCCACACAGCCAGCTCACATAACGGGACCTGCCTTGCCCTCTAGCATGCCCAAGGAAGTTGTCCACAGCTTGATCACATAGATCACACAGCCAGCTCATGCCTGAGGCCTGCCTACCCAAAAGCAAGCTGGCAACAGTTGTTCCATTGGGCCAAAAACCCAGCTACATTGGGGTCAGCCCAGCCTACCCACAACCCCTCAGTGATAGTGGCCCCACCACAACAGAAAGGCACATACAGCCTGCACAGGGGAAACTCCTGTAACTTGGCATAGGCGACAATAGAGGATCATGCTGCTGGGCCCCATAAGACATCTCCTACGTAAGACCACATTTCCAAGATTAAGAAACATAGCTGACCTATCTAAAATATAGAAATAAGCACAGAGAACTAGGCAAAATGAAGAGACAAAGGAATATGTTCCAAGTGAAAGAACAAGACAAATCCTCAGAAAAAGAACTAAATGAAACAGAGATAAACAATCTACCTGATAAAGAGTACAAACTAATGGTCACAAGGATGCTCACTGAACTTGGAAGGAGAATAGATGAACACAAGTGTGAACTCCAACAAAGAATTAGAAATTATAAGAAAGAATTAATCAGAGCTGAAGAATATAACAGGAACAAAAAATTCACTAAAGGGAATCAACAGCAGGGTAGATGACACAGAAAAATGAATCAGTAATCTGGATGACAGAGTAGAGGCAATCACCCAAGTTGAACAGAAAAAAGAAAGAGGAATTAAAAAGAATGAGGGCAGTTTAAGGGATCTCTGGGACAACATCAAGTGTACTAATATTCACATCATAGGTGTCCCAGAAAGAAAAGAGAGAGACAAAGGGGCAGAGAACTTCTTTGAAGAAATAATAGCTGAAAACTTTCTTAACCTTAGAAACAAAACAGATATTCAGATATAGAAAGCACAGAAAGTACTAAACAAGATGAACCCAAAGACGTCCACACTGAGACACATTATAAGTAAAATGTCAAGAATTAATGATAAAGAAAGAATCTTAAAAGCTGCAAGAGAAAAGCAACAAGTTATGTACAAAGGAAACCCCATAAGGCTATCAGCTGACTTTTCAGCAGAAACTTTACAGGCTAGAAGGGAGTGGCACAATATATTCAAACTGCTGAAAGGAAAAAACCTACAACAAAGAAAACTCTGCCAGGCAAGGTTATGATTCAGAATGGAAGTAGAGATAAAGAGTTTTCCAGACAAGCAAAAACTAAAGAAATTCATCACCACTAAACCAGACTTACAAGAAATGTTAAAGGGACTTATTTAAGTAGAAAAGAAAAGACCACAAATAAAAATAAGAAAGACACAAAAGAAAAAATATCACTAGTAAAGGCAAATATACAGCAAAGGTAGTAAATCAACCACCCATAAAGGTAGTAAAAAGGTCAAAATACAAAAGTACTAAAATCATCTATATCTACAATAAGAGGGCAAGGTACACACAAAATCAAAAGAGGTAAAATATTATGTTAAAAACATAAAATGCTGGGGAGGGGAGTAAAAGTGTAGGATGTTTAGTATGAAGTTGAACTTAAGAGACCATTAACTTAACATAGATTGTTACATACATAGGTTATTATAGATGAGCTTCATGGTAACCACAAAACAAAAACCTATAATAAATACACCAAAAATAAAGAGAAATGAAGACAAACAAAACACTAAAGAAAGTCAACAAATCACAAGGTAAGAAAGCAAGAGAAGAAGAAAAGAATAAGAGAAGAACTACAAAAGCATCCAGATATAAAGTAACAAAATGGCAATGAGTATATACCAATCAATAATTATGTTAGGGGTTGGCCCTGTGGCCAAGTGGTTAAGTTCATGCACTCCACTTTGGTGGCTCAGGGTTTCACCGGTTCAGATCCTAGGCACGGACATGGCACCACTCATCAGGTCATGTTGAGGTGCATCCCATATAGCACAAACAGAGGCACTCACAACTAAAATATACAACTATGTACTGGGGGGCTTTGTGGAGAAGAAGAAATAAAAATATTTGCGATGGATGTTAGCACAGGTGCCAATCTTTAGAAAAAAATAATAATAATTATGTTAAATGTAAATAGACTAAATGCTCCAATCAGAAGACATAAGGTAGCTTAATGAATTGAAAAAATAAGGCTCATAGATGTGCTGCATACAAGAGACACAATTCAGATCTAAAGACACACACAGATTGAAAGTGAAGGGTTGGAAGAAGATACTCCATGTATAAGGAAACGGAAAGAAAGCTGGGGTAGCAAAACTTATACCAGATGAAATAGACTGTAAAACAAAAACTATAGCAAGAGGCAAAGAAAGGAATTGCATAATGATAAAGGGAATAATTCAACAAGAGGCTATAACACTTGTAAATATCTATGCACCCAATATAGGAGCACCTAAATACATAAAGTAAATATTAACAAACATAAAAGGAGAAATTGACAGTAAAATGATATTATTGGGGACTTTAACACTCCACTTGTACCAGTGGATAGATCATCCAAACAGAAGACCAATAGGGACACATTGGTCTTAAATGACACATTAGACCAGATGGACTTAATAGATATATACAGAACATTCTATCCAAAAACTACAGAATACACATTCTCCCTCTCTCATTTTTTTTAAGTGAGGAAGTTTGGCCTGAGCTAACATCTGTGACAATCTTCCTCTACTTTCCACATGGGACACCACCACAGCATGGCTTGATGTGTGGTGCATAGGTCCATGCCTGGAATCTGAACCTGCAAACCCAGGGCCCCCAAAGTGGAACACACAAACTTAATCACTATGCCACCAGGCTAGCCCCTACACATTCTTTTCTAATGCACAAGGAACATTCTCCAGCATAGGTCACATAGTAAGCCACAAAACAACTGTCAATAAATTTAAGAAGATTGAAATAATATCCAGCGTGTTCTCTGACCACAGTGATATGAAACTAAAAATCAATTACAAGAATAAAACTGGAAAAGTTATAGATATGGGGAGATTAAACAAAATGCCACTAAACAACTACTGGGTCAATGAAGAAACCAAGGGAGAAATCTAAAAATACCTAGAGACAAACGAAAATGAAAATATAACATATCAAAATCTATGGGACACAGAAAAAGCAGTACTAAGAGGGAAGTTTATAGTAATAAAGGCCTACCTCAAGAAACAAGAAAAAAATCAAATAAATAATCTAACATTACACCTAAAGGAACTAGAAAAAGAACAAATGAAGCCCCAAATCAGTAGAAGGAAGGAAATAATAAACATCAGAGTGGAAACAAAGGAAATAGAGATTAAAAATACAACAGAAAAGATCAATGAATCTAAGAGCTGGCTCTTTGAAATGATAACCAAAATTGACAAACCCTTGGCTAGACTCACTAAGAAAAAAAGAGAGAAAGCTCAAATAAATAAAATCAGAAACAAAAGAGGAGAAATTACAATGGATACCACAGAAATACAAGGAATTAGAATACTATGAAAAGCTATATGCCAACCAATTGGATAATCTAGAGGACATGGATAGTCTTAGAATTATAAAACCTTCCAAAACTGAATCAAGAAGTAATAGAGAATCTGAATAGACTGATCGCTGTTAAGGAAATCGAAACAGTAATCAAAAACCTCCCCCCCAAAAAAGAAGTCCAGTACCAGGTGGCTTCTCTAGTGAATTCTATCAAACGTTCAAAGAATATTTAATACTTATCCTTCTCAAGCTCTTCCCAAAAAAATTGAAGAGGAAGGGACACTTTCTAACTCATTTTACGAGTCCAACATTACCCTGATACCAAAACGAAAGACAACACAAAAAAAGAAAATTACAGGCCAATATTGCTGATGAACATAGATGCAAAAATCCTCCACAAAATATTAGAAAATCAAATACAACAATACATTAAAAGGATCATACACCGCAGTCAAGTTGGATTTATTCCAGGGACTGAGGGAAGTTTCAACATCCACAAATCAATCAATGTGATACACCACACTAACAAAATGAGGAATAAAAATCACATGATCATCTGAAATAAATGCAGAGAAAGCTTTTGACAAGATTCAGCATTCCTTTATTATAAAAGCTCTCAACAAAATGGGTATAGAAGGAAAGTACATCAACCCAATAAAGGCCATATAAGAAAAACCCACAGTTAACATCATACTCACCGGTGAAAAGCTGAAATCTATCCTTCTAAGATTAGCAAAAGACAAGGATGCCCTCTTTTGCCATTCTTATTCAACATAGCATTGAAAGTTTTAGCCAGAGCAATTAAGCAAGAAAAAGAAATAAAAGGAATCCAGATTGGAAAAGGAGAAGTAAAACTGTCACTATTTGCTGATGACATGATTTTATAAATAGAAAACTCTAAAGAATTCACCCAAAAACTATTAGAAATAATAAACAAATACAGTGAAGTTGCAGGGTACAAAATCAACATGTAAAAATCAGTTGCATTTCTGGGGCTGGCCCCGTGGCCGAGTGGTTAAGTTCACGCGCTCTGCTGCAGGCGGCCCAGTGTTTCGTTGGTTCGAATCCTGGGCGTGGACATGGCACTGCTATCAAACCATGCTGAGGCAGCGTCCCACATGCCACAACTAGAAGGACCCACAACAAAGAATATACAACTATGTACCGGGGGGCTTTGGGGAGAAAAAGGAAAAAAAAAAAAAAATCAGTTGCATTTCTATACACGAACAACAAACTAGCAGAAAGAGAAATCAAGAATACAGACCCACTTACAATCACAACAAAAAGAATAAAATACCTAGGAATAAATTTAACCAGGGAGCTTAAAGTCTTGCACACTGAAAACTATAAAACATTATTGAAAGAAATTGAAGAAGACATAAAGAAATGGACAGACATTGTGTGCTCATGGATTGGAAGAATTCACATAGTTAAAATATCCATACTACTTAAAGAAATCTACAGATTCAATGCAATCCCTATCAAAGTCCCAACAACATTTTCCCAGACACAGAACAAAGAATCCTAAAATTTATACGGAACAACAAAGGATCCTGAATAGCTAAACTAATCCTGAGAGAGAAGAACAAAGTTGGAGGCATCACACTCCCTGATTTTAAATTATACTACAAAGCTGTAGTAATCAAAACAGCATGGCACTGGCAGAAAAGCAGATGCATAGATCAATGGAACAGAATTGAGAGCCCAGAATTGAACCCATGCATTTATGAACAGCTAGTTTTTGACACAGGAGCCAAGAAGATACATTGGAGAAATTAAAGTCTCTTCAGTAAATGGTGTTGGGAAAACTAGACAGCCATATGCAAAATAATGAAAGCAGATCATTAGCTTACACAATACACAAAAATTAACTCAAAATGGATTAAAGACTTGAATGTCAGACCTGAAAACATAAAACTTCTAGAAGAAAACAGGCAGTATGCCCTTTGACATTGGTCTTAGTAGTATCTTTTTGAATACGTCTCTTCAGGCAAGGGAAACAAAAATATGTATAAACAAATGGGACTAAATCAAACTAAAAACCTCTGCATGGCAAAAGAAACCATCAACAAAACAAAAAGACAACCTATCAACTAGGAGAAGATATTCTCAAATCATATATCCAATAAGGGGTTAATATCCAAAATATATAAAGAACTCATACAACTCAACAACAAAAAAGCAATCCAACTAGAAGATGGGTAGACAATCTGAAAGATATTTTTCCAAAGAAGATATACTGATGGCCAACAGGCACATGAAAAGATGTTCAACATCACTAATTATTAGGAAAATGAAAATGAAAACCACAATGAGATATCACTTCACACCCCTCAGAATGGCTATGACTAAGAAGACAAGAAATGACAAGTGTTGGGGAAGATGTGAAGAAAGAGGAACCCTCATACACTGCTGGGAAAGTAAACTGATGCAGCCACTATGGAAAACAGTATGGAGATTCCTCAAAAAATTAAAAATAGAACTACCATATAATCCAGCTATTCCACTTCTGGGTATTTCTCCAAAGAACACAAAAAGACTAATTTGAAAAGATATGTGAATTCCCATGTTCATTGCAGCATGATTCACAATATCCAAGACTTGGAAGCAACCTAAGTGTCCATCAAAAGATGAAAGGATAAAGAAAATGTGGTGTGTATATACACAATGGGATACTATTTGACCATAAAAAGAGATGAAATCTTGCCATCTGCTAAAACGTGGATGGACCTCAAGGGTATTATGCTAAGTGAAATAAGCCAGACTGAGAAAGACAAATAATGTATGATTTCACTCATATGTGGAAGATAAAACAATAAACAAACGCACATATAGATGGAATAGATTTGTTGTTACCGTAGGGAAAGGGGTTGGGGGGAGGGCAAAAGGCGTAAAGGGGCACATGTGTACAGTGACAGATGGCAACTGGACTTTTGGTGATAAAAACAATGTAGTCTACACAGAAATTGAAAAACGACATACACCTGAAGTTTATATAATGATATAAAGCAAAGTTACCTCAATAAGTTAAAAATATAATAAATGTCATCAATGTATAGGTGGTGCTTAAAGCATATTACTGAATGAGACCACTACAAATGAGACGAGTTCTAACGCTATAGCCCCGGAGCACTTCAACATTAAGTAGAGGGAGACGTAAGAGTGTCCTAGAAGCCAAAATAATCGTTTCAACTGTAAGGGAGCAATCAACTCAATCAAATACTGCTGGTTGATCAGATAAGAAAAAGACTGAGAATTTACTATTGGATATAACCATCTGGAGTTCATCAATCAATAGCTTTTTGGTAGAGTGGTAGAGGTGAGAGCTGGATAGGAGGCCATTGGGAAAAAAAGAAGAGAATTGGAGACAATGAATAAAGCCAAGTCTTTCAAAACCTTTTGCTGTGAAAGGCAATAAGAAATACAGGGCAACAGAAAGAGAAAGTGAGACTGAGAGACATTATATTAACGTGGGGAAATAAGAGCATATTTGTGTGCTGACAGGGAATGATCCAGGTGAAAGGAAAAAAAATAACGATGGATGAGGAGAGAAAGATAAATTAGTCCCATCCCACCCCTGCATTGTGGAGAAAGAAAAGTTGTCCCAGAAGAAACCTCAGTGTGATTGGTCGTACTCAAGGCTGGGAGTTCCCATGCTCCCTGGAAGTGCAAAAGTGAGTACGGACTTTCCTGCCACTTCAGGAAGAATGCTTCGCTGCTTTTCCTAGGTAAAGAGAGAACAGACAAAATATCAAAAAATGGGGAAACAACAGAAAGTATCACTGATCTAATTCGTCACTCTGTTGTAGAAGAAATCCAGCAGAGAACTGAAGGCTCTTGCACCCGATGTCTCCCTCTAAATTGTACCTTCTGCAGGAATATTGGCCTTTCCCTAGCAGGGACTCAATGAACAGTCCCAGCCAAGTTAGAGACTTTACCAGGATTAGCTAATTGAACCCTCAGAGTATTAATGAGAGGAGTATTACAATTATTTCTACTTAGAAATGAGGGAACTGAGGTTCTCTGTGGATAAGTAAATTGCCCAGGAGATTTGAACTGAGATCTAGTGGACAGCTGAGCCTGAGCACTTCCTCTACGGTCCACCTGCTTTACCCTCCATCCCATCTCATGCCTGTCCTACTGAAGGACAGCATCAGTGTAGAAGGAAACTGAATCTGAGACTTGCTTCTCTTCTCCTGGAGGAAAATAATATGCACACAGATTTCCTTGAATGGAAAGGGCAATTGCTGAAATTGGATTGATGTGTTTATGTAAAACTGAGACAATTTTACTCTGTAATTAATTAGTCTATGAACGCTGATAAATGTAAATTCCATGACGCCTTCAAAAATCTATTTCTGTGCCATACAATTATTCACCATCATCTCAGAAGTTTGAGAGTCCAATACGTAATTAATGTGAAAACCATGACTGGGCCTCAGAGCTGCACAACAGTTTGAAAGGAAGACCCACAAAGTCTACGTTTGTAGTTTGGTGTCAAGAAGTTTGACATCAACCTGGGTATGTTGGAATCTGATGGGGAAACTCACATGCTGTCAGAGAATTTAGGAGCCAGGGCCCTTAGTCATTCTTCTAATAGTAGCACCAGATCCTTCCCCCAGAGGTCTCTACTAAGAGGGACATGTAGGGGGTCAATCAATTAAGACTTATTTATTGAGTCCCTACTATGTGCCATGAGCTGTTCTAGATATGACACATGCACATTCTTCCTTGTGTAACTTTAGTCAAGAGACAATCTCTCAGATTTTAGTTTCTCTTTCTGCAACATGTGGATCATAGAATTTGACATGAGTGGTTTTAAGTAACTCCAGTCTAGGCTATTTGGCGCTTCTTTTCTAACTCTCAAATTAGTGAGCACAGAGTAAGCACACAAGAGAACTTCTTTCTTTACAGTTGACACAGATGGGCTGAACCCTGGACACAGAAGAGTGAGTGGCCTCAGGTAAGTTATTTCCTCTCTCATCTACCACTTCCTTGTAATATTGGAATGGTGATAGTACAGGCATATTGGAAATACTGCAGGGTCAGTTCCAGACCCTGCAATAAAGTGAATATCACAATAAAGCAAGTCACATGAATTTTTTGGTTTCCCAGTGCATATAAAAGTTATGTTTACGTTATACTGTAGTCTATTAAGTGTGCAGAGAATTTTGTTTAAAAAATAATGTACGTACCTTAATTTTTAAAATACTTTATTGCAGGCCAGCCCGGGTGGCCTAATGGTTAAGTTCAGTGCACTCCACTTCGGCAACCTGCATTCAATTCCAGAGCATGGACCTATATTTGTCTGTCATCAGCCAGGCTTTGGTGGTGGCTCACAAACAAAAAGAGGAAGATTGGCAGTGGATGTTAGCTCAGGGTGAATCTTCATCAGGAACAAAAAGAAAAACAATACTTTATTGCTAAAAAATGCTGACTGGGTGTTAGGCCACAAGACCAGCTGGGCTAGGGCAGCAGGATATCATGCTGAGAGACCAAAGAAATGACCCGGAGACTGCAGAACTAGACATATAGGTTTACTGGGTCCTTCTTACAGGAGCATGTCCAGTGGCGGCCAGCTGGATGGAAGTGTACACCCGCAACCATCCCCTAAGAGAAGCTTGCTTAAGTAGGCAGAGTAACAAAGGCTGCATGCTTGCCAAAGAGCTGTCCTTGATACAACCAGCGTTCCCAGGAACAGTAGCTCACATGGAGGGGCTCTGTGTCCCTGTAAGATGCAATGTTCTCCTCGTGGGATAAGGGAGGATCCGGGCTGTCCAGGTCCCTGTAGCTGGGCTGCCTGCCCAGAAGGGAGCCAGAAGGACACATGGTTCCAATGGACCTGGGGGTTTCTGCTGTGCAAGCAGGGCCCAGGCCCTACACTGGGGAAGCTGGAGCAGAACCAAAGGGGAATGGGTATAGTGTGAGATGAGAGAGTCCTCAATATGGATTTTCATCAATATCCTATGAAATATAAATATTTAGCTCTTTCTCTCATTGAATCAACACATATTGACAGAGTACTCACCATATACCAGGCACTATAGTAAGTGCTAGGGAAGCCAGCGATAACAGATAATGGCCCCTGTATATGGGAACTTAGGGTCTTCACCAGAATACAACAAATAGGTAACTAAGATTCAATTCTATGATAAAGGAAGTGTAGGATGCTAGAGGTAAACTTAGGAGGGACACCTAACCCAAATTGGAAGATCAGAAAAGCAACAACCCAGACCTAAAGATAGATGAATATTAGCCAGGTAAAGAGGTGGGGAAGTGCTTTACAAGTCAAGATAATGGATTAGGAGAAGGTCCAGGGTAAAAGAGAGAATGATTAAGCCATAGAGTAGGAGAAGAGGGGCTTAGAGATCAGGTTGAGGGCTTAGGTAGGGCTAGCATGGGTCTCATAAGTTGTGTTAGAGAATGTTTGATTTATCCTAAGTCACTGGAACTCTTTAACAGGGAAAAAATCAGGTTGATTTATTTATTGGAAAGTTCTCTCTGGCTGCAGAATTGAAAATGGGTTGGGTGGGACACCATAGAAAGTAGAGACGTACATGAACAAGCTATTACTGTAATCAGGACAGGAAGTGATGATGGCCTAAACTAGAGCAGTGACAGTGGGGATAGAGAGAAGAGGATGGACTCATCTCACGTTTGGAAGGTAGAATGGATAGAATGAATAGGATGTGCTGGTTTACACAAACTGCCTTTGTCTTAGCACATTTTCTGTTATGCCTACAGCCCCTTATAATGGAAACAATCTGCCCATGGCCTCTGCTAAAGAGACAGCCATATTTTGCACCACGTGATGCCACCACCCAGTAGGTCCACGTGACTGGAGAAGAGGCATCTTATTGGATGAGGGCTGAGTATCTGACCCAAAGCTGGAATATAGTGGGTCTTAAATAAATTCATATTGTCTCTCGTGGGTATTATAGTCAAGAATTACCAAGAGAATAAGGTAAATAGCAAAGTGCAACCTAAAATTATGAGGAAGCCAAGACACCTGTAGAGTAACATTAAAATGGAGTTCTAGAATGAAAAGCCATATATTCCAAGCTGCTGATGTCACTTAAGCCACCTTGGACCCAGAATGACCCATCAGTTCCTGCTCTTATGAGTTTGTTTGGCTTTCCCTGAGGTCCCAGGACTATATATTCACACAACAAATTTCCTGTTGTTTGAGAAAATTTGAGTTAGTCTCAATTCTTTAAAACCAAGTTAGTCTAACTAGAACAGTCTATTGTAAATCTTTTAAGATGGATCATACATCAAATATCCTCAAAAGTGCTGAGATAACAGTGTTTCTACTTCAAAAATCATTCCCAGAGAGAGCTGTGTTTAACTGGTAATTATCTTCAAGAGCATGCAGAAAGATTAGATTTAACAACTGGTTGTTCTATATTTTCAAAGAGAAATGAACATTAAAAACCGGAGCTTCAACTGCAGTAGGAAGAATTTACACTAGATTTTCTTTAAAGCAATGGCTTTTTTACACTGGAAAGACTACAGAATGAGTCTTCTCTGGATGAAATACATAGCAAGTCATTTTAGAGAAGCATGACATTTTTTAAAACTGCAGCTCAATGTGCACATCTTTCTCCAAGACTTCATGTGCCATGATGGTTGCACTTATGGCAACCAAGGATCAGCTCTGGTGGCCACAGGGTCCCAGGGAGCCGTTTTGGAAAGGTTACAGCCTGCAGATCTTTACTTCACATTGTAGGAGGGATCGTGATGAAAAGCCACAAGATCAAAGTTTAGAGTCAGAATACCTCCATCAAAAGCTTATCTCTACCCATTCTAAGTTTCCATTCTAGAATCTGTAGAGTGGATATAGGAATACTTTTTCATGGATAATGTGAGGATTAAAAAGTGTTACAGAGTTACCATGCAGAAAAGCACGACATAAGCTGGATATACACTGTTAATATTTGTGATAAGAAGAGTTTTCTTACAGAATAAGGAAAATTGCTGATGAAATTCACTTAGGAGTTAAGAATGCTGACTTTGGGATCAGATAGACCCAGCTTTGAGAGCCCACTTATTTAACCACCAATCCCATAATTTTGGACAAGTTATTTAAATTCCTCAAGCCTCAGTTTCATCAGCTATAAATTGGGGTAAAATTGTACCCCATCTCATAAGCTATATGATCTTAAATTAAATTAAATTACATGTGATCATGACTATAAAGCCTTAAGCCCTATGATTCACGCGTATTATATACTCTAAATGTTAATTAACAGTAGTAGTAGGAGCAGCAGTGTGGTATTTGCAATATTATTTATGAACATAGAGTATCATCCCAGATCCAGGAACATCTTGAATTGCCTGTTCCCAAGAAGTAACTCAGAAGGGGCAACTTTGGCTACGAATCTAAGGTTTTTTTCTTCTTTTTTTTTTGAGGAAGATTAGCCCTGAGCTAACTACTGCCAGTCCTCCTCTTTTTGCTGAGGAAGCCTAGCCCTGAGCTAACATCCATGCCCATCTTCCTCTACTTTATATGTGGGATGCCTACCACAGCATGGCGTGCCAAGCATGCCCGCACCCGGGATCTGAACCGGCAAATCCCGGGCCACTGAGAAGTGGAACATGCGAACTTAACCTCTGAGCCACCGGGCTGGGCCCCACTATGAATCTAATTTTAATACCAACTAGCAAGCGGCTTCATTCAGGTAGCATGACAGTTTTCTCTTTAACTTCTCACACAATTCAAATAAGGAATTTAAATTTAGCCAGCTTTTTTAGCCATAAATATGCACTTGTCATTTAGGGAGAGTTTAGGACTGGTGGGCTGTAATAAGTAAATATATTCCCTTAACATCAGTGTTTAATTTACTATTTAAAGTCCTCTCTTTTAGCCTACAGACAAGACTGAGATCTAGCGGGAAGAAAATATTCTTGCTATAATAAATGAACAGCTACCTCCTTAGAGGTTGTAATTTTGACTCCTACTTCAAATATATTTTCATTGACCCAGTCATTCAACAAATATTTATTGGCACTGGATTAAATATTGCCTATTTGACAGTGAGGAAGATTCCTATGGTCCCTGCCTTTTATAGCTAACAGCCCACTGAGTGCATAGGTAAGATAACCAGCGATTACAATACTGTGTGTTAAAGTTATGATAGAAAAAATATGTTTTATGAGCACATAGGGAGGAAACTGTCCTAGATTCATGAGGAAGCAATTTCATAATACAAAGACACTAAACTTGTCTCTTTTTCCCTATTAGATTATAACTCTCTTGATGATAGAATCTGGCTTTCTCATCTTTATATTCTCCACAGGACGTGAAATATTACCTTACACAGACGCTTGCCTGGGGTGTATCTAGCTGATTGGCTCTCTGGACATCTATCCCAATCTCCTTTTATTATCCTTCATGACAGGAGAGCTAAAAACAACATTTCCAAGAATCCCTTGCCTATCTGGCTATGGATGTGACTTAGATTATGCCAACTAGACACAATCACACATAGTTGTTTTGGAAATGAGTTAAATGGAGACAGAGGTAGTATGTGAGCCATCCATGACTGGTGTGGATTGCAGCAGGCACATGGGGCTGAAGCCAACAACTTTGACAGTGACTTCCTGGATTACAGTCCAGGTGGTATGAACCTAGAACAGCAGTTTGAATAGCAGCTTCCTGATTCCCTGGCTTTTTAACTGTGACAGGGCCGGCAGCTCTCTTGGTGGGACAGTTCTGCAGTGTTAGTCTTATTCTGCAGTCATTCTCAAAGGCTCAGCCTAAGGGAATTTTGAACAATGTTGAAGAAAACTAATTCCCTGGATGAAGTCCTTTTCTGCTCAAACAAGCTGGAACCATTTCTCTTATCTGCAACTAAATGTTGCAGCCTTTTGAGCTAAATTGAAATAATCAGAAATATATACTAGGCTCCAGAGTCAGTACATAAAGAGCTATAACATAGGATAAAGCTGCTCACTGTGTGTGAAAATAGTAGGAAAGAGCATACAGTGGCCATGCTTAATCAACTACATAAATAATTCTGCTTGAGATCGTTTGTGAAATGTGGTTTTGTCAGCAATCTGGAGCCACTCAAGGCCAATCAATGTGGTTCTGTTGCATGCTTAGAACAGTATGCAACAAAGTAGACAATCTAATCCATCACATTTAAGAACGTGTTGTGGTCTGCACAGGGTCTAGAAAGAAGGAAGTCAATGAGCAGGAACAAGTCAGTGTGTCTTTGGCATCTTAGAAGAGATGATTACCTGACCAGCAGATAGGACAATCAGCTTCTCTTGGAGGGTATGAGTCTGTAGGTTATAGAACAATGACTTTTGCCACGGAGACTCTCCACCTAATTGCCTTGGGTCTGTTTACAGATTCATTATAGATTTTTTAAATATCTAGCTAGCTGCCAGTCATGTGGTGAGTCCTTTGCATATATAAATTAATTTTCTTCTTGTCCTACTCTTTCTAAATCCATTTCATAAATGAAAAGGCTGCAGCTCATGAACAGTAAGTGATATAACCCAGGTCTCATAACAAGGAGTTTACAAAGCCAGAATTCTCTGGCTCTTTAACACTATGTGCAAAATCTTGAATGGCAAGTTACATTATACTGCCTCCTGCAAAGAATTTCCTTTCAGAGAGAGAAGGCATTGACCAACTGACGTTAATATTCAGATCCTCTTGCCAATCATAGGTCTCTGTAAAATAAACAATTGTGTCTGGTTGTAAAACAGTCCCTTGTGAGTTGAGACAGCATGATTTTTCAGACCCCATCCACTCCCTCAAACCTGATGCATCAAGTAGGTAAATTTTATGAACTGACAAAATTAAGAACAGGCTTCAGAACATGCTGAACCCACCAAAATGCTGCCATCGGGGAGCGGGGAGGTGGGCAGCCTGGACAGCGTCTTTCTATTCCCTTCTTTCCTAAGGCCATGGCCATCTCTCTTTCTCTTCCCTCTGTCCTCAGGAGGTTGTTGTGGCTTATCCCTGAGACTCTTGGGTGTTCGCTATACCCTCATGAAACAGATTTCTGAGCTATTTTGGTGAGAGGCTTTCCCCATGTTGTTCTCACATGAAGTATTTTCCAAAAGTTTTATAATTCCACGGCTCAGTCTTATCTTGACTAACCTCTTAACTATAAGCTCTGTCAACAACAGGGAGTCTTAGCAGCTGTTTTTATGATGTAATTTCAGGGTCAACACGAAGGCATCTCTGTCCTTCATAAAATTGTGTCTCCATCTGCTCAACCGTGTCTAAAAATTCACAGAGATTTATTCCTTTAAGTTGTGGCTTCCTGCATTTCCCACAATTCAAATACTCCTAGGAAACTAGTATATTAAGCTTTATCAGTCATTAGCATCCTACTGAGCCTGAGTTTATCAGATACTGCCCTTACAGGAAGTTTTTAAAATGTAGGACCAGAGAGGGAATCCTCAGAGCATAAGGCTGTATTTAAGACACAGAACTGTGGGGTATTGTCTCTGCCTTTCCAGAGCCCAACTCTAGGAGGCGTGGGTTGGGGACAGGTCAAATGCATGGTTCACAGTCACTCTCTCCATTGTCTCTTTTCTTTTCTTTTCTTTTTTTTCTGTTCTATATGCTACCTGAATAACCTTTAATATTATTCTTTTTAGTACTAAAATAAGGAGTTAAAATTGGGCCTATATTGTCTACTTAGTACTAGAAAACAATGTGGAAATTCAGCTTTAGGATTCAAATGTCAGCTCCACCTCTTACTGGCTTTGTAAACTAGCATTGTCTCTTTTCTGTGTCACTAAACTCTCTGCAATCTAGTGCCTGCTGACAACCTCTTAGTGTAGTCACTGAACTGTAGGCTCCCTGAGAGCAGGAATCTAGCTCACCACTCTGTCCCAAGCACCTAAACCTGGGACTGCCACAGAGTCAGTGCTCAACAAGCATTTGTTGAAAAAATGCTTTTGTGGAACAATGACCTTCCAGTAGGCATTACTCAGTCTTTACCCAGTTAACCTCCCTGGGGCATTGGTTCACCACTTCCCCATTCTTGGAACATTTTCTCCCTTGGTATTCACATCCCCCTGCCTTCCTAGCATGGGAGTGAGGATGGAGGGATGATAGTAGTATGTTGATTAAGAGTTTGGACTCTGAAGTCAGATGGACAAGATTTAAATCCAAGATCTTCTACTCACTAATCCAGGTAGTGTACTGGATTGTGTGATCCAGGTAGGTACTTAACTCTCCAATCTTATTTCTTCAAGAAAATATGGGATTGGAAGAGTTTTTCCTCAAAAAATTGCTATGTGGATTGTGTAAAATCATCCCTGTTAACATTGTACAGTGCCAAGACAAAGTACACAGTCAATAAATAATAACCATTATGTTCACACTTTAAAATCCTTTCATTACTACTTCTTATGTCCTCCTCGTTCACCTGTCACTGAAATATTTACTGATGAGAAAACTAAATATTCCTCAGGGTTCCATTCTGTTTTGTTTTTAATTCTATCTACTCTTTATGAATTCTCATCCCCTCCATAGCCTCAGTTCCATTATGTCTTACTGATTCTTAATTCCATACCCCTGGTCCAGACCTCATTTCTGAACCATAACCCCCTATGTGGCAGATATAACTATGAATCCACCCAAACTCATTTCCTCTACTGCCTTCATACACTGCTGGACTTCATTTCCCAGCCTCCCTTGTGAATTCTGTTGATGGAATATAGTGCAAGTGAAATGATCCACCTCCAGGACTGGCCCATAAAACACCTTCCATGTGATCTGTCATACTTTCTATCCTCCCATCTTCTAGTTGATTCAGATGATCTAGGAGAAGAGTCAGAGATCCTGGGAAATAGTAAGGTCACAAGCCTGACCAGTGTCCCTAAATGACCACGAGGAAGGCTGCCTCCCAACAAGGAACATCTGCATTCATCTTTGCCTAAGTAAGAAGTAAACTTTTACTGGGTTAAGATGCTGAGATTTGGGGGGATTTTTTGTTATAGCAGGTAGTCTTACTCACCCCAGTTAACGTACCCTTGATCTAGCTGCCTAGTAAACCTTTTACTTAGCTTTTCCTCCTGCAAATCAAGCTCTGCATGTCTAAAATTAAATTCGTACTTGTTGAAATGTTTACAACATCTCCCTGGGCAAATAGTGATGGTGAGATTATCTTCCAGAGCCTCCCACATTTCACCTCACAGAATGACACTATTTTGGTATATTCACCTCAGTCCTGGGTCAATCTTAGTAGCTCAAGATCTGATACTTTCAGCATACCAAGAATGGCTAGGTTTCTCATGGGCAGTGTTACATTAGCCCAGGTTATAGGACTTATTTGTGAAGCAGGAATAAATATTTATTAATTTACAGTGAGAACTATAACCACCAAGTACAATGGCTACTTGAATCACCCTCACTAGCACATTGTCTGCCTTTAGGAATAGTACAAGCAAATCAGAATTAATAAAAAATGCATCTGGAATCAAAGCAAGGAAAGTTTATTATGGGATCTGAGGGTGTAATGATGCTGGCCTCTGACAGTCTGATCTACTTAATCTAACACCATTAATATGAGAATTATCCTTCACTCATTCTTCTCCCTTATGTTCTAACCACACCTTACTCTTTCTCAAATCTTCCATCTGTCCACTCCCAATGTTAGCATCTTCAATCAGGCCCTCATCATCCAAACGTAATCTATAACAACTTCTTAATCAATCTTCTTACTTCCTTTTATACTCATTTCAATAAATTCTCCACAAATTTAACGCTCATTTTTCTAAAAATGCATGTGAAATCACATGATTTCTCCAGTTTAGAGTCCATCAATACTTTTTCCTTAGTGTAAAATTCGAAGTCCATAATGCGATTTTTAAGCTCCTTTGTGAACTACTCCCTGCCTACTTCTTCAATCTCACTGCCAATTTCTCCATACTCTAGCCATGCTAAAATTTATGCAGTTTCTCTAAATAGGAGAGGCTCTATCTCATTTTCTTGCCTGTCTGCAAGCTATGTCCTTTACACACAAGGACCTCCTCCTCCTCTCTTCCTTTCTGACTCCTTCCCATATGGCTTAGGTGCTCCTCCAATATGCCTCTTAGTATCCTACATGTTCTCCTCTCCTAGAAGCATCATAGATATTAGATTATGGATTTACGATATATCATAGATCATAGATCTAACAGATCCTAGCATACTCTAATTTTCTTGTTTACTAATTTATCTTCCACTAAATGGTGGGCTCCTGAATGAAATGACTTTCCTATTTTAACTTCATATTAGTAACTCCTAGCACAGTACCTAGCACATAGTAGTTACCTGGTAAATATTTATAGAATGAATAAATTAATGAATGAGTGGAATGAGTCTATCATTTTTGATCAGTAACTCTTTTGGCTACTTCAAATATATTATATAATCATTTAATTTAATCCCTACAGCAAAATAGTTATTATTATCCCTATTTTGTATTTGAGACACTAATCTTAAAGGAGTTAACTTTCCCCAAAGAGTCACACCTAGTAATTGAAAATCAAGATTTGAACACAGATCTGACTCAAAAAGTCTATTTTTTATCTGCTAGACCATTCTTTGTGCAACTTACTATAAGTTCAAAAAGAGTTCAGCTATATGAGGATCCATTGGCCTGGAATGATCAAAAAAGTTCCATGTAAGAAGCGAGTCTTTAGTTGCAATTGATAAATTGGGCAGATTTTGGATACATTGATAGTTGAAGATGGAATCTTTCAGGGAAAGAGGACTTATCCTAAAACAAACTATCTCCAAATAAAGCCATGGACTGTGAGAACAATATGATGTTTCCTTATTTATTTAAAAATAAAACTTAATCCTTGCCCTCCCTCCGTTAAATTAATTTCTGGTTTTAAATTGAATGTTTTCAATTCTGAAGTTAGAAAAATAATGCAATTGTGGTTGTAAAGGAAATGATAATATTTGTATTTCAGAAAAATAACCTTTAAACTATTCATTTCTGGATAAAGAGAAAATGATTCAATGCTTACTACAAATCACTTATTACATCAGTTTTCAGTGACTTCGTAGTTCCAGCTGAGGAAGGATTTTTACCAACATATCATCATATTAATCTATTGTGAGAATTTAAGTGCTGAATTACCGTAGGAAGCTTGGGGATAAAAATAATAAAATGTTTTAAGATGTCAAAAACTTTGAATTGAGTTCGATTTTATTTTAAGAAGTCTGGGGCCATTTTTAGTTTCTTAAATTATTTTTCTCTCATGTATATGGCACTGCAGACAGGTCTGAAATAGTTCTCTTTTTCCAGCTGCTCATTCTTAAACACAAAGAGAAAGCCGAGTAAACCCACCAGGAAAAAGCTGAAGAGAATGAAAGCTAGAGAAAGTTCAACATTTATGGTCACCTAACCAAGAGATGCTAACTGGGTTGGGCATTTTCACCTGCATTATGCTATTTTTTAAGTAAGTAAACATAGCTTAAGGAAGTCAAGTAACTTGTCCAAAATCTCACAGAAAGCATGGGCAGAATCAAGGTTAAAGCTTATTTTATATTTTTTGTTGGACGTTTTGGGGGCACTTATTAATCCATCACTCCCTCCTTCCATCTAGATGTTAACCAAGAGAAGATAAACTCAAGGAAATAAATGAGAGTCAAAATATGTTTACAGGTACTTGTTACTAGCAAAGCTAAACTGAAAAGCATAGTAGGACCTCCTATTCCCCTCCAAAAACCTAGACTTGAAATGCACACGACACAGAAGTCTCCACCCCATGGCAAATGGGATAACTCAAAGAAAGTAGAGCTGACCTACCAGAAATGAGGTGTATTTCACCTGCCATTTCAAGGAGGAGGAAGCAAGAACACATGCCATCCCCAAGCAAAGGAAAGACTGACATAAAGCAAGAGAAATTGCCTATTCTGCCCACATTCCATTAGAATGGCCCTATCTCCTGGCTTACATAATCTATTGGGTGCTAGTCACTCCTCCCAAGGGGAGGAACAAGTGGGAGCCAAATATCACTGCTTATACATGAGAATTAGACTGGAAATCCTTCATGAAAAAGAGCAATGGAAGTAGAGATTGCCCGTAACACTTTTCACCATATTAATAGCCTCATATTAAAATTCTGTAGACTATTATAAGTCTGTATAAGTTCTGTAGCTATTGTAAGACTGTACTATAAGACTATCCTAAGTCCTCAGTTAAGAACATAATCCAAAGATGGTAGAAGCAGCATAGAACCACCACGGTATAGGGAAAGCAATCTCCAAGAACATTCTTCATTGTGGCATTTGCACTCAATATATAAAATAGCAATACCTATTTTTAATTTATTGAGAATTAATATTACAAAAATAAGGTGATTTTACCTTTAATCTGGCCAAAAAATTCCTTCCTTGATTTTCCAGCTGCTTTTCTTCCCAAGGAGATCAGGAGCAGGTTTCCATATTTGTGTACCCCACAGGACATAATCAATGTTGTGACATTCATGAAATGTAGAACTGAACTAACTGTAATTCCATAAGTAATCTAGAAACTATTGAAGGTTAATATAATTATATTCTGCTTCACCAATATCCCCCACAGTATCTAGCAGCAAATATGTAGTGGGAGATGAATGAATGATTAACTTAATAAAATAAGGGACACAGAACCTAGAAAAAAGCTATCTTGTACTTGGGAAAGCCCATGTTGTTTCTTCAAGGATTTGTTACCATTATGGCAAATATTTCAAGTTTTGCATGAAGGAACCGTACTGCCTCCAGTCCAGTGTTTAGATTTTGTTTCTGAATAAGCTAAACTCACTGATCTACATCTTGCTCTATTTCCCAAATCCTCTAGCTACCTACTTTACTGTCTTTTTGCTCTTTATAATCTCTTCCAGCTTGACACACACCACTTTTTTTCCTAGGAACTATGCCTTTCATTCACCTCCTTAGCTGGAGTATTCAAAAGTAATCTTCAAAGTAATGCATTTCCCAGTTCTGTCAGATCCTTGGGATCACCCTTATCTCCCTAAGCTTCTCACCAAATATAGACTGACCAAGTTTTATGGCCAGAATACGGACTGTGCCTTTGATGCCAAAGAACCAAATGTTATCTCTAGAAAACATGTTCTATTTCTTTCTTTGATGATAGCCATATATCCCAGTGCTGACCAGTTTGGCCATTTTGCCAGAAAGTTCAGAGCAACGTTCAGTGCTCACCTATAGCAACCAACATTAAATGTCCAGTGCTATTAATTTCTCTACTTCTTTTAAATTCCTTGTGCAATTTAGTTGTCAATTATGGCCTCCCTGATCCTGTAATAATAATCATGATAATCATAATCATAAGCAATAACCATTATGGACCTCTATCACTTGGTTTCCTAAGCTATGTACCTATGTATGCATGTACATGCCACATATCTACATAAAATTTTTGTGGTGGGTACTGTTATCCCTGTTTTGTAGATAAGTAAACTGAATTGCCAAAAGTTTAAGCAATTTGACCAAGTTCTGATTAAAATTTGCCTCAAATCCCTACATCCATAGCTTTGAAAGTCCAAAATCCTCCCTGAGAGTTTCTGAGAATTCCTGGCTGTTTTACAATCTCAGAGCCCCCTCAATCGCTGAGCTCTTGCTTTCTTCTTTGCTGCAACTGATGCCTACTCTTGGGAATTTATGAAACCAATAAACAGATTCAATCTTTCCTTCCTTGGTTAGAACAAATAAGAAGTGAAACTCAATAGTTAGAGAGATAGATGTCAAAGTGTCAGTTTTGTTACTGATAAAGCTGATTGAAGAAGCTATCTTTAGATCTACAGACAAATGTACTTATTAATTATCCCCCTTAGAATTACATGGGTCCATCCATCCAGTCACTTCCACAAATGAAAAAACACCATCCCCCCCATCCTTTCCCTGTGAGTTTATTACATAAAGGAGCAGTGGGATTGGTTCTAAAGGAAAAAAAAGAGCACCCAGAAGGCTAAGTTCATCATTTCTCCCAATCACACCCATCAGGTAAGTCACGCTTCCTCCACTGGGGAGAGCCAGAGTATTATTCCAACTGAAATCCTTCTTCCTGGAGACACAAGGAAAGGCAAGTGAAGGTTCTTCCTAAAAGCCAGACATAAAACTCAACCCATTCCTCAATTTCCATGCATTTAGTAGATTTTATTAAAACTTTGGGAGAAGAAAAAGAATGGGATTAAATTACAGCAGTGTTCCAGCTCCTAATGTTATATCTATTTTTTTTTTTTAAAGATTTTATTTTTTTCCTTTTTCTCCCCAAAGCCCCCCAGTACATAGTTGTATATTCTTCGTTGTGGGTCCTTCTAGTTGTGGCATGTGGGACGCTGCCTCAGCGTGGTTTGATGAGCAGTGCCATGTCCGCGCCCAGGATTCGAACCAACGAAACACTGGGTCGCTGGCAGCGGAGCGCGCGGACTAAACCACTCGGCCACAGGGCCAGCCCCAATGTTATATCTATTTTTAAAAATCTGTCCTGCAAATACCAGAACTTTAGATGGAAAATGAAGTTTTAAAAGTGTGATAATAATGATTCCTGGTATGTTTTTACCCAACTTTTATTTTTAAGAGTTCAGTCTTATAATGGGTTTACTGTACAAACTGACTTTAAATAAGTTTTGGAGGTTGACATATAATAAAATCCAAAATAAAAGCAAGGCCTGAACTACAGAGCAAGTGTGTCTGTACATCTCACTAAATGCAAGGTGAACCAGGTCAAATCTGATGATCCCGTATGTGTTATCTCATGGAAACAGCGGACAGAGCCATTGAAAACAAGCAAAGACAAGCACAAACCTATACTGTACATGTTTTAATTTCTTCTATTTTATATCTTAAGATAAATAAAGTGAAAGTGATTCTTTCAATAATTCAAAATAATATTTGTTCAGTATTTTCATTCAAATTGCTCAATACACAGAAAAATAATGGACTGATTTTTATACTGTGGGATTTTCTAAGGAAAAATAATGACTGATCCTGTAGTCTTGAAAAAAATATCTAGTGAATTAGCTAAATTGGGAATCTGATCTGCAATCTCATTAATTCACGTAGGTGCTTTAATTAAAATTTTAATTTAGAAGTTTTATGGAAGATTAGTCTTCAAAGCATCCCTGAGAGGTGAGTCAAGGTTGCTAATATTCTTCTTGTAGGTTCTCAGTCATCAATATCCAATAATGGCCTACTGGTGCAAAGGGAAGGAAAACATAATAAAATGCAAAGCAAAAATAATATCAATATCCCTAAAGTACTTTTAATGTAAGGAGGCCAGGGGATGCTATGGGCAAAAGCCTAGTCACAAATATGAAGCTTGGAAATCTATATAGTTAAGGATGGTGACAAAGAGCCACAAAGTATTTTAACTAGGTTTGGTAGGCCAAAAATACAGCCACCCCCAAAAGATGTTCACACTCGAATCCCTAGAACATTTGAATAGGTTACGTTACATTGCAAAAGGGATTTTGCCATTGTAATCAATGTTAGAGACCCTAAAACAGGGAGAGTCCCCTAAGTTGTCTAGGTGGGCCCAATCTAATTTCATGAGCCCTTAAAAGCAGAGAACTTTCTCTGAATGGAGTCAGAGAGATATAAAATGAAAGAAGAAAGCAGAGACAGGTGGTGAAAAGGGAACTTGGATAGATAAGGCAGAAGAGGAAGCCAGAAGATAGATTCAAAGTGAGGAAGGACTCAACCTGCCATTGCTAGCTTTGAAGATGAAGGAGGAGGCCCAGGAGCAAAGGAATACAGGTAGCCTCTAGAAGCTAAGTAGGAGCCCCAGCCAACAACCAGCAAGAAAATGGGACTTCAATCCAGCAACAATGGTAACTGAATTCTGACAACAAGGTGAATAAGTGTGGAAGCGGATTTTCCCCACCGCCTCAGATAAGTACTCAGGTTGGTCAACACCTTAATTTCTCTTTTATGAGACCTGAAGCAGACAAACCAGCCATGCTTTGAAAAAAATTGAATTTGAATAATAGTTGACTCATAATTTCTCTTAGTAGTCCCTTTGTAATAGGTTTAATAGTGTTCCCCCCAAATTCGTGTCCACCTCGAACCTCAGAACAAGACATTATTTGGAAACAGAATCTTTGCAGATGTAGTTAAGGGAAGGGTACAGATGAAGTCACACTGAATTAAGGTGGGCCCTGAATCCAAGGAGAGTGGCCTTATAAAAGACGGTAAAGGACACACTGAGATACAGGGAGGAAGACCATGTGAAGACAGAGGCAGAGGTTGGAGTTATGCTGCCACAAGCCATGGAAGGCCAGGAGCCAGCAGGAGCTGGAAGAGGCAAGGAAGTAACCCACCCCACAACCTTCAGAGGGAGCATGGCCCTGCCAACACCTTGATTTCAGACTTCTGGCTTCCAGAACAGTAAGAATAAATTTCTGCTGTTTTACATCACCAAGTTTGTGGTAATTTGGTACGGTAGCTAGGAAACTAAAACACTGTTTTAAAAAATATAGCCCTAGGTATATTTCTCCCACTTCCACTCAGTTTTCTTTGGCCCCATCCCACCCTAAGCCTTGAATGATGGCTGCTGGTTGTACTTTCTGCAGTTCTGTTTTATGCAAGTTGGGGAAAGAATGAAATTAATTATTTGCATCACTGTAGTTGATAGTTATTTTTCCTCTATTTTTTGGGGCAAATTACTGAAAAGCCCTGAAGTGAGATTAACTCTCTTCTGTCCTAAGTGTATGTGGTCCCATAGGAAGTCATCTTCAGTTTCTGGATGGTTCTTTTGACCCAGGATAACACCACCTATTTGGCCAGCCAAGCTTGTGCTGTTCTTAAAAACACATCTAGGGAACATGGTGGGAGTGTTGAGCAAGGGATACTTACTTCTTAGTGGTTCTCTGGATTTGTCAGCAGCTCCCCTGCTCTGGGAGAATATAGGTTTCAAATGAAATATTAAGGGTTGCTTGTTGTGATGGTTAATTTTATGTGTCAACTTACTAGGCCCTGAGATGCCCAGATATTTGGCTAAACGTTATTTCTGGGTGTGTCTGGAAGGGTGTTTCTGGATGAGATTAGCACTTGAATTGGTAGACTGAGTAAAGCAGAGGGCTCTCCCCAGTGTGGGTGAGCATCACACAATCTATTGATAGAACAAAAAGGAAGGAAGAATTCACTCTCTGCTTGACTATCTGAGCTGGATATCATCGTCTCCCCCTGCACTTGCACTGGGACTTACACCATTGGCCACTCTGGTTCTCAGATCTTTGGGCTTGGACTGGAACTACACCACTGGCTTTCCTGAGCCTCCAGTACACAGACAACAGATAGTGGGACTTCTCAGCCTCCATATTTGCATGAGCCAATTCCTTATTATAAATCATATACAGGTATACCTTGGAGATGCCTTCTACATGCCTTCCTCACTAAGCTTAACCATTTCCAGCTTTTGATTTAAAGCAAGAGATGTGCAACTCTTCCTTTCCCCTGAACACTTAGAGGCCATTGTAGAGCTATTAATTGACTGAACTTCAATATTGTTGTGTCTTCTGGAATAAAGAAGCCCAAGGAGAGGGAGAGAGACAGAGGAACAGCCTATCAGTGGAACAGTCATAACACACACATTTATTAAGTTTGCCATCTTATATGGGCACAGTTCGTGGCATCCCAAAACAATTACAATAGTAACATCAAAGATCACTGATCACAGACACCATAACAAATATAATAATAATGAAAAACTTTGAAAGATGGCAAGAATTGCCAAAATGTGACACAGAGACATGAAGTGAGAAAATGCTGTTGGAAAAATGGCACCCATTAGACTTGCTCAAAGCAGCGTTGCCACAAACCCTCAATTTGTAAAAAAATGCAATATCTACAAAGCACAATAAAGAGAAGTGCAATAAAACAAGGTATGTATGTATATATGTATACACAGTAGGATATACATATATATGCCCTATTGGTTCTGTTTCTCTGGAGAACCCTGACTAGTACCACTTGTACCTCCACTTGTACCTCTAGAGGTTTTGTTTTCTTTGCTCCAAATTATGCCAAGCCATTATATATTATCTGAGATAGTTGTCTGGTCATTTTTCCCTAACACATTCCCTCTTTCTTCTCAATCAGAGAAAAACATGAGGAGGCTTAGCACTTCCTCCAGCTTTGCCAAATCACTATTTACTTGGCAGGGTAGGGGGTCCCCTACACTGATATCCTCTGTTTCCCCTGGAACTGCCAAGAACTCAGTACTTATTCAGTAAGTTGGGGTAACAGTGAGGCTAGTTGTAGTGTAAGCAACTGACAATTAGCTTTTTTGATTGTAATGTAGGTGAGTGCCTGACATTAAGCTTCTGATTGCTGGGGTGTCCGTTTCAAAGACATCCATTTCAGATAAACACATTGCCAACTACATGACTGGATAAAGAGAAAAGCTGTCTCACCCAAGAGGTTCTTGTTTTTAAAGAGGTCTAGTTGACTTAGATAACTGACTGTTTGATTGCTTCCTCTTCCCCAGTTAGTATCCTTTCATTTCAGCTTAAAGAACTCCTTTCAGGATTTCTTAAAAGGCAAGTCTAGTGATGATGAATTCTCTCAGCTTTTTTTTTTTTTTTTTTACCAAAAAGCCTTTATTTCTCCTTAATTTCTGAAGGATACTTTTGCTGGGTAAAGTATACTTTTTGTTGTTTTTTTTTTTTGATAAAGAAGATTGGCCCTGAGCTAACATCTGTTGCCAATCATCCTCCTTTTTTTCCTCCCCAAAGCCCCTGTACATAGTTGTATATCCTAGTTGTAAGCCATTCTAGTTCTTCTATGTGGGATGCCACCACAGCATGGCTTGATGAGCAGTGTGTAGGTCTGCACCCAGGATCTGAACCAGTGAATCCCGGGCTGCCTAAGTGGAGCACATGAACTTAACCACTTGGCCATGGGGCTGGCCCAAAGAGTAAAGGATTCCCAACCGGCAGCTTATTCTTTCAGTAGTTTGAATATATAATTCCACTTTCTCCTGGCCTAAAAGGTTTAGGCTGAGAAATCCATTGAGAGCCTTATGGGAGTTCACTTGCAAGTTACAAGCTTTTGTTCTCTTGATGCTTTTAAGATTCTCTCTTTGTCTTTGATTTTTGACAAACTTATTATAATGTTTCTTGGAGAGGATTTATTTAAGTTGATCTTTTTTTAGTGACCTAAGCGATTCATGAATTTGGGTATCCAGATCTTTCCCCAAATTTGGGGGGTTCTCAATCGTTATTTCTTTTAATAAGCTTTCTGGCCCTTTCTCCTTCTCTTTTTCTGGAACTCCACCAATTTACAAATTGTTTCTTTTCATGGTTTCCCATTGATAAAGTAGGTTTTCTTCACTCTTTTTCATTCTTCTTCCTTTTTTCTCCTCTGACTGGATAATTTCAAAGTTCCTCTCTTCTCTGTCACACATTCTTTCTTCTGCTTGATCCATTCTGCTGATGATGATCTCTATTGTGTTTTTAATTTCATTCATTTTATTCTTAGCTCCATAATTTCTATTTGGTTCTTTTTTATGACTTCTTATCTCTATAAAACTTATTTTGTTTGTGTGTTGTTTTTCTGATTTTGTTGAATTCTCTCTCTGTATTTTCTTGCAGCTCATTGAGTTTCCTTAAAACAACTATTTTGAATTCTTTAGCAGATAAATCACAGATCTTTATGTCTGTGGATTTAGTTACAGGACGATTTTTTTGATTCTTTGGTGGTGTCATATTACCTTGAATTTTCATGTTTCTTGTAGTTTTGCAATTGAAGCAATCACCTCCTCTAGTCTTTAATAACCACTTTTGGGAGAGAGATACTTTCTGTCAGCCCTGCTAGAGATTCTGAGGCTATCTCAGCCCTTTTTTGAGTACACCTGCTTCCTGCTCCATCTTGTGGCAGAATTCTTATGCTTTTATGCCTTCTCTGGATGCTAAAATGCACCAATCATGTGCTGACAAAGCTTCTTTTTTGTTTTCCCAAAGGTGGTGCTAAAGCCCAAGTTTGTCTTCTCTCCCTGGCCCACAGATTCAGGCTGGCTTTCTGTGCACACTCACTAGCTATCTGCTAAAGCTCACTCTCATTACCTTGAGCACCATGCAAGAGAGCCAGCCCTAGGATGGGGGAAGCTATGTAGTGAGTCACATGGAATGCCAGGAGCCAGGTGAGGGATCTGTGGTTAAGATGTCCCAGTGGCTCATGGGCAGGCTTCTTGATGGAATCTGCAGTGCAGATTAGTTTATCGCTTTAATGCCCTCTGGGGGTGTTATCTGCCACTCTCCCCACCTCTTTCCTCCCCTAGTCATGCAGCTCATGATTCAGCATCCTGGATGGAGTGAGAGAGAAATGAGCCCATTTGATAGCATCCTACACAGCTGGAGAAGTGAGATGCTCACTCACACACTCTCTCTTTCTCCTACAGGAGAAACTATGGGCAAAGAAAAATCTCTCTTGGTCCTAAGCTGTGCTGCCATTGGAGAGGGATGTGGATAAAGATAAGCTGTTATTCTTACCCACTCGAATGCACCTCAACTCTTTGCTCCAATGATTTGCTGGAACTTCTCTGGAAACCAAGACTTCTACACAGGCTCCCTTGTCTGTAGGTGATTGTCTAAGACACTGCTTTCTAGTGGCTTCTGGACTGCAGCTAAAAGGGCCTGGAGTCAGTTCACAGGCCACAGCAGGGTCCACATCCAGGAAAGGTCTGTCAGCCTATTACCCAATGCTCAGGTAGGCAAGACTCCTCCTTCTCCTATAGCTTGCTCAAAGGCAGTTTTATTTGTGGATGGATGTTGATTTTTGGTTTTTAGAGGAGTTTAAAAACTGACGGGTATCTTATACTGCCACGATGCTGACTTCACTCTTTTATAAATGTTTAAGTGCTAATTAAAGTATTTAAAAATATAATACAGATATAAGTTTTTAAAGTTATCTTCAATTATCAAATTGGATTCATTCAAGAAATGAACACAGTTCAATTTTAGAAAATCTATCTTTTTCTTATCAAAAGTTGATGGAGAAAAATGATATGATTAGCTTGATTGTTGCCTAAAGGCATTTGAAAAAACCAACAATGACCACTGATGAACTCTGGAGAAAAAATGGCAGTGGGAATTCCCTGTGGCAGACAGTACTGCTTACCCAAAAGTCATTCTCTCCCTACCACCTTCTTTCTAACAGGTATAATCTTAATTTGGTTCAATTCTTCACCCTTCTATTTGCCCAGAGAATGTGACTGCACCCTCTCCAGCTTCAGAGAGTGAATCATAATTAGTTTGTATCTATCAAAGTAGTCTCTTTTTCTTTGCCATGAGTGAGTTTGTATGTCAACACATAAAAATATCCTGGTCAATGGTAAATAAAGGAAAATCTATTGAAGAGATTTAGGGAAAGATTTTTTTTTTTTCTGAGGAAGATTAGCCCTGAGTTTACATCAGTGCCAACCTTCCTCCACTTTTTTTAATATGTGTGTTGCCACCACAGCATGGCTAACAAGTGGTGTACATCCGTGCCCAGGATCCAAACCCACGAACTTGGGCTGCTAAAGCAGAGCACGTGGAATTTAACAACTATGCCACAGGGCAGGCCCCAGGGAAAGGTTTTTCTTATTAACTAACAAAATGATACATGGAAGGAAAGTCACTTTTTCTTATTACCAGATGAGTTTGAGCCTATATGTGATAACTGAAATTACAATAGCCATCTTGCCACCATGAGGCATGACATCACCAATATGCTGAGGATGACAGAACAGAAAGAAAGAAGGCACTTGAATACTTGATGGCAGAGTTGAGTCACCAAATTCACTCTAGAACTCTACCTGTCAGTGAATTACATGAGATGATAGCTTTTTCTCATTTTTATGCCACTTTTAGTTGGACTTTTGTTATTTATGCCCACTGTCATAACTGATACATTCTCTTCATATAGTTAAGTATAAAATCAAAACAAAAGGCAAACAAAAACATTTCCATTAAATTTGGGAGCAACAAAAGTATTCCTGCAATTTAATATTATTTAACAATGTTTTTCAAGAATTAGTTAATAGACATAGGAAACTATCATTGTTTGCAGATGAGACGAGTAGACAACTGGAAAACTCAAAATTCTGAACTGTAAAACTATTAGAAAAAGTGAGTGTTAATATATTTAGCTGAATACAAACATATACAAATGATAAATAATTTGGACAATAATGTAAGAGAAAACACTATTTACAATAGCAAGAAAACAATAACAACAATCAAAATTCCTAGAACCAACCTCAATAAAGTCCTATCTATTGTAATGTCACAATAGATTTTATTAAAGAGGTGTATACTTGCTCCTAATTTGGAAGTTCCATCCTGTATAAATGGTATATAATCCCAATCAAACATCAAAAGAATATTTTTGAATGACATTTTTAAATTAATATTTTAATAATTTATTTTAATTTTTTAGTTTAATAATATTTTTAAATTTTTTAAGATTTTAAGTAGAAGATAAAAACAACAACAACCACAAACAAACACATGGATACAGAGGTTAGATTTGTGGTTACCAGAGGGGAAGAAGGGAGGGAGGACGGCAAAAGAGGTGACAGGACACGTGTACAGTGACAGATGGTAATCAGTCTTTGGGTGGTGAACATGATGTAGTCTACACAGAAATCGAAATATAATGATGTATACCTGAAATTTATATAATGTTATAAACCAACATCACCCCAATAGAAAAAATAAACAAAATAAAATATACCAAAAAAACCAATGAGATTCCACTACACATCTATTAGAATGACCAAAATCTGGAACACAGACAACACCAAATGCTGACAAGGATGTGGAGGAACAGAAACTCTCAATCATTGTTGGTGGGAATGTAAAATAGTATAGCCACATTGGAACACAGTTTGTTGATTTTTTTACAAAATAAAACATACTCTTAGGGCCTGCCCAGTGGCGCGGCAGTTAAGTTCGCAGTTCCGCTTAGGCGGCCGGAGGTCCACCGGTTCAGATCCCGGGTGCAGACATGGCACCGCTTATCAAACCATGCTGTGGCAGGTGTCCCACGTATAAAGTAGAAGATGGCTCAGGGCCAGTATTCCTCAGCAAAAAGAGGATTGGCAGCAGTTAGCTCAGGGCTAATCTTCCTCAAAAAAATAAATAAATAAAATAAAAACATACTCTTACTATATGATCCAGCAATCACACTCCTTAGTGTTTACCCAAAAATATTGAAAACATGCCCACACAAAAACCTGCACGTGGAAGTTTATAACAGCTTTATTTATAATTGCCAAAATTTTGAAGCAACCAAGATGTCCCTCAGTAGGTGAGACAATATAATATTAGTCACTAAAAAGAAATGAGCTTTCAAGCCGAAAAAGGTATGGAGGAACCTTAAATACGTATTACTAAGTGAAAAAAGTCACTCTGAAAAGGCTAAATACACTGTGATTCCAACTATATGACAGTCCGGAAAAGGGAAAACTATGGGGACAGTAAAAAGATCAGTGGTTGCCAGGAGTTAGGGAAGAAAGAGATACGAATTGGCAGAGCACAGAGGATTTTTGGCACAATGACACTATTCTGTATGATATTACAGTGGTGGATATATGTCATTATAAATTTGTCAAAACCCATAGAGTGTACAGCACCAAGAGTGAACCCTAATATAAACTATGGACTTTGGGTGATAATGACATATCAGTGTAGGTTCATTGATTGTAACGTACCACTGTGGTGTAGGCTATTGATAGTAGGCGAGGTGGTGCATGTGTAGGGCCAGGGGATACTTTCCACACAGTTTTGCCATGAATCTAAAACTGCTCTAAAAAATAAAACATATTAACATGGTGAAAAATGAAAAAAAACTACCAAAAGAATATCTTTAAATGACATTTTTAATTTAATAATATTTTAATAATTTAATTCTTTAATTTAATAATTTAATAATACTTTAAAATTTTTAAAGTATAACTGAAAGAATAAGCATATGAAAATATGTTAAAAAATTCTGGAAGAGTAATGAAGGAAGGCTTACTCTACTCCATATTAAAAAGATGATAAACATATAGTATTTAAAAGAGTATGGTGGAGGCACAGAGATTAACATATAAGTTATATAGAAAAAATGCACAATTAGACAAAATAATTTACCAGAAATGAGTACATAATAAAATTGGCACTTGAAGAGTCATTGAATGAGTTGTAGTCAAATGGTGGACCATTTTGGGCAAAAACAAAATTGGATCCCTATACTATTATATAAAGATACATCCTGATGAACAATAGATTTAAGTGTAAATATTGTAAGTAATATTCCCAATGTAATATCACACTTATAAACACCTAATTTTATAATTTATAACACCTAAACTCTCTTGAACACAAGAAAGGGAAAAATCATTGTTCCCAAAAAGTGATGGTCATTCTAAAAGCCACTGTGGCAAATAGGCATGACTGCTGATTGTTTCACAGTGGACCAGGAGTAGAAGCAGACCAAGGGCTCAGAGTAGAGCCCAGACCTCCCAGAACTGTGCCCAGCTGACAGGCATGGTGCCAACTGGATGAAGTCAGGCATAGCGGATCTGCTACCCAGGAATGAATGAATGTGAGCCAAGTGCAAGAGAATCACCTGATGTTGCAAAAATGTCATCTTCAAGAATCAGCCACTTGAAGCTAAGAAATCCACCCAAGGCTAGTTGAAGTCATGCCCCGTGTATTAAGGGTAAGGCCCTCTTGAGACAATTGCAAGTTTTTGGACACATCTTGAAGAAGCCTTTCTGTGAAGACAAACTTACAACTAAGAATCACAAAGCAGCTGAGGAAAAGTATCACCATAAAAAGCAAATAATATAGTCAGAACATAGAAGAACTTAAAACTCAAGGCAGTCACCATAATAGAGAACTCTAAAGATTAAAAATAAGTATTTTTAACATTCTCTGAATTAAAGTAGTGAACAGGAACCAAAAAACAAGACAGAAAGGTAATGAAAAAATCCTAGGTGATAATAAAATAAAAATGAGTGGTTGGTTACTTTAAAAGAATTGATAAAAAAATCTTAGAAATGAATAATTTTTAAGCCGATGTTTAAGCAACATATTCAATAAAAAGTGAATGGTAAATTCATGAATTGATGAGTCAAATCGAGGCAACCTCTTATAAAGTAGTACAAATAAATAAAGTGATTTCTTTTAAATGAAGGTGGGAGGAGAACTAAGAAACACAGTGAAAAGGGCCAAGTGTTCCAAATATAACTAAGATTTTCAGAAACAGACAGTAGAGAGAGTGGTGGCAGATAGGTAACACTTAAAGAGAAATACTGAGAATTCTCATTATTGAAGAAGCACAAGTCCGAAATATTGAAAAAGATTTGGACTACCAAGAAGGATAAATTTTTGAACCTTAAATATATACCCATTATGCTGAAACCTTTGAAATAAAGATAGAGAATCCTAAAAACAACTAGAGAGTGAAAAAAAGGAAATCAGAATAGAAAATTACAAAAGATTTAGAACAAAATGACAAGAAAATTACTATATATCAAACGCTGTAGGATGCAGCAAAAGTGGTACTTGTAGCCTAACGATATTTATTAGAAAGCAAGAAATCGAAAATAAACAAGTTAGGTTTTCTATTCAGTAAGAAGGAAAAAAATGAACATAAATGCAAAGAAAATACAGAGAAGAATATAACAAAAATAAAAGCCAAAAAGAAGAAGAGAATTAAAAACAAAGCAAAAGCAATGCAGATGATCAACAAAACCAAAAACTGGTTCTTTAAAAAATCAAATAAAATAGACAAATTTCTGGTAAGATCAATCAAGGGAAAAAACAGATAAGACACAAACAAACAATATTAAGAATGGGAAAATGGAAAATATAGATTAAGTAGAACTTTTATAATCCTAAAAAAATGCTGTAAATAAATTTATGTTAATTAATATGAAAAAAATCAAAAGGCTATTCTCCAGAAAAAAAAATAATTACTAAAATCAGTTTATAAAGTTTAAAAATCTGAGTAGACCCGTAACTATTAAAAAATGTAAATGGGGGCCAGCCTGTGGCATAGTGGTTGGGTTCAGTGCACTCCACTTCAGTGGCCCCGGTTCATGGGTTCAGATCCCAGGCACAGAATTATACCACTCATCAGCCATGTTGTGAGGGCATCCCACACATAACGTGGAGGAGGATTGGCACAGATGTTAGCTCAGGGCTAGTCTTCCTCAAGCAAAATTTTTTTAGAAAAAGGAAAAGAAGAGGATCGGAAACAGATGTTAGCTCAGGGCTAATGTTTTGTAGCAAAAAATATAATATATATATATAAATGATATTCAGAGATTCTCTCCCTAAAGAAAAGCTACCAAACCCAGATCATTTACAGACAGTTCTATCAAACCTACAAAGATCAAATAATCCATATTTTATGCAAAGTGTTCCAGAGTTTAGCAAAAAAGAAGGACATTGCCCAACTCATTTATAAGGCTAGAAAAACATTGATCCCAAAACTAGGCAGAGATAACACAAGAAAAGAAAACTATGGATCAATCTGACTTAGATACATAGAATCAAAAATTATATTTTTTAATAAATGAAATTCAACATGTAACAAAAGAACAATACATTGCAAACAAGAGGATCTATCCTAACAATCCAAACTGATTCAACATTTTTAAAACAATAAATGAGAAAAATCAATAATCTTTAAAATTTTAGGAAAAATATTCAATTTACCTCGACCATAAATGGCACTCTTTCATGATTAAACAAATACAACTTGTGATATATTCTGAACAGAAGGAACCTCCTTAAATTGGTGTCTATCAAAATCTTGCAGCAAATCTTAGAAGCATTCCCATTAACATCAGAAAGAAGATAAATATATCTATTATCACTGCTTGCTTTGGAGGTCTTAGCTAATGTGCTATGACAAGGAAAAGAAATAGGAATAAAGATTAGAAAGAACAAAATAATTGCAGTGGCTCTCATGTTTGTCTGGCCAGCGCTCCTCTGTTTTATGTGTTAGTTTACAAAATGGCCGCCATACACAGACAGTAGGGAGAGACCCAAGGGGCAGATCACTCCAGACTGGTAGGTGGCAGGTTTAATAAGAAAGGGGACTGACTTACACAGCTTGTCTTGTGCAACTGCAAGACAACCTGCATACTCACCCACCAGAATCTTAAAAAGTTTATACAGAGGCCTCAACTAGGTTCAGTCACGTAAACCATCCAGATGGTCTCAAAAACACATTGCTCTCTCAAGGCTATGTCCTTGAAAACAGCTCCTACTGTGGGAAAGGTGGGTAGAACTTACACTCCAAGGACAGAGGAGGGGATGAGGTGCCTCCAGTTGCCCAGAATGCTTGTGGGTCAACTGGTGGTCGCATCCTCTTGATGACCTTCTCCAACACTGTGGTAACAGACGCCACTCCCAGAATCCACAGGCCTAGGTTCACAACTCAAATTGGGAGAGTCTCAGGACCCTATAGCCTTAGCCACAGTCATTATTCCAGGATTGGACATAGGAAGTAAGGCAAACCAATGGAGCTCACCAGAATTTTTTGTAACGCTGGTTCCTTTTCTCATAGAGCTAGAAGATAATTCATTTGGCTGCTAACAACTGCATCCCCTTGCATGTAGAGTAAATCCATTTACAATAGAAGAGATTGAAGCCAAGCACAGGTGTGCAAAATAAAAGAACAAGAGAAGAAGCATCTTAAAAGTGCTGATTTCCTAGTTCAAGTCCTTCTGAGCTGGGGTTCAAGTGGCTCCTGGAAAATATTTATTCTTCCCATTCTACAGATTTTTCATTTCTTCTCCACACCAGGTTTTCATCCTTGGAAAATGGGGAATGGGTAGAATGAACTGTGCAAATCCCAACCTAGGCACATTTCCACAGTTTCCCTAGGTCCTAGATCTATCTTTCAATTTTGCAAACTTCTCCAATATCTTTCCATTAATACCCCTATTTTCCTGATTAATGCTCTTTGTGGTTTTCTCTATAAAGGCAAAACTACATGCAAATACATTTTTAGAGACTTTCCATGAGGATTAAATGACTTTGGGACTAAGGAAGCAAAAGAACAAACAACACTTATCATTTTCTATAAATGATATGCTAAGTAATTAATATATATTATCTTAATCTTCACAACGATACTACAAAGTGAGCATTGCTATCTCCATTTTACCCATGAATAAATTAAGATTCAAAAAGATTAAGTAAATTTCCTAATGTCATATAACTAATTAGTATTGAGATAAATTTCAAACCCTGGCAAGTCTGATTCCAAAGCCAATAATATTTCCAATACACCATGGGTCTCCAAGAGAGCCTGCTAGAAATGTAACAAAAAGTGCATTAATTAATTAGCAATTAACTTCAATTTCTACCACAATTATTATAAAAAATACATATTACTCCTTGAGATTTTAGTCTTCTTCTTTTGCTTAAAGAGGCAAAAATTTCTCCTAATAATGCAAAATAGAGAGAAGACTGAGTCTCCTTAGCATTTAACCTGTATTCTGCCCAGCTGTGGCTGCTGGAGCATTTCTCACCTGCTTGAGGAAGTTATCCTATTTTTATCCTTGATGAAGATAAACTCTGGCTGCCCCGGGCTTCTTTGACTCTTTCTTTGGGTTTTTTTCCTTCCTCAAATCCCTGAAATGCAAATATCACCCAAAGTTCTATCCTTGATCTTATTTTATTCTTGATACGTATTTTATCATTCAGCAAATTCCTATATCCTCATGTCTTCAAAGACCACATTCTAACAGGTGTTTACCAAATTTTCATCGCTTGCCTTGAATGTACTCAAAACTCAAGTCCCACAAATATGATTAGGACATACACGACTGAACATTCCAATAATACGCTAAACATAACCAAATCTGAGCACAATTTTCCAACCAAACAAGCTTGTACATCTGTGTGTTTGAGATCCACTGCCTTTGTATACTCTGGCTTGCAACGTTAGAGTGCTCTCAGAACCTCCTACGTCATTTTCTCTTCTCTCGTATAATGATAGACTGCTAAATTTTATTTATTTTTTTCTTGCCTAATTCTCTTACATCCATTATCTCCATTCCATTACTAATTCACACTTTTATTACTGTCACTTAGATAATTTTTTTAAATCCGCAAAATTTTCTACATACATCCAATATCTTCACTTCTAATCTGTTCTTCAAGTCCTATAATCCATTCATTTGACAAGTAATTACTGAGCACAAACTCTGTATCAAACACTGGGCTACTTTCCAGTAATACAAAAATGAATAGGAACTAGGTAAGTAAACCTACATGTACAACCACATAAATCTACACTATGGATGATGTACCATGAGAGTTCAGAGAAGGATAAAACTTGGGGGTTCAGAGAAGGCTTCCCAATGGAGGTGATATCTGAGCTGAGTCTTCAAAGACATGAGTCCCATAGGATATTTCTGCAGATATTCTCAGGAAAGGGAGTAATTTGGGGAATGATTTCATAATTCTTTCAGTTGGGTCTATGTCTGTGAATAGATGATTTTCTCTCCATGGTAGGCTACTCCTTACACAGCCTCCTCTATATTTCTCTGAATCAAACACCTTCTCGATACCAATAATGATTTAAGCAGCATTTTCCAGAATGTCTTCAAGTGGTGGAGGTGTTAATCAAGTACGATGTCATGAATTTAGGTACTTAGATCTCTACTATCACAAAAGTTGAGACTTTGCAGCATATTGGGGGAGGTTACTCATGTAAACCTAACTGTTACACTCAACTTTAAATACCTCTCTCTCTCACAATCTCCATTAAGTATTCCTGCAGAAATAATCAAGTTTCCATCAACCTTTTGTTGTGTGTTATAAAATTTCCATTCTTAGTTGTAGAATGTCCATATTTACTCCTCTGCCCAGTTTTTTTGCCAATAAATGAATAGCTGTTTTAGGAACTAACTTTTATCTCAAAGCAATGTCTTGTACTTGAAAAAAGATAAAACATCCAGTGGCCTCACCTGAACTTTGAGGATGTCAAGAAAAGTCTCTAATACTTTCAGATGCAAATCAGGTAGAGCAAAAAGTCTGAATATAGGGTACAAGAATATTTTCTCATACTAATGTGTATAGCATCATTTTTTTATTGAGGTATATTCGACATATAATGTTATATTAGTTTCAGGTGTACAATATACTGATTCAATATTTGTATATATTGCAAAATGATCACCACAATAAGTTTAGTTAACATCCATCACCATACACAGTTATGACTAATTTTTCTTCTGATGAGAACTAAGATCTACTCTTTTAGAAACTTTCAAATAGGCAGTACAGTATTATGAGCCATGCTCACCATGTTGTACATTACATCCCCATGACTTATTTATTTAATAACTGGAAAGTTGTAACTTTTGACCCCCTTCAACCATTTTTCCCACCTCCATCCCCTGTCTCTGGCAACCACCACTCTGTTCTCTATATCTATGAATTCAGTTGGTTTTTCTATTTTGTTTCTTGTTTCATTTTGTTCTTTTTAGATTCCACATATAAGTGAGATCATGCAGTATTTGTCTTTTCCTGTCTGACTTATTTCACTTAGCATAATGCCCTCAAGGTCCATCAAAGTTGTCTCAAATGGTGAGATTTCCCTCTTTTTATGGCTGAATAATAGCCCATTGTACATATATACCACATTTTCTTTATCCATTCATCCATCGATGGACATTTAGATGGTTATTGTTAATAATGCTGCAATGAGCATGGAGGTGCAGGTATCTTTTCAAGTTAGTGTTTTTATTTTCTTTGGATAAATATGCAGAAGTGGAGTGTTGCATCATTTTGAAGATGGCAATGAAAGGTGTTTCCAGAAAAGGTTGGTTGTGATGGAATTTGAGTCATTGAGACTCCTTAGAGGTAGAAGAGGCAAGGTGACAGGAGTAGAGTGCTCTGGACCTCAAAGCCACTTCAGTGAAAATTACCACTAGCTGTATTATGGCAGAAGAATGGGGGATGAGAATGGAATATCAGGCAGTGAGGAGTTCAACCTCATCAAGGGAGTCTGTAAAGTTTTTACAGGGATTTGCTACTTAAACTTCAGCCCCACATTGATGGCTAATAAATCTGTAAATTTCAGACTTTGAGAGACCATCAATTTCACAGCTAACCCATATCTCATTCCCTTTTCCATTTTTCATCCTTCCAGTTTAAGCTCAACTTGCAAACCTCAAGTGACAGGAAACCAAATTTCTTACAGAGAAAAACATTCCATTGTAGGGTAGATATAGATGGATTGTAGAGGCAAAATTAATTTTGGAATTTATAAACTAGATGCTACTTTTTGGGAGGTTGCTTCCATAGTGTCATGTGGACGTTTCTAAATAGCACTTATCTCATTGCGTTGCTATTGTCATTCTATTTGCCTGACTTTCCTACAACCTTTAAAACTCCTGAAGGAAGTTAGAATCTTAGTCATCTTTGTATTTCCAGGTACAGCACAGCACCTGACTTATGGTTGCCACTCAAAACATGTTTCTTAAATTAATTCAAATTGAACTGACACACATCTAACTATTTTTTGTTCTAAATTTAAGAGCCAAAAAGAATAAATTTAATCCCTCTACCACTTGATCCCTCATTAGCACATGGTTTCCAGAGTCTTCCACAGAAATTCAAATGCCGTGAAGACCCAGAAGACAACCAGAGGCATGCATGGCATGAGAGAAACAAAAGATAATGATTCATCACATCTTCCCAATGCACAAGGAATTATTTAGACCCCTCTGCTAATTGGTAGAGGATAGAAAAGGATGAGCCAGAGCATAACTTCAAAACATTCTTTATCTTATTGTAGAGAGACAGGAAATAAAATGTTTGAGGTTATAATAAGGGTTTTCTCTCCTTTCCTCTTACCAGAGTAAAACAGAGGCTGTATTTATGTAGGTGAAACAAAGTAAAGCAATGAAGCCTCATGCAGCAATCTAGCTGGGCCTAACTAGGCTATTCAATGAATCATGCCAGCAATCAAGCAAACTGACTTTTTGGCATAACTAAGTTGACTAGAATGACTAGACAGGTTGAGGCACCTGTAGAAGCAGCAGTCAGTGGCAGTGATGCTCTTCGAGCCCTGATCATTATTGTCCTGGCTGAGAGAGTAGGAGGAAAGCCTTTGACTCTGAGTTATCTTCTTCAAAGTCAATCAGCATCTTAACTACCACACATGTTGCCCTCTTTGAGGAACCTTCTGAGACAGGCAGCATCCACTGCTTATGAACTGACCTTCAGGAGGATTGCAAACTCCCTTATCCCACGCACACATGTCAAGGAAAACACGCTCTGAGAGGTACTTTCATTTTTCTCAGAGAAATTCTGCCACTGAAAACAAGTAAGCAAGTCCCACAGGGTACGTAGAGATTCTGTAATTTTATCTTTAAACAACAATTTCTCCATTGCTGTTTTAGAAAATATAGATTCAAAAAATTCTTAACATCTCATCATTTAGTCATAATCTGATTTTAATATATTTGAGGAAAGAACTACATGTCAGATGAATTAAATTCAATGATTATATTCATTTTATTCTACAAACAGCTGTTTAATCCACTTAACTGCTTACAGGATCATCCTGTGTTCCAAATGTTGATTTCTCATAAGAGTCCAAATTATGGACTGATTTACAATCCTCCAATCTTCTCTAATTTCCTAATAAACATTAGGACACAGAATTTGAGTTTTGACATAACGCCAACCCGATATTCAGGACATTTTCATGAAACAAATGAGAAGTGTTTATTTCTTTTCAGAAGCTCTAAAAGAAGCAAATAATGAAACTACTTAATTCCAACTTCTTTGTAATATCTCCTCACTCGGGATATTTTATAACTCATTTGTTTTTAACTCTATGCCTAATAGGCTTTTGCTCTACTCAATCTCTCCTTTAAATGGTTAGCAAGCTGGGAAGAGCGCCATCTTGCCTTGTATCCATTCTTTCTCTACAAATGGTTTTCCAGAGAACCACTTTGGGTTGTATACCATGTTATATGTGAAAATACCAAGATAAATAAGACACAATCTCCAACTTAGAAAAGCTCAAAGTCCAGATGGAGATACTTACAGGAAAACATACAATTTCTATACAATATGATGAATTTACATTTGTAAATACAGAGGGAGGTTCTTCCTACTCTGCCTTTTGGGAAAACTAGGAAGACTACCCAAGGGAACCAGCAGTGGTTTTCTCCATCTTTTTTTTTTTCTTTTTTGAGGAAGATTAGCCCTGAGCTAACTGCTGCCAATCCTCCTCTTTTTGCTGAGGAAGACTGGCCCTGAGCTAACATCCATGCCCAACTTCCTCTACTTTATATGTGGGATGCCTACCACAGCATGGCTTTTGCCAAGTGGCACCATGTCTGCCCCTGGGATCTGAACCAGCAAACCCCGGGCCACCCAGAAGCGGAACGTGTGCACTTAACTGCCGTGCCACTGGGCGACCCCTCCATCTTTCTTCTCTGTTAGAAACCAGCCTAAAGTGAAATTATACTTCTAGTCCAAACTTGTAGATCAAGGTAACTATTGGACACTGTTGATTAGAAATCCCACAGGTCTATCAAATCCCATAGCTCCTCAGGTTTACAAAACTGAAAACCTCAGTTTTACTTTCTTTTTGTTTATTAGATTGCTTCTATTTCTCCTCAGAATCTTCCTCTTTCATATGTACCATTACAATAATTTCCTAACTGACTTCTATATCTCTGGTCTATCCTCTATTGTTAATCTATTTTATGCATTGAAATAGAAATTTATTTCCTAAACACAAAGCTGATCACATCCTTTCCTTATATAAAATTTCCTAATAAGCCCTCATTGTTTATAGAATGAAGAAACATACAATGTTTGTGTGCCTAAAACATGTCAGGCACACCTCCTCTGTGTTCAATAAATATTTGTTGAATAAATAAATGACCCCCTTCACTGTACTCTGTAAATTGGCTCATGTGACAAGTGGAGTAATGGCCTCCAAAGATGTCCATGTCCTAACCCCCACGATCTGTGAGGATGTTGTTAGATGTCAAGAAGAATTACAGTTGCAGGTTGAATTAATTTTGCTCATCAACTGACAACGAAATAGGGGCGTTTATCCTGGATTATCTGGGTGGGTCCAATGGGTACTTATAAGTGGAAAAGGCGAAAGAGTCAGTGTCAGAGTGAGGCAATATGAGAAACACTACCAGCCATGCTAGCTTTGAAGGTGGAAGGAAGCAAAACAATGTGGGCGTCCTGTAGAAGCTGGAAAAAGGAAGAAAATGGATTCTCCCCCAGCACCTCCAGAAGGACCACAACCCTGCTGACACCTTAATTTTAGTCCATTGAGGCGCATTTTTGGACTTCTAAACTGTAAGATAATAAATTTTTGTTCTTTTAAGCTACTAAATTTGTGGTAATTTTTTACAGCAGCAATAGAAAACTAATACATCTCATTGCAGAGCATGAAACGTTTACTCTCTTGGGGGTTTACGTATCTGACTTCATCTTAGACAGGGAGACAGAATTATTCATTGGTGTATACTCAAAGCTGAGTCAGCCATACGTAGTAGAACCTTAATAAAAGTTCACTGAATTAAATGAATTTGTTAAGGAGTTTTTTCTCCCAAACATTTTCTGAATTTCTTGAGGATTTGATGTCAACTAAATTTCCACCAATATGGAACATCAATTTCTTATGAACACTCAAATTATCGTAGTTCTCACTTCATCCAGTTCGTCATCGTATTTTCAATGTATTTTCTTTTCTCAAGCTTTGTGTTTTATTTTTCTTTATACATTAGTAGACTTTCACGTTTCCCTTCTTCCAGAAAGTCTTAATTCCCAACATGGAATTTTGTTCATCCTCATTCTCTTAATTCTAAAGGTCATAAGCCTCTTTACTTAACTCTACCTGTTCCATCTTTGTCCTACATAATTCTAGTCGACAAATTCCTACTCTTTTTGTTTTGAATCATTCAGAGTGTGTTGCTGAGTTTCCTCTTGCCGGTGGCATTCTCTTGGGAAGGACTGTCTGTCTCCCGTCCTGGATTTTGATCTCGACCTTTATTAAGAGCATTTAGGTAAGACACACTCAATTTATCCTAGATCGGTTCCCTCCAGTCCCTTAGAAATATTTTCCTTGTCCACCTCCTAAAGCCCACGCTCTGCTCAGTAGACGTTTCCCTTGCTAATGCTCTTCTGTTGTTCTTCTTGTCATCACTTGGTCTGAGCCTTCTACAGTGCCACCTGCTCTGCATCCTTTTATAAGTTTTCCTTTTTGGCTTTCAAACTCTTTTCTTCTCTGAGAGCTTTCCTTTCCCACAGGATTTCAATTGGAGTTGTCAGAATTTGAAGTTTATTCCCTGCCAGGTTTTTTTTTAATCTGCTGATTATGTTAAAAGTAAAAATATAAATGGCAGCTAGACAGAGGATAATACCCAGCTCCCTTTTTGAGCACTGAAAAGTAAGCTTCCTCCAAGTTTTCACTGTTTTTCTATAGTCCATGAAAAATGCCACTACCAGTGAAATGACATGTTTATTGGCGGGAGCCATGCCTCACTGTTATATACGTAAATTGGCAAAAGAATCTGATTAATAAGCCTTGTCAATTTTCCTATAATAAATGTACTCCTACACATACCCATTTAATATTTTTTCCCATTTTTCAGTTACTTTGTACCTTTTGAAGTAAATACCAATCACTCTTACTGGATCATTCTCCACTTTTATATCTTCAGTACCATTTATTTTTCCTTTTGTCTCTACTTTATGTGACTTTGTCCTTTGTTTTATTGTTTTCTGTTCCAAGAATAATCATATATTTCAAATGTTGGCACTTCTTTTGTTATTGCCAGAATGACATCATCTGCAAGTTATAACAAGACTCAGACCAACTATTAGCACTTATTTTGTTCTTTATTCTTTGCATCTCTTCAATTTAAAATTAAATTTTGTTAGAGAAAGAGAGTCTCCAAGACCACATATTCAACAGCTGGCTGTGAGCAATACTTTCTTACTTCCATGGTCTCTTTTATTTCTTTTCCCATTTCCACATGAACATGTAAATAACCTTGGTTAATATGTCTTAACATATATTGCCAGTTTTTCTAGTACACACTGTATTTGCCTGTTTGGCAATATGATTTAATGAGACATCAGTTTGATTTCTGTTTTCACTGTTGCACTATAATTTCTTCCCTCAGTAAAAGATTGTAGTCAAGCTTTATGATGTGGGGTCTGAACCGCTTGCATCTTTGAAGGACGGTTCCAGGAAAAGGTGAGGTGCGAGGATTGGGCAGTATTCCTAACAAATTTTATATCGCAGGGTATGGCAGTTAAGACCCTCCAGAGCACAGACACCGAGATGGATTTAAAAGTACAAGTTTATCTCGTAAAGGATAAAGGAGAGAGGGATAGGGGTAAATTGGGAGAGCCTCAGACTGTGATTTGGGTCTGACGTGAGAGGGGGAAAAGGAATTGAAGGAGGATTGGGTGAGAAGAGCCTCAGACTACAACTCTAAGGAAGTCTTATCTAGGCCAATAGGGAGCCCCAGAGCACAGGCTGTCCATCTGAGAGTCCAGCACTGGGCAGGAATGGCCCAGCTCCAGTACCCCTGCCGTGCTCAGTCATTGGCTGGGAGTAGCCTGAGGAGAGTGAGACACTGGTGTGAACATGGGACTGGATTCTGATGGTGCAGTGGCTGGAGGCTATCCGCTAACTATCCTCCTTGCATCAGGTTCTCTCTTGGAGGGAGATCTGAGTGGCATACTCCCATGGTTGCCATACAAGGCCCAAAGTGGAAGGTATTGGCCATGCGGCTGACAGTCATCATTTAAGACCTCACCAAAAGGAAAACTAAAGAAGTAACTGGAATTGAATTTACCATAGCCCAGTGTGGGAGGAGGGCTCAGAGCAGGTTAGACAACATATGGAGGGAAAAAGCAATATGTTTGCTGCTCCTTAACGTTGCAGGATGGAATCAGTACCTTTGGTGTGTGAGTGAACCCAGGGTGGATTTGCACTCTGGGATGTGGTCTCACGGCAGATCAGAGCTGCCGCCTGCTGTCTGCAGTCTCTCTGCTCTGGGCTGCCATCTTTCTGCTCTACTGACTGCTATTGCCTTGTGGTCCCACAGATATCTTCTCAAACCACTGACAACCTCTTCTAAACCACACATTTTTCCGTGGCACTGTGCTGTTCTCATAGCTGCCCATCATACAAATCCCTAATGCTCAATAGTCCCCTTTTCTGGCAGAAGGGTCATTCGTGCTTTGTGCGACCACGTTTTCCAAAAGTGTTTACTTCAGGAGATTTCAGATCTCTTGTCACACTGTTTTGTTTTGGTTTTGGTTTTGGTTTCTTATCTGATAGTGTTCTCATTCCCAGATTGCACAAACAGTCCAGGATCGGAGGGTTGTGGAACCGAGTAGATGGTTAGTAAGGCACAGCTTTAAACTGCATGTGAAATGTGCTAGTTTTTAGGTTATTGCCTCTCAACTCCAAAACCCACCCTTTTCTTGCTCTGCTTTGCAACTCTGAAGCTCAGACTGCAAATTACATTTCTCCTTGGCCACTTAGGTCCATGTCAGGCTCTGTCAATAGGGGTCACTAAAGGGAGAGCGCCTGGCTGCGGGAGAAAGAAAGCGCTTTTCTTTTTCCTTGTTTTATGTTTTCTGTGGCAGTAAGTGGATCATCATGAGCTGGTCCCAGCAGAATTCAAAGAAGCAGTAATGGCTTTCGCATTTCTGCACTGAGGGACCTCCAACAAGTTTCTTCTTTCCTAGAGCAGCTGGTGGCATGTTTCTGCACCAGCCATATCCTTTGCTGAGAGGTCTGAATCTCAGCATTGCAGGGCCCTCCCCTGTCTTTCTAAGTTCCTTCTTTACTCACTTTTCGCTCAGCCTTATGGGTGGTAGCTGCTTTCTGCAGTTGCTATCTTTATTATGCCTTAATTTTTTCCTACCTTTTTAACGTTAACCATCTTTTGCCTAATTAATAATTCTTTATAGTAAATTTCCCCTCCTCAAGCTAGTGGTATAGTTTCTGTGAGCCTGACTAGAGCTTGACTAATTCATGGACCTACTAGTTTCTTCATCATTCTGAGCTCAGCCAGCCTACTTTGAAACTTTGACATATTTCTTCTACATTCTGTGTCCTACTGTCTCTGTCTTTGATCCAACTTCTTATAAGGCCCACAGGGCATAAAACAAGTCAATCTTTCTCTAAATTCCAAGTGTGGACAGAGTTCAATTACATTCTACAAAGGCATTAGGTATCATGCAAATTGGTATAGCTGTGAAACATCTTATGTGTCATTAAAAATTCCTGAACAGGTAAAGAGCCTCTTAAAAGTAAACAAGATAAAACTAACCAGTCTGGACCAGTGAAAAAGAAAACATTACATTAACTTCTGCAAATATAGAAAAGATAGTAAAAGGATATTATTAACAACTTTATGCCAGTAAATTTGAAAAGTAGATTAAATAGAAAATCAGAACTCATGAAAATCACATACATAACTCATCAACACATAACTCAATATCTCAACACATACAACTCAATAATACAATACATACAATAATACAACTCAATAAATCAACACATAACTCATGAAAATCAACTCAAGAAACAAAATACTTGAATTGTCTCATAATGATAAGACAATTATAGAAAGTGATTAGAGAAAGTGAGTCAGTAGTACAACATCTTTTCACAAGAAAGTTTCAGATTCAAATGCCCTCAACACTGAAGATTAACACACACTCAAGAAACAAATATTTTAATCTTGCCAGAATAATTCTAGAAAATAGAAAAAGTGGGATCATCACTCCTAATTCATTACTCAAGCTAAACATTTTGAGGCTAGTGGTTTTGGAAGATGCCTGTGGGACAACACAGAAACAGCAGTCAACAGAGAAGAAAGATGGCACCCCAGAGCAGAATCTCCAGAACAGCGTTGTCCCATACGCAGCCTGCAGAGTCTGAGCTCCAGTACCACAAAGTGATCGGAAGGGGGATCTGCGAACTAAGAGACAGAAACCTGACAAGGACAGAGTGCAGGCTCATAGGACCTAAGAACATGGATAAACATGTGTTTATCCTAAAGAAAGTGTTCAATCACAACCAATAATCATACAAAATGGATGATACTTCATAACCAAGTAAGAATTATCCAAGAAATGCATGACTGTGATTTAATACTAAAAATAAATTGTTGAAATTCTTCATATTAACATATTAAGGAAGAAAAGAACATTTCAATAGATGCCAAAAAAGCATTTGACTGAAATCAAGATTAATTAATAATTTTAAAAACTCTTAGCAAATGAAGAAAAAAAGGAACTACCTTTTTTTTTTTTGAGAAAGATTAGCCCTGAGCTAACATATGCTGCCAATCCTCCGCTTTTTCCTGAGGAAGACTGGCACTGAGCTAACATCCATGCCCATCTTCCTCTACTTTATATGTGGGACGCCTACCACAGCATGGCTTGACAAGCGGTGACACCCCGGGCCACCGAAGCGGAATGTGCACACTTAACCACTGAGCCATCAGGCAGGCCACAGGTACTACCTTTAATTGCTCTACAAAAAACCTACAGGACACATACTCGGTGGTGAAATATTGAACATTTGCCCTTTAAGAACAGGAACAAGTCAAGAAGACGCATTATTGCCTCTGCTATTCCACATTCTACTGGTGTTCCTAGCCCAGTAGCATACCAGGAGCTGTTTTTCTCAAAATGTGTATAATTTTTTCCTGAAAGTGGCATGGTTTTATTCCAGAGCCCCAGAGATTTGTTCTGTGACTTTCCCATGGGGGTTTCCCACCACTGATTCCCTCAACTCTATGCTGCCTCTAGAACCCCAAAACATCCACCAGGCATTGTGATTCTTGGAACCTGATAGAGGCAGAGAACCTAACTATGAGACCAAGTGCCCATGAAGCTGGAACTGACTATCTTGAACTGGATCCTGTCAAACCAACCAAATCAAAAGTTGAGCAGACTCACCAAAAATCCATCTTAATATAAAAGAAGTACACCTCAGATCAAGCATGAATACCACTAGTAGTCCATATTCCCACAGCACCCATCACTGTTTCTCCAGCATCCTTCTCATGGCTTATCCCTATGGCTATATGGGACATCCCATGAAACCAGCAGAAGGAGACACAAAAAGTCTGATGTTAGTTTACAAATATGTAGGCTTGATAAGCAGGTGCAAGATTCAGGGGTGGATTTGGAAGACCATAGTATGAAAAAATCCTCCTGCTGGGTAGAACCTTTAGTGGTACATCTGGTCATCTACTTTATGGGGAAAGAGAAACGGTCCAAGGTTAGAATATATATTAACTCATGGGCAAGTGGCAAATATCTTGGCCTGCTGGTCAGGGACCTGAAAGGAAAAGAACTGGAAGACATGGGACAAAGTGTTCTGGGGTAGTCAAATGTGGTTGGACATACAGGACTAGGTGGAAAGTGTGGAGGTCTTTGTATCACATGTTAATGCCTACCAGAGAGCACTGACAATGGAAGAGGCACTAAATGACCAAGTAGACAAAATGTTTCAGCCAATTGATGTCTTCCTCCATCGTTAGCAATACCACTGATAAGACAATGAGCATGTGAATAAAGTGGCAATGGTGGCAGAAGTGGAAATTACAGATGGGTCCAACAGCATGAACTCCTGCCTACTCAATCTTATCTAATTACTACTGCTGCCTAACACCCAAGCTGCAAGCAACAGACACTAACACTGAGTCCTCAATATGCTACTATTACTCAAAGAGAACAATGAACCAGTTTGTGGCCACTTAGTGGCCCATTCAATGCTTGAGAAAGCCAGTAGTTTGTTCACGTAAGAGAAGAATGAATTTATTTCAGTTATAGTTTTGTCTTTCCTGCCCTCTGGGCCTTAGCCAGTACCACAGTCCTAAGGCTTGTGGAATGGCATGGCGTCCTGAATAACATTACATATGACAACAGACCAGAGGACCCAATTCACAGCAAAGAAAGTGCAAGAGTGAGCCCATAGTCACGGGATTCACTGGTTGTATCATATACCCTACCAGCCAGAAACTGGCCACCATGGAGACCTCCTGTGGAAAGCATAACTGCAGTGCCATTTTGGAGGCAATACTCTGCAAGGATGAGAGTCATCTCCCATACACAGTATATGCATTGAATCGAAGACGTTTGTATCATACCGTGTCTTCAATGGAAAGAATACACGGGTTCAGAAATGAAGAGATAGAAGTAAGAGTTGCCCCACTTCTCATTACTCCCAATGGTCCATTGCAAAATTCATGTTTTTAGGACTCGCTATGTCCTAAAAAGAATAAAACTCCAATTACAGAGTCAAGATTAAACTGGAATAACAAAAAAAATGGCCTAAAAATTGAATTAAATTAAAGTAATTTAAGGTAAAATGACAAAGAAAATAACATTTTTGCCATTTTTGCTAACTATTGAAACTGTATTATACTCTACTATGTAAACTGAAGAATATTTCCTTCTTTCATTACCAAAAGGGAGTCAGCTAACTTATGTTTGTCAGTTATTAGTGATCTTCCAAAGATAAAGACATGGAAATAAAATATTTCTGAGCTAAGTTTTTCTTAACCTCCCATTGCCAAGCAAGCACCCTACAAGGCCACACCAGCATACTGAGGAATTCATTCATCTTGGAATCATACTCATGAGTCTATTATATTTATTCTGGTCTTTCTCACATTTATTCAAGAATTGACAGGATCAATACCATGTTTAAGCCAGCCGTGTCTAACTTATAGAAACAAGAAGCTAAAGATACACATATGAAGATATATACACATATATGTATAATTGATTTATATGTGTGTATACATATAAGTATATACATCTCTATATTCCTAGCCCTCCTTCTCAGTCTAATCACCCTCCGCTGATGCTTGCAAGGCTCTCACACACACTGTCTATTGCCTTCATTGTGTAGCTGTTTTGGTCTTTTTATTTCACTATCTTAAGACATGCACTGAAATATCCTTGTTCACTTAACATATTTTGTGATAACCATTATCCCTTTTCTGGTTGTTGAATCAAAGGCTATGTAACATACTGGCTTTGGAATTAAGGCGAAAGTGGGTTATTGGCCCTGCCAATCTACCTAGCCAAATTGGATTTTTGCTCACCTATAAAATGGGGCAGATATCATCTCCTTTTGGAGTTAGTAGGGGTTTTGACTGATATGCTTAGGGTACTTGTGGAGATTAAATGAGATATTTATAGAAGTGCTTAGCACAGGCCTGGTGCACCATAAGTATCAATATGCAGTAGCTAATACTATTACGGATCCATCCTCTGGTGAAAAGTTGGGTCTCCTAATATGACCAGAAGGTCAAAAGTTCCAGAAGCTTTGTAATGCTGAATTGCAAGATAATTATGTGCGATATCCCACAACTTCCTTTACTTCAATTAAATACCTCTAAAAAGTCTTTAGTGTAGTAATAAGTTCAAACTTGGAAGAATAGTACAATGAATGCGCATGTATCCTCTGCCTATATTCAAGAATTATCACTTGCCCTATTTATCTTTTTCCCTCTTGCTATGCATTTTTCCTTGTTGAAACACTTGAAAATAACTTGCAGACAGCACGAAACTTCATGACTACTTCAGTTTGCATCTCCTCAAGAAGTCCTCACACATAACTGCAATAACATGGTCATCCCTAAGAAAATTAGCCATGGTTCCATAAAATCATCGAACATCCCTTCTATCTTTAAAGGAAATATTCTTTTCTCCATAGGGATAAAAAATTCTTTGTAAGATGGATAAAGTTCACCTATCCTTAAAAAAAAAAAGGGAAAGAATACCCAACTTCATTGCCTGAACGTAAAGTATCAGTGCTCCTTAAATTCGAGGCAATAGCTCACATCAGGGCACAGACGCCAACACTCACAGCTTACTTTATGCCAAACTTAAGCATCTTACCTTTGTATTTATTAACAATTTTACAATAACCTTGTCTAAATGAATATTTGAATATGAAGTCAAATCTGCAGTGAGGAACAAAACAGGGCCTGTTCTCCCCATCTCAGAAGCACATGTCTTCCTGGATCACATGAACTTTTGGGTCAGACTGGGCTTCTCCTCAGAGAATGAATAGATCCCCAGAACGAGTTTATAGGTTTCTCCCTAAAGGCTCCATGAACGCTTACCTCCAAATTAGTGAATGCGAAACTGGTTACAGCAGCAGATGCCTGTGTGGTTATCTAGTACGAACACATAAGACAAAAGGGATGGGATGTTCAGCAGAGAGTTGTTGTTTTCCTCCCCCATCCACGCACATTATTGATTTAATGCACTTAGTGAGCCTTTGCGACTCCAAGATCTCTGAGCAGCGTGGACTTCCTCTCCCTGCAGAATGCACCACTGCCCCAGGCACCTAGATTTCCTCTGCTAACTAGCAGAGTAGAGCACACATTTCTCCATTTTAACTAGACATAAATAAAACAAAAATAATGCTGTTCACCAAGCACCCATTTTATGCTAAGCTTATGCCAGTGTTGGGGGAGTTTTCTGTGTGACTTGTTTTGTTGTTACTCATGTAACATGAATAAATTTGAGGCCACAAACTCAGGTACAGATAAGTCTTTATTTTTCTCATGTAACTGGTTAATATCTTCTTTAAGAGTTCATTCTCTGGAGGTGGCAGAAATATCACCTCAGGTGGCTTGAGGGTTTCTCATATTTTCTTCCTCTCCCCACCCTGGGGAAATAATTTTCCTGGGTAGGAGCCTGAAGGAGAAGAGAAACTCACCTCTCTCATTCCTGTGATATGTCCCAAATATTTTGTCTGCTGGAGATTTGTTGCTACCCTCCCCAAGGTCACCAGCCTTTGGAGGCCAGAAATTGTCTTTTTGATCGCCTTTGTTTTCATCCTATCATGCATGTCCCTTCCCAGAAAAGGCAGGCATACAATGACGTAGATGCCTGAACATGGACTAGAGCAAATGGGAAAAAATGGTTAATATTTTAAACATATTACTCTGTCATTCATATACATCCTTCTGTCATCATTGTGTCAGGCCGGGTTTTTAGAAACAAGAACCCTGACTGATTTAAACATAAAAGCAATATATTCGATGATATAAGTAGCTGACAGGATCTCCAGGAAGGCTGGGAGGACTAGACGTGGAGTGTGGAAATGCTAGAAATGACATCCAAAATCTCACAACAAAATTGTTTATCCCATGAAGATACTGCCACCACTGGGTGCAGATACCACTGATGCTGGACACCTGATATTATGGCCACAGGAAGTCGATATAGCTTCTCATGCTGCCTCTTCTCACCAGACTAGCTTTTAGGCAGTCCCTGCCTCTTGAAATCACTAGCTCCTAAGTCAAAATCCAGAGTGGGTGCATCTCGTAAGCATAGCCCAGAACACAGACTTGCTGCCCCCTAACAAGAGGAACGACTAGAAAAGGGTTTTCGGCTTCAATGGTAGGATCAGTGCTGCTTTCCACCATTGCTTGTAAGATGGCTAATCCCCTGCAGGCAGCATATTTGACCCAGTTTGCAGCCCCCTGATGTGCTCAGCACTGCCTGTCCTCTAGACTTCAGCCATGTACTTCACTTTCCTGCCAGAGCAAGTTAATGGCGGCTCACATTATTCCTATGAGCATAAAACAAACACTGACACTGTCACTTTACCTCCTGCCATTATTGTCTCTGCACATCCCCCATTCCAAAGCAGAAGCTGGACTTTGGCATTGTCTCAAGGATGCCCAACAAGGGAGAAGACTCAGCATGTCCCGCATCTAGGTTCCACCTTAGCTTCTCCAGCAGCTGCCCAGAGGAACCACATCACACATCCCGGAGGTACAGGGCAGCTAATGTTTCAGGGAGCAGATTTTGATCAATATGCAACAGGAGGTGGGAAGAATCAAGCTGGCAAACTGTTTGCTGTTCTTTTCCTGGACAGACTGTTCTGAGAGGTTCAGTGACTCCACCAGGCCTCTCTGGAAATGCTCTGCAGGGCCAAGTAGCCAGCAGTGTGTTTTTGAGCAGCCCTGGCCAGCTGGATGACACATCTCCTGTATTTGTTTTCCCTCCTTTCCTGCCTCACTTCCCTTTCACTCTCACTCTTGCATCGCTGGGGTTTTAATAAAGTGTTGGCAGATCAGCTCTGTCTCGGACTCTGTGTTCTAGGAAATGGGCTGAGATGCATAGGGGAGGGAAAGGATCAAAATATCAGCACATGTTCCTTATTTACCGTAACTCTGAAAGTAAGGTGCATTTTACAGATGAAAAAACATGGTTAAATCATTTCTGGAATCTGACACTGCCAGTTAGAGACAAGGATTTGAAATCAAGTCGGAATGATGGCCCCACATTCTTTTCACTGCACTGTGTTCCCTGCCAATGCTCAACACTGCGTGTAAAAAGATGGGAAACATAGGAAGGTGTTTACATTCTTCTATACATTTTAAAGCATCTCAAGTGAAGTCTATGACACCAGTGTGGTTTTCTTCAAACCTGCTCACTAGGGCCTCAGATGAGTCTCTGTGCTTCTCTGACCCATTTTCCCAAACTCTTCTGCAGGGAGGGCTGCTGGCGGGGCTTAGCTTTGAATAAGTAGCACTAGCAGAGATTTAATAGGGCTTAGCAGCTCTTAGGGTGAGATTTAAGAAAAGGAAACAGCATTGAAATACAGTGGAAGAGCCTTTAGATTTGTGAGACAGCATCATATGGGGATTTCTCATCCAGAGTTTGGAGTCACATAGACAGAGGTCCAAGTCCTGGTTCTGCCACTTACCCACCAAAGGCAAACTATCTGGTCTCTTTGTGCTTCTACTTGCTCATCTGCAAAGCGGGGATCCTTGTAGTCTCACTTAGCCCATTGCTAAGTACTTAGTAAATGTAAACAAAAGAATAGAAAGTATTCCTGTTATTAGACCTAAGGAAAAGCAATATGAAAGAATCCAACATCTTTTGACTCCCCTTCCTACATTTTGGTAATAACCTCTCTGACAGCCCCCTCTTCACAAGGTAGAATCCAGAACACTTTGCCCTCGGCACACTTACAGGATGAAGGCCTGAGACCTAGGTTTCACCTGTCATAAATACCTATGCAGGGCTTCAATTTGGAAGTGAATAATCTAAAGAAAAAGGTTTGAGTGGAACATGATTTTGATGACACAGATGACAGCATAGGGAAACAGCTTTGGGGGAACAGTAAAGTTGACATCCTCGCAGTTGTAGCAAAGTCAAGTTCCTGCCGTCCAGTGAACAAGTAAGAGTAGCAACAGCAGGGAAGTTCTGTCATCATGCCTTTTCTGGAGTGTGGTTCTGAGTGTCCATTCTGAAAGCTCGGCTGAGCTTCGCGCTTGTTTCTCTAACCCTCCAATGTATTTCATGACTATCTAATGTCTTCTGAAAATTCCCTTTTCCCTTCCTAAAAGAGCCAGAGTGTATTCTTTGTTTACAATGACCAATCCTTGTGGAGACAGGGGAGCTAACATATATCATCCACATTCAAGATATTCTGACATCATTAGTATTTCAGTTTTACAGATGAGGCAACAAGCTTGGAAAGGTTAAATGATAAAAATCCTGTTTTAAATCGTGTACCATCTGTCTTCAGATGGGAGATGTCTTCCTTGACTCCATTTTCTAGGAGAGAGGCCTCACATAGGCCTGCATTGGTCTTAGATACTTTTCAGGGAAGCTGAAAGCCCAAGGCCTTACTGGGAAACTGCTCATCCCTGGGGTGGCCACTGAGCCAGGTAATCTTGGAAAGACAGAAAGTCTAATTCCAAGAAGTTGGAAAATACTAGGTGGATTCATTTGTGAGCATGAAATGAGTTATCAAGAAATAGGAATTTCCTGGAAGAGGACAGGAAGTTAGAGACCGAGCTGGGTATAGCACATTATTACCTGACAACTTCTAAAACCCTTGTAGGATCCAGTAAATAATAGACAAGTGTGAGAAACTCAAAGGATTAGAAATAACTTTCTTTGAATTCTAACAAAATCTCTTTCTGAATGTGTTTCTTTAAACTCCAGATAGCAAACTTCTCAAGCAATAGGACAATACTAATACTTAGGATTTATTTTTGATGTGCCATGAAATTTTTCTTTTATCCTCAAAATTTGATGCAGGGCATACTTAGCTAGCTGTCTATTTGTAGAATAGTCAGACTGTGGTACAGTTTTCTGGGCAAGAGATTTAGCAAATCACCATTCATTTGGTATAATGAAGTATGGTTATTTCACAATAAAATGCCAAATGTTCTGCATAATCAACAATTTCACGGAGAAACCACGGTTGCTGTGTGGACTCTTTATGAGTGTCTTTCACTAACAAAGAATTAGAGAGAAATAAGGAGAAAATCATTTTTGAGAAAGTCTGAAACCCATAGGAAATAGCTGAATAAATTTTTCAGAGAAAATTCATGTCTTTCTGAATTTGCATCTAGGTGGCAAATTCACAAATCAACACCCAGAACACATTGCCTCCAGCTGGAAAAAACTAAAATTCTGATAATGAACAGCATACTTCATTTATTCTTTCTTCTTTAGTTGTCCTTTAATAACTAGCAAGAGCTACCAACTTACTACTTTTTATTCAGTTTTGGTGTTTGTTTTCTTCTTATTTCTCTTTCATAAGCTCCATTTAGACAGAGTATGGTAACATAACAACAATTATAACATTTGTTATATCCTTACTACACAACGCATAATGTGCTAAGCACTTCACACGTATTCATATTTAACCCTCGCAAACATCCTGTCAGGTAGGTAGTGTTACAGAAAGGAGCCAAACACAGCTTCTGTGTGTTGGTCCCTGAGTGGTTTATTTCTTCACTGAAGGCTGAGACACGTTAGCCCAAAAGCCCACTGGCACCAAACTAAAATTTTTGCACATCCAATTATTTTAGAAATATCCCAAACAGATTTTTAGCCATTTAGAGCCAGCCTGTTTTACATAGCCTGCAAACCTCATCCAACATCTGCCAACAACAGACAAGATAAACCCCAAGCCATAAGCACCCCAAACCACTGCTACCCTTCCAAGTTCTCTGGCCAGAGACTCCTCACTGTGCTGCTGAAAGATGTCACCTAGATACATAAGCTCCCTCTCTGACCCCCTGTCCCCTGGGAATTCCCTTGGCCTTCTCCTCTTCTAGGTAGCCATCACCTTCCCTGTGGCCTCTGGAGAGTTTCCTGCTATGGGGGACTCCCCCTAAATGCAAATCTGCCAAAGTAAACCAAATCAACTTGTATGTGCTACTGCCACCTCATGGTCATAATTTTTTCCTTGATCAGCCCCCAAATCCCTTAAACTCACTCTCTACAATTAGCAACCAGGATGGGATTTTGTGATCAGGATATAAGATATTGGCACACCCAGTGAAAATGTCAATCAACTGACAAGATGATCCTGAAGAGTCTCGTGTGATTGGGACTCAAATTTGAAATGCCTCTGCATTACTCTGTGATGCATTCCACCCTATATTTTTCGTGGTCTCCTCCTGTGCATCGTTAGCCTGGCTAAGTGGCAGGGCCAGTATTTGAGTGAACCCAGTCCACTGGAACTGACTTTTGATGTCAGAGTCACCGAGATGCCTGAGAAAGGAGGTCTGCCACCAGGCAGAGGCCAGACATTGTAAAACCTGTGGGCCTGAATAGGAAAAGATAAGGAGTGCATGCCTCTAGACAAGGGTGGGCTGCCCCTGACCCAATAATAGACTATAGAGGGAGGAGGTGCTCTCCGCTGGGCGGGTGATCTGGGTACTATGAAAACAGAGGAAATCCTTGCCCTGGGGTCTACTACAGCAGGCAAATGCACCTATAAGGCAGAGACAGCAGGCTGAAACTAGCTCCCTAAACACAACTGGGGGAGGTGCCTTTGTAAACAACTGGCATGCAGCTGTTGCTGTCTCGCTTGGTTCTACTGTTGAGAATAGTGTCATTCTAGCTTCTCCCAAGAGGAACAGCAAGACCCCAACCCTTGGGCTTAGCCAACTAAAGCATTACGTAAAGTGACTAAAGACCAGGAAATTTATATTCCTGACCCTCTCAAGACTCGAAAGGAGGTTGCTACCCTATTGAAGAAGGGCTCAAACCCAGCAGATGAGACTTGGGCCCAGCTCATGGCAGCTTTTCTCCAGGACAGCGCTCAGAAAGGAAGTAGGAGTCTAAAACACCGAGAAAACAGGAGATGGAAAGGAGGGCCCTGGGGAAGAGGACTGGTGCCCTCTAGAGAAAAGAGTAACGATCACCGCAACGGAGAATGGAATAACTTACTGTTCCCTTTGCCAGGAACCACTCACAAAGTAATGAAAACAAAAAGGCAAAGGGGAAGGCCAAGAAGGAGGGACCGGTTTGCTTGGAGGAGGACATGCCTGAGGCCTAGTCTTTCCTTAAGGATCTAGTCCAAGAACCAGATGGAAAAGGGGTCTGTGCACTTAACACATCTTGGCACAAGTGGGTAACACTCACCCCAGGGGAGTGATGTCACCACGATGGAGACAAGGAGGCTCCTGACTTTCCCCCCTTCCACAGACACACCAAATATCCACCTACACAGGGAGCAATTCCCGCTGAGAGAAATCCAGGAGCTCACTGAGTGACTCCCATACATCAGCGAATGAGAAATGGGTGGGAAAGGCTGAGACCCACTCTCACCATAAACCCTACCACTGGCACAGAACCTTACAATTATAGGGAACCCCCAACTCTCAGCTTCTCCCTGAGGAGGAAAGGGTTTGAGCCACACATATAGTACTTCAACTTTTCAGGCTGCCTCAAGAGGGGCAGGCTCCCAAGTCACCTAGCTCCAAAGGAATTTGCATTCACAAGTTCCAAAGGACCATGCAAACAAAGAAGCAGCTGTTGAATAGAGGCATGAGCACTCCCCACGGCCATGCCCTCCTAGGCTCAGCACAGACGGAGCAGGAAAAATCAACCACCTCCAGTTTTTCCTGGAAGGGGTTTGATTGCATACTGTCTCAGCTACTGCCTGAGGGTCCAGCTTCTAAACAGCCTGCATTTTCGAACTGACTAGGATCCTCTTGGGAAACAGACAGAGCCAGTGAGCATTTCCCCCACCTTCTCCCTCTCTCTCTATTGCTCCAACAATAAAACCAAGTTGCCAGCATCTCCCTGGAAATAGCTTGTCCACATATCTAGCACCTGAACTTTTATGGCTGCTGCCAGAGGGCTGGGTCCTCGAATCGCTTAGGTCTGATAGCCCATGATGCTCAGCATTCAAGAGTCCCACAGGACCATATTAAACATGAAAAAAACCTGTTTCCAAATGGGTACACAAGCACCTCTTGTAACTCCCCTCTACTCTCCTCAGCACAGAGGGAGCAGGCAAAAATACCCGTCTCCCAGTTTCTCCCTGGAAAGGATTTGAAGATATACTTTCTCAGATGCTTCCTGAAGTTCAGGCCTCTAATCAGCCTGTACCCGGAAGCTGACTGGGATCTTCCCAGGAGTCTAAAAGAGCTGGTGGTCACATCCTCCACCATCTCCTCCCGGCTTTCTTCAACAGTAAAAACTAAGTCTCCAGTTTCTCCCTGAAAGGAGCTTCTCTACACAACTAGCACTCCAAATATTGAGGCTGCCAACTAAGGGACAGGCCCCCAAATCACCTAGCTCTGGGAGCTGATGGGGCTCAGCATTTACAGGTGCCCTGGGACCACTCAAAACAAAGCAGCCACTCTATTTGGAGACACGAGTATTTCCCGGTGGATGATTCCATCTGGCTCAGCACACTCAGCTCCCAGTTTCTCCCTGAAAGGAGCTAGGACGAGTCGCTTAACCCCCGAGTCTCTGTTAGATCTAACGGACTGATTCAGTACAGTTGTAGGATACAAAATCAATATGCAAACATCAGTTGCCTTTCTAGACAATAATGACATACGACCTGCAAAAGAAATTAAGGAAACAATCTCATTTCCAATAGCACCAAAGAATAAAATACTTAGGAGTAAAATTAAACCAAGAGATAAAATATACATACACTGAAAACTATAAGAATTTGATGAAAGAAATTAGAGAAGACACAAATAAATGGAAAGATATCTCATGTTAGTGGATTGAAAGAAATATTGTTAAAATGTCCACGCTACCTAAAGCAATCTACACCTTCAATGCAACCCCTGTCAAAATTCTAATGGCGTTTTTCGCAGAAATAGAAAAAAATCTTAAAATTCATATGGAATCACAAAATACCTAGACTAGCCAAAGCAATCTTGAGAAAGAAGAACAAAGCTGGAGGCATTACCTCCCTGATTTCAAATTATATTACAAAACTATAATAATCAAAACACCATGGTATCAGCATAAAAACAGACACATGGATTAATGGAATAAAACAGAGAGCCCAGAAGTAAATTCATGTATATATGGTCAGTTAATTTTTAACAAAGGCACTATGAATAAACAATGAGAAAAGGATAGTGTCTTCAATAAATTGTGTTGGTAGAATTGGAAATTCACATGCAAAAGAGTGAAACTGGACCCTTATCTTATACCACACACAAAAACTAACTCATTAACTTTAATGGATTAAAGACTTGATCATAAGACCTGAAACCCTAAAACTCTTAGAAGAAAATTTAGGAGGTAAAGCACTTTATACTGGTCTTGGCAATGATTTTTTTTGGATTTGACACCAAAATCACAAGCAACAAAAGCAAAAATAAACAAGTGGGACTACACACAAACTAAAAAGCTTCTGCACGGTAAAAGAAACCATCAACAAAATGAAAAGTCTACCCAAGGAATGGGGAAAAAAACGCTGCAAACTACATATATGATAAGAGATACATGGAAATCTCTGTACCTTCCCCTCAATTTTGCTGAGAACCTAAAACTTTTTTTAAAAAGTTAAGCCTTTTAAAAAAATAAAGTTTCTGGCCGGGGACAGATTGTGTGTACCGCTGCCATGTTGTAGCCCTGTCTTTTCCTTCGTCAACCTCCAAATCCCTCTGATCCATCCCCAAAGTCCCATCATTAATCCCATTTTGCAAATTAGGATAATGAAACAGAACCAAAACCCATAATTTGCTAAGGCAACACTAGTTATTCTCCCTCTAGAGCTTGGACCAGTTACCTCCACATGACTTTGCTTCTTTTTGTTTACTTCTGCATCCCTGGAACGTAGCGCCATGTGTGGTACAGCGAGGTACTCAGAATATTTGCTGAATAAATGGATAAACAAGGAGACATTTTGAAGGAATGTTATGGTTTAATCTACGTGGTATCTTTATGCAAGTACCATTTTTTGATAGGAAAAGAGAAATAGCTAAGTCAGGGCGTTTGGAAAATGGGGTGTTAGAGAAGCGAAGAAAATTTCAGACCTAGTGTCTTTACTCCCTTTTTTCTGTAATAAGGCCCCAGCTATGTTAGGTGATAATAAAAGCCTAACGCTTATCATATCCTGTGCAGTTTGCAAAGCACTATAACACTTTTGTCCAATTCTGAATATCCGGCACCTAGAACCCGGAATATAGTCAGCCTTCAGTAAATATAAGAGGAATAAATGAACATGCATCTTCCCATGCCATCTCTGCATTATCTGCTAAAGTAGGCAGTGCAGGGAATATCATTCTTATTTCATAAATAAGGATACAGATCATCTAAGGGTTTGAGGGCTTGACCAAGTATAATGTGGAGAATACATCTCAGGTCTTCGAACCCCTAACCCAGGGCTTTCCCACCATGCAAGCTCTCTCCACCCTTTCTGACCCCAAATTTATAGTCTCAAAAACAGGATAGGTCAACATAGGATAAAAAAGGAATTAATCATATGTGTATGGCAATGACAACATATTCATGCTTTTTAAATTTCCTTTTGCCTCATTTCTGAGAACTAGGGCTGTTTGACAACAGAGCTAGAAACGCTCACTTCTTCCAGATGGCGGGTGCAGCACAACACTCCAGGCTCTTGATTCTCAGACTCTTGCCCTTATTTCTAGTCTTCATCAGCATTTTTTCAGGCAAAAGTGAAGCCCAGGTAGCGCATGTGTGTGTGTGTGTGTGTGTGTGTCTGTGTGTCTGTGTGTATGCATAGATAGATAATATTAGAACACTACACAATTGATCACTCAGGGAACGACTTCCTCTGAGACCACCACTTACACAGTTGAGTTCAAGAACACTCAGCAGTAACTGCAATCCAGGAATCAGGGAGCCAAAATCAAAAAGCCCGCACTCCAGCAACCACCACTGCAAATGCCTCTCAACACCCGGACACTGAAGATTAAACACTGGAATACTCCTGGTGGTAGAATTTATATTCAAGAGGGTCCTCAGGAGAAAACAGCCAACAGGGACAGAAGATGGCCTTTACCTTACTTCCTTCAACTCTCATGTGGTTGTCTCTAAAATCTAGTTGTAAAAGAGTCTACAATATGTAGATTTTTAAAATTTTTTTGGTGAGGAAGATTGGCCATGAGCTAACATCTGTTGCCAGTTTTCCTCTATTTTGTATATGGGATGCTACCACAGCATGGCTTGATGAGTGGCATGTAGATCCACACCTGGGATCCAAACCTGCAAACCCCCGGCAGCTGAAACAGAGCACACAAACTTAACTACTACACCACCAGGCTGGCCCTAGGATATGTAGATTTTTACCTTCACAGTTTCTGCAGGTCAAAAAGTCACACCTAAAGGAGTATCAAATGGAGCTGAGTGAGCAAACCAACCTCAGTAGCATGCCATTCTCAAGGGGAATTGCTACATATGGGATAAAACTCGAGTGGGTCCAGAAGGTAAAATTAAATTGCACGAGCAGATGGCTTACCCTCCCAGCAACGTATTCTTGCAGCACTGCTAGCTCTCTGCCAACCCACACCTGTGGCTTCATGAGGAGGTCCTTCAGATGTAGAGCCCTCCCCTGCAGTGCTTATCATGCAACTGGACGGATTAAAGCATCAGGCACGTGTGACTCCACTACAGTTCAGGGGAAGGTTGAGCTAGACTTGAGATAGGTATGATTGCACTGAGATGAACAAGCTGTACCTTTTGCTTCACTGACAGATCAAAATAATCTTTTGTTTGGTTGATAATTGGTATAGGCCTTTTATCGTTGGTATGTAGGTGCACTCTTATTGATCTCAATCTCAGCCTGATTTTATTTTTTTTTTATTGTTTTCTTTTCATGAGGAAGATTGACCCTGAGCTAACATGTGTTGCCAATCTTCCTCTTTTTGCTTGAGGAAGATTGTCCCTGAGTTAACATCTGTGCTAATCTTCTTCTATTTTTTTGTATATGGGAACGCTGCCACAGCATGGCTTAATGAGCGGTGTGTAGATCCGAGTCCAGGATCTGAACATGCAAACCCTGGGCTGCTGAAACCAAGCGCACAAACGTAACCACTACGCCAGCCAATCAGCCTAATTTTATTATGTATGGGAGTTACTGATATATAGATATAGATATAGATACAGATATAGATGATATAACTATAGATACTGGTTCTGTTTCTCTGGAGAACCATGACTGACACACTATCACATCCTCTAAGGATTAAATTCTTATGATTGTGGGATGGCCCCTTCCCCTTCACATTCAATGCTATGGACAACACTCTAATTAAAGCCAATATCACATTGTATCACAATTATCTGCATGCTCGCATGCTTATCTTATTAGATGTTGAGAGCCTTCAGGGCAAGATTGAGGTTTTTCTTATTATCTAACTTTCTATTAAGATGTTATGAAAAGTTTCAAACGTTTGCATAAGAAGAGAGAGTAGTATAACGAACCTCTACTCACCCATCACCCACCTTAAACCATCATCAACTCAAGGCCAATCTCGCTCCATCTATTTTCTTACGCACTTTCCCCTCCTCCAGATTATTTTGAAAGAATTCCTGGACAGCAGTGTTGTTTCATCCACAAATATATCAACACATACCTTTAAAAGATAATGCAATTTTTTTTGTAAAATGCAATTATAATTCCATTATCCCCTCTAGTAATTACATAATTCACTAATATCATTGACTGTCCAATTAGTGCTCATATTTCTTTGATAGTTTCAGAAATATTTCTTACTCTATATTCATTCGAATCAGAATTCTAACAAAGCCCACAAACGGCAACTGGTAGATAGCCTTCTTTTTTAATCCATAGGGTTCCTCTTCCCTCCTAGGCTTTTTTTCTTCCTTACAATTTGTGTGTTGAAGAAATTAGTTCATCTGTCTTGTAGAGTTTCCCACAGCCAGGCTATTGCTGACTATATCACCATATTGTCATATAAAATATTCCTTAACACCCCACCTTTTATTTACTATAATTTTATAGTTAGGTCTGGAAGCTTAATAAATTCAGGTTAGAGTTTTTGGCAATACTACTTCAAAGGCAGTAATATCTACCTCTATTACGAGACCTGTATTTTCTGGTTCTCTCTCTTTCTGTGAAATTAGCAGTCATTAACGATCATTACTTGGAACCATTATTTCATTAGAAAATTGTGTTTGTCTGCTAGGGCTGCTACAAAAAAATACCATGGATTGGGTAGCTTCAACAACAGAAATTTAATTTCTCACAGTTCTGGGGTCTGAGAAGTCCCAGATCAAGGTTCCAGCCAGTTCTGTTCCTGGGGAGAGCTCTCTTCGTGACTTACAGATGGCTGCCTTCTCACTGTGTCCTTACATGGCCGAGGGAGAGAGAACTCTAGTGTCTCTTTCTCTTCTTATAAGGGCACCGGTCCTGTCAGATTAGGGCCCCACTCCTACAGTCTCATTTAACCTTAATTTCCTCCTGGTAGGCCCTATTGCCAGATACTGTCATATTGGGGGCTTGGGCTTCAACATATGAATTTTGGAGGGACACAATTCAGTCCATAGCAAAAGATAAAATGCGATCTTCTAGTTCTATCATTTATTCTTCACTCATTAACTAACTACCCCCATAAAGAGAAACCTCCTCTCATTAACTATTTGCATACCCTGAGGAATAGTTTACATAGGAAATGTGAGGATCCTTCCCCTACATTATTGATTTTCAAAATAACGAGCTTGGGGGTTATTCATCTTTATTTTCCAGCACTTTTAACATGTCTGATGTATAGCAAGTTTTTGTTGAATTAATTGAGTTGCTTTCTTATTGCCTTAACGGACAATATTAAATTTTCTTAAATCTCAATTTTCTTGAGAATAACATTGTTTCACTAACTTTTCCTGACAGTTCTTAAATTCAGAGATTGTTATGGTTAATCTGGATAAGATCTACTTTTAAACCTTTTAGAGCAAAGTTGTTACTACATGAGGATACATGATGAAGAACTCTGTTGTCTCAATTCAGTATTATTCTTATTCAGAACTTGAACAGTAGATCTCAAGAAATCCCTCCAAAACACAGGCCTGCAACCCATCTACTTAAATTGATCAGCCTTTAACTGGCCTATGATACAATTCACTACTCAGAGTTTCACGACGTAATGTGATATTTGACAAAAGCACATTGTAGACACTGGAGCCAGCTTGTCTGTATGACATGCTGGGACTTTAGCATAGAGAAACCAGTGAGAATGAAAACAAAGCAAGAACCATCTTTACAATGACTCTAGCTTCAATTAAGGCAATTTAACCCAGGAAAGAGGTTGTTCCCAGTGAAGACAAACAGCAAGTCCAAGGTCTAGATGGAATGAGGATACCACCAGATCCTAGGTCTAAGAACCAGCTATTAATCAAATCTTCCTTTTCTACTCCCAAAGTTTAAACACAGGGACGTGCACACACTCATACACATGCACACACTCGCATATGAATCTTCCATGTAGTTTGACTGAGGCTGCAAATAGATTTGGCCTCTTTCTCAGGATTTACAGCCAGAGATTAAACCCAGAGCTGTCTGACTCCAAAGACAAACTCTTTACTGGTACATTGGACTGTGCCACTATTTGTTTTTTGTTTGTTTGTTTGTTTTTGAGGAAGATTAGCCCTGAGCTAACATGTGCTGCCAATCCTCCTCTTTTTGCTGAGGAAGACTGGCCCTGAGCTCACATCCATGCCCATCTTCCTCTACTTTATATGTGGGATGCCTGCCACAGCATGGCTTGACAAGTGGTGCCTTGTCCTCACCCGGGATCCGAACCCGCGAATCCTGGGCCACGAAAGTGGAATGTGCCAACTTAACTGCTGCGCCACCAGGCCGGCCCCCACTATTTGTTTTTTAATCTCAACTTCTGCAAGCTACCCAGCAAATCCTTCCTCAAAACGGGTAGGACATATGAATACACAGACACACACACATACATATGTACGTATATATATATGTATATTTGAATAAATTTATACTTATATTTGAATATGTGTGTATATGTATAATTTTCTATTCTTCTTTGTTATTGTAACCAGTAATTAGCACATTGCAGATCTACAATAAATATTTATTAAATAAATGAATCAGTTTAAACAAATGGTCCAGAATGAATGAAAGAACAAATGAGTGTAAGGATAAAAGAATGAAACTGTAAATCAATCTGCTTTCAGAATTACTCACTAAGTTCTGTTTGTTTCAACAGTTCTATTCGTCCAATAATATTGGGAACAATATGTTGTAAATGAGTGATTGCATCATGTGGCTAAAATGGCTCACTGTAGCTAATATATCCCCTGGATATAAAATTATTCAAACAACTCCTATAAAGCAAACGGAGATAAGAAGCTACGAGCAGAGTAGGCATTCCAAAAAGCGTGATGTTCCACTGAAGAATGATACCAAGCAGTCCTCACGCCTGCTCAAATTATTAGTCCTTGTACTACTTTTCTTCTCTCTTATAAAAGGAAATGTAACTTTGGTTGAAAAAATTTCTAAAAATGACTTAGAAGTGAGCAGCAAGGTCTGAATATCCATATATTCAGTTCGGTTTGGTTTAGTTTGATTTTATAATCATTTTAAAAGAAAGAAAATTGAGACTTATAGGTTAAGTGGTTTGCTTAAGGTTGGGAAGCAATTTAAGTGGTGGAGTCAAGGTTCAAATCCAGATCTGTGGCCCTCAAAGTGCATGGTCTTTCTTTCTTTCTTTTTCTTCTTCTTCTTCTTCTTTTGGTGAGGAAGATTGGCCCCAAGGTAACATATGTTGCCAATTTTCCTCTTTTTGTTTGAGGAAGATTGTCGCTAAGCTAACATCTGCACCAATCTTCCTCTATTTTGTACGTGGGATGCCACCACAGCACGACTTGATGAGCAGTGTGTAGGTCCATGTCCAGAATCCAAAGCTGTGAACCCTGGGCTGCTGGAGCATGCAAACTTAACCACTATGCCCCCGGGCCAGCCCCCGTAGTCTTTCTAAACACCGCTCTGCACCTCCTCTCAGGCACAGCCACTTTTTATTTCCCATTTGAGGAGCACATTAATGTGCTGAGCATCAGCAGTTAGTATCTCATGAGTACCCCACAGAGTTCCAATAGCACTGTGCCGAAGGTTAATAAAAGAGATATGCAGCTCTGCTCTTTCTGTGAGCATCCTATCTAACAACACATAGGGGAAAAAATGAATATGATAATAGGAATAGAAACAATATGATACAATGCAAAACTTAGGGATGAGGAAATACAATAGAATGAGAGGAATTCAGAAGGAAAGCATATATTCAAAGATCATTGTTTGTCTTTTTAAGGTACACAGATTTGTTTACGTGTATTAAGACCTTTTTCTGATCACATCAAATATGTAAGTGTTCTAGTTCTAAGCAATCCCCATGCAAATAGTGATGCTTTAGCAAAGACCAGCATACCAACCAGTTACTCACAGAGCAAAGTTGTTTTATTACTAATGAAATTCCTCCAGAAATAAAGTCATTTGAACTGAATGAGTTTCCTACGATTTCTGTTTCCAAAAATATCTCACCATAATATGATTGTCTTCAGAATTATTCTTCCCCAGTGGTGGCACTGTTTAATCATAAGGCACAGCTACCCGTGCTGAAGGGGGCTTTGCTGGTGCTCAAAAAACATTGGCCGGTGGTCAGGCTTTGCCTCGTCTTAATTTTCCGTCACTGAATATTGGAATGTAAGAGTCTCTATTTTCAAAGCACTCGGCTCTATTAAGTCAAAGGAAATTTTGATCTTTCATGTACTGCTAGAGCACCTAGAGAACGTTCACTCATTCATGCAGCAAATCGTATTAAGGGAGTTGATTTATGTTGTTTCACCACAGCCTGCAGAGGAGGTATGACAAATTCCACTTGCCCAAAGTCATCCAGTCACTAAGGAACAGGGTCACAACTTCAACAAATCTGTCTCAATACCAAACTATCACACCGCATGCCCTGTCCCACAACAATTTATCTCTTATCAAAAGATTGTGTATGAGAATTTTTAAACTAAAAACCAGAAAATAAAATCAAAACCACATAACTAAGTGAAGACTAAAAAAGAATGATTATGTAAATGAGGACCCCAAAGAAATTGTAAAAATATTTTAAATTTACAAGCTGTTTTCTAATAGTTTTTATTTTGCTTTTGTGGAAACGTTCAGATTATAAGTAGAGGGGATCTAAGCTTGGGCAGATTTAAGATCCTGATAGCCTGACAGTCTAGAGACGTAGGAGAGAAAGCCCTAGAGAAAACAGAATCATTCTTTAAACAAATTCAGGAAATAAGCTTTCTAGCAACATGCAAAAAATATTTTTGTCCTCAGTGACGGTTAAAATCTTCACATTATCTCTATCTCCCCGCCAATATCTGAGCAAAACAAAGCACCTCAACCCCTTCCATTTCCCATGCACAGACCTGGCCTTGACTGCCAGTTTGCAAAGAGTAGCAGAGACACCAGATATAAGGGTTGAAAGGAGTCTTATGGATCATGCTATGGATAGGAACCTGATTTTATCTCCAAAGCAAGCCCCAGCCAGTTGATAGTAGCTGCCCAGAATGTCTTAAACAGGAAAAGTCTGAGCTTTATTGGAGTTCAGTAAACAATTAGCAATGTCCGCCGCAGCCCTGTATAGAAGACATACTGAGGCCATATCATATAAAGCGGTCTAAATGGTGGCCCCCAAAAAGTTATGTCCACATAGTAATCATAAGAGCCTATAAATATTACCCTATATGGTGAAAGGGTGAAATTACCTTATACGGCAAAAGATGTGATTAAGAATTTTAAGAAGAGGAATTTATCCTGGATTATTTGAGTGAGTCCTAAACCCAATGTCAAGTGTCCTTGTAAGAAAGAAGGCAGAGGGAAATTTAACAGAAGAAGAAGAGACAATGGAACCATGGAGGCAGAGATTGGAGTGATGCAGCCACGAGTCAAGGAACACTGACAGCCCCGGAGCTGGAAGGGGCCAAGAACGGATTCTCCCCAAGAGCTCCGGAGAAGTGCAGCTCTCCCAACACCTTGACTTTAGACTTTTGGCCTCCGTAAGTGTAAGAGAACATATTTCTGTTGTTTTAAGCCACATATTTGTGATAATCTGTTACAGTAGCCACAAATAACTAATAGACCATACAACTGCCATTTCTATCTTTAACAGGACAGCAAAAGAGCTGAGATTTGCCCACAAGCTCTCTGACTCTCATAAGATGATGGGCTGGCTTTCTAAGAGTTTGTCTTTCATGAAACATATTTTTACTCCTTAATAATGGAACTTCAACTGCCTCCTAACTGAGACCAGAGAGGCAACTGGAAGAGAGAGGCAGTTTCAGGAGTGGCAGTTGCCCAAATATGGCAGTGCACAGGTGTGCTGATCAATAGGACAGAATTTAGACAAGGGAGAAATAGCACACTGCACACAACAACAAAAACTGGTAACTGGTTCAAATCTAAGCATAGAAGCCAAGAAACTAAATGATACCAACCCAACAGCCTAGAGTCTTTTAGGGAGAAAGTACAGCAGAGTGACAAAGTGAATGGGCTCTGGATACACCTGACTTAGGTCTAAGTCCTACTTACTAGAAGCTTGACCTTATATAAGTCACTCAACCTCACTGTGTCTCAGTTTCCTCATCTCTGAAATAAGTCAGAAATATCCCTTTCATGGGGCTACTGTGAGAACTAACTGGGATAATTCATATAAAGTATTCAGAAGAATGTCTGGTACTTGGTTCATATTCCATTAGTTTTAGTAGTTTCATGAGTTTTATCATCAAGAATGCTTACAGAAACATGAGCCAGGAAACCAGACAGGAGATCAAACAATAAACGCACAAACCATAGATAGAGATCTGCTGGATGTGCCTCCAGCTGTCTCTTATTCCTGCTCATATTGTTTCTCCCAGTAGGACCTTAAAGAGGACTGACCTCTTCTGAACACTTTGACAAGCCACTGAGAGAGAATCTTGGGTGGGCATTTCAAAAAACACCTCTGGTCGTCTTCTATCAGCCTGGAGATTGGCTGTTTCTGTCTAAAGTTGGCTATGTGCCCAGCCCTGCATATACAGGAAGGGTCATGGGAGACACCCATACCGATTCTCTCCCCATGTTCCCAGACAGCCTCTTTGTTGCCATCTCTTTGTGGAGCTCAGCTCTGTCTGCTGCCTCAAAGATGATAAAATGTTAAAACTTAAAAACCATCAATCCCATCCCCCTGAATGCAGAGATAAGGGCACTCAGGCCAGGGCAGGCATATAACTTACCCAAATTCCAGACATAGTTATACCTACAGCTGGATTTTTGAATGATCCCAAAATAACCCTTTTTCAGGGCAGAGGGAGGTGCAAGAATATTCCTCTCTGAAGGATTCTATCAATTTCCTTCCTCACTTTAAGAGATAATAGTGGTCACACCTCTATGCTCTGGTGCCCAATCACATCCCAGCAAAGCTGTAGAACAAATCAACCTGAGTGAAATTGTTTCTAGGGCAAACACTCCAGCAAATTGTTTTAACTTACATCCCTCTACTGTGATAGTCACAAAATACTTAGACACTATACTGGTTCTAGTATATTTCAGAATCAATAGGTATGTGGTACCATAATGTTTTAATTGCTGTAGCATTGCAATATATTTTGAAATCAAGAAGTGTGGTGCTTCTAGCTTTGTTTTTCTTCTCAAGATAACTTTGGCTATTGAAGGGGAGCAAAATTTGTCACCTTAAAATGTGTAATGTGTCTCTTTAACTTGAGAATTATTTTAGGCTGATTTTTTTTTTTTAAAGATTGGCACCTGAGCTAACATCTATTGCCAATCTTCTTTTCTTCTTCTTCTTCTCCCGAAAGCCACCCCCAATACATAGTTGTAAATTCTAGTTGTGAGTGCCTCTGGTTATCCTGTATGGGATGCCACCTCAGCATGGCCCGATGAGCGTTGCCATGTCGGTGCCGGGTATCCAAACCACTGAAACCGAGGGTCACTGAAGCCGAATGCGTGAACTTAACCACTCAGCCATGGGCGGCCCCTAGGCTGATTATTTTTAAGAAAGAAGACTTAGAAAATTTTGCTTGTTACCTCCCCCTTAAGTGCCTAAAAGAATTCAGATTAAAAAAAAACCTGTCCCAGGAAGCAACCAATTACCTTAGCATAATGTGAACTAGGTGGTAGACAGGGAAGAACCTAGAAAAGCCTGTTGTTGGGCTCCCCTCCTGCGTTCTGTTTCAGTGTGGACCAACACTTGTTTTCCAAACGTTTGCTCCTTTTCACCCACCTGCGAACTGCCTTCCTTCCCTTTGAATTCCCTGACTCTTCCCACCTGCAACATCTGCTTTTGTCTTTAGCTGAGGATGGTATTTAAGGTGAGGGCTTTGGCCATTTTGGTGAGTTACTTGGTTTTCCTGGGTCTCTCCCAAGTGTTCCGGAGGTACACATTATTAAATTTTGTGTGATTTTCTCCTGTTAATCTATCCCATGTCTATTTAATTCTTAGACGAGCCAAAGAAACCTAGAAGGGGAAAGGAAAATTCCGTCCTCCCCTACACTACTCTGGGTCTTTTCTGGTTCCATATGCATTTTAGAATTGATTTTTCTATTTTTGTAAAAACTGCCATTGGGATTTCGAAGGGAATATCACTGAATCTGTAGATTACTTTGGGTAGTATGGACATTTTAACAATATTAAGCCTTCCAATCCAAAAACACAGGATTTTGTTTCTTTCCATGTGTTTTTGTCTTATTTAATTTCTGCCATCAACGTATTGGCATAAAGACAGACATATTGACCAATAGAACAAAAATAGAGAGCCCAGAAATAAACCGTCTCATCTATGGTCAACTGATCTTCAACAAGGGTGCCAAGAACACACAGTGGGGAAAGGATAGTCTGTTCAACAAATGGTATTGGGAAAACTGATTACCCACATGCAGAAGAATAAAATTGAACCCTCGTCATGCACCTTACAGAAAATTCAACTCAAAATGCATTAAAGACTTAAACATAAGACCTGAAACTGTAAAACTCTGAGAAGAAAACAGGAGAAAATTTTCATGACATTAATCTTGGCAATGATTTCATGAATATGACACCAAAAGCAAAGACAACAAAAGCAAAAATAGACAAGTGGGACTACATCAGACTAAAAGGCTTCTGCACGGCAAAGGTAATAATCAACAGAGGGAAAAGGCAACCTATGGAATGGGAGAAAATATTTGCAGACCATATATCTGATAAGGGGTTAATTTTAAAAATATGTAAGGAACTCATACAACTCAATAGTAAAAAAGCAAATAACCCAATTAAAAGATGAGCAAAGGACTTTTGAATAGGCATTTCTCCAAAGAAGTCAAATGACCAACAGGCAAAGAAAAGGTGCTCAACCAATCATCAGTGAAATGCAAATCTAAATCACAATGAGATATCACCTCACACTGTTAGGATGGCCATTATCAAAAAAAAAAAAAATTAATGGAGAGGGAAATAACAAGTGTTGGCGAAGGTGTGGAAAAACCGGAACCCTTGTACATCACTGTTGGGAATGTAAAATGTTTCAGTCACTGTGGAAAACAATATAGCAGTTCCTTAAAAAATTAAAAACAGAACTACCATATGATTGAGCAATCCCATTTCTGAATATATATCCAAAATAATTCAAATCAGTATCACTAAGAGATATTTGCACTCTCCTGTTCATTGCAGCATTATTCTAATAGCCAAGATATAAAAACAACCAAATGTCCACCAACAGAAAACCAATACAGAGAATGTGGCATATATATACATTGGACTATTATTCAGCCTTAAAAAACAAGAGAATCCTACTATTTGGGAGAATATGATGAAATAAGTCAGTCACAGAAGGACAAATACTGCCTGATTTCACTTATATGAGGTATCTAAAATAGTCCAACTTATAGAAGCAGAAAATAGAATGATAGTTGCCAGGGCATGGGGGGAGGGGTAAGTGGGGACTTGTTGATCAATGGACATAAAGTTACTATTATACAACATATGTAAATTCTAGAGAGCACTGTACAACACAGGGCCTATACTTAAGATGGCATTGCGCACTGAAACTTTGTTAGGAGGAGACATCTGATGTTAAGTGTTCTTATCAAACACATACACATACAAAAGGACACAAGGATATTTTTAGATGTGATGGATATGTTTATCACCTTGATTGTGGTGATGGTATCACAGATGTATGCATATGTCCAAACTCATCAAATTATATACAAATTATAAATATGTGGGGGTTTTGTATATCAATTTTACCTCATTAAAGTTATGAACATAAAAAAAGAACCAGTTGGTATGAATAGAGAGAAAATTCTTATATTACATTTTTACCAAGCATTTCTGAGGAAGCATATACTTGCTGGAGGCTTTTGAGGTACTTGGTCGAGCTGGTCTTCATAATAATTTTGTAAAGTAGATTTCTAGGATCTTTACTTTAAACAGAAGAAGTGAAAGGGGCCTAGCAATTCACTGAAAGTTGTATTGCAGTCACTGGCAGAAAGAGGATTCAAACTAAAGTCTGTTTCACTTTTGCCACTAAGCCATGTTGCTGTCCTTATTATTGTACTGTAGGATGTTCTTTCATATAAAGAGCTCACCACATGGTGTTCAATAATTTCCCAAAGAGTCTAAAGGCCTCTCTGTGTGACTTAGAGAGACACCACTAAAATATAGAAACTAAAATGACTGGGTAAATGACTATCCAAAGTGAAAATAATAACATACCCAAGCTAGCCAGATTTCCTAAAAACTCTATGTTGAAAAATAAAAATGCCTGGAATATCAGGGACATGAATATATGAAACCAAAAAGAGTAGAGGAAACTGAAGTCCCACTCTGCAGACATTTATTGCACACCCTGACAGGCACACTGCTAGGAATAGGGTGCATGATGAATGAGATATGATTCTTACCACAGGAAGCTTGCTTGTGTTGGGGGAGACAAACACATAAGAGACGATTTCACTACATGTGGGAAAAGTCAGAAGTATGAAGAGGTTACCATGAGAACACAGAGGCCCCTAGCCAGAATGAGGGGATTTCAGAAAGCTTCAGGAATGAGAAAACCACCAAACTAAGGTTTGAAAAATGATTTGAAGTTAGTCGGTTGAAAAAAATAGAACAGATGGGTAAGGAGAGGGGAGTGACAGGGAGAAGAGTCTATGAAGTTACTATCATTAGCAAAGCATAAAACAGTAAAATGGATATGAGAAAACATGAGCAATTCTGTGTGATCAGAGCATAAAGTGCTCAGCAGGGAATGGCTGGGAATGAGAGCGGAGAGGGAGGAAGGGGTCATTGTCATGGACAGCCACATAAGCCATTAAAAATACAGGCTCTCATCCGACGGATAATAGGCAATAAAATTCAGAAAGGTGCAAAAAGACAAGGCTGATGAGGATCAACATAAAAGACAGTATATAACATCCTATAAAATCTTTCAAGTGATAATGGAAAGAAATATTGAGAGGGAGCAGAACTAATGAAATAATTTTTAAATAATTAAATATCAATAAAACAAAATGTCATAGGAAGGAAGCTCCTGCAGTTAGATAAATGAGATAAAATTAGAGCATTTATCTTCATAGTGGGAAAAAGTGTGCTTAAGTGCTAAGACCATTTGTTTCACAAAGAACCATTTGAAGGTTCTTCACAACAAATACTTTTATGGCATCATATTTTGCTATTAAGCACCAAAACTGGCAAGACCCTTTTTTACCCACCCTTTGTGGTCAGAGGAGTTAATTCCTATCATTTAATAAATCAATGCTCATTAGTAAATTAGAATAACATATAGGAGAATATATAAAATTGAAAGGGTGCTTTTTTTGGTCCCCTACCACAAGCAGATAGTATTTTAGGAATAGTTAAGAAAAAAACAAATCATATAATCTAAATCACTGAGATAGTTATTAATAAGTGTAACAAAGATTTTTAAAAAACATTGAAAATAAATACTGATGCAATTCTAGGTGTGTAAACTTGGTCTTGCTCCTATCTTGGTTGTTTAGTCTGTTGTTTGTCTGATTCTCTCACATCCAGAGGGTTGGCATCAATTTATTTCTATTAGTCTGGCCAAATTAACAAAAGGAATTCTGTGATTTTCCCATAAAATTCATGGTGAGGCACACAGAGAGGCAGACAGGGTGAACTTTAAGTGAATTGGATCCTTCTGCATTCACTGTCTTCCTTTCTAAGATTCTCAATTGAAATGCAAAGAATAAAAAAAAGGCCCTGGGGCCATCGTCTTTGAAACCTATTTTTGGTAGCAGCTGTGAAGGAATTCCTGCCACTGCAGAAGACACCTATCCTGCGGCAATTATATTTTTAAAATATCATCAGTTTTATTATTTTATACTTTAAAAATAGACAAAATAAAGGAGGGTGTTTTTAAAAACCACACTTTTTTACTTTAAAAATTCATCTTTCTCAACTACAGATCCTAATCCTGAGAGTCCTACAATGAGAAATATTCATATGTACAAATTTCTTTATTGTCCCAACTTGCCAATGTAGTCAGGGCAACTAACCAAGTGCAGAAAAAGAAGCAAGATCAAAGTCCCTACCAGTTAAAGATGCTTCATCTCTCAAATAACAGAGGGAACTGTGCCCTCTGCTCTCCATTTCTTCTCTAGACCAGAGAGCTGGGCAAACGCCTTCCAGACAACTAAACTGAGTCACCCGATTTCCCGTTTCCTGGACACATACATAAATACTGCCATCTTTGCCCAAGTTTCCGAATTTAAGTCTAATTGTCAACTTTGAAAATGAGTTTATTTCAGTTAAGCGAATGGGGCAAGATGGAGTTTTCTTTTATTCTCTTATTTTAATCTTCTCTTAGACTATTTCTATGAGTGCATCTTTGGCAAGAAGGAGTGAAGTGGCATGACAGCTGGGAGATATATAGTCAGATTATCTTCAAAAGAGCTTGTTGAAAGAAGCATAGCTGACTGACTGCCCAGAGATGCTCCCCATGAACCCTGAAGCCATGCTTCTACCAGACTTCTTGCAGCCAAAAACTGAGTATTACAAGGAAACTCATTCTGTCCTATTTCTGCCCAATGTAGTATTGTTCTAAACAGCAACTTTGACTCAAGGACTCCTTAACCACCTAACAAGAACTTTCTCAGAAAGGCACCACAAAGCGAGACTTGTACTACCCAATCTTTTCTTCTGTCTCTGTTTTCACAGATTTCAGATCTGAGTCATGTCCTGAAGCCTCTTTCTACTTATTCTTCTTCCTTTATCCTTCACAGAAATTTCCCCAATAAATCTCCTGCATATCTAATCCCATCTAGGCATCTGCTTCTCTGAAGAATGTGAATAAGAAGTGACTTTGCTAGTATAATAACCCATCAGTGTTGTATTCTAATGAGAGGTCAATATCAGCAAGAGAAAGACTTGTTTGCCTTGTAGGTATTTCATTTTGAAGATTATAGTGGACTATAGATTTACACAGTGCTTAAGAATGTGACATTGTCTCTTTAAGGAACTGGAAGGCTAAAGGGAACCAGGGGGAGAGAAAAGAAAGGAGTGGTCCATGAAAAAGGAGAAAGAGAGACCAGAGAAAGCATGGTCCATGAAAAGGTAGATTAAACAGGAATTTACAAAGCCAAGTTACTGTAAAAAAAGGTGAGTTCTAAGTATAGGATACGTAAGTAGGAACACAGTCTTAGGAAACAAGAAGCAATCTTTCCATTGACATAAACACTAATTGGGCCCTTACCAAGTGATGCTTTCTGCTATAAAGTTGTTTTAGAAGAATGATGAAAGGAAATCAATAAAAGCACAAAGAAGCAAGGATAGTTTCCTATTTAAAAAAGAAACTATAGTCAACTACTCAGTGACTCTCAAAGCAAGCAGCATGACACAGACACTAAGAAAAAGAGACTAAAGTCACAGGCTACAGAAGCAGTAGATACACTTGTTTTTGTCACTCACTTTGGGTAAGTGTTTTAACTTCTCTGATCCTCAGTGTTCTCATCTGATAATAGGAATGATAGCAGACTATTGTAAGTAGTCAATGATGTGTTCAAAAAAAAGAAACAACAGGCCAAAATGGAGTCACTTGCTCCTAAGACAGCAAACCAAGACTTCACTGCCATTTCAGCCTTTTCTGAGGAGTGGAATTTTAAACTAATCAGTCTGGAGTTTCCTGATGGACACTAGTGAGGTAAACTGCTCCTGCTGGCTTGGTCCCTAAGAGAAGGTGACTTTTCCTGAAATAATCCACTCTTTAATGTCCTTGTCTTACCTTTCTGCTGCCTATAAAAGCCTTCCATTTCGTCCAGCCCCTTGGAGCTCCCTCTTATTTACTAGATTCATGAATTGCTGCCCAATTCATCAATTGTTTACTAAAACCAAGTAGATCTTCAAATTTACTCAGTTAAATTTTGTTTTATAACAGATGACAAGCACAAATAACATAGCAAATAAAGCTAACATTTATTGATCACTAACTGTTCACCAGGGCCTATGCTAAAGATTTTACATAGAATATCTGAATTAATTAAAAGTGATTATTACCCTAAGATATGACGTATCAAAAAGTAGTTACTCCTTACACCTAAATGAGCTAGAAAAAGAAGAACAAATGAAGCCCAAAGTCAGTAAAAGTAAGGAAATAATAAAAATCAGAGTGGAAATAAATGAAATAGAGACCAAAAGACAATAGAAAAGATCAATGAAACTAAGAGTTGATTCTTTGAAAAGATAAACAAAATTGACAAACTCTTAGCTAGACTCACTATGAAAAAAAAAGAGAGAATGCTCAAGTAAATAAAATCGGGGCTGGTCCCATGGCCTAGTGGTTAAGTTCAGTGCACTCCACTTCAGTGGCCCAGGCTCAGGTGCAGACCTACACCACTCGTCAGCAGCCATGCTGTGGTGGTGACCCACATACAAAATAAAGGAAGACTGACACCGATGTTAGTTAGGGTGAATCTTCCCCAGCAAAAAAATAATAAATCAATAAAAAAATAAAATCAGAAACAAAAGAGAAGTTACAACAGACAGCACAGAAATATAAAGGATCATAAGTGACTACTACAAACAGCTATTCACCAACAAATTAGAAAATCTAGAAGAAATGGACAAATTCTTAGAATCACACAACGTTCCAAGACTGAACCAGGAAGAAAAGGAAAAACTGAATAAACTGATCACAACTAAGGAGATTGAAACAGTAATTAAAAACTTCCCAAAAATCAGGGACAGACAGCTTCATTGATGAATTCTACCACACATTCAAAGAAGATTTAATACCTATCCTTCTCAAAATCTTTCAAAAAATTGAAGAGGGAATGCTTCTTAATTCATTTTACAAGGCCAAGATTACCTTGATAGCAAAACCAGACAATGACAACACGAAAAAAGAAAATGACAAGCCAACATCTCTGATGAACATAGATGAAAAAATCCTCAACAAAATATTTGCAAACCAAATACAATACATTAAAAAGATCATACACCATGATCAAGTGGAATTTATTCCAGGGATGTGAAAATGGTTCAACATCCACTAGTCAATCAATGTGATACACCACATATGATCATCTCAATAGATGCAGAAAAAACAAGATTCAACATCCATTTATAATAAAAATTCTCAAAAAAATATGAATATAGAAGGAAAGTACCTCAACATAATTAGGCCTTATATGACAAATTTATAGCTAACATCATTTTCAATGGTGAAAAACTGAAAGCTATCTTTCTAAGAACAGGAAGAATACAAGGATGCCCACTCTTGCCAGTCTTACTTGACACAGTACTGGAAGTCCTACCCAGAGTAATTAGGCAAGAAAAAGAAATAAAATGTATCCAAACTGGAAAGGAAGAAGTAAAACTATCACTATTTGCAGTTGTCATGATACTATATATTGAAAATTCTAAAGAATTATAAAACTATTAGAAATAATAAGTGAATACAATAAAGTTGCAGGGTACAAAATCAACATGCAAAAGTCAGTTGCATTCCTATACACTAAAAGCAAACTTGCAAAAAGAGAAATCAAGAATACAATCCCATTTACAATCACAACAAAAAGAATAAAATATCTAAGGATTAATTTAACCAAGGAGGTAAAAGATCTGTACACTGGAAACTATAAGACGTTATTGAAAGAAGTCAAAGTAGACACAAAGAAATGGAAAGGTATTCCATGCTCATGGACTGGAAGAATTAACAGAGTTAAAATGTCCATATTACCTAAAGCAATCTACAGATTCAATACAATTCCTGTCAAAATCCCAATAACATTTTTCATGAAAATAGAACAAAGAATCCTAAAATCTATATAGAACAACAAAAGACCCCAAGTAGCAAAAGTAATTCTGAGATAAAAGCACAAAGCTGGAGGTATCACACTCTCTGATTTCAGAGTATTCTACAAAGCTATAGTAATCAAAACAGCATGGGACTGGCAGAAAAACAGACACATAGATCAATGAAACAGAATTGAAAGCCCAGAAATAAACCCACACGTTTATGGACAGCTAATTTTCAAGAAAGGAGCCAAAGACATACAATCGAGAAAGGAAAGTCTCTTCAATAAGTGGCATAGGGAAAACTAGACAGCCACATGCAAAAGAATGAAGGTAGACCATTATCCTAGACCACACGCAAAAATTAACTCAAAATGGATTAAAGACTTGAATGGAAGAGCTGAAGCAGTAAAGCTCTTAGAAGGAAAAATAGGCAGTACACTCTTTGATGATGGTCTTAGAAGTTCCTTTTGGGATATGCCTCCTCAGGCAAGGGAAATAAAAGAAAAAATAAATGGGACTGCATCAAACTAAAAAGCTTCTGCACAGCAAAGGAAAGTATCAATAAAATGAAAACACAACCTACTGATTGGGAGAAGATATTTGCAAATCACATACGTGACAAAAGGTTAATATCCAAAATATATAAAGAACTCATGTTTAACATCACTACTTAATAGGGGAATGCAAATCAAAAGCACAATGAGATATCACCGCATGCCCATTAGGATGTCTATTATGAAAAAGACAAGGGGCCAGCCTGGTGGCATAGTGGTTGAGTTCGCGTGCTCTGCTTTGGTGGCCTGGGGTTTGTGGGTTTGGATCCTGGGCACCACTCATCAAGCTATGTTGTAGCAGCTTCCTACATACAAAATAGAAGAAGATTGGCACAGATATTAGCTCAGGGCCAATTTTCCTCACCAAAAAAATAAAAACAAGACAAGAAATAAGTGTTGGAGAGGGTGTGGAGAAAAGGGAACTTTCATGCACTGTTGGAGGGAATGTAAATTGGTGCAGACATTATGAAAAATAGTAGGGAGAGTCCTCAAAAACTTAAGAATAGAACTACCAAGTATTCCACTTCTGGGTATTTATCCAAAGAATGTGAAAACATTAATTTGAAAAGATATATACACCCCTATGTTCATTACTGCATTATTTACACTAGCCAAGACATGAAAACTGCCTAAGTGCCCATTGATGGATGAATGGATAAAGAATATATATATATATATAAAGATATATATATCTTCTCCATATAAGAATGTATATATATATATACACACACACAATGGATTTCTGCTCAGCCACAAAAAGATGAAATCTTTCCATTTGTGACAACATGGGTGGACCTTAAAAGTATTGTGCTAAGTGAAGTAAGTCAGAAGGAGAAGACAAATACCATACGACTTCATTTATATGTGGAATATAAAAAACAAAACAAAACAAAGCAAACAAAGAAACAAAATAAAACAAAAACAAACTCATAGAAGCAGACAATAGATTGGTGGTTACCAGAGGGGAAGGATGGTGGAGGGTAGGTGAAACAGACAAAGCGGGTCCATTATATGGTGACAGACAGAAATCACACCTTTGGTGGTGAGTACGCTGCTGTAGTATATAGGGATGTCAAATTATAATGTTATATACCTGAAACCTATGTAATGTCATAAACCAATGTTACATCAATAAAAAATAGGAGTGACTGATATAAGTTATTGAACTAAATCTAGAGATTTTCAAAACTAATAAAAATCAATGCACAAGGTAGTGTATGTCACTAAATAAATTTTGATCCTATTATTCAAAATGCTTCCCTTTATAAGATGCCTTTCCAGATCAGATTCTTTCAGATTACAAACAACTTATAACTTGTAGTGCAATAGCCACACTAACAGAACCTGACATATAGACGACATTCATAAACAATAAAATGACTTCAAGTTTGAAGATGATAACTTAACGTCTTCATTTTCCCTTTTTCTTCCTTGGAAATAATCCAAAACCAACAAGGAGAGCAAGAAACAAAATCGCTAATCCAATTTATGTGAAAACAGGGAAAGGCTAAAACAAAAACACGTGTCCAAAACAGTGAAGATAGAGCAGAAATGTGAGTGGGAAGAGTGGAGAGAGAAAGTGATAGTGGAACAGAAAGGACAAGCAAAATGAGCTTCTCGAAGGAAAGGAAAGTAACATACCTTGAGGTGCCAAACCTAATCTCTTACTTGTGATGAGAAAAACAAGATGAACAAGTGACAGCAGAAGCTTCCCTGGGTCCATTTAGTTCCAAGAAGCAGAGGAGATGAGACAACAGGAAGGATCAGAAATCTCTGTATTTGCAGGGGAACGCATCTGTTTCAGGGGCAAAGAGGAGAAAAGACTATTCATTGTGAAAAAAATATCACAGATCCTATATCCACTGACTGGGTAGAAGTAAAGACCAAACAAACTTACGTACACAAAATCATAAAACTTACGTCAGCTAACCTGGAAAACAGTTCTGGCCCTGCCCTGTATGAGTTTCAGGCAAACACATAAAAGTGCACTATTTCAATAATAGATAATCAAAGAAGAGCCAGTACAGAATGTGCACAAACCCACCACAAGAAAAGTGGATAGAGATAAGAGAAAAACGAAAAGCCAGGTAAAGGTCAAAAAGCAGGAAAAAAGTTATCATGGAGCAGTTGAAGACCTGACCATATCTTTCACAATGCATTTTTAAATTAATAAAATCTTACATTTTATAAAGAAGAAGTAAGCCAAGATTCAAGAGCCAAGAGAAATAGGAGGAAAAGCAGAGAGAAAGCAAAGAGAAAGTAAGCAATAGGAGATAAAACAGCAAGGGATAAAAAATTGAAGAAAAAAAAGCATCACAGGAACGAAGACAAAATTGGGAGAGACACAGTGAAGTATATCAAAAATTATAACAAAGTAGAAGGCACAGAGTATAGAAAAGATAAAAGCAAGCAAAATAAAACATAAATGAAAAAACTTTCGAAAAGAATTAGGAGATTTATTTCTATCTAGGGTATAGGAGATTGAAAAAGACCATCATCCTTGTGAAAAACAATGAGAAAATACCACAGAAATGGAGAAAAATATTTTTTTCTTTAAAATCACGGCAAATCTGTGAAAACAAGTCTAAATAAATTAGATTATAAAAAAGAACAAGACTTTTGGAGGCAAGCAGAGGTCCATGGTCATTGTTATCTCTGTGGAGGTGTTTCGTGGGCCTGGAAGCATGGACAAGTGGAGTAGCAGCCCCACAACAGGCAGCAGACCTTTGCTGAGACAAGTAGAAACCAACTTATCTCTTAATGTCTATATGTTGTTTGGCACGGTGAGAATAGAATCAGAAGGAGCCCCAAATTCGGGACTAGTGTTTCCTGTACACAAATTTTCTTCCACAAAACTTTTGCTGAATGAATAGTGGCAAGGGGACTTGTCTGGAAAGCAGAGTAAGATCTTGTAGACTAGCAACGCGTAGATCCAAAAGAAATATGAAGAAATGATGGTGCAGAATTTTCCCAAAAGGATAAAAGATATTAACCACACACTCAAGTTTAGCAAACCCTAAGCAGGACAAATGAAGAAATCCACTCCTCGATACATCACAGTGAAAGTTAAAGGTAAGAGGGAAATCTTATAAGCAACCAGGGAAAAAAAAAGACACAAAGTCAGGGTAAAAATAAAAAGATGAATTACAGCTGACTTCTCAAACTAATGGAAGCCATGATAAATTGAGAGGTATCTTTAAAATGCAGAAACGAAAAAATTATCAATTCTAAATTGTAGTAAATAAATCCATCAAATAGGCAAAAATAAAGACGTTTTTAGGTAAACAGAAGTTAGGTGAATTTGTCTTCACCAGATCCACACTCCAAGAATACTAAAGGAGGGTTTTCAGACTGAAGAGAAAAGATCCCAGATGGAAGTCCAGATCTGCAGGAACTGAGGACATTACAAGGCATAAATGTATGGGTAAATATAAAAGATATTTATGAAAAGAATATTGACCATCTGAAGTAAAAGTGACATTTAAGTAAATAAGGGAAAGGTGAATTGTTTAATAAGTAACATTGGAACAGCTGGGTGGTAATGTGGAAAAAAATTAAGCTGGATTGGTTCTTCACTCTGTATACTAATATAAATTTCAAATGGATAAAATATTACAATAAAATCATAAAAACTGGAATAATCTGTGAGAAAACCTTTGTTAATCTGAAAATGGGGAAGACCTTTGAAATATGATTTTAACGCCACAAGCGTAAAGTTTTAAAGTTTGATTCATTCACTCATCAAAGTCAAATGTTTATACTTGGCAAAAACATAATGTCAAAAGACATCTAAGAAATTAAGGGAAATTGTTTCGCAAATCATATCACACACAAAGTGTTAATCATGATAAAAAATAAAAGATTTACTACAAATCAATATGACTAAAAGTCTAACAGAAAAATAGGCAAAAGTTACTAAAGACGTTCACAGAGAGACACATGACAAGATGCTCTACCTTACATATAATAAGAAAAATGCAAATTAAAATGACATGAAAGATCATTTTTCACCAAAAGTGGTCACCATATATTCATCTAAAAGATCCACACTCTTTTTGGCAAGGCTGTGGGAACAGTACCTTTCATCATTGCTTATGGAAGTTGAAGATAACACAATCCTTTTGGATAACAAATTAGCCATTATTCAAAAAAATGGAAATAAATGTATTCTTAGCCAGCAATTCCATTTCTACAAATGTGGCCTATAGAAACAAGCAAGTACAAATTCAGTCAATGAGACATTATTTGTAAAAACAAAATGAATAGAAACAACCTAAACATCTGTCAATAAGGGACCGGCCAAATAAATAGTACATTCCTATAAGAGAATACTACAGCTATAAAAAAGAATGAGGAGGCACTTTATGCATTGAAATAGAAAGTCCTTAACAAGATATTTTGTTAAGTGAAAAAAATAAAGCACAGAACAGTGTGTATTGCAGGACAACATTAAGGAAAGGAAATGAAATAAAAATATTTTTTCTTGAATATGCATAAATATCTGGAAGGTTAGCCACCAGACTGATAACATTGAAAATCTTCATGACAAGAGGAAAGCAGAGACTGCATGGATGGAAGACTGGATTATGAGATAGATTTTTTACATTATATCCTTTGGTACTTTCTGATTTTTAAGCAATAACTGAGTATTAGCTATTCAATCCATATACAAATAAAATATAAATTTAAAAAGTAAACATATTATTATCTTGGTCATATATAATTTGGTTGCAAGATTAAAAAAAGAAAGAGCTGTTGCAAAGAAAGAGAATTTCTCCATTCCCTTTTCCTTTCTTTTTTGCAGAAAATAAAGCCACATTTCATGGAAACTGGAAAATCATCGAGCCCTACTCTGGCTCCCTCTCTCCATGACAGGCTCTCACCTCCATTTTCTCCTGTGTCCTCTCCATCCTCCTCTCTGAGGGCCAGCAGCCTCTAAAGGGCTTCAAGTTTTGTTCTCCCATAATTTAAGCTCACGCATGGCTTTTCAGCAGCATGGCGCTAACTCTGGCCTCAACGCTACACTACCTTCCAGCTCCAGATTCTTACCCTATCTTATAGACTCTGTCTTTACACCTCAACTCCATATGCCTAGGAGAGAACATCTAACTAGTCTGGCAAACATTATCCCTGGACATAGATGGGTGGCATCATGGAACTCTCCTTCAGTGCTCTGGGTAAGGCTGCTTATCCTAGAAGAGGAACGGATAATAGTTATCTCTAAACAAGAAGGACAGAAATAACTTAAACTGGCAGTGGGGGGATTTAGTGTAGAACCTAGAGTTATTTTCCCCTGCCTTTACAGTGGGCAAAAGATCATAAGATACAATTAAATGATACCAGATATCTAACTGTAAGTTTTATGCCTCAGTGCATTAGTTACCTATTGCTGTGTAACAATATTACCACAGACTTAGCGTCTTAAAACAACATGTATTGATTATCTCATCGTTTCTATGGGTCAAGAGTCCAGGCATTGCTTAATTGAATGCTCTGTAACAAAAATGTTGGCCAGAACTGGATTTTCATCTGAGGCTTTACTGGGGAAGGCTCCACTACCACACTTATATGGTAATTGGAAGTATCCAGTTCCTCACAAGCTGACAAACTGAAGGTCTATGCTTCTTGCTGGCCAGAGATTGCTCTCAGTTCCTTGCCACAGGGCTCTTTCCATAGGGAAGTACAGAACATGGAAGCTTACTTCTTCGAAGTCAGCAAGGAAGAAAGCATCTCCCTACAAAGTGGAAGTTACAATCTTATATAATGCAATCCTACACACATAATCCCATCCATCCCATCCCCTTTGCCATATCCTAGTATTTAGAAGCAGGGCACAGTTTCCTCCCACACTCAAGGGGAGGGGGCTACACCAAGGTCTGAATACCAGAAGACAGGGCTCCTGGAGGCCTTTTAGAATCTGTCCACCACACTCAGCACCACAAGAGATAAAGATTTAATATTCTCTAATCCCAAGTATTATCGTTGATCTTCAAGTAGTTGTTTGACTTCTCTGTTGAAATATTCGTCTCCTACTAGCTTGCTCTCTCCAGCTAAATTATGAGTGCCCCCTGCGCAGAGATGATTTGATTGCCTATCGGTTGGTTGGCTGAGTCTTTTGTTGGTAATCTACACTCCATTCCCATTCCACCCCCTACTAGTTCAATTAAGTGTCTGAAAACTGTTAGTTGAATGCTTTTCTTCATTATCTCTATCTCCATTTGAGAACTGTGTTAAGCACTAAAGAAGTGCCTTGGAAAGAAATTTCTGGAAGGCAAACCATGGGAGAAGTTGGCCCTGTACTTCAAATCAAGGAGGCTATATTTAAAGGGGCCAATGGCACTTACATCACACTGCTAATTCCAACACCTCATTAATCTTATCTTCAGAGTCATTTCTAGAAGTAGAAAGTGAAAAAGCATTTGAATTTATTGTTTCAGTTGGCCAATGTAGAACTCTCCTTTAAGAACTATTTTAACCTTACCTTAGTTCTTAGACCTTTTAGGATTTCTAAATTCAACTCCATCAAGAACATCTCTGTGAACTTTACTTCTCCCTCTAAAAAATAATTTTGAGTTTTCCTTTGCAGAGACACTACATGCCAACTGTTTTCTAGCAGTGTTGTTTGTTTTTTTTTGTTTTTTTTTAATTTTTTTTTTTTTAAAGATTTTATTTTTTCCTTTTTCTCCCCAAAGCCCCCCGGTACATAGTTGTATATTCTTTGTTGTGGGTCCTTCTAGTTGTGGCATGTGGGACGCTGCCTCAGCGTGGTTTGATGAGCAGTGTCATGTCCGCGCCCAGGATTCGAACCAACGAAACACTGGGCCGCCTGCAGCGGAGCGCGCGAACTTAACCGCTCGGCCACGGGGCCAGCCCCAGTGTTGTTTGTTTTTATAAAGAAAACTCGCAGTATGCTTTTCCATTCAACTGTGAGCCAAACAATAGCAGTAACATGAACAAGTCCCATTTCTAAAGTGATAGCTGTACAGATTGGTTGGTTCTAGCAAGAGGCCTTATACAGCAGGAGAAATTACTGGCTTTTACTTTCCTACTTGTACTTTCTCCTTCTTGTTCTCTAAGCCCCTTACCTGAAGATTTCTTGAACCACATCTAAAAAATTATTAGACTCAAACATTTGTCCTTGAGGCACTTGAGGTTGTAGATAAAAAACTGTCTAAGCATGGAATACAGAACAAGTGAGAAACAAAGAGATAGAAACAATTGTTCAACTCATCCTGTTTATTAATTGCCATTTTTCCCGCTCATTTTCTTTCCCTTCTTCATTTCCCCAATCCTTGAAAAGTATTATTTTGTATTTTTTCTGTCACTATTTCTAAATGAGCTTTTGCAATTGCTTTTGCTATTAGATAGGACTGAACACCCTAATATAGAAAAATGTTCCCATTGGAGTAAGTGGAGGGAACAGAAACCAGAACAGTTATAATATGAGTCCAATTTTTGTTTTTATGTATACACAATAAATTATAATAAATGTCTTTTTTCTGGAATTTAAATCTATTCATTTTGGTCTATTGACATATATTAATATAAATGGAGAGAGAAAGAATAGATTAAAATGCTAGAAAAATACCTATCAAATTTTTAATAGAGGGATTGTGGGGAAAGTGGAAATTGGAAAACAGGACACTCACTTGATAGATATGAATTGCCTTGCCTGTTAAAAATAAATGCCTATTACTTTTACAAAGAAAAAGTTAAGACTTTCAAATTGCTCCTATTTGCACAATATCCAATTATTCCCAAAGCTGTCCAATCTTTGTCCTGCCTATTACTGATAGACTGCAGGATTTTGACAAGGATCAAGTTTGGTGGTGACTGCTTCCTCTCTTATTACCATAAAATGTCATTATCTCAACAACAACAAAAAAACTACCTAAAATCCACACCGAAATGCATGCACATTCCACTTAGAATTTGCCAAATGCTCCCTGTCAGTATTTCCGGGGCACCCATCTCCATAGAACCTCCTCCCTGAGTTCCAGCTGTGCAAAGCTGCTGCTGCTGTGCATTGCATCTGCCTGCAACTGTCAGGTCTATGAAGTTAGCCAGTAAAAGCTTCCCCTGGGAAAGCTGGCAGGCACTTTTAAAAAATCAATTATAAAAGAAATCACTGCACAAATGGGAAGCCAAAGAATAATTTTGAAAACAATAATAACTAAAATCATAAAACCTCATACTTGGAGTCTATACTTCTCATTTTGCTTTTTTGCTCCTTTTCTCTTTTGATTCTTGCAGTGACTCCATGGGCTGAGAGAGGCAAGTGCAGTCTCTGCTTTTTGCCACTTTGCGTTTCACTGATCTGCTAAAATCCTTACAATTCATTTTTTCCTGATTAATTTGCTTAATCATCAGTTCACCTGCAATCTCCAAAAAGACTCAGTGCTTTTCTATCTAGGGAACATAGCTGAAATAAGCAGTTTTCTCTCCTGAGAAGAAACACAGTGTAGAAAGAGCATGGCAGTTGGAGTCAGAAAGACTTCCGATCTAATCTTGGTTCTGCCGCTTGCTAGCTTATGCAGCTTTGGTCAGATTACTTAACCTTCCAAGCCTCCATTTTCCCATCTGTAAAACAGAGCTCAGAATTCCTAGTGAACAGGACTGTTGTAAGGATTGTAAGAGAACCCGAAAAAAAGCAGCTGGCTTAAAGAAACCTCACTAACCATTTGGAACCTGGCAAAATCCTTTCCCTGGCCCCATCTGCTGGAGATAAAGAGTAAGTCATGTTTATAGTTAAGCAAAATATAGGGCTTTCAATAGGTAGCCATTCTGTGGCCTCGCATCATTTACAGAAATTGATAATATTGAAAAGCAGAAACTGACCGAGTTAATCTCTCTGTGTTATAGTGAGGGAAACAAAGCGACGCACCGCAGAGTCACACAGGTAACCCAGAACAGAACTTCAGACTTGGCGTTCCTAAAACCAAAACAGAGGTTGCGTAAAATTCATGGGTAAGTGTGAATGGAAGTAATAGAGGTCAAGAGACCCCATTAGGAGGCAATGATTGTCACTGGAGTGTGAGTTGCTAAGGGGGTGACAGTGGGAAGAGACGTAGGATCCTATTAAAAGTATGTAACCCAAACCTCAGCTAAAGTCACCTTGTCCTTTGAGATTTACAGAAAGTTGCTTTAAGCCTTCAATATGAAAGAAATCCAATACCATTCCTGCAGTTTCTGCAAATTTCCAGGGCCTATGTACTCACTGTCGCTTCTGGCTCCATTTGTTTTGGGTGAAATCTCTTTCCTGCCTCAGAAGCCATGGCTCCTTTCTATAACTGCTCCATACCAACCCAGATGTAGGCATTTTTGTGTTTAGCAAACTTTGCTGAAGGTTTGGAGTAATGATGTTATACATTGCTACTAAGCAATCCATTTGCACTGAATATTAGATAGCCATGCTCTGGCAAGTTCTTCAGCAGCCTGACAGCAGCAATTCTTCATTAGGAGCCTTTCTCTGGAGACTCCAACTTCCCAGTATATTGCTTGGATCCCTTTCTCCCTTGAGTCTCTATTACCTTTCAATTCTCTCACTTTATTTTACAGAAAATATCAATTTTCTGTCTGCTCCTCAGCCCTGGACCTGCATTTGCATAACCAAACATTCATTAACATGTGCATTAAAATCAAGGTCTGTCCATCCTGGGTCTTACCCTCCTGTAACATAGATTAACCCGTCAGAGACTACAGTTTCAGTTGTCTCTTTCTCTCCATGCCCTAAAGCCTCTGTAAACGTAAGAGCACAGTACAGCTATTTACATTCTCCCTGAAATAAATAGGGCCAACTCTCCCACAGTTCATCCCAAAATTCACACACAAACCTAGAAGTTAGAAGCAGCAACAGTTATTTTTTATTTTAAATTGCATTTTTGCATCCCATTACTCAAAGAAACAATACAGATTGAGACCAATTACTTAGGCATGTTAAAGAAGAAAGAGAAGTCGAAAATAACATCACAAAACTCAAGGAATTGAAGAAGTGATTGAGAAGCAAGATGCACTGTTTAGTTTTATATACATTGGATCTGAAATCCCCTGCGTGGACCACACAGACATTTTCAGTAGTGAGCTGGGCATTCAGGCTCATAGCAGAAGGAAGAGGTCAAGACTGGAGCTTAGGTGTCACGGAGATCAACATAAAAGGGATAACTAAAACTCAGAAAAGTTGTGCTCTTCAAAGAGAAGGGAATGAAAAGAACTAAGGGAAGAACAAAGATTGAGCCTTAGGCAATGCCTACAGTTAGCAGTTGGAAGGAGAAAGAGAAAAAACAATGACACAGAAGAAGCCTAAGTATTGTAGAAATTGGGAGAAAATCAAAAGAAAATCGAAACAATGTGCTATCACAAAGGGACAGGGAGGAGAACTTCAAGTGAGACTGGTCTATAATATCAAAGGCCCAAGGTAGGTCAAGGATAATTGCCTCAGAAGGTCTACAAAAAGGCAGGAATTTCTCACCACTTTAGTCTTGCAGTGTGTTGGGAATAAAATTCGTGTTGCGGGATGATTCAGTTCACAAAATTCAGGTCTCAACAGGGGTAGCATTGTCTACCATCATTGAGAACCTTAAGTATGCCTAGTGTTGCCAGATGAAATACTGGATGCTAGTTTAAATTTGAATTTCAGGAAATAATAAATAATTTTTATTTATATGTTCCATTTCAGATAAGTAATGAATATTTTTTGGTAGAAGTATGTTCAATTTTAGATAAAGAATCTGAAATTCAAATTTAACTGGGCATATTTTATTTTTATTTGTTAAATCCAGCCAGTCTACTTACACGAGGCACTGTGTTAACATTTTACATACATCACTCATTATTGAATCCTTATACTATTCAACTCATTCAGGAGGTCTGTTGTATTTTATTCCTCTCTTCCGCAAGAAAGCCTTATAGGATCTGTACTGACAATAGGAAATAACTCTAATTTTACATATTTACATTGATTAATATAGCTGTTTATTAAGGTGCTAGGAATACAACAGGGAACAAAATAGGCACTATTTCTCCCCTCACAGAGCTTATGGCACAGTCTTCCTCTCTTAGCCCCTCACTAAAAGGAAGCCAGTATGGTCAGTAAACCTGTGTGTGTGTGTGCACTCACACGCACGTGTGTGTGTGTTGATGCAGTGTTTGCTGAGTTGTCTTTGAAGAGCTTCAAGGGCCACTTGGATCTAGAGTGAAATGCTGAGAGTCCAGCACCATGCCACATACATGATCAACATTGGCAAAGGCGTTGGGCACATTCAAATCACTTTTTATTCCATATGAGTAACTATTTAAGATAGAAGTTTAAATAGAGAATGGGTATTTCCATAATATCTTAAATATCTGCAAATCATTCATCTGACAAGAGGTTGATATCCAAAATATATAAAGAACTCATGCAACTCAACAACAAAAAATCAAGCAACATAATCAAAAAATGGGCAGAGGATATGAACAGACATTTTTCCAAAGAAGATAGAGAGATGGCCAACAGACCCATGAAACGATGTTTAACATCCCTAGTTACCAGGGAAATGTAAATCAAAACTACAATGAGATAGCTCCTTCCGTGGGTCAGAATGGCTATAATTACGAACACAAAAAACAATAAATGTTGGAGAGCATGTGGAGAAAAGGGGACCTTCATACACTGCTGATGGGAATGTAAACTAGTGCAGCCACTATGGAAAACAGTATGGAGACTTCTCAAAAAATGAAAAATAGAAATGCCATATGATCCAGCTATACCACTACTGGGTATTTATCCAAAGAACTTGAAATCAATGATGCAAAGAGATTTATGCACCCCTATGTTCATTGCAGCATTATTCACAATAGCCAAGATGTGGGAGCAAACCAAGTGCCCTTCTACAGATGAATGGATAAAGAAGATGTGGTATCTATATACAATAGGATACTAATCAGCCATAAAAAAAGACAAATTTGTCCCATTTGCAACAACATGGATGGACCTCAAGGGTATGATGTTACACAAAATAAACCAGACAGAGAAAGACAATTACTGCATGATTCCACTCGTATGTGGAAGATAACAAATACACGGATGAAAAGAACAGATTAGCGGTTACCAGAGGGGAAGGAGGTTGCGGGGTGGGTGAAACAGGTAAAGGGGCACATATATACAGTGACAGACAAAAACTAGACTATTGGTGGTGAGCACAATGAGGTCTATTCAGAAATCGATAAATAATAATGTACACCTGAAATTACACAATGTTATAAACCATTATGATCTCATTAAAATTGCTGGGAAAAAGTATAAAGCAGAAAACAGTGGTATTGAATAATGTAACTCATCTCATCTAGTGATCTTATTTATTAAAAAGTCTTCATTTCACCCTACATAAGTAAGGCAAACATAAGTCCCTAAATGGGCACAACATGATTGATTTGGGAACTGCTGAACACATTAGAACTTCTAATTCAATACCTTAATAAGCTACACTGTTAACAGGGATCTCACAACTTATATCATGAACCATTTAAGCCGTGGAGTCTGATATACATTTTTATATGACTTTTATCAAGGAGTCAACTCTTGATTATAGAAGTACTTAGGGACATAACGAAAGGAACCTGGAATTAAGTGTAAGACAACCCAAGATATTTTTCCCATGTCATCATTTACTAACATTCTATTTTGGATCAGTCATTCTTTCTCTTTGAGTCTAATTTTTTTCACCTGTAACAATCCTTACATAGTGCAAATGGTCATTGTGTGAGCTAATATACATGAAATCCCCCCATAAATTGCAAATGCTATACAAGTCTAGGAGACCTCATTATTATTAGTTATCTGCAAGAATAGAAGGAAATATGGTTCTTGTAATACAAATTTGATTAAGGTTTGATTTTGGAACGCACTCGTTACAAAGCAGTTTTACATTTGACAATGTGATATTTTAAAGACATTATAGTATAGTACAAACACTTTTGTCTCATTTTAGCCACTAACTAGCAGTGTTAGCAATTTTCTTATGGGAAAAATGAGAGTATGGGGCTGGCCTGGTGGTGTAGTGGTTAAGTTCCTGTGCTCTGCTTTGGCAGCCTAGGGTCCAGGGGTTTGGATCTCAGGCATGGACCTACACACCGCTCATCAAGCCATGCTGTGGCAGTGCCCCATGTACAAAATAGAGGAACATTGGCACAGATTTTAGCTCAGGGACAATCTTCCTCACCAAAAAAAAAAAAAGAGTATTTTATTCAATGGTCCCTCCAAGGTCTGTCTCATCTCTATGATACCTGAGTGCACAACAACAGCGGGAGAATATGGAACCCAAGCATGGTGGGTGATGAGGTAAAGTTAGCCTAGATTTAAATTTTTGTTGCAGAGGATTCACAAAGTGAATAATTCACACATTGGTCATGAAATTAAAATTCCAATGTATCAACAGAAGGCAGAGGTTTGATTCCTCCTGTCTTGGATATATCTTTCTCTAGTAGAATTCTTCCTGGTACCTTGTTCATTCTACACATATTTATGAAGCCAAGTTAGTACTGGTGGTGGCAAACAAAGTCCTCGAGACCAAGGAGTTTATAGTCAAGAGTAGCGACAGTCATAAAACTCAAAATTACAGTGTGTTAGGATGAGTGTTACCATGAGGATAAAGTAAGCATAGAGAGATACTTCCACATCAAAGGAGAGCAGGAAGCCAAGCTTTAGTAGGTCAAAGAAGAGGTCCAAGAAAAGGTGACATCTAATGATCCACAGAGAGGAGAGGAGAGTAGATGAGTTAACCACATGAGACTGAGATGGAATGATATTTTGAAACGTGGGAAGATGTTCAAAGCAGAGGGCAAAAAGAAATAAGGATGCATTTGATAATATATGGTAGAATTTAGGACAAATGAGGAAGAGGAAAATGGTAAGAGTTTAGATTGGAGAGCTAACGAGAACAGAGAAAGAAGCCTTGTAAGCCAATGTAGGGGAGTTACACTTAATTCTGAGGGCAAAAGTTCATCTTTTTATATTTTTACCAGAATAAATATTACTGTGACTAGTGTGGAGAATAGAGAGTGAATTTGACTCTAAACTCTAGAAGAAATGAAGACTGAAGTGAGTGGATAAGAAGGATTCTGGCTTGGGAGATCTGGTATATGATGGTGTTGTTGATTAGGGCATTAGTCAGTTTTCACTAGGTTAGACTGTGGTAATAAACAACCTCAAAGTCTCAATGTCTTATAGGAACAACAGTTTATTGCTTGCTTATATTACACGTCATTGGCTACATGTCAGCTGCAGCTGTGCTCCATAAGTCTTCTCATTCCAGGACTAACCTGAAGAATGAGACCCTATCTGGGACATGCTCCTCTTGGGGCAAGAGGAAAGAACGAGACAGGTTCAGGAAACAAGTATTGGCATACATAACATTGACTCATATACCGTTGGCCAAAGCAAGTTAGATGGCCAAGCCCAATGTCTTAAAAGAAGGCAACACATATTTTCTTTGCCTAAACAATTCATTCTAACACTCTCCACCCTTCTGGCCACAAATATTTGCTTACCTCTTTTGTCCATACAAAATAAATGAGACTTTAAAAGTCTTATCCACCCACAACAACAGGATGGAAATCCAGGATCTTGTTGTGGTCTCTAAACAAATTTAAGCCCTCCTGATTCAGACACATATGAACAACAGCAGAATAAAACAAAACAAAACAATTTATCTTCTCTACACACACCCAACATACAACGGTGAAACAGGGACAGGATGATGATAAACATTCCCATTTAACCAAGAGATAAATGGGAGGCACAGCAGTCGTTGGTTAATGACAATGTTAAAACCTCATCAGGCAAATGTTCCAATAAACCCCTCCCTTGGATGTTAGGAACATCCCTTGTTTAGGGCCAGGTTCTGCTATATGGGATTAGCTCTACACTCCATGTTTCTCCATAGCTCTTGGTTCCATCTTCTATAAAATGCTTCCTTTTCCAATATCCTCCTTGGCCATATGTGAAGAAGGCAATGGAGAATATGCAGCCCTTTGGGATTGGGCAGCCTCCTCAGTCAACATACTGCCAGAAAAATCTTTGTCGGGGTCACAACCACTTTTAATCCAGGCTTGCAACTCTTTTGACAGCAAGAGTCTCTTAAAAACTTTTTACTTACCAGATTATAATCAGCTTCATGTGCCAGTAATCACACTCACTGCTATTTTTGTGATATACATCTTTCTACAATAATAGTAACTTTTAGCTTATCAGAATTCTATGAGACCAATCCCTCAGTCTTTGTCCCTGAGCTGATTTTATAAAATTAAAATAATGTACTGCCCTCCCAGCCCACCGCCCCCACCCCACCACTTAATCCATATAATGGTTTTAGCAGTGGATAATGTTGCACACCCTTGACTTCGTCTCTGTCCCAAGGCTGAATCCTAATCAGCCCTTAGTGCTTGAAGCATTTCTCAGTTTTTCCTCTTTTTTTAACCAGTTGGAGATAAAACACAGTTGCACCTTTCAACCATTTAAGTCTCAGGATTTCTGGAGTCTGTCTGTTCTCTTCCATCCCTACTTGCAAGCTTCCTGGTTCTCTTCTAAGCTCCTTCCTTTCTGGTAGAACCTTGGACAAATGAAGCTAATAAGAACCAAGGCACGTAAATAACATTCTGTTTCCTAACCTCTTCACCTAAAAACACATTTACATCAAGGACAGTATCTGCTTCTGTTATCGCAAGTAACAGTTTTATCAAAAATGTTTCCATGGAAGAATAAGGGCTAATATCTGTCGAGCTTCCAGTGAGTTTCCTTGCTGTCCACTACTTGATCCCAAAGTCAATTCCACATATCTTATTTGTTATAGCTGCATCCCACTTCTATGTGCCAAATTTGGTGTTTGCATTTCCCTGACAGTGAAGTTGAGCATCTTTGTCTATGCCTGTCATCCTTATATCCTCTACAGTGAAGTGTCTTTTCAAGTCTTTTACCTATTTTCTTTGTGTGTTTCTTATTATTGAGTTTTGAGCACATTTTATGTATTCTAGACACAAGTTCCTCGTCAGATATGTGATTCACAATATCTTCTTCCAGTTTGTAGCTTGTGTTTTCATCTATAACAGTGTCTTTCCTAGACAAAAAGTTTTAGTTTTGATACAATTTAATTTAACAATTTTTTTCTCTTATGGTCATGCTTTTGTCTCATGTCTAAGAATTCTTTGCCCAGTCTCGGGTCACAAAGATTTTTCTCCTATATTTGCTTTTAAAACCGTTATAGTTTTACACTTTATGTTTAGATCTACAGTCCATTTTTAGTCAATTTTTGTATAATATCTCAGGTTTAGGTAAAGGTCTTTTTATTTTCTTTGCTTATGAATATCCAATTGTTCCAATATCATTTGTTGAAAAAGCTATTCCTTCTCCATTGAATTGTTCTTGTGCCATTGTCAAAAAAAAAACAAACCCAACAATGAGTCATATTTGTGTGGGTCTATTTCTGGACTCTTTTACGTATTCCATTGATCTATGCATCTATCTCTTTGTCAATATCACTCTGTCTTGAATGCTGTAGTTTTATATTAAGACTTAATAATGAGTACTATGATTTCTCCAACTTTATCCTTCTTTATAAATATAGATTTGGCTATTCTAGTTCCATTTCTTTTTCATATAAATGTTGGAATCATCTCACCTATATCTACAGAATGGTTCTAATAATAAAAGATCAATTTGGGGAGATATGACATCTTAAATACATTAAAACTTCCAATCCATTAAAATGGTATGTCTCTTCAATTATTTAGATCTTTTATTTCTTTTGTCAGTGTTTTGTAGCTTTCAGCATATAGATCCTTCCTTTATCATTTATAATACCAGTTGTAAATGGTATCGTTTCTAAATGTTGTTTTCAAGATTTTCATTGCTTTTTTCTTTAAAGAAACCTTAAGTGGTTTTTAGGTATTGACCTTGTATCCTGCAATATTACTAAACTTACTTAGTTCTAGAAGTATTTTTGTACATTCTTTGAGATATGCTACATGAACAAAAATGTTGCCTGTGAATAGGTACAGTTTTATTTATTTTCCAATCTGGATGAGTTTTTCATGTCTGTTTCTTTGTTTTGCCTTACTTTGCTGCCTAGGACTTCTACTATGGTGTTGAAAAAGAGTGGTGAGAGTGGACATCACTGCTTTATTCCCAATCTTAGGGGGAAAGCATTGAGTCTATTCTGAGTCTGTTATCACTAAATATGATCTTAGTGTAGGTTTTTTGTTAGATATTCTTTATCAGGCTGAGGAAGTTTCCTTCTATTCCTAGTAGGCTGAGAGATGTTATCATGAAGCAATCTTGAATTTTGTCTAATTATATTCCTTCATCAATTGATGTGATCATGTGATTTTTCTTCAGATAATTCATATGATGGAGTGCACTAATTGAATTCTTTTCCTAAATCCCTATGGGAAAAGTCTAGATCATGGATTTTGGGCCTCTTTTTCTAATATAAATATTTAAAGACATGAATTTTCATACAGCACAATTTTAGTTTCATCCCAGGAGTTTTGATATGTTGTATTTTTATTTTCCTTTAGGATAAAATATTTTCTAATTTCTCTTGTGATTTCTTTTGGGACCCATGGGTTATTTACCTATGTATTCTTTAATCCCCAAATATTTGGTGTTATGCAAGTGCTTTTCTGTTATTTAATAATTTGTTTTATTTTGATCAGAGAATATAATCTGTATGATTTCAATCTTTCTAAAATTAATGAGACTTGTTTTATCAGTCAGTTTTTGTCTATCTTGGTGAATTTTGATGTAGACTTGAAAAGAATATGCAGTGAAAAGTTGTTGGTTATAGCATTCTATATGATTGTTGACTTGGTTGATTGTGTTGTTCAGGTCTTCCATATTCCTGCTGGATGTCTGCCTACTTGTTCTGTTATTGAAAAGGATTACTGAAGTTCTCAACTATAATTGTGAATTTGTCTATTTTTTTCCCATTTTATCAGTTTTTCTTCGTATATTGTAAAAACCTGTAATTCAGTTCATACTATTTAGTGGTCTTGTATATTTTTTATAAATTGAGCTTTTTATCATTATAAAATATCTCTCTTTATCTTTGGTAACATGCCTTATTCTGAAGTCTATGTTGACTGATATTAATATAGCTACACTACTGTTTTATGCTTATTATTTGCTAGTATATCTTTTTCAAACCTTTTATTTTTAACTTATCTGTCTCTTATATTTAAGCTGGGTTTTCCTTTTTTTTTTTTTCATGAGGAAGATTGACCCTGAGCTAACGTGTGCCAACTTTCCTCTATTTTTTCTATGTGGGACACTGCCACAGCATGGTTTGATGAGCTGTGTGTAAGTCTGCTCCCGGGATCCAGACCAGCAAGCCCCAGGCCACCAAAGTGGAGCGCAAACTTAACTGCTATGCCACCAGGCCAACTCCGGGTTTTCTTTTTATGCAATCTGACAATCTCTGTCTTTTAATTGGAATATATAGACATTTGCATTTAATATTATATTAAGTTGAAATCTACTGTTATGCTATTTGTTTTTGTTTGCTTCCTTATCTGTTTGGTTTATATTCCTATTTTCCTTTTTCCCTGCATTATATTAGATTGAATATTATTATGATTTTATTTTATATCCAACAAGTTATTAGCATTAACTCTTTGTTCTAATTTTTAGTGGTTACCATTGGATTTACAACATGCATCTTTAAGTTATCACAGTCTGCAATCAAATAATATTATGCCATTCCACATACAATGTATCAACATTAAACAATATACTTTCATTTCTCCTCTCCCATTCTTTGTGTTATCGCTATCATAAGGTTTACTTCTACATGTGTTGTGAAGCTAACAATGCATTGATATTACATTTATTTTGAATATAAAAAGTAGGGAAACATATTTACCAATAGATTTCCCATTTCTGATTCTTTTCATTCCTTTGTCCAAGTTTCATCTGTTAAAACATTTTCTTGCACTTGAAAAACTTTCTTTAAGAATTTTTAGTGTAATTTTGCCAGAAATTAATTCTCTCAGCTCATTAAAAAAATATTTTGCTATTATATTTGGAAGACGTTTTCACTGGGTGAATAGTTCTAGATTATTTCTCTCAGTACTTTAAAAATGTTGTTCCATTGTCTTCTGATTTGCATGGTTTCTTATATGCTGTCTGTTGTAATTCTTATCTTTATCCTTTTGTATGTAATAATATCTTTTTTTTCTGGCTATGTTTAAAATTGTGTCTTTATCAATGGTTTTTGGAAAGCTATTTAGCTGTGGTTTTATTTGTGTTTATCTTGCTTGAAATTTGTTCAGCTTCTCAGATCCGTGAGTTTAGTTTTTATTATCTCTTCAAATACTTTTCAAGTTCCTTCCTCTCTCTTGCATCATTTATAGAGTCCAATTACATATACTTTAGACTGTTTATCTTAGAGGTCACTGATATTCTGTTCATCTCTTTCGGTCTCTTTCTCTCTGTGTGCTTAGTTTTCGAAATTTTCTATTGCTATGTCTTCAAGTTCACTGATGTTTTGTTCTGTAGTGTCAAATCTGCTAAGTGCAGATGTTTTGTTCTGCAGACTCTGATCTGCTGTTAATTTTTCATTTTATTTGAGATGTGTGTGTGTTCTACATTTACTATCCTCACCATAGTAACATTTTCCTTTAAATTCTTGATAATGTTTACAATCGCTGTTTTAATATACTTGTTTGCTAATTTCATTGTCAGTGTTATTTCTGAGTCTGTTCTAATATGTGATTTTTCTCCTGATTAGAGTCATTTTCCCCTGCTTCTTGGTAAGTCTGGTGGCATTTTTACTAGGTGCTGAACATCATAAATGTTATGTTACTAGTGATTGGATTGTGCTGTTTTTATTTTTAAAATTTTGGGCTTTTCTGATAAGCAATAAAGTTATTTCGAGTTTAGTCTGATGTGTTCAAGGATTTTCTTAAGCTTTGTGAAGGTGATTTTAGAGTCCTTTAATTTAGGCCTATATTATCTGCAATACTCAAGCAGAGCTTTTCCACAGTCTTTACTGAATGCCTGCAAATAATCAGCAAGGACTTTTCCCTCTGGCTGATGGAAAATCAAATGATTTCCATTCCTGCATGAGTTCCAGGGGCCATTCAGCTCACAATTTCCCATTCTATTTTCCAACTTCATGGAGTTTCACCCAATGCATGTTTGTGTTCATATTCAGTAAAACTCATAGAAACCCATCTGCAGATTTATGGAACTCTTTTCCTGTGTAATTTCCTCCTCTCCACAACTCTACTCTAAAACTTTCAGCTGCTTCAAACTCCCTGACTCTGATATCCATCTCTACACAGAACACCACTATGATATACGTGGAATGTCCCTCTCTGCTACATGTTCAAGAATGTGCCTCTAGGCAAAGAGCCGGTGTAGTCATCAGCCTGAACTCATTTGTCTCCCTTCTGTCAGGGATCATGGCCATATGATTCTTATTGTTTAATGTTTGGAAACAATTGTTTCATGTATTTTGTCATGTTTCCTAATTGTTTAAGACAAGAAATTAAATCTAGTTCTTTACTCCTTCATGGACAGAAATGGAAGCTGTCATATTTCTTTTTAATCTGGAATAATCTTGTCTTTCATTTTTGTATAACACTGTCATTTTTGAAGAGTACAAGCCAGTTGTTTTTAGATAATTGTCCAATTTGGTTTGTCTATTTCCCCATTACTAAAGTCAGATTATGTACTTTTTTCAGGAAAACTACAAAATGATTCTGTGATCTCTTAACATGTATATCAGAAAACATATGATGAACTGACTTTATTTTGCAATATATATTTGGATTCTTTTTATTGAAATTCATGGCCTCAGGTTCAGGTCAGATCTTTTCTTCCTGATAAAAATCTCTCATTTTTTCCAAAATGGTTAGCCTTTTTCTTGTATCTACTCATTTCTATTTATACAATAGAGGAAATATACATATATGTGTTTTCTAGACAGATACATATTGAACAGAAGAAACAAATGTTTGTATATTTCTACATAAAACATTATCCTGAAAATAGCATTTTATGTAGTATAATAAATAGCATTTTATTAACATTTATTGTATTACAAAGTGATTTTTGCTTTTTATATTTTTCTCATATAAAACAATAAAATATGGCTTTATATTTTTATTTGATCCAAGTTTGATTTCTTTTGCCCTTCTGTGATTCATAGCCCTTAATAGACAAGAGGTTCTCAATACTCAGTGTATGTACAGCTTCATTTACCATGGCAGTTTTCATTAAAAATTATAAATGAGGATATAAAGTCGCTTAAAAGAATCATTGAATAATAGAGTCAGATAAATGGCTAAGAGATCAGCTGCTGTGGTTTTTAAGCTAAAAAATAGAAAATTATTTAACATCATTCTTAGCACAGGATTTGCCTTATCTAAACGTTGGTTCTCTTATTCGCCTTCTCCTCTCTCTCTGAGCAAGAAGACATCATAATGCCTCCAGTAGCAAAATCAAAAATGTTTGGTTCTGATACCTGTGTTCCTCTCTTCCAGCACTAATCTTGCCTGTGGCCAAGATTTAATACAAAACCAGCTGAATACTATTCTCTTTACCAATCCTAATATTGGTTCCAAAAGCACATTTGAATCTCTGATGCGCTTGAGCCACTTCATGATACAGTGAGCTCCAGCTGCACATTAAAACTAACTACCCCAAATATGCAAATGAAGCTGTAATACCTATAATTAGAAAGAATCTCACTGTAAATCATTTGACATGAATAAGCATCCTCATTGCACTTCAGGAAAGGCTTTTTAATTAACAAGGTCTAATAATTTTAAAGGCTTAATGAGCAATTACACTAAAACCAATGATAGCACCAAGATGATTCAACATAATTTATTGTTTTTTCTCAGATGTAATTTCTAATTATAGTGTAGGCAGGATCATGATTGAGATTCTACCCTTATCAATATACCATTTTTATTACAAAATGAGCCTAACCCCTGCTTAATGCTATGCATTCTAACTAGTGGGAAGGAGAAGAAAGAAGAGGACTGAAATTTGTTAAAGATTTTTTTTTTTGGAGGAAGATTAGCCCTGAGCTAACATCCACTGCCAATCTTCCTCTTTCATTTTTTTTTTTTTTCAGTGAGGAAGATTGGCCCTGAGCTAACATCTGTGCCCATTTCCTCTATTTTATATGTGGGACACCTGCCACAGTGTGGCTTGCCAAGCGGCGCTATGTCCACGCCCAGGATTCAAACCTGTGTGCGAACCCCAGGCCTCCAAAGCGGAGCATGTGAACTTAATTGCTACATTATCAGGCTGGCCCCTATTAAAGATTATTAACATAAGAGTATTCTTATATATTAACTCATCCAATATATATCTAAATAACTCTATAAGATAGGCATTATTATTATTATTATGTGTGTATCATTATGTTAGCATTTTTAATATGAGAAAAAATAGACTCAGGTATGTTCAGGAACTTCTCCAATGATTACAGAGGTAACAAGAGAAAGAATTTGGGCTAGACCTAGCTGAACAGACTAAATGTTTTAATCTTTTCCACTATATCACCTTGTCTTTTTTCATAATGTTGTAGCTACATATTGTTATTAATTCAGTGTCCAAAACTAGTATTTTAATTTCTATTTATGCATTTTGATCAAAAAATTGATAAATTAATATGCAGCACATATTTTTAATTTGTATTTGAGGTGATTTTATCTGTTTCCCATGAAAGACACTATTTCTTTATTTAATAAGTCATATCATGCCCTTCTGATGTCCAGCTAATTTACAAATGGAAATTTCTTTCTTCTACCCACTATCAAGCCAGTTCTTTATCTTGTCCTATGGGCAATGCAAGCATATAAACATGTACATAATGAACAGTATTAATGCCATTTCATTCGTGGGATTCAAGAGCAGAAATTAGCAATTCTTTGCTCAGAATAATTGTTTTTCCCTATCTCGTGTCTATTTTGTTCACAGTAATATTAGTTGAGTGAATTGAATGCATGATCTGAAGGTTCTCATTTCTTCTTGTATTTTCACTTGGAAAGCTTGTATAATAAAACCAAAGTGCCAGAAACCCCAGAAAATTTAATTGTTGATAGTAAGGAATTACCAAAATCAATATTTTAGAATCTGTCTCTATCCTAAGCCTTCCAAACCATGATTATCTGAGTAACAATCAAGTTACTAAAATAAAATCGAGTAAATAAAATTTTCATTATTTATTCTGCCTTTCAGGGGAACTTATATAATATCAGTAAAATCAGATCTGAGCCTGCAAGGCAATAAAGAAATAACTTGGCAATAAACATGAGAAAAGAGTCACTTCCAAATGCATTCACTTCCCTTATGCCAACCACAAATGTATCAGTTGGGGAAATCTAATCTCTCCAGAGGTCTAAAGTCACCAAATGTTGTGGGCTCTGTGAAAGGCCTAACATTTTATCTTAAATTGACCCATTGCTCCATCAAATTAAAACTCCACAGCTCATGTACAAGTGCAATTTAGCTTAAGTTCTTATTAAACAGACTCAAAACATTTTAAAATGAAAACAATCATTCTGAAAGAAATTAGAAAATGTGCTCTGGAAATGAAAATGGCAAAAAACACACATTGGATCTAATATTTCCAACAAGACCAAGTGTCAATCCAAAAAGAAAGCTGCCAAAGGCTCAAGGGAGAATAAACAACATTTCTACTGTGCTTTACAGCTCACCAGCCAATGAAGACTAAGTAAAAACTAGCCAGTCCATATAGCTACTAAATGAATGCATGCTATTATTGGAGAACAGATACTTAAGCCCTCTTCCTCCAACTCCATATCAATAAAAGGAAGCTATTCCTTCACTATTTAAAAATGTTCCAAGATTTCATGTTAGCCAAGTCATACATGTTTAAGGATAGAGACTATCCTTAGGAAATGAAATTTAGATCCTCGACTCTGTGCCAACAACAAGAAAGACAAAGGAGACTTGTGGATCCGGCCCCTCACTTGACCTCACTCTCTCCCTGCCTTCTTATCTTTTCTCTTTAGTTTATTGGTTTGTTAGTTAACATCTGAGCACTATGCCAGGAACTACAACAAGATAAAAGGAGATAAGACATGGTTTTAATCTGCTTTTACGAGTTTCATAATTTGTAAGTGGAGAAACAGAGAGAAGGAAAAGGAACTAGAATTTATCACTAACAAGAAGCAGTATCGTATAGTAGTTAAGAATACGGGCTCCGGATCTAGACCACTTTGGTTCAAATCCCAGCATTACCACCTGCTTGCTCTGTGACCTTGAGTAAATTACTTAACTTTGCCTCAGTTTCCTTACCTGTGGAATGGAGTGATAAGAGGATTACTCATCCTCTAAGGTCAATAAGGGAAATAAACAAGTAAACACATGACATAAGCCCTCATAAATATTAACTGCTGTCATTAGACGCTATGTGTCTACGACCATACTAAGTACTTTTGGACACTTTGATCTTCATATCACCCATTGTGAGGGTTACCCTACTATACAGATGAGAAAATTGACATGCAGAAAATTCAAATTCATTGTCCAACGATAAATTGTAAGTGATGTTGTTAAGATTGGGGTTCATATCTATTTTCAAATTTCATATACTTTCCCCTACATATTCCTCTCTAACTTATAAATATCTATAAAGCATTTTACCTGATGCCAGCTGAAGTACTTTTTCAAAGGGCTACAAGAATCCAGTCAATGCTTCCATACATTCAAAAACAAACCCAAACCCAACCTGATGCTTTCATAACTTGGCTTAACAAGACTTTCCCTTCTATTCAAAACTGGATCTAATTAACTCATGTCCTAATTAACACCATGAAAGTGGACAGCAAGTTGATTTGACCTTATTTTCTCCACATTGATCTTGTTCCTCTCTTGCTACCACGAATATCTTTCTGGAGTAATTATAATTTTCCATAAAAACATTTCCAGAAAGATGAGCTTTCAAAATTCTGTGATACCAAGTAAAATAAGTGCAGCTCATCTTGCCATATATGGTCATGAATACTATAGACTGCAGCTCACAGGGCATGACTGGCATCCAAACTCACACTTATTCCTGCATCTAGCTCTTGAACCAGATTTTGTACTACTTGTCAGTTCCTCCATTTCTCAGTCTTCCCGGCTACAGACTGTGGAGGATCAGAATTGGCCACCCAAATTTGTCTCTGTGCCTTGCCATGATTATTTTTAAGAACAAAAGACTCTGAAAGAAACTTTGACCTTCCTCCTAAATGCCTAAAAGAAATTTAAAATAAAAGCCTGTCCCCAGGACAGGCCATCACCATAGATAACTCTGGGTATGCAGTAGACTGGGAGACTCCCTGCTAAGCCCACTCTTACCAAAGTTCTATTTACCAAACATTTGCTTTTCCCTTTCCATGTGACTTGCCTTCCTCCCCTTTGAAGCTCCAAACCACCATCCCCAAAGTCCTCCTTTGTCTTTAGCTGAAGATGGTATTTAAGATGAGAACCTCTGCCATTTTGGTGAGTTGCTCAGTTTTCCTGGGTCTATCCCATATATACATGTTATAAAGCTTTGTTTGATTTTCTCCTGTTATTCTGTCTCATGTCAATTTAATTCGTAGCCTGGCCAAAAGGATCTAGAGTGGGTAGAGGAAATGTCTTCCTCCCCTAGAAACCCTAAAGACCTGGATAGTCTGGCATTAGAGTTTCTGAATCCACTCATCTATTTGTTTGACATATATTTACTGAGTGCCTTGAATGTTCCAGGCACTGTTCTAGTCTCTGGAGAGTCCACAGTATACAGAACAAAGTCCCCGCTTACATGGAGATTTATTTTATAGTGGGAGAAGAGCTGCAGTAAATCAACAGAATATCCAGTAGTGAAAAATGCAATGGAAAAAAAAGAAAACTACAGGGGGAAAAAGGATAGTGGATGCCATGTGGAAAAAGTTGCAATACTAAACAAAATGATAAGGGAAACCTGACTGAAAAGGTGATATCTGAGCAAAGACCTGGAAGAGGTTAGGGAGCACGTCATGTGATATATAAGGGGTAACAGTCCAAGCAGAGATAACAACAAGTGCAAAGACCTTGATGCTAGAAGATACCTAATGCATCTGGAGAAAGCAAGCAAAGCACAGTGACAGGAGTGTGACGAGCAAAAGAGAGAGGTGCAGGAGATGAGGTCAGAGAGGTAATAAGGGAACAGATTGTGTAGTTCCTGGAAGAGTACGATCAACCAAAGTAATTGTACAATAATTGTACAATCAGCCAAATTAATGACTGGTTTTCATCTGAGTGAATTATAAAGACAATGAAGGTTTTGGAGCAGAGAACTGACATGACTTTACTGAAGTTTTGAAAGGATTCTTTTTGTTGCTATATTGAGAATAGATTGTATGGGATTAATGGCAATAATAAAAATAGAAATAAAAACTTTTATATCAGTAACAGAAACTTAACATGTTTAATAGAAAACAGGAGAGAAGAAAAAGGAAATAAAAAGAAAATACAGTAAATGTAAAATATGAAATTAGGTGGCACAAATAATGTGTAGGTATTGTAGATTAAATGGTATAGTGTATGAAGTTCGCTGCAAATTAATCTGGGGGAAGAGAGAAGTGGTGAGATAGAGAGGTGACTAGATTGTTCAGATTGTAATTGCTAAAGCTGTGTGCAGGTATACGGAGTTTCACAATTCCATTCTCTCTGATTTATAGATATATATTTATATATATAACATCTTATATATTATCATATATAATATATTTGTGTTATATAAAATATATATTATAGGTTATATTTTATATATTGACATACATAATATACATTATATAAGTTATCATATATGAAAGTTTCTGTAATAAAAGTTTTTTTTAATGACTATGCAGTTAACTCAAGAATTTGGACTTAGAACAACAGAGCATATGCCCCCAATCCTCCCAAAAACAACAAGGAGGAAGGAAATAATAAAGGTAAGAGCAGAAGATTAACAAAACTAAATGCTGGTTCTTTGAAAAAATTAATGTAATAACACAAATATATGAACAACTGTATGATAATAAGTTCAAAAACAGAGATGAAATGGGAACATTCCTAGGAAGTCTAAACATACAAAAATTGGTGAAAGACAGAGAACTTCAATAGAACCGTAAGTATTAAAGGGATTGAAATGGTAATCAAAGACTGTTCCTCCCCCAAAAACTCAGGCTATCTTGGCTTCACAGGAGAATTCTACTAAATGTTCAGGGAATAATTCTTTTCCATCCTACATAATTCAGAAAAACAGGAAAAGATACCTAACTCTTTTTTATTAGGCTAGTGTAATCTTGATTCCAATGTCAGATAAGGACACTTCAAGAAAAAAAGTGTAAGTCCATTTCATAGATGAAAAATTCACAGATGACAAGATTCCTAAATGATATATTAACCTAATTAAATCTAAAAGTGACTTCAAAAAATAATATTGAGCAGAAGAGCATTTATCCAAGAAATATAAGGATGATTCACCTTAGGGCTGGCCCGGTGGTGCAGTGGTTAAGTGTGCATGTTCCGCTTCGGCAGCCTGGGGTTCACTGGTTTGGATCTCAGGTGTGAACATGGAACCGCTTGGCACGCCATGCTGTGGTAGGCATCCCACATATAAAGCAGAGGAAGATGGGCACGAATGTTAGCTCAGGGCCAGCTTTCCTCAGCAAAAAGAGGAGGATTGGCAGCAGTTAGCTCAGGGCTAGTCTTCCCCCCCAAAACAGAAAGAATGATCCACCTCAAAAATATTAAAGTAATTCCTCATATCAATAGACTAAAGGAGAAAAATCATGATTATCTCAATTAACACCCCAAAATATTTGACCAGATTTAATGTATTTATTAGTTTATATTTTGTTGAGGAAGATTGGCCCTGGGCTAACATCTGTACCAACCTTCATCTATTTTGTATATGGGACACCACCACAGCATGGATTGATGAGCAGTGTGTAGGTCTCTGCCTGGGATCTGAACCCACGAACCCTGAGCCACTGAAGTGGAGTGTGTAGAATCTAACCACTATGCAACTGGGCTAGCCCCTATAATTTTATTGTTGAAAAGAGCAGGCTATAAATAGAAGAAAATCCTCTTTTATAAGTAATGAACAGTATTATAATAAAAGTTAATCTTTAGTGCGTGGTTACTACATCAGACACTATGCAATGAGCTTCACAAATCTCATTAAATCCTTACAGAAATACTGTGAATACTAAGGAGTACACTTAGACAGATTAATTTATTTGCCTAAGATCATAAAGGCAAAAGAAGGCAAAGGATAGATTCAGAATCAGGGCTGTCCAATGACTAGTCAAACGATGTTTCCAAATTCCACACTGATTCTTGTACAAGAACCAAGCCAATTTTATTGGTTTCCATTGAGACCTGCAGGTACTCTGTAGTGAAGTCATTTTGCCCTGAGTACAGGGTCGGTGCTCATGATTATCTTCAATCTTTGTGTCTATATTTTGTCTTGAAAGAATTATAAACAACCCCAAGATGCAAATAAGCCACATACAAAGAATAATTAAAAAGGCAAGAGAGAAAACACTGAATCTGATCCCAGAGGGCCTGAGTGTGGTAAAGCAGATGTGGATTCTGCAGATGTAAAGATCCACAAATCCGATGTGATCAAGAGCATGCTGAGATGTAGTACACTGATTTCAGAAAGAGTGAGAGGAAGATGAACATACTGCTCATAAAAAGCTATAAAATTCACTGCAATTTACAGAACAGCAACTGTGTTGATCACCACTTAGCAATTATTATGAACTAAACCTCTGCCTAGAGCAGAGGAGCAGGGGATATGATTTTCCTGACTGATGTTAAATGGGGGCAGATGGCAGCTGAGGTTGGAACACTAGAGTAAAAATCTGTAGAAGACTGCCAGGAACCCTTGTTGTAGATAATCTTCCCAACTCAGCTTGCCAAAACTGGCAGAGGTGGTCTAGGGAGCTAGAGAAAGGAAATGCTGGGCAGAGATACACCAGGAAAATTGGTCCTGGGAAATTGACCTTTGATTTGCCCCCTGAATAAACCCTCAGGAATATGCTGAGGTTGTTACTAGTTGCATCTTCTTGGCAAGCAGGAAGATATCTGGGAATATACAGAATAGTCAAAGAAGCAGGATTCTAAAAACAAAAAGCTGAGAGAAAGGCAGTGGCTGCTACTCAAGGGACCAGACAAGATTCCTGCGTCCCTAACTGAAGATATCATTGGCAAACCTTATGGTGGAGACCTGAAGACCAGAGACAGTTGCTCCTCTCGTCCTAACGCCTGCTATCTCTCCTGTTCTAAGTAGTATCTGCATGTTCTTAGTCATATCCTTTGCTTACTTTAAAGGGACTTGTTTTCTTTACCAATATTTATCCACATCTTTCCATCAATCATATCACAATCTCATTAAGACAGCATCACAAAAAGGGAAGGCTGAAAGATCTCAAAGTTACTCAACTTCATTAGGTTTTAATAAACAGTACTAACATTTGGCTTCTAGTAGTCCTGACTTATCTATTATGCTACCTTATTAAAATATTGTGTGCATAGAAAAAGAATAGCTATGATATAAAAGAATGACTTTGCACGATTTATCGACCACCATCAGTCTAGACAATTCATATGTTAGTTTTACCCCTTAGAGCAAAGCATTCTATAGAGAACAAAACTTTTCCAGACTTATAGTTGAAAGATTACGTTTTTCAGATACATTTTCACTTCTAGGTGTGGCGATGAGACTGCGTTCTAGCCAATGATGTATACACTAAAGTGTTGTATGAAACTTCTGGGAAGTCTCCTTAAAAGGGAGGGCTCATGCTATTCTTTGCTTCCTCCATTCTGCAAATACATGTGATGGCTGGAACTCCAGTAGCCATTTTGGATCTTGAAGACAAGGATCATACCTTAGAATGGAAGATCAAAGAGCTGGTCCCTATGCACATCATGAAGATTCTATGCCATACCTCTTATCTTCTCTTGTATGAGAGAGAAGGATATTTTTATTATAATTCAGCCATTAATTTAGTACTGATTTTGGCTTTTCATTATATGCAGCTGAATCTGATCTTAACTGGTACAAGAACATAACTAACATTCCAAGTTCACAGATCTAGTAAGTGATAAAACCAGGATTCAAACCTGCTCCAAATCCAGATCTATATGATGCCTAAGTCTAAGAGCTCTAGAAAATAATCCAGTGAAGAAACATGTATTTTAGACTTGGTTCTCCAGGAAACAGACTTTGAGTTAGAAGTTGCAGATTTACATGGAAGTTTATTAGGGAATTCTCTCAGGAACCACACCCATAAGTACCGGACAGAGAGAGAAGCTGAACTGTGATTCAGTTGCTAGAGGCCTCAGTTGATTCCATGGGGTGATTCAAAGCAGGGATGGCCCTTCAGAGGTGTCTCAAATTGAGGCAAGGGGCGAGGGGGTGTGAACTCCAACTCAGCTAGTCATTGGATGCCAGTTCTTCCCAGGTAAGAGCCATAACCTTGGGTAAAGTTGCTTCTGGAAAGGGGCTCAGCTGTGAGCCATCACTGTGAGCTAACACTCCCAACTGGAGGAATGAATGCCTTGAATCTGCAGGGGTCTCTAGGTGTCACTAGAACCTCACTGTGATGTGTTTATTATTAAGGAGCTATCAAAAGAAATTGAATCTGTTTCAAATATGATTGGAGAACATCTGTTCACAGCCATCCCTTCACTTCAATGTGGCACATACTTCATTACCTAATAAGTACAAGGTTCTATGCTGAGTACTATAAAGAGTATGAAGACGATTTAGATATATGTCCTGTATCAAGAGGTCAGAATGGAGAGGACAATGACCTAACTATCAAGCAAGGTTGGAAATGACATTTGTAATAAGAGGAATAAACACATGTCCTGGGAATTCAGAGATGGAAGAAATTATTTCCATCTGGGGAATTAGGAGCATTTTCATGAAAATATCCGCACTTGAGCTGGACCTTGAAAGTGAGTAAGATTTAGACAGTAAAGATAAGAGTGGGAGTAAGACAGGTATTCCAAGACGAGGAATGGGATCATAATGAATTGGAATAAACAAGTTTCATTTGGTTGAAATATAAGAGCAATTATGGGAGGCAGTAAAACTCCCATGATAAAGGGAGTTTGAGAGTTTTGATGAGATTTACGAATGCTTGGAACTAATTCCATAAGCAATAGTTACCTATTGAAGTACTTTGAGCTAGAGAATGACACACAAAAAGCTGTATTTCAGGAAGACTAATCTGGATTAGACGAAAGACTAGATCCTCAAAATCGTTGTCATCTGCTTCAATGAGGAAGAAATATCACAACTGTCTTTGTCAGACAGTTATTTTATATGTTGTACTAAATAAGCAATGTCATGCTTTTTTATTAGCCTTTTTATTAGAAATTGCCTTTAATTAAACTGCTTTTTCTGATAATTAGTCTGATCATACACTATAACTGCTAGGAAGAGCTAAAAAGTGTTGGTCACTCACTCCAGCCCAAGATCTAATAGGGGTCAAGGACAAAATGGAGACTCCAAGGATACACAGTGGGGACAAAATTAGCATCACAGGGGGTCAGAGAGATGGGAGAGGAATGGATGAGGATGACGTGTTGCCCCCAAAGGTCCCAGAGAAAAAACTTTACTATTAGAAGTATGCTAGGAAAAGAAAGCAATGTTTATTGAAAAATATGTCACCATTCTTTTATTTATGCAACAGGAAAAAGTTAAAATAGACTGAAACAAAATGAAAAGAGGTCACTCTGGATTCAGTGGTGATGACACTTCAGTCTCCAGGTGTAGTGGTTAGAAGTGCAGGCTCTGGAATCAGATCCTGGCCCTGCCGTTTACCACCTGTATAACTTGTCTGAATTACTAAACAGTCTGCGCCTTATTTTTCATTTGCAAAACGGGGTCACTAATTGTATCTGCCTTGAGAGTTTTGTAAAGATTAAATGAGTTAATATATTTAAGGCCTTTACAACAGTGCCTGACACAAAGCAAGCACTCAGTAAATGTTAACCATCGTCATCATCACCATCATCATCATCTTGCTAATTCGTGTCATCTACTCACAAAAGCTTTTGTCATGTAGACATGCTAGCATAGCTTTGCATTGCTTGGTATATACATTTCTTACCGTAATTTAGTTATTCAATATCAATGTCTTAGTCAACTGATTTTCTTTCTGGATGATTCAGATTATTTTTAAACAATATACAAATGAAACTATCTCTTTTTTAACTCTGAAAATCCCTCAGTAGTTGTACTTCTCTCGCAGCATCTTTCCATCTGCTGCCGGCCCTCTCTCCTTCCACCTCCCTTTCCTACATGTTGTTCGGAATTAATGGAACTATTTAGGCAGTGGTTATCAAAATCCCAGGTCCCTGAAAGAGCTGCGCTCTAGTGCACAAACACGTTGACAACACTCAAGCCAACACAATCCCTTCCCTCCAAAAGAAATTCACTCACTCTAGGTCTGTGTCACTGAAATGGAGATGGAGTTGGATAGAAGGAAGAAGGAAGGTTAGAGTCATCTTTGTCTATACAGTTTCCTCTTCTCTCTTGCTTCCGCTTAAAGTTATGGCTTTGCAAAAATGGCCAAGCAGAACCAGAGGGGCACCCATAGGAAAGGTGTGAATGCCCATGTGGTTAAGAAGCAAGAGAAGCGAGTGATGCTCACAAGCTGTCCAGCCAAGGGCTTCCAGTCTGGAGATCCACTTAGTGGTACAGGGAAAGAGCTCTCACCCTCCTCCACCAGCAAGACCAGAGCTCACACATTTCCTCTTCTACACTACCTTCCAGGTGCAGGGGAGCCCAAAATTCCCTTCACAAGTGGCCAATAACTGCTTCTAGGGCCTGCTCAAATCTCTTCACTAGGTCCAAGACAAGTATTTATGCAGCATGGGCAGAGCTTGGATGCATGGGCCAGTGTTTACTTACATGAATGTAAAGCCCTTTGTAGTTTGTGACAGAGGCAAGGGTACGCAAAGAATAGAGCAGGTTGCCGGCCTTGGCCAGGGTCTAGGGGCTAGCCCCCCCATGCTACCACATTCCAGCATAGAACTCTGAAGAACTCAAGAATTCTCAATTCAAACTTGGCCTTCCAGCCTTTGTAAAGATATGAACAACATAGGAGGATAGATCATGACTTTTTAACAGTTTCTTAGTTTGGTTAATAACTTTTTTAATATTTACACAAGTGGGTCTCCATATGTACTCTTGTGCCCATCACGCATGTGATACAATGAGCATTTGCCTGGAGCGCCCACTATCGCCATTCCTTAAGAACCAAGTGGAGGCCTAAAAGGTCAGTGGCCTAAAAGAATTTGGGTTATAGACCAGGATGGGTTTATCCCAACAAATAGTACTGAGGCCAGTAGGGACAGGTACTCTAAAATGCCTCGATGATTCAATTCAAATACCTTTGTAACCCAGTACTGAGCACAGTGACTGGCAAATATGTTGTGAATAAAAAACAAGGAATGAATGAACTCAAACTTTCCCAAAAGCTCTGACAACTGGAGAAACTTCAGTGTAACCTTCCTTTTGGTAGCAGCATTACTGAGAATATGTGCAGGTGTATTGTGCATGAGAAGCAATGAAGCTGATGAACAATAGCAATAGCTGTGAAATTTGCATAAAATGCATATAGAAAGAACTATTTTCTGCTTTTTAATAACACATTGAGGTACCCACGTGTGTAAACCAGGGACACTACACTTGGAAATAAGTGGCACTGTGTTCAGCTCCTTGATTACATATTCAAATAAATGTACACAGTTTTATTTGAATGTGTAGTCCTATGTGAATGGGGACATTCAAACAAACTCATTTGGTCCCTGTATTTAGATCTCTGATGGCTCCTTCTGGTAAAATGCATGCACTTTCTCCATTTTTGTTTCTAAACCATTAACTGGAGGAAACATAATTTAAAACATTTTGTTAAAATAGCATTAAGGTTGGTGGGTTGTTCTTTCTTTCTTTCTGGTGCTATTACAATGAACTGTGATGCATAGAAATAAATGTATGCATCTCCACAAAAGTGAATATACATTATGTACAACCTCAATAATATTCTACTGAATAGAATGTCCTCATGCGTAGCAATGAATTTTTTTTATGTGTAAAGAAAAAAATGGGTTCCACCAGAACTAAAGGGAAAAGAGATGCTTCCTTGCCTCCCATGCCGCTTCGACTACTATGGGTTGCAGGATTGGGTGGCGGAAGACAGAAAGTAGGCCCTATCATTATAGAAAGGTTTAGCAGGTGATAAGGGGGAAAAAACCCAGGAAATGAGAAAAATACTTTTTTGTGTGGTGTATGGGCTTTTCTAATACTTATAACTATGCTCCAGAGCCACTGATGTGGAGAGTGATATGATTGGAGCTGAGTTTGTAGAAGTTAATCTGAGAGCAGTGGGTAAAAGGTAAAGGGGAAAGGAGAGCCTAGGAGGGAGGGTATGTGTCCGGTAATAGTCTCAGTGGGAACATTCAGGGCATGGAGTGGGGTCATGGTGATAGCAAAGGGAGATGGGGATGTGGTCAGCAGGTACTGATTGTGGAGGGAGGAACAAGAAGATTGGCAATCAAACTGGCATTATTGCCTACCCTCTCTCCTGAACCGCAGACTCTCATTTCAATACTCTATTGGACTTAGCTCACATGGGCGTCTTTCAGAAACTCAAAATCCTCATGGTCCACCCGAACTTACCATCTTTTTCTCCTTGGTTCTTCCACACAATTTATGGCTATGTCAAAATCTCCCTGCCCCTAACAAACGTTCTGTAACACTGCTTCTCTGGTAGACTCAGGGTCTCTTTCTTTATTTGGTCTTTCTGCATTTGGTCAATGACATAGCAAAATAAGCTTTGATGAGAAAAGTGAAGAGATTATAAATATCTCCCTGCCTACCTTATAGACCTCTGTCTTTGCTCTGTGGCCCTTTTCAGATAGTAAGATGAGGCACAGTATGATTATTTAGGAGGAACTGTTACCTCTGGCATTTGAGAGGGGTCAGAATGGGCCCAGGAGATAAATTTGGGCCTGTTGAAGCCCTACCCAGCTCACTGGAGTGAAAGGGAAAATATAATTCAAGCCAAGCTCCCCTCAAAAACCAAATGTGCGTTTGGCTGGAGCAGCACTTGGTCTTTTCTGTGAGTGAAGATGGTCTGACAAAGGCTGGGCTATTTTCAACAACTGGCACAGCTGGAAGGAGAAAACCCCAACAGCTGAGAAGTCTCATCTATTCATGCCTTTACCTAACGAAATCAGCTTCCATTCCCAATACTTTATTGAAACAGCTCAGGGAATATGGCCTTCTCATCTTCAGTTCCTGTGGACTCTCTCTACGTCAGGTTGCCTGGCTCTCTGCAGTGGTTGCTGAGCACTCTTTCTTCTTTGCCCCCTGAGTTGTGTCTGACTCCCTTCCACTCTCTCTGGCTGTTTCTGTGAAGCCCACACCTCAAGCTCTTCCACCTCCTTAACCTTGCCCAATTAATCTGCCTTTGTCTCTCTTCTCTTTGGTGTGTTTTCTCCTTTGGAAATCTCAATTCATGGTTTCAACATTCATGTTCACCCAGAAGGATCCTAAATCTCTATCTCTAGTTCTGAAATATCACCTAAGCTCAAGGGTTAAATTTCCAACTGTTTAGAAATCGCCTATTTTGCTGGCTTCTCCAAATGCGTGCACCAGAAATGAAACTCACAAACCTCCCTCACAAATCTGTTCTTTCTCCTAATTTCCCTACAGTGCAATGCTCCCAGACACTCATAGTCAAGGTCTAATTATTATTCACTCATTCACTGAAAAAAAAATACTAATTGAGCATCTGTTATACTCCAGGCACTGGGGACTGTGCCAATTCCTGGGTACACATTCTTGCCACAGTCACCTTTAATTCCTTTTTTCTTTATTATACCACTCATGGCTAAGTTTTAACAACTCTATCTACATAACATTTTCCAAATTTATCCTGTCCTATATATTCCAGCTTTCACTATTCATACTCAGACCTCCATGATTTCTTAGATGGATCATTGCTAGAGTCTCCTAGCTGGCTGCTTTCCCCAAGTATCTCCCTCCTTTCTAACTCATTTTGTAATCCTTCATCAGATTGATCTTCTCAGAGCATGTTGTCATTGTATCAGAAGCCAACACAGGGAAGTAGAAAGACAGCCCCATCTCAACTAGCTACGTGACCATGGGCGAATCACTTATGTTTTCTGAATCTGTTCGTTCCTTCATAAAATGACAACTTCCTCATTCAGGACGTTGTCAGGATTAATGAAATGATAACATTGTTTTAAGCACTTTACACATATTACTTTACTGAATTCTTACAACATTATGAAGTATGTACTCTCATTATCTTCCTTTCATAAATAAGGAAACTGAGGCACAAGCAGAAAGTAACTTTCCCCAAATCATAAAGCTAGGAAGTAACAAAGCCAGGATTAGAACCCAAGCCATCTGATTCTAGAGTATAGGCTCTTGCCTGACACACAGTAGGTACAAAACAAATGTTATCTCCCATCATCTTCCCAGATATATGAGCTAATTTTTCTCTTTGCATAAACTAGATAGAGTTAGGTTTCTGATACCTGCAACTGAAAGAGTCTTAATTAATGCATCTGCCAATTGGCTGAGTTCGCCTCTGGTGAATATTAGGAAGGCACAGAAGAGTCTCTGCACACCAACAAATCTAACATTTTATGCAAAACATGTAAGTTATTAATCACGTCTTTCAGGTACATGAAAGTATTTTGTTTAATGGAACAAAGGATAGAAAGCTTAACAAAAGCATGTTTCTCAATATTTTCTCTAAGCAAATACTCAGAAGTTTACTCAAAAACATATATAATGTCTAATGATCAGCTTTATAGTTTAGAGTATGTAGTTTAGATTTTGAGCCTCCTCTTTATCCTGATATTGCTAGTATCTCATCTGAAGCATCAACTGTCATTAAGCTAATGAACTTGAACTTTACAGGTAGTGAATTTACCCTTGTTCTTCCATTTCAGGTCACATACTTATTCCTTTAATCATTAGTCAAATATTTGAGCAAAGTTCAATATTAGATAATATGTTAGCATTGCCACCAGCCAAAGAGTTGCTACTTCATGCCCATGGTGGCTTTGGATTATCAAAGAAATACTTTATTCAATAAGAGCTTTGTCTATTAGTCTTCTTACCACCCTAAAACCAGGATTGTACATTCACTTCTTAAATCCTCCCCTCCCCAGGCATAGAAGGCACTCAAGGCTCAGCCGCAGGAGCACCCTCAGCGTGTGTCTTCTTTGCAAAGGACTTAGTCTGGGAACCATTATTTAGACTGTTCAGGTTTATCTTTATCTATTTCCTCAGGCTTTGCATTGCATATACAGAATTCCTTTCTGAAGCACACATTTTATCAAGTAGTTTCAGCTATGCTTGACATTGTAAGAAAAGAATCCAGCATAGGAGAAATACCTTTTTAATTATTTCACATAGAGTTTCTGCATGCATCTCTATGCATGAATGCATAGAGATGATAAATGCTAGGCCAGCTCTACAAAAACGTTGTATAAAAATAAACCAACCAAATGATTATAATACAAATCAGGTGAAATAACAATACACTTGGCTGTATCTAATTTTATAGGGTCTTAATAATTTGTACTGGGCTTTCAATTCTCAAGACAAAATAAATAAATAAAAATAAAATGCCTTGAAGTTTGAACATTAATGTGTAACCCATGTCTTTCTATATTCTTTGCTGCTATAAGTAGAGAATGAATAAAGTGGAGCTGGATGCATTGTCCAGATTAGAATTAATCATTGGGCAGGCAGATGGTTTTTTATTTTCATATATTTTATTTGGATTTTTCTCATCTCAGAAGTCAGCCTCATTAAGATTTATGAACTTTATAAAAGCTTCTAAAGGTTTTTATTGAGCCACAGAGGTGCCCTATGAAAAATTCACTCCAGGTTTGGGGAAAACAATAAACAAGTAACTTGGTCACTCCCATGTAACCTGACAGTAAAAGGTTTAGACTATCAAGAAATAAGCTCACCTCCTTTCTTAGATACCAGTCATCTTTTAGTTTACTTATCTATGGATGACAAACAAGTACATCAGAAGAATGAAGCATCTGATGTAACAGTTCCATTAAATCTTCCTTTTGACTCATAGAAGATTCAGGCAAAGCTTGAGGGAAGACTGTTAGCAATAATATAGTTCTTTATTAAAGTAACTTACTGCTTAAAATTCTTTCCAATGGTTTCCAATTATCTACAGAATAAAATTCAAATCCCTTAGCCTAATAAACTATTGATGACCACCACCCTACTTACTACTCACATCTCATTGTAAATCTCCTTGCAGCCAACTAGTGAACCTTAGAAGCCAATTATTCTCCCACCTAATGCACCCACATCCAATGCAGGGAGCCAATGTTCCAAGCTGTTTCTTATCTCTGGACCTTTGCTGCTGCTTTACACTGATTTCTCCCTCCTATCACCTGACAAAAAACAGACACTTTCAAGAATCAGGCCAACTGGATAACCTACAAAAAGTGGATAAATTCCTAGAAACATACAACCTGCCAATTATGAAGAAATAGAAAATCTGAACAGACTACTAATGTGTAAGGAGATTGAATCAGTAATCAAAAATCTCCTAACAAAGAAAAGCCCAGGATCTGATGGCTTCACTGGTGAATTCTACTAAACATTTACATAAGAATTAATTCCAATCCTTCCCTTACTCTTCCCAAAAAATTGAAGAGGAGGGAACACTCTCAAACCCATTTTACAAGGCTGGCATTACTATCATACCAAAGCCAGACAAGACCACTACAAGGAAAGAAAATTATAGGCCAATATCTCTGATGACCATAAATGCAAAAATTCTGAATAAAATACTAACAAACCAAATTCAGCAGCACATTAAAAGGACCATACACCATGACCAAGTGGGGATTTATCCCTGGGATGCAAAGATGAATCAATATACACAAATTGATAAATGTGATACACCACAATAACAGAATGAAGGATAAAAATCATATGATCATCTCAATAGATGCAAGAAAAACCAAATATTTGACAAAATTTAACATCCTTTCATGATAAAAAAGACCCAACAAATTGGGTACAGAAGGAATGTACTTCAACATAATAAAGGCCATATATGACAAGCCCACAGCTAACATTATACTCAACAATAAAAGCTGAAAGCTTTTGCTCTAAAATCAAGAGTGAGACAAGGGTGCTCATTCTTACCACTTCTATTTAACATAGTACTGGAAGTCCAACCAGAGGTTTCAGGCAAGAAAAAAGAAACAAAAGCCATCCAACTCAGATAGGAAGAAGTAAAATTATCTGTTTGAAGATGACATATCTTATATATAGAAAACCCTAAAGACTCCACCAAAACCTGTTAGAACTAATCAATGAATTAAGTAGAGTTGCAGGATACAAAATCAACATAGAAAAATAAGTTGTGCTTCTATACACTAACAACAATGAACTACCTGAAAAAGAAATAAAGAAAACAATCTCATTCGCAATAGCTTCAAAAACAATAAAGTACTTAGAAATAAATTTTGTTGGTTCACAAGTTGGCCTAGTAGACAAAGGGCAAGGAGGGACTGAAGAAAGAGGCAGACCACTTTAGTTTGGTAGGTGACAGGTTTAATAAGCAAGGAAAATTACATATGAGGCTTGTCTTGGGTGACTGCACTAGAATCTTAAAAATTTATAGAGAGGCCCTAACTGGATTCAGTCATGTGGACTATACAGATGGTCTCAGCAACATCTTACTCTCTCAAAGCTGTATCCTTGACACAGCTCTTAGTTAGGGAATGATGGGTGGAATGTACATTCCAAGGACAGAGGATGGGGTGAAGAGCCCCCAGTTGCCCTGGGTCCAGCTCATGGGTCAACCAGCAGTGATGTCCTCTTGATGACCTCCTCCAACACTCCACCCCTCGTGACCAGCTCTTTCAGTCTTACACGCCCCCCTTCCATAGCATACCTAAGTGGTCAGCAAGGGGTTTTACTGGCATGGAAGCAATCTTGAGAAAGAAGAACAAAGCTGTAGACATCACTTCCTGATTTCAAACTATATTATAAAGCTATAGTAATCAAAACAGTATAGTACTGGCATAAAAATAGACACATAGATGAATGGAACAGAACAGACAGTCCAGAAATAAACTCACGTATATACAGTCAATTAATATTTGACAAGGGAGCCAAGAATATTCAATGGGGACAGGATAGTCTTCAATAAATCGTGCGGGGAAAACTGGATAACCACATGCAGAAGAATGAAATTGGACTCCTATCTTACACCACCCACGAAAATTAACTTGAAATAGATTAAAAACTTATATGTAAGACATGAAACTACAAAACTCCTGGAAGAAAACATAAGGCAAAAGCTCCTTGACATTGGTCTTAGCAATATTTTTTGGGTATGACACCCAAATCACAAGCAACAAAAACAAAAATAAGCAAGTGGGACTACATCAAACTAAAAAATTTCTGCATGGCAAAGGAAACCATCAATAAAATGAAAAGGCAACCTACAGGATGGGAGAAAATATTTGCAAATCATATATTTGATAAGGAGTTAATATCCAAAATACATAAAGAACTCATGCAACTAGATAGCAAAAAAAAGCCCTAAATAACTCGATTAAAAAATGGGCAAATGACCTGATTAGACATTTTTCCAAAGATTTTTCCAAAGAAGACATAAAAATGGCCTACAGATACATGTAAAGGTATTCAATATCACTAATCATCAGGAAAATGCAAGTCAAAATTACAATGAGGTTTCACTTCACACCTGCGAGGATGCCTATTATCAAAAAGGCAAGTGATAAGGGGCCAGGCCAGTGGCACAGTGGTTAAGTTTGTATGTTCTGCTTTGGCGGCCTGCTTTGGCGGCCTGGGGTTCACTGGTTCAGATCCCGGGTGTGGACCTACACACCACTTTTCAAGCCACTCTGTGGCAGGTGTCACACATATAAAGTAGAGGAATATGGACACGGATGTTAGCTCAGGGCCAGTCTTTCTCAGCAAAAAGAGGAGGTTTGGTGGCAGACGTTAGCTCAGGGCTAATCTCCCTCAAAAAAGAAAAAAAAAGACAAGAGATAAGTGTTAGCAAGAATGTAGAGAAAAGAGAAATTTTGTGTACTGTTGGCAGGAATGTAAATTAGTATAGCCATTACGGAAAGCAATATGGAGGTTCTTCGAAACATTAAAAATAGAACTAACATATGATTCAGCAATCCTATTCTGGGTATATATCCAAAGGAAAGAAAATCACTGTCTCAAAAAGATGTCTGTACCGCCATGTTCTTTGCAGCATTATTCACAATCGCCAAGACACAGAAACAAGCTAAGTGTCCATCAACAGATGAATGGATAAAGAAGATGTGGGGGAGGGGGTATGTATGTATGTGTGAAATATTATTGCGCCATAAAAAGAGAAAAATCCTGCCATTTGTGGCAACATAAAGTAAACTTGAGAGCATTATGCTAAGTGAAATAGACAGAAAAAGACAAATATTGTATGATATCACTATATGTGCAATCTAAAAATGCTAAACTCATAAAAGCAGAGAGTAAATTTGTATTTGCCAGGGGCTAGGGAATGGGAAAAAGGGGAAATATTGGTCAAAGGACACAAACTTTCAATTATAAGATGAATAAATTCTGGGGAACTAATGTATAGCATGATGATAACTGACAATAGTATATTGTATACTTGAAAGTTGCTAAGACAGTAAATCTTAAATATTCTCACCACACACACAAAAGATGACTATGTGCGGTGTTGGATGTGTCAATTAACTTTAGTGTGGTAACCATCTCACAGTTTATACGTGTACATAATCATCATGTTGCATTCCTTAAATTTACACAATGTTATTTGTCAATTTTATCTCAATGAAGCTGAAAGAAGATCAAGTCTGGTATCAACTCCTTTAGGCAGCCTCTTTGGGACTCTTTTTCCACCCAGTGAGAGTTGACTTAGTCCTTTTTTTCAACCATACTCTGCATTGTTCTTATAATAATACCAATATCACTTTGTTAATTTATTTATCTGTATGTTTATCATTCACTAAGAGATTATAAGCTTGTTGAGGACAGAGACTATTTTATTCATCTTTATACACTTAGTAAGGAAAGTACAGCTTGGCATAATTAGATTATAAATTGGAAATGAATAAACAAACACATGAATAAATAAACTTGTTTCTTTACTAAAATTCAAACTGGAAGGAAAGTTGAGCTGGGCAATTTAGCTCAAACTTCTCAAGCATTCTTTAAAAATTCTACTTGAGCAAATGAGGCATAATTTTTAAAAAACAAGAATTCTCTCTGTTGGGAAAAAGAAGTCTAAAACATATCCTGAGGTCACTATGTATACATATGTGATGCTCTTAACGTCTGATGCAATGAACACAGCAAAGACCTGTTTATTCTCGCGGAAAAACTAACTTTTTACACAAACAACTGATTCATTTTACAAAGTAAATAGCTCCTTATTTTTAGGGAATTTTCTATTTGATGGGATGCTTGTTAAAAACGCGGTTTCCTAATCCCTATCCCAGCCCTCCTGGGTCAGAATCTCTGAGGATGAGAACTAGGCAGCTGCAACTGTCACAATCTCCCAGCTGCTTCCTAAAGTTCAGCAATTGTTTCTCTACAGCTGGCAGATATTGGTAGACAACAGCTCATCCTAGGAGTCCTGGGTACAACTGGGGGCTGGGGTTGTTTTTCCCTCTTTCCTGACAGCTCTTAGAGCTGGAGTTTTTATTCTCTGATGCAAACCTAACTGCCCAATTATACATGACTTTCTGAACACCCAATCTTATTCTTGCAAAGCACATTTTTTGAGGTTTACTTTGAAAATGACTTCAAAGTGATGGATAATCCAAACATTCACTGGCTTATCTGATTAAAACTCTAAGCTCTGTTGATTACATCACACCTGTGCTCTACTCTCTGCACTAGCAGCATCCAATTTTGCTGCAAGGCATAGGTCTATGCGCTTGAATCTGATCAATCATAACAACAGAGTTTCAGAATATATATGTATGTATGTCGTTATGGGGTAATTAATATCAGGAAGTCAATCAATATAAGATTTTGTGGTGGTGAAGTTATGTGCAGTACCTATGGGAAATATGTTGTACAATTTTTCCTATCAATCAAAATAACATTACTATGGTGTTTTCAGCAAATTTATACCAATGTGAGGGATTTAATGGTCCTCATATATGTGCAATTTACCAAGACATTATTTTATTCTTTTAGCCCTAAATGGAGCCCTAAAGCCTTACAGATCAGACAACAGGTTATGTTACAATTCCATTGTTAGTCTCATGGAACTCTTCAAATAATCCATGAAATTTTCTGAAGGTGCTAGAATTAGATCCATTGGAACAATAGAAAGTATATGGGTTTCTATGTATATCTATTATGAGTCAAATGTTCAAGCAATAATTTTTTCAGAGATTTGTGCCACAGCTAAAAAATAATCCATTTCCAACAGTGTGTGAGAGAGAGAATTCCTTATATTCTTTTCTTGTTATAGAAATGGGCTGTGCTTTGAGGGGGCTGGGTATTTTTATTTGCATTTTCACTAATTTTACTGGGGAATAGATTTATAGTTTATTTCCATCTATAAATTCATAAAACTGTAAAACATAAGAGCCAGAAGGGACTTTAGAAGTCAAACTCCTTGTTCAAGGTCAGTGGCAAAGTGGGACCATAACCAGGTCCACTCTTTCCACTAACCAATGCTGTTTACTCTTCCATAAATTCAAGTCAATTAATTTAACATATGTATATAAGATGTATACTTTGTATGAAGGAAGCATTTATTTTAAACATAATGTTTTTAAAGAATGATTATCCCAAAATAACTGCTACAAATCCCTCCTTCAATATGACACCATTTTTTGATAAAGTTTTTGTTAAAACAAAATGTATAACCATAGCAATAACATTATAATCTGAAAAAGAAATTATTCTTTGCCCATCCCTGTACTTATTCATCCATCCATTCAATTAGCAAGCATATATTGAGGGTCCATCATATCAGGCACAGCTAAGTCTGAGGATACGTAGGTCACAAGAAATGGTTTCTACCCTTGAAGAATTTACTCTCTAGTGGGGAGAGACAGAGATATGAATCAATAAATAACAACGTACAATTATGATCAAGGCAAGGGCATGCTGAAACAGTGGTTTAAAATTTAGCCTGGAGGAAATCAATAAGATAGCATTTGTAATGGATTTTGAAGTATACTGGTCCCCTCTCTTTAAGATTTGAGTGCAATTAATGGGTCCCTGTCAGTGCTATGTGTGGAGTTACCATCCATCAGGTGTAACAGGAAGTTCAGACTCATTCTACAGCTCGCTATCTTCTCCTCTTTTATACATCAAAGCAGGAGTGGGCTTCAGTTTTACCCTAACCCAATTTACTAACTAGTTCATGGCAACTGGACATTTAAAATCGGCTTCAGTAGGCTGCTTTGGAAGCAGGGTAACTGGGGCTCAGTAGTCACCACAAGGGGTGAGACACCATCTTATCACAGCCGTAAAGATTCTCTGAGAGCGGAAGAACCCACTTCCCAGCATTATGCTCTGAGAAGAGGCCAGTGCCCTGAGGATCAATGCTCTGTCATTTTTTACCTGTACGTATTCACAGGCATAAGACCGCCTTATAGTGGCGAGGTCAAGTCAGGTTGCAGAGTGCCCATCACCTCTGGGGTCTAGTGACTGGAATTCTAGCTGTGAGGCGAAGCTTTGTAGAAATAATTGCAAGAACTGCAGAGAGAGGACTGCAGGGGACAGCACTTCTGCAGAGGAAACTTTCTCCAAAGTCTTTTTGAGGGAAGTATAGTGGTCAGCTGAGATGACTTCTTGCCCTAATGGGCTCAAAGTTTGTGAGGCTTTCTCGAGCCAGTTTTTCAGTTCATCTGTCCAGTTGCTTCCTGGAGAGCAAGTTGGCTGGGTCAGGAGCAGTTTCAGGGTTTGCTGCCTCATGGAAACAGAATCTCTCCTTGGTCTTTGCCACAACTCAAAGCTATTTCTGGTCCAGTTCTCACCATGACAATAAGATTTTGGTTTTGAACATAGTATGTTTGAGATGTTTGTTAGACATCCAAGTGAAGATGTCAAGTAGAGAAATATGAGTCTGAAGTTCGGGGGAAAGGTTTGGGCAGGAGATTTAGATTTTAGACTTATCAGTGTATTTAAGAGTGGGATCTTAAGAAAGAGAAGAGATCTGAAGACTGAGACCTGGAAGCCTCCAACATTTAGGGTTTGGGGAGATAGAAGTCATCAACAAAGGAGACTGAGAAAACTGATTAATGAGGAAGAGGAGGAAAACTTGATTGATATGGTATCCTGGAAGCCAAGTGAAGAAGCTTAGGAGAGTCTTAGTCTGTTCTGGCCACTATATCAGAATACTGTAGGCTTATAAACAACACAAATTTATTTCTCACAGTTCTAGAGGCTGAAAGTCTTTGATCAGGGAGCCAACATGATCAGGCTAGTAGAAGCCCTCTTCTGGGTTGGAGATTTTTCATGGTATCCTCGTATGGCAGGAGCAGAGAAAGGAAGCAAGGTCTCTCATCACTCTTATAAGGGCATTAATTCCATCGATAAGGACATCACCCTCATGACCTCATCTAATCCTAATCACCTCCCAAATGCCCCATCTCCTAATACCATCATATTGGCGGGAGAGTTTCAACATATGAGTTTGGATGGGACACAAACATTCAGCCCCTAACAGAGAGCATTTGCCTTGAGTTAAATATTGCTGATAGGTCAAGTAAGATGAAGACTGAGAATGAAGAATGAAGACTAGTACTTCCCAAAGGACTTAGCAATGTGGAAGTCTCTAGTGACCATGGAAAAAAGAAACTTCAGTGGTAGAGTGGAACAAAAGCCTGATGAAAAAGTTTGAGTGGGTTCTAGAGTTAAAGCATGAGAGAACTTAGAGATAATGAATGTATCTCAAATTTTTGCAGAAAAGGGGAACAGAAACATGGGACAGTATCCAAGGGTTAAGGATGAAATCAAGGGAGGATTTTTTTTTTTTTAAATGGGAAAAGCAATAACATGTTTTTGTGTTTTGGGGAATGATGTAGTCAAGATGGGGAAATTGACTTGCCAAAGAGGTGAGAACTGCCAAAATAACATCCTAAGTAAGGGAGAAGAAATTGAATCTAATATACAGATGGAGGGGCTGGACTTAGGCAAGAGCACAGACAATTCCTCTCTAATAGCAGGAGGGAAGGGAGAGTGAAGGTGAACAGATGCAACGATGTGGGTGGATCTGATGGAGGGAGTTTGGGGAAGGTCTCCTCTGAGTGATTCTGCTCTTTTAGTAGAATAAGGAACAAGGTAATCAGCTGAGAGTAAGGATCAAGAATGACGTATTAGAGGCTGGAGGAGAGAAGGAAAAGGTATGGAATAGTAAATCCGGGTGAGTGGTCCAGAGAAATGTTGTATGATTGCAGACCAGCACTATAACCCATCTAATATTAGTGGTATGAATTTAAATGAGACCAATCAGCTGGAAAAGGCTGGGACAGAAGAGGCAAGGAGTGGACACTTTAAGGGTTTGGAGAGCTGTGAGGAGTCGGTATAGCTAAAAAGTAGAGTGGCAGAATAAAGTAGAGAAATGAAAATCTGGAGGGGTTTGTAACTGAAGTGTTGTAAGCCATATTAAGGATTTATACTTGAACCTACAAGATAGAAAGAAAAGAATTCTGCTTTTCAAGGTGGGTAATGGTATAATTTAATTTGGTTGGCCAGAGTCAATTCTGTAGGTACGAACATGATGGGCTGAAAGTCTATTAGTGAATATAAGGACTTTGTGGTACTTAAAACTCCTTGTTATAACCAGAAAATATAGCGTACTCAATGAAACTGGACTGGTAAATAAAAGATTTCCTAACAGAATGTTATTGAAAAATCTGAACCCATCATGAGTTCCCATTAAGCTTTTTATCTAAGTAGTCTTCTTAATTTTCCTAGGCACCTCATAAATATGGACCATGTGTTCTGAGACAAATCTGCTCTTGCCCTGCCTCGAGGTTAGCAAAAAGAAAATATTCTCTGGTGACTTGGCTTGTTAAAAAGAAAAGGAAAGAGGAAAGAAAATCCATTTGAAATAAATCAACTATTTCTTTGACGGAAGATCTACATGATTACTTTGGACATAATGTACTGCATTTGTTTCTGGCAGACTCTTTCTAAATTAGTTAAGCTTTTAAATGATCATATATTGCACATTTTCACACATACAAACACTAAAAAGAGTATGAAACACAAATAACTGGGATATAACATAAATGAATTAAGGACGTAAAATGCTCATTTTCCTGTAAAATGTGAAATAACTGCTTTATGAACACTTTTCTATTTGATAACTTCACAAGCAAATTTATCTTGACTTATAATTTATCAACTGTTTTGAGAAATACTATTTTTAATGATAATTCTAAATATAAATGTGATTAAGATCCAGAGAGAGGTAAACATTTTTTCTCCTTAGTAAATGAATCATGCCAGTAAATGAAAGGATGCCAGTTTTACAAAAGGCAATTTTAGCAGACACCGTATTTGATATTTGAACCATGATTTCTGTGAAAGCAGATGCACTAAGGCTATACTCTTAACCCAAAATCACGTGCCATGTTTTTTGGAACCCTGGAAACCCTCTTCCACATGGTGATTGCCATCCAAGAATTTTAATTCTTTTTTATTGATGAAAAAGAATGTTCAAACTACCTTTATCAAGACTCTAGGATCTGGCTCTTCTAGTCTAGTTCAGTTCTAAATGGTTTTAATTCATTTGCTTCAAGATTAGTTTAATCCTGAAAATGCAAACAAAAGAGATAGACCTGAAATTAATTCTTTGATCATTAAATAAAATATGTCTTCAACAATGATACAAACCAAATTTTACTAGACGATACGCTTATCTCTTCCAAGTCACTAAACATGAACGCTTTCATTCAACTTGGTCAACTGTACTTATTTATACATGAGAGGTTCCTAGGGAAAAAATAGGAATTTATGCCTGAAGAGTCAGGCTGTTTCTTTGTTTTAATTGCCATTCATTTCAAGTATTTCATTGTCTACAGATCTTTTCTGGGCCTATATTAAGTCTCTCAATTAATACCAGATTTATTATTATCCAAGTCTTTATCTCATTCAGTCTCTCAATTAATATCAGATTTATTATTATCCAAGTCTTTATCTCATTCACAATGTACATTTGCTTTGAATAAAGTTAAATTTATTCAGATAGTATGATCTAGTCCTTTATTTTTAGGACCCATATGTACACAAAAATAGAAAATCAATAAACAGTTTCCTCATACACAGTTTAAGAGCCATCTCTGCATCCCTGATGCCAATTTAAAAATGACCACTAAATTGCCACTTGATCAACATCAATAAACTCAGAGCAGTGGTTTGGAAATGCCAGATGGAAACCAGAGTTCAGTAGTTACAAGTAGTCATACTGAGACCTATAGTATTTCTATCTACATATCTAAATGAAAAGTATTGACACCTACTTTCCTGTCAATTTAATGACTGCATAACATGTATCTAGTGGAATTAAATTTTTCAATGCAAACATGAAAAACATTTTAAAGCAAAGAACATTCTAGAATATAAAATCTATGGATAAAAATTTTAATTTCTATTTTAAACAATCAGCTCCACCCAAAAAGAGAATGAGAGTCTCCTAACTATAAATAGCTGGCTTTCAAAGACTACTATGGGTTTTCACCAATAGAGCACTGGAGAGGCATCAAGAACATATGTTAAACTCTTATAACAAAAGCAATGGCCTTTTCCTCGGATTTCAGAATAAAATAATAGCCATTGCTCTGACATTATGAATTCACTATATTATTCTGACTTTTTAATAAGGAAACAAACTTTCTTAATATTCTTAATTGCTAAATTTTACAAAGAGAAGAATAAATGTACACGATCATCAACGACAACAGAAATTGCAAAGGTGAAAAACATACAGATAGGAGATTCAAATTAGACCTGTGGGGATAATTATTCAGATTCTCAACTTAATCCTATCTCTTGAAATGTGAGATCCACTTCAAAGGCAGCCTCACTTACAATATATAAAGCAGAAGAGTGGTTTTTTACCATTCATCTTGATGACAGTGTGGTAGAAGAAAGAAAATGGGCTTTTGAGTCCATCAGAACTAAATTAGAGTTAGAATGACACTATTTACTGGTACTGTAACCTCAGAAAAATTACCTAGTCTCTTTTGAGCCTCAGATTGTATATTCTTGAAATGAGAGTAATAACACCTCGTAGGGAAGTTATCATGTTCACATTAAGAATGTAATTCACACAACACAATGTCATGAACTTAGAGTCTAGAGGTAGAAGGAAGAGACAGACATGATATAAGTAAATATGTAGACATATTATTACAAATTGAGATAAGGGGGCAAAGAAGAAAAGATACTAGCACTATGTAAGCAAATAATGGGGGGAAGAGGGGATAGAAATAACCCATGTAAGGAAGTGATTAAATAGGTAATATAGATAGAAAACTGTTATGGAATGAATTGGGCCCTCCAAAATTCATTTGTTGACGTTCTGCCTCCCCATACGATTGTATTTGGATACTGGGTCTTTAAAGATGCAATTAAGGTTAAATGAGGTCATTAGGGTGGGTCTTAATCCAATAAAATTGTGTCCTTATAAGAAGAGACTAGGATACCAACACACACAGAGGGAAGACCATGTGAAGACTCAAGAGAAGGGGGCCATCTATAGGCCAAGGAGAAAGGTCCCAGAAGAAATCAACCCCTCTAATGCCTTGATCTCAGACCTCAGCCTCCAGAATGGTGAGAAAATAAATTTCTGTTCTTTAAGCCACCCAGCCTGTGGAACTTTCTTACAACAGCCCTGGCAAATTAATACAAAATCTCAACATTCATGCATTCAACAAATAGTTTTCGAGGCTTTATATGAGTTAGGCACTGTTCTAAGACGCTGAGGAAACAGCAGTAAACTAGTTTAAGTCCTTGTCCCCACAGAGCTTCCAGTCTGGCAGGGCCTGGAGCAGGGGAGAGACAATAATCAAGAAAGGAAAATAGATGCTGGCAAGTGCCAGGAAGAAAAATAAAGTAGGGAAGGAAGATCAGAAGTGTTGGGGGTGAGAGAAGAGGCAGTTTTTAATTTTAGATAGAGTAATCAGGACAGGCCCCACTGAGGACGTGACATCAGAGTAAAGATCTGATGAAAATGAGGGAGTCAGTCAGGTGGCTCTGCGGCAGAAGAGCATTCCGGACAGGGGCAAAGCAAGTTCAGAGACCTGAAACTGGAGTGTGCCTGACATAGTCAAGACGTGGACTGTTCTACAGTTTAGGAAGATGAGGAGCAACCAACACAGCCGCTGGGAAGCAGTGGGCAGAGGGGTGGGAGGAGAAAACAAGTAACCTATGATGCCCTTGAAGGCAGGTGAGAAGAAAAGTATTTAAAGAAAGAGAGAGTATTGTGTCTGTAAAATGGTGCCCATTAGTTAATAAATTGCGATTGAGACTTGACTATTAGCTTTAATAATGTGAATGTCATTCATAAATGAGATAAGAACCATTTCTGTGGACAAATGGGAGTGAAAACCTACTGAGAATTCGATTTAAGAGAGAAGGAGAGGAAGGAGTTTGTGGTCACCGAGTACATACAATGCCATAAGGTCAAAAGAGAAACAGGGTGGTAGCAGATGGGATTATTTTATCATTTACTTTAAGAGGCGAGAAACAACTGCAAGCTGGTGCAGTAGTCCCCCTGTATCTGCGGGGAATATGTTCCAAGATTCCCAGTGGATGCCTGAAAACGCCAGTAGTATGGAACCCTCTATATACTGTTTTTTCCTATTCATACATACCTATGATAAAGTTTACTTTATAAGTTAGGCACAGTCAGATATTAATAACAATTAATAATAAAATAGAAAAATTATAATATACTGTAATAAAAGTTATCATAGGTCATAGCAACTTCAGCATACAATCTTTTTTTTTCTTTCCTTATTAGGTCTAGAGCTTTCACCTTTTCCCTTAAAGGAAGCTCTCTTTATGGCTTCTCTCTGGCATATCTGAATTGCCAGCATCATTTCTCTTGTGCTCTGGGACCATTAAGTAAAATAAGGGTTAATTGAACATGAGCACTATGATACCATGATGGTTGATCCGATAAATGAGAGGGCTACTACATTCAGCAGAGGATGTGAGTCAGAAAGATAGGAAATGGTGGTTGGAAAGCAGAATGTCTGCAAGTGGGATTGTAGCGAAGTTACAGTTATTACGGATAACAAAGTCCAAGGATTGCTCATGGAATAGAGTAGCTGATGTAAGATGAAGAGTAAGATTATTGGAGGAGAGTATGTCCAGGACCTGACAGGCTAGCATATTGGACTGATCATCTACACGTTCATTAGACTCACCAAGAACTTAATGTGATACAGAGATATTGAGCCAAGGAATAGGGGCAGTGCCTCCATGTCCATAGGTGACTGTAATAGGAAGAGATGGTGGGTGCTACAGACTGATGACATGAGGAACAGGAGAAAGGAGGGGAATAGTCTGAAGGTGTCATTAAGGAACAAGCAGATCACCTATGCCACATCCAGGCTCAGAGGTACTGGGAAGCGGGGGAGTAAAAACAGCCACGTTTGAGAGGACTGGAGGGGAAGGTGCCTTCAGAGGAGAACCAGGTTTCAATTAGAGCGGGTAGCTCTGCAGGGAGTGTCAGAGGAAAGGTTGAGGATAAAGAGGATTTAGCTGATGATTGACCTTGGGTTCTTGAGGGCATTATAAAAGGGTTTCACTAGATGGTGAGGGGTGGGAGATGGAAACACATATGAGGATAGCAGCTAGAAAGCCAGGGACCTGAGGGTCATGGGCTTGTGATGGCTGACATGGGCAAATAGTGGGGAAATTATTAATTTGGTGGAATAGGAGAGGGAGTTCTGTCAGTTTGGATTCAGTCAGGAAAACAGAAACCACTCTTGTTATTTCAAGAAGAGGAATTTTCTAATTAAGCTTTTTATTTTGAGATAGTTGTAGATTCACATAAAGATATACAATACTACAGAGAGCTCCTGTGTACTCTTCGCCAGTTTTTCCCAGTGGTAACATCTTGCAAAACTATAGAACATCACAATCAGGATTTTGATATTGATTACAATCAAGATACATAACATCAACCTCTCCACAAGGATCTCTCATGTCCTCCTATGGCCACACCCACCTCCCTCCTGCACCCAAAGCCTCCTTAACCCCTGGCAATCAGTAATCTTCTCTCCATTTCTATAATTTTGTCAATTAAAAAGTGTTAGATGAATAGAATCATACAGTCTAAAACCTTTGGGATTGGCTTTTTTTCACTTAGCATAATTCTCTAGGGATTCATCCATGTTGAAATGTGCATCCATGCTTCATCTCTCTCTCTCTCTTTTTAGATTGGTACCTGAGCTAACATCTGTTGCCAATCTTCTTTTTTTTCTTCCTCTTCTTCCTAAAGCCCCCAGTACATAGTTGTATATTCTAGTTGTAGATCCTTCTGGTTGTGCTATGTGGGATGCCACGTCAGCAAGGCTTGATGAGCAGTGCCATGTCTGCGCCCAGGATCCAAACCGCAAAACTCAGGCCACTGAAGCGGAGCGCGCGAACTTAACCACTGGGCCATGGGGGCGGCCTCCTTTTTATTCCTGAGTTATTTATGGTATCGATGAACCATAGTTTGTTTAATCGTTTACCTACTGAAGGACATACTGTAGTAAGCTGAATGAGGGCCCCCAAAGATATCAAGTCCTAAACCCTGGAACCTGTGAATCATAGCTCCTATGACAAAAGAAACCACAGTTGTGATTTAGTTAAGAATATTCAATCCTGGATTATCTCAGTTCACCCTAAATGCAATCACAAGTATCTTTATAAGAGAGAGACAGAGGCAGATTTGACACGTACAAAAGAGGAGGCAATGCTTCCACGGAGGCAAAGGTTGGAGTGATATGGACACAAGCCAAGAGATGTCAGCAGCCACCAGAAGTTAGAAGAGGCAAGGAACAGATTTCCCCCTAGAGCCCTGGGCCCTCCAGAGGGAGGACAACCCTGCTGACACCTTGACCTCAGCCCAGTGAAACTGATTTCTGGTTCCTGACCTCCAGAACTATGAGAGGATACAATTCTGTTCTTGTAAGCCACCAAGTTTGGTAATTTGTTCTATCAGCCACAGGAAACTAATACAAATGTCCAGGAGTTTTAGTTCAACTTAGCAGGAAGAATAGGGAAAAGCAGGTCTACTCCATCTTCCCAGTAGTGGAAACTTCCAGAAAGGTTATTAATACAGGTAATTAGGTGTAAATCAAACCACAGCCAAGGGCTGGAGAGTTGAAGTGAGGTTGGACTACCACTAGCTTTCAGCAAATTAGAAAGTCGCTCCTCTCACATTCACTCTGTCCCCCATACTAAACTCTTTATTCTGGTCACACTTGTAGTGGCTCCGTTTACCTGACTGAACTGTCTAAGATATGAGGCTCCCCTCCAAACTGACTGAGCCTTGGGAGCTACCTGGTAAACGGATCAGAGTAACACATCAAACATGGATATTTTGCCTCCAAAAATTCAGAGGCTCACCAAGCATTGTGCTGCTGTGTTAATGGCATTTGGTGCAAGATGATGCAACTTGTCTCTCACTTTAGAGGGGCTACTCCTTTATTCCCAAGCCACTGGACCCCTAGAAACTTCACCAACATGGCAAACCTCTGAACTTTTACAGGGTTTATCTTCTATCCTCTGGCATGCATGTATCTTACCATCAAGGTCACCAGAAAACATAATGCCATCAGCGTAACAGATCAAGGCCCCTACTTGATCATATTTTGACAGAGCAGGAGAGCTGTAAGACAAGCAAAGGTGTACTGCTCTCTTTGCCACATGATGATGTACTGCTTCTGATTTTCTTTACTGATAGCAAAAGAAAGCATTTGATAGTTGAACAGTTTGATTTAAGGTGCCACAGATTGTGCTGACTTGCTTCAGTAATAACGCTCCAAATTGGGATCATCATCTCATTAAAGTGCAATAGTCTATAGTCATTTTTCAAGATTAATTTTTTCCTTAGCAAACAGACAAGTTTAATGGAGATGTGGCAGAAATCACTGTCTCTGCATCTTTCAAGTCTCTGACCATGGCACTGATCTCTGCAATCTCTTTGAGTTTACCACCTTAGCTAGAGGCAGGGTGAGCGGTTCCAGGGGGCTGCACTTGGTCCTTAGAACCATAATAACTTTCATCTCACGGGGCAAGGAATCAATGTGGGGCATCTGAAGGTTAGTAAGCATATTTATTCCACTGTACATTTTGAAACTGGGGAAATAACCACATTATGAGACAGACTCTGGCCAAGACTTCATCTACCTCTGACCTCCATAGCTTCCACTGTGGCAAGGGAACACAATGGCCGTTTGGTCTCCAGATTTTAGCTTCAGTTCAGAATCAGTATCAGTAGGCCCCATAAGTTCTCAGTATTTCTCTTTCCCTAGTGAACGATCACCATGGTAAATGGACACGGGTGCCCCTGGGAAATTTGGGGGAATGATTTCTCTTGTATACTTGTGGTCACAATGCAGGAGTCTTTCTCAAAGCTACTCAGCTACCCCCTCAATTAGGGAACCTAAGTCTATGAGATGGCTTAGATCTGAAAAAAAGCAGTGAATCATGACTCCAGTGATTTCAGTCAGGTATCTATCCATCAAACATAGAAATTTTCTAATGTGTCAAACAGATCTTAGCAGGCTGCTCGTCTATTGCACTCCTGGGGATCCTGTGATCAATTAACCATCACCAGAAATCCCTGTGGCACAAAACCCTCTGATTACTTCTCTGTAAGTACCACCTCATGGTCTCAATCATTCTGGGTTTGTATTATTCCCACTGAAAATAAGGAACTCAAGTCCACTGCAGCATCTCCCAGTCATTTCTGGCCTAAAGAGATGACACTTTAGGCTTTTCAAGGATGTTGGTATTCACTCACTAACGAATTTTTAAAGATTTTTTACTTTTCCTTTTTCTCCCCAAAGCTCCCTGGTACACAGTTGTATATTTTAGTTGTGGGTCCTTCTAGTTGTAGCATGTGGGATGCACAGTGCCATGTCGGCGCCCAAGATCCGAACCGGCGAAACCCCAGGCCGCCAAAGCGGAGTGCGCGAACTTAACCACTTGGCCACAGGGCCGGCCCCCTTCACTAACAGATTTTTAAAAAATACCTTGGGGAAGTGACTATCCTAAACTCATGCCTCAGAGGGTGAATGAGCAGATTCGCACAGAACAGATTCACATTCCATCTCCCTAGGATTTTGGACTCTGCCCTTTATAACATGCCAGGAAACTTCTGACATTTCAACCTAGTTGACTGCAGATCGCCATGCCATTGAATCACTGTTGTCACCACTCCCAGGTTTTCAAGCCAACACACTAAATCAATTCCTGTGTGAGTACACTCGTTTCAATATGTCTGGCCTATTTTATGTCATCCTTTTTGGTCTAATACCCTTAGAAGCCACTCCCAAACTTGGTCCCTAGACTCCTACCAATGCAAAATGATGATATCCTACAACTCTTTTGCCTAACCACCTTCTCCTGGACCTGATCTTGTACTTCTGTTTGGAGTATGCTAACACCTAATTTATTATTTTCCAGGAAGTAAAGATGGATGGTAGATGTGGATCCTGAGGATAACTGATACCCTCTTCTGAGAATTATCTTAGGTGAAGTCATTGAAATGTTTTTTCTTGGGAGTGTGGGGGTGGGGTAAGACGATTTCCCTCAGACAGGAAGGGTTCCTTCTGCCAGCTACAAAGGACAAAATATTCCACTAACACTGTCCTAAGTTTTCTTCTGTTTCACCCTTGCTTCCAATTCATCCATTTTCCTTGTGTATACCCTGGGCATCCAAAACTAGCCCTCACAACAATCTCTGAAATCCTCACCATGGCCACAGCAACGAAGTGCCACAGCCACTTGATCCTCCAACTCACTGTCCTCCAACACCCCACACCACCACTAGTGATAATTTGAGTAAACATGAAATCACCACTTGCCACCAATTACAAGTATCCATTTGCCCCAACAAGAAAGTTATTTGTGTATCAATCAACCACGTAAGCAACCCAATCCCAGAATCCCACTTTCAGGCTGTTTCCTGGGGTTACTCCTGGTACAAATTACTAATTATTCAGGATTGCAGCAGGAGACGGATGGCATGCCCAAGAAGAGAGCGAAGTGTGTAGGCGAGGATAAAAAAAACCTACAAGAGATGGTGAAGCAGCCTGGGCTAAGCAAGAGCAAATACTTCCCCTCCTAAGATAAGGCAAAGAAAAGTGGTTCCAGAACCTGAGAAAAGGGCTATGTCAGGAGCTGTGATGCAGAGGAACACAGCTATTCCCAAACCACTGCAGGGTAGGGAGAAAGGCAAGAGAACAAACACCTCGACCTCTTTCCCTTCCCATCCAGCCTTCTCCTGATGGCCTTTCCCATTTGTAAAACCCAACCAAGAAACAGGGATTCTGGTTAACAGACTGCACAGAAGTCAGCTTCCTGGGGTATTACTGAGCAGGGTGAAGGGTGGAATGGATTTAAAGGGGAAAGCAGAGCCAGTTTAACAGGCTTTCACTCATGAAATATTGGAAACATCATAGAAAATGCTTTAAAGGGTGCTAAGTATCAACAGGAAAAAGACAGTACTGTCGGGACCACCAAAGTTCTGGGCTTCCACTTGCCTACTGCTGAAGGTCTAGCCCAGGAGGAGTGGCCTTACACCTAGCACAAGGGCACTCTCTTGAAGGTGACCTGCAAAGGGGTGCACTATGCCAAGCAGTAGGAACTCTCTACCTCTACTTAAGTACTCAATGTTGCATTTCTTCCTTCTAATGTTGGTTCCTTTGCAATTTTTCACCTGAAAAATGACCCTAAAAGAATAATGACTGTATACTTCTCCCAAGAAAATTCCTCTGAAGCTCCTCTCTCTTGTCTTAAACTGTGGGCAAATGTGCATTCTACTTACTGTATCTGTTTTGCTTTTATTATAAAAAGATTCTTTCCAAAAATTCAGATAAAATGAATGTCTCTAGGCGTTCAATTGTTATCTTGTGTTAACTAACTCCTAACACACCACTTGCCTACCCCTAAGGGTATGTATACTCTCCTTGGAGAAGCTTGAGCTTAAGCGACCTCATTATCTTGACACTGTTACCATTTTTAAAGTACCACCCAAAGAGATCCCATCCTGATGTTTCAATCCTAATAGGAAAATAAAGGATTTAAGTACCTAACAGCATGCATCAATTATGGATGTATACACAAGTAGTTAAGTGCATAAAACGACTAATACCAGAGATGATCCCTGGAGAGGGGAGGAGGGAGTGGTGACTGAGGGTGGGAGGTCTTTAGCTGCACCTGCTATTCCTGAAATAAGTGGGGTGGAGATCTGAAGCAAATACGGCAAAAATGCAGTATGTGGTAAACCTAGGTGTTGGTTACAAGTGGCCTCTCATGAAATCAGCAAAAGCTACACAAATAAAGGCTCCCAGACCCCATCATCCCTGCCCCAGAATTGCTTGTTGTTAAAACATTTACCAGCATATCACCAAGTTTAGTACAGTGGAGTTCAGGCTCTGAATCTAGGCTAAGTTCAAATACTGAGCTCCACTCTTCACTGGACGTGTATCTTTAGCAAGTTGCTCAACATCTCAGTGCCTCTTTTCCCCATCAGTAAACTGAGGATGATAACAGAATCTACTCTATAAGGATATGTTAAGGAATGAATAGCTTGATACACGTGAAGCACTTAAATTCACAAAAACTATGACGGCATATTTATTTCCCCCATAAAATAAAATCAATCAATTAGCTCTCTTCACACTCCCTTTAGTTTAAGAGTACTAGTAGATGAAATTATTTGTAGGCATATCTTTGATTAAAGATACATGCACATATGTGGATATGTAAATCTATTTAGTTCTCAAGTTCAGATGGCAACAGTTCAGCTAGTGAGGGGCTACTGAGTTACTCAAATCTAACTGGTTTCTGAGTTTCAGATACTGAGTTAAAAATTCAACTGAAAATTTATCCAAGTGTAATGGATTCCTGAGTTTGCATAGCAAAGGCACATGCACACACACACACACAAATCCGTATTTTAAATCAATCCATGAGAGTTCCTATGCAGGAAACTATTAATAGAAACCAATAATGCTATACGTTAGGAAGTATGGTACAATGCAAAGAATGGTTTTGGATTCAGCAGAACATGGATATGAAGCAGTACTGTGTTCACCCAGCACAGGACTCAACAACTGGCAGCATCAAATACTGGGCTTTGACGGTGAAGAGGAATGGAGTAATCCGTTTAAGAACCAGCTAGATCTTTCTTATACTACTCTGCATTAGGGGATTGCCCCTTTCTCATACAAAGTCTCAAAAATTATCTCCCATATGTCCTTTATTCTTGGGATATGATCCACACAAATGGAGTATATGTAAGACATGAGATATAGGAAATGAGAAATCATGGAATCCAACACAGGGGAGAGGCAGCGACCCCCAGGATGACGGCAAAAGGAGAATCCAGGATAACAGCTGTGCACCAGCCACAGAAGGCACAGCTACTGCTGGACAAAACAGGTCGCTCCAGGAGCTTTCTTCAAGAAGATGGATGAAACTAATAGAACAACAGGTATGTCTGAACATATGGAGAAGATTCATACCTCTGGTAGTTTTGGGCTGAACTAGCATAGAAACCTAGGCAAACAAAGTCAATTATTAACTCAAGGTCATAAAAATGTAATACAGGAAGCAGCAGAGTGAAGCTTTATATTAGGAATTAAAGAAAGGTTAAAACTGAAAAATCAAGTAAAAGCAATCTCAGTGTTATTTGACTATATGGTAATTAAAAAATCAGCTGAAAGAGTTGAAAGTGTTTGCTCTGGAGACAGGAAATGGGAGGAGGTCACGGTAGTGGTATTTTTCATTTGGAAAAACAAAAATTTGTAGATCTATTTGACTCTTTAAACTATGTGTAACTTTGATTAAAAAAAAAGGAGAAACACAAAATCTAGCAGCATGCCTGGCTCACAGAAATTCCATAATGTTAATCGTTTTATTATTATAATGACAAGACAGATGACAGTTTTTCAAATCACCATTACATTCATGCTAGGGATAACAATGCTTCCTCTATTACAAATACTACTTGATCTTTTTAAAACACATTATTTACTATGCTTAGAATACTTGGGCATGCTTAATAAAATTAAAAAGATTACAAAACATTCCAAATTTTTTTTTACCAAGCAAAGTATCTAATTTTATACAATTTACACACAACTTTTAATTTTAGTAATAGAAACAATGAAATTATTTCACTTCTTGATACTCAACAAGACTTTAACTCCCAAGACATGCACTACAACCATGTAACAGATTCTGTCATCAATATGATGGTCGTGGCATTTTATATATTATGTTCCCACTTTAAATTAAGTCCTATTTACTAAAATCAAAACAGGCAATGAACAGGTGGTTCGTAAAAAAAGGAATAGTCAATAACAACACTGACACGTTGACCTCACTTGTAATGAAAGAAATACAAATTTAAAAAATAAGGTACCACTCTTCACTTATGTTGGAAAAGATTAAATTAAAAAAATAATCAACAATTAACCAGGGAGTATGTAGGGGGGTGAGGGGTAGTCAGACACATAACACTAACTGGAAGAATAAACTGTACACCCTTTTTGGAGAGTAATTTGGCAATACTTACCAAAGCTCTAAAAAAATGTTTAATCCCTTTGAAACAATCATTCCACTTGTAGAAACTTTCTGAAGGACATAGTTAAACATGTACCTCAAAATGTGGTTACAAGGATATGCGTTGCACCACTGCTTATAGTAAAAACTGCAGACAAAATGTCTAACAGAGGAAAGAGAGTAAATCGTGGCACACCCGCCTCACGGCAGGCAGTGGGTTCCCCTCAATGCCGTTCCCCCAACCCTGCCTTAGCTTTTTCCTTACCAAGAGTCTACTTTCTAGAGGCTAATAATGTCAGATATTGGCTTTCTCAGTGACCTGATCTGAGTCAATGAAAACTGAAGGAAAATCTTCTGGGGGCTCTTGGGAAAAAGTTTTCTTCAAGGATAAAACTGAGATGTGAGAGGAGAAAATGGCCTTTCTTGAATTTTAGATGCAATTTTTTGAGGATGTGAAACTGGAAGTTACAGCAGCAGCTCTTATGCCCACCAGGGAGGCAAACCTAAAGCAAAATCAATAAAATCAGACCGAGGCAAAAAGAAAAAAAGTGTCCTTAATGACACTTCTGAAATGTGTGTTACGTGAGATAATAAATGCCCTTGGTTACTTCAGCCGATTATATTTGGACACTGTTACTTCTGGTCAAAAGCATCCTAACTGATATTAGCCATACAACAGAAAACTTTAGTGCCACTAAAAGTTATGCCACAGAAGTATATTTATGAACAGATGTGCAGTTAAGAGAAAAAATTACAAAACAGTATGTTCCCATTTTTCAAAAAACACCCAAGCATATTAACATGGATTCATCTGCCAAGAAAAACATCTGAAAAGAAAATCTAGGTTTTAGGATCAGTATCTCTGAAAGATAGGAATTTAAATGTTTCCTTTTCATATATCTGCACTTTCCACTTTTTTCTACAATGAATATGTATCACTTTAACATTCTGCCAACTTTTTCTATTCCTTCTGTCAATCCAATGCAATTTGGGGGAAGAAGAAGAGGTAACCATGTAATCTACTGAGCTACTTGAACTGGGAGTCAGCTTTTTTAATAGAAAAAGTTGTTTTTTTAAAACTGTTTTGTGAAATAAAATTTGATGCTATCAGGCATTTATTTTTTAGTGGACAAAGACTACAGTTTTCACTTCCCTTTGTTACTTAGGGAATCGCATCATGACTTTGTACCATTTCGTATTGGAATTTCTTCTGTGAAGCAAAAACAGTCCCAAAACGAAGGATCTTCAGGGGTCATAGGAACAGCAGATGATATTAAATCACTAAAGGTGAGAATAGTAAACTGCCTCTGGGTTGGTTTAGAATCATCTTGGGATGGAACCTAAAAGGGAAAAAAAATAGATTACCTCATTGTTACACAGCGTGTTAATCTTATAGTCAATTTTCTAACTAGGAAAATAAGACCAAATTACATTTCAGTAATATTAAATCACAACATGGCAGGATTTCTAGATAACTGTTTTTACTCCTTATGTTAATGTTACTGATATAACAAATTAAGGAAAATATGAAATAACCCGATTCTCAAAACTTTCTGACATAACAATAACCTGTGGTATTTGTTTAAAATGTGGCTTTACTGAGCCACACATTCAAAAACTCTGATTCAGCAAACGAATTAAAAAGAATCCCAAGATATGTAACTTTTAACAGGCAGGTGGGTTATTCTGATAGTGGGGGGCCACAATGTCACCTTCTGAGAAATACTCTAGAGGATGGATCTAACAAAATTCCCATAGCCAAACAAAGATGCAACACTGTCTTACACTCTAAGATAGAGCCCTTGTTCACAACTCAACCCAGTGTAGACTTTCTGTAATATCCCATGCATTCCAGTAAAGATAGTACTTGGGTTGTACATAGGGCTTTAACAAGGTCCAGTGCCTATTTTATGTGATCTATGTCTCACCACTATGCTGATATGGTTGTTATCTCAATTTTGTAGATGGTGAAATTGAGGCTCAGGAAGATCAACCAATTTGCTCAAGCTCACAGCAGGTTAAATGGTGGACCTGGGCCTAGAACCCAGGTCTTCTGAATAGTACTCTCGTCCAACTATGTACTCTTTTCCAACTATGTCAACGCTGTCCGAATAGGTTTCTCCAGTGAAACAGAAAGGAAGTATTGCATGTGCAAATATTATAAAAAATTATAAAAGCTCTGTTTCCATAGGCTATCTGCAGAGTGTAAAGCTAAGACTTGAGCACACAAGGACAGGTAACTTGGGTCAGAACATCTTCAGATAAGAGGATTCAGTTTTAACACGCCATCTCTTTTCAAAGAAGATAATCTATAAAGAATTTTAATCCTTAGTTAGTCTACTAAAGGCATGGTCTGTGCACTGAGCTATTTTTCCAGAGGTAATGATATACATATATTGATCATGCCACAGTCTCCAACACGGATTCCCTAAAAATAATGATATGCATATAGTTTCAATTATTATAACATTATCAGTTATATTATTAAAATTAAAGATATTAAAATATTATAATATATAAATTATAATTAAATATTAAAATTAAAAATTAAATAAATATTTCTGCAGAATCAGAACTATACGTAGGCTGAGGGTCCTGAGGCTAAGGTTTTTTTTCCTTCACTTACCAATTAATAGCTGAAGAAAGTAAAAACAAATTGTGATTTGAAGAATTGAGACAGATTTTATGCCACAATATGACATGAGTTGTCTCATGTATGACAGTGTAATTTTGGGAATACTACAGGAGATTACTATAAAAGCGGGAGGGGGTTCAATTTGCCAGATAATTTCATTACTCAACACCCTTCTACTTGCTCCCCTTATATTCAACACAGCCCCAACTCACTGGGAAATAAACCACTGTTAAGATGACTGAGATAGTGATTATCTGGAATTTCTACTGAAAATATACATACTAGGACAGTAGTATCAAAATTTTTTCTTTGTAATATTTAAGTGTATTTGAATGTGAAGAAGATAACATGCTTTTCAAAAATCTCTGTGAAATTGCAGATGATCTTAAGGATCTGATAATAAAAAACACTTCTAAATCTATAATCTTTAAAACAAACCTCTAACCTAATATAAACTACATTACTGTTTCCATCGACAAAGAAAAAACTCAACATTGACTCATGCTTTTCAGAAAACAGTCAGAGAAATCTTAAAATCTTACAACCTTATCTTTAGATCCATCGGGTTTCCTAAGAGCTACTGCAACAAAATGGTGCTCATCTATTTTGCTTTCCTGAAAAATAAAAGGTAAGTAAACACAGATTATGAAATATGTAAATTTAGATATACTTTTGTTTACATTTTTAAAATCTCAATCTCTCTCTACATATATAAACACACACCACCCCCCCCCCCACATCCCTGAACCATTTAAGGAGAAGTCACATACATTTTGGCCCTTTACTCTTAAATGTTTCAGTATTTATTTCCTAATAGGGATGTTCTCTTATATAACCACAGGAGTTAATAACATCAGTAAATTTAACATTGAAATAATTCTTAAATTGACTATCTGTATTCTAAATTCTATGTACTCAGTTCTCATGTCTTGCTAGTGTTTCTTTTGTCTATTTTAAAACCGAAAACCCACTCTTCCTCCTCTTATTAACAGAATATTGCTCATTTTCAGTTTGTCTGATGTTTCTTAATAATTACATTTAGACTATACTTTTCCAACCAGAATACTATATGATGAAGTGTCCTATCTAGAGGTGCATCTAGACAGCCACCTGCTCTTGCTGGTGATGTGAACTTTGTATATGCTTGAAGTGTAGGTTTCAAAAAAATCAGACTGTCACTGGTTTATAGCATTCAGTTAACTAAATAGTATAGCCTATGGGAAATCACAGAGGAAATGTATACGTAAGACTTAAAGGATACACAGTTTTCTGTTTTCCCTTATGTATGAAACAAAGGGGGAGGGAGCTTTAAAATATAATAGATATTGAAGCAGTTACCTCAATTATGAACTATTAAAAACTATTAAAAATTTCACTGAAAAGCCACTTTACCAAGGCATTCCTCCAAAAACCATCAGTTGAATAGGAGACTACAATCAGAAACTCAAGCCCATTTTTCATACCCTCACTGTAAGATATCCAAATTAGCAAAAAATAAAATTCAGTAAAGATAACTTTAAGAACATTATGTTTAAAAAAAAAATACATAACTAAGTATCATAAGATTTAATAGGTCACAGTTATTTTCCCTTTAAAAACAAGCTCACTATAATTATTATAAACAAAATTACTCCTTTTGATACACGGTCTTCCATTCTTTACACTAAATATATTAATAATATGAATACTATAACATACAGAGATGTTTTGGTTATAATTACTTTTGGAAAATCACAGCATGAGTTCTGCTCCGCTGCTATTCATGGGGCTCTCATGGCCACTTCTTCCAGAAATGGGTGGCCAGGTCCTTCTTCCTAGTCTGTCTTCATCTAGAAGCTCCACTGAAACCTGTTCACCATGGGGGACCCTGCCAGTATCTGAAATCCTGTGGCATAGCTTTCAGCATCACAGCAACACGCAGCATACCACAGTATGAGAACCAACACAGACAGGTGGTGTGGTTCTCTGACCAAGAAACAAACCACGACTGTGGCAGTGAGACCACCAAATGTTAACCACCAGGGCTGCATGCCCAAAGGCTGGTTCTTTAACTTGTGGGGTACTTTGGAGATGCCCTGACAGGAACATCCCACCTGCATTCCTTGTTTCCAGGGATAGTGCCCTTGGCTCTAGGCTCATCTCTTCCCATCAACCCATTTCTGGCTGTCCAGACCAGCAGACTCATTCTGTTATGTTCACTCAACCCTCCAAGGCCTATTTATAGTGTAGTAACAGTCCACACTTAAATATACTCATCTAATGTACTTACTATTTTTCATATTTTCATAACTGGTGCATTGAATGGGCAAAACACTCAGGTACATTCAGTAAAGAACTGAATTTTTCTTCCATGGCTGCCTCCAAATATGCCCTGATGGATCTCTCTTCCCAGGTCCTGGACAAGCCCTTAGGCAAACTCCATAGCTCTTCAGTCGCTTTCAGTTACAAAAATCCCATTTTAATCCTACAACAAAGTCGTCCTGTGCAAATCCTTCATTTAGATTTAGGCACAAACTGGGTGGAAGGGCCAAACCTTCTCTGTACCTTGTTTTCAGTTACTAAAGAAGCCAGATTCCATCGTGTGGGAATAGAAGGCACGTTCTGCCCCTGGGCCTCACCATGCTCTTCCATTCTTCCTCCTGCACTCTAGTTTCTTTAAGGTAGGTGGCAGAGAGGAAGGGAAGTGGAAGGAAGCGGCAAAGTAATAACCAGTGCTGTTGTAATCTAGGTTTTGGAACTCTGGGTCATACCAAGCATCCCAGTGCTGGCTTAGTTCATGGGGTGGGCATCTGTGGAATTTTCATAGAACCGCCTCCATTTCTTCAGCCGTGTACCGCTCCCTAGAGCTAGCAGTGCATGTAACAGGCGACTCCGTGTAAATTCCTTCCCTCAGCAACTAATACAGAATATAATGCCCACTGCCTCTTTCTTTTGGAGCTCCTTTTGGGTGGGGTCATTTAAAGACACTCCGAGCCCAATTATAGAGCATCTATTTGGTCCAGAGGAACTCAGACACCTTTGCTATCCAAAAAACTAAAGAACAGCTGGCCCAACTGCTGACTCTTCCCTCTTCACTCTGCATAGTAGGCCCTACTGCAGCCAGGATCCTGCCTTCCAGTTCCTCCAGATGAGAAGCGGGTGCCAGTGTGTCTATCTTTACACACACCTCTAAACTCCTAAGAACACAAGCCAAGTTTTCCTACAAACTCTCTTAATGCTCTCTACTCTACGAGGGTCACACACAGATGGGCCTACTAGTGTGTCATGGTAGCAAGACCACCCTCCCACCACCACACAAACACACTTTACTTATATATAGGCTGGCTTCAGTGGTGGCTGGTGGACCAGTTTTGCTATTCTAATGAGTAACGCATAGATGTGTCTGCATTTCTTTTATATCAAAGGAAGAAATTCCATTTAATATTCTTTATATTTACTTTTGAAAAAAAAAATCTGTAATACATTAAGACACTTCCAAAAATAATACAATGTAAATGGTTGCTTGGGCAATGGTTGCTGGCTTCCTAAAAGACCTCAGATACTTCGAATTAAACCTGGAAAAGCAGAAAGATTTCCACCTAATGCTAATTCGGTTAACTTTTAAACATAAAATAAAATTTTTATTGGGTTAACCTGTACAAATGTAAACAAATTACTTTAAAATATGTAATATATTTTATAAAAATGAAATCTCCATCTCCTAACAAGTTGTAAAGAATATCTAAAGTGCTTATTGTAAGAAAAACTGAAACGGAATTTATCTAGAGATAAATCATTAAGACAAATTAGATCAAATCTGCCCTAAAATATATTAAAGTTAGTAACAAAATTTCAATTAATTCATGTAACAAGGATATACTATGAAAAAAACAAAACTATGTTCAGAAAAGTCTATTTGCCAAAGTCAAGAAGTTGGTATTAAGATTCTAACCCTCTAACTCAAAAACCTAACTACCATCTTCCACCACTGCCTACTATACACCATTGAGTGTTTCCAAGTAGCCTTTTTATGTATACATAAATTTGTTTTCTAGCTGTAAAGATTCTTTTCTCACCGAACATCAGATAGAATAAAAGCAGGATGCCTATAACCATGTACATGATATAAGCTGCCTTTCCCATGTGGATACAAATTATTATTAAGCATCACCTGTAAGGCTGCAGTAAAAGACTAACCAGAGTTTGCTTCAGTTTTCTAATTAGGTGGTGTCTGAGTTTTTTCAAGTTATAAATAATGATGCAGTGAACATAAAACCTAATTTCTATTGAATGCAGGAGAGAAAGGTAAATGTTAAAATGTATAGTAAAAACTTTTTATCTGACATCAGTAAGAATAAAGGATTCCATGTCAGAGAAATGGCTGAGGCTTTCTCCTTTAAGCATGAGAATATTTGTCAATAATTTTGGCTATAGTTTTAAAATTGTACTTTCTTTAAAAATATAGTATCCTAAGTAAAATTTACTCTTTAATTGACAGAATCTCTACTTTACTTGCTGTCTTAGCAGTTTTAATATAGCTCTCTTTCTCACTATGCTTTCTGTCCTTAGACGCCCTGATACTACTCTCTTATTTTACTTCTTACCATTTTGGACACTCTTTCTCAGTCTCCTCCACTCCACTTTTAAATATTAGTATTCTCAGAACTCTCTCCATCCTAGGCCTCTCTTCTAACTTAGGTAATCTCATAGCTGCAACTTTAATACCCATGCCTTCAGCTACCATTCACACGTTAATGATTGTAATTTGTCCCCCCAGCCCAGCCTCCCATGCTATTCACCTACTTGACATCTTCACTTGGGTGTTTCTATGGCACCTCAAACTTACCATCTCACTTGTTCCCTAGTATTCAATATCTCAATAAATAGTCCGCTAAGTCACAGAACTGCTCATGACATCTTTGACGTCTCACTTTCTTAACCTCCACCTATCATCATAAATAGGACTTGGTCTTAACATACAAATCTGATCTTATCATTCTCTACTTAATATCTGTTAAATTCTCTTGAGAAAATTAGTGAATGCTTCCTATTTTATCCACTCGCCACTAATTCCTTATTTTGGGGACAGACGTTCTCTGCACACCACTCAGGTGATTACGGCAAAAACATTATAATACGACCCATTTGCTGGGCTCTGGACACCTGACACAAGCTGGACCAATTACAGTAGACCACTTCTTTGGCTACAATGATTGGTCACTAAATAAGCACCTGGCCCAAACTAGGCCAGGGAGGCCCTTCTCCAGGGCTTTTATAGCTTGGAACAGAAATGGATTTCACCAATCTCTGTGGGAGTTTACAGTATAAATCGTTAAATGCAAGAGTGGTAGGCAGCCAAGTTTCCTGCCACATAGACCAGAGACGTTAAGAAAGCTGGTGTATAGAACAAGAGTCGAGGGTGGGAGAAAACTGAAGCTAGGACATATGGAAAAGCAAAAGTAAAAGATAACGTTCTGAGTTTTTCAGTACCTAATTCTAAGGCCCAGTTACATGAATCACTCTAATAGCCTATAATAATGTCTTCGGCTTAAATGAGTTTGTGTTGAGGTTCTCTCACTAGCAACCAAGAATTGCTAGTAACAAAATACAAAAGAGGCCAAAATCTTTAAGCTGACCAATAATGCCCTGCATGATCTTACTAGTAGCCTAACCAGGAATCTCTCTCAAATCCCCTCATCACAGTACAAAGCGGCTTCCATGGCTGTTCATACACACGAAGCTCCTTCTATTCCAGGGCCTCTTTGCCCTTCCCATTTTACCTAACTCACTATGACTTAACTTTCACTTATCAGCTTAAATGTCACATGCTCTCATAGCATCCCTGACTTTACCTTCAGAGCACTAAGAGTGGATTCCAGTTGTGTCTAGTTTCAACGACTAGCCTCCACAAATTAATCTCATGCACAAACATGCACAAAATAAGGAAATTCTTACAGTTTTAGCAATTCTGATAAATTTCTTACCTCAAATGCCCATTCTTTTTCCTCTTCCCCATCCAGGAACAAACGTGTTTCTTTATAAACTTGGCCTATTTCCAGGTTTAAGGGGGATATATCAAATTCAAGCCGTTGCAATTCAAATCCTAGTCCAACACCAATGGCCTTTATGAAGCTTTCTTTCAGTGCCTAACATACAGAGACGTTTTCTCTTAGAGCACTTAGTAGATAAAATCGTTCATAAAATCTACAGGTCCAGCACATCTGGATTTTTAACTCTGTACTACATTATGGCTACAAGCTATTGTTTTGTAGTAGCATGGAGACAAATCAGCCATGTAATTTTAAGGCATATCATTTAAGCTCCCTGTGCCTCCATTCCCTGACGTGTAACATGTAATAACAATAGTACCCACCTCATAGAGCTGTTACGACAATTAAATTAACCAACTTATGAAGGGCTTAAAGTAATGTCTACTGGCAAATATGTAATATATAAGTGTTGGTTAAATAAGGCCTCGTGTACGAATTCCTTTGAGACAGAAAACATTAAACATTATTTATAAATGGTGAGAAATGTTTTGTTTTAGCTTTAAGAGTAACCACCTTCTAATTGAGCATTAAATAAATGTTAAATTTTCTTAAAGGTCATTATAATGTAATAACATACACATAAAAATCATGAAGTTCCCAAGTAATGACCCATTTAATTCAAGCAATGTATGAACTACTGGGTAACCAAAAGACTTTTGCTTCTATTTTTAGCAAAGATAATGGAATCACCATAGGCTTTTACTCTCAAAATTAGAAAGAAATTATACCCAATTCCTATAAAACATATCCAGCTGAGTCCATTCATCCTTAAAGCTTCTGATTGTTTCCCATTCTTTGTTGGTAAACTTTCTTTTCATAATATGAAAGAATTCTGGAATTGAACCACGACCTGTCAATTGAGGAAACACAGAATTAAAAACAGCTATTAACAAAACTCTTAAAAAGTACAAAAACAGAAAATTATAGGCCAATCTTACTTTTGGATACAGTCACAATAATCCTAAAGAAAATCTCAGCAAATCAACATAAGTTGAAAATTAAAAAAATAACACATGACAAGCAGGGGTTAGCCCAGAAACAGAAGAGCAGTTTAACAGGGATAGTGAAATCAAATAATTAAGAACAACAATATGGCTATATTAATAGGTGCCTCCTAAAGATTCGGCAGCCAAACCTGTTATAAACCCTAAATAAGAGGAAATTTCCTATACATGACAGAATATCAGAAATCTACAACAAACATTCTTAAAAGAGAACCATACTATTTTGGAGTTTAAAACTTTACTTTGCTATATAACAGGAAAAAAGGGAACAATTTATTATAATTTTTTGAAAATTGGTAGAAAGCAGAGGATTGTTCTTTTATTCTAAGTTATCACTGTGATTCAAAACTTAACAATGCTTACTTCCTTCAAAATGATTGTTTTGCAACATGTTTTCTAATAAGAGTTCTCCAAATAAACATAGATTTTAATTTCTATTCTTTTGGGGATGCTGCTGTGAAATAAGCTCATTTTTAAAAAATTTTAAAATAGTTCCCTCGCTCCACTGTTCCACAGACAACAAAATATTACAAAATATTCTAAAAATAAATGACAAACTCAAAGAACTTGATTCTCAAAATGGAGAATTAAATTAACAGTACATGGTATGCCTTTCATATTTTGTCAAAATATTATAACTATATGTTTGTCTATCTTTACTACTAGGCAGGAACTTTCTATTAACACTCATTTATTTATTCTACAAATATGCAGAATACTAATATGTATTGAACTAACAGTTAAAAACAGTCATGGCTCTTGCCCTCACACACTAAGAGCTAAGAGGCCTGTCAGAGAGCCTGGCTCAAAGCAGGTGAGCCACAAACGTTTACTGTATGAATAAATGAACATTAACTATTATTTGGTAAGTTACTTCCTGAATGCTCTACTGCCCTACATCCTTAGTTCATGACTACATTATTTTCCAGAAAACCTCTTCAAGGTAGTCCCTCTGCAGATTCTGTTAACATGGCTTGTCTACTTAAATCCCAACTCACATTTCTAAAATATCCAACTCCAAAACCTGACATTCCCAACTACCTGACTACCACTCTTACAGTGACAGCTGCCGCTACTCTCTACAGGCATTTCTGAGGGGGAGAAGTACGTCTGGGAAAAAAAAAAAAGACGTCAAACCCCTCTACTTAATGCTTTACTGGCATTTAATCACTAACAAATGCCAAGAAAATTCAACAAGTAGAACTTCTATTAATGATCATTCATTCTAAAAATACCCAAGTGCTAGATGACAGGACTATCAGGATGAGCAAAACAGACATGGTCTTTATCTTCACAGGAGTTTACATTTCTCTTGCAGTAACCTTAAGTACCTTTCCCATCGTTATCTCAAGGGCAGAAAACATTAAGTCAATTCTCCCACAAAACTGTTTATGATTCCCCTACCACCCCCACTTCAACACAGTCAAAATAGTCTCTTCTTATTTAGCCAGAAAATATTTCTGATGATCCTACAATGAATGGTATGTGGTCCTTTAGATAAAGACAAACATTCTCATTTATTTTCAAGTTGATCAGACTCATCTGATTCATTTATCTACTCCTTAGCACGCTATTCTTCTCAAGAAGAATAACTTAATTTCAACCCATTTTATGAACTCGATTAATGTCTATTATTTGTATCTGCTCATATTAATGTTAAAAGACAATTATTTCCTAAAAGTAGTCCAGCAAAGCTATAAAGTCATTTAATGTAATAGCACTGAAATATTAAACTGTGATCTTAAGAGACCCAGGGGAGGGGATTCTTGCCCTTTTTGGGCCATGGATCCCTTGCGTCCTGTTAAAATGCAAGCATTAGCAGTACACAGTACTGGCTCGACAAATAATACATAAAGCAAGCAAGCCTGCAAAAGTGACAAAAGCAGAGCCGGAGATTTTAAATATCAGGAGCACTGTATCTCCATAAATCATACAGTTTCCTCTTGAATATACTTTGGCACAAACAGTGTAAATAACAATGGGAAGAGCAGTTACCTTGGATTTGGAAGACGGCATTAGATATTTCAAGTGGAACTGTAGTTTTAATGGAATACTATCTAAAAAGTCTAGAATTTTAAAAGATATGCCTGTTGTCATCTACAGTGTCATTTTATTTGTTAGTCTGTTCAAATTATAATGTCATAACCTTCAAGAAGTCCTCTGATTTTTAACTAAATATGATGGGGCAATCAAGGAAAAAAAGTTTAAATATGCATGCTAATAAAAAACGAACTGATTAACATAAGAAGCAATCTAGCACAATCACTGGAAAGTAATCACTACTGATTATGTACAGCTAAAAAAGTATCCAATATGAGTGTGTTTTCATACTTTTGAGAGCATCTTACCTATTTCACAAAATAAGAGATCTGACAACAGAAAAAGATGATTTTGTATTCAGCCAAAGCACAACAGCACCACACTGTGGCCTTATCGTGGAAATAAAATTCACAGTGAGTGAATATTAAATACAGTTTATCCAGGAAACTGGACAAATGAAGTACATTTGTCCCTCAGACAATCTGACAGCACATCAGATATGTAAGTTGGCAAATCCTCCTAACAATATCGTCACATACTCATGCCTATAACAATCTTCAATTCAATCATCTTTGATTTAATCATCTTATTTCACATGTAAGAACCTCTAAGTAAGACGAAATAACCAAAACACTGAGATAGAACTACTAATCAAGCTTAGAAAAACCAGATTCCCCCATCTTATAGCTTAATCTTTAGGGAAAGCAGTGTTAAATATTAACTAAGTGTTCTGCAATGATCAATTAAACAAGACCACACAACAAGTAGAAAGTTTATTAAACATAAATATACAACAATTTATAGTCTATACCCTTAGCTGCTATTTTAAGTCTAGGAAAAAAAATCCCTACCAGTACCATAACCTCAAAGCCCACCTACATCAAGCTCTCTCCAAAACCAGGTCACTGATGTGCGCACATAACAGCGTCTCAGTTAAAGTTCACCTCTCTTCTCAAAGAAAAGGGGCCAGGTATTCTAGGGGGGAGCTGAGCAATGTCCATCTGTGTGCTTTAAAGTAACAAAATTTAGTTTTGGATAATAAGCCATATTAGAAATTCTAGTAGTTTCATTTTCTAAGTACTGGATTATATAGTCTTGCTTCCATTATATATAGTCTTCCAAAATTTGAGTTAATACGTAACACAGTAACATTTGACTTTATCAGCTCACTTGCCTGGGAATTTATCCAGATACAAACCCAGAAAAAAACAAAAATGTCTGAGCCGCTAACATAGGTTTCACAAACCGCATGCCCAAAGCCTCGTGTTACTGACAAAGGAACTCCTTAAGCCATCAGTACAAGTGGGGTACAGCAGAAAAGGCACGAGACTGAATTACAACCTAGGTTACGAAACTCTCCACGGAGGCAATCCTCACCTTCAGTAGCTCTTAGTGTGTCTATGTAAATGTGCATTTATTAACACATACACGTATGCACACACACACACAAGGAAAGGGCCTACAGAGCTAGGGCTATGTGGCTGCAAATGTTATCCTTCAAGAAAAGGGAAGGACTCTGAAGGCAGGGGGGAGGGGCAAAAGGGTGTGGCCATCCTGAGGGTCCAGAGGACAGAACATGGAGCCACAGAGGATTATTCTCAGGCCCTTAAACCTAATGTAATTTGCCCTGCTGGGTTTCAAACTTGCTTGGGACTCATGACCCTTTTTTTCCTTCCAACTGTTCCCTTTTCAAATGGGATGTCTATCCTATGCCTGTCCCACCACTGTATTTTAGAAGATGATCTGTTTTCTAGTATCACAGGTTCACTGATGGGAGAGGAATTTTGCCCCAGATGGATCCTACTCAGAGTCTCACCCACATCTGATTTAGATCATTCAGATGGTAAGATTTGTAACTTTTGGATTTAATGATATTTAGAAGAGATTTTGGATTTAGCGTTAATACTGGAATAGGTTAAGACTTGGGGACACGGGGATAGGGTGAATTTCTTTTGTATGTGGCATGGATGTATATTGTGGGGGTCCAGAGGACAGACTGTACTGAGTTAAACAGTGTCTCCCAAAATTCATGCCCACCCAGAACCTCAGAATAGATCTTATTTGGAAATAGTCTTTGTAGATGTAATCAAGTTAAGATGAGGTCATATTGCATTAGGGTGGGCCCGGCAGCCCAGGACTGGTGTCTTTATAAGGAGAAACATTTAGACACACAGAGAGAATATAGGAAAAAAGGCCATATGAAGATGAAGGCAGAAATTGAACTGATGCAGCTATAAGCCAGGGAATGCCAAGGACTGCAAGGAAACTAGGGAGAGGCAAACGATTCTTCCCTGGAACCTTCAGAGGAAGTATGGCCCCGTCAACACCTTGATTGACTTCCATCCTTCACAACTGTCAGACAGTAAATTTGTTGTTTTAAGACACTGAGTTTGTGGTACCATGTTAGGAACTCATGGAAACTAACACACACACGCATACAATTAAACTTATATATAGACACACACACTCTGAAGAGCTTTAGTGTTATGCCCCTGGAGTCAAATGTTCAAATGCTGGCTCCCTTACTTGTTTACTGCTACTTATTTGACGTCTCTATGGCTGTTTCGTAAATTATAAAATAGGGACAAAGAGTTGGGTAGATTAAGGAATAAACATATAAAGTGCCTGGAATTATTAAGTACTTAATAAATTTACTTTAAGGTTGTTGTGGTAGTTGTTACATGTATATCCTCTTTCGTGAATTGTTTTAGCAAGTCCTTCGTCCATTTGTCAAGTCTTAAATGGTTTTCCTATCAATACTTAGAAGCATTTTACATATTAACAATAGTAACCTTTGTCTGGTGTATTCGCAACAAATGTACTCCCTGGTCTGTGAGTGAGACATTTAATATAAAGTCAATCACCTCTGCTGACTTTGTGGTTCTTTCAGAAGTCAGACCAAATATACAATTCTACTGTGTTCCAGTAACTGTTATTAAAATCTAACTCTAATTAATTGTGCTGTATAACACGAGACAAGGATTTAATGGCTTTCTGATGACTTCACTCAAAAAAAAATGGATGAGTTACAATCTTTGTAGGCTCTGCAAATTATATCTAACACAGTGTTTTCCAAACATTAATATGCCTAACAGTCACCTGGGAAAACTGTTTAAATATAGAATCCCTGGTTGTACTCTCAGAAATTCTGGTTTAGTAGGTCTGGGGTGGTTTCAAGAAATGTGCATTTTTTTTTCTGAGGAATATTTCCCAAGCTAACACCTGTGCCAATCTTCCTCTATTTTGTACGTGGGTTGCCGCCACAGCATGGCTGCTCATGAATGGGCTATGTCTGCACCAGGGAACAGAACCCAGGCCACTGAAGCAGAGCACATCAAACTTAACCACTAGGCCATGAGGACTGTCCCAAGGAATCTGCATTTTTAACAGGCATCCTGGGTGACTTTAATATCCTGACCACCATTCTATACATAAAACAATAACTATCACAACAACCACAGAGCTAACATTTATTAAGTACTTAGTAATTCCAGGCATTTTACATGTTTATTCCTTAATCTACCTAACTCTGCTGGTAAAGCTGTTCAGCCATCAGCATGTAAAACATACTATACATACAAATTCTAGAAAAATTAAAAGATTCAAATGTGAAAACAAATCACAATTTCAGACAAGATTCAAAAGACTCTACAACCTACAGTTGGAGTAAATCTTTTACCAACTTAATTATTTTTTCAAACAAGACAGAATTCAGAATTTATCAAAGAAATGATAACATATATTTAAACAAAAAATAAAATTCATATGGCAAAAAATATAGCCAAATTCAAAAGACAGATAAATAATAGAATGGGAAAAATACCTGTAACAGACTTTATCAATAGTGTCAATATCCATAACATACAAATAGCTTTTATACACTGACTAGAAAATATTAATACGCAGTTTAAAGAAGAACAAATTCAAGTAGCCAATAAGCTATTACCCTAGTGATTAGGGTAACAGACCATTTAATAAACTAATTTTTACCCAATGAATTGAAATGTTATGTATAAATACTGGGTCCTAACTCTTAATTCTCCTAGTTATCTATTCTTTTGCTAATACCATACTCTTCTACTTACAATGCCTAATATAAGTTTTAAAAACTGTTAAGGCAACTTCCCTCTCACTGCATTCTCATGACGTTTTTAGATGTCAGTTCCTCCGTAAAAATTTAAATTCATTTGACCCAGTTCCACAGAATTTTTCATAGATTTTTGTACTTGCAAATCCTTAAACAGATGCCAATAAAATCTAGTAGTTAGAGGCCATATATTGTGGAGTGCAGTGCCTAAATATTTGGGCTTTGCAGTGTGGGTTCAAATCCATGCTCTTCTACTTTTTAGGTAAGTGACCTTGAGCAAGTGTCTTAATCTAATCTATAAAATAATAAGAGTACTTACATCCTATGCTTAAGTGGATAGAACAAGATGACGTATGTAAGGCATTTAACACAGTGCATATCACACACACAGAGGCTGCTGCGCAATAAATAGTAGTTCTATACTGTGACCCCCACTCAAAGCCTCTGGACAGTGAAAAAGAGCCATCTTGTAATTGGGAAAGGGGAAACCTCCCCGTCAGTAAAGAACTGGTTTTCCAGAAAGAAGTTCAGAGTACAAAGAAAGTGTAACTTATTTAAGCTACTTGCAGGCTCTAAGTCTCCAAGCTTTAAAAAACAAAAAAAAAATGCTTTCACTAAGCACATCCTGCGAAATGCAGATCTAGAAGGTAGACTGCCCTAGATAGAAATGATAGTGGAATAGACTGCAGCAGCCTCAAAGCTGAAAATTCAATATGGGGGGATGAAAATGGAGGAGAGAAGCAGCTAGGAAGATAAATGTAGGGGGAGGAAGACGACTCGAAGTGACAACTATTTTTAATCCTTACTCACTGACAAGAACAGTTTAAATTCCAACTAGAATCTGCTATGAATACTGTTTTTCATTGTGGTTGTGTACCCATTTTTTTCATTTTTTCAACAAACAAGGAATATTTTAAGAGGAACTGAGAACTCCTATCATCTGTACATTCAATAAATATTCACTGAGCACCTACTATGTGCTAGACACTCTGCTAAGCGGTAAGTATTCTGTGGCAAAAACAAAACAACCATGATTCCTGAACTCATCTCACAAGGGAGAACAGATAATAATCAAATAACTAAGTTATAGTTACTTTGGGAAGGGCCATGAAGGAACAGATCAGGTGGTCAGTAAAGTGCTTTCTAAAGAGGTACTGACTACTTCTCATCATTCAGGTCTCAGGTACTCAAGAAAAGAGTACGCAGAAGAACAGGCAGAGGGATCAACTTATTTTGAAATGATTCTGAATGGAAAAAGTTTGCTACATTCAAAGTAATACAAGATGAGTGTGGACAGAAAATAGCGGAGCAAAGAGAGCAGCCAGAAATGGGACTGGAGAGGTAAGTGAGGACAAGATGATGAGGTCATGTTAAGGGGACTGGATTTTACTAAGAATCAACCTGAGTTTTGAGAAAACAGCTATAGGTAATTTTTAAAAAAAGACCACTCCACTGAGTACTGCCTAGGTGAGGACAAAAGTGAAAAGGGGGCTGAGGCCAGCCCTGGGGCATAGTAGTTAAGTTTGCATGCTCTGCTTTGGTGGCCCTGGGTTTGCGTGTTCAGAGCCCAGGTGCAGACCTGCACATCGCTTGTCAAGCCACACTGTGGTGGCATCCCACATACAAAAAATAGAGGAGGACTGGCACAAATGTTAGCTCAGGGACAATCTTCCTCAAGCAAAAAGAGGAAGAGTGGCAACAGATGTTAGCTCAGGGCCAATCTTCCTCACACACAAAAAAAAAAGGTGAAAAGGGGGAACCAATAAGGAAGCTATTAAAATAGTGCAGGAGATGGTATAATGGTACAGGAGAAGGAGACAAGAAATAGGCTCTATCACCTTCCTAACCAACAAATGATACCACCACTTACTTTCTACTCACTGTAGTACTTAGTTACATAACAGTTGTTTCAAAGACAATTCTATGATACGGTCACTTCAAAGCTATTAAATTAGTATTACATCTCAAAATATTGAGTCATTTTGTCCTCCCAAGAAATATCCAGCAAAGTTTATAATAAAATGTAAACTTGGAAAGGTAAAACCACGGGGAAAAAAATACTTTGGTCTTTTCACAAATTTAAATCATCATTTTTATCCTGTATGTATCTTATCTGGCCTTATTTTGTAAACAGGGAAATAAAACTGAACAATTCATAAAACTATCCTTCCTTTTACGTATGTAACTGTAAAAGACTTTAATGGGAGATAAAAATTAGAAAATGAAAGAAAAACCAAACAAAATTTCCCACTGGGTACAGCAAATGATGATGATTACCTGTAAACATCTTTTCCCTGGGGTTAAGAATGCACTGCACTGGCAGTTTGGCAGGGTTCCCAATATCATATAATCCCTCTTCACTGGACATTCATTAAAAAAGCATTTATTGAGTGCCAACTATGCACAAGTTACTTCTGTATAAGGTTTCTTTCTCCGTTAAGCAGAGAATAAAGTGGCGGTTGCAATATTCTCCTTAATTATGAGCATCCAGTAGAAGGAAGAAACCCAAAGCTTCCAAGATTCATCAATACATTCTCTCCTGCCATGCCACAGCAGCAATGGCGGAAAGCGGGAGAGGCAGGAAGTGATCTGCACCTAGTAGAAACAGCTAATGTGACAAGAAGGAAAGACCCCACACATTCCTATACAATGCATACTTGCAGACAAAACAGGAGCAATGGAACTGAGTCTTTCAGTATACTAATGATAAAGGCTGACAACCACCTTGAGAGCTGACAATCTAACAACAACGTTCAGTACAAAGGACAGTACTTCCCTTGCTGCAGTTCTAAGTTTTACCCTCCATCATTTAGCAACTCTTGGCGAACTTCTCTTGCTCAATTTCCTCACTTACTCCGATAAGCAGAGCAACTCAAATGAATCTCCAGTGAGGTAAACCAGTGTCTATTTCCCACCCTCACTGAGAAATAGATGCTTTGTCCATTCACACTTCAGAAATTAATGACAAACTAACAATCCTAGTGACAACTGAAAAACAGTTCTTTCCCTGTGTGTTACTGGATTTATCAACAGCTTTTTGGCAATGAAACAGCTGAAGAGTAAGACAAGGCCTGAATACCGTGATTAGTCAAATAAGATCAATCAAAAACACTGGGGGGGAGTCTAAAAAAATATAATTAACAACAAACTAAATGTTCAATTTGTGCTCAGTTACCTTCCTATCGTTTATAAAAAGTTTCAGTTAGCAATTACTTGTTTATCCAGTACTGACCATAAGCCAACACTGTCCATCAAGGCAAGTGGTAATAAAAATTCACAGGCATAACTTCCAGGCAGCTATCAACCTGATGAGCCAGTCATTCATTACTGAGTAACTGTGCTAACTGCATTCTAAGAAGCAATGGTCTCTCTGATAATTTCTGATTTTAGGAAAAACTCACATAAGGACACAGAACGCTATGAAAGCTTATGGGTTTGCTCCCATGCTCACTCTGAATCCTTTACAGCAGTGGTTCTTTCAGAATAAACCTTCTATGACCCTGCTGAAAACTAGACCCTCTCCCCATAAAAATGCACACGTGCATACAAAATGTAGCAAACAATTTCAAGGGTTAGGAAAAAAAAAAATTCCTTGATGCTTATCCAGCAACTTTAGGTCAGGAACTCCTGTTATCAGCAGTAGCGCCTCCTTCAGAGCAAAGTTAAGAATAAAGTTGTTAACAGAACCGTTCATGAGCAGGTGAGAGAAAAAGCAGCTGGCGGAAAACGCAAGGTAAAGATACCAACAGCAAAAGTGAGAGATGAGAGTCACAGCCATACGGTAATCTTATTATAGCAGCACATCTGACACATTATTTACTGGGCATTATTATGAACTAGGTAGACAGCTAAGAGATGTGATAGTGACCAAACTCAGGTGTAGCTAACGTAGTTCCCGTTCTCAGGTGGCTTATAAGGGCCAGGGGAAAGACAATCAATCACCCTTGGAAATAATTACAAACAGACATGTTACCGGAACGGAGGAAATACACTTTGTGAGTGACTACAACAAAAGAAGCTGGCTTAGAATGAAGGTTCACAAAGGCTTCCCTAAAGTAAGACTGAAGCGAAACCTATGCAGTAACTAAGTTCTCTATGCAGACATGGGGGTGGGGATAACCTTTACTCAAAACTTCCAGCTGGGGGGAACCAGAAGCAATGATCCTGTGGTGGGGGCAGTGCGGAGATTAGGAAGTTGCACTAGGAAATTAGCAAGATGTTCCCTTATTAACAGCTTTCTTCTTAGCCTGTTACTTAATCTGCTGATAAAAACAGTAGCATGTTCCGGGTGGTTGGGACAATTACATTGGAGAGTATATGTAAGGCCTTAGTATACAGTAAGTGCTCACTAAGTGTAGTGATGATGAAAGCTATAGAGTAGCTAACAGAACCTGTGTTCTAGTAAAACTGCCTACTCAACACTGCAAGAAATGCTAGCAGTTTCTACAGTCAGCAATCATAAATTTCCAACGCAAAATACAAGCAACTTAAACATTTCAATAATTGCTTGCTCTTCATTTTTACTCATATACACGTGCTACAAAGAGGTATATTTAGGTTTAGCACAAATACCTATCGCTGCCTAAGGACTACAATACACTTTACCATTGAGGTTATTTTTTTAAAAAAAACCAACAGCTTACTGATGAATTTGAGGAAATACTTAAGTGAAACAAAGTTGTTACAATATAATTACCATGCTTTTTGAATAGAATGCTACTTAAAATTGACTCTTCATTGAGTTCAATGTGGTTTAACATTTATTAGTTAACTAAAAGACAAACAGCTATTGAAAAACCATTCTTTATAAAATTGAAGAACCTTCCAAAATAGTTTCAAATTTAGCCTTACTTAACAAGCTGAGGTATAATTCAAAAAGAAAATCTTTACATTTTCACTTTGCCTCTAGGCAAAGCACTATATGAATCCACAGTGACGTAGAATCCATCTTTTATGTAAAAGTCTGTTAATATTCAAGGAAATATACCCTTTTCAGATATGTGCTCTCTCAGTTACAGTACCTTTGAGTACTGAGCACATCTTTCCTCAACTTAAATATCTGCAATACCTCTCTTGGCCTGAGATTACTCAAGACATAAGAACTGAGAGAAGACACTTAATAACTCTTGTACTACAAAAATGCAACATTACCTGGAAAACTAGTTTTCATTATATCAATTCCAACTTGTAGCTCAGGTTCAGCAGCAAGTACAGCATAGTCCCCTTGATGAGAGATGTTAAAGTTAAAATTGGGGTAAGGATTCAAGGAGTCTTTCGCAAGAACTGGTTTTCCTTTTGCAGTTCTCTGCAAACGAATATTATTCCAAGGGATATTCAATTTCTCTGCAACTAATTTCCTTATCATCAGTCGACCAGCCTGTTAAGTAAATAAAACATTTAGTATGTAGTGATGTCAACTAAAGATTTAGGTACACGGCCTGTAACATACAAAATCTATTTTTGTGGTTCGAAAAATATTCATTTTTAAAAGTTTTTAAAAGTACTTAAGCATTAAATACACCACATTAAGATTTAAGCAATGCTTAAGATAGAAGAAACTTTAACAAGTCCCTCCTTAGCAATTCCCTCCCTTCAATAGGTAACCAATGTTAAGTAGAGATCCTTCAGTCTTTTCTCTAGGTATCTAAATATACGTTCATTTGCACATGCTTTTGCTATCTATCTACATATATGAGATCCTACTATATATAGTATTCTACCATATATAATCTTTTTAACTTCCAAGTGTTGGGGATTTCACATCTGTACATAATGGTCTGGGATGCGCATTTTTCTCTGTAGCAAAATAGTTCATAGTTTCAAGGCACCACAACTTGATTGCCCATTCCCTTATTATTGGACATTTTAGGCCGGCTCTAGTTTGCTATTACGTATATCTTTGTGCACCTGTGTGCGTATTTCTAGTTCCTATATACCCACCACTCAGCCTCAACAATCAGTACTGCATGATCTATCTTTTTTCACATATACCCCATACCCCATCCACTCTCCCCCACCTCCATTAATTATTAAGAAAGAAATTACTAAAATCACACAAATACCCAAGGGTATAAGGTCACAAACTATATAATATTTTGTAAAATACCTTTCAAGTTTTTTTCCTTCGAGTCTAACAATGAGTTTTAAAACTGCAAGAATTTCAACTTCACAATTTCTTTTATACCATAAAAAGCATAAAAAATTTTCACCAATATGCTTTCAAGAAATTATCAACTAGCCCACATTTCAAACGAAAAGGTGTTTCGACATAGGAACATTTTCAAGAAATGACTCTCTTTGAAGTGATGGTAATCAGAGGCTGTTTGAAACTGCAATATATAGTAAACAGTTTTGCAATCCAATTTTCCATCTGTTGCCTACAAAACACAGAACTAAAATAATTCTATTTAAAACAGTGTTTTCCCGAGCTATCGAACCAGGAAAGCATGCCTGGGCCGCCTCCTCCCTGGGCTTCAGTTCCATTGGTAAAAGCAGGCTGGTCTAGGCGTCTTCCAGTTCCATGGTGTACAAGGCTAAACTAAGTCATATTACCAATATTTTTTAGAGATCACGGCGTGCAGGGTGCCCTTCGAGAGGGGTGGGATATTTAATAGGCAGACTAAGCACATGCTATGGGCTCAGGCAAAGAAAAAACGAAAATTCCATAACCCTTAAAAATAAAAACTCTCACTATGGATAAAACACGTTACTTCATAGGCCTTCCTTACACCGATTTTATGGTTTAGCGGGGTCTCTATTTGCAACCACAACGGGGGAGGGGCTCATTTCTACAGCGATCGACGCCGCCGAGGCGACTACAAAGACCGTCGAGACCAGGCCGAGCGCACACGACGGCGACTCGGCGGTGCTGACCACGCTCACCCCGGGCCCAGGCCGGCCACAAGTGGGCTGGAGGGCGGGCGTCGACGCCGGGACGGAAAGGGGTCTCCAAGCCGGCCCCCTCCCCCAACACTTGCTTCCTCGGCTCTGAATACCAAAGACCTGTAGTACCATGGCTGCCTTAGCGTCCCGGGCGAAGACGAACTGGCCGATGCGCTCCTTCTCCTCGGGCTGGATCGATCGCACCGCCAGCAGCCATTCGGCTCGGCTCGGCAGCCAAGTGCCGCAGGAAAAGGCCCAGCGCACGCCCTCCATCGCTGGCACCAAGCAGACCCGCTTGGCAGGGAAAACCATACACTGAAAACAGCCCTCGCCGCCTCCCCAGGCCTGATGGCGCCGACGCTCACGTGGCCCCACCCCTTTCTTCCCGGCGTCTGTGCGAAAGGGGCGGGGCGTCGCGCTACGTCCCCGGGCGCTCTGCCCTCCGAGAGCCTTCACTTTCCCCTGGCAACCCCGTAGCGCTCTCCAGGAGAAAGCGGCTGGGGGCGGAGACGGAGCCCCGCCTCTGCGCTCTGCGGCAGCGTGAGTCGTCACGTGGGGCGGGGCTTCGGAGGGAGCGAAGGGTGGGACCAAGGCCGAGAGCCGGAGAGTTACGCCAGTCACACTTGGAGGAGCGCTAACGGGACAGCGGTGCAGGCCAATCGCAGTCAGTCCTCTGGAGGCCGAGAGACTGGGGTGGAGATTCGGAGACTGCAGTTGCAGGTGGGTGAGCTCTGGGGTCTGGAGGAGTGGGATAGTAGCACCTTATTCCTGGGGGCCCAGGTCGGCCCCCATGACCCACACGGGAGAAAATTCCCTTGGCTTCAGGTCCCTCTGCCGCTCCTTCTTGTTCACGGGCGGGACAGGATCCGCGGCTGGGAGGGGACTGCATGATGCCCCCTGGAGTTGTGCTGTACGGTGGCCCTGAGTTGCCTTCCTCCCTCCTCTCCCAGCTCCTTCTGCCGAAGCCCCCCTCAACCCAGGATGCTCCCCATCCCTAACAGCTGCCCACCCTGAAACTTGCCTCCGAGGGCCTGGCCAAGAGATTGCCTCCAGTGCGGGTGCGGGCCCCGCCTGAATCCGAGGCTGGCAGCCAGCAGCTGGGCTAATGCTGCTGATCCTTTACTGCGGCCGTCAAGTGACCCAGGTGCTGTGTTGCTGTTGCCAAGTCTATTGCAGTTTTAGGAAGAGGGTTCTGTTGTGGAGGCACCAGTGTTTCCATCATATCAGAGGTCCTTGCTGTAAAAGCAGCAGAACCAAGTAAATAACTTCAGCAGCCCTTCAGAGTTACTCTGTGCCTTTGCTCATTTATCTTAGACTTTATCAAGGGCCGTCCTGAGTCTCTGTTTCCACAGTTCTACCTAGACGGTGGGTGACTCTTCTGTGAAAGCCCTCGTGATCAAAGCCCATTGCGGGTTTTGGCCCAGGGCAAAGTTGGTCTCTGCAGATGAATGTGAATTCCTAACTTTGTGGTAGATTAAATGCTTTGGCTGTCAGGAAATGTCAACTAAGGCCAACACAGTTTACCTGGGGATTATTTCCATCCCCTTTAAAATGGGTTCTATTCTGTTTTTATCTATACTTGTTTCCATTAGCTTTTCATGATATCATGAGCCCCCTCCAGTCCTTTGCAAGTAGATGAGATTTTGAACACACAAATTCTCAAAGTGCTGTGAAATGAATCACTGTCTTCATATATCTACTTAGCTAATACTCACTAAAACCCTGCGTCAGCTGCCATATTTAAGATCTGCTTATGACCTGCAGAGAGCTTACAATCTAGCAAGGCAGATAAAACGTGCAAAAAAGCTGCTAGAGAAAATGTAAAGATGTGTAAGGTATAAGGTATCTATTAATGCCCATGTCAGTAATGATCATAACTCGTTCTCCACTTTTAATTTTATATATCTAGGCATCATATTATAACTTTTCCATTCTTGTCTTTTTGAACTGTTTTTTTAGAGTTTCAGTATATTATTTTTCTGTTTCTGAAAAACTTCTGTGTACATTAGCTCGTGTTCTTCTGTGCAATAATTATTACTGGTGGAGAAACTGAGATCAGAAACAGAATTTGTGGAATTATTTAAATTCGGGTTTAGGAATTCTTAGTCCGTTCTTTTACAATTGAACTAAGCTCTGTGTATTCAATCTATAGAGCCTAGTATACAGTCAGGTAACGTAGTGGTTAATTGTACTTGTTCTCTCTGCCTAGAATGTTCTCTTCTCCCGTCATCACTTTCCTTGTTCCTCTGTGTCATTCAGGTCTCAGCTCAAATGTCATACCAAAGAGAATTTCTCTGCACAACCAACCTAAAAGCTCACTTTCGTCACTCCCTACTCCCATCCCCGAGCCTAGTACCCTAGTGGGCACTCTTTATAGGTTTGTTTAAGCCCCTTTCCTATCTTTTTTTAAATTCTTACTTGTCATTCAAGGCTTAGCTCAAACCTTACCTTTTCTTAAGGACTATCGCAGAGTACTTTAAAAAAAATATATGTCGTCTGTGTAATTCATTTGGCATTTACTTGAGGGGGAATTTCACATATACCTTACCTTTTACAAATAGTATACATCAGTAAATGTTTTACAGTAGAGTTTACTCTTTTCACAAGTTAACACTGATATTTATATTCTGTCTACCTTTACTCCTCACTTTTTCCTTAAGGAAATATGAAGTATGCAGTTAATAACTTGCCTAACTATATTCAATAAACCCCCAAATTTTATTATGGTATTTTTTATTGCATTGGTCAGGGGAGAAAGAAGACTAAAATGGTAGAGGCTCAGCAAATTTGAGCAATAATCGTCTTGCCAGTTCCTGTTCTATGGCTTCTTAGTAGGATTCTGAGAGACCCGTGTTCTATTTGGAGTTCTACCTCCGATTATCTGTGTGATTTTGGGTCAATCACGTAACCTCTCCTAGGTACCAGTTTCAATGCAAAGGCACCAAATGAGAGCATCTCTAAGGTTTGGTGATTTTTTTTTAGGTAATGTTCATTAGCTTTTTATTGGGTCACAACTTAGACTTGATCCCATTGCAAAATTTCCTTTCCAAGACTTTAGTAAATAACTCTATAATTCTACCAATTACCCAAAGAAGAAATCTTGATTCCCCTTTTCTGTCAATTCTTTAATCTATTCCAAAGTTCTATTGGTTCTACTTCTAAAATAGAGCAAAAAATCCACCTATTTCTCTCTGTCTGCCTTGTTAATACTCTAGTTGAAATCACCATCATTTCTCACCTGAAATACTGATTACTTTTCTAGCCTCACGAGAAGGGGAACATTCTCTTCCTGTGCCTGCCCTCCATGCTGTGAGCATTCCTGAATCAACCTGTCTTCAGAGCTAAGTCTAGAAGTCCATGCCTTTAATCACATGCAGTATTGCTTCCTAGTTAGACTGAGAAGGAGAGGCGAGCAAAATAGGAAACCTGAAGAGTGTTGTGGCACAGAAAAGAAGGGGGACCTAGTTGATTGTGTGAATTACTCCTGAGAGATTAAATAAGACGAGGAGAGAGAAGTTAGCATTTGACTGCAAGACTAGGTAGTGTGGTGACATTGACATGAGCAGTTTTAGGAGGGTAAAAGAGAGGAACTTGATTGTAGTGGGTTGAGATGATAACTGGAGGTGAAGCTACTCTAGACGGTTTTTTAAAGAAGTTTTTCTGGGTTAGGGAGTAGAAAAGTGGGATGGTAGCTGGAGGGGAATAAAAGGTCAAAGGATAGATTTTCGTTTCTTCAAATATGGGAGATATTAGGTTTGTATGCAGTGTCCAGTAGAGTGGGAGAAATTGTTGCTGTACGAAAGAGGGTGGTTTTGTGTGTGTAGTCACCACTCTGAAATGTCCTCCAGAATGGAGGAGCTTGTTTGTCTTGTTTTTGGCTCTACGCCCAGTATCTAGAGTAGTTCCTACCACGATAATAGCTACTCCATTAATTTTATTTGGTGAATTAATGAAAGACTTAGACTCTATTTCTCTTACCTTCTTTCAATTCATTCTTCACACATCAGTCAGAAAGATATTTTAAAAAAATCAGATCACATCACTGTCCAGTTTAAAGTCTTCAGTGGTTCCTATTGCACTTAGAATAGCATTCCAGCTTCTGTGGCCCAGAGGATCCTGCATGAGGCAGCACTGGCCTTCTGCGGCCCGATCTCCTGACACTCTTTTTAACTATGCTCCAGTGATGCTGACTTTCTTTCATTTCCTAAAACTGAAGGACCCTCCTCTCCCACTTGAGGGCTTTATACATGATTTCTCCCACCAACCTCTTACCTTCTTACATTCAGGTGTCAACGTAACTGACACCTTCTCAGAAAGGCCCCTATTACTGTAGGGGACGAGAGCAGAGGCTCTGAAGCCAGACTGTCTGAGTTTACATCCCAGCTCCCTGCTTACTTGCTATGTGACTTTGGGCAAATTGGTTAAATTCTTGAAGCCTCTTTTTCCCTTTCTATAAAATGGAAACAATAATAGTATCTATTTTATACAGTTGTTCTGAGGATTAAAAGTACTTAAAGCATGGAGTACAGAACCTGGCACATAGGAAGCACCGTATAAGTATTCACTGTTACCATTGTTATTATCTGTGGTTGGATGCTCCCGGTCTTCATTTTTATTTCCATTTCCCAGTTGTTTCTTCACAGTATTTCTAACGACTTATAATTTGTTAGTCTTCCTCACTAAATACTAAACACCAAGACAGCAGGGCTCATTTCTGTCTTTATTCTCTATGCTCTCTAGTGCCTAATTCAGTACCTGGCATAGAGTTAGCACTCTATAATAAATATTGAGTAGAATAGACCAGAAATGATACCCTATATTGAAATATCAGTGACCAAACTGATATCACGGGAAGACCTGATGAAATCAAAGCCCAGATCAGTGAGAGTAGGGCTTTAGTTTAATATTCCATTTCTATAAAGGGGTGTATGCTTTTTTGTCATTACTTTATATCAAAGACTTGGTTCTTAGGCTTGATTCTTGTACTTTTATTGATTTAATTATTTAAGTCAAATTTTAGTGAAAGACATTAAAAGAAAGAACAAGAGAACAGTTTTGAAAATCAATTCACTATTTTGAGCAAGAAGGTGTTTCATTGAAGCTGAGATACAGTCTTATAAAATACACCATTGTTTTATATGTTACTGAGAAAGAAAACAATGCCATTTTTAACTATGATACGACTCTTTATCACTTGGATTTTTCCATACTTATGGAAAGCCCATTTTAAAAAGAATCGTATCACCCTTGAACACACATAAAAAGAAAAATATAAGCAAAATTAATTAGCTGAAGTTATTTTAAAACTTCTTCACATTCAGGATCTGACTGTTCTAATTCTCTTTCAACTCAGAGTCTTGGCGTCCATGTTTTTCCACATAATATCATTTTCTGTTACTAAGAGCATTAGTGACATGTCATTTCTTAAATGAATGTCCGTTATTGTTTCCAGGGTTTTCTTCCAAGATGCTAATACCCATTCTTCCCATTTTGATGCACATACATATGTAATGACAAATAGGTCATGCCTGCTTCCTGACCAAAAGCAATTATAAGATACCCATCAATTTCAGACATGTTAAGTGTGAGAAAATATTGTGTGTCTTAAAATTAGTGAAATATGATATTGAATTTGCAGAATACTTGGAAAAAAATAATTCCTTTGCAGATCGTTTTAAGAATTGTTTAACGATTAATAATAATGTTACTGGCTAAGTATATGTTATTGATTTTAACCATTAATATTTATATACCACTTGACAATGTTAATTTAATATTCGTGATATCATTTAACCATCACGACAGTACAATGTAATAGGTGTGTTGCACTTTGCAGATGAGAAAGCCAAAGCCTTAGAGAGCGTCAGTAGGAGTCACTAGTAAGTGATGAACCATTTATGACTGTTTCTTCAGCTCCGAATACCAAGTTCTTTGTTATTTGCAAAATACACTAATACAAGTGGAGATTTACTCAAGCTAGATTTAAGAAATGGAAAATTTTAGCTTCTTGGATTTGTCATTCTGTGTAGAATATACATGGCAGGCTTTATCTTTTTTGTTTTTAAGATTGGCCCTGAGCTAACATCTGTCACCAATCTTCTTTTTTCTTTTCTTCTTCTTCTCCCCAAAGCCCCCAGTACATAGTTGTATATTCTAGTTGTAGGTCTTTCTAGTTCTGCAATATGGGACGCCGCCTCAGCATGGCTTGATGAGCAGTGCTAGGTCTGCGCCCATGATCTCAACCAGTTAAACCCTGGGCCACGGAAGCAGAGTGCATGAACTTAACCATTTGACCACAGAGCCAGCCCAGGCTTTATCTTTTAACAAACTTTATAAAGTGAATAGCTTTGTATGATCCTAATATATTTGAGAATACTTATTTGAGAATATGTGAACATTTCTGGTAAAGTTTGCTTTTGTTACTATTTATAGAAATAAGATTTACTTTTTGCTTACATCATTGGGTTTAGTTCTTTTTTTATTGAGATATTATTGACATGTTGGTTTCAGGTGTACAACATAGTGATTTGATATGATTCAACTCTTACTCATGAACAATGAGCCTCAGTAATTGACTTAATACAACACAAGATCTAAATTGCATAATGTTTTTGATGACAATGAAGTTAAAAAATGTTTGTTGTTGGGGTTTCAAGACCTATGCCACTATGCAGAAATATAGTTTTTATCCTTTGAAAGCCTCAGGTTTGAGTACCTTTTAGCTATTTTGTTTTAAATTCAACTTATTTTAAAAGATTGAGGAAGTGCCTCATACCAAAAATGAAATGAATAAGAAGAAAATTGAATGACAAGATAGTTTCTGAATTGAATTTATGTTTCATTGTCTTTTTCTTTTAATTTTTATTTTGAAGTAATTATAGTTATACAGGAAGTTACAAAGGTAGTATAGAGAGATCGCATGTATCCTTTGCCCAGTTACCCCAATGGTTACATCTTACATAAGTTTTGTCCAAAATCAGAACTAGGAATTTGGCATTGTACATTGTGTGTTTATAGTTCTGTGTCATTTTATCCCATGTGTAGATTCCTGTAACTACCAAATTACGAGTTCCTATAGATGGCTACAAATGTCTCCCTTTTGCATACCCACCTCTCTCCACCACCCCCGGCCACCCATGCCACAGTCCTCAATCCCTGGAAACCACTGATCTGTTTTCCATGTCTATAATTTTGTCATTTCAAGAATGTTACAGAAATGGAATTATACAGTATGTGACCCTTTGAGACTGGCTTTTTTCCCTCAACATAATGTCCTTGAAATCCATCTAAGTTGTCCTGTATATCAGTAGTTTGTTCCTTTTTAATAGTGAGTAGTATTCCATGATATGGGTGTACCACAGTTTGTAAACTCATTCATCTATTGAGCAACATTTTGGTTGTGTACAGTTTTTGACTATGTAAATAAAGATGCTGTGAAAAATCATGTACAAGTTTATGTGAGTACATGTTTTTATTTCTCTAGGGGAAATGCTGAGATGCATGATTATTGGATAATATGGTGTGTGTTTAGCTTTTTTTTCCAGTTTTATTGAAATATAATTGATATAACATTGTGTTAATTTTAGGTGTACAGCATAATGATTTGATATATGTGTATATTGCAAAATGATTACCATAATAAGTTTAGTTAACATCCATCACCTCACATAATTACAATTTTTTTCTTCTGATGAAAACTTCTAAGATCAGCTTTCTTAGCAACTTTCAAATATATAATGCAATATTGTTAACTATAATCATCACGCTGTACATTATATCTCCAGAACTCACTTATCTTATAAGTGGAAGTTTGTACCTTTTTGATCACCCTCACTCAGTTCCCCTGCCCAGCACCCCCACCTCTGGCAAATACCAATTTGTTCTCTGTTTCTATGAGTTTGGTTTTATTTTAGATTCCACATGTAAGTGAGATCATACAGTATTTGTCTTTATCTAACTTATTTTACTTAGCATAATGCCCTCAAGATCCATTCATGTTGTTGGAAATGGCGACAAAAAATGGATTCATTTTTTATGGCTTAGTACTGGTCCACTGTGTGTGTATACACTCACATACGCACATATGTATATATATATGCACACACATATATATCATATATATATTTGTATATATATCACATTTTCTTAAGCCATTCACCCATCCCTGAACATTTAAGTTGTTTCAGTGTTTTGGCTATTGTAAATAATGCTGTAATGAACATGGGGGTGCAGATAATCTCTTCAGGATAGCGATTTACTTTCCTCTGGCTATATACTCAGAAGTTGAATTCTTGGGTCATGTGGTAGATCTATTTTTACTTTTTTGAGGAACCTTGATACTGTTTTCTATATTAGCTGTACCAATTTACAATTCATACTAAAAGTGCACAAGGATTCCCTTTTCCCCACATCCCTAACAGCACTTTTATCTCTTGTCTTTTTGACAGTAGCCATGCTGACAGTTGTGAGGTAATCTGTCATGGTTTTGATTAGCATTTTCCTGATGATTAGTGATGTTGAGCACCTTTTCACATACCTGTTGGTCATTTGAATATCTTCTTTGGAAAAATGTATGTTAATGTCCTTTGCCTTTTTATTTTCCCCCAAGGAAGCTTTTCCTTGAGCTAAAATCCATTGCCAATCTTTGTCTTTTTACTTGAGGAAGATTGGCCCTGAGCTAACACCTGTACCAGTCTTCCTCTATTTTGTTTGTTGGTCACCACCACAACATGGCCACTGACAAGTGGTATAATACACACCTGGGACCCAAACCTGGGGTGCCGAAGAAGCGTGTGCCAGACTTAACTACTAGGCCGTGGGGCTGGCCCCTCTTTGCCCATTTTTTTATTGGATTATTTGGAGTTTTTTGCTATTGAGTTGTATGAGCTCTTTAATTATGTTGGGTATTAACACTTTATCAAATGTGTGCTGTGAGAATATTTTCTTCTATTCCATAGGTTGACTTTTCAGTTTTTTAATTTTCTTTTACTGTGCATAAGCTTTTTACGTTGATGTAATCCCACTTGTTTATTTTTTATTTTGTTGCTTGTGCTTTAGATGTCATATCCAAAATATTATTTCTAATACCAGTGTCGAGGAGATCATTCCCTATTTTTCTTCTAAGATTTTTGTGGTTTCAGGTCTTACATTTATGTCTTGAGTTGATTTCAAGTTAATTCTTTGTGAGTGATGTGAGACAGGGGTCTAGTTTCATTCCTTTGCATGTGAATATCCTATTTTCCCAGCACCATTTACTGAAGAAACTGTCTTTTCTCCATTGAGTATTCGTGGCTTCTTTGTCAAATGTTAGTTGATTGTATATGTGTGAGTTTGCTTCTGGGATCTCGATTCTGTTCCATTTGTCTGTGTGTCTGTTTTTATGCCAGTATCTTACTGCTTTGATTACTATAGCTTTGTAATGTAGTTTAAGATCAGGAAATGTGATATGTGTAGCTTTGTTCTTCCTTCTCAGGATTGCTTTGGCTATTCGGGCTCTGTGATAGTTGCATACAAATTTTAGGATTGTTTTACTATTTCTGTTAAAAATGCCTTGGGAATCTTAATAAGGATTACATTGAATCTACAGATGGCTTTGGGGAGTATGGACATTTTAAAAATATTAATTCTTCCAATTTATGATCATAAGGTATCTTTCCATTTATTTGTGTCTTCAATTTCTTTCATCAATGTCTTATAGTTTTCACCATTGAGTTTGACGGTGGGCTTGTCATATATGGCCTTTATTATGTTTAGTTACTTTCCTTCTATGCCCAATTTGTTGAGAGTTTTTATCGTGAATGGATGTTAAATTTTGTCAAATGCTTTTTCTGCATCTATCAAGATGATCATTTGATTTTTATTTTTCTATTAATATGTTTAATAACATTTTTTGATTTGTGTATATTGAACTTTCCTTGCATCCCAGGAATGAATCCCACTTGATCATGGTGTATGATCCTTCTAATGTGCTGTTGAATTCAGTTTGCTAGTATTTTCTTGAGAATTTTGCAGCTATATTCATAAGGGATATTGGCCTGTAGTTATCTTTTTTTGCTGTGGCCCTCTCTGGCTTTGGTATCACAGTAATGCTGACCTTGTAAAATGAGTTTGGGAGTGTTCCTTTCTCTTTATTTTCCTGTAAGAGTTTCAGAAGTGTTGGCCTTAATTCTGCTTCAAATGTGTGGTAAAATTTACCTATGAATCCATCTGCTCCTGGACTTTTGTTCATCAGGAGGTTTTTGATTACTGATTCAATCTCATAGTAATTGGTCTGCTCATATTTCCTATTTCTTCATTATTCATACTTAAGAGGTTGTATATTTCTAGGAATTTATCTATTTCTCCTAGTTTGTCCATTTAGTGTATAATTGTTCATAGTAGTTTCTTAGGACATTTGGTACCTGTAGTATCAATTGTAATGTTTCTTCTTTCGTTTATAATTTTATTTATTTGTGTCCTTTCTTTCCTTGGTTAGTCTAGGTAAAAGTTTGTCAATTTTCTATATCTTTTCAAAGAATCAACTCTTAGTTTTATCCATCTTTCTATTGTTTTCTTGTTTCTATTTCATTTATTCCTGCTCTAATCTTTATTATTTTCTTACTTCTGCTAACTTTGGGCTTGTTCTGTTCTTCTTTTTGTAGTTCCTTGAGATGTAAAATTAGATTGTTTATTTAAGGTCTTTCTTTTTTCATGATGTATGTGTTTATTGCTATGAACTTCTCTCTTAGAACTGCTTTTGCTCATCTCATAGGTTTTGGTATGTTGTGTTTCCATTTTTGTTTATCTAAAGATACTTTTTTATTTCCTTTTTCTAATACATTGGTTATTCATAAGTGTGTTGTATAATTTTCAAATATTTGCCTATTTTCCAGTTTTCCACCTGTTATTGATTTCTAGTTTTATAAGATTGTGGCCAGAAAACATAGTTGGTGTGATTTCAGTCTTCTTATGGTAAGACTTGTTTTGTGGCTTAACATATACTTTATCCCAGAATATGTTCTGTGTGCACTTGAGAATAATGAATATTCTGCTGTTGTTGGATGTAATGTTCTGTATCTGCCTGTTAGGTCCATGTGGTCTATAATGTTGTTCAAATCTTACGTTTCCTTGTTGATTCTCTGAATGATCAATCCATTGTTGAGAGTGGGGTATTAAAGTCCTTAATTATTACTGTATTACTGTTTATTACTAATTCTGTTAGTATTTGTTTTATATATTAGGTGCTCTGATGTCGGGTGCATAAATATTTGCAATTGTTGTATTTTCTTGATTGATTGACCCCATTATCATTATATAATGATCTGCTTTGCCTCTTTTGGCCATTTGTAGCTTAAAGTCTATTTTGTCCAGTATAACTGTAGTTACCTCTGCTTTCTTTTGGGTACCCTTTGCTTGAAATATCTTTTGCTATTTCTTCACTCTGAGTTTACAAGTGTCTTTAAAACTAAAGTGAGTCTCCTGTAGGCAGCGTATCATTGGATCTTGTTTTTTAATCCATTCAGCCGTTCTCTGTCTTTTAATTGGAGAATTTAATCCATTTATGTTTAAAGGAATTATTAATTGGTAAGGACTTACTGTTGCAATTTTAAGTGTGTTTTGACCATTTTGTAGATCCCTGGTTCCTTCTTTTGTATCTTGCTGTCTTCTTCATTTTTTGATGACTTTTTGTAGCAGTATTCTTTGACCACTTTATCATAATCTTTTATGTGACTACTACAGGTTTTTCCTTTGTGGTTACCATGAGGCTTACATAAAATATCTTATATTTATAGCATTCTATTTTAAGCTGATAACAACTTAATTTTGATAACATACGTAAGTCTTACATTTTTACCTCTCCTTTCTTGCATTTTAGGTTATTGATGTTCCAGTTTACGTGTATTTTATGTTGTGGATCCAATAACAAATTACTGTAGTTAACGTTATTTTTATTCATTCATTCATTCATTCGTTTATTTATTTTGAGGAATATTAGCCCTGAGCTAACACCTGCTGCCAGTCTTCCTCTTTTTGCTGAGGAAGACTGGTCCTAAGCTAACATCCATGCCCATCTTCCTCTACTTTATATGTGGGACGCCTACCACAGCATGGCTTACCAAGCAGTGTCCTGTCTGCACCTGGGATCTGAACCGGTGAACCCTGGGCTGCTGAAGTGGAACCTGAGAACTTAACCTCTGTGCCACTGGGCCAGCCCCTATGGTTATTTTTTAATACATTTGTTTTTTTAACTTTTAAACTAGAGTTGTAACTGAATTGTATACCATCATTGCAATACTAGAGAATCTGACTTTTACTAGATATGTACCATTACCTGTTTTACACTTACATTCATATGCTCTTATAATATTAATCAGCATCCTTTTATTTCTGCTTGAAGGACTCCCTTTAGTATTTCTTGTAAGGCAGGAATACTAATACTGAATTCTCTCAGCTTTTGTTTGTTCAGGAAAATCATCATCTTTTACTCCTTTGTGAAGGACAGCTTTGCTAGGTATAGTATTCTTAGTTGACAGGTTTTTTCTTTTAATATATTGATTGTATCAACCTATTCTCTCCTGGCCTGCAAAATTTCTGTTGAGAAATCTACCCATGGTCTTAATGGATCTAATTTAGTCTAATTTTTCCTAATTTCATGGGGGTAGGTTATTCTTTATGATGTGGTGTTCTCCTCTTGCTTGCCAAATTCTTTCTTTGTCTTTGACTTTTGGAAATTTAATTATAATGTATCTCTGTGTAGCCCTTTTTGATTTCAACTTATTTGGGGTCCTTTGGGCCTCATGACTCTGGATGTCCATTTCTTTCCCCAGGTTTGGAAAGTTTTCAGCCATTAGTGCTTTAAAAACACTTTCTGTTCCTTTTTCTTTCTCTTCTCCTTTTGGGATTCCCATAATGCATGTATTGTTCTATTGATGGTGTCCCATGAGTCCTGTAGTCTTTCTTCACTCTTTTTCATTCTTTTTGCTTCTCTAACTGAATAATTTCAAATGACCTATCTTCTAGTTCACTGATTCTTCCATCTGCTTGATCAAGTCTGGTGTTGAACCTCTCCCTTCAGGTCAGTCATTGTATTCTTGAACTCTAGGATTTCTATTGTTTTTTTCTTTAACAGTTTCTATTTCTTTGTTGAACTTCTCATTTTGTTCATGCATTTTTTTCCCTAATTTCATTTAGTTGTCTGTGTTTTCATGTAGTTTACTATAAACTTCAAGGGCATTATTCTGAATTCTTTGCAGAGAGTTCATAGTTCTCCATTTCTTTAGGTTCAGTTATTACAGCTTTATTACTTTCCTTTGCTGGTATAATGTTTACCTGATTCTTTCTGATCTTTGATTCTTTGCATTGGTATCTATGCATTTGAGTAAGTGGTCTCCTCTTCCATACTTTACAAGTTGACTTCTCCAGAGACAGTCTTTCACCAGTAACCTCAGCTTGGGGTTCAGGACAGGTCAGCTGGTAGCATCCTTGGGTAGGTGGGGCTTGATATTGAGGTTTCTCTTTGGGTAAGGCCACTGACTGAGCTGAGTTCAGGGTGGGTACCACCATCTGGGAACATTTGGATAAAACTACTCCCTTGGTTCTCTGCCCAAGTACAATTGTAGGATGGGCTCTTTAGTTGCTCTGATTCTCTGGTCAATGTCCCTAGTCAAATGGGACTGGTGCTATACTCAGCAGTTAGGCAGGCCTGCAAATTTGCTTCTTTGCCTGAGTGGAACCATAGAATGTGCTTCAGAGTTGTTAGGTTTGATTGCTGGGGACCTGAAAACAGAAAAGCTGCCCACCAAGCTCCCAGCTCAGACAGTATCACCAGCTTTGCTCTGCAGATGGACAGACCGCTGGCTTGGCTCTCTGCTTGAGTGGAAGTGTCAGCATGGATGTAGACTGTGTTATGCAGCTGCCCAGGTATTTTGGTTAGGCTTCATCATTGGGCAGGACAGGAGGAATATTCAGCCCTAGTCAGGGCTTCAAATTTGCTTCCCAGCCTGGGCAGGGCTGTGTAACAGGCTCCACAGCCAGTATGGCTTGCTTGCCAGGAACCCAAATCAGGCAAAACTGTGCATCAAGCTCCCTGACTAGATGGAGTCATCAGCTGGGCAGTCTCTGGCTTGGCATTCCACACAAGTACTGTTAGGCTACTCAGTCTCCTGGGTGCTCTAGCCAGACTTTCTGGCTAACAAGACTGGGCATTGCACTCAGCAGTAGACAGCACTCGGAAGTAGCTTTCTTGCCTGGCTGAGGTGGCAAAACAGGGTCCAAGGCCACATTGTTTGGAGTCTTGAATCAGGCAGAACTGCCCACTGAGTTCCCTGGCCAGATGGGGTCACTGTCTTGTATTTAGCTTTTTAAGATTCTGCCAAATAATTCCTGCTAGCAATGTATGGGTGATTCAGTGACTCTGCATCCTCTCAAGCATTTGGTGTTATCACTTTATATTAGCCATTCTAATAGATGGGTAATGATATTTCATTGTGGTCTTAATTTTGCATTGTGATAATAACTAATGATGCTAAACATTCTTAGTGTGTTTATTTGCCGTATGTATATTCTTTTTGGTGAAATATTTCATTGTCTTTGGCCTTTCTTTTAATTGGATCATTTGATTTTTTACTGATGAGTTTTGAGAGTTCTTTATATATTGTAGATAAGAATCCTATATGAGATTTTATTTGCAAATATTTTCTTCCAGCCTGTAGCTTGTGTTTTCATCCTTTTAACAGGGTCTTTCGCAGAGGAAAATGTTTTTATTTTGAAGAAATTCAATCTATCAACTTTCTCCTTCTGTTTTATGGACTATGCTTTTAATGTCATAACTAAGAACTCAGCCAGCCCTGGTGGTCTAGTGCTTAAGATTTGGTCCTAACATCACCATGGCCCAGGTTTGTTTCCTCATCAGAGAACCACATCACTCATCTGTCAGTTGTCATACTGTGGTGGCTGCATGTTACTGTGATGCTGAAAGCTATGCCACTGGTATTTCAAATACAGCAGAGTCACCCATAGTAGACAGGTTTCAGCAGAGCTTCCAGACTAAGATGACTAGGGAGAAGGACCTGGACACCCACTTCAGAAAAAATTAGCCATGAAAACCCTGTGAATAGCATGGATCATTGTCTGGTATAGTGCCGAAAGGTGAGAGGGTGGCACAAAACGATGAGGCAGGGTTCCACTCTGTTGTTTACAGGGTCACTAGGAGTTGGAATCAGTTTGACTGCACTAACAACAAAAGAACTCATTGACCAATCCCTGGTCTCAAAGATTTGCTCCTATATTTTCTTCTCAAAGTTTTTATAGGTTTAAATTTTATATTTAAGTGTATGGTGCATTTTTAGTTAATTTTTGTATGAAGTATGATGTTAGATCAAAGGGTTTTTTTGTCAAAGGTTTTTTGGGGGTTCTTTTGCCTGTAGATATCCATTTCTTTCAACATTATTTGTTAAAAGGTCTGTACTCCATTGGATTTCTTTTGAACTTTGCTCAAAAATCAGTTGATTTTACTTGAGTGGAGCTATTTCTTAGTTATATATTCTGTTCCACTGATCTATGTGTCAATATTTTCACCAATATCAGTCTTGATGTTACTGTAGCTGCATGATAAGTCTTGAAATCAGGTAGACTGATTCTTCCCACATTATTATCATTTTTCAAAATTGTGTTAGCTATTCTAGTTTCCCTGAATTTTTTGTAGATTTCTTGGGATTGTCTACATACACAATCTTGTCCTCTCTAAATAGAGACAGTTTATTTCTACCTCTCCAGTGTCTATGTCTTTCATTGAATATTTTTGCCTTTGTGTGCTGACTAGAGCTTCCATTACTATGATAAATAGCAGTGGTAAGAGTGGACATCCTTGCCATTTTCCTCATCTTAGAGCAAAAGCATTCAGTCTCTTAGCATTTATGATGTTAGCTATTGGTTTTTTATAGATGTTCTTTATCAAGTTGGAGTTCTTCCCTATTCCTTGTTTGCTGAGAGTTTTTGTCATGAATAGGTGTTGGATTTTCAAATGTTTTTACTGTGTCAATTGATACAATCATGTAATTTTTCATTTTTAGCTTGCTAAAATGATGGATTGCATTGAATGCTATTCATATATTGAACCGTGCTTACATTCCTGGATAAACCTACTTGGTCATAGTGTATAATTCCTTTTATAAATTCCTGAATGATTTTCACTAATTTTTTTAAAGAATTTTTACATTTATACATGTAAGGGATATTGATCTGTACTTTTGGGATTTTTTTGGTACTATCTTTGTCTGGGATACCACAGTAATACTGACTTCATAAAATTAGTTGGGAAGTGTTCCCTCCTCTTCTGTGTTCTAGAAGAAATTGTATAGCTTTGGTATTAATTCTTCATTATGCTTTTGATAAATTTAATTTCCTTTTGCATTTTATCTTGATAAGTTGTTGTAATGTGCGTTTTTTGAGGAATTGGTCCATTCATCTACACTATCAAATTGTTATCTGTAGAATTGTTATAGTATTCCCTTATCCTTTTGATGTCTTCAAGGTCTGTAATGATTCTGATGTTTCATTCCTGATATTAGTGGTTTGTGTCTTCTCTCTTTTATTCTTTGTCAGTCTTGCTAGAGATTTCTCTATTTTATTGAACTTTTCAAAGAATAAGCTGTTTCATTGGTTTTTCTCTGCAGTTTCTGTTTTCAGTTTCATAGCTTTCTGCTTGTTATTATTTCCTTTTTTCTGTCTACATTGAGTTTACTTTGCTCTTCTTTTTCCAGTTTCTTGATGTAGGAGTTTAGATTATTGATTTGAGATCTTTATTCTTTTCTAATACATGCATACCTTGGACATACTGTGAGGTCAGTTCCAGACTGCCAAAATAAAGCAAATATCACGATAAGTGAATCACATGAATTTTTTGGTTTCCCAGTGCATATGAAAGTTATGTTTCTAAATACTAAGTGTGCAGTAGCATTATGTCTAAAAAAATGTACATACTTTAATTAAAAAATACTTGCTAAAAAATGCTAACCATTATCTGAGCCTTCAGTGAGCATAATCTTTTTGTGGAGGAAGATCTTGGAAAAAATGTAATATCTTCAAAGTGCTATGAAGCAAAGCACAATAAAACAAGATATGCCTGTATAAGCACTTAGTGCTGTGAATTTTCCTCTCAGCATTGTTTTAGCTACTCCCATACATTTTGATATGTTGTATTTTCATTTTTATTCAGTTCAATGTTTTTTTTTTTAATTTCCCTTGAGACTTTCTCTTTGATTCATAGATTGCTTAGAAGTGTGTTATTTAGTTTCCAAGTGCATGGAGATTTTCATGTTATCTTTTTCTTATTGAGTTCTAGTTTGATTTCATTGTGGTCAGAGAACATAGTGTGTGATTTCAATTCTTTTAAATCATTTGAGGTTTATTTTGTGGGTCAGGAAATGGTCACTCTTGGTATATGTTTCATAGGCTCTTGAAAATAATGTATTCTCTTGTTAGATGGAGTTTTCTATAAATGTTAATTAGATTCTGTTGGTTGATGGTGTTGTTGAGTTCTTCTATATCATTGCCGATTTACTCTTCTTTTGTTCTATTAATTTCAGAGAGGGGTGTTAAAGTCTCCAGCAATATTGGTGCATTTGTCTATTTTTCATTTCAGTTCTGTCAGTTTTTGCTTCACATATTTTGCAGCTGTGTTGTTTGATACGTACACATTTAGGTTTGCTGTGTCTTTTTGGTAGATTGACATTCTGTAACATTCCTCTCTGTTCCTGATAATTTTCTTCACTGAAGTCTACTTTATCTGATATTAAGATAGCCACACATTTAAAAAATTTTTTAGTTAATGCATGTATGTTATATCTTTTTCCATCCTTTGACTTTCAACCTACTTATACCATTGTATTTGAAATGAGTTACTTGTGGAAAGCGTAAATTTGGGTCATTTTTTAAAATCTGCTCTGCTAATATGTCTTTTAATTTGTGTATATAGACCACTTACATTTAGTGCAATTATTGATTTGTTAGTACTTGTCCTTTTTTGTTTGTTTTCTGCTTACTCTCTCTTATAATGTCTCTCGTTTCTTTTTTTGCCTTCCTGTGGGTTACTTGAACCTTTTTAGAATTCCATTTTGATTCAGCTCGAGTGGCTATGAGTATATCTCTTTGTATAGATTTTTGAGTGGTTGTTCTAGCAGTCACATTATTTATACGTATATATGTAATACATGTATGTGTGTGGATATATATACACACACACAATGTATATTTTATGACAATACTAGTGTCAGCATTTTACCAGTTTAAGCAATGTGTAGAAACTTTATGCCCTTTTGCTTCCTTTACTCTCCCTCATATCCTCATAATATAATTGTTTTATGTAATTCTTTTATGTACATTGAGAGCCATGTTAGGCAGTGTTATAATTTTTGCTTCAACCATCAAACATAATTTAGAAAAATCAGGGAGAGACAGAAAGTCTATTGTATTTAACCAGGTTATTACTCTTTCTCTAGTCTTTCTTTTTTTATTCTTTTTTTTTGTGTGTGATTGCATCCCAATAAAACTTTATGGACATTACTATTTGAATTTCACATAGTTTTCACGTCACAAAATATTATTGACCTTTTGATTTCTTTTTTTTTTATTGAGGTAAAATTGGTATATAATATTATATAAGTTTCAGGTCTATGATATTGTAATTTGATACCTGTATACACTACAAAGTGCTCAACACCAAAAATCTAGTTACCGTCCATTACCATATAATTGATCCCCTTTACCCATTTCACTCTTCTCCCATCCCCCTTCCCCTCTCGTAACCACCAGTCTGTTCTCTGTATCTATGAGTTTGGTTTGGTTTGGTTTGTTCACTTGTTTTGTTTTTTCAGATTCCACATGTGAATGAAATCATATGGAATTTGTCTTTCTTTGACTTATTTCACTTAGGTGTCATACCCTCAAGGTCCATCCATGTCACACATGGCAAGGTTTCATTCTTTTTTATGGCTGAGTATATTCTATTTTATATATATACCACATCCTCTTTATTAGTTCACCCATTGATGGACACTTAGATTGTTTGCATATCTTGATTATTGTATATAATGATGAATATTGTATATAATGATTGTATATAATGATGTATATAGTGAACATAGAGGTGCATATATCTTTTTGAATTAGTGTTTTTGTATTATTCAGGTAAATACTGTTGACACAAATAATCCATAACCAATCTATAAATCAAAATTGGGAGTGAGTTTATTATGAGCCAGATCTGAGCACCATATAGCCCGGGAGAGTCCTTTCACAAAGGAATGGAGCACTCCAAAGAAGTAGGAGTGTACAGAGTGATTATATACCATCAAAGCACATGTATCACAAATGATTGGAATGTCCCTTTTACAACAGTCAGAAGACAGCAATTCACACAGCAGTTGATGAACACACCAGCTAGCAGTGGTCTGCAGCTGGGTGGTCACAGCAGGTCAGCAATGAATCCCTAGCCTAGGGAGAGATGCTTATCTTTAAGGAAATGCCAATGTGGGGGAAGTTGCATCTTTCTTTATCTTAAAAGGCATTGTTCTTGTCTTCATGATATAGTAAATACTTAAAGCAATATAACAATGTATGCTCAACGGCCACGTCAGGCCCTTTCGGAAAAACAAGGTCAGGCCAAGTTAGTTTTACACCATATGGCTTCCTCGTATATTCCAGTATTTCCTGTTGTTTGCCATTTATTTATCAACACCCAGAGGTAGAATGGTTGGATCATATGGTAGTTTTATACTAAAGTTTTTGAGGAATCTCCATACTGTTTTCTTTAATGACTACACCAATTTACATTCCCACCAACAGTGAATGAGAGTTTCCTTTTCTGTACATCCTTTCCAACACTTGTTATTTCTTATCTTTTTGATAGTAGCCAGTGTAACAAGTTCAAGGTAATAGCTCATTGTGGTTTTGATTTGCATTTCTCTAATGATTAGTGATGTTGAGGATCTTTTCATGTGCCTATTGGCCATCTGTATGTCTTCTTGAAAAAATGTCCATTCAAATCTTCTGCCCCTTTTTAAATCAGATTTTTTGTTGTTGTTGAGTTGTATCAGTTCTTTATATATTTTGGATGTTAACTAACCTGTTATAGGATACATGGTTTGCACATATCTTCGTTCATTTAGTAGATTGTTTTATTTTGATAATGATTTCCTTTGCTATGTAAAAGCTTTTTAGTTTACAGTTTTAGTTTTAAGCTTTAGTTTAAAGTTTTTAGTTTTAAAAGTTTTTTAGTTTGATGTAGTCCCATTTGTTGAATTTTGCTTTTCTGTCCCTTGCCTTTGGAGTCAGATCCACAAAAACAGGGCTAAGACCAATGTCAAGGAACTTATCACCTATGTTTTCTTCTAGCAGTTTTATGATCACAGGTCTTCCATCCAAGTCTTTAATTCATTTTGAGTTTATTTTTGTGTATGGTGTAAGATAGTGGTCTAGTTTCATTCTTTTGTATGTGGCTGTCCAGTTTTCCCAACACGGTTTATTGAAGAGACTGTCCTTTCCCCATTGTATGTTCTTGGCTCTTTTGTCATAAGTTAATTGTTCATATATGTATGGGTTTGTTTCTGGGCTCTCAGTTCTGTTCCATTGATCTATGTGTCTGCTTTTATGCCAATACCATCCTGTTTTGATTACTATGGCTTTGTAGTATGGTTTGAAATCAGGGACAATGGTACCTCCAGCGTTGTTCTTCTTTCTCAAGATTGCTTTGGCTATTCAGGATCTTTTGTGGTTCCATAAAAATTTTATGATTATTTGTTCTAGTTCTGTGAAAAATGCCATTAAAATTTCAATAGGGATTGCATTGAATCTGTAGATTGCTTTGGGTAGTATAGACATTTTGGCAATATTAATTCTTTATTAATAATTCTTTATTAATTAATTCCAATACATGAGCACAGAATACCTTTCCATTTACTGTCATATGTCTCATAACCACATTCTGGTCAATGATGGACTGCATACATGACAGTGGTCCCATAAGATTAATATCATATAGCCTAAGTGTGTAGTAGGCTATACCATCTAGATTTGTGTAAGTACTGTAGGGAAGAAGAAGTTTTCCTCTACCCTTCTCCATTCTTCTGACTGGCCTAAGAATTAAATTGACGTGAGACAGATTTACAGAAGAAAAACAAACAAAAATTTGTTAACAGGTACACGTGGGAGAAATCCAGGAAAACTGAGTAACTGGCTAAAATGGCCAAAGCCCTCACCTTTAATACCATTCTCAGCTAAAGACAAAAGAAGATGTTGGGGGTGGGAAGAGTCAGGGACTTCACAAGGAAGGCAAGCAATTCACAGGTAGGTAAAAAGGAGCAAACGTTTGGGAAATGAGTTTGGCCCCACAGAAACAGAAGAGCACAGAGGGGGCCCAGCAAACACCTTTTCTAGGTTCCTCCTTGTCTACCACCTGGTTCATGTTATGCTGATGTGATAGATGGCTTCCTGAGACAGGTTTTTCTATCTGAATTCTTTTAGGCAGTTAAAGGGGAGGTAACAAGAAAACTTCCTGAATCTTTTGTTTCTTAAAAATAAAAAGCTAAAATAATCCCTATGCTAAAGAGACACATTTTGGGGTGGCAAATTTTGTTCCCTTTGGTATACTCTATGATATTTGCACAACAGCAAAATCACCTAAGGACGTACTTCTCAGAACTTGTCCTGGTCATTAAGCAATGCATGACTGTATTTGTGTTCTTTCTTCCTTCTTAATATTCCAATATTTTTTCTTTTATTATTAAATTTCTAGTTAGAGAACTTCCTTATCCACTTTTTTAGAATAAATCTGCTCATGACAAATTCTCATTTTTCCCTCATCTCAGAATGTCTTGATTTCCCCTTCATTCCTAATGGATGGTTGAGGATTGGGGATGGGGTAATTAAAGCTGAAGTGATAAATAGGGACTGGCTCATGCTAAGTCTTACATACTGTGTAAGGGAGCTTGGGTTTCTTTCTCTAGTTAATGAAGAATGTTTAGAAGGATTTTAGGTAGGAGAGGCATGATATCATTGGATTTACATTTTACATCACTCTGCTAGGAATACCACAGTGAGTAACAAAGATGTGGCTCCTATTCTCGTGGAGTTTACTATCTGATGGGGCAGATATGCATATGCACACTATCAATTAAAAAAATCCAAGGGCCAGCCTGGTGTTGTAATGGTTAAGTTTGTGCACCCTGCTTCAGTGGCCCAGGGTCTGCAGGTACGGATCTCAGGTGCGGACCTACACACAGCTCATCAAGCCATGCTGTGACAGCATCCCACATACAAAATAGAGGAAAATTGGCACAGGTGTTAGCTGAGGTACAATCTTTCTCAAGCAAAAAGAGGCAAATTGGCAACAGATATTAGCTCAGGGCCAATCTTCCTCACCAAAAAGAAAATCCAAACCTTTTAAATTAATGTTACTATATGTGTATGTATATACAATTTACACATAATTATTTATGCATATTTATACATATGTAAATAATTTGGAACTTGTGATGAATTAAGTCAATTATTGAAGCCCGTAGTTCATGGATAAGAAGTGAATCCAATGATATGTGTATATAGTAATTTTTATTCATATGAATGGAAATATAAGTAAAACAACTTTATTAGAAATGTTCAAGTATCAAATTAATACAGTAGCTTTATACACAGGTATTCGTTTTTGTCAAGTGGTTAAAAGTTAAAGCCTGCTGTGTTTACTCTTATATGGAATGGCTTAGCAGAGAACTTGAAATTTTCTATTTTCTTAATTTGGTTTGAGTAAATTTCTATTCGTAGACTTTATTTAATCATAACAAGGACAAGTGCTATCAAAGAGGAGAGGTGCTAGAAAATGTATGAAAGGGGGACTCCATCCACATGATAACTAAAGCCATTGAAATGGATAAAAATCAATCAGGGAAAATAAGAAGAATTAGTAGAGAAAAGGGCCAAGGATAGAACACCAAGGATGAATAACCTTAAGTGATAAGCAATTCAGTTGAAGAATTCTTCATGCAGCACCTACTACATACCAGGTGCTGGTTGTAAATGAATTGAAAATATAGTGGAAAATACAATGTTTGGAAGGCACAAGGTGAGGAAGTTCTCTAGCTGAGGAAGGACTCACAAGGGCAGTGAGAGAAATGGTTGACAATTAGGAGAGGTGGCGGAAACCAAGGGAAGAGAATTCCAGGTAGGAAGTAGTTACCTGTATCCTCAAAAACTGAGGAAAAGTAGGTAAGGTAAGGACTGAAGTCATTGATGGTTCTTTGTGGGTGAGGTGGGGAGAGGTCAGATTACAGTGCTTTAGAGAGGGAATAATGGGCAAAACTTGTATAATTTCTTTCTTTATTTTAAAGTTCAGTGAGGTGGGGCCTAGAGGAGCATGCCTATTCCAGAAAATATTTTTTGTTTTAGATGAGAAAAACTTGAGCATGCCAATACACTGAGGAGAAAGATGGGATTTGGAGGGAAATTTGGGTAATGATTACAGCAATCTAAATTCAGCACCTACATCCATATCACAAAGCAAATCTTTTTAGACCGTTAAACCAATAAATCAGAACAATACTCAAATGCCCATTAACTCATGTCTGTCCATCTAATGTAGAAGCCTATTTACTTGATCTGTGTGCCTTTATGTGTAGTATAAATAACCCCTGGCTAGTCCCTTTAAATATTCCTTTCCGTCATCATGGAATCAATAAGAGAGTCTGGCTCAAGTCTCAACCAATTCTCTCTCTTCTTTCCGTTGATCCTGACACTCCAGATAAACTACTTCACTGCAGTAGCTCTAGTATTCAACTTTTCTCTTAAGCCCTAGGAATTATTAGAGAGCTGCTGCTTCTGCCCCTCCCCCCACCACCTTATAATTATAAACTTTTTGATTAATGTCATTTATGTGAGTTCCTTGCCTTTTATGTTAAATTTCTAATAGAAAATAAATACTATCTTCCTTCCTATTTAGCACATTTTATATGCTAAATTATGTATTCTTTTTAATATTCTCAACAACACAACTCGTCATTTCCTGCCTTCAGACTCAAACTGAAAAATCAGCTCTTCCTGAATTTCAGGCCTGCTGGCTGTCAGACGGGAACTTATACCATCAGCTGTCCTGGTTCTCAGGCCTTTGGATTCAGCCTGGAACTATACCATCGGCTCTCCTGGGTCTCCAACTCAACTGCTGATCTTGAGACCTCCATAATTGTGTGAGCCAATGCTTTATAAATAATAAATCTTTTTATATATATGTAGACTTCCCATCTATATAATATATCCTATATACATAGATATACTCATATAATCTTATTGGTCCAGTGGGTCTGTTTCTCAAGAGAACTCTAATACAATCGTTTTTGCCTTACTTTTCTTCAGAACTGGCCCTAAGCTGCTCATTATCTCTCACACTCATGACACCTGCTCTCATTCTTAATATATTTCCATGCTCACATCTGCTTAGAACACTGCTCACAAAACTACTGCAAGTAACTTAATTTTCCAATAATACTGCCGGTTACATCCTATTACTCCTCCCTGCACACGCACACATACATGCACACTATTCTTCACACAGTACCTCAGCTGTCCAGTGGAACTTTATGTGATAATGAAAATCTTCTGTATTTGTGCTGTACGATACAGTAGCCACTAGGCACATGTATTGTCTGGGTTCTCCAGAGAAACAGAACCAATTGGAGAAAGAGAGAGAGAGAATGATTGATTGACTATAAGGAGTTGGCTTACATGATTATGGAGGCTGAGAAGTCTCACGATCTACAGTCAGCACTCTGGAAACCCAGGAGAGTAGATAGTGTAGTTCCAGTCCTAGTCCTAGTCCAGAGGCAGGAGAAGACTAACATCCCAACTCAAAGATAGGCAGGCAGAGACAAAGGATTCTTTCTTACTCAGCCGTTTATTCTATTCAGACCTTCGACAGATTGGATGAGTCCCACTCACATTAGGGAGGGCAGTCTGCTTAGTCCACCAGTTCAAATGCTGGTCTCATCCAGAACACTCTCACAGACACACCTAGAAATAATGTTTAGCCAGTTTGGGCAGCCTATGGCCCAGTCTGGTTGACACATAAAATTAATTATCACACTACATTTGGCTACTGACCCCTTAAAATAGGACTTGAGCAATCACAGTACAAAATTTTTAATTTTATTTAATTTTAAGTAACTTAAATTTAAATAACTAAACATAGTTTATGGTTACTATATCGGACAACACAGCAGTAGCTTGTCTCAGTCCTAGAATGGAGCTTTGACTGACGCTGTAGGACCATTGAGAGTACTTCTCCAGTGTCCAACTTCTACCTGGGCATCTTAGAAGACCCCCTTTTGGAGAAGGAGGCCACCGTGCAAGAAGTCTGACTACCCTGAGACTGCCATGTGATGAGGAAGCATAAGCTAGCCAACACGAAGAGGGGGCATTAAGAGAGAGGGGGCCTCATCCGTTCAGCTATCCCAGTTGAAACATCAGAAATGTGAATGAAGAAACCATATTGGACCTCTAATCCAGTCAGGTCTTCAGGTGACTTCAGCCACAGCTGCCATCCGCCTCTAGCCATGTGAAAGCCCCCAGGCAGGAAGCTCCAGCTAAACCCACAGAACCATGAGAGAGAATGATAAATTGCTATCTTAAGCCATGGAGTTTGGGGGTCATTTGCAAAACAGTAGATAACCAGAACAGAAAGATACTGAGGAATCAAGATTCCCTGTTTCTCTGTCTCCCCAAGTTCCAGTCTCCTTTTACTTTCTGTTTCCCACTTCCTTGCTTTTGGTGGTACAAACTTTTATGCTTGAAGCTGAATTTGCAGTTTGAGAAAGTCACAATTATCTGACCTTCAACTATCTTGGATTTCTGGCCTCGTGTTTAAAAGACCTTTCTTCCTGCTTTTTTCCTTCCTGCTGTTTTCCTTCCTGCTTTCAATTAGGCCAATTTGAACCACTGCTTACCATTTTCTTCCTTACTAAAGGCTGTAACTACAAAAGTTAATACAATCTAGCACTCTGATCTTTTTCAACCAATTCTCTTTTAGAAGTCTAACCTCAGAAGGTATATATCGATGCTTCAAGATCAGTATTTTAACATCTGCTTGGCTACCAGAAGGAAATGGATGGGAGGGGAGAGGGCTGTGTTGTATATATACTCAAATGATAACTACTGTATAAATATTACCTCTTATGTGTAACAATAAGACTGGTCATACGCTGAGATCCTATCTAAGCTTTTTATACAACTTATAAATTTTGCTATCTGACACAATTATATAGCATTGAATGTTATACCTTAATAAAATACTTTTTATCCCAGTGAGCTCATCACTTAAGAAAATTAAAAGGAATTTATTATTAAATATCATGAAAAAAATGTTTAGAACGTTACTATCTTATAATTGTTCTTTGTGAGCATTTTTGTGTAATTGACAGTAAGTGAGAAAATGTTGGAGTGTGATAATTTCATTAGGACTCTACTCCATCACTGATTTTTTGTTTTCTCATTCCAGTTCTAAGAACAGGTAGAATTGGCTATGGATAATTCATATGATTTCAATCGACGAAATTCATGTAATGGAATTCCATCTGAGAAGAAGAACAGCTTCCTTGTGTCAGAAGATCACGGACAGAAAATCTTAAGTGTACTACAGAATTTTAGAGAACAAAATGTCTTTTATGATTTCAAAATAATCATGAAAGATGAAACAATCCCATGTCATCGTTGTGTGTTAGCAGCATGCAGTGACTTTTTCAGGTACTTTTCCTTCTCTATACAGCTATGCCTCATATTTTATGATACGGATAATTATGCTATTTTTTTTATAACTATACTCAGTTTTTCCCCCACAAGAGCATGCAGCAGTAATTTTTAATTTGTAAAAACAGCTAATTAGAACCTAAGAGTAACTAATGATTTTGAGGATAAAAATTTAAGACTGCTTTTTTTTAAAGCTCAGGTCTTCCCAGGCCAGCATTTCCTAGAGGTCTATGGAACATTAGTCCCTTGAAATTTTCTGGGAAAAAAATTTGTTTTGATCTGGGGTCAGTTTTGTTCAGGGGATCCCTTCACTGTATCATTTAGGTAAGAGGAAAGGACAGAATGATAAAAAATGGAAGCCAAGTTCAAAGAAAATGAAGAATCTGAGAGGAAAATAAATTTCAGTCATTTATTGTATCCACGGATTATCCAGGGGAGAGGGACTCTAACCCAGAGGATTTCAAGATTTCTCCTCTCTTTGGCAAAGATATTCCTGTAGTAAGGAAATATCTCCAGAAGCATTTCTGGAGAGCACCAACTTGTTCTGATTCTGAACAACCTTCCAGATATGATTTGGTTCCCATGTATATCATCCTACAGGGAATGTCCTAGTCATGTCACTGTAAGAATCTACTGTGACAGTGGGTTTCTGATTCTGAAGGTTACAGGTTAGACACATGACTTTAGTATTGTAGTAACTGTATCAAGGTAATACCATCCTGAGAGGCCTCTTGGTCTGCAGACACACAAGCCTGTCTTCATGACATCCTGGCCTTCAGCCCTCCTAGTCATACTGGCGTGAACTTAAATCCTAATTGCAATATTTTTTATTATGTTCAATTTTGGAAGCAATTTTTATTTGCAGTAAAAAGAGTTTCAATCTCTAATAAATAAATGATAAAACAAAGTAAGGTTTAAGATATAAAAACACCTAGATGCAAGTTGACTTATACTGGTTTAATCCTTAGTTTAACTCCTATTTTGCTACCAACATCTAACCAACATCTTAGACCTTACTCTTATTGCCTTCTGGAGTAAATCTTATGGGCTGTAATTCATTCAGCAAAAACTTAACTGATGTTGACTACTTGCTAAACACCTGTTCCTGTAGGGCTTTTGCTTTGAGTTTGGGAGCAATGGCTCAGTGCTCCATCATGGTTTACTGGGGACAGGGAGATGACAACAGTCTTTAGCTGTTTGCCGAACTAGACTATATGTCTCCATCTGTTCTTTTCACCCCTTCTCTCAGGTAACCTAAGTTATTCTTTTTTGCACTCCACTGGGGCCCTAACTGTTCTTGTCCTCTGACACGATCAGGTTACACCAGTTTCTTCCCACCTCTCTTCTGATCCAGCTTTTCTTCCAAGTGTCTCGACTGCTCCCTTAGCTTTCATGTCACCTCTTCATCACAAGAAGCCGTATGATATAAGGGTTAAGTACTTGGCCTCTTAATACACATGCCCTAAATCTAAATCCCAGCTCCACCTCTTATTAGATGTATGACCTTAGGCAAGTTACTTAACCTCTTCAGGCCTCAGTTGCCTTATTTGTAAAAAATTAAGATAATAAAAATAGAACCTAAGTCATAGAGTCATTATGAGGGTTAAATGAAATTAATGACTAGGATGGTGTCCACTACATTCAACTAATATTAGTAATCATTATTATTATTATTATTTCCAAACCTAGGCAAAAATGGAAATAATCTGATGTGAACATACAGCCTGATTCCCCTATAATGTTTTCATGTTAACAAAATAACAAGTTCATGTAAACATTTGAATTGGCAGTCTTCTGCTCTTTATATTGAGGTTATTTATTAATTAAATGTCCCTGCACATAATTTTTGTCCCTACTACTTTGTTCAGCTTACTCCTAGCTTTCTATGGATCTGCTTTAAATTTTTTGAATTATTGTTAGAACAATATATTTTTAAAAATTTTTACCTGCTTTGAAGTAACACAAATGACAGTTTCATAATGACCTAAATCCTTTATAATATATTGTATTTTACTAAATGAGTAGAGTTCACATAAAAATATGTATAAATGTAGATGGAAGTCTATAATTTACGCTTTTGTATGATAAGGCCACTAATTCATATTTGTGCTATAATCAAACTGACTGGAGTACTGGAAGGAAGAACACAAAATAAAAATAGCAGAAAAGTACACAATGCATGATAAATGCCCTTTACAATGCTTTTGGAAAATGAAAATTATTATTGAGATGTAAAGTCATCGGAGACAAGATTACAAAGGAATCACACATATTATGTAACCGCTTTATGATAACATGGTCAATTTGAGATGGATGTTAATGGATGCTTTAAAGATGAATAGGATGAAGTATAGAAATATGATCTTATGTGTATCTTCTCAAAGATAATTCAGAAGCTGATGGTAAATTAAAAATACATAGAATCTGATAGAAAGCATTTGTTTTCTTAAAATAATAACAATACCAGTTAATGCTTTTCATCAGTTAACTCATTTGTTCCTCTCACAACTCAGTGAAATAGGTACTACCAATATCCATGTTTTCAGATAAAGAATTTGAAGCTCAGTAAAGTTAAGTCACCTCCCCAAGGTCACACAGCTAATGAGTGGCAGAGGCTAGATGCCTACCCAGGCAGCTGGGTTCTGGAGGCCATGGTCTTAATATTACCCTAAACTGACTATAGATGTCTTAATAATCTAATATAATTATCATTACAAGTTAATATTTCTAAGTTGATATACATTATTGAAATACCCTGTATAATATATGACATGTATATAATTTTTGTAACTATATTTATTTATTTTTGTATTAAGAAGTATTGAATAGCCTAGTAGGAAGGCACTGTGTCATCCTTTGTTTTCCTAAGGGGTATAATCTGTATTTGGAGGGCCCCTTATGTTTTTCAGTTGACTGCTAGTGCTTCTTAAACAGCTTTAGTTACCCTATAGAGTAGACTCTAATTAAATTGGTTTCCCTCCAGAGCACTTGGGCACCTTGGGGCACTGCTCACAAAGGTACCCTGGACAGTACTGACACAAACACAAACCAGTATTAAACCAGATCCAAAGCCAGTTGCTCTTGAGTCTTAATGAATGCTCACCTGGCAGTCCTTGGTTCTTTGTTGTAGCTCTTTCCCCTTTAATCTTAATCTCCATTTACTCTTCCACTGACAACCACCATAATGGGTTTGTTTAAAGTGTAAAAATGAATAACTCTGGATATGAAGTTAGTGTAAGGATGGATGGTAATATTGTTCTGACCAAAACCGATAGTGAAATACATCTTAGTCTCCTGCCCAAACATTTCCAGATAATTTATATTCTTGCTGAACCTGAGCCAAAAAAGTTCCTAATTCCTTAGATTCTATCAACTTTACATGTGGAGATAAATTAGAACTTATTATGAAGAACTTTCAAAGTGGTGTAATTATTCAAATCTGAGGACTCAGCTCCATCTCTCAGTGGCTATTTCAATGGAAACTGATTTTTAGCCTTTGGCTTTGTATGGTACACTGTTATTATTTAGTTCTATGAAATCACATTCCCTTTTTCCTAAAGTACTGTATGAAATGTGTCTTTTTAGATGTGTGTTTAAGTTTACCTTATTTGGTGGATTTTCCCACATAGACAGACTTGTTGGAGGTATCTAATACCTCACTGTATTCCATCTTTCACTTGTTTCACTACTGCCAAAATGAAAATTAGTTTGAAAGAGATTTTTAAATGCTAAACCCAAAAGCATTGTACATTTTAAGTAATTTTAGTTATTACCTGCACAGTTGATATTAAGAAATCCACAGATAAAAAATTCTTCCATTAGAGAGATTTTACCCTAATTTTATTAATAATATATAAGAACATCAAATCAATATGTAAAATTTGAATCTTTTTATAGTCTTCTTTGGATTAGTTACTGTAGCTTAGATATAATGTATATATTTTGCTGTATAGGAATTATGTAATATGTATGTTTGATGGATAAATAGTATGGTGTATGACTATTCTAGATATTAAAATAATTTATTAGGATGCTTTAAAAATATATTTCATAGATATAGGAAGGAATAAAATAAGGAAACCTCTTTAAGATAATATTGAAATTGTTATGGAATAAAATATTCCTGTTTACTTGTTCTTCTGTGTTCTTTATTTTTGCAGGGCTATGTTTGAAGTAAACATGAAAGAAAGAGATGGTGGAAGTGTTACCATTACTAATTTGTCCTCCAAGGCAGTAAAAGCATTTCTTGATTATGCCTATACTGGAAAAACAAAGATAACAGATGATAATGTGGAAATGTTCTTCCAGTTGTCATCATTTCTCCAAGTTTCCTTCCTATCCAAGGCTTGCAGTGACTTTTTAATAAAAAGTATTAATCTTGTCAATTGTTTACAGTTATTATCTATGTCAGATAGCTATGGCTCTACCCGTTTGTTTGATCATGCATTGTACTTTGTACAACATCACTTTTCTTTAGTATTTAAATCCAGTGATTTCTTAGAGATGAATTTTGGAGTACTGCAAAAATGTCTAGAATCAGATGAATTAAATGTTCCTGAAGAAGAAACCGTACTGAAAGTTGTCCTTAGTTGGACTAAACATAACTTAGAATCCAGGCAAAAGCATCTGCCTCATTTGATTAAAAAAGTAAGATTACATCAGTTATCTGAGGAGACGCTTCAAGACTGTCTGCTCAGTGAGGAGTGTTTACTCAAAAGCACAAACTGTTTTGACATAATCATGGATGCAGTTAAGCGTGTGCAAGGTTCTGGTGGACTTTTCCCTGATGCTCGACCATCCACAACTGAAAAATATATATTTGTTCACAAAACTGAGGAAAATGGAGAAAGTCAATATACATTTTGCTATAATATTAAAACTGATTCGTGGAAAGTATTGTCACAGTCACACCTGATTGATTTGCCAGGATCTAGTCTGTCTAGTTATGGAGAGAAAATATTCCTGACAGGTGGTTGCAAAGGGCCATGTTGTAGAACGGTTAGGCTCCATATTGCAGAGTCCTACCATGATGCCACTGATCAAACCTGGTGCTACTGTCCAGTCAAAAATGATTTCTTCCTGGTATCGACTATGAAAACACCAAGAACCATGCATACATCAGTTATGGCTCTCAATAGATTATTTGTCATAGGTGGGAAGACTAGAGGATCTCAGGACATTAAAAGTCTCTTAGCTGTTGAATCTTACAACCCTCTTTCCAAAGAATGGATATCTGTTAGCCCATTACCCAGAGGCATATACTATCCCGAAGCAAGTGCATGCCAAAATGTAATTTATGTTCTTGGATCAGAAGTAGAGATTACGGATGCCTTTAACCCATCACTTGATTGCTTTTTTAAATACAATGCTACAACTGATCAGTGGTCTGAACTAGTAGCAGAATTTGGGCAGTTTTTTCATGCAACATTAATTAAAGCTGTCCCAGTCAACTGCACACTGTATATATGTGACCTTTCCACCTATAAGGTTTATAGTTTTTGTCCAGATACTTGTGTTTGGAAGGGTGAAGGATCTTTTGAATGTGCAGGCTTTAATGCAGGTGCAGTTGGAATTGAAGATAAAATTTATATATTAGGTGGCGATTATGCTCCGGATGAAATCACAGATGAAGTGCAGGTCTACCACAGCAGCAGGTCCGAGTGGGAAGAAGTTTCACCGATGCCAAGAGCCTTAACTGAATTTTACTGCCAGGCGATCCAGTTTAACAAATACAGGGACCCATGGTTTTCTAATCATTTCTAAAACTAGTGTGTGCTTAGACAGTCTAAAACTATTCCAGTTCTAGAAACCTACAGTTAATTTGTTAACCTTAATAGTTGGTAAAAAGGTCTTTACATCTTAATAAGATAAAATATTCCTTCTATTAGAGAATCACTATGAATGCATACCATATATGAATTAGCAGTTCCCAGAAACTTAAAATACAAAATATGTTTTATCAAAAATTATATTGAATATAATTTAATCTTGGAGAATCCAGAATATTTAGTATTTTCATATGTAAATAAAACCCATAGGCCTTGACGTTTTGATTTTTAAAGTACTCTATCCATAAAAGACTAATGAAAACAAATCAAAATTCATAGATTTATACTATTTAGATGGAAGAAATCTCTTTAGGTAGTAAAAATGAATTACACTGTATTATATGAACTAGAAAATAAATTAGAAAGAGGTGCGAATCCTCCCTTGTTACTATAGGTATAAGAGTTACTGAATGTCTGTCCTTTCTGATCATTGGTTAGCTTCTTTTAAGCCCTCCTTTTCTTGCACTTTTTTTGGTCAGAAATTTTTCTAAAACGCAATGTATTTCCCCAGCCTTCTAAACTGTACAGTAAACATGGCTTAACTTTTTTACTCTTCATTAAGAGCATAATGTACCATGTTATAAGGCCATCATGCCATCGGCAGTTACTGAAATGCTTTTAAAATTGCTAATTCTATTAGTTCTCAGTGTTGGTTGGTTTCAATTTCTATCAGTATCGTATTTCTTTTTCTTTTCTGGCTCAAGCTCAGTAAATTAGCACTTTTGATTTAATTAGTAGTTTAAGTTATGCCTGACCTGAGTTTATCTTAACGTGTAACCCACTGAGTGACGTTCTTGGATTTGGGGATGATAGTCCTAAAATCCTTTTTATGTATCATTGCCAGGTTCCAACATAACGGAGGAGGTGAAAAATCTGACTTCTAGATAAGTGGCTCATTATTGTTGCATTTCCTAACTTCTTAAATGTCTAAATTTGAGTTGCAATAAGAAATTTCAGGGTTTAAATTAGTACCGTATCAGTTTTCTGCGATGATACATACCATCTGTAAAGCACTGTGTTGGTTTACCAGTTCAGTAAATTATTCATAGTGAATTATTTTCTAAATTTAAAAAAATGACTGGGCTTTTGCTATGATTAGTGGAATTCACAACCTGTATTTGTTTAGATGTTTAATCACCTTTAACCCAAACAGTGGAAGAGTATCAATTATCCTTGTTCTCAGGATGATTCCGCCTTGCAAAAGGGTATGTTTCTTTAATCAGTTTAAAAGATATAAGCATTTTAGGTTTTAAGACCCCTGCTTTACATCTCAGGTAATGTATAGATTGCACCTCTCCAGAATCAGATGAGTTTCCCACACTCTGCAGTAAATATAAATCTGTTGTAAATGTACATATTTTTTAGAAGTGTGTTCCTGTAAGTATGGAAATGCAGCTAAATGAAGGTTCTTTTATTTTACCATATAAATTTATGCAATCAGAAGTTTCAAATATATTTTTCAAAATAGAACAAGATATTAGACTACATTATTATGCAATTCCAAAATCAGGGACCATCCCTAATGAGATGAGATAAAAAGTATTCTGTAGATTTGGTGGCCTTCCTCCCTACCTACTTTTGTTGGCTCTGCCTTTTCCTCTATGGGTGTTTGTGTGTGTGTGTGTGTGTAAGAAAAAAAATTCAGTAGAGGCTTTTGTGTGTGTGTGTGTGAGACTTTGAAAACAAATTATTTGAGAAAGACCATAACACAGTGGGTGACCTCTATGTGGATTTACTGAACAGTTAATTTAAGCATATATAAATAATTAAAGTATGCTTAAAATAAATATTGTTTTAATCACTGACTCTAGGAATTGTTAATCTCTTCTAGAAGAAACTAAAAAAAATAGAATCCCTTCCTGATCTTGTTTCCTTATCGAATCATCTTTATTTCCACCATTCTTCTCATTGGCCATTGATTTATGGTTATGTTTCTAGAAATATCCTTGTCATCAAGCCCTAGGTGGCTCTCTCTGCATTTGATTTAATACGCTTTCTAATGCACAAGTTTTCTGCCTGTTTCCGCAATTGCTGCATGTTACTTGTTAATCATTTTCATTTATTGCCATCCCTTTCCATCTGCACCTGAGAGCTCTTCATCAGTTATAACTGCAAGAAAAGTACTCTCTCTAATCATAAAGCCCCAAACTCTTCCTTTATTTACTGTTCTCTTTCCTTGGCACCATAGTAATCTGTGCTGGGCTTGGCTCCACTAATAATTGATCTTGTTCTCTCTCATTTTGCATCTTGTAAAGTTTGCACTTTCATTTGATCTATCTGCCTCATCAAAAAATGATCTGCGTGTTCAAAACCTTCAAGGAATCTGGCCACTTACACACATGGTCAGTGACTAAACTGTTTATATCTTTCTGATCATGCCTGTTGCTGTGGCTTCACTCTCCAAGAACCATACATATCATTCTGGCCTCACCCTCCATTCTGGATCTCTGACATGCAAATCTCAGTGATCTCTAAGGTTCTATTCTCGGTACCCCCAAAGAAGCTATTTTCCCTGTCTGTAAGTTCAGGAAATAACATCCCTTTATCTATGGCCTCTTCCTTTAGTCTTTTTTTTCTTTAAGTCTACTTTCTTTTCATTATCATCCTTCAGCTAATGCCGCAGGGTAAGAGATAAAACAATTCTGCTCATTATCCAGATTGCTGTCATTCTTGTGGAAAATTTTAACATTTCTAAATCCTTTATCATTTGTCTTGCTCCACTACGTTTCACAAAAGAAAGAATTCTAATTTCGTAGTGTCTTCTGAAATTGAAAAGTATATAGCATTATTAAATATAAAAAAGATTAAGTTCAACATATGAGATAATTCAGAGTTAATGGATATTCCTAGAGTGATCTTCAAACTTGGTTTAAAACGTGGAGCACTTTTATTCATCTATTGCCTGTGCAACTAAGCAGTATGAAGAATATTTGCATAATCAAAATTAACTACATTCCCATAACACTCGACTCTGGTATGAGGAGGGAAAGAGGTCTTTATCATGGCAATATTCATTACATACTACCCTTGGAAACTAGAATATTATTGGAGAGCAACTACATGCTACAACATGATTCTATTTTTCCCAGGTACCAAGAAGAGCAATTGCATATGTGTTCACTGTACCCAGCTCAAGGTACACGATTTCAAAATCAGTCAACTAGAAAAGGCAAACATCTGTTTATGTTTTCAGAATTGGAGGCAGAAATTATAATGGAATGATTAAATACATTGTTGAATATATAGTGTTTACTTTTAGATCATCATTCTCAGTTCAATTGGATCCAGTGTTTGGAAACTCTTCTCCTATTATATTTAGAATTGAGTGTGTAAGACAAAAATGTCTTCCAATGGACAGCTCTGGAGGGTAACCTAAAAACAAAAGCTGGAACTTGTAGGGAAGCAGGTTTCTCTTCAACGTAAGAAACAACTTTACTCCACTTTATAAAGCCATACTTTAGGATACGCCTAGTTATCAAAGACTGTGGCATGTGGCGTATGATTAGCCCAATACCTTCCTACACAGGAGTCCACGACCAAAGATTTCTACATTCTGTTTACACATTTGGATCTTAATAGTTTTGTGATGTAGGACTAATAATTGCTTCCTCCAATTTATTTAGCATTTTAGGCATTCCAAGTAACTTGGTTTCAATGGTTCTGCATACTCAAGATTTCAATAGGACTTGAGTTTTAAAAGTACATCATTTTTAGGAGCATTCTTACTGAAGGAAATTTGTTCTTTTTTCTCTTTTTTTTAATCACTCAGGAAAAAGTCTGTAATTGGTGCTGACATTTACAGTGAGCTGCTAATAGAGATTTTTTCCTTCTGTCTACCATAGGTGCACATTTGTTTTATAGTAAATAGAAACTGGAAGACCAGTACCTAAAATTTTCTCCTGAATTATTTCTAATTTTGCTGCAAATGTAGCTATATAGTTAAATGTAGTGATTCTAGTTAAGGATTATGTGATTTGAAAGAATATCTTTATACAGAATCTTAATTTAGATATGTTTATAAATAAATTATATTTGATGACACTATGATGCTTAGTCCAATTTAATATCTAAATAGGAAATTTAATCACAAGATGATACTATTGCTTATCAAAAGATATCTCTTCTAAATCATAGACTCATTCAAACTTGAAAATAACCTTATAATCTAATACAGCTTCCAACCTGGTATAGAAAGTCCCTGTAAATTCTAAAACACTCTTGACAGATGACTTTTTTCAATTTCTAATTCAGTGTTTTCAGGGGTAAAGAGCTCACTACCTCCATTTTTTAACGATTCTGTTAGAAAGTTCTTCCTAACATGGAAAGCAACTCTGTCTCCCTGTAATAACTTCCAGCCTTTGGTCTTAGGTGGTTGTCCCCACAAGTGTTTGAAAGAGTAGTATGTCTCTCATTCCTCTAAAATCAAGGCCTCATTTTCCTTCTTATTCAAATGCTCAGCGCTTTAAAACCTGCCACAATAGGTGTTACATTCCTTGTCCTTGTACAGTTGCCTCAGAGAATCTAGCCTAGCTCTGCCTCCTTTTTGGTGGTTTGAGCCTGACCGGCATTGCAGAATCTCTATTTCACACACGAGTCTTGCCTCACTGTCCATTCCAGCGTATTTGATAACTCAGGCATCTTGTTCCCTTAACCAGCTCTCTAGCTTTTATAAATCCAGTTTGGGCTAGCGCCTTGCTGTGTCTCTCTCTTCCTACCCCCCCGTCAATATAATCGCAAACATTTTCTGGAAGAGGAATTTAAAGCCAGATTTTAATAAATTTTTCAATCATTTATCATTGAATATGGTTTTCAGGATTTTTAAAACACTTCTAAAAAAGACCCCAGAAACTATACAAAAAATAGAAATCAAAGCAGTCACCTTCTTGGTGGTTAATGAGAAGACAATCAATACAGACCAGCCTTATGGTAATAACAATCTAAATGTGGAGATTCGCGCTGTTAGTCCAGTTGGATAAAGCATGGTATTTTCATAAAACAAGGCCATTATTAAATAACTCTATGGGTCAGGTAGCTTTATTCATTTCATTAACTTTGACAGCATTCCCAACTAACTGTCTAACTAGCTCAACAAATTATGCTGTTGGCTCCAAGGGTAACAAGGTTGCTGGAATAATTAAGAGTACAGTTCTTTGAGTATCACGTTGTAGTGTAAATATTCCTTTACGTGTCTGTCTTCCTCATGTAATTGGAAGCTCTTAGGAATGGGGACATATCCTCATCATTTCTGAACCTAGCAATTAACACAGCACCTGCATATAATAAATAAACTGATATTCTATTGAGTCAATGTGTGAAGCAAAATATATTTACTAGAGTTATATTGTTACTGAATGGGTTTGATTTAACTGTACATTTTGCAACTTATTTTCGTGTACAAAGGAAATTATTTTGATGGATACTACAGTTTAACATTTTTAAATGCTACCACATTGTACCTTAGTTATCTATTTATGTATTTGTTAATTCTTTTTGTAATATTTGATATCTTTCTTATGTTAAAAGTCTCTGAGACAATTGGTTTAGGTACTTTATGCAACCTCAGTTTTTGCTATTATACGGAAAAGCTAATGATGAAGTGTTATTTACTTGAGAGTGAAATTGCATTATACAGTGCTCTGCCCACCTTTGGAGAACATGTATAGTTGATTGTATAGTTGCATAGTATATTTATAGTTGGTTCTTGGAAGTGAAATTATAGATTCAAAGTTATTTATCCACCTAATTCTTTAGTGCTTAGGGATAATTTGTTCTCAGTGAATTTTAATTATAATATGTAATTCTGTGTTTCCTTTCAAAGGCAATAATGGATAAGACAATGACTGCAAGTTTCATTAGTAGACATGCAACCCCCATTTCTCCTACAATAGCATAATAGCTTTAGTGACCTTTTATCCCTATAGTGCTCAAAGCGATTTGCATTGCATACACAAGTAATGTACTTCATTTCCCTATTAGTGGAATGTGGGCTTTTGCTAAATGCTATAAGAAATAAAATCAGCATTTTTGCGGGTCCATATTAACATGTAGTAAAACATTTCAATTCTATAAAATAATTGTTAATTTGTAAAAATGTATATCAGAAAAGAATACATATCCTGTCTGTATTCATTGTCATTAGAAATAAAAGAGATAGATAAAGGCGGATGCTAAGGTCTCATTTTCTTGCCTCCTTTCCTAATGCTCCAGGGGCTCTGATGAGTCTCAGAACTACTGAGAGTGTGATAGTGGAGGTGGGGGGATTGTCAGAAGGGGCTTCTATAGCTGTGATGACATGTCTTGCAATATAAACTTCAAAGTGGACACCCTGGTCTGAAAGAATAGAATACCAACTAGACTTCAGATGTGTCATAGGTGTTTGGGCCATCACTGAGCTAAGAAAGAACAGACAATATACCCATGAACCACAAGTGACACAGCTGAAGCTAGCTGAATGTACAGGGCCAGAGAGTGGCCAGCCCTGCCTCACTGGACACCAGGCGTACAAGGACCAGCTAGCTGCTGGGGCATAAGCCTTCCTCCCTCATACACACAAATGCTCATGGGCTGGAGCTAGGAAAGGAGTCCAAAGTCTGACAGACTCAGTGATACCAAGAAAAGACTTTTTAAATGTTTACGTTGGACAGATGCTCTCAATTCCAGTTCCTGTAATTTTTCCTCTTTCTGGGCAGGCCTATTTTCTGTCGTGTTTCTGCTTTCCTGTGTAACAAGCTGTGATTTACTCAATGACCTTGGCTCCCAAGTCCCTCTTCTAGACTACTGCCGAGGTTGAAACAGAGTTCCTCCTTGGAAAGCAACCCTTGGAAAGTCAGCCGTCCCTATCCCACATGACTGCATAGGCCACTTACCCTGTCTCAATTTCCGAGGTGCTCTGGTCCTCACTTACTAATCCTTCATCCAAATTTCTTGCTCCAGACTTTTTCCCTTATTACCTCCAATTCTCCATGTGCCTCCAGCCTTCTGCAGTTCTCTTTGCCCTCAAACAGTAACTCATCCCCTTCTCTTTAATCCTCCTAGACAGAAGCCTTAACAAAGTTTATACCAAACGTAAGGATATTGTTAGTATTGGCCTGCCACTAGTTTGTTGGGGCTGCCTTCCTCAGCTGGAAGTCTCCTTTCCCAGTCAAAATTTTAATCCTCACAGGCCCCCAGTGAAGCTTTCCTCTTAAGACATTCAACAGAATGGTTACCCACCTCAGTCTGACGCATTGGCATTTGAAGTTCTTTCCCTAAATTCTGAGTTTTCCTCTTTCCCCTCACTACAGGAGAAAAAAAGAAAGAAGCCCCTCAATGACAAAATTTAATCTCCAGGGGCCAGCCCCATGGCATAGTGATTCAGTCTGGCACACTCCACTTCGGTGGCTCGGGTTCACAGGTTTGGATCCCAGGCACAAACCTACACTACTCATTAGCCATTCTGTGGTGGCAACCCACATACAAAATAGAAGAAGATTGGCACAGATGTTAGCTCAGGGCTAGTCTTCCTCAAAGTGAAAAAAACAAAGAGAGGAAGATTGGCAACAGATGTTAGCTCAGATTGAATCTTCCTCACCAAAAAAAAAAAAAATTAATCTCTATATTTACAGGAAATAAATTGCAAAGAGCATTGAAACTAGCAGTTTGTCCCTTTTCAATCATTAAGAGCTACTTAATATTGTGCAGGAGACACCTGCATTTACAATGTTACAAAATATGTTTGGTCAAAAACTATTTGTAGCAATTTAGCCAGTATACAGAATTTAATTGAACTATATGTATATTTTCTGGAGAAAATCCTAAAAAAGTAATCACTTTTCACTAGGAATATAAAGTTTCAAAGTAATGTTTACAAAATGTTTTGAGGTTTTTGAAACTATGAAATATTGAATTTTTAGGCAATATGGCAATAGACTAATCTACCTAATGAATATTAATTAATTAAGACTGCAGGCTATATTTTTAAATACTTTTTATATAACCCATGTTTCCAGAATAAAGTTTCTTTGCACTTAATTACATTTTGCAATTTTAAAGACTTCCATAAAGCTTAATGAGACTAAACCTAAGATAGCAAACTTAATAATATGCATGAAAAACTTAAGAAATTTTTTCGTGCTATCTTAAAATAGAATTTAGACATAAATAGTAAAGGAATCATCCTAGCATTTATAGCGTTAGATTCTACTGCACCTGGTAAATACGTTTGCGTTTCTTCCAGGTTCGGGTCTTATTCAACCTGGTTTTCCTCCAGTGGTAATTAGTGAGTCCTCCATAGGAGTTTAATTACCCTTCCCTAACCCTGACCAAAATGAATGGTGTAAAATGAGCTTAAATTTTTTAATCAAGAAAAGCCTCTCCCTGTGGGCTTTTCAGATTTAAAAATCCAATTAGCCTTAATGTTTTCCTTTTGGAGATTAACCACCCTTTTATGTTGTGAAACATTAATTGGAATTTAGACTATTTATAGCTCTTTTTTGAACAACCTTTTAGCAAATCAGTAAATTTTTGTTTCTTTTACAAGTAGCATTCATCTTGTATCTATTCCAAAAGGTGTAAAATATTACCACAGTATTCTTCTATTTAAATGCAATTCACATTTCTCTTATAAGCACAAACTAATATGCACTCTTGTTTCTAAGAATTTTTACAAAGAAAATTATTTAATAGTTTAAAATAAAGCATCTAAATTTCTTCCGTTGATAAGTGAGATATTGAAGCTCTAACCGATAACTGCTGTAAGGGGATATCTCCCGGGTCTGTGCAGTGTCAGGCAGTGTGTTTCAACCTTGCTTCAAAAAACAAACCATCTGGGATCCCTCTTAAAAATATCAAATACTAGACCTCATTCTTGGAGATTTTGATTTAGTAAGTTCTAGATTCAGGTCCTGCGAACTCATATTTTTAAAAATCCCTGCAAATAGATAATTCTTATCAGTGAGCAAGTCAGGGAATATGCTGGGGTGGAGGTTGGGAACTCAGCTCTGACATCAGACGAGCCCGAGTCTGAATCTCAGTTCCACCAGAGAGAGTGGTTTATAAACTCTATAAGCTTGAGCAAGTTACTTAAACATTCTGTGCCCCAACTTCTTTATCGGCAAAATTGGGATAATAGTTGTACCTCCCACAAGATGTTGTAGTGAGAATAAAATGAAATAATCCACGAGACATCCTTAGCACAGTGCTTGGCGATGGGAAATGTTCAATAAATGTTTCTGTCTTCTTCCTCTCTTTTTTCTTCTTTGATTTCAGCAGAAGCCGTCTTCTCCTGACTCTCCAAAATGCTACCAGTCTTTCATTCTACAATTAGAGATAAAATTTCAAATCTCAAAAGTACCCAATTCTATCTTGGCAGGGGGAACAAGTTAAACTGCCTAATGCACAGTTTAGTTTTGACTTGGTCCTTAACATTGCCTCTTAGGCTCCACCATGAGTTTCTAATTTATTAATTTATTCAGTCAACAACTATTTCTTGAGCTCCTAATGTATGTCATCACTATACTAGGCTTGAGGGTATAATAGCAAGAAAATCAGATGTGTTCCCTGTTCTCCTGGAACTCACTGAATATCTTGCTGCTTCTGTGAGTCTCCAGATTTGATGTGGCCTGATCTCTATTGCTAACACTTTCGATTTGGCCCCAGTTTTGTTTTCCACTCTTTCTTACTAAGGCCTTGAACTCTCAAGTTCAACCGCAGCTCCTGTAGCTGATGCCAGATTGAGAATGAAGCCCAGATCTCCTGCAAACCCATGAGCAGTGGGGTCAGACCACCAGATCACAGAATCCTAGAGTGGTCATAAAATGGGTGAGAGCTCTTAGCCGTCTGCAAGGAATTTCAAACGTATTGAATATTTTATTTTCACAAACTCCAATGCAGAAGAATGGGTAAATCTTTGAATGAACAGAATTCAAAATTTTTTTCTCAGTAATCTCCCACCCTGGTATATGTAACCAGCTTTGTACAATGTGTCGTATTGGCAAACTCTCATATATTACACATAGTACTACTGTGGTGTTTTTTCACCTGGTAAATTGAGTGAGATTACCATTTCTCATCTGTTTCCCAAACATACATCCTCACCAAAATAACACAGACTTGAGAAAATGTGCAGAGGGCAGCTTATTGATATCTGGAAATAGAAAATAAGGATGGTAAGTCATGAAAAATTCTACTTACGTATAATGATCTCTCTCATTAATAATTTAAGAGCCCTCCTTTATCCCGCAAATGTAATTAATGCAGCATCAGGGGAGTAAAAGAAAGCAGAGGCAAGTAGTATAAATTCCATGTGACTGGGAATATAAGGGACTCTGTACAGTGCAGAGTAAGGACCTCAGCAGAGAGGGGAGGGCTGAAGGATAGAAACCAATGACTCAACGAGAAGAGCTGCTGTAAACTGTCATTCTTGAGCCCTGCTCTGCTCAGCCAACATCTCTGGCCTTAAGTGGGCTACACTTACCTGTGGCCAGGAGTTGTGACAATCTATGTCTTTAAGGAAAAAAAAAAGACAGAAGGTGTTTTATGGGAAGTAAGAGCGATCCAGATTTACAGGTTCTGTTGAGTCCAAAGAAGAGACAGTCAAATTCAGTGGCTGGGGCCCAGACTTCCCTGTTATAAACTTCCTTTGAATCATAGTGATCTCTCTGAGCACGGGTAAGAAGCTGGCACAGGAAGACCCTGATGCTTAGTAAATGAAAATAGTTTCCTCTTGCACATTCTACTTCAAGCACCTTAATTTCTTAAACTGGAGACTAGGAGCGGTCAACATTTCTATAGAATAAAAGTATCATAGTCCAAAGTGTTACTTGGGAAAAGCCAGCTGGCTACCCCAGACAGGTCCTCAAAGGATGGCAGGACCTTGTTGCCACCATGTCTATATCAGTTATTGCTACATAACAAACTACCTCAAATTGAATGGCTTAAAACAATCCTATTGCTCATGATTTTGTAGGTCAGGAATTTGGGCAGAGCTCAGCAGGGACAGCTTGTCTTTGTTCCACATGGTGTTGGCTGGAGAGATCTAACTTGAGCTGCAGGCCTCACCCATCTGGTGCCTTGGTGCTGGCAGTCAGTTGGGGCACCTCAGTTCTTTTCCATGTGGCCTCTTTCCTCTAGGGCTTCACTGTCCAGTGTGGTAAGCACTATCCACATGTGACTATTGACATCAAAAATTATATTAATCAAAATTTAAAAAATTAAAAATTCCATTTCCCCATCACAAGTCACATTTCAAGTACTCAACAGTCACATATGGCTAGTGGTGCCACATTGGACAATGCAGAGTACTTCCACCATAGCATAAATTTCTGTTGGAAAACATTACTCTAGGGCCGTTCTTTCCCTGTGGCCTCTCTCCAGCAGGATGGCTTGGACTTCTTTCCAAGAAAGTGCCTGGTTTCTCTCTGACTGACAGCAGAGCTACAGGGCCTCAAGACCTGGCCTCAGAAGTCCCACACACCGCTTCTACATTCTGTTGGTCAAAGCAATTCACAAAACAGCATGGATTCAAGGGGTGGGAAATAGACTCCATATCAAATAGCAAAGACATATCATAAAGGATGCAGAAACAGAGAGGTATGATTCATTGGGTGCCATTTTTAACAAACTACCACCATACCAAACTCAATGATCAGTTCTCTTTAGGAAGTAGGTAGTCACATCAGAATCTGGCCTCTTTTTAGCCTTGTCTCTCTTCACTCTCTATCTTGCATTCTATGCTCTATCCTTGTTTTGCAGCCATATTCCCTCAAACCTCTGCCTCTGTATCCTCTTTCTCCCTTACCATTGCAAGGTAAAATTACGTTGTAAGGTAAAAACTGCTTAAATTTCCTTGTTAAACTTTCTGATCACTCCCATGCTTATATGCTCAAATCCTTTGCCTCTCTTTTGCTTTGTCATACTTACTGTGCAAAATCAAAGCAGAAGTGATCTGATGAGAACTTCTAAAACTTCCCATCACTAACCAAATCTACCCACCTACCAGCATTTTTATCTATATATTCTTCCTTCTCCCTTTTCACAATAGATGAAATGTTCTTGTGTCCACTCCCACCTGTGAGTAGATCACATTCCCTCTCACTTCAGTAGTTCTTCCTGCTTTCTCCTTCAGCATCCATTGCCCCATCTTTATAGGTCATTCCCGTCAGCATACAAACATGTTGACTCCATGTACCTTCCAGAAACTACCTCATTTCTCTGCATGCATCCATCTCTTATCTTTCTTCTCTCAGGCTTTTATCAATCATTTTACCAAAACTGCTTTAGTCAAGACCACTAGTAGCCTCTTGATACTTCTCTTACCTGACCTATTAGCAGCTTTTTACCAAGTTCATCACTTCCTCCTCTTTGATATATTTTTCTCATGGGGCTTTCTGAACTTCACCCTCTTCTGGTTTTCGTTCTGTCTCACTCCATCTCAGTCTCCTATGCTTGTTCCTTCTCTCCTCCCTGAGCTCCTAATGTTAATGTCCCAAGGATCAGCTCTTAAGATCTTCTCCCTCTACACTAGCTCCCTAGGTGATCTCACTCAATGTCAAGGGCTTAAACACCATCCATTTGCTGATGGCTTCCAAGTGTATAGTTCTAATCCACACCTCTTCTGAAGTTCATATATCAAAATCCCTACATATTATCTCCTGTTTGCTGTCTAATAAACATCAAAAAAATTAAGATTTCCAAAGCTAAACTAATATACCCTCTTACAACCCAGACAGTCAGTAATGGCATCTCCATCCATCCAGTTCCTTGGGCCAAAGTTTTTGTACACATCTTCAACTTTTCTTGCTCATAACCTACGTCCAGTCCACCAAGAATTCCTGTAGGATCCCCCTTTGGAAAATAAGCAGAATCACCATTATCTCTGCCTCCACCTGGGCCACCATCTTCTCTTATATGAATTAGTGTAATAGCCTCTTGACTAGTGTCTGTCCTTCCACTTACACCCTTACAGTCTGTTCTCAACACAACAGCGAGCGATACCATTAAGATACATGTAGGTCAGATCATTTCACTCTTCTGCTCAAAACCCTCCAATGGCTCCAAATCTAAGAAAACCAAAGCCCATGCAGTGGACACATTCCCTCATTTCTGACCTCCTCTCCTACTATTCTCCCATTTACGCACTCAGCACCGGCAGTTCCTCCTAAGGGCTTTTACACTGGCTGCTTTCTCTGCTTGGAATGCTCTTCACCCAGCTATCTGCATGGCTAAATCCCTCCCCATCTTCAAAGCTCAGCTCAGATGTCACCTTCTCCATGGCACTTACCCTAATACTCTATTTAAACCTGCAACTATCCTCCTACCCCTAAAACCCCCAACCCCTCACACTCTGCTCTTCCTTTATTTACCCCATGGCACTGCTCATCTTCCCACATGCTATATAGCAATGTTTTATGTCTCCCTCTGACAGCCTTTAAGTTCTGTTAAGGCAGGGATCTTTATTTTGTTTCTCTGATGTATCTCAAGTACCTAGTACCTGGTACATCATGGGCTCCTAATAAATATTTGTTGAATAAGTAGTAAAGTTTTAGAAACCTGCACATTTTATCTGTACCAATATCAGAACCAATGGAAAAATCAATTTAAAATAGCTCATGGAGCAGTTTGATAACCAACATTAGCTATTCCAGGTGATGAAATTATCTTCTGAAGGTAAATCACATGTTATTAAAGGCCAGATCCAGGCCAAATTGTCAAGAAAGGTTAATTACCCTTTTCCCCTATGCTAGACCTCCCACCTTTTTAAAATTTTTCTTACCTATATCCCATTTCTTAAAAAATCTGCCACATAAACTAAGTCCTATTAGTCTATAATGGCTTGAAGTAGATAGTTCATCAGGAAAATGCCTACAACAAAAATTTTAATTTCCAAACTCATAGTTTTCTTAAACTGGTGTTTTCTGTCTTATACTTTGAGTTGCCCTGTATTTGAGAGATTTAAAAATCAATTTTGCAATGTGAAATTAGTTTTGTTTGAAAAAGTCATTCCTTTTTCACTCTTAATTTCCTTTACTAGAAATTTGGTGTAGGGAGCCAGAGGGCTCTATCACATAGCTATTTAGCATCTTAGTGACTCAGTTTCTTTCTCTGATAAATGGGCATAACAGCAGTGTCTTCATCATAGGATAGTTGTGAGAATTCAGTATGTTAAAATATACGGAACCATTTGAATAGTGCCAGGCCCATAGTAGCACCATATAAAGGTTAGTTTTTATTATTGATCTTCTTTCTAATTTTGAAGTTTTATATATATATTTTCAAATATAATTCTATGACTTTTTAACTCAGGATGCATATTTAAAGATAAAGAAAATAGTATGAAGTAACACAATTTTTAAATAGTGGCTTGCTCAATGATCTAAGAAATAAATTTTATACTTAATATTAAATAAGTCAATACATTTATATTATACCTAATGGATACTCTTCTTTCCTTATTTCCTTCTAAGCTTTCTGAGGGCTTTCTGAGGACTACTCTAACTAAAACTACAGTGGTTTCAAGGTACCTAATAGAATGCAGTTCATTCTGTGGATGCTCAGCGAACATTTAATGGTAATATATCAGCATTCTCGATAAACAGTATTTACTGTTTTCTTCTGGTATCATTTGGTAAAGTAAATTGCGTTTTTGAACATCATATCTTTTTAGCAGCTGAGGCTGCGTATACAAATGGTATTTTCAAGGTTAAATCCATTTAAAACCAAGGACTCATTTAGCCTTTCCTCTGAACGTTTTATCTCTAGAAGACTAAATGCATTCATTAAAGACAACATAGATTTGTAGCTCTGCTATTTCATAGCTTAATGGATTTTTGTTTGATTACTGTATTGATTTTTTAAATATGCAAATATGTGTGGCCTACTTGCTGGAATGTGTTTTCTTAAATGGAATCAAATTCAGGGCACTCTTCTTTCTTTCTTTTTTTTTGTCCTGGCTCCTTTAACCATGTTAGAAATGCAAATCAATGAAACGTCTTATACCTAGTCTCAGTCTTCACAGTCACATGATACTCCCAAGGCCAGCTTTACCCTGGATCTGACCTCTGACTTGATACAGTAAGTGACTTCATAGTCAGAGACCAGCAGGTGCTAAAAGAGGAAGTGCCACATAGAAAATCATCTACAAGCAATATGGAATCTTTAGACATGATGTCCCTAAGGCTTTAGGAGAGAGATTGCACCTACTGGAAAGTCCAGCATGAGGAGGGGTAGGTCACCAGGAGTCCTGTTCACATGCACCTGTAGACTTTGGAACTGTCAAACAAGAGACACTAGAAGTAATAATCTCAAAGAAGTGTTGGGCATTTGTTGGGTGGGGTAGAAAGAAGCAGCAATGGCTGCCCTAACCTCTGGGAGCTCCCTCACACTCTGACTGATTGTCGGAAGGTGTGGGATGGATTGGCACAGGATTCAAGTTTCCACTAACTAAGCTTAAAGGAAGCTTATCTAGAAAAGGGGGACTATAAAAAAAGTTAAAATATGAAGTTATCCTAGGGCCTGGCCCAGTGGCATGGTGGTAGAGTTTGTACACTCTGCTTTGGTGGCCAAGGGTTTGTATCCCAGACACAGACCTACACACTGCTCATCAAGCCATGCTGTGGTGGCATCTCACACAAAAAATAGAGGAAATATTGGCACAGATGTTAGCTCAGCAACAATCTTCCTCAAGCAAAAAGAGGAAGATTGGCAACTGATGCTAGCTCAGGGCCAATCTTCCTCACCAAAAAAAGAGACGTTATCCTTTCAGGAGTCTCTAGTGAAGAGAGGGTCTACTTCTGGCCCAGAAGGAGCAGTAACAAGTAGTGGGAGTAAGGCTGATAACAGTGATTATAGAAACGACAAGGCTGATATTAGCAACACTGGCAGCAAAATGGCCAGTCCTGCCTCCAAGATGGATATAGAAGCTACAAATTCCAATTAAAGCTCTGAGACACAAAGCATAATGATAGGTACTTTATGTACATTTCTTATTAACCATCACAACCCTAATCACATAGATACCATAATGTCCATGTTATGAGTTAAGAAATGAGTAAACTGAGGCTTAGAGAGTTGTACACTTTGCCTGAAGACACATAACTAGTAAGATGAACTCAGGATAGTACCTGGAACTATTTTCTTGAAATCACACTGCCTCTCTATGAAAACTTCTATTAACCAAATTATTAAATTGACTAGAACACTCAATTCCAAGCAACTATAGTCAGTAGCACAGTTTTGAAACTTTATTTGGTCAATGTTTTCTATTTTATCACTAGAAGAAATTTAGCCTTCGTTCAACATTATTAGGTTATTATCCATGGGAATTATTATTGAAAAGTAAGCCCTTCCTTCATAAACTAGAAGGCCTCAAAGTCTGAGAGTTATTGAACTACATTATCGACCAATTCTGCAGATTAAGAGTCTCTCAGCTGGCTATAAATTAAAAATATGCTTGCTCTATAAAAATGAAAACAAACAGACAATACGATTTTACTGCTTTTTTTTTATTTCTCCTTTGCTTTTCTATTATTTAGGGAAGCACAATTGATTTTTATTTCCTCTTTCAAGTTACCTTAGTCAAGAAACAATGAGCCAGAGAATTTCTTTAAGGCTTTGTGATTTGTACAAATGATCGGAAAATCATTTTGGTAATTTAAAAATTGTGGGGATGCTTTCTAATCATATTGGACTGAAATGTAAAATATATTTGGAAGGAAAAACGCTAGTAATAGCTTAAAAGATTATTAAAATAACATAGGGTAATTTCTATCTTTAATAAAAGACATTCCACCTAAATTGAAAGCTACCGCAAAGGCTGCATATGGAATACAGTGAATTAATCTCAAATATCTATGCTTATAATTGGAAAGAATGCTCATGAGGTAATGAAGACGTACATACATGGGCACACACAAATCAGTATTATAGATACATTTTTCAAGGAGAAATAATAATATCTTGCCTCCACAATACTTTCACCTATTTATCTTTGAACATTACAGCAAGTACATGAGGTAGATAGTCAAGGATCAGTGTCCACCTCTCATAGAGGTGGATAAAGAGCTTCTGCAGTCACTGGATTACTCAAAGACAGAAATGGAACAAGAACCCTATTTTGGTTGTTTATTGCTGTGTAACAAAACACCCCAAAATTTAGTGGTGTGGAACCACTGTTGTATCTGCCCCCCACCCCTCCTTGTGGATCAGGAATTCCAGAAGGGTTTGGCCATGTGGTTTGTTTCTGACCCATGGAGCATCAGCTAGGGCAGATGGTGTGAGGATTCAACTTCCAAGGTGGTTTCCTCATCTACCTGTCCGCCGCCTCAGTGCTTCTTGGAGTCTTTCCAGCTCCACATCACTTTTTATCCTACAGGACCTCTCCGAGTGTGGATTTCTCACATGCTTGGTAGTATCAGGGTGATCACACTTCTTGTACGGTGCTGCCAATGCTAGTTAAGGACGATGTCTGGAGCTGGCATAGCATAGCTTCTACTGGTTTTCTTGTTGTTGTTGATGTTATTGGGGTTCTTTGTTTTTTGGTGGTTTTTTTTTTGTCAAGGTAGTCACAGGACCTGCCCAGACTCAAGAAGGAGGAGAAATAGACTCCTTCTCTTAATGGGGAGGAGTAGTAAGGTCACACTGCAGAAGAGAATGGGAGGTGGGAGATATTGATGTGGCCATCACTAGAAAATATAATCTTCCACAAACTCAGATCTCTTTTAATCTATATCTGGTGATATCTCCAGCACACCTAACTACTCCAAAGGAGCAGAAAAAAGACAAAAAAGAATCAATAAATATATATGATTTTAAACTTGCATATTAATGGCTAACATATCCATCTGATTAAATTTCTAATTCAACCACATATTGTAGAGTATCTTGTATTGCTTTTCCTAACCAATCTGATTTAATTATGCTTTGAGAAATGGCCCAACCCTACTTTTTACACAGCCTCTACTATAGATCCTTGTGTTGCTGTGATCCTGACACCCAGTTGTCTAACCAGGTCCAGCCTACAACTCACCAGATCTCCAACTCTGCCTGCTGTTTCTCACTTAAACCCCTCCTCCTGTGATGTCCCTAGTTTTTTTCTTGTCTGGCCAACTCTACTGTCCTGTCTACTCTTCTCACCAAGTTTCAATGCTTGTCCAAGATGCTATAGCGTACCTTCCTGCCAAAGAGACCGGAACCCACTCATTAGAATCCAGCACAGCCTAAACACATGTAGACCTCTCACCTTCCCTCACCCCTCCTTCTCCTCGAAGCAAAGAACACAAAGAGACAAAAATGCCCACATGTATAAAATCCCAGATAAAGGGGGCAAAGCTTAGTTAGCGGTAAGAAAACAAATTGAAAATTACCTTGTTAAGACTCAGCAGTTGTAAATGAGATATTGGTAGGGAAAAGAACAATAGGAAGCAGGATGAGAGGCAGAGGTTCTTGAGGAAGAAGGTGACAAGATGGGGTCTTGGCTTCAAGATGAGACTCTTGACAGTAGTGAACAGGATGGTTTGGAGCAGGGAGATTATTTGGGCACTATTTCTTTCCAAAGGTGAAAGATGTTGAGAACCAGACCACAGAGGAGATGGAATCTAACAACACTGAAGAAGGACAATCAAAAAGATTAGATTTGGGAAAGAGGGAGAAATACAACCAGTCTCATATTAGAATGTTGAACTGGGCCCTTCCTTTGTTAGCTGTGAAGCTCCCTGTGGGTTAGTTCATGTTGAATCAAATGACCTTAGGTATTCTTGCTTCCCAGCAAATGTAGTGCCTCATGCTTTTGAAAAGTGCCTTGAAATAACAGTTATTACTTTAGTCAGTGATGCTGCAAAAGCATTTTGTTTTCTGAATAAAACAAAAATCATGTTTGGCTTTCCTTATGGCATAATTTAAAATAATGTCCAAAGTCCACATGCGTGAATGGAAACAAGCATAATCAAATGGCCAACATAGGGAAAGCCGGGTGATGTGCTTCTTAATAATTGTCCTCAGTAGGGCACCACTGTCATTTTGGTGATTGACTACACAGTAATGCCTAGGTTTTTGCACTTGTGCATAATTTCTTCTTCTTTTCATCATTCTCGAAGTGCTGAGGTTGTCATTTGGTTTTTTGTTGTTTTGTTTTCCAAAATACCTCACTATAGTTCTGCTCATTTTCATTTGATGTTACTATTTTCAGGAAGGAAAGGAAATAGTGAATAATTTTGAGTTAAATGACAGGTGTAAACAGTGGATAAAAATCTTTTCATCTAAAGATCTGTTTATTGGGAAAGAACGGCTACCCTTACACATGGTAAGCTATGAAATCTTTAAAAATGTTTTCAGAACAGAGCAGAAGCAGACATCTCAGGACAAGCAGGGGCCCAAAGTGGGTGTGAAGCTGGCAGGAACCTGGCTGAGCAGATTTCAAAATAAATTTAGGACTTATACATTTATATGTCAATGATCTAGATCATGGAGTGTAAACTCTAGGACAGCATGGATTTTTGTTTGTTTTGGTCACATAGTAGATCCTCAATAAATTGTTGAATGAATACATGTGGCAACTAAAATAGATAAACAACAGGTTGATGTAATCTTAGAATTCATTAAGAATAATTCATTAGAATAAGGAAAAGGATGGTTTGATTATTCTACTATGGGGAAATCCCATTTCATACTTCAAATATTGCATATCACATTTTAAAAGAGAACAACAGAAGTGTTCTAGAGGAGCAAGGTGTGAAGAGACTTGAAATTCTGTTATGAGGATTAAAGGAATTGGGAAAATTTAGGTAGAAATGGGGAAACTTAGGTTGAAAATTCTTAGTGGTGCTGGGAAGATGGGATTAAAACATTCAATGATTTGATCACCTGTGGAGAACCTTCCCCTCCTGTGATTCAGTGGCTCCCATATTATTATTTGGTACATCTGTTATCATTTTTCTATGGAGCTTTTCAAAAATGCACCATCACAACCACATTATTTTCATTTGGCAGAGTAACTGCAATACCTAGAATAGATTGTGAGAATTGTTAATTGTGTAAGTTGTGATAATACCATATTCCTTATCTTATAGAGATACATTTTGAAACATTTATAGATGAATGAAGAATAAAAGGTCAAACCAAAGTGTTCCAAGAAAAAGAATAAATTTATAACGACCTATGTAATGAATGGGATCATTTCTCAGGAATCAAAATTTGAAATTCTTTTCTTTCACCTCCCTTCAACCCCTCAGAGTTCCTCACCTTACCCACACAACAGGTATTTCTCTCCAATTCATTATAAAAAAACTTGCAGGAAGAATGATGATGCACCGTTTCTCAACATTTGGTTTCCTACTGTTTGTCTTAGAGGTGTTCCAAAACCAAGGGCTGTTTTTTAGTTCTTAAGGGTCCATTTCAAAGGCTTCAATTTTTCATATAGATAGGGGTTAACTCCAAGTAATCTACTGAGTGAGGGTTAATAAAGGGTTATTAAGGTTAACTGAGAGTTAATAAAATTTGATGCTCATAAACTAAAACTAGTACATCATGAGTTCTCATTTTTATTGTTATTTTGTACCTTTTCAATATGATTGGAATTCTTTTCTGCTCACTAGAAAGTAATGATTGTTGTAGGGGATGAGTGAAGGGTTGTTAACTGGAAGTTAAGTGGGCCAAATCAAAAGAATTTCAGAACAATTGCTCTTTGAGAGCTCATTTCCTTTATGTAGACGTGCAAGTTGCATTAGCTTCCTATTGCTGCTGTAACAAATAACACTAACTTGGTGGCTTAAAACAGCACCAATTTATTATCTTAAGAGTTCTGGAGGTCAGAATTCCAAAGTTGGAGTCACATGGTTAAAATTCATTTCCTTGCCTTTTCCACCTTCTAGAGGCTGCCCACATTCCTTGGCTTATGGTTCCCTTACTGCCTCTTCAAAGCCAGCAAAGTCTGGTCAAGTCTTCTCAGACTGCATCATTCTGACACTCTCCTCTTCCCTCTTTTACTTATAAGGACCTTTGTAATTAAATTGGGGCAACCAAGATAATCCAGAATAATTTCCTCATCTCAAGATCCTTGATCACACAGAGAAAGTCCATTCTGCCATGGAAGGTAAGATATTCACATGTTCCGAGAATTAGGATGTGGATATCTTTCAGGGAACATTATTCTGCCTACTACAGAAGTATAGTTAGCCAGCACATTACCAGTACCTAAGAATGATTTCTGATGCTAGAACTACCATTATAGGCTGGTGGAGATAAGCTCCAGAAATCCTGAAATGGAATAGAAGTTAATTTTGCATAGTCGACAATTTTATGAAAAGAACTAGAAATTATGGAAGTGGTGTTATTATTTTTACAGCTCAGACACAACTGGCATTCTATGTATTTTTGCTGGTCAACCCAGAAACTTAACTACCATTTATTTTGCACATTGCTTCTGTAGAATAAATGTATCTTGACTTTCCAACAACCACTTCCTAAATGAACCTATAAATACCAGTCACTTCTAATGTAGACTGTACTTTGAGAAAAGTGCCCCATTAGGCCACTGCTGCCTGTTTAAACAGTACTTTGAATTTGCTGTTTTAGTCATCTAGTAGAGTCTCAGAAAGACTAAAATAAAGGATATTGTTTGAGGGAAGCTCATTCATTCAATTAACATTTACTGTGTCCTACTATGAGCCAGGCAGTGTGCTAGGAAATGCATTTTCAACGGTGAAAGAAATCATGGTGCCTGTCCTCCCTAGCTTTAGTCCAGTGGAAATAATTAGGGGAAGAGGAAGAAAAAGGTACAAACCAGGATCACTAGGACGTTGTGGGATACAGAGATCCTTGACGCGTTACTATAATGAGGATGTTTTGCCAGCAAGGGAGGAGGCTGTTGAAAGGAAAAGGAAGATACTTGAAGGGGCTGGAATAAATTATTGCCTGCTTTAATGATTTTGTTGGGGGTTCAGTTGTCTGGCAGGCATGTGCCTTCAAGCGCTACTGCTTAAAAAGAAAAAGTTTTCCATCTCAATGTGGCAGAATTCCCTATTTTCAGCTCAGAAAAAAATGGTTTGAAATAGCATGAAATGACAATATAGACATGTCTTAAACTCCATGCTCCAATTTCCCTGACTGCAAATAGGAAGAATACTTATTTGAACAGAAATGAGTGTTCTATTTCCCTTAAAGTCTTTTTATGGACTCTGTGGCTTTCTTATCAAATAATGGACAGTGAAACAGATTGCTTTCATCTCTTGGAGGGCTTTTGTCTTTCTTAAATGATTTTGAACTTTTTTCTCCCTTTTTGTGCATTCATATAGATGAGCATATTTTAAAAAAACTGACCAGAGTGGAACAGTAAACGTATTTGGTAAAGCAACTGATTGTTACTATAGCAACAATGAATGTGTTTGACGTTTAGTCTTTCCATTATTTTCCGTTGCTATAGTAATGAAACACTGGATTCTGACACCAATTCCAAATTCTGTTAAAATAAAGCCCCTTTCACTCCCCGCAAGAAGGAGGAAGGGGCAGTATTATTAATGCACAAGATGTATGAGAATGTTTTCTAGTACTAGAACACAGATGACATGAGACAGGCTTTGCTGCACTTTAATCAAATTGCAAAACATGATTAAAAAGTAGAAAAATATAGAGGAAAAAACTCAGGAAGTAGAAGTAAAACATTTTTTTGTTATTAAAAATCAGCCTTTTAATTTAAACATATAAAAATAGCTTTAATTTGTGAGATGTTGAAATTTAACATAAAATAATAATGGATAAAGGAGAATATTTTTGTCTTTTTAGGAGAAATAAATTGTAGAATAATGGAAATTAGGGTCCACAAAAATTAGTAAAGAAATTCCTTGGGATTTTTGAGGGGCTTTCTTTGTTTAAGAAAATGTTATATGATCTATTCATCCACTTTTAACCTTATGATTAGGAACTGAAATACTATTACATTATTATTAAATTACCATATGCAATAGGATAGAAACATACTTCAGCTACCCCTTTTTGATTAATGGAGAAAAAATAGGGAAAGATTCAGAAGGCAAAATAGAGGACAGAGTAGTGGGAATGCAGTGTAGAAGGGATATTACAAAGGAAAGTTAGAAAAAACATAATTGAGCCAGGGGTAGTAGAAGAAGAAAGAACCAAAGTATGAAAAGGTAGACAGAGGGATCTGAAAGGACAGAGAGCCAGAAATTCAAAGAGGGATGTTTTATATGACTATACCTGATGCTACAGGGGTTATTGAAATATATCAACTTATTTGGGCTATCAACAGCTATATAAGTTGCCACTGACTTCTGAAAGTTTATTCAACTCTACAGTAATTTAGAAAAACTGTTTATTGTTCAAAGAGAAGGTATTTGTAATGGTTGGGTGAAACATGGGGCTGGAATCAGAGGGTGCTCTCTTAGTTCCGCCACTTCCTTGTTACGTGATTTTGAGGAAGCCTCCTAACTTTTCTGAGCCTCAGTTTCCTTTTTCATAAAATGGTGATATGTCCTCAGTTTCCGTAACTGCAAACCCTTTAAAGAGGTAATGTTTCCAAAGTACTTAATAGTGTCTAGCGCTTAGTAAGCATCCAGCAAGTGTATTATTGGTTATATTTTCTAGCTAAGAATTATGAGAATGGGAGGAATCTGGAAAGGACACAACACTGGTCTACTTTGTCTTATACTTTTTGTCTTTTGTTTCTTGAGCCATGACATTTTTGAGAAGTCAAATAATTTGATATAGAAGACCACGCTATTTGAAGTGGCAGAACATGACTGAAGTAGAACGTGATACAGTGGAGAGAACACAGCACAGGAGCCGGCAGACTCATGACGTGGTCTCCAGTTGACCGCCAATTTGTGACTAGACGAGCCATAGATCACTCTGGACCTGCTTTCTCTTTTGTAAAATGGAGATAAGAAAGATAACATCCTGAGAACAGAAATGAAAGAATACAGATTATAATGTGTGATAATTAATAAAAAAAAACTCTTTTGACTTATCTTTTTATGAAGTTAGAAATTCTTTTGAAAACTGATTAATCGCCAGGATCCCCCATATCCATCTCGGTAACTATGGCTTAAACCTGTACTCGCATATCTTAGATTTGCATACATAAAAGGTGCAATGCGTTAAACGGTATAAAGACAGTGTTTGTGTGTTGGCAACTGGGGGATAGGGTAAAATTTGAGGTATACTCTATTTCTGGGTCTTGTGAAATGTGTTTCTCCCCACTTTTTATGTCCCCTCTGCCTTTTCTGTTGCTTTTATAGTTGATCAACCCAAAAAGTCTTGCCTGGAATCACAGCTGCTGTCTTTAAAAAATTTACATGAGTGGAGTAACCAAAGGCAAGTCTTCTAGGCCACCTCGGGACCCCATTTACATCTGTGTTATTGTTATTGTATATTGATCACAGCCACTATTACTCCTAACAGAAAAAAAAATGTGAGCAGGAAAAAAAATTAAGAACAAATTTGCCTATAGACAGTACAGACAGTGGTGTTTAGGAGAAGGTATTCCATGGAAATTGGTGAAGAACAGAAATGAAAGCAATGGACACTGCGGTGTAGAGAAGCTTTCAATCAGCTGCTAACCAATGATAGATTCATTGACTAAGGCAACTGTTCAAAGGAATAGTTTCTCCATTCCACATCCCCAAATCTAAATTTGTTTGGGAATAAACAGTAAATGCAAGGTCTGTGCTAGGGGCTGGGGGATGAAAGAAAAGTGCCATGATCCCTGCCTCTGAGGAGCTTACAACACAGTCCAACAAATGTTAGGAAAAAGAGGGTGTTTTTTGGGGGGAGTTTGACTGTCCCCCTACTCCACTAAAATCTTTTCAAATATTTTGGCCACCTTTAATTAATTAATTTTTTTTTTTTTGAGGAAGATTAGCCCTGAGCTAACATCTGCTGCCAATCCTCCTCTTTTTGCTGAGGAAGACTGGCCCTGAGCTAACATCCGTGCCCATCTTCCTCCACTTTATATGTGGGACACCTGCCACAGGATGGCTTGCCAAGCAGTGCCATGTCCACACCCGGGACCCAAACTGGTGAACCCCAGGCCACCAAAGCGGAATGTTCGAACTTACCCGCTGCGCCACCGGGCCGGCCACCTTTAAAACAATCTCCTTGCAGGTAGCAATCACATCCATTTGAGTGATTGTACAGTGTGGAATTTAAGTGAACAGATTGGATTTAAACTCCATTTCTGACACTTACTAACTGTGCAATCTTGGAAAGATACTTAACATCATTTTGCCTCAGTTTCCTTATCTAAAAAATGTGAAGAATACTAGTAGACTTCCCATAGAGGGTTCTTATAATAAATAGATTAATGCATATGAAGCCCTTCAATCAGTGCTTGGCACAGAATAGCGTTCAATACTTATTTATTTTATTTTATTTTTTTATTAAGGTTATAAAAGTTAACATCCTTGTGAAATTACAGTTGTACATTATTATTAGTCATGTTGTAGGTACACCACTTCACCCCTAGTGCCCTCCCCCCACCCCACTTTCCCCTGGCAACCACCGATCAGTTCTCTTTGTCCACATGTTAACTACCACCTATGAGTGGAGTCATACAGAGTTCGTCTTTCTCTGTCTGGCTTATTTCACTCAACATAATACTCTCAAGGTCTATCCATGTTGTTGTGAATGGGACAACTTTGTCCTTTTTTATGGCTGAGTAGTATTCCATTGTATATATATACCACAACTTCTTTATCCAGTCATCAGTTGCTGGGCACTTAGGTTGGTTCCATGACTTAGCTATTGTGAATAATGCTGCAATGAAGATAGGGGTGCATGGAACTTCTGGAATTGCTGATTTCAGGTTCTTAGGATAGATACCCAGTAGTGGGATGGCTGGGTCATAAGGTATTTCTATTCTTAACTTTTTGAGGAATCTCCATACTGTATTCCTTAGTGGCTGCACCAGTTTGCATTCCCACCAACAGTGTATGAGGGTTCCCTTTTCTCCACAACCTCTCCAACATTTGCCACTCCTGGTTTTGGATATTTTTGCCATTCTAACAGGTGTGCGGTGATATCTTAGTGTAGTTTTGATTTGCATTTCCCTGATGATTAGTGATGATGAGCATCTTTTCATGTGTCTATTGGCCATCTGTATATCTTCTTTGGAGAAATGTCTGTTCATGTCCCCTGCCCATTTTGTAATTGGGTTATTTGATTTTTTATTGTTGAGTTGTGTGAGTTCTTTGTATATTATGGAGATTAATCCTTTGTTGGATAAATAACTTGTGAATATTTTTTCCCAATTAGTGGGCTGTTTTTTGGTTTCTAATCCTGTTTTCCCTTGCCTTGAAGAAGCTCTTTAGCCTGATGAAGTCCCATTTGTTTATTCTTTCTATTGTTTCCCTCATGAGAGGGGTTATGAAAAGATTCTTTTGAAGCTGATGTCAAAGAGTGTGCTGCCGATATTCTCTTCTAGAAGACTTATTGTTTCAGGCCTAATCTTTAGGTCTTTGATCCATTTTGAGTTTATTTTAGTAAATGGTGAAAAAGAATGGTTGATTTTCATTCTTTTACATGTGGCTGTCCAGTTTTCCCAGCACCATTTGTTGAAGAGACTTTCTTTCCTCCATTGTAGGCCCTCAGCTCCTTTGTCAAAGATTAGCTGTCCATAGATGTGTGGTTTTATTTCTGGGCTTTCAATTCTGTTCCATTGATCTCAGCACCTGTTTTTGTACCAGTACCATGCTGTTTTGATTACTGTAGCTTTGTAGTATGTTTTGAAGTCAGGGATTGTGATGCCTCCAGCTTTGTTCTTCTTTCTCAGGATTGCTTTAGCAATTCGGGGTCTTTTGCTGCCCCATATGAATTTTAGGATTCTTTGTTCAATTTCTGTAAAGAATGACATTGGAATTCTGATTGGGATAGCGTTGAATCTCTGGATTGCTTTAGGTAGTATGGACATTTTAACCATGTTTATTCCTCCAATCCACGTGCATGGAATGTCTTTCCATCTCTTTATGTTGTCGTCGATTTCTTTCAAGAAGGTCTTGTAGTTTTTGTTGTATAGATCTTTCACTTCCTTGGTTAAATTTATCGCAAGGTATTTTATTCTTTTTGTTGCGATTGTGAATGGGATTGAGTTCTTGAGATCTTTTTCTGTTAGTTCATTGTTAGCATATAGAAATGCTACTGATTTATGTATGTTGATTTTATACCCTGCAACTTTGCTATAGTTGTTGATTGTTTCTAATAGTTTTTCTATGGATTCTTTGGGGTTTTCTATATATAAGATCATGTCGTCTGCAAACAGCGAGAGTTTTACTTCTTCGTTGCCTATTTGGATTCCTTTTATTTCTTTTTCCTGCTGAATTGCTCTGGCCAACACCTCCAGTACTATGTTGAATAAGAGTGGTGAAAGTGGGCACCCTTGTCTTGTTCCTGTTCTGAGAGGGATGGGTTTCAGTTTTTGTCCATTGATTATGATGTTGGCTGTGGGTTTGTCATATATGGCCTTTATTATGTTGAGGTACTTTCCTTCTATACCTATTTTATTGAGGGTTTTTATCATAAATGGATGTTGGATCTTGTTGAATGCTTTCTCTACATCTATTGAGATGATCATGTGGTTTTTGGTTTCTAATTTTGTTAATGTAGTGAATCACGTTGATTGACTTGCGGATGTTGAACCATCCCTGTGTCCCTGGTATAAATCCCACTCGATCATGGTGTATAATCTTTTTGATGTATTGCTATATTCAGTTTGCCAAAATTTTGTTGAGGATATTTGCATCCATGTTCATCAGTGATATGGGCCTGTAGTTTTCCTTCTTTGTGTTGTCCTTGTCAGGTTTGGGGATCAGGGTGATGTTGGCTTCATAGAATGTATTAGGGAGTGCTCCATCTCCTCTATTTTCTGGAACAGTTTGAGAAGGATAGGTATTAAATCTTCTTTGAATGTTTGGTAGAATTCTCCAGAGAAGCCGTGTGGTCCTGGACTCTTATTTTTGGAGAGGTTTTCGATTACTGTTTCTATTTCTTTACTTGTGATTGGTCTATTCAGATTCTCTATTTCTTCCTGATTCAGTTTGGGTAGGTTGTATGAATCTAGGAATTTATCCATTTCTTCTAGGTTGTTCAATTTGTTGGCATATAGTTTTTCATAGTATTCTCTTATGATCCTTTGTATTTCTTTGGTATTTGTTGTGATTTCTCCTCTCTCGTTTCTAATTTTATTTATTTGAGACTTCTCTCTTTTTTTTTAGTGAGTCTGGCTAAGGGTTTGTCAATTTTGTTAATTTTTGCGAAGAACCAACTCTTTGTTTCATTGATCCTTTCTACTGTCTTTTTTGATTCAATATCATTTATTTCTGCTCTAATTCTTATTATTTCCCTCCTTCTACTGACTTTGGGCTTTGTTTTTTCTTCTTTTTCTAATTCCGTTAGGTGTTGTTTGAGGTTGTTTATGTAAGATTTTTCTTGCTTATTGAGGTGAGCCTGTATTGCAATGAATTTCCCTCTTAGGACTGCCTTGCTGCGTCTCAAATAATTTGGCATGGTGTGTTTTCATTTTCATTTGTCTCCTGATAATATTTGATTTCTTCTTTGATTTCTTCAATAATCCATTGTTTGTTCAGTAGCATGTTGTTTAGTCTCCACATTTTTGGCCCTTTCCCAGCTTTATTCTTGTAGTTGATTTCTAGTTTCATAGCATTGTGATCAGAAAAGATGCTTGATATTATTTCAACCCTCTTGAACTTATTGATGCTTGCTTTGTTTCCCAAGATATGGTCTATCCTTGAGAATGTTCCATGTGTGCTTGAGAAGAATGTGTAACCTGCTGTTTTTGGATGAAGTGTCCTATATATATCTATTAGGTCCATCTGATCTAATTTTTCATTTAATTCTATAATTTCCTTGTTGATTTGCTGTCTGGATGATCTGTCCATTGGTGTTAATGGGGTGTTGAGGTCCCCTACTATTATTGTATTGCTGTTGATGTCTCCTTTTAGTTTTGTTAATAGTTTCTTTACGAATTTTGGTGCTCCTGTGTTAGGTGCGTATATATTTATAACTGTTATGTCATCTTGGTGGAGCATCCCTTTTATCATTATATACTGCCCCTCTTTGTCTTTCTTTATCTGTTTTGGTTTGAAGTCTACTTTGTCTGATATAAGTATGGCAACACCTGCCTCTTTTGTTCCTCATTGGCTTGGAGTACTGTCTTCCATCCCTTCACTCTGAGTCTGTGTTTGTTTTGAGGGCTGAGGTGTGTTTCCTGGAGGCAGCATATTGTTGGATCTTGTTCTTTGATCCATCCTCCACTTTGTGCCTTTTGATTGGAGAGTTCAATCCATTCACGTTTAGTGTGATTATTGAAATGTGGGGGCCTACTGTTGCCATTTTATCACTTGTTTTCCAGTTCTTTTGCATTTTGTCCTGATGGAGAGCTGTTACTTTGTGTTATTGTCCTTCTGCTTATCTCCTTTGTTCTGGATTTTGTAACCCCTTTCCTTTTTTTGGTCTTTCAGGAATGAGTTTCTTCCTGAGCAATTCTTGAAGAGGAGGTTTTGTGGTGATGAACTCCCTTAACTTTTGTTTATCTGAGAAAGTTTTTATTTCTCCATCATATTTGAAGGATATTTTTGCTGGGTAGCGTATTCTTAGCTGCAGGTTTTTGTCCTTCAGAGTTTTGAATATTTCATTCCACTCTCTTCTAGCCTGTAAGGTCTCTCCTGAGAAATCTGCTGATAGCCATATGGGGTTTCCTTTGTAAATTATTTTCTTCTGCCTGGCTTCCCTTAGTATTTTCTCTTTGTCATTGACTTTTGCTAGTTTCACTATTATATGTCTTGGCATTGGTCTTCTTGCGTTAATAAAGTTTGGAGATCTATTGGCTTCTGTGATGTGAAGTTCCATCTCTCTTCCCAAGTTTGGAAAGTTCTCAGCCATTATTTCTTTGAACAGGCCTTCTGCCCCCTTCTCTTCTCTTCTCCCTCTGGTATACCTATAATCCTTATGTTGCATCTCCTAATTGAGTTGGATAATTCTCGGAGAGTTTCTTCATTTCTTTTTAGTCTTAATTCTCTCTCCTCCTCTGCCTGCAGCATTTCTATATTCCTATCCTCCAAATTGCTAATTCTGTCCTCCATATTATCGACCCTACTTTTCAGAGAGTCCAGATTTTTCTTAATCTCCTCCATTGTGTTCTTCATCTCCAGTATTTCTAATTAGTTCCTCTTTATAGTGTCAAGCTCTTTTGTGAGATAGCTCCTGAACTCATTGAGTTGTCTATCTGAATTCTCTTTTAGGTAGTTGAGTTTTTTAATAATGGCAGTTTTGAAATCATGGTCATTTAGGTTATAGATTTCATTGTCTTTGGGATTGTTTTCTGGGTGCTTATCATTTTCCTTCTGTTCTGGAGATTTAATATATTTTTTCATACTGCTTGATGGCGTGGATTTGTGCCTCCTCATACAGATAGAGTTTAGTCGCTGCTTCCACTTGTTGTGTCTGGTGTGTGTGGGTGGGCAGCTGTTTAGACTGCCCCAACCAGGAAGCCTGTCAGCTGTTACTGACTGGGCCTGGACCCCTCCTCGTAGTCACAGTGGTCCTGTGGGGGTCCCTCGTTGGTTGTGGGGGTAATCACAAGGGGGCCTCAGGCTGCTGGTGACTACTGCTGCAGCCCATGTAGAGGCGCTCCCTCCTTCTGGTCTGCAGCAGTGTTGTGGGCTTCAGCCACAACAGGAGCATCAGCCGGGAGCAGGATCACCTATAATCTCTGATTTGTTTCTAACAGAGCCCACCAGATCACACTAGTCCACTATAGGTCCCAGCAGAGCTATGGGTATCTTCTGCAGTCTGTTGTTAGCTCACCTGTGCTGCTTTTGCCCCAGGGACTTCCCGCCTTGTGATTGCCAGTCGGGACCTCTCCAGTACTGCTGTGCAGAGGCTTTCGCTGAGGCTGCTGCAAAAACCTGGAGATGCCTCCTGGGCTACGTAGCCGTTTCACCGGAGCTCTACTCTGCCCCACTTCACTCTCACGGGATCTCTGGGAGCCTCTTGCGTCGTCTGAGACACGGCCAGAGTCCGTGGGCCTGGCAGCGGCTTGTAAGCTCTGTCCTTGTGGGGAATTCTGCTCTAGGGAGCTTCCTGGTGTTCCGAATGCTGGGCGGGGCCTCCCTGCCAATGGCGAGCAGAGGCCCTCCCTGCTGGGGGGGTGCGGGACCCTGGAGCGACCCCCCAGTCCGCAGAGCTGGGTGTTGGAGCTCCACCCAGACCCCAAGCGTGTCCACGGGAAGTCCGGGCACCCCCTGCACCGACCTGTGTGCAGGAGACCATGAGCCCAGTGGCAGCTTGTGGTCTGGAGCCGCCCTGGGGATCTGCCCACTGGGAGCTTCCCTTTGTCCTGGATTGTGGGCATCACCTCCCTGCTAATGGCGTGCAGAGGCTTTCCCTGCTGGGGAGATGTGGGACCCCAGAGCCTTCCCTTGTGCCACAGAGCCAGGTGCTGGAGCTCCAACCATGTCCCCAAGCACATCTACAGGAAGTCTGGGCACCTCCTGCACTGAGCCATGTGCTGGAGACCGTGAGCCCAGTGGCAGCTCGCGGTCTGGTGCCACCCCGGGGGATCCATCCACTGGGATCTTCCCTTTGTCCTGGATTCTGGGCGTGGACTCCCTGCTAATGGTGAGCAGAGGCTTTCCCTGCCGGGGAGATGCGGGGCCCCAGAGCCTTCCCCTGCGCTGCAGAGCCAGGTGCTGGAGCTCCAACCGTGTCCCTAAGCACGTCTACGGGTAGTCCAAGTGCCCCCTGCACCGAGCTGTGGGCTGGAGACCGTGAGCTCAGTGGCTTCTTGTGGTCTGGTGCCGTGCCGGGCCCACCAGGAGCTTCTCTTTGTTCTGGCTTCTGGGCAGGGCCTCCCTGCTAATGGCGAGCGGAGGCCTTCCCTGCCGGTGGGTGCAGGACACTGGGGATTTCCCCCTGGGCTTAGGTGTGATCGCGGGGGGCTTGTGTAGGGGTGTTGTCACCTGTTTCCACCGTCGCTCTGCTGGTGAGTGCACACTCCTGCCCTTGGTGTGTGGCGATGCTATGGGGGAGTCCGCTGGAAGAGAGCCTCCTGCAGGAACTAGGCAGTCCGGGGGTCGGGGGTCGGAGAGCTTCCACCTATTTCCACCTCCTCCCGGGGGGAAGTCCGTCCGCCTTCCGATGTGTAGTAGCATGAGACTTTTAGGCATCTTGAGATGCTATCTGGATATCCTTTGTTAATCAGTGAAAGTCCAATTAGTTGTAGATTAGATGGGGGAGAGACAAAGAAGACCCATTCAATATTTATTTTTAAGGGAGTTGAGGAAAGACAACTGGCCAGTGAATGAAAGGCCCTAACTGCAAAAATCTGCACCGTTCTTATAAAAGGAACTCAAGAATGCACATGCATAAGCACAACCAAGAAGTTACAAAAATCACCATAATTTCTCAAACTGAGAAAACAGTATGATTAATCTTTACCACTAAAATGAAATTGATGCATGTTCTTCTGTTGATACATCATGTGAAAAAGGCTAGATCAATTTTCACTAAATATTCAGGATTTATTTGGGATGGGGTGACTTAAAATATAGGCTATTTTGCATAAATAAAACTCATCCTGCAGAGGACTCAAAGAAACAGGCACTAAAAGTGTTATTCAACAAGAGGCCTTTTTGACTGCCAAACAGGAGAGAGAAACCAAAAGTGTATACATACCAAAAGTGATTTTTAAACATGAGTTCCAAATAGAAATTCACCAGGGCACATGTTCCAAACTGCATGAATTAATTTGCAACTAAGCTGTTTCCTCCATGGGCAACTTCACAAACATGTGCACTGGAATAGACGATGACTTTTTGAAAAAGTATTGTTAATGATCTTCCTAATAACCGTTGGCTCATACTATTTCATAGGCTATTTTAGTAGAAACCAAACCTCCCACTACAAACAAAAATCGCAACCTAACCATAGTTGATGCTGGTTGGAATGCCAGGACCCATTTGAGTTCTCAAAATTTGGTACCAGACTGATCTTGAAACTAAAATTTGCCATCCCCACCTCTTGCTATAATGATTACCATTTTTAAATAGCTCATATTCTAGCATTCCCTATTTTCCCCAGTTATAAGGGAAACAAGGAAATAATTGCAACAATTATTTCCTTTATTAACAACTAAAGTAAAATAATCGCAACAATTTCTATAGGAACCATACTGGCTCTTTCCATTCAATATAAACTTTTTAGAATCAAGAAACTTGCTGGTGAAAAGTTTTCCATGTCATTTTACAAACCATTATAATTTACCTGATGGATGGTGAAAATTGTAAGCAAATTGATGGAACACCACAGAGGACAAAAGAGAGTGAGTTTTATCTTGTCAGTGTTCAGTTCAATTCATCAAATATATTTTTGCCAGGCTAAGTACCAGGTAATGCGCTAGATGCTGGAGATAAAAAGGCAAAAGGGAACAGCAATACACTATGATATCTAAATAGGATATGTACAAGGATTTTTTTCATGTGAAAAAAAGAGCTGATCTTTTCTAAAATTGTCAGAGAAGATCAGGTTTTAAAGAAGAATAAGAGTACGTCATAAGGACAAGACACAGAGGAAACAGCACGTGCAAAGGCAAAAATGGAGATTGAAAACAGCATGCTACAGTGAACTGTAATTGTTGGTATATAATACAGGTTATAATGTGTTCACTGGCTTATTTTTTCTTAGCTAAACTGCGTTGGAGGAAAGACAGGAAAAGTGATTTTTTTCTTTCCCTTTGGTTAAATAATAAGCAATGAAACAGAAATATTTTAGTTAACTATTATATTCTCATACTGAGACTTTTAATATGTTATGGCCAGGCACAGTCTAAAACAGCACTGTCTAAGAGAAATATAATGCAAACCCCATGTATAAGTTTAAATTTCCTATCAGTCTCATTTTAAAAAGTAAAAAAACAGAGATAAAATTAATTTTAAGAATATATTTTCCTTAACTCAATTATGCAAAATGTTATAATTTCAATTTATAATCAATATAAAATTATCAATGAAATATTTTACATTTTTATGCTAAATCTTTGAAATCCTGTGTATATTTTACACTTACAGCACATCTCAAATCAGATGCTAATTTTTTATAAAAAATATTCAATCTGCATTTAGAGTTCAAAAAACTTATAGTTGAAAAAGTAGATTCACATAACTCGAGTTTTGCAAACATACTTAGAAGTGATCCAGTCTGAATTGATTATCAGTTTTTAAATTAAAATTAATTAAAATTAAATACAGTTAAAATTCAGTTATTTGGCTGTACTAGTGACATTTCAAGGGTTAATGTAGCTAGTGGTTACTGCAGTTGTACAGCTCAGTTCTAGAATAAGTATGTAAGGACCTTTGGGTCAAATCTCTAGCCTGCAAATAATATTAACAAAAATCAAATCAGTAAACAGATGATCAGATTGCTAATGGGGTGCTAATATTAGGCATTTCAGATTACTTTCAATCTCTCCCTTGTGGGTCTACATCCACTCGGATGAGATAAAGCTGAGAAAAAATATTGAGGATATCTGGAAAAGGTCTTGCAATTAGCAAGGAGACTAAGGTTAATTGGAGAAAGCATAATAAGTTCATGATATGAAAGCAGAAGTTTCTTAAATACTCACTTACTCATTCTAAGCCTTATTCCTGTTACTAAAAGAAATAAATAGGTTCAAATGGTGGACAGACCCTGAAAGGGGACAGAGGAAAATTGTCTGGTCATAATGAGGATGGATAGTTCTCCTACCTTCTCAGCTCACTCACCCAAAAAACACCCACCACAAATAAAAGCCAAAATTATAAAACACAAGTATTCATATTTTTCCAAAAACAACAAAAGGTTTTTTGTTCTACCTAGGCAAAAGTATAGACATGCTTCTTTTACAAAGTCACACGTACAAATCTGAAAGATTAAGCTGATCTTTACATTTTAAAGAGCATATTTCATATGTACTTCCTATGTTATGGAAGAGAGTTCCTCTAGGAATATCCAGCAAAGAGTCACCATTCATCCAGAAAATTCTATTATTTATTTACCAAATCTCTTGAGTTCCTATTATATTCTAGGCTATGTGCTAGGCAAGGAAATTACAGTAGTGAACAAGAAAGACCCACCCACAAGGCACATGGGGTAAGAGCTGTCAGAGGAAAGGTACTGACTGTGATGGGCGCAGGCCAGAGTAGGGTTGCCAGATTTAAAGTAACTTCTTAAGAGGAATTCTGAGCATGGCAGGGAAGAGGCAGGGAGAAATCTTTCCAGGTGAAAATAGTGCAAACTAAGTCCCAATGCCATGGTCAAGTCTAGGTGATGCGGGGTCGGTGAGCCGAGGAGTCGAAAGAAAGATTTCTTAGACTCCTAAGATCTGGCAGTAGTGCTCTTTTATTTAGAGAATAGTGTGGAATAGCATGGGGACAGGACCCACGGGCAGTCAGAGCTTCTGCTGCCGCCGCTTCTGCTGCCCCCGCTGGCATGGGGACAGGACCCATGGGCAGGCAGAGCTGGTGCGTGGGGACAGGACCCACGGGCAGTCAGAGCTCCTGCTGCTGCCCTGAGTTGAGGGTTAGGGCTAATTTTATAAGGCATGGGTACGTGACTTATTTTTACTGGAAAAAAAGAAAAGATGATGTAAAAAGTCATTAAATGATTTCAGTGCAGACGAGGTCTGGTTATTGTGCGGTCATATAACTTTAGATATGAATCTGGCCATATAGATCGGCATGCAGGTGAGGATGCCCCGGGCTTCTCTCCCTGGGGCAGTCCTAATTCATACCATAAAAAAAGTCCACTGGGTCGTATAGTTTGGCATGTAGGCCAGGTCACCTTGGGCTTCTCTAGCTGGGGCAGCCTTAATCCACATCATAGGAACTGAAATAAGCAAAGGAATTGGAGTAAGGAAGAAGCAAGAGGGGGAATGTCGATGAAAGACGAAGCCTGAGGAAAAAGCAGAAAACACTCTTGTAAAGAGTTTGTGCTTTATCTTAAGAAGAGTGTGATTCCATCAAAGAACTTTAGGCAGCCTATCTTGGCTACAGCGTGAAGAAGGGACTACACTAAGGCTGGCGGGATACTGAGAGATCAGAAAGGAGGCTACTGACATAATTCAGCATCTCAGTAGAGGCCTGAACAAAGGCCATGGAAAGACAGACCCATTAATAACACCAGAACTTGAGATGGCAGCAAAAGAGACAACTGCAAAGGAGGAGAGAGAAGAGGCCCAAGAGGGAGGAAAACCAGAAGCATATATTACAGAAAACAATGAAGAAATGGTCAAGTCAAATATTTTTGGAGGAGTCAAGGAAGATAAGGATTGAGAAGTGATGCCTAGGTTTAGCCATAAGGAAATCACCGGTGACCTTTGGCAGGGGCAGTCTCAGTGGAATGGCTGAGGTCAAACTAGGTCGCAGAAGGTCATGCTGGGTGAGGAACCGGCTGGGGAAACGCAGGGGTCTCACTTCCTCTATTGCTCCTTTAACAGGTGAGGATCAAGGACAGGAGTAGAGTTTGGAGATGGAGCGACCAGTGTCCCAATCAGGTGGAACACCGCAGCGGGCTGATCGCTAGGGGCCAATCCTTTCTTAGAGTCCACTTGACTGACAGAGGCGCGGGCCAAAGACTGAGCGCAGAGCGGGAGGCCGCGAATCACAAGGGGGCGGAATTCCAGGGCACTAACCCGGAACCGGTTTGGGACTCGATTCCCATTGTGAGGCCAGACCTGGGGCGGGCTCTCAGCCAGAATGGCAATAACCTCCAGGCCAATGGACGAGCCGCATCAAACGAGCGGCAGCCGCGCTAGCCAATGGCTGCCGGCAGGGGGGCGGGCAAAGTCGGTGGGCGGGGAATCAACGAAGCATCTTTTTTCCTACCCCCACTTACGGGCGACCGGCGGAGGTGCCGCTGGGGTCGCAGGTGAGCGGTTCTGTCCCGGAGGAGGCGGTTAGGGTGGCGGTGGGTTCGCGGACGGTGGGTGCCCTCGCAGCGGGGAGGGTCCTGGCGAGGTCAGTGGCAGGTGCCCGTCCCCCGCGCTGCCGGCTTTGGCCCTGGCTCTGCGGCGTCGCGGGACTACGTCGCTGGGGAGAAGTACCAGTCGCGGCTACCGCCGGACCAGGGAGGGTGTGGAGGGCCCAGGCCGCCGAAAAAAGGCTGCGGAAGTTTCTGGGCACCCAGTTGGGACTCCAATTTAACATCCAGAGAGAGGAATCTCCTTCCAGGTTGCCCCATCTCCCACTAGGTTCAGCCGCTGCTCTGTGGCCGAGTCAGGTGCGCGCCCCCTGCTCCTGGGCGGCCTCCCGGGAATTCTGTCGGCCTCGATTCTTCCCAGGGGCCATTACAGGGCGGTCTCAAAGGAAGCGGCGGGGAGGGAGTCCGAGGTACTTTATTAATCTGATAACAGGCGAACCTTAAATAGACTAGTTATTTACCTAGCTCAAGTTTTAGAGAAGAGCATCCCATTTGGCAGGGAAGTGAATTTCCTCTAAGACTGGTGGCGTGGTGGGATGGGGGAAACTTTAAATAGATTAGGGTGCAGGTTGGGGGAAGTTTGTAGATTTTGTGATGCTTTGTTTCTTGAACAGCCTAGTGAATTTACCTAACAATTATTTTGGACCCAGGATTCACTGCCTGATTATCCTCAGATCCTTTCCTTCTGTCTTATCACGCAGTTTTTAGGAACTTCATGCTCAAGGGTTAGTCCTTGAAAAAAATTGTCTAGTTATAGTATGTCATTGGTGGTACCTCATCTTAACAGGATTACGTAAGTGAACTACTTATCATACCTATTTCCAACCAGTAAAGAGTGATTCTGAGACAGGATTTCAAGGAAATGGCTGTTTTCTGTGATTGGACATGGAAGATCTATGGATTTTTAGAGGTTGCAACTACTGAATACCCTCCTGTAAAGACAAGGAAGACAACCGATATAAAAAGGAATAGTATTTGACATCTAAAATGGCATCTTTTCACACTTTTTGAGGTTAGTTATATCCGCAGCACCAAGAATATGTGCGTGCCATGTAGGACCTCAATAAATATTTGAGTAAATTTTTGGGTAATGGATAACAGAAAACCCAAGCTGTGTTATATGAGCACCAAAACGTGGGGGAAAAAAACAACGTTCCTGGAAACATAGCTTCTATCCTTGCAAGCATAACTACCAAATTTCAACTTAAGGTGCATTGATTTTAGTACTTTCTTACGTTAATCAGAAAATGTCAAAAATTTTCACAGTTAAGCTGTGACTGACTGGAAATCCAAGATACATGCCAATATCAATTTCAGTGAGATTAAAAATGTGTATTAAAGTGCATTTTGTCAGTGAAATCCTTCATCAGTGTAGCATAGAACAGTTAGGGACAAAGGAATACCACTTTTGTAAGATAGAGGTATGGAGTTACAAATTGTTGAGAAGAAATAGGACATGCAAGTAACAACTGCTGCCAAAATTCTAAAAATATATTGATTCAGGCATAGTTTTAAAAGGCCTGTTATTTCTGCCATGTGCCAATAAGTTTACCACAATCCATTTACTAAATTGATCTCAGATTCTAAAAGCGGCAAAATCTGATGATGGATGTCTGCATAAATTAGGATTCTCTTGACAACTGCAATCAATGTTTATTATTATATACCTACATTTTATATATTATAGTGTGTCTGTTATTACAGTAAACATTGCCTCCATGTAAAACGTAACCTGCTTGAGTTTCAAAAATATGTGAACTTTCTGGGGGCCAGCCCAGTGGTGCAGCAGTTAAGTTGCACATTCCGCTTCGGTGGCCCGAGGTTTGTCCATTTGGATCCTGAGTGCCGACCTACACTCCCCTTGTCAAGCCATGCTGTGGCAGGCATCCCACATATAAGGTAGAGGATGATGGGCACAGATGTTAGCTCAGGGCCAGTCTTCCTCAGCCAGAAGAGGAGGATTGGCAGCAGATGTTAGCTCAGGGCTAATCCTCAAAAAAAAAAGTGAACTTTCACAGTTATATTTGTCTCTTGCAGTAAGTTTTTAAACAAAGTATAGGGTCTTACTAAATCAGCATTAAAGATTTGCTGAGATGTGGCCCCAACCTAGTTTTCCAGCTTTAATTCCTTGTGCTTCTCCCCTTTATTGCTGTCCCTCTTTAGTCTATTTGTTTTATAAGACCTGAATCAAATGCTTAGTTCGTCTCACAACCTTCCTTGATCCCATCAAAGATTTCTCCTTCTGAAAACTGAGGGTATTTTGTTAGTACTTCTCTTGTTGCACTTTTCATATATTCACATACCGTGTCCAGACACTGTACTGGGAAATGGATAATGGCTGATATTTGTTGAGGGCTTACTATGTCTTATGCATGTAAACTTCTTAATTGGATTATCTCATTTAATCTTCAAAACATCAGGAGTGTTATTCTATTCTTTTTCCTGTTTATAGATAAGGAAATAAGTTTAAAAAGTTAAGTAATTTGCTTAAGATCACAGAGCTAGTAAGTGGTGGAATTAACATACACGCCTAGGTAGTCTGTATTCACAGCTTGCAGTTTACAGTCTCCCTTAGGATTTTTTTCATGGAAATTTTTTATGCGTAACTGTTTTACTAGACAATAAATTATTTGATAGCAAGATTAATATGTTCATCTTTGATCCCTTATTGTTCCTCATGTAAAATAAGTCGTTATAATACAGCATGATAGTGGAACATGTGTGTAGCAAGGGTGTTACACTTAGATGAATGGGAACAGTGAAGGTGTCCAGGAACAGATGGTTACGTCTAGCGCTGTCGATGAGTAGTCATTGGCCAGACAAAAGAACAGAGACCATGGGAGTTGGGAAGATGCTAAAGGAGTACATCTATGATACTCTTAAGCCAGGGATCAAGAAAACTAGAAACTGTGCTGTCCAGTACAGTAGTCAATAGCAGTATATTGCTATTGAGGACTTGAAGTGTGGCTAGTCCAAATTGAGTTGTAAAGTGTAGTGTGAAATGCCCACTGGATTCTGAAGAAGCAGCACAAAAAAGCAGTGTAAAATACCTTAATTACTTTTTTATATTCTTTACATATTGAAATGATAATATTTTGATATATTAGGTTAAAATATATCTTAATTTTAACCTGTTTTTCCTTAGTTTTCTAATGTGGCTACTAGAGGATTTAAAATTATATATGTGACTCTCATTATATTTTTATTGGACAGGGCTGACCTAGAATTTAGAGGAATTTCAGAATGACTGGTACTGTGCGCTGGAGAGTGTGGTTTGGGAAAAGTAGGTTGGGGGTTAGAATTGGAGGTGACAGATAAGACTGGCAAAGGTAGATATGAAGATGTATAGGTAATGTTCAGATAGAGTTTGTAACAGGGAGAGAGAAAGAATGGAGAGAGTAAATTTACCTCCTAAGTCTGTGGAAAGCCCTTGAAAGGTTTTAGGCACTCACTACGTATTTGTTGAATGAAGCAGTGTGTCTTAATTACTTAATCTAATAATGAATGTTCCTGATGTATACTCCCAATTCAGTCCTAATTCTTTCTAATAAAGACATGGGTAGGGCTCTAAAGACTTTCTACTTATAAGAAAGTTTGATTTGAGAATCAAAGAGAGAGCATTCCATTTCTTCTTAAGTCTCAATTGACTTGTATTCCTTTGATGTGTTGCCAACAAGTAGGAGTGTGAGTTGGTCTTTACAACTAGGCATATTCTTCCAGCCAACATAATGTTCTGCTGGGCATATTTTTCCAAAAAGAGAACAGCTTTGTCTAGGTTGTAAGTCTTTGGTGGCAGATGAGGCCTTTTCCTGATGATCTCTGAAGGGAAATGTCTTAGCCACATTTGCACTCCACCTTGCTTCTCTGTACACATTTGAGCAAGTAAACTTTTAACACTGATTCTCTAGCAGGGTGCTTCTCAAGCCCGACTGCAAATGAGAATCGCCTGGAGAGGTTGTTTTTTTATAAACCTTGTTGAGGAATAATTCCCGAATATAATTGTATACATTTAAAGTTTACAACATTATGATTTGATATACGTAATACATTGTGGAATGGTTACCAAGATCAAGATAATTAACACATCCATCACTTCACATAGTTAGTTCTGTGTGTGTGGTAAGAATGCTGAAGATTACTGGAGAACTTTTTAAACTCCCAATGCCGGGCCCTCTTCCAAAGATTGTTCTAATTGGTCAGAGATAGGTATTTTTAAAAATTCTCTAGGTGATTTCAGTGTGCTGTAGACATGCACTAATATGTCTGTTGAGTTCTTGAAATGCAGCTAGTACAAAATGAGATATGCTGTAACTGTAAAATATATCTGGATTCAAAGACTTAGTGGAAAAAACAAGAATGGAAACTCCCTCATTAATAATTTTTATATTGATTATATACTGAAATGATAATATATTGAATATATAGGATTAAATAAAATATGCTAAAAATAATTCCACCTTTTTTTGTTCTGTTTCATTTTTGCTTTACTGTGCCTACTGGAAAATTTTAAGTTGCTTTTGTGGGTCATATATTTCTGTTGGACAGTGCTGCTCTAGTGTAGACCATCGCTACTCAAGATAGAGTCCGAGGACCAGCAGCAGCATCAGCATCATTTGGGAGTTTGTCAGAAATGTGGAATCACTGGCCCCACTCCAGGCCTACTGAATCAGAATCTCGTTTTAACAAGAATCCAGGTGATACATTTATACAGAGTTTGAGAGACACTGCTCTAGCAACATCTTCAGAATTTTTTTCAATTTCTTAATTTTTCTTCATCTCTTGTTGATTACTTTTCATTGTAGCGGCTGGTAACTTTTTACATTCATGATTCCCTCTTTGTCTCTTCCTTTGTCCTTTAGAATCATTCATATACATCTCATTTTTCTATTTTCACTTAAGTCTCTTGCACTTTTTTATAATTTGACATCTCAACATTTTCAACAGTCACTGTTTTTTAATTAATGTATGTGAATGGAATTAATATATATTCATGTAATTGTGTGTAATATGTGTTAAATACATGTATGCTATTTTAAACATATGATTTTCCAGAAAGAATCTCAAGAAATTATTAATATTAGTTACATTGGTGGTGGAGAGAGATTTTCACTTCATTTTGTACCTTTATTTAGCTTTTCTAACCACGTGTATTTTGCCTTTTTTTCAGATGAATAGAGATTTGTGGGTATTGGGTTTATGGGACTTTAAAAAAATGTATTTTTCCATAATTAAAATCTCTAGAAGTATATTTTTAACATAATGTTAATCACCTCAAAGTAAAATAAAATGCACGTGCTCTGGGCTAACAAATGGCTGTATGGCTGAAGACAGAGATGACTGCACACGGGGTCCCTAGAGCTGGGGGTTGGCGGCACACAGAGTGCGTGAACCTTTGTCGAGCATAGCATCTTCTGACTATAAATGTTCCTAAGTGGAAAATTGATCTTTTTTGAGTGTGTGAACACCCATAGACATACACACACGTTTCCCTTCCAGTTTCGTTGGCTTGCATTAACTCTAGCATTTACACAGGAATAATGTTGTGCTAAGCCTTCTTCGTACTTTAATATGGCATTTATCGCGTATATCCCATTATGTGGCTGTAATATATTTTATTTATCCAATCCCTTATTCATGAATATTTATATTTTTACCATGGTTTTACCTTTAAAATATGATAGTGTTTCTACGTTCAAGAAGCTACTATTTAAATAGTCTGAAATATTCTATATCTTTAGAAACAAAAAGTCATCCTTAAGGTGTTGTAAATATTTAATTCTGTATGGAATTTGATGTAATTTTAGCTCTCTGTTCTATTTATAAGGACGTCTAACATGCTGATTCCATTTTTAGAATGTCTTTGATAACTTGCTCATCCTTGGTCCTTACTGCCTAAGTAGCAACATAGCTTGTTTACTTAAAATTTTTTTTGCAGAATTTTGTGTAACTTGTTAACTGTTAATGTTCTTTGTCATAGTTACTGGGTGGGTAGTTTACCTAAAGTCTTCTTTTAATCTCAAAAACTGCTTCTTGCTGATAGTGACTTGAGCTGCCTTTTTCTTTTAAACATATGCTTTGCCCATAGAAGTTTCAGTTTGCCGGCTTACCCACCTTGGGTTATTTTCTGTTTAATTTTCTACTCTTTTTCCCATCCTCCAATCACCTTCTTACTTTAAGTTGTATTTTTACCTGCTTGTATTTGTTAGGCACAGTGTTTGTACTGAACATACTGTCTTTGGAGCAGGTGGGCTGCCATCTCCCAGATCCTCAGAGTGGTGGAGCAGATGGTGGAGGAAGGAAAAAGCCAAACCTGAACTTTGACTTCACTAATTCTCTGAAGAGAGTGCTACAATGTAGCAACTAAGGAGAAGGATATTTGGGCTGGTTTAATGATGTATAAATCAGTTTGCTTCAATTCTTTTTTGTGTGGCTTATAAATATAGTACCTCATAAGTGTTCTTCAGTTGCCTTGAGAGGAAGTCAGAATACTTGCCCAGCTCATTTGATAACTTGAATTACCTAAGGAATGTTAGGCCCGAGTGTTAATTAAATGTGATCCTCTAAAATTACAAGTCTTCTAGAATGTTCACTAAACTGACTTGAGATCAAATGTTAAAACATTCCCCATTTCCTTAATTTTTATCTGGTAATATTTGAAATATGCAAAAAAATGTAGCTGTAAGTGTGCTAGTTAACCCATTCCCTGACCACTCAAAAAAAAAAAGAAGTTCTAGTATGCAACAGTTGTCCATTTCTGTGGTGTAAATACCGCCATCTTGGCCAGTTTCTAGCTCCCAACGTGCCATCTCTGAATATGGAGTTGGGAAGAGAGATGCACAGTTGACTTTTGCCAGCTCCCTCCAGCAGGCTCCAATACACCCCAATGTAGCATATATGTTATGAAGCATAAAAATAAAGACCGATGCACCTACCGCTTGACCTGAAAACTAGAACAATACCAATATTTGTGACCTTTCTGTTTCCTTTGTCAAAATTATGTAAAGATTTGCCTTTGTTGTAATAATATCAAACTTACTTAACTTTCTTAGTGTGTGCCAGGAACTATCTCAGTATTGTACTAAATCCTTTAATCCGTATGGTATGTCTGTGAAGTAACATTGTTTTCAAGTGAAATTGTACCTAGGGAGGTTAAGTAGCTAAGGCCACACAGGTAGGAAGTGGCAGAGCCAGGATTCTAACCCAGGCAGTGTGACTGCAGAATTTGTGCTCAAAATCACTACACACACTGCCTCTTTTGATGATGTTTTAATTTATGAATACGTTTGCTTATACTCTAGTGACAAGAGGATTATGTTTGGCTCTAAGGGCAGTGTTTGCCTAGAACCAGATCAGAAGTGCTGCCACTGATTATACATTCCACTTGAGTGGATTTCAGTTTTATTATCAACTGTCTCGAGAAATTTTGGAAGCCCACTTTAGGAATAGTTTGCTTGCCATCTTTTTTTGTTGTTTCATGCTGTACCCTTTTTGCGGGTATGTGAAATTGACAGTGATTTCTTGAGAGTTCATTTTCTTCTCTTTTGAATTTTTAGTTCTCTCTGACCTCCATTTCAGCAGCAAGTGACAGTTCAGTAGATGGTTATTCCACATGAATGATTAGAAACAAAAAGATGTAGTGATGGGCATGTTTTTGGTGATGTTACTACATACATACAAAGTTAGTTGAACAAAGATTACTGGAAACTTGAAATGGAGAAATTGCATTAAAGTTTAGTGAAATGATAAAAAATACTTTTTTATTAGAGTTTCGAAATAAGGAATCTGCATCTACCTTTAAGTTTAAAGAGAAAAGGCTCAACCAATGATAGAAAAGATTTGTACATTTTATGATTAAATATAGTTAGCCTTACTCAATTGATGTATTTTTGCTTCAGTAGAAGATACTATTTGTATTTTCAATTACCAGAGAAATATTTTTCACACTAATAAAAATTTTAGACTGGCAGATATTAAAGTATTTAAGAGAAGAAACCATGGTAGAGTGAAATATAACTGGTTGAAGCTTTGAAGAGTTTTAGTGCCCATATGTAGACCCTTATCTAAACTTTCCACAGAGATGAGAGTCTGCTCTTTTTTAAAATCTTCTGCTAAAAGACATCTCAAAACTTACCTTAGCCAACACATTTCTAAGATTTAGGTATCACAAGCTGCTAATAAAGTGGAAGGACGTAAGGGAACCTGGATATAAGTTCTGTCATTTAACTAGCTGTGTAATGTGCAAATTATTTAACTTCTCTGAATCTTGTTTTATAAATAGAAATGCTGGTATCTCACATTCACTGCTGTGGTGGGGATTAAATGACAGAACATGGAACTGAATGGATCTTTGGTATTTTTTCTTCATATTGGCAGGAAATGTTTATGATCGTACAGTGAAAGAACTGAAAGGAACTTTAGCAATCTCATCCTACCTTCTCATTTTGTAAGGGTGGGAAAGTCAGCTCTAGCAGTGAAGCTGAAGTCAGAAAACATGGTTTATGAATATATCACTTGCTCTTTCTGAGCCTTTGTTCTCCATTACATACTTTAAAATCTTTTGCAAGGAAAAGCCTCACCCAACATCTTTTCCAGCTTCCTAGTGTGCCTTTCCATAATGCAAAGGCTAGATAACAGGAAAACTCCATTTTCCAGCTCCATTGTAACAAGGATTCGGATGTGCTTTTGATTTCGCCGGTCAGATGTACTTGTGTAGGACTTGAAATCAAGGTATGCAGGGGAGTGAGATGTGTGAAGCATTTGTTTTACTGCTGTGGGTCTAGCACAGTGGTTTTCGAACTTAGCATGCAATAGAATCATCTGGAGGGCTTATTGAAACATAGATTGCTAGGCCCCAACCTCCGAGTTCCTGATTCAGTTGGTCTGGGGTGGGGGCTGAAAAGTTACCTTTCTAACAAGTTTTGGGCACACCCTCTTTGATGCTATGACACTATGAGAGTCTTCTGGAAGTTGGAGAAACATTCTGGAGAACAGTAGATGGAGAAACCATCTAAAAGAAATGTTTACAAGAGGATCTTTCCCACTCAGAATTTATAGTAAGATTTTGCCACATGAGTATTTTAAATTTATTTCATGGAGACTCCAAGTACAGTTACTTGCCTATATCGTGGTCTTCAATTCTGCAGTTAAAATGGCCCAGGATATTACAAAGTACTGAGAAATTCTTCAAAGAAAGGCAAATAATTTAAAGTATTGATTAGAAACAAATATAATATGCAGCCTTGTTTCGTGTGCTGTGAGGCGCTTCTGTTTAAGGTCGTTGGTCTGAGGGAAGGGGAGGATGTGGTGAGCACTGAGGGACAGAATTACAGTGGCAAACCATGAAAGGTGCATTAGTCTTCGCAAGGTTTAGGGATTCTAAATTATTTTTTCTATTTTAATTGTTGATTTTAAAAATCAAATTAATTAGGTAGAGTGGCTGAGAAAAAATCCTTGCCACTTTTATGCTACTCTCTTAATTCCGTTGTATCCTTACAGTATTGTCAGTGTTTCAGGAAATTTTATTCCAAGCTTAGAATTTCTGTGTAGGTTTAATTTGAAAAGTGGTAAAATATAAGTTGTTTTTATTTCTTTGATCAGGTTACACTCTCTCAAATTTGTTTCTGAATTTTATTGATTTTGTAGCCCAGCAAAGGCTACAGTCAGTGTTCCTCTAACATTATTCTACAGAGATAAATTTTTTTTCTTTTTGACATCTCAAACCTAGTAGTCAATTTGGCAACTTGACTCATTCATTCATTCAAAAAGTGTTAATGGTATGTGACATGTGCCAGAAACTCTCCCAGGCCCTGGGGAGGTCATGGTGAGCAGAAACGTTGCTGCCCTCATGAAACTTCTAGTGAAATGGGGAAGAGACAGACTCTTAGCTGTATATTAGCACAAGTGTAACATTTAGACAAGGAAGAGTAATTTGGCTTGTCAAGAAAGGCTTCACTGAGAAACAAGATGTCTAATCTGGGAGTCGAAGGATGAGGAAGAATTAAGTAGGCCAAGGAGGGGAAACTGTACAAAAGCCCTGAACAGGGGAAGAGTTTGACGAGAATGGGAGACTGAAAGAGGCCAGTGTAATTGGAGAGGATGAACTGGGGAGAGCAGAGTGGGAAAAGGAGCGGGAGAAGTAGGGGGGAGTAGGTCAAGAGTGAATACTGGCAGTTAGTCAAGGACCCTTATAGCAGCTGGGTGAGAGAAGATGGTAGCTTGGACAATGGTGGTGCTGGCAGAGACAGAAATGTAGGCAGTTTTGAGCCATATTTAGAGGGTTTTGTTTTTTTTTTTAATTATGTTTTTTAAAATTATTCTTGGGCTGAAGTATAGTGCAGAAGTTGCAGGTTGGTTGATTTTGACTTCTTTCTCTTTAGGAATTATCCCGCCTGCCTGTGCTACTAGATGAATGGAAAACTCTGATTTAAACAAAGTGCCAACAAGGCATCACCCTTGATATCTGTACTTTGTGGCATTCCTCAAATTTTTTTCACATCTTCTTTTACTGTAAAAATTGCGTTTAAGTTAGAAAAATGAAGCAGTTGAAAAGGAAAAGGAAAAGCAATTTCAGTGTTCAAGAAACTCAGACCCTTTTGAAAGAAATTACAAAAAGGAAAGAAGTGATTTTTTCCAAGCAGCTCAATACAACAATTAACGTGATGAAACGAATGGCGTGGGAGGAGATTGCGCAGTGTGTGAATGCTGTAGGAGAAGGCGAGCAGAGGACGGGGACGGAAGTGAAAAGAAGGTACCTGGACTGGCGAGCACTTATGAAGAGAAAGAGGATGAAGGCGAACATTAAGCTGGTTGGGTCAGGGTTTCCCCTTCCCACGTCTGATTTAGATGACTCTCTCACTGAAGAGATAGATGAGAAGATTGGATTCCGAAGTGATGCAAATTTTGATTGGCAAAATGTGGCAGATTTCAGGGATCCAGGTGGATCCTTAACTGAGGTCAAAGTGGAAGAGGAAGAAAGAGATCCCCAGAGTCCTGAAGTAAGTATTAGCCTATGAACCCTCTTTTTATTTTTTCTGATGTGGGAGTTTATTCTAGTCCAGAAATGGTTAAGAAGTTCTCAGATTTTCAAGCTAACTTAAAAATAGTACATAGCAAAGTCATTCCATTTCTTTCCTCTTTATTTCATTAATTTCCTTCTTCTCAGCTAAGTATACTTCTTTCAATTATATATATTAGTGACATCAAGTAATTCATTGTACATATTTTTTAAAATTAAGAGTAAATGGTTTTGTGTGCTCAAACAATACAGAAAGCTTTTAGGAAATGTTTAGATAAATTAGTAACCATGAGGTGGAAATCAATACTGAGAGCCAGCCCTGATGGCCTAGTGGTTAAAGTTCGGTGCACTCCGCTTTGGCAGCCTGGCTTTGGTTCCCAGGTGTGGAACCGCACCACTTGTCTGTCAGTAGCCATGATATGTCAGTGGCTCACATAGATAGACGAACTAGAACAGTTTACAAATATACACAACTATGTATTGGGGCTTTGTGGGGGAAAATGGAAGAAAAAGGAGGAACACTGGCAACAGATGTTAGCTTAGGGCAAATCTTCCCCTGCAGAAAAAAAGAGAAAGAAAAGAAATACTGAAAATTACTTTTCTCTTTTCTTTAGTTTGAGATTGAGGAGGAAGAAGAAATGCTGTCCTCAGTCATACCAGATTCCAGAAGGGAAAATGAACTTCCTGATTTTCCCCACATTGATGAGTTTTTTACACTGAACTCAACACCCTCTAGGTCTGCATATGATGAGCCCCATTTGCTTGTAAACATAGAGAAACAGAAACTAGAGTTGGAAAAGCGGCGACTGGATATCGAGGCCGAAAGACTGCAGGTAGAAAAGGAACGCCTGCAGATCGAGAAGGAGAGGCTGCGGCATTTAGACCTGGAGCACGAGCGGCTTCAGCTGGAGAAGGAGCGGCTGCAGATTGAGAGGGAGAAGCTGAGGTTACAGATAGTCAGCTCAGAGAAACCGTCATTGGAAAACGAACTTGGTCAAGGAGAAAAGTCCATACTTCAGCCACAGGACATAGAAACAGAGAAGTTAAAACTTGAGAGAGAACGCTTGCAACTGGAAAAAGATAGGCTGCAGTTTCTGAAATTTGAATCGGAGAAGCTGCAGATTGAAAAGGAGCGCTTACAAGTGGAGAAAGAGAGACTTCGGATTCAGAAGGAAGGACACTTGCAGTGATTTCTCTAGGTCTCCATTTAGCAAATGGTGGTAAACCGTAGGTCTTTCTCTATATCAGGTAATTTAAAATTGGTTACAGGATTAGCTGTGGGTTTTTTTTCCCTGTTTAATGTCAGTGTTTTCAATAGGAAAAAGATAGTTGTATGTGGGTAACTGTGTGCTAGAGTAGTCTATGATATAAAAACTCTGTGCCCTAACATAAACACTATAGCCGAAACTATTGTACAGTTATGTAGTCTTGTATGATCTGTGCACTCAGAGTTTACTGTTACGTCTATGTAAAATTCTGGCTCAGGGGTTCTCAACTAGGGAGTGATTTTGGCCCCCAGAAAACATTTGGCAAGGTCTGGAGACATTTTCGGTTGTCAAAACTGGGAGGTGGGGTGGGTTGCTCCTAGCGTGTAGTAGGTAGAGGCCAGGGATGTCTCATGCTGCAGTGCACAGGACAGCCTCCTGCAAAAAGGAGTTAACCAACCCCAAATGTCAGTATTACTGAGGTTGAGAAGCCCTATCCTAGCCTGACTGTGCACCTCTATAGCTTGGTTTTATAGTTTCAGAGTATTAAAACCTCAGATATTTATGTGGGTAGTTACTTAAATGGCCAAAAACTTTAACTATGACTCATTACTGTGTAGTGTATTGAATATAGAAAGTGATGAAGATAATAGATATTTTATTCCCATGTTTCCATCTATAAATAACCTGAGATTCAGAAAATAATACACGAAACGTCAGAGATTGTCTAAAGTAGGTCACTGTGAAAAGCAGTTCATTCACCTAGCTGTCGCTTTAGAAGCAGCACACACACTTTTTAAGCTTTAGTTCCCTTTCTTTGAGTTCAGTGTCTTAGTTTAGATACAAAAATTGTCATTTCAACCATGTACTGAAATCTTAATTTAGTGGATGGTTGAAACTAGCAAAAATGCTACCAATATAAAAATGGTACCAGTAGTCCATGAGCTTGAACTCAAATGAGTGCTTATTTGATTTTTAAAATAGCAGCTATTTGGCAGTGGGGGTGGGGGGAGAATGATTGTAGCTGTGTGTTATGAATTAGAGAAGCACTATTGCACACTATCTGACCTAATCTGTAGAACAATTCTTGAGAGTAGATGTATTATTATTCCTTAATCTAAGGCTCGGAGAAGTCATGAAATGAGTAAATGGCGGATCTCATCTGTCGTGGTGTATTTTGTCTTTGCCTCTCCCTGAGGAAGAAAGTTTGTATCTTCGGTCCCTTTGGTATTTATGCTGAGACCAAGGGCTTGCTTAACCTGCCTTCAGTCCCCTGAAGGTGCTGTTTCCACAATCCAGGTGACACTCAAGGTGAGAATCCCTGCACGAGATCACTTTGTATTTTCTGATTGCCAGGGCTCATATGTAGCTTTAACACCTCTTCTGTTGACAGATAACTACCTTGATTCTGCATTTGTTCCTTGTTAATTTAAGAATGTCTTGAAACTATATGTGATATTTGAGAATGAGTATACAAGGAAAAAGTACACTTCTGCTTAGTCCCCTTGACTTTGAAATAGTGTTATTTTTCTATAGCTGAAATAAATGCTTCTACCGTAGAAATAAAATTTGCCTATACTAACTGTCTGAAAGCTTATCATTTCAAGTAATGCTCAGTGCTATGAGGGTTGAGGTTATCAAGCCTGGAAGGGAGCCTTGTGGTGAGAGAGGGCAGGGGGCCTAACATTTGTATTAGGCATTGTGCTATGTGCTTTTCATACATTATTTTATTTGCTCCTCAAAACAGCCCTTAAGCCAAGTCACATTATTCCTATTTGTATAAGAAAGGAAACTGTGCCTCACTGGTTTAAATAACTAAATACCTGAAAAATTATATACCAAAGTAACCCAAGATTTTAGCATAAGAGCTCTAAGAAGGAGTAGTGAAAGTTTGTAGATGTAGTGACAAGTGTTATAGCTTGTTATAGCTTTGCCACTTACTGCTTGTGAGTCATTTAATTTGCCCTTTGATTTGATTTCCTCCTTTGTAAAATGGGCAATGATACCAGTGATTCTATGTTTCATAGCTCTTTTTTCTTTTAGTAAAATGGTATGTAAACTATAGAATGCTGCTTAAATGCAAGCTTTAAGATCAGTAGATTTTAATGTCTTAGACGTAATCATGAAGATAGCCAATATTATTTTTGGATGGAGCACTCCTGGGTTCCTAAAAATAAAAGACTTAAAAAAAAAAGCAGCAGCAACAGCTTAATATCTTCTAGGGCTTTGGTTGAAGAGCCTTGTAACCCTGCCCTAAGGAGAGATGGATTGGGTTGGTTCACTCGAGTAGAAAGTTTCATTGCTGAATTTCTGAAGTGGTAGGCACACTTGGAGTGAGTCATCTGGGTTAGGTATCACTGTGTAAGAAACCACTCTAAAACTCGGTGGCTCATGTTGCTCATGATTTTAGAGGAAATTAGGCATAGTTCATTTGGGTGATCTGATCTTGGGTGAGTTCTCATGGGCAGCGGTAGGTTGGCTAGGTAGTTCAGCTTCTAGGGGAGTTAACTGGATATTGGTTGGGGGACCTCAGCTCTTCTCATGGTGTTTGATCCTCTAACAGGCTAGCTTGGTCTTGTTTTAATGGGGATGGTGGGAGTTGAAGAGATAGAGCAGAGATGCTCAAGGTGTCTTGTGACCAAGGCTCAGAACTGGCGCTTCACTTCGGCTGTACCATATTGGCCAAAACAAATCAGAGGGCCAGCCCAGAGTCAAGAGGTGGGAAATAAAGTCCACGTCTTGATAGGAAGAGCTCGTATCATGAAGTTGTTCTGCACAAGATGGGGATACAAAGAGGGATGAGGAATTGTGGCTATTTTGCTATCAGTCTGCTACACCCCCATTCTGGTGTGCCTGGGATACTCCTGATGACACCAGCGGTCTTGGGTAGCCTATCTAGTTTAGCATTTGTCCTACACAAAAGTACTCTGATGTGGACATTAAATGATATGGTCATGCTGGTCATAAAGAACACCTTCCCATCCCTTTTTTAAGGATGCTGATTTAGAAAAAGGAAGGGGCCATAAATTTGCAGAAAAAGAAAGTGTTCTCTCAGGCTTTTTCTTGTAAATTAAACACTTTAGTCTTTGTGATTGAAGAGAATTCTTGCTTCACTTCTTTCATTTTCTACCTAATTTGTCCATTCTATATTCGTTGCTTCTCTTCTCTTTTCACTTTTCTTCCTCTTCATACTTTGTCCCTTCTGTCCTGAATGTAAAAGCAGATGATAGTGCTTCCAGAATATTTTATTTTAAATTAATAGCTACCTTTTCCTACCTCTCTCTCCTTAGCGTTTTTGTTTTGAACTCAAAATTAGTTTCACTGGGTTACTCTACGTTTGCTTTAACATTATACTTCCCCAAAAGTAAATTTAATTTTTTAAATATGTAACTTTTAATCTGTCAAGTCTTTCTAGTCATTATCGTCAGACCTGAAGTTACAACTTCTAAAGCTCCCAGAATCCTAACCGCCTGTTTCCTTTTTTGACCTCTGACTTCTTTTGACCTGTGCTGATCCTTTGTGTACTACATACCAGGTGGTGTTTTGTGCAGTGCCTTAATTAAAACCCAGATGAGGATTGTCAAATGTATCACTTTGAAAATTTCCTTCAATGAGTATCGAAAAGTATAGCTGGAAGACAACTGAAAAAGAGCGTATCTTCTTGGAAAATAAAAAAGATAAATTGATGTCTGAAATCTCAGGAGATGATTTTACCACTGTAGACACAAGCATTGAGACCATGCTGTTTGAATTGAGACCCGGAAGAAATGAGAAATGACAATGATTATAAAAGTTGAATTTTGATAATACATTCTGGGAACTTTCTAAATGAATTTCATCAGGGAATACCCTTTATTATTTACCATTTATTTTTCTGATGTGACCCATTCATCTTTAAAAAAATAGGTTGAAATATAAAGTCCATCTGCTCTAGTGTCAATTCCTTTCAAATTTAAATTTCCAGTTCCAACACTTGAACTGGACTATAAACCTGTACTTCCAATTGTTGTAAAGCCTCTCACTCTGTATATTTTGCTGTTTTCTCGAGTCCTCAATGCATGCCAGAACAAATTCATTAGGTCTCTTCTGTAATTTCTGTAAATCGTCTTCCCTCTCTAGTGGCACCGTTTGTACCAGGTTATTTGGTTGGAAATTTTAGTGCTGTCTTCTAACCATTTGCCTCCTTCAGCTTGCTCAAGTTATTCATCCAGTCCTGCCTTTCTGCTTTTGATGCCTCAGATCAGCCTCCTCCAATCTCCCACATAGTCCTTAGCATGGGGGCATTTGCAGCCTGTACCCTGGCAGCCTCCTGACTCTAAGTTCCTTCCTTTCTAACCTTCCCTGCATGACACTTCCAGAATAGATTTCCCAAAGTCCTGCTTTCTGTATGTCCTGAGAGTTAACAGAACGTGAAGTAGTGGAAGAGGAGCAGAGCTCCGGAAAGACCACAGGTCCAGCCCCAGCTCCACTTTATCAGCTGGGTGATGGGGGGCAGTTGGTGTCTCTGAGCCTCATTGTTCTTGTCTCTTTTACATCGAGTATATATGCCCTGCCTGACTCTCCCCATGTTTGGAATAATAAAATTAATATATGAGAACACAATTTAAAATTAGAAATTAGCTGAAGGTGTTACAAATTTGTCTTCCCTGTAATAGTCTCTTATTTCCTTCTGAATCAAGTGTAATGTCTTCAGATGTTCTTTGCCAACCCTGTTTAAGATTTTCTCATACCAATATAACCACATATGTTTGGGGAGCTGCTCTCCAGATACTCCATGTGTTTTTCTTAACTTTGCCTTTGATCATGTTGCTTTCACGCTTGACCTTATTTTCTATCCTAGATTGCCAGTCAGCAGAGCAAAGCTTTTTCAGATCCAGGGACTTTGTCATTTTTACCACGCTACCATAATATAAAAATATCAAAATGAATTTCACTGAATAAAATTGGAATATTTTATCATATAAAATTGGTATTTTTATGTCTCCCAAATTCTCCCTGGGGGTCTTTTGAATAAAAATATTAAAGTTAACAGTGGTCTGCCCAGCTTATGACTCACTCCCCACTCATCTGAGCACCTCTCCCAAACCATAGGAGAGGGCCCTGGTAGCCGAGTGTATGTTCTGTGACTTCTGCTCCTTTGCCGTACGGTGCACACTTGCACTGGGAATGAACTTGGCTTGGCCTCGCATTCCATGATGTAACTACCATTTGGAGGATTCTCTTTCCCATTGAAGATGATCTGCATCCTTACTCATAGCTAATGTTGCTTTTGATGATTCTGCAAATGAACAAGATGACAAAGATTTTAATTATATGTACTTGCTATGTAATCTGGCACCCTCCTATGAGACTTGGGGTCAATTGTTGTGTTTAGAGTCCTCTTTGCTCCTCATGCTGTTTCCAGATCATTGCTTCTTCATTCTTTTATGGAAAAAACTGTACCTTTGAGGCTGATTCCACTGGCCCAAACCACTGTCTTCGTCTTTTCATTATTCTTCTCAGTAACACTCATTCACTGACTCACCTTGTCTCTACCCTTGGTTGTCCTAGGAACTTCCCAGTAAGTTTGGTGTCCAGGTGGAGAATCCCTGAAAGCTTTGGCCACTTAGTTCTGTGTCTTCATCACCAATTCCACCTTTTACACTTCACCTCAAACACCCATTCTGTCCCACAGTATTCTGGGCTGAGCCACCCTGCTCCTTCATAATCATGAATTCAAATACCGTTTCAGAGACTACAGTCCCCGAGCCTCCCAGTTTGCTGCAAGTGTTTTTCATCCTCAGGACTTTTAGTCCAATGCACCTTCCAATGTCTCTTATAACTGTCCTTTCCCAGCTCAGATTCCATGACCATCATTTCACTCACATACCCAGGCAGATTGGTGCTACTCTAGATTCAAAGCCCATCTGGGCTCTCAATACTGCCTGCCAATCTTACTGTGTTTCTTTAGCCTACTCCCTCGTCCATTCTGCAAACCATGATGCCATGAGTTGAACTGTGTCTCCCAAAAAGATACGTTGAGTCCTAACAGCAAGTACTTGTGAATGTAGTGTTATTTGGAAATAGAGTTTTTGCAGATGTAATCAAGTTAAGATGAGGTCCTACTGGATTAGGGTGGACCCTAAATCCAATGATAGGTGCCTGTATAAGAGGGAGAGATTGGAGATGGGAATACATATACGGAAGAAGGACATTTGAAGATGGAGACAGAGATTGGAATGATGCAGCTATAATCCAAGGAACACCCTTGCTGATAACCACCAGGAGCTAGGAGAGAGGCATGGAACAAATTCTCCTTCAGTATCCAGAAGGAACAAACCCTGTTGATGTCCTGATCTCAGACTTCTGGACTCCCAAACTGTGAGAGAATGAATTTCTGTTGTTTCACGTCACCGAGTTTGTGGTTATTTGTTATGGCAGCCCCAGGAAGCATGCACGTGATTTCAGAGTTTTCCCACTAGAAAGCTCCGACCTTCCCTTGCCCCCGCCTCATGCTCAGTGGATAACCTTGCCTTTGAGGAGGTAGAAGCCACTAGACAGTAACTTCCTCAACTTCTGTACACCAAATTTGCAAATCTACACTCTCCTATTTTCAAAACTCCTATTTCCCTCCTCTTAGAAAAAAGAAGGTATGATAACATACATAGTAGTGAGTAAGAAGAGTGCAGGTTCTGGTAGTAAGAACATTTGATTTCAAATCTGGATTCATCAATTGCCAACTGTAATTTTCGGTAAAATATCTAATTTCCAAATGACTCATATTCCTCTTATGTAGAATGGATAATACCTCATAGGATTGTTGTAAGGATTAAACATGGTAAGTAAAGGAATTATCTGTCCTATAGTGCTCAATAAAGGCCAGTTATTATATTTCATTATTGATTGAACTTACAGAATTATCATATTTGTGAGTAAAAAGATCTTAAATATTGGCAATCCCATATGGCTCAGCGTATCATTACAATGAATGTAGTCCTGAGATAGGCCCTACTTAAAAACAGTATCTTGCTCTTGATCTCATTCCCTTTTGCCTTTTCAGACTCACACGATGAATGACCTCCTTTCCTGTATCTTCACCTTCAGGCTTTGTATCTGATGCTTTCAATCATTACGTAAATGTGCTTTACTCTCTCATTTAAAAATAATATGTAAAATGACTGAATAAATGAATAATTCCTAGGTATCTATCCATCCCTAAGGCCCTTCGCACCAAAGCTTTCTGACATTTTCCTCTCTGACTCAGCTCAATTCAACTTTCCATTCTTTGTCTTGCTTGAGCTTTCAGTGTTATCCAAACCAAGTGACTATGCCTTTCTTCTTAAACATTCTTCATTTGGGGATCACGCCCTTGATTTACTGTTCTGTATGACCATTCCTTTCCAGTCTCATTTGTTAGTTCCTGGCAGCTGCTCCCATCCTTTAAATATCAAGTTCCATTATGGCTCCATACTGTGAGCTCTTTGTTCTGATACTGAGCAGTGGGCTCCCTCTGCTTGCCTGATCTGAGCCAATTAATCACAATGAGTTAGACATCAAGAAAGGAAGTTTAATTAGATTAGCTGGCTAATTGGAAGACAGGTGACTAATGTCTCAAAAACTCATCTTTGAGGATTTCAGATTCTTGAGGCAGTTATATAGGGAAAATGGGCAGTAAGGAGGGGGTCCAGGATGTTGGTCTCCAGGCATGACGGGCTCCAGGCACCACATTGTTCCATTCTTCTGTCAGCTGTGATGGATACCTTGTAGGTGTGTTTCCTGCCTGTGGTCAGCCTGTTCCTGGAGAGAAACTCATAGAACAAAGTTTTAATTTATTGAAGTATCAGGGAGTACATATGTAAGCAGAGGCCATAAATCAGGAGAGCATGTGAATTTTTTAAAGTGCGTGCAGAGCAGCGAGTAGTCACACAGAGGAGGGGCTGGGGCCATTTAGCAAAACAAGATGGCCTCACTTTTGCTCACTTACAGTTCTACATCAGTGCTTCTCAAAGTGTGGTCCCTGAGCCAGCAGCATCAACATTACCCAGGAAGCTGTTAGAAAAGCAAATTCTGAGGCTTCTTCACCTCAGAACTGCTATATCTGTCAGCATTCTCCAGAAAAACAGGATCAACAGGATATATGTATTTAAAGGAATTTGCTCATGCAATTGTGGAGACTGGCAAGTCCAGAATGTATAGTGCAGGCACGGACAAGAAACTCAGGCAGGAATTGATGCCGCATTCTTGAGATAGAATTTCTTCTCTGGGGAACCTCAGTTTTTGTTCTTAAGGCTCTTCAACTGATTAGATGAGGTCCACCCACATTATTGAGGGTAATCTCCTTTACTTAAGGTCAATTGATTATAGATGTTAACCACATCAACAAAATACCCTCAAAGAAACACCTAGATTAATATTTGATTAAATAACCAGGTACTATAGCCTGGCCAAGTTGACACATAAAACTAAGCATCACATCTAATGAATCAGAAATTCTGGGATGGGGTATAGCAATCTATCTTTAAGTAAGTTCTTCAGGTGATTCTCATGCACGTTAAAGTTTGGAAACTACAGGTCTGTACTTTCTACCTAGATGCTCAGCCATTCCAATGGTTTCAATTACTATTTATATACCAACTCTCAAAGTTACATCTATGGCCCAAATTTCTCCTCTGTTCTATTTGGATATTTCACAGATACCTCAAACTCAATGCATCTAACATTGAACTCCTGACCTGCTGCAAACCTGGACCTCCTCCACTGTTTAAGATCACAATAATAAAACATCATCTTCTCAGGGGTTCAAGCTAGAAACCTGGCATTCACTTTTGACTCATCCCTATTTTTCACACAGAAATCCAATCACTCATGATTGTCTTAGAGATTTTACCTCTAAATAACTTTTCATTGTATTCACTTCTTTGCATTTCCACTATCCCCACACTATTCCAAACCCATCACTGTTTCACTTCGATTAATGCACTACTTCTTCCAATTCTTCATTCTCCATGCAGGAGATGATTTGCTTTAATGCAAACCTGGGTATTAATAATAGGTACTACATCTGTTTCACCTGTGCTTTGTATCATTTAGGATGCCTTTGGCTGCAATTAAGGAAAAAGATCAACTTTAAATCGCTGAAACAGTAAGGAAATTTATGATTTTACCAAACAAAGTCCAAGGCTAGTTGATTCCAGAGCTGTTTAGTTTGGCAGCTCATCAGCATCACGAAGGACCAGCTTCTGTCTGTCTCCTGGAGGAACACTGTAGTCTCACTTCAGGGTGTAGTGTTACAGCCTCTGTAGCATGCAATCCCCAGAGTGAATGACTGTTAATGAGTCCCACGTGGTGGAAAGAGGACCATGGAGACAATGTGGGCAAGGACGAGAGAGGCCAAGAATTTGATGAATTCTCGATGTGCGTACTAAAATCACCAAGAATGGTGGCAAGAATGTAAGTAAAGGGATATGCCAAAACTCAGGGACTAAAATCTTCAATAAATGAGAAGTGACCAGGAAGATGGTAGAAAACTGCAATAAATGGAGGCAACAGATGGTATAATCTTAAGGCATGTGCTTCAGTGGAGCTGGATTTTTAGGAAGGAGAGAGGAATAATGACCTGGTGGCAGCAATAACGAGCAAGGAGGGCATGGATGCCACCTTTGGACCCTATAGGAAAAAAGAAAGAGCCATCATTAAGAGGGCTTCAGGGGAAGCTATGTCCTTAGGAGACATCTAGTTTTTTAAGTGACAGCTAAGTGACAGAATCGTGGCCAAAGAGGGGAGTTAGGAAATGGGCTATATACCCAGATAAAAATCAAGGGCTCAGGTCCAATCATTCTGAAAGGAGAAAATAGATATTGTGGGACAATAGCTGTCTTTGCCACAAGTTTCATCTCCCCCATTATTACTATGTTATTTGTTTGCAGGATTTAGGAGGATGGAATGTGGGTTGTTGTTAGCATTGTAATCATACTTTTAGGGCAGTGCTTCCTAATAGGTGTTCGCGAATGGATTCCAGGTACCTCAGCCAGAGGGATGGTGTGGAAGGGCCTCCCACTAGGAACTGCCTCATCAGGAACATTTCTGAGGGCGAGTCCCCTAGTTTCTTCTGATTCACCTGGCCCTGTTCCTCTGCTAAGAGGTATGAGCAAGGCCAAGGAAGCCAGTCCCCTGCATATCTATTTCAGTAGCCAACTGCAGAGTGTCCCACTGCCCATAGTGGATAAGAGGCCCCTGAAGCCACTGGATGAGATGCCAAGGGTCATGCACCGCACCCAAGGTCTTGTCATGGTGTCCACGGGTGGGAAGCAAGGAGGGGAGTCAGAGGCTCTACAAAGCAGAGCTCTCGGCTACAGCAGCAGAGACTCTCTATCCTTATATATATTTGTCAGATTTTTCCATCCCTTTGCGGCACATACGCTCTTTAATGACGTCCAAGCCAGCTTCAGGGTGACCGCTCCAATAAAGCGTGGATGTTCTTCCAAATAGAGCATCATGACTTTAAAACACTTGGTATGAAAATGTTTGATTGCATTCAAATCCACATTTTGGCAAGAACTTTCAACATTACCTTTGTCAACAAAAGAAAAGGAAGATTTGTTATATCCGTTACATGTAATCTTAGCTGCTGTAAAATTTTGAATGGTTGTAAAAATGATTTAAACATTTTCATCACCTGCTTGTGCAAATAGCATTTCTGGTTGATGTCATCTATCAAGAATTTGAAGAGATGATCTTTCCTTTGTCAGGAATTGTGGGGAGGCATTTAAGCATACAATCTGATTAAAAAAAAAGTTATGGTCAGAAGTAAGCTAAGTTTCGCAATAAAGTTGTTTGGAATTTATTTGACTTAGACGTACGGACAGATTTATTCAATAATACGTTGTGTTTTTATTTCTTATCACAATTACAGAATATACAAAAAGTAGACTTCTTTTCACCAAGTCCCATATAGATACCTCTAAATATCTTCCACTTTACTCCAAGTATGCTCCTAAAATATTGGCACTTTTGATGTGGGCAAAAATGTGAAGGATTGCTTTAGTGAAAGCACTGATTAGTGTAACCAAAATGGTAATGGTATACGTAATATCTGTCCACTCTGCTTGTTAAAGTGCACATTAATAAATTGTGTATTTTTTTCTAAACATCCCCGGGAGTTACTGCCTAATAAAGCCATGCTACTCTATTCAGAAAGGAAGGGGAATCTGGAATCTTTTACTACTGTGATATAAGTACTGGTACAAGCAATGTAAAAATTTTTAATTAACAGGCATTTTTTGGATGCTCAGTATCCATGTCCCCTTCCTGGGTTTATTGATTTTTTTCTGGAAATCACTACATTTTTCATCTTCACAGTCCAAGTAGGGTTGACTTGACTCCAAGCTCTAGGAATGGTGTATGATGGGCCCAAGCCTATCCATATATTCCATTCTCTTCCTTACAGTGGTTGGTTCAGAGACAGGCACATAACCTGTTCAGAGCCAATGAAATGTAAGAAGACTATTTGTTGAGACTTCTGAGAAAAAGAAGCTTCACTCTTCCCACTGATATTTTAGTTGCCCATGGAGACGAGACATCTGGACAGTTATAAAGCCATTTTGCTACACTGAGTGGTGCATTTGAGAAGCCTTTGTAGGAGTCTATCAGGGAAGGCTGAATAGAGAGGGTGAAGTTGAGTCCTTGATGACATCATTTGAAGTGCTGGATCAAACCTCACCTGATGTTGGAAATAATTCTGAATTTTCAGTTTTACGAATCAGTGAATTTCTCCCTGTTCTATGGTTTCTTAGATTCTGTATTTGTCTGTCTGGCATCCATTCATCACAGGGTCAATTATATTAACTATGTTTTCTTATTTTTTGTATTCTTGATGCTCTGGCATTTGTAGCTTCTCTTAGTGGGAAGAAACTGTTCCTCCCAGGAAGAGCCAATTTTTAGAGATAGCAAAGACTTGGCCTGAGCATGCCTTTCATGTGCAAACCAGCCAATCCCATCTATACCCCATGACTAGTCTCTTTATCAAACTCTCACACACTAAACTAATATTTCTCCTACCATAAATCAACCCAGGGCCAGGTATCAGACAACTAGAGATTACCCCTATAGCCTACAGCCTACCTAACATCATTTAAATGGGCCAGTCCTAAGCCCCGACCCTGCCTTGCTTTTCCCACAGAAACTCCAGTAAAGGCTCTGGCCTGGGCTTTTCACTCACTGTTGCTTCTGCTGCCAACCAAACCCTGATGCTTCCCCGTGGCCCTGCGTGGTGTGGTGGGCCCTCTTCTTTCAGGAAAGGGAATAGAAATCTTCTTCCAAGGTCACTGACCTCAGTCTCTCAGGCATACCACTGTGAATTAAATCCCGGGTTTAATTTTAGAACACCTCCCCCTTCTTTTCCCCGATTTTGGTTAAGTTGTTTGAGTTGGAGTTTCTATTACTTAAAACTGAAAGAGTACTAACTCATGGAGCCAAATAACTTAAAAAGGAAAAAAAGTCAAGTCACCCTAGAGGTATTTTCGTCAGGTAACTGTCCACTCCCTTCTTTTTCATTAGACAACTGTTTATTCTCTCCCATCTTTCTTCTCTCCCTTATTCTCTCCTCTCTCTCTTTCCATCTCTCCCTCCATTCATTCAGTATTTATGTAGTGCTCCCAGGTGCCCGTGCTGGCACCAATGTCACAAAATTGTATGAGACAGTCCCTGCTCTTGAGTGGCTTACGGTGAGTGCGTTTGGGGTAGACAGATGGTAAGTGATCTGACAGAAGCAGGTAAAGATTTAGTGGAGCCCGAGGAAAGAAGCCATCAGTTTTTCCTAAGAGTGGTGTTCAGGAAAGGCTTCAGAGAAGGAGTGACCCCTGAGCTGAGTCCTGGATAGATTTTGTTACCAAAGCCACAAACAGAGCAGAGAAGAGCTTTCACTCACAGGGCACTGCATGGAAGAAGATTCAGAAGCTTAACTCTTGTCATGCTCGGATGTGGGCAAGTAATCTTCTGTACCTGGAACACAGGAGGTGGCACTCACTTGGTGCAAAAGTTAATGGGGCACCAAAAAAATCAGAAATTGATAATATTTTAATGCAGTATTTTTAAAAATAAAAATTAATGCAAAACTCTTGATAAACAAAACATCAAAATTTGAAAAATGAACACATTAAAATTCACAAATGGCGTCCTGCAAAAGAAGTTTCAGTAAGCTAAAGTCAATTAAAAATTACTTAAGATCTTTACTTAGTCAAGACAAGTTGTCAATGATGTCAGTTCCTTCAATTTAAAAGAAGAAAAGAAGTAGATTTTAGAAGTACTGTTGATGAGTTTGTTTCCATTAAAGCCGAGAAAGTAAAAAGACAATAAATTTTGTTTTGATGTAAATAAAATATTTGAACCCAAAATAATATTGTGGGTTTTTATACATATATTTTTCAAATTTTCAATATTTTTTCAACTATCATAATACTCTGCAATAAAGCTAATCAAACAAAATGGATATAAGATCATACAACTTGTCTGTTTTTGCAAAAAACAGCAATACAGTTCAGTTTTTTGATACTTTATCAAAAATTTTTACAATAATTTTGATTTAAAAAATATTTAAAATATTATCCTCCTTGATTGCTAAGTCTTTTGGTTTCCCCTTAAATTTTGCTCTTGAAGCAAATGCTTCATTGGCCTCACTCTAATTGTGGCCCTGGTAAAGAAATTATGTTTGTTTAAAGAAATAACATATTCTTAATGTTCCTACCCACTACAAGTGCTTTTTGAAAGGTTTAAAATGGTAAGGTTAACTGAAACTGCCTCACTCTGACACTAGGAATATAACCATTGTGTTAGGAAAACTCAATGGTCTTCCTTCTGTGTGTCTCTTTTACTCCTCACACAGAACACTTAATTTCTGGTCACCAGATATGTGGAGATTTTTCCCCACACTGAGCAATTCTCCATGACACCAGCTGAGTGTCCTACAATTTAACTCAACTCTGACACAACAGTGTCAGATCCCACAGGTTAAGAACTCAGTTCCACAATACTGCTACCACCCCACTTCAGATGCCAATTGCAGTAGTAGGATCCCAGGTTATCCACAACTTCTGTCCAATTTGGCTACAAATTGGAGGTCCCCATGACCTGCTCTCCCCTGGATTCGAATATTTGTTAGAGAAACTTACACAACTCTGGCAAACACTTACAAGATATGATAAAGGATGCAGATGAAAAGCCAAGGGACGGGATATATCGGGCTAGGTCTGGGAGGGTCCAGAGTGAAGGAGCTTCTGTCTCCATGGACTTGGGGTGTGTCACCCTTCCGGTCCATGGGCGTGTTCACTGACCTGGAGGCTCTCTCTCAACCTCGTACCTTTGGGATTTCTATGGAGGCTTCATCGCGTACACATGGTCAATCACTAACTCCATTTCCAGCCCCTCTCCCTTCTCAAGAGAGTAGTGGGCAGGGCTGAAAATTCCAAGCTTCTACTCACAGCTTGGTCTTTCTGGTGAATAGCCCTCATCCAGGAGCCATCCAGGAGCTTACCCAATGTCACCTCATTAGAACAAAAGGGACTCCAGAAATGGGAACAAAGACCAAATATGTACTTCTTATTATAAATCACAATATCACACCACTATGTAAAAATCAAGCTTAAATAATTTTTCGACTCTATATTCCACAGCAGAAGATCACAGAATTTTAGAATTTTTGAGCCATAGCATAATGGCACAGAGTAAACTATATGAATATGTTCAAAGCCTTCGTTCTTTATCTCATTTGTTGTAACTTACATCTTGAATGAAAATAAGATAAAGCAGCAGATTTTGAAATTATTATTGATAAGTTTGTAATCCATGTAGAGCTAGGGGTTTACGTGGATAGATTTCAAGGGGTGTACGTGAACCACCTTAAATTTTAGGCAAATTTTGTAGATGTGTCATGTCCATGACTACGGTCTGATTCTGTACTCACTCACCATTTAATTTCTCACAAGTTATAGTTTTCCGACATTTACAAATTCCATCCATTCATTCAGTAATTTGAATCAAGTATTTTTATTTATTTATTTATTCATTTATTTGAGGAAGATTAGCCCTCAGCTAACATTCGCTGCCAATCCTCCTCTGTTTGCTGAGGAATAGTGACCCTGAGCTAACATCTGTGCCCATCTTTCTCTACTTTATATGTGGGATGCCTGCCACAGCACGGCTTGACAAGTGGTGCATAGGGCCGCACCCAGTATCCAAACCAGTGAATCCCAGGCCACTGAAGTGGAATGTGTGAACTTAACAGCTGAGCCACCAGCTGGCACCCCTGAATCAAGTATTTTTTTAATGTGCCAATTACTATATCTGTGGTTATGGTTATATTTTAAGTGGGTTTCTTATAGATAGTGTATAGCTGGGTCTTGATTTTTCCTGTGATCCTCAATCTCTACCTTTAATGACGTAGCTAGACCATTCACATTTGACTGTAATTACTAGCATGGATATAATTAAACGTCCCATCTTGCTACTTGTTTTCTATGCGTCTTTTGCTTCTTTGTTCCTTTTTATTTTCTTTTGGATTTTATTTTATGATTTCATTTATCTCCAGTAATGGATTATTAATTTTACCTCTTTTTATAAGTTTTTCTTGTAGTGTTTCTCCTAGGATTTATAATATACACCTTCAATTAATCAAATCTACCTTCAGATAAAATTATAGTACTTCGTGTATAGTGTAAGAACCTTCACTAGTATGCCTTCAATTCTTCCCTCTCCTTCTTTGTGCTATTGTTGTAAATTTTACTTTTACCTACATTTTAAACCCCTGCTGCTCCTTGCCATGTGGCAGTTCACAGGATGGCATAGTTTCAGGCCAGCAGCAGCACGTCTTTCTGACTTTTTTAAAATCTCCAACCTCTAGACTTCCTTTTAAGAACTCACCTTATTAGGTCAGGCCCACCCAGGATAATCTCCCTTTTGATGAACTAACTGGTTAGGGACCCTAATGACATCTGAAAAAAAATCCATTTTGCCACATAATATATCATAATCAAGGGTATGATGTGCTCTCATATCCACAAGCCCTGCCCACACTCAAGAAGAGGAGATTATTCATGGGCTAGCATCATTAGGGGTCATCTTAGAATTCTGCCTAATGCATTTATTTAAAGGTCCTGTCTTATAGTTTCAACATCTGAGTCTCTGAGTATGGTTATATTTATTGCTTTTTTTCTTCACAATGGGTTATTTTTTCTTTCACTTTTTGTGAATGCCTTGTAATTTTTGGTTAAATACTGGACTTTGTAGGTAGACAAACAGTAGAGACTGAGGTGAGTAGTATTTATATGTGTAAATGGCACTTCTCTTTTTCTGTTAGAACTTTATTTTGGGGGGATTGAGTAAATGTAGTTAGGAGTTGTGCTGGATTTGGGTTGTGTTGTTGCTATCGTCGTCTTCAGTGTAATATACGCTTCAAAGTCATCTAGTGGTAGGTGCTATTACTCTGGTCTTAATGTAGAGACTGAGGTCTCGGAGTTTTTGTTCCTCCCATAAGCTTTCAGCCATTCATTCACATATTTGCCATAGTAGAGACCTCTCTCCATGCTCTTATCCCGCCCCTCAGTAGTGGACAGGTGTTACTCGTTATTCACTAGTACACTTGTGGTGGGAGCCAGCTAGGATTTTCTGTTGTGCTTGTCTAGCATCAGTCTAGGAAGGCAGTTTTCACTTTGACCTTGAGGCTGAGGCTTTCTCAGTTTTCTTACCCTTCCATCTCCTGAAAACAAAGCTGTCGTTCACCTTGGGTGGGAGATTCCTGCCTCTCGCCAGCAGTAGTAGACTTCTGCTTGGTAGTGCTGTAAAATCTCGAGCCCAGTTTCCTGCCCCTCCTGCATCAGTGGAGGGATTTTGCTTCTACTCCTTCTCCAGAAGCGATGGTTCTCTGTGCCACAGAAACATAAAGGATTTGCTGCTCCTTTTCCAGCAGCCTAAGACTTTTGATTTGTAGAACAGAAAGGTCTGGCAAGTCAGGCAGGACATTTGAGTGGCCCCCAGTAGGTGCTATTCACCTCATGCACATCTGCTCCACCAAAAGAGTCTCTATCTGGTCTTCCACCCTGACCCAATATTTCTTCTAAGCTGAGTGAAGGGTCGTGAAAAAGAACTTGCAAATGAGTGCAAATGCCCTTGGCCCAGGATCCTCAGCTATTTCAAACTGACATAATAGCCAACACTTGGCCTTTAAGGATTTGTTGATATTTTAGCTGAACTTACCCACTGTTACTGCCAATAGAACACCACCTTCTCTCTGCTGAAAAGGTGTAGTCTTCTGTAGGATCCATTTGTGTACTCCATCTCTCCTTGAAGGGATTTGGTCTGCTTTGGAATTCAGTTTGCTTAGTTACCAAGAGCCGTTCCCTGACTTGCACAAGGAAAGTTATGATTTTGTAGATCATTTGGCTTTTTCTCATTGTTAGGGTGAAAGTGACATTTTTCACCACTTTCTATTTCTTGGGCAGAAGCAGAAGCCCAAGGCTGTGGAGGTGAAATAAGCGTAGTTTTGGTTATTGAGCTCCCATGAGCTGGTGCTGTGATAAGCAACTTATAAACATTCATTCTCAACTTCGCAGCCACATCAAATGCTAGGTATGCTTGTTCTCATTTTACAAATGAAACAATAGGCTTTTTCCAGATGCCAGAGTGTAAGCGCCAGAACAAGGATTTATATTTAGTTTTGTCTGACTCTAAAGCTCAAAATGTGTTCTTTCCACTCTTCATTGTTGTCTCTGTAATCAATGAGTCGGGAGAGATAAAGTGGAAACGTTTATAAAAATAATCATGTAACTATGGTCTAAGTGCTGTTATAGAAGTAAGCACAGGACACAGGGAAATATAAAGACGGATCTCCAAATCTAGAGAATCAGGAGTGTCTATGAGGAGATGATTTCTAGAATGCTTCTTGATGGATGAGTAGGAATTAGGCATAAAGGGGTAGATGAGATATACCACATTTTGTGCCCACTCAGCTTCTTTTGAATATCTTCCCGTATTTCTTTTCCACATTATGATTCCAGAAGGTGGAAGCCAGTATTTGGTTTCCTGTATCTCTTGCTGCTAGGTCACAGGTGACACAGCACCAACAGTTAGATATTCCTGCCTGAGGTCTGAATTAGAAAGAGGCCATGCATGGAGCTCATTTCCTGAGAAGGTAATAGAGCGTGCTAGGGAGGCACCACTTTCAGAGACAGTACAGACAGAAGCCCTAGCAGCACTGTCTCTTGTTCAGTGTCCTTGCTCTGATGAATGTGCCCACTGGTAGACGGACATGGCCTGGGGGGCAGATCAGTGACATAATTTGGGTGTTATTCTTGGCTGCTTTGCCTTCAGGCCTGATGCTTGTCTTTCCCAGAGATTCTGTGAACGATCTAGAATCAGTTAATGAATTCACTTTTTGCTTAACCGAGCTGGAGTGGGTTCTGTTGGTATACTTAGGAACCCTGTCTGAAACACGAGCATTCCAGGTAGAGATAATAATTGGCAAATCTTAGAAGGAAAAGAAGATGAAGCATTTTGAAAACTGGAGCTCTGAGGAGTAATTTGGTGTTATTGGAGTAGAAAGTAGGTAAGAGAAGATACTGGAGATATTCACAGACATCCTGTAACAAACATTGAGTTATTTTAATCAGAAAGGTGACAGGGTCATATTTGTGCTTTAGGAAAATCACTCTGGCAGCCATGTAGAGAATGAACTAGAGGGGATCTAAGTGAGATGAGAAGCAAAGAGTCTATTAGGAGACAATCGTGGTAACAACAGTGAGAAATTATGAGTCTCTAAATTCAGTCAGTCATAGTATGGATGAGGAATATGGAGCAGAGTAAGAAGACATTTAGGAGATATAAGAAATTTAAGATGTTGACTGATTGGATGTGAGAATGACGAGCAAAAGGGGTTCGAGAATGATTCTCATGTTTCTAATTTGGGAGATTAGTTAAATAGCAGTGCTACTCACTGAGACAGGGAATACAAGAGGAGGTAGATGTAGTGTAAGAGATGAGGAGTTTAACATGCTGCAATTGAGAAGCCAAAAAGAGATAACTAGTATGAACTTGGATATGTGGGACTAGAGTGGAAGATAGAGACTTCTGATTGAATGATGTTTAGGTGGTAGTGGACATCTGGATGACAGTAGGATCAACCAGATGGAGTATGTCTCATGAGAAGAGAAAGGGGCAGAAGATACAACCCTGGGTAATATTAACATGTAAGATTTGGTTGGAGGAAATGAGGAACATAAAATAGACTGAGAAGAAATAAACAGAGGGTTAGGGGAAAACTGAAGAATGAAGAAATCAATTGGTTTAGTTCCATATTGAAAATGTTAGTTGATATGGTTAAAGATGTTTTTGATGACCTTGACATGGACATTTTGGCGAAGTGATGGAGCTACATGGAGGGGTTAAATAACGGATCAAAGGCCGCTCTTTTCAGTGACTAGAATATGAAAGGAAGACGAGAACTGAGTCATCACCTGGAGGAAGATGAAAAGGTAAATGATCATAAGGTCTGCTACATGTCTATTGCTATGGGTGACTTAAATAATGGAAGCAAAGACCAATGAGGAGTCAAGGAACTGCAGGGCAAGGGCTTAAATGCAGCATCTGCACTGACCATGAAATCACTCAAGATGATAACAGAACTTGGGGTGGAAAAGAAGAATAGGCCAAATGCCACAGTCCTCGATGAATTCGAGGCAATGACACAGAAGTCAGCAGACAGAAGGCACAAGTAGGTGGTCCATTTTGACAGCATGGTTAGATGACATACACTTCAAAGAGGAGGGTTTTTTATGCATGGGGGCGGAGGTATAATTGTAAGGATTGCCATTCCTTTTCCTTCTAAGTTTGTAGCACATGGAGTGATATTATCAGGAGGTTGGACAATGCTCTCAGGAGAAGCTGAAGATGCTGGTAGTTTCTTTCCTTTATACTGAGGGCACTAGAGAGAATGGTGGCCAGGTTAGGGAGAGAGTGGGAAGACGAATGAGGAGAAAGATGAGAAGTGCAGAAGAATATTGGGAGGAGAATGTGGGATGAGAGGGAGAGTTTATTGGGATGATTTTGATGTGAGGCCATGACTAAGGATGACTTGGATGTAGGTCTGGTGAGTTGAGTTTCAAGCGAAACTCAAGTCAAAGTACTGGAAGTTTCTGTGAAGGTCAGAGGCCCAAAGATCCTGAAGCTCTGACCTATTCTGACGGTGGTTTTAGAAGTTTAATGATGCTGGCAGACTTTGATTGTGATTGTGCTTGGAGTTACAAACAGCATGTTGTTGGGGACTGTGGCCCTGAGACAGTCTCAGGCACATGGAATTAATCAACTGCCACATTTTAGAAGCCTGAAGCAGCACCAGTTTTAGGTGACTGAAGAATTAGGTAAATCTCTAAATGGAGGCAGATATGGCATAAATTGTTCCAAATATCTTCTTTGTTAAAAAATTTTGAAAGCATTCACATTTATCCAGGAAATTAGCTCAGGGAGCTGGCAGAAGTTTTTATATAGGCAAAGATCATTAACTTCTTTAGGTGAGCTTCACTCATTCATTCATTCAATCAGTTCATTTAATCATATATTGACACATTGCTTGCCAATGACTATAGACCTATTCAACTTCAGAAACAACTGTCTACAGACACAGTTTTCAACCATTACTAAATGTTTAGGAATTTTAGAATTGTTGGTCAACTGTATGCACTCTGGGGAGGAAATCATAATAATCTTCTCCTTAAGCAGGTTCTCTTTGTATTTGGGATTACAAGATTACAAAACTCCTAAATAAGCCTTCACTCAAGCCATGTATTAGGCATTATAATTTACAAAATATTTATTTAATGACCTTATTATCATTAAAAAATGATTTATGTTTTATGCTTATTTTGTTTTTTACAACACTTTGCAGTCAGCACAGGTGGCTAAAAAAATTATGTATTCTGGAGATCCTCTTAATCTACCATCTTCTTCAGATCCAGAAAAAATCGAATGAACCTTCTTTCTTTGCCATGTGGAAGGACAGATCCCAGTCTAGATTTCTATACATTTCTGTGGGAAAGAGACATATTATTAGGGTCATTTTCGGCCTAGTATCAACTCAACCATGGGACTTAGAATTTTCTCCTTGACTTCCTCCTTTAATCCAATCATAAATACCAGTTTGTAGCATGTAGGAAAATTTAACCTAGAGGTATTCAGGTCATGGGAAGAGGACTACATCAAACATTCCACACCTAACGATGGAAAAATCATATGTCAAGTATTCCTGTTCTCATAAGTTCTTTTTGGCCATGCAGCACAATCCTATTGGCCTTTCACTCAGCTTTCTGCTTTCTTAATGTCTCCTTTCTCCTCATGTTTTATTTTTACTCATTTCTCTACCCACTTTTTCCCCCAAAGAAAATAAAATCAAAGCAAGATAAGTAAATAAACAGGATAAGTAAAGCAAGATAAGTAAATAAAATTTCCATGAAATATTCTTGTTTCATGGAAAGTAATTTAGTTCTCTGTTGTTTTTTGAGATAAAAGTTTCAACTCTCATCTCTTGCTCTTCTTAAATTATCAAAATCTTTTCTTAAAGAAGAACATTCTCTTTTGAAAAGACTGCTGGTACTAGCTGTTTAGAAAATATATAAACATACCATCTATTACATTTGCATTTGGTTTTATAAATGCTAAGTACTCTGGCCTACTGGTCTATCCGAAATTAAAAGCCATTTATGAATGTGCCTGAGAAGGCACACTTTTCATGTAGCATCACACTAACACATATAGCACAGATGAAGTTGCACACTTTCAGTTTGTCTTCTCAGAAACTCTCCTGGATGTCACCTTTCATTTAGTTCTTATTCCTATTAGCACTTCATTGGTGTTGCAAATTGAGATATTCTGAGAAAATTATTAGCACATTTTTTCACTGATACTAACTTAATACATAAAGTTGCATGTATGCATTGACAAATATATATTGAACACCTACTATGAGCTATGCCACGGGAAACGGAATGAGTTGACAGTCAACACGGGGAAGGGATCTGGGAGGGAGGGGGACCAGAGAACAGCCCAAAGCAAATGCAGTAACAGTGAGACTGGCATTTTCAATAGTAGTTATTGAATTGAGTGTAGCAAAGCAGTTCTCCTGAGGGCTGTTTATATCTTTCAAATGTGGTCCTACAATTAACCAGCTGGTGTAACTTCCAAACTGGCTTTGCCTGATATGTTCAGGAAATTCTGCACTATGTGGTTATCTTGCTTACTTGGTAATTAGTTCTTTATGGAGCTAAATATTTTAACTTAAATGTCTTTAACTTAACTTAAACATAAATGTTTTAAAATCTCATTTCCTAGCTCTATAGCATTTCCTTAGATTGGTGTCCAGATAGATATCCCTCTCTACTGATGTCAAATTTAAAATTTTGTTTTTGGCAAAATTATTCTATTAGAAATTTAGCTAAATAATACTATTACTAATATAGAAATAAAACTATCAAGAAATATAACTCCCTAACTTTACATCACTAATTTACTCTGAGTCTTAAATGGAAGATATGTTTAGAAGTATGGCTAAAAACCAAATTGAGACCCTGTTTTGGCTTATTTAATTACCTACGACAACTTCTCTAGCTAAACAAATTGTTTCACAGCTAGGTACAATTACAGGGACTACCTTCTCATCTGATCAGAAAATTTATCAGATTGTCTCTTTTGTTTTTTTTTCCTACTCCTTCCAGTGAGGTAGATGATGTTATGAAATTAGCCAATCTTCAGCCTTTATTTTAACTCACTATATACTTAACACACACCCTAGAGACTATTAGTGAGGAAAGATGTTTTTCTGCTTTCACTTAATTAAATTAATTCAATTCAATTCATTCATTCATTCAACAAATATTTATTAAGCACCTACAATATGCCAGGCACTGTGCTGGGTATGCTGGGGATACAACTGTGAACAAGATTGACACAGTCCCTGCCCTCAAGGGGCTTACAGTCTAGTCATTACACAGACAAGTACACAGGCAATTACAATGCAGTATGGTAAGTGCCGTAAGGGGGAGAAAACATTAAAAGGGCACCTAACTCAGTCTCATAGGCAGAGGGTGGTGGATAGTCATGGAAATCTTCCCGGGGCAGGTTTCGATTTGAGTGCTGAAGGATGAGTACGAGTTAGTCAGGTAAAGAGAAGACAGGGAAGAGCTGGAGACTGAGGAAATCGTAGATGCAGTATCCCGTGTGCTGCTTTTGAGGTTCATTTGTGGGCGGGAGAGTTTGGGTAGAGGTGAGAGAAGTTGTGGAGGAGATACACAAGGGCCAGGTCATAAAGGGGCTCATTAGCTCTGCCCAAGAGCTTGGAATTTTTCCTGAGGGAACAGTGTGTGTGTGTGTGTGTGTGTGTGTGTGTGTATCAGATTCGCACTTTTTAAGATTACTCTTCCTGCAGCAGGGATTGAATGAGGGCTGGGTATCTTGAGAGTTGAAGCAAGGTAATCAATCCTTCAACTTTCCCAACTTTGTCTTTCGTGATATCACACCCTGTGCTCTCTCCAGCCCATTCAGTCACATACACTCATTAAACAAGCCATTGACATGCATGGCTTTGGGCCACTGCTCACCCATAAGGCTCTTAACATCTTCTCCACCTATGAAAACTCAACTCATCCTTCAAGGCCAGACTTCCAAAATCATCCTAAATTGTGCTTTCTGCCGAGATCTGTAAGTATTGTGATATCTTTCTGTATTATAGTACTTATTTTTATTTCAAATGACCCAAACCTTCTTTTGAACCATGTTAATTTAATCCAAACGTAACATAAGGTGATTTTTGTAAGTAAACATGGGTATAATTTTCTTCACTATTTCCAGTTGAAAACAAGGACTAATTCTCCATTAGTTGTTTATCCAAAACTATTATTAGTGCTTTAAATGATTTAAATGGAATAATGGGAATGGGGGGAGAAGCCCAAGAGACACATTATTTTATGCAGCAAAATACAGTCAAGTAAAACTTCAGCACACAATTACAGGGTATGTTGCTGTTGTGACAATGATTCATTCCCTAATTCAAACACTCCATAACTGACAATTCAACCTGCTGATGAGTCAAGATCTGTAAAAGAGGGTAGCTTAATATGCAAAAATAATAAGGGCTAGCTACGATTTCCATTATGGTCCACACTTGACTTCTACCATCCCTCCTATAGTCTTATGATTTCTCAAATAACTTTTACAATGATAAGAAAAAACTTTAAGCTCTGTAGATATTGTAAGAATGTCTGTTGTTTTATTCTTTTTGGTGGGTACAAAAACCACAATTTTGTACACAGAACAAGATTATAAATAATATCGATAACATGAGTGACCCGTAGTCTCTTTTGACTCTACATTGCAGACTGATGATTTTACGTTAACGTTGTCGTCATTTTGTTTTTGTTCCTGGTAGTGAGACAAATGCAATCTGTGGACACCGACTCATGTGACAGAGTGAAGGTTATAGCAAACAAGAAGATGACCAACAACTTTTATAAAAAAAAGTCTCTAAAGTTTATTACAGTGATGGCATTTATATCAATTATTGCAATGTATTGTTCCCTAAGATGGTTAGAAAAAAGAATTGTGTTGTCCTCTACTGAATTTACGTCAGTTAAAAAGCAAGCATGTTTCAGTATTTGTTTTCTCCAAAGTAAGTGTAAATACTTCCTTTAAATTTTTTCACAGGATTTACATGTTTGTTTATTATTTTCTTATCACAGTTTAGTGATTTGTTTTCTCCGCTGGATAGTCTTCCGTTGAATAAATGGGTGTTCTGGAGACACAGGTTAGCATGTTCATTGACTTCTATAACTATTTTATCCCTTTCGGTGAAGACCAAGGCCTTTCTGAGCAAGAACTTCACAGTTGAATGTGCTAACTGGCAAGTCTGATTAGTTTTCAAGTCCACTCGAGTGAAATTTGTTGCTGTTAATACACCCATCCCAGCTCCCCCCACCCACTCCCCGAAAAAACCTAAATGGTGAGTTTTCCTGATATAAACTCTGAGTTTGGGTTTCCGAGCTGAGCTCATGCACACGTTGCTGCTGCTGATGTCTGGCGCATTAGGACGTACTTCCCGCTCTCAGCCAAAGGATTGGTTTAGCGACGACCCGCACTTGGCGTGTCCCTCAGGGCTGCGTTTCCATCAGTCACCAACACAGTTTAATTAAGGCACTCAATTATTTTTTTGGTTTTTATGGTAGGTCCGATGCAATGACAGCCAATCCTGAACTTTGTCTAATTGCAGTTCCAGTGTGTACAGCCTTTGGGCAGTCAGGCGTCAAGACGCGGCCATTCTCACCCACACTCCCAGTGATGGATAATCTGGCTTTGTTTCTTATGGCTTCAGAAAAGGTCAGCTGGGTTGCATGGAAAGGAAACAGAAAGAATGTGGAATGTTACAATATTTCTGTTTCTTCAACAAAATATGACACAACAAACACCAAAATATCAATAATTAGACATCTGCATTTTTTCCATATTCTTTTTGTCATATGAAAACTGCTTATCAGGAGAAAGGAAAGCTCAGCTATGCTGAAGATGAATCGGTCTCAAGTTTGTGGTCCTACCTGTTTAAAATCATAAAACTAGGTTTTGTTTGGCAAATCTGGGCAGGACACATGTTTTAACTTGCTACACCCTGGTACTTCTAGTTCAGCTTAAAAGCTCCTTTAGCTTTGACAACATTCTTCGTTTGAATCTTTTTGTCTTGTTAGAAAACCTTTTTACGGTGCAAGTATTATACTCTTAAAATCTAAACAATTTTCTGTTAGATGAATTTTCTAAACAAACTATACATGTATGTACTATTCATGACAGATCTTCCTGTTTTCAGAACACAGATCTATCCACAGACACGTTCATTCATTCACACCAGTCATAGACATGACCCAGAATAGCACAGTTAGTGACATAAAGTTCATTCTTTGCCTACCATGGAAGCTAAGGCTCATATTTTACGAAGCTTTAAGTCCTTAAAGGGAGTGCACTGAAAGGGGACATATTTCAATACTTCGTGAATGGTCATCACTGGGGAACTTTCCAGATTGAGGTTATGGGGTCAAGTCTCTGAAATCCTCATTAAATTCTTATTCTCTGTCATATTAGGTAGCAGATAATAATATTACACAGAGAAGAAACAGGCAGTGTTAGTATGTAAATCTAATTACTTTCCTTTGTTGCCTTTAAATTCTTTCTAGAGCTGAATTTTAATGTTAACTCTACAGGAAAATAAGATAAATGATATATTCCCTAAATTTGTTATGGCTTAGATTATAACTTTCTCATAACTCATAATGTATCTTAATTCCCTGTTGTGAATTTAAGTTTACCTAATTCTTTAGGAAATTCCATCCTTGTATTTATTCTGCCCTGAAACTTAAACCTTTGAATGAAATTAGTAATTGGATTAAAAACTGTTATAAGGAAAAGGTTTGGAGATCAGGTACCCTGATAACTTCAGAAAGTTGGAGTCAAATTGCTAGTTAATGACATATATATGATAATAACCAGGTCATTATCATAGTTCTGCTTTTGTGAACCATCTCAAATATTAATACTTATCTTCAAAATCAGAAGTCAGGCTACAATCTCTAGAGAAACTCTCCTTAACACTAAGCTAAAACAAACCCAGACCAAAGTCTGGATTTGTTTCTTCAGATTCCCTTTCAACATTTGATATTAAGTAAAATAGATAATTATTTAAAAAAATCTAGTAGATTTATTTTGTCTTAATTTTTTTGAAGAGGAAATATGAAAATACAATTAATAAATGTATTGTGATTTTTTTGAAGTCATTTTTTCAGAAGGCTTTTGCTGTAAAATCTGTTTTCGTTTCCTTTCTTTTCTTGATTGCTTTTGAGAGGAAAGGAAAACATCTAAAGATGGAATGATTCCACATGCTTTCAAGTAATCTCTCCTTCTCTTTAGATTAATGCAACCGAATGTATTAGTTAATAAATCTATGACAGCTCCTTATTTTCTCGTTAAATCTTAGCATTCCTAGTTCTCAGCATTCTTATTTCCTTTACTTATATCTCCTGCTTCTTCCATAAAATGTCGTTTCTATTCATCTTGCTGTGAACCTATTGAGGCTGCTCAAACTGGAAAACTTTCTTATAAATTTACAGGTGGTCTGGGTTTGGTTGGATTCTTTGACTAATGTCTATGACCTTAATTGTATGTGTTTCCTTAAGGGGCAATCAATTTTATTTATTTGTTTGTTTGTTTGTTTGTTTGTTTTTAAAGATTGACATCTGAGCTAACATCTGTTGCCAATTTTCTTTTTTTCCCATCTTCTTCTCCCCAAAGGCCCCCCGTATACAGTTGTATATCTAGTTGTAGGTCCTTATGGTTGTACCATGTGGGATGCCACCTCAGAGTGGCTTGATGAGCAGTGCCATGTGTATGACCAGGATCCGAACAGGCGAAACTCTGGGCTGCCAAAGCAGAGTGCATGAACTTAACCACTTGGCCACAGGGCCGGCCAGCCCCGCCATCAATTTTAAAGTAGCTATTCTACCATATGTTAAAGGCTTCACCTTTTATTTTTGAGATCCTGGGACAATATTATTTAAATTATCAATCATTTTCATACTTACGACCAATAGAATTTTTGAAGGAAAAACTTGCTTAGTATGAGAGTGCAATAAAAACTGCCTACTTTCAAGTCTTCTCTCCAGGGCAGATCATTTCACTTACCCTGAATGCCAGTAAGATTTTTAAAAAGTCATATGGATATGACTGCTTTATTTTTATTTAACATTTATTGTCTTAAAACTTCAACCCCAGCTCTAAAGGCAATTCATGTGATGAACTACAATGACAGCTTCTGACTCCAATAATATTATTACATGTAAATACATAACCTGGGAATTTATCTCTCTTTTATTTATATTGCTTTTTTGCAATTTCCCAGAACTTTGTAATGAACTAGCATCCATGAGTATTTCTTTCCAGAGTTTTCTAATATTCTTTTCTTTGCTTCCTTGCCGTTGGACCTTGCTAATTGTTAGAATGCTTTTGCTGTGCCGAAGAAAAGTCGTTCTTAATGAACCGGTAAAAAACCTTTTTAGATATCTTACAGAATTCATCTCAGAATGAACTCCAAATAATTGACTCTGAAAACTGGTCAGGTATTGTTTTTCTCAGTTTGAGAAACTCTTTCTTCAATTCTGTAAATATTAAGATGAAAGCGTTCCTAGAATGGCCAAGAGAACCTGACACCATCCTAGTTTGTTGTTTTGCTATTAGAAGACATGCTGAGAACATTCTGATCTGAGAGAATTAAGAGTTGTTCTTAATTCTTTTCCACAAAATTGGGAAAGAAACACTTTGGGCCTACTTCTGTGCAGTTATACTCAGTCACTGATTTCTAGGTGATGGATAAAAGCAATTAGATCTTGGTAAAAAAGGAATGGCTTTTGTTCTTTGTTTTAAGACACTAACAAGTACTTCAATAGCTTTCAGATCAATAAATATCAGAATCAAGCACATTTCACTTGACATAGGCTCAGACGTGCATCTTATTCTTAGGAAAATTATATTGGGTTTTTGACACTAGGGACATCAAGCACCGAATGTCTCTCGTGGGTTCAAAGTCTCATTTATCATTGTAATCAGAATGAGCAGCCTGTTCAATTGGCTATTATATATGATTTTAGAAAATGGGTTTTAGAGACCTGATTTTAGGAAGAACAATAAGAAATGCTTTCAGATCTTATATTAAAACCACTTTCTATCATTAGAGGAAAAAAAGTAGTGGACATTTAGAGTCTTAAAAAATGATCTCCAGCTCCTATATTTCACTGAATGCTTACAATTTTTATTGTGACACAACGAGAGGATGTGAGTAAGTGGGGCTGATTGAAATGAAAAAAAGTCCATAATAACTCACTGCAATTTTTATCTTCTACTGTGTCCCTCCTACAGAACACATATATTGCTGACATTTTTGATGGAGAAACTGTTGTATTGCCTAAAATGTGTATTCGTCTTAGTGATACTGTGAACATGAAAGTTGAATTTCATCTAATAAATGGGAATTATAGTCAATATTCTGACCATCACTCCTGCCTAAAGATAGGCTCAAAGACTATGGTCAGATGAATAAGCAGTGGGGTTTCATTCTTTAAAAATAAAGTATAATGGCATGTGTAAAACAAATTAGAATAGGAGCTGAAATTTCTTGAGCACTTACTAGATGTTTGGAGCTTTTGCATACATTGTTTCTCAGAAAACAATATGATTATCAAAAATAGGCTTTGATTATTTGAAACAGGTTTTATGCTTATTTTGTTAGTTCTTATCCTAAACTTGGATTGTTCCAGAGAAGACTAGCCTGGTCTGTGTGCAAGGAAACCCAGATCTAATTTCCAATTTCTCCCAAATTTTGGGTAGAATATACTGTTTAAATCATTTTGCAGAGCAATTCTGGAGGTTATCTTTTGTCTTTCTGACCCTTTCAATGCAGATATCTATTGGCAACATAAAGTTTCAAACAGTACGTCTGCAGCCAAAGAAAACCAAACCACTTTGCACTGAAGTTTTCAAAAATAGAAAGCTCTAATTAGAAGCAAGCAATACCACCACTGGACAGACAGGTCACAACAGTACGTTCACAGGATGCATCCCCCACTCACTGTAGTAGGCCCTAAGTCCTACCCCTAAATTTTAATACTTTCGGTTCCATATACGTTGTAACCTTCTCTATAGGTTGCTAAATTCTGGGTATTCTGCGAGGAAGTTGGGTTAAAAGTCTGTGCACTCTTTGCCACCTTCATTCTCTTCGCTTCTGCCCTGGACTTGTAACAGAACTCTATCAAAGCCACCAGCATTGCCAAGCCCAAGCCGCCAACCAGAATGTAGAAGACGCCTGCTACGTTGCTCAGGCTCAAGGCACTCGTCTTGTCCTGGGGAGATAAAGACACTTGAGTTAATTGCGGAAATGTCACATGCAGAAGGTAAAAAAGAACACATGAAATCCAAACAGCTCATTAAAGGAAACGCTTAATTTAACCTGGAATTATTTACATGTATAAATCACCGATGTAGGTGTATGGATTTAAACATAAAGCTTATAACTCTCAGAAGAAATGAAATTATGATGATTACCAATAAATTGTGTGTAATTACATTCGATAAAATCTTTAACATTTTATCATTATTAAGTAGGCAGTAAAAACCACTATACTTAGCCATATATAAGCATTTATGTGTTTACATAGGGTGGCAGAAGTGGGCTTATTATTGTTAAGTTTGAAAATGACATGTTTAAAACCCAGTTACATGGTAAGGGGGCCTCTTTTGGCTTTCTTTCCGTTAAAATGTACTTTTAATGTTTGAGATTTATCTTGAATAGATCTAACTTCACATTTAAAGCACTAAGTGAGGGTCTTTGAGCTAGCAGTTTCACGTTTTGTTCATCATTACTTTACCAAATATAGGCAAATCATGTGCTTGGCATACAAATGACCATGGTCAAATGAGAAATAAATTATTTATGTATGGATAAATTTATAACTATTTTTACTGATTTAAAAATACGATTCCATTCCCATTTAAAAGTGTTTAATCAGTTAATATTTTAGATATATTATTCTCCAGAGCTTTAGTATACACACTATCTCATAAGAAATTCAGAAATAGTCAAGCATATGATTGGAAGATACTAAAATTGTAACAAGAATTCAGAATTTTATCAGAAATTGTAAATATGCATATTATATAACACTTTTCAAAAAAGTACTCTGGGTAGACTACCTGAAGGATGCCCTGTTCCTATCACCTTCTCGGAATAGGTTTTGTGCAAAATATGATTCAGACACTGAAATAGTTTTATTAGGAGAGTTTTTAATTCAAAAAATGTACTGTGTACACTGTTCACTTAGCCATGACATTAACTGATTGGACCACAAATTTAGAGTAACTTCATTTTTAAAATTTAATCACTCTTTTATGTATTTATGCTTCTCCAACTTTACATAAGGATTTGAGGTAAATATTTCATTATTTCGCCAAGTTGTCTCATTCCACTCTGGTTCAAAGGCAGAAAAAGCTGATTAGAATCTAGGGTTAAGCCCTGAAAGGGAATCGATTAACATTACTTTGTTTCCTTTTTAAACTAATTGAGGCTCTCCTATTTAAACCAGTCACTTCTTTAATGTCTTAGAATAACAAATAGGTTTTTTTTCTTTCTAGAAGATACAGAACAAAATAAAAGAAGATTCCAAGAATTCTCAGCTTCCAGGCATTGATACTATATTCTATCAATTTGTGCAGGTATTTAGATTCACTGATAAATTGTTACATTACTTTCTTTAGAATAAAAATATAACTGTTTGCCACCTTATTCTCACTTGTCCTCAACAGAATCAGGCCTATAGTTTCTGGAATTGTTCTAAAAAGAATTCATGAATAAAAGATCTTAGAACTTGAGGATATTATTCATAAATGTTGATTTATTGAAATAATTTTGACAGAATAGAATTGGAAGTCTCACTCTGTTTATCTGTCAGCACAGAAATATAGGAGGGCTTCTTCAAACTAAAGTGGGATGCTTGGCAATATGGTGACAAAAGACTGAACTTCTGAATAAGCATATATTTAATATTTAAAATCATTTTCTGGGTGACTACTGATCAATTTCCCATTTCCTGTTTTCAAAATGCATCTGTTCTTGAAATAATGGATTTCATGGCCTTTGCTGCCAAAACAAACAAACAGAAACCTAACCAAAAAACACTACTTTTATTAGTGGTACGTAAGTGTGAGAATAACATAAGGAATTTTATTATTTTATATATTTTTTCAGTTAATTTAAGTTTATTTAAAGTTTTACTATTGGGGAGCAGGTTGCAATTTCCTGAAAAGACAATCCCTGTGGCTGAAATTTATGACATTAGCTTCTAATTTAGGCAATGTCTAGAGAAATGCTTAGTTTTTACTGTTTCCATATGCTTTTGACAATTGCTCCCGTTTACTGCTTTGTGAACACAAGAGGAGGCCCCGAACTACAGCAGTGACTGACCTTGCTTCCAGAGTCCTTGGGTCCACATTCACCTTTATCGTACCACCATTTGTTTTTCAGCTTGTCTAAGACGCCTGCCTCACTGAGTTTCAAAACGGCAAGGTTTACAGGAGTTCTTCACGTGGAAAATAACATAAATAACATTATATATGTTATTTTATGTTATTCAAGTAAAACTACATTAGAATCGCATGGCAAAGTGACAGAGCAGAGGCCACAGTAGGTGCTATGTCTTGTACTGTAGGCCCAGGTTCAGAATCAGACATAAAACTGGGGCCTGCTCCATCGCTTTAGGTAACAGGCACATACTGCTTGGGAGGATTTTTAAATAAAATATATGCAATTACTGTGAATCCAAAACTATTGGCTTGGATTGGATTTCTTGAGCATTTGACAATTTTCCCAATGGAAATGTGGGAGTCATTCAAAATCCAGAAGCTCCTTTTTTTCCCCTCAAAATTAATGCAAGTGGCTGCAGGTTGACAGACAGACTTATCTAGAAGCCAGCTAGGACTAGTTTCATTTCTTGCAAGCATCATGATTCAGCTAGTGGAATTTTACTTTATGCTATAAAAGTATGTCTACAGTCTCCATTGTCAAATTGACTCCTTCACCACTCTCATCCAAGACCTAATGGAAAGAGGATGGCAATTCAGGTATTACTGACAAAGGGCCACCTCATGCAGAGGAAAGTCCTTTTAAGAGAAGTCTGTAACTCATTATATTAAAGAGTAAGCCCATGCTGATCTTTTCCTTTTGAATTGCAGTGTTTAACCTAAATAATATCACCAGAAGCAATGTTCATTGATCTTGAGTCCACCTTATTGAAATTAAGTACAAAGTGAGGTGACTATAATATACTCTACAAATTCTCACCAACAAATACATCTTAGGTCAGGAGTAATCAAGACTTTTAGGAATAGACCAACACCCCATACAATAAAATCCCATTTTTCTTTTCTACCATTTTTGAGTCCTTCAATAGTAAATACTATTTAAGGAGTCTCAGGGAGGAAAGGGTCAGTTATCATGAGCATCGGTGTTCCAAGGAATCTAAGAATTCTTCTGGTTTTCATTCCCATGTTAACCTCAGTGTGTATATAACAAAGGCTAGGAAGATGGATGGGAAGCAGTAACTTCTAGGCTCTTCTGTTGTTATTGTTTTTGTCATTGGTTGGGTTTTATTTTTTTTCGCTTTTGCAAACATTCAGAGGGAGACTAGTCACATTCCTCTTGACATTTCTAAGCCTGCCACAGTCATTTTGTCTGTCTGTATCTCCTAATGCCTCACTTCTAGGAAATTTTAAGTGTATTTGGAGAAACACAGCATCCATTTATTTGGTCACCAGGGGATTAATTCCATAAACCTATCTACACGACCAGGTAATGCTTCAACAATGATGGTGATAATGATAGGTAACATTTTACTGAGCGCTTACTACTCACTAGGCACTGCTAAAAGCATTTTACCTATTTAGTTACTATTATCACCTGCATTTTACAAATGTGGAAACCAACGCACAGAGAGGTTAACTCATCTACCCACACAGCTAGGAAGCAGCTGAATATGGATTTGTAATAGTCTGACTTCACAGCTTGCGCAATTAAAAATGTTGACAACAGAAAACTCAGGAAATGGGGTTTCTGGTTAATTGAGTTTTCTGATAAACAGTTAAATCCATTTATTTTTTTGTACTGTGAGTTCTGAAAAAAGTTTCTAAAACATGTTTTTCTTTTTGTTTGTCTGGTTTCTGAATACCGTTTAATTGTTGTATCAATGTTATGAGATCTTACAAGGTTCATTGTTCCATTTAAGAAGAAATATGGATTTGCTGTGATCCTAGAATATTATATTGTTTTTTGGACTAAAATCTAACATGAGCATGATTTAACTCTTTCTACTAAAAGCTGAGTTTGTGAGTGGGCTGGGGTGAGGATTATGGTTAATTGGGGTGCTTGGTTAACGTCAGTTAATCTAGGTTTTACGATCTATACCCCCTCACCCCCAGACTTTACTCTCTCCCCTCATGTATGAAATAACTGTTAGAAAACCATACCTGTGGGTTGGTTGGTAAACTGTGAACTCCTTGAGAACAGAAACTATGTCTCAGTCACCTTTGTCAAATAGTATTTACCAGGGTGTCTGACTCAGAGTAGGTGCTCTGTAGGGTTGCTACATTTAAATTATTTTGAATCCAGAACAAGTGTTTCCTGATACTAAGGGTTTTTAGGTCCCCAGGATAGCTTGCCTTTTTAACACACATATAAGTACATTATATTAGTCTATAGTGCACTTCTTGAATGGGATGTGCTGTGAGGAGGAAGACTTCATGCTGAAAAGAGAAGGAAAATGAAAGCAGAGTTTCCTTCAAGTTTCTTCTAGAAGGGACAGTTGAAGGTAAAATTGTGGATTAGATGAAGACTGCCTTTGGTTTATCTCTCTCCCTTTTTAAGGTACTACTTTCCCCTACCCCTTTGATTTTTCCCCTCGCCTCTTTGTTCCTTCTCCTATTCACTCCAGTAGCCTGGTTTTAGAAGTTACAGTTAGATTGGAATTTTGCATGTGAGATATTTATTATTAACCAAATTTAATGATCAGCTGGTGGAGTGTCAGGCACTGAGCAAAGGATTTATTACTGGGAGATTCCTTCTCCACGTGTTGGCTTCTCTTACTGGTTTTTGTCTACCATGTTTTTTCCTGCTTATGAATGCATATTTTCCATAGAAATCCCTTTATTCCTGCATTGGTTTCCATGGCGGTGGTGAAGGGGAATAGGCCATTTATAACATATTTTAAAGTCAGGAAGGGCTGTGTTCTTCAAAGTGCCAAATTGAAAACTGAGTATTATGGGATCTAACGTAATTCCTTACGGACAGATTATTTGGTAATCACATTAAAAATGATTTTTATATGAATACCCACATTTATGTGGATATATATAAATATACATCTATGTGTATTTTTTATACATAGGATCAAGTATAAATAGAAAAAATCAACAGTTTTGTAGATATTACTAGCACTGTGGGTCATTGATGATTGCAGACATTGCCAAAATTTCCAACTAGAACCAGGATTAAACAACTCACCTAAAAATTGGCATAAAATTCTGTGTATTGTTTGTGCTCAGACTAAACCATGTCAGATTAATCAAAGGGGAAAATGAGTTTTAGACATTGCAGTGATACTTTAAAATTAAGTTCACTGTCAATTAGTAAATTTCTGTTCCTTTATTCCTAAGAATGAATATGAATTTCTTATGACCATATAAAAAGACATTGCAGGAATATTAACATGATCAAGGGAGTAAGTTTTCAAACAAGAAAATTTGTACCCCCACATCATGCCTTTCCACTTTATTTCATTTAAGATGCGGGAACTTTTTCCTTGTTTCTTTTGTTAAATTTTTACATTCCAATGTGAAACCTCTTGACTCAGGGTTGCTATGGCCAGAACTTCCTGAGCTGGGAATGGCTATCAGGTGAGTGGAGATGCTAACTATTTTGCAGCTGTGGGGTGTGACTGGAAGCTGCCACAGGGACTTTAAATAGTTCAATTGTTGGTTATATTAAATCCCAAGCTCCTGGAGGGAAAGGACAGTGAGTAATTCTCTTTTTCCCCACAGTTACTGACACATGGCCCTCTTAAAGCAGAAGTCTAATAATTTGCAGCCGAATGGAAGGCTGGAGCCATCCTCCCTGCTTACCGGCCTGTGAATGACAGGTGGGTCAACTGTCTCCTTGTAGGAACCTACTCACGTGTGTGGTACAGCTTTCCATGGTTTCCCCCTTCACTAGGTGAATCACTGTTAGGAAAGTTAGTTTTGTCCTACCAAGATTCTGTATTTGAAAATCAGATGACACTGGATTTCAGCATGCTTGGGCTGAGATCTCTGAGTGTGCGTTTTTCCCTTTACAATGAAGTGGCAGCATTTAATTGTCTCTTCCGCTTTCACTTTACACTCAGCAAAGGCTTAAGAGCCAGCTTCCTTCTCCAATTCAGCACTTTCCTCCTGATTTTGCCTCTTTTGAGGAAGATCAGGCCAAACGAGAGGGGAGAGGTAAGCTGAAAAAGAAAAACAGTCACCTGAAGAAGGTACAAAACAAAAATGAAAAAGCGACAGCTGCCTCCTGGGAATTTACTTTGATCTGAGTTAGGTCAGGGCATTTATAATATCACCTTTCATTATAAATTCAGAGTGGGCATTATTAGCATTTAGATTGTAACCACCTATCATCTTGGTGACAAATATTACATCAATATATAACCTACTGGAATGTTTTTCAGTATGAAAAGAAAATTCCTGAGGGAAAAAAGAACATAATGTAATTTCATTTGGGAGGAACATTTTATGTTAATTTTTTATAACATTTTAGAAAATTACATGTTAAGATTTGAAATAACAATTTGAAATATCATTTTGTAGTTGATGTTTGGTGAAAGTAATGTACCATATACCTATGAGAACAGGCAGTTTGATTTTTGAAAACTACAAGGTTAGAATCATATTTATCTTTTTGCATAACAAATATTTACTTAGCGTCCATTATGTGCCAAACAACGTTTGGATGTAAACAGATTAAAATCCAACTGAGTTGTCCAATCCTTTATTTAAATAAATTAAAGTGACTTTTGTTACATTGATTTTTCCATTATGTGGATGCACATTTCTGCTCCTGCTTGCTTGCTTATTTTTCTCTGAAATGAGTCTTTAAGGTACACTAAAATAGGACTTCATTATTCATTTTAGTGGAAAATTTTGCGAAACAGTGTTATACTTGTGAGAAAAATAAAAATTTGCAAGCAAAAGTTTTCTAGTGGAATAGAATATCTTTGCTTTTCTTTTCTCTGGTGCTATTAGAACACATTTTCTTACGTTTCTAGTTTGCATGGAGAAATAGTAGATTATCAGTGTAAACGAATACTTTGTGATATATATATTATATATATATTTATATTTTCATGGGAACTATCAGAACATTCTAGGCAAGTTGGGGCTCTAAAATATAAAAAGAGTTAATACTCCTTATCAAAACATATGATTAGTGCCTCGAATGGAGATGTCTTGAAGGAGAACCATCCCAGAGGAACCTCTGAGGATTCTTTCTAGCCTCTCTCTGGTGCTTTTTTTTTTTTTCCGGGGACTCAGATTTTCTCTCAGGACCAGGAGATGGATCAGGTCCACACAGTTCTGTTGTCTCCTCCTCTTTCATGCCTCCCTTTCTGGCCAGAGTATTCACTTGGCAAAGTCTCTCCTTCCTCCTCCTGCAGTAGGGCTGGTAGTTAGATGGGAATGTAAAAGTGAGCTGAATTTGAAAGGCTTTTTAGGTTGGAGTGAGGGGGAAGTTAGCAGGATTGGAAGAGGGTAAGGGCAGCTGCCATCTCGACAGGTCCTCCCTCAAAACAGGGCATGGTTCAGGGGCTTGGGTGGCCAAGTGACAGAATTGATAGCCCAATCAAGAACCTGAAGATAAGCAGGACTTTTTGTTTTAAGCAACTCTCTAGATTTCAAAAGGAAGACAAGAATGTATACTTTTACATTTTCAATATTCTTGCATACCAATTGAAGGTATGTCAGAAAAGAAAAGTCAGAGTATTCCCCTCTCTGGATTTTTTTTGCTAAGTCTATTCTTAGTAAGGAAGGATTCTGGGACACTAATTAATAATTTCTGTTAATTGTGCACCTTTTTTTCCCTTTAGACACTGCTTAGAAATTAAAAAAAGCAAACATTATTTTATAAAGCTGGAAATATGACGTGGACGCGGTGAAGACCAAGCTGAGTTAGTCTTGTTTTTGTAGACTGATCATTGTAGCTTGATCCATTTATGGAAGGCAAAAAAATGCATAGTTCACAAGACTGTCTGTGACTTTTGTTTAACTTGTTGTTTAACAGAAGCCTGAGGGTTTTAGGTGGAGAAATTACTTTCTGGTAGGTACTCTAGACAGGCTAGGTGACAGGTTATTGCTGTTACTTAAAAACATTTCATAGAAGTTCTGGCAAAGAAAACAAGACAGACATACCCTCTCCAATCTCCCTCCTCTCTTCACTAAATTGCTCTTTCAAAAACTTGCATCCCTTCCTGCTTTCCAAAACCAAGGACTATAATCGTTGTAGGACTATGATGTCTGATCCACAACCTTCTTAAAGCCAGAGATTTTCAGAATTTATTTTAATTAGGTTTGTTACTATGTCCCCAAATTGGTAATGGTTGCAAATATTTTTGCTTTGACAGTAATTGCATATGTCAGTTTGCAAAGGGACTTGACCAGCAATTCTGGTGGCATTAGTAGGTCTGAAATGTGTCTCCCAGCAGATGCACCTATTACTTTATATACTGTTTACCCGCTTTTGGTGACATTGAGGCTAACCTTGGAGTCACCTCCCCCGCTGCCACATTCTCCTTTGTCGTACCACCATTTGTTTTTCAATTTGTCCAAGAGGCCTTGTTCATTCAGTTTTAAAACTGCGAGGTTAACAGCATTTCTTGAAACGATAAAACATATTTTGTAAGAAACTGCACAGCTGTTAAGATGTTAGAAGGAATGAGGACTTAAGCTCTTTTATAAGCTTCTCCCAGACGCTAAATAAACCTCTCATTTTGCCATCCTGCAGCCCCTTCCACCAGGGTCCAAACCAAAGGCAATTGTAACTGATTCCAAAGTGTATTACGCATGTAGTATTTGGTGCTGTTCACTTTCACAGTTCATTTATTGTCAAATAACTGACATCATTATCAACTAATTACATGGATTACTTTTTTGTGCAAAACAGTAATAAACTTGAATTTACTGGTAATTGAGAAAGAATTGTGTCTTGAATTCCTTTGCCTCTAAGAATGTCAACGACCCAAAAGAGACTGAAATGAAAATTCATTCCCAGAAGGAGAAACATTATGGCATAAACAAACCAACACACCAGCCACTGATTTTTGTGTACTGATTTCCTGACAACAGTGAGTCGGGCTTAATTATTATTCCCTTTACTGTTTGTGTGAGTTTAGTTTGTTTATTTGTTAGATTTAGTTGGTCTCCAAAGCTAGGATTTCCAAGTTTGGTTCAGGATAATCAAAAGAAAGGTAGTTGCAGCAATTAGGGAAAATTTCTTGAATTTGAATTTTGTGTTGATTCTTAAAGGCATTGGATGCTGTTTAGAAACTAACATCACATAGCTAATTTGACTGTTTAAATTAAGTAATTAAACCCCAGGAAGTCATGCTGCTTGTGATGGACTTTGCAAACAAACACTCTATATGAAATTTCCTCCATGTTTATCTCTACAGGGGAATAAGGGTGGCACATTTCAATTATTCTCTCAGAGGATTAAAAAGAAATATGTCATGGACTTTTGCCTCCCATGCATTTGGTTTCTCTCTTGCTTTCAAGTCACAGTTTTTAAATGAGCCATTAATTCTTTCAAGAGGGTTTTCAGCATTTAATAAATTTCTGTTAAATCTAGCGAGTGGTTTACGTACTGAGAAAATTTGGGTACAGTTGTGCTATGCTGTTTGATAAATACTGAGCTTGATGACTATTTAATGCCAAATCAATTATAGATAAAATAAAACAACCCATATTAGTGAGTAGCACTTGAACATTGATTTACAAGTGAAATACTTAGTTGACTAACCAAAAGTGTTGCATATTTTACTACTAATTAGCCTATTAAAGGGTTTAGTCTCTTAAAATATGTTTGTAATATTTCCAGTAAACGATGTTCATTTTCCAGCGTTATGATGGTTTGATCCAGTTGGAGAGTAACATTTCCCACGAGTAAATTGCACACTTTGAGAGTATTAAACTCTTCTTAAGAGTAAGACTGCCATTTATGAAAAACTTAATAATTAGCTGTTCCCACATTCCCAAGTAAGTGCCACATTAGTGGTGTAAAATAATTAATATACTTCCTAAAGTGAACAACACCAGGTTGTCAGTTTAATCACCAAGAGAACCAGACTAAAATATAGGAATGGAGGAGTATTCAGTGAAGATAGAGACATCTATTTTTTTAAAAAATGCTTTTGGGAGAAAGAAGTTGTTTTAACTTATTTTGTGTCCACATTGTGTCTTTTAATGAATTAAACCTAACTACTAAAATGTTCTATTTTGGAGAAAACTATTTTTATAATTCACTTTATCTGAGCCTGAAATATTCATATAAGTTTTTTTAATGGTATCCCAATTATTTTATATGTTGGTTTAGACCATTCCTTTGACAAAACTAAAACCATTTCATGAGAGGGTTATTTAACAGGGTTATTAGCCATATCCAAAGACAGTTTCACAGCACAATAGAAAACAAAAAAGCAAAATAAAGGAATGGATAAGGAAAAAAAGCTTTACGTTGAGAAAATTGTTTGGAATAAAGCTTTCTACAAAAGTATTCTAAGACATCGTCTCTCTAATACCACCTAATAGGCCATGTAAAAACAGTTTAGTTTCACACTGCTATCCGTATACGTGTACATGTACATAGTAGGTTCATATAATACACTTGACCAATAGATAAGTCACTGCTCAATTCACAATTAATCCACGTTTGCCTTCCAGAAACATGTGGTCCCTTGATAAAGTCCACTTAATACTATCATATGCAAAATTTACTTTTCAAATAATGCATAGAAGGCATTTTGTAATTAATGTTTAGAGATAGGCTTCAGTATGTCAAGATTTCTTTGCATGTTAAAAGTGCCTGTTATTTTCTACAATTGTTCCACTAAAGATGTAATTCCTTTATATAACCAGTTTGGGTATAAAGGCCTCCTTAGATTGCTGTTTCAACTGCAGCATAAACCACATATACAAGGGCCATGTGGACATCTCTTCTATGTTACTGAATGCATCTCTCTTGTATATTATTAATAAGAAGAATCATGAAATGACTTGAAGAAAATACAGAAAGTTACTTCACTCTTCTTGCTAGAATAGATTAAAAAGTATTTTCTATCCAGACAAAAAGAAAAAGGACCTCTGAAGGAGTAATTATAAGCAGGTCTAAGGAAGTCATGAGATAAATGAGGGACATAGAAAGCAAAGCCTTGCTGCAGCACATTTTACTGTTGCTTTGGAACCCCCTTCCTTCATTTCAGACATAGATTGCAAATCAATGTCAGAAACACAAATTGATGATAAGGGATATTCTTGTCCTGAGTAAGCATCAGAGAACCTGTAATAGCAATCTGCTGAACAGATAAGAGATAGAAGAAAAATGTTAATGGGATATTTTCTACATTAATTATTTCTTTTTTTCTGTTAAATGCAGCTTTTACAGAATAAACTAAATTGAAATGGATTGCTTTCATTTAAAAAATAGAAGGAGAGGAAGAAACAGTGGCCACTTTCTTGCTGCATGTGTAAACCACTTGAGAGCCCAGGTGTGTTGACAATGACCTTATAGATTGAAATAGGACCCAGGTAATTTGCTTATTTACCTTCGCCTTTTATGCCATAGTGAATTCTAGGTAAGAAAATCTCTACTCCAAATAGCTTATTTCAGAGTAGTGAGATGCTGGGAAACTTGACACAGGGTTGGAACAAAAATGCACACCTAGTCAAATTCCAAGACCTCTGGAAAACTTCCAAAGGTTTTTATCCCTGAAATTTCCTTCAATTGGGCTTGAGATTATGAAAATCCATACCTCATTGCCCTAGCGTCTGGGACCCATTTTTGTTAATGAGAATCTTGTTGAAATACCACATAAAACAAAAGCTATAGAATGGAAACAAACAGACCTAAACTTTTTCCATTTATGAATTTTGGATAAATTAATCTAGTGCAAAGTAAGATTTTCTTATTAAAAACACGCCTAATTCAGGCTAAGATATCTATTTCTTATTCTCTACCCTTCTATGAATAATTTATCATTAAATTCTATAGATTTGGATATGATTTCATGCACATTTATGCCTTACTCATTATACTTCTTCTGGACCCTATTTCTTAGAGTGTAATTTTTCTGTCGGTGAGGTTTTAAAGTTTACATCGGATAAAATGTCTACCTAAGTAAATATCAAAGATTTTAAAAGTTTTTAAGTTTAGTAAAGTATTTTTATGATTTCCTGGATTTGAGAATATTATTGCAATGGACTGATACATATAAGCCCTAGATTTAGCCAATGTCCACACACAAGATATTTAGGGAATATATAGTTTATAGAATAAATAATTTGCAATATAATATTCCGTCTGGTTAAAACACATTCAATTCTATTTTACTTAATAGGATATATATTTCATTGTCGGCAATGATGTCAATAATGTATGGACCTAACACAAGTTTGTCTAAACTACTCTATAATTTTGCTAGTGCTTTATTATCCTTGTCAGAAAGGATCCATGAGTTACATACACACGAGAAATTCTCCTCAGTTTTAGACCTGTGGTCTTTTAACTGGAGTGTTCTCTTCATACTAAACTCTTTATAAAATTTAAATGTCAGGTGTTAAAATGTCCAGAATATTTACCTGAATGATGCTGGGAATTTTTTTCCATAGTCCCCAATAAATCTTAATATATCTTTAAAAAATTTAAAAATTTGTGAATCAACAAGAAATTGCATAAACAAATAAAAAATTCGCTTTAAAATCAGCAAAGGACATTGGTAGACAATTTACACAGGAAGAAATAGAAATCATATAAAAATAATTCAACCTAACTTGGAATTAAACTAATGTGAATTAAAGCAATACAAATTCATTTTTTGCCATTCATATTGGGAAAGATAAACGTAAAGATAATGCTCAATATAGTCAAGGATTTAATAAGATGGGCATCTTCATAAACTGATAATAGAATTAAAAACTGGAAAGAAAATACTATGGCTTTATACAACAAAAGCTTAAAACCAATTCTTACCCTTGATAATTATTGCTAAGGTGGATGATCAGTGATAATCATTTCTCTTTGAGGGATCAATCTTAAGAAATTAATCAATGATGTTGACAAAGTAACACAATAAATCTGATAGTATATTTATATTGCAAAGCATTGAAAGCAATTTACATGCCCAACAGAAGGGGAAAATTAAGTAGATTTTGGTGCACAACTCCAGCTTGATTTAAGTATCAGAACCACCTATTAAAAATGCAGATGCTCAAGTCTAACTTTGCTGTATCAGATTCTTCTGAACTGGGGGCAGTGTATCTACATTTTTATAAAGCTCCCAACTTGATAGTATTGATAAGCACCAATAATCCATATGACTGAATGTTTTACAGCCATTAAAAATTTTTAATAAGGGAAAATGCTTAGAGTATAATGTTAAGTGAAAAAAAGGAACAGATAGTGTGTGTGTGTATATATATATGTGTGTGTGTGTGTGTATATATACACATATATATGTATATAGCCTTAATGGAAAAATATTGGAAAGAAATACAATGAATAGCTAGCTATCTCTGAGTGGAGGGATCACAATAGATTTGCATTCCATTTTGTTCTTTATGCTTCCCCACACACCCCAAATTTCCTACAATGAGAAGTGATACTTTAATAATCAGCAAAACACAAACCAAAAAACCCCCCTCTCAATTATTTTATAATATAATGCTTAGTAGAATTGTTTTATGCAAACCAAAATATATATTCTATTTTGGATCCCCCCAAAACTGAGGAAGAGGTAGAATTTAGGAGTTATTCTTAAGGATCTCAGAGAAACATTCATTGTTCCTGATTATGTGGTTTGCTCTGGTCCACTTGGTTTTGTGTCTCTAGTCACAAGCTGGAGGACGTGTGATGCATTTGGCTTCTACAAAGGTTCTATCTCGTTTGAAGGGAACAGGTCAGGCAGAGGAGTATGAGTAATGCATCAATTAGCAGGCCTACCCCATCAGATAGGATCTGCAGGAGGTTAATAGAACTCTCAGTGGTCTAGAGGGGAGACTTGCTGTTTCCCACATATTTACATAAACAAGGTGAGTTTTCCCCCTTAGGCTGAATTAAGTGAATGTGATTCTGAATAGACTTGAGCTGCTAAGTGGGCCATTTGAAAAAAATATGTATATACTTCTGTTCTTAGAAAAAGAGATTCCATGGCTGGCAACTATATTCTTCCCTAAACAAGTACATATTGGAGACCCTAAGAAAAAGTCTTTTTTGATTTTTGCAGGAATTAAAAAAATGCATTTAAAAAAATTTTCGATCATTTTACATTTTTACTGTATCTCTTTTTTGAAGTCAAACTAAAATTCCAGATTCAAAAATTCATTTGACTGAAACTTTGTTATGCAGCAGGTGGTGGTCTAGAGGTTCAGATCTGGCGCGCTCACTCCCACAGCTGGGGTTTGTTTCACGATCAGGGAACCACACCACCCATCTGTCAGTTGTCATCCTGTGGTGGGTGCCTGTTGCTGTGATGCCGAAAGCTGTGCCACTGGTATTTTAAATACCAGCAGGGTCACTCATGGTGGACAAGTTTCAGCGGAGCTTCCAGACTGAGACAGACTAGGAAGAAGGACCCGGCTACCCACTTCTGAAAACAATGGCCATGAAAACCCTATTAACAGCAGCGGAGCATTGTCTGGTCTAGCCTGGGAACTGTTCAGCTATGCTGTACACAGGGTTGCCAGGAGTTGGAATCGACTAGAGGACACTAGCAACAATGCAGCAGGTAAACATATGCAGAAATTTTTCCAGGACCACTCTAATAAGAAAATAGTAATTTCATGAAAAATGAGTAATAACCAACTCTGTATAGACTATTTATTCTGTTATTTAAACGATGACTGCATTGTCAGTATTGTTGAGTTGCACACATAAAAGTAACAAGAGGAGACAGGGAGGGAGGAGCATATAGCACATGAGATTGTACTTTTACGGCTTAATTAACGATGTCCCTGCACATAAAGGCGGATGGAAGATTTAGCAGAAAAACTGAGAATTTACAACAGACCCCAGGATTTTGTATAAAGGCAATTAATAACCGACTGAGAAAAAGAACTATTTTATCAACCAAGAAAATATAAAAAGTAAATAAAAATCAGTAGGTTGTCAAATGATAAGGAGTTAAGAACTACATATGTCTGATGTTAAGGAAAGGCATTTGTGTTCACAGTTTTACCCTTTCTCAGCTGTTGAGGCCCGGAAGTGTCACCAGTTCTCAGCATTATCACTGTTTCACTACGTTTCCAATTTAACTGGTGGCTGCGCTATTCTTTTTCTTCCCAAATTATTCCTTCCAGTAAACAAGCACAAGGCTCTTTTTGCTTCATTGGATTTGTGCATTCATTTCCAAAGACAGAATTTGGGCTAAATTGCTCTACATATATATGCAAACATTTTTAGAAAAGATATTAAGTTTTCACTCCAGTTTGCTTACTCGATGACAAGTAAGATTTGCATAAAATGGCACTATTAATCAATAATTGAAGATCAAAGTTAGGAGGGAAATTTTTTATCCGTGGAAAGACAATTCCGACCTGGCATGATTTATAATGAACATCTGAAGATCACATTGATAAGAAAGGATTTATCATCTTTGTTTCGGATTTTGGATGACATGTATGCAATTAAGTTCGTGTATAGAGACCTTTGTATTTCATACTCCAAGTGAATCAAAAAGAACTGAACAAATTGCATAGATACTGGACTTGATCCCAGGCATTGTCTCTAAATTGTGTGTTCTTTGGCATTTTCATGACTAATTTCTATTTGAGATAGGTCTGAGGAATGTGATGCTTTGAAGGAACATTGTAATTTTTGTGAGGATGTCTGCCAGCAATTTAGTCAGAGTGCTAGCTAGAGATTGTGAGAAATGAAAAATTTAATTATGTTGTTAGCGCCGAGTATTTTTTTTAGGTAATCCTTAGAACGATTTCATGCAGTTTCGTTTTATGATTCTGTCAGTTTTAGATCACAGAGTAGCATTTTTTAACCTCCTTTGGGTCATGACCTGTTTCAGAAATTGAGATAAGCTATGGATACTTTCTCACGAAAAATGCACAAACAAAACCACAGACTGGTATACAATTTCCAGGGCTTCACACACCTTGGAAGGGCAATCATGAACACAGATAAAAAACATTTGTTCTAGAGTCTAATAACACTTATTTTAAAATTAATTAACGACTACTTTCAAGTATGTCTATTAAAGGTAAGAGAAATAAAAATATTTCTATGACTCATCGTGGCTCCAGAATTTTAACAGAGAAGAGGTTTTAAGATTGTGATTTGGCAGGAAGGAACTTCCAAGGTACCAGCCTCAATCTGGGATCCTTCTGCAACCACAGTATGTGCAGGGCTTCTTTAAGGACTGTATGTTAAATCAATAAAATTAAATAAAACCCGTCGAAAGATACGGTCAGTCACCCTTACATAATATTGATAAAATATCAATTATTCGTATTAAATGATGAAAACTTTTTTATTTGTGCTGGCCTTGGGGTGCTCTTTGAGATTATATGGGATAAAGTCCCCACCCCAAGCCACCCCCTTGCTATTATCATTATCCCTGATCAAATCATACAAAAGAGGGCTTCGTTTCAAGACGAGATCACAGCTACCTAGACTGTGAAGTGCTTCAGGTTTTCTCTGAATATCATTCACTTTCTGAGTTGTGATTATTATTATGCTAAAGCAAAATTTCAAAAATACAAGAGCTGGTGGCTGTCACACTCACTCCATCACGGCCTTTCACTCAGATGCCTTGTCTGGCCCATAATTTGCTGCATGGCCTCTGCTTCTGTCCCTGACTTTGGATCCCTTCATCTCCTAAACCATGCTCCTTATTCTCTTTGTACAATTTCCAGAACTCTAAATCATTCGATGGACCACAATCGCGTTTCCTTTTTCCATTCTTTGCTGAGTCTTTAAAACTTCCATCAGCTGCTTTACAGAAGTAGAATCCTACAATTTTTGAGTCAAAATGTGGTTTAGAGGCTGTCTCCAACCTTCTCATTTTACAAATGTGGTCACTGGGGGCTACTGAAAGTTAGGTGACTTGCTCACCAAAGCCAAGCCAAGCTGGGACTCAGGTCTTCTGCCTTCTGGTCCAGTGCTCTTTCCCACTGTGCTATGATAACTTTGCTTCCTGTTGCTACCCTTTCTTGTGGAGCTGAACTATTTATTCATCCCCCCTATGACTAAGAGAGCTTTTCTTTTTCCTGAGAAGTTTGTCAGGCTCGGTGGGGATTATTCTTGATTAAGCTTTGACTCATATATTCCCTCCACTAGTAAATTGGCAACTTCCTCTCTGGCTAAACACTCCTTGAGCTGAAATAAAACTCCAAAGTAAGGTGGTCTTGTCAATTGAACTGACCCCTCCTACATACCCAAGAAGGAAGTACAGTAGATAACTTTCTCTCAAAAGCAATAACAATAGCTTGTATGATGACTTGATTTGATTAGATGATAATACTTCTCCCAAGCTTAAAATAAGATAGGTCCATTTTGATACATACAAGGTTCTTAATGATTTAAGTTCTAATCTTTTAGGAGATCTAATCTGGGATCTTTAAGAACAGCGTCCTAAGGAAGTTTCAGTATAAGAGATTAGAAAATTTTCACAGAAGGAATAGATATGCAAAAACAAATATTAAAATAACAAAGCCCAATCACAAAAACTCAATCTGATTTTTGAATTTTCATTTCCCCTCCTTTCCTCTAAGTCAATTATCCATTAAGAATTATTTTTCGGAAGGGGGTCTCCCAAATTTATATTTTCATTTCTATCACACCACATCACCTTAGTCAAACCTTTTTCACTTGAGACAAGATCCATTAACTCTGCCAATCGATTCTCAGCTACCCAGAGTCAGAATAACCTTGCTCTCTGCTGGTTTATAGCACCTTGTCAAACACCTTCAGTGACCCATGATTGCCTCCAAGATAATACTCCATTCTAATTTTTCTGACATTCAAAGCCTCCTAACAATTCAGCTTACATATACTTTTAAAGCATGATTTCATTATATTTTATTGAGCCAGACATTACGTCAAATTCTTCACATTCTCATTGAATCCTCATTGAATCCACATGGCTAGTAAATAGCAAAGGTAGGATTAGAACTGGGGTCTATCTAACACGGAATCCCAGTCTAGCCACCCTAATTCCCTAAATAGAGCTTCTCTGCCTCCAGTCAGGCTAGTTTTCTTATAGTCTCAAAGATCTTTTATTCAAATTGACTCCAACCTCATGATAGAATCTGCATCAAGAATTTCTTTTTTCTCTTAGCTTTTCTAAAGTTCTTATCGTTCTCCAGTAGTCACTCATTGACTTACTGATTCAACTAATATTTTCAACTAGTACATCCAAATCTTTCTTATGCAGCCTTTCTCCAATATTGTAGATTCTATTTATTTCCTGCTTCTTTAAATTATCTATTATCTGGAACACTCACATTCGCTCCGAGTCACACATTACTTTTACAATGTTTTTTTCTGCACATTTTTCCTCCTTCTTGGAGAACAGCAACGTGTCTTAACAGTGCTTTATACCATTCTCAGTCCTAATGCAGGGCAAGAAATATAGTAGGCATGCAAAAACTACGTGCATAATTGATATCTCAGTGATGCTACTTTTCAAGTAACCTATTAAAATGAAAGAAGAGTATGCTGGACAATAAAAGGGAATCCTTTGATCATAGAACCTAATGGATTTTGGGAAGACCTGATATGAAGAGTGTTTTAAAACAAAATAAAATAAAACAAAGCAAAAGGCTTCAAAACTGCCTATTAAATACTGGCAAGAGGCACCTAAAAGAGTTACTGACCCTGGCTACCTTTATGAATAATGACAAGCAATTTGGTCTATTGTATACGAAGTAATCTCAGAAAGTATTTCAGTGAGATTATAGATAGCTAAAATAAAGGGATCACCAGTTCAGTTTGTGTAGCTGAACAAGGAAGAACACTAAATGATAAAATCAAATACAAGTTTGTTGTGAATGTCAAGGGAAATCTGATACTTCCAACTAAATTCTCAGATATAAGTTCCAATAATGGTATTTTGATAACTCAGTTCTAATCTATTTAAATATAGCAAATGAAACATATCATATTTAGAAAATTCTTCTGTTACTAAATTTACTGCTTAGAACAGCAGAATTCAGTGCATTTTAGAAATTAAAAATTATACTTCTCATCAACAGATATTAAATGCCAACTCTATGTTTGGTTTACATTGATTAAGATTTATTTTACTGAAAGTTTAAATATGTATTTAATTCACTAAATATGTCTAGTTAAACTTTACATACAAATACTTTAAATTTCCCATCAAATTCTTGAGAGAAAAAACTTAAAGTTTCAATTTTTTCTCTTTCATTTAAGGTTTCGGGTTTCTTAGCAGTAGACTAGTATTTGAATATAACTTAAAATATTTGACTTAAAATGTCTTTTAACTGATCTTGTTTCACCTACCTTAATTTTTGACTTGGATTTTGATTAGGTAGGAGAATAGCACAAATAGAAAAAGGAAATTGATAAAAATATGTCTCATAGGAAAAAGATTACAAGCTAACGAGATCTTGAAAGGAAGCTGTCTGAACTTGCTGATCAAAGGGGGCTCATAACTAGGAGCGCATGTGGCTTTTCTGTTATTCTCTGAAAACAGCTGAAGCCTAGGAAATCTAAGGCCATGTGTCTTTAAAGATTTTAAGTTTGTGCCATTCTAAATGAAACACAAAGCTGCTTATCTTTGAGAGTGATAGAGCTCATGATCGTATTTCAAAACAGAAATATATTCTAAGTCATTTATTTTCATTGAACAATTCAAATAGAAAAAAATGACAAAAAGTTTAAATTCTGAAAATAGGCTCACCTACATTTGCTACGACTGGTGTTAATACTAGAACATGTCACACAGTCTTTCAGTTATTTAAGTTGGCTACTTCTTCAACTCCCAGTTTGGGCACTTCAATTAACTATTTTTCATACACCTAATAAATTGAATGCAATTAATATGAGATCAATACTTTTCACTTTACTGAGCAAGAAAACAAACAAACAAAAAACAGTGCTTCATCTCTATTTCAGGTTATCCAGAGGAACTAAGTCACTGCAAAAACACCAACAATTCTTTCCCTGAATGAGATTATGGTGAAATATTTCATAAGATTTCAAAGCACATGACAAATCTGCCTAACATAACTAACGTCTGTATGGATATCAAATTCTGACACACAAATAGTCCACTAAAAAAATATTGTGACACTTTTCTTTTTTGTATAATTCCTTAGGCAATCCATACATCTGGCATCTTAAAATTCAGGAATGGATAAATTAGGAATGAATAATGTGCCTCAAATATATTTTGTACTTTTCATTAAAAGAGTTAATGAGTAAGAAAGTCAAAATTAGGTTCTATCTGACATCTGACAACAAAATGTTATCTGCTCAAAGTTCAGTGCTTAGATTTCTGGATTTGGCAACCAGTGCAATATCATTATCTTCATTAACAGTGTGTGTTGGTATTAAAATCAGATTTCTATTTTGAATGTGTCCTCTTACGTACATTCCTAATCACACGACTACTACAGTTCCCGCTCAGAAGGCAATAGCCTCTAACAAAAATATATCATCCTGAAATGACTTTCTTTCATTAAAAACTCCAAGAATCCAACTTTAAGGTGGCGCCAAGATTGTAAGCACGTTTGTAACAAAACGACAGAACTGTTTCTGAAAGATGATGATGACTATTTACTGGCAACAAATTACCTGAATTCTCATTTTTTCTATACATCTCTTCACCTTCCTAAAATTTCCTTTTTCTTGAGCCTGAGCTGTCTCAGTTAACTGATCCTAAAGCTTTCCTAAAATCTGCTTGAGTCACATGCGGTCTAGCCGCCTTGGAGAGCAACGATAGCAAAGAACTGCTGCTGGTCCCTCCACAATCCATATGGTTGACCTGTCTTCTAATATCTCAGATGCTGGATGCTTTTTAAGTTCTCTCACTTGTTTCTCCCCTTGGATTTCTCCCCTATGGAAGGACCAGTTTGGAATAGAGTATCAAAGGCAGAGAACACTGATGATTTCCATGGACAACGACATAAAATGCAAGGTTACAGTGGAAACCATTAAAAGCAATAAAAGAGGGCTGGCAAGAGGGTCTATAAGCATGGAGAAAAAATGCTCAAGACAGTATTTTTTCCCTTTCTTCTTATTTTTCTAATCACAGTTTTCATACAGTACCTTAAAAATCTCATTGTCTATATTACTTCAGACCAAAAGTCCAGCCTGCCCATAGTTCAGATTATGTATCATTTAAATTTTATCAGCTGCTTCTTTTAATAAAAAAATTCTTAATAAGATATATTTTCTACAGAAACACTTTAGATTTTAGTTTTATGTTTTTGTAACTCCTTAGCCATTGATTGACAGTAACTATCCATGTTCTACATATAGAGAAATGAACACTTGATGACAATTTCCCAAGGCCTATGCAAGAATCTAATCCTTAATGGAAAACTAGCACTGATATTTAATGAAGATGGAAAACATAAATGCATTAGCATATAATTAATATGACTTGTGTGAAGGTTTTTATTTTTCCTCCTATAACATTTGTAAGTGGATGTTCAAATAACTATTATGCACAGGTGGCAAGCTGGTTTCCTAATGCTGGTGGGTTAAAAAATATAAATGTATAAAGTAAAAGGGATTAAAAATAGGTGGGGGAGGGGTTTCCTTCAAATGGATGGAACCCATTCTTTTGAAAGAAAACTCCCCTCTTACCTTGGTCCTGGAGCTGGTTAGTTCTCCTCTGTCCTCCTCCTAGGGGAGAAATACCCAAAGTTAAACAATAATAGAACATGGTCTTGTATTAAAGTCAAGTTCACTTCTGGCCAACCCCTTCCTCAGGTCTCACAAGACACTATCAACTGTCTGATATACTGGGGCATTCACTGAATTGAATTTAAAATCCATTTAAGGATTAAGCCAAAGGGGAATGAATTTTAGCTGTGTAAGGGGGAAAATTGTCTGTTCTTCAGTCAGTCTATCTTGTCAGAGATCCAATAAACTAAAGACTGGCTCAGAGCAGGGGAATTCATGGAAGTGGCTTACTTGGGTACTTTTCATCAGCTAGAGTGAATTGTGGAGGGTGCATCACAGGGAGCACCTGGAGGTCCTTAGGGAGAACGAGGCATGCCGTGGTGTTCTCAACCCTTCTCCCTGATGTCCTGCATGTCTTTTGAGGGTGAAATGATAGTGCTACAAGCAACACCATCTTTGGAGCAGTTCTTAATCTGATATGAACAAGAATTATCGTAAAAAATGAGTAAAATCTAAAATCCCATGCCTTCCATTAGATGGGAAAATTAGGAAAATGTCTAGGAGATGGATTACCATAAAATGGTTCTTTTTTTTTTTCAAAACAAGGAATCATAGGTTGGATAAAGATGAGATTTTTTTCTTAATGTGTCTCTGTCTCCTGGTATCTTTGGAGAGAAACAGGCAGTATAGCGTAAGGAGCATGAATTTGGGAATTAGACAATAACGGGCTCCTATCCCAGCTCTGTCACTTATCAGCTCTTTGACCTGAGTTTCAGCAGCTTCATCTGTCCAGATGAATATAATACACCAGCTTAAAGGAGTTGTGAGGGAAAATATATTCATATACATGTGCTTGAAAAGTAGTAGTTAATTATTAATATTTTTGTTTACTTTTCACTTAGTCTCTGATATGGTTTTTTCTTATTTGAATTACTTTGTCTCTTTTGAGACTACCGTCTAGTTAACTGAGCTTACAGTCAATTCCTAGTTACCCTTTGGCATAATTTCAGAGGTAGTGACTGGCTCCCATAAAAACATTAAATACCAGACAATTGATTGAATTCCGTGAGACATGAAGGAAAGTGGAGACCAAGAATGAGCCTGAACCCATACAAGATCATGTGCTATTGTTATTTAACTTTGGGTAACTTATTAAAATTCTTTATCAAGTAAAATGACATCAGGTGAGAAAATGGATGTATTCTGGAACGGCAGGTTGTCACAATATGTTCCAGAGACGTCAAAATGAAAGATGTTGTCATCATTACTCTAATGGCCATTATGAAAATGTGCAGGGAAAAAACACTATATGGCAGACTCTATGTTATACATCTATTACTATTAACATTTGCTTAGCGTTAGTTTCGTCCTATGAACTTTAATCACCTTAAAGTTACATGATATAATTATGGCACAATAAAACTCCTCCGACTACAAACATATATATTTTGCCGTGGGAACGTTAACTTCATTCATTATCTTTAATGAATACACTAAAAATGGCTCTTTTGACAAACCAGCCTTCCAGTCACTAAACTCTATAAATTCCAAAGAATATATATGAAAACAGAGCATTTCCTTTTTTTTCTGAAATAAATACATTCGGAAATTGTAAAGCTGTGCTGTAAACGGAAGAGTAAACTGTGTTTTATAAAACATCTGCTTCATCCATGGAAGTCACTTACATGACAGAGTTTTGAGGGAAATATCTTTACATTCAGAAATGCTCAGAGAATCTGTGGGTAAGAACAATGGTAGGTACGCTGCCTGAATTGGGTAAAATTACAGTGGTTGTGCAGTCTTCATGCCTCGGGGCATAAACTGATTGCTATTTGTGATGAAGGGAAAAATGGAAAAGAAATTAAGCAGTACTGAAGTTGCTGGGGGATATTATGGTGCCCTTAAAATTCACCTTCAAGTATTTCATATTGAAACGCTGCAGGATATCACATTACGTGGATCAATTTTTATCATATCCAGATACAGAAATACGTTTTCTTCTAAAAAAAAATCCAAGTCAGTCCTTCTAAATGCATGTGCTTCATTTTTGCTGTTTTATTCTCCTTTTTATATAATCCAATGAATTTTGACAGATTTGTGTCTCGCCAAAAGTTTGATGTCAGTATATAATTTTAAATGTCTGTGTATATAAGTGTACAAGACCTGTGTCTATCTGCAGCTCTGTGGTTTTACAGAGAAGTGCTTTCCTTAAAATATCTTTCCATTTCAGAATGTAGACAGACTGCAATAAGAGCAGCTATTTACTGAAGATGTGACTGACTTAATTCCAAAACCAGACGAGCTTCTATTGAGGTTCTGGGAATACATTTTCCCCCAGTCTTATCAAGTGTCTGCAACTTCAAAGAGGTGTAACAGAATTCTTTGGTTGTTTGCTAAAGATAGTCCAGAGTATGACTCAGAATCTCAGACTCTCAAAGTGAGAAGGGAATTTAGATGTCACTGTCACGGCGTACTCTCTAAGAGATGTGAGAATCCTTCCTCTACTCGAACAACTCTGATGTTGGGGCTCATAGGCAATTTCCCCCCATTCTTTGGACAAGTTTTAACTGTTGTAAAATCTTTCTTTGTGCTGACCTGAAATCTACCTATGCGTAATTTCTTCAACTTGATGAAAATTTATTTCATTTTTAATATAAACTAAACATCCTAGTTTCTCAAGCTCTATATGGGTATTTTCAATATGTCTTGAAATTATCAATGTTGCTGAAATTGCAGCATGCAAGAATCACAGAAACTGTTTAGGAAGTTTTCAAAGTAAACTATATTTATATCAAAAAGTTCTTTTTTGTTCTTTTCCCATAAGAGCACTGGAGAGAGTCAGAAGATCTCACTTTTAATCTCAGCTCTGGGACTGTGGGCAAGTCACTTAACGTCTCTGTAATGTCTTCCTCTGTAATAAAATGGCATCATGAGAGAGTTAAAAGGAGCAAGTAAAAAGATACATGTAGAAGTGGTTTGAACACTATAATGCTGTACTGTTAATATGATTGCTTTACTTAAGATATATACCACTCAGTAGTTTTTAGAGTTCTATACTAAGCCAAGTTTAAACATCATCTCTTAAAAGTGAACAAATTAAAAAGAACATTAATTAGATGATATATTAGCTGATTCTTTGGCTTACATGATATTATCATTGCTATATCATTTAATAGAAAGCAATTGTTTCTTTTTAGCCTATGCCCTTTGCTTTTTACTCTGGGAGCCAATCTGAGGTCAGCTTTTCTTGGATTTTATTTACTTCTATTTACCTCCAACTAACCTCAAATGTAAGTGAAAAGTTAGGGTACTGACATAGGGTGCTGGATACTTGTTTCATTTTAAATTTTCTATTTCTCATGCTTTTTAAAAATGTTAATTTACTTTTCATGCTAAAGGCATGAGTAACATAGAGCAGCTGTACTTGCTGATAACGCTTTTATGATTTTTTTGTGGTCCCAGTCACAAATGCTTGAAAAGAGGGGAGACTAGGGGTTGAGGAACTGACGATGTCTTATCTTCGTTATTAATAGGTTTCTGGCTTGTTACTATTTCAAAAAGGACGCTCAGCAGCTGCATATCTGTCAGCCCCAAATATGAAACAACTAGGATTCTGTAACTGCAGAGGCCTTGTATGTAGTTCTTGACTGTTTTTCTACAATCTTCTGTATTGTGAAGCAACAATGGAGAAGGGTCTCTACACTCTTATATTCTTTGAAAGAGAGGAGCTGTTTGTGTCACATTTGTTTGATTGACTCCAATTTAATTCTTATTTTGGCTAACACCCAAATATTTAACACTTAGATTGAATTTTTAATATTTCTGTAAAAAATTATCTGGGTGTCAATTTCTTCATTGAGTACCCCAGAAAAAAAAGTAAGCAAAATAAAGTCTAGTTTATTTCAACATGATGTGATATGACTTTGTGTGGTCAGTAGTGCTTAAAATAATAGATTTCTTCCATCTCTCGGTACTGCATACTTTGAAGGCAGAATTGATGCTAGCAATATTTCTATGCCTTTAATATTTCTTCACTGTTGAGCTGTGTGATACTAAAGAAACATACTGAAATGGTTTCACAAATTACTTGAAAGTGTATTTCATTCTGTGGATGACTCCTAACAATGATTTTTAGGTTTTCAGAAAGTATGGAATCTGTCCATTTAAAATAAACTGCTTTTAATCATGAAAAATACTTTTCTGATAATAAGGAGGATAAATAACGTGTTCATAGTATTTCTAACCACTGTTAGTATGCTTATTAATTAGAAAATATTCTCATAATCTATATAATGCTTGTTTCTGGGGAGGCTCAGGGCCAGGGCTAGGTATTTTAAAGTCCAATAGTGATTTTCTATTCCACTGTTGCCAGGTGCATATGATACTGTGTTTGGGCAAAGTTATCTCAGATGTATGTTATTTCATTCTGAAAACAAGAGTTATAAGACTGATTTTTTGTAGGGAACAAACATTAAAATAAATGAGTTACAGTTTCTCATTCCTAGCTAAATTAAAATAGAATATAATTCTAAACCCAGGCCTTTACTATTTTCCAGCTCATTCCGAATGACTGCCAAATGATTTTATCTTCCTTTTCTTAAATATAAATCATAAACCAGTCCCATCTTGGCTGGTACTATCTTTAGACACAAAAGGAAGCTAATAATGTCTAAAGTTGTGGATGAATGGCTTCCCATATGCTATGCTGAAACAAATGGGTACATTTTCATTTTTATAGAAAACCATTATTTACTTACAATGTACTAAGTAGATGGTTATCATTAGTATAAAACTGAATTAAAGCACCATCGTATAGAATTCTACATTTAGGAGTATATTACATCTCCACACTAAAGTGAGCTTTCTAGTATTTTATCACAGGTATTTTGGAGTTTTACGGTAAGTTCGATTACCCCCCTCCAAAGTCCTATGTATATGTGTGTGTGTGACTAAAATATTCTTTACAAGTCTAATTATTCCAGGTATAAAGAACCACCTCTTCCCTCTCTTCTGCAGTGCCTCCCCGCCACCTCCATGCCCTCAGCTCAGAGGGCCCTGGGACCATAGGGGTACCAATCTACTACAGCACGATTATAATGCTTCTCTTCCTGCTGCTACTGAACTGCTCAGAGTAGTAAGAGTTATGTGAGAGTTATAATCTCTTTGAGAACTTAAATGGGTCCTTCCTCTGTGCCAGCCTGTGCTGAGGCTTCCCAGGTTGTAATCTTCCTGGTGTCCTTTCCTTTGGGAAGGGAATTCTGGAGCATAGCATCCAACACAAATGATGCACAAAAAACAAAAACGACGACCAGAAAACCCTGTCACTTGACCTTCTTGCGGTTCTCGGCATAAATTAACAGCTGCTCCTAGACTAAGTACAGGCAACTGTATAATTGTAAACTTCAAGGGCATTTGCTGTCTATAGAGGTCATGGTCCTATAACCTGAGGTCCTGTAGGTAAGAAAATTAATCTGACGCATTTTCTTTAATAACGGAGTATAGACAGGGCCAAAGAGCAACTTTGTAGCTATGATGAGAAGCTATATTTTGTTGAGCATGAGCAAAACAACCTCTTTTTTGGAGAATTTAAATATTGATCCAGAGAATGCTGAGTATGAGGCCCTGGGGGGCAAATTCCGTAGAAAGGGAAAAGCACGGCAGTTTGATATATTCAAGTCTACTCTGGCTACTTGCAAGGGTGGGCAAGCACTGCCCTCCATACAGGAACCCCGTGCATACATTAACTGTTTAACTTTGATCTGAATACACCCTCACCGTGACATTACGGAATGGTCCAAGCGTCCTTTCCTGTCATAGGAGTGAAGGCTTCTTGTTCCTGCCCACCCTGTCAACTCATGTTTACCAGGCAGGGTTGGGGGATGTTGAAAGCCTCACATGGATGATTTCTCTGGTGTAGTGTTTGTCCTACTGTTGAGACTTTAAATGTCAGCAGCATACCCATTCTTCCAGCACACTGATGTATCCGATTCGACATTGAAGCTGAAACAGCAGCTGCAGGCACACTAACATCGGCCACTCTTGTGAGTTTCCTTGCTCTAGCATTCCTGGTTCTGTAAATTTCCCTTCCATCCCTTCCCCTCGCCCCCAATCCTTTTGTTTTGGACCCTTTCAGATGCTTTGCTTTGATGACCTGGACTTGATCTTCTTACTAAGGTATCTTAGCTGTGCCTCTTTCTAGATTTCAGCATTATTGGTGCCCTCAGGGGACATGTCTTCTCTCCAGCCCTGGTGTTTTTAGCTTTAGTTCTGGAGAACTCATACTTGGGCTTCCACTCACTGCCACAGAAAGGGGAATTCAAATACACAGAAACCCTCAGGCACTTGCTTTGTTGTTCCTTTATGTCCCCTTTTTAACCTGAGCACTAGCGCCATAAATGCTTCTGGAAACCATTCCTTATAGTGAGATGATCTGTAAAGATAAGTGACATAGTATGGAACCAATGCGACTATCAGTCATACACCAAGAGGAAACATTTAAATACACTCCTAATGTAGGGATAAGTTCATCTACAGCACAATTTAATACATATCAGATTGCGAACTTTGGTCTTAAATACAACTATTATGTTTCCTAAGTATACTTGGCATGTGTAGGTCGAGGCCTCCTGACTTGGTTGACTATAGGTTCTGCATTCACATTAGTTGTGTGTTGCCACTTAATTAGTTTGAATTGTATAGGATATAGATATTCTTTCTTGAGATTGTTTATAGAATTTGTGTATAAGGCAATTGTGTGGGACTAAAGAACAAAAGTTTGGAATTCTAGTTTTTCTGAGAACTGTCAGAATTGAGATCTAGTCTTAGATCTCTCATTAAATCAGGTTGTGAAGGCTTAAACTGTTAAACTTCTTTTGTAGCAGTTTTATCTTGTTAAATTTAATCCTCTTTGAAGTGGTAGAAACTAAAATGGCCACAATTACCGATTTTCTCAGGCAAGTTACTAAAATTCAACTTCTAAGTAGAAGGCTGCTTCTAAGTATAATGGCAAGGAGAGCAAAAGGCTAAACATTGAATTTAGAAACTTTTCAACCTAGTGTTACCTACAGCAGCTGTAAAACATCCACAGAGCAAAGAATTTGAAAACTACCTAGGAAATTCTCAGTTGGAACCCAGCAACCACTTGTTGAATGAATTGGCAAGCGAATGAAGGCAAATCATATCAATATTATTATTTTTTTAGCAGTGGGAAGAATGGCAAAATTATATAAGGCCTAGTGAATCTTAAAGAAATGCAGAAAAACACATTTTTTTCCTCTTTGTGAGGGCTGTAATTTTAATCATCTTTTAATTGTAGAAAAGAGCAAAAAGAAAAGTTTAGAATTTCAAATGGCAGTGGAATGTTTTATGTTTCCTGTTGTATTCAACATCTAGAAAGAAAAGGATGGAATATATGGATTCTAAAGGGGATTATTTTCCCCTGGGAAACATGTAGCATTGACACCGTTACCACGTGACATAGTTTGTGAATGCAAGATACTTGCTAACCACAATAAACACCAGCATTTCTAATAGCAAACTGGCTAAGTGTTTAAGCATATCACAACCAGGGGGTCTGTGTGTGTGTATGCTGAGAGGTGCAATTGATTTTTTGTGTGCGTTTTTCTAACCACTAGCCCAACAGACTATAATCTAAAATATAATGGGATCACAAAAACTAAGTTATCTGTAGCATCTTTTAATATGGCACCAAGAAAAATGAGGGATATTCATAGGCAAAAACAAATCTCTTTCCATAATAGTTAAAACTAAAAAACCATATTTGCATACTAATCTACTGCAACTCGTTTCCAGAAAACAAGGTAAAAGTTTATTCACTTGAAGTCAAGTGCTGCTCAGTAATATTAAGTACTCAGCTTTATATTTCTGTACTTTTAAGTTTTCTAGTGTCTACATTAAGTACAAACAGTTGACTTGTTACTAACACCAAAAATAGACTACAGCTTTATTCTCACACACAACCTCCAACAAACTCCTTTTTCTAAACCTTCCAAGTACACTTGAACTAATGACTAAATATGTCTCACAAATTTGACATGGCAAAGTGGTTCCTTAGAGATAATACATTTTTCATATATGAATTTGAATTTTAAGTGTAATACATCTGGCCTAACAATTCTTCCTAAGTGTAAGAAGCATAATTTGGCCTACAGAGAATTCTACCCACCCTGATACTGATCTAGACTTGGGCCAAGTGTCCTATGAGGCCAGTGATTGTGTTAAATACTGAAGGAAAAAGTGCAATAAAAGCTGTTCTATTCTAATTCCTATTCTTCGTACTTCCTCCCCTGCCACGCTGTTGCTGTGGGGCTCTGAGTGGCCTGTTGTAAACTAAGCACGATGTGCCTGGTTTCAAAGGATCCGCTCCCGTTGCCACGGGTTCCTGCAACCAGGCACCAGCAAGTCCACTTGGGCAAGTTCACTTTCTTCCAGATCTCAACTACTGGCGTGAGTTCTCTTGGAACTGCTTTCTTTTTGAAACATCATTTTTTTGGTGACAGGGCATTTGTCTTATTTTAGACACAGTCCCACAAACATCTTTAGAGAAGCAAAGTTTGACTTTCAAATATTAGAAGTGTAGGAGTCTAGCTTTTTAATTTGGCTTCAAACATTGGGGTCCAGTATACAAATCCTTACAAAGGTCAGAGGAAGTCTTTTGATGCCCTGCTTTGGTTCTGGAAGTACTTACAGATACTAGATACCATGAATATCTTTAAGAGGGGTATTCTTATCTAACAACAATTTAACAGTCTACAAATCTGTATTTGCTAAATTATGATTCACTCTAAACAGCCTTTATCAGTTTTATCTATTGCATAGTAAAGTCTGGAGTGTAGTAACTAGTGTAATATAGATGATACGTAAAGATAGTATTTTGATAGTAAAGTATACAACTTCACAATAAATACTATAGTATTTATGATATCTATGCTATAGTAAAATTGTATAGTAGATGGTAATGATATTAAAGTCAAATTAATATACTTCCTCTTTCATCTAAACTTTATATTCCATTGCAATGTCATCTAAAGTATATATTTTTAAACAATCTTTAAAAATTTCTCAGACAGAGCAAGGCTTTCATAATTGTTTTGGTTTGCCAAGGCTATTGGAGAAGGGATGAGAACGAAAGCTGTGACCTTGACAGTGGTACAAATAGCATTGTACATGTGGAAAGAAGGTTCTGAAGAAATATCAAGGTATGGACATAGTTGAGGGATGAAATAATGAAGAGATTTTGCCCTTTTATCTCACAATAAGACTTGAAGGTTTTCTTTAGAAGGTAACTTTGAAAAATAATGATGCCAGTGAGATATAAGTTCTTTCATTCATCGATATTTATAGTTTGCAGGTCCATGTACCTATAATTGCTTCCCTTTTTTATAGTAGACTCTATAGATGCTAAGTTTAACAGCATCAATATACCTGGCATCATTCTATGTCAAAGCACAACAAAGAAATAATTTCTGGGCATTGTTATTGTCCTTCTATAACCCAGAGCTATTAGTGATGGCTCAACGGTGTTAACATTTCACTGTGTATGCCTAGCAAACACTAGTCTGAAATATAGTCTCTGCACTACCATAAAGATGGGTGCTAGTCATCGTTATAATATTTTTAGCCCAGTCACAGATACACTCTCTGTGACGACCCTGATTGCATTTGTTTTAAAGTCTACATTAAAGACCCAAGTCCTGACTTTCTATCCTGATTATACATTATACTCTTCCTCTTTTCTGTAATGTTTATTCTGAAGCACTTTGACCAAACAGCAAGATCTGGAAATTTAAAACTCCCTGGACCAATGAGAGATGGCTAGTCATTTGTCTGCATTCTCCCGGTTAAGCTTACGTAGAAGGAAAGATTACTGCTTTCCTTTTCTTAAAGTCTCATGTTGCCTAATGATTCAAAACAGCAGAGCTTGTGAGAAAGCCATAATTAATTACAACAAACACACAAGTCTCACTGTGTCCAGAGCAATTAACCTAAAGACCTGGTTTAAAAAGATAGATCCTATAGGAAAACAGACTTAGTGCCTACTGAACAAATAAGACAGAAGGGTTTCAAAGACACTCTTGATGCAGCTATGCCCACTGGATCTTGCTCTGATAAATGCAATTACTTTGAATTTGTGCTTCTACAAACTCAATCGTTTATACAGAAAAGTGCCTATCGGTCCATCTCTAAATTAGTTTCTCTCTTTTGAAACAGAAGGATCCCAGTCAAATTAGAGACAGAATTTAAGATTAACGAGCCTCTGGCTTAGCTGGGCTGGGGGTCTGAGACTGAGGAGGTGGGGAGTAAGGTGAATGCTGGTTAGCCTTCAGTGCTGTTCCAGTGTTCTCAAAGAGAGGACAAAATGACTGTGGTTTTGGCATGCAGGGGCCAGCTTGCTCAGGAAATTGTGGCATGTATAAAACAAAGTACGTAAACAAACTCTCCATCCAGGAAGCTGAGTTTAACAATTGCCTCATTAACAAGATCCAGGGAAGGACAGGAAAAGAGGGGGAAGCCAATAGCTGATTATTATACAGCTCTAAACAGATGAAGCCCTTCAGCTCCTCCCCAAACAATCCCTGTAGTGTGAATTTGACAAAGTGGCACATTTAAGAGGGAACTCTCTTGCCATCAATGGGAGTCCGGCGCACCCGTATCTAAGGGCCAAATTCAGTCCCTGGAACTTGACTTTATCGGTAGACATAAGACAGAGGACAAGGCAGCTACATCCACAGAGAATTAATTAAGAGCAAAAGCAACGTCCAGCGAATATAATCAATAGTCTGAATACTGATCTACATATCAACCAGCATTGCTTTCTCCTCTTCTATTTCTTTTAAATTATTTACACTAAGGTGCTCTTATAACTACTACTTCAATAGAGATTTACTTGCCACTTGGCCTCACTGAAATTACATATTTCTCATATTGTATTATACAAAATATATCTACAAAGACCAAACATCCCGATGTCAATTTAAGTTTCTGAACGGTTGAAATCTTTTCAGGTAGAATTTTATCATGGATATTTATTCATTTGGCTTTCTCCCTGCACATTTATCCAGTTTCGTATGGGAAGTATGTTAAAAAAAAAAAAACCCTGATTCGAAATTGCAAAGTCCACACCCAAATTTGTCTTTCCTAGCTAATTTTCTCCTATCTCCTTTTAAAATCATCCCTTTTGAACATACCATAAAACCCCTTGCTAATTATTAACAGTGTTGCTTACAAAATACTGGCTTAACACACTTCCAGCAGCAGTATTTGCTTCTTCTAGCTGTCTCAACCCCTCCCCCGCCCAACACACATATCCAAAGCACATTGCAGTTCCCTTCTTGAAACCAATGAAAACAATCACATAATTCTGATATTGCTTTCATTCCTGCTGGGCAATAGGACAGGTCTCATTACCTTCATTTTTCAAAGGCTTACCAGAAACATCATTTTTCAAGACCAGGTTCTTGGTTAAGTCCTTTAGCAAAGATTCTGATTTCTTCTTGAATCTGTGCTTTGATTGCATCTCTTGTAAGCAGCACTGAGACCAGAGTAATTTGTCAGTCATCACTTTTGACTCCGGCTTTGCTCTAGCCCAGCAATTCAACAGCAGCCTTTATTGCTTAAGGAAAATAGGAAATGCTGCCTCCTGGACACAAACATGTGGATTCTCTATGTCCAGGACCAAAAAGGTGAAAAGGGCAGATTTTACCAACATTTCCTTAAGAATGAAAGTCTCCACTTTTAGCACATGTGGATTATCATCCACGTGTGTAATGCTTTGCTCATGAATCATAATTTATCCGTCTATGTGTGAACAATTTTGGATTGTCATTGGGTCTAATTTTACAGATCTTACTTACACCATACTCCCTTTGTAACAGGCGAGAGTGTGACTTGAGTAAGCACCATAAAACCAGAGCCCAGTGTTCCTTCTGACCCTGACTGCGTTTGTAAAAAGATGTGATTGCAAAGGGAGCGCCAATACAACCTCAGGATAATCTAAAATATCATGACGCCATAATAAATGAAACACTGAAATGGAAAAACATGTTTTGCTGGGAAGAGGTTGATTTCTTCTTACTGAGAAACTAGTAGGCAGGCATAATTTAAAAAAATAATGATAAAATGTAGAATTATTACTGACACAATGACAGCGTAGATTTTAGTGACCAAAAAAAGCTGATGAGATCTAGAAGCATATGCTACCCATGTTTGAGGCCCACTGGAAGCAGCGAGTGTTCAACCAGTTTGGTTTTTATATGGCCTTCAAAGAGCTATGTCAGCTGTGATTCATTATTCTAAAATTGAAAAAAAGATTACCTGATTGTTGACCAAAAAATATGAAATGGAGGAAAAGAAAGCAAACAAACAAACATACCATGTTCACACACAAAACAAAATAATTCTCTCAGGGACATCAGGGAAGGTGGAATACTATAACAACACATGTTATATTGTTATACTATTCCACCCACCTTAATGAGGAACCCTTGGGCGTTGCTACTCCATAGCCTTTCGAATCCAGATTTCCTCCCACTTTCATCGTGTCACACGGCTTTCGCTGCTCAATGTATTCATTCATAGTGGACTCCAGGAGAAAGGCAAATTTGCCCTTGGATTTGCGGACACGAGCTACTCCCTCAGCTGTAGTCCTAGTGAACACTGACGGCTCTGCTGATCGCATGTAGGTCCACATCTTTTCATACACTGCTATTTTTGATCTCTGGAGGAAATGAAAATAAAATTAAATACAGGAAAGAAGGGAACAACATGTTAATATTGACTGAATCAGGATAAGAATAAAGCGTTTTAGTACCTTTCCATTGCCCTCTAACTCCAATTTGCCATAATAACATTATTCTTTTTCCAGTGAGAAAACTGCCTTTTACAACTATTTAAGGAAATCACTGAAATGACAGACGTTTCAAAGTGAGATTTGAAGAAGCTGGTACCTCTTCTCGTAATAACTATCCTACTCAACTGCTTAAAGGACAACTTATTATCAATTTTTAAATGTAGAATGCCATGAAGAGAGTGGAACATTTAAAATCATGTGTTATATCACATTCATGGCAAACTTGAAAAGGACTAGACAAGACGTGATTTCAGCTTTGTAAAATATCTTTTAAAACTGTACTTGAATTCTAACAAATAAGGAGAATTATTATATTGTTTCATTTTTATCTTTTTTCATGCCTCAAAGTTTCAATGAAAACTGTCCTGATAAGATGTGTACAACAAGTGCAGTCTGTATCAGTCAGTATTTGAGCACCAGAGGAGGAGGAGAAGTCATTGTAGCTTACAACCCAAATATCCATAACACAAGAATCAAACTCTAGGTCTACAAAACATTTTTGGACCTTTTCTAACAAAATCTCCAAGTAGAATATACATTAAATTTTAAAGTGAAATATTTATTTTTGTCCATTTGGGCTCCATCTCCATTACTCCCATTACTTAATTTACCCAGATCCTTTTGCTGGTATGTGCATTCACATTAGACTTTTTAAATTCACACATACACGTTTCTTTCTTTTTTTTGGTGAGGAAGATTGGCCCTGAGCTAACATCTGTGCCAATCTTCTTCTACTTTGTACGTGGGAGACCACCACAGCATGGCTTGATGAGTGATGTGTAGGTCTGAGCCTGGGATCCAAACCCATGAACCCGGGCTACTGGAGGAGAGCACAAGAACTTAACCACTGTGCCACCAGGCCAGACCCGACATGTACAATTTTAATGTGAAAATATATCCAAAGGACCTCAAATGTTCCCAAAGGATATATTTAGTAAGATAGAAAAGGCCGAATCCTGTTTGATGTTTGATAATGCAATGAGATGCATAAACTTTTAGCTGGCACAGCTGCATTTGTTCAATACCAAGGTGCTGAAGTTTTGCATGTGGATCTGAATAAAAAGTAATGCAGAGTAATTCAGACTTAAATCTATGCCTGAAGCCAAATCCTGAGTAGCATGTGTTTTCATTTACATTGACCTTCCTTTGTTTACCAGGATACAGAGTCTAACAGGAAGCAAATCTTCAATAATCAACAAATATGCTGACTAGCAACTTCAGAATACATGTTTTTAGGCAAAAGCAAATTATTCTGGTGGACAAAGAAAGAAACTGATAATGGTGGTATTCCAAATTTTGATTTCATAAGATGAGAATTTAGTAATCAATAAACCTATGTAATAAGCCACACAGTAAGAGATTTGCATACTTGAACACCAAAAAACCCCATATTTTATATTAGTGTATATTCAAATGGTGATAAATATCAAGATGGGAAATAGACATCCTGTAGTCTCCTATGAAATGTTTTTATGTGATTAGCACTTAAAAATATCTCATGATACAGAGATTATGATGTGTGTGTGTTTAAGTAATGACAGGTTACTTTTGGCTACAGAAATCCTTAAATTAGGAACTTCCATGCCAACAATACAATTCAATGGCAAAGTTTCTATGTGGTTCCAGGACAGAGGAGTATCCAGATTCAGAACCCTCCACCATGGGACCCTCTAGGGAGGCCATGTTGCTAGGTCTGGTTCACCCCATCTCTAATGATAGTGTTCTCTTCTGGAGAACTAACTCTTCCATTTTACAGTGAGTTCCAATCTCTGGATCACTTGATACAGATTGTCCTTAAACATCTCTTCTGATCATTTCAATTTAGAGAAGTACTGGTAAACAACATCCGTTAGGCATATAATCACTTTTTTTTTTTAATATCTTGATACCTTGACTTGAGAGTGCCACCCAAAAAGGTATAGAGTTCCACATATATTGTATACTTTACTATGTGTACTACATTGAAAACAGAAGAGAGAAAATCTGGGTATTATTTTAATTGAAATATTTTTTTGAATTTTTTTAAGAATATGAGAATCATGATAGTTACTTGGCAGCTTTCCTGTTACTACTAAGTATCTTACTACAGGAATAAGGAACAACTAGATGAAATGAACATAGCAAAATAGAAAGAAAGTAGCTTTAGGGCTTGGTAATTATGAAGATAATCTAACTGTAGAATGCAGTGTAACATTAAAGCAAAAGATTGCTTTTTAAAGGAATAAAGTATCTTTAGGCCATTGGTGGTTTTTAGAAATCCATTCCTATAAAATTAATATGAGGAAAATTACTGCTGCATTTGTTTAAATATATTGAATTACAGATACTTTAAGTGCAAAAGAAGTTAAATTAATTCCTTTAAAATCTGGAAGAGGAATCCATAGTGTAGTTATACTATACTTAGCAGGCCTTAGGCATAACAGAAATTGTAAAATACAGACTCTCAGTGGAAAATCAAGGAAAGACGAAAGCAACTTCTTTGGAGAAAAAATATATTACACAGTTTGCCACTTCGTTCATGTTTAGAAATTCCGATTCTTATTTAAAAGGCTTGACTTAGATAAGATCACTCATCCACACAATAAAGGGAGTGTGGGGCTGGGGCATTGGCGGGGGATTCAAGAGATGAAGGACTGGAAATCATAGCCCCGTGCCTTATCTGTGACTGCAAGAGAATGTTTGCTAAGGAATAGGGGCAAACAAATCTTTATAAATTTGATGAGACAGGATAAAATAAGGAAATTTCTGCAGCTCTAGCAAGCTCATAAATATAGTGATAATGGAACTGTAAAGGCTCTGAAAGCTTCAACTTAATGATCAGGTTTGGGGAGTGAAGCAAAGATAAAACGAAAGTCATTATTTTTCTGAAATTAGAAATTAATCTCAGATTTATTTGTTTCATCTTTGTTGTGAAGGTTGCATGGCAAAGTATCTGATTTAAAGCACTATTTTATTGCTTAATTCCTGGAGGTTTAAAAATGTGCTGTCCTTTTAATTTCTCAAAAATTAAGTATTCTGCCATTTCTGCTTTTAACGGAAAATATGTCCAAATGTCATGCATCATAGTTAATATTTACATTGTTGTCAGGTGAATTATTTCCTGCTTCTAGCAGCTTATGCAGCAAGACTGATGTTCTCAGAAAAGCTCAGTGCCCTAGTTGATAATTGATCAGCTCTGGGTTGGTAATCTGCCTCATTTATGCATTCATGATTTCACCGATGACTGAAACAGGCACAGGATAAAATCTGCACCAAAGTGAAAATCAGTGTATCCAAATCAGGTATATAACAACGGGCAAAAGTACCTAAATAGCAAGGCTGTCAGGAAGTGAAAAGTACAAACTTTCTTTAAATGCCTCTGTGTTTATGCTTAGCAAGGTGAACAGAACATGAAACACATCAAGTTTTACAATGGGGCAAAACCAAGGCAACAGTTGAATTCAGCTGTCAGTTTCCCCCCTCGTCTGATTCTTTTCCCCCTTTCATTATAACTGCAACACTTTTGAAGCACTGAGTGTAAGTCACTGCCTGAGGCAGTTTAGAGGAGCTGACAGATGTACGATTACTGTGTTCCTATGAGAAAACATTTTTGACAAGTACAAAAATATCCTTCACGTTATGTTTTCTCAACCTGTCAGACAAATGGTTTATTTAAACCAGGTCATCATCCACGGGAGGGGCGGGAGAGCACAGTAGGAAATGAATGAGATTTTTATCAGAGAACCCAAATTTATTCATTCCCGAAAGTGTGCTGCCAGGGAAAATTATTTTCTTGTCCCATTAGGGTTCAGACTGTTCTGCAACAATAAATATCTATACTTACAAAAATCTTTCATTTTTAAAAGTGAAGTTGGGTGGGAGAGAAAAGAAAGAGGGCAAGGTGAATGCCCAGCTTGTATGGAAGGCTCCGCAAATCTAAGAGGCAGCTTTCCTTATTCCCATATTCGCTTATCATTATATTCTCTTATCTACTTCATCACTTTTTAGAACTCGAGAAGTTTTTAAAAACTCTGTAAAGATTAGAAATAAACATTTTCAGTGTGCTTGATGCCAAAGGGCTTTATAGTGAATTATTTTTGAAATTTTTTCAGGGAATCAACATGACATTTCTTTCTCCCTTTATCTTTCAAGGCAGAATGATGAACTTGAAAGTATCTGCTTTATTTATATGAAAATAAGTCATCATTTTTCAGTAAAATGCAAGTGATAGCACAAACTTGGATTCTATTTTGATGCATATCCATAATGGTTTCTAGGCAAAGTTACTAATTTTTACCTACTTAGTTTTGTGTGGAAGCAGTTACAAACTTACAGATTTCCCGCGAGGTAAGGAAATTATGCTAAAATGTGTTAGAGCAGTACGTTTGTATTATTAAGCTTTAACGACTGGGATGCACTATTAAGTTTTAAAAATTTGGTCATTTACGTTTATCTATAGAATATTGTTAATAAAATATATCATCAAGACTATTATTTACAGTTTTAGAAAAATCTACAAGTGCTTTATAATTAACTTAAAAATTTTATATCTACTAGCAATGCTCCAAATTGTTGACAAGGACATTGCTCACTGTCTGATTTCTTTTTTAAACAATGCTGAGTGCTGGGTTTGACAGAATTTTTCTTTTTTAAGGAAGATTAGCCCTGAGCTAACATTCACCACCAATCCTCCTCTTTTTGCTGAGGACAATCAGCCCTGAGCTAACATCGTGCCCATCTTCATCTACTTTATATGCGGGACGCCTGCCAGAGCATGGCTTGAGGAGCAGTATGTAGGTCTGCGCCCAGGGTCCAAACCTGCAAATCCCAGGCCGCCAAAGTGGTGTGTGTGAACCTAACCACTGCGCCACCAGGCTGGCCCCTTGACAGAATTTTTGAGTGATTTGTTCTTCATTTAGTATTATGTAAACATCTGTAGTATATAAGGATACTATAATCAAATATTTTTTAACAAAAGAAATATCTTACTGAAATTCAAGTATATGAAATTTAAGTCTCGCTTAAAAGGTAGCACGTTTTGTTGTTTTTAATTTTCCAGCTGAATGAGAAAATAATAAATATACACATTTTGTGTGTGTTTATGAGAAAGATTGGTCCTGAGCTAGCATCTGTTGCCAGTCTTCCTCTTTTTGCTTGAGGAGGATTGTTGCTGAGCTAACATCTATGCCATCTTCCTCTATTTTATGTGGGACGCCGCCACAGTGTGGCTTGAAAAGCAGTGCTAGGTCTGCACCTGGGATCCAAACCTGCGAATCCCAGGCTGCTGAAGCAGAGCGTGCTAACTTAAGCACTATACCACAGGACCAGCCCCCCAAAATGATAAAATATATACATTTACAATGAAAACGTAAATCTCTCAAGTATTATATATAAACATGAACTTACTTGAAAAAACTATCATTATTTTTAAACAAAAGCTTAGGAAATAGTGACATATATCTTTTCTTCTAAATTATTAAATATCTAGTCTTTAAGCAATTGGAATTAAATACAAAATGCTTTCATTATTATCTACTTAAATATTTGCAAAAATGTTTCTCTGACTACTTTTTAGTATTTTGGTTCTGAAGTCACAAAATGAACCCCTATCTCTGATCAGACATTACCAAGTGCATGTCTCTGGATTTAAGTAGAAAAAGAGTAAAGTAGATTCACTGATCAAAAAATTCATCCTCACAATGGAATAAACAACAAAACCCCCAAAACTCCCCAAATACCTGCCATTCTGATGGCAAGTCAAAGGGATCATATCTATATATGAGAGGCAATTCTATCAGTTTGAATGATTTTTATCTGCAAAAGCAGAGAAATCAGCACAAATGAAACACCATACAATAGAAAGTCATCTTAGAAAGGTGTCCAGAACTTCATGTTCTTGCTACTATTATCTTGTGAGAAAGCAAATGTATTGCTTTGAAATCCATTGTTACAGAGTAGATTATAGAATAATATACCTCATAGGTAGTATAACCTGAAAGTAAGGTTCTGGGTTTCAAATGCAGCAAGTTAAATGTATTTTTTAAAAAACCCCTTGCTTTCATTTTTAGGCTCTTAGCCCCTAAATATACGTAAATCCAGTCTTGCTAGATGAAGTATCATAATAGCATTATCAACATTGGAATCTTTGGGATAAATTATATTACAAAGTTGTTTTAATTACCTTTTTGTTGTTACTTTTCCTTAGGGAAGGTCCCTCTTGCAATATGAATAAATCAATCAGGCTTTGCAAATTAAAGGGGTTATGAAATCCAAGTAGAAATAGTAGCATTAAACATAGCAGTTACCATTATGTTTGCAAAACCTGCAATAGCTAGAGCCCACAATATAATTGTTGGCAAAATTGCCTGAATTTAAAAATTATGAACATTTCATTGTTAATTTTTCCCTTAACTTACTCTGAAGAATTCTTTTGTTGACCCTGAATCCAGTGTTCCATAGGCAATTTCTGTTTGTTTGGCCAAGTCTTCCGCACTTTCTATGGGGGAGACCATTCGCTCAACCGTCAGGAAAGCAGCGAGGTTAGCAGTATAAGATGATATAATGATGAGGGTAAAGAACCACCAAACACCTCCAACAATTCGACCTGAGAGGGATCTAAACATGGATAAGATAATGCACGTTTTCCCTTCTCTAACCAACACAGAGAAAGAAAAGAAATACCATCAATTCACCATGAATGTTTAAAAATAACAATTGCAAGTATTTTATTTTCTAACAGTCTACTCAAGAATGATTCTAGTATTTCTGTATAATTTGATGTCTTTTATGCTATACTGAATGTATAAATGCCACTGAAAATATGAAAAACTTCCTTTTTATTATTTAATTCGCAGAAATGTGGAACTTTAATGCCTTTCCTTTAGGTACAGCAAAGGAATACTTGCTTAAATTCATTGGTACCCTCCTTGTGTTACATTTTAGCATCTCTGAAATTAGGATGCAGCCCATGGTTGATGAGATAAAACACAGTGTCATGGTTCAATTGTCAGCATTGTTTCTCTTTGGTGGTACACGAAATAGCAATACATCTTAACAATGGGTGAGGTCTTAAATTCGATACAAGTTGGCAGATGCCTTTCTGAGAGAACTTGTTTTTACCTTCAGTCACAGCCTTGCCAGGATGGATGGGACATAAGCTAAGGAGACTGGATGAGATGTGGCTCTAGGTTTGGTCTCAAACTGACCATAGTTGAGGATTTTTTTGTTTGCTGGATATTCTATTTCTGCTCTGAATGGAGGATGAGCCATGTCCTAAAATATCTTTATATATTGGTATAAAAATGTTCCCTTTACCACTGCCAACATGTGACCAAAGCATGTGACTTGTCAGTGTGCAGTGTAACAGCATTAAAAACTGATGCTAAATCTCACCAAAAAAAAAAAGTTCTCTCTTCACCCTTTCTCTGACTATCAGGGATGTATGGATGAGTGTGTGTGCAGAGGAAAGGTGAGAATAAAAATTCAGGGCATATTCATAATTGATCTCACTCATTGGGGTCATCAAAGTATTTAGAATTCCTGTGACAAATTGTTTTTAGACATTTTTTTTTAATGTGCGGAAAAATTTCATATTTTCCATGGCACTTCCAGCTTTAAAATGTTCCCTTCTTAGCCATTATTATGTAAGGGGCACCAGTTGGTTTGAAATTAGTATTTGCTTAATCTCATTTTTAGAAACCATTACTTGATTTGCTTTGATTTCTTTTCATTTCATTAAGTGAAAGTTTTTGATTCAGATTGCTATGTTATTGGCATTTAAGCACATTTATAGTCTTCCTGGATTTTCAGGAACACAAACTGCATTGTGGCTAAAATGTCTTTTTTTGAGAAAGTGTACATTTCTTAAAAAAATCCATATATTTATGATGCTAATATAAGTCACTATTTAAATTCGATTCTTAGCTTCTCCTACCTTCAACTACTTTTTCTATGGGAGAAATTTGGTATTTTTCTTGTAACAGGTGACTGACTGCATCTTTGGCAAACAAAACTGAAAAGTGTTTTAGTGACATCCAAAGGAAGTAGGCCATGACTCTACAGAAATGGAAAACCCTCTCTATAAAGCTAACACAGTATTTACATTGCTCTTTGCCTCCTGCTTAGCTTGTTTATAGGTTGTTATACAGAACAATGTATATCTGGTACCTGCTATATTGACTCAAGTTTCAGGTAACTCCATAGCAGAATTCTCCCTTAAGCTACATGGAATGTAGGTCAAATTCAAAATTAATTTTTAAAAGTGAACAACAGCAACAATAACAAAAATATTTGATTTTGAAAAGGAGACAAAATGAAAATGAATTGCTATTCTTACAATCTAGATTTTAGTTTGCATCTGCCAAACCACTGAAGGAAATATTCATACCAAGTGATTTTTGAGAGTTCTAGTGGGTTGCATATTTTCTATTGGGAAAGTTAATCTTTATGATATAGTATCCACATTTTGTGCTCACTTGGAAAAATTGGCTATAAATATATTTAGATTAATTTGGGAATTGCAGGTTTTTTCTGTTTCAAGTAGTGCTCTGCCTCCAGGAAAAGAATATGTCGAGAGATGTTCCGCACAACACTTAGAATTACTGAGGAAATTGGTGAAGAACTTAAGAGTTTTGAAACTAACCTGGGTGAAATGTCACATCCTTGTTGCATAAAAGCACCCAGGGAAAACCAGAGGCTGTTAAAGATGCCAAACTCATTGGGAGGCTGGTCGCTGGGTCCTTCCTTTCCATCCTCTGGCTCTTCTGTGTGCCACTCATACGGACTAAACCTACTAACTAGGAACAAGACCACGCTGACGCCAATGTAGGCAAAGACTATGCACATCCAAATCTCATAGGCCAGAGGATCCAAGAAGGAAAACACTCCTGGTTTAGATTTCTGAGGCTTTTTGATCATGATAGATATGCCCAAACTCATGAAGGGCTTAGAGAAGTCAATGACCTCCTCTCGTACCAAAGTGATTGTCAGAGGGGCAATAGCAATCTCTGCTTTCTATAAGAGAAAAGACACATGAAAACACATAGGTTAATGAATTTCATGAAGTAATTAGCACTGGATTGATCCATTCAAAGCTAACCAGTTATGCATTCATGCTGCATTTTTTTTTGGAATGGCAACAATGAATAAGATAAATACAGAGATGAACAGTAGATTTGTTTTCGTAAGGTATCACTTAAATTGCACAAAATATTTTTATTGGTGCTAGTAATTAGATAAGAGGAAGAGAAATGGAGACAGAATAGACATAAGCAAAAATAACTTGAACTCAAATAACTGTATTCGTCTTTAAGGATCTAGGACAGTGCAGGGGAGAATAGTCTTTCCATATGGCTGAATTTCTGAATTTCTTGGCCAGGAACGCTGCTATGTTGCAGCCTGTTCTGTTTCATTTGGAAGGCTGCCACTGATTCACGACTTGGCCATCCCTTAATATTATGAATTGCAAATTTCAAACAGTCCTTTCTCTTTTATTCCTTTCCAGTCATGAGAAAACATCATGAAGTCTGTGTTCGTAAGACCGAAGAAACCCACTGTTTAACAACATCTTCCAATTCAGCACACACACAAAAATCTGGAAATTGGCATTTATTTCTTCCTAGTCACATATTTTGGTTTTCTACTTTCAAATTCTAAAAACTATTTTGGAAAGCAGTGGATTCATTTGTCAGATATTATGATCGTAAGATACCAGCTTCCATTTTCATTCTGTGATTTTGAGCCATTTTTCTGAGCCTAGTTCCCTATCTCTAAAATGAAGACATTTTCCTGTTTACTTCATTGTATTGTTGTGATTACCTATTTAAAAACCTTAATAAAATAACAGTGAGTGTTTGTTGAAGGATTATGCATCTGATGCTGATCTAAATATTTTAAATGGCCTCTCATCTAACTCTTATAACAATCTCATGTCTATCATTGTTTTATAGATGATGAAACTGAGACTTGGTGAGTTTTACACATAATGGCAGCTCTGGAATTCGAGCCTGTGATTCTTCCATTAAATCATGCCACTTCTCAAAGCAAAGGAAATAAACTATGGTGAAAGAAACTGGAAACTGTTACTTTATCTACAAATGAGATAAGGTTTTCGGATTATTTTAAAAGGGAACTAACTGGCATTAAAATGGAATATGAAACATACTCAGACATACGTGTTCTCACAAGGGGTTGTTACTCTTATATTTGTTCCTGTATATCTTTAGTCCTGTGGTTTGATAGAAGGCCAGCAGCTTGATACAAGGGAAGCTGGAGGGTTAGCATGGGATGGTTCTCTGGGCGTCATGCTATCCGCTGGCTGACTGAGAACTGCCTGTATGTGCCTTTAAGTAGGAACAAACTTAGTTCACATCAAAAACACGCAGATATACAAAAGACACAATCATTGCTGAGAGGGTATTATTTGCCCATAGTTATTATTATTTATGTAATTTTCATTACACGTGTTATATGAACTAGCTATAGAAAAATCAGTACTTAAAACGAGAACCAGAAAATTAGGAAAAATTATCTCCATTCCCTTCACCTACTCATTTTTTCTTCCTATATGTCCTGCTAGGCATTGTTTTATGAATAATATTTTTTCTTATTTTAAAATTGGATAATACAGAACATTACATTTTATAATTCATTTTCTCAAAAGTATATGATGAACTCATTTTTATTTCAACATATATAGTAAAAATTAAGTTTTAAGGCTTGCAAATATTTTATCATGTGAAGGTATCAAAATTTACTCAATCAATTTCTCATTTTGGGGGATATTTATATTGTTTCCAGTTTTACACAATTTATTACATTGATGATGTGAACATCTTTGAAGACAAATCCTCACACATATCAACTATTTAAGAAAAATTTCTAAAAATGGGATTGCCGGTCTAAATGGTAATCTTTTTAATGCTCATGATATTTTTTGCCCAATTTTTCTCCAGGAGGTTCATACAAATTTCTACTGTCACCAACACAGTGTGAAAACACCTGCAGCTTTAAATTTTGTACACCCCCGTGAATCTTTATTCTCATTTATCTTCGCCAACTTGCTATATGGCAAATTAGATCTCATTGTACTAATTTGAAATTGTCTTTGTAAAACAAATAGCAACTTTTACTTCTTTTATGCATTACTTGTCATGATCTGCCCCCATTTTCCATATGGGCTATTCATTTTTTATTTACTAATTTGTCAGCACCTTTAGATATGTTAAAAATATTAACTTTTATTTTCTATATATACTACAAATATTTTCCCTATTCATCATTTGTTTTGTTCACATAACTTAGTTCATGGTATTTTACTGCATTATATGCATTTTGAATTTTGTTGTAGCCATATAAAATTATCCTTTTGTGTTTTGTGTTTATTATCTTTGTGTTTTCATGCTTAGAAAAATCCTTCTCATATCATATGATCAGTCTCATATGATATAATTATGGGACCTCTGATCTCTCTTGGATTTATTTGGCATATTGCATGATGATGTGTTGCAAAATTATTAATTTTCCAAGTAGTTCCCTATTGTCCTGACAGGAATAAATGAATAATGCATCCTTTCACTGATTTGAAATGCTACCTTTCACATACTATGTTGTGTGTGTAGTATCTTCTGAACTTTTTTATTTATACAAGTAACTGCTAATGAGAGTGAAAGCCTTAAAAGGAAAGAAGTGTGAGGAGAAATAAAGGGGTCTCACCACATAACACTAAAGGCCACAGAAGGCAGACATTTCATAAAGGTGGTGATAATGATGTTGAAGGAGGACACTTTTGAAATCTGAGATTTGTGAGATGAACAGAGAGGATACACAGAGGCTTTCTCTGCTAACACTGGAGATATGTCATTGTTGCTTGTTCCATTATCTCAGCGATTCCCAAAATTACGTGTGTAAAATATCTCCCGCAGGGGCTCTATAGGGTTGGGGTTCCTGAGGACCACTGGAGTGAGGCTCAGGAACCAGCGATTTAACACATCCCACAGGTAATTCTGGTGCTGGTAGGCCATGGAACGTGTCTGAGAAATATTCCCTTGGATTAAACCATATACACCGGTACTGCAGGGCGCACGAGCAGGCCCTGGAGCAGCGCACCACAGGAGGTTGTCGAGTAGACATGCTGCAGTGCGCAGGTGTGACAGACAGAGAGGACCTGAGAGGGAAAGGGAGGTTCTGAGCTTCCAGGTCACCACCTGGTGGTGTGCTGAGATCACACATGAGTGTTTCACAGATAATCTGTTGCTAACAATTACAGTAACAAAGTTTGCAAAGAATAAAGTAAAGCAATATATAGATGATGGATTTAAAGTTCATCATTTTGCTGTCTAATAGGCTCTATGGGGTAGAAGAGAATGGGCTGTGTTACCTAGGGCCCTGGAAACTGAGCATTTCTATATGTGTTAGCAACAAGAAAGTAAAAAAAGGTGGAGAAGCAAGTACAGACTTTGCAGACACCAGAATGAAAAGTACCAAATCTGCGGAAAGTGTTAAGAAACATGAAAGATTTCTTCAGGAAAAAAGTGGACAGCTCAAGTGGCAGAGTTTGGGGTATTTAAACCCTTGCTGTATTTAAACCTAGCTGATGAATGAATATAACAAGTATTAATAATTATTATGTTATCACCTCTCTCTGTCTAAGAACTGCATGACTTTAGGACTTTCTGTTACTGTGACATGTGCACTACTGATATAATTTTTTTTCTAATTCTGCTACTCTCTTCATATCATTTGTTTTCATTATTGAAATAAAATGCCCTCAATAAAACGTAGTCAGAACCCTTGCAAAGGGGTGAACCTGGGCTGCCCAGTGAGTAGGGCTCCGGAGGAGATAGATGGAACAAACGCCCTAGAAGTAACTCAGGTTAGTAATCCCATCCGTAACCAACTGGTAACTAAGTGTGATTTTTTTTTTTAAGATGAAATACTCAATAATGTTTTCCGAAGGAAATGAATGACTAGTTCTGACAACTTGGATAATGTTCACATCTCAAATCTGCTTACTGTATCAAAAGTTTAAAATATTACCAAGAAACACGCGCTTTAGGAACCCTTTTTCTTTGGACTTAAAGATCAATATCAAGCTGTTGATGAAGTCTGTGGTAAAATACTTTTTGCTTTTTTAAAATTGCGTTTTTTTCTCACTTAGGACACCTAACCTGTCAGGAGTTCTTTCAAATGGATATAAAACTAAGCGACTGCTCTTTACTGTCAACCGCTGAGGTGTGGCTACTGTACTGGGCTATATGAGAAAGTTCATTGCTTCATGGTCTGAAAAGCAGGATGTGGAATCGTGAAACTATTGAACTGCGGTTCCGGTTTGGAAAGTGAGCCCCTCTGTGGAATTCAGTGATGTTCTAAATCTTCCTACTTTTATTCTTTTCTGGGTGAGGATGACGCTCATAAAATTCTTCATCTCAAAGAGGACTTGTGAGGGTTAATCAGACACAGTATGATTTGAAGGTGAAATTTCTGAAATATGAATTGGCTTACAGGAAATTTCAGAATACATTTCAAATGTATGTGACTTTTATTGGTTACTTGATCAACAGAGCTTACTGTGACGTCTAGGTTTTGTTTCTGGGCTTTGGCGATATCAGACCATCACTAGCATTCGATTCACTGCTGGTTTGATTTTGACACTTTGCAGTGGTAGCTGGTGGACGATCTGGTTCTGATTCAAGCAGGAATATCTGTGTTGAATTTGCCCTTGGCTACGAACGTGTACAGGCAATACCTGGTGAACTCAGAGGGAAGAGCATGATGTATTTTCATGTGAGGCCTGCTATGGAATAAATTCTAGCTTTTGTGTTTTTCTATATATGCTTGTATGAAAAAAATAACAGCAATGCTTAAAGTTTAAATTTACCATGTTCAACAGATTTATAAGAATATTACATTATTTGTGACTATTTTCTAGACGCTAAATAGTGTAGTGACTGCTTCATCAATTACTTAAAAGATACTTATGAGTAATTACAACCAACAAAGATATAAGTAACTAGTTAAAATAATGTCCAACTTTATACTGTTGAAGGAAACCTGTTCCTACAGGTATCAAATAACAGATTACTAATGGATTTGTTCTGTAGTTCTCAAAATAACACGTCTGTGGCGTAGCAGCATCAAACTGCTTAAAAATTGATATGTGCTCAAGTGAAAAGAAGTTTCAGGTTTATGTAAGTAAATTCTTCAATAAATTGATTTGCTTACCCCATAAACAAGTTCTCCTACCATCCCATTCCAGATTTTTGTGTCTGCATCCCTTGCTCCATATTTTCCATCAGGGACAATGGCAATTTTATACTTGATACCAATATGTTTTGCAATTTCAGATGCCAAATCTACACAGTATCCTTCATACTTGTCATTTCCTTCAAACATTTCGTGATTTTTCTTGTACATAACATATGGGGATTCCTATAATGAGAGAAGTAGAACTGTAAAGGAGAAATTACAAAACATTTGAAAATCTTCATGTAACTTTTCAGTTTCAGAATTTGCCAAAAAGATTATATTTGGTATTAATATACACACTGATTTTGTGTGGCTAGAAATCAATAATAAAATATGAATATATAAATATGCTTAGAAGTAAATTAAATTGCTTTACATTGGATACTAAAAATGAAGCTTTTAAAATAATTTTCTATTGATTGATTATTACATACCTAGCACTGTGACTGTGATAGAAAAAAATGTTCATTAGTAATTGTTCAAAAAAACATAAATTATCATCTTTGGCAATGAAATTACTATTTCCAAAATATCTCATGAAGTTAAAGACTGTTTAGTAGTCAGCTTCATGTAATAAAAGACTGACCCAAGGTCACTCATCCAAGGTGTCCATATTCTGCATCTTGTTTGGCCACATTCAGCTGTGACCTCCTTTAGGAAAAGAATTAGGTCATTTTTCTTTGATCTCTAGCATTTCACAAGATGCCTTTCGCAGAGCAGGCACTTGCTACACAATTGTTCAAAGAAGAAATGAATTAACAGTTTAAAAAATTTTATATCATTTTAAATAATTTTTACTTATTTGCATTAAATTTGCTTTCCTAATGTTGTCTGATATTTTGGCTTTAAATAGTGTTGCGATCCATGCATTCTTATAAAATATGTCTCTAATGGAAGCTAATAATTTTCCCCCAATTGTGAAAATCATACACTTCAGATGATATTCTTATTTAGTTTTCAAAGCAAGTAAGACAGAAAATAGGATGAAGAATTATTGTGAAAATCCTCATAAAATGAAAAAATTTACTGGTGGCTAATAATAACTGGACAGTTTTCAGTTAAAGCGCACACACATACACACACATACATGCATGAGCACACACAACCCTAAACCAAACCATTTAAAGGCCATGAACTAAGGAGACATGTTAGCAAAGAATAACTTGATTTTATAAATGGAAACTAAAGCCACCAACTAAAAGATAGGCCTGGTGAACATGCCAGATGTAGAGAATTCCTGGCTACACCTAAGATTTTCCAATCCTCACGGACAAGGAATGACTACTTTTGGCCACAATGTCATTGAGATCATGTATTCATATTTTATAAAATTGTACTGTAACATTCATTTAGTAATCTTTCATAAGAATCTCTGCCCTCCCAGCAAATTTATAATTGAGGAAGTTGAACTTGCTTTTGGAACTCTGGATTAGGAGGTAATTTACTTTGCATAATGTGGCAGCCTATGCTAATTCTGATTTTGTTTTTAATGTAGAAACTACTTTTAAAATCTTAAGAAAAATGCAAATTACATGATATATGATTTTCTCATAGAGATGCCCTAAATAACTCTATTGTTGGCAATGGTTTAGGACTGGTCCTTGTATTAGTTTTTTAAATCCTGCCTTAGGTTGACATGGCCAACTGACCTAGAAGTCTCTCACTTCTTCGAATTTGATGAATATTCTAACACTAGACTTGAATAAAGAAAGTTTCTCCACCTATAAAATTAAGACAACTAACTGTCTTTTCTTTAGATAGATGAAAATTATTTATTAGCTTACAGAAAACATTCTCCAAATATAAAGGGCTTTGCAATCTATAAATGTGGTTATGAAAAGTGGTGAGTTGTTGCAAAGCATTGTTAATTTCTAAGATATGCTATAAAGTATTTGTAGTTATAAGAAACTAATCCTTAATTTTCTTTTTTTCTTGCTATAGCTAATTAAAAATGTGGAAAAATATGTAGAAAAAAGCAATAATCACACATTTGTAAAACGCTTAACATAGCTGCATAGCTATCATCTGTAACTATTAGTATAACAAACTTAAGAGTTTTTCAGAAGGAGAATCACAATTGGTACTAGGGCTGAAGAACAGTTCTAAAATATCTGGAATATTTAAACACTTAAGAATTTTATCCTTCAAATATATATATTACCATGTTAACTTGTGTGTGGAAGTTTCTCTAGCTAGTATGAGTCATCTAATTTGCTAAATTCCCTCTACATTATTCACTGAACGATTTGCTTCATTAAAAGCTGCATTTTTATTATTTAATCAAACATTTATTAAGCACCCACTGTGTGCCAGGCAGTTTGCTGGGAACTAGGGGTACAAAATAATGAAATATGCCCCTTGCTCTCTTGTGTTTAATTAAGATCAAATTCTTTGTAATAAGAGTGAAGGAGTGAGAGAGATGGGCCAGTAATAAAATATAGCAGTGAAAAATAATAACAGCTCTTACTTATTTAGTGCTTGCTCTGCATCAGGGACAACGCTAAGTTCTTCAATTGTGTCCTTTCATTTACTTTTCACACTGACAGTTTGAGGTAGGCATTTTCCATTTTGCAGATGGAAAGTCTAAGGCTCAGAGAGGTTAAGCAAATTGTTCAACTTCACAGAACTAGCACAAACAGGAGTTGAACCTATATTTTGAAGTATCTGGAAAATTCTGAAGCTATTATGCATCCATCAAAATATGCGCAACTATTTGAGATTTCATATGATTTAACGAGAGAGGGGATAGATTAAAGAAATGAATTTCTGTATTTTAAGTGAATGAAATTCTTTGTATGAAATTTTGAGTAAACAATGTAGCTAAAACCTTTTCATATCTCCTTATAGTGTCTGGTACATACAGGGCCCCCAATAAATGTAAGGATTCCCTGATCTATTAGTGTTTCCTAAATAGGAATATCATTCCAAAGTAATTATGTTAGGACTTCTGATTCAGGTCTTGAAAAGGAAAGTGGTATGTGCTAGGTCATCTCTTCTGAAACAAGCATATGCGTATATGAGTAAAAATTTTATTTAGTATCTTCTTTCATTTTGTTCAATTTCCTTTCTGGGCATCAGGGGCCCATTAGGTCTTTATTTTTCTGCCAAAAAAGTCAACAGAGGCTAGAAAAACCTTCAGCTTACTGAAGCTGTTGATTAGAAATTTAGCCAGACTTTTTGCACAACTAGGGCCTACACAGTTATCGGCATTCAGATGAGTGGTATATACAGCATAAGAGAAATAAGGTGGAAGAGCAATGAGAGAGAAAGGCTAGGCTTTTCTTGAACAGAAGCTTTCATGGCTGCTCAGTTTTACCCAGTTTCTCTGAGTGTATCTCATTTTGCTTTTCTTTCATGTCAAATCCAAATAAGAAGCAAATCCTCAACACTTTCCCAGTCTCCTCATTTACTCGGTCCCCAATCTGACAATTTGTCCATGAGTAGCCCTTCAAACATTGCACACTTGGAGAGACTTAATACAAAGTTTGGGTTACTATGGGTGAAGAAAATACCAAATCTTTCCAATATAATAAAAAATAAGTTCTAGTCGATCCTTAATGGGGATTTGTGGGGCATCTTTGATAAACAGCTTTATGGACTCCCAGGTGTTCAATTGTGAATAAAAATGGAATGATCAGAGAAGTGGAATATAGCCTCTTACTTCTGCCTTAAGAGTATATAACCTACCACTTTTTCTTTTGTTTTTTGCTGAGGAAGATTTGACCTGAGCTAACATCAGTGCCAGTCTTCCTCTATTTTGTACATGGTTCACCAGCACAGCATGGCTGCCGAGTAGTCTAGGTCCATACCTGGGAACTGAACCTGAACTACTAAAGTGGAGCGTGCTGAACTTAACCACTAGGCCATGGGGCCGGCCCTTATAACCTACCATCTTTATTATCAGCTACTGTGCTCTGTGGGACAGTAATTCCTTAAAAGTTATTTTAAATGCATTACTTTTTTTTTTACTTGAGGTAACATTAGTTTATAGCATTATTTCTTAATTATTATGAGTTTATTACTACACTTTCCATAATGAATAGTTCTACATATGCTCCATTATTTCAGGAAAGAACTCCATCTCTGTCTAATGTTGCCACATTAGGTCTTACTTATGAAAATGTTTGTGTAAATGGATTAAGATGATTTTCAATCAATAAAGTGTACTCTTCCTACCAAGGAAAAATTTTTTTGGATTATTTGTATTTAGCAAAAGTGAAATTGTTGAAATAGTGCTTCTTAGAAAGGCTTCAAGATTTTCTAAAAATTACAAATATAATCATTACAATTACTATTGAAAACAGTTAAAATAATAAAATTAGTAGTATCAACCAAACTTATTTGATTATACTATCAACCAAAGTATAACCAAAGTTATTTACATAGCATGTAGATATTTGCTTTTCTCAAAAGAATGTTTTTTTTTCAGTTTTTTTATTGTAGTAACATTGGTTTATGACACTATATAAATTTCAGGTGTACATCATCATATATTTTGTTATCCTCCAAAGAATCTTAATGGATGTAGATAATTTACCCCATAGGTAAAATTCTTAAAAGGGGAAATTAAGGTATTATTCAGTTCAGAAAAAAATGAGTAAATTTAATGGCTGCGCAGTTTCAAGTTTATTAAAAATAACAGTTAAAAACTAATTGAGTTATAAGTACTTTGGAGGCAGGTATAGGTCTGGGAGAATTTAATATTTGGTACAAGGAAGAAAATAAATATATGGCTATTTTCTATATATTTATGTACATATACATACATAATACATTATATATAAATGTGTATATTGTTGTCCATGCACGTGTATTTATGTACATATACATACATAATACATTATATATAAATGTGTATACTGTTGTCCATGCACGTGTATCTATGTACAGTCATGAGCTGCTAATGATGTTTTGGTCAATGGACTGCACGTGGCTGTGGTCCTATAAGCTTAGTAGCATATAGCCGAGGTGTGTAGTAGGCCATACCATCTAGGTTTGCGTAAGCATAATCTATGATGTTCACACAACGATGAAATCACCTAGTGACACACTTCTTGGAACGTATCCTGGGCATTAAGTGACGCATGACTGTGTAGTGCATCTACAGAATTCTACATAGAGAAGATAACATATGAAACATCTCATATAAAGTATGAAAAGCAACCTCTGGAAAGATCAAGTGTGCTAAGTAAATTGTTTTAGGTTTGTAACATAATTCTGATGCTACAATGAATAAATTTGGATTTATGGAAAATTTTCCTAAAGGATTATTATGTTCATAAGATGGTAGGAAATACCTTCTTAGTTGAATAATGCATCATAAGCATCATTTAACTTTAGTTGTAAGGATTTGGGGAAAAATGCGCTTGGCTGAAATATCACTGCATTCTCTCTCCTTTTCCAGCGAGTTCAGTAGCCAAAGAAAGTAGTGAGATTACAGAGGACAACATCACCCTCTCTTCTCCCAAGGTCCACAGCGAACTGCCTTTTCCTCAGTTGCTGCACTTATCAAACCACAAGCACAGATTTGGCTTCCTTCCATTGTTTATGGAAATTATTATTTTGAATGCAAAAAGTTAAATCAGTATGGCCACAGCTTCATGAGTTTTACAAAATTATTAGTCACTAACACTTAAAAGACAAAAACATGATGAACTTCTGAATCTTAAACTTTAGACCTTTCAACTTTGTAGTCATGATTCTCATGTAATGAGATTGCCAATTTTACTTTTTGTTTAGACTTAGCTAAGTTATATGCAGTATGACTATATTCAGGTAGAACAAATTAATCATTAAAATGAAGATCACATTATGGACATACAACATTGTTATAAGAAAAAATAAATTTCAACAGTACAAAAAGCTAAAGCCACATTTTATTTAAGAATGATATCTAATGTACTTATTTATTATGTTTCTTGTCTGCTTTCCCTCACTAGACTGTAAGTTAACTGAGTGCAGGATTTTTGTCTGATTTGTTCTCTGACATATCCCCGGGGTTATAACTGTGCCTAGCACATAGCAGACGCTTAATAAATATTTATGAATGAATAAATGAATTTCTCAATAAATTTTATTTAACAATAGCATATACCATTACAGTGTATCAACATATAAATAACAACATACACAAAGGAAAGACAAATGGGAGAACAGCAACACCAAATCAATTTCGATCAAAATGAATGACTTCCAGTGCCGCAATACCCTCAGCCTTCTTCTGTGTCTAGATATTTTATCTTGCATGTATTACAATGTCTAACTCCATCTATGTTGGGAGTTTTCAACTGAATCTGGGGGATTATTATACACAGATGCCAACATCTCATTCATCTACAAGGAATTGCATTTCTTTCTAAATGAATGAGGTGGTAGAGATGTCATAGGTCCCAGGCTACCATTTTCAAAAAAGCAAACATAAGAAACACTTTCAGGAAAAGATTCTAGCATGTTTCTTTTGAATTACTGAATGATTATGTAGTTGCAAAGGCCAGAGGTATTATTTATATGAAGATTACATTTTTATACAAAAGACAGATACTAGTATTGCACTATTTTGATAGCAAAAATATTGTTGAGATCACTGTCAAACAACAGATAACTTTACAGAATATTTTTTATGTGTATAGGAAACAGTTGGATTTTTCAATCATTTTCACTTATTTTTTGATAGCATGCTTTCTGAAAACTAGCCATGCTTTCAAAAGTAATTCAGTATTTTGGTTTTAAGAATTATATCCCCAGCCCTTTAATAACAGGGATGGAAAGGACATTCTCTACATTATACCTATAATGCACATTAAAACACTTTATTTCACACAGAACAGGCAAAATTTCAAAAAACCTTTAAAGAAAACAACTGTATATATTGAGAAAAACACACAAATTCATAGATCCTACTTTTAAAAAATCTACCCTTGGAATTAGGAGTGATATAATTCCATAATTTTACGTACAATGACCTCATTTCAAGATAGGGGAATTGCTATGTTAGAATCACTAAGTGATTTTTTTTTCAACCTCTATTTATTTTCTTGAGAAAGATGAGGATTAATTCTTCTTTTGTTCTAGTATCTCAGAAAAGTCACAGAACTTTAAAAAAATTTTTTTTCTGGTAGTCCAGAGTTGGTCATCCAAGAAGAATCCCACATGAATAATTAGCTTAAATTGACTACACAGGAGAACAAGCCTTGAGCCTTAGTTAGGAATGGTCGAAGAGCGTGGAACTCATTTCTTTCTTGATCAGTTTCTTAAAATAGGGTTCTTCATCAGAGGCTGAAAAGAGGAGGACTGTACTGAAGTATGACTTTCCATTACTGTGTCTTTTTTAGGAAAAGAAATATATATATTGCTTTTCAAGTCCCATGCAAATATTACACAATTAAGTTAGAAGGTATATATTACACAAAAACTGCTGTTGATTGGTTTGCATTCTAAAATCACAAACTTCCAATCAAGTTTTGGCAGATTAACATTAAATTGCTAGCTGGTGATGCAACATAGATAAAACTAATTGCAAAGTACAAAAGTTTCTCCCTGGCGTTTTTATGCTTTGACCTCAATGCCAAAGTTTTGGAAATAGCTCAACATTACTAAAAACCTAAAACTAAAATTACATAAGCTAAAAACTAAATTACACAAATAGTTCCACTTTATTTAGAACAAGAGCTTAATAAACAAATATTTGTTCTGTCTAATGAGACAGTGAGCTGAGGATATATAATTTTAAATTAGATAGAAAAAGTCACCGATTGTTGATCTCCTTTGACGAGCTTTGACTCTAAAGGGCATGTTTGACTTTAGAAGAGAAAACCATGTAAGATATTTCATGAGAGTTTCTTCGAAAAAGCAGCCTTAAAATTTAGAGAATTTTTCATTTTACGAGGTGAATGAATATTTTCCTTAATTCCTAAAAGTCCGATAAATTATGTGGTGTATTTGTCACCAGCCAATGAGAAAAATAATCGGTGCAAAAAAGCCTTTTCGCATTAAAAATAAACACAAAACAAAATTTATTTCTAAAACATTCCATTGTATAAAGCATGCTCATTAAAATCTTCATTCATATCTCCACTATTATAGACAGACAATGCAAATCACTATCTGATAATTAAACTATCTGGAAATTATCATTTTAAACACTATTAACTATTATTACATTGATGTTTTAAAAAACATAACAATAATATGGTGTTTACTACTGGATATTTTTATGTCATTGGTCATTGATATTTTTCATGTTCATTCTTTTGTTCTTTGGAGTCTTAGCATTTCATACATTTCCAAGTAAAGTTTGACAGTTTCAATTTTTAACATCTGAGCACTTTTCTAAGAAGAATACAGCAAAAGACAATACAAATGAAAGTACTGAATATACTCAAAGCTCAGGACAAACCTATTCAAAGCCTCAATGGACTTTCGTGGATCAGAACACCCATGCCACCACTGTTCAGAAGCAGCTTTTCCCCGCTCTGTTCACCATAGCTGGGGAATTAAAATTGCCTGTGGACAAAACGGAACAGCATAAAGCATAGACCGAAACTTACCATAATTGTGGTTACAACCACTGTTCTGTTCTCAATAGCTGCAGTGTCATTGCCAAGAGTGGGGACATCTTGAATTAAGACTAACTTATCCATATCATTCCAGTAACCAACCTGCCAAACAGAGAAAATTCTTGAAAACACATTTTAGAAGAATTTCTCTAGTTCTTATTGGAACAATGAGGGGTATTAATAAGAAAGCAAACAAAACAAATTTAAAAAACAGATGAAAAAAGGTATTTGGAAGTTTTCTTAATGATGGTGAGCCAGTTTCCTAAGGTTAGTGATACTGCCTGGTTATACATTTGGCAACTTTACTATTTACAATCACGGAGTAGCCAAGACATTGGGAATGAGTGGTTCAAAAAAGAATATGGATACAGATGGAATACCACTTCATGATGCTCTTCTCTTCTAGTAAGATTGACCGAACACCCTAAAATCAATTTCCATGATTTTATCAATAACATTACAGGTTTTATGGTAAAGGGAAGAGCCAGATTTACAAAGGGAACATATACAGGATATTTTCAAGCAAAAAAGGCTTTTATATTTTTAAAGCAATATAGAAATAGTTTTTGGTTTAATATAACCGAGCCACTAGGTTAGGGAACAATCTTACCATTTCTAAAATGCTAAATACGTCAGAGATTAATATTAATGAAGAATATTTTCATTCTCAACGATTACATTTAAATTTGTACTTTTTCATTTTTAATTCCTTATATTACTTTCTACTTTAGACGTGAAACAAACTCCTTTCCATAAAATATTTCAAATAATTAGTTAAGCACTTTACAAAGTAGTAAACTATAACGGGATCATCGTTAAGGAAATGTAGGGTTCTTTGTAGCATGCAGAGCGTTAAGTGATAGTAACAGCTACCACTTCCTGACTGCTGGCTCTGTGACAGACACTGCATTCGAGGCTTCTTTTTATATACATCTTAAAGGTCATACATACAGCAAATGTAGAGGTAGGTGCAATTATTATCCATATTTTGGAGATGAGGACCCATATTAGAAGGTTAAATAAATTGCACGAGTTATACTCTAGTCAGGCCAGAATTAAAAACTCAGTCTGTATGACATCAAGTCCATATATTTTGCTTTTATCCTACACAACCTCCCCAAATGGGTGTTCATTTAACGCTTGCCAAATTTTGTTCTTGAATTTCTGGATGCAGTTGATAAAACTCATTTCTCCAATAAAATATATGTAGATGCTCACTGGTCTGTATTCACTCTTTGTTCTAATATGTTTTGGAAGTCTCTCTTGCTTCCTCCAAGTTTCTTAACTGTCATGTTAGTATTTGTGAACATAACAAAATGAAGCAAGCATTAACAGGTCAGAAAGAGGCACTATATTATTCACAAATGTTTCATATGTAATTCAATAACAGAATAGATGGAGAAAAAGAAGTTTCATTAACATGGCTTGCTATACTTCTTAGTTTTATCCAAAATTATGAGTATATATTAATTCAGCAATTATTGTCAATTGTCTATACAAATCCATTTATAGCTGACATTTATTTAATGGTTCAGTAAAAAAATTAAAAAACAAGTATATTTTTGAGACCTACCCTCTCCTCAATTCCTACATGTACTTAAAAAATAAAAACCCTGTTTTTATTGTTTTTCCTGTTAATTCTCCTTTCCACATGACAGTTACATGACATGAAAATGAGTTTTAGAGTTTAGCACTTCATTAGGATATAGCCACCTTCTAAATCTCAGCCGCCCATTCTCCAAGAAAGACAATTTTTCTTCACTAATGAATTCCCACAACAGAAAAACCACGGATTTGGGACACATTCTGGAGAGTCTTCAGATGCTGGAAAGATCTTGACGTTTTGCATTCAAAAACAACCTGTGGGTTCACGACTATCTATTCCCAAAGGATAAATGATTTAGAAGTGCTGGCAAATTAAAATAATATGCAAAATTTTACCCAATTGTATCTATTTGCCTTATATTAACTTGTAATTCTAGTGAAAAAAGAAAGACACAGTTTGTGATGTGGGATCAATTAATGATAGATGTCATGTGGGCTATGGACTTACTGGGAAATAAGACTTTACTGGGTGGACAGTGATCCAGGGGTCACTCCCAAAGGAATCCTAACATTTGGACCTAGAACCCAACTCAAGATGGAGTTTTCCTTTTTAGTTCTTCACAACCTTTACAATCCTCTAAGAACTTTCCCCAAGCCCTATCTCATTTAATCAGACAGGGAACTAGGCAGCTTTCCTAGAGACAGAAATTGGGGGAAAACAGTTTTATAATTCCAGAGCAAAAGTATGGAAGCATTTAAACCACTAAATTGCCAAGGGGTGTCAGAAAATATTTGTCCTCTTTGACCTCCTAAAGCTGAATTGCGTGCAAATACAACCATAATATAATGTATGAGGAAACTTCTCTGTATTTACGCAGACTTTGCCTGAAATGTAGCATTTGGAGGGGCTGTGAGGAGACCCTGTTCTACTCAAAGCTGGTTCCTTGGAGAGTTGATTTGACCTGACCAGATGTGTCCTGAAAAACATGGCTTAATTCCAATACCAGCCCCAAAGAAAGCCCTTCTGGGCCCTGGGATGGGTACTATTTCATAGTCGTTAAGAGCGTGAGCTCAGGAGCCAGGTGAACCTTGGTTTCCAGCCCAGCTCCACTTCTTTCAAGTAGAACATCCCTGGGTAAGTCGCTTGTTTCTCTGAGCCTTCCCTTTCTCTTCTATAAAATGAGAAAAATATATCTTACGTTTAGGTTGTTGTGAGGATTAACTGAAAAAATGCACATCAATTCTCCATTATTGTGTCTGGCATATAACCTGCTTTCAATCAATATAATTTTTATAATTAAGAATTCCTGAAACTATGTAAGTCTGTCCCAGAGCATCCCCTCTCGGGGTCACTGGAATGACAAGATTCCACCATACTTAAGAGCTGGGACTTCAGAAAGAGCTTTGTGGCTCTGCTTAATGAGACTCTCCATCAGTTTTCCTGTTACAGAAGTCAGACAAATGGATGGGTTGGCTCTCTGATCTATTTTCAAAGATAACTCCCTTGCTGGCAAGTGTTCAAATTACAAGAACGATTGCTCACTTTTCAGACATATTGCCAAGTCTCACTAGCAGAATGTTTCTCATGGCAGTTTATTTTTAAGTTTAATATTCCTGACAGGATGCCCAAGTTGATCGTTGCCACAGAAAAACGAAGACAGATGAGTCTACACCATTTTACATTGCATATTTCTTTTGAGTCTTAGACGAATGTCAGCTGAGTGTGAAGATTCTCCCATCTTACTCTTTAACTTTCTCCTAAGAAAATCTTAACTTTTGTAGCCATCAGGATTCAAAAGTTTCAGTACTATAAAGAGCCCAATTGATATATCACTAGTTACCACCAGCTTCCTTTCTCAGTACAGTCATGAGCTGCATAATGATATTTCCACAAAGATGGACTGCATATACGATGGTAGTCCCATAAGATTAGTACCACATAGCCTAGGTGTGTAGTAGGCTATACCATCTAGGATGGTGTAAGTATACTCTGTGATGTTTGTACAACGACGGGATCATCCAACACTTTTCACAGAATGTATCCCCGTCGTTAAGCAACACATGACTGTAGTCTTTCTTTTATAGAGAGATCATTTTGCTTCTTATATTTACTGTTTTGTGAAATATAGAATTGTCTTTTGCATTTTACAAAGCTTCTGCTTCAGTGACTAACTTCGCGAGATCTGGTTTGTAGCAGGAAAGTGTGCCTGTTTTCCCTCTGCCCACCAATGTTTTTAGGGGCCTGGGGAGTATTCTGTCTGCTCTACAGCTAGCAGAGGGACTTTGCCGAAAATGGGCCTCCCTCTTTTTTTCATGTTGCTGGCTGTGTGCTGATAGGGAGTGTAAAGTTGGTGTTTACATGCAACTTCCTAAATTTCTTGTTGGCAGCATGTCTCAGTCCCTTGCTGCAGGCAGTGTCTTTAGCGGAGCCCATCAGGCAGCTTGGCTTCCAAGGTCTGTCATCCATCTCCTGCCCTACCTGCTCTGCATCTCCAGCCCACCCCGTATTAGCTGGCAGCTTGCACTGAAGGAAATGCCACTAAGAGTCTGAAAAGCTAGAGATGGTTTTCATGGCAGCTCCAAATCTCTCCTTCTCGTGTATATACAGAAACACATGCTATGACAGACTGGAGCAAAACACAACTCAGAAAGCTCTGCCATTTTTCATGTAAGACTTTAACTGTCCTACCTCCAGCTTGTCTTCAGGTTCTTGCCTCTTCCATTTCTACCTATCCGAACTCTAACTTCATGGCTAACTTTAAATCCCACCTCCTCCACACATGCCTTCTCCTTAACTATCATATGAAATTTATTATGTTCTACTCCACTAGAAAATAAACTCCTTTACAGCAGGGTCTACTCAGGTGAGGTAATGATGTAGAGAGGTTCTGAATGAAAATCTTGTTTTTCTTACTTACAGGCCTTGGACAAGTAATTATAACCTACTGGATCATAATTTTCTCACTGGAAAAAGGGAGATAATAGTACTCACACTGTAGGTTTGTTGTGAGGATTGAATTACACCAAGTCAAGTGGTTGGGACACAGCAGGAATTTCATAAATTGTAGCTACCATTATTATAATAAAGCAGGAAAGTGTATTTGGGAATGTTTTCTTAAATAGCCAAGCATCGAAACAAATAGAGTTTGTAGATAAAGTAACTTGAACATCTCTTTCCTTGAGCATCCTAGCTAATCTTAGAGAAAAGAACTGTTAAAAATTATATGTGTTACAACCTCCCAAAACCGAATCAAGAAGAAATAATTGGAATAAACCAATCCCAAGTAAAGAGATTTAAACAGTAATGAAAAACCTCCCCCAAAATAAAAGTCCAGGGCCAGACGGCTTCTCTGGAGAATGCTACCGAACATTCAAAGAAGATTTAATACCTATCCTTCTTGAACTACTCCAGAAAATTGAGGAAGATGGAGCACTTCCTAATACATTCTATGAGGCTAACATCACCCTGATCCCAAAACCAGACAAAGACAGCACAAAGAAGGAAAGCTATAGGCCAATATCACTGATGAACATAGACGCAAAAATCCTCAACAAAATATTGGCAAACTGAATACAGCAATACATTAAAAAGATAATACACCATGATCAAGTGGGATTTATACCAGGGACACAGGGATGCTTCAACAACCACAAGTCAATCAATGTGATACACCACATTAACAAAATGAGGAATGAAAACTACATGATCATCTCAATAGACACAGAGAAAGCATTTGACAAAATCCAACATTCATTTCTGATAAAAACTCTCAATAAAATGGGTGTAGAAGGAAAGTACCTCAACATAATAAAGGCCATATATGACAAACCCACAGCCAACATCATACTCAATGGGGAAAAACTGGAAGCCATCCCTCTGAGGACAGGAAGAAGACATGGTGCCAATGCTCACCACTCTTATTCAACATAGTACTGTAGGTTTTGTCCAGAGGAATTAGGCAAGAAAAAGAAATAAAAGGAATCCAAATAGTCAATGAAGAAGTGATCTCACTGTTTGCAGATGACATGATCTTATATATAGAAAACCCTAAAAAATCCATCAGAAAGCTGCTAGAAGTAATCAACGATTACAGCACAGTCGCAGGGTACAAAAGCAACTTACATAAATCAGTTGCATTTCTATACTTTAATAACTAACAGAAAGAGAACTGAAGAGCACAATCCCATTCACAATTACAGCAAAAAGAATAAAATATCTTGGAATAAATTTAACCAAGGAAGCGAAAGGCTTATACAATGAAAACTACTTGACTTTCCTGAAAGAAATTGATGACGACATAAAGAAATGGAAAGTTATTCCATGCACATGGATTGGAGAATAAATACAGTTAATGTCCATACTACCTAAAGCTAACTACAGCTTCAATGCAATCCCAATCAGAATCCCAATGACATTCTTCACATAAATAGAACAAAGAATCCTAAAATTCATATGGGGCAACAAAAGACCCAGAATTGCTAAATCAATCCTGAGAAAAAAGAGCAAAGCTTGAGGCATCACAATCCCTGACTTCAAAATATACTACAAAGCTATGGTAATCAAAACAGCATGGTGCTGGTAAAAAAACAGGCACACAGATCAATGGAACACAATTGAAAGCCCAGAAATAAAACCACACATCTATGGACAGCTAATCTTCAACAAAGGACCTGAGAACATACAGTGGAGAAAGGAAAGTCTCTTTAACAAATGGTGTTGGGAAAACTGGTCAGCTGCATGTAAAAGAATGAAAATAGACCATTCTTTTATGCCATTCACAAAAATACACTCAAAATGGACCAAAGACTTATAGGTAAGACCTGAAACCATAAGACTTCTAGAAGAAAATATAAGCAGTACACTCTTTGACATCAGTCTTAAAAGGATCTTTTTCAATACTATGTCTTCTCAGACAAAGGAAAAAACAGAAAGAATAAACAAATGGGACTTCATCAGACTAAAGAGCTTCTACAAGGCAAGGGAAAACAGGATTGAAACAAAAACACAATCCACCAACTGGGAAAAAATATTTGCAAATCATATATCCAACAAAAAGCTAATCTCCATAATATATAAAGAACTCACACAACTCAATAACAAAAAGTCAAATAACCAAATCAAAAAATGGGCAGGGGATATGAACAGACATTTCTCCACAGAAGATATACAGATGGCCAATAGGCACGTGAAAAGATGCTCATCATCATTGATCATTAGGGAAAAGCAAATCAAAACTACACTAAGCTTTCACCTTACATCTGTTAGAATGGCTAAAATTATCAAGACAAAAAATAACAAATGTAGGAGAGGCTGTGGAGAAAAAGGAACCCTCATCCACTGCTGGTGGGAATGCAAACTGGTGCAGACACTATGGAAAACAGTATGGAGACTTCTCAAAATATTAAAAATAGAAACACCATATGATCCAGCCCTCCCACTACTGGGTACCTATCCAAAGAATTTGAAATCAGCAATTCAAAGGGACTCATGCACCCCTATGTTCATTGCAGCGTTATTCACAATAGCCAAGATGTGGAAGCAACCTAAGTGCCCATTAACTGATGAATGGATAAAGAAGATGTGGTATATATATACAATGGAATACTACTCAGCCATAAAAAAGGATAAAATTGTCCCATTCACCTCAACGTGGATGGACCTTGAGGGTATTATGTTAAGCGAAATAAGCTGGATAGAGAAAGACAAACTCTGTATGACTCCACTCATATGCGGAAGATAAACACATAGACAAAGAGAACAGATTAGTGGTTACTAGGTGAAAGAGGAGTGGGGGCTGGGCACAAAGAGTGCAGTGGTGCACCTATAATGAGACTGACAAATAATAATGTACAACTGAAATTTCACAAGGTTGTAAACTATCATAAACTCAATAAAAAAATTATGTTAATATATAATGTTTATAGCCAATTACTGTGGTGGGATTGTACGGTTCCATTATATAAAGCACTTTTTCGATGTGAGGAAGAGCACTGACTTGCCTGTCACATTGTAAGACCAGCAGAGTTACCTTCTGAAATCTTTAGACCTTCAGGTTCCTGAACAACCTCCTTGGTGCCTCACTTGGAGTTTCATAGATGTTTCTCTCTCTTCTCAGCTTAACAATAATCTTAATAATCTTATCTTCTGCCTGCTCTCTCCTTTGCTCATTTGAATGTGTTTACATGTTTACTTCAAGAACATTCAGCCTGTTCTAAATATGCCCACCCATTAGAAGTAGTTTTCTTAGTTCTTTCTCTAACAGTTTCACAAATGACCACATGGAGGTGAGTATGTCTCTTAGCTGCATTGTGTGCTTCCTGCTGAGTAAATTTTGTTTTGTGGGATTCATTTAAGTGTTTTTTTTTTTTAAATATTGCTTCCATTTTGGATAAAGGATATAAACAGTGCATAAATTACTTTGTTTCAGTTTTGGCACACCATTGAATATCAATTATATGACACAAGAATTTATTTCCTCACAGATTATCAAGAAAGCACTATTTGTAAGTACTCACATTTAAAAAAAAACGTAGAAGATCCAGCTACCTTTTACCTATAAGCCTTTAAAAATGTCAAAAGCAAACTAAGAAAATAGTTTGAGTGTGGCTCACCTTTCTAGGTCCTGTGCTCTTCAGCTCAAACACATCCATTGTGTAATTGACCCTACGTCCATAGTGGTCAAACTGAACATTCCCTGTCAGCCCTTGAATTCGAACCTATGAACGAAAAAGAAAACCCACATATGTGTTCATTTGCCAGTTCACTTATAGAAATCTCGACTTCATCTGCGAGGCTTATGACTACGTGGAGGTGTGGAACTATAAACTATAAGCAACTCACCAAAAACCCATGGGGTGTTTGAGCTACTGGAATAGAATCTGAAAGAAGACTATCAAAGGAATGTATAAGAAGTTCTGCTATATACCTGGAAGATGAATATGTTTTGGTTTTTATATCATAAAATTTCCATTGGAACTAACAGAATACTGCCTCAATATTGAAGTATTGTTTATAATAAAGGAATGGAAATATGGTTTGTTTATAGTTACTTTTCAGTTTCATTTGTATATCCACACAATAGATTAAATAGCCCTGATAACCACACCAGATCATATTTCTCTTTGATAATATTAAAATTAAGATACAAGAAGTTCAAAATGTAACTATATTTTTGAAAATATTCAAGTGTACTTTATTCCATATCTTTATTAAATTCACTTTTACTTATGTTCTGAACCTATGACATTTCAGAACATTTAAAACATAATATTAAATATATAAATAAATTTACATTAATTATTTAAAAATAGTGTTGGTATAACTATAAATGACTAAAATAAACAAATTACCTAATCCAAAGTTACCAGGCAATTTAAAGATCTACTAAGGTAATCATTAGTAGTGTTTGCCAGATATTTCTGGTTCTTCCGCATTCTAGGCCCAAGGTTGCCTTGTACTTCTTGGACCTCTTGTGGTTAGCTAGGTCTATGTCACTCTTTCTGACAAATGAGTTGTAAATTGATGTGATGAATGTCACTACTGAACTGGAGCATTTAATTGCCAGTTCGAAATCTCCCCACAATTCCATTTCCCTTTGCAGCATGCAAGATGGTATCTCCTGTCAGCCTGGGCCCCTGAACGACAACAATTAACATAATGCCCCTACTAATCTAGTGTATGTGAGAAATACTCTTGTGTTGTTTTAAGCCACTGGGCCTTGGGGTTGTTTATTACTGTGGCATAACCTAGCTTATCCTGACTAAGCATCTACATAAGATACAAACATCAGTATTCTTATTTAGAAATGTCTCAGAAATGGTAATGGCTTGATATATTAAAATGGCAATTGTAATATATATTTATTCTCAGATAATTCTGTGTTCTTCAATATTCTGCCTAAACAAGACTGTGGAATAAATTGAACTTAAATAAAATTGTGAGTTACCTGTTTGAGTGTCCTCTCCATGTCAATTCCCTGGCCCCATGGAGCAGCAGGATTTGCCAGACAATCTCCGGCATTGCCTCTCCTCGAAATATCAATTTTCTGCCTTCTAAGATTTCGGAAAGTTTCGGCCATCACGAGGACTCCATCATAAGTCAGAGCAGACGTGTACTAACAAAATAAGAGTAATTATAACAGTAAACATTAAAATCTTATCAACCACCAAGAATGGTCTGGGGGCTCTGTTGCTCTATGACGTAAAGCATCATCTTGTCTGAAGGACAGTTAAATTACCCATAATTAATTGACTCTAGCTTCTGAAATTTCTATTATTGCTTTATTACAAAGACTGTATACCAAACCTTACCATTCTGATTTAAAAAGGAGAAAATACTTCTTCGGAAGTATAGAAATTCTAATACACAGTTTTACATCAGTTGGGAGAAGCAAGACATCTAGGTTAGGTCTTTCTGTTGTGTCCAAGTAGAAACAGTGGAAGTATAAAGAGCTAAGCACAGTATTGCCTCAGTCTGCCTCGTGGTCTGTTGCTGTGCCTGAGCCCCAGGAGGCCAGGGATGTCTCACTCCTCCTCCAAAATTCCCAGCAGGGCCCCCTGAAATTTTATATATGTTTATTGATTTGAAGTGTATATCTTTATTCAGTTCCTCAGAAGAATGGGGAGGGATGTTCGTCGTTACTCAGATATAGGATGCCAGAAATAACATCTACATATTTAACAAACGTGTGTGCCCCAGTCCCTGTGCTGAATAGGAATGAGTATCGCTGTGCCCATGCCCTTTGAGTGTACTCAGAAACGTTGAGTCATTTCTCTAAGCTTCCACTGTAACCTGGGATCAAAGTGGAGAAGTGAAGTACAGACATCTGCTTTCTGATGATTCCCCCTCTTCTGCTTCTCTTTGAGGTATGATGGAGCCTCCAGGAAGAGATCATTAAGGTTAGGAGAGGAACTGAGGAAAAACTGAGAAAATGTAATTCATTTAAACTGAAAATAAAAAGAACAAGGAATACATGTACAGTTTGATTACAGAACTCCTTAACACATGGAAAATGTGGCACATTTTCTTGAAGCATCAACTGCTAATCATGACAAAAAAACCACATTATCCCTCTCAGGAGTTCCATATGGTCAACTCCATATGACTAAGACATTCTAAGCCTATAGTAAGGATAGTTTTGTGCTATGGAATACGGAAGATGATCTCCTTGATTAGCTCCTTGTAAACAAAGAAAAATCATCTGAAATTCAAATTGTAGATAGAAAACTTGGGCAAAATGACTACTAGGTATGGCAACCAGCATTCCAGGGAAGAGGAAGACCAAAACATGGAGAAGATAAAGAATATCAGTTCTAACGAAGAACCTTTCAATGGTAGAGGACCCAGTTCAAAAGCTTTCAGTAGAAAGATTTATGTGAGACGTGGAAATTGAGAGCTTTGCAATATATCTTCAAGGACATGACAAAATAGGCTTAAGGATAGGCATACACTCTCACAATCGGGGTGGGGTGGCTGAAGGAGATTAAGGTGCTTAAGCAGTGCTAAACCAAACAGGAATATACCTCCTTCTCTGCCTGGACCAACATGTCTTTGAGTAGAGAAAGCCATCAAATCATCTTCTTGTAAGGGAAGAAAATAAATCAAGAAAAAAAGTGAAACCTACTAAGGACATAAAGGGCAAGAGAAAAATGCAATGCTAGTATTTTAGGATCAAGAGAGGAAAAAAGAAAAAGAAAAATATTGTTACTTTTTTAATGGGGAGAAAAAAGCTAAGAAGAGATGGCACCAAAAAGCGAATGCACTTGCTGTGTTTTAAAAAGTCCATCCGTTTTTATCAAACAAGTGAATTAGAAAAAAGAACAGATATCCTACAGAGCAGAACAGAGCAGAGCAAAACAGACATTTGGCCAGAGCAGCAAAGGCCTTTGACAGGTCGTAGAGCTGATAGATGGAAAGAAGTAGTAGTTTCAATCAGTTTTACCTTTCAAAGGATTTCATTCTTTTCCACGTGCCTTATTGTGCTGAAGTCTAAGAAATCATATTTATGGGCACACACTTCTAGATGGCATCTGGAAAATTCTTACTAAATAAACACTTCACTTTGGGGCAGGGTAAAACCAGGTCTTGGCCTAGAGTCATTTTTGCTTTAGCCAGAAATTAGAAGGGTGGAATGAGTTATGTTTACCAAGAGTGTAGATAACAAGACAGAATTTGGCAGAATCATTGTGCAGTGACAAGAGTCTTGCCTTTGAGAAGAAAGAACTAGATGAATTCTAATTCTGCTATTCATAGTTTTACAGGAATGTGGAGTACAATCTTCAGCAATGGAACACAAAACTCAGCAAAACCAAATTTAAAAAGGTAGTAAGGACTATCTCCTGTGGTTGTGGTGAGGATGAAATTTCATATCATATCTGAGAACTTTTTGGAAAATGTGCTAGGCACTAGCTAGGAATGGTGAGGACTCCAAAGATGCATAATAGACACACACACGTTCCTAGCTGCAGTCAAGCAAGGCAACACTCTGCCTCCTTACTTCAGCTTATACTTTAGACAAGCGTCCTTTTTGTGGTCTCTCTAATGCCAGGTTTTCACAGTTTTATGCTTTTTCTGACTATTTCACTGTTTAAAGTGGCCCAAAAGTGCAGTGCTGAAGTGCTGTCTACTGTTCCTTAGTGCAGGTAGGCAACGGTGTGCCTTATGGAGAAAATACGTATGTTAGATAAGCTTTGTTCAGGCATGAGTTATAGTACTGTTGGCCGTGACTTCAGTGTTAACTATATTGGAAAACTTTTTACAAGAATATATTGTCAATGAGAGATTAGTAAAAGTTGTTAAAAATGATAATGTCTTATTATGTAGGAGCTCGAAACCGCGAAGTTGGAGTTTAAGAAACAATATGCTATTATTTACATGATGTCTAAGGAAGTCACCTATCTTTTCAGGTGAGGAAAAAATGTGCTTCTGATCAGAAATTTACCAGCTTCTGTTGCGGATTCCAATAACATACTGCTGCAATGTCCATCAGAAAAAATTAAACAACCTGACCTTTTGCTATTAATTTGGAAAAGAAATTTTGCATAAGCTTGTACATTTTACATTTGTACCAATTTACCTACTCATTATAAATCACATTGCAAATATTGTTTTTATTTGAGTGGAATAATTACCAATGGTTGTTCATATTTGAAATATTTAGTTAACAAAAAGTTTCTTAAAAGTATACAATTTTTTTGCAGAAATTCATATGTGAAATAATAATAATAGAAAACTATTTGAGCTAATGTCTAACAACTGTACTCAAATATAGAAATTAGAAATTACTAAGAGCTTGTGAAGCACAATGATAGTGACTAAATGCTTCTGCCCTATGCCACTCTACGTCTGACAAAATATTATTAGAAGAACAACATAATGAACTTTCTAACTTAAATTTTAAAAATACTAAAAATATGTAAGATAAAAACAAACAAATACCTTTGGAGGAGTCTCAGATCCTGGATACTCCCTCTGATCTAGTTTCTTCCAACGATCCATTAGTTTGGTTACCATAGGTGTATTAAAATCTACCAACTGAAATCCTGTAACATTGGCTCCACCATGGATAAACCTCTCAAGAGAAATATCCTTGAATCCCTACAAAAATCAACATGACAGTTTAAGTTTAGTTCATTGTTATACATTTCAGCTCTTCACTGGTAACACAAATCAATAACCAATATATACATCTTACTAGATTTCTAATACAGCAATGGCTGGAAACAGATGGAAGATCCAGTTATATCAATTTATCTGTTAAATTCTGTCATTCAAAATCTAATACATGAGAAAAGGATATGAATGTTTTCAATTCAGTTCACCTCAATTCAACAAGTATTTCCTGAATGCCTTTTATGAGGCATGGAGGGGGATGTAGGAGATGAATACGGTAGCATTAAAGAGTCTCCTGTTGAAGGGATAATTGCCCTCTGATGTAGATAAATAGAAACATGTCTATGTGAAGGTAATATCAAGGTATGAAGGTACTCTGAGTGTGTGACGGGTAACACCATGTTAGGGGGATTCAATTTAATTACAAAGTGATCTAAAAGCAGACACAGCTGGTAATTTGAAAAAGGGAGGGTGAAAGCTTTGATTACATCAGTCCCTACAAACCTCATAGTCCTGGGAAAGGGAAACGGAAGAGAAAAGAGCAAGATAGGCCATTCATGGAGCCTTGAATGGTAGGAGAAAAGATGGTGTCTATCAGGTGGAGTGAGGAAGCTGGGAAGAAAGGGTGTTACCTTTTTTGGTCCAGTGGTAGTTATCTGAGTTTCAAAAATTCTGGAAAGTTATTTTCTATCTGTCTGTCTATCTATCTATCTGTCTATCTATCTTCTATCTAGTTTGCTTTACACCTGTTCCCTTTTTTCCCCACTAAGTATTTACAGTACCTTACAAAATTACACACTCAGTACAAAGTGTAAAACAAATGAACAATTACCAGAAGAGAGCAAAAAGCATATTAGTGTAGTGATAGTAAAAGTAAAGGTATTAGCTCAGAGAAAAATAAACACACAAACACACACACACACATGCACAGATGCACATCAGTTTGTATGACTGTATTTGCTTTCCTTCTTGTTTTCTCTTAGTATTTAGTAAAGTTTCTTTTGCAAATGTGAATTTGGTTCAGTTGTGTTGAGGGGACCAAGGGAAAGAAAGTGCTCTGTCTTTTTTTTTTTTTTTTTTGAAGTGAAATATGCAGCAGAGACCGTGCAGTTGCAGTCGTAGTAGGAATCAGTGCTGGAATAGGGGAGAAGAGGGAGACTGATGTTGTCTCTCCTCCCGAATGGGTCTCAGCCGTGATTTGGGAAACGTCTGTGTGTGCTTTTTTTTTTTTTTAAATAACAAAGGAGGTTGTACTAGCCAATATACGCACATTGCTGTTTGGTTATTTACGAAGATGCAGACCAGTGTATCGGCAACTAAGCAAAGTGACTATTGGGAGTCCCAGGAGTGCTGATCAGCTAATAGCTAATACTGATGCTGGGCTTATTATTATGTGCCAGGCACTGTGCTAAGCCCATTACACAGATTATCTATCTAGTTTAGTTCTCATAACAAGCTTAAGAGGTAGATCCTATTACTAGCCTTATCTTACAAATAAGGAAACCAAGCTCGTGGGTCAAAGAAAAACTATTCAAGATCACCCAGCAAATACATATTAGAACTACATGACTCTCGAGTTTGACATTTTTACCCCATGCTGCTGCATATTCTTACACAAACATGTGTGATCTTAATTTTGGTAATTTTGCAAATACCAAAGGAGAGTCAGGGTGATACTGTAGACAATAGCCCAGGCTCCGAATCCCACTTCTGTGACTTTCTGGCCTTAGGTTTCCCACATGCAAAGTGAGAATGATAATGCTATAGTAGTTAGCACATCTGGTTTGAATTCAGTAAATGCTAGCTATTAGTAATTAATTCATTCAACAAATATTTATTTCATGCCTAGTAGGTGCCAGCTAATTTGACAGCTCATCAGTAACATTCTCATTTCACTGGGGAAGAAACCAGACACCAGAAAGCAAATCTATGTTTTTAAAATGGGAAAACACTGTCCATCAATCCCTAGCTGGTAAAATGTCAGTTGAACATTTATTTGCCTGTACGAGAATATAGGGCAGCCGCACAGGCAGGCAAATAATTTCAGTTTTCCAAAAGCCACAGTGATTCAACTGTTGCATTAGTTGCTAATTGATGACATTATTTTCTTTCAGCAGTGGCTGAAATAGAAGGCCTGCCTAGCTTTCTTTCATAACATTGTCCCACAGCTGCAAGACACAGGCAAAGCTGCAGCCTTCAGAAAAATCATCTGATGCAAAGTCTAGCGACAAATAACAATCCACATTTCTCTGATTCCATCCTGCAGACACGCTGAAGGTAAAGGAAAAAATATTACCATATCTGACTATAAACTCCTTTCAGTTATGAGCTGAATGAATGGTGCGTGGCTCAGCCAATTTTAGCCATGTCTGTTTGAGTACAGGAAATAGTTTTCCTTTCGTATATTTTTAAATGATTTTATACAGAAAATTGATGGGCTCAAGAGCGTGAAGCAGTTTCCTTGGAAATGGTTACTTTGGTGGCCATTTAGATTTCAGTTTTTATCCACAGAATATTGTGGAACTGAAAGTTCTGGGCGATATTGTAATAAAACTGTATCTACAATGTGGGGAGGGGAAACAATGGCTAAGACACTGAGTAAACAATGCCCCTGAGGGAAGAGGGGAGAGCAGGGGAGAGGTGTTCTGTGCTGAAAAGGGCTCTTCAACAATGCTTGCATTGCACAGTGGTTTGTGACCTCTGAAGCCAAGATTAATTTCCAATTTGGTTTTCCTTTAAATTTCTATTTACTGTTCATACATCCTCTGGGGGAAAAGAAAATTAATGAATTATAGGACTTCAGATATCTTGATGACTATTGGTGTAAATCCATAGGTCCATCGCATTATAGGTGCTTAACAAACACTCATCCTTTAAGTTTTATCTAATTCAGATACATTTCTGCTGTTTTGCATTTCAGGTTTATAAGTTGACTAAATCATATTGAGACAGCTCTAGTGTAGTTAACAGAAGGAATGCCAAGCAGAATGGGAGAGATTCCCTCTCAATATCTTTTAAAAATTAGGTTGCTAAGAAACTGATTTAAAGTATGCATTTTTCATGGTCAAGTAGATGATGGAGTCAGACATGCTCAATGCAAAAAAGTTAAAATATAGGACGCACAAAGGAAAAAGTTAAACAATGTCTCCAAGTTCACAGAATCTTAACTGGGTCATTGCACTTGAGTGAAAATGTGCGAGACTGCAAATTTGAGGAACTGAGTTCTAGTCCACATTCTGACACTAACTAGACGCCTAAATGTGGACATCACTTTACTCTCTGTATCTTAATTTCCTTACCTTCTAAATGAGGCATGAATGGGGTGTGCATGTGTGTGTGTGTGTCTATGTGTGATGTGGTGAGGGATAGGTAAGGAATAGATTCAGTTAAACTTTAATGATATACCCTGAACATTCTAGAACTTTACACTACTTTATGACAGAGCAGGTGTTTTCCTAGATGTAAACTGAATACATGTGAAAAAATTGAAAATCTAAATGAGAGCAAGATTTTAAGAATTTGCCTTGCAGGTGGAATAAATGTAAACAGTTCCTTGTTGCTATTGGTGTCCATATTTAAATTATCTGACTGTTGGATGAGGGGTGAAGAAAGACTTGAATATAAATACAGAGAATGTTTGTAAGGCCAGACCCCCTTTAAGGGTGGTATAGGAAATGCTTAAATGAATAGTTACTTTGTGGCTATATAAGCTATTCACTAATTTTGGAATTTATTTATTTATTTTCATTTATTTATTCTTTTCAATCGGATAGGACAGAGTTTCAATGTTGCTTTTGATATTTCATGGTATATACATATATATATATACACCACATCCTCTCTATCCATTCACTCATTGATGGACGCCTCAGGTTGTTTCCGTACCTTGGTTATTTTGAATAATGCTGCAATGAACATGGAGTACAGATATCTCTTTGAGATAATTATTTTGTTTCCTTTGGATATATACCCAGAACTGGGATTGTAGGATCATGTGGTAGCTCTAGTTTTAATTTCTTAAGAAAACTCCCTGCTTTTTCCATAGTGGCTGTTCCCATTTCTCCACGTTTTCACCAACGTTTGTTATTTGTTGTCTTTTTAATAACAGCCATCCTAACAGGTGTGAGGTGGTATCTCATTGTAGTTTTGATTTGCGTTTCCCTGATGATTAGTGATGTGGAGTACCTTTTCATGTACTGTGACCATTTGTATGTCTTCTTTGGAAAAATGTCTATTCTTTGCCCATTTTTACATTTTAAATTTCTTGTGTTGCTCTTGAGTTGTATGAATTCCTAGTATATTTGGGATATTAACCCCTTATTAGATATGTTATTTTTAAGTATTTTCTTCCATACCTCAGGTTGCCTTTTAATTTTGTTGATGGTTTCCTTTGCTATGCGTAAGCATTTTAATTTGAGGTAGTTCCCCTTATTTACTTCTGCTTTTGTTGCCTTTGATTTTGGTATCAAATCCAAAAAGTCATTGCCAACATCAGTGTCAAGGAGCTTACCCCTATGTTTTTTCTTTTAAGATTTTAAGTCTACTTTCTAGCCTTTAATCAACTCTGAGTTGATATTTGTGTATGGTGTAAGATAGGGAGGGGTCCAGTTTCATTCTTTTGCATATGGATATCCCCACTGTATATTCCTGGCTTTTTTGTCAAAAATTAAATGCATGGGTTTATTTGTGAACTCTCTGTTTTGTCCCATTGATCTATGTATCTGTTTTCAGCCCAATACCATACTGTTTTGATTACTATAGCTCTGTTATATAGTTTGAAATCAGGAAATGTGATACCTCCTACTTTGTTTTTCTTTCTCAAGGTTACTTTGCATATTCTGGGTCTTTCGTGGTTCCACATAAATTTTAGGATTGTTTTTTCTATTTCTGTGAAAAATGACATTGGAATTTTGATAGGGATTACACTGAATCTATAGATTGTTTTGAGTAGCATGGACATTTTAACAATATTAATTCTTCCAATCCATGAACAGATAATATCTTTCCATTTATTTGTGCCTTCAGTTTCTTTTAGTGTACAGGTCTTTGACCTCCTCAGTTAAATTTATAACTAAATATTTTATTGTTTTGGTGCTATTGTAAATAGGATTGTTTTCTGTTTTTCTTTGTTAGATGTTTCATTGGTAGTTTGTAGAAATGCAACTGATTTTTTTATCTTGATTTTGTATCCTGAAACTTTACTGAAATTATTTATTATTTCTAATAGCTTTTTGGTGGAATCTTTAGGGTTTTCTGTATATAATATCATGTCATGTGTAAACAGAGACAATTTCACTTTTTCCTTGCTGATTTTGATGGCTTTTATTTCCTTTTTTTTACCTAATTGCTCTGGATAGGACTTCCAGTACTATGTTGGATAAAAATGGTGAGAGTGGGCATCCTTGTCTGGTTCCTGATCTTAGAGGAAGATTTCAACTTTTCTCCATCAAATATGATGTTAGCTATGCGTTTGTCATATATAGCCTTTATTATACATTTAGTTTGTTGGGAGTTTTTATCAGGAATGATGTTGAATCTTTCCAAATACTTTTTCTGCACCTATTGAGATAATCATGTGATTTTTATCCTTCATTTTGTTACTGTGGTGTATCACATTTATTTAATTTTGTATGTTGAACTATTCTGTGATAAATCCCACTTGATCTTGGTGTATGATCCTTTTAATGTACTGTTGAATTCAGTTTTCTGATATTTTATTGAGGATGTTTGTATCTATGTTCATCAAGGACATTGGCCTGTAATTTTCTTTTCTTATAGTGTCCTTGTCTGGCTTTGGTATCAGGGTAATGCTGGCCTCACAAAAATGAGTTTGGAAGTGTTCCCTCCTCTTCTAATTTTTTGAAGAGTATCAGAAAGATTAGTATTAATTCTTCTTTAATTTTTTGGTGGAATTCACCAGTGACGTGATCTGGTCTTGGATTTTTGTTTGTTAGGAGGTTTTTGATTACTGATTCAATCTCCTTGCTTGTTATTGGTCTGTTCAATTTTCTATTTTATCATGAATCAGTCTTGGTATGTCATATGTCTTAGGAATTTATCAATTTTTTCTAGATTATCTAATTTCTTGCCATATAATTGTTCATAATAGTTTCCTGTGATCCTTATTATTTCTGTGTTATCAGTGGTAATGTCTCATTTTTCATTCTAAATTTTATTTATTTGAATCTTCTCTCTTTTTTCTTGTTAGCATAGCAGAAGATTTGTCAAATTTTGTCTTTTCAAAAAAATCAGCTCTTAGTTTCATTGATCTTTTCTACTGTATTTTTAGTCTCTTTTTCATTTATTTCTGCTCTGATCTTTGTTATTTCCTTCCTTCTGCTAAATTTGTGCTTAGTTTCTTCTTCCTGTAAGTCTTCAAAGTGTAAAATTACGTTGTTTATTTGAGAACTTTCTTTATTCTTAATGTAGTATTTAATGCTATAAATGTCCCTCTTATAACTGCTTTTCCTGCATCCCATAAGTTTTGGTATGTTGTGTTTCCATTTTCATTTGTCTCAAGATAATTTTTGATTTTCTTTTTGATTTCTTCTTTGACTCTTTGGTTGTTCAAAAGCATGCTGTTTAATCTTCACATATTTGCAATTTCTCAATTTTCTTCTTATAATTAATTTCTAGCTCCATACCATTGTTGTCAGAAAATATGCTTGATGATTTCAATCTTAAATTTACTAAGATTGGTTTTGTTGCCTAACATACACTGTATCCTGGAGAATGGTCCATTTGCATCCAAGAAGAATATGTATTAGATTGGATTCTTGGATTCTTCTTGTTGGATGGAATGTTCTGCATGTATCTGTTAGGTCCATCTGGTCTGATGTGTAGTTAAGGTCCAATGTTTCCCTATTGATTTTCTTTCTGGATGATCTATCTATTGCTAAAAGTGAGGGACTGAAGTCCCCTACTATTATTGTATTGCTGTCCATTTCTCCCTTCAGATCTGTTAATATTTGCTTTATATATTTAGATGCTGTAATGTTGGGTGCATAAATATATACAATTGTTATATACTCTTGATGAATTAATTCCTTTATCATTATATAGTGACCTTCTTTGTCTCTCATTACAGTTTTTTGCTTAAGGTCTACTTTGTCTGATATAAGTATAGATACCCCTGCTTTCTTTGGTTTCCATTTGCATGGAATATATTTTTCCATCTCTTCACTTTCAGTCTACGTGTGTCTTTAAAGCTGAAGTAAGTCTTCTGTAGGAAGCATATAGTTGGGTCTTGTTTTTTTTTTTTTAATCCATTTAGCTGGTCTATGTCTTTTGCCTGGAGAATTTATTCCATTGTCATATAAAGTAATTATTGATAGGAATGGACTTACTATTGCCATTTTGCTAATGATTTCTGAATGTTTTATATTTCTTTTGTTTCTTTTTTCCCTCTCTTGCTCTCTTCCTTTGTCAATTGATGATTTTCTATAGTTGTATGTTTTCATTCCTTTCTCTTTCTCTTTTGTGTATCTACTATGGGTTTTTACTTGTTTACCAAGAGGCTTACATAAAACACCTTATATATATAACAATCTATTTTAAGGTGATAGCAACTTAGAATGCATACAAAAGCTCTACATTTTTACATCCCCCCCTACATTTTATGTTTTTGACATCACAATTACATTTCTTCATACTGTATATCCACCAACACATTGTTGTATAGTTATTTTTAATAATTTTGTATATAATTTTATGTACATAAGTTTATAATTTTAAAAATTTATACTATTTTTGTATGTAATAATTTTAACCTTTATACTAGAGTTATAATTGATTTACCCACCATCATTACAGTATTAGAGTATTCTGAATTTAACTATATATTTACCTTTGCCAGTGAGTTTTATACTTTTACATGTTTTCATGTAACTAATTTGTGTTTGCATTTCAGCTTGAAGAACTCCTTTTAACGTTTCTTATAAGGCCTTTCATGGTGATGAACTCTTTCAAGTTGTGTTTACCTGGAAAATTTTTTCTCTCTCCTTGAATTCTGAAGGACAACTTTGCTGGATAGAGTATTCTTGACTAGCAGTTTTTCCTTTCAGCACTATGAATTCATCATTCCACTCACTTCTTGCTTGGAAACTTTTTCCTGAAGAATCTGTATAGTCATAAGGGGGTTCCTTTGTATGTAACAAATTGCTTTTCTCTTGCTGCTTTTAAGATTCTTTATGTTTAACTTTTGATAATTTAATTATAATGTGTCTCAGTGTGGTGTCTTTAGATTCATCTTATTTGCTACTTTTGGCCTTCCCGGATCTGAAAGTTTGTTTTTCTCCCCAGTTTAGGGAAGTTTTAAGCTGTTATTTCTTTGACTAAGCTTTCTGACCCTTTCTCTCTCTCTTCTCCTTCTGGGATCCCTATTATTCTTTCATTGGTGGAGTTCAATAAGTCCTTTAGTTATTTTTACTCTTTTTTATTCCTTTTTATTTTTGTTCCTCCAATTGCATGGATTCCACTGCCATTTTTTAAAGTTTTCTTTTCCTGTTTTGATCTAGTTTGCTATTGAAACCCTCTATTGAATTTTTTCAGTTCAGCTCTTGTATTCTTCAGCTATATGATGTCTCTTTGGTACTTTCTTATATTTTCCCTCTCTTTGTTTTAATTCTCACTTCATTCATGCATTGCTCTCCTGACCTCAGAAAGCATCTTTATGAGTGTTATTGTGAACTCACTATTGGGTAAATCACTTATCTTCATTTCATTATTATTGTTTTCTGGAGATTTATCTTGTTCCTTTGTTTGGAACATATTCTCTTTTTTCTCAGTTTTCCTTGACTCCCTGTGTTAGTTTCTGCACATTAGATAAAACAGCCCCTTCTTGCAGTCTTGGTGGAGTGGTCTTGTGAAGGAGATAGATCTCATCAATCAGCCCAGGCTGAGTTCCTGGTTGTCTCTAGACACTTTGTGACCATTCAAGTTGCCATCTTTGTTGTTAGTGGCTCCTAGTAGTTGAGGGTGTGCCAAGACTCATCAGTGTCCTGAAGAGGAGGATCCCGGTCAGCACCTAGATGCAGCCTGAGTAGAAGCTAGTTCCTCAGGCAGCAACTGGGAAAGTATGTAGTTAAGCCCCTGCTAGGGATTAACTGAGAGAGTGACACTTTTGCTTGCTCCTTCTGCACTGAGTCCTGCTGTATAGCCTTGAGGAGGTGCTCCTGCACTCATTTAAAAACTGTGTCTTTGTTGGTTACAGTCCTGTGAGATTCATGAGTGCAAGCCTCATTAGCTATATAGAGCAATGCAATCTTGGGGTCTGTCCTTCAGGGGACAGCCACAAAAGCTGGAGTGTTAGATGTGAATATCAGCTCCTCCCACAGAGATGTTGGCAACCTGGTTTTATCATTGAGGTGAACTGGAGGGACAATGTAGTAGAAGCGTCCACCAGCTCCCCTGAGCTCCAAGGAAGATCAGAGCCAACCCCTAGATGTGTGGCAATTAGAAGCCAGACCCTCAGGCAGCAGCAGTTAAACCCCTTTCAGGGAAAGTGGGAGATGGGCATTTTTGCCTGTTCTCTTTGCATTAAGCCCTGGAGGGATAATCTTGGTGACTGCTCATGTGTGCACCCTTTAAGAACTGCTTCTTTGTTTACCGTAGTCTTGTTGGACTTGTGAATGCAAGACTCACTGTCTTTCAGAACCAGATCCAAGGACTGTTTCTTGGGTGGCAGCTGCAAAAGCTGGGATGCCAGGCTGTGTACAAGCTCCTTCAGAGAGTTGTTGGCGACCTGGTTTTATAGCTGGAGAAGACAGCAGATGTGTCTACCAGCTCCCTTGGCTCTGTGGAGGGTCTCTGCCAGTCCTTGGATGTATGAAAACTAGAAGTTGGACTCTCAGGCAGAAGATTGAAAAGTATTTAGTCAGTCTCCTCCCAGGGAAAGACTGGGAGATTGGTGTTTTTGCCTGTTCCCTCTATGCTGAGCCCTGGGGGATAGGCACTATGAGTGCTCACACTCCTATTAAGAATGACTTCTTTGTTTTCTATAGTCCTATGAGTCTCATGGATGCAAACCCTATTGGATTTCAGAGCTAGATGTTTTGGGGGCCCATCCCTTGGGTAGCAGCCCTAAAAACTGGGGCATTAGATGTATGGTTTAAACTCTTTGTTCCTTAGGGAGAAGCTGTAAGTTGAGAGTTCCCTCTTGATTGTATGGCTCTATGCCAGGGGTAGAGTTTACGGTTAAGAGTGTGTCTCAGAATTTCCTATCCATTTCAATGTGGATTTTTTCTGAGTTTCCTGATATGTGGGAGTCACTCAGCTAGTTTTTTAATTTCTGTCAGAGGAAATTGCTCCCTTGTAGCTGTTTATTCAGTGCATCTATGGGAGGAGGGAAGTTAAGGGGACTTCTATGTCACTGTCTTGGTCCCTCTGACTAAATCAGTCTTGATAAGTGGGTTAAGTAGCAGTTTCCCATTAATTGTAAATTATAAATGGACTTTTTCTTAACTTCACTTCGAGAATATTTGCTGCTAGTATATAGAAATACAATAGATTTTTGTATATTGACCTTTTATCCTGCAACCCTGCTGAACTCATTTATTAGTTCTCATAGTGTTTATTATATTCCTTAGTGTTTTCTATATATAAATCTTCTTCCTTCACAATCTGAATGCCTTTTTATTTATTTTTCTTGCACAACTGCCCTTGCCAGAACTTTCAGTACAATATTCAATAGCTGTGAGAGGACATCCTTGTCTTGTCCCCAATCTTAGGGGAAAATTATTCATTATTTCAGCATCATGTGTAATGTTAATATATTTCTTTTGATATTAGATTGACTTCACATTTGGGAATCCTATGTACATGGCTTTCAAGAAATAGAAGTTCTCAAGTTGTTGACTGGCTCAATGAATCAAAAATCACTCTAGTTTTGGAAATCACAGCTATTTAGAGATAAATGACTAAGCCAATAGAATCTATAGTAATACATTATACTACAATGTAGATATGCCCAAGTTACTGGGACAATCAAGTGTTACAATGACATCAAGTATAGATAGTAAAGCTTGCTTATTTTTAATGAGAGTGGTGGTTATATTCCCTGACACAAGCAAAAATGTTTTCTATTTCACATATTGTTACTTAGTCATTATATAGATAACTTAAATAGGCTGCCATCTGATAGGGCTAAGACAGGCTGTGATACTAATTAGGATGTTATAACTATTAATTACTTCCATCTTGCATTGGTTTTGTCAATAGTCAATAACATATGGAGTTTTCCCCTGAATTCTATTGTTTGGAATGAATAGATGTCAAAACTCTTTATTTGCTAGAATGTCCTTATGTAATACCGTTATGAATGCAGACATTCCATAAACATAAGGTTTTTTCTCTTATAGTGATTAATACTATACTATATTAGCTTTAAGATTTGTATTTTTATAAAGTAAATTAAAAACCCAGACTCTGGGCTCACTAAAATCAGTGAAAAAGACACGTGAAAACTTCTTTGTATTTTCATGATAATCCATTAAGTAACAAAATTAAATTTTATTCAAGAAACACAATACAGTAAGAGTTTACAGTCTACAGCTACATTTTAATATCTCAACTCCATAGTGAAACCCAATTCACTAAACACTGAAAATTCCTGTCTCAAAGCATGGTGGCCCACTTGCCACATGAAAGGAGTAGATAAATCAGAATCTCTTTTGCAGCCTTTGGTTCTTTTCCTGCTTCAAGGACAAGATGCTCACCAAAGAAATATGTTGTAGGAAAAGAGAAAAAGAAGAAGACATCTTTAACTCCTCTAGGATAAAACAACTTTTGAGATCAAGTCCTTTGGGCAGATGGTACTCTAATAAAGCAAGGAGAATGGCCCTGTGCATGGCCAGTTTGCCCCCGACACTGCGAAGTTAACAGGCTTTATAGTAAGCCTTGCCAAGAAACCTAAAAGGACTTGCCTTAGACTTTAAGGATTTTATATTAATGCATTTATCTTGTTCAATAACCATGTATATATAATACATGAAAAGTTGACAGTTTAAAAAAATTTGGGTTACTTCCAATCGAAAGACTTCATTTCAATCTATTTTTCTTAAAATTAGAGAACATGGGTCATCACTTTCAATCATTCTTATAATACTCCTAAATATTGGCAATCTTTATCCATAAACTAGCACACTTATCATTAACACAGAGAAAAGGCCACTATTTAATTTGCCAAGTGATCTTATAGTAAAGCAAACATTATAATTAGTTTTAAAGGTCACTTTGGCAGATATCAGGCTAATCTGCATGAAAATATATTGAATTCTACATTAGAAATCTAATGATCACTGTAATAAAAATATTATCCTCTGTTATAAAAAGCTTAGTAAGTAATATAGTCTAATTATTTATTGGAGTATTATTTGAAGGCATAGTCAAAATAATCTTGAATGCTTGAGAAATGCTTATGAAAAATAGAAAATAAAGAGTTCTTACCAAGTTTGCAATGATATAATGGTAGCCTTTAACATGCTTTCCAACACTCACAATCTGTGGAGACATAAGGAAATAAGAGAAAATCAATTTAACTTTATTGGATGATTATATGTCTACAAAATAGAATTTTAGCTATTCTACCAGAATGCCATGTGGAAACATGATGATAAAATGATACAGTTTTCTTTATAAAAGTGATTTATCTTAATTAGGAGAAATTCATAAGCCACATTAAAAATGAAGTGTTTAAAGTTAAAAAAAAACACTCTAATTTTAATCAAACTGTATAAATGATCAATCATTTCAGTATACCGTGTTCAGAAAACTACCATGCTATATAATCCCCTCAAGAGAATGACAATGTTATGAAAACACCAATAATTTATAAATATTTCTAAAAAAGAACACATTAGCATAAGAAGCTTAAAATCATTTTGGTCCAAAGAATTTAGATGTACTTAATATATTGATAATTTACAGAAATGCACTGTAGACAGGTGTTTTCAACTGGTAAGCATGATTTCCTCTGAAGAGATTGGATTTTTCTCCTAAGCAGCAAGCAAGATTTTTCTAAGGTACAATCTCTGTTTTTAGACACTTCTGATACCACAGAATATGTTGTTAATTTTTATTTGCATATGGATACTGCAATATTTTGTTACAATAAAAAGAATAAGGACAAAACAACAGGCTTTTCTCTTTGCTAGATTCTTTTTTTTCGGTAAGAATGTTTTAAGGAATGTTTAAGAAATTAGAAATTGAAACATTATAAAAAAAGGAAATAATAGAATTTTTTTTAAACGTGCAATTTTATATCTGCATTAGAGATTAAAATTCTTACTTTCTGTAAAACTGAACATTCTTTCAATGAGAGAAAAATCTGATTATAGTTACTAATTAGGAGTTTTTACTTTGCAAACTCTTTAGTGACCTCAAAGGTAACAATGCAATATAAGATTTCCATGTACTTTCATCATCAAAGAAGAAATTAAATTGTTTGTAGCATTTTAATATCCTCTAAAATAATTCTTTGTAAATTAGTGACTTGTGTATGAAATACAGGAAAATGCTTTTAAATCCAGAACATATGAATTGTCTTAAAAAACAGTTTTGCTTACATGGCTATTGGTGAAATGGAATATCTGCTCATCTCATCTTTTCTTTTTGATTACATCTGAGATCTTATCTTTGTCTTTAAGGCTCTGCAGTTTCACTAGAATGAGTTTGGATTTTTTTTTTTTTATATTCATCAGGATTTGTTGTTCTTCCTTACTATGATGATTGCCCTTCAACAATTCTGGGAAATTCTCAGCCAATATTCCTTAAAATACCTCTGCAAAGATGTTTTGTGTTTGCGTCTAACAGAGACTGCAATGTTGGTATCATTGGCCTGGGGCCACTTTATGATAATTTCTCAGTTTCCAGATTCTCAGATCACAGTGTATGATATAAATTCAACATACAATCTGCCAAAAGAAGGCTGTGATGACAAATACTCAGAGGAGATATTTCCCACACTGCACTAAGCCCAGGCCAAGAGAAAAAACACTTAGTTGACTCCTTGTTCAGGTGGGGAATTTTTTTCTACTCTTCTCTTTTTTGGGGTGTTGCTCTTCAATAGTCTGGCTTTATATGAGCACTGAGGTCTAACTTATTGCCTTGATGAACCCAAAGATCCTGTTCTTGGGTGAGCATTAAATCCCCAGTCAGGCTACCCAACCTGGCAACTTCCTTCAACACAGTTGCCTTTCATTCCTGGCCCATGAAGATTTTCTTTACTTTCTTGGAAGCTCAGCTAAGCATTTGTAATGTTTTACATGGCATTTCTACATGTTTTTTTTTTTCTTCTTCTTCTCTCTAAGGCCCCCCGGTATATAGTTGTATACTCTAGTTGTGAGTGCCTCTGGTTGTGCAATGTGAGATGCTGCCTCAGCATGGTCTGATGAGCAGTGCCATGTCCGTGCCCAGGATCTGAACCAGTGAAATTCTGGGCCACTGAAGTGGAGCATGCGAACTTAACCACTTGGCCACAGGGCTGGCCCTTCTACACATTTTATATTGCCAGATTTATCTAGTTCATAGTTTATTTAAAACTGAACTTCCCTTGACAATCTCACCATAAAGATGAGGACAAGCAATAAACAGATGAGATTATAATGAAAATTCAGTAAAGAAACAGCTTAATTACTCATCATCTTGGGTAACCCAAGCCTGAGTGATTTTGCACAGCCTGAGCAGGCTGCAGCCCTCCCTCTTATTCTCTGGGAACCTCAGGTACAGCTTGTGCAAAAGACAATTATCAAGGAACGCTTGATGGGTTGTACTCAGTTGGGAAACTGCACACTCTATTATTGAGTCTACCAGAGATTCTTGCTATTTGAGCTCAGCAGGAATTGTTGTCACTCAGCAAGCTGTTATTTATCTCTTGCTGATTCAGTATAACTTTCTCTGGTGTGGCTCTTTAAGCCTTTTTGCCCTCTTTAAGCCCCCATACTCATCCTGCCTCTTCTCTCTCAACACTCTCAGCTTGTGATTTCTGTGTGGTCCCTGTCAATAACCTCTGCTTTCTTTTAAATTCATCCTAAAGTGTAAACACTTATAAATGTTAAAAAAATATGGAACCAGTGGGCATTCTGCACCAGGTGCCTCCAAAGAAATCATTGTCAGTTCCATACTGCCCCACAAAGAACTGTAATAAATTAAAGCTATGTAATATATTTTCAAGGGGTGAGGACTTACAGAAATCATAACTGAAAGTGACAAAATTCCTGGCAGAAAAGGCCTTGCAGAGCTTGATACACGTCTATATTCTGGGAACTGAGGGCCTCAGGGAGTAGTGACCTGAAGATTTATTTACTTGGCTAGTGACGCTAGAGAATACCATTTTTGCTGAGCCAGATCCTGGCTGGGGAAAACAAATGTGCTGCATGAACTGTTGCGAAGGCCTCATTGCCTTTGAATACCCCCCACCCTGACTTAGTGAGACTATGGTTTAAGGCCAGATCTTGGTCCCTATGCCGAGCATCCACCACTAGATGGAAGTTTCTTTGTGAAGAATCCCAATTTATATGCCATAGTAAAGTATCCTGAACCTAGAGTGTCATTTGTTTGTTTGTTTGTTTTTAACAATTGTGTAAAGCTGACAATGTCACGGGTGCAGTTTTACATGGCTTTTATCACCTCAACCAAGTGAAGACCATCTTGTGTGAAAAAAACAAATCTGAGTAACTTGACTTGGGATGCAGACCAAACATCGTGTCTCTGTATTTCTGGTGTTATTCTTTTGTTAATAGGGAAAATAAGCAGCTTGAGAGGAAAGATATGAATATAAAATAGCACTACCTTCATACAAATGTGTTTGGCCAGGTTGTTAAAGGAAAAGAATGCTTGGAGTGAAGACCTAGTTGCAATAATTAATTATGGCCTTTCATAAAGACAGAAAAATGCAGGAGTGGAGAATCTGAAACTCCATTCTTTTTATCTTCTTAGAAGAAATGGAGTATGCAATAATACAAAGAATAATGATCAAGTGTGTTTAGAGCGGCGTCATAAACAATGAGTTGGGAAGGATGTACAAGTGACATTGATCATACACTTTCAAAGGAGCCCATCTTTACAAGAATAAAATGCTTAAGAAAAGTGACTAATTGATTCTTTTAATTCCTTTTTTTGCTTTCTAAACAATTGTTTAGAAATATTTATGGTGCTGGTCAAATGATTCAGTTCTAAAATCAGACCTACGTATAGCAATAAAATAAACAATTATTTTATTAAAAAATTATGGCATGAATTGGGGCTGCCCGGTGGCATAGTGGTTAAGTTCATGTGTTCCACTTCGGCAGCCTGGGGTTTGCTGATTTGGATCCTGGCACAAACCTACACACTGCTCATCAAGCCATGCTGTGGCAGCATCCCACATAGGAGAACTAGAAGGACTTACAACTAGGATATACAACTACGTACTGGGGCTTTGGGGAGGAAAAAAAAAAAGAGAGGAATATTGGCAACAGATGTTAGCTCAGGGACAATCTCCCTCACCAAAAAGTCTTTTAAAAAACCCACAAAAGTGAAGATAAGAAAAAAAATTATGCCATAATCAATCTTTATGAATGCGACTTCTAAATCTTTACTCACTCATTAAAATTAGGGAAAAATGAATGCAGGACACTTTTCCATCTTGACCCCCCCCCCTTTAAATAAACTTAGTTTAACAAATGTCTCCTATGTATATGCTTAGGTGAAGGAGATTCAAGGATTATAAAGATAAGTAAGTTGTTGTTGCTATTACAAGAGTGTTTATTATCTTATAAGGAGGTGAGACTCAGGCAGAAATGACTGAAATACAGAGTAGAGTAAAGGGAGAGCTATGGGTTTTAAGGAGAAGTGATGTCATCTGGTTGGGACAACGAGGTAGGCTTTTGTTTTTGTTTATTTTTTGCCGAGGAAGATTCACCCTGAACTAACATCTGTTGCCAATCTTCCTCTTTTTGTTTGAGGAAGATTCGCCCTGAGCTAACATCTGTGCCAATCTTCCTTTATTTTGTATGTAGGTCGCTGCCACAGCATGGCTGCCAAGAATGGTATAGGTCTGTGCCTGGGAACCAAATACAGGCTGCTGAAGCAGAGTGCACTGAACTTAACCACTAGTCCATGGGGCCAGCCCTGAGAATGAGGTAGTTTTTAAGAGAGAATAGATGCCGCATGAATATTGATTGAATGGATGAATAAAGAAGTTAATGAACATACAGATGTCACAAACACTAGTATATAAAGATTAATTTGAAAGTCGCAAATGAACGAAAGTTTGGCCTTCAATCCACAATCAGATTTTACGTTAATCTTTTATGTAGCAAAGGTTTATAAAGCACTCAGGAGTCTTTCTAAATAAGAGCTGATGTATGTTACCTCAAACTATTATTATGAAGCTGTGATTATTGTATTAAGCACTGTCTTCAAGATCAAGACCCGCAATGGCACACTTGAATATGAATGATTTTGGTTTCCCTTTTAATTTCATTTTATAAGTCAGCTGGAAATTCCTCTCCCAGTTGTTATTATGTTCCAGAGAGTTCAGTGACATGGAGAAAACAGTACCACATATTTGCTGATGTTAGGGGCATGAAGCCTGGTAAATTTTGGAAACTTACAGTAATGAGGGCAGTCACTCTCACTAATTCTTTTTTTCTATAGAAATTCCAAACTCCCCAATGTCCCCTGAATGTTGATTTTTAAGATTCTTCAAAATATTTTATTATAGATGAAAACAAAAGCTTTAGTTTGTTTACTTCAGTTTCATCAAAACAAAAACATAAGGCAAGGAGCTTTTGCAAACAAGCTGCAGACTTAAACGACAACCTTGTAAGATAACAGCAGAACCCTTAGTTCCAGGGCTATGATGCACAGACGGGGAGAGGAAAATAAAGAAGCCCAGACCAAAAAGAACTTAGGCTTCTTAGTGGGAGAAGAGATTTAGGGAGAAGATGGGGAGTGAGAGTTCTCATCAAATATTTTAAAAGAAAGAGATATACACACACATTTGTGCATCTATATATGCCTTTGCATGTGCGTATAAGTATTTTTCATTTTCTTCTGTACTTGGAGATGTTAGAAATTATAAAAGTTTCTAATTAGGACAAAATATCTTTTAGGGGAAAGGGAGAGGAAGAGAGTTGCCCATAAAGAGAATGGCTGCCTTTCAAAGTAGTGATCTCTCTCTCTCGCTGGAAGTTCCTAGCAGAGGATGACTACTAATAAAGTTGTTGGGGTAGAGTCCTTCACTGGGCTCTAGAATCTTGTGCAGACTTAAAATCCTATGTCTGTATTGGCAGTCATTGTTAAAGATACTGTTGATGCTCCACTTATGATTGGGTGCTTAGTGTTTCGATGCATGCTTTCTTGCCTTCTAACTGCCAGGACCTGAATTTCCTTGACTCAAGGTCTTGGTCTCTAGAGCCCCCTTTGCATTTGTGGGGAGGGAGCCCAGGATAGAAGGGCCAGGGAATGAATGCCCCCCTTCCCAGCAGCCCTCCTACAATGACTGGTAGGAGCTGGTGCATAAATATTCCAACTCTCTTGCCCCACAAACAAGATGATTCTGACACGTGTGTTCTACACCAGCTTCCAGTAATTAGTTTATGCTAATTCCAAATGTGATTAATCCCTGTTACCCACAAGCTAACTTGCTAGATAAATGTACTTTTTACTGACTGCATTTCTCCACTCCCCTTCTAGTGTGTTGTTCACCCCAAACCAACTGTTTGCATACAAATCCTTGTCTTAAGATTTGCTTCTGGGGTAAACCAAGCTAAGACAGCTCTGAATAAAAAAATTCACCAATGTGATAGTGAGATGGACAATGTAAAAGCACTTACTTTTATTGGCTAATTGTCCCAAACTTTTCATCTCTGTAGTGTAACACATCTATCTTATATTCTGAGTTCCTAAGCTCTAGGATAATGAAGTTGCATAAAACACCATTGTTTTATTGGATATCTAAATTTGGTGAAAAATTTTATTCTCCTACATAGGGAAATAGGAATGAATCAGTACTTATTTAATAAATTCTTTGTATTCCTAACACACGATTTCCCTCTTCATACTGTCTTATATACCTTAAGGATACTCATATTTAGTACTGGTTTGCTATTGTTTCTTTCTTTGACTTTATTCCAAATGCTACCAAAAAATTCCTCAGTTTCATCCATTTAGGCCACAGATTGTAGATCACTTTATATATACCTCTCTCCCACTGAGGGCCCTAGAAGAGATACAATTTGAATAGGGTCACAGAAGTATTAGTGAAAAGCAAGTGCTGAAATTCAGTTGTTTAATTCCCACTCCGTGACATCCATCCCATCATGGTAACTAGCAACAGCTACAGAAAAGCACGTTGTAAGGCACATCCTCTCTTTGCCTGTTACGTTGGTTCTGAAATTCCACATTCACAAAGCTTGAATAATGTTATGATTCTCATCATGTTAACTAGGAACATCTCTTAGCAGAAATCTATTTTGATTTAATAGCATTTTAATTTAGTGATTTAAAATATTTGCAAAGAGGCAGAAATGATTCTATGGAATTTGTGATTATGCATGTGAAATGCACATTATAGTTTGCAAGAACCAGTAAACAGCATGCTCTTTTTTAATTAAAGAGACATTTTGTAAGAAGCAATATAAAAAATAATTGTAATGAGATGTAAGTGGAGGGGGGTATTCCTCTGCTTTTATAAACACATTAAATAAAATAGTCATTAAGTGATGAAGCCGGGACTCCAGCCTGGGTCTTTTGCCTAGAATTTTCATCCTTTTTTTCACTACACCGCGTTGCCTTCCTTAGGCCATAGCAATTTAGACAAATGATTTATTTTTGGCCAATATTAATATATTTTTCATAAGAGGGAAATGAATAAAACAAATACTTGTGAGAGTGACACTCTCTATCACATTAGATGTTTGATGAATGCCAAACTTGTTTGTGAAAAAGCCCAGCTTTCTCATACTGAAACAAAGACACAGTTCCTTTTCTTTAAATATTCTCCCGTCTGAACATATTGCTTATTTGAATAACTGCATATATGCAAGGTGTTCTCAATTCCATTTTCTACCAAACTGGGCAGGGACACACAGATGGAGAATTATCAGGTAAAATTTAACACATCCAAGTTTAAGTTTGCAAATTCTTCATATATCCATAATAAAGCTCATTAGCAGAAAGGCTTAAATAACTTAGATTCAGATTTGTACAGCTTGTACTTTACTGAGTGCATATTTAAAATAATGGTTCAAATCAAACTCAATCTGATAGATAATTCTGTTTATGTGACAAGCTCAAAGTGACCCATTAAAGGTTCAACGATGTACAGTATAATTCAGTGTGAAATACATTTTATGCTGTTCTCTTTGAAAATGGGACCTCTATAAATGGTAGTATATAGAGTTAACTTTCTATTAGTCAGAAACAACAATCAGAATATTCCATTGCTTGAGATGTCCCTATTTTAACATATCATCAATGAATAAATATTCCTGGGTTATAAGCAAAATTTCAGGAGGCCAGTGGTGATAGGAATAAAAATTATCTTCAAATGTCATAGACTGTCACATATATTTCAAAGGGATATATAATTATGAAGGAATATTTGATGAATTATATGTCAAATATGCTCAAGATGAAACCCAATTGTTTACACATGGCCTGCATGAGCACTATGTAGAGATGTTGTTCATGGGATGGATGAGCTATAAGATCCAGTCAACCCAAGAGTCTGTGATTCTGTGACTGTCCAGGGTAGAGAACAGTGTGAGCCATTGGTTCTGGGAGGCTCTTCTGTTAACACAGCATGTTCCCACCACTATGACTGGCTTTAATAGTTCTTTTCTTTATCATATTTACTTGAAATATTATCATCTGACCATTCTTTCCTCTCTCATTATTTTCAATTCAAAACTTCCCTTATTTTCTTGGAAATATTTTGTTTGCCCTATTTTCTAGGCAAATAAAATGCAAAAAGGTGGCTGCAAAAAAAAAAAAAGTTCTGTGGCCACTTTTGCAGGGAACACTAAATTAAACAAGGTTTAAGAGATTTCTTTGCCATAAGAATTTTTAGAGATTTTAATCCCAAGAGCCAGATAGAGTCTGCCATTCGGTAGAACAATTTTGAAGGGTTGTTTAAGGTCATCCTTCCTATTGCATTACTATCCACTCACCTCTTTTCTAGCTTTCACACACATTTTAGACTTCAGTTGTTTTAAGGACACTTTCTTATTTCTCTTCAGTGTTAATCATCTTTAACCACAATAATAACTCAACTAAACCATTTGAGGTATAGTTAAGATAAGTTCTGTCCATAATTTTTGTGATACCTCCTCCCTATTTAATAACTTCAGCTAGTAACTTTATGGTCATGAGTTTTTAAATTTCCACGTTTTTAATTATATTCAAGAGATGAAACTGGGGTTAATTAAACATGTAATACATATGACCCTAGAGTTATTCTCTTTACTTTCATTTCAGCAGAATATTTTCTTTGAAGTTGAGCTTATTTGTTATATTGTACTTCAAATGGTTTGGTACTGGAGAATCAAGTTCCTATGAAGTGGATTCAGAGAGAGAGAGAGGACATAGATGTAAGCAGACACCCTATCTTAATAAATGAGTGAAAACTTTTCTTAGTAAACCCTTTACATTTGTTCAAATGATTAACTCTAAAATTATTTTTAGAAACAAACAAATGAAAGACCATAACCAAGAGAGAAAAGACGGGAAAAATATATCTCTCCCTAGTAAACGAGATTCTCCTATTTGGTGTTGATATGTAACATTTGCATAACAAGCTTACTGGGTAGGTATTTTGCCCATATTTTACTTAGGGCAGTCAAAATTTAAAGACTATTATTCATAATGATTGACAATAGTATTAAAATTGCCAAAAGAAATTTTGTTTTTTATACCCCAGTCCGATCAGCTAAACTTCTCAAAATCTTAACAAAAACAGTGGTGACTATGAGTCCCTAAATTAAGTGCATATTATGATGCTTGGCAAAGTAGACATTTAATAAGCACAGTTAAGAAATACGTTCTCATTATCACTACTTGGCAGTACATATTGACTTGTTTATTGTGTGGCTCCCTCACTGAAAGATAAGCCCCACGGGCAGAGACTTTTACTTAGCCTAGGACATTGCTTGGCCTATAAAAGACACTCAAAAATTATTTGTTATGTTGATGTCAACCTTAACCCTGGTGGCCTAGTAGTTGAGATTTGTCACTCTCACAACTGCAGTCCATTTTCAAACCATACCACTGCCTGTTGGTTGTCAAACTGTGATGGCTGCATGTTGCTGTGATGCTGAAAGCTATGACACCAATATTTCAAATACCAGCAGGGTCAGCCATGGTGGATAAGTTTTAGCAGAGCTTCCAGACTAAGACAGACCAGGAAGAAGGACCTGGCCACCCACTTCCAAAAAAATTGGACATCCAGGCACTATGAATAGCAGGAGAACATTTTCCGATATAGCGCTGGAAGGTGAGAGGATGGTGCCAATACCCGGCAGAGTTCCCCTCTGCTGTACACAGGAGTCGCTAGGAGTCAGAATTGACTTGATGGCACTAACAACAAGATGTCAAATAATGAAGTTAACACTCGTATGCATGAGACATAAAAAATAAAGTATAAAATTAAGAACCATTGCTCATTAAGTACACTACTTAGTCTCCAAGCTGTCCATCATCTAGTCCATTCTCTAAATTGTCGTAAGAATTGTCATTCTAAAACACAAAGTCGATCAGTTTAGAAACTTCCAATAACATCTAAATGCTATGATAAATTTAAAACTACTTGTTACTAAGTCTATGAGGCCCTTTATAATCTGTCTTCAATTTGCGTTGACCATCTTCTCATTTCCCCTGCACTTGATGTTAAACCACACTCCCTTGATTTCCCCACACACGCAGTTCTGTTCTAGTGTTCTGCTCTCCCACCTTCCATCTGCCTTGAATGCCCTTTCCTAGTTTTTCTTCCTGGGGAATTCTGACTCATATTTAAACAATTTGCTTTCATCTTCATTATACCTTTCTACCTTGTGCTGCATTATTTGCTTGTGTTCCTCTGTTTTCCTTTACATTTGGAATTCCTTCCAGGGATGGATTGAAATTGATTTAACTTTATATACACAGTGCTTGGAAATTGGTAGGTATTGGAGAAATGTTTGTTGAAGAAATGAACAAATGGATGAGTGTTGTGTACACGTACAAGAAAAGAACATAGTAGGATGGGGTGGGCAGACAAAAGAAAATCTGTTTCTCTTATGTTACCTGCAAGATACTTACACTATTATATCATCACATTATATCAGAATATTTAACTTTTAAGTTCACATTATGATAACAACCAGCACAAAGTAACACAAAACTAATTACAAGAATAGAATTCAACTATATACATTTCCAGTATAGATTCTGTGGGTTTAAAGGGAAGGACAAAGAGCAAGTACAGGGACAATTTAAACCTGGACTTTGGAAGAATATAGCAATCTTTTGGTATATGTGACCCTAGGAAAAAAACCTTAATAAATAGCAAATACATTTCCTATATCCAATCTTGATATTTCTTCAATTTGCCAGTGATTACGTGCATCTTATTCTTCTTATTTATTTATTTATTTTTTGGGTAAAAATGACACCATTTTAATTTCCTTCCACAATCTGATCTTAACTCGGCACCATTGTATATGAGCTTGGAGACAATCTAGACCATCCGTAGGCAAAGACTGTGTAATTATGTGGTTAACCTCAAGGGGAGGATTAGGAGTGAATTTGCTCGGTTATCTTTTTGACTGAATCAAAATGATTAAAAAGACATATCGCTTCATTTACTGGCAGGTAGTACGCTCTACAACTGAACTGTTTAATATAAATACTCTAGAATTTTATACAGCGTAGTCATATTTATAATGTTTACAAGACTCAGAAAAGTGTCCTCAAGGGCACTGTTGAATGTTTTGCTTCCTTTGTGTTAATCTCACTGCCTTTTCAACATTTGAAGAGTAGATGTAAAATTCTGCTGAAATAAATTATGAAAGGTATTCTCTCTTTTCTGTTTAATGAGGAATATTACTCACCTTTCCCTAAATCATAGTAGATAAGTCTATGCAGCTGCTTTCTATTTCAGGCTAGAAAAACTGATTTATTTATATGTAAAATTATCAAGCAGATTTTCCTTTATCTTTTTTAAAGAAGCTGAGCTTTTGAATGCTTGTGTCAACAATAACAGAAACTACACTAATAAGTGCTCTTGCAGCATCAACTAAAACAAATTTGGTTGAACACAATCAAATTCTAGAATTCACAATTCTTCCAAGACAAAAGTACTTGCATTCTGACAACCATATTTTTCTTCTTCAAAAAAAACTTATATCCTTTGCTTTCTTTACTTTTCCTTTTATTTTAGCTTTTTAAACTCTATAATGAGGAATAGCTGCAACCATGGCAACAATTGCTAAGAGACAACGAGAGACCCCTTTATAACTCCCACAAATTCCATTTGCACTAGTCTGACTGGCATCTGTAAAGGTGTTTCTGTTTTCTATGAAAATAACAAACTGAGTGCCTCATAATGGGACTTGCACATTCAAATCAATTCAGCTAAAGAGTAAGATTAAAGCAGTAAAATTCACCTTCTTTTAAACATAACCTCACGTCTTTTAAGTTTCTTCTCACTTTGTTGCAGCTCCTGACTGAGCACAGCCCCATATGCAAAAGCAGCTTTATACTGTGGCAAAAGCAGTGACCTCTGCCAGTTCTGCAGTGCGGGAAATCACGGACATTTCTCTGCAGTAGTAATTTCTTTGAGTGCCTGAATTATTCCCTTTGCATCTCACTCATTGTTGCTTTAATATATGGCAATGAAACTCTTGTGCTTTTTTCAGCCTGGACAACAAACCCTGGAAAAACCCAGATGTCCCATCCTCTGTGGTGGGGCAGATATTCTGGATGAGAAAGCGTTTCAGGTAATTGAGGCCTCACCTTCAGAAACTTCAAGGGCTACTGGCTGCTCTTCCCTTAAACACATAAAAGAGATATCTCCTGCCTGTGTCTTCAAGTGAAACTCATTCAGACTTTTATTTGTTCAATAATTATTTTTTGATACCCTTTTATATCACTGGGGATATATTGATAAATAATAAACATTGACCCTGCTCTCATGGAGGTAAGATTTCACAGCAAAGACAGATAGCTTAACCAATGCAATACAAAGGATAGCTGATAGGTAATAGCTAAACTACATAGTCCATATTCCTGCTACCTCTGATCTTCACAGCTTCGTCTTTGATTAGCTCCCCACTCCAAGTTTTACTTTTGCTCCAACCGAGTTTTTATCACACAGAACGAGTCTCCACCTCCTGAGCTTTTCCAGACTTCTTTGCCTTTGCAAGGAGGTTTCTGTCTGGAATACTCTTACCCTTTTTCTGTTCCTGGGAAAAGCCAATGCATTTTCAATTTAAATTTCTATTTTCTCTGTGAAGTATTTCTGACCGTCTCAATTGTACTTAGTCACCACATCTTCTGGGTTCCTGATACATTTTGTAATATTTTTGTTTCTAAACGCATCAAATTGTCTTATGACTTTTTATTCGAGCTTCTGAGTTCCCAGCTTGAATATAAGCATCCCCAGTGTAGCGACCATGTTTTCCTCATCTTTGAGCAGCCCTGCGGTGCCTGGAATGATGTCTGCCACATAGATATTGAATGAATGAATATGTGAGGAATGGAGTAGAGAATTGTCCCATCTACTACTGTTGGCTCATTCCTACTGTCAGAAAGTCTATGGCCTAACTCTTCCACAGAAGATGTAAGTAATCAAAGAAATTATCTCCAATTATCAGATCGCTTCTGTAGTGGCTACTCTTCATAGCTGAAGCTAACTTTCCTTTTCTCTTTGTGCTTCGTTTTGTCTCTTCTGTCTCTTACACTTTTGTTTTTGAGGTGTTTTTGGTTTTAGTGTGAAGAAAATGATCTTATGGCCATTAGCCAGCAACTAAAACACTCCTTTCCTTCTAGACAATGACTCACCAGCTGTGCCCTCAGAGGCAGGGTCTTTACACCTTTGGCTCTTTTTGGTGCTTATTGAGTGTCAGAGATGCTTTTGGGAGTGGAGGTGGACCAGGTAGAGTTCTAAATTTAGTACAATTCCTTATGTTAGAGAATACAAAAGATTTTGCAAATTAAAACTTAAATGATTTTTATCTGTTAATCAGCATTGCTACACATTTGGCAACTTGTCAAACATCCTCTCTGAGCTCTGAAATCTCACTTAGGTGGTGCTAGACAAGGAGGCAGCCTCTGACTTAGAATAAGTTAACTGGGGCCATAGCCACATGTCACCACTTGTGTGCAAGTGGCCACATTTCTGTCTGTGAGGAATTTTCCTCTTTCTAATTGATTGCGCCCTGAGGTAGGATTACTGGCTTCATTTGGTGACGTAATAATTCTCTGAGAGATCTGCCATGAGTTTTAGGCTTTTTTGATTAATTTGCAAACAGTATGAGAAGGTCACTGGGTTTGCCAATTATCTGAGATGCACACTGTGTCTAATGGGACACCAAATTTCCCATTTACATAGTGAAACTGGGAATACTGCTGGAAGGGGCACCAGTGAAATTTGAGGTATGCAATAAAGAGGCAGTTTGAGATACCTGTGAGCCAATTGCAGGGCCATATTTCTTCATCCTTTTGATAAAGAACTATTTCATATTGTAAGGTCAGTCCTTGACATCTTCTCCCGATAAATACTTGGTTATATTCCTTAAATACACCCATAGTGTGTCCTAGGGCTAATGTTAATCAAGTTCTCTATCTAATACCTTTGATGTCATCATATATTCAACAGGAACTGGCAATCATAGCAAAATCTCTGAGACATTATGAGATTCTCAATCACCTTCTATGTACTGTATTTCTAAAGGAAAAGATATATTTAAGCAGGATTTTAGTAAATGCTTTTGGTTTAAAGAGTTACTAGGTAGGATAGAAAATGTATCTGTTGTGCACATCTGTTTATCTTCAGCAGAACATCAATAAATATTTGAACAATGAGTGAATATACAGAAAAGGTCACTTGACTGAGGTTTACTTCATGCTTCTTTTCAAGGTATCCCATGTGTAAAATTATCTATTGCTTCAGGATCAAATGAAATTATCAGGAAGTCTTCATTGGAAGCAGTATTATTGACTTTTAGAGTGAGTAGCATTTTTCAAGATCATCTCAGCCCAATGCTCCTTATTTAAAATGAGGAAGAGAAGAATAGTAGGCATTAAGTTATTCCCTTTACTTTCTAAAAATAAAGAACTAAAGATTGCTTATCCATCTCCCAAAAAGTGAAAACACTCATCTTTTTTGGAAACATTACAATTTGGGGGATGTAAGTCAATTAATCAAAGAAAGAGGTAGAAGAGAGTACAGGCCTTCCCAGTGCCCCGTATAATGACTGTATTCCAGAGGGTGAATTGGGTGTTCACAAGGGGAGGGTTTCACTGACGAAAGGTACACTGAAATCTAGCTGCATGACCCTTGGATTTTTTCATGGTGGAATAAAATGTGTGAGCAACCATTAGCCTTACGTGCTATTTTGCTCAAATAATTTTTGATGCCAGAAAGACAGTTAAGACCAAGCCTACTGTTGCTTTTTTGCTACTGGATTAAACATGTAAATCAAATTCTGGTACATCAATGTCCAATAATAAGGTATTGGATAGAGTCCCTAGAGACTCTTTGCAAGGAATCAAGTTCAGGATTTAAAGTTAATGGATATGTGTGAAATAAAATAATACATAAAAAGGCTCACACTGTAAACTACTGATTTAGACAGGAACACAATTCATTTGCTTCCAGCTATATTAAACTATGGTGAATTATTCTATGAAATAATTGATGTATAGTTAGAGGAAGAAAAATAAGTGAGATGAATAACGCTAGTGTCCAAAAGGGTTGTATTAATTTAAATAAAAATTGAGACTCTATCAATAATTGACTGCAAATTCAATAAACACTTAAAAAGTACTTTTAGTTGTAAGTAAGTTTCTTTTCAGTTTTTTCCTGCACATGAGAGGACTAAATTGCCCACTGGATTTAGAAGCCAAAAATGCAATTTGTTTTATTAGAGCTTCATACCAACAAAATGATGATAAATGTAACTTTGTAGTTTTGTTATGTTTCTATTGCCTTAAATAGCTCAGTGGGTGATATTTACATAAATTCTTCCATTTTTCCTATGGTGTAATTTAGGGTGGAAAAATCAGTATACCTTAAACTACATTTTCAAATACTTGTTTTGGAGTTTATATTTTGAAATGTTTGAATGAGTATAGGGCTAACTGCTATTTTAAATAGCAATCCATTTGTAAGAACCAATTAGTTCATGGCATAAAAATAATTTGGAAAACATGTATAGAAGATGAAGTGCTTCTCTAACCATGGTTGTCCATTAACATATTTTGAGAGAAAATTGTGTGAGCTATTTCCATTATGTTTTGAAAATTGGTACAAATTAAAATGTCAACGAAGTAGTTATTGACAGCATGCCACCATAATATGAATATAAAATGTGCCCATCCTTATAGAAATTTACAAACACATCCCCTTATCTTCACTGTATTAATTTCACCATGTTATGAGAGAGGTCTACTTTTTTTAAAGGTATTTTTCTGATCAGGATTATTTAGCATTTAACTTTTTAAAAAACGCTTTGATTGATTCTTTGAAATTATTTTCTTTTATTATCTCAATTTATTAAAAAGGATATTGAAACATAGAGGAATTGAAGTACATGTACAAATTCCTGACGAAGTTTGGATTAGCTCTTGTGTTTAGATGAGTCAAGAGCAAAACCAAGAAACATTAAAAGTGATTTTGCTTAGAGCTGTGACGAATTAAAATATAGATAGCAAACGGGGTTGGCCCGGTGGTGTAGTGGTTAAGTTCGCGTGCTCTACTTAGGTGGCCCAGGATTCATGGGTTTGGATCCTGGGTGTGGACCTACACACTGCTTATCTAGCCATGCTGTGGCAGCATCCCACATACAAAATAGAGGAAGATTGGCACAGATGTTAGCTCAGGAGCAATCTTCCTCAGGCAAAAACAGGAAGATTGGCAACAGATGTCAGCTCAGGTCCCATCTTCTTCACCAAAAAAAAGAATTAGATAGATAGATAGATAGCAAAAAAAAAAAAAAAAAAAAGAAAGAAAAAAATCAGATTTTAATCCGAAAACAACTTTTCCTGGCAAGAAATTTTATAGGACACTTAAGAGTACATTATATTCTCACAATACGGTAGACTTTGTTACAATTTATGAGATTTATCCCTGAGAGGCATTTTAAAGGGACAAAGGTCATTTACTAGTCTTATTATTACTATACAGTCAAGATGGAAAAGAAACTCTTTAGAATTCAGCAAAAAGAATAGAAAAGATAGACACTCAAGTTTCCAAAGTGTACAAACATCTAATTAAAAGAATAAGTTCTGGGGATCTAATGTATATCATGGACTATAGTTAATCACTCTGTATTATATACTTGAAAGTTACTATGAGCAGATGTTAAATGCTCTCACCACAAAAAAGAAACAGGAATTATGTGAAGTGATGGAGGTGTTAACTAACCGTACTATGGGAATCATTTCACAATATATTAGTATATCAAATCATCACATTGTACACCTTAAACTTACACAATATTATATGTTAATTATATCTCAAGAAAGCTGGAAAAAAAAAGGAAAATCATTTCTTTGAAATGAGAAAAAAAGATGTCCAGTTCCCTTAGCAAGAGCTTATTTAAGGCTTATACAAAGAGTTTATCCAAAGCCCTCAGGTGTGCCGATTTTCTTCTTAGAAACCAGCTAAGCCTCTGAAATGGATCAGTGTGCTTTCGACACTCAATTGCCTTCTCCAGACGCCACCCTTTAAGCACAGGTGCTAAGTGGAGGGTCTTTCTGAGCCTCACTCGCCCTCTGACAGGAACTTGGCAATCCAGGCGGTTCTTAGAATTGACTGCTCTGTGGGATTCATGAGGAGTTATTTACAAAGCTTCTGTTGCTGAACAACGGAACAACCAACCCAAACTCTCAACACAGAGGTGGGAGTGGGAGGGAGAGAATAGGAGCTTGAGCTGAAGTGACTGTCTTGCTTGAGAAAGTAAGAAAGTTTTTCCTTGGTTTCCATAAATACACATTAAAAAACTTCATATACCTTGAATAACTGCAAACAATGATTTTTGGACTCCCTCAGGAGTAAACCTGAGTGATGTAAAGGTTTATAATTCATATTTTCCAATATAACATAAACATATTTCTTCAATCAAGTGGTTTTCTTTTTCTTCTATAAAAGGATAACAGGAGGTGAATATTCTGTCATTTCCTCTTACAGTATAGTCTTGCTTCTCTAGACTTTTAAAAGAAATATCATAACTTTTTTACTTTTGACTTTTACAAATTCTAATGTAGTTGAGGAAGGAAACTTAAGGCATCCAATTTAGTGTCCTTTGATATTAAGGAGGAATCTCTGAAATATGTTTTGGTTTTGATTTCTATAGTTGAGTACTTAAGTTATTCTAGTAAATAAATCACCAACTTGGTAAGTTTACTACTACAAATCAAGTTATATAATTATGCAGATAAATTATATACAGCAAAGTAATCAACAAAACGTGCTACCACATTGTCTAGCCAACCTAACATGTTGTGGATAAATATGAGCAAACATTTCTAAAACCACTAGATGGCATTCATTCACTGCAATTTTGGCCAAATACAGCTTTTCAAGGCTTTATCAAGATATGCAGGGTTAGGGAGAAAGCAAATGTTATCCATTATTTGATGGTATTTTCCTATCACTTAATGGAATGACAAAGGTCAATTTTATCTTTTCCTGTCTGTTTCAAACCAATCAACAAATATTTATTGAAAGATTTATTCAAGGCTTCTTCCTTTATCAAGAGAGTTGAAAATCGTCTTCACTGTGATGATAATGTATTTACATCTAGAAGAAAATATGCTATAGAGAATATACCACCTAATTCTCTTTTATTTAATCACTTTAATAATTCGTGTTGCTATTCTCATGTAACGATTTTTCTAAAGGTTAGAAAAAGCACATAGTCACAAATACTAAAATTTTCTAATATTTTAGATGGCATTAATCTTCAGAATTAATGTTTATGAAAATAGGAGGCCAAGAGCTCTTGATAATTCCTTAGAAAGGTCCTTTCTATTATATGTCATAAACATGTGTGAGAAATAGTGCTCTTTTTGCGGTGTGTATGAGGAAGATTGGCCCTGAGCTAACCTTTGTTGCCAATCTTCCTCTTTTTGCTTGAAAAAGATTGTCTTTGAGCTAACATCTGTGCCAATATTCCTCTATTTTATATGGGATGACTCCGTAGCCAGCGTGGCTTGACAAGCGGTGCTAAGTTCATGCCCGGGATCTGAACCTGAGAACCCTCATCTGCTGAAACAGAGCCTGCAAACTCAACCACTACACCACCAGGCTGGCCCTGAGAAACAGTACTTTTAATTGCATTGAGATCTAAGAACCAAAATGGTTTTTGGTGATAGAGGATTATAATTTAGTCTTGGAGATAAATCATGGAATGAATCTCCCCAACTCCACATTTCAGACTAAATGGTTGGAAGAAGATATTGATGGGGACAAGTAAATCAAAGGTCAACTTTTTTTGTAGAAGGTCTAGATTAATAATAATATAAAATCCAGGACTTACCTGTTCTAATATGTTTTGAAGCCTCTCTATCTCACAGTCTATCACAAATTTCTTCTCTTGTCTTCTATCGAGTTCTTCTAGAAGTTGCCTATAGCTGACATCATTAAAATTTTCCACACATATAGCGCTGACATGCCAACCATTTTGTCCTGCTTTTTCCATAATAGCTTGAAGTATCGAGTATCCTATTGGGGAAAAAAAATCCAGAAGGGTTACTAAAAACATGCTTTACTCCTTTTTAATAACTTATGCAGGCATTGAGTCTCCATCAACATTTTTATGTTCCAAAATATACAACGAATGCTTAGAAATTTAAAAATCTGAGTGGTTATTTCTGAATCATTTGTTCTTGCTTTATTTACTTACGGCAACATCCCTTAAATATGGCTTGAATGAAGTAGCAACATCATACTGTGAGCAAGCTCTCAAAATCTCTCTGCTGGAGGTTATTACACTGCTCTAGACACATTTTTGATGAGATAAACAAAAACCAAATCCAGCACCACCTGTAGTCAATAACAATTTCATAAACTCCTTTCGTTATTTTACTCACTAGCAAGAATTAATTTTAAACAACTGTTTTGACTCTCTCCTTGAGCAAGGCAGTAACGTCATTTTTGGCTTCAACCATGGAAGAGAAGATGTAAAAGAAACAGAATAACGGTATTTATTGAGGACCCATTAGTGTAAATGGAGAAGGTGTTGTTTAACTTTTCCTCTCTTGATAGGATTGGCGGTGAATTGAATGACCACTAGGTGAAGCACTGGGCACTCAAACTCATAATCTGGTAGAGGAGACAGACATTTAAATAAACAAATGCAACTTAGCTCTAAAAAGTGTAACGGGAGCTGTACTCAAGGTGAAGTGTTGGCCCAAGGGAAGGTTTGGTTAAATCTGCCTGGATGGGACAGGGAATAACACCGCGGAGGAAAAACAACTTGAACTGGATCTTGAAGGTTGAGAAAGTGCATCCAAGATTGCTGAAGACGGAGGGGTGTTTATTAGACGGAAACAGCTTTCCAGGAAGAATGGGATGGTTTCTACCCTGTTCTTGGTTCAGATCGCTCTGCTTGTGGAAGGGAAGTCACAGATCTTAGTATCTGGTTTAAGGAAGAAGGGGCAAATTCATGAACCCAGCACTTGGAGTATTTCTTTATGTCAACATCTTCTTGAAGTCTTACTTTTTCCAGCTCTCAGCTTGGAATTGGTATATGAGAGAAAGGGAAAGAGTCTTTGAATCTATAAGTTGCCTGTAAACAAGGATTGGTTAGGATCAAAGCCCATCAACCAATTACTTTTTCCCCTTGTGGCTTAGCATAAAAAATAAGTTAGTCCTCTTTAAGAAGGTCTAACACTTATTTGAGCTCATTCTATACCAGCTGCCTATGGTTTCTCCCCTCCCTGGGTCTCTGGAATTAGAGTAGAGAGCTGGGTGGATTAAAAGTGAAGACTTAAAATGAATACACTGCGTTTGCAAGATAAGAGCACATTTATTCCGTTTTCTGATTGCTATTTGAGTCCCTCAGATTCAAGAATTTTGATTTTTAGGTATGCTTTCTGCAAGTCAGAGTTTCAAACATAATGGATACTCAGTTATTATCAACAGATGGAACTGATGATGAGATCATATTTGAAATATAAATTACCTGATATCCTGCCAAATGAAATACTGTGGCAGTCAGGATTCATTTTTATTTAAACAAAAAAAATTCCCCAAAGAGGAAAAAAAGAGGGCATGTTAATTACTATATAATTATTCTGGTATATCTATTGCTCCATTTAGTCTTTCCTTTTGTAATGTTTGCCTGTAATTATCTTTTCAAATCTTACCTAGTTCCCTCCACCCGCTCCAATCCCAGTACTCTTTCCCTGGTTTCCTGTTCGAAGCATATGTAACAGGACAGTCTGTGTCTTATCTTAATGCACGTGTTCACGCCTCGTTTGTTCTTTTACTGGGACTTGCCCTTTGATAGTAAGTGAGTCAATGTTCCTTTTATTCATTTTTGACACCTATGAACATGTTCTTTTTAAAAATACCAATTGACATTTGACTTTTCCTCGTTCACCTTTATTGTTACACCAAAATAATCCAAAGACTTTTTGTTTGGTTGATTTTTTTAGTGTTGTAAAAATGATAAATATTGGCCACACACATCGAAGTAGTCTTCCTGCTTCCTGGGATCAATTCACAGCTTGGCATGGTTCTTTAGATATTACCTTTTTTTTTTTTGGTATCATGTGGTTATCAGGCTTCATGTCAGTACTCAGCATCCAGGTGGTTATTTTCCTGTCTACAGGACTTTTACATAATATAGAGCTATGCATCTTCTGTTACAATTTATATATGTTCCCAGTTGCATGTCAGATGTTGAAAGATTCATGCTTTCAAAATTACTATGCACACAAAATTATAATTCAAGTTCAACATTTCATTATCTGATTTTTCAGTCTTACACAGGACACGAATTGAAATAAGACAAAAGCACAGGACACAATTTTTGTTAAATGGCAAAGAAAGTTGGCTGCCTGAAAAAACCATTAATCATCGTCAGAAATAAACGGCATCTTTTTAATGCAGTGCAAAGGACATGCAGGTAGAGTTCCAGAGCCTGGTTGGAAAACTGGATTCTTTTCTCAGCTATGTTTGATTTTGGTATGCTCTTATTCATTGCTACTCAGATATGTGTATCTTATTTATTTGTCAAGTTAGTTGACAGCATATTGTAACTCGGAGAAAATACCACTGTTGAATCTATGATTATGTAACTCAGTTGTTATATAAACTAGAAAGTCACAAGTGAAGTCATACTAATTCTACATCTGGCTGTGATTTGTATCTTCTAGTTATTAGAAAATCTGCAGTGCAACATTGCTGGCCAGAAAATGAACACTGCAGGTTTAGGTGAAAATCACAAGACTAATGGAGAATCCAGTATCGTAAAGGATCTTTTCAATCTTGCTTCTCCTTCAAAGAGCTGGCTGGCATTTTAATTCAATATAATTTATTGAAAACCTACTACATCCAAGATTCTTTAAGGTGTGCCAAGATAAACAAAGACATGATTCTTGTCTCTACAAGGAATTAAGGATGTAACCAAACTGATACTTAGGTAACTTGCAATTATACAAATTATATGGTATTGTATAAATAGCTCCAAAAGAACAAAAATAATTCTACTAGAATAGCAGTGAGAGGATACCATGGACAAGATGTCATTACTGGGTTACAGTAAGTAATTAAAGGCTTTTTCACAGTTATTGAAGAACAGTATCAATTACACATACAATTTTTTAAAAATGTTATGTCATGTAACGATATTATCAATTATGCTAAATAGAATCATAGTGTTGTATGCAGTCTTGAGCTACTGCATCCTTACACATCAACACTTTTTATATCATTCATGGATATTGACCTATTTTGGATGAGTAGTACCATCCAGACATGTGGCTGCTAGCAACACAAGCTGAGCTTATTTATCTGATGTCCTCTTTTACAAGAGTTATTTGGTTCAACTTTCTGTACACAGAGGAGCAGGAGGAAAATCAGGAGAAATTTATGTCAGGATGGAAAGAATTTCAAAACGAAGGGAGGTATCCATACAGTGTAGAAAACCTTCACTTAGATAAGGACAGAAAAGTGCCCATAATATTTTTGGTTTTTGTGAGGAAGATTGGCCCTGAGCTAACATCTGTTGCCAATCTTCCCCTTTTTGCTTGAGGAAGATTGTCACTGAGCTAATATCTGTGGCAATCTTCTTCTTTTTTATGTGGGATGCTGCCACACCATGACTTGACGAGCAGTGCTAGATCCGCACCCAAGATCCGAACCCATGAACCCCAGGATGCTGAAGTGGTATGCGTGAACTTAACCACTATGCCACCGGCAGGCCCCCCATAAAGCTTTTCAATTAGAAGGTCATTGATGCACTCAACAGGAGAAGCATCCATGGAATGTTGGGTATAGAAGTCATATTTATTGTTCCTTCTTTCTCTCTCTTTTCTTTTTTTTGCTGAGGAATATTTGCCCTGAGCTAACATCCACTACCAATCTTCCTCTTTCTGTATGTGAGCCACCACAGCACCGGCACTGACAGATGAGTAGTGTAGGGCTGTGCTGCCCGGGAACTGAACCCAGGCCACTGAAGTGGAGGACACCGGACTTAACCACTAGGCCACTGGGGCTGGGCCATAGAAGTCATGTTTTAGAGGAACAAGAAATTGAGATGAAGTAAGAACCTAGAAATTATCAAGGAATGTCATCAGGATCATGAAGTAATGGGATGAAAGGTACACCATTATGATGACTACGGGATAGAGAAACATCTAGGTCAGGGAAATTGGTTTGGGAAGGAGAGATTGGATCTGTTTCATGGGGAGCTGTTGAACTTAAAAAGGAGGAGTGACAAAGGGAGAGAGCAGCAGCCTGTACTTACTCAAATTAAAGCCTCTCTCATTAATCTTGTGAATTGCTATGCAGGTACCCCCACTACTACACCATTGATTTCTCTGGTCTGGCACAATTACTGGCATCTGAAACGAGTGCATTTGAAGTGAAAAGTGTGTATGTCTGGAAGTTTACTTCATGCTGTGTATTAACCTCAGGCAGACAGAGGAATCGGATTCTGTAATCCTCACCGCATTTAATACCACCATGCTGGAGCTGTAGAGCAGATTTAGTAATCATTTAGTTTGGACTCTTTCCAAAGCAGCTTAGATACTGAAATAATGTGTTCAAAGGCTTCAGTTTGGATTCTCAGGTCTCAGCATGCAGAGTGGCCAATATTGCAGCTGGTATTGGCAATAAGAATATTATAATAATATATTAGTCTTAATATATATACTATATATAAACACATATATATAGTATTAATATATATAATTAATAATATAATAATAATATAAAAGATAAAATTATCTGCAGCTGTGACTATAGCGTGCATTTATGCCATAGTTCAAGAAGCGCATAGGGAAAATAAGTAAAGTTCTTCCACCATATGCAGTTTGAAGCCGTACATGTGAACCTGAGGGAAGATGGAATGTCTTGGATTTTCCCTTTTCTACAGTCAAGAGTAAAAAGAGAAAATCCATCTTCAAAGATGGTCATTCTGGGTCCTAGATTTTCCCTAAGGCCTCTTGTATTTTCTGACAGTAACATTTATTGTCTCCCATACCTACATTGCATTGTTCAGATGGCATCTTATAGGGAAATCTGAATCCTTAAGTCTATAAAATTTTCTGTCAGTTGCGACTGAACTTAACCCTGATTAATATAAGCATACAGCAAGTATTGCCAATCATTTGCCACAGAGCCAAGATACTAAACACTTCCTCTCAGGAATGCCCTAACACTGCTTTGTCTTATTTCTCTTGAGCTTTTCTAGAACCAGGCCACTGGAGAATTTTATTTTAGTACAAAGAATGGTTGGGCCCTTTAATCCCTAAATTCACTTGTTTATAAGGCAACTAAATTGATCTTTGTAGACAGAAAGTCCACGACACTTCCTTACATGAAGCCTTCAGTGTTTTCTTACGCTTTTAAGATACATACCAAAATCTGGTCACAGGTGTCCTCTCCCTCTCTTTCAGCCTCACTTTGTACTACAATCCTCCTTGCTTTCTACCCTTTGGCAGCACTGGCCTTCTCAGGTGTTCTAGCAAGTACCATGCATCTCTTTAAAAGATTATTTCCTTCCACTTTCACCTTCTATTCATTTTTCAGATCTCATCTCAGACATGACTTATTCCAGGACTAGATCACTTCCCCCTCATATAAGCTCTTATCACTTTCTGTACATTTATTTTAGAAATTTTTTAACCAGTTTCTAACTATATATTTAAGTGACGATGTGATTAGTGTATCTGCCCCCCCCCCCACCCCCCGCACTATACTGTAGGCTTCATGAAGGTAGGGACTACTTCTGTGCTCAGTACCTAGTCTACCAGACACTCAGTAGATGCTCAGCACAGAACTGTTTGAATGCGTGAATAAATCAATGAGAAATTCATAGGGAGGAATCAGGATGTTAAAAGGCTCAGAGGTAATAAGGAGCATGGCAGCTCACATTCAGGAACTTCAAATACTTTAGTTTATCTTGTGCATTTGGAAGAACAAGGGGTGTGTGTGGAGAATTAGTGTGGACTCTAGGAAAAGCTTCAAAGACTGGAGAGGTCAGCAGGCGAGGGACATATCACAGGAGCCTTCTCTATTGTATTACAAACTTTGGTCTTTATTCTGCCGGAGTTTTAAGAAGAGAGTGATAAGACTGAATTTATTTTAGAAGGATAATTTAGCTGAGGTGGGGAAAATACATAGATGAAAGTAACACAAGAAACAGGAAAACCAGTTAGGAGGCCATATTGAGGTAATCCAGGTGAGAGATAATAGAGAAAGGAGAGTAGATTCTAGATTAAGGAGGCAGAATAAATCAATTTGTTGACTGAAGAAACATAAGGGATAAAGAGAATGAGGATTTAGCATAACCATCATCTGTTCTACTGGTGGTCATTTTACTTCTGTTTTCAGAAGGAACTCTTAGATCTTTTTTTTTGAAGATTAGACCTGAGTTAACACCTGCTGCCGATCCTCCTCTTTCTGTTGAGGAAGACTGGCCCTGAGCTAACATCTGTGCCCATCTTCCTCTACTTCATATGTGGAATGCCTGCCACAGCATGGCTTGATAAGCGGTGCCTAGGTCCACACCTGGGATCTGAACTGGCGAACCCCAGGCCGCCAAAGCAGAATGAGAGAACTTGACCACTGTGCCACCAGCTGGCCCCTCTTAGGTCTTTTTTGATCTCCCAGAGAAGCATGTTTTTCTCTTTGGATTTCAGGTGTCGATTGACTTGTGATAATGCAGTGCTTTCAGCCACCTCCTGCATCACCCGAAGCAGTATGTTAAATTCTGACCCAGGTTTCAGAAATCTGTTTTTCTCCCTCGTTACAGACATCAAATTTTCTAGAGACCATGTCTGTAGAGTCTGAATATTCCCTGAGAATAAACTGGATATCTTTTAAGTTTGCCTTTAGCTATTTTTTTAATCTCCTCAGCACTATGGGTATTTATCAATATATATTTATTTTTTAATTATTTTACTCTTATCATTTTTTCTTTTTTGGTTAGGAAGATTCGACCTGAGCTAACATCTGTTGCCAATCCTCCTCCTTTTTCTTTTGCTTGAGAAACATTAGCCCTGAGCTAACATCTGTGCCAATCTTCCTCTACTTTGTATGTGGGATGCCTCCACAGCATGGCTGATGAGTGGAGTAGGTCCACACCTGGGATCCAAATCTGCAAACTGGGGCCACTGAAGCAGAGCGTATGGGAATTTAACCACTCAGCCATGGGGCCAGACCCCTTATCAATATCTTTTTATAATATTATTATAAAAGGCAAACTCTTTTTATGCAAAGAAGCCATTCTTGAAAAATTTGCATAGCTTTAGATTCAAATAACTAAAGACTAATTTCCTAATTAGAATAAACGTCTAGCATAATTTCTATACAGTTATTATTTTGCTCACAAGTTGAGATTTTATCTATTTTTTGCATCATACTATCTAAAAATTCATAATTTTGATTTTATCTATTTTTTGTATCACACTATATAAATTTCACAATTCAAACTTGCATAAAATGCCACAATTGTCTCTTCCTAACGTGATTAAATTATAGATTTGTGAATTAGCAGGCACAAGACTAATGTTTGTCTCATATTAAGCATTCAAATTACTTAAGACCTAATTTTGCATGTTAAACGTATTCAATATGCCAACACTTTGGGAAAACAAAGTATTGAGTTGAGAGGAGGGATAGACTCCTTCAGGGAGGACTTCACTGCAGGGAGAATGACACAGACTGTAGTGTGGTCCTTAGGGGATGGGGAGGGTTTGATGGGTGAAGACGGTGAAGAGGAAGGAATAAGTGAAACATACGGCAAAGGCAGAGAGGCAGGAAGTTCAAAGAATACTCAATAGATTATTAATAGTTAATAGACTAGTTTGCTGGAGTAGTGGATTCATAAACTATATTATGCTTATTATTTTACAATACAATTGGACCCCATAAGAGCCCTGTGAAGTAGGAATTATTATCCTCACCTTATAGGTGAAGAAACAGAGATAGAGATAGGTTATGTGATTTATATCAAATCATAACCCTAATAAGTGGTAGAACTATGATTTGGACTCAGGCTTTCTATTCTCAAGTCTAAACACTTTCCCACCACACTTTAATGAGTGTGGAGATGCAGGAGATGAAATTGGAAAGGAAGGTTGAGGCTATGTTGCGAAGGCCTTTAAATAACAGTCATCATCAACCTTTCTCTTTCTTTCACAAACACATCTCATCTTTTAGCATAGTCTATTGGTGCTATCTTCAAAATATATCAAGAATCTGATCATTTCTCCCCATCTCCACCGCCACCATCCAGGTCCAAACCACCATCACCTCTCATGTGGATTATTGCAATGGTCTTACAGATGCCCTTGTTCTGCTTTTGCCTGCTTCAGACTATTTACAGCATGGGTACAAGCTAGCCAGGTCATATCACGCATAGCTCAAAACCCTCTCATTGCTTCCTTACAGTGGCCTGCACAGCCCCACATCTCTGACCTCCTCTACTGCTTTCTCACAAACATCACAGGCCACTGGCCTCTTTGCAGGCACAACAACCCTCCAGGTATGTTCCTGCCTCAGGCTTTTGCTCTGGAATGCTTTCTCCAAGATAAATGTGTGAGGCTCACTCTTTCACTTCCCTTAGGTCTTTGCCTCTTCAGTGAGGCCATCCTAGGCTACTTTATCCCTTGTCCTTAGATTTCCTACTTCCCTTCTCCGTGTTTTTTTCTCCCTAACACCAGCATCTAATGTACTATATATTTTATTCACTTCTCTTGTTTATTGTCTATTTCCCCCACTAGAAGGTAAGCTCATGAAGGCAAGGCTTTTGTTTGTTTGCTGTGCTAGAAGAGTGCCTGGCATCTAAAAGGCACTCAATAAGTGCTTTTGAATAAGTAAGTACTAAAAGTTCAAGTTTACTCCATTGGCAACAGGGAAACACTTGGGGCTTTGGAGCAGGGAAGAGACAGATTTCTAAAATAGGTTCCATCATATTAGCTTGATATGGTGGAAATGATGGATTCAAGTAGAAAGAGAGGGAAGAAAGAGAATTCAAATAGGAGGCTGTTAAAATTAATCCAGGTGTAATGCAATAACTCCTCCGATCTAGATTAATTCTGAAAAAAAAAAAAAAAAAAACCAGAAAGAAAGGAGAATGTCCATTGTTTGGTTTTCTCTATATTCTATACTTGGTCCCTCATTCTGTACTTATCTATGTAAGAGTCAGGAGATTTTTCATTGGATCAGGTAGAACCATATAAGATTGCCATTTCTCTTAGTCTAAAATATTCAAATTTCAGCAGTGTCTTATGATTCAAGCTAGAGCTTGGAATTAGCGAGATCTGAAAACTACTTAATTTATACATATAGACCCTGGAAGAATGTGGCAGGTAAATGCAAAAACTCCCAAACTGGGGCAGAGAGAGGTCTTGAGGTGCTGGTGCCAAGAGCCCTGGACATCTCAGCAAGTCCTCAGGGTATCCCTGGAAATGGCTCTAGAGTTTTCATTATCAGTCTTCATAGCAACCATCTTGAGTCATTAATAAAGGCTAAAATAAGCCTCAAAAAACTCAGAATTCAAGGAAGTGTGAAATCCATTTTAGAAAGTACTCTATTCTGCATGATAAAAACAGGAGTGCTTTTGGTTTGTAAAAACAAATCCTCAGCTAATGCTGAAGAGCTGGTTCATTGGTTGAAGATGCAAGATAGCCAATGCTCTACAGGGAATGAAAAGACCAATTAATTTATTCTAGCCTATGTTGAAGTCTGAGTCCAATAGAGCTCATTAATTAATCATGAAAGCCATCACTAACAACAAAACACACAGAAGTGTTCCACAACATATTAAATATCAGCCTGTAATATTCACATGCTGAACTGTGTACTGTAAATAATGTTAATTTGGATCTGGCTTTTATACACACTAGCCCAAACCATTCATTTTGGTTGATTTGGAAGTGATATTTTAAAATATTACTTTTGTCTTTTCTTTAGAAAAGGAGTAGCAGTAGATAATTTTCTCAGGATGATTCTGGTGAAAGGATTTGCATACAATTACCGAGACAATTTCTGTTCCTAGCAGGAACAAACACGGGATGAAGTAAGTATTCACCATATGATTAGCCTAATTTTTCTATCCCACTGAGGCTAGCTCAATTCCAAGAAGTAATTGTAAACTCACGTCAGCTACTGGGTGAGTGAATACATTTGATTACTCACTATTAAATTTATTTCATGGGGAAATGACACTGAGGTGATCATCTAAATAAAGAGTGTTTTCTGGGACAGCATGCCAGGTGACAAATGATGGGTTCAGTGGTAGACTCACCTTTCAGCTGCAAAAATTGTGTTTCTCATTTCAATTATATGGTTCTGGGCAAATTATTTGAATTCCTTAATCGTCCACATTTGACTTCTATGCGATGAAGACGATTAATGTAGGATTTTATTAGTTCTAGTAATCTGCTCTATAGCTGTTAATAAAAATCATCTTCATTCCCCATGGTAGTGTGAATGTAGAATGCTGTTGTCCATTTGAAGGAAGTACTCTGAATTCATGGCAGGTGAAGAAATTCCTCCCTACAACTCTGTACAAATGGGAGAATCACAATGTATAACTCAACGTCCCACTCCCTCTCAAAAACTAAAACAAAACTTAACTCTTATTCTGGAATTCCATATTTGCTTATTGGCCATTTGCCCAGTCTCTTTAGTTAGGAATCTAGGAGATACTCTCAGACTTGTCACTCTTCTCCACCCTCATCTCAAGTCAATCCTGATATTTCTTCTGAAGTATTATTTTTAAGATCTTCATAAGCAAGTCCATACTTACTCATTCTTTCATTTTTTCATTCAATGAATATTTATTGAGTGTCTACTTATACTAGGCCGCTGCTCTAGGGGCTGCAGATACAGAAATAATGAAAACAGTAAAATGTGCCTACCTTCATGAAGCTTACACTCCGGTGGCTGAAGCAGACAAGAAAGAAATACACAAATACTTTTATAGTATAATGATATGAGGTGGTAAGTGCTATGAAGAATAATGAAGGAAGAATGAGACAGACACCTATCTGCACAGTAATGACAGCTCATCTCTCACTGAATTAATTAAATTATTTATCAAGTAAGCACTATATGCTACTTTTGAAAATGCTATGTATACAGGGAGTCACAGGTACTGATCTCAAGGATCTTGAATTATATTAATTGCAATTGCTAATTTACCTATCTAGTTCTTTTTAAATACAAGATAAGTTCTTATTCATTTTTGCTTCCTTAGGTTTTCTTTTACACAATGGAAAAAATAAGCTCAGTGAGAGTTAGGTTGAATTGAATGGCAAGGGTAAAAATCCCGCCTTTTTCATATAGCCCCCCGCCCCTATTTGATCAAACCTAATAGTAATAAAGATAATAGTAAAAATAACTGGCAATTATTGAAGCCCTACTTAATCCCTAACAGACACTGTATTAAGTGTTTTACTGGCATGGTATTAGTTTTAGTATCTTCATTTTATATAAAGGAAACTGATGATAGAGAAGTTAAGTTCTTGGCCAAGATTACTTAGCTATTAATTGGTAGAGCCTCATTCTGTCCAACATTAAAGTCTGCCTTTTATTCTCCTCTATGATGTGGTTGGTCTATAATACGATGAACACTTAATTCCATTCTGTCTGGGTTAATTTTATTCCCGTATTAAGGATTCATTTTTGACCCAGAAGTATCCCTGACTATGAAGCATTCCTTGGTACCACGAGTATTTTCAAGGAGTGCTGTGACTTCTGCCATTCATGTTGGAGATATGCTTGCTGCTTTAACTCCAGGTTCACAGGGAAGTGAAGCCGCTTCCCCCCGCCACCCTCTCCCCAACAGTCTGTGGGGGATTTGGTCCAAAAGGAACAACCACTAGAAAGATTACAATAATGAATAAAGTTTCTTCCTTCACAATAGCCTGTGAATGCTGCTCCGTGGTTAAGTTTGGTTAATGATGTCGTCCCTAGTACTGCTCGGGACATAACCATCAACCGCCTTCTCTCTGTAAGGATATCAAATGTTAAATTGTAGAATTAGGTCAACTCTGGTGAAAAAATTTTTGAGTTACTACTTAGATCTATCTATATGCTTGCCCAAGTACTTCCCTTCTGGAAAGAGTCACAAAATCCTATAGAACTATTTCATAAATTATATTTGAATCACAGTATGCAATGGCTTTTGCTGATGCAAAGTTTAATGTAGAGGAGTTTTCTGAATAGGTATTAAGATAGTAAAACCAGAAAGTACTTGTATTTTTAATTAGAGTAAATTTGCCTGAAAATCATAATGGATATAGAAACTTTTGTCTACAACTTTATAATTGTAACAAATTTGAGCCAAGTTTGTGTTATCTGGATGGAAAGTCAAATCAAATTATTCATTTTTTCATCAAATATTTACAATGTGGCAATAAGCCAGTAAATTAGTGTCTGCTATGCTTTCCGTAGTATCTATTACTACGTACCATTGACACCTTGATTGAAACTCAAAGTTTTCAAGGTTCATTTTGACGACACCAATAAGTCACTATCAAATTAGTTGTTAGTGAATTAAATTTTTATTTGTTTAGGTATTATAAAGCATTCCACACATTAATTAAGTTAGTATAAATTTTGTCATTATGTGTTTTATAAAACATAAAGTTTGCATTATGTTCTCTGTTTTAATCTCCAAATGTTCCTTCCTTCAAGCCTCATAATGTTATTAGTGTAATTATAATACTTGAATTCAACTATTGTCTTTGTTCTAAGAAGGTTTTAGTGCTAGATGCTTGTGAAAATATGTTATAGTCCATTTCTGAAAAAGTGCCTATTAGCAGATAGATACTTAAGAGTTAAATGAGTATCTGTAGGGAATATTTCCCCAAACACTGCTAACGTCCTTAAACATCATCAGCTTTTCACGATGCCCCCTTCCATGTTTGATAATTCTAGCGATTTCTGAAAATTGACTGCCCTTAAGCACTATTTCAGTACAATCTGAAAAAAAAGTTTTTTGTTTTTTTATGAAATTGAAGAACTCTAGGTTCAATGAATTTTTATTTTTTCCCAGAGACTCACCTCTTTGTAGCTGTAGGGTTGTTTTGTATCCAGAAGACAGGATAAATTGGATTTCTGAATTTTGTTACGGAACGTCAGCTTTGCCATCTGTATATCTTTTACGTAAAGCATATAGACTCTTTCTGCAACTGGAAAGGCAGAGCTGATGCATTCATACTGCCCTAACAAATCTAAGACCTCACTGATTCGTTGCAGCCTAAAGAGACTTTAGGGACAATGTAGCCCAAATTCTTGAACTTGAGGAAATGAATACCAGCCCCCTCCAAAAACAACTTACCAAGTTGTAAGTGCTAGGTATGGTAGAGACTGAAACAGGAGTCTCCTAACTCCTAAACTAGTATCCTTTCCAGTACATCACTGTCTCAGCTTCCTGTAAAAATTCCAGCTCAACGATTGCTATTAGAGGAAGGTGATCTAAAGAATATGATATTTACCAAGGGTCTAATTCTCAGGCATGAACCTTTATAGTGTATTTATTTCAGTGGACCTCAGAACCAGATGTTTTGCAAGGTAATAAAGAATCTTTTTTTTCATTGAGGTAACATTGGTCTATAATATTACATAAATTTCAGGTGTGTATGATTATATTTTGACCTCTTTGTACACTACATCATGTTCATCACCAAAAGTCTGGTTTGCATTTGTCACCTTACAAATGTCCCTCTTTACCCGTTTCATTCTCCCTCCAACTCCTGTCCCCTCTGCTAACCACCAATCTGTTCTCTGTATCAAGTGTTTGTTTATTGTTGTTTATCTTCCACATATGAGTGAAATCATACAGCATTTGTCTTTCTCTGTCTGACTTATTTTGCTTAACATAATACCCTCAAGGTCCATCCATGTTGTTACAAATGGCAAGATTTTGTCTCTTTTTTCTTTTGGCTGAGTGGCATTCCATTGTATATATATGCAACAGCTTTCTTATCTGTTTGTCCATTAATGGGCACTTAGGTTGTTTTCAAGTCTTGGCTATTGTAAATAATGCAGTAATGAACATAGGGGTACATATATCTTTTTGAATTAGTGTTTTCATGTTCTTTGGATAAACACTCAGAAGTGGAATAGCTGGATCATATAGTAGTTCTATTTTTAAGTTTTTGAAGAATCTCCATACTGTTTTCCATAGCGGCTGCACCAATTTACATTCCCACCTGCAATATACAAGAGTTCCCTTTTTTCCACATCCTCTCCAACAATTGTTATTTCTTGTCTCTTTAATAATAGCCATTCTGATGGGTATGAGGTGATATCTCATTGTGGTTCTGATTTGCATTTCCCTAATATTAGTGATGTTGAACATCTTTTCTTTTTTTTTTTTGAGGAAGATTAGCCCTGAGCCAACAGCTGCCAATCCTCCTCTTTTTGCTAAGGAAGACTGGCCCTGAGCTAACATCCGTGCCCATCTTCCTCCACTTTTTATAGGTGGGATGCCTACCACAGCATGGCTTGCCAAGCAGTGCCATGTCCACACCTGGGATCGGAACTGGTAAACCCTGGGCCACCAAAGCAGAACGTGTGCACTTAACCACTATACCACTGGGCCAGCCCCTGAGCATCTTTTCATGTGCCTGTGGACCATCTGTATATCTCCTTTGGAAAAATGTCTGTTCAGATTCATTGCCCATTTTTTAATCCAGTTTTTTTTGCTGTTGTTGTTGAGTTATATGAGTTCTTTACAGATTTTCGATATTAACCCTTTATTGAAAATATGATTTGCAAATATCTTCTCCTAATTGTTAAGTTGTCTTTACGTTTTGTTGATGGTTTCCTTTGCTGTGAAGAAGCTTTTTAGTTTGATGTAGTGCCATTTGTTTCTTTTTTCTTTTTTTCTTCTTGCCTGAGGAGACATATCCAAAAAGATATTGCCCAGACTGGTGTCAGAGAGTGTCCTGCCTATGTTTTTTTCTACGAGTTTTGTGGTTTCAGGTCTTATATTCAAGTCTTTAATCCATTTTGAATTAATTTTTATGTACATTATAAGATAGTGGTCTACTTTCATTCTTTTATATGTGGCTGTCTAGTTTTCCCAACACCATTTATTGAAGAGACTTTCCTTTCTCCTCTGTACATTCTTGGCTCCTTGGTCAAAAACCAGCTGTCCATAGATGTGTGAATTTATTTCTGTGCTCTCAATTCTGTTCCATTGATTTGTGTGTCTGTTTTTCTGCCGCTATCATGCTGTTTTGATTACTATAGCTTTGTAGTATACTTTAAAATCAGGGAGTGTGACATGTTCAGCTTTGTTCTTTTTTCTCAGGATTGCTTTGGCTACTCAGAGTGTTTTGTTGCCCCATATAAATTTTAGGATACTATTTCTGTGAAAAATGTCCTTGAGATTTTCGTAGGACTTGTGTTGAATCTGTAAGCTGCTTTAGGTAATATGGACTTTTTAATTCTTACAATCTATGAGCACAGAACATCTTTCCATTTCTTTGTGTATTCTTTGGTTACTTTCAACAATGTCTTAGAGTTTTCAGTGTATAGATCTTTCACTTCCTTGTTAAATTTATTCCTAGGTATTTTATTCTTTTTGTTGCAGTTGTAAATGGGATTATATTCTTGATTTCTCTTTCTGCTAGTTTGTTGTTAATGTATAGAAAAAATACAACTGATTTTTGTATGTTGATTTTGTACCCTGAAACTTTACTGTATTTGTTTATTATTTCTAATCATTTTAGAATTCTTTAGGGTTTTCTATATATGAAATCACATCATCTGCAAATAATGACAGTTTTATTTCTTCCTTTCCAGTTTGGATCCCCTTTGTTTCTTTTTCTTGCCTAATTGCTCTGGCTGGGATTTCCAGTACTGTGTTGAATAAGACTGGCATATGTTGTGGTTCTTTCCTTCTACACCCATTTTATTCAGAGCTTTTAATCATAAATTGGTGCTGAATCTTGTCTAATGCTTCTCTGCATCTATTGAGATGATCATGTGATTTTTATTCTTCACTGTGCTAATATGATGTGCCACATTGATTGATTTGTAGATGCTGAGCCACCCTTGTATCCTTGGAATAAATCCCACTTGATCATGGTGTATGATCCTTGTAATGCATTGTTGTATTCGATTTGCTAATATTTTGTTGAGGATTTTTATGTCTATGTTCATCAGTGATATTGGCCTATAATTTTCTTTCTTCATGTTATCCTTGTCTGGTTTTGGTATGATGGTAATGTTGGCCTAGTAAAATGAGTTAGGAAGAGTCCCGTCCTCTTCAATTTTTGGAAGAGTTTGAGAATCTTGATTGTTTGGTAGAATTTACCAGAGAAGCTGTCTGGTCCAGGACTTTTGTTTTTTGGGAGGTTTTTGATTACTGTTTCAAACTCCTTACAAGTGATCAGTCTATTCAGATTCTCCAATTTTTCTTAATTCAGTTTTGGGAGGTTGTATGATTCTAAGAATTTACCCATTTCTTTTAGGTTATCCAATTTGTTGGTGTATAACTTTTCAAAGTATTCTCTTATAATCCTTGGTGTTTCTGTGGTAGCCATTGTAATTTCTTCTCTTTCACTTTTGCCTTTATTTATTTAAGCCTCCGTTTTTCTTAGCAAGTCTAGTTAAAGTTTGCCAATTTTGCTTATCTTTACAAAGAACCAGCTCTTAGTTTCATTGATCTTTTCTATTGTCTTTTTAGCCATTATTTTGTTTATTTTTGCTTTGATTTTTATTATTTCCTTCCTTCTACTGACTTTGGGCTTCATTTGTTCTTTTTCTAGCTCCTTTAGTTGTAATGTTAGATTGTTTATTTGAAATTTTTCTTATTTCTTAAGGTAAGCCTGTATTACTGTAAACTTATCTCAGTACTGCTTTGCTGCATCCCATAGAATTTGGTAGGTTGTGTTTTCATTTTCATTCATCTGCAGGTATTTTTTGATTCCTCCTTTGATTTTTTCACTGATCCAGTACTTATTAAGTAGCATGTTGTTCAGTTTCCACATACATGTGACTCTTCCAGCTTTCTTCTTGTAGTTGATTTCTAGTTTCGCACCATTGTGGCCAGAAAAGATGCTTAATATGATTTCAATCTTCTTAAATTTATTGAGACTTTTTTTGTTTCCCAACATATATTATACCCTTGAGAATGTTCCATGTGCACTTCAGAAGAATATCTATCCTGCTATTTTGGATAGAATGTTCTATATATATCAATTAAGTCCATCTGGTCTAATGTTTCACTTAAGGCCTTTGTTCGCTTGTTGTCTTTCTCTCTGGATGATCTATCCATTGATGTAAGTGGGGTATTAAAGTCCCCTACTTTATTGTGTTGCTGTCAATTTCTCCATTTATGTCTGCTAATAATTACTTTACATGTTTTGGTGCTCCTATGTTAGGTGCATATATATTAATAAATTTTATGTTTTCTTGACCTTTATCATTACATAATGTCCATCTTTGTCTTCTTTTATCCTTTTTGGCTTGAAGTCTATTTTGTCTGATCTAAGTATGGCTACACCTGCTTTACTTTGGTTGCTACTTGCTTGGAGTATTGTCTTCCATCCCTTCTCTTTGAGCCTATGTTTGTCTTTAGAGTCAAGATGTGTTTCCTAGAGGAAGCATATTATTGAGTCTTGCTTTTTAATCCATCCAGCTACTCTATGTCTTTTGATTGGTGAATTCAATCCATTTACATTTAGGATGATTATTGATACATGAAGACTTAATACTGCCATTTTATCTTTTGTTTTCTGGTTGCTCTATATTTCCTTTATTTCCATTGTTTCTTTTTCCTTGTGTTTTTGTCAGCCGTTTCAGTTTGGGGTTTTCTGTAATGCTTTTCTCAGTTGCCTTTTTTAAAATGTTTTGTGTCTCTGCTCTGAATTTTTGTTTTGTGGTTACAATGAGGTTCATATAAAAAAATCTCTTGAATAAGATAGTCTTTTTTCTGCAGATAGTATCTTACCTTCATTTGCCTAAGCAGGTTCAATCCTTTTCCTCTTCCCCTTCTAAGTTTTTGTTGGTACAAATCATCCTTTTTTGTATCGTAAGTTCATTACAAATTGAAGTCAAATTGAAGTTATTATAGTTATTTTTAGTGCTTTCTTACCTTTTAACTTTTATGTTGTAATTAGGTGTTTACTAAGCTATTCTGAGATAGAGTTCCAATTTCCTGATTCTGTCTGCTTATTTATCACCTTGCTTAGAGCTCTGTATACCTTTGCCTTTCTGTTTCAGGTAGGAGAGCTCCTTTTAACATTTCTTGTAGTGTAAGTCTAGTGGCGATGAACTCCCTCAGTTTTTTTTTTTCCAACATTTTGAATGTATCACTACACTCCTTGCCTATAAAGTTTCTGTTGAGAAATATTATGAGGGCCTAATGGAGGTTCCCTTGTAGGTTATTGTTTTTTTCCCTGGCTGCCTTTAATATTCTTTCTTTGTCATTGACTTTTAACATTTTTTAATCATCTGTTATAGAGGATGTCTTTTTGCTTTGAGATAATTGGGTGTTCTATTACTTTCATGGAGTTATATATCTAGTTCTGTCCCCAAATTTGGGAAGGTCTCAGTTATTATTTCTTTAAATAAGCTCTCTGCTCCCTTCTCTCTTCTTCTGGGATACCCATTATCCTCATGTTGCCCTTTCTAGTGGAGTTGGATAATTGTAGAATTTCTACATTTAAAATCAAAATTTTAGTTCTCTCTTTTCTACCTGCATCATTTCTATGTTTCTATCTTCAAGCTCAATAATTCTCTCTTCCATAAGGTCTGCTTTATTTCCAATGCTTTCTTCATCTCATTTATTGAGTTCTTCAGCTTCAGAATTTCTGTTTGGTTCTTTTTCAGACTTTCAATTTCTTTGGTAAAATATTCCTTCTGTTGGTTAATTTTATCCCTGAGCTCATTGAACAAACTTTCTGAGTTTTCTGTAGCTCAGTGAGTTTCTTAATGACAGCTATTTTGAATTCTCTATTAGTTAAATCACAATCTTCCATGACTGTATGTTTGGTTCCTAGAAGATTGTTATTTTCTTATTGTGACGTTGTGTTACTATGGCACTCTACTGGTGTATTTGTTGTAGCAAACACTTTACTTATTTAGGTATAGCTTTTTGTTTTGATTCAGACTTTTCAACCATTTAGAGATTAGAAGCCTTTCTTTTGTTTTGCAGTAGGTGGCACTATAGTGCTAGTTTTGTTTTCTGCTATGAAAGCTGCCTTTGGCTATATTTGAGGTTCTGCATATTCCACCCTCTACCTCCTCTATCTGGAGTGTTGCCAGTAATCTCATTGTTGCCACCTGTGCCTCTGGTGGTCACCAATGTCTTACTGTTGTCAGTGTCACTGTGGTTGCTGGTTTTGCCACTTGTGGTACAGGGATGGCTGACCCCTCTGCTGCATCCAGGCTCACCTGGGTCAGAAGTTCTGCCACCATTGGAAGAGTGGTGGGGAGAGGAAGGGTAGACACAGAGATGGGTTTCTGGGGCACCACCTCTGTTCTTGCCTGTTTCTTTGTGGCTGCAAGTGCTGCTGTAGTTGGGATGTCTGAGTTGTGTGTGCTCCTCCACTCTGCTGCTACCAGGCTCTGAGCTATGGCTGGGGGCCCAGGATCATGTGGCTCCACCTCCATTGCTTCTTCACTCCCTGTTGCTGCAGGTGCCACTGTGATTGGCTTGCTGGAGTCATGAGGAGGCTGGGGGTAGTAGGCTCAGCCACTGTGGCCAGGGGATCTGGGCACCATCTCTGCTGTTCCCTTGTTTTGCCTCCTCTATGAGCTCCAATCTACCCACCTTTGTATGTACTGATGTGTGAATCTCTCTGATGTCCTGGTGTGATAGGCAGTGTAGCTTTGTTGGATTGTGGATGTTTTACTTGCTGTAGATTGAAGAGAAGAGACAAAGGGATCTTCTCACACTGCCATGATGATGACATCTCCCCAATAAAGCATTCTTAATGTTCCTTGTGTAAGAAACAACTTTGTGATAAATTCCTTTTACAATGCAGAATGAGGAAAGAGTTTGCCTCTCCTAATCAATCCTGATCTAGATCCTCCTAATTTAGAACCTCTTGTAAGACAATAAGAATACAAATCTAGCTAATCATGTCTCCTGTTTTGCTTTGGATACAAGAAAGATAAGAATGAAGGCTAACGTCATGGTATATCTTTCCCTTATGAGTATAATTCTATTGTATAATGATACCACTTTTCATAGACTCTTGCAGTAAATGCATGAAAACTATTATTATGCTACCAAATGTAAGCTAATGATCAAAAGTAGCCCAGAGTAGAGAATGGGAAGGTGTGTTTGTGAATGAATCAGTCCTGTAGGAAAATAATTAAAAAATATTGAAGATGGCTGAGTGCTTCCTGAATGTGGCAGAGTGCTATTCTCATATTAATCATTAAAATCACAAAATTTTAAAGACAGGAGAACTCAGCTCTCATTTTACAGACAAGGGAACTGAATCTTAGGGAGAGGAAATGATTGACAATTCTTAAGAAGTCAGCAGCAAAACCAGTACCTGAGGAATAGAGACTATAAAAATCATCCATAAAATCAAGACCCAGAGGTCTCTACTTCTCTCACTCTCTCTTTCTCCCTCCTCTCATTCTCTCTTTCTCTTCCCCTCCATCTATCCCTCCTTCCTCCTCTATCTTTTATCTCATCAGCTCATCTTAGATTATTTACATTTATTACATTTTACTTTACAAAATGAGATTTACTATACATATAGAAGATATTCAAAATATTTAATGACTTGTATGATATTGGTCAATCAAAATGACTACCAGTGCAGCATGGTCCTGGAGGGAAGAATATCATTTCTATCACATGCTTTCTTGTAACCTCCATTTTTCCTTAATAATAGATCATTTGTATATTTTCAGGTCAATAAACACAGAGCTACGTCATGACTGTTAATGGTAACAAAGGATGCCATTGCATGATATATTACATTTTATTTAACATTTAGATTATTTCCATTTTTTTACTGTAAACCATACCATAATTTTTCATTTAAAAATATAGTTCAGATTAAATCCATGTTCATTGATAACTTGACAAAGAATAAAAAAAAGGCTAAAATGTTACAAATCATTTTTGTTTTTAATATATGACACATCATTACTAAATTGCAATACAGCTCTTTGGCTTTTATAAACAGAAACCAAATAGTGCTGGAGAGTCCTTTTTCCAGCAAAATTCCATCCATGAACATTTAAAATTGAACATAAAGTGGAATTGCTTTCTCCTTTCTTCACTTTTTTTTTTTTGCCTTTACTGAAGTCTTTAAATTCAAGCATCAGCCTGAAACTTTTAAAGGCTCCTAAACAATGTCCTAGCTGCATTTAAATGAAGAAAGAATGTCTTAAACTTAAAGATAAACCAAATGTGCCATTTGAGAGATGTAAGCATACAAAATAAATGTGCTTGTTGCCTATTTGCCTTTCTTGTGCCTCAAAAGGCTCTAATCTCAGCTTTAACGCACAATTAGAACTGAGAGCAGGTGAAGTGTGAGATGAGATAATTCCTCTTCCATGACAGACTCCATCCTGGGTCTTTCTTGCACATAAGCCCCAATCAGGTGATCAAAACATTTCTCAGATCACTCAACAATGTCTCAGATGGCAAATCAGTGCAAAATTCACGAAAAGATTTTGCTCAAATAAGTACACTTTCCTAGGTTTACTTGATTATTTTTTATGCCTTGTTATCGATCTATCCCACCTATAACATCAAGATCCAGAAGTTGAGAAGTGTTTTAAAACTTAAAAGCAAACTTCTGATATCTAAATAACTTTTTAAAGGTTTTCATAGATTTTCAAAAGTGTAGCTATTTAACATTTTCCTATTTTACATGTATATATATATAGAGAGAGAGAGAGAAAGATGCAGTAAGTAGAAAAAATATTTAAATATCATTTATATATCTACCATCCAGAAGCTATTAATATTTTTTAAATTTCCTCCAGTTCTTTTTATTTATATTCTCACCAATATAAATGGCAATATTTTATGCACATTTTTCTTCCATAAAATAATTATTTATCTATGCTATTTAAAACTTAACAAGCATCATTTAAGGGCTGCTTAATATTATGTCATGATGCTTTTCTATAACTCCCTTGTGTCCCTATTTAGATTGCTCCTTTTTTTGCCCTTGTAAACAATACTGTAATGAATACTTGGTTTCTAATGCTCCATTTCAACTGTTTTTTTTGAAAGAGGGATCATAAAAAGAGTTCTGTATTATATGCCAGTAGATATTCATATTGTTACATCAGTTCTATTTGCTTTATATTTGGCAAAACATTGATATCATCTCTCTTAAAGTAGAAAGTTTAGTAAGGCAGTAAGACATACAGAACAGAAAAAATATTGAGCAATTTATTAGATTCAAATCCTTTTAAAAACTTTATTGTAAAAACTGAGAGTGATAAATTCCAGTAGGAAATCCTAGGGTTGGTTATTCGGGCTAGTTATGAATGCAAAGTTTGAGGTACTGATGCCCATGATATATCTTTGGTAGTCAGGGTCACAGAAAGAGAGGGATCACCACCACTGCATGATGTTCTATTTATTCTGGCTTAATAGTCCTAGGACAGTTGCTTCCAAGTTTATATAGCCTAACGCTCTCCTTATCTGGAGCTTGTACACTAGTCCTGCCTCATTTGATCCATTACTTCACACTTAAAACTTCTTTGGCTGTGCTGCTACTGCTGCTGCTGATCTGTTTAAACAGGTAGTTCAGCATCATTGTCAAATTAACCATTCCAATTCTCAATTAGCTGCTCATTTTACAAAAGGCAAACTTTTATATATTCAAAACTATAGATATATTTATTTATTTATTTTGTGGAAGATTAGCCCTGAGCTAACATCTGCCAGCAATCCTCCTCTTTTTGCTGAGGAAGACTGGCCCTGAGCTAACATCCATGCCCATCTTCTTCTACTTTATATGTGTGATGCCTGCCACAGCATGGCTTGACAAGCTGTGCATAGGTCCACACCTGGGATCTGAACTGGCAAACCCCAGGCCGCCGAAACAGAATCTGTGAACTTAACCGCTGCACCACCAGGCTGGCCCCTAGATTTATTATTTTGCTAGTTATCCCTATTCACAGTCTATGCTAGGTATCTTCTTAGGAACTATGCCAGATTGTCCATCCACATCTGCTTTTCATTTTTTACCACCTTGCCCTGTGCTTATTGATGGTAGAGAAGGCTGACAGTATGGTCTACATCTATGATCTTTGGCTTCCAGTTGAGTTGATTAAATGAAGTCAGGTGCAACATACCAAAGGGCTGGAGAAGAGTAAGGTCAAGGTATTCTTTCCGTGATTCCTTTCTGCCAGGTCAATGTGAGGCGATTGCATCCTTTAAACAAAAGGCCATAATCCCTGTAATTCAGCATTCTTCACCCAGCTACACTCTCTATACAAGTACATCCTCCACTTCCTTGCCCATTTAAACTTTTGGTGGTAAAGGCTCCCTGCTGTTGCTAGCTCTGGGGTACAGCACCATCCATTTCCTGGGGTACAGCACCATCTCTTTCCTTGTTGGTGTCCCTAAATCCTGCCCAAAACTTTTTTAAGCAGTTCTTAATTACTATCTTAGTCCATTATGGTTGCTATAAAAATACCATAAACCAGATGGCTTATAAACAACAAACATTTATTTCTCACTGTTCTTGAGGCTTGGAAATGGCACTGGGCAGATTAGATCATTGTCCATGGTGTGGACCAGGTTATTCACTGATGGCCGTTTTTTTACTGTAACCTCACATGGTAGAAGGGGGACTTGAAGACCAAACTCTCTGGGGTCTCTTTTATTAAAGGTACCAATCCCAATCAAGAGGGCTCCACCATAATGACCAAATCAACTTCCAAAGGTTCCACCTCTTAATATCATCACACTGGGAGTTAGGATTTCAACATATGAATTTTGAGGGGACACAGACATTCAGACCACAGCAATTACATAGTTAGAGTGTGCCATTTGTTTTCCAACAGGATAGCAACTAACTGAAGCGGCTTTGGGTCCAAAGAAATATATGTTTGGTAGAAGGAGTTTACAGGTATAATTATTCTACCTATCCTGTTATATCTCTCACTTTAATATAAATTCCAAAAATTTCACAAGACATTTTGTAACCTTCCTTAACTTATCATTTCTTTCTGTGGTTGGAGAAAGCCTATGCTCTAACCTTATGTCCTTAGATATCACTACTTCCAATTATACTACATTTTAATATTGCTTCAAAAATTAAGAAGATAGAACACATAGTTTACAATTTCAAAGAGTACAAAAAAAAAAAGAATTGTATTCTGGCCCTCCTTATTTTGGGGTTGTACCTTAATGATCTTGCATTTCTTTTACATTTTAGACAAAGAGTGTTTTATAATAAACAAAAGCAAATGTTCTCCATTATCTTAGTGATATATCATTTTTATGACCCAGATATAGTCTGAAAAGACAAAGGCTTTCGTCAGCCAATTCCTGCCACAAAGATTGGCTTACTTGACAAAAAACATGTCAAAATTAAAATTCTTATTTTTGGTAGACGTTATCCAAAAGTAAATTGGTTAATTCTACAAAACTCCATCCAGCAAGTCTACTCATTAAATTACATGGAGTATATTTTCTGGTTCACTCATGCTGGCAGTCACCCCAGATAGTTATATGGTTCATAAACAGATATTCTTTAGGGACATCTATAGGGGATTTTCAGTGGTTCAAATGGGTCAATTTTAGCACCTGTTACTAAAGTTTTCCAAATCTAAAAATTTCAGCCTCATGATATGAAACTTTGAGGTCACAATCAATCAAGTATATAAATGTTTGACCTGACAGATACAAAGATGCTTTGTGGAAAACATTCCATTTTTGTCCACAAATATTTCTCCACAATAGATGGGGATACCTTGTCCATAAGATTTTCATCATTCAAAATAAATTATCTTACCCTGCTATCTGATTGTCTGGTTCTCAAAGCATATGATGCTGACTCAATAATAAAAAAATCAATCTTTTAGGCCCTCATTAAGTATAATCTTTAATAAACTGCTATCCTTTTATCACATACTGATAGAGAAAAAGAGATTAGTCTTCCTCCTTAGTTGCTTACACATTTTACACTACAGCCTGTGCCAAAGTGGGTTATAGGATGACACCAGCTCAGCCCCAGCTGCAGAATTGTGTTCACAGGAACATTATAATGTTATACCTTCTATTTTATTGTGGGCCATTACAATAAGTAACATTATTTAGACAGTTTCTGCACTTGCTGTAAGCCTCTTTAAAGAATATACTTTTTAGATCTTCTGGAAGGCAAAGGAAACCAAGATCAAAACGAAAAAACAACCCACAAACTGGGAGAAAATGTTTGCAAATCATATATCTGATAACCCCTTATAGGATTATCTCCTTAATATATAACTCCATAATATATAAAGTACTCACACAAATGAACCGCAAAAAAACAACGCAATCAAAAAGTGGGCAGAGGATATGAATAGACATTTTTTCAAAGAAGATACACAGATGGCCAATAGGAACATGAAAAGATGCTCAATATCACTAATCATCAGGGAAATGCAAATCAAAACTACACTTAGATATCACCTTATGCCTGTTAGAATGGCTATAATCACAAGACAAAAAATAACAAATGTTGGAGAGGATGTGGAGAAAAGGGGACCCTCATTCACTGCTGGTGAGCATGCAAATTGGTGTGACCACTATTGAAAACAGCATGGAGATTTCTCAAAAAATTGAAAATAGAAATACCATATGACCCAGCTATCCCGCTACTGAGTATTTATCCAAAGAACTTGAAATCAACAATACAAAAAGATTTATGCACCCCTATCTTCATTGCAGTACTATTCATAATACCCAAGACATGGAAATAACCCAAGTACCCATCAATTGATGATTGGATAAAGAAGATGTGGTATATATACACAATAGAATACTACTCAGCCATAAAAAAAGGCAAAATCGTCCTATTCGCAACCACATGGATGGACCTTCAGGGCATTATGTTAAGAAAAATAAGCCAGAGAAAGACAAATATTGTATCATTTCACTCATTTGTGGAAGATATACAAACTTATGGACAAAGAGAACAATTTAGTGGTTACCAGAGGAAGGCGGGTAGAGGGTGGGCACAAGGGGTGAAGTGGTACATTTACATGGTGTCTGACAAATAATAATGTACAGCTGAAATTTCACAATGTTATAAACTATTATGACCACAATAAAAAAAAGAAAAGAAAAGAAATAAAATTTAAAAAAGGAATATATTTTTTACTCAATGTCCTCCAAATAAGGTCTTACATTTAATCTTTCTTTATGATTTCATCCTCAGGCTGACCCTTCTCGGAGAATTTGTAAACTCAATATTTTATGATAACAGGAATTAGACAATCAATAATTTTCCTTTTAACCCCACTAATTACCAAGCAATTCAGGGCAAATGTCATGTTCAATCATTATAACTGTATTAGCCCTTGTCTGCATAGCTGTTTTTTCCTTCTTTTTCATCCCTTTGGTTTCTATTTCTTTTAAGAGAATATACATATATACATGTCTGTATGTGTGTAATATACAAATACATGTATAGTTAATACATACATATATGTGTTATTCCACATATATGTAATTCCATGTATGTGCATTCCATAGTATATTATATATACGTGCCATCATTATATTATAAAACCATCTCAGCTCCAGTTTGTAAAGAGTCCAGAAATGAATACATATGGAAATACTTTCTGAGGTTATTTTAGTCAATAGCTCTTTTTCCTCTCTTCCTCAAAATGAACTACAGGTATTGTCAAGACAATTTACATGCAATGAACATTAGAAAAATCAATAATTTTAAAATGGACTTTGTTTTTCAAATTCCAAATATGAATTTTCTAATTTTTAGAATTATCAACAAAGAAATATTATATATACAAAAGAAATAACGTAGGTAGATTCCCCAAATATTCAAACATTGTCATTAGAAAGTCATTCTTATCGTTCATTTTATAGATAAACACACCATGAATAGTTAATGATCAATTATTTTTCTTCTTTGCTTTGACAAATGAAAGCATTGTGATTTGCTAATGAAAGCATTCCCTCTAAGAAGGAACTGCATGAACCATGGTTGACATTTATTGAGTGCTTACTACATACTGTGCTAAGGGCTTCATGTGGATTTTTCTTATTTAACCCTCAAAACAACTCAGTGAAATAGGAAATTACCCACATTTTTTCAGATGAAGAAACAGAATTAGCAAAGTCAGTGGTAGATTGTGTTTTCCCAGATAGTTACAATAAAATCTCCCTTCCCACGCACCTTCGTACAATGTGAAATTGACCCTCCTTTTACACTGAACCGTGGGGGTCAAAGTTCTCTATTCTTAAATCTAGGCAGGCCAATGACTGCATGACTTCCAAGGCTAGATCTAAAAGTCAATATAGCTTCTACCTGGTTCTCTTGGGATGCTTGCTTTTGGAACCAAAGACTATGATGTGAGGAAGCCCAAGCAGCCAGTGCAAAGGGTACATGTAGGTGTTAGCTGGCAACCCCAGATGAAATTTCAGCTGAACATCCACAATCATCCACCAGACACATGAGTGAGAGTCTCGGAGATCACTCCAGCCCCAGTGACCATCTGACTGCAATCAATGAGAGACGACTGTGTGAGAATCACCTGACTGAGCCCAGTCACCTCCAGAACCATGTGAGGTAATAATAACATGATGGCTGTTAAATTCTGGGGTGAATTATTATACAACAGTAGATTACCAGAACACCAAGCAAAGTCACACAGCTGGAAAGCTGAGTCTGGACACATACACAAGTGGTCCTACTTCATCACTTACACTTTTTTTCTTCTTTTTCTTTAGTGAGGAATATTGACTCTGAGCTAACATCTGTTGCCAATCTTCCTCATTCTGCTTGAGAAAGATTGCTGCTGAGCTAACATCTGTGCCAATTTTCCTTTATGTTTTGTATGTGGGATGCCGCCATAGCATGGTTTGCCGAGCTGTGTCTAGGTCCACTCCCAGGATCTGAACCCATGAACCCCAGGTCACTGAAGCAGAGTGTGCGAACTTAACCACTACCCTACTGGGCTGGCCCCTATCACCTACACTTTTAATTACTATACCATATTGCATCCTATTGACTACCTTTTATAAACTGTAAAGAGGTACACAGATTTCTATATACAGATGCAGGAAATAATGTATGTGTAGTAGTAGTAGGAGCAGCAGCAGCAGCTGCAACAGCAGTATCAGCAATAATAAACTCTTCATCACACCAGGAGTGGTAATAGCAGTAATCTCTGGATAGCACCACAGTGAATATTCTTTTTAAAAAATTCTAGATAAAAGAAAGCATTTCATGGATCTTTGGAGAAATATTTATATTCTTAATGCATTTTCCAAGTTATGTAAATTCTAGAAGTTACAAAGACTGCATTATGCTATGGATGAAGAGCTACCTTATTAAAAGTTGCTACTGAATAGTTTGTTCTTAATGCAAAAGGTCCTGTTTTACAATTGCTCTCCAATTCATTAATTTTCATTTTATTCCCTTCAAGGGCATTTAGGGTCAGGGATATACAGTTGTAAAACATAGCTCTCACTAGAATTCATAATTTACTAGATCTTAATATTCCATTTGAAGAGGTTCTTAGAATATGATGAGGTCAGAGGAGAAGAATGAAAAAGAAAACCATTTGGCATGTTTAATAATAGACTATTTATCCATAGAATAATCTGAAATCTTTTCAAGCATGGCTGATGGTGACCTGTATCTCAAACTCATTCAGATTGGACTGGTCACTTTATAAGAATCGGAAGGGGAGGTTACATACGTTTCATTAAGTTTTTAGCTCAACAATATTTAACTTTGATTGCTTATTATAAGTAGAGTGATTGTACAATTTATTACATAACTGAGACACTTTCAAGAGTAACTAGGCTGTCAGGTGTGAATCAGAACTGTGCAGGCAAACCAAGATGTATGGGCCAGCTACGAAGCTAGATCCTGGGGGAGAACAGCGATAAATAAGGCACTGCCTACAAGCAGCTCATAATCTTCAACTTCCTTCTGTGTTGTAATTGAGAACTGATAAAAAGCATTGACAGAAAGAATGACCAGTGAGAGAGGTCATGCGGAAGTCCAGAGGAATCATCTCCGAAGAGGTCTTTGTTGTCCAGGCAGTCACTGAGTCTCCCTCATTGTTTTTCTCATTCTTATTTGTCCAAAGGTTAATTAATCTATATCTCTGAGAAGTTACATGTGACCCTCTCAACACTTGCATTTTTCTTTTAATCTTAGAAACTGATGACAATATTAGAAATTCTGTGAGATGCCTAGAGCTGGGAGTCAGTAACTAGGATCTAGTGTTTGAGGTCAGAGAGCTCTGAATCCCCAGTGTTTGCAGGATGTTGAGGCCAAGGTTATTGGAATTATACTGGAATTCCAATAGAAAGCAATCCAGGCTTTCTCGGTTTGGAAGACATTGAAAAAGGTGATGCATTTGAGGTAACAGAATGGGTTCAATTGATTTTATTCCTGAAAAGCCAAATTAAAGTTTAGACACGTGAGAGCATTCAAACACAGGCTCTAATACATTATGAATTTAATTTTCTTGTTTATTGCATATTATATTTTATGTTTTCCAAACCAATTTAAAAGTGTTAACAAACATAATAGTATTTTTTAGAAAACAACATAAACTAGTAGATTTGAAGATCAAGTGACCCTATTAGGCAAGCAAATTCCATTTCCAAATCTAATCCATGTCAAATCACAGCATTTTATAGCTGGAAGGAATCATAGTGCAATTCGTTCAAACTTCTGATGTGGACACAAAAGATGTACCAGAGTGCTGGCATGACTTGCCCAAGACAAGGAGCTACTTATGGGAAGAGCTGGTTGGTGGCAGAAAATGATCTAAAAAAAATATTCCTTCTCATGTCTGTGAGAACGTTGTCCTTGACCTTGGGGAAATCTGGACAGGGCAAAACTGAGAAGTCAACAATCTTCAAGAGAATTTGAACTCCCACTAGTTTTGGGCAGAATAGAGCAAAAGAAGAAAAAGAGTAAAATAAGAATATGCCTATTGAGTTCTCATTAAAATGAATCTTTTGGATTATCCAAAAGTTTGGTTCTCTTTCTCCTCAGCATCATATTCTTTTAGGAATAGATTTGCATTAAGAATTCTTGAATCATTCAATGACTGGTTGGTTCCAGACACTGTGGACCTGAAACTTCACTTTCCATTGTGTCTCACTGCTTTCACTATTCATTTCTCCTTTCAAATGAGTGGCTGCCACATCTTTGGAAGAGATCAGAGAATGTGGGCTGAAAATTATCATGTGATTGTCTTATGACCTGCCTAAGCAAACTTACAGTTAAAGTATTTGTAGGTAGAATGACCTAGGGAGTCATTTATTCATACACACCAGGAAAGGATGGTCCACTCTTGTTAGATCTTGTGCTATCTAAATCTTGCTAGTTCTGCCTTCACAATAAATGTGGAAACTTCTCAGTATCTTCATTACTACCACCCTGGTTGAAATTACCAGCATCTCTCACCTCAGTTTCTGCAATTACCTTCTAACAGCTTCTCCTCTTTGAGCCCTGGTCTCCTTTCAGTCTATCCTCATCACAGTGGCCAGTCTGATACTGTTAAACTGAAAGTCAGATTATGCTACATCTCTGCTCAAAATCTTTGGATAGCTTCCCATGTTGCTCAGAGCAAAAAAGAAAAAATAGAATAAAGAACACTTTTACAATTTCATTCTCCATTCCCCTTGTGCTTCTTGGACCTCTTCTCCTCTCCTTAGCAATTTGCTCATTATGTTCTAGCAAACTGACTTCACTATTCCTTACTTATACAAGGCATACTTTGTCCTCAAGACTTTGCACATGCTATTTCCTCTGCCTTACATGTTTTTCCCCGAGAAAGCCACACGGCTCCCTCACTTCTTTCAAGTTTCACTCAAATAGAACCTTCTCAATGAGACCTTCCCTGAGAATCCCGTTTAAGAAATTAAATACAAATTGCTTAATTAAAAAGTAAAACCTATATCCCCAGTGCTTAGTACATAGTAGGTACTCAATAAATATTAATTCAACGAATGAAGGACAACACCTTGTGCTCCCATTAGCTGTGACATTCACAGCTACCAGCACCAGGCATCTCTTCTTGTCTCTGCCTTCTCCTGGGGAGAATAGGATAATTGTAAATTTGAGGGCCGCAAATTCAGAACTGGAGTGAGATCTCGATATGACTTTGGTTCTATAGTCTTTGGAACAACAGAGACAACAAAAATGGAGACATCCACTTAGATTTGCCAAGTTTTCATTTTAACAAGTCAGGATGATAACAAAATACACAAAAACCTCATAACCACCATTTATATCTGAATAATTTTATGGAAGAAAACATTTTAATTCTAAAAGAGTAGGAAGGACATAATTTTAGAATAAAGAACATTTCTTCAAATTTAAAAAATTAGTTTCACAGAAACTCTCTACACTGTTCTCTCCTGCCAACTCCGGAGGGTGGGCCCAGAAGATACTTGGGCTTTGGACTCCAGACTTGCAGTCCTGCTATGAATGAGTCCCACCATTAACAGGCAGAGCAAGCCTAGGCCCCTCTGCCCACAAGGCTGCAGGCAGAGCAGTGCTTGTGTCTTCATTTGGTCATCAAAAGACAAAACTAAGTGTTTAAGAAAAGGTGCTGGGGTTAAGATATTGTATGTGGAAACAGGAGTGAAAATTTTAAAAGATTCAAGGACTTTTCTTGGGAATACCGATTCTGCACCCCCTCTTAAGTTCAAGTATCTAAATGCTGTCTTATTTGACTTTACCAATGAGAAATCATATTGTCAAGAAATGAAGGTTAAAGAGAAACCATGAAAACATATACGAGGAAGGCTAATCATCTGAATTTTGCCATGGAGTGAACTAGAAGCTTGAAGCCCAAAATGAAATTCAAATTTGTAGAGTTTCTCAATAAATAAGCAGCTGACTCTTTGCTGGCTTTTAGAGCTTTCCATAAGTCATGGAGGGAACAGTATATTTTTTGAGGATTTAGGATGGTTGATTATGTAAAGGTCTAAAAGGTAAGAAAAGGTCAAACCTCTGGTTAATAATAGATGGAAAAGGACAATTTATGAAACCACAGGCACACTAAAATGGAAGAGCAGGTCAGATGCCAGTTTCTTTATAAGACTGGCTTTCTAACAAATGCACATTTTTCACCATACTTTGAGTCTGTGAGATATTTGTACTTTGTCAAAAGTTAAACTTACAGAAGATATACTGAAATCTTTTGAGAACCTCCTTGAAACAATTTTGCATAATCTTTTAATACAGCAAAGAATCTTCAAGGTATATGGGCACATGCCACTTTACCATCAGTTTTATACAGCATAAGAAGATGCATTCATCTATCTGACTAGGGCATTCTAAAATGCTGTGCACACATGCGGCAGGTATATTAGGAGGTTTCTGTCAAAACAAATCATTTCATGTTCCCCTATCATATTATACTTATTAAGTTCCCCATGAGTTATGCTGTCAATTTTGAGAACTGTCTTGGAATTTTAAACAGAAATAATGTTGTTTCAGAGTATTTATTAGTGGTTTATACAGTGTAGAAGAATAAATAGGTTTCAGTGCCAATAATACGACCCACTTTGCTATGGGTAGTAATTTGGTCATTGAAGATTTTAAATAGCATCAATGAACAAAGGCTTGTGTCCAAGAGTTTCTAATGGAAATTATCTGTCTATAATAACTCGTCAAATGTTAGTCAAATTGTCTTAAAATATACAATTTTTATTTTGGTAATAATAACATAAGCAATCTAGAAACATCTACTTATTGCAGACTTAACTAATTCAGTACTTGTTAAAAGTTTAGATAAGGTAGGCTCAGGTTTACATTTCCCTTGGCAGTTAATGCAATTTTGTAAGAAAATAATAAAATAGCTTAGGAGAAGTTGATTATGGTTAAAAATATACTTTAGGAACATTTCTTTATAAAATTTTTGTGGTAATTATAATAATCTGGTTAAAAATACATGGGAGAAAAAATACATTTTTGTATAAAACAATAATTACTGTAATTATAAATAATTGTTATATATATTACAGAGGACCCCTAAGGAATTCTATTTGCTCACAACTGTTGGTCAACAGTGTGCTATTGAATATGTTGCTTCACGTAAAATGCTATCTTTGTTAAAATGTTCTATAATTCTGATTTATGTCTTTCCCATATTAGTCAAGTTTAAGTGTATCAGAAGTCGACTTTCATTATTTTTACTAGACTTTCAATACTAGGTCTTTTAAAAATAGCCTTTAAAAAACCCCTTTATTCATTTATACTCACCTGTTTATCCTTACAACACCTCTGAATACAGAGGATGGAGGAGTTATGATTATTTCACAAGTAGAGAACCTGATTATAGAAATTAGGTATCAACCATTATTAATGAACTAGAGATAATACTAAGTGTGTAATCTGATATCCTCATTTTCAATCTTTAGTCTGTTAATTCTTAGAAATTGTTGATTGTGCTTATATCAGATTTTGCTATAGCATTCCATAAAGACATGTGATACTTTTTTCAGTAAGTGTGTTATCTTTTCCACTTTATAGCCAAATAAAATAAGGGTTAAATGACCTTAAAAAGGTAAAAAAGGAAGTCATTATCAGAACAGAAATGAGAATTGAAACAATCTTTTTTCTCCGATTCTCATTCTTTCAATAAATATTTATTGAACACTTTTCTATATTTAGATAGAGTGATTTAGACTTGCAGAGAGAAGTAAACCGGCCCTTGACCATGAACAACTTAGACTCCATCAAGAGAGGCAGGAATCCTCCTCTACAGTAGGAAGGATGACATGTACATAAATTACGTCCCTACAAGGCAGAAAGTAGTAAATGTAATTCAAGAACTCCAGATACACTACCGTGCAAGTTCAATAACAGGAACTTCTCTTGTTTTCTAGAATGAGTAGAATCTGCTATACGTATGTCTTCATAACATCAGAAAAGAAAGGAACTAAGCATGGCAGTAGGGGTTAGACTAGAGGAGGCCTGTACATGGCTAGGGTGGCTGAGGGCCCTGTCTATCTAAATGGGTGTGGGGACAATGGAGACACTGAGGAAGTAAATGAAATAGAGCTGGACAGCAAGAACCAGAAGACTTCCCAAAGAAGAAACCTGTGGCAGTAGGAGCCTGAATGTCAGTTTCATGAAGTGGTCAGGTCTTGGGGGTCTGTCATTAGCCACCATCCTGTCCCCAGGACAGAGGTAACATCTTCTTCAGTCCAGTATGTAGTTCTCTGGGCTGACTCGTGAGGCAGAGCTCCTGCCTCAGGCAGATTCAAGACTGCTTCAGGGGTCAGATGAGTGTTAGCTCTCATGCATCTTTTTAGCCACTATTTCTTAGCTCATTCTGTACAGCCAGAACCAGAAATCCACAGTGAAGCATTTGCCTGGGAGCCTGGGGAGCATAAGGTATGTAGCTATAATGTAGTAGGCTGGGTCTGTAAACACCACAGCTGAAGAAAGTGCATTACTTTATCCAGAATGAAATAGGCCTAGGGTCCTATGTAGGCACGTATACCACAGAATCACATAGAAAAAGGCTCACATTACTGCTTAATTCATAGAAGTGGAGCTTCCAGATTTTAATTTAAAACTTAAAACATTTTTAACTCACAAAAAAAGAACTGTAATTATTTGATTGGGTGATTTTATCTTTATTAGAAAATAAGGATGGAGTTAAATACTTGTTTTGTACCTTCACCTTATATTGAGCTCTGTTATCAGCTTTTTATCAAAGTTTAATTTATTTTAATGATCAAATCTTAATGTGAATTTGAAAATTGCCAGAAATAGGTCAATACTTTTGAAACCAATCTAAATAAAGTGTATCCAGATGAGAGGAACAGAATGGGCTTTATCTCTTGGGTCCCATTACGTGTGTATTGGGAAGATAAGTGATTGTAATAGAAACAGAATTAATCAGTCTGTCATGTTTTCTCACCTAGCACTGCAGTTCACACTGATAGCTCTTATTCGGAAATCGTAAATTGCTAACCCTCAAATTTGCAACATTTTTTTCTTAATTAAAAGATAACAAATATCATACTAGAGCTTAAAAACATGCAAAATTCAGGAATTCCTGATTTAAAAAATTTCTTCATATCAGGAAAACCTATTCCCCGGTAGCATGGAATGCACTCATTGATTCCTGATTGAGTTCTACCGTGTGCTTCTCTTTTCCCTCTTGATTTCCAGATCTAGTCTCCCTCTATCCTTCACTAATCTCACCTTCAGCAGTTGGCCTTGCTATTCTGCTTGACTGAGAAGATAAAGGACATCTGGAAGGACATACCTCGTTTCCCTGTAAGCACTCCCAAACACCTGAATCTACACTGTGCTCCTTACCCTTTCTTCACTGACGGACAGACTAGGTGTACTTCCTTCCCTCTATTACCAGTGACTCCAGCTGTCATCTCGGATCTAGCATGCGAAGATCCAATGTGGTCCTAAGGTGTCTGTGGGAACACCCTCACAAGTGGGAAGCACTAATTTTAACTATATTACCTGAATCTACCTGCTGCTAGTTCAAGAGGACTATGATAATATTGTTTGGGGTATGGGTTACCATACATATAAAATATAAAATCAGGGTTATCAGTACTAAAAGTAATGCACGCATAAGTAATAAGTTCATCCTTGTACATCACTTAAGACCATTTCTCAAAGTGTGATTTTCAGGTCATCTACATCAGAATTACCTGATATGCTGAGTAAAAAGAATGTCCCTGGGCTCTGCACCAGAGCTACTGAATCAGATCCTCTGGGCATGGGACTCACAAGCTCCCCATGCGATTATTATGAGAAATTAGATTTGAGAGTCACTGACTTAACCTGATGCAGAGACAGCATTAGCTTTGACTGCTCTGAAGTTGAAGCCTAAGGTGAGGAAAAGTGTCTGCAATACGCAGGAAGAAGATCTGTTAAGGCAGAGAATCTAGAGTAAACAGAGGGCGGATGGCCTGATGGGAAGACAAGAACTCCACCTATCAGTGAGTTTCTGCTCCTCATAGTACAGTGATTATTCCCAGTTCAATGGCTAAAAGCTTTGAGTCAGTCACTCCAAAACTTAACATCTCCATGGACAGCCTTCTCATTGAAATGAAGGGAGGTGGTCCCAATATTAGGTCCTCCCTCACTGCCCAAGAGATGAATTACATAGACCAAGCCAACGTCCAGCGTATTCTCCTTCCTCCCCTCGCTCTTTGTGCTCTGGGTCTGGTGGAAGATGGGAGAGAGAGACAATAAAATTGTTACTTCAAGACTCCCATGCTGCTATGACTATTTACCCTCATTTTCTAAAAGCCTAGGGGCATAAACTCTTTACTATTGAAAAAGCTAAGGAAACAATGAGTGAACTGAAATTCTGCTAATTCACAACACATTTTTATTACCACTTTATCCTTTTTTCTCCATGATATTCAAAATCTCCTCTTTTATCAGCTCTTACCTTCTACCCTCAAAGATACTGAGACTCTTCCATCTTGATAAACTGTTTTATTCTTTCCTCTTCTTACCCTATTAATTATTGTCTTACTTTTCTTCATTCTTTCATCACCAAATTTCTCAAATGACTAGTGTTTATCTGCTGGATTCATTTTCTTGCAACTCACTTTATGTCTAGGCCCCATTTTCATGACACTTCTTTCTCAAATATCACCAATGGTCTCTGCTTTTCTAAATCTAATGACTTGCACTCTTTTTCATGTCGATTAAAAGCCATAAAAGAATAATGGAGTTTAATATACATCAGCTGGGAATCCAACTAGTGAAATTAATTAATCACAAGTTTTAGTGTGATAACCAATTAATAAAAGCCCGTGGATTTGCAGATCTTTACTTGGATGGACAAGGTTGCATTTCATCACCGTTTGATACCCACTGTTGCATTCATAGCTTTATTTCTTATTATAACAGAGGATGTGAATGGAAAACCGTAGTATGGTATACTTTAAACAAAAATTGCATCACTTAACTGTGATTTTGTAGATTTGGACATTCGTACAATTTATAACATAGTGTTCTACAAGTATATTAATAAAGTCCATGTCACGCAATGGCTGTATGCTTTACATGTAAATCAAACTTTACACATCTGATCATAGGATATTTTAATTGATGAAGAAGTCTCCACTCCAAAGTTGAAAATATAATGAATATTTTTTGCTTTGTTTTGATCAAATTTTAAAATAATTAAGTTTAATATTTAATAATGTTAAATGAAATATTAAAATAAATTATTAAATACATTATAAAGAACATGGAATAAAGAATATGTTTCAGCTCTTTAGAATTTTCAATTTAGCATTAACATTTCTAAAAAGTAAGATTCACTCTGTATTTTATAACAAAATTTATGTAATTGGAGATCTTAATCATCCCCCAATTTTGCACATATATTGATCAGAAACTCTTGAATCAAATGAACTATACTAATGAACTGCATTTACTAGGGTGATCATAAAATTTGTCGAAGACCATTTGCAGCAGACTGACATTTAGACAGTCAGCTGAAAAGGTTTTCTCTTTGTTAGTACATCAACTTGCTGCAGGCATGCTCAAGGCTGGGATGTCTGCTTGAACCCAGAGGGAACTGAGCTTATCGGCTTATGCCACACAGCATGCAGCTAAAAAAGGTCTTTATGTAGCAGGACAGTAATACTTACGTCTGAAAGTTTCTTTAAATAACTTTTTTATATTTTGCTGCATATTTCTAAGTGAAAGCCACATTTTCCGTCACTTCTTTGATTCACTTAAGACCCTTTCTGTCTTCTTATCCTTAAAATGCTAGTGTGCTTCCCACAGAGAACACTAGCATTGCTCTCCCAAAACACACTTCATTAGGGGGGCCAAAGTGTAGCAGTGTGCTACCGTGTCACTCTGTTTAGTGACACTGTACTCACATAATGTCTGTGCTGATTTCAGCATGGAATGGGCAGAGCTTTGCAACGCATAGAGCCAGTTGTATAGACAGCGTGTGTGGGATAGTTCGGACTCCAAGCCCTTATCTGTCCCTAAATACTTTCCCACTGATCTTTCATTATATTTGCACAGATTAATTTATCATGTTAATAATTATTACTTTGGATAATTTAGATATTACAAAAAGATTGAAGAATTGAAATATGGAGTACAGAGTATGTGCGTATATACATGCATATATATCCTCCATTATATTTTCACAGATTAATTTATAAGGTTAATAATTATTTTATTGAATAATTTAGCTATTACAGAGAGATAGAAGGATTGAAACATGGAGTAAGGATATGGACATTATCTATTTATCTATGTATCTGAAGAGAGTTGAAATAATATTCACCAAATATTAATACCAGTTATTTTTGGGTAATACACCTTGTTGTTAGCCAAGAATCTCATGTAGTGTGTAACTAACACCTGCTAAGTGTTCAATACATATTGGTTGCATGACTGATAAGAAAGGCAACCCTGCTTAGAAGTACAGAGTAAAGCAGTAGACACCCTCATAATAAAGTTGTGATGGGGAAGTGCTAAAAAAGAAGAGAGTTTCTGAAAGATGTGGGAATTTGAAGGAAACAGTACTGTTAAACTGTTAAGAATGTGTTTTATAATTACATGAAGTTTGGGGTTGAAAAGACGATGAGAACTGTCTCTATCAATAAAATAACATTTGATTTCCTAGTTGTAAGCTTTGTTCAAATGCATTCCTAAAGGTAGAGATAACCAATTAACTTTCTTCATTGTTGGGAAAAAAGTAACATATACTGTGAAATTCATGCCACAGAAAGAGAGGGAGTGAAATATACAGCCACAAAAACGTGGAAAGACAGGTGTCAGCCACCCTAGAGTCCCAGCTGCTGCCGCATCTTCCCTGGCAGGCCTGATAACTCTAAGACAGGAAACTCCCAGTTTAGATAACCCAGGCATCTGCGTGGACGACTGAAAAGCAAGGACTTGATCTTTAATGTAACCGAGCGGTTCAGCGGAAACAGGACTGAATTAGGAGTCAGAGGACAGAGTTCCACTTTGGAATAATCACGGCTCGGCTTCAGTTTGCTCATCTGTAAAATGAAGATACTAATACTTGCACTGCGTACTTCAGAGGGTGATGGTAGAGAACAAATTAGATAAAGTAACGGAACATGCTCTGTAAACGGTAAAGCACTACATGAGGCAAACTTAGCGTTATTTAAGGTCATCCTTGATACTCTGCAGCAGGGAGAAAGTCGGAAAGAAAAAGCAGCTTCACCATAAATTAACGCCTTGTCTCCGGGAGACTCACAGAAAGCTTGTATGAAGACAGTGATAGAAAATTAATTGCCTCTGTTTTAAGCAGAGATCGTCACATTTGTTTTAAGAAAACAGCTTTACTGATCTGTCTCATTCTAGCAGATATATGTCATCTTGTGGCAGCTTTCTGACTGCTCTTTCTCAGAATGCTTCCTTGGCTCCCATCATTCTGTCTCATATATTCCAGAGTTATCCTTGCAAGTTGTTCCTCTTCTTTCCAAACCTCTTGTGCTTCGATGATCTCATCTATTCCCCTGCCTTATTCTGCTCCAAGTCAACATATCCTACTATCCATTGCACACCTAGACATGGATGTTCAACAGGCATCTCAAACCCAGCATGTCCAAATTCATTGTCTTCCCCACTGCACTTACTTCTACTAGGTTTCCTATCTCAGTTAATTATATCTCTATCTATCCAGTCTCTAGATTTGGAAACCACAGAATCAAGGATGTGGTGGATGGTTTTACACTGCACAATCATAAGAGATGTCATTCATGCAGTAGCCTCTGTGAATGGAGCCAATGTCGTGCAGTGTATCACCTGCATAACGGAACATGGCAGCCCTCCCAACAGTTCCATCATCTCAATGGTCAGTCATTCCTTGATTTTATACAATAGCAAGGAGTTGGTGGACAATTCTCAATTTACCAGAGGTCCTCACTTAAACATTCACGATACTTTATCACAGTTCGATCTTTAGTTGATAAGTCAGGGACAATAGTCTGAGTACGTATTGTTATATGTGAAAATTATAATGCAGGCAGGTTTTTGTATTAATTAAACATATACATTTTAACATTGTGTACAAATGAGTATGTGTGTATGTATGTGTGTTTAATAGAGAATCTCCAAAGACAGCCTTCGACAGCCCCCTCTCCCCATACGCTCATGCAGCTTCCTGCATCAAGAGGTGGAGCTTAGTTCCCTTTCCCTTGAATCTGTGCTGGTCTCATGACTACCTTGGCCAATGGGATATTACCAAGAGAGATGCAACTGAAGGCTTGCTAAGTCTTGAACCCAGTGCTTGAACACTTGGACTTGTCCTTTTGAAACATTCCTTCTTAGAACCTAGTTGCCATGTTTTGAGAAAGATACAAAGAGGAGAACCAAGGCATGTTGGTTAACAGACCTACCTGAGATCCCATCTGACAGCTAGCATCAACCTGCTAGTCATGTGAATGAGCAATCTTGGACATTCTAGCCCAGTCAAGTCCCCAAATGACTATAGCTTGATCCATCATCTCAGGGAGCAGAAGAATTGCCCAGCTGAGCAAGTCACCACAAAAAGTTATAGGAATAATAAATGCTTCTTTTAAGTCACTGAGTTTGGGGTGGTTTGTTATCCAATGATAGATATGTAAAACTGTGTGTGCACTTACACACAAGTGTGATTTTAATTCATCTCCTTAAGGAGACTAAGATAAAGGCAAAAAAGACCATTAGCTAAAAGTGGTATGTATACTTTTGGTTGATATAGCTTCCAAAACAATTCTCCGCAATATTCAGTAAAATCATCGATTAAGGCCAGGGGATAAATAATGGAAAGGAGAAGAATGCTCCCTAGGTGAGGAGAACAGAGCCCAACCCTGGGTGGGGAATGTGAACAGTGGGTCTCACAGTCTACGCTTTTGGTTGTCCTTTTATATGTCATACCTATGTCTAACTGAGTCAATAAAACTTCAAGCAAGTGAATAAAACCTAAGATTGAGGAGCTTCAATTACTCCTTCCTCTCTGAAATTCCATAAGTAAAGCCCCTAGTATCTAGTCACTTGTCTATAAGGCCAGAAAATCTGCTGAGCTGTATGTAGCCTGTTGTCTATGGGGCTGATACCATCATCAGCTCCATGTGAGCTACAAGCCAGCAGGGAGGAGCATGCTTTTCTCTTATGTGGATCCTCCAGCTTTTATCTAAATAGTCCTGAGACAACACACTCTGCATCTGAGAAAACTTGGATAAATCTTAGTATTTTGGAATCCAAGTCCAACAGAATTCCCATTCCCACTTTCACTATTTTAGTTCACGTCATTTTCATTTTTGAGACTAAACCACGACACTAGTTTCCTACATCATGACTCTGTCTGTAGTTTCTATTTCCTTCCATTAATACTCTTTTCTGCTGTCAGTGATATTTCTAAAGCACAAACCTATCACTACACTGCCCAGTCAGAAAACTTGCCGCTGAATTTCTAACGCACGGAATGGAGTAATTACTAAGAGCGCGGGGATGAGAGATCTCGGATGTCAGGCTGAGTTGTTTGGGTTTTATCCAGTAGGGAATAGGGATTGCATAACGATTTTTGAGGTGGGGAGAGGAATAATCAAAGCAGTCTTTTGAACATCTCTTTTCTACCCTCTCAATATCAGATTCATTAGTTGCTTTTGATTTTAACCAGGTCTACCAGTCTGCTAGTTTTAGTTCACAGCAACTAAAATAATTTTCTTGTGGGCCTCTTTCTTGTGCTTTTTCCATTCTCATCTGCACATTGTCTCATGCTCCAATTCACACTCACAGTCACATGTTTCCCCAACTCAGCCCTCCTATACATATCTCTCTCTGTGTGCATAACTTTAAGCTTACATTTACATATGGATAGAATAGCTTTCTGCTTCACTCCTTTCAATTTCTATCATCTAAAGAAAGTGGAACCAGTCCCAATGGATCAGATAAATATTTCCCTTTCCTTCAAATATCTCCCCAAACAGATATCAGCACCTCTGTTAGTATATGTTGACATGGAGTGAGGAAGATGTCTTATAACTGGGCCACTTTAAGTGGTCCCTCTGGCACTAGGACTAACTCTCTGTGGGTAGTCGATCGTGTTTTAATTTAAACTGCCTGGCAAAGTCCCTTCACTTTCCACAAACATAATTGCAGGGGCTGTTCCTGGAAGCCAGCAGTCCTTGCTACTTCTGTCGCTGGCAGATGAGGCTGGTAATTAAAATCATTCTACAGCCATCCTCTGAAGTCTTCTCAATTTGTGGCAGATTGACTGAGTAAGAAGATTAAACATTAGGAGTCACTTCTTGACTCCGCGTAGCTCCTGCTAAAGAGCTAGTTATTGCTCCTGCGTCGCCAGAAGTTGGGGGCGTCAGCTCAGAAGGGACTTGATATTTCAGTTCCTCATTTTAGACGTCCTCAGTTTGAATCTCTCCCTACCTTACTAATTAGATGTTCTTCCATAAGTTGCTAAGTCTTAATGAGTTTCATTATTCTCATCTGTAAAGTGGTTTTAATGGTATGTAGTGAGAATTAGAGATTATCACTCTATGTGTGTGTGTTTGTGTGTGTGTGCATGTGTGAACATCATTTGACATACCACACGCTAAATAGAGCTATTATTATTAGGTGAGTCTAAGATTCTTTTGCCTATTGCAGGTCTGTCTGAGAATACTGGGAACTCTATCTCTCTTCCCTTTTCTTCAGTCTCCAATTTGTAATATAGTAGTCCCCCCTTATCTGCAGGGGATTCATTCCAAGACCCCCAGTGGATACCTGAAGCCATGAATAGTACTGAATGCTACATATACCATGTTTTTTCCTATATGTGCATACCTATGATAAAGTTTAATTTATAAATTAGGCACAGGAAGAGATTAACAACAATAAGTGATAGTAAAATAGAACAATTATAACAATATACTTTTATAAAAATTACCATAGATCTTAGCAATCTCAGCATATGATTTTTTTTCTTTTTTCTTATCAAGGCAAGAATTTTCACCTTTTCCCTTAAAGGAAGCACTTTATGGCTTCTCTTTGGCATATCTGAATTGCCAGCAGCACTACTCTTATGCTTTGGGTCCATTATTAAGTAAAATAAGGGTGACTTGAACACAAGCACTGCAATACTGAGACAGTGGATCTGATAACCAAGATGGCTACTAAGTGACTCAAGGGCAGGTAGCGTGTACAGCGTGGATAGGCTGGACAAAGGGAAGATTCACGTCCAGAGAGGGATGGAGCAGAAATGGCATGAGATTTCATCATACCACTCAGAACAGTGCGATTTACAACTTATAAATTGTTTATTTCTGAAAGTTTTCATTTAATATTTTCAGACCATGCTTGACAGTGGGTAACTGAAACCATAGAAAGCAAAACCACGGTTAAAGTGGGGGACGACTGTATCAGCCAGCTAGTCTCTGCGGTAAATTGTCTCTGACCATTTGGAGTACTTTAAGTAGTGGAATATAAGCAATCTCATGTCAAAAAGTCACATCTTGTGACACCGCATGGAACAAGAGGCAACCCCCAAATATATGAGGCTATGATGTTTTTAGATAAGCCAGTTCTCAAGAATTGTGTTATGGCCCTGTGAAAATTTTGTTATACCATGTATGAAAAATCAGATCATGGGGCATATAAAAATTGAAAATCGGAAAGCTTTATGGTCATTTTATGAAAACACTGGGATTTGTTTCACCAGTCTTTCATCTTCTAAAAGTCTGCTGACTGGCAAAACGTCACGTTTAAATCTCTGCTTACTTAGAATTGTGACTGGGAAGTACAAGCTTTCCTAAGTATGATTTCCATCCATTTGGTAGCCTCAGACATGCTCTGTTCTGGCTGTCTCAGGTGGGAACTGCAACAGTGCTTAGGTAGCATTTCAACATATGGAATCATCTGGGTACAGCCCACACACAGGGTTGGTGGTGGTTACTGTGCCAACCACAGTTTCTCATGCATAAGAAATGTATGCTTGCCTGTGTCATTTGTCCACCTTTAAAAATCCTTCTGGATTCAACATGAATACAGTGGCTCTTGCATAGAACAAAATAGTTTGGGAGATTTTATTTTCCCTCAAATGCCCAGAGGCACTCGTTCAGTTAAGAAACAAATTAAATTTTGTAGAGGAGAAACAGTAATATGTTTAAAATATCCAGAGTTGTTCCCCTTCACTTGTATTTAAAAATGACTAATCTGATTTAATTCACATTTGTGATGTCAATTGTCAGGTCGAAATAAAATCTCGAGGATCTATTTTTAAGGACTAAAAATAGTGTCGCAATAAAAATTCTAACTGAAAAGGCAGCCCTGTTTTACTGATGGTTCTAAACAAAGCAGTACATCTGAGGAGCATTTGCCACATGGTCTTTAAAATGGCACTAAAATTCTTCTTTACACCAGAAACATACCAAGTTGTTTGGCAGAATCTGTGATTTGTTATTTAATCCCTGCATGTATAAGAAAGCAAATTTAGTTAATACTCTATTGATTTAACCAGAAATTGTTGATTTAAAAATATTTATGCAGTATAATAAAATGTAAGGAGATTTAATAAATGGATATTTTTCCTTGTGGTATCCCCATTAATTTCTCTTCTGTTCTTTTGATGATGAAAATCCTAAAATAATCAGCAGTAATATCGTATAGCTCTATTTCTTCTCTAGCTCTGTAGCGCTGATGAATGGAAGAAAATTTCAACAAATTTTTAGCTCTCATCATCTTTTCCTTTCATGAAAGACAGTGGTACCAAAATAGCTATGCCATTTTCTTCTCTATCGTCCTCTGACGGTGAAATAAAATTAAAGAATATTTTAGTAAACCTATGAAATGAAGGAGACTGATTTTAAGATAAGTTGCTTTAACATGAGAAAATTTTCTGAAATAGAAATTCAACTTTAGGTTATTTCTCCAGATTATTGTTTTTTCTTCCAAATGTTTTCTATTCTGCTTAATAGTAATCAATCAGCAATGTAATTTATCAAGCGCAAATTAAAAAATCTCACTGACATTGGTATCTTGTGTTGAAATAAATTGCTAGGCCCAAGATTGAGCTGCTCCTGTCCAGGGTGCCATGTCAGCAAATTGAAACATTAAGAACTTCTGTGTCCCTGTAAAGGCTCTGCTTGACCAGAAAGGCAGTCTATTGAACAAGCCAATCCCCAAATGCCAAGCCAGCTCTGGGCTTTACACTTGTTTCCTTGTTCCTTATTCACTTTCTATTTTTCTCTTACTTGTTTCGTATTCTTTATCCTAAAAATGCTTCCTGCCTTCCACCTCATTTTGCAGTTCGCTGGGCCCATGGGAACAGAGACTGTCCCCTTCGTGAGCTATTAAATAACATTTGTTTGCATCACCTAAATTATCTTCTTTAATCACTTTTAGCACTTGTATATAACAAAATATTACTTTACTATGGCGATATTTCATGAATTCTTGGTTCGAGTGTATATTTTTAGAATCTATTCAGATTTCACGTAGGCACTTTGGAATTACCCAAGCCTGAAAACCATTTTCACTTCATCTTTTAAAACGGGAGACTAGATACTCTGCTAGGTCATTTGAAAACAATTGCTGAGCTTAAAAACATTTTTTTTTTACATCTTTGGAGCTTTACAAACAATGATGCACAATTTCACCTGTGGGAAGTGCGAGTTCTTTCCTAGTTTGCTTCTTTAATCGCCACGGGCCCTGCCCCTTAAAAGTTTATCATTGTTCTGGCTGAATATGACAGATTGAATACAAATATATATTTTTGCTTCCTGATGAAACTCAACTAAAATGACATTGTGAAGAGATGAAACTAAGGTAAAAACTCACAGAAGCAAATAAAATTGGAGAAGATATGAGAGCACACCAGAGATGTCAACAAATATTGGAAGCTGGAGAGCAGATGGACAAGTGGTGACATATTTAGACAAGCGGCAAAAGACAAAAGGTATGTGTCTGCATTGGGGAAGCAAGAATTAAGACAAATAAAGCTACAAAATACCAAAACATCTCAGGATTTGCAGGTGTCACATGCTCTGAAGGCTGGATAATTTGTAGGGGTAAATAACTGAAATAGAATGAGTTAGGCTTCCAGATTCTCTTTTTAATCTTGGCAGGAAACAGGTAGTTTATTACCTGGAGAGGACATCCACATGAGCGTAGGGAATAGTGGAGATAATATGAAAGTCTGTATGTTAAAACATATCTCATTCTCTTTCTCCAGCACACTTCTGAGAATTTTGGCAGCCAGGGTTACATACAATAAGCAAGAGATTGAAGATTCCTCTCAGGGAATATTGACTAGCCCAAGAGGAAAGACCTACCAAACCAAACCAGTTAGGTTCTTGCCCAATTGTCCCATAGTGAGGCCAAGCATTTGACAAGCTTCAGATGTTCCTACAGAGGTTCTGGTCAGTTTTTTGATGCCCTCACTCTTAAATAAGGCTAACTAGGGAAAGGACATCATATATTTCAAGAAAACCTCTAGGGTTAAAAACAGAGATCAAGGGGCTGGCCCCATGGCTAAGTGGTTAAGTTTGCGCGCTCCGCTGCAGGTGGCCTAGTGTTTCATTGGTTCGAATCCCGGGCGCGGACGTGGCACTGCTCATCAAGCCACGCTGAGGCAGCATCCCACATGCCACAACTAGAAGGACCCACAACGAAGAATATACAACTAAGTACTGGGGGACTTTGGGGAGAAAAAGGAAAAAAATAAAAAAAATCTAAAAAAAGAAAACCAGAGATCAAAACAAACAAACAAATAAACAAGGGCTTAAAGAAAACATGGCAATGCAGGGAGCAGAAGAAGACGTAGAAAACAGAAAGCCATTATAACTGGCATGCTCAGAGAACTAAGAGAAAATACTGTACCCATGAAACAAAGAAGAGTAAGCTTTTGAAAAGAACTATTCAGAAACTTAAAAAAAGGTTTTGGAAATTTAAAGGACAACAAAAATTAAAAATTTAATAATAGTTCGAAGAGAAAATTGAGGAAATGTATTGCAAAGTAGAACAAGAAGAAAAGGAGAAAAAGAGAGGAAACATAAGAAATTAGAAAATAAGTCCAGAAAATCTTAATGTTGAGTAATAGGAGTTTCAGAAAGGGAAAACAGAACGCAGAGAAGAGGAAATTACCAAAGAAACAATAAGAAAGCATCTAGAAATGGAGGGCATGAAATTTGAAACAATTTTGAACATTTAATTCAAAAACAAATGTTTATCTCATACCTGTTGTTGGGAGACAATTTTCCATAGTCTCTCAGATTTATGCACTTGTGAGAACTCACTGTCTCTGTTCTAGACTATCTTTCATGGATATTTGTATAGCAAACAGCCTTGGGAAATAGAGATAGCATCTCCCCCTGGGGGCAAGAGTAGGTTTGTTTACAGCTTTGGAAGATAAAGATAATGTCTCCCTCTGGAGCATAGGGCAGGCATGCTTACTGCCTATGATATAAGACTTAAGATCCCCAAGGTCAGGGTTTCTCTCCTTAGATGCAAACTATTGTTGCAGGTGTCACCTTACCCTCTTTGTTTCACCTGTTGGAAATTGGGGCTTGGGGAACGGACACAAAAATGGTAAGTCTAGCTACTATGATTACTGTAAGTAATAAACTATCCTTCATCTTTGATCCAGGAGTCTTGTGCCTTCTGCCAGCATTCATGAAACTACGGCAAAATAACTAGTTAGCTCATAGATAGGGTAAAATCTCAGACCCATTACAGTTCTTGACAGTTTTGGGAATGAGAATGGGATGCTCAGAGATATGGTTTTCTGGAAGTAGGATAAAGGTCTCACAGGCTGGTTAACAGGATTTGAAGGAAATACATAGGAATCAGTTGCAAAGATGGTGACTAAATTGTGTGGCCAACCAGGCAATAAATGATCGTCTACCCTATTGCCTAATAATGAGAAGGAATTTTGGTGGTTGCTGACCAAGTAACAGGAAGTAGATTCAAAGACAGATACCTAAATAGCTCCCTGGTTGTTAACTCTATTCCAGACAGAGGACTTCCTTGCTAACCTGGTATTCAGTCTCAGGCCTGTCTGATTGTAACAAGCCTCACTAAGATTCATTCTTTGTGGGAAGAAGATTTTTCTTCCTTTCAGATGAAAGTTTTGGAGTCGTGTACCCTCACTCATGGGGAAAGAAGAGAACTTGGTGACTGCTATAGCCAGAAACCAAATGAATTGTTACAACTTTGGCTGGTTTGCTTGGAAGATAGAGGGTGGGAGCATGCAATGCTTATTGATGAAGAAAGTCAACAGCAAAGCCATCATTGGGCTCAGCCCTTCTTGAGGTCTGTCAAACTTAGATCCATTCAGAGAAGAAAGTAAAGGGTCTAAGAGGTTTTTCTTTTTTTTTCAGTGGGTGCTGACTCCTATAAGGGAGCTCCAGCCCTATGGAGTAGATTTCCCTGTGATAGACAAACTCCAATCGGAAACCATAGACAAGGCATTGATTAGTTTTTGGGTTCTTACTGTGCTGAATTTGGTTTATAATGCTGATACAGGTGACCCACCAGAGAGTGAGAAAATTACCCAAAGAAGTCTAAAAGTCTAGCAGCAACACAGCTTGAGATAGAAAGTGAAAGCAACACTGAGCTTACTGGCACAATCACTTTCTCCCTCCAGGCCCTCTCCCCTACAATCCACATCTCCTGCCTTCCATACTACTCCAACTTCAGCTGCTTTAAGGAGAAAGATGTTTAGGGATGGGGTTAGATCTTCCTGTCCTCAACGGGAACTTAAAATAAATATACATGTCCAAGTATGTTGGAGAGGGATGGAATTCAGAATTTTATAGCTCTGTTGGATATAGGTGCCCACCATTCTACCCTGTTCTTCTTAGGAGAGGGGACACCCAAATTCTACTGATTTTATTTGAACAGAGTTCACAGTGGGAAGGGAAGCCAAAATGACGCTATGAGTTGTGTCCTTTGGGCCAATTTAATGTACGATTTTTGTGGCTTCCACTGAAGAATATATTATTGGTATTGTATGCCTGTACTCTACTATGAATGTGCATAAATAGCAGAGGATGTTTTCTCAAATGGGAAAAGCTACAGTTGGAGGATTGCTAGTACCTTTGGGCCTCCATGACCCTAATGACCCTTTGAAAGACATGTCTCTGTGACTGATGATTTTGCTGATGGAAACTTCTGGCAAAAGAAGGCAGCTTTCACCCATAAACCCCACTGGGGTTTGGGGATCTTTGTCTCCTTGACACAGTTACCAGATATGTGCTTTTGTTAAGCAGCTATTGCTTTGCTACTGGGTTCTTGTTGAAACCAAATGTTGGACACATAGAAAGAAGTCTTGTGACTCTTTGGCCTAATATTCCATTTTGGGATAAGTCAACTTGGACTCAATGCCTAACAAGGTGGAAGGGCTCAGCAAGCTTCAACTGTTAGAAATGGTATATTAAAGATCATAGCTGGCCTGAACCTAGCAGCATTTCAGCTTTAGGTGAAAAAATGGCACTCCATTATCTGAAGCAAATCTCTGGGTGGGTGAGACTTCCAATTCACCTCAGTTCCTCTAAATGCCTGGGCCTAGTTCACTAATGGTTCGGCTAGGCTGAAATCCAATGATGTCTTCTGGAGTGCTGTACTGTACAGAATCAGTGCCAGTCATGCAGAATCTAATATGGATGTGGTTACTTTGCTCAGTGGGAAGAAATCAAGGTCATTCTTACAGCTCTGGCTAATACTCCCCTTGATGAAACTTGACACGTGGGTGATTTCCAATGGCCCAGCTTTTTGGTCTGACACCTGGAAAATTATAGACTGGCAGATGAGTGATACCCCTCTTTGAGACAACTTATTGTGGGAAAAAATTGCAGCTGCTGATTGAACTACCTGAGTAGCTCACTGGCCTCAGTGACTAACAGTGGGTATGGGCCCACTCTCTGACAAGACTAGACTCAAGGGTTGATTAAGCCACTCAGATTGCCACCATTGCTCCCTAGTTGCATCATCATAGTGGTCATGGCAACACATCCACCATCACAGACTTGGCACAAAATAAAGGGCCCCAAGTGTTAAGGAAACACCCGCAGTAGACCATGTAGCTCCAGATGACTTCGGAGATCTCTTCAAAATGAGGCTGTCCCTGGTTTGCTGAGAGATCTTCTCAGAGGGACAACTGACTTGCTATTAGTACATAATCCATGAGGCAAATATTAACTCCAGGGAAACAAAATATTGTACAATTATAATCGTGGTGCTCTACAAGGCTCAACTATGAATAATACGTAAATAGGTATAGAAATGAAAACACCAAATATTGTGATAGATCTATGATGTGAAGATGGGGAGAGTGAGATGTGCATGTGGATGTATTTAGTGATACTGGAATAAGCTGCTGAAGAGCTAAATTCCCACTTTCCTTAGTAGGAAGTCATTAGGTATTGTCTAAGGAAAAACTTAAGAAATAATGCAAAATGCTATTTAAAAATAAGGAGGCACAACCAAGAGGAACAACTAAAAGAGCTGAAAGCTATTGCCTTTGGGGAATGGGAATTGGGATGTGTGAGTTGGGATGAGCAGAAGGTGGAGCAGAAGACTATGGGGTATTTTTAAGCCTGACTGAACTGTTTGACTTTTAAAGCCCTACGCATGCCATATTCGTTTGCTGGGGCCGCCATAACAAAATGCCACAGACTGAGGGGCTCAAACAACAGAAATTCATTTCTCATAATTCTGGAGGCTGGAAGTCCAAGATCAGGGTGTGAGGCAGTTTAGTTTCTTCTGAGGCCTCCTTCCTTGGCTAGCAGATGGCTGCCTTCTTTCTGTGTCCTCACTGGTCTTTTTCTGTGTGTGCATCCCTGGTGTCTCTCTGTGGCCACATTTCCTCTTCTTATAAGCACACCAGTTGGATTAGATTAGGACCCACCCTAGCGGCCTCATTTTAACTTAATCACCTCTTTAAAGACCTTATCTCCAAATATGGTTACATTCTGAGGTTTGAGGGGTTAGGGCTTCAACATAAAAAATGTGAAGGGATGCAATTTAGCCCATAACTCGCGGATTAATTAAAATGATAAAAAATCCTATCTCAAAAACACCCTTTGGATTGAAACCATGTGGGGCTTAATAGTTATCTGGAGCTTCAAACTTCATTGTCAGTTCCAACTGCAATATCCACAGGTATTATTATACTTTGTACAATATGTGAGGACTGGAAAGTAACATTTCACTTAGATTCATTTACCATGTTTCAGGCAAGATAGTGATAACCACACTGTCTTGGGAGAATGCCACCCCTACTATTTTCATCAGTTGTTTCGACTCAATCTTGCAAAATACCCTTTCTACCACCTGCTTTCCCAAGTTCACACCAGCAGCTCTTCAAGCTTCTTATCCACGTTTTTTTATTTGTTTTGTCCTCTCTCCCTTATTTTTTGATCTCTTCTCTTTTTAACTTAGTACCTTATTTTTTCCCACAAGAACCTAACCACAGAATTTTTGCCTGTTCTTGCAGAAGAAATTAGATGAATACAACCAGAAGAAAAGAGAAATCCACCTGTATGGTCTGTAACTAGTTACTTCTGAAATTCAAGATCTGTTCAAGAATAAGTTGAAACTAGCTTTAGTTAAATCTGTTGCAAGACATCCGTGAACCTACCAATACACATTGTGATTCCAAATGAAGTTTTGAAAGCAGTGAGAAAAATCCTGCTTTATCACAATGCATTTGAGAAGATCTTGACAGAAATCCTGAACAAGGTTAATGGAGAAATATTAAATATGAAATGAGATTGACCTGAGAGAGAGTTAATATATTGCTTAACATCACCGTCATTCTAAAAGAACAGAAAACATTGAGAATAGCCGATAAATACCAAAAAGAACTCAGGACTTAGAAGATTAAGGAAGTAGAAATGTTCAGAAACATCAATTGTCTTAAAGGTAGCAGAAAGAGATTGACCAACAAAAACATATTTATTCAAAATTTATATTGTATCCAGGCCTCACATGTAATTGCCAAATATTATATATACCCATAAATGAATCCATTTTTGGGGCCAGCCCCATCATGTTGTGGTCAAGTTTGGCTTGCCCAGTTTTGGCAGCCCAGGTTCATGTGTTCAGACCCTGGGCACAGCCCTACACCACTCATCAGTCATGCTGTGGTAGTGACTCACACACGAAATAGAGGAAGATTGGCACAGGTGTTAGCTCAGGGCAAATCTTCCTTAGCAAAATTTTTAAAAAATCCATTTTGGTTATACACTTTTATATGCTTTTCTGTCATATTAACCCCATCTTCTTTTTTCAGATGATTTCACTCTTTCACTGCCATTAAACTATGATTATGCTAAGAAGATATTTAATTAAGACATATCACAAGGCTAATTAAATCCCAGTTTATCACACTTTAATTGCTCAATTAACAAAATACAACAAATTTTAAGTAAGCTTACAAGGACATAGAATAATAATGTGAGCAAATATGCTAAAAGGAAAATCAAGGTAAAAAAATCAGCAACATTTCCTGAGCACCCCACTCTTCACCAGATATTATGCTAAATGTTATTTGCAAGCAGAAGTGGTTAAAACATGTTTTCTTCCCCAGGGTTTAAAATCTACTTGGTGACATAGACCTGCATAAACATAAATACTCATAGTAGGTATCTAACTTTCCCACACTTACAAATAATTATCTAAAATCAAATTTATCCAAAGAACATGAAAACACTAATTCAAAAAGGTATATGCACCCCTATGTTCATTGCAGTATTATTCACAATAGCCAAGACTTGGAAACCCATCAACAGATGAATAGATAAAGAAAATGTGATGTGTATATGCATACACACACACATACACAATGGAATACTACTCAGCCATAAAAAAGATGAAATCGTGCTGTTTGTGACAACGTGGATGGAGCTTAAGGTTATGATGCTAAGTGAAATAAGTCAGAAAAAGAGAGAAAAATGCCATATGACTTTACTCATATGTGGAAGATAAAAAAACAGACACATAGATAGTAGAACAGATTGGTGGTTACCAGAGGGGAAGAAGGTGGGGGGAGGGCAAATGGGGTAAAAGGGCACATATGTACGATAATGGATAAAAACTAGACTTTTGGTGGTTAACATGATGCAATCTATACAAAAGCTGAAATATAATGATGTACACCTAAAATTTACACAAATGTTATAAACCAATGTGCCCTTAATAAAAATAAAATAAAACCAAAAGAAAACAGAAAGGCTATGAACTTCATTCTTTTTCTCAGACTCACTCTGCTTTCCTTCGGAGTAGGCTACAGGCGGCACTCCTGGCAAAGTCTGGCTGGCATTTAAACTTTATCTTGGTTATTATTGCATACCAGTCATGAAACTATATTTATATCATTTGTCAAGTGCCTTATTACCTTGAAGAATGAAAGATGCTACAGGAGTTAAAATAACATTATGTCTACAAAGGGATGGCTGGGCTTAAAGCTAAGCATTTCAGTTCCACTTAAGCTTTAGGAATTACTGTCTCTTTGTAATGCAAATTGTTCTACAGCCCAGGGATCTTCCTAGTTCTGGGAACCTTCATGGCTAGCAAAGCTGAGGCCAGCTCATCTGCAATATGCAATAGTTCTGCTGCATTATGTGGACACCTCAGAGCTGGAGTGAAATCAGCCTGACTCTGCTTAATATGATAAGTCATGGTTTGTTCCAGCTACTGGCCTAATGTGTTGTATGTGTGTAGAATTTTTTTTAGCATAAATTTTCTGGAGAAATTATGGATAAGACATAAAAATTACAGAGTTCAAATTCGTAAGACCCACCAAAAATTTCTTCAGAAGGAGTGATATTGCCAAAATTAAATTGCTTCAATACAGTTCTAATGAAATCATTCAGATTTTGACTTTTTCCTTTGTTTTTCTAGGATATTACTTGCTGAAAACATTTTCTAAAATAAATTGTTGAGTCTAAATTTTCATCTCACCATTTTATTGAGAATTGAGATGAAGTTAGTTCTCCATTCAGGATCTTCTGAAGAATCAGCAAAATTCAAATTTCACAGAAGCCATGAGATTGAGGAAGAGAGTCAACAGTGGTGTAAATGGAGAGCCAATTAAAACACAACCACAACAAAAACTACTGGAAGCCCTGGCCTCATACATTGTCATGGAAGTCTCCCTCTGACCCTCACTGGCTGTAGATCCATTTTCTTGGCTGGAGAATAGGACAGAGATTACCTTGGCATAAGCATGTGTAGGAAAAGCTACATTTCAGAATTGTGAGGTCTAAATAAAAATTTCAAGGTCTTAGGGTATTGTTCCTTAAAGAAGTATTACATTTATGATTCTGACTCTAAGGAACTTAAAATTCAGTGAGGTTGAGTCGCTACTACAGTCTCTTAGTACCTACAAACACAACTGAATGAAATTAGCGCTAAATGGACTAATGAAAGAATATGGAAATAAACAAGAAAACAGGAGTAATTCCTATTAGGTGGATGAAAAATGTGGATTTGGGATGTTGGACTTAGCAGTTGAGGACAAGGATTTTCATGAAGGGAAAATGGAGGAAAACTCATGTCAGGCTGAGGAAACACAGCAGATGAAAATTGACCAGTGTGATGCCTGGCACAGAGGAACCAGTCAGTAAATACATTTTCCTTCCTATGACCAAAGACACAGCGTGTCCACACCTGGCATGTGTGAGGAAGGGTTAGTTGAAGAGCATGGCTGGAGTGGAAGGTGTGTGAAGGGATGATGGAAAGAGACAAGGAGTTAGGTCTTACATTCAAAACACGTGGGTTCCTTTATCTACTGATTTTGTGATCTTGGATAAACCTCTTACTCTCTGGGCCTCAATCTCCTTATTTGTGAAATGGGGATCGTGTAAGTTTCCTAGAGCTGTGGTAACAAAGTACCACAAACCTGGTGGCCTGAAACACTAGAAATGTATTATCTCACAGATCTGGAGGCTAGAAGTCCAAAAACAAGGTGTCTGTAGAGCGATGCTCTCTCTGAAGCCTGTAGGGAAATCTTTCCTACCCTCCTCCTAGCTTCTGGTCATTTGCTAAGACTCTTTGGTGTTCTTTGGCTTGGAGCTGTGTACCTTCTATCTCTGCTTTCATTGTCACACGGCATTCTCCTGTATTTCTATCTTCACATGGTCGTCTTTTTACAAGGACTCCAGCTGTATTTAATTAAGGGCACGCTACTCCAGTATGACTTCATCTTAACTAATTACATCTGCAATGGCCCTATATCCAAATAAGGTCATGTTCTAAGGTACTGGGCATTGAGGTTTCAACATATCTTTTTTTAAGGGGACACATTTCAACCCATAAGAGGGATAGTAATTACCTACTTATTTCATTGTATCATTGAAAGGTTTACATATGGCAATGTATGCAAGTTATAAAATACAAATTGTCATAACTTCATCCTCCCTTACCTCTTACCTAAGAGGGCTTCATGTTCCCATCATTCCCCTAGCCTCTCCCTCAAAAAGGAGAGAACCTGCCACCAATGTTATATTTGAAATACAATTATTCCTCAGCTGAAGTCTGTGGGGCATCGTCAGTGATACCTACTACAGTATTTTTCAGTAATAGAACGTGATTTTCTCATTGCTTGTAAGGGTGCAATTAACAAGAATTAAAATTAATTGAGTGGATGCCATGTGCTGAGCACTGTTGGGAGTGAATTATGAGAACTAATTATCACCCAAATAGGTCCCTGATCATTCTCATTTTAACAGATGGGGAAAGTGAGGAGAAGAGATGTTAGTTCCCTTGCACAAGATCACACGAATAGTACGAGAAAGAGCCAGAACCCAAAACCAGATAGTATGACTTTAGACCACAAGTTCACGAATTCTACTTTGTACTTCTCTCAACCAGAGCATGCAAATAAATAAGTAAAGGAAAGAGCCATTTCCTCTTTTCTACCTTAGTTGCCCTAATTCTTCCTGAAACCATAAAATGTTTCACCACGCCTCAAGGGACAAATTATACACTAAAATAAACTGACAGTGTCCAAACTTGAACTGCTGCTTTTTAGGTCCTTAATCAATGTACCTTGGAAAGACGAAGGGAAAAGTTTCTTCCATTGTCCTGCTTTCCTTGTCTAAAATGCATGGTCATGAAATCTAACCCAATTCCCATAGCTTGACTTTGTTATAAATCATAAAAATTAGATGAAAAATCAAGGAAGAGTTTAGATTTAATAACATATGACTTCTAAAATCTCGTATTAACCTTGTAGCAATTTTCAGAGGCCTATATTAAATACATGTCAGCATGAGGGAATAAAGGTCACTTAAGTATGGCCCTCAGTACAAGCCCATCTTGGCTGTCTTTCCTGTCCTGCTGCTTGCCCTTTGGCTATTTAGTTCCCATTATACCCTCTCCAGCGCACATGAAGGGAAGATGTCAGCATGTGAAAGTTGCATTTGTCATGTAATTGCTCTGGGCAGGCATTTTGTGCTCTAAGGTGACTGACCGAAGCTTCACTTACAGGAAGTTTGTGACCCTTGTGAGAATGTTAACCATCTGAATGATCTTTGTCGCTATTCTTATGTCTAATCAAATAGAATATTTGGAGGAAAATACCATAGCAAGCAAGGAAGTTGGGGATTAGCTCTTCACCTGGAAGCATCGGTGGTGATAATGGGTCACCAGCCAGCCATGTAGTTTATTGCTGTGCTGTAGGTTATCCAGGCCACTCTCTGAACGCAGAAACAATGTAACCGTGAAGTTGATTTACCTCTCTCCTGGGTAACAGACCTGTACTTCCAGCTCTCCTGGGACACCTCCAGGTGAGGGTGGCAGGGATACTTCTAACTCATTAGGCTCCAAATCAAACATCACCTTTTCCTAACCAACTCTTGGTGGATCTTCTGGGCCTGTCTTCCATAACTGCAGTTTGCCATCTAATCTCTTAAAACTCCTTGCTGTCTATTTTATTTTGCTCACTTTTGATGACCCATACTGTATTTTTAGTAGCATCAATCCTCTCTTGTCCTCCTAATTTCATCTTTATTTCTCTTATTTTTTCTTACACTACTTTCCTGTACTTTAGTCTTGAGCATCTGTATCTCTGCTTTGTGCTCTTCATTCATTTCAGGGCTTACATCATTAAATTAAAATGCTTGCCATAAGTTTCACTGGATTCAATTTGTTGGTGCATGTCCTCTAGTCTTGTTTGTTTTCACCATTCCTTTCCTTTCCCCTCCTTCCCTGCTGTATCCTTTTGATGATGAACATTTGAAGGAGGTCAGTTTTTCCTGAAGTAGTTATTTGTAGGCAATATGTATTAGAGAGGGATGGCTGGAGCTTTTTGCTCAAGAAATTTTTCTTATGAGCTTGAGTTTTACCCATGGGTTTATTAGTTTTTTCTTCTCCCCATCCAGCAGAGAAAGACAGATGCTGGATTGTTGGCAATGTAAAGCTTCTCTTCTCCACCAGACCCCCTCCCCTGCCAGCTACAGGGAGTCGTCTCCTCACAAACACAGACTATCGGTGTCACTCCTTACTTAGCAACATCTCCTCTACTTCTCAAAACAAAACTGAGTCCACGGAAGCTCCCGCCACCAAGATCTGAACCCTGTTCCACTGTCACAGACACTTTAGGAATCTAGATTTTGTACCTCAGTGTGTACCTCGCGCTTTAAGATATAAAATTTTCCAGTTCTGAGATCTGTGGCTTTGATGTCTTTTCTACATTCTCTTCCACCACAGCCCTACTGCTTTGGGCAAATTTTCTATAAATAAATAATTTTTGTTTTGTTTTGTTTTAAGGTTTCTGTTGTTTTCTGGTTTCACCAATGGTGAGATTTATGACTATTTTTAATTTTCTTGTTAGTTGTTGTGGGAAATATCCAAACGGAGAAGAAGGTATCTTTAGTTCACCATATTTAAATATGATTTTAATGGGATAAATGTTTTTAAAGTAAAATCTATAGCTATTTCACAAGATTTTGGTTATCCAAGCATTGTGGTTGTATGTTTTTCTTCACTTGAACATGCTTTGTTTCTAAAAGATTGAAATAGAATTCACATGCCATAAAATTCACTCTTTTAAAGTATACAGTTTAGTAGTTGTTAGTATATTCACAATGCTGTACAGCTGTTGCCACTATCTAATTCCAGAAAATTTTCATCACTCCATAAAGAAACCCTGTACCCATTAGCAGTCACTTCCTGTTCCCTCTTCTTTGCAGCCTCTGGTAACCACTAATCTACTTTTTACCTCTATAGATTTGCCTATTCTGAACATTTACTATAGATGGAGTCATACAATATGTGGCCTTTGTGCTTGGCTTCTTTCACTTAGCATAACATTTTCAAGGTTCATCCATGTTGTAGCATGTATCAGTACTTCATTCCTTTTTATTGCTGAATAAAATTCCATTGCATAGATAGACCATATTTTGTTTATCCATTCATCAGTTTATGGGCATTTGGTTTGTTTCCACTTTTTGACTATTATGAATAATGCTGCAATAAACATTCGTACACAAGGTTTTGTGTGAACATGTGTTTACAATCCTCTTGTGTATATACCTAGGAATGGACTTGCTGGCTCACTTGGTAACTCTATTTAACTTTTTGAGGAACTGCAAAACTGTTTTTCAGAGTGGCTATACCACTTTACTTGCCTTCCAACAGTGTATGAGGCTTCCGTTATCTCTACGTCCTCACCACTTGTTTGTTTTGCTTAGAGCCATCTTAGTGGAAGTGAAGTGGTATCTCATTACGGTTTTGTTGAATTTTGCCAATGACTAATGATACTGAGCATCTTTCAAATGCTTATTGGTCATTTGCATGTCTGCTTTGGAGAAATGCTCATTTAAAAATTGGGTTATTTGTCTTATCGTTCGATTGTTTGTGTTCATTATATATTCTGGGACTAGCGCTGGACATGGTTTCTTAAAGATAAACTGTAAAAATAAACTAACAAAATTATAACATGGAGTGTACCAATATTGTTTTGCTACCAATGTAGTGAGACTCTATGCTCTTAAAGGCTTCTCTAAATTTTTTACTTTTAAATTAGATGTCTAATAATATGCTTTGTTTCTTCCGACCACAGAACATTATTTCCAGATCTTAATATACTCTATTTATGAACAATAAAAATCCTGACTTGAGATCATGATGGATTTACAAGCCTACAGATTACTTACAAAGAGCACTGCAATGGTTGAAATCTTATTTGCCATCTCATCTAAACACTTACTTAAGAGACTAGAAAACTAAAACCCACAGTCTTACTTCTTCAGGTCAATTTGGTCAAGTGTGTCACCAAATGATGTAAGGAATTCAAGAAAGAGAAGATATGGTTCCTATGTTACTGGACACTATTAACTTGTCTTTAAAATTGTTTTACATCCCAAGGCAAATGTGCCATAAAGAACAGGCTTATTAAAAAAAGATCTATCAATCCACTTTAAATACTATGAATGTCCTTGAATGCATCCTGTATTTAATTTGGAAATTGAGGCAGAATTATTCTGGAATGCTTCTTCCTATATATTCTAACCAAAAGGATAAACAAACAAAAAACTTTCCATGAGATAAATGTTACCATTTGTAATATGTCTGATATGTGAATTCACTATTCAGTCAATAAATATTGAGTGCTTACTTTGTGCCAGGCTTCCCACAGAGCTTACAGATTTCCACATTGTGATACTATGGTTCTTCACTTATACTGCTCCTGACTATTAGAGATATCTTTGTTAATCTACAAGATTAATTAGAAACCACAGGCAGGCAAGAAATATTACATAAATATAACTTATTAGTAATTTTTCTGAAGTATATTCAAAATATAAATTTTATAAGTATCCCCTGAATTTACAGACAATATTGGTAGTTGTTCAAAAAATAGGCTTTATTCTATTATTTACAAACATCATTTTGAGAGGTTTTTCTTTTTAATTTGAAATATCCTCTTAACATGGCAATGTTTAGAAAAGGATGGTATACCTATGGTACCTGACACATCTTACTCATGGTTGTAAAAAGAATAAATATTTTAAAAATGTGATATATTTTTAAAATGAATACTTTTACTGTGGATGCAACACTGAACTTGTGTTAAAACTTATTACAATAAAATGCACAAGAGTTTCATCAGTGCTGTGTAAGTGCAGATATAGAAACACCATGAGAGCAAAAGGTTTTGTCTGTTTTGTTACTCCTGATGACTCATACCTAGGACAGTAAGGTACATAGTCAATGATAAAAAACTCTTAGTTTTCCTCCAAGGTTACCCTGTAATTAGAGTGTTGCCTTTGTGATAATTTACTGTATTTCTCCAGTGGAAGTTTGAGGAAAATGAGGTTTACGAATATTCATTTAATCTCCACAACAACCTAATGAGGTAGATTTTCTTAACATTACAAATGAGGAAATTGTAGCTTCGAGGGCATACATATTTTGTCTGAAGTAGCAAAGCTAGTAAATGGAGGAGCTGGGATTCGAAGCCAGGCAGTTAGACTTCAGAGCATGAGCTTTTAACCACTATGCTCTGCTACTGATGGAAGTCATCTATTCATAGAATGTGATTTTTGATTCTGGGACACTGGAAAAACCAAGCAAACTAGAACTGAGCAGAAAAAAAATAGGTGCATAATACAAGTATTTATAGACAACTTATAATATGTAAGACCCTATTAGAAATCATACATGTACTATTTCTAAATACAAAATACCTTATAGGATAGGCACTGTGTCCCTGAACGGGAAACTAAAGCTCAGAAAAGTGAAGTGTCTGGCCCAGTGTCACAGACCTGGGGTCAGTGGGCAGAGATCCCAGGCATAGGAAATGCAAAGTCTACGCCTTCTCCATTTTGCTGTGATGCCTCTTGCTCCATCATGTTGTCTCACACACTCCAGAGTAGTTTGTGTGATATGAGGGTAGGTTACTGGCAGTAAGGAGGAGGTGTATCTTAATTAATTAATTCCTGGGAATACGTAGAAAAATGGATAAATATCTTGGCACATACATAAACTCAATCAACTTTAAAGTGACTGAGAGATTTCATAAGAAGTTATGACCTCTTCCCATTTAAAATTATATGCTCTTTGAAGCTGACTTCCTAAAATGTTTATTTACAATTTAGACATAGCAGGAATTATTTCCAAATGCTATCAACTCTGCTAATGCTTTGGAAGTGAGAAAGAAGAAATCCTCTTAGGACTTATCCACACAAATTTGGGATTTTTTTGGGCTGTTTTTTGTTCATATCAACCCCTAAATATATCTGCCAGTGTATCTAAAAGTTCCCTACTCAGCTTTCAGCAGCAGCAGCTGGAGCAGCATCACAGCAGATGGGCGAGGCAACAGAAAGAAACCAGAGAACTCTCAGGATTGGGGTGACCTCGCACGTGAGGGAGGTCAGGAGTCCTATGAGAGGACAGAGGAAGAGCAGGAAGAACAACAGGGCTCTGGGAAAGGAAGGACATTGCCATTTATCTTTCTGTGAGATGAAAGAATCTTAATAACGACACTGCTTCTCACGGCTCATTATATTTCTAAGTCCCTTTTTTCAAATCAAGTGAAGGATTTGCTTTGCGGAACAGCAAATTTGTGTCGAAAATGGATGAATATAATTCCAAAACTTAAATTACATTGGTCTATTAGACAGGAATCTTTGATTCACGATATTGGTTTAAGCACAAAGGGAGATTTATTGACACATGGAACTGCAGATGTCCAGTGGAAAGGCTGGCTTTAAGTATGGCTTGATTTAGGGCCTTAAATCCTGTCATCAAAGATTTTGTCTATTTCTCAATAATTGAAAAGGACTGTTGGCAGCCCCAGACTCAATTTATCCAGCTACTTACTCCAAAAAAAATGTCTTCCTTATTGCTGTGGCAGAAAAGCAAATCAGGTAGAAAAGCCTGATTGGCCAAGCTTGGGTCATATGCCCATCTCTGGACCAATCACTGTGGTTGGGAGGAGAGTACTGCAGTTTGCCCAGCCCTGTATCATACGTCCACTTCTGGGGTTAATGACAAACAAGATCTACTCCATCCTTGCTAGGGACTCTCCATCAATTGGTAGAGATTCCTCATAGCAGAAGAAGTAAGAGGAAGAGCTGGACAAGAATATATGACAACAGATGTTCACACTAATTGCTATGAATTTACTTCTGCATATATTGCATGTGTTCTCAAGGATCTGAAGCTGAAAAATATATTCAATTTTGTTTTTCCCTTTGTGTATACACTTACAATGATGATAATGATGGGTAGCATTTATTTGCCTACTATCTGCCATTCTACTAGGTATTTTATATATGTTTTCTCATTTGAATCCTACAACAGCCTTACCATTCTTACCATTTTACACATCAAGACACTGAATTTCGGAGAGGTTAACTTGCTCAAGCTAACAGAAAGCAACATCTGCTGCAAAAGAATTTATCCTACTTGATGGTACAGATGATGTCATTTTAATTTCTGTAAATGGTCATCAAACACATGACACTTCACTAATACTCTGAGTGTACGTCTAGAGTAATATCAACAATAATGATTAGCAGAGGTATTATTAAATAACAGTAACGTACTAATTGCTAAATTTTTGGGCACTTACTATATATCAGATACTTAAATTCACTTTCTCTATAGCAGCCACAATGATTTTTTTAAACTATAAATCAGAATAAATCAGATCAGGTCAGCCCCTATTTAAAAATCTTCATTGACTCTGTGCTTAAAATGAAACCCAAACTTCCTACCATGGGTCAAAAAGCCTTGCTCTCTCACTAACCTTAACTCACACCTCTCCTCCTCCTGCTCATTTTGTACCACATTGAGTTTTCTCAATTCAGCACATTTGCACTTGCTGTTTCATCCTCTGGAAAGTTTCTGCCCTTATTTTTGTTGTTGCTGTTCTTTGCAAGGCTGATTCTCTCTTATCCTTCAAGTCTCAGCTGAAATATCACCTGAAAGAGAGGCTTTCCAGGACCACCTCTCTAAAGCCGACCCTAACCCTTACTCTCTCTCATGTCCTCTTGTTTATTTCCTTCACAGTTCTTATAGTCTGTAAATGTCTGTCTTGCGTTGTTCATGTTTCCTCAGCACTTTGAGCACAGGACCAGACACATACTAGGCACTCAGTGCTTTCTGAGGAGAGAAGGATTGTTCACAGTGTCCTATGAATTGCCCTCCATCCGTGGTTTCGGTTTCTGCGGTTTCAGTTTCCACGGTCCAGAAGCAGGTAATCCTCCTTCTGATGTATTGTCAGAAGGTGAATAGTAGCCTAATGTTACATCACAATGCCTACGTCATTCACCTTACTTCATCTCATCACACAGGCGTTGTATCATCTCACATCATCACAAGAAGAAGGGTGAGTACAGTGCAATAAGATATTTTGAGAGAGACCACATTCACATGACTTTTGTTACAGTATATTGTTTTAAATGTTCTATTTTATTATTAGCTATTGTTTAATCTCTTACTGTGCCTAATTCATAAATTATACTTTATCCTAGGTATGTATGTATAGGAAAAAACATAGTATATATAGGATTCGGTACTATCCACGGTATCAGGCATCCACTGGGGGTCTTGGAAGGTATTCTCCGTGAATAAGGGGGGACTACTGTATTAGAATCCTAGTTTATACCAATAAGGAAATGAGGAGTTAGATGGACTTAGGTCAAGTGCCTAAATCTTGCATAGTTAGCAAATGGTAGAGCCCACATTCAAAGCCTTAACCTGACTCCAGAGCCTGAACACTCACCATCCTTAGTGGTTTGGGCTTATCCCAAGACAATTAAATATTGATTGCTTTCCATTTAGAGTCATTTATAAAGTATAAGGCAGGAATATTTCTGTCTTCAACGCCTTCTAGAAATTTTCTTTGTTTTGCAGAACGATTCTTGGCACTTTAGTGACTCAGTATCAACAACGTGAATTTTACTACGACTGTTCAGTTCCTGAAAATATTTCAAGCTCTACATAGCATTACTAAATATGAAATAAATTACAAAACGGATGAAATCCTCCTTATTGAAGATCTCCAATTAATCTACTATCTGAATATGAATAGACCAGATGTGGTTTTATGATTCCTCCTCCCTCCTCCCTTCCATATAAAAAACGGAATGCCTGGGGCTGGCCCTGTGGCATAGTGGTTAAATTCGGTGTGCTCTGCTTCAGCAGCCCAGGTTCGTGGGTTCAGATCCCGAGTGTAGACCTACATCACTCTTCGGCCATGCTGTGGCAGCAACCCACATACAAAATAGGGGAAGACTGGAAGAGATGTTAGCTCAGGGCTAATCTTCAAGCAAAAAGAGAGGAAGATTGGCAACAGATGTTAGCTCAAGGCTAATCTTCCTTAGCAAAAAAAAAGGCATGTCTCACTCCTCAAGCTAATTCTGGTATTTATTTCTTAACCTGGATGAAGAGACCAGCTAGTCATTTCTAATTTCGTTGTAATCAACCTTTAAATAAGAACCAAAGCACTCTTCTCTAATCTTCTTGCCCCACATCTATGAAATTACCTCTGTTTACGAGCAGAATGATTTGGAGAGAAGGTCAGAATCAGAAGCCCAGAGGTGTAATTTGGGTTAGAACGTTATGTAGTTGTGACACAGTCTTATAAGGGAGAAGGAGAGGAAAGAAAGGAACATTGAGTTCCTACTCTGTATTAATCAGTTGCTATTCATATTCTTATTTAATTTACTCCAAAACCCAATTAGGTCATTATTATCACTATTTCAAAGAGGAGGAAATAGCTTCATAAAGGTTCTATAAATTTTATACAGGGACAAAAGTGATAGTAGGTGACAAAGATGGAATTCAAACTAAGACGTGACTGCATCTAAAGCCCTGGTTTGGCGTGGTCCTTCACGTCACACTCAAAGTTGCTACTGGGAGGGAAAAGGGCAAGTCAGCACTCGCCTGGTTCTCAGTGTTCTAATCTGGAGAATGAGCTGTCTAGAAAAGAGTTTCTAAAGATTCCATTCAGTCAAACTGAGATAATTCTCCATGGCCAATTATTCGCAACATATCCATGAAGCCCAGTTTATCCACAAATGTTTATCAAGTAAATCTGAAAGAATCCTGTATGTTATTTGCGGAAGGGCAGAGAAAGCACGTGAGCAGCGATATGGAGAAGACAAAGCAAGGCCAGCTCACAGGAGAAACTCAAAAGCATTTGAGAATAAATGAATAAATTCTAACATAACTGAGCTGATCCTTAGCAAAACAGTGAGATATTCAATGTTTGCCTTGAGAGTTTTCCTCTCTCCTCCTCAACACTCTCCTGGCTGTCCAGGTGCCCACTCTTGGTGCAGTAAAGGAACCATCTTACTCTGAAATCGTAGTCCCTAGGTTCCCTCTCTCAAAAGCATGGGAGGGAGAGATGAAGCAAAAGAAATTAGGGACAGAAGGGAATGAAAGGGTACCACAAGGATGCTGATGTTCGTGAATTCTAGTCTGGCAGAAGCATTAAATAAGGAGAGTGAGTACAACCTCTGAATGCCATTTACCTGCTTTGTCATGGCCTAGCATTGTAATGCGGTCTGAGTTTAAGGTTGCCAGATATAGTATGTAAGAATACAGAATGCTCAATGTAATTTGAATTTCAGATAAGCATCAAATAATTTTTTAGTATGTCCCATGCAAAATTGGAACATACTTTTCCAAAAAAAATTCATTGTTTATCTGAAATTCAAATTTAACTGGGTGTCTTGTATTTTATTAGGCAACCCAATCCGGGTCTCACTTTTTGAAAACAATAATCCCACTGTTTTATTCACAGGTAAGCATTAAGAAAATGCTCCCCAAACTGAACAGTTCCGGTCAGTCCTTTGTTCATTGCCAGGCTGGGGATTGGGAGCCGCTGTCACCAGAAGCTGCCTCTAGGGATGTGACATTTGGGACTTGACACACCAAAAGAATGTGGGAGATGGGGTGAGAGCAAAAAGGAACCCAAGAGATGAATTAAAGGTCTTCTTGCCTCTGCCTACCGTGGAAGTTGCAGAAAGAATTTTCATTCCTATCTCCTTTATAGTCTTAAACTCTTGAAGGAAATCTGAAAGTCACAATGTGTTCTTAATATATTTCTCTCACCATCAACTCAGACTGATGGAGCTTCATCTCCTCCAGCCCTCTCAGCCACTGGCCATGACGCCGATTTCCTTTCCCTCTTACCACCTCCGAAGCCCTGTGTGGATAATTTTATAATTGGGAGAAGGAGTGATTGCACACCCGTAAAAATGCAACTCATCACTCCCAAATAACTGATCCCGCCTCTTCTCAAATCTATAAGATCTCATCTTGCACATAATTTGCTAAAAGTTGTAGCATTGCAAATCAGTATTGCAGTACATGCTGGATAGCTTCAGAAATAGCAGTCTTGAAAGCAAGCAAGCAGTAATCAACAATTTTGAAAATGCTTAAACACAGATGCAGATATTGCACTTTCTCATAAAAATAATTCTGAAGAAGGCAGCCTACAAACATTTGCCTTTTTCCTTATTGTGACTTATGCAAAAAAGTCTGCTTATTCCTGGTTTCAGGTGTCAGGTGAAATTCTGAGAGGTGCTAGGGAGAGAGTGAGGGAAGTTTATTTGAATGCCCAGGCAGGTTGTAGCATTTATGCACAGCCCCTTCTTCAGAGATTCAGCTAGGCCTCAGGAAGAAGGTGGGATATAGGTACGTTTTGACACAGTTCCTCAGGGAACTTCTTCTCTTCCTTGCCTCAACCATCTGTCCTCAAGAAACGCTGCTCCACAATGTTAAGATTTACAGGGGTCTTCACCCTTTTAGCCCCTTGAGGACTGATGCCTCTGGACCTAATGGAATGGCCTTTCACAGATGGGCTTTCACTGTGACAGGTTCACTAAACTGATTTGTGTGGCAGATGTCATTGCCTGGGGTCCTTTAAATCACCTTCAGTAGGTAGACAGCTGGCTAGTGAGAGCAGACAGACCCTGGCTCTCAGTCAAGTCCAGGTCCAGCTCCCCACACCGAGCTCTTTCCTCTCAGAGGAAAGAAAGAGGTTAACAATTGTCAAGCTGTCTTTCAGAGCTAAAACGAAGTTGTATGACTGCACTGCCTCCCCACCACACGGCTGTTAGAACTGTTAATTCATCCACCAACAGAGAAGTAACAGAGTATTTTACTTTGTATAGAAGAAAAATGTTTCTCTTAAACTGCCCTTATTTTAAGAAATGTATCAGCGTCAATCATATCGTGCTTCACATTTATTTTGTAGCTATTTTTTAGGATTCTATACCCATCCTATAATATTATGGTTATTATTATTACTCTAATTTCAGATGGAAAATAAAAATGTATGGATGTTATTTGTTTGGGTTCAAAGAAGACGAGATGTTTAACATGGAAGTTTCAAGGTAAACTCCAGGCTGCACAGAGGGAAGCTGTGAGGCAAAGCAAAGTGAAAGCCATCACTATCCTCATAGGTCAACAGTGATGGATCCGTGGAACAGACCGAGAAAAAGTGGAAATCAATGAGTTGCACTTTCTTGTAACAGATAACAAAGCTTATCCTTGCCAACTCTTTACAAACTATTAGAAACGATGCCTAGTTGATCTAGCATCACCTTTATTTGATCATTATCTGAATAAAAATTTTAAATGTGTGCATTTCTTCCATAAATTTGTGAAACTATTTGTTTTTCCTTGGAATTCAATTAATTCTACATTTGCTGTTATATTATAAATTAGCTGCGTATTTTTTGTTTGCTATTTGTTATTAATATTTTCTTTTTTATTAGTTAACAGACTTTTAACTTAGTTATTTAACTTTCATGAGAGATATAGATTAAATCTGCATTTTACTACTTGCAATACAGGGTGGACTGGCATTTATTCATATTTGGGGAGAAGATGGACTTAACTACATTTTTGATCAATAATTTCTATCAACAATTTAAATTTGTCTGTTGATCTGATGGCTGTCTGGTTTTACTACTTCTGGGGAAAGGAGTGAATTATGGGTATGAACAAAGACCTTGCCATTTCTCAATTTCCACATCATAATTAAAATATTTTAGATCAAACAACAACAATGGAAAAGGATAGGGATTGTTACAAATATTGAGACTGTTTAATAACTTTTTCCAACGGAAATGGATCTCTACTTGCATTTTTCCCCCAGTTTGCCTTCTAATCTTGGATTCAGAGAGAAGAGACTCTGAGGTCCTAGGCCATGTGGGGAAAAGAATAAAGAGTTCCCTCTCTTTATTGTTCATCTTTTTTTCTCCTCTCGTCCTACACATGGATAGGATTTTCTATTTCAATCAGGTCGCTGGGGCGAGTTTTAAAGTATCTCTTCAAGATTGAAGATCAACAAATTGAACTTATGGATGAATAGATAGAACAATAATATTAGATCCATGGAAAATAGTGTTAGCGCACAAACAAAAGTATGGACTATATTGTGAAAATATACAGGAAGATCTATTTCCTTAATTAGATTTAACATATTTCAAAAAATAAATTCTAGAAATAGCTATTTTTTTAATTAAATGGAATAAGACAAGATCAGAAGAGAGGAGGATGATATGAAAATTGAAATAGACCAAATAAAATTAACATTGAAAACAGGAAAAAGCAACAGACGGTAGAGATTATGCGACGATAACCTCACAGATGTTAAATGTGAGAAATATCCGGAAAATGAATTAAGCAAAGAATCCAGAAAAATGTGAGCAAAGATGATCAGAATGGGTGAGAGAATATAGAGAGCTATTTTATGAATAACCAAAGTCTCTTAATAATCATGAACAGAGTTAGACTCAATAATTAGTGACAGAATAGGGCAAAAAAAAAAAGGTTCCACTTTTCAGAAGTGGAGAAAGACAATTAAATCAGATATTATAGATCTCATTGAATTCTATAAAAATCAAATAAGTAGGAATGAACATCGAAACACATCCACTAAACAAATAAATTAGTTTACAGGTAGCCAGTTTAACAAGATTAGTTTTACAAGGCACAGAAAGAAAAAGATGTTTCCTCTCTAACCTCAGTTTTCATTCCCCAGAGGTAAGCACTTGGAATTCCTGACAGTTTCCGACTAGATTCAAATATTGAGATACATACGTTCTAAATATCATATTTACACTGCTGTTTTCTTGGCCACTTTTTCACCAGTAAATAGTATCTGTTGACTTGCCATGAAAGATGATTGATCCTCTTCAATACACACATACTTATCTTTTCTCCATTCTCTTCCTTTTGATAAAATTGTCATAATTTGAAGTCAGATCAATGTACAGGTAGTTTATTCCCAATTATTTGTTTTAGGCCACTTCATTCCCCACTCAGGAAGCTGTTAGTATCTACTCTTCATTCCCAGTGTTCTTAAATTCTATTCTGACATGAATAAAGATGAGTTTTTTCCCCATTCATTTTGCTGAGACTCCTGTGGATCTATTCAATTTGGAAATTCTTATCCTTGGAGTCTTGGAAACTTTTAGTTTGCTTTGCTCTCCTTTTGAAATTCCTCTTCTTTGGATATTGGGTGTCATGGATGGATTCTCAAATTTTCTTTAGTTTTCCACTCCTGTTTTTCCCTTTTTTGTCTTTTAGTTGCACCTTCAAAGAGATTTTGCCAATGTTAAACTTCAATGTTATATTTTATCTTTATAAGTTTTCTTTGTGCTTTTATTTTGAATTTTTAAGAGCTTTTGTTGTTGTCGTTCTCCGAATATTCCTTTTTAATTGTCTCCTATTCTTGTTTGATAAATACACAGCATCATCTCTTATCTCTGAATAAAAATGTTTTGACATATTCTTTGGCTTCCTGCACTGAAATCTTTTCACTCCAAAATTATTTTCTTTGGGTGAATAACTTACGGGTTGACGCATTTCTCAAATTTCTCAGGGGGTGTCTGCTATTTACAACTAGGGCCCTAAAAATCTGACTAAAAGGGGATTATCGTGGAATGAATATGCGGAATTTCATTTCACAGTCTGTTTTTATCATGGCGCATCTTCCTCAAACTCTGCTCCCTGTTTTTAAGTCTAGACATCTTTACTTTATTCTCTTTAGAAAGTATACATCCAGATTTGCATGGGGTGGGTGATGAGCAAATGCCAGTTACCTGACTTAGGAAAGGAATGGAGATTTTGAAAATCTTTTTACTAGATCTTCTACCAATGTACCTGTTGCCAGCCCTAGAGCTATTCTCTTTTCAATGAAATTGGTGCCTCCATTCTTGAATCTTTCTGGTGGGCTCTCTGCTTCTAATTGCCACTTGTTTGGTCTATGTACCTCTTCCCACCTAGGCATCAGCTTCCTCTGTTCTGCTAAGTCAAATAGTTGGAATCTCTCTGCTTTCTGTCCTCCAATTTTGTTGCTCTAGCATTTCCATTGTGCATGTGGGTTTGTGATCATAATTTTACCACTTCTTTATTTGTTTTACTTTATTTTTTTTACTGTCATTTTAGTGTGGGTATTGAAAGCAGTAGTGGCAAAGTAATAACTTCAGTTGTTCTTCTTATTTAACTAGAAGTTTAAATGTTTTAACTTAAAAAAATAGAATCCTACAATAATTGGTCTAAGCAGAGCAAGGAAAAAAGAAAGATTACTTAATTACTTTTATTGGATTAAAAAAATCAGGATAGTTTTGGATTTGTCTTCTGCAATTACAAATTGCTTTGCTTCTGTACTGTCCTAAGGCCTCTCTAATCCTTCACTTTTCACCTTTGCTTCTTAGACAATGTCATTTTTCCCCTAAATTTCTTGATTAAATGGAACTCTAAGGTCAGACCCTGGTTTCCAGTTAGGCCACATTTATGAGTTACTAAGGAAGGTCCTCTGCCAGAAAATAACCTTAACAGGGTCTGACATTCTGTCCTTTAATAATGGAATATATACTTTTTGTCTAGAAGGCTTTTAAAATTTCACAGATCTTTATTAAAATGTAAATGTCCGTGGATGGGCTAACCTCTCAAGCTATTAGCAATTACCGTGGTCAAGAAAGCCCAGAGCCAGAGAGAAGTGCAGCTGATCACATACACTGACCTTTAACCTTCTAGAATTTTTGTTTTTGGCTTTTATGTTGTATTCTTTTAATTGAGCCACTTACTTTATGGCAATGCTTTGACTTTGGCTATTGTTTTGCTTCTACTGTTCCAAAATTTGGCTTCTGAAATGGATTTTCCTTTTTGCAGTCATTTTCCTTTGTTTCTGTAATTTCTTTCTATCCACTTAAGTTTTACACTACTTGGGCATTTTGAAGATTTCGATTGACTCGAAAGCCATTTTAGACTTCATTTTTCCTGTTTTCTCTCTTAACCAGCAGTTCCTGGTGAGTGGGCTGTCTCACTAGATCAGGGATGCGCTCTTCACCACTCTCTCTCTTTATCTTCCCTGCTCAGTCTTTCACAGATGAGTCACATCAATTAAGTAATGCAGATCGTTTACGGAATAGTACTCTGATTCCTTGTGAGCACTGTTACTCATTCCTAAATAAATATCATGTTACAAGATCAGCACTACAGAAATAGAATGAGCAAAGGCCAGCTTAATCAATGTAACAAAGTGTTCATTTAAAATATTATTAGCAACCAAGTTCCCAATCCAGTATAAAATTATTTCAAATTAAAAATTTCTGTGTCTGAAAGGGAAAAGTCCCTGAATCAGTTGCTTTAGCTTATGAGGACACAGATAGCCTCTAAAGTGTCATTTATTTATTTATTTATTTTTGAGGAAGATTAGCCCTGAGCTAACATCTGCTGTCAATCCTTCTCTCACTTTTTTTGTTTTTTGCTGAGGACGGCTGGCCCTGAGCTAACATCCGTGCCCATCTTCCTCTACTTTATATGTGGGATGCCTGCCAAGCAGTGCCATGTCCGCACCTGGGATCTGAACTGGTGAAACCCGGGCTGCCAAAGCGGAACACGCGCACTTAACTGCTGCGCCACGAGTCTGGCCCTAACGTGTAATTTCTATTACACACTCATACATATCAAGTAGGTTTTTCTTGATAGCCATTTTTATGTTCTTGGAAAAAAGGCAAACTACTGTGTTCTAGTCATTTAAGTGAAAATACGTTTGCAATGATCTTCACATCTAATGTATTTCCCCAGTGGTTTTTCAATAGGAATGGTTTTCAAACAAAGCACACTTTTCAACTATTAAAAGAGGAGGACAGTGGTGAAAAAAATGAGGGCCGTTAACTTACCACCAGCTATGACCATGCTCTCAGAATTTAAAAATTGTGCAATCATCTGTGTAAAAATTATTTATTTTTACAATTGTTTTCTCCTTCATTCCAACCAATTATACTTAGCTATGACTTAGTTACCCTCTTGACATCTTTAACAATCCTTATCAAGACCTCCTCATGTCTACTATCATTTTTCTTTGCAAGAGTACACAAACAGAATTGACTTTCTCTCTTTTTTAATACAATTCGTAGTTTAATAAATCTGTTAAGAAGGGAATTCTACTTTTCTCCTTTAAATTGGAAACGTGTCATTTCTGGAGGATGGTTTAGTGCGTGTGTTTTAGTTAAATGGAAGTAAGAACAGTTGATGTTCAGAAAATTGTGTTTATTACTAAAAACTAATGACAGCTTTAAATCATAATATGCCTCTAATAATCAGGTTTATATTCTTCAAAGTTTAAGTGAAATTATTTTGAGAGGTTATACCATGTGAATTTATTAATTAGGATGTTTAGTTAACATTTCCTATCTGTAATGTAAGAGTGAAGCACTGGATTACCGATCTACACCTTATATAAACATGACATCAAAATTAGGTGGGTGGGGCCGGCCCAGTGGTGCAGTGGTTAAGTTCCCATGTTCCGCTTCTCATCGGCCCAGGGTTTAGCCGGTTTGGATCCTGGGTGCGGACATGGCACCACTTGGTAAGCCATGCTGTGGTAGGTGTCCCACATATAAAGTAGAGGAAGATGGGCATGGATGTTAGCTCAGGGCCAGTCTTCCTCAGTAAAAAGAGGAGGATTGGCAGCAGTTAGCTCAGGGCTAATCTTCCTCAAAAAAAAAAAAAAAAAAAATAGGTGCGTAACCATGCATTCTACAATGAAGTTTCCATATATACCAAATGAACAGGTTCGTTAATTTTCTATGCCCAAATTCCTCATTTTTCTCATCTTCAAATTTACCTTTTGGCTTTTTCAAATCCAGGAAGTGTCCAACATACAAGAGAGAGCTATTCTCAATGCTGACTTTTAAGATATTCATAACATGGTTCTTTGCTCTTTTAGGTATGGCATCAATTAAAATAATCTACCTATCCAACATACTAACTCTATTGTAAGCTTACTTTGAGACTAGGGCCACATCTTCTAAATTTTTGAAGCCCCAAACAAAGCTTGTCAGTAGGTCATAAAGCGTTCTTTATCTGGAAGATACACAATGTGTGTTGCTTAACTAAATAAAAATTATGATAGAAACAGTTCTTCAATTTATTTAGCTGTTTGTGAACACTCATCTAAAATATTGCTCAGAAAAGCCTATGCATTTAATTATGTACCTCAATTATGCCTTAATGCATTTAAAACAAATAATTAACTTTTCAGTGTAATTTTGCTTTCATATTAACATGTGTAGTAAACAACTTGTTACACTTTATGAAGCATAATAATATTACCCATAAGACTCATATATATAAAATATTGTATGTATACATCTCTATATATCCTGCAGATGTATTTACTTACAGAGGTGGACATAAATGTATCATTAGCTAAAAAAAATCCTGACTTCATAGTGGCAATAACCTAGCCTCAAAGTCTCAGTCTTCTTTGTAAGATGGAACTAATACTAAACATCTCCCTTGCCTCTTGCAAGAATTTGGTAATCTTCAATAGAGATGCTGCTTAAAAGAACAGTCTGAGAAATGAGAGATGAAAAAGTCTCATTAAATATACAAAAAATAAATTAGCTTTTATTTTATTTTATTGAGGTCATAACAGTTTATAACATTGTGAAATTTCACTTGTACATAATTGTCAGTCACCATGTAAATGAGCCCCTTTACCCCTTATGCCCACCCTCCAACCCCCTTCCCCTCTGGTAACCACAAATCTGTTCTCTTTCTCTGTGTGTTAGTTGATCTGCCACACATGAGTGAAGACATATGGTGTTTGTCTTTGTCTGGCTGATTTCGCTTAACATAATACCCTCAAGGGCCACTCATGTTGTTGTGAAAGGGACAATTTTGTCTTTTTTTTTTAAATGGCTGAGTAGTATTCCATTGTGTATATATACACCACATCTTCTTTATCCAACCGTCAGTCGATGGGCACCTGTGTTGCTTCCATGTCTTGGCCATTGTGAATAATGCTGCAATGAACATAGGGGTGCAAAGGTCTCTTTGAATTGTTGATTTCAAGTTCTTTGGAAAAGTACCAGTAGTGGGATAGCTGGGTTGTATGGTATTTTGATTTTTAATTTTTTGAGGAATCTCCATACTGTTTTCCATAGTGGCTGCACCAGTTTGCATTCCCACCAGCAGTGGATGAGGGTTCCCTTTTCTCCACGTCCTCTCCAACATTTGTTATTTTTTCTCTTAGCAATTATAACCATTCTAAAGGGTGTTCAGTAATATCTTAGTGTAGTTTTGATTTGCATTTCCCTGATGATTAGTGATGTTGAACATCTTTTCATGTGCTTATTGGCCATCTGTACATCTTTGGAAAAATGCCTGGTCGGATCCTCTGCCCATTTTTGTATTGGGTTGTTTGTTTTTTGGTTGTTCAGTTGTGTGAGTTCTTTATATATTTTGGAGATTAACCCTTTGTTGGACATAAGATTTGCAAATATTTTCTCCCAGTTGGTGGATTGTCTTTTCATTTTGTTCCTGGTTTCCTTTGCCTTACAGAAGCTCTTTAGTCTGATGTAGTCCCATTTGTTTATTTTTTCTTTTGTTCCCCTTACCCAAGTAAACATGGTATTTGAAAAGACCCTTCTAAGACTGATGTTAAAGAGTGTACTGTCTATATTTTCTTCTAGGAGTTTTAATGATTTCATATCTTCATTTTTAATCCACTTTAAGTTAATTTTTGGGTTTGGTGAAAGATAACAGTCTATTTTCATTCTTTTGCATGTGGCTGTCCAGTTGTCCCAGCATCAATTATTGAAGAGGCTTTCCTTTTCTCCATTGTATGTTCTTGGCTCCCTTGTTGAAAATTAGCTGTCCATGGATGTGTGGGTTTGTTTCTGGGCTTTCAATTCTGTTCCATTGATCTGTATGTCTGTTTTTGTACCAATACTATGCTGTTTTGATTCCTGTAGCTTTGTAGTATATTTTGAATTCAGGGATTGTGGTGCCTCCAGCTTTATTCATTTTTTTCAGGATTGCTTTAGCTATTTGGGGTCTTTTGTTACCCAGTATGAATTTCAGGAATCTGTTCTATTTCTGTGAAGAATGTCATGGGGATTCTGATTGGGATTGCATTGAATCTGTAGATTGCTTTAGGTAGTATGGATATTTTAACTATATTTATTCCCCAATCCATGTGCATGGAATATCTTTCCATTTTGTTATGTCCTCAATGATTTATTTCAACAATGTCTTATAGTTTTAACTGTATAGGTCTTTCAACTCCTTGGTTAAATTTATTCCTAGATATTTTGCTCTTTTTGTTGTGACCATAAACGGGATTGTATTCTTGAGCTCTCTTTCTGTTAATTTGTCATTAAAGTATAGAAATACAACTGATTTTCGTACATTGATTATGTACTCTACAACTTTTCTGTAGTTGTTATTTCTAATGGTTTTCCGATAGACTCTTCAGGGTCTTCTATATATAAAATCATGTCATCTGCAAACAATGAGAGTTTCACTTCTTCACCGCCAATTTGGATACCCTTTATTTCTTTTTCTTGCCTAATTACTCTGGCCAAAACCTCCAGTACTATGTTGAATAAGAGTGGCAAGAGTGGGCACCCTTGTCTTGTTCCTATTCTCAGAGGAGTGGCTTTCTGGTTTCCCCCATTGAATATAATGTTTGCTGTGGGTTTGTAATAAGCAGGCTTTGTTATGTTGAGGTACTTTCCTTCTACATCCATTTTATTGAGAATTTTTAACATGAACAGATGCTGGATCTTGTCAAATGCTTTCTCTGAGTCTACTAGATGATCATGTGGTTTTTATTCCTCATTTTGTTAATGTGGTGTATCACATTTATTGATTTGTGGATGCTGAACTATCCCTGCATCCCTAGTATAAATCTGACTTGATCATGGTGTATGATCCTTTTAATGTATTGCTGCATTCGATTTGCCAATATTTTGTTGAAGATGTTTGCATCTATGTTCATCAGCGATATTGGCCTGTAATTTTCCTTCTTTGTGTACTCCTTGTCTGGTTTTGGGATCAGGGTGACATTGGCTTCATGAAATGTGTTAGGAAGTGATCCATCTTCTTCAATTTTTTGGAATAGTTTGAGAAAGATAGGTATTAAATCTTCTTGGAATGTTTGGTAGAATTCTCCAGAGAAGCCATATGGTCCTGGATTTTTATTTTTGGGGAGGTTTTTAATTACTGTTTCAACCTCTTTACTGGTGATTGGTCTACTCAGATTCTCTATTGCTTCTTGATTAAGCTTTGGGAAGTTGTATAAGTCTAAGAATTTATCCATTTCTTCTAGATTGTCCAATTTGTTGGCATAAAGTTTTTCGTAGTCTTCTCTCATAATCCTTTGTATTTCTGTGGTATCTGTTGTAATTTCTCCTCTTTCATTTTTAATTTTATTTATTTGAGTGTTCTTTCTTTTTTCCTCATGAGTCTGGCTATGGGTTTGTCAGCTTTGTTTATCTTCTCAAAGAACAAGCTCTGAGTTTCTTTGATCCTTTCAATTGTTTTTTTAGTTTCTGTTTCATTTATTCTGCTTTAATTTTTATTATTTCCTTCCTTCCTTCCTTTTTATTATTTCCTTCCTTCCTTCCTTCCTTTTATTATTTCCTTCCTTTTATTATTTCCTTCCTTCTGACTTTGGGCTTTGTTTGTTTTCCTTTTTCTAATTCTGTTAGGTGTAGTTTAAGATTGTTTATTTGAGATTTTTCTTGTTTGTGATTGTGTGCCCTTATTGCTATGAATTTCCCTCTTAGGACCACATTTGTGCGTCCCACATGAGTTAATATGGTGTATTTTCATTTTCATTTGTCTCCAGATATTTACTGATGTCTCTCTAATTTCTTTGATGGTCCATTGGTTGTTCAGTAGCATGTTATTTAGTCTCCACATATTTATCACTTTCCCAGCTTTTTCCTGGTAGTCTATTTCTAGTTTTATAGCATTATGGTCAGAAAAGATGCTTGATATGATTTTAGTCTTCTTGAATTTATTGAGACTTGCCTTGTTTCCCAACGTATGGTCTATCTTTGAGAATGTTCCATGTTCACTTGAGAAGACTGTGTATTCTGCTGTTTTTGGATAGAGTGTTCTATAGATAGCTATGAAGTCCATCTGGTCTGGTTTTTCATTTAATTCCACTATTCCCTTGTTGACTTTCTGTTTGGATGATCTATCCTTTGATGTAAGTGATGTGTTAAGGTCCCCTGCTATTACTGTGTTGTTGTTAATATCTCCTTTTATGTTTGTTAATAGTTGCTTTATGGTACTTTGGTGCTCCTGTGTTGGGTGCATATATATTTATAAGTGTTATGCCGTCTTGGTAGAGTGTCCCTTTTTATCATTATATACTGTCCCTCTGTATCTCTCATTGTATTTTTTATCTTGAAGTTTACTTTGTTTGATATAAGTATGGTAACATCTGCTTTCTTTTGTTTGCCATTAGCTTGGAGTACCATCTTCCATTCATTCATTCTGAGCCTGTGTTTCTCTTTAGAGCTGAGATGTGTTTCCGGCAGGCAGCATATTGTTGGATCCTGTTTTTTAATCTATCTGGCCACTCTGTGTTTTTAGATTGGAGAATTCAATCCATTTACATTTAGAGTGATTATTGATATATAAGGGCTTAATGCTTCCATTTTATCACTTGTTTTCTGGTTGTTCTGTATTTCCATTGTTTCTTATACTCTGTATTTTGGACTGCCGATTTATTTCCCTGTGATGATTTTCTCAGTTTTCTCTTTATTTATCATTTCTGTCTCTGTTCAGATTATTTGTTTACCAGTTGCCATGAGGTTTGTATAAAAAATCTCACAGATGAGATAGTCTATTTTCTGATAGCCTCTTGTTTCCTTAGTCTAAGCAGGTTCCATCCCTCTACTCTTCCCCTTCTAAGTTATTGTTGTCACTACTTATTCTGCTTTCTGTTGTGAGTTTGTGGTTAAAATGACAAGATTCTAGTTATTTTTGATGTTTTACTTCTCTTTAACTTTAATGCTTTAATTAAATGTTTGCTCACCTGTTCTGATAGACAGCTGCAATTTTCTTATCTTGTCTGCCTATTTATCTCCAATCTCAAGGCTTTGAAGACCTGTCTATTTTTTTTCAGGTATGAGGGCTTTCTTGATCTTTCTTGGGGTGGGGGGTCTTGAGGTGATGAACTCTCCTCAGCTTTTGTTTATCTGGTTAAGTTTTTATTTCTCCATCATATCTGAAGGATGGTTTCCCTGGACAGAGTATTCTTGGCTGAAAGTTTTTGTCTTTCAGAATTTTGAATATATCATTCCACTATCTCCTAGCCTATAAGGTTTCTGCTGAGAAATCCACTGAAAGTCTCATAGGGGTTCCTTTGTAAGTTATTTTCTTCTGCCTTGCTGCCTTTAATATGTTTTCTTTGTCATTGACTTTTACCAGTTTTATTACTATATGCCTTGGAGGAGATCATTTTACATTGATGTAATTATGAGTTCTATTAGCTTCTTTTACTTGTAAATTACAGCTCTGTCCCCAGGTTTGGGAAATTCTCAACAATTATTTCTTTGAACAAGCTTTCTGTTCCTTTCTCTCTCTCTTCTCCCTCTTGAATACCTATGATCCTTGTGTTGCATTTCTTAATTGAATCGAATATTTCTCAGAGAATTTCTTCATTTTTTAAGTCTTATTTGTCTCTCCTCCTCTATCTGGAGCATTACTATATTTCTGTCCTGCATAATATCAGCTGTTATTCAAAGACCCCAAATTTTTCTTCATCTCATTCTTTGTATTTTTCATCTCCAACAGTTGTGCTTGGTTTTTCTTTATAGTTTCAATCTCTTTTGTGATGAATTCCCTTTGTTCATTAATTTTATTTCTGATTTCACTGAACTGTCTTTCTGAATTTTCTGGTAACACACTGAGTTTTTAAATGATAGCTATTTTGAATTCTCTGTTATTTAGTTTGTAAATTTCTGTGCCTTCAGTATTGATTTCTGGGTACTTGTCATTTTCCTTCTGGTCTGGATTATTAATATACCTCCTCATATTATTTGAGGGAGTGGATTTGTGCCTTCGTGTGTTGGTACCCTCTGATTGCAGATTCCCCCTGCTGCCACTGGTGGGGCTACAGGAGCTCTGTATTCTGAGACCACCATGATCTCCAGCATCTGTTCCTGCTCTTTGGAATCTATGTTGACAGGGCCTGTCTGCAATTGCCTGCTTGCAGCTGCTGCTTTACTAAGGTATGCACAGGTGCTCTGGCGGGAGTCCCTTGCTTTGGCTGATTGGCCAAATTGGTGTGCTGGATGGGGGAAGGGGTGCTTTCTTTCACATGTGCAATCCTGGGTGTGTTCTCACTCTGCCCTTGCTACCTGTCCTCCCAGGGTGCTGATCTGATGAAGACATCTCTGCAATGGCTTAGCCTTCTCTGTGTGGAGCTTTCCCAAGGCTGGGAGGCAATTTGGAGAGTGAAGGCATCCCTGCAGAGAATCGCCCCTCCCCCCTCTCTTCTCAGAGCTGTGTGCAGTCTGGCACCCTAGGTTACTGCCAGGGAGTGAGAGGAGATCCCCTTACCACCTTCCACTTCCTCTTGGGGGCCCAGAACCTCCACTTTCCGATGTATGGGTCTCTCAGATGTCTTTTGTGTTATGTGAATGTCTTCTGTTGGTTTACGAACGTCCTTTCCATTGTATCTTAGTGGGGAGAGTCTAAGGGAAGAGCTCACTCCATCATGATGCTGACGTCAGGATAAAAAATCAATTACTTTTGATAAGCAATGTTCTATGCTAAATATACATTTAAGCCTACAAATATTAACATATATTAAAATAAAAATAGATATATCTATTTTTCCTGTGACCCAGTAGATGACTTTTCTTTTTAGTTGAAAGGTCTTAATTAAAATTTCAAATGTAATTCACTGTGTTGTAAGGTCAGAGATAAATTTAAAATATGCTTAATTAAATTATATAGTGACTACTACCATTATGAGATTCTAGTATGTGTGTGTGTATATATGTGTGTGTGATGTGTATATACAGGTACAGAATATCTATAATATTTATATTCTTAATATGTGTCATAAACCTAATGTAAATTAATGAAATATAGCTCTCAAGTAATAATCCACTTTGAAAGAAGCAAATTAAAAAGAAGTGTTTATTTTTCAATGATGAAAGCTTGAAATTAATTAAATTGTAGGATATATTTTTAATAAGAAAAATTGCATGCAATATGCTTGTAAAGAAAAATATCTTGGTAAATATTAAAGAGAAACAATATTTTTATTTGTAGGAATTTCTGATTGATTTAACAAGCAATATCTAGAAAACCTTTCAATAGATTCACTAATGTGTTGAATAGAAGAGAGAAAATATCTTGCCTATTGTAATAGACTGATAAATATTATCAATTAGAAATCATCTTTATTGATAGACTTGGTTGTATTTCAAACCATTTTCCTCATTTGGCATCCAGAGTTCAATTAACTACTACTTTCTACATTTTGACAGCTGGAGTCACTGAGGAGATTAACCAAGTATTTGGATTTTATTTATTACTAGTGTATGCCTACTCATCTTCATTCTGCAAGTACCTACTTATCTTAGATTGTTCTAAACATAAGAGAGATTGAGATAGCTGTTAAATGCATAGAAGAGGCTGTATTTCAATATCTTTTTGTCTAGCATTGTCATTCTGTTTCTGTTTTTTGTGTTTTATCAGCAAATGAATTCTTGCTCTTGAACTCCAGCCTCTGTGTGGCTGATTTCCATTCTTGTGTTTCATTTTCTTACTTCCAGTCTCTGGAACTCAGATACCCTGGGTTTGTAAGTTTGTTTTGGGTCATTGACTAAACTGATGAATCTTCTTGATGTGAAAGCATCTGCCCATCTGGACTCAGGCAGCCCGCCTGCCCATCTGGGCCTTTGTTAAGTCATTCCCTTTCTTGGATCTCCACTAATTGCCCGCCTTGTTCTGCTTGAATTGGCATCCTGGGTGTTGGTCTTTTCTTCAACCTTGCCTTATGATACTGCTATTCTCCACGTCTTTTCCTGTGTGACTCATACCTAGGTATCACACTCTTAGAATTGTATAGTATTTTAGTTAGATGTCATGAAATCTTTCCTTGAACACCTCCAGTGATCAGAGGCACAATACCTACCAAGGAACTCAATTCCATTTTCATTACACTTATTGTAAGAAAGTTCTTTCTTATTTTGAGTCAAAATCAATCTCTATATAGTTTTTTCCCTTGTTGGCCTCACTAACAATGAGCATAGTATCTGTGCATTATAGACAATACATGGTAACAGTTATTATTATTTATAACTCAAAGTTTTCAACTGAATGATATTCCTCCTCATGGAGAATAATACAGTGGAAATAAAAGACTGAGGCTCAGAAAGTGTAAATGACTTGCCAAATGTTACAGTAAGTAAATTATGGTCCCAATATTAACATGGCCTATCGCAGCTTTGTTACTTCTTTTTTCCCAGTGATCTTGATTTCACGCAATCACACTGTAATCACTCACTCCCATGGTTATAGTCTAGACATTGCAAAACCTGAACCCCTACATAATCTCAACTTCGATTAGTCACCCTCTAAACATCACCTCCTGTCCCTCCAACCAATTCCCTCTAGAGCCAAAGTCCAACAATCCTTCAATCTATTAGAACCAACAAGCCATTGCTCCTACTGCTTTTCCTCTATCCTTCATTGTCCTTATGTGTTTTTGCCTCCTAAACAAGCTTAAAATTCATAGGTAATCACAATTACACTTGTCTACACCCTCGACTCCTTTACTTCTCTCCCGTTTATCCCATATTCATGTGACAAAATTCCAACCCCGATTAAATCCAATTCTTCATCACTCTGAGCCATCCAAATAGCTGAATTTGGCTGGAGAAAAACTCATAGCCATACCAGCTAGTCTCCTGTTAGCGGTATCTGGAAATCATACTCTTTTTTTCCTAGTCCATTCTCTTTCCTACTGTCTTAGATGATTTTTAAAACTTCTCTTCTTTTTCCTCAAATATACCACAACTTTTCCATATCCTCAAGTTCAGTAGATAACCTTAACTCCTGTTTCATGTAAAAATTGAAGCTTTCAGTAAAGAACTTCTACAAGCTCCTATCACTATATCTACCTATGTATCTGGCTCTGTGTGCAAATATTCTGCTTTCTATTCTTTACTATGGGTGAATGATCTGTGCTCCTAGGTAAGGCTAAGTCCTCTATGTGTATGCTAGATCCCATCTGCTCTTGCCTACTCAAGGACATCTCCCTCACTTCTCTCCTTTGTCTCCAGCATCACCATTTTTTCTTCTCTAGTGATCATTCATCAGCTTATAGACATGCTGTTATTTCTCACATATCTTGATCCTATTTTCCCTCCAGCTAATGCCTCATTTCTATCCTTTATTTTATAGAAAAAGTCCTTGAAAGAGTCCTCTTTACTTGCTGTCTTCAATTTCTCTCTTCTCATTCTTCTTTGAATATACTCAAATTAAGTTTTTACCCCCTCCAGTGAAACTGCTTTTGTGAAGGTCTCCAATGACCACCACGTTGTTAAATCTTATGGGTTTTACTTGATTTATAAATAGCATTTTACCCAGTTGATCACTCTTCACTTAAAACCATTTGATACCTGGCATCCCAAACTACCACACTCACCAAGTTTTCCTTTTATTTTTCTGGCCATTCCCTTCTCAGTCTCTTTTCTGATTCCTTTTCATCTCATCTATCTCTAGAGATCACAGTGCTCCAGGGCAGGGTTCATTACTTGGATTTAAAGAAATCTAAAGAGTATTTATATCTTCACTGTCTAGGTGCTGACATTCTCTGGAAATGGCTTTAAATACCATCTTAATACTAATAACTCTGAATTCATATCTGTATCCTGTTCCTCTATTTTGAATTCCAGACCAACATATCTGTTTACTTGACAAGTCTATTTGGAGATTTAAGAATAAGCCTTGCAAAACTAACATGTTAAAACCTGAACTCTCCTTCATTCCCCACCGATGTTCTTCCATCTGTCCTCATCTCAGTAATGACAATTCATTTTCTGGTTGTCGGAGACTAAAAGTTTGATGCCATTGTTCTGTCTTCCCTTTCTTTCACACTCCACAATAGCACATCCCACTGGCTCTATCTTGAAAATGTATCTTGAATTTAACCACTTCTGATCACCCCCAGTGCCAGTCCATGAATTTTCTTGCCTGGATTTTTGCCATAGTCTTCTAAATGGCCTCCATGATTTTGCCCACTTCCACTCTTAATCAGTAACCAGAGAGATCCTGTTAAAATGTAAGTCAGATTACATCATTTCTCTTTTCATTCAAAATGAAATTCTTACTATGACCTGCAAAGTCCCATGTGATATAGCATCCATTCTCTCTCTGAGCTAACTTCCTATTCTTCTCCTCTCTGTCTCTCTTTGTAGTCACTTTGCTCTGTCACTATCCCTCAAACACTCTAAGGAAGCTTCTTTCTCACTCAGGTATTTGCAATTGCTATTTCTCCTGCCTGAAAACTCTCTCACAGATGTTCCAGGGTTAGCTCCCTCATCCTTCAGATCTTCCTCAAAGTTACCTCCACAGGTGACTCCATCCTCCTTCTAATACTTCATATCCCTGTTCCATGCTTTATTTTCTTCTTTGCTAACTTGTCACTGTACATATCTTTTTTATTGTCTGCCTCTTTTACTTGAATGCAAACTCCACAGTTATTGTAGGTTTTGTCGTGTGTGTGTGTGTGTTTGTGAGTGGCTGTGTGTGTATATGTATTGTGATTGCATGTGTCTTGCTTTTATTACTAAATCTAGAATAGTTCCTGGCACATACTAGGTTCTCTATAAATATTTGTTAAATAAATGCATAGATAAAGGGCATAAAATTCAAACACCATTATCCTGTTCCAAAAATTCGTGTAATGTCTGTTGTTTAAATTACAGTCAGCAATCACCTAAAAACGTGCCCTCAGCTCTATGCTGTGTACTTGAAAGCATGCTGATATGCAGTTTACATTCTTGCTGGTGAGCAGATGAAGCCAACAATAAACAGTAGAAACTGGCCTATAAAGAATTGCCAATGGCATGGTACTGATTACAAGTCCTAAGAAGGGGAAATGAACAAGATATAAAGGAATCCATTATGGTTTCAAAAAGGTGGTATAATTAAGCTGATTTAAATGATGGATGATATTTAGCCAGATTATGGGAACAAAGCATGAGTTAGACTGGAAGAACATTGGAGACCTGACTAATTAGAATGCATTAGGAGTGAAATTGGGGAATAAATTTGAATACAGTAGTGGTATTCCAAGACAAATTGAGACTTTATACAGTAGTAAATTGAGAGTTAGTGTAATAATAGACCCCAAATCTCACTATATAATTAAGTTTCCTGATTATTCATATTTGTAGAAACAAAATTCTTTGATTTTTTTTTAGTTACATGTGCACCATAATTATCTTCTAAAAGGTGCACACCACTCACTAAGTTTGCATTGATAGTGAGCTTAATTTGTGTTCTGTTTCTCATCTAAACACAAATTCTTTAGTATTTCTTATATGTCAATGCTTCTAATGGAGTGCCTTCTGTATAGTCTCTGATTTATTTTGGGCTTCTTTATTCTCATTACCAAAACAAGATATTAAAGTTTATATTGTACGGAAAAGAAAGGCAAATGATAAAAACTTCCATGAGCTCTTTATAAGACAAAAGCATCAGCAGCTATGAAGTATTAATCGCTTGCTCAGTGGAAGTTCAGTACTATTTTAAAAATGTTCAGAGAAAAATCGATCCTACTTGATTTGCTTAAAGAGTCATTTTATTTTATACTAAGGATAATTTTTTTCTTGTTATTTTCTTAGTTTCCTGTGAGTTTGTGCTCTAGGTAGCTACCTACCACCTACTTGTCTTCTCTTGTACCTCACAAGACGACGGAGGAAGCAGAATACTGATGGAAATCACCTTACACAGAGAGAGTTTGGTTGACGGTAAATGGAGTAATGGCACAATGTTTATCAAATTTTGGAAATGTATGACTACAATTAGCATTGATATTCATGAGGCTGGTTTCAGTGGCAACTAGATGCCAACTCACATAGCTTCCAAAGCTCACTGTCTCCAAAATATATAATAAAAAATTATGTATAAATGATATGTAAAAATCATTTATAAAAATGATCATATATATGAAAAATAAAAATTGTTTCATGCTTCAATGGGTTTGGAAAGAAAACAATAGGTTCAACCTTTAATCAACAGAGTGTACCCAAATAAACGAACACGTGATAAGAAGAGCAAAATTTTGGGCAATTTTACCAAACAATGTACTGCATCTGGTTTTAGGATAATGGATAAGTTGGATGGAATCAATGAAAACATTGAACGGCATCCTGGAGAACAAACAGTACAGAAAAGAAAAGTTTTGGATAAAGATAAAATTAAAATAGGAACAACTAATATAAATGTCCTTGAAAATGATACAGCTTATCAAGAAATCACTATGTCCAAATTGGAAGCTTTGGATAATGATTAGAAATGAGTCCCACTGGACTCTCAGCTAAAATGCCATTTGCTATTTGCTGAAACTCCTATCTTACTTCCTCTAACTTTGAATTACATAAGCCACTAAAAGAAATGTAAATGGGTTGTATTAGGCAACAGCAATAAAGTTTATGCTATCACTAATGATGATAGCAGTGAAGTTGTGTATGAAAATACAATAAGCATTGATGTTCTAGTACCATGTTGATTTTCTTTATTTCTGTATTATTCTCAGGACAATGCAGTTCTTACACAATCTACCTGAATTACCGTAACTATACCAATTGCTCTCCCTGTTTAACGCTTGCTTCTACCCAAATCAATTCTCCCCAGAGAGATCTTTTACTCTATTTTTAAAACTCATCAATAGCTTCACATTATCTTTAGAATACATTGCAGACTCTTGTAGTCTTATTTAACTTGGCCTAAGTGTATCTCTTCAGCTTCATCTCTTATCCTGAAATATCCACCTCCTCCACTCACACACTCAAACTCTAGTTCCTTTCATAACATATTTCTTTCAGTTCCTTGAACATGCCATACTCTCCTACCAATTTTTCAGGAAGAGCAGAGGCCTGACTGCTCTAGCAATCCTTACAAGACCACCCCATCTCTCCCATGTATGTGCAGTGACACATCCTATTCTCCCCCTCTCAGTGCACTTGCCATACCATTGAATAATCATTTCTGGTTTAATTAATTTCTTTTCTCCCCCTGGACCTGGAGTTCTTAACAATGTTTGGTATCATGAACCTACTTAGCATTCTGGTGAGGTCTGCAGTTTCCTTCTCAGAACAATGTTTTTAAACACATAAGATAAATTACTTAGGATAACAAAAGAAATCAATTATATTGAAATACAATTTCAAAGTATTAAAAACTAAATTGATGCTACAGTAATATGCTTGTTTCATTATTAATGCTTTAAGTAATAAAATCTAGTGGCATGTCAATAGCAAACAACTTAAACACCATGATGTGCAAAAATGGTATTTTCAGATATCTGCAATGCCGAAATGCGATAGGAAATTATGTGTGATTGTTAATGGAGACAAAGTCACAGGAACTGCTAATATCTCTGTGGCTTGTGGCCTATATTCATAATTAAATTTAATCCAAAACATCAGTTACAAGTTAGGAAAACTAAAGATGTCATTTTATACGCATACAAGTTTATAATTCCCCCCTTTATATCCTAGGTTTAAACCCCTATAGTAGAGTGTCAGCTTACATAAGGACAGGTGTCAGATGGTTCTTGTCTATCATTGAATCCCCATTTTTTACTATATAACCGTAAGTATATATATCAGTTCCTGTTTTAAGTGCTGGAGATAGAACTGAGAATAAAGGAACAAAAGCCCTGGGTCATGGAGATTTCATTCCAATGGGAGGGGAAAGCAGTACCCAGCAAACCGTAGACACCCATCGTGTTTGTGAAACTGAATGTTCTGCTTCTGCTTTGTCCTCTTCGAAGATCAATAAGTACCCACAAACTCCTGCCATAACAGTTTTTAATTCGATTTTGAAGTTCTGAATTAATTGGCTGACAATAAAAGGATCATTTAAAAAATTGAGATTGTTACTTTCCTTTAAGACATACATTTTCGTAACCGCCTAACTACATTTTGGGCTCCTTGAGGTACAGAATTACAATTCCTACATCTCCATGTCCTTATTCATGCGATTCTTCCTTCACTGAGTTCTTATTGCTCCTGGTTAACTACTAATGCTTCAAGTCTGAGACATCACTTACTCTGGCAAGATTTCTCTCTGCTCCTCTCCACATAGCTTCACCACTCTGGTTAAAAATCTTTCTTTGGTGTTCAAAAAGCACTTTGGGCATATCTCTGCTTTTGGACAGCTGACAGACAGGAAATTCTCTCTCTGTATATTCATACGCTTGTTTTTCTTCCCCTAAACTGTGTGGCCCTCTGTCTCTGCTAGAGCTGTGAGCCCCTTAGCAAAGCAGACACACTGCTCTCTGAACCGAAACACTGCTTCCAAAGTCCCCGTAGGAAGGATAACCTTGCAGAAGGCTTTCAAATCTAACAACATCCATTCTTGCCTTATTAAGAATGTTAAAGGTCAATTTTAAGAGGGATAGCAGAGTGCAGGCCTTTTGGAGCTCTCAAAACCCTTTCAAAAGTGACGTTATATGCTCTTTTTGAGCTCTGGACAGTTGGGTTCTATGAGACCAGCTCCCTGCAGGAGGCAGACTCAGCAGGAGCATGTCTGGATACAGTGATCCTAATAGTTGGCCTCCCTTATCCCTCTTCCTCTATCTCCCTCTGAGGAGTGCTGCAACGGAGTCTGTGTGGCATCCCTGTTACCGTCTGTGTCTTTAAAAGAAAGAGGAATGGCACTGGCTTCAAGTATGCACTCACGAGACTTGCTGGGCCTCACTTACGTCTAACCTAGGACCCTCAGGGAGTAGTAGCTCAGTTTTACTCTTATTTACATCTCCAGGAGTTAGCACAGTGCCCAGCATTTGGTAGTTCCTTACAAATATTTCCTGAACTGAACCAAAGTGATCTTAATGAAATTATGAGGTTAACTAGCCTGCTGGCACAAGAATCTGTTCTTCTCTTGATGATGTGTGCTTTTCCTTAACCAGGAGAATAAAGGGAACCTCTGAGAATCTGATATGACTTTGGCTATATTGTTTAAAGTCTCAATAATTTAATTTCTGAGTAAACAATAGGGGTGAAATGCAGCCTATTCTTTGTGTGTTGGACAAACTCCAGTTGGTAAACAGACATAGAGCAGACCACATGCCCAGGTAGGACTTTAAATATCAATTTAGTGTCTGTCCTCTGTTCTAGACTACAAACCACTTGAGGGCAGTGTCTTAACCCATTAAATCATATTTATTGAAATGAACAGTTTATAGAAATATTTTAATTAAAAATAAACTGATAGGTCCCAGAAAAATGATATGTATAGCCATTAAGTGCCTTCCCTCTTACTGACAATTATTAAAGTAACTAAAGAAATATCTTCAGGTATGTTAAAAATATGTGTTCCTAATTTAAAAAACTTACATCTTCAAAATACAGATAAAGAACGCAAAATTATATTTGGGAGATTGAACATGTACCAAAGTTACGATTAAGATTTGAGTTAGTTTTCCATGTGAAAAGGATGTAATTTATTCTTGAAATGAAATCTCCAAAAAGATTATAATATAAATATCTTCTGATATAAATATCCAAAAATTTTAATTGTAAGGTGTGAGGATTTTGTGTTCACTGTTCATGTCAAAAAATCTTCCTCTTGTAGGAACTCTCTTGAACAAACTTAGGCAAGATAAATTGCATATTTAACTATGCCCATTCCCACTGCCAGTCACTTTTTGTATCTGAATATACCTGAAATATTTAAAAAATAATATAAGTTCTAGCTTTTGATGTTGGTTTATGTCCTCTTGTACTTTATGTCTGCTTTTTCATATCCCTCAGCCTGGTATTGACTTTCATTCTACATACTTAGCAGTTGTATGAAGTTCAGTACCATTTTACTCTGCTTTTCATATTACTCTTTGGCACTCAAAATTTTTTCTAATGTAGTTAATATATAGCATTTATAAATAATATTTTAAAAGCATTCAGCTACCTAAGAGGTTCTGCTTCTGTCTATTTTCCTCTCTGACAACGTTGCATCAGTCCCATGTGAACCAACTTTCTTACATGACATTCCCTGAGAATCTCTTCACCCTTCTCTATCTCCTACCGATCATGTGGGGAAAAATCCTTCTACTAAGCCTTAATATTTTAAAACATTGATGACACTGCCCAAGTGTAATTCATTCTTGAATTAAATTTGTAATGTTAATTTCACATGGATATTCAACTGATAGCAAAATTGCTATTGCTATAGCATCTTTGGACATCCAAGTGTATCATTTTTCCTGCACTTGTTGTGATGACAGAGTCTGCATAAGCAGAGCAAGCTCATTCCTTTTGAACAGTTGAAAGGATGACTGAGTGGCTAATATTACTAGGAACAAGTTTTTGTGCAGATACATGTTTCAGGTGGTTGAGAAGACTGGACATGGCTAGAACTTGGCACTCCACGGTACACTGAATGATTGGTGAAGGAAAACAATCACTGAGCATTCAGGAATGAAATGGGGGCACCCTCCCTTAACAATGAAGATAGTATCCTCATGTGTCTAGTAATTTGTACTATTTTTAACCTTTATGAAGTGAATTAGAAAAACAATTCCAATGTCTTCTATAGAAACACAGTGTGTCTTAAATGCACAATCATTGTTTTTTGAGATCAAGCAACAAAGTAGAGTACACTGGGATCTCTAAGCATTGATATATACATAACTACATATCACAATTGTTTTCTCTTTAATGCTATGGAAAATACCTTTACTTTGGTGACTGCCTTTGGTTTTTAAAGCAGCATTGTAATTCATAATTCAACTTTAATATTATTTTTTGTTGGCTCAGGCCAAACTGTCTCAGATATATCCTAAATTAAAAGAGCCAACTTAGGGGAAAAAACAAAACAACCATCAGACTTGATCAGCAAGAAGGCCATCTGGGCTGGAAGCTCCCTCAGCACTTTCAGGGATGGAACAGTCGAACTCATCATCCACCCAGTGGGAGGGTGACACTCATAGAGGCCATTGGATCTGCTGACAAAGATCTTGGGTGACGACAAATAAAATAGAATGCTGTCAATATAAAGAGGGTTTTGCAATGGACAGCCAAGGCTCTTTGGGGTCAGAAAAGCATGCAAACGATCAAGCCACATAAAAAGTAGATGGGAGTATACATGATTTCACATGCAATGATTTTAATTTTAACGTGCCTTTTCAGCTCTTAGCTCTTCTCACTATCTTCTTTGGATCTCTAAAAACTTTTTTTGATACATCAAAGCATTAAATTTAAAGTGTTACTAGTAACATGATAATTCTCCTATATCTTGCAAACCTGTACTAAGGCCTTCACGGACTGCCACATTTTTCAATTTATAGCATTACATTTAATCCTTTTAGTTCCCTGGCTTGAGACAGAAAGGTGAAAGTAATGGAAGAATAGTGCACAAGGGCATAGGTCATATTAAGGATGCTTCATATTTTTATCTTAATTCTTTGTGCTTGACAGGGTAGTTTAAAAACTGGTGAGGGAGCTATAGCTGGAGTATGTCATTTCTGCAGCATGGGAGAAGATAACTAAGCTCATAGATCACCCGCTACTGGTGTCTGAAGTTGACGGTGGGCAACACATGTGCCCCTAGTGATTGACAGAGCAAAAGAGAGTTTCCAGATGAAGCTTAGTAAAAAGATTTGTCCCAGAATGTTGGCACTGAATAACCAAAGCGTGACACACACCGACGCGTGTTGGCTTCTATAAAGGTAACAGATGTCTCTCTGACAGGTTAGCTAGAGAAAACAGTTTATATAGTAAAAGGATGTAAAAAAGGGAGACAGAATAAGGAAATTTGGAGAAGTTCCCATCCAGCCTGTGGTTCTTACCAATGCAGGTGGAAGGAAAGAATGGTTTATCTTCTCTCAGATTCTGGTAGACGGTTTTGCATTTTGAATAGCTAACAGCATTTCATAGCTGTGTGAGAGTGATAGAAAAAAATTCTGCATTTTCCTCCTCACTTGCAGGAGCATAAAGTCCCCTTGTGTGACTCAGACTGCCTTGATCATCCATCAATGTTGCTGTCCACTCCGTTTTAAATAGGAGTGCTTTAGAAGAAGCAGCCTATTCTTCAAATTGACTTTTAGGACTGTTAGGAATACCACAATGACTTCACTTAGCAATTTTTTTGTGCTGCTCCTTTTGGTCAATAAAGTCACCCTGAGCAACAATGAAATTAAAGACATTCATTTAGAGAATCTGCTTACGTAAGCTTAAATTTCACTTCAACAGGTCAGGATATTATCTTCTGTGTTTTCTTTTAAGTAATGTCAACAGAAATAAGATAACAGAATTTGGATTGTTGGAGCTGTAATGAGGCGGGGGTATAATTGACTCTAATCATTTCCCAGCTGAAAAAACCAAGGCCCCAGGAGGTAGAACGGCTCACAGTCACAGGGCAGGTTAGGTAAGGCCCTTAGGGTCCAGCATCGAGGCAGATTACGTCGCAAGAACAAAGCAGATGCAGTAGAACACACACAACTTGTCCCTGAACACTTTGAACATTTCACTTGGCCTACATATATGCTATAATTGGTGTGAGATCCTTCATGTTCTGGATGAGTTTAGAGAAAATAAAAATCCATGGGGGCTTGAGTAGTCATGGGAATCTTTCTCAGCACTCTGCGACCTAATATCAACCTTGAACCACTGGTGAGGTTCTGCCCTCGGTGGGCTTTATAGCTAAATTCACCAGACTTGAAACCTATTCTTATTTTTGTAGATCTATATTTCATCACATCAAGGAATTAACATCTTAATTTTTCTTGCATGTCTTTTATGATTTTTCTGTCTTTATCAGTTCTATTTAGAATGTTACAAAGTTTATGTCTTTTGTTCCCAAAATGCTTATTTATCTTTTGGTCAAATTTTACATTCAGAACGAGGGCAGAACCCATTAAATGCTTTCATCTACCTATGTGTGGCTATAAATGTCTAACTCTCACATTTGACTGTAGACATCTTAGTCCTAAGCTTTAATTCCCTTTGGCTTGAGAATTCCAGCATTCATTATTCGACTTTCTTAATATAATCTTCATGTCACTGTCTAGTCTTTATATGAATATATTTTATCAGAACTATAAGAATTTCCAAGGGCTTTAATAGATTGTCCTTATTTAAGTACTCAATTTCTAGTTTTTCATCCAACCAGTCCTAGAGATATTTACTAAAAGTGGAAAGCCTTTCTTTTCCTACCATTAATTTGCATGGATATTTGCAGCTGCTCATTGAAGGAAACAGTAATGTTGTTGTAGAAAAATCTCAATTCTATTAATTTTAGAGCCAGCACATAGAATTTTATGGGTTGGTTTAGAAGATTTTAATGTGATTTTGTAATATAGCATATTGCAATTTCTAAAATAATTGTTTGGGGGATACAGTCATTCAATTTCAATATTTTTATTGGATATTATTTTGTCAACAATAGTATTCAGTATTAGTGTTACTGATCAAATATGAACTAATACCGCGTGCCTTTCTTTCTTTGATTTGGGGGGAGAATCTCTTTGTAATGGATAATCTACTCCTATTCATTAAATAGAAGATTATTGTAAAGGCATTATATTTTCAGTGCTAATGCTAGTAAAACAAATAATGAAGCAAATAAACAAAAAAAACCAAAATAAGGACACTGCCACAATTCATCTTTTTATTCTATAAACAAATAGTACTTAAGCAACATTTTAAAATATTAAACTTGAATGATGTTAATAGCACTTGCATGATTCTCCCAAGGCTTTATGAGCTTTCCTGTTTCTAAACTTGTAGTATAGCTTGATGTATAGAAATCTCTTTCTCTCACAGACTATCTTATGTTGTTTACAAAATGCTTCCCTTGTCTTAGGTTTCTCCAAACTCTCTGACTACAGGGACAATGTTTCATGTTTTCTGTATGCTTCAGAGGTCTCACACAGCCCCACACAAACAATGGGGTTTTATGTACTTTTAATTGATTGGGGAAAAATAATCGCCATTGCTCATTTACTATGTTGGCTCAAATTTACATTATAAAGCTTTTTATAAACATTTGTTAATTATTTTGAGTATGAGCTTATCATAGAGTCGAATGCCTTTAGACTCCTTTATACACAGAAAAATAGATTTTGAACAGTTCTGGAATTGAACTGAGGTCGATATTCAATTAATCGTCTTTGGCCTGAACTACCAGGTTAGAGCCTCTCTGTTCTTTTCACCAGAAAGGCAGGAATGGAAATCACTGTAATGTTTAAAACGTGCACTAAGGAAAAGAGAGCCTTCCAGCTCTGTTTTTTGAGGAGAAGCTGGGCAAGTCAGAGAACAATGCCTGCATCTCCACAGGGTGAGTGTTGGCTCTGATAGTTTTCTGTTTACCTCCTCCCTGAAAGAGATTTCTCTCTTTGCGTGAGAGAGTCCATTTCTCTTTTCTGAAAGTCCAAGATGCACACTAACAGCATGTTTACAGTCTGATTCACAGTGGAATTGCTAGTGGTTCAATTAAAACCACTGTTTTGTGGATTAAAGATTCTAACAGAGCTTCTCCTGCAGAGTAATAGCAACATTACTTTTAAGCTTACCTTACAGAAAAGCAAAAGAACCTCATTTAATAAAAGACCATGCCTGTGGGCAAGATTCTTTGACCTATTGAATTAGAAGAGAAAGACTAGATTATGTACTATATCTTATTTATCATTTAATCTCCAGAATCTAGCACACTACCTGATAGAGCACCAGCACATGACAATTTTGGTTAAATGAACGAACTAAAGAATTATTATACTCTAGTCTTGGATTCTGTTTACTAAGCTTTCACCTAAAAAATCCACATAAGGAGAAATTCAAGCATAATAAACATAAATGTTTCACAAATCAATAATATATTGAGAAGTAAAATCTACATCGCTCAAATGATTAGATTTTGAAATTCGTTACAATGAATGAAACTAAAAGGAAACAATTTATTGTTTCAGTTCCATCGTGACTTGAGATAACCCACTGTAATAAAAGATTCAAGTCAATAATGTGATCATAAATGTCACGATTAGGGCATTGATATATTATGAAACATTGTCATAAATTGCTGGTCAATAGCACATATTTCGTCCTAGGCATGGATACTTTTATCTTAGTTATTTGATGTCCCTGACAAGAGTTCTTCATTATTTCCTTTAATTTCAATTATTTCACTTTAGTACTAGAGTAAAAGGCAGATAGCAGTTAAAAGACTCTAGCTATCGGATATTAAATATGAAACAAGCAACTTTTTGTTGTCATATGACCTTAAAGATATGAGCATGATTTGATTGATGTTGTAAGTTTCCTATGGGAAGGACTATAATTTGAAAAATACCTACAGAGCAAGCTATATCAGCACATGCCTAATTCATGCTTTAGAAACATCTGATGGTGATAATTAGTCATAACTTTCCAAGAAACAATTTATGTCCCTTTGGTACTTCATGGCAGTAAATTAAATCAATCCTAATGAAGATTCTATTTATTTATCATTTTTTTAACTCTGTCCTTTTTGTAATATCTTGATTATTCTCCATTTGTTCTTAGAAACAAAATTTATTGCCTTTCAGATTGATATAACTGATCAATCTAATAGCAATAGTTAATACATGCATACATTGTATGTACATGTAAAACACTTTCAATATGTATTGGTGAATTTCACTCAATTATTCTTCACTCAAAATGAATAAATTTTAGTTTTCAAATGAGGAAATTGAAGTTCAGAAAGACTAGCTGATTTTACTGATTATCTGAGCCCAATATCTTCCAATATGCAATAGCAAGGACATGAGCTTTGGAGGCAGACTGCCTGGGTTTGAATTCTGGCATGTGGGTGTGTTGGGGTATTAAACTAGTTAATCTTGATACAGCATTTAGACAGTAACGAGACCATTAAGCATGGACTCAATACATGTTAGATTTTATTATAATTACTTCAGTGTTTCCCAAAGTATAGTATTCAGGATCACCTAGGGTGCCTAAGACTGAAGATTCCTGGACCCTACCCCATATCCACTGAGTCAGAATCTCTATTTGAGAATCACTGCTTTAGTCCTTCCAGTAAGTGATGTTGACTTTTAAAAAAATTACTTTTTCTTTGCGAAAGAGGTTATATTTTGTTTTAACAGTTCCCCCCCACTTTTTTTTTAACAACGCAGATCTTATTTATACCAGCAAAATGAGTGTGGTTAGACCTTTGTTTGCAAGAAATACTTCTAAAATTTAGACTGTATGATTTACCAATGAAAATTGATAGTTTGTTGGTACACTAGAAAAGGTGATTTGTACAAAAAAGCATAGGAAATATCAAGAAGCCTAAGCCAATCCTGCTATTTACTAAATAGCTCTCATTCATTCAGCAAATACTGACTGAGTGCCCACACATGCCCAGCTCTGTGCTAATTACCAGGGTTACAAAGATGAGTAAGATGGGCCAGACTCCTGCACTCGTGCCATTTAAACAGTGAAATGCTTATACACAAGAATTAATATTCAATTAAATACTTTATTAACAAAAGCAAATTTTTAATAGCTATCTATGTGGGCTGCATGTAAATTATAGAAATGTTGACATGTCTATAGGAAATGCTTTAAAAAGTCTTCTAAATTAATCCTGATTACACGACCACCAAATTGTATTGTAATTAGTTGACCAAGCCAATTTAGGGATAAATTTCTGGGATAACGTTAGTAATACTAATAAGGACAACTATAATTTACATAGTGTATATGACGACTCAGACAGTGTTCTAAGCAACTTTCATAGAAGGGCTCAATTAATCTTCCAAAACAACTGTATAAGGAAGGTAGTATTATTGTTTCCATTTGACATGTGAGGCTGAGGTACAGAGAGATAAGCAACCCAAGGTCGCATAGATATAGGAGCTAAAGTCAGGACGTAAATCCAGGTAGGCTTGCATTCAAGTTCACTATGTTCTAATAATTTTGCTAAATGTTTAAATCAACATTTAAATGATTAATCTCTTTCAACGCAATTTCACATAGTTATGTAATGTGGAGCTGGATGCCTGTGCATTTTCTCAAATTATTTTGTGTCTTGACCTTATACCTTATAGTTTCAATTATGTAATAAATTGGTAAGATTTTTACACACACGCACACACACAACCAGAAGCAGTTTTATCTCTTTTTGTTTCAAGGTCTGGCATATTTTGAATAGCACAATTCAGAAAATATTTTAATATTATATCTGAATAAAAAGTATCCAATATAACTGGAAATTTCAACTGCCAGGAAGAAACATATGGATGAGAAAGGAAGCTTTGCAACATTTTTGATGAGCAGCTGTTCTAGTTGGTTGAATCCTTCCTTAGGATGACCGTTATTGAGTCTTTATACTTCTGCACTGGCATTATGCTTCCTCTGAAAGGAATTCAGAATTATCTGAATGAATGGAAAGAGATCTATCTGTGTGCAATTGGATAATTCCCAGTGTAACAGCTGTGTGGGGCTACGACTGAAAGTGACTCTGGAAACGAAGAGATTGTGTGACTTTGTGTTCCCTTGATTTTGGATTTAAACTTTTCCAAGTGTTTGGGAAGAACATACATTAAATTGTTCCTATTAGGTGATTCAAATGCCTTTTAATCCACTGCAATTATAAACATAATACATATATTGTCTTTTCTTCATTGTGGGAAAAAGAAAGAGACATAGTAAAAGACATTTCTCCTTGAGTTATTTTACTCTTGATTTTTTCCTAGGGAAGCACAGAATTATAAAGATAAAAGCATAGGATTTTGTGTCAGAAGATCTCAGTTTTAAGCTAATTTCTGAGTAAAATGTGCATAGCCTTAATTAAGCAGCTACCATGTATCTGGTATTAAGTTGAGTGTTGATATAACTTTACGTCTGTTATTTGACTCAATCTTCAGCTCTACCTGAGATCTAGAAAGTTGAGTAAGCAGCCAGTAAGTGCCGAAGCCAAAACCCAAATCTGAGCCAGTCTGTTTGAACCCAACACCCTCGACCTTTCCATATCACACCAGCTTTGCTCTTCCTGTTTGTGAACAATCTCAGCTTATATAGAGGAGGAGTGGGTAGTTCCTTGGTGTGATCTGAGAAGGACTCAAAGCTTTCCTACAATAGCTCCTCAACTCACACCCCTACTTTCTCCATTCCATTCAGTTTTCAAGCTAAGACAGTGTTTCTCAATCTTGAGAAATCACAGACCTGAAAGAATACCTGGAGACCTTCAGGAGTCCATGAATCCTAATGTGAGAAATGCCACCTTAAAAACTTAACCCTATAACTTTGCATTATGCTTCGATGGCAGTGTAATGGAGTAAAAATTCAGACATTGACAGAAACATTGAAATCATGCACTATTGGGTTATGAGGGGATCTCTAATAAGCCTTTACCAATTTTCTGTTACTGTTGTAATAAAAGATATTTAAAAATTCTCAAAAACTTGAGAATTTCTTAGTATGAAAACTTTGACATATGGAATTTTGTTTTTAAGAAACACTGTTACCATCAAACACATGTGGTGGTAGTTTTCATATTTACTCAGAATCATCCATTACAAAGTTAGCACTGATGAATTTGTAAGGCTAATTATTAAATATCTAGAACAATCCTTGAGAGAATGAGGCACAGGCCAGATAAGCTTCCCTGTGGGAAAGAAGTCTAAACTTGCGGGTCAAGAGTTGTTTGCATGGGAACTGATAAGAGAGCTCAGGCTCAGCACAAATACACCACTCATGACCTGATCATAAAAGGTCCTAAAATCAGCAAAGGAAACAGTTGGCAAGTTTTCATCTTGTGCTTTGGAAAACACAGTGTGTGTTTCCTAGGCATCATCTTCTGCTTCAGATTTGTTTATTTTGCAATTAACAGAAGAGCACTGTCTCCTCTGAATCTTTAAGCAAAAATTCCTAAAAAACCCAAATACCCTTTTGTTAACTATAAAATAAACCTGCAGTGAAGAAATAAATGCCTCCTTTTTAGAGGAGGGGGCGATTCTGTTTCTAACCACTCTTTCTAGGCCACGTGGCTATGATTTACCCTTGAGTTCTCAAGAACTTTAGATGTAGTACAAGTTACACTGTGTATTTCTGCCTGTATGATTCCCGTGGGGGATTGCAAGGGATTTTTAAAAGAACTGGGAGTTGAATTACACCTAGCTATAAATTGAAAGAATACCCGTGAGAAAACAGTTGTCTTTTTCTCTAGGGACTAAAATAATTTCTATATAGAGGCATTAACTTTACTTTTCACGAGCAACAAAACAATCACCGATATAAAATGCTACGTACCCGAGAAATTGTGAAACAAAAATTAAAAGAAATTAGGTATGCACTTTGTTTATCTAGAAACTTCGTCTCTGACAAAAACAAAATTTAGACTGTAAATCGGGGAAAGGAGAAGAACAGGAGTATTTACATAGATGAATAAAGGTAGGAGAAGAACCAGAGGACCCACAGTTGAGAAGTTCCTGTCCGAGTCCCTGCACACAGTAATGGGAGCATTGTGTGATGAGTTTCAGGCTGTACGGTGGTCCCGTAGAAACACCAGGGAAGAAATTAATGATAGAAAAGGGTCGTGGGGGAAAACAGGCATCATGTCTGACTGTTAACATTTCCAAAGGATTTTGTGGCAAACATTAAATTTAGGAGGCACAAATGCCAATCGTAAAATTCTTCTAATTAAATCAGTACAAATAAAGATGAGCAGTTACCAGCAATTTGAATATAGGATCCATTTTGAAACTGATTTAAAAATCAACTGATTATTTTTATCCTTTACTGTTTTAACTTGAATCGAATCTTAATGGTTACTGATGACATGAATTAGATGATGTTGACATAAGTTGAAGTTTGAACTTCAGTTGTGATATGTGTGTGCTAAAAGTAAAGGACGGCAAAGCAGCAGCCTGCTGTTTTTCTTTGGTCGCTTTAAATTGTGCAAATCTGTAGAAATAAGATGCTTCCCTTTTTTGAAGGCATGCAAAGAATGTTAGTGTTTTGAGTTGTACCAAGCCCCTGCAGACTAAAGTGTATGATTCCTTATTATTGAATTATAATTATACTTATTTTTCCTTTATTTCATCTTGTAAAGCTTTTAATACAAATTCACACCTCATTTTGGAAACAATAAGAACAAAAAGGAAGAGACATTATTCCTAGTGAGGCTTTCCACTTTCAACAATAACAATTTTTTCCCTTCAGTATATATCCACATTAAAATTTTTTTTATTTTGGAATGTTTATAGTTTTCTTTTTTTTGTATATAATGCCTAAAAATGAAATAAGATTCAAATATCTGTGTGGGACACACATTTAAAGTGAAATTTGAATTGTGAGCTAAATTTCTTCTACAGTAGAGTGGATGACCTGTGAATCCGTGTGCATGACTGCAGACCTTGTTGACAGAAATCCATCCTATAAAGTTTGTGATGTTGAATAATACTCTTTCCCTACGAAATGGAAATTATAAGTAACCTATCAGATTATCAGAGACCCTAGGTCTCTGGAATATTTCGTGTTTTTGTTATTCAGGTCTCTTGCCTTTCTTTCTTCTCCAAACAACAGAACCTCCACCACATGTCAATTTTATCAATATTCTATAATCTTGGCTTTTCTTTTCTTGTTCTTCATTGGTGGTAAAGTGTAAATTCCCAATAATAAAATAATATTAGTTAACAAAAATTAGAAGGCTTTTCAAAGCATGGAGGAAGACTACACATGAGGAGGCTACTGTCACAGCCTTTCAGTGTATACCTGAGGAGGCACTCATCTCTTTGAGGACTAGCCGGTGCTCTGTAATTCCATTATTCGAATACTTTTCCACTTTTAAGCAATTCTTTGAGGTAGTTGATGCCTCCTTGAGAGAAGACATTTCATAGCTTTCAAATAACTACTATTGAATTGAAATGCATTATCCATAAATATGGGCTATTTTACATAAATGCAAAAATTATTCTTCTATAAATAGCTTACTATGATCATATAAATACATGCTGAGATCTATATTTTGTAATATAGATGAGAATTTGTTTTTTGAGGAAGATTAGCCCTGAGCTAACATCCGAAGCCAATCTTCTTCTTCTTCTTCTTCTTCTTTTTTTTTTTGTTGCTGAGGAAGATAGGCCCTGACCTAACTTCTATTCTCAGCTTCTTCTACTTTAAGTGTGGGACACCTGCCACAGCATGGTTTGATAAGCAGTGCATAGGTCCACACCTGGAATCAGAATCGGTAAACCCCGGGCCGTCAAAGTAGAGAGCACAAACTTGACTGCTGCACCACCAAGCTGGCCCCTAGATAAGATTTTTAATAATGTCTTCCTCTGCTGGATTGGTGTCTTAAATATTGCCCTTTCTACTTAGTGTTTTAAAGCTATTATTTATATTTGCTTACTAAAACTAGAAAGACATTTGTCAAAGATTTGTACATCTTTGCCAAAAATTATCTTTATGAATCTGCATATGGCACATAATAATCCCCTTTTTCAAACATTCAATCTATAAGATGGAATCCCTGAATTTATAATGAATTGATGTTAGGCAACAAATCTAGAAGGCTTTTAAAAGCATGAGTGAAAACTACACGTAAGGAGACCACTGTCTACTTGTTTGGACAAGGGGAATTCCTTACCAAATCGGGGCCTATTGAATTCTCTTTTATAGAAATTTGGAAGGAAAACGAAGAGGATCTAACCTAGTGCAGTCTGGCTTAGTCTGGTAATTCAGTATCTCTGGAGCAGTGTCTTTGACCCTCCCTTGAAATATAGGGAAGGATGACGGAAAACATGAATGAAGCAGAAGAGCATCCTGTTGCTTGGCCCGGTGGCTTTTCAGTTCTCAGTCTCTTTCCCTTCCTGAGGGCCTCTTTGTAATTTTGGCCTTTGGGACCTGCAAAGCACCCTTGCAGGCTAGCTGTCGTCACTTTCTGTTACTTTCAAGTGAAGAATGAGAAAAAGTAAGACTTTTGAGATTGCTACTCTACATCCATTACTCTTACGGTTAAAATGATTGTGATGAAAGGCTGTCACTTTAATATGTAGAATGGACTCAAGGAGCTGAACTTTTCCAGTCTTTCTCTCCTATTTCCATGAACTTGGGTTTCATCTTGATGATATTTGGAATCATAAAAATTTTAAAAAGATGTTATTTGAATAATGTTACTTTGGGTACCACTGAAACAACTTTAAACATTTTCCTGAATAGTTATGTATTAAAATGAATGGGAACTTATTTTAATCAGATGAAGATAGCTTTTATTTAAATAAAATATGAGAATGCAAGATGAGATATATGAATATTAAATAGAATGTTTCATTTCCGTGGGGAGCAATACACTCTAATACTGTCATTTGCCTGCCATTATCTGTTTTTTCAAAAATTATTCCATGTAAATAAAATCTTCTAGCTAATTAAATCATATACTAAATGGCAATTTTAAAAAACCAAGCATTTTGATAGAATATTTTCTTAAATTTATTAGGTACCATCTCTCTTTCTTTTAAAACATTATTTTTTTCTGATTAAAAAAGCAATATCTGTTCATTGAAGAACAATTATAAAATCAAGGATAAAGAAAAAAACTAAAATCACCTATAATCTCAATTCCAAAAATAAGCATTATTAACGTTTGGTATATGATTTCCATGTATAACCTCTGCATGTGTGGTGTGTGTGCATGAGTGTGTGTGTGTGTTTATGAGCTAGGTGTTGACTGGCATGATAGCCTCCACGAAGGGATCACACTGTTGTGCCCCAATGAAAAAGGATATCGTGGATGCAGGACCACGAGAACCCTCTGCTGCTGTGGTGGTAGCTGAAAATTTTGGTATAAGTGTGTCTAAAATGTGATTTTGAAATTAGAGATACTTTTTTGAGGAAGAAGGAAGTTATTATTTCAAGCCAAAGATGCCTGATGTTACCTCTCTCCACAACCCCAAGCATTTTGGTAAAATCTACTCACAAATGTTTCGTGAGGGCACAGTTTCACATCTGGCTCTCTGCCACATGGAAAGAGAGGGCATGTGGAATGCGGGAGCCCAGAAAATCATAAGGTCCTAGGGTTTTTTGAAAATCCTTGAGACTTTCCAAAGCAAAAAACTTTTATCTAGCCCTCAGGGATCAGAGAGAGTCCAGTTGACATCTGAGATGTATGTGTTTATTGAGCATTGCTCTATGCCTGGCATTCTGCTAAACAATTTACATGAATTATGTCACTGAATTTAAACAAAAACTCTATGAGGTTAGTGGTAGACCTGGGATTCATGTAGGCTATCTGGTTCATAAATCAATTCTCTCTCTCTCTTCTATCATCTGTCTATCCATATGTGTATTTCACAGAGAATATACTTGTTTCCCAGTTAATTTTTTCTTCTTATTAATGTTGAGGCAAGTTTGATCTATTCTTAAAACATGATTATTCATTTCTACATAGTATGTGGATACAATATGACTTTTTAAATCATGGTGTTGCATATTTAATGGGTTCATGTTTTCTTGCTGTTATATATAATTATGAAAATCTTAGCAGCATGATTAAGTGAGCAGATTTCATTGTGCTGTCAGTCAGACAACACAAGTCTTGGATCACTGATTCGTTCTTTAGTAGTCATATGATTTGGGGAAGCTTTCTTGGTTTCTTTATCTTTAAAATGGGAAAAATAATTTTATGACAAAATTTTTAGATATTATTCATAAGATTCTATGTTGGTATGTGCTGTAGTATTCAATAAATAAAATCCATCTTTCTTATTAAATAATTATAAACATATGCCTTATTTACATTGCATTTATAGTATTAGTCTTCATGCAAATTTCAGATTATTTTATTAGGAAAAATTCTAGCAAGTGGAAGTTCTGAGTGCAGGCTTTGGTTTCTATTGTCACATTTCCTCAAGAGAATTTGTACAGTAGAACTTGTACAAATTAATACTACCATGGACAGTGGTTAAGAGGGCTTATTTCCCAAACCCTTGTTAAAGCTAGGTATCATTATTAGCAAAAGATCTTTTCTAAGTTGATGTGTGTAGTATTTCATTTTAGTTGAGTAATATGAGGGTGAAAATATTTCATATACTTGGTGACCGGTCACATAATATTCTCATTTATTGCTATATCTACATATTTTGGCTCAGGGATGTGTTTATTTTGAATATTTTAGCCTTATAAATTTTAACATCTGGTAAAGAGGCATCTGCTTCCTGTCAACCTATCTCCTACCAGCCAAAATTCTGTTAAATTTTTTCATTAGCTTCAAACATTAGTACTACCTCCAGATGAATGAAAACATATCTGCCTTTTGGAAGAAACCAGTTCTTGAAACTAACATTTATACTTTTTCCTATTTCTTCAGTTTCTGCTTTTATCTTTATTATTTCATGTTTTTTTCTGGGCTGTTTTTACTGTATAGATAGTAGAGTTTGATACAGTATTTAAGGCTGTAATTTACATGTCAGTACAGCTCCAGTTCATCTTTAAGGTTTTATCACTTTTGTTTTCTTTTTATTATTTTTGTTTGACATTAAATATACATAGATTTTATATAATAAAATGTGTATATATTATGGTGAGAAAGATTGGCCCTGAGCTAACATCAGTGGCCACCTTCCTCTATTTTGTATATGGGACGTCAGCACAGCATGGCTTGATGAGAGGTGCATAGGTCCATGCCCAGGATGAACTGGCGAATCCTGGGCCACCAAAGCAGAGTATGTGAACTTAACCAGTACGCCACTGGGCTGGCCCTGACATTAAATTTTTGATTTCCTCTTTGCCACAAGCTCTTTTTTCATATTTTTATTTTATGAATTTTCATGAACTTTGATTTGTATTCTTTAAGTTTTTACTATTAGTATATATTTATTCATCCACTATGTCAGCAAATATGGCTCCTATAATTTTTATTTTTTAGAACCTATTTTTATATTACATGCTGACTTAAAGGATAGACTATTTTTATCAAGGTTCCATGAAAAATTTATAAAATAAAATAATATCTATTTTCAGGGATGGCCCTGTGGCATAGTGGTTAAGTTCACACACTCTGCTTCGGTGGTCTGGGGTTTGCCAGTTTGGATCCCAGGTACGGACCCAGAACCACGGTCAAGCCGTGCTGTGGCAGGCATCCCACATATAAAATAGAGGAAGATGAGCACAGATGTTAGCTCAGGGCTAATCTTCCTCAAAAAAAAAATATGTATATATGTATTTCTCTTATAATGATTTTTGTTTCCTAGACAAAATGCATTGTGTATTATGCAAATCCCCGATTTTTTTAATTTATTATCTCTGTTAAAATCCACGAGTAATATTTTTCACTCTTTCTGTATTTTTATAGCTTTCTGATTCTATGTTAATCTGGTGTATTCTTCAATGGATAAACATCAGGGCTTTTGACATTAATTATGAATTCAATTATTGTAAAACTGGTTCATTGAAATTTTTTGTCTAATTGTTTGATTTATATGAAATTAATGTACACCTGCTATTTTGTTTGTTAGTTTCCTAAATAGTTGCTCAGTCCATTTTGAGGGGGAGACCACTGCCATTTTTCTTTTAGATTTTTCTCTTCTTTCTCCCTCTGCTGCACCTACTTTGGACTTCCTTTACTTTCTTGAGAATGACCATTTTTCTTTATTATTTCTAAACTGTTATGCACTCTTTCTTCTACTTTCCCCCCACTTTCACCTTGAGAATCTCTATTCATCCTTTAAATCATGGCTCTCACATCACGGTCTCCAAAAAAGTTTTCTTCCATTTCCAAACTAGGTCATGTCTCTCCATCAGGATACCTTTTAGTGCCTTGTACTTTAAAGAAGGTGCAATTTCAATAGCAAACGTGGAGAAAAGCACATTGAAAGCATAAAGTCAATCATTCTAAAAAGAAAATGCACTAAGAGAGGACAAGGAGAGGGAGGTGGAGGAGGGAATGAGGGCCTATTCACCAATGACTAGGTAGGTGATAATTCCCTGTAACTTGTGAATCGTGTATATTAATTTCTGACCTTGTCTGCATTAATTTTTTTCTGCATGTTTAATTTGGACCTATGATACTTGTCTTTTGCTTTAGCTTCTTGAGTTGAAAGCATAGCTTATTTGTATTCGGGTTTTTTGTTTTATGATAAATGTCTTCAAAGCTATGAAATTCCCTCTCAGTACAACTTTAGTTACATCCCACACATTTTTATAATTTTTATTTGTAAATAATTTTAACTTCTTGACAGCTTTAAGAATAAAAATAATACAAGAAAGACCCTTATACCCTTTACAGAAATTTATCTATTGTTAATATTTTATGCTAACAAATACACAAATATGTATAGATATATCTATATCTATTTAGATATTTATACACTTGTCTTTATTCCATGGGCAATACATACTTTTTTCTAAGCAAAATGCATCCATCTTGACCCTTTACTCCTAAATATTTCAATGCCTATTTCCTAAGAATTAGCTAATATATACAAACTGTGTAAATCAATATCTGGTTTATCAAAAAAAGATTAACTATATCTTTTTACAAGAACTTGTTTGAAAAAAGTGTCTGAAGCTTTAGCATGAGCTCACATAAAGATAGAGTTCAGAATAATTCAGATCAAAATTATAGTTAGAGCAATGGCAAAAATAGCATGGCTCCAGAGAGAATGTTGAGAGAGCGGAGTTGAGCAGTAAAGATCAAATGTGGAGAATACTTATGCTTAGGACCAGGAATATAAGGTAGAGAACACAGAGTATTGAAGATGATCACGGGAATATAATGTTTCAAAAATTAATGCAAAATATTGTCAGATATCAAAGAAGAATTTAAGAAGATAAAGAATATGAAGCATTTAGGAGTATGACATATCAAGAATATCTTCGTGTTTGGAGACCTGAAGGTTATTTTTTGAAGAGGTTAAATTCTGTAGAGAGGATGTATATAGAACCCAAATTGCAAAGGATTAAGGTGAAGATGTAGGAATAACATTGTAGACTGTGTTTCAGTGAATGTGATGATGACAGACTTAGCATAGTGACTCAGGAGAGTTCAGATTATAAAATGTGCTAAGAGTTTGTTTATAGTTTGGGGAAATTTTGGGTCACGTGTGTAGACAGAGGGAGAGAAACTGAAGGTCAGAGAGGGAGTGTAGATATCAAAGAGAAACATCTTTGAGTATGAGAGAAACATGGGCTCATTTGAAGGATTAGCCTTGAGTGAAGGCAAGGGCTATTTCTTGAAGGCAGAAAGAACACAGGGGGAATGGATGAGAATTCAGATCATTTTGATCTTGATAGGATATGGAGGGAGCTCATGTTACACGGCCTCACCGAAAGTACCCTGATCTCTAGAGAATTAAGGGAGTAGGAAAAGTCCAGCTTGACATTTGTGAAAACCGGAAAAACAGTTGGAATAAGGGCTTTGGGGAAAGTAATGGGGTTTTAACTAGGGATAAACAGAAGAATTGCTTAGAGGAGGGAGGGCCTAGGTAAGTTTGTAACAGAACCAAGTGATCCCATTTTATCTCTTTCTCCACGACTCCTTGGCAGCCTGGAAACAGGAAGAAATTGGATGATTGGGTTTGTGTAGAAACTAACGTTAAGTTGGAGGATATTCATAAACCATGAATGAAAATTTATAAAATAAATTCGGGGTAAATGGGGAATTGGCTGAGAAAATGTGACTAAGTACCCAAACTTATCTAATTTATACAAATTATATAGACAAAGTAAAGGGGAAAATATACAAAATTTTACAAATATATCCCATCAGTAGATAGGAAATGATATTGATAAGCACATTTCATATATTAAATAAAGGCCTTGAGAAGGAATGATTTTTTCTTTATAAAATTTCAAAATTTTACAGAGGTAAATGACCAAATCAGAAGAATCCCTCCCAACTAAAGTCTGTCCTTAAATAGGGACATTAGAATACAAGCAAGGTGTCATCACAGGTTACACTCTCCTTGCATCAGGATGCTAGATGCATTATGAGGTCATAGCAAACTAGAGCACTTTATCATCCATATTCCACACATGGATCATGTAAATACACCAAATAATAATATAAAAGATGTATTATGACATAAAGAACATTTATATATTGATATTATTCCCAGCATCTTTAGAACATATTGAAATATATAGTAGGAATCCATGAGTTAAATTAATGTCTAGTCTATATCTCGTTTTTGTTACTTTTAAGTTAAAATAGGCAGAAAAATCTTTAAAATAAAATCTGGCTCCAAATCCCAAATGATAAATTTTGACTAAAGGCAGCCTACTCTGATGATTCATGTACTTGACACTTTCTTAGCATTTATGTATATAGATTGTTACTATGCTCATTTTCACTTGTTTGTGTGTTACATTGTAATGTTCCTGGTTACTTTCTCTCGCCTGCAGAATCTTACCACCTCCAGTGCAATCTCCATCCTGCTTTAGTGTTATATTTCTGAAGCATAAACTTTTCTCATGTCACTACTCTACTTTAAATTGACTACTGTCATCCCTGTACCTAGGGCACGGAATCCAAATTCTCAGGTAGGGCATATACAATCGGACTATTTGTTCTCTTCTGTCCAAAACATCAGCCCCATATTCCCTGCCAGTCATCTCCCACTCTCTCTCTTCTTGAGCCATACTGAGTTACTTACCATCTGCATAACATATCATACTCTTGTACACACTGTTCCCTCTAAGAAACACCCGTCTTCCCCTACTTCATCTAGAAATCTCTTAGTCAGCCTTTAAGATCTACTTAGCTCAAATGTTATCCTTCCTGAAGCCTCTCCTAACCCTCTAGATCTGACTTCTCCGCATGATCTTGCCTCAATTAGAGGATGGTTTATGTTGCGTAATGGTGTCCTGCATAAAGGCTTGCCATTTCATCCCGGCTAACATTAATCAAACATCTAGTATATGTCAGTCATTGACTTAGGTCTGGGGAGTCAGAACAAGACCTAGTCCTTGTCCCCTTAACTCACAGTTCCCTCACTAGACTCTACGCTTCTCAGGTTACTTAGCCTACACTCCAGAAAATGTGGACAGCTCTCCACCATGGTAAAACTTACCTTCTCATCTCTTCCCCTTTACTCATTCAGTTTCCTCTCCTTGGAATGCCTTCTCTCTCCTCCAGTTGAAAGTCTACATTAATTTCTTAGGCACTAATTCAAATTCTACCTCTTACTTGTGGCCCATCTTAGTCCTGAATCTGATATGGGGCCTTCTTCCTTTGAATCTCAATGTTTGTAATTCTCTTATGTTATTACCTAGTGTACTTTCTATGAAAGTGATTTGTGTTCTGTTTTCTCTTTGTTAGCAAAATCTATAGTTTATGCATACACTTGTCTAGCATAGTACCCATAGCTGACCATCCACAAACATTTGTTTAATTCAACTGAAATGACTCAACTCATACAAGGAAGGCTCTAGGCCCCTTTCACCAAAGCATCACTAATTATGGCTATTGAAGCTCCTGTTCACGGAAAGTACCAGGCATAATCTGTTCTCTTTAAAGGTGCTGGATGTGATTTATTTCTTCTCTTTTCTTTTTTTGTTTTTTTGTGAGACTTTAACATGAAAACCTAAGCAACACTTTGACTTTCTAAAGTTGAAATATATAGACTGTGATTGTGGTTTAGTTGGTATTCAAGTGGTCATTCCTTGAGGTAACTGTCTGATTTCATCACTCTATCGTCTCCAGTTTTAAACCAAATTTACTTTTTTAAGCCTGCTAATGCTACTATTTTTTATGCCAATATCATCTTTTATCCATCCACAGATGATGTTGTTTAGCAGACAACTTTGTTTTTCTTCAACAAAATGCATTTAGAAAAAAATTGGCACATGCATATGTCTGACTTTCAGTAGTAAACTTGGCATTACCTCCTGGGGCTGGCAGTCCCCACTGTGCTTGCCTTGTCACCCTCCATTATGTGCTCTATTAGTACAGCCAACACCTGTGACCACACAAAAGACCATACACAGCAGCTGCAGGACTCAGATGTCCATGCCGAAATAAATTTCTAAAGCTGAAATATTTGGATTTGTGACTGGTTGTTTCTTTGAGCCTTTCAGGAATGGTTGGGATTGCCCAGTGCTGCAGAGTGATATATATTAGGTGTCTAGAACTTGCTTACTCTGCTGTCTTCTTTGGCTATCTCTGATTCAAATTAATGGTGGAGGTCCTCTTTAGTAGCATAATGTAGTGGTTAAGAGCACAGATTTTGAAGTCATACTGTCCTGATTTGAAGACTGGATCTGCCACTTACTTGCTGTGTGACATTGGACAAGTTATTTGACCTCTATAAGCCTCAGTTTTCTCATCTGTAAAATTTAAATAATATCACCGAAGTCAGAATGTTGTGAAGATGAAATAAGATTTTAGAACCATGCCTGCACATGGAAGCACTATATAAGTGCCTGCTATTGTTACTAGATTATAAATTCCTGAAGAATCTCAGACACCACTTGACAGTAACTTTTTAATAACTATGATCAGCCTTTTCCCCTGTTCATAGTTTTCTTTTATTCATTTGCATTTTGTGGTATATACTTGTGTATCCAAAACATGCATAAGAGTTATCAAAAATACATTGGGCTTATGCCTAACCCTGGTGAATTTAGAATGAAACATGTTAAAGTTCTTTTCTCCCTCTTTTAGACGTTTTTAAGAATATACTATACCACATCTTATTTATACAGTCACCAACTGTTAAGTGCTAAAAGAAAAAAGAATATTTTCCTTGTTCAAGCATAAAAACTTAAAAGTCACAAGGATGTCACATACTCCATGAATTTCATGTATGTCCTAGATACCAAGCATTGGTAGTCATTCACTCCTGGACCTCAGGAACTCCAGACCACCCTCAGCTGTGATAGTTATTAGATGGTTGCACATGCTCCGGTCCTTTATTGCTTTCATCATTAATCTGGCCCATTTTTTAAATTCATTTACCAAGTTTCATCTGGCACAGATGTATGGTGCATCTTCCATGTGCCAGGTACAATTCTAGACCCTGGGAGTACAGCAGTGCATAAAGAAACAAAACACCCTGTTGTAGAGAAGTCTATGTTAAGTAAGTAAAATATACAGAATGTAAGGTGTTGAAATGTGCTATAGAGAAAAATAAAACAGTAAACGAGAATGGTGAACACTAGAATGAAGAATGGAGTGGTCAGAGAGGGTGACATTAAGTAAAGATTTGAAGGACGAGTGAGAGTGAAGTCCTCTTCCATGTGTGTAAAGAATATTCCAGGCAGAGCAAAGAACATTTATAAAGGCCCAGAGGATGGAATGTGCCTGTCATGCCATGATAAGAACTTTGTTTTGCACTGAGCGAGCTAGGAAGCCACTGAAAAGCTTTGGGCAGAAGGATATGATCTGCTTGTTTTAGAATTTTCACTCTGGCTGTTGCGTTGAGAAGACACAGAATGAGGTAAGGAGAGAAGCTGACAAGTCAGTTAAGGGCTATGGTAATAATCCAGATTAGAGAAAATGGTGTCTCTGCTTTTGGTCTACATTTTATTTGAGCTAGTAAGTACGGAAGTCTTCAAACAAAACTAAACCATATACATGGATGCAATTAGGATTTTGGAAATAAGTCTAAATTCATCATAACATTAAAAATATTGTGGCTACATACAATTCCAAGTTTAATTTGCAAAGTCCAAATCTATTACTTAGCTAAAATACAATACAGCATAAAACAACAACAACAACAAACTAAATATGACTCGAGATAAGTGAAAACATTATTTTATTTTAAGTTTTATTTCCATAACCATGGAAACTTCTAAATGCTAAGATGCCTTTGGGAAAAGTTTTTCTTCCCCTCATGGATACATCTCATGCGTAAAGGCAAACAAACAGTTGACATTTAGCACAATCCTTAGTTTGATATTTTACACTAGGGGCTTTGATCAGGCCTATGACTGTAGGGTACCCTCAAAAATGGGAAATATTATTCTTTAACTAGAAAGGCTTGAGTTCCATTTATCTAGTAAATGAAAGGAATATTTCATCATTATTGTAAAAGATATGAAAACTAAGACCTTGTTAGGTCAGGAATGCGATATATTAGGTGCAAGCACCTATGTTCAAGAGATTGTGGATTCATAATATGCTTTCCATGGTACCCATATTCACACTCTCATAGATGCTGAAATTAACTTCACAGATATTTATTGAGTTACTTTTATAAATATTTTTATTTTTGGCTGGGAAAGGTTCACCCTTAGCTAACATCTGTTGCCTATCTTCGTCCTTTTTCTTCCTTTCCCCCTGTCAAAGCCCCAGTACATAGTTGTGTAGCATTGTAAATTCTTCTAGTTGTTCTATGTGAGTTGCCACCACAGCATGGTGACTGGCAGAAATGTGGTTCCAGAAGTGCCCAGGAACCAAACCTGGGCCACCCAAGCGGAGTGTGCAGAACTTTAACCACTAGGCAATCAGGGCTGGCTCTATGAATCATTTTTAAAAGATATTTTTGTTTTATGGAAATTTGATCTACTTAGCTATGAAAGCACACACAGAACAAACAGAAACTTCAGAATCTTTTTCTCCTAGGGTGATTCTATTGAAGTAGTCAATTTTCAATGAAGGTTCTAAGTCAGGTGTTGGAAAGCTTCTGTAAAGGGTCAGGAAGTAAATATTTTATGCTTTGCAGACCATACAATCTCTGTTGTAACTACTCAACTCTGCCATCGTAGTACGAAAGCAGCCATAGATGACACATAAATGAGTGAGTGTGGCTATGTTCCAATAAAACTTTATTTATAAAAAATTACTTTTGGCCAGATTCGGTCCACAGGCTGTAGTTTGCTGACCCCTTTTCTAGAGATTAGGAGTGAAAATCTTCAGACCTATGAAGATTTTGTAGTAACTGGTAAATTCTAGCTATTATGTGCCCAAGGGCACCATTGTCAGAGTTTGTCCTGTCTACACACTTCAACATCATCCATTCCACATTCGATTCCACCTATCAGCTCATTTTCTCATCAGCGATTTCTTTAGCAATATGCTGGCCCCAGCATGTCTTTAAACTCACTCTGATTTGTCTAACCTACATGAATTTTCAGTATCTTAACTTTTGCTATCAATGATGCAATTCTACTGTTGCTATTTTCAAAAACATTACTCTATGTCTTTTAAATTTAAACATTTCCGTACAGAATTACAGTCCTGAATAGGAGTATTTCCCTATGTTGGATCAGAAAAACGTTGACAATTCCATGATCTGTTCCACTTTGCACCCTGTGTTATCTGTACTGAGTTCAGCTGCTTCATGGCCTTTGCTAACTTGGGATGCTCTTTGAATCTACTTTTCAAAGTTGTACTGCTTTAATGGTCCTCTCCTTCTGAGGGCATATACTCCACTTAGTCATAGGACTGAAGGCACCATTGGTCACATAATTCTGGGGGTTCAACTCCTTGGCTATAATAACATCTAGTCCAATGGGTAGTACTGGCATTGTTCTGACAATGGCACATCTTTAATAGGTCTCTTGGGGGGCTGGCCTGGTGGTGCAGTGGCACACTCCACTTCAGCAGCCTGTAATTCACAGGTTCAGATCCCAGGCATGGACCTAGTACCACTCGTCAAGCCATTCTATGGCAGCATCCCACATAAAATAGAGGAAGATGGCACAGATGTTAGCTTAGAGACAATCTTCCTCACCAAAAAAATAAAAAAAATAAGTCTCTTGCATCTAGTAAGGATAAGCCTACCTGGCTTCTATATTTTTAGACAAGAAACAATAATTTCCAGTCCAGGTGCTACTAAGAAGATTGTTCTTAAGAAAATAAAAATTCCCTTTCTTTAAGTCTTTTTTCCCCCTGTTCTTCTTTTCAGGAACAACATCCCTTTCCCCGACTACAGTAATATAAAGGCAATGTATGCCTAATACGGAGGAACACAACTCACTCTCAAATTTGTCATTTTAGATGAGCAGCCAGGGCCATTTAAAACCTGCTAACTCCTTAATACACTACCTGTAGTTGCTGTGTAAACCAGTACAGGTTTTCAGGGGATGAAGGGAGAGGGAGAAATCCTCCAAATATAAATTTACTTTAGAAGAGTATTTTTTAAACTTAATAGGTATGTGGACTTCATGATTCTATATGTCATTTGTTTCTTAAATAATTGAATGAAAACTTAGATAATATAAAATTCACAAAATGAAATAACTGAAAGGCTTCAAATAGCATACATTTCCGATAAGAACTGTACATAGGAATTAACACAGATCATCAAGTTTAATATGGAACCACAGAAAAAATAATCTTTTTAAGATATACCAGTGACAAAATGTCAGTTTTCATTCCGTACTCCACTTATTGTCTATTTCTGAATTGTCCTTTTAAGGTTGTGTTTGGGGGTATTGTAAGATACTTACAAGTAGAAGAACTTTTTAAGTAAGTCACAGTTCAAATCTTCCCTAAGTTAGACTTGATAGAAATGTACCTCTTAGATATCTTTTTCTAAAATTCATATGAAAAGAGCTAAATGATTCCCAATGAAGTGAAAAAGACAGAGACGTGCACTCACATAAAATACCCCATGACATGGAATCTTTTTTTGGCAGGATATAAGTAGGCAAAAATGTAAAAACCCAGAAAGCAATATCTGCCACAAAATTCTTTTCTCTACTTTCCGAATTAAAGTGGCAGACTGTTATAAAGATGGGTGTTCCTGCTGTTTTCTTCTAGTAGAAGGAGAATGCTTGTTTTCAATGATCTTAATCTGGCATCTATCAAAACTGATAAAACCCTTAAAATAAACTTTGGAAATGGTAAGAGTGCAATCTTTTATATGACAACGACTACTGTGTTTAGATACTAAAATCTTCTAATCTGTTCCATCTGTTCAGTAGATCTTATCTATTCTGCCATGAGCTGATGATTCTAGTTACATTCCGAACTCTCTTAGGAGTTTTAAAATGTAGCTTAAGTAAACACATGATGGCATTCGGCCAACACATAACCCTAGTGAGTTCTTAATGAAACATGGTTATCACAACCACCTTGCTGGCCTCAACTTCCACCTCCCTGTAAATCCCTTGTGCCAAAGGTTTTAATCAAATCAGACTTCTAAGCATCTGCAAAATTCCATGAACTTTTCACTTCCATGCCTTGGTTTGTGTTACCTGCTGTAGCTGGAGTGCCCTCTTCTCTTACTCTCATTTCTTCTAGAAAATCCTGTTTTCTTCAGACTCTTTTTATCCTCCCCCTAAAAGCATTAGAATTTTCTATTACTTTGAACTTGATATTTACCCATGTCCTATTTCTATTTTGCATTTCAATCCCCTGCTCAACTTAGCACAGCACCATGCACATACCACACAGTCAAACATGGTCCTTATATTTGATTCAACAATCGCTCCTCCACCTTGATCTCAAATATTTCTTTATGCCATTTTGTTTGCTATTCTATAATCTGTTAGCATGTAGCATAGAGGTGAGCTACGATGTGAAAAGTGCACAAAGCAAACACAAATATCTGTGACAGATACATATTTACAAAACAAGCTGGTACGACATAGGATGGAGACCTGGCTAATGTTGTGATACATCAGAAGGTTATCCTAGTTATGAACTAATTAGAGGCAAAAATCACCCAGAAAATAATTGTCAGAAAAATTTTTACTTTGACTCTAGATAAAAATTTATCAGGGAAAATCTTATTCATGTCTTACAGAGTTTAAATATTAAGATTTCCCAAAGGAGTAGGAGTAAGAGATAATCTTGGGAATATATCTACTTGTATCTACCCATACATGTGCAGTAACACTCCATTTACCCATATAATTGGAGAATTCCTTCTAAGACATTAGCGAATTTTTAATTTAACACAAATTAACCTTATTAAACAACACAATGTTTTTTAATGGGAATATGTACACATATTGCAAACTATAGCCCATGGGCCAAATCTGGCCATCTATCTGCCTTTGTATGGCCGGTAAGGTATCAATAGTTTCTACATGTTTAAATATTTGGAGGGGAGACGGGGAAACAAAATAAAATAAGGTTTCATGACACATGAAAATGGTGTAAAATTCAAATTTCAGAGCCCATAAATGGAGTTTTATTAGAAAATAGACATGCTCATTCGTTTCTGTTATTATCAATGGCTGTTTTTCACTACAACACCAGAGTTGACTAGTTGCAACAGACAGCATATGGTCTGCAAAACCTAAAGTATCTACTATCTGGCTCTTTACAGAAAAAGTTTGCTGACCCCTGGCATAGATCATCCTCCCTCATTAAGGAAGGCATAATGAACATAAAGTAAACTCTTCTTAGTCTAGTCTAACATAGTAATTAAAGGCAAGAGTTTGATGACTACAGAGGCAACGGAGTCTCAGCTCTGTCACTGACTGCTATGTGACTTTGGGTGAATTATTTAAACTTTCTAAGTCTTAATTGTCTCAGGAATAAAATGGGATAATAATTTTACTTGCCTTTTGGGTTTGGGGAGAATTCAATATGTAACACACTCAGTAAATTACCCAGTGCATAATGGCAGTTGTGATGTCAAAAAGATATGCCCATAAGGATGCAGGAAAGTTGAAAATAAAAAGATGGTAAAAGATAGACATCACAAGGATAAGCCAAAAGCAAGCTTGGGTGGCTATGGTAATATTGAAAAAATAGACCTCAAGACAAAAAAGCACTATTAAGGAGAGAGAGTTTCATTACATAGTATAAAAAGGTTCAATTTCCCTGGAAGATACTAAAAATTCTAAAGTATTTTATATTAAAATATGTCACATGTAAAGCAAAAATCTGTAGAAATACAGTAAGAAATTGATAATTCTATGAGCAAAATAGGAGATTTCCGGGGGCCGGCCCAGTGGCACAGTGGTTGAGTTCGCACATTCTGCTCTGGTGGCCTGGGGTTCACTGGTTGGGATCCTGGGTGCAGACTTACTCACTGCTTCTCAAGCCATGCTGTGGCAGGCGTCCCACATATAAAAATGTAGAGGAAGATGGGGATGGATGTTAGCTTAGGGCCAGTCTTCCTCAGCAAAAAGAGGAGGATTGGCAGCAGATGTTAGCTTAGGGCTAATGCTCCTCAAAAAAAAAAGAGCTTTCCACTTAGATCTCTCAATTACATCAGGTAGTAAGAAATTTAATAAAGACACAGAAGATTTTAACAAAAACATATAAGGATTATATAGAACCTGGCAACTAAGAAAATAGAAAGTAAATATTATTCTTAAGACTTCATGAAATATTACTGAAATTAGCCATGCACTGGGACATGAAAGTTCTAAAAAGTTCCAAAGAATTAGTATCACAGAGAACCTGTTTTATGCCCGAATCCATTAAGTACCTCATACTAGTGTATTTTACGTATCTTAGCAAATGTGAGACAAGGAGAAATGAAAAATATGAATAAGCTTCTGAATCATGAAAGAAATTGAAGCATGGTTTAAAAAGTTCTTCAGACCTCATGCTTAAATATTTTAAGGCATGTTCTGCCAAACGTTTGAGGAAAAGCTAATTTTAACATTATGCAAACTCATTCAGAAAACAGAAAAATATGTAATATTGTGCAACATAGTCTAGAAGGTCAATATAACCTTTCTACAAAATTGCATGTGTAATTACATGTGTAAAATGACCTGTGTGGTAGAGATGTGGTGTGGTTTTATTTCCCTTCCACTCCTTCCTGTTGACTGTAATACGGATCTGATAGGAGCTGAAGTAGCCACCAAGGTGCTTAAAGTGCAGCCACATGTTGAGGATGATGTAGCAATGACGTGAGAGTCTTATTGCCAGAAGATAATGGAGCCTCTATAGCAGTTACATAACAGCTCCATATTGTGTGTATTTCATATTTATATTCACATATATACATGTATATATACTGTTATTCTGTATTTGTTATTATTTGCAGTCTAAACTATTCCTATATGATACACAATCCAAGATAGAAAACAGTTTGTAACCATTTCCATGGCATTTTCCTCAGAAACATTACACAAGTATCTTATGAAATTATTCTTTCCAAATACATAGGAGAATCTTCCTGACAGGTATTTGGCAAGTACAATGTAAAATGTTTGTGTCCTTTTGAAGATTTTAAAGCACAGAAGTGACATATCTGAGATCTGTGTTGCAGATAGTTTACCCCAGCAGATACATGGAAGACGGATTCGAGGAGGTCAGTACTGGAGCCAAGGAGAAAAGCTGGTTGATGCGGGGGAATGAAGTGGGTCTGAGCAAAAGCTCCAGGATATCCTCCCCAAATCCATGTTCCATGCACTTACACGGAGCAGGGGAAGCATCGGGCATATTTTTATGTGACAGACATTTGGCAGGACTGAGGATTGGTTGGACGTGATTGCATGAGAGAGAAAATGTAGTATGGAAGGCTCTTGTTTCTCCAGCATGCAAGGCAGAGTGCCACCTTCTAGGATAGAGAATACAGAACAAAGAGCAAATTTAAGGGGGCACATGGTAGATGTTGAGTTTTTAGATACAAATGGGACACCCAACAGTTACTACGTACATGAGTCTGGCTCCAGGGTGAGGATTGAGTTATAAATACAGATTTTGAAGTCACTGTTATGCAAGTGAGGATGATACCATGAGATCCACTCATTCATAGGTCTTCAGTGTGATTAAATGGCAGGTTGAGCCCTTTCCTCAGGGAAAACCAATGAGTAAGACAAAATCCCTGCTATTATAGACCTTAAGGAATCTCATGATGAAGGCATAGAACTAAACAAATAGTTAGAATACTGTGTTTGATAGAAACAACAGAGAGTGCTACGAGAGCACACAGAAGGGGCTTTAACTCACTCGAGGGTAAATGTGTAGAAAAAAACTTCTTGAAGGAAGTTATGCTCAGACCTGAAGGAATGGTAAGAGTGACTAGGGAAAAGATGTGGGGTAAATCTTTGAGGCAGCAGGAATAGCATTTGCAGAATTGTCAAGGCAAGTGAAAGAATCTAGTGTGCTCAAAATCTTTAGAAAGGCCATTTTCACCGGGACTTGGTGTTTTGGGGGAAGTGGACTGTAAAATGAGGTGGGAAAAGCAATCAAGAGACGGTTTGCAGAGCATCACTTAAGGAACTCGGATTTTATATGAAGGGTACTGAAAAGTCATGAAATCATTCTAATCAGGAAGGTGACATATGCAGCTTTGTATTGAAGAAGTTTACAGAGACAAAGCGGTTTAGGACAGAACCCAGGGAGAATGCCAGCATTCTAAGAGAAGTTAGAGGAAGGAAAGTCTCTAAAGTAAACAAAGAATAAGAAATCACAAATTCATGCTTTAAGTTTGTTTTTTCATCAATTTTGCATCTATCGTCAGAAACGCCCACATGTTATGAAGATTTATGTCTCATAATAAAAATATTAACCAAACACCTTTGAGCCATGGTTAAGAATATTAAAATGATAAGTATTTATTGGAGTTTAAGCAGAAATTATTATGGTATTAGTACACTAATCATGATGATGATAATAATAATGACAATAAGATAATCGCTCTAACTTACGTAGTTTACCATACTCCAGGAGTTTTACAAGCACTTTCTATATAACTCATGGTGACCAAGTAGATTTGATTATTAATACCGGTTTTTTAATTTTTTTTTTTGAGGAAGATTAGCCCTGAGCCAACATCTGCCGCCAATCCTCCTCTATGTTATATGTGAGACGCCTGCCACAGCATGGCTTGGTAAGTGGTATAGGTCCATGCCTGGGATCCAAACCAGCAAACCCCAAGTTGCCGAAGCAGAGCGCAGGAAATCAACCACTATGCCACCTGGCCAGCCCCTATTAATATTATTTTTAAGACTAGAAAACTGAGATCTAGCAATGTCAGGGAACTTACCCAAGGTCAAACACATGATAAGTGGTATGGCTGGAATTTGAATCTAGGCTCTTAACATTGGGGTCTTATGACTGTCCTCCACTGACAGCAACTGGACTGCAGAACTGAAAGATTCGGGAATTATTTCTATTCGGACACGCAAGAGATTGGCAAGGCTTTCATAGCTTCACTTATAAGGAACTTGTATCTAAAAACTCTTTCCCATTGAATCAAATAGTAAGTTATTGCTTCCCATAGCCCTGATATCATATGTGCTATAACACAGTGAATAAACTATCAAACCCCTCAACTGAGTGCATTTGAATTCTGACATAAGTTTTGCACTAAGATTTCAACTTTAATTGCGCATTGTTATTACACACACATTTGTTCCATTTTTATAATAGAAGGAAAATTCATAGAGACATGATAAGTTATCTTGAGTCAATGTGTTCAAGGCTCTAAAAGAAAGATTTTCCCCCCAGATCTTCAGATAAGCAACAATTTTTTTTAAATGAAGAAGTTGTCAGGAAATTATAAGTCATTTGCAGACTTACTGCTTTAGAAAGGTATGGGTCACTGACAAGATGGAACCAGTGAGAACGCCTACTCAGTTTGTCCTCTTTGGATAAGAAAGTTGCTGAAACATTGCACCCATGTGCCATCAATCCAAGGATTCTCAAGGAGCCTGTTCCTTCCCTTTGGTCCTCAGACATGGCTGAATACCTCAACTGACAGGTTCAGCACGTGGCCAGTGCTATATCACAGCAAAACACCTCCTTTTTTTTTTACAAATGTAATATTTCAGAAAAAGCATGAAAATGGTCACCATGGGGGAAAAATCAGAATTCTGTCGGACTCCCATACACTTATTTTACAATTTGTTTGAAGTTTGTATTTCCAGGGGGTGGGACATGATCCACTGAGTAAGGCCTCCAAAGATCTGATCCAGATCTGCTCTTATCTTTTATTCAGATACAGCACTGACCCTGGGAAGGATAGGGGAAAGAAAGAACATCCAGACAGGTGACTTTTCAGTCAGTCAACAATGTAGGCCAAGCGCTTACTAAGCGACAACTAAATTGACCCAGGACAAATATTCAGAGGGCTGAGTAATTACTTTCCCTGTCATTTCACTCAGGCCTCTTCAACCCTCAAATGAGTGTCTGGAAGGCTGTTGGCTTCACAAAAGCAACTGGAGGCTTCTGTACTTGGTCTCCAGAATTTCTCCATCCCAACAACCCACGTCTTATTTTGCTGCTGTTTACTCTACTCTCTCCTTTGGATACCCTCATTTTAGCTTCATGTCATTGTTCTTTGCTAATGCCTTTGTTTGGCAGTCCTACTCTGATTCATTCTCCTTGTTAGATTTCAGCACTCTTTCAGGATATGACTTCCAGCAATTTCCCCCAAATCCTTCCTTCTGTAACCAGAGAAAGTGGAAGGAGACAGATAGCTGGGTACCGCCCTTCACCTCCTCTCACCAGGGAAAAGGGATGGGGTACAGAACCCTCTTTATAAGAACACCCACCGGTGCTCCTTCATCCGATCTACTCACCTCTCAGTCTATTGCTCCCCTTCCTAATCCACAGTGGTAACACTAGGTTAAGGAGGGCAGGGAATAAACATTGCTGTGACACCAAAAGAGATGCTATGAAGAGACCAGGGGCTGCCTTGCCTGTTTCTGATTGCCATTTCTCCCTCTATTACAAGTTAGGATCTCCACAGGAAGCTCCAGTGTTATTTTTATACCTGTATTTTCCTTTGCTCTCCCACTGGCTTGGTTCCAGCAGGAAGGCAGTGATACAAGCCTGAAAGATATAGTTAAGTGTTGTTCTCCTCCTGGTGGAATGGATTATCCTCACACTTCGCAACTGGCAACAAGTCAATATTTGGCATTGTCAGCCTGACCGTAAATGTAATAAAAGTCAGTAAGCAAATACATGAATGAGCTATAAAAAAGATAGTTTAAATCTTAATGGGTTCGCTACAAACACAATTGCCTGAGGATCGCCATGGGAGGTTTACAAAAAGGGAACCTTTCCAACCTTTTCAGGATTTTACACTTAAAGGTATTTTTTAGGGTTAGGAAATAAGTTGGAAATGGGGCTTCATACTATCAAGAATTAAAGATAAATTATTCATTCCTTCTGGATAATACCAGGTTAGAACCTGAAAGTTTCTTCTTTCTCCTGAATTTACATGTCAGTTAACTCTGTTTCACTTTTGTGTTTCGAATTTTGTTTTTAAGAAGAAAAATGAGCCAGAAGCATTTTAAGTGGCACAACTAATGTAGCTGTGTGTCGGTGGAGTATTAGCAGATGTAGTAATTAGGAATTGGAGATGAGGAGAAAGAGAGAAAGAATGGTGTTTATAATCTGCACTGTAGACGCTGAGCGCGCCTCTGAGTGGCTCTCAGCCCAGCTGACAGGTGTACAGTTATCCCTGACCATCCTGGTCTCACCCCCATCTAAAGGGGGCTTCAAAGAAGGAGCGGATATCAGTAATTTTACTTTGGTGTGACTTGAAGTCATTATGCTATATTTCTTAGAGTTATCTGCTCTGCCACCTCCTTCTATGATTTATAGATTTGAGTTTAATGGGATCTTACAGTCCGTAACTGGTAATGGATGAGAGAGGATTAAGGTTCCCAGTGCACCTGAAATCACGTTGCCTGTGCACTCTAGGTTCTGAGGGAAGGAAGAGAAAGAGGGAAAGAATGATGGAATGGGACAATATGAGAAGAAAATAGGGATGAAGAGAATCAGAGTTGAGCCCAAAAAAGAAGATAGGAGAGCTCTCTGCACTGACTGATACAGGCTTATTTATTGAGGAGTGAAAGAGACCATTTAAAGGTGTTGCATGTCACTTCCTCTTCATTTGTGCCTTTTCTGTTATTTAAATCTTGACGTTTTTTGCAAAATGATTTAAGGCAGTTTAAAAATAAAAGGCAAATATGCAGCAAAACTCAAGAAGTAGAAATAAAATAGCAAGATCCCTCCCCTCCCCACACAGGCGCCTTTTTCCATCCTCTTGTCACTTCTTGCCCTGGCTTCAGCATGGGATAGCAGCATATAGGTATTAAGCCATCTGGAACATTGTTTCCTAAATTTCCCAAAATGTTATGCAATGTGTAGAATATATCTTTGTAAAAAAAAAAAAAAAAAAAAAGCTAAAAAGAAAAAAAAAAACAGACCAAAGGAAACAAACCAAAGTAAAGTTTTCTACTCAATGTTTTGCCAAATATCTTTCTCCTAGGAACAATTTACGTAATGTTATAATATTTACTAAGCGATCGGATACAAGATATTTAGCAATCCGTGAAATAACGCCATTAGACTGGAGAGCAGTAATGCGAGTAAAACGTTGAACATTAAGCATTAAAGAGAACCAGGATTAAGCAAAACAAGATCAGTGTCAGTTGCTGCTTACTCTGGATGAGAGAGCAAAATTGCTGGCCATTATAACAGTTTTAAAAAACACTGACAGTGATTATTAGAATTTTTTAAATGTTAAATCTATGTTGCCTCATGGCTCACTTGATCATAAACTCATCTTGTTACCAGTGATATGAGGAATGGCCATAAACACATCATAAATATTTAAAATTCTGGGCAACAGAAACAAGTAAAAGATATGTTCTTCTGAAAAGATCTATTTCAAATGGGAAAATAACCACTGCTTATATTATAAATATTTAAATTAACATCTTTTTCACTCAAGTAAAATGACATCACGTTAATTAGAGTTGAGAAAATTTCCACTAAGGATTTTGTTACAAAAATATTGGTTATTTTAAAATTTTCTAAACATTTAGCTTAATTATATGTAAATCAAGAATGTTATTTTTCAGCCTGCTCCATACATTTTTTCATGATAAGAAAATGGCATTTAACTCAAGTACCATCCCTAGAAGAGAATTTTTCATTTTAACTAGTCTATGAACTATTCAATCCATTAAAACATGGTACCATTAATAAAAAATGAATTACATGGGGACCAGTCTGGTGGCATAGTGGTTAAGTACACACGCTCTGCTTTGGTGGCCGAGGGTTCACAAGTTTGGATTGGCGGCGGGGACCTACACCACTCAAGAAGCCATGCTGTGGTGGTGTCCCACATACAAAACAGAGGAAGATTGGCACAAATGCCAGCTCAGGGCCAAACTTCCTCACACACACACAGACACAAATAAATTACACGACTAGTTATTAGAGCACTAAAATTGTTTGATACCTACTGTCAAGGACTTCACTTGATTAATTCATTAGTTCATTTCATATTTATAGTATGCCTATCAGAGGTTACTATGCTAGACAAAAAAAAGCGTAAATATAAAAAGATGTAATAATTACTGGAGAAGGACATATTTCTGGGGGAAGAAAAGATACATAAATCTATAAATAATGCAATGTGAAAATTACTGGAAAAAGGATTATGCACAGGGTGTTCTCTAAGTTCTTTTCTTACGTAGTAAAATATAAGTCAAGAAGAGATTTGAAAATTTCACTCAAAGTGAAATGTGTTATTTCAAACATGCTCAGTGCTTAGATATGCAGTGTGGTCCAATACAGTAGTCATTAGGTAAATGTAGCTACTTAATCAATTAAATTAGACAAAATTTAAAATTCAGTTCTTCAGGTGCATAAACCACATTTCAAACATCCAATAGGCTCATATTTATCAACTCAAAAATTTTATCAAAGTTAGTATTTAAATGATGTTTTATAATTGTTTTTCCAAATAAGGCAATGATCTTTTTGGAAAATAGTTGTGTTCTAGATTAAAATCATAAAACATCAAGCTATGTATCAAAGGTAAGTTTCTGGTTGTCAAGTAGAGTGTTGTGTACCATTTTCTAATGAAGTCATAGCATGTGAGTTTATTTTCAGTAGTGTCTTGCTCATTATTGCATTCTTAATATCTATCAAAGTACCTGACACAGAAAAATTGAACCATAAATTTTTATTGAATGTTAAACAGATAAATTGAATGAATAAATGAATGAACACTTTCTTTTTCTTTGAGAGGCAATCAAATGAACAGAAATAGGGAATCACATGCTGATAAAGAGATTACTTATGCCACCTACTATCTTTCTCTTTCCGCCCACTATATCCAGGGAAGAAATAGAATATTTGGAATATAAAATATAAAGAAACCTTAAAGACGGTTTGAATGGGCCTTAAAGACAATGCATTCAATTGTCTTATCTTCCTTCCTCCCTCCCTTCTTTCCTCCCTCTTCCTTCTTTTTTTCCTTCCTTCTTTCCTTCCTTCCTTTCACAAATGTGGACAAAAATATAGACAGATTCACACAGCTCATAAATAGCTGACCAGGGTTAGAACACAGGTCTTATATCAGTGGAAATAAAGTATCATATCTTTTAGTGACTATAATTTGACCTAAAAACACTATAAGTTATGACAGAGTGACACTCTTGTATCTTAAGAGATCACTGTATCACTTAGGTATCAGAAATAATTGAGTGGATCAATGAAATAACTTATTGCCAAATGAGGATTTATGATGCAGGAGAAAGTCATGTTCCACTCAAGTTTGTGGAGAAATTTAGAGTCATATTAAGGCAGTTACAACAGGAAATATGTTTGGGTAAGTAGTTCATGATAAGAGTAGAGGATTAAAGTACCAAAGTGTACCATACTATCTTATTTCTTTACACTTAGTTTTGTGCATTATTTTCAAAATATTCTGATCTTTAATGTTGAAGTGCTCTTTTCTTCTTAATGATGTGAAAATATGGATGAATCAGCTAACTATATTTATGATAAAAGTTAATCATATGTTCATAACTGAGGTTCAGACCTGAATTGTTGATAATGATACATGATTTTAAGCACAGTATCTAAGAAGAAATAAATTAAGCTTGTGATCCTAAATTTATAAAATGAGCACTACGACTTCAAAGGGAGAAAAAATTTTTCTTGTCCTTTGCAAGTACCTGATTAAGACCCAGAATTTTGGAAAGCATGGTGGTATCATGGCAGAGAGAGTCATCTGAACAAGAAATGACCATTTTCCTGATATGTTATTTTTCATTCCTGCAACTACTGGTTGGAATAAAGATGTCAGTTTTGAAGTTGAGTTGGATTACCTTAACAGAAGGTTTTTGGTTGACAGGCTGATGCACGGATATCTACAGCTTTTTCCTTGCCAGAGATTGCTTTTATAGGGGCAGAGGAAAAAAGTGAGACATAGATTCCACTGGTATTTTTATGAGACCAAGACGTCATAATATAAGGATCTTCTGCCCAAAGTGGCAAATTGAGCTGTGTCAAAATGAACCACAGGAAGAATCATCTCATCAACATCCCAGTATATATTTCTTGACATTACGATTAATGTTTTTACCATATTAAATCAATTTTATTGAAGGATTTTGGTTTTTTTTTTTTGCATTTGACTCTCATATTTTACAATTGATGAATCTATATTGATATTCTGCTATCACCCAAAGTCCATAGTTTACATTAGGGTCCACCCCTGGTGTTGTACACTCTATGGGTTTGGACAAATGTATCATGATATGTATCCACCATTATGGTATCCCACAGATAGTGCTGTAAAAATCCTCTGTGCTCCACCTATTCATCTATCCTTCTCCTTAACCCTCAGTAACCACTGATATTTTTCTGTCTCCATAGTTTTGCCTTTTCTTTTTTTTTTTTTTTTTTTAAAGATTTTATTTTTTCCTTTTTCTCCCCAAAGCCCCCCGGTACATAGTTGTGTATTCTCCGTCGTGGGTTCTTCTAGTTGTGGCATATGGGACGCTGCCTCAGCGTGGTCTGATGAGCAGTGCCATGTCCGTGCCCAGGATTCGAACTGACGAAACACTGGGCCGCCTACAGCGGAGCGCGCGAACTTAACCACTCAGCCACGGGGCCAGCCCGACAGTTTTGCCTTTTCCAGATGTCATATAATTGGAATCATATAGCATGTAGCCTTTTCAGATTGGCTTCTTTCGCTTAGTAATATGCATTTAAAGTTTCCTCCATGTGTTTTCATGCTTGATAGCTCATTTCTTTCTAGTTGTAAGTAATATTCCTTTGTCTAGATGTACCACAGTTTAATTATCCATTCACCTAATGAAGGACATCTTGGTTGCTTCCAGGTTTTGGCAATTATGAATAAAGCTGTTAAAAATATCTGTGTGCAGGTTATTGTGTGAACATAAGCTTCCACTTCTGCGTAAATACCAAGGAGCATAATTGCTGGATTATATCAATATTTAGTTTTGTGAGAAACTGCCAAATTATCTTCCAAAGTGGCTGCATCATGTTGTATTTTCACCAAAAATGAATGAGAGTTCCTGTTACTACACATCTTTGCCATCATTTGGTGTGGTCAACGATCTGGATTTTGGCCATTCTAACATATATGTAGTGGTATGTCACTGTTGTTTTAATTTGCATTATATTTCAATTTTCAGTGTCCTCTTGCTTAAGGATTTTTCCAAAAGTTAGGAATGAAGAGTGATTAACTCTCTAATCTGCATTACATTCTCTAAGATGCTCATCATGAGAGATACACGAGATACGGGTATGTTCCCCTATTTCCAAATGAAAATTAGAGTATGCTGCAACCAGGCAGAAAATACACTGATGATACTAAATTTTCTGAAAGGAAAATTTACCAAGACTGACAATATAATAAGTAATGTGCTAGGACCACCACTGATGTAACATCCTGTATGACATACTATTTTCATCTAATTAAGTATGTGAATTTCAATGAGAAAGATGAATTCATTTAACGAGTTTTCATCTCTGAGTATAGGAAATTATGCTTTGGATTTTTAAAGGTAATATAAGAAACTATGCTTTGGATTTTTAAAGGCAATTATATCTTCCAAAGATTTATTTTGCTTGCTTATTGTTTTCATATTTATTGTTTTACTCATTTCACAGGTAGAATTCTATTCAAGGATGTTCTTAAAATGTTACCTGTTTCAACTTCTATTCTAACTCTTTGTCTTCTCATAAATCTTATACTTTAAGGGAAAAAGACTGAAGAAAAAACTCCACAGGTGGTTCTCTGGTGTTTATTTTGAAATGTAATATATTTCTATGATTCTAGTCATTAAATAAAAAACAGAATTGAAAAAAGATACACGAACTCCTTAAGTTATGTCTCCAACTGAAAGGTCAAAGTATATTAAATATTGTACAAAAATGTATGGATTGTCAATAATTTAATGTTGGTTAACCACCTTGTTTCTCCAACACATGAGTCATATGGTACCACTTATTAATCTTTATAGCCAGTGAAAGGTTGCCAGCAAGCAAAGCCTTTCCACCACACCTCTATTGTCACTGTCATGACCCTTCGATTACAAATTTAAGTTTTGTATTTCAAAATCAATGCTACAGCTTAACCTGTTACTATATAAGATGTTCCAAAACATTAAATCATTTGCATTTGAGGTAAAAAACATATTTATTTTATGATTGTGCCTGAAATATCATCACAGAAATTTTTAAAGAATTATTTATCTTAATTTCAACAAGGTAACAAAGCATGGCTTGCTCATGAGTAATCTTGTGAATCCGAAGCTTGTTTAATTAGAAATTTCCCCCTACAGTCAAGATAAAAATACTGATAATACACCTCAACCATTTTCTGACATTAGCCATATTAGGGATCAAAATATCTTGCTAAATCACACAAGTAATACAAGGCCATTTCAGGTTGAAAATGAAAGTTTTACTCATATAGTCGTAGAATCATGACTTACCCCTGTCTGTGTCATACAGGAAGACAAAACAGTTCCATTCATAGTGATCCAGCAGACTCAAGAGCGCTCCTCGTAAGGACGGCCTTAGCTGCAGCACGAACTGGCTCTCCCCTTCGGTAGGGAAGCTTGGTGTGATGAGGGAGATGTGTAAGGCGCTGCAGAACGAGGTCAAGGTATGTACTGACCTCTTATCATAGAGTCCAAAAATGGCAAATACTCCTCTAGAATACTGGGAACAGACTGAAACAAAAGAAAAAAATGAAAACTATTAGCAGACTTTAAATTGATTTCCACATCTACAGTCTATGAAATTAAAAAAAGAAATCTCTGAATCATTGGTATGCCAGGAATATAATATAAGGAAAGAGTAAAAGTGAAGTGTGCAATTAATTGTAGAATCAATTAATGAATTCTTGAGCTTGTATTCAAAGCTCTGCATTGAGTGAGATAACAAGGGGCTATATGCTTCCTTTCTCAAGAAGCAAATTTGAATTAAAGAGAGATTTGACTAAAATGAAGTAATATATGGCATTTCAGAATAATGTGGCAAATCCTATGCTACAGACTTTGAAGTGAGATAAACAAATTTTTCTCTGTATTTTTTTCTTACACACAAAAATATAATATTATACTTTCAAAATTTCTGAGCATTAATCAGAGGAGTATGTAAATTGCATTGGTGCCATCCTTCCTAAGCCATATGCATATCTTTTCTATTTTGAATTGTATTGCATTTATTACTCAGCCTAAAAAATGCTACTTTTTTTCCAATGGCAGTTTAATTTTTTATCACAACCCTAGAGTTCTTCTGAATGATGTTTGAAAACAGAAGTTATGCTGACTGGAAAGTCACTATTGGGGTATCCTAGATGCTTAGTGGAATGCAGCCAGCTATGTAGCTGCTAGGTAGGCCATAAAGCTAAGACAAAGCAACTCCAAAACACCATAGAACCAAGTGTTCCCGAAGCCAGAGGCACGTAGATAGACAGGTGCACAGCCTCACCTTGCCTTTCTTGTCCATGCTCCCAGGTGTTGCAAGAACAATGAGGCAAATTCATAAAAAGAAAAGACATTCTTCTCAAAATTTTTGCCCAGTCATATTTTGATCACTCTTTTGATATGACTGATTTCTAGTCAAAATTTGGGTGATTTTTTCTAACATACATTTTAAAGGATACAAACCTGCTTTGGGGGATGCTCTCTTCCTGTTTTTTCTTTTTTTTTTTGAGGAAGATTAGCCGTGAGCTAACACCTGCTGCCAGTCCTCCTCTTTTTGCTGAGGAAGACTGGCCCTGGAGTTAACATCCATGCTCATCTTCCTCTACTTTATATGTGGGGCACCTATCACAGCATGGCTTGCCAAGCAGTGCCATGTCCACACACAGGATCCGAACTGGTGAACCCCGGGCCACCGAAGCAGAACATGCACACTTAACCATTGCACCACCGGGCCTGCCCCCCTCTTCCTGTTTATACGGTAAAGCAAGACTGTTTGAATTCAGATTCTTATAGTTTATCACATATGGCTAAAGGTCCCATTTCTCCTTGGCTTACACAGCTAGTTTAAGAAGTCTTTCATTCTACAAAGTTTTTGTTTTATGTGTTATATTTAATTGCTAAATTCAATAAGAAGCCTAGAGTATAGGATAATCTAGAGGTATTTTTCTTAGGAGTAGTTCATTGTGATACAAAGAAATTAGATTTTGCTTTGTTAAAGCAATAATAGGCTCTTGAAAAAACTAATTATATGAATAATATTTATTTCTGTATTCTACAATATCTGGGTTTTAGAAAATTATGAAGCTTAATTAAATTAGATAAATTAATAAAACTTGGAAGTGTTTCTTTTGTTATTGTTTATTGGGCTTCTTGAAATTGGGGATAGAGTCTAAGCAATGTAATTATAACAGGAGAGGGTACCAATGGACAGAAAATGATGCTGTTGGGCTTCTTTAGATGGATGCTTTAAGAGATACTGTATATGTTCTGGAAAAACTGAAACCCAACTAAGGGACCAGAGTCTATATTCAAGTAGACAAGACTAAGATAGAATTGACATTAAGATATGGGGAAAGACTACAAACTGTGAACAAGTTCAAATGCTCGTGCTTTCATTTATTGGCCAGATGGCTTTGGCTAAATTATTTAATCTTGCCTCAACTATGAATAAATAGTATGCCAAGGATTAAATGAGATAACATATGTAAAACTATTATCCTATGAGGATACAGGAGGCACTTATTAAGTGGAAGATTTTATGAACACAAATTTTTTATACCCATATATATAGTTTAAGTAGTTCTATTATTTACTAAGAGAGTAAAAGGATGAGAGGGTGAAATACCATAGTGGATCCAAAACCAAGTATCTCGATTTTATATGACAAACACTAGTTATTTTCATGAATATTGTATTAGGGTTTATAAAGAAATTCTACCAAGGAAGAACAGCCAATTCTAATTCTATGCTCACCCAGGAACTAGAATTTGATCACTCGAGCAGATTGATCAAAGCTTGTTCTGACATTGACTGGCTGTAATTTTCTTGAAAGACATAAGAAATACCATAATATGACATTTGAGTGTGTCTTGGGTAACCTGGAGTTACTTGGTTCCTTTATGTTTTCATATTTTCTTGTTCTCTTGATTTTCATGCAAATTGAGGGCCCATTCTCAATCTGTATGTAATAAATAATCAGGTTCAATTAACTTTTACTATACTTTACTGATAAAAATGAGTGGACAAGGCTGGACCCTTCCCCTGGTACCCCTCTCTCCTCAAAAACCCAACAGCACTTCTGATTTCATCAATTTCAAATACTGAGCTACTTCCAATGCAATTTTATGTGCAAAAAGTATTATACTACTAAAAAAAGGTCAAAAACAACCAATATACTTTGCATAAAGCTTCTCTGTTTTCAATGTAATCACAGCTTTCCACTACTCTCACGCTTGCAATACTATTTAACATATTTTAATTTATTCCATTTGAGCTTCAACAAATTTAATATTTTCTGATATTTAATCATCTTCCATATGCTTTAATTCATTGACATCATCATAAATATCTATGTATTCTCCCTTTTTCATAGCCGTCTGTCATTCTGCCTCTAATAAACTTATTTTGAATCTATAGTGAGTCTTGGACTAATAACTTGGCTTCTGGCTGTATTCTGTCACTCACATTTTATTTTCCCCTTACAAATGTCCAGTTTCCCTATTATTCTTTTAAACTTTTTTTGGGTGGATCTATGTAAACTAGATTATATGCTTGGAAGGTAAAAATTATTGAGTTTCTTATGTATGGGGATACATCGTCAGTCAAACATTCAATGTTATTATCTTATGTAATATGCTGGATAGTATTTTATTTTGTCCAATAGATTTAAATTTTAAAATATAATTATTTCCATATTTAGTATGATATAGCTTTACAGATGCTCAAATCAAAATTTACATGGTTATATCTTATGATGGCTATTGTTGCTTAGCATACAAATAATTATTCAAACAACGGAACTTTTTAAACTATATAAATGCATAATAAATTAATGAGAGTAAACTAAGCTGAATAGCAATGTGTTCAGAATACATAAAAGGGAAAAAATTGAATTTTAACGTTCTTGTATAACATGGCTAAATAAAATAAACAAGAATTAATGCTTAGTCACTAAATAGATGCAATGATATTAGATTGATACCTATTTTGGGATACAAACACTAATCAGGATAAGACTTTCAAGTAAATAATCCAACCATGATTTTAAGTGCATATTCTATATTCTGCTTCACTAATGAGATCACTTGGATCGTGTATTATGTAAATAAATACATAATACAAACACACGGTAATGATCCATTCATCTTTTACCTGATGGTGTCAATTAATTAAATCTGTTTTCTCCTCAGGTAGTCACCCAGTTTCATTCCAGATGCCAAACCAAGTCAAATTATTATACAATTTATGATAACTTATAGACAAATATCACATACAAATCAAATGGCATGGTCTTAGCTCAGTGTTTCTCAAGTTGGGAGACCTACATCCAAGCGAAGTGCTGAATTTTGCATTCCTATTGCAGCACGGAGAGAAAGAACACAGACCACTGTTTCATCTATTTCCCTTCCCTTTCTCCAGTATCCTCAGTTTGCCTCTGCTCTAAAGGCTTTCCCTAAATGTTTTTAAACAAGCTCAACTCTTTTTCATTTTACGAAATAGAGAACTTTCTTGGCGTAACGTTTCTTGTCTCGTTCTATACTTCCTCAGTGACCTTTATTGAAGACGTTGTCTACTTACACTGTTTCCAACTCATCTAGCTCCAGTACTTGCCAGCCACCAGAATCACCTCATCAATTTTGCTAATGACCCGCTATGTCCTAAGTCCTCCATTTTAGCTCCTATCTTACTGGAATTCTCTGCTGTGTTGGAAACTTTGGACACTTCTCCCAAATGCTTCCTTGGCTTGCTTTCCTGACACCAGACTCTAGTCTTCATCTCCTCTCTCTGGGCATTTCTTACTGTCTTTGAACAGTTCTTTTCCTCTGATCCTTTAAAGTTCGTGCACCTTACAATTCTCCTCTCCCTACTCATCTCTTCACTCTAAATACGATTTCCAGGTGAAATGTCCAATCTCGGAGCCTGAATTACCATCCATGTAATCATGATCCCTCAAACGGTACCATCTACCTCAAATCTTTCTGTTAAATTCTAGATCCATGTATCTAATTGCATTTCACCACTTCTGTGCCACAGTGAATTTTCCAAAATGGTTACAGCAGTATTTCTTCTCTCACATTATATTCCAGAACTTCGCTACTTTCCAGTTCAGAACTGGAGTTTGTTCTTTCAACTTGAACCTGGGCTGGTCTTTGTGAGTGCCTCAGCTATTGAAGTGTGACAGAAATGATTACATGTGACTTCTGAACCTATAGCTCTTTCTTTCTGGAGGAACACTTTTTTTTTTCTTTAACCCTGCCACCGTGCTGTGAAGAAGCCCACGTGATACGAAGACACCCACATAGAAAGGAACCAAGATCTCTGCCCTTCAGAACCAGCTAAGTTCCAGGCTGACAGCCACAACCAACCTAACAGCACTATAAATGAACGATCTTAGAAATGGACCCTTCGCTTCTCAGTTACGTTGCCACAGCTGATGTATGGAGTAGAGATTAAGGTTTGTCCCAAATGTAAAACCATGATCAAAGTAAATGATTGATGTTATTTTAAGCCACAACGTTTGAGATTTTTTTGCCTCAATAAATAACCAGAACAATCTCTGTATCCATTACTTAGGAGTGTGCCTACACATAGTAAGTGTTCAATAAATATTTTGTAGAGAAATTAATTAAGGAATATTGTTTGAGGGGCCGGCCACGTGGCACAGTGGTTAAGTTTGCACGTTCCGCTTCTCGGCTGCCTGGGGTTCGCCGGTTCCGATCCCAGGTGTAGACATGGCACCGCTCGGCAAGCCATGCTGTGGTAGGTGTCCCACATATAAAGTGGAGGAAGATGGACACTGATGTTAGCACAGGGCCAGTCTTCCTCAGCAAAAAGAGGAGGATTGGCAGTAGTTAGCTCAGGGTTAAACTTCCTCAAGACCACCCCCCAAAAACCAAAAAAAGAATATTGTTTGAGATATGTGCCAATATTTATCTCCAAAAATTCCTTAATATTGGGTACTTGAGTTGTTTTAAATTTTTTGCTATTATAACTGACGCTTTCATAACAACCATTTCTGGTTATTTATTAGGCTAAATTGCTAGAAGTGAAATTATGAAGTAAGGTATATGGATGTTTTTGAAGGTCTTTGGTAAATATCACTAAATTTCTTTCCACAAATTTATATTAATTTACATCTCTCCCAATAGTATACCATCTACTGGGCTGACTAAGTTTTCTTAATTCTCCTTTTTTCTCCTCTAGTATCTTGGAAGTTACGTATACTGTCTTTATTCTTTAAGTTGTTGCCCTTAAATTTTACATACATACTTGTGGTAAAATTCTAACTTTTTTTCAGCTTAATTGAGAAATAATTGACTTATAACATTATCTAAGCTTAAGGTATACAGCATGATGATTTGATCACACGTATATATTGTAAAATGATTACGGCAATAAGGTTAGTTAATACATCCATCACCTCAATAATTACCATTTCTTTTGTTGTGGCGGTGGTGGTGAGAACATTTAAAATATATTCTCCGAGAAACTTTCAAGTATACAATACAGTATTGCTAACTACAGTCACCACGCTGTATGTTAGATCCCAGAACTTATTCATAAGTAGAAGTTTTATCCTTTGAACAACATCTCATTTCCCCTACTCGCAGCCCCTGGCAACCAACAATCTACTCTGTTTCTACAAGTTCAGGTTTTTCAGATTTCATATGTAAGAGAGATCAAGCAGTTGTTGTTTATCTCTATCTGACTTACTTCACTTAGCAAAACACCCTGAAGGTTCATCCATGTTGTTGTAAATGACAAAATTTATGTCTTTTCTTTTGTCTGAATAATATTCTAAGTATATATATTTAGATTCCATGTATTGCCCACTGTGAATAATACTACAACAAACATGGATGTGCAGATAGCTCTTTGAGACAGTGATTTTATTTCCTTCAGATCTATGACTAGAAGTGGGATTGTTGGATCATATGGTAGTTCCATTCTTAATTTTTTTGAGGAACCTCAATACTGTTTTCCCTACTGGCTATACCAATTTACATTCCTACCCACAGTGCACACTGGTTCCCTTTACTCCACATCTTCGCCAGTGCTTGTTAGCACTTGTCTTTTTCCAACAGCCCTTCTAACAAGTGTGAGGTTATATCCCATTGTGGTTTTCATTTCCATTTCCTGATGACTAGTGACGTTGAGCATTTTTTCACTAACTTGTTGGCTACTTGTATGTCTTCTGTGAAGAAATAGTGTCTATTTTTAAATAGTGCCCATTTTTAAATCAGATTATTTGGGGTCTTTTTGCTATTGAGTTGTATGAGTTCCTTATATATTTTGAATATTAACTCCCTATCAGATATATGATTTGCAAATATTTTCTCCCATTTCAGAAGTTACTTTTTCATGTTGTTGATTCTTTTGCTGTGCAGAAGCTTTTTATTTTGATGTAGTCCCACTTGTTTATTTTTGCATTCATTGCCTGTGTTTTTGGTGTTATATCCAAAAAATCATTGCCATGACCAATGTCAATGATCCTTTTCTCTATGTTTTCTTCTAGGAGTTTTGTGGTATCAGGTCTTAAATTTAAGTCTTCAGTCCTAGTTAATTGCTGTGTGTAGTGTAAGATAGGGGTCCAATTTCACTTTTTTGCATGTGAATATCCAGTTTTTCCAAAACTATTTATTGAGGGGATTTTCCTTCTCCATTTACTATTCTTGGCTCCCTCAACAAATATTATTTGACCATAAATCCCTGATTTATTTCTGGGCTCTTTATTCTGTTCCATTAGTGAATGTGTCCATTTTTATGCCAGTTCCAACTGTTTTGATTACTATAGCTTTGTAATATAGTTTGAAATCAGAAAGTGTGGTGTCTCTGAGTTGTTTCTCAAGATTTCTTTGGCTATTCAGGGTCTTTTCTGGTTCCATGTAAATTTGAGGAGATTTTTTCTATATCAGTGAAAAATGCTGTTGGGATTTTGGTAGAGATTGCATTGAATCTATAGATGACTTTGAGTAGTATAGACATTTTAAAAATATCAACTCTTCCAATCCAAGATATCTTTCCATTTCTTTGTGTCTTTAATTTCTTTAATCAATGTCTTATAGTTTTTGGTGTATAAATCTCTCATTTCCTTGGTTAAGTTTATTCATAAGTATTTCCCTTTTTTTTCAAAAGCTCTGATATTTCTTTTTATTTTTTGGCTGGGAAAGATCTGCCCTGAGCTAACATCTGTTGCCTATCTTCCTCTTTTTTTTCCCTCCTCAAAGCCCCCCAGTACATAGTTGCATATTCTAGTTGTAAGTCATTCTAGTTCTTGTATGTGAGCTGCTGCCACAGCATGGCTACAGACAGACGAGTCATATGGTTCTGCAACTGGGAACCGAACCCTGGCAGCCAAAGCAGAAAGTGCCGATCTGTAACCACTAGGCAATTAGGGCTGATAGTATTTTAGTGTTTTTGATGCTACTATAAATGGGATTATATTCTTTATTATTTTTTTTCAGATAGTTCATTGCTAGTGTATAGAAACACAACTGATTTTTTTTTTTGAGGAATATTAGCCCTGACCTAACATCTGCTGCCAACCCTCCTCTTTTTGCTGAGGCCCTGAGCTAACATCTGTGCCTGTCTTCCTCTACTTTATATGTGGGATGCCTCCACAGCATGGCTTGACAAGCAGTGTGTAGGTCTGCACCTGGCATCCGAACCTGCGAACTTCAGGCTGCCGAAGTGGAATGTATGAACTTAACCACTGTACCACCAGACTGGCCCCAAAACATAGATTTTTGTATGCTGATTTTATATCTCGAAACTTTATCAAATTCATTTATTAGTTCTAACAGTTTTTGGTGGAGTCTTAGAATTTTCTATATATAAAAGCATATCATCTGAAAACAGAGACAATTTTACTTTTTCTTTTCTAACTTGGATATCTTTTATTTCTTTTTCTTGCCTAATTGCTCTAGCTAGGATTTCCAGTACTATGTTGGATAGGAGAGTGAGAGTGGGCAACTTTACTTGTTCCTGATATTTCAATTTTTTACCATTGAGTATGATGTTAGCTGTGGGTTGTCATATATGGCTTTTATTATGTTAAGGTATGTTCTTTCTATGCCTATTTTGTTGAGAGTTTTATCATGAAAGGATGTTGAATTTTGTCAAATGCTTTTTCTGCATATATTGAGATGATTATATGATTTTTATCTTTCATTCTATTAACATGGTTTATCACATTTATTGATTTGTGATCTTGAACCATCTTTGCATCCCCTGGAATAAATTCCATTTGATCATGGTGTACGATTCTTTTAATGTGTTGTTGAACTCAGTTTGCTAGTATATTGTTGAGAATTTTTGCATCTATATTCATCATGGATATTGACCTGTAGTTTTCTTTTCTTATATTGTCCTTATCTGGTTTTGGTGTCAGGGTAATGCTGGCCTTGTAAAATGAATTTGAAAATGTTTCTTTCTCTTCAATTTTTGGGAAGAATTTGAAAAGAATTGGCATTAATGCTTCTTTAATTAAATGTTTGGTAGAATTCACCCATGAAGCCATATGGTCCTAGGCTTTTCTTTTTTGGGAGGTTTTTGATTACTGATTCAGCCTACTTACTCATTCTGTTCAGATTTAATATTTCTTCATGATTCAGTCTTGGTAAGTTGTTTGTTTCTAGAAATTTATTCATTTCTTAATGCCATCTTAATAATTGTTTTCTTGCTGTTTTGTAATTCCATTGCTCCTTTCTTCCTCTCTTGCTGTCTTCTTTGTGAATTGATCAGTTTCCATAATGTTTTGATTCCCTTCTCTTTATCTTTTATGTATCCACTTTAGGTTTTTACTTTGTGATTACCATGCGGCTTACATAAAACATCTTATGGATATAACAGTCTGGGGCCAGCCTGGTGGCACAGCAGTTACGTGTGCATGTTCCACTTCGGTAGCCCAGGGTTCGCCGGTTGGGATTCTGGGTGTGGACATGGCACCACTTGGCAAGCCATGCTGTGGTAGGCGTCCCATATATAAAGTAGAGAAAGATGGGCACGGATGTTAGCTCAGAGCCAGCCTTACTCAGTGAAAAGAGGAGGATTGGCAGCAGGTGTTAGCTCAGGGCTAATCTTCCTTGAAAAAAAAAAAGATACAGCAGTCTATTTTAAGATAATAACAACCTAACTTTAATCTCATACAAAGTTCAACCCCTTTACTCTCCCCCCAATATTTTATCTTTTTAATGTCACAATTTCCATCTTTTTATATTGTGTATCCATTAAGAAATTGTTACTATAGTTATTTTAAATACTTTTGTCTGTTAACCTTTATACTAGAAGTGATTAACATACCATCACATTACATTATTGGAGTATTCTGAATTTGACTATATATCTACCTTTTCTAGTGTGTTTTATACTTTCATATATCTTCATGTTACTAATTACCATGCTTTCGTTTTAGCTTGAAGAATTTCTTTCAGTATTTGCTTTTTTGAAGTATGCTTTTTGGTGATGAAGATTGGCCCTAAGCTAACATCTGTTGCCAATCTTCCTCTTCATTTTTCTTTTTTTCTCCCCAAAGTCCCAGTACATAGTTACATATCCCACTTGTAAGTCATTCTAGTTCTTCTATGTGGGATGCCAACTCAGTATGGCTTGATGAGCAGTATAGGTCTGTGCCCAGTATCTGAACCTGTGAACCCTGGGCCACTAAAGTGGAGTGTGTGAATTTAACCACTCAGCCACGGGGCCAGCCCCCTCCTTTCAATATTTTATGTAATGCAGGTCTGGTGGTGATGAACTCCCTCAGCCTTTGTTTGTCTGATAAACTTTTCTCTTCATTTCTGAAGGACAACTTTGCTGTATAAAGTATTCTTTGCTGGCATTTTGTTGTTTTCTTTCAGCCCTTTGAATATATCTTCCACTCTCTCCTGGCCTATAAAGTTTCTCCTGAGAAATTCACTGATAGCCTTATGGGAGTCCTTTGTAAGTGACAAAGGTTTTACTCTTGCTACTTTCAGGAGTCTCTGTCTTTGATTTTTCACTGTTTTATTATAATGTGTCTTGGATAAGATCTCTTTGGGTTGCATTTGGTGACTAAGAACATCATGATCTTGGATGTCCAAATCTCACTGAAGATGTGGAAAATTTTGAGCCATTAGTTTTTTCATATATTTTCATATATCTTCATGTTATTAATTAATATGCTTTCAATTTTAGCTCAAAGAATTCTGTTCAGTATTTCTTTTTTTTACATATGCTTTTTGGTGAGGAAGATTGGCCTGAGTTAACATCCATTGCCAATCTTCCTCTTTTTGCTTGAGGAAGATTGTCGCTGAGCTATCATCTGTGCCAATATTCCTCCATTTTGTATGTGGGATACTGCCACAGCATTGCTGGATGAACAGTGTGTAGGTCCATGCCTGGGATCCAAATCTGCAAACCCTGGGGCACTGAAGCGGAGCAAGCGAACTTAACCACTACACCACCAGGCCAGTCCCCAGCCATTACTTCTTTCAATAAGCTCTCTGCCTGTATCTCCCTCTCCTCCTTCTGGGGCTTCCATAATGCATAGATTGTTTGTCTTACTGATGTCTCAGAAGTCCTGTAGGTTTTCTTCTTCTTTCTGTTTTTTTGCATTCTTTTTTCTTCACATTTCTCTGACTGGATAATTTCAAATGATCTGTATTTGAGCTCACAGATTCTTTCTCTTTCTTGATTGAGTCTGCTGTTGCAACTCTCTATTGAATTCTTCAGTCAGTCATTGTATTCTTCAGCTCCAAGATTTCTCTGTTTCTTTTTTACATTTTAAATCTTTGTTGAACTTCTCATTTTGTTTTTGTATTATTTTCCCTATTGCTTTAAATTGCTTAGCTGTGTTGTCTCATGGCTATCTGAGCATCTTTAGAACAATTAAAACAATTGGATTCTTTATCAGACAATTTGTAGATTTCCATTTCCTTGAGGTCAGTTGCTGGATATTTACTGCATTCCTTTGGCATTGTCATGTTTTCTTGATTCTTTAGGAACCCTGCAACCTTATGCAGATGTCTGTGCATTTGAAGAAGGATCCAGACTTCCAGACTTTATGGACTGACTTTGGTAAGGAACGATCTTCATCTGTGGGCTGGGGCATGCTGGAGCATTTTGTAACTCCAGTCTAGTGCTACCAAGTGCAGAGAGAGGTGCTATGTGGCTGCTTCAGGTCTAGACAGGGCATAGCATCTCATTGGCTCAAGCAACTGGGGTTTATGATATCAACCACAGCATTTTCCTTGGCAAGAGCTGTGAGGGACCATGGTAGCTACTAAGGCTGCTGGGGTCCTCAGTAGCACCTCCAGGTTCAGCTAGGGACTAATGCAGGTGGCAGTGGTAGCCAGAGTTGTTGGTCTATACACACTTGACTGTGGGGGCTGGCTGCATACACATGGTGAGGACCAGCATCAGCAGCAAGAGCTAGGGCCAACTGTAGGAACATGAGCAGCTGCAGGGGCCCTGGTCGTTGGCTTGTAGTCACATGAGTGTATGGGCTAGCTGCAAGTGCATACACGCCAGTGGGGGCTACTGATGGGATTTTTGCAAATGCTTGGATGCCAGGGCTAGCTGTAGACATATGTGGTGCTACAGGCCAGTATAGGAGTCAGCTTGGCTCTAGGTGCTTGGGCAGCTGTGGGGGCCTTGGCCATCAGTGTGCACTTGTGCAGATGCACGTGCTGGCCTTAGCCATGTGCATAGCAGTGGAGATCAGTGATGGAATTCAGAGCTGGTGGCATGCAAATGCATAGCTACAGGTACAAGCTGTAGGCAAGCACTGTGGTACAGGCCAGTGAAAAATGTCAGAGTGAGATCGGGGCTCAAAAGCAGCTGTGGGGGCTATGGCCATCAATGGGTACTCATGTGGCTGCAAGGGTTAGTCATGGGTGTACACACAGCAGTGGCAGGCAGCAACAGGGGCCTCAACTGGCATTTTGCATGCACATAGAGGCTCAGACTGGCTGTGAGTGTAGATCTTGGGCTCTGGCAGGAGGAGGAGGGAAGGGAGTGAGCAGGGACTCAGGCATCTGGCATCTGTGAACACAAAAAGCCTTAGAGCAAAAACTTCAGCAGCAAAATATGCAGAGGGGTCCATGGAGATTGTTCTAATTGTTGGTTTCCTCCGCGGAGAAAGCTGCTGGGGTCATCTGTGGAGCAGTCTGCTGAGTTTTGATAAGTTTCTCAGTGATGAAAGCTGTGAGGTCTGCAGTGTACACAGAGCTGATGAGGTCCTTAGCGTTGAAGCCTACTGAAGTCCTCCGATGAGTAGGCCACTGGGAATCAAGGTATCCCCTTCCCTTCTTCCTTGCTTCTAGCTGTCTCTAGATATCTCAGCTTTGCTGGTTTCTTGGTGAGGTGAAACTGAAGTGGGTCCTTCGTGCAGTTCCCCAAAATGCTGGGGAAGCTGGTCACTCACCCTGCTCCCCATTTCCTGGCCATGAGAACTTTCTAGGACTAGGGAGTTCCCTCTTGACACTGAACAGTGCCAGCCTGGGAGATGGGATCATCCAGGCAAAATGAAACTTCTTCCTACCCTTTTTCGGTGGCTACTCTCAGGTTTTGTGTTCTGTTGTGTTGCTCAGCCTTTTTAAGTGGACTCCTAAGTTCTCCCAGAGCTTTATTTCTTTTGAGGATAGTTGTCTAATTGTAGTTTTTTTGTGAGAGGATAGAAACCTGGGTTTTCTATTCTGCCATCTTGGCCACAAATTCTAAATTTAATAAACATGTCCACACTCTGTCTGAATAATACAAGGACATTTAAGCATTTTAACCAAGAAACTGCTCTCCTGGCATACATGTTATTATTATCCGATATTGTAGTTCCACTTGCGTTGAATCATTTTCAACATATCATAGCCTCTATCTGATATTTCTATTATCTGAAACCTTTGGTAATTTAACACTCCTTTGTGTGTGTTCTGATTCTTTCTCAGGTGGATTGTCAACATATTTGTTTCATAATTTGAACTGTGAGCTCATTTTGGCAAAGTCTATTTGTGGGAATTTAGAGAATCCTGTTTTGGAAAAATATTTCTCCAAAGTGATTTTGTATTTACTCTGCCAAACACACCAATGTGTTTGTATGTGGGGTGTGTGTGTCTGTGAATGTCTCAGTTTATGGGTTCCTAGAAAATGCAAAGGGTATAAATTTGTACAGGAAACTCACATGAGAGTATAAAATCATGTAAAAATTCTCATAGGAGACCATTATTATTATTTTTTTCTGCATGTAGAGCTGCTGGCAAGCCACTAAGAGTATAATCTCTCATTAAGGCCGTAGCCTGGTGTATTCAGTAGTTTCGCCTCCAACTTCATTGGTTGTTGGTCCAACGTCTGGAAAATCATACCCCTTTTTATGATATGATTTTATGATATGATTTTATGATTTTATGATATAAAAAAACATTTATTTTAAATGTTTTTCAGACATTTAATTCAAATCTCCTCAAGGAAAGCCATAGTGTCCACTCCTGTTTTTAAGTTATTATTGTTTTAAGTTTCCTAGTTCTGTCCTTTGGATATTTTCTTTACTTTCCTGTAAACTCAATGTGCATTTTAAGAAATATCATTTAAAAATATCTAATGCTTCTAAAGGTTTTTAAAAAGCGTGTTTCTGTTATAGAATTAGTAATAATTCTGGAACTGGAAGTTTTTGCTGTCTATATTACTAAGATACTACGGTCTATGGTAAGAATTTCATCCAAATTTATGTTATGCATAGACCCCCCAAATATTTTGGCCTTTCTATGAATTATCAACCCTAATTATGCATAAATTTCCTTTCCCAACAAACTTACCCTGGTTCCCTTAGACTGAATTAGTGACCCCTCCTCTGTGTCTTAATACTCTGTGCATTTCTTAAAAAATGTAATTTCCTTAGCTGTATTTGTTATTATTACTTTTGACATTGTCCATCTCTAGCAACAGCCAAGTGATTCCTGGGAGTCTCACTCATCTTCCATTCCCCATTGGATACATTTGCTGACTAAACAAGTGAATAAATAAACTATAATAATATTTTAAGGAAAAGTATCACTTTATGTAACCTCATAAATTATCATTCTCTCAGAAACTTTATTATTTCATTACTAACTTTATATTGTAATAAAATTACTTGTCTCTCTCTTAGCTACTAGGTTTATATACACAATTAAGAGTAGACATTTCATGTTACAAACATATCACAGAAATGTTTGTAAACATATTACAGCAAATTATTGGGTAGTAGTAATCAAAAACCTTGTCTTATTAATGTTGGAGGAGGAAAATATTAATTTTAGTTACCAGAAATAGAATGTTTTGAGTCAGTAAATTCAAGGGAAAAAGAATAGTCAGGAAAACACTGAGGAGAAACAGGAAGCTAAAAAAAGGAGACTAAAGGATGCTCACATTCCTACGACCACAGCAGGGAGGTAATCTAAGAATATGGTGGAACTAGGCCACCTTGGACAAAAGTCTCAATATACACTGAACTCCACAGGCCCCATTCCTAGTTGTCATGGGTTATAAGTCTCCTCATATTAATATTTTACCAATGCAAATAATATTAAAAATGGTAATTAGAACAACATATGAACTGGTGACTATATTTTGCAGATAGAACTAAGGAGGCGTTTGAGACAAGATTGTATACAAGATATGGGTCAATTTATGAGGATTGTAACATAAAAGGCATTGTTCTGGGTATATTGGCTTGGTACTGCAGAGCTGCTGTTTCTCCCTTCTCAGGGGTCAGTGAGTGTAAACATAACAGAGGTTTTGTGCTCATATGTTACCTCACCTGTTCTACTTACCTGTCATTACTACATGGGAGAAAACCCAAGAACTAGACACATTCTCTCACTTTGATGGCTTTGGCAAATTGGCTCAAGTTGTTAGCAGTTTTGAAAGTCTACTTGAATTAATTTCCCTAGCTCTTTCTACTGCTAAGAAGGACTATAATATGTAGCAAAAGACTAAAAAAAAATAACAACTTATTCCTTTATATAGATCTTTACATTTTACAAAGAAACTCACTTATATTACCTCATTCATTATTATTGTTATTTTATTATGGTTGCTATTATCATTTACGTTTTGCAAGAAAGAAAAGTTTAGTTATTTCTTAGTACATGAAAAGATAGGTTATAGAAATTTATTTAACATTTCAAATTATTTTCTTTAGAATTGCTATTTTCTTCCTACTTAGAGTACAGAAAATTTTTTATAAGACTGTTTTTCTTGTAAATAGTCTTAATCACTTATTCCTTTTTTTTTCCAAATCACAGAAACGTGATTGGAACCTACAGCGAGAAAGTGTGCCACTATGGTGGAATCAATGGAAACTAGAAGCAATATGAACAAGTTGACCCAGAATTAACAGTGTAACGTATGGCTTGTGATCACACTGGGTCTGAGAAATGGGAAGAGAGCAGAATAGAAAAGAAAAAACTCCTTAAATTATCGTTTAGACTATCCAATTTGTATATGATGTGTAGGACACATTTGTCAGAGTTGCCATTTTCTGAGCTAGGATTACAGGAGTTATGAGTTGTTACATTACCTCTGCAACAGGTATCACCATCTTGACATTCTGGGTCTCGAGAAGATGAGTTTTATTTGTCCCTCAAAATCTTTTGTATTGACTATGAACATTTTATGGTGTAGTTGCACTCCTCAGTAAGCTGCTAGCCCAACTACTTCCCATTACTACTGCTATGCTACTGCAAGAATTTATGTTAACAGCCAACCTCCTAGATAGTTGAATTTGGATGACTAAGCTATCCAGTTTTCAATATAAACATAACTGTTGCTAGGTTTGGGCAAATTGTACAAAGTAGTGTAAAAAGTGTTTGTTGGTATTTTCTCTACCTGTTGTAGAAAAGCTCACTGCAAAAAAGGTAAATTTAATCCTACTACTCATTGCTTCATTCAACAAACGCTTCTACATCACCTAGTTTATTTCAGTCATTGTGTTAAACATTTCTAATAAAGTACAATTAATATAGTACTTCCATTAAGAAGATGTTCCTTGTGGACAAGACAGAGATAAAAGTTGATACTTCAAGATTGTAAATGTAATAAGAGATAGGTACAGGGAATTAGGAAGTGCAGGGGGGTATTTGACTCAGGCCAGAGGACCTAGGGAAGGCTGACTGGAGGAAATGATACCCGTCTGTGGGGGTTAGTTTAAAGAAGAGTGATTAAAGACACAGATACCAAAAGGTAGGTTACTGCAGCAGCCAAAGAAAGAGATTATAAAGGAACAAGTTAGAGTAGATGTGGTAGGCAGAAAGTGTAGAGGTATACACATATCTGGGAAATATTTAGGAGTTAATTAGGGAGAATTTAATAAATTACTGGATAAAGAGGATGAGAAAGAGGGAGGACAAGGAAGGGGACAAACTGAAGGATGAGTTTTGGTTCGATCTCAAGTGAATGAGTAAATGGTAGTGGTATCACCTTGGGTGATGGCTTGGAAAGATTTTACTTGGATACTATGGGATAAGAGACTTTTACATCAAAAATGATGGATTCCGTTTTGGACCTGTTGAGTTTGAGGTGTCAGATGCCTGGCAGGTAGTTGCATATAAAAATATGAGGTTGAGCAGAAAGGAATGAGTTAAATATACAGATGTGGAAGGAAGTCGGTGTGAGAGTCAACATGAGATTCTTCAGGGAGAATGTGCAGTGAAACTTTGCTCTGAGGATAGGACTGTGGGAAACAATGCATTTCAAGATTACAACATACATTTTCAGAAGAGTAGGAGAACTGGCAGATGAAAGAAGCAGAATTTTTCATGGGTTGAAAGATCAAAAGTATAAAATGTTACAGAGAAAAAATTTCAAACTTTATTTGAGGATTTATTTTGAGAGGCCCATGAGTTGTCTGTGAGACTTTGTAAAGTTGCTGTTAACATTTTAATGGTTATTTAAAAGCAGTTTAAGCATATGCTGGATCATCCAGAGGCCTCTCTGCAATAGAGATACGCCTTGTGATCTCAGTGCCGGCATTTCTATTTCTGATTCAAATCACATTTAAACTACCTCAGGGACAAATTATATCTAGAAAGCTTAGGGAAATAAATGTACGCCAATTGCTTGAATATAAACATAGTGGTGGGAAGCTGGAGGCATCATATGGCATCTGGTTATTAGGTACTCAAAACAAAAATTTTGAAAAAAACCTGTCACCAAAACATTCAAAACTCTATGCACTTTGCAAACATGCACTATAGACATCCTGTCATTATATATATCAACTTCTGAGATAATTAGCAATATGAGTAACAGTGAATTCCCAATAATACATTTTCAGGTTCATGATTCCAGAAACAATTGGATTAGAGACCAATAAAGTGTGATCTTCATTAATGAAGTAATGTTAAATTTATCTTAAAAAGTACGACTTTACAGAGTATCAAGTGAGAGTAAATGTGTGTATGTATGTGTGTGTGTATATATATATTTATTGGGAGGGGCTAGGAGAAATTTGAACATGTTTATAGGTTAAGGGAATGGAGACAGTAGAGAAAGAGATGAGACACAGAAAAGAAAGGGGGTATTAATTAAAGAAGACCCCAGAAAGAGAGCATGTATGGGGTCAAGGGCAGATATAAGGTTGGCTTTGAATGATATGTGCAGGTGTGTGGAGCTACTCATTCTATCGATTTCATAAGTCAAAAGATTAGATAAAAAATGTGCGTGTGTTGATAGTTTCCTAGTTGCACTGATAGGAGGCCAGGTTGTAGGAATGCAATTTAATAGCTTATAAACTTATAAACTCCCTGATGATAAGGAATCACTCCTATTTTATCCACAACTGTATTCAACATAACATATGGTAAGTGCCCTGTAAAACCTTATTGAATGAATGACAAAACAAAATGAATGATTAAATGAATATTGACAGATGACAAGATCTGAAAACATGAACTGGAAGAGGCAGCAATTTAGGAATTCATGATTTGCTTCAGGCACAGCATAAGGATGGTGACCAAAGGGAATAACAATGAGGAGTTTATGACTTTCCTTCTTCTTGAAACACATTCTTCTCCTGGCTTACCCAACAGCACGCTTTCCTGGGTTTCCTCTTATATGAATGCTTGTTCTCAGCTGTCTTGCTTACATCTCTCTGACCAACCCTTAAATAATGAAACAGCACTTCTTCTTCTATACACTTTCTTTGGGTAATCTCATCCATTTCTGTGATTTCAAATATCATCCATGTGTCACTGCTTCCCTGATTAATATCTTCAGTTTTGTTCTTTCCTCGGAGCTTCAGACTCAAACATCAATAATTTACTTGACATCTCCTTTTTGTTGTCTATTAGACACCTAAAACCCAGCTAGGTGAAAACAAGACCCTTCATTTTTCTTCCAGGACCTGCTCTCTATTTTCCCCTGTCCCAATAAAAAGCATGACCATCGACCGAAATATTCCTTTTTTATTTTTCACTGAGGAAGATTCTTCCTAAGCTAACTTCTGTTGCTGATCTTCCTCTTTTTGTCTGTGAGCTGCCACGACAGCATGGCCACTGACAGACGAATGCTGTAGATCCTTGCCCGGAGAACTGAACCTGGGCCGCCAAAGTGGAGCGTGCCGAACTTAACCACTAGGTCACCTGGGCTGGCCCTATAAAAATATTCTTGATTCTTATCTTCCTTTGCTTCGCACACTGAAGCCATGAGTAAATATTGACGGTTTTACCTCCAAAATATCTAAAATACATCTAAATCTATTCATTCCCCTATGCGCCATTATCTTGCCCAGTCTACTACAAAAGTCTCCAAACTAGACTTCCTATTTTCAGTTGTCTCTCTTTCCAATTACTCTCCACTCAGCAAAGAATGCAAATAAGATTGCACCCCCTCCCCATTTAAAATCCCAGTGGCTTTTCATCTTATTTAGTGTACTATCTATGTGGCCTAAAAAGTTCTAATAATTTTACCTTTACTAAACTTATCTACCATTGTCCCCTTGCTCACTAAACTCAGCCAAACTCTCCCTTTTTCTGTTATTTGAACACACTTTCTCATCCCACTGCAGGACCTTTGCGCTAACAGCTCCCTCTCGCCTGACATTCCCATGGCTGTCCTTCTCACTGTTCTTATCTCAGCAAAAATGTCACCTACTCAGACAGCCTCTCCCTCACTCCTCCATGAAATGAGGCTCCCACAACTCCAGTCACCCTCTACTACATGATCTTGTTTTATTTTCTGCATAGCCCTTACCATTATGTGAAATTATCTGATTTATTTGATTGCTTATTTATCTCTTTCTCCAGGATAAAATGAGTTCCATAAGAGGAGAGAATTTGACTTCCCTGTTCACTGATGTGTCCTCACGTCTGGCATGTGGAAAGTGCTCAATTAATATTTGTTGAATGAATTAAATCATGGTTTCTGGTAAAAGAAATAAGGAAAGAAGATAGACTAGGAGAGTGTGGAATCACTGGCTGAAAGGTACAAAAATCCACTTTCAGTGCTGAGTTGACTCTGGCAGTTACAGTTTTCATTTCTATCATCAGTCTAGACAATTTACTTTTGTTTTCTACACGTGTTCTCCCTCTCCTTTCAACCATGCATCAGCATATTGTTATTTTTTAATTAAAGCTTAGTTTCTCAAAACGGCCAGCTATTATGACCTAGAAATTTAATGATTCTTTATAAGGAAACCAATTACAGTCATAACTATATTTTAATTTTTTAACAACTTAAAATTCAGGTAATGAGACAAACCTCTCCTTCACAACTGACAAAACACACTTCTGTATTTTATGTTTTTATCAGGGCAATGTTATATTGTCATTTTTATGCATTTAATTTTCATTAGCTAGAATACGATGAGGCTATGAGTTCAGCCAGCAGCGTAGAGTCTGGAGCTGAGTGTGAAATGTTATTAGTTCCAGGTCTTGCAGCCTCTTCCCAGCTTCCCATTATACAACCCTGGCCTTCAATTGTCCTGATTATTGTTTTCTACTCCGTATTTAGCTAATTATACCTGTTAATTTTTAGTATCCTGTCATTTATCTTTCTTCCAAAAGAAATCTTATCCCCCATCTGGATTTTTAAATGATTTCTCCTAGAACACTAACAGTTTATTTGAAATCTTTACAAAGTCAGGAAGTATTAGCTAAACTCCTTCCTGCTTTCTCTGATTATTTGATATTAAAATGATAAGCTGCTCATGCTCAGATTTGAAAAGGCTCAATCAGATGGTGGATGGAGCATGCTGGGCTCAGAATTCATTAATTTGTGCCCTTAAGGCATTATCATAGATTATTAATATGTAAAACCTAATTTTCTTAGACTTCTAAATGGTGGTTAGCTACAGTACATAAAGTTACTGAAGCTAATCACCAAAAATGACAAGTTGAAATGCAAATTACACAAAAATATTTCATTTTAATTATATCACAATTAAGTACTTTCACTTTCTCAGATGTCTTCTTCGAAGATGCTTCTGGACAATGCCATCAAAGATCCCAATGAGATATAATCACGGGCTGCACTCACAGCCCTGCACATGCTCCCCTTCAGTTTTATGACATCTCAGCTAGAAAGCACATTTCAATTCTAAATTAAACTAATTGACTGCTCAGTAAAAATATACAGGCTTGTTTGAACATTTCTTTCCGGATTCAGACCATTATAATGGAAACACATGGCTCATTTTTCTCCCAGGCCTATAAAGGAATAAGCAGGAGGCTATTTTCAATACTCAGCACAAGAAGCAAGATTCCATTCAGTGTAAAGATGGCTTCCTTGGCAGTAATTTGGATGCTGCAAAGAACATATCATTCTTTTATGTTACTAATATATAACCATTAGGACTCCAACAAGTGAGCCTTTAGAAGGAAAGAAGGTAAGAGAGGAGGAAGAAACCAGTTCTAAAAAGCACCTAAATCATAACGAGTGTGTTTGGTTCTTTACTTGTTAACTTCCAATCCTGAAGAAAAGTGTAGAGGGAAAGGCACCCCGTGATTTACTGTTTAGCATTCAAGGATTTGGAATATATTTTTACCTTTAAGTGGCTCCTTAATGGGAACATTTGATTCATCATCTATATTTTATACTATATAACTGAGTAGCATAATTGCAGTAGGATTCTTTTTATGCTAGAGAAACACTTTTTCAAGGGTCTAAATAATATGTTGAAAGCTTTTCTTCATCAGAGGAGACACAGCTGTTTTTCTGAAAAGCATTTAAATACATCATGGAAGTGGATAACACCAATTAAAAATGGAATGGAATAATATTTGGCAGATATTTGAGTGGGTTTTAGAAACAAGTGTTCTCATGAATACTATGGTTCCTGAATAACTGAAGTGTCATCACTTATTTTGGATGCAGAATTTGTGACATTTGTTTAATGTCTGTCTGTACTACTAGACATAACTCTGTGACAGCAAGGACTCTGGCTATTTTAATCATCATTTTTTTCCTCCAGCATCCAGCATAATGTTTGGCATGTAGTTGGTGGTCAATAAATATTTGCTGAATGAATAACTAAATGAACGGAGGCAAAGAAGAGGTCATGTGTGAAAGGTATTTGAGATTCATGAGCATATGTGGCCTAACTAATCTTTTGAATGGAACAAGCAGCCATTTGAAGCAAATCTAACATGTAAAATTGTGTTTTCACAAAAGATAATAATGCCTCATTGTATTTAAGATGACACAACTCTACCAAAATTAATTTACATGCAACTTGTTTGGAATTCACAGCTTCCATACTTTTAGTTGAACTGTGTGCACTGTGCTTTAGGCTAAGGATACAAATACAAATGCTGCAATGGCATGTGCTGAGCAGGAGGGTGCCATCCAGGCAGCTAGCTGGGGAAGGAAAAGGGAAGAAAACTTAACAATTGTTAAACACCTACTGTATGTCTGTAATACCTACTGAATGTACTGAATGCTATGTAACAGTAATTTTATATTCATTATCTCAGTCAAACTTACTGACAGCTCTCAAGATAGGTATTATTTTCCTCACTTTTTTTTAATGGAATTTGGTGGAGTTATGCAACTTGTATATGTTTATACATGTAAGTGAGGAAAGAGCAATTTTTAACCCAAGTGTGATTGCAAAGTTCTTGCTCATTCTACTCTACCACTTGAGAAGAAACTCGTTGGTTAAACACTTTTCCCATCCTGCTCTGCTGAAGGGATTCTGGCCATTATACCTTTGTTGCTGCTGGAAGAGGCACTACAAGAACACTTACACTCAGGGAAAAAGAAGTAGGTCTTAAGGGATTATAGAAAATTGGTTTCTTGTCAAAAAGCCACTTCCTAAAGCAAACCAAGTTTGAGCTGTCAATTGGAAAAGGACAAACACATATATAACAGACAAATAAGATTGCAGTATTCAACATTTCTTTTTTTTGTAATTATGCCTTTCTAAAACAAGCCACAAAATTAAAATCCTGGAAAAAATTTGTAGGTAACCATGGCTGGATGGAAATACTAAACATGTGCAAGGTTTGGTTAGTTCAGATACTAAAAACAGATCCTAAAAGATTTTTCCCATTCTAGAATATAATATTAGAACCAGTAGACAGGTGTTAGTAAAGATCATAAAATGGCTGGTTTAACTGTGCATTGTGATATACTATTTTGTCTATATTCAAAGTTTAAGAACACTTGTCAAATGTCTTGGCTGTACACGAAAAAGAAAAACACAAAGTAGAAAAAATGAGCCATGTCAGTTGCTTTATTAGTCAAAGTTACAAATTTAAGTTTTTTGAATTCTCAGAACCATTTCCGGGATTTTCATAGTTAAATAAATTCTGATTTAAAAGGCTTTTACTCTTCACTCTAAATTATTAGGATATTATAGAAAAGATTAATGTCTAATAACAATAAATCACGGTTCAATATCATAGGGAAAGAACCATGATTTGTTGTTCAAAGAATACTATTGATAATTTGTTCTGACTGAATCTTAGTGTGTATGTGAGTGTGTGTGTGTGACGAAAACAGAAAATGCTTTTGGGTTTTGGGAAATTATAACAGAATACACCTGGTGTAATAATCTCTATAATCATAATCTTTTTAAAAGCATTGAGATTTGAAGTATATATTTCCTTGTTTTTACAATAAAATAACATTTTTTCTAATAACTTTTCTTAGAAAAGTTAAAATCTTTTATGACCAAGAAAATCAGACTTTATATTAGAACATAGACTTTTGAAAAGAATCAAATTTATATATCTGTTTCTTAGCCTATAAAATAAAGAGAAGTTTATTCATCCTATCCAAAAGAAAATAAATTATGCTATATAAAGTTTCATCATGTATATAAAGTAATTTATGTGAAGTGTTGAACAGATCGATGGACATGTATACTATATTACAAACTATACAAAGGGATTCCAATATTTTTTTCCAAATAACTTGATTATCTGGCATACTATGAAAGAAAAGAATGGGTTTCAGAAATTATGTAATAACATTAAGATCCACAGTTTCTGAATAATCATGAACATTTCAAATTTAATAGTTTTCTAACATATCCAGCCATTTTCTTAGAGAGGTGTGGAATTAATGAATATGCCTTCAGTATAATTCTCCAGCCATCTGATAATTCACCTAACATTAACTTCCTCTAAAGGAAGCCTGCACAATTCAACCCCCAGAGGGGCTTGGCAGGGAGTGTGAATGGGTGAAACAGGCCAAGGAAAGGCTGATGACATCAGCAATGAACTTGAGTACTTGCCCATCTGTAGGGGCTAGCCAGTCCTGTCCCCGGGTCATTGGTGCCCAGAGGGATCATGGCCCAATGTGGCTGGGAATTCTGAATTTTTGACAGAATCTTTAAATATGAATATTTGTGAGTAGTCCTCTCATTTTAAAATGGTGGCCATCAATTAAAACATCATTTATTTTAGAGTGGGTCAGGACAACTTAATTTGTGGGCAGGGTATTGCCTAGAACTGACAGTTTTCTGGAGTATTGCTGCCTTCTGTACCTTTAGGTTTAACAATATATCCCCAAACTAAATTTTCTGATCTCTACAGTGTTCATTTTAACTTGGTGCTCTTAAATTTGAGCTGTTTATTGTCAGTATTAAAATGCACGTGTAAATATTTAAGAGTGTATCCTTCTAGTGCCAAGGAGAAAATATCTTTCCTGAATTGGGAAATTCGTTACTGGAAAAGACCTTAGAGACTATCTAGATGGAATATCTCCTTTTACAGAGGAGGAAAATGAATGCCTAAGACATAAAGTCCCATGGCCTTTAGACACTGACAAAGCACAGCAGACATCCTTAGCTTAGAAAAAGAGTAGAGATTAAAACGTCCATTCAAATGAGAGGAACAATTCAATAGCAAGATCCTCCCTATAAATTAATAGATACTTGAAATTTGAAGAGCACATTGTTTGTTCCTGATAGGGCAGGGGAGAGATCTGTGAGCGAGGAAAGTGTACACTACCCTGTGTCCTGGTATTATTTAAATTATATTTTATGTAATTGTTGAGCTCAGAGAGTATGACAAATACTTCTGTAGATTTTCATTATGGGTCTGAGCACATTTAATTACTCAAATATTTAATCAGTAGTACTTCATGCTATGTTAACTGTTCTCTCTTTTCTTCTGCTAATTAAGACAAATAAGTTGCTTATTTCTTCTGTTCACTTACAGGCACACAGACATGTTAGCCATGGTTCACTATATTGAGTCTTTAGAGAGATTTTTCTTTTGGCAACTTGTTTTTTCTTTTTTTCTGACTTAATGCTCACAGACATCATGGGATAAAGTTTCTAAGAAATTAACACGAAAGTTAATTATTTTGAAGAATATTTTGTGTTTGAGGTAGCTATATATTAATTCAGCCTATAATTACTGATTTGCATATTATTTACACATTTCAGGTACTCTGTTAGGGGCTGGGAAAACAAGAATAAGTAAACTACATTCTGTAATTTTGAGAATATGCAAAATTAAAACTTTATGTGATTGTATTTAATTCCACCAGGGCTAGAATATTCATTCAACAATATTGATCATGTACTCTGAGTTAGGCAATGTGCTAGGTGCTGGAGGACATCCTGATGAAGAATTCACATGTGATCCCTACTCATATTGAACAAATGATGACAAGTAGAATAAGTATATTGAAGGGAAGAGGGGTAAAGGGTAGATAATGAATCTGAGTATTAACTAGGAGTATGCCAGTCACAAAGTGAGGAAACACTTTTTCAGACATAAAAATTGAAAATTGCAAAGAGTTATAAAGAAACTGAAGAAAGGCTATTTTGTTTGGTGCCTAGAGAGGGAGAGGAATTGGTGAGTGATAAGGCCGAAGAGGAAGTGCAAAGCCAGGTCTTGGGGAACAGTGTAAGAACGATGTGGATTTTGGACTTGATCCTAAGGAGAAAAGGAAACCACTCTCCCGTCTGAGGCAGGAGAATGAAGTGATCCAATCTGTGTTTTTAGAATACTAGTTGCTTGTGAAAAACTAATTAAACAGGACTAGTGATGGATCCTGGGAAACTTGATAGCTGCTATTGTAGAAGTCCAGGCAAAAGTTGCTGATAGTTTAGAACTGAGGGGCTGTGAAGATGGAGAGAAATACATGGGCTCAGGGTACACTTCACAAGTAGAATTAATAGGCTTTGGTGATTAATTACACATGAGTATTAGGCAAAAGTCACATCTCAGTCTCTTACTAAAGCAGCTGGCTGAATGCTAGCCAGTGTGTTCACCATTCACTGAGGTGGAGCAAGCTGTGGGAGGGTTAGTGAGTCCAGTTTTTTACATGCTGAGTTTGAGATGCTTGGAGAAAGTTCAAAGAGAAATGTCAATTAGGCAATTGGGTACATACACATAGAGCTGGAGATAGAAATTTTAGATATATAAAAAATAAATGGCTTCTGAATTTAGAGGACTAGAAACAACAGTTAGGAGAAACCTACCGAGTGTGGCTAGCAGAGTAGCCTTAGCAGGAAGGTATCAGAATAAGGAGAAAATCAGTACAACACGATATCATGGAATCCAATAGAAAAAAGTGCTTCAAAATGGAGAGGGTGTCATTAGTATCAAATCCTGCTGGGGTAAGGGTGGGGCATCAAGCAAAGTAAGAATAGAAGTCATTGGAAACCAGAGAGAAACCAAGGAATGAGAGCAAAACGTCCTTAAAGATACAAAGAATACATCTCTTTCATATTATGCGGGAGTCTTTTAACGTCTATGTTCAAACATTAGGTTCTTATATGTATCATATACAGCTTCATGCTTCTCTCTACCCACTTACACATATTAATACAGTATCTTATCTAAAGTGTTGTTCATCCAATAATGTGATATTGAAGATATCATTGGTTATAATTATTTTCTTAGGCTTTGGTAACTTTACAATGATAAGGTAATGAAACACAAGATGTGAAGACGCTGCTTATGTGTGAGCTACACAATTTGGACATTGAGACACATCACATAAGATAATGAATGTGAAAGCAAAATGTCAACTGTGAAGTACTATGCAATTCATGACAGCAGTGTAATAGATGTTAGTCATTCTTTTCGGCTGCTCGATATCTGAAATGCTTGCTGTGTTTAGAGAATTCACCACCTCATGTGTATTGGATCCTGAAGATGCCAGATATTGTTCTCCCAGCCTCCCAGGACACTAAGATGTGGACTTGTGTGCCAATTATCAACTTATTTCTCTTGACTCCAAACCTACTTTTTTGCGTGTGTGTGTGCGTGTGACACTGGTGCTGCGTCCTGTGAACACTCTCCTTTGCCAGCTGGTGGGATGTGAGGATTTGCCAACACACGGCACTAGAGTTAACCCACAAAGTGACTGTAGCAGGCAGACATTTCCATTAGAGTTCAGTCCTTCATTATTATTTTTCCATGCAGGAGTCCAGCAACTCCCTCAAGGGAGCTCCAGAAGCACCCTTAGACTTCCAAGCATCTCCAGCACACCAGAACTCTCCAGCAACACACACCTGCTTCTATAAACCTGCTCACCTTGCACATGCCAGCAGCTTCTAATGCTTCTGGAGATCTGATTCTGCTGGCTAACACCCTCCACTCAATGGATCTGCTCAGGCTACTTCTAGAAACCAGTACTGGCCTGCGACCTCTGGCAAGTTTCTTTGCCACCTGTAGGCTGCAATTTCCTAAGGTAGCTACACTGTTTTTGAAGAAGTCGGATTTCCACCTTGGTAGGGAACCTTCCCTCAGCCTTTAACTCCTGTTGTTCACTCCTCCTCAGCCTAGGATGGTAGCTATTCTTTTGCACTTGCTAATCCTGGACCCCTTAGAGTCCTCTTGTATGCCTTTTAGTACTTAACTTCCTTCTACTAATGACTCTTCATATTAATTCCCATTCCCCCTGCAAATCAATTGTGCAGTTTCTGATTCACGATTAGACTCTAACTGGTATAGCTTATGATCTGGATTCTGCCAATCCAAGTAGGTATTAATGATTTGTAGAAGCAGCAGCCACAGGACACCATCTGTGCTGGTGGCAGTCAGGTTTTAGCCTTAATGAGTTCCTAGTGCAAGAGGCTGTACACTGTGTGCAGGGCTAAAACCAGGCAATGGCAGGTGTGTCCTCACCGGACCATTTTGTGGTCAATTTTGGCAACGTTCATGTCTTGTTTTTTTAGATCTAGTTAACCAGTCCTCCTGGCAGTTCTGGGAAGTACTTAGTAACATTTTAATGAATTATTTTTTGACGTAAGTGAGCGGGAATTAGTTTCTGTTGCTTGCTACTAAGAACACTGCTAGAAATAGCTAATATTTATTGAGTGCTTAAATTGTTCAGGCATTGTTCTAATTAGTCTATATGTATTATAACATTTAATCCTCATACAAATCCTATAAAGTATTGATTATCCACATTTTACCAATGAGGAAACTAAAGCTGAGAGAGAAAAAGATTTGTCCAAGTTCACAGAACTAAGTAGTAGAGATGACAGTCAAATCCAGAAGTGATTTCTAAATCTGCTGGTCTTAATTGCACAGACAGACATCCTCTTTATTATTTTTGTGACAACAATGTGATCAGACACAGAGTTTTATTTTTTCCAAACAAGATAGGAATTATATTTGACTGTGAAGCTAGAGAGAAAAATCTACTCCTGTATCATTAGTTTTCAGATCCAGAGCTAAAAGTTTCTTGAGCTTTGGGACCAAACTGTCAACTATTTCCCTGGGTATCTTTTTCTTATCATATTCTACCTATTTCTCATAGTTACATAAAAAACTGATATATTGAGAAGTCTGCATGAGATAACTATTTGTTCTCTGTCCAGTGAATGGTCTAGATTAGGAAGGAAGAAGAAATTGAGGTTAAGGTTAATTCCTACTAAAATTAAGGGAAATAAAGTTAATAGGGAGTAAGAATCCTATATCCTGCTTTCCTCGTAGTCTGAATAATTTTTCTTCTTAGAATTTACACACCGTAACTCTCTAATTTGTCCTTTTAATATCATCTTATTAATTTACTATTAATGCTGAGCAATCGTTATTTTTCATTAGATATGTTGATATCTTTCATTCTTGAAAAAATGTGAAATTTATATTTTTATTTTAATAGCATAATATTGTAATTCAGTAAGACACTTTAAGGGCATTAGTTCAAAAGACAGCTTAAGGCAACTAAATGCTCAATTTCTGGACCATTTTAGAAAAAGTCATGGTTTAAACAATTTAAAGAGCCCATTACACTCAGTCACATTTTAAAAATTGTGTAATTTGATTAAATTGACATTTAAATGTCAAGTACTTTTCCAGCATTTCCTTTTTCATGATTGCTCATGCTGAGACATTTGTGAGTAATTAGGAAGGTTTTCTCTCCCTCTTTCTCTTTTAATCAGTCGATCTCTTCAACTTGATTCATTGACACATTCTAGCGACCAGTTTTCTTCGTGGAATTGAACTGCCATCACTAAAACTGAGTTGTTGTATCTTTAAAAGTTTTAATATTTAATTAAATGGAGATCGTTTGAAAGAAGAAATATTCATTGAAATAAGTTGACTTATAGAAGTGAAAAATTCTATGTGTGATTATACTATTAGTTTAGTGGTAACATAATTTCATTTAAAAAATGTCTTGAGCATGTAAATTTGGTTGAAAAGTTTAAATTTTTAAATATTCACCTAAATTTTTACTTTTTTGTGTGTGTAATTCAATAGATATATAGTATAGTTATGATATATTAACAACATATATATATACTATATATAGCTATAGCTAAACTGAAATATAATTGCAAGTAAATATAAATTAAATGATACCATTTTACATTTTGAAATTAGAGATTTTAAAGAAATAGTAGTCAATATTGGTAGAAGCATGATGAGATGGGAACTTGTATTTATTGCTGATAGAAACATGAATTTGTATAACTATAAACACTATATACAAATGCCTATGAAGAGTCTTAAAAACTTTCATATCAAGTAGCTTGTGGGAAGTGATCCTAAAAGACTAGTATACAAAGATGTGTCATCTCAACAATACAGCAGTGGAGGGAAATTGGAAGCTACTGAATTTCCCAATATTGAAAGATTTCACAGTTGGATATAAAACATGATTTCAAGTTAGGAAAGAGAGTAGAAGAATGTGTGCCAAAATATCAAGAAAATTTATCTTTGAGAGACAAGTATATGAAATTTTTATATATTCTTTGATAATTTCCAGCTTACATCAAATTTATTACAATTGACATTGATGACCTTTATACTTAGGAATAATAAGCTTTATCTTGAATTCAAGAAGATAACAACTGGTTCTTACACAGAGTCAACAATCTGAGCTCAAGATCAAAGCTCTCCCCTACATCTCTACTGCCCAGTGTCCTGGGCCGGGTGAGCTCTCCATGTCCAACACTGGTGACTCAGTGGATGAGATTCAGCCTGCTGTGGGAAAAGCTGGGGGAAGAATGTTCCAGGCAGAAGGGAGAAAACTCTAATGGTCAGGATTAATAGTTACACAAGTAATTTGTGCAATTACTTGTTTAATTAAGTTTTTCTTTTCTGGTTGGCTGTGAACCCCGCGTGGTCGCGGCCTTCTGCAGGAGTCTAGTTGGCTGTGAACCCCGCGTGGTTGCGGCCTTCTGCAGGAGTCTATCTGCAGCACTTTGTACAGTGCTTTGCATCATTAACAAATATTTGTAGAATCAACGAAAGAAATCCAATTCTAGAATATTCCTTAATGTGCCCGTTTGAGTCCAAGTTCATAGATTCTTTTTGTAAACAACAAAACACATGTTCCCGGATGTTATGCTCAGAGTAAAATTAAACTATGAGTCCTTGAATCTGGTTATTTCCCCAGACTGTTTGTAAGAATAGGTGAAAGGGAAATGAAAATTCAGGCACAATGGAACAGGAGGGGAAAAGAGGCGTTCTTGGTTGTTAGGTGGGGCTCAGAAATAAATCTAAATCACTAACAGAAGAACTGGAATTTTCTCTCTCCTTAAAACCATTCTACCCTCGGTGGTGATCTGTTCCTAAATGGTTATTTTTACAATGAACCCCAAGGGGTCCCTTAATTAGCAAAGCAGATTAGCTAGAGGTAAAAAGGCCCTAAACATAGGCCCCAAATCAGTGTAATCATCTAGATTAAAAATAGGGAGCAGGCCCAAATTCCAGGAACAAGGCTCTGATCTCAAGTAGAAGGACCCAAACCGCACAAATGTACATGTTGCTCAAGGCAGACTGCCTCACCCCCACTTGACTTTTAGAAAGCAGCATCTCTTTCTATTTAAAACTTTGGGCAAAGCCTGGAGGTTTGGGATAAAGCCTATTTTATCAAGCACTGAATAGCTCCTATCCAAGTCATCCCAAAGTATACTTTTTTCCTGATACCCCTAGAGGGCTTGGGATAGTATTCCAAAGGGGCAGCCAATTGTTCTGCAGCCTGAATCTGTGACGTTGCACAATCCTGCAGTGTCTCTGTGATGTGACAGGTTGGAGATTTATCTACCCAACCTTTTTGCACACTTCTCAGAAATGTGAAAAGCTACTTGACAGGACATGTCATACATAAAACATAAATGACTAAGGGGCCAAGCAGGTAAAGTGAATAAAGCAATTTGGTTGTGGACTAGCTCACTTCTTACTCTACTTGGTCCTTAACGACAGCAGAAGTGTGCTTTTTAGACAAGGACACATTTTGTTTACACATTCTTCATTTTCACCAAAATATATGCCTTTTTACATTTTTGAATAACACATGATTTCCTAGGTCTTACATTTTCTTTTCCCATATTGGATATAATCATGGAGGCAAGAAACATTTCACTTTTCTTTTAAGTCTACTTCCTGAAAAAACAGAGTTCAAGAACAATGAAGGGTGACCCCAGGCCGCTGGCAATCTGGAAAGCGCTTGGCTGTCTGAGGCCATTTGCTGCTACTCTGCTCTAACCAATGATTTCTCTGCAGACATGCAGGCCCAGTAGTGTTGCATCTTAAAATGTCTGGAAAAAGCCAGAAACTTGACATTTTAGGAACAACCTCACAATTTAAAAATATTAGCCCGTAGTTGAAATTTAAAAATTACTGTTGGCTGAAGAAAATACTAGTCTGGAGGTCAAATTTGCCACATTGACACAATTTCAAACCTTTGGTGTAGAAAATCAGAAGAGGTTGTTTTCACAGATGGGAGGTGAATATATTTTGCAACACATTAAAGAATAAAGTGCAATAGTTAGTACTGCTTATGAGGACTCTTAGGATGAAAGAAGCTGAGTGAAAGACTAATTGACAGGTTTTGATAGTAATGTGAGAAAATTTAATTTAAAGGATCTTAGTTGCTGTGAAAAATACAGTATAGAACACGAAACCCTCCACATTTATAGTTTCAATAGTCATTATTTGGAATATTACCCATGCCATGTCAGGCTCTTCTTTTCCATCAATGAGTTTCTACCTCCCACTTAGCCAAAGTCATCCGAGTACAAGTCTTTCTTTACAAGTCTAACTTGTAAAGAAACAGTGAAACAACAACTTTATGGGATGTATTCCCATCCCTTTTCACAGGGACCTCAAGAAGAAAAGCCCCATGACTGATGAGGGCTTCCTCACTCATTTTCAGAATAAACTGATTACACATACATAAAATAAACATGTCTCGAGTGCCTATTATGTGCCTGCTGCCCACGATGCCACGTTCTGAGGGCTAAACAAACTCTGTTCCTGCACTAAAGTAGTTCATAACTATGCATTCATTTCTGCTTGCTCAGAATTCTCCAATGACCCATTTCTAATTTACAAAACATAAAAGCATACGTATGCACAAAGAAGGATTGTTGGTTTGATGAGAGATATGTCCACCATAGATCAGGAATCCTAACTCCCAAAACATACCGGCTCATGGGAAAACTCTACAGTTAGCTAATCGTTCCAACAACTCCTAACTCCAATCACAATTCTCTGCAGCAAAGACAAAGAGTGATAGGGAAAACGGAGAATTCTGTTTAGTCATTCCTACCCTTTGGCTGAAAACTACAACTCCTTGTAGCACTAAACTTAAAATTTAAGAATCGAGTCCCAAGACCAGGTAACAATGCCTGAGGAGGTTCAGCTTGTCTGCTCTAGAAATCAACACCATACAGTCATCAGTCAACATACTTTTAAATTAAAAAAATGACTTAAAAAGTCAATTCTTCAGATCAAAAGACAGACAGAGGGGGCGGGGGAGAGAGAAAGAGAGAGAGATCAACTTTTTAAGAATAAGGGCTGCAACAACTGTTAATGCCTCAAATATGGAGCTCAACGACATACCTATGATGTAAGCTCACTCATGTGTAACTCCTCACCTTGCGTACCCTTGCTGGTTCCAAACTCCTAAGTAGGCAGCTGATTGAAATTGACAAGAATTCTGCTCTAGGAGCTTCAGCAAGCACAGATCTTTTCCATTTCAATACCCTAGTAGCTCAAAGGAATGAGCTGTCAACAGGGAGCAATGGAATGGAAAGGCACGTATTCGTTTCCTCTCCTTCCATCAGCACTCACGTTAACAGTAAATCCAGGCCTCCATGTTAGCTTCTTTTAAGAGGTGTTAGTTAACTAGGTCAAAAATAACCACTACTACCCAAAACAAAAAAAGAGACCTCACTAGGGCCTTAAATATGCATACGATTTGGTAAGAAAATAATCAATTCTATTTTAGATGGCTGGTATTTTTAACTCTCTGCTATCAAGTTTCTTCTAATAAATTGCTCTCACTTTGCGGTAAAGAGCATGCAAAAGATTTTTTTTGAGAAAAACAGTTGCCTACAGATTTTGAAATTGATAATCCCTCAAAGAGACAAATATATTATCTCTGAAGATTCTATGATTCTTTATGAATAATGGCACTCTGTTGTATCACAACCTGTGACCTCTTCCACGCTTTCTTCAAAGGATAATGCTACTGATAGTTAGTATTTGCTTTGTACCATATGGCTTAAAAAGCATATTTGCATGTGTTAGGCAATTGTTCCATCCACAGCAGACTAAACAGTTTCCTCATTCTTTTCTATATGTGTTATCATGGTTTAGCAATAGTCTTCTGTTGTTATTTATATTGGCTTCAAAATCATTGAAACCTTCTTCATCTGTCTCAAACATCCATCTGTCCACCTATCCATTCATCCATCCAATGAGTCAAATTTGTCAACATTTGTTTTGTGCAAAGCATCACAACAACTGAGGTGGGAGAGAGACTGTTCTTACATTACTATGTGGTTGGTACTGCTGCCTGGAGCCTCACCCAGGTATCAGTCATCTGTGAATTATACCAAGGATCCAATCACACTCCCCTAAATAATTACACTAGAGCAATCTTGGCTTTAAAACCCAATTAATTTGTCCCTTAGTCAGTGTTACACATGTATTCCATATGTTTGTGTGATGACATTGAATTTTGTATACTGGCTTCACAGGTACTACCGTCCTTAAATATTTTGACTACATCTAGTTTGTTTAAATATGGGGTACATATTTGGGGTGAACCATAGTACATGACTATGGTTTTGATTTTAGTACGCACTTAACCGATGATCCATTTCTTTTTTCAGGAGAGCAATGCCTGCACTTGAATATCTTAGTTTGACTCCATCTTATACTGCCTCTTTGTTGTTCATCTTAGTGAGATGGCTGGAAAGTGGGGAAAATATATTATCATTGGCGTTTGTATTTCTCTCCCCCAGGATGACCATTCCTCCTTTCCAAGAAAAGAAACTAATTCGTAAAGATGTCTTTTTAGAAATTCAGAAATATATGTCACTGTATTAATTAAAGAGAGCATCTCTTAGGAATAATCTTGCTTTAGAAGAGAGTGAAGTTTAGTTTTATTTTATGTTCTCTAGAGATTATAATTAACAGTCTTTAAGAAGGTAACTCCTAGAGTAGCTCAGGTAAGAGCAGAATTCCCACTTATATGTTTTTCTTTTTTCCTTTTCTTAGGTAAATATGCTCTATTTATAGTCACATAGAAAAGTTACCTGCCATAGAGGTTGCCATGATGTGGCATGAAAGAATGAATTTTAAAAAGGTGGCTTAGGGGACTGGACACGTTTGGACTGGCATTTCAGGAATTCTGAGCTTCAATCTTCCTTTTGTACTGGTTCATTCTATGGTGTTAAAGATAATGTGAACCTCCTTTTCAAAAAAAGGGGGAAAGTATTCACTTTTCTTGGATTTTCCACAGATTAATGAATAAATTATCATGGAGGATTTTGCTAAAATAAGCGTCTATGTAAAACTGAATAATAAGGATTAAAAAGAGTAGGGAAAGGCAAAGATTCAGAGTTACTTATTTTATGGATTAGAGCAACTGCCTATAAAATGGTAAAAAGTGAGAAGAATTTGCTCTTCTGAAAGTAAAGCATCAAGGTAATTTACATTATAATGTGGTGTCTTCTCTAGTTCAGTACTGAATTACAGTCCATTTGAGTGTGAATTTTTTAATCATTCCCCATTGTTACATAATGTTTGCTCTCTGCTACATACAGATATTTCCTCTTAGTTATTAAACCTTATAATACAACATGTCTGGAGAAAGTGGTATTGATGTTAAATACAAGTATTCTTCTCTAGGAGATTGTACTGAGTATACTGATATGCTGGTAATAATGTATGGCGAGGATACACACATACATACAATGAAGAGGTACAGTACAGAAGTCTCTGGGAAACTGTCTCCCAATCCCTTTCTAACCAGAGTCGCTGTACATCACATTCTGCTACAGCAAGATGTTTTAGATTTTCATTGATTGCAATACATTTTAATTTAGGAATCCAAATTTCCCATTCTGTTCTATCCACTGTATGATCATTTAAAATTATTAAATTAAGGAAGTTGTGAGTCCAGTTATAAAGAAAACCTCTGAAAGTCATTTGAAATGTATACATTACCAAATAAACTGTAGAAATAAGCAAATTATTTTACTTTATTATGTAAATAGGAGTTTTTTCATTGTCTTTCTTCTATGCTCTCACTGAATATTCATTTAATCATAGCTAAAATTTGTTCCACAGTATAGAATGGTGTCCTGTCAATCTAGGATCTTTCAATAGATTCTGAAGCCTCTGAGTATAAAGCTAAAGTTCTTGCATATATGGAAAAAGAGATAGTTGTAATGCAAAAGAAATTTACAGAGAAATTATAGTCATTGTCTAATGGAAAAATTATGCTTTTTACTATGCCCATGACTAGTATTTTCAGTTTAACTTATTATTTTTAATATTTGTGGCAGAGTCCACTAACGCTTATTCTCCTCTTGGCACTCAGTTCCACTACATTTCTGGGCATCACTTGCAGTTGCTGGTGGCTGAGTGAATAAGTCCTTCCCAATGGAAATTGGGTAGAAATGATATGAGCCAGTTTCAGGCTTGACACATTTCACCTCTCAAGTGTGCTTTGTACTTTTCTCCTGTCAGCTGAAGGTAGATGACAGGGATGCTTTACAGGGTGCTAGCACACAAGCTGAAGGATCCTGCGACCCCATTGACCAAGTGGAGGAAAGCCTATCTCCCATTGACTTGAAAACCCACTGTATAGTAATGACTTCTCTTTTATTGATCCTTAGATGTTTGGGTCTCTTTGTTACTGTAGCTTTGCTTACTCCAACTAGAACAGAATTGTATTAAATCCTCTACAGGCATCGAGGATAACATCCTCTGATACCCCTATATAATCTGTACTCTAAGACCTGGCTCAAATCCTGTATCTTCTGTGTAGCCTTCCTTGATTCTTTTATCTTGATGTGAATGATCTCTTCCTGATTGGATTTCTTGTACTAATCAACTGACTACTAATGAGAGTGAAACATCTATCTCTAGGCTTCTTGGCCATTAAAAAAAAGAGAAACGTGGATAGTTACATATTCTTGCTTCCAGTGGGGACAAAACATAACAGTTCACGGGTGGAGTGAAAGCTTTCTCTGCTGTTAAATTCTAAAAGATGTTTCAAACACGGAACTTCACAAAGGGACAGCAGTGATAGAATAGAAAATGTCTTCAACAACATGCCTAGAGCAAATGTAATAAACAGATGTAATAGTATGGTAAGTTATAACATCTTTTGATTATAACCATTGTCATGGTTCGCAGCTCTGCAAGGTGCCAATGTAATATGTGTTAAATACGTAACTACTGTTTTCTGGCTTCAATCTAAAGATCAGATTTATACGTATTTGACAACACATTCTTTAGAAATTCTCCATAAAATATAGTATCTGTGTATCAGATTTTTAAAAAATAACAATTGTACAGCAATCAGCTGTGACTGTGACTGTCACCAAGTCTGACCTTGATGACACCAAGTTCTAAGTTCATGGTGAATCCATTATTTTGGAGACCAGAAAAACAGATAGTTTGTCATCCTTTTGCGGACATTAGCAAACCTATTCTGGACTCCTTACTAATAGAAACCTCTCAAAGACACTTGTTGGAACAGCCAGAAGACGCACGTGCCTGCGTGCGCGCACGCGCACACACACCGACACACACACCACACCACACCCACACAGACACACACACACAGATTTCTGGGTCTAATCCAATTTAAAGCATAAAGCTTGCTTAAGACCACAGAGTTATTCTGTGCAGTATAATTGCATTGCATTTCTAAACCAGGTGTTACATTGACTTTCAAGAAATATCTGTATTGGCATATCTAGTTTGAGTGATATAGGTTCCTAGTGAATCTGAATAAATAATTATTTGGAAATACATCCACTAAGGTGAGTTTACTAGATATGAACCAATTACATTTTGTAAAATAATTTTATTTTATAATAGGTTATACTAGTTTTACGTCTGATATTTAGGTACCAAGATCAATTGTTGATTGTAGTCACTGCTAATCTGTGGCAGGAAGAGAACAGTATTATTGTACTATGGGGACTTCTCTATCTATGTACTGTAAGGGAAGCAGTCAAACAGGTTATGTAAAAATGGTATCAGATAATTAAAATAATAAAAAACTGAATGCAGGCTAATTTTAAAACACTTATGTTCTTCAGCACAATTTCTTTTATATAAAAATTGCACCAATAACTTTGCGTTTCAATTATATGTTCATTTGGTTTCTATTTGTTCTTTAAAATTTAAAGTATTTCCCAATAAATTTTTGTAATACTTAGTTTAAAAATTACAAAAATAAGCTTGAGATCATCCATTCCTAAAAAAGTGAAAGGTAATTAATTTTAGTTTATATATCAAATTAGCCTCCCAATTATAATGTTTCTGTAAATTTAAGTTTGGAAGTTAAGACATAATTGCCACAATTGTCACCTACAAGAAGATCAAAAAATATTTTGTAGAACCTACATCTTGTAGAATTTGTCTCAAGGATTTTCTAAGTTGGTTTCTATATTATCCTGGTAACAAACAAAATTAGCTTAGCACAACTGTGCTCACTGAAGTACCACACAAGGTCCAAAGCCTGCCAGCTACCCTTGCACTTCTTTGCCTGCAACTGTACCTACTGCTGGTCCTCTGGGGCAGTTATTAATTATTTTTAAATTGTCCTTTTCAATGGACAATGGCCTCAAGCTACTCTTAATTTCCATTCTGGTTCTGTTTGTGCATCTTTAAAATATTTTATGTTCTTCATTAGAATATATTAATTAATAATTTCTGCACTATTTTCCCTGAGTAATTTAACAACAACCCCAAATTAAAAAGCTTCTTGTACAAGGTAGAGAAGCAGGTAGTTGAAAATTTATGGAAAGCTTCTATCCTCCACAGATCATGCAGGAAAGAACAAACACTCGCACGTAAAATTGGAATGTATAATGCATGGTGGTGTTTTTCTAAATTAAGCATGGCTTTTATTTATAAAAGCATTAGAGAAAAATCCGAAAAAGAACCCATAATCCCATCATTTTAATAAATGATTTCATTTGCAAATTTCCTTTGAGTGTATGTCCATATGTACACAATTAAATACATTCAGAACACTTTTTCTGTATTATATTTCAATAGCAACCTGTTACTCAGTAGAAGAGTTTTGCCCAGATTTCCAGAGATACTTATTTTTATATCTCCATCATGAAATTCAACATTTTATCATATATTTAAAAAACTAAATAATATTTACTGTTCTAAAATATATTTAAACTTAATATATGGTTTCCTTTTATGAAACCATTTTTCCAGTCCTGTTTTCTCTAAAATTTTTTTTTACACTGGTTTCACACTTTTTGAGCCTTCACTAGTTATAAAGAAGGACCTGAGGCCAAATGTACTTTCAATTTCAGACTGCAATGATTTATTCATAGATAACTCACTCAAAGCTTTTTCAATGTTAAAAAAAAAAAAAACCTGTATGAAAGAGTCACTAAGTGTGGTAAAGGGAACAAGTAACATAATTTCTAAATTATGCACAAAAACCAGAATTGGCTGAAATGTTGGGATAATCTTTATGTTGAAAGATAAATATGCATTGACTTCATAATTTGCATGAGGGGGACCTTTTTGCAGTATTTATACCTTTTCCATTTTCTTATTTCAAATAAGATTTAAAAAATCAGTAAATTAAAGGGCTGTCAAAGCATGGATAAGAATATAGCCATAGATCTTCCCACTTCCTTTTAGTTTAGTTAGTTCAGATGGTGAAGACTATCTGAAGACTTTTCTTTTTATATCTAGAGATTCTACTTAGGAAAGTTCAGTGTGAATTAGATACACCAGTTCTTCAACATAGGGGAAAAAGATCCATCCTATTTCTCAATGTTTTATTATGAGATGTTGGCCATGGAGGGGCATAGATCAAAATACGAATTCATTCAGTGAGATTGGCTTTCTTGATAAATGAGTAAATTGAACTCATTTTTATAATTATTCATAATAATAATTCTTTACATCTATATAATGGCAGATAACTAATAAACTAAAACTGAATCTTCTCAAAAAACGCTGTGATAAAGGGAAAGGGAAAGAAACGCTGACATTTATTTCCTGCCAGTTCTTTTCACATTATTTTACATTTAGTTCTCACAACTTTGCAAAGTATTGTGGTATCTTCATTTTCAGAGGATGAAACAGGAGTTTACAGAGGTGTTAATAACTTGCCCAATATCAACTGTGGTAAATCCTCGAGTCAGAATGGAACTGAATCTCAAGGCCTACTTGGTTCCAAACTCTTAAAGACAGATGCCACATCTTAAAAGAGCTGTAGCAACAAAATTGCCTATAATGTCTGGAACATGAAATGTGCTTAATCAATGTTTATTTAACTGAAATAACCTCTCTTCACTTCCCTATATCACCATCCACGTAATTTCTTCTCAAAGTCACTATTGTAAGGATAGTGCTCTGAGTTAAAGAACAGTATTTTAGTTTCAAAGCGTGGCTGTTATTTTGTTCATTTTCAGGTATTCCCTCATTGGAAGTATATAGATGGAATTCATATAAATCAAGTTACATAACACCAGCAAAAGTTTAGACACACTAAAACATAAGTATGCCGGATCACATGAAGGAACAATTTTTTCTTATCTTCATAATTTTATCTTTGAAACATAGCTTTGAATCAAATCGGGTGAATAAATTTGAGTTACACGGGTGAGAGATACATTGTGTATACTTTGCAATACCTCTGTCTGCTTTAGCAATGGGTCACTATATTGGGATTTATGATATTCAATTGATGCTTGCTTAATAACTTGGTCAAGAAAAAACCCCTTTTTACAAATAATTCTGAGACCTCTGAATTGATTACTTAGTTGTTTCTTCCTTAAAAACAATGGTAAATAAAAATAAAAACATAACCCATTTATGTGCTCAATATCATCTAAATTTAACCCATTCATTTGCCTTTTACAAAAATCCACATATACTGGGAAGAGTACACATTACTGCAACTATTCAATTAATTCTCCATGAAGTCCATGAGTTGAGTCCTTTACTCCATTTTATACGGGAAAATAAGGTTTCTATCTGTGCCCATAACCAAGGTTCACAGACTTGCTATTGGCTACCTGACACCCCTGGAATTTGAACCCACATCTACCTGGTCCACGTCGGGTTCTCTTTCTCCAGACACTTTAGAGTACTATAGCAGGAGAAGTTCTCATGAATAATTTCAAATGTGCATAAAATAAAAAGTAATCTAACTTGACATCATGAGTTTAGTTTTAATCATCCTGCACAATGACATTATACTTAAACGTAAACTTTGCTAAATAGGATGCAAATGGACCTCTTCATAATTTAGCTCATTGTTTCATGGACCCAAATATTAAACAATCAGACTTAAAAAAAACATTTTAACTGGAATAGAAGTTATGTTTCTGTTTTATCTTCTGCAACAGGTATCTTTGCCGCGACATTGCCTTTTTTATTATAAAAAAATAAAAGCAATAAAAACTGTGATTAGAAAAGATTTCTTGTAAACCCATGAAACACTTTCCGATTTAAACAGTTTAGTCATTCACAATTTGTTTTTAAATTTCAAAATATTTCTCTTGGAGGATTTTTATTTTGTACCAGATTCCTTTGACAGGCTTTAAGTAGACAACGTGTGGAGGTAGTGGGCTCAGGGGTCGGGGTTTTTCTGATATTATACCATGAGACCACAACTCATTTTAGAGGTCTCATCCGTGACATAACCGAGGCCATTACTGCTTCCTACAGATCACTAAAGCTACAAAGAACAAACCAATGAAGGGAAAAAAGTGTTTCTTTTTATTACAAAGAATAAACCAGGGCGAACACGACTGCTTATACATTGGCCCCAGCTTCACAAAGGCAGGCATTCCAGGGTGAGCTGACTTGCCAGTGTGAAATTTGTCAGTCAAACACTTGCTTCCCTGTTGATGCACTATGATAAATAATAATAAAATACGTCATCAGTAAGAATACGCTACATGTTTGGGATGGCAGTATTAATGAACTGACAGTCTTTCCAAGTTAGCGAATAACTCCCACTAAAACTTGATCTCCTTTTATGTACCTTTAATGTACCACGTATTGTATATCCCACAAATTTGTGTGTCTTCCTTTAAACCCCCTTTTACTCTCTCTCTAGAACCCACCACTGCACATCCTATATGGATCATGGAGCTCTGCTGATTTACTATTTTTCTTACAATTCACCCCCTCCTCTCTCTCTGTCTCTGCTGTGGACATCTTAATCCAAACCACCATCAATAGTTATCCTTTTTAGTTCTCTCCCTCTCTCCTTCCCTCCCTCTCTTTTAGAATGTTTCCTAATTTGGGTGTCTGATATTTTCAAATGTGGCAGAACTGATGCTGTGCCCTTCTTAGTGTGGAGGCACACGACGTTGATATGTCTTGTTACTGGTGATGTCAACTTCAATCACTTTGTTAAGATGGAGTCCACCGGGTTTCTCCACTGTAAAGTTAGAATTTTCTCTTTAATAATTAAGAAGTATTTTGTAGAGAATACTTTGACTATTCAAATATCCTGTTTCTTACCATAACGTCACCTATTGATTTTAGCATCCATAGATCATTCTTTCCTGCAACAATTATTACTGTGTTGTTTGCCATATGATGATTTTCAGTTTCCAGCCTTCCTTCTACATTATTCATCGGGATTGTGCTGAAAGGAAGAGCTGCGTCTTCTCTTCCATTTATTTATTTATTTATTTGTTTATTTACTTATATCAATTGGGACTCATGGATATTTATTTTATTCTATGATTATCCTACATTACAACCGTTATTTTTTTGCTCACATTGTCCCAGATTTGGCCATTGGTAGCTGCTTCAAGTTGGCTCCTGAATCCTTTCCACATGCTTCTCCCAGTTGTTTCATAAGCACTTCCTTCCTTTCTGATACCACAAGATGATCCTATGTCATCTTATGTTTTTCCTGTCTTAGTACTGTAATGAGCCTTATTTCTAAAGAGCCTTGTCTCTAGTTGAAGAATGGAATTCAGAAATCAAGATCTGCATGCCAGGTGTGTTTATTGCTAAAGAGATGTTCTTGCTTCTAGGCCCTCTCAGTGAACAGAGCTTGGAAATACATGTATGGACACTCACACACACATATACACATTTATATTTGTTTCTATATCTCAAACTCTATATAGATAGTAAAAATCATGAGATCATACTCATACCTCTCATTTCAGTCCAACACCAGAGGGCTCATTCTAGCCTTTCCCCTTTTCTTATTTGTAACCTCGTTGTTATTATCCACATTATATTTATTTATTTGCTCAATATTAGTACACACACAAAGTCTTTCAGAATTTCTACTCAACAATTTTACAAACTACAGTACAATATTTATGTGTAGTATATATTTGTCTATGGTATACGATCAAAATATTGTTTCCCAAAATTACTTATGTCTTTTTTCTCTACCCCTTTCAGTATGGTTATGTCATTCACTTGTAACATGGTTAGGTAAATTTGTTATTTTTTGTATTCCATTTTGGATTTTCTCTACATCCCGGTTGGTTTTATTTATTTACATTTTGGGGTATGATCTAAAAGACAGTGCTATACAGAAAAGTACACTTAGATAAGTGTCATTCCGTTCACATTCTTTGATTTCCATTCCTACCCACCCTATGCTGGTAATCAATCTCATTAGTTTCTGGTTTATCCTTCTAAGATTTCTTTTGAGGAGATTAATGGATGTGTGTATTCTCTTATTGTTCTCTTTTTCTTACATAAAGGATAGCATGCTATAGATATTCTTTCACACTGTGCTTTTTTTCATGAATGCACAAGTGATTTTTCATTAAAAAATATAAAGAGAATTTTCTGTAGGTATGGACAATTGACAGCAGTAAATCATTATATATTGTCGACTGAAACTAGTAACTGATGGTTATAGTGAATTTCTTAAACACTAACCAGCCTTTTCTTCAGTCATTTTCTTCAACTGACTTCTCTGAAATTATCAATGAGAAACACTGCCTCCAGCATCCTGTCATAGTTCATTAGAAATGATGAAGCACAATTCTAAGAATTAGAACGTCACCCCTTATTCCACTTATTCCACCCATCCCAGGGTCCTTCTGTTCTTTAGCATCCAATAAAACAGTTCTTACAAGCTTAGCTGACTTAATGATTCCTTTCTCCACCATATTCACAAAACCTCCAAGCTTAGCATCATAACCAACTTCTGAGGAACTTTGCATAATTTTCTCAACCATCAATGATCCTTCAGCAACTACATTCTTAGCAATGATCATTGAAAGAATTCTGAGTGTTCCTTTAACAATTTCTATATCATTTTTTTTAATCATTAGCTGGAATTAGTGAGTCTAAGCCTGGAATTCACTGAAGCAGAACACAACCCCCTCCCAGAACAATGCCTTCAACAGTAGCTCATATAGCATTGAGGGCATCTGGTAACTGTTTTCATTCACTTCAACATCACTTGTCCCACCAGCACAGCTACTCCATCTGAAAGTTTTCCCAGATGTCCACTCAGTTTTTGCTTTTCATATGCATTAGTTATGATATCTAACTGCTTAATGATTTCTTGAATATATTTTTTAATTTGAGCCTGTTACATTTTCCTTTCAAGAGCATGCCTTCATCTTTGGTCACAATGACCTTTCTAACTTTTCTTAAGTCATGAAGCTGAGCATCTTCAGGATTTGTGCTCAACCTCTCTTCTCTGAACACTGAACCATCAGTAGCAATAGCCATATCTTTAAGTAGGTTTTTCTATTGCCACCCAAACCTGGAACTTTTACTGCTACAATCTGAAGACCAACTTTTACCTTATGCAAAATGAACATTTTTAGACATGCCCCATTAACATCTTCAGCAATTATTATCAAGGGCTTACGATAAGCACTGACAATTTCAAAGGCAGGTATAAGGGACTAGACACCAGACATTCTTTTTGCTCAACAGAACATAAGCATCCTGAAATTCACATATCTGATCTTTTGGTGTAGACAAAGTATGGAGAAATATAACCTTAACAAAGCCTCAGCTTAATAATTTAATAATCTCTTATTCATCATTCGGTGCTTTCCTATCCTTTAATGTGATTGCACCTTTTTTCTCAATCTTCTTCACTGCATCAGAAATGATATTGCCAATTTCTTTGTCCGTTTGCAGAAATCTTTGCAACCTGAGCAATTTCTTTGGGGGTTGGCACAGGTATAGACTGCTTCTTAAGTTCATTAATTACAGCATCTACAGCTAACATCACATCTCTCCAAATTTCCAGTGGATCAGCACCTTTCCTGATCTTTGGCAAGCAATCTGTGGCAACAGAGTGTACCAGAACAGTAGCAGTGTTGGTGGATCTGCAGCCTTTTCATTTGCGTTATTGGCAATATCTTTAATAAGTACAGCCCCAATATTTTTAAATTCCTCCTTTAGGTCAATTGACTTTGCAACGGTCACACCATCTTTTGTTACTTTGGGACTTCTCAATCACTGTTCTTCTCTTAAGCCGCCTAGAATGACTCTAGCGTCAGCTAAAAGGTCTACTACACCTTGAAATGTTAATATTTGGGCATCTGCACCAGATTTTACATCTTTGCCATAAGCCTGAGTGAGATCAGAAACCTGTGACCTGGACACTGGACTCATCTGGTGAAAGATCGCAGGTCATTGAAGCAGGTCCCTCTCTCCACTGCCCCCTCTGCAGCTTGGTGCTGTTTGTGCAGCAGCTTCCATTCCCTTTCCATTGGTATAGGCCCAGCAATCTGTATGCACCACGCTTTTTTTTTTAACTTAACAATATATCTTGGAAATTACTCCATACTGGTTCACATAGGTCTTCCTCATTCTTTTCACAGTTTCTTACTACTCTACCATGTGGATGTACCATACTTTATTCAACCACTCTCCTATTGTAGGAATCTAGGTTATTTTCAATATTTTGCAGTTCAAACAATGCTGCTGTGAAGAACCTTGTGATACGTGTTTTCAGAGATGAATCATTGGAGTAGTTCCTAGAAGTGGGATTGCCAGATCAAAAGATAAGTACATGGACAGTTTTCTTATGTATAGTTAAATTCCCCACCAGAAGAGTTGTGCCAGTTTGCATTCTCACTAACAATATATGAGAGTCCCTGTTTCCCTACAGCTTTCCTAAAAGGATATGTTGCTGTACTTTTTAATTTTTGCCCATCTGATAGGTGAGAAATGATGTTTCAATTTGTATCTCTCTCTTTGTGTTTGAACTTTTTTTAAAAAAGGTACTTAAGGACCTCTTTTTTTTTTTTCTTTGTGACTGTCTGCTCAGGTCTTTTTCTTATTTTGCCATTGGGTTTTCAATCCTTTTCCTTCATATATTAGGGATATTAACCCTTTGTGTTACACATTGCAAATATTTTCTCCCAGTTTATAAATTGTGTAATATTGTTTATGTTATTGTTTTAGTATTTTGGGTTTTTTGAAGTTTAAGGTAGTCAAATTTATCAATGTTTTCTTTTCGTTCCTCTGGAGGTTGAGAAATAGAAAGTAGTTTTCCTATACTGAAGATAAAGAGAAATTCAGCCCTGTGTTCTTATAGTTTTTGTATGTTTTCTTTTTTTAAAAAAAAAGATTTTATTTTTTTCCTTTTTCTCCCCAAAGCCCCCCGGTACATAGTTGTATATTCTTCGTTGTGGGTCCTTCTAGTTGTGGCATGTGGGACGCTGCCTCAGCGTGGTTTGATGAGCAGTGCTATGTCCGCGCCCAGGATTCGAACCAACGAAACACTGGGCCGCCTGCAGCGGAGCTTGCAAACTTAACCACTCGGCCATGGGGCCAGCCCCTATGTTTTCATTTTTTTAATATTTAAATTATTGATCCATCTGGAGTTTATTCTGGTATATGGTGTGATATGTGAATCAAACTTTGTCTTTTCCAAATAGCTACCCAGTTGTTCTATAATATTATTTAAAAAGTCCATCTTTGCCCCTGTGATGCTCCAAAGATATTACCTGTATTATATAGTAAATTTTCTTATATACATGGATCTATTTTTGGGCTTTCCATTATGTTCCCCTGGTCTCACTGTCTATTCATGTGCCAGCACCACACTATTTTAATTATAGTTTTTTTGAAGTATACCTTTATATCTGGTAAGGCTCATATCCTCTCATAAATTTTCCTTTTCAGTATTTTCCTGATACTTCTTCCACGGTTTTTTTTTCCATATGAACTTTATTATCAACTTGTCTTACACCATAAAAAAGCCTGCTGGTATTTTGATTAGGATTAAGTTAAGTTTATAAACTAATTTAGGGAGAATCAACATTTTTATAACTATAAGTAGTTTAATACAAGAAGAGGGGATGTCTTTCCAGTTGTTAAAGTCTACTTTTGCGTCTTTCAGGTATGCTTTAAAGTTTTCCTTATAGAGGCTTCACAAATTTCTTTTTAAGTTTATTCCAAAATGTTTAACCTTTTCAGTTGCAGCTGTTCAACGAGTTTTCTTTACTCATCCACATCTTTCTTCAGCTACTGAAGAAACTCCCAGCAATCATTCATGTTCACCTTCAATCCTTTCTCTACACTGGATCCACTGGATCCAGAGTGATCTTTTAAAATGTAAATTTGTTCATTTTCTTCCAAAGTCCTTCAGAAGCTTCCATGTTTATTAGGATGGAAACCAGCTTCCTAATTAGGGTTACCCAGCCCTCCCTCTTCTGCCTCATGGAGCTGCTTCCCTGTGGGCTGGAACCACACTGGCCATCTTTCTTTCTCTGGGGCTTTCGCCCCCTACCCCCTCAGCCTGGGATGCGCCTGTGCTCTTAACCACTACCCCCTCACCTAGTGAACTCTTAGTGACCTTTCAGGACTCAGATCGAAGTCACTATCTTGAGGATGTCTTTCCTGATTCCTATAATTGGACAGCCCTTTTACAAGCTCTCATAGAATCGCACTTCTGCTTAGCACTTCCTGCAATTGGCATTTAATAGTTAATTATGTTATAACTTGATTAATAAAAACTTATGCAGAAAGAGTCATTTCTTTGGTGGCTGCCACAGAGTATCGCACATTGTAGACCCTCATTGAATGAAGAAAAGTAAACCCATCCTTTTAAACAAGCACATGTTAAGTTGTATTGAATAAGCATTGATTACATTTACAGAGCTGGAGGAGTAATATACTCAGATATCGTAAGCTTTTGAAATAAATTAGATAAAGATATATGCATAATTATAAAATATCAATAGATTTTTAAATCCTCCTATTTACTTTTATGTGTATTTTTGCAAAGTCAATTAAAAACCAGTATTTCTTTTTTTTTTACAGAAAAGAATTGCCAACACTTGAATGTACTATGGGTATAATGTTAGATGAAGTAGATTAACCCCAAAAAATTCACAAGAACTTGCCTATTTTTTATCTTGTTAGGCTTTGGAATCTAATGCAGATATGGCACAAGGTAACGGGTTTGGGTTTGATAATTTGGCACGCCAAAAATAAAGTCATAGTCTTAATTTTCTTTTATGTTTGTAAGTGTATTAAAAAAGTGAATTTATTTTTAAATGAAATTTAAAATATTATAAAAGAAATCTTTAAAAAATCTATCATTGTATTTCTATTGGGAATAACTACTGTCTTTCTACTTACTTCCAATGTGTATTTATTGGTATACACAGCTTTAACATATTTGTAATAACAGTACATTTAAAAATTGTATTTTGTCCTTTCGCTTAATGTGATTTCATAAACACTTTTCAGTATTGCTTTATATCTTTGAAATCCATCATTTTTATAGCAATATAAATTTCATTACATTGACATCTCCAATCAATTAGCAATTCCTCAATTGTTTAAGATTCCGTTGTTTTAGGATTTACTGCAACTACCCAGCCCTGCCATACCCAGCTCCCCATACAAACACGTTGTGGCATATTTGCAAAAAACTTTCTAATTATTTAATTTTGAAATTACTTCTTTGGAATAAATGATACAGAATAGCATTATGAATCAGAGACTAGAATAAAATCATTGTGCTTTTCTCCAAGAGAACAAACTGTTCTCCAAGAGAACAATAACATCAGTCTCTAACTGGATATTTATTCATGAGTCTCCTGGTTCTATTGCACCTTCTCATTTGTAGTTTGATTTTTCTTATTTTAAACACATGATTAGATGTGAAAAAGAATCCCTGCCTAGGTTCGATCTAGACATTGTCATTTTCTAACTAGTTGACTCCGGCAAGTCATTTATCCTCTCCGTTCCTCAGTTCCCTTATCTTTAAATGGGGATAATATCACATATCTTACAGGATTAAATGCATTAATATATGGCAAGTGTTTAGAACAATGCCTGGCACACCTCAAACACTATATCACTATATGTGTGAGTGACATCAGCATCATGGTAGCATAAGACTTTTCTCCTTTTTGTTCCCCCTTTTCAACAAAGAATTAGACATGCATCCATGAACCAAAGCATCTTTCTGGGAGTTGTGGGATCCAGAACCATCCACTAAGGGACCTAGGAGGAGTCTTGCCCGCCTGTGCATCCAATCTTCCTAAAGCCAAAAGAGGAGGATTGGCAACAGATGTTAGCTCAGGGCCAATCTTCCTCTACTTGAAAAAAAAAAAGGAATAACAGCTGAGCACTTCCCAAACCTGGGAAGAAAACTGGGCTTCCACATTCACAAAGATAATAGATCACCTGTCATCTCAATGCAAAAAAGGCCTTCTCCAAGATACATTGAAACGAATCTATAAAAATTAAAGATAAAGATAGTATCCTAAAAGCAGCCAGGGATTAAAAGATCATAACCTACAAAGGAAAACTCCCATTAGGCCATCAATACACGTGTATAAATGTTTCAGAAGCATGTATAAAATCAACATATAGAGATTAGTTGCACTAACACAAACAATTATACATTATCAACAAAACAGCTGAAAAAGAAATAAAGAAAACTATCCCATTCACAATAGCATCAAAAAATTGCACAATTAAATACTTAACCAAGGAAGTGAAAGATCTGTACAAGAAAAACCCCTACAAGACTTGAGGAAAGAAATTGAAGAAGTCGCAAAGAAATGGAAAGATATCCTGTGTTCACGAATTGGAAGAATTAACATTGCTAATGTCCATAATCCCCAAAGCCATCTATAGATATAAGGAAATCCTATTCAAAATTCCAATTGCATTTTTCAAAGAAATAGAAAAAGAAAACTATCTTAAAATTTTTATGTATCCGTAAAAGACCCTAAATAGCCAAAGCAATCATGAAAAAGAAGAGCAAAGCTGGAGGCATCACACTTCCTGATTTCACATTATACTGCACAGCTATAGTACCTAGAACAGTATGACATTGCCACAAAAATAGACACATAGACTAATGAAACAGAATCAAGAGCCCAGAGACAACCCCCCACATTTACACTCAACTAATATTTGACAAGGGAGCCAAGAACACTCAATGGGGAAAGGATAGTCTCTTCAACAAATGGTGTGGAGAAAACCTGATAACCATATGAAGAAAAATGAAACTGGATCTCTATCTTACACCACTCTGACAAATTTACTCAAATTACATTAAACATCCAAACATAAGACGTGATACTGTAAAACTCCTAGAAGAAAATGTAGGGAAAAACCTCTCTCACATTGGTCTTGACAAAGATTTTTTAGATAAGACACCAAAAGCACAAAAGCAAAAATCAGCAAGTGGGACTACATCAAATTAAAAAGCTTCTCCACAGCAAAAGAAACAATCAGCAAAATGAAAGGCAACCTATGGAAGATAGAAAATATTTGCAAACCATATCAGATAAGGGGTTAATATCCAAAATATATGAAGAATTCATACAATTCAATAATTTAAAAAAACACAAATAATCCAATTAAAAAATGGGTAGAGGAATGAAACAGACATTTTCCAAAAATAAGGCATCCAAATAGCTAACAGGTATGTGAAAAGATGCTGGACATCACTAACCATAAGGGAAGTGCAAATCAAAACCACAGTGAGATATTACCTCACATCTGTTAGAATGGCTGTCATCAAGTAGGCAAGAGATAACTGTTGGAAAGGATGTGGAGAAATGAGAAAACTTGTGCACTGTTGGTGAGGATATAACTTGGTTCAGCCACTATGGAAAAACCTATGGAGATTCCTCAAGAAATTAAAAATAGAACTACCATATGATGCAGTAATTCCACTTCTGGGTATAAATGCAAAGGAAATGAAAACAAGATACAGGAGAGAAATCTGCACTCCTATGTTTTTGCAACATTATTTACAATAGCTCAGATATGGAAACAACCTAAGTGTCCATCCGTAGATAACTGGATAAAGAAGATGTGGATAAAGAAGGTAGAATATTATTCAGTGGTGAAAAAGAAGGATATCCTGCCATTTGTGACAACATAGAGGGACCTTGAGGGCCTTATACTAAGTGATACGTCAGAGAAAGACAAATACTGTATGATATCATTTATATGTGAATCTAAAAAAGTCAAATTCATGAAAAACGTGTTAGAATGGTGGTTACCAGGGGCTTGAGGGTGAGGGAACTGGGGAGATGTTGTTTATAAGTGCTCTTGAAATCAGTGCATAAATAAGTTCCGGAGATCTAATGCACAGAATAATGATTATACACGGCAATACTGTATTATAAATTTCAAAATTGCTAAGAGACTATATATTACTTGTTCCCACCACAAAAAAGAAATGATAATTATGGGACCTCATGGAGGTGTTAGCTAAAGCTACAGTGGTAATCATATTGCAATATACAAACCTACAAAATCAACATGCTGTACACCATAAACTTGCATAATGTTACATGTCAATTCTATCTCAATAAAGATTTTTAAAAACACTATAAAATGCTATATGTGTTTACTATTATTATCGTGATTTGTCAATACTTAAAAAATATTTTTATTATTTGAGTTTTTTTCCATTCCTTTTCCATCAGCCGTTAGTTGTATAAGTTTAGTTGTATAAGTTTCCCATTCTTTGGTTTTCCTATTATCTTCATCATTATTATTTGAATTTTATTTGGTTTTCTAATTATATGTATGTGTGTGTTTAAAACATCTTACAATCACATTTATCAATTTATCTTTTTATTTTCTTGTATTGCTGCAGAATCATCCAAATGACTTGGATATTCAATTCCATTTTCAATTGTTTTATTTTAAATTTAATTAATTGGAACTCATGGTGATTTATCTATGAAGCTGTAGATAGTGATGAGTTAAGTTTTCTTCAATGACCAGAAAAAATATTCACATGAAAATGTAAGTAGCTAGAGAAAAATTAAATTACTGTAATCAAATATTTACTCTTCAGCTAAAAATATAAATAAAAAATTTTACAATTTTAAGTCACATATCTAACTTTAGGGTAAGTCATTTAAAAAATCATAGTATCAGGTCTGAAGGTATGTTATGCTTATTAATTTCTTCTTCTTCATTTTCTGGTGCTGTCACACATCCAATTATTAACACTTTTCAGGTGGAAGAGACTAAGAGAAGGTGCAATCTTAATCAATGATTTCCCCACAGTCTTTAATTGCATTCAAGGAGGTTAAAAACTATGTTTGCCTCACACCTGCTGAAAGTATCAACCAATATCTTAAATAAACCTGGCTTCATATTCATATGAACGCATACACTCTTTCCAATAATGGAATTGCATTCTTGATCAACCCAAATGGATACACTTTGTTTTGAAGTAAAGAAATACTTTAAAATCACACAGGTAGATACTCTAAAGCCTCTGATTGTCTTGAAGGATCTGTAAACTTTGAAAGTGACTTCTTGGGCAGGCCCAGTGGTGTAGTGGTTAAGTTTGCGCACCCTGTTTTGGCAGCCCAGGGTTGGCGGGTTCAGATCCCAGGCACAGACCTACGCACTGCTCATCAAGCCATGCTGTGGTGGCATCCCACACACAAAATAGAGGAAGATTGCCACAGATGTTAGCTCAGAGACAATCTTCCTCACACTTAAGCAAAAAGAAGAAGATTGGCAACAGGTGTTAGCTCAGGGGCAATATTCCTCACCAAAAAAAAACGCAAAGGCTTCTAAGTAGATGTAACATGGAGACATATCCTCTACCATCTCCATAAATATAAACGAACTTTCAATGCAGTTAAGAAGTTACTGATTCAATAAATAATGCTGAACATTCACTGTGCACCAAGCATTGTGTTGAGCACAGAAGATATGCTTGCAGGTTAGCAGGAAAGAGGAAAGCAAGCGATTTCAGCACTATGTGTTTTAAATCCTGTGATATGAGTGATCATAGCATGATAAATAGGCACAGATGAAAGATGCTTAAGTCAGTCTCAGAGAATCAAGAAAATACTCTGGATATGATAGCCTTCTAACTGAAACCAGAAGGGGGAATAAACCCCACTAAAAGGGGGACAGAAGTTTTACCAGTTATAGAGAATAACATGTGCGAAGTCCAGAGTCAAGAAAGAGCATAACTTCTTCAGGGATTTCCCAAGTAACTCAGAACGACTGGAGCTCAAAGGGACTGGGAGTAGTTGGGAAGCCGGAAAATGAGGCAGATGTCTATTCACCAATGGCCTTTCATGCCGTGATGAAGAATTTGGCTTCATTCTGAAGAAAAAGAGAAGCCGATAGAGATCTGTATTTTTGAAGGATCATCTTGTATTCTGTTAGGAGAATGCATTGGAGAGGAACTAGACCAGAGGCAGGAAAACCAGTGAGGAGGTAATGCATTAGTCTACAAAGAGGTGACGGTGGCCTAAACGAATTTAACATCATTGAGAATTAAAAGAAGAGGGTAATTTCAAGATAGAGCTTATTTATCATTTTGAATGCTTGGAGTTTGGGAGTGAAGAAGAGAGAGGAGTGGAGGAGCTGTTGGCCTGGGCATGGGTAAATGCAAGCTACCTTCAGTGTATAGACATCTGCTGACAAACAAGAGAAAAGAAAAAGAGAGATTCGATGCAGGATTAGACAGATTCATTGAAAATTTGCCAGCATCTGTCTAACTAATTGTCACATGGGATTTGAGCACTTTTGTTGGCAGTGAGGCTTAAATATGGAGGAAAGTAATTGGGCCACATGGGATTGGAACTACTAACAGGAATGATCTACTCTGGTTTAGCAAGACGTGCCCGCCATCAGCTTGCAATTGCCAAAGCAATTGTCCCACTAATTAAAGAAGAGGAAGATGATATGGTAGAATTCTGGAAATATGTTCACCTATCCAAAATTCAAGTGTAACACTAGAAATGAGCTGATTCACTCCTCTCTCTCTGCTGTTACATAATTAATGCATCTCATCAAGTCAATGATTATCAAAAATGTTTTTGCTACCGTGAGCTGTGTCATCATCCCAGAGGGTTAATTACAGGAGCATCTATGTCCACTCTTCATGTATTCCTAGTGTCATATAATAAAATATCATATCTCTGTGCTTTGTTAGGCAGTACATGATGTGCACGGACTTATTCATTCAGTCAACAAATATTTGTTGAGTTCTAGGCACTGCTCTAGGCAATGGGAATAAAACAACGAATAAAACAGACAACGTTCCTACCTTCACCGGGCTTTTAGAGGTTGAAGACAGATGAGAAACAAATGTGCCAGAAGGTGATAAATGCTATGAAGAACAACAAATCAGGATAGAGAGAATGAGAATTGTGGGCAGTGGTGGGATAGGAGAGTTGCACAGCTTCTAATTTAAGTACGGTGGTTATGGTAAGCCTCTCTGGTGAGGTGATGGTTGAGTCCAGTGAAGGGCTGAGGGAGTGAGCTATGTGGCTGTCCATGGAACCAGTCTTTCAGGCAGAGGGAGTAACAAGTGCAGAGGCTCTATGGGCTCAAAGCAGAAGCATATTCCTGTGGTCACAGAACAGAACAACATTTTATTGCACACCTACTATATCTATACTAGATTCTGTGCAAGGTTTAGCAAGGGAAACAAACATAAAGGAGCATAGCTCTCATCCTCATGGAACTTATACCTTAATACAGGATATAAAAAAGTAGAAAGTAAAAGTTATCAATATAAAGAAAAAGTTACAGTATTACTTCTGGCAGAATGGATTGGGAAACAAAACAGTGATAAAGAAGTGGAGTAACAAATGACATCAATGTTGTATCTATCTCCAAATGACCAGAGGTGAAAATAGCTGAAGTTATAGGCATGCTCAAGTTTCAGTACTGCCATTTGATATGATTTTGTCCTAGAGAGCGTAGCTCATTTCCTGAGTAATTCTATCAACAGTTTTCACAGGTCATCTTTAACATCAAATAGCAAGTTTGATACCACCAAACAGGGTCCAGTGAAGGTGTGTGTCTTTTTTCTGCTCTATCCTTTGCATATAGCACATGGAAAGACATATGGACGTGGTAGGTCTTTCATAAATATTTTATGAATGAATGGATAAATGAGTGAAGTGAAAACAAATACCCAGAGTTTAAATGATAGTCATGAAAACATAACTCTTGTCAGTTTCAGCCTTAGTAAAGAGCACAAAGGAAGACATGCAGATTTGGGGACAGCTCTGTATATACTCTCGAACAATATGATGTAGTTGGAGGAAGTTAGGAGAACTCCAAACATATGGACCAAACTGACATGGCATATTCAGGAATTAGGTGGCTCTTTTGTGCAAAGATTTGGGACAGACCACATCTAAACCGACGCCCTTTAAACAGCAGCATGTTCTGCGAGTAGCAGCTGCAGCTGCAAAACCAAGGAATCATCGTGGCATGTGCAAAGTGAAAAGACCTGTTCAGAAATAGGTCTTTCAGCCACACCTGCACGTGGATCATAATTAGTGTCTAGAGTCATCACCAAGTAAGACATAACAATATCATACGCACATAGTGTTGTGTCCTCGTTTCTAACGTGACTGTTTATGCACATTCTCTCTGGTTTTTGTGACAGATTATATACCAAAAGTTTTCCTTGGTTTCATTGTAGTTTACTTGAGGCCATAATTACTTCCACATTGATTTGATCAAATTCTCCCCTGGTGTGTCATTGCAAAGCAGTTCCATGTTACTAGGGAAACAGACCCAAGTCAGAGTCTCAATGAATGGAACACAGAATTAAAATTACCTCTAAACACTCCTGAACTCGACTGAAGCCACAAGACTGCTACGTAAATAATACATAAATAATTTCAGGGGAATCAAGAGATGCCATGTTTTTCAATAAATTCTATAAAACTATTCATCTTATTTTGAGTACTATTATGATGCTTAAAACCATAACGTTACACTATTACTGTAGCATTATATTAATAATTCTCATTATAGTCATTTAATATTAATATAATTAAATTATATTTTATGGTTCTAGAATTTATTAAAAAGTTCATTTGTTTGCACATAATACCAATACTAATGATAAATTAAAATTGGCTACTGGGTATAAAATCAGTGCCATATTAAACAGCAACTTCTAGACAAATGGGTTCCTTTTCTTTATTTTTAGCATGAACGCTAGTTTATGTGAGAAACACAGAGGAATTACGTAGTTTAAAATAATAACTATTCTTCCAAAATTGCACCTCCTCCCGCTCCTTCAGTTCCTAGCACGGTTCTTGGCACACAGTGGGAACAAATAAATGTTTCTTAATTAAATGAATGGATAAACAAATGAGCACAAGTGTTTTGATCCCAAACAATTCAAATCATCTTGTTAGGAAACATTCAAATTAGGGAGTGTTTCACAGTGGTTTATAAAACATTATGCATTTTTCTCTTTTGAAGCACATGCTTCTTGACCATTTTTAACGTTCTTGTCCTTCTACTTTTGTCCCACTTGTCGGCTGAGTCCAACCAACAAAAGTTCTTATTTTTAAGGCTGATTTTAGCCTAAGATTTCTTAACCCATTTTCAAAAAAAATTTTGTATTATGCGTTTTCTTTTTTTAATTGAAGAATAACTCACATATAACGTTATATTAGTTTTAGGGGTACAACATAATGATTTGATATTTGTATACATTGTAAAATGATCACAACAACAAGCCTAGGTAACATCCATCACCATGTCGAGTTACAAAATTTTTCTTTTCCTTTGATGAGAACTTTTAAGATCTACCCTATTAGCAACTTTCAAGTATACAATACAGTATTATTAATTATAGTCACCACGCTGTAAATTAAATTCCCGTGACTGACTTATTTTATAACTGGTAGTTTGTACCTTTTGACCCCTTTCACTCATTTTGCCCTTCCCATCCCCTTAACCTAGTTTTCTTGAATGAAACACAAATCCTAAAACTTTAGGGAAAATTGATAAGCATATGTGCATTTGGGCATTTTTCTGGAGAGAGAGAGCGAGCGAGAGAGCGAGCAAGAGAGAGAGAGAGCATCTATAGCTTTTATGGGCTTTTCAAAGGGATACTGTGTTCCAACACAGGTCAAGAACTAGCTCTAAATGCCTTCTCACACACCACCAAAAAGCCACTCATTGTGTTCTAAGTGCTGTTTTCATTTATTCCGGAAAATAATAAAGTAATAAGTATACTAGAAAATATGAACAAGAGTTCTTTTAGAATGTGAAATAACATTAGCAGGAAAATGCTCTTCTTATATCTCTTGGATACTGCATTTTGTGCAGAATAAAATAAACTTTAAAAATTGTTATCTGCTGCAAACATTTCAATTAGTTAAATTTTAGTAAGAATTAGTATCTTGCAAACTATAGAGTGCTCATTATTATTATTGAATTTTAAACATCTTTAATAGACTAAATTCTTTTTGATACATTCTGAATGCATTTAGGAAGCCCACAAGTATGATATAACGACTGCATGCAACAGAACTTTGCACATTAAAGATGAACAGTTTAACTGACTCAATACATATTTACTGAGGTCCTGCTTTGTTTTTGGGCTTGGTGGTATATGTTAGACTAGAGGTACGATGAGAATAAAACACACCCTTGTCCTCAGAGTTATAGTCCAGCAGTAGAGACAGGCAATGAAAGGAGTGGGAAGTCTTACTCTGAGGGCACACCCAGGGCCCTAGGTGAACCAAGGCCAAATGCCTAACAAGTCTTTGGGGCTTAGGGAAAGCTTCAGAGAGGAAGTAACTCCTGAGTTGACCTGTATGAGTAAACCAGACGCAAGGGAGGGGAAATGGGGAGGAGATGGTGAGAGATCAATGAACCAGGCAGAAAGGGTAGCCAATACAAAAGTCCAGACATGGCAGAGAGGTTGAGCCCTTTAGGGAACTAAAGATTTATTCAGAAGAACTGAAATGCCAAAGGATTCAGTCTTTTATGAAGTTTAAAAGAGTTTTCTTGCCCCTTATACAGAGGGCACTGGGGACGCACTGAAGAATTTAAACACAAGGATGCAAACTGGAAACAAGAAGGCAGCGCTATTCATCTTTTGAAGTGCTTAGGAGTTAATAGCTGAGGGAAATTAGTTTGAATACTTCAGGCCTCTAGAACTTGGTTTCCATAGTCTTCAGGTTTAAAGAATAGCTCTTAGCCAAGAAATATTTTTTAAAAAAAATCTAAACTAATTTTTATTTCTTGTCAAATAATAACCATTTAGCAACCAAAACAAATAAATATGACTATAAAGAATAGAGGACTTTAAGGTAGTGCTCCAAACACAATCAGAGATTGGTTTCCTGCAGGTTAGGAAAGAAACACTGATTAACTGGCGTTGCTTAGGAAAGGCCACTCTTTTCAAATCAAAGTAAGAAAAATGAGAGAAGCAAGAAGAGAAGACCCCCCCTCCAATCCCTTCCCTCTCACCCCAGGATGCAAACAGAAGGAGGTCAACAAGAAGAGGGAAGAAGGCAGTGCAGATGAGCAGCAGCGACACTGACGATGGAGCCACTTCATGGGCTAAGGAAGATTGACAGGGCAGTGAATGACTGGCAGAGGCTGTCACAGCTGAGAAGAGAATCAGTTTGGAATAGATGGTAGATATAAAAGGTCTGTAATTGGGATTTTCAAAAACAAAACAAAGTGAAACAAAACCAAAAAACTTGAGATGCCAAATTTGGCACTCTGGAAGGCTAACACACAAGTGGGATGTCTGTAGTTAATATTTTTTCTAAAGATTTTCAGTTCAAATTAAACAAATAAACAGGCAGTGCTTTAGCGTGTAAAAGATAAACCAAAGTCTTCAGAGTATGATTGTTGGAGAAAAGATGTGGTAAGGCAAGATCCTGGGTTCAGACCTGCTACTTGCTAGCTATGCGCCCTTGGGCAAGTTACTTTGTTAACTTTAGTCCCTAGATTCTACATCTGTTTAGTTTTTTGTGACACAGGAAAGGCCAGTTAATGACCATTTTTCATACAATATTTCTAATCATCACAATAGCACCATCAGAGCCTGTTATCCACATTTTCATGTAAGACAATTACACTTAGTAAAAGTTACATAATTTACCCAAGGTTACACACTTGGAAGTAAAAAAAATTCCTAAAAAAAAAAAAAAAAAATATATATATATATATATATATATATAAGCATATGTATATACACACACACAATGTCTTATTTACTTCTAAGACTACAACATTCAATTTAAGGCATGATTAATATAATTTCTCAGTTTTATTAATTACTTGATGAAACATCAAGATAAAAGCAGTTTCCAGAGTAAATGGAAGCTTAAAAAAACTAAAACTTAGGGGCCTGCCCAGTGGCATATTGGTTAAGTTTGCGTGCTCCACTTTGGTGGTCCAGGATTTGCAGGTTTGGATCCCGGGCACAGACCTACGCACCACTCATCAAGCCATGCTGTGGCAGCATCCCATATACAAAATAGAGGAAGCCTGGCACAGATTTTAGCTCAGGGCTAATCTTCCTCAGCAAAAAGAGGAAGACTGGCAACAGATGTTAGCTCAGGGCCAATCTCCTCACCAAAAAAAAAAGAAAAAAACAACCTAAAATTAAAAAATGCTTTATAACTTTAAAAAGTACTCTAAATTGAACTCAGAAACAAACACTGTGGGCAAAACAAACAAGAGTTTGCTCAAAGTTTGACTCCTCTAAGCAACCTATTAAAATAACTTCAGGAGAGAGGGATTTCTGTCTGTCTAGTTAACTGCTGTATCTTTAGCACTTCAAAGAATGTCCGGCACATAGTTGGCTCTCAATAAATATTTTTTGAGTAAAGTTGTTTTCCACAGGCAGTTAAATTTTAGTTAGATTCTTATATTGCGGGACACTACATCCAGACACTGGACTAGCCTAGAGTTAGAGGCAAACTGGGAGTCCACCACTGAGAGAAGAGAGGGGTAAGAAGTAGTGAATGCACAACAAAGTATACACAGCAGTTAGAAACAAGAGATTAGAGGCCTGGCTTAGACGGACTCTAAGAACAGCCTTCTGGAGGGAAAGTGGGAGGGAGTGAAGGAGGGAAAGAAGCGAGGAGGGAAGAAAGGAAAGAAGGAAAGAAGGAAGGGAGGGACGGAGGGACGGAGGGAAAGAAGGAACGAAATAAATATAAAATACTACACACTGTGTTAGGGTTTACAATAAACAGACAGGTAAGCCAGCAATTATAAAACAGAAGAGCATAATAATATACTAAAAAGAACATCCGCACTGTGTGAACACACATGGAGAAATGCCAGATTCTTCCTCTGGCTGTCAGGGAGGCATGTCTCCAGGAATATTCACAGCCTCTCTTTTGTAAGTTCTAGAGTTTAAAAGAAATATAGACTTCTCTACAATCAAACATTAAAAAAATTTACTCTATTTTTAAAATAAAAAACACTGAGTTTTTTTTAATAATTAGCTATTTGTAAAAATCCTAAACCTCAAGCAACGGTTTTCTTTTCCTTTGGCCAGGTGTCGTCTGCCAGTTTGCTGATAAGCTGCATGTTAATCAGATGCAAGAATGGAGTCATAGACAGGAATTATTTTCATAACATACACAAATAATTCAGTTTTCAAGAGAGTAAGTAGCAAATTTTATTATTCATTATATTTTTACTCTAATATTTTTTAAAACAATGACTTGATATGACCATGGTCTTTTATTTTATTTAGTTATGACTTAATGATTGGTTGATGAAAATATTTTTAAAAATCTATTAATATTAATAATACAAACTGGTACAGAAACAACTGATGTTTTGAATACCATGCCCTCAGTGAAGTCAGAAGCAAATAATGAGCAAGCTATTTAATAACAGAATACAGAGTCTAGTGCATGGTTTTTTGTTTTTCAAGAAGCACAATATACACTAAAAATGCTATAACTTTCTTTTGTATGTTTCATGTCCATTTCTATTTTAGTAATCCTGAAAACTGCATTATTTAGCTGAAATAAAAAATACTATAGTGTCGTGACTTATATGAATTTATTTATATTATTTCATAAATGAAAATTACCCAATTGATATGTTACAGATGAGATCATTGTATTTTTAGATGATTGCAATTCATGCACTGACTTATGAATGCAAAGCCTCCAGTTTCAAAATTCCCTATCTCTTCAAGGTTAAAATTTAAAGCTGAAATAATAAGTTACTAAAAAGTTATGTGAAAGAGTACTTAGACAAATGGCTATTTTGAGCTTAGCAATTAAATGGGTATGATATTTTATCTTTTTGATTTAGGTTTCAAAGCAAACATGTTAAGATGGATTTTATCCTAGTTCGTCGTGCGAGTTATTTATCTTCGGAAACTACTCCTCTCCAGTCAAAGAGATGGAGCTACAGAAGTCTGGAGCAATAGCAAATATTTCACTGATATTTAACTTGCCCAAGTTCATACTGTCTCTCTCCAATTGCACTAGTTGTTATGACGGCAGAAACTCCATTGGAGTCTAAGTGTCCCCAGTAATAACGTTTACTATGATGCTTTAGACCTAGAAATCACTCAATAAATGTCAACCGTAGTGTTTTTGTTTTGTTTTGTTTTCAAATAATAAGTGGTTGCATATATTTCTAGTACACATCTAACTCATGGGAGGTACTCAATAAATGATGACTATTTCCTTTCTCATCATCATTATCGTCTTTGTCATCATCATCAACACCATCAGATTTATACATTTTCTAAATTCTGTTACATCTTAGGGATCATATATCTTTCAAATAGGTCAGCATATTGCTGTTAACTTCTAACTCACTTTGTATTGATTTTAAACATTCTCTTTCATGTATGATCTTATAATCTAGCAATATATATTTATATATCTATTCTTTAACATTATGTGCTGCCATTTTAAAATGCTTTAATAAAAATGACAATTCATTTAATCATCAAAGTAGTCCTATGACATAAGCACTATTATTTTCTTCATTTTACAGATGAGAAAGTGAGGCAGTTTTTTAAAGTTAGCTTTTAATTAAGTCAAGCAAACTGTTTATTATCCAGACAGCTTTATATCATTCAAGTTAGATTTTCATAAGAAAATTTAATTTCTCTTTCTGGCTAAAGTGTACAAAGGAAATCGACTATTTTTCTTTGTAAGAAATTTCTTATCCTGTATTATTTTTATTTCCTCACTTCTATTTTCTATATTTAAACATCACAGTCTGGAAGCTTATTTTATTTTTATCTTTTTCTTTTGATTGCTCAGTTTTGCCACCTTTCGCAGGCATATATCAATCCCTCTACCTGGGCTGTTGTAATTTACTAGTAAAACTGTACCACAGAATCATGCCTGCCTGCACTTCCCGGCATGCTAGTCTTAAACTGAAGAACTAATAACTAAATAACTAGCCAACCAATTAAACAACCAACCAAATAACTAGAAAAATAAAAACCCTGATAAAACAAGGAGCAGGTGATTTTCCTCTCGTCTTTGTCTTTGCGCCATGATTATTTTCTCTGGAGTCAGTACAAACTATCCAGGAAGCATCTGATTTTGCTTATTACCCTCAGGGTTCGACCACTTTGCTTCTTGATCTCCACTCTCTGCCCTTGGCTGTTCAGGTACAGTCCTAACAGATGGGGAACACCTGCTTCACCCAGGAAAAATATCCATCTATTTATATTTTGATCTTGACTTTTAAAAGTTCTTAATATTAAAGAAAATTCATACAGTTATTTGTATATAAGAGAATGGCAACAATGATTCCTTCCTCATGAGCATGTACAGATCACACACATACATGCACACACATACACTCACAGTGTCATAAAAGGCCAGTTCTGACTAATCTCTATATAAACCTCAGGATCTAATGATAAGTTCAACTTTCTCATTTTAAAGATGAGGAAATAAAAACTGAATATAAAAGACACATATTCACACAGAGAAAGAGGAAGAAAAGACTGATGGGCAAATTAATTAACCCACATAGTTTAAATATTTAATCTTGGAGTTGATTATGATTTTTTAATAATTTTGTCTATATTAAAAATGAGTGGTATCTGGTATGTGAGTTTTTTTAATCCCTGGAAAAGGTCACCTGGATCAATCTCCAGTGTTGGCAGGAAAATGACTACCCAAGTGAGTGAGTGAATATTCTTATAGTTCTGAGGCAGACCATACATATACATTTTTATTTAAGATATTTCCATTATTTCCGTTACTTAAGTGTCTTAATTACAGAAGTTGTGAAACTGCTGCAAAATAAGCTTTATGTCTTCCCAATGTCTTCATTTTGAGCCCTTATTTTAGGAATATCCTTTCTATGTCGACAGCTCTATTCAGACCCTCTCTCCCGCTAACTCTATTAAGAGTAACTCTATCAGAGTTTGTTAATTTCCACTAGGATAAAAGTGACTGATTACTATTCACCATATTAACCTACACAGAGCAAATTTAACCACATGTGCATTGTATATTTGTCAAATGTTAAAAGTTACCCCAAAACTGTTAGATCCTTTAAAAAAACTGTAACTTCTGTCAGCAACGAACATGAACTGGTTTAAGGAAAATAATGTCAACTGTATTAAATACAAGGGAAAGTGTAAACTTGCTAAAAGCAGGAGCAGTGGGGTTGCCATGGAAATCAAGGTATATTCCCTTTTGATAGGGTAGAAAAATCAGGGGATCAGGAGGGATGGAGACATTGCATTTCTTCTCTCTCTCCATTTTCCACTCTCTGTCTCTGAGTTTGAAGAAAAAAAGATATAAGGATAGATGCTTGGAGGAAAATGGAAGTAAAATGATTCTTCTGCCATGGCTAGCAGAAGGCCGCTCTAGATAAGGGGGTTAGCTGAGGTGTAAGGATAAGCACTAATTAAAACTTGTAGCCCAGAAGCTGCTGGCAGAAGCTTGACGGCTTTTCAGCGAAGATGGACCAAGCTTCAAAGTTAAGAAATAATCATGCTTTCCAGTATCTAGCGGTCACAACCTCGAGAGGTCCTAGTCTGCAAAAGCTAGTCACCTGTTGCCAGAGAGACTGGACTTTGAAGCACAAAGTTCTGGGTTAACTGCACGAGAGGGATTATATCACATGACTTGCTGACACTGAGGAAAAGGAGAGAGAATAAAACCGTAATAAATGTATAACTAGACCAGTCCTTTTAATTAGAAAACAATGTTTTTGAAAAAGTTCGCTCTTGAAGGTGGTACTCTTTTGGTATCTATTATGATTTACTCCTATAAATCATAAGGTAATATCTTGAGGATAAAATTTTTTTTTTTTGAGGAAGATTAGCCCTGAGCTAACTACTGCCAATCCTCCTCTTTTTGCTGAGGAAGACTAGCTCTGAGCTAACATTCATGCCCATCTTCCTCTGCTTTGTATGTGGGACGCCCACCACGGCATGGCTTTCCAAGCAGTGCCATGTCCGCACCCGGGATCTGAACCGGCGAACCCCGGGCCACCGAGAAGTGGAACGTGCACACTTAACCACTGTGCCACCAGGCCGGCCCCTTGACGATACAATTTTAAATCTACTTAAGAAAATAATCATGACACTGAGAATTTTTGAGGCCTGTTACAGAAGAAGTATGCTACCAGGTTTAATTTAGCCAAAATTCAGTTTAATTCACAATCACGTGGTTTTACAATAGAATTGAGACACCAAGTTCTGGGTCATAAATAGCCAGCAAGGATGTATACAACTCACACACTTTCCTGAGGTATATATGCCTTTCACTAGGGCACAAAGCCTTAAATTTTGGCAACCAAGAGCAGGCAAGGGAGGGCTTAGAGAAAGCCATTTGAGCCTTTTCATTGTCTCTTAAATGATAGCAGAAGTGTTGGCTGCTAATCAAATACATTCTTCCTTTTTCCCAGTCACAATGCCTCCAATTTAACCAAATCCCATCGTTCCTTTGTGCTCCCTCCAAATAACTAGAGTCATGAATAATTGCCAAAACACTTAACATCTCCACCACAAAACACGTGTATTGACCTAAAATAGCAAATGACCTCGTATTTTGCTTAATGCAATTTATAAGGGAAAGTCTAAACATCTATCCTCTATCTCCTTACCTAACCCACTATCTCACTCCTTGGCACTTGCTGTCCTTCTGCCTAGAATGTTCTTGCCAGTTATTCTACTGGATAAATTATTCTTCAGGTGTCAGTTTGTATGTTCCCTCACGGGAAATACAGTTGGCCCTCCATAGGCACAGGTTTCCCACCCGTGGATTCAACCAACTGTGGATGAAAATCAAAAGTTAGTAGGACAGGGAATTTTTTGAAAATACGCTTTTCTTATGAGAGCATCTTTTTCTTCCCTACGGAAACAAGATTGAGGAAGATGGATTTTTTTTTCTATGTTACATTATTTACCCTATTTTTACTTAGAAAAGAAAATCACCTAAGTTTTTTTTTTTTTTTTTCCAGTGCGGTCACTCTAAGTCAACATAATCTTCATATAATTTTGTTTTAGGAATTGAAAAGACAGCAAACTCATTCATTCAAACAAATGACTAAGACATAGAACAATAGGTTTATATGCAGTTGTAACCGACACATGGTGTAATGAACAAATTATGCAACCTCTGTGTTTACCATCTGTAAAGCATCATCAATAAACTTCTTACGAATATCTCAAAGACACAAAAGTTATCATACTTTTGACACTAAGCTTCCCCTGAAACGATCTGTTTGGCATACCCTCACCCCAATAATACGCATTTATTTCCATTTCTTCCACATCTTCTGCTTCCCCCATTTTCATTGTTTCCATTAGGGCTTTGAGACTTTCATTTTTCTCTGCCCTTCTTTTCTCCTAATGGTATTGCATGGAACAATTCTGCATCATCAAAAATTATACTCAAATAGTCAAATCAATGTATTGTGTATTATTTGATAAAGATGATGGTAATAACCCAAGGTTTTCTTTTTACACATATATACTTTATTATTCACACCAGAGACATAGTAGAAAATACTACCAAATATTCCCAGGAATAACAAATGAAATGAAATATTTCACATATAAAGACTCTTTGATGAAATATTGCATAATTGAGTCATAAATTGAAACCTAAGGAAGTCTCTAAAAAGTGGGTTATATATTATTTTATACCAGAAAGAACATTCTTTCGCCCTTCAAAAGCCTTGGTTTTAAGCTCAGTTCCAAGTTTAAGTAAATTTTCTTTATCATACATTTTCCAACCAAAATACAGATTTTTTAAAGTGCCTGAGATACTAGTTATTTCCTGCTTCATATTAATTCTGAGTTTGAGCAGAGGAAACAATTAATTAATTAATATTAGATAATGTCCTATTATTTTAGGGAACATCATATACAATGATTCATTTACAAAATGTCGTGTCATACAAATTTAACATATAATTGTTATTAAATATTATTAAATGAAATATCTGAAAAATTAATACATATTTTAATGTACACAGAGAAAAACATGGATTTTCTTATTTCTTATACTTACACTCCATGTAAAATGTTTTAACTTTAGTTTGTCAATTTATTTCCTTAGAGTTCTAAGACTAGAAAAATCTAAGACCTACCATTATTATAAATGGGTCATGGATTTCAAAGGCACTATCCAGAAAGTGAGTTGGCTTTTATCTGCTTAAATCTCACTGCTAAGTGGGCAGACCCTAATTACTGCCCTCTGAACACACTGCTTATATCGCAGTCTCCAGTGAGACCACAACTATTGAAAATCATGAGATGAAAAGAACAATATATGATCCTTGAAGTGTTCATTTTACTCAATAGAAAGTAATTGAAAAGCACTATTTTGTAAAGGAAATAAAATTTGATGGTAATTTTGCATGCACTTGTTGCTAAAATTAGAGATTTCAGAGAAATGTCCTGTTTTTGGCCACTGAGGGATTCCAACCTGAAGAGAGATGGAAGATGGAATAGTCCAATCTGTTCACTGTTTTCTGCCATTAACTGTATTTCCTTTTTAATGTTTTAAAAACAGCACTTAAGAAAATCAAGAAGAAATTTGGCTTCAGTTAGAAGCCCCTAGAAAACTTGAATGGTTGTATCACACAACGTCCAAATTAGGTCTCAAGAATGAAGGATTGGGTCACCCCACCAGATAAAGAACCTGACCAGCTGAGGTACTTGCTGAGGTAAAATACCAGCTGTGACTCCATGACCAGATACAGAAGTGAGGACTATAGTTGTCATGAGTATTTTCTTTATTTTATTATGAATATATTTGTGTTTATATATATATATGATCATTTTTTGTGTCCTCTCTTATTCTCTTATCATGTAACATAAGATGCTCTGATTTTATATCATACTTTTCAAGTATAGCTAACTTTACATCATAGTATTTAAGTTATAGGATATCAAGTAGAAGAGTAAACATCACTCAAGGACTTTGCATCCTTTTCTCAGAAAGAGTTAGTCATTTTCAGTTGTATGTAGGATAGCCGTATCATGTTAGGCAGAATTACAACCATATGATTGTCCTTATTAAAAGATTAAGTATGGTTTAGGAGATGCATATAGGTGTCCAGTTGAAATGGGGTGGATATGTGATGGTTAATTTTACGGCTAGGCCAATAATATAGTCAAACATTATTCTGGAAGTTTCTGTAAGGATGCTTTTTGGATGAGATTAACGTTTAAATTGGAGGATTTTGAGTAAAGCAGATTGCCTCTGCTGTACATGGTTGGATGTCATTCAATTAGCTGAAGGCCTCAATAGAACAAAAACTGACCTCTCCCAGTCGAGAAAGAATTTTGCCGTAGTCTTTGAACTTGCACTGCAACATTGCTGCTCCCTGGGTCTCCAGCCTGTCAATCCACTCTGCAGATTTTAGATTTGTCAGCCTCCAAAACCATGTGAGCCAATTCCTTAAAATAATTCTCTGTCTCTCTCTCTCTCTATACATATATATAAATACACATTCTATTGATTCTGCTTCTCTGGAGAACCCTGACTAATACATCCACTAAATCAGAATTTCCTTACTGGAATCTCCAAATCTTTTCTTTCTTTATTGAAACATTCTCTAAGACATTCTGATGATTCATTGTTGGCATCTTTTCAAGCAGGAAAATTAACTACAATCCTCCTTTTGCTTATGACCCTTCAATCCCCCAAAAACCTCACATTTTACTCTCTATGATTAAACTTTAGCTTAATTTTATTTATTTTTGCAAACAATATGCTTTTAGCTGAAATATATTTGAGAAAATTATCCTGGAATGGCTTATTCAGGGTCTCATCTAGCATAATTTCTTGACGTGCTTCACTGACATCAGTCTGAATGGCAATCGCAATGAGAGGCTTCTGTGGAAAAACACTCAGAAATTAATTTCAAAAGCTGAAATTCAGAGGTGAATTTTGGAGACTACACATAGAGCCTATTCATACAGCAATAGGTTATGAGAGTTGCTGAAATAAATATAGAGCACAAATTCAGTGCTGCTTACAGGAAGCGTCAAAAACCATATTGCATTCGTGAGGCAAAAATTACGAATAGAAAACTGAAATAGAAAAGCGTTAGCCTCTCCAATTAAATATAGTAGTAGAGTGAATAAAACAAGTGAGAACAATTTTCAACTATTATTGCTCTCTTTAATCTTCTGAAATGTTAGCTCACTAACAATCAAGATAATGGGTAAAGCCCATTACAGTTCTAAGTGAGAAGAGAAACATCATAATCAATGCTGAAATAGGTTTATCTTAAAGCATGGGCATAATTGGGTCCCCACATGAACTTTACATATGCTCATAGAGGACTTTCTTGTTATTGTTAGTGACCCCAATCCTGGTTTAAATAGAACTTGCTCCCAGGCTTGAAATACGTACACCACATTATTTCAAAAAGGGAATACTTGAATAGGAATTATATGTGGAAGTACCAAATTAAATCAAATAGGTTGCTCATCTATTGTTTTATCCCACAGTTATTTATTGAGTGTCTACTTTGTGCCAGGTACAGTGTGAAGCTCAGTGATAGAGTCGGAGATGAGATGACATGGTCTTTGCACTTACGGAACATATAGACAAGCTTATGGGAGATGCAGACAAACAGGTGGTTACAGAGCAACAAATCCAGATTCTTCACCATGATTTATAAATGCTTACACAGTCTGTCTGCCTCTGTGACCTCACCATTTCGCATATGTGCATTGTTCAGCCACACCAGCCACATTGACCTTTGCAACGGCTCTTTCCTGAACCTAGAACACTTTCTGTAGATCTCTGCATGTCTGGTCCCTTCCCTTCATTCAGGTCTCAATGCAAATATTTTCTTTTTAGACCAAAGTTCCCACGTAGCTGTGCTAGTTTTTAAGTTCAAAGGGAATACTAGGTATGAAAGACAAGAAGGGGTTGGAGAGGTGGGGAACTAAATTACAGAAAAAAGATAATTGCACTATCTATCACTCTCAGGTTGTAAACTGAAGTTTTGCCTTGCTTTTGCTTAGGGAGGGAATAGATGGATCAACTACTTCATTGTTCAAATTTGCAATCCTTTGGAAAAAGTTACTAGTTCTATTGCAGTGCTTATTTCCTGCTTGTGGCATCTTCTTAATTTGTGGATATTTTATTAACTGGTCAGGCAGTTCATTAGGAATGTTTCCTGATGCAAGACAATTAGGGGAAATGCTACCTCTATTTATTTTTGTCCAGTTAACCACTTGCTCAGTTGACGTTACAAGCGTCAAAAGTGCATTGCTTGACTGTGGTTATCACTTTGCCGTTTTCTTTAATTCCCTGGAGGGCACATCAGAGAGCTACAGTTATTGCTCAAAGGTACTTTGTCCTTGAGGTTTTATGGCTTAATTATTAAGTTTGTGACTATTCTAAAGATAAATAAAAATTAGAATGAGATTGCATAACTTGATTGTCACTCATTTGGAAACAGTGAAACCCATAATTTTATCTTAATTTTTTGCATATATTTATTTATTTGACAGTAACATTATATAGGGCTGCTTTTGTGCTTTATAAATTCTGTACTTAATATAGCTGAATTATGAAAATTGAAGGTATGTTTATTAAAAACATGTGACCTATGCAATCTATTTATATTCATAGGTAATGCCCAAGTATTCAATAGCACACATGCAAAGAGAAATATTCACCTCCCTCTTTTCTCTACCAATATGGAAGTATTTCAACATTTTTGTGGCTTTTAAATATCTTCTCTTGAGCTGAACCTTTCAGCTCATCCTTCAGGGCTCAGAAAATGCATCACTTGCTCTTTCAAAGCTCTCTTAAAATGTCACCCCTTCTTTATGAACCTTTTTCCATCTTTGCTATTTAAATTTAACCATTTCCCTCTGGGTCAATGGCCTCTTTACATACTTCTGTCTCTACCTTTACAGAGTGTGAGTGCACTTCTTGGGCAACATGTCTCTTTCCTCCTCCTAGAAGTGAAGCCTCCTGAAGATGGGATTGTATCTGACTCATTCGGTAGTCGGAGCACCCAGCACAATGTTTCACAGCTACAGCGCATAACAAGGTCCAGAGTTTCAGCAGTCAGAATTCTAGGGAGAGCTTTGCCTCACGAGGAAAGCAGCAGCCTAGGGGATAGGATACCTTAACTCCAAAATTACCCTGTGGTGGGAGGGTCACGTGTGGCATCTAGACACTTGATAAGAGAAGGTTTCATAAGACCAGGAAGAAGGACGCCAAAGAGGAAGCGGTACGGGCAGTGTGGACTGTTTGGAGAGGAGAGGAGGCGATTTCTAGCTGCTGTCCTAACTGTGAGACTTGGGAGTAAACAATATCTGAAGGCGCCACAGGAAGTTTTGCCATAAGAAAAACTGCCATGAAAACTTTAATTAAAATATAAATTGGTAACACGTACTTTGGAAGCTAAAGATACAGGGTTATATATAGACTTAGTGAATGTCTGTTGAACTCAGTAATACGAACTATTTCTCTGCTCTAAAGCTATCCAAAATGAGCCACTTCTTGTTCATCATTCATGTAAAACTTGCATGCCTTATAATTAAATTCTTCACACTAAATTTTATTTTTCTATTTATTTTTAATTTCACAAATATTACATTTTATATGAGAGAGAAGGCGGAAGTCCACTTTTACCATCACCCACTTACCCAATTCTTTCCCCGCAAGTAAGTACTATTATCAGTTCATGTATACATTTTCTGACTTCTTCCTATGCATTTACACACACACACACACACCCTGGTAGATATCTTGATTAGTTTTTTGTGGATATGTTTTACTTATAAAGTATCTAATAAATATGTTCTACAACCCAAAAGAAAATTTTATCCTATTCACTCCAGTTGTCGCATAGTATTACAACGCGTGAGTACAAAACAGTTTATTTAGCCATCACTGATGGAAAGACTTTTGAGTGTTTCTCTATTTTCTCTAATACAAACAATTCTGTGGCAAAAGACTGAAACTGCCATCTGTGTACTTGTGCAGGGATTTTTCTAGAATAGATGCCAAGAGCTGGTTCCTAGGGAATATGCATGCATTTTTAATTATGTCATTTATTACCAAGTTTCCTAATACAGTGCTTTAACAATTTTTATATCCATCAGTAGTGTAAGCACTCACTCTCTCTTACTCTTTCCAATATTTAATATTCTTATTACATACCACATTTTAAAAATAACATTCTCTATTTTATTTATTTGTATAACTTATTCCCTGTGCTTAACATATTTTATCTGGCTCACTGTTGTTCATTAAATGCTTGTTGAATAAATGAATAGATTTATAAATGTGAGAAGATCAATGTGAGAGGATCAAAGGATATTGATAATGTTTTGCATGTATACTACAATTATATCCTTAGAATTACGATAGGCAGCCTAGGAACAAACGAAATTACTAAAATTATCTAGAATATGTCTACTTTTCTCATTTTTTAAATTGGATAATTGAAGCAGTATAAATATCAGAATACATAAATAGTAATATTTGCCAAAAATCTGTGGTCCAAAAATTTTTAAAAATGGTTTTTGAATTCTGAAAGAATAGCAGACAGTACACAGTAAGTCATTTCTACCAACTACTATAGGCAATCAGACATTACAGAGACATAAGTTTTCTTAGTTCAAGATTATAAGAAACACTGAAATTAACTGGGTAATGGGTCTAATGTTTGACGAACCTTATAGATCTTGTTCTTAAGAAGAAAAAAGTTCTCTATTTAAAGATAAAAACTGAATTCCAATTGGAGAAGAATATGACACCTGAGGTAGAATTTTTAAGTGTCAAGTTACATTACCTCAAAGCTTTCTATTAAAAATTAAGCGAGAGAGGGCCACCCCATGGCCTAGTGGTTAAGTTTGCGGGCTCCACTTCAGCAGCCCAGGATTTCACCAGTTCGGATCCTGGGAGTGGACAAGGCACCGTTCATCAGGCCATGATGAGGCAGCGTCCCACACAGCACAACCAGAAGGACCTACAACTAGAATATACAACTATGTACTGGGGGGCTTTGAGGAGAAGAAGAAGAAGAAGAAAAAAAAGAAAGATTGGCAGCAGATGTTAGCTCAGATGCCAATCTTTAAAAAAAAATTAAGTAAGAGACAAACTCTAAAGATTAATTAAATCTACTGGTCAGTAAACTGTGCTTTGAATCCTAAAGATTGGAATTATTCTTTGACCATGTCAATAAACAGGTGACTCAAGTAATTACATTTTTATGGAATTCAAAATGTGTGGAAGATTTCAGTTAAGAACTTAACTGGGGCACAAAAGTCACACAAAACTTTATATTTTTTCATATAAATAAATGGCAGATAGCTTTTTACAAAGACAGCATCAGCGCAAGGGGGAAGCAATTATTTATGGGAATTTGCTCTGTGTTGCCATCAATTCCTACCTAATTACTTGAAAGAAGAAATCAACTCAAAGCCTGTGCCATTAATTGACTAGCTTCCCTGAGTTTCAACTATAATGAAAATCTTGAAAAGAATATGAACCCTCTGCCTGTCAGCTGCTATAAGAGCATATCCCCCAAGGAGCTCTTTCGGTACTTTAGAAATGGTCTCCATGCAGAGATTTCCCTTTTTACATAGGCACTTATATCTTCAATTCTTTACAAGTCTCTGAGGATTAAGAAGAGAAGGTTAATACTTTCATCTATAGGATGATGGCCTAGCGCTACTGAGGTTTTGATTTTACAACTGAGCTTCTTGCCTGAATCAGCATTTGTTTTATTTCTCATAGAGTAAAAGATTTGTTTTATATGCCAGATAGTGATACCAAAGTAACATTCCATTTTCTTCTTGCTCTTTTTTTAAACTTGGAAAGCAGCTTTTCCTTTTGATGCACACTCCTAATTTCCAATAGTAATAACTATAATAATACAGTGTATGTATGCATCGTAAGTAGCACATGTATCTTCACAAAAATTCTAGAATAACTGAGTTCACTGCTTATGCAGACAATTTCAAATTTGCTGGCATATTGAAGCCATGTGGTCCAACTACATAGAAATTCATAATTTTTGTCCATGGCTGAATTATAATATAGCTTATATTTGTCCACAGTGTTAGTACTATTTTCAGAGGTTGTCTGCTCGATCCTTTTTCTTTCACCTAAGTCAACACAAAAATTATCCTAAGCAGATGGGTTTCTAAATCATCTAGTAGCTATTAAGTTATAGAGATGTGAACTTGACTAATTTGAATAAATTTAAAGTTCACCCACTTCCCCTACACACACACACACACACACACACACACACACATCATCTGCTTTGTTAAATTTATCCTAATCCAACATTGCTAAATTAATTGTACAATTGATTTACTTGCAAGGAAAAACGTTAATACACCATGGAACATACAGGTTATCAAAATATACACACATTTCATAAAGATGATTGCAACAAATTGGTAGAATGTTTCACTATTAAATAGAAGAAATAAATATTTAATGTGCTAGTTCTCCATTTCCATATATATTTTCGCATTCTTCATGCGTTATAAACCTTTCAGGTAAGTAATATATTATACTTCAGATGTAAAATGCAACTTAAAATTGCTTACACACACAGATGGTTGTTAAGAATTCATTTCTTTTAATCTCACTACATTAAAAAAATCCAGAAACACATTAAAATCACTTAGAGTTAAAAAATATTAGATATAATTCTCCTATCTAAAATTTTCACTTTTAAAACTATATACAATTGATCTGAAAATTTGATGTGGATATCTTTAAGAAATAGACTTATCAGTGATAAAATTTCTGAATATAATAATAAATATCACATGCACATGAGTTTTAAATATCTTCTTATCTTTAATTAAACAAACGTTAATTAAGCACCCACGCTTCATTTTTAAATAAAATGGAGAACTTCATAATAAATACAGTAGAGCTATTTCATGTGAGATGAATGTGGGAAAAAATGAGCGTGGTAAATTACAAATTTCCACCGTGTCATGTTTCATAGAATTCCTCGAGAATAGATAAAAGCCTTTTCCAAGGAGAAAGGAGGAGTGAAGAGTAAAACTGGTTTTTTCATATAAAAGAAAACATTCATCTTCTTTGCATCAATTTAAAAAGGGGTTTCTTTTGGTTTACATTTTGCCAAATTCAATGCAAAGGTTGGGGAATTATCTAGATTTGTACATCCTGTGTTACATATGTATAGCTCTCTGTTAATGTCACTTACCGCATGACACTTTAATCTGTGTTTAGATGCTATTTTTTCCATTATTTTGTGAGCTACTTGGGGTCAGGCATCTAATCTTAGTCACCTCTTCAGCACCAAAGACAACATTTCCTCCAGTTAATTTATTCTTAGGTTCTATCTTCCATAAGCTTATTGTCTAGTAACAATGCAGGCAAGTACAATACAATGAGATAGGTAAGATAATAAGTTGCATTGAGGTCATGCAAACATGTATGTGGGGCCCTAACCTGGAAGTGGTGGGGCAGGACAGGCTTCCTTAAGGAAATAATGTTGAGACTTGAAGATGAGTGGTAGGTATTCAGGCACAATCTGGAGGAGTGGAGGGATCGTGGCTTAGGAAAGCGTGCACATAGGTCCAGAGAAGGTATAGAGAATACAGCTCCCATCAAGTGGATCGTAATAGCTAGAACTTAGGTGGGTGGGGGTAAGTGGTATTCAGGAAGGCTGGAGAGGTGAGTAGGAATTGGATGGTGTTGACCTGTTCAGCCATATTCAGGGGTTTAGAGTTATTCTAAGAGCAAAGGATATAGACTAGAATGCTTTACTCAGGGAAGTCAAGTGAACTATCCAATCTGATTTTCAATTAGGGAAGTTCAGTTTGCCTATAAGAAAATATACAATGTATTCCAAAAATAAATTGTTGAATAAATGCTGATATTTAATAAATAACATATCTGTAACATGTGCGTATGAAAAATTGATAAGAAAAATATAGAAGCAGAAAACACAAAGTTTGGATTGGTAAAAGTATCAAAAAGCTGGAAAAAGTAGTTTCATTTTCCTGATAATTAATCATTTAATTAACATATATTATTTTTTATAGTACTTGAAAGTGAACTAACTCATGGGGATGGCTGCATCTGGTTTAAAACAGCAGGTGCTAAAGCAGTAAATAAAATTACGTTCAATTATTCAACTTTGAGAATGCTGTTATCATTGGAAATAGAGATCAATATTGAGCACTGCATTGGAAAGTTGCTCCCGATGTTATATTAAAAAGAAAATCTGTTTCTGCTGAGACCACTGGACTTGTCTGCTGGGAAAGTTTTATAGTTGGGCTTTAGCATTAGAAAGTGCCCTTCAATTTAAATTATATTTACAGGAAACTGAATACAGTAATAATAAAACAAAAATTTTCTTTGGTAATTTATGAGACTATATTAACTCCATATAATTTAGATAACATAACTATGTAATTTATGTAACATAAAGAAATTCTTTTCTCCTTAGCTTTGAAGCAGAATGAGTAAGATTGACTGTGCTTTCTTAAGGTGCCTGCAGAGAAGACTCATTTGATCCTCTCATAGCGCTTGGCCCAGTTTTACGTAGATAGTGGGCAATGACTGTATTTTGAATAGAGGGCAAAATTTACAATTATTCCACTCATTTTAATTGTACACAGTCCTGAAATGACAAAAGAAGTGTAGTAACGGACTAAAAAATTGTACTTTTCATAAGCCCCAATCATTCTATTTACTCTATCTCTTTTGTGCTGTCTCATACTTAATGCCAGTTTTGAATAATATATGTTCTCCAGAGTCAGAGGTTCAAATTCCAGGGAGAGTGATTAAGCTGTTCTAGTTCTGGTGGAAAAGAAATAAACATTACAGCAGCATCTCCTGAAGTATGGCAGTAAATGGACACAGTCGTCAGAATCACCTGATGTGCTTATCAAAAACCAGAATTCTGAGCCCCATCAAAGGCCTCCTGAGTCAGCACCATGGTAGACGCAGCCTGGGGATGTATATTTTTAACAGATCCCTTAAATATAAATTGTAATAATGGAATAGAACTTTAGTAATATTAATAGCTATTTCCTTAAGAGTGGGTGATATTACAATGATTATCTTCTCGAACTTTTATTCCCCTATTATGATATTGACTATATAATTAATTCCAAAGTTATTTAAATTCCTATTTTGAACCTCATTTAATCTGTTATCAAAGTCAAAAATGAAACCTCTGTGGGCCATCTCAGCTACAGAGTGTTTTTAACTCCTTATCTTTCCTCAAGCCATTTCTCTGTCTATTTTGATAAGAAGGCATGGTATGTAAAAAATGGTTCCACAAAGATTTCCATGGTTTGATCCTTGGAACCTATGAATATGTTATCTTACATCACAAAAGGAACTTTCCAGAAATTGTTAAAGACTTTGAGATGGGAGATTATTTGTATTATCCAGGTGGGTCTAATCTAATCACATGTAGCCATAAAAGCAAAGAATGTTTGCCAGATATGGTCAAACAGGGAGAGATGACTATGGAGAAAAGATACAGAGAGATGCATTATTGCTGTGCTTGAAGTTGGAAGAAGGGGGCCACAGCCAAGGAATGCAGGTGGCTTCCAGAAGCTGGAAAAGGCAAGGAAACAGATTCTCCCTTAGGGCTGCAAGAAAGGGATGCAGCCCTACTGACATATTGATTTTTGAACTAGTGAGACTGCTACCAGATTTCTGATCTCCAGAATTGTAAGATAATAAATTTTTGCTGTTTTAAGCCACTAAATTTGTGGTAATTTGTTATGGCAGGAAGAGAAAATGAACACAGAAGGCATTGGCTTTGATCCCACCTACGTTTGTTTATTTAGGATACAAGTGCTGATAATGACCGGTAGCTGACATGGCGGAAAAGATGTTCTAGTTATTACCAAGTCAGCTTTTCAAATTTTAGCTGAGGCTGTTAAGAGGTTTATAATAAATACACTTCTGCATGTAACACACAAAGGCATTTAGAACTGCAGGTTTTGTCACCAAAATTATGTTTGTTGCATACACTTAACTGCTTAGAAGCTAAAATACTTTAATAGAAGTAGAACTATTCTTAAGTAGATCTAGACTTCTACCACTTCTTAGCTCTGCTAGTCTTAGACAAACACTTCCCCTTTCTGTGCACATGATTCCTCACGTGGAAAATCAGTATGCTAACGCACAGGCCTCCTGCCTAGGGTATCTGTTGGATTCCAAGGAGGCAATATGCACCAAGGCAACTGATGAACTTTAAAATGTCCTGAAAATGTAAGATATTTTAAAATATTGCAGTAAAGTATCTATGGGAATTAAATTACCTTAAAATAAATCGTCATAAAAGGAAACAACAGAAGGATTTTATGTGCATCCTCTACTTGAATACATAAGCACAATATATCTTAAGGTTCTTGGTCACTTTCCCAGAATCTAGAAGTAAATTTACTCAATAAATGGTACATTCTAATTGCTCCTTTTTTTCCAGAGGGTGTCTTAAATTTTTATTCTGCCTTATATTTACTATACCTATCTCATCTAAAGCGAAGAACAGCTAATGATTTGGGAGCCCATGGGGTGTTTTTTGAAAAGTCCTCCTATTGAATATAGAAACATAGACATCTATTTAAAATTTGTAAAACAGGGATCTGCCTGGTGGTGAAGTTTCTGCAGTCAGTTTCCATGGCCTGGGGTTCGCAGGTTTGGATCCTGGGCACAGACCTATACACTGCTCATCAAGCCTTGCTGTAGCAGAATCGCACATACAAAATAGAGGAAGACTGGCACACTTGTTAGCTCAGGAACAATCTTCCTCAAGCAAAAAGAGAAAGATTGGCAATGGACGTTAGCTCAGGGCCAATCTTCCTCACCGAAAAAAAAAAATTGCATATATATATATGTATATGTGTATATATATATATATATATATATATATATATATATGTAAAACAAGTGTACTCATCAGGGATCAACAGCCTGTGAACCAACTTTGCAAAATGTACATCGTTGGTTCCACATAAGGGAGTTCTTTAAGAATAACTGAAGACTGACAGTACAGAGTCATGTGGTATATAAAACACTTTGATACAAAATGTTTACTCACTCACAAACTTAGTAGTTACCTAATTTGAGCCAGCAGTCTGCTAGGTACCTGATAGAGAGAAAAATCTCTCTCTCTCTCTCTCTCTCTCTCTCATATATATATATATACATATATGTGTGTGTGTGTGTGTGTGTGAAGTCTCTGACCTCCAAGTTTGATAAGAGAATAAAGGTGGAGAGACCAGTAAGTAAGCCATGAAGTACCACACATTGTGGTTCGTCCTGTGATAGAGGATCAAAACAGATCTGTGAGAAGACAGATCATAGCACGACACATTCTGTGTGGAAAAGTGAAGCTAGTCTTGTGAAAGAGAGTATGGAATTTCATTTGTTTGATCAAAAGTTTAAAGTATTCCCAGTCAGACAGAACAATACGAGTAAAGGCACAGAGGTGTGGCTGCACATCCTATACAGCAGAATGTGAAGCTGATGAGAAAAGAATTTTGAAAGTTATGGTATGGCAAGGGTATTGTTTTGTTTTACACAAATTATATATATATGACATGGTATATATATATGCTATTCTACATGTATACGACAATATGTATTACATATATATATATATATAATTATACATATGAAATTAGATACTTTAACTCTGGTGTGTAGAGTAGACTGAAGTCCAGAGAAATTAGTGTAAAGCTGATACATGTGAAAAGGTTACTGTCCTACTGCAGGGAGAAGATAATGGTCTACATTAGGACAGAGGCTGTAAGAGTGGCAAAGAGGAGACAGAATAAGACAGAAACTGTGGGGGTATCTCAGTAGGTATAATCAGGATATGGTGACTGATTAAATGTAGCAAGCATGGGAGACATTATACAAATGACTCCGCGTTTTCCGGTATATGTGACTGACATGTACATACCCTAAGAAAAGCAGCAAATGATAGAAGGATACACTTCTTTTTGGACATCGTGGTGCCTGATACAGCTAGTTGGCAATGTTCAGCAGAAGGTTAGACACAGATGAATGAAGTTCAGAAAAGTTCCTGGGATTAAGAATTCATGTCTTATTCATCTTTTAACCACATTGGCTAGCAAAAAACAAAAAAGCTGAAGAATTGATCAATGAGATGGATAAATTGTTAATTAATATACATTTTTATGAAGCTATAGTTCTACCAAGGTTGTTTATAAACCCCTTCTTACTCGAAAATTAAAACAAAGACATTGTCAGGAGGCCCAGAGAAAATGGAACGAGGTAGAGCTCAGAGACTTTTAGCTCTCCTTTAATAATTTCAGACTTTAAAAGGATTACTTATGTAATTAAAAATAGTAAAAAGCAAGCAAAGAAAACAAGAGGCCATTTCTTTCTGAGCTATTTTCAAGACAATCTTTTCAAATGATGTAGATTGGGCCAGTCCTTGACAACTTCATCTTCATCTCTAACCTACAGTGCTTTGATTTCTAGGCATTCACTGCTTTTTTCAGTTATCAACTCTCTCTGTATTTATCACCATAGTAGTTTATATCACACCCTCTAATAAACATTAAATCCAGAGAAGATAAATATAGGGTATTTTCATAAATGGTACTTTGTCATCAAATTTTCTTTTTTTGCTGGGAGCAAATAAAATCCAGCATAAGTACATAGTTGCTTGGGCATTTCTTAATTAAAAAAAATAGCAAAGTTGAATTATTTTGTCTATGGTATGTGTATTCAAAGTAGCTCTGAATATGTGTAGTTATGTGGCTTTGAAAGTATTTGCACTATAGCCAGAGAAGCCCGCTGTAGGAACTGCTTCATGCCTCTGCTTCACACTCCCACAAGAACAAATAAAGCGACTGACTGATCTCGAGACCATGTGTTTTGATACTCAGTGGAAATAGCAGGTAATTAATTCAAGAAGATGCTTAAGAACATGACAGTTGAAGCATGACCAAAAAGAAGCAGGATTTTTTCAAAAAAAGTCAAAAGAGATGTTCAGAAGCAAAAGCAAACAAAGGAGGAAATTAAATAATGTTTCACGTAAGGCAGAAAGATGATCGGGTTAAGAAGTTATAAAAAAAAAAGGAAGAAAACCAGTATAATTTAGGTAAAGTAACCACAACGTTTACTTAGCTACTTTTTTATGAATAATGAATTCAAAAATGATTAAAACAACACATACCAGATATTAAGTAATTTTTTTCAATAATTTAATTGTACAATTTGAATAATACCAACAGAAAATAACAGCATACATTTATTGAGAGCTTACTCTATGCCAAACACAGCCTCAATTAGATATATGCATTATCTCATATTTAAAAGAAGAGATTAAGTTTTCCAGAATATCTGGCTGAAAACCTGTCAATTAAAAAATCATGAAGGAATACACTCACGTTAAAATCTACATGACTGAATCTTTGATAAATATAGTTTATTTCTTGTCATCTTCCCCCCCCCCCAATTTTCCATATATAGTTGGGAAAGGGTATCATAAACATTTATGGAAATATATTTTAGCACCAATATAGTACCTGACATATAATAGGTATTCAATAAAAATTGTTTGAATGGATTAGTGAAAAATAAGGTAGCATCAATAGAAATTAGTAAATTGTTCTTTGAGATTTACATTCAACTAAAATGATTTCTTTCATTTTTTGTCCCTTGAGAGAGAAACAATGGCTATTAATACATTGTCATTAATATCTACATTTTAAAAACTCTCGGGTCATGATTCAAAGTTATTTCAGTACACAGCCTCACCTATTCATAGCTATTGCTTTGCCTCTATACAGAAAAACATTAAAATAATACAAATTCAAAAATAAGATGGAAAGGCACTTGGTTTTGATGAATAAGTGAATTTCACCTGACTGATCACTAGTTGTTGTTCCCTGTGCAGATGAAAGCTATGACTAGGATCCTTCTTGACCAACAGCATTCATCCATCACATGCCTGCAAGCAAGTAAGCAGCAATGTTCCTCGATAAATGGCATGGAGACCAAACTTGGTGTACTTTCTTTCTGTGAAAGCGTTTTAGCAGCATTAAATTCATTGTAGTAAGTGTCTCCCAAATAGATGTGATGTTTCAACATATTCCTAATTTTGTCTGAATGCTTGTGGAGTCATTTTGACATAAATTGTTCTCCAAAGGGAAGCTTTTGAATTCCAGTGAAAATTGAGAAACTACCCATACTTTATATATTTTATTTTAGCTCCATTAAAAATAGGAATTAATTAATAGCTTTGTTTAGATGTTAAACTCAGCCAAATAATTTCACACTTGTGCTTCCTACTTTCCGGGCTCCTTCTACTTCCAGCTTCCAGTGTCTCATGCTATGTCCTGGCTCCTTGCAGTGTCCCACCTGGTCTTGCACCAGTCTCATTCTCCATGGCTAATGCTACCTCCGGTAGACAGTAATGGTTAAACCTGGAACCAGAGCCAGCATGGCTAGGTCCAAATCCTGGCTCTGCCACTTCATATGGTTATAATTAGGACAAGTTATTGAAACTTTCAGGGGCTTAGTTTCTTTATGTGAAATGGAAAACAAAAATCTATTTCATAAGGTAATTGTGAGTCTTAAGTGTATCCATGTAAAGCACTTTAAATGATGTTTGGTACACGGTACACATCATATAATTATTAGTCATTGTTACTATTCCCTAATCAAATTATTTATTCCTTTGGTGCCACGAAGCAACTCCCAAAGTATTCAGATAAATAAACTAAAATAAAACTAAAATATTTTACCAGTTCAAACATATAAAAGAGAATAGTCAATGATTCATTCCTTCAGCTAAAGGAATACATTTCTAGAAAAGTCATGAGTCACAAGAGGCCAAGAGGCCTTCTTTCCAAGTACCTACAAATTATGTGACAGGTTATCACCTACTGCCTCTCCTGGTAGGCCCACACTACTGGTGTTTGATTTTGTATGTAAGGCTGAAACAAAAGATTACTACAGCAAAGGATCCATTTGCGATATTGATGCATCAGAAAGAAACAGATAAAAATATTAAAGTAGCCAAAAACGTCATACTTCTGCAATAATACCAGGATAGTACTTTTTGATATTGCAAAAAGGATTGAAAAACAAATAAATTGGTTTATATTATAATTTGATTCTCACAAAATGAATTTTTTACTTTGATGTTAACCACTGGAAAAAAATAACAAGAAAATTTCTCTTCATAAAAGTCAGAGCATATTTTTGTTTTCAGAAGTTGCTAAAGTTAAAAATATTTGGTAAATTAAATTATGAGCAGGTACTTTGTCATTACCCCAATTAATTCCTGTTGAATTATCTCCCAAATATTGCCAAATTATCTCCCAAATAGTGCCAGTTTAAATTTGAATAAATTAATTGAAAGTGCTTCTTATAATTGCTTATCCTTTTTGAAAGGGAATCAAATGTTTGGATCCTTGGGGCATCATTAAACAAAATGAAAATCACCCGATTGATTCCATCGTGGGGTGCATATTAAAAAGAAAGATTAAAATTAAGCTTATTTCTCAACTCACAAAAATAATTGTATTTGAAATCCTTTGACATCTCATCTGATTTAACTACTCGGTCCTGCAATGATTTCTCTTCTAAAGACTGGCCAGAATATTGCTGTCTTTTACAGAGGGCTAATTAAATCATGATAGTTTAACAAAATAAGATTACTAATTGGTTGTTTTAGCAAGTTATTTTGCAAATAGAAAATACTACCAGTTCTGCCACAGAAAAGAGTACCGGATAATATTAACAGCAATATGCATCAGAGTTACAAAATACATACAATATGGCAAGTGTTATTGTTTTAATCTATACATCAGATATGTCATTTTCCTGTTTATATCTCAACTTGGGATAAAGACCAAAATTCCTCGCTCTGCTTGTCAAAGTCCTTACATGCCCATACTTCTTGGATCTCATCTCGTGCCATTTTCTCCTTTGCTTGCCACCCTATCTTCCTGCTGGAAACACTGGTTTTCTTTCTGTTTCAAAATCAACAAGTTCATTCTGATCACTGGGCCCTTGGTTTGCCCTTTCTTTTTCCTGATCTGATTTCCAGTCATTCACATCTCAGCTAAAAAGGGACCTCAGGTGAGAAACCCTTCTCACCACCCACATTACTAGAACCTAGGCTTCATGAAATCAAGACCTTGGCTGCCTTATTCTCTGTAATATCCCCAATATCCTGACTAGTTCACCACACACACTAGACACTCAATGCTTTATTTGTTGAGCAGTGGAATAAGCACTTGCTACGTAATATAATTTGTGCTGTTAGTCATGCCTACAGCATTTCCTTCAGTCTCCCCAATAACCCTGCAAGGTAAATACTATTATCATGGTTTTATAACTAGCGCGGGCCCAGATTCACTGCCTGGTGTGTCGAGCTCCAAACTCCTATTTTTCCACTAACCTACTGGCAAAAATAAATGAGTACTTGAGCACTGTGTGTCCTATCTCCATCTCTGCTTGAATGTCATGCTATAAAGATGTGTATTGTAGCACTTTTATCATTTTAAAACATATTTACACATCTATTTTCCACAAGGAACCGTGAGTTCCCTGAGAGCAATGACTGCCCCTTATTTATCTCTACCAGCCCCAGTGCCTCAAACATAGCAGATATGCAATAAATATTTATTGGAGAAATAGATGAATTGAGAGAATCCCAATTACTGTTAACTAAAATGAGATCTCACTGTTGAATTGATGTACTGTAGAGAGCTTTCTAATATAACACATATTCTTAACCAAGTAACTTTTGAATTCAAAAACTGATGCACTTTGTGTATATAAACTTCTCTACATTAAAAATTGTTTTAATAAATTGATGGAGTTCATATAAAGAGTTTATATGCAAGTTATCCTTTTTAAAATTTTTTATTCTCAGAGACATGAGTTTGTAATAATTACTAGTGTTTAAGACAATGTTTCTTTTATAAAGATACAAGAATATTTTGAATTATCTGGCATGCAAACATTTTTGGCAAAACTGTCTTTCTTCACTGATTTTTAGATGCGATTATCTTGAGTATTTTAATTTCTGTGTCATGGCTGCGAAGCAGCAGGCAATTTGGTGTGAGAGAGAGTGGATGCTGCTGCAGTGATCTCTACATTTGGAGTCTAAAGCACATAGAGGAAGCTTCCATCGGCCCTCTCGACTCTGAGAAAACCTGCCTCAGCCGGGGAACTTCATTTTTCCACTTTTTAGCCACCATCTTGTCTTATGTTTAACTTTTTCCCACATCACTTACTTTCAACAATGTATCTTTTGACAATGGAAGCCCTTCTTTATGTAGCATTTTCCATCTTTCTCAATATTCTATTTCAGAATGAGTAAATATTACTCTCTTTTTCTCCCTAAATATTCAATATTGTCACATTGTTATGAGACTGTACACTATGGCTTCATCTTACAGTTCTGACAGATTCCCCTTTCCTTACTGACTTGAGCTCTCCACTTTGGTCTGGAGGAACCCCCACTTCCCACACTAGCCCATTCCCCACTGAATGCCAGGTGCATTCCCACCACTGTATCTGTGTCCATGCCTTTCCTTCTCATGGAATGCAATTCTCCCTTCCTTTATTTCTTATCGTGATTATTTTGTTAGTGGGAAAAGCATAGGCTTTAGAGATAGGAAAACCCAGGTTTGAGTTCCTATTTTGCTACTTAGAGATTTGTGAACTTGGAAAAGCTACTCAACATACCTGAGTCAATTTTCTCATCTATACAATGGATATTTTATAAGGATTGGATAAGATGATAGATTTGAATGGCAAATTTCTAATAAGGTACAGAGCAGCAAATACATACATGATCCTTTATTACTTTATGACTCAAATGAAATCTCATCCGCTTAGTTAAGTCTTGCCTGACTTGTCACATTACATTGTTTTACCCTTGTCAACTTTTATCGACTTTATGATCTTTAACATTCATTTGGCACGACACACACACACACACACTTTTCAAGGTTGAAAGTCTTATTATCCCACCTTTACAGTTCCTTAATGGTTGTACTGGAACAATGATTTCATCAAATTTTTTTCATTGAAATATATGAGCATGGTTTAAAAAAGTAGGCAAAGAGTATAGAAAGTCCTATAATGACAAAGGAAATCTCTTGTCTCACCTTTTCTTAACTTCAGTCCTGATCCCTAGGGGCAACGCTGTTTAAAAAAAATATTATTGTAACCCCAACACCTCATCACCCAAATTTAATAGTTATCAAGGATTTACCATTCTATTTATCTGTCCCCCTTCTTTCTCACTCTGTCTCAGCTGGATTATATTTAAAAGCCAAGTCCAGACTTACTGTTATTTCTCCACTTCCTACATCAGTCTGTACAAGGAATTACGCATGAATTTCTTTAAAAAGTATGGAAGTCTTCTTATGTAATATGATGCCCTTATCTTATGTAATGAAATTAATTCCTTTATTTCGTCTTATATTCAGCCTATATTCATATTTTTCTATTTATATGAAAATAAAGAAATAAAGACTTTTTGAATCAGAATCTAAACAAGGTCCACAATTATATATTACATTTAGTTGTTTTTGTGTTCAGTCACTTAATCTAGAGAATTTCCCAGGGACAAAAATTTTCTGAGGATACAAATTAAAAGTTTTTGTTTTAAGTTTATGTTCTGTTCACTGAATTATCTCTCCTCCTTCTGTGGTAATTTTTCTGATATTCTTTCAGTTCTAAGTTACAGTGTTTCCTCAAAAGTCTGGTAACCCTGGCCTATTTGCTCATATTTTAGAATTAGGCAATAAAAAATTGACTGGCACTCACTGGACATGGTAGGAGCTTGATAATTAACAGGATTTATTTGAGGTTGTCTGTCAGGAAGCTTTTGGCCTCAACAGAATATTTAAATAAAGTAGCTTAAACAGTGTGGAACATCTGTGGATATGGAGATAGGGTATTGCAGGGTTAATTCAGAAGTTCAATGATGCTATTTAGGGCAGAGACTCATAGACTATCCCTTAGTCAGAAATGACTGTGGCAATTCCAGGCATCCTAGGTAGACCCAACAAATATGACGAAGAAAAAGGGTGTTTTCTCCTAACACTCTCTACAGTCGTGAGAAAATCCTTCCCAAGAAGTCTATCAAGACCTCCTCAATCCAGTTGTTCAGGGTTGGATCAAATGCTCATGCCTGAGATGCAAGAGAGTTTTCAAAAGGGAATATTCGGCAATTTTAGCCTCTGGTAATAGCCATACTCTGCCAATAAGGGAAAGCTTGGGGGTGACAGAGATGACATTTGGATAAACAACCCATAGCAGCTGCCAAACAGGAGTTGTTTGAGGAAGCCACTAATATTCTGGAACCCCCAGATACTTTTGTTTCATGAGTCTCTTTGGAGTTCAGCCAAGTTCATTGGCTCCCTCATGGCTTTATTTCTGTGAATATTCTCGGATCTACTGATGGCCTTTTCTTATTGTCTTTATCAATGTGAATTTATGTCTTTTTACTACTTGAATATCATTTTATTAGGGTTTTGGAGGAAGACATTAACATGTGAATTCAGTCTGTCATCTTGACCTGCAAGTTCAGAATTTAATTCCAACAGCAGTTTTAATTACCTACCTATCTTTTCAATTCACACTTAAGGAGGAAATTATGAGTTCATTACATTCTGCTGCTTTTCCATAGACAACATCTCTTAGAAACTTCCTCAAAAAATTTAACAAAGACCTAAGGAAGTCTTTACTCATTTCAAACCTGAATCCTACAGCCCTATAAATTTCTTCTTGTACAATGTCAAATGTCATTGCCAAAATAATTTCTCTCACCTCTTGTTTTATTTATGAGCAATTTTCCCCTCTCACTCTCATTTCTTTCTGCATAAAATTACTCATATTGGATTCATAGACCTCTACCAGTTGATCCCCACAGAAATCACTCCTCTTAATCCCGTGTCTATTTCTTTTTATCTAGTATAGTGAACGTCTCTTTTCTTTTTCTAGACACACTCCAGATTTTCCTTTGTAATGCAGTAGATCATTTTATAAATTCCAGGCCATTTAAAATATTCTGTTTAAAGATCAATTACTTGTTATTCTGAACCTCATTTTTACAATGTAGACTACAGGTTTTAAAAGAAGAAATTGATTCAAGATGAAAAATGAAAATTCAGTTCTTTCATCTTCTTTATTCTATAAACTCATGGCAAGCAGCAAACTCATCTAAAGGCATATTTCATCCCTGTAATTGTGACTTAAGCTTAAAAAATATGTATTTAAATATTTGTTCAGCCCAAGTATTTGTAATTTATTAAACTATCTTGCTGCATTGATGGTACTCCTCTGTGATAAATCATGACGCTCTTTACAAAGGACAACTTAGTCCAAGCTCAGCATCCTCCCTCTACACAAATGGTTCAGGTTTCTGGATACATACACAGCAGAAAGTGTAATTTTCAAAACATTTCTATACCCATAAGTTAGCACCAAAAATAATAAATTCCACATATTTGCAAAAAAAATTAAAAAAAAGCATTTTGTACTTTATAACACTAGGTTTGCTGATTTTCTTCCAACAGGAAAAAGATGTTTTCATCATTGGAAATATTTCTCTGCTAATGCTAAGTTGACAATTTATATCAATAAGTATATAAATGAATAAATTTAATCTTTTCTGGGACATGATGATAATGTCCACCATATAATTTGAATGTTGAAATACATACATATCTATTTCTATACCTATTCCAGTAGTACTACTGATTACTTGGAAAGGAGGAAAGACCAGATGCTCAAACTTTTGTAAGTTGAGACTATATGACATTCCCTAATGCTTTTATTGCACTATATTTATGAAAGATACTAGTTACCATTTTTTCTAAAAATATTTAAAAATGAGAAAATTATATAATGATAAAATAGTTGTAAACGCAGATAACTGACTTGAAAGACGCAATAAAGATCTAAAATTACTTCTGATTGCAAAGAAAATGTCTGCCATTTATACTTTCTTTAAGTATCTGAATCTTATTTTGTCCTTCCATTTTTCAGTTCTTCTAATTTCACATCTACAACAGAACATATTCCTTTCAGGTAGACAACTTTGATTTAGATTCTTAAATAAATTGCCGCTTATGTAGTTACTAAGTAATCTGCAAGATTCACACCAAACGTTGATCAGAGAGTCTAATATCCAGTTGCATAGTTTCGTATACATTGTTCACCCATCACATAGTGTGCATGCCACTATTTAATCTTTTATCCCCTAATTGTTGCTTTCAGCTATGACCTTTGAAGGTAAAAGTTTCCTACAGAGAAAGAGTTTTGCAATAGCAAACAATAAATAGATTCTAATATTTCTCAGAATAAAGTCCAATTTTCTCTTTGTCCTGTAATCCAATACCTCTTGCTTGCCACTGGCCTCTACAGTGTCCAAAACACACTGAAGTGTTCTGATTATGATGTGATGTATACACTCTTTTGGAATTCACCACACCTTCTAAGCATAGATTTTGCAATACAAAATGACTTTGAGGAAACTCTATGTGGTAAAATGTCAGTACTTACAAACCATAAACAGTTAAAGGAACAACTTTGCTCTCCAAATATAGATATAAATCCAAGACAAACTTGCTGAGTGTTGAAAAGGACATAAACATTCAAAGGAAAATTTTCTCTTTCCTGAAGAAAAAAGTCGTCTTGTCTGTATTGCACATGCGTTACATTTTCTGTAATTCTAGTCCTCAGTTCACATAGCCATTGAACTACTTGGGTGACAACATTCCATTGTTCTGATGAAAGATAAAACTATTGTCGAGTGGAATCAACAGGCTGATTTTCTGAAAATCTGAAGTACTATTTAGTGGAACGTCTCAAGAACATATCAAACTTGTAACAAATAGATCCTTATAAAAAAGAAAAATGCTTGAAAAGTGGAAGGGAAGAATGGAACCCATTCTACTTACTCTGAAATATCATCTTAGTCATGCAAACAAATTGTCAATGCCAAAATGTGAAGACTCTTGACTCTTACAAGTTCACAATGAAGATGTCATATCAAATTGATTGACAATATCAACAAAGCTGCAATGAAAATGTACTAGATATCTCCTAGGTAAATAAAATCCCCATTTTTTAAGATTTCACCCTTATGGTATTGGAATCATTTATTGCTATTCATTTCTTTGCTATTTATTTATACAACACTCTTCTAGATTTTTTTCCGGACCTATAGTGGTCTTTAACTTCAAAGTGCTTCATCAAAAATAAGTCCTATGCTGTTCCTTTGATTTGATTTCAGATTGTTGCGTCTACTTGGCAGATTTCTGGGCAGTATATGATCACAAAGTTTACGTCTCAGGCAACATAATAGTTGAATATACTATCATGATCAGAGGAAAATTAGGAGCATTGTTGGGTAACATTAGTGGGTGGCTGATTATGAACCTGAAAGGTGTTGCAGTAATCAGAATGCTCTGAGACGATGCATCTGAAATGAATTTCCAAGGATTTGGGAAACACAGCTTAGTACTAACTAAAGAGGCCTTAACAACAGCTTTCACCAATAGTATTATAGACCAGGCCCTGCATCTATACTCCAGATTTTGTGACTATTTCTAACATTAAAGTTAGCAGTTCTCAACCAATAATACTAAGGGCAAATCAATGGAAGATTGATAATACATGTAAGAATCATGCTATTTCCTTTGTTAATTAACGAAAAGTATATCCCAATATTTGTAAAATATTTTTGAATAATATGAATAACATTTGAAAACATTTTCTACAGCCTGTATTAGCCTTTAGGGTTTAAAGATGGCACTTCATTAATTTATACAGTTTTTGCTCTCTGGAGAGATAAACCATCTTCTTAAATGTACAGGTCAAGTCCTAGTTTATACCTAGGACTCTAAACCCTTTCATTCAATTATTGGTATACCCTTAGTATACATTCTTCTTTCTGGTTAATTATTGAATTAATCAGTACATATTTTCCGATGGAGAGTCTTCCACCCACCAATTCAGTCCAGCATATCATTCTTTCCTTTGGAAATAAAAGTCGCTTCCTCTTAGGATGATTATGAAAATAAAACACATAATTGATACTACTTTTTTAAAAAAACATCACTTTAAAACAGTAAAGACGTACTTATTTTTGATAAACTAACTGCAATGAAGAATCTCTACATTAATTATAAATACTATGACTTTGAGGGAAATAACTCAAAAAAACTAAAAGCATAAGAGAAATTGTTTTTTACTGTACAAATAAGGTAGATGTAACTCCCAAAAGTTGTACTAATGCAGAAATAATTCCATTGTCACAATGTTATTTGTACAGTTATTTTCTTTAAATGATAATATCCAAAAAATCAAGAGAAGAAATCTGTTGTATTAAAATAGCAATGATGGTCTTGTGTATAAAAGAAAAGTCTCTTGTAAATTACAATTCTATTTAAAAAAATAAACTATGTAGAAAGGGAAAAGAGAGTGTTGGTAATGTTGTGGACAGACTACCTAGAGAATTACATGATGCAGATATTGTCCTGGTGGCAATTAAGAGAAAGACCTCTACAAAATTTTAGTTGCACAAGCTGGTTGCCACGCTCAAGCACCCATCTTTTACTAATGACATTAGAAAGAGTAAAGCCATATGGAAATTAACTAAATAGAAATACAGGCAGAAGTATAGAAGATCTAGGTAGTTCTACCTTGGCGAAGACAGAGGAGGAGTTTAAGGGGAGTTTGTGAGTTGGACAAAGGGCCAGGACAAGGGGCAGTGGTCCTGAGCTTGTGTTTAGGTGTCTGTGTATTCAGCCTTCTTGTTCAGGGACTCACTAGGTACTCAGATGTGTCACTTCCTCTGAGGACTTTCTCAGTCATTGTAACAAATGTATGCATGCATGTTGCTTCAGCTGCTCCATCTGCTGGTCACTCCTGCACGGACGAAAATCCTGGACTGGGACGTCCTCCTAGTGTAGAGGCTGTGAGTGAGTTGGGTGACCAGCAATTTTACCAGATTGACACCATAATTATTTGCCCTCTTCCTTCCTGCCAAAACCAGCTTAAGAGTCAGGATAAGTAGATCGAGAAGTTAGTAGTTAACAGTATGTTAACATACATTATATTCTACATATAACATTATTTTTTTAAGTAAGTTTTTTTGTCTTTTTTTTTAATGATTGACCTTGAGCTAACATCTATTGACAATCCTTCTTTTCTTTCTTCTTCTCCCAGAAGCACCCTCAGTACATAGTTGTATATTCTAGTGGCAAGTCCTTCTAGTTCTGCTATATGGGAAGCTGCCTCAGTATGGTTTGATGAGTGGTGCTAGGTCTGCGTCCAGGATCCAAACCGGCAAAACCCTGGGCCACCGAAGCCGAGCACGCGAACTTAACCAGTCAGCCACGGGACTGGCCCCTATACATATAAAATTATTGTTCTTACTCGTCTTGTTGTTTTCAGGGCATCATTTTTCCACACAATGCAAATGAACAAGTGAAAATGGAACAAAAACAAAGCCCAACTCAGAACACTTCTCATATACCACCTTTCCAATCCACCTGATTTTGCTCATTCTTCAAGATCTCAACATGCCTTACCTCTAGGATGCTTTTCTTGACTGTATGCTCACAGATTTTTCTTCCCATCTCCACCTTGCTCTTTTCATATCCTAGGTGCATTTCTATCACAGCACTGACCCTATTAAGTTAACCTAGGGAGAAAATTTTTCCAGAAGACCCTCACTCACAAACATTCACTGAATATGACCTGATTTGTCAGTCAGTACAGTAGAATACTAGGTTGATCAGCACCCTGGATACATCTATGGATGATCATGATCCAATACGGTCAGAGAAAAGCAGCTCATTTTCCTCGCATAAAAAAAGGCCAGAACTTCTCTGAAATGAAGAAATAGAAACTTCTAGTTGCCAGCTTCACATTTTTGGAAGAACCAAGTTTCCTAAAAGAGTGGGAGAGCTGGTCTATTCCTCTTCTCATTCAGATTAGCCACAAATAAAGGGACATGTATTAAAAAACATCCCTCACAAGTCTGCTCATATTACTAGTTACACTGGAAACCTATATTAAAATAGAAAACTCTAGTTATAAGTTAAGTCCCTGGGCAGCCCAGCCCCTCTCAGGTCAGCTTAGATAAGAACCTGATGAGGGTCTGGTGAGACTCTCTTAGTTGTCTCTTTCTTCCTCAAGATGCTCTCATTCTATTGTCCTATTTTCCTCCCTTCTGCTCTTCTCTACTTCAACTTACAATATGTTGGAACCTGATTATGTTTTATAATCTCATTATTTGTTAATTTAAAAAAATCATTGAGTCTTATTCTTAACACAGTGAGAATGTGGAATATCTCTGTTAAAATACTATTACATTTCAATCCCTTTTTTAAGGGCATAGGGCTTTTCAGCAACTGTCTTAGTGGCCCTTATAGAAAAGGAGTCTTTCTGCTTGATAATAATTGTGAAATATCAAGAGAGTTAAGCCTTCCTTTGTGGAACACGCAACTGTGGCATCAATACTGTATGAAGCTCCAAATTAAGTTAAAGGTCTGTCAAATGGCCCACTACGTGTGTGAAATTTGGACCTGTTTCATCAGCAATACTTAATTTCTATATTAGACATAAAGTGACAAGAGTCCCATTAATTAGCTCAAAGACTAGCATTATTCACTCTTTTGGCATTGAAGCAATTCTCATTACAGTGAAGCTGATATAAGAATGATAAATGACAACAGGCTACTACAATTGTTACTATCTATTGAGCCAAATTAATGCAACCCCCATCAGAAGTGTGCAGAGGAAAACATTGTAGTGACATGAAAACAATGTAAAGTGCTAGCAGCATGTCATAAACAATTTAGGTATATTTGAGAAACTCTCTTTGATATTTAATGAAGCCAAAATGCAGGGCTTCATTAGGGAAAGACTAATGGTTTAAGTACATCCCAGCCAGTTCCATTCACAATAGTGGTCCTCAAACATGACTGATCATCAGAATTTCCTGAAATTGTTTTAAAAGAAGAGATTCTTGTGTGCTTCTCCCTCCTGCCTTCTATTTTCTCATAAAAGTTTCTGAGTTGATATATCTGTGTATTTCCAAAAATATCTCAAGTGATTTTGACGCAGGTTTACGAAACACAGATTTAGAATGTAAGTGCACATGAGTTCACTCAGGCTAGCTGTATGTTGCAAAGACTTTAGTGCCAAGTCAGTGTGGCATTATTGGAGGAAAATAGTATTTGAGATAAAATATTTATATTCATTGTCATTTCAGAATAGCATTTTCATTGACTGCAAATTAGGCATTGAAAATTCATCTTTTATGAATTTCTATGTTTACCAAAGTGGAACTATTCTTTTTATTTGCATTTAATCAGTTGCTTGAAAATTCATAAGAAAAATCCATGATGAAATACTGATCTGCCTGAAATTTCATTTTTCAAATGTAAAAATTATATGATTTGAATTTCCTATAAATTTCTGATTTCAATAGATTAAACTGCAAAATGGTGACTCAAAGGGTCATCTATTTTAACAGACTGGGTCTACTCTATTGACTGATATGATAAAAGGGGCCTGTTGAAGATAATTTGTATATTATTCACACATTGTCTAATTTTAGTGAGAATATTTATATGCGATCTTCTTTTTCTGAGATTTCTACAGGAAAAGCTAGCTTGTCATTTGAAAGTCGAGAGTGGATATGCTTCATGGACCATCTGAATAAGCAGCCTGAGAAGACTCACTAACCATTCTAGTTCCTGCGCCCTACCCCTGACCAACGGAATCGAAATTTCAGAGGCTAAGTCTATGAATTTATATTTTTTTAAAGTGCCCCTCCACCCCATCCAGAAATTCTTATGTACAATAAAAGTTGAAACTCCCTGATCAGATTCTAAAGGTTTTCTTTGTCTCGATGTTTAAGAGTTTTTTGTTGTTGTCAAGTCCTTTTCATTAATGGAAATATTTTTCCATACTCTTTAGTTATTACATAATAAAATATTGAAATCTTGTACATTGTCATAACTGGTGTCCTATTTTCCATTCTTAGGAAGTTCTTTTAAGTCTAAGGAAGCCTAAAGGGCTGCGCACATGCTGGGAATTCCCTCTGCAGGATCATAGGACAAGCTGCTTCATTTTATCTGACAGTCCCTCTCTTCTGGGAAAATATTCTCTGAGATCTGTGCTCTCCAAGGCCTCCATTATGAAGAGGAAGAATGGATAAGCCCCCAAAGAGGTGAGACTTGAGAAAACAAAGGCCAAGAATTGGATGAAATAGTTTTAATACCACATTATTTTCTAAATGAATTTAAGTTCTATACCAAAATATTCAAAATCTTTATAAATGAAAATGCTGAAACATTCTGAGATATTTAGCTGAGGTAAACTGGAGAGTTAATTATACTTTTGAAATACATTATAGCTTTAGTTCTCATGTCTCTGACCTATTATGGTTTATTATTACTAATCCATTTATATTGATTTTTTGCTAATCTATTTTATAGTTTTTTGTTTTCTATATGTCAATAATATGTTTGATGTCTGAAGATTTATGAGAACGTCCTTGTGACTTATAATCTATACAGTTGTAAGTAGCAAGTGCCCTTTCTTATCCCAGCTAATTTTTTGTGCATTAATATCAACTTTGTCTGATAAGCACTATCACATGAGCATGGCAGTGAAGATTATGGGCTGTAGAGCCAGGCTGCCCAAGCTGGAACCTCAGCCCTGCCTCTTGTAAGCTCTGACACCCTGGGCAAATCTTTTAGCTAATTCTGAAGTCTGTAAGTGACAATAACAATAGTATTTACTCAATGGGTTGTTAAAAGGATTAAATGAGTTTATCAGGAAAAGGCTAGAAGCTTAGAAAGGTGGTGCATCTAGGTTGGTTTTTATTATTGTTGTTTTCTCCTTTGTTCCTTCCCGCCCTCCCTCCCTTCTTCCTCCCTCCCTCTTTATTTTCTTTTGTGAAGAAGATTGGCCCTGAGCTAACATCCATGCCAATCTTCCTCTACTTTGTATATGGGGCACCACCACAGCAGGGCTTGATGAGCACTGTGTAGGTCCAAGCATGGGATGCAAACTTGGGAACCCTGGACCACCAAAGTAGAGCACATGACCTTAACAACTACACCATCAGGCCAGCCCCTTCCCCCTCTCTTTCTTCAGAGTCTGTCCTTCTGTTTCTTTCCCCCTCATTTCCTGGTTTGTTTTTGCATTTCCTGATATCTTTGTAAATGTTTGATTTTTAAACTCTCTGATGTATTTGAATAGATCATGTCTCCTTTAGAGTATAAAGTATTATTTTTTATACAATATAAGAAATATTTTTTAATAATTGAGGATATCAAATTACATTTATTATTATAGCAAAAATGTCCAATTTCTATTATCTTATTTTATGTTTTCTATTTTCTTGATTTTCTTAATATTTTCTTTGTTTTCTATCATTTGTCCTACAATTTACATATTCTTTAACCTTTTCCCCACTGGTAATTTGCAGAGAATATGAACTGGTAGTTACCTTTTTAACTTTAAATAATATTTCTCAATGTATTGACTTCAGCAGTTAACAGTATCTATTACCATACTTCACTCCATTCTGTCATTTATTTTCTAGTGTTCATTTTTGTAAACATATTGTTTTGTAACAGTGAATTGTATTTAATTAGTTACTATTTTTATAGTTTATTTCAAAAACTAAACGTGTTTCCATTTTTTCAACACTAATTATTAGAGCTCTATGACCAATTACTATTTAAATAATTATTTTTACCTCCAGATCTTCAATATCATAAGTTTCCTACTAAGTTTAAGTATTTGATAAAACTTTCTGTTTATTGAAACACATTTTCTAATATTACTTTTAGAAAGAGCAAAGTGGTGGTCTATGTCTTGAACTATTGCATGTTTGGTGGTGTTTTTATATCTAAGTAACCATACAGCTTGGTAATACATGCTTAACTAACAGTTTTTCCCCTCAATACCCATAGATAATGTCGCATTGCCATCTCTTAGCTATTATTGATCAGAGGATGTCTAAGACCAGCCTGATTTATTTTTCCTTGTAGGTGACATCACTCTTTTCGCTCATGGCTTGTAGAAATCTTTCTTTCTTCCAATTTCAAACAATTCACCGGAGTATGTCCCTGCCAGTCTCTATTTAAATTTTCCTTGGATCATAACAAGCTCTTTCTATACAGAACTTCAGAAGAATGTTGTTGCAGATAAGCTTTGTTGTACTCATTTTTGCAATTTTTCCTGTCTTCAAAATGTCAATTATTTAATAGATTCAATCAATATTATCTGCCATAGCTATAACGTCTAATCTATCATGACTTAGGTTCTGATTTTGTAGCTGTACATTGTGTCCTATTTTCTCTACTTCATCCTCTTTATATTTTACTCAGTTTTTAAAAAAAGCTAATTCTACTCATTAATGTTGCTAATGTAGGTTTAAATTTTGAAATGATTTTACTTTTCTCATCAAATACTTTACCTAATTTTGCCAGCTCCCTTTTCTCTTGAGCTGTCTTCTTTATTCTTATAATTCATTTCATAAAACTCATGTTCTTCTTAGTTTTCTTAAAAACTCAAAAACCTGGGGGATGGCTCAGTTGCTTAACAGTTAGGTTCACACACTCAGCTTCTGCAGCCCGGGGTTTGCAGGTTCAGATCCTGGGCACAGAACTACACACTGCTCAAGCCATGATGTAGCAGCATCCCACATACAAAATAAAAACCTGCTTTTTAAATTTTTTCTAATTTCTTAAGCTACACATTTAAATGCATACTCCTTATTTGACCTTTGCACGCTATATTCCCTTTTGCCATCATTAACAGAAATTTTACAGAGTTACCATGACATTTTTTGTTGCTTTTGTTGTTTTTATGCATGTCACTTCTGAATCTGGGAAGCTCCACCTATAACTTTTAATCTCTCCAAATCAGTGTTGATGGATTGTCTTTGAATTCTCCTCTCTATTTTAACAGATGCTGTTTGAATCCTTTCCTTATTCCTTGAACTAGGTGCCGCATTTAGTTCTCCAGTTGCTCCAAGGAGGGTGTAAGCAGGGACTGAGGCAGTGGACAGCCACATTCTGGGTTGGTCATTTCCGCCCGTTTTCTTTCCAAATCAGTTGAATCCCCTGCCAAGGAGCATATCTGGATTTTGTCATTCTTCAGCTCTGGCACAAGCAGCCTACCCTAGCAGGATATTCATTATGTCAAAAAGTCCTTCTTAATTGGACTTGTGTCGTCTTCTTTTTTGCAGCCACGAAGTTTATAACCTCACTTCTTTTTCCCTGTACCGTTTCTGGCCCAGCTTTGCCTTCATGCCACCCTTCCTGATTAGGGAAGCCAAATCTGCAAATGAAAACAGCACAGCCACATTGCTCAATTTCAACTCTGCTGCACCTGCAATTCTCTGGCGGGGAGTGGGATGTAGATTTTATGCTAAGTCTCTTCTTTCTACTGTGGGTCACCCATTGCTTGGCCCTCAGGCGTCACATCTACATAAAGCCTGTTAGTAGGGCTTTCTAGAAACAATTACCTGCTTTTTATACATTTCGCTTTGCTATCAATTCAGAAGGAGATCTGTCAAGGGTTAGCACTCATTCTCTTTTGCCTAGGTAACGTAACACCTGTAACATATGAAGATTCAGTGATATGGGCTACCATATCCCTACTTTCAGCATAAATACAATTTCTCTCTCCTAGGGTCATCTTATGCCAATGTGCTCTCACCATATTTCCTAGAATTTTCCTTTTCAACTATGCAAATAAGATTTTGATTTTCTAAAAGGACAAAAAGTTAGACTCAACAATTACAGACCACCAAGCTTGATGTGGCTTTGAAGAAGAAAAGAGGGACATGGATTTCACAGCATGGCAGTCGCTTTCTCCAAAAAAATCTTTCCAGAAATCCTTCCTCTCATCATCTGTTTTTTTTTTTTTTCTTGAAGTAGGTGGGTGATTTTAAAACCGGGTTCTCAGTAATTTCCTTAGGAAATCTTCATATGCAGAACTCTTCTCATACTTACTTTTATATCTGATATCAACCATATTGGTCACTCAGTTAAACTGTAGCAGAAATAGTTGCATTGAACACATTTTGCAAGTACCATTACTTCCACTTCTACAACTATGAGTAGTACTTGCACTACTATTATAAGGAAAACTCCCACTACTAACCACTGGAGGAGACCAGGAAAATGAAGATATATCGGTACCTCAGAAAAGCATATGGCAGAATCTCTTGTAAATCCCTGCGTAAATCACAAGGAAATATAGGATCAAAATAGAAGAGACAAGGGCTTTATACCTGGTTACATAACTGTACCTAGAGGTGCTGACAATTGATAGATGTCAAACATTCTTAAAGGGAAGATTTTTAAAGGAATCGTATAGGATCTTATCCTTTTTGTGGTCCTATTCAACACCAATATCACTCCCTTGAATGTTTATCACAATATTTTCAGAAAACAAGAAGCAGATAAAATAGTGAATATATTAAACATATTGTGTTGAACTATGAACCATATCCAGAATACAAATCAGAGGAAGAAATATAAGATGTATTTTAATTCAAATAGATTACCTAAATAGTTATAGAATGTGGGGGACATGGCTTTGCATCACAATTAAAAATAGACTCAAGATCTTAAGCTAGATGTGTCTGATCCAACAATATAATGCAAACTTATTCGGCATTAATAGAAGTCCAGTATAAAGCCGAATCTTGGGATGTAGGACATGTCATCTAGATCAATTTAGACACGTATGTTTTCTCCTGCAACTTTAGTGACTGAGTAAGCAGGACAGGCTTCTGATGCTAGTCAACTAACTGCATAAAGATTGAGAATGTTGATGGGGTAGTCTACTTAAGAAATACTGTTGATGTTTTTACATGACTGTCAAGATTTAGGTCTCTATTTAGGAATAAGGGTCACCCTTCAACCTTCCAAGGAGTGCCGGATGTGATCAAAATGCATGGATGGAATTTCACCACAATATTTAACAGCGTTTAAGTGTACCAGCTTGTTTCACAAATAATGGGTTTGCATCAGGATCGATGGGTGACTTTATTTAATGGAATGTGTGTTCTCAGCTTGTCTGCTGCCCACTTCTCCACCCTCCAAATGTAGATTCCTGTGAAAGCACAGAAGGAGTGTAAAGGGAAGTTCTTGTGTCTTGTAAGAAATAGACTACAAGTAACACTGCTTTGTCGCCTAGTAACACAACATAGACTGGAGAACCTTTTTCCTACTACAAGGTACTGAAGGATGGAGTGGTAGCTAACTTTACATGAAAGGTGAATTTGGTGAATGGGTATCACCATAGGACCCTTAGGATTCACATGACCAAAATCTGGAGTGACACAGAATAATATTATAAAGTAGCACATAGATTTGTAAAATATGCTCTATCCTGCTATATTCAAGGATCCTTTGGAGCTTAAAAAAAAATCCCCCAAATCAGAGATGTCTTACCTGCCAAGTCTGTTGCCATTTAAATGCTCTCTAAATTAGTCTCAGCTACATAATTAAGCAGAAAAATTCTTAATTTCCTGCTCAAGTAGCTGCTATAATGAACATCAGTGACCAGGCTGAGCTGGGAAAGACCATCGGAAGAGAGGATAATGGTGAGGGTGAGTGGAGAGCAAAAGGCTAATATAACAGAATAATTTAGATTAAACTACTAGTAAGTCCAGATTCCATAACTCTCATATTAAAAGTTAATATAGTTGCTAATTTCACAATTTTATTAAACATATGGAAGTAATAATTATTTTATGTTAGTTTCTTATTAAACAGTAATAAAATTCTAGATTTAAATGATAAATCAAAGTTCTATTTTATTTTACTTTTACTTTTTTCAATATTATTGGATAAATAAACATTTGTAAGTGCTCATTAAAAGCTTATAGAGCAATGCTCCATGATTTTAAACATAGTGATTTACCATAAAAATAATAATTAGAATAAGAATAATGCTATAAAGCATGTTCTTTTTGGGGCTTCAAAAATACCAATCTAATCTAATTTGTTTTCACATTATAAATAAATGAAAAAGTAAAAATTATATAAGCAAACAAGAAATACATTACAATGAAAGCAAGATAAAATGAAAATAGTTATGATTAGTCATTTATCTAATTGAAAAAAACGAATAAAAGTTAATATACAGTGTGATGAAAAGGGCATCATCATATACTGCTGATGGCCGTGCGTGTGAACCTGGAAGCAAATTTCACAGGATACATTAAAAGCCTTCAACATGTGCATACTCCTTCATCCAGTAATTCTCCTTCTAGAAACATATTCAATGGAAAAAATAGAAATATGGCCAAATTGTTGCTTGTAATTGTTAAACACTGGAAAAACAATAAAACATTTAAAAACAAAATAGTTAAATAAATTACTAACATCCATAAACTAAATTATTACTTCATCATTAAAATAATGTTTTTGAATAATATTAAATGTCTAAAGTGAAATGTTAATCCAAAATATCACAATAAATAATAAAAATGAGTGTTTTTAAAATAGCAAAAATAGTATGTATATTTTTATTATTTGGTGGTAGTATTACTGTGATTTTAATTGTTTTGTTAGAACTGTATTTTTCAAATTGCCTACCACAGGCAAATTACTTTTGTAATTAAAAATATTTGTCACAATAAAGCACCAAGTGTAAATATGTTGCTAAGGAATTCCGAGAATATAGGAAAACATGTGGGTTTTTTTTTTTCATTTTTGTGGGTTACAAAACACTCAACTTCTTAAGAAAATTCTTGCTTTTTATTTTGTTTTTCTGAGTGTTGGCGAAATGTTTGCATCAGTTCCTTAGTCAAAAATAAACCCTGGATGATATTCTAAAGCTCAAATGTAGTTATTTACTAATATAAATATTGATGCTCTCATCATAACAAAAACAATCTACCTATATTCTCCATTAATCATTTATTACAGTAATTGTAATGATTTTTTCAAAATACTCACAAAATGTTAACATTTTTAATACCTGTAGTAATCGGTAATGGAATTAATCAAATGATGGCAGATGATGCACAAGGTATAAGCAGTATAAGAACATAGGAAATGTACTCATTTTCCTTTCATATTTAAGTGAAAATTACGATGTGATTTGTAAATTGAAGGCTGCGGAAAGCATACTCTTTATTGCTTTCTTCAAACTTTATGATTCTTTGCTACCCTCGTATTAGTAAGGTTCCTGTGGAACAGTGGAAGAAGTTTGGATTCAAACTAAAGAGACATGGATTAATTGTCCCAGCTGTATCGAAATGCATCATGTGACTTTAAGAAAGTCATTTCATTTTCCTGGTAAAAAGAACTGCCTTATTTAATAGATACTTTGCAATTTAACAGCCTATGATTATCATGGTTATATTTTAAAGGTGAAAGATATAGTGGCATCATCATCGTAAATTAAAAATATACACTGTACAATTTCGAAATAAAATATTATATTGAATGTCTAAGATGTCTTCAACTTTTCTAAGATGAAATTCTTTGAATTTTTTCATACAATATTATTTCACTTACTTTCATAAATACTGAGAAACAGAAATGGTTGACTGGCCATAAACAAGATATACGCTTGTGATGCTGAATCTTCACAGGGCTAGAGGCCTCAGGCCCCTTTGCAACCACTATTCAAACATTGTCATAAATGTACTTCATCCATACAACTAATAACATCTGTTTAAACAGAATTTAAAAACATACCTTGCATTTATTCAGGTACTTGTCCCTTTAGTACACTTTACTTTAAAGCTTTTCTTCGAAAGCTAATCAGTGGACTTAATGAACGCAGAAGTGCTCAATTCCGATTTGGGAAGAGAAGGAATACTAAATTAGGTCTGGCATCGCACAAATATTCCCTCCTCCCCACGGAGTCAATGTGATTGAATAAGCATCCCCTTTCCAGGTAAGAGGGAGAGAAGATGTATTTCCTGCTTTATCTATGTTGATTTGTTTGCTCTCTTGGTTGGGTTTATTGTTTTAAGAGAAAATGAAGACATGTTGGTGAAATATTGAGGAGGTATGCAAATATTTGCTGATTGTCTACTCTGTGCACCAAACTGATTTGAAAACTGAGAATGGGTGATAGAAAAGGATATATGGGCAATTTCACTAATAAAAAAGGTAAAAGATGATAGGGAATGGAAATGGAGAATGAACGCTATCCTGGGAATGTTAGAGGAAGAAAGAGAAAGTGAGTTCTAATAATTCAAAGAAAGATAGATAAAAAAGAAAGCAATTTTCTCAAGGAGTAAAGATTAAGTGAAAGAATGGAAGTGAACTTAAGGTATCTAAGGGAGGTGAAGGTATGAAAAACTGAGATCAATGAAGAGATTTTGAAATATTAAGGTAAATGAAGAACAGTGATTCTTGATAAAAAGAAGGGCTAAATAATTGAAGATGTTATCTTACAAGGGGTACAAATAATAAAGTATAGAGGAGAAAAAGACACCCTCTAAGGTGACGATTCCTGATAAGAAAAACTATTTGATAACATTACTACTTTGCACTTAAACCAAATTAAAAGTGACTGTATGTATTACTTATGGAACAAAATAATATGATTTAGAGCAACAGGTGTTCAGCAGATTCAGGGTAGCTGCCTATATATTCTGCTTCCTGGGTATTGTTGTGGATGCCCAGGCCTTGACAGACTCTAGTTAACTCAATGTTTCTCATCCATCTCTTCCTCCATCTCTCTCACTGTTCACATCAACATGGTCTGTCTGCTGCTTTGGTTTCACACCAATCACCATCAACACTGCACAGCTTCCATTAGTGTTCCCGGGCCCGACTTCAGGAATTCTTTGAGGGAAGTACTTCACAATTTCACTCTTGCATAAGAACTCAGTAGAAGAACAACTCTAGTTCTTTTAGAAAAAGCAACCTATTTCATCTATCAGGTGATAGAGTAAAATTAGATCAAACTTACATGATGTCTTGGTAGAAAAAATACACCATTATAAGAATTCAGAATCTCAAATATCCATGTTAATTGGAATTAGGACTTCATTGGTGATGAAACATCTTCCTTCATGATCCTTTTCTCATGGGTTAGCTTTTAAGAATCTTCACTTTCAAATTGCATTTTACTTTACCTATCTTCTAGAATAACAATATGCTCTAATGACTCTCAAATATGAGTTACTAAAAATCTACCTAGGTTTAGGATATAATGCCATATTCTCTGGCTGGAAACTTTTCTGTCCTTAGAACCTACCAAGTACGATGGTACTTACCACCATCTAGTTCATATGATGGTCATCTATTAACGTCTTATTTCTCTTTCAAGATTCCAAACTTCATGGGGGAAGGGCATTTATCTGGCTTTTCTTTGAATCCTCTCTAGTGCCTACTAGTATGGTATGATGCATTGGCTAGGCACTCAGTAAATATTTATAAATAAGTGTGTTAACAAGTGCAAATGTTTTTTTTCTGAGATAGTTCATATCACACAACATGCACAAATTCCAGAAATACTATTCCCCTAGTATTTTAAGTTGGACTGGAGAAATTCAGGCCAACTTAAAAGCATTACTTTTAAAATAACAACAATATTATAATAACATTTTATATAATGCTGTTGTAAGCAAAAGGATTGTTTAAAGGTGACAAGCATAGAATTCCATTGTTAATATCATGAAATGCATTAAAATTAATCATGTATTTTCATTTCTGGTGTTAAGAGCAACAAACCTCCTATTCATATCTCATGCCGTTAATATTATCTAGCTATGGGAAATATTTTCAAATAGTTGATTATATTCTCAACAATAACATGGAGTACAAATATCTGAGTTCACCAGTATATTATAAAAAGTTTCCTCTTGTAAATTCTCTAAATTATTCTTTGTCTCTACACTTAAGATTTTATACTTAAAACAAAAAATAACCCATCACTGTTTTGTATTGATACATGCTGAGGTCATCGTTCTATTAATACCAACTGAAAAGTCAAGAAACTGAATGATCGTGTGGTAAATTCAAACACATCAGACTGAGGGGAACTGAATGGTTTGACAGTCGTGACAGGTACAGTGCTCATTCAATTCCAGCCAAGTGCAGTGAGAACTGAGCACCTCTGCCCCTGTGGTTTCTTTAAAATGATTCATTGTTGAGAAGTACTGTCATTCCATGTCGTCGTTTTCGGATTTCTCTTTACAAAGAGTTCATGGATTAAATAAGCATCTTTTCGTCCAAAGAATATATTTACAAAGACATTGTCACAACAGTGGGGAAGCTTCACCATATGGTGTGCGTAAATGAGGCTAGACTTTAGACCGTGGACTTCCGAAACCTGGAACACTATGGAAAATGGAGGGGGGCAATCTTTTCCATGTTAGCCCTGATGATATAGAGGTTACTTATGTATTATATCTACAGAGAAAGGAAAAGATGAAAATATAGGCTGTTTTTATTTGGAATGTGTGTCAGGTGGAGTAAGGAAAGCAAATGACACTCTGAATAAAAAGTCACTTTGAACTTTAAAAGAGGCTGATCTTGAACCAAATGAAAAATGGCAAAGTACTCTTGAGGGATAAAATGAAAAGAGCAGGAAATTATAAGAGAAATTTAGAAAATGATACTATCCACGCTTTTGCAATTTTGTTCACCATCACCTTAAAATGTACATTTCATGAACAATACCTCCCTTTAATCAACACGGCAATTTTATACTATTAGACATTCCATGTGGGGGATCATTTAATAAAAACTGAACTGATGCAAAGAGAGAAGGCATTTGTCTTTCATTTTCTTTGCACTGGAAGCTGCTTAGTTGGTATTCTAAAACTGTCTGCTTCATATTTAATGGATTACAAATACACCTGATAATTAAAAGCCAGTGCTTAGAGTTCTTGCTGCACACACACATGATAAGAGAGATGTGAGGCAAAGCTTCCTCTGGGTTGATTGGAATATCCAGCTCGGATCTTTTGGCAGCATTCCATGTCAGACTACACAGATGATCTTTTATACTTTCCTGTTTCTAAACCACCTTGAGTATATCTATAATGTATGTATGCTTTTTTTTTTCTTCAGGATTTTCGTTCATGGAGAATAGTTGAAATAAATAAGGTTAGAGTTTACTGTGATATTTCAATTGTAAGTAAAAATGTGAGAATTAGTTCATATTGGTCTATGTCCAAGGGCAAAGTCTGTCCTTAGCCACTAACACCATTTCAAGTGCAATGATGGGGAGGGTCACTCCCACGGGGACTATTTGGCTGGGAGGCTCTGCAGGAAATGCTGCCACAGCGCAGGCAGGCGAGAAGGAGCAGCCTCTTCTCGTGTTTCTAATGATCTGTGAAATGGCGTGAATCCAGGACAAGACCCACCCCTGTGCATCCCACGGAAATTAAAAACTGTCCTTCATAGTATTTTCTTTTGTGAAAAATGTAATTTCCACAATTCCTATTTCAGTTTTACTGAGCCACTTCTCCTAAAGTAAAACCAGTGATATTCTTATGCTTGACGCTTACTGTGGACCGTCATTTATCAGCTCTACAACAGATCTTTATATCGGCTTCCCCCTTCAAATACTGCCTTCTGCTTCCAAGTCACAAATTATATATTTACACTAAACTTTCTTAGTATGGTTGTACTTCAAATACTGACATTTTATTTTACCTTTAGGCAATTAATTTCCTATGGAGAGTTTAATTATCTTCGTTCTATTTGTGTTTGAAGGAAAATTAAAGATAATTTATTTTTGAAGTCCCTGATATCATTATTTTAAAGAATACTTAAATATAAGACTCCTATATTTGATGGCAGATACTTAAGAAAGAGACACAAGTTACAGTTTTAACTGTCAATACACTAATTAGAAGCCCTATATGCCATCTAATTTCTGAACACCTCATTTTTGAAACACTGTGAAGTACTACACATGTATGAGATATTATTATCATAGAGATATATGCAGAAGTATCCACATTTGTCAAGCCCACCCCAAATTACATATCCCAAAATCATTTAATAAAATATGGGTGCAAACTGTATAGCGTGTGTGCTTTTTATAATGGATTTTTAAAAACTTTTCTGAAATTCATCTATATCTAGAATATAACTAACAATGTTTTATTTTCACAATCATGCAGCCAGTCCAGAAGATAATTTCACATTTACTACATAATAAATCCATACAGGCAACCTAGGAAATTTGAGGACTGTCAGAGTCTGAGCTATTAAAAAGTGGTAACTCTTATTTATACATCACCATGTTCATTGCAGCATTATTCACAATAGTCACGATGTGGAAGCAACCCAAGTGCCCATCAACGGATGAATGGATAAAGATGTGGTATATATTAACAATAGAATACTACTCAGCCATAAAAAAGGCAAAATTGTCCCATTTACAACAACATGGATGGACCTTGAGGGTATTATGTTAAGCGAACTCAGCCAGACAGAGAAAGACAAATACAGTATGATTTCACTCACATGTGGAAGATAAACAAACACATGGATAAGAAGAACAGATTAGTGGTTACCAGAGGGGGAGGGGTCAGGGGAGGGTGAAAGGGGTAAAGGGGCACATATGTATGGCGACAGATAAAAACTAGACTATTGCTGGTGAACATGATGCAGTCTATACAGAAACTGATATATAATAATGTACACCTGAACTTTACACAACGTTATGCGCCAATATGACCTCAATAAAATAATTACGAAAAATAAGAAAAAAACAGTGGCAACTCTTAAGCATGTGAAATCAGGAAAATAGCATGGAACCTGGAGTCAGAAGGTTTGGGTGTGGAATCCACTTCCTGGCTGAGGGACCCTGGGCAAGTAGCAAGGTAGTCATAGTCACAGGGAGATTGGAACACATAGTGGGCACTATGCTAGCACTTCAAAGTCGAGATTTCCATCCAAGCTCACAACAGTCCTTCAGGTTACTACTATTGTCCCCGTTTTGCAGATCGGGAAACTGAAACTCAGAAAGGTTCTGTGACCCCCCTAAGTTTGTTATAGCTAGGAAGTAGCAGAAACCATTTGCAACCTAAGAGAAGGAAGCGCCAGACTAGTGTTAGGAACCTTGGGTTCCAGTCTAATTATTTCTTGGCATTGTTTTGAGAATCAAATAACATAGTGTATATGAAAGGTGTTGAATATGATAAACTGGCTGTGATTTGCATGATTTCAAAAAAGTCTCATCTAGGTCTGTGATACTGATTTTGTTATTGAACTAGGTCTGTAATCTACCTCTTTTGACTCGTAGAATCTGGATTTATGTGGTGCAAGAAATTTCCAAACTTGGCTTCAACTATTCCAATAAGTTGTATTTAGAAACTCCTTGAAAGAAAGCATGATCACGCGGGTAAGTTTGCTTTTCTTTAACCATCTCCAAACTCCAGTGCAATTACACTTGATCTGTAGATTCACTTGATCTGCGGATTCACAGTTCGAATAATAACACAAATCTACATTCAGAAATATTTACCGAGAGAATATTATGATTCACACACTGTGCTATGCTCCAGGCTAGGGAAATATTAAAAACAATACATGGAGACTGCCCTCAAGAAGCTTATAGTCCACTGAGCAGATTTATAACTTCTGGATAATTTATAAGTTTTAACTTTAGAATCAGTTTCTTTGAATTTGACAAACAGAAAAACAAGTTTTTAAAGTCTTGTGGACCAAACAAGACACAGGTCATCTCTTTCTCCTCATGATGTGTCTCATCCCCAGAAATCATTAATTTTTTATGTTAACTGGATAAATTCCGGCAATCTCCTTCTTGTTCATGGTTTTAACTGTCACCTACATGCTGATAATTCTAAAATCTATATCTTCCAGAGCTACTTGATCTGTCTACAGCTACTTGAATACTCAACTGCCTATAGAACCCCTCTATCAGACAGAAGTTTCTAACTCAATTAGCTCCAAAATGAATGTACAGTCGTGCATTGCTTAACGGTGATACATTCTGAGAAATGCGTCGTTAGGCGATTTTGTTGTGGTGTGAAGATCATAGACTGTACTTTCACAAACCCAGACAGTACTATGCACTTAGGCTATATGGTACTAATCTTAAAGAATCACCGTCATATAAGTGGTTCATCATTGACCGAAACACTGTTATGAGGCACATGACGGTATAATATTGCTTCAGGACCTTTTATCCATCTTCATTTCATACCCTACTTAATGGTAGCAGCCTCCACCATCTTCTAAGTCATAATCCTGGATACCTGTTCTTCACCTCCATCAATCATTAAAGTCTGTATTTTATTTAGTACACATAAGGCTGGGTGAATGATACATATTATTTCAACGATTACTGTGGTTACACTAATCCTCAAAGGACAATAGCTACACACTTTGACGCATTTTAATGTATATTGTTTTATATGTTTCTAATTAAAAGTAAGATTTTTTTCACCCTTAATTTATAACTTAAACTCCTGAAACCCAACGAAGCTGATTAACTTGCCAAAAATTCACATCGCTAGTGAGTGACAAAGGTGGGAATTGAATCCAGGTCTAGCTCCTTACTCTATACTCTCCCCCTACAGCAGCAAGCTGGATTTGGAAGGAGAGAAGTGTTTCTACAGGTGTAAAGAAGGTGGAAAGATGTTCACAGCAATCCTATTGTCTTTGAAACTAACTGTAAGTAAAAAGGAGCAGAGGCTGGAAAGTGAGAAGTATGATAAAGAGCGTGTCTGGAGTAGATTCTTATGAGAAGATAAGATGAGAAGTCAGCTAAATTACAAACTGAAGAGAACCCGGAGCAATGAGGGGTGAGGAGAGTAGAGAGATGAGTGAGGCGTTAATTTGGTCCTTTTTACTTTCTTGTGTCTATGCTCTTTTCTCTCTGAGTTGCTCCTGCATACACATGCTAGAATAATGCTCCTTGAACTCCACTTTTCATAGTTCCAATCCCCTGCCCAAATCTTCAGATGCTCGCTGCTATCAAATTCTTTTCCTGGTTTCCACGGTCCTGATTCTATAATGAGGCTTCTCCGTACTCTTTCCCCTCATGTTAACTCTGCTCAGCTCCCATGAGACACTTCCCTGTGCTCTCCGACATCCCTTGCCGGGCAAGAGTATTTGCATACTCTGTTCAACCCTCTTCCACGCCTCTCCCTTTCCTCCTCATTCCTTTTATGACAAGATTAAATTCCACTTTTTAAAGGTTTATATGTATAAAATCTGACCTTTTCTGATATTCCTTCTTTGGTGATTATTATACAATACACAGCACCTTCTAATTTAACACCTACTTCTTCCTACGTCTCATATTAAGTTACTTCTGTCTTTCCAGCAGATTAAAAGCTTTTGAAGGTCCAATATCACTTCTAAAATTTCTTTTCAACGAAATCTGTGGCACAGTGAAAGAAACAAGACAGTGAATGTTTAGTGAACATTCAGTTAACTAAAACGACAATTGAACATTTAAAAAGCTGCATATTTAACAGAAGCAGAATAACTTGGTAGCAAATATACACAGATGTTTAAGGAATATAAAACACAGAGAGGATAAATAATTTTATGTCTCTGAGACAATATGGGTGGTTCGGATTCATAGGTGTTGAGTCTAATCCAGGGCTGACAAAGGATAAAGGATTTGATTTTATTATTACCATATAAATTCTGGCATCTAAGCAAATCGATTCCATTTTACTTCATTAATCAAATTAGACTGGGTAAGGTAGAGTCCTTTTCTTTAGTTTATTATCTTGGTCCTATAAAAGTCAAACTGTCCTTCACCCATGAGGAAAGAAAGGAGAAAATGCCTTTGGAAGTACACTATAACATACTACTGCAGGCAGGGCTAGCTGCCTCCTCTCAGTGCGATCACAGCATTTGTCACATTGCATTGAGGTTCCAGTGGTCATCACTAGACTGCGTGCTAGGAGCAAAGACGCCTGCGTCCACGGAGTGGAACATTGCTTGGCACACCAGACACACAAACACTGTCTTTGAAACTGGGTAGAAGTGAGAGGACTTTAGTGGGTCTAGGTGCTTTTTAATAAACAAGGTTAGGGGTATAAATGAGAAAGAACTGCTGATGCTTGGATCAGAATTTTAAATGGAAAGCTGTGATAGCCCTGTCCATGGGCAGGCATGCTGGCAGAATCAATAGTTGGGGCAAAACAATCCTTATGAGACATGTGAACTCAGAGGGATGGTGGAGGGCGACTTGTATGACTGTCCTTTCTCACTTGGAGACTCTCACTATAGGACTCGTAGCCTCTGAATCCTGAACACAATGTGTTTTAATGAGTCATAACCTTTAAAATCCTTCACCAGACACCTACTCATATGGAGAAGTCCATGAAGAATTGTTTTCATTTGTTTTACAGTCCCAACACTCACTAATACAGAATCTGTCACAATTCCTTGATTGGATGCTCAAAAAATTGAATTAAAACACTAATATCTAACCATCAATTACCAAATCCCTCTGTTCTCATATTCATACACTCAGCAGATATTAATTTAGTGCTATTATGTGCCAGGCATCATGCCATAAGCCAAGCACTAAGGATTCGTCCACAAATACAATAGCATCCTGGTCATCCAGAAGATCAATTGCAGAGGGGGACTGTCCAACTAACTGATAATACGGTGTAGCAAGGGAAGCTCAGGGTGCCATGGGATCACAACGAAGTGGGGCCTAAACCAGCCTAGCGTGGTCAGAAAGCACTACCTAGAGACAGTGACCAGATATTCAAGAGCCAACAGCTCACGCATGCAGTTACTGTCTTTTCTAGAATTGAAAATACTATATGCAGTCAGACTTGGCAAGTTATATACTTCAATTGGCAATGAAAAAATGCTTGTAATCACCAATTGTTCTCTTGGCTTTCTAAAATGAGCTATGGTAAGTAAACATAATGAATTAATACTTTTAATTATTTAATTAAAGTTGATGTTTTCATTTTAAAATAATGAAAGTGTGTAAGCAAAGAGATCGAACATAGCAACTACTACGTGGACACGATATGCTGACAACAAGCCCTGAGATTGGCTGAAATGTCTAAAGATCTCACTAGGTTATCTGTTCCTTTTGGACACAGCAAGACAAACTCAATATTTAGTGGTAAGATCATTACATTTTCTTTTATTTAGATACTGTTAATCAGAAAAAGTATAAATATATACTTTTTGTAAACATGTCAGAAATTCAGAACTACGTAAATTAAAAATAGATATTCTGCATAATAACTCTAAACAAAACTAGTCACTGCCAACATTTCGTATAATCTTTTTCAGCTTCTACTATATATGATGCCTCTTATGAAATTAGAATCAAAAGATGGCCTACTTTTTTTTCACTCACCATTATATCTTACACATTTCTCATATATTAATAGTCTCTAAATCATAGTGTTTAATAGCCATATACTATTCTGCCAAATAGACAGCACGTTGGTTGCCATCTAATGATTTTAAAGCACTAGAGTATTACCATCACTAAATGGAAAATTTCCCTTTGAAATAAAATAAAGTATAAAGTGCAGGAGAGGTGAAGACACTGCTATTTTGAAAATAAAATACCATTTTAGCAAGAGTTCTATCTCAATAAAATATTGACATTTATTTTCTAATCTGTGATTTTATCACTTCTGTATAATGAAGCTTATTTTCACAGTCACTTATGTTTTCATAACATACAATCATTATCAACTTTCGTGAAAAACAACAAGAGCCAAGTGCTAAAGGCATGGATTTATTATATATTCATACACAGATTCTGATGTATATGCTGTATATAGATAGATACACAACAGAATATAAAGTTATTTACAAGTTATTCTGAAGTATATGTATTTTTGTTTTCAAAAAATAAATTTATAAGTAGTATTGAGCAAAAGAATGTACATGAGAGTTCAGAATTCATTATTTTGAAGGCAAGGAAAAACTATATCTTGAAAATTATATGCTATTGATTTACTGTATTTTTTCCTTTGGTAAACTGTGTGTGTATGTGTGTGTGTGCATATATACATATAAATATATGTATACATGGATGCATGCCTTTATAGGTATATATGCATATTTAGCGGCAATTTTACTAATTACTATTCTAGTCTTACAAATGTTTGGCTCACTTTTTTTCAAACCAATTCTTACTACTTTACAGTATGTGCCTGAGTGGTTAGTAGTATAGATTCCTATTTGTGCCAATTAAATTGGATAACTAATTCTATCAAGAGCAATAACCAAAAAAGGAGAGACTTGTCTAAAATGTAATCAGAAATGGAATATGCAGTGTTCCATCAGCATCTATACTAATGTGTAAGGAAATTTAATTGCCTTTACACGTATTCTAAATGATGTTGATTTGTTCATTTTTTTTCCCTCCCACCAATACCAGCTCTTTTCCAACCTGCCTCTTATCATAAAAGGTTTGCAGTCTGAAGATAAGTGGTTGAGATGATAAACTGAGTGTTTTTTACTGAAAGTAACAGTTTTCGATAGAAAATAGTGGGCAGAATTACATACAATAATGGGTTCTACAAACAGCAACTGAAGTAGCAAAATAGCATTTCCTGTCTAGGAAATGTTTTCTTAGTGTATTTGGTATAGGAAAGGAACCACGTTTTGCTACATACACGAATGATGAACAGTGGTGCTAGAATTCCTTCTAAAACACAAATATAATTATGCTATAAACTGCCTAAAATGATTCTTGCTGTCTTCTGCCCCAGAAAAAAACCAAAATCCCATCTAAGCCTATAAGGCAGTTTGCAAGGTTCTTCCCCACTCAGTAGTACTGTCTGTACTCTCCTCCTCAACCTTCCACTCCCCAGTCCCCAGACCCCCACCCTTGCTCTCCATTTTCCTGCAACATTACTGCTGCCCAGAGTTGTCTATACACCTTTACACTTTTCCTATGATGCTCTTTTGTTCTCTTGGAACAGCATGGCAAAACCTCACGCATCTTTTAAGATCCAAGCGGATTATCATCTAATTTCTGATTCTTCCTCCAACATTTTCTGTGCTTGGAAAGATGAGAGGTGAGAGGAGGGAAAGAGGGAAGACATTGGAGGAAAATCAACAACAGTGAATTCTTATATTATTCACTGACTAGAATTTCCAAATCTCTGCACAGAGCCTTGAGGTACACTGTTTCCTGGACAAACGATGCACCTATCTTCACCTGGCTGTCAGCCAGGACTGGTGTGGAAGATCTGTGCTCCTCTAAACAATGACACTTTAAAAAAAATCATTCAACTGGCTGTATCAACTCCATAAATCATTATTACATTTTGAAGACATCTTTTTTTACATCTGACTAGAACACTTTCTTTTCCTAACATAACACTGGCCCTTCTGTAAGAAAACAAAACAAAACAAAATAATATAAATAAAGAACAAAACATGTCAATAGTCCCTATACACACAGAAAAAAATTCTTGAACTCAGAACTGTTGGCACAAGTCAGATAGAGGACTCTCACGACTGACATTCTGCCTCAAACAATCTGGATGGATCTTAATTAATTTAACCATTCCCCAACTAAGCTAAGTAATGCTTTAATGAACATTTTCATGACCAGAGATTTTCCTATATTCATGAATTCAAATGATTCACAACCTTTAATGGCTTGCGATAAATTATGACAAATTGATTGTCAAAAGCATTATATCCCACAACTAGAAGGACCTGCAACTAAGATATACAACGTTTTCCCGGGGTGGGGGAGGGGGGTGGTTTGGGGAGATAAAGCAGAAAAAAAAAAGCATTATATCAATTTTAAATGTCCCAGCTACCTTGAGTAATTTAAAATTCTCTTCACCTTTACCACCAAAATTAGCTAATTTATTATGTAAAACTGTATACCTCATTTTAATTTGATTTTCTCTGATTAGTTAAATACATTTTTTAATTTGTTTACTAGATTTATTTATTCACTGTGAATTATCTGTTATATATCTTTTGTCCATTCTTTTCAATATAAATGAATGGTGTGCGTGTATGTACATGCTCATGTTATCTTTTATACAATATAGTTGCATGAGATATTTTCTCAAGATTTGATGGCCTTTGTGTTCGTTTTAATGTTAAAAAAGTACAAGCGCAGTGAAGTGACAATCTTTATGGACAATATGGAGAAACTTTCAAATAAGTTATTTTAGGAGAATTCACATTTAACTGACCACACATACCTACTGTCATCCTATATCTATCCTGTATCACAGCCTGCTGTTAATTTTCCTCATCAATATGGATAATCATAAACAGTCACATAGAATTTAAAATAGTTTATAGCTACCTGAATTAAGATTCAAGATGGTCTTTATGTTTCCAAACAAGGTGAAATTTAAAAATGTACATGTAAAGTCTTTCATTCTGAATTTTTAAAAATGCTCTGTGGAGAGGCTGATTTTAGCAATTCATGTGAACAAAAGAGCAAAGTGTTAAGTTTTAACTGACCACAAATTTAACGTGAACAAACAGAGTGATGTAACTGACTAATTAAAAACCAAGTAATCTTGGACTACACTTTATGTATATAATGCCTAAATAATTGGAATTAATATTCTCACCTGGACAGACTATGTCAAGTCATGATCATGAGTTTCAAAAATGTGGAGTTCAATTCTGGACAGATCATAACAGGCGTATGAGCATTTATCCAGGTCAATATATTTTAACGAAATTATGATGTATCCAGGGTATATTCAGAATGCCAGAACTTGAATGTTAAAGGTTTTAGAAACTATATCATATAAAGAAATGTTATTTAGCTTGGGAAAGTGTAAAGGGGACTGTGAAATGTTTTAAAAAATGTGAAGTGTTTGAGTCATTAGAAAAGAAACTAGATTTGTTTTGTGTTATTCAGTTCTCCTAAGAATTAGTTATTATGAATAACCAACTAAGAAATGGGTTTTTTCTCTCTTTTTTCTCCTCCCTCCATCAGTCAGCAAACATTTATTGAGTATAGAACATGAATGTTTCATGCCCTGTGATAGGCCCTCTGAATAGAGGATCTAACAAGGACCTCACAGTCTAATGGAGTCAACAGATTATCTATCTATCTATTTATTTATCTATCTATCTTTCTATCTATCTATCTGTCTATGTATCTATCTATCACCTCCTAAGGCATATACAAAATACAGAGAATACTCAACAGGAAATTTGAGTATTCAAGCAAAAGTTGACCACCATCTGTGTCGAATGGGATACCATTTAGATTTTTTTATTTACAGCCACTGTAACCTCTATGTTTCTTTTCAAAAATGATGTGCATAGACTTATAAGGTATATTTAAGTAAAAATATTTATATCATCGATAATATTTATGCTATACTTATTATTTATTTCCTATATATGATTTTAGAAAAATCAAGTATATAAAAACAAAACAAAATGCTTAAAAGAGTAATGTTGTTACCGAATAATAAATATGGAACTGAGCTTCCTGGTTGTCAGAGCAAAAAAAAAAAAATCCATTTGGACTTACAAGTTTTCCATTTTGAAAGGAGGAAGCATGCATATTTTACAGGAGTAAAAATGTCTTTCTCTTGATTCTAAATCTTTGGAGCAGAGAAGTGGTGAAATGTCTTTCAAACTTGCCTAGGTCAGACTGTACACACAGTTGAAAATTAAGAAATTAACCAAGGATAAGAAAATTTCAAAAGAAGAAGGAATAAAAGGTTATAGAAATTAACAAATTGTTGTGAAATTTACTATAGAGGGTGCAATGTAGCTAATTCACTATAGAAGGTGCAATGTAAGTAATCAAGAACTGACAAGAATAACACCATATATTTGCCTCCAGCCTCCCTTTTTCACAACTCTTCTAGTTCACGAACTCTAAGAAGTGCTAAGGAAGCTGTCAATGTCTGAACAGATGGAATTCTCCTGAGTGGGCTTACTAGTTCACCTGGGCTTCCCAAATGGGCTTTCTCCTGCTTTGAAAGCAGATCGTATCAGCACTTTCTAGCTCTCTCGTCAGCAGACACCACATGTTATAAGCACCTAGAAGGTCTCTTCTACCAGATTTAAATTTATCAAAGTGCTATCTGGCCAGTACAATTCGCAACACTTTGTATTAATAGTCTCACTTTCTTCTTTTATAGGACTTACTTTCCTTCTTTTTTTATTTTTTTAAAGATTTTATTTTTTCCTGTTTCTCCCCACAGCCCCCCCGGTACATAGTTGTGTATTCTTCGTTGTGGGTCCTTCTAGTTGTGGCATGTGGGACGCTGCCTCAGCGTGGTCTGATGAGCAGTGCCATGTCCACGCCCAGGATTCGAACTAACGAAACACTGGGCCGCCTGCAGCGGAGCGCGCGAACTTAACCACTCGGCCACGGGGCCAGCCCCTTACTTTCCTTCTTACTTAGCCCATCCCACGAGTTGAATCTAGTGGAAACAAATGAGGAAAAAAATGCTTAAGATAAGGAAAATACATAACACTTACGTTGGATCCACTACCTCAATTGTCTTCATATTTTCCGCTTGATTCTCTCTAAGATAACACATGAAACGTCTTAGCTATCCTAAGGATGCCTCAAAGATGAGTGAAGAGAAAACTCATCAATATCAATCATTCATCATTCAAAGATATTTACTGATTATTACTTTGTACCAGGCACTGTACAAGGTTATAAGAATATATTGTTTACTAAGGCAGATAACACCCTTGGTTCTAGGAGTTTATATTCTAGTGGGGACTATAGATGATAAATAAGTAAATAAATGAAAATAATAATTACAGATTGTGACAAAAGCAAACAGGATCATAGGTTGTTAATGCAATATAGAGTAATTGGAGCTGGGGAGTGGAAGGGCTTACTCTAGAGAACTTGGCCAGGAAGGTTTCTCTGAGGTGGTCACATTTGACCTGAATCCTGAAGGTTGAGAAAAAGCTATTCAAGCAAATAACTGGATTGGAAGATTTCAACAAAAGGGAATGGCAAATACAAAGAGATAGAGAAAAGAAACGGTTAAAGCATGTTTGGGAACCAAATCGCCAACAGAACGGATTGCAACAAGGTGAACAAGACAAAGATGTGGGCAAGAGTCAGATCGTGCAGAGTTGGAATTTTCTTCTAAGAGAATGAAAAGCCACCGTAGGGTTTAAGTGAGAAAGAGACAGTCTTTGACTTATAAATTCAGAGGGGCATCCCTGGCTCCAGTTTCTAAAATGGATGGAGAGAAGTAATGAGTACAAGTAGGAGATTAATTATGAAGGTATTAGAAAAGTACCATTGACTTGGACTAGAATGGTGAGAGAGAAATGGAGAAAGGTGAAAATATTTGTGATGTACTTTGGAGACAGAGCAAGAGGACTTGGTCAGAAGCTGAGCGGCAATCAGGAAAAAAAAAAAACCCAAAAATCTAGGAAGCAAGAGAAAACAGATGATAAAAATATCAAAACTGGCAGTATGACCACTAGGGATTGCGAGGAAAGGGTAGGCAGGTGAAAAACAGCAAATGGGAGAATTTTGGAAGGGAGAAAATGCAGAACCTCTGCCCAAGGTCAAATTCAGTCAAAAAAGAGCAGGAGTTTTGCACAAATGTAGTAGTTCAAAGCACTTTTAAAAGAATAGCTTTTTCAAAATAAATAGTGTGGGAAAAAATAAAGATCAATTCTTAACACACATAAGAAAATTAACTCCAGGAGGCCGACTCCATGGCTGAGAGGTTATGTTTGCACGCTCTGCTTTGGCGGCCCAGGGTTTCACCAGTTCAGATCCTGTTTGTGGACATGGCACTCCTCATTAGGCCACACTGAGGCAGCGTCCCACATAGCGGAAGCAGAGGCACTCACAAGTAGAATCTACAACTATGTACTGGGAGGCTTTGGGGAGAAGCATGAAAAAAAAGAAGATTGGCAACACTTGTTAGCTCAGGTGCCAATCTTTAAGAAAAGAAATTCCAAAAGAGTTAGTGTGATAAATGTAAAATGTAAGACCATAAAGGTACTAGAAAAAACATGGGCTAATATCCTTATAATTTAAAGGATAGGAATAACTTTATAAGCCATAAAATCCAGAAGCCATAAAAACAGTGATTCATGGATTTAATTATATAAAAATTTAAAATGTCTGTATATCAAAAGACCTCATAAGTAAAGCTATAAGCCAAAGGCACAGTGGAAAAATAATTGGCAACATAGATGACAAAGGGTTAATTTCTATTGTACATAAAACACTCCCACAAACAAAGAAGAAAACATTAACAAAGGAAAAGAACAAACAGTAACAGAGAAAGAGGTACACAGACCTTATAAATATAGGAAAATATTCTAAGCCTCACTATTAATCAAAAATATGCAAATTAAAGCAGCAATTAGGTGTCATTTTCACCCATCAGGACAAGCGAAGATTCAAGAGACTGATAATGGCTAGTGTTGGCAGGTCACAGAAAAACAATTATTCTCACATCCCAATGGTTGTAAATTTAAATAACATTTTGTTCCTGAGGAGAAAAAATTGACAATATCTATTAAAAGAAAACATTCCAGGAATTAATGCTACAGGAATATTCCAACAGGTACATAAACAGTTTTACTGCTATTTTGTTTGTAATATCAAAATGTGGAAACAACCTGAATGTTGATCCAGACGGCTTCAGTACATTTATCACAGCAACTTGGCATGATGACATATTATACAGGAGTAAAAGAAAATGAGATAACTCTTATACACTGGCAGAAAACGTTTTATGTTAAATGTAATAAACCATTAATAAAATATAGGTATACAGTGATATTTTTATTAAATACTTTTATTTCTAGATATATATTAGTATCTTATGTTCATTGCACTCTTTATGTAAGTCTATAGAGATAAAAAAAGAAGTCTAGAAAGATCTGTAGACCACTGTTTATTGTGATTATCTCTAATTGGTGGGATTATAGAATATTTTGACTTTTTAAGATCTCTGAATTATTTGAAATTTTCACAAGTATATGTTTGCTTTGAAATAAAGATAACAATATGAAAAATGGAAAGAAGACAGGGCGTGATACATTTAAAGTTACCAATGAAAAACTGCTTATTTTAGAGTAAGCTTATAAGCAACAAAAACAAGAAAACACTGATTATAGCTTATGGTATAATTTTTCCTTATCTGAAGAAATACAGTGGCTTATGCAAAGAAAGCATCAAATCTCAATTTTTTTAATCTTTTATTTCTAAGATAACATTGAACGTTTTATTGATGATGCCAGTAGTTTTCTTAAGTCTAAGGTAAGTGATGATACTATGAAGACTGGATTGATTTTGACTTGGGGTGATGCTCTTTAAGACAATCATCACTATGTTTATTTGGAATCCAAAAATACCTAAAAGAAAACCTGAAAGAAAATGCATGACAGCTAAGCAAATCCTAAAGTAAAATGCTCAGAAAAATATGCTTCGAATAGCTGTTCTTATTCTGAAATCAAATAACACTTCTATAAAAAAATATGTAGGTTGGACAACTAATGAAGTAGCCAACACTGTTTGCATAACATTTAAAAGAGTCGTTTAGTCATTTTAACAGATGGTGGTATTTATGACATGAATTTGGCAATAGAAAGTAATGGGGGTGTCCCTGTTTAGAATTCTTAAATTTCTGTGCTGCATTACAAATCACATAGAAGAATCATGTCCAATGTCATATGCTACACAAATTGGGGTAAATGAAAGTTGTTAAAGTAAAGAGATAGCTGTGAGAAAAACATCTTTCTATTTAAATTAGGAGTTGTCTAGCTATTGTCACACGGAGTGATGGCTAACTTGTGGATTTACTAACAAAGATACTGTAGTATGAACGACAGCAAAACTAACTTTAGGATCTGATGCCCTGGATACTTTCTGGTTAGGCAAATTTTCTTATCTATAAATCTTCAGTTTCTCCACATATAAAATGATAATAATAATAATAATTATAATGCTTGCTTCTTAGAGTTGTGTAAAAATTGAGGTAACTAACACAAGACCCTTGGCACAAAGTGCCCATTTTGGCACCTATTGTTATTATTATTGGAGGAGTGAGTTTCAAAGAACAGGGAGTTGTCAGCAATGTCAAATCCTGCAAACTATTAAGAGACAATGAAGGCTAAGGAACAACAACTGGATTTACTAATCTTCACGTCACTGATGGCCTTCAAGAACACAGTGTTCCAGGAGTGGTGACAGTAAGGGAAAAGACAAATTGTGATAAAAATAGGAGCTAATGTGGACTATGTAGAACTTTTGATAGTAAGAGAAGGAATAGAAATAATAAGATGACACTTTGGGAGGCAGACGACCAAGCCAAGCATTTTTCAGCTAGGACACACTGATTATCTCCTACATCAAGGGTCACGGAAGAAGCTCGTGGAGATGGATTTTATGGAAAAATTCCTGGTTAGTTTCAAGAATAAAATCTGATTGGCTTCTAAAATGATGAAGGTAGGGAATGAAGTGCTGGTTTTTTTAATCTAATTTATGTAGAGCTCCATTAGGGCTGTGGTACTGGGCCTTTTTCTGTGACTGGAATTTATTGAAAAGCTGTTTAGACTCTCTCTCTGTAAATACACATACACACACACACACCGTGCTCAAGAACACACAATCTTGCATATAATTAGAAGAATTCACTGACCTCTTTAATCCATCCATGAGCCAATCTTCTCTCCGAATGGTCCATAGATCTCACATAAAGTTACCCTCTCTTAGGACTTAGAAATAATTTTGGACTTAGAAATAATAAAAATGAATTTAGACTTATGTGTGTAAATTAAAATTAACAATTCAGTGACGAGTCAAAAAATTCCTATGAAATATCAACAAAATATATTTATTCAAAACAAATTTTTTCAACATATAAACAGAAAATATAAATGACTCTTGAAATGTTATGATTGGCTCAGGAATAAATGCTTCATATAAAGCACAAAATGTATACAACTGAACTTAATTGAATACCAATTATATGCCAAATATTTTTCAAATACTTTTCTAACACTCATAAGATTTATGTATGGTAGGTGTTATTTCCCTGTGTTCACAGAAGTAGAAACTGAGGCTCAGAAGTATTAAGTAACTTACCTACTAATGGGTTGCAAATTCAAGCCCACCTGATTCAAAAGTCTAGAGAAGACTCTTTCTCCCTACCTCTACATAAAAGATAAGAATATTCTAGGCCATTATACAGAAAAGAGTATGTATTAAGATTCAAAAGTCTAGAGAAGACTCTTTCTCCCTACCTCTACATAAAAGATAAGAATATTCTAGGCCATTATACAGAAAAGAGTATGTATTAAGAGAACCTATGTGGGGTTTAATAAAGGCTGAAGTTTTTTCCTGGTCAAAATGCAAAAGAACGCTCTAAAAGGAAGACAAGCAAAGACTGATGTTAAAGATGTTAGAATTATCCTCGCAATTCATTCTTTAAATTCGGAAGCCTTTGACAAGGTTGATCACTATTTACTTGAAACTCTCCCCACCCCGTGGCTCCCGTGAAATTACTCTTGCCTCATTTTCCTCTGAACTCTCTGACCCATTTTCCTTTAGTCTCCTTTCCTCTCCCAGTCCCTCAAGTATTACTATTTTCTGGGATTTTGTTCTGAGCAGTCTTTTCACTGCTCTTGCTCTCTCTGGGTGATCTCACCCACGTCCATGGCTTCAACCATCACCAAACGTCTGTCCTCATTTCAGACTGAAGCCCTGGCACTCCAGATGTACATGTCCAACTTTCTACTGCACGTCTCCATTTGGATGTCTCTTAAACACCTCAAAATCAGTACATTCCCACTAAATTGGCCCTCCCCACTCAGATCTGCTCCTTCTCCTGTGTGTCCCTTCCTACTCGACGGTACCACTATCTAATCAATTGTCTTGGATAGAAATAGGAGAAATCATCTTTAATTCTTACCATACTTACTTTCCACCATCCCACACAGGCATCCAATCCATCACTAAGTTCTGTTAACAGTTCTGTATTCTGGGATCTCTGTGCTTTTCTCTCTCCTCAGTGCTTCTACATTTATTTAAGCATTTATCATTCTAAATTGTATTACTTCAAGACTCAACTGCTGTCTTTTTTTCCCACTTTTTCCTCTTTCCAATTCATTCTCCTTCTTGCAATCAGCCTGTTCTTTGTAAAATATAAATCTGATCATATTACTATTGTATTTAAATCATTTAAGGATCCCCTTTTTTATTCAGAAGAGTCCCCTTAGAATACGGATCTACAAAGTTTCTCCTTTTAACACACCTCTCCCGCCCCTCATACTCAATACTACAGCCATATTAAACCATATTCAGCAGTTCAACCACATCTGCTGCTCCCAGAACTTGGTGCCTTGTCACATGCTTTTCCTTTGGCCATGCCTTCCTTACCCCCTCCTTTTCGAAGGACTCAATTAGAGCTTTAACACCCAGATCAGGTGACACCTCCCCTAGGAAGCCAGGCCAAGTTTGGTGTTATTCTCCTTCCTGTGTCTATCTCTGTAACAGCACTCTGTTTCTCTATCATAGCACCTTATCTCTCTATACTGTAATAACTGACATCAATCTTTCTCACTGGACTAGCAGCTCCTTGAGGGCAGCAACTACTCTGATAAGTTTTTGTATCCTCTTTTCTAACATAGTGCCTTAAGTACAGTTGCCCTTGATACATATATTTAATGAATAAATGGATATATTAATTATCTAATCTAGTGAATGAATGGATGAAGTCATTACATAACATGACTTCAGTCTTTGCTCTATCACTCACTGTCATCTGATTAATGAGTAAGTTGCCCAGAAATGTCTTGCCCCATTTTCTTCAAAATGTTGCAATTAAATTAGAAGAAAAGATAAATGACAATTCTTTTTTCTTTCGTAATTCAAATAATCTCAGTATAGATGTATTTTCCATACCCTATGGCGTCCTGTAAAAGTATTAGCATAGAAGTTAGAAAATCTGGGTTCAAACCCACTTTGCCGCTTATTAGCTACATGGTCTTTGGCAAGTGAGGTGACTCCTTTGAGCCAAAACTGGCTTAACTATAAAATAATGACTATCTTCTCAGACTGTCTCACTCTCAGATTAGCTTGAGGTCAAATAAAATCATGTATATGAAATCAATTTAAAAACTATGCGTTGCCTTAAATTATAAGATGTATTTTATTTATTCATCATTTTCAATTTCTGAACAGAAATAAAATTCTATAAATAATATATACACATATTTCCTAATGTTAACACAATACATGCAATTTATATGTATTTCTTCTTTAGGAGGAAAAACTATATTTCCAGTATATATGTCTACATATTTCCTCTTTGGGAAATAAACACTTGGAAGAATTTAGACTAAAAAAGTTTAAGGAGTTTTTCTAATACTTTTATGGAAGCTTAATCCTGTGACAATTCTGAAATACATCAATGCAAATTATGCATCATCCTATCATTTAAGGGACAAACCATAGGAATGACTCATCTTTGTCATTAATTTCATGATGGAGAATTAAGAGGAAGAGAGAAAGAATATTATAAAACTAAAGAATTATTTCAAATCAACATAGAATCTTGTGATTGATTCAAAATAAGGAAACTTGACAGTGACAGTAGAGTCACGTCACTCATTTTCCTAAAAATAATCAAAAACCAACTAGATTTGATTCTAAAGCATCTCTACTAACAATTTTGCAGATAAAACCATCAGAATTTTATACTTAGTATGTTTATTATATCAGCCCAATGTAAACTCTTGGAATGTCTTTTTAGGGCTTCATGTCCCTGAAAGGGAAAAAGTTCAGTATTTAAACATTGTTGAATTGTAGCCCAAATATCATATTTTTTAGTACTCAAATTAAATGAGTTTTTATTAAGTACCTACTATATAAGTGGAAATGCCTGCAGAGTCTATTGGATACAGTATCACATTTTCAATGTGTTTAGATTAACTAAACAAGTATATTTTATATACCATCCTACTTTACAAGTGGCACTCATCCTGGATAGAGTACCAAGTAAACTGGACACAAACACAACTAATATTTAACTCAAAATAGTACAATTTACTGTTACTTGGGTGTAACATCCATTCTATTTGTAATCCCTACAACTTACCAATCCATCATGTTTTAAAGCACTGAATAAATGGATTTTAGATAGAAAAGGAGAGTAATATAAAGACATCATTAAAAAAATACTAACCAATTGTTTCTTCCTGACTTAAAAAAATTGGAAATATTCTATGAAATTCTTTTATAATTTCACCAAAGTTACAATACATAGGTACCTGATATATTTTATTATATATTTCCTATTGCCTGTCTGAAATTTAAGAGTCATTTCAGAAACTGAATATTTGTGACTGCCTTATTAAAGGACCTGTTCTTTTACAAGATTTCTAGTGTAACTGGACTAAACTAATAATCTCAATATCTCAAATATTTTTATCTTTTAGAAAACTTGGTGATAGACTACTTTAGTATTTTGGTTACTATTTCTGGTCAAATTTAATATATACTATCCTCCAAACCAAAAATCTCTGGTCATTAACTACTGGAAAACTATAAGAAAACAGCCTGCTTTCAGGTTGTCTCAAATGTTTTGCAAAGGACATCTCTAATTTAACTAGCATGGCTGTTTGCAAAGACAGCTATTTTGGGTCAATTGTATATTTTATTAAAGAATATTGCTCATATTGAATTGATTTTTAAAAAAGCCATTTTACTAAACCTCTTACTTTGGATAGACCACAAGAAAAAATGAATACTTTTAATTACATTTTGAAATGTGAATACTTGGGCTATTTATTACACCTGTGCTACTTTTGTTATTGAAATAGGTCATAACTTTATATTACCTGTATTTCTTATAATTTCAGTTTTGAATTGAACAAAGTGTGACTTTCCAACAATGTGCATAGTTCAAAAAGGAAAACGATGTTTTAAACTCAACCTTACACAATTATTGCTGAAAATAAAATAAAACTATAAGTCAAAATTATACGCACCCCCCCCCCCCAGGAACTTTGGATTTATACCAAAAGTGATAAATTTGAGTTGATCAGGTTTAGACGTGTGTAGTATGTAAACTCCATAGATCGAATGTTTAGGTTTCTCAAAGTATTCTTAGAGCGCTAAGCTAATTTTGAGGCAGAAGAATAAGCATTAAATTATATCTGTCCAACAAATGACCATACTCTTTATTCTTTAATATGCCTTTTTTGTCTTCTAGTATACATTCCATAAAATAAACATATCCTGTTTAATGTATCTGGTTCACAGACAAACTAGATCCCTCAGTTTTACAAGGATCCATTGCAAGAAAGTCACAATTAAAATAAACCTAGCTAGTCATATATTATATCTTTATATTTAATCCAACATGAAAAATTTAAAAATCCATTCTGCACCACTGTGAGAAATAAGTTCCATGTTAATTCTCCAGAACACTATTTTTATCCTTTGTACCCAAGGCACAAAGTTTGATATATGAGGTTGCCTCATACTTACTGCTTAGGTTTCACCTTTAATTAGACTGGAAAATCACGCACATATATGTTCTCAGTCAATCAACTCAACAAACATCAATTACCTGACCTCTGCTCTCTGCCAATTGATTTTTCCCAAATTCTTCTTAGATTTGCCTTAAGGACATTTAGAATACTCATTTGTCAAAAAAAAAAAATGTCCTTTTCTTCACTAGAAAATGTTTTTTCCTTATTTACAATTTACATTTTTTTGAAAATATTGTAAACGTATACGCAAAATAAATTTACAGAAAAATACTATATTACTAACATTGTGTTACATTTGGATTCAAAACTAGCAAAGTTTACTTAGTTTCAATTTTCTCAATCCTAACACATTAAATAAAGAATAGCATATTATCCATATTTTATACCTTTCTCTACTGTTTTATTCTATGTTCAGCTTCTTATCAATTTCCCATGTTTACAGGACTTTCCCAGTAATACTTCATTGTATATGGCATTTTCATTACGTAAATAAAATAATACTAATTAAAATTATCCTGAATGAGATTAATAAATGATATGGAGGAAGGAAGGATTAGTGCTTTATAGTTTATATAGCTGGAAGTCATAATACAAACTTTAGAATACTTAAGAACTTATAAAAGCAAAGCAAAATAAAACTAATATATCTGCCACTTTTAAGAAAGTCAAAATTTAATAACGAAAATTAATATTTAAATAGTAATTTACTGTTGACAAACTACCTTCACATATATTTCGATCATAAATTATTTCTAAACTTAGGAATGCTTTTGTTGATAGAATCTCAGGAGAGACATAAGAAAAATATTTAAATAAATAGATAATATTTATGTTCTAAAGAGTATACTTTATATTTAGAACTATTTGAAATGTTGACATCCTTTTGAAAACTTGGAAGACAAAACTAATAACTTATAAAATTTGCAAAAACGACTATCCATAAACCTAGCTCTCAATTTATATGCATTTCCACTTAAAAATAACTCCCTACTGCTGTAAAGTAATACTGATTTTGTCACTAAATACAACAAAGAGTTTTTAATCAAATAGTGCTCATAGGAACTACAACATTCCTGCAAAATAATACCATTGTGGCAGTTTACAAAAATGTCAAAGACTTTCACCTCCTTATGAAATCAAGTTCTAAAATAAAGTAATAGTTAGATGCCAAAAATTAAGGAAAAATGATCATGTTATCTGTTAGATGAATTGATGACAAATAAGTGTGAATTAAAACAATTAAATTAATGAAACTGATATCCTCCAAACACTTAAAACTCTTTGTTTTCAATTTCACCTGTTTGTTCAGCACACTTTCTTGTACTGAGAAGACTTTTAAAATTAAAATATGCTCAATTTGATATAATAAAAATATTCTGCAATTCAGAGTGAACAATTTATTACTGTTGTGGAAAATTTCAGATAGAAACTATTCCTATATATATCACATAATCTATAACCATTATCTTAACATAAATCTTGAGCAGTAGTTAACTAGCATGTAAAGCTGAGGAGATATTTGAAACATGCATTTCTTTCAAGAGTGAAAATGCAATATAAATTCTATATTGACTGATTATACCTTAGAGAATTAAATTAATACACAGTTGATTGCATTATTTTACATTAAATTATGCAGTATTTTGGTGGGAGAGCACCGTACAACTGTTTTATTAAGGCATTTGGTGAGGTCACCCGGTTAGTTTCATTGTGTGGGGTAATAGATCCAGCTGGGTTGGTTTGTGAATTCAGGTGGATGGGAGACTAACATGATTTGGCACCAAGGTAAGGATTCATGGAGTTATATCCACAGGATATATGTATTACGTGATAGTAAGAGACATTTACAACCCAGAATATAAGAGCAGGGCAGCCTCAAGTGACATCACCAGATCATCTGCAGTGTCAACCAACCGCCTCAAACATATATCCTCCACACCACAGCTCCCCTCTCTTTCTCTCTGTTAGCAAAGCTTCCCTTGCCTTCACCAGTGTAACATAGCATGTATCTTCTTTAAAAGCAAGCCATATGCTTACTCAAGAGAAAAGCAAATAAGAAAAACCGAAGGAACAGAATAAAAAACTAGATTGAGTACAATTTTCACTAACTTGACATTCAGGTGACAAGATTAACACTGAAATGTTAAGGGAGAAGTTAACTTAATTATCCTGACCAGAAATGAGGGGGGAAAAAAAAGAAGGAAGGAAGGAAGAAAAAGAAAGACAGACCAGCTGAATATCCCTGAGTCTAAACCTTGTTTTTAACTCTGATTTGCTCTGGAAGCAGCCAACAGTGGGGCTCTTGAATTTCTTTCCAAAAAAATTAAATAATCATAACAATAAAGAGGAAGTGGACTCTATTGCCTCATTTCAATTCTCTTCTAATTTATCCACAACTTATGTTTTACTTACAAGCATTCGTTACAGCAAAACTGTTGGCTGTCTCAATGTTGTCCACATGAGGTACCAAATTAAAAGGAGCTTCCGACGCATTGGGGCTGGTGTTATGAAGAAAAATTGCCAATCGAAAAGCAGTGTATTCCTGATCTGTGTTTCGGATGAAGAGACCACCTATTAAAAACAAGAGGAAAAGTACATTCAATGCTTCCTCCTGTAAATGTGATACCCACCCCAAGTGCTGTCAAATCCACTGCCATTCAGCAGCACACACAATCAAGGAGCTATCCCTGCCACAACCTGGGAGACTGCCCTTTGTCCCTAAGGTGCATGCTTAGTATTTTAGTCTTTAGGACAGCTCAGCTTTTTTCTGTCCCAATTCGTCACGATCACAATGACCTCTGAGACCATGTAGTGTGTTTTTCCTTTCTCTCTCTTGCCCTCCCCATGATTCCCAGCACACTGCTACATCAGCTAGCTCATGGGCATTTCTCTCTAAGATGCAGGCATATGAACAGAAAAGGGGATTTGCATTAAAATGCAGACAGGCAGGGATGTGATGACATGCAGGGAAGAAGGAAACCAGAAAGGAGACATGAACTTTGTTTTTCTGCAGCTCGTGGACTCAGTCTAATTAGCTCCGTTATGTGCACAGTCCACGAGAAATGATGCAGTGTTGAGACTGAGCTTAGCTGGAAGAAATTCAATAGCTGCGTCCCATGAAAAGATAGGAGAGAATAGCAAGAAAAGCCAAGGATGGATAGGGTCCCTGGAAATAGAGTCGAGACGGAGGAATAAGGGCAAAAGATTCACAAAGAAAACAAAATAAAAGGAGAAAAGCTTCCAGGGAAGGGATCTAACTTTGGAATCGGTTAACGGGTAGCTAGACAAGGCAAGGGGGTTTGGGTGCAAACGCTTTTTTTGCCCAAACAGTGTCTTTCTGTGATAGCGAGAAAGCTGCGGCGTCCAGCACGGGAAGAAGTATGTATTTTTTTAAAACAAACTCGACATCCCTTCGTGCTCTAGAGAAAGGGATGAAAAGACACACCACATAAAACGTAATCAAATCCCACGGAGGTTTTTTCCAACTTATTCCAATCCTACTTAAGACACTTGAGCCAAAGGAGAAAACAGGAGTCTGGGCTGAGGACGGATGGGCGGGCAGTTCTGTGAATATTCCAACCGAACGTGCACTAAAGAGGCAGTTTTTTCGTAAAGGGGAGAAAGGAAGAGAGAAGCAGAGGGGAAGGGAGCCGCCGGAGGTTTCCCTGAATTGCTCATCACCAACTCATTTAACTCACTTTCGGATGTCTGCCACAGCACCCCCAATGCACACCCCACCTGAGCAGACCTTACCTATTTGCACGCTGCTCGGAAAGGCTCCCATGGCGAGTCCCCAAAATCCAGAAAATAACAAGACAATCTGTCTGCAAATAATCCTCATCTTCTTTTCTCCTCTCCCTGGCGCGCGCTCTCTCTCTTTCTCTCACACTCTTCCTAAAGGCTGTTCAGAGAGGCATTGAAGACGATGGCGCTAAAATTAAAAACAACCAAAAAAAAAAAAAAGGAAAAAAAAAGAGAGAGGTTTGGGTGGTTTATGATTGTGACTATTTCCCTTTAGCAATCCATCGCGAGCTGCCAGCTTTTTCCCGCAGTCTCCATAGCCCTGGGAGAGGCTTTCTGTCCGGCTGCAAATGTTGCACATGCAAAAGATGGTGGTGGAGCGTCTAGTGGCTGCTCGCAGGGATGAGACATGCGCTCTCTCTTTGCCTCACTTGCTCTCGCGCTCGCCCCTCGCTTTCTCACATACACACAAACACTGGCGCCGCGGCCGCCGCACGCGCTCCCCAGCTCGCACCCGCGACATGCCCCCAGCCTGCGCCAGCCCAGAGCATCGCTGCCCTCCTCGTCTTCCCTCCCCGAGCGCGCAGCACTCTCTCCGTCACCCCTGGCCCCCCGCTCGGCAATCTTCACCCCTTGGGTGCTCACCGGAGCGCCCCAGTCTCTCCGACGCTCCTGAGCCAGTCTGGATACAGGTTTTTTCCCCTTCTCCTCACCACTCACTGACTCCCTTCTCTCTTCTTCCCCGTTCGCCGGGGGACCTACTCTGGGGATGGGCACCCCCAGTGCCCCTCTTTCTGCTCTCCAGGCGCCTCTGCTTCCCGGCTGCGCTTGGCAGGAGATTGGCCCGCGGGCCAGGTCTGCAAGATCAGATCAGGGGCTCCGGGAGTTTGTATCTCCCATGCCCCCGACCCCCTGCCGCATCCTTGCGGGCTCGCGCGGGGAGGATCGGCTGCCTCCCTCCCCTACAGCCCTCGCCTTCCCTCTCAGCCTCGCCCTCTGCTGCCACTGGGCTGCGCGCGGGGGACTCCGGTCCTCGCTGCAGCAAAGATTTCTCATCAGCAAACGGCCTGGGAATCTGGAGAGCCTGAGATGGGAATGGATGAGGTGAAGGGGCTCAGGGAAGGAGAGGAGGAGAAAAAGGGGCAATGGGCAGCTCCGGGCAGGTCTAAGAGACTGGGACCAAGGAGGAAAGAATTGGAGGGGGGAAGGCTGGGGAAGAGACCAGAGAAGTTGAAACATCCTTGGAAAGAGAGTAGGATAGAAAATGTTAATTTAAATAACAAAGTTTAGGGTCATGAACAGGATGGGGAAGAGACTGAGAAATGAAAACTGAACGGGGCCTCCAATATGTTCTTTGAAAGGTATGAAGCAGAACTAAGAATAAGAACTGTGTCAAGTATAAAGTAGTAAAAGTAATTAAAGACTCCTTTCTTTCCAGGCGCCCTTTCAGGAAGACACTTTTCGTCTGTGCTGTGGCCCACTGCAGGAGTAGACGGGACACAGTTCAGGGGCTGATGAAGGCGGATGAGAAGGACAGTAGTTGGGGAAGTGGACACAAGTGGCTAATAGAAAAATAGGGCATTTTTCATGCACATCTTTTCTTACCTGGGGCTCTGGAATACTCTCTCTGCTTCATGTCATTCTAGGAAGACTGAAGCACTGCATTGATGATGTCGTAGTCATTTTCATTGGATAGAAGAAAATGAATTATCCCAGAAAGTTTTAGAGCTGTGGTGTCACTTCTTCTCCAGGGTCACCTTTAAGACTTCATTTCCCCTGGCTGTGTCTGTACCACACCCAGAGCGTGACTGTGGTGGCAATGCTTGACAGGTTTCTGATTTCCTCTGTACGGTGTGAGGTCTTCTAATCTAGACAGTAGAAACAATCCCCTAATTCCATTAAACTGTGAGAGAGAAAGTGTTTTAAATCTTCACGGTTCTTTGGGTGCCGTTGGTTAGATTGTATCATTTTAGAGCCTAGAAAGTTGGGTCACATCGATTCGAGCCAAGCTTCTGAGGAAGAGTTAGGGAGAGAGATGCTCCTTCAAGGTTAAGGAACCCAAAGTAGTGTCTCCCATTACATTTTACAAAAGACTTCAGCAAGTGTCTGTGTTTATCTGATGTGGTATTTGGAAAAAGAGGTGAGTGGATTGATTAGTGTGGAATTCTTACAAGGGTCCCACCTGGTAAAGACTTTTTTTGGTGTATATGCTACCTTTACTCCTTCGAATCTCCTTTTATTCCATTTCACCAATTATCTGTGTTTGTAGATGATGTTTAATAATCCCTGCTTGAACTGCAGAGTGCTTTTTCTACAGAGCGCTTTTTTTTTTTAATTCTGAATTTTGCTTTAAAATCACATCTCTTTTTTTTGTTTATCTCCTTTCCTCTTACATTTCACCACAGATTGTTATGACAAAAAACAACCTAATTGTGAGTAATTGAATTACACAAATCATACATTTGTCATTTCAGTTTATAAGGCTTTAGTCTTGCAAGTCAAGTGGGATTTGAAATGTTTTGCTTTTTGTCTTTTCTGTCACTGTAAAAACCAAGGCTGTAAATAATATCATTCTGTTTCTCTTATAAGAAAATAACAAAATAGGCCACATAAAATTCAAGTTGAATATAAGTTATATTAAGATTTCAAAGACCACCAAATCTTTAAACTCATCACCTAGTTGGCCAATGAGTGAAGCTCTGCCTAGTTCACAGAGGCAATTATTAGCTTCTGTTCTTCTCAAAATTGAAAGATTTGAGCTTTCATATGACGTAATGCCATCATCAATATAGATGCAGGACAAGTTTTATTTTTCGTCTAACCATCATGATGACGCCTTGGATAATAAGACCACAGATGACACGCCTGTATTTTTCCAAGATAGTAATCTTGTTTGTTGAATTTCTATTTTTCCAGTTAATTAAAATCTTCATCCACTTTATCAATTCAAATTACCTTTCTCTGTATGCTCTCTCTATCTCTACGTTTATTTCTATAGATATAGATATCTTCTCATATCATATATGTCTTTCAGATGCATCAAAAGGGACAAAGTTTTGGAGCTGGTTAGGAAGAATTGGCAAGTGGGCTGGGGCAGATTGTGTCCATTCATAAATACCAGAATGATAATCAACAATGCAAAGACAAAACAGTGAAAAATAAAAGTGTGGCTGGAAATGGTAGAGCCAACACCTGTGCTTCTAATCCTGAATGTCTGGTCCCCTGACCCATTTTATAAATATGACTATACTATACCTCCTTTTATCCCAAGTGTGAATTTACATACAGAAAACACTTACTCGAGCCTCTCTTTGGAGCATTTGTAAAGGCAGAGGAAGAATATCCTGCCACATCAGTATAAAAAATTCAAAAGATTTTTACTAACTGAGAAAACCACAGACATATATGTTTGATTTTATTGTTTTTATATTATTCTAAGTAAATATTTTCACAATTTTCTGAACTGAAATTTACTAATATGTTAAATAATGGCATCTTACTAGAAGATTTCTAACATTCTTTCAACTTCCCAAATCTCTGAACCTGTAAAGTCAAGTCAGTCAGCATTTGTGCAGTTCTGCTATGGGAAAGGTCCTGATGCTGTGGGGAATCTACAGATGAACGTGCCACAACCTTGGACTCAAAACACTCGCCTAGTGTGGCAGAATGTGATCACATAGTTTCAATGAATTAGTATAAAGCAGCAGAGGAGAAATAGCACATGGAGTATATCAGGGAAGGCTTGGTGGGGATTTTTCAATGAGAAGAGATAGCTATAGATAGATATAGCTTTCTAGGTAGAAAACAAAAAGTCAGGTTGGAACTTTAATGGAGCATATTGCTTGGGATATTGAACCTTACTCTTTGGGGAACTAATATATATATGTACATATATATATATATATACATATGTACATATATATATTTGACAGGGTAATAGTATAATCAACTCTGACACTTTTAGAAAGGGAACATTTTTGGTAGTGGGTGTCAAGGATGGTTTGGTGATGCGGACTAGGAAAGGCAGGAGCTGAACTAGTCTATAGACTGTCCTTTCAGAAAATCAGGTGAAATGGGACTGGACTGGAATAGGACAGTAGGAAAGAGACAAGATGAGAGAGAGAGGAGAGTTATTGCTGAGACAAAGCTGACAGGGTCCACTCACCACTGGTTGGGGGTCGTGGAGAATGAGGCACATATTTAATATCAAAGATATATCCAAGTTGGAAACTTGAATGTTCTGAAAAGGAGCTGTAGTAATCAGAAGGTTGGTGATATCTTCAAATGGGAAAAGGAACTTAGGAAGAAGAGCAAGTTTGCTAGGGAGCAGGCTTTTCATCAAATTATTTCTACACAGTTACATATTGAGCACCTTCCACGTGTGTTTGTGTTCACTGTCTAAATGTTTGAGGTATAAAGGTGATCAAAGGAAAATTCCTGCTATTATTGGAAGATTCCTGATGTTTATGAACCCTCACTAATGTGTCAGGAAGTGTGCTGAGGCCTTACATATATTACTTGACCTACAGACAAATTTAGGTATCATGTTGGTTAGAAAACTCATGTAAAGGTTAAAATTCTTGCTCAAAGTTATGTTCTTAGTAAATGTTAAAGCCAGGAGCTAGGGAGAAAACTCAGATCTGTCTGATTTCAGGGACCATGCTGTCTTCATTAAAGCCTGCTGAGTTAATGAGTTTAAGGTACAATGAGGGGTCTGGATGCTGAAAAGTAAACTGGAAGAATCCATAACATTTAGAAAAGTAGTGTGGTCTGCTTAAGAGACCTCAGGCTTTTAGAGTAATAATAAATGGGCTCAGATTATAAACCCCTACCTTCCTGTCTAGATTATAATGGATAGGGTACTTAACATTTCTGTTCTCATAGGATATATATAAACTTTCAGCACAGGTCTGGCACATCATAGTCAATTCTTATTAATAAAGAGTTGCCAAAAAAATGTTACCAGGGTTCCAATAGAGGGAGGCACAGAGTGCCATGTGAGTAAAATAAGAAGTCTTATTTTGATTTTGAGGAAATTCAGGAAGAACTCACAGAGAAAGAATGTGAGCTGAATTTTTATGGGTGTGGAGAGATTGTCGGGTAGAGAAAAAATAATGTGCAAGACATGAAGGGGCATATGGCTTTCTGGAAACTGCTAAAAGTTTGGTACAACTAGATTCAGGTTGTAGTGAAGAAAGTGCCGGAAGTGAAACTGGAAAGCAAAGCAAGAGATGGTTATAAACCATCTCACTCAGTTTCATCTCCACCTCACAGACATAGAGAAGTCATGAAAGTTTATAAGCAAAGGGGTAAAATTTTCAGATTTGCATTTTGTATCCAAAATCTTGGCATAAATGTTGGAAATACTATACAATGAAGCTGGAGGCAGGGAGAGAAATTTGGAAGCTGAAAAATAGTCTAGGTGAAAAATGACTGTGTGAACCAAACCAGTAACAGTAAAATTTACCATTTGACCTTGAAATCACACTTTTAAGTTTGTATCCCAAATATATGCTAGCAGAATTATTAAAGTTGCATGCACAAAGCTGTTTGTTACAGTGCTATTTATCATAGCAAAAGCACATAACAACCCAAATGTCCATCGAGAGGAAAGTATCTTACTAAGGTGTGGTATATCCATACAATGGGTATATAGTTATATACCCGTCATATGTAGCTATATAGTTGAGGAAAGAGTAGTGCCTTTATATACCACTGCAGAGTGATTTCAAGGACATATTTTGTGAGAAAAAGCAAAGTAGAGACAAGTATGTGGGCTCACTAACATTTATCTAAAAGGAAGAGTATTTCCTCTAGGGATGGAAAATCAAGGTTTGAGGAAAGAAGCAAATAAACTTTCCATAGCTACTCAGAGTTGCATTATTTCAATTTATTTTAAACCAGATCATTCTGGCTTGTCCTCTCTAGTGGGATATCTCCTAAAGTCAAAAATAGTTGCAAGAAACAACTTACACTGCCTTCACTGATCCTATTGTCGATGCTAGTATTAATACTGCTGTTCTGAGAATAGTGTGTACATATTGGTTCATAACGCAAACGAATTTTTGTGCTGGCGTTGCTGGCTAAAGCATTGGAGAAAAGCAATACATGTTTAAGATTGAAAGAGGATAAGTGAAAAACAGGGTAGTTCTGAATTTGAATTGGAAGTTTCAGTATGAATTAACAAGGTATTTTATATTTTCAATTAAATATGTATTTCTTAGTACTACACACTAAAGGCTTAGAACTAATGACTAACCCATTAAAAACCAGCACCACATGTACATAGATTGTAGTATCTAATACCATATTCTGGTAAAAGACATCAGAGTTCCTCGGAAAAATGATTCATTCCAAGTCTAGGGAAGGAATTGTGCAAGATACCTCTGGAACACCATGTCATAACAGAAAGCAAGGAAGCTGTTTTTGTTTTATTTATTTATTTATTTTCTATGGTGATAACATTGGTTAATAACATTGTATAAATTTCAGGGGTACATCATTATATTTTGATTTCTGTGTAGATTACATCACGTTCACCAACCAAAGACTAATTATAATCCATCACCACACACATGTGCCTAGTCAGTCCTTTTGACCTCCTCCCTCCTCTCTTCCCTTCTGGTAACCACCAATCCAATCTCTGTCTGTATGTGATTGTTTGCTGTTGTTTTCATCTTCTACTTATGAGTGAGATCATATGGCATTTGACTTTCTTCTTCCAATTTATTTCGCTTAGCATAATACCCTCAAGGTCTACCCGTGTTGTCACAAATTGCCAGATTTCATCGTTTCTTATGGCTGAGTGGTTATTCCATTGTCTCTATATAGCATATCTTCTTTATCCATTCATCCCTTGGTGGGTGCCTAGGTTGCTTCCAAGTCTTGACTATTGTGAATAATACTGCATTGAACATAGGGGTGCATATATCTTTACGCATTCATGTTTTCATGTTCCTTGGATAAATACCCAGCAGTGGAATAGCTGGATCATATAGTAGTTTTATTCTTAAATTTTTGAGGAATCACCATACTGTTTATCATAGTGGCTGCACCAGTTGGCTCTCCCACCAGCACTGTATGAGAGTTCCCTTCTCTCCTCATCCTCTCCAACTCTTGTTGTTTCCTGTCTTGTTAATTATATAGCCATTATAACAGGAATGAGGTGATATCCGATTGTAGTTTTGATTTGCATTTCCGTGACAGTTAACGATAGTGAACATCTTTTCATGTGGTTGTTGGCCATCTGTATACTTTCTTTGGAGAAATGTCTGTTCAGATCTTTTGCCCATTTTTTAATTGGGTTGTTAGTTGTTTTGTTGTTGAGATGTATGAGTTCTTTGTATATTTTGGATATTAACATCTTATCTGATATGTGGTTACAAATATCTTCTCCCAATTATTAGGTTGTCCTTTTGTTTTGTTGATGGTTTCCTTCGCTGTGAAGAAGACTTTTAGTTTGATGTAGACCTATTTGTTTGTTTTTTCTGTTGTTTTCCTTGTGTGGTCAGACATGGTACTATTTGAAAATATGCTGCTAAGACTGACGTCAAGAGCATACAGATTATGTTTTCTCCTAGAAGTTTCATGGTTTTTGGTCTTACATTCAAGTCTTTAATCCATTTTGAGTTAACTTTTATGTATGGTGTAAGATAATGGTCTACTTTTATTCTTTTGCAGGTGGCTGTCCAGTTTTCCTAACTGTCCATTTATTAAAGAGACCTTTTTTCTCCATTGTATGTCCTTGACTTCCTTGTCGAAAATTAGCTGTCCATAGATGTGTGGGTTTATTTCTGGGCTCTTGATTCTGTTCCATTGATTTGTGCGTCTGTTTTTTTGCCAGTACCGTGCTGTTTTGGTCATTATATTTTTGTAGTATACTTTGAAATCAGCGAGTGCGATACCTCCAGCTTTGTCCTTTTTTCTCAGGATTGCTTTGGCTATGCGGAGTCTTTCATTATCCCATATAAATTTTAGGATTATTTGTTCTATTTCTGTGAAAAATATTCTTGGAACTTTGATAGGGACTGCGTTGAATTTTTAGATTGCTCTAGGAGGTATGAACATTTTAGCTACGTTAATTTTTCCAGTCCAAGAGCACAGAATATCTTTCTATTTCTGTGTCTCTTCAATTTCTCTCAAAAATGTTTTATAGTTTTCTTATCTCTCACTTCTTTGGTTAAGTTTACTCCTAGGTATTTTATTCTTTTTGTTACAATTTTAAATGGGATTGTATTCATTATTTCTCTTTCTGCTACTTTGTTGTTAGCATATAGAAATGCAACTGATATTTGTATGTCAATTTTGTTTCCTGCAATTTTACTGTATTCATTTATTATTTTAAAAGGTTTTTGGTAGATTATTTGGGGTGTTCTATAAATAAAATCATGTCATCTGCAAATAGTGACAGTTTCACTTCTTCCTTTCCAATTTGGATCCCTTTTATTTCTTTTTCTTGCCTGATTGCTCTGGTTAAGACTTCCAATACTGTGTTAAATAAGAGTGTTGAAAGTGGGCATCCTTGTCTGGTTCCTGTTCTTAAAGGGATAGCTTTCAGATTTCCTCCATTGAGAATATTATTAGCTGTGGGTTTGTCATATATGGCCTTTATTATACTGAGGTATTTTCCTTCCATGCCCATTTTATTCAGAGTTTTTATCATAAATGGAGGCTGTATCTTGTCAGATGCTTTCTCTGCATCTATTGAGATGATCGTGTGATTTTAAGTCTTCATTTTGTTAATGTTGATTAATTGGCAAATGTTGATTGATTGGTGAATGTTGAACAATCACTGTATCTGTGCAGTAAATCCTAATTGATCATGGTGTATGATCTTTTTAATGTATTTTTGTATTTGATTTGCTACTATTTTGTTGAGGATTTTTGCATCAATATTCATCAGTGATATTAGCCCCAAAATTTCTTTTTTTGTGTTGTCCTTGACTGATTTTGGTATCAGGTTAATGGTAGCTTCATAGAATGAATTAGGAAGCTTCCCCTGCTCTTCAATATTTTGGAAGAACTTGAGAAGGATACGTATTAAGTTTTCTTTGGATGTTTGGCAGAATTCAAGAGAGAAACTGTCTGGTCCTGGACTTTTATTTTTTGGGGAGGTTTTTGATTACCATTTTGTTCTCCTTATTGGTGATTGGTCTATGCAAATTCAATTTCTTCTTAACTCAGTTTTGGAAGGTTGTGAGAGTCTAAGAATTTATCCATTTCTTCTAGATTATCTAATCTGTTGGCATATGGCTTTTTGTAGTATTTTCTTGTAAACTATTTTATTTCTGAGGTGTCAGTTCTAATTTCTCTTCTTTCATTTCTGATTTTATTTATTTGAGCCTTCTCACATTTTTCCTTGGTGAGTCTAGCTAAAGGATTGTCAATTTTGTTTATCTTTTCAAAGAACCAGCTCTTGGGTGCGATGATTTATTTCTTTTCATTTTTTAGTCTTTATTTCATTTATTTCTTCTCTGATCTTTATTATTTCTTTCCTTCTACTGATTTTGGGCTTTGTTCTTCTTTTTCCAGTTCCTTTAGGTGCACTGTTAGATTCTTTATTCAAGTTTTTTCTTGTTTGTTGAGGTAGGCCTGTATTGCTATAAACTTCCCTGTTAGAACCACTTTTGTTGTATCTCATAAATTTTGGGATGTTGTGTTCTCATTTGTCTCCAAGTATTTTCTGATTTCTCCTTTGATTTCTTCAATGACCCAATTGTTGTTCAGTAGCATTTTGTTTAATCTCTACATATTTGTGGCTTTTCTGATTTTGTTCGGTAGTTCATTTCCAGTGTCATACTGTTGTGGTCAGAAAAGATGCTTGGTATTATTTCAATCTTCTTAAATTTATTGAGACTTGTTTTGTGGCCTAGTATTTGATCTATACTGGAGAATCCTCCATGTGCATGTGAAAAGACTGTGTATTCTGTGGTTTTTGGATGGAATGTTCTGTATATATTTACTAAGTCCATCTGGTCTAATGTGTTATTTAAGGCTGATGTTTCCTTATTGATCTTTTGTTTGGATGATGTATCCATTGGTGTAAGTGAAGTCTTAAAATCCCCTGGATTATTATATTACTATCTATTTCTCCTTTTACGTCTGTTAATAATTACTTTACATGTTTAGGTGTTCCCATGTTGGGTGCATAGATATTTACAACTGTTAGATCCTCTTGTTGGCTTCTTCTCTTTCTCATTATGTAGTACCCTTCTTTGGCTCTTGTAACAGTTTTTGTTTTAAAGTTTATTTTGTCTGATATATGTATTGCTGCCCCAGCTTTCTGTTCATTGCCATCTTCATGGAGTATCTTTTTCTATCCCTTCACTTTCAGTTTGTGAGTATCTGTAGGTCTGAAGTGTGTCTCTTGTATGAAACCTACATACGCATCTTGTATTTTTATCCAATCACCACCCTATGCCTTTTAGTTGTAGCATTTAATGCATTGACAATTAAAGTAGTTATTTATAAGTATGTACTTATTGCCATTTTGTTATTTATTTTCTGGGTGTTTTAGTAATTCTTCTCTGTTCCTTTCTACTTCTCTTGCTGCCTTCCCTTGTGGTTTGATGTCTTTCTTTAGTATTATGTTTGGATTACTTTCTCGTAATTTTTTGTGTATTTATTATAGGCTTCTGCTTTGTAATTACCATGAGGTTCATATATAATAACCTATGTATATAGTAATTTATATTAAATCGATGGTCTCTTTTGTTTGATCTCTTTCTAAAAGCTCAGCTCTTTTACTTCCCTCCTCCTATATTTTATGTTTTTGATATCATATCTAACCTCTTTTTTGTGTGTGGGTATCCATTACCCTCTTATCATGGAAATAGGTTATTTTAGTACTTGTGTCTTTTGAGCCTCATATTATCTTCACAGGTGACATTTTTTTTTACTGTATTTTTGTCTTTGCCAGTGATTTCATTGTTTTTTTTTTTTAAATAATTTTCTTGTTCCTATTTGTGGTCTTCACTTTCCCACTTAAGTAATTCTCTTTAGCATTTCTTGTAAGGCTGATTCTTGCTGATAAACTCCTTTAATTTTTGCTTGCCTGGGAAACTCTTTGTCTCTCCTTCCATTCTGAATCTTAACCTTTCCATGTAGAGTATTCTTGGCCATAGGGTTTTTCCTTTCACCACTTTAAACATATCATACCACTCCCTTCCAGCATGTATGCTTTCTGCTGAGTCATCAGCTGATAGCCTTATGGGATTTCCTTTGCATGTAACTTTTGTTGCTTTTCTCTTGCAGCTTTTAGGATTCTCTCTTTATCTTTAATGCTTGACATTTTAATTATAATGTGTCTTAGTGTGTGCCTCTTTGAGTTTATCTGGTCTGGTACTCTCTGTGCTTCCTGTACTTGGATTTCTGTTTACTTCCTGAGGTTGGGAAAATTTTCAGCTGTTATTTCTTTGAATACATTCTCTGCCTTTTATCTCTCTCTTCTGCTTCTGAGACACCTGTAAGATGGATGTTTGTGTGCTTGATGTTGTTCCAGAAGTATCTTAGACTATCCTTGTTCTTCTTAATTATTTTTTCCTTTATCTGTTCATCTTGGGTGATTTCCTCTAGTCTTTCATCCAGTTTGCTGATCTGTTCTTCTGTATCATCTACTCTGCTAATGATAGCCTCTAGTGAATTGTTCATTTCCAGGATTGTATTCTTCATTTCTGATTGGTTCTTTTTTATATTTTCCAATTTTTTGTTGAAGTTCTCACTAAGTTCATCCATTCTTCTCCCAAGGTCAGTGAGCATTGTTATGACTTTTCATTTGAGCTCTTTGTCAGGTAGATTGTTTATTTTTTTTCATTTAGTTCTTTTTCTTGCTGTTTTCCTGTTCCCTTACTTGGAATGTATTCATTTTCATCCTCATTTTGCCTCTTTCTCTATTCTTATATCAATTTATTAGGTAAGTCAGCTATGTCTCCTGATCTTGGAGAGGTGGCCTTATGTTAGAGATGCTGTATGAGGCCCAGCAGTGTGCTTCCCTCTCATCACCAGTGCCAAGTGTTCTAGGGGTGACTCCTGTGTGTCCTCCTGTTGTGTCAGGGTTGCTCTTGCTGCAGGTGCCCAGGGAGGCTAGGCTGTTCCCCTGGCCAATTGGTTGTAATGTTCTGCTGTGTGTAACTGCTATGGGCCCTTCAGTCCCTTTATCATTCATGGGGTGCCCCAGCACAGTTGGCTGCAAAGTCTAACAGCACATTCATGTTGTAGTTTTTCTGTTAAATGACTAGGCCTCCAGAATGGCTGATTGCTAGGCTGAGGGGCTTACAATTGCTGTATGCCTCCAGCCTACAAGGCTCCTGTCAGCTTTCTCAGGGTTGTGCCTGAGTGGGGCTGGCCCTAGCCATGGGAGCACTCAATTGTTTCAGGTTTTGGAAGGTGGGGCCAATCCCCTATGTAGCTGTCTGAGAAGAACAAGTCTTTTGCCACTGGCAAGCCCCACCACCCACAGGGCCACACAATCTGTCAACAGAGTCCTGCCCCACGTGTACAACCTCACCCACTGAAGCAGACCCAGTTGTCCCAGTGCAGAGGCCCCACACATTCCACCAGTGCCTGACACACTCCACCTGTTCTTTGTGCGTGCCCTTCCCCTCAGAGGTGGACACACTTACTGGGCTACAGAGGATCCAGGCACCCAGCTATGCATGCCCACAAGTTGCTTGAGGGCTTGCTGTTGGGTGGTGCCAGGCTTTAGGGCAGGCTGCTTGCCCCAGCTGAGCTGAATTAAATTGGCTCCCTAGTGCACAGGGCAAATCCTGGGTTGACAGGCCAGTGGAAGAACACCAATGACATCTGCCAGCATCTGTGTCAGTAAGCCTGAACTAGGTCACAATAATGGCTGACGCCAATGTCTCAGTCCCTGGAGAAGTCTCACCTCTCACTGAGATGCACCCAGAGCCTATTAGGTGAGTTTCTTTCCACCAAAGGACTGTGTGCCTTTCTTTCTGGTGATTTTATGTTGCTTTCCAAACAGGTCAATCTGTGCATGGGCCCTTTAAGAGCCCCCTTTTATTCCCTTATGTCTATAGCTTTTCTGGATATACTCCCCTGTGTTGTTAGTAGCTGCAAAGCCAGACACTCATCTCAGTTGTGCTGAGTCCAAAATATGCTTATAGTGTTAACACTTCTCTACTCAGGTCCCTCGTTTCTCCAGGGACAGCTGCATGCCTTAGGATTGCTTTTGATCAGCCATGAAGCACTAAGGTTTGCAAAGCCTCTGGAGAGGATTTTTTCTCTCCAGAAAATAATTTCTGCCTCTTCCCGCTCCATCAGCACTGTCTCTTGTTGTGAGGGTTCTTTTTATCCAGTTGTCAGTTCTCTCTCAGGGGTAATTGTTCCAAGAGTAGTTGTGAATTTGTTGTGTCCTGGGAGGAGGTGAGTTCAGAGTTTGCCTACATTGCCATCTTGACACCAACCCTCCAGGAAGCTTTTATAATTACTGAGATCATGTCAAAAGTTTTCAGGAGTGACCAGCCCAGTAGCATAGCAGTTCACCTGCTCCACTTTTGCAGCCTGGGATTTGCAGGTTCGGATCCCAGATGTGGACCTACACATCAATCATCAAGTCATGCTGTGGTGGCATCCCACATAAAAAAAAGTTTTTAGGAGTCAACTGGAAGATATTCACATTGGCTGAAGATGGGAAATTTTAGATATCAAAGGGAATAATGCCTGAAATATATTATAACTCATCATTGTTAAATCCATGACATAATAATGATAATTTTAAAAAGACAGATAGAAGCCTCATTGGTTTCTTTTATATATTAGGAAAGAAACTCATAATTTTTCAAAAAATAAACTTCAAAAAAATTGAAAAACAAACTTCATTTTGGAATAATTTTTGATTTGCAGAAGAGTTTCAAAGATTCTACAGAAAGTTTCCCTATACTCCTCACCTAGTTTCAGTTTTACTTAACATTATTATCTTACGTTACTCTAACACATTTGTCACAACTAAGAAACCAATAATAGCATGTTACTATTAACTAAACTCCAGACTTATTTGGATTTTTATCACTTTCTCATTAGTCTACTTTTCTGTCCCAATTCGGGATACTTCATTGTATTTGATTGTCATATATCCTTGGTCTCTTGTATTCCATGACAGTTTTGGCATCTTTGTTTTTCATGACCTTGACAGTTTGATGAGTACTAGTCAAGTGTTTTGTAGAATGTCCCCCAATTTGGATCTGTCTGATGCTTGTCTCATGATTAGACTGGAGTTATGGAATTTGGTGAGAATACCATAGACTTTAAGTATCCTTTTTTTTTTTATCACATCATATCAGGAGATCCATGCTACTCCCATTGACATCATTTGTAATAACCTTCATCAGTTGGTTAAAGTGTGTTTGCAAGGTTTCTCCACTATAAAGTTACTATTTTTTTTTTTTTAACAGGGGAAGATTTGTCCTAAGTTAACATCTATTGCCAATCTTCCTCATTTTTCTTCCTCCCCCTCCACCCAAAGCCCCAGTATATACTTGCATATAGTTGTAAGTTCTTCTGGTTCTTCTATGTGAGCGGCTGCCACCACAGCATGGCCACTGACAGATGAGTAGTGTGGTTCTGCACACAGCAACTTGTATATTTCCTGTTTTAGCCTTAATATGATACATTTCTTCAAGAAATCCTGTTTCCTTTTACTGGGGAATGCTATTTAAAAACCAGAATCTGGATCATGGGTTTGTTCATTGTCACTGCATTGTTATTGCTTCCAGATTCTCACATAGGACAGAGATAGTATCCTAACCCATGTATACATACATATCTGTAATTGCTTCTCTATCTATCCATCTATATATGTTTTAAGCTAACGAGTGCATACTGATGACTCTAACTCAAATCCAGGACTACAGAGTTCATTCTAGCCTCCCTTCTTGCTTATATTTGTTAGATATTGAAAGGAATAATTCCTGAAATATATTTATTATAACATGTCAATGTCAAGTACATGACATCAAAATGATGATTTTAAACATAGAGACAGAGGCCTCATTGGTCTCCTTTATATAATATGAAACCAATTCAGGAGTTCTCTCCAACAGAGAGAAACCGGGCTCCCACAGTCAAGTAAAATACTTTTACTTATGATAGCTACCTGAACTTAAGTTTTCCAAAAACAATTGAATTTTTTATACCATATTTTTGTTTTCAACCACTGGTGATTACTGATCCATAGACATTAATTTAAGTAGATGATATTGTTTATGGCATTCTGTCCTTTAAGATGCCAATGTATTAAAAATGATACCAACTATTTAATACATTTATTTATTATTAGCTAAAACACTTCTTAGGAGGGTCAAGTTTTTTTTTTTCAATGTGCATATATTTTTCCCCAATTGAACTGATACTTTCTAATTTTCATGTATTTTGCTGCAATCACTTTCCAGCAATAGAAACAATACCCTAGTGCCTCGTGGAGTGCGTTGCTTTACCTTTTTATCTCTCTGTCAACGTTGCTTGAAATCAGCACACTAATCTTGCCCTATAGCAGTTGCTTGATTAATCTTTTGTCGTCTATCTACCTCACATGGTCTCTCCGTGAAACTGATTGACATTGCTCGTGACTATAATGCTGATAAATTTTCTCTCTCTCAGGACCACAGAATCCTCATTACACCAAAAAGATCGCTTTCCTTGGTTTATGTTCCTCATTCCTCTCTGGAGTCACTTTAATTGAATAGAATCACCAAGTAGGACTTGGCAGTCTTTCCCTCATTCATTCACCAAGTATTTCTAGAACATTTACTATGGATCATGGTATCACAAGGGAATGAAAAAGTGTTTTTACCCATTATGGCATTTATTTCATACAATTAAAGGATCCCAAAGGTAGACACATGTACATAAACACATATATACAAATGAGTACAAAGAAATATGTAGTAAACCCTAAATTAGTGGTGGAAACCTGATGCGCTCTCCTTCAAGGCAGGGGTCACGTTATATTAAACATCAATCTACTCCTACCCTAGTGCTAGCTCCACATGTTAATGCCTATTCCAGGATAGGTCAAGCAAAGCATCATGAAAAAGTTAATATTTGAGCTTGATTATAAAGCACTGGAAGATTTTCAATAGTTACGAAATGGGGAAGCATTCCAGATGGAAGGAAGAGGTAAGTGTGCATTAGGAACAGTGAGTAGCCCAGAGATAGGAATCATCATAGGGATTAGTAGCTGGTAAAGCTCATCAGTTTGAATAAAGTCAAACATGGAAGAGGCTGGCACATGTAAACATTAAATAAATCTTGGATAAATAAATTGGCAAGTGACAAAATGGTGCTTTGAGCTGCAGATTTCTCTTCTACCTTGTTTATTAACAAATACTATTGTATTCCTTCTAACGGTGAAATCACAGGCCATTTTGCTTAACTTGATTCATATACAGGCAGTTGATGGAGAATTGTTGAAATTACTTGGATAATAAAACTTTCCCAAAGTGGTGTCTCAGATTTTAAAAAGTGATTGTTAGATTGAGCTTTCCAGTTTAAACATCTACACTGGACACATTCATAAGTACCTGTTCAATATTTTAAAATTTAATTTGAGTTTGCACACTTTAATAATGATAGTTATAATTATCCTCTACTATGACCTGCTATGACATATTAAGCAAATAATATGGCACATACTAGTGATATAAGTGCAGTTTTTATTCTTAAAACAGTCTTTTGGGGCCAGCCCCCTGACTGAGTGATTAAGTTCGCATGCTCCACTTCAGTGGCCCGGGGTTTGCTAGTTTAGATCCTGAGTGTAGACCTACACATTGCTCCTCATGCCACGTTGTGGTGGCATCCCACATAGAAGAGCTAAAATGACTTACAGCTAGGATATACAACTATGTACTGGGGCTTTGGGGAGAAAAAAAGAAGAAAGAAAAAGAGGAAGATTGGCAACAGATTTTAGCTCAGGGCGAATCCTCCCCATAAAAGAGAAAAAAACAATATTTCCATTTTGGTAGTACCAGCCTTGTTTTAGGAATGAGAAAATTAAAGCTTAGAGGGAGTACGTGACCAGTTCAGTCTCACACAGCTAGTAATGGTACAGCTGGATTCAGAGTGACATCTTTCTGTCTTAAAGCTTGTGCTCTTTTGACTATTCCATTTCTCATATTTAAGAGAAAAGCCAAGTGTTTTGTTTGCATCAATTATCTTTGGCTTGGCTCTGAATTAGGCTGAAGCTTATACACCATTAATGAAAGAAAAATTATGTCCATTTTCATTTTTTTAGAAATATTAATATTGACTGAGTAATTTGACACATATGTCATGGTAGCAAAGTTATACCAATAACATTTATTTCTTTCAGTTTAACAAGGAGAAAATCTAAAGAAAGGGAAATAAAGGTAGATATTCTAGTTATATAGCCACCTGGCACTGAAAACAACTTAAATAAGAGTTACCCCCTTCCCCATTATTAATCATATGCATCCCAGTTTGTTGGGTTTAAGTCTTAAACTGACCATTCTCTCTCCTGTTTTCTGATTCTTCTTTTTCCCTTCTTTTTCTAGCACCCAAGGATATTGAGTTGTGTGTATTTAGTCACACCCTACCCAACTGCCTTCCCTTGAAAATATCCTTGGCTGTGACTGAATATATTTTGCATAGAATTTTTAAGAAAAATAACATGGAGCTATAATGATTCTGCTCACAAACCTGTCTGCTTTCCTGACTGTCCAAAACAGTCTTATGCAATGTGTGTTTGCCAAGCAGACCTCTTAGCCCAATGGAGAGATTATAGGTAAACCACAAAAGTGCTCATATTACTACCTTCTCCAGACATACTGTTGAAATTTGATTATTTCCATATCCATTTCATTCTAGAATATAAAAAATATAGTCTTAGTAAGAAAGTATATATAATTATATTATACACAACATAATTTGGCATATAAAAGCAGATGTATATCAAAGAAAACATTATTAGTGGTTATTTGGGGAATGAGGGATCATAGGTAACTTCTACATTCTTTTGCATATTTTTATATACTTTCAAACTTTTCTAAAATTGGTCCATTGCTCTTATAAACATAAAAACACCATTTTCAAATTGTTGGGAAAAAAAGCTTTGCCTTAGTTGAATGTTTCCCAAAGAACCTTATTCAAATTAAAGTTTGTTGTTGTGGTGACGGTGAAGGTGTTGCTTTATGTGACCTTTAAAATCTTTACAATAACTAATGAATATACATTTTTAAAAACAGTAAATTTTAATCTATTGCACATTAATACTACTTTACATTTTTTATATTTTTAAGTACTGCTATTAGAGAATAGATTGATAATATCTACTGCTCCCTTACTGTCTGCTAAGATAGTGGGGTGCAGCTACAAATTAAATTGATAACTGGATTTCTCATAAGGATTTTATGGGTAGGGATATGCACTGTACCAAAGTAAGATATTTGATTGTTTTGCACAAATGTAAAATTTTACTTGAGAGATCTTTTCATAAAGCCCCAAGCTAAAAGATAAAATATATCCTAAGAAAATACAAACTGTGTGTGTAATATAGAAGATTACTGTCACACCTAATGTAAAGTTTCATGGGTTGGTGGAGAAAAGTGAAGCTTGCTTTATAATTGGAGGAAATAAAATGTAAAAACTAAACAAACCCAAACACTTCTAGAACAAGCATAAAAACAAGCTGGCTACCTTGACTGGAGTAGCTCCATATCAAATAGGTGAAATCCCTGGTAAGACAGACAGAGAAGGAACGTGTCAAATTCAAGGCGAAATTTGAGGATCAGGCAGGCTACACAAATGTGTTCAAGAGTGGTTGTATGCTTTCTAATGGTAGACTGTCTGTCTATTCTTAGGTTGTTTATTCTATATGCATAGAGTAAGCTAGAACTTGGGTGAGATAGACTATAGGCAAAGAAGCAAGAAACATCCTGTGTATACCCATATATTATGAGAGACTTTTATTTTTTATTTTTTTGAGGAAGATTCGCCCTGATCTAAAATCTGCTGCCAATCCTCCTCTTTTTTGCTGAGGAAGACCAGCCCTGAGCTAACATCTGTGCCCATCTTCCTCTATTTCACGTGGGACGCCTGCCACAGCACGGCTTGATAAGCGGTGGGTATGTCTGCACCCAGGATTGGAACCAGCGAACCCCGGGCCACCAAAGTGGAATGTGAGAACTTAACTGCTGTGCCTTCAAGCCGGCTCCGGTGAAAGACTTTTAACATTGCATAGAGGTGATAGTGGCATCCGAATTCTCTTCATGTTTCTATCAGTAAAATAAAAATGACCATGCATTCCAATATATATGTAGTGGAATTTATAAATTCTTTGCATTTATCACCTCAACATATTAATCTATTTGGACATTAAACCATGTAAACGTGGAAATTAAAAGTAAGAAATAAAGAATATTTCAAGTATATTTTATTTTGATAACAGTAAAATCTTTTGATTGTCCCTAAGATATTATTGTTTTTATAATCTGTTAATATCTAGTAAAATTATGTGCTTTATATTACTGTATATCTTTATTTGTTGATATTTTTGTGAAATCAATGTGATCAAATGTGCTTTATTGGCTTTGAAATTTTGCCTTAATACTTTATGATACAGATATTTGAAGATCTGGCTACATTGTTGATTTGCTTTGGTACCGGTTTTAATGGCTATCAAAGTAGAAAATACCAAAGTTGAAAATACCATAAAGATATATAGATCCAAATGCAACAAGTTCATTGTGCTGTGTTTACCCAGTCAGCATATTTATTTTTCAATCCTATTCACTAATTATTCAAAGTTTGTGTGTTGAAACCTTTTATTAAATCAAACTGTAATCAGAAAGGCTTATTTTACTAATAAGTTTAAAATATATGGGGACTGTTTATTTGAAAATTATATTCCTAGTTTTTCAAGTGTGTGGATTTGGTTCATAGGAGATCCACGCACATTTTTTTCCAGCAAGAAAATACATATTATAATGGAAACTACTCTCAACCATCCATTTTCAAAATGATTTTTCTGTAATATGAGTTGCTTTTGCAAAAAGCAGTTATTTTCTCAAGTCCTAAAATGTCACCTATACTTTAAAGGGATAAATTAATTGTATCTAAATACCTGCTACAAAACAAACGTTTTAAAAATCTGCTATATAATACCCTACTGACAGCAGTTTACCTAACATTTGGAACACATTTGGAACATTGCTTTTTTTTTAAAGTTTTCCAACTTTTTAAAATAATTTACCTTAGATAAATAGCAAATCTCTGTGGCATACAAAAGATTTTAATAGGCTGTCCCCTTTCTATTACAAAGAATTGCAAATATTCTGGGATTTAAAGAACTTGTTTTTATAAAATTGACCACGTTGAAAGCATCTTGTAGTAGGTAAGCTACTTAGAAATGCTGAGAGCAAAGCAATGATTCAAGGCATCATTATTAACCCTTGACATTATATAAATCTACTGTTTTCTATGAAAAATCCACGTGCTATGGATGGACATATGGCCTGCTAACATGTAGCCTGGGTTCTCACGCTCTAATGTAAGTCCATATATTAAATTTTTATAATATTTATTTTTCTCATTTTTAAGTGAAGAGTAGCACAGAGAAGTAGACAGATTTCAGAGGTAACATTGGTAGGAGTACATGACGGGCTAGACTGAGGAAATAGAATTTACAGATAGGGAAGGAAAGATGTCTGCTGGATTTCTAGCTTGAGTGGATGGGTTGATGATTAGATGTTACAATGTGGGAATTATAAAATGAAGACTTGTGACTCATTGATTACCTTGAGGGGTACATAATGGAGAGGTCCACTGGGCAATAGAATATATGGATTTGAGGCTAAGCTGAGAGATCTGGATCAGACACGTAAATCTAAAAGAAGTCAAGCCTAACTATGATACTTCACACCACGGAAGGAACAGGGAAACTCAAGGAGAGGGTGTATAGAGGGAAGACAAGAGGGCCTACTACTCACCTTGGAGAAAAAGCGCGGACAAAGAAAAGAAGCCCCTGAAGGAGGAAGGCAAGTCAGACGAAGAGGACAGCCAGGAGAAAATGGAGCCATCGATTTCATGTGAAAAGAGAGTAGTAAGTGTGCCACCTGTTACAGAGATCAAACAAAGCACAGTCTGAAATTGGTCATCAGAAATGAAAAGCGATTGATAAAGTTCCAAAAGCGGTTTCAGTTAACCAGCAAGTGACAGACACCAGTTTTTGTGGGTTGAGAGGAAATAGGAGGTGAGGGTATGCAATTCAGTAGAAGGGGACAAAGTTAATTTCTGCTCCTATGTTTTTGAGTATACCATTCTTTCTATCTAAAGCAGGCTTTTTTCTCCCCTCTTTTATAATTGTCTTTTCCCTTAACTTCTTTCTCCTTCTCCTCACTCTTTTCCTGATTCCTCAGCTAAATACAATTGTTCAATTGTCTGCATCTCTATAGCCCCAGGTGTGTCTAGCTTCTAACAGTACTGCTAGTATTTCAATTCACATTCACAAAGCTTACGAGAAGCGAAGCTCCTTCAAAGCTACAGATGCATCTGCGATTGATCCATGTCATTGAAGCAGGGCCTCCCCTTTGAAGTCATCTGTATTGGGCTTGGTGAAAAGGCTAACCAACTGTCAGATATTAAATAATTACGACAAAAGTGAATTAACTGCAGAGTGGTAAGGAAAATAGTAAATGATGAATTTGCATCAAACTTCAAAATAATTTTTTCCAGTTTTTAAGGAGAAACTTAAACTTCTCATGAACATTATTATTTTTTTTAAATCAGGATTTATGCTTTGAATGACTAAATGCAGTTTTTTATGACTTTTTCGTTGTGATCTCTTCATGTGTTTGTTAGTTTTCACCTGTGAGAAACTTTGTTCAGAGGTTGGTGATAAAAATATGAGCTGTTTATTTAGTAATCATTTAACACTTTTTCTGAGTTGAAATTATTAAATAGTTTAAATCTGGTTTAATTGACTTAATATTGAACTTTCTTACAAATGGGTATGAATTTTGGATATAATCAAAGCTTTTCATGTTAAATATTTAAAAATAATGCTCCTCGATTTACAGAATGCACACACATTGTTGGAGCAGTCACTCCAAAGCCAGTGTAAAGCCAGTGCAAGGCAGAAAAGCTGAAATGGACGGAAGTGTTCAGTACGTGTGAAGCCAAGATTTGGGAGTGGCCACCTGAAGAGTCACCTGTCAGCAGCCCCACTCAGCTTCCCTGTTTGCTGGCCCCCAGTTGGCAGCACCTTGGGCTGAGTGAGCTCCATGGGAACTGGGAAGAGGAATTCCTCCAGAAATTCCACAGGCCCCTTCTGTAATGGACAGTGCCTGTTCTGCAACTGGCTGCTGAGCTAGACATCCAGGAGGTAGAACAGTTTTCTTGTTGTCCTCAGTACCCTGTAGATGAGCAGCGAGTGCTCATTATCTTCAGTGTGCTCACTGCCTGCAAGACAGTGGAGTTTGAGTCCATTTTATGGTCTCCCTCAGAGAAGCCAGGGACGAGTCCACTTTAATCTGGCGGTGACTGGCCAAAGAGTGCCTGGAAGCTGTAAGCCCCACCTGCCCATCTCAAAGACTGAAGTCAGTATCTCATGACATATCTGTGAGCCTTCCACAGTGCACCATTGAGCTGTTGGGAAGCTTTGCTCCATAGCACACAGCAAAATGTTTTATTCACAGAAGATGGAAAGGAAAGGAAAAATTCAGGAGCCTTTCTGTAGAAACTAGAACCTAAAGAGGAAAGAGTGATAGCCACTGTCAAGCGTAGTTGAGAGGTACAAGAGTTTGGATTATTATTAAACACCTACAATATCAAGATGCTGTGTTTTGGGGGTGAGGGATTCAAAAATGTGTAAAAATGCTCTGCCAGAGCCACGCGTCTCAAGTAACTGTAGTACAAGATGGAATGCAGTCAACACAATGAGAGTAAGAACCCAATGCAGTTAAGACTGAGTAGTCTATATCTACAGGAATTAAATCATCTCAAACATGTAACAAATATACAATATGAAATAAGGGTTTCAAACTTGACAGTTTCTTCATATTTTACAGAGCAATAACAAAGCAATTTGCAAATTTTCAAAAAGCAAACGATTTTGTTTATGAAACATAAATGGCAATAAAGCTATGCTGAAAATAAAAATATAATGGGTTTTCTTTCTGATTCAGAAAAAAATCTGATAATATTCACTAACTTGGTTACACTCAACAAATAACAATAAAGTGTGTCTGATATATGAGACAATTCTTAATTCTTCTACTGGATTGTGAAAACACGCAAAGATTGAGATTCTCCAATAATTCACACACTTGAAGTATTCTAAGAAGACTTACATTGTATTAGAAGATGAAGTATTGCCCCATGTTATGAAATGTTAAATTATTTTCACAGAAGGGTAATACTAACTTGTGCTCTCTGCACTAGGACTATGAACTTCTCTGAAAGTTCTCCATATTCAAATCATGTAAACTTTAAGCCACCTACTTCCTTGAACCTAGCTCTAAGGACACGTTGCAATGACATTATCATTTGTCAGCAAGAGACCACTGACTTTTGTCATGAAATATTTATATTCTCATTATGTAAAATAGTTTATGAACTGCTTTCCTAATGGCTTACAACAAATAATAATTTGAAATGTTAGGTGACATTTTATGCAATGATTTTTTTTCTTGTTGTTGAATGCATTTTAATAGTTAACATTAAATCCTTCATAATCCATTATAGTAGCATTTGATATTCATGAAACTGCCTGTTACTATTAATGAGGACTGATATTAATCTTTAAAAATTCTGTTAAAGAAAGCATCAAAAGAAAATTAAGAAACACAATAGAGGTATCAAAAATATTTTCTCAGATTATTCATTTCATTTATAGTTAGATAATAGATTAAATGTTAATGTGTATTTCATAATAAATAATACTTGTAGTCAAAACTCTCTGCTAGTTAAAGGATGTATTTGCCAATATAAAAAAAAATTTTTATATCTTGTAACTTAATTAAATTTGTTCCTAAATATATAAAACTTAAATTTTTGTTTTACGCATTTTTTAGAAATTATAAATTTTTCCATGTGCAATGTATCTAAATATGAATATTAAAAATTCTAAATATACTTTTAAAATTCTCTTTAATTTTTAACACAATTTTTATTTTAGAACAGTTTTAGATTAACAGGAAAATTGCAAACATAGTACAGACAATTCTCATAAAGTCCACACTCGGTTCTCTATTATTAACATTGTACATTAGTATGGTACATTTGTGGTCTATCTTGGTTTATGTTCCATGTGTGCCTGGTAAGAATGTGCCTTCTGCTCTTATTGGGTAGAATATTTTGTAAATATCAATTAGGTCATGTTGATTGATCATGCTTATCATGTCATCTTTATCCTTACTAATTTTCTTCCTGCTGGATATATCAGTTCCTGACAGAGAAGTATCGAAGTCTCCAAGAATAATAGTGGATTTGTCTATTTCTCCTTGTGGTTGTATAAATTTAAGCCTCATGTATTTTCATGCTTTGTTGTTAAAAGCATACAGGATTTTTATGTCCTTTTGGACAATAGGCCCTTTCATTATTATGTAATGCCCATCATCATCCCAGATAACCTTCCTTGTTCTGAAGTCAGCTTTGTCTGACATTAGCATGTCAACCCCTGCTTTCTTTTGATTAGTATCAGCATGGTATATCTCTCCATCCCTTTACTTTGAACCCATCAGTGTCTATAAAATGAGTTGTAGGCAACACAAAGTGTAGTTGGCTGTTGGTTTTTAATCCGTTCTGACAATCTCCATCTATAACTCGTGTATATAGATCAATTAAAATAAAGTTTATGATAATTTATTTTACTACCTATGGTTTAGAAAGAACTTTCTAACCTAAGCTAAAGCTAATATATAAAGTATAGCTATGTTCACACATGTATGTTTATGATAACAAAATACTATAAACAAAGTGAAACTATATAAGTTTGAGAAAAAGTGTTTACATGTGTCTTTTAAAAGATTACTATCCATAATAATAAAAAAGTTCGTACAATTGATAATTCTAATGGAACAATAAGAAAATGATAAGAATAGACAATTCAGAATAGTAAGCAATATGGCCCAAAACATATAGTGAGGTGCTCCACTTATGGAGGAAATATAAATTAAAGTAACAAATACGTACCACCTTAAAGTGTCACATTTACACTTAGTAGTTTGACAAAATGGTGGAGGAGATCATGGAGAGGATATGACTGCTAGTTGAGCTGTGAGCTGGATGTAGCCAATCAGAGACTCCTCACCCTCTCCTCTGTCCTTGGAATGTATGTTCTGCCCACCATTCCCACGCTAACAGCTGTTCCAAGGACGCAGCCTCGAGAGAGCAGTGTGTGTGTTGCTGAGACCATCTGGACTGTATATGTGACCGAACCCAGTTAAGGCCTCTGTATAAAGGTTTAAGATTCTTGTGGGTAGGTGTGGAGATCTACATGTCTTGCAGCCGCCCAAGACAAGCCTTGTATGCAAGTTCCATTGCTCATTAAATCTGCCACCTACCAATCTGGCTTGGTCTGCATCTTTCTTCAGTCTCTTCTTGCCCTTGTATACAGAGACCAGTTTCAGATTTCACCTGGGGAGCTGTCGAGTTTGTGAACCAATACAAAAACTAAAGAGTGCTAACTCTTTGCACTGTAGAGGTTAAAAGTACTAGTGCTCTGTACTCACAAATATATGGCACTAATATACATTAGTTGTGAAATTAAGTATTGTTACAATCATTTTCAACAATCTGGCCACGCTTACTGCAATAAACAGGTCATGATAATTTGATGCAGCATTCCATGTCCAATGGAAGTACCCCACAGGAAAAAGTGCATCAATACATCAGATTATATATAGAAAGATATCAGTTGTAGGATTTTTAATATTAGCAAAAATAAGGAAGAACAGGTGGAAGAAAGGAGGGAAGGAAGGAAGAAAGGCAGACTGCAAAGAAAATGAATGGTTGCATAAACTGTGGTACATCCATGCAATGGAAAATCATGCAATCACTAGGAAAAAAGATGTGGAGGGGTTTCTGGTCTGTTTTGTAGTAGGATAAACAAGATTCAGATACACTTATATATAATTATCCCATTTCTTTAATAAAACTCTGAAAAAGTCCTATGAATATTTGTGACTGTATACACATATATATAGAAATGTATGCTTATAAGTACATATGTATGCTTATACACTGTGCATGCACACACACATATACACAGAGTATATATATATATATATATATATATATATATATATATGTATATACACACATATATATGCATGCATGTGTGATTCAATGCATATTTAGAGAAAGGATAGAGGGATTCACATCAGGTTATTAACTCTTGTCCTTGGGTAAAAAGTTAGAAGTATAGAGCAGGGGACGTGGGGAAAAGGAGGGGAGAATTGAGAAAAATATAATTGTCCATGGTAAAAACAGCACATATGATATGCACTTACTTAAAATTACACATTCATATATAATTTGCAAAGAGATTTATAAAAGGATGTTAATCAAAGTGTTGATTATGATCTCAAGAATAGTGCAATTCTAGGTAATTTTTAAACTTTTTTCTTACATTTTTATATATTGTATAAATTCTTTAGAAAAATTACTTTGTAATTTTTTAAATGTCATTTTAATTATAAAAATAAACAAATTTATTAACTATAATTTAATCCATTTGTAAATAATTTAATACCATTAAATTCTGAATTGTACCTTGATTTCTCTGATTATTGTGGTCAATATTTTTAACTTTTAGATTATATGTCCAATGTTTTATTGTTGTTCTTACTGATTAATAGTAATAGATGTTTTGAAATTAAAAAATTTTAAAACTAAGTTTTTCTATTTCCCTTCTATTTGGATTGCTCTGTCTGTTCAGTGACATTGTGGCATTCTGATATAGATTTTCTGGCTTTAAACAAAAAAAGAATTTCTAATTCTTCTAATGCAGTAGATATTTCCATAATGTAGGCTTCTTCTTTACCTTTGCCTTAATAATTGTATATGTTGAAGAATCAGGGAGGAAAAATTAGGCAAATTAGTTACTTTCTCCCAAGCTGAAAACAGGTAAAATGATTCTACCTGCCTGGCTTAAGTTCATTACCATTCATTACCAAGTTCATTACCATTAGGTTCATTACCATATCAACTCTGTACTTTACAATATTTCAATTTTATAACCCTTTTTATTTTACAGAGGAAATAAGGTAAATATTTTAAAGTTTGGCTGTCTCTAACCAGGACGCAGGGCTATGTAGTGTCTGAAATACATTATCTTTGGGAATAGAAGTTACATGAAAACATGATTGGTTATTTTTCTGTATTTTTCTAGGTCTCTACTTTTGCGTGTAGTAGTGTTTGATCCTAACATACCAATGCTATTGCTAGACTCATGAGTCTGTTTACTAATATTTCATTTCATCTGTTTCCTTTAAAATTTTGCTCCATGATGATTCCTGTGACAATGGTGCATTTCAAGTGCTCCAACTATTTTAGTTGCATAGTATTATATAAAAGGTTAAAGTGATAGTTTCTGCATTTGCAGAGGTAGAGAGAGTTATTACTATGGCACAGGATCAGATCCATGTTAGATTTTAATGACCATACTGTTATAACTAGCACTAGCATACAAAACACTGCAATATAAAAATGATTTAAACTAATTAACTAAATGGAGGGAGGCCATGGCATTGACGCTGTGCCATTCCATCTTAAAATCTGACGCCTCTACGTGAACACAGCCATCAGTTTACAGAGCTGTTTCAGTCCCAGTGACCAAAGCTCAACCACTGGGGAGATAAACATTTTCAATTATTCAAGAATTCACTGGAGACCCTGTGGAGCAGAGAACAATTAAGAAAGAGATAAACCTAAGGCATAGAATAAAGAACACTAAGCATCAAGGATAAAATGACAAAGTGTTAGTAAATGCCAAGCACTAAAAACTTCTCCATTTTATCCCAGTTTGGTTATCTATTCTCCTTAAAATGTGATCTGCTAATTCCTATTTATAGACTTTGAAGTCACCAACTACTGCTGCTAAGTGTTCACTTCTTTTATTGATTCCTTGATGCCAGAGATGTCTAAACTAAATTCTCTAAACCAGTGAAACCCTATGAATACCAAAACAATGGTGGGTCAGCAGAGTTATTTTGTTTATGTATGCTGAAACTGTGGTGCAATAATGTTTTATTCCGGAAGTGGAAAAGAACCACCCACATATTACTATCCTGATAGAGCAATACTTCACACTCTTGTATGTTATTTTCAATCTCTCTATACATTTGTGTAACTGTCATCACTGTGACCATTGTCATTTTACAGTATTCTGTCATTATTTTGTCATTATTTTGAATTTCCGTGGAGTTTCATTTGGGTTGTTGTTGGTTACACATACTGAACATGGTCAAAAGAATGGAATCCTAAAAAAAGGAACCTAAGGGGGTGGAATAGCAGCTGGAAATAATAACAGAAGAGCCAACAGCACACACCAGACCACAGCTTTTCAGGCAATTCTGCTCTCAGAACTCTCGATTCACAGGAATGGGAAACTCTTTCTTTCCAAAGAAACAGCAAAATATGAGATCAATAGTCACATATCCATTGTGAGGAGCTTCTCTGTTCATTTTGCATTGTTTTCTTCAACAAATGCTAGAAAACAAGTATCAGTGAGATGATTAAGTGAAATTAAATAGAAATAATACAATAAAGATTCATTAACACATCTGAGTAAAGTTTTTAAGTGATAACTTTAGAGACTTCTAACTCTAGAGGAGCTTGTAGAGATAGTGAAAGAATACAAGTATGTTTGTGTGTGTAACTATCGTTTTTACTATGTTTACTCATTACTTCCAAATGCAAATCCAATGTCTGTTATTAGATGGCTGCTTATAATCTTATTTTGATCAAGAATAACTTCTGATCACACATTGAAAATTGACCACATGTCAGTATCAATAACCACAATCGTCAAGATCCAGTAATTGCCTTTGATGTGGTCTTCAGATTGTATAAAAATGCTTTCTTTGAGCACAGATAACTATCGCTAATTTCCTTCTCTTACTTTCCTCCATTCCTTTTATACAAGAAGCACAGCTTTCAAATTCCAATACTTATTCGTCCTTTTGGTAATTTTCTAGAGTAAATTTAATTGGTCTTGTTTAATATTGCCTGATACAGCATTACTTAGATTGTATAAATCCACCAGGGATCCAATTTTCAAGAAAACTCTTTTCTTGAATAAAATATCTTAGGGTCTGATGTGGTGGTATTGTGGCTAAGTTCTTGCACTCTGCTTTGGTGGCCCGGGGTTCTCAGGTTCAGATCCTGGGCACAGACCTAGCACCTATCGTCAAGGGATGCTGTGGTGGTGTCCCACATAAAACAGGAAGATTGGCACAGATGTTAGCTCAGCGACAATCTTCCTCAAACAAAAAGAGGAAGACTGGCAACGAAAGTTAGCCCAGGGCCAATCTTCCTCACACACACACACAAATCATAAGAAAACTCTATTAAATCCAGAGGGAAAAATCACTGTGTTAACACTTGATTTTGAGTTAAGAAGTGCCATTCCCTTCCATCCTTAAAAAAATAGCTTCTGGGGCTGGCTGGTGATGCAGCGGTTAAGTGTGCACGTTCAGCTTTGGCGAGCTGGGGTTCGCTGGTTTGGATTCCGGGTGCTGGCATGGCACCACCTGGCAAGTCATGCTGTGGTAGGCGTCCCACATATAAAGCAGAGGAAGATGGGCATGGATGTTAGCTCAGGCCAGTCTTCCTTAGCAAAAAGAGGAGGATTGGTGGCAGATGTTAGCTCAGGAGTAACCTTCCTTAAAAAAAAAAATAGCTTCCAAAGTTAGCATTTTTCCCTTTTCAGTGTGTCTTTAAAATACCATATTGTCATGTTATAATGCATTTTCTTTAATTGCCAAGAGAGTAAAAAAATGTATAAATAGTTTATGCTTGGGACTATATTTTAATAAAATATTTTAAGGACTATAATTTTAGAAGGGTGATTATTATTAGCATGCAATTTTCTCTACAAAAGACAATGTGTTATTAATACCCTTGTATCCTATATGTCCTTTCAACGTGCTGACTAGAGATAGATTTATCCTGGGCCTTATAGGGTCATTGGAAGCTCAAAGACTTTATATTCTGTCTTCCCCAAAGCATTTTTCAATGACTGCTTCTTAAAGGTGAGAAGAAGAGGTGAAGTAGGAAGTTTAAATTATAGCTCTGTAGAATGAGCAGTATAAAAACTGATTGTTAAATAAATTTTACTTTTCTAGGATGTCAGATTTCTTTTCTTCACGTCCCAGATCAGGTTTGGGATCCTTAGTGTTCTTTAAGTCTACACTATTATTTTAAATGTGTAATATTGTATATTTATGAAACATAACCATGACATTTTTATTGAGCTAAGTAAAAAATAGTAAATGCAGAATACTTATTTTATTTACTCTAAGGAAAGAGAAAAACTTGTTGATGGTGTAGAGTTAATCTAATGGTCCTGAGAAGTTAACATTATTTAAACAATCTAGTCAATATAATTCACTTTCAGATTTATTAAAAATTATCCTATATATTAAAAAGGTTTCTTTCTGATTTATGATATGTATGTTATATAGCAGATGAAGTTGAATGTCCTCTTGCAGAGGACTATTCTGATATCTGCTTACATAAAATGTGTCTGGCCACCACTAAATGTATAATGTTTGTATAATGAAAAGAACCAAAACAAACAGGCAAGCAGAGGGAATAGCTAGTGCAAAAGGGCTTGAGTTGGCAGGAACCACGGAAACTTTGTGGAACTAAAATAATGCCCATTTAGCTAGACCTACAGGAAAAAAATAGTTAAATGATTGGGGCTGGGGTGTTGGGAAAGCATATCATAGAAGACTTTCTGTGCCATGTTGAGGCTTTATTCTGTTAGCAACAAAGAATTTCTAAAAAGCGTTATGTGAGAACCTAACAATTCAATTTTCATTTAAAAAAATCACTGTTGCTGCAATATGAAAAACGTATTAGAGTAAGGGTAAGCATGGGTGTGGGGGGACCAGTTGCAAGGCTATTGCATTTTTCCAGGTGAGACGGTGATGTTTTAGGAGAGGGTACTACCTCTAACTCATATTTAGGAGGCAAAAGTCACCAGGACTGGTGATGGATTGGGTATGGAGACTGAACTGGAGGTGTCATAGGTAGCTCCTATGCCAGTTTTGTCAAACTGGATCGGTAGTTGGTGTCAAACTCTGAGATAAGAAACATTTGAGTCTTGGTGTTAGGAACTGTATTGTGAAGCATGTTTTCCTGTTTCTGTTGATTGCTCCAATATTAAAAGCAAATTGTGGTCCAGCTCCAACAAGTGTATGAGACTTGAAGGCATGCGTTTTGTCTACTGACCTCATTCCCGACTCCATTTTCTTTTGCAGATTTTGTTTTTTCTTTACCCAATTATTCTTATTTATTTCATATGTAGATTATGTCTTTCTGTGTTGTTTGCATTCTTGTAAGCTGTCTTCATCATTTTTGAAATAATATGTGGCAAAAATAAATAATGGATACACATTAAATTTAAAAATTTTAGCGAATTCATTGAATTTCCAATAAAATGGTAACAGGTAAAATAGAATACTTATTGGAGTATTAGCTAAACTAGAAAATAAAAGTGGCAGCTCAAAAATATTTATCAAACAATTGGCACTTTTACCACTATCCCCATCATGGGTCTGTTAATAAATGCTGACTCTTCCAATTAGATTTCGTTTGCGGTACCACTAGGATGGTCCAACACATATTTTAGTTAAGAAACAGCTAACGAGAACATATTATATGACATAGACCTTCTGGACGCTGGAAATGTAAGAGTGAACAAATTATGGCCTTATTCTGTAGATGTTTTAACACCCACAGAGAAACTTTGGAAAGGCATTCTACCGTTAGCGGTAGTGATCACCAAAGTAGCAGTAGCAGCAGCAGCATCTTCCTACCGTGACATACACTGATAAAACACTATAAGATTCATTAAAAGTAAGCTGAAGTTTGAAGGCCTGTAGACCACAAAAATCTTCTTGATACTTATAGCTAAAAAATTTGTTAATCAATTGATGCCTCCCTGATGGAAACGTTTTACTAGTATTCCAGAAAGTCTGTTCTCAAGTTTAGTGAGCGTGTTTACCAATGTCTTGTATGAAGAAGCAGGGGAATGCTCTTTAGCTGTGAATAACATAAAGCTAGGAGGGATAGCAAAATGCAGGAGGATAGGTCAGTACTCAAAAGCTCTCCACAGAAAATAAGCAAATATCAATGTATAATAGAGCATACACAGCATAGTAGTGATATTTGCTGAACAGGACTGAAGGTTTTATCTGATAGTTAGTGATAGAAATAGCTATATGAATACCAAAAATTATGTGTGTTCTTTGGCTACCTTAGGTGAAATAAAACAGAGTCTTGTCTTAGTCTTCCCCAGCTGCCATAACAAAGTGTCGTAGACTGAGTGGTTTCAACAACTGAAATTTATTTTTTCACAGCTCTGAAGACTGGGAAGTCCAAGATGAAGGTGCCAGCCAAGGCCAAATTGGTTCCTGGTGTGGGCTCTTCCTGATTTGCAGATGCCACATTCCAGCTGTGTCTTCACATGGAGGAGAGGGAAAGAGAGAGCTTTCTTCTATTTGGTTTTAGAAGGATACTGATCCTTTAGGATCAGTGCCCCTCTATTTTGACTCCTTTTAACTTTAAAGACCTCCATAAAAGCCCTATGTCCAAACAGAGTCACATTGGGAGTTAAGCTTCAATGTATGAATACTGGGGCAATATGAATGTTCAGTCCATAACAAGTATCGTTGTTTTCATTATTTTATTTTTTATTGATAGAGTAACGTTTGTTTATAACATTATATAAATTTCAGGTGTACATCATTATATTTCAATTTTTATGTAGATTACATCATGTTCACCACACAAAGACTAATTACAATCCATCACCACACACATGTGCATAATCACGCCTTTCACCTGCCTCCCTCCTCCCTTCCCCTCTGGTAACCACCAATCCAATCTCTGTCTCTATGTGTTTGTTTGTTGTTGCTTTCACCTTCTATTTATGAGTGAGATCATACGGTGTTCGACTTTCTCCCTCTGATTTATTTAGCCTGTGTAATACCCTCAAACTTCATCCATGTTGTCACAAATGGCCAGATTTCATCTTTTCTTATGACTGAGTGATTTTCCATTGTCTATATATACCATATCTTCTTTATTCATTCATCCCTTGATGGGCACCTAGGTTGCTTCCAAGTCTTGGCTATTGTGAATAGTGATGCAATGAACATAGGTGTACATATATCTTTACACATTTGTGTTTTTATGTTCTTTGGATAAATAGCCAGCAGTGGAATAGCTGGAACATATGGTATCTCTATTCTTAAATTTTTGAGGAAACTCCATACTGTTTTCCATAGTGGCTGCACCAATTTGCATTCCCATCAGCACTGTATGAGAGTTCCTTTCTCTCCACATACTCTCCAACACTTGTTATTTCCCACCTTGTTAATTATAGCCATTCTGACAGATGTGAGGTGATATCTCATTGTAGTTTTGATTTGCATTTCCCTCACAGTTAGTGATATTGAACAGCTTTTTTTTTTTTTTTTTGAGGAAGATTAGCCCTGAGTTAACTGCTGCCAATCCTTGTCTTTCTGCTGAGGAAGGCTGGCCCTGAGCTAACATCCGTGCCCTTCTTCCTCTACTTTATATGTGGGATGCCTACCACAGCATGGCCTGTCAAGCAGTGCCGTGCCCACATCTGGGATCTGAAGCAGCGAACCCCGGACCGCCAAAGTGGAACATGGGCACTTAACCGCTGTGCCACCGGGCTGGCCACATGAACATCTTTTCATGTGCCTATTAGCCTTGTGCATATCTTCTTTGGAGAAATGTGTGTTCACGTCTTTGGCCCATTTTTTATTTGGGTTGCTGCAGTTTTTTTTGTTGAGATGTATGAGTTCTTTATATATTTTGGATATTAACCCCTTATCAGCTATATGGTTTGGAAATATCTTCTCTCAATTGTCTTTTCATTTTGTTGATGGTTTCCTTTGCTGTGCAGAAGACTTTTAGTTTGATGTAGCTCCATTTCTTTATTTTTTCTATTGTTTCCCTTGCTCGGTCAGACATGGTACTCGAAAATGCACTGCTAAGACAGATGTCAAAGAGCATACTGCCTAAGTTTTCTTCTAGAAGTTTCATGATTTTGGGTCTTACAATCAAGTCTCCATATATGGACAGCTAATTTTCAACAAGGCAGCCAAGAGCATACAATGGGGAAAGGAGAGTCTCTTCAATAAATGGTGTTGGGAAAACTGGACAGCCACAGGCAAAAAGAATGAAAGTAGACCATTATCTCACACTATGCACAAAAATCAACTCAAAATGGATTGGAGACTTGATTGCAGCTGACAGATCCCACTGCCCACAGGGCCACACACTCCATTAACACAGTCTTACCCTATGTGTGTGCCCTGACCCCCTGAAGCAGACCGAGTTGCCCCACTGCAGAAGCCCCACACACTCGACGAAAGCCCCACACACTCCACCCTCTCCTCATACACTCCCTGCCCTGCAGAGGCAGACCAACTTGTCTGGCTGCAGAGGTTACAGGCACCCAGCCTTTGTGGGCCACAAGTTGCTGGAGGGCTTGCCATTGTGTGAGGCAAGTCCCTAGGCTGGCTGCCTGCCCTGGCTGAACTGGATTAAATCAATACTCTAGTAAGTGGGGCAGACCCCTGGGCTAACCGGCCAGAGGAATAACTCCAATGGTGCCTGCCAGCATCTGTGTCAGCACACATATACTAGGTCACAATAATAGCTACCATCAATGTCTCAGTCCCTGAGGAGGTCTCACCTCTCACCCAGATGCATGCAGAGTCTATCAAGTGGGTGTCTTTTCACCAAAGGATTGTGCATTTTTCTTTCTGGTGATGTTAGATTGCTTTTCAAAATGTGAATTTGTGTGGGGGTACTTTAAGAGCAGGCTTCTTTTTGCCTTATGTCTCATAGTTTTACTGGTGATATTTCCTGTTGTAGTTAATAGCCAACAAAGCCAGATATTATGACACTTGTCTCAGTTGTGCTGAGCCCCTCAGCTGCTTATAGCAGTAATACTCCCCCACTCAGGTCCCCCACTATTCCAGGGAAGGCTTCATACCTTAAAAGTGCTCCCAGATAGCTGTGAAGTGCTATGGCTCAAAGGTGGCTTTTTCTTTCCAGAAAGAAATTTGTGCCTCTTCTACCTCTGTCAACACTTTCCTTTGTTGCAAGCGTTCTTTTTTATCCAGTTTTCACTTCTCTCTCAGGGGTAATTGCTGCAAATTTGTTGTGTTCATGGGAGGGGTGACTTCAGAGTCTACCTATGCTGCCATCTTGACACTGTCCTCCCATAAAAAGTATCTTTCCTGAGGGATGTAATAATCCATGTGGTTGCATTACATGAAATATTGTTTCCAATTTTGGCTTCCACATTTTAAGAAATATGTAGATAAGCTACATGTGTTAAGATGAGAGCAATTAAGATGTTGATTTGTCTAGAAATAGGAACAAATGTTTAATAGATGCAGACTAAGTGACGTTTAGTACAGAAAAATTATGACTGTTGAAGAGGAAAAGAAATGATTTGAATGGGCTGTCATAAGAAAGAGAAATATTATTGAATGTCCTTGCCACATTCTAGGAAAAACATCAGTGTGCCAAATGCTTCAGGAAGACAGTTGTCCCTGAGGATAGTAATGTTCATTCCTGTATGCAGAGATATTCAAAGAAAAGTGTCCTGCCTCGAGAAGTATTGGCCTTTACGTAATTTGAGATATTTGAAAGTAGGCTGGATAATTGTTTGTCAGAATGATTTTAATAGGATTTAAATATTGGAAGAAAGTTCGCATTATTTTGAAGTTTTGTTTCCTGATGCTGGTTTTATCAATATTAACTGTCTTTTAAATTTTCTCTGAGATGTCTACTCTGATAAAAACTTTAAGCTTTTTGAGGTCAATAATTACATTCACAATTAAAATTTTATACCTCTATAGGGTGCATTATAGTGCTAGATATATCTATATATGCATATTTTATTCAGAAACTCATTTGCAAATAAATTGAGTTGAATTTTTAATTGATAAATTAAATAAAAGAAATTCAAGACTGAGAATTGACCCAATTTGAAAAGTTCCATTTGTGTTAAGGCTAATTTATAAAGTTTATTACGCTATTTCAAAAGAACGTTTCCTTCGAAATTCTTTAAAGAGTGATTAGGATCAGATTCCTCATGAAATTTGAAGTTTTTCCTTCCAATCTGGTTAAGTTGATAGTGGCAAACTTCTTGATTAATATTTCATTTTCAGACATTTTGAATCAAAGTGATTAAATGCAACAAGCATTTTTGTAGTTTGATGTAGAAAGAGATTAATGGTTAGGACATCTATTTTTCTCTAGTTCAAGTTTACCTGCTTAATAAGGTATCTTAAATGAAGCTGCTGATGATAAATTTTTAGATTTTTAAATGTCTAATACTTGAGATCCACTGACTTAAACATGAGAGAAGATCTCACTAATAGGAGCCTTAAGACTTAGCCAGATCCAAGATAATTAATTTAAATGTTTATATGTAAACATTGATTATATATATATATATAGTTTATTTTTCCAACTTTATTGAGGAATAATTGACAAGTATAATTACATATATTTAAAATATACAAATGATGACTTGATATAAATATATATTGTGGAAGGTCAAGATAATTAATATATCCTTCACCTCAAGTATTTAATTCTTTCTTTTTCTTTTTGGTTAGAATCCTTAAGATCTTCTCTCAGCAACTTCCAAGTATACACTACTGTATTATTAACTAGTCTACAAGCTGCACGTTAGATCTCCTGAGCTTTTTCTTTTTATAATCGTAAGTTTGTGCCTTTTGACCTACATCTCCCTTTTTCCCTCTTCCCCTAGCCCCTGGCAAATACCGTGCTGTTCTCTGTTTCTACAAATTCGGCTTTTATTTATTTTTTATATTCCACATATAAATGATGCTGTAAAGTATTTGTCTTTGTCTGGCTTATTTTACTCAGCATAATTCCCTTCAATTTCAGCCATATTGTCACAAATGACAGGATTCTCTTCTTTTACATGGCTTGGCTGAATAATGTTTCATCTTTATCCTTTCACCCATCAAAGGGATATTTAAGTCTATGTCTTGGCTATTGAGAATAATGTTGCAACGAACATGGGTGGTCAGATATCTATTTGAGGTAGTGATTTTATTTCCTTCTAATAAATATCCAGAATTGGGATCTAATATATACAGAATTGGGATGCTTAGATTATATATTATTTCTATTTTTTATTTTTTGACAAATTGCCACACCGTTCTCCATAATGACTGTACCAATTTGCATTCCCACCAATGGCATATGAGTTCTCTTTTCTCCACAACCTAGCCAACATTTTTTACCTCTTGCCTTTTTTTATATTCTACCAAATGAGAGATGATCTCTCATGTGGTTTTGGTTTGCATTTCCTTGATGGTTAGTTATATTGAGTACCTTCTCATATACTTGTTGGTATTTGTATGTCTTCCTTGGAAAAATATTTTGCTGGTCCTTTGCCCACTTTTAAAAAACTGGATTATTTGGGGGTTTTTGCTATTGGCTTGTAGGAGTTCTTTATAAATTCAGGATATTAACCGCTTATCAGATATACAGTTTGAAAATATTTCCTCCAATTCTGTAGGTTACCTTTCCAATTTATTATTGATCGTTTCTTTTGCTATGCAGAAGTTTTTTAGTTTGATGTCATCTCAGTTTTTTATTTTAACTTTTGTTGACTGTGTTTTTTATGTCTTAGCCAAGAAATCATTACCAAGACCAATGTCAAGGAGATTTTCCCCTAAATTCTCTTCTAGGAGTTTTACATTTTCAAGTCTTAATTTAAATCCTAGATCCATTTTGAGTTAATTTTTGTGAGTGGTGTAAGATAGGAGTCCAATATCATTCTTTTGTATATGGATATCTAGTTTTCCCAACACCATTTATTAAAGAGACTGTTCTTTTCCCATTGTGTGTTCTTGTCACCCTTGTTAAGAATTAGTTAACCATACACACATAGGTTTATATCTGGACTCTCTCTTCTAGCCAAGTCTACGTGTCTGTTTTTATGCCAGTACCATACTGTTTTGATTGCTATAGCTTTGTAATATAGCTTAAAAAGTGTGAGGCCTCCAGCTTTGTTCACTTTTCTCAAGACTTCTTTGGCTTTTTTGGGTCTTTTGTGGTCTAAGATGAATTTTAGAACAGTTATTTTTCTATTTCTGTGGAAAATGTCATTGGATTTGTATAGAGATTGCACTGAGTCTGTAGATTGCTTTGAGTAGAATTGACATTTTCAAAATATTAATTCTTCTAATCCAAGATCATGGGATATCTTTCTATTTATTCATATCTTCTTCAGCTCCTTTGATCAATGTCTTACAGGTTTCAGTGTATAATTCTTTCACCTTTTTGGTTAATTTATTCAAAAGTATGTATTCATAAGTGTTTTGATGCTATTGTAAATTGGATTGCTTTCCCAATATCTCTTTCAGATAGTTCATTGCTAGTGTATAGGAATACAATTGATTTTTGTATGTTAATTTTGTATTCTGAGTATAAAATTTACTAAATTCACTTATTGGTTTTAACTGTTTTTTGATGAAGTCTTTAGGATTTTCTATACATAAGATTACGTCATCTGCAAATAGAGATAATTTTAATTCTTCCTTTCTGATTTGGATATCTTTATTTCTTTTTCTTGCCTGATAGCTATGGGTAGGATTCCAAGTACTATAATATAATATAACAATATAAACAGTGAGAATGTGAATCCTTGTCTTGTTTCTGATCTTAGAGAAAAGACTTTTAACTTTTCACTGTTGAATTTAACGTTAACTGTGGGCTTGGCATATATGGTCTTAATTATGTTGAGGTACATTCCTTCTATACCAAATTTGTTGAGAGTTTTTATCATGAAAGGATATTGTATTTTGTAAAATGCTTTTTATGATCATCTATTGAGATGATTATATAATTTTTATCCTTTGATAAGATTTTATTGAGAATTTTTGCATCTATGTTTATCAGAGCTATTGACCTGTAATTGTTTTTTCTTGTGATATCCCTGTATGGCTTCAGTATCAGGGTAATACTGGCCTCATGAAATGAGTTATATCTGCAGGCAAAAATAGACAGCAATGCAATAATGATCAGAGACTTCAATATCTCACACTTAACAATGGATAGATCATTCAGATAGAAAGTCCATAAGGCAATAATGTACTTGAACTGCACTTTAGACCAAATAGAACTAACTGACACATTCAGAACTTTCCATCCAACAGGAGCAGACTACACATTCTTCTCAAATTCGCATAGAATATTCTCCAGGACAGATTATATGCTAGGTTACAAAGCAAGTCTTGACAATGTTAAATATTAAAATCATTTCCAAATATATTTTCCAACCACAATGATATGAAACTAGAAATAAAAAACAGGAGAAAAGCTAGAAAATTTACAAACATGTGGAGATTAAACAACACACTTCTGAACAATCAATAGGTTACAGAAGAAACAAAAGGAAAATTTTAAAAAGTCTTGATGAAAATGAAAATGGAAACACAACATAGTGAAAACTTGTGGTAAACAGTTTCAAGAGAGAAGTTTATAAAAATAAGTACCTACATTAAGAAAAAAGAAAAATCTCAAATAAACAGTCTACACTTAAAACTCAAGGAACTAGAAAAGGAAGAACAAACTAAGTCCAAAGTTAGCAGAAGAAATGAAATAATGAAGATTAATACAGAAATAAATGAAATAGAGACCAGAAAGACAATAGAAACGATCAACAAAACTGTTGGTTTTATGAAAAGATAAACAAAATTGAGAAACTTTTAGCTAGTCTAAGAACAAAAGATAGATGATCCAAATTAATACAATTATAAATGAATGAGGAGATATTACAACTGATACCACAGAAATGCATAGCATCATAAGAGACTACTATGAACAATTGTACACCGAAATAGGTAGCTTAGAAAAAATGGATAAATTCCTAGAAAAATTCTGCTTACCAGACTAAATTATGAAGTAATAGAAAATCTGAACATACCAATAACGAGTAAGGAGATTGAATCAGTAATCAAAAACCTCCCAAGAAAGAAAACTTCAGGACAAGATGTCTTCACAAGTTAATTCTACCAAACATTTAAATTCTGCCAAACATTTAAAGAATGCTGATCTTCCTCAAACTCTTCCAAAACTTTATAGAGGAAGGAATGTTTCCAAACTCATTTTACATGATATACTTTATTTAAATATCTATTTACATATAGGATTAGAAGAAGTATAGTCTATACTATTTGTATGCATAGGCTATGTGCTAAAATTGTCACTTACTAAAAGTAAAACAAAATATATTTATGTCATTCTAATACCTTGCTCCTATTCTTCATGTCTTACTTTATAAGTATTAGCCTAATAGAACTTATTGGAAAATGTAATTAACAACCTTAGCTTGTGTTTTTAGTAGGAATATACACTGCAGTTAGTTTAGCACCTTTGTTATGGCATACATGTAAGACAGAGTCTGATTGTAATGAAGGCACATGAATTCATTAAATTGCAAAGAGAGTTGTTTAGATGTTTCAATAAGTCAATCAAAATATTCATTAGGAGTCTATTGTAATTACTTCTGAGAATACTATAATCCATTTCCTGACAGTGCTATTTTAATTTGGAAACATGTTCAGGAAACATCACTGCACAAATTAGGGAAGATCAGTATCTTCCAAATTGTTAGCATAATATAGATGAGATCAGTTAATCACATACAAAGCAATCCTCTTAAGAAATAGTTTCTCCAGTGTAAATATTTGCAAACTCTAGGATAGGAAATTGAAATATATAGAGAACCTATATAAATAATAAAACCATATTGTCCCAATAATACGTATAACTTGAGTATATACAAATATATACATAAAAGTTTTTCATTTCACTAGTAATCAAAGAAATGCAGATCAAACTCACAAAGTTGGGTTTGTACTCATAAAATTAGCACATATTTTAATTTAATATTTAATACTGGTCATGTTATGCTGAGATAAATACATAACTAAGAAAGAATATAACCAGTATAACTTTCTTAATTATTCAGTTGCTTATTCCCTGTATGTGATCCTCATTCTCTCCCTCTCTTTTTTTTTTATGCTGAGGAAGATTTGCCTTGAGCTAACATCCATTCCAATACTCCTCTACTTTTCCATATGTTGGCCCCTCACACAGCATGGTCACTAACAGAGTAGTGTAGGTTGGTACCTGGGAACCAAACTTGGGCTGCCAAAGCAGAGCGTGCCAAACTTAACTACTAGTCCACTGGGGTTGGCCTTTCATTCTCTTTTATAGGAGGTAAATAATCAGGAAGTCAATATGACTTATATGTGTAAATGCCTTTCTGTTTCATTTGTGATAAAAATATTTGAAAATATCACCTAAATACTTAGTTATTTGGGAAATTATTATATGTCAATTGAAATCAACATTATGAAGCCTTGAAACAATATTTATGAAAATTCTTAACGAGTAAAAAGTGTTTCTGATATAATGTTAAGTTTTTAAAAAAAGAATTTGATAGAACCCGAATAAAAGTAAAATGCACAGGAAAAAGGAGATAGAAAATAAAGATTATTTATTTAATAATAAAATTTAAAATTTAGTAATAAAAAGATTTAGCACTTTTAGCTAAAGTGCTAAAAGTGATTGTTGTATGTGATGAAGTTATGCATGTTTATTTTTTTCTAAGTCTTTAATTTTTATGTCTTTCACAACATAGTAAGATGAGCATACTCTACTAATCAGGAAAATATCCCACGGTATAAAGATACTTTATACTAGGTGCTAATAAGCCTCCATTAAGAACAAGGTGATTTCTGAACTCAATCTGAAGATGAAAGTATTTTAATCTAATCCAGATAGCAGAATCTCTTAAACTAATGTAGTGGTTATACATAAAGAAAAGGAATAGAACAAGTGCAAAAATAAACCTCTATAAATACATAAGTTAACTCATAAATACATTTTTGGGATAATAATTTTATAACAGATTGGAAGGGATACACGTAGTCTTGAAAATCATGACCTGCCAGACAAGAAATTGTCTCAATTTATTCAACACTCTTCAGAAAGAAATTGTCTGATTCTGAATGATCAGCTTAAGGTTTCAGAAAGAAAATGTCTTTTTTTTGAGGAGACTGTACCTTTTCTTCTTTCTTCAAGAAAGAACTTTCTGATTTACAATTTTTTAACCTGACCTACCTTACTCACCAGAAAGATGGGAAGCCCAATATTTTTCAAAAATGTTTGTTAAACTTCTTGTATCAGAGATTCAAAGAGGAAAATGACACACTATTTTTCCTTAAAGAGCTCTTAGTCTTAGAGAAGATACAGATGTATAAAGTTATAAAGACAACACAGTATGATGACTACAACATCAGATGTATGTGTAACAAGGATTCCTTAAAGAGCTCTTAGTCTTAGAGAAGATACAGATGTATAAAGTTATAAAGACAACACAGTATGATGACTACAACATCAGATGTATGTGTAACAAGGACGGTAGAGAGGGGAAGTGATTAAACATGTTGGGAAGGTGTTACAAGGGAATTTTCCAGAAGAGATGACTTTTAAGTTGAATTTTAAAAAGAAAACTCAGTTTATCAGAGGGTGAGTGGTGTGACTGGCATTCTCTGTCAAGAAAACTGATGTTTATCAACATGTTTAATATGCAGAAATTTCAAATCTGAAAGAAAGAGAATCCTCCTAGACAGAGTCCTACACAAATGCCTACTGGTAATTGAAGGGTGATGAGAACTTTCAGGTTACGCAAGGTAGCCTGAGTAGGCAATTGCTAATCTTAAGAAAAGTGTAGAAACAGAGATCAAATACAAACTCAAAAGATAATTTCATTTTCTGTTTCTCTGAAGGTAACACTTTTGAGTAGTGAGTCAGAAGCAATATTTTCTTCATTTACTTGATTAGACAATATAGAGTATTTAATGTCACAGACAATGTCAGGGGGCATGAAAAGTCATGTGAGTTTATAATATTGTGTTCAAGAATATTCTAATTAATTAAAAACTAAAAGAATAGGATTTTGATCAGAAGTATTCATTATTTTATACTTTTAAATCAGTAATAGACTCCAGACATAACGGGATATACTGAAAGGGATAAAATAGGGTGAATTTATGTAACAGTTTTTTCATTTTCTAAAACAGCTTTAGATTTCATTCTGAGTCGTCTTTTCTTTTAATAAGTGTGAGAACCTAATTAGAGCTACCACAATGTTTATAAAAATGTTTCCTTGGATTGTGCAACTATAAAAATTTTAATTATTCCTTTCACATTTCAATTTTTCAACATTATGATATTGTATAATTTTTCTAATTCAAATAACACGTATATAGAAACATTTCAAGTTTCCATGTAGCATTTGCACAACAGTTCCATTTCTACACGCAAAATTGCTTATGAAAATATGTTTTAAATATTTTCAAAATTTAGTATGGACTTCTGAATTGAGTTTGTCTGATTTTCCCTCATTTTTCTTTCTATTTAAAAGTTCATAAAATCAAGAGGAAGAGGAAACCGAACGCAAGTTTATATCAGATTTTGTATCAGTCTATTATTTACCAAAACCAGGTAGAATTTCCACCGATCAAAGTACGGAAGGAGTCCTCAGTTAGCATACTGCATCGTAATAAGAGGATGACAAGAGTGGAGTCTGTGACTGAAGATACAGACATCCTGTTTCCTAGGATCAAGCTACTAGTTATGCAGGAGCAGGACAAAATCAAAGAGATGAATCTATGTGAGAAGGACCAGGAAGCAAAATTTAATGCTAGAAGGATCCTCCAAATTTGAAATCTTGTTTCAGAATTTTAGGTCAGAGGCTGAAAATCATTTAAAGTAAAACTTGACATTTCTGGAACTGGAGCAATTTTTGCCTATGCTGTTCTGGGGGGACGAGTAGATGAGATAGCTAAATCTAACGGATAGTTAGGATCAGAGTCAATGGAGAATATGATGCAAAATCTCGCAATGAGAATTCTGCCTTTTGCCAAGAAAATCAGGGAATTTCCAAGTTCTAGATGAATTCCTAATTTCTCACCTGAAATCCTGCCAGTCGTTTGCTTCTCTTCCCTACAGAATGTAATCCAAATTCTTGAGCTTTATTGACTTCTCCCAAAGGAGCCAATTCTAATGAATGAAGAAAGCACAAAGAAAGATGTCCACATATATTATAGCATTTTCTCCCTTAAACTCTCCTCCACTCTACACTAATTCAGGCAGTTAGTAAAAATTTTCACATGCTTAGCTTGGTCTGGATTCTCTGAGCAAAGAAAAAGACCTACATAAACATAGGCCCTTACTCTCAAATTATTTAATAGAATTTAAATATAATATAAATCTTTCAAATAACCAAACCAGCAGACAGAAAATAATAAATAAGAAACAGAAAATAGGTGAAACAGAAAATAAAACTATGTCAATATTCATGACCATTTAGAATAAGAAAACAACTTTGATAACACAAAATTAGGGGACATAGTGGCAATAGAAAACATTGTTAGATTAGACTACACAGAAATATAATACTAAATAAAATTAATAGAAAAACGCATTTATAATTGGCTGTTGGAAATAAACCTGAATTTCAGGGAGTTAAGGTCTTTCATACATAAAAGATTATTGAAATCCAAAAGAAAAATGCCAATTCTTCAGTTAAAAACAGAGACTAGAAGACAAAGGACTTGTATAGGCAATTTCCATAGGGGAAATAAAAAATAAACACTAAAAAAAATCAACATTACTGATAACTAATGAAATGAAAATTAAACCTATGATGTCATTATTTATCTCATTAGCAGAAAATATAAAATTAGGGACACAACGCTCAGAAACTGCAAGACTAAATAGAAAATAAACTTTCCGGAAAGCAATTTGGCAATGGCTATCAAACGTCTAAATAATGTTATTGCTCTTTGATACAGTAACTCACTCTCAGAATCTATCCTGACAAAATAATAGTAGATTAGGTAAACATTTATGTACCAGAATAATTCTCTTCTTAAAAATTAGTTAAGATTAGAAAACTTTCTCTTGTCTGATAGTATTTAAAAAAAGAAATTAACTATATAGTACGAGCCTGATTCAACATTTTACAGTTATTAAGATTATGTTTCAAAGACTATGCAATGTCATGATAAAATACTTAGAATATAAAGTTAAGTGCAAAAGTAAGATGCCAAAACAATATTAAGTATTGGAGTCAAGATTCAAACTGCACAAAAACATATATATGCTTATGTATCAATGACAGGATGTGTAAGAGACACATTGGGCCATTAGCAATGGTTATACCTGGATGGTAAGATTATAGAGATATTTTTACTATATTTTAGAAATACTTCAAGTTCAAAAAATAAATGTGTGATGTTTATTTATTTGTTTATTTTTTATTTGGGGGCGTATTTTAATAACTTTTATTTTCACAACAGTTTCGAATTTACAGAACAATTGTAAAGATAGTACAGAGAGTTCCCATATGTCCTGCCAAATTTCCCCTATTATTAGGGGCTTACATTAGTATGCTATACTTGTTGCAATTAATGAACCCATACTGATACATTATTATTATATTGTCTATAATTAATTCAGATATCATTAGGTTTTTCCCAGCAAACCTTCTGTTCAAGGATACCACGTTACCTTTAGCATTCATTTCTGTTTAGGCTCCTCTTAGCTATGATAGTTTCTTGGAATTTCTTTGTTTTTGATGACCTTCACAATTTTTAGGAGTACTGGTCAGGTATTTCATAGAATGCTCTCAACTGGGGTTTGTCTGGTTTGTTTTTCATGATCAGACAGGCTTATGAGTTTTGAGAGGAAGGCCATAGAGGTAAAGCGCCATTTTCATCACATCATATCAAGGCTATATACTGTCAACATGATTGATGTCTGTTGATGTTGACCTTGATCACCTGGGTGAGGTAGAGTTTGCCAGGTTTCTCTACTGTGAAGTGACTTCCCTCAACCCCACCTTTCCAGGCTGTACTTTTTGGAAGAAGCCTGTGCACAGCTCACACTGAAGGAGTACGGAGTTACGTTCCACCTTCTCCGGGGTGGAGTATCTGCGTGAAGTATTTGGAACTCTTCTCTTCCTGCGTTTCCTTTTAAATGCAAAATAAGACAGAATATTAATTCAATACAGTATTGAAATAATATAACATCAAAGAATTTGATATAAAACTTTCTTACTGTTTTATTAAGATCTATTAGTCACTTGTATAAGGTACAATTTCAAGTACAAACATGCATTTGTTAGAATTTTCTTTTGTTTCATGTGGAAAGCAAAAAAAATACTGTGTAATAGTTTTTGAATTTTTAAGCACTAAGGAAAACATACTGAGGAAAGAAAATAATAAAATAATTTCCCCATTTTTATTTAGCTTCCTGGAGTTTCCCTTAGAAGGATGATATCGAAGTCTTAAACAAATGCTCAATTTCAAAAGGGACTTGTACACATATACTTCAAGAAAAATTAGATATAATAAAATGGATATGTAAGAGCTAATTTTGATTATTCTATATTATATTTAGTAGAAATTAAGTTTTTCTATATAATATTGTCCAAAACCCAAAAAGTTCAGTGACTTGTGATATGACCAAGCAGAAATAAAATTATGCTATTAAAGACTGTATTTACCTCAAGTTACACACAGTGAAATAAAAAACTATATTATCTTACTATTAGTAACACAAGTAACAGTTAAAAATGAGGAAAACTAAAAAGGTTTTCTTTAGAGATATAGCGCATCTCTCACCTTACTGACTCCATGCCCAGGTGGTGAGGATGTTATTTTATTTTATTTATTTATTTATTTTTTTGAGGAAGATTAGCCGTGAGCTAACAGCTGATGCCAATCCTCCTCTTTTTGCTGAGGAAGACTGGCCCTGAGTTAACATCTGTGCCCATCTTCCTCTACTTTATATGTGAGACACCTGCCACACCAGGGATCTAAACCAGCGAACCCCAGGTCTCCAAAGCAGAGCATGTGGACTTAATCTCTGCGACACCAGGCTGACTCCCGAAAATTTTATTTTTCTACTATCCTTAGTTCACAAATCAGGCTCCATGTCAATGAAACTTTAACGCACAGATCAAATCTGTATATGTTTTAAACAGACCTGAAAAAATGGTGATCTTGTTGTGGGAGATCATGTTATCATAAATAATTTTCTTATTGACCTGTAAATATTTTTGCCCTTTATTGAAATCTCTCTCCTTTGATTGCTTATTTCTCAGAGTGCAAACCCTGGAATCAGACTGTATGGGTTGAAAGCTCAGCTTCCCCCCTTACTGGCTGACCCTCAGCAGATTATTTAACCACTTCTAGCTGCTTTCTCATTTACAACATGAATATATTAACAGTACTTCTGCCAAAGACTTATATTTGGAATATATTTAAAGGGAATAAAACAGCTTGCAGCATATAGCAAGCACTCAATAAATGTTAGGTAGTTGATTATGATTATGATCATACCTTTTATTATGTAATAACCTAGAGTCCAAAGGTGGTGGATAGCAGAATGAAGAAAAAATTTCTTCAGAAAAATAATGCAGTTATATATGTATGTATTTTTATTATAATAGCGCAAAGTTTTATAACTATATGTTTATATACAGTTTCTGAATATAGTATTTTAATGCTATAAAAATCATTGAAATGAAGCCCTGAATATTTGTACTGGTGGTTCCAGAGACCTTGTTGGAAATATTTGGCATGCTTTGAATGACACTCTGTCATAAATACAATGTATTTCCAAAGACAGCCTAAACTTTGAATCCTAAAATATTTCTCATCATATATATTCAATATACTCATCTAGACATTTATTCTTATCAGCAGTATTCTGGAAATTAAATAGTAATCCTTAAATTGATTCAAGGTAGTTACTTTTTAATAACCCAGACTTCATCAAAGAGCTATTTTTATCAATGTTTAAGAATATAGTAATATATTTTCTGCAGTAAGTTGGCATATTTCATTCACAGTAATCTTTCTTTTCTTCTTATACAGATTTTACCTTCTCACATTTTCTTTGATTAAATGGGAAAAGAAGATTGGTTGCTACTCATGAGTCATTTTCAAATCACTGAAATCTCATGGACTTCTCTGTAAAGTTTATTCAAAAGACAAAACATTCTAGTAGGAAAGACTGACAATAAATAATTTCTATCTGCATCCACATTATCTATCTATCTACCAATCTATCTACCAATCTTCATACTATCTTCTATCTATCTATCTATCTATCTACCTATTATCATCATCATCACCATCATCTATCATCATGCATCTAAGTAAATAGATCTATATTTAACTACTAAATTATTTCAGGTAAAGATGAGTACAAAAATAAGAAAAAAATACAGTGATGGGTTTGCTATTTTAATGTAATACCATTTGCTTAAACCATTCTTTCCAAATGTGATGTATCTATCTTCATTAACACACACATTAACCAATATCTTTGAACATATATTTTTGTCCCAGCCACTGTCTTATATGATGGGTATATAATGATAAATAATACTGACAAGATCCCTACTCCCAAGTATTTTAAAGTCCAGTTAAAAATATCGTTGAGTGGCTAACACTCAGCAAATATTATATACATATATAAAATATAATAATAAAAAATTGTATAGTCTTATAAGAAGATTTAAAAAATTAGATTAAAAAATACTTGGGTTGGTAAAAGGAAATGTTCCCCCAATATGTAAAGAGAGTATTTATAGGATCAAAAGAGCAGAAGGTGTAACACTTTTCTAATGCTTCCTTAGGCATCTATGGATGAAAACATTTCCTTTTTAGCTGCACTCTAACTGTATTTCACTTGGAGAAGCATCTCATCTAGTCATTCAGGGAATTTCTGATAGACTATGGTCAAAATTAAAACAACTGCAAGTAATATTCTAAACTCTTCAAAATTATTGTGACTATAAATATTCCTAATAGCCTCTATAATTAATTAAAACCAGAATATCTTGAAAGATTTAAAAATTTACTTTCAGCTTACCTACCCCATGTTTTCTATTACATTTTTCTACTTTTGGTTCTACACAAGATAGTTTTTCAATTTTTCTTTTTATGGGCAGAGGATTCTCAAAATATTCGTAAGAAAACCATCACAACTATGATAAAAAGATGGTCAATTTCAAATTATTGAATTTTTGTCTGATGTGAATTAAGGAAAAAAACTGACTATATTTAGCCAAGAATATACAAATACTTGAATTACTAATAACCTCTCTCTGCAAGCCGTCTCTAAGGAATCTGAATAGGGCATCCATCCTGCACTGCACCTACCCTCAGGAAAAGAGGATGCATTGTTCTCCTTATCAGGATCTTACTGTGCAGGTGTAGAATCCTGAATGCAGGAGATTCTGTATTTCCCAGAACCTGGACCCCACGACCTCTATTCCCATAACACCTCTAGATTGTACTCACAGTGTGCTTTGCCAAAATGGTGAATAACTAGTCCCTGAGTGTATTTTGAAGTAGAAATGTAAGAAACCAAATAAACTAAGAATCATATGTAAAAAATTCTGGCATGCATTTCAACAATGTTACTTTTTTCTTCTTTTGTTTTAGTGTCATTTAAGGACATAACCTTCATTTATCACATTCTTTAGTTAGGAAATATTTTTATATTCCAAACACTTGATTTATGGTAATATTTAAAGTGCAATTTTCAAATCCATTCACTGGAGGTTGCTAAAATAAAATTACCCTCCCAACACACACACACACATACGATTTTTGTTTAAGATCATAATTAAAGGTTTTTATATACACAGGTACACATACTTAGACACACTGTATATGAGTATATTCATCGTATGAACATTGACATTAACGTTTTGTATCTGATAGGCTTATAGTGCTGGGGCCAGCAGAAATCAAAGTCTTCCATGAAATTTTCCTCTGATATTTCAAAGTTCGTACATCCAACAACTGTATATGACACAGAGCAGGAAGGGATGGCGCATGTCACATCTCCCTATTGATCTTAAGTACTTAAGTTGATACTCCTAAGAATCACGACATCTAACATCTTATGTGTGTCTGTTCACATCTTTTTGTTCTTTTTTTTTCTTTCGAGGAAGATTAGCCCTGAGCTAATGTGCTGCCAATCTCCTCTTTTTGCTGAGGAAGACTGGCCCTGACCTAACATCTGAGCCCATCTTCCTCTACTTTATTTGTGGGACATCTACCACAGCATGGCTTGCCAAGCGGTGCCCTGTCCACACCCAGGATCTGAACCGGTGAACCCAGGACCACCAAGAAGTGGAACGTGCACACTTAACCGCTCCGCCACCAGGCCGGCCCCTGTTCAGATCTTTTGTCCATGTTTTTTTGCTTGTTTTCAATTGAGTTTTTGTTCTTCTTATTATTGACTTGTAAGAGATCTTTACATATTCTGGATACAAGTTCTTTGCCAGATAATAGTAAATGTTTTCTCACTCTCACTTCTTTTTCTCAATGGCTTCTTTTAAACAGCAGAAGTTTTCAATTTGGGGAAAATTCTCAACTGCAACCCACTTGATTGTTTTTGTTACTCTTTTTGTATATTTCTGTATTTAATTTGCAAATATCTGTGCTTATGTTTATGAGAGACATTTGCAATTTTATTTTCTTGCTACGTATGTCAGATTTTTTTGTCAGGTTTTTACTGTCCTTATGAAATGAATTGAGGAGGATTTCCTCCTCCTCGATTTGCTGAAGTGTTTGTATAAAATTTATTTTATGTTTTTTCCTTAGTGTTTGACAAAATTCAGCAGTGAAACTATTTGGATCAGGTGTTTTTCTTTGTGGGAACTATATCAATTTCATAAATACGTATAAGGGTATTCATATTTTTATTTCTTCTGGTATCACTTTTAGTACATTGTATTATTAAGACATTTCTCTGTGTAGTCTGAGTGGCTGAAGTGGTCACACTTGTTGCTCATGCTGTTACTATATTATACTATCAATGCCTGCAGTAGTTCTCATAAATCTTTTTTTCATTTCTGATATTGGTAATTTCTTTTTTTCTCTTTCTTTTTTAAAATCAGTCTTGCTAGATGTTTATCACTTGTGCTGATATTTTCCAAGAATCAAGTTTTGGCTTTCTTAGTTTTCTAGAATTACACATCATGATGTCTTTTGTGTCTGGCTTAGCATAATGTTTTTGAGATGCATTCGTGGTATAACATATATGGGCTTACCGCATTTTGTTTATTCATTCATCAGCTGATAGACATTTAGACTGCTTCCAGGTTTTGCTTGTTATAAATAATTTTTCTATGAATATTTGCATGCCTGTCTTTGGGTGGACATATATTATCATTTTTATTGAATAGATATTTAGAAAGGAAGTTGCTGTATCATACTAAACATACGTTTAATTTTTTCTTTCCCTTAGTCTTTGGAATTTTTATTCTAATTTTTAATGTTTTTAGTTTGATACATTTACATTTTGTAATATGATTATGTTTATAATGATATTTATCACATTACACTATTATAGTACAATGTCATTGCCTATATTCATTGTACTATACATTAAATCTCTATGGTTAATGTACTACTTGTTGCAAGTTTGTACCTTTAAACATCAATCTTGTCCCCCCTTCCCCCACCCCTGATAACAACCATTCTATTCTCTGTTTTTTATGAGTTTGATTTTTTCGATTCCACAGATAAGTGATATCATACAGTATTTGTCTTCGTCTAACTTATCTCACTTAGCATAATGTGTCCAAGGTACATCCATGTTGTAGCAAATGGCAGGATATCCTCCTTTCTCCTGGCTGAATAATATTCCATTGTGTATATATATTTAACCAAGAAGCTGCCAAACTGTTTTCAAAGGTGGATGTGCCACATTCTCACCAGCAGAGGAACAGTGCTCCAGTTTCTCTATATCCTTGGTGACATTTGGTATTAGATTTTTCATTATAACCATTTAGTGGTGAGTCATTATAATTTCAATTTGTATTTATCATATGATTAATGTTGTTGAGTATCTTTTCACAGGCTTGTTGACTATTTATATATATATCTTTTTTGCAAAATATATATCTGAATCTTTTGCCAATTTTAAAAATTGGGTTGTCTTCTTATTGAGTTGTATTCTGGATACAAGTATTTTAAAAGATACGTGATTTACAAATATTTTATCCTGGTCTGTAATTTGTCTTTTCCTTTTTTTTAATAGTCTCTTTTGACAACAAGAACTTTTAATATGAAACAAGTACAATTAATCATTTTATTATTTGATAGATTGTGCTTTTGATGTTATCCCTAAGAAATCATTGCTGAACCTAAAGTCACAAAGATGTTCACCTGGATTTTCTTCTAGAAATTTCATAATTTTATCTCATGTAATTACATCTATGCTCCACTTTGAGTTTATTTTTGTGAATGGTATGAGGTAATTTTTAAAAGTTTATTTGAAATATATACTTAAGAATTTTTAGAGGTTGATATATATTTTCAGCAAAAATTATGTAAATAGAAGTGTTTTTAAGATTTTCTTTTTCCAAAATTTCTTTCAAAAAGGAGCTATGTGCACATATATATTTAAAAGTAATGTTTATTTAAAAGCAATATTTACATAATTGTTTAATTTTCTGAAACAGCAAAGTGCCATACCATTTGCAATCACTGATTATCATGAAAACAGCTAGAACATTTTGAACGCTTTTCTTTTTGAAGAAGACAAATATGTAACTATTACTGTAACTTTTGCCACAAGACAATCAGCAAAACTTTGTGTCACACAAAACAACTTATAACCACTATTTATCTCGTTAAGAATATTCTTTATGATTCTCCTGTATGTTAAATTTTATTTAAAAATGTCGGAATGTCTTTATAGACAATGCAGTAACTAAATCATTTATGTTCAAGTGATTGCAACAGAGGTTAAAATAAAAAGCATCTATAGGTGCTAAGTTTCTTGCCTTGACCATTTTTGATTGTTAAAGGAGCTAGTCCATCAATGAAGAAAATAAAGTTTCACCAGAAAACATTTTTCTTTAAAGAAGAAATTTACTGTTGAGTTTGTTTCTCTGAGAAGTTAACTTGTTCAACATCGATGTCCTCCCACAGGAAGAGTTAGACTTTTGTGTAGTAGGATCATTTATGAACTGAAATTGTCTCCATTAAAACCGGCCACAGCCAGTGCTTGAGACTATTGGTCTTAATAGAATGATGAGGTAGTGTATCAGGCTTGAAAACACTGGTTCACCATAGTACATGGCTTCATGCAGAGGACTTGGCAGCAAACATGTGATGGATTCCAGTTCTTAATCATTGCCAAAGGAGGGCCTGATGCTTCTTCAACTGCAGATTCTACAAATTCCATAGTCTAAAGACAAGAGTCCTTCTTCAAAAATGTGACATCCAGCTCTGCTAGATCTCATTTCATTACTCGAGAGTAAAACAGGCAACAGAGGAACTCTGCACCTGCTCCTTCTCCTGCCTTGATATGTTTTTCTCAGTAAAGGCTGTTCTGAAACTGCTGTATGTACTATCTGGTGTGTGTCATTTAATCCAGTATACTTGGAAGGCTCACAAACACACAAAAATTATTCCTATTTTATTTTATTGCTGAATTGTAATCTAGTAAATACAATAATCTACAAGGTGTTACAAACGCCTGTATGTTCGTCTGCTTGTATAGCAAACCCTCACGTTGCATGTTTTCTCTAATACTTATTTTTCACACTTTTAGTAATGTTTTCTACGAGATTTCCAACATTCTTGGCTGAGAAAGGAAGACATTATGTTTTCAGTCTGTTCTTTCAGTCATTTTTATTGCAGCAGGAAAAGTAAGTGTTTTTCCAATGGTATATGGCTTTTGTCTATTTCTATTAAGTAATAAACTTCATAAAACACTGGAGTGAGTAGTGCCTGACTTTAAGCATGGAAGAAAAAACTTGATGTTTCTATCATTCAGGATTTTGGTTCCTTACTGATAATATTATAAGAACCTTGAAATCTAGGGCAACAACATACACAATAGGCATTGTTAATGATAGAGGATTGGATCCTTGTTTCACACAAACATGGTAAGGTCTTGCAATGCCTGCCATGTATATACCATCCCTTCCTAGAGCAAAGTTCATTCTTCTCTGTTTGGATCTTACTCTCATTAACAGTGAATCTTGAAGAGAATCAATATGCCTTATGAGAAAATGTGCTAGGTGAATTCACTGCCAAGGTTTTATTTAAGGAAGATTAATTTCTTCAGGATAGGAAAGGGTTGCTTCTGCTGGAAAAGTAGATTCAAGGCGATTTATGGAGTTCAAAGATGTTAGCGTCGGCTTGTCTGCACAAATGTCTCCATCTGAGGCCTCAAGGCCGTACTCATTCCCAGCCAGTGCTCTTAACATGAGACATGTGGCAAGATAGTGCATTGAACTGGTGTTGCAATCCCCAAATTTTAAAATCAGATTGTGATCTGATCTTCAGCCATGTCCACCCAAACAGATGATGGCCATAGAAAGTCTCCAGAATCAGCATGAATGGCCAGGACAATTTCCTTCCCCAATTTAAGTGATATTTGACACACCTGGCTCAGTGCCATCATTCTCATCATCGAAGAACACTATAGACTGTAATTCCTGGCACTTTATGTGGAACTTTGAAGGGATTTGGTATTATTTTAACTATGATTGTAACAATTACTGGTATTACTTTATATGGTTTTTTTAGAATTAAACGGTGGGTTCACATATATTATTTTACCTAATCCTCATAAATGTTCAATGTTCGAAGAGGTAGATATTGTTATTTCATTTTTATAGATGAGGGAATTTTGGCTCACAAGAGTTACCCTCTTGTCCAAGATCACATAGCTCAAAGGCAGGCATATAGTTCCAAGTCTTTGCTTTCTTACATTATTTCATAGTTGCTTAATTATTTTTAAATCAGGTTCAAATAATGCTTCCATATTGTGGGAAGTATATTCCTGTGTGTCTCCGGGAATGCTGATCCAGTGACTGGGGGTTTATTATAAATAAATAGCTGCAGAGAAAGTCAGTGTATATTCTTCTGAACATGTAAGTGATTGATATAGAAATTATGCATATTTTTGCTGCAGCATTACGTACAGTGTCGTGTCCCAAAACATTATGCAAGACATCAATGACTCAGCTTTCTCTTGAGTTATGTAGTTTTTATAGGTCAACCACTTTTAATAAATGCATATGCATTTTTAAATTTTTTGTATCTGTGATCTTTGTTGTAAATAGCATTCCATATTCTCATCTGAGCATTCCAGAACTGATGGGCCACAGGATTGTGAAATAATGACTATTTGATTTTAGAGATTAACCATTTAAATGAATGCATTATAACTTCTTTTATTAAAAAGTCATATGAACAAGAAATCTCTTTTAATATATTTGGATTTTTACAAATTAACCAAGCAATAACATCCAATTTTTCTTTATTTTTTTCATAAACTTCCCGAGAACAATCTTTTTAGATTCACAGAACGTCTTTTGGTGCAGCCTTAGTCATTTTATTTAAATTTGATAATTAGCTTACCTAATTTGTTGGCAGATTCACCTCTTAGGAAATCATCTATTTATTTGGCTAATAGTTTTGTAAACACCACTTAAAAAGTAGATAATACTTAAAAAGATTAATACATAATTTCAAAAGCACACATAGATATCTTTGAAATATAATTTCACCATATTTCTGTCTCAGTAGAAGGAGGTTGTTCTAGTAATTATTTTGCCTTTTTCTCATAAATTTTTCCTAAGTTACCAGGAAACAGATGACACACACACAAAAGCATGAGGACATGAGGACAAAAAGGATATAGAAGTGAACTCTGATAGATCTTCTCTTCTGAGTTGTTTGGCCCACAGTGGTACATCCTCCAATTCTCCTAATTGTACTGGAAGATAAGAGTTTTGTGAAAAATTTGTGCTGATCACCCAAGTTGTCTTGCAGGTTTGGGGTATCCAGAAGCTATAAAAATATGAAAAGAAACAATTTGATCTGCTTCTGCTATTTCTCTGGATAATCTCAAATCTGGATATCTAGAGATTTCTAATGCAATTGAAAACATCTCTAAAATTAACCTCTTTACCTGGATGCTCTAAATCCGCCCATTGTATCCATTCGTTCAAGATCGATTACTTGTTTTATAAAATCGATTAATTACCTCTATGGTTCCGTTTTACAAAGAACCCACATGTCTCAGCAACAAAAAACCCAGCAACTCAATTTAAAAATGGCCAAAAGATCTGAACAGACACTTCTCCTAAGAAAATATATGGATAGCCAACAGGCACCTGAAAAGATGTTCAACATCATTAACGATCAGGGAAATGCAAATCAAAACTACAATGAGATATCACCTCATTCCGGTCAGAATGGTTATAATAAGACAGGAAACAACAAGTGTCCCAGAGGATGTGGTGAAGGGGACCCTTGTACACTATTTGTGGGAGTGCAAACTAGTGCAACCACCATGGAAAACAGTATGGAATTTCCTCAGAGAAGTAAGAATAGAACTACTATATGATCCAGCTATTCCACTGCTGGGTGTTTATCCAAAGAACTTGAAAACACAAATGCGTAAAGATACATGCACCCCTATGTTCATTGCAGTATTAGTCACAATAGCCAAGACTTGGAAGCAACCTAGGTGCCCATCAAGGGACGAATGGATAAAGAAGATGTTGTATGTATACACAATGGTATACTACTCAGCCATAAGAAATGATGAAATCCAGCCACTTGTGACAACAAGGATGGACCTTGAGGGTATTATGCTGAGTGAAATAAGTCAGAGGGAGAAAGTCAAATACCATGTGATCTCACTCATAAGTAGAAGATAATAACAATGACGAACAAACACATAGCAACAGAGATTGGATTGGTGGTTACCAGAGGGGAAGGGGGAGGGAGGAGGGCTAAAGGGGTGATTAGGCACATGTGTGGTGACGGAGTGTAATTAGTCTTTTGGTGGTGAACATGATGTAATCTACACAGAATTCAAAATATATTACGATGTACTCCTGAAAGTTATGTAATGTTATTGCAATAAAAAATTTCTTAAGGAAAGCTCAGTTTTTCACTCAATGAATTTCAATAAAGCATGAATAATTCTTATATTTAGGAAAAAGAGGGTGTGGGTTTTTAAATAAATATTCTATAGGAATATTTAAAATGAGAATGCAGATGGGCCTGATCAAAAAGTTTGTCTTTGGGGTAAAACGTTTTATGTTATGTCAGCAGTTATATAAATTTACATTCAAAAGTTGTTCTGCTCTGGAAAGTGTGTCACTTATCAAGGAAACAGTTGCTGTTTGTGAGAGAACAAATGCCACTCTTCCTGGGCGGGTTCTCTTTGGTAGCTTGTTACTAGGCCACTGTGCTGTCTTCTGAGCTGGGCTTGCTTTTAAACTCCTCTACGGGAACTTCCTCAGCAGTTTTATTTCCTTACTACAAAGTGCATGATTTCCAACTGCTACACTTAAATGAATTTTAGCATTGCAGGAGAAGAACCATTATATCAATATCTCCAAGATACACTGTTGTCACAATGTTACTGAAATTTTTGAGGTCACTATATGTGTTTGAGTTCCAAATTTACCTTTGCAAAATTCGAAATGGGAAATACCCTCTGTCAGCTTCCAGTTCACTGCCCTCACTAATGCTGCGCTCGTTGTTATTCATGTTCTTTCTTTATTCACTTTGAATAAAAAAGAGTAGAGTTTCAATCACCAAGCCAACTTGGATTAGATACTGCTTAACATCAATTAATTACCTGAATTGTGGATATTAAGTGTTTCCTAAGGAAAAGAAATAGAACACTGAGTCATTTCAGGGCAGAGGAAAACAATAACCCTATATTGTATCACATTTTGATATGAAATATTATAACAGTAACATGCCTTTATAGTTAATTTTTAAGTTTTTTTCTTTTTATCTATGAAAATAGGGTTATAGGAGATAATTTTACCAGAAGTCCCAATCTGCAAATTTTTGCATTCTCAAAACAAAAATAATTTAAAAAAATTTAAAATTACTATTATAAAATGTCATTGACATTATATTTTAGATACATTCTTATGGTTAAGTATATGCTGATTTGAAGATAGCCTCTGAATACATGTGTAGATTTATGGAATAATTTTATAACATTTATTAGAAATAAGTTCAATATTTTATATTGTTTTAAATTTCTATAAAAATCTTGTGCCCTTTAAAAAGCCAATTTTCATCCAGAGCACACAGGCTGAAGGGAAGAGGAAAGCTGTTTGTTGCTGTAATTGTCTGGGTTGAGGTTTTATTCATGGGAGGATAATCAGCAGAGAAGAGAGAAAGGTGGAGAAGGGACACAGGCAGAAGAAACCAGCAGGCATCCCAGTTCCCTCAATGGCCGTATTCACCAGGGTTCACCAAAATAACGCCATGACAACAGCAGACCTCTAGGCTGTAAAGAGGGGAGGCTGCCAGTAGCTGAAAACAGGTTTAAGTACTAAAAATGACTTTCTTTAGCAACATATCAGAAATAAATATGCTCTTTCTCTGATTAGGTAGGAAATGTAATCAAGCACAATCGTTCTGCAGCAGGCTTCGGAACCTGCAGGGGTAAACTTCAGAGCGTTCCCTGCTGTGATGGGTAGAATTCTGGAAGGCAGCAAGGATAAAGGACGAGGGGAGTTGTTGTTCAATGGGTGTAAAGTTACAGTTCCACAGGATGAATAAGTTCTAGAGCCTGCTATACGGCATCGTGCCTATATTTAATAATTCAATGTTGCACACTTAAAAACTTGAGGGTAAATCTTATACTAAAAAGAAAAGCAAGGGGACACAAGAACTCTTTTGAAAGTGATAGATATGTGTATTACCTTGATTGTCATGATGGTGTTATCAGTGCACACGTTTTCGAAACCACCAAAATGTATATATTAAATATTTGCAATTTTTTGTGTAAGTATAAAATGGCAATCATATCATAATATATGAATGTATCAAATTCATGTGTTGAAAAACCTAGATTTACACAATGTTATGTGTCAAATATATTTCAGTATACCTAAATAAAGCTGAAAACAAAACAAAACAAAACAAAAGGATTAGAAAGCAATGTAGTAACTAGAACATAATTTTCCAAAGTACATTCTACATAGTCCTAATTCTGGAGCTTATTACTAAGTGTTGGAGAAAGCTTTCCTGTTTACTTCAATTCGAGGAACTAGGGTTTAAATTGTTACTTAAATACCCATTAAGATTTTTCTATATGGCAGGAGTTTTTCTAATTTTCAGTAACCTACTGTGTACATATTGATTCAAAATGCATTTGACCCTGGGCTGCGTCTCTCCTACATTCCTCTTATTTGTATGAAGTGTTCTTAATACAGTCATGTGTCAGTTAATGATGGGGATACATTCTGAGAAATGTGTCATCAGGCAATTTCGTTGTCGTGCAAACATTGTAGAGTACTTACACAAACCTGGATGGTATAGCCTACAGCATGCCTTTGCTATGTGGTACAGCTTATTGCTCCTAGGCTACAAAACTGTACAGCATGTCACTGTAATGAAGACTGTGGACAATTGTAACACAATGGTAAGTATAGTAAATGCAAAAGCGCTAACAATCGTTTATTATCATATCAAGTACTGTGTTCAGTACATAATTGTATGTGCTATACTTCTATATGACTGCTAGGGCAGTAGGTTTGTTTACACCAGCATGGCCACAAACACATGAGTAATGCGTTGTACTAACACATTACAACAGCTACAACATCACTGGGGAATAGGAATTTTTCAGCTCCGTTATAATCTTATGGAACCACTGTCGTATATGCAGTTCATCGTTGACCAAAACGTCATTATGTGTAACTGTATTTGTGATCTGGGAAATACGCATTTACAGGGACTTTTTAAATTATATTGCTGTTACCTATTGTAACCACCTAAGGGCAACAACCTCATACCGCAGATACCAAATATGAGCCAGGCTGCTTTAATCCGCCCAAATTCACTCTCCCTTTTTTTCAGAGTAAGAGAGTAATTGGCTACATTTACCAGCCTCCTCTAGAGCCGATGTGACTACATTTTTTGATGATAGAATGTGCACGGAAATGATATGAACCCTTCCAAGTAGGAGCCTTAAGATAGTGAATGTGCACACCTCCGTGAACTCTTGTCTTCCAGTCAGCTGGGGCGTGGCTACATCTGTGACCTTGTCTGACCTTAGAGACAAAAATAAAGCCCTAATACGTGTCAAGTCAACATGCTGAAAGGCTCCTGGGTCCCTGATCATCCTGACCAGGTTGGACCGCTAACCTTGGAAAAGATGTATGAAAGAAAATTTAATTTTATGTTGTTTAAACCACTATGTTATTGAGTCTTTGTTTCAGCAGCTTTGCTTTTCACCCAAATGAGTCCTCCAAATAATAATAATTACTGTCTAGCGTTTATTGAGCATTTACTGCATACAAGGCAGAACTCTCGCATTGTGCAATTGTTCTCTGAGTGATCTGTATGCACTAGACTATTTAATCTTCACAAAGACAGTTTAAAGTAGGTACTAGTATTATCTCCCTTTTACAGATGAAGTAATCTAGGCACACAGAGGCTGAGTAACTTGCCCAGTGTCCTGCGGTGAAGAGGTGGCACAAGTGGGATTTAAACTAGCTCAGTCTGGCTCTAAATCTAAACCTCTTTGTCTACACTGTACTGCCACTCACTTGGAATATTCAACAGAAAGATAATTATCTCCTGTTTTACAGAGCATTTCCATATCAACAACTCATTTCCGATAATTGTATACTTATAAATCAAGCCATAAAATTATAAATATTTAAATTTATCAATAAGTTCAAATATATATTGATCACCTAATATTTCATTCAGCATTTTAATGTACGTTTATGAAGTTTCCAGATTGCTCAAATGTAAGAGGTATCACTAATATATTCATAGACTTAGCACTGCAAAGGAAACGGCGATGGTTGATTTTTGACTATGAACCAAAATTAAAATGTATCTCAAGAGGTTAAAATAATGCCCACATAAGAGAACTAAGCAAATGATCACTACCAAGAATATATTACGCTTAAGCCTAAAAAGAAAACTTTACCAACGTATAATTAGAGGGAAAAAACTGTCATCATGTAACAGTTCAGGTAAAACAAGTGGCTTAAGGTGACTACAAAGTGAAATAATGGGATGGCTGCTTAAAATCAAGTACATTTTAGTCTGAATATAATGGGGATCTCATCCAAAATAATGGAGATAATAGTTACAATATAATGATTAGAGCTTATAAGAAGTCTGAGTTAAGATTTTAGGACTATATTTATTTAAAAAAATTCTTATTGAAGTATAATGTATGAAGAAAAAATGACAATGGATAAAGCTGAATGAATTTTCACAAGATGAACACACCTAGGTAACCAGCAGCCAAAAGTCAGCTGCTCTGTTCTTGGGTTGATCCTATTGTTGTAGTCATCTGGTAGCTCAGCTGGGGCTGGACAGTCCAGCACAGCTGCGCTGACTGTCTACTGGTCGGTGCTGCTTGTCAACCGGGTCTTTCTATTTGTATGGTTTTTCATCCTCCAAGGGAATAGCTTGGGTTTTTTACTAGAACTCCTCCGACATGACTTCTCTTGCATTTTATTTGTCAACTCCAGTCACAAGTCCAGCTAGATCTGAGGGGATGGAGGGAGAAATAGGTAATATGGCCATGGCTCCTCTTGATAGGAGGAGAGCAAAGTCACATTTTAATGACATGTGAATATAGGGATGGGAAATATTGTTGTGAGCACTTTTTAATCTATCAGAGTGATCCTATCATTTATTATCCAAATCAGGACACTTTTGAGAATGAAAGTGTCACTAATTGGAAGCAATGCCAGAAGATGTAGGCCAGGACAGTCCCAGGAAAACTGAGATGTATGGGTCCCCTATTCATTGATCATTCGAAAATTTTCTTTTGTGAAACGTTTAGATTTTGTCCATCTTTCTGATTGTTTGTTGTTTTTAAAAAACTAATTTGGATGAATTTCAAAATTTATCTTTTGGATAAGGGCTCTATATTAAATTAACATGACAAATATCTTGTTCCCAGTCTGTGGCTTTCATTTTGACTTTTACTTTGTCTTGTGAGTTCTTAATATTAATGCTGCCCCATTTATCCAGCATTTCCTTTATGATTAGTGTTTTTTATGTCCTGCTTAAGAAATATGTACTGGCTTGAAGAAATGAGTATGTTTTTCTATTTTATGTTTAAGAGGATTGACTCATTTACCCTAACATTTATAGCTGCAATTCACCTAGAATTGACTAGTCTGCGTAGTGTGAAATACTGCAAAAGATTTATTTTTTTCAACAGAGAGCAAATTAACCCAGCACAATATATTGAAAAAATCAACATGTATGCCCTACTCAAGAGTGACATCTTTGTCATATATGTAAGGTCCACACTTATACGTCGTTATTAGCATTTGTTTCTGGATTCTATTGTTTCATTGGCTTATTTATGTAGCCTTGTAGCAATACCATATTACTTTAATTATTGTAGTTTTATCATGAGTGTTGATATTGATTATTGTAAGTGCTCCATTTTTTTCTTCTTCAAGAATTTTTTAGCTATTCTTGGACTTCACATTTTCCATGTAAATTTTAAAATTATCTTGTCAATTTTCACACACCATATACACAAATTGACTAGGATTTTGGTTATGATTGCATTGAATTGAGATACACTTGAGAGAAGAATTTTATAATATTGTTTGTTCCAATCAATAAACATGGTAGACTGGAGGCAATTTAGTGATATTTTAAAAACTAATATGTTGTATTTTACTGTTTTGGGGGTCATCTTTTGTTATATTTCTTCTTAAGTGTTTGCTCTTTTCAGTGCTATAGTTGTTAATATCACTTAAAATGTAGTATATATATATAGTTGCTATATGTAAGTAAAACTGAATATTTAAATATTGCCCTTGTGTGCAAAAACTTGCTAAATTTACTTGTTCATTCTAGTTGCTTTGCAGATTATCTTGGATTTTCCATATTTACAACAAAATTGTGAATATTGATAATTTTATTTCTTCTTTTGTTATACTTACGTCTTTTGCATTCACCCCTCCCCCCTTATTTTATTGGTTAAGACCCTCAGCGCAATAATGAGTACAAATAGTGTTAATAGATCTCATATTTTTTCTGATCTGTGATTGAAAGTTTTCAATACTTCACCACTGAAAGTATAATATTTGCTGTAAGTTTTTTACTATAGGCTCCTTTTAATAGAATGGGAAATATTTCTTCTCTCTCTACTTTGCAAGGAGTTTTTAAAAATACTGGAATGGTGATGAAATTTATTACATGCTTTTCTGCATCTGTTGAAATAATCATATCTTTCTACTTCATTCAACAAGTGTATTGATTTGAATTGAGGTATTTTTCTGATAGATTATATCTGAAATATACCTACCCTGGATGTGACTTCCATTTTATACTTTGCTGAATTTGGGTTGCTAGTCTTTTGTTTATTATTCTTACATCTCTGTTTGTGAGAGAGATTGCCTGGTAATTTTCCTTTATTATATTGATCTTGTCAGATTTTGGTCAAAATATGTAGTTCTCATAAAATGATATGGGGATTATTGTGCTTTTTTTATTCTTTGGAAGAGTTTGGGTAATATTTTTCCTATAAATATTTCTTCCTATTACTGTTTGGAAGAATGAATGATTAACGACATCTGATCTGAAGTTTTCTTTATAAGAAGGTTTAAACTGAAGATTTAACTTCTTAACAGAATGAAGGCCAGTTTTTATAATGCTTCTTATGTTATCTTTATAAGTTGTGTTATCCAAGAAATTTGTCCATTTCATTTAAATTTTCAAATTTTAACATGCATTTGTTTATAGACATTTAAAAATCTATGAGATATTTATATTTCCATTTCTCTTTCCGTCCCTGATATTGACAATTTATTCTTTCTCCTCTTTTTCTGGATTACTTTGTCACGGGTTTATCAATTTCATTAACCTTTTCAAAGAACAATATTATAGCTTTGTTAATTCCCTCTTTCATGTTTGATTTCTGTCATTAGTGACTTTATATTAAACATACTGCTTTTTTCTTAACTGCTTAAGGTGGACATTTAAATCATTGATTTTCAGGGTTTTTTTTTAATATGTACTTTTAGGCAGGGAAATATTCCTCCATGGAGAGTTTTAGCTGCATCCTAGGAGTTTCAATACATTGTAATTTTAAGTAAATCAATCCAAAATATTTACTACATTGCCTTGTGATTTCTTAAGTCATGAGCTACTTAGACGTTATTGCTTATATTTTAAACATTTTTTAATTTTTCTTTCTGTAATTGATTTCTAAAATAATTCTTTTGTGGTCAGGGAACACATTCGACATAATTTCATGACATTTATTGAGACATATTTATGGCAGCCTACAGTAATTTTTCATAAATGTTCCTTGTGCACTCGAAAAAAAAGTTTCTGTAGTCGATTTCTGTAGTGTTTTATACATGTCAATTATGCTGCGTTGTTTAATCATGTTGTATTTGATATCTTTGCTGATTTTTTTGTCTACTTGATCTATCAATTATTAAGAACTGCATATTAGAATCTCCAATGATGACTGTTAGCTCTTTCTCCTTTTAGTATAGCAGTTTTTTCTTCATATATTTTGAGGCTAAATTAATGACATCATGCACAGTTAGAACTGCTATATTTTTCTTTCTATTGAACCCTATTTATCTCAATTTCTCATTCCTTAAATTACATGTATATTGATATTAGTATATCTATCCTGACTTCTCTTACACTTGTGTTTGCAAGTTGTATCTTTTTCTTTTTCATTTTCAATGTATTTTAAATTTTTATTTTGAAAGTTATTTCTTGTCTTCATTATTCGGTCTGAAAATCTTTCTTAATTGGGTTATTTAGTCAATTTGTAGTTAATATAATTATTAAGATATTTATGTTTAAATATTCCATCTTATTATTTGTTTTTAATTTGTCCTGCCTCTTGTATATTCCATATTAGAGTTTAACAGCTATATTGAGATGTAATTCAATTACTAGAAAGTTCATCAATTTAGCATGTACAATTAAGTGGTATGATCACAGAATTGTGCATCTATCACCACAATCTAATTGCAGGACATTTTTTCACACCTACCAAAAGAAGCCTGTACCCATTAGCAATGACTCCATATTCCTACCCACCCACGCCTAGAAAACCACTAATCTATTTTTTGTTTCTATTGCTTATTCCAGACAATTCTTATCAACGGAATGAAACAATAGGTAGTCTTTTGTGACTGCCTTCTTTCACTTTGCATAATGTTTTCAAGGTTCATTCATGTTGTAGCATGAATGCATTTTGAAGAATATTTTCACTGGTCAGAGAAACCTAGATTGGAGAGAGATTTTGTTGTTGTTGCTTTTGGTTCTGTTAAGATATTATATTATCTTCTGGATTCTACCATTTCATTGAGAACTAAGTTTCAAACTTATAGTTGCTCCTTTGAAGATAACATATCCTTTTGCTGTAGACACTTGTAAGATTTCCCTGAGCCAGCTCTGATGGCCTCACTGTTTTGGTGGCTCAGGTTTATTTCCCAGTCGTGGAAGCACACCACCCGTCTGTCAGTTGTCATGCTGTGGTGGCGGCTCATACAGATGAACTAGAAGGACTTACAACTAAGATATACAACCAAGCACTGAGGTTTTGGGGAGGAAAAAAAAGAGGAAGACGGCAACAGATGTTAGCTCAGGCTGAATCTTTCCTTGTGAAAGAAAGATTTCTCTTTGCCTTTGATTTTCAAAAGTTTGACTATGATGTGTGTAGTTTTCTTTGTGTTTGTTCTTCTTTGGATCTGTAGAACTTCAATAATGCTTTAAAATACTCTTTGAACTCCATCTCTTTTCATTTACTCCTGGAACTCCAATTACACATATGTCAGACCTTTTCAGTTTATCCATAATTTTTACATTCTTTTCTGAATAGTCTATTTTTCCCCCTTCTAGCCTTCAGTCTAGATATTTTCTGTTTTATCTTTTTATAAAACAGAATCTTTTCTGTTTTATTTTTTCTGTTTTTATAATTCATCTGCAGATGTATTAATTTTAGCTATTCAGTATTATAATTCTATAATTTTGAGTTTTATATTTTTTATAGATTTTATTTCTCTGCTTAAATTCTTCATGTTATAATACATTTTCTGAAACAAATTGATTAATATTATTTTAAGGTCTGTTTCTAGATATGGAAATATCTTTGACCTGATGTGTATTAGTTTCTGTTTTATATTTTTTCTCTTGGTTTTCCATCATTTGTTTTTTTGGTGGGCTAGGGATTTTTTATTAAATTTAAGTCAGCCACTTGGTATGATAACCTGTAGAGTTAATTTACTGTTATTTAAGCCTTACTGATGTTACTTTTATTTGAAGATGATTTCTTTTTAATTTTGCTTTTTCTTCTTGGAAGTCAATTAAGGAAGAATCAGATAATTGTAATACATAGTTAGATGGAGGTTATTCATTTCAGTTTTTGTGAGATTTTTTTCTATTACCCTCACTACTGTTTGTAGACCTTTATGGGGCTCAGTTGAAGGATTGGGGTTTTGCCAGGACCTCTTCTTCTAGGCTAGTTTGAAACTCCAGCTTCTCTCTATCAGTTCCATGCGAGTGCTGAAGCTCTGTACAACCTCTCAGTTTCTTAGAAGGCTTTTTTTCCCCTCTCAGTTTTTGGCTTCTTGGCTGAGGCTTAGTATTGATCATTTCCCTCATGGGAAGTAGCCCTTGAGAGTTTTGGCTCATCTCTTTATATTTCCTTTCTCTCTTTGATCTTTTCCCCTAAGTCCTTTGCTTTCACAGCTCACAGAAGTCTTCAAATAGGTGGCATATAAACTACTTTATTAAGTTTTCCTAGTTGTCATCTTTGGAACATTTGTGACAATATAAGCTCATCTGTCATAGCCAAAAGCAGATGTCCTGGACATTATTTTTATTTTACAAGAAATGTTAACAATTCCATATTGAATTTCTACAATAAAAAAAATAAAATGATGAAAAGTCTTCAAAGAATGCCATTTGAGAAACAAATAAACCCGTATTGCTGGAAGAAATACAGGTTAGTTGGCCTACAGTAGAGAAAATATAGGGACGTCATGATAATATGCCTACAATAGAGAAAATATAGGGACGTCATGATAATATTTTCAGATGTTTGAATGATTGTTATATAGAAAAAATTATTTCATTTAGTGTTGCTTTGCAAGATTTAACCAAAACTAAGAGAGAAAAGTAAATTTGAGTTGCATTTAAGCAAGCTCATGCTGATAATTCAAATTCTTTATCAATAGAACCAGCTGTTCTTTACAATACACTGCTCTCCAGCATAGGGAATGGCTAGGAAGAGGCTTGTGGAATCCATGTTAAGAATGTTACAAGAGGTTATAAAATGAGAAAGAAAGGTAAACTCCAAACAAGACTTAAAGAATATTTAAAGGTTAATGATTGAATTGGGTTAATTTTACAGAAAGGAGAAATGTCCTGTGAAAAGGTCTGGTGATGCGGGAGTGTGAAGTATTTGGGGTAGAGAGGGTTAGTGAATAGTTTGGTCTGGATAAAGAGTTTATATTGGTCAATCACAAAGCTACTTCCTACTTCCTAGGAGCAAACTTCTATCAGAAACTCTTTAATAATTTATTGTGCTTCTGTTTGTGTTTTTCAGTAATTTCCTCCCAGACTGTAAGGCCTTTAATAGAAGGGATAATGCTTTTCGTCTCTATATCTCTTCCTGCAGGCAATAGGAACGCTTGAGGAGGAAAGAAATAAGCTGAAACCTGTATTTTGAAGATGTTATCTTCAGAGTGACCAGAAGAAGAACAGAAAGCCATACAGCCTGGAGTCTGCAAGTCTCGTTAGGAGGCCTTCTGCAATGGAAACATTTCCTGTAGTGGAAAAAAGAGGAAGAACGGAAGACCCCATTGAGGAAGAACTGATACAACTCAATAAACTGATTGTAGAAAACCAAAGCCATGAGATGCTTTCTAAGACAGTGTTCTGATTTTTCCCCGTTTACATCATTTATTACCAATTATTGTCAGTTTTTCACTTTCTATTGTCTAATATCCACCTCCTACATGACACTTTCACAGACTGCTGCATCTCTCATTGATGCCCCTGAACCCCCATGCATTTCTAGTCATTGATGCGTCTTTGAATAATTACAATCTGATGGCATTTTGTTCATTATTGTGTTACATGAATGATTTATGTATTTTCCAACTAGACTTTAAGTTCCTGAATGCTAGGAACTTAATGTCTAAATTCTCTCTGAATGCTAAACCCTATCTTATTTGATCTTTCATATACTCTATTGAAGTAGAATGAAGCAAAAATGAATCTTAATTAATGAATAGAAATAAATAATTTGTTATCATCGCTATATAGGTATACCTGGAGCTCCTTAACTGTTAACTTGAAACTAAAGTGACATAAACACTTAGGAATGTAGCTTTACTGAATTTGCCATGTGCTCTGGGTTCTTAATTATAGCTAATGTTTGCTTCCATTATCCAATTTGTTTTCTGCTGCAGCTAACCTAAATGTAATCTCTTGAGTGGTTGCAATTTGGATAGCCTTTCTACTGAATTATAAAGGTCAAAAAATTAGATTTTTCGTGTATAATAAAAACCCATCTCAAACTGGTTTAAATAATGCATAAATTTATTACCTCATGTAAGAAAATACGTAGGGGCCAGCCCAGTGGCATAGCGGTTAAGTTCCCATGCTCCGCTTCAGGGCCCAGGGTTTGCTTGTTCAGATCCCAGGTATGGACCTATGCACCACTTATCAAGCCATGCTGTGGTAGGTGTCCCACATATAAAATAGAGCAAGATGGGCATGAATGTTAGCTGAGGGCCAGTCTTCCTCAGCAAAAAAGAGTCTTGGTGGTGGATGGTATCTCAGGACCAATCTTCCTCAAAAAAAAGAAAAAGAAAATATGTAGAGGTCGAGTAGGCCCTAGGCTCATCATGTCAGAGATCTTCCTTCCTTGATGAGATGGTGTTACCCTTAACTGATTTCAGCAGTTACAGGTGTCACATTTGAATAGAACAATAGCCAAAGTACAAAAAATGGTTGTCTCTTACTTTATTAAGAGTGAGGGAGTCCTGTTAGCAGTCTCCTGTAGGATTTGTCCTTATGTCCCAGTGGTCAGAATCATATACCCAACCCTAAATCACTTACTGCAAAGTGCAGTGGGATTACTTTGATGTCTTAGGATCATCATGATCCACTGTCTGTTGCTTTAAATAGGATCCTTTCTTCCTTATTTATGTGGAGAAAAGAATGGATAGCTGAATAACACCTGGGAGATTTGGGAAAGCAGGAAGGAATGCATGGATTTGTGGTACGTAACCAACAGGGTGGACTCTAGAAGTTCTACTATGTTAATTGCTCAAAGAAAGAATTTTCTTTGAAGGAAAGTCTTTAATTTTGTGCAAACAAAATAATGTTTATTGTTTCTACATATCCCATGTAGTAAGATTTTATATGATAAATTTAAGAAACAATATAAATCATCCAAATTCTCTTACGAATAGCACTCAGATCCCCAAAGGCCAATTATCACATATAATAAGCAGAGAACCATGTTAGAGCATCACATAGTATTCCAGAGCACTCTCTAAAGGATTGAGTTTTGCACACATTACTCATGATGTTATCTGGCGACAGTCATAGGAATGTTGTGGGAAGCCCTGAGAGATTTCAGGCTACTATTGACTAACTTAAAAATGGTTTTTGAGCTTGTTCATGAAGAGTATCATTTGTCACTTGGTGAAATGATAGTAATTACATCAACTTGCAAAATTTTGTCTCGGAAATTCTTTGTTTAAAAATTATTTATTTATTTTTGTTGTTGCTGTTGTTTTTGTGGAAGAATATTCATCCTGAGCTAACATCTGCTGGCAATCTTCCTCTTTTGGTATGTGAGCCACTGACACAGCATGGCCACGGACAGATGAGTGGTGTAGGTCCACACTCGAGAACTGAACCTAGACCACCAAAGCAGAGTGTGCCAAACTTAACCACTAGGCTGGTGGTGCTGGCCTAGAAATTCTTAAAGATAACTCATTTAAAAATCACAACAAAGAAGAAAAGTTCCAATTATTATTATCTATATATTCATCTGTCATCTATCTATCACTATCATCTATCTATTTATCTGTTATTACCTATCATTGTATCCATATATTAATCTTGTAACCACAGCCAATATATGCAGTAATTTTATGCTCTAGAGCCAATATATGTCTTTTCCACTCAATCTTTTTCCTCTAACTTTCTATGTTCACAGAGAAGATAAACGTTTTTAAATTCTTGAAATTAAGCAGGTAGTCTTGGGAAACACTCTGATAGACAGGGAAAGGGAGCATAATAGCCTTTCACACAAGTCTTCCATTCTATAACCCCACCCTCTGACTTCAGATCCACTTATTAGCTCCTTTATCTTTATTAATGTAGAGTTTGTATCCTTATCTAGATCTCTTCATAGTTTTGGGTAAGATAGGACCAAGAAACACTTATGGGGACAAAAAGGTCTTCTCTGTAAATCACGTAATAAATATCTATTCTTTATAGTAGAATGAGACACCATCTGGGTTCCTCCCTCTCTGATGGACATAGAAAACGGCTTCCTGATTTCTTTGGAAGTCAGTACCAATTTTGATGATGAGAATAGTCCTAGGTTCATGAGACATAACAGCTAACCCTTCTGGGAAACTCTGCCAAGGTTTGCATTCACTTGCGGGGTTTGGTCTTGCTGTATGGCTCGGATGGGATCTGTATCAACAAATGATCTGGATTTACAGCCCATTTATGGTTAAATAAATGAGGACCTTCATTTTATTTTATTTATTTTTTTTGGTGAGAAAGATTGGTCCTGAGCTAACATCTGTTGCCAGTCTTCCCCGTAACATTGTAACATGGTTAGCAAGTCTGAACAGCTGGATGAGAAATACCATCCTGTCAGAGGATGACTGGTAATTGCCTTCATCTGCCTATTGTCTGTGTGAAGATCAGCTAATCATCTTGACATCTAAACTCCCAGTGAGGGAAGGAGCATCAAGGCAGGTAGAAAGCTTGACTAGACTAGTAAAGTAAAATCTGACCATGACAGTTTTGTGGCAGCAGACAGTCTTTCATCATAATTGGTGAGAAGAACTGATGATTGTTCCACTGTATAAGGAAATGTTGTGGATGCTCCTGCTTCTGAAAACCCTGACCGCCATCAGCATCATCCCATCCACAAAGGTCTAATGAAGAGTCAATGTGGAAAGAAGAGAGAGCACTACAAGTTATATCTGCAGAGGGAATAGAGGGATTCTGAAGCCAGGCACAAAGTATATGCACGTAAATTCAAAAATATGTTTTATTCCAAGCCAACATTAAAATCCACTAAAGTAAGTTTTAAGAGAGAATATTTTAAACTTTAATAACATTTATTGAGTCTGTAATGTATAACGTTGACTTAAGAAACCTGGAAGGTCTTCCTGGTTCCTTTTTTGTTGTTGTTGTTGAGGAAGATTAGACCTGAGCTAACTGCTGCCAATCCTCCTCTTTTTGCAGAGGAAGACTGGCCCTGAGGTAACATCCGTGCCCATCCTCCTCTACTTTATATGTGGGACGCCTACCACAGCATGGCTTTGCCAAGTGGTGCCATGTCCGCACCCGGGATCCAAACCGGGTAACCCTGGGCCACTGAAGAGGAATGTGCGCACTTGACTGCTGCGCCACTGGGCCAGCCCCTTTTCCTGGTTCTTGACTAGATAATTATAGTAGCTATGATGCGAGGAGAACTTACTGTCTGACAGTCGCTAGGCTGAGTGATTGACACATCATTTTATTTAAGCTTTAAATAACCCTATGTGGTAGATACTTCAATTATACCCATTTTACATAGAGAAAAAACGAGGTTGAGATGGCTTAAAAATCTTGTCTAAGATCACACGGCTTGCCAAGATGCATAGCTAGAATTCTTAATACATGACTAACTTCAGAGCCGACAGACTTAAAACCAGTTTACTACACTGCTCAAGTAGTGCAAGGAAATAATAATGTTAAAATAGAGTCAGATTTGTTTTCCTCAAACACATGAACTATTTTCTCTTTCAACTCCCATGCAAATTCTCTGGTAAGCTCCTAAATACCTACATTTACATGGAATTCAGATTCAAATGTTGTTCAGTGGTCATGCTACTTGACAGCAATCTTGCCAATTAAGCAGCAGTTCTAATTGGAAGAATTTTGTACTGTGCATACACATTTGCTGTATTCTCAGTGAGCTCGCAGCTGCTGGCATAGAAATCATTAGAATCTAGGAAAACAACTATTTCCAAGTGAACATCAACATAATGCAAAACATGATATGTCAGGAAGTGAAGAAATTTGAATAAAAGTTAGTGAATGGGAAAACAGACTATGAAAAACCAACTGGAACCTTACTTGAGGGTCAGTGTCAAAGTTGCTTCTGAAAAAGAAGTTGGATCTTTAATGGAAAAGAAGGGTCAGAAATTTTGTTTTGCAATTCATGACAGAAGTTACAAATATGATGTCTATTCTGCTTTGGTCTCTTTGTTGAATTTTATGCTTGTGTGTGCATGTGTGTTTTAGTGTTCAAACAATAGAATTCTCTCATGTTTCATGGCTCTTTCTAACTTCTGTTGGATAATATATCACTTGATGGGGACTGTGCGTAAATTTTAATTTTTCTCAAATCAACACTATAGTAGTTCTTGCCTGGATGACAAGGTTGTTGGTTTTATAACCTGAGTCAAATAGAGAAGAAAATATATTGAAAATTTTTTTAAAAAAATTAGAGTTCATGTTTACAATTATTCTCTGAGTGTAATACATTCTTTTTGCAGGTATTTATTCTAGCAAAGAAAACATGCTGCATCCCTGTCTTCCTCTCCATCCTTCTTACATCCTTCCCCTACTGTGATTTATCTAAGAAAATTGCATCATGTTTCTTGTGATTGATGGTAAAGATCTCATGCACTTCCTACCACTGAACTTACTGCACATTGTATATATCCCAATTCAGTATTTACTCCACTCCTCCTAAACTCACTCCTAAGCTCACTCCATGGAAAACTGTTTTTGGTCGACACTTCTGTTTCAGTCTCCTGGCTCTCCTTCCACCTTTAACATGGCATCCTTTCTAATTACCTGTCTTTCTCTCTTCTATCGTCAGCCAAAGTCTTGAAGAGCAGTGGGAACTCACTGCCTTCGCTTCCTCAGCTTCGCTTCATTCCTCAGCCTCCTGCAGTTTGATTTCTCTCCCCAGCTATGCAGGCGAAGCTGCCCTCCCAAAGATTAACAATGGCCTCCAGCCAATGGGAACTTTTCACTATTTATAATTTCAGGATTCTCTAACACATTAGACTCTATTGAAGACTCTACATTTTTGGGCATTTAAATTTTTTTTATTATTTTATTGAGATCATATTGGTTTATAACAGTGTGTAATTTCAGGTGTCCATTATTATATGTCAGTTTCTGTATAGACTGCATCATGCTCACCACCAATAGTCTAGTTTTAATCTGTCAGTATACATATGCGCCCCTTTACCCCTTTTGCCCACCCCCTTACTCCCTTCCCCTCTAGTAACCACTATTCTGTTCTCCTTATCCATGTGTTTGTTTATCTTCAGTATATGAGTGAAAGCATATGGTGTTTATCTTTACCTGTCTGGCTTATTTCGCTTGACATAATACCCTCAAGGTCCATCCATGTTGTTGCAAATGGGATGATTTTGTTTTCTTGGTGGATGAGTAGTACTCCACTGTATAAATATATATATATACACCACATCTTTATCCGTTCATCAGTTGATGAGCACTTGGGTTGCTTCCACCTCTTGGCTGTTGTGAACAATACTGCAATGAAGTAGGGGTGCATAGATCTCTTTGTATTGTTGATTTCATGTTCTTCGGAAAAATATCCAGTAGTGGGATAGCTGGGTCATATGGTATTTCTATTTTTAATTTTTTGAGAAATTTCCATTCTGTTTTCCATAGTGGCTGCACCAGTTTGCATTCCCGCCAGTGGCATATGATGGTTTGTTTTTCTCCACATCCTCTCCAACATTTGTTACTTTTTGTCTTGGTGATTATAACCATTCTAAGGGGTATAAGGTGATATCTATGTGTAGTTTTGATTTGCATTTCCCTGATGATTAGTGATGTTGAACATCTTTTCATGTGCCTTTTGGCCATTTGAATATCCTCTTTGGAAAAAGTGTCTGTTCATATCCTCTGCCCATTTTTTGATCAGGTTGTTTGTTTTGTGGTTGTTGAGTTGTATGAATTCTTTATATATTTTGGAAATTAACCCCTTGTCGGATATATTACTTTCAAATATTTTCTCCCAGTTAGTGGGTTGTCTTTTTGTTTTGTTCCTGGTTTCCTTTGCCTTGCAGAAGGTTTTTAGTCTGATGTAGTCCCATTTGTTTATTTTTTTCTTTTATTTTCCTTGCCTGAGTAGGCATGGTATTTGAAAAGATGCTGCTAAGACTGATGTCAAAGAATGTGCTACCTATACTTTCTTCTAGGAGTTTTATGGTTTCAGGTTTTACATTCAAGTCTTTAATCCATTCTGAGTTAATTTTTATATATGGTGTAAGATAATGGTCTACTTTCATTCTTTTGCATGTGGTGGTCCAGTTTTCCCAACACCATTTATTGAAGAGACTTTCTTTTCTCCATTGTATGTTCTTGACTCCTTTGTCAAAGAGCAGCTTTCCAGAGATGTGTGGTTTTATTTCTGGGCTGTTGATTCTGTTCTATTGATCGTGTGTCAGTTTTTGTGCCAGTACCATGCTGTTTTAATTACTATAGCTTTGTAGTATATTTTGGAGTCAGGAATTGTTATGCCTCCAGTTTTGTTCTTTTTTCTCAGGATTGCTTTGGCTATTCAGAGTCATTGTTGTCCAATGTAAATTTTAGAATTCTTTGTTCTATTTTTGTGAAGAATGTCATTGGGATTCTGATTGGGATTGCATTGAATCTGTAGATTGTTTTCAATAATATGGACATTTTAACTATATTTGTTCTTCCATCTATGAGCATGGGATATCTTTCCATTTCTTTATGTCTTCTTTGATTTCTTCTAATAATGTTTTCTAGTTTTCTGTGTATAGGTCTTCCACTTCCTTTTTTAAGTTTGTTCCTAGATATCTTTTTCTTTTTGCTGCAATTGCAAATGGGATTGTATTCTTGACTTCTCTTTCTGCTAGTTCATTATTAGTGTGTAGAAATGCAACTGATTTTTGTAAGTTGATTTTTTACCCTGAAACTTTGTTGCACTTGCTGATTATTTCTAATAGTTTTCTGGTGGATTCTTTAGGGTTTTCTATACATAGAATCATGTCATCTGCAAACAGCAAGAGTTTTACTTCTTCCTTTCCAATTTGGATACCTTTTATTTCTTCTTCTTGCCTAATTGCTCAGGCCAAAACCTCTGGTACTATGTTGAATAAGAGTGGCAAGAGTGGGCACCCTTGTCTTGTTCTTGTTCTCAAAGGGATGGCTTTCAAGTTTTCACTGTTAACTATGATGTTGGCTGTGGGTTTGTCATATATAGCCTTTATTATGCTGAGGTATTTTTCTTATATACCCATTTTATTGTGAGTTTTTATTATAAATGGATGTTAGATCTTGTCAAGTGCTTTCTCTGCATCTATTGGGATGATCATGTGATTTTCATTCCTCATTTTGTTAAGGCGCTGATTGATTTGCAGATGTTCAACCATCCCTCTGTCCCTGGTATAAATCTCACTTGATCATCGTATATGAGCCTTTTAATGTATTGCTGTCTTGCATTTGCCAATATTTTTTTGAAGATGTTTGCATCAATGTTCCTCAGTGATATTGGTCTGTAATTTTCTTTCTTGGTATTGTCCTTGTCTGGTTTTGATATCGGAGTAATGTTGGCCTTATAGAATGAGTTAGGAAGAATTCTGTCATCTTCAATTTTTTTGTAATAGTTTCAGAAGGATAAGTATTAAATTTTCCTTGAATGTTTAGTAGAATTCTGCAGAGAAACCTTTTGGTCCTGGAATTTTGTTTTTTGGAAGGTTTTTTATTATTGTTTCAGTCTCTTTACTTGTAATTGGTCTATTCAGATTCTCTATTTCTTCTTGATTTAGTTTTGGGAGATTGTATGAGTCTAAGAATTTATCCATTTCTTCTAAGTTGTCCAATTTGTTGGCATATAGTTTTTCACAGTATTCTCTTATATTCCTTTGTATTTCTCTTGGTGAGATTCCCCTCCTCTTCCTACTCTGTAAATGTGATTCTTCTTGTGTTTCTATCCTTAATCTACTTTTCTCTCTACATATTCTCCCTGCATAATCATATCCATTTTCATGGTTTAAGTACCTAATGTACTTAAACAGTACATATAATGACATTCCACTACCCACAGTATCATCCTCCTATCAACCACATCACACATATTAAGCTCTTAGTATGTGTAGAGTATACACTTGGCACCAAAAGAGTTCATATTTTTGATTGTTTATTATTTGTTGTATACTCTATTAATCTCTTTAAGTCTGTATTATCACCATCCAAGAAAGGGCTCATCATTCCCATTGTTATTAAAAAAATAACAATCTCAAAGAACGCAAGTAAATTTTCCAGAAAATACTGTTAGGTGTTTCAAAGACAAGTTTGAGAATGAGGTTTTTATTACTCTGAAATTTGTAATCTTTCTATTATCAGTTTTGCCTTCCTACTCCTTGTGCTCAAAGGCCTTACAATCTTGTTGAGTACCTGGAACATATAAAAGTCTGGGATTCAAAGCCTTCTCTAAATTCGAGACTATTCCTTTACTGATCCCAGCATGACCATGTTCATTCCAACTTTCAAACTTTTCTTTGTCATGGAAGTGGTGAAGGATTATTCAATGTCTATCAAACCTTAGGTCAGCTTATGTATCTATCTCTATCATGACGCCTTCTCCGGATCTTCCTACTAATATTGAGTGCTCCCTCCCCACTCTGAACACTCATAACCATTTTCTGCCAACCCAAATTCTAGAATGGTCTATTCTGCTACTCCATCATTTCTTATTTTTCTGGGAGGAGACTTCAACTAAAATTAAAAGCTTGATTAAAGACTTTGGCTTTGGCTCAGTACCTAGAAAACTGCTAACACAGAAGTACTGCTCAATAAATATATTCTTAATTTTATTGAATTTAAAACTGAACTGAATTTCTTTGTGACCTCCTTTAATGCTGGAAAAACGGGAGAAAAGCTTAGCAGTGTAAAACTAATGCTGATGTGCAAAGGAAAGCAACAAATGATTGATTATACAAGTCTGTAAGAGGAAGTGTTTTTGCAGCTATTCCTAGCTCAGTAAATCAAAAATAGCTTGCCAGATGTGACTCCTAGTTTTCTATAAAATTCATCATTTTCTATATGCATTTACAAAGCAAAGAAAGAATTTTATAGATAGCAACACCCAAAGAAAATTAGGCCTCTCTTGCTCCCTTCCCTCCCTCCCTCCCATCTCTCTTTCTCTCTCTATCTCTATCTTTGTATTTGTGTAAAACACATGAGTATGGACACTGAGCTGAGTTGGGCAAATTTTCAATTTCTGAACAAATAGACTTTAATATAATAAGAATTTGTGATGCTGATTCAATAACAATAAAGAATTGAATTTGGTGATTTTTGAGGTCTCTTCCAGTTCTATGATTCTGAAGTTCTGCTAATGTAGCATTTTTAATAACCATATGTGAAATATTCAACAAAACCTAAATTCTAAATTAAACTTAATTACGCTTAAAAGTAGCAAGCTGTAGTTTGCAGCTTGCCTGTGTCTTCATTATCCCCGTGCTAATTAACATCTACTTAGCCCCTCAGTGTCCCCTTTTTCTCTACACTGTCTTTTGCCCAGACAAACCTCTACTATACTTCTGCCACAGGAGTAGGGATACCTCCAAAATAATATTTTTAGTTCAGAATCACCCATAAAACTATTTCAGTTATTTACATTAGCTTAGAAACCTAGCCATATGAATCATGATTTAAAACACAATTTGTTTGCTTATGTTCTCGTATATTGTCCACAGCTATATTTTATGACAATGAATTTCAAAGCTTTGGTGTTTGTAAGATTGGTGAGGGGAGTTTGTAAAAATACAAATTCCTAGCCTCTATCCCAGGAATTAATATCCAATAGTTCTTGGAAAAAGCTGAGATGTTTGAATTTTTATTAAGCGCTCCATGTAATTCTGATGTTGGTGATATGGTTTGCTCTGGAGAAAACTTCGAGAAACTCCTGTACTTACCATTTATTCTTGATAACTCTTTTCATGCTGTACAGTGAAGAATTTAACTTTAAATATCATAAAACATCAAATATCACAGTAATAGTTATAACTTTAGAAATTGTTTTCTGTGTGGTAATATGATACTCATGAATATAAAGACTTCCTATTTCAACTCCAAATTATATATTGAAAGTCACATTGAGAAATCATATTGAAATACTCATAAAATTGTTCATAATCTTAGATAGCATACTTTTCAATGTTAAGGGCTTAATTGATAAGCTAGCTGTAATCATTGTATTACATAATTACTAATTAATGTGTTTGTTAACAATGGATCTCTCTAGGACAGTGATGTCGACAGACATGAAGAACACATTCTGGAATACCATCTTACAGGATAAAGTGCCTTTTAACAAGGTCTTTTTGGTAATTCAAGATCTAAGCTATTGACTGGGATCCAAGAGCAATCTGCCTTACTGCAAACTCTACCCCATAGAAAACCATATTACAGCATATTACATGAAACATATTACATATTTCTGGTTTCCTTTAAGGCTAAGATGTAGTGTATTTAGTTCAAAGAGCTCAATACACCAAAGCATCAAAATTCAGAAAAAAGGGATAAAAAAATAGCTTCCATCAGGAAAGATTAGATTAATACAGTCTTCAAATAATCTTGGAGGCTATCCAATCTCATCTGCTTTGCAATGTAGGAATTTCCTTTTTTTAATCATCCATTGTCTAAATTTGTCCAGGGCAGGAAGAGATTGAATTTTTATTGAAGTTGTCTTATCCCCTGGTAGACAGCAATAATTATTGAAGGTATCTTCCTTATATTTAACTGAAATCAACATTGCCATAATTTCCTACCTTGAATTTATCATGGAATAATTCTGCTTCCTATTTCATATGACAGTATAGAAAGAGGTGGGGTTTTGTAGGGTGGGTTGAACTTACATATTTTGTCTTCCACGCTAGAAGTTTGAAATGTATTAGGAATTTTTCTCCTCATTTGATCCCTATGAGGAAGGTATTACCCACCTCCACCCCCTCATTTTATGAAAACAGAGACTGAGAGATGAGAAAATGAGACTGGAAGAAGTTAGGCAATTTGTCCATGGTCACATTTATAGGGATGGGAGTCAGACTGGAACCTAGATCTTCAATCTAGTTCATCTTTTTAACACTCTAAGTTTTCTAATGTATTGAGCACTACCATTCAACCTTTACTTCTTGCATATCACTGTCTTCCAGGCATGTTAAGTACTGACTGTGTAGTGATGAGCAAATCACATGGCTTCTGATCTTAAAAAATTTAAGTCACCTTTAAGATGACTATTTGATTTCACTCATTCTATGAAAATGATGACAGATTTCAGTAGAATTTTTTAAAAGAAATACAAGCAATGTTTGGCAGCCCAATGGCTATACTCTCTCCAGACAGTGGGCTGGGTGTTTAGCTCAAGGAATCGAACTTGACAGGTACAGTTTAAGCTCTCATGTAGCAAAGGGAGTTGGGTAAAAGATCTACGTTCAACAAGTAATTGTCGGAGTATAGTGGAACCATGAGAACATGTGACATAGGGAATTTACCTAGCTTTGGAGTTTAAGGGAAAGCTTCCTGAAGAAGCTCTTTAGGAGGCTCAGGAGGAAGTACATTCTGAACAAAAAGCCTAGGATGTGTGCAGACTGGAGAATGGAACAGTATGACATATTTGAAGAAATAGAGCCCAGTGTGGCAGAGGCAGATAGAGGAAAGAGAAAGAGATGGGGACAAGTAAGGCTGGAGAGATAGTTAAGACGGAAATCATAAAAGGCCAATGAAAAAAAAATTGAGGGGCTTTAAATAGACACAATTTCATCACTGATACAGACCTTCTTATTTTCTAGAACAAATACAAATATAAAAATAAAGAATCCTAGGAATGCAGATGTATCTCTTCTGAGCCAGCCAGAAACACAAACAGCCTAAGGGAGGAACTGGCCCACTGGAGCCACCCACACAGCAGGGGATGGTTAACAGTTATGTCTTCCTTGTTGAACACTGGGATTCCCATTTCTTTGAGAGGCATATAGAAATTCTAGCATACAGATTTTACTACCTGGCTACATAAATCCTCCCCTTCTGCATACAGGCTTTCTCAGTCTGTGAGATGTTTATCTTCGTGGACTGCTATTCTTCCAAAAGCTCTGATTTCTCAGCAATTATTTCACTCAACAATTGGCTTTTAAAGTTCAATCATTCTCATTTCCACAGCATTCATTTGAGAAAGACAAAACACTCCCATGCTACATCTTTCTAGTAACAATGTACCAGTCAGTAATCTTCGTCAGCACATATGTTAGATGCTTGTTTGGCAGAGGGCACAGCATCGTCACATACTGAACTGTCGCTTGCTTTGGCATGCATTTCTCAATATATTACACACTTCTAATGTCTTTCTGCTTACTGATGTGCCTACCACAAGTTTTATCAATTATTCAAGTTACTATGCATTTCATAATAACCACGAAAATCAAGGAATAGATTTTGATATGCAAGTTTCCAGTTAAATGTAAATAAAGGAAGTTATAATGTGATCTTGAATTTGAAATATATTAGAGATGAAATGTCACTGAGTTTATTAAGAGATTGATACTATTTGTCACTTTTACATGGTCCAGACTTGGATAAATTACTTACCCTTTTTGGGCATCATTTTCCTAATCTAGAAAATAAGTATACAGAAAAAGTTTGTCCGAAATTTTTTAAAAGTTATTCTAGAATTAAAAGTCCATGATTCTATATATATGTTATAGATATTATCTAAGATATTTAAAATTAATGAGGTATATAAACTACATTCCATATTTAAGTTATATAATTAATATTATTGAGAAATTTCACATGATAAGCTTTTTCTAAGATCAAATAAAGGAGAAAAACAGAGATGTCTTTTATTAAAATATGTCAATGATCATATATTTTTGTGAATGTAATAATGACATTAAATATTTATACAGAACTTATAATTTCCTAGACATTGATTTGAGAGTTTTTCCTGTATTAACTCTGAATCCTCACAATATCTCCATAAAGAATGTACTAATTAACTCCATATAACAATGAAGAAACCGAGGCCCAGAGAGATAAAGTGACTTTCTAATAATCACAAGCAGAATTATGAACCTAAATACTTGGCTCCTGAGTCTGTTTATAACCACTGTACTATGTTGTATTGCTGCAAAATTTACTAGTAAAGTAGCAGAGAGAACAGCATGATTTGATTAGGAACTGGTATAAGATGTAACGAGGTCTATTCTCTAGACCATAGGTCATCTTGGAGAAGTCATGTCATCTCTCAGGACTTCAGATATCTCAAAACCAAGATTTGAGAATGGAAACAATTCATTGGTTTTTTTTCTTTTCCCTATGCTTTTGGAAGATGGCTGGTATTCTAATAGTTGGGTTCTTTAAGATGGTAATCAAGTAATTAATATCTGTTTTAATTTGTTGAAATAAAAATAAGTGAACGTATAATATATCTGTATTTCTTGAGTCTGGATTATAAATACTATAATCTTAGATCAGATCAAATATCATTGAACCCATTAAATATTTATTTTAGCTTAATATAATATTTGTGATTTTATTTTATTTTATTTTATTTTTTTAAAGATTTTATTTTTTCCTTTTTCTCCCCAAAGCCCCCCAGTACATAGTTGTATATTCTTTGTTGTGGGTCCTTCTAGTTGTGGCATGTGGGACGCTGCCTCAGCGTGGTTTGATGAGCAGTGTCATGTCCACGCCCAGGATTCGAACCAACGAAACACTGGGCCGCCTGCAGCGGAGCGCGCGAACTTAACCGCTCGGCCACGGGGCCAGCCCCAATATTTGTGATTTTATACAAAAAGCATTAAAACTGTCGTTTGTTGGTATCTTTAACAAGATTGAAGACTGAACTAGGAAGTTTTTCAAGCTCCTTCTAGCCTTTTTGTAGTTAATCTTCAAACAGGGTTCCGAAGTGAACTATACTTCCAAGATATTTTGTAGTCCTCTCCCCTTAATTCTGAAATGGTCACTTTTGACAAATTGAGTGTAGCCCAAGTAAGGCTGTATGACATCTCATACTAAGTCAGCAGTCCTGCATTTTCTGCCTTGGCCTCTTGGTATACTCACTCTTGGAGCCCTGAACCATCATGGAAGAAGTCCAACTCCTCTGCTGAACAGAACTGGTGGAGACTAGAGGGTAAGAGCCTGGGCTCAAGATTCCAGTTGTCCACACTAAGATTCTAGACAGCGGAATGAAGATTTCTTGGCCCCTCCAGACCAGACCAACTGTCAGTAAAATAGTATTGAGTGAACCCAGTAGACATCATGTGGAACAAAATAATCAGCCATGTAAGTATCCCCAAATCATGAGATATAATAACATGGTGGTTGTTTTAAGCCTACAGGCTTTATAGTAATTACACAGAAATAGATTACTGACAAATCTAAAAGTAAATGCTTCAATACATTATAGAATCACCACTTTGTTATTAGATTGTGCGTCAGTTTGTTCAACAATGGGCCCTGGTTAAAATGATGATGCTGTTGAAGTTTAGGAAAAGTATCCAGTGGTATAATGGAAATCCAGCAATGAGTTTGGAGTCAGAAGTAATTCCAATCTCAGCAGATAATAAACTGTGGCAAATCACTCTTTTAGCCTCATCTGAACAATTGAAATAACATTACCTCTCTCATTAAGCATTAAATTTAATATAAAACTCATAAAGGGCAATTGCTAGTAGTGGTTATGGACCCTAACCCTAACTCTAAAATTCATATGTTGAGTTCCTAACATCCTCTACATCAGAATGTGACTTGATTTGGAAATAGGGTTGTTGCAGATTTATTTAGCTAAGATGATGTCATACTCGATTACGGTAGACCCCTAATCCAATATGATGGATGTTTTTATAAAAAGGGGAGATTTGGAGATAGACAAATACAGGGAGAAGGCGATGTAAAAGAGACATAAGGAAAAGATGGACATATATAAGTCAAGGAGACAGGCCAAGGACAGATCGTTCCATCAAAGGCCTCAGAAATAACCAATGCTTCTAATATCTTGATTTCACATTTCTAGGCTCTAGAACTGTGAGTCAAGAAATTTCTGATTTTTAAGCCATGCAGTTTGCACTACTTTGCTATGGCAGCTCTAGCAAACTAATACAGTAGTTTTGCTGTTCTCTTTTCTAAACTCGCAGTGACAATCTTTCCCATAGGTATCCAATGATTCATGCAATTTGAATGTTTCATTTCAGAAAAATGGTCCAAACGGTACTAGCTTTTACTAAGCTGTAACCTACTTTAAGAAATTTTTCATTTTAAAAAGATCATCTAGAAAACATTATTTTAAAGAATTGTCAGCATCACTGGATCATTGGGATATTTTTCTGGAAGAGAGATTCTTGGTATTCCTCAATTAATTCAAATCACAATTTATGGTCAATACTGAGGTTTTGATCAGAACCTCAATTTTTGAAGAAATATTTCAGGGCTAAGTTTGCAAGCCAAAGCAATCTCTTTTTAATACATAATTGATGCTAGCATATTTATATAAAACATGTCCAGTTGAAGCAGACTAGGGAACAAATTAATTCCAACCAAAAAATAATCCAATTTGTCACTAATTGTAAAAACAATTGACAGGAAGATTGTACAGCCTGTTGCTTTCATACAAACAGTGAAATTACTATGGCAGTGACAGCTAAACAGTAAGAAAACAGTAGCTCTAATTAGCATTTTGACATCTATGCATTATGAAAAACCTTGAGAATAACAGAATGCTTTAATAAGGTGAATTTTGGTTTACTCATTTGAAATTAGCAAGCACTGTGAATGTAGCTAATAGCTTCACTGTCACATTAAATTTTGGGCAAGAGTCAAAATATATATACCAAATTAATGGGACTTTAAAAACATCATTGTATCAGCTACTAAGAAGCATACAGGTAGACTTCTGCTTCATGCATGAAAATTTGCACAGAAAGAGATTCCACAATGGCTCTCAGTAACCAATTCTGGTGTTATTCATTTTGAAATTCAACCATCAGATCTCATGGATCTTAACCTAAGTATCTTTCTCTCTCTTGTTCCTTCAGAAGGAAAACAACGAATTAAATTTATAACACAAAATAATCATCCTTTGCCAGAAAATAAGTTAAAAATCTCAATCTTTAGCCTTCTATTTATATGATAAAAGTGACCAGTTCCATTGATTTCATTTGTTCAGCACACATGTATTGAGATCTGAGATGTGTCGGGCACTGTTCTAAGTGCTGGAGATATATATGCAGAGGCGAAGTCTTTCCCTTTACAGAACTTATGTTCCACTGAGAGATAAAAGTCATATAGCAAAAAAAAAGCAATGAGCAAATTAATTAAAAATCTTCATGTATTGATAAATTCTTTGAAGAAAAATATTGCAGGGTGAAGGGATGGAAGCGGGGGGTGAGGGTTGGGGTCGTGAGGGACTGAGATTTAGTTAGGTTTCAGAGAAGGCCTCTGAGTAGGCATACAAACGATATGAAGGAGCAACACCATGCATGATTCGAGGCAATGGACTTTCCAGGTGGAGGGGATATTAAATACAAAGGCTCTAAGGTGGAAAATGCTTGGATACTGGAAGACGAAAAAGAAGGCCAGTGTGTGGTTGGAGAATGATTGAGAGGAAGAATGTCAGGAGAGGAGGTGAGAGATGTGGACAGAGACCAGAGCATGCATCCTGACCCTAGCCTGGTGTATTCGACCCAATTATTATATTTAATTAACAACTAGGATAAGGGCACTTTATAATATATGATTATCAAATCTTAGCATTTTAAAAGACAGGAAAGATTTCCAATACTCCGAGGACAAAATAATAATTCATTGTGATTTAGTGAGAAACTGCTTACAACGTAATCTCACTTGTGCCACTAACTTTATACTAGTAGTTAGCAGCTCAGCTAACATAAAAAGACCTCAGTTTCTCTATCTTTTGAGTAAGGAGATTGGATTATATTATTATAATTCTTTTTGTGAACTCTGAAAACTGATGAATTTAGATATTTTCCTTCTATAGATTGAAACAATAGTCCAAATTCAGCAAGAAGAAGTGGAGGAGGAGTAAGTGGAAGCATAGTGGTCTTTTTATCATATTGCAGTAACACTGGTTTGTCGCTTTACATACATTTCAGGTGTACATAATTACAATTTGATTTCTGTGCAGGTTACATCATGTTCAACACCCAACGACTAATTACAATCCATCACCACACACAGGTGCCTAGTTAACCCTTTTGCCCTCCTGCCTTCCCTTCTCATAACAACCAATCCAATCTCTATCTCTATGTGATTGTTTGTTGTTGTTTTTGTCTTCCATGTATGAGTGAGATCATATGGTATTTGACTTTCTCCCTTTGACTTATTTCACTTAGTGTAATACCCTCACGGTCCATCCATGTTGTCTGTCACAAATGGCCAGATTTCATAGTTCTATTTACGTCCATCGTGTATGTATACCATATCTTCTTTATCCATGTGTTTCTTGATGGACATTTAGGTTACTTTCAAACTTGGTTACTGTGAATAATGCTGCAATGAATATAGGGATGCGTGTATTGTTATGCATTCGTGTTTTCCTTTTCTTTGGATAAATACCCAATAGTGGGATAGCTGGATTCTATTGTAGTTCTATTCTTAAATTTTGAGGAATCTCCATATCTCTTATCATACTGGCTGCACCAGTTTGTATTCCCACCACCAGTGTATGAAAGTCCCCTTCTCTCCACATCCTCTCCAACACTTGTTATTTCCTGTCTTGTTAATTATAGACATTCTGCTGGGAGTAAGGTGATATCTCATTGTAGTTTTGATTTGCGTTTCCCAGATAGTTAATGATGTTGGACATTTTTTCATGTGCCTGTTGGCCATGTGTATATCTTCTTTGGAGAAATGTGTGTTCAGATCTTTTGCCCATTTTTTGATTGGCTTCTTGGTTTTTTTTGTTGTTGGCATGTATGAGTTTTTTAATATATTGTATATTAACCCCTTTTTAGATACATGGTTTGAAAATATCTTCTCCCTATTGTTAGGTTGTTTTTTCGTTTTTTGGATGCTTCCTTTGCTGTGCAGAAGCATTAAAGTTTGATGTAGTCTCTTTTGTTTATTTTTTTCTATTGTTTCCCATGCCCAGTCAGACATGGTACTTGAAAAAATGCTGCTAAGACTGATGTTGAAGAGCGTATTGCCTATGTTTTCTTCTAGAAGTTTCATGGTTTCAGGTCTTACATTCGAGTCTTCAATCCATGTTGAGTTAAATTTTGTGTATGGTGTAAGATAATGGTCTAATTTCATTCTTTTGCATGTGGTTGTCCAGTTTTCCAACACCATTTATTGAAGAGATTTTCCTTTCTCCATTGTATGTTCTTGGCTCCCTTGTTGAAAATCAGCTGTCCAGAGATGTGTGGTTTTATTTCTGGGCTCTCAATTCTGTTCCATTGATCTCTGTGGGGGGTTTTTTTGTGCCAGTACCATGCTGTTTTGGTTATTATAGCCTTGAAATATATTTTGATATCAGGGAGTGTGATACCTCCAGCTTTTTTCTTTTTCCCAAGAATCCTTTAGCTATTCGGGGTCTTTTGTTGTTCCATATAAATTTTAGGATTCTTTGTTTTATTTCTGTGAAAAATGTCATTGGAACTTTGACATGGACTGCATTAAATCTGTACATTGCTTTAGGAAGTATGAACATTTTGAGTATGTTAATTCTTCCAGTCAAAGAGCACAGAATATCTTTCTATTTCTTGGTGTCTTCTTCAATTTCTTTTAACAATATTTTATAGTTTTCAGATCTTTCATCTCTTACGTTAAGTTTATTTCTGGATATTTTATTCTTTCTCTTGCAATTGTAATTGGGATTGTATTCATAATTTCTCTTTCTGCTACTTGTTAGTGTATAAGAGATGCAACTGATTTTTGTATGTTTATTTTGAATCCTGCAATTTTACCATATTCATTTACTATTTCTAAAAGGTTTTTGGTGGACAAACAATTTTGTTTGTCTATGTATAAAATCATGTCATCTGCAAAAGTGACAATTTCACTTCTTCTTTTCCAATTTGAATCCCTTTTATTTCTTTTTCTTGCCTGATTGCTCTGGCTAAGACTTTCAATACTATGCTAAATAAGAGTGGTGAAAATGGTCATCCTTGTCTGGTTCCTGTTCTTAGGGGGATAGCTTGCCGTTTTCCTCCACTGAGAATAACATTAGATGTGGGTTTGTCATATTTGGCCTTTATTATCTTGAGGTACTTTCCTTCTATTCCCATTTAATTCAGAGTTTGTTTTTTTTTTTATCACATCTGGACGCTATCTTGTCAAATGCTTTCTCTGCATCTATTGAGATGATCATGTGATTTTTATTCTTCATTTTGTTAACGTGGTGTGTCATGTTGATTGATTTGAGGATGTTGAACCACCCCTGCATTCATGGAAAAAATCCCACTTGATCATGGTGTATGACCTTTTTAACATATTGTATAATTCAATTTGCTAGTGTGTTGTTGAAGATTTTGCATCAATGTCCATCATGATATTGGCCTGCAATTTTATTTTTTTGGGTATTGTCCTTGTCTGATTTTGGTATCAGGGTAATGATGGCTTTGTAGAACGACTGAGGAAGTTTCTTCTCTTCTTCCAATTTTTTGGAAGAGTTTGAGAAGGATAGGTAGTAAGTCTTCTTTGAGTGTTTGGTGGAATTCACCAGGGAAGCCATCTTGTACTTGTACTGGAAATTTACTTTTTGGGAGGTTTCTGATTACTGTTTCAATCACCTTACTGGTGATTGGTCTATTCAAATTCTCTATTTCTTCTTGATTCAGTTTTGTAAGGTTGTATGATTCTAAGAATGTATCCATTTCTTTCAGATTATCCAATTTGTTGTCATATTGCTTTTCATAGGATTCTCATATAATCTTTTGTATTTCTGAGATGTCTGTTGTAATTTCTCCTATTTCTGGTTTTATTTATTTGACCCTTCTACCCCTTTTTCTGGTGAGCCTAGATAAAAGTTTGTCAATTTTGTTTATCTTTTCAAAGAACCAGCTCTTGGTTTCATTGATTTTTTCTATTGTTTTTTTAGTCTCTATTTTGTTTATTTTTATTCTGATTTTTTTTACTTCTTTCCTTCTACTGATTTTGGGCTTTGTTTGTTGTTCTTTTTCCAGTTCCATTAGGTGCACTGTTAGATTGCTTACTTGAGATTTTTCTAGTTTGTTGAGATATGCCTGTATTGCTATAAATTTCCTTCTTAAAACTGCTTTTGCTGTATCCCATAAATTTTGGCATGTCATATTTTCATTTTCATTTGTCTCCAGGTATTTTTTGATGTCTCCTTTGATTTCTTCACTGACCCAAACGTTGTTCAGTAGCATTTTGTTTAATCTCAGCATATTTTTGGCTTTTCTGATTTTCTTACTGTTGGTGATTTCTAGTTTTATACCTTTGTGGTCAGAAAAGATGCTTCATATTTTTCAATCTTCATAAATTTATTGAGACTTGTTTTGTGGCTTGATACGTGATCTATCTTGGACATTTTTCTATGTGAATTTGAAAAGAAAATTTATTCTGCTGTTTTCAGACGGAATGTTTTGTGTATGTCTACTAAGTCCATCTGGTCTAATGTGTCATTTAAGGCCAATGGTTCCTAATTGATCTTCTGTTTGGATTATCTATCCATTGCTGTAAGTGGAGTGTTAAAGTCTCCTACAATCATTGTGCTACTATTTCTCCTTTTATGTCTGTTAATAATTGCTTTATATATTTAGGTGCTCCTCTGTTGGGTGCATAAATATTTACAAGTGTTATATCCTCTTGTTGGATTGTTCCCTTTACCATTATGTAGTCCTCTTCTTTGTTTGTTGCTAAAATTTTTTTCTAAAGTATATTTTGTCTGACACAAGTATTGCTACCCCAGCTTTCTTTTTATTGTCATTTGCATGGAGTATCTTTTTCCATCCCTTCACTTTCAGTTTGTGGGTGTCTTTAGGTCTGAAATGTGTGTCTTGTATGTAGCATATATATGAGTCATGTTTTTATACAAACTGTCACCTTTAGCCTTTCAATTGGAGCATTTAGTCCATTGACATTTAAAGTAGCTATTGATGGGTATGTACTTAGCACCATTAGATCCTTTTCTGTGTTTTTTAGAAGTTCTTCTCTGTTCCTTTCTTCTTTTCTTGTTCTCTTTCCTTGTCATTTGATAACTTTCTTTAATATTATGTTTGGCTCCTTTCTCTTACTTTTTTGTGTATTTATTATAGGTTTCTGGTTTTTGATTACCATGAGGTTCATATATAATAACCTACATACATAGCAATCTATATTAAGCTGACGGTCTCTTTAGTCTGACCTCTTTTTAAAAGCTCTACTCTTTTACTCCCCTCCTCCCACATTTTACATTTCTGATATCATATCTAAGCTCTTCTTTTGTGCATGTGTATCCACTACCCTCTTATTGTGGAAATAGTTAATTTTAGTACTTTTGTCTTTTTACCTTCATATTGACTTCTTTGGGGGTTGATCTGCTACCTTTACTGGATATTTGCCTTTACCAGTGGGTTTATTGCTTTCTTTTGTTTTTTGTTCTTTTTGATAATTTTCTTATTGCTGTTGGTAGTCTTCTCTTTCCCACTTAAATAAGTCCTTTTAGCATTTCTTGTAAGACTGGTTCCTTGATAGTAAACTCCTTTAGTTTTTGCTTGTCATGGAAGCACTTTGTCTGTCCCTCCATTCTTTTTTTTTTTAAGATTTTATTTTTCCTTTTTCTCCCAAAGCCCCTTGGTACATAGCTGTGTGTTTTTAGTTGTGGGTCCTTCTAGTTGTGGCATGTGGGATGCCGCCTCAGTGTGGCTTGATGAGTGGTGCCATGTCTGTGCCCAGGATTTGAACTGGTGAAACCCTGGACCACCAAAGCAGAGCACATGAACTTAACCACTCAGTCACGGGGCCGGCCCCTCTCCCTCCATTCTCAATGTTAACCTTGCTTGGTAGAGTATTCTTGGCTGCAGATTTTTTTCTTTCAGTACTTTAAATATACCATTTCACTCCCTTCTAGCCTGTAAGATTTCTGCTGAGAATTCAGCTAATAGCCTTATGGGGTTCCTTTGTATGTAACTTGTTGCCTTTCTCTTGTGGCTTTTAGGATTGTCTCTTTATCTTTAATTCTTGATGTTTTAATTAAAACATGTCTTGGTGTGTGCCATGGGCTTCTTATGTTTATCTTGTTTGGTGTTCTCTGTGCTTCCTGTACCTGGGTGTTTGTTTCCTTCCTTAAGTTAAGAAAGTTTTCAGTTATTATTTCTTCAAATGTCTCTCTTTTCTCGTTCAGGACACCTATAATATGGATGTTAATGTGTTTGGTGTTGTCCCAGAGGTCCCTTAGACTGTTCTTATTCTTTTTAATTCTTTTTTCTTTTATCTGTTCAGCTTGGGTGATTGCCTCTAGTCTTTCATCCAGCTTACTGATCTGTTCTTATGTATCAGCTACTCTGCTACTGAGTCCCTCTAGTGTATTTTTAATTTCCAATATTGTATTCTTCATTTCTAATTGATTCTTTTTTAATATTTTCCAATTCTTTGTTGAAGTTCTCACTGAGTTCATCCATTCTTCTCCCAAGATCAGTGAACATGCTTATGATTTTTTGTTTATACTCTTTGTCAGGTAGATTGCTTATTTCTTTTTAGTTTAGTTCTTTTTCTGGGTTTTTTTCCTGTTCCCTTACTTGGAATGTGTTCCTTTGTCTCCTCGTTTTGCCTCTTTATTTGTGCTTATATCAATATATAAGGTAGGTCAGCTACGTCTCTCAGTCTTGCAGAGGATGTCTTATGAGGCACAGCAGTCTGCTACCTTGTCATCACCAGCTCCAAGTGTTACAGGGATGTCTTCTCCGAAGTATCTCCTCCTGTTGTGGCCAGGTTGCTCTTGCTTCAGGTGCCTTGGGAGACTTGGCTGTCATCCTGGAGAGTTGGTTGTAATGCTCAGTTGTGTGTGGCTGCTATGGACCCTTCAGTAACTTTACTGAACATGGGGAGCCCCAGCACAGTTGACTGCAAAGACTAATAACACACTCCTATTGCAGTTTTCCTGTCAAGTGAGTAAGCTCCCAAAGTGCCTTGTTGCTACACTCACAGGCTTACAATTGCTGTAGGTCTTTGGCCTGCAAGCCTGTTGTCATCTCTCTCAGGATTGTAGCTGAGTGGGGCTGGCCCAAGGCATGGGAGCACTAAATTATTTCAGGCTTTGGAAGGTGTGGCCAATACCCTATGTGGCTGTTTGAGAAGCACAGGTCTCCTCCAGCTGACAAGCCCCACTGCCCAAGTGGCCACACAACCTACAGTCCTGCCCCATGCATGCACCCGAACCTACTGAAGTGTACCCAGCCACTGCACTGCAGAGGCCCCACCACACTGCACCAATGCCCCACACACTCCCCCTACTCCTCACACATGTCCTTCCCCTCAGAGGTGGACTCCCTAGCCTTGTTGCAGAGGTTCTAGGCCTCCACCTGTGTGAGCCCACAAGTTTCCTGAGGGCTGGCTCTTTGATGGAGCCAGTGCTTAGCGTGTGCTGCTTGCCCTGGCTGAGTTGGATTAAATTACCCAGTGCTCTAGTAAGTGGGGGTTAACACTCTAGTGAGTTACCCTGGGTTAACAGGCCATGGTAAGAACACCAACGGTATCTTCCAGTGTCTGTGTCAGCACACCTGTACTAGGTCACAATCATGGCTGCTGCCAATGTCTCAGTCCCTGGAGAAGTCTCACCTCTCACCCAGATGCACTCAGAGTCCTATCAGGTGAGTCTGTTTTCACCAAAGAACTGTCCACCTTTCTTTCTGGTGATTTTAGGTTGCTTTCATAAATGGGTGAATTTGTGCATGGGCCCTTCAAGAGTCGTCTTCTTTTTACCTTATGTCCTATGGTTTTTCTGGGGGTATACCTCATTGTTGTTAGTAGCCAGCAAAGCCAGCTATTATGATGCTTGTCTTGGTTGTGCTGAGATCAAAAGCTGCTTATAGCAGTAATGCTCTCCCTCTCAGATCCCCTGCTCTTCCTGCAAAGGCTTCATACCTTAAGATTTCTCCTGGCTGGCTATGAAGTACTGTGGCTCACAGAGGTGAGTTTTTTTCTCTCCAGAAAGGAATATCTGCCTCTTCCACCTGAGTCAGCACTGTCCCTCATTGCAGGGCTTCTTTTTATCCAGTTTTTCGTTCTCTCTCATGGCTAACTGATCCAGGAATATTTGTAAATTTCTTGTGTTCTTGGGAGGAGGCAAATTAAGAGTCTGATTACATCACCATCTTGACACGGTCCCATAGTGGTCTTTAAAATTTTAAATTATATATCAGATGAAGGATTCCTGAAATACTCTGAAAATCCCTAGGAAGTTGCAACTACTTTTAGGTTTCAGGAAATAATATGATCATGAAGAAAAAATGATATCACAAGTCTAAATACTTTCTGATTTAAGGCTTAAGGTTTAATTTGTATCTAGTTTTTCAGATTCTCTAATCTAGTGAATTTCTTTATGACATTTTCAACTATTTCATTTATTATCTTGAACTCTTGTCCTATTCTAAATTTTTTAAAGTAAAATTCACACACTATAAAATTCACCCTTTTAAAGTGTAAAATTATATTTACAAGGTTGTGCAACTATCACCACTACTTAATTCCAGAATATTTTATCAATTCAGAAAGACTGCCCATTAGCAGTCACTTCTCTTTCTCTTTCATCTCACTCTCTAGGAAACATTAATCTGTTTTCTGTTTCTATGGATCTGCCTATTATAGACATATCATATTAATGGAATCATACAATATGGGAATTTTTTTGGTCTGACTTCTTTTACTTAGCATGATGTTTTCAAGGTTTGTCTATGTTGTAGCATGCATCAGTCCTCCATTTTTAGCAAAATAACATTCCATGGTAGAGATATGACACATTTTATTTATCCATTTACCAGTTTATGGACATTTGCATTCCTTCTACTTTTTTCCTCTTATAAATAATACTTCTATGAACACTCATATGCAAGTTTTTGTGCAAATATATGTTTTACAGGAGTAGAATTGCTGGATCGTATAGTAACTCTATGTTTAATTTTTTGAGGAACTGCCAAACTGTTTTCCAAAGCAGCTGCACCATTTTACATTCCCACCAGCAACGTGTGAGTGTTCCAAAGTCCCCACATCCTTTCCAACACTTTAGCATATTTTTGGACTAATCAATAGATGTGTTTGCGAAGAGATGAGAGAGAGAAATTTTTTATCAGATCACATGAAAATGAAATTCAAATTTAAAGAAATTTAAAATGAACTATTTTGCAAACACTCTTTACTGTAGCTGTTTATAACTTAGTCTCCTTTAAGATAAATGCAAAGAAGCAAGGCATGCGGATGCTATATTTCTTCCTATCAAAGCATGTTTTTTGTCTGTAATATATTTAGAATAACACCTTATACCTTTTATATAATTCAGAGACATTTATGTGTCTGATATCTTATTCCAGGGAAAAGATGATTTATGGATGATGCCTATCATCTCAGAGTGAATTGACAGGACATGACTGTATAGTCATAAAAAATATGAAACAGAACAAGACTGAGGCCTACTGCTAGTTTCTTAGGGAAGGTCTGAGAAAGGAGTTAGGTTTGGCTCCCAAATGACAGCATTGTGTCCCTGGCGAATTCCAATCCCCAATTATTTCTCAGGTATATGATCAGCATCATGAAGTGAAAACATGTCAAGATGCTTCCACAGAAGCGAATGATCAATGCAAAGGCAATCAGAAGATATTTAGAACTCCAGAAAGATAGCTTTGGGGACATGTGAAAAATAGGTAACTAGCTTGCTGCTCTGAGATGAGAATTGCTGGCATTGCTTTAGATCCTGGGGTGTGGACCTGGCAAAAGTGTGACTGTCTGACAAGAGGTCTGTCTGAAATACTAAGCAGGTTATGAAAACAAGCATGTGGCAAAAGTAGCCAAAATCAATGCCAAACAATAAGTATTATGTGCGGACACACACATCTGATCTTAGGTGTGGGAGCCTCATTTTCGGATAAAATCATAACGATGAAAAGTGTGACCTGAGAGAAATCATTGGTCAGCAATGGCTTTGCTCCAGGTTAAAGAGAGGCAGATAAAATTCCTGAAATCCAGTGACAAGTCCTGGGGCCTGGTGTCCCTGTTAGGCCCAACAGAAGGTTGACTCAGGAAAAACAATTGATCTGTTGTTAGGGATTTTTAATCTACCTCCGTTCTGTATACGGGGGAAGGTGACTTTAAGCTTTACTAAGTCTGAAGCTGCTTATGTATTTCCTTTTCTTGTTTGTTTTATTCCTAAAATTAGAGAAATATTGAAACTCTGGTTGGGAGAATAGAGTTTAATTTATGAAGCAGAAAAGCAGAAGTAAGGGAAAATAAGGCAGAGGCTGCAGATATCTACAGGGTATTATATTTAAGGAGGAAAACAAGATCATGAACATCATTGAGGTAGATGTATGTTAATAAAATAGGACTGATCCTTGATTTTTTCCATTTTTTACCTCCTCATCGTCTCAAACACACACACTCACACACACATCCAGTCACACTGTCTTATTGGTTCACTCTTGTTAATGCATCTCGTATCTGTTGTCTTTTCTCAATCTTTCTTCTCCAGTTCCTCACCACTTTTGTTTTTAATTTGCAGAAATTCCACAAGTTACTAATCCTTCTCTCTCACACCAGTTTTCCCAGTATATTTACTCTTCCTCCTCATCAAGTTCCGTAACACTGCCTGAAAAATATTATAAAATCTCAAACTGCTCACACCATTCTCATGATGAAGCTCTTTCAGAAGCTCTACATCACCCTTAGGACAAACTTACTAGATTTGACCCATAATTACCTTTCCAGTCTCATCACATATGAGGGCCTTTTTTCACTCCATGTTCTAGTTACACAGAACTAATTTAAAAATTATTTAAAATCAGAAAGTTCTTTTGCTAGATTCTGGTTATTTGCATTTGATGTTTTTGTTTCTTAGAAAGATTCTGCCTTCTGATCCTTCATGACTGTTAACTCCTTCTGTGACCTTCCACTATTCTATAGAATATATCACAGCATATTATAATTTCCTTTTGTTCCATTGGTTCAATTGTATTAATATCACTGTTACCTCTAGGACGTCAGTTCCATGGAACACTAGATTGTTTCTTAGTTGTATTTATTTATTAAAGTGCTTGACCCATCAAGTACTCAATAACTCTTTGATTAAAAGCAAGCATGGATAATGAAGACACAGATTTAGAGCTTTTTCTTTATTCATAAGAGTCTTAGAACCTCTACTATAGAACTTATACCATTATTTACTTGTAAACAAGGAAATTGCAAGTTATTATCCTTTCTGTACTTTAGTTTCTGTATACTTAAAATGGGGTTGATATCTATAACTACCACAGGGACTAATGTAAGATTTAAATAAAATGAAAGAAAACATGCAAAGGGCTGGGAAATGTCTGGCACACAGTAAGCATGCAACAAATGTTTGCAATAATGATGATGATGATGATGATGATGATGATAGCTATGATTATGATAATAGTGATGATGATGTCTGCCATTTGAATAAGTTAGCCCTGCATTTCTGTGTCTTTTGGGGAACTGTGGAAATGGGTAATGAAACTATTATGTATTTAGCCCTGTTACTTTAATGATGTTATTTCAGTCAATCCACTAAACCCATTTTATTAGTAAGGAAACTAACTAAGGCTTAAAGAGGGGAAGACATCTCTCTTGTTCACACAGCTTAGACGTGTCCACACATTAGCTGTCAGGCATTCTGTCAAGGACTCTAACATCAGTTATCTTGGATAATCTCATTTAATTCTGATAAGAACCCCTTTGTGCAACTGAGGATGAGATATTCCTATACTCTAGAATCATAATTGTTAAAATCTTTCCTCTGCCTAGGCTCTTACAAAGAGCTGATCTGAAATGAAGTATATCTTAAACAACAAAAAAGAAGATAGTTTCTTTCCTTTTAGTTCTTGGAATGCTTTGGTATAATGAAAGGAACTTGAGGTTTGGCAAAGGTAAATGCAGTGATGCTGCTCTGCTTTGTTTTTTAGACAATATCTAAGTACAATCGATCGTTCTTTAAAGGAGCTATAAACAAATTGAAGCAGTCAGAGGAGAAAGATCAGAATGATGAAGTGACTCAAAAATCAGGTAATATTAAATGTAGTTGGAAGAATGAGGGAGAGTAGACTCAAGGGACAAAAAAGTGGCTTTATTTGGATATTTGATGTTCTGTCACATGAATGAACATTTTTTTTCAGATGACTATAACCGGCAAAATTGGAATCACTGGGTATAATGCACAGACAAATGTATTTGGCCGCAATATGAGAAAAGCTTTTCTAATAAAGAGAGTTGTAAAAGCAAAGGCTAGCTCCTGAGAAACCAAGTTTCCAGTCTTTAGGTCGTTTCAAAGGGAATTCAAAGTGGTCTAATTAGATGACATTTAAGATGCCTTCCAACTCATCATCTGTAATCTCAGCTAGTTCATGAAGAATGTATACTATTTCTAGCATCATCAACCTCAATTTTCCTTTCCTCAGCCTTTCCCAATATCTTTTACCCAGGTAAATTTAAAAATTATTTTGCTCACCAACTGGGAAAGCATAATCTCTTCTTCTGATATGATGTGACTACAAGGTACTATAGAAAGCATTTAAACTTAGGCAGATTTGATTTCCAATCCTTAGTTTGTCACCTACATTTTTGAGGACATTATGTAGTTTCTCTAGGCCTCAGTACTTTTATCTTCAAATTGGGAATAATATTGATTTCATAGCAAGATTTAATCAAGTGGTATCTATGTAGTATTACCACATGGTGGTCATCAACAAGTAAAGCCATCAGTACCATCTGATGAAGAATAGTGATGTGAATGACTACCAAGAGTAAAGATTTAATTCATTTTCCATATAGTTTCTGTTAACGTCTAACATGCATACAAACAAGTGCTCAATGTACAATTGGTTGCCTGTATGAATTTTCTTAAAGTAAATAGTCTTTCCTTTTTTTAATAAAAAATAAGTAACTTTTATCCTGCATGAAGAAGGATGGTATCGAATTTAAGGGAGATAGTAACTATACATTATTGGATATGCAATATAAAAAGAACTGAGTTAAGATTGTGACACTTTATTTTTAAACTATTTTATTATAATATGCATATATATAAAAAATGAACAAATTATAAGTGCATAAATTTAAGAATTTTGTCAAAGCAAAAACCTTACAACCAGCATCCAAATAGAATATTACCACAGAAGCTCCCTCATGCTCCCTCTTGGTCTCTAACCACAGATTTATTCATGCTAACCATATAGCAAATTTTTTTTTTCATGTATTCATTTCTTACATATATTCTTTTTCCTTCTTTATATAGAGCAGTGCTTCTCAACCTAAGCAGGCATCAGAAGCACCTGAAACCTTTTTAAAAACTGAAAGCTGGAGCCCTGCATCCAGAGTCTCCAAATCAGTAGGTCTGGGATGAGGCCTAAGAATTTGTAAATATAACAAGTTCTCAGGTGGTACTGATGTGTTGGCCCAGGAAACACGCTTTGAAGCCCATTGATCTAAGTATTCCATTTCATGAATATACCACACTTACTTATCCATTATACTCCTGACAGAAAATTTGGTTGTTATGAATAACACATACCTGGTCATACTTGTACATGTGCTTGGGTAGGTAAACAGATGAACAGATAAATAAAAATTCCAGGGTCCTGGTTTATTGCATATATTTATCCATAAATGATATTCTCCTAATGTTTACTGCAGTAGTACTAACTTGTAATTCCACCAGTAAAAGAGAGATCTAGTTGCTTTATGTATGTAATAGCTTTTTCATTAAAAAAATTGATCTATGCTAAATATGTAGTGGTGTCTCGTGATTTCAATTTGTATTTTTCTGATAACTAATGATATTAAATATATTTTCACGTTTCATTTGAAGATCCTCTTTTGAAGTATCTTTCCAAGACTTTTGTTCACTTTTTACTAGTTTATCTGTATTTTTCTTATTAATTTATATGTTGGATATGGGGACACTCTATATGGGCAGTCTAGGCATGTAAGGACAGCAGATGGTCTCACAGAGATGTCTATGATCCAGAGCAAAGAAGAGAAGCGCCAGAATAAAGTTCTGGTTACAGTCCTCAAAGGTGAAGAAAAAGGTACATGAAAGATCTCCCAGATCTAAAGGAAATTTATAGAAATGAGGGACATTGCAGCTGCAATGAGTATAAATGACGTGAATGTAAAATGACTCCTCCCCCAACACCTCAGCCCAAGGCAAAAACACAAAAATTTCACCAGAGGCAGAGGAAAATGCAGACAGAAGTTGTCTCACATCAAGTTTCTCCTACTCGACAGAATAAGCCCTCAAAATGGGGATGAATTTGAATCAGAAAAATACACTTAAATTTCCTGCTCATTTGAATTTGTGGCTAAAAGTTGTACTGGAAACGGATAATATTCTCCTTTTTTCAAAGATTTCATTTTCAGAATTTTCGTTTTTTTAATTTAAATTTTAATATTTATTGGAGTTTATACCATTTCATCGCTTCTTTCTCAAATTGCATTCCGTGTATTGGTTTAAATCGATTTTCAGGGCTGAGAAAGTTATAGTGCTAAACAGCAAATAGCTGCTAATTTTCTGTGTGTGTTCACCAAGTCTTGTGACTACATGTTAGTTTATTGCAAATGGTGGAAAAAACAGGATTTCCTCCTACTGAAACAAAAAATTCCATACGCATTTGACCAATAAATGTATCTATTAGGAGAATGCTAGGGGAGGGGAAATAGTGACTTGCATGTCCATTTGACCAGGGTCCTCAGGACTGCATCACTGATACAAACCATACTTTGCGTCCATAGTACTGATTTTAGATTATGTGGCAAGTACAGCAGTGAAGATCAGAAAAATAACTTATAAAATGATTAAATCCTTCCCCTAGAACTAGTGACATCTGGAAGTATTTTTTATTGCATAGTTTTAGATCTTTACCCAAACCCTTGCTAGATTAAAACCCAAGCCATGTTCTATGACTAACCTTAGCTGACTCCCATTTCTTTTCATTTCTTACAGGGTCGTAATGTTCTTTAGCTTCTTACAGCAATGAATGAATGAAAGAATTAGAAAACAGAGCAAAATCAGTTAATTACCTATTGTTCTAAATTGGCATTCATATTTAAATTGCAGTCCTATTTTTGTAATGAAGGAACACAAAGTATGCAAATTTTTTTCATTCTATAAATCTTATAGAAATGTCATAGTACATTTAATATAATTTTATGAAAAGATTTTTAAATCAAGAATTATTCAACTATATTTTATTCAAGGAAATAAAAGTATTACAGAGTTGCTGATTATATGTTTTTAATTATTTCAAAGAGAATTACCTTTCAGCTGCTTCAAAAATATAATCTATAGCTTAAATATTTAAAAACTATTCAAAACTAAAATTTCTGACATGTAATATCATACAACACCTTAGATACACATAAATTTCAGATAGAAAGGCTTCTTCCATCTTTTGAAAGCTATAGTACCTTCTGTCTGAAACATAAAACACTTTTTTTAAAAATTACAAAATACTCGTAATATAAAAGTATATAGAGAGTAACATCATAAATGTCTGTGTGCTCACAAGCTGGGCTGTCACATTTACTTCCAATTTTTCATTTTTAGAAATAAAATAATGCAGGTGAAGTTAAGTTCTCTTTGTAACACTACCTATATCATTTCTCCTCTCCCTGCCTCCACTGTGGTTACCATTAGCCTAAAATAGGTGTTGTGGTAGATTGTATTTTCTAAAAATGGCACAATAATATCCTGCATCCAACAGGTACTTCTCAAGGTGGCCATGTAAATCCTGTAATGCTAAGTGGAGTTCATTGCTCCTTCCGCTTGAATCGAGGCAAGCTGCGAGACTACTTTCACCAATGGCAGGTGCAATGTTAGGTCAGTTCTGGGCAAGTCTTCAACTGGATGGGTAGTTTCTCTTCTTGACTCTTGAAACCCAGCCACCATGTAAGAAGTATGACACCACTGAGATGGCCATGTTGTTGGGAAGCCTAAGTCTCATGGAGAGGCCCTGGAAGATGATCCACAATGTGAAGAAAAAGACCAGGGAGCATCCAGGCACAGAACTTTCTAGTGACTCCAATCTAGCTGCCGTCCTTCTGCAGCCCTTTGAAAAAATCCAAGCATGAAACATCTAAAGGAGCTCAATTAGCTAACAGAACATGACAGAAAATAATAAATTGTTTCAAGCCATCAAATATTAGGGTGATGAGTTACATAGCACTAAAAAACTGAAAGCAGTGTGTACAATCTTCCTCATATTTTCACCTATTTATATGTGTTTGAAAATATCATTTTCACTTATTTTTTGAAATTTACATAAATGTCATCACATTTTATATATTCTTTTAAAATCCACTCTTCTCAGTATTTAAATGTTTATTCATTTGCATAATTTATTTCATTATGAAATATTGTCTATTAAAATGTATACTTAAAATGCAAATAAAACTGTAAATAATAATAGTAACAAAATAAACCTGCTTGCACCTACCACCTAGTTACAAGATTAGAATTTTTTTTTAAGACATGTACCCAAGTTACATCTTTTGCCAATCTTCTTCTTTTTTCTTTCTTTCTTCTTCTCCCCCACAAAGCCCCCCGGTACATAGTCGTATATTCTAGTTGTAGGTCCTTCTAGTTCTGCTGGCAAAACTGTGGGGCCACTGAAGCAGAGCACACAAACTTAACCACTTGGCCACAGAGCAAGCCCTAAGGTTAGAAATTTTAACAATGCTATTGAAGCTATTCACACACCCCTTATTGGTTTTATTTATTATATTTCCTCTTTCACATATGCAACCATTATTCTTACTATTTTTGTTTATTATTCTTTTGCCTTTATTTAATTGTGCCATATGTGTATGATATTTAAAGCAAAGTTATTTTTGTTTTTTTAATATTTTATATAGACGAAGATGAACTGTTGAACTGTGTGTGTTCTTATGTAACTCACCTTTTATCCTCCTTAAAATTTATGAAATTTTATGTTTGGTTCATTCTTTTGTAAATGTTGTATATTATTCTATTATAAGAATATTTATTGATCCTTTATCTTGTTGATAAACATTTGGATTATTATTACTTTCTTTTGAGGAAGATTATCCCTGGGCCAACTACTGCCAGTCCTCCTCTTTTTGCTGAGGAAGACTGGCTCTGAGCTAACATCCATGCCCATCTTCCTCTACTTTATATGTGAGATGCCTGCCACAGCATGGTGTGCCAAGCAGTGCCATGTCCTCACCCGGGATCTGAATCGGTGAACCCTGGGCCGCTGAAAAGCTGAACGTGTGAACTAAGTTGCTGTGCCACCGGGCTGGCCCCTGAATTATTTAGAATATTTTTGCAAAAGAAAAAAATATGCTATGAATATTTTATATTGTGAAACATGTTCATTGTAAATAAACTAATACACAAATTATACCAAACAATCTAATAGATTCAAATATAATAATGATAAAAATCTGATCAGTTAAAGCAGAAAATGAGGGCAAAGAAAGAAAAATATTAGATTAGTTAAAAATGAATAGAAAGACAGTGAACTAAATCCAACTATATAAACATTACATAAAAATTCTAATTATGTATTCCTCTATAAAGAAAGCTTCAAAAGGTATGATAACAAAAACTGATGGAAATAAAGAGAGAAATAGACATATACACAAACATGGCTGGCTATTTGGAAAACTACCTGTCAGTAATGGATAAAACAATTGTTAGAAAAAAATCATTGAGGATGTGGATTTGAAAGAGCCCACAAATAACAGGACAAAATTCACAATTATAGGACAGTATACCTAATAATTGCACAATCCATATTATTTTCCCGATGGCATCTGGAATATTCTCAAGATAGGCTGTATACTAGACATAAAACATTTCAGTTTTAAGATATTGGAATTTGCAGAGTATGCCCAAAACTAAATAGAATTAAACTAGAAGTCAAAAGTAATAAAATAATTAGAAAGTACCCACATATTTAGAAATTTAACAACACACTTATAACAATCCATAGGTCAAAGAAGAACTTATCATAAGGGAATTCATAAAACATTTTGAACCAAATGAAAATAATACAACATTTCATAATTCTGAGATACAGGCAGTGGTCAGTGGAGACTGTAGTTTTAAACGCTATATCTAGGATAATAAAGGTTTAAAGTCATTTAGCAATAGGATGCTAAAAGGGAAGAGCAAATCAAACCCAGACAAGGATAGAATGAGGGAAATAATAAAGATACATAAAAATATAAATACAATCAATGAATTAGAAGAGAAACCAATGATGGAGAAAATTCAATAAAGCCAAAATGTGTGTTTTTAAGAAATTAATAAAATTGTTAAATCTCTAGTTAAAAGGGAAAATTAAAATAACCAATATCAGATGAGTGATTAAATTTTATAGAAATTAAAAGGATCATGTTTTATTGGTAAATTATGCCAGTAAGTTGGACAATTTTGATGAAACAAATAAATTATTTAAAAAATACAAGTGACCAAAAATTACACAGGAAGAAATGAAAAAAATATATGATAGCCACACATTTGTGAAAGGAACTGAATTTGTAGCTAAAAGTCTTTCCACAAAGAAAATCCCATGTTCAGATTGAGTCATTGGTGATTTCTGTCTATCATTAGGGAGAAATAATAGCCATCTTACACAAATTCTTTCAGAAAATGGAGGAAAAGAGAACACTTCTCAACTTGTTTTATGAGACCAGTATAATCTTGATAAAAGTAGATAAAGGCATTACAAGGTAGAAAGATAATATTTCTCATGAATGTGGATACTAACAACCTCAACAAAATATTAGTAAATTGAATCCAGCATTATATAAAAACAAATAATACTTCATGTAAGGCTCAATTAAAAGACATAAAGTTTGAGAATAGAATAATAAGCCTTTCTTCACAGATTATATTACTGTGTATATAAGAAATTCTAAGAAAGTTATTGAAAAAACTCCTAAAACTAATAGTGATTTTTTTCAATGTTGCAGTACACAGGTAAACACACAAAAATATTTATTTCTACATATTAGCAACAAACAAGTGGAAAAAGAAATCAAATAAACAATGTCATTTTAATAGAATCAGAAAATACAAAATACCCAGGAATAAATTCAATGACTGATTTCTAAGATCTCTACATTGATAGCTGAAAAAAAACTGAAATAATTAAAGTTCTAAAATACTTAGAAATAAATGAAATGTGTAAGACCTACACACAGAAAACCCAAAATTTACCAAGAGAAATGAAAGAACATCTAAAACTAAAAGTCATGGATTTTTAAATTTTTTTCCCAAATGATCTTTAGAGTCAATACAATCTCAATCAAAATTCTTGCAAGCTTTTTTGTTGTAGGTTAAAATTGACACTCTGTTCAATTTAGGTGAAATTGAAAGACTTAGAGGAGTCAAATCATCTTCAGAAAAAAGAACAAAGTTTAATGACGTATAAAACAACAGGAACTGATGGAATATGGTATTGGAATAGACAGACAATTATACCAGTGGAAAAGAATAGAATTCAGAAAAAGAGGGACATATATACAGTCATTTAATTTTTGCAAAAGTATCTATTCAATCCAATTAGGGAAGTAACGCATTTTTTCGAGAAATTTTGCTTGAAAAAATAGACAAACTTTATTTTCATTCATCCATATATTTGCCATTGTATTGTTGGTTATTTCTTCTTCAGTTTTATTTCTGCTATATGAAATCATCTTTCTTTAACCCAAAGGAAATACTTTGGTATTTCATTTATTGCTTGTCTGTGAACAATAATGTCCTTTTTTCTGAAGGTTTCTATTTGTATTTTATTTACTGTATATGGAATTATGGACTGAAAATATTATTTCATTGTCTTCTTGCTTCCATTGTTTCTGTTAAGAAGTTACCTGCTAGTTTAATTGTTTTTACTTTAAAACCAATACGTCTTTTTCCTCTGGTGGGTTTTAAATTTTTCTTCATTGCCTTCTGTTTTCAGAAATTTCCTTGTGATCTTTCTATGTTAAATTTCTTTTTAAATTCTTCAATTTTAATGTTTATAGGGCTTCCTTAATTCATGCTTTCTTGTATTCTATGGATCATTTTAGGAAAATTCTAAGCCATTATCTCTTCAAATACTGCTTTTTCTCTGTTCTTTTGCTCCTTTTTCTGTGGGACAATTAAATGTATGTTCCATTTTTCTCACTGTGTTTGTATCCTTTTGTTTTTCCATTATTCTAGATAGTCCCTTTTGACTTACCTTCAAGATCACTAATTCTTTCTTCAGCTGTATCAAATTGGCTATTAAAGTTTTACATTAGATATTTATCCAGATATGCTATATTAATTCTTACTACTTCCAGATGTTTACCAAATTTAAAAAAAATTTATTTCCTGGAACATGATAACCCTAGTTATATTTTTAATATTACTGTCTGGCAATTTGAATGCCTGTAGTTTTTGAGAGTATCTTTATTTTCTGTAATTTTTTGTGGGTTTCTGTTTACATCACCTATCTCCTTGAATCTTTCTCTTTAATTGTACATTGGAAATTGTGTTGGAAAAGTGATTGTAGCAATAATTTGTGTTCTAGGATCATAGCTTCTTTTTCCAGAGAGAATGTTGTTTTCCTTATCCCAGCACTTGACAGCACTAGCAACCTAGAATCACCTTAATCCAAAGTTAGAGACTGAGAATTTCTGGGACATTTAGAAATATTTTTATTTGCTCAAAGCTAGGCAAGTGCTGATTTACATCTAGTTTATCTTTACTCCCAGCATGAAGCCCTTCACTTGGGAAGAGGGTTATGCTCCTGCTTTTGCTATTTGTTGCCAAGACCTCACAGTCTATCAAAAGTTCTATACAAAGTTGTCCAAACACCCCCAGGGAAGAGCATTTCAAATGAGGTGTTCATTCTCAGAATTTCAGAATTTCTCCCATGACCTTTTTATTTACTACTTTATTAGCACTCTGCCTTTGCGATGACTTTTAAAGTATTTTTACCATGTTACGTTAGTTTTCCTCTACGGGGTTTACTATTCAAGTTATGTTAACCCATTATTGTTGGAATCAGAGATGCAGAGCAACATCTTTTCAAGTATTAATTTTCCTTCATTAATTCCATTTTATCTCACTGAAATTCCTATTAGACATATGTTAGAACTTCTTTTCTGTCTTCAACAATTTGTAATCTTCCTTTCATATGATCAATCTTTTTATCTTTTTTCCTCTCTCTTTTGGTCAATTTTCTCAGCTATATTTTATAATTATCCAGGTTTCATTTCAGTTGTGACTTATCTGCTGTTTAATCCATTTGAGAATCTACTTTCATTTATTACATTTATTTTAATATTTAAGATTTTCTATTTGTAATGTTTTCAAATTAGGTGATTCTTTTTCTCCAGTGTTCATTCTTGTTCATCATTCATTCTTGTTTCCCTTGCATCTTATGGTAATTTAAATGTAATTTTGCCATAGTATACTTCAGATAAGGCTATTATTTCTAGTTCTTATTGTCCCAATTCTCTTGTTAATTGTGTTGCATAACTTTCCCTCATACTGGTTTCCCCATGGTCTTAAAATGTTTATTGAAAATCCTTTAGGGAGAGTTGCTTTTTAAGAAATCTCGTTTATTCATATTGTAGAAGTAATTTGAATTTTTTCTGCTAGGGCCTTAGGCATTTCGTAGACCACTTTTTAAGTGAAGTCCCTTACCTTAGGAATCCCACATCTTCAGGAAATTTTAACCTGCAGAGGTGCAAAGTTTATAAGCTTGGAGTTTTAATTTCGTACTGAAGATTGCTTTTCTTTCACCAGAGACCCAGAAAAAACAAGCTTTCTAAATGCTTTAGGTGCTTTTTATGGCAGCATAGCCTTTTGGGGCCCCAGCTTGGTGCAGGTTTCTCAGTTCCAATTCTGAACTTGACCAAGTCCAAGGTTAAGTATTCTTTCCCTATGTGGCTATTGAAACACCAGACCCTGTTTCACGGGGCTCATCTCTAGATCTAGCACCAACCTTGATATCAGTCCACTTTCACCAGTATGGCTTTTAATTTCTGCTTTATTCTGGAAGCTAGGATTTACCTTAACTTTGTATCATCTAGCTTTGTATTATTGTTATTTTAAATGTCATATTTTCCCCAGCATTTTAGTTTTTTCCTAATGAGAGGCAGTTCCATGATGCTCAGTCAATCATGTTGATAGAATACAGAATACTGATAATACTGATAATACAGATACTGATAGATTACCTTTTTCTTAACATATTAGTATGAAAAAGTAGAGTGGAACATTAATTAGTTTTAGAAACTTGGTTTCTGGTCATGGCTGCAACATTAACTAGATTGTTAACTCTTCAGCAAATCCTTTCAGCCCTCATGCTTTTCATTAGAATCAAAGAATCATTTGGTGTCAGATGAACCGGAGGAGATGATCCCAGCTCTGCTCTGAAGTCCTGCGAAGGTTTTCAAATTTTCTGAGCCATGGTTTCTTACAATATTAAATTTAAACATGTAAAATATGTATAGAAATGTGATATATGGAGACTATAGATATAGAATATTGATATGTGAACATATACATAGAATGCATATTGCAAACACAGAAATGTGGATATAAATAATTTGGTAATAATTATATCTTATACAAGAGACAAAATATGTGTATGAATACATATAAGCAAAACAAATTGTCAGTTTTATGTAGTAAAGTGAATACAGCTAAAGAATTTAAACTACTAGTCCTTAGAGTTCATTTTACCTGCAAAAATACAACTTTGAAAGATATAGTAATTTATAAACTTAACGGTTTATAGCACTTCCAGATTTCCATTTGCTGCCATTTATAGGCCAGATGGGAAAGAGTTAATTTTGCTAAATAGTTCTGGATTAATCCTTGAGGGTAATTTAAACACTAGTCAAAAATTCAAACCACATGCATTGATCCATGATAAATTTTTTCAAATTATTTTATTGAAGTTGCATTTATTTATAACATGTGTAAGTTTCAGGTGTACATCATTACAATTCGGTTTCTGTATAGACTGCATCATATTTTAATTCTATGGAGACTGATGTTTTGAATTTTAAATTTTAAGAAATATTATCTAACAATAATTATATTTGTTATATTCTTACTTTTTATTTTTATATTTGCTCTTTTATTTTATTCACATAGTTTAAAAATATTCTTTTCATAAAGGGAAATCAAACTTTTTAAATAAATTAATCCATGTATTTAAATTTATTTCAAATGAGTTCTAGTATGATCTTAGCAACATATTAGAAAAATCTTTTATAATCTGAAACAAATATTGCTTTAGAATCATTAGCAAATGATTTTAGTATGATAAGATAAGAAAGTTGAGAAAGCAGAGAGGATTACTGAGTGTATCTTAGGATTTCCCAGGCTCAACTCTCTTATTACTTTGAACACCTCATTTATATTTTGTTTATGTGGTTGTCTCCAAAATATGTCACAGTTCCTTAGGAGCAGGCATATTCCCTATGTATGTATTCAGAGTGGCTAGCATAGTGTGTGACTAAATGGTGAATAAATGTGTTTTTTTCACAGAGAGAAAGAATTATAATGGGGGGAAGATTTCTGCACTGAGTTTTAATGTGAATAGGGGTTATTAAAGGGGGCACAGGGTGGCGTTCTTGGTAGAGTGGCCAGATGCTTAAGGCATATCCAGGAATGCACATTTTGTTGGTGTGGCTGGAACATAAGATGCCAGGCAGGAATGACTTACAATACGTGAGGCTGGATATATAAAACAAAGAATTTCTATAGCATATTAAGGACAATGCACTTCATCTTGTAAAAAATAGGGAGCCACAAAAGGGTTTTAAGCAAGAGAATTTTATAGTCGGTTTGCTTGTGAGATAGATCATTGTGGTAACTCACAGAGAATTTTTTGGAGGAAAACAACCAGGAACACGAAAAGTGGTGTATGTGTGATATAAATTAAGAAAAATAAAATAAAGAGGGCATGGGACAGCATTGTAGTAGATATGGAAATAATGGGAAGATTCAAAGAATATATGAGTGTTAACAGAGGAAAGGTTTACGACTGACTAGTTGCACCATGACCATGCACAACAGCTAAGAGAGCAAGCTTTAGAGGTGGTCTAACTTGCGTCTGACTCCTCACTCTGCCATTTTCTAGCTGTGTGAATGACACTTGGCAAGTTTCTTAATCTTGCCAAAATTTAATTTTCTCACCTGTAATTATAATGCCACCTCATGGGATTGTTGTGAGGAATTAAATAAAATAACACATACTGAGCACTTAGCACAGCATCTGGCATCTCCTAAGCATTCAGGTGGGCATTTTTGTGGTGGGGAAAAAATAGACAGCTGAATCTGCTCATTTCTGTTTCAGAGCAGCTCTCCTATTTCAGGTTTACCTAATACCAGTTTTTCTCAAGGGGTTGTAGCATTTGAAGAAACTAAGAGTTTGTTAAAGCGATGTAGCCATTTTTCCAAAGGCAAAGCAAGCAATGGCCCAGGCACTAAGGCACCGAGCATGCTTCAGCTTCCAGCATGGAATGTCCGAAAATTGGGGAAAAAATGTGCTTATGTAGTCAGGGAAGGAATTAGGCAGAACTTCCCAGTAAACAAAGTTGAGTTTTGTTTATCCAGGTCTCTTCTGTCTGGATCCTCGGTGTCTTCTATATCTAATCAACACACCTGCTTCCAGATCTCCACATGCTCTACGGGTCCTGTGTTCCTCCCATCAGGAAAGGAAGCAATCTGAAAGGACAATTTCTCCAAACATATGGTTAGCTACTTTACCAAATGTACATATGTTTAATTTAAATATTTCTGAAGGAGAATGTTTAGCCAAACAGAGCTCTATCAACACTTATTCCATGAGTGATCCATCCAGTCTACAGCTTAATAACAATCTGTGTACCACTGACACTCAGATTTCTATTACCAGCCCAGTCTTCTCTCACGAGCTCAAACTTGCATATTCAACTTCTTACTTTCGGACTTTACTCAGATGTCTAGTATATACCCCAACTGATCGGCGTCCCCAAAACCTACTCCTTTCATAATCTTCTCCATCTTAACTGATGGCAACTCTATCCTTTCGGTTACTGAGATCAACAATCTTGGAGCTATCTTTGACTCTTCCTCATAGTGTACATCCAAACTGTCAGGAAATGCTGTTGGCTTACCTTCAGAAGATATTTCCTAGAATTGGATCCTTTCTCACATTCACAGCTACCACGTTTTTTTTTTTTTTTTTTTTTTAAAGATTTTATTTTTTTCCTCTTTCTCCCCAAAGCCCCCCGGTACATAGTTGTATATTCTCCGCTGTGGGTCCTTCTAGCTGTGGCATGTGGGACGCTGCCTCAGCGTGGCCCGATGAGCAGTACCATGTCCGCGCCCAGGATTCGAACCAACGAAACACTGGGCCGCCTGCAGCGGAGCGCGCGAACTTAACCACTCGGCCACGGGGCCAGCCCCACAGCTACCACGTTTATTCAAGCCATTATCCCTCACCGGATTGCTGCAACAGTTTCCTAACTCTTTTCTCTGTTTCACCCTTCCTCCCTACCTTCCATAGCATTTTTTTTTTTCCAACACAATAATTGCATTGGTTTTCTGTTGCTGCTGTAACAAATCATCAGAGACTTAGTGGGTTAAAACAGCACCAATTTATTATCTTCCAGTTCCACAGATCAGAAGTCTGGTTACAGGTCTTATTAGACAAAAAGCTGAGGCGCTGCAGACCGTGTTCCTTTCTGGAGAGACTAGGGGAGAATCTGTCTCCCATTCATTCCAGTTATTGGTAGAATTCAGTTCCTTGTGGTAGTAGGACGAAGGTCCCCAGTATCTTGCTGGCTGTAAATTGAGAGCCATTCCCAGCTTCTGGATTCATTAGCTGCTGTCCCCTTCCACCATCTTCATATCCAGTAATGGCAGATAGAACTCTTTTTATGTTACAACTCTCTGATCCAGTCTTCTGCCTTCCTCTTCCACTTCCCAAATTCTTTACTTAGGTGATTAAACTGGATCCACCTATTTCAAATTCTTTAACCTAAGTCATATCTGTAAATTCCCTTTTGTCATATAAGGTAATATATTCAGATTCCAGATGTTAAGGTATAGACATCTGTAAGGGGCCATTATTCTGCCTGCCACAGTAACTAAAGTGACTTATTTTGAACATAAATTAGATCATAGAACTCCTCTATTCAAAAATCCTCCAATGACTTTGCTTTTCATTCATAGTAAAAACTAAAACCTTTACACTACTCTATGAAGCCCTCCATAAGATGACTCTCCCTTACATTTTCAACTCATGTTCTATTTTCGTTCCTTTTCATTCACTCAATCCAGCCATATCAGCCTCTTTCTAGTGCCTTGCATATCAAGAATGCTCCCTTGTTAACACCTTCACACTGTCTCTTGCTCTGCCTGGAACATTCTTCCCTTTGCCTGAATGCTCTTCCTTCCATGATCTACATGGCTAATTCCCTCCTTTAAGTAATATTTGAATGACATATTTTGAATGAGACTACCTTGAACATCTCATTAAAATTGGCAACCATCGCCTAATCTTAATCTGGGCACTCCTAAAATTCCTCCCATGTTCTATTTCTGTTCTCCAAAGTACTCATCACCTCCTAACATACTGTGTAATTTACTCATTTAGCATGTTTACTATTTGTCTGCCCTTCTCTTCCATAATGTAAGCTCCCTGAAGGCAGGGGTGATTGTTTTATTCACAGGTGCATCACAACTATTTAGGGCCAGACTTATAGTAGATTTTCAATAAATATTTTAAAATAACCCAATAAATGAATGACAGAGTCTAATTGTGACCATTGAGACACTGGCAGTTGGTTGTACTGGGGTTTTTCTTGTTGTCTGTCTCATTAAATATATAGTCAGGTACCTGTGCTGCTTTCACGCAATTGATATAGGCCTAGAGCAAGGTTGACATAAGGGAAGCCATACTGTAACTTAGAAAAACCTCTAACCAACCCACCCAGCTGTATATGTTTTAACTTGCACATAGCCTACGTGATAAATAGCTGCCTTCTGGAAAATATGCACACTGTGTAGATTTTCTAATCCTGGCTGACAAATGTACCTCCCTGTAGTGATAGATGATAGCTTTGCTGGCTAATCAGATGAATCCCTTTCTCAACCACCAGCTCATCTTGGCAATTGATTGCCTTCAAGGTTAGGGCGAGCAGAACGAGCCCTTTCGTGGTTACACAATGTTGAATTCAAGTATGATTACTACATAAAGAGGAAATCACGATAATATAACACCAGTGCAAATTTTAAAACTGAATTATCCCCATAAACTTGGAGAAATTATATTTTTCGTGTTTCTCATCACCTTCATATAGAATAAATTTGCTTTAGGTGTTCTGTATAATGAGTTTTACAGACAGTCTTTCCTCTCCAGGAGATTATAATTGCTATGAGTTTGGTCTTATATGTAACTCAGCTCTTAACATTCATTACAACTTCTTAAGTAGTCTGGTACTTGCTAACCCCTGTACGATCTCTCATTAGTTTGTCCTATCATAATGTGTGATTTAAAAAAAGTATGCTTCAGTTGCTCTGTATTTCAAGTCCTTAACTGCACCTTACTCTGTCCAATTCAAGTATTCTATTCTTCCATTCCTTCTGCCTGCAGCCCGTGCTCCTGCCCCTTTCACTTGGATACCCTGTATTCATCCACTTGGTTTCAGCTTTTGAATACTTTTTTGGGGAAGCCTTCCATAGCTCTGGGGATCTGAGTAAGATGCCTCTCTATGTGTCCCTATGATCCCTCCATTTTCCTGAGAATACTATTTGAACTATATCATTTTATTTTCTGGATTGCCCCACTGGACCAAAAGCTCCATGAGAGCAAGGACTCTGACACTCTTGTTCAGTAATATACACCCGGTGCCTAGCAAAGTATCTGACACATGGATGATCACTACATGTTTGCTATGGACTCAACTGTGCCCCCTTCAAATTCATATGTTGAAGCCCTTTCCCCTAATGTGATGATATTTGGAGGTGGAGCCTCTGAAAGATAATTAGGTTTAGATGAGGGCATAAAGGTAGGGACCTCATGATGGGAGAGGAGATACTAGAGATCTTATTGTCTTTCTCTCTGTCTGCCGTGTGAGGACAGGGAGATGTCCTCAGTCTGTGGCCCGGCAGAGGGCTGTCACCAGAACCCAACGGTGCCGGCATCCTGAAATCAGACTTCCAGCCTCCAGAACTGCCAGAAAATAAATTTCTGCTGTTTAAGCCACCCAGTTTATGATATTTTGCTATGGCAGCCCAAGCTGATTAATTAAATGAATGATTAGTAAACAAATGAATGACTGAGTGATTATTTGATAATGTATTTATCTTATGATCCTTGTTCACTTCGATATCTTAGTTGTCATGGTAACTTGGAGCCTATAGATGTTACACTTTTTTAACTCTTTTTTCTTACGGGCATTTAGTTAAATAGTATGATATAGTGGCTCTCCCCTCTAGGTCTTCTATTTTATAACAAGGCTTTTGTTTCTACGTTAGGAAGGTATTTTCCAAGCTTTATCTAGGAAGAACTATGTTTCCGGCTACGGAAATATTCGTACTACCAAGCCCAGTACATTCATTCTTTTGACTATTTAGAAACCACTGCTATAATTATATTGAAATTAATCTCTAACCCAGAAAGAAACTGATATGAAGAGATAAAGAGTATTTCATACACAGAAAATAAAGTCCTGGAAGAAACAGAGCATTTACATTATGTACATCAAAAAGATAAATGTAGTTGTGGAAAGGTGAATCGAGAGAGATTTTTTGTTCCTGATGTGTTTTGGGAGACAGGAATCTTCTTAAGAAAAATGCCTGAACTTTTTCCTGTATATTTAAAAATGATTTCAAGGAATCAGGCTTCCTTAGTTGGAAAGTCACTGTGATGTTGAGTAAAAAGAATTTGTGTACTCTTTAGAAGACCTAAGTCTTTGTCACAGTGCAAACGACATTTACTAACTCATCTAAATTCTATGAGACTTTTTTTTCCTGTTGAAACACATATTTGCGTTAGATAGCTTTTGCTGTGGCAAAGAACAATCCTGCTACCTCAGGTCAAGCAAAGTAATTTAGACTTTGAAGCACTCATCTGAGATTGTGGGGCTTTGCTCCATGACACAAGCAGTCTTTTTCTAGAATATAGGTAGAAAGAGGCACGTCTATCTGGAACATACTGTTCTCACAAAACCGAGAAAGGCTCTGAAGAAAAGTTGAAACATGCAACGCTCTGAAAGCCTCTACTTACATTGACACGTTGACCCTTGTCCACACTCTCCATTGATCGAGGTAAGTCACATGGTCCATCTAAAAGTGAGGCTGGCGATACATGGTACCTTGTCTGCTAGAAGGAAGGAAATTAATGGAAGCAATAATTCAGTATACCACACTACCTCATCAAATTATTGAGAGAATTAAATGTGTATATTATTTTTTGTGAACAATAAAGATTTAAGTATAATTATTGGCATGAAAAATAAAAGGAAGCAACTTTAGTCAATGGGACATTATCGTAGACATTAGTAGTGGGTAAAAGAAAGCTAAGAGGCAGGGGAGGACTAACCAAAAAGATCTATAATGAATATTACTAGACTAAAATCAACTTAATAACTTATACGAATAAAAGATAGAAGGAATAACATATTTTGGAGAAGCTTGGTGAAGAGTTTTAAATAAGAGAGAGAGAGACCTTATCATAAACATTATCTAGAATGGCCTAGGGCCTACAGAGTTTTACTAAAGTAATGCTTACTTCTAAATAATTTCTGTCCAGGAAATATCATGCAATATATTCCAACAGTCAGCTTTTGGAAGAATCTTTTTATTGTCAAACTTTAAAGGTATTTTTAGGTTTAAGAATTCTCCTTTTTGAATTATCAAGGAGCAAGTACTGTGTGATTTTGTCTCTATTGAGCACTGCAATTTAATAGAGTCATGTGCCACTTAACAATGGGGATATGTTCTGAGAAACGTCCTTAGGCGATTTCGTCATGTGCAAACATCAGAGAGTGTACTTACACAAACCTAGATGGTATAGCCTACTACACACCTAGGCTACATAGTATATAATCTATTGCTCCTAGGATACAAAGCTATGCAGCACGTTACTGTACTGAAAACTGCAAGCAATTGTAACACAATAGTAAGTGTTTGTATATCTAAACATAGAAAAGGTATAGTAACAATTTGGTATAAAAGATAAAAAATAGTACACCTATATAGGGCTCTTACTATAAATGGAACTTGCAGGACTGGAAGTTGCTCTGGGTGAGTCAATGAGGGAGTCGTGAGTGAATGTGAAAGCCTAGGACATTACTGTGCACTCCTGTAGACTTCATAAACGCTGTACACATAAGCTACACTCAATTTATTTTAAAAATTTTCTTTCTTCAATAATAAATTAAGCTTGGCTTACTGTAATTTTTTTACTATAAAATAGCAATAAAAAGTCTAATATAGTAAATACACAAACCAGTAACATATTCATTTATTATCATTATCAAATGTTATGCACAACCATATGTGCTATAGTTTTGTATGACTGGAAGCCCGGTAAGTTTGTTTACACCAGCATCACCTCAAACAGGTGAGCAATGCATTGCACTATGGTGTTGTGATGGTTATGGCCTCACTAGGCGATAGGAATTTTTCAGCTCCATTATAGTTACGTCGTTATGCGGCATATGACTTTATTAGGTTTCTCTGACCCCAGGCTCCAGGTAAGTAGGGATGTTTGCTATATATGTGCATGCTTTAGTACCAGGATGCTCTGAATCCTTGTATCATCAATTATCCACTCCATCTCTATTCTTGTGGCTTCTTTATTTGGGAATATAGAAAGGATCAAGTTTCTACTACTTATAAGAGGGAGGGAAACCCTCTATCAAATCTGTGTTTTTTTCTACCTAACATTACATAATTCTTAAATGATCAGTTTGGATCTTTGTCAGCTCTATTTGTTGTCTTCCATTTCTTCCTCAATCCCTTGCAGTCTCTTTTCTGCCTCTGTCATTCCATTTAAATTATCAGGATAACGCTGTTAATGACTTCCTAATATCAAATGCAATGGAAACATTTCAGTTTTTATTTTACTTTAACCGCTCTGATATTGGACGCTTTTAGATACTCCTTTGAACTCTTCCTTCCTTTGGCTATAGTGACGTCTAACCATTGGCACCCTTTCCACCTCAAAAACCACTCTACCTTCTTCTGTGTTGACTGTTCTCTGTCATCATTTTATAATTCAGTGGTCTTCAAAGATTCGTTCTCAGATCTCCTTTGTAAATTTGATGCACACTCATCCATATCCCAGATCTAACCACCACCTTCCAGCTGATTGATGCAGTCTAAATATGTTTCTGAGCTCTCGACACATTCCTTTATCTACTTGTCATCTTCACTTAGCTGAAAGGAACCTCAAACTTGATGAGTCCAAAACAAAATCAGTGTTTTCAATACTCACCTTTCCTCCTCCTTTTTCTCTTATGTTTTATAGCTCAGTTAATGATGAGGTTTAGAAAAAGCTCAGTCCTATATATTAAATAGAGCAGGGTATAATTTTGGCCTTAATATATAGTCTGGTTAAGATTATCTTTATTTATTATATTTTGAATTCAATGGAAGTGGGGTCAAATTGACATAGTTTTTGCAGAATAAATATTAATTTCTCTCTTGGACGATATGCTGAAAACTTTTGAAAAAGTGATTTTGAAAAAGTGATTATTTAAAGTGACAATACCTAAAGTAGTCAATCACGTTCACGTGACATGGGGAACTTTGTTTATATATTTTTAAATATATATTGAATATGTATTTTAGCACCTAACACATTGCCATTTACAATGGTTGCTAATGGAATTAAGTCAATACAGTAATTTTTAGCATCATTAAAAGATATAATTATTGTACATTATATGCTATGAAACAGCTTTGGTAATATATGTCTTTTTAGATCTTAAACTATTAAACAGAATTATACCTAAAACATACAAAAGACCACATAAAAATGAGAAGAAAAATCACTAAATATTATCTTTCAGTTTTCATGGAATATATGTGTCAAAAGAGACTTTTAGGAGTTAGTTCAGAACAGGATGTTAGTAATGGCTATGACCTAACACTGAAAATCATGATTATGGGGGTGATGGACAAAAGTATTGATCAATTAAGTAATTTAACAAAATTAACAGGAATGAGGAGGTAAGACAGATTAGAAATGGAGGAGAAAAGAAAAAGAGCTTCAACAAAGTGTTTAAAAAACAGAAAAAGTTATTTTAAAGCTTCATGAAATGCGAATTTTCTAAAATATGGTATAAAAGGAAAAATGACTGCTGTTTTGCCTTTCATGCTGAAATTTTATCTTTTAACTTGTTCCTGTTCCTATAAATATGTCATTTTATATTTAATTATACTTGTCCATAGAGTACAAAATACTAATAGACTACTAATTTGTTCCTTGTAAAATAAATGTACTTTAGCTTCATGAACAAAACGGAAATAGTAAAATCACTTAAAACTAAAACATATACCAAGTGTGAAGTTTCTGGTGAAGCAGCTTCATGACTTTATAAATTCTAAGGCAGAAGGAAAAAAATGTTGATCTTATAATATTTATCAGGATTATTCCTTTAATATAACGTGGTATAAAGGAATAATGTATTAAAATATAGTTGTTTCCTTGAAAAGTATGAGCAAAAATTCTATTGTTGTCCCCTAGAACTCATACGGTACCCACTTGACTCTGGAAAGAATCATTGTTTTCAATAGCCTGGTATATTTCTCATGATCTCTGGGAGGCATGCTGTCCTGTAATGGGACAATTATGACTGCCATTTCTCTCCCCATGAGGATAACTCTGAAATGGCCGTGAGCGCCAAGAATGCAAGGCAAGAGTGGAATTCTACCAGCAGATGGATAACTTTATTACTTATTAGTCCCCCAGGATTTAATTTTCAGCTCAGAAGAGTATTCTCAAATTTTTATCTTTACACTGTAAACTGAATAGTGTGTCTCAGTTTAAGGTAGCAATTTACAAAAGCAAACTAAAAATTGGGTCTCTTTTTGGATCACCTCACAAGTACACTTCTAAATGATGAAAAATAGTCATGACTTCATGTTGGCATTTTCCCCAAAATTCATGGTCTCCATTAAATATTTTGTATATAAATAACCAAGTATTTGAGAAAATAATAGCACATATTTTTAATTCTGATATTTTTTCATTAGGAAGATTTTTGGTACTTTATTATATTACATTATTCATATGCTGTTTCAGTTATTTAATTCACTTTTTTTCTTCTCACTCTAAAAGTATTCCATGCTTAATAAAGGTGTTTTGGAAACTAATTTTAAATCTATTGTACTTATCCTTTGTGAATTTTGAATTTATTCTTGTTGTCTACTTATATATTGGAATTTGAGCATTTCCCTTAGAATTGCTCTCTCCTTTCCTTCTTTTTTTTTTTTTTTTTTTTTTGAGAAGATTAGCCTTGAGCTAACCTCCACTGCCAATCCTCCTCTTTTTGCTGAGGAAGACTGGCCCTGAGCTATTATCCGTGCCCATCTTCCTCTACTTTATATGTGGGACACCTGCCACAGCATGGCTTGACAAGTGGTGTGTAGGTCTGCAGCCAGGACCTGAACCAGTGAACTCCAGGCCACCCAAGCAGAACATGCAAACTTAACTGCTATGCCAACCGGCCTGCCCCTCTGTTCCTTTCTTTTATATATAAAAATATTAATCATTTAGACCAATGAATTAAACCTCTGAAAATTCTTCATATATTAACGAAAACTTTTGATTTTTTTGCGTTTATTGAAAATATATTCCTAATTTGTGTTTGCTCATATAAACATCATTTTTGTCACACATTATAAAAGATTTTAGTTGTTTGTGATAGTGAAATATGTTCATCTCATTCTTTTTAATACTTCTGTCCTTCTAAGCTTACAAACTTTTTTCTTCACAGATTTAGTTACTATTCATATATATGTATATATCTCCATTATAGATATTTATGGTTTGATTTTAGTAAAATTTAACTTTTTAATTCATTTGAGATTTATTTTAGCCTTTAGAGTGAGAAATATTTTGAGTTTTTTTAATTTTCAGTTTGACAAACTCTCTCAACAACATGATGGTTCATTTTAAATTTAATAGTTATACAGAGGGCAGTTTTTATAAATTCTTTTAGAGAACAGGCTCTGAGGAAAAATTGACTGGTTTCAAATCTCTTCTCCATCACTCTCTAGTCGGAGACTAGTTTTTTACAAGCTCTTTGTCTCAATTTTCTCGTCTGTAAAAAGAGGAGGATGATAATCACACCTCCAGAGAACAAGCAGTTATGTGAAGGATTGAGTTAACGCACATTTAACAATTACCTAGGGCCAGACTGTTCTTGCTCTTATTTACATCGCTTTGACAAAATGCTTCACTAGTTTGTTTTAATCAGTAAAATTGTAAAGATTTTCACCATTGTATAATGTCTTTTATAAGACATTATATTTGGTTAAAATATTTTTTTAATGTTTGTAAAATGTTTGAGCCTGCGTTCAACCTTTTTTGCTAAATATTTTGGTTACACAGTACAAAGTACAAAACAGATGTTCAATAAATACAAATGAAATATTTATTAACTAAAAATGCAAAAGTATCAAAAATTTATTGCACCCTTGTCTCAGCCACAAAGAAGAAGAAAACTGGTTGCTAAGGTGGTTAGAAGACAGGACCCTAGGGAATTAATTGTTCTGGCCTCATTGCCTGTATACTCTTATATCATAATTACTTCTTTTCCTAAAAACTACTGCCCTCAACAGGGAAATGTCTCTCTTTTTCTCTACGGCGTTCGCTCTCTCTCTCTCCCTCTCGCTTGCTTGCGCGCGCGCACACACACACCATCTATTTACACTGCTATGTAAACCTATGTCCTTAGCTCCAGCGGGTTTAATCAGAATCGTATATTTTGCGCAAGGTGGCCCAATCATGTCTTCTGTTCTGAGACTTAGAATTTGGGCGGATTATTATCCTTGACTCTGAAGAGAGGGAAAGGCAGGAAAGATTAATCAATCTGAAAGCTAATATGTTATCAGTCAAGTACAAAAATGATAAAGAGGATGGCTTCCTGTTAATGGCCAAACAGTTCTCTGAGCTGTCAAATAAAAGGAGTGAAGTGATATTCTAGTCACAGATAAAGGGAAAAAGCGGTTTCTAAACTGCTGCTAATTTCAATGTAAGAGAATAGAAGGAGGTATATAGTTTTAATAGCAAACACTTTATGACAAAAAAGTTGTGTGATTGTGTGTGAAATAAATAAAACTGAATATAACTGCCTCTTGTTGAGACTGTAAAAGTTCCTAAGTTGTCAATTCTCGTAGTTCTTTTTACCCATATAAATAGGATAATTATTAATTAACACAGTGTACAGGCTTAGAATTGAAAATTGCAACCCTCAACGTAATGGCTAGGAAGATAACTGCCAATCATTATTGCACTGTGTATCTCTACAGGGAAGTTATTCAAATATATTTTTTAAAATGACCCTATAAAAGGAGCCAGCCCAGTGGCACAAAGGTTAAGTTCACATGTTCCACTATGGCAGCCTGGGGTTTGCCAGTTCAGATCCTGGGTACGGACCTACTCACTGCTTATCAAGCCAGGCTGTGGCAGGTGTCGCACATATAAAGTAGAGGAAGATGGGCACGATGTTAGCTCAGGGCCAGTCTTCCTCAGCAAAAAGAGGAGGATTGGCAGCAGATGTTAGCTCAGGGCTGATCTTCCTCAAAAAAAAGAAACAAATCTTATAAAAATGGAATAAGAAAACTAGTCACAGTAACAAAGAAACTAATATCTTTCCTTCCATTGAATATACTTTGTTGTTAAAGGTTTGTAAATACACTAAATGCTGATTGACACTTTACTCTTTATGCGAGTCTATTTATTAATCTTTACTTTGCATTTTTTCCTGGATATTTTCTCTGTCTTTGATCCTTTGAATGATAAAATTTATTCAAGTTTATGAATATCTTCATGATTTCTACAAAATGGATGCATTTGGGAAATTGTTACTGAAATTGCCTGCTGTTTAAGAATATTTGGGTAATATTAACATAGATTCTGTATTCTTCAGAGTTCTCTAGGGAACAGAACAGAACAGATGTCGAGAGAGAGAGAGAGAGAGAGGAAGAGAGAGATTTATTATTGTAAGGTGCTGTAAGGAATTATATGATTATAGAGGCTGATTAAGTCCCAAGATCTGTAGTCAGCAAGCCAGAGACCCTGGGAGCCAACAATGTAGTTCCAGTCCAAAAGTTGGCTGGCTTAAGACCCAGGAAGAGCTGATGTTTCAGTTCAAGTCTGAAGGCAGGAAAGAAAAGCCTATGTCCCAGCTCAAAGCACTCAGGCAGGAGGAAATTTTCTCTTACTCACAGAAGGGTCAAAACGTTTTTGTTCTATTCAGGCCTTCGACTGATCGGGTGAGGCCCACCCACATTGGGGAAGGCAATTTGCTTTGCTCAGTCTACCAATTCAAATGTTAATCTTATCCAGAAACACCCTCATGGATGCATCCATAAAAGTGTTTGACCAAATGTTTGGGCGCTCCATGGCCCAGTCAAGCTGACACATAAAATTAACCATCACAGATTCCTTTTTCATTTATTTAGGTTTATACTTTTTAATTCATAATTATGTAAGTCACCAGCACAGATCAAAGTAATTTTCTCCCTCTTCAGCTTTATTTTATGTTTTTCTAGTTTCCTTTACAGGCCCCTCTGCCTGTGCTTTTTTTTCTTCTTCTTTTGTTTTGAGGAAGATTAGCTCTGAGCTAACTGCTGCCAATCCTCCTCTTTTTGCTGAGGAAGACTGGCCCTGAGCTAACATCCATGCCCATCTTCCTCTGCTTTATATGTGGGATGCATACCACAGCATGGCTTGCCAAGCGGTGCCATGTCTGCACCCAGGATCTGAACTGGCGAACCCCGGGCTGCCAGAGTGGAACGTGTCACTTAACTGCTGTGCCACCGGCTGGCCCACCCCGGCCCCCGTGCCTGTGCTTTAAGTCGTGATATTTCTCATGGTTCTTCCCTGGACAGTCTTTCCCATGTAATCTCATTGTTCAAATGGCTTCAACTATCAGTCTATTGATGTTTTAGTCTGCTCAGACTGCATAAGAAAATTCAATAGGCTGGGTGGCTTAAACAATAGACGTTAATTTCCTCACAGTTCTGGAGACTGGAAGTCCGAGATCAATGTGCCAACCTGGCCATTTTCTGGTGAGAGGTCTCCTCCTGCCTTGCAGATGGCTGCCTTCTTGCTGTGCCCTCACATGGCAGACAGCGAGTGAGCAAACTCTCTGGTGTGTCTTCTTGTAAGGCCACTAATCCCATCTTGAGGGACACATGCTGATGACCTTATCTAACCCTAATTACCTCCCAAAGGCCCCACCTCCAGATACCATCACATGGGGGGTTAGGATTTCAACACATGAATTTTGAAAGGACACAATTCAGTCCATAGCAACTGATATCACCAAGTTTATATTTCGGCCAGGATGCCTGTTAGGTTCTGAATTGTATCCCCCCTCAAAGTCATATGTTGAGGGACCAACATATTTGGAGATGGGGTCTTTAAAGAGGTGATTAAGTTAAATTTAAAATGAGCCTGTTAAGGCAGGTTCTAATCTAATCTGACCAAAGTCCTTATAAGAGGAAATTTGGACACACGAACAGACACCAAGAGCTCATGTGCACAAAGGGAACTTCGCGGGAGGACACAGAAAGAAAGTGGCTACCTGCAAGACAGAGAGAGGCCTCAGAAAAAAGAAGACCTGCTGATGTCTTGGTCTTGAACTTCTAGCCTCCAGAACTGTGAGAAAATAAATTTCTGTTCCTTAAGTCACCCAGTCTGTGGCACATTATTCTGGCGGCCAGAGCAGACTAATACGTTGGTTTTCTGAAAATGTGTACCTGTATTTCAACTGGTTGTTGACTGTGAATACTTAGATATCTTACCAGCAGTGAAGTGGACCTGGTTCAAACTGAGCTCATATTACTTCCTGTTTGCATCCAACTTTTTCCACACCTCCTTCCCAACAGACACAGGCGAGAGGAAAGTGTGCTCTGTGCCGTAAAGGATTCCTCTCTGGCTGCCCTCTATCTGACACCCTGTTCACAGGGGGAGAAGTTGGCAAAACTGAGGAACACGACCTCTTGGGGCTCGGTCCCCACTTCTGAGCCACACTACCTGTTCCAACACTTCACACTTCCCTGGGACCTGCACGAATTTCTTGCCAGGGGCTGGCTCCTGACTGTAGGCCTCACCTACTGGTAGGCTGACTCTGGCACTTGAGGGGTGGGAGTTCAAGGGGTATCTGTTTCTGAGGGGTGTGGACATGCAGGCCAGGGTCTTCACATAAATGACACAAAGTCAGAGATGGAAAGCGAATGGGGAGTGGGGAGCAGGTATCTCTTTGTCACAGTCTCCTAGTGCAAAAAGTTGAGAAGCCAAGAATTGAACTGGCCTTCTAGGTTGTTATGAAGGTGAAGGATTAGAACACCTTTTATTTAGCTGTTTGTTGCTTGCTTTGTAGCTTTCATATGGAAGAAGAGCGCGTTTGTACTTTTGTAGTGGGTCCCACATATGTTAAGGATAGGACAACTCTTCACACATGACTCCAAGATCCCTTATTCCTTTTATGTTACATTCTCAGTGAACGGCACTAGCAGGTACCTCTTTAAGCTTGTCATCTGTGCTTCCTTCTCCTTTCTCCCATCCCTGTATTCCCTGAGCCAGCAATTCTTGTCAATTATACTTTCTACATACCCCTTACATCTTTCCACTTCTCTTTATCCTCAAAAACGTTACTCTAGTCCAGGCTTACTATCCCCTGAATTCCTGCATTCAGTCTTATACCAGCTTATACATTTTTCCACACTGAAGCTAAAGTAAGCTTTAAAAACAAACAAACCTAATCGGATCTTGTAACTCTCTGGGTTAAAACATTTCAATGGTTTGCAATTTCCTTGGGCTCAAGGCCACGCTGTTACCTTGTTACACAAAGACCCTCGTGATATGGCCCAAGCTTACTTTTCCAGGTTTTATTCCGCCACACTCATCTCCTTACTCAAATTATACAGAACAATGAAAGTCTTTTAATTCTTGGAATTTGTCTTATTCTCTCTAGATGTTATGACTTTTCTCAGGCTGTTCCATTTGCCTGGTTAATCCCTGTTTATTCTGCAGGTCCCAACTTAAAATCACTTTTTTCTGGATGATTTCCCAGAACTCTCAAACCTTCATCCTTGCCTCGTGCCTCCTCTGGGCCTACGTCTTATGGTGATGCTTATTACACACCGATTACCTATTTCCCCCAAGACTGTCGAGGTTGTGCCTGTCTTGTTCAGTTTTATATCCAGTGGTTAGCACAGTGCTTAGCTCATAGTAGAAGCAATAGAAATAAAAATTATATGAGACTAACAACAGAATTTACATGCATTTTGACATTCCTGAAACTACCAAACACTGAAATCATATATAATTCATATGTAGTTTATATTGAAAACGAAATTGAAATATTATTTTGACATCCCAAGAATCTCTTCACGCTCGGTAAAAATAACGTTGTTGAGTTGTGAAGTGTTTGATTATCAAAAAATGCTGCCTAGTCGACTGTGGAAGGCAGTACTGCCCTCAGAGATCCAGGCAGGAGAGCTTCCTCCAGTGGGTCTCACGTTTTAGTCAGCTTATTGTGGTCATAGTGTTGTGATCCTCCAAACCATGGGCAGGGAGTTTATGGGACCAAAAGCTTGAAGCATATGGATTCTGTATTTCCCCTTGACACAACAGTCTGGATACCTGAGACGTGGAATTCCCTGTTTGAATTGCCCCAAGCTCCTTCTAGAACCTGTTTAGGGCACTTCCTGGCTTATTGTCCTAAGAATAGCCTGTATGGCGGTAAAACCCATCCCTAAGCTTTAGGGGGAAGGGGACAAGGAGTGACTCCTTAGGGAAACTGACAGAACGGCTACATCTTGGAATATGCACACGTGGATTTAAGGCCTTTCGTAAGGAAGGATAGAGTCAGGTGTAGGACAAGAAGTGGGGCGGGGGGCAGAGCCAGGGCCCAGGAGCTGGTATAACTGCTTCTTCTTGTATCACCATGTTGCAGATCATTACAAAGTTAATTTTGTCAGAGTAGGAAGTTACAACATATTTTATTTAATGGATTTTTATATATTTTAGCAATTCTAAGAATTGATTTATAAATTTTAAATACTTTGGCATATGATATGTGGGCTCCATTTGTGTGATTGTCACAGGCTCTGCAAACAGTGAGGTGGTTCTGTTAGAAAGTGATCAGATCGTGGGCATGCAGATGCACGATTGAGTGTAATCTTTCTCTGATAGCTGATGAGATGCCCAACAATGATCTCTAAACTCAATTAATTCCACACCTTGTACCTCACTCACGTGAGTGCCACTATTGAACCTCTTCCAAACCTATGCTGTTTTAAAAGACATTTAACGCTTCTTCGCAGCCAATACTATGTTTACAGTTTTAGAATATATTTAGATATTTTCATATAGATATATAGAATATATAGATATATTTGTACATTTAGCCTTAGTGCCATCTATTTTAAGATCTATTTTAGATTTCTTTTATCATCTTAAAATCTACTTTAATTAACATAAAGATAAAATATCCCTCTCAAGAAAGAGGAAACATTGTCCCTTGAAATACATTTTTCTTGAGCTTATCAGTCAGAGCTACTGTTCTATATTATATATCTCAAACTATATCTTCAGCTATGATGGCCTGGGTGTTTTAAAAAAAATGTAATTGATTAACTTTTCAGATAACAATGGCCAACACTAAACTATAATCTTACAGTTACTCATGTCTTAGTTACACATACTAAAGAATATCCTCTCAGAAAAGAATTAATTTACATGTAATGATTTAGGTTTTAAAACATATATTAAGATCCTTCCCTATGCATAAAGTTGCCAAGAGTCAATTCCTGCAGAATCAATTCTTCAAATACTTTACCCTACGTTTTAGAGACCAAGAAAATGTAAGAATAAGAACAAAGGCGCATTTAGACAGATACCTTTAGGTTCAACACGTACCTTTAATCTTCATGAAAGCCATCTCTTTTAAATTAAGCTAAATAGTAAAATCCTTAAAGGAAGAGATTTCATGAAATGGTATAGTGCATCTGCAGAGCTCAAATATAGGTGGAACAAGATAATTCTGGTGCTTGCTTTATCTCCATATTTTTCATACTTTTTACCCTATCCACATCCTATGAAGTACATTTCTGCTCCATCCTCACCTCAATGCAAAAAATATAAATCATTTCACTGCTTTACTCCCTTAACAAATACAGGAGCATGAATAAGTTTAAATAGCTTAGAAATAAAGGGATTGTTTTCCCTTAGGTATTCCAAGACCTACATTTATAATTGTTCACATAATCTCATTAGTGTGGGATAAAAATGTATTAAGTGGTACTTATGTTAAATGAAACAACAGGAGACAGTCCTCTGTGGATTTCTTTTTGATGGTAAAACCAATGATTGACTGCCAAGATGATTTAAGGCTCTCCTTTTTTTAAAAAAAAAGGAAAAAAAATGACAGAAATATTTTCTAGCAAAAACCCAAAACCTTCCTGACTTAAGAGATAGATATTACTTTTCTTTCTCAGAGAGAATAAAAATATGAAATATTTAAATGTAGGTTTTTATATTGGGACATTAATAATTAAGTATATTACTAGACACATTTGGAAATCAATGAATATTGAGTTTCTTATCTCATACTATCCTGAAATTTTATCTTGATTAAAAAGGTAAATATAAAAAATCAAACAATTAAGGCCAGCATGGTGATGTAGTGGTTAAGTTTTCATGCTCCACTTCAGTAGCCCCAGGTTCGCAGGTTCAGATCCCAGGTGTGGAGCTACACACCGCTCATCAAGCCATGCTGTGGCGTCATCCCATATACAAAATAGAGGAAGATTGGCACAGATGTTAACTTAGGGCCAATCTTCATCACACACACACACAAAAATCAAACAATTAAAAATCTTGAAAATAGAAATTAATATTTATTAAACTTTTTGGTATGGGAAGGTTTTCTAGGCTTGAAAGTAGTCAAAGTGGTTAGAAAGCAACATGTCAATAACTATATAAAATTTGTAATTTTACATATCAGAAAAAAAGAATGGAATCAAAATTTCAAGTTAATAAAAAAAAAGTGTGAAAATAGCATTATTTATTTAACAGAAAATGAAAGTAACTAAATTTTCAACTAAAACACCCGTGTTCTGTTTTTTTCTCAACGAATGTTGATATCTGAAAGCACATAGTGTCCAGTCACTTCTACGAGGAGCATTTTTAGTAAGAATGAGTGAGAATTAGTAAGGGTATATTTAATAGATATTATTCAGCCTTAAAAAAGAAGAAAATTCTGGTATTTGTGATGAGCCTGTTGGACATTATGCAAAGTGAAATAAGCCAAACACAAAAAGATAAATACTGCACGATGTCACTTATAAGGAAAAACTTAGAAAAAAATTCAAACTCATAGTAGCATAGAGTAGAATGGTGGTTACTAGAGGCTGTAGGGACAGAAAAAAGGGGTGATATTGATCAAAAGGTGCAAACTTTCAGTTATAAGGTGGTATATATTCTGGAGATCTAATGTACAGTATGGCGACTAAAGTTAATAATGTATTGTATGCTTGAAATTTGCTAAGAGAATAGATCTCAAGTGCTCTCAACTCCCCTTTGCCCCCTGCCAAATGGTGGCTATGTGAGGTGATGGATATGTTATTTAGCTTGATTGGGATAATCACTTCATAATGTATATGTGTATCAAAAGATCACGTTGTACACCTTAAATATGTACAATTTTAATTTATGACTCATACTCAATAAAGCTGGAAAAATAAGACAAATAAAGGAAGTAAGATGTATACAGATTATAATAGAAGAAATACAACTGTCTTTAGTTGCAGATAACATGCTTGTGTATATAGAAAACCCCAAAGAACAGACAAAAAAATCTTGTAACTAATGAATAATTATATCAAGGTTGTAAGATACAAGGTTAATATACAGGTCAATTACTTTCCTATACACCAGAGATAAACAATTGGCATTTGAAATTTTAAAAAGTTAAATAAGATCAAAAATGATATATATAGATGTAAATGAAAGAAAATATGTACAGGACATATATCTACATCTATCTATCTATCTATCTATAGATATATAAATGGAGCGAATGAGGGAACTACAGAACTCCTATTTCTGTTTTATCTGTATCTTGCTTTTCTTGGGCAGAGAGGAACTAATATATGTCAGGTTTAATAAGTTATTTTAACGAACTGTTTATTTGAAGATAATAAAAAGTTTAGATGACAAACTAATAGAAAAGTCATATAGGGGATCATCATCTTGTAGTTTTTAGTGTGTTTAAGCATAGAAGACACTAGAAATTTAAATAGGAAAAATTCATATTTTTCAAAAATCCCTGTCATTCTTTCTTTTCAAAATGACGTTTTTATTATTCCGAGTCTTCAAAGGTATGTACTACATGATCGGTAATCAAATTTGTTCTTCACATATACAGTAGACTAAAGAGCATTAATTTTAATGATTACATAAAGTCATACTTTGTAAGAAATGTGTAAGGGATGAATGCTGTTTTAAAGTAGGCTTAATTTTTTCTTGACATTTCAAGATTTCTCTGACTTCTGAAAGCTACTTTAATGATTTCTTATGATTTGCAAACTTTGTTAATAAAATGGTACAAAGCTACAAGCTTTCTGTGTCTGAGCTTTATAGTAGTTGCAGATACTCTGTCTTAATAGTGAAGCACTACATTTTCTGAAATATTCCATTACAGTTAAGCATGAAAAGCCCTCATTACCTTTGATCATACATTTTTTATTTTCTTGATTGTTATACCAAGACAGGTGTTCTGGGGCAAAATCTTTTTCTTGTGTTTACTCAGCTTTTATTTTCCCAGTAATCTCTCTTTGACTTTTCACATACTACTGCTGTCCATGACAATTCAGTCCATATTAACATTTAATTGAACCGCTCTGCTTTCACTAAATTGTAGGTGATTTTGCTTTCTCCCAATTTTTTTTTTTTTTTTTTTTGAGGAAGATTAGCCCTGAGCTAACATCTGCTGCCAATCCTCTTCTTTTTGCTGAGGAAGACTGGCCCTGAGCTAACATCCATGCCCATCTTCCTCCACTTTTTATGTGGGACGCCTATCACAGCATGGCTTGCCAATCAGTGCCATTTCCGCACCCGGGATCTGAACCGGCGAACCCCGGGCTGCTGAAGCAGAACGTGCGAGCTTAACCATTGTGCCACCAGGTCAGCCCCTCTCCCAATTTTTTTAATTGAGACATTTGTCTTGGGGATTTTCTATTCTTGTAAGTACCCTAATATCTTTTCATACAAAGCAGATTTATTTTTGGATAGTTATTTAATAGTAAAGTTTACTATGTAAAAATAGGAAAACATGAAAGAAATGAGAATGAAAGAATAGGGGCTGCCCTGTGGCCGAGTGGTTAAGTTCATGTGCCCCGCTTCGGTGGCCCAGGGTTTCACTGGTTCAGATCCTGGGCGCAGACAAGGCACCTCTCATCAGGCCATGCCGAGGTGGCATCCCATATACCACAACCAGAGGCATTCACAACTAGAATATACAACTGTGTATTGTGGGGTTTTGGGGAGAAGTAGAAAAAAAAAAGATTGGCAACAGATGTTAGTGCAGGTGCCAATCTTTGAAAAAGAATTAGTGCTTTAAAAAAAAAGAGTAAAGGAGCAAAAAGGAAGAATTAATCTATGACAATATGTAGCTATGTATTAGGAAAGAAAACTAGCAAGGGAGATCAGAGGAATAATGATGTTGGAGGGTTACTCCAATTTTATCGAAAAAAAAGTAAAAATAGCAAAAAAAATAAAACCCCACAAAAAATCCTAAATGATCCACACGAGAGTGGAGGTAGAGCTAAATCAGCAAGTCACTCAATTTCAACAACATTTAGCTCCCAAACCAAAATTTCTAAAGTAAATATTGTATAATCTATGGATGCTTAGTGATCTTGGGTTCCAGTCCCATTAAAATCATTTTTCAAAAAGATAACTCAACATATCCACTGCTTTAAACCCTCACTTCAGGTTGGCTTTCGATGGGGAAGGAATTCCTAGACTAATCCTGACCTCTCTCCCTGTTCCCTTTTGGTCCCCATTCCATTAGATAGCAATTGATTTATATGACTGATGAATTGGAGAAAACAAATTGCTTATTCTTGCTCCCTGCCAACTGGGTTTTCTTTGCTCCTACATGCCATACATTTTAGGGGCATAGCCCCTTTGGAGAAGCTCAAGGATATTTCAGCATGGTCCGTGACTAGACGGATAAATCTAATTCTGGAGTACAGCATTAAGGAGCCCACTGTTGCTGTAGAGCTAAGACAAGCTCCCCAAACAGCTTTACCTGTTATGAAGCTGGCATTTGATCTCCATTTGAGTGACTCCTGAGTCCATCTCTCTATCATTTCTATATTTGCCAAGAAAATAGAGAAGTTATTTATTGATCTTATAAAATTCCAAAGTAAACAGTGGAGTGTTTGATGGGGAATTTTTGTGTTCCATCCAAACTTTCCTTAGTTGGATGGTAGAGCTATCAAGAAAGACTGCCCCTCTCCGCCCTTAGTAAGTGAACTGCTCCATTCAGCCTTGTTGAGATTCCTTTGCCACGTTTTATATCACGTGATCTAACCCCTTGACAGCATACAGCTCTTCGGTTTGCATTCTCTCTTGAAGCCAGATTTGAGAATCTGCCCTGAAGTACGCAGTCGTCAACTGCCATAGGATATCTATAAAAGGAGTTCACTACCTTATAGTGAGCTAATATGGAACCAAAACAAAGGCAAATACTAAATCCCAGATTTTTAATGTTTATTGCTTGCTCATTATACAATAGATTTTTCCAAAATATATAATCCAATAGAAATTACAATGATTATATATGCTAAAAACATTGGTCTTTGTTATTTATAGAAATTCTTAGAAATTGTGTTACCAACTAAGAAATATTATTAATGTCATGCATTCATGATGTTTTGTGATAGAAATATTTCTTCCCAAAATATTGTTTTCTTTGTTTTTCTAAAGAGATGATGTTGTGAATTTATACTTCTTTCTCCTTTAATGCAATCACACCATATGCCACTGTTTCATCTTTATAAGCTCCTAGAATTTTGGATGTGTTTCCAGTAGAAAAATGGCATTTGGCGTTAATTTCTGTTGTTACTGAGCAGTGATAATCTATCTACAGTAATGTTTTTCAGTTTTCATATGTAATAAAACAGAGATTGAAACTCTATGGAAAAGAATGTTATAAGGCATAATTTATAATTTTAAGAATGAAGCATCAATGAAAGATAGCTATTAGTTGATCCATTCACCAAATATTTATAAAGCAACTGATACATGCAAATTTTAGGCCATCTGTTGGGGATACAGTCATGAATGTGACAGAAAAGGGTGCTAAAGGGTGCTACTCCCGTTCTATTCTAGTGGTAGGATATAGAAAATAGATAAATAAATATCTAACAACACTTTTTTAAAAAAAGCACCATACAGTAATAAATATATATAGATACTCAGATATGAAAATTAACTTGGTGGCTATTGAGTCATCGGGATAATTAATTGAGAAGAATGCTTATTTGGACCTCAAAATCTCAACTATTTGTCTTCAAGGCTGAAAATCAGTTTTTAGATAGTAACTCAGGGACAGAGCAATGTTGCTTAAAAGTTCATTGCACTGTCTGGTTTTCCTTTTGGAGGACCTCATCTTTTGCCATCTCCTTTACCTTCATGGAAGAAAATAAATTAACCGAGAAAGCAGATGTTTATAAGCATATGTCCACTAAAGTATATAAAATGAGTAATTTAGTACCTGCAAACTGTCCTAAATGCCACTCATTTAGTGACTATTTATTCTCCGACAGGATGAAATTCAAGCAGAACTGCTTTCTTCCTCTTGGCAAAAAAATGTAATCCATACTCTTAGCGGCCAGCCTCGGAATGGGAGGAATGTCCCATAGTCAAGTCAGATTGGAAATTTTTGATTTCAAAGTGGAGCTGTTTTCAAAGTGGTTACTGATTTAGTTAGTTTTTCAGGCCTACACTCCTGCCGTCTTGCCCCACTGGACTTTCTGTCTTCTGTGGATATCTGCTCTTTAACTCTGGTTTTGACCCTGGACTCTGCCATGACCATGTCTGTATGTATTTGCTGCTGGTTCATTGCTAGTCTTTTGTGCACTTGGCTTCTGTCTTGCTATGTCCACCTTGGAGCTTTTAAATGACAATTACTGTAAGTTTTGTGTACAACCACCATGCTATATTTCAGCCCACTTCACTCATATACCAACCCTTTAATAAGAAAGAAATGTCACTTGTTTAAAGCAACAAGATCTGAAAGCTATTAAATTGTTTAGTGCTAGCTTATCGATATTGTAATCTTGTGCAAATTTTAGGGAAATGATTTTTTGTATTTGAGTTGTAGCAGCCTTCTACTAGCACAAAGCCCTCTTGCCGACCTGAAGTTAGAGTTTAAAGCAGTGGTTACGTTGAATTATTTTTTTGAAACGTTATTGCAGTGGAACTGGAATCCAAGTTCACTACTCACAATGTTTAATTTAGAAAATTTGGTTTGGGAACTAAGTGTTGAAATAGAGTGACTTGCTGATTTGGCTCTCTCTCCACTCCCATTTGGATCATTTACGTTTGTTTTTTTTTTTTTTTGCTATTAATTTTTTTCAATTAAATTCCACAGCTATTTTTTTCCCAAAAGAAATGTTGTCAATGTAATAATGAGTTGGACTAAGGGAAAAACAATATATCTTTTTCAAGAGGAAGATTGTCACAAAACTTGACTTCCTGAAAAACTGAGCCTTTTGTAAGTGCCATTTATGAGATTTTGTTCTTTGGGCCAAAAAGTCAGATGCTAGTAAATGAGCCGGATTGTCCCCAGTGCCCAAGTCACTCTGGAAGCTCAGCACAGGCAGCTGGGTTCGGCCAGCCTTGATGAACACTGGAGGAGTCCCCTGTGGTGAGACGGAGCCAGGAATTGAAAGCAAAGAAGTAAAGGGCTGGCTTCGGTCTTATGAGGCAAATCTATCCCCTTCATACACTGATGTGACTGAAGGAAAAAAGTATGAATGAATAGTGTAATCACTCTTAACCAGGTATCCTAACATCAGGACCACAGTAAACCCCAAAAAGAAGAAAAAGAAATGTGAATGCCTAAATTAGACAGCTAAACAGTTTAAACAGAATTTAAAATTTGAAAGGAGAAAAAACGAAATGACATTAAAAACCTAAGACAGGAGCTGGGCCCATGGCCCAGTGGATAAGTTAACATGCTCCACTTTGGTGGCCCAGGATTTCGCTGGTTTGGATCGTGGGCGTGGACCTAGCACTGCTCATCAGGCCATGCTGAGGCAGCGTCCCACTTAGCACAACCAGAGGGACCTACAACTAGAATATACAACTGTGTACTGGAGGGCTTTGGGGAAAAGAAGAGAAAGAAAAAAAAAAAGATTGGCAATAGATGTTAGCACAGGGCTAATTTAAAAAAAAAAAAACTAAAACAAAGGATAAGATGAAATCTTTCAACCTCCACGTTAAAATTCACAAGGCAAAAGTTAACAAATCTAAATTGAATAAAAAACCAAAATACATTATTACTGCCAGGTAAAAACTTGAACTATTCTAATCTTTCTATCAGCCTTCTTTTCTATAAGAATGCAAATGAGAGATAAGTTCAATCTTCCTTATTTCGATAAACAATTTTGGGGAGAAAATAAATTAACGCAAATGTTTGTGAAAATGTGTCCACTAAAGTATATAAAATGAGTAATTTAGTACCCCTAAAGTATGTTAAATACCACTCATTTAGTGACTATTTATTCTCTGATAAAATGAAATTCAAGCAAAAATGCTTTCTTTCTGTTGGCAAAAATCAATGTAATCCATTCTCCTAGTGGGAGGCCTAGGAAAGTGAGCAATGTCGTGTGGCCAAATCAGATTGGAAATCCTTGGATATTTCAAACTGGAGATAATGCAACAGAATTATGAGCTGAGCACACAGACATGCTTGAAGCAACTGCTTTGCATAGAAAGTGAATCTTTGTGAAGAGGCTAGCAAGCATGCATGGTCTTGCATCTTTTTCTCCGGTTGGCCACCAAGTGGTGACTGTAGCTGCTTGCTGGACAGGACTGATTAGTGTCTTTGATTTCACAGGTTGCCCAAAATTTTATTCCCAGTAGCTTTCTCCTTTCCTTGCTCCTGCTGTGATGGTAACATAGTAATTGTTACTTTTAAATATCTAACTCTCTATCAATGGCTAACGCACCACATTTTCCTAAGTCTAGTTCCAGCCTGACCCTGTTCCTTACCTCCACCCCACAGGCCTGTTCAGGGAAATTCAGTAAAATTGAATATCATACATAGAACGATGTAGATGTAGCATGAATAAAATATTTAATAGAAAAGAAAGTGACCAAATGTCTAACAGGCTGTGCTTTAAAATGTTCTTTCCTGGTTTTATTCAACAGTCTTGATCAGGTATCAACTGATATACAGGACTTTGTGGGACAGAAGATCTCTTTAGAGATTAAAACTTCATAATAAAGTGAAAGACATTTTATACTCTCAAAGAGTTTATTTTCTAACGTGGCAATAAAAGAAAGACATTCAAAGGAAATACAAAAACATTTTCTCCTTCTGGGTATTTGGCGTCTCTTAAGTCCTGTCCCAGCAAACAGATGAATTGACATTCTTCAAGAAAGAAAAAAACAAGAATGATTAAACGTACAAATAACATAAGCCACATTAATGAAATGTTTCCTAGTAACTGTAGCCAAGAGTTGCCATTTTTCTCTTATCTTGGAAATAATGTGACAGGAAAATGACATTGATAACTACTGAAAAAAAGTCAGCTTAATATTATAGTTGTCCTATTATGCAATAGCAAATTCATGAGCTTTTTTCTTTGTATCTCTGACCTTATAAAAATAACACTCTTTTCTTCAGTTAAATTTTAAAACATCTTTTTAATCTCTGGTGATGATAAACAATGACTATGGAATATTATTTTAAAAGATTTCAATAATGGTGGCTTGTAATAACTATTAGTACATTTGTTTTTAAAAAGAAGGTATTTAAAATTTTAAATAGGTAATTTTTTGCAAAATTTCTAAGGCCAGAGAGTTGATAATATAGGAGCTACTTTTTTTTTTTTTAACTCCTGTTACATATCAAGTGCTTTACTTATTTTTTAAAAAATAAGGTCCTCCACGATAGCTCTTCAATTCAGTCTTATCCTCACTTTTCCCATGGAAAAACTGAAGCCCAGAATGGTTAAATAATTAGCCCAACATCAACAGCTAGGTAGCAAAATAATATTTTGACTGAAGAGCTCAAATTCTTATCACTGCAGTGCATTTCTTTCAGAGTTATGTAATATGATATCTGTGTGGAAGCTGATTTGAACTTAAGTGCTACAGAACTGCCATTAGACATAATAATTTCATGGAGCTGCCTCTTCCATTTGGCCAGGCTTTCTTCTGTCCCTATTCTATAGTATCTTCCTAGGCTAATTTAGGTCCAAAATAGTTTAAGTCCTCAATCATTATTTATATCCTACTTATTCCTAGATGAATTGTCCTGTATGACATCTCTTCTGAATTCAAGACATTAGAAGTCTCCAGGTAACTGCAAACACGTCTTGTCCAATTGTCTAATTTCAAGCAATTTCCTCCAAATCTGGTTATTTTCTAGGTGTTTCCTCAGCAAATGACACCACCATCCAACTGAATTTTTATGTCAAAATTCAAAAAGGCTCCCTTGCTATCCCCTCTCTCTCCCCTACTATTGCCAATGCATCACCACGTTCAATTAACTTTACTTTTTAAATATTTCACATATTGATCCATTGTCCTAAATCTCCTCTGCCACAAGCCTAATACAAGCTCCTATCATCTCTTACCTTGATTGCTGTAAAACCTAATTTACTGCCTGTTAGTCACTCTGATGGCTCTGATCCACTTCCAGTCCACTATAGCTAGGGAGGCATTCTCAAAGCATGATCAGGTCATGTCCCATGTAAGCTACAAACCTTCATTGACTGATCATTACGTTTACATTAAATTCATTAACTACAAATCCCTGCATGGCCTGCCTCTCATTGCATACACTGTCCCATCCTGGTAACATATCCAGCTCACAGTACAGGAGGAATCAGTGGGTGTTGTACAATTCTCTTCATCACGTATGACCTCCTACTCTAACAATCAATGGACAAAAGATAAGGGATCTGGCCTGCCCTGGAACAGGGATGGATCACTGAAAACTGTACTTAAAAGTCTCATTTGAGAAAGGGAAGGATGGGAGAATCCATAGCAATGATGAAATCCTTCGAGATTGACTTTATAAAGACTCTCTGGTAGTGGAGAAAGTCACTTGAGTAGACTCTGACTCTCTTACTTGGGAACAAATCTTTTGTCCATTTTTTTCTGTAGTCTGTGGCTACATTTATAATGGGCATTATGGAGTATGTCCTCCTTGAGCAATTCACATTCTATAGCCTCATCCTGTAAGGACAAGTTTGGGGTATTTTTAGGCCATGCTTATGATTTATTTGGCAACACAATTCTTTCAAAAATGAATCTAATCACCTCAGTCAGTACCACGTATCTGTAACCATACCCAAGTTCTTTGCTAGATGTAATTATCTAGCATGATCCATTTCTTTGGGTCTTGCCTTCTAAACTTTCTTTTTCTTCTTCTGAAATTAATGACAACTATCTTGAAGCCACATAATTTGAACCCTGGTAATCAGTCCTCTCTGCTCTTCAGCCCTCCCTGCCCAGAGTTAAGTACTTGTTCAACTAAAAGATCTTAGTGGGCCTTTTCCAGTTTGGGATCAAGAAGCATTTGGCTTTTCCAATCCTGCAAGGCCCAGATTTTTTAATTCTCCTGATTTGAATTCACTTCTTCTCTGAAACCAGCCATTTCTTCTCAGAGCTTCTCTCTTTTTTGTAACACCTTAATATAAGCATCACTTTACAAACAGCTTATGCCACTGATACTATATTGTTCAAACTTTTTCTTCTGTGGCTATCCAGATTTTCAAAGAAAACAATTTTGTAAAACATTGAGATATTGCAACAGTATGCATTGGCATCTTTCTAGCATCTGATAACAGCTTTCTCACTGACTGCCATTTGATAACTAAGCCAAGTGAGACACATTAACTTTTTATTTTTATTTTTTTGAGGTATAATTTACACATAGAGAAATGCATAGGTCTTCCTCTATGGTTTAGTATATTTTGACAAATATATAAACTTGTGAAACTAATACTGCAATCAAGATTTAGAACTTTTTCATCATCCTTGAATGTTTCTTCATATCTCTTTCCAGCCAATACCCCTATACCAGGAAGCATCTAGTGATTTGATTTTTATCATCACAGATTTGCTTTGCCTTTTCTTGAAATTTATATAAATCAAGTCATGTGGATGTACTCTTCTGTTTCAGACTTATTTTGTTTTGTGTAATTTTTATATTTCACCAATTCTGTTGTATATATCAGTTGCTAATTTTAATTGCACAGTAGTATTGCATCATGTAAATATACATTTTTAACTCACTCTTCTGTTAATAGACAATTGGAATTTCTCCAGCTTCATGGAAAAATTTGGCACTTTGAACATTCTTGTGCTAGTCTTTTTGTGGATATGTGTTTTCATTTCTCTTGTATAAAGAAATAGGAAATGAAATTATTGAGTCATAGGAAGGCAATATTGAACTTTACAAGAAACTATCAAATAGTTTTCTAAATTGGTAGGATTTTATGCTTCCACTGTCAGTGAATGAGAGTTCTAGTTATGTCACATGCCTATGGATATTCACACTTTCATTTTTCTTATTACTATTCATTTTAACTATGTGAGGTGGGGTGTAGTGGTATCAAATAGTTTTTTTTTGCCTCTCGTGACAGTTTGAGCACACTTTAATTTGTTCACTGGGCATTTGCACATCAACCTTGGTGAAATATCTACATCTTTTGCTCATTGTTTAATTAGGTTGTTTGATATGTAATATTGAATTTTAGGAGTTCTTTACATCTACATATATATCTTGTCAAACATATGTATTGTGAATATTTTTGTCTATGTTATAGTTTGTCTGTTTTTTGATGGTGACTTCTGATGAGCAGAAGTTTTTCATTTTCAAAAAGACCAAGTTATTGACTTTCAATGGTTATACACTTGTGTGTGTGTGTGCATGAGCACGCACTGTTAAAGATACCTTAGCAAACCACAAAGTCATAAAAATCTTTCCCTATATATTCTTTTTAAAACATACAGCTTTACTGAGATATAATTTACATGCCAAAATTCACCAAAGTGTAAACTTTATTAGTTTTTAGTATAGTCACCAACTTTTGCAATCATCACTGTAATATAATTTTAGAACATTCCCATCAGCCCCACAAAGAACCCCACATCCATTAGCAGTCACTTCTTATTCTCCCCTGTCCAATTTCCTGCTCTTGCTGATAGGAATCAACAGTAGAAAGGGAAGAATTGATCTGCAGAAGTGAGGAGGGAGGATTTCTGGGGAAATCTAACAGTGGATGGGGAAGATATGGTAAGGAGTTTAAGTATTTGATTGGTTCTATATTCTCCGTAAAATAGGAAGCATGATCATCATCATAGGAATGTGAATAGAGGAGGAAGAAAGAAGTGTTGGAGTTTTAATGATAGTAGGAGAAAGTAAGAAATCATTGTCCAGAAAAGCAAGTGTGACTGAATTAAGTAAATGTAGTATGATAGTTGGTTATCATGAAGGGGCTATTTGAGGTTAGTGGTCATAAATTTCAGTTTAGACCAGACAATATGATTTGGTATATTTTTCCAATGATTCTCTGAGTGGAGGAGGTATGGAGTAAGCAGGGTTGGAATTCACTGTGCTTGGAATTTTACCAGATAAGAATAGCAAAGCAAAAATTGGCATGGGAGTTAGGGCCCTATGTAAGACAGTGATTGTTCTGATGTATCCAGGAATTTAAGCTACAAAAGGTAAGAGTTGAAGACATGAGAAGTGCAATAAGCAGTGAAAACATGGTTGGGTCAATGGATTATAACTCCAGGTATAATTGAATAATTGTTGCTGTCAAGACATCAGAAGGTATTTCTTCACAAACATTTAGTTTTAATCCTGAAAGTACCATATTACATCAAATGTAACTAATTTTGGAGTCCATGACTTTTTAGTTCAATTACATCCAGGTTCATATTGGTCCCAGTTCTAAAATTCTCTTTCTCCTTTTTACCAATACTAAACATACTAATTAACTGTTGAGGTAGCAGAGTGTTTGCAAATAAGTAGTGCAGATGTTTCCAACTAGATTTCCTCCTAGTACTTGATTTTATTCCTGAATACAGGAAGAGAAATCCACTCAATCTAACTCATATATATTTAGAAAATGGGAATTGTAATAATAATAAAATTTGGAAAAAAACAAATAAAATAAAGCCATGTATCATGAAAACAATGTCTAGAAAGATAAATTCTTGTTCTCTATCTCTAAGGGCTACCTAATTTCTCTTATCTATGCTTTTCTATGATTCTTTTCTCTCTGAGCTGGGCTATACTGTATACACTTGCAACTCCATGACTGCCAGCTCTAGAACTCCGTGCTTAGTTGTAGAACACATGACCATCTGACTAGTTTGTGTATGTGGTATTTAAATGTGATTAAGCTCAACCTTTGGATTGGGTTAAGTGTGCAATACTGGTCCATTCAGCTGTGTCCAGGGCAGGGAAGTAAATGTTATGTACTGATCCTTTCAGTATTAAAGTATATTAATTGAGCCAATCACCTCCAATTATTTGGCCATTTAACTCACATCCAACAAGTTACCTTTGTCTGTGTTATCTAGTGAGTTGTTTATTTTGCTCATAGTCAATCCTTTGTATTCCTTTCCCCTTACCATCAAGTTAATCTAGGTTCTGTGATGGTTAGTTTTATTTTTTAACTAGTTGAGGCTATAGTAACAATTTACTCAATCAAACACTAATCTAGACATTGTGTAGATATTTTGTAGATGTGATAATATCCACAATCAGTTGACATTAAGTCAATGAGATCACCCTATTAGTTGAAAGGTCTTTGGGAGTAAAACTGGTTTCCTTGAGTAAAAACATTCTGCTGGTGGACTGGAGCATCAGTTCCAATTCTAGAGTTTCCAGAGTGACAGAATCCCTCTCTCTCTTTGTCTCTTTGTCTCTCTTTCTATTTCTCTCTATTATATATATAATCATTCTGATCATGCATATCCTACTGGTTTTGTTTGGTAGAACTCTGACTGATACACATCCTTATCACCTTTTACCAGAGTCTAATTGGAGTAATATTTGCTAAATATTGCTTTATTTTCTTGTTTATATTTCAGTATACCTGAATTTATCTGTAACCAGCTTGAGTTACCTGCAGAAGTGAGTAGATGCAGGTGTATATCAATTAGGATAATTTCAAAAATGATAAAATCAGAATGAGTTAATAGTAAGCATCTGACAATTAAAATAAGATTTTGTACCAAAACACCAGGCTTTAACATTAGATTTGGACAAGAAACAAAAGGATTTTCCAAATTCCTTCAAAATAATACGAACCAAGTCTAAAGGTTTAGATTATAGAATTTCTTCTATAGGTATAGAGAAGCTATCCATTCTGCCCATAATAGCTATGAAGTTTGCTCTTCAAGAGTAGTAAGAATATGTGGTAAAGGAAGAAAGATACTGAAGTATACTTTTTCGCGCCTGATCCTCAAGTGCACTGCTACTTGGGAACTGATCAGTGGTTTGGAAATATTCAGTGAGGGATAGGTAGCTAAAGAACATAAGGGTTTGTTTCATATTTCTCTTGGGATACTATCAATGGTCTCTAAGCTTCTAAAGAAATCCCTGAAAGCAATCACTTATAAGATGGTACAGAGTCATTAACAGGAGGCATCTGAACAGGTGGTCCTGAAACAGAGGTCCTGGTTATCTATAGTTATTATACAGTGATCCCAGGAATTCCTGTCTGCCCTGAGGGCACAAGTATAAAGGCAGGAATATAGATCAAGATGAGCATCTGTTGAAGGGGGCCTTCAAGGCCAGGAATGGAGGACCAGAACCGCAAACTACAGCAGTGAGTCCTAGAATATGTTTAGCTCCCAAAGAGCCAGACTGAGCCAGTTGCAGTTCATCAGGCACTGCCTCCGTTTTCAAACAAGACGAACTACTCAAATACCATAAGCTGTGTGGTTCCTGAAGATCCCTGTGACCATGAGCACGCCTTTTCCTATAAATCCCCAAAGTTGTTTAAACCATGCTTCCTGCACCATATGGTCAGATGCTAATTTAGAAAGGAGCAGGAGGAGGGAGGGCAATCTGAGGGACTAATTGTGTTTCTCAAAGGATCTGAGTGTTTACTTGGAAAACTGTTTATATTATATTAGACTAAATTTTTAAGATTGGACTAAAGTTTGGTTCACACACAACTTGATTTCTACCTTCATTTCAACTCTCATCATGACCTACTTGGTTTGGAATGCTTATACCTATATAACTCTCCCACAAGGCATGAAAATATAAATAACAACCATATCATATCCATTTTTATATCCCCTGAAGCACACACCACCAATTTTGACAGATAGGCATTGATTAATTTGAATTGAAGAATCCAGTGCAAAAGTAGGCCAGTGATTCAACAGAACAGCTCATCTTGGCAATGGCCAACAATGTCAGAATTAAGGATTATCTGTGCTCTGTACAGGTGTTAAGGAGCCTGGAATGGTCAGATAAGGGCAAGTTGAGGTGAGATGGCCCCAAGAGGGAATCAGATTTTATTATGTGAAGATATGGAAGCCTAGGACTGGATTCTCTATTAAATTCTCCAAATTTTAATGTTGTCTTTCAAGGCCCAGCTAAAGTGATTTGAAGCTTCGCTGGACCACGGAAATCTTATCCGCACCATTCATTTAACAGTTGTATAATATCCAATGACACCATTTGAAACAGCATTGCATTCTAATATAGCTCATTATTATTAATTGATTTTTCATTTGCCTGAGTATTTTCATCTGAAACTAAATTATAAGCTCTTTGAGGACAAAATGTTAGCATCTCTTTGCAGTCCCCTAAGGTCTTCTTAAGTAGACATTTAAAATATTGATTGGTTAATAAATAGCTTAATTTATGTCCTGGTGACCAGACGTAACTAACTATACAATTATTCTGAAATAGTGCCCTAGAAGAAACAGATCTTGATTTTATCTTGAAATGTATGAAACCAACAACCAGGAATTGCCTCCTGCACTTTAGAATATTCCAAGAGGAAAAAGAAAAAAACAAAGGAGAGAACACAGCACAAATACAGTTTTGATATTAGAAAACATTTGAATATTGTAATCTTAGTATTTCTGAAGAATATGGTTTTGTGATTAATTCACATACTTGGAATTTCCATGAAGAGATACCAACACAATGCCCTATTACCGATTAAAAAAAACTCAATGTTGATGGCATATTCTATTTTTGAAACTTCAGCCAAACCCATCATCTCCTGACTAGAAAAGAGAAATAGGCAGAAGCCGCGTTGATTAGGAGATTCAGTTCAGTGCTAACATGACTCATGATTCTGGTCATGGAAGGAGGACAGTGGTGACAAACAGGGAAATGGAGAGACTATGAGTTAGATAAAAGGCAATCAGAAAATAGAGCCTTTCACCTATATGTCACTGGTTCATAATGTCACTGAGCAAATCTGAAGACCATGGGTCCTGCTTTAAATTCAGCTTGAGTTCTAAATTTGACAGCATGTTAATAACTTGTAAATGGCTGAGGAATCTATCACCTAATGTGACTTTTATTGGCACTTCCTGGATTAGTTCACTAATTGTTGAGGTGACGTGGCAAAATTACTAATTGAATGTGACATTTCTATAAAATGCAATTAAAAATATTGCAGTGCCCATTGACAGGTGAAGTGGCTGTGCATTTCCTGCTATGTTAAATGATAAATTTAAAGGTAATAAAAAAACAACTTTGTCAATGGATTCACAATTCTCAGGGTGGGATCGTTTCACCGACAAAGTGAAACAAGACATTGTAATTTACTTATTTGGGTATTCTCTATGATTTTAAATGCAAATCAGCACTTAAAAGTGTATTCTAATAAAAAAATGCCTCCTGTGAGTGAATATGCAGGAAAATGTGTTTAATCTGAGGGAGAGCAAAATGTCTGCCTTTCCAAAAAGATCTTCTTTATTACTTGCTAGTTTGCCTGAAATTATACTATTAGAGCCATTCATTTGGATTAGGATATGGGTTCCAGAAGGCTGCACTGAAAATTCAGCTACGTAGTCTTAAAGTGTGTGTCCTGTGCTCTGACACAAGCATGTAATTTTAGATTTTGGAAAAGAACACTAACTCCCAATGAATCCTTGCTATAGGTCAAGCCCCATGCTTAGCATTATGAAGCACAAGAAGGAATATTCTGAGGAAGAGAACTGTGTCTTCCTCATCCTCAACACCTTGGGGCCAATATGCCAGCCTACTATTATGTAGACAGTACACAAGAAATAGTTATTGAGTGAGAGGTTTTATTTGACTTCACAGTAATCATAAGAACGAGGACTTCACCTGTCAATAGGCACTGCAATATTTTCATTTTATTTGAGCATCCCAGTTTGGGAGAAATTATATAACCTGTCCAAGGTCACATAGCTCATAAGTGGTTAGAACCAAGACTATACAAGGTCTATACACACTTTCTACAACACCATAATGCCTCCACATGAGAAAGGCTGAAATGTCTTACTTCCATCACTTTGGTAATGCAGAAATTAATGCCCGCAAGTGTTCAGTGACCTATGGAAGGGCCCAATCTATACAACGGTTTACAAAGGCAGCTGATTCAGATAAAACCTTTCCTTACCATGAGAACCCACCTAAGGGTAGTTCTTTCACATCATGAGTTAATAGATCCTTATTTATGGAATAAACTTTACAGATTATTTGCTCAGTGGTTTGTAATCTCTCTTCCCTATCCTCATCCAATCCATTACAAATCTATCTCCAAAATAATATATCACATGTTCAACCATTTATCATTACATCCAATGCTACTACACTAATCCAAGCTACCATTCTCTTTTACCTAGAACACTCCTTTAGGTTCCTAATCCATCATCATGACTCTTCCTGCCTGACTCCTCTATATCCCCAGGTCTCTCCACCTAGCGGCAGAAATGATATCTTCTAAATGTAAACTAGGTTATACTACTCCCTGCTCAAAATCCCAAATGGCTACCCTATTAGAGTCTACAATGGCTCTGCGTGATCTAGTCCTAATTACTTCTCACATCTCACAATCCTACAATTGTCCTCTTGCTCACTTTTCTCTAGCCATATCAGTTTTCTTGCACTTCAAAAACCTACCAAACATGTTCCTGCCTCAGGAACTTTTCTCTATTTCCCTTCTCTGTGGACTGCTCTTTCGTCAGAGCTTCATGTGGCTCATTCCCATTCGGGCCTTTGCTTAAATGTCATCTCCAAAGATCAGCCTCTCCTGACCACCATATCTAAGTTACCTTACCCACCCTATCCCATCCTCATTTTGCCCCTGCTTTATTTCTCCTTAAAGTTCATGTCTACCTAAAATTAAGATACACATATAATTTGTCTTATTATATTATTATTATTATTTTCCTCAGATTTTCTCTGAACTAATATCTGCTGCCAATCTTCCTGTTTTTGCTTGAGGAAGAGTCTCTTTGAGCTAACATCTGTGCCAATATTTGTCTATTTTGTATGTGGGTCACCACCACAGCATGGCTGCAGATGCATTGTGTAGGTCCATGCCTGGGAACTGAACCTGGGCTGCTGAAGCAGAGCTTGATAAACTTAACCACTAGGCCATGGGACAGGTCTCTGTTGTATTATTTTTATAATGCCTACTGGAATATAAAATCCCAAGAAAATGGTGATTTCATCCATTGTTCCTCTTGTTTATTGTTGTAGCCTCAGGGCCTAGAACAGTGCCTGACACATAACAGGCAATGAATAATTATTTATTAAACAAATGAATACCCTTTGTTAGGGGAAAGGCTTCAAAATCTCTAGAACAAAGTTGCTTCTTCAATCATCACTCTAATGGAATAAGAGATATAATTAACAGAAGTATGACGGTCAAGTAGAACAAAAGTACACACAGAAATAAGGTCCAAAAAGCAAATCAAAACCACAATGAGATATTACCTCACACGTGTTAGAATGGGTATTATCAAAAAGACAAGAGAGAATAAGTGCTGATGAGGACATGGAGAAAAGGGAAGATTTGTGCACTGTTGTTGGAAACATAAATTGGTATAGCCACTATGGAAAACAGTGTGAAGTTTGCTCAAAAAATTAAAAATGGAATTTCTCAAAGAGAGAAACCTTTATGGTTCCTGCAGCATTTTTCAAAACAGTCAAGATATGGAAACCGAGAAAGTGTCCATGGACAGATAAAGAAGATGTAATATATGTACATACAATGGAATATTATTCAGCTGTTAAAAGAAGGAAATCCTGCCATTTGCAACAATATAAATGAACTTTGACAGCATTATGCTAAGTGAAGTGTCAGATAAGAAAGACAAATACTCTGTAATCTCGCTTATACATGGAATCTAAAAAAGCCAAATTTGTAGAAACAGAGAGTAGATTGGTGGTTGCTATGGGCTGAGGTGGGGAGCAATGAGGAAATGTTGGTCAAAGGGTACAAACTTCAAATTATAAGATGAATACTTTCTGGGATCTAATGTATAGCATGGCAACTATAGTTAACAATATTGTACTATATATTTGAAAGTTGCTCAGAGAGTAGATAGCAAATATTCTCAACACAAAAAGAAGATAATTATGAGAGGTGATGGAGGTGTTAACTAACCTTATCGTGGTGAACATTTTGCAATAAGTACATATATCAAATCACCACATTGTATACCTTAAAATTATGCAGTGTTATATATCAGTTATATCTCAGTGAAGCTAGAAAAAAAATAAAGTCTATTTTCATTTTATAAATCAGGGATGGGCTCCAGGGATGTCCACAATTTTTCCAGTACCATACGACTGGTCAACAGTAGGGCTAAGTGCAGAACTCGGATTTACCATAAGATTTCCACTCCTCTATAAAGTGTTTAAACAGCCTCAGACTTTGAAATAAAGAGGAAAGTGTTCCTGGGCTAATTTCATGTTAGAAGAATGGTACTTTAAAACATTTTTGAATGTAGCGTTTGGGGATTGATCACGAGCATTAGCAGAGAGAAGGTAAGCTTTTTAACTAGGAAGTGTTAGATAATGCACTTGCCACTTTTCCAGCAACATACTTTTAAGGCATTCATTGCCTTCATCTCCAGCAAACTTGGTTTCACCCTATTCTTGAAATAATCCTTTTAAAGGAGGGATTTTATGGATTCTCTGGATCTTCTTTGTGACTGGCCCAGGGCTGACAATTCAAAGATATTGCCTAACTCCTAGAGTGCTGTTCTCCCAATGCCATACACCCCAGTTGCCAGGTACATACTTTTATTTATTCCTGTAACCTTAATTTGCTCGTGCAAACTCCTGTCCAGGGTCAGATGGCTTGTTCGTTCGTAGTGTCTGAGACTCTATAGACAGGCCTCCCAGCTGACAGCTGAACCTCTAACACTGCTCTTTGTTTTCCAGTTGTTCTGTATTTCCCTTGTTTCTCTCCCATGTGTTTTGGACTGCCAATTCAGTTTGGTAATTCTGTATGTTGGCTTTCTCATTATTTACCATTTGTGTCTCTGTTCTGATTATTTGTTTAGTGGTCACCATGATGTTTGTATATAAAATCTCATAGATGAGATATTCCATTTTCTGATAGCCTCTTACTTCCTTAATCTGAGCAGGTTCATCTCTTTCCTCTCCCCCTTCGAAGTTATTGCTGTCACAACTTATTCCATTTTGTGTTGGGAGTTTGTGGTTAAAATGACAAGATTACAGTTATTTTTGATGTTTTCCTTCCCTTTATCTTTAACGTCATAATTAAGTGTGTACTAACCTGTTCTGATAGAGAGCTACAATTTTCTGATTTTGTCTACCTATTTATCATAACTGCTTTCTTTTTTTTTTTTTTCAAGTGTGAGGGTCCTCTTGATCATTTCTTGTAGGTGGGAGTCTTGTAGCAATGAGCTCCCTCCACTTTTGTTTATCTGGGAAAGTTTTTATTTTTCCATCATATCTGAAGGATATTTTTGCTGGATTGAGTATTCTTGGCTGAAAGTTTTTGTCCTTTTTGAATTTTGAATATATAATTCCACTGTGTCATAGCCTGTAAGATTTCTGCTGAGAAATCCACTGAAATCCTGATTGGGTTCCTTTGTAGGATATTTTCTTCTGCCTTGCTGCCCTTAATATTTTTTCTTTGTCATTGACTTTTGCCAGTTTTACTACTGTATGCCTTGGGGAGGTCTTTTTACTTTGATGGATTTGTGCCTTCACATAGTGATAGTATCTGACCACAGATTCCACCTGCTGCCACTGTAGGGGTAGGGGGTCAGGAGTTGTGATTCTGAGCCCACTGCAGTGCCTGTCATCTGTGCCTGTCCTTTGGAATCTGTGCTGACAGGGCTTGTCTGTGATTGCTTTCTTGCTGCTGCTTTACAAACACATGAGCATGCTCGGTGGCAGGGGTCCTTTGCTCTGGCCAACTGGTCAAGCTGGTGCACTGGGCAGGGAGAGGGGTGCTTTCTTTTGGATGCACAATCCCAGAGGCATTCTCACTCTGCTCTTGCTATCTGTCCTCCTGGGGTACAGGCTTGATGAAGACACCCCTGGAATTGCTTAGCCTTCTCTGTGTGGAGTTTTCCCATGGCTGGCAAGCAACTCAGAGAGTGAGGGCATTTCCACAGAGGGCTGCCCCTCCTCCCTCTCCACCCAAAACCACACATAGTCCCCCCCCCAAGTCCCTTCCCAGGAGGGAGAAGAGATCCCTTATCTCCTTCCACTTCCTCCCAGGAGGTTCAGCCCCTCCACCTTCAGACATATGTCTGTGTGTGTCTCTCAGACATCTGTTGTGTCGTGTGAATGTCCTATGTTGGTTTATGAATTTCCTTTTCGTTATATCTTAGGAGAGAGAGTCTAAGAGAAGAGCTCACTCTGCGTGATGTTGATGCCCCCAGTAGATTTTTTTTTTAATTAAATGTTAATCGTTAAAAAAATGCTCGCATCTGGGAGGTGTGTCTCAGGTAGTTTTTGAGAAAAATTTGCAAACAATTATGTGGTATGTGGAGGACATACTTTTTAAACTGTGCAACCAGTTATCAGGTATGATGGGCTGAATTGTGTCTTACCCCCATTCCAAATTGAGATGTTCATGTCCTAATCCCATAATACCACAGAATGTGACTGTATGTGGAGATAAAGTCTTTAAAGAGTTAATTAAGTTAAAATGAGGTCATTGAGGTGGACCTTAATCCAATATCTTTGATGTCCTTATAAGAAGAGGAAAATTGGACACAGAGAGGCACAGAGAAGATGATGTGAAGACATAGGGAGAAGATGATCATCTGCAAGCCAAAGAGAAAGGCATGAGAAAAAATAAACTCTACTGACAACTTGTTCTTGGACTTCTAGCCACCAGAACTGTGAGGAAATAAATTTGTGTGGTACTTTGTTACGGTAGCCCTAGCAAACTAACACTTTGCCTGGGCCAGTCTCTGTGTATTACTACCTTGTGGGCCTTTAAAGAGAGTATTCCTAAAGCACTGGTGAACAATAAAGGGCTGTGGGTTTCCCTCTTTTATATTTTAAATTTTGGAATATGAGAGATCATTTAGAATAGAAAGAAATCCTAGCTTTTCCCTATCTCTTCAGCCAAATTCTTTTTGTTTGCTTGGGAAATATAATTATTTCCCTTGTTGCCAAATGAAGGCTGATAGTAACCCCTCAGAGGGATGAGAGCCACTTCTGTGAAGCTAAGCATGCAGCCTGTCAGTCAGAAGACCAGTGCAAGGGAGAAAGGCAGCCTGAGTGCATAAGGTCAGCTAACCTGGAGTTTCAGCTCAGGCAACACTGAGCATCTACATAAAAACAGGAAGACCAATTATGTAAACTTGCCCTTCCCTTTTGGTTAGTATAAGAAACTATGCAGGGTTCTTGTATATTTATTTCTGGAAAGTGACCTTGAGAGAAAAAAATGGAAGTTTCTTATGGATAGTAAGTCATTCCTTGCATTTCTTTTTAGAATTCAATTTAAATATTTGCTTTCAAAAGATTTTTGAAGGACGTGGAATAGTTCATGTACAATTTTCCAGTATGGTTTCCACATCTATCCTTGATTGATATTGCTTTAATATAAATCTATTTTCTGACCAATATAAATGACAGAATTTTGAAATTATTTGATACATTTATAGTTTGTTTTCCAGAAGCAAAATACCACATAATGAAGAAGGATTGACAACATAATATTAACGTGTGCTCAATTTTTTCTTTGCCTTGAAATAGAATTGAAAATAATAACAATAACAGCAAATGTTTATCAAGGGCTTATTAAGTATTAAGTTAACCACATTACTTACATTATTTTATTAATCTTTATGGAAACCTTGTAAAGTTAGGTACTTAACAAATGTTTGTGGACTAAATAAGAAACAAATTGTACAAATGAAAAAAAATAATGCCTGAAGGAGTTAAATAATTTTTTTCAAGTTCAAAAAATTAGTAAATGGCAGAGGTAGATTTGACCCCAGGTCTCCATGACTCCAGATTATAAATTCTGAACCACTATATTATGCTATAAAATACAATGTTTAATAAAACAAATCTATGAAAAAATGATATTTATTAAGCAGAGTAGAATCATTTATTCTAAGAGATCCACAAAAGCTAAATACTCACCATATAGTTACCTATAGCTTTCATTCACCAATCTCAAAACTTTATTGTAAACATAATTTTGTATCTATGTTGCATGGTGGCCATGTTACTTCACTTAAAAAGGTGGAAATTTAAGCACTATAAATTATCACTAAACCTGCAGTATGTTGCTGGACTGAGCCTATATGCTTAATTCTTTAACTTCACTAACATCACTAAAATGACAATGAAGAAACATGCAAAAGAATACATTTACAGAAGGACTAGAACTGGCGGAATGAAGTGGGCGTTGGGGTTGGCTAACAGTACACCGTAGATTTTCATAAATTCCTGGAATATTCAGGGTGATGAAATTACATGGATGCTTAAAATTGAGTAGAGCTCAGAACATGCACAGAAAAGAAGTGGCATAGAAGCTATAATTCCTTCCTAAGACTAGATTATCAGGAGGCTGCTGGGCTATGAATAAGCGGGTAAAGAGAGTCAAGAGCTGGGATGGACTGTTTGATTGAAAGACTATCTGTTGAAGAATAGCATAAGTAAAGCTCCCTCTTTTCCACTTTTATCTCCAGATGCAATATAATTTGCCTTCAGGATGAAATCAAGGAGATATTGTCCAAGAAATGGAATAATCTGCTTGTGATGATCTAGGACCCCTAGAATGGAGACTGGTATCCCAGACTTGGCCTTTATTAAAATTTGGCATGCTCCTCATTCACGCATTTGAAATAAACTCTAGCCAGTAATCTGCCTAGCCTAGGTGCACAGAGTTGGCAGTCAGTTATCTCATTCATGAGAAGAATCTACAAGGGACGGAGAAATACAAGTTAATGCAGAAAATCCTTGATATCTAACAATGTCAATCTACTTTGATCCTCATTCAAAAATAAGTGGACAAGCAAGCTTACCAGATGTTGGGACAATTCAGCAGCACAATAAGAAGTTCTAACATTAAAACATGCAGTGATTTATATGAGGACACAAAGTTAATTTAGAGAGGAGAAAGAATTTTAAAAATTATTTTTAGTGTCCTTAGAGAGTATGAGGGAATGTATTGCATCTATGAAAGCAATTGATAATATTCCCTGAGTGTCTGCTTTGTGTGCCACACAATGTGCTAAAAGGATTATATAGATCACCTCATTTAAAAATCCAAGAGCCATTATTATCCTCAGTTACAGATGAGACAATGAGACATAGAAATTAAATGACTTTCCAAGTTTGTGCTTAACTAGATAGAGAATCTACAAAAAGAAGAGTCATTAAGACATTTCCGCAGAATAAACTAATGCAAAATATAAGGAAAAATAAACTAAGAGATAGACCAGGAGTGAGTAAATCACGGCCCGTCCTCTATTTTCCTATGGCCTTTGAGATAAGAATGTATTTTTATATTTTTAAAGTGTTGGCAAAAGAAGAAAGAGGAGGACGAGAAGAAGGAGGAAAAGGAGTAAGAGGAAAGACAGAACTTTGTGACCCCTCCCCCACGGCTAAAATTTTTACTATCTAGCCCTTAACAGAAAAAGTTTGCTGATATCTGGTATAGAGAACCAAAAGGGTCATTATCCAGCTAATAGAAATTTCAGTAACAGAAAACAGAAAAATAGAGAGGAGAAAATAATCAATGAATTCATGAAAGAGAAATTTCCAGAGGTTCAAAGTTCAATGAAGAGCCAGCAGTGGGAAGAATACACTCACACACACACACACACAGACACACACATCTTAATTTGAAATGTATTATACTAAATTATCAGAATATCAATGATAAGAAAACATTCTAAACATTTCTACAAAAAAAAAGAGGGAACGAGCTAACTAAACAAATAAATGAAAACATCTGCATCAGAATTCTCATCAGCATTTCTTAACACTAGAAGTGCTGAGGTCAGCACTGCATCACGATTATGTAGAACTATGCTAGGCACATAATAAATGCAAACTAGTTCTTCAACAAATGAAATAAAACTACCATCAGGCTAACCAAGAAGCGTTCTGGTGGTGGTACACCTGCCCTGGATCTTAGGTACCTCAGTGTCTGCTGAATCTGTGCTGGCCTGTACCCCTCTGGGACCTCCTGCTCAGAACAAAAGGACGCTGTGTTACAACTCTCCTGATGACTTTTCCACTGTTCTCTTTCTTCTTTTATTTTAAGGTATCTTATCAAAACAAATATTTTCAAGAAATCTTTTTAATATAGGCATTCTTCTATATGATTTTTCTAATAACTGAGAAGTCAATGATGGATGGTTGAAATAAGGTCTGATTTAGACAATCATCTTGAACTTAATCTTATTCAATAGTAAGAATCACTGCGACAAACACCTTCATCTGAAGGCTTTGAGGTTGTTCCTTTGTCTCCATGAAGAAATGCTTCCCCGTGTCCCTGTCACCAAACAGACAATAAAATAATCTTAGGATTACAGTGAATTTGTGATAGAAGTATTAATTCAGTTATTTTTCTTTTTGATTTAAAAATCTTTAATTTTATTCTTTCAATTAAAGTACAACTTTTCAACACATAAAATGTTTTTATTTAAAATTAAGTCAGACAAATTCAATATAATTCAAACTAACTTATTTCTTTAAATATTAGCATGAAAAAGGTAATTATTAAGTAATATAGTTATCTCTCATAAAATTCCATTTTTTTAAGTTCTTGTAACTTGATTAAGCAAGCTATAACAGGTGTCCCCTGGTAGCTGAGATTTAAATCACCTTGAGCTGACACATAGGATAAGTTGTTGTAACTTCGTATTCGCATACTAGATATCCTCCCGAGTTATATGAATAACCTTCCTTTTTTAATGTTAGGGAAAAATAGGGAATAAACATAATATATATCATTGGAAAGTATTATCACTTTTGGACTTTGAGATTTACAGTTTTCAATAAAAGTTAGAATAGCAGGCTAATGGGACTGGAGTTTTCAGTGGACTATAAACCAGGAGAAATAGGGAAATGTGAGTATATTTGTTTTTACACAGAAACAAACAGACTAGTAAAGAGACAATTTCAGAAACGCATAGTAATTCAGTGGTAAAACACAGGCTAGAAATTGAGAGTTCATCACTGGACCTTATCTGTGATTTATTTGCACAGCAAGATCCGGGAAAGGAGACTGATATTTGGATCATATCCTTTCCTCCTTTGTAACACCATTTACAAAACTGAAATGGCGAGATGTTCCTTCAAAACCCAGCGAAGTGTAAAGCTTGGTGAGTTTGCTTTTTACATGCTAAATAGTTCAGTTATTTCATTATGAATAGCTCTATAATAATAATAGCTCCATAATAGTTCTATATTTCATTATGTTATGTTTATGGGTCTATTATTATGTGCTAAGCACTTCTTTGAAATTATTTAGTATTTTTTTTCTGTGAAATAAAATATTCTTTGATAAGTCTATCAAAGAAAATAGACTATATTTATTCTATGATTCCAACATTCTGGTCTAAGTCTTACAATATCTAAATGCTTTCTTGAAGTGTCTGACAACAACATAGGCAGGATACCTTTGTGTTTGCAAGCATCATGCTGCGTGGAGATGGGCCATTGCTTTTCTAGAACTTGAGAAACCAAGATTATTTGAATACCTATTATCATATGGAATAATTGCCAGCACTTTTTAGAAATAGGAGGGAAAATTGACAGAGATTCAAATCAGTGTAGTATGTCTGCAATAAATGTAATGGAAACCATTCAATACCACCCCAACAATACATGGAAACTCAGTTGTAACTTAAATGCACGTTCTGATCATTAAAAATATGTTAAGGCTTTTAATAGTAGCAATTCTTTCAAATCATTTATTAGCATAGTTAGCAGGCAGTTTTTGAAGCTATTCATATGCTTTGAGTCTCATCACAGGCCTAAAGTGCAAACCAACCATTAACTGCTGATGTCAGCTAAATCTTCAGGGATGGAGAAGTTTGGTACAAATGAAGGTTGGAATTAGCACTATTAATGGGAAAAAGAGACTTGTGCTCTTACTCTTTGGTTGAAAGAATTGGCCCATCTGGAAGTTAGTTGACAACATTGTATTTTAAAGCTACCTTATGCATATTAAAACAAAATTTCTAATTTTTTTGTTATCAAACATTGCTAAATGCTTCATATCTGGAAATAGAGCCTGGTTCACTAGCAAGAAATTTTCACAGAGATGAAAACACGAAAACAACACATCATACAGACATTTTCTCTTTGTCAGCGTGTGCATATTCCAATAAAATAAGCACTTAGAATTTTGCATAATCTAGTTTTTGTTCTTCACAACAAGATATTCAGTGATTTTCATAATTTAATTGTACTTATGCTGATCGGAAATGTGCTTCCTGCAATATTGGTGGAATTTGCCTTACTCAATTTCCAGGCATGGTTATTTATTTATTGGCTTTATGAAAGTAAATTTTTTTTTAAATTTGGTGTTTGAGACATCCAACTCTTTTTAATTATATTATTAAGGATTTACTACTTATTGAAACTGTACATACTAGAATAGTTAGAGCATATTCCTAATATTGAAAAATAATTAGATTTTTTCCTGAGATCTTAGCAATTTACTTCAGTTTTTTCTCTCTTATTTTCATACAATGGAATAATTTTAAAAAAATTTTGATAACTTCTGATATATTAAAGTTTCATATTCAAGAACATAATACAGATACATTCATTTATCAGTTTATCCATATTTTCTCTGCATTCAAATACTTGCTGATTCATGGAGTGAACAAATCAATTACTGACTGACATGATTTTTATATTCAGCTTTAAAGCTCTTATATTTTACCTTCAATAATTTTAATAACAGATTTGTTAATTATAAAGTATTTCAGAAGAGTTAGATATTCACAGGCAAAATGAATGTGTGCTCAGTGAAAATATGTATTTATAGAGAACTGTACCAATCATAAACTTACCTTGTGTATTTTATTTTTTCTTAAATGTTTAATAAAATTGCACAAGAGAATAATAGTACCATCCAGTCAGTTTCTGATCCCAGGAACTTGAACTACATCTTAGGATCCTAGATTTATTTTATTGGTAGTGTTCACCTTTTAGTTTTAGATAATAAGTTCCACCAAGATCATCATTTAAACATTTCTCATGTTTATCCACCTCCACACTGCCCCAGTCTTAGTTCAAAACTTTATCATTTCTCATCCAGAATATTAAAAGAGCCTCCGTACTGTTCTCCCTTTTTTCCATCTTATCATTTTTCAGTATACCTGAATTCCATATCAGAGTTACTTTTCTAAATATATCTAACCTTTATTCACTTGCTCAGAATTCCTTATTCACATTCTAATACCTACAGAATGATATCTTACTTCCTGAACATGCTATGTAACATCTTGTATTTTCCTCAGCCTTATCTTTCATTATTCTCTGATCTCAATAAGTGATTTGTAGTCACCTAAACTGACTGTGCAATTTCATGTATCTATTTACTTGTTCCCACAATCTAGGATGACTTTTCTCAATACATATCTGAAAACTTATTACTCATGCTTTAAACTTCGGCACAAGTGTGGTGCGTCTTCTGGAATGGTGAAATGAGGAACTTAACAAGTCCTCTCCTCCAAAAAGCAACAATAAAAGCGCTCAAATTACCAAAAACAACCATTTTAAAACTCTGAAAATTAACCAAAGGCATACAACATATTCTTAAAACATTATGGGAAAAAGACCTACTAAATCTTGGTGATGACAGTGGTGCCTTAACATGCACCTGCATGATTCTGTCAAGGCTCCTCTGGTCTGAGGCTGCATGGAGAAGATTCACACCCAAGGGCATTGTCAAAAACAATGGCAATTAGTGACAAATAATTGAGGAAAGTCAAATATCTCAGGTGACTAAGGCTGTGATGCTAGTTGGGGCAAGCAAGGCATCAGCTAACAACTTAAAAGGGAGATTCAGGGCATGAGATACTCATGGGGACTTTGAAAAGCTTCAACATATTCCTGGCAACCTAGAAGGCTGTGTACATGTACAAGAGTATGTTCACGTTCAGAACGGCATGCATGCTTGGGAAATACGGCAGATGGTCACAGAAAGTTACTCATACCTAGAAGACAATGAGACATCTTACAAAGAGAAAGTAAAAGTCAAGGCAAACATTTAAATTACCTGAACTTCGAATGTGGACCACAATGCACACACAGATTCCATCAGCAAAGGGTGGAAGCCTTCCTGGCTCACGATGTTTAAAGAAAAGTTTTGCCCAATCACTAGGTGTCCACTAAGTTCTGCTTAGGAAATTGGATTTAAAAATAATAATAAAAAAGAATTAAAAAAAAATAGACAGAGGGGCTGGCCCCGTGGCTGAGTGGTTAAGTTCGTGTGCTCTGCTGCAGGTGGCCCAGTGTTTCGTTGGTTTGAATCCTGGGCACGGACATGGCACTGTTCATCAAACCACGTTGAGGCAGCGTCCCACATACCACAACTAGAAGGACCCACAATGAAGACTATACAACTATGTACCAGGGGGCTTTAGGGAGAAAAAGGAAAAAAATAAAATCTTTAAAAAAAAAATAGACAAAGATTTTAGTGTTTGGATACTGTAGGGAAGACAGTATCCAAACAGAATAATCCAAAATAATCCAGGCAAGTCACAAATCAACACAAAGAAACAAAGTACTGACAAAGATAGTTACGTAGATAAACATAAAAGATAGTACGGTCATGCAGCACATAAAGACATTTTGGTCAAGGACAGATTGCGTATATGACGGTCCCAAAAGATTAGTACCATACAGACTAGGAGTGTAGTAGGCTGTACCATCTAGGTTTGTGTAAGTACAGTCCATGATGTTCGCACAGCCACAAAATCTCCTAATGACACATTTCTTAGAACATATCCCTGTTGTTAAGCAATGCACACTCTATATAAATATATGTTTTACACTTCTTCTCTTAACTGATTCATAAAGCAACTACATAAAACACTGTTTATAACATTTTATTTTGGGGCTTAAATCATATAAAACTGTCATTTGTATCACAATGATAATGCAGAGAAGGGGCAGGGAAGTGAGCAAAGATTCTCTATACTATTTAAATTGTTAGCATTAATCAGAAACAGATTGTTTTAAATTAACATACATTTTACGCTTTACAGAGCAACCTAAGAGATGCTGAGAAAATAACTCAAAATGTATAGTTTAAGAAAAGCAATTAAAATGACACACTGGAAAATATCTATGTAACACAAAAGAAGACAGTGGAGGAAGAACACAGGAAGACAAAAGATATGAGACACAAAATATCAATAGAAAAATGGAGATGTAAAGTCAACCATTGAACTAATTACATTAAATATAAAATGATTAAATACTCCAATCAAAATGTAGCAATTATCAGACTGGATAAAAAATAGGATCCAACTATATGCTGTCTATAAGAGACAAACTTTAGAGTGAAAGAAACAAATCAACTAAAACTAAAAGGATGAAAAAACATGCCATGCAAACAGCTGGAGTGGCTATGCTAACATCAGACAAAGTTAATTTTAAGACAAAAGTTGTTACTAGAAATAAAGAGAGATGTTTTACAAGGATAGATGGGTCAGTTCATCATGAAGATATAATAATCATAAACACATATGAACCAAACAACAACAAAGTCCCAAAAGATAAGAAATAAAAATTAGCAAAATTGAAGGGAGAAATGGACAATTCATCAATAGCAGTTGTAGACATCAATATCCAACTCTCCATAGTTAATAGAACAACCAGACAGAAAATAAGCAAGGATATTGAAGACTTAAAGTGACATTATGAAATAATTTGACATAATTTACATCTACAGAACACTCTACTCAACAATAGCAGAATTTGCTCTTCTCAAGTACACGTAGAATATTCTTTAGAATAGATCATATGTTAAGCCATAAAACATGTCAATACATTTTGAAGGACTGAAATCATGCAAAGTATGTTCTTTGATCAAAATGAAATTAGTTAATTTAGAATATAACCACATAATTAAATTAGAAATCAATAACAGAAGGGAGTTTGGAAAATCATAAATATTTGGAAATAAGACAATACTATGATGCAAGGTGAGTTTGAAGGTTAAATTAATATGTATATAAAAGAATCTTGCAGTGTTTAGATTCTCCACTCATTTACTTATTTATTAACTTATTCCACAAATATTATTGATTGCCTATTATTTGCCAGGCACTGTGTTGAGCATTGGGAATACAAAGAAGTAAAAATAGGTACTGTGCATAATATAACGAATATTGCACTATAATAGAAAAAATAGGACATGCGCTCGAAATTAAATTCTCACAAGTTCTATAATTACAGTTCTGGAAGAGTGTGGAAAGAACAGAAAATAGATAGAGGTGGGAAATGAGCAAGTACATGTAACTTAAAGCTTCTTAGAGGAAACAGATCTGAAGAATGAGGAGATTGGAGAAATGGCAAGAAAACTGTCAGGTATAGGGAATGAGACACATGGTGGGCTTCTCACAGAAACAAATCTGGCACATCCAAGCAATTGAATACGTAGTACATGGTAATGTATATCTGAGTGATGAACATAATGGGAGAAATGAGCTACAGAGGACAAATCCTTGAGAGTTTTACGAGAAACGGTTGAGAAATTTGAATTTTGTCCTACTGGCAAAGGGAAACTTTGAGTATTTTAAGCAGAATAATAATATTAGATTTGCATGCTAAAGGATCATTCTTACTGCTTTTTAGAAAATATATAAGAAATATGCAAGACCAGAGACAATTGTGGGTAATCCAGGTGTCAGCTGACAACAGTGGTATGCAGGAGGTGGCTCATACGGGCCCATAAGAGGTGATTGTTGTTTAATTGTATAACTTCAATTCACTTGTATAACGTCAATATCCATGAGGTATCCAAGTAGAGACTTCCTTTAGGCAGCATCAAATGTACGCATTTAGAGCTTAGAAAAGAGAGCTGAAGAAGAGAAAGCAAATAAATACTAACTGAAGCTATCTTAGTGAATGACATCACCCAGGGAGTGTGTGTAAGTTCGTGAAAAGAGAAGAGGAAAGCCTAAGGGATCACAATATTTAAGCGACCGTCACACAAAGGAAGCAGAAAAGCTGTGGCCAGAAAAGTAGGAGAAAAACCACAAAAAAGACATGTCACAAAAGTAGATGTTTTAAGAAGGAGCAAGGGCTTGATAAATATAGCTGATTGAATTATCGCAATAATTGTCTACTTATGCACTTTCATAAGTTAATTGGTATAATCAACTTATGCTCTAAGTAATTTGCCACTTTGTCCTCTCTCTTTGTCATTTGCTTGCTGAACATCCTCTCTCAAATCTGGTAACGTATGACATTTCCGCGTATTCAAGGAAAAGCTCCTCTGATTATCTGTATATACTAATTTATGACAATACTTTAAGAATAAATAGTTATTTATACTTTACAAGTGTGCATTAAATCTTTTAAAGAATATTTCTCAAATAAATTGAGGTTTGTGAATTTTTACTTTTCAAAGTAATAGGTTCATTAAATATGTCACAGTTAATGTCATATTGATTCAGTACAGAAAGTACCAGCATGTTGTATGATCTCAGGGTCAAAACACTACTTCATCAAGGTAGAGAAACTGTATAGAAATAGCTACTAGTAGTGTTTTATATTTTTATGAATTCCAACTGCCATGGTATATAGTGCTGGTGTTCATAGATTCAGGTAATCTATACAAAGCTTGCCATATTTCTTCCAACAGCCTCTCAGGTCTATGTTGTGTTGGTCACTACGTTTGAGCCTTGGAAGCAATGATGCACTTTAGCTGTGATTTTCCCTAACATGTTTGGAAACAATTGCTAAACCACATCTTACTTTATTGCTGACCATCCAACCCCTTGTAGACTGTCCATAGGCTTTCTACCAAACTATCCTTTGCATTGTCAGGATTTGGAAAACAAAAGAGGCTCGACAATCTGAGATCATTCCTCCTTTCAATGTTTTCTCTTGTGTTTAGACTGCAAAATACTGTAGAACTTCCCATGGGATAGCAAAGGATATTGCTCTCTTTGCGGCTACCCAGTATCCCCAGATTTTAAGTTTCTAAAGTCATCACCATGAATTCACAGTGTGTAGTGTGTGTTCTCATACATTGCCTATTTCCAGTTTCACAACAATTCTGAGGGAAAGCAGAGATTGCTGTAGCCTGTTAACAGATCAGGTAAAGGAGCCTGAGAGAGATTAAATGACATAGCTAGAGAGTCTGAGAACAATAGCACAGAAGTTAGATGTATTTGGCTTTAAAGTGAGACACATATGGGCTTGAATCATAGCTCCATCTTTCATAGCCTGTGTGGTCTGACATCAGCCAATTACTTAACATCTAAGACTCCTTTGTTATTTCAATGGAGAGATGGAGATAATTTACTTCATGAGCTGGTAGTGAGGATTAAATGAGATAAAACGTGTGCTCAATTTATGTTAATTATTATTATTGTCATAATTATGAAACTCAGGTCTTTTGACACTCATTAATACTGATGTCTCATAGTTCTTACAAACCTGCTTCTCAAAGAGTTTGCAGTTAGACTGTCAAAAGGAAAAATGCTCACTGTCTTTGTCTTCTTTTTCCAGATTAATGATTTACTACTTGTCTTGGGATTTTCTTAGAATTTAAATAAAATATGGCATAAGATTTCCATAATATAAATGTCATACAATTGTTGGTGCTAATTAAATTTATATTTTAAGAAACGTAGGGCTTTTGATGTGATTTTTGTTAACACCTTGCTTTAAATATGTCATCCATAAAATGCATCAAGAGAAAACTTGGCTTTTCAATGTCTGCTGTTATGATTTATCAATAGCATTAGCTTGAAATAAGACATTAAGAAGCAAATCTCTTCTGAAAGCTTTAAAATATTGCCAAATTCGAGTATATGTGTTATTGTTTATTAATATTGACTGACGAAGTAAGGATAAGGGAGCATTTTCAAATGAATGGGGAAAGCCTCTAACATCAAAATCCTCTGCTTACAGGCAATATTCAAAATACTTTCTAAAGGTGCCTCATTATTTAGTAATTAAGCAAAATAAGATATTTACATTAATATCAAGGGAGAAATTTATTTTAAAATGTCTAATTAATTTTATCTCTCATATATAATAATGAAACTACACAGTCACATTCTTTATTAAACGATATAAATTTTATTGAAGCATAATTGACATACATTATCCTAGAAGGCTCAGGTATACATCATAGTGATTCAATATTTATACACATTAGAAAATGATAAGTCTAGTTATCACCTATCAGCACACAAAGTTATTACAATGTTATTGGCTACATTCACTATGCTCTACATTACATCCCCAGGACTTGTTTATTTTATGACTGGAAGTTTATAACTCTTAATCCTCTTCACCGATTTCACCCGCCTCCCAATCCTTCTCCCCTTTGATAACCACCAGTTTGTTTCCTGTATCTATGAGTATGTTTCAGTTTTGTTTCATTTTTTAATTTGTTTTGGATTTAGATTCCACATATAAGTGAAATTGTACAGTATTTGTCTTTCTCTGAATTGTTTCACTTAGCATAATACCCTCTAGGTCCATCCATGTTGTCAAAAATGGCAAGATTTCATTATTTTTTAGGCTGAGTAATATTCCATTGTGTGTGGGTGTGTGTGTACGTGTGTGTGTATGTATACATATCGCATTTTTTATCAATGGACACTTAGGTTGCTTCCATATCTTAGCTACTGTAAAATACTACTACAATGAACATAGGGGTGCATATATCTCTTCAAATTAGTGTTTCCTGTTTCTTCAGATGAATACCAAGAAGCAGAATTGCTGGATCATATGGTAGTTCTTTTAAACTTTTTGAGTAAACTCTGTACTATTTTCCATAGTGGCTGCACCAATTTACATTCCCACTAACAGTGCACAAGTGTTCCCGTTTCTCCACATCCTCACCAACACTTGCTATTTTTTGTCTTTTTAATAATAGCCATTCTGCCATAGGAGTGGTGGTATCTCATGGTTTTTGACTCTCTAGTGATTAGTGATGTTAAGTATCTTTTCATATGTCTGTTGACTGTATGTCTTCTTTGGAAAAATGTCTATTCAAGTCTTCTGTACATTTTTCCGTCAGGTTGTTGGATTTTTTGATATTAAGTTGTGTATGATCTTTATATATTTTGAATATTAATGACTTATTGGATGTATGATTTGAAAATATCTTCTCCTATTCAGTAGGTTGCCTTTTCATTTTGTTGATGATTTCCTTCACTATGCAAAAGCCTTTCAGTTTGATGTAATCCCATTTGTTTATTTTTGCTTTTGGTGCTCTTGTCTGAGGAGACTGGTTCAAAAAAATACTGCTAAGACCAATGTCAAACAGTTGACTGCCTGTTTTTTCTACTAGAAGTGTTATAGTTTCAGGTCTTACATTCAAGTCTTTAATCATTTTGAATTTGTTTTCATATATGGTGTAAGATCGTGGTGCAGTTTCATTCTTTCGCATGTAGCTGTCCAGATTTCCCAACATCATTTATTGAAGTCGTCTTTTCCTCATTGTATATTCTGGCCTCCTTTGTCATAGATTAATTGACTATATATGTGTGGGTTGATTTCTGGGCTCTCTTTTCTAGTCTGTTGATACATATGTCTTTTTTTGTGCCAGTACTACAGTGTTTTGATTATTGTAGCTTCGTAGTATAGTTTGAAATCAGGAAGCGTGATACCTTCAGCTCTGTTTTTCTTTTTCTAGATTGCCTGTGCTATTTGGAGTCTTTTTTGGTTCTATACAAATTTTAGGATTATTTGTCCTAGTTCTGTGAAAAATGCCATTAGTATTTTAACGGGGATTGCATTGAATCTGTAGATTGTCTTGGGTAATATGGAAATTTTAGCAACATTAATTCTCCAGATCATGAGCACAGTATATCTTTCCATTTATTCGTGTTGTCTTCACTTTCTTTCGTCAGTGTCTCATAGTTTTCAGAGTAGAAGTCTTTCACCTCCTTGGTTAAATTTGTTCCTAGGTATTTTATTCTTTTTGAAGCAATTGTAAATAGGATTGTTTATTGAATTTCTTTTTCTGATAGCTCATTATTTGTGTATAGAAATGTAACCAATTTGTGTATATTAATTTTGTATCTTACAGCTTAACTAAATTCATTTATTAGTTTTAATAGTTTTTTGGTGGCGTCTTTAGGGTTTTCTATATACAGAAGTAGTGACAGTTTTATTTCTACTTTTCCAATTTGGATGCCTTTTATTTCTTTTTCTTGCCTAACTGCTGTGGCTAGGACTTCCAATACTACATTGAGTAAAGGTGGTAAGAGTGGGCATCCTTGTTTTGTCCCCAATCTTAGAGGAAAAGCTTCCAGCTTTTCACTATTGAGTATATTAGCCATGGGTTTGTCATATATGGCTTTTATTATACTGAGATATGTTCCTCCTATACCCACTTTGTTGACAGATTTTATCATAAATGCATGTTGAATTTAATCAAATGCTTTTTCTGCATCATATCTATTATATGAATTTTATCCTTCATTTTTTTAATCTGGTATATCACATTGATTGATTTGCAAATGTTGAACCATCATTGCATCCTTGGAAGAAATCCCACTTGATCATGGTATATGATCTTTTTAATGCATTGTTGAATTGGGTTTGCTAATACTTTGCTGAGGATTTTTGCATCTGTGTTCATCAGGGATATTGGCCTGTAATTTTCTTTTTTTTGTAGTGTCTTTTTCTGGTTTTAGTATCAGGGTAATTCTGGCCTCATAAAATAAGTTTAGAAACATTCCTTCTTTTTAAGTTTTTTGGGATAAATTGAGAATGATAGGTATTAACTCTTCTTAAAATATTTGGAAGAATTCATCTATGAAGTCTTCTTCTCCCGGACTTTTGTTCTTAGGAAGTTTTAAAGTTACTGACTCAATTTCATTATTTGTAGTCAGTGAAATGATATTACTTTAACATCAGTGATTATCATAACCAGACTCAGACTCAGTGGCAAACTGGACAAGGAGATAAATAAAGCTTCTAACACCAACCATGCTGTTTTCTCCCCCCGAGTGAGTTTTTACAAGTAAATTTCATCATTATTTGTTATATATTGTCATATATGATATGTAACTTTAAATTAATGAGATATTTCCTTTTAGAGTCACTATTTTAAGTTTCTTTAAATCTGAGTAACTATATATTATTGAACAAAAAAGGCAAGTGTAGAAAATGTTTACAAAAACTAACAAAACAATATTCATCATTTTCTTTGGGGACATGTGTGTTTGTAAAGAGAAAAAAATTTAGAGGTATACATAACTACTAGTGGAAGTTACTAATAGCAGAAGTTATATCTAGGGAGTGGGGGAAAGAAAGGGGAACTGAATTAGAAAAGCAGGATTCAAGGGACATTTAAATGCATTGTATTTTAAATTTGAAAAGATAAGTGCATTTGTGTATTATTTCTGTAATTATCATTAATTAATTGATTTTTTTATTTTATTTTTTAGAGAGGAAAATTTGCCTTGAGCTAACATTTGTGCCAGTCCCCCTCTATTTTAAATATGGGTCACCCCTACAGCATGGCTGACAAGTGGTGTAGGTCCTAGCCCTGATCCGAACCTGTGAACCCTGGGCCCCCCAAGCAGAGCACACTGAACTTAACCTCTACACCACATGGCCAGCCCCTTATAATTATCATTGATTTTAAAAATAAATTTATTATGAGAATAATTGACTATGTGCAACTAAGGTGTTAAGACTTTAAGGTTACTATTGTTTGTAGCTCAATCCTACAGAAACAGAGACAAAGGCAAGGTCCTTCACTTTACTTCTATTAAGGCACACACCACTTTTGTAGGTGCTTTCCCCTTTATCAGAAGCTCTTATCCTTCACTCTTTGTCAGTCTTCGTATTAACCTTAGATATTTAGGCTTATTATTTTAACCATTTTATAGAGGCGGAAGCTTAGAGAAATGTCCTGTGAATTACCAGCAAAGCTTGGTCTACACATATTTTTTTAACCTCTGTTAACTTAGAATGTTCTTAAGGAAGAAATTTTATTAGCAAATAAATTTATGAATGGGTAAATCATGCCTAGTCAAGCACTTTGGAGAAAGTTGGCACTGAATAAATTAGTGCGATTGAATGGATATAAGTTTACTGTGTAAATATATCTTTTGAGTAGTTTTTCTCTTGCTCATTAATCCATGAGAGACAAAAAATCCTGTGTTATGATCATGCTTTAAATGTAGTACACAGAGTCCAAGATTGTTTGCACAAAAGTAAATTTCACAATTAATCACGATCCCAGGTGACCTGACTTTAGAGATAAAGAACTGAGATCAAAAGTGAAAGAAATAATTTTAATAATAATGATGATAGTCCCTTTTATTCAATGAGCATCAAGCCTTTTTACGTGGGTTGTATTTGATCCTGTCCATAATTAAGCAAGGTAGATACTGTTATTTTCATCCTCTGTGTAGGACTAAGAGGAGTTCAATAAATTACCCAAAGCTTTTACCTGTAGATCTGGGCAAAATACCACTTCTTTGAAAGATCCTGCCCTTCCCTCACTGCATTAAACAACTCCCTATCCTCAGTCTGTCTTATGACATTGCTTCAACTTATTGTTATTTTAACATTTATCGCTATCTATTCTCCTTTTGCTTATTTAACGTCTGCATTCCCATTTAGCAAATGTGTAAACTTTACAAGAGAAGGGAACTTTCTCTGTTTCATTCACCTGGAAGAGTGTCCAGCACAAACAGTACTCACAATACTGTTTAATGAATGAATAAACACAGTACAACATTTCTGCTTAGAGTTTTACTCATGCCTTTAGGGGGAAGGAACCCTTTGCAAGTGTCAAATTGTTTTCTCCACCATCAAATTCCTCACCATTAAACTTAATAGACCACCTTTAACTTACTCAGATGTTACACCAATTCAAGTACACCCATGAAAGATAACAATAGGAAAATATGTTCAATGTGGGTCACATTAGGTACTTGATTCATTTTTTATAGAAATGAAAGTTATGATATTTATAAATACAGTCTCAAAACATTTTTATATTTGTCAGCAAGCAATCAGCATCTCTCAAAATGGATGCTTCTACTGCTCATTTATGAAATTTTACCAATGTTTAAAAATGGCATTTGATTTTTGAGATCAATCATGCTATGTTCTGTTTTACCAGCTTGAAGATATCACTATATTTGTGATTGTAAAGTAAACAAAAGTATCAAGAAATTAAAATTTCCTCTCTTAATATTGTTCTATATTTACTAAATTCTCAATTTCTTTCTTTCCTGCTTTGAAATTTAGGCTGCCGTTGTACATATATATTGCATTTTTCTTTTCATCTGAGCAGAAGTATATATTGAGAATTTATATTTGGAGAATAACATTTATATCTTGAGAATAATAGCTATCTTTTTCATACTTTTAGAAACTCAACCCTTATCCTACTTTTTGTAGCAAAGCATAATATCCCATCATCAAAATATCACTCCTCTCTCAAGTTACCGGGAAAGAGACTATATCAGAAAAATAGTCCTCACTTTTGTTTTAAAGTGTGAAGTAGTCCCGGTGTTATAGCTGGGATGCCGAAAAACCAACAAATTGTAATTCAGCCCTGGGGTTTTATGAGTACTGGCAGGTTTAAATCATTGGGCTACATCACAAGCTGTAGCAGCACCCGCAAGAAGCAGGCTGTGTTTTTGTGGCTGTTGGTACATCCTTTTGCTACTGAGTTGTCTGAATGTTGGTTCCACATGACCAGCTCTTTCTGGAATAGATATACCCTAAAAGTGACAGAAAAACTGCTTAACTTTCAGGAGGCAAAAAAACTGTCAAACGTAAATTATCTAATATACATAGAAAGCACCAACTGCAGTAGCTGTTTTTAAAGCATGCCATGAATTTTAGCTTTCCCTGAACAATTCCAGTAAAAACTTGAATGTATGTTTTAGATGCCCAATAAAGCATTCTATGAACTTCAATGTGCCAGCTAGAAGTGGAAAATTTGTGGAACAGATTTCATTATAAAATGAGATTTGACTCCGTTGGGCACCCCAGGAGCATTGGACATGAGAGAAACATTGTGCATTACTGTTATAGATACCAAAATTTATTCTCCATTTTAATATTTAGGTAACTCCTTGGAGATTTTGGTAAAACTATCTGTGTGTTTCATGAAAATTATAAATGCATTTTAAGGTAAGAAACAGATGATTATTAGTTGTTATCGCAAAATTGTAGACGATCTGCCTCCCTGATTCATGTGGCTGGGGACACTGGCAATGAGGATCTTGCTACAATAAAAGACCCTAAGCTTGAAGTGCTATCCTTTTCTGCTGGACCTGAGATTCCCTTTCTCTACCTGAGTCACCAGGCAGCCAAGGGGGAGAAGCAAAAGGGGGCATTCTGACACAAAAAGCACTCAGCCTGGAAAGCCTTTTTGTCCCTGTAGGCCTGAGGCTACCCTCCTCTACCAAGACACTGGGAGCCTGAAACACCAGTACTTGCCTGGGAAGCACTTTGTGTTCATGGACCAGAGACTCCATTTCCCTCCTCAGAGGCACCAACTTGCCCAGACTGGAGAAACTTTTTTTAACCCTCAAGCAGTACCAGGAGGGACCAATAGGAGCCCCAGTGGTATGAGATTAACCTAGAAGACCACATAGTAGCACAAAGGCCCCGAAAATTAGATTGTCACAGGAACATTGGCTGCAAACATAAGCCAAGATCTGTGTATTACAGGTAAAGAGGGTGACTGCCTGCTAAAATGACAATGTAAAATTAAATAGGACTCAGAGTTTCCTAACAAAATAGCCAAAATGTCAGGATAAGAAAAAAAATGTCATCATACTAAGGATCAGGAAAATCTCAACTTAAATGAGAAAAGACAATTAATTGATACAAACATTGGGATGTTAAAATTATGTGAAAAGGATTTTAAAGACTCTGTTATAAAAATAATCCAACAAGTACCTAAAAATTTTTACTAAGCAAATGAAAAATATAAGAAATCTCAGCAAAAAGTAAATGTTATAATGAACCAAATGGAAATTATAAAAGTGAAAAATAAAATAACATAAATTAATAAAAATTTGCTAGATGGGCTCAATAGTTGAATGATAGAGGAGAGAATAAGTGAACTGGAGGGCACATCAAATGAATTTACCTAATTTAAACCAATAAATAAATGAACAGATCCCTAGGGACCTGTGAGATAATAACAGAAGATCCAACATTCTTATCACTGGATCCTAGAAGGAAAGGATGAAAGAGTGGGACTGAAAGGGTATTTGAAAAAATAATGGCTGAAAATTTCCCACATTTGGCAAAAGACATAAACCTACAGATTCATGAAACTTAGAAAATCCAAATAAAATAGACTCCTCCCAAAAATCCTTCCAAAGCCACATCATAATTAAACTTCTGAAACCTAAAGTCAACAAAAAGCTTTGAAAGAAGCCAGAGAGAAATGGCACACATCTGTAGGGGAACAACAATGCAGATGACAGCAGATTTTTAAATCTAAAACCAAGGAAGCCAGAAGGAATGGTCACAATGTTTTCTCAAGTGCTGAAAAAGAACTACCCATAATTACCTCTATAAGGAGTTAATAGAATGAAGGGGAAATAGACATATTTATTAATAATTTGTTTGATTGCAAATTGTCGAAATGTACCACATAAAAGGCATAGATCGGAAAAGAAGATACAAATATGATACAGCTATCGTCTTCTTATAAGAAACTTGCTTCAAACTCAATGACATAGGTTGAGAGTAAATAGATGGAAAAATACACCATGCAAACATAATTTTAAAAAGTAAAGAGTGGTTACATTAATATCTGATAAACTTACCTTCACAGCAAACAAAATTGCAAGAGACAAAGGGAAATTACATAATGATACAAGGATCAATCAAGCTGGAAAATATAACTTCTAAATATGTATAAACTAAACAAGAGAGTCTCAAACTATGTGAAGACAAACTTGATAGATCCAAATGAAGAAATACACAAATCTGCAATTATAGTTGGAAACTTCAATATCCCCTACTCAGAAGTGATAGAACTAATAGATGGAAAATCAGTAAGAGTGTAGACGACCTAAACACAATCAACCAAGAGGATCTAATTCATATAAATAAACACTCCATCTAATATCAAAACAAACAATTTTTTCAAATGCCCATGAGAAGTTTGCCAAGATAGACCAAATCATTAGCCATAAAAGAAACTTTGAAATATATAAAGGAATTGACATAACTCAGAGCATATTCCCTAACCATAATGGGATCAAACTAGAATTTAATAATGTAAGTACAGAAGGAAAATCTCTATACACGTGGAAATTAAACACCACATTTCTAAGTAATTCATGCATCAAATAAGAAGACTCAAGGGAATAAAAAATACATAGAACTGAATGAAATAGAAAAGCAATATATTGAAATATATGGGTTCCAGCTAAAGCAGTACTGAGTGGGAAATGCATAGCACTAAAAGTTTATCTGAGAAAAGAGGAAAGATCTCAAAACAATAATCTATGTTGCTTACTCAAGTAAATATTAGAGAAGTTCAAAGCAAACCGAGAACAAGCAGAAAGGAGGGAAAAATAAAGAGAAGAGCAGAAGTCAGTGAAATTGAAAACAGGAAAACCACAGATAATATCAATTAAACAAAAAGCTGGTTCTTCAATACAAAATCAAGAAAACTGATAAACCTCTGGCAAGACTACAAAAATTAAAAGAAATGACATAAATCAATAACCCCAGATTGACAGAGAGATATCACTACAAATCATGATACCATTAAACAGGATAATATGAAAATAACTATGAACAACTTTACATTCATAAATTCAACAACTTATGATAAATTCCTCCAAACCCGCAAACACTCCAAGTTCAATCAAGATAAAGTAGATAATCTAAGTAATCTTATATACCTGCAGGAAATTGAATTCATATTCAGAAAGCTTCCCGCATGTAAAAACAGTCCTCCCTGGGCACCAGCTGTACTGGCGCATACCTATGGATCTTTCTTGATTTCTATCTCAGAAGAACTACTTCGCTCTGAGTCTTCACACACTTTCCTTTTACTGGAATATTCTCCTATATCCATTAATCTTAACTTTCCCTTGTCCTCCTTAGCATTTACTCATCTGTTATGTCAGCTGAAGAAAGAATTTATTGACAAAAAAGTCTTTCCTAAAACCCCAAAATAGGTTAGGTTCTTGCGGTAGTTATTTTTCATCTGTTCCTACCTGTGCAAAATCAATTTCTATCCCTTCTAGTAACAACTCCATGCTTTTCTAGTATTTACTCAATTTCAATCCATGTGATTCTGGTAGAACTGTCTCCACTGATTGCTACAAGGTAATCATGTTATGGACCTGGTCAATCAGAGAACTGCATCCGCTGACATCAATGGCAAAAATGGATGGACATATGGCTGAAGCCATACCAATTGTCCCAAAGACACAATTCCATACCTTTATTTTGAACTATTGAGAATGAGGAGCACTTTTGCTGATGTATTTGAAGACAGTAGGATATAAAGTAGATACTCTAGAGGTCTTCATCTTACCACCAGGGAGACAACATGAGACCAAAGCCCACAAAGATGGAATCAAAGTCTAAAGGGAGAGATTGAGTATCAATAACATTGTTTGAATCTGTCAGTTAAAGCTTTATATAAATTTTTTCAACACGAGCTAATCAATTCCCTCTTACCTTAAGTCATTTTGGGTTAGAATTTGTGTCTCTTCCAACTAAAAGAGCACAGATCAATATGGTCCCTCTATTGATTGGTCCCAAAACATTTCATTTTTTTTTCAAGAAGATTAGCCCTGAGCTAACTACTGCCAGTCCTCCTCTTTTTTGCTGAGGAAGCCTGGCTCTGAGCTAACATCCATGCCCATCTTCCTCTACTTTATATGTGGGATGCCTACCACAGCATGGCGTGCCAAGCAGTACCATGTCCGCACCTGGGATCCAAACCGGCAAACCCCGGGCCACTGAGAAGCAGAACGTGCGAACTTAACCACCGTGCCACCGGGCCGGCCCCAAAACATTTCATATTTTGATATTACATCAGTACGAATGTGATTTATTTATCTCTTGTACTAGACAAGTGTAAGTTCAATGAGGGCAGACTCATGCTTGTATTGTTCCACACTGTCCCACAGCTTTTAGCACAGTATGTGCTCATTAAATACTTTTTAACAAATTGATACAGTTATTTAAGTTTCTATTGAGCTTTTTGTTTGTTTTCATATCCAGAAGTATCTTGTTCATCTTAGATATTTAAACAATATAGATATTTAAACAATAGATATCGTAGATATTTAAACAATATTTGATGAATTACTTTGCTTCTTCTCTTGTTGTTTTATATATTTTTATATTTTCCAACGTATACACTATGCATATATATATATTGTATTATATATAGTACACATATATATATTGTGTATATATACATATATATATATATACACACACACATTAAATTTGTTCATGTTATTCCTAGTCATTTTAAAATTTTGGTTTCTATTGTGAATCAGATCTTTCTCCATAATTCTCCAATTTGTTATTGGTATAGAGGGAAGCTCTTGATTTTGAGTTATTCATTTTGCATCTAGGACTGCTGAACTCTCATTTCAGTTATAACAGTGTTTCAGTTGCCTATCTTTGGCTTTATATGGAGAAATATGTCTGCAAACAAGGATATTTTTGTCTCTGTCCATATATTTTACTGTATTAACAATAAAATTTAGTATTTAAAGAGCAGAATCTTCATCTTTGATAATGGTTTGCTGCAGCCCTTTTTTTTCCTTTTGTTTTCACTTTCTTGTTCCAAGGCTTTCTTTTCCTTTTCTTTAACTTTTTATTTTGGAATAATTGGACTTACAGAAAAGTTACAAAAATGTTACAGAAAATTCCTCTCCTTCCTTCACCCACCTTCCCCTAATTGTTAATATCTTTTATAATCGTAGTACTATTTTCAAAATCAGGAAATAGACATTAATACAATACTATTACTAATTACGGACTCTAATCAGATGTTACCAGTTGAGGTGCTTGATTTTAGTTCTCTGAGATGAGGTGCTAACAGACAAACTTTGGGGCTGAGGGTTGCATGCATAACAATTTGGAGATATTGCCAAATTGCTTTCCCAAAAACTAAACCAATTTGAACTAGCCCTGTAGGAAGAGTCTCATCACTGTGAATTCACAGAGATCATGGTCATGTCTTATTTTATTGCTGTTTATATGTTTGTCATTGATTAGTAGTGAGCATGTACCCTGCTTTATCCTCCAAAGTTGTGTATTGTCTAATTACGTAGGGATAGCTTTCTAATCATTTGTACACATTTGCTGTATATAAACTATTGATAGCTATATATGTGCACATATGGTTACACACACATTTTGTTGAGTATGTATTTTTAAGTCTGCTGCCTATATTTTCATTTTGTTAACTGTAAACAAGTTTAAACACTACATATTATGGAAACATAATTTTAGAGCCAAGCTATTTTAATAAGTCAGATAGCTCCGACTGAGAGAATTTATTCCTTGTCAGTAGTTCTATTTCTGAGTTTGTATCAAGATTTGTGACCCCTTCTAGCATGACTTCTGGACCTTATTACGTTGAAAGAGTGTGTCCTTTCTTGCCTACCCTGTGTTCTATTAAGTTAGACTTGGAAGACTTAAGCCAGGACAATTGCTCTTTTCCAGTCTGGGAATTTTTTCTAAGGATTGATCTAAAGGAAGGAAAGGACACCCTGACACATTTGTGTTCTTTATTTTAGTTTGCATGAGTTCCAGGGAACCCCATATCTTAAGTTGAATCACTGCCTGTCAAAGCTTATAATACTTCCACATCACGGACAGTTCTTCCCTGTTTCTTTGAAAAACATTATTGAGTAACAGTTTCCTAACATGTAAGGTAATTTGCCTTTTGGAGAGATGAAACAATTTTGCAAAGCATGCCAAATAGTTTCAGATATTCTCTCAGGACAATAAAAGTCAAGGCTGATGCCTGAAGAACAGAGGTTCCTCTGTCACATCTATCCATGCCATGTCTGTCTGAGAGCTTGGTGATCTCACTTAGGCCTTATCTGGTTGTGGATTCTCATTAGTCATTGGCTTGGTTGTTTCCAATCTACGGACTTAGAAACATGAATTTGGATCGATATTCAACCAGTCTTCCCTAGGGCTCTAATGTAGATGGGGCTTTCCTAGCTTGTTATTACCACCAGTTCGAACTATCAGGACCTGCGATGTAATTGTTAAGTATTTTGTGAGGGATGCTTCCTGAAACCATCAGCGATCCTCACTCTCAAATCCAGTATTATTCGAATTGTCCTAGATAGAGTTGTCACTAAAAAAAATTTTTAAAATGGCTTTTATTATTTACTTATATAGCAATTTACTCATATAACAACTCTATATATTGCGTATATATATATTATGCATATATATATAGCTCAGAAACATGAGCCGACAATAATTTCAACAAAATCAACATTTCAAATACAAACTATTTTAAGTGAAATTTTTATTGAGATAATTGTAGATTCTCATGCAATTGTAAGAAATAATACAAAGACATCCCACGTACACTCTATCCAATTTCCCCTAATGATATCATTTTGCAAAACTATAGTACAATATCATGATCTGTGATTTGACATTGATATAATTCACTCATCTCATTCAGATTTCCCCAGTTTTACTTGCATTAATTTTTGTATGTATATGTGTGCACGCATATTTTGTTCCATATAATTTTTATCACATGTATAGGTTCATGTATCTACTACAAAGTCAAGATGCTGACAGTTCCATCACTACAAGGACCCCAGGTCTTGCCCTTTTATAACCTTGCCCACTTCCCTTCGATCTGCCCGTCTCACTCTCACCTCAAACATCTGGCAACCATTAAATTGTCCACTTCTAAAATTCTGTCATTTCAAAACTGTAATATAAATGGAGTCTTCCAGTATGCAACCTTTTAAGATTGAGTATTTTCTCTTAGCACAATTCTCTGGAGAATCAACCAAATTGTTGTGTGTATCAATAATTCATTCGTTTTTATAACAGAGTGGTATTCTGTGGTTTGGATGTATCACACTTCTGTTTAACCATTCATCTGTTGAAGGACATCTGGATCTTCCCAGTTTTTGACTACTACAAATAAAACTGCTATGAACATTTATGTACAGATTTTTGTGTGAACATAAGGTTTCATTTCTCTGGGATAAACACCCACGAGTGCAACTGTTAGGTTGTATGGTAGTTGCAAGATTAGTTTTATAAAGCTAAGAGAATTCCAAAGTGGTTATGTCATTTTAAATTCCCATCAACATGTATGATTGATCCACGTTAATTTTTTAATCCACCTCAAATTTATATTCGTGCTTTGGAAAATGTCCCTTCTTTTGTATCATTCCCATTACCTTCATTAATACTATCATTTTGTATTTCTTTTAGAATGCAAATTTAAAAAAAAGAAACAAGGTTTCTTCTGAAAAGTAGGAAAGAACAAAAACTATGCAGAGAGGCAGGTACTGGAGTTGCCCAGGCCCTAGTGCTACCAGGTGTCCCCTTCACTAGATGGTGGCTCCCTGTGCACAGCCACCTCACCATGTGGACAACTCAAATCCTGCCTCAAAACAAAAGCAAAACTACAAATTACTGAACATTATGGTTGCTTTCAAAGAACCAAAAGAGCTAATATTAAATGTGTGAATGCTAAAGGTCTACTAAAAAGATTAGATGAAAGGAAAAAGGAGCTGTGAACAATAGTTAGAATCAAGCAGATTACGGAGTGCTGGCTTCTGGTTCCACCTCTGCCACTGATTGCTGTGAGAGTTGTGTCGTTCACTCACTCTGGTTTGTCCCTCAGACAACTCTATACTCCCCTGTATATATTTTTTAATATATAAAGTGAACTGAAATGATTAAATTAAAGTGAACTGAATGATTTTGTCATTTACATTCACATTACAGAAAATGTATCCATTAACAAATTAAAATAATTTAGTAGTCTTTCCTTGGGATTGTAGAAGAAATCCTCTCTCTGTGAGAATTTGTTATAACATCTTGCACAGTCTACAAGCAGGAGTGGTTGTCACATTGCTGTTCAAATTCTAGGGGGCCAAAGTTTTTCACATCTCATCTCTAGGACAAATTTTTGGAGGGAGGTGGAAAGTACAGACTATTGCCATATTACTATTGGTTAAATTCTCTGGTAACCTGAGGAAATCTAGTCTTTCCTGTGTCCTAAAAAGTGACTAATTAGTAAATAAGAAGGACATATATGTTGTAATCATGACTGTTATAGTTCTCGTGAATGAAAATTAATGGAAATAGATTAGTGAAATTAATAGAAACAAAGTGTTGTGCAGCTTATTAAAAAAGAAAACAAAGATGTTCATTGAAATTCAGTTTTTTCTTCGTGTGTTAAACAAGTCAGTGTTGCAAAATGTGTGGTAGAAAGTTTAATTTCAGCAAGTTCATTAAATTGTATTTGGTTGCCTCATCAAACATTCAAAAGAGAGTGAGAGCTGATGGAGATCACTGTGTGAAAATGAATGTGGGTTGCCATTCCCAAATAAATAGAGTTATTTCATCATTTCAGACACAAGTTTTGACTGTGCCAGTGGGATTTTTATTTCCAATGTGGAAGAAAAATAATCACACAAAAGCTTCCTTGGAGTTCTAATCTTAGTTACTTGCTAACATTTCAAGGTTATCCTATCTCTTGTCAACAACTGGTAATTGACCTGGATGCATACACAAGCAAAGCTCTGAAATCACATTTGGGTCAACTAATCTATTTTTTTGCACACCGTGAAATCAAGAGGCTTAATCACATTAGTGATGCCTGACCATTCTGTTTCAATTCCTGGGCTGTCTAGTGAAACTAATGAACTGTCTTGGTGGCTCCAAAGCAAAGCCAGGGTCTCACAGGCCAGTTGTGAATTATGAGCACATTTCCTTTTATTGCCCATAAATCTTTTCCAGTTTTATATTCACAGTAGCTTAAAACACCTAAATTCACATCAATGAGTGTGCAGCAGTGCTCTGGATGTTTTGGATTAATAGTGGAGTTAAGTATATCCCCTATATTTAAAAAATACATTTTCAGTACAGTCCAACCTTAATTACAGTAAATCAGACCTTATCCGGCGACAAGGTTGATAAACGTCAGCACCTTTTTTCCAGTATGTGTCACAATAACTCTCACACTGCATCATGAAATAGTGTTTTGGAGAGAAATGGACTTAGAGTTAAATACTATAACATCAGATTTGAAAGGTAATATTGGTTTTGACATGAAACCAGTGCATGACTGAAGCTGAATAACTAAAGCCAGTGCCAAACGATGAGTGTGGAGAGGTGGAGTTGGCCGTTATGTGCATGGAAGTTATTGGTAGGACTTTGAATACAAACGGAATTTCTCAGGGCAGTTGTACAAAAAAAGAAGTTTCTTTTAACATAGAGACTGGGAAACGTCTGTGAAAGAAAGAAAGGAAGGGGGAACAACTTAGTTGAAGGTCAGCAGAGCTTCTATCCTGTAACTGAAAGAAAGGCAATGACATTGATGCAAATGGAGATGAAGGAGGCGGAGGCAGTAAGGGCCTTTCAGGAGGCAGCCATTTAAATATGAGTCAGATGAGTGGCCAGGAAGAGAAAAATATTGAATTAAATGATGTTCGGTGAAGAAAGAGAAGTGTCTGGAAGCCAATTCTAAAGATTCAAAGAAACCTGAGGAAGGTGCTGACAGAGTGATAACTAGCTAATGCTTAACCCTGCTAACTGAGCAAAGAAGAGGCAAATAAAATAAAAGGAAGTTATGATGACACGTGTGCAGCACCAATGTGACTACACTATAGAATTTGCTCTGTCTCTAATCTTTCTCTAAGGTGGCATTGACTGGCTGGGAAATCTCTGCCTTAATAACATTTCAATTTCTTCTGCATTCTTCCACCCCTACACACACTCTAGTTTTTGGCTGGAAGAGACATGCAAATACAAATGAACTTTGTTTACTAAATCCATTTTCCTATAGCTCTGGCATTTTTTAGGTGTTTTTTGCTAAGTTCATTGTCTTTAATAAATCATTGATAGTGGAGTGACAGCTGTCACAGGATGCCTGGAATGACTTCCAACCATTCTGATGTGAACTTAACCTGTGATAATCCCAGGAAGGAGAGGACCAGTCTTGTATAATGCAGAGGTGGAATAGACCTGTAGCTCCACTGGTGCCTCAGTCCTGAGATTTCTCTAAAATACAATAATATTTGTAACAACGATCATTTATTTAATATATCAATAGTAATAATAAGGACAATAACACCTATTTTATGTCCAACATTTGTTATATGCCAGGGATTCTAATATGTGCTTTGCTTATCTTATCCATTTAAATCCTCTCACCAACCCTACGATCTAGGCATTATTTCCACAATTCACAGATGAGAACTTTGGAGCTCAAAGAGTCATTCTCAGTAACTACAAGAGTTGTGGCTTTAATCAGATGTGCTGTAATGTCAAAGCCCATGTTCATAATATGACAAGACAGATTTATTCCAGAGAATTAAGGAATGGCATTACCTTTGGTTCTTCTGTTATGAAAATTCTCCAAGGCGTGGAATAATATTAAAATCTCATAACTCTGTAGTTCAAGCGAATGCTTCATTTATTTTCAGTTCAGAAGGCATGAGCCCAATGTCGTGTGAAAGCACAGGACATTTGTGAAGGGACACTGTGCTTAAATGTTTGGTGAGAGAGAAGAAAGGAGTCAGGGGCATGAAAACAAGTTCTCTCCCACATTGAATTTTTGTTTTATCTTATTCCTGACTATAAATTTTGCAGATTAATTCATTTCAACAAGATAATAACAAACATGCAGTTTCATAAGCAGATAAAAGCTCCCCACTAGAGCTCCAGTCCTGAAATTTCCCTAAGAATATAGTAACGGTTGTACTAATGATAATTTATTTGTTTAATATATCCCCAATAATAGCAATAATAATAACAATAGCTTTGTTTTATGCTGAACAGTCATTATCTGCCAAAGATTCTAATATGCGCCTTTCTTATTTTATACATTCTAATCCTCCCCCAAACCTTCTGATAAAAACTGGCAAATTATTTCCAGGCAGCATGAGTTCCTAGATGCGAATGGTTCAGTGCCACAAGTGATGGTATCAGTACTGCTTCCAAATTAAGTTTGGGACTTCAAAAGAATAAAAATAATAAGAAGGAATGAACAACAATAAAATCCTTGACTAAAAACAACATTGGAATTAAGACCATGGGTTAAGCCTAGGTAAATATTATAGTCTTGTTCAGATGTGAGAAGTCAATTGCCTTATATGTTTCCAAAATAGACTCATAATTTCAAGTCAAGATACCTGCGTATAAATATTTCAGGTTAAAGCTTAATGGCACTGATTTACATTCTCATCAACAGCATATAAGGGTTCCCTTTTCTCTATACCCTCACCAAGACTTATTATCGCTTGTCTTTTTGATAATAGCCATCCTAACAGGTATAAGGTGATATCTCATTGTGGTTTTGATTTATATTTCCCTAATGATTAATGATATTGAGCACATTTCCATGTACCTATTGGCCATTTGTATGTCTTCTTGGGAAAAAATGTCTATTCATATTATTTCTCTGTTTTTTAAATTGGGTTATTTGGTTTGTTTTGCATTAAATTGCATGAGTTCCTTATATATTTTGGATATTAATCCCTCATTAGATATTTGGTCTGCAAATATTTTCTCCCATCTTGTGTTGGTGGGAATGTAAGTTGGTACAGCCACTATGGAAAACAGTATAGAGTTCCCCCCCAAAATTAAAAAGAGAACTATCATATGATCCAGTAATCCTACTTCTGAGTATATATCCAAAGCAAATGAAATGAGTAACTCAAGGAGATGTCTGCACTCCCATGTTCATTGCAGCATTAATCATAATAGCCAAGATATGGAAACAACCTAAGTCTCTGTCAACAAATGAATGCATAACAAAATATGGTGTATGGAGTATTATTCAACCATAAAATGGAAATTCTGCCAATTGGGAAACATTAATGAACCTGGAGGACGTTGTGCTGAGTGAAATAAACCAGACAGAGAAAGACAAATTCTGTATGATCTCATGTATATATGGGATCTTAAAAAGTTGAACTAGTCGAATGGTGGTTTCCAGGAGCTGGGAGGGTGAAGTGTGGGGAGAAATGGAGGATGATAGTCAAAGGGCATAAACTTTCAGTTATAAGATGAATAAATTCTGGGATCTAATATACAACAGGATGATTATAATTAATAATACTATATTATATACTTGAAATTTGCTATGAGAGTAGATCCTAAGCGTTCTCACTGTGCACATACACACACACACATAGATGCAAATGGTAACCATATAACGTGAAAGCTGGAGAATAGTAAGTAAAGCTTCCAGTCTGCTAAAGACGGAGAGTCTTAGAAAACACCCTTATAGAAAGTTGGGACCTCAGGGGCCAGTCTCAGTGTAAAAGCGAATACTAAGTAAATTCCCTGCTCAGAGGGAATAGTAAACAAACCTGACGCGAGGTTGAAACTGGGTGGGTAGGAGGAAATAATCTCTCCTGAGAATTTTTTACAAGCAAGTCAACTCCTGGTTTATGTCTGAATTCACAGTACTTGTTTGGTTTGAAAAATATCAACCAGAAAATTTCATTTAAAATGGTCCCTAGAGGATAGGCACTCAAATCTCCTGATAACATCAACTGGAAACTTCCCACACACATAAATCCAATGCGAATAGTCAGTTCACAATAATATGTCACATAGCACATACTGAAGCAGTGTCCCTGGAATGAGGCCCCGAAGAAATACCAGAAAATGTAATGAGATGCACATAGATTTTAGATGTTGGAATTATCAGGCAAAGAATATAATTATGTTAAATGTATTGAAGGAAACGAGGGCATAACTAAAAAAGCAAGGAACAAAAACTACAAAGAATAATAAAGTAGAGTTAAATATCACAAAATAAGACTTGTAGAAATATTATACATATATAATATACATGTATGTACAAAGTATTATACATTTAATTGAATTTTAAAACTCAGTGGATGGATCAAGTAGCAGCGTTTAATTGAGAACTTGAAGACAGGAAAATAGATTTGAAACATTACCCTGAGGAGATGAAAATAGAAAAGATTGAAACTTAGGAAAGATAGAATGAGAAGTCTAAGTCTTTTCAGAATCCCAGAAAGAGAGAAAAATGAGAACAAAGAGAAGCAATACTTGAAGTGAAACAACAATCCTCAATAGAAGAAGCTCCCTAGATCTCAATAGATTAATGAACAGAAATCTAAGCTAGACCTGCAAAATTGTAACTATACAGCATGAAGGAAAAATAAGCTATTTTAAAAGTAGCAAAGAAAAAGCAGACATCATTTCCAAAGTCATCATAATTAATTTGGTGGCTGCTTTTTAAAAGCACCAATGGAAGCTAGAACATAGTGGAATATCTTCCAAATTCTCAGAGAAAATAGCAAACAATCAAGAATTCATTCTTGAGTGAAGCTATCTTTCAAGCATGAGGTTGAAATACTGATACCATAAAGACAAAACTTGAGAGCTCTTACCACCAGCATACACTCACAGGATAACAAACGAAGGCACAGGAATTGAGGAAGAAACGAACTCAGCCCACGGGGAAGGTCTGCGGTTGATGACAGAGAGAATACTGGACACAGGTATTGGTGAATGTGTGTGTAAGTTTAAACAAACTTTGTGTGACACAAGAATAATGCCTATACTTGTAAGGAGAAAAAGAATAAAAATTAGATACTAAACCACGAAGCATATAAGTAGGGAGAAGAGAACATGGTTGAAAACTTTGGAAAACTGTTATCAGTTTCTTAAGAAGTTAAACATTCGTCTACTCCGTGACTCACTAATTCCGTTACTAGCTATTCATCCAAAGAAATGAAAAGCTCTGTCCTCACAAAATAGCCTTGAACAAGAATATTCACAGCAGTTTTATTCACGATATCCCCAAACTGAAAATAGCCCAGATGGCCATCAATAGGAGAATGTATTTTAAGAAAACAAAACCAAAAATATAAAATTATAGTACATTCATACTATAATGTACGTAATGGAATACTACTCATGAATTTAAAGTCACAAACTGATACACTCAAGATGGACAAATTTCAAAAAAATTATACTGAGTAAAAAAAGCCCAATACAAAAGAGAATATGTGATATGATTCAATTTGTGTGAAGCTCTATAATATATAAAATGAATCTATGCTATCTATGAATGAAATCAGATGCATGGTTGTTTCATGGGGTGGGGGCAGGGATTGACTCAGAAGGAGCAAAAGGGATCAGCTGGGGTGATGGAAATGTTCTATATGTTGATACAATACAGATTATACAGGTGCATTTTCAAAATGATCGAATTGTACACAGAAGTCCTGAGCTATTCAATGGGTGTAAATTATACATCAGTAAAAAGAAACATAGACTACATAATTTTTCAACAAGGAAAAGGAATAATAGAATGAAGAAATAAAACTACAAACTGAATTCTTGCTAAAGAAAAAAAAAGAAAACTAAAAAAGAGGAAGTACATAATAAGAAGATAGAAATAAATCCAAACATATGTGTAATCACAATTAATGTGTATAGCCTAAAGACTCAAAACACAAAAGACAGATTGGCGCCCAATATATATTTAGAAAATGCAGCTATTTGGCATTTACTGCTATGTAAAGAAGATATCAGGAAAGAGAAAGTTTGAAAGTCAAAAGGCAGAAAAAATATACTAGGAAAAAAGCAACTTAAAGGAAGATGGTATAATGTATTAATATCAGACAAAACAGACAATAAAGCAAAAAGCAATACAAGAAATAAAGATTCTACAAAATGATAAAAAAGCGAAATTGAACAGGTGTATGTAAAAATACATATTGTTTTAGACTAGCCTAGCTAAAAAAAAAAATGTTCATATTCTGGCCTTTAGCATCAGAAATCTCAAAGTGTTGAAGTAATGCACACCACATTTTCTGACTAAAATGTAGTTAAATTAAAATTCAAACATATAAATTAAAAAATATTAAATGGTTAGAAATTGCAAAACATGCTTTTAAACAACTCTTGAGGTTGAAGAAAAATTTATACTGGAAATTACATAATATCTGTAAATGAGCTATGCTGCACATACTATGTACCCTGGAAATCCTTAGGCATATTTCCAAGAATTATCAGCCTCATCCAGACCCACTGAAGGATTTTTGCATATAACAGTTTTTCATATAAGATGTCAGTCTAGCAACAGACTGAAAATATAGTTAAGATTGTTTGGGGGTAACACAATTAGTATTAAAAGTATGATGGGGACCTGGATAGAAATAAAAAGCCAAAGAAATGGGGCAGGGAATTCAGAAAATTTTACAAAATCAAATGAGCAGGATTGGGTACTCAATCAGATGAAGAGTATTATTATTAAAAAAAAAAAAAGCCCAAGATTTCTCATAGTTTTCTGAATTCATGTTTGCCAGATGAGGATGGTGGTGATTTCTTCACTGAGCTGTGGAACACAGGAGGCAGGATAGATTTGACCACAGAGGAAAGATGCTGGATTCAGATTTGACAATGTTAATTTTCAGATGATTGTGAATGTATCCACATTATTAAACATCTTGAGAGCTCAAATGTCAGGGTAGATATGTAGATTTGTGAGTCATCAGCACATAGTATGTGATTAAGATCAAGAGACGTGCAGAATGACAACCACATTGAATGCAGCAGACGGAACAGTGACATGAAGTCTCCATATTGCCAATACATTGGGTTTGGCTACACTGAGACCACTGATGACTTCCTTGGAAACAAGTTGAGCGAGGATGGTGGGGTTCAGAATCTGACTGCTTTGCCCTGAGGCATAAAAGGAAGTGAGGACTGGAGAAGATGATTATAGCCCTTTCTTTAGAGAAGTGTTGTTATATAGGAAAGAGAGAATCGAAACAACTGAACTCTAATTAATAATGAGAATTCTTTTTAAGAATGAGACAGAACTGGGGTTGGCCCTGTGGCTGAGTGATTGAATTTGCACTTTGCGCTTTGACGGCCCGGGGTTTCATGGGTTCAGATCCTGGGTGTGGACATGGCACCACTTATCAGGCCATGCTGAGGCAGCGTCCCACATAGCACAACCAGAAGGACCTACAACTAGAATATACAACTATGTACTGGTGGCTTTGGGGAGAAGAATAAGAAGAAAAAAAAGAAAATTGGCAAGAGATGTTAGCTCAGGTGCCAGTCTTTGAACATAATTAAAAAAAATAAAAGATTGAGGCAGAACTAGCCATTTATACAGTATTGAAGAAGGGAGTCAATACAGAAAAAAATGCTAACAATGGAAGAGAGAAGATTTTTACGGGAGAAAGATCCTAGAAGAGGACAGATGAAATCAAAGGCATAGGTGAATGGGTTGACCTCAAGTAGTATAGATCATTTCAACCTCTGTGGTTAGAAACAGGCAGTAATTGTGGATACATACAGCCATGCACCAAATAACAATGTTTTGGTCAATAACGGACTGCACATACGAAAGTGGTCCCATAAGATGCTATATATAACCTATATATGTAGTAGGCTATGCCATCTAGGTTCATGTAAGCACTCTCTATGATATTCTCACAGTGAGTGAATCGTCCAAATGACACATTTCTCAGAATGTATCCTTGTCATTAAGCGGCCCATGACTGTATTAATAATTTTCTCTGCAGAGAGCTAAAAGTTGAGTGTGCTTCATTCATAAATCCTATTTTTACTGTGGGTGGGGACTTTACATCCTTCTATTCTTTTAAGTAGTTGGCTGCCAAAATGCAAGATTTAACAAGAAATCAGGAAAATCGGAAACGTAATAACCTCTCTCAAAGTTTTCCATTTGCCTTTGTAGTCTTCAAAGTCATTTTAAAAATCATTCAAATCATATCCAAATACATTGCTGTTGATGGGTGTATCTCATCGCACTCTGGGAAATTTGTGATAATTTGCTGTAGGCACATCTATGACATTTTTAGTAAAAGCAGTTTTTGCTGGAAGAAAATCTTTTTCTTGAACAGTGGTATGGAGGCAGAAGGGCAAAATTTATTGCTCCAATACCATAAGCAAAATCCAAAGAGAAAATGAATATCACTCTTTGTTCTTATAGCAGAAACCTTGCAATTCGCATCCATGTTGCTACTTTGGAGTGCTTTTCTTTACATATTTAGGGAGTTGGAAGAGCAAGTGGCTTTCTGTCATTTCAAGCTATAGTTCAGTCCTGAATTCCTATGGAAGTTTCTTTTAATTGCTCAGGGCCAGCCCTTAACGTGTAGAAGTACAGAAGTATGCACATTTTATCAGGGGGTGTAGGGGCAATTTATAAGTAATTATGTCAATATTTCGAAAGAAAGAGTTGTCAATAAAAGCTCAATATTCTCCTTTATCCATTTGTCTCTACAAAGTGATGAACATTTTCTCCAAGTTCAATTTTCAAATGAATACATCCAAGTACCTCCTGCTATACCAAGATAAGTTTCAGAATTCTTTATAATCAATTAGGTTATTATATTTAGAGAAATTTCCTCACGCTTTCATATTAAAAAAAGAATGGAGACGCACAACTACAATCTCTATAAACGCAGAACTGTGAATATCAACTTAGAGATGCACAAGGATATTTTCTTAGTCAGAAGTCTGAAGTAGCAGAAGATAAGCACAAGGAGGTTAGAGATTACTGGAAGATTATAGAAGATGCACAATCGGTTTCCCAAGTGAACTGGGCACATATTTTTATTGAGCACAAATGGTGTGCAAGCCACCTTATATACTTGATCTCATTTCATCTTTGGTATAATTTGATGGTAGGAACTATTCTGGTCCTGCACACAAAAATGTTGAGACTTAGAATTTAAACAACTTGCCTAAGTTTATGTGTAAAAGCACAGATTTGAAACAAACATTGTATGCATCATATACTTTACTTTATATACTCAATCCTCCACTCACACCTGCTCCTAAATCTTGGCCGTAATGAGAATTATGTATTTTGGGAGTGAAGTAAATTGTAGGAAACAAAGTAGGACTTTTACCACACAAGGGAATTAGTGTGGGCCCTTGGAAGGACCTCAATGGAATTATTAGAATCAGCCATTGACAACTATCTCGTCAGTGACTTTAGAATGACCCTCCTTGACAAAGGCCACCCTTGGTCATAGAGATAATCTCAGAAGTTTAGCAGGATCACTCTGCCAAAGCTCAGTCCTCAAAATTTAACCCAGCCAATGTGAATATAATAGTTAGTATTCAGAGCTGATTAGGAAAGCCACAAATAGGTGCTTTCTGCTTGGGACCAGATGAGGTTGCAGTGGAGAAGGCCTAATTCCTACCAGTGGAACCAACCCATAGAGGTGTTGATCACCTTCTAGGCTAATAGTAGCATTTGTAATAAATAATATGGTCTTCAGTTTACTCTGAGGTTTTCACTTTTTATAGCAAATATTTAAGAAATACAGTAAAATGTTCATTTAAATACATTTTTGTTCAAATTTCTCAATTTCTTTGTTATCTTCCCTTATGGATTTCAAATAGTTCCAGTGTCTATCATATGAACACAAGAGGGAGAATATAAGTACAACATGATTACGATTTATTTTTAACTGCTTGGCAGTTCCTAATACCCAGGTCTCAGAAGCCTCCTATTACCTCGGATGTATGTGTTGTCTTTTTCACAGCTTTTATGACACAAGCATAATACAGTTCAGAGCTTCTAAACTGCATTTCCTTTCCCATAAAATTTATTATTTTTCACGTTAACTTGATACTGTATTACTGACTCTAGCAAAATAATGTTCTAATAAAAATATCAACTTAGAAAATGGATTTTTAAATCCAATACTTAATTCAAATATATGTTGGTGCAGAGTTGTTTCTCTTAAAAATATGTTTTATAGAAATTAGAATTAAATTGCAGAATGCATAAATCATAGAAGTGATTAACTATATCAGTTAAGGTTCCTATAAGGGACATTAACATACGTTTAGCTTTAGTGTATTCCATATGTTTTGAATACCTATTATGTGTTACAAACTCATATACAAGTAATCATGTAGCAACTTGTTAATAAGCACTTACTGAGCATCTAAGGATGAACTAAAAGTTTCAGAGAATTCTCTCAATTTATTATTGTAACAACCCCTTGAGGTTGGACTATGTTATTCTCATTTTAAAAATGAAGAAACCTGGGATAATAATGTTTTGAGAAGCTGTTCCAAAGCCATGGAATTAATAAATGGAGGAGCTGGTATGTGAGCAATGATATGTGTTTGATGATAAAGTTTTAGTAAAAAGTTATCTCACAATGGATCATAGACTCAAACGTAAGAACTAAAACTGTGATGCTCCTAGAAAGAAACTTAATCAAAAAGTCTTTCTAACTTTGGGTTAGGCAAAGATTTCTTAGATACAAAAAGCATGACCCATAAAAGGAAAAAATAAGTGTTTGATTTCATTAAAAATGAAAACTTCTACTCTTTGAAAAATGCTGTTAAGAAAATAAAAAGACGAGCCACAGATTTGGATAAAATATTTGCAAAACATATATCTGATAGAGAACTTACATACAGGATGTATAAAGACCACTCACAATGCACATAAAGACGAAGTGTTTAAGAAGCATTCAGCAAATGTTCTGTGTATATAACTAATTTTCCAAGTTCAAATTTATCCCTAAACATTAGAAACAAATATTTAGGAAATTAATTTACATGACATACAAATTAGTAATATAAATGACAAAAAAATCAATAAAATTACTTCAGTACCTAGTCCCAAATGTAGCAAAAGACGTGCATGATCAATATGGAGAAGTATATAAAAAATTATTGAAAATCATCCAGTAAGACCTAAATAGATGGAGACATATATCATTTTAGTAGATACAAAGAGTTTATATCCTTAGGATTTTAGTTCTCCTCATATTTTTTACACATCTATGCAATTCCAAACAAATTTCAAAATGGAACCCCACAAAACAGAAATTTTGTGTTTGTATGTGGAATTTGACCAACTGGTTCTTTACATGGAAGAGAAAAGGCTTAAGATTAGCCAAGAAAACTTCGAAGAAAAATAATAGATTCTCATATCAAATAAAGTCTCCTTATAAAGGTACCATGATTAAGAATATGAATAGACAAGCAGGTATGAAGTAAGGGAAAACGTCCATCCATCACAAAACTTGATGTATGCTGATGGTAAGATTGAGATCACTGGAAAAAGAGAGAATATTCAAAGAATCATATTGGGAGAGTAGTCTATCTGTGTGGAAAATCTTATTTTGATCTCTTTCTCATGCCATGCTCAAATATCAAGTTTAGGTGAATTAAAAAACAATGGCCGTGTATTTCACTTTGCTCAGATCACTCCCATTTTCCACCCCTTATCTTAGGGAAATTATTATAACACCTCCTTTCGTTGTCAAAGGTGTTCAGGTTTGGAGGATAAATTACATGATAAAACTAAACACGTCAAAGTATACCTTCAAAACTTTAAAAGAAAATCTAAATAAATATTTATATTACTAAGATTGACAAAGGATTTCTTAAATAAGAATCAAAAAGTCCATATCATCTACTCTACAAAAACTATTAGCCCATTGTAATTTGGAATTTCTAGACAAACACAAGCAGAGAATTTGTCCTTCTAATGATAGTGGTTTAGGATTTAAGAATAAAGACAGTGCTCAGACAAGTTTGGATAAGAATAGGATGATTTCAGAATAGGAGATATAGAAAAATAGAACATGCAGATTGTGAGAGCCCAATTTAAGACTTTGGAACAATCCTATCCTTTTGACTTTTTAAGCATGGATGAGGTGACTAAAGGATGTAGAGCACTGAGAGATGGGAACTTCCTGAAGATGGTCTTTATCCCCAATCTCCAGAACCCCCCAAAATTCATTTTTTACTTGCAATTTTCCTTGTATCTATAGCAATATCCCAGAAATAGCAAACAGCCATGTCTTTGGTAATTTATTTGTGGTTCTCATAGGGCCACATTGTCTATTTCCCAAGAGCTTCATGCCAGTTTTTTATATGACTTTTACTGAGTTGAATTTTAAATGGGATATCTGACCAGGATCCTATTTTATGGGATGTAATGTCATGTTGCCATGCATTAATTTTTCTCAGGTTGGACTCATATCTTTATGATTCAAAGCTGAAATGTTAATTTTTATATATCAGTAAAATATGGTATGAGACTCAGGAAAAAATCTATACTCTAGTATCAACTAATTGTGGGGAAATGGTCACATTTCATTTTATTTCTCTCTCTCTGAAATCAATTCTTTTAAAAGAACTTTTCATTCAGGAAAATTTTGATCACCTTCTAGGGGACAAAGAGTTAACTAAGCTCTGTAAATATAGAGATGAATAAGACCCAGCCACTGGTCATCTGAAGTCCACGTTCTGGGGAGGGTAAAAGAGAGAAGGCAAAGAAATAATCATAAGATGGTGTATGTATGAGTTAGGCCTCCTTCACGGCAAGTGGCAAAATAAATTAGAATAGTCTAAGTTATAAAAGGGCCCATGTAATGGATGTTAGCTCAGAGCCAGTCTTCCTCAGCAAAAAGAGGAGGATTGGCAGCTGATGTTAGCCCAGGCCTAGTCTTCCTCAAAGAAAAAAAAAAAAAGGGCCCATGTAATTAACTGTGAATTCCAGGGATGCATCCAGCTCCATGTGCATCAAGATCCAGGGGGCTGAAATGTATCTTTAGGACACTGTATCCTCTTCATTTTTCTCATGGCTTCACTTCCTTTAGTGGTCAGCCACTCCAAGCTTCCATGGCCATTTTCAGAAGAGTTCTGCTTCCCAAATCTTCTAAGAAGATCCCAAGAATATTTCTGATTCCCAGTTCTCACCTCCACCCTCATTCCCCATCTCCACACATATGCACACTTGTCGTCAGGGGGATGCAGTGTTTTGGTCAGGCCTGGGTGATATTCCCAGCCCCGTGTTGGCAGGGAGTGTTGTGACCGAAGAAAGGAGTAAGAGCTACTTATAGAGCTGAAGAAGATGGATCAGTTGGAGTAGATTTCCTTTCCCAGGAAAGAAAGGGAAAGACTAACCTCAAGCGTTCTAATAGGTATTGGTGACATTTAATCCTGTGAGGTTTATAGACAGGAGAAAGACGGTAAATTCATTTCCACACGTTTTAATTTATTATGACAATTTCCAGTAAAGGTCTTCAAAATTATTGAGTTATGTGGTTCTGGAGTTCAGCATAGAAGATGAGAGTTCTAACATTGCTAGCCTTCAGAGTAGAAATGGTACTTGGAGCTGTAGGGGGGGCTGGTTAAGAGAAAGTCATGACCCAAATAATCACCACCACAACAACAATCTCCTGAAATAAAAGCAGTATTATGCTCTAGTTTGATAGGTCATAAGAGGTATTTCTGGGAGTAGAAAGGAGGTGCATTTAAAATAGCAAACTCTGAAGTATGTTTGAAATTGACTTCAAAAATAGAATGATTGATAAACAACTTGTAGTTACATCCTGTTCTTAAAGTAAAGCTCTAACATTTCTCTTTGTCAGTGTTTGTGATTTGGCACATGCCTCTGGATAATTTGTTTTTTCACATCCATACCACATCCCCATCTGCTTTTTCAACAAAAGATTTGAGGCAAGTCAATCCTCAATTTTATTCTGAATCTTACACAAAGGTAAAGTAAAGGGCTTAGAAATTTACATTCAACTAAGCCAGGTAAACAGATTTTATGTTGATGATTTTAAATTTGCACATAAAATGTCATTTCTTATTAGTAAAAATAGGGCCCCGTGTTACTCCTTATGTTTGGTTTAAAAACAAGAGCCAACTATTTTATTGTAATGCAGACTTTGATTAGATGGTACAATTGACCTTATAGACTCTTTTATTATTTCTGGCATCCTTCACTTCTAGCATCCCCATGATTTTAGCCCTGAGCTGTGTTTTATGCATGGTCCAAATCTGTCAGTGCTGTTTAATTCAATGCTATAAAACTCCTTAACCAAAGGACTTTCCAGATCATCAGTGGGTTTGGTATTCATTCTATTTTTTTTCTAGTTAAAAAGAAAATAGACAATAGAAAACATTAAGTTTTGGGGAGAAATCAGCTTTTGTTTCCTCTACAGTATTATAATATACCATTAAAAACTGAGATTGTCCAGGATTCAGTCTTTTGCTGGCAGAAGGTAATGCTGGTCTTCACAAGCAACTTTCAAATCTCTTCTCAAAATAAATTCTTCTTTAAAAATAAATCACAAAACCTAGTTCAGAGTGTTACAGTGTACAGAGGCAGCAATTAATGCTAGAAACATCTAAAGCTAAAATACTGCCTTTCCAAAGCTGTTGGTTTAAAGGGCCATGTGAGAGCCCAGCCACTTCTATAGGAAAACTGCATTTGCTGCTGTTCTTCCTTACTTTTGGAGTCATCTAGCTGTAAAAATTTAAAAAAAAAATTAGTACAAAACAGACACCAACCAGAACTTCTGAATTTGCATTAACGAGTGCATTTTTGAACTCTTAGAAAATGCTGTCACCATCAAGCTGAGTTTTAGTGCTTCCCTGAAGAACATCATCACTACAGTAACACTAACAGTGTAGGTATCTACTACCTCAAATTTAGTGCTATATAAAATAGGTTTGCAAACAAATATTAGAAATTTCCAGACTTAGAATAATTTTTTTATGTACCTGTATCTTTTCATAAGTAATTTAAAAAAGCAATTTATATTTAGAATTTCTCTCACACTTTCTTTTTTTGGGGGCAGGGAGGAGGAAGATTCACCCTGAGCTAACATCAGTTGCCAATCTTTCTCTCTTTTTTTTCCTTTGCTTGACGAAGATTAGCCCTGAGCTAATATCTATGCCAATCTTCCTCCACTTTGTATGTGGGACGCCTCCAAAGCATGGCTGATGAGTGGAGTAGGTCCACACCCAGGATCCCAACCTGCAAACCTGGGCCAACGAAGCAAATTAGGTGGAACTTTAACCACGCAGCCATGGGGCCAACGCCTCTCACACTTGCTTTTTAAAAAATCTGATATGGTATAGTTATAAAGTGGGAACATTTTAAATACTCCATATTTCTTAAACTATATTTTCAATATTCTTTTAAAAATGTTTGATTCTTGTATATATATCTTCTATGCTGGAGTATTTAGAATGCAGGTACCATTTACTCTTGGCCATGTATGATAAAGTTTCAGACAGAATGATTACTATCCATGTCTGCATTGTATCTATGTGAACAACTGAGGCTTATAATTGAATGGAATCCTCTTTCCTTCCATTGTAGAGTGAGACTGAATCCATTTTTCCCTTCTCTTGTAGTTATAATTTTCTACTGAAGATCCTATCATCTCTGTAGTACACTGTAGCCTGTAGGTTTAATGCTGTGCAAGACCCAAGGGGTTAATGCATAGCTCAAGGTCACCAGTCTGTGTGGCTCCAAGCTGGCTGCTGAAGGATTCCTGAGTATTCCTCACCACCTTGCCAGTAATCCACTTCCATTCTTTTATTCTGAAATTTTTTTTAGTATTTCTCCCTTCTCTCCGTGTAATAAGAATAACATATATTTGGATTATGAATTTAAATTATCCCAATGACTATGTGAAAAGCTTTCCATGCACTTTTCTCACTTAATCCTGACAATGATATGAGGTAGGTTTTACTATCAAGAAGTGAGGCTCAGAGAGGTTAAAACACTTGCTCAAACCAAGCTAATGAATGAAAAAAAAAAGACAAGCATTTTGGAAAAAAATTATTCTACAGTCTCTGGTCTGAACTATTACTTTATATTCTATTGCAAATTGTTCTTGCAGAGATGTTGCTGGTAGCCACAGTTTAAGCCCATAAATTGATGTCAGGTTATTTTTGCATTTGTTTGCTCATTCACAGAGGTCCTATCAAAAGCATAATCTAATTTATGACACACTAAACGGGAAATTTGATCAAATTTTCCCTTATGAATCACCCCAATTCACTGTCTCTTGAAATCCTGAAAATTCTCCTTAGCTTTCTCTCTCCAGTCCCATCTAGAATGTGTCTCAATGAATAAGGAGAGGACATTGTTCCCCTTGGAGGTAGCATACAACTTCTTTTTGAAGAGATTAATAACAACATTAAAATAGCATCTGCTGGTCTAACCTTCTAGCGTGCCTTACTGACCTCCCAATATAGGCCCAATTTTGAAATGGATATGCAATTATTCCCCTGCACCCTAATTTTGATATATGTAATTTTGATATACATAAATTTGAGAATATATAAGGAAACAAGTGCTTTGTGGATTGAAATTTGCTCTCGACCTCCATTTCTGGGCTGTAGATATATTTTGCGTTTATTAAACATGTGTTTAACCATGGGTTTGAATTCAATAAAAGTTTGATTTCTAATACTCCTGTTATTTGAGCCCTTCGTTTTCACTTACCGGACTTGGTCAAGCATGAAAAATCTACCAGTCAAGCGTTTGTCTATTTCAGTGTAAAGCAGAATCTATTGTAAGAAGGTAACATTTTCTTTCACTTGGATTTCCAGTTCCTTGAAAAATTAAGGCCATACGCTATCAATTTTGTTCTATAAAAATTGAGAGAAAGCAAACATATAATACGAGCAACTTCAGAAAAACAAATATCTGATAAAAGTATTCCATAATTGGTGTCATTAGCCTCCCCCACACACATGCACACTTTAACCCTATGTGCTGACTACACTTTGCTTTTTCATTGCTGTTTATTTCAAATAGATCAAACACTTCATAAACTTGCATGGATCATACCAAAAGGTCACTTTTTCCTATTGCCCTGTGTGTTTTCTGTGAGAAGCACCTAACTGTGACATTGTTTATTTAATTAATTGAAATCCAATATTGTCAAAGCCAAGGATTTATTCTGATAAATCAGTTTCTCTGAAGGACACGGAGTTGGGCTCTTGCTTTCTGTTCCTGGAAGGAAACATTTAAATACTGACAGCAGCTACTTTAAACCCACTTTGGTCTTACGGGGGATGAGTCTAACCTCCCTTTAAATGCACACAAATTTTCGGGGAAACTAACCTAAGTGCTCAAGAGGAAAGTAAGGCTGGCTCAACAGAGATCCATTCTCATCATATGACTGGCAGGAGAATGATACAGAGAAAAGCCATTCAGTTTCAAGTGTGTATTTTATGGTACTTCAAGGATGCAACATTCCACAGTTCTTGGGCAAAAAGTCTGAAGTCTCAAGAGAGATAAAATGTTAACCTGTGAAGACTTAGGCGCAATGTCATTAAGCTCAAAACTTGCATTCTTTATCTAGAAAGAAAAGTTGACAAATCCTATAATACATGATCTTACAGATTTTGAATTTTTTAGATGTTGCTTTACTATTAAATAGATTATGTGGAAAACTCAACCATATATTGATAACAGTAACAAAAATTTGTGTTTGGCACTTCTTGTTGATTGTTTATAGCATGACTGAATTGATCAAAATCCAATTGATTCATTCTTTCCATCTTCAAAACTTCTGCTTACTGAAAGCTGATTGAATTACTACATTATTAATCCAAATAAGTGATTATTACTAAATTAGTTGTTGCTATACTATCAAGTCTACCATAATATACTATATTATTTTGATCAATTTAGTACTATGATCTGCAGGGTTGTTTCTGAATACAAATGCGTATAGCTGTATTCACTTTGCATATTTATTTATTTTATTTTTTTTAATTTTTATTTTTTTCAGATGTGCATCATATTTCAAATTGTGGATACATTACATCATGTTCACCACCCGAACACTAATTATAGTGCGTCCCCTCACATGTAACCCTAATCACCCCTTTTGCCCTCCCCCCTCCCCCTTCCCCAATGGTAACCACCAGTCCAATCTCCAATGCTATGTGTTTTTCTTTTTTTTTTGTCGTTTTTATCTTCTATTTGTGAGTGAGAGCATATGGTATTTGACTTTCTCCCTCTGACTTATTTCACTCAGCATAATACCCTCAAGATTACCTTTGAACCCCAGTGCACAGATTTCATTATTTCTGTTTGTCAGATAGTCAAGAGTCAATTGCCTTGACGACAGGGCTTATTTCATAGGTACGGAAGAAAAATTTTTTCAAATTACACGGGAAATACTTTTTCTTATTATTAATATTATTATATTAATATTATTATATTATTATTATTACATAGGACTGGCTCTCCTCACCTATTTAGAGAGATAAAGGAAACATGGGAACAAAAATGAGGAAGATTTCCTGGTAACTAAATGATGGCAAACCAATTATCTCTTAAGTTCTTCAATATTTAGTAATTTCACAATGATGTGTAAGTGCTGATGTCACAAAGCTTGGCCCCCTGATATGGGTTGTGAGCTGTCCAGTTGCGGAAAAAGTCCTTCTACTTGTGACAACTAAAGTCCAGAACATGGTCACAGATTCTAAAAGAGACAAATGTAGACAAGAAATGTAAAAAGGATTTGGAAGAGGAATTGATTCAATGTGCTCACAGCATTTTAGGTGAATATTGTATGTTGGCCATATAATAGTAGATATACCCTGACTATGAAGACAGTGAATGTCTCGATCTCCCTGTAATCTAACAGGCAAACCAACAATGACATACATACTATTTTAGAAGGAAAACTAAAGTCTCATAGAGGGACCAAAGAGGAGACCAGATAGTTTTTCAGAAAACTAAAAGAATGATTTATTATAAGACCATCTGCTGTCAATATAAATGAGTTGAAATTAACAGATAGATAACACCCTTTATTTTTAAAGAAAAGTGTTATTTCCCAAGTGTTATTCTGTTTATTTCTTCTGTCTTCCAAGAATTCACAAAATGAATTGCTGCTACTGTTTCTAAGACATCTGTCCTTTTCTTAAGAATCAGAAGCTTCCATTATTCTGGGCTGCTGATTTGATTGCATCCCTTTTACCCCCATGGAGAGGGGGAATGTTTTTACTGATGACATTGTGCCAGGTTATGTGTAGTAAAACTCCTTGAGAGAGTTGTCTATACTCCATTTCTTCTCCTCCCATATGCTCTTAAACACACTTGAATCAGGCTTTCATCTCCATCCTTCTACAGAAACTGCTATTGTCAAGGTAACAAATAACCTGCACATGGCTAAATACAATAGTCAATTCCCAGTCCTCAGTGTATTTCATCAACACACAGTTGATCAATCTTTCATTTTCGAAGCATTTATTTTACTTGGCATCCAGGGCACCAATCTCTGTTCTCCTCCCATATTATTGACAATTTCATTGCATACTCTTCCTGATATATTCAGACCTCTGAAACCTGGACAGCCACAGGCATCAGACTTCTATGCTTTTCTATGATTACCTTCTTGGTGGTTTCATCCAGACATATGGCTTTAACTAGTGTCTTTATGCTGATGATGTTCAAATTTTATATCCTTTATCCCTGTAGTAGACCAAATTATTATTCCCCTATTCTCTAGATGAGAATTATATGTGTCCACTCTCAAAGTGTCAGACTTGACCATGTGACTTGCTTTGGCCAATGAAATTATGTTGGTCATGTCTAAAAGAAGTCTATGTCTACAAACCAGTGTGTGATTCATCATGTCTTTTCCTTCCACTGTGAGACTGGCCAAGTGTAACACATCCTCTCTGTCAGCCTGGGTCTTGGGTTCAAGGTAACTTGGAGCAGAGCCTCAGCAGCCCAAAGTGGCCATGGAGAACAGTGAAAAAAATAAAAAAATGTGTTTACTGTAGGCCACCGAGATTTGGGAATCTGTTGTTACTGCTGCATAATGAAGTGTTTTGACTGATACAAACCCCTCTTTTTTCCCAGATCTCATATATTTACTCTTTATTGAACTTCTGCATGTTGATATTTTACATGTTCCAAACAAACTCATCGTTTCCCTCCAAATATTTTCCTCCTGAAGTTGTCTTTATCTCACTACATGGCAATTTCATTCTTTCTGTTGATCAGACCTTGACTTCTTTTTTATCTCACAGTTACAAATCGATCCTTTGGCAGGTCCTGTGAACTTCAAAATATATTGCGGTTATATCTATAAATATATGACAGCTTTTAACCATTCCTCCTCTAATACAATTAACCATCACCTCTTATTTGAACAAACTGCTATAACCTCCTAACCAGTCTCTCTATCTCTACTTTGGTCTTTATATTCTGTTATTCATACTGAAGCCTGTGTGATCACATTATTCCTTTGCTCAAAAGTTTCCACTGGTTTTCCATTTCGTTCAGATAAAAAAGATATTTTTACTATTTCCTAGAGAACCTGTAGTATCCATTCCCCTGACTTTACCTCCTCCCACTCTCTTCTCTCCTCACACTACTTCAGACACGTGGGTCCCTTTTTGGTTCTTCAAACACGCCAAGCACAGCCCTCCCTTAGGGCCTTTGCATTGCTGTTCCCTTTGTATGGTATGCTTTTCCCCTGATACCATGAGGGTTAAGTCTCTCACTACCTTCAGGTCTTTTTCTGAAATATCACTGAATTCATGGGACCATCCTTGATAACTGTGCATAAATCTCAACTCTGGTTCTCCCAACTGTTTCTCAACTTTCCCAGTCAACTTTATCTTACTTATTTTTTCTCCAAAGTACTCAATACCGTATGACTTATTACAGCTGCACTTGTTTATTGTCTCCTTTCATTTGAATACAAGCTCTATGACAGCCAGGATTCTATCTGCTTTGTTCACAGCTGTATCATTTGTACACTTATCAGAGTCTGGCATATAGTACGTACTCAGTAATATGTGTCAATCAATGATGTAAAAGGGATACAAACAGAGCTACAAGGTTCTGGCTCTGCCACTTACCTTTGTGACCTTGGGCAGGTTAATGACCTCTGTGCCTTAAGTTTTTTATCTGAGACTAATTGGTCCTACCATATGTCGTTTGTGTGAGGATTTTAAAAGAGAAAATATAGATTTAGCACTTAGAGCAATGTCTGGCACACAGTAAGGGAACAGTAAGTATTAGCAAAAAACAAAAAACAAGACAAAAAGAGATGCATGATTTAGTAGACACACTGGGAGTATATTGTGTACCAGAACTTAATAGTTTCAAATCTCTACTGAGCTCTTGCAAGCAGGGTCAACCGACATATGCCTCACCCTCCATGCCTCAGTGTTCTTATCTATAAGTTAATGATGCTAATAGAACTCATAGAATTGGAGACGATGTATATTTAATGTCCAGCCTGTGCCTTATTCATAGTAGGCATACAAATAGTTACCACTATAATGGTAACAATTTACTGGGTGATTAATATGTACCAGTAACTTAGTATTTTGACAATCCTATAAGGTAGCTATTGTTTTTCTTCCCACTTTTCCAAATAAAGAAAATAAATTGTGGAGAGGTTTGGAAACTTTATCAGAGCATATTGCTCATAAGTGCTGGAGCTGGAATTTGAACCTAATTTGTCTTCTTGAACACCTATCCTTCTCTATTTATTTATTGACTTGCTAGTTAATCAATATGAGTCTTCATCCTCAAAGAATTTAAAACTTATCTGGCAGGAAAGTGGACATATATAAAAATGGTTGCATAAACTGTGACACAGGATTTAAATAACAATCAGAGCCAATATTAAAAGCTTTCATGTGGCACTTTTGGAATTACTGAACGCTGAATAGTACTAACATTGGAAATTCAGATCAAGGAAAGAGCAAAGAGGGAATTTTTCAAGAAGAAAAATAATTTTGCTTGCGTGTTGACATGATAAGTAAGACTGAGGAGGACTTGCCTGTGAATTGAGCAGTAACATGTTGCATTATCATTTCTGAATCCTCACCTCATCTTCCCCTGCTCTGTGGAGAGATTGTCTTCTGGAGCTTCTTTCGCTTACTTGAGAAAGAAAGCTGTGCTTTAGTATGGGTCTTATTACATGTCTGTTCTGGAAAAGAGGCCAGGAATACTTTTCTGAGCAGATTTGTTATAAATATGAAAAGAGAAGCAGTTCATTTCTTGAGCTTATAAAATGTCTGATAACTCATTTCAAAGTTTAATTTCTCATTGACATGAAAAGAAAGGAAATATAACTGGAGGTTGTCTATTACGTTCTACATTATCTCATTTAGTCTTCAGAAAAACATTTAAGGTAAATAATAACATCTCTCTTTTATAGATGAAAGAATTGACATTTAGAGAGATACATAACTTGCTCAAAGTCATGTGGCTTTGACAAGTCCTTGGCCACTGGAGTGTCAGCCTCCAAACAGGCTCTTTTTTCCCTGCTTAGACTCTTTGTTCTACTAAACAAATCTGAAGGAGGTTAAGGAGGGGACATGAAAAGTAGAGCAAACATTTCCAATGTTTAGCTCTTAAAGTTTGGCTACCATTTTAACTCATTTGTTTATATTAACTTTAAACCATGAAGTTCTGTTGGAAAAGGAAAAAAAATCCATCATATATTTCAACATTTTGGAAAATTTATGGGGAAAACTTTCAACAACTTGAAAGAGATTCAAGACCAGTAAGATCTATATCTATATCAATATTGATATAGGTATATTTATCTCTATCTCTACTATCTATACTATATCCCTACCTGTATCCATCTCTGTATCCATATCAATGTCTATCACTTGATCAATGAATCTATTGACCTATCTCTATTAGATAAGAGGATTCTTCCAATGTATCACTATGCTGTTTTTCCTATGTTGAAACAAATTACTACGTACTTACCAGTGTATCTTTAAAAAAAACCAGAATTTATGTGCAAATCTGGTGCATGCAGTTTTCCTAAAACATGCAATCCTTTTTGCTGGGTAGGAGTAAATGTAAAATAATGCTCAACAAAGGGCAGCAAGAAACCAGAGATGAACACTGAGCTAACGGCGAGTCTCGTTGCTCTGTTTCCTGGTAAAAGCCTGAGAAATGTTTTCTGGTGAGTTTGCCTGGGCTCCTTGGGAGGGGGTTTGCCCAGACATTGAAAAAGAGATGGAGAAGTAAAGGAAATGCCAAACTAGGTCCAGAGAAAGGAGTCACAAGACTCTCTCCTTCAGGTGAAACTAGGTCTGTACAATTTGCTCCCTGAAAATTAGTAAAATGATGTTCCATGTGAAGACTCCTGTGTTCTTTTTCCTAGAGGGTTGCAGACAAAAGTCTTCCCTACCTACACAGACATACCGCGGCATCAGATTGGTGCAGAAAACACTATTATCAGGTTTCTCTCAGCAGTCTGGACCTGCCTCGTATCCTCACTGTCTGTTTTGAATCCTTATTCCAAAAGACCAACCCCATCGCTGCCTGCCAGGAGCAAGGCTGGCCCGTCTGCCGCTACTGTTTCCGAGAGTGGCTAAGACATGCTGTTAAATGCTGCTTTCAGTCTGCCGATGTGTATGTTTTCAGTTTTAGCTTCACCTCTTGCACTTCTGTCCCTAAATTTCTCCGTCATGTGTTAAAATACTAAGTGCGTGCCCCAGTCTACACCAAGTCACACATTCTTTTTAAAGATTCTTCTTGGGAACCTTGTACTTGTTAGGCTTATGTAACATTCTGAGAATTTTTTCAGAGAAATAAATTGAATAAAATCCTGGCTTAGTATAGCTTAAGGCAGGTTCTGAGGCTGGAGCAAATCATACTATAGATATATATAGTTTTTTAAGGACATTTTTTTCTTTTTCTCTCTCTGTTTCACACTGTATAGAATGTGACTGCTTGGTTATTTTGTCCAGAGGCCTGGCTCTTGCCAGGTCACTCCTTTACTCAGTCACCTCAATGGCCCCACATTACCTACTGAACAAAGAGAAATACTTTGTCTTGTGAGCCAAAGATATGCTAGGGACTTTAGATAATTTATTTAATCCTCATACACCTGCTACTTCATTTCACCAATGGGTTGGATGTTGTAGCTGAGTCCACATAGCTATAAGTAGAGGGACCCTGAACTCAGCGTTCCACGTCCTTTGCAGCATCAATGTTCAGTCCCTGTACTCCTTCACGGACTCTCCATTCCAGCCAAAGCAATCCATCATTGTCTCTATATCTTTCACATTGCTGAGCTTTTGCTTATGTGGTTCCTCCCTAAAACCCCTTCTGAACAATTCGCTTCTCCTTTTAGTTCACATTCATACCCTACAATCCAAGCACGCCTTTGTCCGCGAAGCTTTCTCCTATCCCTCTGCCATTCTCTATGTCCCTCCCTCAAGTGTGATGTGATATCTTTCTTCTCTGAATGGACAAAATAATGTATGTGAAATTCTAAACACACTTTCTATCTGTGTTATCTTTTATCATGTGCATATTTCACTTCTTTCTTCAAGACCGTAAGATCCTGTGACTATAGGATCTTACATTATGTCTTATACCATGACATTATTAAATGATTAATAGGTCAAAGAATATTTAAAAGTCTAAATTTTATTCTAAATTCTAACTAATTTCCAGTTAAATTTGTATCTTCCTTTTGCTCTGATCATTCATTTATATTACTTAAATTTAGGTTGTATGGAATCTCAGTGTTAAGAAAGAGTGAAGGAAAAGATGAAGATGAAGGAGAAAAGAAAAGAGAGATGAAGGTAAAATCGTGTATTTTGAGTGTATAGTGACATTACAGAAACTATAGTCTCATTAATTTGTCTGCTTTTCATGTAAGAAAAGTAGTAGTGCCGTTTTAAAACAATCAGTTTCTTCAACACCAAATACTCATAGGAAAAGTGAAAATAGTTGCTATATAAACACAATTCACTAGGCCAAGTAAATGTATGTACATCCTCTCATACAGATTTTTGAGGTCAAAATTAGCATCATTTTATACATGAGACAGCTAAGGCTGAGAGGTTATTTACTTGCCCAGTGTCACAGAGCTTCTAGAAGACAAAGCCAGATTACAAACCTGCTTTATCTGCTTTGAAGGCCCATAGTACACAGCATGCTTTACCACCTCTCGTAGGCCTACACGGGGCAACCAAATGCCGCATTGTGGAGCCTGTCTGATTTGCATCAATCCCCAATGCTCTAAACTCTACCGTTTGCTGCCTTGCAGCACTCCCACAAAGTGTAGTGCTCCCATGGTGCTTTGAACATCTCTGCAAGCCTCATCACACCAAAGTCACACCAAAAAGTGCTCTTGTTCCCAAAGGGTTTGCATTTGAAAGGGAATACAAGGCGTGATCAATGATTAAATGATAGAAGGTGAATATTAGCAATGGTCAGTGATTTGATAGAACTAGGAGTTTTCTCAGGAAATTTTAATCTAGGATGAGTGGTTGCTGTACAAAATTGGACATTCTTAAGAGTGTCCTGAGACACCTTCTTAGACAAATCAAAATGATTGTCACGCTATTTTAAACACACCTGCTCTCAACTATACGTGACGCCTGTCTTTGATTATAGATATTTTGAAGCAAGAATATTTAGAAAATTGATAAATTGTTAGAAGGTTTTATATGCTTCACTGGACACTGTTTAAATATAAGGTATATACTCAGCATGGTGAACTTTAATGTAATTGTTGCTTAAATTCCAGAACAGGAGATGTTCTCTCAGTTTGCTGGTGGAATAACTTCTGCAGTCCTTTAACTTGTTCAAATTTTAAAGGGACTATGCAAATGTCTTAGAAGGAATTAACTTCCTTTTACTCAGTTTCTCATACATGCAGGTTTTGGCAGCACAGTTCATGTTATGAAAGACAATAGTTCTTGTTGTTGTCATCAGTGTGGTAATTAAATACACTTCTTTTTTTTCTGTGTAAAAATGGAACACTGAAATTAGTGTGAAGATTTGGGTGAGAGAAAATGCCACTTTAGAAAACTGATGAGATCTTTATAAAATATCTAACAGGAAAAATAGTTGAGCATTAAGTTATCATTTTGATTTTGTATTAATTCTGCTCCATGAAATTTTCTACTTCTGTCTGTCCACCCTAGCATGCTTGATCGACTTATTAAATATGCATGTTTGTTTTTATTTCCCATCTCAGTTAGATTTTTGCAGCTGTTATGTGTTAAATTATTGTTAGAATGGTGCAGCATAATTAACAAATATACTGAGCTAATTCCTTGAGTATCAACACATGAGACGTGTTTCTTGATATATATTTGTATGTTAAATCAACATGTGAACATTTGCTATTTGAAAATCATGGTTATATACCGCAACCAAAAAATATATCTTATTTTGACAAACTTAAGATACCATCTCTTTTAAGATGCAACATTATTTCATATATGATTTAAAAGGAACGAAATATTAGATGTCATTAATTGTAAGATTAATTTCAAGGAAGCGAAAACGTGAAACAATGCGTGTTTTAAATTCAATGAAATATGGTATGTCCTGGTTCCCTTGGAGAATAAATTCAGTGTTTAGTTAGGAGGACAGATAACCTGTAAGCAAGTTATCCGTACACTTTTACCACAGAGAATGACAAGATGAGAATTGACGTTAAATTGTATAGGGCTTAGAAAGCTATTTAAGTTTATGTGTGGCTAATTCTTTTAACAATTAAATGCTGTTGGAGAGAAGGCAGTCATAATCAGACATATGTTTTCAGAAAATTGGTCTGGGGTCAATATGAAGAATAAATTTAGGATGGGAGACATTGGAGTCAGGAAGATAATGGGAACTCACAAAAGTGAAGTAATGAGGGCCTGGTCATAAGTAAAGGCAAAAAGATTAAACCGAAACATTGCCATGAATAAATTAATCAAGGCTGGTGAATAAAGAGATAAAATTAGAATAGCCTAGTACATTAGTATATGACTGCAAAATTTGGAGTTTGAGCGAAAGGGAGATAGGCTGGTATACTGCTTGTGAATAAATGGAGGCGATGAGATTGAGAAAATAATTTTAGTTTTAAGTGTTCTATTTAAGGCGTTGACAAGGCTGCTGATAGACCCCCAAGATCACTTTGGAAATGTGGAGTTATAGCCCAAAGGAAAAGTCAGGGCTTATGTTATAATTTAGAAATCATGAGAGCAGAAACATAATGTCTCTTCTTACTCACCCCCCGCCAATTAAAAGGTAAAATGCACAATTTACCCCACATTTTGGTCACATATGTACCAGCCACTTGGGGTCACCCATTATATGTGTTTTTCCTCAAATGTGTTTTGATACGTCATAGCTCAATATCTATGTGTATATATTCAATTACCAACTTTGTTTGGAAATGCACTGATAGCAATAATCATAATAGATGTGGCTTCAGGTCGTTTATAATTTAACACAGGGAGCAGATACACAAATACAATACAATACAGATACAACACTATACAAGGAAAACGCAATGAGCAGACTACAAAATTTATGAGCAAAATATTATTAGGGTTCAGAGGACAGAGAAATGCCTCTGACCCAAAAGATCATTCATCTACCAGAGGAAGTCTTTTAGAGTAGAAGAATTTGAGTTCTAAAGTGAACCATCGTTAAAATTATTCAAAAATAAATATATATTGTTTGAATGCCTAGCTTTAAAAAGCTGAAATTGTAAAAAGTATAGAGAAGAATGAAAATACTTCATAATCTCACAACTGTGAAATAACCATAGTTAACATAATTTCTTTGCTTTCTTTCATATAGCTTTTTATAAATGGATTTTAGTGTATATATGTTACATAACTTGATTTTACTACTTAACATTAAGTCCTACCCATTTCCCCAAGTCATAGACAGCAATATTTTTTAATTATATAATACTCTGTCTTGTGGACACATTATGTTTTACCTAATCCCTTATTCTTACACATTTTGATGTTTCTAAATTCATTATAAACAATGCCCGAATGGCATGCCAGATTAGTTTCTTAGGATAGATTGCTATCAGTCATATTACCATGTGAAAGGCATAAACAATTTGAAAGCTTCTGATAAACATCACAAAATAGCTTTCTATATAGATGGTGACAAGATATACTACTAGTTGAGCGTGGGAGTGCCTGTTTCAATGTTATTTTTGTTGATATTTTTACATTTATTGAGAATATTTCATGATTGGAATGAGAAAAAATACTTCATTTTTAAAAACTATGAATTTCATTGATTGAAAGACTAAACACTTTTCTAATAATTTATTAAGTATACACATTTCCTCTTTTAGATCTTTGTTTACTATAATTGTGTTGAGGTTTATATCTATGCACTGGAGTCTAATTTCTTATTGTGTGATTTCATTATAGATAAAAATAGTAATCCTTTGCCATATATCTTTGAAATATGTTTCAGATTATATTTTTTATGGTTATCAGATTATTTAAAACTGAGAAAATCAACTCTACCAACCCTTCAGTTTTTGATTTTTTCCATTGCTCTGAAGCTGTCAAATCTTCTCAATATGCAAAAATCAAATACTAACTGTATAATTTATTTTATTTTTGAAATAATTTCTTAAATTATGTTTTATTCTTTGATCCTCCTGAGATTTTCTTTACTGAAAAATAAAGCATAAATTATCAAGCACCATTTCTTGAATAATTAATCCTCTTGTCCATTTTACTTTGGGTTTGCTCCCTTAGGACAGATAACCAATTACATGTATACTCAGATCTGCTTTCAGTCCGCCCATTCCGTTCTATAGATGTTATTGTCTACTACCTGGCAAAAACCAAACTTACTTAATTGTTTGGATTTTATAATTTGTTTAGCTTCTCCATCCAAGTTCATCATAAAAGCATATATATACGTTTCAGTCTTTCTTTGAATATTTCAGCAGGATTTTGTTTTCCTTACATATGCTTTGCTCAGTTTATACATATTTTGATGCTACTACAATTGAAATACTTGTTCCATTTGTTTCCTCTAAATAATTATTGACGATATAAAAGAAAGTGTCTGAATGTTGTGCATTTATTATTTTGCTAGCAAACTTAGTGACTCTAGTTAGTTCAAGTAATGATCTTAGTTTTTAAAATGTGTAATAATTTTTCCTTCCCAATACGATTGATTGTTTTTTCTTCTTCTTCTCTCTTTATTTGTCATTACTTTATTGTATTGACCAATAACTCCTGAATAACATTTGAAAAATTGTAGTAAGTCAGCCTTCTTTTGTTTACGATTTTAATGAGAAAGTCATTGACGTTCGTTAAGAATGCTGTTAGCTATTCGTTTAAAATAGTTTTTACTATGTTAATATGAGTGTTTATCTTAGAAGTGGAAGTTTGTACCTTTTGACCACCTTCGTCCAATTCCCCCACCCTCCCACCACCTCTGGCAACCACAAATCTAATCTGTTTTTCTATGAGTTCTGGGGTTTTTTTAGATTCCACATACAAGTGAGATCCAACACTATTAGTCTTTCTCTGTCTGACATTTCTTTTAGCATAAGGCCCTCAAGGTCCATCCATGTTGGTGCAAATGCCAAGACTTCCTTCATTTTTAAGGCTGAATAGTATTCATATATATATGTGTGTGTGTGTGAGTGTATCACATTTCCTTTATCTAGTCATCTGTTGATAGACACTTAGGTTGTTTCCATGTATTGGCTATTGTAAATAATGTTGCAATGAACGTGGGGGTGCAGACATGTCTTCAACAAAGTAATTTCATTTCCTTCAGATATATACCCAGAAATAGAACTGCTGGATCCACTTCATAGTTCTATTACGATAGAACTATATGATATTTCTCTTTTAATTTTTTGAGGAAACCATATTGTTTTTCTTGGTGGCTCTGGCAGTTTACTTTCTCACCAACAGTGTACAAGGATTTCCTTTTCTCCACATCCTGGCCAGTATCTGTTACCTCTTGTCTTTTTGATGATAGTCATTCTAACTGGAGTGAGGTGATGTCTCATTGTGGTTTTGATACTCATTTCCTTAATGATTAGTGGTGGTAAACACCTTTTCACATACCTGTTGATGATTTAAACATCTTTGGAAAATGTCTCTTCAGGCCCCTTGTCCCTTTTTTAACTGGATTTTTTTTTTTTTTTTTTGCTCTTAAGTTGTATGAGTTCTTTATGTATTTTGGATATTAACTCCTTATCAGATATACAATTTGCAAATATTCTCTCCCGTTCAGTAGGTTGCCTTTTCATTTTGTTGTTTCTTTTACTGTGCAGAAGCTTTTCAGTTTGACGTAGTCTCACTTGTTTATTTTTGATTTTTTCGTTTGTGCTTTAAGTATCACATTCAAAAAATTATTGTCGAGACCCACATCAAGAAGCTTTTTGCCATGTTTTCTTCTATGACCACAGTTAGCACTGCAGTATGGTATATCTGAAAGTGTCTAAGGGAGTAGATCCTCAAAGTCCTCATCACAAGAAAAACTTTTTTTTTGTAATTATATGAGAAAATGGATGTTAACTTATTGTGGTAATCATTTCAGATTATATGTAGTCCAGTCATGATGCTGTACACCTTAAACTTATGCAGTGCTGTATATCAATTATCTCAATAAAACTGAAAAAAATATGCTTGAAAGAAAAAGTGAGTGATTAAAGCTTTTCTAACGTCAACTTAACTTAATCATGTGACTCCAGTGATGTGATATTCTATATTAATATTTCATAATATTGAAATATCTATTCATTTCTAAAATAAACCTTATTTAGTAATTGTAAATTATTCTATTATTTTGATCTAATTCTTTTATTTATAAACGTTTCTTCTGTGTTCATAAGTGAAAATATTTATTTTATAGCTATCTTTTCGGATTTTGACATCAAGATTATACCATATGCAGAAAAGGAATTATTTAGCTTTCTGTTTATTCCTTTACTTTGGAAGGGTTTTTTTCTTTTTTGTGTCCAGAAAGTTAGAAATGTAGAAGTTTGAAAAGATAATTTATAAAAGATTTGAGTCCAAAGCTCTTTGTTGAGAAAAATTACTTTATAAGATTTTATTTTATTATGATTACTTCATTAAGATTTTCTGACTATCAAATTATTAAATCACATTGAAGAAAATTTAGAAATTTGAGAAAAATGAAATAAAATCAACCTAAATTACATCTATCTACCTATGTATTTCTCTCTTTCTATCGTCTATCTATGTCATCTCTCTATCCATTTAGCTATCTACCTATACATCTATGTATATAAATTGACACTGTACTTATATAAAATTTTGTAATCTATTTTTTACTTTATATCTTTTCAGCAATATTGTCATTGGCATTTGAATTTAGAAAGGATTTATAGCAATTATTTTAACTTAGCTCTATTTTGGGATATTTCAATGCTATTCACATTTAAACTTTCACATCATTACAACCCAAATGACAAATTTTAAATTTTGATTTAAGAGTGTCCCGAAGTTATTTTTTATTAATGGTCTGTCAATAGCATGATTTCTCAGCTCTTGCATGAATAAAAATATATGCTGAGGACAGCATAATTTCTTTGCCTTTTTCAGTACTTACGTACTTCTTTAGTTTGTTTCTATAATGTAGCAAGTGACTCAATGTGCTTAGGTAGATATTTTTCATTTATATTGCTTGATATGATAAACAAACTCCAACTACATGCTTAAATTTCCCTTTTGGGCTTTCATACATTGCTTAGGTATGTACTAGACACTGAATAATTTTAAAGAATAACAGAATGGTATATCTGGATTATTTCTTTCTGTTTCCTTACACAGAAATTCTAATTATTTGAGGCTATACCATAATAACTTATTTCTGGAGTAATCCAAAAATTTACCATTATGTTCCATAGAACTGATACTTTCTTATGCCTTTGAGGATACGTAGAAATTTTGTAACATTTCTTCATTTCAAGACATCCATTCTTTCTCTTAGCCTATAGGCAATATTTTCTTTCTTTTGAGCTACAGAATTTCTTCATCACTACTGTTTCTAACGATCAAAAGCATGTTACAGTTGATTTTCTACTACTTTATTGTCCATTTAGGTGCTGTTAGAATCCCCTGTCTTATCTAAAATTGGAGAGCAAAATAATGTGACCAATTCCTAGTCCTGCCTCAAATTCCTAACTGGCATTTATCTAATTGCTTCTTCCAGAGCTCAATGCCTCATCTTCTGTCACCCCTCTCTCACTCCTCACAAGTTTTCTGATTATGAACAGTAGAACATGCAAGGCCATCTGTGGTCTTCCTCCATTAAATGAATTATGTACCATGCATGAAAACCACAAATCCTGCATACAACATGCAGAAGTCAACATTCCATTTCCTGTTATGCCTTTTCATTGAAATCATAACCTTTCAATGGGTTTAGAAAAATAGGTACTAAGGACGGTAGGTTGAGGAGGAGAAAAGTTTGGCAGCAGTGTTTGATGTTCTGATGGGTTTTCTGACCGACGTAGACTTGGATTCTTCAATCAAAGGATATAAAATAAGGGAGGGGCTGATACTCCCCTCACATGCTTCTTCGTGAGTGGTATTCTTCCATATCACCGAAAGGAGAATTTACTTTAGGATTTAATTTCTCAATCTGTCTTGATATTATTGAAATTATTTCCAAAACTTTATAAATGTCTTCTTGTTTTTATTAGTTTTGATGGCTGTTATATCCTTTTAATCTATTATGCTAATGAAGGTGCTTTCATTTGTGTATTTTTCATTAACTTATGAGGATGAGAAGAATGAGACAGTATTAGTATAGTACATCATATGCTTAATTATTTGTAATAAGTAAAGTCATGTAAATGAATATGCTTTTCCTATTAGAGGCAAGTGGTAAACTTTTCCTACTTAAATTAAAAGCTCTCTTGGAAAATTGTTAAAACTGCAAAGACATAATCTTGGAACTTCCCTTACTTCATTACTTAGAGAGTGATCAGTAAATGATAGAAATTGGGGCATATCTACCTTGTGAAGTCAAGAATTTCTCTAGCCTTTTGGAATCCAGATACCTCACCCCAGTCCAGGATTTAGAGTTATCTGTTTAGCTCAACATATTAAAAGAACACCTGTGTCTTTTGCAGTTTAAAATGAGATAGTCTAATTCATCGCCGCAAGAAATACAGCTGCTTTTGCCTGCGATAACAGTGTCAAGTATCTCCAGAGCAGTGTGCAAGTGTGTGCAAAGCACATGGACTTTCAGGGAAGAGAAGCTACATTTAGTTCATTGTAGTGCTCTTAATAGTAACGTTAAGCCCTTAAGTACTTCTCATATGCCAGGCATTGTCCTAACTCATTTCATCCCCATGGTAATGAAATATGTAATGTTATTTTCTTCATTGGACAAAGGAAGAGACTCACAGCCTTGCCCAGTCTTGCCCAGGCAGATAGTAAATGGACTATTCGAGAAGTGACATTCTGATTTGGAGCTGAAGCACAAAAACACTATACAAAAACCACTTAACAATTCACATGTGTAAACAGATTTAATCAGAAAAATGACTCCTTGAAGATGATGGAATATGAAAACCTATCATCACAGTTGTAAAGAAAGACATTCATCCTTTCTCCAATTCAGGGATGCCAAAGCAGAGAAAACAGCTATTATAATCAGAGTACTATGAGGATAAAAATTAAAATATTGAATAGCAATAAAATGTCACTTGTTTCTGATATGAGAGTATTAATAGGTTATCATGTGAGCAAAAATGATGACAATTGGTTAAATAATTTTAAAAAATAAACTTTATTGAAACAGATTTTATATACAATTATATTTACTAATTTTAGATGTGTAATTCAATGAGTTTTGAAAAATATATATAGCCACATATCATATATAGAATATTTCTACCACCTCAAAAATTTAACTCACGCCCCTTTGTACTTAATCATCTCTCCTAACTTCTTTCCCCTGGCAACCACTGATATGCTATGTCTCTATGGTTTTTCCTTTTCTAGAATTTCTTATAAATGGAATTATACAGTATGTTGCTCTTTGTGTCTAGCTTCTTTCACGTAGCATAATTCTTTGAACATTTATCTATGTTGCTGTGTGTGTCAGGAATTTGTTTCCTATTTATTATGGAGTAGTATTCCATCATGAAAGCCTACGTCAATTTATTTATCCATTTACAATTTGATGGACATTTAGGCTGTGTCCAGTATTTGCTATTATGAATAAAGCTTCTTTGAACTTTTGAGTACAAGTTCTTTGTATGGGCATGGGTTTTTATATCTATTGGACAAATGTCTAGGATTGAGATTTCTTGTCACACAAAACGTATATATTTAATTTATACACAGTTGCCAAATGGTTTCCAAAAAAGATGCAATTTTGTATCCCAACCAGTAATATATGAGAGAAAGAGTTTCTGCAACATTTGATATTATCCAAATTTTAATTTTAGCCATTTCAGATGTGTAGAGATTTCTCACTGTACCTTTTGTCCTAATTATTATGTCAAGCATCTTTTTATATGCTTACTTATCATTTTGCAGATTTTTTTAAGATATAATTTATGTACTACAAAAGCCACCCATTGCAAATATACAGTTCAATAGGTTTCCATATATTTACACAATTGTGCAACCATTACCATAATCTAATTCTAGGATATTTTTATCATCCCACAAAGGTTAGGTAATGACTAATCCACTTTCTGTCTCCATAAATTCACCTATTCTGGACATTTCATACAAATGGAATCACAGAATGTGTAGTCTTTTCTGACTAGCTTCTTCCATTTAGCATGTTTTTGAGGTCCAGTCATGTTTTAGCATGGATCAGTACTTCACTCCTCAAGTTCCTGTTCAGATCTTTTGTTCATCTTTTTTTTTAAAATGGGGAAGTTTGTTTTATTATTGAGTTTTAAGAGTTCCTTTTATATTCTGGATATGTCCTTTAATAGATACATATTGTAAAAATATTTTCTCCTAGTGTATAGCATACCTTTTCATTTTCTTAATAGTGTCTTTTGAGGAGAAACATTTTTAATTTTGATGAAATACAACTTTTGATTCTTTTCTTTATGTTTTGTGATTTTCACGTCTTGTATAAGAAAATATTTGCTAAACTCAAGGTCACGAGTATTTTTTGTTTTCTCCAAGAAGTTGTGTACTGTTGTTTAAGGTCTACTGTCTCTTATGAATTAATTTTTATATATGTATGAGATATGGGTCAAGGTTTGTTTTCATTTGCACATGAGTATCCAATTGTACCAGCATCATTTGTTGAAAACAAATCTTTTCCTCATTGATTTACTTTGACTCCTTTATTGAAAATTAAGTGATCAGATATATTTCTTTCTATTTCTGAACTCTGTATTCTTTTCCATTGATCTGCATGTCTATCATTATATCAATACCACACTCTCTTGGTGACCTTAAATATATAGTATCTCTTGAAATGAGGTGTGTAAGTGCTTCAACTTTGTTCTTTTACAAAATTATTTTGGCTATTCTAGTTCCTTTCATTTGCATATAAATTTAAACAAGAGCTAGCTATTCAATTTCTGCAAAATTAAGCCTGTCAGGACTTTGATAGGGATTACATTGAACATATAATTGAATTTGAGGAGTTCCCGTCTTAGCAATACTGAATCTTCCAATTAATGAACATGATATAATATCTATTTTGTCATTATTTATTTGCAATCTTTGTGGTTTTCATTGTACACATGAAATTAAATTCTTAAAAAGTAAGAATTAAGACCTTAAATAAAATAGAGGTTGCGCATTATTAAATTCAGTCCTAAATGATTCATATTTTCATTTACAATTGTAAATGTTTTTTGAATTCCTGTTTTCATTTCTTCATTGTTCAGATATAAAAATATGGTTAAATTTTGTATATTAATCTCATATCCTGTGACATTGCTGAATTCATTCATTAGTTCTAGTTGATTTCTTGTATATATGTTGAATTTCCTTCAAAGCTAATCATATTGTCTATGATTAAAGATAGGTTACTTCCTCCTCTTCTATCTGTATGCCTTTTATTTCCTTTACTTGCCTTATTGCATTGACTAGACCCTCTATTTCAAAGTAGAGAAAAGTGGAGCGAGCAGACATCTTGTAATGTTTTCAATCTTAAAGGGATAGCATTCAGTTTTTAACCATTAATTATAATGTTAGCTGTAGGATTTTCATACATGCCTTTGATTAAGGTGAGGGAGTTTTCTTCTATTTCTAGTTTGCTGATAGTTTTTTCCCTTTCAATCATGAAAGGGTATGAATTTTGCCAAATTATTTTTACATTTATTGATGTGAATTTTTTTTCCCCCTTTCAGTATGTTGATAGAGTGAATTGCCGTTGTTCGATTTTCACATGTCAAGCCAACCATGCATCCTGGGATAAACGCTACTTGGTAATCATCCTTATTCTTTCTATATATTGCTGGATTCAATTTTTCAAAATTTTGTTAAGGATATTTGCATCTAAGTTAAGGAAGGATTTTGGTCTCTAATTTTTTCTCCTTGCAATACTTTTGTCCAGATTTTATGTCAGGATATTTCTGGCCTCATAAAATAGGATGGGAAGACTAGTTTCTGAAGCATTTGCGTAAAATTGATATGGTTTTTTCCATAAGTGTTTGGCAGAATCCACAGCGACTTCATCTCAGCCTAGAATTTTCACTGGGGAAACAATTATCAATGTAGATTCAATTTAACTAACATATAAAAGTTAATGAAGTTATATTTTTCTTCTTGTGTGAACTTGGGCAGTTTCTATCTTGCAAGTGAGTTGTACATTTCACCTTCATTGTTGATTTATTGGCATACAATTGTTTAATATTCTATATTAACCTTTTGATTATTTTAGGATCTGTAGCGATGTTTGTAGCGTCTATAATTTGTGACTCTTATCTGTCCTTGTCAGTAGGACTAGACTATAAATTTTAATGATCTTTCAAAAAGCCAGCATATGGTTTTATTGGTTTTTCTCTATTGCTTTTGCTTTTATTTCATTCTTTTTGATTTCTTTAGCTATAATTTCTTTCTTTCTGCTTACTTTTTGTTTAATTTGCTTTTTACTTCCAAGCTTCTTAAGATTGAAGGCAAGATCATTGATGTGAGATCTTTCTTCTTTTTTGATATAAGTATTAAAATTATAATTTTCCCTCTGCATCCCACAAATGTTAAAATGTTGTGCTTTAGTTGTCATTTGATTTAGAATATATTTTAGCTTTGCTTATAATTTCTTTCTTAATTCATGGATTATTTATAAGCTATGTTGTGTTGATTAATTTCCAAGTATTATAAGATTTTCCAGATTTCATCTATTTTATTTCTAGTATAACTTCCTTTGGTCAGAGAATATATTTTGTAAAAGTTCTATCTATTGAAATTTATTGAGGTTTGCCTTGTGGCTCAGAATGTGGTCTATCTTGGTGAATGTTGCACATTACTTGAAAATAATGTATATTTAATGTAGTTTTTGGGTGGAAGGTTCTATGAATAGAAAGATGTACAAGTTAGTTGATGATATTGTTCACATCTTCTATATCCTTTCTGATTTCCTGGCTACTTGTTGAACAATCATTGATAGTGAAGTATTGAAATCTATAGTGATAATAATAGATTCGTCTAGTTCTCTTCTCATGAAATTTTGCTTCACATATTTTGAAGCTCTGTTTTTGGTTGCATACACTTTGGGGATTATATCCTCTTGATAAATTGACCCTTTTATCTTTATGAAATTTCCCTCAGTCACTAGTAGTATCTCTTGTCCTGTGATCTGCTTTTTCTAATATTAAAATAGTAACTCCAATTTTCTTTTGATTTTTATTTTCATAGTATATCTTTTTAAATCCTTTTACTTTTAATTTCTCTGTCTTTATATTTAAAGTAAAATTTTTATAGGCAGCATATCTATGGTCTGACTTTTTTACCAATCTCAAAATCTGTGCCTTTTAATTGGAATGTTTAGACAGTTTATACTTAACAGAATTATAGATAGGGTGGATTTTAAACCCACCTTCTTTAAATTTGTTTCTATTTGGTGATATTTGTTTCTTTTTGTCTCTTTTTTTTTGCATTCTTATAGATTGTGTATTTTTCATTGCATCTTCTCCATTGCCTTAAGAACTGTACCTCTTTTTTTTTCTATTAGTTTAGTGGTTGCTTCAGATTTTTACAATATACAACTTTAACTTATCACAATCACCTTTCAAATAATAACTCTTCATATACAATATGAATATCTTACCAAGGTGTATTTCAATTTCCCTCAAAATTCTTTATTCTATTGTTGTCATACATTTTGCTTCTGCTTATGTTATAAACTCCAAAATACATTGCTATTATTTTTGCATTAAACACTCCATTACTTTTTTTTTTTTTTTAAGATTTTATTTTTCTCCTTTTTCTCCCCAAAGCTCCCCGGTACATAGTTGTATATTTCGTTGTGGGTCCTTCTAGTTGTGGCATGTGGGACGCTGCCTCAGCGTGGTCTGATGAGCAGTGCCGTGTCCGTGCCCAGGATTTGAACCAACGAAACACTGGGGCCGCCTGCAGCGGAGCCCGCGAACTTAACCACTCGGCCACGGGGTCAGCCCCAACATGCCATTACTTTTAAAGAGATTTTAAATAATTATAATTTTTAAAAAAATATTGCCCTTATATTTACCATTTCCAGCAGTCCTCATTTCTTTATGCAGAGCCATGTTTCATTCTAGCATTATTTTTCTTCTGCCTGAAGAACTTTCTTTAATACTACTCTTTGTGTAAGTGTTTTGATAATGAATTCCTTCAACTTTTGATAATCGGAAAATGTCTTTATTTTGCTTCCTTTTTGAAAGATGGTGACTTCACATTAACCAATAAATAAATTTGGGAAAAGAGACGTCTAAAGTACTCAATTTTCTGCCCTAGGAACTCAGTATATGTATTTATCCCAAGTACATTTTTGTAGACTTTTACAAACATATACTCCTAATTTTTCTTGTCATAATTATTCTTATGTCTTTTTATTTTTATGCTACTGCTGTGAATGTAATTATTCTTTAAATTGTCTTTTAACTGGTTATTTTGGCTTTAAGAAGGTTATATGTTTAATATTAATTTTTCATGCGGCTACTTTTCTCAAGGATGTAAATGGGACTGACAATTATGTAAGTCTAATGTCAGTGGATGAAAGCAGGGGAACTGACTTTCTTCATGAAACAAGCATAGCTTTTGGTGGCATGGCAACTCCCATTTCTGATTGGTGAAATCTTAGATCTCTGAGCTGGGGGCAAGCAGTAGCACTAGCCAGAAGTCTCCCTATTGACTGGACAGGACTGTGCTACTTTGTGAGTGAAAATATGCATGTGTCCCCCAAGTATTTCTTTATCCTGCCCTATGGACTGTTTTTATAAGATTTATCAGGATTTCCTAATTTTTTGTCTGGAAGACTAGGCTTTCCAAATTATCATATGTTTTTTCTATTTCTCAATCTTCATGGATATTTCAATGAAAACTGAGTCAGGATAATTTAAGCCCCATTATTAGATATCCCCTAAACAGGACCTCTTAAATTACCCTTGTTAGAGTATCATTGAACTAAAGAATACAATTTTAAAGAAAAAGAGTCAGAACACTATTCTCAGAATTCCATTCAATTAACAGTAGTATGTTCTAATTCAAGTCAGTCATGTTTTTTAGGTGCTATGCATTTCATTGTGCAAAACATGCATGCTCCAAGCTGTCAATAAGCTCCTAGTTTTACATAAGAATAACTTCATGGCTTAGCTCATCAGAGAGCATTTCCCTAAATACCCAACTTAAAGAACCTTACATTTTTATCACACTACTTGTTTGGTTTTCATTATTGCACTTATTCCTGTCTAAATTTATCTATTTACACTACTTTGACTCCTTACATTTATCATATCTCCCTTCACTAGAACATAAGCCTCATAAGAACAGGACTTTGTGTGTTTTATTCACTTTCATATTGTTAGTGCCTGAAATAGTGTTGGGCATGTAGAAGGTATTCAACAAATACTTTTTGGATGAATACACATACAATGACTTAACTTAAAATAAATGCCATTAAAGTACAGAGAAAAAAACATTAATTTTACCAGGGATACGGGGTGGAGGAAACACATATACTAAAAGACCTTGAAGGACATGAATTTGAGCTGAACCCTTCAGAATAACAGTAATTTATATGGTGGAAAAGAGTGGCAATGGTAATTTCTTAAGTCACATTTCCAAGAAGGCTATCCTAAGGCAAGGATTGAGGCACATGTGATTTATTAAAGGAATACTCCTCAGGGAAAACCTGTAAGGGAGCGAGGGGAGCAGAATAAGAAAGAGAAAGTAGCTCATCAGGCATATAGTCTCAAGTCAAGTCTAGTCTTGACTCATCCAGGGGGAGCTTTGGAGTGTGAAGTGTCCAGGCATCTCTGGCTAGCTAAGGGGAATCTCCAGAGAAGGCCCTAGGTGTAAGCCATTAAGTTCAGGCCTAGAAGCAGCTGGAGATGGCTGCACCAGCTGGTAAAGGGAAGCTAGGAGGAGTACTAGAAATGTCGACTGCAGCAACCCTAGTTAAGGAACAACAGGAGCAGAGGTATAGAAATATAAAAATTTAACAAAGCTGTTTTCTTTTTTGAAGAAATCCACCATTTGTGCAGAATTCTATGTGTCATAGATAACCCAAGAGTTTCACTCCCTCAGCTCCTGTTTTAATTGAATGATTTTCAATAACTCTTACTCCAGAAGGCAGAAATCTTTTGAGAATCACCAAATACATCTCTAATCACAACAAAACAGACATCTCAAATCATAACTTCTGAGTTCTAATGGATCATTTAAAAATTACAATTGAAAAAACTCCACAAGTTGATTTTTATTTAAAATGCCTCTCATATCTTCAAATCTAAAGATATTTAATTTTGGGATTTGAAAACTATACCAATAAAACATAAAATTCACAATATTGATAAAAAGAAAAGGTTTGGGAAATTGCTTTGGGTTACTTACTAGGATAGATTGAACCAAAAAGTAAGTCTTGATGTGAATTGAGAAGGTAGAAAGAAAATTTTGTTCCTTTTTTTTTTTTTTTTACAAGAGGAAATGAGCATTCCTGAACCAGGGCCCCTGAAAAAAAAAACAAAAAAAACAAAAAAAACAAAAAAACCAGTTTATGATTCCAGCAGATTTCAGAGCAGAGATAAATTGTTATTGTGTCATCACTGAAAGATGCTATCTGATTAGACCGAATGAGAGGTGATGGTTTCACAGCCAAGAGATAGTTATCTCCTAAGATTTTTATTCATTTAAATTCTCTCTGCAAGATTGTTCTTATCTTCTGCGGACCTAATATCTACACTATTTTCATTTAAAAGAAATTCTGTGTTGAAACACTGGCAATGAAAAGATGTGAAGTCCTGACTAAACTTCCAAATCTAAATCTGTCTGGGTTTTTGCTTCTACACAAGTAAAGCGGTTATAATACCTACTCAAGTCAGCCAGACACAGCAGGAATTACCATCCAAAAGTGATTAAAGTGTTTGAATTTCTCTTTCTCTGTTGGTCCCTCTCCACCTGCACCCCCACCCTCCGGTTACTTGTATACTTTTCTTATATTAAGTATTACATTATTAAGTTCTTCCATTTAAGTAAAAATTCTTGAGTATCACTTATATTAACGCATGAATATCAATCAAGTGCAGCATGATGGTTAAGTGCACAGACACTGAAGGCAAACTGCTCAAATCGCAGCTTCATAATTTACTAGCTGTGTGACATTGAGCAAGTTATTTATGGACCCTTATTTCTTACTCTATAAAATGGAGTAAATAATAGCAGCCATCTCATGGGTGTGTGTATATGTGTGAAGATTAAATGGGTCAACATCTGTAAAGTGCAGCAGGGGAATTTCCTGTGCTAGCCTTGTGATTGACCCATCCCTGACTCTTGGAATCTTGTAATGTCCATTGCATTGATTATTTCTATTACACTAGAGACACATCATTCTGTGACACATCATTAAATGTGTCAGACCCTAAGTAGATGCTCAATAAATATTTAGTAAATGAATGGACAAACATGAAAGAATAAGCCTACCTACTCTTTGTTGGGGAAGCATAAGACTTGAGTAAGATCACTTCTGACTGTAGAATTATTCATTCACAAATGTTTTCACATGATTTGACAATCATGGTCATCACAACTTCTTGACATTATTGCTTGATAAAAAATGATTAGCAGCAGGTCTGCAATCTGTTCTTTCCCGTTTTTTGGAAGAGGGTATTGGTACCAGAATGGAGGGAGGGAGAGAAAGAGAGAGGCAGAATCTTTCCTTTCTTTGTCAAACTGCCCCTCTGTTCTGGTTTCCTTGCCATATACCTCTTTACTCTTACCCTTATATAGACCTTCAGTTGGCATGAGGAGGCCAGTTCATTGACCTTTGCTTTACCAATAGATTTGGCCAGTGTCCCTGAGAGAACACTTGACATTCTGTCCACTCTGCTCACCCAAATAACATCTCAAAGCAAATTCCACATTTATCTCTGGTGATATTGGTTTTCACAGGGCTAAACCCATTGGGGCTGAGGAAGGAAATGACTTATTAAATGGGAGACAAATGGGATAGCACAGAAGAAGGACTTCAGAGCTCTAGTCAATGAAAATCTCTATCTCTTGCTGCAACAATTGTGCCTAAGAACAGGTAAGAATGTGCCAAAAGATTAAGGAGCCAATCATCTGTCTTTCTCCTTTGAATTTCCTTTTGCTTCTCCTGTAATATCTAAGCTCTGGCTTATTGTTCCAGCCTGAGAAAGCTGAGAGTTTGTGGCTTTGACAGATCTACAACAGACATTAAGAAAAGATATTTTGTTTTATTTTTCTTGAGCATGTGTCTGTATGCATCTGCTTGTGCTGTGGGCATACTTGCACACATGTCCTTGTATGTTCATTGACTGCTGTGCCTTGGACTGACTCTTTCACGCACTGGAATGGCAAAATATGAGATTTCAACCTACAAGTCTTTTTGCTGACTTTGGTTTGAAGATTTGTAAAGAAAACAAAATCATAAAATGCACAGGAGTTTGAAATTGGGCTTTGTGTCCAAATCACCAGTTAATTTAAAGATTGACTTTACTCTGTTTTGCATTATTTCCTGCATATATATATTTCTTCAGGAAACCTAGCTGATAGGAGATCTGGTTGGGTCAGGGCAGAATTTAAATATTCTTGGTTCCGTGTACAAAATCCCATTATCACATAACACTTCAATGGCATTTCAATCTAATTCTTACTTTTCGAAAAACTAACCTCTTAGGCTTCCTTGAATATGGGCTTAGAGATATTTTCTTGCCTCCCCTGTTTTCTTAAGGTAGTCCTTATTTTGGATTCATACTATGAGTCTTCCGTTAAGCTCCTTACCTTGTCCAAATCTATTGTTACCCAGGGCTATAGTGATGAATTCAAGGACAATGGGAAAACACTGTCAAAAAAAGCAAACAACCTAGACAGGACAGTGGAGAAAGGTTCACAACATATGACATAATCATGGTGACTTTTTTCTTCCCATGATAAGAAAAAGGATGCATCTAGAGAACGGGAGTATAACTTATCTTCAAACCTTTGCAAGTGGTTAATATTTTAATTTCTCTCAACACCCGGAAGCTTGAAAAACAAGGATGCAAAGACTGACTTTTTCCTGTATTATGATCAGACAGGGAAACACTTTTGTTACATTAGTAGAAAAAAATCCAACTGTGGATTTGGAGTGATTAAAAACTAGACCAAGAAGGGAGTCTCCAATGCATTTTACTAGTATTAATACAACAGATTTCCTCATAAATCTCCTATGCTTCTATTTGGCTTCTGTAGACAGGCTAAGTCTCCAGGGTTTCATCTCAATCAAGGTTTAATTTGTCTCATTTCCAACTCTGTGGGAGAATTTCTAATGGTTGTCTAGATTTTCTAAAACATCTATTTTAGAACGATAGCCCATATTTTTCATTTGACACTTCAAATGCCCACTCTCAAAAGAAACAGTGGGAAATATTTAGTTGACCACAATGTAAATTCGAGTTTAAAGAATTCTGAAGCTTTATGTCAGTTACTGAAGGAAAATATGTCAATAACTAAGATTTTAACGTAAAGGAAATCCTCAAAATTTGATGCACATGTATACATCAGAGATGGAGACCTTTAACATAAAAATGGAGAGGAAAGTGTTTAATCTAGTCAATCTATGTGTGTTTCCACTGTACACAAGAAGCAAAAGGATAATTTTCCTTGCTCTTCAGCCTGTGGGTATTGCATTTAATGAGAACCATGAATAACAAAAGACCATCCCTTCATAAACTGGAGCAGAACTGATTTTCATTTATGAGTTCTTTCCTAGAAAGCCATGGGATTTGGAGGTGAATTCACAGGGTTAATGTGAAAGCAATTTGCATAGTGTTGAAGAACTCCCCAAGGGACGAGTAAAACAAAAACACACTTCAGGTCAAAACATGTTGGAAGATAACTACATAATATGGTACACAGTACCTATTCAATCATCTACACAGAATTTAACTAGAATTTTTTTCTGAGGTGGAATTCAAACATGTTAAACAATGTTTTCTAAAATAATTTTAAAATTTTATTTATTTTTCTTCATTAGCAGGCTATTTCACTTTCATTGTAATTATCCATTGCTGTCTTTAGGCACCCCATGTTTACTCAACACATAGTACCTTGGGAACTCACGTCTATACCATCTCCATGAATAAAATGTGGTAGCCTACATGGTCTGTATTTTACAGCTGTGATTCAAATAGTCATATAAGAACCAAAAAAAGACAAAGACTAACAGTAATCTGATTTTGCAAAAAATCTAGTTAGCTGACTTAGTCTATCAGCTTGAAGTTCACTTTCATTGGGGTGTTAGAGTAAATGCTCAATAGGCTAGATGCACGGTAACCGGAGTCTTTCTGAGATCGTTTAAATGTGGCGTGCTTTAATTGACGATTGATTTCACAATATATGAAAAAGCATGATGTCATAAGTTCTCAATGTCTCTTGTCACACTAATGTCCTGAAGATAAGGAAAACACATGAAGCATAGTCAAAGTCTCATTGTGTGCACCTTTTCTCAGACCTCATTGCCTCCTTCCTCGTCTATTAGCATATTTGGAAGAGATCTGGTCTGGAAATTCAGGCAATCTCAACCACATTAGTTTCTTTGCACTTTTGTTTTTTCAAAACTAGAATCTAGAATGGGGAACAGAAAATAGATGACATTAAAGCACTACCATTTAATTTCATTTACTTCTCTATGTTTCTGTACATGAAAATAATTACTAGTTTAATTAATGCTATTATGAGCACTCCAAAGGCTATCGGAATGGTAATTAACGGTATATTCAGATTAGGAAAAGATGTTGATAGATCAGAAGTTTAACTTTTAACATATAATACATTTCTGTGTATATAATCATGAAATTGACTTCATCCTGGTAGTGTGATAGGTTTGACTTTGAAAGTATTTTATGCTTGATATTTAGTGGACAGTGACTCGATTTTTGCCTCATGAATTTGAAGATCAAATTATTTTCCTCCTTGCCTGACAGATTTGAACATCAGTTAATCTCCCCAGCCTTCTGTGACAGAGTGTGTAACACCTGCGCTGTTGTGAAACTCCTGAAGGCTCACTTCAACTCAATTCGCCTTTCTAGTCCCCATCTTGACTACCTCTCAATTCCACCTAGCTAACATAATGGTGTGATTCATATGTTTTTATTTTTCTTTTATATATATAACAATTTCAAAATGGAAAATATTAGATTTTACATATTAACATATGATCATTTTCAAATACTCCTTGTCTAGAAGAAAATACTTGAAAAAAATAAAGCTATTATATGAAATACAGTTGTTATGTTCAGTTGTTAATTCAGATGTAAAATGAGAATAGTTTTTTCCCCAAATTTGGTTAAACTCAATCTGTGGGAAAGTCCCCAAGAAGACCATATGGATGATATCAATGACAGTAAACCTAGCTTTTTACTAGTATTAGTTTGCAGAAAACAAAATGTTTTGTAAATGTACATTATTTGTATTACTATCTACCCAACACTATTTTTAGGAAAGGATGAAGTAGTTATATAATTCAATGCAGGAGCAACTAAATAAGAAAAAAATAGAATTTATAGTTACTATTTACAGGGAGTTTTATAAAAAAAATTCTAACGTCCTAGGCTTACTGAATAAGTGTTCTCTTTTGACCAGGTTTGTGATTAAGTTTGAGTGAAAGCTATCTTCTGAGTGTGATTACTCAGGGAAAAGTGGGAGCCAAACCTTTGTAAATAACTCTAAACTGCCTTCGTGTAGGCAGTTTTGTTTTTAGAAAGCATATACAAAGCATACTGCTGATTTACTCTTCTGTTTTGTGGAACCTTAAATCTGCATGAAGTGCATGATCAGTGTTCTGTATGTCTGTTGACAGATGCTCTTAAAGAAAGGAATGTCACTCAGCACACTGAACTCTCATACTGTGTTAGCATCTCCATGTCATATTTCCTTCCCGGCATATCAAGGTGATATTTAAATCTCCTCTTCTCTGCTCTCATATATTCACACGATTTATTTGAAAATTCCCCTTAGCTGCAATTGCATGCAAAAACATGAGGGAGCTGTGACTCCATTTGAAATGTAGCTTTAAGAATTACGTCTGATTCTGGTAAATTTTATTAAATGTTTATCAGTTCTGAACTTTATATATATTGATTATAAAGTATATAATCATTTGCATCTGGTTTCTTTTGTACGACATGTTTTTGAGATTAAATCATGTTCTCACCTGTATCTGTGATTAGTTCTTTTTGATTGCTTATTAATATTAATTAATATTAATTATTCCATTGTATAAATTTACCACCACTTGCTTATCCATTCATCTATTGATGGACAGTTTGGTTGTTTCCAATTCTTGATGTTTAGGAAAATAGCTGCTGTGAGCGTTCTTGTGTAAGTCTTTTTGTGGATATATATTTTCATTTCTCTTGAGTGAATGTCCAGGATTGACATTGAAGGATCCTAGGGGAAGAGGATATTTACCTCTGAAGTTGCTCTACACTTTTGCATTCCCACTAGTCATGAAGTAGAGTTCCAGTTACTCTGCCTCCTCAGCAGCACTTGGAACTGTCATTCTTTTTAAATTTAGGAATTCTATTAGGGTGTAGTGGTATCTAATCTGACTTTTATTTGCATTTCTGTGATAGCTAACGAGATTGAGTACCTTTTTCTGTGTTTATTGGCCATTTATTAATCTTCTTTTGTAAAATTTCTTTGAAGTTTTTCTATTCAGCTGTTTTTCAGTATTGAGTTACTTTTATATTCTAGTTTCAAGTCCTTACCAGAGATTTGCATTGGAATGTTTTTTACCAGGCTATGGCACGTCTTTTCATGTTCCTTGATGGTATTTTTTGAAAAGTGGATTTTTAACTTTGCTAAAATCACATTTTGCCTTTTATATTTCTTGCTTCATTTTTCAGAAATATAACCTTAGAGCAGCTTAATTCCACTTCCTCAACATTTTCCTTTATACTTTTGTTTTTGTATATTTTCCACTTGCACATGCCATAATCACCACCTAGCACTGTTATTATTTTTCTTAAACAGTTATTACTTATTAAGAAATTACAAGAAGAAACGATGGTTTTTAATTATTTCTGAAGCCCTTTATTCCTTCTTGTAGATCCAGAGTTTTATTTGGTATCATTTTCCTTCAGCCTGAAGAATAGCTTTTAGCATTTCTTGTAATGCAGGTTTACTGCTGACAGATTCCTTCAGCTTTCATTAGTCTGACACCGGCTTTATTTCAATATCTTTTTCTCAGGGATGCTATCATTTGAACTAATATTTTGGCACTTTATTTTCTCTAAATTTTTCAGAAGTTTCACAGTTATTTGTCTATATAAAAGATTTTGTTTGTTTATATTCACCCTACTTGAGCTTCATGAATTTCTTGAATCAGTAAGTTGATTTCTTAAAATCAAATTTGAGACTATCATGCTTTATTTCTTCACATACATATATTTTTTGCTTCATCCTCATTCTTTTCTCTGTCTGGGTATCTAATTACGGTTATATTAATCCATTTTAATAGTTTCTCGCAGGTTCCTGAAAGTCTCTTATTTTTTAATCCTACTTTGTCTGTTTCTCAGATGGGTTAATTTCTACGTACTGCTTTCTTTTTCGCTGACACTTATTTTCTGACACTTCCAAACTACCAATGAGTTAATTTAGGAAAATTTTCCCATTAATTTGGACAATTTTTATAGGTTTTTTTTTTTTTTAGGGTGAGGAAGATTGGCCCTGAGCCAACATGTGTGCCAATCTTTCTCTATTTTGTAGCTGGAACACGGCCACAGCATGGCTTGATGAGCAGTGTGTAGGTCTGTGCCTGGGATCCAAACTCACAAACCCCGGGCTGCCAAAGCAGAGCAGGTAAACTTAACCACTACGCCACCAGACCAGTCCCACTTTTTATAGTTTTTAAAACTGATATTTCCTCTTTACTGGTTATGATAATATTTTACTTTAATATTTTAAATACATTTTCCTTTGGTTCTTTGAACTATTAATTTTAAAGTTTTTATGATCTTGAGGTCAATTTCCATTGAGTGATTTGGTTTGCTAATGTGTTAGGTGCATGTTTAACTATTTAAGATACTGCCAAACTCTGTTCCAAAATTGTTCCATTTTACATTTTTATCACTAGTGTATAAAAGTTCCAGTTCTTCCACATCCTTTACAACACTTTGCGTGTTTTGTATTTTTAAGTTTAGCTTTTTCTGATAGTTTTGTGGTGGTGTCTCATGGTAGTTTTAATTTATATTTCTCTAAAGAAAAATGATGTTGAACATTTTTTCATGTACTTAATTACTATCTACATATCTTCTTTGTTGAAGTTTCTGTTCAAATCTTTTCAAATTTTTAAGATTGAGTTGTATCTTTCCTATGGAGTGTTGAGACCTCTTTATATGTTCTGGTTAGAAGTCTTCTGTCAGATATATTATTGCAATCTCTTCCTCCCAGTCTGTGGCTTGTTTCTTCAGTCTCTTAATGTTGTCTTTTGAAGAGAAGAGGTTTTTAATTTGACGAAATCCAACTTATCAATTTGTTCTTTTGTCTATCATGCTTTCATTGTCATATCTAAGAAATATTTTCTATCTCAAACACAAATGTTTTTCCTATATTCTTGTAGATGTTCCAGAGTTTTAGGTTTTGAATATTGACCTGTGATCCATTTTGAGTTATTTTTTATACGAGGTGAAAAGTATGGATGGTAGCTGTTTTGTTCTGCGTATGGATGTCCAATTGATGCAGCACACTTTGTTGAAAAGACTGTCTTTTTTCCACTGAATTGTTGAAAATCAGTTGTTGATAAGATATAGATCTATTTCTGGACTCTGTCATTCTGTTGTTCTATTTCTTGATCACTATGCCAACACCATGTTGCCTTGATGACTGTAGTATTTTAGTAAGTCTTGAAAACAGATAGTGTTAGTTATACAACTGTGTCTTTTCTCCAAGTTGTTTTGGCTATTCTAGGTCTTTTGCATTTCTATATTAATTTTACAATCAATTTAAATGTGATGTTGAGATTTCTCTGAATGTTAATATCAATTTCGAGGTGAAATGACAGCTTAATAATATTGAGTCTTCCAATCCATGGACGTGGTATGTAGGTGTTCTTTGATATCTCCTAGCAATATTTTTGTACTTTTAAGTATACAGCCCATTCATATCTTTTGTTAAATTTGTTCATAAGTAATTAATATTTTTAATGTTTGGTTTTTGTGTATTGATTTTATTACGGCAAGCTTGCTAAACTCACTAAATCATTATTCTAGTTTTTTGTCTTTGTCTTTTTAAAAATAAATTCCATCAGATGTCTTTCATTTTCCTTCTTTCCTTCTTGCCTTCCTTGCTTCCTTTCTTTCTTTCTCTCTTTCTCTCTTTTGCCTATTGCCCTGGATAGAACTTTTAGGACAATGTTGAACAAAAGTAGTGAGAGGACACCCTTACCCTCTTCCTGAATTTAAGGGGAAAGAATTTGATCTTTAGCATTAAGTATAGTGGTAGCTATAAGTGTTTTTTAGATACCTTTTGTCTGAGTTAGAGAGTTTCTTTCTACTTCTAGTTTTCTGGGAGTTTTTATCATGAATGGATATGGGATATTGTCAAATGTTTTCTCTGCATTGTTGAGACAATCACATAATCTTTCTTTTTTACTCTTTTCATATGGTGTATTACTTTAATTAATTTTAAGATGTTAAACCAGAAACAAACCACATTTTATCATAATTCATTCTTCTTTTTCTATATTGTTGGATTTGGCTCACTTAAATTTTGTTTAGAAATTTTATATCAATGTCTATGAGGCATATTGATTTGTAATTTGGTGTTGGTATCAGAGTAATTTAGGTCTCATAAAATGAGTTGGAAGATATTGCATTAGCTTCAATTTTCTGGGAGCATCTTTATATAATAGGTTTTTTTCCTTTAAATATTTATGGAATTCACCACTGAGGTCATCTGGGTCTACAGTTTTTTGGTTTTTTTGAGTTTTTTTGTGGGAAAGTTTTTAACGATAAATTCAATTTCTTTGATCGATATTGGGATTATAGGTTATCTATTTCTTCTTTAGGGAGCTTTGGTAATTTTTGTTTTTCAAGTCATTTTTACATCACATCTAAGTTGTCAAATCCATTGGTATAAACTTTTGATAATATTCCCTTGCTATCCTTTTAATATTTGTGGAATCTGTAATGGTGATATTGCTTTCATTCCTGATATTTGTAATTTATGCCTTTTATCTTTTTTTCCTGATCACTTTGGCTAAAGGTTTACCAATTTTAATCATTTTATCAAAGGATCAGCTTTTGGGTTCATTTATTTTCTGTTTTCTAATTTATTACTTTCCACTCTTATTTTTATTATTTCCTTTCATTTACTTAGTTTAGGTTTCATTTGCTTTACTGTTTTAGTTGCTTAGAATAGAAGCTGGGGTCATTAATTTGAGAATTGTTTTCCTATATAGGTTTTTAGAAGTACAATAAGTAATATTGTAGCCCTGAATGCCTGGTATTTTAGTGATGCATTATATAGACATCCTTCTGCTTTCACTGAACCGGAACTCCAAAGTTCCTGGTACAACTCGATCTTTTGTATCTTTTTGTGCTTTCAAACTCAGAGCAGCTGATTTCTGGTTAGCGTTGAATAGTCTCACCCTTATGCCTTAGACTTCTGCCCACCTTCCCCACCTGTACATCTCCTTCTTCTCCAATAACATCCCCACGAATTATAGCTGCTACAACTGCCCTAACCTCTGATCTTTACTTACTTAGCTTAACTTGACTGCTTGATTTCCATTTTATTGTGCCTTGTTTTATAAATTGTTCCCAAAGCACCAAGATGTCAGTGGGCTCACCTCTTAAGTTTTCCTTCTTTTAGGTATCACTGTCTTACACTATTCATTTCCAAATGCTGAAAAACAGTTGTTTTATATTTATTTACTTTTGTGTTGAAAGAGAGAAAGAGAGCATGAAAACGGATATATTTATTTCAAGGGTACCAATTCAAGACTACTTAATCATCCAGGTGAGACCACCATCTTAGAATGCCTAAACTTTCTGATTCTGTGCCAAAGAAATCCTACCATATTTGAATGTCAGAGTAATTTTGCTGATTCATCAGGTAAATATCTTTATTACTAATTAATTTTGACTTTATCACTCTATGCTTATCTTTTCCTTGTGCTTGACTTCCCACACATTGTAATTTAAGCCCTATGGAGAGTGCAATATATCTTTATTGACACAAGTTTGAACTGTAGTTATGTAGTTACAACTCAATATGATACAGAAAAATTCTTTGCATCACCCTTTCTTATACTCTATCCTGAGTTTTTCGAATGTGAAATCCCAGCAATTGTTTTTACGTGTTAAAAAAATGCAAATTATAGCAGATGATTATCGAGCAAGAAAGAAATTGCACTTTCCAGTTCTATTAATTAAGACAACATGACATTCCAGATTCCACGAAAGAACAGAGAAGATGGAAATGGTATTTATAGTCGGAAGAAAAAGGCAGTGGTATTCAAATGGGAGTTAAAGTCATCTACTTTGGAGTAGCCAGGGTAACTAACTTGGGAGGAGAAGCTGTAAAAAAAAAAAAAAGTATAGTTTAAACAATTGAGAAAGAAGATGGTGGCCTTGGTTAGGAGAATATTAATGAAAACATAATTAATATTTCCTTAGGGTCAATATTATTTTACCAAGTACAACGAACTCTGGTAAAAGGAAGTTTTGCTAAACTTGACTCCTAATTGTAATAAAGGTAGACAGACCATGGGTAGCTTACTAAAATAACTGTTAAGACCTCTATGTTTCTAATTTAAATAATATATATCATTTGCCTAAAGCAGAAGACATTTTGTTAAAAACATAGTTTGAAGGTAAGAAAGGTGTGGATTCAAATCCTGTTCTAGTATTTACAAGAAGTGTTATGTTAGGAAAATTACCTTTGAGCTTAAATTTCCTCTGTAAAATGAATGTGGTAGCATAAGAGTGTAGTAAGAATTAAATGAGTGAATTTATATATTGTTAGCATAGCATCTGCCATATTAAAGATCATGAATTAGAATAATTTATTATTTGTTGTTATTAATGTTGCTATCAGTATGATCACTATCAGTCAAGAAATCTATCTGAGTTGTTTGGATCTGTGATCATTTAACTAGAAAAGGTGACATAGTGATAAAGGGGTAAGATGGTTCTCAGATGGGAGACATAGAAAAAAGCTTTAGCCCTTAGAAGTAGGCAAATGAGGAAGTAGACTGAAAATGTGAGAAACCTGTGGGGCTGACTGTAAATATGAAATCTAGGGGCTGGCCTGGTGGTGCAGTTGTTAAATTCACATGTTCCGCCTCTCAGTGGCCCGGGTTTCAACAGTTCGGATTCCGGGTGCGAACATGGCACCACTTGGCATGCCATGCTGTGGTAGGCGTCCCACATATAAAATGGAGGAAGATGGGCACAGATGTTAGCTCAGGGCCAGTATTCCTCAGCTAAAAGAGGAGGACTGGCAGTAGTTAGCTCAGGGCTAATCTTCCTCAAAAAAAAAAAAAAAAAAAATGAAATCTAGAGCATTATATAGCATCATAGCTGTAAGAGATTATCATTGCTGTATTCATCTTTACAAAAGCCAGTTGTATTTTACTTAGTTGTCATATAGGTAAATTAAAAAATAATTATCCTATACTTTCTCATTGTTATGATTATTTGAGTGAAAAGAATGAAGAATGTGTCATGTATGAAAAGACAATGGAAAAAAGTTACCTTATATTTCTAGTGTTAAAAACATTTACAAAAACCATATCAGAAAGATAGTTGATGTATTTCCGTAATTAAAATCAAGTTGAAGGGTAAGGTAGCACATTTGGACAGCAGTTTGTCACTCTAGACAATGAGTCATAAGCTCCCCATGCCATGTGACTTAGTAAGATTATTTCTAGGAAGCCATTCTACAAAAATAATCCAATATATGGGGGAATCCATATGCATTAATGTTTTTGTCTCAGTGTTATCTATAATTAAGCTTCCAGTTTACACCAACGTGCAATAAGGAAATTATTTATAAATTGTTAAATATTATTCATAAAACCATTTTTATCATTAAATTATGTAGTGATATAAAAATAAAACTAATTTATACATTAAATTCAAAATGCTATGTTTACACAATAGTTATAATAATGTAAAAGAAATAGTCATAAAATAAAGAAATGCACTAATGTGTTAGCATACTAATATTATGCAAGTAGAAACATTGGAGTAATTTTTTCTTTTCTCTATTTTTATTGTTTTATCTAAAATTTTTCAATAACAGAGTAATTCTCTCTTACAAAACAAATATTCTCTCTTAAAACAAACAATTTAATTTTAAAATAAGAATTGATTGTGCCTTTTCAGGAATACTTATTAACATAAACATACATAAGCTTTAATAATATTAGAGATTCTCTGGTTTAAGTGAAAGTTAAAGTTCATACAATTTAGATCCTATCTGATGCTTATTCCTCTTAGTCTTCTCTATAATATATTCTTTTGTAGCTGAACTTCCAGCTTTAGTCCATCTCATTATGAAAATGGTTATTGTCTCTGTGTTTTTCAGTCCATTTTTCAAATTGCTGAGAATATTCTTCCTTTTGTTGATTCAAAATTAGTCTTGCTGTAGATTATACTCATACTTTTTGAGGTGTGAGCTCTCTTCTACATGGCAGTCTTCAAAATGCATAAAGACGCTGATCGTACAAAAGCAAAACAAAATGATACAACACATGGATTCTCATTTACCTGCATTGAGTCTCCTCAATTTTTGGTCACACTATTCTTAGCACATTTACAATTTATTTCTAGTCTTCCCTGAAGTTGTTCTCTGAGATTTGAATACTTTTCTGTAGTTTTGGTCTCACCAACTCAGAACAGAAAGAGACCGACCGTCATCTTTCTTTCTATTAATGAAGCTTAAAATCCAATTAGCTTCCAGTGGCTTCATAGGTAAAAGATTTTCGAAAGGGCATGGTTTATAAATAGTTTACCTTTGAGTTTTAAGCTTGATCACAACTGACTTTTTCATGAAAAAGTAAAATCAAAACTGTTTCTATGCTTCCCATCCTCCCGACTTTCAGGGAATCAGTAAAACTACCAAGGACACCCCCACAAAACATACGTTGCACTCGATAAGGTGTTAGCGAATCAATACAAGAAGAGAAAAATTATTTTATGGTGCAGAAACTTACACTCTATTAAATTTAACTGCTTAATCATACTGTGTAATACGTTTTAAATATGTCGATGGAAAGGCAACTATATCCAAGGCTTTTCTTTGCTATGTTTTCATACAGTTCTTTTTTTTTTTTTTTTAAAGATTGGTACCTGAGCTAACAACTGTTGCCAATCTTCTTTTTTTTTTCCTTTCTGCTCTTTCTCCCCAAATCCTCCCAGTATATAGTTGTATATTGTAGTTGTGGGTCCTTCTAGTTGTAGTACGTGGGACGCCGCTTCAACGTGGCCTGATGAGAGGTGCCATGTCCAGGCCCAGGATCGGAACCGGAGAAACCCTGGGCCACTGTAGTGGAGTGCGCCAATGTAACCAGTCGGCCACGAGGCTTGCCCCTTCATATAGTTCTTATGGCTGAAAGAATGAAAACATTTATAATGCATTTCTCATTTCTTGTCCAAAAGATATATTATTCATTGACTGAGGCATAAGAGGTTTATTCAACCTATCGCTTCCTTACTTAAGATGTTCCCTTGAATTATAGTTGACATAAATCGGCTTAAGTGAGTACTTCGAGAACTGGCTCTTTTCAGCTCTCTTTAAGATCTCATTGATGACTTTTTCTTGGATGGAATCTTTAGGATGGGCATACCATATGCAGTGTATAACTGTCCTCAATGTACATCAATAAATTGCTAGGGTACTATACATACTCAAGTCCAGTTTTTCAAGAATTTTTTTTAATTAAGTCACTTCTATTTTAGAGCGAGTTCATCATCGTTGTAATCTTAGGTTGGTCATTTTGTCTTTATCTGTAGAATAGCTTGTCTACATTTTTAAAATCGTGGCGAGGATGCTACATACTTTCCCAGAATTCTTATTCACCATACTCTCAACTGAGTTATTCAGCTATGCAAAAAGACCATTTGTTGCAGGGACTTGTGTCCTCTCGGTTTCTTGATAGACAGTGAGGCTGTAGAATAGTGATGACTGGCCAGAATCAAAACTTTAAATTGTGGATTAAAATTGGACAACCACCAATGATTGGATTCTCAATCTACAGCTTTAAGCACAGGATTCAAAAGAAAATAAGTGGGATTAAAAAGCCATCCTAGAGAGAAAGTATATTATATTGGAGTGAGAAAAATATATTAGTCATCACTTGCACTATGCAGTAGGTAGATATATTTCATATGCACAGATCAGAAACTAGTCTGTTCTCTCTCAGTAGTATATAATAGATTACATTGGCACACTCTGAAAATAATACCTTTTTTCCAGAGGTTGTTAACTAAAAAAATATTTTCATGTGTCTTACAGCATTTTACCCCAGCATTCTACTTCACTGCTCAAATTTTTATGATTCCATAAGAATGCAGTTCCTTTTTAGGCAATGATGGGCCTTTGGCTAAGAGCAAGCTTATTTATGTCTCAATTCTGTTGGTCTACAGACAAGGACTTCTCTCTGGATAGAAATGTTTGTCATTATAAAAGGATTCCACGGTGATAAAAAGTTAATTTTACAATGTAAGTCAGTATTTTCAGAAAATTGAAATAATCTTTGCTAATATCACCCACCACTACACACACATTCACAGACACACACACACACCCCACACTATTTTTCTTAATATCATGAATCAAAATTATCTCATTGTTTTTTTGTTTACTTATTTTTGTCTCTTCTAATAGAATATAAAGGAAAAGTTTTCATTTGTTCAATTGCTAAAGCCACAATGTCCAGTAGGCCGCCTGGATCAAAGTAGGTACTCTGTTATTTTGTGTTAAATAAGCTAATTAATGATTCGTACTATACGAATATAATTATTGAGTGAATAAGTAATAGGATGTATAAATAATTAAATAATTGAATTAATAATTGTCATAGGACTCTTGTCTTCATTTAAAAAACATAGGAAGAAATAATCAGGCTTACTTAAAAATTGAAATAGGAATCTATGAAGAAAACATTGGCTTCATTGGCTCCAGATTTTCTGGTATTTTTTGTATCGATGATTGAAGTGGGAGTTTTTAAAGTGGCAGTTGGTTTGTTAGCATTGACTTCTTAGCAGTAAATATGAAGCAGCAGCAGGAAATCTAAAGGGAAATATCTTTAAGAATTTGGAAATATAGTTTTAATGAAAAATAAATTGTCAAAGATAAAGAAAATGTCATTATTTATATAGAAGAACTATTAGAAGTTATTTGAGTGCTTTATTCACTGAATCAATTCAAAAGTTGATTTTTATTTTTTGAGGAAGATTAGCCCTGAGCTAACATCCATGCCCATCTTCCTCTACTTTACATGTGGGACACCTGCCATACAATGACTTGATAAGCAGTGCATAGATCCACACTGGGGATCTGAACCACCGAACCCTGGGCCATCGCAGCAGAGAATGCAAACTTAACCACTGTGCCACCGGGCCGGCCCCCAAGAGTTGAATATTTGGAGGTTTAATATGGATATATTTAATAGGGCAGGGGAGCAGAATTTACCACCTCAAAATGTGTCTCTTTGGCTTGTTTATTTTTAAGCACAAAAGACTCAGGAATGAACTTTGACCTTTCCCCTTAGCGTCCTACAAGAATTCAAGATAGAAAGCATGTTTCAGGAAGGAGTTAATACCATGTATAACTATAGCATAATATCAACTAGGTATGGTAGACAAGGAGGAACCTAGCAAGATCCATTTGATCAAAGTTCTCTTCCTTTTCCATTGCCTTTGCAAGGCATGGCAAACATTTGTTTCCCTAACATTTGCTTTTCCATCTCCACGTGAATTGCCTTCTTCTCTTTTGAAGTCCCAAACCACTACCCCCAACATCCTCTTTTGTCTTTAGCTGACGATGTTATTTAAGGTGGCGACTTCAGTTATTTTGATGAGTTCCTCAGTTTTCCTGGGTTTCTCCCATGTATACATGTTATTAAGCTTGTTTGATTTTCTCCTATTATTCTGTCTCATGTCAATTTAATTCTTAGACCAGCCGGAGGAACCTAGAAGGGTACAGGAAAATGTCTTCCTCCCCTATAATAGGATCTACTCAGGTAATACTAGAAATTTCTATCAGTTTTTCTGGTGGTTGTCCCTAGTTACAGACTCCTGAACTTAATCTCAAGCTCTACTGGCCTTCTTCTAGTGAACTCAAAGTCTTCAATCTGATTTTTCTTTTAGATTTTACCTTTTTAGGTTTCATTCTGAAACTACTGTTACATGCACATGTGGATGTATATATACATATACATGTATATTTATATCATATATTTCTCTGAAACTGTCTCTGCATAGTCATCCTTTATTCCCATTGAATCTCATGTTGCCCTGCATAAAATATTTTTGGCAGATCCAAACTAATATTTCCTTGAGCCACTTGAATTTTATCATTTACCTTTCTGAGATGACTCAATGATACATTTACTCAAACATGTATAGAGCACCTGTCCTAGATTCTTCAAGCATATCACTTTAATAAAACAGATAAGGATTGTTGTTCTCATGGAATTCGTATTATTGCAAGGAGTAACATGTGACAAACACCAGACATACTGAATAAGCAAATGATATGGTTTCTTAGAAGCTGACAAGAGTTAATTGGAAAGAAAAAGGGGATCAGGCTATGGAAGATCAGGAGTATGGAAAAGAAGTATCAGCAACAATTTTAAACAAGTTGTTACATGAGGGATTATTAAGGAAGTAGGTTATGAATAAGGAAGTAAAGAAGGCAGAGACTTAGCCTTGCAGATATATGACCAATCAACTGTAAAATAGGTAAGATAATTTGGAGGCAGAAGTGACTGATTAAGGAGACAATCATTATTGGTCAGTTTAAAGGCCATGAGGTAATGCATTACTCAGACACATTTTGTATTTGATATTCTTAGTGAAAGAAACCTTAAGATACTCAATCAACGGTTTGGAATTCAAGTCTAGCTCTTTTTAGCAAATTTAGAAATGAAACAGACTGTCTCTTCTGCATCTGACCACCCTTTCTGTGTTTGGGACATCCTTTCACTTTATGTGGTAGTTTCTTACACTAGAAACAAATGCCAGGTAAATATTTTCCAGCCTTTCTTGCAGTTGGAGTCCAGTAGCTGATCAAGGCTCCACTAGTGAGATTTATCTATGCAGATTCTAAAATAAAAAGCTAGTAAGTGAAGAAACAAAGATGCTACAGACTCTAGTTTTTTGAGGTGGCAGCAGAGTGGCACTTGCATCAGTTTTCAGAGGCAGGAATGGATGCGTTCATGATGGTGGAGCTATAGTGTCTGTGTCCAGTGGTGTTTTCATGGGACCGTTTCTGCAGAACATTAGTAGACATGCTCTTCACTGTTTACCTTCCAAGCCAAGCTCTGTAGCCCTCCCCAAAATTCCGTGTTTAACCAAACATTCTTTAATAAATTTATTTCCTGCTTAATTCAGGCAGAGTTAGTTACTGTTGTCAGCAGAAAAACCCCAAAATATTAACTGATAGGAACCAAAGGCAGATATAGACATAAAATACAGACACACATAACAATTGAATTCGAAGGAGGGAGAATGCAAATTAAAGAGTAAAGAACTAAGGAAGATAAAAAATGATTGAGTGGTAATATTTAATGAGTTACGTGAAAGAAGAAAGAGGAGTCTGAGCAGAAGCTGTCTAAAAATGGGGGGAAAACCAATAAACACTTTGTAAATGAGGATAAGATTAGAAAGTATTTCAAGGAAGAATGAAATTCCAAAGAGATCATTGGGGAATTTATTGAGAACTTTCAAGAGCATTTTTTGAGTAAAGAGATCATTTAGTGACATTCTCACAGACTCACATCCACCTAAATTGTGAAAGCACCGTGACGAAATCTGTTTATCCAACTAGTGTTCTTCCTACCAAACCAACCATATTGCTCACAATCGATGCCATATGATTTAGTAATTTATTACTTCATTTATCTATAAATTTGCCATGCTTTCTATGTTATAACTTCCAGGAGGGCATGCAATATTCTTTATATTTTACTAACATCCTAGTCTAAGATATGGCATAAAGGTATTCACCAAATTCTTAAGGGATTCTTTTGTTATTTCTTGATACTCCTTGTCTCTACCTCCTTTTGCTGCCCTTGCTTACCTCACAACATGTGCAGTTTTCAGACTGCATTTCAGAGCTGAGTGGACTCCCAATTATTCCACCATAATTTTGTTTTCAGCCGGAGCCTTTCTCTATTGAAGTGAACATCTGGTCTCTGCTTTGTTGGATAAATCTGTGCATGTTCTCAAGGACCAAGGGAAGAATGGCACAGAGGGTATGCATGGAGGAATCATTCTAGCACTCACCACTGAGGAGTATAAGGGGAGCAGAGCTCCTTTAGCAATCTTAGCAAAAACCTTTGGGCCTTCAGTGATTCAGTTGCTGAGATTTGTTTTTCAGAAATATCGATAATAGCTTTGAATCCTTGCACTGATTTTCCTCTTCTGGATGAGGTGCTTGACCCAGTTTGAATGCTGAGTACCAGCTCCTTGTTTTGAAATTTAGTACAATTGAAACCTCTGCTTGGGAAAATAAAACATGCTCACCCCTAACTCCTACATGAACACACTGCTCATTTCCAGAAATGTATTCTAGTTATTTAAATCAAGGATAACAAAAGGTTTTTTCATATTGCCATTCATTATCTCAATTGAGCCTGACTCTTAACAGAAGCTCCAGAAACAAACTTCTAGAGGTTTGACTTTGCCATCTGTGAATCAAACTTCTTTGCTTAGTGTTGTCTTAATTATTTTCGGGGTGTTCATGAATAACGTAAAAGCTTTGAGGAGTAAAACTAAAAGAGATGGTCACAAAGTCTCAATTTTAAATGCTTCAGGAAAGAACATGACTTGCAATCTTCTTTACTGTCGTCTCCTATCTGCAGAGTGACTAGATTAAAGTGTACCTTTAGGGAGTAAATGTAACACATCACATTTTTCTATTAGCACCATTGTCCTTAGACCCGGGTAGGTGGGAAACTGCCTTTAACTCCACACATCAGGGTGGCCACATGCCATGACACACTAAAAATATATGAAAGAACATACAGGCAGCAATAGAATTATTCTCATCAAGTCCAGAACTTGAACAGATGACGCCCCTGGACTTTCATAGTCTTTAGTAAACAAACATTTAATTATGATCAATATAATGAAGTAAAAAAGACAATTATTCTCATCAAATTCACATCTCAGAAGCAACAAATGCAACTCTGAGCTATCCATTAGGAGAATACAGATATTTATATTCAGAAAACTAGCAAATTACATGATAATCTTGGATGATATCTACCACATCTTTCTGACATTGTGAGAACATTTCTATGAAAACATATTTTGATTCAAATTAATTATATGAAATTACATTGGAGTAACTTGGCAGAAACTTTAGTATTTTATTTTAGACTATGTGTTAAATGGAGAAAGAAAATGCAGCAATTAGCTTTTAAATACTAACAAAATACAACATATTTTGCTTTTAACATGTCGTGCAATAAGTTGGCTTCATAATCAGCTTTGCCAATTTAGTTATCCATGATCGAAAGCACTTAGATTCTCGATTACAAGATTTCAAAATGCACTTGTATACAAAATAATACATATCTAATTATAGAAGAAAAGAACCAAAATAACCTAACATAAAACAATCAACAGTATTCAACAAAGACACATGCATTAGAAAACAGAACATTAACATGATATTTTTATAAGAAGAATATCGTGTATTCTGCATCTAGCCACATATAAGGTTGTACATTTTGAGGTCTCTAACAGCACCTGTATATTAAAAAAATGAAAAATTTCTGGGTTTATTAGATAGGATTTTAAAGTTTGATGCTAGAATGGACAAATGCATATGAAAGATAAAAACAATTTATTGATAGAAACGACCCCTATGTGGGAGAAAGAATATAACCTGATATTATTGATTAAGTTCATCATAAATTTAGAGAATAAATAACACTTCAAATAAAATAAGTAATTAGAGAAGATGTGACTTCTGGAATGGTAGCATGAAGAGTGTTGTAAGCCCACTCCCTAGGAAGCAACCAGAACTAGCAAATTATTTTTAACAAGTTATTTAAAGTCTTTGGAAATTGTCCCAGGTGGTATAGCACATGAAGAAACACTTATTCAAGAAAATCTTCTAAATTGTCATACCAACAGCCAGAGTCCGTGGCACTTGAACATATCCTGCATTCTCCTTTCCCTCTCCTCATTTCAAGGTTTTCACAGAATCTCCAATCTGAGTGTGTGGTGCCAAGCAAATGGGGCTCCCTCTCCTGTCATCCCCTAGTCAAGGGATATACTATCTCACTAGGAAAGACAGGTTGCCAGCGTTTCTCATCTCTATCAGCTCCAAGCTGCAGGGGCTAAATTCCTACCATTTGAAGTTGAGAAATTAAGGTCTCCCTTTCTCCACTTAACCTCCACTAATAGAGTGGAGGCTAGACCTCAGGCATGTCAGGCTAAGAATGTTGAGGGAATGATCACTTTTTCTCCAGCTCAGTCAAAGGGTGTAAGATCAATGGTGGGGAGGCAAGCCAAGAAGATGAGAAATTACCGTCCCTGTCCATAAAGCAGGGGGATGGATCACTCTCACAGGATCAAGCCACTCTCCTGTCTCCAGTTCCGGAGCAGAGGCTCAGATGTCTTTCCCTGGTAGATAGGCAGGCAATCCATAAAAACAGAAGGCTCTAAAGCTCTCACTAACGAACTGACTTAATTTGAAAATGAGCGTGGTGAAGTTAAAGCTGAAAGTTACGCAAAAACCAAGGCACTTTTGGTGGTAAGCAATTAAGAGCAATAAGCTAAAATTTAGGCAAGCAAGATTCTCAGAGAGAACAAAGTAAAGAGATAGCTAAAAAGAGCTGCCCTGTTGTCAGAATAAACCTCAAAGACTTGTCTCAAAAACTAGTTCTGCAGTGGCTGAGCTGGATAAGACTGTGGAAGCAATTTATATCTTAGGGCAACATTGAAAACAACAGAGCGATCAGCTTGCAATTAATGGAGACAAAAAGCTAGGTGTGATATCAGCAGGGGAAGACAGTTTAATAGAGAGATTAAGGAATGAGACAAATAGAATTCTGCTAAAATCACTGTCATTCCAAGATGACTGTCCACTGCCTAAGGCTGAACCCTTTGAGTGACAGCAGCAATTGCTTTACATTGAATGGGAAACAGACTTTAAAAATAGTCCAATCAAGTCACCATACGAGAGAACAACAACACTGAAAATCACAAGTATCTTAATGGTTTGTTGTAAGAAGGAGAGATTTTGACAAGTGAAGAACTGAGAAAAACTTGTTTTAAATTTTGACAATAATTTAAAAGTTTGTCAAGGTCAAGTTGAAATATTCATGCATACATGACTGATAAAGAAAAAGATACAGAGCCAGTCCTGATGGCCTAGTGGTTAAAGTTTGGTGCTTTCACTGCTCCATACCAGTTGCAGAACCATACCACCCATCTGTCAGTTTCCACATTGTGGTGGTGGCTCACATAGAAGAATTAGAAGGACTTAAAACTAGGATATACAGGCATGTACTGGGGTTTTGGGGAGAAAAAAAGAAAAAAGAAAAAGATATACAAGCCAGAATTTTGGCCGAATATCTAGAAGCATTCCTTTTCTCATGTATGGTGCATAGTTTGAGTGGTTCTAGAAAATATCCTCAACAGTGTTGAAGCAATGATATTCCTTGGACCAACTCAAAGGCTGTATATGATGTTTTCTGGGTCTGCCAGAATATTTTAAAACAACTCTTACACAGAATATGGGAATGCATGTTACGTGCTAGTAAAGCAATTGATTTAATGCTAATTCATCACTCCAACTTCATAACAACATTTGAGATTTTTATATTACTTGAATATGGTATCTAATATGCTATTTGCATTGTTAGCTAAAATTCATTACAAATTCCTGATTCTAAATATTTATTTAAAACTGAAAATTTCAGTTGCTATTGCCCAGCATAGCTTCGCAAATCAAAATTAATTGAAAAGTATCTAAGTACAATTCAAGAAATAACATCTAATTTGATATTACTGTCAATAGAAGATAAATTATATGAATATATTGATTACAACAATGCAATTCATAATTTTGCTCAAATAGAGGACAGAAAAATGTATATAATTTATCATGTACTTTATGTTCAGTTAATAGCTAACGTTGGTGTAATTTTTATCTTATTTTTGGTTCCCCCAAATCAAAGCCTAAAGAAAGTATTAGAGCGCAAATATTTTCTTTGGAAGCTTAACCCTAGTAGCATTATGAGAAAGTGGGGAAGAAAGGGGAGAAAGGAAAGTCAACAGAAGGTGGGCTAATTAGCAGGTTACCAGTATGAGCAACAGGGGCTCACTGGGGATCCTCTGAGACAACAATTTAGAACCCAGGTTGGAAGTGTCTCACCACAGAGCAACGAAACTGACGTATCAACCCCTTACATTCCAGCTACTCTTCCACTTTCAGGCTCTGTCCTATATGACACATCAAGCCTGTCTAATTTCAGATTTCCATCATGTGACTGCTCACAAAAGTTTCAGAAAGTTACATATCTAGTTCTGATTCTTTCCATCTTTCAAGAGGCGATATCTCTCCGGTCTTTACCTTCTTTTTTAATTGGGCACCTCTCGTCTCCATTATGTCTGTGTCTCTTAGCAGTCAGCCGAAAAGTTGAACAATTTTTGTTCTGAATTGGGGTCTTACTCCTTCTGAAGTTTTCATGCTGCCAGGATTTCCCCTGAAAACTGGTCTCTGTCATGTGTAACCATAAGATGTGGTTTTCCCCCAGATTTAACCATAGGTACAGAGCAGTGCCCTTAGCCAGTGAACCACAAACTCAATTCTTACCTGTTCCAGCTTTAGTTTTTCAAAATTAGTATTTCCAGTTCATGTCTACTTTTGGATGCTTTTCATTTTCTTTACATCTTTATCTTTTAATCCAGTATTTTGTAGCTGTTATCTGCAGAGGTTCTCAGAACCGCTTTATTCCTCTATCATTACAGAAAGCTGACTTTCAGTAGTTTTGTATACATTGAAAATACCCCCAACACTTTTCTACCAAACATGTCCTATAAAAACCTCCTCCACACTCTTCTGTGTATAACCCTTGCAAGGTAGTTGAGCTATCTGATTAATGCACACAAGTTTCTGAGTTATTTAGCATAGATCATAATTATTTTACTTTTGAAAGGAGTTGTTGGAACTCGTTTGTCTATTAAGTGACAGGAGCAGAATGAAAACTCTTCTAACTCAGAATCTCATGCTCTCTTTTCCTTTTGTTTTTAACCTTGTGTAAAATAGGCAGAGCCTATCAACTCGTTTTTTTTTTTGAAGGTGTGCTTTTTTTTTTATGAGGAAGATTGGCCCTAAACAAACATCTATTGCCAATCTTCCTCTTTTCTTTTCTCCCCAAAGCCCTAGTACATAGTTGTGTATCCTAGTTGTAGGTCATTCTAGTTCCTCTATGTGGAATGCTGCCCCAGCATTGCTTGATGAGTGGTGCATAGGTCTGCGTCCAGGATCTGAACTGGCAAACCCTGGGCCGCTGAAGCAGGGTGCATGAACTTAACCACTTGGCTACGGGTCTGGCCCCCTGAACTCTTAATAATATGGTTCCTATAACGAGTTTGTTTGGAGTACAATTAAAATATAAGATGTGAGAAGAAAAGTTGGATCTAATTTACATACCCATATTGTGTGCAAGAATTTCCACCATAGGAACTTTGATTGTTGATCAGCAGCCTCTAGTTAAAGGATTCCAGTGATAAGGAATAAGATTTTCTGTGGAAAGTAACATGGAATGTCAAAAAATATCATTTCTGGATATCGACAGAAAGCTCTTTATATAAAACCAAAATTTGCTTCCCTATAGCTTTTAAAGATTAGTTTTAGGTGGCCGGCCCCATGGCGTAGTGGTTAAGTTCAGCACACTCTGCTTTGGCGGCCCAGGTTTGTGAGTTGAGATCCCAGGCATGGACCTACACCACTCATCAGCTATACTGTGGTGGTGATCCACACACAAAATAGAGGAAGATTGGCACAGATACTAGCTCAGGGTGAATCTTCCTCAGCAAAAGAATGAAAAAAAGAAAAAGATTGGTTTTAATACTGATTTATGAAACTACATGGAAGAGATAATTCTCTTTAATCCTTCTTTTGAACTACATTATCATGTTTGTTATGGACTAAATTTTGTCCACCAAAATTCAGATTGCAGCCCTAACACCCAATGTGATTGTATCTGAAGATAGGATCTTTAAGGAAGTAATTAAAGTTAAATGAGGTCAATGAGGTCATGAGAGTGATGTCCTCATCAAAAGATGAAGAGATGCCAGAAGAGCACATGCACAGAGAAAGGGTCATGTGAGGACACAGAGAGAAGGCAGGTATCTACAAGCCAAAGAGAGAGAGCTCATCAGAAACCAACGCTGCTGGCCACTTGATGTTGGACTTCCAGCATCCAGAACTGTGAGAAATAAATTTCTGTAGTTTAAGCCACTCAGTCTCTGTGATATTTTTTTATGACAATCATAGCTGACTAATACAATATTTTTTAAGTGACTATGATTTGTTTAAGTTACTTAAATGATACCAGTTTCAAAATATCTACTTATTTGTTCCAAGATCTCAAAAATGTGGTGCTCGAAACAAATCAAATATGTATCTTTGTTATTATGTGTTATCTTCTAAGTGAATCCTTCAGATAAAACATCCAGTTAACTAATCTTTTTTCAGGATATCCTGCTATTTATGTCATTTATGTATTTCTAATTTCACATTTCCTTTTTTTAATTCTAGAATTTTTTTTTGGTTCTTTTTGAAATATTCCTGACCAGAATCACTTATTTCCTTAATATGGATAACATCATATATTACTTTAAACCTATTAAATATAATTACATTTTTTGTGCGATAATTCCAGAAGGCATAATATTTGTGGCTTTGATTCTGGGGGCCCTCACTAATGGTGGCTGGTTTCCTCAAGTAATTTTCTGTTTTGTAATTTGTGTATATGTGTGTGAGCTAATATTCTCTCAAGTTTTACACAAGGATGACTTTTGAGGCCTCTCTTTCTCCAGAGAGGATCTGTGCTTGCCTCTGCCAGGTACTGGAAGCGATGGCAAAATGTGGCAATTGAAATTAAGTATTCGGTCTTGAATTTCTTTGGATAACACAAGTAGTAGGGAGTCCAGACTGAACTCTTTCTCTATGTGAGGAAACTTTTAGTTAGGAATTATTGAGGAGGCTAATATTTTTTCCTCTCACTTACCCTCAGGTAAAAAACAAATAAGATAAGCAAAGCCCTGTTTCTCTTTGCTTGTCAAATTTCTTCCCCCTCTGAAGATGTCACATTTCAGAGATTCCAATTTGACATGGAAATTTTCAATTTATCTATAATCTTTTCCCAGTCTCCTTAAAACTCGTTCTCTAAGCCAATGAATAGAGTGATGTCCCGGGGCCAATGGCAGCTTTAATATGTCTCTCTCTGAATTTACACTTTCTTGCTGTTTCGTCCCCTTGATGTTTTTCTTTACTATGTGGGTAGTTTACCTATGCATTTGAAAATATTTGTAGAGCACATTTTATGCAGAATTTTCAGTATTCAAAGCAAGATGAAGTTCTACAGGTTTTTCTCACCCATAATGCCTAAGTGGAATTCTAGTGGACTTTCCGTGTTTAAGTTTGTGTTTGCATTAAACCAGATCTACCCTTCCCATATATGTATAACTTTATTTACTGAACAAAAGTCTGTGATTGTTTCTTTATTCCTGTTAAAGTTAATAGTGTTAAATATAGACAGTTGGAGAGCAAGTCAATACAATTTTTTTTCCTCAGCTCAAAATGTTAGAAACTATTTGTGTCTGTACTCACTGTATAATTAGACATTCCCAAATCTGTCCTAGCTCATAGCCACAAACTCAAAAAGATTGCACCCATGGCCCCAGGTTAAGAATCATGTCAAAATGGAAATGAACTATAACCAACATTCTGAATTTGCTATTACTTTAAGCAGAACATATAAAAATAAACACTGAATTTCCAAGATTATTGAATTAGACCTCACAATTTAATTGACAGTGGGGTTTTCTGAAGAAGAATTATTTTTAACCACTGGAAATACTGTTATTGCCTGGTTTAAAAAATAGCACTAAATGTCTGATCTATAAGGGAAACATGAGTTCACCTATTTGGTCACCTTTCCTCATCTCCCAAAATAGGAAGTTATCAAAAATGTTTTGAAAATTTTTGAACCACTCCAAAACAAGTCGAACATCTTTGCTGACCATAAATAGTAAAGAAAACTCATTAAGAAGGGGTTGAAGTCAATGAGAGGTCAGTCTCTAGGGAAGGAAGTGGAAGAGGAAGCTAGGAATTCAAACTTTAAAGGAAAAAGGAATCTATTCACTTTATCAAATGTGGAGCTACCAGAACATAATGAAAACTGATAAGGCTATGGCTTGTGTTGAGTTATTTATTGCTCAGGAGTACAAGGTCAATGACAGACAACCAAGCAAACAGGGTCTGGGCTGACATCAATATACTTGAACTGCCAATATATATATGACCTGGTCTGAACTGTGTGGTCACATGGATCTGGTGGCAGCAATCAAAAGCCATCAGTCAGGGACGAATGAGGAAGGAGATATTAAAAAGGAATCAAAATTATCTCATTGATTCCTTCTCAAATTTAAAAAGAAAGAAGTCAAAGTACAAAAAGAAAATTAACAATTATTTAAGAAAGCCAGTTCACTCAACAAACAGAGGAATTTACCACTTTAGATCTTGAAATAATCAAGAAATCTACTGTAGAGGAAAAACAGCTTTAGGAAATACCTATAACAATGTTACAGAGATAAAGGGAAGAATGAGATCCACGAAATGAATAAAACGTTACAAAGGGAAAGAAGAACACAGTGATAAAGAACAGCTAGAGAGCAAAGTAACCAACTATAAACAACAGAAATGAAAAAAATGTCATTAAAAGAAAATAAAGATGAAATAAATTTTAAACTTTTCACACACAAAAATATTTCAAGATAGTCTTGAAATTAATACATAATGCTACACTTATAAATATGGAGGTTGATATGTTGAAAAAGACGCCAAAAGACATTGAATTTAAGAAAAAATGTCCACATATGATCTTGCAAAAACAAGACAAAGCAAAAATATTAGCAAGCATATTGGAGATAAAATCATTAAAAACATGGCTGAGAATCTTCCTGAATTAAAAAACAACAAGAATCTTCATATGAAGAGTATAAAGTAACAAGCAGAAAGAAATAAGTTATGTGCACATAAAAGTTCATAAGAATAGCAAAACAATGGGATTTCAAATACATAAAGAAAAAAATTGGAACAACTAACGGGAGTGGCAGATTATCTAAATGGAACGCCAGTTATCTTGACAGCGACAATATCTCATTAGCAATAGCAATTGACTAAAAGCTACACATGTTTTCAAAGTGCAAAAGGAAATACCTGACAGTCATTTTAAAACCGAGAACAAAAAGTATCTTTAAAAATATTCACCAAGTCCTCCCTGACATAAAAACTAAAAGACGTATTTCAGCAAGTAGAAATGTGGACAAACAGGGAAGACAGTGACGCAAGAAGCAATAATGAGCCCAGATATTATTTATTATCTTGATAAAATTAATCACCTTTCCATTGTAAAAATAAATAATTGCATTTAAATTTGGTTTCTGGGGAAGACATAAATAAAATAAAATATTAACTAACTGTGTCATGTTAAGATGGAAAGAGAGATAAAGAAATGTGGTTTAAATTCTGACCTTATTTTGTTGGGTGATGTAGATACTAAGGAGATTTAGATTTTCTCAGTTAAAATAAAGTAAAAGAAAAAATAACACACAAAAAGAAAACTGATGTCATAAATTGAATTTCAAAAAATATGTTGTTAGCATAAAGAGAGAAATTGTGTAAGGATAAAAAACTACCTGATTAAAAACATAAAAAAATCGTAAACTTGTATGGATCAAGCAATACCTAAAGAAAAAACTGAGGCAATTATTATAAGAAATTAGAAAATCTACAATTATAATGAAAAATTTTAACATACTCTTCTCAAAAACTGACATATGAAGAAGGCAAAAATATACTAAAAATATAAAAGAGTTTAACACTATAATAAAAATCTAAGTACTCATTAGTGGGAAATATGTTATCAAATTCATTTACTTTTGAAGGAAAATAAAACAAAAGAAAATGAAAAAAAATTTTAAATTGGTATACCAAATGGTCAAATAAAGATACAACACAATAAAAATAAGAGGAAATAAAAAAGTTATAGACACAATTAATGGAACATACTAGAAATGAACTTGAGTAGAAATGATCATCTAACTTAAAAGCTAGTACTCTGAAAATAATCATAGGAAAACTGACAATAATTATGAAGAAAATTGAGTCATATTTGGAGTCCTCCAAAACAGAACATAACACAAAATTATAAAGCTGAATAGACTAATATAAACATATGTATATTAATAATATATTATTGAAAACAAAATAGATGATTTTCTAGAAAACAAGAATTAGCAAATCAGCCCAAATAGTAGTAGAAAATCTAGTAAGAAAGATTCATTAAAGAAATTAAACTACTAAATAAAAATTCTTATTTAAATGATTTTATAGGTACTTTCAACAAAAACCCAGTAAACAAATCTTTTTCCAAACTTATTTTAGGGAGGTTAATATAACTTTCCTACAAAAAATGTTCAAGGATTAAAATTAAACAAACATACAAATCACACACCATGATAAGGTAAAACAAAAATTCCAAAACACATATTAGTAAGTCAAATCAATCAGTATAAAAACAACTATTATATTATAATTAACACTGGTTAATTTTAAGAATCCAAACATAGCTTCACATTACTAAACCAACTGATATATTATTTTAATTGATTAAATATGTAATACCTAATGATGATCTCAATAGATGCACAAAAATTTTCTGAAATAATTCAACTGTCATTTTTTAGAAATAAAATTCACACGCTATAAAATTTGCCTTTTGAAAATGTACAAATTAGTGAGTTTTATTATATTTACAAAATTGTGCAACCATAACTATGAATTCCAGAATATTTTCATCAACTCAGAAAAATCCCTGTACTCATTACCAATCACTTCTCATTCCTTTCACCCCTAGCCTCTTGCAACCACTAATCTACTTTCTGCCTCTATTGATTTGTCTATTCTGGATATTTTATATAAATTGAGTATAAAATATGTGGGCTTTTGTGTGATCCATTAATCTATTAATGGATACTTGGATTGTTTTTGTCTATTGGCTATGTGAACAATAATGCAATGATCATTGGCATACAAATATTTGAGTCCCTGTTTCCGATTCTTTTGGATATATACCTAGGAATGGCATTGTTAACTCATATGATAATTCTATGTTTAGCTATTTGAAGAACTGCCAAACCGTTTTCTGGAGTGGATGCACCATTTTACATTCCCACTGGCAATGTATAAGGATTTCAATTTCTCCATTTTTGTCAACACTGTCATCATATATATATTTTTAATGTCCTAGTGGGTATGAAGTGGTATGTCATTGTGCTTTTAATTTGCATTTCCCTAATGGCAAATGATGCTGAGCATCTTTTCATGGGCTTACTGGTCATTTGTATATCTTTTTTAGAGAAATTCCTTTGCTCATTTTTCAATCAGGTTGCCTCTCTTTTTATTGTTGAATTTTAGGAGTTCTTTATATATTCTAGATATTAAATCTTTATCAGATAAATTATTTGCAAATGTTTCTTTCATTCTGTGGGTTGCCTTTTCACTTTGTTGATGATATCCTTTAATGGACAAAAGTTTTAATTGGATGTTCAATTTATCTTTTTCTTTTGTTCATGTTTTGGTGTTGTATCTAATAATCCATTACCATACCTAAGATCCTGAAGATTTACCGCTATCTTTTCTTCGGAGATTTTTATAGTTTCAGCTTTTATGTTTGGGTCCTTGATACATTTTGATTTAACTTTTTTTTTTTTTGGAGGAAGATTAGCCCTGAGCCAACTACTGCCAATCCTCCTCTTTTGGCTGAGGAAGACTGACCCTGAGCTAACATCCATGCCCATCTTCCTCTACTTTATATGTGGGATGCCTACCACAGCATGGCTTTCAAGCAGTGCCATGTCTGCACCTGGGATCCGAACCAGTGAACCCCAGACCACGGAGAAGCCAAACATGCGAACTTAACCGCTGCACCACGGAGATGGCCCCTGATTTAACTTTTTTATATGGTGTGAGGTAGAGATCCAACTTCTTTCTTCTGCATGTGGAAAAGCAGTTGTAACAGCACCATTTATTGAAGAGATTCTTCTTTCCCCACTGAATAGACTTGACACTCTTGTTGAAATTATACTGTCCATAAATATGATGGCTTATTCCTGTGTTCTCTGTTCTATTCCTTTGGTCAATCAGTCTATTATTATTCCAGTACCACACTGGATCTGTGTGTTTTGATCACTGTAGCTTTGTTGTGAGCTTTGAAATCAGATAATATGAATTCTCTGGTCTGATATTATTTTTCAAGATGATTTTGTCTTTATGGGACCCTTGAAATTCCACGTGAATGTGAGGATCAGATTTCCATGTCTGATAAATATGCTATTAAAATTTTTATAGGAATTGAATTGAATCTGTAGATTGCTTTAGGTATTATTGCTATCTTAATATTAAGTCTTTCTACCCATCAACAAGGGATGTCTTCCCATTTACTTAGGTCTTTAATTTCTTTCAGCAATGACCTGTAGTTGTCAGTGTACAAGTATTTTACCTTCTTGGTTAAGTTTATTCCTGGTATGTTATTCTTTTAGATGATATTGTTAAGTCAAATTACTTTCTTAATTTTCTTTTTTAGCTATTTTGCCATAAGAGTATAAAACTGAATTTTTTGTATTCATCTTGTATGCCACAAATTTGCTGAATTTGTTTATAGCTCCAGTAGCTTTCTCATGGATTCTTTAGAATTTTCTGTATAGAATCATATCATCTAAAAATAGAGACAATTTTCTTTCTTTTTTTTTCTAATTTAGATGCCTTTTATTTATTTTTCTTGTCTAATTTCTTTGGCCATAATATAGTACCATGTTGAATAGCCCTAATGAAAGTGAGTCACCATTGAATACGATATTAGCCGTGTGTTTTTCATAAATGTTCTTTAACATGTTAAGGAAGTTTCCTTCTATTCATAGGTTTCTGAGTGTTTTATAATGAAAGAGTGTTGGATTTTGTCAAATGCCTTTTCTATGTCAATTGGGATGATTATATTTTTAATTTGTCCTATTAATGAGGTATATTACATTAATTTTCTTAGGTTGAACTACTTTTTATGAAAACATTACTAGAATAGATTTCATTTGGTTATAGCGTATAATCTTTTAATATTCTATTAGATTCAGTTTTCTAGGATTTTGTAGCAGATTTTCACATTTATATTCATAAGGGATATTGGTCTATACTTTTCTTATTATGTCTTTATCTGACTTTGATATTAGGGTAATTCTGATCCATCTAATGTGTCAGGAAGTGTTCGCTCCTCTTCTGTTTTTTGGAGGAGTTTGAGAGGGATTGATGTCAATTCTTCCTTAAATGTTTGGTTGAGTTCACCAGTGAATCCACCTGGTCCTAGAAATTTTCCTTTTGGTATGTTTTTGATTACTGATTCCATCTCTTTACTTATTATAGGTCTGTTGATATGTCCTATTACTTCTTGAGGTAGTGTATTAGTCAAGGTTCTACAGAGAAACATAACTGATAGAATATAGATATAGATATAAATTGTGGCTCCTGGTAAAAGAATTCCTCCCTTTGGAATTAAGACCTCTACACCAGCAGAGCATAATGCTGCAGGGACACGAGGCAAAATTCACTAGTGGTTTACTAGGGGTATTACTAAGTTGTACTACTCCAATTTCTACCCCCTTGAATCCTGGACTATGAATTCTGAAATAGCACCACATATCAGACACTGATTTAGAGCATATACAGCTTCCTGGAGAACCTTTCCCACCCCCATGAAGGTATTGCCACCTAGCTAGCACTGTAACTTGAAATGGCCATTCCACCTTTCTATCAACCCAGCTGCTTCAGGACAGTAAGGAGTATGGTATGATAAGTGCGTTTCATGAGCATGCATCCACTGCCACACTTCATTTGCTGTGAAGTGAGGTACCTGATCAGAAGATGCCGTGATCTGAATGATAGTGTACCCCCAAATTTTCATGTAGTAGGATCTTTGGGAGATGATTATGTCATGAGGGTTGAGCCCTTTTGAATGGCATTAATGGCTTATAAAAGAAACCACAGAACTGAATGGGCATGTGATGGGAATCAACACTCCTGCATCTTGCAAGTTCTTGATAGAGGCCCTAATCTCAACACTTTCTCTAGGGGTGTGCTATTGCTTTCAAAGTACTATTTTGCTAGGGAGAGGCAGTTGTAGGAGCTTCCATTTGGCCTTTCCTACCATAATAACCCCACTCCACAGGTCAGGAAACAAATGTAGATATTCTGCCAGTTGTTGAGTATATCTATTCCAATTATGCATTTTAGAACTGTAGAAACAACCACAGTTGGGTTCAGGGACCCGCTGGACCCAGTGTGGGACAAATCTGAGCTAAAATTCCATTGATCACCTGACCTCCATAAGCTCCTACTCTGACTGGTGGACTGCAGTGATACTTTGGGTCTCCTGGAATTAGCATCAGTTCTGAGTCAGTGTCCAATAATCCCTAAAATGTCTGATCATATCATTTTACTCAATGCACAGTCTCATTCAAGGGTTCTGATTCTGTAAACTGACTCAAGTCTAGAAGTGGATTCAAGGGTGATGACTTTCTGTTGTTATGATTCAAGTTAGGTTCCTGTTGACTTTACGTAGAACTCTATAGAGATCAAGTAAGAATTTAGTACACTTCCCATTGATTTCACTTTTAGGGATACCATGATCAACTAGCCAATGCTGAGGTTTCTGCAACTCAGACTATTTTGCTTACTGCTTTGACCCTTCTGTTCATTACAGTAGTCATGTGCACCTTGCCTTTGGCAATTAAGTGCTGCCACTTGATGCCTGTCACCCTGGAATCCAACTACTACCACTGCATTTATGTTTCCTGGTTCAGTGGCAGCAGTTCCCACTATAACTTCTGGCCTACTAAGAATAGTGACCACAGAGCTCTTCAAAGATTCTGGGGCTCCCCTCACAAATTTATGTCCATAAGGAAAAAGATAGAAGTGGGTCCTGAAAAGAATCAGGAGTATCTTGCAAGGCAACTACCTCAGGGGTGCCCATTACAGTTTCCTCAGCCAAAGCAAGTTTAATCTCTGCAGGTGAGAACACTGAGCCAAATTTAGGGATTCAATGACGTCAGCTTCATCAGGTTCTTCACATATGTCCATATTACAATTTTCAGGATTCCACTCCTTCCCAATCAATGCTCTCACTTCAACAGCAAACAAACTTCAAGGTTGGGAATTCAATTTCAGCCACTTGCAGAATGAGACTCGGGGTTTGGTTTTCAGAAATCTCAGCTCTGCAGCTACAGGAGATAAAGGTTCTTTTCAAGAAAGACATAGTAACTTTCAGGACATGCATTTGTTACTGGAGCATCCCTTTTCTTTCCTCACTTTGTCCGATTAGGAGGAACCAACCAATCTCACTCTACTCATCAGTTTGACAAAAATATTCTAAGGTATCAAATACATGGTCACCAAGAATCTTGCTCCTTATAACTATTCAATTACAATTATCCATTGGTTTGTTTTGGTGTATCTCTATTGCCACATCACATCATGGACTATCAAAGCTCTCTTTACTATTGGAAATAGAGTCATTAGTACCTTTAAATCTAATCATAATATAGAATCAGATTCATAAAACTCATTCTTAAGATTCTGTTGTTGTGGAACCACTCTCAGTACCAAAATCTGTATTAGTCATCATTCTCCAGAGAAACAGAAGCAATGGTGTCTCTGTGTATTCCTATATCTATCAAGAGAGACAGAGTCTGTGTGTGTGTGTGTGTGTGTGTGTTAAACATCCATCTCTCTATCTCTAGACAGATTTATTTTAAGGAGTTGGCTCATGCAATTTGGGATTATGGGGACTGGCAAACCTGAAATCTGCAGGGCAAGCTGGGAGACTGGAGATCTGGAGATTCAGGAAGGAGTGGATGTTGTAGATTTAAGTCTGAAGGCTGGAAACAGGCAGAATTTCTATGCTGCAGTCTGGACACAAAATTCCTTCTTTGGGAGACCTCATTCTTTGCTCGTAAATCCTACAACTGATTGGATCAGGCCAATACACATTATGGAGTTTAATCTGCTTTACTTAAAGTCAACTGATTTAAAATGTTAGTCATATCTAAAAAATGTTTTTAAAGCAATATGTAGACTAGTGTTTGACAAAACAACTGGTCAGCATAGTTTAGTAGAGTTAACACATAAAATTAACTGTCACTGTCAGTTTAGATAATTTGTGTGTTTCCAGGAATTTGTACATTTCTCCTAGGTTAACTAATTTGTTGTCATATATTTATTCATACTATTATCTTATAATCTTTTCATTACCTATAAGAATGGTTGTAATCCTCCCATTTTCATTTCCTTTTTAGTTATTTGTGTCTTTTTCCTTTTTTCTTCAGTCGAGCTAAAGTTTCGTCAGTTTTGTTGCTGATTGCAAAGAACCAACTTTTAGTTTAGTTGATGCTCTCTATTTCTGTCTACATTTTATTTTTCTCTGCTCTAATCATTACCAGTTCCTCCTTTCTGCTCTCTGCGTTTAGTTTGCTTTTCTTTATCTAGTTTCTTCAAAGTATAAAGTTAGATTAGTGATTTCAGATCTTTCTTCTTTTTTAATATAGGTGTTTATAGCTATAAATTTCACTCTGAGCACTGCCTTTGCTAAATCCCACCACTTTTTGATGTGTTATGTTTTTCTTTAATTCATCTCTGAGTATTTTCTAATTTCCCTTGTGATATCTTTGATTCACAAAATGTTTAAGACTGTGTCTTTTAATTTTCACGTAGTTGCAAATTTTCCAGTTTTGCTTCTGTTATTGACTTCTGGCTACATTCCATTGTTGTCAGAGGTGATATTTTGTATGATTTCAATCTTTTTAAATGTATTGAGCCTGGTTTTGTGAGCTAACATATGGTCTATCCTAGAGAATTTCCCATATGCCTTTGAAAAGAATGCATATACTGCTGTTGTAGGTGAAGTCTTCCATACATGTTTATTAGTTCTATGTATGTCTATATATATCTAGCTGGCTTATATTGTTGTTCAAGTCCTCTATCTCTTTGTTGATATTATGTCTAGATGTTCTGTTCATTATGGACGACAATACATCGAAGTCTCAACTATTATTGTAGAGCTCTTCCTCCCGTCATTTCTATCAGTGATTGCTTCATATATTTCGGGGCTCTGCTCTTTGAGGTACATGTGATTATAATCGTTAAATTTTGTGATGATTTGACTCTTTCATCAGTATATAAGTCCCTCTTTGTCTTTTGTAACAGTTTTTGACTGGAAGTCTATTTTGTCTAATATTAGTTTAGCCACCTGAGTTTTCTTTTGGTTACTATATTCCATCTTTTCACTTTCAATTTACTTGTATCTGAATCTAAAGTGAGCATCTTGTAGACAGTGTATAATTGGATTGTGGTGTTGTTTTGCTTTATCCATTCTGTCAGTCAGTGGCTTTTGATTAGAAAGTTTAATCCACTTACATTTAAAGTAGCTACAGAAAAAGAATGACTTACTTCTGCCATTTTCCTGTTTATTTTTTATGTGCCTAATGACTTTTTGTCCCTCATTTCCTCCATTACTCTGTTCCTTTGTGTGTAGTTGATTTTTTGACAGTGACAGGTTTTTATTCCCTTTTCATTTCCTTTTCCATGATTTTTTTTCCACATGATTACCATTGGGAGAACATTAAACAACCTAAATTTATAACAATATGCTTTAAATTGGTATCAGCTTAACTTCAATAGCCCATAAAATCTCTACTCCTTTACGGTTCTTTCTCTCCCTGCCTTATGTTGTTGTCACATATTACATCTTTATATATTGTGTATCCAATAACATAGATTTAGAACTATTTTTTGAATTTGTCTTTGAAATCCTGTAGGAAATAAAAAAAAATTATAAACCAAAAATATAATTCTACTGGATTTTCTATTCAGACAGGCATTTATTGTTATAAGATATCTTTACTTATTAAAATAGCTTTGAATTATGATTGTCCTTTATTTTTACCCCAAAGGACTTCTTTAGCATTTCCTATAGGGCAGGTCTGGTGGTAATGAACTCCATCAGCCTTTGTTTATCTGGGAATATCGTCATTTCCCTCTCAGTTTTGAAGGACATATTTGCTAGATATAGAATTATTAACAGTTTTATTTCTCTCAGCACTTTAAATATGTCATCCCATTACCTCCTAGCATTCATGCTTTCTGTGGAAAAATTGGCTGTTAACCATATTGTGGATTCCTTGTACTTGATAAGTTGTGTCTCTTTTTCTGCTTTCAAGATTTTATCTTTGTATTTTCCTTTCAACAGGTTGGTTATAATCTGTCTTGGTTGGGGTCTATTTGAGATTATTTTACCTGGAGTTTGTTGAGTTTGTAGGTTATGCCCTCAATCAAGGTTGAGATATTTTCAACTATTATTTCTTCCAATGTTCTTTCTTCTCCTTTCTCTGCCTTCTCCTTCTAAGACTCTGAGAATATGTATGTTAGTCTACTTGATGGTGTCTCACAGGTTCATTAGACTCTGTTCATTTTTCTTCAATCTTTTTTTCCCTGCCCTTCAGATTCATTAATTTCAATTGCCCTGTCTTCAAGTTTGTGGATTCTTTCTTATCCCGGATCAAATCTGTTAAGTTTCTCTAGTGGATTTTTTCTTCATAGCAGTTACTTCAGCTACAGGATTTTCATTTGACCCTTTTTTATAATTTCTATCTCCTTATTGATAATCTCATCTTTGTACATTATTTTCCTGATTTTCTTTAGTTCTTTTTTCATGTTTTCCTTTAGCTCTTTGACTATATTTAAGACTGTTGTTTAAAAGTCTTTTTTCTGGTAAGTCTGACTTAATCAGTGATGGTTCCTGTCAACTTGTTTCCTTCCTTTGAATGGGTCATGGGTTTTTTGTTGAACACTGGAGATTAGAATACAATAGTGTCGTAACTATAAAAATCAGCATCTTCCTCTTCCCAAGGATTTATTCTTTTTGCTTTTTTTTCTAATTATTGATGTCTATAGTTATCCATTTGTTTAGCAACATCAAAAACTGTTGGGTTTTTTTTTGCAAAAAGAATGTTATTTCTTGTGTGTGATTCCTGAAGTCTCTGTTCCTTAGCTTGTGTTCAGCTAGTATTTTCACAGAGATTTTCTTGAACTCCAAAGACTAAAAAACAAGATACAAATAAAGAAATAAACACTTCTGCTAGTCTGTGCAGGTTGGCTCTGGGTCAGGACCTTCATTCAATGCTTAGCCAGGCTTACACTGAGTCTAGGGATCAACCTGAGGTTAAAGATGAAGGTCTTCTCAGGTTGTTTCTTAGTATACTTCTTACCCTGGCCATCCACAAGTCCTTCCAAATTCTCCAATATACGTGAGTGTTTGAAAGTCCTAATTTTCCAAAGAAACTTTCCTTAGCATTTGCTTCAAGGTCTCAGGGGTTCCATTGTATATTTCAATCATAATCTTTTGCTCCAGGCATATGAAATTTATTAGTTTGTCTTGCAGTGGTCTCAAAAAATGCCCACCTCTTTTCTGGCTTGAGTTCTAAGTAAAGTGAACCAGTGACAGGCCTTACAAGCATTCCAAATATATTTATTACATAAATAAATTTTTGTTGCCCTCTCTAATCTCTATACCTCCCAACAAATAAATTAAGGTGGTATCATCAATATCTTTGTGCATCAAAAACATGTATTTTCCTATGTTTTCCTGCAAAAATCTGTAGAGGAGGAAAGGAGAACATTAAAGGAGAAAAGAAGAAAATCAACATCTTTTCCTCTTTGTAATGTTTTAGAAAAAAATGAAGGCAAATTTGACGTTTTTCTCATTACAGAAGAAATAAAATGCTTTCTCCAATTAAAAAGAAATACATAAGCATGACACCGAGAATACAAAGAAAAATAATCGAATGCACTGCTACTGTTTTCAAGAGAAGATACAAGGAATTATGTCAAGAGAAATAAATGTTTCAATCGATTTCCCACAGGCCATCCAACAATTATCTAATAGTTTCTATTCAATCATTTGATGATATGTGTCAACATAACAAGTGCAAGCATGATCACTTGTTCTAATTTCCCATCAGCAAAAAGGTCACTGACTAGATGCATGAGAATGCAAGCTGAATGTTTTCTGTCTGGAAACTCTTCCCCAACAGGCACAGGATCATGCAAACAGTGTGTCTGCTTGTGGCATGACATACATAAAGGTTTATGAACCATCACAACAGTTTCCATCCAAAGTGAATGGGGTGCTAAAAAGAAAGTGAGACAGGTATTTGTGCCTTGAGTAAACTGCCATCAGCATGATGATTGGATATTATAATAAAACACTATGTGGAAAGCAGAAAATGCTGTTCTTGGTCTGTAGCAATTGACTATGAGTTCCCTATCTACTGTAAAGTTTGAAACAGATACATGTTTTTTTTCTTCTGTGAGTCAATAATTAATATTTAAAAAGTTTGTGGAGTGGTATTCTCAACTACATTTAGAGTTCTTACTCCTCTTATGTAAATTTAATCTCCATCATCATCAATATTACTTAAGGGAAGTTCAAAGCCCATACTCTGTTTTTAATTCCAGAGTAAAATGTGAATCAGAAAATCAATTAAGAGGGGGTGGATAATATAAAAATAATAAAATAAGCTGGATCATGAAACAACAGCTTCCCCCATATTGGAAGACCTTAAGCAGTGGTGATTACCTATCAGAGATGCTGTTAGTGGTATTTCCTCCTAAAGTGGAAAGCTGGGCTAGATGGCAGATAGATTCTAATAGTGTCACTAAAAGTAGTTAGTTAGAGACGTCAACTCGATTTTTGTTCTCTTTTTTCCTCCACATTTTAGACTGCTTTCCTGATTATAACTATCTTTACATATTTTGCAAGCATTTGTTTATGATTGATGGGACTTAAGATTTATTGAGTACTTTCTAGTTTCCTAATACTGTGTCACCAAATGTCATTGATTTTTCTTCTTAAATCTACACTAAATGTAGAAATTTAGAGAGAGAGAGAGGAGTGTCATGTGACTGAGGTTTCTTTCTTAGGCTATTTTTTAAAAGATGTTATTCAATAGCCAAAGCAGGAAACCCAGAACGATGAAAAGTTTTAGCCATATAGAGTTTAAGATGTTGGTGGGCATCAGGAGAAGGTATCAAATGTGATTGAGGAGCACTTGGGACCAGGGATTCAAGCCATCTGAGGGAAAAGCTTGTTGCAAAATATTATCTATATTGTAATCTCAGATATTTTGGATCTTGAACATTAGCTCAGTGGGTCCATTAGTGAGAAGGGGAACAGAGGAAAATCTGTTTTCGGAATACCAAGGGAGCACAATCTTCAATATTTCATTCCGAATAGTTCCATTGATGTGGAAAGCTTACTTAACTCTTTATTAATTGTACCTAGACTGTGGCTTGGGCTGGTAGTAAGCAGGGTTGGGAGGGTGCACATTGTGTTGTAAAATTAGCAAATTGAAGAGTTATGAAGATTGAAGTTGCAAGAATTCTAAAGCATCAATCAATCGAGGCTTATACAAAAGCAATTTTTCAATCATTCTCTAATTCAAGAATTTATTGAACATTTACGTGTGTTTAAGCCTAAAGTAAATAATACAGAGTATGACTTCACAGATCTCATTTAATTGAATAACAAGGGTAAATCAGCTTAGTGATGAAAAGAAAAGCTTACTGCTCATCAAATGCTTTTCTGCATACTCACTTATTTTTTAAATTTATTAATCTTTTTAATTTTACCTAATAAAGTGCAAATTCCTTCATAGTAAATGTCATGTTAATCATGTTTTTTAGTCATTTGAAACAGTAAAAATAAATGTATCTGATTTTTTTCTGAAGGAGGAAAAGAAGATCTTCTCGAGGGCAGGAGTACTTCTGAAGAAAGAATATTTTTACTACTGACAGAATAAATATCAGAAATAGTCTTGTACATGCTTTAGAGAAGTACCAGCCCAGTTTGGTCCAACCATTTCTCTGCCAAAGTCTTTAACATTTCATATTTTCTAGGAATGCTAGTCTGTAACTAGAAAGTCTTTATTCACAGTCTTATATTGTCAGTACTGCCTATTTTATGCCTCCACTTTCAAATTAAACTACCCGATGATTACATTGCTGAAGGTAGATGATTGTGATATTGGTCCTGATTATATTTTGTTTTATTGATGCACAAAATCTGTTTCTTTGGCAGCCTATTCATGCTAGATCCCTGCCAGTTACGCTGCTGTGTGGTAGAATGTTCTGAAAGTTGTGGCCAATGGTTCTGAGCAACATGGTCCTCCAATCTAATTTAACTCCATCCTAGATATTGACAACAATCAGGGGATTTCTGATGGGCCTTTTGAATTCTGTTGAGTAGAATATACTGCCTTCGTTCCACTGACTTAACTCAGTTCTCTGATATCTTCCCAACTTTTCTTGGTGAGGCCTCCTAATCCCAGCTTCTTACTCAGATTTTGGGACTGGAACCCCTCTGCTTGTTTCCATTTAAAGAAGGGATCCATGGTTAACATGCTCTGGATCTTGTAGTCTATTATTCTTCTCTTTATTTGTTTGTTAGTGTGTGTGTGTGTGTGTGGCAATCCTAGTTATTATTCAATAAAAATGTGAGATGGCATCATGGTTTTACTAGATTTCAAACAAATCCTTAGTAAGAGTACATGTGGCAGCTTCTAATTTGTGTAATTGGAAACTAGAATTATTCAACCTTTATCATATAATTAGTACCTCTGAGAATAGAGAGAAAGCAAAACCTTAACATTTTCGTGTCCCTAATGAATACTAAATATTATGCTCTGATGGTGCAAGATGAGTCCTCTCATAACAGACTTTGTTTGCATCACAGGCAGATGTTTGTGTTTGCCTAAATGTAACTTACGGCGGCACATTGTGGTGAAATCCGAAATTCATTTCTCTCTCACTTCATAACGGAGTGTGATATAAGCTTTCAAATACATTTCTAAAGAAATTTTTTTTCTGAAATTTAGTGACATATTATAATTCCCCTTTTTATATCATATTTAACAATAAAATTGTTTGACAATAGAAGGCAGTATATTCAACTGTCCATTAAATGAAAGAATCTCCTGTCTAAATATATGCTTACAAATGAGATTTAGTGTAGTAAAAAGTGGTTATCCAAACTATATATCAGCTCTAATGGTTAAAATGTTTTGTCTTGCTTTCATTTTCTTAAAGGCTAAAAAACACCAATTATATTAATTACTTCATTTAGTCCTTATGTGACACCATTTATACATCTTTACCATGTTGACAGTTCTTTTAATAATCCTGGTTTGTAACCACCCTTCTTAAATTTTACTATGCTTTGAGAATACAAGTGAAACAAACAAAATATCACATAATTTGGTAAAATAAAAACTAAAAATTAAAGAAATTTAATTTTTTTAATATTCTCCTTTTAAAAAATAAACATTTATTTTAGAATAATTTTAGATTTACGGAAAAATTGTGAAAAGTATAGAGAATTCCTATTATCCCATACCTAACTTCCCCTATTAATAACATCTATCATTTGTATGGTACATTTGTTACAATTAATGAGCCAATATTAATATTATTATTAACTAAAGTCCATACTCTTAGTGTGGTAGGCAGAATAATGGTCTGCAAAGATACATACCGTCTAATCTCTTGCAACTGTGTATATATTAGGTGTTATGGCAAAGAAGAATTCAGATTGCAGAAGGAATTAAGACTGCTAATCAGTTGACTTTAAAATAGAGAGATTCTTCTGGATTCTCCTGGTGAGCTCAATGTAATTACAGGGTCCCTTAAATGCAGAAGAGGGAAGCAGAAGATGATGTTAGAGTGATGCAACGTGAGAAGTCAACACACTGTTTCTGGCTTTCAGAATAGGAAGAGGACTATGAGCCGTGGGAAGTTGGCAATCTCTAAAGCCTACAAAGGTCAAGGATGTGGGTTCTCCTTTAGCCTCCAAGAAAGAATACAGCCTTAATTTTAGTCCAGTGAGACTAATTTTGGACTTCTGAACTACAGAACTGTAAAAAATTAAATTTGCTCTGTTATAAGCCACTAAGTTCATGGTAATTTGTTAACAACAGTCACAGAAAAGTAAATACACTTAGTTTTTAACCTAATGACCTTTTCTCTTTCAGGATACATTAGATTTAGTTGTTGTGTTTCCCAGTCTTCATTCCTTTCCTCTTTTTTCACAGAGGTCAGAACTCCCTTCCCGTTTTCCCTCACAGGCCTTCTTCTCAATACTTATCTTACTTGGCTGAGACCATCTTGGTGTCTGATTCTTAGAGAACATGAACTAAGGCAGTTTTTCACCCCATTCGACAGCCTCCCTCCACCACCCCCAGAGAGTCTACAGCCAAAGACTAACCCATCAGAGAGGACTAACTGAAGGTAGGCCCCTTGACCTTAAAATGGTTCAATTTATGCTCCGGATTCCATCTGAGACCACATCCTTGCTTACCTCCTGCCCTGCTTTGTCATACGTCTTTCATTCCCTTTCTTTTGAGATCTCTCCCTCAATAAAAATCACATGTACCTGAAACCGTGGCTTAGACTCCACATCGAGAGAATGCTATCTAAAACAAGCCTCAGTCATGTTTGAGTGGGTAAGATAACATGATCTCTGCTCTCAAGGATCTCAGAGCCCACTGCAGGAGAAAAACTAAACAACTTTAAAACATAAAGTGCCAAGAAACTGATAGACATGGAGACACTCTGCTTTCTAGGGGACCTCTGGATGGCTGTCTTGCAGAAAGCCCAGCATTTCCTTCCCAAACACTAGATATCTCTCAGTGGGGTAAGGAGCTTCTCAAACTTGCAAAGAAGAAACTGAGAGTGATGGTCTCCTAAATTTATTAATCCAAGTCACTTAATAAATTTGTCCATTGGTGATTATTTGCAAGTAAATTTATTTTATTTGGCTTTATGAAGTCTGTTTATGAAATTTTCCAGGATATTAGATATTCTCAAATAAGGATACACCCAAATTAGTGTTTAGTGCTGACCACTGGGTCCCAATGACTGGCAAGAGTCCTATTCCCACTCTTCTTGCTCAAAACAATTACTTTTGTACTGCATCTTTGGCTTACTAATCATATTTCAGAAGTGTTTCCCAATGGTTAGTAAATCTGTCTTTTGAGAATTTATTCTAAATCTATAACTAGTGCAATTAGTCAATGAAAATAATTATTTGGGTTTAATATCTCCAACTCTATCCCTGTCATGTATGCAGAAAAAATCAATTTAAAATATAAAACTAACTAAACATTTAGTCATAAATTGATTCTTATGATGATATAAGAGCATTATACTTATCCTAAAGTTCATATTCTGTAATCTGATTACCAATTAATAATGGATGATGACACATTGGGACAAAGCAGCCAAAAATATTTTTCCTGGAATACAAAAGCTACTGATTAAGTTAATTTTGACTTAATGATATATATAGATGGTGACGTTTTAAATGTTACATGCTTTAATACAGCAAACGTTAATTGAGCACCTACTCTAGATGAAATTATGCCAGGCACTGTGAGAAATAAAGACAAACAAGACATAGTTTCTGTAATCCAAGGGCATGGAAAATATTGAGGAGACAGGTATGTGCATGAGAAATTCTAAGGCAGACTATGAAGAGTGCTATAACAGAGCTTAAGAAAAACAGGGTTATTGATAACAGGGAAGACAGAAAGTAATCAGTTAATTCCAGTGTGGAAGGGCAAAACATAATAATTCCCCAGAAAAGTATAAAAATCCCTCTTTTCTTAGGGTGATGTTAATTCTTCTTTTAACTGGTTCGTATCTGCCCTTTGATATTCTGTCATTTAAATCCTGATATATATATATAAATACATGTCAAATTTAGGATAAATACGTATATTATGTATACTATGTACATTAAACTACTATATATTTAAATATATATATTTAACTACTATTAATACATCTTACATCTGATAATAAGGAGAAGAAAGAGGGAGAGTAAACAAAAATATTTGATATATATAAACATAATTATATCAAAATAAAGAAGAAATAATCATGACTCTTATAGTCTTCATTTCTGCAACTAATCACATTACCTTAGCTAGTTTTATGGCTATCTTTTTCAAGTACCCATCCCATATTCCCTTTGCCCTCAGCAAGTACCTCAGTTGATAGTGGTTCTTCGCCTGGTGAGGTGACACAAACTTTCATTCCTGAAGGCTCTAGGCTATTGCTTGTCCTGCCTGAATTGCTTAGATTTATTTAGTTCAGTGACATTTAGTGTATTATTGACTTTAACCACAAGACATGGGATGAATAGGACACATGTTAGAGGATCCTCTGCAATCCAACATACTTCTCCTTACCCCACTGTGCAGTATCAACTCAATTTCAATTTGATAGGATCAATTATCCCAGTGTCATGAGTAGCCCAAAGTGGCTGAGTGGCAGTCTCAGCTTCCACTTCAGTGGAATCGCTATTATCATCTGGTAGAAGCATTTCTCCATTTGCAACTAAGACCTCTAGACCATCAAAGCCTAAAGTCTTGAGTACAAGAAGCAAAATTTTTGTTCGTGGATCATTAGGGGTAATATGAAGAGGTGCCACTCAATTTTATATCCTTTAATTCCCAGATCTTTGAATCCTGGCTATAAGAGAGATGGCATTGTATATCTGAAGGTGATTTAGAGCATATACCCCATCCTAGAGGATTTGGATCCTTCCCTGGAAGATGATGCCATCTATCTCTCACCATATCATCAATGGGCTATTCCATCATTCTATGAAACTAGTCTTCAATATGATGGGAGACATGATAAGACTGGTGAGTTCTCTGAGCATGGACCTATTGCAGAGCTTCATTTGCTGTGAAATGAATTCCTTGGTCAGCAGCAACGCTATGTGGAATACCACGCCAGAGGAAAAGGCATTCTGTAATTTCCAAGATGGTGATTTTAGCAGAAGTATTGCAGTCCAGGAAATCAAATCTATCACCAGAGTAAAGATATTTTCCTGTAAGAATAAAGCATTCCCTTTCCACGATGGAAGCCGTTCAATGTAATCAACTTGCCCCCAGGTAACTGGTTGATACCCCTGAGGAAAGGTGACATTTGGGGAGCTCAGAGTTGATTAAAGTCCTCCTTTGCTGAGATCTCCCTTTGGTAAACATTCATATAGGACACAAATATCTTCACATTCTGTGCCCCTTCAGAGAGATCTATCTACAGATTTCTTTTCCAGAACTCCTTGTCACCAATTTTCCAACCATATTTTTTCCTAGTCCTTGACCTTCCAGCCAAACTATTAATCATATCTTGTTAATTGATGCAGACCCATACCTCTGGTCATCTGTCCTTCCAGACAAAATGACCAACCAGGTCCACTGTCTGAAGTTCTGCCCACTGACAAGGTTTCCCTTTACCCCTGTCCTTCAGTGTTATCCCAGAGCGGGCCTGTACTGCTACAGCTCTCCACTCTTGAGTCGTCTGTGTATACAACACAGAATCATCTGAAGCCAAGCCTTTGTTTATTCTTCTTCATTCAGCTAGTTACAGAGACCTTCCCATGAACCTGTAGGTGGAAGTAGGGAGAGAAAAGGCAAAATAGGAGGAGTAGCGGCCATGGGCTTCTAGGCCACTTCTTTGTGCAACTTGTGCCTTCAGGACCTGCATGAGACCGATCCCATATACACTATTTCTATTTGATGATGAAAACTGCTGTCCACTTTCCACTGTATGGCTGAGTGAGCCAGACAACACTCAGTTCACAATGAACAGATCAGGTTGCACAATAACTTAGAAAGGATGTACTCAAAGCAGGAAAGTCCCTGTAGAAGAAAGCAAGCATGGGATCCAGAGCTTACGTGGAAGTTCTGCTCCTAGATCAGGGAAAGGTACATTTTTACTTAGAAACCAGAGAGAACACTGTGTAGGTTTATACGATAGAGTTTTGACTGTGGAAAATGAGGACGTTTTGCTTTGTTGACTTCTGTTTTTTCAATAAGGTTTGAGGCCATATCAAAACTTTTCAAAATTTATCTTCCAAAGGTCAACTCAGATAATACTTTTATCAATAAACTCTCCCCGTCCCCCTGGACTAGCTTAGGTGAATATTGATTCCAGAGAAACCTATTTTCACTTCTATTATTATGAAATAATTATTGTGGCTTGGTTCACTTTGTGATATAATATATTGTCAGTATCCCCACATGTATATCATATCCCTTGAGGGCAAGGGCAATGATTTTTTTCTTACATTTCCAGCATTTTCCATAATGCAGTATGGTGTTCCATGTTTTTTGAATGAATAGATAAGTAGAAAATGTAGACCAAGCATTACACGGAGGATTAAGGACTATGCCAAACTTTTTTCACATGCATAGTCTCCAAAAATGTATCTCAGGATAATTAAAACTTGCTCATAATCAGGGAAATACTTTTTTGAGACATAAGAAATCATAAGAGCCGGCCCGGTGGCACAGCAGTTAAGTTCACCAGTTCCGCTTCTGCAACCCGGGGTTTGCAGATTCGGATCCCTGGTGTGGACATGGCACTGCTTGGCAAGCTATGCTGTGGCAGGCATCCCACATGTAAAGTAGAGGAAGATGGGCATGGATGTTAGCTCAGGGACAGTCTTTCTCAGCAAAGAGGAGGATTGGCAGCAGATGTTAACTCAGGGCTAATCTTCCTCAAGAAAAAAAAGAAAAAAAGAAATCAGGAAGAGCTGCCAAAAGAGCAGACATCAGCAAATATTGGCCTGAGTCTTATTATGCTCTACAAAAATAATATGCGTGTCATGGTAAACCAAACACATCAAAATTTGTTTATTAAAGTTTCAATGGGGGAAAAATGTCACGATGTGGGTATCCACAGTGAGTCAGCTTTAAATTAAAGGACTACATAGTTTATGCCTTGTCTACCCTTAGTTAATCTTTTATTATTTATAATCCAGAAGTTTGTTTTAGTAAACTTTTACTGAAATCCCTAGAATTGAGATTCTATTTCCTTTTATGTTGTATTCATTAAAGGAATAAAAGTTTAGATGAAACATTTTGTATACTTTCCTCTACTGATATTGGCAATGTTGAAATGGAATCTTACTTAAGTTTATAAATAATTCTTTATAACAGGAAGAGTAATGGGATCCCAGTTCATATATTGATCTATTTTTATTTTGTTGTGGGAGTTAGCTGATATAAATTTTTTATTAACTCTTAAGTGCAAAGTATTTCTCATTAGATTTCACATAAATATATTTTTTGTCCAGTGAGGTAAAATACTTTAAAACTTCTTACATATAGGATAAAATATCATTCACCTAAATGCCTATTTATTCTAATATATAGCCTAAGAAAAATTATTTTTGCATGCATATTTATATTTATTAACTTTTTCTAAATTTATATTTAAAAGCACTGTTTAATTTTGATAATTGCTTATGCATAGTTAATTATATATACTAAAAATTTAATGTTTCAATTTAGTGAAAATTATTGACCTAATTGATCTGTGTTTTAAACATTTCTCTGAGAACTTAAAAGCAGTCAGATTCTATGAATTCTGTTATGTCATAGTGAATACATTACTGCGTTTTAGAAACAAAAATGTCTATTTTTTTACCAAGTTCATGTTCATCTGCACACTGCTAGAGTTGATAAAAGAGTCTATTTTAAAATACGATTTTATGGCAAACACAGTAAGAAAATAATCTTTATTTTAATCTCTTTAACACATGACCTCAAATGTGAGTTCTGGAATGATCAAGAAAGGTAATAAAGAACAGAGGTACGGATAGAAATTTAATTCAAAATAGTTAGATCAATTTTATTAAAGGATAGATATTAACTGGAAAAGAATCAAAATGAATATCCAATACTCTCTTAGCTTAGGTTTCATCATTTTTAAATAGGGACAGTAATAGTAAACTTCATATGATTTGTTTAAGATGGAATCACATGATGTCTGGATTAGCACAGTGCCTGGTCAAAGCAAGCGCTTATTCTAAGTTAGCTAGTTTATCAGTACTTACACAAGTAAAGGAAAGGCAAATGTCAAGCATCAATTTCCTTCCATTTTTTCACCTAAGGCAAAAAGAATCTTTAGCAGTCACTTTCTTCTCATCTCTTTGTGTGGGCAGATATTGCTATAGTACTAGACTTTGAGGTTTTCTAGCACTGGGGAAAAAAACCTGATTTAGGAAATAATCCACTGATCATATTGCCATGGTTGATTGTTTTTCTGACTATACATGGCAGTGTGTAACTGTAAGCTGCCATGTAATACTGAACAATTTATCAAATATATTTTATTCAATATTTTTTTCTTGTCTATTGCTGCCAGAGATGCTTTTTCTCTGGTTATAGTCTGATATTCAGTCCAAATAATATTTCTTCTACTATTCATTAGTTTGTATTTTTCTGAGGTTGGAATCTATTTTACTTCTTGTCTTCAGTGTATAGCTCTCCAAGTTCTATTAGGAAAGGATGTGCATTATTTTATTAATGTCGTTTAATTTATTTTCAATAGTTAATTGTATTCTTGGGCTTTTGCTAAACTGAGATTAAAAATTAATTAAAAAATTAAGCCATAACATTAAAATTAGTTCAATCGCTTTCTTTTTTTAACTTACATTTATGTCTTCTCAATTGAATTTTATTTTTTCCCTTTTCTTAATTAAATTTCAAAAAAAAGCATAATTTCATAGATCACACACTTGCACATACACATACACTTAAACTAAACTTCTTAACTTCTTAAACTTCTTAACTTCTTAAACGTCGTAAACACTTAAACTGGACTTCTATGCTTATAAACTACTTAGTCAGTAGACTTTGAATTACTGTTATTTCAGAATGTTTTAAAATTTTGTTGCTGTGGGGATGCTTGTTATTATTCATGACTGATATATACTGACACTTTATGTTCAGTAAAAAATTAAACACAATATCTATGCATGGAAATACAAAGGATTCCTTATTTTTAAAACATGGCCAATCAAGATAATTGCAAACACCATCCCACCACAAAAATATACAAATGTTAGATCAAATTAAAAGGGCTGTCAGAGTGAACACTTAGCTAACCTTGCAATAAAGTGAAATCCTCAGGTGTCTGAAAAGTATAGGGAACTATTAGTATTGTAAATGCTGCATTTGATGGGAAACAGTGTGTGTCTAAATACACAGAAAAAGATTTTAAAGACGAGTGACTTACACTTTAACCCACACACACAGAGGCAGAGATTAGGGTACTCAGACGAGCCAGATAGGGAGTAGGGAGCTAGACCACTGAATAAAGCCTAGGAACTCTAAATTCCAATGAAAAATTTACCAGTCAGGGAGCAAACAAGAAACATATTTTTCCCAATGTGTTCTGGGTGGAGGATATATTCTCCTGTGAGAAACTGGCATACAAAGAATTTCTCATGTCCTGATTAGTGGTTAAAATTTCATCAAATTAAAAGGAATAGGAAAAATGAAGCCACTAAGACTGAATGGCTACAAGCACAGCACGTTCCAAGGTGTAGGAAACCACATTAAGTTCTGTCAGAATAAAATCCAGTAAACTTACAAAGTATGTCTGAATATACAATGAAGAGTCTCCGTTATTAACTTTGTTTTGTAGGAAGAGTAATCAAGGTCAGATTTGGAAAATAGTGGACCTTGGTTGATGTACTTAAATTTTTCCTTAAATTTCTCTTACAAGACCTCTCCTTCTGGCAAAGATGGAGTAAAGAACAGCTCTACCCTCCCCCTGAAACAACTAAAGATATAGAAAATATATAAAATGATAGTTTACAAAATACTGGGAATCAGGTGATGAAGAAAATGATCCTTGAGACATGGGAAACAACTTCGGTTAGATCTTTGATTGCCTCAGCTTACTGCACTGAATAGGTTTCCAGGCTGTGATGCAAAGAGGAGCAATCTCAACAATTCTTAGTGAACTCCCTGAAGGAGGAGAAAAAATAATCGATTAAAACTAAACTAGAACTGACACAGATGTTAATTAGAAGAAAGGCATACAGTTCTTATAACTATATTCTATAAGTTTAAAAAGTTATGTAGAGACATGAAAGATATAAAAGAAAGCCCAAAGTGACTTTCTATGGATGAAAACTGTAATGTGTGAACTGAAAAATTCATAGGATGAGATTAATGGCAGCTGAGACACTACAGAAGAAAAGATTAGTAAACTGGAAGTCATAGCAATGGAATCTATCTAAAATGAAACACAAAGAGATGAGAAACTAAGAATAATAAATATATCATTCAAGAATTGTAGGACAACTTCCTGCAACCTAATACATGGCGCAATTGGAGTTCCTAAAAGAGAGATAGGATGGCAGAAAAATATTTGAACAAATAATGGCCAAAATTATTCCAAATTTAATAAAAAATATAGTCCTACAGGTCCAAGATCTTCAAGAAACTCAAGCACAAAGAATATAAATAAAATGACATCAAGGTGCATAATAACCAAATTGTTCAAAACAAGTGATAAAGAGAAAATCTTTCCTAAAAGCATCTAGAGGAAAGAAAGACGTTACGTAGAGAAAAACAAAGATGATGATGACAACAGATTTCCCATGGAGAGAATTCAAGAGAGAAGACAGTGAAATTACATCTTTAAAGTAACAGGGGTAAAAGTACTGTCTCAACAGAATTCTGTGAAAATATCTTTCAAAAGCAGAAGTGAATTAAAAATGTTTTCAGGCATAAAAAAGTTGAAAGACGTCATCAGCAGCAGAGCTACAGTATAAGAAATGTTAAAAAAAAAAGTCATCGGACAGAACAGAAAGGATACTGGATGAAAACATGGGTTTACTTACAAGAATAAAAAACACTGGAAATAGTCCCAAATTCCATCTTTTCCCTAAGCAACTTGAAATTGCCAAAGGTCTACTTGACTAGATAGTCTCTCAACCATCTTGTTGGGAACAGTGGAGCTGAATATTTGTCCCAACACTCTGCACTCCCTCTCTCCTCAGGATTTTATGCCTCTGCATCCTTACTGCCATATTATCACCAAAGATACTTTCAAATAGATTTAATATTTTATTCAGCTTTTCTTGTTTGCTTGAAACAAGATATAGTATATAAAATCTGATATACCAAAAATAGAAGTCCCAATATTGACTATTCTTCTTCATAGTACTTTGCATATAAATATACTAATACATTTTATATAATTCATGATTATACTATTTTTGTACTATTACACTATTTTGTAAAAAGCTGTTTCATGTCTTTATAAAGTTTCAAATTTAAATATTCCTTTAAACTATTTTATAAAGTTATCAGCCATATAAGAAACATAAAAGTAAATAGTAGCTCTGTTGAAATTCCTAAGGAAACAAAACATATTTTTAGATCCCTACATTAGAAATGGAATCTTTGGAAGCATAAATCTTGGATAATTTTGTCAGTGATAAATTGCACATATCAAAACTTTAATAAATTATTTTATTTCTGTAGGAAAATATCATGTACGATTTTTTTTTGTTTAAGTTTTGGTGAGGAAGATTTGCACTGAGCTAACATCTGTGCCAATCCTCCTCTACTTTGTGTATGAGATGCCTCCACAGCATGCTTGCCAAATGGAGTAGGTCCGCATCAGGGCCCTGAACCCAGGAACCTGGGCCACCAAAGTGGAGTGCATGGAACTTTAACCATGGGGCCAGCCCCATGTACAATCTTTTTTCCTCTTATAAATCCACACCTGGGGTAAACCTTACTTTTTATTTTATTAAAACATGCAAATATGCACACCTTCATTAACCATTAAAGATAGTAAGATGTAGAAAGAGTTTTAAGCCAGAAAAACATACAGCCTAACTGAATCTGGGGTTTATACATCTGCCGGTGGAATCTAAGCCTTTCTACTCCTCACTTCCTTTGTGAATAAAATGAGATGGAGTAATATCTAGTTTGTAGATTTGTGATAAGGATTTCAAAGAATTCAGGTTAAAATATCTGGTATATTTATTATAGGCACTCAGCTAACTAATATAAGGCTAGGGCTAGCTACAATGCACTGTACACATTTCTATACAGATGACTGATAAAATTTAACAACTCTGAACATCAGAGTAAGAATGAATTGTATCATTACAATTCATTGTATGAACTCATTCATTCATTTTGAATGTCAACTATATTCAATGCCATGCCCATTCTGGTCCCTGGGCTGCAATATTTCCCGTGTCAGAAATGTTCTGATATTCACATGTCTGACTGTACCATCTTTAAACATCTGTAACTAGTAGCGTCCCTGTCCTTCTCTGTCCCTTTACTCTGTCTGCCACTACCTGACACTGTATTACTTATATTTGCTTATTTTTGTTATATGTTTTCACCATGAAGATGTGAACTTCACAAGGGCCACACTTTGATTAATTTGGTTACAGTTTGTCAGTATCTCGAATGGTATCGAGCACAATATATGTGATCATAAATATTTTTAATGAATGAATTAATAAACTATTCCCTTATTATAAAATATTAGTTTATAATATTCTTTAATGGGAGAATGCTGTTTCATGTTTATGGATATACTATAGTTTATTTTCCTTAATTTTCTTTAAATGTTTTGCCATTTCAAATAATGCTCAAATAAACATTCTTGTACATAAATGTTATTGCTCAAGTCTAATTATTTCTTTAGGGTTAAAAACATTTTCTATTATGATATTTTTTCACACTTTTAAAATTTAATAGATTCCTTAGACAAATGTTCGTATCTGGAGTAATTGGAGCATGGTAAAGACCAGGACTATTGAGTTCACTGCATTCCTTCCAGCTGGCACTGGTGCCAGACACATACACAGCTATCAAGTAGCATGATTTTGCATTTTTTAAGATCGTGGCTTTTTGGAGTGAGTAACACCTGGGTCATCAAATGAAAATGCTAGCTATTTGATCTAGATTAACTGCTTAATCTATAAAATGAAGATTTATATTGTTTCAATGATTAAATATCTCATACATAAACTGATAAGCTAGTGCTTGACAGTAACCAATCAATAAATAGTAGCTATAATTATAACTAAAGCGTGCGAATTCAGTTAAAAATGTAATAAATTCTCAAGTGTCTGCTTTCTATGTTTTATATATACCAAAGATTAAAATCACAAAGAACAGACTCTTAGTTTCCTAAAGATGACATAGTAGAGAAAGATACGGTAAATTTTCATCACTAGAATACGCAGGTGTAAAATATAAAAGCAGTTATTTCTGTTTTCCATTTTACCTACATAATTATAAATAGTATTAGGAAAACACCTCAAACAACTGCACTGGATTATTTAATTGACACTCCACGAGGCCATGCCTCTACTGAAACAAGTATGAAAAACAATTATAACTCAAAACTTGTGTGTTCCAAAAGTACTGTAACTACCTCCAAATAATTTCCCTAACAATAGTCTAGCTGTTTATTGCTGACATGAAAAGTTAAAGCTCAAATTTTGCCAGTTTGTTTCATAGGTAAACTGGTAACAGGCAAGACTGAGAAATATTGAGAATAATTTAGTACAAATCCTGTCCTGTTGCACCAACATAAACGTGTTGAGGTGTTCCTTCTACTTTTGGCTTGCTAGTTACAGTAAAAAGTATGTCATTTCTCCAATGACAAGTGCAAGTCAACATCTAGTAATGAAACACTGTATTCAGACATCAGCTTCCAAAAAGTTGTGATACTGTGATTGTTCTGCTATTCTGACAGTATTAAAGGACAAGAAGTGAAAAAGCATGGTGGAATTGGGAATTGGGAGAACGATGTCATAATTATTTGCTTACTACCTAAAAGCTGTGGGATCTTCAATAAATGCCTTCATTTTGGTGAGTCTCAATTTCCTCATCTGTAAAAGAATGAGCTTAAACTAGACATTGTATGTATAAAGCCCATTTCAACTGTTAACACGTTGCGGATACATTATGACCAAGCTACCGGAGAGTTTATGTTTATTGATTTTTTTTTACTTTCTAAAAGTATTAGAGAAGTGGAATTTATACATATTTTGTTAGAAAATAAAGATCATCCAAATCAAATCAGTACATTTATTAGATAGCTAATAAAGTGGAAAGATTCCATCTCCTATAATCTCGGAGGAGCTAAGGAGCTTGGTGGGCCTGGTGCTGCATCACTTAAGATAAGTTATCAGTTGTCCTCAGGGAGGATTAAAGGAAGAGTATCAACAAATCTGGGATAAAACTGAGACCAACACCTGGATGTTTCCAGATTTATTTCATATTTTAATCTAACCAATTTTCTTCTTTCAGCAATATATTTAGTGGTACAAAGTTGATAATACGAGTATTTAGCCAGATTGTTCATGACTTGGTACACTGAGTTGGAAAGATTCCCCAGAGTTCTGTGAGAAGGTCAAGGGAACAGCAGGGTTAATTGAGGACAAGTATTTGAAGGAGGTAGGTGGTGAACTCATACTTAACAGAATAGTAAGATGGAACAGGGTTAACTGGGCAACATGAGCAAAACCCTGCTCAACAAGAGTTAGGATTCATGAAAGGAGCAGGGTGAAGAATAAGATTACGAGAAGAGAAGAGAGAGGAGGAGGAGTAAGTCTAGCTTCAGACTTTGAAAGTAACATACAGAAGTTGGTGTTTGATCTGAGGGCAAAGGAGACTCACTGAAATAAAGAAATGACAGCTTTAAGAGATTGGTATAGAAAATGATTTAGCAATTGTGTGTTACAAACCTGGAGAGAGAGGAAAACAATCTAGAAAGGCAACAAGGAGTAAATTACTGTGTTTTATATCTTAGGTAACTAGGCATCCTACAAAAAAAGACTTTAGAGGCCAGAAAGAAAAGAATAGGGAAATTAAAACCATGTCATAGAGAATAAGGTTACTAGATTTTATAGAAGTAATGAATAGAGAGAATGACCACACTTGGAATTAAAATAAGCGTCAGAACTTATCCCTTAATTTATGAGAAAACTAAAACATAGAGAAGCTATTGGAAGTCTTCAGTTATTTAGCTAGTTATTCACAGAGCTAGAAGTAGGAATAAGTCTTCTGACATCAAGTTTAATTTTAGTTTTACTCTGCTATGGCCCCCTTTCTTGGAAACTGAACATTACTAAAGCATTTGGACGTATAAAAGGAAGGAAAATAATCATCATGAAATTTCCTAGATTGTTGAAAAAATAGACAATATGAAGATAATTGAGTGCACAAGCTTCATTTTTGCTAAATAAACTTGGAGAGGGCAGAAAGAATTTCATGTATTATAAATTTACTCATTTAATATATGCTTGCCTCATGTATTGTGATAGGTGGTGAGGCTATAAGCATGAGAGAGACTTTGTCCCCAATTTGAAGGCATTCATTCATTAGTGATGCAGATAAATGTGAAAACAAATAATGTTAATAGGGGTCATAGATTCCATGAAAACATTGTGCATAGGAAAATACACGAACCCAGAGAAAGAGCAAACTAATACAGTTTTGTTTAGTGAAAAGAGACTTTCTGGAGGAGAAAATATTTGAAAATTAATAACAAGCATGATTTAGCTGAGAGGAGAAGGGAGAAATGAGTTTCTCAGGAAAAAGACAGCATTGGGATGAGCACGTGTCACTGTGGTAAACTACAAGTTCTGTAGGACTGCATGTTGGAGGGGTGAGGTTGGGAGTGGAGAGTAGAGAATAGGCCAAGATCAGATCATGAAGAGCTGCATATACAATACTATGAAACTGCAATTCAACTGCCAGTAGATGAGGGGCTAATAAAGGACGCTAAGTGAGAGAGTGGCGATCAGATCTGTGTTTCAGGACACTTACTCTGGTAGTAATGTAGAGAACCATTTGGAGTCTGGGAGACTAGCGAGGAAGCAGTGTCAGAACTCTAAAAGAAAAACAAAAGAAAGTTTTAACTAGGGAATTGTGAAGACTAAGGGTAGGATATGAGGAACTCCAGACGTATTTAGGAAGAAAGTTACAAGGCTTGCTATCACATGAAGGTTCGAGGGAGAGGCTAAATGTTTCCCAGACTTGGATGACTGGGAAAGGTCTTGGGGAGGCGGTGGTGCTATTAAGAGAGAGACAACTAACCATGGTTAGTAGAATAGTGATTTAGCAGAAGAGTGAAGGGAAGGAATTAATAATTAAAACAGACTTAATATGTGTTAGATATTGTACTAACATTTTGTAAAGGTTCTCTTTTTAATACTAACGATTAACTTTTGAGCTAGTAAGGCTCAGACATATACATATTTCTGTCCAATATCCATATATTTTATGAGCAGTTAGAGGTTTTGAACTCATCTACTTAACATTCAAAAATTCACGCTGTTTCTACTTTATTCTTCTGAGTGAATCTCAATAGGGCTGCATCTGAGCTTTGGGGAAAAAAATCACTTAAAAGTTCTAACATTTAATGTCCATATTTGTAAAACTGATGTTAATAATACTATCTTCCTCACAGTGACAAGTATCCAACTAGATGATTATGTGAAAGTATATTTGTAGTGTGATAAATGTTCATTACTATTGTATCAACATTACTGTTAAGGGTTATAAAAACATAAATTTCTCTTTTTAAGTCAGATTAGTTGAGATTTAGTATTCAATACAGTAAAGTTCAACTTTTTTCTATGTAGATTTGATGAAATTGACAAATATATAGTCACATCCCCACTACCACAATTGAGATATAGAATATTTCCATCACCCACAAAGTCCCCTATGCTATCTTGTCGAGTCCATTCTGACTCATAATGACCCTGTGGACAGCAGAGTGGTCCTTTTGCACCTGCCCCTCACCTTCTGATGCTGTATCAGACACTGCTTTGCTGCATTCATAGGGTTTTCGTGGCCATTTGTTTTTGGATGTGGGTGGTTAGGTTCTTCTTTCTAGTCTTAGTCTGGGAGCTCTGCTGAACCCTGTCCACCATGGGTGACCCTGCTGGTATTTGAAATGACAGTGGCATAGCTTTCATCATCCCAGCAACATGCAGCCACCACAGTATGACAACCGACAAAGGGTGATGTGGTTCCCTGACTGCAAATGAGCCAGGCCTGCTGTGGTGAGAGCACCAAATCTTAAACACTATTGTATGACATAATATGACATATTATATATACATATACATATACATATACATATGTGTTTTCATTTTTTCTAATACCTAGAAGTGGGATTTCTAAGTTATGTGATATGTACATTTAACTTCATAAGAATCACTCTTCCAAAATGCATTCCCATCAGCAATGTCTGAGAATTCTAGTTGCTACACCTCTCCATCAGCATTTAATATGGTCAACCTGTTTTGTTTCTTTTTTTGTGTGAGGAAGATTGGCCCTGAGCTAACATCTGTGCCCATCTTCCTTTATTTTATGTGTGATGCTGCCACAGTGTGGCTTGATGAGCAGTGCTAGCCTCATGCCTGGGATCCGAACCTGCCAACCCCAGGCTGCTGAAGGGGAGCACACGAACTTAACCACTACACCACTGGGCCAGCCACAATATTGTCAGTCTTTTTAATTTAGCCATTCTAGTAGGAGTGTAGAGGTATTTCATTGTGGCTTTATGCATTTCCCTAAAGATGTTGAACATCTTTCATGAGCTAATTTTCCATCCTTTGTGTGTGCTTGTGTGTGAAGGGTCTGTTAAAAAATTTTTCCCTCTTTGTGTGAATTCATTATATACCCATTATTGAATTTTGAGAGTTCTTCATACAAAACATTTCTAGATACAGACCTTTATGAGATAGGTGCTAAAAAATAACTTCACTGAGTCTCCAGCTTGTCTTTTCATTTTTCTTAAGGGTATCATTCTAAGAACAAGAGCTTCTAATTTTGTTGAAGTCCAATTTACTTTATTTATTTATTTTTTATTTTATGAGCCATACATTTTTTGTCCTAAAAGAAAAATCTCTGCTTAAACTAAATCACAAAGATTTTCTCTTGATGTTTTTGTAGTAATTTTATAGTTTTAACTTACATTTAAGGATATAATCCATTTCAAATTCAATTTTGTATTTGGTGTGAGGTAGGGGTAAGGTTATTATTATTAATTTTTGGTACATGGATGTCAAATTGTTCTGGCACTATTTATAGAAAAATACAATCCTTTTCTCCTTGAATTACACTACGACCATTATTGAAAATCAGTTAACCATGTTGTGCAGGTTTTTTGCTGGTTTCTCTCTTCTTTTCCACTGATCTATATGTCTATCCTTATGCTAATACCACTCTGTCTCGGTTACTGTACCTTTAAATAAGTATTGAGACCAGATAATGTGATGTTTGAGTTTGTTACAGAAAATCTTTTATCCCATATGCAAATCTTTCCTTTTACTTGCATAGTAGTACAAAGAAGAAAATAAAAATCACACAAACCTCATAACAATGATTATTAACAAATGGGTATGGTTTCTTGGTATTTTTTTATGATGTTTATAATGTTTATTATCTTAATAGTTATATACACAATATCTTAAATTTTGTTATATAACATCATGGCATGAACAATTTATCCTGTTTGAAATTATCTTTATTTGAAATTATTGTTTTAATGGATATTTCATTGTATAGAAATATCATATTGATACCAGTATTGGACACTTATGTTGACTTTAATACTTGGTAATTCAATAATATTGTGATGAACTCTTTTTTCCATAATTCTTTGTTTACATCTCTGATTATTCCCTACAATTTAATTCCAAAAACTAGAAATATTGGGTCAGAGTATGATCACTTTGAAGATGCCAAAATATCTATTCTTAGACAGAAATAGAGATAGAAATAGAGATATATTATTCCACATTTATCACCAAATTTATATTCTTGTCAGTCATACACGGAGTCTTCATTTTCCCTAATTCTTGCAAAAACTAGATATTACATTTTTAATCTTTGTCAACTTGATGGACAAAAATGAAACCTCATTATGACAACAGTGAACTGTCTTTGATTACTAGTGAGACTGAATGTTTTAAAACGTAATTGGTTATTTGCATTTTTCTGCAGATTAACTACTAAGATGCATTGACAATTCCCCTTTTGAGTATTCATATGTTCTTAATGATTTGAAAGGAGTCCTTGGTGTTGTTTGTAATATATTTTGGACATTAATTAACACACATACTAACTTGCACATACGTTACCAGGGTTCACTTGCCTTTTAATTATATTTATGGTAATTTTTTTAAAGAGATTTTTTAAAAATGTATGTTCCTAAGCTGGTCAGTATTTCACATTGTTTTTACATTCCATTTATGACTATGTTATCTTCCATTGTTGTATACTTAAAAGACTTCTTCCATACCCAGAAATCAGAAATTCATTCATATTTTTAAAGTTATTTTATAACTTTATTTTGGAAATGTTCACTATTTGATATGCCTGTTTTTATTACTGTAACTTTACAATATGGTTTAGTAGCTGAAAAGGCAGGAAATTCTTACTGATTATTTTAGGAACAATATCTTTGGCCATTCTAAGATTTTCAATTAAAAAAAAAACATGGTTAGCCTGAATGGCCTAGTGGTTAAGTTCAGTGAGCTCCACTTCAGAATCCAAATCCTCTTGGGGTTTGGATCGAGGGCACAGACCTACACCATTCATCTGTTAGTGGCCATGCTGTGACAGCAGCTCACATACAAAAAAGAGGAAGACTGGCAACAGAACAAGAAGTATTTTATTGACCAACAGAATTGAATATGGCAAAATCTATTTTCTGAAAATAGTGGAATTTAGTTCTTTGTCAGATTGTCCTTTTTAGACCTTGCAAATCAATCTTTTCCCTTCTCTGTTAAATCAGATGGGTGGCCAATTTTTAGGATTGGTGCAATAAACTCCTGCCAAATGGTAAAAAAGAAAAAAAATCTTCTTTTACTTGATTCCCAGGAACACATTTGAATTGGAGAATTTCTTCCTTGTCTAGAGGCAAACAGCACACGGATATTGCAGGGTCCCAACAATAGAGCAAGGCCTATAGGTTCATGCCTTTCCTGGATGCAGGGCCAAATAATAAGAAAAATCAAATTCTTCATTAGCCATCTTTACAAAGGAGGACAGTAATTAATAGCTAGCACAATTTCAGTTGGGTTTGAAAATGGTGGCTTAAAGGACACAAGTTTATGCCATTGGACTCTCAATAAATTCTGTCATTTGTCATTTTTTAATAATTAAAAGGTATCTTCTCTTGGAGGCCTGCCCAGTGGCATGGTGGTGAGGTTTGCGTGCTCTGCTTCAGCTGCTCAGGGTTGGCAAGTTCAGATCCCGGGAGTGTGACCTACACACTGCTCATCAAGCCACACTGTGGTGGTGTCCCACGTGCAAAATAGAGGAAGACAGGCACAAATGTTAGCTCAGTGACAACCTTCCTCAAGCAAAAGGAGCAAGATTGGCAACAGATGTTAGCTCAGGGACCATCTTCCTCACCAAAAAAAGAAAAAACAAACAGTATCTTCTCTTTACTTATCATCCTCTGATGCCCCTCAGTCTTACCGTAGTCTAGATAAGCAAGAGAAATGTTTACCTAACAGGACAAATGTATATTTCTTTGTAACTTTGGAATATACCCAGCAGTTTACAGTGCTCTTGTTTCAAGAATGGATGCTAAGAACAATCTGTCACAGTAAATTTGACCTGGAGAGCATTACTAGCTGAGAATCTAAAAATGAAAACTTTGTACATGAGTAGGTACTGAATTCTCTTTAAGAGTACACTCCCTAGAATTTCAAACCTAGCATGAAAAATAATTCTTTTCCATATTGAAATTATATTGCCCAGGAAGCAAAAGGATAGATTTTGTAATTTATGCTTAATTCATAGGGCTTGTTAAGACTTCCAGATATTTTCAAGAATAGCTATGTTTAACATATGCATGTGACATTGCAATATTTAAAAAAAAAACAGTTTTTGTGTAAAGTTTTGATAAATCTTATTTTCTCCTTGTTTACCTCTAAATCTTTCCATTTTCACACTCTACTCGGGTGTTTTATCTGAGTTTAGTTAAAGACAGTATCAGACAATGATACAATATCAATATACCCACCTAAATGTGGAGGATTTTTGGTGTAGTTTTACCTCAATCTGAGTGAACCATATAAAATAATAATATAAATAAAGAATTACATTTGGCCTTCATCTCCAAATTTCCTAACTTAAGTCATTGTTGCATTCATCCTTCATGATTTTATGATAATATATAATATTTACTATATTATTGTTCAGTTTGTGGAACTACTATTTGTTTTGTCTATCAAAGTTTTTCACCTTAATCAAGTTTCCATGAAGTTTTTTTTAAATATCAAAGATCCTTTGCATTGGAAAAAAAATTTTAAAATAATAATTCCATGATGAGCCAGAGTTGGAGGTGATGCTGTTTTTAATGAGGGAGAAGTGTGAGTGAAAGAGAAATTGAAGGTTTGATTAGGCTTTGCAGTGGGGTTACTTTCTAAAAAATAACCGCATTTGAGATAAATCAAAGGTTTAAAATGTAAGATGTTCCATATCCATGAGTAGTCACTTCAGCTCTAAATAGGGAAAATTAATATTTCTGTCAAAAAGCTGCCAGATCACGATTTAAGCTATACACTATTTTAAATTGATAGAAATAGTTTTCCATTCATCTTAATACTACTTTTAGATCCAAAAGTACCTGTGGATTTGAATGAGCATTCTGCATAAAATAAATATTGGTAAATAAGATAAACCTGTCACATTTTCCTGAAACACAGGTAATTTCTATGAAGTACCAATTTAACATGTATCTCCGCACAGGTTTTACATTCATTTTGTTTACTGAAAAATTGCTGAAATAGGAAAGGTTTTATTGTACATTTATTCTGAACAAAATATGTATGATACAATTTCACTGACTATAAGCAACTAAGAAAATTAGTTGATTTATGAATATTATTCTCTCATTAAATTTCATGAAAAGAGCAAGATAGTAGTTATTCCTGTATGTGAAAGTGGTTTCTTTCGTTAGAAAGTGGACCCAGCCCAGGGGTTTTGGATGTCTCCTTCATACATAAAGGCACAACAATTGCCATAGCCAACGTTGCCATAGCATCTCATATCTGAGAATCAGGAGCCATGGATCCCCTGAGTGCTTGACTTGATCCAATCCGCCAGTTTCATGCTTTCTCAAGGATTCTTGTGACTCAATTTCTCTAGAATCCTTCTCTCTCTGTCTCTCTGTCTCTCTCATACACAGAGACAAACACAGTTCTTATTGTTTCCTGACAGTCCTTTTATCACATACTAGGCAAGTAGGCAATCCAGGTTTTCTGAGACCTGGGTTAAACTGGCATCTTCATTTTCGTATAAGATTTAAAACCGGAAATTATAACATGAAACCAAATTGCATAGTTAGGCAAAAAGAAGAAATAGTCTCATAAAAGTTTATGTTTATTCAGTTATTTTGCTGGGTGTTGAAAGGATTTGTGGAAACTTAACTTCATATGAACAGTAAATGTCTAGTAAATCACTTGAGTGCACTGAATTGCATTTTAAATTTAACTATTTCAAAGTGCTATTATTAATAAGTATTACAAACACATCAGTATATAATTAATACTAACATATAAATATTGGAAAGCTTTATCGTATGCTAGGCAATAGCACTGAAGTAAATAGGATGTACTTCAATGCATTTGCAACCATTGTTGCATTCAATACTTATAACAAACCCTCAAAAGAGGGTTACAATGCCCATTTTACCTATGAGGAAGTTGAAGCTCAGAGAGTGTCAACACTGTCACACAGCTAGCATCTCACAGAGCAAGGATCTGTGTCAAAGTCGGCCTGAATCCAAACTCCGTGGTCAGTCTGTCTTCTATACTGAATGCATTTAGTAAGGCTAAAATGTTCTATTGCTGCACTCTTCAGAGTTCTGTTCTTTCCCATTTATTCACTCAGAAAATATTGAATGCCTCCAATGTCCCAAGCACTGTTCTAGGTGCCCAGAAGAAAGAACACAGGTGAATACAACAGACATAATCCCTGATTTCATGGAGGGTTTAGTTGAGTGAAAATATGTAGTAAACAAATTGTCACATGGATAACTATGTAATTCTAACATGCATTATGTGCTACAATGAAAAAACAAGGCATGTGATGAGAACATACAAAAGGATCTTGTTTAAATTTTGGAACCAGCACTCTCAAGGGAAGTCTTTATTGGGGCAACATTAAAGATAAGTCTCATGCTATGGGTTCACCAGATGAAAGGATGGGAACAGCATTCTGGGCACAAGGATCAGCATAATAGCAAGCTCTGTTCTGAGATAGTGGCTAGACCTGAGAAAGCAGGAGGATAGAAGGAGCTATGTAAAGTAGAACCTTATGGGAGTTAAAAACTGTAACTTTTATTTCTCTTCATCTTGTTTTCTGAAATTCTACATGTTCTTCCAGGCCCTGAAGACATCTATCCTACTCATGAAACATTTATGCCCACTCACACCTATGTTGATCTCTCCTTTCTTTGACTACTTTTGCATATATCATCATGTACTACTAGCTAAGATGTTCACATGTGTGCAACTATGGCTCCTTAAGAGCAGAAACAAGGTCATACAGGCCCCATCACATAGAGAAGATGAGTAAATAACTCTTGAATTTAAATGTGTACTTGCATTTTGTGATAGGCCCTCTCATGATGGGGGAATTAGAACAATTAATAGTTATACCTTTTACTAGAAACCAAAGATGACTTATACGAAATCAGTGGCTGGCTTCATTAGCATATCTGAATGCCTGAGGTGAAAATATATGGAATAAATAACATTGAAATGCTATGTCAACATGAAATATTACATTAAGAACAAAGCTAACAATATATTGTTATGGGATACTGAGAATTAGCAAACACCTTAGCATCATGTTCTTTTGAAGTTAATGTGTAAATAGGACATGCTTCAATAAAATCAAATTCAGGGAGGGCCGGCCCAGTGGCATAGTAGTGAAGTTCATGTGCTTTTCTTTGGCAGCCCAGGGTTTGCAGTTTGGGATCCCAGGCATGAACCTACACATCACTCATCAAGCCATGCTGTGGTGACATCCCATATACAAAATAGAGGAAAATTGGCACAGATGTTAGCTCAGGGCCAATCTTCTTCACCAAAAAAAGAAGAAAAATCAAATTCATGTTTCAAAGACTGAGAAATACATAGAATTTTACATCATCCTTTGCATGAGAATAATTCAAAGGAACAAAGACACAAATAAGTAACTTGTGCCAAACTTAGAAGCTTTGTCTTCAAAACATGAGTTCTAATACTGAAAGTAGATTATGATTATAAAAGTTTTTCATGGATGAGGAAACAACAGAAAAGAAACTTCTTGGATCCTTTTGTTTCTATGCCAAATATTTTGTTTGATGACAGGTAAGATGATTAAGAAAGTCTCCTAAAATTCAGTTTATAATGAAAATGGAACTTTCAGTAGTACTTTTTTTCCTACAAATTATTCTAAATATTTCATATTTCTTAGTTCCACTGACAGCCAACTCACTAGAGACAAAATGGAAATAACTTCCCATCTTTTTGCTCCTGTATCTAGGAATCCTTAAATAAGCATTTTCCTTTAGCTCTTTTCTAAGTAAGCAGGCATCTTATAACTACAGCAGGTTTAGAAAAGCTTCCATTTAATAATTTTAAAATTGCATTTTCTGACAATTCATGCAGTCTTTGTAGTTCTGAATTTCTGATACCTTTTGGGGAATTTTATAAATTTATAAATGTATTATAAAAAGTGTTATGGTGCAAAGTCAAAATTTATGACCAATCAGAAGATTCCATCAAATTACATGTAATGATTTGATACCCTTCTCTTCCCCTTCCCAAATAATACTGCTGCATTATTTAAAAGTGAGCTACTAAGAATAGAAAAACTACTGGATTTCAACCAATATTAATGCGACTCTTATCCTACTGAAATCCATTGTCATAGTCGCTTCTGATGTATTGAGTCTCTATGGTAGAACCTGATGAATGCTTCTCATTTTCAGCGTGCTAACAGTTCAGTGCTTCTCCTTCTCCTCATGTTCCCCACACTAATGATTAATCTGTAGTCACCTTCTTTCTGCATTGTCTCCTAAGTTCCCTCCTTCCCTCTATCAAAACATCCCTAGCACATGTCCCATTTCCTCAGTAGAAAATAACCTGATGAATGACTGATAAACAACTATGACCTAGGGTGATAGATCCAAGAATGTGATAAGTTCAAGCGGGAAGATGTTTGGAAAAATATGTCTTTGGAAAGTGTGAAGCTCAAATCCTACCACGCAGGTCACTCTTTTTAGTCACACATACTTTTGGTTCCACTGAGAGATTAATAGTTGAGCATCTTTCAAACAACCTGACAATCTTCTTATGTCATATCTTCCAAAGAAGACAATTTGACAAATCTTCCTATGTCATAATTTTGGAAATACTCATTGAGAGGACATGACTGCCACTGGAAAATAGATAAATCTAAAGCCCATCAAAATTTACTCCTTAGTAGAGCAGAAATGGTTCCTAAAGTTTTCCTCCTAGATTACATATAGCTGTTTTGAATATCTGTGAAGATCACTTGAGTCAGAGGATTCTCATGTTGGCTCAGCCACCGATGCTTTGCTCAGACCCTTTGTCAAAATATGTGCCAGTTCATGTCCAAGGTACTGGGATAGAAAGAGATGAATATTCAATATTCACCAGACTGTGGGATTTTTCAGTCTAGTGAAGGGAACTTATATGTAAACAGATACTTTCATCATAAGGTGGAAAATGCACAGATTGAGATAGGGGCAGGGTGCAATGGGAATTTAGGATGGGGAAAAGGAATAATGTTTTTCTGTTGCAATTACTCAGAGACACTTTTGAAATAGATGGCAACATACAAAATTACCCTGAACTCTCTGAACAAGAAAAGTCCTATAGAAAATCAACATATTATTAAATATCATCATATATCATGTAGACACTTTCTGGTTTATGTAATATATAAGTTACATGATATAGGTTATTCAAATCATGCAACGGTTAGCCTTATTTTCTTCACTTATTGTAGAGGGGCTTCTGAGTTGAAAGACATGTTTTGTAAAATGTTTGTTTATGATCCTGTCAGTTTTGGATTACAGTAAATGTTTTGATTCCAAAAGACTGCAAAAATAAAAAGAGAAAGACACCACCTGTTATTTAAGGGCTGAATTCCTTATTTAACTATGAGAAGTGATTTTATGAGAAGCATCATTTCAAAAGAGCTGGAATGTGGTCAAGCTTCCTCTCCATGGGGTTCTATAATCACCTCTCCACAAGCCAGCCTTCCTCAAGCCCCAGCTTCAGCTGTACTAATGGTGATTAAAACCTCATTTCATGCCATATTTTAGTGTTTAAATGTCTTTCTAGCCTTCTGAGTTATCATTCTGCAAGGTGGATTCCATTCACTACTCACTGCCTGCCTTGGTTCATTGATATCTAATAATATCAGATCTCTATCAAATTTGATTAAATGCATATGACATTCAGTCAACAAATATTTATTGGGCACCTTCTATGCATGGGCAGTGTTCTAAGGTCTGTAGATAAAACATTACTTCTGCTATCATAAAATTTATGATTTATTGGGAGATAGAGAAGTATACCCACGCTTATGCAACAGTGGTAGGGCTATGGGAGAGAAAGGTGAAAGGTGCAATGAGAGCAGAGAAAAGGTCATTTAAATTAGACTGGAATAACTGGGAACACTTCTCAGAAGAAGTAATGCTTGAGCTTTATCCTGTCTAAAATATGTAATTTGGTTGAATGAGGGTGTGGCGAGGGTTTTCCTCTTGAAATAAAATATACAGTTTTGTCCCTTATTAGCATTACCAATTAAGAGCTGATGATGGATTCAGAGCATTTTGAATATATTTTAATCTTTGTAGTAAAATAATCTCTTTATGACCTACTCCACTGCATATTTTAAATTATTAAGTCAAAATAAATATGTAGTTGGAGATCGCATGGCCAGCATCCAGAAGTTGGAGTGGCACTAAAGCTGAGCCTTTTGATATTGGATCTGAGTCTATTTTAGCCTCTATTATAGGGAGGCTATATTTGCAAAGCGAATTGATATGGACCTAGGGAGATAAGGATGGAAGAGCCATAAATTGTCTTTATCTTTCCTGACCATATCCATTGTTCTGCTCTATGTCTTGATCTTTTTCTATAGGGTTTCGGGGGATGTGAGCTTGAAAGATTAATTGACTCTCTGAGGAAGACAGACATACGAAAGAAGAAAGGCAAATGCCCCTTAAAGACAGGATTAGACAACAATAAAGAACATCTCTCCTCTTGCTCCATGGAATGCAGATGCTATCTATTGATTTATATATTTAATATATTTACTTACAAAACTTTTATGGAGCATATACTATGTGACCAAACCCTCTGCTGGGATTCAGAGATGAATCAGACATGGTCTATGCCTTCCTGGGATCACGGTTCTGCAGAGAGATCTATATTCACATAAACAGGTGTAATAAAACATAATAGGACTATTGATTAATGTATACACAGGTTAGATGAGCAGGAGCAAGCAAAGAAGAAGACCTGGAAAGACTTCTGGTAGGAAATGATGCCTGAATTGCTTCTTGAAAAGACAGAAAGTGAGTAGGTGTTCAACTGGCTGATGACAGCATTTTGGGCCTTGGCAAAGCATGAACAAAGGCACAGGGCTATGTGGCAATCTTGGTCATGGGTGTTGGAGTGTGTATAAGAGTTGGGAGGGGGGATCTGCACAAAATGGGGAGTGATGAGAGAAAAGCCTAGAAAGGCAAGCAGAGACAGAACACCACCAAGACCAAACTGAGAGAAGAGCTTAGTAGAGAAGGTGAAGGGAGGCATTAAAATTATAACAGCTTATTCAAATAAAAACTTATAAACAAACGTTCACAACAGCATTATTTACAGTAGCAAAAAGGTAGAAACAACCCAAACGTCCCTTAGCTGATTAACGGATAAACAAAATGTGACCCATCCATAATGAAATATTATTCAGCCCCAAGATAACAGGGATAAAGAATGAAAACATTAGGCTAAGTGAAAGAAGCCAGACACAAATGGTCACAGATCACATCATTTCATTTACGTGAAATATCCAGAATACACAAACCACAGAGACAGAGAACAGATTAGCGGTTACTAGGGGCTGAGGAGAGAAAGGAGCAGGGATTGACTGCTTAATGGGGAGGAGATTTACTTTCGGGCTGATGATAATGCTCTGGAACTAGGTAGCCATGATGATGGCACAAAATTGTGAATGTACTAAACGTCACTGAAGCATACATTTTCAAATGGTTAAAGTGGTAAATTTGACGGTGTGTGTATTTTACAACAATAAAGACAAATAAATAAAAATCTTAGCTTAAAACTAAGGGAAGTGGCAGGAATAGTGATGCCACGAATAGTCATTTTATTACACAGATTATACAGTTACATGTGCAAGACTCAGGGGGAAATGCTTGCTGTACAAGCAGAGAAGCCACACACTCCGAATGGCCTTGTGCCAGGATAGGAAGGTTATTTTGTGTCCCCTTTGTATTCATTGTCTTTTGCTAGTGCCACCACTCAGACACCCTTTTGAGTGTGGGGCTTAGGTCAATGATATACAGTAGGCACGCAAGAAACTGCTTGATAAGGCCAAGACAGAGTTTTAGGGTTTATTTTGTCTTTAAATCAATACGTCTAAATATAAATCTAAACCCCTCAGAGGCCTATTTCCTTAAGTGGTCATTCCTCATTTTCTTAAGAGGCCATTCTTCATTTTTAAGTTAAAGTAGGTTTACTTTCCTTCTCACATTATTAAGCATTATGTTGCATCATAGTTTGCTTTCTCTTCAAGGACAATAATTTGTACAGCCGTTTCTCTCCTGTTGTCTGTTTCTATTTCAATTCGAGAAGAACTCCTGGCTGGATCATTGTAATCTAATGTGATATGTATATATCATATCAAGCCATTGAGCTGACCAAACACATATTCTCCTTAAATTTCCAAATGAAAAAATCTAGGCTCAGGATAACGGAGTGACATGGCATAAATAGTAGAGGGCAGAGCCTGCACTCAGACCAGGGTCTTCACAATGAAGATGGCAATGACAGGCTCTCAGCCCTGACCTAGCACTGAGGCTAATCCAGGGACCCTTCATCCCAGTAGGCGGGGATCCATCAGCTAGTTTTAGGCCTGATCCTGTACAGTGATGTTCCACCTGCTTCTTCCCTTTGTCATGCCTCTCTTGCCTTTATTGCTAAGATTCAACAGAAATTTGGTCACCCTTTTCTACTCTGCTCAGAAGACTCTCCTTTAGTCCTCTCCAGTGGGCCATCTCAAGCTTGCAGAACATATTAGGTATTCAGAGTGAAGGTAAGTTTGAAACTCATCTTATGGCCTTATTGGGTTTTAAGGAATATCTGTGACCCTGAATGTGGTACGGGTTCTTCGTGGCATCAGAACATACAACACTATAGGGATGGTCTATGGATTGCAATGTATTTTTAACTTCCAAAACTGTAGTTACTACACCTTCCGTAAAATAGCTCTCACTTTGGATTTATTGCTTTATAAATGAACTTATCATATTCTATTACGAGTTGAACAAGGAAAATATAGTAACTCAAGGTCCTCGCTGACTGTGATCGCCTGTACAGATGTGGCAAATGTTTTCTTCTTGCTACACTCAAGAATCACATGTCGCTGAAAAAAAAGAAAAAAGGATCACACATCTCCGGGTAAATAAGTCGCTCCACACCCTATAATGGTGTGGAATGGAATCGAATGGAATTAGACACTTTTGGAGGTTGCATTCAGTAAATTCTTGGAAATTAATATAAATTAATTTTTAGGCTGTGTCTGAATAGCAGCAACCATGGCACCGTTGGTGGGTGGTAACTGGTAGTAATCTATGTACTTTGGTTTTAAATAGGATTAAATCAAATTAATTATGTAGTATGTTAGTAATCAGATTCTGGTAGTCATAAAGTAGTCAAAGTTTCAATCCAGCCAACATCAGCATGCTACTTTGTGTAAACTCTCGTTACATACATTATTCTATCAAATCCTTGAAGTAACACCACGACGTAGGTATTTTGTCGTTTTTAGAGATAATTAAACAGTACCACAAAAGTTACCAAGTTAATAAGTAAAAAAACAGAACTGGAACCTAGATCTGTCTGACTCCAAAGCCCATTTACTTAACCATTATTCCACATAAGTATAATTATATTTCACATTTCATATAAGTATATTCCATATAAATATAGTTACAAATATATGATAATATTAATCAGCAATATCAGATACTGCTGTTACAACACTGACTGAGTATCTCTCTGGCTGCTCCTTGAGTCCTTTAGTTCTAAAGTTGTTTATCTTTGGCCATGCCCCATCCCAGAGGAGAGATAAAGTTCCACTCTGGTCAGCTTGTGAGAGCTGGCACTTTTTATTTTTTCTGTACACAGGACTTGCATCTAGGTAGAGTTTAAGATCCCAAAAGATGAATTATAGCATATCCCTAAGGCCAGGGCTCCTCTACGAAAGAGACAGCAGTGGGAAAAATACTTCAGAGTGAAATGATGCCTCGCAGGCCCATCAATTCCTCTCCACCAAACCTGCAGCGGCCTCTGAACACTCCCGCTGGGCAGTGGGCAGGTGCGGAATGATCTGCCATTCTCTGAGTCTCACGAAGAGCACTTGTAGTCTAGCCTTGCACTCACCCCTGGGAGAAATCCTGTAGCCTGAAATATGGCAGTTCAGTGGACCTAACAGCTGCTAATCCAACTGCCATTGGCCTGATTGCCTTTTTCTTCTCTCCCCTCAGTGACAGCATGCCACCTGGGCAGCCTGAAAATTCCACTCAACTTTCTCCTTTCCGCTTCTCTCTCATGCTCATGGGAGATGAGAATAGCTTCCAACCTTTCTGTTTTTGTCTGCAGTTCTCCTCAGAGAGCTGTGCTGAGGCCTGACCCTCATCCATGAGTCATTCCTCCCAGCATTGCCTCCAAATCATAATAGCTAGGCTTATCTATTTTGTTTTATTTTTCACTTCTCCACACCAGGGTCTCTACATTGTGTGCATACTCGACTAAGCAGTATGAAATACGGAGTTGCCACCAGCACACTCTTTGTTTTTATTTATGCTGTTTTGATTCACTCTAACAATCACAGCTCCATGATCTTGACACATGAACTGCTTTATCCTGGCAAAAGTGGAAGTCTATTTGTGTAGGGACTTAGATGTTTGAATCTTTACCTACGGAGAAGTAGCAATTCCCAATCTCCAACCTAACGGATTCATTAAAGTGAAATATTCTTACTGGTTGTATAAGAGTTTTAATTTTTTTCTTCTTTATGCTTTTCTATAATTTTTTATATCTAATTTTAAAAAATAATATTTTTACAACTTTTTTGTTTTTGAGGAAGATTGGCCCTGAACTAACATCCATGCCCACCTTCCTCTATTTTATGTGTAGGATGCCTGTCACAGCATGGATTGATAAGTGGTGTATAGGTCCACACCTGGGACCTGAACTGGCGAACCCAGGGCCCCAAAGTGGAGCCCACGAACTTAACCATTACGCCAGCAGGCCAGTCTCAATACTTTTACAATTTTTAAAGCAATAATTATTTGTAGAATATTAACACACTGGGCTTGTTGTAGTCTCATTAGTTTTAAATTTAAAAAATTTATAGTGAATATTTATTACTTTGTCAGAAGAAATTATACACAAAAGCAGAAACACTGTCATTTCTATTCATTGATCTCAATTTTTCTTTTTCAGATTGTAGAATCTCTTTGCAAAGCTAAACTTAAGGACAAGGAAAGATCTTTTTAAGGTGGATGCCACATTTTCTACTTATAAAGAAAGCCACCTTTAAGATCTCTTTATCATCCTCTGGTATCTTTTTTCAGAATTTTTCAATTGGTCTCTGAGTCATTGCTCAGAAAACTATGAGGAAATACTATTATCTGGGTAGAGAGTAATTTCTCAAACATTGCATATTTCAAAAAGTATGATTTTGACCAATTTTGTAGCATGAGAAATAATGAGGTAGAGAAGTTCATATGAATCATCTTATCTGAATCCCATTTTATAAGTCTGTTGTTTGAAAAATTTTTACACACCACAATATTAGAGGACTAAGTGGAGACCCAGATATTATTTAAGTTTCTATCTTTCAATGATTTTATATATGACTGACGTTAAGAAATATATTTTATATTTCATGCCAGTGTATAGATGAGTTTATATTCAAAACTGAAATTAAAGCTTCATGAAACAACAGGTAAATTTTTCATGAGCAATGCACTAATATTTATTCTATTCTGTTATATTATTTACACCATCTGTGGCCCCATAAGTTGATTTCACAACTTATTAATAAATTGGAATCTATAACCTGAGTAATACTGTTCCAGTATGATTCTCTTACTTTTCGAAGACCACAGACATCCATTAAGGAATTATGTGTATTTTCTGAATGGGCGTACCTAGCTAGTGTTAGAACTAGTATTTGAAATGAAATCTTTTGATTTTCAGCCTAGTGATCTCGTTTCTTCATACAATAAATTATTATTGAACACCTACAACTATGGGACAAGACATTTTAAGGAGTGAGGTGTTTTCACTCACGAAAATGTATTTCTCCTTTGAATTTAAAAAACAGAGTAGAACTACATGAAATTAAGTTAAAAAATAACAACTGTAGAAATATTAGAACAAAATAATAAAAAGATGAGTACATTATTATTCTCTACAAAATGTTTATCATTAAGCTTTGAATTTCCATACACTTTGATTACTGTTTTATACTTCTTTAATTTTAACAGCTTTATTGATATGTAATTGGTGTATAATTAACCGCACATATTTAAAGTATAAAATTAGATAATTTTGGTGTATTTATTCTCTCATGAAATCATCCTCACAATCAACATTTCATATTTATCTTCCCAAAAGTTTCTCATGGCACTTTGTCACCTTTCCTCTAGTCCCTCCCTATCCAATCCAGTCTCTCTATCCCTAGGCAAAAGCTAATTTATTTTGAGTCACTATGGATTAGGTTGCATTTTCTAGGCTTTCATATATTAGGGATCATGTAGCTGTACTCTTTTTTGCTCAGCTTCCTCCACTTAGCATATTTATTGTGAGATTCATCCACGTTGTTACATATGTCAATAGTTCATTATTTCTTATTGTTGTATAGTGTTCCATTGTGAGGATGCACCACAACATGTTTATCCATTCACTTGTTGACAGACAGCTGAGCTGTTTTTACTTTGTGGGTGATGCAAATAAAGTTGCTAGGAACATTTGTATGCAAGTCATTGTATGTACATATGTTTTTGCTTCTCTGTGGTTAATCCAAGGAGTGGAATAATAGCTGAGTCATAAGGTAGGCATAAGCTTTTTAAGAAATTCCCTGTCTACCCTTGGAGATAAGGGATTGAATTAAAATGGCAGAGAACAGGGGCTGGCCCCGTGGCCGAGTGGTTGAGTTCGCGCGCTCTGCTGCAGGCAGCCCAGTGTTTCGTTGGTTCGAATCCTGGGCGGGGACATGGCACTGCTCATCAGACCACGCTGAGGCAGCGTCCCACATGCCACAACTAGAAGAACCCACAACGAAGAATATACAACTATGTACCGGGGGGCTTTGGGGAGAAAAAGGAAATAATAAAATCTTTAAAAAAAAAAAAAATGGCAGAGAAGGAAGATCCCTAGCACACCCCCTCCCACAGACACTCCAAAACTACAACTACACGTAAAACAACTATCCCTGAGAACAACTTGAAGACTAGTCAAACAGGTTTCCACAACTAAGGATTTGAAGAAAAAGTCACATTTAGCTGAGAAGAAGGGGTGGAGATGCCGTCTAATCAGGACCCACACCCCACAAGTGGAACCCACAAGCAGGAAGATTATCACAACCGCGGAAGCCCTCCCAGATGAGGAAGAGACTGAGCCCACATCACGCTCCTCAGCCTGAGGGTCCTGCACAGAGAAGACAACCTTCATAATGTCTGGCTTGGAAAACAAGCAGGTCTTACGTCTGGGAAAGCCAAAGAACAGAGAAGACCCAAATTCTGCTATTAAAGGGCATGCGTACAAACTCACTCGCTCTTACTCCCAGTGCAGAAGCAGCAGTTTGAAAAGTGCCTGCGTTATACATACAGGAGATTTATTGACTGATTTTCGGGTGTGTGCCAGAGAGGCAGGGATATGTTGGAACTTTCTCCAAGGATGGAAGCACTGGTGGGCACGATCTTTTTTTTTACTCTCCCTCTACCTGGCTGCCCTGCCCTTGGCAGGTGCCACTTCGAACATTCTCTGTCTACCTAGCTACCATCACGTGCCCCACCTCAGTGTTTCCCTGGGGACCCATCCCAACTTATACCCTTCCAAAGAGGCTCCCGCCCCAAGGGACCAGCCCAGTACACCAGCTCTCCTGGGGCAATCACATGCAAGAGAATGAAACAGACCACTTTCTTACCCCATATACAAAAATAAAGTCAAAGTGGATTAAAGACTTAAATGTAAGACCTGAAATCATAAAATTTGTACAAGAAAAGGTAGGCAGTCAGCTCTTTGATATTGGTCTCAGCAGTATTTTTATAGATCTCTCTCCTCAGGCAAAGGCAACAAAAAGCAGAAGTAAGCAATTAGGACTACAGCAAACTAAAAAGCTTTTGCACAGCTAAGGAAACCATCAACAAATGAAAAGGCAGCCTCCTGAATGGAAAAAGATATTTGCAAATGATATATCTAATAAGTGGTTAATATCCAAGATATATAAAGGACTCATACAACTCAATATCAAAAAACAAACAATCCAATTAAAAAATAAGCAGAGGACCTGAAAAGCCATTTTTTCCAGAGAAGACATACAAATGGCCAACAGATATATGAAAAGATGCTCAACATCATTAATCATCAGGGAAATGCAAATCAAAACTACAATGAGATATCACCTCACATCTGTTAGAATGGCTATTTTTTAAAAGACAACAAATAACAAGGGTTAGCCAAGATGTGGTGAAAGGGGAACCCTCATATGCAATTGGTGGCAAAGTACGTGGGTGCAGCCACTGTGGAAAACAGTATGTAGGTTCTTCAAAAAATTAAAAATAGAACTACCATATGATCTAGCAATTCCACTTCTGGGCATTTATCCAAAGAAAATGAAAATGCTAATTGGAAAAGATATGTGCACTCCTCTGCTCATTGCAGCATTATTTACGATAACCAAGATACGTAAACAACCTAAGTTTCCATTGGTAAATGAATGGATAGAGAAAAGGTGGTATATATATACACAATGGAATATTACTCAGCCATGAAAGATAATGAAATCTTGCCATTTGTAACAACATGGATGGACCTAGGGGTTATTATGCTAAGTGAAATAAGTCAGAAAGAGAAAGACAAATACCATATGGTTTCACTTATATGTGGATGCTAAAAAGCAAAGCAAACAAACAAACAAAGCAAAACACAAACAAACTCATAGATACAAAGAACAAACTGGCAATCAGTCGTTATAGGCGAAGGGGGTAGGGGGATGGGCAGAATAGGTGAAGGAGATTAAGAGTTACAAACCTCCAGTTATAAAATAAATGTCATGGGAATGTAACACACAGCATAGGGAATATAGTCAATAATATTATAATAACCTTTTGTATGGTGACAGATGGCTACTGGACTTGCAGTGGTGATCATTTTGTAATGTATATAAATGTCAGATCACTATGTTGTACACCTGAAACTAATATGATATTGTATGCTAACTATGCTTCAATAAAAAAGGAAGAAATTGCCTTTCCAAAAGAATTTATTTTCCAAATTGATTGTGCTATTTTACTTTTCCACCAACAGTGTCTCAGTTTCTCTACATCTTTGCCAATGATTTATCCTTTATCAGATATTATTTGCAAACTGTTTTCTCCTGGTCTATTGCTTTTCTCTTTCTTCTCTTACCAGTGCTTTCCAAAGACCAGAAGATCTAAATTTATCATTTTTTTTCTTTTAGGGATAGTGCCTTTGATGTTGTATTTAAGCAATCTTTGCCTAACCAAGGTCACAAAGATATTCTCCTATTGTCTTCTATAATTTTATAGTTTAGATTTTATAATTTAGGTATATGATAAATTTTGAGTAATTAAGAGATGTAAGGTATGGATTAAAGCTCTGTGGATAGGTGGATATAGATATCCAATGGTTCAAGCATTGGAATATTTGTTCAAAAGACTATACTTTCCATATATGTGTGAGTCTCTTTCTTGGCACTCTATTCTGTATCCATATTCTATTGATATATCTATACGCTGATGACAATGACACACTGTCTTCAAGACTGTAGTTTCTCCTGAATCGTGATATAGCGTAGTGTTAGTCTTCCAACACCGTTTTCCTTTTGTGAATGAGTTTTGGCTATTGCAGTTCCTATATATTTCTCCACAACTTTCAAATTAGTATGCCAATTTCTACCCCAAGAAGTCCTGCTGTGATTTTACACGGGATTATTTTGATTCTATAGAGGAATTTGGGGAGAATTGGCATCTTAACATTATTTAAGCCTTCTAACCTATCAGCATGGTATACATCTCCATTAATTTAGGATTTTAAATTTTTTTCTCAGCGACTTTACAGATTTCAGTGTATAGGCCCTTCACAGATTTGTCAGATTTTCCCTAAATATTTTATACATTTCAAGCTATTGGAAATGGTATTATTTTTGTAATTTTACTTTCTGATTGTTCATTGCTAGTATATGGAAGTATACTTAATTTTGTTTTTGTTGATCTTATAACCTGCAACCTTTGTAAACTTAATCGTTAGTTGTAGTAGTTTTCTTGAACATTCCATTGGGTTTTCTACATAGATAACCATGCCACCGGAGAATTAATATGATTTTGCTTCTTCCTTTCCAATCTGGATGTTCCTTCCACCCCTTTCTATACTTCCCTGGCTAGAACATCTTGTACAGAGTGACTAAGAGTGAGGAGAAATGGATGTCTTTTTCCCAATATTAGTGAGAAAACATTCAGTCTATTACCATTAAGTATGTTGTCTGCTACCAGGTAGATGAGGTTCACTTCCATTCCTAGTTTCTGAGAACTTTGATCAGGAATGGATATTGGGTTTTGTTGATTTCTCTCTGTGTCTATTGAGATAATCATGTTTTCTATTTTGTTTAATAATATGATTAATTATACTGATTGATTTTCACATGTCTGCACAATCTTGAATTGATATTCCCACTAGGTCATGATGTATTATCTTTTTAATATATTGTTGAATTTGCTAAAACGATTCTTAGGTGTATAGTGGTATCAAATCAGAATTTCACTTTGGATTTCCTTTTTGCTCAGCCTCAGCTACTAAGGCTGAACATGTTTTTATATATTTATGTGCCATCTTTATGTTCTCTTTAGTAAAACGTCTTTGCTTATTTTTAGTTGGGTCATTTGTTTTCTTCTTGTTGAGTTTGGGTAATTCTTTATAGTTTTAGGATGCAAGTCCTATCTTGAATATGTGTTTTGCAAATACAGCCCCCCTTTCCCAGTGTGCTGCTGTTTGTTTTTGTTTTTTTAATTCTCTAGCAGGGACTCTGCAGAGGAAAACAATTTAATCTTGATTGGATCTAATTTATCATTTTTTCTTTTGTGAGTCATATATTTAGTGTCATGTCTATGAACTATTGGGATAACCCCAGATCATAAATATTTTCTCCTGTTTTTTTCTCTAGGTTTTATAGCTTTACATTTCACATTTAGATTTATGATCCACATTAAGATAATTTTTAAACCAAGTGTGAGGCTTAAGTCAAGGTTCATTTATTTGCCTATGGATATGCAATTGCTTCATTACCATTTGTGTAAAAATGATCATTTTTCCAATGAATTGCTTTTGCATCTTGACAAAAATTGACTGGCATACTGTGTATGTCTATTTATGGAACTATATATAGTCCCATTGATCTTTGTGTGGGATAAAGTTATAATACCTATTTTAATATTTTTGCTAATTCTAATATCTGTAGGGTAATTTGGATCAATCAATTTTTGTACTCATTGTGGGCCATGATTTTCAGCTTTTTCGTATTACCAGAAATATTTCATTGGATGCCAGACGTGAATTTTAGCTTGTTGAGTGCTGGATATTTTTATTTTCCTATAAATATTCTTGAGGTTTTTTTCTGGGACCAAGTTAGGTTACTTAAAAATAGTTTGGTTTTTCAGGTCTTCCTTTTAGGATTTGTTAGGTAGAACCAGATCAGTATTTCATCTAGGGCTAATTATTCCACGTTACTTAGGCAAGACTCTTCTCAGTACTCTATCCAATGTCCCATGAATGATCAATTTGTCCAGTCTTGTTGATGGAAACAGATGATTTTTACAGCCCTGTGTGAGAAACAAGAACTGTTCCTCATAATCCTTTACAGTGGTTTGTTCCTTGGCTTCTTGTAGTTTCCTTACATGCAGACGCTGACTAGTACTCAGCTGAATACTGCAAGAGCCTCTGCAGGTCTTCCTGGATCTTGTTCTGTGCATATCTCTTCTCTCCAGTGCTCTGTCCTTGTGCGCCAGCTCCTTCCTTCAACCCAGAGAGCTTCCTGGGCTCACATGTACACCTCCTCCCTTCACTGTACCCTGAAAACTCTCTCAGGGCAGTGAGCTGAGGCAACAGCAAGGCTTACTTCATTTGTTTCTCAACTCTCAAGATCACCGTCCACCATTGCTGTTTTTCAGTGTCTTGAATGCCATTGTTTCACATATTTTCTGGGGTTTTTTTTTGTAGCATCAGGCAAGAGTAAACCCAGTCCCTATTACTCCATCTTGTCTAGAAGCAAAAGTCAGAATTTCTATACATTTTTCCTATGATGATATAAATCTTGTATGTGAAGGTAGTTGTGTCAAATTTTGAGAAAAACTGAAGCGAATTTCACTGAAATATATATACATGGAAATATAACTTTTGATTATGAACACATTTAAGGTAAAAAGGGAAACCTTTTTCTAAGGGCTGATTTGCTGAGTTTTTTTAAAGTTAGATTTTAATATCAGTTAAGTTTAATAAATTGCACACATATCTTAAATAACCATTGGGCTGGCCCAGTGGCGCAGCAGTTAGGTGCACACATTCCGTTTCAGCTGGTTCGGATCCCTGGTGCAGACATGGCACCGCTTGGCACACCATGCTGTGGTAGGTGTCCCGCAGATAAAGTAGAGGCACGGATGTTAGCTCAGGGCTAATCTTCCTCAGCAAAAGGAGGAGGATTGGCAGCAGTTAGCTCAGGGCTAAACTTCCTCAAAAAAAAAAAAAAGAATTAAATAACCATGAGTTTCTTCCTTACTCTCATCTCAATACCCAATATAACGACTAATTAAGTCACTTTCAGCAGATTATTGAAAGAAGTAGTCAATAGTTTATCTCAATTTTTGAAGCACTTTAATGAAAGTCTTACCTAAAAGTGTGAAGTAAAAAAGAAAAAAAAAAGGAATTAGACCATCTGGAGAATGAAAAGACGTTTCTTGAGCAACGTTTCATAATTTGACAGGGTTCAGTTAATTGGCACTTTTTTCTTAACTTAGACTCAGAATAACATTTCTAAAGTGTAAAAACAAAATCTTCAAAATAAACAGTGCTTAGTACTGGCACCTTAGGCTTTTAAAGTTGCTCTTTAATTAATTTTTACCTTGCTTATATAACTTGACAAAACACGGCCAGCTGGAGAGAAAGGCCACAGAGATCTGGAAGCATGAGGATGATGCAAAGTCCTATTGTCTTATCATCTACGCATTTAGGGGAATCAGAGACAGTGTCTTGCTATGACTTGAGGGGACTGATGATCCTGCCAACTTTAAGCAAAAGAAAAGAGAAAGGAGATATGATAATGAGGAGAAGCAAAAGAATAAAGAATATGGTTTATACCTTTTTTATAAGATTGTAGGCATTTCACCTATGCGAGTTTCTCTTTGAACTCAAAATCGCTGTAAGGCTTGTGGAACATATGTTACATGTTTAGAGACAACAGCTGCAATCACTTTTTTATCGGGTCAGATGATCGTGTTTCCAAAAATAGGGTGAGTATTTGACCCAGTTTCCTAGTTCTCCCTGAACCCAGGATGAACCCCTTCAGAATGCACACGGTGCTACGCAGAAATCAATGTCTTATGTATCATGCTAACTTAGCTTGTTTCAAATAAACCTCAAAGGCAGTGACATAGAATATGTATCAAGTGGTAATGAGATTATTTTAATTATGTATATCTTTTGTTTTGCTAAAGAAGCCGTCGATCATTTAATAAAACAAAAGGAACATATGTTAATTTCATAATAAATAAGACAATTAGTAATGATGATCATGGGTGTTTTCCTTTCTAATAGTCACAAATAATCCTTCTTGGTTGTTTAAAATTACAGTAATGTCTTGGAAATATCAAGCATTTATTTACAAAATAGCCCACTACAAATTACCATAGGTTCTGGAAATATTACAAGTTTTATCTATTTGTTAACCTTTGGATACATATTATTGGCCAGAAGGAAGAGACCCCAGGAAGTTAGAGTGTGAATTTATTTAGAAACAATTTAATATGCTTCTGTTGAAAAGCTGCTCTATAAAACAGGGTCTAACTCTCAGTTTTTGCCTCTCAAAATTCACAAAACCAGTCTCGGTGTTTTCTGTGTTTTGTATTTTCAATATGTTCATTTTCCAACATATCTGACATGGTTTTGAGTAACACAACAACAGATGCAGACAAATCTCAATAATAAGGAGAAAGTTAATCAACCCGTATCTGCAAATGAACAAAGGAATCAAAGAAGAGAACAGAAAAAAATCAATAAAATCTTGTCTACAAATGCTAGAGGCAACAGCAAAAACTGAAATGTTTCAAATTAAGCCAACCATTGAATTATATTCAAAATAACGTACTACTTGAATTTCAAATATCTTCAGGCTAGTTGGTATTTGCCATCACTTAATTAATTAATTAATTATGTCAGTACCTCAACAAAAACTATACGTGTTCTGGAAGGAAAACAAGAGATTTCAGAACTCTTGGTCCATCCCACACGTGGTGTCGATATGGTTCATCAGACTTCTCTCTGTTATAATATTCTCTTCCTGAATTATGTAGGGTTTCTACTGCTTCAAAACTTCATGAGATTCCTTGGAAGTTTCCTTCTGTATGCTCTCCTATCTGACAGGTATTTCCACATCTACACACTACAGTTTATAGCACTTATGTTTTAAAATAATCATTTTTTTTAAATGATTTATTAGTGTTTAGAATTACATCAATTTTCATAAATAAAATTTTAAATATGAAGATTTTCAAGGTGAAAAGAGTTTTAACAAAATTTATAACTGAAAATATAAAGAAAGCAAAAAAGATAGTCTGTTATCAACAGATCAAATTTAGAGGTTGCTGCTTGGACTGTCTTTTCTTCATATGAAGCTTTGAGGGATCAGAGACGTATGACTTACATTTGAAAATGAATGTCTTATAACAGTAATAATCATACATTTTAAAGGGTACAACATAGAGACTTTAAAATGTAGTCAGTACCTACTGCAAAACTACTGGCATAATAAATCCATATACTGAATGTTAAGCATGCAAATTTTTATTGGTGTATTGGCCCTACATTTATGTTTTCATAAAAGTAATTCTAACCCTGATTTGGGAATATCCTACTTTGTTCTTTTGACAAGCAGTTTAAAATTCTCATCTAAAATTAATTTGATATTTATCCCATTAATGTATGTATGTATATATGTATGTGTGTGTATATATATATGTCTCTGTGTATATTTTATATATAATGAATAAGATATCTCTATATACATCTCTAGATATAGGTACCCACGCCCCCACACACACACACTCATACATATCATAAACATTTGCTAAAAAGATGGGAAAACAAGAAACATGAAGAATTTACCAAAATAAAAAAATAAAAGAACTTCAATAGAGTGTCTCAGTTTCCACAGTATTCAGATGTTAACTGTACTTGACAGCACTTTCCTCAAGTTGTGTCCTCAATAGGCACTACTGAAAGATGTCTACTTAGGATTACCCAGCCATCGTTGAGGACATATCTTTGTCCATTGTGGCTGCTATAACAAAAATACTATAAACTGGGTAATTTATAAAGAGCACACGTTTATTTCCCACAGTTCTGGAGACACGGAATTCATGGTGTTGGCAGATTCCATGTCTGCTGAGGGCTGCTTCCTGGTTCATAGATTACTGTCTTTTCACTCTGTCCTCACATGGCAGAAGGGGTTAGCAATCTCTCGGGGGCTCCTTTATTTTTTTAATTAACTTATTTTTTTAGTTTTATTGAGGTCATAGTAGTCTATAATATTGTGAAATTTCAGTTGTACATTATTATTCATCAGTCACCATACATATGAGTCCCTTTACCCCTTAAGACCATCCCCAACTCCCTTCCCCATGGTAACCACTGATCTGTTCTCTTTGTCCATACTTTAATTTATTTTTCACATATGAGTGAAATCATATCGTGTTTGTCTTTGTCTGGTTTATTTTGCTTAACATAATACCCTCAAAGTCCATCCATGTTGTTGCAAATGAGATAATTTTGTCTTTTTTATGGCTGAGTAGTATTTCATTGTACATATATACTCCACATCTTCTTTATCCAATCATCAGTTGACAGGCACTTGGGTTGCTTGCACGTCTTGGCTATTGTGAATAATGCTGCAGTGAACATAAGGGTGCATAAGTCTCTTTGAATTGCTGATTTCAAGTTCTTTGGATAAATATCCAGTAGTGGGATAGCTGGATCATATGATATTTCTATTTTTAATTTTTTGAGAAATCTCCATATTATTTTCCATAGTGGCTGCAGCTGGGGTTCTTTTAAAAGGGCACCAATCTCATTTGTGAGGCTCCACCCTCACAACCTAATTACTTCCCAAAAGCCCCACCTCCAAATTCCATCACACTGGGGATTAGGTCTCAGCATATGAATTTTGGAGGATACACATACTCAGTCCCAGCAAGACCTAAGGAAATCACACTTGGATATAACTCCTTCCACTTCCAACTCTATACACATAACATTTATTTTCAGGTGAAATTATGTTAACTGAGCATTAGTGAAGTCCTGAAAGAGAAATGGAATTATAAAATTATACTGTAATATGTGAAGGGGTTTCTCTGGAGTTAGGAGAGTAACTCAGCATTTTGCCTGGGTAACGGTGTTGAGGACTGGATTATCATTGTATGTCTGTGAATCTCAGGTTCCCCTTTGTCATTAATTGCAGTTAACTCATTCCCTCTATAACTGTTTCTCTAGAAACAATAACCCTAAATTCTAAGTCACTATGTCCAACCCACTTATTGTATAATCTCTTTTCTGAAGAGATGTTACTGAATTCTAAAATAACGTGAATATAACATTTTATGTGAGAAAAAAGTTGTTGGCAAATTAAAGACTAATATCTATTTTATCTATCTACCTGTGTCAGTACATTTATTATACATTATATTATTATTATATACATATATGCATATAAAATAATACATATAATGAAATTATGAAACCAAAGAACCCAAGAATTGCTAAATTGTGTAAATAAAATACAATGTAGTAGACAACATATATATATATATGTATATATATCACAAAGATATCCATACATGCACTACAGTACTTACTGTGGAAGCCATTGTAGCTTAAAATGGCTCGTTGGTTCTAAGAAAAATAAGAAAAAGGAAAATATTAACATAGAATAGGAATCATGTGAGTTAAGACTACCAATTTGAGGGTAATTATTTGGAAATTTCTATATTTAACCTATAGTTTGTTTTTCCTGTAAGGTTTGTTATTTTCAACTTTCCCCTTGGACTGTCTCGATTTCTATGAAGTTATTTTAACAGCAGATGAATCAATTTCGTGTTCGTGTTTGCTGCTGTGGCATACTTTGTGGGATGACTGTTTAAAAGATGGTGGTTTGATATACTGTAAAAATGTTAATGAGTAGTATTTCCTTTATTCATCCTATCAGTAAGTGAGTTAAGATTTTGTATGCTACACTACTAGTTTTTATTTCTCAAAAGAAATTTCCCAGTTTTTTCCCAAAGCAAGCAGCCTCCGTCATTTCCTTTGATAACTGCTACTGATTTCTGTGCTTGCAACAGAATACGACTGTCCTGGCTAAATAGGAAAACATTGAATTCTTCACTACTGCTATAGCTTCTCTTTCTTCAGTATCTCCACTCATTTTTCACCTCCATTCCACACATTCAGATTAGGTGGGGAGCAGAAAATTTAAATGTTGAAGAATATTCAATAATGGTTTACTCTTTATGTAGCATCAGTCTTCAGGCCACTCAAGGAATTTCTAAGACATTACCTCTTTGATCCTTACAATATCCCAAGGGCTGGCTGGAAGATATGGTTGTCTTAGGTTTATACTTGGGGAAACAATTTGACAAGGTCAAGAAAAGGAACATTTGCTGAAAAGCTATTTCCACAATGTGTTGTCCCCTATATTAAATAATATAGGATCACTGTTTGAGGGCAACTGGATAACACTGTGATAATGAAGGTACAGAAAGACTTAATATTTACATGTTTTTTAAAGAGTTGGAAATGAACCAGATTATTTTTTGCAAGCAATTCTCAAACCTAATGGGCCTAAAAACTTCTGTCAGCGTGCAAAGTTGTATTAATTCATAACATTTTTTCAAGTAGCACCTGGTGACTCTTCTCTTCATCTTCAATTTCTTTCCTTTTCCTCTGTAGGTAAAATCATTGGCATATGCCTCCTGGAAAAAAATATAATAACCTTGACTAATGGTTAATGAAATCCTTCTTGAATACTGGAGAAGTAGGGGAAAAGAAAGGTAGTTAGGAAATTTACCGATATAGTGGACCAGTACAGATTTCTAGAAGTTTAATATTATTTGCAATTTTGAAATCTGGAATATAAAAGCAGAATGCTTTATAAAAATAATGATAATAAACTTTCGTTTATTGAAAGTTTACTATGTGTCAGGCATGGACCTAAGCATGCAACACGATGCACTTTGTAGAAATACCCTAAGGTTGTACTTGATCTTTATTTCATAGGATACAAATCTGAGACACAGAGGCTTTACCTCCTCAAGGTTACTCTGAAAATATTACTTGGGCTATCAAAGTGTATTTTAATATGTGAGAACTAGATGGTATTTCTAATATTAATTTACACAGAATATCTTTCTTTACAGTAACAGTGTTGTCTCAAAAGTTTATATATCTCAGAAAGACTAAAGTCTGGTAAATAACATGATTATTTGGGTCCATGTGGCGGTCATTTGAAGTGATCAATATTCATAATCCAAAAGTCTCATTAGCTTCAGTTGAATCCCAAATGAATCCAACTGTTTTATAATTTAAAGTTATCTGTAACTTGCATATTTTGGAGATTCTTGAACTTGATCATCTATTTAAAAATAGAGACCTTTTTGTATAAAATTCTGGTTTTATTTCAGATAATGTTCTCTTAGACATGAAGGTATAAATTTACATCATAAACAATGGGATTGCATTTAGGAATGGCTCAATGGGCCCTTTAAAATGCTCCAGAACTGAATTTGTGGTTCAGAATAAAATTAAAATTTCTCTTCTTTTGTACTGAATATCTGTCTACTTATTAAGCAACATTTATTTGGCAAACATCTGCTGTAAGTCAACTATGGACTAGGATCTGGGTCAGGCATTGTTGATAGATAATTGGTATAAGTTGGTCTCTGTCTTTGAGGAGTTTACAATTTGTCTTTCAATACATATTTTTTTAAATGAGCTTGTGTGGTGTGTGAGGTTTATAGAGTCTCCATTAAGAGTTGCCATCATGAAGAAATGGTCTGAAATTTACTCAAAATGCTGGCCTACTTGTATCACCTTTGAAAATCACAGAGAAAGTGACATCTATACAGTAATATGCTATTTCAATGTATAGAAGTTATTTTGGGGAGGATCCAGACCTGGACAGAAATTCTGATGCAGCTACCTGAAAGATCGCCCGTTTCCCCAAATTTCTGGAGATAAACTAGTGGGGGGAAGGGTAAGAAATATCTTTAGGAGAGAACGTAGGTGGATACCCCAGAAAAGACTCTGTATTTGTTTCATCCCTCATTCCCCACCCTAGCATTTTATTTTTCCCACTTTGAAGCCCAGGGAGCTGTTTACTAAGTTGGTATTTAATTCTCTGACATCATCTTTAAGCCACCAAAGGTAAGTCTCCGTGAAAGGGCTGGGGAGGAGATGAGGTAGAGAAGAATGCAGAGCTTTAATGAAACCAACATAGCTAAGGCATAGGTGTCTGACAGCATCCCACCACCATTCACAGAGAAGATGGGGATAATTAAGATTTTTTAATCTTTGATAGGTTAAAAAAAAAATCTAGTATAACTCATGGTGTTGTGTATCCTTGAAGAGAAACATAGATAGACTCTGGGTCTATAAATGGCAGATGCCAGAACCACTCTTGGAGCAGCTGGTACCTGTGGGTGTCTCTGACTGGGTCTGACAGAGCTGAACATTGATTTCTACCAACCCATTCTTCCAGACAAAAGTCTAGCTCGACTCAGTCTAGATTTTAGTCAGTAGATTCATGTTGCCTCAAAGACTTGCACAGTTCTGGTCTGGGAATTGGGCCAGCAACATTAGACCATTAGAATGGATAAATAGCATCTATCTCTCTACAGGGAGCATGATTTCAAGAGCTCCATCTGACAGTAGACTGATGGCAGCACCAATAACCGTGGACTAAAGTGACATTTTGCGATTTCTAGCACTGACTACAGGATAAATTTATAGTCTTCAAATTCTCATGTATGAGTCCATTAGCAGACACTGGCTCATTTATTTTTATACTAATTCCATAGAGAATAAAAGCTGAGGTTTGGAGTCAGTCAGATCTTCATTCAAATTTCTATCCAAATAGGTCTACCACTTACCAGATCCAGGTCAGAGCAAGTCACTTAATTTCTGTAAACTTCAAACACAAAGTGGTAATCATTATAGTAATTACATCCAACATTTGTGGTTAGAAAGCATCATTATTATTTACCATACAGCTTTTAGGTAGTAGACGCTGTTCTTGGTGTGGAAGATACACAAACAAAGAGAAACGTACAAACTAAATTGTTAAATGGTTTTGAAAATGTGAGCCGTCCTCCTGAGATAATGAGTAATTTACTTTGGCTACAGCGAAGTGTATGTAACAGCAGCAGAATCATGAAATCTTAGAGGGTCCCCCAATATCATGTTATTCAACCAGTTGCTCAAAGATGAAATTGCTTCTGTGATTTCCTTGATGGAGGTTCACATCTCTGTTTAAACCCTGAAATACAGAGATATTTCAAAAGTAACTTGAAAAATTTATAGACTTTAGTGCCAAAAGATTCAATTTTTGTCTTGGCCCATTACCAGTTTTAAGATCTTCGTTCCCTGGCTCAATCTCTGCCTCAGGTTTCTCACCCATGAAATGCAGGATTTTAATGAAAATATCCTTCCTACTTAATTCATAAGGTTATTGTGAACTTCAAACAAGATAATATATGTAAAACTCCTCTGTAAATGTTAAAACTCTATGCAAATAATAGTGAATGTTTTTATTTTACTGTTTGCATCAGAAACCATTGTTTCAAAGAGTGGTTTATTCACTATTCCCTCCAAAACAGCACATGCACTTTTATCTCTATGATTCTTTGCACATACTTTTTCAGTGGCTAGAATTACCCTCACTACTACTGTCTGCTACTTCTCATCTTTGTCTTCTTATTCCCCCTCTAGTTCCACTTTCTTCCTGAGGTCTAAAAATTCTAGTGAAATAAAAAGAATCAAAGAGACCTGGATTTTAATCCCAACTACGGCTTGATGAAATTATTTAACATTTCTGAGCCTTGGTTTCCTTTTCTGTAGAGTTTGGAAATGTATTTAGATTCCTGTTAGGAGAGATTAAACTAGCACTAACATATGTAAGTTACTGACATGGAAATACAACATGTGATGTGCTCTTTCTCTCTTCTTGTCTTTTAGCCACATCAAGATTTTCTCTGTCTTGTAGTTTCCTAGAACACTGATTTGAATACTAGTGGGCTTTTGCTATTGAGTTATTTTACGTGTCTTTATCGTGCTTTAAGCTCCCTGAGGGCAGGGACGGTGTCTGTTACATCCTTCTAACCTTCAGCAGTTCTGAGCACTGTGTTGGATCACTAGGAAAATGCCTGGTGAATTACTGATACCATAAGATTAACTCATTCTGGTTGTTGACTTAACAGCTTGACTAAAGTTAAGTGCACAGTGAGAACCTTATTCCCACAGTAGACATAGGTCCTCTCTGCACCTGATAAGACTATGGTTCAAATGAGATATCAGGAGTCACGTGACTTTCACAGTAGTGAACCCCAAAGAATGAGGGGACCTGACCATCCTGATAAGACTGCCACATTGCTTGTCCTTGAGGACACAGGTGCTTTGGGATGGAAGAAGAAAGGTGACAGATGAAGGTGGTGAGACCTCCCACTTGAAGAGGACACGTCTGGCAGGAGTATAGAGAGCAACCTTGGGCCTCCATCATCGTGACTTGGTAATCACCAGGGTGATATAAATGCAGTAATGGCTTGATCTTCTAAAGTGCAGTTCAATCAGCTGAGCTGACCCCATCCTGAAAAGGCACTTTAAACTGCGTATGAGGTGAGAACCTTTCCCTTCAATGAATCACTTGCTATCTCGGTAACTGTGTTCTTCTGCCGCTATTTATCCATGGTGGTGCCACCGTCTTAAATATAAGAGCCTAAAGGGCAGAGACCAGCTCTCTGGGGTTCTCTTTGATTATTTATACCTCTCAAGGTGTACCTCTCAAGGGCTTTACATCATTAGATGCTACTTAAGTGCTGAGGATGGAGTCTCCAAAGTGAAAGTTGATTTCAAACAACCTAAAACAGACTTCCTCAGTACCACAATAGCACTAGTAAAAAGAAATTCTGATGGAGCATTCTTGCAGATAATTTCCAATGACAAGAAACAGATGAAAGATAGAAGGAATGTCTTTCTGTACTCTCCAGAGAGATGCTGAAAGTGATTGTGCAGCACTTACAGCTGCCGAAAACAGATTAGAAAGTTAAAGGCCTTTGCATCAAACTGGATTTCATTAAAAAGCCTGTGCTTTATTAATCTTGTTGTCTGTTATTGTTTAAGTCAGGAGCCACATGGTGGAAGGACAAGAAAAACAGAGCAGTGGAAAAGAAGAGGCTTTTAGACTCTCTCTGGAGTCACGATGGAAACCTCAGGCTTGGCCATATAGGTGAGGCTGTTCCTATTGCACTTTATTCCTGCATGTCCACCAAAATATTCCTAAAATATGTAATACACATACCAACTGATGATGACGTATGTATATGATATATGCATATGATGTAAATAGGATATAATGTTATCCTTGAAATAAAGATAATCACATAATACGAGAACAAATACAGAATGATATAACTTTGTCCCTAGGGTAAATGTCTTATCAGTCTTGCATGCATCAACTTTATTGAATGCACAGTGGCGGACACTTCAATTCTATAATGATCAATAAGAAAAATGAGAAGGGCCTCCTCTGGGCCTTTTGGCGTACTGACTGTGAATGCTGCTTCAAGGACTTCAATCTATAATGGAAAGAGACAGCAGAAAATAGTACTGGCCTATGGTTTGGAATACCTGCAGGTGTTATAGTAGTTCTTAACCAGGGTATCCAAAAGATGGCTTAGAAAACTTTTTTCAGACCATACCAACCTGGATTCCTCTTTAATTCAGTTAGTTTGGCTAAGGTGAGTTAGGATTGCATATTTTGAAAACACTCTCCCAAGTGATTTTAATGTGTTCAATAATTTAAGAAATATAATAGTAATATAACATTTATGCTGTGCATTGCAGGCAAACATTTAACCTCTCTGAGCATTAGTCCTGTCATCTGTAGATAATATTTTGTATTGCCATTACTTAACTTCAAGTCTTAGGTTCTCTGGCAATGGAAAGGTCTTGTTTAATTTTTTGATTTTTGTTTTGGATGAGTCCAGAAAATACAAAGAAAGATACAATTAACTATTTCAACTGTCAAATTATGTTATATCTATATCACAAGAGAGGTACTTTATGTAAAAATTAAGGGTGATCTGATGGCTTAACATATAAAATTGGCTTTACTATAATTTAAATTTATAGTTTAACAATATCAGATTAGGCTTTCCCCTATGGCATAGACATAGTCTTTGGCAAGTGACTTGATCAGTTCTACTGTGTTCCCTCTCCAAAAATTGGCCATTGATGTCAAATTCCTACCATTAAAGATTCATTCTTGAAGTATATATGTATGTGTTTGTATGTATGTATGTATGTAGATTTATTTCAAAGAATTTGCTCACCCAATTGTGAAGACTGGCAAGTCAGAGATTTGTAGGGCAGCCCAACAGGCTGAAATCTCTCTCAAGTCAATTAATGTTACAAACTTGAGGCACAATTCCTTCTTCTGTGGGAAGAAGTTTGCCCTTAAGTCCTTTCAACTGATTAGATGAAGTCTACCCACATTATCGAGGGTAATCTACTTTACTTGAAGTTAACTGATTATGGATGTTAAATCTATCTACAAAATTCCTTCATAGCTACACCTAGATAAGTGTTGAATTGAATCCTGGGTACTACAGCCTAGCCAAGTAGACACATAAAACTAACATCATACAAAGGGGTTGGTAGGAGAATGCTTTAAACTGGTTATGCTTTTTACTTCTAAATAAACTGGCCTGATTAAATATATGACCTTCCAAGATACATAGGAAAATGGTGTGTGGCAAATTTAATTTTTATTATCAGTTATGTAAGCAAAGAATAATAAAGATGGTCTTCTTCTCTAGAAAGATCTATCAGAAATAAATATTCTGTAGGAAAGTTATTTGTTAAGAGCCCACTGGTTTTGAAACTCTATGGAGGAAAAGATTCAGGATTTGTTCATCTCTGAGAATACATGCTTAACACAGTCCCTGACACATACCAAGAGATCAGTAAATACTTGCTTTTAAAATTTCCAAAAAAACTACTTAGTATCAGATGTGAGGAAGTGTCATTAGAGGGAGATACTTCCCTCCATATTGAAGTAGAAAGAGAAGTCTGATACTACTCAGGACAGTGATTTGCAGGCCAGGTCTGGCAGGAAGGAGTAAGAGGGAGGATGAGGTTATCAGAATCACCTGGGAGAGCTTATCAACAGGCGCATGCCCCATCCCCACCTGAATCAAGAGAACAGAGTTTCCATGGTGGAGGGGGACAATGCATTTTGAAAATAAAGCTACTCAAATAAGTCTAGCAAACTCGTTAGGAAAGAAAAAGGAGACTCCGGCCTACTTCAAATGTTACCGTGAAAACAGAAACTTTCTGTTCACAGTGGTTTCTTTCCCCCTTCTCTAGGCTCCACTATAACATTAGTCCCTGATCACAATTATTTGATGTAAGAGGAGAAGGACATTATGTTCACTTTCTTTTTCCGTTTTATGTGTTTCTTGGCCTGTTCCAAAAAAACACATATTTGTTACCTGGGCGTTGGGGAAGGGAAGGGTAGGAAGTGAGGTGGAGAAACCGCTTGCTTGTGTTGTCTTAGTTATTGAGGAAGATGGCTCATATCTTGTTTTTTTATCATTTGGATATTGCAAGTATTTGGAGCTTCTCCTAGATTCCTGAATAAAAGGATATGCAGGTTGCTAGGTGCAGCATTGCAGACTAATATTCACTGAGTAAGTAGTGAGCAAAAACTTATTTATATAATTGTATCTATATCATTATGTATCTCTACACACCAGGAAAAACAAAGCCTTGAAAATGAGAATGATTTTACTATTTCTGTGACACAGTTCCATCTCCATCTTTTTTAAATGGAGTTATAAATACACAGATAGGAAGGGGTTACGTCCATCATGTTTTAAAGAGGATTTTTCCACTTTGATAATAAAATGTAAATATGAGCTTTTGCCTTTGCCTAATAAGTGCAATGCTATCATCTCTTTACCCACAAATGTGGGACAAAGGTGATCCTTTTGAAAGAGAATCATAAAACACCAAAAAGAAAACAATCTTTGATTTCTTAGTTGCAGAATAATTTCTGGTTAGCTCTGACATAAAACTCTTTCTTTCCTAAATCACAGAGGGACCACACCTGTCTCTGACCACCCTACAAAGCAGAAACAAGGAGAATAATGGGGACCTGAAAATCAGGTTATGCCAAAGTTCTCACTGAAACTCGTGATACAGAACTCCCTCTTAGAAGTTGTGGGAATGGAGGAAGGAGGTTAATATTTAAGGAGTAGCTATCATATGCCGGAAATGATAGGTACTGAACAAATCTCATCACCTTTTGCGGAGTGGGGTGCTAGGGGCTGACCATGAGGAAGGAGAGACCGATAAAAGGCCTCTCCTGCAGCAGAGAAGAGAGGAACAGCATGTAAAGAGAACTGCTGGCTCAGGTTTATGCACACACCAAGTACCAGAGGGAAAGGGAGGGTCTTGTCTTCTGGCTTAAACACATACTAGCCTAAGGAAATAGATAAACATGCAAAATAGATAAGAAGAAAAGAGTCAATATAAGAAACAAATTTAAGGAGAAATAAATGTATAAATCTTTGTCATTCAGAAAACAGCCTTGAATACTAATGACATTTGGGGAGACTTTGAGGCCAGCAACAGAAATATTATTACCAAGAGAACCAGTAGAACATCTCAGCACAAATACAAAGTAAGAACAGCTAGGGAGCAAGAACACTGGCAATGTAGTTTATGCACGCATTTTATATAGGCTATCTTTTTCTCACAAAAATCCTATTAGAAATTTCCCCATTTTATGTATAAAGAAATTAAAGACTATAATTACAAAGAAGACCAGATCTAGAAATGAGTCTTGAGTTCTATCAGATCATGACTGGATTATTTAACATAAATAATGCACATTTATTAGAGATCGGCACTTACATGAAAATCACTCATGAGAGAATGGAATGAAATCTCCTTTAGGGCGAGAGTCCTAACAGCTTCAGTCACCTCTCTAGGTGTTCTGGAAAATATTGGATGTTCAATAAAGACTGTTGGATGAATGCGTTCTGTATGTTCATTTAACCCTTTAGGCAACATGTGTATTGCTTTCCATTGTTTTGTTTAGCTTTTCTCAAAGCTAGTCCTATGTCCTACATATTGTTTTGACCCAAGGGGAACACTCAATATCTAGAATGATTTGAAACAGCTCTTACCTAAACTTGTGGTTCTAATCATTAAACAGACATCAGTAGAAAGAACACTAGTTTGAGAATCAGAGAGCCTGAGTTAGAGTCTTCGTTCATTGGTGTCTTGCTTGTGAGCAAATCACTCAACATTAGATTTCTTTTATTATAAAAAGGGGCTCCACTTATCCCGTGGAGTGCTTTATGGATGCAATCAAAATGGTTTTTACATAAAAGAACCTACATAATTCAAATATGATATAAACGCACAGTGACAATATGACTTCATAGTGACCTCAGGTGGGTTGTTCCTGTGCTTGGCAGCCCCTGGGTTTACTTCCTCACCCCACTCTATGAAGCCAGACTCATCTAAAGCCCTCATTTCCCCACTATTGTGGTCACCCAGAGCTGCCACAGATCAGCTCCTCCCCAAGATGTTTTGTTCTGCTCTAAACTCTAATGAAGGGGCAAAAAGTGCTTTAGGACAAAAGCTTTCATTTGCAAATTCTCCCTTCTGATGGAATCTGAAAGTTTAATACCTTTTTTGTCTTCTGGGCATGGTAAAAGTAAACCTAGATAATTTGGTTTAGCTCATATTAGGCTTGTATCAGGATGTTGCAGTATTCATTTTTGTTACAAATAACTTATACTGATGTGCATAAAATAGAGATGATGTCCATGAAAATGGTTGCAAAGAGTATGTGTTCAATAAATGAATATTCATTGAATACTTTCTAAGTAGCTATGGAACTCTAAAAAGAAAAACAGTGCTCCTACTTAGGGAAATCTCAGAATTCTTCATGGAGGAAAGGAAAATTTGGTTGAAGGCTTAAAAATTTAAGCTAGTAAAACTAGTATAAAAATAACTGGTAAGCATTTTACTAATATCCAGAATAAAATTCTCCTTGAAATTACTTGAGAAAAGGGTGAGAAGGATAGGGCTTAAATTATTTGTGATATTTCACCAGTATCCAGAAGTTTATTTGGATTGCTATGGCTAAAGAATTTAAGGAAAGATGTTAGTATTCTACAAAACACATTTTGGGAAAATACTTCAAAAATCTGAATTAACCCCAAATAATCCATTGGTAATAGATAAGTATGTGTCCAAATATGATTATATAAACAAACTATGTACAATATATACTTATATATCCATGCAAAGAGTTTATCTAACAATCTGGAATCAAATAAATTTTATTTGATTCTATTTCTCCTCACATACAGTAAATCATCCACTTAATAACCCTCAAAGAAGTTTTAGATTGACTCTTTCTATATAATTCTACTGAAAACAAGCTTAGTTACAAAGGCAGTGTGATGGCTTATTTTATGTGTCAACTTTACTGGGCCACAGTGCCCAGATATTTGGTCAAACATTACTCTGTATATTTCTGTGAAGGTGTTTTTTGGATAAGATTAACATTTAAATCAGCGGACTTTGGGTAAAGCAAATTGGCTTCCATAAAGTGATGGCCCTTACCCAAAGAGCTAAAGATCTGAATAGAAGAAAGACTGACCTCTCCTGAGCAAGATGGAGTTCTGCCAGCAGACTGCTTTTAGACTCAAACTGCAAATTTTCCCTGAGTCTTTAGGCCGCCAGGATTTTGGACTACCAAGTCTCCATAGCCACAGGTCAATGCCTTAAACTAAATCTCTTTGTATATATCTACATCTCTTTTGATCCTGTTTCTTGGGAGAACCCTAATACAGATCATAACTGAAAATCTCAGGGACTTTTTTTTGTCTCTTCTGCTAATCTTCTAATCTAATCCGCTCCTGGATGAGATCAAGCAGTGTAAACTGAAGGGTTGGGAGAACGTCTAGGCGGTGGATTTGATTCCCAGCCTCCTTATGACCCAGGCTCATCTAGTGGATTGATTTCTACACTTCCCTAGCCCATAATTCCTCCCACACCTCTGCCAGGTGAGTAGAATGGAGGAGACAACGTGGATATGTAAGTACATGATTTAACGTCTACATTGACTTGAAAAGAGTAGTAAGAAAAGAAAAAAAAAGCAAACAAAAGTTCAACAGAAACCAGGAACTATTTTGTACCTAAATGGCACCTGTGCCTATTATAATATCAATTTTGAAACATAGTTCCTCCCACATACTCCCCTTAACCATCCTTCAAGGTAAAGCCAGCTGGACCATACATGTGACCACTCACTATACCTTTTACTACTATTTATTTCATTTGCATATGGTTGGAGTTTCCTTAATTTTTAAAAATCTTTTTTTCTTTTTTTATCCCCTCCCCCATTATAGTGCTGTTACCCAATACTGATACGGCACGAATTCCATGTCAGAGCAGGAGCATGTGATGAATGTTTGACTCTATGTGATTAATTTTCTACCATACTGTTGGCTGGCTCATTCTTGTGGTTTAAATAATGCAAGCACTTTCACAATTCTGCCTATGTTCTCTGTTTTCTTTCTCTTTAGTTCTGGTTTGACAGAACTGTTCAGATACTCATAACTAGGTTAACATCTTATCTTTCTACCAGCTAACTTTGACACCTTTTCTTCTTTCTTCACAGTAGAATAGGCTTCCTTCTGATCAATATTTCCTAGCATATATATATATTTTTTTACCACAGCCTTCCTAAAAGATTGGATTTACTGAAAATTATAATCATTAATTCATCCTTGCCTAACTTACTGACTTCCCTAGCTAGCAAGAAATTACTTCTAGAATATCTGAGTAGGCCATCAGTTTTTTTTTCCACCCTGTAAAGATTAAAAATCTAAAGTAAAAAGTAGGGTACTGTTGAACTTAAACAACTAAGCAGCCAGTTACTTCTCGGGCAAAAATGCATTCATTCTGCAACAAAGAATTGCAATTCAGGATCTGCAATCATGTCTAGTCACATGTAAGGTCCGAGCAACAAGAGGAGGAGAAACTGTTTTATAGAGGGGAAGGAGAAGTCCGGAAGGCTATTGTAAACAAAGAGTCCATTGGAGGAAACCAGAGTTTGATGTGTGGCTTTTAATTGGCTGAGTTGTGACAGTCTGTCATTGGCTGAGCTTTTGTTGGGCAAGAAGTCTTTCGTTTTGTTGGGCTCTGTTATCCACAAAGGGCGTGAGAGCTCCCCTTTCTGGCCACCTTACTCCATTTTACATGAGGCTTCTGTTCATTAAATTTCACAGTACGTTGTCTCTGTTAACATTTCCTTTATATAAGATTAACTTTTAAGGAAAATTTACATTTATCTTTAACAGTTAGGTGAAGTATCTGCCTACTTTTGTGCCTATAACCAAGCCTGCCTCCTGGAGATGACAAGGCAGGCTGCCTATAAAAGAAAGCTTTGGGTACTGGGTATGGGTCATAGAAAATAGTTGCCTCCCTCCCTCCCTCCCTCCCTCCGTTCCTTCTTTCCTTCTTGCTTTCTTGAATTTTTTTCTTCTTTTATTCAAGCTGTTGCTTCACTTTGACTCCGGCTCCTCACCTCCTATTCTGTTTTTGGACTTAGCTGATTCCTGACATTTTGGATTTCTCTCTTTTTTCCCCCTCGGATACTTCTCTATGCTTGTAACTGGGAAAAAAAATGGCTTATTTGGCTTTTAACATTGAACGAGTTAGAAGAGGATGGGTGCCCTTTGGGCTAACTTATACCATTTACACTTACTGTTCAGAAAACCACCACAGGTGACTCCAGGAGATTTCTCACTGCGTACAATCATTGATCAATGGCCTATCAACCCTACCCCAGTCGCTTGAAAGAAAATGCAAACAATGGTTGGAGCATATTTTTCTACCCCACTTTAGAGGTGAGAAAATCAAGGCAGAAGAATATGAATAATTTGCTCAAGCTCAAATAATACATTGGAACCAGACAGCTCTAAGACTTACTTCCTCCTGATTAACATCACTATTCCATATTTAGTTGCCAGATTTCTAATAATGAGAAGTTCAGGAAATATATTTTACTTCTGCCATGATCAGATTTGAAAGTAAATTAAGAAATGCCTTTTTCACTTTAAGTAGCAATTTAGTCTTGGAGCTAGACCCACAGGCGCTGTAGCACATTCCAGATGTGATATAGCTCTTTCTAGAAATGTTATGTGAGAAATATAGAAAGGTCTTTACTGTAAATCTTGCATTCAGCAAATCTTTATTAAGCTTCATCTGTGTGACGGACACTGAGATAGGTGCTAAAGATACAACCATGAACGAAACATCATCCTGGATTTAAAGGACTTTACAGTTTGGCTTATAATAAAAGTAAAAAATGAAATAAAAATAAAAAGCAGAAGAAGAAAAAAGAAAGAAGGAAAAGAAAAGAGGATTCTAAATCTGCTCCTGAGAGAGTATGACAGGAGTAATTTACATCTTAGTGCACAAGTGATTCTTTTCATAAGTCTGAAGATGACCCAAAAAGATGGTATAGAGTAACTCACGCATCCTCAAAGGGCCATGGTACATAAAGAGATATCCAGTGTGTCTGTAGAATTATAATGTCATTTGAGGATTTGGTGATTAAGAGAAGTATATTTAAAAGTCTCCTTAAGAAAGAGGTAGAGAAAAAGGTTGAGAAACATTGGCTAACCTCTTTGTGATATTTGAGTCATTAGCAATATTTTATTGGTTTATTGGAATTACAGGAAACCTACCACAAGTAACATGGAATATATTTACAATTTGATTACGAAGAAATCATCAGGAAGAAAAAGTCAATCAGAGATAACACAAGTGTTTTATGGGAAGACAGGGACTCCTTTTCTAGACTTTTTCTTTAGAGCTGATAATGATTTTATTTTGTCTTCTGTACAATAACCAGCAAAGGATAGAGCTATAAAACTTGTTTTGTTCTCACATTTTTCAGGTTTAATACACTCAATCTAGTACAGAGTATATTGTGTATCATTGGTACCTAAAGGAGTTATCCTCCCTGTCAGATTCACCAAGTTCAACTTATGTCTTTATTCTCAGTATATTTTCCATCCTCATATTGATCATCTACTATACAGTAAGAATTCTAGTTTTGATCCTAAATCACTAATTTTTCACTATTGTTTCTTTAGAATTTATACTTCTATGCCATATCTGACGCATAGTTGCTGCCATTGGAATAGTTTATTTTCAGGCTCTTTTTTGTTAATTTAACTTTTTTTTATAGTTAACCTTGCACCTGATCTTTTTAATCCATTATCAATAATGGCTGTAGTCTATAAAACGGAGGGTATCCCATACTAGAAATAACTTAAGATAGTATAGTGAGACAATGTTTAATATCATAAAGTTTCATTTATACATTGAATACAGTTGATAAATAAAGAACTACCTCAGAAAATCAGCAAACTTCTTTCCACTTTAAGTATCCAAGTTAAGCTATGTGAATCCTGGCACTTTTTCTGTATTTTTTTCCTAATTATATTACTAGGGTCTAACAGAGTATCTGGAAAATCAGAAGATCTTAATAAATAAATGTCTTGAATGAAAGAATGAAAGACTTAAAAATTCAGATTTCCTTTATTTCTGGTTAGAAATTCTTAAGATAGAAAAATATGCATATTTTTTCAAATTAACTGAAAATCGTTATCCTATGTTTATTTAACTGACTGTATCTGGGAGACCAAAGGAAAAGAATTTGAAGCAGAAAATCCCAAACACTGAAAAAACTTTCCATTTAATTTTAAAAATTGTAGTTCACAAATGTTTTGATTTTATAATACAGCCATCAGACGCAGAAGCTTAATTTTTAGGGTCCTTCATTTGCATAATTTTTTATTTAAGGTTTTGTATCCTGTTTCTTAAGATCCCTAATTTGTCTATGCTTCAGTTCCCACAAAACCTGAATCAGATCCATGCCTGATTGTCTCTCAGTTCATTCATACTTGTGGCTCAGTTTTGGTAAAATTCTAGTCTACTTGACACAACTGCCAAACTGATCTTTCCTCTTGCCTTTTTCCTCAAAATTCCACCCTACACATTCCTGCCAGAACAAATTTTCTAATGTTCTTTTCATCTTAATAACTTCACTTCTAAGGAATGTTCAATTCTTTCTCTAGCCCAAAAACGTACGTTCTCAACCTGACCTTTGATGCCACTCACCAAATGGCCCCAACCTCCCCACCCTCATCTTTCTGCTAATCTACTTTACATAACCTGCTTAACTGGGCTGCTCTTCCTCCCTAGCGTGGTTCATGTATCCACAAATCCTGTCTTTTCTTATCCTCTTTCCTTCTTTTGAAATGCTTTCTAGAGTATCTCTTCATATAACCAATGCCATTTTCTGGACTGCCTAGTAAGGACTGGGGTCAGGGAAAATGGAAGGAGTCCAGCTGCTCCAGGATTCACCACCTTTAACGTACTCCAGAGTACCCCTGTGGTAGCTTGCATTGCATTTGTCTTAGAATGCTTCATCTTTCTCATGGTTGGCATGTTCATTTCAGATTTATTGATGCTTGTCATGGAACAAGGAGTTGAGCATCAGCACTTCTAATAAAGGCTGCATCCATGTTTATAGACAGATGACCGTAAGATGCAAATAACCCCAAGAGAAAGAAAAATATTTCTTACTCAAGAATAAAAGTGTGAATGCCAAAGAGATTTATTTGATTCCACTATATGGACTGACATTGTGTTGAGTAGAAAAGAGACTACATTGGGAAAAGATTGTGAATTGTCACTGGATAAGGCGATTTCCTATATATATACATTTTAGCTAAATGTGAAGTTTAAGGCATCACATTGTATGTTTTTTATATGGGGTTTTGGATTCCCAGGGATTACAATAAATAAATTTCCATCAGAGTTTATTTATCATCTCTTAGCTTGCTCCAGAATCAAAAATCATAACAAACTTTGAAAACCAAGTCCTCATACTAGTAGCAATGCCCTCTCCCTTCCCAAGTCAGCCTGTAAAAGTCCTTCCGTTACCATTATATTCAACTCAATGCTTTTGTCCTCTACCTGAATCCCCATTTATGTGTGACCTCTTCCTCCCTTGGTCTCCACTTTTGCTATATCATGTTTCTTTATATTTTAATATTCATTCTTCATCAAATTAACTTACAAATTCTTTGAAGAAAGTATTCTAAAGACAGCATTTTAAAAATTTTTTTGCACTGTATACACTGAAGACCCTCCAGGTGTAGATTAAAGGTGTACAGGGAGAGATTTACCACCTTTCCTTTAAAGCATGATTCTTTTAATGGTATTTCCCCCTCAAATGTCTGCTCATCTTTCATTTTATTGTATTGATTTTAGAGCAGTTAAGAGCCCTTCACCTCCCAAGCCTCCAGGGAAGCAGATGTTGTATTTCTTATCCTCCATGTCACAGGCAGTTAATTCCTTCGATCATCTTCCATTTGTCAGTGCCTATAATTCTATAGCTTCCTCGATGCATTTCTCCAGACTGAGGCATATATATAATGTTTGGATATATTGGGAGGAACTCTAGAGATTTTTAATGACTTCTTTGTTTCTGTGCATCTTATTCTTATTTCTTCCTCTCCAGATTGTTCAACTACTCCTTTTCTTATCTGAAGCTAAATTTTTTTTCCACTTTGTCTACCAATATTTCTAAGCTATTCTGTCCCCCTGTTTTACTTAACAGTCAATAGTGGTGTCAGTGAGACAGTTACCAATCTATCATCTGTGAATATCATTGTGGTGTTATTAAGACCCTCTTTTAGCTCACTAATGAAGACACTGGGTAGATTGGACCATACATCAACTATCTAGAGACAATATAATGAAAGTTGTCATTTGTCACTATCTTTCATTTTTGGTCCCTGGAGTATACTGCAACATGCATCTAAACTTGAGAAGCAAGTGTCCTTGAGGCAGGCAAAATTCCTTTAATCCATTCCATATCTGGTTCTTTTAATTCCATAAGCAAATTGTCACATGTATTCAACAGCATTTTTTCTTCATAATTCAATGATCATTATTTTTTTGAGACAGTGTTAGTCTAATTTCAGGAGTAACTTGCCTCATTGTATTAGGTTTATTTGCACAGCATGTGAATTTCATGGGCACGGCAAATACAATGGCTAAATTTCATTGTTTGTGCTTCTGCCCATTGGATAAATTGTGGTGTTCTCACAAGCCATTGTTCTTTTATACCGCCATGCTTTCACCATTTCATTCCTTTTACTTCATCTGACCCTCTTTCCTTTTGCACTTACCAAATTCCTTTCTAACTGTCATATCACTTTCCCATTTCCTCTAGAAAATTATTTGTTCTCTTTGTATTCCAGTTTCCCTGTATTCCAATTATAAACCTATTACCTCACTTGTCATGTAATAGTGTACCTCTTTTTATTTACATATCTATCATCACTCTGGGCTACGAACATCTGGAGGGCAGAAATCTCGTCATATTCATCTTTATTCCTCAGTGTTTAGCATAAAGTAGGCACTCAGTAAATGTTTGCTGACTGAATGAGTGAATTAATGCCTTGTTTATAGGGGCTTAAATAGAGGCCTTAATTTAAATAAATCAACTTTTTTTTTTAAGATTTTATTTTTTTCCTTTTTCTCCCCAAAGACCCCCCGTACATGGTTGTATATTCTTCGTTGTGGGTCCGTCTAGTTGTGGCATGTGGGACGCTGCCTCAGCGTGGTCTGATGAGCGGTGCCATGTCCGCGCCCAGGATCCGAACCAGCGAAACACTGGGCCGCCTGCAGCAGAGCGTGCGAACTTAACCACTTGGCCATGGGGCCAGCCCCTAAATCAACTTTTTTAAAGCAATTTACATCAGAATGGCTTTCCTCTGAATTAGTCCTATTTATTAACACTTTATTAGAAAATGCCAAGTTGCATTTGCTTCTCCACATAGGATCAGTGCTTTTAGTTGTTCATAAAATGAACAAAAAAAGCAAATGAAAAAGTAAATAATGCATAATCAATTGCTATTGTTATTTTAACCCCAGAAGCCCTTAGATAACAGGAACTTTTTTCTTTTAAGAATGGAAAACAAATATCAAAGAAATGAGCCTTATGACATATTTTTTAAAACTTCCTTAGTATGTTCTAATTTCAATAAAATGTTAGACTAATATTCACTACAGTTCAGATTCATATCACTTGAATCTAAAGCTATTGGACTGATATTTAGTTGATGACTTTGGATAGTTTCCATCCTATGTTTTCTAATATAGATTCAATTTTATGTAGTAGATAATATTTTTTAATATGTATAAATGGAGTAAATAAATTATTTTAACCCAAAGGTAAATGGAAGAATGATTTTCTTGGTAAATTAACCAAAATGAATGAGATTTTTCTAATGTTATGCTAATTTTAATTTATATGTGGGCATTGTTTTAAATACCAGGTGCATTCCTGTAGGAAAAAAAAAAATAAGAAATACAGAATTAACATTATTCCTTTACTTCAGATGTCCTGAGGATTCCCTTATATCAGAGATTTAGATAACCTTGGTTTGTATCCTCAAGTTTAAGGCTTATGGAAAATCTGCATATTTATCACTCTTACCAACTTTACTGAAGAATTGAAGGACCATGAGGCCATAGTGAAAACGTAGGGGTGGCTTGGAAGTAGGATCTAACACAGTCCCTAAATTATATCGTTAATTTATACTCTCACCACCACTAAGACATCTGACATTAAAGGTCTAAGTTAAAACTGTATAGTTTCTATTATGAAAACTCAGCATCAAGTCAAGTCTACCAGCCTCTCTTTCATGCCAGATTACTCTCAAAAAGCCAGGACACCATCAACATTATCATGTCATATTATGCATATTCTTCCTTATTGTGCTGGGCTTCACTTTTCTCTTTAGCTGACTCTGTCCTCTCCTTGCTATTTGAAACAGCAAAACCCTAACTTCTTTAGCGTAAGGATACCCAGGATTTTTATGAAAAAAGTATGGTGAGACACATAGACACGGAAATGAGTGTCATGAAGAAAGAGGATTTTTCTATTCACAGATCCCTGGAAACAGGGGACACAGTGCACTATCCAGAGCCACATAGGGAAACACCAGGCTCAGTCAGGAGGCAGAGGGTGCAAAGCAAAACGTGGGCAAGAGTCTTTATGGAGATTTCCCTGGGAAGGAAGGGACAAGCAGAGTAAGTAGGCTTAAGATTGGCTAGTTTGAATGAATTCAGTAGGTTCTGGGGCATAGGGTTATCTCTAGTTATTTCATACCTACCCTTGGAGTGGTTAGGGCAAATAGATAGTGGCCCATCGTCTAAGAGCTCTGCAAAACCTAGTAAAAGAGATGACTAGGGATATGGGCTGTGGATTGATCGGTTTGCGTATGAAAGGTGCATTTGCAAATGAGTCTTTTTCTAACTCTAGGAAATAGCTAATCTTGGAAAGGGTAGTCCCTTCAAGGGTCAGCAAGGCTCCGAGATGTCAAAGCATTAAATACAGAAACTGGAAGACGTGATTATAATGTCTTTTCTTCTCTAGTGCAAAGCAATCTGGTCAAACCTTCTACTAGAAATACTTAAATATATATATTTTTCCAAACCAGCACATATCAATTCTGTTGTGAAGCAACCTAAACCAATTATGTTGTATACACTTATTAGTATCTTTTGTTTGTTTTTTGTTTAGTAAATATTGGTAACCTCTCTGAAGGTTTTATATCTCCTCCCTACCACCTCACTACGAATTACAATGAAAACAAGTTTATATACTGTTAGATAATAGAAAATATATATATTGTTCTCTATCTCCAGCTCATGGCACAGAACTCCTGAAATCCTTGTGATTTCCTGGGTGATAGGTGTGTCTTTGATTCTAAAGAGGCCCCTCTGAGTGAGCTCCTGGATGGCTTCTGGATGAGGGCTGGTCCCTGGAAAGACCAAGCCATGATGAGAAGCTTGGAATTTTAAACCCCATGCCCCATTCTCCTGAGAAGGGAGAAGGGCTGGAAATGCAGTTTATGATCAGTGATGCCTATGTGATGAAGCCTCCATAAAAATCCCAAAAGTGCTGGGTTTGGAGAGCTTCCAGGTCGGTCAATACATTCATGACTAGGAGGGTGATGTACTCCAACTCCACAGGGACAGAAGCTCCTACACTTGGGACCCTTCCAGACCTTGCCCTATGTACGTCTTCATCTGGCTGTTTGCCCGTATCCTTTATCATATCCTTTAATAAACTGGTAAATGTATGTGCTTTCCTGAGTTCTGTGAGCTGCCATAACAAATTAATTGAACCTCAGGGAATCTCTGATTGGTAGCCAAGTCAGACAGAAGGTGTGGGTAACCTGGGGACCTACTACTTGCTATTGGCATCTGAAGCAGGGGGCAGTCTTATGGGATCTGAAGCTATCTCCAAGTAGATAGGGTCGGAATTCAGTTAAATTGTAGGACACTCAGCTGCTGTCAGAGAAGGGCTTGGTGGGGAAAATCCCCACACATCTGATGTCAGAAGTGCTGTGAGAGTGATAGTAGTGTGAGAGTAAATGAGAAACACAGGAGGGAAGACTGGGTTTTCCCCAATTCATAAACTAATAATTATGCATATGATGTATTATAAACACACAGACATATGGTATATATGTATAAACAATTATTGCCCAGTAGGCACAAAGACAGTCATGTGACTTGTGTTGTAATCTAAATGAAGCCTCAATTCTCTGTCTTTTTATTACTCCAATGACACCTTTTGTGAAAAGTTCACCAGAGGGAAATCAGCAATATCTTAAAAGCAAGTTTTTATCAACAATAAAATGGATATCAGACAGACAGCATCAGTTGGGTTAACAGTGAAACATAGAACTGTTTCTGAATCAACATTCAAGTGCCACTATGAAAGGTAAAGAGTTATCAAGGTCTCTGTCTCCTCATTTTCTCTTTTTGCAAGGGCAATTGCCATTGTCTCTAGAATATTAGTCCTAGCTATTCCTCGTAGCTAGAATGCCAATATGCCATCAAGAAAAAATATTTCTAACATCAACTGTGCTCATTTACAAACCTTGCGTTGCTGATCCCAAGAAACCATAGCCACATAGCCAAAGCACATTGTGTCTTTGCCTCTGGAGTATGGAGGTGATTAACCATCCTTGAGGTATCAATTCCCAGTTTGAGACACTGACCACTCTTAGGTTGTAGACTAAAACTAACACATACACAGGCACATCGCACTATGCTCAAGTGCTTCGAAGAATTACAGATTACCTAACAACTTCTCAGAAAAATTCTAGTATCAGCTGCTATTTCTTTCATCATCTTGGTATATTCCTCTGTAGGATCACATCTTTGTGCCTAACATTGGTCAATCTTAAGTAAAAGGAAGACAAACCTTTCAATAGCTCCAGCAGTGATAGATGAAACAGGCTTTGAGGAATAAAAAGAAATGGAATGTATAAAATAATAGTAATGTGCACTCCACAAATGCAGACTTATAGTGAGAGTGCACTGAATCTAAGAGTAAGAGAAAATGGTGCCATTAAACCAAAGTACTTTTTATAATCAAATGGCAAAAATAAATTATCTGTTGTTTGGCTGAAATATTGTTAATCCCTGTATCACAGCAAATAAGTAAGGCCTGACTTCACTTCACTTATTAATTCCATCCTGAATTAATAGACACCCTGTTTGACAGTGTAAAAGCCACTATGGCCATTATTTCAAGCTTCTAATGAATAGAATACGTGAAATCTCCAAAATATTATAAATTTATTTTAGCTGCCCAATAACCACATAGCAGATTTTGGAGTAAGAGGCCTATGCTTGCTTATAATTTCATTTCAATTATTTCAACTTTTGTGACACCATGTATTTCAATCAAAATAAATGCTACTGATTTCTTTAGCATTCTAAACATATATATTTGGCAACTTCATCATTTGCCTAATTTTTTCATTGTTTACCCTTATGTGTGTATTGAATAGTCAGAAACCTACTCTAACAATATGATGGAGTTTACAGAAATGTAAAAATCTCTATGGTTCTTGAAAACTTGGATTCACAAAATCATACCCACATACGGCAAATATTTCCTCTTCTGTGTCATGATGTTGCCACCAGGTGATTAGTGATTCACTGAGTTAAGCTTTTCCCATGTAAACCTTAAAGAGAAAAAAGAAAAATAATTCTCTTAACATAGTTTAAAAATTAAATGTATATATTAAATATAAACATAAATATGAGTAAAATGTTAACATTAAATTATCAAACATGCATGATAGGTTTTCTAGTGTTATTCTAGGTGCTAAAGAGACTGTGAAGAACAAGGTAAAATATACTCTGCTGTCAAAGAGGCTACACTTTAAAATGGAGGGTGACAGACAATAAATAAGTAAACAAATAATATAACAATATCATGTCCGATTGTGGTAGAGGTTATGAAGTAAATAGGGTGATATGGTAAGTGTACTGGAAACTGGGGAATGTGGTGTGGTACTTGACATATGCAGCTAAGGAAGATGTCTCTGAAGAGGTGAAGAACCAAGGATGAGAAGGAGTTGGTCATGTGAAGAGCTGGGGAAAGAGCTTTCCAAGCAGATGGAACATTAAGTGCAAAGACCTTGAAGTGGGGAAAAGGTTAGGTTTTTAATGACCAGAAAGCAAATGAGTTTACCAAGAGTTGATTGAGTAAGAGAAGACTGATTCAAGACACAATTGGAGAGGTAGACAAGGACCAGATTACCAAACATGTCGTTAAAAATTATCAAACGCCTCAGTACAAATTTAGTGCCCTTCCCACACGAAATTTGCAACTGATATTAGTCATTTGTAAAATTAAGGATACATTTCACATTTTGCACCAAGTGAAAATCTTTGTTTATCCTGTTCTTCCAACAAACATTTGTTAAATACTTGCTATGAGCAAGACATGGTTCTAGGTCCAGGAATAGAGTCATGAACCACAGAGAGAGAAGCCTGTACACCTGGAACTTGCCTTCACTTCTCTTTCTTTGCTTATAGTGCTTTGGGTGCCAAAAAATTACAGCTCTGGATTTCTGTCTGTTTCTAATTTTCCTAACAAAAGTCTTACGTAAGTTTCAGTAGTCCTAGAAATAAACAGTTTATATACTTCCTTTTCATAGGAAAAAAAATTCTCTAATGTCAAATTGTGACCTTGTAAAAATACAGTTCCTCACTTCCTGATGGACAATAGAAAATAATTATAGAATGTGAAGCTATTAATTGATTTTTACATCTGAAATAGTATTCATGATAGGTATTCCCCCAAAGTAGGCTGTGCTCTATTTCCTTTCTAGAGGGGCAGTCATTCATTAATTCCTTGATATTATTTACTGTGAATGTTTAATATGATGTAGAAAGTCTTGAAAATTGTTTTGAATAAGGCTGTCTTCTTAAATAAACCAGAATTTTCTATCTTCTAAATAATTTTTTAAATGCCATAAAATAGTTTTAAAATATAGACTTATGATTGTTTCTTATAACTCCCAACCCCTTTGTATACACACACATCTCACAGGATTGATTTTTTTAAATGCTGACAATTTTGTCTCCATCATTACACATTAATATTACTTGAAGTCTCAATTCTAGGTCAACAATTTGACAATAATATTTCAGTTGTAAGACCAGCTTGACCAGCAAGTGTGAAAAGAGAGGGTTATGAATTGAGAAGTTATTTTAAGAGCTCACAGAACTAAACCCCTGTGGGAATGAAAGAAAAGTAACTTAAGAAATGACAATTACAGGATAATGTTTGACAATTTAAATATATAAAACAAATAAATAAGTAAAAGATAAAGATATGATGGACTTCATGGACAAAACAACACAGTAATCTCATCTTTACGTAGGAAGTACAAAACTTTACTGAGGTCTTCACTGAAGTTCATCATTGCGACTGCTCTACATGAGTTTAAACAAGGTCTCTTCTCTTTGTTCTTTGTTCTAGGTATAAAGTGAAATAACTTAGATTTAGAAAAACAGTGCTGGCAGAATTTTCATATATGGAACTTAATTTGGGAAAAGTCATCCAATATAATGGCCCAAATGACTCCAAGGGTGACTTGTAGGAAGCATTTCTTGAGTAACTTTAAGTATAATTTATAAGTATCATATGTTGCTTCATAACAGTTTTCATTTTATTTCTATTTCTTCATTTGCTGTGGTTATATAGGCAGCATTTAAGTCACAGTGGGTCAAGAGTTTTATAGATAATTTGACTTTCAACCCAACAACTGTACAATACCAGGAATAGAAAAGGTGAAATTGTTGTAAGTATATTCATAAATTAAAAGCACACTTTTTCAAGCTACTTTGGAGATGTATTGTAAGATTTTGTAGGCTCTCTGAATTGGTGAATAATGTATCTTCACTAAAATTATCCTTTCTCAATCCACATCTGTTTTGGGAGTCCCACCACTGTTCTCCCATAGCTCCCTGAGAATTACCTCTACTTCTACGCTTATCATGCTGAATTATGATATGGCACCAATGGCAAGTAATGTTTGAGGTCTTACTGTGTGCCAGTGCTGAGCTAAGTAATACATCACACAATATTATTAAATCTCTGACACAAACAAACCTGTGGTGTAGATTTTATCATCTCCATTTTACATCAAAGAAAATAGTCTCTGAGAAGTTAAGGATCTTATGCAAGCCCACATGGCTAGGAAATTCTGGAAATGGGATTAAATTTCATGTCTTTCTTATTCCAAAACCCATTACTTCTGTTTATGTATGTACATTATATTGAGAATTTCTATGAGGTCAGACGGCTTAGACTTTCCCGCAGGATCGTAAACAAAAGCCATTGGCCAAACAGACAAAAATGAAAAAAGCCTTAGGAGTTTAACAAGTCACTCATTCTTCTAATCTAGTGCTGAAAACTTGCTGTACACATTGAAAATACTGCATAAATCATTATTAAAGTACTACCCATTGATGTTTCGTGGTGCTAAAGGAAGACCTTAGACGTGGGTACATTTGCAGCTTGTATTTAAAATAATGACGCTTCATGATTTTTTTCTCTGTTACAGTGATCTGAAAGCTTGACTATACTTTTGAGTCACACAGATAAGTTTTTAAAAAGTACAGATGCCTGGGTGGTGGCCTTGTGGCCTAGTGGAGAAGTTCAGTGCACCATGGGTTTGGTTCCTGGGTGTGTTCCCAGAACACTCGTCAGTGGCCATGTTGTGGTGACCCACATACAAAATGGAGGAAGGATAGCACAGATGTTAGCTCAGGGCAAATTGTCCTCAAGCGAAAAGAAGAAGATTGGCAACAGATGTTAGCTTGGGGCAAACCATCCTCAGGAGAAAAAAAAAAGTACAGATGCCTGGACCCCACCCAAGATCAATTAAAACAGTATTTCTAAGTGTGAAGTTCAGTCACCAATATTTTAAAAAATCTACTGTGGTGATTCGATAGTCGAGAACCACTCAGAAATAAGTGACACCTTCTTCTTAGTCTTATATTCAAGGAAGTCAATTTCCCTTATCCATCTGAAAATTGAAAACAGTACTATGCCACAATAGACAGAAGATAAAATTACTACTGTCTTCATAATTAGTGTCTATACCTCACAAGTGATCAGTAGAAAATAGAGTCTACTTAACAAAATTGTCATATTTACTGACTGCTTGTAAGGTAAGTCTATGTAGTAGACTGGGCTTTGTGAGAAGCGAGCAACCTGTAGCTAACTCCACACTCATCCAGTCGAAGGGGCTGGAGCTAGATTTATACAACTACAGTCCCCTGGGTGTTTTAACGTGGCTTTTCAGCTAACCCATCCCTATGTTATCCCATTTTACACAGACCGGAGAAGTGAGAATTATGTATTTTGAAGGAAGAGGTGCTATCTAAAATTAAGACAACTTTGGATGGCCTTCCTTCAGGCTCTCTGTGACCTTTACTTGTGCAAACTTGAGCAAGTTACTCAACTCTCTGTGTTTTACTTTCTTCATGTACAAATGCAGATAAGGTAATAACTACAGCTATTTTGGGTTTAACAATTTACCTGCATTATATAAACCCTCAACAAACACTGTAAGGCAGCCACTAATTATTGTTTTCATCTTACAAACAAAAAAAACCCCTGAAACATACTGACGTTAGATAGCATTTGAGGTCACAGAGCTCATAAACAATGAAGCCTGCAATCAATGCCAGACTGTCTAATAGCAAAGCAGGCAAGCTGAACTGCCCCAGACAGCTACCATAATTATGTACGCTATTTGAGAGGACTATTTAGAGGATGATGTGAGATAACACAGTGGTTTCCAAAAAACAGTGATGCCTGGTCCCATCCTTGGACATTCTGGCTTCATTGATATGGGGTGCAACCTGGGCTTTGAGATTTTTCAAATCTTCCTGGGTAATTATAACATGTCACATAGTTTGGAAACCAATGATATAAAGTCTTTACCATGGAGAGTGACCCATAATGGGAGGATAGTAAATATTATTTCTATTAATACTTTTATTATTATTGATATTATCATTAGACACTGGTCTGAAAGCAAAACAGATAGATTTAAAAAAATACCAGTAAAGCAAAAACAAAACAAAACAACAATTTAATTGGTATATGTCCAAAATATTTTTACTGTTAAAAAATAATTTTAAAATTTGCTTTTATAAAGGATAAACTAAAAGAAAAGTGGAAGCTTAAAAAACAAACAAATCAAGCAATATAGACCTGAAACTTTGCTTTCAGTTGCATTTTACTTAATTCTGTTATTCTGTCTGAGTCTAAGACAATCCTCTTTGGTGCTTCCCATTTAAGTGGCTACACAGAACTTTCAGGAATACAACCATTTCTACTTACGGTTCATATTTTCCATGAGCCTTTGAAGTTTTCTATAGTGATTACCGACTCATCTATGGCTTTACAAAGAAGAAAATTGATATTCAAGGAAGACGGGCAACGCTCAGCAGTTTCCTAATCTTTCTATAATATTTCCAAACTGTTCTACCTGGAGGCAGAAATATGGATTTCTTAAACTCTCAAGGTTCATTTGAGCCTCATGGTTCTGTTGTTAAGCCTATGTAGTAGTAAAAACTAACGTTTTTATAATGAATACACAACTAATGAAGTACTAGGAACAATTTCAAGTTAAATTTGTCCCTTTGTAGTCTTCCATCCTTCAGCTGTGGCTTGCTTTAGGCAAAGGACATGTGGTTGCTAATTTTAGTTTGTCATTAGTTGAGTTTCTTAAGGTCAGCTAGCTTTGGTGACTGGAAGGAAATGCATATGTTGAGTGAATGTGTTAGGCAGAACAGAGGGGTTGTTTTCACCATAATCTCCAGGCTTTATTCGCTTGTCCTGGGGAAGATGATTTGTGAATGTTTTCATATAATCTATCAATTTTAACTTATTTTATATGGGATCTTTGAAAGCTCTGCACATGAAGTAAAATATTGACAATTGTGACTTTGAGGAGTGAAAATATTAATATATTTTGCCTTTTTTCTCTCTCTATGAGTCTGTATGACAACTGAGGAGTATATCCAGTCTATAGCTAAAGCTACTAAATTTATAATTTTCCAGATATCTTAATACTGTTAGAATATATAAAACAACCTAAACACAATTCTTTTTTCATAATCACCATGTTTGACATTTCTGCCCACAAAGAGATATATTATGTTCTCATAATGTATTAGACAGAACTAATGTGCAAACTCCCTGTGCAATTTTGTCATGAACAATATACGACCTGAAAACTAGGGTTTCTTCAATTTGGTAACAGTAAATGGATCCAAACAAATCAGGATTTTCAGAGCATGAATTTAATCAATTTGACCCTAGCTGTTCCGGTTTAGAAAAGTCAGCTCAATTATTTTCAGTCATTTAGATATTTTCTTAACAAGAGAAGAGAGCATTTGGTTGTTTAAACAATGTTGCAATAAATATGTATATTATGTTACCTGGAAAACATTTCTCATATCTGGTTCTGTACATAAATGTTTGGAGTCAGATACACAACCTGGGAAAATTTAATTTTTCATGCACAAAATAAGCACTTCAGCAGAAAAACTTAAAGATATTTTGCTCTTGTGTGTTATGTACATGCGAAGAAAAGAACTTTCCCCCTTGGATTCACTGTTAAGAGTTTCAACAGTTGTGGGGCTGGCCTGGGGGCACAGTGGTTAAGTTTGGGTGCTCCACTTTAGTGGCCCTGGGTTTGCCAGTTCGGATCCCAGGAGTGGACCTATGCACAACTTATCAAGCCATGCTATGGCAGGCATCCCACATATAAAGTACAGGAAGATAGGCGCAGCTGTTAGCTCAGGGCCAATCTTTTCAGCAAAAAGAGGAGGATTGGCCACAGATGTTAGCTCAGGGCTAATTTTCTTCTTCAAAAAAGAGTTTCAACAGTTCAGACAGTGTCAAATGAAAGAGAGAATGTCTTTCTAGTGGGAGTTCAACTGTTATTTAGTCTGTAAAATTCAGGCTTACAAATAAATCTTAATTTTTGGTAGAACATATATATTTTTTTTTTATTTTATTTTTATTTTTATTTTTTTTTAAAGATTTTACTTTTTCCTTTTTCTCCCCAAAGCCCCCCGGTACATAGTTGTGTATTCTTCGTTGTGGGTTCTTCTAGTTGTGGCATGTGGGACGCTGCCTCAGCGTGGTCTGATGAGCAGTGCCATGTCCGCGCCCAGGATTCGAACTAACGAAACACTGGGCCGCCTGCAGCGGAGCGCGCGAACTTAACCACTCGGCCACGGGGCCAGCCCCGGTAGAACATATTTTAAACCGTTAATCCACTTCCTAGTCACCAGGGGATTTTTGTGATTAACAAGGTTAAAAATAAATAAATGAATGAATAAATAAATTAGCAGAGTATCCTCATTTTTCCTTCTAACGGTCATGTGTTTAACTATGGAGCCTACTCTTTAATTTGCAAAGTTTGATGTTTTTACACTAAAATTGTTGATCTTTCCACCAAAGAAAATCTAACAGAATTATCTTTAAGAGACTTTAAGAATCATGAAAGAATATTTTAGTCATTATTCTAATACTGATTTGCTAGTTGACCTAGCAAGAGCATTTGTAATTCTGTTAGAACCAGGTTCTGACAATCTTGAAGAAGGCACTCCTTGCCCTTATTTTCACACTATTCCCTGGCTCAGAGCACCTGAGGGGTCCATTCCTGAGGGCTGTCAGTTTGCCTCACTTTCCTATAATATATATATATATATATAGTACTTAACCCCATGCAAAGATAGTCACTGTCATGTTTGCTGACCCCTACCGTGGTAAATGACTTAATCAAGATCTGTTTCAGTTCTAAAAAGCTCTTCCTGTTTTCCAGGTTATTCTAGTATTATCCTATATCAATGCATTAATTCCTTTAGCGGCATTTAAATAGGAAACGTCAACCAGGGAGAGGCGTTTCACTAAGTATGTGAAGGACAGGGATGCTAAAAGTGAAACAGCAATACTGGATCAAGTGCTCAAATCATTTATTTTAGAATGCATATAATTAGAAAGTGTTACAGGAATTGGGATAGTCTTGAGATGACCAGGAAGAGAAACTAACGGTTGCAAAGAGAACCTTCCCAGGGCCAGGATGTGTTTGTAGGAGAACAAGTTTTGTCCAAGTGTGGCATAGGCTGAAAGCTACTTTGACCTCCAACTACTTTAGCACAGTGATTGGATTTGGTTGAGGATTTAAATGAGTCCAAAAAGATACAAACTGAGAGACCAAGCATATGATGTGTTGTACTGACATCCAGGTAAACCAAATCATTTCTGTATCAATGCACATGCATCTACAGAAAATGTGGGATCACTTTTCAAGAGACATCAAATGGCAAGTGACTGAAACAACTGGGTCATTGAGGCCTCCAATCCACTTTTATCCAATACAGCCAGGCCCCCAACTCCCTTCTCTCCCATCTCTACCTACACAGTGGATTCCATGATCCATCATGGCAACCACTTCTTGCAAATACCTCAACTCTTTCCCTTTTCCACCTCTATTATAGTCACAGGGAATGGCCATAGGTGTACAATATCACAACTTTGCTTATAGTGTCAGCTTGAATTCTTGATTGCACACTCAAAGGGACATTCAACACTTCCTGACAATCCTACTATTTCTCTAGTGAGTTTACTTTCTCTACTTTTGGAAATAATTATTTTACACCTATTTTTCTTTTGTCAAACCACCAATACTGTCTCTCAATTTACTTTTGCCTGATGACCTCACCTCAGACTTTAAGGATATAGTAGAAACCAATAGAAGAAAAACACTCCTTCACCTTCTATCGGCATGGCCTTTACTTCTAGGATGAACGAAGCAGTCCTGCCCTAATCAAAGTCCTCTCTTCTTCAGCTCTTGACTTCATTATTTTCTGTTATCTCCTGGACTCAGTTTCTGCAGGCATTCTTTCCTTCTGCATTTCAGCAACTCCTCATCTACTCAATATTTTATGATGATGCATAGATACACTAAAAACTTATTCATCTTTAAAAAATTCCTTCCACATCTGCATTTTGCCTTTCAGCTACTGCCCAATTTCTCTGTCTCCCTTTAAAGCAAAACCTATACTCTGTACACACTGTCTCCATTTCCACATCTCCAGCTCTCACTATTCCACTGAAATTTCTTTTCAAGATTACCAATGACCCAAGTGTTGTTTTATCTACCAGTCACATCTCTGTTCTCTCTTTATTAAACCTTTAGTAGAATTTGAAACAATTGTGTACTTCCTCCTTCTTGAAATATTCTCATCTCTTGGCTGTTATGAAACTACGCTGTTCCAAAGTGTCCCTTCGGCCTTTACCACCTTAATCTGTTGATTGGTTCTGTGTAGAAAAAATGACCTTACCAAAAAGAGGGCTGGCCTTTGTCCTACACTACTGGAAGGTGGTATCTAGACCCTTGAGATGTCCTACCTGATAAAAGTGTCTTTGTTTATCAGGCTCCTTGGCCACTGGACAGTCTAATCATGTGATTTATGATGGGGACTTTGGGGTTTGCAGTAGCTGCTCCACCCCCAGAAAGTCTGTAGACTAAAGGTCACCCAAGCATGCAGTCAACCATGGAGGCCCAGTAAAAATTTTGGACACCAAGGCTCAGGTGAGCTTACCTGCATGAGTATCACCACACATTGATTCCAAGAAATAACAACTTTCTATGAGTTCTATGAGTCATCTAGAGAATTATGAAAACTGAGTGTGGTTTTGGGAGCTCACAAGGCAGACAATTGATGTTAGAAGTGAGGGAGGATTTGTAGGCCGTGTTCCCTCAAACTCCGTAGGCTCCTTCTCTTCTCCCTTTTGAATGTGGAAGTGCTCCAGAGCTTGGTCCTAGTCTCCTTTTCTCTAGCTACACGTTCTCCCTAGAGGATTTCAGAGTCCTAGAGTTTCCAATGCTATTCAAAATCTATATTTCTAGCCCAAAAGTTTTCTAGAATTTCAGGATAAATGATCAGTCTTATATGTAACATGCTTGCTTTTATGACTGTTAGTTGTTCAGATTCACATGCCCCACAGCAAGCTCTTTAGTACCCCTCCCCACTCTGTTTCTCTTTAATCAACATGATAATCAGTTAACAGCACCCATTTGCTCAAATCAAAGCCCAGGGATTATTCTTGATTCATCCCTTCCCTTACCTCACTATATAAAACCCATTAGCAAGTCATATTCTAATCAATGCTGATACTCAGTTCTTATGCAATAGTACGGTCATCTTGATTATTAAAGCATCGTAGTACCTCTGCATTGGTTGATAGGATCCATTGCTCTGAGCAAAACCCTTTCTGCCCTCTACCATCTGATATGGCCTCTCTGATCCCATATCTAATTACCTCCCTAAATGCCCACAATCCAGCAACTAAAGGGTTGATAACTGTCAGAGAAGCCCCCAGGACCTTACCTTGTTCTAGTTCTATGACCAGCTTCAGTTATGATTGGCTGGTGCTAGTGCCAGCTATATTTCAAAATATTTTCCTCCTAAGCAGTTCCCTTGGCACCTCTTGGGACTACTTAGGGCTGATTATACTCCTCTGGCACCTGCCAGTCTGCTGGATTTCCCATCAACTCATTGTTGCTTCCTTGGGAAGGCCCTCTTTTCCAATATATCCTTGGCTAGAGTGGCAGGAGACAGAGTGTCTGATAGCCATGATGGTACCTCAGCACGTATGTTCCTAATGGCCCTCTGGAATCCTGAGATTATGACCACAGGCTTCCCACCATTTCTGTCCTGGAATCATTCTTGCTGATGTGGCTTATTATGTGAATTAAAGCCTTCTTGGGACTATTTCTGTAAAATTCTTGAAAGAAACCTGGAGAGTAGGTAAGTTGGTCCTAATTAGGTCCAGCAAAGGCAGTAGCAGGGCACTGCAGGCTCTGCAAGTACAATGGGTGCTCCATAGAGAGTTGGGAGGCTTGGGGAAATGGAGTTTGTAAGTCTGTTTGAAGCTGGGGGTGTCCAGAGTGCAAATGTCTCTTTTCATCTTTCCCATTGATTTTTTTTTTTTTTTTACTGAGATAAAATTCAAATGCCAAAACATTTACTCTTTTAAAGAGACCAAGTCAGAGATTATTAGTATATTCACAAGGTTGTGAAGCCACCACCACTATCTAACTATAAAACTTTTTCATCATCCCTAAAAGAAATCCCATAACCATTAAAGGTCACTCTTCATTTTCCTCTCTCCCCAGCCTCTGGCAACTACTAATCTACTTTATGTCTCTATAGATTTGCCTATACTGGACATTTCATATAACTGAAATCATGCAATATATGCCCAGTTGTGTCTGGCTTCTTTCACTTATAGTATTTTCAAAGTTCATTCATGTTTTAGCATGTATCAGTACTTCATTCCTTTTTATGGCTGAATTATATTGCATTGTAGGAATATACCCATTTTGTTTATCTATTCAGCAGTTGACGGACATTAGGGTTGTTTTAATTTTTTTGCTCATATGGATAAAGCTGTGATGACATTTGTGTACACATTTTGCAGAAATTATGTTTTAAATTCTCTTAGTTATATACCTAACTTCAGAATTATTTGATTGTATGGTGACTCAATGTTTAAATTTTTGTGGGGTTGCTGAAAGGTTTCCAAATTGGCTACATGATTTTACATTCTCATGAGCAAAATATTAGGGTTCCAATTTCTCCATATTCTCACCAACACTTCTTGTTGTCCTTTTTGTGTGAAATAGTATCTCATTGTGGTTTTGATATGCATGTTCTAAATGACAAATAGGATTAAGCTTCTTTTCACGTACTTACTGGCAATTTGTGTATAATGTCTGGAGAAATATCAATTCAAATTCTATGCCCATTTTTAGTTGAGTTGTCTTTTATTGTCGAGTTTTAAGAGTTCTGTATACATTCTGAGTACTAGAAACTTATCAGATATATGACTTGCAAATATTTCCTCCCATTCTGTGGTTTATCTTTTGACTATTTTGACAGCGTCCTTTGGAATAAGAAAGTTTTCTTAATTTTTATGAAATCTGATTAATCTATTTTTTTTCTTTTGTTGGCAAATTCAAGGTCATGAAGACTTACTCTTGTGTTTTCTTCTAAGAGTTCTAAGTTTTAGCTCTTACATTTAAACCTTTGATCCATTTTGAGTTAATTTTTGTGTATGATGCGAGATGGGGGTCCAAATTCATTCTGTTGTATATTGATATCTAGTTGTCCCAGAAGCATTTGTTGAACAGGCAATTCTTTCCCTATTTAACTATCTTGGCACACTTGTTGAAAATCTACTGACTGTAGATGTATGGGTTTATTTTTGAACTCTAAATTCTTGTCCATTGATCTATATGTCTATCCTTATGCCGATAATGCAGAGTCTTTGTTGTAGATTTGTAGTAAGTTTTGAAATCAGGAAGTGTAAATCCTATAATTTTGTTCTTTTTCAAAACTGTTTTGACTATTCTGGATCCTTTGTATTCTCAAGTGAATTTTAGGATTAGCTAATCAAGTTATGCAAAAACAGGCAGAGGAAATTTTGATAGGGATCATGTTTAAAAACTGTAGATGAATTTGGAAATTATTGCTATTTTAATAATCTTTAAACTTCTGATCCATGAATACATTTACTTAAGTTTTTTTCTTTAATTTCAACAATAGTTGTAGTTTTCAGTGTACAGGTCTTTTGCTCCTTTTGTTAAATTTATTCTGCAGTATTTTATTCTTTTTGATACTATCGTAAATTGACTCTTATTTTGTCTTTACATTTTTCAATGCTAGAGTATGAAAAAATAACTGATTTTGTATATTAATCATCTTTCCTGCAACCATAGTGAACTCATTTATTAGCTCTATCGATTGTTAGAAAGAACTCACTTATTAACTCTATCTGTGTCTGTGTGTGTGTGTGTGTACGTGTGTGTGAATTTCTTAGGGTGTTTAAATTTAAGATGAAGTCATTTGCAAATATGTATAGTTTTATTTCTTTTTTTCAACATGAAGGCCTTTATTTTATTTTCTTGCCTAAGAACCATAGCAAAAACCTCCATGTAGGGGCAGGCACTGTGGCATAGTGATTGGGTTAGGCTAGCTCCACTTCAGCAGCCAGAGGTTCGAGAGTTCAGATCCTGGCTGCAGACCCACCACACTCCTCAAGTCATGCTGTGACAGCGACTCATATAGAAAATAGAGGAAGACTGGCACCAATATTAATTTAGGGCAAATCTTCCTCAGCAAAAAAATACCCCCAAAACCAAAACCAAAACCAAAACCTCCAGTGTAATGTTGAGTAGAAATGGTGAGAGCAAACATCCTGTCTTTTTCCTGATTATTAGAGAGAAATCTTCTGTCTTTTTTTGGGTTTTCTTGAAAGTCTTTTCTGTGTCTATTAGGATGATTATTTAGGTTTTGCATTTTGCTTTATTAGTAATATATATTATATTGATTGATTTTCATATGTTGAACCAATCTTGTGTTACTAAAATAAGTCTCACTTTGGTCACATTGAATAATCTGTTCTATAAATTGGTATATTTGTTTTGCTAGCATTTTATTCAAGATTTTTACATCTATGTAGTTTTCTATTTATGTGCTATCTTCACCTGGCTTTAGTATTAGGATAATACTGGTCTCATAGAATGAATTGTGAAATGATCTGTTTTCCTCTACTTTTGGAAGAGTTGGTGAAGGATTGCTGTTAGTTCTTCTTTAAACATTTGGTTGAATTCACCTGTGAAGCCACCTGGTCTGGGGATTTTCTTTGCTGGCAGTTTCAATTTTTCGATTACTAATTCAATATCTTTACTTGTTAGAAGCCTATGCACATTTTCTCTTTCTTCTTGAGTCTGTTTCATTAGTTTGTGTCTTTCTGGGAATTTGTTCATTTCATTTAGGTTATCAAACTTTTTGGCATACAATCGTGCATAGTATTTTCTTATAATTCTTTTTATTTCTGTAAGACAAGTAGTTTTGTCCTCTCTTTAATTTCTGATTTTAGTAATTTAAGTCTTCTTTCCTTTATTTCTAGTTGTCTTATTAAGTATTTGTCACTGTTTTAATAGAAGAAACTTTTGGTTTGGTTGATTTTCTCTATTATTTTTCTAGTTTATCTTTCATTTATTTCTGGTCTAATCTTTATTGTTTTCTTCCTTCTGCTTGGTATGGGTTTAATTTGTTGCTCTTTTTCTAGTTTCTTAAGGCCAAATGCTATGTTATTGATTTGAGTTATTTTTTTTCTTTTTTAATACAGGCATTCACAACTATACATTTCCTCTTAAGCACTGCTTCCACTGCATTCCATCAGTATTACTATGTTACATTTTTGTTTTCATTTATCTCAAAGTATTTTCTAATTTACCTTTTTATTTCTTCTTTGATTTATTGGCTACTTAAGAGTGTATTGTTAATTTCCACATATTTTGGAATTATCCAAATCCCTCCTGTTATTAATTTCTAATTTCATTTTATTGTGGTTAAAGAACATACTTTGTATGGGTTTAAATACAGTTAAATTTATTGAGACTTGTTTTATAGCCTAACTTACGATCAATCTTGGAGAAGGTCCATGTGCACTTGAGAAGAATATGTATTCTGCTATTGGGAGATTTTTCAATGGCTGGAACAAAATCTCTAGAATAAAAATCCAAACATTATTGCATAGTCTATGAGATTCTACATGCTCTAGATTCTGCTTATGTCTCTGCCTTATTATATATCATTCTTTCCCTTTCCTCTAGTGTCTATTGAGTTTAGCCTCATTTCTGTCCCTTAAATACCCCCAATTCCCACCTCAATGTCTTTACACATGCTTTTCCGTCTGTCTAGAACATTAAAACATTAATTAATAGTATTCCTTTTGGTATGCATTTTGATAATAGCTTCACGTATTTTATCAAAGCAATAATGCTTTATAATGTTTATTTCACATAAGAGAAAACTGATGTCTAAAGAGGTTAATGTACTCATCCAAGATACATAGAAAATAAAATCCCAGAAGAAACTGGAGAATTAGCTATTTTTGTTGTAAATCACTTCATGTTTCTTATCTACTGTATCATGGAGCCCGGATTCAAACCACATGCGTCTAACTCCAAAGTCCAAACATTTTACCACTGTCTTATTTTGCTAGATTAATATAAGTGTCAACAGAAATGATACATGCAATCCCTACCTGCACAATTTAAACTTTCTTTAAATATTCTAAACTGTATGTCATTATAGGTAGAACAATGGCTAGGTAGGTTGTGAGAGAGTGAGAGAGATTCTCGTTGTATTACTCAACTTTCAGTTTAAATATCATTTCTCCCTTAGATTTTATGCTGAAGCTAAATCTTTAGCTATGTTTATGTATATGTATGTGCATACAATGTGCTCTTATCTGCTACATTCCTTGCACACACTATTCTCATTTCCTCAAATGCCTTGTCAAAATGGAGCAAATCCAGACTATTTTTTTCTAATTATATTTTATTGTGGTAAGAACACTTAACACGAGATCCACCACATTAACAAATTTTTAAGTGTACAACACAGTACTGTTAACTACAAGGTCAATGTTGTACAACAGATCTCTAGAAATTATGATTTTGCATAACTGTGACCTGATGCCCATTGTTCAGCAACTTCATGTTTTCTTCTTTCCATTCCCTGGCAACCACCATTCTACTCTGATTTTATAAGATTAGCTGTTTTAAATGTCTCATAGAAGTGGAATCATGTAGTATTTGTCATTGTGTTATTGGCTTATTTCACTTAGTGTAATGTCCTCAAGGTTCATCTATGTTGTTACATATTGCAGGATCTCCTCCCCTTTTTTTAAATTTCTGTAGAGATCAGGCCCCGTGTATTATTTTATTTTATTTTTATTCTTTTTCTTTCAGCTTTATTATGAGATACACGTTTCCCCCGCTATTTGAAAGTACAGCATTCCTATGTAACATTTCATAAGCTGAAACGGTGTAAAGCAAAGAAACAGTTTCCATTAATTTATATGGGAAACATTTTTGAGTGTTCACAGACCCAAAAAATAGCCAACTAAAGTAAATAGAGATAAAGCACAGAGGCTCACAGACACGGTTCAAAGCTGTGGTGGTTCGATGTTGAGATGCTGAGTGTAGTTCCCAGAAGACGAGCTTGGCGGCGCCACTCTCGCTACTCGGAATGTGTGCGGTCTCTATGACAGCTTACTGCAAAACAAACATAACTTCTCCTTTTGTCTTTTTTTGTAAAAGCAAAAATCCTCTCCAAATTTCTTTCGGTTAGCAAAAACAGGTACTGATGTAGGTCTTTCCTGAAAGTGAACTTTTGGATCGTGGGGAAAACCTGCAAATGACACACAGCACTGTGTAAGTTTAAAATGTACAGCATGATGACTTGACTTAAACGTATTGTGAAACGATTCCTACAATAAGTTCGGTTAACATCCATCATCTCATTCAGATGAAAAAAAATGTTTTATTCCTTGTGATGAGAACTTTTAGGATCTACTCATTTAGCAATTTTCAAATATAGCATTTGGCAGTGTTCAGTATGACCATCATGTACATTTCACCCCCCAGTACTTATTTATCTTATAACTGGGAGTTTGTCCATTTGAACTACCTTCATTCCGTTCTCCCACCCACCAGTCCCTGCCTCTGCTAACCACAAATCTGATCTCTTTTTCTGTGAGTTTGAATTTATTTATTTCTTTTTGGCTTCCACATATATAGAAGATCATGCAGTATTTGTCTTTCTCTGTCTAACTTATTTCCTTTAGCATAATGTCCTCAAGTTTTATCCCTATTGTTGCAGTTCCTGACAACTGGAAAATACTAAATACTAGCTCTCTTTGATATATATTTATTATACACACGTATGTATATGAATAATTTATAAATTATTGTTATTATGAAAATTTATATGTAAGTGTTTCTACTAGTCTACCTATTTTACTTCTCAAAAGCAGGAAAATAGCCTTCTTTTAAAATACTGCTTCTTCCTTCATTGCATGTGCACAATAAAAATAAAATGTTAAATAAAAACATGGATTACTGCCTTTGTCACCAATCAGTTGTGCAAGATTAGACAAATGATAGAGTTCATATTTATAAAAGACTTGTTTTTGAAAAAATAGTTTTAAATCTCTGTAACCTAAGGAAAGCTCTGAAACATCTCTCAAGAAAAATATATATTCATTCATTTATATAAATATTATATATATAAAATATTTATATATAAATGATGTTTTTATATATATAAATGGCTGTATGCATATTTTATGCATAGTCTCATCAATAATTTTATGGTTCCACAAACACTCTTAAACTAATTTATGGACACCTCTGAGTTTCTTTGACCATATGTTAAGAAATCTAATCTAGCCACTCTCTCTTCCTTTTCTGTGAAGGATTAGCTATGACAACTTGCTTAAAGCTGTGAACTACATTTTTCAAAATCCCCTTTACTGTATGCTTGTGAGCTTTAATAAAGTCAGTAAAATGGCAACCATTAGTCTCAGAAGGTCATTCTGGTTGGATACAATGATGGACAGACAGAGAGGGGCCTGGCAGATCCCACCCCAGCTTAACTTCACTCTCCTTTGCTCTGCCTCCAGCTTGTCTTCCATATTATTGGCCCTATTGACCAACAGTGGCTTCAAGCCCACGATACAAGATCCTCAATCCAGAGATATGGTACTTACACTGAGACAACTTCCCTTAGTTCTGGCCACATCTTCCCTTGCACAGTCCTACTTTGATGGCTTGACTTGATTGATTTCTCACATTTACTTGCAAGTTCCAATTTAACCACCTGCACTAATTCTTCTCAAGATTGGTTAGTGATGTTTTTTCTCTGATCCTCCAACTCCCCCTTCTAGTCTTTCATTTCCTAGAAGAAAGCACTCTTTCCCATAATACTCATTATGGCCTGCTTCTTCAAGTAAATCCTGACTGATAGATTCTCAAAATTTCTAGTATTTCATGCTTGTATTGTCTCTGAAGTTTCCTCATTTATTTCTAATGGACTTTATGTGGTGAACCCTTGAAGAGATTTGATTCAAAAAGACACTTATGGTTCTCTTCAATAAAGTGATTTTATCAAGTTGAAAATGGCATATAGAAGGCAGAGTGGGAAGAAAGAAAATTGGCATTTTCCCCCAAATAATAGAACTGAGGAAAACTCTTCGTAATATCTTTTTTCTTCTCTTCCTGGTGAAATTTATGTGTACTTTAAAGGCTGTTTGAAATATCACCACCTTTAATTTTTGAAATACTGATTTCAGTTTACAAACATAGATACATTACTGGCATTAGATAGTAAAGGGCTCATCTTGATCTTAGCTAGAACGTGCACTTTAGTCACTGTTACTTAATCATATGTAACAGACAAGGAACCTAGAGTCAGATTTAGTGGCAAAAATGCAACGAACATGACTATCTTATGTAAAGAGACTGCCTTTAAAAATGCCTCATAATAATGTCTCATGTTCAATAGGTGGTAATACCATTGGTCTGCTCCTTAAAAATGATTAGCAGGTTGTTTTTAAATGCACCATTTGACTGCATTAGCAAGGACTAAATATTACTATTATTTGAATTACTTTGAATTTAAGGTCCATTTTTGCTCTTACCAATTTGTCTGTTAATGAAATTTGAAAGCATTTTCCTTTTAGCAATTTACTTCTAAAACCCTATTCTCTCTTGACTTTTGTGCTCTGTTGACTCACCTTTGATCTCTGATTTTCCTATATTTATCACTACTTGTTTCAAATGCAACCTAACCATAGACCTTTAACGTAACCTCATAACTATGGGATTATTATGTATAACTAGTATGTTAAAAAGCTGATTCAAAAAAGCATTTGTATTTTTTACCTGTAATATGAAAAAAGTTTGTCATTAATGTAAAAAATGCAGTTCTATTATTTATAATACAATTAAAAATAAAATTTTAGTTGAATATAATAATATGTCCAAAGAAAACTTTTCTAATACAATTTAGAATATCCTGACAGTAAAATAAAATTGTAGACATGAAGCTTTTCAAACAGTCTCGTTCAAATAATTTCTAAAAAACTAAAAATGAAGTTCTCATCTCATAGACATGATTTTCCTTCAGCTGTCTTAATTTTTTTTCTGTTTTATAACTCAACTCTACATTTTTTACATTAATTGACTATTTTAGGAAAAAAATCATTCTGATTACTATTTATAGAATTTCCACTCTCTCTGTTTTGATTATTTCATGTAAGGCATGACTAGAGTGCATTTTCCAAAGTAAAATAACTCAAGGGAATTTGTTGTTTTCCCTAGCTAATAGATAAAATGTCTTTCTGTGCTGGTCAATCTTGGAAATTTCACAATTAAATTTGGCTCCTGGATTAAAAAAAAGATTATACACACGCATACATCCAAGGAGTTAACTTGAGAATTGATTTAACAATTTACTAAGTTCTATGAGATCTTCAATTACTCAAAAGATTTATATAAATTTATTTTCTGTGTATGTTTGGAGGGTGGTGGTATGTGGAATTTTGATTTATCTGCATAAATTACAACCAGTGCTTTACTGGTAGGAAGTTTGGATTGTGACAAAGGAGGAGAAGATAATGTCACTCGTATTCTGAAAGCAAAGCAAACCAAGTATGACTCGAACTCCAGTCCTGATACTTAGATGGGCAACCTTAGGAAATTACTTAAAGTTTTCTGACCTTCCATTGCCTCCACTATAAAACGAGGATCAAAATACAATAAAAAATAAATAAATCATAGCTGTATTGGTTTCCTAGAGCTCCTATAACAAAATACTGGGTGGTTTAAACAACATAAATTTATTTTCTCACAATTTTGGAGGCTAGAAGTCCAAGATCAAGGAATTGATAGGCTTGGTTTCTTCAGAGGCCTTTCTCCTTGGCTTGCCTTCTTGCTGTGTCCCCACATGGTCTTTTCTTTGTGCATGCACCTCCCTGGTGTCTCTCTGTGTGTCCAGATTTCCTCTTCTTATAAGGACACTGCATATTGAATCAGGGCCCACCCCAATGACCTAATAGAACCTTAATTACCTCTTTTAATGCCCTATCTCCAAATATAGTCACACTCTGAGGTCCTGGGAGTTAGGGCTTCAACATACGAACTTTAGCAGGGCACAGTTCAGCCTATAGCAGTGCAGAACCCATTGGTTTCTCAATCTTGACTATGTAATAGTATTATCTTAGGAACTGTATAAACATGCTGATTCCCACCTCCATTCAGACCTGTTAAATCAGAATCTTTCTAATTGGGCCCTGGCTGGCTCCTGGCATATGGCAAGCATATACAGAAAATTATTATTATTATTGCTTTTAGTAGTAGTAGTCATCGTTTTCATTGTAGCAGTCAGAAAGTTAGATAGCAGTATTTGTATTAGTGATGATGGTAGGTGTAACTTTTGAAGTTTAATTTGAATACTAAAGGATAGACTTTTGTAAAGTTACATATCTAAGGTAGCAGTTTCTCATGGTAGTTGCAGACATAGACTCTATATTCTATTGTTACTTTAACAAGTTTCCACAAATTAAGCACCTTAAAACTGTACTTATTATTGTCTTCCAGTTCTTTGGATCATAATTCAAGGTGGACTTGATTGCATGCTCTGTTCACGCTCTAACAAGGTCAAAATCATAGGGCAACCAACCTGGGCTCTTCTCTGGAGATCTGAGGAAAGAATCTGTTTCCAAGTTCATTCAAGTCCCCGGCATAATCCATTTCCTTGTGAGTGTAGCTCGAGGTCCTTGTTCCTCATTGACTGTCATTCAGGGGCGACTTCCTGCTCTTAGAGGCCACCTTCATCATTCCTTCTCATGTGGACCCCTCCATCTTCAAACTAGTAACAATGCATTAAGTTCTTCTCAGTCTTTCAACCTCTTTGCCTGCCCCTTCTGCCACCAGCTTGGGAAAACTTTGTACTTTTATAGAGGCTCGTGTGATTAGGTTAGGCCCATCCAGATAGTCTCTCCATATTAAGGTCAACTGTGCCATATAGCACAACATAATCAAGAGTGATATTTCATCATATGCACAGACTCTCAGGAGTAGGGTATAACATCTTTGAGGGCCAGTTTTAGAATTTCTGTCTTCCACACTGACATTTAAGGTGACCTCTTTTGGCCCAGTTTTCAAATTCTTGAGAATCTCTAGTTTTGTGACCCTGAACTATTTGATTTTTCTCATCTTGCATTTTTTTTTCCTTTTTCTCCCCAAAGCCCCCTAGTACATAGTTGTATATTCTTCGTTGTGGGTCCTTCTAGTTGTGGCATGTGGGATGCTGCCTCAGCGTGGTTTGATGAGCAGTGCGATGTCCGCGCCCAGGATTGGAACCAACGAAACACTGGGCCACCTGCAGACGAGCGTGCAAACTTAACCACGTGGCCACGGGGCCAGCCCCATCATCTTGCATTTTTTTAATCTATAAAACTTCATATAAAATAATAATATTTACCTCACAGTGTTGGATTAAATGATACAATGCATCTAAAATCTTTGAGACCTCTTCAATAGTATTTGCTAATAAATGGTCATAGTTGTCGCTATTGTTGTTATTGCTGATTTTTGCTATCATATAAATTCCTCTGGGTGTGTTATTCATCATATTACAGGCACAGTGGGAAAGTAACTCAGGCTTAAATAAGGCAAATTTCTTAAATATTTTGTTTTACTATTTTCATTAGGAATTTTAAAAAAGAAAAATAGAACATAATAAACATCTGTTATCCACTATCTACAATTAGAAAATATTAATATATTGTCATCTTTTCTTTAAATAATTTTTATGAAAGAAATTAAACAATGTGGTATTTCTCTTTGTGCCAATTGCCTCTCTATTGCTTCAGAATCAGCCACAATCACGGTTTTGATATGTACCTTCCTGGCTATATTTTAGTATGTTTACTGAGTGTGGCTGGTGCATGTCTAAAGCTTTTTTTAAATTTTGGAAATTTTATCCTACAGTTATCACTTGTAACTTTCTTTTATTCATTGAACATTAGAGTTTCACTATCTCTCCAAATTAAAAAAATAAAGGTGTAGTAGAAAACATAGAATTTTCTTTGTGACTTGAGTATAAAGAAGTATTTTTAAAACATGATATTAGAAGCACAAATAACAAAATGAAATAAACTAGGCTAAATCTAAATCAAAAGATTTTATACAAGAGAATAAAGTTAAAAAATAAGTGTCATTGGGGGCCAGCCCCGTGGCTGAGTGGTTAAGTTTGTGCACTCCACTTTAGCTGCCTGGGGTTCACCGTTTCGGATCCTGGGCACAGACCTATACCCTGCTCATCAAGCCATGCTGTGGCGGCATCCCACATGGAAGAGTTGGAATGAACTACAACTAGGATATACAACTATATACTAAGACTTTGGGGAGAAAAAGAAATGTGTCAGACTAGGAGAAGACGTTTGAAACATCTGCAGTGGACAATGATTTAATATACACAATACCCCCACAAATTAATAAAAGAAAACCCAAATAAACACTTAATGCAATAGAAAGATGGGTGCCTATGTGAGCAGGTGATTCTGTCAGGTTTTGGTGATGATGATTTTAAACGCTCACTTTGGAGTTGCTGGTCGGACAGATGGGTAGACACTGTAATTAGGTCTCCATTGAGGCCGGCTACACTCAACCCATCCATGGAAGCCAGTCCTTTGGGATACGGCCAAATTTCTCCAACATGTATATGTAGGTGGATCTCCAAGGAGATTAGCCCCAGTTCATCCACCAGAGCTTAGTGAACTTTCATGTGAGTCATCATTGCTAAAAATGTATCAGATTAATTATTTGACAGAAAAATTCCCAGAGGTGAGGATTCATGAGCATAGGTTGTTTTTGTTTTCTCACGTGGAAAATGAAGTCAGGGAAGATCTTGTGCTTTTCAGAGATCGTAGCTAGAATCAATGTCCTAGCATACATTGGTCATGGAGCTTCTTGGATTGTTGGTAGTGGGCAGTAAGGAAAAGAAAGACATAGTGTTAGGAAAAGATATGGGGATGATACAGAGAGAGGATCTTACAATTTAGCTTAAGGCAGGCTCTCTATAGGGAAAACATGTATTTGTTACCCTTTGCTTCTATTTTGAATTAATTATAATTTTCACTGTAAAACCATCCCAGCTACAATGGTTGGTAGGCAAGCGGTGGGAAGGGGTAACATAGATCATTTAGCGTTTATTTATTTATTTATTTTTTGCTGAGGAAGATTCACAGTGAGCTAACATCCATGCCAACCTTCCTCTATTTTTTAGTATGTGGGCTGCCAGTACAGTATGGCATTTAACAGAGTGGTGTAGGTGCACATCCGGGGACCAAACCTAGGCCACCGAAGTGGAGTGCACTGAACTTAACCACTAGGCCACTGGGGTGGCCCCATTTACCTTTTAAAAAGTTGGATTTTTAGGCAGAAAGCATACTATAGCCCAACTGTATCCTTTGTTTTAAAGAATTAATGGGAGTAGTGAATGGTTTTTCTTAGCAAATCTGTAGAATCTAAAGGGCATGAAGTAGCCATCTAGTCCACATTTCTAGCCTTAGACAGGATACAGGTCATTGCAGGAGTTCTCAGGCTGCCTTTGTACCTGTTCTTGTAGCTACCAACCCACTCACATACTCAGAAAAGTCCTTCCTTGTGTTTAATTTGCCTCTTTCAAGCCAAAACCATTTTGTTTCTTTCTGACTTTAGAAAAATAGGAAAAGAGCTGGCTGTTATATTATCTTTTTAGTAATTACCTTACATTCTTTAACATCATTATTGCAAACTGAGGTTTTGTTGGTGGTGGTGTTTTGTCAATGAAATACATGGATTATGATCCAGTGTAATAGGTCCCTAAAATTTAGTGCAACCGGTATGTACGGCCCAGGCAACTAAGCCATGTGTGGGAATATGGAGAGGCTACAGGATGAGATACCAGGAGGGCCTCCACTCACCAGCACTGTCAAGATACCATCAATATTTTGGCAACATTTCTTGCTACCAAATCTTTTTTTGTTGTTTGTTTTATGTTTTTTTGAGGAAGATTAGCCCTGAGCTAACATCTGCTGCCAATCCTCCTCTTTTTGCTGAGGAAGACTGGCGCTGGGCTAACATCCGTGCCCATCTTCCTCTACTTTATATGTGGGATGCCTACCACAGCATGGCTTTGTCAAGCGGTGCCATGTCTGCACCCGAGATCCGAACAAGCGAACCCCGGGCCACTGAAGTGGAACGTGTGCACTTAACAGCTGTGCCACCTGGCCCGCCCCTTACCAAATCTTTAAAACGACAACATCACATCTCTGTTTTAAAAAGCTGAATGCTAAAAACCTCAGAACACACCCATAAAAAGATTATGGCACAAAGAGAGATGTTGGAAACATTTAACTACGAGTAACCTTTGAATATGATGTCTGTCCTGTCACATGGTGTTAGTTGTTAAAATGAAAATAAGGTCTAATCTATTTTGTTGAACTAAATTTATTGGAGTGAGCTGTAGGAAAATGAATGTTTCTTTTACTGAGGTGAATTCAGGATAGGCTTGTTGCAGCAATAAATCTGAGAAATATTTTATTTCTCAGGCAGAGGCAATGGATGTTTATTTGCTGCTTAGATTTTTTACGGTAAATAGTATGCTTAGATTTAAAGCATCTCTAAACCGCTTGTCACAAGAAATTCGTGGCATTTCAAATACATTGCTGATTTCTTTTACTAATATTTACTAATTTATGTCAAACAATTTTAAAAGGTCTCTAATCAGCTACAAGAGAGAATTATCTGCTTACTTCCTCAAGAAAAGCAAATGTCTTATCAACATCAAAAGATTTTATCTGGTCTTCAGGTAGCAGAAAACCTCTCCATCTAATGATGTTCGAATCGGGAGAGGGAAGAGCCTTTTGCTAAAAGGTGATGTATTATTTCAGCCCACTTTCCATTAGAAATAAAATTAGGAAAGTACCCAGTCTCTTGGTGGTTCTCTCTTTGGACAAAAAGTCAAAGGAGGTGGAATTCTGTAGGCAACCACATGCAAATCACAGGCCACCAAGACTACTCAAGAGCTGAGTTTCTGCCTTCCTGGAGGCAAGAAAGGCAGTGGAGTCAAATCTACATGTTGCGAATAATTGGCTCATATACCCCTGTGTTATAGAAGTTGAGGATGATGAGGGGACCCATGATAAAACGCAACATTATGTAAGTGTGAAACTAAGCAACTGGTAGAGGGGTATAATCAAAAGCTTTCATGACCCCCTGAAAACTTATGGCCTCTAGTTCTCTGAATATTTGTGGGCTGTGCTGATATAGTTCCCACCTTAGAGGTGAGGTCATGGGCAATCAGAGATGTTTAAATGCAGAGACTGCTGCATTTGCTTCTCCTGGTTGAACATCTCTCAAAAGGATTTGTGCTATATATACCTCAGCACTGAGGAGCTGTGATTCAGCAGAGAGGTTGTGCTGGGAGCTGAGGTTTATTGCCAGACCACACCAGGGCTGCCCACATTCATTAAGAAGAGAGTGACAGAATGCTACTTAAAGATCGCAGCTCCGGGAACTGTGCATAGTTTTTATATCTGTATTCCATTTAACCCTTGCCATAAATCTACTACGTGGGGATTTGTCTTCCAAATTTACAGAAGATAAAACTGAGATAGAGAAAGTAATTCTCCTAGTTTCCATAGCTGGTGAGTGGCGATATTTAGATTTGAACTCAGGTCTGTGAAATTCTTGATGCCAAGTTTTAAAGCTCTATATCGCCTATAAATACAAATTGCTATGAAAGTACAAAGGAAGGATAAGAATCAAAGTCTTGGTGGTCAGGGACACCTTCTCAGAATAAGCAATAACTGTATTAAGCCATATTGAACCAAAACAGTTAAGGAATCAAAGACAATGGAAGAAAAAAAGATTCTGTGTAGAGAAACAGCACGTGCTGAATCCCAGAAGTGAGCCAGACCATGGGGATTTATCAGAATTGCAAACACTTTATAACTAGATGGCACTAGTGAGTAAGCAGCAGAGGATTGTAAAAGGCCTTATGATTTATGTTAAAGAGTAGATGGTTTGTTGTAAGAGAAACAGGGACTTATTAATGGATTTTAGATTGGCAATATTAGAAGCAGTCCCCAACCACCACGCCCAAAGAAGGAAAACAACTAACAGCCTTATAACAGTGCTTGGTTTTATGAAAGCAAGGAACAGGAAGGAACATGAGAGACATATTTATATCAGTGATAGTGGTGGAGGCCAAATGACTTTTATGTCAACGACCACAGTAATCAGACTGAAGTGCTGGCCTTTTCAGATGCATTATCACAGAGAGATAGCAGGAGAGCAGCTGAAAGCAAGTGAAGAAGATGACCCTTGGCAGATATTCCACTCCTGGGGCTGGCAAGGAGGCAATAGCAACATAAAGAGGGTAGCTCCCAGGCTGCAGAAGGAATTGGCAGGTGTTGAGCGAGGTCATCACATATTCAGGTTTACTGAACACAGATGTAAACTCTGACTGATCATTTGGGGAAAATGCACACTCAAGGGCTGAATTAACATGCTTTAATACAGTCTTGCAGATAAATATGAAGGTATCCTTCACATTGTTTTTCCCAAGCTTTCTCAAAAAAAAATTAAACACTTGGAGAAAACGGATGAAGCAAAGTTTTTGAGTGATTTACACAGTATGACCTCTTTCATCACACTTGGCTCAACCCTTTTAGAATGACTTAGCCACAGATCTATGGAAGGGATTCTTGGAGAGATTAACACAGCTAGGAGATAGAGCAGGCTTCAAACTAGGAATTGATCAAGGGGAGAAGAGAGTGTGAACTTGTTTGAGTTTTCATCACATTTCCAAAAGTTGAGTTACAAATGGCACCATTAATCCTTTGGCTTTTAACTGGTGTGGAAGTCGAGCATAGCTTATGTGGGTCATTGACTGGCAGAAAATAATCTAATATTTCCTTCATGAAAGGTTACACACCTATTATTTCTCTTACTTTTCTCTCCTGATAACTATGGTGCAGACTCGCATCACTTAATCCCTGATTTACATTGACAACATTTGAACTAGTTTCTCTCACCTTCAGTTTTCTGTCACAGACTTTGCAAACAGAGATTTATCTTCTGATTCTACCAAACTGTACCTACCACTCTAAGAATCTTTATTTAATTATTCCTCATGATTGAAGAAATAAAGTTCAAATACTTTAGCACGACATAAACAGGTCTTGACTGTGACCTCCACCTTTCTTGAAATGTATCTCCCATCACTCTTTCAAGGGAAAACTCTGCACTAGCAAAACTGCTTCATGCAGTGCTTCTCCACATGTACAAATAATGGAGCAGGGGTGAATGCCCTCAGCAGCCATTAAACCCACAGCCTTCTTCTGAGCTGCTTCCTTTTGTGAAAAGTGTCCAAAAATTATTGACCCATTGATTTGTCATGGTTTGAACCACCTATGAGGCAGTCTATCTGGTGCTTAAAAGTAAAGAACACATAGTGAGTTCAAATTCTGCCTCTTCCCTGCTTAGCAATGTGAACCTGACCAACTTTTGCAAGCTCTTTAACAACCATATTCAACTGGGACATAAAGATTACCATGGTGTTTACTGCATTGTGTTGTTTTGAGGCTTAAACCATTTGTTATATATAAAGAGCTTGACACATAGTAAGTGAACCATAAATGTTAGCTATTATTATTATTACATTTATGCAACAACTCTGAAGACTTGCCTGCTTTTCAAAGTGTCAGAGATCTTAGGGACAATTTCTGTGTAGGTTGAAGTAGTACAATTTCATTTAAGGACTGAAGTCAACCTCAATCAAAAGTTCTTTTGAGTCTTGAGCAAAATTGAGTCTGGGACTTTGAGAGGTGCTATGGAGGGCCCAAAGGAAAGCAGGAGATAGGATCTGTGTAAGTATTTTAACAAGTTTGGTTCTTTTCAGGAGAACATGAGGTATGAGTGCCCACCCTCCTCGCTCAAGCTAAACACATTACTGTTGAGCTCATGGTATGACTAAGACCCTTGGTTTCATATTAGATGATGTCCAGACCTCTTGGTACTCTGTGTGAATGAGAAACAGCTAAACACCTAAGAGATTCTATTTCATGGTCTGATATTTATTCAAAGATTTTATTTTACCCTAAATATGATAATGTTTAGGATACTAATTAAACTTATAATAGTTCATTACTCCGGTTATTGTTTTCAACCCTCTGTGTTTAGAAGCTCACTCTTTCTATCTCTCTGTCTCTCTGTCTGTCTTTATAAAGAAAAACATTTATCTGCAGTAGAACACCATAGAACTAATGTCTAATGTCTTAGAACTTCACACACATGACTTAGAGAACAAAATATGGTATAAAAGTGTTAATTTAAGCTGCTATGATTTGCTTCAATTGTTTACAAGAATTCTAAAAGAAAATAACTGGATGATTAGATAAACTCTTTCGGTAAAATCGCACTTCATTTTTAGGCAACACTACTCTCTGTAGAAAGGGAGATTAATGCTTCCCTTTCTCTCTACTCCCCTCCTCATTTCATTTACAAGAAGGAGTCCAGAGCAAAGGACTTAACAGAACAGCCCAGAGTTCTCTCATCCATTGGCCGACATCAAAGTTATTGATCTGGTCATAGTTTCTAGAAGTAGAGCCTTGTCAGAAGGAACATATATAAGCCTGTGTTGAGAAACGCAAGCTCTACCACCAACATTTCCTTCTTCTTCAGCTCACTACTGGGTCCTGACAGCTTCTCTTCACTATGAAAAGGGTAAGATTCAAAATTTGGGTGAGGCCTTAGGGACAAATGACCTTTAAATGCACTTTTATTACTGGCTGTAACCATTTCCAGTTTAGACAATAAGAGTTCTCCAAATGGTCCACCCCAACTCATTAGAGACCTCCCTTGTGAGCAGAGCTGATAGATTAGCAGGATGAGCTATAGCCCCATCAGCTACAGTTGGTCTTTAGGTCCTGACTCACTATCTCTCTCTCCCACCATCGATTGTACCCAGTGGATAGATATGAATATATTTAGGTGATGAGTAGAAGGTAGAAATTGGAACTGAGTTCCCTATCAAATACCACATTCTTAACCTCATCCCATCCATAACATTTTACATAGAGTTTATGTGATCTTATTCTAGATAGTCTTTTGTAATTCACAAATTAAATGTCTACTTTTTAGAGAAAATCTTGTGAAGGTTATCTATCAGTCTACTTAGTAAAGAGTTAGCCTCTTGAATCAAATGAGCTGAAGTGTACAAAATTGACCCTTCACTGTTTTCAGAACTGTCAGTTACGTAGAACTCTGCACTTACAAGACATTCTAAGTGACCTTTACTTCACCTTTCTTTGAGGTTCTTATCACAGAGACGCTGGTGCTATCAGCGGGGCTATTATGGGGATAACACACTGAAGTTGCAATAATTTCTAGTTTCCATTTTCAAAGGAAATATATTCGGTCAAGTATGTGCTAGCCTTTTTCTTTCACACATAACTTCTCAATTTAAAAACTTTTTTAGTTTATCTTAGCACTCTCCCTCCAGCCCCTGCACACCACCAGACAGAATATTTCACAATTACTACAAAGGAGGGAGATTGTATCTCTTTATGATAAGTTAAAAGCACAAACTGTGTGTTTGTGAATATACACAGAGACAGAGGCCATCAATCTCTGAGAAATTAACTTGTGAAAGGCTTTGTTATTTTAGGAGGCTCCACTGGCTTGAAATATTTTGGACTATTATGGAGGAAAGTCTATTTTCTAAGTGTTGCAATTAGTGAATGTCTGTGAACAGTAAAAGACCACAATGCAATGCAAAGTGAAACAAGCTAAGTAACAACATTAAAACGACGTTCGTATGATCCATTGCACACTTTGGACTCACCATTCTGTGGCAGTTCTCCTTTCCACTTAGCTAGACCTCGCATCCCATAGTTTCAACTTCTGAATTCTTCTGCTTACACTTCTGACCCCTGAATCTTCCCAGACTCTGTCCCTTACCACTACCTCTTAATTCAGCATACCCCACTCATCCACAGCAGATTACATTCTGCTGAGGACTAGAGTGAACATAAATAGATTATGGATCTGCTCTTGAAGTATGAACAGTCTTCTAGGAGAGGCAAGAATTAACCGAGTGAACCAACTAGAAAAGTGCTAAATGTAATAGAAGCAAGAGGCAACATTCTTTGACTATAAGTAAAATGGTCAGTAAAGAATCAGGTCAATGTCATGGTTGGCTGGTAATTTTCAAAAGGCTTCTCAAAATTACTGAACACAGAAATAGAAAGAGGAGAGAGAGACTGACGAGTCTATGTTGTATGAAAAACTTGAAGATGCATCTTGTTTCAAGGTCAATCTTGTATTAAAAAATATACTTGAATCAGGATAGAGGAAGACCCCAGTAAAGACACAAATGTGACAGTGAACTCAGATGTTCAGGGGAGGTGCATTTGGAGGTCCTGGTTCCTGTGGGAAATGGCAGAAAATACGATCAGACTGATTTTCATAAAAGTGTTTTCTGTGGACCATAGTCTTGCAACATGTCATATTGTATATCCCTCCTAAAATTTACTTGCACATTAACATATTAAAGGGGCTGAAGCCTTAAGTGAGTTAAGCTGTTAACTTTTGTTCAACCCATCATTTCCCAAATTTGTTTTACCATAGACCATAATAAACTTTATTATATAGTTTTCTATAGGACACACATTAGGAAATGTTGGACTCTACGTGCCAAGTAGATTATAAGGGACCTAGAATGCCAGTGTAGAGTTTGAATTTTTTGCTCAACAGGCAGAGATATTGAGTAGGAGATTTCAGTGATCCAGTTCAGATGTTAAGAAAACTCTTTTGTGAGATGAACTAGAGAAAACAAATATCTTGAAAACCTGAAGACCGCTATTGAGATAATTGCAAGAATTTTATTTGGTATACAATTGGATTATGATAGTGGCTTTGAAAATAGAAAAGAGAGAAGCTCTGGAGATGTGGGCAAAATAAATGGTATCAAAACAACAAAAGAAGTAGCAACAAGAAGATCATTGAACAGAAGGAAGGAACTGTAAAAAAAAAAAAAAGTGAAATGAAACTAACCCACAGGGAGTGCCGTCTTGATGCATACAATGAAAACTAGGTTGGAATAAATGTGGTTAGACACACATGGAAAACCACTCAGGCCATAAGAATGTATTGAATCCAAATAATGAGCCAGATTTTACTGTTGTTTTGTTTCCCTGTACAAATCCAGACAATCAGTCTTATTATTTTACAGGTATATACAATGTCATCTCCAAGGAGGCAAGGTCATTAAAACAATCTTATAGTGTTAAGGAAAAAAGTCCTCTAAAACTGTAGTTTTATGTTATTCCATTATATCAGAATTACCTGAGGTACATATTAAAATTAAAATTCATAGTCAGAGACCTGAGAATCTGTCATTTAATTACTACTATTGTTGATTTTAAACACACTGAAGTTGAGAACAGCTGCAGGATCCTCAAAGCTAGCATACATGAAACTCTTTGGCTACTTCTTGTGGCAGCTGTGGGAATGCGCCTGGCCAACCTCTAAAGGCAGGGGTATCAGTGAGCATTGTCCCACAGCTGCTGAGCTCCGAAATTGGTCCTTTGTTGGTTTTCAGACCACTCCTCCCTTGAGCTACCACTGCAGGGGTACTGAGGCGGATCCAACTCAGGAGAAACAGGGTTCCTCTGAGGACCAACTTTGCCTCGAGGACACCCCAAGAGCTTTGCCGAATCTTCCTTAGAATACCTAGCAGTCTAGTATGCTTTCATACACCCTTTTCTCTCTTTCTCCTTCACTCAGGTCGGCTTTCATCACAGTCTGGTGGCTCTCTCAGTCTTCCTGTCTATTTTCCTCATGTATAGGTTTTCCTTAGTAGAGTCTTTGCGCACTTAATTCCTTCTCGGTGTCTGCTTCTTGGAAGACCTAAACTAATTCCCTTCTCTGTAGTTTTAATAAACTATGATGAATATGGTTTCTCTATTTACTAATGACACCTGGTGTGTGTTCTCATAATACAAACAGTTGAATTGTTTTAGGTTCATTGACGTAGAATATACAATACAATTTACTAATAATAATAATAACACTTTATTGCGTGCTTGTGATGGGTCAGACAGTGCACTAAGTATTTACATCCATTATTATAATCAGTGGTGTGCTGGTACACAGTCTTAAAAAGAAAAAACAGACAGCTTTTTAAATAGCATTTGCCAATTTTTGTGGTGTAAGCACTCCCACCAAGGCCAATTTCAACCTATTAACAGCATTAACAACCAAGTGGCATAATTTTTGAATATATAACACTTGGGTCCTGCAAGTTGGTAGGAGTCTGCCTGAACACACAAGATTAGCCTACAATCCTCCTTATAATTTTTGAGGTAGGTTTTTAACCCCAATTCTACTATTGAAGACACTCAAGAAATTAGAGAAGTTAGGCAATTTGTCCAAATCACAGGTCTAGAGTTTATACACAGATCTGAAAGACCATTAAGCTAACCACTACCTAGGTTCTCCTAGGGCTCTTTAGACTGTCAGTCATAGCTAGTTTAAGCCAAATAAATGAGGAAGGAGGCTTAGTGGAAAACCTCAGACATGTCTCATTGGGTGCAAGGTCAGTTTAGCTGGGCCTCAAAAACTTATCGAGACCAGGGACTTCAGAAGCTATTCAGCTTCTCCTCACTGCTTCCAGGTTCCTTTCTGTGCCTGTTTGACTTCTCTCTATGGGTAAACCAGCATGCACCACCTCTGTGGTTCACGTGGCAGGGAGAAAGAGAGTCCCAAGCTTGTGGGGTCATATTTTAGGTATAAAATCATTCAGAGAGACAATTTTCTCTCTATTCTAAACTCAGAATCCCTAGGAAGGGACTTTGACTGTGCCAGCTTGGGTCATGGGTCCACCATGATCCAATCAGCTGCATTCTGTCTTTAAGTAATGGGAGAATTAAAACAGGAAATGTTGTAAACCAGACAAATACTCCAACTGGGGTCTACAGCATTAATTTACATGGCCAAAAAAAGATATCGTTAAACTGTAATATAGCAATGTGTATTAAAACAATCTAACATTGTTTTTTATAAATACAAACACCTAGGCACAATAATCTCCCTAGGTTATTAATCTTTAGTTTATTACTCTTAGATTACTCCTGGTTTTTGTAAGTCTTGAAAAAAATCAAAGTCACTGTGATTTCTTTACTCTTGGTTAAGCCCAATTTTGGTGGTGGATGGGGAGCGTCCGGGCTTAGACCTTGTGAACCAGCCACCATAGATTTCAAATCCCTTGATGCATGTGTATATATTGCACATGTATTTAGTTCAAGACTTCCGTTTATGCTGACCTTCATTCTTGTGGTAGAAACCAGCTACTTGCAACTTATCAAACAAACCCCCACTTGCTCTTCCTCCTTCACTGCTCAGGAGTTGTAGGGAGAAAGGAGGTTGACCACCAAACAGGAAATGGGCTGCTCTAAGCTGAGTTCCTTCTCACCTGAAATTTTTCATGTCTTGTCATATGCCTGGTATCCTCAGCCAGTCCACATATATATGAAGCCACATATATTTAACTCCATGGTGGGGAGGGGATTTTAGTACATACTTAAATAGGGAATAATAAAACTTCTTTTCTTGAGGAAGACTAGCCCTGAGCTAACATCTGCTGCCAATCCCCCTCTTTTTTGCTGAGGAAGACTGGCCCTGAGCTAATATCCGTGCCCATCTTCCTCTACTTTATATGTGGGATGCCTACCACAGGATGGCGTGCCAGGTGGTGAGTGGGTCCACACTGGGATCTGAACTGGCAAACTCCAGGCTGCCCAAGCGGAACATGGGAACTTAACTGCTGTGCCACTGGACCACCCCTAGAATAATAAAGCTTTAAAACAAAGATATAATGTGATTTCTGCACAAGAGGGATACACATACACAGAAACCAAATCTTCAAAGCTTCTTAAGTTTTAATGTGATGAGCAACATCAGCATTTAATGAAATGTGTCAGGATTTTTAAGAATCAGAGAAAGTTGATTATGGAGTTCAAGTGCAAAAAGCAATCTTGTAAAAAGACTTTTTCTTCAGAATACTCCTGGCTAAAGATGAGGGACTAGCTCTACTAGATATCTAAATAAATAATAAAGCCACAATAACAAAAGCAGCATGCTACGAGCCAGAAATCGATTATCACCGATGGAACAGAATCAACAGTCCAGAAATAGAGCCAGAATCATATAGAGGCTGAGCATATGAAAAAATTGGCACTTAAAATCTGTGGGGAAAAGATAGATTATTCAATAAATCATTTTGTGACAATTAGCCATTGCAAAGGAACAATAATACTGAATCCGTATTCCTGTTCTAAGATCAAAGTAAATTCTAGATGAAAAACAACTTAAATTAAAAAATGAGGCCAAAAAGTACTAGATAAAAATAAGAGCAATTTACATTTTTTAGATAACCTTGCAAACGGCAAAATTCTTTTTTAAAAGAGGGGAAAAAAAACCCAGAAAATATAAAGTTTAGAAATATGGCTTCTTTTAAATAAAATTTTTTTTAAACAAATCTCCATGTGATAAGAAATCAACAGTAAAATAAAGAGACAGGGAGAGAGAGGCAGTTTGAGATTGTTTCTTTTGATTCCTAGTTTGAATGACAAATGCTCCCATGTGTGATGTTGTGGCAAGTCCAGTTTGAGCACATAAGTGAACGCATTGGATTCTCTCTCTCCTCTAAATTGTGCAGTGGAATCGCCATAGAAATATCATATGACCCAGCTATCTCACTATTGGGTATTTACCCAAACAACTTGAAATCAACAATCCAAAGTAACATAAGCACCCCTATGTTCATTGCAGCACCATTCACAAGATCCAAGACATGGAAACAGTCCAAGTGCTCATCATCTAATGATTGGATAAAGAAGATGTGGTATACACACAAACACACACACACACACACAGACACACACACACACACACAATGGAATACTACTCAGCCATAAAAAAGACAAATTCATCCCATTTGCAACAACATGGACGGACCTGGAGGGTATTATGTTAAGTGAAATAAGCCAGACTGAGAAAGACAAACACCATATGATTTCACTCATATGTGGAATATAAACAAACACATGGACAAAGAAAACACTTCAGTGGTTACCAGAGGGAAGGGGATGGGGGTGGACACAGGGGCTGAAGGGGAGCACTTGTGTAGCAACAGAGAAGAAATATGTACAACTGAAATTTCACGATGTAAACTATTATGAACTCAATAAAAATAAAATAAAATAAATAAATTGCACAGTGGATGCCATCTGTGACACTCTTCTCTTTGGGGATGGCCTGATCCAGGGGAGGAGTTTGACAAATGAACTGAGCTAGTAACCTGGATTCCTCACCTGGATAAGGGGCAGTCTTACCCTCATCTAGAATTGTAGGGTTTCCTAGTAGCTCTTTGTCCCCAGGACTCCCTCTCTTAAGTGATTTTATTGTATAAACTTGATGTTAGCTAAGTTTCTTTTCTAGAACTCTGTCATGGCCCTCCCTAGAGGGCTTCACAACATATGCTTTCTTAGCTTATTCTTTCTATCTCAATATCTTAGCAATTTTTAGGAGTGAACTGTTATAGAATTCTAAAACAAATAAATTTATACTTTATCACTTGCATACCAAATAAGCCAACTTCACACTCATAAGTAATCTATTCGCAGATATTTTAAACTGGAGTAGGAGTCATAACAATTGGCTGTAAGTAGACCAAGTGTTCAGGGCCTCCAACGGGAGGGCTGATATTTCATTCCCAAATCCTGTATCATACAAAAGACCAATTTTGACAATCTCTCTTAAATAAATGGGAATAATAATAGTATCCTAAAACTTATTTACTTTTATGAGTTTTAAATGATATAATATATGGTAGGCACTTAGCACAATGTTCAGTATGTAAGAAGCTCTCAATAAATGCTAAATATCACTTTGTTTGTTTTTCATTATCAACATCTTTCAAGCAAAATTATTCAATCAATCACCAAAAATACATTAGTGTAGCGTATTTTCATCTGTGTAGGGGTGCTACGGTGAGACCCTCTGTATAGAAAAATATCATCAAGTCTTTACCCACTATTTCGTTTGGTGATGACGGTGTTCTGCTCTGCCTCTCAGAGGAGAATTTTAATTTAATCATTCATGTTTTTAAAAGGTTAAAATAGATTGCCTTTTTTTGGAAGGATCTGAAAATAGTAGCACTTCTAAATTCACAATTAAAGTCTCAACATATGACACTCTTTTGTAATTTGTCTTAAAAATGCCCTAATTCCTTTTTGTCTTGAAATCATTAAACAGTTTTGTTTAATTAAAAGTGGTTTGGTTTATCATCCTCAAGGTTGAATAATCATTAATTTGCTATGGCTGTTGACTGATTTCTAAACGCACGATTTCCCATTTCAATATGCACCAGTTTACGGACCACTGAGGATCACTTCTGTACTTCAGAAACGCAGGTTTGATGGCTTGATTCAGGAAAATGAGCTTAAAGCACAACAATAATACATACCGTTACACTCTTCACATGTCCCTCATTTTCACGTCTGTCTTTCCTAGTGCACTTCTTCACTTTTCTCAATCTTCATGAACCAGCTCGAGATCTCGGAAATTCTCTTGCATACTTATTTTTTTAATGTTCCCAAAACAGACACGGTGTAAGAAATTCCATTACGATATGGCCACATTCCTTATACTTTCTCCCAAAGGAATCATTGGAATCTTGAGAGGTTGTTCTCACGTTGCGGATCACAAATTGTACCGACACTGAAGTTTAATTCTTAGAAAGCTTGGCGAGTCCTGAGCAAATTGATAAGTATAGGAGGTAAAGTGTAGGGCAATTTCAGCCTTCCCTTGTCCACTTGCTTGGTCTCTTTCTGAAACGTGGCTGTTATGTATCCCATGTCCCACTTCTTTCCACAACCGGATGTTGTGGAAAATTGGTCACTATATTTCCTTATCAGGGCTGGTTACATAAGTTGCGGGTCCAGTCAAAATGTAAATGTAAGGCCCTTTGTTCAAAAAGCAGGAAAAATATTCTAGTTAAAAGCCATTGAAATATAAAACTTTTTCTTTTCTTCTGCAGTCTCTCTCTCTGGACTTGACAAGATTTTTTAAAATTTGCTATTTAATGTCCCAAGTGAAGAAAAAATATTTTAAATTATCATAAATTTTATTGTCATCTTTATATTGTTCAATGACAGTTTTAAATTCAAATGTGCCAGTATTAAAATGCCAGTTGCAAACATTTAATTCATATGTGGAATCACTGAAATTGTACAATTTATATTATATTTGGTAGTTTGTACATGCATTTATATTTCACTTTATTCTTTTTGAGGAAGATTAGCCCTGAGCTAACATCTGCCGCCAATCCTCCTCTTTTTGCCAAGGAAGAGTGGCCCTGAGCTAACATGCATGCCCATCTTCCTCTACTTTATATGCGGGATGCCTGCCACAGCATGGTTTGCCAAGCAGTGTGTACGTCCGCACCCGGGATCGGAACCGGCGAATCCTGGGCCGCTGAAGCAGAACGTGGGAACTTAACTGCTGTGTCACTGGGCCAGCCCTGTATTTCACTCTTGAAAGAACAGTGAAAACACTGCACAAAACTACCATCTGTTTTTTTCATCAGTGTTATTGAGATATAATTGACACAAAGCACTGTATAAGTTTAAGGTGTACAGCATAATGACTTGATTTACATATATTGTTAAATGATTACCACAATAAAATTAATTAACATCCATCATCTCGTATAGATACAAAAAAAAGAAAAAAACGCATTTTTCCTTGTGATGAGAACTTTTAGAATTTACTCTTAATAACTTTGAAATATACCACACAGCAGTGTTAAGTATAGTCATTGTGTTGTACATTACAATTACATCCTTCGTACTTATTTATCTCACAACTGGAATTTTATGCCTTTTGATCACCTTCATCCAAGCTTCTCCACATCCTGCCTCTGGTAATCACAAAGCATCTCTTTTTCTATGAGTTGGGTTGCTTTTTTGGAAGGGGAAGTTCTTTTTCTTTTTATTTATTTTTTTAGATTCTGTGTATAAGTGAGATCACGCAGTATTTGTCTTTCTCTGAGTTATTTGACTTAGCATAATGCCCTCAAGTTCGCTCCACATTGTCAAAAATGGCAGGATTTCCTCCTTTTTTATGGCTGAATAGCAATCCATTGCATATATACACCACAACTTCTTTATCCCTTCATCCATCGATGGACATTTGGGTTGCTTCCGTGTACTCGGCAATTGTGAACAAAGCCGCTATGAACGTGGAGGGCAGATATCTCTTCTACATAGTGTTTTCATTTCCTTTGAATAGACAACAAGAAGTAAAATTACCAAATCATGCAGCAATTCTATTTTTAATTTTTTGAGGAACTTCTGTACTGTTTTCCATAGTGGTAGCACAAATTTCCATTACCACCAAAAGTGCACAAACTTTCCCTTTTCTCCACATTCCTGCCAGCACTTATCTCTTCTCTTTTTCATGAGATCCATTCTAACAGGTGTGAGGTGATATCTCACTGTGATTTTGATTTGCATTTCCCTAATGATTAGTGATATTGAGCACCTTTTCGTATAGCTGTTGGTCATTTGTGTATCTTCTTTGGAAAAATATCTATTCAGGTCCTTTGCCCATTTTTTAGTGGATTATTTGTTTTTTGCTATTGACTTGTATGATTTACTTATATAATTTGGATATCTATTCCTTACCAAATATCCAGTTGGCAAATATTTTTCCCACTCTGTAGGTTGCCTTTTCAATTCGTTGATTGTTTCTTTTGCTCTATCTCCTCTATTTTTATTTCACACGTGTTCTACTAACACTCTACCTTAAGCTTACTGATGAGTAAGGACAAACAAAAAGGAAAAGAAACTATGAATTACTTTATCTTTCCCTTGCCTTCTGTATTTTCATTTTCAGCATAAGTGATTAGCTAATACAGGGAAGTAATACAGTTTAGGAATGACAGGGAACTTTCATCATCCAAATTATGCCATTGCCTTCTTTCCAAGTTGGAAGCAAGTCCTAGTTCCAATGGAAAATATGGGCGCTATCAGTGCCTCCACTTAGTCACAGAAATAACGTTTAATTTGTGCTCCCCTTGAGTCTCCATAATCTCCCATAAACTATGGATCCACAGGAATTCTCTGTTTCACAGGTCATCTTCAATACTGTATATGAATGAGGTGGCGATTAACAGTGAACACACATATTGTACACACCTCCTCTGCTCATACTCATTCTCCATTGTCCCATCAGACTTCACTTGCAAAACACAAGTTAAAAGATAAAATTGTTAAGAATTTTAAGACAATGATAGCAGGACAATAAACCATGCATGAAGTTGTTCTGAATACAAGGTCTTGTGTGGCTGCACAGGTTACTCATCCATGAGGCTAGAGCTTGTCTCTTATCCATCTTTCGTGACTTAGCTCAAATATTAAAATGCTGTGAATCCCCAGAATTACTTTTTTTATTTCCATATTAATATACACCTTGTACTACAAGCACGTGTAGCACATTGTATTCTAGCTGGTATTTTACTTATTTCTGCTTCATCTCCGAATTACATTGTTAGCTACTTCATCCTTGCATCCTAGTGTGACATTACAGAAATTATTTAGCACATTGTAGATGCTTAAAATTATTGAATGAATGGATAACCATAAGAATTAAAGAATTAATGAAGTTTCGCAATAAATAAAACATTTTATTTAGAGTATGTCATTTCTAATTGTGCAATAAAAGTCTTTAAAGTGACTTTAAGTAATATCAAATGTGTTTATGTATATGGAATGCTTCTAGTATGTTGAAAATATTGTATGAAAGTGATGTCTTGTTAAATCATCAGAACATCTCTATAAGGAACAATTAGAACTACCATTTACCGATTGCGCACTATGAACCCATGGTCTTTTCTAGACACTTGAAAGCGTTACTTGATAAATTTCTGTAACAATCCCTTAAAATATGTGTAATGACCCCATTTTCCAGATGAAACTGAGGGTTACCCATAGAAAGTGACTTTTTCAAAGTTATACAGATGCTAAGAGACAACATTTAGACTGCAATTGATTACACGCCTGCTAGGCATTTACAAACTCCAGTAGTTTTGCAATACCTCATTATTATCTGAATAAATTTTTCAGAAAAAACAAACAACCCATATAATGTACTCTACATTTTTCTTTTAATTTCTTTTTTTTTGTTCTCTCTTCTATTTCTTTCTAACAAAAGTAAGGGTGTGAACCCCTTTTGTCACATACCTCACTGCTTTTCACCCATTGGACAAAGGCGGTCCTGGAGTTGCCCTGGCCTGGCCTGGAATGCCTTCTCTCCTTCTCCCTAAGGATTATTTATTCTTCTCAGCCCAGTTCAAGTCCTCGCCATGAAGCTTTTCATAAAGATTACCCTAATAATCCCTTTTTAAAAATCTGACTCACGTTGTAATTTAGCCTGAAATCCAGTGAGGACATGGCCATTGGTTAATTTATTAATTCATATATACTTTTTGAGTACCTGTTATGTGCCTGATACTGTTTCTTGTGCTGGGAGGACATCAGTGAACAAATATGTAAAAATTATCAACCCTTATGGAGCTTATATTCCAGAAAGCATGCTGAGCTTTTTTAAAAGTTTTTTTCCTTCTTCTCCAATTGCTTTGTGTGGAGTTTGACATGAGGAGTTTTACTTATCTAGATTTCAAGTACCTTAGAAGAACTGAAAATGCTATTTTCGTGACATAATATTTTGAATTTCAACAGTGCTGACCATTTAGCAAATATTTGGTTGAGTAATTGCACTTTTATTAACAGAAAGTTACCTAGATATTGACGGAGAAGGCAATTTCAAATAATTGCATTTATTCACATAGTAATAACCATTAGTAGTAACTATTTTTTATAGTTAAACAAATTTAATTTTTGAGACTTTACTATGTGTTCTGCACACTGGATATATTTTTATTTAATTCTCACAATAGTCCAATGAAATAAATATTATTTCTAATTTACAGATCAGGCTTTTGGAGGCAAATTTATTCGTCTCAGATTACACTTCTTTACTCAAACCAACCCAGACTAATAGGGTTTTTTTTAATTATTATTGCTGTTGTTTAGCTTTTTTATTAACTAATAATTTTTTACAGAAGTTTTAGGTTCACACGAGAATTGAATGGAAGATACAGAGATTTCTTATACAGCCTCTGTCCCTGCACACATACAGCCTCCCCGACTATCAACATCCCGCAGTGCAGTCATACATTTGTTACAACTGATAAACCTATATTGACGCATCATAATCACTCAATGTCCATAGTGTACATGAGGGTTCATTCTGGGTGTTTTACATTCTATGGGTTTTGACAAGTGTGTAATAACATGTATCTGCCATTGTAGTATCATATGGAATAGTTTTATTGCCTTAAAATTCCTCTATGTTGTGCCTTTTCACCCTTCCCTCCTTCCTCACCGCTAGCAAGCACTGATCTTTTTATTGTTCCCATAGGTTTGCCTTTTCTAGAATCTCATATAGTTGGAATCATACAGTGTATAGCCTTTTCAAAGTGGCTTCTTTCACTTCTTAATATGCATTTAAGTTTCCTCCATGTCTTTTTATGGCTTGGGAGCTCATTTCTTTTTAGGGCTCAGTAGTATTCCATTGTCTGGATGCACCACAGTTTATTTATCCCTTCACTTACTGAAGGACCTCTTGGTGGCTTCCCAAGTTCTGGCAGTTATGAATAAAGCTGCTATAAACATCCACGTGCAGGTTTTTGTGTGGACATAGTTTTCAGTTCATTTGGCTAAACACCAAGGAATGTGTTTGCTGGATCATATGGTAAGAGTACGTTTAGTTTTGTAAGACACTGCCAAACTGTATTACAAAGTGGCTGTACCATTCTGCATGCCCACCAGCAAGGAATGAGGGTTCTTATTGCTCCACATCCTTGCCAGAATTTGATGTTGGCAGTGTTTTGCATTTTGGACATTCTAACAGCTGTATAATGGTGTCTTATTTTAATTTGCAGTTACCTAATGACATATAATGTTGATAATCTTTTCATATGCATACTTTCTGTCTGTAAATCTTCTTTGGTGAGATGCTTGTTCCGGTCTTTGGCCTATTTTTTAATTGGGTTGTTCATTTTCTTGTTGTTGAGTTTTAAGAGTTCTTTGTGTGTTTTAGATAGCAATCCTTTATTAGATACATCTTTTGCAAATATTTTCTCTCAGACTACGACATTGTCTTTCACAGAGCAGAAATTTTTAATTTGACTGAAATCTAGCTTATCAATTGCTTCTTTCATGGATCATGTCGTTGATGTTATATCTAAAAAGTCATTGCCAAACCCAGGGAATTCTAGGTTTTCTCCTGTGTTATCTTCTAGGAGTTTTATAGTTTTGTGTTTTACATTTAGGTCTTCTGATTGATTTTGAGTTATTTTTTGTGAAGGTTGTAAGGTCGGTGCCTAGATTCATCTTTTTGCGTGTGCATATCTAATTGTTGTTGAAGAGACTATCTTTGCTCCATTGTATTGCCTTTGCTACTTTGTCAAAGTTCAGTTAACTATGTTTATTGGGTATATTTCTTGGCTCTCTATTCTATTCTTTTGATCTATTTGTCTATTTTTTCACCAGTACCAACTATCTTGATTACTGTAGCTTTATAGCAAGTTACGCAGTGTCAATCCCCCAGTTTTATTCTTTTCCTTCAACATTGTGTTGGCTATTCTGGCCTCTCAATATAAACTTTAGAATCAGTTTGTCGATATCCGCAAAATAACGTACTTGAATTTTGATTGATAGTTCATTGAATGTATTGACAAAGCTGTAATAATAAGATTTTTAAAATAAATTTCTGTAAGAAGAACTATCATTTGATTTTTTTGGAAATGAGATATACTGGCATATGGATATTCTGAACACTTAGATGAAAGAGGTAAAATGCCTTTTAAAAAGAAAATGTTCTCGTCAGTGAAAATATTTGAAAATAAAATTACGTACTAGAAAGCTTCACATAATAAATTGATCCTAGTTTAACACGCTGGGGAATAAACAAGGCTGCAGGCATTCCATGTAAAAGAAATAAATTTATGAGTATTTACGCTATTAATAATTGCTTGCTTCCCAGTGGCTTCATGGCTTCTGCCAAGTCTCATTCATAACACTAACTCCCACTGTGCAGAGTTTGTGAAGAAGACTAGATTAAGGATAAAACAAAGCCTTTGCGTGAGAATTAGTAGAGATGCTCATTTGGCTTACAGACAAGTGCATTTGCTAGAGATTCGATTTTAAACCTTGGTGTCTATTTTACATTTATGTTGTTTCAGTTCAATTAAAGATGTTCACAAGATAAGTTGTGAAAGGTTCTAAGAGATTCTGATACTAGTTTCCCAAGATGCTTAGGCTATACTTGCAGAGGAAGTGTGGCATTTCCACACAGCATATTTCAAAAAGTAAATGTGCTTTCTGCTGCTGCCAGTTTCCTGGATAAACATTTATCTGTTAGTTGTGTTTAGGAGAGGTTCATGTTTCTAGTCTAGACTACAACTTTGTAGAGGCCTTCAATATGCATATATTTATAAATTGCATATACGTGTCCTATCACTATCATTTTATGCAAGTTTTTAAATGCACAAGTATAGAATTTAACAGGATGAGCTATAAAGTAAATACAAACAGAAATATGGAGTTACAAGCTAAGGAAAACAGCTAAGAAGAGTATAGAATGCTTGCTTTGGGAAGCAGAATTGGATCATGGAAAGGAGATGAGTACTACTGACATTTCCATTAAAGTTTTTTTGGACTGTTTGACTTTTTAAACAATGCATGATATTGTTCTAATAAAAACCATATCTAAAATCCGAATATACTTTTCCTGCACCATGATAGTATGTCTTGAACACCTCCTAATATATAAGCAATTCAATATGGAGATTACTGGTCTAAACGACTTTGCTCTTTCTCCCTTTGCTTGAAGAAATTGCCTTCTATGCTGGATGCAGCATTTGCAAATAAAATACAAGAAGAACATAATTAAATAAATAATTAAAGATTCTGAGATTTAGTTCTTTTTTATTTTTTTATTAATTAATAAAATATGTACTTTATTGAATACCTACTTGCCAGGTATTGAGAAAGATGCTGGAGACTCAGAAACCAGTCATAAGTGGGGCTGAAAATGGAAAGATCCGATTCTTGATCTTGACTGTGCTATTAAGATATTTTGTAACATTAGGTAAATTGCTTAATCTTAAGCTTCTATTTCCAAATATGTAGAAAGAAAAAGCAAGATTGAGCTGCCATATCCACAGAATTACTTTGAAGATCATGAAGATAACATTTTGTTTATGGGGACAACTTCGGGCTTAGGTGTTCCAGGCTTTTCCTGGAGATGTGAGACAAAGGGGAGATCACAGAGGATGATTATAGGTGAATAGATGAATGGTAAGTACAGAAAAGAAACAATGAGTATGATAAAAGTAGTAACATAAGGATAAAATTAAAACAATACTTGAAAACAGAATGAAGACGTGAAAATGAAACACAACTGAAGACAAGTGGTCAGGGACGTGGTGGTTAAATGCTAGGGTGTAACCCACCAGGTCAGAGGCAAATAATTATGGGCTGGTATGATTCAGGGATAGTAATAGTTATCCCATTTTCACCAAAATGCCTCGTATCTTATAATTATTTGATGATTTTGCATGTAAAATTTAGTATTCTTAAACTTTTCACCCTCCACCCAGTGGTTAATATTATTAGAGTTGGTATTGTGGATACTCATCTTTGGACCTAAGCAAAAGAAGGATCTGATTATGTTGCTGCTGTGGTTTGAAAGTTGCCTGCTTGCCTTGTGGCTTGACTTCCACAGAAGATAACCAAATAAGTCAATAATCTCTTTACATACTTGATATTCTAAGAAAATACCTCTAACAGGGAAAGCAGGTTGGTATGGGGTTGGAGAAGGACTGTTTACTGTAAGAGGAACAGGTACTTAAAAATTCAGGATCTAATTTCCAAATATCCTTTGAAAAAATGATTTTAAGCCTATGTAAGTAAAATGTACTATTAGTGTTGGACTTGGAGGTCATGAAGGCAATGGATAGTAATAACTTCAGAATAGACCTAGACTGGATTCCCTCCTTCATTCTGAATCGTTTTGCTGTGCCATTAAACATTCTGTATCACTGTATTTATCCAGCTGCACAACCAATCAATAGCACATGAAGCTTTCCACCCACTTTAATATTTCTTACATCGACTTTTATTGAACAGAGGTAAAACTTCAAAATAAACAACTTTTTGGACTTGTTTTATGTGGATATGAGAGTCTAAAAGAGAACTGAAGTTAACTCAAAGTCTGAGAAGGAAAGAAAAATATAGTTCAGGATTATTAATGCAACTCAATTCAATAGGTAATTTTGAATACCTACTCTGCAGTTGACATTTTCATTGTTGCTGAAGGAATGCAAAGATAGGATCATTTAATTCAATATAATTCAGCAAATATTTACTTAATGAGTACCTACTTTGCACCAGGTACTCTTTTAGACATGTGAGATGCAAAGATGAGTAAGAAATAGTCTTTGTGTTCTAAAAGCTCACAGTTTATTTGCAATGAATGCAGATATGTGGTGGTTGATATGATACAGTTGAAAAATACCTATAACCAGGTTAAATATGTTAAGTGACATTAGAGAAGAAAAAATCAGATAATCATCTTTTTTAAGGACGGTCCATTAAACCTAGTGAGGCAATCATTAGATTAAACCGATTACGAAGACAGAGATTGGGCTGGGTGGGATACAGATATTTAACATCAAATGCATAACTTGCTGGAGAGTAAGGAACATTTAGGAGAGAAAGTACAAGCAAACAGGATGAAGATTTTGCCTGCTTAAGCAGAGGCTATTGGTACCCTGCCGACATCCCCCTGGCAATTACCTCTATAAGCCTAGACTGCTTACTGAGAATACCTGTGATTCTACACCTGAGGGGTTTTATTCTGACCAATGGAGTGAGTGTGCCTGCAATCAGTACAAACTAGAAGCGCCAGAGAGTTGAGATCCTGGAAGCAACCCTTAGTCAGTGGTGGACAGTGAGAAGTCTCCCATTGGCAGAGCTGTGAGCAGTATTTCCAATCATCAACATGGTGGAAGGAGCCAATGGCCTATATCAAGATGTAGACAAACTTCTTCACTAGTTATTTAGGGTCCTAGAAGAAGCAAGATTAGAAGACTGTAGACAAAGAGATCTTGGACAAAGGCATGTGATTAGACCTACAGGAGTGACCACAAAGTGTGTGCATCTTTATTTCTTGTGTAATGCCCACAAAACAACATCCAAGGCAGAGAAGGCATTGAACAACTAATTTCTTGGACAAGATGCGTGGTCTGGTGGAGTTCGGCCAGTCCTTGCCTTTGGCTACCTCGTTACTTTCACTATTGGGCCTGTGAACATGGTAGCCATGATGATACAGAGAGAGGCCAGGCATGGTCCAATATCACGGGCTCCCTCTAACCAAGGCTGAAGTAACGAGTCACTCTGTTGAATATCCAAACTGTTAGTGACATAAACTGACACTGAGCTCTAGATGTTGTACCATTGTCTAGGAGATCCACCAGTGGCAAGTTGATTATTTTTGCCATTTTCACTTTGGAAGGTGGAATTATTTCCAATGATTTGTGCTCACTGGAAAGACACATCAATGGGACAGAATGCATGGAGACTGCCAGCAACACCTAGGCCTGAGTTCTCCCACAATATCTGAATTATCATTATAGGATCTCACATAACAAGTTTCAGACCCACTTCACGGCAAAAGAAGTACGCCAGTATTGTGCTCTGTGGAATTGGGACAGACGATGATGCTTTCTAGCTGAGAGTTGGAACCCACCGGTGAAGGAACCAAAAGGAAGAGCAGGGGTGCCTTCTTTTGTTGTTGTTCTCAGTGGCTCACTTGGAAATTTGTTCTTCTCATCCCCACAACTTTAGGCTCCCCTGGACTAGAATTTCTGGTTCCAATAGGAGGGGACAGACACAACCAAGGTTTCATTAAACCTAAAGCTATGAGCACCACCTGTTTATTTTAGATTCTTCATGCTAATAGGCAAGGAAATCAGTTAATATGCTGGCAGGGTTAATTGACCCTGCATAATGGTTAATTTTGTGTGTCAGCTTGACTGGGTCACAGGTTACCCAGAATTTGGTCAAACATTATTCTGGGTAAGTCTGTGAGGACATTTTTGGATGAGATTAATATTTGCATCAGTAGATTAAATAAAGCAGAGTGCCTTCTCTAATGTAGGTGAGCCTCATCTAATCAGTTGAAGAACTGAATATAAAAAAAGGTTGGCCTTCCCACAAATAAGAAGGAACTCCTCCTGCCTGACTCCTTGATTAGGTCTTTTCCTGGCTTTGGATTTTAACAGAAGCACTGACTCTTCCAGGGTCTTCATTAAGCTGACTTTTGGACTGGAGTTTACACCATCACCTCTCCTAGTTCTCAGGCCTTCAGACTTGAACTGCACCCACACCATTGACTCTCCCTGGTTTCCAGGTTGCTGACAGTCGTCTCCTGTTAGTTCTGTTTCTCTGGAGATCCCTGACTAATCCACACTGATTATGTTGAGGCATATGACAAAATGTGCCTGGATCTCAAGGCTCTACAGGAGCCTGTCTTGGTGCTTCCATGGTCAGTGTTAAACTTGATTGGAAGCAACTTAACACAAAATAAATTCTGGTTCAGGATGTTGGGAATCCTCTATTATTTTAAGGCTTTTGTTTTGTTTTATTTAGAAATTATGACTGATTGGTCTCTTGAAAAGTCACTTATAGGACAGAGTGGAAATCATATGCCGTAGCAGTGGGTCTTTTCAGAAGTAGCTCGTAGCAAATGCTCTTTGTGCTCTGCTCACATCCCTTCAACACTTACCTCTATGTGCCTAATGCTGTTTACTGCAGTTCTCTGCCTGTGAGATATTTTTTTCTGGCCAAGAAAGCATGGCTCTTCCCAGCTCCATGTGGTTTTGGTGAAACAGTCTCTCCTCCCCCACCCTCAATGCGCTTTCCAGCACCAGGTTGAGCTTAGTACACAGGGGGGTACTTCATTCCTCTAACACATACACTGGTCTAGGGCCAACACACCAACTAAGCCAGTTTCTTCCCAAATGTGTGATACCTAGGCCCTAGCAGAAGGAAGGAGACAGACAGATGAGAGAAAAAGAAAGAGAAAGGCAGAACTGAACCTGATAGCACACTTTGAGAACTTGAAATTAGTATTACATAGAAAATAATGATGTACATATCCCAATTTATTTTAGTTTTGTTTCTGTCAAGTCTAACTGGAAAAAAAAAAATCATGTTTATTACCAAAAGTGAGAGAAGGTAGATTAATGACTCAGAGCGGATAGCCTTCAGGACCAGGTGGGAGAGTTTCTGCTTTAACTGTTTTTAACAGAGGAAATGAAAAGTACAGAAGATCCAAGTGACAAAGTTGCTTTGTTTTTATTTTTCTTAACTTTTATGGTAATGTAGGTGCTCCAGGTTGTGTTTAACATGTTCCACAGTTCCTCTCACACTATCATCTTTCTTTCTAAATCTTTATTTTATTCTGTGATTCCTTTCTCCTTCATCTTCAATTACTCTCCCACCACAGGCACCCAGTTTAATGTATTGATACATTTTCTTATACAAACAAACAGAATAATTTATTCTTAAATACATGTGAAAATATTATTTTATCGGCATATGCCTAATTAGTTTACTTAAATGATTATACAAGTGGTATTTTGTGTTGTAGATCTCATTCTTTTTTTTAATTTACTCAATGTTTTAAAGATATGCCTGTATTGCCATGTGTAAATCTAGTTCAAATTTCCTCAGTATTGAAGCATATTCCATCATCCAGCCTCTTATTGATGCTTCCAGTTGCTTACCTCCAGAACAGACACCAGAAAGAACAACTTTGCACATGATGTCTTACGAATATGAAAAAGAGTGTCTCTGGTATATAACCTGAAGTATAATTGCTGAATTATCAATTATACACATATTTACTTCATGTAACTGCTATATGATTGATTTATAAAGTGATTAGAACTACTTTACATTTTTGCCAGCAGTACATGAACATTCTTGTGACTCTATATCCTGGTCAGCATTTGATAATATCTAATTTTCTAAATTTGCCATTCTACAGGATATAAGTGATACTTTGTTGGAATTTGTGTTTCTCTGATGGCGAAGGAGATTGAAAAATCTCTTCATCTGCTATGTAGCCAAAATCTAAATCTCTTTTTGTGAATTTCTCAAACATTGACTTTGTTTCTTTTTCTACTGGGTCTTTAGCCTAACTCTTATTGAAGTAGAGGGGCTCTTTATATATTCCCGATATTAGAATTTTAGGCAAGGTTAACTGTTGCAGATACTTTTATTGACTGTACGTGTCTAATATTTTTGTCTTTGGTATCCTTTGTTGAAAAGAATTTCTTAATTTTAATAAAGAAACATCTATCAATGCTACGTTTATTACTTGTACTTTTTAGGTCTTATCTAAGGTGTGATTCTCTATCAAGTTCACAAGAATATTGTGCTAGATTTTCTTCATTAACTTCATAGCTTTATCTTTCATAATTAAGGCTTTAATTCCTTTAGAGTTTATTATTGAATATAGTGTGAATTGGATCCTGCTTAAAGTTTCCCTAACATCATCTAGTAAATCAAAATTCTTTCACAGTGACCTGTGATGCAACTACTATCATTAAAATTGGTCCAAATATCTATAAAATTTTGTTCTCATATTCAAATTTCAGAATCACTTTTTAAAGTTTCCTCATAAAACCCCATTGGAATTTTGTTACCTGTTTTCTTGAATTTGTCTTTACATTATTTCTTTGCAAAAATTAAAGGAGAGGAAGCAAATCAGAGTTTACAAAGTACCTGCCATATGTTGTGGGTTAGAATTTTACTGGAACAAGATAGAAATGAGCTATTAAAAGTGAAAATTAGTCTCCAATCTGAGTAGAAATGAATGCCATATAAAGTGACATAAATCATTCTCACTTTTTAAATTAAAAATTATAATAATGCTAATAGTGTGTGAGAAAGTGTGATAAAACATATTTTTTACAGTGATGGGAGTATCATTTTTACAGCCTTTCTAGATAATTCTCTGTCAATACTTTTAAAATCTTAAATATGAACAGATTTTTTGAGACAGAATCTAATTCCAAAAGTTTCTAAGGAAATAATCATACAAGAAGCTAAAGATTTATGTATTAATATGTTTATTGAAGAGTTGATTATAATTGAAAAAACAAAGTAAATATTATTGACATCCAGTAGTAGAACATTTTTAAGTAAACTGTTGTTCATCCACATAATGGACTATACTCAGTCACCAAAATTTATGTTATAGATTGTAATGTAAATGCCTGACATTAAGCTTTGACTGCTGAGATAGCCATTTCAAAGACCTCCATCTGGAATGAACATATTGCTAGCTATAGGATACTGCTACTAGCACAACAAGTGGATAAGAAACCAGGCCACTCCTACCCATGAAGTTCCCCTTTTAGAAAGTCCTTGGTAGCCTAGATAACTGACCGCTTGAGTAACTCTTCCTACACCCTAATTCCTGCTTTTACATTTTAAATTAGCCAATAGAGTGAAGCTTCGAAACTCCACCCTGGGCCCTAATAAAAGCAGTGTGTCAGATCCGTGCTTCCTCCCTCTGTCTCTACACATAGCCTGGCTGTGTGGCCCTTGAGCATGCTGTGTTCCCTCAAAGACTTGAGAGTAATAAATCTTGATTTTTCAGTTACCTGATGGCTGTGGCTGAGATGCATCCTGCAATGGTAATAACCACAAGGGCTGGTCCAGCCACAACATCGGCCCTGGTTGGGGGAATGTCTTTGGGGGCATGCCACTAGTAGTATGGGCCCAGGGGAGTGCCTCAGACACCTCTAGCTGATAGCATCACTTTCAATAGGCTGAGAACAATACAACATAGATGTGTATTATATCTGTGGATAATATAATAAAGTAAAAAGCAGCTTACTGGTAAAAACATACACTACTATTCCATTTTTTACAAAAAAACAAAAAGTGAGAGAAAATGTATATGGTTATATAGGTGCATATGTTTTGTGTTTGTGTGTGTGTTAAAGTTTTATTATCAGAATAGTAATTGTGGTTATCTATGGATGAAGAACAAGTGACTTCTTTGCTGATCAGTATTTATTTTTTTCTACTATACTCATAAATGCTCTCTATATTTCAAATTGTTAAAAAAATACAAAATAGATAAATGAGACACACCTTCACATAATTTTCTCTAATTCCATTCTGTATAAACAACTATCTGACTTTGAGTTTCCATAGCATTTACATTTAAAATATCTTGTGATTCTTTCATGTTGTACATTTTGCTTTCCCATTTAAATTGCAAACACTAGGGAAAGCCCTAATTCTTGAATATCATTCATGTTACTAGAGAGGAACGCTAGAAATATCCACTAGATCTCCTCAACATAACTGTAAATGAACAAATATGCTAATTTATGCATCAGCCTCTTGGGAAGTTGGTGTCGATGTGCTTCCAATGTCTGGTGGCCCTGTTTATTAACTCAGGTTTGTGAGCCAGCAAACATGAGGACAAAGTCCCAAGTGCTACCAAGAACATGCCATCCTTTGAGGCTCAGTCTGATTATTATCACTCCTTAAAATGTTTTTCAATTTGATGTTGAAAAGATCATAATTTTAAAATCTGCATTCCTTCCTCATTATTGAATTTGGGCTGTAGACATAGCACATTTGAGCAGTGGTCAGGACATGCACATATCATGAATAGAAGTAGAAAACATCCCGTGAACATTAGAGAAAATGATTATGATTTACTTATACAGTTTCAATATTGTAGTGTAATTGGAAAGAGAAATAGACTTGAGGCATAATCCACTTTCATGATTATGGCCATACGGGCTTGCGTTCTTCATAAAGAAACTTCTCTCACATAAACAGCAAAGCAGAAAAAAAAAGAAAATGAATCAGGGAATAAGATTTTCCTTTAACAAAAAAGCACTTTTAAATTAAAAAAGACTGTGTGTAGCAAGTATACGTTATATTTTTTATTGCAAAACTATGCTAGGCCATTAAACTAAATCTAGAAGGATTTTTTTACCAACTATAGTAGTCCTCTCTCTGCCATGGGATATGCATTCCAAGAGCCCCAATGGTTGCCTGAAACTGTGGATAGTACCAAACCTTGTATATATTATGTTTTTTCCCATACATGCATACCCTCAATAAACTTTAATTTATAAATTAGGCACAGTAAGATATTAACAACAATAACTAACAGTAAAGCAGAACAATTATAACAATACTCTTGCACTTATCAAGCACTGTGGCTGTAGCTTTGGCAGTTTGAGGTGCAACAGCAAAACTAGCATGAATTTTTTCTTCCTTCTCCCCAATTTCACGAATAGAAGATTTGGTCTTACCATAGATCTTAGCAACCTCAGCATATGATTTTTTTCTCTTTCCTTACTAAGTCAAGAACTTTCACTTAAAGGAAGCACTTTATGGCTTCTCTTTGGCATATCTGAATTGCCAGTATCACTACTCTTGTGCTTTGGAGCCATTATTAAGTAAAATAAGGGTTACCTGAACACAACACCGCCATACCACAACAGTCGATCTGATCACAGAGATAGCTACTAAATGACTAAGGGGCCAGTAGAGTTTAGAGTTTGGACACACTGGACAAAGGGATGATTCATGTCCCAGGCAGGACAGAGCGAGAGAGCACAAGATTTCATCACATTAGTCAGAACGGCATGCAATTTAAAACTTATGAAATGTATATTTGTGGAATTTTCCATTTAATACTTTCAGACTTGGGTTGACAGTAAGCAAGTGAAACCATGGAAAGTGAAACCAAAGGTAAGGGAGGACCACTGTACTAGGCAAGAAACCCCAACAAAATGACATTAAACTCTTATAAGAGCTATTTAGGTTTGTTTTTGTTTTTTACCATTTAATCATTTTTATTTTATAAAAACACCATTTGTATTGGTTTATTGTATTAATTTAATGGCACTCCCAAATTTATAAAAGAGTAGTAGACTTACTACACTAATGAAAAAAATACGCCCTTTTGTTTGACATTTGTTTATACTTGAAATGCTTATTTAAAAATGATCAGCCACAAGACCTAGGTCTTTGTAAAATTGTTTGAAAGTTTCTACATACTTTAAATCTCCAGTATTATTATTTCCAATCTCTCATCTCAACACATCTAAATAGGCACTGTAGAGAGGAAGTCAGTGGCATATTAGACTTGCGGTCCTATTTTCCCAAGATAATGCTAATGCAATCATCATAAACACAATACTCCCAGGACTATGCAATAGATAAGTCTCAGATAAGGGCTATATTAAAAACATATATTTTTTCCTCTCACCAATTCTGCACAAAATAGTTCTCTGTGGTGACAACATTTACCAGCTTTCCTTCTTGTCTTGAAAAATGCTATTAAATAACACACCTAACATTGAATTCTAAACTGTTAAATGTATTTTTCAGATTTAATGAAGCTGTGCTGCTAATGATCATCCAAGAGACTGGCCAACTTGATTATAAACTACCAAGACTTAAAATATAAAATGAATAGCATATAAAATATATTTAAAACTATGATAGAAAAGAAGTTGTCATTGAAATCAGAAATATAGCTATTTCAGACTCTTCAGCACTTGTATCTGTACACTTATTAAGTACTCATTATATTGCCTAATCTCCACTATTTTATTCTTAGGAATTCATATGACAATCTCCCATTTAAAGGAGAAGGATTACGTACAACCTGATGGCATGTCAGAAATTGTTGGCAGTTATCATTGTTATGTATGTTTTAGAACACAAAGTAAGACTGGAAAAAATGCTATCACCTATGGATTTGTGATTTCCATTTAGCTATTTTTAATCACTCCTTCATTATGTAATCAGGATTTATCTTGCTAATCTATATTTAGTCCTCCTCCCCTTCCAGGTATAAAAGAGTTACACTGCCTAGTCCCTTTGCTGCTAGACAGAGACATATGACAAATTGGGCCAGTGGGTTGTGAGTGGAAGTGGCAAGGGTCATCACGTCCTGAATTTAAATGCTGGTACACAGCCCTCCAGCCATCTCTTCCTCTGCCACAGCAATGATGAAAGGGTGTGCTCCAATGAAGATGGAGGGACATGAAAGCCTCAGGGATTATTGAGTCACTCCATGGAGGACAGATCCCTTAGATAGTCTCTCCCACCCATAGTGACAATAGCCTAAGCAAGAAAAACTTCTATGGTGCTAAGCTACTAAAATTCTTGCGCTTGCTACTGCAACGTAGCCTCATAATCCTGGTTTATGCAATAATTTTGCTTTTTTGTTTTTTATCACTGACGATGAACTGAGAACTTAGAAAATTATTCATTAAGGGAAAGGAGATCCCAAATACACTGGAGATCACTTAAAAACTGGACACAGGGTTTGTATAGTTGAGGAAGACTGTTTAGTACTGTTCTTTTGAAGGAACAAAGGGAGTCTTGTTTTTCCAAATTTGTTCTGTAATGACACCTATAATTGCCTTCAGCATTCTAGAATCATTCATAAAGGTTACAGTTAAAGATTCTTGTTAAAAGTGGTTGATGTTACTTACGATAATTAAGAATTGAAGGAATTTTTCTAAGGTAACGGATGATAATCCTGCTGGGAATTGTCACCTGTGTCTGTTGGATCAAATGCAGAATTGGTTTTTCCTCTTCATTTAGGAGGTTTCGTTTTTATGAAACGCTGGAATAGTTTCAGGATGTGTGTATATATGGAGGGCAGATATTGGTTTAATACAGAACATGGGTTAGAGGTTTTCCTTTTATCTTAGTTGGGACTTGTATTGATTTTACTTGGAATAAAGTAGATTGGAAGACTGGGCAAAGTTCAGAATAATCTAGAGTAAAAGAAATAGAAGTTCTCTTTGTGTCAACCTCAGGCAAGGCGAGCGGAGCAGATCAAAGAACTGCTTTAAAGATTCACTGAAGCTAAAAGTTCAAATAAAACCACACCAGCAGCCAAACCACCCCAAAACGCAACAATGGCTAGTGAGGCATATGCCTTTTTGAGAAAAGGAGCAGGGAGAATATGACTCTAAGAGAGAGATTATCCAATAGCACGTGTCAGCAAACAGTGACTTTAAGAGACCAAAGCAAGGTCAGGGGTTAAGCACATGCTTTGGTCTTACAATAACCACAGTAGACCCTGGTTTCAAGTCGTAGCTCTGCTGTGATCTTGGGCTAAATCTTGATTTTGTGGGAGCATTAGTTTTCTCAGCTGTAGAATGAAGAATTGGCCTGCAAGTTTTCTTCCTAGCAAATATTCCGTTTTACTGCATAACTGTAGTAGTCCGTAGTGCCAACTTCAGCTATGGATTCTGTTCTGTTAAACATAATTCATCTACTCCCAGATGTGCTGAGAAAACGTGTACGTCTGACATGAAGCTGAGTAAGAAAGGGTCTCTCCCCTCAAGCAGCTCACATGTCCAAAGTCATCCAGAACTCAGCACCCATTGTCATGGTGAGGAATCTAGATTGGATACTGTATTTGTGGACTGAAATACTTGTTGCTTGAAAAAGTGGGGGAGGCCCCCTTTTCTAGGGTGACAGGCCTCTTTCTGGGTACTCACAACCTAAAGAACAGATGGACTCTTAACGGATTTAATGCCCACATAAGCACTAAATCACAGATAAAAAGTTGCAACTAATTAAGCACATAACCCTTACAAAGCTGTTGCACTGCTGAGCTTGCTCAGGGAGAAGAGCAGAATCTAAACAGTGCGATAAATTAATTGGAGGCAGAAGTCCTTGTTTCTAAACTCTAGTTAATAACGATAATTCAATTTAATGACTAGCTCTGTGACCTTGGGCATTCAAGTTCCTGGGACCTCAGGTCTCTCATCAACTGTGAAACAAAGAGATGTGGTCATTGAAAAAGATGATAATTAAGGTCCTAATGGTATAAGATTTCATGGTTTCTAAAGTAGCTTTACGTACTAAACAAGAAATGACATGGCAGATTATTAAAATTGAGGAAAATTTAGGAAAAGGACTTTCATTTTTGACAAGGATTGCCTATCTGAATGTTTCAGGTAAAATCTTTCAAGAGCATCAAATGCAAAATAGGAATAAAATTCAAGCTTTTCTTAAGTGAAGTGTGGGGAGCAAAGAAATGAAGAAAAGAGTGACATAATAGGAACATGAATTTATAACGAAGATGAAATTGTCTTTAATGCCAGTCATGATGAGGTCCAGTTCAGCCTTGCTATCAACACAACCTTTCTGTATTCCCTTCTAATTGATATGTATTTAACCCTGCACATGTTCCAGGCAAATCAGAGTAAATTATCTTCTTAAAAAGTTTTCATTCAATCACAAAATAAATACAAGGAAACATTTTCTTCTTCTGGGGCAAGCATTCGTAAATAGAATTAATTTCTCCAGTTCTGTAGAGAAGGAACAAATAAATGGAAAGACGAATCTTTCCTGTTAGATAGAGGGCAGAAGGCTGGGGTGTACAGAGACGCCCTCCCTGCCGAGTGAATTCCTTCATTGTCTGGGTCATTTATAGACATCAAACAATTTCATGTTTTTCTTAGGAATTAATCCCCAAATCTCTGGGCTAATTTTTATGTAACTAAAAACAAATAAATATAATAACCTAGGAAAAGTAAGTTAATATAAAATATCACAACATTATGTGTACATACTTTTTTTTAAATATATCTCAAGTACATACTTTTTTTTAAATATATCTCAAACCCATAGAATGATATAGAAGATGCAAGTCATCTTTTCCACCCTACATGGTACTCCCTGAAGGTAAGTGTCATAAATTTGGTGCTATAACAATAAACTTTAAAATAAAAGTTACTTCTTTTTCAATAAAATTCTTAATCCATCTAGAGATGACATAAAATGCTTTATATTTAAGCTTGGGGAGATACCGTGGTTTCTCTTGTCCTAAAAATGATCTGATATTGCTGACAAGTATCTTAAATATTACCTGATTACATCTATATAACCTGGAAGAACGGGCTTACAAATGGTTACACAAACTCGTAGGACCATGACTAGCTTCCAGATTTTCTCTTACTCTTTTGTTTGCTGAACTGAGCCACATTTCTGGGAATTGTTCCACCTCCCCACCACACTTATGTTATAATGCGAGTCATCTGCAAATGGGGCTGATTTTCCAGGACACAGTGATCGGTCTTATTTTGTAGGTCTTAATGTATGGACACCATTTTGGGGTTTGGGATTATGAAAATTGCTGTGGCCATATGTATAAGGAATTTTAAGACCTCTTGAAACAAAATGTACTAAAAAAATTAGAAGTCTTCTTTATCCTCACTCTAGGAGGAGTCAGTAGGGGACATCATTCACCTTTTCCCTGGGGAGAAAATTGTCATCTCCTTGGGCACTCTCTATAGGTGAATATATTGGATCTTATTGATTTTAGTCCACTAACTATTGTCAGCATGTCATCATCTCAGGGTTTTCAATGAAGCTTTTCCCCCAAGACTTAGAAAAGAGGATACAATGTGACATTACCTTTGAAAGATAAACTGAGAAAGCAGGATCAAACTAACATATATGCAAAATAACTTGAAAAAGGCAGAACAGGTTCAAGAACTGCAAATAGCTATTTATAAGCGAATTTATTAATTCAAGAATAATAATAGATACTTCTTATTGAAAATTGTTCTCTACTACATACTAAACAGGAACACACATAACATGAGTATGCATGTGTATGTGAATATATATATGTATATTTCTCTCTCTCTCTTGCTGGACAGGAATTTGGGGTTAAAAGAGCTAAAGTGACTTATAAGAGGCCTCAGAGTTAATAAGTGACAGAATCGGGTCTCAAACTCAAGTCAAATTCTACCAGCTCTGCTGCTTATCTCAATAAAAGATAGGCCAAGGAGAAGGAAAATTTGTCGATCATTGAAGCATAGATTTTATACAAGTTTTGAAAACAGATCAAATCTTTTTCTTTTTTTTTTAAGGAAGATTATCCCTGAGCTAACTATTGCCTGTCCTCCTCTTTTAGCTTAGGAAGGCTGGCCCTGAGCTAACATCCGTGCCTATCTTCCTCTACTTTATATGTGGGACGCCTACCACAGCATGGCATGCCAAGCGGTGCCAAGTCCACACCCGGGATCCAAACCGGCGAACCCTGGGCCCCCGAGAAGTGGAACGTGTGTAACCACTGCGCCGCCGGGCCGGCCCCATGAAAACAGATCAAATCTTAACCCAGCCATACATTGGCTGCATTATCTTATGGGGGGAAATAGCGTACAAAATACTTAGGGCACTGCCTTGCACTCAGAAATAGAGTGAAATACTCAGGATTACTGAAGGCCCTCCAAAGCCTCTCACAGGGAAAAAAGCTTTACCCTATGAAATGCCATTCTTTTTTCCCATTAACAAGACTAACTAATTGTGAAAGTGATGGATCAGATCATATTATCGTAATGCCCCCAACATGTAAATCGATTAAAAGTCTCTTGACTCTGATTCTGCTATCCCCAAACAAGCTTCTAAATTTGATTGACTGTCTTTATAGGTCTACCTGTAGGAAGATTATGCTGTCCATACTTATATAGGTATACAGGCCCACATGAAAGTTATTTTCCACTATAAACTGGTCAATTGGTGTTTACTTATCAGATTTGTGAGTTCCATCAATGGGAGGAGGGAGGTGTCTCTGAGAATCTGAGCTCTCCTCAGTGTGCTGTCCAAACCTGAGGATGCTCAGCTTTCCCACGGAAATGGGTGCCAACCAGGCAGGACCCCTTAAGAAGGAGCCCATCAACCTTTTGCCCACAAACCGCTCTCCGGCCTCACCTTCACCCTTATCTGCCAGCCCTGCTGAGGGACCTGTGGTGAGGCAAAGAGCCATGCTCTACCTCAGTTCTGGCCCCCCATGCCCTCCTGCTTGCAAAGGCTTTTCATCCACTCTTCATTCTGTATTGCTTATTCAATATATTTTGAATATACTCCATGCATTACATCCTCCAAGAAAATGTCTTTGAGCTCTTGTTTGGGTTAAAGCCTCATGTGTTTCAGTCACTTTGTGCATGGCATTATCATAGCAATTACCAGTTAGCATTCTAAGGGTCTGCCAGCATTATTAGCTCCTTGAACAGACATACGCTCTTACTTATCTTTGCATCCCAGAACTGTACTTTGTCGTTTAGCGGGTGACTAAAAAATTCTGTTGAATATACTTTTAATTAGGAACCCCTAGATCCATAAAATTATGTATTGTATCTTGCTCACAGCAGAATCCCTAAGGCCTAGCAATTTATTGAATTTTCAATAAATATTTATTAAACAAATAATCAGAGATGACTTACTTATGGTTATATCAAAAGAAAATATTAAAGGATACTTTTTATCTATAAGCTTTTGGTCAGTGTGGTCAGTGTTCTTGGTCCCAAGTCATTATTAGAGCAAAATACTATTTAAATTTATTGCTTCTTAAGTCCTTCCACAGAGAAAAAAATATTTATTTTTTAAAACAATGAAACATATACAAGTTCGTACTAGAGTTGTAACAAAATCAACAGAATTGAATGATAGAAATGGAAAATCAGAGCTGAACACAGGGACAAAAGAGTGAGTAAAAATATGGCAAGATGCCCAGACAAATCTCAATTTATGGCTGCAGAAATGGACTGACAGTTAGATTCCTGAATCACGTTTATGAGTTGATCTATTTTTCTTTCTCATGTGTGTCTCAGCGGAACGTGGGAGAGGTGTGAATAGGTTAGTTTGCACTCTGTGGAGTGAGACTGTTCAGTTGTGTAGGAGGTCTGTCATGAAGTAATTGTTTATAAATGCACACACACAAATGAATGCGTTGTAAGCATATGTAAATGTAAGTATAGATAAAAGGCATTGCTAATATCTACAGAAGGGAAAACAATTAGCAAATTCATAAGGGTCACTCTCTTAATTCCAACGTTAAGACTAATCCTTTGTTCATTTTACAATATTCCCTTAATGGCTTACCATGCATTCTCAATGGTAAGTGATGTTGTGATTGAATTTACAAGTTAAGAAAGGAAAGAAGCGACCATGTTTGACTGTTGGGAGGCTATCTAAAGCAGTGGAGGGTTTTTGATGGCTGTTTATACACAGTTTATGCTCCCCAGCCATATCCTTGAGAGGAATGCCATTTGGCTACCAAAGGTAGTCTTGAAATTCTACTTTTATTGTCCCTCCACTGCTTATATCTGTTGGTCTCTAAGAGGCTTTTTCTATTTACAATTAATCCTCGAAAGAATGATAAAATGTGTAGGAACATGTCATATAGGCTTCTGGGATTTTGTGAATCTCAGTGAGTCAGATTTTAAGGTTCCTGGGCTTTAGTACATACTTCTAAAAGTATTAGCCCTCACTGCCAACCTTTCTAGTCCAGAGCACTGTGTCTGCGTAAGTGTGTGCCACAGGTACCACCACTAACACTAATGATAACGATGAATGAATCTTCACATTCCAGGCATTGTGCTAACCTATTTACATGAATAACCCAGAAACCAAGCTTGTGGTGGTTTCTATTATCCCTGTTTTACACATTTGAAAATAGGCTTATGAGATTAAGACAGTAGTAGCTCAGAGCTAATTGGCATTTCTGAGATTTGAATCCGGACTACTTGATGCACGATCCCAATGTCTAAACCACCATGATATAGGATTCCTTTTATTTGGTTCAGTCATGTAAATCCTTTCCCATGATGTTTTTTCTTACATAATTTGCACAGTTGGGAGCTGGGCTCAATCCTTAACGTAACTGGTCCATATATAATTTTGGTGATTTCTTAAAAACACACAAAAATATATGATTAGTCTTATATATAAAAGTAAAAATGTGACTTTACTCCTCTTCATTTAATGCTGTGATTATGGGCCACCTTACAGAAATATATGTACATACACACACACACACAGAATATGTCTTTTTGGAGGAAAGAATTAGTTTTAAATCATCATTGATTTATGCTTGCATCGTTATACAGACATATTATTTGTAAGTGTAAAAAACAGTTCATTGACATAAAGGAACAGTCTATGTTCTCAATGAGTCATACAGTTTTGGTAACACTTTCTCTGATATTGGAAAATAGCTCTGCCTACAGGAGACTGAAAGGAACATATTAAGGAGGGTGTAACATTGGCAAATCGGACTAGATTTAATCTTATTCAATTGAATAAAGCATTAAAAACACTGGCTTTTATGAGATTATTTTGGGGTGATACATATCAGTTAGAATGAGGTTTATTTATGAGTGGCAAAAAATAAAGATAAATAATAACATTGGTTTAAATAAGACAGAAGTTTATTTTTCTCCTACATTAAAGAAGTCCAGAGATAGGTAGCCCAGCTGATATGTCACTCAATGGTACCAGATACCAAATTCCTTCTAACTTGTCTTGGAATTTGGCTTCCCCAAAATAGATCAACATGAGTACTTGAGCTCTATCCATCATATACATATTCAATACAAAGAAGCTCAAACCCCTTCTTTTTAAAGATTTATTCCAATAGTTCCAAAAGACCTGTATTAGTCACAGTTCTCCAGAGAAACAGAATCAATAGGACACACACACACACACACACACACTTAAAGAGATAGAGAAAAAGGTTTATTATAAGGAATTGACTCATGCTACTATGGAGGCTAAGTGTTGAGATGTGTACTCTGAAGCCCTGAGACCAGAAGAGCTGATGGTGTAAGTTCCAGTTTGAGTTTGAAAGAAGGAAAAGACCAATGATGACCAACGTCCCAGCTGGAAGAGCACCAGGCAGAGAGTGAATTCTTCCTGCTCATCCTTTTGTTTTAGTCAGGCCTTCAATGAACTGGATGAGGCCCGCCTACATCAGGAAAAGCAATCTGTTTACAAAATCTACTAATTCTAATATCAGTCTCACCTAGAAACACCTTCACGAATACACCAAGAATAATCTTTAACCAAATATTGGGCAACCTGTGGCCCAGCCAAGATGACATGTAAAATGAATCATCACAAGGGGCTGGCCCAGTGGCACAGTGGGAAGTTCGCACATTCCTCTTCAGCGGCCCGGGGTTCACTGGCTGATCCCGGGTGCAGACCTACACACCATTTGTCAAGCCATGTTGTTGCAGGCGTCCCACATGTAAAGTAGAGGAAGATGGGCATAGATGTTAGCTCAGGGCCAGTCTTCCTCAGCAAAAAGAGTAGGATTGGTGGCAGATGTTAGCTCAGGGCTAATCTTCCTCAAAAAAAAAAAAAAATAACCATCACAAGGCCTTTCTGTTTACAGAATATAGCGACAAAAAAGGGCAGTCAATTTGCTCCATATCCTGGAAAGTCATGTGCCTAGATAAAAATCAGAGATCCTATTTTTACACAAATATCAGAGAACAGGTATTAGGGAGCATTTACTAGCCTGTGCCTCTGAGGAGAACCAACACGGGAGGGGAAAAGAGAAAGGAGTTTCCTAGATGAAATAAAGTGGATTTAGCTCTCTCAACTATGGAAGATAATGTTTATATCATTTAAGAAAAGTACTATTTTCACCATCTGTTGGTATTCTGATATTGTGAAAATTACAACAGAGCCAATTTTTATCTTTCTGACTTAAACATTTGAAAATTTCTCTTATTCTTTGAAAGCTATATTACATATATTTTACTATTTTTTAAAGTGATAAGGAAACCCTTGAAGTGTTAAGTCTCAGGAATATTGTTTCTGAATATTCCAATATAATTTCCAATAAGATATGTATAAGCTTATAAGCCATTTTAACTTTGTATTTTAAATACTACGTTTTTACTACTATTTTGTGATTTTTTTTCAATTTTTTAAATTATGTATTTGTTTCTTAGCATGAATGGTGAAGATATACCTCTTTTTTTTACCTCCCTGAACTACTACAACTATTACACACACACACACACACACACAGAGGAGAAACTGATGAACAACCTGACTACAGGAAGAGAACTGTGTGTGTGTGTGTGTGTGTGTGTGTGTGTGTGTGTATTTGAAATTGACTGGATTTACTTTAGTCTTCCTTTTACATCTTTCCTGTGTTCAATCCCTGATTCCTGGATCCTTACTTAATTAATCTCATTTTTATCAAATTTGCACTTCAATAACTTTCTATATAGTTATTCCATAGCACCCTAAAAGAGGGTTCATGAAGAAAAATAAATTTGAGCCCTTCCATATTTGAAAATATCTTTACTCTAGTGGCTGAAATTCATAGATTTGCAGGTTGGAAAGGACTTTCCCTCGGAATTGAAGACATTGTTCTGATCTCTTTCAGCTAAGTCGCAGCATTGCTGTTTAGAAGTGAGATGCCATTTTTATTCCTTTGTCTCTGATCCTTCAGGTCCTTTGCCTATAACCCCCTTTGGTTTTTTTTCTCCTTTCTGGATGCTCTTAGGACTTTGCCCCAGTGTTCTGAAATTTTGTGAGGATGAGCATTGGTAGGTGTGTTTTATGAAGCTGAGCCATAGTTGTAGATACTCAGTGAGCCCTTCAATCTGGAAAATTCTATCCTTGTATTCTGGAAAAACTTTTTTTTTTTTTAAATTTTATTTTTTCCTTTTTCTCCCCAAAGCCCCCTGGTACATAGTTGTATATTCTTCGTTGTGGGTCCTTCTAGTTGTGGCATGTGGGACGCTGCCTCAGCGTGGTTTGATGAGCAGTGCCATGTCCCTGTCCAGGATTCGAACCAACGAAACACTGGGCCGCCTGCATCGGAGCATGCGAACTTAACCACTCGGCCACGGGGCCAGGCCCTGGAAAGATTTTTTATTAACGCTTTCATAATGTCCTCTCTTCATCACTGTCTTTCTTTCTCTAACTCATTAATTGGCTTTTTAGATTGAGCCTTTTAAAAGATGTTTTCTTCTGTTTAAAAAAATCTTTGCCTTGCTGTTCTTTCTGAGAGATTTTCTCAATATGGTTTTACAACAATCCAATTGTCCATTTTAATTTTGTCATAAATTTTTAAATTTCTAAATATTTTCCTTATTCTTTGAATACTCTTATTTCACAAACGTAGGATAGTCTCTTTCAGCACTGAAGACGAGAATTATGATTTAATGTGAGATTTTTTAAATTCTCTGTATGATCTCTGTTGCTTTCTGAATTTGTTTTTCTCTTGGAATTTTCATATGTATCTTTTATTTTAAAGGCATTCCTTAAATATCAGACGATCCTTATCTGTCCAATCAAATTAAGAAATGTTTTAAAATTCTAATGAGAAGATATCTATATCTATATCTATATCTATATCTATATCTATATCTTCTTGAATCATAATCCTCAGATTAGTTTATTTGGGGTGGCGTACAAGTTCTTTTAAATAGAATTAGTGGTTTTCTCTTCTTCTTCAGGGCAGTTTTCCCAAAAAAGTAATCTTCCAATCATTTGCCCACAGAGTCATAGCATGAGTGCCAGAGTTGTGGAAGGCAAGCAGCACCGCCACTCAGTACACCATCCATCTCCTTACCCCAGGTGTCCAGGTGGGTGCCTCATCTTTGACCTCAGCTGTTTGAAGTGTCTCCAATCCAGAGTCTCTGTGATTTACTATTTCCGGAGAATAAACCTATTTTCTTCAGCAGAGCTCAAGGGAGGACAATTGCCTATTTTCTAGGAATTAAGGGGAATATCTGGAAAGCTACTTACTACCAAAAAGTAAACTTCTAACAAATCTTTTGCTTTCAGCCCCACTTCACACCCAGAGTGACTTGCACACTCAGAGGTTCCTTATAACTCCAATTCTTGAAACTTTCCATCGTGCTTGCTTTTTATTGACATCCTTTAGGCTATCACGTTTTGGCTTTTTCACATATAGAGTCAGTTACTATTTATGTATATGCTTTCCACATTCCAAAATTAACACTGTAGTATACTACCGTCTTTTTTCCTTTGTCTTTTTGATCTTATATCTTTAAAAAATACTTAATGTCATTTCATTTGGGTTTCCAGAAGGATCAGAAATTCATGGTGTCAATTCATGATTTATAAATGAAAGTCCTCACTTATTTTCCAACAATGTGTTTTATATTTGTTTTTCTTCATTGAAAGTGTGCTTGAAAAGTCAACAATAACTATTCTTTTGCCAGATCAAATGGATTCTTTCCACTGACACTTTCTTGATGATCACACACCACTTTCTAAAAATTCTACTCAATTGAGTTATGTGACCCTACTCTCTCTTTAAGCACCTGCCATTTTCCAACTTTCTTACTCTCACTTTTTTCTCTATCTCTTTCCTGTACTCTAGTTTCTTTGCCTTTCCACTTGTCTTTGGTGTTCACTGAAATTCTGAGTTTAGTCAGTCCTAATCTCATTCTACATCTTGAGTAATCCCATTTCTCTAGTTATTTTCACTACCAGTTGTATAATGGTGACTACCAAATCTGAATATCCATCCCTGACTGAATTCCTAAGCTTCCCTGTGTGATAGACATTTCAATCCTGCTAAACATCTCAATTTGGATGTCTCATGAGCACCTCAAATTCAATATGTCTAGTAAGGGACTCACCATCTCCTATACCAGGCATGTTTCCTCTCACGAGTATTGCAGTTCAGTTGATGGCACTATTCATTCACTGAAGTTAAAAAAATGAGGAAATTAATCAAGATTTTTCCCATTTCCTCTTACTATCACACCCACTAAATTACTTACAAATTAATCTTTGGCTTCTGATTTTTCCCCTTGGTGTAAGCCCAATCATTCTGATCTAGTTTGTAGGTTTATCTGATACTGTGTCTTTCCTTTCAAATTCATCTTTATTACGACTTTTAGAAAGAACTATCTAAAATTTAAAGCTGACAATTTTACTACCTTGGTGTAAATACTCAGTGCTATCCATTACCTGTGCTCTAAAGACCACAGTTCCTAGAATAGAATGCAAGAGCTATGATTATTAGCCATTATTTCTATAGCCTCATCTCCCATAATTCCTCCCTGATTTGACTCCAGTGGATACAAACTTACTTGTGGTTTTCCGTGAACTTGATAATGTTTCATATTTCAGTGGATTTATTTTTTACGTAGTTTCCTTTGCCGTGAATGCTCTCCTACTTTTCTTTAACTAGCAAACTTCTACTATTCATCTAGATTCACTATAGCTTCTGACTCTAGACAATCTTCCCTAATCTCCCCAGGATGGAGTGACTGGTCTTTCTCTCTTCTCTCTGCCTGTTTACAAAATGGTTTGTTCCCAAGTATATACCATGATATTTGTTAAGGGAGGAAACAGTATCTTATTCATTAGAGGAGCTTCATAATCTAATGTGGTACCCAGAAAGTAAGGGGCAAAAATAAAGCTCTTGTTGAATTACCAAGAAATCTTTCTAAAACTTTGCATTATTTTGTTTATTTACTCTTTGCTCTTCTTTCAAATATCTTGCTCTCACATACATTTTCAAGTAGAAGATTCCTCTTTGTGAATACATGTTTTCACAGTCATGGAACATGCTACTATACTCTAACTTATGATGACGTTATAGCTTAATGCTAATTTAGATAAGATAGATTCTATGGAACTTGGGTTTGTAGACATTAGCTCATGCTCCAGCTCTCTAGTGTCTATGTGTTAAATGAAAAAGTTATACTAGATGAACATCAAAGCCCTTCCTAGAAGTCCTAAGGATATATTACCTGCTATATGAAAAAAAAAAAACCAAACCCCAGCCTTCTGAAAGCTTATAAGCCAATACGCATTCCTGGATATTGTAGCAAATGAGGATTTTTCTTTCCACTGAAGAGCTAAAAGACGGGCATCTGGGTCCAGGAGACAGGAGCAGAGTCAGGCTGAACATCTTGGCTCAGTTCTCACTCTTCACAAATGTGCCTTTAACTATGACTCTGTGATAAGGAGGTAGAAGTGAGGTCATTTATTTTCCTTATAACTTTTGTTAAATTTGAGTTGTGACCAAAGTAATGTGTTAATATCATACTTTTTATTGAAAAAAATGGTATCAAGAGCTTCACTTCAGTATAAGCAATGATGTTTGGTTACTTGGGAAAATCATAAGGTAAAATTTTGGGCTAATGAGGTTTATTTCCCAAACTACAGCAGTTTCAGTAATTTACATGAGTCACGGTGACAAGTTTTCTCTTGTGACCAATTTACAATTTAACTCTGCTGCAGTCTATTAAAGATAAAAACAACTTCCTAGGGTTTTAATTCTTCCTTCATATTCTTAATTGCCTCCAAATGTAGCCAAGCTGATTCTGGAGGAAGCTGCACATAATATTAAAGGAAAAATAAGAACTCAAATTTTATTCAATTTAAAAATATAATCTGGCCATAACATATTTTGTGAGGCTCACACCAAACTTAACAGCAACCCTCACCACTGTCTTGAAAGTAGCTGATGAACCAAAGAGAATACAGGAATGTAATCTCATTCCCACCTTTACAGTTTCGAGTATTATTTATCATCATCTCATTTTTTTTATAGCGTTAATGATGTTCTTGTCCCTTTCCAGGCATAAATGAACACAGTAACTTGCTTTAGTGTATCGAGAAACCATGCAGCAATTATAAATGATTTTTCAGATTTAACGGAGCACAAGATGTCTTCATTAAGTTGCTGTTTTAAATTCGTACATGTCACATGGTTTCAAAGACGATGTGATGATGCCCACATTTTAGATTATAGATGCCTCTCAATCTCTATTCTCTTCCATTGTTGTGGGAATTTATTTACTTCTGGGGTGTGTGTGTGTATGCGTTGAGGAATGGAACCTCTAAAAATAGGGAATTCTTAGAATGTGGGCAGGAAGAAAAAATTGAGCTATTAGTATCAGCATATGGCAGTTTCCATAGACTCTTGCTTTCTGCTTTCTGACTCATCACTAGAGAGGCAGTGTAGAAAATGTATTAGTTTCCTAGGACTGCTCTAACAAATAACCACAAACTTGGTAACTTAAAACAGGGGAAATTTATCCTCTCACAGCCGTTTAAGCCGGAAGTATGAAATCAAGGCATTGGTAGGGTCATGCTCTCTCTGAAGGTTCTAGGGTAGAATTCTTCCTTGACTCTTCAAACTTCTGGTGGCTCCAGGTTTTCCCTGGCTCGTGGCTGAATAACTATACTCTCTGCCTCCATCTTCACATGGCCTTCCTCTCTGCTCCATATCTTCTCCTCTTCTGTCTTTTATAAGGACATTTGTCATTGGATTTAGGGCTCACCAGGATAATCCAGGATGATTTTATCTCAAAATCATTAACTTAGTTACATCTGCAAAGACTCTTTTTTCCAAATAAGACCACATTCAAAATTTCCAAGGATTAGAATGTGGACATATTTTTGGATGATGACCATCATTCAGTCGACTACTAATTAGGTGGAGTACCCAAGTATATAACTGGAGGGAAGTATTATTTACTTCTTTGGATCTGTGGATCCTGATTGCTCAGAAAAATCTCAATTAAAAAATGTAATTGACTACTGCTTTTGCCCATTCTCTGATGCATTCACTGTCTTTACACCTTTACTTTCCCTGTCTTTCTAAATGCATCTCTCTTTAATAGTTTTCTCTTTGTTTTATGCTTGTCCATTTCTCTTTCTCCATTTCCATTTCATTTTCTCTCTTTGGTATTTCCTTATAGACTTTGGAGCTAGTGTAGGTGGAAATAAGAGGAAGATTTTTTTCTTTGCTAAGGAAGATTTGCCCTGAGATAATATCTCTTGCCAATCTTCATCTTTTTTGTATGTAAGCTGCCACCACAGCATGGCTGCTAACAGATGAGTGGTGTAGGTCCACGCCTGGGAACCAAACCCAGGCCACCCAAGTGGAGTGCACTGAACTTAACCACTAGGCCATTGGGGCAGGCCTCAAGAGGAAGAAATTTTTAATTGCATGGATATTATCTCTGGCTTTAAATCCAAATGATACTGTACTCAACTTTTCAAAGAGGGAGAGGGGTTAAGAATGTGTTGATAATATATGTACACAGTGAGACCAAGTAAGAAAGAGAGGGATTTAAAGAAAAATGAATTGAAAAGACTAAAAGATGTAAAATTAGTATATAATTTCTTGATTGAGAAAACAGGTTTGTGTCAGAGAAAAATTTTGTGAATAGTAGAAGTGTATAATAAAAAGACACAAAGTGCAAAGGAAATACAATGTTGTAGAATCATTCCACAATACTCTTTCAAATGATCTGAAGAATTCCAAAAGAAATAGACTTTATAAGTTATTGTGTTTCAATAATTGACATCAACTTAATATATAGGTTTTTCCCATTTCTACAAACATTTATTGATTGCCTACTGTATACTAGCTACTCTTTAGTACATTGAATCTGTTATAAACACAGAGAAGCCATTGTGTTGTATCCTAGACATGGATGTGGTAACTCAGGTGTGCAAATTCTCTGTTCCCTCATTTACATGATAGGGATGCTGTGGCACATGCTAGAAAACCAAATATAAAAAATTGAAACAAATATGCAAACATGAAATTCTAAACTGAGATCTATAAATGTCAAATTATACTAAATGGAAAGTATACCTGAATGGTTCTGGATGTTTGAAAGTTGCTTAAATGTCAGAGCAGTTCCTATTCTCTTCAGAACAGATTTTTTCATAGTGTGCTTTTAATAAAGATTGGATGATAGTAATAATGCTGTTGGGGATAAGTAAATAGAACTTAATATTAGAATAAAGTATTGTTGTGTTTGCATGCTGCAGGATACAAACAGGAACAAAGCTATGATTAATATATACACTTTTTTTTGCGATGACTGCTAGGAAAAGACGGTTTTCAGAATGTGTTGGTGTTATAATAATACAACGTACCTCTAACCAGTTCTCATACACATTCCAAATTTTCATTAGTGATAGGCAGCTTTGGCATAACCTTTAAATTTTTACATTTTAGCTCAAGTAATATTCACATAAAAAGTGACATTTTCCAGAGAGGAGGAAAATTTCAGAAGGCGGCTTTAAGTATACACTTTTCTCATTGTTGCTTTTCTCTATTCCTTGAACTCTTGTTCTGGTTTAAAATCATGGCAGTCCCCTACCTTGCTGACACATTAACAAAAGAGCACGGGGATCTAATAAAGGTTTCAGCTGTCTCTTAAATTCTCCTTTCAACACTGGGCACTTCTGTCCTGTGCATTTAATCAAGTTTGTAAGGCAATTAACTCCCCTAATCTCTACAAGCATAACTATAAATCTTCTGACTTCTAAAGCATAGTTCCCTTTAAACATACCTGCTACTTCTTCATTTTCTCTGCACTCATGTCAGATTAGGTCTTCACCAAAAGCAAGTTTTGTTTCAAAAGAAATTTCAAAGTCAATCAGCATTAAACAACACAATTTGGCTTGCCCTTTCCCTTTCTGCTCAGAACACCGCAACTGGTGATGTTTGTGACTTGCGTTCAGAGTCAAATGATCTCCAGGAAGCACGCTGAATAAATCCCCATAGTGCTGGGATACCGAGAAGAGTTTCCTGTTGGTTGGCCTCAGTTTTTCCTGCACAAGAGTCTCGGAGTTATATGTGTCTATAATGCATACTTCCCCAATGACTCTGTTGGGTAGACTTCATTCATTTCCCTGAACTATGGGAGACGGTACAGCTTCTCTGCTGGAAAACTCCTTTCTTTTTTTACATGAAAAATAAATCAGAATATATTGACTCTAGGAAGAGCTTTAGACAGACCACTGAATAATGAGAAATGAATAAGCAGAAACGTAATTTATATTTTTGGAAACATGTTTATACCTTAAAATAAGTTAAACTATTGCATAATTTTCCATTTCCATATGGACTCATTGGAATCTCAATATTGTCCATTGTCTGCTGGAGAATGTGCTCCTTTAAGTCTTTGTAAGTTTTGAAGCTATTTCTGGGTCTCAGTTATAAGGCACAGGCTGAATCATTCACATTCTTTCTGAGAGTTGGGTTGGCTCCAGGCCAAGGCATTCAGAGGAACTTCCATGAATCTTATTTTAGTTCCATCTTTGTACAAGGCCATGAATTATCTTAATAGAATATCTGTTAAGCAACAGTTAGTAAGATCTTAACTTTTACTTCAATAATTCATTTGAAGGAGAATACAAATGTAAAGAAGCCATCTTTGTGAGTAGTTAAGATCATAGGCTCGGGACTCAGGCAGTCCTGAGTTCAAAGTCCAGCTCTGCCAATTGGTATTTGTGTAACCTTAAACTTGCATCACCATCATGTTGCTCACAGCTTAATTTCCTCATCTCTAACATTAAGATATGAAAGCTCAAAATCTCACAGGATTATTTTGACAATTAAACAAGATAATATCTATGGAGCCCTTAAGTAGAATTTTTAGCACAGTGTACACATATATATTCATTATTATTAAAACCTAGTTCATACAAGAATAATATTTTGACAAAACTCTTTAGTCCTTGAGGTAAAGGTGACTATCTGTATACTTACAGGAAATCAATAATAATAGATGAAGGAAAGAAGAAATGAAAGTACAATTGTTAGAAAAGCGTGAAACTTATGTTTGATTAGAAGGATCCTGCCAGAAACTAAAATAGAAATTTCTTTTGTTAAAAGAACACTTAGCTCAGCTATGATCTTATATTCTTATGATAAATATTGTGTATTTGACTTTTAAAACAAGCATGCTCTCAAGACGTTTTAGAAGAGAATAAAACTAGCAGATCTGTATTAAGAGAAAGTGACTTTAACAACTAATGGTTTAAAAACCTGTCAGACAATACGGTTCATTTTGCTAATATTCACCTGAATGTGCTCTTGACCCACCTTTTCTGACCATTTTCTTCTAACTAGGTTATTCTTGGCAGACAGTTAGCACATGATAAATGTGTACTATGAGTAATTTACTATTTGTGGGACTAACTGAACAAAGACAGAAGACTTAAAAAAAAAATAATCAGCTGCTCCTGAGGTGTTTCATGATCCTAAACTTGAAATGTTAATTAATATTTTAAAGAATTACACTTTATTTTCACTCCTACACAGGTACAGAAGCAATACATCTCTGAGAGTACATAAGTAGCTTTTCAGCAACACGTAATTTCATTTTGGTCATAGAGTTCTGCCCTTCACACTTTGTGAAATGTTCCAGTGACAGCATTATTATCAGTCTTAATATATGCTATTCTAGAGGTGCATAGGGAAGCTCCAGCTTCTCAAAGAATTAAATGAAAGTGTATGGCCAAGTAGCCTAAAATTAACTATGTGAATGTCAGTAAGCAGAGTTTAAGTGTTTAGCATTTATAAAATTGACCAGGGGACTCATTACCAAGATCATTAGAACAGTCTTAGAAGTCATAATGAAATCACAAAAAGTGTCATATTCCTATCTTTAAAAATGCCATACCATTCAATGTGCCACATGGTATTTATATCATGTTCTTGGAGTTTTATTGGCTTAATCTGGGCAGAGAGATCCTGAAATGTACATGAGTGCAACAAATGGTTGAAATGGTGAAGCTGTGTTTGAGGCAATATTTAAAAATAAGCACTTGTAAATTCTTATAAACCTATGCACCTAGGTAGAAAGTTTCATGGCCAAGAGTTTAAAAGTGTGTTTTATATAGATAGATTGACAGAGAAAATATTTAGTGGATAACAAGATTGTACTAGAAAATTTTGCTTATACGTAGTGATAATTCCCTGAGAGAAAATGATGTTTTAGACATGTATAGAAATATGTATACTAATAAATGTGAATTAGTGTATGCATGTATGTATATATGTATGTATGCTTGACTACAGAGATCAATAAATGAATCTCTTCCATAAAAATATGTATCTTCAGCTTAGAAAGGGCTAGGACAAAGTTTAAGTCATTGAAAGAAATTAACTCTTTGTCTTTAACTTTTGGGCCATGCCTTGAATACAAAATTTTTCTCTGGAATCATCAGGCTGATTTCAAAATTTATCCAATCCCTAAGAAGTTGATCTATCATTTTCTTTAATCCTTAAATCTAAAAATAATTCTTAGAGTTAATTAGGTTATATATTGTTTAATAGTAAGACAGAATGAAGAAAATTCCCCTTTCATCTCAGCATCACAGTTAGGTCAGAGAGTTCCCTTAAAGGCTGACTGGCTTCAGTGTCCAGACCTCAGTATATAGACTTTTCTTTTGCTCTTTATTTTAGTCTCACTCAAGTGTTTGCCAACCTTAAATGCAGAAGAATCACTAGGGAGACATACACTATGCCGTGCATGTTTGACTTGTTAGAGAATTTACAGGATGCTCAAAGATAATTATGATTGCTAGCATGGTTTTTTGCCTTTTTGAGAAAAATTTAAGATCTAATCCACATAGAATTGTGACTATTCTCTAGTTGTTTTTTTTTTTTTTATTTTTTTTGAGGAAGATTAACTCTGAGCTAACATCCGCCACTCATCCTTCTCTTTTTGCTGAGGAAGATGGGCACTGAGCTAACATCTGTGCCCATCTTCCTCTATTTATATGTAGGACATCTGCCACAGTGTACCTTGATAAGCAGGGTGTAGGTCTGCGCCTGGGACCTGAACTAGTGAACCCTGGGCTGCTGAAGCAGGGCATGTGAACTTAACTGCTGTGCCACCAGGCTGGCCCCGTGGCTCTTCTCTAACTGTAGCATGACACGGAAATGATTTATTATATCATCTTCATAGTGGTTTCCAATTGCAACTGTAGGGGAGAAAGACATTTCCTCTTCCCAAATGTGGGTTCGTCTGGCCAGAGAACGAATTAAATTCACATGAGACAGAATAGCAAGAGAAAATTAAACAAAGCTTTATGAGGAACCATGGCCCAGGGCCTCTCTTCCCGAAGGAAGAAAGGGCACTGAAGAAGTGGGGTGCACAGAGTGGTTATGTACCCCCAAACGGGGTGTTTCACATGTGATTGAAATGTCCCTCCCACAATAGTCACAAGATTGCCCTGTCAGCACAGTGCTTGATGGACACGGCAGGTAGTGGTCTGCTATCTCGGTGGGCATAGCAGGAGGCAAGTCGATTGTCTGGAGCTGGGCGGTCACAGGTGAGCGCAGCAATCAGTTCCTCGCCTAAGGAAAGATGCTTAATCCTTAAAGGAATGCCAATGTTGGGAGGGGGAGGGAAGTCAGTTACAGGAGGATACCAGAGAAGCACAATAAAATGCAGATTTTAAGTCCTTGCCTTTGGTATTGATTAAGAGTTTCTAGAGAGAAGGTCATCCCCTTTCTTCTTCCTGGTACAGAGAGGGAGGCACCTTTACAGATAGAGATTTACCTTACAAATGTAAATGTGTCCTAACAAAGGGCAAGTTCCATTCCTCAGAGCCTCCTTCCCTGTCGCAGTTTATCAAAAGCAATCAGCCTCAAATAATCCTGATGCCAAAGAGACATAACTTGGGGTGGCCAATTTCAGGTCCCTACACAACATTTCAGTCCAATTTATTCATGCAATTGAAACCAATTAATAAGAGCTTTATTTGACACCTGCCAAAAATAGAAATCGCCAAGGCTTAAGAAAAGAAATTGATAAACCTTACATCTCTATTTAGGGTTCCAGATTTAAGATTTAGTTTAGCATAATTTTCTTTGCTTAAGTGCTAAATGTAACTCAGAGTCATTTAAAAGACAATATAAATGAAACTCTCTGCCAGGAAAATATTCCTCAAAAGAGCCCAAGGGGAAAAAATAATCATACACTCAATTTCTATAAATAATTCTCCAAAAACTACTTAATATAACAGTAAAGGTCGGTCCAGATGGCTCTGTTTGGCTGACATGATAACTCTTTCAACAACTTTAGACATGAGATAATAATTCATTACTATAGCAATTGGGAGATTTAGTTTTCCTAAAATGGAATCCCATTTAAAAACAAATAAAACCAACTTGATGTTTAACTCATTCTCTCAAATCCAGGACCACTCTAGGGACTTGTAGGAGAGAAGATAAAGGTTTTGCAGTTACCTTTTAACGAAATGTCAGCTTACGTAATAAGCTATTTTTTTTTTCTTTTTACTTTTGATAAGCTTTACTTTTAGAGCAGTTTCAGGTTCACAGCAAAATTGAGTGGAAGGTAGAGACTTCCCATGCATATACTCACTGCCTCAACATTTGCACAGCCTCTGCCATTATTAACATCCCTCGCCAGAGTGCTACGTTTGTTACAACTGATGAACCTACATTGACATGTCATTATCACCCAGAGTCCACAGTTTACTTTAGGCTTCGCTCTTGGTAGTGTACATTTTATGGGTTTTGATAAATGTATAATGACCTGTATCCACTATTATAGTATCATACAGAGCTGTTTCACTGCCCTAAAAATTCTCTGTTTTACCTAGTAATAAGCTTTTGACAAGAATTTTCCTCCTAACATTCAAGTTTTTGAAATAACCACTAACTTCTTTCTTTTCCATGGTATAGTTATGAAGGGGATAGTGGGAAGTATCTTTTTTAGGCCTTAAGTATCCCTGACTAGGTATTGGAGAAGCTAGCAATCCAGAAGCATCGATAGGCACAGACCAAAAAAACCCCAAGAAAAGCTTGCTCTCTCTAGCTAAAGGACCAGGAAAAGGGGCAGCCTGACAAAAAAGAAAACTTTTAGACAATAGTCACTCTGCTCCCAAACATTTTAGAAAACACCTCCACCCCCTCTAATAAAGGGCACGTGGAAAACCTAGATTTTTACACTTGAAGGGTTGTGACAGGCATCGCCCTTCGCAGGATGGTGTTGAGGAAGACTGAATGGAGAGCCAGGATTTACACAGCTGCTGAGAAGCAAAGAGCCGCATCCTAAGATGATGACAATGGAGACCATGAGGGGAGCCTAGACTTTCACCTCCACCTGAATCTAATGAGGCCCCCCTACGACTCCCTGCTGGGTGGTGTGTGAGGAAGCCTAGTGGAAAATTGGGCCTTTCACCACCAAAAAACAGTTATAAGGCCACCACCTCAATGCCAAGTCAGTGAAGGCCATGGGGGAACATTAATAAGGTGCCCCTCCCCTCCCTTCCAGGTTGCTATCAGTAAGACCTAGTGGGCATCTATACTCCCATCTCCAACCAGCAGTAAGCAGAAGCACCCCTTAACCCCAGTGTCAACAGAAACTGATTGGGGAACCTGGACCTCAACTCCCACCTGGCAAAAATAAGACAGTGCCATCTCCCATGAGGAAGTGTCAGAGGAAGCCCGCTAAAACACAGGATTTAAATAAGATCCATAGTCTCAAAACATAATGTTCATATTTCAATCAAAGATCACCCATCATAGCATGAACCAGAAACATCTCCACTGGAGTGACAAAAGACAATCGATAGATGCCAACAGGGGGATGATGCAGATGTTGGGATTATTTGACAAGAATTTTAAATCATCCCTCATAAAAATGCTCCAACAGACAGTTAGGAACATGATTAAAGCAAGTGAAAAGATAAAAAAATATGAAATAATGAAAATGTAGAAACCAAAATTAAGTATAAAATACCATTTACAATTACTCAGCAAAAATGATATACTTCCTTGTAAATCTAGCAAAACATGTAAAGAACTTGTATGTTAACTCGTAAACTGTGAAAGAAATAAAAGAAGATCTAAATAAATGAAGAGACATAACATGTTCATAGACTAGAAGATTCAGATACTAAAGATGTTAATTCTCCCCAAATTTATATACATATTTTATATATATATATATCTGTCTATATTTATGTTTCATGTCATTCATATGATAATCTCGGGAAAAATTTTTGTAGATACAGATAGGATTATGCTAAAATTTATTTGGAAAGGCAAAAGAGCTAAAATAGCTGAAACAATTTTGAAAAAGGAGAAAAGTGGAAGGAATCAAGCTCACGCAGTATTGGCAAAGGGATAGACAAAGAGGTTAGTGAAAGAGAGGGGAAAACCCAGAAACAGCCTTCACAAAAGCATAATCAACATAATCAGCATAATGATTTTTCTTTTTAAAGGTGGAAAAGCAATTCAATGGAGAAAGAATAACCTTTGAATCAAATGGTGCTGGAACATCCTATAGCCACTGGCAAAAATTTAAAATTACTTAAATAAATGAATACTTAACTTTACCAAACTTCACAATTTATACAAAAATTCACTCAAAATGAATCACAGGCTGAACTGTAAAACATAAAACAATAAAACTTTTAGACAACAACATAAAAGAAAATCTTAGGGATATAGAGCTGGGTGAAGATTTCTTAAACATAAGCCCAAAAACGAGATCCATAATAGAAAAAGTGATAAATTGGACTTCATCAAAATTAAAAAGATTTTCTCCGCAAAAGACTATTCAAGAAGATAAAAAGACAAGTTACAGACTCTGACAAAATATTTTCTAACCACACATCTATTAAAGGACCCGTACTAGAATAAATAACCATAAAAAAATCAAATAATCCAATTAGAAAATGGGCAAAAGCAATAAAGAGACTTTTCTATAAAGAACATAGTCTCATGGAAAATAAGCACACAAAAAGATATTCAACCTCACCTACCATTAGGGAAATGCAAGTTAAAGATCACCATGAGATGTCATTACACATGTATTACAACGGCTAAAATAAAATATTGACAACATAAATACCACCAGCGATGTGGAGAAAGTGAATCTGATACATAGCTGGTGGGGATATAAAATGGAACAGCCAGCCTGGAAAATATTTGGTATTTTCTTTAAAAACTAAGCATACACTTAACAGAATACAATTGCACCCTGGACATTTATTCCAGAAAAATGAAAATTTACATTCATACAGAAATTTGTACATCAATGTTCGTAGCAGCTTTATTTGTAATAGCCAAAAACTGAGAAACAACTAAAACAGTCCTTAAAAGGTAAATTGTTAAACACAGTTGTATATCCATACCATGGAATAATTCTCAGCAACACAAAGGAACAGACTACTGATATGCGCAAAAGTTTGGATGGCTCTCAAAGACGTGCTGAGTGAAAAAAGCCAATCTCAAAAGATCACATACTGTGTATTTCCACTTATGTAATATTCTTGAAATGGCAAAATTATGGAGATGTTGTACACACTAGTATTTGTCAGGTTTAGGGATAGTAGGGGTAGGGCAGGGAGGGTATAACTTTAAAGAGAGATCATGGGAGAGCTCTTTGTGGTGACAGACTCATTCTGTATCTTGATTGCTGTGATGGTTACAGGAATCTACACGTGTAATGAATTGACAAAGAAATATACATATATATATACACACTGAAGAATCGATGTCAATTTCCTGGCTTTGATAGTGTACTATAATTACGTAAGATGTAGCCAGCGTGGGAACTAGGTAAAGAGAACAGGGAACCGCTCCAACCTCTATCTGCAGCTTCCTGAGAATCTACAATCATTTCAAAATAAAAAGGTTTTAAAAGGTTTTAAAACTTGTATAAATAAAAGTGGTTAGGAAGCAAGGCACACTGCAGTTCAGCTTCAAGAATCACGAAATATGTTCGCATATTAAAGTGTCCAACGTGTTTAGTGAAGAAAAAATGTATTTTGATTAATCTCACATTTCCCAAACCTTTTGATCAAAGAGCACAACTTGGATATTTCTTCTGTAACAAGAACATGGTGACTAGCATATAAAGCCCAAATATGAAGTGAACAAAATTTGGCTAGCCCAAACTTTCTTTACTTAGTTCTAGAAGTATGCATAGGGAAACTATGCAGACATAAGAAATGCCATTTCTGTTCATTTAGTTAACAGAATTGAATGGAGAAGGGTGAAAAAGAAAGTTTTAAACCATTTTTTTAATTAAATTTAGAACAGACACTCGGTGAAAAAAAGTCATTTAAAAGGATTTTCTAAGCCAGACTTAAAAAAGAAAATGGCATAAGCTTTTGAAGAACATGAAAAGATAAATAAATGTGCTGTAGCTATCCACAGAACAGTCAATTATGTTATCCTGTTTTCGGGAAGTGAGGGTTCGCAGTATTTTTGATAATACTCAGTGCTTCCTGAACAAATTGGTTTTCCACCTTGCCATTTTTGTGATAAAATAATTTCGGTTCTTATGAATCTTCATTTCTATTTCCCATATAAAAAGCATAGAAGATTTTCTTCCATGGTTTTCAAAGCCATTTTGCTTATAGTGGCTTCCATTTAGGCAAAAAGACTGTTGTTTGAAATTTTACATTTTCGTTACGTTTAAAGGAGTGTTCCAGCTGTATAACTAGGTATGATTTTACAAAATTCACTTTAAAAATTTGGAGTCAAAATATTTCCAAAACTTGGAAACAAATGCATTTTTCAAGATAGCTATGGTTTAAAATTAAAATACCTTCATACCTTAAATAATAATTAGGACAAGTTTGTAAAACATATTTTAAAGAATTGGTGTAAAGACAAAATAAGCATCACTTTTAAAGAAAATATAGAGCCATTAGATGTGATACTCTGGAAAATATGCATCATTGCATTTTTAATCCTTTTTAAAAAATATTTTATTTTTAGAGCACTTTTAGGTATACAGCATAATTGAGCAGAAAGTAGAATTTCCACATACTGCTTGCTACCACATGAGCACAGTCAGTTCCACTATCAACATCCTGCACCAAAGTTGTACATTTGTTACAATCAATGAACCTACGCTGACACATTATTATCACCCAAAGTCTATAGTTTACGTTAGAGTTCACTCTTGGTGTTGCACATGCTATAGGTTTTGACAAATGTGTGACATGTATCTATCATTATACTTTCATACACAATTGTTTCACTGCTTTAAACTCCTCTGTGCTCTTTGTATTCATCCCTGTCTATCCTCTAACCCCTGGAAATCACTGATCATTTAACTGTATCCATAGTTTTTACTTTTTTCAGAATGTCAGACTGTTGGAACCAGGTAGTATGTAGCCTTTCAGATTGATTTTTTTCACTTAGTAGCATGCATTTAGAGTTCCTCCGTGTCTGTTTGGGGCTTGATGGCTCACTTCTACTTGGCACTGAATAATATTTCATTATCAGGATGTACTGCAGTTTATATAACCATTCACATACTGAAGGACATGTCTTTGCCTTAAGTTTTGGCAATTATGAATAAAGCTTCTATAAACACCTGCGTACAGGTTTTTATGTGGACATGAATTTCTTTTCTTTTTTTAGCTTTATTGGTAAAATTGACAACTAAAAACTGTGTATATTTAAGGTGTACAACTTGATGTTTCGATGTATGTATATACAGTGAAGCAATCACCACCGTCAAGCTAATTAACACATCCATCACTTCACATAGTTACCGTGTGTGTGTGTGTGTGTGTGTGTGTGTGTGTGTGTGTGTGTTGAGAACAATTAAGATCTACCCTCCTAACAAATTTCAAGTATACAAAACAGTATTACTAATTATAGTCACCATGCTTTATATTAGCTCTTAGGAACTTATTCATCTCGCATGACTGAAACTTTGTACTCTGACATGTTTTCAACTCCTTTGGGTGAACACCAAGGAGTAAAATTGCTAGATTTTATGGTAGGAAAAGAGTTAACTTTGTAAGAAACTGTCCATCTATCTTCCAAAGTGGCTGCAATATTTTGCATTCCTACCAGAAATGAGTGAATGTTCCTGCGGATCTACATCTTGTTGGTCTAAAGTGTAGTCAGTGTTTTGGATTTTTCCCACTCTAATAGGTGTGGTGACAGCTCTTTGTTGTTTTAATTTGTAATTCTTTAATGGCATATGATGCTGAATATCCTTTCATATGCATTCTTTCTACCTGCATATCCTCTTGGGCGAGAAGTATGTTAACGTCTTTGGTCGATTTTTTAATAGGAATTTCATTTTCTTATTGTTGAGTTTTAAGAGTTTTTGTATATTTTGGATAATAGTCTTTTATCAAATATACCTTTTTCAAATATTTTCCCCTAGTCTCTGCCTTGTCTTCTCATCTTCTTGATCATTATTGCATTTTTATAAATGTTTCTTCATTTTTAAAAATAAATTTAGAAAAGTAACGCCTAAGGGATAGGTCTTCCTAAGGCAAACAAAATGTGTACAACTACTTGAAAAACAATCTATAAATGGCATGCTGTAGCATTCATACCCGGGTATGAAAACATAGGAATGAAAAGTTTTGTTTTTAAAAAAGCTGACAGTGAGAAGCCTTGGTATGTTGATGCCTCCAGCTCATTATTTTTCTTTCTTTCTTTTCTTCCTTCTTTCTTTCCTTCCTTCCTTATACTTAAGTATATACATATATATACACATTTAAAAATTGAATAAAATTTAAATTTGCATCTTTTGTGATTTTGGTAATCAGATTTTAAATTTTCAAAATACTAAACTAATAATCTTAGTACCATTTATTTAATTAGTTTCCTTTTCCACTAAATTTCTACTTGTGACAAGTTCTATGACTGGTCTAAATTTTCTATACCATTGATTTTTAGAGTATGATGAAAATCTTTGATTATTGCAGTTTCTTAAAACTTTTTTATGATTCAATTTAAATTCTCCAATTAATTTTTTTTTTCAATTTTCTAATTACTTTTTTTTCTGGGTGAACTCTAGATTCACTTTACTCAATTATCTTAAATTTCACCTAGGATATTATTGGAACTGCAGCAATTCTACACATTAATTTGGAAGTGCATCTTTATTGTACTTACTTTATTTGAAACACCGTAGGTAAGCCTATTTCATTAAAATATATTTACATACATAATAAATACTTATGTACATATAGCAGCTTAAAAATCCACAAGAACTCAAGACAAATGGAAACATACATGCACACAAAAACATCTGCGTGCATGGATATAGCTGTCTAATTCATTATGGCCAAAAAGTGGAAACAACCCAAGTCTGTCCACCAACTGATGAATGGAAAAGTAAACTGTGGTATAGTCATACAATGAAAGATTATTTGGAAAAAAAAAGGAAAAAGGAATGAAGTACTGATGTATCCTATTACAACGTGTATGAAACTTGAAAACATTATGCTAAGCAAAAGGAGCATGTCACAAAGACCACATATTGAATGACTTTATTTATATGAAATTTCCAGCAAAGGAATATCTTTTGAGAAAGAAAGTAAACCACTAATTGCTTAAGTGGGGAAGTATTGCAGGGGGAATGGAAAATGACTGCTAATGGGTTCAGTATTCATTTTTGGTGGGATGAAAATATTCTACGATTGATATGGTGATGGTTGCTCAACTTTGTGAATATACTGAAAACAAATGAAGTATACAATTCAAATGGATAATTATATGGCATGTGAATTATATCTCAATAAAGCTGTTAAAAAATCTACAGGATGCTCTTAATGTACCTCTCCATAGTCATATTACCTCCGCTCCTCTGGAGAATCAATACTATCTTTAATTTGGTTTTTGTTATTTCCCTGTATGTCTTTATACATAGCACAAAGTATTATTCCCTCTTTTGAAACTTTATAAAAATATTATGTTACCTATGTTCTTTTAGAACTTTCTTTTCATTTCCTAAGTGTTGTATTCATGAGATTTATCTATGTTGACCTGTAAAGCTATAATTCATTAATTTTATCACAACTAAAGAAACTATAATTTATTAATCCATTCAACTATGGTTGGACTTATAGTTTCTTTCTATTGTTTTTCTAATACAGACAATGTTTTAGTGAACACACAGTATTTATAATTTTCAGTAAGTTATATAACAAGTTCCTACTCTTTTATTATAAAGACCAGTAGAAACAGGTCTTTACTGTTTTGTAGCAGGGGTTTATAAGATTCTGCTATAGATGCTATTCATATAGAGCCTCTTCCTAGGATTTGCATGTCAGTTTTTGCTATTGTGAGTGGGACTTTTCCTACTATACGTTTAAGTGGTTATTAGTGAGCTATAAAATGTTATTTTTAAAATATTCATCTTGTTAACATCTTTTACAATATATTCTAAGTGCATTTATTTGATCCTCTTGAGTTGTCTAATAGTAGAATCTAATCTCCTCTTTCCAATAGCTATACTCCCTATTCCTATTACATAACTCATTATATTAACAAGATGTTTCAGAATTACAGCATTGGAAAGACTCTTGTGCCCTTTCGATAACTCTGGTTTTTCCTGATTAACTGTGTAAGTGGATCCTAGTTCAAAATAGCTGTTTTTTTATCAGTGTGGTAAATTAGTTCTATAGAAAGTTTATTAAAAGTTGTTTCATTTACTTTGTAATCTAGAGAGATTATGATATCCTTTTCTTTCTTGACATATCAACCTGATATTGCCTGTACATAGATGTTTTAAAATATTTAAGCCAACATATTCTAAGAGATTATTTAAAATGCTTGCCCAACAAGATTATCAGACGTTTGTACCATTTCTTTCTAATTTGCTATATATTCCCTAGTAAATGATCACTAAACGATTTTCACTTATTAGGGATGTGCATTTCCTTAGACCCTTGGTCTCCTAGTTCCAAGTTAAGACTCTTTTGTGAGTTACTTCTTCAAATCATTCTCTCTATCATGATTTTCTATGAGAAAACATTTCATCATCCTTTCTCATCTACTTATGATTCCTTATGTAGAGTCTGGTGATTGCTCAGTGACTCCATGATAATAAGACATGATGACAAAAAACTTGACAATTAGAAAAATGATAATTTATGCCTATTTATCTGTTTCTAATTAATATGTGCCTAGTTTGTAGTAGGACTATATGTGCAGATTGTTGACTCACAAGGGTACCCAGCCAAGGGGATGAGCAGGAGCCACACTAAGGCCCCAGCTCTCCTCACCAAGCTGTGTGTTGCAGCCCCAAGAGAGAATTTCTCCTCATCTACCAGAGGTACTGTGTGGAATGGTGGCAGCCCCACTATCTAGAAACAAAGTCAGGCTTCAGATTGGTATCTTATCTTTGTTTTTAATGTTTTTATTTCATTAGAGGAATGGTTGAAGAAGTCAAGAGTATGTTTTTACAACAGAAGCATTATCACCGCCATTACTGGGAGACATAATTTATTGCCCAAATAAGGACACTTTTACAAGTGAAATGAAGAGTTTTAATAATTACAGTGGGGTTACAGGAGTAAATGTAAACCTTTCTGGACGTATCAGGACATCTGGTCAATCAAGCCATTATATATTTGAATACTCTCCTGTGGAAAAGGAATCAAAAACGAGACAAAGCAACAAACGGCAAAAATGAGGCAAAGATAGTTTAACGCCTGGCACAGAAGAGGCAATTAAAAAAAAAACATTAAATGAAATCTCAGGATGGAGGATGTTTATAAAAAGGTCGAGAAGTTGTAAGATCTTCACTTCTGAAAAGTTTTATTCAGTCTCTCTAAATATATTTCTCCTCTCTTCTCTTCTCTTCTCTCTCTCTCATTCTCAAAAGATGTTACAAAAATAGAGAGGTCAGAAAGAAAATAACCCTTCTTCTGTGAAAATAACCCTTCTTCTCTTTCATTACAAAAATAAATTCACCATGATGTTCATTACAACTGTGGACCCCCTGACTTATGGAATTCATCCTTGGAACATCTTTTACATTAAGAAGAACAATGGGGCAAAAAGGGATTTCAGCACTGTCGGATGTATATTACTCACAACCATAGCTATGTCAAATATTATCTTAGCAAAATTGAAATAGATTTTAAAGTCACATTTATCTTTAAATACATCAAGCAGTTCTGTAGATTTTTTTTTTCAAGAAGAGAGAAACATTCTCCATATTTCTCTTCTAATGGTATTCAAATTATTGTAAAAAGTTCTTTAAATTTTACATCTTTGCCACACTGCTGCCTCTGAGCTACAGTGTTGCAGTGAAACTTTATGGCCCATGATTTCAGGTGCACAATGAGTCCAGGCAATGGAAATTGCTAGTCGTCTGGTCACCTTTTTGGTCTATAACATGAACCATTTGCTTTCACTCATAGTTGCCAGTCATTCACAGAGCTGCTGCTTGCTTGTCTCTGTTTTTTAATTTCCGTGAAATAGAATGAAGATGAGAAAAGCATTAAGTGCTGCTAAAAAACTGCCTACAGTTCAGACTGTCCTTTTCTGGCAAAGATATTCTACTTACTTCATCTGTCTTATGATCTGTGACACTGCTTCTTAGAGAGACCTAGTGGGTAAAGATTAAGACAAAAATTAAAGTGTTACTTAGGGCTTTCAAAGCGGGAACCATCACATGTGTTTTTTTAATGAGCACTCTCATTTATTAAAATTAATAACTTTAAAGGAGTAATTGTCTACTATGATCCAGGAACTTTTTATTAATGAGAAAAGACAGAGTCAAAATTTTGACATTTAGCTGTAGGAACAAAGAATGAGTTTATTTAAAGTGAGCTGGAAAAGCTAATAGGAAAGAATATCTCTTCTCTTTTATCAACCACGTAAGCAGCTAATTCATTAACGTTACTCATTGGTTCCTGTAGTCAATTACTCAACAAACATACACAGGTGCTAACCATATGCTAGCATCAAGCTTTTTCTCAAGATTATAACCCAGTGAGCACTATATAGAAGTGTGATATTTAGATCCCAAAGAAGAAGGTATGACAGATAGGATATGAAATGATGTACAGGGAGGACATATCTGTTTTGTGGAGTGTGTTCTCAGCCACCTTCCTTCCCTCTCCTCTCTCCTTCCTCCAATCTACTTCCTTCCTCCAATCTACAAATTGGGCCCTGATTATATACAGAGTAGATGCGCCTAGAAAATCTGGATGTACAGTGACATTTCACTTATCTGGAGATTAGAATTCTAGCAACTTCAAACGTAGTCATTAGTAATCAACAGAGAACAGGAATTCTTATGATACTATGGCAGGCAATTACAAAACAGAGTCACACACCATGTCAAGGATACCTCAAACAGAGCTGGGAGGCCATTAGGGAAGTGGGCCTGATGCACCTTGGTGGAATGTAAATGTTTGAACAATGCTTCACTGCTATCACCCTGACCTTCTTCCAATAAATATGCTAACTCCCATAGATAAGAACTTACTGCCTTAGAGATGCCCTGAGCAACAAATCACATCTAGCCAAGAAGTAACAGTTGTCACCAGCACCAATTGCAAATCTTGCAAAACAACCTATGAAACTTTGCTGGAATTTCTCTTTTTGCCTTTAAACATGCTTATCTCTTTTGTTCTCTTCAGAGCACCTTTGAGTTCTGCTTGAATCTGTGTCTCCCGAACAGCAATTCCTAAGACCTCAAATAAACCTTTTGATTCTCTTGCACTTTATGCCTCTTATTTGTTGACAGTGCATAACCCTTCTCCACGTAAAGATCTGAGACTGAGATTTGGATGAAAAGTAATCTGAGTATTGAAAGTCTGTCTTTGAATGAAGGGAGGGAAAATGGAATTGATTTTTATACTTATTATAGTTTGGATGATGTGTTAAGTATGTTCAGTTGCATGATCTAATGTATTCAACACAGCAACTATGCAAAATATTATCACTATGTTTACATATGAAATAAAACATCTTAGAGGATGTAAGATGAAACCAGATTTGAAGCTCGGTGTGAGCTCAAAGCTCATGGACATGATACCACCATCAAGGTCATCTTCAGAAGACTTCTTGTGTTAAAATATTATCTGTGTATACTTATGTAATTGGTAGAAAAAGAACAAGAACTGTGTTGTACAAAAGGCAAAAAATATTGGAAAAGAGTGGCGAAAATTGGAGATTAAAATTATATAATTTGTTAAAAAAAGAAATATAAGCAATTTTAACCAATTCAGCTACTTGAGGCTGCTTTGTGGACACCATGATTTTTGTTTCCATGCAGAGCAAATTTTTGAAAAGGACACAGTGCCAGGGCCTTGGTCCTGCCTAGTATTTTTATTTTCATCTTTTGTGTGATGATTTTCAGGATGCTGGAGTCAATGCCAACATCTTGGTCCTCTAAAGGAGAGGAGAAATGTCAATTCTAAGGCTGATCCCAGTGTCTTTTCTACAGATATTTTTTAATGTTCTGAGATGGGTACACATTATGGTTTAGAGGACATCTTAGCATTTTCCTTTACTACTTAATTTTGACTAAATATTTTTACATATTACATTAGGATTATATTGTGATGTGTTTATAGAATTGTTGGTAGGATATACAGCTGACAAATAGAAATAGCAAGCAATACGATATATTGGAGTATATGAGGAAGCCATTTGGTGTAAACCTAATTCAGCCTGAATTTGTTTTTTCCAAAAGGGCCTAACATAGCCGTTGAGCATGTTTTGTATATCTGCCTAAGCATTTGCTATGTCCCAAAGACAAAAACAAATGGCCTTAAGATAAAGGTGCAACTTCCCCCAACATTGGCATTTCCTTAAGGGTAAGCATCTTTCCTCAGGCTAGGAACTGATTGCTGTGGTCACCTGTGACCACCCAGCTCAAGACAACAGAACTGCCACCCTGCTGTGTCCACCAGACAGCAGACCTGCTACTTGCTGTGTCCATCAATCGGGTGCCAACAGAGGAGTCTTGTGACTATTGTAAAAGGGACATTTCAATCATATGTAAAATATCTTCCTTGAGTGTATATAACCACTCTGTACACCCCACTTCTTTGGTGCCTTTCTTTTGGGAAGGAAGGCCCCGGTCTATGGTCCTCACATTTTGGCTCTGAATAAACTCATCCAAATTTTCATTTATAGATTGGTTATGGATTATTTTCATTGGCATTTCTTGGCATAGTTGGAAGGATTTCAGAGACACCCACCGGAGACTACCTGGAATCTACACTGAACGGGCATTAAGTACCAATAGGGGCCCATTGAGCTCCCCCAGATCACTGCATTCTTCAGGTGACCCTGGTGAGTTCTCCCGAAACCCAGACCTCCTTATTTTAAGTTGTCAGTCCAAGAGTTTATTTGAGCTGGTTAAGGTCTTAAGACTAGGTGTCTTAGGGGGTACCGGTACATACCCCAGGTTAGAGGAATGTAGGAGGAATTTCCTAGGCCAGAGGAGCCTAGAGGAACTTTGGAGTGAATGGAGAAGGCTGACCTTTTTAATTTGGCTTTAACTTGGAAAGAATTGTATTTATAAAGTCTAAACAAACTGCTTGATAGAGAAATGAGACTGAACGTGTTCAGCTCCGAAGAAAAGGGACACCTGCTCCTCCCAACCTTTTTTGCCCAAAAGGCATCCTTAGGGTACTGAGGACCTCAGCGGGAGTGTCAGAAGATCAATTCTTGTGATGTGTAGCAGTCCCATAGGGAAATCCACTCTCATTCATGGTAATTAATTACAGCTTGACCAGGGAAGCACCATGGCCTGGTCACCTGCGCTCCGAGCCCCCATGGAGGTTTCAGACTGCTGGAGGGAGAAACTGAGGCACATAAGAGAGTGTTTACAACCTTTCTATAGGGAGTAACACTCACAAGCACTGCATTTTCTGACCCAGTGCACTGTCCTTAGAAGCTGTTCAGACTTTATAACAAAACAAAATTAAAAGAGAAGTGGGAAATAAAGCTTCTAAAATAGCCGGCTCAGTTCCCAAATGGGAAGCCTCTCCTCTGAACTCCATTTGGCTTCATGTTGTGACTGCAATTGATTAGCAAAAGGGGATATTCCCAAGCCAGACTCCCAAGGCCAAAAGAAAGAAAGAGGAAAAAAACTGGGAAAACAAGTTTTTCCACCATGATCTGCTATGAGAACATGTGACTCAGAAATCTAAGGAAGATCTTTGTTGTGTCTGTCTGTTGTATGTGTGTCTATATGGACGTTACAAATGTGTGGTATTTTACCTCCAGATGGTACAATTTCTAAAGAGCTCTATTCCATTGACTTAAAGTAAGTGCTTACAAAAAGCTTTTCTAAATAGAACTAACCCAAATGTCTTTCAAGTTAACGTGAGATGAAATAATTTTTGGTAAATGAAAGCTTGTTTAAGCTTGTAGTTTTAATTAAGACAGACATGTCCTCTGAGCTATCAGCATTGGATATGATGCAGGTGTGCAGCCTTTAGTCTATGTTTGTTAGTCAGATAAGCTGATGTTACCTATATTACAAAACTGCTTGGCAAAAATAATAACTTAAAATTATGACTAATTTTGTTTAATGTCTCATGAAGCCTTACAGGCAATCTAAATGATTATTGGATACAAGTAAGTAAATAGTTGTAAAAAAAGATGAGTACTGAGTAAATTTTTAACAATAATTATATTTTATGACATGAATTTAATAACTTCCAAAATCTCTTTGATAGCTTGAAACTTTGAAGTCTTGCTAGGTTAATTTAAATGATAAAAATTCATTAAGTATGTTGATCATCTCTAAATAAAATAGAGTATTGGACATTAATTACTAAATGTAAGTTTATCTACTTTTGGCTTTTCATTACCAAAAAAGCTAAAATGTGTCTAGGTCTGTTGGTAAACATGTCTTGTGTTATGAAGTAACGTTTCTAGAAATTATAAAAGAGATTTATAAATTTGCCAAGCCACACAGTGCTAAAAACAGGTTTATAATTACTTCTTAATTTTCACTAAAAATTAAGGTTTCTAAAGATTAAAGAATCTAATATATGTAATTAAAGCTACTATAAATTAATAAGGAAAACATTTGTGTTCAAAGAAAGTAAGGTATAAGTTTTCAGTAAAGAGGTATAAAAAATAAAAATATTTTCTTTGGTTGGTTAAGAAAGATAAACTTTGTCCTAAACTGCTAGGAGGGGAAAAAAAAGACATTGGACAAATTCTGAATGTAAAAGAAAGTGACAAAAAGTTGGTGGAAGTAAGACCTTGAGGATTTTATACATGGTCAAGCTGGCTAAGATTGAAATAAATCTAATTGATTAAATGGGTTTTAATATGAAAAAGTAAACTGGTACAAAAATTAGAATTTGGCTTTCTCTCCTAAACAGATAATTTTCTTAAACTCTTATCCTGCTCCTGATAAAGAGGTTATAAAAGGTTTTCCCTTCTGAATAAGTTTAACTAAAGGGTATTACGAAGCATTGTTTCAGTGACCCTTGTTTCACAATGACAAGATCAGCAACCCCTTGATCTTGTTTAAATAAGTGTTTTAAAATCTTTTGATATTTTTGACAAGCTCCCAATAATTCATATTCTTAATGAAATCTTTGTTTGACATTCTTTGAGGATTTTCAGAGGGCCCCTGGGACTTCTCAAAGAAATTTGTTTTCTCTTCCTATAAAGAAGGGATGCTAATTAGGCTTGTTTGATATGCTAAATTGCATGGGAAGCATTGTTAAGTAAATGATGACAAACCTTCTTAAGTTATATTGTGTAGGTAAATATTATTCACTATTTTAGCCCCGCTACCTTGCTTCCAACATCACAAAGGGAGAAGACCACAACAACATTCTATTATTTAATTTGGTTTACAGATAGGTCTTACTTAAATGATAAACAAGGAGATTATCAAGCTGGATATGCTGTCCAGCCTCAAAAATGCCTGCGATTTTCTGTTAACTCTGATAACCCAGTTAAAAAAATTCCTTCTATAAGGTCAAAAAATTGCTAAGGAAGAAAAAAAAAAAAAATATATATATATATATATATATATAGTGGCAACAAAAGGGGAAAACAATACTTTTGGAAACTTTCTGCCACAGTTACTGATATAGCCTATACTTGTTACGCTATATGCCCAAAAATAATCTAGAGAAACCACTTCATGAGTAACAAGGCCACTTTCCCTTCCTAAGGAATCCTTTGAGGTATGACAATTGGACTTTGTCCAAATGTCACCATCTCAAGAATAAATATATCTTATAATGATCTATATGTTCTCACATTGTGTTAAAGCTTTTCCTTACAGAAGAACAATAATGTTAGGTAAATTATTATTAAAAAGAATAATTCCTGTTGAGGCATTCTTACCAAGTTACAAAGTGGCTGAGGAACTCATTAAATCTATTCTCAGTATTTGGCCAATCATTCAGCATTTCCACTGGGCTTACCATCCTTGATCCTCACAATTAGCGGAAAGAACTAATGGCACAACCAAAACTTAATTGACAAAGCTTTCAGAAGCATTTACTCTCTCACAGCCAAAAGCTCTTCTGTTAGTGCTCCTTAATCTTAGAGCTACATTTTTTGTAAACATCGACTGTCTCCTTTTGAAATAATAATAGAACAGCCTATACAATTAAATGAAGAAATATATAAACCAACTTTGTTTCAGGGATATATTACATTGTTGTCAGGATCTTATTGAGGTGCTTAAAAGAAATAAAAGATGGATGGCTGATTCTTTCACAGAGAACTCCCAGAACTTAAGGATCATGGACTAACCTGGAGAATTTATTTAACAAAAGAGGCATCAAACAAAAGACTCTTTGCAGCCCTCTTGGAAAGGACCATACCAGGAGGAGAAGAAGACGGCATCTGCTGTAGACAGCTGTCCCAAGATTCCAGACCAGGGCTGTATTCCCAACCTTATATCTCCTCATTCAAACCTTTCTTATGCTTAAACTGCATACCTATTTTATAATTTGTTTTAAATACTATCATACTTGAAGAAAGTAATTACTTTGAAACAGATGGTCTTGAAGGCCAGGAACTTATTGAGTGACTCCTAATGGAACTCAATGGTTATGTTGAACAAATCTTTGGTTTTGGCTACAGCCTGGATGGCTAAAAAACTGCACCCTGAGTTTGCTTTAAAAGCAGAGAAGGAGTCAGTCTGAGTCAAAACCTGTTGCCAATCTCCCTCTCTTTAAGGCCAGATGGGCTCGTTCAGTGTTCCACTGGTATGGCCACCAAGTAGCTATATTTGCTCCTTCTTTGGGACTAAAATATGTCATTATTGCATATAGAAGCTCTGATTAAATTTACTCAACAAGTCCTTAATGATAGTCAAGCAAGAATAACCTTATTTAAATACTAAATGTCTTTAACGAGAAGGGCTGTCCTTCAAAACAGAATGGCTTTAGATATTCTTACTGCATCCCAAGGTGGTACATATACAGTCATTCAGACTAAATGCTGTGTTTTTATTATGTGATAAATCTTCCAATGCATCATCTCTGCCAAAGCATGTGAAAGAACGGGTGAATGCCTTAAGCGATCCTACACCCAGTTTAATTTGTTTGGTTGGCTCCCTTCCAGTATGGGTTCCCTTTTTTGATGTGGATTGCAATTCCTGTTTCTATTACGTCTTGGAATTCTTGTACTAGTCATAATATTTAAGATAATTGTTGCCATTACTCAGTGTTGTAAGAGTAGCATACACACTAGAGTAATGATTTCATGATGGCTTGAGATGGTTGATTTATCTTATGAGGCTGGAAATATTTCCTTTTCTGATAAGGACTATGCTAAGAACTCATTTTAAACTCATGTTTTCAGATATGTTAAACTATTATCACGGTTACTGTATTTGTTCTATGATCATATGCAATGTAAATGTAAAGTATCATAGAAAAGCACATATATAACATTTGTGCAACAATCTAAAATTAATTAAAAATTACCTAACATATAAAATGCTTCCTCTGTTAATATATATACCTCTATGCTTGTCCACTATTTCCCCCCAATATGGACAACTGGGCAAATAAATGCAATAAAAGCCTAGCACCGAGGGACATGATGGATCCAGGGCAGGCAGCAGCCACCCTGGCACTGAGGGACAATGTTTTGATCATGAATACTTTCTATCAAAAGATTATCAAAAGGAGAAAATGACAAATACAAATGGTAAGCAATAGGATATATTGGAGTATATGAGAAAGCCATTTGGCATAAACCTAATTTGGCCTGACTTTGTTTTTTCCAAAAAGGCCTGACATGGCCATTGAGTATGCATTGTATATCTGCTTAAGCATTTGCTATGTCCCAAAGACAAAAACAAATGGCCTTAAGATAAAGGTGCAACTTCCCCCAACATTGGCATTTCCTTGAGGATAAGCATCTTTCCTTAGCCTAGGAACTGATTGCTGTGCTCACCTGTGACCACCCAGCTTGAGACAACAGAACTGCCACCCTGCTGTGTCCACAGAGACAGCATACCTACTACCTGCTGTGACCATCAATTGCTGTGCTGACAGAGGAGTCTTGTGACTATTGTAAAAGGTACATTTCAATCATATGTAAAACATCCCCTTTGAGGGTATATAACCACTCTGTTCACCCCACTTCTTTGGTGCCCTTCCTTCCTTCAGGAATGAAGGCCCCAGGCTCAGAATAAACTCACCCAAATTTTCATTTATAGATTGGTTATGTATTATTTTCATTGACACTGTAGGGGAAGAAGACATTTCTTCTACCAACTGTGGGTTCTTCTGGCTGGAGAACTAATTAAATTCACATGAGACAGAATAACAGGAGAAAATTAAACAAAGCTTTATAACATGTACACATGGGAGAGGCTCAGGCAACCTGAGCAACTCATCAAAATGGCTGAAGCCACCACCTTAAATGTCATCTTCAGCTAAAGACAAAGGGGGATGTTGCGGGTGGGGGGAGTCAGTTATAGGAGATTACCAGACAAGTACAGGAAACAAGAGTAAGATTGTTGTGCAGATTAAAGTCCTTGCCTTTGGCATTGATAAGAGTTTCTAGAGATAAGGTCATCCTCCTTCTTCCTGGTACAGAGAGGGAGACACCTTTACAGATGGAGATTTCCTTTACAATGTAAATGTCTCTTAACAAAGGGTAAGTAAATTCTACTTTTCAGAGTTGCTTTCCTTCTGCAGTTTTTAAGAGTAACCTGCCCGTAATGATCCTCACACCAAAGAGACATATCTTGGGGTGGCCAATTCCAGTCCCCCACAACACACAGAATAAGAATGGGGAAATACAAGTCACTGTTTTTATTGTTCTATTAGATGCCATCACTTACTTATGTAGCAACAATAAGAATAGGAAAGAAGAAGTGATGTTTGAATGTTATTATAATTTTCTCCTTTCTATCTGCTTAAAAAATGGCTATTTCTAACCCGTGACTTGCCTGTTAGTGCTTGACATTTTTTTCTGCTCTACCACTGAGCTTCTCTTATATCTTTCTTCCTCCTCTTTAGAATTAGTTTCACAATATGCCTATCCATTTATCTGACTAGTGGCATATGTTTTTATCATACTAACTTGAAATCTTTTCCATTTCTATAGAGTTAGCATTTCCCCTTTGATCTATAGCACATCTTCTAGATTTTGCCCAAGGTCACTTTTCGAATCTAGAAACCATACACATGCAAAGTGTTATTATGAGATTATAGTTATGTGATGTAAACCAATAAGTTTTCCTTATGTGCTACAGAGATACAATTGAAATGACAAAGTGATGGATGGACAGCTACATTCCACTGTGTCCTGATTATAGAACCATCAACTTTTCCCCTTCTTGTTATTTCTGCCAAGTATTTATTAAATGTGTCAGAGTTCTTTCAGTTTGTTTCATTTACCATTTTTTTCCATAACTAGACAAACTTAAAAAGCACATCTTAGTATTCTCATAAAATAATAAAATACAATTCTCTAGGCAGATTAGAAGCTACATGAGAGAAAAAAACCTGGGTCACTAATTTCACTTCATAGGAAATTAACATGGCTTTGTGGCATTTGTAATGCTTTTTAATACCCTCTGTCTTTAGCAACCCAAAAAGCTTTACAATTTTTAGGTGATTCTTACACAAAACTTTGTGGCAGGCAGATGGCTAATCTAACTTATGAGGAAAGGAAAAGATAGGGAAGTTAAAAGTTCAACATGAACCATGGAAAAAATAATAACAAATATGATTCTGTTATCTTTGTATTTTTTTCTTTTCAAAAAACTTCTACAGAGATATGTTTATAGCACATCTAATCATTGATTCCTCACTGCTCTGTCCTTAGATGCTTTTATTTACTCATCACGGAGGAGGAGCAGTGTGTGTGTAGAATGATGCTGCAAGCATGTTTTGCTAAGTTTCTAATGTTTTAGGAAAGTTTCTGATTTTGGAACTTCTATCCAAATGAGCTTCACACTAATGCATAGAGAGTATAACAGTCATTATATGACAAAATAAACAAATGCAATTTTATCGTGATATGCTTTCTGTAGAGCAGATAAAAATACAGAAACTACAATATATGCACATATTAGCAATATAGATGGCTTTTCTCTTCTATTTAAAACATTTCCATAGTTTCTAAATTTTCCATCATGAAATTGTGTTCTTTTAAAATAATAAAAATCCACTTAACTATATTATCTTTTTTCTTTTTAGAATTCTCACTAGAGGTCGTTTACAACATAAATAGGAATGAATACACACACGTACATCATAATGAAATTTAAAGCCATTTTATAGCTGTTTCTAAATTTTAGTATAATCTTTTTCTACCCTGAATCTCTCTGCATTATTCTTTTGCATGTCACTTTTTAAATTTAACAAATTACACAGCAAAAGTTTACAGCACATTCTACCAGGCAGCTCAGGCAAGGTAAAAGATTAAGAGTTTGGTCACTACATCTAAGTAGAGAAAGCTAGGACAGGTATTTGTCACCCAAAGGATTTAATTTCCTGACTTCTGAAAGTATTGCTGAGAAGCAGAAAGAAACAAAATCCCGTTTTCAGGCATGCTGCTAAGTTGCCATCCAAACAGCCTTGAGATGTGCAATCTCAGTTGCTTTTTAAAGGACCATCCTGTTTAAATAATGATTATGTAGTCCACATGCACCACAAGGAAAAAGTTTATCATGACTCATTTATTTTCTTGGAAAAACCTGTCGACATCTCAATTTATGTTAAGCAGAGATGAATAAAGAATCATATCTGTGATACAAAAGAGCTTCAGCAGCACAGATTTGCAATCAAACAGGTTAACTAATTTATCCTCTAGGAAGTATTAATAGCCCTTCAGACCCATTGGGCTCCCACATCTGTAGCATGAATGCTTGTGTTCTCAATTGGTTAAAGGTGCATGTAGGTGTCTGCAAGCTAGTTGTGGCCATTGAAAATCATGGACTGCATTCAAATCTTCATTTTCTCATTAATCTTAAGGTTTAACACATTTCACTCACCAAAGCAAAGAGGAATTTCCAGAGACTACTTTCCTAGACTTCTCTCCTTAATCCTACACGTTACACAATAACTAAAATGACTTTTCAGATTTACCACTTAAACCCTCCTTTTAGCTCCATTCCTGCTGAACTGACGTCAGTCCAATGTCTGCCAAGATGTACTGATCAATCATCTATCAAATCTGGCTATTTGTATGCATAAAAACCAAAGACAGTATTATTTTCCCACCTCTGCAACTTCCCAACTCTATTTTCTCCAGTGTGTCAGGATAACTAATTAGCTTACAATGACAGTCTCTTGCCTACGTATTCCTCATCCCCCTCTTGTCTCTCCTTGGAATCCAGAGAGTATTCCTCCCTCGCCTTAATACAGATATCAGGGAAAATGTCTCTGATACACTGTGCATCTAAAGAAGTTTTCAATATGCGCGTCTGCAGAGCTGTTTTGTTCTTTCCAAAGGACAATCTTATCCGACACAAAATTGAACCTGGGGAAAGAGAAGGAGCATGCTGAATGTAATTAGGAAGTTGGCAAGAATTTGTTTAATTTTCTATTTCACAGGAGGCTGAGGGGAAAGAGTAAGAGTATATAAACACCCTGACAAGAAAGAAAGAGACAATAAACTTTTCTTTAATTTCTCTTTGTCTTTTCCAAAAGCTTGTTGACAGAGCCATGAATAGTGAGCCTTTGCCATCTAAAGGGCTGACATTTGAAGATATCCGTGAGATAGATAATATCTGTTTTCAAAATCTTCATTATTCTTGTCAAGTTGCTGAGAGGTGGAGAGAGGGAGGGACAGAGAGAGGGACGGAGATATGGAAGAAGGAAAGCTCTCTCACCAGCAGAAAACTGTCTGGCCAGCTCTGCTGATTGAGCTAGAGGCTCTGCTTCCTTTGGCTGGTGAAGGAGGATAGCATGATGAGCCAAGTATCCTCCTGGGCTTTTGGAAGAGGATGACGATGTCTGGAAGGATCTGGGTCCTTATTAACGCATGGTGCTTCTTTTGTGATTCTTCTCTGATTTCTTGAATGGGTCAGATTTGACTGAGGTCAACTCATTTGCATGGGAAGAGCAGTCGGGATTGTTGGCCTCACCAGAAAGACCTTGGGGGATTTACTCAGCTCCTGTAGGAGGCCAGGAATGCTTCTTAGGAACTGTGGGCTCTCTGAAGTGGAAATTGGGTGTTGCATTTTTAGGAACTAATCAAATGACTCACTAAGGGAGACCAAGGAGAGGATTGCACAGTATAAACACAGCTGCACGGTTCTGACAGCATTAGAGTACAAGGAACAGGAGTCTTCCAGCAGAAAAGAAATGAAAAGGAGAAAATAATCAACTACCATCAGGTCATTTTTGTGGGACTCCCAAACCACAACATGAAGGGAATGAATGACGTCTCCCATGATACTCACAACTTATGGAAACCTATTGCTTTCAGCAGATCGAGTCTTTTTACTCGAGTCAGTGGGCAAGGACATCATCAGTGGCCTGCTAGAGGACAGAGTGCTAAGTCAGGAAGAGATGGAAAAAGAGGGAGATGAAAATAGTACAGCAATGGATCTGGCTTGACCTCTGATTGACACCATCATTTGGAAAAAGCACCAGGCCAGCCAAATTTTTATCAGCTACAGTGTGCCAGAGACTCATATCTTGCCAGCAACCTAGAATTCTTTCCAAATAAGTTTCAATGTATTCTTCTAAAGGTGGGATGAAGTAGCCATTATATCATAGAGCCAAATATCTGATTTCCATATTCTATTTGTCAACTCAAATGCCATTCAGTAGCCCAGTTTAACCCAGGATCCCTTACTTTCAGACCCTAGTTCCTGCATCTAACACCCTGGGGTAAGCTGTCCCATGTCCTTCTTGCTCCCGTGACATATCTCTCAGGTCCCTTTCTCCTGTCTGGCTTATCTACTTTTTTTCTGTCTGATTTATATACCTTTTTCTTTCTTTCTTTCTTCTTTTTCCTGAGGAAGATTCACCCTGAGCTAATGTCTGTGCCACTCTTCTTCTATTTTGTATATGGGTCACTGCCACAGTATGGCCACTGACAAGTGGTATAGGTCCGTGCCCAGGAAGCAAACCCAGGCCTCCAAAGTGGAGCATGCCAAACTCAACCACTAGGCCACGGGGATGGTCCATATATCCCTTTTTCAAATCTTGAAAATGTCTTGTAGACCTCATCTTGGGGTCCTTAATAGCTCCAGGGAAAAAAAAAAGAAAATTTTTCATTGATCACTTTATAGATAGAGCTGAGAGGGAAGGAAGACTGACCAGCCTTTTTCTTTCAATTCTCCAGTTATATACCTTGCATCTTATTTTTTTCAGTGTTGATTCCCAACATTGTATGAGAAGAGCCTTTCAGTGATGATGAAGTTAACAGACTACCTTTGGTGGCACCTCAGTAATGGCAAGATTATAATGAAAAGAATAAACTGCCAATGGTAAATGATATTTAGAATCTTCTGGTTCAGGTGTAATTGAAAGAATATCACATCAAATGGGTGACAATTCACAGGTTCAACAGTGAATACAGATGTCAGAATGAAATAAACCACACTATGGCTATGTGACTTGAAAGAAGAGACATGATCAATAATTTAATCTAAGCCTTATCATCGTAATATTTGCCAGTTTTTATAACTCAAGGAAAAATTCATTATGGAGTCTTATGGTGCCTACGACTGTGTGCAGGGACTCCTGCTAATTTCTGCTCCTGTAAAGGGAGTTTCCTATTGGAAGAGTGTCATGCTTGTCTGATAGGACTGGGAATTGTGCTCCAGGTTTACTTCTTGTAGATGGCCAGGCCAGTCCTCCTTCACAGATTGGGAACTGGGCTAGGAGGGCCAGAGTATAGGGCAGGGTGTTGCATGAAAGCCACAGATAAAGAGACCATATCACTTATGTGCCAAACTGGGATACTTTTGAGAGTGAAAATGCATGCAAACCCACGAGGACACCAGGACAATAGGTGAATCGGGGTATGGTTATCAATTCATACAGAAAATGGGAATGAGATCAGAATTGACTTCATAAGAATAAATAGAAAAATTCTTTGGGTGACAAGGCTACCTAATAGCCTACTAGAACTTTAAATTGCCAGGGATAAATCTGTCAGACACTTTCAGAGGCTGTGAAAGAGACTGTGGTGATCACCCAATATCCATCTCTCATTCTTATACAGTAATGGAGCTTTCAGTTGGGCACATGTCAGCCCAGCTTAGTTTGTATTTTTTGTTCATTTGTTTTTCCTGCCACCTCTCTGATGGTTAGTTAAGGCCAATTGACTATGTTTTTCCCAAAGAGAAGTTAGTGAAACTTATCCTGTCTGGTTGATGTACTAAAAGGAATGAAATATACTCTTCCATTTCCCTTGCTCTGTTCCTTGAGAACACAATGAAGGCAGGTTGACATAAGCTGAAGTAGTCATCTTAATCCATGGCAAGATAGAGTAAGCCTAGATCCCCAACACCCCAATGTTTCAGCCCTGGAACACTTATGTTCAGGCTGCTAATTGAAAGAGAAATAAAATTCTCTCTTGTTCAGGCCACTGATATGTGGTCTTTGTCCAGCTGCTCAGTGTGTATCCCGACTAATACAGGGTGCCCTGACATTGGTCCACTCACCAGGAGAGAGGCAGAACTCTGACCTAGCTCCTTTTGTTCCATACCTATTGGGCTAAGTGAGAGATGTCATTCAATTCCAGCTCATTAGCCAACACGAAACATACTTCATTAGATACTGCAACATTCTGAGCATTTTCTGAATTGCACTATAGGTTTAAAACATAGAGAATCTAAAAAGACAATAATAATAAAGGGTTGTTTGTAGCCATTCATAACTCAAGTTCAAATAATTTACTAACTATTTCCTCAATGACTTGGAGGTTTAAATTATATCTCAGAGCTGAGTTTGAAGTGGGAAAAATCACAAAACTGTCTCAACTCAAATGCTATCACCAAGAGCTGAGGTTCCTCCCATCAAGGACCAGCTCCTCCAGCACTTTTCTTGCTCTCAGGGACCTAAGCAGGGAAGGGCTCCTAATGAACTACCCCCAGCTGTGACTTTTCCTTGACAAACAATGGTGGATCTAACAAGAGAATCCTCTTAAACCTTGCCCTCTTTACTATACTAATAAATGACTAAAGTAAAAAGAGGCGGGATGCTGGGAGTTCCTTCACAGAAGCCATGGGATCATGGAAAGAGCACTGAGCTGGGAGTCAGATGACCACTGTTTCTGCTTTCATCTCCACATCTTACTCACCATGAGACTTTGCACATGTAGAGTTGCTTAATCCAGAGAATCCTTAAGGAGAAGCTAGTCACCTGAAATATTAGAAGTGCTCCTGTAGCTAACACGTACATACTATCTGGGAGTTAGGATGTCCGAAAAAGTTAAAAAATATAGAAATTACTGGAAGACAGTTTTGGCTATATGGTAAAGTATCTTTCTCACAACTAGACTTGTTCAGCAATAGATTGTTTTACTTCTGAAGTTTTGAGTTTCCTGCTGTAGGAAGTGTCCAAAACAGAGGACTACATCAGCATCACTCTGGTATTCCTCTGCGTGTACTTACCTGAAAAGAAGATTAATAATAAAAAATACTTAGCTAATTTATTTAAATGGACTTATTGTGAATAGCTAGCTTTCAGCATGTATCATAATGCTCCTTGCAATTTTAAGACAATAATGCTAATTGACAAGAAACAAGAATGCCTGGATGTAGCCAAAGATGCTGTCATGCCTCCTTCCTGTGAGGTTGTCAGAGGAGATGTACACCAAGGAAACAATGTAAAGGCAAGAAAAGTGCTTGCTGGTTCTTGAATCAGACTTGCATCTGGAGGAGAAAACAGAGCTGAGAGCCGAGGCCAGGTGGCCCTGCACAATAGCTCTGCCTCTAGCTCTCCAGGAAAGCCTGTCTCCCTATGCAGGCTTACATTATTCCCTCAACAAAAGTGTCTAGTTTACCAATTTAAAGTCTTTCCACATGGTGATGCGAACTTGAGGAGAAAAAGACAGTGCTGTAAAGAGAATTCAGCTTCCCTCTCACCTCTTGACAGGACACCTGGAGGACACTGTCATGGGGAACTCCACAAGATAAAAGGGGCCAAGATAAAGCTTCACACAGATATTCTGCATCAGACCTCCTCTGTGTAGCTCCCTTGCTTCCAATATGTTCTGACCCAATTCATGGCTGTGTTTGGCCTGTGTTTGCTCTCTCTCCATTAATCTGTTCTCTCAGTCTACAACGCTGCAGATTGCCCCTGCTGTGGAATAAGAAGCCATCAGTATGGCTTCATTTTAGAAAGGGTGTTGGAAGTCACTGAAAGGAAGAGTGAACCGTTCAGAGGGAAACCTGAGAACCTGAGGGCTATTTCTGAAGGAATTTTATCAGCAGAATTTGACCACTGCTCACCTATATTTCCCAGTTGACCCCACTTGATAATGAAGAGGGCCCAGCCGAGACACGGGGGCCCAGGCACAATTCCTTGGCTTCTAATTTTATTAGCCCAATGAATGGAGAACCTGATAGTCCCTAAAAGGAGTTGAAGAGGGGAGGTCCAAGGCCTAAATTTCTCAAATGACATAAGGGATGTTCAGTTACATATATATATTTCTAAATATCAAAATCATTGAATGCATCAGGAAGGCTTTTGGCTTTGGGAAAGTAAAGAGGACAGGTGGTAGAGTCTCAAGGTTCAAGACTTGAGGTTCAAGTCCTCAGTCAGGCCAAACTCTGCACAGAGACAGCCCAGGCACAAGCAAGGTAAAAGAAGGCATTCAGAAGCTGGAAAAAGGGTCAGTCACAACCTATAGAAATAGAACTTGTGCTGTCTGGCTTCAGAAGGAAGGGGAAACCTAAGTCCCAAGAGGGGTGGTGGGATGCAGGACCAGATGAGCAATACTTCCAAATATCGTGACTCTAGTCAAGGAGGGGAGCGGATCGTTGCCCTAGCATAGATGCAGGCAGAGAGCAAGGCATACTGACATCCTCATCAAAAGATGTCATAATCCATACATAACGTTGTCTTTCGTGAGTTGAACTTTGTGGAATATTGAAACCACAGAAATTGCTCCACTTAAAATTTTTTGGTTGGGGTCAGCCCAGTGGCGCAGCGGTTAAGTTCACACATTCTGTTTCAGCAGCCCGGGGTTTGCTGGTTCGGATCCCAGGTGCTGACATGGCACCACTTGGCAAAAGCCATGCTGTGGTAGGCGTTCCACATATAAAGTAGTGGAAGATGGGCATGGATGTTATCTCAGGGCCAGTCTTCCTCAGCAAAAAGAGGAGGATTGGCAGCAGTTAGCTCAGGGATAATCCTCCTCAAAAAGAAAAAAATTTTTTTTGGTAAAGTTTGAAAAGATTTGAATGATTCTTATCACTATTGATTCTTCTCCTTCTTGGTTGTACATTATGCCATTCTTAATTAGACTTTAAAATGTTGGGCTCTTACAATACAGCAAAAATAGATATCTACATTCACTCAATTGACTATAGTGTAGTGAAATATTCAGGCTAACTGGCTAGAAAGTCAGAGTGACACTCATGTCCATGAATATATTTAAAGGACTATTTTCAACAACATCTCAGAGGCTTGTATTTCATTGATTGTTTCATCATTTCCATTGTTTTTGCCTAACCCTATGGTATTTGTTTTGGCATTTCAAGTGGTTTCTGTTTGTGAATGATCTTTTTTTTTAAGTTTGGAGGGAGTTTGAGATTTATTTTTAAGCAATTACTATTTAAATAATCATAAGGGAAAAAGATCACCTGGACCTGTACAATTTGGGAACTTTCCTGAGATGCTTGAGTCAGATATAAAACAATAGACAAGAAAATAAGTGAATAAGTACATTACTAAATACTCTTAAGTTGGAGAGGAGGGCACCGGTATAAATATGTGGCTTGATATGACAATGTGTAACTTGATATATCAAAGAGAGCAAAAAAGAGGAAATTATCACTCTTATTAGAACAACGTCAAAAGAAATGGTATTAAATTGGAAACATAAGTGTGAACTTCTGGCTCTTTTGGACAAAAAGAAAACTCCATCTTGGGAGTGGCTGATACACTCTGCTTCACTTTGCTTCATCCTGAAAACTCACGGAGAACGTTACAACCTGCGTGTGTAATAGGGATCTCAACAACCAATCTGTAGCTCCAAGATTTTTGTCTCTAACACGATTCCCCACGAAAAGAAATGAAGGCCCCTTGTCAGGGGGCTACTTCCATGTTTGGGGCAAAGGAAACAATATAATCCAAGGACATCTTTATTTTTTTGGTTATTTTTCCCTAAAGGCAAGGATATTTTCAGATTTATTTAGGGAAACTGTTAAAAAGAAAAAAAAGAAAGATGTTAGATTGCTAATTACCAGAGTGTGTTATTATTAACACACACACAGACATGAACACTCAATAACAATAATTACAATTATCCAAATTTAAATCCTCAAGATATCTAAATGTCTGGAAGTGCATAGAGGTTTGCAATGCAGACTGCTGTAAAGTGTGCTGAAAAAACCTTTCTGCCTGCTAATGTAAGTAAGTTGACTGCTGTCTCTAATTGCATGGGCCATTATGGGGTGAGAAATGAGGGAGAATAAACTTTAACTGTTTATAACTCAGACCAAGCTCAGGATGAGAATCTCCTAGGTAAAAGGGTATAAAAACAAAGATGCTTAGAAAGGAGAGAGTTGAAGCAAGCCTGTTGTACGCTGCAATCTAAATTCACTCCATTGTTCCAAACCCTCAGGAAGACTTTGCCTACAACTAAAAAGGTACAAAAGTCAGAATCAAGGGGGGATATGAGACACAGATCATATTCTGGGATGTGGAATTCAGAAAGCTGAGTCTGATTTATGAAATAGAAAATCCTGACATTTGTAAGTGTGTCGTTAATGGCAGCGCGTAGATGGTTAGTGTAAATTCTCCCCAATAGTCACCTAAATCTATATTTTAAAACACAGTGTCCAGCAAGAGGTGGCTTCTTCTTTAGGTCTGAGAGGATCCTCCCTTTGAGGGACATGGTAAAATCTCCAGAGATGCTCACAATTGCTCCTCTTTGCATAACTGCCAGTAGACATAAAATTCCACATCCTTGACCCAGTAACCTGGGAACTTGTAATGAATGGGGGTGTGAGTTTGTGTGGGTGTTTTATGTCTTTCCGTTCATATATTAGTTCATCTGCAATTCAGGGCTTTCATCTACAGTGGGCCAAAATACAATCTAAGACCTAACAAAGAGATATCTCCCCCTTCCTACTGGCCCACAGAGACTGAGGGTGTGAGAATGCATAGCACTTGTGTCCTAGAAGGAGAATCAATGAGTTAGTCAGGCTGCCTGCCAAGAAGTGGTGGACACTCAGTCCACTTACCACTCCAGAGACATGGAACAGGAAAAAGGGGGCATTTATGCAGAGAGAAAATAAGTCAGCTGTGCCCGCTGACCTGCAGCCCCTTCCCTGCTGCTCTAGGCTCAGGAAGGAGAATGCAGAAGAGAGCTCAGCTCTCATGATGGTAATTAATGTCCCAGAAGCCTACGTCAGATTAGTAATTCCTCTTGCTTATGAGAGGTAACAAAAAAGAAAAGATAAGAAAGAAAGAAAGAAAGAAAGAGAGAGAAAAGGCTCTAGGGAATGTATATCGGGGCTGAGGAATGAACAGAAGCTCCCACTCCCAAACACAAACGCGCACACACACATCTCCACACTTCTCTACTTTTTTTTTCTTCCTGTTGATTCTTGGGCTTAGCAGATAAGGGGAAGCATCTTGCCAAAGTATCAGAGCTCAGAAGTCACTTGTCATTTCTGTGAGGTTAATTTCCTAGTCTATTCTGTTTCTACATATCTACCTAGAACCTCTATTGAGATATTGCTTCCAGAAGCTCTCAGAATTTTTCAGAGTGGATATTTAATTGAGTCCATGTGACGTTCTCCCTAGGTGAGTAATCATTTCTCTATTTTCGGTGTTGGTTTATGCATGTTTCCCACTGTCTTGCCCTAAAGGGTCTCAGTAAAGGTATATTACCTATCACGAATAAAAGACATAGTACCATATAAAAAAGATATAATACCTGCCACAGTAAAGTATCTACCACAGTAAAATGCCTGAAATTTGGAAGCTATTAACCACCAGTTACCATGTTTCTATGGATAAAGTTAGCATGTTAATATTTCCTTACCGTCAGGAAATTAAAGTACATAACATAAATTTTCCCATTCCCAGACTCTGTTTAACTGGAGCCAAGGCCATAAAAACTAGGCTTAAGCCTTTCTAAAGCTACTGACTATAGTCAGGGTTTTTCATCAGCAGCTTCATTCTCGGTCATTTTCCATTACAACTTTTGTAGCGTTTTCATCATTTCCAAACTTGAGATCAATCCAATCTCAAGTTTCTCATGATAGCCACTAATTTAAAAGTGTAAATAGAAATTAATATAATACCTCCTCCATGCCATCCAGTTTAGGGGGGGTGGGGAAGAAAGATACCCAGCCTCCACGGTAAATTATGATTTAAGAACAGAGTCCTTTATCTGAGTAGGAATAAACCTAAACTCCATTACGTATTTTAGTATAAATCTATAGGAAAGTGAGAACAACAGCAACAATAACAACAAAAATTAAATTGATTTTTATAGCTTTGATGTTTTAAAAGCACTATTTTGTAGAATGTCCCTCTTTGAGATTTGTCTGATGTTTTTTCACGATTAGACTGGAGTCGTAGTTTTTAGGAGGAATATTGCAAAAGTGAAGTGCCTTTCTCAATGCATCATACCAAGGGTCACTTGAAATCAACATGACTTATCATAGGTAATGTTAATTTTGATCACTTGGTTAAAGTGAGATACTGCGTGTGTGTGTATTATACATACATATGTATGTGTGCATACATGTATGTATATACACACATGCATATATAAAAACACATAAACACTTTATTTATATGCACATGTGTATGTATGTATGCATGTATAGTGGTATATTCTGATATATCCACTGTGAAGTTCCTATTTTCCATACTCTCCATTTCCTTGAGGAAAGAGTATCTACATGTATTATTTGCGTTTTTCTATAGGGAAGATTTGTCACTTCCCTCTCATTTATTTATTTATTCAATCATTATTTATATCATTATGGATTCATGCATATTTAATTCTTTGGGTTATAATCTAGCTCATTATTTATTTTGAAAAAAATGCATTATTTTGCTTAGTTTGTCTAAATTAGAATCAAAATCAGGTATATTCTTTGCATTTGGTTATATCTAAATCTCTTATAAATATTTTTTTGTTCTAGAACAACCCCTCCCCTTTTATAGTACAATGAACTTTTTTGAAGAAATTGGGTATAAATTGTCTACAGATCATTTCATGTTCTGGCTTTGGCTGCCTGCATGCCTGTGATTGTTTCTAAAAAGTTCATCTGTTCCCCAGATTTCCTGTAGAGTGAAAGTTAATTCTAAAATCTTGATTATATTCGAGTTAATTTTATTTTGCAAAAATACTTCTTGGGTTGCACTGAGTACTTCATATTGCATCATATCAGAAGGCACAGAACATCTGGAATATCTCAGCTTTAACAATGCTAAAAAGGACCAGTGGGTTCAGGTGATGACACTCTGATCCTTTCTTTGTAAAGATCCCTACCAACCTTTTATTAATGATTTTGCCATTCACTGATTGCCACTGCCATGACACATCTTTTGCTACCAGTCATGAAATAAAGGCTGTCCATAATTCTTATTCCATTAACCAGCTGAATTTTTCTTAATATAAGAATTTTCCCTCATGTAGTAGGTCTAATTTGGTTACTTTGAATTACAATTCATATGGCAAAAGGAAGATAAAGGCTTAATTCAATTACCTTTAATTATCAAATTTCAGAGTCATTAACCGTACCCTAGCAAATTTAACTTGTGATCAAGAGTTTCATTTTATTTTTCCTACTCCTTAAGAAAATTGGTGCACACTGGTTTTAAAACTATAGTGGTTCTTAATCATTTGAAGGCACAGTTTTTTGAAGCCAAAATTACCCCATCTTTGGCCAGCGGGAGTCTCTCAAGTTGGTTCCCTACGTCTCTTTAGCATGACCCCATGAGAGCTTCCTGGCTTTCCGATTCATGAAGACATCCATATTCATTTTGTACATTTCCTGCCTCTGACCTAGAATCAACTGTTTCTCCAAGGAGCCTTTATCACTTTAGTGGCAAACGGTATTTAGAAATTATTTCTGGACACTGGAGGTGATCAATGCTACTAGACTGTCATGGCTTCTAGGCCTTTTGTACAGAGCTAAGAAATATATATTTTGTTAAAAGTGAAGATACCATGAACTCACAGTGATATTTACAAATCATATTTAAGATCCAAAGTTTTTATTTAATACATTGGATTTTTTGTTTGCAACTCTTTTCTTTTATGCTGAAAATATTGGTGGCAACAAGTATAACATAATCGCATATTTTCTTTAACTTACAACATACTGTAAAATGGGCTCAAAATAACCGGATTGTATCCCTCTTTCCAGTTTCCTTATGCCCTCATCTTCCAGATTTAAATACTACATATTCCATAGTTTGCCAAAAATTCTTTAAAATGGATGTTCAGAGATAAAGGAAATGTCCTTGATGTGATTTAGATAGTTCAGGAATTAGTGGAACAATCTTTTCCCTTGAATTGAAACTATTTTATTGAATACACAGCTTCATAAGAACTTCTTGACCACCCTGTTGAAATTCTGCTGCCTCCATTGCCTTGTTTTCCAACATCTCGCCTGGGGTAGGCAGAAGAATGGGTTCCCAAACCTATCCATGTCTTCATTACCAGTAACTGTGAATATATTACTCTAGCACATGTCCAAGTCCTAATTACCAGCACCTGGGAATATGTTACTTTAGCATAAAGGACTTGGCAGATGTAAGTTAAAGATCTTGAGATGGGGAGAAGAGCCTGCATTATCTAGATGAGTCCAATGTAATCACAAGGATTTTTATAAGGGAAAAAGGAAGGCAGGAGATTCTGATTCATAGAAGTAGATGAGATAACAGAAGTAGTGGTCAGAGTGACAAGGGACCATGAGCCAAGAAATGTGGGCAACCACTAAAAGGTGGCAAAGATGAGAAAGAATTCCTCCTAGTGTCTCCCGAGGGAACACAACCTGGCTGACACCTTGATTTCAGCCCAGTAAAATCCTTTTCACACTTCTGACTTCCAAAACTGTAAAATAATAAATTTTTGCAGAGTTAAGCCACTAGATTTGTGGTAATTTGTTACAGCAGCCACGGAAAACCAATCTATGCCCTGACATGTGTTTCCTTCATAGTTTAAGCTATAGCTTGGCAATTATGATATGTATTGGTCTGTAGACATATTAACTGTCTCTTTCTTACTAGAATGTAAGCTTTATGAAGCCAAGATTCTATAGCTTATACTATTCTCACTAAGCACAGTATACGATGTTTAGAGGGGTCACAATAAATATTTCTGAGTGAATTAAGATGAATACAACCTAAGGTTGTATTGAGATGTCCTAGCACCTATGGAGTTTTTGAAAACAAAATAGCTAAGGATTTTTATGTTACACAAAAGCTGTTGCCAAACCTGTCCATCCAGCAGTGGAGCAACTGACTACATGCCTCACCTGCCCACCTTGGGCAGAGTTTAACTTTGTAACACCGATAAATAACTCACATGTCTTCATTCTCTGGTAGCCAGTGAAAATATATAAGGACAAGGACAGTACCTTATTCTTGTTTTGAATCTCTAGCTCTTAATTCAGAGCCTGACATTTATTAGACACACTATAAATGTGTATTTAATGAATGAAAATAAATAGGGGAACATATTATGATTAAATCCAATAATTCATATTTATCTTTCCTACATTTGTCTTCATGATTTAATTTTGAATTTTAATTGCCTTACATTATCAGATATTTTTCTAAATTACTTTTCATTCAGAAATTTGCTGTGTCTGACATTTATTCTTCCTTTCACTCTAAAACATTCATATTTTACAGTATATACTGATTACCCTTTAGACAGCAACCATGTTTTAAGTGATGTGGACATAGAAACGGAGGAGATGGACAAGGTCACTGTTTCCTGGGAGCCTAGTTTGTAGAGACAGATGTACAGTAAATAAACAAACAACAGAAAATATCACTTAGTGATAAGCCTTTGTAAAGAAACCAACCTACCTAGATAATTTGTTTTTATGTTGCACTTTTACAAGCATTCTCTGTTTAACAAAAATAGGTTTCCCTCCTCACCCTAGTCCTTTGTTTTATCTATGCCATTGCGATTTCCGTGCTTTCCATTTTTATGCTGCTGTATAGGCATATACCGCCCTTCTCTCTCTTGTATTTGCACATGAAATTACTTAGGTTTTAGTATTGGAAGAGTGATTTTAAATTTGATTTCTACCAGATATTAACAATGTGACTTCCTGGAGAGCTTTATCTAGAGCTTTAATCTATTTGTAAAATGGTCATATAGCAGTAACATTTCTTCACAGGGATGCTGAGAGAACACCCTATTTTATATAAAGCATCCACCACAATGCCTGGAACTTGGTAAGGGCCCCTTACATATAGTCCCCTTCTTTTTTTATCTGTACATTCAAGACCCTGCCATTCTTTAAAGCTCAGAGCGCCTTTAAATCCATCTTTTTCTGAAATCCTGTTATACTGTTCCTAATTTGTCTTACCAGTTAGTGGATACTCTCTTCTATTGTCATATATTTTTCCTTTGTTTATGCTTTTTTCCTCCAGGCTATCTTAAGCCTTTTGGAAACAAACCCTCCCTTAATATTACCATTCTTGTTTTCTCAGAGGACTTGGCACAATTCTTGAGAGGGAAGTAGTTTGTGACACTAGAGAGAGTTGGCCCTAGGATGAGAAAAACTGGATTCTCATTCAAGCTCATCTCATCTCTCTAGCAAGTATGTGGGCTCAGTATTCATCAGATGAAGATGCTATTACTTGCCTGCCCTGTCTAGCTAACAAGGTGGCTGTAAGGACACAGTGTAAGGAAGTACAAAAGGAAACATATGGCACAGCATCTGCTTTCAGGGCTGTATAAAATAATAACACTAATCTAATTCTAACAATCAGTGCAATCTATTAGGATCATCATATATATTAAATTAATAAATAATTGAAATGTGCATGCACGCAGCACTGTATGAATGTTTATTAAACAGACTTTGTCATTTAGTCTACTCAATAATCTTTATATTATTATCCTCACTGTACGGTTACACCAACTGGGGCTGAGTCTAAGGTGATGCAACTAGTAAGCAAGAGCGGAAAGAACCCACCGACTTAAATCTAACTCAAAATCTAGAGAGGCTCAAGTGGAATGAGGATGGGGGGTGACATTTGGCAATGCCTGGAGACATTTTTCATTGTCGCAACTGAGGGAGTGTTACTGGCACCCAGTGGGTAGAAGTGAGTCATGCAGCTCAACATCCTACAATGTACAAGACAGCTCCTACAACAAAGAATTATCTGGCCCAAGATGTTAATAGTATTGCCAGCTAAAACACTGTACACCAGTTAAATTTAAATTTCAGTTAAATAACATATAACCTTTTTAGTATAAATGAGTCCCGAATATTTAGCTAAATATGTCTCATGCAATATTTGGAACATATTTAACTGACAGTCATGTCTTTTTATTTGCCAAATCTTGCTAGCTAGAAAGTATCTCATCAGCTCTTCACAAAAACCCCATGAATTGATGATACATGACAAACTCCTATTTGAAGTGAGGACAATGAGACTCAGAAAGGTTGACTTACTTGTTCATGGTCATGGAGCCAGAAGGTGGAAAAACTAGGGTTGGGATACAGGAATCTTGTAATTCATTGACCAATCACTTTTTACTACACTCTTACAGCTCTTAATTTATTGATTCAGAAATTTGGCATACAGGACATGGGCTATAACTAAAGACAAGCAAATGACTAATAACAGACAAAATTATTGAACCTGATTTTGTGTTACAAGTGGCCTTTGGAGCCATGGAACCAATTTGTATCTATAGAGGAAACTGTAGCAGGCATCCCCAGTTATCTGGGGTGCTGGGTACCAGGCATGTCTAAAAACTACAACTTATAGTTGTTGACATAATTGTTTTGATGTCTTTCTGCTGAAATAAAGACTGAGAACAAGGACAAACATTATTTTAAAGTTGTTTTATAGCCCCTTTCATTAAAGTTGCAAATTGTGTTAAAGGAGACCATGGATTTTATTTCCTGTAGTAAGTAGAATATGAGTATGAGTAGAGGAGATGAATAGCAGAAACTGTTTCATGGGCACGCATATGATACAACAACGTGTTAAAACCGGCTAGAAAAGTCACTTAAGTGTGTCTTCTTCTGAGGTAAAAAAGAGCCTCTGGAAAGCAAGAAGCAGGAAGGCTCTGTGTAGGTGCTACTTGGACTCTGCTTCCTGTCTGTGGTGGCTCGCTAACTGGCTGACCAAAGCTGAGAGCAGGTGCCCATGGGCTTGGGAGCTAGCAATAAATTCAACTGACTTAATTTTCAGTTTGGCACCCTCCCAGATCAATGCTTAACTCTGCTACTTCATTCTTTTTTTCCCCAGGTTTATTAAGATATAATTGACATATAACATTGTGTAAGTTTAAGATGTACGATATAATGTTTTGACACATCATGCATATATTGCTAAATGATTACCACAATAAGGGTAGTTAACACAACCATCACCTCACATAGTTATCTTTTTTTTCAGAACATTTAAGATCTACTCTCTTTAGCAACTTTCAAGTACCCAATACAGTATTGTGAACTATAATCATCATGCTGTACATTAAATCCCCAGAACTTATCCATCTTATAACTGGAAGCTTGTACCTTTTGATTAACATTTCCTCATTTCTCCCACCCCCTAGCCATCGGCAGCCAACAATCTACTCTCTGTTTCTACCACTTCAGCTTTTTTAGATTCCACATGTAAGTGAGATCATACAATGTTTGTCTTTCTCTAACATTTCACTTAGCATAATGCCCTCAGGGTTCATCCATGTTGTCACAAATAGCAGAGTTTCCTTCTTTTGCATGCCTTAATAATATCTCATTGTATATATCACATTTTCTTTACCCATTTAACATTTTGACATTTGGACACTTAGGTTGTCTTCACGTCTTGGCTATTATGAATCATGTTGCAATAAACATGAGGGTGCAGACATCTTTTCAAGAAAGTGATTTCATTTCCTTCAGATATATACCCAGAAATGGAATGGCTGGATCACATGGAAGTTCTAGTTTTAATTTTTTGAGGAACCTCCATACTGTTTTCCATAGTGACTGTGCCAATTGACATTTCCACCAATAGTGCACAAGGGTTCCCTTTTCTCCACATGTTGGCCAGCACTTATTATCTCTTGTCGCTTTGATAACAGCTGTTCTAGCAGATGGAGGTCATATCTCATTATGGTTTTGATTTGCGTTTCCCTGATGATTAGTGTTGTTAAGCACCTTTTCAAGTACCTGTTAGTCATTCACATGTCATCTCTTGAAAAACTATCTATTCAGGTTCTTTACCCATTTTTTAATCACAGTGTTTGTGTTTTTGCTGTTGAGTTGTATAAGTTCTTTATATATTTTGGATATTAACCCCTTTAATTCATATGCAACCACAAAAGACCCCAAGTAGCCAAAACAATCTTGAGAAAGAAGAATAAAGCTGGAGGGATAACACTTCCTGATTTCAAACTATATTACAAGATTTTAGCAATCAAAACAGTATGGTACTAGCATAAAAGTAGACACATAGACCAATGAAACAGAATTTCAAACCCAGAAATAAACTCACACATATACAGTCAACTAATATTTGACAAGGGAGCCAAAAATATTCAATGGGATGGGATAATCTCTTCAATAAACGATGCTGAGAAAACTGGATTTCATATACAAATGAGTGAAATTGTACTCCTATCTTACACTGCTCACAAAAATTAATTCAAAATGGATTAGACTTAAATGTAAGACATGACACCACAAAACTCCTAGAAGAAAACATAAGGAAAAACCTCATTGACATTAGTCTTAGCAATGACTTTTTGGATATGACACCAAAAGCACAAGCAACAAAGGCATAAATAATTGAGTAATACTCCATCAAACTAAAAAGCTTCTTCACAGCAAAGGAAAGAATCGCAAAATTTAAAAGGCAACCTATAGAATACTACTTGATTCTTTCATAAGAAGAAGTCCGGAGAGGTAAAAAACAGAGTCTCATTTAAAAATATAAAAAGGCATAGATATACACAGCCATCCACATGAGCAATGCAATAGCTATGTCACAAGATCCTTGGAAACATTCCTTGCCCAACAGGAAGATCTTGATCACTTAGAGTATTTTTTTTTTCTTTACTTTTATCCTGCATCGTAAGAAGAGCACCACAGAGGTCATGGCTGGTAAAGTTTTTGTTTTGTTTTCTTTGTTTGTTTTTTCATCAGATTGTGTCTTTCGGAGGGAATATTTAGGGGACAGTATTGACTTCAAGTTTTTCTGCTGGACTCGGTATAGTTTGTGGGGGATCACCATGGGCTGTTGTCCCTAATAGGAGACTAAAAATGATGTAATTGTGACCGTGGAGCTCCTTGGGCTCCTGGTAACCCACCAAAGCAGAAGAAGGAGAATAGTTTGGATAAGTACAGTCTTATTTTAACTTAGCTGGGTTAGAATTCTGGGAGTGGGCATCCATGGGCTTAGAACGAATGGAAGAGATCTTAGCTATAGTAAATTAGTCATTCCTTGGGACATCTAACTAATACAGAAAGAATCTAGAAAAAAGAATCCTGGGTATTGAGGTGACACACTGATATTTCGTAAGATATTTATAAGTCTCAATGTTTCCGTACTGCCAACAGATAAGAGACTAAAGGAAAAAAGGAAAATATTTGTTAACTCAGTATCGGAGGACACAGTTGACAACTTGCTGGATGACTTACTAAGTGAAAAGGTGCTGAACCAAGAGGAGATTGAAATAGTGAAAAAGACAAATGTTACAACTATAGCCAAGGCCCGTGACTTGATCGACTTTGTGATCTGCAAAGGGTCCCGTGTCAGCCAAATATTTATTGACTATATCTGCAAGAGAGATTCCACCCTTGCTTACAAGTTGGAATTTTCTTCAGGTAAGATTCCTTGATTCTGTTTAAGGGATGTCTCAACTTGCCCTTGTATCTTGTTACTGAATTTCTGCCTTCTTATTCACTTGTTAGATCAGAGATGACTCATCAGCTCTTAACCTCATAGCTACTCACCATCAGGATAGCAATCATGTGCCACAGATCATACTAAACTGCTCTCTCTGTTCTCTTTTCCTTTGTCCCTGCAAAATGCTCCCAGTTTTCTGCTTCATGTTTGTACTACATGTTACTCTTTGTTTGAAGTATCATTATATTAGAGGGTAGTAATTCGATCCTATGGAAATAACTTGAAAGACTTTATTCTAATCTTCCCAAAGAAATGAAAGACAAAGACCTTTACTTTGTCATTGACAGTAGGCTTTTGTGGGTCATGAAGGCACCTGAAGAGAAATTGGATGCACTTTCCTCTCCTCTTCTCTCTACTTATTAGATTTAGACATGTTTTTAAGCCATTTCTCTGGCAACGTCTCCCCACCTGCCAAAATTTATAACTCAAGTTTTTCAATAATGATGTAACTAACATGCCATTTCTTCTGCATGAGTGGTGTCATTATTTTCCCTATTTTTTGTTTTTACAATTAGAAATCTTTCTCCTAGTCTTCACTGTGCCAAATCCAAATGCTTTTGCCTCATGAAAGAAACTAAATACTAGTGCCAACAGTCAGGGTAGTAGGGTCCAAAATAGAGTACTCAATAAAATGTCTTTCCATAACTTGAAACACTTTGCCCTCCCATTTTCATGAGGCCAAAGCCCACAATTCTTAACTTGGCACACATTCTACCTCTCCAGGCTCAGCTTGTATCCCACTTTGCACAACTGTCCATGTTCTATCTAATAAAACATAGTCTCACTTCAAGGGCCTTGTACTAAATTGATACTAGGACCTAGATGTCCTTCGACGTACCTTACCAGTGAGACACTCAGTTTGTGAAAAAATTTAGCTCAAAATTTAGCCTGAATTTCTTGAACTGACCAGTTCATTCATTCATTTTTCTCAACAAAAACTTCTGAGTAACTACTGCCAATGACTCTTTTTGACCTTGGGCATATGTAACTTTAAAATAAGACTCACATGTATTTGAGACTGTAGTGGGGAAGGGGTGACAATTAGAAGTAAAAAATAAGTAAAATTTTTGTAGATATTTATAGAGCTATAAAGAAAACTGAAATATGATAATGAGATAGCTTAGCATAGAAAATGACTGGAAGGTTACCTGGATTAGGTGGTCAGTTAAGGTCATGCTTATTACATGAATGACAAAAGCCAGTCTAGGTCCAGGGCAAGAAAACCACAAAAAGAGGGGATAGTAAGTGCTGGTAGAATGGATCTGGGGGATGAAATAGGTAGAGGATTAGGAAAATAGTGGAATCAAGGAACAACCTCTAGGTTTTCAGCTTGGTCAAATGAATGGATAGTGGTGTCATTTGTTAAGAAGCAGAAATGTGAGAAAAAGTTAATTAAGATGGTTGAGGCTATCAGGAGTTTGGATGCACTAATCTTGAGATGCTTATTATATCCAAGAGTAGATGGTAAGCAGAAAGTTGATTACATAAGTCTGGACCTCAGAAGAACTGGAGACATTAAGTTGGGAGCTATCTGTTTAGCATCATGGAACTGAATGAGGTCACACTGAGATAGAAAGCAAAAAAGAGGCCTATAACAAAGCACCAGGATGATTTCAGTAATGCCAGGAATCAAAGATAGCACTAAAATCTAGACTGAAACAACTCACCACAGTCTGCAGGAGCAATGGCAGCCAGGAAACATTGCTATTTTTTGATTTAATGTGAGCCATATATGTGTACATAATACCTAATTCTGATTCCATTGTTTTCTGAGTCCACATTATTTTTGTAGTAGCTAGACAGTAATAATGATAACACTTCTATAAAGCTTAACATATGCAAGCGCTATTCTAAGTACTTCTTGTATATTAGCTTACTGAATCCTCACAAAAATCTAAGGAGGAAGGTACTATTTTTGTCCTGACTTTCAGTCAAGGAAACTGAAGAACAGAGACATTAGGTAATCTATGTTCATATGGCTGCCAGGTAGCAGAAGGAAGATTCAAGTCTCTTTCCAAAATCCATCTTTGTGACTATTAAGTGGTAGCGACTCTTGAACAAGAAGGTCTTTCTATTCAGTGATGCTAAACTGATAAACTGGACATCTATGGGAATCCTGTTATTTGTGACTCTGCACCAAGCACACTGTTAATTTTGATTATTTTCTTACTCCACTCAATGTTTATAGTAATTAAAGGAAAAAGACCCCTTTGTCCAGTCTTTTTTCCTTCTTAGGGAGTCATTTTTGGCTTTTTGGTATCATTTCCCCAAAAGTAAACTAAAGATTAGTCAGAGGAGAAACGCCCATCAAGATTCTCCCGTCTGAATCTGCCCTCCTGATGGTCCTCAACACACTTGCTCCAGGACACTGACCTCTGCTCTGAGCTCTGGGTCTTCAGCAAGGACAGCTAACAATCCTCACCACTCCCAAGCACCACAGCAGGCCTCATGCTGCCCTGTTACTCAGCCACTCCACAACATCAACAACAAATAAAACATCTCCTCCATTGTTCAACTGAAGCAAGAACCCAGATTTTAAAAATAACCTTATGTAGAAATCAAGGAGAAACAAGAGTCAAATGTCTGTATCTATGTATAATGTGGGAAGAGAGGGAGGTACTTATACAAAACAAAAATCACTTCTAGGTATTCTCAGGGACTCGCCAGACAATCTTTCTAAATAAGAGACTAGATTTAAACGAGATTCTTAGTGAGTTCCAAGAATTGAGGCAGATCAATAGAATCTTGTTAGACCTCTTTCCTTCTAGTCTTCCCCAAAGAGTCACAGGCATGCATTTCTGCATCTTGGTACATCTCGGAACTAGATAACTTTCGCCACAAAGGGGCTGTCTGTCTGACCTGGCCACAATTCATCTATGTTGGACAAAACTATAACTCTTATAAGCTAAGATGTCTTCTTACAAAATTTTCTTCTATCCTTCGAGAGAATGAGTGCCCTTCTCTGTAATGGTTTCTAGGGTGATGTAAGGTATAGGGCCCAACAAAAGAGCCAGTATACCAGGTATCACAATTCTAATTGTTCCATGTCTTTTAAAGCCTTTCCAGAAACTCTTTCTAGACAGAGTCAGCATCCACAGGACCCATAGGCAAACTCAAGCTTTGTCCTCGTGAAAAATTCCTGGAAATATGCAAAACGGAGGCTGGAATGGTGAGGTACTCAACGAATGGAATGGGGAAGTAAAAAGAAGTGGAGTTTCCCTAGATATAAAATATGCAGCTGTCCTGAGAGTGATAAATCTTTTTTAGTGATGCTGTCTTGAAGCACTATAAGGGTTAAAAGATAATTGTAGGTAAGTATTTTATTCTAGTAGGAAAATTAGATATGCAATAATGAAATAATAATGCTGCAATGCATTATATATAAATGATAAAATATATATATATATTTATATGTGGATGTTATAAAAAGTAATGTCCCTTATAGGGACATAAAGATTAGTTACCATCAACCTGGACTGAAGTAGGTGGAAAATATCCTGAATGTTAAGAAGACTTGAGATGGATCTTGAGTATTACATGAGGTTTGCCTAAATGAAGGAGAGTGGAGAGGAAAGAGAGAAAATACGCTAACGCCCTCCACAAAACCGTTGAATAAAAGTTCCACATCTGTTCTTGTTCACCACTCTGGGGTTTTGCTTTCCTTTTTTTTTTGATGAGGAAGATTGGCCCTAAGCTAACATCTCTTGCCAATCTTCTTCTTTTTGCTTGAGGAAGACTGCCCCTAAGCCAACATCTGTGCCAACCTTCCTCTATTTTGTATGTGGGATGCCACCACAGCTTGGCTTGATGAGTGGTGTGCAGGCCCACTCCCAAGATCCGAACCTGCAAACCCCAGGCCACCAAGGCAGAGCGAACCCAACAACTACGCCACTGGGCTGGCCCCAGGTTTTGCTCTTTTAATCATATGTTGGGTTAGAGCCCATTCCCCATTCCTTTTGCTTGCTTTCAGAAACTCCTTCTACTGTCCATTAGCAGGAGAGTATAAAGAAACAGTTCTGGCAAAAGTTAGCAGCCAAACAAATAGCTGTCATATCCTTGAGAGTGTAACTCTGACTATGCTGTGGATATGCAAGAAGAAATGCCAGGCATCTAACTTGCCTTTGTTCTACAGATTTATCCAATAAGAAAGAAGGGGGACCGCACTCGTCTAGCCCTCATCATCTGTAACACAGATTTTGACCACTTCCCAAGGCGTAATGGGTGCAACCATGACATTATTGGGATGAAGGGGCTGCTTGAGGACCTGGACTACAGTGTGCATGTGGAAGAGAACCTCACAGCCACGGTAAGAGTCCCTCCTCTCTACAGTATATATAAACCTACATTACCATGTACCTCTAATGACTAACCAGCTTTGTAATTTGGGGCTATTTATTTAATTTATCTAGAAGCCACCTTTTAAAACTTTCAAATGGAAAATGAAAGCTAGTATCTATAATCATCTATACTTCCTTTGAGCAGTGTATATGTACATTACATGTATATGTATATATATACATGTGTATGTTTGCATGTGTATATATATTTCAGCCACAGTGTTGCCATTACTGTTTTAGCCATTTTATTATTATTAAAACAAAAGCCCCTCACTTTACTTTACTTAGGAATCACACACACACACACACATACATGTACACACACACATGCACAAACTTTTTGTTCCAGAATGTGGTGGTGTGGTGACAGCTGGAGAAGGGGTTCACCCGGAAGTCATTGTAGTCATAGAGGACACAGCCACTGAGAGAACTGTGGCAACACTGGGGTATGTGGGTATGTGGAGAAGTAGAACATCCTAACTCCTCTCTTCTAATGCTCTCTGATTTCTTTCAATCTTCTGCTCGTGCCTTCTATTAGCCAAACACAATTTGAAGCTTGTTAACAGGAGAGCCCAACAGGTGTGATTCATAGAGCCACAAAACAGGGATGATAAGAGCAGGGAATGAATCTAGGGATTGGAAGTAAAAAATAACAAGCACAGGAGAGTGATGTCAGTGAATATAGAGGAGTAGGAAATGCCAAGAATCCATCTCTCTCTCTTCCTGGAGAACAACTGTACTGACAGAAACAGTCTAAATTGACTGTTTTCAAATTCCCAAGTTTATTTGAACACTTGCAGTTTCTAGAGAACAGCTCAGCTGGTAAATTGCAGTTAATTTCAGTCAATTTCAGCTGTAAGCACAGTGGTTCCTACACATCCATCACCCCCAAGTCCTGTGGCAGGCAGCTGTGGGGACAGCAACCTGCATTTATGGTGTCACTTGATGGATCCAGAGTGGACAATAAGGACTTTGGCCTTCAAATATCAGGGTTCTGTATTCTGATGGTGTCATATCCTTGAGAGCTGTTTTGGATTACTGAAGGGTGGGCACAGAAACTGGATGCCGTTGTTTCCGTCCCCATGGACTGAAGTGGCTTCCAGGAGATTTAAAGTAGGTGCGCTAGGTATTTTTGGACATTCAAAAACAACCACAAATGCTGGAGAACTTAGAAACCTGTGCTCAGGTTCACAAAAACCTAAGACCAAGCTTTCACCTTAGGCTAATCTTTGGTACAGAGATACACTAAAACAATGATAACAACAACAGCAATTGCAAACCTTGGAACAAGGTGAGAAAGTGACTTCCAGAGTTATAACATTATAAAACTCCAATATCCAGTTTTTAACAAAAAATCACAAGGCATATGAAGAAATGGGAAAGCACAGGTCATTTAAAGGGAGAAAAATGAATGGAAAGAAATTATCCCTGAGGGAGCCCAGGTGGCAGATTTATTAGATAAGACTTAAAACAACTGTCTTAAAAATGCCCAAAAAGCTAAAGGAAGACATAAGCAAAGACAGGAATAAGATATATTAACAAAACGAGAATGTCAATAAAGAAAAACAATGAAATGGAAGCAAAAAGAAATTCTGGAACTGAAAAGTATAACTGAGCAGGATAGAAAAGCAAGAAAGAATAGCGATGAAACCAAAACTTGGTTCTTTGAAAAGATCGACAAAGTTGACAAAATTCTGGCTAAACTGACAAAGAAAAAGAAATAAAGAAGATGCAAATAAATAAAGTAAAAATGACTTTAGAGATATTAGTTCTGTTCCTACAGGGATAAAAAAGGATTATAAGGGAGTATTATGAACAATTGTACACCAACAAATTAGATAACATGGGTGAAATAGACAAATTCTTAGAAACACACAAACTAATAAGACTAAATCATAAAGATACACAAATTCAGAATAAATTTGGAATAGTAAAGAGATTGAATTAGTAAGGAGATTGAATTAGGGCAAAGAAAAGTCCTGGACCAGAGGTCTTCATTGGTGAATTCCACCGAACATTTGAAGAATTAACACTAATCTTTCTCAAACTCTTTGAAAAAGTTGAAGAGGAAGGAACACTTCCTAATGTATTCTGTAGGGCCAGAATTGCACTGATACTAAAGTTAGACAAAGGCATTATAAAATAGAAAATTGCAGAGCAATATCCCTTGTGAATATAGATGTAAAAATCCTCAACAAAATATTATTAAATGGAATCCAACAGAATATTAAAAGGATATTTACCCTGGTCAAGTGGGATTTGTCCCAAGAATGTAAGAGTGATTCAACTTAAGAAAATCAATCAATGTATTACATCATATTAATAGAATTGAATGAAGCAGTAAAAAGACATGATAATCTTAGTTGGTACAGAAAATGACATATGACAAGGTCAAACATTCTTTCATAATGAGAACTCCCAGAAAACTAGAAATAAAGAGAAAATTCCTTAGAATGATGAAAGCTATTTATGAAAAACCCACAGCTAACATTACACTCAATAGTGCAAGACTGAAAGCTTTCCCACTGAGATGAGGAACAATACAAGGGTACCCACTTTCACTGCTACTATTCAATATTGTAATAGAAGTTCTAGCCAGACCTGTTGGACAACAAAAATGGATAAAAGACATCTAAATTGTAAATAGAGGGGTAAAATTATCTCCATTCACGGGTGACATATCCTATATATAGAAAATATTAGAGAATTACAAGAAATCTGCTAGAACAAATAAATGAATTTAGCAAAGTTTCAGGGTACAAGATCAATATAGAAAAATTTGTCTTGTTTCTATACACCAGCAATAAACATATGAAAAGAAAATTAGAAAAGCAATTTCATTTACAATAGCACCTAAAATTATTAAATACTTAGGAATAAATCTAACAAAGAAGTTAAAAGACTTATATACTAAAAACTACAAAGTGTTGCTGAAAGAAGTTAAGGAAGATCTAAATAAGTGGCAACTCAACCTATTTTCATGACTTACTATTGTTAAGATGCTGATGTTCCCCAAAGAGATGCAACATAATTCCTATAAGAATTCCATAGGCCTTTGTTGTTTTAGAAACGGAAAAGCCAATCCTCAGATTCATATGGAATTGCAATGGGCCCCAATAGTCAAAGCCATCTTAGAAAAGAAAAATAAGATAGAAGGACTCATACCTCCCAACTTTGAAATATACTATAAAACTACAATAGTTAGAACAATGTGGTACTGGCATGAGGACAGACATATAGATGAATGGAATAGAATGGAGTAGCCAGAAATAAACCCTCATTTGTATGGTTAATTGTTTTTTGACAAGGATGTCAAGGCTATTCAAAGGGGAAAAGACAGTCTTTCAACAAATGGTGCTGGGAAAACTGGATATCCACATGCAAAAGAATAAACTTGGACCCTTGCCTTACACCATGTGTAAAACTAACTCAAAATGAATCAAAGATATAAACTTAAAAGCTAAAACTATAAAACTATTAGAAGAAAACTTTGGAGAAAATCTTCATAACATTGGATTTGGAAACAACTTCATGGATGTCATCAAAAGAATAGTCAATAGTTGAAAAAAATAGATAAACTTGACTTTATCAAAATTAAGAACTTTTATGCTTTGAAGAAAACAATCAATAAAGTGAAAAGACAATCTAAAGGATGGTAGAAAATGATTGCAAATCTTATATCTGATAAAGGACTAATATTTCTAATAGATATAAGACTTTCAAAGCTCAACAACAACAATGGAATATAAACAACCCAGCTCAAAAGTGGGCAAAGGATTTGAATAGTTATTTCTCCAAAGAAGATATACAAAAGGTCAATAAGCACATAGAAAGATGCTCAGTATTATTAGTTACTAGGGAAGTTCAAATCAAAAGAACAATAAGACACCACTTCACACCTACTAGGTAGGCTACTAGAAAGAAACATACATATGAAAAATAAAAAGTATTGGCAAACGTGTGGGGAAATTGGAACCCTGTGCATTGCTGGTGGGAATGTAAAATGGTGCAGCCAGTGTAGAAAACAGTTTGGCTGTTTCTAAAAATGTTATACTACTATACAACCCACCAGTTCCACTGCTAGGTATATATCCAAAAGAATTGAAAGGGATTTGAAAAGATATTTGTACACCAATGTTCATGGCAGCATTATTCACAATAGCTAAAAAGTGGAAACAATTAAAGTGTCTATCAACAAAGGAATGGATAAACAAAATATCGTATATACATACATAAAATGGAATATTATTCAGCCATAAAGTGGAATGAAATTTTGATATATGCTAGGACATGAATGGGTTTTGAAAATATTATGTTTAATGAAATGTCAGAAAAAGAACGACAACTATTGTATGATTCCACTTACATGATGTAGCTAGAATATGCAAATTCATAGAGAAAGAAAGTAGGATAGAGTTTACCAAGGGTTAGGAGAAGGGGATAGGAGGAGTTATTGTTTAATGGATACAGAGGTTTTGTTGGGGATGATGAAAAAGTTTGGGTATAGATAGTGGTGATGTATATAGAACACTTTAAATGTATTTAATGCCACTGAATTGTACAGTTATGAATGGTTACAATGATAAATATTATGTATATTGTGAAATACTTGTCAGAATTATTGCAGTAATTATGACATTAACAGAAGCCACAACAAAATAACAATGGCCATTTCTGAGAACATTCTATATATTGGACACTGTAAAGTGCCAGGCACTTTCCATCTATTCTTTGTATTGCTCAAAGCATCACTGGTAGAAAAGGTTGGTATCATGATCTGGTGTTTAAAGATTTACTCTCTTTCAGGCCATGAAGTTGGTGCTAAGGACATTTGCCACCCGCCCAGAGCATGAGTCCTCAGATAGCACATTCTTGGTGTTCATGTCTCATGGCATCCTGGATAGAATCTGTGGGACTATGCACAGTGATGAAAAGCCAGATGTGCTATCTTATGACACCATATTCCAGATTTTCAACAATCGAAACTGCTCCTATCTTAAGGATAAACCCAAGGTCATCATCATCCAGGCCTGCAGAGGTGGTAAGTTCTGATGGGGTGCAAGGGACAAGGAGATGCGTGTCATGTAAGGTTGTACTATGTGTTTTATATCTAGTGAAAATGACTTTGTGCCTCACTTTAGTGCAATTATACCGAATAAATGTCTTTGGAAAAAATAGTTAGGGGTGATAATAGAGAAATTGGTATACAAGTTAAATATAATTGCCATCTACTCTCAGTGAACCATAGCAAGTGATGATGATATTGTTAACTCTAAATAAACTTTGCATAGAATTATTAAAGTGGTGGCATGAAATGACTTTAATTTCAACATTTGCTTATCAAAATTTTATGATCTTTGACCCAAGAAGTGTTTCACATGATAGTGAGGGATCAAAATTTAATACAATGCTAAGTAAGTGAAAGAAGCCAGACCTCAAAGTCTACAGATTATATGATTCCATTTGCATGGCATTAGGAAAAATGTAAAAGTAAGGGGACAAAATCATGTCAATGAATGACAGGGGCAATCCTTCCAGAGAATGGAAGGATTATTCTGTATCTTGATTGCACTGGTAGTTACATGATCATATATATTTATCAAAACTAGTTAAACTCTACACCTAAAAAGAGTGAATTTTACTGTATGTAAATTATACCTCAATAAACCAAAACCAAATTATTATGGCATTGCTTTCTCCCATAAATATTTTACTTCAAACTTTAACATAATTATATCCCTCAGGGGATGGCTTAGAAGGTAGAAGCAGCAATGGGAAAGGAATGAGAATGAAAAGACTGTTTTTGAATCTTGCATCTGTTGTTGAATAGAGCAAATACTCCCTTCCTTGACTTTGCACTGGGTTAACTTACTATCATTAAACCTCAAACTGCTCACTTCACTTAGAAATAGTCAATAGTAGTTTTTAGCACCATTAATGCTTCTGAATAATAGGTACCTTCCAGCTTCAGAAGGGAGTTGCTATTCATTTACATCCTGTTAGATGTGAATAAAGTTGTAAGCCTTTACTCTGTATGCATGTGTGTGTGTGCGTGTGTGTGGACGTGCATGCAGTGAATTGGCACACCTTCGTGAAAGAATATCCTGTTTATTTAGCTGTCAAAGGATTGGTAAAATAGGTTCAGCAGTGAATAACATAACAAGTCAGTGTTTCTTCAGCAAACAGTGGAGAACTGTGGGTCAGTGACTTTCCAGCAGCCTCAGCAGACAGCTCTGCACAGTCTCCAGAGGATGTACAGGATGATGGTGTTCGCAAGGCCCACGTGGAGAAAGATTTCGTTGCTTTCTGCTCCTCAACCCCACGTATGTGTCTTTCATTTGTAGGCAAGGATTTGCGGAGATGAGGCTTGCCTACCTGCATGATTTGGCCCATGATCCCAGGAAAGAACACAGGCTAAACGTCTTTGGAAGGCATTTTTAAAGGAATAGAGAGCTCATCCAAGTTTCTGCAGCTTTGTTTTATAGCTTCTTTATAGTCACCCAATCTCCTCCTACCTTTCCATCCACTCAGGTGCCAGTGTGCCATGGCCTGTGAGTAAGGGGTCAGCCAGTAAGCACACAGCAGGATTGGTTTAGTGAGTCTACTGTGTGTCACAGCATTGTTACTGCTGAGATTTTAAAAAGAAAAAGGGGACATGAGCTCCTTTGCAGATAGTATATTTTCTAGTTTGGAAAATAAGAAATATAAATATGAAATATTGTTAAAAGATTATCCAATAATCAATAGCACTTGGTAAAGCGAGATTACAATGTAGGGGTAGTAAAGAGTTTTCGAGAATCTATTCCAAAACCCACCATGTTTAAGGTGATATAACTTGAAAAAGAAGATAGTATAATAGGGAGAATAGTACTATCTAGCCCGGACAAAAGTAGACAGAATTTCTAAAATGCTCAAGCAAAAGCTTATTCTTACTTAATATGTATTATTTATTTTACTTTTTATATATGTATATATATATTCTTATTTAATCTTTAGCAAATCTGTGTCAGGTAAACACTATTATCTCACTCACAGAGATAAGGAAACTAAAGCTTACAATAATCATATAAATTGCCTGAATAAACACTGGTAGTATTTTGCCAGATATGAATCGAAGTCAGCTTGATTCTGAAGTTTAGGTTATTTTGGCTAAACCAACAAAAACAATAGAAAGCCTATATTATGTAGAATCTTGAACCATTCCAAAGTCAGAAACATGTAGACTTTTGTGCCCAGAAATGGGCTGCTAAAAGACCAGAACGTAACAGCCTTAGCAAAAGCAGTCTCTCGGTGATTCATCTAGGAATTGAACCAACCACTGTTAACTCAGAGAGAACACCTTCAGGGTTACCTGCTGGCTGTCCTGTTATCTAAAGAGGCCATCAATGTTGTGGTATTGAAGCATCTTCTGAGCCAGACAGACATGGGTTCAATAACTGTTCCATCAATTTGTAGCTGTTCCACCTTGAGAAAATTTTCCAGATTAAGTGAGAGAACATTTGCTAGAAAATGTGATAGTATCAATTTAAACATATCTATTTTAGATTTTGAACCATAGAACTGTGATTCTAGAACTCTATTCCCTGATCTGTGGTGCTATAACTTTTACATGATGTCTTTTATGCTTCTCTCTAAATCCACCATGTTACTTTGTATTTAAAGCTAAGTACAGAGATCTCAGTCTTTATTTTTCCTACTTGCTTAAGTCTGTTTAGAAATATTTACAATCTATGACTTTTCTGAAAGGATGAAGGCTGTAACTCAAGATTTATCATTTCCTTTTATGCACAGATAATGTTTCTTGGAGAAGTGCACGTGGTTCTCTCTTCATTACACAACTCATAAATTATGTTCAAAAATATTCTTGGTGCTGTCACCTAACAGAAATATTTATGAGGGTAAGTAACACATTGTATGTTATGCTATTTATTCATTCATACAAGCCAAAGCAAATGTGTATGATAACCCACCTGCATATTTTACACAAATGGTAGAATATTATTCACACTGAGGCACACCTTGCTTTTTAATTATTTCCAAAGTACTAGGCTCTGGTAGGTAAAGAAAGTTAATACATGTTGCATCTCTGTATTCAAAATATTAATTTGGGAGATAAGGAAGAGATAGCGAGAAATACAGAGTGCAGAATATTTGAAGAGAAAATTATAATCTGTGGAGATGATGTAGTATGGAATAATATTTACTTAAATATTTGGAATCACAGAAAATATTGTGGTATAAAAATTTATTTTTGATAAATATTTTTGATTTCCTTTGTAAATAAGAACTAAGGCTTCCTGATGCAGATAAAAACAGTAAAAAAAGAACAGACAGAGTCTCTTATGTCATAGCTAATATTCTAGTAGGAGATATAGGTAGTAAAGATCACATTATTCAAAAATATGTCATTTCCAATTTTTAGGGAAATGAACAACAGAGTTTTGTGAGAGAGAATAAGGGAAAAGTTCTATGTTAGATATGGCTATCAGTAAAGTATAAGGTTAGTGGAATAGGACAATTTGTGTGCATTTTTGACTGGCATAAAAAGTATTCACTGGTCAATAAAAAGTGTTTAATGGAAGAGAGATGGGAGGGAGTGGGTAATGAGTGAAAAAAGAATCTGAGGTAAGGTCTTAAGGAACAAGAATTTGGGATGGAATTCTCAGAGGACTGAGAGGAACAAGTCTTGATGAGGATTAGAGAGAATCTCCTAGGTTAGGGTCTCCAGTGCATAAACCCTGAGGTGAAAACTTGTGGTTGAAATCCAGGGGTCAGAGACGCCTGCTTCTAGCCAAGATGGCCTAGCAGAGACTAGATTTACGCTTATGTCTAAAACAAACAAACCAAGAAAAAAACCAAGACAGACAAAATATATGAAGCAATAGTTTTCAAAACCCTGGACATTAGGCAATGAAGGACATTGATCCTGAGAAATGAGAAACAAACAAGTCTGAGCCCTGCGATGACCTCAGCTTATGATTTTGAGAGAGTTTTCAGGCCACAGTACAGAGAGGCAGAATCCAGTGGACTCCTCAAGTTGAGGAGGCAGAACTGACGATCCTGAAAGAGTGAAGTGGTCAGAGTTCATGGAACAGAATGTCAAAGAGGAGAAAGCTACAGAGAGAGAGAACTCTGGAGACCTTCAGAGGGTCCCCATCAAGAATTTAGTAGAGAACTGTTCAGCGTCTGTGAGGAAACTACTGAATTAGAGGAAAGACTACCCTAAGGGGTTAGAAGGAGAAACAGTATGGTGCACATAGACCCAGGAATAGTGTCTACTGCCACCAGCCAGACTGGAAAAGTCTCATAATTTGCCTGCAGAGTACTCAGAAGGGTCTTGCCTAAGTTGTGGGGAATAAGGAACCTTGAAATAAACAATTTGCTAGTCCTTTCCAATAGATCTAAAAGCAAGACTCAAAAAGATCAAACTGCTCCCAAGTAACTTAATGCATCCAAGAACAAAGCACAAAAATACATACAAAAATATCCAGAACTTGAAAATATAAAATTCAAAATATATAATATCCAATAAAAATACAAGGGATGCAAAGAATCAGGAAAATAAAACCCACAATTGGCAGAATAATCAATCAATCAAAACTTATCTGTAACTGGCATAGATGTTAGGATTAAGCAAAAAGGACAATAAACAGTTATTGTAACAGTATTCCATACATTCAAATAGATAAGTAGAGTCATGGAAGATGTAAAAAGATGTAAATTGCATTTTGACATATGAAAACTAGAATATGTGAGCTGGAAAATATACTGGATGAAATTAAAGCAGATTAGATATTGTAGAAGAAAAAAATAATGATTTTGAAGAAACTGTACAAGATGAAGCACAGAGAGCAACAACAAAAATACAACAAAAAAAATAAAATCACCAGTGAGCTGTGAGACAAATTTAAAAGGCCTAACACATGTAAGTGGTGTCCTGCAGGGAAAGAAACAAAATAACATTTGAAGAAATAGCAGCCAAAATGTTTCCAAATGTATTAAAAACTATAAACCCACAGATTCAAAAAGGGCAACAAACAGGAAGTATGAAAAAAGCTTAAAAAATACATTAAGGCCCATCTTGGTCTAATTTCTCTAAACTGTTGATAAAAAGATAATCCTAAAAGTAAAGAGAAAAAAGAGACATACTACATACAGTAAAGTATGGCAAGAAACAAAGTAAATAATGGTAGCAGATTAATTATCAGAAACAATTCATGCTAGAAAACAATAGTGAAAGACAAAAAAAAAGGTGATTCTAAAATTCTAAGTTCAGAAAAACATAAAAAATATATATACACTTTTGCTGAGGAAGATTCGCCCTCAGCTAACATCTGCTGCTAATCTCCCTTTTCTTTTTACTTGAGGAAAATTAGCCCTGAGCTAACATCTGTGCTGATCTTCCCCTATTTTGCATGTGGGCCATCACCCCAGCATGACTGCTGAGTGCTGTAGGTCTGTGCATGGGATCCAAACCTGTGAACCCATGCTGCCAAAGCAGAGAGAACCGAACTTAGCCACTATACCACAGGGCCAACCCCATAAAAATATTTTTTAAAAACAAAGATAAAGTAGCGACATTTTCAGCCATACAAAGCTGAAATATTCTATCACTGGCAAACCAGCGCTATAAGAAACGTTAACGAAAGTCAGTTACACAGAAGGAAAAAGGTAACATATGGAAATATAGATCTACGGGGAGGAATGGAAGTATTGGGAACGGTAAGCACATGCACAAATATACATATTTGTTTTCCTTTTAAAGACACTCTTTAAAGCAAAATTGATGGTGTAACAAAAATAACACAAGGTGAGACTGTGATAAGTGAAAGTTTTATACTATAAAACCTGAATTAACTACTAAAAGAACAAAATAAGGAATTATAGCTAATAAGCCAACAAAAGACATAAAGCAAAGTCATAACAATACTTAATCCAAGGGAAAGCAGAAAAACTGGAAGGGAAAAAAAGAACAAATACAAATTTTAAAAATTAGTGAGGTGAAAGATTTAAACTTAACTTTATAAATAATCACATTAAATGTAAATGATATCAATACATAAATCAAATGTTAGACATTGTGAGATTGCATTAAAAAAACAAGACTTGCTCTCTATATCAAACACACTTTACATATAATGAGACAAATCTTTTAAATGTAAAATGATAGAAAAAGTGTATACCACACTAACACTAATCAACAATAAACTAGAATAGGTTATTAGAGTCGGATAAAATAAATGTCATATCAGAGAATATTAGGAGGAATAAAACTGTGTATAAGGATTATGGGATCAACTAATGGGAAGGACATAAAAATTCGAAATATTTAGGCACTTAACAGCAGTTTTAATATGTAGGAACCAAAAATGGATAGAACTGCAGAGAGAAATAGACAAATCCATGGCTAGAGTCAGGGATTTCATTACCACTCTCTCAATATTTGATAGAACAAGGGCACAAAAAATGAAAGACAGAGAAGATATGAACAGCATAACTAAACAACTTGAGCCAATGGTGTGTATACAGCACTCCAATCGACAATAGTAGAATACATAATCTTTCCAAGTGCACATGAAATATTTACCAAAATAAAACATATTTTGGACCACAAAACAAGTTTTAATAAGTTTATAATGATTTCAGTCATACAGAGTATGTTCCAGCCAAAATGGAATCAAATTAGAAATCAATAATAAGAAAGTCTATAGAAAATCCAAATATTTAATAATCTACTTCTAAAAAACACATGGATCAAAGGAGAAATTAAAATGGAAATTAGAAATCAATTTTAACTGAATGCCAATTAAATACAACACTTCAAAAACTATGAGATGCTACTAAAGAACTATTTAGGAAGAATTTTAACCCCAAATGATGAAATTAGTAAACAAGAAATGTCTCAAATTGATGACTTCATTTTCCGTCTTACAACACTAGAAAAAGAAGAGCAAATGAAAAGAAGAATAAGAAAAAAAGGAAATAACAGAGGTAAGAATGGAGATTAATAAACTGGAAAATATAGAAACAGTAGAGAAAATAAGTGGAATCAAAAGATTATTCTTCTAGAAAATTAACAAAATTGATAGAAGTAAACAGACAATAAGAAAAAAAGTGGTGAAAACTATTATCAAGAATGAACAAGAAAAGCTGACATCATTATGATTCTACAGATAGTAAAAAGATAAGGGAATATAACGAATAACATTATGCAAATAATTGCTACAACTTATATGAAATGGATACATTCCTTGAAATACACAAACTATGAAATCTCAGTCAAGAATGAGCAAATAACCAGAACAGCCCTATATAAATTAGACAGATAAAACTTGTACTTGAAAACATTCCCACAAAGAAAACTCCAGGCCCAGACGGCTTCAGTTGTGAATTCTACCAAACATTTAAAGAAGATATAATATCAATTCTATACACATTCATCCAGATAATTAAGAAGTAGGAAATATTTCAAAAACGGTTTTAAGGGACCAGCATTTTGCTGCTAACAATACTAGATAAAGACATTATAAGAGTGGGAAAATACAAATATTCCTCCTGCATGTAGATACAAAATTCCTAACAAAATTTTAGCAGGCAAATCTAACAATATATAAAAAGCAAAATACCTCATGACCAGGTATGGTTTATCCCAGGAACGTAAGGTTGACATAGCATTTGAAAAATTAATCACTATAATTCCTTATTTTCATAAATGAAAGAGAGAAAGAAACAAAAGAGAAAGAGAGAGAGAAAAATAAAGAAAGATAAGAAAGAAAAAAAGAAAATCCACATGACCATTTCAATAGACACAGAACAAACATTTGACAAAATCCAAATTCCCTTTGTTATAAAAGACTCTCAGATACCTGGAAGGAGAACTTTCTTGTAGTGATGAAGAATATCTATGAAAACACTACAACTAATATGATATTTAATGACAGAAGACTGAATAATTACCCCCTAGGATTGGAAATGAGACATCTCTATGCCTAAGTCTCTATTGTAAAAATGGGAATAAGGGTAGCATCTTTCTGGTAGGACTGAGATATGGATTTAATGAAATATTGCGCACTAATGCCCCGGTAGAGGTTCTGGCACACAGCAAGTCTTCAAGCACTGAAAGCTGGTGACTGTCTGCGCAATGGTAGGGAGGTGGGTTACACAGGAAAAACTTGAAGAAAGAAATAGAGATAAAGAAAATAAAGGAAAATGTTAATAATTTGAGCTGACCATACTATTGTTCATTTTACTGCTTTTTTCAAATTTTCTGTATGATTAGAAAAATATTTACAATAAAAGTTTTGGGAAAAAAAATTCGCGTCCAGAAATAGACTCAAGCATGCATGGACAACTAACTTTTGGCAAAATTATGAAAGCAATTCATCGGTGAAGAGAGTGTTTTTAACAAATGGTACAAGGACAATTGGATATCCATATGTAAAAATAGTGAACACCTATTCACTCAAGAACCATATGCAAAAATTAACCCCAAATGTACCTGAGACCTAAATATAAAACCTACAATTATAAATCTCCTAGAATGAAAATTAGGAGAGAATTTTTTGTGACCTTGGGTTATGCACTTATTAGCCATGAAGCCAAAAGCATGATCCATTAAAAAATGATAAATTTGACATAAAAAATAAGGTTGCCTCTTCTTCTAAAGACATATTTAGGAAATTAAAGAGACAATACAGATTGGAAGAAAGTGTCTGATTTTTTTTCATAATATAAAAATAACTTTTATTCATGACATGTAAAGCTTTATAATATATAAAACTTTTATTCATAATATATAAAAAACAAAGAAGTCTCAATACTCAAATATGGGAAAAATAAAACTAAAACAATCACAAAAAATTTGAACAGACATTTCACACACACACACAAACTCATGGCAAAGTAGTACATGTAAAGATGTTCATAAGTCATGAGGAAAAAGCAAATTAAAACTGAAATGATTAATAATGAACACCTTTTAGAATGGATAAAATTAAAAAGACTGAGCACACTAAAAGTTGGGATGTTTAGGGGGGAACTGAAACACTCATACAGTGCTAGTGAGAATGTGAAATAACCCATCCACTTTGGAAAATACTTCAAAAGGCTCTTCAATAGATAATCACACACCCACCACATGATGCAACTATTCCTGTTCTAGATATTTACCCCAGAGAAATGAAAGTATGTGGTCATAAAAATACTTTAACATGAGTATTCATAACAACTATATTTGTAATAGCTCAAAACTGGAAACCAACTAAATGGAACAATTAAAAGGACAAATAATGGTGTAACCATAGAGTGGAACATTGCTCAGCCATAAAAAGGAATCAACTATTGGTGCATATAACTTCATGGGTAAATCTCAACATAATTAGGCTGAATGAAAAAGGTGAGATTAAAAAACTATACCTAATGAATGATTTTGTTTATATGAAATTCTAGAAAATACAATGTCACCTGTATTGACATAAGCACATCATTATTTGCTTGGGAATTGGGGGGACAGTTTGGAAAGGAGAAATTACAAAAGGTTGTGAGAAAACTTCTGAAGATGATAGACATGTTTATTACATTAATTGTGACGATGTTTTACCAGTATACGTATATGTCAAAACTTATGAAATTGTTCACTTTGAATATGTGCAGTTTATGTCAATTTTACTTCAATAAAGCTCTTCTTTTTCAAATCTGGAGATCAGAAATAGAGTTAATGGAATAATTGAGGTTGATGGATGTTGAATTTGTTGTCATAATAAACTACCACAGACTTAGTGGCTTAAATAATAGAAATGGATTTCTCACAGCTCCGGAGGCTGGAAGTCTAAGATCAAGGTGTCAGGAGGGTGGTTTCTTCTGAGGCCTTTCTCCTTGGCTTTCAGTTGGCCTCCTTCTCACTGTGTCCTCACATGAGCTTTTCTCCGTGCACTCACGTTCCTGATGTCTCTCCTTGTGCCCAAACACGCACCAGTCAGACTGGATTAGGGTGCCCTCTAATTGCCTCATTTTAACCTACCCACCTTTTGAAAGGCCCTATGTCCAAATATATCCACAATCTGAGGTACTAGGGTTAGTGGCTTCGATGCACCAGTGTACAGATTTTGGGGGAACATAATTCAGCCCATAACACTGGGGTCTTGAACTCAGTGGGAATTTATTTGAAGGTAGGGTTTAGGCTCTGACTTAGGGTATCAAGTTACAGATGTCAGTCAGGAATTGTCAGCATAATTAAGGGCTTGATCACTTTTTAGGTTGTTATAGCTATTCTTCCCTCACTTATCTACAAAAGTCCTCAGTCCTGATCATCCTCATGTTGGCCAATGGTGCGATGGGCTCTATTTCTGAACAAGGGGCGGGACTCAAAACTTTCTTTTTATTTTCAGGTTCAACGATCATTTGAAGAACCAGGTGTTAAAACCCAGATGCCTTCACTTGAAAGACAAACAATGACCAGACATTTTTACCTCTTTCCAGGCAATTAAAATTAATAAGTACCTACAGATGATGTTAGCAAATCAAGAAATCGACAATACCAGGGGACAGAGTGGGGTAATAGTTTGTGCTCAAATGGACTACACAATATTTTCTATTTATTGTTTTATTCTTGCCTTCTTCTAATATCCATCAAAAAGAAAATTTTGTCTTTTGGCCATGGACTAGTAACTGATATTATCATTATCTTTCTGCCATAAATATTTCAAAAAGTACGCAAAGAATTTGGTACAGCTATTTTCATATATTGGACAACAGGAAGTACAGGAGTGCTTTTACTAAGAGAAGAGAAACAAATAAGGTAAACCCTAAAATTATGCCTCTGCCATTCATGGTTTTATGCCAAAACAAAATTTCTGGTATACAGTGCAGGAAGGGATAACAAGCAAAGTGTGGCAGTCTCATTGAGACAGGAAACAGAGATCAGAATTCAGGGATGTTGAGGCATCTGAAATGTGAAGGATTGAATTCCGGAGGTGAGGGAGATATACAGAGAAAGCACTCCAAATAGCTATAGAGTGGTCCTCTTGAGTCATTGGCTGAATATTTAATTCTCCAATGAGAGGGGTTTGCCAATCTCTTTTTCAAGAGTTCATAATCTCTTCTTCGCTCTGGTGTCTGTCTGCAGTACTGCAGGTTCGGTGGTGCTGCAACAAACAACCCGAGTTCTCCTTTCTTTTCAGTGGCCCTAAAGCATTCCAAGTTTGCTGCTTCCCTGTCAGTGCTCTGAATCAGGTGAGACAGAAACCCCTACCTTGAACAACTCCCAAAAAGCCATGATATTAGATGTACATTCCGCTCTTCTCTTTCCCTCCTGAGAAAGAAGCTGTAAGTTGGGTGTTTTCTGCCTATCATGCTGAGTTGTGCCAGTTTGGGGAAATGGCTATCACACTGAAATGCAGCAGCTTTCCTTACTTGTTTCAATGCAGTTGTTCTCAGCTTTGTGCTTCCCTGGGATTTTATGACTTTTTAACTGGTTTCTGGAGATCTCAGAAAGGCTTTGTGGTATCAATAGCTGTCGTTGACTACAGTAGAAGATGCACTTTAAGTTAAATTGGGTCCTAATGTACCGCTGGTATTATGGTGATGATTACATTTAACTGATTTTGTTTTCTTGTGTTCTCCTGATATCAGTTTTTTTAAAAAACATCAAAGCAAGGATGTTTTCTGTAATGAAAAGGGCAATACTTTCAAATAGTTATTTATTCATTCATACTCATGTGACAAGCCCACACACATTGTTATCTAGCAGTGGGAATGATCAGATCCTGATTCAGCAAAGATTGCCAACCACTGAGGAACCAGGTCTTTGATCAATGGAATGCATAAATATCTTAACTCTGATCTGAAATCATCATGAGGTATCCAAGGATATATCTAATATTGACAGTGGTTTGATAACTTCCCTATTCAAATTCGTTCTTCTACTGCGTACCACAGGCAGTTGAAATCTTACTTCATGCACTAACTTACTGTTCAGATACTTCTTCAATTTCTCACACTAACGGCCAACACTCTCTGTGGTCAAAATCTTTTTGAATATGCACAACGGTTTCAGTCAACAATTCCTGTATTCATATCAATAATAGTCATTGTATCTTGGAAACGTTCATACATTTTATTTAATTTTTAGTCACCAACACCCTTAAAATTTATGCTCTGAAAATAACTCAGTATCATAATTACTAAGACACCTAATTTTTGACTCCTAGTATCTGTCATCAATCACTCAATCACAGAAATTATCATTCCAGCAGAACAGCTGTTACCACTTACATCGATTTGTTGACCATTCCTAGTCATTTGAGGATCATGTTGCTGCAAATGTCTCTTTACAATTTCTTACCATTCTTGAACAAAAAAGAGACATTTGGTGATTGGAGACTAATACTGTACACGATGAAGCTGTTGTTATTTCAGGAAATGGCTTAAGGTATCTTTTGCCAAACATTCCTTTATCCCTCTTTTCTGCAAGAAAGGACAGACAGTCCAGCCTTCTGTACTAGAAGCAAACTTGCCAGTCCCCCCAAGTTTATGTTATTTCTTGCTGTATTCCCATAAAACATAAAACAAATTAACTCTTTGTCTTTTGATTTCTTTGACGTGTAATACAATTATCCATGAGGAAGTGGGTAAGTGGAACCTTGAGATTAAAGGAGAGGATTTCCTAATTTAAGGTACATTTACTTTTACTGTACAAAAATGTTCATTTTGCATTAATGAGTAAGCTGTACTTCAGCTGAATCCAAATTCAGCGTCTCTGGAATCTTTTCAAGATACAACTTCAGTGTCAAAGTTTTTTGCTGCCTGCCCAGAACCTTAAATTACTGTTGGTAATTATTCTTGTGTTTATACCTTGTAATATCTCAGGGGGTATTAGTAGGAAGAAGCATTTAGAGCAGTGTTCCCAAATTTAAATCTACAGATAAGCCACCTGGTGATCTTGTTAAAATGCAAACTCAGATTCAGCAGATCTGAGTGGGACCTGAGATTGTGCACTTCTAATGCGGTCTGGCTGATTCCAGTACTGCTGGAATAAGGATGAACTTTAGCTCTCAGGGATCTAGTGGATGCTCCACTCTTGCTGCAATACTATCTTCCAAATATAGGACACCTGGAACTGCTCCCAATTTTAAGGACAGACTGAAGGTCATCATCATTTGGGCCTATTGCTGAGTGAGTGCTCTGTTGCTTTAGTGCAGGGGACAAAGAATTTGCACGTCTCTTGTCATCCAGCATTTTCACTGCATCCAATGGTATTGCAGGTGAGGAAGATCAAAGAATGTGTTTAGTGCCTCTTGGGACCTTATCTTCTTGCTGCATTTATCTTGCTGTCAAGTGACAGAGTCACTTGGAAATATGATATTTTACTGCTAGACAATGAGTTTGTTACATCTGTTTTCAAAGCCTATTGTGCTAAATTAGCACTTTTTTTTTTTTTTTTTTTTTTGCGGGAAAAGCAGAATATAGCCTTGACTATTTGTGGGAGAGTGGGGCCATGGATTTTGAGTGTGTGTGTGTGTGTGTGTGTAAAAGAGAGAGAGAAAGAAAGAGAGAGAGCGAAATGGGGAAGAAACAGTAAGGGGGATAATGATAGAGAAGAAAGGAGACTATGAGAGTAAAAGAAAATATGAAGATGATTTCACCAACATTTTATACATTCTTTTCAGTGACTAGTGAGCAATAGAAACAATCGGCTCCGTGAAAAAACATGTATGGGCAAAGAAGTCACTAGAATACCTGGGATTACCTCTTTACAGGACCCAGGTGATGCCATTAACAAAGCCCATGGGAGGAGAATTCTTTTGCTTTTTTTCCCTTCAATCTCAAGGAAGTACTTTTCTAGACAGTTTTTATGCGTTGAGGTCACCAACATCCAGACTTCAATAAATCCAGAAGTGGAAGGAGCAGAGGCTAGGCACTGTGCAGACCTAAGTGAAGCAGTTTAGACCGCTGAAATGAGTGCCTTAGTTTTTACAATGACTTTTGCATCTTATCTTATGTATTCCTCCCTGTGCTATCTCAGATTCCACTTATGAAGAGAAAATAAGCCTACACATCCCTGCCACATGCAGTTTACCTCTTATTTAATGATCTCTTCAAGGAGGAGCAGGAGAATCACCAAGGAATATATAAAGATCCCTCAGACAAAAACAAAACAAAACTCAAAAAACAAAAAGCTTGTAGTATGACTAGGAAGGTAAGACAAATGCTTTAGAGATTGTTCAGCAGCTTGCTTTTCCTAAAGTCAGTGAAGGAATATTGTGGAGAGCAGTGGGAGATAAGTCTGATAAGACATATTGGGAACATAGTGTTAAGGCTTTGGTAAGAAGGTCATATGAGATGCATGGGCTATTGAAAATAAATGAATCTAGTACTCTGTTTAGATTGGGCATTGGGACTTAAACTAATCTGGATATATATTCAAAGCCACCTTTGCCTCGTTCTTATCAAACGTGTGATTATATGTGTAATTAACCTTAACTGCAGAATTTTATCTGTGAGGAGAGTCAATACTACCAATCTTTGTGCAGCAAGGATTACATGGGATGATATATGTAGAAAATTAAGCATAGTGCTTTCCACACAGAAAGTGCTCAGTAAAGATGACGATGATGGTGATGACATCAATGAGGATGGTGATCTCTATTATCTTAATTTACATGTCCCCGAAAGCAGAGACAGAGGCTTGCACGCAGGTAGCTTATTTGGTTGGGGTTCCCAGGAAACAGCAGTGAAGGAGCGGGGAAGGGAGATGAAAGGGAGAAAATCACTTGAAATGTTGCATTAATGAATTCAGCACTGATCTGAGCAACCGGATTTCAATCTTCCTGGGGGAACCTCTGGAACTGCATAGACTACCTTACTAGAAGATGGGAAATTGGGAAACATTTATCAACTGCTTCTGTGCTCCATGGGTTGAAGGCCCCCAGGGGCAGGCCTTTACCTGCACCCGAAGTCTTGGGTGCGCATGCTCACAGCTGAGCAGACCTCAGTTCATTGGTGACCATTTCCAAGCAGGAAAGCAGAAAGAACCTGAGGCACAGCAGCTTGATGTAAGACACTGGCCACATCAGGGAACTTTCCACCATAGCAGCATTCAAATCACGTGGGCTAAAGGGCTGTGGCATGTGATGCTCACGATTTTCTCAGGTTCATGGTGCAAATTAACATCACATACTACATTGCTTATGAAACTCATGTTACACTACTTGTGCCTTAATATTTTTTTTAATGAATATAATCTCCATGTCCCTTTCTCTGTCCTTGAAATGGATGTAATTGTTCACTCTTTTGAACTCTTTCTAGGAACATGCTGTTTTTCTCTTATGAAACTTTTCTTTTATGACACCTCTCATATTCTACTAGCATTATAGATACCTGAAGGATTATATTAAGGTAATAATTAACTTCATTCGATGCATACTATTCAACAAGTGATATTGGTTTTCAAGCATTAAATTTAATCCAACAACTTCTCCGAGGCAGGTAGTTTACAGGTAGGGAAATTGAGACTTGACTTGGATAATTATTATGTCAATCGTTACACCAGGGCAAAGTGTTGATATTATTAAGAATGGCTAAGTCCAAAGTCTGGCCAGCAGAAACCACAAATGTGAATACCCCATAGGTTTGGCCAGAAACATAAATTAAGTAAATCAGCTTATGTGGTGACAGGGAAAACAGGAGAGTATATGAATGAATGAATGTATCATCATGGACTCGGTTCTGGGTAATTGTTGTCATGTGAAAATTCAGGCAAGAGAGGCCTGTAATCCAAAATTTAATTTAAATCTCACAATTTTTAACTTCTGATAAATAGTGCCAAAAGAAATCACATCTCTAAAGGTAAAAGGAAACACATCTGTGGTCACCTGGAGTCTGTGGGTCACCAATTTTTGGCTTCTGATCTAACTCATTTAGTCTCTGCTCTACTTTACATTATAAACCCCTGAGGCTGAGATAGCTCCTCATTCACCTAACCAAGTCATTCATCTCTCTGCGACTGTTTTCTCATATGCAAAATGGAACCAATAACGCCTGTGTTCCTTTTCTAGGCTTCTGTAACAGAGTATCACAAAGTGGGAGGCTTCAAACAGAAATGCATTCTCTTGAAGTTCTAGAGTCTAGACATCTGAAATCAATGTGTCAGGCAAGGCCATGCTCTCGGCCAGCTTCTGGTTGTTCCCAGAGATCCCAGACATTCTTTGGTTTATAGCTGCATAACTCCAATCTCTGCTTTCATCATCACATTTCTGCCTTACCTTTGTGTCTGTATGTCTTCACCCCTTCTTTTCTCTGTCTCTAAGTCTCTTTCCTTTTCATGAGGACATCAGTTATATCAGGTTAAAGATTCACTCTACTCCAATATGACCTCATCTTTACTAATTACATTTGGAAGAACGCTTTTTCCAAATAAGGGCATATTCTGAGGTCTGTGGATTCGGACATCGACATTTATTTTTTGGTACACGTTTCAACCTGTAACAATGTCTAACTCACAGGGCCGTTATAAAGCAGTTATTCTTTGAATTTATCCTGGTTGAGATACATGGCATCTCCTCATTCAGTGGATTAGTGTTTTTCCTCAGTTCTGGAAAATTTTCTTTAAGTTTTGTCTCTCTTTCCTTTTCTCAATTATGTCTTTCTGCAATTGTAATCAGGTATATCTTAGAACTTATCATTCTATCCTTCATATCTTTGAATCCCTCTTTCAAATTTCCTAGCTTCTCTTTTCTGCTTACTGCAATCTAGATAAATTATTTGGATGTATCTTTCAGATCACTTAATCACCTATGCTTTGACAAATTTTGTGTGTCTGCCTTTTAACCTATCCATTAATGATTGCAGCTGATATATTTTCTTCATACATGTGCCATTTTCATTAAATTGCTCTATTTATTCCCCACTATAAAATCATTGCTTTTTGCTTCCTTTATTTAAACCCCCTCACACACTGTCATTCTCTACTCTATATTTGATTAGTCTAACTTCTGTATTTCCTTGGGAACATAAATTTGTAGCTTCTTGTTTCTGCTGATATATTCTCACAGCGGCTCGCTGTCTAGTGTGTTTAGAAACTTCACCTATCAGTATAGTTCCTATTTTGAGTGGAAGGCCTGGCTGATCTCGAAGAAGAATCCCTTCTGCTTCTGCTAGTGGGTAACACCAGGTTCAAGACTTTCTCCATCCCTCCACGTTGGTTTGGTCCCAACGTGATTCTAAGATCAGCCTCTCCACCTTGTGGAGGTTCTATAAGTCAGTACTTTCATAATGCTCTTGGTGTAGAAATCTGATCCATGGAAACCACAATACTCTTAGCTGCCTGTCAGTCCAGCTAGACAAGCTCCTTGCTGTTCCACTCCAGCTCGCAACTTCTGTAGCTTTTTTTCCCAGCCAACCTTAACTCCCAGGTGCTCCCATCTCATCTCTTGGTCTCAATGCCCTAGCCACTCAGAGATCAGCTCTTGGTTCATATGGGACCAGCAATGCCCCAGGAGTATGTCCTACTAAATTCTCGATGTTATGGTGCATGGGAATCTCAGAGAGCTCTTAGTTATTCCTGATACTAGATTAGGACAATCAGCAGTAATATTCAATAGAGGATACAGATTAAAAACAAGTAGAATTATTTTTATGTATTCATAACCCCGAGCCTCACCCTTGGAGATTCTAATTCAATAATCTAGAGTGAGCCCGAATACCAATATTTCCAAAAGTATCCACTAGCAGAACCAATGTAGATCAAGTGCTCATTCTGGGACCTAGTTCTTGTTAAACACTCAATACCAAATAGCTACTTTAGAGCCATGTTCATGTGACTCACACAAGAAGCCACTTTGGCTCTCTGTTCCCCATCACAGCAGCTTAAATTCCTCACTGAGGCTGAGTGTTGTAAAGCATCATAATCTAGACCCAATCTACCTCTCAAAATTCACTTCTCACTGATCTTAAACAAACACTCTTTGATTCAAGCAAATCTTTTTTTCCCCTTTTTCCTACGATTCTGGTCTCGGCATTTTGTTTATATTATTCTCTTTGTTGGATCACTCTGGTCTCAAATTTCTACTCCCTGTAGATTAAAAAAAGCAGCCATGGACTTTAAAGAATCCAATTATGCTTTGTAGTCCTGGACTCTGCTATTGAGAAAGAGACTTATCCACTCTGAGTCTCAGGGTTCTGATCTTTAAAATAGGGCTACTAGCAATAATTTTCCAGCATCTTTGAGTGGCTGAAAGGACCTATCTCAGTACTAGAACACAGAAATGTCTCAATAAGTTCATTGCTTTTTCTCTCCTACATTACCAATCCAAAAACTAGTTCTCCTGTACCTACAGAGTGTGCCTTGATATCCCCTGCAGTCTTTCCTGATGGATCCAGGTCATATTTAATTGGCTTTCTTCTGATAGCTCACAGCATTTTTATCTATGCCTTCATTTATTGTCACTCTAATTCTTCTCAATGCTTATATTATATCTCCCCAAATTATCAGTTCGATAAGAGCAAGTGCATAGTTCTATCCTTTGCTTTTACACTCTGCATTACCCAGAGCAGTGCACGCTGGGGAGTAGCACATCACACAGGGCAAGTATTGAATGGGGGTACAGCTGGCGTCTCACCCAAGTTCCATAACGTGCGCTTGCCAAGTTTCTGAACCAACTGTTTACCTGGTCTTATGCGCAAAATGGAATCAATGCTTATTTAACTTGCCTAACCTACACAGTTGTTGTGATAAGCCATGAAATAAAGCATAAGAAAAATTTAGAAGCTCTTTAAAAAGAAAAATGTTTTGGTATTACCTTGATTCAGGGATATGGCTCATGACCACACTAGGTGGGAGTCACACCCACCATTCCATCCTAGGAAGTAAGAATAATTATGAACTCCCCCATGCAGATGAGAAAATAGAAGCTTAGAGATGTTAAATAAATTGTCCAAGATCTACAGCTAATGATGGAAGTTGATCCCAGGGCTATTGGACCTCAAAGTCTATGTTGATAAGCTGTACAAAAGGGAAGGTGTTACACAAAGGAAAGATAAAATAACATGTTATGATTGGCTAGTGCTCTTATTAAGAAGTATTAATTGCAATGTTCTAACAGCCCTAAAACCATAAAGGAGAATAAGAAATGGGTAAGCTAAGAGGGTGATGGCTTTCTAAGGGTTGAAAATGGCACAACCAGAACACAGGGATCTTTTGCCTTCTGTGTAAGAGATTTTCATGCCACCTACTGTTATTAAAAATGATATTGTTGCATGGATGGGCTATCACAGGCAATTTCGACATGAGGATTTTTAAATCATCATGCTTCTTTTAAAACATTACTTATAATTGGACAGCTACATTAATTTAAGATGATTTTATCTATGTAATTAATATTCCATCTATGTAATACTATTTTCTAGGTACATAGCTTAGCTGATAAACTGATTACCGCTATAAATTATCCCTATAAACTATTTTTATTCTATCTAAAAATCCCCATTCAACGTAGGTAATTCCATTTTACTCACTGTAAGAACCTTTTCCGCTTACCAGAATTTTGACTGATTTGAGGATGCTCGAGTGTGTCCAGAAAAACAAAGAAAGAAAATCCTTTCCAATCCAGTCTATCATTGCAACCATTGATTTTAGTTTTTTAATTAAAGATTATTGTGGTATAATTTATATAAAATAAAATGTAACCCTTTTAAGGATACAATTTGATTATTACTGACACATATTTTAGTACATCAATATCCCGATCAAGACGGAGAACATTAACATCACGTCAGAAAGTCCCTTCATACCCTATGCACTCAATTTTCCTTTACCTCCTCCTCAGGCAATTAGTGATCTGATTTCTATCACAATACATTATTTTTTCCTATTCTAGGACTTCATATAATTGGAAGCATAAGGCATATATTCTGCTGTATATGGCTTCTTTCACTCATAATAAAAGCTTAACTTTTTCACCTATCTTTTTGCATATATCAATAATTTGCTCCTTTTTTTTTTTTGCTAAGTAGTATTCCAGTGCATGCATATAGCACAATTTGTTTACTCATGCAAGCACCTACAATGGATATTTGGGATGTTTCCAGTGTTTAGCACAATCCTTTTTGAGGAAACAGTGGGCCCTTGCTACTAGTGGCTCTCTGCTTAGCTTCCCAGGGTCAGTGAGATAATCAATTGATCATGAGCTTAGGGTTCTACAACCCCAGGTCCAATGCCTCGCCATCCTTCTCTGGCTTGGATGCCACCTCAGCCTGCTTCAACTCAGTGGTGTTTGGTCCTGGCTGGTGGAAAAACCTTCATGTGAAATCTTTTAGGCATTTGGGAAATAACTAAATAAATATACAGAAAAGTAGAAGGGAGACAATATATATGCAGTTTCTGCTTTTTTCCCTGCAATGTTTCCCTGTGGCAAGGAGCACAAGATTGTGCTGCCAACTGGACTGGGCAAGTAGAAAAGTAAAAATAAAAATATCCTGAGAAAAAGATTAAAATCTAGACAGTGAATTTTAGTTCAATTAAAATAAAGGTAATACTTAGCCTAGAGACTAAGGAAGCAAAACTGGAGCCCATATGTCAAAAGACAAGTGTATTTTTAATTGTATAGAGTTTTAAAATGTAATAATAGAGCTATCAATATTTAATTTAGATATTTCAAGCGCGTGTGCACATATACTCACGTGCACGCATTCATGCACACACACGCATGCATTGAACGTTTTAGTAACTCTGAGTCCTTATTCTCTTAAGATAGTACGGTAATAAATCTAAGAGTATTTTCAGTAAATAAATTGAAAAGTGTAGGGCTAATATCTGCATTTCGTTATTAGTTCATCTTTTATCAAACAGCTATAAAATAAATTGACCATATGGAGTTTATTTCTGGGACGGTCAATTGAACATGTGCTCACTGAAAGCAATGGCCTCTTTGGGTGTTCCTGGGCTCCTCTGCCTTCAGTTTTAATGAGTTCTCCAATATTTCATTACCCATTTCCCTAATAAATTTCTTTTCTTTAGTGCTCACTACACTACAATATTCTGAATATCCAAGTTACATATTGGGTTTCATTTTTGTCTCTTGAATGTGAGGCCATGGGGGCAGGGGACCATTGTCTGTTTTTGTTTTTATTTCTTTTGAGGAAGATTAGTCCTGAGCTAACTGCTGCCAATCCTCCTCTTTTCACTGAGGAAGACCGGTCCTGAGCTAACATCTGTGCCCATCTTCCTCTACTTTATACGTGGGACGCCTGCCACAGCATGGCTTGCCAAGCGGTGCCACATCCGCACCCACGATCTGAACCGGCGAATCCCGGGCCACCAAAGCAGAACGTGCAAACTTAACCAGTGTGCCACTGGGCCGGCCCCCATTGCCTGTTTTGACTGAACCCCTACCACCTAGAACAGTGTCTGGCATGGAATAGGTCATTCATATATACTTGCTAAATGGATGAATGGAAGAGATGCATGAGGATTCTCACAAAAGATAAACTCAATGGATAATCCACAAATAATTAACCTTGGTAATTTTTCTAGTGCAAAATATTGATATTAAAAGTAATAACACTGGGGCCAGCCCCATGGCTGAGTGGTTAAGTTTGTGCGCTCCACTTTGGCATCCCAGGGTTTCTCTGGTTCACATCCTGGGCATGGACCTAGCACCACTCATCAAGCCAGGCTGAGGTGGCCTCCCACATAGCAGAACTAGAAGGACCTACAACTAGAATATACAACTACTTTCTGGGGAACTTTGGGAAGAAAGAGAAGAAAAAAGATTGGCAACAGATGATAGCTTAAGGCCAATCTTTAAAAAATAATAATAATAATTATAACATGACTTATTGTGTGCTTACTAAATGTCAGGCAATGTTCTATGCATTTTATACATTTTCTCTCATTTGATGATCAAAATTGTGTAGGTATGTGCTATTAATGAAAGTATTTTACAGATAGAGGAATCAAAGCATGGGAAAGTTCAATACCTTGCTTGAGAACAGATAGTTAAAATGCTAAGTTTGACATTCTTAGTCCAGGACCTGAGCTTTTAATTTCTACAGTGTCCCTCAAAACAGAGCCACCTGAAAAAGAAAAGCATTATGTTAGAAAAGATTTGATCCTGGTGAAAAATATTTCCTTCCTAAAAGTGGAACTGCTTCACAGGGACACATAGCTTCTAGGACACAGTCTAGATTTGGGGCATGACGGTACAGGTCACAGTGCTCCAGCTTCTCCAAATGCTATACGCTGAATGTCTGTGTCCTCTCCAAATTCATATGTCGAAAATCTAATGCCCAAGGTGATGGTATTCGGATATGTGGCCTCTGGGATTTGAACCAATCATGAAAGCAGAACCCTCATGAATGAGGTTGGGGCCTTATAACAGAGACCCCAGAAAGGCCCTGCCATGCGAGGACATGGCGAGAAGTCAGCAGTCTGCAATCCAGGAAAAGGCCTTCACCAGGACCCAACCTGACCCTGATCTTGGACTCCCAGCATGCAGAACTGTGAGCAATGAATTTCTCTTGCCTGTAAGCCACCCAGTATGTGGTATTTTGTTGTAGCAGCCCACATTGACAAAGAGACCAAAAGATGAGTTACTTTTCTAGATCACATTCTAGTGAATGAGAGATTCACTATTGTGTGAGTTTAATTGTATACATACTTTTCATTCCTTTCTTGTTCTCCAAGCCCCACGCCTTTTCCTACCCTGACCCGATCCAGGTGTGGGTGAAGGAAGTTTCCCAAGGATACACTCCTTGATGCTAAGATTCAACAATCTGGTTAGTTCTTTGGGAAAAAAAAATGAAGTCAAGCATATACATGCACAGTGGGTATTTCGCAACATGTGTATACACCCTGCTGAAAAGGAAGGTGGAACAGGCTTTCAGTTTCACACCGCACTTCAAGGCTGACAGGGAGAAGCCATGGCGGGTGAGTTTCTTACTGTCTGAAAGGACACGTTTTGGGGAAGAAATAGTTTTGGAAGCCATAATTAGGTTCTGTGACTGCTTAAGTGAGCAGAACCGAGGGAGTGGGAAGAGAGGAAGGAAGGAGAGCAGAGGGAAGAAGGGAAGAGGCCCGAAGACTTTCACGGTCTTTACATAGGAAGGGCAAGGGCCAGAAAGGAACTGGGTTTTACTGGTCTCCTGCTGTCATTTTGCAATATTAACTGAATTCTTATATGTCGTAGTCTGATGGAAAGTGCAGAATTGGAACAAGATGGCTACCAGCAGCTGTGGTCCCCAAAGGAAATGGGCTTTCACGGTTTCATTATTTTATCATGCAGAGTTGAATAAACAGGGGGCATGTCAGGGTGATCCCTGGTTTTCAGGTACTATGTAGAGATAGTGAATCTGAGTCTTTGAGCCACTCAGTGAGCACGTGTGGGTAAGACTGAGGGAAGAGTAGGAGATGTGGGTGTCCTCAGGACTACTGCACTGTGCAGAGGGACATTTTATTGATTAAATCTAAAGGAGGTTATTCCCTGTTGCTGACATGAGAGGAAAATGAGACTGTTTCGTGACGTGAGGAATCCTTGTTCTTCAAACAGGCAACGTCCTGAAGGAAAAGAGGAGGCTGTTTATCCGCTCAGTGGGCACGGGTACAGTAAATAGCTTGCTGGATGAACTGTTAGAGAAAAGGGTGCTGAACCAGGAAGAGATGGAGAAAGTAAGAGATGAAAATGCTACAGTTATGGATAAGGCCCGAGCTTTGATTGATGCTGTCATTCGGAAAGGGCCCCAGGCATGCCAAATTTTTATCGGTCACATTTGTGAAGATGACCCCCACCTTGCAGAGACACTGCGCCTATCCTCAGGTAAGGATCAACGACTCAGACTAAAGTTCAGATAGTTCATCGGTCATGTTACTGTGCATACAACTTCCTTACCTCTGGTTTCAGGGTCCTATTTCTATAGCAATGGCCTTATTGCATGTCCCCTGGCTCTTTTACTCTTGATTCTTGTTTCTTTGGCCTCTGTGGCCTTCTTTAGATTGAGGCTCACTTCCCATCCTGGGTATGTGGTAACTCATTTGTTGAAGTTCATGAGAACGGTTTGAGAAGCTTCATACTGTATTCTCCAGTCCTCCTGGCAAGACACCTTATTTATTTATTTAGTTAGTTAGTCAGTTATTTAGTTAAAGTCTAGGGGTCCCTAGGAACTTAAGTAATCATCTGACATGAAGGCTTAAGGTCTGTAATCAAAGACCTTTTAAAAATTCTTTCCAAAATTTTGCTCTCCAGGAGGAATAAAGTATTTCAGTGATGGTGGAACACACAGAGAATAAATTGAGTGCCTCTATAAAAGTAAGATCTTAAGTGAGGCCCACCCACTCTACCTCCAGGCCTCCTGAGGGCCCAATACAGGTTCAAGCTTCTGAGCTGCCCCTCCTATGGTTCCTTAGTCCTTCCATGCAGCAAAGATGGGAGCTCTGGTGGAATCTCAGCTCCTGGGTTCTTTTGCATTTCTGAAAGCCATTCAGAAGATGTTCTTTGAAAGCAGAAAGTCTTGTTTTCTAGGGATTAGGGGAAGCCTATGCCTGTCTGAGTGATGTAGCAAATGTTTTCTGTGTTCATCTATGGGTAATAAACCTCTTGTTTTTCTTTTGATACCACTTTTTCATTTAATCCCCCTCCCCCAAATCAAAGACAATCAATCAATAGCAATCAGGATCTAGAATAATTGTATAATAGCCAAAGTTTATTCTTTGGTGTCCCATTCCTTTCAACTCATAGTCCTTGAATTTTAGCAGCACTTGTACACCCCATTGTGGCAACTCTAACCCCTGGAGTCTGCCTCTCTAGCTGTCAGATGATACCTCCGCAGTCAGGGCTGTCATGGCTTTGTCTCCTCATCTATTTGTCAATTTTTTCAGAGCAATAGAATGTGATAATTAGATGTAATATTTGAATGTACTTTAATGGGAGAGGTCTAAAAGAAAGTTCTTGGCATGCACGCCACTGCTATAACAAGGCCTCCTCCAGAAAATGTTCTTGAATTTATTGATGGTTAATTTAGTCCAGCAGTCTAGAGTGGAAGATGGGACAAATTGCAGCCTATGCCTTGGGTCTGAAGTTTTGTGGGACATCCTATGGCTATCCTCCATTTAGGGCAAGGAAATGGACCATATTTTGCCTATAGAAATCCTGTCTTCAATAGGTACCATGAAATGAAGACTTGGAGTATTTCTCATTTGTTAGCTCATGCCAAGTTTTAAAGTTTCTGGAATGAGTTTCTAAGGTGGATGTTGCTGTATTGAGATCTTTATAAAACCCTAAATAAATTAAACTTAATTCTTGTTTCTGAAATTGATAATCGTAATAAATAGCACCCCAGAGAATTTATTAATAAGTTTGAGTGAGTTTATGCAACCAAATAATGTAACTGAGGCTTTCCAGTGTTTTCCTCCTCAGAGTCTGGCTTATGCCACTGAGTAGGGCAAATGCAGATTACAGAGAGATTGTATTCAGGTCTCCTGTCACATGTACAACTGTACAGTACCTTTTGTGGGCTGGCAGAGTATCTTAGTGATTAAGAGCTCAAGATTGATAGTCAAGACAGATTTGTGTTCATATCCTGGCTCCAGCAATTTCCCGTTCCATGGCACTTAGGAAATTTACTTAACATTGACAGGGGGTAAGCCAGTGGCACCCCTCATCATAATTTTCTGCTGTGATAAAACTTGGCAAGGCTAATTGTCCAAGTGCTTTTTCTTCTTAGTTTTCTCCAAAGTCCAGGTCAGCTCTGAGTTAGACAACTTGACTTTGCACACACCTGTTAGGTAGTAGTAGTCCTGTCAAGAGTCACCTTGAAACACACATATTAAGGTAATTCTTGATCCTATAGCTGATGCTGTCTCAATTCCATTTTCATCTTAGAAAGTAGAAATCAAGAAACTCACTTCTTGACACTTTGGTTCTGCCCCAAGTGTTAAAGTTCAGTCATTCATGCGCAGAGGCTTTTGTTTCCTTGTGATGAATGTGGCTCCAGGTAAGTCATATCTTGAATAGGATCAAGGCCTGTGGAAGGCATTTTTCATACAGAGTGTTCAACACATTGGGGTAAGATTCTTCAGAGATCGTAAGTAATTATTTTAATCTCCTTCATCTTTCCTCAGGTCCACAATCTGGAAATTTTCTTAAAACACAAGACTCCCAAGCAGTGGTTCATTCCTCCCCAGGTAATACTGTTTTCAAAGCAATAAAATTCTTTGAACCCCATCTTCCATGATTTTAGCTTCAGATTCATAGGATGAACCTAAGATGAGGTGGCTGTGGGTAACTCTCATGGATTGATCCTATGGTTTTTTTCTTGTGCTCTATTCTGCTTTAGCAGAAGCCTTTCCTACAGCTTCACTACCATGTCTATACTAACAAATTCTGAATCTGTGTCTCAAATCCTGACTACCTGAGTGCCACATTTCACTATTTAAGTGCCTACTGAACACATGCACCCACATCTCCCATAAACACCTTTATCTATACATGCCCAGAGCTGAACTTGCCACCCTTCATCACCTTGCTTCTCCTCCAGTTTCCCCTATCTTAGTTAACGGTGCCACCATTAGCTAGTTATTCAAACCAGAAGCCTGAAATTATCTTCAGCTCTTTCTTCTCTCTCACTTTCAATATTCAAGCAGTGGCCAAGTTTTGTTGATTCCTCTCTCAAATCCAATCTGTCTTTCCATTTCTACTTCTACTACTGTGTTTCCGAACCCTTATTCTTACAGTGCCCTGTGATTCTACAGCCACAACTCTCGCTCAATTTTTTTTTGTCATTTTTAAATAAACGCATCCTTTCCCCCACTGGACTTTATGCTTTATGAGGAAATTAAACATGTCTGACTTATGCATAGGTAGGATCACATGTAACAGAAGTTGGCTTAGAACGTACATGCAATAAGTATTTGTTAAAAGACTATTTCACTGAATAATTTCATCAGGATTACTATTACTCACTAAGCCATTAGAAAAATATTCAGCATATGCCTACTGTGTTACAGACCCTGTTCTATGGACTGTTTGGAGAGTAATGAACAAGACAAATAAATTTCCTGCTTTTATTGAGCTTACATGAATATATGAGTTACGAAGGAATAGGTATTAAGAATCTCCACCATCAAATTAGAGATAGCCCAAAATTTAGGGATGGAAATGACACTACACACGCTTGTATCAGTTAAGATGGTACGCAATGCTCTAACGGAGTCAAACATTTGTAATGGCTCAGAGAGGATAGAAATTTATTTCTCATTTATGAAAATTCTAAAATGGACATTCTTCATTAGCAGGCAGCCCTCCTCCAGGTGCTAACTCAGAGAAAATATTCCTCCTCCTCTTCACCATATGTACCCACCGTAGAGAGATCTTAAAGGACAGGACAAAAGCCCGCCATTTCTTCCTTCTCTCCCTCCTTTTTTCCTTCTTTTCTTTCTTTGAATCTCTCTAATGCCTACTCTCATGCCTGTTAATAAAACAAATAAATAGATAGATAAACATATGCATTTAAAAATATGTTAAAATAGACCTACCTCCATTAAATTTTACCAAAAGCTTTAAATCATTGAAAATAAATTTATAATTAACTATTTCATCTGACATGTTGATTGTTTTCTGAGAGTTTTATCATGCATGGACTTGAAACACTCTCTATTTTTTAATCTAAAATATTTATAAAAATGCTGATCCTAAAAGATGAAGGTAGATTCTTGTGTCACACCACTGGAAATCTCCTCTGGCTTGGAATGTGTTCTATTAACAATGACTTACTCAACAGTGCTGATGACCAGCACAGGCTCTCCTCCTAAGGATTCATTTCCTCCTCTGTGACTTTATACACAGATGATGCTGTGAGGAACACCAAGTGGGACACACAGGGATGCCATTATTCATAAAGTTTCTTGTCTCTTGCAGCTCTTCAGGCAATGCCGGATGACCTGGCTAAGCTTGCATTGTCAGGGCCAAAAGTGAGCCTCAAGCTTTGTTCACCAGAAGTGGTCGAAAGGATATGGAAAGAAAAGTCAGCAGAGGTGCTGTTCTCAAAACACAGGGATGGGAATGAAAGACACACTGGAGGCAATCCTGAAGTGCAGTGGCTCTTTTTTAGAGCCAATTTCCTTGAGAGGTTCTGGAAAATCATCCTGCTGCTTCCCTTACATAAAAGATTCTTATCTCCTAGAATCCCAGGCTTATGTAGAAAGTTCCAAGTTTCATCCAATTCCCTGAGTAAATAATTATAACAACAATGGCATCTATTGAATGCTTAATATAATCAGCCACTGTTCTAAGCAAGTTGCAAACAGTAACACCTTGAAACTTCATAAAAACTCATTTTAGAGACCAGGAGACTGAGGCACAGATAGTTAAATATTTTGGCCAAATCAGTAAGTTGAGGAGTCAGTTTTAAAAATTAATTATTCTGGCTTCAAAGCTTTTTCTCACAACCCTACCTCTCAAAAATAATTAAAGCAAGTGCTCAGCTGCTAATCAGACATTTGAAAACTCCATTTCCACTTCCATAGTAGGACTCATTCCCCCTCCATGTTTTTATGTATGGTTCATGAGATTTGGTTTCTGGATAGGATGAAGGGAGGAGAAGTTGTCTTAAACAATCAAGATGAATATTTATTTAAGAACAAGTCTGTTCATCCAATCTGCATTTCCTACAGATGTACCCAATAATGGGAAAGTCGATGACCCGCACACGGCTTGCGCTCATTATCTGCAACACAGAGTTTGACAATCTTTCCAGGAGAGCTGGAGCTGAAGTAGATATTGCAAGTATGAAGGTGCTGCTAGAAGGTCTGGGGTACAGTGTGGAATTGAAAGAAAATCTCACCGCTTTGGTAAGGTCCATCATAATGTAGAGACAATGGTCATATCCTTCATATTCCTAAAGAATGTTAGAAAGCTTGGTTGTAGCACCAGAAACTTAATCTCTTGACAGTCTAGAATCTAAATTTGCCATTGGAGGGTGCTGCATGCTACAGTGACCCCTTCTAATGTAGGGTCTTTTAGAGAGAGTTTGGTGAAACTTTTAATTGGGAAGTGTTCTATCAACTCAATAATTCTCCTTTCTCTCTACTAGAAATCCATGGATGGCATTCTATAACCCTTTCTTTACCTTTCTCTGAATTGAGACTTCAATTATCTTTTGCATTCCATTGATTTTTATATCACCCAGGAATTCCTTAAGTGTCTTTTTATTGGATTCCCACGGTGCCATGATAATGAATCACATTGTCTAAAATCAGGGGTATGGTCTTTTCCAGGACATGACTACAGAGCTGAAGGCATTTGCTGCCCGCCCAGAGCACCGGTCCTCTGACAGCACTTTCCTGGTGTTCATGTCTCATGGTATTCGAGAAGGCATTTGTGGGAAGAAATTCTCTGAGAAAGTCCCAGATGTATTAGAAGTCAACACCATCTTTCAAATTTTTAACACCAGGAACTGTCCAAATTTGAGGGACAAACCCAAGGTGATCATTATCCAGGCCTGCCGTGGTGGTGAGTGCTGATGTCTGTTAGAACATGAGACATTCAAGTATTGACCTTATCTTATGTATCCAGGATTTTTCAGCTTTTTTGTGTCTACTCCTTAATGTCAAAGTATACCACTGTCACCAAACAAGATTGAAACTTCTGTGAGTTGTATAACTGGTTAGTAGACAATTTATTCCATTTTCAACTAAAAAGATAGGACTTTTGTCTTAAGATTTTGATTGGATGCCGTTAGAATTCATTTCAGGGTTAGGAGAGATGAGTTGTTGAAAAGATATGTGTGTATGTGCATGTGAATGAAAGATAGTGATGAATAAATCAATAAATATGATTGAGCAGAGATTTATGGGGAGAAAGTAGTTCTCTTGACTGTTGGAATAATGAGAAACCAAATTTTGTTTTTCCAGAGAATCAAGGGGTAGTGTGGTTAAAAGACTCAACAGGAACTTCTGGAAGTAGCTCCTCACTGGCTCCAGACGATTTTGAGGATGATGCCATTAAGAAAGCCCATGTAGAGAAAGATTTTATTGCTTTCTGCTCTTCAACACCAGGTAATGAGTGCCTGTGTAGGAGGTCTTTGTGGGTGTTACTGGCGCAGCAAATCAGACCCACCCACTAGAGAATGGATATCTGTGTTCACGAGACTTCTAAAGAAAAAATTAAATCTTCCCCTCATTACACCTTCAATGTCCCTTATCCACAGAGACCAAATGTGCATATATTTTTACTTAATCAGTAACTAGTAAACTCCCGTGGTGCAAAATATTTACCTGGAACTGTGATGGATAAATAGAAGAGCATCTACACTGAAGTAAATTAGAATCTGACTCCACATAGTAAAGGTTCACGATCTCGGGATGATTCAGCAGTCCAATGCCTAGACGTCATGTATTTACAGAAGGGTAGGATTTATAGAAGGGATAGGAATAAGCAGAAAAGCAGACAAGTCTGATTGAGTCCCTAAGTTAAAGTGGTTTCAACTAGAAGTATGGAGCATATGAAACAAGAAATCTGAATGATTTTCAGTCCAGGCTTTGGATTAAAACTACGGCTGATTATATTCTGACCGTGCCATTTAGGATTTATAAACTGGCTCCAGTTATTTAGCCTCTCAGAGCTTTCTTTGAATTCCTCACTGATATATGTGAATACAAATACCATTGTTCTAAGAATTAAGTGAGACAATATATCCAACATATTGAGCATGGCACAGAGTAAAGAACACATTAAACGACTGCTATTATTCAAGATGTTTCCACTTTGTAACTTAACTCAACATTTTGCCTTGAGTAACTTTTCATCTCAGGGTTTAAATAAAAGTCATTTGAACTCTTTCATCCACTACATTTTGGAATTTCTTGAGCATTCTCATTCTCTTGATTGCCTCTGGCCTTAAGACTTTGCCTCAACTCAAACAGTTTAATTTACAGATTATTTTCTGTAATGAGATACTATCTCTCAGGAGACAACCTGGTTCTGCATTGTGTTGACCATGTCTTGATGTAGAAATCAATGATTTTGTCAGTGCTCAAAATCAATGACACTAGGCAAAAAACCTATGCATTTACAGCTTAAGTGTATTTAGGAAATGTTAGTATTAAACATAACTATTCTTTAAAATCCTTTAATGCCAACCTTCCTCAAGAGATTTACTTCTGGCTGTATAGCCATTTGTAGGCTCCCAGCTTCTTTACATCCATCTTGTTGATTTCTGTCTCCTTTTCTTTTACTTTCCTCCCCGCTCCTTTCAAGATGATTCTTAGATACTTTATTCAGTTATCTTCAGCTTCCCCTAGTAAACCTACCTCCGCATGCTCTAGCATTAAAGCCAACTGTGTTACAGAGCTCTCCTGAAGAAAAGTGACCATCCACTCCCTTAATTTCACAAAGAACTTTTAGAGATCCCTGCCTCCACGCTCTCTCCCATCTACTCCCTTTAACTGGAACCAGCCTCACAAGATAGCTGTGGTTTTAAATAGAATTTTAATCTATTATTATTATACAATTTATTACCATTTTTATTGGCTAAAAAGTTTGGTTCTATATACAGCTATTTATACCACTTCTTTCTTATATATTTCTTTGAATAATTTTAAAATGGCCTCGTGACTTTTATGCCACTACTTTTTTATATAATTAATACCATTCTTCAGTATTTCTCTTCCATAAGTCTGTTTTGTCCTTCAATAGAATACGATCTTTTTCTGTTAAGCCTCTTCTAGCCTTGTACTTCTTTTATGTTGGTACCATTTTCATATTCAATTAAAATTTTCTTTGTCTAAATACCTTATGGTCAGAATTAATTGATTTTTGATTTAATTATTTATAAAGTAGATAAGTTGAAATGTTATTAGTATAATTACACTGTATAGACTGAGTATTACATACCCTATATTCTCCCAGGCATTTGTAACACATATAGTTAATCTTCAAATATCACTTTGCACCAGAAATTATCATCTTACTCTTTGTAGTTGAGGCCACTGCATTTCAGAATGTATAATTAAATTAAATCAAGTCAGTTAGTAACAATCCTGAGATCCACATTCAGGTGTTTCTTCCCGAAGGTCCAATCATTCCCCTCTACCCCATTCTGCCTTTCCCTCCCTCTCTACTAGATTTGCGACTCCTTGAACTCGGAAGCTGTGCTACCCTAACATCTGCACAATGCACAGCATAATTCATATGATCTTAACAATTATTGAGTATCAGTAAAAAATACTCACCAAACATTGAATATATTCACTAAAAAATGGCATACAGTGTATAGGAAACAGCTTGAACTCAACAGGGAGCCTCAGCTGGTATGGAACTCCTAGGACTCCACCTCTGTGGCCAGGCAAGAGCCTTGTGTGAGATTTGGAATGTGCTTTATTCGCAGATACTGTTTCTTGGCGAAGTCCCACAACGGGCTCTGTTTTCATTGAGAAACTCATTGAAAATTTGCAAGAATATGCCTGGTCCTGTGATCTGGAGGAAATTTTCCGAAAGGTAAGACTCTAGATGCTTCTTGCACTCCACATCCGTGCATGTTTGACTACTCCCATTGGAAATGTAGGGAGCAGCACTGGGTGTGTTTATATTCCAAAAATGCCTTTCTCTCCAAACGAGCTTTGAGGTTCTTTGGTGAATCAGCAAACCTGGAAGCCAGATCCAACCTGTTATGATCTACAAAACAACCTTTAGAAAACAATTATTTATTTTAACTCTCCACTTGCTGTGAATAGATGAACAACTGGACTCCAATATGCCTGTGTCCAGAGTTATTAGATCCAGCAGCAGATTTAAAAAGTCTGGTCATTTTATGCTTAGGTATGCATGTTGCTATGATTCTTACAGATATACGGCCTTTTGGTTTTTACGATTTATTTTGCTATACTCTTTGTAATTTTTCCAGCTTAAGTGAAAATTCTTCTGCTAATAAAAGAACAATCTATAGACTATCTTTTCCATTTAGGTCCGATTATCATTTGAGTTGCCAGATGCTAGGGCACAGATGCCCACTGCCGAAAGAGTGACTTTGACAAGACGCTTCTACCTCTTTCCAGGATATTAAAATAAGTACGTGGTATCAGTGTCTATGGATAGATGTGTGTGTGTGTGGAGGGAGGTGGGGCAAGGTCGGGAGAAGAATACTGAAACTTCATCCTGGTCAAGGTCTCAATGTCTAGTATAAGCAATAGGAAATATCTAAAGGATGCCTTTCTACTGTTCAGTGCAGAACGCAGTGCTCTTCTCTCAAAATTCTGCAGCGTTAGATGGCCCTTTCTCAGGGTCAGCTGATGTAGGTGGAGTGGTGGCCATAAGGTGAGGAAAGCTCGGTTTTAGATGTTCCTCCTCATTTCCTCAGCAGGGCGATATTTAGACATAACATGGGCTCTTCCCTTCTATGAGTGTGTGTGTCCCCATGGATGGAGTGATTTTATAACTTGCATTTCTTTTAGCAGAATTCTTTTTCATGTTTGTTTTATTTCCTTTTTCTGTAGGAAGCCAGGAATTCTGTCATTCTCTACCTGTTTTTGGAATTATGTCTGTAGTAAATAGATATTTCTTTAAATATTCCAATAAATCTGAAATAAAAATAAAAGATTGTCTTTTTTTTTTTTTTTTTACCACTTTGAAAAGATAAGGGTTGGAATTCGGAGCAGGCGATGGATTTAGAGTTTTTAGACTTGATCCAGAAGAGTTGAACTGGCTAACAGTACCATTCTTTCTTTCTAGAAGCCATTTGTTAGACTTTCTGCTTTAAGAATACAGATGCAAGTCACAGTAGGTAACTGATTTCAAAGAATTTGGAGCTCAGCAAGAGAGATGCACAGAAGGCAGATAATGTGATAACAGACTTATCTAACATTCCAGAGTTCACTATTCACAAAGCCATTACCAGAAATTACATATTTCTATCCTTCCTTAAGGCATTTCAGGGATACAAAGTAATTTTGATTCAACTCCAACTAGTGGTTTACAGTCTCATTGAGAAGACAAGTCAGCAAACGTGAAACATTTAGCAGACAAGACATGACACCCTAACAATAAGCACTAGAGTGTGTTGTATGCAGAATAATGTCCCTGCATGGTGCAAAGATCGTGAGTTTGGAGTGAAATCCCAAATCCCACCCTGAGCAATGCTAGACTCAGGAAAGACTGGAAGAGCTACCCTTCCACTTGTAAGTATGAGCGCTTTCTAATCCTAACTGTCAAAAGTGAAGATGAACTTCTGACATTTTGAACACCGTCAAAGTTCAACTATCACAGTCGTTCTTTTTCACATTCACTAACTGTTCTTCCAGACATACGTCTTTTGTACTATCACACATTCATTCTACAGCAGCCTGAGACTGCTTGTATGATGACTCTTTGTTCAGAGAAAATCAAAATGGGGAAGTGAGCAGTCACCGTCAGTAAAAATTATATGTTGAGGCAGGCTTAGGTAGGTAAAGAAAAGCATGAGGGGAGTGGAGACCAGGGCTCCTTCAGCACTCATCTCCAGTAAAAGATTGAGAAGACAGGGAGACAGGGAGCGGATGATATCATCAGGATCGGCACAGTTAAAACAGGAAACAGAAGCAATTTGGGTCATTCTTATCCGGAAATGAAAGGAGACTTGTTAGTTTTAACTTCTTCATGATGTGCTTTTGGACGAGCAAAGGAAAAATGCTGAGAGATCAGAAGGACAGAGAGAAGGAGGTGTGGGGGCAGTGAAGAGAGAGAAGGAAAAGGAAGGAAAAAACAGTCAGAGGGGCCAACTTATAGGACAATATTCTGTCATTTCCATTTTTTTTCTTCCAAAAGGAAGAAACTTTTCTTCCTAAAGGACTGGGTAACTCATTTGCGGACTACTGGGTATTTCCCAACAATGAACCCAGAAGTTCTGAGCAGTAGTTTCACAATTCATGATTAGATGGCCCCTCCCCCTGTGCTAAGGAAACAGCCAGTAACTTTCATTTTCAAGCCTGTGGCTCTCTTCAAGGCAGCAGGAAGAGTCTGAGGCTGTTACCTATGGCTGGTGAGTAGGGGTCCTTTTCTGACTAGGAGTCAGTGACTTGGGTCTTAGAAAACACTGTGACAGGCAGAAATAACAAAAGGGAAGTGAGCCAATAGTGTGCCGGCTGAACTCTTCCCTTTGTTAGCTTTGTGTAACTTGAATCAGGGGACACTGCCTGAGAAATGCTGAAGGAAAGTGCTGTCTCCAGCTATCTCAGATCGAGGAAGAAGTTAATTCCTTTCTTTCAGCTTCTAGCAATCAAAGGGAAGGTAAAGACAAATAGAGTAAGTTACTTGTGTGTGAGACAACTCTGGAAGTTTCTATATGTACTCTGAAATCTTCTCGGTTTCCTCTTGATTCCAAAGTAGTCATCCTGGTCAGGGTCATAAATACTGCTCCCAGAATCAGATGAGTGAGGCTTTGAATTCCTGCCCCCTTCGTCAGCTCCTGTGTTGAATTACACTCAGTCTGTTTAAAGTGACTCCAGTTTTCCCCCCTTTCTTTCTAGCCCTGGTGCTAACTACTGGAGCACAGTATTTCTTGGATTTCCTGGCTATCACAGGTTTTGTTTTTGGGGACTATTAGCCGGGAGCTAACATCTGCTACGAATCCTCCTCCTTTTGCTGAGGAAGACTGGCCCTGAGCTACCATCTGTGCCCGTCTTCCTCTACTTTATATGCGGGACACGTGCCACAGCATGGTTTCACAAGCGGTGGGTAGGTCTGCACCCAGGATCCAAATTGGCAAACCCTGGGCAACCAAGCGAAGCATGTGAACTCAACAGCTAGGCCACCGAGCCAGCCTCCTGTGTTTCTTTTTTTAATCACGATAAGTGGGCAAGAGACATTAGCTGTTATTAAGTTAGTTGATATTAGGTAACTTTTTATTCATGCTTGGTAATTTCCATGTTTCTTTCTCATAATCATTACCCAATAAACATTTATTGAAAGAATAATTCAAGTTAATGGGGACAATGAGCCTGGTGCTTCTGAGCCAAAGTTGTTCTTCAATATTCTGGCACATTTTTTTCAGAAAATGTCATTTTGTGTCAAGGCTATCCTTATATCCAGATAGAATGGATAATTCCCTCAGAATTAATTGGTAATTAATGCGATATCCTGCCTTCCCATAAACTATCGTATCCATACCATATGTCCAAAATGTATCTGTGGTATTAAAATAAAAGATTTATTATGTTGACTTCTACATTCCCCTATAAAAACTCAAATTATCTCAGAGAGTAATAAATTAACCTGGCATCAAATTAATCTACCATATTGAAAGTTTAGTCATCAGACTATTTTCAGTTCTCAATTTTGATTGAAACAAGATGTAAAGTATTAGGACTCTAGATGCATTCACTCACTTATTCATTAATTCATGTATTCAGGAGGCATACAAGTACTTTTAAGTATTTTAAGCATAAAGATGTGGGTAAGGGATGTGGATACAATGATGTAGATTCAAAGGCATGATGCTTTTACCAAGGAAACTAAATACAGAGGAGGGAAAAGATCCTACAGTCTAGTGGGAGGAATTTACAGTTTGGGTAAGAGCATGGACTTTCCTTGAAGCATGCATTCCGGGTGGATCATCATCACTGTGAGAAAGAGAAAGAGAAATATGAGCCCCGTGAATGACCAGAAAGCTAGCATTAGGCCCAATGTCACAGAAGGGAAATGAGAAGCTACCAAAAAAATCTTAAGTGGCAATGAATCAAACACAACTTAGTATGAATTTGATAGGCTGAAAGAACGCTACAGGTACAATGAAAGAGGTATGTACTTTGCTGGGGAGACAGTGAAATAGTCAGAAGGTATTTTCAGGGGTATTTCACATTACAGGGAGCTCTTTAAAGTCAGGGCAAAACTCTTTAAGCTGTTCCCACAAATGAAGGAATCTTTGTATTTCTGACAGAAGACAGACAAGAGAGAAATCTACTTAAAACTTTGGAATCTGTGGGCAAAGAGCTCATTACTGGCCTTTCGGTTGGCTTGGTGGAAAAAGATGTCCTGAAATTGAAAGAAGAGGAAAGGAAAAAATTTTATGAAGCCAAACCTGGAGACAAGCCCTGGGTCTTGGTGGACTCTGTGCGAGACAGACGCCATGAAGCAGGTCAAATTCTTTGGCAAGCCTTGTTTAACATAGACAGAAGTGTCATCAGTAGAAAAGGTAAGACCGGGATCGTTTACCACAGATACTTCAAATTTTCCAGAGTTTACTTAGCTCCAAGTCCCCTCCACTGTCCTCTATAGTCCTCCCATGCTTCTATTACTAAAGTATCATTTTCATTAAATCTGTCATTGTCTTTAAAGGCTGTCTTGTCTCTCGTGAGAGGGGATTAGATTTCCAATTAGCTAAGAAGCTGAGTCTTTGCCTTTAGATTCCTCATAGAAATAGCTAATTGTAGAGACTTTGTAGTAAGGCACACCTGAACCTGAGCCCAGGTTCTGTCACTTTGGACACTCTGTGATTTCATTCAAGTTTCTTAACCTCCCTAGGCATCAGTCACAGCATTTGTGGAATGGGGACAATTTTAGCCACTTCTTAATAGGCTTTGTGAGGCAAGGAACATAATGACAGGCACAGGCTGAAAACTCCTAAGATTTTAGCTCTTGTCCAGAACTCTCCTCTGAGCTCCAGATGCATTTAGCTCTAGCTGCATTCAACATTTCCACTCAAATATTCCACTGGCACAGAACTAATATATGTACAATTAAACACTTAATTCTCCTCATCAAATCTATTCCACTTTTATCCCCATTTCTGTCTCATTAGACAGGCCTATAATCCACCAAGTTTGTTAATCCAGACCATAACTGTTTTCTTCACCGACGAGTAACACCTCTTATCAGAGTGCCATGTACATAGCAGGCACATAATAAATAGAGGATACATAGACAAATGAAGAACATGCATGCAATAAATATTAGTTACCATAATTATTATTTGGCTTTCAATATTTAGACCTTTCCAGTGCTTACTGATTTCTGTGAGTTACAAAATATGATGAGGAGGTCTAAGCGTCTAAGACATCAGAACTTTCAAAGCTTTTGACCTAGGTTGAATTATAAATATTACTAGAGCCTAAATATCCTCAGGCCCAAGTTCATCAGTGACAGATTGAATTCGCTGAGTTTAGCCTGAAATCCCAGCCCTCAATACTAGGGTTTATCAATAATAATAAGCAGTAATAAACAAAAGGCAGTATAAATTACAGAGACCTCACTATAGCAAATCAGCTTTTTCCCTAAGTCCCTCTCTACGGAGAAGGGACAGTCCCACCAGGTGAAAGCACATGCTACTCTCATAGATGTCCAAGATTGTGGCCTAGGCTCTGTTCTCATTAATATTTAAGCCGGTCTTTGTGCAGGTTTGTGATTTTCTCTTAAACCTAGGATGGGATGGAAATAATTTGGAATTAAAAAAGAAAATCATAGATAATTTAACAAATGAGAATCAGAATTGAAGTAATGGAGGTTTCAATGACTTTAGTAATCCCAGGATCACGATCACAACAAACATTAAAGTGAAGGACCTATCCCATCAGAAGAATCTGTGGCAGGCAGGAGGCAGGTATAGACTCTCTCATGGAGTGTCCAGTGGCTCCCTGGCATCCATCTGCACAGGGAGCCTCCAGAGGAATCTCAAGACCCCTAGCGGACACTGGCCCAGCAGGCCAGAAAGCTGGATGAGCTGGGCTATTGGAATATACAAAGGCCCTGGCCAGGCCTGTTGAACATGGATACAATTCCGAGAGGTCCTAGCGCAGTACTGAGGAAATGGAGTGGGAGACAGGAAGAATGCAAGCTATTTGTCCATTTATTAATGAACTCATATATGGACGTACCATGTGCCAAAGACTGTTACTGAGTCAGAGAGATAATTACTCAAATTCCTACCTGCCAAGGAGATGGTTTTGTCTTACCTTGTACTAGTCTCTTTCCTTTTTGTATCAATTTAAGGGGTTTCTGAGCGTTTCATTAGGTAACAGATAAGATTTAGATGTTACAATTTTTATCTAAACTCCTAATTCTCTCATTTCTTTCTGCTGTGCTGCCAAGCTAGTAGGAACTCTCTTGGACAGCAGACTGCATTATAATATTTATTACGCTGTAATGAAAGGATTCGTTTTCATACTAATTTTACCATTAGATGTAGGTTAGAAATCCTAATTCCCAATTTTATCTGCAAACCACTCTATCTGTACATAAACACATAATGGTCATTAGGAGATGACATTTGTTAAGTTAGAGAGTTCACCAAACCTGTAAATAACCTGGAAACAGAGGAGACTTCTGGCGAGAATACATACCCTCTGCCCAGGGAATACTCTAGGACTCTGTGTGCCTTCACATTGGCAGAATCTTCTGCAATAGGAAGGGAGAGTGCATGCCACTATTTAATTTATAAAAAGAAATGTTCAGAAAGTTTGGTGTTCTTGAACACTTACAATTTGCTGCATCTCTAGAGTTTAGCTTTTTAGCATACTTTTTAGAAAGATATTTATCAAAAAATATTATTTATAAACTAATGGCAATAAATGAGTGAAATAGAAAAATATTTACAAAATATAAAAACTGAAAATTGTATGCAAGATAATATTGCTTTTCTCATTTAAATAAAGTAAAATCAGAGAATGTCTTGGTTGGTTCATGTAACTGAACCGAAAGATTTATTCCTTTTATGGACAAAACTCTTGTTATGTCAGATCTTGGTAAACTTCTCCTGTGATTTCTGTTTAAGAATTCTTCTTCCTTCCTTCTCCCAGGGAGGGCTCTGGACTTCCCCAGTCTCTTGCGAAATCTCAGTCAAAGGAGGGCAAGCAGTGTCGGATAATATCACATTGCTCTGGGATTGAGTCAGAATGAGTCAGAAGCAAACTTCCAACAGGGAAGAGTTATTTCTGTTCCTTGCATTTTAAAACATGGGTTGAAAACCTAGTGCTGGTTGTTCAACACTCTGGAGACAAGGACACCAGGACTATGTTAGAATCTCTGAGAAAAAATTGTCCCTTCAACTCTGGATACGGCACTATGGTTACCAGATAGCACTTCTCCTTTAAATAGCTGACTTCACAACTGGATGAGGAAATGCTGAAGCCCATCTCCTTTGGAAAGGTTAAGAATTCAGACTGAGGTTGCTGAAAAAATAATACTTGGATGGTATAGGATTCAAGATTCTATTACGTGTTTGGTGTGTATATGTGTCTGTATGTGTTGTGTGAATTAGGACTGGATTTGTGATGTTAAACCATCCAAGACGATAGCTACTAGCTACTAGCCACCTGTGGCTATTAAGTGCTTGAATTGTGGCTAGTAACACATGCTGAAATGATAATATTTTGGATACATTATGTTAAATAAAATATATTATCAAAATTAATTTCATCTCTTCCTTTTTTGCTTTCCTAATGTGGATTAGAAAATTTAAAATTGTACATGTGATTCAATTATATTTCTAATGGATGTCACTCTGATAAATATTCACTCAATATACACTTGCTCGAAGACATCAGAAAGGCCACATGGATGAGTGAGTGTCCTGGAGTAAAACCAGTGGAAAAAGTCAAACTGTTTTGCTGAATATGGAAAGGCTAAATTTGATCCCAAATCATTGAGGTGTTTTCCTCTGAATGATCAGAATCTGTTATTGCATTTTTGAGTGGATCTCCTTTCTCTACCAAGGATTTCTTCCTTCTTTCCCAGTCATAATACATCCCCTTATACTAGAAGTTAGATAGAATTATAACTCCTACATGTTAAAAAATCTTCTCCAGGGTATCCCTTCCCTGTCAGTATTCTTAAGAGATAGTTGGATCTCAGAGGCAGATATCATAAGTTATATCTGTATATCTCATATATCCTGCAGCTCTTGAGGAAATTGCGGCTGGACCAGCTGAGTCAGCAGAACCTACGGATACCCTCAAGCTTTGTCCTCATGAAGAATACCTGAGACTGTGTAAAGAAAGGGCTGAAGAGGTGCTGTGCTCTGTATATAAAATAGAGAAAGAGGGAGAAACAATTACTTTCACTCAATCCACAATTTCTTAAAACACTAGTTGCAGAGAGGAGGAGCGGGGATGGTGATGAAATACAGATCTTTCACTTTGTTCACTTATTTGTTCTCTTACCTGTTTGGGATTTCTGACAATTTTAGCTGTAGTCATAGACTCAAAAAATTTGTAAGATAACACGACTGAGTAGTAACTCTGTGCATTCTATTTGAAAAGCCTAAATGTGAAGCATATTTAAAAAATATCATTGAAGTCTGCAAGGCATGTTATGCTGACAAGTTAGAAACAGTACCAAAATAATAACATTACCAGAGGCAAATGAGCTTTGATGTATTCATTTTTAGCTGGAGCTAAATGTCTCCTCGTTTTTATTAAATGTGACCTGAATCTTGAATGTTAAGAAAGATTTGAGTAGCTGGAGAAAAGAGAGGAGAAGAAGAGGGTAGGAATTATTCTAGTGTCCTCAGGATTCTTGAGTAACCATCCCAGACACGTAATGGGTCTTGTTCTGGGCTCTTGAAAATAATTCACTTCCAATTTGTGCTTCTTTCTACTGTCAACTCAATCCATTTCAGAGAGAGGGAGGCAGTGTCTTCTGGTATGGGATAGGGGAGAGGGCAGCTCTATGAACCCTTAACAAAGCAACAGTGATTGGTGGATGAGGGTTTAAAAGAGAGTTAGGTAAATCAAACTCACTGCATTCCACTTCCTGCAGATCTACCCAATAAAGGACAAAAAGGATCGCACTCGTCGGGCTCTCATCATATGCAATACAGAATTTGACCATCTCCCTTTCAGGACTGGGGCTGACTTTGACCTCTCAGGGATGAAGAGGCTGCTCGAGGATCTTGGCTACAGTGTGGATGTGAAAGAGCAACTCACAGCCACGGTAATGGCCCCTCACCCATCCCTAACACGCATACATTCAGCATAGATCCTCCACTAACAGATTTGCTTTATGATATTAGGCAGATGCTTTAACAACCTTAGGCAGCTGTGTGTGTGTGTGTTTGTTTACAAAATTAAAGCATTAGGTAGGTGAAGTCTGTGTCTCTTTTGAGCTCCAAATATCCTCAGCTCCAGAAAACTGGACAAAAAAGGATTGGCATGTGTACCCACACATTTCTTTTTTCCAAAGTGGGATGATTAGGATTCAGCCCAATATTCCCCAGAAAATTCTAGAGTAATGAATATTTAGTGAGTGTGTACTTGCCCTATAAATATTGAGTCCACACTTTGTTTTGGGGCTATTCTTGGCACTGGGGATAGGTCTGTAAATGAGACAGGAAGTTCCCAACTCCCATTGATCTGGGTTCACTTGGTGGGGGGGTAATCAAGCTGTAAGCCCAACAGAAAATTTCAGAGATTTGGTGTACCTATGTGCCTCTATAAGAGTGAAAAGAAAGTTAAAAGTAAGTGAAAAGAAAAGGAAAAAGGAAACATCAGAGCTAAGTGGTGAGTGGGGAGTAATAATGTTTGATGGGATGGTCAAGAAAAGACTTTTTGAGGAGATAATATAGGAGCTGACACAGGACTCCAAGAAACAAGATGGCTCTGGAAAGGTGTGACTGAAATACATTCCAAGCAAAAATGGCTACAAGTGAAAAATCTGAACTGAATATGAAACCAGCACATGAGAAGCACAGAAAGGCCAGCGTGAGTAGAGGCTAGAGCAGGAGGAAGGACAGTGGGAGGGAGGAGTATACATTTGTCAGAAGTCTGATTTTATTCTAAGCACAGTGGGAAGGGTCTTAGAAGGAAAGTGGTATGATACATTTATGATGAAAGGCTCTTATTAAGTAATGAGAGAAAAGACAGAGATGGAAAGGAAAAAATATGTGACAATAAGTAAATACAATATGTATCACGAGGACAGTTTTCTTCTTGTCAGCACAAGCAAACAGCTGAACCCAGTGCTCCAAGATAGAAAGACCAACCACTTTTTGAAGGCACTATGATTGGAACATGACAGATGTTTCTTTTACTGCTCGTGATAAATAGGAGGTTAGATTAATTTTAATGTTTGTCATGTTAAAGTAAGACTTTGTGGTCTTTTTCAGGATATGGAGTCAGTGCTGCGGGAATTTGCTGCCCACCAAGATCACAGGTCTTCAGACAGCACATTCTTAGTGTTCATGTCTCACGGTATCCTGGATGGAATCTGCGGAACGACACATAGTGATGAAAAACCAGATGTGCTACCTTACGACACCATCTTCCGGCTATTCAACAACAGGAACTGCCCCAGTCTAAAGGACAAACCTAAGGTCATCATTGTCCAGGCCTGCAGAGGTGGTGAGTTCTGAGGTGGAAAATCCAAAGGTCATGAAGCTGTTTGCAGACGATTGTGACCTATGTTTTGTTTCTAGGGGAAAAAATCTTGGACCCCATCCAGTGTAAATAAACTCAACTAAACTATTTGGAAATTCCATCTAGGGGGCTGGTATTATGAGAATTTGTCTCGTTGTCTAAGAAATTTCAATTCGATTTAATCTAAAGTAAGTGTAAAGGAGGTTATCAGAGTCCCTATATCAAAGTAAAACAAAAATATTCAAACTGTGAAACGAAATCAGTTTAACGACAGCTTTACTTGTAAATGTTTTACAGACATTTTGACACTCTTGAGGAGAATTTCATTTGAAAATGAGGCTATAATGTAATAGCATCACCCTTATTTTTCTCATACATTGTTGAAAGGGAAATGAGTAGGAAGATGAGGGAAGTTGGAATTGCAGTAAAAATTTTCTTTTCTTTTTTTTTTTTCTGACTTCCAATTGCCTCTTAGCTTTTGAAGCAGTGTTTGAGAAGAAAAGAGCAGAAATAATTTAGCTAAAAAATAGTAACTAAGCTATGAAATTATGCAGATAAGGTTTTAACTCCTTAGTTCTTTAACTTCTTCGCTCAAATGGATTCCTCCAGTTTCTTTAAAATTTACTCTTCTTAGTAAATAGATTCTTTCCATTGTAACTATTTATTGACATGATGCTCTTACTATTAGATGGCACATTGCCCAAAAAAACTAGAGAGAGGCAAAGTGTTGTGTGTGTGTGTGTGTGTGAAACTGGTTAGAATAAACATTTAAAAGGAATGAGGTGGGCAACTGTGATAGTCACACTGAGGGAGGCACACAATGTGTAACAAGTTGATGTCTCTACAGCAAATCGTGGGGAATTGTGGATCCGTGACTGTCTAGCAGCCTTGGCACCTGAGAACTTGGAGGAGGACGCCGTTTACAAGACCCACGTGGAGAAGGACTTCATTGCTTTCTGCTCCTCGACCCCACGTATGTGTCTTTCAGTTGCAGACAGGGGTTTGTGGGTCTGAGGGCACCTCAGAATGATTCTGGAAAATCAAGATAGGCTCTATGCAGCAATGATCTGAGATAAATTTTGAGGGCCGTCAATACATTTTACATTTTACCTTTTCTGTTTTGTGGAGATGGAGATTCTGGTTTTTTCCACTTTTTAAAATCATATTTTCATTATGTGTTGCACTTTACAGTCAAACGTATACCAAACATTAAAACAACCTAATACGAGGAACGCCCTTCACCATACACTATTTAAAAACAAATGACAGATTCAACTTTCTATTAAATCCATTTAACATTTTGAGTAGAGTCCGGGGTCCCTGGAGTGGCTGCCCTTTCTCAAATTATAAACTCTAAGCCTTTTTATCCATATTTCCCATCTGATGCCATTTAGAGTTGTGCCATTGCATGCCCCAGCAGGGATGTGAATGTCCTTTTAAAAGAAATAGAAAAGAAACTATGAGGCTTAATAGGCCTAAAAATAGGTGAATAGTCTTGACCTCTGGGTTATCATCTTAAGAAGCCCTATATTTGAGTGTTCCTAATTTGCAAATTTTTAAGTTTTTTTTTAATCACTTTATGGAGATATGTGACATACAAAAAGCTGTACATATGTATAATGTATATAATTGAATGTGTTTGAGGTAAGTCCATACCCGTGAAACCATTGCCACAATCTATGCCATAAACATATCCTTCCCCTCCAAAAGTTTCCTTTGGATCTGTTTACCTATTTTGTTTATTATATTGTGAAAGACCACATGGCATATAATCTAAACAACCACCTGTGTGAACATGGGAAAAGTCTTTAATCCTTCTGACCTCCTATTCTTTCCTCTCTAAAATGAGTTAATTCCAGTTACTTGGCAAGCCTCTTTTCAAAGCCAAGCAAATGAACATAAGGCACATAGTAAAAAGTCAGTCCCCAAAATACAATTCAATCACTATGCAATCTCCAGCAATGCCAGTGAGCCCCCCTTTAGTTTAACCTCTGCCAGTTCTTCATGTTCTCTCTGTGGAAGATGAGTTAATGTAGGGTTATAAGTGTTTCCCCTAAATATTTCAAGATAATTCCCAAGCTACGTTAAAGACAAAAAATCAAAAATGTAAACAAAAAAATAGTGAAGGCCACAGCCCAAGGCTTACCACTCCCTGTCTTCATAGATAATGTGTCCTGGAGAGACATCACAAAGGGATCTCTCTTCATTACACAACTCATCACATGCTTCCAAAGACACTCTTGGTGCTGTCATGTAGAGGAAGTATTTCGGAAGGTAAGCCTCTCTTTCCTTTCCTAATCATTTATTTGCTCAGGAAGACTTTACTACTATTTGTGTTTCAAGTGACTATGACAGACTTTGTCAGGCAAACAAAAGGAAAATGGCACCTGGTTTCTGTCCTCCAGGTGTTTAAAATCTGACTTAGAAAAAAGAAGATGTTAATACATCACAGGATGAGATCAAAAGAGAACAAAATAATATAAAATGTAAGTTTGTATGTTATTGGCTATAAGTTCTTACCATTCAAAGAATGGAAAGTATTTTGAATTAATTTTCATTGCTTAACTTATTAAATATTGGGTGTTCTACCTGGTAATGAGTTCTTTCCTAGAGATGCAAGGGTGAATGAGACACAGGTGACATCAGGTTACCTAGGACTTACATTCTTGTGAGAGAGATGGATACTAAAGATGTAGGCCAACAAACAAATGTTTGATTATAGATTCTGATAGGATCCATAAAGAAAAAGACCTAGGACATGTAAAAGAGAATGTAGGAGAAAATATTGTTTGAATGGAGCAGTCCAGAAGGGAAGACCTGATACTCCTTCCCCAACTCAGGGCATTCCTTATTCCCTGCTCCTTCCCAGCTTATTTTCCTCTATAGCTCTCACCACCACCCATTCAATATATATTTCATTTGTTTGGTTTTTACTTGTATTTACTCATTTGAATGCAAGCTTCATGAAAGTAGGACTTTGCTCAACACTTCAACTTAATATCCGTTGAATAAATAAACACATTCATGAATGAATAGGTGCTCCTCCCTTTTTTAGGGAGAAAAGCATTGGTATTAAGAACATGGGAGGATGTGGTTATTTTTAAATTCGAGACCATAGAGAAGAGGAGCACTCCTGTGGAAAAGAGGGATATATCTTTAGTCAGTTGTAGATTGCATCATAACATGCGTCAGTGTTTCTGTGAATAGAAACTTAGGAAGTTAAGTCCCGTTGGATGAATAGGATTTAAACTTTGTGTTTTCAAGGGCATTTCCTAGGAAAAGACTAGAAATAATGGATCTAGAGCAAATACAATCACATTGATCAGTCCGTGGCCAAAGACTTCAGAGGTCAGCTTGGTGGTGGGGATGTAAAAGTTGTTCACTATTCAGGCTTAAGGACAAAATCCTGGAATTTGAACCTTATTGAATTGAGGAGTTAGCCTTGGTGGAGGTTGAAGGTAGAAGATCTTTGGGATCCAGTTCTCATGAACAGACCCCAAGGGATAACTGATCGTCAGAGCTATAGATCAGAAACAGAAAATAGGAGAAATGGAATTTTAAAGGTCTTGGGTTAGGCATGAGGTGTTTATTTTGAGATAAAGAGCATATTCTGAACTGGGGTGTCACTTCTAAGAGGTAGGGTAGCAATGGAGGGAGCCGGAACATCCATGGGCTTGGTCCCATCAACCTTAAGAGCCCTCTTCATTCCCATAATTTTCTGGCTTATGGCGCAAAATGTTTTCTGAGAGTGCATATGAGGAAGGTCTCATCTAGAGCCTCTTTTTGATTTTAGGTGCAACAGTCATTTGAAAAACCAAGTATTAAAACCCAAATGCCCACCACTGAACGACAATCCATGACAAGATATTTCTACCTCTTTCCTGGCAACTGAAAACAGTAAGTTTCAAGAGTCATTGTTGGCAAGTCAAATAAATGGGAGAGTAATATTGGTGGTGAGGTCTAATGACCAATGACAGCTGAACACTTGGGTGGTCAAATTAGTATTCCTTGTTGACATAGTTTGGTGATTAGTTGCTATTTTTTACTCTACTTATATGCATCTGGATCCCCCTCCATCTCCACAATCAATCGATCAACCAGTAAATCAAGGAGGTAAGCCAAACCAAGACAGGAAGTATTAAACAAGGAAGGACATGGTAGCAATTATTAAAATGGAAATGTACTCATGCTTCCACTATTACTTATATTCATCTCTCTTGCTCTCTCTCTCTCATACACACACACACACACACACACACACACACACACACACACATTGAGCTACCAAATACTGCCTCAGATCCTGAAAAACTAGAAAACAGAAGATTTGACAGTAGAGAAAGTATGACTTTGGTCCCCGGATGCATGTATCACATTATTGACATTGAGCTACCATTGCCAGATAGTATAAATTATATCCTGGTAATGTTTGTGTTGATGAATACTCTGGTTCCCTGACTGTTCTCACACTACAGATCGCAGAACACTCAGAATCTGCTCTGAGATCCTCAATTACTGCCAAGAAACTTTTTCAAGCACCCATGTTAACATTTAAATTTTTGGGGGGTGAAATATCTTAGAAGAGGTACATTGAGTTTAGACCCAACAATTACTTCACTCACTCATAACAACTTTATATAACACTATAGTATGGACATATTATTAATCTTTCTCCCAGAAACATAAATAAAATTATATTTTATAGTAAAGTTTACCTCAATACTCTAAATATTTGCCACACCATCTCCTACCCCTGGTTTCTGACACCCAGGTTGCATAATCCCATAGATACTTCAGCAGAACAGCTTTGAATACCTCATTAGTCTGATAGAAGCACATTTGGGGATTGACTTATTCATTTGACTAATATTTCTCAAGCACTTACTATGCTCCAGGTTCTGTTCTAGATTCTTGGAATATACCAGTGAACAAAATTAACGGTGCCCTGACTCTCGGAAAGCTCATACTCTAGTGAGTGGAGACAAACTCTAAATACACAAACAAGTAAATATATTTCAGAGAGGTATAGAGCTAAGATGAAAAGTAAAGGAGACTAAAGAGACATAAAAAGATAGATGTTGTTCTGCTATAGCTAGATGATTAAGGAAAAGCTTCTTTGAATTGATAATGATGAAATCAGAACAAAGAATGGAGAGTGAGGGAGGGAATCCTGTGGGTCTATGAAGGAAAAGTTCCCCAGCACAGAGAATAGCAAGTACAAATGCTTAGAGGCAGATATGTGCTTAACATGTTTAAAGAATAACAAGATGACAGTGGACTGGAAGGGAATGAGAGTGGGAAATGGCTGAGACAAATTCAGAAAAATGGTGAGAAGCTTGATTGAATGGGCTTTGGTGACCATGTTGTAAATGTTTTGAACTTTTTATCCTGAATGAGATAGGAAACCCCTTAAATGCTTTTGAATGGAGAAATGACATAAGCTAACTTTGATTTTGCAGAGATCACTCTCAGCACTTTTTAGTGAACAGACTACAAGGGTCACAGATAGAATCCAAGGGAAGTGGCAAAAGCAAATGGAAGAAGAATCATGACAAGGGGTGTATTGAAAGCTTCTAGGGATCACTGTCTTGATCTTGTGTTCTTTTTCTCTTCTTCAGGAAACACAGGCAGCCCAAGCCTTCTTGATTAGCTTTAAGAAGCATCTTGTCCAGTCCAGCGCATGTAGTTAACCTTTTGCTATTCAACAAAAGTGGAAACAAATGAACTATGTCTTTTGGATCCTCTAATAGAGAATAGAATATCAATTAAAATGGTGGGTGAATGGAAAAGAAGTGGAAGAAGCTACCGGATTTTCTAGCCTTATGACTCATAGAATATCTGCACTTCACTGAGTGAAGAGAACTGGCTATGACTTGTCCTCAACAATAGGGTGAGAGGAGATGTTACCTATCTGGAGATGAGGACTGTAAATCGGTCAGCTACTCATTTGTACACTCATCAAACCATGAGTCTTGAATGATCCAGAAGAAGTTTTCTAATTTATTACTTAAGTAATTTCATAGGTTGAGCTCATTTTATCCTTCAGTAAACTATTATGATTTTAGCAAATTATTCCCATATACCTCTCTTGCTTGCTACTACAAGCTAATTAATTTTCTTGTCAATTATTTTCTTTGTAGACCTTTGCACATTCTACAATATGGGAAAATTTTATGCTTTAGCAAGAACTTGGCAATTGTCTAAAATAAATTGGGCTTTGGTTTAAGATGGTGTAACCTCAGTGCATTTGTGTATTATGGAAATACATATATATAATTAGTTAGACAGTGAAAAGAATGGGGAGTGTCAGCAATGGATTATAAAATGTCCAAATTTCTGGAAGGGTGAATGTTGGTAGAGGAATTTTGGCATCATGGCCATCGGAGCTACTATGAAAGGAGATGTACCACTTCTGCAATGTACACGGAGAATGCTGAATAAATATTTCAGTATATAACTTAACTGGGTTAAGAAAATACGGGTATGCTCTAAGTGTCAATTATAACCATAATAGTTAATATTTATATAGATTAATTTTATGTCAGGATTATTGTAAAGATTTTGATTATTGTAAGAGATTTTATATATAAGTAACTAACTTAATCCTCACAACAGCTCTGTAAAGTGCTTATTATCAACATCCCGTTTTTACAGATAGTGAAAAAAAAAGAACATAGAGCTTAAAAGACTTGCCTAAAGTCACACAGTTAGTTAGTGGCCTCACCAGAACTTGAATGCAAATTGATTTGCTCTGGAATCTGAGCTACTAACCACTATCCTGCATTACCTCTCCAAAGCATGGAGAGACTGAAATTGTAAGGGTTAACTGAATGTTGAATTGTAAAGATTAATTAACACTACAAAGATTCATGATGTTTATATTTCTGGACTTTGTCCATGTGGAAACATGAGACACGTCACAAAGATCCAAAGGGATAGAGGAAAAACACTTAATTTGAGAAAATCTATAGCTTTCTTATGCACAAATATTAAAATATTACAGTCAAATAAAATACAAGTCAAAAATATTTCTATTTAATTTAGCACTAGACTTCCTTCCAAGCCAATAAAACCAAAAGTAAAAAAGTTTGCAACACAAGAAACAAAATCTTAACCATTCCTGGAAAATATTATGTATTCATCGACAAATCTCTTCAAATTAATAATAAATTCCCCACATTTGCAAGAATTCAGATCAATATATGAAATTTAATAATATTCCTGTATTCAAAAGGTGCTCAGTCAGGAAGCGTTTGCTTTTTCTAAGCCTCTCTTTGCAACAGCAACAAATGTCATAGGATCCTTAAAGATAACTCTAAACCAATAGTTGCAAAATATACATGAAAAGAATATTTTAAAAAAAGATTGAGTGACATGAAAGAAGATTTAACTAGCATGAGGGATATACCACCATCATTGATGAGAAGACAAATAAATGTAAATGCTTCAATTTTCCACCCAAATTAATCTATAAACTCAATAAAATTCCAAATAAAACCTAACAGGATATTTTCTTGAACTTGATAGGTTGTTTATACTCTTTGTTTAGAATGTAAAGTAGTGAGACTAGCCAAGAAACAATTTTTTTAAAAAGTGGAGGGAGATTGCCTAAAGACAAATCATGACATAATATAAAACTCTATCAGTTGGCACATGGGTAGACAAATAGACACATAGAAAAAAATACAAAGTCTAGAAATGAACAATATAGAATATGGCACATTTCAGAGGTAAAAAGTGAAAAATGATTGAAGAAATTATTTTGTAGACGAACACACACATGCATACACACTTTTTCTACCTCAAGCCATACACAAAATAACATGCCAGATGGGGTACAGACCTAAATGTGAAAAACAAAATTTTTAAGTTATTAGGAGGAGAAAAATATAGGGAAAAATCTTTATGAGATCCAGGTAAGGGGAAATTTCCAACAAGATTCAGAAAGCACTGTGCATAAAGAAAAAGATTAATAAATTTAATATAACAAAATTTAAGAACACTGTATACAATGTTAGCCTTTAATTCGGGTGATACTATCATAGGTAGATGCGTATGTCTAAACTCATCAAAATGTATACATTAAATAAGTGCAATGTTTTGTATATAAATCATATCTTAATAAAACTAAAATAAAAGCAAATATGAATACATAGACAGTGGGGGGAAAAAGAAGATAAGCTGCAGAAACTAAAGGGAAGGACTTTTTAAAATGCATAGACTCAACGAAAAATCCATTCATTCAGTCAACGTACAAATAATGAATATTGACTATATGTCAGGCATTAGGCAACAAGCAGAAAACAAAGCAAAGTCCTTGTCCTCTTGGAGCTTGTAGTCTAATAGGGAAGAGAGAGATAATAGGCAGAAGCAAAATAAGTACATAATTTATTAGCAGAAGAGACTTGAAGAAAAAGAAGGAGCGAGCATGAGATATGTGAAGGAAAAGCATTCCAGACAGAGGGAAAGCAAGTAGGAATATCCTGAGATAGGAACATGGTTGGTGTGTTTGAGGAGTAGCAAGGAGGTTAATAAGGCTAGAATTTAAGGGCACAGGGGAGTGAGGGAAGACTGGACATGGGATCAGAGACATGACCAAGGTCCAGATCATATAAGATATCATTGCTATAAAAGACCATCCACTTTTACTCTAAGATTGAAGGCTATGAGAGAATTTTGAGCAGAAGAATGAATTACATTATTAGAGCCACAATTTATCAAGATAACCCCGGCTACTGGGTTCAGATGAGAATGAGAATGATGGGGCCAAGATAGACACAGAAAGAGGACTTAGAAAACTATTGCAAAAATTCAGATTTTATGGTAGTCTAGATCTACCATCAAATTTATCCAACAGAATTGGATAAAGTTGTGAGAAGGAAAGAGAAGGAAGTCTTCTACTGTGAATAACTGAAAGGTTAAAATTTACTTGAATAACTGGAAGAATAAAATGGGAAACACTCTCAGAGGTGGTAGGTTTGGGGGGATTGAGATCTCTAATAGGCATTCAAATAGATGCCTGGTTGACATTGGCTATATCAGTATGGCATTCACGGGACAGGCATAGGTTGGAAGTTAAAATTTTGAGTTGTCTTCCTATGTACAAACAATATTGAAAACAAAGTTACTAGATGAGGCTGCTAGATAAGTGAAGACAGTAGATCAGAGCCCTTGAGATATGAATTAACTGACAAAGTTTACTAGAAGCAGCTGCCAGTCAAGCAACAGGAGAATCAAGATAGAATTGTGATTTGCATTGAAAATGAATGAGGGGTTTTGGGAAGAGGTGCAAAAGTCATTGTGAAATGCTTCCAATAGGTCAAAAAATGATTGAGTATTAAACATTTAATTTGTCAGTGTGGAAGTTACTGGCTACATTAATGAGAGTCGTTTTGATAGAAGGATAGACATAAAAGAGTGATTGGAGCTGGTTCAAGAGAGAATAAAGGATGAATAGAGACAGTAAGGATAGATGCTTTTGAGGAGTTGTGGGGAAGTAGAATCAAGAGAGATTATTATTTTTTTTAAATGGGTCATTACAATGTGTTTTTATAGTTATAGTAATGATATGATTAAGTGAGAAAACTAATGATGCAGGAGAGCAATGGGGTTATTGTTGAACAATGTCCTTACAAGGGTGAGAGGAAGTTGAATGAAAAAAGTGATGTCTTAACTTTAGAATTACAGGAAAGAAAGCTAAGTATACGAGACCAGGTAATGATAAGTTGGTATATTGTTAGGCTGGAAATATTCTTCTTTGAACAGAAAATTCTTAAGTAGATCAAACCCAAGGAGAAGAAAATGTAGGCCCAACACATCATTTGGCCAGATTACAATATATATATAGCCAATAACAATATAAAAGCTTTTCATTTTTTTTTCAACATTTATTCTATGGACAAAGCCACAGAAGACTTGGCTGTGGATACAGAAGTGAATGAAAATCTTAATAACTTTGAAAATGTGAAATAAAAATATAGGTTAAAATGATGGTCTAGGGGGCCGGCCCAGTGGCCGAGTGGTTGGGTTCACATGCTCCACTTCCGTGGCCCAGGGGTTTCACCGGTTTGGATCCTGGGTGTGGGCAGAGCATCACTCATCAGGCCATGCAGAGGCAGCATCCCACATAGCACAACCAGAGGCACTTACAACCAGAATATACAACTAGGTACTAGGGGCGCTTTGGAGAGAAAAAGAAGAAGGGGGTAAAAAAAAAAGAAGATTGGCAAGAGATGTTAGCTCAGGTGCCAATTTAAAAAAAGAAGAGTGATGGTCTAATTGGAGGTGAGAAAAGAAGGAGAAAATTGTATGAGGCTGTCATCAACTTACATAGAGGAGAATTAAGCTACTGACCAACACTGGCGGAAGAAGAAATGAAGGTTAACTGTTATTTAATGGTTAAAAATTAGTCAAGGAAGGAATTGAAAATTGTGATGTCATCAAATATTAGGTAGAATAGGATAGAAGTGAGGCAGTGTAAGTGAACTACATCTCATTTTCATATGAGACAGTCAATGACATAGTTTATATTTATATATCAGAAAACAGAGCAATAAAATAGACATGTTACTGAGTGTTCTAAAGATTACCACCAGAAAATAAACACAGGTAATTTAGGGACCTTGTAGGTAGGATGTGGGATTGAAGATGGGGAGAGTTGTACTGGAGAATATGGTTTTTATTATATGCTTTTCTATGCTACTAGGTTAGTTGCCTTATGTATGCAATAATTTGACAAACCATTTTAAAATTATACTCAGCATTTTTAGTACTATACAGTCATCAAAAAATGAGATAGTTCTTAATATGTCGACTTTTATAAATGTTCGACATATACTGTCAAATTATAAAAAAGCAAATTATTGGGGCCGGCCTGGAGGCATAGTGGTTAAGTTTACACACAGTGGTTAAGTTTGTGTGCTCTACTTCGGTGGTCCAGGGTTTGCAGGTTTGGATCCCGACATAGACCTAGCATCTATCGTCAAGCCACACTGTGGTGTCCACATAAAATAGAGGAAGATTGGCATAGATGTTAGCTCAGAGACAATCTTCTTGAAGCAAAAAGAGAGTGATTGGGAACAGATGTTAGCTCAGGGCCAGTCTTCCTCACATACACCAACACACACACAAAGCAAATTATTGATAATACGTGAAAAAAGTTATAGGTAAATATGTGTTTGTCAGTTATCTGTTGCTGAGTAACAAACCATCCCAAAACTCAGTGGCTTGAAGCAATAAGCATTTACTATTGCTCATAAGTCAACCAGTCAACTGGGCATCTTCTTGTATCTGGGATTATCCATGTGTCTGAGAACATCCACACATTGAGTAGGCGTCTCTACTGACATTTCTGGGATCTCATATATTTGGAAGGCATCTGGCTTTGGAAAGTTTGAAGGTAGTGTAGGATGACCTTGGATGAGACAGCTAGGCTCTCCTCCATATGATGTTTCTTGTCCTCTAGCAATCTAGCCCAGGCTTATACACATGGAGGTTCAGATATTCAAGAGAAAGAAGTGCATGATGCTTCCAAAGACCTGGGCTCAGAACTGCACAATGTCACTCTACAGCATCATGGGGACCAAAATCAAGTCATAAGGCCAGTTACTAGTCAGGGCAAAGGACATGGATACAAGAGGACAATGGTTGGGGCCATCAATAAAATCAATATTGTATTAAGTGTTTTTTAGAAGCACAGGAAAAAATTCACGAAGACGTAAGCTAAACACATAATTGTGTTTACTTTTTAGTGTATTAAAGAAGCTGGGTGATCTTACTCCAATTTATACAATTTTCTATTGTTTAATTTTAGTGGCAAACATCTATCTATTATTTTAAAAAGTTTTTAAGTAAAAGAGCCTTGTGCATTCTACAAAAAAAATAGATACACATGAATCTCATGGATAAACAATACCTAAAATTGACATATAAGCAGATCAGGAAAGAGAGAAGAAAAGAGATTACTTCTCTGGGTTTTTAGAACAGTGATAAGAGTATCACTGTGTCACAGGTCTCAATTTCTCACTTCTCTCCAGCCTCCCAAATTCACACTTCACTTCCAGGTTGAGCAGGCATCAGTCAAGTGAGGCCTCACTGCCATTTAGTGGCTAAGCAGTGGTACAGGGACAAATAATGGTCAATTTGACTTATTAACAGTGTTAAAAATAGACTGGAAAACAGAACACCAAAACTTTTTGTTGTGTGTGTGTATTACATTCTGGTGACTTTGTTATAGCAAAGAGAAAAGACAAGTGTTGCTTCCTGCTTTCCAAAGCAAAGAAACTACACACCACAGAGGAGTAGTCAAATTCTAACCTGGCAAAGAGCAAAAGAATTTGAGAAGCTGCAGTTTCCCATCTAGTTAGTATCAATATACAGGTCCAGTGAGAGCAAAGAGAGAAAGCTGCTTTCATTTTCACTGTTTTTCTGCCCTGGGAGCCTGAGCAGTAGCAATGGCTGGTGAGTGGCTGTGGGTTTTCCTGGGTTTCCTGTTTATGACTATGTTTGGGGGGAGTTACAGCTCAGGAGGAGGGGCTGGGGGACGGGGGAAGGAGCTACTAAGGGGGACACTCAGTAGACACAATGATTTTACTCTGGGTATGTAGAGGATGGAAGCTTGGGGCACAGAAATGAGTATGCTAACAGACAGAGTATTTTAGTGAATATGTTATAGCTTTTTGGACAAAAGGAAAATGTAAAAGATCTGGATTTATGTTCTTCAACGCCTTCCTGCGATTTTAGGCGTTTTTGTGGATTCATACTGACCCAGAATTCTCATCCGTTTTCTAAGTGTTCTTTTGTCAGGGTGAGAGGGCATGCAGCTGAAGAGAGGAACTTGCATTTCCTCCATATTTCTGCTCTCTGTATGACGTCTTATTGATAGCAGCCAACAAACCAGCTACAGTTTGTCCTCTCAATCTGCATACAGAGCCGCCCTGTCAGCCCTGCCTATGGAAACCAAAATATCTTCTTTTACAGGTGTAAGACATTTCAGTTGTAATGCTGTAAATACTGAATATAATGGGCTTTTAAATTATGTATTAATAAAAGTGACAGGAAGTGAAGGGATCATGCGTTATGCAAACACTGAACGGAGTCAGCTATCACTAAGCTCCTTGGTGAAGTTGCTTCACTTCTCTGAACCTCAGTTTCTCCATCTGTCAACAAGCAGAGAATTGAACAAGATAGGTGTTACTCTAAAGTGTTGTCTTCAGACCAGTAGCTTTGGCATCTCCTGAGAAATTGTTAGAAATGAAATTTCATAGGCTCCACCCTAATCTGTCAAATCAAAATCCCTGGGAATGGGGTGCAGGAAGCTCTGCTTCTCAAGCTTTTCAGGAGATTCTGTTGCATGTTAAAATTTGAGAACCATTGGCCTAGAATCAGATATCTATAGTCCTGACCATATCAAAAATCCCATCATTCTCGCAGGCAGGGGGCCAGAGAAAGAAGATCCGGTCAACCTGATGAAGTCCATTGCCAGGAACATGTTTGAAGGCTTTCTTGATGACTTGGAAAATAATGTGTTAAGTAGGGATGATCTAAGAAAGTTAGGGAAAAGAGTGAACCTCATCGTGAATGGGACTGAAAACCTAGTTGAAGATCTCAGTGAGAAAACAGAAGTGGCAGGCAAAATATTTTTGAAACATCTCTTGAAGCCAAAGAAACAGATGAATTTAAGTGAGTATCTCCAGCCATAAGGCTAGTAACTGTTCTTTATCTGCTATCCTTATGTAGTTTCTGTCTTCTTATTTCTGTTTGCAAGTGGAGAATAAACGATCCACATTTCTAGTAATTTCTTTGTCCATCTATTGTTTTTAATACTGAAAAATGCCTTTACCTACCCTGGTTCCTGTTCCAACATCCCCAATCACTTTACACTGCTGCACATTTTCTTTTTTCTTTAGCAGTTGTCACCTTCAGTCATTCCATAACATTTAAGTGTTCATTATATTATATCTCCCCCTGCTAAAATGTAAGCTCCGTGAGGCATGGATCTTTGAATATACCTCAAACTCATGGAAATAACACCTGACTAGGTGCTGGGTAAATATTTATTAGATGAATAAATGGTGCTGGAAATGTATTAAATTCAATGATAGTCTTTAGCTAATCCATGTTACTCTAGCCATACACTATGGACTCTAGAGCCATTCCTAGATATAGAATGTTCAAGAGAAAAAGCCCACCTTCTTCTGTTTAGCTGTGACTTAGCCAAAGGAATGAATCTCTTGGAACCTAGGTTTCTCCTTGTTAAAGGAAGACATGGACATAGGGAATTTGAATGCTGGTGAAACATAAATGCTTCTTTTTCTCTAGAGCACAGGTTGGCACATTTTTGCTTTGAAGGGCTAGATAGTAAATATTTTAACGTTTTTGGACCATATGGTCTCTGTCACAACAACTAGAATCTGTTGTTGTAGCATGAAATCAGCAACAAATAATAAGTACAAAATGAGTGTGGATTTGTTCCAATAAAACTTTATTTACAAAAACAAGTGTCAGGCTAAGTTTGGCCTACAGGCCATAGTTTTCTGACTTCTACTCTAGAGTGAAACATATGCATGAATACATTCCCAATTATTGGAACATCTCTTTGGGTTTATCTTTTTGCTGAATGACTATCTAACTTTGTACAGACATGTACTTTTCTTCCTTAGAGTGAAAAATGCTATTGCCTTGATCAAAGAATTTGATTATTCCTTGAATTATATAAACGTGAAGATACTGAACTTTTTTTTGTTTCAATGAAATCCTGCCTTCTCCTTCACTTGGCAGAAGGTTACAGTCCTCTAAAACAAACCTGGAGCTTAGAGAATTAGCTAAATCTTCAGGTTTCATAGGGTAGCCCCAGGTGAACATAGTCATTTCCTTGTGAGTGAAAGGGAAAGAGTTTGAAGTGTGTAGGTTCTAGAAACTTAGTTCTTCTAACAAATCTTTTTTTTCATATTATTTCAGAATCTCTTGCTGATTATGAGGATGATGAATCTGAGGACACTGAGTCACCTTTTTCTTCAACAGGTAACTGCCTCCAAATCTCACCTCATAGGTGAAAACTCTTAGACCTCTAGTGCTGTCAGAAGGTGTTCTGGTAAAGACATAGTAAACCTGTGTTCTCAGTCAATTTCGTCTTTGGAAGTAACATTCAGAGTAGAACACTGATCCTTAACTTTTTATTCACTCCATCTCAGAATCTGAAGATGAAAGTGAAGAAAGTAGCGATGAGGAAAAAGCTGAATCAGCCCAGGGATTGGCTATGTCTCCAACAGGTAACTGTCACCAAACCCAGTGACTCATGGGAAACTTTCTGCATCACTGGGGGTTAGGCAGCTGACAGGGGCCCTACATTATAGTGGAAAGACCACTGAATTGAAGTTTAGGAAATCAGGGTTATTTCTCCCTTCTGCTCTTAACAAAGTCTCTCAAAAATAAAGTTAGCACTTACAGCCCTGATTTTTAATTCTCTTAAGAATCTGCATGTGAAGGTGAAGATGAGGAAACTGAGGAGAATGCAGGATTGTCCCAGGCATCCGTTCCACCTATGACAGGTAATATTATGGACACTTAATGACATTATTTGAGATAAGGAAGATAAAAAAAACGGGCCCTATGGTGTAGTGGAAAGAGAACTGGAGTGAAACCCAAGAAATCTGTACATTGAGTTCATCACTGCTACTCACTAACCATGTTCTCTGATATAAATATCCCAACTTTCCTGAGACTTATATTTTTCAGTGGGATTAATAACATCTTTAAAAGAATTCATAAATATCAAAGATATAAGCCACTACTAACTGCACAAAACAGCCTAAGGATGTGGTTAAGAAAAGCACACAAAAAAAAACAACCAGTATGAGCCACACATACTATGTAGTCACCAAAGAAAGCGATGAATTATTGGGCCACATTAAAGAATCATAGCATCTAGAAATGGGGTATTGATAGTGTTGCCTTCCAAGTACCACATTTTCAGAGGTTCTGGATAAACTTACAAGGGAATAAAACTTTGTAACTTTATTCATTGTTACATCCATTGAAATACTATATGTATTGATATATTAATTGAAAAGCTACTGTATGCTATTCTAATTACTGTGTTGATAGCAGCAAGCAAGATAAATAAAGATCTTGCTTTCATGGAGTTTACAGTACAGTGAAGGTAGATATATAATAAACATATAAAAAAATAGTATAATTTCAGTAAATATACAAGAGAAAAGAAGATTAGGCCATAGAAAGAGATGTTGTTGTTAGGGTTGAGGTCGGCACATGAGCCAGGGTCAACAGTTATGAGAACGCTTTTGAGGTGCTATTTCAGCATATATCTGAACAATAGGGAGGGAGCTGCGCCAAACTAAGGCAAAAGCATTCCGTGGAAAGAGGCAGGAAGAGCAAGGAGATGTGTTTGGAATGGCCTTTAGAAGTTTTTAAGCAGAAGAGTGAGAGACTAGCATAGAATCAGAAAGGCTAATTGAAAGTTGTTTAAATGTTTCCATTAAGAGATAATAGCTTTTAGACTGGGGTTGTAGTAATAGAGATGATGACAAGTGGTTAAATTAGGAATCTATTTTGGAGGTAGAGTCAATAGAAACTACAGATGGATTGGGCTAATGAAAGAGACAAAGGAATCAAGAATGATTCTAGGTTTGGGGCTTGGCAACTGGGTGAAGGGTACCAATTGCTGAGACAGAGAAAACTTGTGGTTGAGAGAAAACTCAGGAGAAACAGATTTGTAGGAGTGGACAAGTATCAGGAGTCTTTCTTTGCACGTGTTTAGTTTAAAATGTGTTACACCCAAGGGTGGATGTTGAATAAATAGTTCACAGAGGAATTAGGGGTGGGAATAAATACTGAGATCCCTCAGCATATAGATAGTATTCAAGATGATGGGACTGTAAGAGGCCACCTGGGGAGAGATATTGATAGAGAATAACAGAGAGTCCAATATAGAAGAACCCAACTTTTGGAGGTATGGCAGAAGAGGAAGAGCCAGCAATGAAGACAGACAGATTTAGAAAGAAAGGCCGGAAAATGCAGCATCACAGAAGCCTAGAGAACATTTTTCAAGAAAAATGTGTTCAACCATGTTAAATGCTAAGAAAGCAACAGTCAGCGGTAACCTTGATAACAACTATTCATTTAAGTGATGAAGATAATATCCAGTTTATATTGCATACAAGAAAAAAAATTCAAGTTGAAAACGTGAAAAGAGATAATGCCTCTAAGGAATCGTGCTGAGAAGTGGAGCAGAGAAACAGGACAATAATCGGTGGTGAAACAAGATAAAGGGAAGGTGTTTTTAAAAGAAAAATTGATATTAAGACATGCTACTAGGCTACACAGTGGAGAGAGATGGAGAAATTGACGATGTAGAAGACAGGGCTGAATAAATGCCAGAGTAAAGTCCTTGTGTGTGAGAGGGAATGGAACTCAGAGCATAAGTGGAACTCAGAGCATAAGTAGAACTCAGAGCATTAGAAGGAACAGACGACTTGTTGCCCTAAGGGAAAACAGAGAACCAGGGGACACTTGGTAGCCATTTTCAAATATTTGAAGATAACTATTTATTTACAAGCAGATATAAACTTTTAATCAGTGCCAGATATCATTCTAGATAGAGGCAACACAAAGATTAAAGACATCTCCCCTTTCCTAATTAAGCTTACGATACAGTAAACACAATTAAGATAAAATACAATAATTGTTTACATGGGGTATTTACATAAAATAATAGAAACATAAGGAAAGATGTATTGAAATCATGAAAGAATTCACAGGCTTTAATAGGGACAGAAATTAGATGTTTTTCTCTATGATCCCAATGTGGGAAATAAATAGCAATGCTTCTAAGGTTCATACTTTATGATACTCAGAACTGTTCAAAAATGCTTTAGAATTTTTTAAGTTCCCTGTTAGTGGAGATATTTCAGAGAGTGGTAATAATAAAGCAGGGATATTGTAAGTGGAGTTCATGTTTCTGAATAAGTACATGACTAGGCTAGATGAACATTAGGCTTCCTTCCAAATCTTAGATACTGTGTTCATGTGAATCTAATGTATTGAGTCTGAAAGATTAGTCAATGTCATGACCACTAAAAAAAACAGAAACGTATGATGGGGTCAGTAAGAAGCAGAAAGAAAAAGAGAGAGTAGTCAAGATTTTTGTTTCATTTTAAATATAAAATGATTTTCTTATTATATTAAGCTTTTTGGTGGGATGGGAGTAAACATTTCAGAAGAATCAGGGCCCATCTAAAAGATGTGCATGATTGCAAGGCAGAGGATATTACTGCTTAAGAAGTCATTTTTTTCTCTTTTAGATCCTCAGGAAACCCAAGTTTCCCAACCTAAAGACAAGTTGAAGCCTTGTTCTCATGATCATTTCTGTAAACTGAAGACAACAAAGGCAGAAGAGGTGATATGCTTTGGAACAGGGAGCCATAAGATTGTGCACTCAAACAAGATACTGGAGACTCACTGGGAATTGTAGTTCTTGATATAAATGCCTTAAGATCAGTCCAAAAGACATAGCATGTTATCTAATCATGTTATTAATTAAGTGGCCTTACGTTAGATTTCTTGTCTCTTCCATCCCATCATGGGACACACTAAACTCCTATCCAACACCCAACCAAAGCCAAGTTCCTAGAGTGTACACTCACATCTAGCACGTGTTTTCAGTCGGTGGTCCTGTCTCTTTCCTGAGGAGGACATACTTCCATTCCCAAGCTCTCCAGCCATCCACTCCATAATTGCAAGGACCCGTACGGATGTTGGAGGCAAAAGGAAGGAGGCCTGGGACAACTCATTCTGTGTCTGTTGTCGCAGATGTATCCAGTGATGGAGAAGAAAGGCCGAACACGCCTGGCCCTCATCATCTGCAATAAAAAATTTGACTATCTTTCTGATCGAAATGGTTCTGAAGTTGACCTTGTGGGGATGCAAGACCTGCTTGGAAACCTTGGATACTCAGTGGTTGTAGAAGAGAATCTCACAGCTCTGGTAATGGCCCAGGAGAGTGGGACAGGCTTCCTTCCCTCCTAAACAATTTTGAGCTTCTTCCTTAGCAGCTGTAAGAAACAAAATGCATGTTACAGGAATTATATTTGCTCCAGAATAGGACCCCCTCGATCTCAGCCTCCTCCAGTGCACAGTCTCGTAGCAAAGATTTAGAGCAGCTCTCTATGAACCATTTCACTAACCAAGTTGGGTCTTTTTAAAGTTCTCAGTCTGGGAGGCCTCTGCTATCTTGATAGTCTGGGTGAGACACAAGCTCTTGAAATTGCCTGATATCTACAGAATGAGCTCATGAGACTTTTATAATTTCAATATAATGTGTCTAAATTTAAAGCCACGTATGTAGTAAAATAAAAACTTTGCACACGTATATGTATACCTAAAGAAAAAGCTGTGATTCTGGCTCTGCCAAAAATATCCTGAGTGACATTACACAAACCATTTTAAACTTAACTTTCTGCTGTTCCTCGATGAAGGAATTTGTTAAGTGTTTCTAGTTTTTGTCAATAGAAAGCTCTCTCTCATTGTCCCCGTCTCTGTCTCTGGTCGTTCTCTTTTTAATCAAAACTTACAGAGACTCCAACATGTAAAACAGATAACTGCAAAGCCTTCCTGTTGGAGACTTGACATCTCACTTGCCCCTCATTCTACTCTATCTCCCAGCATCTTCCAAAGTCTAAGGTTCTATTGAAAACCATTGGGCTAGAGGGCATATAAAAACCCTACTAACTTTAACATTCTATACCTCTAATTTTCTGGTTTTGTGTCAGAACATAATTTCTCTTACAATTCCAATCAGTCCAAGTCACCTGATTCCTTAGTGTTGGCTCCTTTTTGTGAACTCCATCTATTTGATTACAAACTATTTGGAGAGTTCCTCGACAGTAATTCTAGAGTCTCTTTCAGGAAATGGAAACAGCGCTAAGGCACTTTGCTGCCCGCCAAGAGCACCGATCCTCAGACAGCACATTCCTGGTGTTTATGTCACATGGCGACCTGGATGGTATCTGTGGGACAAAGCACAATGAAGAAGAGCCAGATATTCTTCACGATGATACCATCTTCCAAATTTTCAACAATCGTAACTGCCGGAGTCTGAGAGACAAACCCAAGATCATCATCATCCAAGCCTGCCGAGGCAGTGAGTCTGAGCTGGGGGAACCCAGGGAGTGGCGTGCACTTTTTTCTATTAGCTTGGTGTCTAGCCTTCATTTTCCCAGGGATGGGTCAGAGAAACAACATTTTAGTACTACTCTTTGGTCCAGTCCAGGAAGAATTATATTGTCTGTACCATTTTTAAAGAAATGAAAAGTCTCCTAGAATAATGAGGAATGTCTTGATCACTAGGGACTAGGTTGTCAACACGGCTATTCTAAACTTAAGTGGACTCTATGCGGTTCCCAATCAGTGAGGTACTTTTTCTAGTTGTGAGATGCTTGACTTTTGATAAATATCATGTTGAAATGTACTGAAGCAAAAGTATAACGTTAAAAGAGATTGTGTGTGTGTGTGTACGTGTGCGTGTTTGTGTGTGAGAATATATTATCTTTCATAAGACAGGCATGTCTCTCCTAGGAGGTGATGGGAGTGTTTGGGTGACTGACACGGGAGTAGCCTCTGCCTATAGTTCTGACCAGCCCTTCCAGGGTTACATCTGGAATGATGCTGTTACAAAGACCCACGTAGAGAAAGACTTCATTGCCTTCAAATCTTCAACTCCACGTAAGTGTGTTCAGGTACAACAATTTCTAAATCTCCTGTTGGTTTCTAACTCATGGGTTTGGCTAAGATCATATCTTATAACTAATATAATAACATTTCTTCTCTAACTAATGAGATATTTTAGGTGAAGAAGAGATTTAAAATAATGAGATTTTCATAACTAGAAAGCTATAAGTCTTGATTTTGGAGAAACTTTCAAAGTAAACAGGAGTTGGTGAGGATCCAGAGTTAAAATAGCCTATAAATAAATGAAGAGATTTTTGTTTTATTTTGTTTTTTAATATAGCAATGGCACAGAAATGTATCATCTTCTCATAGTTTGGTATCTCCGATAATCTGCTAACAATTAAATGTGCCAACCAGTAAAACAGTAGTACTTGCTCCCCACATCCTAGAACCTCTTGGTCTGTTATTTGAATGTAATCTTAGGAAATTAATTAACATTCAAATGTCTTCCTTCAGGATAATGCAGCCAGTGATGGAAAATCCTTCTGTGGCTGGAAAGCCATAGTAGAAGGTAGAAATAGAAGATATTCTTGATTGTTTATGGTCAAATCTGCAGAAAATCTATTTAACACTCATCCACGGTATTGCTTTATCAATGATGTAGATAACAAGGGCAATTTTAATAACCTAGTTTACACAAGCCACAGTTCTAAGGGCTCTAGCGTAGTAATCGCAAACTTTCATGTGCTTAGAAATCGCCTGAGATTCTCATTAAAATGTAGATTTCTGATTCAGTAGGTCTGGGGCAGAGCCTGAGATTCCACCTTTCTAAAAAGCTCCATGGTGATGCCAGTGCTGTTGGTCTCTGATCACACATGAGTAGCAAGGAACTAGAGGACCTTCTGTGTTTAGCCTGGGGAAATAGGAAAAAGTCCATGCAGGCAACACCCACTCCACAACTGGAATAGTTCTACATCTCTTTGTTTTATATATTGGAGAGTTAATAAGGTTTGATTTGAAAGAAGAGCTCTACAATTTTAGCTATTAAAGAAAGTTAAAAAGGCATATATGGCCTGATACATACGCTAAGAGATTATTTAATTTAGTGGAGAAAATAGAGCCTAATATGTGAAATTCTTGCACTCATTTTTTATACACATAACTGTGCTAGGTGCAGGGCATATGATACACAACTATGGCAGACATGAGTACTGAACCCTTACAGAGTGTCTAGTCAGGCTGGAGAGGCAGAAATTAATCGGGGGGAAAATATATGCACAATATAACAGAAATAATGATTATCACTTGTGATAAGTTATTTAAAGAAAAATTTGTGCTCACATTTTGAAAATGAAGAAGTTAACCACATCAAGGGTAAGGGAGGAACATTCCAGATAGAAAAATTAGTGTACAGAGAGGACCTGAGAAAGAAAGGAGCTTACAGAAGAGGGCCAGTGTGGCTGAGCACAGAGCCAGGGGAGAGTACCAAAAGGGAGTTTGTAGAGGTAGGCAGAGCCACACAACTTGAGGCCTCATATGTTTGGGAAGGATTTGGTCTTTTATAACAACATACTTTATTACTGACATTGCTTTATACTAACAGTACTAGGTAATTTTGGTGAAATTTAAGTAGTGAACTGATGAGATTTTCATTTTTAAATGATCACTCTGGGGGTTATGTGGGGAATGGATTGCAGTACAGCAAGAGTAGATATTAGGGAGATAGGTTAAAATGCTACTTCAGTATTATAAGCCATAGGTGATCATCTTTGGATAAGTTAAGTTGTTGGATCCAAGAAATAATGAGCCTACAAAATTAATATGACCTGTTGGTTTAGTGGATATGGCAGGTGAACAAGAAGAGATGATAGAGGTGATTGAAGTGTACAAGTGGATGACTGTGGTGCATTCATTGAAATGAGAATCCTGCAAAAAAGTTTGAGATGCCTTTGGCATATTTCGAGATGAAATGAAGGGTAGGGAGTTACACAGCTGTATATTTCAGAGGAGAGATCTGCATTAGAATTTTTGGAGATGCTTGCCTAAGGATGATATTTAATATTTTCAAAATTGATGGAATTATCTGAGAAAGAGAATAGAGTGAGAGGAGATCCTCAAGCTGAGGCTGGAAGAACTCTAGAGTACAAGATCAAGGATAGAAATATTAGTCAACAAATTAGACTCAGAGGGTATGATCAGAGACCAGGAAAGAAAAATAGGAGAACGCGTTTGTTGCCAGTTACCAAGAAATAATCTTTTGGAGTTACCAACAGTTTCTGATGTGAATGAGAAATCAGGTAAAGGTGAGGCCTGATGAATGGCCAGGATATTTAATGTCTTGGAGGTCTTGGATGACCTTGGGGAGAACCATTTGGTAAAGTTAGTATGGGATGGAGAAGCCACACAGGAATGAACAGCCTGGGAGGAAATGAGGATAATGAGTAGAAACAAATTTGAGAAATTTAACTATAAAAAGGAAGGAGAAATAGGAAGGTAACTGCAGATAAGCGACAATTAGACGAATATTAGCTTTTCTATGGTAAGAGAGATTTGATCACATTGAATGGTAAAGAGAAGTAGTAATTCAAAATACGTTCACACAATAAAACACTTAAGTGCAAAAAATTATAATAAGAAACAGTATGAATGAAGAGAAGCCCCAGAATTAAGGAATATCAAGAGCTGGATTCTTTTTTTTTCTATTATGTGGTAAATGCTAAAAGGACTCATGTTCATTTCCACTACTTGTAATCCTAGGGGCCATAACTTTGGCCCAGACTACTAAGAAAGTCAAAGGAATTTATGATTGAGGGTTCATGAGGGTTTTCTCTGGGCCTGCTATTGAAATTTGAGGTCCCAGCTTTACCCATATTTAGACTCCCTCTCTCCTATAAAGCACCCAAATAGAACTTTGTCCAAAAGCTATGGCTCCTGGAATCTTCTACACTTATACAAAGGCCACATGTTCCAATATTTTAATACCTTTTATTTGCAGATAATATTTCCTGGAGAACTGACAAAACTGGCTCAATCTTCATTTCCAAACTTATCTACAACTTCAGAAAATATTCTTGTTGTCACCATTTGGAGGAGATTTTTCGAAAGGTAGGGATCTTCTTGTCTTTTCAATTTTATGTTCCGGAAAACTTTGTAGAATCATTTGCAAAACTTTTTTCAGGAATCTGGAGCCCTTAAGTCATCTTGATGCTCCCTCCTGTACTCCACATTTATTTAAAGAGGAAGTTTTTTGAAGTACTACATAGAACCAGCGTGAGTTTCTCCTATTCTGATAGTGTTGCTCATTCAGGGAACGCTTTTGAGGGCACTATTTCATCCATGTATGCACTATATCCAAGGAAAAGCTAAACATTTCTTCTGTTTATACTGCCTGGCCATGGCCTTAAGACACACTATAAATTTTCTCACTCCTGAGAGAAGTCCAGATTTCCCTTTTAGAAAATTTCTAAAAGCTTTCCTTATTACTTTAGGTTCAACGTTCATTTGAGATCCCAAGTGTAGTGATCCAGATGCCCACGATTGAAAGAGTATCCATGACGCGATATTTTTACCTCTTCCCTGGGAATTAAAACTCATACAAAGCATCTCAGGTAAATGTATCCAAGAAATGGATTTGGGTGCATCCAGCTCAGCGTCTATACATAATATTCAGTCTCTATTCTATTTAGAATAGAGAGCAATGATAGAGTTCCACTGCCCAGTAGTCACTGAGGCTCATCTTATCTTCCATTTCTTAATGGCCCTTGGTGAAACCTTGGTTTTGTGTGACTTTGGCCATAATATAATGATTGCATAAGAAATGATAAGTTCAATGATGGCCAGCTTGAAAAGCTCGCAGTCCTCATTTCTCTCGAGGACTTAGTGAGTGGAAAATATTTAGTTTTGCTAAATGCACAAAGCAAAATAATGGGACCTGATATACAGCTCTGTTTGGCTTCTTCCCCAAAAGCCGTTTTGCTGAGTCACATCCCTTCTCTGTAGTGAGGTCTGACTGTACCACAGTGCCACAGTGTCACCTGACTACTCCTGGGTCTGTGCTGAGGCAATAAAGCCCTAGTACAGGTCTTCCCATTTGATGATGACAGGTCCATAGCCCTTTTATGAAAGTATATCTCACAGTAGAGATTAGTTCGATTTATATCTTACCTCCAATAGCCAAATTACTCATATTCTCTTCTCTCTACTTTTTCCAGGAAAATGGGGGCCTTATGACCTCTATGAATCCACTATTTTAAAAGTGAAATTTTTGATCAAAAATATTTTTATACCAAACTTCCCAACTGCCTACCTCTACAAATACCAGGCTAAAGTTACTCTCATACTGTTGCTGAGTTAATGCTTAATAAATTCTTTTAAAATTATGCTTGTTTTGGGGCTGGCCCCTTGGTCGAGTGGTTAAGTTCGCGCGCTCTGCTGCAAGCGGCCCAGTGTTTCGTTGGTTCGAATCCTGGGCGCGGACATGGCACAGCTCATCAAACCACGCTGAGGCGGCGTCCCACATGCCACAACTAGAAGGACCCACAACGAAGAATATACAACTATGTACCGGAGGGGCTTTGGGGAGAAAAAGGAAAAAATAAAAAAAATCTTTAAAAAAAAAAAATTATGCTTGTTTTCTCATTTTATCATTAAGGTAAATGTAGGGAAGGAGGAAATTTTCTCCTACCCTTCTAGGTTCTTCTGGCTGGTCTAAGAATTAAACTGACATGAGACCAAATAAGAGGAGAAAATCAAACAAAGTTTAATAACATGTATAAGTGGGAGAAACCCAGGAAAATTGAATAACTTGCCAAAATTGTTGAAGCTACCATCTTAAATACCATCTTCATCTAAAGAGGATGTGGGGGATAGTGGTTTGGGACTTCAAAGGGGAGGAGGGCAATTCACATAGAGATGTAAAAGCAAATGTTTGGTGAGCAAATATTTCCCATGCTTGCAGAGACAGTGGGACATGGAGAGGACTTTGATCAAAGGGGCCTTGCTGGGTCCCTACCTGTCTACCACTCCTACTTCATATACTATAGCTATCTAGGGTGATGGTGATAGTTCTTTCCTGGAACAGACTTCTATCTTAAATTCTTTTAGGCCGTTAGGGGGAAGGTCAAAGTTTCTTCCTGAGTCTTTTGTTCCTAAAAATAATCAAGCAAAAGAGACAAATTTTGGGCTAGCAAATTCCGCTCCCTTACGTAAATCATGCTCATTGCAAAACAAATTTTAAATATAGGAAAACAAAAAAACTGTTAATGAAGAGTAATACTTCTTAACCTTTTTGTAAATAATCGTAATAAACTCAACTTATTTTTATGAAGTTCATTAATTTTGTATACTCAATTTTGTATCTGTTTTATTATTTTTTCATAACCATCACTAATAGTAATAAAAGATGTCCCATATATGATTTTTTATTTTATAATATTCATCAGATGTATATACAACATATTATTCAAACTTCTACCTTACTTTTCAATATTTATTTCCTACATGCTGTGTGATGATGAAGATGTTTATGTTTTTACTTTTGTTTCAGTTTATTTTCTTAGAATGTATTCCTAAAAGTGGAATTTCTAGATGCAAGTATAAATACTTTTACACTTTCTATTGTCAAACTTTTATGCCAAATTGTATGTATACAAGAAATCTAAGATAATGACTGACAGAGAAGTGAAGATAAATGTCTATTTTTAATACTGTTGCTAATAAATGAAAAACAGTTATTCTCCTTAGCACATTTTTTGTTTTTATTAATTGTTTTATCTTTATTAGCTAGACTTTTACATAACTTATTAATTTATATCATTTTTCTGTTTTGTTTCAAGTTTTGTATTTTTATTATCTTATGTAAATGCTTTCTGTGTAATGACATATTAGTTCATGGTCATTTGCCTGGCATTTTTTAGTTAGTTGTTTGATAGTAAATCTTGTGTTTGATATTATGTGACACACAGAACATTCAAGTTTTCAGCAAGGAAATCCTTTTACATTTCTTTCTGTGTTTGCTTCTGTTTTTTAAGCTTAAATATTGTAATACTCCATCTATAATTTCTTATAATTATTTTATGACTTTTTTATTCTTCTCTAAATTATATTTAAGTTATTAGCTATGAACTATGCAATATTATTACTGGTATTTTTTCAATGAATTACCAACTGTGAAAGATAAACTATTTGAATCATGCTTCATTTTCTTACTAATTTTAACATTGTCTTTAATATTAATTTAGAATACACTCTGGCCTATTTTTTTTGAAGGATGTAAAATAAAAATACTAGGCTTTTATATCTGCGTTAGGGGATCTTTTACTGCAAGAGATTAAAATCCACTCAAACTACCTTCAGAAAAAAATGAAAAACAAAATAATGTTCTTGATATAAGTATACAGTAGGTAATCTGATATCCTTCTGGTAGAAAACAAAAAATAACCAGATCTGGGGAAATCTGGTCTAGAAAATAGAAAATCAGGAAATCATTCTCTCTGATTAGCATTCCAATATAGATGAGGACTTCTTTTAAATCCTGCATTTATAAAATGCTAATTGTGGCTTTTTAAATAAATCAGTTGACTGCTCTGACGCCAGTTTCCAGTATGAAGTGGGTACACTAATGTTTGACTCATTTTGAGCAGGTGTGATGTTATGTGCATGTAGTTCCTCCCTTTTGCACTCCCTGTCACATAGTGGGCAATTGTTTATGGTAGAAGTCACTGTTAAATGTACTGATTTATCTTTCATGGCTATGCCGCATCACACTGCTAATTACTGTTGGTTTATCATCTTCACTAGTTCTCCCTCGTTCACCCTTGTATTTCCCTTGGTTACCCTTGTATTGTACAGGCTTCCAGGAGAATTTTAGAATGATGTTCTGAGTCTTCTGACAATTAAAAAGGGGCTCTAATGGTATTTAAATATGAATACGTGATTACCTAGGACCATATTTTATGTAATCATTAAACCACATATTCTTCTTTTATCTTTAAGCAAAGGTTTATATTATTTTTATACAACCTCCTCAAATTTGGGAATAAGGGTATTCCTAGACAGATTGCATTTTCTTACTGTTTTGAATTAGAACTTTTTCCTCCATTGCTTCCAAGTGATTATTGCTGTGGGTAAGAAAAGAAAAGGACAGGCATTATTGATTCTTAAATATATATAAACTTAATTCAGCAGCTCGGCTGAAAATTCACTGACCTAGAGAATTTTTCACTTAGTTTTTCTTTTGAAAATTCTACATATAAAATTTCATCATCTACAAATCATAGATTTGTCTCCTCCTTGCCAATATTCACAGGTTTTATTTCATATTCATGAAGTTTTATATTTATCATATACGTCTAGATAAAATATACAATTAAAATTGTGATAGTGGGTGTTCTTTATTATTATTCTAATGGAAATGCTTTCACCATTCCATCATTAAATATAATATTTCCTGTTGACTTAAGCTAGATTTTTTGATAATATAATGTATATTTATGTTGATATTTTTCACATGGTTTATCTCCCTCTCAGGGGTGAATGATATTTTGGGCCCTTATGTAGAAAAGAGGAAATAGGAAGAATGATTTTTCTTTTTGAACTTCATATATGATTATATTAATAGGTTTTCTTATATAAAGCAATGACTATATTATTTGAATTAAATCTTTTCTTTGTCATAGAGGACAATTCATTTACTCTCCACTTGAAATAATACTACTAATATTTGATTTAGAACTCCCATGTTTATATTTAAAGATAAGATTCTCACTTATTTAGGTTCATTCCTAGCTTGGCCATAGGATTTTTTTAATAGTATTTTTTCAATGAACTATGAGTCATATTTTTTATGAACTCTAGAATAGAGGCATGCCTCAAAGACATTGTAGGTTTGGTTCCAGACTACCACAATAAAGTGAATATCAGAATAAAGTGAATCACATGAATGTCTTGGTTTCCCAGTACATATAAAAGTTTTGTGTTCATTATACCGTAGCCATTAAGTATGCAATAGCAATATATCTGAAAAACAGTGTACATACCTTATTAAAAATATTTTATTGCTAAAAATTTCTAACTGTCATCTGAGCCTTCAGCGACTTCTAATCTTTTTGCTGGTGGTGGGTCTTGTCTCGATGTTGATGGCTGCTGATTGCTCAGGGTGGTGGTTGCTGAAGATTGTGGTGGCTGTGGCAATTTCTTAAAATAAGACAACAATGAAGTTTGCCACATCTGTTGACTCTTCCTTTCACAAACGATTTCTCTGCAGCATGTGATGCTGTGTGAGAACTTCTCTCAAAACTGGAGTCAGTCCTCTCAATCCCTGCCACTGCTTTACCAACTAAATGTATGTCGTATTCAAAATCCTTTTCATTTCAACAATCTTCACAGCATTCTTCACCAGGAGTAGAGTCCATCTCAAAAAACCACTTTCTTTCTCATCCATAAGAAGCAGCTCTTCATTCATTAAAGTTTTATCATAAAATTGGAGCAATTCAGTCACATCTTCAGCCTCCATTTTTAGTTCTAGTTCTCTTGCTATTTCTACCACATCTGCAGTTACTTTCTCCACTGAAGTCTTGAACCCCTCAAAGTCATCCACGAGGATTGGAATCAACTTCTTCCAAACGCCTGTTCATGATGATATTTTGACAATTCCCATGGATCATGAACATTCTTAATGGCACCTAGAATGACGAATCCTCTCCAGAACCTTGTAGATACATTTATTCCTATCCAAAACGGCCAGAAGACATTTGGTCCATGCCAAAAGGTCCTTGACATTTGGTCCTGTCTAAAATGTCCGTGAGCTTATTTGGTTGATGCCAAATGGTTTTGGACAGGACCAAATATCAAGGACCTTTGGGCATGGACCAAATGTTTTCTGGTCATTTTGGATAGGACCAAATGTCTACTAATCTTCCAGAAGTTTTTCAATTTAGTTTGCCCCGATCCATTAACGGAATCTCTATCTATGGCAGCTATAGCCTTGTGAAACTTATTTCTTAAATAATAAGACTGTAATGTCAAAATTATTCCTTGATCCATGGACTGCAGAATGGATGTTGTGTTAGCAGAAATGAAAACAACATTAATCTTGTTGTACATCTTCATCAGAGCTCTTGGTTTACCAGGTTCATTATCACCGAGCAGTAATATTTTGAAAGAAATCTTTTCCTGAGCAGTAGGTGTCAACAGTGGGGTTAAAATATTTGGTAAACCCTGTTGTAAATAAATGTGCTATCATTCAAGCTTTATTGTTCCATTTATAGAGCACAGGCAGAGTACATTGGCATAATTCTTAAGGGCCCTAGAATTTTCAGAAAGGTAAGTGGGCATTGACTTCAACTTAAAGTCACCAGCTGCAACAGCCAGTAACAAGAGAGTCAGCTGTCATTTGAAGCTGTGAAGCCAGGCAATGATTTCTCCTCTCTAGCTATGAAAGTCCTAGAAGGCATCTTCTTCCAACATAAGGCTGTTTCATCTACAGTGAAAATCTGTTTAGTTTGGCCACCTTCACTTATTATCTTAGCTGGATTTTCTGGACAACTTGCTGAAGTTTCCACATCAGCACCTGCTGCGTTAGCTTGCACCTTTATGTTATGGAGATGGCTTCTTTCCTTAAATCTCTGCTAGATTCAAACTTTTCTTCTGCAGCTTCCTCATCTCTCTCGTAGAATTATCTGTGAAGTGCAGTAAAATGAGATATGCCTGTATCTGAAAATGTTTTATTCCTGAGTTCACTTATAAGTTCATCTAAAAACACATATAAAGGCAGTCTGAATTCATTCCTTTTAAAAATTATAACAATTTTGTAAAATTTTAAAAAAACTACCAACATAGATCTGTATGTGTGTATCATTATTTTAGCATTAAATCTGTGGATGAAGGCCAATTCATACAAGCACTAAAAAAAGCTTTATTTTGTGTTAATTTCTCGAACATCAAGATTATATAAAAACACCTCAGTCGATTTGAAAGTTATAAAGAGGGAAGTGAAAATCACCTGTGTTCCACAAGATGATTTCTGTTCTTTCATCTTGCTGTCTTTCTCCCACTCTCTTCACATACACAAACTCACGGATAATTTAGAAACATATTGTACAAGCTACTCTACCGCTTGTATTTTTATTTTTTTAAAAAATAACTGTCTAGGATTAAAGTTAGTAACAGAGATGTGAAGCCTCAGTAATATAAACAGTATACGCTTAGAAATGTGGGGGAAGGCAAGCCAGGACTCACGAGGGGGGGTCTCTTTGTCATCCTCACCCAGGCTGTCCTTTCTATCAGTCCTTATTATATTTCAAAGGCCACTTCTTGGTTCAAGGTCACTGCTGGAGCTACAAAGTTCACTATCATTAAAAGCACAGCACTCCAGCCAGTAAAAAAGAGGAAGAGATGAAAAGCCCTGCTTCGTTTCTGAAGAAGCACATGTCCTGCTTGCTTTCTGAGAACTGTTTTTCCTGTAAGTCGTTAACCACAACTTAGTCGCAAAACAACTCACAGCTGCAACGGGAGCTGAGAAATGCTGGGTTTATTGTGTGTTGACACATACCTGGCTAAAAAATTAGAATTTCTATTAGGAAAGGGGGACAAAAAGATATTGGGCCTCAACTGGCTGTCTCCACCACACATAGTTTCCATATTTAGAGGCTCTCTAATATTCTATTTAATATGTATTAGAACGTATTTTAGGAATTTAGGTAGTTTCTAAATTTATTATACTAAGCAATCTTATAATAAAAATTTCCTTGTAAATATATCTTCAAATTTCTCTCTGATAATATTATTAAAATAAACTCTCAGAACTAAAATGATAGGATCAAACACATAAAAAATTAAATTTTCTGTGTTGGATATTAATCAAAAAATTGTCCAAATGTGCACTCTCCATGAGCTGAATGTGATATGGCCCTTTTTCCTATACTGTCACCAACACGATGCATAATCAATTTTGTTAATTTTTAAGGCCCAAAACAAAATTAATTTTTATTTCTTTGCTTTATAAATTGATTAAGCATCCTTTCCCATACTTATTGGTCATTGTATACAAGTTCAATGTTAGCTGGTGTCTCGTCTTGCCTACAAGTTCTACCCAGGGTTGCCTTAAACTCATAGTGATGAGGATTTTAGGCTAGTTAATTTTAAAATTGCAGAGGAGAAGCAGACTCTGAGGACTGGAATTTGCTTGCTCTTTGATGAGAGATATTTGCATATGTGAAGGAAGGGGGGATGGCTTTATCTCTGGAAACTCTTAATGGGGAAGGCAAGAACTTAAGCTGTTTACTGTCTGGCAACCTCATGTAACTGACCCCCCCCCCCCCCCCCAAATCCTCCTTTGTCTTTGGCTGAGGATAATATTTAAGTGGTGACTTCTGCCATTTACTCAATCTGGTTTGATTCTTATCTAAAAGTTGTGGGACCATTTTAACTGTTTTTGTCTTGTAAAGAGATAACACATACCTATGCCTTAAATTTAGCCTTACTCTCCACCCATGTTTGCAGCAGAAGTGGCAGCAGCAACATGCTGGCAGCAGCTCTGCCTGCCCATGGGTCCTCTCCCCATGCCAGCGGCGGCAGCAGCAGCTCCCCATGCCAGCAGCATCTCTGACTGCCCGTGGGTCCTGTCCCCATGCTATTCCATACTATTCTCTAAGTAAAAGAGCACTACTGCCAGATCTTAAGAGTCCAAGAAATCTTTCTTTCGACTCCTCCGCTCACAGACCCCGCATCAGTAGCAACTGGCTCTTGGGCTTCCTCTCTGGCTTCAAGCCCTGCCAGGGCTCTTCCTCTTACCTGACAAGCATGTTCTCACTTCAGAATTTGCTAACCTCTCTGCCTGAAACAATCTCCTCTCTCATCCCCATGTCTACATGATTTGCTACTGTGCTTCCTTGAATCACCACTAAATCAAGACCTTATCAGTGAGGCTTTCCCTCACCACTCGAAATAAAACAGCATGCCCTCTCCTGCCTTAGATACAACATACATCCTTATCCTGCTCCATTTTTTCCACAGTTTTGATTACCTTATGACACATGTAATTATTTGTACGTCCATCTCTCTGCATGAAAATATAAGTTCCATGTGGGCAATGACTTTGTTTTGTTTGGTATGGTATGCGAAGAGCTTAGAGGAGTGCCTAGCACAGAGCAGACACTCGATTTTTGACTTGACAAATGAATCTATCTGGGAAACATTATGATGTGGAGCTATAGAGATAAAATATGTAATATATTTTGCAAATGTCTTTGTAATACAAGCTTTGTTTTTTTGCAATATAAATGGTAGGTTTTGTTTTAGTTGGGAATTTTTTTTCCTATTTTACTGAACCTGTTCCATTTTTTGTAGATTCTTTTTTGGGAGCATCTATTGTTTATGTGTTAGAAATTCAAAATGCATACTTGCCTTCACAACCAAATATCTTTCATTCCATAAACAGTATCTGTATGATTGTCCCCTGCCCAATTCAATGGTAACCCTTGGCAATATAACAATGAGAAAGATAGACATGTGTGCTGCTTATATAGAGCTTATTTAACATAGATATCTGAAACACATTGCTTTCATCTGAATGTTTGTGTTCCCTCTGAATTCATATGTTGAAATCCTAATGGCCAATGTGATAAGATTAGAAGGTGAGGTCTTTGGGAAATGCTTGGGTCATGGGAGTGGAGAACTCATGAATGGGATCAGCACCTTATAAAAGAGGATCCAGGGAGATCCCAAGCCCATTCACCCATGAGTATACAAGGAGAAGTCTGTGACCCAGAAGAGGGATTTCCTTCACTCGACCCTGCTGGCACCATGATCTCAGACTTCCAAAATCCAGAACTGTGAGCATTAAATTCCAGCTGTTTATGAGCCACCAAGTGTGTGGAATTTGTTAAAACAGCCTATAAATACATATATAAATGCTCATAATATTCATTCATTGAGTCTCTCTTCCAAGATCATATCTTCCATTATATGATATTTATTTATTTTCTTTATTTTTGGGGTTACATCATTATATTTCAATTTCTGTGTAGATTACATCATGTTTACCAGCCAAAGACTAATTATCATCCATCAAAACACACATGTGCCCAATCACCCCTTTCACTCTCCTGCCTCACCCCTTCCCCTCTGGTAACCACCAAACTAATCTCTGTATCTATGTTTGCTTGTTGTTGTTTTTATCTTCCATTAATGAATGAGATCATATGGTAATTGACCTCCTCCCTCTGACTTATTTCACTTAACATAATATCCTCAAGCACCGTCTATGTTGTCACAAATGGCAAGATTTCATCTTTTTTATAGCTGAGTAGTATTCCATTGTGTATATATGACAATCTTCTTTATCCATTCATCCCTTGATGGGCACCTAGGTTGTTGCCAAATATTGGCTATTGTGAATAATGCTGCAATGAACATAGAGGTGCTTACATCTTTATGTATTTGTGTTTTCATATTCTTTGGATAAATACCTAGCAATGGAATAGCTGGGTCATATAGTAGATCTATTAATTTTTTGAGGAATCCCCAAACTACTTTCCATAGAGGCTGCACCAGTTTACATTCCCACAAGCAGTATTTGAGCGTTCCCTTTTCTCCACATCCTCTCCAACATTTGTTATTTCTTGTCTTGTTAATTATAGCCATTTTGAAGGGTGTGAGGTGATATCTGATTTCAGGTTTGATTTGCATTTCCTTAATAATTAGTGATGTTGAACATCTTTTCATGTGTTTGTTGGCCATCTGTATATCTTCTTTGGACAAATGTCTCTTCAGATCTCTTGTCCATTTTTTAATTGGGTTGTTTGTTTTGTTGTTGAGCTGTATGAGTTCTTTATATATTTTGGATATTAACCCCTTATCAGATATATGGTTTGAAAATATATTCTCTAAATTGTTAGGTTGTCTTCTCATTTTGTTGATAATTTCCTTTGCTGAGCAGAAGCTTTTTAGTTTGATGTAGTCCAATTTGTTTATTTTTTCTTTTGTTTCCCTTGCCAGTCAGACATGGTACTTGAAAATACACTGCTAAGACTGATGCCAAAAAGCGTACTACCTACGCTTTCTTCTAGATGTTTTATGGTTTCAGATCTTACATTCAAGGCTTTAATCCATTTTGAGTTAATTTTTGAGTATAGTGTAAGATGATCTATTTTTATTCTTTTGCACGTGGCTGTCCAGTTTTGTCAATACCATTTATTGAAGATATTTTCCTTTCTCCATTGTAGGTTCTTGGCTCCTTTATCGAAAATTAGCTGTCCACAGATGTGTGGGTTTATTTTTTGGCTCTCGAATCAGTTCCATTGATCCGTGTGTCTATGTTTGTGCCAGTAACATGCTGTTTTGGTTACTATGACTTTGTAGCATATTTTGAAATTAAAGACCGTGATGCTCCCAGCTTTATTCTTTTTTCTCAGGATTCCTTTGGCTATTCGGGGTCGTTTTTGGTCCAGAAAAATTTTAAGATTCTTTATTCTATTTCTGTGAAAAATGTTGTTGGAACAGTCATAGGGATTGCATTGAATCTGTAGATTGCTTTAGGAAGAATGGACATTCTAACTATGTTAATTCTTCCAATGCAAGAGCATGGAACCTCTTTCCATTTCTCTGTGTCTTCTATTTCTTTCAACAATGTTTTATAGTTTTCAGCGTAATGGTTTTTCACCTCTTTGGTTAAATGTATTCCTAGGTAGCTTACATTTTTTGATGCAGTTGTAAATGGGATTGTATTCTTTATTTCTCTTTCTGCTACTTCATTATTACTGTATAAAAATGCAGCTCTTTTTTTTTTTTTTTGAGGAAGATTAGCCCTGAGCTAACATCCATGTCCATCTTCCTCTACTTTATATGTGGGACACCTGCCACAGCATGGCTTGGCAAGTCCTGCATAGGTCCGCACCTGGGATGTGAACCAGTGAACCTAAGGCCACTGAAGAGGAAAGTGCAAACTTAACCACTGCGCTACTGGGCCAGCCCCTAAAATGCAACTCACTTTTGTATCTTGATTTTGCTTCCTGAAACTTTACTGTATTAATTTATTATTTCTAATAGGTTTTTTGGTGGATTCTTTAGGGTTTTCTATATATATAAAGTAATGTCATCTGCAATAGTGACAGTTTTACTTCTTCCTTTCCAATTTGGAGACCTTTTATTTCTTTTTCTTGCCTGATTGCTCTGGCTAGGGTTTCCAATATTATGTTAAATAAGGTTAGCGAAAGTGGGCATCCTTGTCTAGCTCCTGTTCTTAAAAGGATAGATTTCAGTTTTTCTCTATTGAATATGTTATTGGTTGTGGGTTTATTACATATAGACTTCATTATGTTGAGGTACTTTCCTTCAATACTCATTTTATTCAGAGTTTTTATCATAACTGGATGCTGTATCTTGTCAAATGATTTCTCTGCATCTATTGAGATGATCATGTGATTTTTATTCTTCATTTTGTTTATGTGGTATACCACGTTGATTGATTTGCAGATGTGGAAGAATCCCTGTATCCCTAGAATATATCCCACTTGATCATGGCATATGATCTCTTTACCATAGTGTTGTATTCAGTTTGCTAGTATTTTGTTGAGGACTTTCACATCAATGTTTATCATCAGTGATATTAGCCTATAATTTTCTTTTTTGTGTGTTGTACTTTTCTGGTTTTCGTATCAAGGTAACGTTGGCTTCATAGAATGAGATAGGAAGCTTCCCCTCCTCTTCAATTTTTTGGAAGAGTTTGAGAAGGAGAGTTGTTAAGTCATCTTAGAATGTTTTGTTAGAAGAGGAACTGTTTTGTCCTGGACTTTTACTTTTGGGGAGGTTTTTGATTACTGTTTCAATCTCCTTACTGGTTCAAATTCTCTATTTCTTCTTGATTTAGTTTTGAAAGGTTGTATGATTCTAAGAATTTATCCATTTCTTCTGGATTATCAAATTTGTTGGTAAATAGCTTTTCGCTGTATTCTTTTATTCTCTCTTGTATTTCTGAGGTGTCCATTGTAACTTCTCTTTCATTTCTGATTGTACTTATTTGAGCCTTCTCTCTTTTTTTCTTGGTGAGTCTAGCTAACAGTTTCTCAATTTTGTTTATCTTTTCAAAGAACCAGCTCTTAGTCTCTTTGATTTTACCTATTGCTTTTTACTCTCTATTTCATTTATTTCTGCCCTGATTTTTTTGTTTCCTTCCTTCTACTGATTTTGGGCTTTGTTTGTTCTTCTTTTGCTAGTTCCTTTAGGTGCACCATTAAATTATTTATTTGAGATTTTTCTTGTTTGCTGAGGTAGGCCAGTATTGCTATACACTTCTGTCTTAGTATCACTTTTGCTGTGTCCAGAATTTTTGGCATGCCATATTTTCATTTCCTTTTATTTCCAGGTACTTTTTGATTTCTCCTTTGATTTATTTGTTGAACCAATTTTTGTTCAGTAACATTTTGCTTAATCTCCAAATATTTGTGGCTTTTCCAGCTTTCTGCTTGTAGTTGATTTCTAGTTTTATGCCATTATCATCAGAAAAGTTGCTTGGTATTATTTCAATCTTCTTAATTTATTGAGACTTGTTTTGTGGCCTAATATTTGATCTATCCGGGAGAATGCTCTTTGTGCATTCAAAAAGAATATGTATTCTGAGGTTTTTGGATGGAATGTTCTGTATATATTGACTAAGTCCATCTGGTCTAATGTGCTGTTTGAGGCCAATGTTTCCTTATCGATCTTCGGTTTGAATGATCTATTCATTGTTGTAAGTGGAGTGTTAAAGTCCCCTGCTATTTTTGTGTTACTGTCTATTTCTCCTTTTATGTCTGTTAATAGCTACTTTATATATTTAGGTGCTCCTATGTTTGGTGCATAAATATTTACAAGTCTTATATCTTCTTGTTGGATTGTTCCCTTTATCAGTATGTAGTCCCCTTCTTTGTGTCTTGTTACAGTTTTTATTTTAAAGTCTGTTTTATCCGATATTATTGCTACCCCAGCTTTCTTTTCATTGCCATTTGCATGGGATATCTTTTTCCACACATTCACTTTCAGTTTGTGAGTGTCTTTAGGTCTGAAGTGGGTCTCTTCTATGCAGCATATATGTGGGTCTTATTTTTTTGTCTAATTAGTCACTGCGTGTCTTTTCACTGGAGTATTTTGTCCATTGACATTTAAAGTAGCTATTAATAAGTATGTACTTATTGCCCTTTTGTTACTTTTTATGAGTATTTTAGTTGTTCTTCTCTGTTCCTTTCTTCTTCTTCTTTTGCTCTCTTCTCTTGTGGTTTAATGCTTTGTTTTTTTCATTTTTTTCTTGTAATGAAGATTCATGCTGAGCTAACAACCATTGCCAATCCTCCTGTTTTTTGGTTAAGGAAGATTTGCCCTGAGCTAACATTTGTGCCAATCTTCCTCTCCTTTGTATGTGGGATACCTCCACAGCATGGCTGATGAGTGGAATATTTCTGCACCTGGGATCCCAACCTGTGAACCCTCAGCCACTCAAGTGAAGTGAGCAGAACTTTAAACACTCAGCCATGGGGCCAGCCCCTTTGATGGCTTTCTTTAGTATAGGTTTAGATTCCTTTCTCTTCATTTTTTTTGTGTATTTATTATAGTCTTCTGGTTTGCAATTACCATGAGGTTCATATATAATAACCTATGTAAATAGCAATCTACATTAAGCTGATGGTCTGTTAAGTTTGACTTCTTGCTAAAAGCTCTACTCTTTTACTCCCCACCCCCAACATTTTGTGTTTTTTATATCATATTTAATCTCTTTTTTGTGCATGTGTATCACTTAAGCTCTTATCATGGAAATAGATAACTTTACTACTTTTTTCTTTTGACCTTCGTATTATCTCCAAAGGTGAGTGACCTGCTACCTTACTGTATATTTGCATTTACATTGATTTTTATTTTTTTTTTAATAATTTTCTTATCCTATTTGTGGCTTTTTCTTTTCCACTTAAATAAGTCCCTTTAATATTTCTTGTAAGGCTGGTTTATTCATGATAAACATCTCTAGTTGCTGCTTGTCTGGAAAACTCTTTATTGTTCTTTTCATTCTGAATGATAACTTTGACATGTAGAGTATTCTTAGCAATAGATTTTTTTCCTTTCAGCACTTTAAATATATCATGCCACTCTCTTCTGGCCTGTAAGATTTCTGCTGAGAAGTCAGCTGATAGCCTTCTGGGGTGTCCCTTGTATGTAGCTTGTTACCTTTCTCTTGTGGCTTTTAGGATTCTCTCTTTATCTTTAATTCCTGACCTCTTAATTATAATGTGTCTTGGTGTGGGCCTCTTTGAGTTCATCTTGTTTTGTGTTCTGTGTCTCTTCTCCTTCTAGGACACCTATAATATGGATGTTAGTAAGTGTTGATGTTGTACCAGAGGTCCCTTAGATTGTCCTGTTCTTTTTAATTCTTTCTTCTTTTTTCTGTTCAGCTTGAGTCATTTCCTCTAGTCTTTATCCAGTTCACAGATCAGTTTTTCCGTATCATTTACTCTACTACTGTTTCCTCCTAGTGAATTTTTTTCCATTATTGTATTCTTCAGTTATGATTGGTTCTTTTTTGTATTTTCCAATTCTTTGTTGCAGTTCTAACTGTGTTCATCTATTCTTCTCCCAAGATCAGTGAGCATCCTTATGACTATTAGTTTGTAATCTTTATTAGGTAGATTGTTTATCTCTGTTTCATTTAGTTCTTTTTCTGAGGATTTGTCCTGTTCCCTTACTTGGAACATATTCTTTTGTCTCCTTATTTTGCCTATTTCTCTGTGCTATATCTATGTATTAGGTAGATCAGCTACATTTCCCAATCTTGAGGAAGTGGCCTTATGTAAGAGATGCCTTATGAGGCCCAGCAATGTGCTTCTCTCTCATCAGCAGTTCTAAATGTTCCAGGAGTGTCCCCTCGACATGAACTACATGTGTCCTTCTGTTGTAGTGGGGTTGTTGTTACTGCTTGTGCACAGGTGGGCTAGGCTCTCCCCTGCCTGGCTGTTTGTAAGGCTCAGATGTGTGAAGCTGCTGTGGTCCCTTTAGTCACTTTATTGGGTGGGGCAAGGCCCAGCACAGTTGTCTGCAAGGTTTAATAGCACACATATGCCGTTGTTTTGCTGTTAAGTAAGCAGGCCCCCAGTGCGGCTGGTTGCTAGGCTCAAGGGCTTACAACTGCTGTAGGCCCCTGGCCTGCAAGGCTCTTATGAGCTTTCTCAGCAGTGCAGCTAGGTGTAGCCAGCCCCAGGTGTGGCAGCACACAATTATTTCAGGTGTTGGAAGGTGAGGTGGATCCCCTATGTGGCTTAAGGTTTCTCCCAGCTGTGAAGCCCCACAGGTAGAATAAGGCTTTGTCCTCTCCAGAAAGGTATTTCTGCCTCTTCCTCTTCCAACAGCTTTGTCCTTTGTTGTGTGGGTTCTTTTTATCCAGTTTCTGGTTCTCTTTCATGGGTAATAGTTCCAGGGGTAGTTGTAAATTTGTTGTGTCCATGGAAGGACGTAAGTTCAGAGTGCTCCAGTACTGCCATCTTCCCAGCAATCAGAATCCTCATGATATTTAATACCGTCTATATGTTGAGACATTCTCACTGTGTATACTCAAAGATTTGCCTTCTAAGTTTCACATTAATATTTAACTTATTACTAACTGGGTATCTCCCTTGGAGCATAATTCCAAAGTTGAATTTGCATTCCTTACTCCCCCCTCCACTTTCCAATTTACTCCACTTTCATTCTTCCCACACTTTCTTAGTAAGTGATACAAGTACAAATACAGAAATTTGGCAGTTACTTTTAATATCTTTCTCTCATGCAAACCCCACTTAAATTTGGTCACCTAGATCTGTTGATTTCTTCTCAATTTCACCCATTTCACAACATTCTATACTTTAGCCCAGGCTGAGACACCATTATCAACTATCAGAAGTACTGTTAATTCCATTAAAACATGCAAATTATTCTCTTTCATCAGGGGAAATGAATGAATAGAAAGAATAGATTTTGTGATTATGACACATCAAATTAGATGGCTCAGCTAATGGCATTCTGTAATGGACAATTTCTGTACTATTGAGAATATTAAACTCTTCTCTAGAAGACAAGAAAAAAAACAAGATGGATGGGATTCATAAGAAATGCTAAGCATTGGGGCTGGCCCCATGGCTGAGTGGTTAAGTTAGCGCACTCCGCTGCAGGCTGCCCAGTGTTTCGTTGGTTCGAAGCCTGGGTGCGGACATGGCACTGCTCGTCAGACCACGTTGAGGCAGCGTCCCACATGCCACAACTAGAAGGACCCACAATGAAGAATATACAACTATGTACCTGGGGGCTTTAGGGAGAAAAAGGAAAAAAATAAAAAAAATCTTTAAAAAAGAAAAAAGAAATGCTAAGCTAGGTTTTTATCAGAGTTGGCAAAGCCCAGGCAAAGGAAAGCCTCCACTGGCATCAGTCCAACATCCAAGGAACCAGATTTTGAAAGACCCAAGAAGGAAAGAGGAGCCTGGAACTCTTTGAGGAATTCAAGTTTCTGAAAGAAGGCAAGTAGAATAAGTGCTGTTATTGAAAGTCAGCTTTTAAAAGATTTGGATTTTGAAGATAAAGAGAAATTATATAAGTAATTGAAACTTACGTAGAATACCTATGGGATTCCTAAATTAGGGCACACATTTGCATGCGCATGACACACACACACACACACACACACACCCTGAGATATAAGAGAAGGAAGACACACCTCTCTCACCTCCCACTCTGTCTCACTTTTGTCTGCTTTCCTAGTGCTTCTGTCTCAGATGTGTTTAATCCTCTACTGGAATTTAGTGTATTTTGGTATAACACGACAATTCTCAGGAAGAGAAGACCCCATTTTCTAATAACTTCAGAACTGGAAAAGGGGGTATTGACCTTCTTCCCTATCAGAAGATAACTATATAAGACAAAATGTCCTCTGAGCATGAGAAACTAGGAGACCAATTTTCCTGACCTTTCTTCATTAGGCAGCATATATCTTCACAGGATAGCAAGTGACAGAAGGGAGAGGGCCTGTGAAACTAAACTGATAATAGATACCCCTGTCTCTTTCTGCCCCATCCCCACTCCCACCCCTGCCCCTAATTTATTCTGCAAACAACCGCCTGAGTGAACTTAGACTAAAATACAAAATCCTTATGAGGCCCTCCTGGCATCTCTAACTTCATTTTACACCATTTGTGTTCTCTGAACCACGCTCAGCCAAGTAATTTCTCACCTTAGGGCCTCCATACAATCACATGTATTTCCCTCTACTTGAAATAACCTTTCCTTCACTGTCCGTGGGACTAAGTCATAGGTCTCCTTCAGCCGTCATCTTAAGAGGTACTTCCTTACAGAGGACTTCCCTGACCCCCCAATATAAAATAGATGCCCTGTTATTTACTTGCATAAAAATGGTGGGATTTTTTTCCTCCTTCAATGCACTTATCACAATTTTAAATGATATATTTTCCAAAGTGTTTTTTTGTTTGTTTGTTTAAAATTTGTCTTCCCCTGATATATAAACTCCCATGCTAGATATACTGGAGATTAGGCTAGATGGAAAGGACATAAAATTACTTATAGATAAGAATTGAAATATCCTTTATGACTTAAGTTCAAAGTGTTTTATCTTCACACCAAGCACATCTTAGCTATGTGGTCTCCAGGATGTTTTTCAGAGTGTTAAATATTGATCAGGACTCCTAGAATTATAAAAGAGTTGTGATCTGAGAGATTTATTCCATTTCTTTTCAAGTCTATTTGAACATAAGAAAATCTTCTTAACAGTGAGATTTACACCCTCTGGAATAAATTTCCAAAATAAAGCTTGAAACATTCATTTCTATTCAAATCACTAGATGACCCTTCAGATCAAACCGGCTCTGGCATAGAGAGATGCTGATGACGTGTAGAAACTTTTCTGACTCTTGACTTACACAATGATGTGATATAAACCATGACTGCCTTTTAGGGTGTTTAAAATCTGTCATCTTGGAGATGGTAGTTATAACATTACAGCATGAAAGACTCAGAAATATTTTCAAGTTCCAATTTCTTTTTAGAGTGCAGTAGAGCCAGTTATAATAATCTCAAATTTATTATATTGTACCTGGCTTCAGAAATAGAACAAATCAACCCATGACCTCAGATCGTAACTGATTACCCTCAAGACAAAAGATGTCTTGTGTATAAAGGGGATATTATTTGTATCTTTTAACCACAATTCATTATTTATTTATTTATTTATTTATTTATTTATAATGGGGTTAAGATAGATTACAACCTTGTGAAATTTTGGTTGTACGTTATTATTTGTCAGTCATATTATAGGTGCACCACTTCATCCTCTGTGCCTACCCCCATCTCCCTTCCTCTGGTAACCACTAATCTGTTCTCTTTGTCCATGTGTTTATCTTCCACATATGAGTGGAATCATACAGAGTTCGTCTTTCTCTATCTGGTTTATTTCACTTAACATAATACCCTCAAGGTCCATCCATGCTGTTGTAAATGGGATGATTTTATCCTTTTTATGATTGAGTAGTATTCCATTGTGTATATATACCCTATCTTCTTTATCCAGTCATCAGTCAATGGGCACTTAGGTTGCTTCCATGCTCTGGCTATTGTGAATAATACTTCAATGAATATAGGAGTGCATGAGTCTTTTGAATTGCTGATTTCAAGTTCTTTGGATAGACTCCCAGTAGTGGGATGGTTGAGTCATATAGCATTTCTGCTTTTAATTTTCTGAGAAATCTCCATACTCTCTTCCATAGTGGCTGCACCAGTTTGCATTCCCACCAGCAGTGTATAAGGATTCCTTTCTCTCCACAACCTCTCCAACGTTTGTTATTTTTTGTCTTGGTAATTTTAGCCATTCTAATGAGTGTAAGTGTTAGTGTAGTTTTGATTTGTATTTCCGTGATGATCAGTGATGATGAGCATCTTTTCATGTGCCTATTGGCCATCCATATATTTTCTTTGGAGAAATGTCTGTTCATATACCCTGCCATTTTTTGATTGGGTTATATGATTTTTTGTTGTTGAGTTGTGTGAGTTCTCTATATATTTTGGAGACTAACCCTTTGTCAGATATATGGTTTGCAAATATTTTTTCCCAGTTGGTGGGTTGTGTTTTTGTTTCAATCCTGTTTTTCCTTGCCTTGCAGAAGCTCTTTAGTCTGATGAAGTCCCGCTTGTTTACTCACAATTCATTTTTTGTGTCAAACTCACAGCTAATAAAGTGGTATTATGCCTATTTAAACCTTTTAATTTCGGTTTACCTGCTATAAGAGTACTGTCCTACCTAAGGGATAAATTTAAGTAAGGCATATTTTCAAATATCATGTCTTCTCAGACAAGGGAAACAAAATATAAAAGAAACAAGTGGGACTTTATCAGACTAAAGAGCTTCTAGGCAAAAGAAACTAGGATCAAAACAAAAAGACAACTCACCAATTGGCAGAAAATATATGTAAATCATATATCCGAAAAGAGGTTAATCTCCATAATATATAAAGGACTCACACAACTAGACAACAAAAAACCAAACAGCTCAATCAAAAAAAATGGGTAGAAGATACGAACAGACATTTTTCCAAAGAGACATACAGATAGCCAATAAGCACATGAAAAGATGTTCAATATCACTAATCACCATGGAAATGCAAATCAAAACTACACTAAGATACTATCTTACACCTGTTAAAGTGACTATAACCACTAAGACCAAAACAACAAATGTTAGTGAGGATGTGGAGAAAAGGGAACCCTCATACACTGCTGGTGGGAATGCAAACTGGTGCAGCCACTGTGGAAAACAGTATGGAGACTCCTCACAAAACTAAAAATAGAAATACCATGTGGCCTAGCTATCCCACTACTGGATATTTACGCAAACAACTTGAAATCAACAATCCGAAGTTACATATGCACCCATATGCTCATCACAGCACTATTCACAATAACCAAGACACAGAAGCAATCCAAGTGCCATCAACAGAAGACTGGATAAAGAAGATGCAGTATATAAATACACAATGGAATACTACTCAGCCATAAAAGAGGGCAAAATCATCCGATTCACAACAACATGGATGGACCTGAAGGGAATTGTGTGAAGCTAAATAAGCCAGACAGAGAAAGGCAAACACTCTATGACTTCACTCATGTGAGGAAGATAAACAAACAGACAAAGAGCACAGTTCAGTGGTTACCAGGGGAAGAAGGGGGGGATACAGGGGGTGAAGGGGAGCACTTCTGTGGTGATGGACAAGAAATAATGTGCAACTGAAATTTCACAACGATGTAAACTATTATGAACTCAATAAAAACATATCAAAAATTTAAAAAATAATAATAATTTAGATAAGGCACACTGACTCCTATTGGGATTTGTGGCTGATAATTATGTTTGTCTCCCTTGTGTTGAGTTCTGAATGAACAAAGAAGTGCATACACTATTCAGATAGATAGAAACAGCAATAGTTGTTTTATTACTGATTAAATTGATGTCCTAATAGGATTTTGAGTATCTTTTGTCTGAAAGTGAGGTACTTGCCCATAACAGCAGCTTCCTTTCTGCTGCATGCACAGACCCTGCTACAGTACAATTATTTCATAGAAGAGAAGATAGTGAGTACTTTCTAGGACACGCCACTCCAAAAAAGGCAAAGAAGAGGTCAAACTGAGTATATGCAATACGTTCCTCTAATCTTACAAATTACATAAATCACTTTGCTTCCCATTGTGTGAGGGTGAATAGAAAGATAGAAAGAAGGGTAGAAATTCTCTTCCCAGTGTTATTCCCTCCTGGTTAGAGTAACCCACCCTTTGTAAGCCAAGATAAAAGTTCAGGAAGAACAAAACTATGATTCCAGTTGAAAACTTTCTCCAGTTTTCCTAGCTATCTCTTACTCCTCAGTTTAGAGTTTAAACACCTCTTTCTGTTACAAGCTTCCCTCACCACACAGTTAAGTCTATGTCATGCTGCTTACCCTAAATCCTTGAATTGCTATCTATAGACATTTAGGAAGAAAATAAGTAGGGAAAGGTAACTTTTAAAATTTAAAGGATTATGAATTATATAAAGAACAAGAAAACAAATTGTATAACATCTTATACACAAGTCAATTTATTAACTAATGGCATTTTAAAAATGTTAGTATTTTATAGTATTAAAAGAAAACATAAAGAACCAATAAAGTAATAAAAACAATTTTTGTTACACACAAGAAAGCAAAAAAATAAAAGAGAAATACGGATAGATTTGTCTGCCTACAATGGATATTAAGAGAAGCAAATTAGTCTCTCCTGGCTTTTTAAATAATATGACTCATAGTTACGATAATTCTTATTTTTCATCTTAGTTATTAGTGGTTTGAAAGTACTTCTCTTTGGACCTGGACCATTGTCAGACATTTTTTGTTTGGATGTGTACATGCATCTATATCTTGGACAAGCAGACGTGCAGTTGAAGGTCAAGCTGTCATAGAAAATAGAAAAGTACAATAATTGGTTAACAAGTCAAAATTAAGACTGACAGATTCAAGTATATAGTTATTGCATAACTTATATACCCACATCTTGGGTGACAAACGAGGTAGAAGTGAGAGAAAGGCCAGGACCTTGATGCCATAACTTAAGGCCTAAACTTCTTTTTCAGAAGGTGTTAATTTTCTGACCAGGTACATCCCTAACAGGAGTCAATCGATTCCCTTTCATTATTCAAAACTCTGTTCTAATACAACCAAAGAAATCTCATTCTCACTTCTTGTTGAAAATATAAAGTAGAAATTAAACAGAAGTTTTTTGTTTTATTTTCTCTCCCACTTGAGTCACGCTCAGTTTGACAAACATTTACTTGTAAAAACTAGATGCCAGGCCCTGTGCAAGAATTTTGAGATACAAAGAGAGATGAAATATGGTCCTTGACCTCAAGGCACAGACAATCTCATGGGGAGTCCTCTCATGGGCAGCTATTTATTGCTCAAGGTAGGTGTCTAGGGTGATTACCCAGATGGTAAGGTAACCATGTGGGACAGAGCGGTGCATGGAGAACAGAGAGGAGGAGCATTCAACCCAGAAAGGTATATTAAGAAAGGCTCTTGCATTTGAATCTTAAACAATGGGTAAATGTTACTCAGATAGAAAAGGGCAAGAAATATAATTTCAGGCAAAAATATCCCAACATAAGTATAAGCATAGATGAACGGTAACAAGTTGTGTTAATTGGGGATTATATCTCTTTTGAGTTGCTGATTCCTAAAATGTAAGTTGTAACTATTTCTGTTTGCTGGGGACTCAGTCAGTGCTTTCCCTGCGAAGTAAGGAAAGTTTTGTGGATAGTGTCCTATGCCATCATAGACCCTAGCCTAGATTTGCTCTTTTTTTCCTTTAAACATTCTATGTGCTTAGTTCTCTTGCTTTTTGCTTCTCCTTATCACCTCCTCACCTCTCAGTCTATTAACTGGTGTTTGCATTATTTAACTTCCACATTCTGGCCTTTTCTTTCCTGCACTGCAGTTTCCATTCTTCCTTTACCTTGATTTACCTGGTCTCTGGGTACCGTACTTTAGTTCCTTCCTGAATTATCATATAGAAACTAAATGACAATTCTATTTTTATTAATCTCTATGAACTTGAACTCCAACATGTTTACATGCCAATCTCCTGGTGCAGACTCTTCCTTTCAGGCTCAACTTTTGACCATGCATATTCATAAGCATGTACATATTACATAACTTTAGGAAACACCATATTGTAACTAAAATGGATACCCTTAAATCAGGATATTTTTTGAAGAATTGTAAAATAAAAATTGCACGAGACCAGTAAAATAGGCAAGGAAGAATTTATTCAAGACTATTACAATAGGGGATAGAGAATGAACTCAATTCCACTGAGACAAAGGAGAGTACATTCTTAAGCACTGGAATAAGCTAGTGGAAAAATATTGGAGGACATTGGCAGAGTGGTCGATAGGGCCATCTTTGTTAATTGGTATTTACAGGAGTTAGTCTCCTACCTTGTCACAGAGACTGGAAGATAGGGGCACTATCTTTCTTGATAATTATATTTCAAAGAAATAGCTCCTGGGTCTTTGAGAAAGACATTCTTTGGTAGTAAAACTGGCAAGAAACTGGAAGAAGATTTACATTTCAAAGAGCAGAGAGAGAATTTACAATCGCAATTTTTCTAAAGTAGATGCTCCAGGAAAAGAGAGATCAGGGGTCTATGGTCAAGAAGAAGCCTCTCTAAAACTTAGCCAAGCTAAGGGGAACATTGAGGCTGTCGTGGTCAGAAACCAAGTTCACAAAACGTAGTCCCTAGCCCATAATTCTAAGCTTTAGAAATTATTTCTTTAAAGACCATGTTTACATCAACATTTTCATGGTAAGATCAGAATCATATTTACTATTGCCTCTACAGTTTGGAAAACAAGGCAAGCTTCTAAAACGAAGCTCCCCAGTAGACTAACTAATAGCTGTTCAATCTTAAAGTCTTACCATGCAATCTACCTTAAAACAAGTTTATACTGATACCATTCCATCTCCTTACATCATGATCACACTTACTTGGCAGGGTAGGAAGGTCCTTCTGAGAGTTATCTTCTTCCCCAATTCAAAAATCATTTTGTTTCTTCACTATGTTGCTATTTTACAGATGATCTATGTAGACTTTAGGCTTTGGAGCACAGCCTATCCCAAACAGGATCCTTGCTAATAACTTCCATGGATGGCAGTTGACCGACAAGTTATCGTTTCTGTATCATAACTTTGAAATTATGCCTATCTAACCTTGAATAAGAAATTCCTTCAAATCGAAAAAAGCACATTGTCTTTGATAGCAATTTGGACCATTTTATTATATTCTATGGCAGTTATATCCCAGTACATTTCACTGCATAATGGCGTTTCAGTCAATGGCAGACTGCACATGTGACAATGGTCCCATAAAAATAGTTCCATATAGGCTAGGTATGTAGTTGGCTATGCCATCTAGGTTTGCGTAAGTACACTCTAATGAAGTCTGCACAATGGCAAAATCGCCTAATGGTGCGTTTTTCAGAAAGTATCCCCATCGTTAAGCGATGAATGACTGTAGTTTTCAGTGCCCCTTAGATTACCCACCCCCTACCCCAATGAGTTGCTTTAATTACCCAGCTTTCAATTAGATTCTGATTTTCAAAGAACTTTTGCAGTGTTACTCCTACATATATCTTTAGTCTTGAGGTGGCAGGATCTAGTATCTACTACAATTTCAATGAATACCAACCACTTATATATCTCAAGTGCCACCACTCAAACAATTCAGATTGTCAGTTTAACTTTATTTGTTGGTGGTGATGGTGGAAAAGATAGGACTTTGCAATCACTGACCCTTGAAAGTTATACCAGGAAACACAGAAAAATAAAAGCAACACATAGTCTTCAAAGTTTTCTCATCCTTCAGTTTTCAGTGAAAATTTTACCTCTTCTCAGAATCCTCCGCTGCCTACTCTACCTAAAGTACGTCCCTTCTCCAGTCACTTTCCATTGAATCACAGCTCATTTCTTTCACAACACTTATCATGATCTGCAATTACTTTTAAAACATTTATTTACTTGTTTATTGCCTGTCTTCCTACTAAAATGTAAACTTTTTCATTCAAGTAACCTTCCTCTTTAGTATTCTATTGGTCTTCAAGTGCATGGAATAATGCAATGGAAATTACCAAAAATTGGACCTTCCTGGGTATTTATCCCAGAGAAAGGAAAACTTATACTCACACAACAATCTGTTCATAAATTTTTATAACAACTTTTTTCATAATAGACACAAACTGAAAACAGTGCAAGTATTCTTTGATAAGTCAATGATTAAAAAAACTGTGGTATATCTACATCATGGAATATTATGCACTGATATCAACTGATGGACTGTTGATACAACAACTTGGGTGGCTCTCAAGGAAATTATACTGAATTAAAAAAGCTGCTTTCAAAGATCACATGCTATTTGATTCTATTTATATAATATCCTTGAAATGAGACAACATATAGAGATGGAGAAGAGATTAGTGTTGTCAGAGGGTAGGAATGGGGAAAAAGTAGTTGGGTATGGCTACAAAAAGATAGTATGGTGGATTCTTGTGGTGAAAGAACAGTTCACATTATCATAGAGGTGGTGGTCACAGAAATCTACACATGTATTAAAGTTGCATAGAACTATACACACATGATGAGTGTATGTAAGATTAGTGAAATCTGAATGAGATCTATGAATTTTATCAATGTCAATTTCTTCATGTTGATATTGTGCTACAGTTACACAGGATGTTACCAAAGGGGGAAGTTGGCTGAATGATACACAGGATCTCTTTGTACATTTTTTCCTGCATATTTTATATTCCTTTATTCAGTGAGTACTTGTTGAGAACCTGATGTGGGAACTCAGTGTCAAATAGATTGGATGAGACTTCTGTGTGATAGACAAAGTCAAATTAAATAACCACATTAATCAATGCTGAACTGCATACTATAACAAGAGCAACAAGGACAAGTTATGGGGAAGGAGCTTTGAATATTGGCACAGACTTAGGGGAAGATCTGACGTATCCTAGTGTCCCTACCGGCCTGGAATATAGCATGGAACTCGTGACCTAAACACCTGCCACTTTTGTGTGAGTGTGTGTGTGCATGTGTGTGCATGTGTGTGTGATAAAATTTATAAACATAAAATTCACTCTTCTAACCATTTTTAAGTGTACATTCAGTGGCTTTTAGTATATTCACAGTGCTGAGCAGTATTCACCACTAACTGATTTCAGAATATTTTCATCACTGTGAAAGGAAACTCCATGCCTAATAAGCAATCACTCCCCATTTCCTCCTCCGTCAGCCTCTGGGAACTAACCTTCTGTCTCTACGGAGTCGCCTACTTTAGACATTTCACATGAATGGAATCATACTGTATGTAGTTTTTAAAATTTGGCTTCTTTCACTTAGCAGAAGGTTTTCAAGTTTCATCCATGTTATAGCATGTATCAGAACTTCTTCCTTTTTTATAACCAAATAATACTTCATTGTACTATGGATATACCTCTTTTGTTTATCCATTGATCAGATGATGGGCATTTGGGTTGTTTCCACTTTTTGGCTATTACTAATAATACTGCTATAAATATTCATCTACAAGTGTGTTATTTATTTTACATATGCTATCAAATCTTGGGAATACCTAGGAGTGGAAATGCTGAGTCATTCTATGTTCAACTTTTTGATTAGTCTATTCTTTGCTCTAACTGTTATCCCTTGCCCCAAACAGCAGCAACTAATATGTTTGCCTTTAAATAATTTTGACAAATGCCACTGGGTAACCTCCTCAGTCCTAGGAGAGTTCTGAGTTAGGCGAAATAGAGACAAGCCCGTTGGGCCAGGCCTTCAGGAAGCCACCAGACAGGTCAAAATGAGCAACCACAATTCTTTGAGAGTACGATCCACTCAGCTTCCTCTGGTATTAGACACTTGTTCCAGGACTGCAGGCTGGTGTCTTTGAGAACACTACCAAGTTGGGGACCAGGGGATGGAATCTAGACAAGTCAAAAATGCTGCAAAGCTCTTTTACTGAGATTCAGCTGGGTTTTTTTTCGATTGAACATTCCCCTGGTTGCTGTAAGATTTTGAGTGGTATCCAGAATCTTAAAAAAGTTGGTTTCACAGTTTTTGCCAGTTTATTCACTGCTCTTGTTAGTGAGACTGAATTTTGGAGTTCTCTTCTATGTCATTTTCACTGATGTTTACTGTGCGTACATATTTTTGTAACTTCCTATGAATCTGCAATTATGTCAAAATAAAAGGTAAAAAAGTAATAAAACACTGGATCTCCTGTGTGTATTTAATAAATTATTGAACAAGGTAATAAGAAATAAAATATTAATAGCTAAGAAATAAAGTATTATTTAAAGTTTACTTCTTTTGCATCCTTTCAACAGTCAAATGTTAAACTAGAAAAATTTTGTTCCTTAAAAAATTTGGTAGAGTATTTGGTAGCACAAATACATTAATTATATTAAAAATTGTTAATTTAATGTGGATTGATTCAACTCTTTTTCCAAGTATTATGAGACATTGAGTATCTGTTGAACATGGCTTCAATCCAGAATGCAAAAAATATATTTGCCATCTCTGGAGATGGGAATAAAAAAGTAAGACGTATGTTTTTGAATGTAAAAATAGATAACTTGAACACAGCAATTACCTCAGCTGCCTACCAGTATGTTTCTATTTTATTTCCTGTTGAGACAGTGTTGTTTCCTATATTTGTATGAGAAATATTTAAATTGTAGTTTCTTTAAGGAGGCATTTATTTCAAGTGTATAGTAAGTGCTGATTCTGCAATTACTGCTAATTGGGGAATTTCCAACTTGCTTGCTGTGTTGAGAGCCTCGTGATTTTGTCATTATTCCTTTCTCCTTTGTACTTCAAATTTATAGAATGAAAAATATACTAAACTAAAATTACACTTTCAAATACATAACACTACAACTAAACTACTTTTTACGCCTCACAGATGGTGCAATCTCAGCAGTGACAGATCTTGCATTTCAATGACCCCTCTATGCCAGTCAGTCAGGATCATGTAAAGGTTATTTGTGGTACTGAATTTCACATTCCTAAAATAATAAAAAAAACGTAGTTTTCACTTTAAGTATGAATTTACAATATACATTTGAAAATGAAATTACAATATGTTTTTATTTGTTAACAAAAATTGTATATATTTATGATGTACATGATGTTTTGATATACGTAAAAGTGAAATCATTGTTATATTCAATGTTATGTTAATTAGCTACATTCAAGCTAATTAACATTTCCATTTCATCACTTAGTTGACATTTTTTTGAGTGTGTGGTTAGAGCTCTTGAAATCTACTCTTTTAGCAAATTTTCAGTACACACTGCAGTATTAGTAACTATAGTCATCATACTGTACATTAGATCTCTAGACTTATTCATCCTGCATATCTGCAACTTTGCACTCTTGGAACATCTCCCCATTTACCCCACCTCCCTACGCTTGATAACCATCGTTCTACTATTTCTACATATTCAACTGTTTTAGATTCCAGATATAGTTAAGATCATGCAGTCTTTTTCTTTCTGTGTCTAGCTTGTTTCACTTATAATGTCTTCGAGGTTCATCCATGTTGTTGCAAATCTAAGGATCTCTTTTTTTAAGGCTGAATAAGATTCCATTTTATGTATATACAAATATATAAAAATATATATACATATATAAATATATACAGATGCCACAATTCCTTTATCCATTCACCTGTCAACAGACACTTATGTTGTTTCCATATCTTGGCTACTGTGAATAAGGTTTCAATGAACATGGGAGTGCAGATATCTCTTCGAGGTACTGATTTCATTTCCTTTGGGTATATACCCAGAAGAGGGATTGCTAGATCATATGAGTCTATTTTCGATTTTTTGAGGATCCTCTATACTGTTTTCCACAATGGCTGTACCAATTTTCATTCTACCAACAGTGTACAAGTGTCCCCTTTTCTCCATACCCTTAGCAACACTAATCTTTCATCATTTTGTTAAGAGCTATCCTAATAGTCATGAGGTGATATCTCATTGTGGTTGTGATTTGCATTTCCCTGGTGATTATGATGTTGACTACCTTTTCATACACGTGTTGACCATTTGCATCTTCTTTGGATAAAGACCTATTCAGGTTCTTTGCCCATTTTTTAATCAAATTGTTTGTTTTTCCCTATTCAGTTGTATGAGAACAATCCATACTTTTATTAGTAAGAAGATATTACTTTAGGCACTACTTTCATTATTATTGTCACAGCTCTAATTATCTTTCCAATGTTGTTTTATATTAACTAAAGCAACATTGATAGGAAGTAATAATTATTATTTTCCTTTCTCTAACTTCATGGAGAATCAAATTAAAAGAAATGATACTGATGAAGATCTTTAATCATTTAGACATCAATCTTTTCATAGAAGTAAATGTGGTAGTAATTAAATGGGCCATTTTAATACTAATGCTATTTGTTCAGAGAACTATTAGACATTACATTAGATATTGAGGGAAGGGGAAAAGAACAAAAAATTATATATCTCAACACTTAAGTTGGAATTTAATGTAAGGTTTATATATGAAAATATACTTTAATATAAAAATGAAATTTTGTAAGTGAGGGCTCTATGTTAGCACTATGAGACAGGGTTTTGCTTTTGTTTTATTTATTTTGTTTTTAGTTTCAGGTTTATTGAGGTTTAGTTGCCAAATAAGATTGTGAGATATTTAAAATACATATCATAGTGATTTGATATATGTATTCCTTGTGAAAGATTCCCCGATCTAGTTAATTAACACATCCATCACCTCATATATCTACCATTTTTTTGTATGAGAACATTTAAGTTCTACTCTTAGCGAGTTTTAATTATACAAAACAGTGTTAACAACTATAGTCACCATGTTTTACACTAGTTCCTCAGAACTTATTCCTCTTATATCTGAAAGTTTGTACCCTTTTACCGTTTTTTCCTTGTTTCCCTCATCCTCTAGTCTCTAGCAACCACTTTTCTACACTCTGTTTCTAGGAGATTGACTTTTTTCTTTGGATTCCGCATATAAGTCATGCCATGCAGTATTTGTCTTTAATCTGACTTATTTCACTTACCATAATGCCCTCGAGTTTCATACATGCTGTCACAAATGGCAGGTTTTCTTTCTTATGGCTGGATAATATTCTATTATCTATCTATCTATATATATATACACACACACACACACACCATATTTTCATTATCTATTCACCTGTCTATGGACACTTAGGTTGTTTCCATTTCTTGTCTATTGTAAATAATGCTGCAATGAACGTGGGGGTGCAGATATCTTTTTGACATAGTGATTTCATTTCCTTCAAAAATGTATACTCAGAAATGGGATTGCTGGGTCATATTGTAGTTCTATTTTTAATTTATTGATGGACTGCCATACTGTTTTCCATAGTGCCTGTACCAGTTTACATTCCCACCAAAAGTTGTAAGGGTTCCCTTTTCTCCACATGTTCACCAGCAGTTGTAATCTCTTGTCATCTCTTGTCATTTTGATAACAGCCATTCTAACAAATGTAAGTGAGATCTCACTGTGGTTTTGACTTGCATTTCCTTGACGATTAGTGATGTTGAGCATCTTTTCATGTACTTGTTGGCCATCTGGATGTCTTCTTTGGAAAAATTCACATCCTCTGCCCGTTTTTTAGTCTATTTTTTTCCTATTGAGTTGGATGAGTTTTTTATATATTTTGTATATTAATTCCTTTAATTCATTTGGAACAGCAAAAGACTCTGAATAGCCAAAGAACTCTTGAGAAAGAAGAACAAAGATAGAAGCATTACATTTCCTGAGAAAAATGTGTATTTTGCTGCTGTTGGATGAAGTATTTTATAAAAGCCTCTTACATCCATCTGGCCTAGAGTGTAATATAAGTCTGATGTTCCCTTATTGATTTTCTTTCTGGATGATCTATCCATTGTTGAAAGTGGTTATTAAAGTCCCTACTATTATTGCATTGCAATCTATTTCTTTCTTCAGGTCTGTTAATATTTACTTTATATATTTAGGTGCTTCAATGTTGGGTGTATGCATATTTACTAATGTTATATAATCTTGTTGGATTGACCATTCATCATTATATAATGACCTTCTTTGACTCTTATTATAGTCTTTTCTTAAAGTCTATTTTATATATATTTATATTTATGCATATTTATGCATATATTTGCATATATACATATGTATATATGTGTATATGTATATATTTGTATAGTTCCTCCTTCTTTCTTTTGGTTTCCATTTACATGAAATATCTTTTTACATACCTTCATTTTCAGTCTATGTGTGCTCTTAAGGTGAAGTCAATCTCTTGCAGACAGCATATGATTGGGTCTTATTTTTTTATCCATTTAGCCATTCTATATCTTTTGATTGAAAATCTTAGTCCACTTACATTTAAAGTAATCATTGATAGATATAGTCTTACTATTGCTATTTTGTTAATTGTTTACTGGCTGTTTTGTAATTCCTTTTTCCTCTCTTCTTCTCTTTCTCTCTTCCTTTGTGATTTGATGATTTACTATAGTGGTATGCTTAGACTCCTTTCTCTTTATCTTCTATGTATCTACAGTAAGTTTTTGCTTTGTGATTACCATGAGGCTTACATAAAACATCTTCTATTTATAATTGTCTATTTTAAGCTGATAACTTTAAATTCATGCTAAATCTCTACATTTTTACTCCCCCTTCCCCCATATTTTATGTTTTTGATGTTACAATTTACTTCTTTTTATCTTGTGGAGCCATTAACACATTATTTCAGTTATCATTCTTTTTTAATGAATTTAGCTTTTAACCTTCAAACTAGACTTACAAGAGATTTCCCCATCATCATTACATTAGAGAATTCTGAATTTATACTTTCATATATTTCCCTGTTAGTAATTAATGCCCCTCCTATTCAGCTTGAAGAAGTCCTTTTAATATTATGTGTAAGGCTGGTCTGGTGGTGATGAACATTTTTAAATTTTACTTGTCTGGAAAACTCTATTTCTCTTTCAATCATGACATCTTTCCTTTGTTAAGTATTCTTGGCTGGCAGTTTTTCAGTTTCAGCACTTTGAATAGATTGTACCTCTCCCTCTGACCTGCAAAGTTGCTGCTGAAAATCTACTCATAGTCTTATGGGGGTTCCCTTGTATGCAGCAAGTTGTTTTCTTTTTTTTGCTTTTAATTGTCTCTCTTGTGTCTCATTGTAGGTCTCTTTGGATTTATCTTTTTAGGAACTTTCTAACCTTCTGGGATCTGGATGTCTCTTTTTTTCTTAAGATTGGAAAGTTTTCAGCCATTATGTCTTTGAAAAAGCTTTCTGCCCCTTTCTTTCTCTCTTCTCCTTATGGGACCCCTTTAATGTTGGTTTATTTGATGGTGTCCCGTAAGACCCTTAAGCTACTTTCAGTCTTTTTCATTCTTTTCTCTTTTTGCTCCTCTGATTGGATGAATTCTTATGCCCTGATCCTTTCTACTGCTTGATCTAGCCTGCCGTTGAACTCCTCTATTGAATTTTTCGTGCAGTCATTGTATTCTTTGGCTCTGTGATTTCTGTTTGTTACCTTCATATATTTTCTGTCTCTTTGTTGAAATTCTCACTTTTTTATACATTGTTCTCTTGACCTTGATGAACATCTTTATGATCATTACTTTGAACTTTTTGTCAGGTAAATCACTTATCACAATTTCATTAAGATCTATTTCTGGAGTTTTATCATGTCCTTTTTTTGGAATGTATTCCTTTGTTTCTTCACTTTACTTGACTCTCTTTGTTGGTTTCTGTGCATTAGATATAACAGCCACTTCTCCCAATCTTGACGGCATGGTCTTTTGTAGGAGACAACCTTTTCATTCAGTCTAGCACAAGCTGATTCTCTCTCAAGGCTTTGTGATTATCACTACCTTCTTTGTTTTTAGTGGCTCCCAGTAATTGAGAGTGTGCCAACCCTTATCACTGTCTCAAAAGGGAGGACCTCAGTCAGCACCTACAAACAGGCTGATTGGAAGCCAAACTCTCAGGCAGCGGCTTTCAAAGTAGGCGTCTGGACCTGTTTCAGGGAAAGACTGGGAGATGGATGTTTCTATCTCCTCCGTCTGCACTGAGCCCTGGGGGACTGTGAGTTAGGAACCATTTCTTTGTTTGCTACAAGTCCTGTGGGATCAGCAATAGAAGCTCTATTGGCCATTAGAGTGAGTTAATCAAAGGGTACCTCCCCTAGGTGGCAGCCACAAAAGCTGGAGTACCGGATGTGTGCATAAGCTCCTTCCAGGGAGACTCCAGTCTGAGTGGGCCAGAGAGAGAACACTGAGACTATAGCCACAGGCCTCCCAGGTCTTCATGGAGGATTGTAGTCATCCTCTAGATGTGTACTAAATTAGAAGCCTGACCTTCTGGCAGATGCTTTCAGAGTATAGAAATAGGCCTCTTTCAGAGAAAGACGGGGAGGTGAGTGTTTCTGTATGCTCTCTGTGCTTAACCTTGGGACAACAGACACAGCGAGTCCTCATGAGTCTGTTAAGAACTGTTGCTTTGTTTGCTATAATCTTGTGGGTCTCAAGAATGCAAGGCCCATTGGCTTTCAGAGCTAAGTGTTTTGGGGGCTGACCCTCAGGTGGAAGTGTTAAAAGTTATTGCAAAGATATTGAGTCCAAACTCTTTGCTTCTCAGGGACAATTTGGGAGTTGTGGGTTCCCTCTCGATTGTATGTCACTGTGCCAGGGTGGAGTTTATGGCAGGAGTCTCAGCCTTTCCTATTGTTTCAATGTCAGTGATTTGGGTATTTACTTGTTTGCCTGATTTGTAAAAGTTACTTGGTTAGTTTCTGGATTTTTTTCAGAGGGAATTGCTCCATGTGTAGCAGTAGATTTGGTGTGTCTGTAAGAGAAGGTGAGGTCAGGAGCCTCCTATGTTATCATCTTGAACAGGAACCTCTTGTTTTTCTTTTAAAAATACCTTATTCCTTTCTATATGCCCAATGTTTTGCACTTAGTAGATACTCAAGTCACATCTGTTTAATGAACAAAGTGTCATAGTGAAAATAGTCAATTGTATGCATTTTGATTCCTAAAAGATTGTTAGGTAGAGTCTTAATTTCTCCATTGTTTTATATGATGAGATTTTACTTCCCCCCAAAATGTGAAGGCTGGTCAATAATAAGGGAAATGGAGCCATACTCCTATAACCATAAATAAGGACCCAAAGAATTAGAAAGGATGAACACATGTGACTTGTTTTAGAAATCATGGAAAGTAATAGGAGTTTTTGAACATAAAATGATATCTTTCTACTTTTCCTTCTCTTCTACTTAATTAGAGCCACATGAAGCTTGCATAATTCTTGTGTACATATCTTGTGTAACTACAGCTTCTCCTTTTCTCCTGATATCTTCTGACTATGGTCGCATTTCTTCCAACTTAAAAATCTCAAACTCCTGAACAACGGCACGATTCAATAGCTTATTTCAATTTATATTCTCTATTTGTGAATGTCTCTTCATTTCCAAAGTTACTGTAGCTCGATTCCTTTCACAACTACTTCACAGAAAATGCTCTTGCCAGGGTCACCAATTATTTCTAAACCCAAAGTAAAAATTTTTAATTACTTAACTCCTCCACAGCAAATGTCATGGCTGGTTTTTAACCTTCCATGTTCTTTGGATTCTGTATCACTTCTCTCATGACTCCTCCAAAGGCAGGTTCTTCTTTGACAACTCACTTTACATTTGGTATTCTCAAGTCCTTATTTCTAGGCTCACTTGTCTGTTTTACATATTTTATCTAGAATATCTTATTCACTTCTAAGGATTCAATGGCCATGTATACAGATATGGCTCCAAAATCTGTATTTCCTAAGCTCTAGACCCATAAATAAAATCCTGTATTCAACCCTTCCAATAGATGTATTGCAAAAACAACAAATTCAAATGTGGTATCATCACTGCATAACTAACCTGATCTATACCTTGATTTCTCTGTTGAAGTGAATGGTAGCAACATCAAAGCCAGAAACAAGGAGACTTCCTTGTCTTCTCCTTCTTTCTCTCCATCCACATCAAATCAATCTCTAAACCCTATGTCTTTCAAAACTATCCATTATTTTCACTGCCATAATTTTATTAAGGCCAATATTCTCTCACACAAGGATGATTTTTTATATCTCCTTACTGACCTCCTTGCCTCTATGATATTTTTCCTGTTTTAAATTCTCCAATATTTTTCCATCATCCATAGGATAAAATCTACCAGACCTCACTGTGAGGTCTATCATAGTTAAGCCCTTGCCTACATAGTTTCTCACTACTACTCTCTGCCTTGTACTTTAAGATCTAATCACAACAAAATTTGTTTTATCCTGTCATTGTTCCAGCTTTCCCATAGACATGCACCAAACCTCTGCATGCAACAACCATGTGATGTGAATCTCTGCTCCTCCTTTGTTTGGATAACTTCTTATTATCATTTTGGTCTTAATATCAATCTATTATTTCCTAGTAAAAGCCTTTTCTGATTCTCCTAATTCACTTATAGGACATATGAATATCTCCAGGGGAGAAATCCTTCTCCCAGAGCACCCAGGAAGAATCTCATTAAATTTTAAATATGATTGCTGCCTAGTAATTTTGGGGTCCTTATGCCAAGAGACTAGCAGACAAGGAATGGAGTCACTTCAGGTGTGGGTAAATGACCCTGATCTTCATAAATTAGGACTGATGTTATAGACTGTAGGAAGAAGACAAGGAAAATACACTTGACATCCGGTAGATCCATTTAGGCATCTCTTGGTACTCCTCTCCTTAATTTACATGACAGACAAAAAAATATAGCAGCCAGAACTGTAGAAGGATATTGGTGATCAGGATCTTGGGCCCCTTTTGGGCTACCATATAAGCCTCCACAACTAGCAGAGATGCAAGCTGATGGTGAAGATAGAAAAGAGAAGAAAGGGATGATGAATATCAATTGTAGCCCTTGGAGCAGCTGCAGCAGCTGGGGCTACACTTCCTCTGACTTTATATGTTTCCCCATGAAAAGAGATCATTTGGAATCCTGAAGGAGCTGTTCCTACACAGGTTAACTTATTTTACAAAGCAAGTGTGTCTGAATGGCTCAATGGGATGCTGTTTTGTGCTAATCAGATCCCCTTCTATGACTGAGGTACTCTCTCCCTCAGTTGCAAGTAATGCTGACTGCTGAGGGCCCCCTGCTAAGCTCATCCCCATGCATTTATCTACTATGAAGAGAACATCCAAAGCCAAGAGTATTTCCCTTGCCCAGGGTAGAACTCACATTTAATTGCTGGTTGAGTGAAGTATAAAGTCACAACTCCTTTATATTCTGTATCACTGAAAGTTCATTCCACCTTGGATGTGCTCCCCATGAGTTTGGCTGAGGCCTCGGTGGAAATTGCATCGCATTTCACCTTCTCTGTCAGCCCACATATTTTTCCTGTTTTTTCCGTCCCTCACCTATTTTGTTTCTGAAGAACATTCTCCAAACAATTTCCTGCACTTCAAACTTCATATCAGTGTGTGTTTTCCAGACGACTTAACATATATTAGGCTGAAAGTATGTATGTACTATAAGGCAACATATTATTAATAGGAAAAGTTATGAAATTTTTTTTAGTACCATGGAAAATGCCCGGGATATAAGTACTATTGCTATACACAAGGAAGACAAAACATAATGTAACTTCTAGAGAAGATCATCTACCATTTTCTATGGTGAAGGTTATGAGGAAGGTGGAGGAACAAAACAAAACCCAAACTGAATCTATATAGATTGAGCATAATCCACTGGGCCAAAAAACCAGTTTAAAGGTAAATTCTATTGGAATATTAGAGATAAAGAAGAGAATATTGATCCACATATTTATGTAGGCATTATTATTATTATTATTTTTTAATTTCAGTGATGTCAAAATTACTCTGTGAAACATATTTAGCAATTATCTCAATATTTCACCCTTTAAACAATTCAAAGTCTTTAAAGTATATTTTAACTTGATTGCATTGAAGATTTAAGATTTGCGATGGTGTTTCAAACCATATGGAACCAGATACTTGGTTAGCATCAATTTTTCAAAATAACTCAAATTTAAAGATACTTTGTTGGGGCTGACCCCGTGGCCGAGTGGTTAAGTTCGCGCGCTCCTCTGCAGGCAGCCCAGTGTTTCGTTGGTTCGAATCCCGGGCGCGGACATGGCACTGCTCATCAAACCACGCTGAGGCAGCGTCCCACATGCCACAACTAGAAGGACCCACAACGAAGAATATACAACTATGTACCGGGGGCTTTGGGGAATAAAGGAAAAAAAATAAATAAATAAATAAATCTTAAAGATACTTTGTCATTAATATTGATTGCCCACCATCTAATTCAAAAGTCTATTTGTGATTTTTAGATCAGAAATGAGCTAAAATAGACATTTGCATATATGTTGCTAGGTATGCATACATATATTTGTATATGTATATATATCTCCATAATAAAGAAGAGAAGAAAATGACATATTCATTAAGTAAATGGTTGTCTAGTGGGTGGAGAAATAAAGTTTATATGATATTTACTGAGTGCAAACTACGTCCCAGGCAATATGCTAACAGACTTGCATGCATTTCCTATTTTTACAGAATTCCCTATCCTACATTGCAAGATAGTTCTTATAATCTAGGTTTCAAATGAAGAGATAGAGGTTTAGAAAGTATAAGGAAGATTTTCAATATCATATAGCTAAAAAAAGTTTGAATTGATATTGAAATCCTGTTTCTAGAGCTTAAGCTAAAGTAAATGAGGTCAATAAGACAGGTAACCACCTGATTAATTGACCAAAAGAGAGCATGATAAGTCATAAAAAGGACTATCAATGCAGTGTTGAGGGAGTATGGAAAACAGAGACACAGCCTTTTTATTTCCTCTAGATTGATAATTGAAGGTGCTGAAAACTTTAAAATATTTCAATTGAGTGCATGAGCAGTTGATCACACAGAAGAAGAACTATGAATCTGCATGCTCACACATAGAGAAAATATACTATCTTAACCCAATGTAACATAAAGTCCATATTTTTGCTTATCAGCTTTAGCTGGCTGAACTATATTCAAATCTGAAATAGTCAAAGAAGTTGACTAACTTGATATTTTTGTGTGGAGGAGACAGGATGGTTTCTTTTTTTTCGCAGATCTATTAAAACTGGTAAATTACTTTGTGGATGTAGAAATAGTCCCAAAATAAAATTCTCCTTTGAGAGTATGCCAAGATAATTTTTGTGCTAATTTTTTTTCTCGTTTGTTCCCATTCCTTCCATTATAGCACGTAGGGAGACATCTTGCTTTACACATGCTTAAGAGATTTGTGGCCGAGTTTCATGGCTTTGTTTCCCAAAACCTAGAGAAAATATATGAAAAGAAGGGATTTGTACCATGAAAATAATATTCTCTAAAGTGGGAGAAAAGAGACGGGTCTGGACTATTGAGCAGCAGAGAGCTGGAAACTGTTACTTTCAGAGCCTGCAGGATGTGGAAGGACCACAAAGGAAATGGTAGTGTGGTGTGCCAGGACTCCTGCTGGTGGGCCTGGGACTCCCAGCCTCATCAGAGGTCCCTGTGTCCCCATATGACACAGTAGCAGAATAGCAGCAGCTCTGATGTGACTAAATAGGTCAGGACAACAGGATTCCTAGCAACAATCAGTGTCAACAGGGAGCAATTGCCAAGACACAACAAATGCTTCGGCTTCAAGCAAGATCCCAGAACTCAAGCATTCCTCAAAAGCTGGAGCTAGGGGTACAATCCAAAGTAACTGAAGTTTGTTTTCCATCCAGTTTTTGAGATTGTCCTCAGAGTAGGAATTAAGTTGATTTACAATAAATAAAAAATACGGTGGAAATACAAGTTCATCCGAGTTTGTAGATCAAAACTCCTGTTTGCTAGAGGTACATGAGAGTAACTGAACAATGACTAATACATTTCCATTTCTAAATCAGAGACTACAAATTAAAGTTGCTTATAAGTTTAATATTTTATATTTCAAACTGCATTTTATAGCATTTTTTTAAGATTCACATAATAGATATCTTTCTCAACATGAGAGAAATTCCTCTAGTTACATCAATTACAAGTGATTTTCAGTGCACATTTTTTCAGTCTGTTATGGCACTTATTTTCTGCAATTAAGCTTTAAGTTAATTAAATGTGAAGCCTCAATTCCCATTCATAAAATCTGTTCTCTTAAATATAAATTGTTTCCTGGGTGAAATCTTAATTCACAAAATATCGTTCTTGATCTTGAACTAACAACGGAGCTTTGAGTTTCTCTAAGTTAAAAGTAGAGTGATTGCAAATGAAAAAAATCCCATATTTTTTCCAAATTAAGTTGATATAATGCTTTATGATCAGCTTACTGAGAAGTAACATATGTCAGAGAGGATGATATTTAGTATTCCATTTGCATTTGTTCATTTGCACAAAGCTGAGCTTACAATCCATAGAAATTGTTTTTCAGGGCTGAATTTAAAAGTTCTGAATATTAAAAATGGTTAGTTCTTTGGAAAAGATGTAAATTCTGATATGATTCTTAGTGCGGCCTTAGGTCTTGAATGACGTCTTCAATTTTTTTTTAAATTTTCTTTATTCCTTTTATAAAAGTGTTAATCTTCAAGGAAATAATATTAATGTGTTGCAACATTTATGTGATAATTCATTTCTAATATTGTTGACTAATTATAATGATAATGTAGTCTAGCATCTCTAGGTTAGGCTGATGTCCCTAAGTAGTTTCTATGGTCCTGGGACAGAATTATCTTCATATTGTTCTATGAAAGGAAAAAAAATTATTTGTGTCTAAGTAGGTCAGTAAGACTTCTTTGACATCAATTCAAAATTCAATTCTAAAGTTGTGTAGTTGCTGCTGTCAGTTTTGAGCAGACCCTTTCTTTTCTCTGAAGTTCTCTTCCAATCCTGTGACTTCCATAAGTGAAGTCTCTCTGTCTTTGCATGGTTCTGTTACAATCAATGACTCTTCACTTCCTGAGCAAAGACAGCTGACTTTGGTGGTCTGCTTAAATAGTAATTTTTCCAATCTTTGAACCAAGTCAGATTTTGATGTGTCCTGACCTCTTTGCCACTATAAGAGATATCTGAAATTGCCTGAGCTTGCTGAATATTTCAACTCCAAAGAGTTTCCCTTTAACAATAGCCAAATTTTCTGGGTAAAGACAGAAAGCATGAATCTTTGAAATTGAAGGAGATGACATGCATGCCTTAATAGTAGCTGGGTAAAGCTCTCCAGCTCATCTTCATTGTGTCTACATGACAGGCTTACCTTGAAAAGAAGTCCACAGACTTAGACTTCTCTTTTAGTCTTGGAATCAAGTCCCTATCTCAAGAAAAGCTCTCTAATGAAGGCATTACCATATTTCTCACCAGATCTCCTTTGAGATGGATTGTCTCTTTTTTTGGTCCAGTTCATGACACACCTAATCTATTGTGATTTGCACCTCAAATCCTATCATTGAACAAGGAGAAGTGACTACTCTCTCCTACCTTGTTCAGGCCTTTCCTGTCATACTTCTCAGAATTATTTTCTTGTACTTGTTTGCACACCTTTCTCACTAAACTTGAATTGCAGAAAGGAGAGAAGAAACCATTTCTTATTAATTTTTATGATCATGGTCACTGCCATGTTGTTGTTGAATGAATGGCTTGAATAACACATTTTACTTGTATATGTAAGCATAAAATTTGCCACTTAGTTTTGTGACTCTGGGGAAGATATTTAATAATATTAAATCTCAGTTTCCTCATTGTAAATAAAGACAATAATGCTGCCTAACTATAACTCAAAGAGTCTGAAGGTTAAATAAAATAAAACATGGGGAGACATTGTGTAATTGTAAAATATTGTATAGATGTGAGTGGCATGAGAAGTAAATCATCATGCAAATAGACTCAAATGACCCGTCTTGCTATTTATCTTCTCTTTGTCAAAAGAAAATTTTTTCAACTAAGGCACTAAAATTCAAAATAAGAAATTTGCGAAGATCTACTAATTCATGATTTTAAAAAACTAGGTTAGAGATCTAATAGCAGGTAGTTATATTATGATTATATTTATTTTAAATTGTGTGCATTTAGATCATATGAAAAGATGTTCAAAAATTTGTCAGTGTGATTTCAGGAGGGGTTTGCATTAATTTTTTAAATGTTTTTGATGATTTACTTTTTGACAGAGAACAGTTATCATTTTTACAGTTACAGAAGAGTAAATTTCAAAACAAAAACTGTAGGAAAAAGATTGTCTCCCTTTACCGCTTCTCTTTCTCACATTTCATTCATTCTTCAAAATTCTGCATTGTACTTGATAACCCCATCACTTTATGAAAATGCTCTTGCAGATCTACCAATGGTTACTTGATTACCAAATGCAACAGACTCTTTTAAACTCTTTCAACTTACCAAACACCCCTGAGCTATGCAATTGCTCTCTTTGTCCCAAAACTTTGCCACCCTTGATCTTAGGAACATATCTTACTCCATGAGTCCTTTTGCTTCTCTGAATAGCCATCCAATTGCCTTCTTTTAGCAGACTTTACATCTTTGGTCCTTTTTTTTCTTCTTTTTGCTGAAGAAGGTTAGCCCTGAACTAACATCTGTTGCCAATCTTCCTCTTTTTTTTGCTTGAGGAAGATTAGTCCTAAGCTAACATCTATGTCAGTCTTCTTCCAGTTTATATGTGGGTCACAGCCACAGTGTGGACGAGTGGCATAGGTCCATGCCTGGGATCAAAGCCCACAAACTGGGGCCACCAAAGCAGAACCCAGCAAACTTAACCACTACGCCAAACTTAACCACTGGCCAGCCCCAGTCTTCCTTGGTCTTTTGGAAAGTTAATTTTCAGGAAAGGATAAAATTATGACTCTCATTCACATGTAAAAATGAACGTATTTTAAAGATCTAGTCATTTCATGAGGGATTCAGACAGATGTTAAAAGAAATTTAAAAACAGGCACATTTATAGATCAAGAATATGGAAACGAATGTATAAATGGTGGCAAGACTGGATTTTTCTTACAGGGTAGAAGGAAGATAAGTAAACCTCTGCCAGACAAGACAGAATTAATTTTTTTTGGGGGGGGGGGCGGAATTAGCCCTGAGCTAACATCCACTGCCAATTCCCCTCTTTTTGCTGAAGAAGATTGGTCCTGAGCTAACATCTGTGCCTATCTTCCTCTATTTATATGTGGAATGCCTGCCTCAGCATAGCTTGATAAGTGGTGCGTGGGTCCACACCCAGGATCAGAACCTGCAAACCCTGGGCCACCGAAGTGGAGCATGCAAACTTAACTGCTGTGCCACCAGGCCAGCCCCAACGTCTCCCATATTTTGATAATAAAAATCCCAAGAGACATGAAATAATACCTCCTTGTGGGTTTTTTGTTTGTTTTGTTTTTATTACTTGATGAAGATCAGCCCTGAGCTAACATCTGTGCCAATCTTCCTCTACTTTGTATGTGGGATGCCTCCACAGCATGGCTGATGAGTGGAGCAGGTCCTCCCTCAGGATCCAAACCTGCAAGAGAAACAAATCCTGCCATTTGTGACAAATGGAATAATCTAGAGAACGTAAAGCTAACTGAAATAAGCCAGACAAAGATAAAGACTGCATTGTATCAGTTACATCTGGAATCTTGAAAAAAAAAAAAAACGAACTCATAGACACAGTGAGTAGAAGAGTGGTTGCCAAGGTCTAGGGGATGGGGGAAATAGGGAGAGCTTCATGAAAGGGTACAAGCTTTCGGTTGTAAGATTAATAAGATACAATGTAAAACATGGTCACTATAGTTAACAACACTGTATTCTATACTTGAAATTTGCTAAGAGAGTAGAACTTAAATGTTTTCATCCAAAAAAAAAGAAAAAGGGTAAATATATGAGGTGATGCAGGTGTTATTTAACTTGACGGGGAAATCCTCTCACAATGTATACAGACAAAATTATCACGTTTTACACTTTAAATGTCTTACAATTTTGTCAATTATATCTCAGTAAAAACAATTTTTTAAGTCTAATGGAGGCAATATTACTAAACTGAACTGTACTCTTCAAAACGATTAGGATGGTAAAAAGAGATCTATAGAGTGAAACAGTAAAACATTTTAAAATAATTGTAATAAGACTTTATACTTGTATGCCATTTTCTGCCTTTTGAGACATTATCACATCCCCTATTTCATTTAATATTTGCATAAACCCACAAACCCATAAGAATTTAGTATTTTGCAAATGAGGGAATCCATTTTACATACGAATATATTTTCTCAAAATATTAAGTGACTTACCCACGGCATTAGTGGTATATAGACATATACAAGTCAGATCTTAGTCCTTTTTGTATATTTTGTTTTCCAATATTTCAGGAAATGAAAATTAAGTGGAGTTGGGCTGCAGGTGTTTTAAAAAATCTTTCTAGATTATTCTAACGTGGTTGGCAGCTATGGTTGAGAGGTACTTCTTATAGTCTTGAGAATTGAGAGATCAGGATGTTCCTGTTGAGCGAACTATTTCTTAACAACCAATTTATTCCTAACAGACCTTTGCAGTGTTACATACAGACGCCTAGAAAGATGACCTGTAATTCAAAAGACAACTTTGCAGCTATTTCACTGGGAAAGTTGAATACCTTATGCAATAGCCACAACTGTCCCACCGTTTTATTTAAGTCTTTACAATGACATCAGGATTTTCTTTATTCAAGAGTGTATGCCCTTGCACTTGAGGAAAAAAAGCACTATTTTGCATCTACAATTTATAGCAATGGAATTCAGTTTTGTTTGTTGTTGTTGTTGTTGCTGTTTTTAAGGTCTGTGTGCGTCTGTCTGCTTGCCCGTATTCAACAAGGTAGTACAAAGCCATACACATATCAAATAAATGCTACTATACTTAATTCTTTTAGATCATCTGTGTTCTTAATAACTTCCGTTAATACAGTGGTGTAGAGATGGTAGCCATTAGCCCAACAAATTGATTTATACAAACAGCGTTTAAACAAGAAAAAGTCAATGCCAGAAAAAGAAACCTTTCACATATATAGTACAAACATAAAAGTAATCTTCATTCGGTCTCCTGTCTCTCTGACTAACAGTCATTAACAGGATATCTGCACTTTCCTTCATCATTTCAATTATGTAGCATATTAATCTTTAAAATTCCATTACCATGTTTCATTGCAGATTAGAGGAAATTTTTGAATAATATCTGAATATGCACAAAAAAGGGACACGACCTGCATCTAGTTGTTATTAGTGTGTTATGGCACACACATAAGCATGTTTTGTTTTATTTTTCAGCAATATAGAAATGTGCTATATTCAATCTTTTAAACGATAATAACATTTCCTTTCTGCTTTCCTAGGCATGTAAAGCCATAATCTGTCTCTTTTTCTAAGACAGTGGTATCAGAATGTGATATCTTCCTTCTGAGAAGTCATGGAAGCCAAAAACTGTATGAGCACAGTTTAGAAAAATGCCACAGCCCTGGATAACCTCTTGTTCTGTCATCTGAAATGTAATAGTGTGCTGCCTGTTCACCTCAGGCCAAAATTGTCATTTGTACTATATCTGGGCCACCACATTTCCTCTGGCTAGTAGTCTGCCTTATGTGTACTAGGGGCTTCTGTGGATGCTGGTCTGCACAGTTACTCTATGCAGAATTGGATTTTTGTCCTCTATTAGGGAATTCAATGCACTATGTCTAGTTACTTTTATTTTTGTCATCACATCACTCTAAATCTGAAGTGAAAAGTCTCAGCATTGTCTTGTGTGTGGCCCAATTATTCAGAACCTACTGCAATTAGATGTAGGTATTGATATGAATATTGTAAATTCCAGGAAACCTTAAGGCCAGGTAACTAATAAATTCAAGAGAATTCAAGGTCAATAAGAGAGTCACATCTACATTAATTGTGTTGTTCTTCAGAACAAAGGAAGCTTCACTTCAATTTATGTGCCTAAAATTGTACCTATGGGCTTGATGACTATACAATGGCTGGAGGGAGTTAGATGAAGTGCCGTGCATTTGGCAAAGTGCAGTGAATTCCCTTGTCCTGAGTTGCCGTTAGCCCTCTCACTCTGACAGCAAGTAAATGGGAACACACATGGCAGGTAAAGAATGGCTAAGGACCAGGATTCCCATTTCAGACTCTCCTCCTCTAAGGGAAAGGGAAAGGTAGGGTTGAGTGATGAGTCCAAATGAAGACACATCTCTTCAAGTGTAAAATGTGAATTTTGAATTCGATGACCACAAAGCCCTGCTTAGCTTTGTGAGTCTATGTTTCTATGATTATCTCAAGAATTATAAAAAGTAAATTGTGGTGGATTACAGTTATTCAATAGCCATCTTCAGTGCTAAGTCCTCTTCTTTACTAGGGCTGGGTGAGTTGAACAAAGGCATTTGTTTTAGGGGAGAAGGGAGGTGTGGGAGAATTTGAAAACTCCTCTATCTCCCCTCAAGGCATAGTTTCTCAAACTTAACTTAAAAATTGAGAGATGGAACCACATTTTACTTGGTGTCAAATTAGGCCTTTGGTACAGCATTGGCTAACTAGTATTCCTGAGGTTTGAATAAAGTAAGAGACCTACACAATTGCCTGACTTGTTGATATTTAATAACCAAATTACCAGGAGGTGATTTTCCGAGGGAATAGTAACAGCCAGTTCTATTTGCTATTAGTTAATAAGTGCTGATACAGCCCAGCCTCTGTTCTAAATGTTTTACAGGAGTTAACTCATTTACTCTTCAAAACAACCTAGTGAGATGGGTACTATTATTGTTCTCATTCTACATATGAGAATATTGTGGCCCAAAAAAGATAGCTTTCTCCATTACGCAGGTAGAAGTAGAGAAGCCAGGCATTACCTAAAAGTTCATTGCTTGATTTTTAACCCTTGCCTTCTGTGAGATGACCTAATGTCCTTCCTATGGCCCAGTATCTTGGTGGAAAGTGCAGATCATTTCAGTGAATGCACAGGTTTTTGCCTAGTTATTGCCTGTAGCGTAGAACAGAAGACAGACTTGTCTGGAGGCTTTCTTCCAGAAACAGTAGCCAATTCTAATCCAGAAGGAAGAGGCATTTGTTCACTCCTGGCCATGCAGATGAGAAAATGTGCATCTTAGCCTCTGCCACTGACAGTAAAAGGTAACCCAATGGTCAAAGATGTGAGAAAAATAACCTTGTGCAACTTCAGTAATGGGCATTTCACTGCCTTTAATTTGGAGCTCTTCAAGCTGAGTGTTTGTCGTCCTCACCCTTCTGACTTTACTTCCTCCACCTTCCATAGGAGCTCAACTGTCTATGCTCCTAGGGAAAAAAATCAAACCTTAACGGCAGGTGGAATAGCAAACCCTAGATTGCCCATCATCTTGCCAGAGGTGCTGAATCATTAACGGCCCACTCCCAGACAAATATCTTGGGCACCTTTTATTTGTTATAGCCTTGCATCAATTGACTTCCTCCTCTTCCTAACTGGTCTAAAACTTGCAGCATTTGAATTATACTTTAGATTGAACAGTAATGTTCTATTCTGTTAGAAAGCATACTTACCAAGAACCCACTGTGTGTCAAACACTGTCTAACTGCTAGGAGCACAGAGATGAATAACTAAACACAAGGCCTTGGTAAATTTATAGTACAAGGACTTATCTTCAGTCCACCAGTGTTAACATGCACTCATTCTTTGGGGACAATGACAACAGCAACCACAACACAACAGTAACTGCTAAATATTTATAGAGCATTTTCTATGGGATGGGTATTATTATAAACACTTTGCAAAGTTTATCTTAATGAATCTGCATAATGGACTAATAAAGAAGTTGTTACCCTTATTTTATAAATGAAGAAGCTTGGAAACACAAAGATTGGATAATTTAGTCAAGATCACACACCCAAAACTCCTAACCACTGAGGAAAATAATGGCAAGGATAGGGGACAGGGAGATCTTTCTTGAATCTTATAATAACCTAGAAACCAAGATAAAGTTCTTAAACAAGCTAGTTCTCTGGAAATTGCAAGGAACTGGTGCTGAGGGATAGAGATACAGCATAACGATAATTTTGCTAAGTCAAGGAGTTCTTGAGCCTTGAAAATTATGACAGGAGTAAACTGCAGAGCACAATGAAAACTTAGCTGCCAGGGTTAGTGGAATGAGCACCCTCTTGAGTTCTCTGGACAATTTGAGGTATCTTAGGGGCAATCGACAGGGATTTTTTTTTCCTGCATACACCTAATATTTTAACTTATTTAGAATGCCTTATATAATGATTGTTTTGTACTGGAAGACTTCTTGGGATTACTTTTAAAATTTAAGTAATATTTTTCTATGACATCCACTCTTTTATTTCACATTTTCCTCTGACAGTTCTTGCTTTCATCTGGCTAATTTTGAGTTTGATGTTTGGGGCCATAGTTCTACCATGCAGCCTGTTCTTGCACCTGAAAATATCTTCAGAAATAAAGTTCAGCTCTGCTAAGCAGGGCTGTTGTTTTTGGTTTGTTTACTTTCTTATGCAGGAATTATGTGAGTTTGCATTTGCCAGGTGTGTCCGGAATCAGTTGTGGAAATTTGAGATAAATGGTACCATAGCTTTGACTTCCCTCCCATGGCAGTCTGAGCAACAGCCTAACCTATGTCTGTTTCCCACTCCTTTCTCTGCGGTTTCCTAATGACACCAAGGCCTCATTTTATGTGCTCTTCTTTGTACAGCATACATGGAAAATAGTTGTTTGTTTACTCTTCAAGCAAATTATTAGTTTTGAGTAGATGGAATTAAGAAAAGAACATGTCAATCATGTGAGAATAGTCATGTGATTTATTAGTAAATCAATGAGTCATGTCGACTTACTGAACCATTCTTTAGGATATTTTATTGACTTCTAGTAAAAGTGGTTCCCATTCTTTCACTGTAATAAGTCAAAAACCTTATATCTCTTAGGAAACTTTAAAATATATATATATATATATACACATTTAACTACCATTTTAAATCATCTGCTACAATTTCTTAAAATTTCCAGTATTCATTGAAAATGTGACCAATCAGGGAAAATTTACTAGATGAAGCATTTTATTAGTTAAAAATGTTTTCTAGAATCTAGAGCAGATGCAATTTTAGGCTTGAAATCAGAATGATGCTGAAGACAGCATTCTTCCTCCTTGACCTTCTTCTGAAAACAGATTGCTTCAGGGGCTTTGAAAAAGAAAATGTGAAAGAAAAAGTGATGTGTCAATTTCCAAAAGACAAGCAAGGATATTAAATGTAACCTGATTTGAGTGATAAATCATTCTTGTACTCTTATCAAAATGCATCTTGCTTATTATAATTCTTAGTTTCCGTTTAGCCACTTCTGAAACCTACTCCTTATAATATACGAATTGAGAATGTTTAAATCTCCAAATAGATCACTGAAAACATACATTTAAATTAAATAACTCTAAAATATTTGGATTATAACTTAAATATCCCATGGTAAATTAAACTATTCCTCAGACTTCTCACTGTCTTCAGTAAAAGTAGGTCATATAACAGAACTTGATTATGGCCATAGAGAGGCATTGGAAAAATACATAAAAAGCAATGAGATCAACAAGTAATCCACCCCATATTTACAAATCTGTAAAAACAAACTGTGAATTTGCTAAATCACAGAAATGAACTCAAATGGAGTCAGAGACAAATACTATGTTCTAGAATAACATCACAATACACAGGAAAACATCATTAGAAACTCTGTCAAGAACAAATTTTTGAAATTTTCTTATTTACAGTGTTCCCTGTGAACTAAGATTCGAAGATTATAATGTCTCCAAGTCCCCCTCCCTTCCCCTTTGAGTATTAGTCTTCAGGATTTGGGAATAAGAAATTAGAATTCTTAGGAATTCTTGGCAATTTCTGAAATCATATCACTCTTAGAATAATTGCAAATTTCTTCACACCCTTTACTAATTATTATGGATACCTTTTAAAAAATTGTTCCACAAAAATGAAATTTTAGGGTTAGCAGTATTTACAAGGAATTGCAGTATAGAATATATATTCAAATAGTAGAAATCACTAATGATCCTTACTGGGTAGTATTTGAATAATGTGACATTAGGATCACCTAACAAGGTTAACAGCACTACATAGAATCACATGTTGATCTCATGTTGGTGTCAAGATGGTGGAGTAGGCAGACTCTGAACTCACTACCTCCCATGGACACAACAAATTTACAAATACTCTTGGAATAATTACCCCAAGAGAGAATTGAAAACCAGATAAAAAGAACTGCAACAAGGGACAGTGTTGACTGAAGTGCAAGAGGCAGAATTTCCTTTCTAGAGAGAAAAAAAGCCAGCTTCCCAAACTGTGGCACTTCATGGCTGGCTGGAAGCAATCCTAAGGTACACAGCCTTCCCTGGAGGAGTGGGGGATCTGAGCAGGGAAGCATTACTGCTATAAGCAGCTTTTGGACCCAGCAAAACCCAGATGAGTGTCATAATATCAGGCTTTTCTGGCTACTGACAACAATGGGGAATACCCCCAGAAAAGCTATCAGACATAAGGAAAAAATGCCGGCACTTAAAGGACCAATGCACAAATTCACCCATTTTGGAAAGCAACCAAAAATCACCAGAAAGAAAGGTGTACAGTCCTTTGGTGAAAAAATTCATCTGATAGGCTCTGGGTGCATCTCATTGAGAAGTGAGACCTCTCCAGTGACTGAGGCATTGGCAGCAGTTATTATTGTGACCAAGTACAGGTGTGCTGATACAGACTTTGGCATACACCATTGGAGTTCTTCCCCTGACCTATTAGCCAAGGGTCTGCCCCACCCACTAGAGCACTGATTTAATCCAGCTCAGACTGGGCAGGCAGCCCTCCCTAGGGACTGGTCCCAGCCAACAGCAAGTCCTTGGGTAACTTGTGGACCTACATAGATGGGGCACCTGGATCCTCTGCAGCCAGGCAAGTGTCTGCCTCTGCAGGGCAGGGCATGTGTGAGGAGCAGGTGGTGTGTGTGTGGGGCCACAGCAGTGGTACAACTGGGTCCACTTCAGGAGGTCAGGGCATGTGCACAGGGCAGGACTGCATTGAAGGTGTGTGTGGCTCTGTGGGTGGTGGGGCTTATCAGCTGCAGAAGACTTGTGCTTTTCAAACAGCCACATGGGGGATTGCCCCCAACTTCCTAAGCTTGAAAAAATTAGGGGCTCCCATGCCTGGGGCCAGCCCCACTCAGCTGTAATCCTGAGAGAGCTGACATCAGCCTTGCAGGCCAGAGGCCTATAGCAATTGTAAGCCCCTGAGCCTAACAACCAGTCACACCTACTCACTTAACAGAAAAACTACAACAGGAACATGTGATTAGACCTTGAAGTCAACTGTGCTGGAGCTCCCCATGCCCATAGAGTAACTGAAGAGTCCATAGCAGCCACATGTAGCTGAGCATTACAACCAGCTGGCCAGGGGGATAGCATAGACTCCCTAGTCACCTGCAGCAAGAGAAACCCTGCCACAACAGAAGGACACATATAGCTCACATGGAGGTCACTCCTGGAACATTGAGAACAGGTAATGAGAGGGAAGCACATTGCTGGGCCTCATCAGGCATCTCTTACATAATGTCACCTCTCCAAGGGCAAGAGATGTGACTGATGTGCCTAATACCTAGAGATAAGCAAACAGAAAGAGGCAAGATAAGGAGGCAAAGGAATACACTCCAAGTAAGGGAAAAGGACAAAACCCCAGAAAAAGAACTAAATGAAATAAAAATAAACAATCTAGCTGACAAAGAGTCAAACAAAAAGTCATAGGTGTCACTGGAGTGGGTACCTTGCCCAGGGCCCCAGGCCAAAGAAAGTGGAACTTTGGGCACCCTCAGGAAAGAATTCAAGAGATCTACAGAATAAAGTATAAAACAGTTTTATTAAGTAAGACTTATGTAAGGGAAAGGTCAGGCTATAGAGACCCTGGGCTGTCTCACAAAGCAGAGAGAACAGCCTCAAGCTGAGTTGAAGGGGATTTTTTTTATGGGACTATAAAGGGAAGTGATCACAGCAGCTGGGGATTGGACCTAGGGACATGAACTGTTGGCTGATTGGTTCTGGAACTGCACATTCAGTTTGTTCTCCCTCTGCAAACCAAGTAGTTTGCAGCAGGTGTGGAGGGGCTGCTGACTTGCTCTATGTTACAGAATGTGTGGTTGACTTCAGGTGGATGTAGTTTCCTGTACGTGCAGACTTGTCTAGGCCAGGGGCCACCCAGCTCACCAACATACCTGTCTCATAAGGATGCTCATTGATGTTGGGAGACGACTGGATGAACTCAATGAAAATTTCAACAAAGAAATGGAAAATATAAAAAAGAACAAATGAGAAATGAATAATGCAATACCAGAAATGAAAAATTCACCAGAAAGATTCAATAGCAGAATAGATGATACAGAAGAATGGATCAGCAAGCTAGATGAGAGACTAGAGGAAAACCACCCAAACTGAGCAGATAAAAGAAAAAAAAAAATTAAAAGAATGAGAACAGTCCAGGGGAACTCTGGAACAACATAAAGTGCACTAATAGTCATACTATGGGCGTCCCAGAAGCAGAAGAGAGAGACAAAGGTGCAGAGAATCTATTTGAAGAAACAATAGCTGAAAATTTTCTTAACCTAAGGAAGGAAATAGACATCCAAGTACAGGAAGTGCAGAGAGCACCAACAAGATAAATCCAAAGAGGCCCATGCCAAGACATATTATAATTAAAAAGTCAAGAATTAAAGATAAAGAGGAAACCCTAAAACCGGAAAGAGAAAGGCAACAAGTGACATACAAAGGAAACTCTATAAGGCTATCAGCTGACTTCTTAGCAGAAATCTTACAGGATAAGAGGCAGTGGCAAGATATATTTAAAGTTCTGAAAGAAAAAAACCTACAGCCATCAATGTTCTACTCTTCAGAATGGAAGGAAAGAAAAAAAGTTTCCCAGACGTGTAAAAATTAAAGGAGTTTATCACCAAGAAACAAGTTTTACAAGAAATACAAAAGGGAGTTACTTATGTGGGAAAGAGAAGGCCAAAAAGAAGAATACGAAAATTATCACTCCCCAACAAAAAAAGCAATAAAATCACTGGTAAAGACAGTAAAGGTAGCAGATCAACCACCTATGAAAATAGTAAGAAAGACAAAAGACAAAAGTACTAAAACTACTTATTTCCATGATAATATGGCAATGGATAAACACCCAAACAAAAAGGAGGTTAGATATGATATCAAAACATAAAATATGGGAGTAAAAGAGTAGAGCTTTTAGCAAAAGATCAAACTAAAGAGATCATCAACTTAATATAGATTTCTATAAACATATGTTATTATATATGAACCTCATGGTAATCACAAACCAGAAACCTATAATAAATATACAAAAAAAAAAAAAAGAGAAAGGAACCCAAATATGATATTAAAGAAAGCCATCAAACACAAGGGAAGAGAGCAAGGAGAAAGGAACAGAGAAGAACTACTAAAACACCCAGAAAAAAAAATTAACTAAATGGCAATAAGTACATGCTTATCAATAGCTACTTTAAATGTCAGTGGATTAAATGCCGCAATCAAAAGGCATAGAGAGGCTTATTGGAAAAAAACAAGACCCATATATGTGCTGCATACAAGAGACACACTTCAGATCTAAAGACACTCACAAACTGAAAGTGAAGGAAAGGAAAAAGATTTTTAGATGCAAATGGCAATGAAAAGTCAGCTAAGACAGCAATACTTAGATCAGAGAAAATAGACTTTATAACAAAAACTGTAACAAGAGACAAAGAAAGGCACTACATAATGATAAAAGGAACAATCTAAAAAGAGGCTATAACACTCGTAAATATGTATGCACCCAACAAAGGAGCATCTAAATATATAAAACAATTATTAACAGACACAAAAGGAGAAACAGACAGTAAGAAATAATAGTAGGGGACTTTAACACTCCACTTACACCAATGGATACATCATCCAAAGGGAAGATTGATAAGGAAACTTTGTCCTTAAATGACACAATAGACCAGATGGACTTAGTAGATATACACAGACGATCCATCCAAAAACCACAGAATACGCGTTATTTACAAATGCACATGGAACATTCTCCAAGATCAATCACATAGTAGGCCACAAAACAAGTCTCAATTAATTTAAGAATACTGAAATAATACCAACCATCTTTTCTGACCACAAGGGTATAAAATTAGGAATCAACTACAGGAAGAAACTCAGAAAAGCCACAAATATGTGGAGATTAAACAAAATGCTACTGAAGAATGATTTGGTCAATGGAGAAATCAAAAAATACCTGGAGACAAATAAAAATAGAATTATGGCATGCCACAATTTATGAGATAAAGCAAAAGTGGCTCTAAGGGGGAAGTTTATAGCAATACACGCCTACCTCAACAAACAAGAAAAATCTCAAATAAACAATCTAACAGTTCACTAAAGGAAATGGAAAAAGAAGAAAAAGCGAAGCCTGAAATCAGTAGAAGGAAGGCACTAATAAAAATCAGAGCAGAAATAAATGAAATAGAGACAAAAAATAGAAAAATAATCAATGAAACGAAGAGCTGGTTCTTTGAAAAGATAATCAAAATTGACAAACTTTTAGCTAGACTTACCAAGAAAAAGTGAGAGATGGCTCAAATAGGTAAAATCAGAAATGAAAGAGGAGAAATTACAATGGACACCTGAGAAATACAAAAGATTATAAGAGAATATTACTAAAAGCTATATGACAACAAATTGGATAATGTAGAAGAAACGGATAAATTCTTAGAAGCATACATCCTTCCAAAACTGAATCAAGAAGAAATAGAGAATTTGAATAGACCAATCACCATTAAGGAGATCTAAACAGTAATCAAAAATCTCCCAAAAAATAAAAGTCCAGTGCCATATGGTTTCTCTGGTGAATTCTACCAAGCAGTCAAAGAAGATATAATACCTATCCTTCTCAAACTCTTCCAAAAAATTGAAGAACAAGGGAAACTTCCTAACTCATTCTATGAGGCCAACATTATCCTGATGTCAAAATCAGACAAGGACAACACAAAAAAAGAAAATTACAGAAATATCCTTGATGAACTCTGATGAAAAAAATCCTCAATAAAATAATAACAAACCAAATGCAACAATATTTTTGAATGATCATACATCACAATCAAGTGGGATTTATTCCAAGGATGCAAGATGTTTCAACATCTGCAAATCAATCAATGTGATATACCACATTAAAAAAATGAAGAATAAAAATCAGATGATCATCTCAATAGATGCAGAGAAATCATTGAACAAGATAAAGCATCCATTTATGATTTAAAAGTCTGAATAAAATGGTATAGAAGGAAAGTACCTCAAGATAATAAAGACCATATATGACAAACTCACAGCTAATATCATTCTCAATGGAGAAAAACAGAAAGCTATCCCTCTAAAAACAGGAACCAGACAAGGATGACCACTTTGACCACTCTTATTTAACATTGTATTGGAAGTCCTAGACAAAGCAATCAGGCAAGAAAAAAATATATAAGATATCCAAAGTGGAAAGGAAGAAGTGAAATTGTCACTATTTGCAGATGACATGATTTTATATACAGAAAACCCTACAGAATCCACCAAAAACTTCTAGAAATAGTAAATGAATACAGTAATGTTGTATGATACAAAATCAATACACAAAAATCATTTCTGTTTCCATACACTAACAATGAAGTAGCAGAAAGAGAAAATAAGAACACAATTCCATTTACAACTGTGAGAAAAAGAATAAAATACCTAGGAGCAAACTTAACCAAAGAGGTGAAATATCTGTACACTGAAAACTATAAAACATTGTTGAATGAAATAGAAGAAGACACAAAGAAATGGAAAGATATTCCATGCTCTTGGATTGGAAGAGTTAACATTGTTAAAATGTCCGTACTGCCTGAAGCAATCTACAGATCAATGGATTCCTTACCAAAGTTCCTATGACATTTTTCACAGAAATAGAACAAAGAATCCTAGACATTTTATGGAAAAACAAATGACCCAGCACAGCCAAATGAATCCTGAGAAAAAAGGTAAAATACCTGGGAGTAATCACAGTCCTTGATTTCAAAATATACTACAAAGCCATAGTAACCAAAACAGCATGGTACTGGCACAAACACAGACACACAGATCAGTGGAACAGAATCAAGACCCTTGAAATAAACCTACATATCTATGGGCAGATAATATTCTACAAGAGAGCCAGGAACATACAATGGAGAAAGGAGAGTCTCTTCAATAAATGCTGTTGGGAAAACTGGACAGCCACTGGCAAAAGAATGGAAGTAGACCATTATCTTACACCATACACAAAAAGCAAATCAAAATGGATTACAGAACTGACAGTAAGACCTGAAACCATGAATCTTCCAGAAGAAAACATAAGCAGTATGCTCTTCGACATTGGTCTTTGCAGTGTATTTTCAAGTACCAAGTCTGATGGGGCAAGGGAAACAATAAGAAAAGTAAACAAATGGGGCTATATCAAACTCAAGAGCTTCTGCACAACAAATGAAACTATCAACAAAATAAAAAGACAACCTAACTATTGAAAGAAGATATTTGCAAAGCATATGTCTGATAAATGGTTAATATCCAAAATATATAAAGAACTTATACATCTCAACAACAAGAAAACAAACGACCCAATTGAAAAATGGGCAAAAGTTCTGAACAGATATTTCTCAGCAGAAGATATAGATGGCCAACAGGCACATGAAAAGATGTTCAACATCATTAACTATCAGGGAAATGCAAATCAAAACTACAATGAGATATCACCTCACTCCCGTCAGAATGGCTATAATCAACAAGACAGGAAACAACAAATGTTGGAGAGGATGTGGAAAGAAGTGAGCTCTCATACACTTCTGGTGGGAGTGCAAACTGGTACAGACAATATGGAAAACAGTATGGAGATTCCTCAAAAAATTAAGAGCAGAACTACCATATGATCCAGCTATTCCACTGCTGGGTATTTATCCAAAGAACATGAAAACACGAATGTATAAACATACAAGCCCCGCTATGTTCATTGCAGCACTATTCACAATAGCCAAGACTTGAACCAAACCAGGTGTCCATCAAGGGTTCAGTGGATAAAGAAGATTGGCATATATGCACAATGGAATACTACTCAGCTATAAAAAAGTATGAAATCTTGCCATTTGTGACAACATGGATTGACCTTGAGAGTATTATGCTAAGCAAAATAAGTCAGAGGGAGAAAGTAAAATACTGTATGATCTCACTCACAAGTACAAGATTAAAAGATGACAAACACATAGAGACAGAGATTAGATTGGTTGTTACCAGAGGGGAAGGGGAGATGGAGGAGGGCAAAAGGAGTGAGTAGGCACGTGTGTGCTGAGGGACTGTAATTAGTCTTTGGGTGGTGAACATGATATAACATACACATAATTTGAAATATATTATGATGTACACCTGAAATTTATATAATATTATAAACCAATGTTACCATAATAAAAAAATATTAAGAAAAAGAAAGGATCACACATGTTGAAATTGTCATTTTAAGGACTTATTTTTTTTCCTAAGCTTGATGTTTCTTGAACACTTTATATGCCAGAATGACTCACCGCTAGCCAAACATAGGACCATAAGTACAAGCTTATAGCTACAGATAGAGGTAACACTGACTGATGGGGCCATGATCGCTTCTCTCTTGCCTGCAAAATGACCTTGACCTTGGACTCCGCACATCAGCTTTTCTTCCGTCAAACCAGTAATGTCTCTATTTTGATTTTTAGTCTTTAATTCTTGCAGAATAATCACTTTCCTGATTTCTCAATTTTTCTTGAGATCCAAGATTAAGAAAAAATACAAACTTCCTGAAAAATATCAGCAAGGAAAACTACATGAAAACACTGAATTAATATTTTTTTAATAAAGTATAACTATGATGGAGTGGGATTAAAGGTTTCACTATTATTTAATATTTATTAGTTATTACATGATGTTTTTAATAGTAAAGGTATCTTTTTATTGAGTTATTTTAAAAAATTACAAAAACTACCAGTATTGCTATTTATTTAAATAGCAAATTATAAATATCAGTGTCTACTATATGAAATGAGGTTCAGAATAAAATTTAAGTAAATGATTACCGTGCTTCTAACACAGCTCAAGCTTTTTCACATTAAAGATCTAGCTGATCAATCTTTCCCCCTCCTGTCCTCCTGTGTAATAACTACAACCTATCCTTTAAGAACTGGCTTAAGGTCAATATTTGTGAAGCTTTTATTTTACTGCCTGCCCCAACCTATGGTGATTGTCTACCCTGAATCCTATATCCCTTTGGTACTTGTATCCTTAGTCATTTAAAAAACTTTGTATTGTGCCCACCAAGATTTCACAATATGGCAGAGACCTGAAATAACATCCAGCATGTTTATAGCATTTACTACCGTACCTAAGATAGATTTAGAATAATTGCTCAATAAGGATAAGTTGATAGAGTCAGATCCTCCAATAGGCTACAGTTTTCTTTATACTTTGCACAGTTTGTTTTAATGATTTTATATAACTTTGACAAAAACTTAGGGAAAAATAAGGGATCTAGTTATTGAATTAGAAAGAACCTCATTATAATTAGCTGCCCATCCTCCTTCTCACCCTTTTTCCTCTTCTAATATGGAAGTCATACCAATATTTTCTTGTATGTGCTCTTTTTCCTTAACATCTGTATGCCTTCAGCTTTAAATTGATACTTCAAAAAGGTCCTCCATTCTCCATTCTCATAATTTTGTAAAAAATTAAAGTATCTGGGTTGCCTTTATAGGAAAGTGAAATATAAATTTTATGATATAGGGCCATTCCAACATGACAGCCATTTCGTTGTTTGTAAGCTCTGTCGGCTTTCAAGGAGTTGGCTCTCACTGGCTCTAAATGAGTTATATAGGCTTCACTTTTATTATGTATGATTGACTGTGGGGCTTAATATTGAATAAAATAGCTGCCACAGCTGCTCAAAATAGGTATAAATCAAGAGTTTTCATTCTCAGTGGCATGTGACAGTGTGAGAACCTATTTACACTGCAAGGCAGCCTGTCCTTGTGGAGAAAGATTTGCCCCAGGGAAAAAGCAGGAAGGAACACAAATGGATCTATAAAACAGCTCAAGCCATAAGCATTTCTGTCCCTTTTTGGGCATCAGGGCCCACCAGAATTTAAAGTAAGTGAGTTGTCAATTTATATTCTTAAAACTAAGGTATTATTCCTTCTCAAATACACATTCACTTACCCAAGGACAAAATGACCAGGGTTTTTTAAAACAGCCTATTGAATATAATTTACACATTTAACATTTACCCATTGTAAGGGTACAAAATAATTTTCTAGGGAGAGCTGGGAGACCGTCTGGTGGAAGAGAAATCTTGAGGCAAAAACTCAAGATAATGCTCCTCAAATGGCACCACTAAACAGCTATCAACCTGATCTTCTCACAGAAGAAGCTTTTTCCTGCTTCTTTTGCCAACTAACTATATACCTTCACCTAGATTTTTAAAACTTTCCTGTAACTGAATAGCTACTACAATATTTACACTCTTTATTTCATTCACATCGTTGTTAGAATCAAATCATTTAATAAATATGGAGCTGCTTTAAGAATAGTGTTATCCAAATGTATTATTACAGCAAATAATGCTTTTACATAATTTCTCCAAGCAGCAAATAATTTAAAAAGCTTTGCAAACATGGGAAATATAACATCTCGTGTAAAACCTTCAGGACTAAGCAAAGAGGAAATGTGAGGAGAATATGCTTCCAAAAATGAGATGCAGTGAAGCAAGCCAAGTTTCAAAATAAAAGCTCAGACGTACAAAATCTCTAAGAAACCATCTCAAAACAGTACTATGTTTTATGTGATCTCAGACTACCCATCTCTCCAGCTCTGACACCAGGCTCTGTTTCATGCTGAGTCAAATCCCACAGTTTCCAGAGGTGCATTTTTAGAATGTTTGCTCCAAATACAGCTGGATTAAGGCACTATCACCAAATCTGTGATTATTCTGGAAGTATAGAAGTCTTTACTCTTTGCAAACAGGGTTATCCTTGATTCACTAAAATTGAAACTGAAGTTAAGAAAAGCAGAACTTATGGTTCAAGAATCTAAACTTCCCCTCTTGGTACCATTTCCTAATCAGCATTATGGCAATGATTCAAAGGCCGCAGTTCTCAAGCATTTTCAAATTTACATATATTTTCATAAATACTCATATGATTCAAAACATGCACCATGAGTCCTCAAAACAAATGAAAAAAACTATTGTATTATTTAAACTGAACCATAACTTTTTTATGAATCACTGTATACACTCCAGGAATACTTCAAGGAAGGAAGAACATAGGGAACATGGGAAGGTTTGGGGGGTAAAAATTGAAGAACTAGGAGATTGAGAAAACTGATTTACTTAGTGCAAATGATCTTCATTTGCTGATAGCATGGCAAACAGAGCTTAGAAATTCTGATGTCCACATCTTCTAAGAGTTTACTCCCACATACTAAGTGGGAGGCAAATATACATGTATAAGCAAGCCTCACCTTTGAGTGACCCATGAGATGCTATGTCTTGTAAGCATGGTTCATTAATACTGATGTCATTAACTTTTGCAATATTTTGAGAAAGGTTTTTTTTGTGTTTTTTTTTTTGGTGAGGAAGATTGGCTCTGAGCTAGAATCTGTTGCCAATCTTCCTCTTTTTTTCTTTTTTCTCCCCAAAGCCCCAGGACATAGTTGTATACCCTATTTGTACATCCTTCTAGGTCTTCTATGTGGGATGCTGCCTCAGTATGGCTTGACGAGTGGTGCCAGGTATGCACCCAGGATCCGAACTAGAGAAACCCTGGGCCACTGAAGTGGAGCATATGAACTCAACTACTATGCCACTCGGTGGACCCAAGAAAGTTGATGTTTAATAAAAGCATTAAGTTGTGAAGAAGAGTGAAAAGTTTGTTCCATTATCCTACATAATAACATGATTGATATAAATAAATATCCATAAAATTTTAATTCGTATACTAGTGTAACTATTTAAAATCTTACTTGATACAGTTTCTTTAATAATTTGAAAAATACCACTTTTTATCATGTTTGAAAACTTAGAGATAAGGACAGAAAAGGATGGAGATAAAATTTAAAACATTCATAATGTCATAATTCATGGATAATCACAATTAACTTTGAGGGTATAGGAATATGTTTTGTATGTGTATGGGTTTATAATTGGGTTAAATATTGTAATGATATTTTCTCCTAAAAACATTGAAACTTGTGTGATATTAAATATTTTTCTAAAACAGAAATTTGAATAGATTAAGAGTGTTCATTGTATGAATATTCCATAATACCATACTTAACGAATTCTCAATTATTGGATTTTATTTATTTTTCAATCTTTTATTTAATAAACAATGCTATAGAGCATACAATTCTAGATTAATCTTTGACAATTTGTTGGTTATAACCTTAGAGTATAAATGATATGGAGTTATTTGATCAATGAGATCACCCTTTAAGACTTTTGACATATTTTCTTCAAATTGATCTCCATAAAGTTTTTACTACTTTACAGTTTCACCTGACAGTGTAAAAGAAGGTCTATTTCTATATATCTTTACCAAGTTTGAACACTATCATTTCTTTATTCTTTATTAGATAGGTAAAAAAATTTAAAAGACATCTCATTGTTGGGCTAAATTACATTTGTATGGCAGAGTGGTTAAGAATATTGTGTATTAGAGTTGGTCAGCCCTAGATTTGTGACCCAGCTCTACCACTAAGTATCTCTGAGCAATTTAACTGCCCTCTTTATGTCTCCGTTTTATCACATATAAAGCAGGTTTTACAATAATACCTGCCTGCTACATCTGCTATGTTTAAATGGTATAACTCAGCATGGTACCTGGCATGCATTAAGTATTTAATAAATGGTAGAAATTATTTTATTGTTATTGCTACCCTAAAATCGATTTGCACTTCTCTTTACATTCATTAAATATGCTTATTTATTAATTTGTGAATTACATGTCTATTTTTAAGATATATCTAAATCACGAGAATTTTTCTTATTTTTTTGTAAAAGTTCTTTACTGTTAAGATTTATTAAGCTTTTTCAACATTATATCTGATATAACCAGATTATTCCTATTTGTATTTATTCTTTTAATATGGCTTATGATATTTTCTGAACTTCAGAATTGTCTAATTCTCTAGCAAAACTGAGTGAATTTTCCTTTGTTGACTATGCCTCTGCTTATACACTTATGAAAGTTTTTCTTGCACTAAGATAATTAATGGATATTAACATCAAACCAAGACATCTAATTAAAGGATTTTATGTGCTAAGACATCTAGGAGCCAGCAAAATGTCATGACTGAGAATCTACATAGTTGCTATTAGAATTTCTGAAAGAAGCCCCCAAATATACCCAATTACATAATCTGCTTGTGCTTGAAAACAATCAAAGTATTAATCAAAACAGACATCCATGTCTACTGAATGGGAAAATTTGAGAAGTTGTAATAGAAAATCTTGATAGAGATTAGGCCAAATGTCAAGAGATATGATGAAAAATTTATAAATAGTGAGAAAAAATGCGTGGCAAAATAAAGCTATATTTGAGTTTCATGCCTCTATGTTAAATTATCCAAGAAGATATGACTATCTTTAATATCTGTAATTTAAAAATGATTGCTCTCCAGCATGTCTGTAAGCATTAGATTACATAATAAGTCTTTGAATTTCTGTGTTTTGTAGTTTAGTGTTCTAGTTCCATTCTCTAAGAATGTGTATTAAAAATAATTAATTTGTGATTTATTTCTTTATGGGTAACTTTTACTTTGACAAACAGGCCTCTAAAGCAAAAAATTGTTTATGGTACATTTTAATTTTTTTCCTTTGTGTATATTGGACACATAAAAATATGTTTCTTTCCAGTTACTGGTTATAGATTCAACAATTGTAGAGGGACATTTCAGAAAATACTACAACAGAATTCAAGAGATTGCTGGATCATTGACCATCATGATTTCTGAATCGTAGTGTCCTTCCTAGACCTTCAAGCATTTGCATTTTAGTTGGCATCGAGACACTACATAAAAACTATTTTTTATATAGTCCTAAGAAGGAAGACTCAAATGCAGTCTTTTTTTCCTTATTTTTAATACATATACTATAAAAATGTAAGAAGAAAAGAAAGCATTTTCTTCTTTGTAGTGTCCTTAATGAAATGATTTTTATGATTATTTGGTGACATCTATGTGAATGCCATTCCATAGATATTACTGCCCAAGCTTATAAAGGATCAGAGGTAAGCATGTATTATTTGGAAAGAACTTAGCTCCATCTCTGTTAATCACAAAGTCTTCTTGGGATTACTGTTGGATAGTTAATAAGGTAATAACCTTTGTCTATATAGATCTAAGGTAATTAGAGAGCAGACTGCAATAAAGTAATCATGGTAGCATTAAAGCATTAACAGATTTATCCAGGGAAAATTAATCATTTTGCAGCTATCAAAATGATAACAGCCAGACATTTTTGCTTGCTTACTATTTAAGTACTTTTCTAAGTGCTTTACATGTATTGAATCATTTAATCTTCACAATACTTCCAAGAGATGCGTACTAATGTTATGTCCAATTTATAGGTAAGAAAATTGAGACACACAGGAGTTAAGTAGCAAGTCTGAGTTCACACAGGTAGCATGAAAGATCCCAGATTTGAATTTAAGCAGAATGACTCCAAGGTTCTCATTCTTAACCACTCACTATTTTGAATCTAAAAAGAGAAATCCTTTCATATTCTTTATTTGAACCAGGTCTTCAAAGTAAGGTGAGGAGAAACATCTCCAAACTGTGGATCAGCACCACCTGGCTTAGGCTGCAGAGAAAATTCTAACTTTGAACATTAGATTGAAATATACAACTTGGTAAATTCTTCTAGCACTCTTAGGTGTTCTGTATTTCAAAATGAAGGGGAGAATTAAGGCAATTGTTGAGAGATACAATAAATAAGGGAATAAGATGAATGAATTAACTTCCAAAAATCTCTCCACATAAGTCTTGATTAGTCTCTGCATTCAGGGAAACTCAAATTAAGATACTCCCTATGCCAAGGTAATTCTGTGTAACTTTTACAAATAAGCTTCAAATTTTATCATTGTCACTTTCTCCATTCCCATTTCCATTGAACTGCTTCAAATATACGTAAATTTAAAATTTACAATATTATGCAATTACATAAGTTATGAATTTATGATAAATATGTAATTTATCATAGATATTTAGAGTAACAGGGATTGAATTTACCCTTCTGCCCAAAATAACTAAAAATAAAAACTACAGGAAAAAATATGAAAGTACAATTTTCATGATATTGCAAACTAGGTAATGAATGACAGCTGTCTATGAGAGATAAGAAACAAACCAGGTGAATCCTAGGACTATCCCATCTTATTGCCTAGAGAGAAATTCCAGGCTACAGTGCCATGAGGAAGAATCTGGGCAGAGTCTAGTGTTTACCCTGAGCTGAGGAGAAGGACTTGGTAGCATTGAGAGGAAAAAGCAGCTAGTATTTGAAGGAAGAGTCCCAGAGAGGAGAGAACTGCAGAAAGAGAGGAGGGAGGGAAGGAAGGAGAAAGAGAGAGATCTGGAGATATGCACAAAGTTCCCTCAACTCTTCAGCTAAGTGTTGATCAGTGCAGGCATGTGAGGTAACTACCAGAGACCAAGGAAAAACCGTTCAACATAATTAGAGGGAACAACAAGGGAACTCACACCGGGCCAGGAAGAGTGCCTGTTCCCAACAGCAAGAATGGAAACCCTCATAACAGATGACACATTGAGTATATGGGTACAAAACTAAGAAGGGGATTGCTCCATAAGTGGAGTAAAATTAACTTTAGACTAAAAGCTCCTCCTGCCTAAAAAATCTTAAAAATTAGACAAAAAGTATCAAATAATTTCTACATAAATTAACTGCTCATAAACATATGTAGACACACGAAAGTATTCAGCACCCAGAAAAGTAAAATTATCAGTGGCTGGAATCCAATACAAAATTACCAGACATGAAAGAAACTAGAAAACAATACATAATAAGGAGAAAAGTAATAAATTGAAATTGGCCCTGAAAAAAATACAGATGATAGAATTAACAGATAAAGACATCACAATAGTTATTATAATTCGTTCCATATGTTGAAGAAGGTAAATTGAACATGATAAGCAGAGGGCTGGATGATATTGAAAAGATCTAATTCAAACTTCTAAAGTTGAAAGCAGATGAAAAATAAATTGGATAGGATTAACAGTAGTTTAAACTTTGCAGAGGCAAGGATTAAAGATATAGAAACATAAAGTATCAAAAATGAAATACAGAGAAAAATGAAGACTGAGAAAAACATTATCAGAAAATCAGTGAGCTGCGGGGCAATTTCAAGAAGCCTGATACAGTTCTAATTTGAATGCCTGATATGAAGAAACATAGAAAAAAACAACAAGTATGTTTTCAAAAAATAACGTCCAACTTTTTTTCAAAATTTGATAAAAACCATAAACATAGAGATCCAAGAATCTCAATGAACTTCGATCACAAGGAATATTAAGAAAACTATACCAGGACATATCATAATCAATTTACTTAAATCCAATGATGAGAAATTCTTAAAAACAGCCAGAGAAAAAGGAACAATACATTCCATGGAAAAAAAAAGAAAAATGATAGCCGACTTCTTGTCAGAAGATTGTAAGCCAGAGACAATGAAGGAGTATGTTTAATGTACTGAAATAAAAAATGCTGTCAAACTAGAATTGTATATCAAGAAAAAAATCTTTCAAAACTGCAGGTGAAGTGATAGCTGTGCATACAGAAGCTGAAATAATTCATCACCAGCAGACCAGAGTGATAAAACATGTTAAAGAAGGAGTAAATATGACACAAATGAATAATGAACAGCAATAATAGTGACTGCATCAGTAAATATAAAAAACACCTTTCTTACTTGAAACTTTTAAAAGATAATTGACTGTTTAAGAAAAAATAATAACACTAAATTGTTGGCTTTATAGCGTATGTAGAAGTAAAATGTTTGACAACAATAACAGAATCGATGTGCTATTATATAACATAAGGGAAGAAACAGAAGCACACCATTGTAAATATATGGTTCTAATACTATATGTGAAATAGTATATTATCAATTGAAGGTAAACTATGATAAGGTAGAGATGTATAGTATAAACATTAAATGAACAACTACAGTAACACCACGAAGAGTTATAGCTAATAAACCAACAAAGGAGATATTAAAAAAAAAATCAAATAATCAAAAAGAAGGTAATAAAAAAAGAAAAACAAATAAACTAAAAAACAGAATATACAGAAAAGAAACAGCAGGATGGTATATTTAAATGCAACCATATCAATAATCCTATTAAATATAAATGATCTAAATGCTCCAATGAAAAGACAGGGATTGTGAATGTTTAACTGATACTGAAATGAATAAAGCCTTTTTACGGCAAAAAAAGAGAATATTCTTTTTCTTGTAGGGCAATTAAATCTAAAACCCAAAATTAGTTAGTGCTAACTAAATAAGGTGTATATCTGTGGTGGAAGTTGCTAAGCTTTGGCAATCTAGTAAGGCATGTGAGAGCCAGAGTAGAGTGAGTGTTTGTTCATGGGATGTCAAACCCCAAAGGAGGGTGGTTGAGAGCAGAATGTTAGAGCCCAAGTGGGGTCAATAAGGTTTCCATGCATTAGAGTGACAGGAATGGCCCAGCATGGGGTGTCAGAGGCTAAGTATAGTGAAGAAGGCATAGTGGATATGGCTTAGTATATGGTGTTAAGTCTAAGTGGAATGAGGAAGGCAACCAAATGGGGACAGCTATGGCAGTTTCATGTAGGGTATCTGAGCTGGACTGGGGTGAAGATTGTGTCTGTATATCAACAGCACTAGTTACTAACATCTGAATTGATCAATTAAGTAAATATATTGAGGCTAATGGGAGGCAGATTTCTCATTGTTGGAGAAGAAAGTGACAATTACAGAAAGAGAAAGAGTTAGTATGAATTCTATAGTGCTAATTGCATTGGAGATATAGTGAACATGTGGTTTTTAATGGATAAAATGATATTGATAGACAGATATAGATACAAATATAGATATAGATAGATCGTAGCTCTGTTATATGAGAGGACCTGGAACAACTAAACCTTAATAGCAATGAGTAAATAGAGTTTTCTTTTTTTTTTTCCCCTAAATGTCATTCCTAAAATGAACCAGGATTCCTTGGAGAAATGGCTGATTCCAGCCCTGGAGCAGAGAAAGCACATCAGATGAATCCCAAATATTTTCTTATGCGAGAGAGCAAGGTAGTGTTCAAAAACCATAGAGATACTTTGGAGAAGCCTGGCCAACACCTCTTAATTAAGTGATCAAAGTTAAAATCACCAGCAGGGAAAAAAAAAAAAAAAAGAAAAGAAAACATATGCCTTCTAATATACAAAATAAGAACGAATATATAAAGACCACATTAATACTTCTGGGATATTCCTGCCAAAGATGGATAATCTGATCTATTGAAAAGGAACCATCAAGCAAATCAAAATTGAGGAACATTGCCCAAAATAAATGTCTTCCAATCTTCAAAAATATAAAAATCATGAGAGTCAAAGAAAAAGTAAAGAAGTGTTCCAGATTTGAGCAGAATAAAAAGAAATCAACCGAATGCAACACATGATTCTGGACTAGAATCTTCGACTGTAAAGGGTAGTGTTGAGACAATTGGTAAATATTATATAAAGTCTAAGAATTAGATGGTATAATGTATCAAAATGTTCATTTCTTGATTTTGACACTTATACTGTGTGCAATGTCCTTGCTTTTAGGAAATACTCCGAAGTGTTCAGTTGGAACAGGGTATCAGTTTAGCTTATTTATCTCAAATGGTTCAGTTCAAAAAAATTGTTTGTACTATATGTGCAACAATTTTGTATTTTTGAGAATCTTTTAAAAAATAAAGTTTTAATGAAAAAATGTAAAGTTTTACATATGTAAAACATAAAACTTTCTTGAAATTATGAATAAAATTAAAAAGACAAAAACAAAATAGGAATCATTTGAGGCAAATATTAATATATATCTAAGAATTATGTAGGAAAATATAAACATAGGATTTAATACGGGCAAGGTAGGATTTAGTATAAGAAGTCTGAGGGGTTGGGAAAGTGAAATTCAGGACTGGCAGTGTTTAGGAAATCGGGAAGCACAGGGAGTACCAGTCAATCACCCTCTATAATATCTGTTGCCTACTGCACCAAAGTGGCAGTTTGTAAAAGAATGTTCAGAAACCCATGGTAACACGACGTCTGTAGTCTATTGGAGACCATGTGCCTGTTATCCTACTGCAGCAGAAGCAATAATGGCTTCTCTTTCTGTTCCACCTTCCAAATCTTGTGTGACTGTTTCATGTTGCTAGACTCTAACCCAATAAGACACTGTCAGGCATTCTGGGAAAGATAGTTCTCGGGCTTCCAATCCCTATGATATAGAGGAGCACTGAGAAGGAGAAAAAGGACACTTAGTTGGCAGTAGATAATCCAGCACATGATAATAGTATTAATACATAAAGGCCCCATTTAATTAATTAATTAAAGTAAATAAAACTCCAATTGAAATCTGATTACAAGATATAAGCAGGGGGCCGGCTCCATGGCCTAGTGGTTAAGTTCGCGCGCTCCGATGTGGCGGCCCAGGGCTCAGATCCTGGGCATGGACATGGCACCACTTGTCAGGCCACGTTGAGGTGGTGTCGCACATCCCACAACTAGAAGGACATGCAACTAAGATATACAACTGTGTATGGGGGGTGGGGGTTGGGGAGATGAAGCAGAAAAAAAGAAAAAAGATTAGCAACAGTTCTTAGCCCAGGTGCCAATCTTTAAAAAAAAAAAAAAGATACAAACAGAAAAAACTAGAGGAAACATAAATTATTGATAAATATGACAAATATGTAGGATACGTTTTTTCGTATTCATTAAGTACAATTAAATTTATATCTAGCTTTTATAATGAATGATGTAATGAGTTGGGCAATCACATATATAAATGAAAGCAGTATCTACTGCCACTAAATTTAGGATAAGGGATTGGCAAAATGTGTTCAGTGATCTAAAATATGTATAGTCTGGCTCAGCAATTGCATTTATTGGAATACGGCCTTTAAAAATCTCCAAGTAACAACAAAGACATTTAATTGAATAGCTGTTCCTTATTAAATGATAGTAATCAATATAAAAGTCCAATAATAGGAGAATTCTTACACAAAATATGAATCCATAGCATGGAATATTATATAACCGTTAAAAAATCATGATTTAGAAAACACTTAAAAGAAAAATTCATACAATACACAGTTTTAAAAAGTATGGTAAAAAAGCATCATTACAAAATTTGTATCTATAGAAGGAAATACTGACGGACATTACTACTAGTGTATTTTCTTTCTTCCCTATTCTTTTAAAGTATTTTCCAGATACTCTACAATGGGTTTGTTGCAAATAAATTCAGAAAAAATAATATAAATATTTTATATAAAATATATTATCATAGCCCTTTTGAGAAACTAAGACAGAATAAAATGCAGATGAGTCAGGGTAAGAGATTTAGAAGTGGAGTTCATTGGCAAGTAGGGAAAGCCCTGGGAGTGTACAGGTAAAAAGAAAAGAGGTTGCATATGAGGCTGGAGACAGTGACTACACTATAGCCTTTCTCCTGTTATAACTCTTTTCTGGATATCCTAATTTGAAAGCAGTGATAAAATGTATGTGTTGATATATGGTTCTGCTTACTGTTGAATATCAACTCTGTAACTATCTATGATCAATCCAATTGTAATTTATAAATACAATTAGTGTTTCATTGTTTTATAAGTATTTTTTACTTAACTAAGAGTACAATTTATTCAATTTCATTGACAAGGTCAAGGGCAATGAGCTAGGCCATTTGTCTGACAGATTAGCAGTTAAATAAACGTCCATAAAGAGATCATGAGTGTCAAATATTAGGGAAAATCTTAGATTCAGTATGGAGCATTTGGCAACTTTGATTAGTACCAACATTCTTGAGATTGGCAACCAAAATTGTTTCGTTAGGTACACACACACACACACACACACCCAAATCAAAAGAGCTTCCATTATACATAAGAGTAAATGTAAAATAACCAGTAACATCTAAATAAAGGTCATGCCTGTGAGTATCAGAATTAAGGGCTACATATTTGTACGAGGCCTAATGCTGTAGTTTCGGGTAGTATTCACCCGAGCAGATATTGATATTACTGACCCTATAATAAGGAAAACCTTCCCTCCCTTAAACTCAGCTCAAATGATTGGTCTGTGTCTATGCTTTGCCTCTGTTTATTGGCTCTGCACAGAGCAGGGTAGACAGCTTTACGGTTAATATTGTCAAGTCTCTTAGTGGGCTCAAAAGTATATCATTTCTAACTGTACCCCACTGCCCCTTCCTGACCCCTCTCCATCCTGTTCTTCACATGTAAGACTTATCCATTCCTTCTGCGCTTTTGAACTTTCCACACTTACACTTTGTCTATTATCAATTTTATTATCTGACTTGGCTCAAATAAAAAACTTCTAGGGGTAGAAAAAGAGGTTGCAATGGCCATGTATACCATTAGGACAGAGCCGCTATCTCAATTCGAATATTTCAGATGATAACTTTATTTTTTTTAAGTTGTTTTGGACACATCTAATTGTGGTATAAATTAATCAGAGAAACTCAGAAATGAAATTTTCCCAAAACAAAATGTGCCACTGACATATATTATACTTATTGAAGAATCTACACAACAGTTCTAAGCCATAGATATATAAAAATAAATGACACAATTCTTACCTTTATGAAGTTTAAAGTCTAGTGAGATGAACTTACTAGTCAATAGGCTACCATCACTCAGTCTGTTAGGCCTGGGATGGAGTGCTTTGGTAGTGTATGGGAAGACTTCCTAGTGACTTCCATCACTTTAGTTGATTTTTAGCTTTAGACCAGAAAGGACTGAGTATGAGTAATTCAAGAGAGGAGCTAAAACGAGATTTTTATCAAACATAGAGAAAATCATGCACAAAAATTGAGGATAAGACTAAACAAGAAAAGTTTTTAAATATTTTTGCATGGTTGGAAAGTAAAAGATGAGCTATGGGTTGAAAAGATTATGTATGCTAATGAATTGCATAAGAGTTATTTATCCTGGGACAATGGTAAATTATTTAAGAATATTAAATAAGGGTATCCACATTGACAGACTTATGATCAGGAAAGATGACCTGTAGAATAGACAGTAGATTGAATGGTACATATGAAACCAAAATTGCCCACGTTACCAAGTATTTGCCAAAATTTCCAAACCTGAGATTGGATGCAATTGGAATTCAGAGTTAGGAACCAAAGTGCGAATGAATTGGGTTTCAATAATACTAGTCCTTTCTCTCTTTTGCCCTTTCCTTCCCTATCAACTTCTCTTTCCTCCATAATGACACTTACTTTTAAATGACTATCTTCCAGTGAAGGGGAGAATAATCAGTAATATCACCCAAGGGTAAAGGAAGAATTAGACTTAGCGAAAAATTAAATGTAAAGGAGAAAAATACTTTCTTATCTGCCCTTGAAGAACAGGCATTTCCTGGAATAAAGAAAATAATTTAGTGGAAATATTTTCCATTTCTCAGAAGAGAGATCCACCCTGTTCCCTGTTTCCCTGACGCTTCAGTTAAAGAGAAATAAATGGTTTTGATATATAGTCACATCAACTTGTCTTCACAAATGTTTCGGAGGTTCTTGAAGACATGATTCCTGTAATCTTTTGCCTCCATAATCTTATAATTATTTGGGAGCAGATAATATGTATTCGAACAGGGGAAATGTATGAAATACTTTTGAATATCATAGTTATGATGGAGATAGAAAGTAAGCTAAATACTTAAAAAAGATCAAAAACTATGTCTTTCTCTCCCCACAATCTTAATACTTAACACTCTCCCCCCCTTTTTTAAATTTCTGACTCACATGCCAAGTTATTTTTAAAAGCTACATCTTGCATAGTGACACTCTCAATGAGTTTGAGAAACTATCTTGGAAATTATTTATAAGCAATTTTAGAGTAAATAGAGTGCATGTTTATTAATTAGAGAAAAATATATGATTTCACTCCAAGTATTGCTACAATATTTTTTTCATGGAAATAAAAAGTCCCTTAAAGTCATTCTGGAGTACTATTTAAACCTGGTTCCATATCATCGTCTTTGTTATAGTTTTCCCGTAAATGAGAATATCCTGATAAATTTGGATATGACAGAAAACTATTTTCTTCTGATAGTTAAACTTTAAAAACTACATAAAATATAATAATGCAAAGGTATGTGATATTAAAGAACAATTCTGAGGCCAAAGAGACTTGTAACAAGGATGAATGTAAATACACATCCAAAGAAAACTACTTCTAAACAGACCTTGAAACAGGAAAGAAGAGTTACAGAGGCAGGAGGTGGCAGTACCCATTTCTCTCTGTCCTGACAGTGAGAACCTTAAAGTGATAACGAGGAACTTTCCCATTTGTTGTTTGCTCTAGTTAAAATATTTTTCTCCTAATTCTCTGACCAGGCAGCCTCCCTCAATTATGCTTTATCTTCTTACTCTGTTCATAAATTTCCCAGAACTTGTCACATTTTCTAATTCTTATATATTGTGTGTTTTGTCTGTCTCCTTAACAGACAAGGCTTAAAAAGATATGGATAGTTAGTCTTGATCACTTTTATAACTCTTACTGTATAGGCAGATATGTACCTGACACACAGGGTACCAAATAAACACTTGTCAAATAAATTAATTAATTTATGCAAATCTGTGATGGTTTTTTTACCTCTCCAAGAGTAATTTTTATATTTACACATAAAAATATTTAATGTGGCTAATAAATATGTAATGAATGACCATTATATGCCAGAGACAGAGCTAGACATTGGAAGTAACAGCAATATATGAGAGAGAGAAAAAAGAGAGAGAGCGAGGACCCTTGCCCTCCCACAGATTACAGTATAGAAGGTAACAAGCGGTTAATTAAATATCTACAACTCCTCTATGAAAAAGAATTACAGGGTGACATGGGTGGTTATGATGGGGCCCTAATCTAATTTTGATGCATAGGGAAGGCATCCCTGAGGAAAGATCCTTTAGGCTAACAAATAATGATATACAGGAATTAGTTAGGTGAATGGAAGAAATGAGTTTTACAGTGGAGGAGAGAGCATGCTCAAAGATTGGATGTGGGAGAAAAAGGGGCCTGTGAAGAACTGAGAGAATGATGATTGGAGAGGCCAGAAAAGTGAGCAAGAGACATAAAATAAGGCTAGAGAGGGCCAGATTCCTAATTATATACAACATTATAGGCTTTGTTAAAGAATTTAGACTTTGTGCTTAGAGTAATCAAAAACCATTGGATAGTTTTAATAAGAGAATGACATGATCATATTAGCATTTAAAAAATTGCTCCAGGACTTCAAATTCAAAATGGCATATTGAACACCCACTGAAATCCCATCCTCCCATGCCAAACACCTAGGTAAGGCCAGCTACACAATTTGCAGGGGCTGATGCAAAATGAAGATCCAGAAACCATTTCAAGAGGGATAACGTACTGTTAAAAGTATAATATGCAAAGTTTTTTCATAAAAATATTTTATCACTTATAAAAGGTAATAGTGGACTTCTGCTTACAGGAAGATGGAGTAAATGTACTTTGCACTGTCTCTTGCTAAGCACAGCTGAAAACACTGGACATTATTATATAAAACAAATACAAACAGATGTGGAAGGTAGGGAGAAGAAGGCAGACCAGGTAGGTACCTAGGGACGTAAGGAAAGACATTGTGTTGACTTCTCTGGATTTTGTTTTTGCCTCATATATCCAAGACATGAGCTGAAGAAACCAGCCACACAGAAATGTCAATGAGTGTAGACTGAAAAAAAAAAAAAAAAAAAAGCCTGTCTGTCTAGCCACAGGACAAGGAAAGGGGCAGCCTAGTAAGAGAGAAAGCTTTTAAGCAATAACTGCTCAGCATCAACCAAACATCACAGAAATAGCTGTGTCTGCAACACCATCCATGCCAGTAAAGGGCCAGTGGGTAGCCTAGACTTCTGCATTCACAAGGGTATAACAAGGCCCCCCAACCCCCGCACAAAGTGATGTTAGAGAAGGCCTAGTGGGGAACTGGGACTTTCACCCCTTTTGGTTTATAAATAACCACTCCCATGATGTTAATGGAGATGATGCGGGGAACCAGAACTCCCACCCCCACCCAGCAGTAATGAGTGGCAACCCCCTATACGTGGATGTCAACAGAGGCCAGCGGCCAGCTAAAACAGAAGGATTAAATAAGATCCAGAATCTTATAACATATCCAAATTATCAATATCAGGAATGAAATAGGGGATATAACTACAGACATCAGAAGGAGAACGAGGGAAAAATACCACAAAGAACTCCAGACAAATAAATTTGACAACTTAGAGCAACTGGACCACTTTCTTAAAAAGTTCTGTTAAAAAAACAAATCTACCACAACTCATGCAACACAAAATGGAATATTTGCATAGCCTTGTAACTATAAAAGAAATTGAATTCATAATTTAAGAACTCCTAGAAATGTTCTGTAGTTTGACTGTACTGATGTCAATATCCAGTTTACAATATTGTATTGTAATTTTGCAAGATGTTACCACTGGAGAAACTGAGCAAAGTGTACATGGGATTTCTGTATTATTTCCTACAAAAGCATGTGAACCAAAAATTATCTCACAGTAAAGTTTAATTAAAATCTTTATCACAAATTAATTGTAATTCTAAGTAAAGAAAAATGAAATTTTTAAATTAATAGCATGAACTTTACCGTTTATCATCATATTGTGTAATGCCGGTTTTAAATACAAATATAAAACCATTTTACTTGTGTGCAGAATCACGAATATCTTTTAGCTTCAACATGGATATATAATTCTACCAGAACAGTAGAAACACTGTACACAATTGTTTTTATTGAATTTCTGATACACACACATTCTAAACACTCTGTCTTCAGCTTATTGAGGAGAAAGAAAGGACTGAAAGGAAATGAACTATGAATTGCCCTATTTTCCCTTTTCTTTGTGTGCTATCATTTATTTCATCTTATTGTGGTAAGAACACTTAACATGAGATCTACGCTCATAACGAATTTTTGTGTACAATACTTTATTGTTGACTCTAGGCACAAAATATAGAGCAGATCTCTAGAGGTTATTCATCCTACTTAATTGAAACTTCATGCCCTTTGATTTGTAACTCTCTATTTTCCTCTCCCTGAGCCCTAGCAACCACCATCCTACTCTTTGATTCTATGAATATGGCTATTTCGGATACTTCATATAAGTGACATAATGCACTGTTTATCTTTCTGTGACTGACCTATTTTTAGCATAATGTCCTCAAAGTTCATCTATGTTGTCACATATTGCAGAATTTCCTTTTTGTGGCTGAAGAGTATTCCACTGTACATATACTACATTTTACTTATCTATTCATCTGTCAATGGACACTTAGATTATTTTCATATCAAGGTTATTGTGAATAGCACTTCGATGAACATTATGGTGCAGATATCTCTTGAGATCCTGATTTCAATTCTTTTGGATAAATACCCAAAATTAGAATTGCTGGAATCTTCAATTTTTAAAGAACTTCCATACTATGGATGTAAAAATGTTCAACATCACTAATGGTCAGGGAAATGCAAATCAAAACCATAATGAGATTTCACCACATACTGTCAGAAATGGTTATTATCAAAAGAACAAAAGACAACAAAAAACAAAAGACAACAAGTGTAGGTGAGAATATATAGAAATTGGAATGCAAAATGGTGCAGCCTCTATGGAAAAGTGTGTGCTATCATTTTCAGCATAAATGTGTGGCTAATATAGACAAGTAATGCGACTTAGAAAGGATATCTATGAAAGGGTTCCTTAGGCCTTTGAATTTGTTAAAGCGCTATTACCTTCTTTGTACATCCTATGTAAGATCTGGTTTGAACAGAAAACATGGTTGCTTACAACTCTCAGCTCCCCACGTAATTAATCATAGATGTATGGTTCTAGAACACTAGCACAGAACTCCAATGGACCCGTTATTCGTGAGAGTTCATGGAGACTCAGAACAACATGGAATACGATTGATTGGATATTGCTAGCAAGGACCAAGAGGAGTCAAGTCTAACTCCTAGGTTATTCTCTGGTGCAGATATTCTGATTGACTGATCTTAACATATTATAATTTTATGGAACAAATCTTTGAAATATTATGAGAAAGTGTTACTATTCTTAGAAGACAGTTGAGTGAAATTATGAGGAGTAAGACAGCTTGGAATATGTACAAAAAATAGGAATAATGTGGGAATGAATAAAATATGAAACATGTAGTGCCTGCTGGGGAATAATGATACTTTTACTACTATGGTATTGATTGCCTATCCATGACAATAGTTGCTGGAGTACCCACTGGGCAGAGTAAATGCGCAGTTTAGCTACTAGCAAGAGATTATGAATAAATGAGAAAAGTTCAGCTTGAATAAAAGCATTTTTAAAATAGTAATCATAAACTCTAAGGAAAAGTCATTTACTTTCTGCAAGCATATGCTATGTGCCATGTTTTAAATGTAACACTGCATTTTAACTACAAAGGACTGATGGTAAGATACCAGAATTTTTTTGTGTGTGTGGAAGGGGGTGTTTCCAAGGGTTTTAATCCAGTTCAGAATCAAGAGAAAGAAAAAGGATCAACTGGTGGAAGTTATAAGAAGACCATTTATTTTCAAGGCAAGAAGAATTTACATTGTTTAGAGCTGTCCAAAGCTAGAATGTGTTGCCTCGGGAATTTTGACATTTTGATATCCTAAATCCAAAGGTAGTAAATAAGTGTATGTGTATTTTATAATATGTAGAAATGATAAATAAAGTAATATATTTTATGTGATATGCTATATATAATGTAACTGTATATTATATAATATATATATTACAAAACAAAGAATTCAAGAAATGGATTGGAAGTTGTATTACATCCATGCCTCCAAATTGTTCTTCACTCTCATTCTGACATTGCAAAGTCACCTAAGATGCATAATAAACATATAAATTTCCAAGCCCACTTAATACCCATTGAGTGTCTTGAGGTGTGGAATCCATGACTCTACATTTTTTAAAACCCGAGAGGTGATTCTGATGTATCCTGTCCATGGAGCTGCTGACCTAAATGACCTCTATTATCCTTCCAAATCTGACACTTAATTTATTCAGTTTCCATCAGTTCTTGGAGTGCAGAAAATGAACTTCCATGCCTTTCTTTATATTCAGGGCCTTGCTCATAATTGCCATTGAATAAATGTTTCATGAATAAAAGAACAAATGAATGATTGAATCAAAGATAGGACAGCTCCTTTTCCCTGAGCTCTCTGCATAACACTATGAGTCCTTTAAAAATGGGCATAGAAGTTAATGAAATAAGTATTAAAGATAAAATAGAATGCAGTAGCCAGAGGGAGAAAAAATATGGGTAAAACAAATTCAATTATTTAGTATTTTTGGGAAGAGAAGGAGGTTAGAGAGAAATTAAACTAAGATAAGTTTGAGAAACTAGAACAAGCTGAAAAACTATGGATTATATACAACTTGAAACCATAGAAAAAGAAAGCAATATATCAGTTTTGAGAGGTTGAGCAGTAAGAGACAGGGAAGAAGAAAGCTCTGTCACTGAAGCTGATATGATCATCATCCAGAAACCACAGCCTAAGAAAAAATATATTTCTATTTCCTTTTGCTCTAGGAAGTAGCTTAGTTACAGGGACTGTGAATATATTAAGCCTTTTGCTGTTCACCTTCAGGGCATGATTCATGACCATTTTTTTTATTTTCTAGTCTGGCATGTTCTGGAGTATAAAATAATTTGGTTTCTGTGCTTCTGACATCTAAAAATATTTCAGTGATTAAAAGTTTAATTAAGTCAGTAGACCCTAAGGTCTCTTGGCAAGGATAGATTTGTTTTGTTTTGTGTTGTTTTCTGCTTTGTTTTATTTTTATTTTGGATCAAATTCATTAACACATATGCTTGCGTGTGTGCACACACACTTGGTTTGTAGGAAGCATTGATAGACTCTGTAAAAAAACAGAGCTTTTTAAAAATATTCATTAACTATTGCTTCTCAAGTTAATCAAGATTACTAGTAAGCAGCACTTTTGCGTGGACTATTCCAGAGATGTTTCATTGCAAAATGGTCTATTTATACTAATAAATGATGAGGAATATAACAAATAGCTTAAAGTAATAGGTGAGAGGATTAAAAACTGGAATATGTAATATCGAGGAGTCCTATAGATTCTCCATGCCTCTGATCCCTTCCATCACTATCCTGATTCAAGATGCAGCTTTGTCATGGATCGAAACAAAACCTGTCTGATTAATAGTGGAAAGTTGTGTATTTTCCACTGCAGTTTAATAATTCAGGGCTGCATTAAATCCTTTTGGAATTAAGGTGTTATTTAATTAATTTATTTATCATAAACCACCTGATTCATTGATTCAGGGACATTTGCTATTTAGTGAGCTCTTCCACTTGCAGACGTTGGTTGTCTTATTGTTTCGGCAAAACCTGGCAAAGCTTCCTACATAAAATAATACATTGAGGGGACAAAAGCACGGTGTCAATAGCTATTGAATGAATTCCTGTGCATATTTGTCAAGATAATTTTCTGAGACAGAGATTTCTGGGTTTTTCTTGCATCTTCTGTTTTACTTTTCCATTTTCTGCCTTTTTTCCCTCCTCTTTAAGTAGGTAGCCACACTGCTTTCTTTCCTCAGGTGAGGTTTGGGTTTGGGCTTGTTGGTCTTTGTCTTCAAGTGTTTAAACCCATTGAAAAAATAGCATTTGAAGAGACACAGTTTACCTCTAGACTAAAAAGAGATGCCTCCATGCTAGAAGAAGTGTGCATGTGTATGTGTGTGTAAGCTGTGTCCATTGAGAGGAGGGATTTGGGATCCCCGAGGATGTCACAGAACCTCAGAATGAATGGCCACATGTTACATTGAGAAGACTGGAAGAGCACAGCACTTCCAACCACTACACTATTCCCACATCCAAGGAAGGCACAGAAGCAGCAAGCAATTGACTTCTCAACTGGTATAATGGAATCCTCAAGAGAAACAGATGATCAGTGACCAATTAGTCCTCTTTGATGTTTAATATAGTTTAAGATTCCGGAAGTTTAATTGAGGAAGCATGTGAACAAGCATGATTCAAGTTAAATCTTCCACAAGCCTATGGAAATTAAGAGATGAGTTTATGAACTGAGATTTATATACAATACATAGAAGTCAGTAGTAGAAAACTTTCTGTACATGGGCCGGAACAAAAATAATGATCTTAACTCTGAATATATGTGCATATTGTGTGTAGGTTTCTCTAAATGGGGGAAGCTCATTGAAATCAGAAGAAGCCATATTTGGAAAAGAATTCTCTTAGATATAGAAATAGCTAAACTTTGGAGAAAACTGTTAGAGAAATCTTCCCCAATTGCTTGAGTGGAGACCCTGGAATTTTAAAATGAAGAAAATGTGAAGATGCTTGGAATTCACTAGATCTGTATCCAACCTCCAATGCAAGTATGTGCAGATTATCTGCTAATTCTTATTCTGTGGTGACAGAGACACACTGGCACCATCTTGTGATGAAACCAGAGAATAAAACTAAAGGTCAAATAGTAGAAAATCTCAGATTACGAAGGAGAAAGAAATAGGAGCTCCATGGGATTGACCATCCATTTCTAGGTACACGAAATGTTAACCTCTGATTAAATGTGAGTAGCACTAAAATACATTTCAGTAATACAATAATGACCATGCATGATTTGTTGAAATCAATGAGTTATTAAAAGGGTATATTATGATAATACTTTTATTTTTACTGTCCACCATTTCATCCTAAATAATTTTCTCCAATTTAACATAATAAATACATTATTTGACTTGGAGTAAGGTCTCATTTATAAATTATCTTTTCAGGTCTCTATTCTCTTTTCTGTAAAACTCAGGAAGTGTATTATATCAATTGATTTGCTACGTTTCTCTCAGATTTATAAAATGCCACAGGTTAGCAATGGTAATCCTAGAGTAATGATTCAGCTTGTAGAAGCAAGAAACTTTGGTTCATTATTTCATTTATTCATCAAATATTTATTTGTTGTACTGGTTTACTAGTTATTGTATTAAGCCCTGAAATTACAAATGTGAGTAAGACAAAGATCTTGCCCTCCAAGAGGCTGAAGTTTATACGGAAAGACACTCATGCAAATAATCACTGAAGATACACATATCTGCATCTAGAATACAAGCAAGAATGAAGTTCTTCGGACTCAATATTCCTTTCTCTGTTGTCATATATTGAGTGAAAATTTTACCATTATTCACTGGAACACTTCAATTCACAAGTATGAATGAATACTTGAATAATGAATAGGAGGCGGAGGGTAATTAGAAGCAGGATACTGGAAAGATAACTGAATATTATTTTCCTATCTCTTAAAGATCAGGGATTTACTATATCAGTCATTTCTTTTCCATCCTTTATCATCATCTCTATTGCTACCTGAAGCTAAGAGGTTAGCTAACCTAAATGAAAGCTTTCAGTGGAAGTGCGGAAAGAGATATATATTATAATGTCACTTTTCCTATTGTACTCTCTTTAATAAACTAATAGAAAGTAGTTTATCGTGAACTGAAGAGTGTTTTTAAAATTAAATTTTTAGTTTTTTTCTGATATAATCTTCAAGCTGGGCTTGTAGGTTTCAGACGCATGGGGTAAAACTAAAACAATCTATTATAGTTTTGAACATCATTCACTTTAGATTGAAGAATGGCAAATTCTAGTTTCTTTAGAAATACTTCACCACCTCTCTCCTTTAATCTAAGTATTCATGATACCTTACCCAGAATACTGTACTAGTATGCCAGCTGGTTTCCCTACACCCATTCTTGTCCTGTCCAATCTGTTTTCTTTCCTTGGCTTGCTCTTGTGTCTCCTCAGCCTCATGTGGTCCATTACCTCCTTACTTTCTCTTCACTAGCCAAGTTGCCTTTCAGTCAGTTACTGAACATGCCACACTTCTTCCAATAATGGAACATTTGCTCTTTATTTTCCCTCTGTCTGGAATGCTCTGGTCTCTCCTCTCCGCTCTATCTTGCAAGCTCTTAGATCCATCACTTAGGAGTCTTGCTCTGACTATGCAGATTAGATCTAATCCACGTGGATTCTCAAGCCACATGCTTCTTTCACTTACCATAGTTGGACTTTTTTATTTGCTCATGTGATTCCTTGATTAATAACTGATTTCCCGACTAGGTCATCATCTCCAAAAGGGCAGGGCAATCACCCTTTACTCCCCCTCTCCATTCATTGAACCAGTATTACTTACCACAATGTTTGGAATAGATTTGGAACTCAGTACCTATTTAATGAATGAATGAGTAACTAAGACTGAAAGAATTAGAAAAGGAGGGACTTGAACACTAATTTAGGTGGTAAGGAAGCTGAATAAATGAGATGAGAAAAAATGCAACATTTTTTGAGTATGTGCCAGGCACTGCACTAAGAATCAAATGTTTTTGGCCTCACCTAATTTTGACAAAATCTATGTATTACCAGATTGAATATTTATGTACAAGGAAAGTCATATCTCGATCTTGACAGCATTCTTCTTAACTTAAGTCATTATTTCTGAAATCAGAATATGGCCCATTCCCTCAGCTATCAAACCCTCCCCCAGTTAAGACTTAAGATTTTAGCAAATTTACTTTGGAGATGGACTTTTTTTTCTGTTGATAATCCGTCCTAATAACAGCATGGTGTCCTGAGAAGATGGTAGAAGTTCACTGATTTAGAATAGCTTAAATTAGAGAAAATGACATTGTTCAACATAATTCTATTAGGATTAATATAAGGCTATATCCCCATCATTTACATGACCCTGAAACCATTCATTTGGATGGATCTCTGTTCTCATTGAAGATCTCTTCCATTTTCTGTTTGAGTGGGAGGATTGATTTTAAAAATTATATTCCAGTTCATCCCATTAATAATGTATATTGTAAGGAATAATCTTGTGCTGGCAGGTGTATAAATAGTTGACCCAATAGGTCATTTCAATCTCTTCTTTCTATAATTCTATGAAGTTGCTCTGACAATGTGAGTATTGGAACACCCAATTCTTTTAAGAGCTGAATGGCTGTGTATCAGGAATTTGATGTCTGGCTGGCAATGTCAGTCAGCATAAAACTTCTGGAATGAGGAGGGGATCACTTAATCTCCCTGGCAAGATTGAGGTAAGCCTGGCAGAACTACTGGATGGTGCATTTGCTAATTATGCCACAGTCTCTCAAATGCAAAGGGGAAAGAAGCCAAATAGAGGAAGAAGATGATAATACTTTGTACATACTAAAAACAAGAGCTATAACTGTATGGATGTTGGCTGCAATGTTACCCTTAACGTCAAAAATTTTAGATACTCCATATCTCTAACAATAGAGCAGTGAGTGATTAAAAAATTAAGCTACAACATACAATGAGATACCACGCAGCAATTTAAACAGTCAGCATATTATGTTTGATGGAGAAAAAAAATCAGAGATTTAATTTTAAATTTAAAAAAGCAAGTTGAAGAACATAATGCATAATATGTCATACAAAAGTTACCAAATTGTAAATATTTGAATATGTTTGTATGTAAGTAGTACAAAACTCAAAATTATTAATATTGATTACTCAGAGGAGGAAGATGGGATTTGAATGGGGATGACGGTTTTTAGCCACTTTTTATATTCCTGAATTGCTTATATATATTAAAGTAGGAATGGAATCATATTACTGTTTAAATAAAAATATATAAAAATAAAATAAAACAGTATAATCTCTGCCAGATTTTACAAAATAAATTTGCAAAAGAGAAGACATATATGAAGAATTATGTACAAAGAAGACTTTATAAGGGAAAGACGTGAATTTGGAGAACTGAAAAAAGCTTATTCACAGGTCTTGGTCTTTCGAAGTATGGATTTCTTCACCTGTTAATTCAGAACAATAACAGCTATATCCTAAATTTGTTGAATGAGATATTCTATACACAATCCCAAGTAGAGAGTCTGATTCAGATTAAAAGGCCGTCAATGGCTGCTGGTCAGCTTTCCTTTCCCTCTTCCTGGCTCACACACTTAGAGGTTAAAAAGGAGAATAGGCTCTCACAGACTTCCCTTATAATTCTGAGAACTCAAAATTGGTCAAAAGATGAGTGAAATGTAAGGAACGCACAAGAAAACAACACCAACAAATGGCCAAAGTTTCTCTCTATTTAAAAGTATAGTGAAACATTTGTTTCAGGACTAACCATTGGGAACAATTCCGAACAGGAAGAAGAGATGTTGAATAGATGAACTTTAAAATATGGGCAGTGGCAAGATCTTGTTAGATGTGTGGCTATGTAAAAACATATATATGTCAAGAGAGAAGAGCCAGTAGTCGGGAGGAGGTTAGTGAGTTTCTGGTGTCTGTTTTGGCTTTGCCTTTGCCCTGCAAAGGATCTTGGCTGGAAGTTATATGGGAAAATCCAATGAATAAATTGGATATATTCCCCAGTCATTTATCTTCAGCCTGTGGTCCATCAAACAGGTGCTGTGATGCTGAGACTACTCCCTGCTCAGAATGTAATTCATCAGCCTCACTGCAAAGAGTGTGCTTGCCAAGAAAAGTATGTGCACAGCAGGATGAAGAGAGTGTCAATAAGCTCATAATCACAGGAGCACCTAGTAATGCCATTGGTGAGGTTCTCTGTCCCCTGAAAAAGCTTGGGCGCTTCTCTTTGCTTTATCATTTTAAGAATTAAGGCTGAGACTTTGCTGCCTAAATTCTCATATGGTGATTTGGATCCACTTAAAAATAACATTAAAATGAACACATGAAGCCCTTGGATAATTTTTATTTCTGGATATATCCTAAGTTGCGTCTTTTTTTCAACCTCCAAACATCCTGGCCCTTATTTTTCCCCTAGAGGAAGGATTGTCTAAGGAACAGCCTCTCCTTACTGCTCCAACTATGAAAGAGAAGAGGGAGCTTCTGCTTTTGGCCATCCAGAAAAACTACAAAACCGGACAAAATGTAGGAAATGACAGTTTCACATGCTGAGTAACCAGCAACACAAGACAATGATCACTGAGAGTAGAGGAGCAAACTAGATGTGTTCGATGATTTCTCAGCTTGCTGCCTGGAGAGGGGTCTTAGTACAGAGGAGTTGGGAATCTAAGCAGAGCTCAGTAGTCTCTCACTGAGTAGAGGAAAAAGAGTTAAGAGTTCAAGAATGACAGAACTGTGGAGATATGCAGCTGAGCCTTCAGCTGAGTGAGGAAACAACCCAAGCCAGAGAAAGAAGCACCAGAAAGGAGCAAGTAGAGTAATCCAAGGAGCTCACAGAGATCAATGGCACCTCTGGAAGAATCATTGTGGCCAGGGCCAGTTAGCACAACAGGCTAAACTTAAAGTCATCACTCTTGCCTTAGACAACACTCCTAAGAACCAGATATGGCATATTTTACTGACTTTTGGAGATTGTTGCCTATAACCGAGCCATCTGGGCTGCTACATGGAAGACTGGCATATTAAAGATTCTTATCTTTGGGGCCATGAAGTGCAGAAATCAATCATTGCTGCCAACTGGACAGTCTGGGTCGCTCAGGTAGATTCCAACAGCAAGGACCCATTCTCTGATGAAACTGACTACAAGCAAATTGCTGATAAATCCAGCACCATCCAGTCACGGCCACCTCTACTTGAATCCATCATCAAACCAGACAAGGTAAGACATTTACTATCATGGACTGGGCACACAAAGACTATATGATTCTAATGCAAAAGCTCCCATTGTCTGAAAAAGAGCGATCCTATTTGTCTTATTGTGACAGAGGCCACACTCCCTGTGGCGATGTACCCACCAGCTTCTGGCAAATCGATCATGTGGGCTATTTGGCCCTCTTTCAGGACTGGTGTTGGTGCTTCACTGCTGTTGCAGTTTGACTAGCTGACTTTGACTATTTGCCCTTGAAAAAAACCTTTGTCATGTTTTCAGCTTTTTTAGGTCATCTGCATTCTGACAATGGTGTGCATTTTGTCTCAAACACAACTTAAGAATAGATCAACTGTCATGGCATTCGATAGACACCTCACACCTCTTATTATCCTCAGGTTGCTGGAGTCGACATGAGATGGAATGGACTTCTAAAATTCAACTCAAAAAGATTTCACTCTACCACTCTTTCTGTTCTACACACCTGAGTAAAGCAGTTTGGTCACTGAAAATGGCTGCCTCCAACCAGAGTTTGTTTCCTTTCTGTCATCTCCAGGTTAATGAAGGGAGTGAGTGGTTACATAGGCCTGATTTGAAAATTGGGAGTTTTGCCATGGCTAGTCCTAGGCATGATGTTTCCTTCTTCCCCTTGATTCTTACCTTCAGGAACCCCAACTGATAGTATCTCTGAGTAGCCATCTGGATAAAAGGGGGCCTATGGAATTCAAACTTAATCCTGCTTAAGCCACTTGTATTCTCTTTTTAGGTTAAGATGGTGCTGGATGATAAAAATAATTACCATTTGGTTGACTATACAGCTTACTCAGTTCACCTATGGTGGCCCATGCAGGCAAAGGTGGGAGTAGAAGTCCAGGTCCCTTGCTGGGCCTCTGTTGACACCTGAGGAGTAGGCTCCTCCTTACTGGCAGACAGGGATGGGAGTTCCAGCTCCCCATAAGTCTTCAGTGATACATCCTTTGCTTGAAGTGATTGAAGTGCCTCATTACTGCTTCCCATCTAGCTTTTACTGACAATGTGGATGGATGGCTTCATTAGCACCTGGTGGTGGTCAACGTCCTGACTCTCCACTTAACATCCCCTGTCACTAAGCCAGCAGGAAGAAAGAGCAGCATCTTATTGGTGGCGGTGGAAATCCAGGCTTCTTATGTGATATCCCTTGCTACCACGGGTCTAGAGTCATTACTGTCCTTCCAGGATGAATATTCCAGCCCCTTATTCAACTTTCTCTCACACCACCCTGATGGGGAGGTTTGGGGCCACACGTTACATTCTGTTGAGGGCGGAAATCTCGGCTTCCCACTTAGTCTTTGCTGGAATGGATGGGGGTGAGGCCACAGATTTTTCTATACTGTTTGACTAGAATAGGGTGGCTCTTGTCTTAAAGTTTCTGTCTTGCTAGGCTGCCATTTTCCCCGTACTTAACTGGAGGAATAGGCAAATACACATTTGCTCCATCTTCCTAGAAGTTCTGTCTGGTTTGTGTTCATAAAAGTTGATTTTTAAAAGAATAATGTACTTCCGTTAATAGCCAGCTCTATCAAAAACACTAAGATACTAAGAATTTTTGTTGGGAATACATCTAATGGGATTTGCTATTGCTCATTTTGTAGGGGAGCGTGCATAGATTTGATTCTCCTATCCAGAATTAGTAACATATCTTGGAGACATTATAGGCTCCTCAGACAGATTCAGTAGTAGCATTTAGCCCAGAAAAGATTCCAAACAGGAGATGCAAAGAACACAAGCAATTGTTCAGAACAGGAAAGCAGATCTTGTTATTAGCATTTTCTGGTACTTATCTCAGAAGGGAAGGAAATTTCACTTTGGCTTCTTTTAGAGGAATATGTGAGTATTTCCTCAATTCAGGAAGGCAATGACATGCGCTCGATCCTACAGAAAAGTTGAAATGTAACCTTTGCAGGGATTACACACCTCCGGAGTCTTCAAATTTTTAGCATTCCTTATGGGAGTTTTCAATCCATGTATGGCTCACATTACCTTACTTAAATAAAGCTTTCATTTTTTATTTCCTCTCAACTTTTTAAGCCTCATTTCCTTAAGCTTTCTCACTGGCACCTTATGCTCCAGTCATTCTGTGCTATTCTTCCTGCCCTAACCCTTCCAAGATCAGCACGCTATCATCTCCTCTGCCAGAAAACATGCCCTCCCTCTGCCCCACCCAAACCTGTTTTTCCTTCCCCACACCTCTGTGACTCTGTTAAGTCCTCTTGAATTATCATAATTGCAGGGTGTCATCTATTCCGTGCTGAGATCTTGACAGATTAAACTGCTAAATACCTTTTTATTTCAATATTCCTACTTTAAATGTCTGTGAAGATGACCGCCAATTATCCAATTCTACAGTCACATCATGTTTTGCTGGCCAGCCTTCAGTTAACTGCTCTTAGGTAAGGCACCCGCTCTGGGCCAATTCGATGGGGCTAGGAGGTCAGTGATCACACTGTACCAAATAGGACTGCCTAGAGCTGATCCTTCAGGGGATCTGAATCATATAATGTATGATCTTTTGTATCTGGCTTCTTTCATTTAACGTGTTTCCAAGGTTCCTTCATCTTGTCACGTTTCAGTCATTCAGTCCTCTTTATGACTGAATAATAGTCCACTGTTTGGATATACTACATTTTGATTACCAACTCATCATTTTATGGACATTTAGGTTGTTCCCTTTTTTGTGTGTGTATTATAAATAATGTTTCTATAAACATTTGAGTACAAGATTTTGTGTGGACACAATTTTCACTTCTCTTGGGAATATACTTATGAGTATAGTTATTGCACCGTATGATAACCTTACATTTAACTCCATGAGGAACTAATAAACTATTATCCAAAGCATTTGCACATTATACATCCCACCAACAATGTAAGAGTGCTCTAATTCCTGAACACCCTTGCTAACACTTGTTGGTTCCCATTTTTAAAAATTATAGCCATCCAAGTGGGAATGAAGTGGTATCTCGTTGTAGTTTTCTTGTTTTTTTCTTGATAGCAATACCCTTTATTCAGCACTGGCAACACCCTATGTACAGCGCTAGGATCTTCACAATATTTTATTTTAAATTGAAATGCTCACATTGACCACCTAAGATGGAGGGTGCATGATTTGCTGTAGTGATGGTGTTGTCTGAACTAGAGACCACAATAACCACATGTCCCAGTTTTTGTTTCTTTGTCCAAATTTATTACACTTTCAAGTGGTCAAGAGCTGCCCCTCATCACACACTATCACTCAACTATCCACTCTTGACTTCACTTATGTGTTGCTCTGCTATCAAATCAATTCCGAAGTTTTCATCTACCTTTTTCTGATAACCTTCAAATCGAGTTTTCCTGTAGTCTTTATCATCATAAGCCTGGTCAGTGTGCAGTGATCTCTCCCCAGTCTGCAAAGTCCACACCCCAAAACACTTGGCCTCCTTGGGTAGTTCCAGCAGCTGGCAGAACATAACCCACATGGCCATCTTGCACAGCTGACCTTTGAACTGACGCACCAGAGCACTGAGCACCTACTCTGGGACACAGCACTCTCATTGTGGTTTTGATTTGCATTTCCATAAGGACTAATTATGTTGAGCATATTTTCATGTGATTTATTGGCCATTTGCATGTCTTCTTTGGAGAAATGTCTATTCAAAGCCCTTGCTTATTTGTCTTATTATCGTTGAGTTGTAAGAGTTCTTCATATATTCAGAAAACAAGAGCATTATCAGATATATAATTTGCAAATGTTTTCTCTCACTCTTTAGGTTTTCTTTTCACTTTACAATAGCGTTATTTTAAGCACACAGGTATTTAATTTTGATGAAGTCGAATTTATCTGGTTTTTCTTTTGTTGCTTTCACTTTTGATGTCATATCTAAGGTACCATTATCTAATCCAAAGTCATGAGGTCTACATCTGTTTTCTTGTAAGAATTTTATAGTGTTAGCCACTACATTTAGGTCTTTGATCTATTTTTAGACAAATTTTTAGTAAGATGTGAGAAAAGGGTCCAACTTTATTTCTTGCATATGGGTATCCAGTTGTCCCTCCACCATTTGTTGAAAAGACTATTCTTTCTCCACTGGATTATCATGCCATCTTTGTCAAAAATCAATTGACAATAAATATACGTTTATTCACGGACTCAATTATATTCCACTGAACTACATGTCTATCCCTATACCAGTACCACAATCTTGATTACTGTCTCTTAAGTTCTGAAATCACATATTGTGAGTTCTCCAACTTTGTTTTTTTGGCAATATCATATTCACTTCTGAATCTAATGGACTTCCATATAAAATTTAAGATCAGCGTGTCAATTTCTGCAAAAATATCAACTCATATTTTGATAGAGATCATACTGAATCTGTACAATTTGGTGAGTACTGCCACCTTAACACTATTAACTTTCCAATCAATGGATATAGGATATTATTCTATTTACTTAGGTCTCTTTAGTTATTATTTTCAACTATGTTTTAGTAGTTTTCAATATAGAAGTCTTGCACTTCTTCTGCTAAATTTAATCATAAATACTTTATACTTTCTGTGCTATTTTAGATGGAGTTCTTTTTAAATTTCACTTCAGATTGTTCATTGCAAGTGTATAGAATGCAATTGATTTTTGTATATTGGTCTTGAATCTTAGAATCTTTCTGAACCCATTGATTAGGTATAGTAGGTGTGTATGTATGCGTGTATATGTAGTTTTTTTTTTAAGTGAGGTCACATTGGTTTATAACATTATCTAAATTTCATGTGTACATCATTATGTTTCGACTTCTGTATAGACTGCATCATGTTCACCACCAAAAGTCCAAAAGTCTAGGGGACAGACGGCAACTTTTGTTTTATTAGTAATTTAATCTCTTTACTTGTTTTAGTTTATTCCATTCTTCTAGCCTCAGTCTTTTAATAGGAGTGTCTAGTCCATTTAAATTTAATGTAATTACTGATAAGGTAGGACTCCTGTCTTCTATTTTGTGATTTGTTTTCTATATGTCTTATCTAGGGCTTTTTTATGTGTGGTTTTTATGTCTGTTTCAACTTTCTTTTATGTCGAGTAGATATTTTCTATTTTACCACTATAATCCCCTTGTTATTTCTTTCACTATTTTTATTTTAAATTAGCTCCTTAGTTGTTGCCCTGGGATTAAAATTAACTCTAAACTTATAAATATCTACTTTGGCTTAATACCAACATAATTTTAATACTATAAAATAATTTTTGCTCATATAGAGCTCCATTCCTTTATCTCTCTTTTGTTCTTATATGCATACAAAGTACACTTTAATAGATTATATGTCCATCAACACAGATTTATAATTAGCATTTAATACAATTGTCTTTCAATCAAATAGAAAAAGAAACCCTCAAAATACATTTATGCTGTCTTTTACATTTGCTCACATAGTCACATTTATCAGAACCTTTAATATATAATGTGTCTATGTGTGAATATCTTTGAATTCTCCCTGCTTGAAGTTTGTTGAGCATCATGAATTTGTAGTTTATGCTTTTTCAATCAAATTTGGAAAATTTTTTGAATATAGTTTATTCAAATATTCTTTCTTTCTCCTCTCCTCTGCTTTTGGGACTGCTATTATGAGGATATGGATAATGTCCCTCATTTCCCTGAGGCTTGGTTTATTTTTCTTCATTGTTTTTCCTTTATGTTATTCAAACTAAATAATTTCAATGACCTATTTTAAAGTTTGCTTGTTTTTTCTTCTTCATCTCAAACCTCTGTTGAGTTCTTCTATTGAATTTTTTATTTAAGCTATTGTACTTTTTTACTCCAGAATTTCAATTTGGTCCTTTTCATAATTTCTAGCACTTTATTGATATTTTCTATTAGAAGAATATCATTTTTATACTCCTTCATTAATTTAGATCTGTTTTCTTTGCATGTGTTTATAATTGTTTATTTTAAGTCTTTGTCCAGTAAATCCAATGTCTGGACTTCTTTGAGGACAGTTTCTACTGATGGCTTTTGTTTTCTCCCAGTGTGTAGCCCTTATTTTAATATTCTTTTGCTTCTTATCTCTAATTTTTGGCTAAAAAAATAGATACAATTTTACAACGTCTGGACACTTTATATAATATAACATGGCAACTCTGGAAATCAGTCTTCTTCCTCTCCAAAGTTGAGGAGTTTTTCTCGGGTGGTTGTTGCTTTGTTTTAGTGATTTGTTTAACTCTGTAACTCTGTATTCTTTGGTGTGTGTGGCCACTGAAGTCTCTGTTCTGTAGTTAAGCAGTCAGCTTATGATTGGATTTTTTAAATGGTTAGAACCATTAATTCTTCAAGTCTTTATTGAAGGACTCTTTGTGTATATTGGAACATTCATTCAATATCAGCCAGGCAGTTGACAACTCTTCCTTAATCTCACTTTCTGCTTGTGTAGACCCTCGAAGTCAACCAAAGGTGAGAGCTTAGGGCTTTCCCATGTCTTTTCTGAGCATACACACATCCCTACATATGTGCCTCACCTTCTTTATTCCAGGAAATTGTCAGAACCAATCAAAGAACCTATACACATCCCATTTCTAGCTTTTTCTTTTAAGGTTTTTGGCTGTCCTGTTGTTTGCCCCTACTGTAATCCATAGCTCAGGCTGCTGCAGAGTCAGTCAATTGTCTTTTTTCATTTTACACAAATGTGCCCAAGGAAAATCTTTCTTTTTGCATTGGGCAAGCCATGAATCGGGCCACATATATATACTGCCTTGCAGTTGAGGTCTTCCAAGAAATCACCAAAAAGTCAGTTCACAAAGTTCTCTGAGCATGTAGCTTTGAAGGTGCTCCTAGTCTGTTCTTCCTCAGGCAGCTAACCACCTGCTGGTTATCACTGTGATAGCAGACTGTTATTGGTTTTCACGTCTACCATGGAATTGGAAAGGGAAAATGGGAAGAGGGAAAGTTAAAATACCACAAAGCTTACAGTTTTTACCAAGAGTCAGCTATCTTTTAAAAAACTAAATGTTCCTTGGATTGCTGTGGCCCTTTGGTTAATTTCCAGAGTTCTGAACATTTTATTCTGATGATTTTTGCCAGTATTCTCACTTCCTTTATGAAAGAGAGAATTTTCAGAAGTTTGAACTCCATCATTCCAGAAGTATCAGCCTCTGCTACTATTTTAAGGAGTATTTTTTAAACTCTTTTTATTTCTTCCACCCCATAATCAATATATCACCAAATCCTGTTAGTACTTTCTTCAACATATGTAACAGCTTATCACAATTCTGTGCCATCACCTTGGGCTAAGCCACTATCATCTCTCATCTTGATTATTGCTGTAGTTTTCCAAAATGTCTGAGTCAACTGTTGTGTTCCTATATAACCCAAATTAGCAGCTGGAGTAACCCCTTTGAAATGTAGGTCATTATGTCCTTTCTCTGCTCAAAGTACTCTAATGGTTTCCTGTCGCACTTAGAGTAGTATTTAAGACCTTACAAATGCCTAAATATCCCTACATGATATGATACCTAGATTCCGTTCTGCTTTCTCACTACTTTCCTGTTTTCTCGTCTTACTTCAGCTGCCTTGGCCCTTTGCTGTTTCTCAGATATGTTATGTAGATCTGTGTGATCCTATCTCAGGACTTTTAAATTCTCTTTATTTACGCAGAGGTCTTACTTACTCATTTCCAAATGGCACCTCACTGGATATATCTTACATGATTTTCTTATATAAAACAATACACCTCCTGCTCCATAGGTAGTCTCTTTCCTCTTAACCTATATTATTATTCTCCATAGCACTCAACATCTAACATATTATTTTTCTTTATTTATTTTGATTATTGCTAGTTTTATTTATCTACCCACTAGAATGTAAGTGACATGAGGATTTGGGATTCTACATTTTATTTCTCATACTGTCTACAGTCCTTAGATAAGTGCCTTGTATAATGAGTATGTTAGAAATATTTTTCTAAAATAAATTAATGGATCAGTGTTGTAGAAAATAAATTAAGCGGAACACAGCTAGGGTTGCAATGTCATTAATGATTTTCCATTTCTGAAATAAAATAATAAAATGTTTAAACATATTTTATAATTTCCAATATTAACTGGTTCATTTGGAGAGTTGGATTAAGTGCAAATGTGTTCTCATTCAATAGAAATAGATCAATAGAAGAGACAGAAATTAATTCAGGATGATTTTTTTCCCTCCAGTTCAGAATCCAAATACCAAAAGAGGAAGAAAAAGAAGCCCATCCAATTGTTTCTCCTCACAAACACAAAATTATGGAGTACATCTTTGCCCAACTCAGCTTCTGCTTGAACGGTCTCCATCTGTTTGGCACCATGTGGTATTCCAGCATATGCCAAACAATCAGTCATTCTGCTGCATGTAAGGAGAAACAATGAAAAAATTAATACAATTCCTTTAACTCTGATGAGGAACACAGTGCCTCAGTAACCTCACACATGCATTGTGGAAATTACTGAGCTATAGAAAACTGTTAAACTTATTTCAGGGCTGAGTGAAATATTAAAAATAATTTGACGAAGCAAGTGTACTGAACCATGTACATGACAATGCCCTCTAGTCTTCCTTTTCTTGTCCAGGTTGATGAGACACATTGGGAAAATCTACACAGGAACCTCAGAAGAAGACTGTTTCTTCTGTGTTAAAACTCCAGGCAAGTTAAAGTCTAGTGTTTGCACGAGACCCAAGTAATAAGGCCATTCAAACTAGGAATCAACATTGTCGCAATATTTTCTGTCCCTAAGACCTCCTCAAGTTTTCAAGAAGAGAAGAGAAGTTCAGGGTAACTCGAAGCTTATCATAAAGGCGATTTTAATCAAATTTTCCCCGGCACCAGATTGGAATTTAGTAACTGACCTTGGTGGGACCTTTACTCAATTCAAGCTTCTCTCATGATCATCTTCTCCCAACTTTCTTTAATATCTCAGGAAACAACCAATAGTTACACTCACTAAGGTTGGAGATATAGGGTTATAATCTCTTTATAACTTTTTCCCTTATTACATATATAATGCATATTCTTTGACAGATAAATTGGAAAATATAAACAAAGAATACATCCAAATTCTTATAATTCAGTTACGTACTATTAATATTTGGCAGTATACCCTTCTTGTAAGTTATATTTTAAAAATGTGTGTTTATACAATATACATATACACAATATATTTAGACACATTTATATATGATGAGATACATATATAGAAAAGATCCAATATTTTGACGGGGAACTCAGAAATGCCCAATGCTGTCAACAATTATTTTATCTATTTATTTACTTATTTCTTAATATCCCAAGGAATTTGTATATCAGAGGACAATGAGAGACCTAGATTTGATTACTAGTTGGAACTTTGGCTTCAAATTTTAATGTGGAACCCTGCTAAGCTAAAAATATATATACCAGGTAGGCCTAAATAGCCTTGTTTCCTGTAAGTCTCATTCTTGTCTCACCTTTTCTTATTAAGAGAGGATGGTCAATGAGGTGAAGATGAAACTTCTTTCCAAGCAGGAAAACATGGTAAGTCTTGTCTTACCACTAATTTGTGCAAAGGAAAATTAGAGAAGTTCAGGTTATCCTATTAACTGTGGCAGATTGAGAAATATTATACCTCAACTCCTTTCCAAAAACCACACTAACATGATAATAAAGACTTTTAAAATAACATAAAATCAAAGGAATAGAAAGAACCTGAATGGAAATAGAGCAAAAGATGTCTATAAAATTTTGGAGGTAGAAAGTAAATAGGAAGTGACACCCAAGTTGGCAGACAAAAGAAAGTGTAACTTTAGCTTGCTTGAGTAGAAGCCAAGAAGAAGCTAACTGATTCATGCTTCAGAGTCTAGAAAAGCTTAGGAATGAGAGGCAGTGGATATCTTGGGACAGAAAGGTTTGGAGTTAGGCAAGATCAATGAGCACTGGCTGAAAGTTACTTGTTTTTGTTCTTTACTGGTTTGTTTGCTATACAAAGATTTTTCAATCCTCAGATTTTCCTGAAATCCAACAGAAGATTGGAAATTTAATCTTTGGAGAGCCTGAGTTAGAGGGACTGTGGACTCAGAGATACCAGGCGTAACTGAGTCCTGTAATATACTTAACTGAGAACACAGAGATTAAGTAAAAATATTTGCACAGCTAATTGTGAAACTTATATTCTTTTGCCCTGTGTGAGTCACTTTAAACCAGAAGCTAAGTGTATCTCCTAGATCAGGAGACTATATGAGTCCTCTGGATAACAAGAATTGGCCTAATTTATAAGACCTACCTATCGTGATATTTGGAGGTCTTCCAACAAAATAGCTAGGTCTCCCTAATCACACTACAATGAATCCCAAATATCAATATCTTTATCCCCCACCCCTCACCGTACACACAAAGCTTCCAATAAGCTTTATGACAACCCATATTTAAATAAGAGAATAATCAAATATCTGAGGGGAGAGACTTCAAATATGAAAGAAGCAAGATTTAACACAATAGGAAGACAGAAACTACAAACAATGATGTCATAGAGTTTATGAGGAAAATACCAAGGAAGTATAGTTAGTTTCTTAAAAGAAATACGAAAAAAAATTGTATTCATGAAGCAAGAACAGGATCTTATAAGATGGACTATTCAAAGAATTAGAAAAATAATCTCCTGAAAATAAGATTTTAGAAATAGAAGAATTTTAACATATGAGGAAAAAAGTAAATGTGAGTAAGTCTTCATGAAAGTAAAATAAAAGTAAAAAGTTATTGAAAAAATGAGAAAAAAATAAGAACGTCACTCAGCCCACAGCGTCCAACATTTCAGTAAAAGGAAGAAATTTTAAAAAGAAGTAAGGATAAGAAAACTTCCCAGAATTGAAAGTCTCCACTGAAGCCTAGTATATTATATGCAAAAATGAGCAACACCACAGTAGCTCGTGAAGAAATTTCAAAATGTCAAATGACAAGTATATTTTAAAAGCTTCAAAAAAAGAGAAAAAAATAGATCTTATGGAAAGCTTAAGAAACTGAATGGCAATTCATTTCTCAAAAGCAATGCCAGCAGCTAGGATTTAGTGGAATTTAGACTTTTCCTTCAAAGAATATGAAAGAAAATTATTTTCAACCTAGAATTTTATCCCCTCTAACCCAGTAAGGTTGTCACACAAGCAATATCCAAAAGAAATTTATCTCTCATGCACCTATTCTCAGAAAGCTACTTGAGTATATGCTTCAACAAAACAAGGGCTGTAGGCTGACAGGATTCCATTTGAGACTGGAACAAGGGACAAGGGGTCATTAAAAGATGCAGTCTTGAAAAACAAATGAACACAACAAGAAAAGCAAAACTTTTAAAATACTTTCTCTGTACAAATATGATGAGGTGGATGTTTACACTTATGTAAGAGAGTTTGGGGATGAGGTGAGTATGTAGAAAAATAAGCAAACACATAAACAAAAAGAGACAATTATGAACACAGAGAAAAAAATTTTACATGAAAAGTAATGTAATTAGGTATGATTTGTAATTCAATGGTGAATAATATTTATATACTCATACCATTAAATATTATTTTGTTAATATTACTTGCGTCAAAAAGGCTGATATAAATATATTGAGAGAATGAAAGGTAAGGTAATGATTTCTTTGTGGGTAGTAGCATGTAAAAAGTTAAATTCTTTTCTTCTGTATAAAAAGTCAGCACATCATGTTGAAAACTACAAAATTCTCAAACAACAGTATGAGTTATCACTGAGAAATGTGACAGTAAATATCACAAGACACAGTTAAAGGATGCTAATGTGGTTTCTTTCAGGGAACAAGAAACCAGAATGGGAACAGTGGTATTAGACTCCTGCTATCACGATGTAGAGGTGGTGATGGTGGTAGTTGTTATAAGTTCAGTTTAAGAGAGGGTGGGGGGTGAAGAGGGGAGACTGATAATGGGAAGAAAAGGCAGAGGAGAAAAGGGGGGAAGAAAGAGAGGAGCAGGAAAGAGTGAGCCAAAGAGGTAGGATAGTCTTTATTTCAAGAGGGCAACTCTGCCCCTATTTGCCCTCAAAGGTTTATGGTGACTAAACATGTCCAGCGATAGAGACAGAGGCACAGCTCGCAAGCAGGAGAATTATAAATCCTATTCACATCCTTTCTTCTTCAGGTCTATGATAATAAAAACATCCAGTAAAAAGAAACAGCTCAATGTGGATTCAGACTTTTAACGTCTTTGCTCAGTCATTCACGATATTCTGTGCTGATAGAACAGAGAATGACATGAATAAACATGAATATCAAATACAAAAAAACTAACATATTTGAACTGCACATAATTATAACATACATATTCACCATGAATGTCAGTCTTGACTGAACATTAAAATCACTTAGGGAGCTTTATAAGATCCCAGGCTAGACCCCAAATAATCTCTGGGGACAAGGCCCAGGCACAAGTAGTTTAAAAGTTCTCCAATTTCAAATTCAAATTATGGTGACTTCATGTGGTCCCCAGACTTGCAGGATCAGTATCATCTAGATATTTTTAATAAATGTGACATCTCAGAACCTACCCCCAGAACTACAGAAGGAGAAAAAAGTTCTGGGGGTAGGTAGCAGGCATCTGTGTTTTAATGAGCCTTCTAGGAGATTTGAGAACCTCTGCTCTAAGGATTTACTATACAGAATGTAGTCCATGGACCCACAGCTCTCCTAGTTTACTCCACTATCCCAGTTTCCTCAGGACATTCTTAGTTTGGCATTTAAAGTCCCATATCCTAGGCAAACCAGAATGTTTGGCCACCCTCAGCATCATCATCACCTGGATGTTTGTTATAAATGAAATGTCAGGCCCTGCTCCAGACATCCTAAGTCCAAATTTGCATTTCAACAAGATCTCTGAATGACTTGCATGCACTTTACGATTTAAAGAAGCAGTGCTCTTGGGCAAGGATAATGATTTCCAAGCCTGCTGCACATGAGAATCACCTCTAAGGGACTTTTTCTTTTTTTGAGGAAAATTAGCCCTGAGCTAACTGCTGCCAATCCTCCTCTTTTTGCTGAAGAAGACTGGCCCTGAGCTAACATCCGTGCCCATCTTCGTCTGCTTTATATGTGGGACGCCTACCACAGCATGGTGTGCCGAACGGTGCCACGGCCACACCCGGGATCCGAACCAGCGAACCCCAGCCGCTGAAGCGGAACGTGCAAACTTAACTGATGCACCACTGGGCTGGCCCCTCTAGAGGACTTTTTAAAAACTGATTTCCAGGCTTTGCCTAAGACTGAATAAGAGTCTCTGATTATATGTCCCAGGCGTCTATGAATCTAAGATTGAGAACAACTACAAACTCCAAACGTCATATGAAACCAGAATGTGGTAAATCTTAGATAAGCTCTTAAACTTCTAGACAATGATCCTCTACTAGGCATCCACAGTGCAAAAACATCCTGCAAGCATTTTTTTTCGTGTCTACTCAGATGGTAGATACTGTGTTAGATCTTGTGGTCAAGAAAATGAGTAAGAAAGCAGACCTTTAAATGAAGTAATCATAATCTAATCACAATGACTCCTTCCAGATGTATATAGGTCATGCATGGAATAGAAGAATAACCGCTATTAATGAGCTCTTCCCATGTTTCTCTTTTGTCGTCTTTTCGATTTCGCTCTTTGCTCTCAAAGGTTGGAGAAATTAAGGCGTTTTGGGTTGAGGTTTTAAAGAGTCGTCACTCTTCTATGGCTACACAACTGAAAAATTTCAACAAAAATTATAATAAAAAATCAAAATTGGTGTCCAGACTATGGTAAATATCTAAAGACTCCCCATCCCTTGAGGCTGAAATCAATCTTGAACTGTTGTGTTTTTACCTTTTTAAGTATGATTTACTGTTCCTGCACTCAATAAACCAACTTGAAAAGCACCGCTTTGGGAGTGTTTTTGAGGGGTAAATATAGAAACAATGTTTATATATGATATTTATTAAGCATTAGCTGTAAATTAGCTATTTTGACCACTTACTTAAAATACTACCTCATTCCCGTCTTAAATAGAATAATTTTCCTATAAGGAACAGAATTTAAGATGTCAAGAATAGGAATTTGCAATCACCTAGCTTAATCAAGCCTGAGTCTTCCCGTTGCCTGCTAATCTCTCAGAAACTGATGTGGCTTCACATTGTTCATTCAGGTGAGCTGCTGAAATGACTCATGCTGGCAGAAAGCTCAAGTTCATTAGATAAAGATCAAACCTGGTCTCGCCTTGTAATGAAATCTTCTAACATGCATTTAAGAAACAATATCTAGTGTAGCTCTTTGTGGTTGCAACCAGTGGTCCTTTTATTTTCTCCTAAGATACATATTTTCTTTTGATTTAATCAAATGTGCCACAATCACATGTTAGCTTACCAACACAAGTGTTTTGAGTACTAAGAAAATGCTCCTGACCCAACTAAAGAAGGTCATGAGAGAGAAAATTTTCTCTTTAAAGAATGGAAATGATTTTTTAATTATCCATAACATCCTACCTAAAACTCCAAGGACACAGACCTGCTTGACCACTGGCTAATACTGAGAGCATCTTGAGGTGTGAGGTCAAGAAGCAGAACAAAGTTTTGTCTATGTAGGAGGTGAGTTCTAAATCTTGGTCACACTATGTTAGGGTGTCAACTTTCTTAGCTGTCAATAACTATTCCAGCAACTATGTATAACTGACCTGGTATTCAACAGTCAAAACCTAGTGGTGCAGGAAGTATAGTTTTGGCATTGAAGTAGTGACTATCCTCATCATTGATGATAGAGTCTTGTCATGTGTGACAAAATCTGGGATCTAAGTAATAGTCTGAGATACCATCTTGGAAAGTTTAAGTACATGAGACATAGAGCAGGTTGAAGACATGGACCACTCTGATTTGGTTTGATCTGCTTCAAGCCTCAAGAAGCCAAGCTTACCTTAGTTTATTGGTCATTGGGATTCCTTTTCCTTGCTTGCTTATTTTACAGTATCACTGAAATGCATGCTCTATTATAGCTAATAGGTATTTTTTACTTTATGCTTCTAAATAATCAAATGGAAATCACCATAAACTTGGCTTACAAACTTTATCACTTTCTATATAATGTTAGAAATTTTTACCATGCTTCTTTATTAGACTCTTTTAGCTATTTTCTGGTCAGAGGCAAAGAATTATCCATGACCATATGCAGCATCTATTCAAATTACTTAGAGAATAAGTGTTAGTTGCTTCCATGAATTTTCCAGACAAAAGCATTGCAACCTAAAATAACATTGCCTTCGAGAATATACAGCCAAGCCTTCTGTTTTTCAAAAAGATATTGTCCCCATAAATCATGAGAGGAAAAGAGGCTTTGAAAATGCTAAAGGAGTCTTCAGAGCCATGGGATTCCCTCAGTCTTCCTTACCAGGTTTCTAGAATACCTTAAGTATCTCTGAAGAAGCAGGCGTGTTTAAGATGAACTCTTCAACACTCCAGGGAATGCATTCCTTGCCTGGCTCTTGAGGAAGAAGGTTCTTAGAATTTCGGGATTATTTCTCTATTCTAAGATTCTGACTTTGGGAATGCTAAAAGTGGTATTAAATCTATAGTGCTTATATATCTATATCTGATGGTGGCTACTAGGATATTTGGTTAATGAGTTGCATACTCAAAAAATCTTGCATACTGGAAAGAAACATAATGTATTCCAAAATGTCTCATACTTTGATCACTTCTTGGAATAAAGGTTACCATTATGTCCTTGAAGGACAAGATAGGTCAAACAAAGGACATGTTAGGACTCAACTTAAATTCAAACTACCAAAATCCTTTATCACGTATTCTAATTATGCGTCATCAGAATATATATGTTCTAGAGAATAAATCTGATGCCTTAAAAATATTTTATCCAAATTTTCTGAGTTTTCTTATTTGCATCGGGGCTTCAGCCTTATTCATTCTAGGTACCCAAAAGAATGGGTAAGAATTATTCACAGAATTACAATCATATACTCAATATGCTCATGCATTTCTCACACACAAAACACTGTCCTGGACACAGATGTGAGCTCTAGAGATTTTTTTCATTGAATTCAGGACTGTTTTAAAATATACAATACAAAATATTATTTTGAAAAATGTTTAAAATATCTTATACAAATAACACTTTAAAGTGCTGGAAAAACTTCATTTTGGATAATGACAGAGAGTTAAGGAGGGTCAACATAATAAAAAGTTAGATTTTGGAGAAAACTAAGAGAAGAATAAAAATAAAGGAAAAGTTGTGTTACTAGAATCACCTAACAAATGATTCCTACACTTGTACGTTTTCTTAATCTTGGGGTGAGTATCAAAATGATATAAAAAAGCTTGCCAAAACGAGATATGAGATATGGATTTTCCTCTTGTTTTCTCTTCTTACAGGAGAAACAGAAAAACAAGCAATATTGCCTTTCTTTCTGCAATTATAAGAAGTCAGAAAGAACTGACTCAGATACACATCCCCCCACAATTTTTTTCTAGTGTACCAGGCCAAACTCTTGAGTGAGAGTCCCTGTTGAATTTTAGTCTGGCTCACTGCATATCAGCACCTCAGAGCACTTCTACCATCGCTTTGCATGCACAATTGGTGGAGCTGCCTACAGCAGGGAACGTAGAACATGCTGGTTTAGCTCATAGAAGTTGCAACGCAGATGACCTGGATCAAAACGCAAAAAGTTACTGAACTTCTCTATGTCCCTCTTTTATATTCTTCTCATCTGTAAAATGAGAGTAATAATAATAGCACCTACCTTAAAGTGTTGTTATGACAATTAACTGGGCTAATATTGAAACATTGCTTAGAACAATACCCAGAATGTTATGTAAGTTTTGCTATATTATAGGTTTTGCTTTAGCCCAGGTGAAAGCATGATATTTCTTAGTGATGCAGAGTGAACTGGCCTTGAAGACCAACAAAATGTTTGGGAAATATTACCTCTATCTGGAAGGATCAGATAAAGAGATTGAAAGGATTGCCTGGCCACATTCATTGATTATCCCATTTTCAGAATGGACTCCGAGACTAGAGCTGGATCATTTCTCTTCTGCCTCAAGAGCTGTCTACTGATCACACCCTTAAATGAGCACTTTTATTTTCCAGAAGCATAGAGACATCAGGCTAGGCTTTCTATACAACAGAGGATCCTGCACCTGATTTAGCTAAGGCAATGTCCCTGTGAGTCTGCGTAAGTCCTAGGGAATGGCTGTGGTACTCCTACTGTCTGTGTGACATTAGGAAAAGACATTAGTTACATTAGGAAAAGAACAAGTCTCCAGTAAATCATTCTCAAACACATAAGTGATGTAGAATATACATGGATTTATTTTGTTCTGTTTTGTGTTTACACTTAACAACCAGAATATAAACAACATGTACTACAATGTGCACTACGTTGTAAGAAAACTCAAATGAGAATGCTGATTTATGAGAAAAAAATATTAGAGTGTTACCATTAATTTTTACTTAAATAGATTTATCAAAGAATTCTTAATATAAGCCATATCCTCTAGTACATTTCAAATGTTTTCAATATTCAACACGTATTTATTGAGCACTACTACAGGCCAAGTGTCAATCATAAGATTGGGTAAGAGACACTAGCTGTAGGAAGAAAACTATATTGGTATTCAAATATAGTTTTTGGAACACTGTTAGTCTTTGTTATTTGACATTATACAAATAATTTACTAGGTTAATTTTCTGTCAATGGGTATTTGGACCACAAAAACACTAAAATTACTTCCAGGTATAACATTGCATAACTTTATTGACACTTTCTGATCAGAACTGAATAAAAATAATAATTAAAAAATATATGCCATTAATATTCTTTGTATTAACTAAACTAAAGTGATCCCTAAATTACTGTACTGCTGAATGTTATTCAAAAAGAGAAAATTGGAGATAAACCACTGGAGATCAAAGTTTAAGCCCATGTTCTTTATGTTTCTTGTTAATGGATTATTATTTTCTTTAAATGTTATTAAAAGGAACAAAAACTCTCTGAGATAGTCAATTGTTCTATTATTTATATATTTTTTTCATCTCCCCATAATGTAATCTTTAGCCGTGGGAGCTGAGATGACCTTAGAGTTTTCTTTGTTAATAAGAAATAGCATTTGTCCGTGTGACCTTAGCACAGCCTTTGACCCCACTCTCTGGCAATGTGGCTACTGTCTGAATTCTGTTTTCATATCCACAGCAGGATGGCAGTTTCATTTGCAAAGCACTTAGGGCAATTTTCCTATCTAGCCAAATTTAATCCATATGATTATGCAGGTCTGATATTGCACATTTGCTTTCTCTTTTTTTTTGTGAGGAACATTGGCCCCATGTTAGCATCTGTTGCCAATCTTCCTCTTTTTGCTTAAGGAAGATTGTCGCTGAGCTAACATCTGTGCCAGTCTTCCTCCACTTTACGTGGGATGCTGCCACAGCGTGGCTTGACGAGCAGTGCTGGGTCTATGCCCAAGATCCCAACCTGGGAACGCCAGGTTGTAGAAGTGGAGCGTGCCAATTTAACCACTACACCACCAGGCTGGCCTGTGAGACTGTAAATTTTCTAGTCTCACTTTCTGACCTGATTTTACCTAAATAGATGCAGTTCATGACAACCAACAACAACTTCTACTCTCAACTATGATTTTTACAGCTTGTAAGATGTAATTCCCCACCACAACTTCCTCCCTAAATCCATTCACGCTTATTTTCTGAGTATCTCTATCTCCAGAAGAAAGTAAAAAGAAAAATATTGATGAAAGGCTAGAAAGGATTAGGAAAACAAGTATATACGGGGCACGACAGCTGCTCAGTTTCAAGTTTGACACAAAATTGCTTTTTGACCCAGTGTTCAAATAGTTGAAAAAAGATGAAGTTTTATTAGATATAATTTACATGCCATAAAATGCATCCATTTCAAGTATACAAATCAGTGTTTTTTAGTGTGTTCACAGACTTGTGCAACCACTACTATAAGTAATTTTAGGACATCTTAATAACTATTAAAAAGAAACTCCACCCCTTAGCATTTGCTCCCCATTTCTCCTCCAACCCCCCAGACCTAAGCAATTACTAATAAATGTTCTGTCCCTATAGATTTATTTATTCTGGACATTTCATATAAATGGAATCATGCAATATGTGGTCTTTTGTGACTGGCTTCTTTTACCTAGCATAATGTTTTCAAGCTTCATCCATAAATTAACACATATTGGTACTTCATTCATTTTTATGACTAAATCATACTCCTCTGTACATATATATATATATCTATATACCACATTTTGTTTATTCATAAATCAATTAATGGACATTTGCACCAGTTCCACTGCTTTGCTATTATGAATAATGCTGCTATGAACATCTGTGTGCAAATTTTTGTGTGATGTATTTTCATTTATCTGGTCTATACATCTAGCAATAGAAATTCTGAGTCATAAGGTAATTTTATGTTTAAATTTTTGGGGAAATGGCAACACACTTTCCAAAGTAGCTGCACCATTTTGCCTTACTACCAGTAATACATAAGGGTCCCAAGTTTTGCACATGCTCACCAATGCTTTTTCTTATTTATTAGATTCTAACTACCCCTTTACATGAGAAGAGGTGACCTTTATGGTTTTGATTTGCATTTCTCTAATGACTAATGACATTGAGCACCTATTCATGTGCTTGTTACCACTTGGATAACTTCTTTGGAGAAATCTCTATCCAGATCTTTTGCACATATTTTAATTGGATTCTTTGTATTTTTCGTTATTGAGTTGTAAGAGTTCTTTATGTATTCTAGATACAACTCTCTTATCAGACATACAGTTTTAAATACTTTATCCCATTCTTTGAGTTGTCTTTTCATTTTCTTAATGGTATTATTTGTAGCAAAAAAGTTTTTAATTTTAATTTTAAAAGTTTAACTTTTCTATTTTTTTTGTCACTTGTGCTTCTAGTGTCATTAGTGCTTAATCTAAGTTCACAAAGGTTTATTTTTATGTTTTTCTCTAAGAGTTTTATAGTTTCAGCTCCTACATTTAAGTCTATAATCCACTGTGAGTTAATTTTGGGGTATGGTGTGAGGTCAAATTTCATTCTTTTACATGTAGATATCCAATTGTCCTGCCACTATTTATTGAAAAGATTATATTTTCCCATTGAGCATTCTAAGATTCTTATTGAAAACCAACCAATTATAAGTGTAAAGATCTATTTCAGGACTCATAATTCTATTCCATTGATCTATGTGTCTATCCTTAAGCCAGTATGACTGTAGTTTTTCAGTAACTTTTAAAATTAGGAAGTGTGTGTCCTGCAACTTTGTCCTTTTCCAAGATTGTTTTGACTATTCTGGAACCCTTACCTTTTCATATTAACTAAAAATCAGCCTGTCACTTTCTGAAAAAAAATGTCAATGGGGTGAAAGGGATTGTATTGAACCTGTAGATTGATTTGACTTCTTAACAATATTAAATCTTCTTGCAAATAATCATGGGACTTCTTTTCATTTCTCTAGATCTCCTTTAATTTCTTTCAATAATGTTATGTAGTTTTCAGTGTATGTCTTGTACTTTTTTCCTTAAAATTTTACCTAATTATTTGTTCTTCTTGATGCTTTTGTAAATAGAATTGTTAGTTTCATTTTCAGAATGGTCATTACTAGTGTACAGAAATATAATTGAATTATTGTATATTGATCATGAATCCTGCAACCTTGCAGAACTCATTTATTATTTCTATTGGATTTTTGGTGGATTCCTTAAGTTTTTCTATATATAAGATACATCTTTTGTCAAAAAAAGAGTTAACTTCACTTTTTCCTTTGTCTAAAGTAGATGACTTTTATCTCTTTGTCTTGCCTATTTGCCCTGGCTACAACCTTCAGGGAAATGTTGAATAGAAGTAGAGAGAGCAAAGATCTTTATCTTTTTCCTGATCTTATGGAGAAAAATTCAGTATTTCAACTTTATCCATGGGTTTTTCATAGATATCCTTTATCATACTGAAGATGTTCCCTTCTATTCTTAGCTTATTGAGAGTTTTTATCATGAAAGAGCATTAGATTGTGACAAATACATTTTGTAAACTGCTGACATAATCACGTAGTTTTTTGGGGTTTTTTTCTTTGTCTTTGGTGAAGAAGATTGGCCCTGATTGGTAACCTGTTACCAATCCTCCTCTTTTTGCTTAAGGAAGATTGTCCCTGAGCTAACATATGTGCCAATCTTTCTCTATTTTATGTGAGATGCCACCAAAGTATGGCTTGATGAGTAGTGTGTAGCTCCACTCCCTGGATCCAATCCTGTGAACCTCAGACTGCCAAAGAAGAGGGAGCAAACTTAACCACTACATCACCGGGCTGGCCCCCATTATCATGTAGTTTTTGTACTATAGTCTATTAATATGGTGCATTACATTAATTGAATTTCATATGTTAAAACAATCTTGCATTTGTGGGATAAATCACACTTGATTATGATATGAAATCATATAAATCATGTGTTGCTGAACATGCGTTGCTAGTATTTTGTTAAGTATTTTTGTGTCTTCATTAAAAAAAAGATATTGGTCTATAGTTTTGTGGTGATATTTTTATATGGTTTTGATATCAGTTTACTACCAGCTTCATTGAATGGGAAGTGTTATCTACTATTCTAATTTTTGGAAGAGTTTGTGAAGGTTTAGTACTAATTTTTCTTGAATGTTTGGTAAAATTCACCAGTAAAGCCATCTGTGCCCAGGATCTTCTTTGTAGGAAGTTTTTAAATTATTGATTCAAACTGTTATGTTACAATTCTAGGTCAGAATTCTGAAATGGATATCACATCCTGTGTTCCTTCTGAAGGATCTAGGGAAAAAACAGTTTCCTTGCCTTTTCCAGCTTCTAGATGTTGCCTACATTCCAGGACCGATGTCCCCTTCCACTATCTTCAAAATGCATCATTTCAACTTTTACTTCTGGGGTCCAATGCCCTATCTCACTCTGACTGTCCTGCTTTCCTCTTTTAAAGACCCTTCTGATTACATTGAGCACACCCAGATAATCCAGGATAATATTCACATCTCATGATTTTTAATTTAATCACACCTGCAAAGTCTATTTGCCATCTAAGGTGACACATTTACACATTATGGGGATTAGAACATGGATGTCATTGACGGTCTTTATCCTATTCACTGCAACTCATGTAATCTACTCTTCCTCTTTTTGTGAGACTATTGTCATTATACCTAGTATATCTACACATGTTGCAAACAATAATACATTGTTAAAATAATTACTTAGATCATTTAAAATTTTTAGGAAGCCAGAAGAAGAAAGGAGAATAAATATGTATTTATGGAGTTTGTTATATTTGCCTTTTTATTTATCATTTTTGTTGTCTTCATTGTTTCCTGGAGAGTCAAAAACCATCTGGCAATATTTCCTTACTCCAGTACACCTTTGCCCTCACCTACCTCCCTTCTTATTTTTGTCAAATATATTACATTCCTATATTATATAGGACCAATAATATAACTAAATGTATACATGTCTTATGAAATTACTTATTAAATAAGGTAATAAAAGAAAGAAAAGAAATATGCAATTATACAGTCTTTTTTATGTCCCTAAATAATTATTTTTGTGTAGATTCAAATTACTGTCTGGTATCAATCAACTTCAATCTGAAGAACTTCATTTTGTGTTTCTTGTAATGTAATTCCGAGAAAGAAAAATCCCCTTAGTTTTTTAAATCACTCTTGAAAGTTGGTTTTGCTGGACAAGGTTTTTGATGGACAGTTTTTTCCGGCACTTTGAATATGTAAGTCCATTTCCTTTTGGAATCCATTATTTCTGATGAGAAGTCAGCTGTTAATACTATTGGGGTTTTATGCCACATAAATGGTAATTTTCCAGCTTTTTTCCCATTGTTGATTTCTAGTTTCATGCCATTGTGGTTGGAAAAGATACTCGGTATGATTTCAATATTCTTAAATAATAAAACTTGTTTTGTGACCTATGCTCTATCCTGAAAAATGTCCATTTGCACTGAGAATAATGTATGCTCTGCTGTTGTTGGATAGAATGTTCTGTATATGCCTTTAGGTCCATTTGGTTCAAGACCAATGTTTCCTTGTTTTTGATATCTGTCACTTTTGAAGGTGGGGCACTGAAGTCCCTTACTATTATATTACTGTTATCTATTTCTCCCTTCAGATCTGCTGGTATTTTCTTAAGATATATGTGTTTCAATGTTGGGTATATATTTATTTATGACTGTTATATCTTCTTGATGAATTGATTCCCTGATCATTATATAATGACCCTTTTTGTCTCTTGTTACCATTTTTGGCTTAGAGTCTACTTTGGCTTATATAAGAATTAGCTACCCCTGCTCTCTTTTGGTGCACACTTTTATGGAATACTAACTGATCTGCCTCTATTGGTATCACACTCAGTCATTTGTCTCCTCCAGTTGCTACCCAGTTTGTCATGTTTTCAGTAATTCCCTGCTACGCAAATTGTTAGACAGTCAGGTAGAATTAAATCAAGACTGCTTTTCTAGGTAGTCTTTCAGGCTACTGTTTGAGCCCCTTCTGACTCCAGAAGGGCTCTTCTTAGCTCCCTCATTCTCTAGTTTTGTCTGTTAAACTTCTAGCTGGTGCATCATTTATCTTGTTGCTTTCAGGGAGCTAGTAGTGTTCTCTTAAATATACACTGCCCAAATCTCCATTGTTTTTGGAAGTGCCCTCAGGGTTGAAATTCTCCATGCTCTGTGCTTAATGAAGTAAGTCTCCCTGTGGAGAACTGCAGAACTAGTTGTTCTTAAGGCTTGCCCCCTGCTGGGCCTAAATTTTGTGCACCAAAATTCTGGACCTGGAAAGTGGGAACAGTTGTTTTCTGCTCTTGGAGTGACACCCTACTCTCTGGGTGAGGCACTAGGTAAAAGCAGTAGCTCTTGTTTTTAGACTTGCCTCTCAGCTTGAAACCTCTGCTCTATGAGCAAGTTAGGGCAAGGGTAATCAGGCACCAGCGTTCTTGGCTAGTGTACCTGGCATAGAGCTTCTATGTGTGGGGACTGGGTAGAAAAATGACGCACAGTTTTCTCAGTTTTCCCTGCCTAGAATAGAGCTTCTCCAATACATGCTGAGGGGAATAAGAAATTCTGGGATTCTCCCCTCTTGAAGGAAGAATCCATAGCCCCTTGCTGGAAACTGGGAGGACAAGAAATACCATTTTCTGTTTTTTCTTATTTTCCGCCTGTAGTAGTGCTTCCATCACGCTGAACTGCAGGTTGGCAGAGAGTGAGTTTGACTCCCCCAAATCCAGAGTTTATTTCTGTTGTTACCAACATTTAGTGGATTTTCTTCAACAAATGTTTCTTAATATGCTGTATCCCCTTAGGGCAAATTCCAAAGACTTTACAAGGTTGCTTGCCTTATAATTTTCATCAGTTATTGTTCTTTTGCTGAGAAGAGTGTTTGCGGGCCTCCTCATTCTATCATTCTGTAGTTGTTCATTCTTGGACCAATATAATTTTAAACAGGAATTATATGTTCTAATTACAAATCCTTCAAAATCCCACGCATGCTTTAGAAAAACATTTTTTTTTTTTTGGATTAATTTGCCCCTGGACAATATTGATGTTTTTCTGATTAGCATGCAGTTGCTTGGAAAAAAGTCAAAATGCGGTAATTTAATGTGATAAGAATGTATTACAAAGTTCTCATAATTCATTTAAAAAAGTAACAATTATTATTCACGGTTACTCTGTTTAACTCCAGATCCATTCTCTGCTCTTATCCTCATTCGTGGGAAAGAGGCCTGGGTCCCCTGCTCACCAGCTTTTATTTGGCTTCTGTGTTTGGCCATAAGAGGACCCAACAGGAGATTAGGGGCCTGCAGTACGAAGGTCAGAATATTCCTTCCCTGCTCCCTTCCCTCCTACCTGTCTTGATCCTATAGTTTTGGCTGTAATTTTGTCCCTTTGTACCTGTACCTCCTTTCAGATTGTCCTCTTTCCTAGTGCCAGCTTTCACATGACTCTGGTAAAGAAAGTTTCCTCTTTTTACCTCTATAAAACTTTTTACCATTGCTGGTCCCTAGGGCCTCACCATCCCTTGTTGGTTCGACTATAAATAGTCCTTTTTTTTTTTTTAAAGATGTTATGTTTTTCCTTTTTCTCCCCAAAGCCCCCCAGTACATAGCTGTATATTTTTCGTTGTGGCTAGTTGTGGCATGTAGGACGGTGCCTCAGCATGGCTTGATGAGCAGTGCCATGTCTGCGCCCAGGATTAGAACCAACGAAACACTGGGCCGCCTACAGCGGAGTGCGCAAACTTAACCACTTGGCCACGAAGCCAGCCCCTAAATAGCCCCTTTTTAAACTTACTTCAAAATATCAGCTAAGTGTGGCATCTATTCCTGATGGAACCATGACTTGTTTGCTTGGTGAATGGTCCTAGGGCAGAGTATAGAATGTTAGCTTCAAGATTAGTGCATACGATTACAGATCAGGCTCCTCCTATTTTAAATAGTGCCCTAGTAATATACATTTATTGTCTATTCATAGATTGTAGGTCACTTTGCAGGACCCAGAATCAATTATTCTTCTTAATTGCCAGCTACAGACATTGATTTAGGCATAGATAAATATAAAAAATGAATTTATCAAGTGGGTTTTACATAACTCAAAGAAAATCCAGGAGGGCTAGAGAAGTGGGGCTGGAAAATTGGGCAGAAACATGGGAACATAGGTATCATATAGGGCCACAGTCAAAATCAGTAACACTAGTCCAATGAGAAGAAATGCTGCAATTGCCTCAGAACACAGGCCCCTGGATTATAGTGCCTCCACTGGCAACGCTGAAGGTGGGACACTGCCCTTTGCTGCCTCAACACCTCAAGGGTTTGTCCCTGCCCCTGATACTAATGCTGCACACAAGCATAATGGGTCTTTTGTCCTTGTCTTCCACTTCCAAGTCCAGGTTTGCTGAGTTGGATTGACAGAAACGATATTTCATGCCTTACCCTGAGAAAACTAATATCTGGCATTTTCAGCTCCCATAGTAGGAGTCAGGCTCTGTCTCCATTAATACTCACCAGGTAAGAAATTGTCCATCCATAAAAAGGGGACTGGACGCTTGTCATAGAGGACATGATAAATGCCCACTAGTGTATACCTATTTGTCTGAAAAGCATTTGCTATTTTTGGCTGCCCAGCATACAAAACCTTCTTCACATAGTTACACTTCAAAAACAAAACAAACTATAGCAACTCCAGCCTAAGGTAATACACCATCCCTCATGAAACTAAAATGCATTCTCACCTTGCCCAAAGAAGGGCAACTCAAAGTTTCATCAACTACTGCATCCAGCCAGCACACTAGGATCTCTGGGGAAATCCTTTCTTCTGACTTCAACATGCCTTGATATTTTTTAGCTACAGAATTATCATCACAAATATGCCCTACAGAAAACAGTAGGAGGAATGAAACGGAAAGAAATTGAAAGAAGGAATAAAACACAGGACTTTGCCTCTCATCTCTTCAGGATTCTTTACCAACTAGAGTGGCTGGAGTGGCTGAAACCTTTCTTCAAACATGAAAAGTGTGTTCCACGTGCCTATTCCTCAATTCTGTGGATTTCTCCCTTTACCTTAAATGCAGACATTTCCATCATCTCAATATCCATTAGTGTGAGGTGCCACTGGATGTAGTTTTAGTTAACTAATCAACTAAATAATCACAAAAGCTCCAGGCTGCTTAAATTATCGTACCAATCTATAATCTTTGACAAATTTTATGAACTTTGTGATGGAGGCGAAATTTGTGCTATTGTTCTCTGAAGCCTTGAGAGTATGCTGGTTAAGGAGAGTGTGAAACAGTCTGAAGTGTATACAAGGTTGAATCCAAGTGATGGGTGAACAATCTTCTCTTTTGGCACTTATGATTACAGAAAAGAGATGTCTGGAATAAAAAAAATGAATAAACCAAAAATGATAATCAGCTTGCATTATCTCTGCTTGAGATCGATTATACAGCTACCTAAATTTATAATTGCTTTTTGGAAAGTGAATTTTTTCAAGTGCTCATGCCATGATCCAGCTCCCTTTCAATAGCAATTAACTGATCTGCGTAATGTAAAGATTCTTTTAAAGATATGGTATATAGTATCCGCGAGTTCTCTTTTCTTTTGTCTCAGACCAATAATGAGTATCAGGTAGAATATCCTTATCCATAGTAATTTGCTGTGTTGATAACAGTTTATCAGCAGATCCCTGGCCATTTCACTAAATTAGAGCCACTTACCAAGACTTATAATGTTTTGCTTTGATTCAATCATTTTCCCAGAGACTTGAAGCTAGCAATGATAACATTTTCCAGTTCACAGCAGAAGACTCCTGCAGCACGATTGTCTGCAGAAGCTCCTTGACCCATCATCGCTCTTGAATTCACTGTTTCTCAGCTCCTTCACTAAAGCATCTTGCTCTTCCATGTGGCCTTATTCAGATCCTCAAATATATTCAATACTTTCTGCTGTATCAACATGGTGTTCAGCACGATCTCATGCTGATTGTGACTATCAATGCGCTGAGAAAGTTAGTTCTCTGATTTTTTTCAAAATTATTATGCCATATGTGAATAACATGTTGAAATTGTCCAGCACAAACAGCATTTTCATAATTTTTCCTTTTTCATCTCATGGAGAGAAACAGCTTACATGCACGATAGATGGAAATATGTGTACAGCCGTGATTATGCCTTTCTTAAAGTCACTTCTCAATACACTTTACTACTTCTAAATTTTCTTCTGATGTGTGACTTTTCAGTGCCTCTTAGGCTTGCCTACGTTCTTCATGGGCGTTTATACTTTCTTAGAATCCTTTTTTTTTTTTTTGAGGAAGTTTAGCCTTGAGCTAACTACTGCCAATCCTCCTCTTTTTGTTGAGGAAGACTGGCCCTGAGCTAACATCCATGCCCATCTTCCTCTATTCTATACTTGGGACGCCTACCACAGTATGGCTTTTGCCAAGCGATGCCATGTCTGCACCTGGGATCTGAACCAGCGAACTCCGGTTCACCGAGAAGCAGAACGTGTGAACTTAACTGCTGCGCCACTGGGCCAGCCATCTTAGAATCCTTTTTAAACTTACTTATGAGGGGAGGATGATAGTAAAAATATGCAACGTATTTTCAAAAATGCAGGCACAAGAAAAAAAGCTAGTGAGAAAATTGCTCAGACCACATCATATTCTACATCCTTTCACGCTGATACTTATACAATTCAAACTGACATCTGCATGTAGGTTTGTTATGCCAAGTTTTCAATTTACAGAGTTACTACTGTTTAGATTCACTTGAGAGTTCTTACATCTATTCAGGTGATTAGAGTTCAGATAGCAAGGGATATATTTATTTGTTTTCCCATTGCATGCTAAAGACGAACAGAACTCTTTCCCCAAATACTAGTTGAGTTTTTCATTTCAGCCCTGTCTAGCAAATCAATCTCAGATTATCTGCATTTTCCTGAGGGTCTGTGATCACTCCCCATACCAGTTAATGTTCTTTCTTTCATGTAGAAAAAACAAATTGGCTAATTTAAGTGGAGTATTTATGGAGAGGATAATGAGTAGTATACAAAAAATGTTAGGAAGGCTAGAGAATCAGATCGGAAAAATAGCCAGGAAGAGGGGGATGCTATGAGGCAGCTAGCGACAGACCTAATGCCACATCAAATCCCAGCTCTGTGAAACTAGTTCTACTGCTGCTGCAGCTGTTGAACACCATGCACGTCAGCTTGCACATCTGCTGTTGTCAGCACCAGACACTGTACTTTGCATATGCGCTGTGCTGCTTTTACTGTTGCTGCTCCTCTCTCTCGAACCTTGGTGATGTCGCTACTATTGCTGGAATTGATGTTCCATAGCCTCTGCCCCAAATTTACTAACTCCAAATTCAAAGTCCCAGGTGGGGAAAACTGATTGGAGGAATGAGGTCATATGCTGTCAATCTAGCTGAAAAGGAGACTGAAACTCTCACCCTTACCTGAGAGAAAATGGGCTTTACCTCTACTGACATTCTGAGGGTATAAAGTAAATCAAATATGGGAAGGGTAATCAGATTATGGAAAGCCAAAGATCAAGTCATATTAATTGCATGACTTATGAATTTTCCAATGTTTCCATCAGTTCTATGAGTTGAAGGGATTGATCTGTCATTAAAGAAAATAAGCAACTCAGATATAAATTAATGGATCAACGAGACTCATCATAAAGAGACAACGGATAATAATGGTCATAATATCATTATTTCTGGCTTTAACTTGAGGTTGAAACTACCAATCTAGCATTTTATGGGTGTACTTTAAATTTTCCTTTTAATTGTGGAGTTAGAAATTCGAGAATTCACCCCTTATGAGTGAATCAGGGCAAGCATTTATGAAATGACTGACCTGGGTTAAATATGTACTCTCTGGACATGAAAATATGTGACAATAATGAGTCCATAAGAGACATGAGGTCTTGACCTTGTATTGATCAGGTTCTCACCTGCTGAGTTAGCCATATGTATAAGCACACTTATTCTCCTTTTCTTGCAAGTTATATAAAATTACAATTGAAAAAAATAAATTTTTTTCAGGCTGAAGTTCGATTTTTATCAAAAGACTCAAAGTTTATATTTCTTAGCTCTATTGTTTTGTTATCTCAAACCCCTTGTCACCTCTCTCTGATCTTATAGTACCCATAGAAAAACTAGAATTCTGAGAGAGGGCAAATAAAACATGGCAGAGAGGCTTGAAGTATGGAAATTCTTTCCATCTACCATGGAAACAATCCAGCGTACCAGGACATATTCTCCGTGGTAAACACAATAAACTCCTTTATTTTCTTCAGCTAAAATATATATATATATATATATATATATATTTGGCTCTTAGGTCAGTTTGCACAATGTTTTGTCCCAACAGTTTTCATCTATCTTCCCATAGCTGTAAAGCAAACAATCGCAAGAGCAAACTTTATCATTTCTGTTGAGTGCTGAGTCAGCAATGTATGCTCTGCTTCTTTTCTATATGTGACATCCGTAAGTCTAGAATAGCCACAGCATATTTTCTTCCACTTGACAGCAAGATAAGCATTAACTTAATAAGACTGAACTTCCAAAACTGTATTTGCCTTAAAAAACATGATTTTCTGTTTTCTCCTACTTCCTCTGACCATATGGCTTATAACAAAGCAACTAACTGGATTATTTATATATGAAGATTGGACCTGGGAGAGTTAAACCAAAAGTAATGATGATGATAATGAAGAGTTCTTACTGTGTGCAAGAAAGTCTGCTAGGCATTTTATGGACAATATATCTAATTGTCTAAAATCTTTACCAGATTCACATATCCACAGTGCGGAAAAGTGACTTTTCCAGTATCACACAACTTTTAAGTGGCACAGCTGGGATTGACCATACATTGACCACATTTGAGGTTTGAAGGGAACTATTTGAAAACTGATACATAAAGGGAAAGAATCAAGCGTCTAAACTTTTCCGAAGCGAACTGTAATTAAGAGTAACTAAATAATTGAGTACTGGAATTTCTCTTTAAGGAAGTACTCAAGATTACAAATGAAAAATAGTAGAGTCATAATATCACAATTTTGTAAATCCAAAAGAAATAAAGACACAGAAAATGATTATCGATAATAGCTAAACCCACAAAAGGAGAGAAAGTTAGACTGTATGTGTCTCCTGATGGAAGCACACAGCACTACATTCCAGAATCTGATCAAGCCTCTAAGTCTAACAGTAACAAGGGCAGAGAAGCATGTTAACTAACAGCCCAGGGATGCAATCAGCCAAAGCTATAGTGTGGAAACCACCTAAATCTTCAATGACTAAATTGATAGTGATAAAGAGTTAAAGTGAGAGCAAGAGCAAGAAAGAGAGAAAGACAAAAATTTACAGATTAAAAGAAACTTAAGAAACAACTTATCAACCAATTGCAATGTGTAGACCTTATCAGAACGCTGGTTTTTAAAAATCCTTAAAAAATTATGAAATGGAGATTTTTGAACACTGCCTAAATACTTGATGTTATTAAGGAATTATTTTATACATATTTTAGGCATGATAATAATATTGTAGTTATGTTTTAAAAGTGTTACATTTTAGAATACATAATAAATATTCATGGATAAAATATATACTATCTTGGATTTGTGTCAATAATCCATACGGAAGGGGATGGTGGAGGTAAGGATCATAGATGAAAGAAGACTGAAATTGGGAGACAAGACACTGGGTTTCACCAAACTTCTTTCAACATTTGTAAATATGAATTGTCATAATAAAAAAAAATAAATATAGTTTTAAAAAAAATGAAAATACCAAGAGGAACTCATGAGTCTTTTCTGATTCCCAGCAATTAATATTAAGCACCCCAATCTTGTCCTTCAAATTCTTGGTTCCCTATGAATGTCAGTGCAGCATTAAATCACATTTGTGCTGTGAAAGATGGTTCCTCTAGGTTCTAGAAGACTCTTACAAGGTGTGCCATTTGTGTTTGTTGATAATACCACACCTGCTCTTTTAAACCCTGTTCTTCAAGTGCAGGGATGTGAAGACTAACAATGCCATTCACCAGATGCCCTTGCCAGCTGCTTTCTGTTTTAATTCTGCAAAGGGAGGCACTCAGATAAAATGTGATAGATGGAGGAAAAGAAAAAATCCTGCTTCCTTGCAGGAGCTGCAAGGATATACAAGCATATGCACAGCCATTGGCAGCCGGCAGCAGTAGGTTTTGCCTACAGGTTTCAGGCTTCCTCCTGAGAAGCACCCACTTTGGTAATGGAAGCAACTGAGACCTTTGGTGGCAACTTCCCTGAAATCCCTGATAGAAAGGAATGACACCAAGCAGGGATGCTCTAATGGTCTATCTTTTCATCTGAATGCCGGTTACTTGAGCACTTGTTTGTGAAAATCATTGAGCTGTATACTATAAGTGCATTTTTCTGTGTATATGCTACTGGACTTCAGCAAGATGTTAAAACAAAAAACAGGCATGGTCATGAAGTGCTAAAAAAAATCTGAATTTTCACATTTGTTTCAATGGAACAAGAAAAGTCAGTCTACATTGTGATATTGAAAGACAACACAGGCTGATCACAGATAAATCAGATATGCATTATTTATAGATATCCAAATGGCAACTCACCTTATTAAGACCTCAGCTTTAAATTAACTCCATGACAAATGCAGGGCAGTGATAGATCTTTCTAATGTGAATTGAAGCATTCCATGGTTCACATTCAATTTGACCTTTGATGGCAATTTAGGGGATTCTATCAGGGCCTGTACCTACATTAGGAATTGTGAAATATTGTGAGAAACACATTTCCTGGTTCATTTCAATTTGGTATATAATAACTCAGCTTCACCGGTAATGGCATCTCAAGGTGGAAGCCATAAACCTGGTGCATGAAAGAATTACAAGGAAAGAAATATGAGCCTCATTTTCTGACCTGAGGGTCAGAGCTTGGACTTGTAGGGAAAAATCTCAGGAAGACTTCTACTTTGAAGGAAAATTTAGAGAGTATAAGATGTGTGGGGGAACGGAGTTGGAGCTCGCTCTATTTGACACATTTTTACCAATTTTAGAGCCATCAAAGTTAAACATATGCAGAGTCTAAAAATATATTTTGATGAAACATTATTAAAAGTATTAATAGTAAGACTTTGATGCATAAAAAAATATATGTTTTAGAGGATAATTAACATAACTTTTTGAATATAGAGAATTATGTATCATTAGGTTAATCAGTCATAAAAATGTCCAAATAGTTACATCAATTAACTCTTAACCAAAGATGCATAAATGATATGTATATACTAATCAAAACTAACGCTGTTATAATATATTCTGTTTCACACAGTATTTTTGACATGTCCAGTTGAATTTGTTCCTTTAGCGATGGCATATCACCTAAATCAAGTACTATGCGTGTACACTGCATACAGACCTACGCTTCCTAGGAAACCACAATCAAAACCATCTGTTCGTAATTCCCACTGAGGATGTGGATTTTAATTTTTAAAAATGGTGATATAACAGTACATTTCTTTGCAGAAGAGTCAAATGATACCAAATTCATGGAAAAACTATTGGAAAGTCCTCCTTGATCTCCTCCTTTTCATCCCACTCCAGAAACCAGGAAAATCCACGTTCAGAATTGATACATATCCTCTCAATACTTTTCCAATGCTTTTGAGGTAGATATGCACTTACCTATGTATAGAATTTTTAAAACACAAGTGGATCATTTTGTTCTGTAACACTTCCCACTTAATAGTATGCTCTGAAATTGTTTTCCATGTTAATACACACGGAACTACCTCATTTTGTTTATCCAATACATATTCTTCCAAATTACAGGTACATAGTTTAGTTGACACTTATTTCCAAAATATTCACTATTATAAATAATGATACAAGGGTTTGCAATTTCAAATAATATAGTGTTTAAAAGCTTGAGCTCTGGGGTCACATAACTTGGCTATCTAACTAGTGTGGACCCTTCAGCAAAGTACTTAACTATACTGAGGTGCATTTTCTTAATCTATGGAAACAGAAATAATGGGTACCTACATCATAGGAATGTTGTAAGGATTAACTGATATAAGTAACAAGCACTCAGCATAGAGCCTGGCACATAGTAAACACTCAATGAATGTTAATAATACTCATACACACGATTTATGTAAAGCACCTGACATACTGTATGACATTTTAAATGTTCAATATATGTTATTACAAAGAGATTTTTCATATCTTCTCTATTTTTAATAATAATTTAATATTTATCTTTAAGAACTCTTTATTCATATGAAAAGTATCAGTCATTTGTTAATTATTTCAATATTTTTTGCAGTTGAGATTTTTCTTTTGTTTTGTTTTGTTTTGTTTCATTTATTTGTTTATTTTTGGATGTACATCATAATATATTTCAAATTCTGTGTAGGATACTTCAGACTCAGCCCAACTGAGACAGGGGTCTTACTGTCTGGCTTTGCTGGCTATTAACTGCAGCAAGGATACCCCAGAAAAGCTATTGGCCAAAAGCCAAGAAGACCCCGATCTTAAAGGGCCCACGCACAAACTCACTCATTGCAGCAACCTAAAATCATCAGAGAGAAGGCTGACAGTCCTTTGGTGAAACGAGACTCACCTGGTGGATTCTGGGGGCATCTTGGTGAGAGGAGGGACCTCTCTGGAGCCTGAGACATTGGTGGGGGCCATTGTTCTGAGCTGCTCCAGGCATGCTGACATGGACCCTGGTGGGGGCCATTGAGGTTCATCCCTTGGCCTGTTAGCCCAGGGGTCTGCCACGCCCACTAAAGCACAGATTTAATCCAGTTCAGCCAGGGCAGGCAACCACCCCAGGGACTGGCCCCTCCTAACAGCAAGCCCTCAGGCTACTTTTCAGTCTGCATTGACTGGGTGCCTAGATCCTCTACAGGCAGGCAAGGGTGTCTGCCTCTGTGGGGCAGGGCCTGTGTGAGGACCAGGTGAACTGTGGGGGGCACTGGTGGAGAAGTGGGACCCCTGCAGTGTGGCATCGGGGTATGCTCCATGGGGTTGAGAAGTGTGCATGGACCAGGACTGTGTTGATGGTGTATGTGGTCCTGTGGGGGTTGAGGCTTATCGGTGGCAGAAAAACTGTACTTCACAAATAGCCATAAAAAGGATTAGCCCCACCTTCTAAATCCTGAAACAATTGAATGCCTCATGCCTAGGGCCAGCCCCACTCAGCTGCACTCCTAAGAGAAGTGACAACTGCCTTGTAGGCCTGAGGCCTATCACAACTTTATGCCCCTGTGCCTGGCAACTAGCTACACTGGGTACCAACCCAATTAAGAGGAAAACTACAATAGGAGTGTGTTGATAGACTTTGTAGCAAACAGTGCTGAGGCTCCCCAAACCAGATTTACAAACAGCTGGCCAGGGAAGGAAAGATTAGATTCCCTGGGTACCTGCAGTGGGAGCAACGCTGCCACAGCAGAAGGACACAAGCAGCTCACAAAGGGGTCATTCCTGGTTCTTATGGACTGGTGACAAGAAGAAAGCACACAGCTGGGCCTCATAAGGTATCTCACAGAGAAGGCCACTTCTCCAAGATCAGGAGACATAGCCAACTCATCTAGTACATGGAAATAAGGCCATAGAAAGAGGCATAATGAGGAGGCAAAGGAATACTTTCCAAGCAAGAGAAGAGTAAAAAACCCCAGAAAAAGGACTAAATGAAACAGAACCTAGCAACTTACTCGACAAAGAGTTCAAACAAAATATCATCAGGATGCTCACAGATATGGGGAGAAGAATGGATGAACACAGTGAGCACATCAGCAAAGAACTGGAAGATATAAAAAAATAATCAGAAATGAAGAATACAATACTGGAAATGAGAAATTCGCTAGAGGGACTCGATAGCAGAGTAGAGGAAGCAGAAGGACAGATCAGCGAGCTAGACGAAAGACTAGAGGAAATCACCCAAGCAGAACAGAAAAGAGAAAAAAGAATTAGACAGAATGAGAACAGTCTAAGGGAACTCTGGGGCAATATCAAGCGTGCTAACATTTGGATTATAGGGGTCCCAGAAGTAGAAGAGAGAGACAAAGGGGCAGAGAATTTATTTGTAGAAATAATAGATGAAAATTTTTCTAACCTGAGGAAGGAAACAGACATCCAAGTTCAGGAAGCACAGAAAGCTGGAAACAAGATAAACCCAAAGAGGCCCACACCAAGACATGTTATTATCAAAATGTCCAAAATTAAAGACAAAGAGAGAATCCTAAAAGCAGCAAGAGAAAGGCCACAAGTGACATACAAACGGAAGCCCATCAGGTTGTCTGCGGACTTCTCAGCGGAGACCCTATAGGTGCGAAGAGAATGGCACAATGTATTTAAAGTGCTAAAAGGAAAAAACCTACAGGCAAGAATACTCTGTCCATCAAGGTTGTCATTCAGAATGGAAGGAGAGATAAAGTGCTTCCCAGACAAGCAAAAATTAAAGGAGTTTATCACCAAGAAACCAGTTCTGCAAGAAATGCTGAAGGGACTTATTTAAGTGGCAAAGCAATGACCACAAATAGAGATAAAAAAAATTATCAAAAAAAAGCCAACAACAACAAAACAAAACAGGCAATAATATCACTTGTAATGTAAAAATATAGTAAAGGCAGCAGATCAACTACCTGTGAAGATAATATGAAGATTAAGAGATTTTTTAAATTATGATTTTTTTTTTCACTTGAGCAAGATTAGCCCTGAGATAATATCTGTGCCAATCTTCCTGTATTTTGTATGTGGTCACCACCACAGAATGGCTGACAAGTCATGTAGGTCTGTGCCTGGGATCCAAACCCACAAACTCTCGATACAAAAGCAGAGCACACCAATCTTAACCTCTATGCCATGGATGCCATGGGGCCAGCTCCTATAATCGTTTTATATGAACACTTTTTCCAATTTTATGAGCACACGTTACTCAGTCTTTTCCTTATGACTTTTGTTGTTTCTGTCATGCTTACGAAGTCCCATGTCACAAAAATTATAAAAATATTCTCCTATACTGTAGTACAGTTTACATGTATATTTTTATATTAACTCCTAAATACTTCTGGAATATATCCTTTTATATGATGTGAAATAGGCATCTGTTTTCAAAATATTTTCAAATACACAATTATCTCTAAGTCATTTTTAATCCTTTCCCCCATGGATTTCAAATGCCAACTTATTCATAAAACAGATGCATACTAATGTATGAATTCCCTTCAGGACTCTCTACTTATTGGTCATTGAGGTTAGAGAATATTTTTCTATTTTGTGATTTACTTAGTTGCTTTTGGTTTAAGTGTTAATCTTGTTGTATAGAAATAGTTGCAAAGATTTCTAGCCACTGATATTGGTTCCTTTATCCAGAACTGCATGCATGGTCCTCAGTCTATTCATGATTATGTAATATTGGTTGCATTTAGGAAGAATTGAAGAAAATCTTTCCTGTCCACCTCCAAATTTAACTATTCTCTCTTCTTTGGTGGAACTGATCCTGCCTCCACTTATCAGAAATGGAATTGTATAACACTCGCTCTTCTGAAGAGCTACAGGTTATGGAGTAGATATTTTCTGTCCGCCTTTTACTTTACTCACCAGACTTTTCCCCTACCATTAGGGACTTGCAAATGTAGTTTATTTTTCTGGTATGAATCATGTTGACTGATTCTTCTGCATGTGAATTTTCCTTTCATGGCCCAAACATCACCTTCCATTCTTTTTGAGCCCTTGAAGAATGTCTCTTCCCATTCTGTTTTCTATCTAAATGCTACCTTTGTGTGGTAATTGCTAGCTATCTCTGTTTCACATAGCAGAAGGTTGCTGAGGCTCATAAAAGTGCAGTTAGTTGCTGAAGAATTCACACAGTGGACCTCATGCAGTATAATGACGCCTTCATAGTCCATTGTGGCCAACCTGACACTCCATTATTTCCTTAGAATGTTGATGTAAATATGTACTGGTCATGTTAGATAATTAGATTATTAAACAAATGCAATGAGGTATTGCTATAGGTAAATAAGGATGTTTTATGACATGATTTGATGACTTGGCAGAATCCTAAGGCCAAAATTATCCACCTGTGAGGTGTTTGTAGTAGTGTGAGAAGAATGCATTGACTAGCTCCATTCTAGTATATCTCATAGGTTTATGAAGTGATGTGCATCATCTGTTACATTATGCGTCATAGCGGATCAACTTAAAATACTGTTATGGCCCCTCAAGTTAAATCATGGAGTAATGGGTGTTGAAAAGTGACACAGTAAGATCCTGATCCAGAAAGACTGGACACTTGCCTCATAGGGGAAGAACAGCTCTGTATCTGTGATCCTACTGCATAGTTTTGCATGCTTCTTTAACTTATTCTGAATTTTTCTGCTTATTATGAAATTTTAATGAGATTTGAATCAAAAGTTTAGATTAAAATAAGTATTTTTCAATTATTTTTATGACAAATGAGTGGGACCTTAAATGATAGTTAATTTTTCATGAAAATATTCTTTGGGTAGGATAAAAATTAATATTTTTCCTTTATTTATTTTAAAGATGTTGATTCTTTTTTCCTCATGTCATTAACAATTTCAAGTCCCAGAAGAATCAACTGAGCCTCTGAAATGTCACCAAATTTGGGTATATAAAAAAAGGACTGTATATTATAATTTTAACTGTAAAAAATAAACATTTTATTTAAAAGAGTATATTTTAGGACTTAAAATTAAGCAATAAATGGACTGCCGTTCTTTTCTGTTACTACACTTAATCCCAGAATGGATATAAAACAAAAAAATATATATTTTAGAGTTTAAATGTTGGATAATTTCAAAAGCCAGAATAGTTAAATAGCCTCACAGACATATTGTGACAACAAGCTAAGTGGTAAGGAGTTGGAACAGTTTGAACAGTAAAACCAAAAAGAAAATGAGCTACAGAATTTATTAGCATAATACAAAATGCCCAGAACTAGAAGTCAGCAAACTAGAGGTCTATATTAGGATCTTATAAAGCTAATTTTGTGATTTGGCCTAGTCAATTGACCACTCTAGTGCTTAGCTAAGAAGAGAAGGCTGGAATCAAAGGTCTTAAAGTTCCCTTTCCTGACACTAAATATGTCTGAGTCCATGATTTTCCAAGGCAGTCCCAATATGATAGCATAGCTGCTATTTACACAAATTCATTTTGCCAGTTTAACGTTAAATCTATTGTAAACTTCCTGACTTGAATGAGAGAAACTCAGTTTTTTGCAATGGCACAACGGGTTAATAGAAAATAGACTAAAATTAACTTTTCTTATGTTTGTCCCTTTTGAAGCCACTTTGATATGCCTTGGTAAGCTCTCTCCTTAAGTGGAGTTATTTAATGAAATTTTCTTCATAAGCAATAAGTAAGCCAAGTATTTCAAGCACCCAGTAACTTGGGAAAGAATGTGATAATTATTGAAATTAAAATATTTTATTCCATAGTTAGGCATTAAATAAAATATATGATGTGTATAAAATGGTATTACTAAATTTACAACTTGAAGGCCAAAATATAGAGACATTCGTGGAGAAAATATTTCAGCTGATCTTTTTAACTTATTATTGAAATATAAATTGATATTAATAGGACAGTCTTATACACTGTTTCATCTGGTCAAAGTAAATCTCTCTGTTTTGTATTTAAGAGTATAATACTCGTACCATCAATATAAATATTATTATAAACAAAATCTATATTCTTCTTTATCATTTATTGAGCCCTTGAAGTTGTTTTGTTATAGTGTAGAAAGCTTAATTCAATATTGTTTGTGAGACTTTCATGTTAAAAATTAAAAATTCTATTCCAAAAATTACAGTTGTCTCAAAAGAAAAACTGTATTAGAACCAAGTTTTAAATATATGATGGCTTATTATGATGATATCAGTCGTTAGTAATTATAATTTTAATTCTTGCCTTTAAAATAATATAAAAATAAAATTTGAACATGTCTATGTTATTTTTGGAAATGCTTCCTTGAAGAAGACCATAGTGGCGCACTTGAATAAGGTCTTTTCTAAGTCTCATTTATAGTAGAAAAATATACAAAGGCAAGTATACACTCCACTGTACACAAAAGCGGTACACTTCACTTTGGCAGCTGAGGTTTGCAGGTTCAGATCCTGGGTGTGGACCTACACCACTTGTTAGCCATACTGTGACTGTGACCCACTTATAAAGTGGAGGAAGATTGGCACAGTTGTGAGCTCAGGGCTAATCTTCCTCAACAGAACAAAAAAGAGAAATAATAAAATGTATATTTAAATTCAACATGACCTTGAACTTATTTTTATGGAGGTGCAAAGAAAAAACTCTAAAAGGCTGTGAAATTCATCGTGTCCTAAAGACAGTGAGTATGAAGTTCCATAACTGATAAATTTGTGTTGCTCTCCAGTATGACAATAGATCATATTGCTCCAAACCAGTGGCAGATGGTAGAGCCCAGGTGAATGCAACATCAATGGAGATGAAGATAAATTTATCTGGCGAGAGAGGTGAAGAAGCCACGGCATTCTCTCACATCTTTGAAACACTTAGAGCAAAACTATGTGGTGCTCTTTTCCTTCTAGAATCTCAAAATATTTAAACATATTCTTTCATTCACTAATGGAAAAACGGAATCCCTGGAACTGCTCACTCACCAGTGCCCGAGATTGCTAGCAATCTCTATTTACCCTACTACTCTATATGTGGCACATGGTTCTAAGGGGTTCTATTTGTCATTAAGATATGAGGCAAATTCAGTTTCCTTAGTTACACGTAGCTGGGCAATCTGGTTCCCAATCTGTACACTCATTTATGCACTTATATATGAGATGTATATATGTATATACAAATGTCTGTATATTTGTATAGGTTTAGTGCTTAAACTACAATATTGAGGGTTTTTAAAAAATTTTCTGATTATAGTCAGATAAGCACCAGTTTGAGGAAATTGAAGATTTTAGCATAATTATCTCAGGCAGACAAATTCCCTTACTCAGTGACTCTTGTTCAACTATGATTATATGTATTCTCCAAGATGTCTTTTCCTTCCCTAAAACCAGAGACCAGACTTGAGGTCCCTAAGCCTGTGGGATGCAAAATATAAAGTCTGTTGGTAACACCTCTTTCCAGAGCATCACCAGAATCTATTTCACACTGCTAAAATGACTCTCCTTTTGCAGTGATAAAGCATCCGAGGTGTGGAGAGGGGGTGATTTAATACATGTTGTCAGTTTGTCACAACTTTTTTCTGTATTTAAGGTAAGAATCTGATGATGTTTTTCCCTTTACCACACTTGTGAGTGTTTTCCCTGCACACAATACCTCCAAGTCTTTAAAATTCAGTTGAAGTTGTATAGATGACTCCTTGCAGATTGAATTGGACTCAACTTTCAAACAAGACTTTAACAGCCATCTTAGTATAATGGTTTTTTGTTATACTCTGTTTTGTGTTTGCTGTAGACCAAGGTGACTCTTAGAGTTACCATTGGTAATCATGAGGAGAATCTCCTTTTGCTTCTTCTTCATATATATCATCAAGAATTCTGAAGGCTGGTGAAGTCTCTGACCATAAATCTTGCTTGTGTGTAAGTAACATTTAAAAAGCATCCATCTGTCTATCTATCACCTATCTATCTCTCACTCTCACTCTCTCTCTCTCACTATCTCCCTATCTATCTATTTATGTATCTACCTATCTAATCTATCCACTCCTGATTCTGGAGTTTGGAAAGTTTTCACTGTAAATCCTCAAAGTACAGAAATAGACATTTGAAATGTCTGAACAGTGAAGCAATTTAGGGTTCATATGAGACAATGTTTCAAGTTATCAGGAGTGCAGATACTCAGCTATCCACACATGGAAAGTTTGTTTATTTGTAAGATACATAAGCAAGTGAGTCGTAGATGCCATAACAACTACATATCAGGTCTCAGAAAGATCTGAGTACACGACAGGACTTAGCTCTAGTATCTGCCAGAGATTGTGGTGATGCAGCAGTGACTCTAGAAGGTACCCTTTATATCCTACAGCAATTGAGACATTGCTATTTGTTCTCTCTCCTCTATTCTCCTAGTTCTTCCCCCACCTCCTCTCTCTCTTTCATTCTCTCTCTCTCTCTCTCTCTCTTTTCTCACACACACACACACACACACACTCTCTCTCACACACACACACACATACCCCTCCTCAAAGCCCAAAGAGGCCATCATTGGTTAGACAGTCTCCATCTGCTACAGAATTCCTCTCATTGGGCTGAACTCTCATGACTGACCATGTCATTGGCCACTGGAAACTCTATAGATAACAGCTTTTATGTGAGTGGTTCACTTCTGATCCAATAAGCTGCAATGACTTTTGGGGTGGAAGGGAAGGTGGTTTAAAATTTGGTGCAGAGATTTTTCAAAAAATGTGGTGGTCAAGGAAAGCTCTCAAAGAATTACAATCTTTTCTTAATACTTTGCTACTCAGAGTATGGTCAATGGACCAGCAGCCTGGATATCACCTGGGAGCTCATTAGAAATGCGGAATCTTCCCTGAGGACTCAACAGGAACCTGCATTTTTAACAAGACCTCTGGATGATTCACATGTCTTTTAAAGTGTGAGAAGTACAGCGGCTGCCAATCTCTCCCCAGCTCCGACTTGACTGTTAATAAGATCTGTGGTGTGAATGTTTCTGTCTAGATTGTAGGTTCTTTGTTATTACACTGAAGTTTCAGGAGTAAAAAGGCGCATTTAAGGAATGTGCTGCATTCTGGATCAAAGTTAAGAGAGTAAGAAGTATGTCTGTCTGGGATGCATATTCTGGCTCCTAAGAAGTTCTAATACATATGTACACAATGTCTGATCCACACACTTCTAAAAGGGGTGAGAGCATGGTTGAGTGTGGAGGTCTAAGTGTGAACCTGGACAAACCACTTAGAGGCTTTTACTAGTGACTAATGCTTTGGCTGGATTTCACCTCACTGAATAGAAAAATGCAATTGTTCCAAGAAATAATTTTACAGAACCATATTATCAGCCAAGTTAAGTTTGAATTTTAGGAAATTACTGACTAGAACTTAATAAACAAATTCAAAGTTACCCCTAAAAAAGAAAAAATGTGTATAATATTTTCATTTTCTTCAGAATGGATAAATAGCTTTCTACTCAATCCATTAAATTTGTCATACCACTTTTTCTTCCTATCTTAAATACTTGTGCTCCTTAATCAATATTTAAAAACCTAATTTCTAGAATCACTGAATATTTAAAATAATTCAGAAGCAATACTTGCAGGTATTTCCCTATATCATAAATAGCCCCCCAAAAGGAAATGTTGATTGCCTGCCAATTTCCTTTTCCTAGATCAGTGGTTCTCTACCAGTGTTCTGATCCTTTTCTGTGCCCTGGTCAGGAAGTCATGCATTGCAAGTACTTTAAGAACAGCATTGGAAAACCAAAGTTTCCAGATAATTCTTTGTCTATGAATAAAACAATAAATTTAATGTCATCCTTTATAAGTGCACTCTCACTTACTTAGATAACAGTAAACATTTTTTAAAGTTTTAATTTAAAAAATCAATTTTAAATTTAAACAGAAAATATTACACATAGTACAATTATGAGCTCCACCTGGACTCATGATTTGTTTACATATTGTGGCATTTGCTTTCTCTTTATTTCTCTGTCTCTGTATATAAAAATGTATGTATTTATATGTGTGTGAGAGTGTGTATATAATATATATTATTATATGTTATATATAATATGTATTACATGTGTGTATGATATATATTGTATGTTATATAATATGTAAATTTTAATGGAATTTTTGATGAACTATTTGAGAGTAAGTTGCAAACATCTTCACTCGCTATTTCATACAGAAATGATTTAATGTATATCTCTTAAGAACAAGGAGATTTCCTTACAAGACTACAATATAGTTTTCAATCTCAGGTAATTTAACATTGATCCTCTAATTATTACCTAACATACATTCCAATTCCAATTTTACCAGTTATCTCAAAGTCTTTTATAGATTTGTTTCCTCTTTGATCTGTGATCCACTCCAAGACTGTGAAATATTATCATCATCATTATCATTTTAGTTTCCTTTAACTAGGAATGGTTCCTAAGTTAGCCTTTGTCCTTTATGACGTTAATATTTTTGAGTGTACAGGCCAGTTGATTTTTAAACTTGCTCTCAATTTGGCTTTGTCTGATTGTTTTCTAATAATCAGGTTCAGGTTTTGCCTATTTGGCAGGGATATTATCTAAGTAATATCATGTCCTTCTTAGGTAAGTATATATGCAGTCACAGGGTGCCATTTTGACTGATTGTCAGTGATATCAACTTTGATCACTTGGTTAAGTAGGGATGTACCACTTTTCTCCCCTGGAAAGGCAGTGCTTTCCCCTTTAACAGCTTTATTGAGATATAATTCACATACGATTCACCCACCCACTTCCCTGTGCACAGTTCAATAGTTTTAGTATAGTCGCAGAGCTGTACAACCACCACTACAATCAATTTTAGAAAATTTTCATTTTCTAAAACATTTCATTTTCATCCTAGAAGGAAACATCGTACCTCAATAGCAGTCACTTTTCATTCTCCCCCCAAACTCCCTTTCCATTTACATATCATGTGTATTTTAACGTTGAGAATGTTTTTCTTTTCACGCAAAAGCAGGTTTCTAAACATTACGTAGTCTAATTTATCAATTTTCTTTTTACTAAATCTGGATCTGAGTCATAATTAGAAAGCCTTTCCTCATGCAGAGGAATTTACTTAATTTTCTAGTTGTGCATATGATTTCATTTTTTTTCACATTAGATTTATGATTCACTTGGAGTTTGTTCTCGTGTATAGTGTGAGAGGGATTCATTTTTATCTTTTCAAAAATGGTCATCAAATCATCCTGGCACCATTTATTTAAAAAGTCTACCTTTGTCCCAGTGATTGGTGGTGCCATTTTTATCATGCACTAAAATTTTCATATGTACTTGAGTCTATCTCCAGATTTTTTACGGTAATCTACTGGTCTATCTGCCCAGTCATGTGCCAGTAACATACAGTTTAATTAGAGGAATTAAAGGCAAACCTCGGAGATGTTGTGGGTTAGGTTGTAGACCACCACAATAAAGCTAATATTGCAATAAAATGAATCACAAGGATTTTTTTGTTTCTAAGTGCATACAGAAGTTATGTTTACACTATACTATAGTCTATCAAGTGTACAGTAGCATTATATCTTTAAAAAATGTGCATACCTTAATTAAAAAATACTTTATCGCTAAAAAATGCTAACCATAATCTCAGCCTTCTGTGAGTCATAATCTTTTTGCTGGTGGAGGCTCTTGCTTCAATGTTGATGGCTGCTGACTGATCAGGGTGGTGATTGCTGAACACTGGGGTGACTGTCAATTTCTTAAAATAAGACAACAATGAAGTTTGCTGCATCAATTGTCTCTTCTTTTCATAACCAATTTCTCTGTAGCATGCAGTGCTGTTTGATAGCATTTTACCCTCAGTAGAACTTCTTTCAAAATTGCAGTCAGTCCTCTCAAAACCTGCCGCTACTTTATCAGCTAAGTTTATGTAATATTCTAAATCCTTTGTTGTCATTTCAACAGTCTTCACAGCATCTTCACCAGGAATAGATTCCATCTCAAGAAACCACTTTCCTTGCTCATCCATAAGAAGCAACTCCCCATCCGTTAAAGTTTTATCAGGAGATTGCAGCCATTCAGCCACATCTTCAGGCTCCACTTGTACTTCTAGTTCTCTTGCTATTTCTACCACATCTGCAGTTTTTTCCTCCACTAAAGTCCTGAGAGTTGAAATCAGCTTCTTCTAAACTTCTGTTAATGTTGATATTTTGACCTCTTTCCACAAAATACAAATGTTCTAAATGGCACTTAAAATGGCGAATTCTTTCCAATTCCTTGTAAGATATTCAGTCCTGTCCAAAATGTGCAAAAGATATTTGGTCCATATTAAAATGTCCTTGATATTCAGTCCTGTCCAAAATGTCCATAACATATTTGTTCCATAAGACATTTGGTCCATGCCAAAAAGTCCTTGACATCTGGTCCTGTCCAAAATATCAATAAGCATATTTGGTCCATGCCAAATGGTTTTGGACAGGACCAAATATTAAGGACCTTTTGGAACTGACCCAATGTCCCCATGGATATTTTGAACAGACCAAAGGTGACCAGATATCAAGGACCTTTTGGCATGAACCAAATGTCTGATGGATGTCCTGGACAGGATCGAACAGTCCTGAAAATATCAAGAACCTTTTGGCATGGACCCAATGTCTCCATGGATATTTTAAACAGGATCACAGATGACCAGATATCAAGGACATTTTGGGGTGGACCAAATATCTGATGGACCAAATGTCGTATGGATGTTTTGGACAGAACCAAATATACAGGAGCTTTTAGAGTGGACCAAAGGTCTATTAACATTCCAGAAGGTTTTCAATTTACTTTGCCCAGATCTGTCAGAGGAATCTCTACCTATGGCAGCTATAGTCTTACGAAATGTATTTCTTAAATAATAAGACTTGAAATTCAAAATTATTCCTTGATGCATGGGCTGCAGAATGGATATCATATTAGCAGGCATAAAAACAACATTAATCTCATTGTACATCCCCATCAGAGCTCTTGAGTGACCAGGTGTATTGTCAATGAGCAGTCATGTTTGAAAGGATTCTTTTTTTCTCAGCAGTAGGTCTCAACAGTGGCCTTAAAATATCGAGTAAACCATGTTGTAAAGAGATGTGCTGTCTTGCAGGCTTTGTTGTTCCATTTATGAAGCACAGGCAGAGGCTATTTAGCATAACTCTTAAGTGATCTAGGATTTTCAGAATGGTAAATGGTCACTGTTTTCAACTTACAGGTCACCAGCTGCATTAGCCCATAACAAGAGAGTCAGCCTGTCCTTTGAAGCTTTGAAGCCAGACATTGACTTCTCTCTAGCTACAAAAGTCCTAGATGGTATCTTTTTCCAATATAAGGCTATTTCATCTACATTGAGAAATCTGTTATTTAGTGTAACTTTCTTCTTTCATTATCTTAGTTGGATCTTCTGGATAACTCGCTGCAGCTTCTACATCAGCACTTGCTGCTTCCCCTTGCACTTTTATGTTATGGAGATGGCTTCTTTCCTGAAACCTCAAGAACCAAACTCTCCTAGCTTCAAACTTTTCTTCCGCAGCTTCCTCACCTATGTCAGTCTTCATAGGATTGAAGAGAGTTAGGGCCTTGCTCTGGATTAGGTTTTGGCTGGTTTGATCTTCTATCCAGATCACTAAAACTTTCTCCATAACCTGATTCACTTTCCTATAATTCTTGTGTTCACTGGAGTAACACTTTTAATTTCCTTCAAGAGCTTCCTTTTGGATTCACAACTTGGCTAAACTTTTGGCTCTAGAGGCCTAGCCTTTGGCCTGTCTTGGCTTTCGACATACCTTCTTCACTAAGCTTAATCATTTCCAGCTTTTGATTTAAAGTGAGCGACATGCAACTCTTCCTTTCATTTAAACAATTAGAGTCCGTTATAGGGTTTTTAACTGGCCTAATTTCAGTATTGTTATGTCTCATGGAATTGAGAGGCTCGAGGAAAGGGAGAGAGATGGGGGAACGTTGGGTGGTGGAGCAGTCAGAACACACACAGCATTTATCAATTAAGTTTGCCGTCTTATATAGGCATGGTTCATGGTCCCCCAGAACAATTACAATAGGAACATCAAAGATCACTGACCACAGATCATCATAAGAAATATAATAATAATGAAAAAGTTTGAAATATTGTGAGAATTACCAAAATGTGGCGCAGAGACACAAAGTAAACAAATGCTGTTGGAAAAATGTCACCAATAGACTTGTTCAACACAGAGCTGCCACCTGTCTTTATTAGACCCACGGTACATTTATTATACAAATTAGAGTAAACTAATATCATTATATTTGTTGACTTATCCTGCTTCCTTTTTCTGTTTTTATTGTTGTTGTTGTTTCAACTAGAGAAAGAAGGGATTTATAGTGTGTGATTCAGGAATTTCACATAATTGTGGGCTTGTCCATGAATGACTCACACCTGTGAGCATCAAATTCCATTCATGCCACAAAGTGGAAAACAGGTTGTGAAACTCTTCCCTGGTGTAGATATCGAGTCTTTTAAAAAATCTGGAAAATAGTAATGTTAAAGAGTGACATTTTGGGCTAGATAATAAAGGCTATAAAAGTTGTAAGGATGCAGAAGACTTGACAGAGGGAATCCAGAAAATTATATCTAGACTTGATGAGGATATATGAAACAAAAGTCAAATGTATTAATTATTTTCCTCAGAGAACAAAGGGCTAAATTGACAAGACTAGTCCTCTGGCATATAAACTTTTCTATTTTGTGTAATGTGTTAGCTTCCAATATTTTTCAACTGATGACTCATGCATATAATAAACAAGAGGAGAATTTTACAAAAACAGTTACATATTCTCTTAGAAACTTTTTAACAGATGTTCAGTTCTTAGAGTGAGTTTGTAGGAAGAACAAGCAAAATTCTGATTCTGGAGTTTTTAGTTCTTCCTTTCAGAGTGGGAGCAAATCCTTCTACAGTGTCTTTTTAATGTATTTTCTTTTCTTTTTTTATTTAAATTCCATCATCGTTCTTTCCCCTTGGCCCCACCAAAAAAGGAAACAATGCAATAAGTTGCAAAGTACCCTAATTGACCAGAGAAGGCCAGTTTAGTTCTTTCTTTACTCTATCTGAAGCTCTCGGTATACAAGCTCAAAAACTTAGAGCACCAAAGGAATTAATGCGGGCCTTCAGGTTGATGACCTCTGGGAAACAATTTTAAAAGAATTATCTTCTCTTCTGTTTTGCTGTTGTCGATTGATTGTTTTGCTTTTAATAGACATACATGTTTGAAGTCTGTATGGAATGTATGGAGGTCTGTATTTTTGTGATTATAAGTGAAAGAGAAAGATTTAAAACTAGTTAGGAGGAAAATAGAAAAAAATTTGGTATACACTGGGGCCAATGTAGTACCAGGGATCAAATTTAACTATGACAAAGATTTCTAGGGGTAATTTAGGAATGTTAAGGACTAAAAGATATTCCTTCAATTATTTGTGTTTCACGGATAATAAATGATGCATATATGTGGAGCTTCTGCCATCGCTATGATTTTTTGACAGAAATGAAAGTGACAATTAACGTCTAAATAAAATTACCAACATAATGGGTGTGAGACAGTGGCAGAAGGAAGGAAATGTTAAGAGTCACTTACTCATTCACTCCGGTGAATTACTGAACACAATTTGTGAAACATGGAGACTGAAATAAGTTATCACTAAGGAAACTGTGTGAAAGTACAAAACTTGTTGCCAAAATAATCATTGTGTCCAATTGTCCAAAAGAATGAGTAATTGCCATGAGCAGACTCTCATATACCATGTGTTGAATTTGATTTGATCTTATCACTGTCTTCCACATAGGTGGCAGAGGGCAGGGCAGTGCATTCCTTCAGAAAATTGAGTTTTTGTGGCAACGCTGATCTGTTGATTTCAGTTGCTTTAGAGATCAATTCAGCAATAGACATCACTACTGATTATGAAGAAAGCTGAAAGAAACTATATCAGAGTGAAAGGATCGTTTGTTAAAAAGATAAACAACATCAGTGTGATTAATTAAATTCATTAAGGATACATGGTTTTTGAATACCTAGTACATGCCAGGCAATGGTCTATTTACGGAGAGCAAGTAGTTAAAATAGCTGAAAGCCTCACTCCTAATGGAGCTCATATCTTGGTGAGTAAAAAGACAGTAAACAATTAACTTGCACTTATTGGACATTTAATGTGTGGTTGGGTATTTTTCAAAGACGTTTACTTGAGTTACCCCATCTAATACTTACAAAAACCCTGGAATGGGAAATATAAAGATACTGTAGAAAAAAAGAAGGTGAGTAATTTACACAGCCAGTAAGTAATGATGCTGGGCTTTTGAAGCTGGGGCATATAGACTCCAGATAGTGTAGGTAATCAGAGTAATGAAAGAAAGTACAGCAGGAAAATGGAAACTAAAATAAAAGATAGTCATGGTGGGTGGTGGTATATACATTTGAAAATGGTGGTCAGGGAATGCCTTTCTTGTGAAGGCTTTTTTGAGCTGAGAGGGACTCATGCTAATGATGTCTAAGGGATAAGCATTCTAAACAGAAGAAACAGCAAAGGCAAGCACACCTGAGGAGAGTGTGTTTGAAAAGCAATGAGAAGGCAAACATGTGGAGTACAGTAGTGAGAGGAAAAAGTGGTAAGTGATCAGGACAGAGGGACTTTGGTGAGGGGAGGCAGTGGGGAGGCGGCAATGGTGCACAATTAATCACTTCTATCTCATTGTTGCAGTCGCTGTCAGTACTATGCTCACATATACTCAGATCCTTTTTACCATTTCTATGTGCCACACCCTCTAGGCTTTGGTGTGCCAGCTTTTAGAACTCATCCCTGGAGAACTGTTCTCAAGTTCATGGGGCCTCTTTCCCCAACACAAAGAAAGCTACTAGTGCCTGGGTGTTATGTCTGTCCAGGGCAGCCCATGACTGATGAGTGAAGCATAATGGAAACCAGCTCCCATTCCTTGAACTGGGACCAACTCTACAGTAATTTACACTGCAGACTTTCCTTGTAGGATAAAGTTGAAGCTACCTCTCACAGGACTTTGCCCGAAATTGCCCCCTTGCCTGATTTCTTCACTGTTACTCTCCTGCTTCCCTCACTCCTGTACTGGTTTTTCCTGCAAACATTTTCTTAATAAACAACTTGCATAAGAATCCTCATTTGAGGGTGTGTTTTTGAGAAACCCAATCTAGGACAAAGAGAACTCAGTAACCTGAACTGGTTCATCATAGGAAGGCCAGAAATCTGGAGTTGGAGTCCTCAATGGTCAGATGGCATTAAGGACCCCATCATTGGTGCTAAGTGAACTGTATATGTGCCATGCCATACTAGAGCACTAAAATCACTAAGATTTTCACCCATCATGAACAAGGATGGATTCAAGTGCAAGGAGATACACAGGTATATGCAATAGCTCCTACACTGGAACGAGATAAAAGATGTTGTAATTAAAAGTGCTGTCAGATTTGCTAGTTGTTGCTTGGTGTAGCTGATGCATTGAAGAAGAAAAATGAAAGCCCCATGTCAGCCAAATACCAACTCATGGCACAATTCCATGGCAGTGTTTAAAGAGAAAATCATTTCCTACACCTGTAGGGCTGACTATGCTGAAGCCCAGGACCAGGATATGATTATAAGAGGACCAGCACTTCACAGAAAGCTGGATTTGTTGTCTCAGCATCTCCAACAGTAAAGTCAGGTTCTCCTAGGGAAGGACATCGGGGTGGACACTTGCGGTAGGCTGAAAAGTGGCTCCCAAAAGAGAGCCACCACTAATCCCTAGAACCTGTGAATGTTACCATATATGGCAAAAACAGGGGGTCTCTGAAGATGTGATTAATTTAAACATCTTGCGATGGGGAAATTATCCTGGATTACCTGCTTGTGTCCTAAATGCAATCACACTCATCCCTACAAGAAGGAGGGAGATTTTTCATGCATAAAGGAAAAGGCAAAGTGAAGTTAGAGTGGAGAGAGATTTGAAGATGCTGGCCTTGAAGATTGAGAGTATCAATAATTTATGAGTCTCCCACGACAGCTGTCTATTTCTCCTTACATAGTTCTGTCAATTTTTACTTTACAATTTTGAAAACTGTTATTGGAGATTATAGTAATAGGATTCTGATATATTCCTATTGGATTATTCCTACTATCATTATGACATGTCTCATCTCTATTTATCTCTAGGAAAACTTCCTGCTTATGAGTCTTTTTTCAGATATTAGTATGAACATATTTTTCTGATGTTAGTGTAGCTATCCAAGCTTTTGGGTTGTGTTTATATAGTATATAATTTTCCATCTTCTTTCTATCAAACATCACACATCCTTATATTCACTATGTGTTTCTTCTAAGTAGCATGAAAGTTTTCTTAAGTCCAATCTGATAAGCTTAACCTTTTACCCGTAGTGTTTAGTTCACTTACATTTAGTATAATCGCTGATCTAGCTATCAGGAGATGCACTTACCATTGTATTATTCCTTTCGTATTTGGCGCATTTGTATTCTGTTCCATTTTCTGTTATTGCTACTTTCTTTTGGATGAATCAAGTAATTTACATCATTCTTTTCTGTCCTACAAATAACTTGTTAGCAATACATATTTTAACTATTCTTTAATGTTTATTAGAGATTATAATATGCATCTTTATCTCATTACAGTCTAATACACTTTTATAGTTTACCACTTCCTGATACTGCTGAAATACAAACTTTAATCTGCATTTACCATTTCTCACCTTTTATGTTCCTCCATTTTAATCCAATGTATAATTTAAAGTCAATTAAACTTTGCCCTTTTCTAGTCGTGTTTCTATGTTTAATTTCAGTAATTTTTTCCTGCCTGAATAAATTCTTAATTTTTTTTCTAGTGGAAGTCTCCCAGTGATGTCAAAAAATCTTATTTTACATTATTTAAGGAATAGTTTCACTATAATATTTTTGTTTGGTAGTTATTGTTGCTGTTATTGTTTTTCCAGTTCTGTGGAGATACCAATCTTCTGCCTTCTCACTTTGAGAGTTTCTATTGAAAAGTCATATGTCACTCTCACTCGTGCCCTTAAAATGTAATGTGTCCTTTTTTTCCTCAGGTCGCTATTAGATTATTCCTTTGTTTTTGCTTTTTAGCAGTTTTGCTATAATGTGCCTTGTTGTACTTTTCTTTGTGTATCTTTGTTGGCAGTTTGCTGAAGTTCTGGAATTTCTGTGTTAATATCTTTCATCAGTTTAAAAAATTTGGGGTCATATCTCTTCAAATATTGATTTTGATCTATTATTTTTTCTTTATTTTCTCCTTCTAGGACTGCAACTATACATAGATTAAGCACTGAGGTATGTTCTACTTGTCTTCTTTAAAATTTTTTTTATTGTGGTAAAATACACATATAAAATTTACCAGCATAACCGTTTTAAGTATACAGTTTAGTAGTATTAAATGTATCCATAATGTTGTGCTAGCATCATCATCATTCATCTCCAGAACTCTTTTCATCTTGCAAAACTGAAACTATTCCCATTAAATAGTAACTCTCCATTCTCATCTTACCCCAGACCCCAGGAACTATTACTATACCTTTTGTCATTATGATTTTGACTAAACTAAGTACCTCATAAAAGTTCTAGTACTATGTTGAATAGAAGTAGTAAAAGCAGGCATCCTCACCTTGTTCCTGATCTTAGAGGAAAAGTTTCAAACTTTGACCATTGAGCATGATGTTAGCTGTGGACTTTTCATATATGGCTTTTACTATGTTGAGTTAATTTCCTTCTACTTTTAGTTTAAATGTGTTTATCATGAAAGTGTGTTGAATTTTTTCAAATGCTTTTTCTACATCAATTGAGATGATTGTGTCTGTTTGTTTTCTTCATTTGTTAGTGTGGTATATTTCGTTGATCAATTTTGGTATGTTGAACTATCCTTGCATTCCAGGAATAATCCAAGTTTGTCATAGTTCATCATCCTTTTAATATGCTGATGAATTTTGGTCTGGTAGAATTTTGTTGAGGATTTTTGCATCAATGTTTACTAGGGATATAGGTCTGTAGATTTCTTTCCTTCTATCATCTTTGTCTGGCTTTGGTATCCTGGAAATATTGTCCACAAAAGATGAATTAACAAGTGTTCTTTCCTCTTCAATTTTTTGGAAAAGTATAGGAAGGATTGCTTTTATTTCTTCTTTAAATGTTTGCTGGAATCCCTCAGTGAAGCCGTCAGACTCAGGGCTTTTCTTTTTTGGGAGATTTTTTTATTATTGTTTCAATCTCTGCACTAGTTATTTATATATTCAGATTTTCTATTTCTTTTGATTTAATTTTGGTAGGTTTTCTGTGTCTAGGAATTTGATCATTTCATCTTTATTCTCCAATTTGTTGGCATACAATTGTTCATGGTATTCTCTTAAATTCTTTTTATTCCTGTAGAATCAGTAGTAACATCCCCACTTTCATGTCTAATTTTAGTATTTTGAGTCTTCTCTTTTTTCTCAGTTCATCTAGTTAAAGGTTTCTCAATTACTTTGATCTTTTCAAAAAATCAACTTTTAGCTTCATGAGTTTTTTGGTTTTGTTTGTCTATTCGCAATTTCGTTTATCTCTGCTCTAATCTTTATTATTTGTTTCCTAGTGCTAGTTTTCATTTTAGTTTGTTCTTTTTCAACTTACTTATGTTTTAAAGTTAGGCTGTTAATTTGAGATCTTTCTTATTTTTTAATGTAAGTTTTTATACCTACAAACTTCTCCATTATCAATGCTTTTGCTGCATTCCTTAAGTTTTAGTATGTTATGTTTTTCTGTTTATTCATCTCTAAATATTTTCTAATTTTCCTTGTCATTTCCTGTTTGATCCATTGGTTATTTAAGAGTGTGTTTTTATTTACAAAAGTTTCTGATTTCCAGGTTTTCTTCTGTTATTCATTTCTACCTCAGAGAAGGTACTTTATATGATACCACCTTTTTAAATTTATTAGAATCAATCTATGGCCTAATATCTGGTCTATCTTATATGTACCATATGCATTTGAGAAGAATGCATATTCTCAATGTCATATTTTATTGGGTATAGTGTTCTATATACACCTGTTAGATCTAGTTGGTTTAGTGTTTTGTTTAACTCCTCTATTTCCTTACTTATCTTCTGTCTGATTGTTCTACCCATTATTGAAAGTGGAGTATTAAAGTCTCCAAATATTTTTGTAGAACTATTTCTCTCTTAATTTCCGTCAATTTTTTCTTCATATATTTCAATAGTCTGTTATTAAGTATGTAAATGCTTTAATTGTTATATCTTCTTGTTGGATTGAAACTTTTACTAATATATAATGTACTTCTTTGGCATTTACAAATCATTTTGATTTATAGACTCTTTTTTCTGATATTAATAAAGCTGCCCTTGCTCTCATTTGGTTACTACTGTCATGAAATATCTTTTGCCATCCTTTCATTTTGAATCTTGTCTTTGGATCTAAAGTGAGTCACTTGTAGATCACATGTGGTTGTGTCATTTGTGTTTTTTTAATCCATTCTGCCAATCTCTGCCTTTTGATTGGAGAGTTTAATCCATTTATTTTTAAAGTAATTACTGATAAGAAGGGTCATGCTTCTGTCATTTTGCTACTTGTTTTCCATATATCTTATTATTTTGTCTCTTCATCTTCTGTATACTGTCTATTTTTGTATTTAGTTGATTTTTTGCAGTCAAATGTTTAAATCTCTTTTTCATTTCCTATTGTGTATATTATATAGCTATATTCCTTGTGCTTCTCAGGAGGATTACATTTAACATCCTAAAGTTATAACACTCTTATTTGAATATGTACCAGCTAAACTTCAATAGCACATAAAATTTCTGCTTCTTTTCAGTTCTATGTCCATCCCTTTTTGTTGTTGATTTCACAATATTGTATCTTTATACATTGTGTGCCCCAAAATATAAGCTAATAATTATTTTAAATGCATTAGTCTCTTAAATTACATAGAAAATAAAATGTGGAGTTACAAACCAAATTGCAATAATGCTATCTTTTAGACTAATATATTTTTAAATATATTAGTCTCTTAGATCATGTAGAAAACAGAGTGGATTTACAAACTATTGTTCCAATAATACTAGTTTTTATAATTGCGTATGTATTTAACTTTATTGAGATCTTTATTTTTTCATACAGCTTCAAACTACTATCTAGTATCCTTCCTTTTCAACCTGTAAGACTGTCTTTAACGTGTATTGCAGGTAGGTCTAATGGTAATGAACTCTCTCAGCTTCTGTTTTATCTTAAAATGTCTTAATTTCTCCCTCATCTTTGAAGGACATTTTTGCCATTTATAGGATTCTTGATTGACAGTCATATTTTCTTTTAGCACTTTGAATGTATTGGCCCACTGTCTTCTGGCCTCTAAAATTGCTGAGAAATATGGTGATGCTCTTACTGAGGATCCTTTGCTTGTGATGAGTCACTTCTCTCTGGCTGCTTTCAAGATTCTCTCTTCACCTCTGGCTTTTGACAGTTTGATTATACTGTGCTCAATGCAGGCCTCTTTGAGTTCATCATACTTGGAGTTTGTTGATCTTCTTAGATGTTTATATTCACACCTTTCAACAAATTTGAAAAGTTTTCAGCCAGTATCTTGTCAAATATTTATCTGTCCCTTTCTTTCTCTCTTCTCCTTCTGGAACTCCCACAATGCATATGCTGCTCTTCTTGATGGTGTCCCACAGGACTGATAGGCTCTGTTTACTTTTATTCTTGTTCCTCAGACTCAAGAATTTCCACTGTCTTATCATTTAATCCACCAATTCTTTCTTGTGCCTGAACAACACGGTCTTTGAATCTCTCTAGTGAATTTTTCATTTCATGTATTATACTTTTCAGCTCCAGATTTTCTTTTCAGTTTCTTTTTAGGCTTTCTACCTCTTTATTAATATTTCCACTTTGTTCATACATTGCTTTCTTGACTTTCTCCACAACTTTCTTTAATTCTTTGAGCATCTTTAAGACAATAGCTTTAAAGTTTTTATGTAGTAGATCCACTATCAGTCCTCATTCAGGGACAATTTCTATTGATTTATTTTTCCTTTAAATGAATCATACTTTCCCATTTCCTTATATGCCTGTGATTTTTTGTTGTTGTTGAAAACTGGACATTTGAATCTAATAATCTGGTAACTCTGGAAATAAGATTCTCTTTCTTCCCAAGACTTTCTTGTTTTTGTTTATTAATTTTGCTTTTTTGATTGTTGTAGCCTATCTCTGTACTAAGGATACGCCTGATGTGCAAACCTAAGGTCTTATCAGGTATTTTTCTAGTCTTTTCTTTTCCTTTCCTTGGGCATCCAAGGTGACTTTTTAATTTCCCCTGTATCTATAGTGGCTTTTGAATGTCTTACTCTTTAAAGTCTGGCTCCCAAATGGGGAAAAAGGAAAAAAAATAAACGGGGAGGAAAAATAGTGCCAACCCTTTAGTTCCCTGGAAGTCACTTCAGCTGAAGGGAAGGGGAATTTCAATAACGGGGGGACATACAACAATGGCTGCCAGCTTCTTTTTCTGCACTCTGAGATCAGAAGCAACAACCAGTGATCAGGATACGGATCTGATATTTAGAAGATAGGGTCCTTTTTGTTAAGCTTGTCCCCACAAGCTGTGTGCAAGCTGCTGCAGAAACATGTGTACACCCTGCCACAGGACTGGGGATGGAGGATGGGCAGCTGTTACTGTTCCAAGAGCGGGAATTGACCAAAATTAACCACAATTTACTGTCCAACCTTTCCCCTTTGAAGCTGTAAGCCTTTAATGGACTCTAGAGTTCCAAAATAGTTACATCAGACTGCCAGTTCAATTATTGTCTAGGTGGGGAGACAGATCCTGGTGCTTCTTACTCTGAATCCTATTTGTCTTTTACACTCTATTTTGTATTATCCATCCCTTTTCCTCCTGTGATTATTTGGGGGTGTTTTCTATTTACCCATCTTCTAATTCACTTATATATGTGTGTATGTGCATATTCAGAATAAATTAGTCATGTATGTTGACTTTATCAGTAACAGTGACTTCAATAAATATTATCCAAGGAAAATAGACAAGGTGTTATTTATATATGGTTAGGTTTCTAAATAGTTTCATTTTGAGCTTAAATTTCCATCAGTTTTGAGTGATAATTCCAATTAGATACGCCATATTGATGCAGATTCTTTATAGCTCACTTATATACTACCAAAAACAAAGGCTCTTGATAATATAAGACATATGAGATGAATGATATTGAAAATATGTTCTTTGGTAATAACAAAATGTATTTTGAGTTCAGAAGATTTAACTACTAGCAACTTGAATGTGATCTATTGTTAACATTTTATTTTGTAGTTTCAGTTTTTTATTTCCTTATTTGTATGATTTATGTCATTTCTTTGGTCTATCAATAGTGTGTTCAATACTTAAAAATCCATTATCAGTTTATGTAATTCTCATTAACATCCTAAATGAGACAAATGGAATAATAATTGATATTTAAAGTTACATACAAACAGAAGAAAATTTAGAAAGAGAAATGCTTCTATGTAGGCTTGATTGGCAGGATGTGTTCTATTGATTTCTAGCAGTAACAGACTGTATCATTCACTTGTTCCCCTGCTTTAATCATAATCCAGCTACAAGTAATAAGCCAACCAGATGGATAACTTATGCTCACAAAACTATGGTTACCCATGACCATTTTTCATATTTGTTTAATAGGAGGCAGCTTTCAGGATTAGCTGGAATATCAGGCTGCATGAGAAGACTGTTAATCTGTCATCTTTAGACATCTCTGAGCATCTGAAGGTCTTTTAAAATTAAAATCATATGACTTTGTAAACAGTACAAGTTACTTTAGTTATGTGAAAGCCTGACAATCATTGAATAATGAGCACACCCTCCTCACTAAATTTGCAAGCTGCTTTTGACTATCTCAATCCTAACCCCACCACTTCATGCTTATGCTCATGCACAGAGCATTGTTCATATTCTCTACAAGTGTGCTCCATATTCAAGTGTGCTATTTTTCTCCTAGCAATAATTCTTTCCTACTCTCTCACTATAGAAATTGAAAAGCACATGCTCTTTGGTTTAAACAGTCTTTTAATCTCCACTAGGCATTCTTTGTTAGTTTTGTTTTTCTCCATCTCCCCATGTAAGCAAAGTAATTTTATTGCTTGTGCGAAAGCAATGATAATATTATCTAAGGCATAAATATATCACTCAGCAGTAGGCCAACTGCTTCTATATAGTGCAAGTGGAATATGCAATATTCTTGCTCATACATTTATCCAAGATCCAGCTCAGCCTAAGAAAAACAGACACAATTAAATGTTTGAATGCAATAGCATTGTCCCTCAACACAAAAGAGTAGCAGATATTTTTGTAATAAATGCCACAACAATAATATGTAAGCATATGGTGGTTAATTGTTATATAGTATTGTAAAATTTATGTCAGTAGTCACATTGTTACTTGGGATAATTTCTCTTGAATTCAACACCTTTATTACATCAAAAAATGAAAATTATTGAGTTTGTTTTTCAGTCATTTCTATTCAAGCAACCCATTCAAACTCTGCCCCTTCCTCTTCTCGTGGTTTCCTCTCCAGAAATGGCACAATGGAGGGAAGGGAGAATCATAGACTTCATAACCTGCCAGCCCAGGGAAATGCTACAGGGGAGGAATGGATGTAACCACTACCAGTGAATAACTTTCCCCCAGAAACATGTCCAAAGAAATCATCACTCCTTTGCTGTGGCAGAGCCCCCTCCTCCCCTCCCTTCTGGTTTGCTTTGAAAAACAAAGGGCAATATAGTATATAGCACACATGACCCAGGAATTACCTTGAGAATAAATGTCATGGATTCTTCTATGTGCTCAGGCCCTATTCAAAATCTCATACACCAACTAGTAAACTGCCTATGGAAATTACTTGTGTTGACCATACTTTGCGGTTGTGTTTGTCTTTCATTTCCTAGTGGCGGCTGATATCCTAGGGGACTTTATGTTAGTCTTCTCCACGTGCCCCCTCCCTGTTTCATCCCCCTGCTCCTGCTCCTTGCTTGAGGCAGCACTGCCATGTGCCTTAGAAATCAAGGGCAACTCTGTTATATCTCGTACAGGTTTAACAGGATGCATGGCTGCCTAAGCTGCTTAGAACACTGCATAGAAATTCAAAGCCTGAAAAAGAAACTCCTCCTTCTTTGTACAATACAAAGTTTTTTATCCTCCATGAGCTTTCATCTTCCTGTTTCTACTAGCACTTCCTGTGCCACACTGTTTTTCTCACTAGTGGTGAGCCCCGGCTAAGTAACTGATCTCATAATAATAACATGGGCTATTTACAGCCTTTTTCCATATTTAAAGACAAAGTTCAAGGAAAAATAGACATAACTTTTTGCAATGAGGTTCATGCCTAAAGGTGCTTTTCAATACCTCCCACCACACAAGGCAGATTAGTGTCTCAGTTATCACATAAAGATTAGTTGGAGAAAAGCAAATTAATATGGTTGGGTTTTAGACATGACTACAGAGAACTGAACTTGATTTTTCCATAACAAACTGGTATATTCATTACCTGCTTTAATTCTCTATTTAATTTGAGCAGAAAACATGTATGACAGAAATAAAGAAACAGCAAAAATGAACCGGTAAGAGCAACAAAGAATTGAATTATGGATCTCAGGGTTGGTTTCTGAGGAAAATCAAGCAAATTGTTTTGTGATGTCTTACCTGAAAGTGAGCTGGACACAATGACCCTGTGTAAACCAGCGTGCCTTTGACAATAGATGCCAGAATAGGAAAGAAATGGATTTGAACTAACCTAACTTCCGCAGGTGATAAGGATAAGCAAATATGTGGGAACCACAAAATAAAATAGAACTAGAGAAATGGGAATTTCCTGGTTCTGACTTTTACCTGCAAACTATTCAATTAGAACTATTCTTGGGCAGAACAGTTTATTCATGTCTTATTGGGCTTCCATTTCTTTTATTATGGTTAAAGGTAAACCACTTTGTCATGGAAAATGAAACTTTGACTCCTATGAGTAAAATAAAAGCAAGTGCTTCCCACCTCAGGGTCTCCGTGAGGAAGGAGGCATTCCCTAGCCAGGGGGATAATGTGAGCGAGAGTACTGCTATATGCATTGACCCTACGGTGTCAAATGGGGGCTCAAGAACGCCTTGTCCTCAGGTGGCCTGCTACCCCTCTCCCTTCCTTCTCCCTCCTCAAAGGAGCTTTGGGGTGGTGTCACCTGGTCAGGGGAGAGAAGCAGTTTTGTCAGGCAGCTCTGATAGATGTAATAGCAAAAACACAGGCTACTGTGTCTGTCCATTACCCTCTGTGACCTAGAGAGAGACCCAAGTTCTTTTGTGCTTAATCTATACTCTGTTGTTATAAGATTACATCACTCTGTTTATATCTTTAGGCTACAGATTTCAACTAACCTAAGGTGTTTATGGGTTAGAAAGAGATAAAAGCTGGTTGAATGAAAACGAAGGCATTCATTTCAGGGTTCCCATACACCTAAAGAGAATTTTTTGAGGGACTTCTTACCAATATGACAATTTGGAAAGGGGAAGAGGGATGCTCATGTATTAATATTTTGAAATATTAGCCTTATACACATATAATTCCAATCTCATAAAAGGCTAACATAGAGAATAAGCAGCATTTCACCGTAATAATTTAACAATCATAGTCATGGATGGATTTGGAAGTGCTTAGGTCTTGTTTTTGTTGTTACTTTTTGTTATACTACTCTTGCTTCTCAACGGGATTTCTTTTATTTTAAAATGGGAACTGGAGAGTACGTGCCTCTCTGAGAAAACTCTCTAGTTCCTACAATCAACAGGCTTTTCTTCCCCAGTGGTTCCCTCCTTTGCCATTTAAGAATCTGATACTGCAGAATCCATTGTAAGTGATTCTGCTCACCAACAGCCCTTTTGTAAGTGAAATGCCTTCTCTGCTAGACCTCTCTCTAAGCTCCCATACCACTGAAGGGCCATATAGGTGGTTCTTTTTAACTTAGATCAGAATATCAGCTAGGGAAAGAGCTTGCAGGTTCTGTAATACAGAGCCTTGTTGCCATTTGATTGAATGCAAGAGAAACTGTGGTGACTAGTTTTCAGACCTAGTGAGTACATAGTGTGGGAAAGCTTTTCTGGAGGGCTCCAGTGTGTTTATTAATTTGAAAATCCCTTTGAAAGTTTGGGGGTGGGGTGAATTTGTTCTTATATTTGTATATATTTGCATGTAATATATTGACATTATCTTATAACATTATAAATAAAAATGCCTTGAGGAGCATTTAGAATTATTCCTTATTAAAATAGATGCCAACCTCTGATTCTTTGACTAAATAGGGCAAATTTCATGGTTTATTTGAAGTCTTTTATACCCCTCTGAGTATTCTGATTACAAATCCTTGTCTGATGGAGACAGAGTTAAGGTGGCCTCAGTGGCAAAACTTGTGGAGAGGAATTCATTGCCAAGGCCGTGGTGATTGCAGCACAGGGATACAGCCAATAGGAGAGTCCCTACAGTCGTGAAAATTAGAGACATTTTGGGAATCATTATGGGGAAACAAATACAAATTAGGCTAACTCTATGTCTGGGCTCACAAGAGGACAACAGAAACAAGTTACAGTAATATGGCAAGAGAGTATAACTCACTATTGAATTAGATAAAAAATATAAACAGTAATCAACATGAACAATGACAAACTTTGTGTTGTGTGTGTTTGTGAGTTTGAGGAAACTGAACTTCTAGGTAAAAAGTATACTTAAAAAAAAATCATACTTAATTATACCAATGCTTTCTCAAGTCAGAGATTGTGGTGTTTAAATTTAAAGACAGGTCCTGTTCAATCAATATAATCTCAAACTTCAGCCTTTTATTTTTTGTTTTTGATGAATTGAATGGCAGTTGATTTGGGGCAGTAATATGTAGAGTTATGATGTATTCCAGGGTAGAGCAAAGTTCTAGAGCATAACTAGGAACAAAGTATTTGATTTTGCAAAATAAAGATGTCTAAGGACAGAGAATATGATTTGCCTGCATATAAATACCTCTAAGCATGCAGTTATTTGAGATTTCAGTAAAGGTAATTAAATAAATGAAATCAGTAAGTGAAGAAAGAAGAAAGTGGATCAAGGAGATACCTCCCCTTCCTTTCTCATCCTTCTTACCTTAGCTCTCCTCCTGCCTTCCTTTTCTACAATGGAAAATCTCTCATCCTGCAACCCTGCCACCCCACCTCAGTCCTAAATGTTCTCTACTTTGTGAGGGGATTCACAACCTAAATGGAGCACTAATGGCTAGAATACAGTAGCCTAAAGAGCCTTGGAAATTAGAAGTTGGAAGTTAGAGTCGTGGCATTAAATCTTTTTTGTTTTTTTTAAAGATTTTATTTTTCCTTTTTCTCCCCAAATCCCCTGGTACATAGTTGTATATTTTTAGCTGTGGGTCCTTCTAGTTGTGGCATGTGGGACGCCACCTCAGCATGGCCTGATGAGAGGCACCATGTCCATGCCCAGGGTCTGAACCAGTGAAACCCTCGGCCGCCACAGCGGAGCACATGAACTTAACCACTCAGCCATGGGGCTGGCCCCTAAATCTTGATTTAAAGATAGGGGCACCCATACAGAGAGCTAAGTCAAGAAGGATGCAAGATCACTCACAGGAGAACTTCCTACGTGAAAGCAAGAGACAACAAATGAAGCTGGGCAGGAGGAGATGCCCATGACCCCAAATAAGCAGGACAGATTCAGGGAAGGCCACAAATATGACTTGTGGTAGCTATGATGGAAAGTAATCCTCTTAGCAAGGATATAGCCTCAGAAAGAGAGGGAGATATTTTCTTCCTGTGAGAAAAAATGTATAAGCAGTGGGTAGAAGTTAACAGTCAAAGACATCTTCCTGGGAATGCCTACCTCCCTACGTTTGAAGAGTTACCTTGCTCTGGGCACCGGTGGTGGCTTCTCTCTGATTTTTCCACCCAAGTCTAGTTTCCTAATCAATTTTCACGTCACTCCTGCACCTTTTGTTTCTGTGTTAAGGAATTATTGAATGTCAGAGCAGGAAAGGGCCCTTGAGATTTTCTAAAACATTTAACTTACAGATGAGAAAACTGAGGATCAGTTCAAATAAATCTCTTATTGTCATTACAGATAGTTATTTGAAGGAATTTAAAACACAGTCCAGATATTCTGAATCCAGATATCTAAATTTGAATTTAAAACACAATCCAGATATTCCAGTTTTCTTCCTAGCATACCAGTGAGTTTATTTTCTTCTCCTTCTTCTGAGGATAGCGTGGGTGTGTGTGTGGGCATGTGTGTGTTTGTCTTGACAAATAAAAATGGCAAGTAATAGGATATATTGGAGTATATGAGGAAGCCATTTTGTGTAAACCTAATTTGGCCTGACCTTGTCTTTCCAAAAGGGCCTGACCGAGGCGGTTGAGCATGCATTGTCTATCTGCTTTAGAGATTCCCTATGGCAAGAGCAAAAGGCCCTTGAGATAAAGGTGCAACTTCACTCTGCCTCCCAACGTTGGAGTCTCCTTAAGGATTAAGTATCTTTCCTCAGGCTAGAAACTGATTGCTGCGCTCACCTATGATCGCCCAGCTTGAGACAGTAGACTTGCCTCCTGCTACGCCCACCAAGATAGCAGACACACTACCTGCTGTGTTCATCAAGTGCTGTGCCGACAGGGCAATCTTGTGACTATTGTGGGAGGGACATTTCAATCATATGTGAAACACCCTCTTTGAGGGTATATAACCACCCTGTGTACCCCCACTTCTTTGGAGTGCTCTGTTCCTTTGTGGAAAGACTCTCCCGGGTTATAATCATAAGATTTAAGCTCAGAATAAACTCACCCAAATTTTCATTTATAGATTGGTTATGGATTATTTTCGTCGACAGTCTACTGTGGGTATGTTAATAGGGACCAGTTGTCTAGAAGAGAGAAGTATTGGGTAAAGTATAGGAGACCTCTAAGTTGTGTTCTGAAGGTTAATATAACTGCTAAACTTGCTGAAAGGGATTTTAATTTACTCTTTAACAGTGCATTTGCATCTATTAGTCTCCTTGGAGCAGTGCTGTCCAATAGAAACATAATGAGAGCTATAAATATGGGCCACAAATGTAATTTTAAATTTTCTAGTACTTACATTAAAAAAGTAAAAATAAGTGAATAATATATTGTAACTCAATACACCCAAAATATCATTTCAACCTATAGTCAATATAAAAATTATTATTGAAATGTTTCCTTTTTTTCACAGAAAGTCTTCAAAACCAATGTGTATTCTAGTTTTACAGCTCATCTAAATTCAGACTATCCACACTTCAAGTGCTCAATAGCCACATGTGGTTAACAACTCCTATATTGGGCAGCATGGCCCTAGAGAATAATTTTTTAGTCATAGCTTGTATTCAGTCACAGAAGTCATTGCTATTGCCCATTAGTAGCTATTACTTTGATGTGAGACTTCAACCATGTCCATCAGTAACTGTTAACAATAAAAATTGTTAACTTCTTGATTAACACCTTTGCACGTCTTCAAAAATATTTTTGCTTCTGTGACCTCAATTCAAAGAAACGTTTGTCACATGATTTAATCAGATGCAAGAGGTTTGTAGTCAAAACATTACTTAAAATGTTCCTTAAAATTAGCTTAGATTGAAGTATGGCAGACACAAGCAGGTTCTCCCTAGGAGAGTCACATAGAATCTACTGCATTTTCTGTAATTTTCTTGCATACAAAATGTATTTCCATTCCTGAAGCTGTTAAAATGACTGGATGATTTTCTGTTTGAAATGCTGAGTAATTTAAAGTGACTACTAGTTGTTCTGGGAAATTCTCTGTCTAAGGCACAACCAAGCCTAGCATCTTCAGTGCTTATCAGAAATTCAAATCTTTCAAACGGATTACAGATTCCTTCCTGCACATCCATATTATTAGCTTCTATTTAAGTGCTCCATTTTACTGGTTGATTAATTGAATAAAAGTATGAAAGAAAATCAGGCTTGGTACCACTGACCTAGGTTGACAAATATGCGAAATGAAAATTCCCAGTAATGAAGTTGCCTTACTGTTGCTTAGCTTCTAATACTTGGCCGGCCAAATGCAAATATTTGGTCATTAAATCATAAAGGACAATGCTAAAGAAGGAATCACAAGGTGAATAAATAGGTAGCTTTTATCTGCAGAGAAGGAAGTCTTGTTAACAAGAAATGAAAATGAAACCAATCAGAAAAAAATTCTTTTTGTGAATAACATAAAAATGGGAATAATTTTCAAGCATCCCTAGCTGGAGAAATAAGTAGAAAGGGAAGCAGAATACAGCCTATAGAAACAACAAGGGAGGCTATGTTACTTTTGCTCATTGCAGCTTTGATGCTGGTGACTTTGGCATGGATCCATCTTTAACACCTTACACAGTAGACCAAAAAGAGCCTCAGTTGCCGTCTGCTCTCTCTTTCAGAGAAAAAGCGTCTTTACATGGCCCTTCTCCAATCTCTATCTTTTAAAATTATTAGGTTGGTCCTGTGTGCCTCTAGAAGTAATGTCTTTGGCTGTATTAAAGCTGAGTTATTTTAGGGGATCTGCCAGGGGCTACCATTCACTCTTTAAATTACAATTTCTAAGCGGAAGTTGTAAAGCCTAGACAGCAGTTAGGCAAATATCTCATACCTTGAGGAAGGTATCCAGTCAATTTAGATGAAGGAGATCCTAATAAGAAAACAGGTAAAGGTAGTCAGAAAGAAAAAAAAAAAAAAAAAAAGGGAAGTTTGGTCTTAAAATAATGATCTTCCATAGGTTATAGGAGTCTATTTTTTAACAGATAAAACGACTTTGAGGAGAGGAGTCAAGTTCTCATAGTAGATATTCTGATTTATTTGATCTGATTAGCGCTTATCTTTGTGCCAGCAAATTGTGATACAGGTTGGACTGAGAAGAGAGAAAAAGTAAAGAATTAGGAGAATTAAAAGTGACCATGTGTATGAAAAATCTAAACTCCTGGCACGTAGTAATGGCTTAAGAGTTCGTGGTGTTGCTTTTTTTCCCCTTCACTTCTTACTCATATCATGAAGTGCATTGTAATAAATAAAGATCTCTTATATGGGATAACATTTTAGGAATATATCAAGATTGTAGTTCAGCTTCATGACACAAGGAGTTTAATTCTATTTTGCTATTTTCTGAAAATACTCCCCTTGAATAAGCCATTTTAAAATACCATCACTTTTGCAAAAAGCCACACTCCAATTTAACTGCAAAAGAACATCTTTTTTTTTAAACTGAGCCAACTGCCAAAACGTTTGAAAATGTTCTCAATTTAAAAGGCTAGTTTATTTTTCCCCACAGAAAAACTTGGAGCACAGACAAGAACTTTTCAATAATACTTATCCAAATGGTGCAGAAGCTCCCTTTAATCTCAGTGACTTTGAAGAGATCTGACTCCTGACATGTGAAAACAGGGCAATTACAGCTTGCAGAAGAGGTTTTTGAATGATACAGACCTGGGTTTGAATCCCACTTCATCAAAATCTAACTGCCTGTCCTCCAGCAAATTAATTAATTTTTCTAAGTCTAGTTTCCAAAATTGCAGTTAGAGGTAATGATATTACCACAATAGCCTTTTAAGAGGACTACATGGAAAAGCATATGTTTAGTGATTAATACCTTGCCTGACACATAGTAGCTGCTGCATAAAACAGTTGTTGTCATTATTACAATTCTCCACATATACAAAATATAGCCTGTCACTCCCAAGCTAAAAATCCTAAAAAGTGTTATTTGCAATAGGAAAAAAAATCAGCCTCCTTCTCATGTTTGAGGTCCCTTTTCTCAAATTTCATTTACTAACATTTTCCACTTCACTCACTGTTTACCAGCCACATGGACCTGCTTTCAGTTCATGGCACATGCCCAACTCATTCCCAGCACTTGCTGTTTTCCCTGCATGAAACAAAACAGACAATCAATAAAGGAATAAATGAATCCTCAAGCTCTTCGAGTTAAGTATTTAATGGATGAAGAAACTAAGGCCGAGTAAGAGTCCTCATCCAACAAACTCTTAGGTAAAAGACCAAACTTGTCTCTCTCTCTAAAGCCCTAGCTTTCCTCATTGTACATGTAGAGGCAAGTTTACTGTGGAGCCAAGGAACCTTGAAGCTTCAGGAAGGACCACAGCAATGTTGTTAGAGTCAAATGTTTTTGAAAATGTAAGATATTTTAATTGAAATTGGTCAACACCAGTGTTTCTTTCATTATGAATTTTCCTTCAATACACTTCCAGCTACAGCTTCAGAATTCATTAATAGTAATACCATGTAGATTTTAGGATTGTTTTCAAATTTGAGGAAACTATATTGTTTTTCTCATATACCAGCTATCCAAATGAGGGCATTGCAGCTGTTTGTGCGTAGTGACCCACATTATACACACTTCGAGGTGTATCGCTGGAATTTGTTCTCACACTGAGCTGTGCTGCAGTAAGCCAGGTACAAACAGAAATGACTGCAAACCACACAATAGATCCTACTAACCCCAAACTAAATGCATGCCCCGATTTCCCCCGAGCTAGGTTCCAAAACTGCCTGTGGCTATCTGGATACCACCTGACGAGAGGTCAAGTGCTGGAGAAGTTGGAGAAAGAGACTGTGGTCTGAACTAATTATGGGTGAGATATCTTCCTTTTGCAGAATTTACCAAAAAAAAAATCAAAAAACCAAATATGTTTCTATGACCCCTCCTCAAGTCTTTAAAAGTGCTTTTGCACCTCTTAACTCTATAATTAGTAATAAAAGCAAATTTCAATCAACCTTGCTATAAATAGGGTGGAATTAGCTTTCCATTTTTCTCTAGAGAAAGTGCTTTACAAAATTGCTGTTCTGGAAAGTAGTAATCAAAGAGCAGACAGCCAAAAATTTAGGATAAGAAGCACCGTAGAGGTGTGCTAGACAGTTAAAAAAAATTTTTTCTGGATTTTTTTGTTTATAAGATTTTTAGGCTTTCTATAATTTATAACTTGTGATTTATCTTTCTTATTCTAAGCAAATATTCACCCTTAGGCCTGATTTTATGTCTATAATGTTAAGTTGTATGAATTTCTGACCCCATACCACCTGGATTCATCCTGCTAGTCCAGTATACCACCACTATTGTTCACCTGTAATTTGAGATTACTTGTTATATGTATTTGTGGAGTCCTCGAATATCCTTACACTACCTTTTTTCCAAAGTTTTGGCTTATGTTAGAGCAAATAGTGTTAATAGAGGGAGTATGTGTCTGTGTGTCCCCCTGTGCTTGCTGTAAATGGGTGAGAATTGAAAGGAATGCCTGTTGACAGTCAATCTGAGATGGGTATCAAAAATACATCCCACTCCTACCTGTTATATCATTTCGAGACTTCACATTGTCATATTCAGAAACTTAGTTCTGAGTATACATTTCTTAGCAACTCGTTTGGCTTTCTCAGAGCCAGGTAGGTAAGCAATGAAGGAAAACTTGAATTGAATGTGATAACTCTTCTTACATTCTCTGGAGCGAGATTGAATGCTCTCCTTGCTGCCTCAAGAGCTTAGTCTGATTTATATAAAACCTGTTATAACCACCCTGTGGGATTTCTGGTCTATTTTTCAGAATTTTTCCTGAGAAGACTGCAAGTGTGCAATCTCTAGGAGTTAGTGGTTAATATTCTGCAGAAGATGATTCCTTTTAAATCATACTCTACCTATAACTTTAATATTCCAAATAAAATAATATAACCTTTAGCTATAATAAGTCTGAAGGTAGCTGTAACTGTTTTACGTTTCTCTACTAGAAAATATTGTGTATTTAATTAATAGAAAAAATCCCAAAAATATGCTGTGTCTTGAAAATCTATTTAAAGATTTACTTGATGACATTTTATTATGCAAGTGTTCCTGGAAACTCAACTTCGTAATAATACTGCTTTGATTTATGTAGTGTATTCTCTTTCAAGATCTCAGACATGAGACTGCATTTGAAATATTGGAGCACTCAATATTTAGTTCCAGTTCAAAATCAAACAAAACTCCATTAGCTGCATTATCAGCATGAGAGATATAAGAAAGGATGATACCATATATTTCCTCAATTACTTCACAAACTGTTTTGACCAGCAGTGTGACATTTGTCAAAACTCTAAGTTGCAACAATTTTGAGTAATTTAACAGGATATATATATTTTTTACTTTACCATCCTCAGAAAATACCCTAATACATTTTGTACATCTTTTGTCCCAGAAATGGGCCTTAAGAGAAGAAAGAACTCAAGATCCTCATTGAGAAGGGCAGCCAGCTCTTTGCTTGGATACTTTGGAGGGAAAATTGGGAAAACACAGACACACACAATGTACACAAAGTCCAGAGAAGAGGATCCTAGCTTTGGAAGTAGTAAAGCTTTTAGGCTATGATTTTGCATGTTGAAATACTTACCTCATGTATATCCCTGGTAGACTTTTCTTACATTTGGTGGGTTCTCAATAAACCTTTATGGATGAGGGAAGTCAAAATTCAAGAGTTAAACCTTAACTCTGCCTATCCTATCAACAGTCTTTTTTTTTCCAAACAAGGATTCATTAATCAATTCTTTTCTGAAAATAATATTTAAACAGTTGTATGTTTCCCATTTTACACTGTCATAGATCTCATACACTTCAATCATATTTATCAGAACACCACTGGAGCATTGGAGATATCAAATCCTTTTGAAAATATTAGCTATACACTCTCAATGAATTTCCCTTGACCTACCAGTCTACTAACTAACACCAGAAGAGCTTACACGATTCATAATTATTGCAACTCGGCTGCTGACTATGCTAGTACATTGGAACTAGATGGTAGGGCTGGCATGTACCTTTTGGAATAAGAGCCTAAACCCTATGCACCTTTAATGTGGAAGTGCTCAGTCTTACAAAATCCCAGTTACCCTAAAGCCTTGTTCCTTCCTAGAGTCTCCTTTCCACATTTCCCCACTGATAAAATACAGATATCCTATTGGCCTTCCACTGTCAATGGTACTGTTGATGTTTAATACAGCATTGCAATTAAATCAAGCCAAAAGGCTATAGTGATTGACTTCCTTGACGTTGAAGGCTTTACCTAAAGTGAATGGCTCCAGTGGATACATCTTGGCTTTGTGTCATACAGTCTTGTGTGTCAGGACCCCTATTCCTGCTTTCCACAGTTTTCTTAACAGAATTCTCTTACACATTTTTAAGCATTTAATTTATTGAATAGAATTAATATAAATACATATCATGTTGCCATATTTAAGTAGTAACAATTACCAAAGGGAAAAATAAAGGTATACAGTGAAAAGCCTCTCTCTTATCCTCTCTTGTACACCAATTTGTTTTCCTATGCAGGTTACCCATTTACATATCTATCTAATTCTTTTCTACAGGAATAGAAACAGACTATAAATATTGTTCAACACATTGTTTATCACATTTAATAATAAATTTTAGGATTCTTTCTATATAAACATATAAAGAGCATCCTTATTCTTTTTGAGAGCTATATTGTATTACACTAAGAGCATATTTCATGATTTATTGAATCAAATCCTTACTGATGGATATTTAAGTTTTTCCTATTCTTTTCTTTATGTGAGTTCATATTCCCAAATGCAATATTCAAAATCTGATAACCCCTGAAAAGTATTTTTTAAAATAATTTTTCAGCCAAAACTCATTGGGTCACAAAATCTCTTTTTTACTGATAAGAAGCAACATTTGTGTCTCTGTGCTTCCAACAGTCACCTGTGCCTTTGTTTGCTGACATACTATTGCATTTTGGATAATGCGTTATTTGGTACTTGTTATTCTTTAACACATTCTTATGTTTTGACCTCGGTTTGAATTAAACTGTAAAAATACTTCTAGAACTAAATCTACTACTCTGGTGACAGTGAAAATCAGAAAAGAATGAGTGATGTGTTAATCAGCATGTTTTGTGCTTACTCTGTGACAATGATAAACAAAAACTAAGGAGGAGCCAGCTCGGTAGCCAAGTGGTTAAGTTCATGCTCTGCTTTGGCGGCCCAGGGCTTTGCTGGTTGGGATCCTGGGTGCGGATCTAGCACCATTCATCTGGCCATGCTGAGGCAGCGTCCCACATAGCACAACCAGAAGGACCAATTACAATATACAGCTATGTACTGTGGGGTCTTGGGGAGAAGAAGAAGAAGGAAAAGAAGATTGGCAACAGATGTTAGGTCAGGTGCCAATCTTAAAAACAAAACAAAACAAAACTTCTTAGACAGAAACCCATGGTAATGAGACAGAAGACACGAGAAGATTTTAATCAGGCTGTCCATAATGAAGTTTAGTAAAGCTCTGGTGTGGTTTTGTTACTTGAGAAAATTGCTCTTGGTCCTCCTCAGACACCCAACTCCAGTCTGGTTACAAAGGCCATGCACTTATGTCCACATTTCCAGGGCATGCTGATATAGTAAATATTCAGTATACGTATATGTGCAGGCATTAAGTTTAGAGTGATGTTTTTTTGAATATTATTCATAGAAAGAAGCATCACAGAGTGTTTATGGTCTATATAAATGTTTACAAAATGTGATCCCTAAAACCAACAGCATCAGTATCACCTAATAACTTGATAAAAGTGCAAATTGGAGGGTCCTACGCCAGACCTACTGAATCACACGCTCTGAAGTTCAGACCCAGCAAGTTGTCTCTCCATAAGGTTTTGGGTGATCTTTATGTGGGCTCTCATTTGAGAACAATTATTCTATGTTTATTCCATTATTTCAAAAACCAGTTGGTACTGTAAAAAAGAACCATATGTAAATTATAGTACTATTTATATTCTTTGTTTATGCCACTTTGTGTGACTACAAACATTTCACTGTAGAAGTAGTAATAATTTAGATAGAGGTGTTACCCCAAATCCTATTGAGGGTCTTAAATAATAGACGATATAAGCATGTGGTATCCTCCTAAAATCAAATGCAAGACTGTATTCCATAACACATTTAATCCAGAGATTGGGTTCCTGTTTCAGTGATACAACACTGAGTAATCTTTTCACACATATGCTAGTGCACTTTTGGGAATTCCTAGAAGTATAATTGCTGTATTTGTGATTTTAAAAGATGATGCCTAACTTCCCTACCTAGTGGTTACACCTATTTACTTTCTCATTGTCATATAAACGATATAGACAAGATCCTATTTTCACATATTTTCAATGATAATGCAATATTAAGCTGTTCAGTGTTTATCTATCTGATAAGTGATGATGAATAAATGAAAAGCAATAGAATATATTGGAGTATATGAGGAAGCCATTTGATTTAATACTAATTCGGTCTGACCTTGTTTTTCCAGAAGGGACTGACGTGTTCTTTTGAGTATGCATTGTACACCTGCTTTAAATATTTACAATGTGCCAAAGACAAGAAAGATGCCCTTAAACATAGGAATGCAGCTTTCCCCTTATATTGACATTGCTTTAAGGATAAGTATCTCTTCCTGGAAACTAAGGAGTAATTACAAACCTGCTGTGCTCGCCTTGTGACCACTGACTTGCTAGCAAAGCAATCTCATGACTTCTGTAAAAGGGCCATTCTTATCATATATGATGTGTGCTCTTTGTTCCAAGATGGTATACAACCACTCTACACGCCACTTTGGTGTGCTTCTTTCCTTCGGGGAGGAAGACACCCTGGGCTATCTTCTGAGACCCAGTTCAAAATAAACTCACCCCAAATTTTTATTTATAGATTGATCATGAATTATTTGTGTCGACAATGATAAACAGTATCTTATTAGTTTTAATTTGCGTTTTTCTTATTCTGACTGAAGCTGATCATTTTTACACTTGCACTTCCTGTACTGTGAACATACTGTTCATGTCCTTTGCCCATTTTCCACTGGGTGTGTATCAGAGCTACTATAATCACACATATTTAGAAGAATACCTTTTGTCATGGTGAATATATATGTTTCTCAATAGTTTACTTAATCAATTTGGTATATGAGTTTTTGTCCTACAAAAGGTTTTGATTTTTTTGTTGTTAAATTGACCAGGTTTATTTTTCTCTTTATTCTTCTTTTGTGTTATAGCTAGAAAAGCCTTTTTAATTCAGAGATTAAATATAATTCTTTTATTTTTCTTCTATAACTTTTACTATTTTCTGCTTTCATATAAATATTTTATCAGTTTTAAATGTTTCCAGTATATAGTGTGAGGAATCGATGCAACTTTATTATTTTTCCAGATAGCAAATTTTTTTCACATACGATTTATTGAAAAGTCTAGCTTTCCACCTTGATGAATGATATTATCTCTAACATATAATAAAGCGGGTTTTTTGAATTTTTTTTTCCATTTCTAAACTTCCTATTCTGATCTGTTAGTTTGCCTATATCTGTGTTAATGCCTCATTATTTTTCAGGCTGCATGGTATATCTTAATACTTTTTAGGAATGTTTCCTTCTACTTTTACATGACAGTATTGGTCTTTTTCAGAGATATCCAGACTTTTCTTACTTGATTTTTTTTTAACATTAATTGAAGTTTTACCTCGTATAGTTAAATAAAACCCATTGGCAATTTTTTGTTGGGATTGATAAACATAATTAGCTTAAGGAAGAATACATATAATGTTGTGTCTTCCTAACTAAGGAATACATTTCATCTATTTACATTCAATAACTATTACTGTGATATTGAAGTGTTCTGATTTTGAACCATCTTTGCCTCTTTGGAAGAAACTCTGCTTGATATGTATTTTATCATTTTAATGTGCTTCTGGGTTTTGATGCTAATACTTTAGGACTTGGCTTTGATATTCCTAAGTGGAATGGATATTGCTTTTTTGTGAAATCTTTCTTGGGCTCTACTGTGAGTGTAACATCACCTTCAGATAGTAATTTAAGTTATTCTCCTTTTTCTATGAATTAGAACAGTCCAAATATCACTGCAATTATCTGCTCTTTAAAGGTGTGGAAAAATTTCTTGCTTCCCTTACTGGTCTTTACCATACTGTAAGAACATAACCAGTATCATGCATTATTTTTTGTATACTTGAACTCTGAATGGAATCAGGTAGTATGAACTCTCTTGTGTTTGATTTCTTATTCAATATTGTATCTTGTAAATTTGTCCATGTTGTCGCATTTATCAGTAGTTTATTCTTTTACATGACTGCATAATTTTCCATTATTTGAATATACCATATCACTGCTGATGGACATGTCCAATGGGAATTATTATATTGAACAGTTATTTCCAATATGGGCTATTATAAATAATACTGCTATTAACATTCTTGTCTTTTAGTATCTGACTCTCTGTCTCATCAACCACTTTTGTCAGGTCTATATTCAAAAGTGTAATCACTGGATCATGATTGAGTTGATACTTGTTAGTAGATTCTCGTCAAATAATATTCAGAAGTCACAGTGCCAGTTTTATCTTGGAGCATGAGAGCATGAGGATTCTGTTTTTTCTACATCCTGCTAATTTTCATATTATCTCTTTTTAGTTTTAATCACTTATTGGGTTTTTAGTGGTATTGTATTGTGGTTTTAATTACATTCCCCTGATTACTAAGCAGTCCCCTGATTATTGAGCATCTCTTTACATGTTTATTGGCTATGTAGATATCTTGTTTTGTAGTATGTTTGTTTCAGTGTCGTGTTCATTTTTATTGGATTTTATGTAATTTCCTTATTGATTTTTAAGAGTTTTTTCTATATTTAGGGTGCAAGTCCTTTGTCAGTTATATGTATTAGAATTATCTTGTCTACTCTCTGGATTGCTTTTCACTCTTATTTTGAATTTGCAGAATTTTTCATTTTAATGTAGTCCAACTTATCAAACTACCTTTATAGACAGTGCTTTATTTGTTCTCTTTGTAAAAGTTTCCCTACATACCTCAAGTTCATGTCAATAGTCTCATACCATTTTCTAAAAGCTTTACTCTTCTTCCTTTCACATTAATATCTGTAAATTCTCTAAAATTAACTTTTGTGAATAGTATGAAGCAGAAGCCAGGTTTCAAATTTTTAAAAATATGGATATCCAATTAACCTAAAAGCTTAATACAAAGATATCATCCTCCTTCTGTTTCTTGGTTCTGCTTTTGTCATAAGTCAAGTGTCCCTTTAAGATGCAGTCTGTTTCTTCACTATTGATGTTATTCTGTTGTTTATTGATGTATCTTATGGAGCTATTCTTGACCCTTTACACACTCTTCATAAACTTTAGAATCTGCCTGCGGCAAAACACGGGAATAAAACTGCTGGAATTCTGATTGGAATTGCTTTAAAACTATAGGTTAGTTTTAGGAAAATTTATATCTTTATAATATCAGTTATTTCAAACATCTTACATGATACATCTAATTATTAAGGGTCTCTCCAAATGTTCTTAAAATATTTTATACTTTTCTGTTTTGAGCTCTAAACTATATATTAAATTTATTATTAGGTATTTTATATTTTGAGGCCATTTGAAATGAGATCATTTATTGTTAAATTTCATTTTCTCTCCTTTTTCTTGCATATTAAAATTTGTCTGTATTGAAATTCTATGCAGCAGGCTTCTAAATCAAATTATTATCTCTATCATTGATCTAAAGATTCTTTTGGATGTTTCTACAAATATAATAGTATCATCTATGAATATGTTTTTCCTTCCTAGTTTTTATAATGAATACTCTTATGACTGCTTAAGAAATTGAATTCATTATTTAAATCTTTCATACAAAAGATACTCCAGCCTCAAGTGGCTCTAATGGTGATTGCTACCATATATTATCATCTCACAAATTAGGAAAAGATAGAACCCTTCTCAATTTGTTCTATGAGGATAGCCTAACTTTGATAACAAAGTCTGACTAGAAAACTGCAATAAAAGAAAATCATAGGCCAATCTCATGAACATAGATGCAAAAATCTTAAATAAAATATGAATCAAGTGAACTAAAAAAAATACATGAAAAGAATCATATACTACTACTAGGTTGGTGTTATTCAAGGAATGTAAGGGAATTATTACGTTTTAAAATTAATCAATATATTCAACATTGTACTACACTTTTTATCCAGTGCAATAAAGCAGCAAATATATATATGCATATATACACCACCATTTACCACTTCTTTTCTTTAAGAATAGTCACAAACTTTTATAACAAAAACTATTTGTGAGAAAGATATAGATAGTGTCATCAATGAAAATAGATTGATTAACTCCAGACAAATAATTATCACTTATGCCAAGATCACTGTTAATGTTATGTTGACAGAGATACCCATTGACATTTTCTGGAACCACAGAGCTAGAAGAGTGGCAGGCTGAGAGTTTTACAGGAGTCACAACACCATGTCAGTCACAACATCCCAGGCCAGGTGTAGTAGCTGGGGAGTGAGGCAATAATAATGGGCCTCTAAGAGGGGCAAACGATTCACGGAGCCCTGCTCAGGAAAGATATCTTGTAGCAAATCTGCAAAATCCAAATAAAGTCTAAAGGAATAAAAAAAATGCCAAATTGATTCATGTTTCAAAAAACTCAAAAATAAACAAAAGTTCAGCCTTAGTCATCTTAAATAATCCTGGAGAGTTAAAGGAAGCCTATTGAGCAACGTTTTCTTGAAAGTAGCCAAAATTCCTTCCAAAAATAAGATCCAATTTTCACTAGATTAAAAAAAAATGTTTTTATGCTGCTCATATGGGAGGTCTAAGTATAAAGCAGTTTTACTACGTAAAAATTGGCTTTTCTACCCTCAATAAAATATATGTGGTATTTCATGGAGAAAATGACAAGAAGTTTCCAAATTCTCATGTCATTTTGAACAAGGTGCTTGAATCACGCAGCTTATTGTATTCAGTACTAAGCTAGATGCTGTATCAAGACAACTCCTGGGAACTTTCCTTTCTTGTGTATCAGCAGGGACAATGGAAAAAGGATAAACTGCCTAGGATTGTAAAGGGACCTAATTTCTAGCTCCAGCCCAACTCTGCCAAAAGTCTTGCTTCTCTGCACATAGTTTTCTTATCTGCAAACTGAAGTGCTTGGATTCAGTCCTCTCTAGTACCTTCTTCGGCTTTAATGTCTAGCATCTTATTCTTTTGAGATTTTTGTTTCAGGATGGAAGTGGTTTTTTAAATAGGTTGACATACTAATATAGATGTTTGGGGTTATTTCACCTTAACTTTATTGAGCACCTGATACTGAGTCCTGTTCTTCTTGTAGAACCTTGAAAATCTGATCCCCTCCAACACCAATGCACTTGCTCTTCCATCTGCTCAGACAGCTCTTCTCCCAGACACCTGCAGAGCTTCCTTACCTCTTGGAGGTCTTTGTTCAAACATCAGAGAGGACTGTTCTCTGACATAGAATCTAAAACAACCAAATACTCTCTATCCACTAATCCTACTTTTTTTTTTCCTTCATAAATCTTATCACCAGCACCTGATATTGTAATTATTTGTTTATTGTCTCAATCCCCCACTAGAATGTAAGATCCATGAGGGTAAGGACTCTGTTTTATTCACCGTTGTAACTAAGAATGCCTGGCACATTACTAAATATTCCAGTTCAAGCTGACTGATCTCAGTGTCCATGTTTTTTCCACTATATCTTCCTCTGTGATGTTTCCCTGTAGTTTTAAGTTTGTCCTGGCCTGTAAGCTTATTCTCAATGCTTATGTAGGACTTTTTATCAAATATTCTACCAACCTGAAATTGAGCGATCTTTCCTCACAATTAAGCCAATATTTTAAATTGAGCACCCAAGAACTCTAAGCACTGGGGTTACTTCCTTCTCCTTCCACCTTTCCCTAACTCCATGACCCCTTTAGATGACTTGCTCATGAACTGAACTCATACTTTCTAGATTTTGCACTGTCTGACTAATTATTTTTTATTTGTGTATCTCCAGTAACTAGCACAAATTTTTTCACATAGTGGGCAGTCAATAAGTGTTTTTAATTAAAAAAATATATATCAAACATCCTGCCAGAATTAAAGTTTTCCATTCTGATAAGCCGTATATATTGGCTTAAGTTTTGGGTTGACTATAACAAAAGAATCATAATAGAAATTATATTAGATAAGGCAAATTAGCTAATGAAATAATCTTTAAAATCTCTGTATACAGATATAGGTATTTGGAAAGATAATTCATTCTTGTGGTTAGCAATTTAAGTATCTTTCTATCACATGGGAAAATGTTTATTATGTTATAAAGTCTTCAAGCCTTGGCACTTGGCTACTCATTTCTAGACCCATGTCTTCCAGATCCTCTACAGATACAATTTATGTCTTTCAGTTTCTGTAATGCGCCATGGTCTCCATCAATTTTACACCTTTTCTCATGTTGTATTTGAGTCTAGAACATTCTTCACCTTCTACCTCCAAACACTGTTGCCCCTGGTTTAACCATATCTCTTCATTTCTCAAACCTACCATGGTCTCTGGTCTGTGTGATAACTCTATACCAAGCCTGGTGTTTTTGGACCCTTCACTGTTGTTATATGTCTTAAAGAGGACTTTATTCATTTCCCTTTATCCCATCTGTTGAATGGCATATTCATTTGTTTACTTTTGCTGCTTCCTAAGCATCCTTATACTATACTTTAATATTTGAAGCTGTGATTTGCCATAACCTTAAGGCATCACAACAATGCTGGGTAATATTATCTTACCAGTTCCAGGTCTCCCCGCTAAAGCCATGTTGGCATAACTTTGCCTTCCATTCTACAGTCAATTAAGGGGGTGAGATGTCTATAGTGACTTCCTCCAGTCCCAGGAGATGATTTGAAAACTGTAATTGAGTTTAATTCTATCATTTCCAGACAGTCAAAGAGATTGGAACATTGCCCACATTCTACTCCATTTGTCAGTTTAGAATCAGCCATTCTGATGAAAAGAGCTTTCCTAATGTTCACTAATTTGGTTTCTAGAAGCAAAAACAGTGCATGCCATCCTGAAGGTTTTTTTCTCATTAGCTACCTGCAAAAACCTAAAACCAATAAAAGCTCTGTACTGTTTGCAGGATAAATTCCAAAACTCTTTCATTGACTGGCATGACACACTTTCCACATTATTGTACTCCAGTTTCGTTTCTATCCCTATGTCACACTTCTTTGAAGCATGACCACTTCTTTCTACCAGGCTTTATCTACTGTTCCCAAACATACCTTGTTTACATTGAACATGGCACTTCTACTCCTAATGGAAATGCAAAATTGTCAATCCAACCCAAACCAATATTTGAGGCACAACGTATCACTGCCCTGACGCCACCCTAGTCTTACTGGATTATAACTCAATTTGCTTACCAATGTATCTTGCTGTCAGATTTTATCTCTGTGTTGGCTTCCTTGCAACTTTAGGGTATTGTCTTCCGTTTGCTTATCTATCCATATGAAGGTGTAAACCAAGAACTGATACATGTTATGACGTTATTATTTGTAAGGACAATGACTCTAAAATAAGCCTGCCACCAAATTGCATAGCTGAGGATTACTGTGAAAATTTTGCAGCTGTGCATTAATCCATGGCAAAAATCCATGGAGAACTAATCAGTGTGAGCTGGAGATTATGTCTATATTAAGCTTTCAATCACTGCTCTTGCTTATACCTCTTGAAACAGAAACAGATCTCTCTGCCTACAAACCAATTCAAGAAGTAAATTATTTATTAGAAAATAAACACATTTTTCTGCAATAAATAAATCGAAGTAAAAACCACATACATCCCTAAAGTGCTTTTTACCTTTTCTTCTCAACGGATTTCAAACAAACAAGTAAACATGTCAAGCTTTGTTTCCTAGGATGCCACTCAGCAGAAGTGCACAGTTTTAGAGGTCAGAGACAGAGAGAGAGCAGTCGTCACAGAATTAGTTCTTCTGCCAATGACCTGAGAATAAGAATGCTGTTGATTTCGACCCTGATGCCCCTGGGGAACAAAAAAGGAAATTGTCTATAACGTGAAAGACTCTTCAGCATATGCCTACGGCTGGCAATAAGGCATTTCTAAATCCTGGTGACTTACAAAATGTTGAGCAGAATATTGGGGCTATCTAGTTAACTGAACAAATTAATAATCCATAAGATTAAATATTTTCATGAAATATATATGGTGAGTGAGGAGCAACATGGTTCAAACTGGGTAAGGAATTAACCAGACTGAATTTTTAAAAGTTTTACTGCATGCTTGTGAATATGTGGCAAGAATGTAGATGCTGGTTTGGGGACCACATCAATCATCGGATAAAAACTAAAAATTTGAGTTCAAAAGCTACATGGTTTCAAAAAGCTGGCTTCACATAGACGTAAAAAAATCCGGATTTTTTTTTTTTAATATTTCAGTTAATTCTTATTAGCACAACACCTTCAGTTTAAACATCGCCAATGAAGTTGTATCATTTAGGACTCGTTTACTGGTGAATTCAAAAAATTCAAAGCAAACATGATTTCATGGCAAAAGGTGTATGCTAGTTCAGACATGGTTAATCATTGACTCCAACAATGTCAAAAGAATTCAGTTTTTCTCCCCGTCTCCTATCATCTTTTTTCTATTTTTTATTTTATTATCAAAGAGGCTCTCTTCTCTTTGACACATGAGGATTGTTGCTGCTCTGGAATTGTATTCTCAGAACTCCACGTCCAGCTTGTTGTTTCTCATTGGCTTGACTTAAGTCATGTGCTCATCTTTGAACCAATCATTGTGGTCAGATAGAAGGAATGTACAGATTCATTTCAGGTCTACCCCTGGGAATGACTTAAATTTGGCATCATTCAATACACATGGGCTGAATGATTGGGACCCGTAGCAAAAATGAAATTCTTTTACAAGAAAAACCAAGAGTGTATTCTAACTGGTAGAAAAAAAAAAGTTCTCAGAAAACATCAAATTATTTGATCTCAAATAAATTTTATTTCTGATAAAAAGTTCTCTCTAAAACATATACAATAATTTCTCCATAAATAAACATATATCTAGATGGAAAGATAGTTCAGGCTGGAGTAAGCTTGAACTATGATCCCTAAAAACGTAATGAATGAAAAGGCTAGTGAAAAACTCAGGGCATTTCTGCTTATCTTCTAAAATCAATATACCTTCAGTAATTTATACTAGACCTTGCCTTAATGATAAAAAAATTGAATGAGGTAAGATAAGCATATGAAAAAATATGTCTACTGTTATTTATTAAAATAATAGATTGGACACTGCAAAACAATTAAGACAGTTTGTGGGCAAGTTTTCTTTTCAATTCAGATTTGACTAAGGAGAATATATTTGGAATTTAATAAAAAAATTCTAGCTTCCAATGATCTAAGAAATCTTCACAGGCTAACTCCAGCAGACTACAGCTGTAGTACAGGAGGCATAACATCTAGTCTCTATATTATCAACCTCACTTCCTAAATTATTTCAACCAATATAACATTAATAACAGAAAAGGAGACTTAATATCCTTAAAGGAAGAGAAATGTTCAGATACATGGGAAAGAGAGGATATTAAGCAGATACAGACTAGAGAAACAGGAAGTGAAGTTATTTGCAATCAATAACCATAATATCATTTATCATTAACAGATTCTGCACATGCCTATACATTATTAGCTGAAAGTTGAAACTAAATTATTCTGTAATTTTGTTAAAGACATCATTTCTGAGTGCTACTTAATTATAATTGAATTATAATTTTAAAAATTATTATGAAGTATTTTAGACATAGAAACAGACATGGAGGATGATACAATGAATAACCATGTATCCGCTCCATGGAAATTAACCATTGCCTAAGAAATAAACCATTACCAACAGAATTTAGGTCCCCATGGACTCCTTTCTGACTCTGTCTTCCTTCTTCTTCATAGAACAAAATAAACAAAAACCTTGTAACTCAGTTACTTAGCTATAAAATATTTGTGAACAAAATATTTCAAGATCATTAAAATGAATTATTTTAAATGTGAGTTTACTGTGACTATAGTCAGTCCAACCTGGCACATGCACATGCACAGATACACGTGAAGGGAAGTTGAGATAAACACACATTTTATTTATACATCCTTAGCGTAGCCTCTTCCCTCTAATCATGTTTTACAATTTTTGGTAGCTATGACTTTTATTAAGCAACTTATTTTTATTGTTTCTTACTGATTTGTCTCTTTAAATCTTTTCAACATCTGTATGAGGTAGATATTACTATATCCATTTGAAAGACAAGGGAAATTAAAGATCAGTGGATGTAACTTCCAAAAGCTATATAGAAAGAAAATGGTGAAGTTGAGACTTGGCCTTAGGTCTATTGATCCAAACGAAAGCTCTAAACCTTATCATTTCTTTATGTTTGCTTCTCAGTCACAGGCTATTCTTTTCAAGGTTTCACATAAGCCTTTAATATCACTAAATGTTTCCCCTGCATTCTTCTTTGAAGATGACTTGTTTTATATATTTGTTGTGACATCAGTTGTCATCCTGACTGTTATCACCCTACAGGAACTGTGTCATCTTTCTCTGGCTGCTGTTATACCTTTAAAAAGATCTTTTGTTTCCACTAATTTATCTATGATGTGCTTATGTATGGTTTTACATACTTGAAAATTGAGATTCCAAAATATCCAAAACTTGTCTAATGTCAAGCTGTTAATTCTCAGAGTCAGGATTATAATCTGTGTCTCTATGACACAAATATTGGTCTCAGTAATGGGCTTTTCCTTTTAGCATTCTGCACAATTCTTTAACATCCCTAACACTTCCTCCAAATTCTATTTTCTTCTGTTATCATTCTGGGAAAGATATTCATGATGACAGGTAGCTTAATCAATTGCTTTTCTGTCATTATTGGCAATTAGCAAAATCCAGTCTATGTGAGAACTTTCTACAACAGAGGAATTGGTCTCCTTAACAGCAACAACAAAATGACAGAAAAAAGAGAGAGAACTGTAACTAGTAATTAAAAAAAAAAAAGACAAGCAGTATTTCAACCAATTGCAATACATAGATTTTATTTGAATTCTTAAACATTATATATATATGTGATAGTTTTGGAAAAATGAACTGACTAGATATTTGATTTTTAAAGAAATTATATAACATTACTAATATTATTATCAATATTAATAAATTATTGTTATTATTCAATACTAAAAGACAATGAGCTATCAAGCCATGAAAAGATATGAAGAAAACAAATGCATGTTACTAAGTAAAAGAAGCCAATCTGAAAAGGCTACAAACTGGATGATAGCAACTATATGACATTGTGGAAAAGTAAAACTATGGAGACAGTAAAAAGATCAGTGTTGGCCAGGGGTTAGGGAGGAGGAGTGGATGAATAGGTGGAGTACAGAGGATTTTTAGGGCAATGAAACTATTCTGGGTGATCTTATAATGGTGGATGCATGTCATTATACATTTATCCAAACTCGTAAAATGCACAATATTAAGAGTGAACCATAATGAAAAATATGGTTTTTGAGTGATAATGATAATATCAGCATAGGTTCATCAATTGTAACAAATGTACCACTCTAGTAGGGGATGTTGATAATGGAGGAAGTCATGCATGAGTGGGAACAGTAAGTACTTGGAATAACTCTGTACTTTGTTCTCACTTTTATTGTGAAACCAAAATTACTCTAAAAAACAAAGTCTATTAAAAAGAGAGATTACTTTTAATTTACAAGAGCATGTTAATATTATAGTGGTTATGTTTATTAAGAGCTATTATAATTTAGAGATACATACTCAAATATTATTTCTAAAATGTTTAATGCCTGGGACTCCCTTCTAATTAATCAGAGGACAAGGAGTGTGAGTGAGGTTATGGGAAAAAATATTGTCATGAAAGAATAAACGTTGAGGCTGTGATGGGTACATGGAGGATCATTATACTGTGCTCTCTATTCTTGTATATATTTGAAAGTTGCTATTAAAAACTGAGATTTAAATCATTTTTCTTAAGCCTATCAAGATTTTCCACTATACTCATTGGAGTTCTAACAGGCTCAGGCTTACTCCTTATATCTTTATTTAAAAAATAGCATTCTCATCACTGTCATGAGGAAGAACATGGAAATTATTTCATCTGTTCTTTCCTTCTCAGTAATACTTATGGGTAGACATAAAGAACAGGGCTAAAATAGTGGAAATCGACATTTATTATACAGTTCAACAAAAAATTGCTAAATGAAATTACATTTTGAGTTTCTTGTCAGAAATTTTTACCTTCAATTTTAGTTTTTGACTCTCATTATTTTGCAATGTTTTGAGAACCCTGATGTATTAAAAATTTAGTATTTAGTCATTTGTATTCCAGATCAATAAGATCAAGACTATTTGGATACATAACAGCTCTGACCAATACCTTCCAGAACACAGGAGAAATGTAACCATAGCTACTGCTAGATGTAAAACAGAAGGCTTAGTATATTCTAATGAAAATGACAGAAAGGTCAGACATCTTCTTCATTTGTGTACATTGTGGACATTCTTCTCTGATTACAATAGGCATGCAGAATGAAGTCTGACTTTGTGAAGCTTTCTTCCTTGCCGTTCCCCATCAAAGGAACTAAAGGCTACATGGGGAGGAAACTCCACCTCACTATTGTGCAGCTGGCTCATTAGGAGTCTATGTTGAGTGAAGTTTAAAATTACCTCTTTTAATTGGAAGCTTCTGCTGGACTGCAGTAATTCATAGGCTGGGTGACAGTAAAAAGTAATGTTCTCACACGGTAGACTAGAGTGTATTTTTATTTCACTACTAATATGTTACGAGCTAAATTGTGCCCTCCTCAAAATTTGTATTGTTGAAGTCCTAAACCTCGGTACCTCAAAATGTGACTTTATTTGGAGATAGAGTCTTTAAAATGGTAATTAATTTAAAATGAGGTCATTAGAGTGGGTCTGACTCGTCTATGACTGGTGTCTTTATAAGAGAAAATTTGGACACACACATCTAGAGAAGGAAGACCATGTGAAAACACAGGGAGAAGATGGCTATCAATAAGCCCAGGAGAGGCCTCCGAAGAAACCAACCCTGCCAATACCTTGATCCCAGACTTCTAGCTTCCAGAATAATGAGAAAATAAATTTCTTTAAGCGAACCAGTCATAGCACCTTTGTTATTGCAGCCCTGGCTAACTAATACATAATGTTAAAAAAACAACTGCTTTTTAGTCTTAGAGAAAAAAAATCATATACCTTAAAATACAATTTCAATGGCCACAAATGTGAGTAGCTATAAGACAATGGAAGAATCCAATCAATCCTTCTGGTTGGATCCTAGTGTTACCCACCCTGGGCTAACAATTCAATGTTTTTAATAACTGGTTCGTTAGGCGGCTTTGGTTGTGGCACCCTTGTTTCTCACCAAGTGATTCCAATAATCATGTAGTAAGCCATCACCCATTGATAGGTACTATGCATGTGATCCTAGCACCAGGGCTTCCCATTGGCCAAGTAAGCAATTCAGGAGTTTGGAGTGAGCGTAGAAAATCCAAAAACTCTATTTTATTTTCATTCTTTTTGAACATTATCAAGATGTGAAGCTATATGAGACAGCATAAGAGTATAAAAAGTGTAAACAGCAACAGGCTGTAGTAATAACGGAGAACCACTAAAATCAAAGAATTTTATTCTCTTGCATTGATTTAATGAATTACAGGCTTACTCACCAATGTTTTGCATTGAGTCTCTCCCGCACACACATGCAGGCAGACACGCTACAGTACGGTATACTGAATATGGTACAGGATTCTGGAGCCAGCCCGCCTGGGATTATATCTCGATGTCACAATTTAATAATATGCAAGTTAGTAGGAACTCTCTTATCATATTTTCTTCCTAATAAAATGAGACAAATATATCTTACTTAAAAAGTTTTGGGGAAAGTTAATTGAGTCTATAGATGTAAAGTGCTTAGAACAGCACCAACCACACTGTGGGCAATTAATAAATGTTTATTATTATAGTAGACTGTGAAGAACCATGAGGACCACCAAACCATTACCCCATTGAACTACTGAATGTGTGTTTACACACTGATGGGCTTTCTCAAAATATTGCTAGAAATTAATTTCTTAGAGAGAAATATGTCAAGCTTTTTAACTTTCTTACACTTTAGGTAACTCTGTTGTACTAAACCTAATTGATCCTGCTCATTAAGCTCTCATGGTCCCCATCCATATCTACACTTACTATTGTTCTAAGATATCTCTTTTCTAAAGAAGTTTAATGTTTCTGCTTAGTACAAAAATTAATAGTAGTAACAATAATAGTTGTCATTCGTGGAATAATTATATTGTGCTAGACACCAACAAGCTCTAAGCATGCACTATTGTGTTGAATATTCCTAACAGTCCTGTGAGGTAATTACAAAGAATATCCCCATTTTACAGATTTGGAAACTGAGTTCAGACTTCAAGTAACTTGCTTGAACTCACCTAGGTAAGTAGCAGATGTGATTTGAACCTGCGCATCCAGACTCCAGAGCCAATAAAATTAACTGCTTTACCATATTGAATCCACACTACAGCATCTTCCCTCCACTAAGAATCCACTGGAATTTTCTCTGCTCCTGTAAACTTGTAAGATGCATTTACCCCCACATAACGCCATTTCAAGAAGACTTAAATCCTGGTATTATTTAAGCATAATTTTGGATATGTCTAATTATATAATATTACAACAAAGTGCAATCTTCAATAATTCCACAATTGAAACACATCTTAATAAATGTATTTCAGTCATTCATATGCATTTACAAGCTAAAGATATCAATCTCTTATCCAGATCTGCAGCTGTTAATTATGGGTTTCATGAGCTAAATCTTTTTCTAGGGAACATTTAGAAATATCTGCTATTTTTCTGGGAAATGCTAGCTTCCCCACAGGCCTTCTTTGCTCATCTATTCCTTGGCCTCTAAGAAATGTTTCCTTTCTTTTTGAGTTGCACCAAGGAGTTTTTAGAAAATAAAAACACATTTCTCTCTCTCCTCGTAGGTTTATCATTCTGACGACTTTCAGAGCTTTCATTTAAGCTGTGAAATTATAAATTCTCATTATGCCTGCTTCTGGCTCTTCGGTATTATTTCGGTTGAACAGAGGCAGACCCCACAGGCTAAATCGATTTTAATTCTATCTTCTGTAATTTGTCTGCTGCACCTCTGAAAGCTGGTCTAGAAAAAAAATGCAAGCAGAGTTCCCCCTTCAGTCCCCTCTGGCACGCGAACTTTATGGATGTTGGCTCCACTGTTCTGTTTTCTGTGACCAATATTCTTCTTTTCAGAATCTCTACCACTTTCCCCTTGCAATTCCTCTTCTAAACCACCTCCAAATGCTTTTTGATTACCAGCTCTATGCTTGAGCTCCTTGCTGAATTTTGAGAGGCTGAGTTGAGGAGATATGCCTCTTTAAAGCCGATGAGTACTTGTCTGAACAGGCAAATTCTGGGAGAGTTGAATGATAATTAGTGAATGGGATTGATCTAGATGTTTGTAGCGGATACTGCAATGCCCAGGTCACATGCCCCCTACTTTATCCGCACCCCTGACCCAGCTGCTGACTGCTCACAGGTGAATGCTCACGGACAAAGCTTGGGCCCCTTTCCTTCAACTTAGTATAACTCTAAAGGGCTATTACACTCCCAAATCCCATGGAGGATCAACCGAAGTCCTCTGTGATAACTGGACTGCAGGTCCAATTCTCCTCACGCCCAATTCTTCTTTCCTCAGCTCCTTCAGCACCATTCTTGAGTAAATTCACCATAAACCTCCTTTCTGCAAATCACCAGCTCCGAGTGTCTATCCAGTGCACTGGCCTGAGAGAAAGTTGAAATGAATCTTTGCTGACCACACTTAATTCTGTAAAACCTCACCAGTATTTTTTTTTCAACTAAGCTATTCATACAATTGCCTTCCTTTTCCAAATCCTATTTCCCCTACCTTCTAAAAGGCGAATAGGCTACAATGAAATATGGAAAATGCTGTTTATTGGACTTAGCTTATTTAATGGTGATTTGATACTATTACAAGCTAATGCCATTTTAAAAAGAAATCAACAAGCCAATCTCTCTCTATCTCTTTCTCTCTACCACATGTACACAATTTTTCTCTCCCTTCATGACCCAGGTCATGGAGGCAAACAGGGATGTTGTTAGTTACAATTTATTGGTAGTGAACATCTCTTAATTGAGGGTATACTTTCTTCTTTCCTCCCATTAGACACTCAACTGTAAAAGGTTAATGAATCCATAGAATATTCTAATCCCAAGTATAAGGCCCTCAAATAATTTGATATAGATAAATGAATGATCTAAAATTTTTAACTTTTATTCAGATAGCTGGAAACAGCAATTATATCCCCGCTTCAAGGGTCTCTACTACAGAGAATTATTATATTTATATAATTTATAAACATCATATAATAAAACGATAATAGTCATTATTATTTTAAAAGATATAAACCTGCCTTCCCCTTCCCAGCAGCATTTAGGGCCCAACTTTGCTGTCACATTTGAGTACGGTGATTGACATTCGATGGCTCCAGTTCAACCAAGCCTGTTTGTCTTTCTCAGGACCTATCTCCTGATCACTTTGGCCAAATTTTCCTTGCACGTTTATTCTCTTTAAGACAAACATAACCACAATAAACATTCTGCTAACTTTTTTTTTTAAGATTTTATTTTTCCTTTTTCTCCCCAAAGCCCCCCAGTACATAATTGTATGTTTTCAGTTGTGGGTCCTTCTGGTTGTGGCATGTGGGACGCCACCTCAGCATGTCTTGATTAGCAGTGCCATGTCCGCGCCCAGGATCTGAACTGGCGAAACCCTGGGCCACAGAAGCAAAGCAGGTGAACTTAACCGCTGGGCCATGGGGCCAGTCCCTCTGCTAACTTTTAATTGAGTAAGAAGTAATCATCCCCTGCATTTGCTGAAGTGTTCACAGACAGCTTTCCTCCCAGCCTCCTGCAGCAGCTTATCATGGTGTTCCCCTGCCATCCCTGTCCCAGGCCCTTAGCGGCAAAGATAGTTATATTCTCACCGGCTTACCTTGCAGCTTCCCTGGCAGGCAAAGGAGTCAAGCTCTGAGGTGTGTGATTCCCCCGATTCACTGAAGGGCATTCTGCTTTACACAGAGTGTAGCTCCAGTAGAGACACACATGGAGAGGTGGCCAGGAGAGGACCCACAGCGGCCTGTGAGCCTTGGAGAGTCCCACAGAGGGTGGTGGCTGTCACAGAGAGACCACTTTCACGTGCTGGAATTTCCTCTATGGTGCCAACATTTTTTTAAAACTCTATCTTTACTCCACTCAAACCTATTTGCTTATTAATTTTGTGACCTTTTAGGTGATTTGTGGGTTGTTCCCCTCCCCTTCTGACACAAGCTTTTCTTTTTTTTCTGTCAGATGTTTTAGATAATCTTTCTGCTTTCCAATCTCTTCTTACAGGCAGCCCTGTGGTAGGTCATCCACCTCTCTGCCCCTCTGATCTTAAAGCAACCACTAACACACAATTCTTGCTAAAACGAGTCACTTAAAACAATTTCATGAATATTTATTGAGGTGAGCTCTAATACATTTTGACAATTTACTTTCCTGAATTAGTAAAGCCATTCAGGTCAATAGCTCTCTTGGTCACACTTGGACTCAGGAATTGCTGAATCATAAAGATTATGATTATGTACCCCATGGTCAATTGTAAGCATAAGAATAGCTGACATGTAAGAGAAAAACCTAGAATCTTGGGTTAGGACAATCTCTGTGGGTGGATTCTATTAGCTCCGCTGATTATGTAAGAGTTAATTTCTAGCAGCCATGAGTGAAATACACACACACACACACACACACACACGTGCTACTGCATTTACATACAACACACATTTATTTAACTTTATTGTCAGCCACTACTGATTTGTTTCGAATTGGCAGTCAACTAAAATCCTAAAGTCTTTTTCACACAAATTGATGTCAAGAACTTTTCAAATATTGTTATGCAACATTTTAGCTATTTTTTTTTCAGCTTTTTGTCATCTGAAAATTTTATAAGCACACATTTTTGTCTTTATTCAAGTCACTGATAAAAATGTTAGACAGGACAAGGTTTAAGACAGAGCCCTCTGGGATCACTCTTGGGAAATCCTCATCTAGTCATCTGAACGGACTATCATTGATTTTTCTCTCATCTAGCCTACATTTCTCCAATTGGTAAACAAGTAAATTGTGAGAGATTTTAACACTTTTCTGAAACCCAGATAATCTTGTGACCTTCCTCTGCTTGGCCAGCCTTATTAGATACCATTTTATTTAAAAAGCCAATAGGGTTGGGTTATGTTTCCATATTGATTCTGCATCTATGCTGTTTCCCAGTTATGAGCCCTTCTTTATTTAAGTTCTTAGAACTCATTCAGTTTTACAGACAATTATTGAGCACCTGCTGTGTGTCATGTTCTAGTTAGGTTCCACAGTTATAAAGTTATCTACTCTATAACTCCTGCTCTCAATATGCTCATTGTCTGCTCCATACGATGTTATAGAGAGGTTCCAGAATCTAATATTAAGCTCATGCATCTGTAGTTTCTGACATTAATTCTTTGGAAAATTGCGATCACATTTGATGATAACAGGTATTCTGGTGCTTATTTTCTATGACAACTCAAACAGTATCAAGAGTGATATTGATGATATAATCGCCAGTTACTTCAGTAACTTGGTGTGTAATTCATCTGAAACTGAAGCCCTAAATGCATTTATAATAATTCTTACTATTTTCTCTGTATTAGGGGTCTCCAGAACCACCCTCAGGCTTGAGGATTTGTTAGAAGGAATTGCAGGATTCAGAAAAGCTGTTACACTCACATTTACAGTTTGTTACAGTCAAAGGATGCAGATTAAAATCAGAAACAGAAAAGGCACATGAGATGAAGTATAGGAGACCCCACCCAGTGAGTCATACAGAGACACTCTTAATTCTTCCAGCTATGATATGTGACAACACGAAAAGTATTGCCAAGCAGGGAAGCTCACCTGAGCCTTGGAGTTTAGAGCTAGCAATATGGCAGCTGCCTTTCATCACAGGGAGCAAGTCAGAGAACTAGAGGGGGTGAGCATACAGAAGACAGAGTCTTTTTGTAACTTTATCTCTGAAGTGGCATTCCATCACTTTTGTCATAGACAATTGATTAGAAGCAAATTATTAAGGCCATCTGACACTTAGGGGGAGAAGATTACACAAGGGTATGAACACAAGTAGAGGTGAGCATCATTGGTGGTCATTTTAGAAGCTGCCTACCACTGTCATGTATATAACAATATCGTAAAATACCATATTGTTTGACTAAATATCAGTGGTTTCCAATTGATGTTTTGCCCTGAATATCCGGCAATGTCTGGAGCCATTTTTGTTTGTTCCAACTGCAGGGGAGGGGCACAAATGGCATTGAGAGGGTAGAAACCTGCAATGCTGCTCACTCATCTGACATTGCACATTGCACAACAGTCCCCCACAATAAAGAACTTTACAGTTCAATGTGGCAGTATTGCTGAGATTAAGAAACTCTGGTAAATATTAGGAAATGTTAAAACTCGTTAGATTAGTCAATATTAAATCCATAAAGACTGGGCTACTCTTTAGGTAAAATATGCTCAAGCCTTAGGAAATAACAACGGGTATAATCCTTTACTTGGTTTATTTAATCAGAAAGACAAGTATTACTTGAAATAATTATTATAGATCCATCTATGCAGAAGCCAAGTCATCTCTATTTTACTGAAGAGAAAATTGCCTACCAGTCTCTGCCTCATAGACGTATCAAGTAATGTGCCCAAAGTCAAAAGTAAGAGGTGATAGAGTAGAAATTTTAATGAAGTAGTGTAAAACATCTACAAATAATTCAATAGTAAAATCTGACGATAATTAGAGCCATGGTTCTCCTCCCAGCCTATATCATCGAGTCACCAGTAGATTTTTTTTCTTTCAAATATAGATACTTACACCATTTCCCCAGACTCACTGAATTTGCCACTACGGAGATGTGGCTCAAATTTGGTAGAGTTGAAAAGGTCAAGTTATTAATTTTGAGAACTACTAAAGCAGAGTTTCTGCAGGAATTATTGAATCAATCCAGGTAACTTGCTAGTATTGGATGTGGAACTATTGAAATAAAGTTTTTTTTCATCTCTGGTACAAATTAGCACTATAACAGAAATGTGGATATTTTAAACTCAATTTTTAAATGTAAAGCATTTATTCCAGGATGTCGTCAAACTGTGGCCAGTGGGCTAAATGTGGATCACTGTCTGTTTTTGTAATTAAAGTTTTATTAGAACACAGCCATGGCCACTTGTTTTTATATTCCTATGGCTGCTTTTGAGCTACAACAGCAGGTTTAAGTATTTGCAACAGAAACTCTATGGCCCTCAAAGACTTAAATATTTGCTATCTCTCCCATTAAAGAAAAGTTTGCCAAATTCTGATCTATTCCAAAACCAAGAAACTTAGTTTATATTGCATTTAGTCTTGATTTTTATTATTAGTTATTCCTATGCCCTCTTTTTATGGTATATTTCAACCATTACAGGGGGTAAAGTATAAAATAAGCAAGATTTTCTCTGTTCATTTATATTTATGTCACATTTATTGTGTACTATATTTTGTTATGTAAAGATGATCTCACTTGATCAATTTTCAATTACTTAAAGGAAAGTGGTGCTTCTAGACTACAATTTTTTCCATTAAGTCAGTTGAAAGAGTTAGTGATTACTCTAAAGATAATAACAACTATCATTTATGGTAACTTAGCTATGGTTACATAGTAATATGCTGATTTAACTACAGAAGGCTATCTCTGGAGTCTGGGCTCTTATCCATGAAACAGAAAATACTTCTGGTTATAGGATGATCACTTATTTTAATCCTTCATATTCCAAAACTCTTCAAAATCTAAATTAGACAATTTGTATTATTAAAGTTGGCTATTTAACTTTTATATGTAATTAAAATTTAAAAAAAATTTAAAGCCAAATGATATGTCTTGCCTACAAAACTAGACAGATGTGGATATCTTAGGGAAGGCCCTTTGGATTGCAAGTAGAGTCAGTTCTACTATCACACCTGTTTTGAAAACACTAGCTTGTTCCATTGCAATTCATCTATTATGGAACAATTTGAAAACAATGCAAATTTTGCATTTGCTTATATTCAATTTCACCTACAAGAAATATTAGATGAATGCAGAAAACTGCCCCCAGCTGAAGTGAGCCACATAGGAATACACAAAATGCACAAATGCACACAGCTCAAACATGTCTTATATCAGCTCAATATTCACTGCATGTGTTATCCTAAAAGACTCTGTTTTGCTATTCTTTTGCATTTATGGACACTGATTCAACATCCCAAATATGACTAAGGGTCCTAGTTAGAAAACACCAAGTAGTACACGAGAAAAGAATGCATTAAGTATTTAGAAAACACTTGAAATAATAAAATGTTTTGAAAGAAATGGGAGAACATGTGATAGCTCTCAAGCAACAAGTATACATGAATCCACTTTGGGGACCATTGGAGACAATGCTGTGAAAACAAAGGAAACATTTATGATAGGAACAACTTCGAGCGCTGCAAAGTCACTAAGAGTAAGGCTTAAAGAAATGCAAGTAACGGAAAGATTGTCGAGCTTATACGTTGAAGACCAAAAATTTAAAAAGTCAGGAACATCTTTTCTCACAATCAAATATAAAGCACTATCTATAAACTAAGACCTTAAAAAGAAATTGTCAAATCCTAAAGAAGCAGCTTCTAATAATACTAGTAGTGTCTGGTTAGGTGACTTCAAAAATCAGTAAAATTTCCAAAGCTTTCAGCTATTGAACAAAGCCGTGAGTTAAGATTAAAAAGTAGCAAAGGAATTTCTAGAAGTGATACAGAAGTTAACTGAAGATGGTTAAACATCATATCAAATTTTCAGTTTTGACGAAAGTGACATCTACTGTAAACCCATGCCTTGGAGGACTGGTATCTCACAGGCCAAAAAACCTAAAAAACACAAAAAAAACATGCCTTGGGTTTTAAGGCTGCAATCACAAATTGCGCAACTTCTTCTACCATTTCACAATAACTCGCAAGCTTCAATCCATCTGATGTCCATTTACACAAACAAAGGTCAATTTTTTCCCCCAAGACAATATTAATTGTAGTATTTGTGGTTTTCTTAACCATTTAACATGTATAAAACTGGGCTACCATTTTTTTTTTAGGTTCCTATCTTTACTTTGTATGTGTCATTGAGGAAGTTTTTGAGGGTTTTACTCCTAACTTCACGTTTATCATCAGCTCTGTGTATATCATTGCATGATTTTGCATAGTGCAGTGATTTGTAGGAATGCATGTGTTGCCTTACAGCAGAACTGACTCTAACAGGAAACCAGTCAAGTGAGATTATACAAGGAAGAAATGAATTAAGTGGTTCTTCATACAACCAAAAGCAGAAAGTGTAATCAGGACTCATGAGGCATCCTAAGTGGACTCTAAAAAATTTTGAGAAACCAAGAAAGCTGCTCTCCACATCTCATCAGGGCCAAATGATCTCTTTTCTCTTCTTTCTGCAAGTCTGTTCATTATTTTGTTTGTTTGTTTCTAATTACTTATTAATGAGTTTTTTCTTCCTAACAAGCACATGGAGAAGATGGCTACCCCTCAGCCTCTCAGAGTAGGCAAGCAGAAGAGACTGACTATTGTGTATAAATATTTCTCCAATTTTTTGTGAGAGATAATTTGATTAACCCATCTTGGACTGGAAGATACTCCAAAATTGCATAGAGATTTTATTTTTAGTTACAACACCACAATATTGAATTCAATTATTAACTGAGATACATATAAATAAGTTGCAAAATGTGTTGTAAGATTGAATTGAGCATATCTGAAACTTGGAACACAATTTTGTTCTCCACAGTAGTAATGCTCGGCGTAGGGGAGAAGCTTTCTGTTTGGTTTTATCTTGTTTGTTTTAAATAAACCTCCCTCTGAATTTAACAATTCATAGAATTTTAGCCAGAGGGGATCTTGATCATCCAGACAACTATCTAATTCCCAAGATTATGACACTGAGCTCCAGATAGGTTTTGAATTGCCCAAGGCAATATTTGTTATAGAGTGACATGGGGACTGGAGTGGCAATGCTAATATTATCCTGAGTTATGGCTCCTAGCAGCTAGGAACCAGGTAGTACAATAAAAACTAAAAGAAGAAAAATGTGTTCTGACCTTATCTTAGTGTAGTTTTGGCCTTAAAGAACATCAATAATCAATAAATTGAGCATTTATTATTGGCTATTAGAAACAATATCAATAGTTTCTAGTCTCTGCATGGTGAGGATTTTTTTTTTTATTATTGAGTTCATAATAGTTTACATCAATGTGAAATTTCAGTTGTACTTTATTTCTTGACTGTCACCACATAAGTGCTCCCCTTCACCCCTGTGCCCACCCCCCATCCCCCTTCCCCTGGTAACCACTGAACTGTTTCCTTTGTCCGTGTGTTTGTTCATATTCCACATGTGAGTGAAATCATATGGTGTTTGTCTTTGTCAGACAGGCTTATTTCACTTGGCCTAATTCCCTCCAGCTCCTTCCATGTTACTGCAAATAGGATGAATTTGTCTTTTTTTATGGCTGAGCAGTATTCCATTGTATATATATACCACATCTTCTTTATCCAATCATCAGTTGATGGGCACTTGGGTTGCTTCCATGTCTTGGCTATTGTGAACAGTGCTGCAATGAACATAGGGGTGCATATGCCACTTTGGATTGTTGATTTCAAATGGTTTGGGTAGATACCCAGTAGTGGGATAGCTAGGTAGTATGGTAGTTTTATTTTTAGTTTTTTGAGGAATCTCCATGCTGTTTTTCCATAGTGGCTGCACCAGTTTGCATTCCCATGAGCAGAGTGTGAAGGTTCTTTTTTCTCCACACCGTCACTAACATTTGTAATTTTTAGTCTTAGTGATTATAGCCATTTTAACAGGTGTAAGGTGGTATCTTAGTGTAGTTTTGATTTGCATTTCCCTGATGATTAGCGATGTTGAACATCTTTTTATGTGTTTATTGGCCATGTGTATATCTTCTTTGGAAAAATGCCTGTTAATATCCTCTGCCCATTTTTTGATTGGGTTGTTTGTTTTTTTATTATTCAGTTGCGTGAGTTCCTTATATATTATAGAGATTAACCCCTTGTCTGATACATGATTTGCAAATATTTTCTCCCAATTTGTGGGTTGTCTGTTTGTTTTGATTCTAGTTTCTTTTGCCTTGCAGAAGCTCTTTAGTCTGATGAAGTCCCACTTGTTTATTTTTTTTCTTTTGTTTCCTTTGTCTGAGAAGACATGGTATTTGAAAAGATCCTTTTCAGTTTGATGTCAAAGAGTGTACTACTGACATTATCTTCCAGGAGTTTTATAGTTTCAGGATGTATCTTCAAGTCTTTGATCCATTTTGAGTTTATTTTTGTGTATGGCATGAGATAGTGGTCTACCTTCATTCTTCTGCATGTGGCTGTCCAGTTTTCCCAACACCATTTATTGAAGAGACTATCTTTTCTCCATTGTATGTTCTTGGCACCTTTGTAGAAGATTAGCTGTCCATAGCTGTGTGGCTTTATTTCTGGCCTTTCAGTTCTGTTCCATTGATCTGTGTGCCTGTTTTTGTACCAGTATGCATGGTGAGGATTTTTGAGCAATGAAAAGCGGAACCTGGTTTAAAAGACAAATATTAGATGGTAAAATAAGACTGAATATAGAGAGAACACTCCAGAGAGATTTACCTCTGTGGTGGTATGTATTTACATTTCAAAAGAGGATAAAGGCTAGAACAGTGGAGACAGTCCAGGGATTGGAAACCAGAGACAGGTGTCTTATCTACCCCACTGAAGAGCTTTATTTTCTTTCCAAGGGGCAAGAACCAAGGGACCTTACTTTTTACTTTCTGTGAAGACTCTATTTTCTTTAGGGAGACTAGTTTTCTATTCCTTTCTCAGGAATGGAGGAGGACGACTGTGCAAGCCATCTTATATAAATTCATAGATTCATAATGGAGGGGCTCCTCTCCAGTAGGACAACTCTCGTACTGTAAGCCTAACCATTTAGCTCTGATCACATCTCCCTGAGATAGAAAGAAATGGGATGTGCAAATTGATATGGTTATTGCTATGAATAATAATAATATCCCTTGATTCAGACACCTCACATTTGCATTCAGGAAAATATAAATAAATACAGATATTAAAAATGTACTATTAGGGATGGGTGGTATAGGAGTTCTGTGTACCTGCTCCCCAATGAAACAACTGGTGGAAGTTATAAAACACAAACAAACTGTGAACAAAAGTTAAGTGAATTTAGTCTTAGCAATCACCTTATGAGAAATATGCAAACAAATCTTTCAGACGGAAAGAAAGTAACACTAGAAGGTAATTTGAATCCACATAAATGAAAAAACGATTTGATAAAACTAATTATGTCACTAATAGTATTACGGTATATTTTTATTTCTTCCATTAACTGATTTACAAAGCAACTGTATATGTCGATATATGTGTGTATAATATATATATATATTTATAATTATATTATTAGAATTATACAGAAATGTAAAATGTACAATAAGAGCACAAAAAGGGAGAAGAGGGAATAGAGCTCTATAGGATTAGCATTTCTGTATCTGCTGGAATTAAATGAGTGTAAATCTGAAGTAGATTCTGCTAAGTTAAGATGTGTATGGTAATCCCTAGAGCAATCATTAAGAAATAACTAAAAGAGTGAGAAATCATTAAAGGAATGAAAATATTACACTACAAAATATTCAATTAATCAAAAAGAAAGCAACAAAGAATGAATAAATGGAATTCTATATGTTTCAAAGTAGAAATATATAGAAAACAAAAAGTAAAATGGCATGCATAAACCTACATGCATCAATAATAACGTTAAATGTGAATGGATTAAACAATCCATTCAAAAGGCAGAGATTGTCAGACTGGATTTAAAAAAAGATCTAACTATATGGTATCTAGGGGGGATGTACTTTAAATCCAAACATATAAACAGGTTAAAGTTAAAAGGAGAGAAAAAGATACATCATGCAAACAGTAAGTATAAGAAAAGTGGAGTCTGTACTAACACTAAACAAAATAAACTTTAAGACAAAAACATTATAGAGATGAGAGGGATGTTTTATAATGACAAAGTGATGAATCCATCAAAAAAAGATAAAACAATAATAACCATATGTGCTTAACAACTTAACAACAGAGTCCAAAATATATGAAGCAAAAATTGACAGTATTTGAGGAAGATACAAATTCAACAATAGTTGGAGACTTCAATGTCCATTTTCAGTAATGGATAGAACAATTAAAAAGAAGATGAAAAAGGAAATAGAAGACTTGAACAACACTATAAATCAACTAGAGCTAATGTATACCTATAAAACACTCCACTCAACTGCGGCAGAATACACATTCTTCTCAAGTGCTCATGAAACACATGGATCATTGTCAGACCATAAAACAAGTCTCACTGACTTTAAAAGGATTGACATAATATAAAATATTTTTCTGAGGACAATGAAATTAAAAATTAATAGCAGAAAGAAATTTCACATATATTTGGAAATTAAAAACATATGCCTAAATAATCAATGGATCAAAAAGAAAAATTAGAAAATACTTTGAGATGAATGAAAATGAAAACTACAACATACCAATACTTACAGAATGCAAGAAAAGCAGACATAGTGGGAAATTTAATGCCATATGCCTAGAATTAAAAAAAAAAATGATATTAAACATAAAACCTACCTTGCCCCTTAATTCACTGTAAAAAAAGAGCAAACAGAATCTAAAGCGACCAGAAGAAAGGAAACAATAAATATTAGAGTCAAAAGTAATGAAATAGACATTGGATAAACACAGAAAAATCAATGAAATAAAAAGTTAGTTATTTGAGAAGAGCAACACAACTGATAATCTTTTAGCTAGACTGACAAGGAAAAATGGAGTGGAAATTCAAATTACTAATATCAGGACTGAATGAAGGAACATTACAAACCTTACAGAAATTTAAAAGATTATAAGGGAATATTATCAACAATCATATGCCAACAAATTATATTATTTATATGAAATAATGTTCAGGCAAAGACACAAACTATTGAAACTGATTCAAGAGAAATAGAAAATCTGAATAGAGCTATAACAACTGAGGAGATAGATAGAATATGTAATTTAAAAACTTCCCACTAAAAAAACCCAGTCTCAGCTAACTTAACTGGTGAGTTCTACAAAGCAGTTTAGAAAAAATGAATACTAATTCTTCACAACCTCATCCAAAGCATAGAAGAAGAGGTAACACTTCCTAGAGCATTTTGTGAGGGCAGTATTACCCCAAAATCACAATCAGGCAAATGCATTGTAAGAAAAGAAGATTATAGACCAATTATTTATTATAAATATAGACACAAAAGTCCTCAACAAAATGCTAACAAACAAAATCCAGGAATATATAAAAGGGGTTATATACCGTAATCAAAATGGATTTATCTCAGGAATGTTAAGATTCATTTAACTTAGAAAATCAACTGATGTAATCCACCATATCAATAGAAAAAAAACAAAAACCACATAATCATTTGAATAGAAATGTAAAAGCATTTGACTAAATCCAACACCCTTTAATGTTAAAAACATTTTAAAAATTAGAAATGGAGTCTACTTCCTCAACTTTATAAGGGATATCTGAAAAATCTATGTTAATATTCATACTTATAGTGAGAGACTAAATGCCCAAGAACAGAAATAAGACAAAGACATCTAAGCTCTCACCTATTCTGTTTAACCTTGTATTGGAGGTTCTAGTCAGGAAAATAGGGAATAATGTGAAATAAAAGGCATCCAGTTTGGAAAGGGAGAAGTGAAGCTATCTTTATTTGCAGATGGCATGATTTTATATATAGATAACACTAAGGAGTCTACTAAAAAATTATTACAATTAACAAACCAGGTCAGTGAGGTTGCAGTGTCCAATATCTATATACAGAAATCAATTGTATATTCATCAACTAGCAATGAATAATGTCAAATTAAAGTCAAGAAAAGAATTTCATTTAATATAGCATCAAAATTAATATACTTATGATAAGATTTAATATAAAGATATGAAACATTTTCTCTGAAAATTACAAACAGTTTTGAAGGAAATTAAAGAAGACCTAATAAATGGAAAAACAGCCCACGCTAATGAATCAGAAGAGTTAATACTGTTAAGATGGCAATATTCCCAAATTGATTTACAAATTCATCACAATCTCTATCAACATTCGGGTAGCATCTTTGCAGAAATTGACAAGCTGATCCTAAAATTCATATCAAAATGCAAGGGGTCCACTATAGCCAAAATCATATTGAAAAAGAAAAAAGTCAGTTGTCTCATGTTTCCTGATTTCAAAACTTAGCACAAAACTACAGTAATCAATATGGTGTGGTACTGGCATAGGATAGACATATCAATCCATCAGATAGAATTGCATGTCCAGAATTAAAATCCTTGTATTTATGGTCAATTGACTTTTGAGAAAAGTTCCAAAACAATCCAATGGAGAAAGAATAGTCCTTACAACCCATGTTGGTAGGACAACTGGATATCCACATGCAAAAAAATGCACTTGATCCCCTTCACACCACACAGAGAAATTTACTCAAAATGGATTACAGACCTTATTGTAAGAGTTAAAACTACAAATTCTTAGAAGAAAATATTAGAATAAATCTTTGTTACCTTGGGTTAGTCAAAGCCTTCTTAGATATGTCACCAAAAGTACAAGCAACAAAGAAAAAATACATAAATTAATCTTCATCAAAATTAAAAACTTTTGTTCTTCAAAGACTACTATCAAAAGAACGACAACACAGTCCACAGAATGGGATAAAATATTTGCAAATCATACCTATGATGAGGGACTTGTATCTAGAATATAAAAAGAACACTTACAACTAATAATAAAAAGACAAAAATAAATGGACAAAGGCTTTGAATAGACACTTCACCAAAGAAGTTATACAAATGTTTAGTAACCACATGAAAAGATGTTCAACATCAATTAGCCGTCAGGGAAATAGCAGTCAAAACCATAATGAGATACCAGTTCACACCCACTAGGATAGCTATAATTAAAAAAGAGAGAAAATAGCAATTGTTAGCAAGAAATCAGAGATATGTGGAGAAATTGGAACCTTCAGATGTTGCTGATGGGAATATAAAATGGGGTAACCATTTTGGAAAGCAGCTGGGTAGTCTCTTAAAAAATTAAACATGGAGTTATCATATAACCCAGCAATTTCACTTCTAGATACATAATCAAGAAAACTGAAAACATATGTCCACACAAAACTCATACATGAGTTGTACTTCAGCTTACACTGTTCATTGCAGAATTGTTCATAATAGACAAATAGTGGAAGCAAGTCAAATATCCATGGATAAACAAAATGTTGTCTCTCCATACAACGGCATTTTATTCAGTTGTACAAAGGAACGAAGTACTGATACATGCTACAACATGGATGAATCTTGAAAACATTATGCTAAGTGAAAGAAGACAGTCACAAAAACCACCTATTGTGTGACTCTATTTGTATAAAACATCCAAGATAGACAAACTATAGAGATGGAAAATAGATCAGTGGTTGCCTAGAGCTGGAGGGTTTGGGGGAAAATGTGAAGCGTCTGTTAATGGGTACAGGGGTGAGGAAAATGTTCTAAAATTGATTGTGGTTATGACTTCAAAATCCCGTAAATGTATTAAAATCGTTGAATTTCACACTTCAAATAAGTGCCTTTATTTGCATGTTATGTAAATTGTTTTTTAATAAAGCTATTACGTTTTTAAAAATTGCTAGTCTATATGCTTTCTATCACCTTTTTATAGATTCTACATTGGCATTTAGAGCACCAAGGTCTAAACCATTGACTAAAATGTCAGTGGGGTAGAAAGCGCCAGCCATTGCTGAATCCGGAACTTAAATGGCATCGTCACATCTCTCTCCTGTCTCTACTTGCTCTGAGTCTGTTCATTACCCAGGCTCGACACACAGCATTTCCCTTCCCAGCTCTCACCTTAACCCCTAACCTCTAGCTCCAGGCTTTACCCTGTAGCTGAAGAAATGTCAGGCTGAAAAGACAAGAGCACTTCACTGTCAGAACATTCCCAGGAAAATTCATGTTACTCTGTTTGGACCAGTTTAGGTCATATGAATAGTCCCTCACTCTGAACCAATCTCTGAGGCTAGGAGAATGGAGAAATGTGTTGATTCACTTGGCCCATGTAACACATCCATTGTCCCTGAAACAATCGCTGTGGCTAGGGGGATTTTCTAGGCAGATTGACTTCAATCAAGTCAATCTTGACTTCAATTGACTGCTCAGCCAGTCAGGTACAATTTCTCTCAGACCACATGGCTCAGAGTGGGAGAAGGATGGTTCCGAAAAGGAAAACGAAAATCTGGTTTGTGGCGGAAAACGGTACCACAAAAGCTAAGCAGGAACTAGCCAGGGAAACGGAGGGGGAAAAAGGAAATTGAAAAATATTGCAGTCTATTTTATGCAGGTCCTGGTCAGGTATGTTAATTGGTTTATATTTTATCCTAAGAAATATTGTCTGTAAATAGTTGTAAATATGAACATGAAGTGTTCAGAGATGTATTTCAGAAAATGTATTTTGGCTGCAGTAAGAGATCTATTCCTCTTAACTACTGGCTTCCAGCTTTCTCTAGACCTTCTCAATGCACCCTCCCACCCCAACAACTCTTTAAAATCTCCAAGGAATTTTACAGCAACTCATAAGCCTCTGTTAATAAAAGCTTAGTTCAGGCTAAACATAGAGAAAGGGTCACATTGGGGAGAAAAAGTATAAGCCAGTAAACCAGGGGTCACCTCCACTTCCGAAGGTAATTTACTGACACAGAGCATCTTTTCTCTACCAGTAAGATTGCTTTATTAGTCATCTATCTACTGCATTCCAGATACTGTGCAAAGTGCTGTAAGGATACAAAGATAAATAAGACACTATCCCCACCTTCAGAGAGTTAATAGTGCAGCTGGAGGAGGGAAAGACACAGATTATAGACTTCAGCCTATGAAAACCGTCAACGGAAACTGTGTTTTCCATGAGGTCAGAGATCTGAATTTGTTCAGCACTTGTTCCTAGTACCTAGAACATTTCCAGGCATCTAGCAGGCATTCAGCAACTACTTGTTGAAAGGATGTGTGAAAGGATGATATAAACTTGGTGCCATGATAGTTTAGAGATGATCATTTCTGGCTCTGGAGGCACTTTGGGAACTAGCAGCATTTGCCTAGGTCTTGAAAGATAGGTTCATACTGTACAGCAAGAGAAGAAGCTAGAGGAAGAATGCACTAGAAACTTCCAGGAAAAAGTGCCATCAAAACCAAAACCAAAGATAAGGTGGCAGAAAAGAAAGGAATATTTCATAAACAGAAAATAAAATTGTCTGGATATGGATAGATAGAAAGTAGTGGAGAAAGGGCTATAGAAGTCAAATGGTGGCTTTTTTTGCAGGAGGAGGGGGTGACAATTTGCTTCCTGGCTAGAGTTTAAAGAGCTTGAAGGAAGAGACGCACGAATGGCATAACAGTCTATTTCTTGTTCTGTTTTGTGCTGGTGAGGCAGTGGGTACAGGAGATTGGCACTGGGAAGAGGAAATGCCCTTAGCTGGCCAAAAAGAATCAAAACCTACAGAAATCACAACATGTTTTCATTAAACTACAGGCTGTTCCCCTAATAAAATCAATAATAATTGTTATTCTTCCATGCACTGAACATGCCTTAGAGAAATATGTCCCTATTCCATTGTTTTGTAATAAATAACCACCACAAATAAACACAAAAAAATTGAATGACTGAGTCTTTTTTCCCCAAGATTTTAGTGATATATTAACAAGTGAAAAAACCATGTTTCTCAAGAAGAAATATAATTACTTTTTTCTGAAATAATGACAAAGCATTTCTTTATTTTAAATATTTACAATTTTATTTTGCTATTTATCTTATTAAATATTTTAACAAATTATTCAATGCATAATTTTAATAAATATGATAATTTTAAAGCTACTGCTGTACAATTTAAATAACTGAAAAAGCTATTGTCACTTATGCTGAATATAAGCAGATGTCACCATCTTTAAATGAACACTTTAATCACCATAATCACATTATTAATTTTGCTACTTATTGCCTGAAGCACTGAAGTTGAAGATGGCCATGCCTTAGGGGTCTAGTCTGGTGCTATAAAGAACAAAATAACTGATAGCTGATTCTTAAAAAAAGTCAGGGACTTGCTTATTATGTATTGAACATAGTATTATGTCCCAGATATATTTCAAATTTAACAGGCAACTTCCATTAGTTTTAGTCTTTCTCTTGGTTTATAAATTAAATTTAAGAATGACGATACTTTTCTTTTTTAAAATAATGTCTGATTCAAAATATGTTTGGGCTGCATGATAGCAGTGCATTTTGTATGGGTTCTCATAGGGGATGCTCTGAATTACTGATGCTGTGACAATCATTTCATTATGAAACAGGGAGTAACTCTTGTTTCCCAAAATGAAAACAGTGTCTCCAGGCATAATTAGAAATCACTACTTATAAAGAAACAAGTAGCCTAAGGGTGGCCCAAGGTCATTAAGCAAATCTAAAACCATTATGCAAGGTTATGTTTTCACTCTGGTTGCCTGGCCCTACCTGGAAGGAATAGTATGGGCTAACCTGCCTCACAATAGTCTGAGGAGGTTTAGATAAGAATGAAGACATATGAATTGAATCCCAGATCTTTAGAATCAGAATCTTTGAGCAAGGGTCCCTAGAATCTGCATTTTATTTATTTATTTATTTTGGTGAGGAAGATAGGCTCTGAGCTAACATCTGTGCCAATCTTCCTCTATTTTACATGTGGGACTCTGCCACAGCTTGGAGAGCAATGTGTGGCTCCACAACAGGTATGCCAACCTGTGAACTGCAGGCTGCCGAAGCAGAGCGGCAAACTTAGCCACTATGGCACCGGCCATTTTAAAAAGCTTTCTAATTTCCTAAAGCCTTAGAAACACTTCACAAGTGCCAATAATTACCATTGTTAAAAAAAATTACCATTGTTAAAAAACATTATTTTTAAATTATTTTCCTTGGTTACTGTATTTAGGGGAGCACATTCACACGGACCTTGTATAAGGACAAATAAAAACCGAGACTTAATTCCCCCTGTTGAAATAAGAAGACGCCCTTTCTTTAGAGCATTTACTTTAGAAAAATTTTCCTGGGTAAGGACTTTCTCCTCTCTTTGAAATGTATGCAAATCCTTTTGAAAACTAGATAGGGCCTGTGTCAGCTTTCTGATCCAGAGATGTCCTTCTCAAGGACTTGGGAGCCATCTTTTTGAAATGTAACATTAAGGAAGGTGGGGATGCTATTTCCCAGTTCCTGTGGGAAGATAGGAGGCTAACTTCCTTGGGCACTTGCTCCAATTTGTAAAGCTACCTCCTCTCAGAAGGTAGATTGCCTGTGGTGTGTATCACACTCTGACTTAATGCTCGTTCAATAATAAAAGTATTCTCTTTCTCTACCATCTCTGTGGAGACAGTATCTGCGCTGGAAGAAAATATTGGTTTTGATGACATTTCCCTAACACTTGCAACCTCAATCTTTCCACGTGAGGAGGTAACATGGATACGTAAAACACTTTAGTGTAAGGAAGTGTCAAGCGTAGTGGCCATAGCAAAATAGAGTGTGCATATCCCTGTTAACAGCATGACAATGCAATTTTTTAAGCACTAGCCAATATGAATAAAACTCCAGGTCATGATTGCCAGTTTCCAGCCCTGATTTATGTGTTACCTATATTCTTGAAAAAAAAGTATATTTGTGCTGTTAAAACAAGACAACAGGCCCAAACTAGTTGCTTATGTTAAGCTCCAAACATCACCAAACTAAGACTTAATTACAGTTTTGGCTGTCCCAGACACAGAATCTTAAACTAACCAATCAGGAATCACCTGACCAGCACTAGCATGGTAATCTGCCTGAAAGACCCCTGCCATCTCCTAAAAGAAAATAACTTTGCCATAACCAACCTGCATTTTTGCCTAATATAACTTCCTGTTCCACTCCCCTCTGTCTATAAAAGCCTTTCTATTTTGTAGAACTTCTTGGAGCTTCTTCCTATCTGCTAGATTGGATGCTGCCTGATTTGAATCAATTTTTCTCAAATAAACTCTTATTAAAGTTTTTAATACACCTTAGTTTATCTTTTAACAGGTCTGGTGTCAGAAGAGGGAACCAAAAGAGACTGGTGACAACCTCAGGAACAACAAGCAAGCAGGCATAGGTACCTGCTAAGCCCCATAAACTTGCTGCTTCTGGAGGTTGTGGGTAAGTCCCTCTCAGATCCTAGCACTGTAGCTTTTGCATTGTGAGCTTTCAGACTTTATATTTGATCATTTCATTTCTGGACTGGGTCAAGAAACTGGCTGGAGTCAGACTGGGTCTGAGTTAAAAACTAGAACTGTGTCCAGGGTTGAACTGGGTCTGACTTAAGCTGGATTAGGTACAGTGTGAGGCCTTGGGTGAATAAAATTTTGTTTTAAGGCTGAAGAAGCAGGCTAACCTTACCAGAGATAATCTTGAATTACAGTGGCCTCAGTGGGGATCGTTTAACCTAGACAAGCTTATCCATTTATGCGGTGCCCTAGAAAAAAAGGGCTGTCAACCGAGTACTCACCATGAAGGGTGGAAAGAAAATTATTTTTCCTTCTTTACACTTTCTGGTGACCAGGATGAGACCTGCTGGGACACCCTACTTGCTCCAGAACCTTCAGACAAGATCCTGGAAAAACTGGCAGAAATCAGCAAAGGAGAGAATTCTTACCGAAGTCAGTGCTCCCAGATCTCTGTCTCTGGTGCCTGGTGAAGTGGGGAAGTTAAAATTTCACACTGTCTCTTCCTTTCCAAATTCAGACTGGCAGGTAAAAACATTTGTAAGAATTAGATCTTCGAACCGTGACTTGTGATTTTGCATTGGAGTACCCCCTGGTGGTTGATCCTTTCTCTCCCAGGGACAGCTATTGCCTTCTTGTTTGTCTTGTTTTGTGTCCTGAGAGCTTGGCTTGGCAACTGTCAGGTTGGGGGTCCCCAAAATATGGATGAACAGAAATGGGGGTTACACCACTCCATTTGCAGCTAGGGTCCTCCTGACCATTGCCAGCTCTCAGGGGAATTGTCTGAGTCTTTCTTTCATTTGGTTATCTTGGGGCGTGGCTCTGAATCTTGGGAGGGTAGTATTTTTTGCACCCTCTCTGGAGACATCTCTTGCATGCAAGGATTTATTCAGTAGTACCAGGAATATTTACTGTTTGTGCTGGCTGACCTGACAAGATATTTGAAAAGACTTTTTCTTTTTTTTTAAGTAGCTCTATGATCAGAAGTTGGCCAAATTGAAAGCACATATTCAGAGCTTGATAAACATTTTTTAGACCTTCTCCCCTAAGCTAAAATGAAAGTATGTACCCAGAGAGAAAAAAAAATTCTGAAGCTTTGTGGAAGGATTTACTAAAACTTTCCAAAGACTTGCAGCTCTAAATCTAGAACACAAGATTCTTTTGATTTTCATCTTAGCTGAAGATCTTCTTCCTGATATAAAGAAGCAAATTGAAGATAATATAATTGGATGGGTGGGGCAGCCTCTTGATATCATTCAAGTTGCTACCCAATTTTTTGAGTAACGATTCAAAGCCCGCTATCCTTTTACTAATCCTAAAATCTCCCCCATTCATCTCAAAAGGTTTGCAGATATTGGAAAAGATCTGGACTTAGCGAACAAAAGCGCTCTTTGAAAGAACCCGCATTCTTCCCCTGTGTCTTTTGAGAGGTAAGTGTTCTTCTACTTGGTCTTCTCCAGGAACCAAAGTAATTCTTATCAGAAAGAGAGAGAAAAAAAAAAGACAGGCTATTTTGAAAACTAAAACTAGGTCTATGAAAAATCTTAAAAGTCTCTTCCATAAATATTAGTAAAAAGCTTCAGCCATCTGAGTAGGTAAACTTAATTTATTCCATCTGCAAAAATACAATTTGGATCCAACTGTTATTTTATACGCTAGTGAGTTTTACATTATTGTACCCGTCTTACGCCTAATTTTAAAACGAAAGCCATAAAACCTCTGGTTGCATCTGTCTTTATGTTTATGTATGTCTACATACATATGTTATAAATGAGTGATTTTTTTCTACCTCTGGATGGTATTGTCAAAATTAATATTTAAAGAGTTCTATTTAATTGTCAAAGACAAAGAAACACTTTTACAAATCAAGTATTCTCTCAGACATACAGAAACTAACCCAAATGTTTTTCAAGTTCACCTTATCTAGGATAATCTTTGGTAAATAAAAGGTAGTTTAATTTTGTTGGTTTAATTAAAACAGGCATGCCCTCAGATATCATCATTAAATGTAACACTTTTTTTTCTACCTAGGTTTACTAAAATTCAAATAAACTCATGTTATCTCTGTTACAGAATTTGTCAGGAAGAAAGAACTTAAGATGTTGGTTAGCTGTTTAATGTTTCATGAAATTTTCATAAGTAATCTGAACATGCCTGTTAAGAGCAAGTAAACCAAATGGATGTCAGTGAAAGCTTATAAATAAACTTTTGAACAATAATTATGCTTTATGGAATGTCTACTTGAAAACAACTTCCAAAATCTTTTTTGGTAACTTGAAATCTTAAAGTTATACTGAGATTAGTTAAATGATGGATAGTCATTGAAATCTAGATCATTTCCAAATAAGATAAAATACTGAAATGTTAATTATTAAACATAAGTTTATCTACTTTTGCCTTCTTATTACAAAGGAACTAAAGGTATTTGGGATTATCAGTAAACATGTCTTGTGCTACACTTAAAAATTTACTATGAGGAAGAATATACTTCTAGAAATTATGAAATTTATTTATGAGTTTGCCAATTCATAGAATGCTAGTTTTAACAGATGATCCACAGTTGCTTACTTCTTAGTTTTCACTAGAAATAAAGAATTCTAAAAGTTAAGAATTCTAATTAATATATATGATTAAAACTATTTAGAAATAATGAGTGAAAAGAAACAGCTGTGTACAAAAAGTAGGTAAGGGAGTAAAATGACTGGTTGCTCCAGAATGAAAAAAAAAAAGCATAGGATAAAATTTAAATACATAAAAAAAATTGTAGGTTTTTGGAAAAGGAATCTTGGGAAAAGAATATTATGTTTGGACAAACTGGCTAAGATTGGAATGGATTTATTTAAGTTTTTAAAGAATGAATTTTAATATGAAAAGTACACTGGTGCAAAATTAGAATTTGGTTTGCCCTCTTTTAAAAAGACAAAGGTTTCTTGGAATATTGGTCTGCTCTTGATAAGAGATTGTGAAGGTGTTTTTGTTTGACCTTTTGGGCAATCTACCTGGAAAGCTAAGATTTTGTGTCTTACCAAAATAACTTACTGTGCCTCACATTGTCTTCATCAGGTCTTTGATTACTTAAGAAACACAGTCTTCTCAATATTAAGAGATCCAAGTTTTGTTCATAACTATGTAACCTTCTGTATTTGCCTTTAATATCTTTTACTGTCACTTTGGTTAAATAGATAAATATTATTTCATAATTATCTGTGATACTATTAGTCAAATCTCGAAGTCTTTTGATGTTTTGACAACTTCCCTAAATTAAATTCTAAATGGTGTCCTTTTGACCTCAAAGTATTTTTTCTCACCTTGTGCAGGAAGGATGTTAAACTAATTAGGTTTATTTGGTATGTTAAATTATATAGAAAGCATTGTCGAATAAAAAGTGATGACAAACATTCTTATGTTATATTTGTATGGATGCATGCTGTTCCAGAAATTGTATGAAATTTCTAAAAATCTGATATGTCTTGGTATAATGTTATCAGTCATAACTCCAGTTATCTGGAGTTTATAATAGTCATAGCACTCTCCCTGGTGAACTATAATCTCTCAAAAGCTTTAAATGCATGTTTGCAGCTGCTAAACACCATGCAAATGGTCTCCCTAAAACTAGAATATCATAAAAGGAATGAAGAGAATGATCGACTTAAAGAATGTGAACCTGACCTTGTGACCTGTGACTATCACAAAGAGATTTAGCAAAAACTGTCAGAACTCAAGAGCGGTAGCTAGTAGTAGTGCTAATGTCTTAGATTTTTATCAAATCTCTCAGGCTGAGAGTCTGATCAAAAAGGAAGAATTATTAAAAATAAGACAAAAGGCCCAAAATGGAGTTGCTTATGCTAAGCCCCATGTCATCAAACTGAAACTTAATTACAGTTTCAGCTTTCCTCAAAATGGAATCTTAACCCAGTCAAGGAATCAACCAATCAGCACTAATTAGATAATCTTCCTGATAGACCCCTGCCATCCTCCAAATGATAGTAATTTTGCAATAACCAACCTACTTTTCTGCCTAGTATAACTTCCTTGTGCCCACTCCCTTTTGCCTAAAAAAGTCTTTCATTTTGTATGACTCCTTGGAGCTCCTTTCTATCTGCTAGATTGGATGCTGCCCAATTCAGATTGATTTTTGCTCAAGTAAACTCAACATTTTTAATACACCTCAGGTTATCTTGTAACAATTCACATGCATAAACATGTACACAAACTATTTTTAACCTACACTTATAGATGTGTTAAAAACACCTCACCTTTAACTACTTTCCATTGTTTATTCCCTTAGAGGTCTTAGTCGAGTGTCTTGCACATAATATATGTTCAATACATGATTAATGAGCAGTCCATCCAGTTTAGGATAATATTGAACCCATAGATATACTTCTTTTTTGGATCACCAGAGTATAATCTTATATTTTCAGTTAAAAAGAATATTTTGATGTTTTTTTTCATTAATTAGTTAAGGGTATTTGGCTTGACAAATAAGCTGTTTAAAATGTGGAAATCAAATGTATATGTTTACTTACATCATCAGATAACAAGAAATAGTTTGCATTTTTAATGAAAAATGTGGAATACATAATTAAGCCATAATCTCAATGGAAAAGGTAAACGCCACTCCTAAAGAGTCACACTACCAGCTGACATTACTTAGCCATATGTATCTTTATAGACCTCAACCCCATAATTTGGCCTGCAATAGCACTTGCAATGGATTTAATTTCTAATGTCAACACAAACAACGGCCAGTGAAGTTTTCTATATACGTATAAGAAGTTCTTAAGCTACCTGATAGAAACCAATCCATCTCCTAGACAAAAACACTGTCAGTGGGCTTTAAGCAGGAAAAGACAAGAAAATAAACAAACTACTAAGAGACTACATGAGGGATAATGATAGGTACCACTTCAAGTTTTGAAATCAATAAATAATTATTGGAAAATAAATATACTTGTGAAATAGTTCTAGTCTAAAGAAAAGCAGTTTCCTATAAATTGCAGCAGCAGTATGTAAAAAGGAGAATACATAATCCTCAGTAGGCTTTATCTAAAGAATGAAAAGCCATACTAACACTAAAAAAATCAATCAATGCAATTTACCGTATTAACAGAACAAAGAAGAAAAACCATATGATCATCTTAATAGATGCAAAAAAAAATATGACCAAATTCAATACCTGTTCCTGAAAACAACTTTGCACAGACTGGGAATAGATGGAATTTCTTCAATCTGATAAGGTGCATTTTAAGAAAAACCTACAGTTAGCATCATACTTAATGGTGAAATATTGAGCTCTTTCCCGATAAGATCAGAAGCAAGTCAAGGATTCCATTCTCATCATTTCTATTCAACATTGTACTAGAGGTTTGATTATGTAAAAAAATCCTAAGGCATCAAAGACACCTTCAAACCTAATAAATGGATTTAGCAAGGTCATAGGATATAAGGTTAATATGCAAAAAAACCCTGTATTTTTATGTACTGGCAGCAAACATTTTGAAAATAAAAATAAAAGTAAAAATAAATTTACAGTAGAATCAGGAGACTTAAATTATTTAGGACTTTTTCACTTACAAATGTTTGTGGGTAATTCTATCTTGATGGTCAACATGCATGATGTACTTTGGGAAGTGTTTTATACGTGATCTAATTTAATTTTCAAAACAACTTTTGAGATAAGTGATTTTTTTCTGTATTACTTGTCCGAATGACACAACTACAGGGAGAGAAAAATAGAGTTCAACTCTGGGTCGAGGATGCTATAAGCCCATCCTGATTCTACTACACATACCTTGGGAAAAGATACAAAGTATTACACTAGTCAACTAACGTTCTAATGAATTTTTTTCCATAGATAACAATAGACTCAAAATAACTTTGGTAAAATGTGTATATATCAAAGTACAATTATTCCTTATAAACAATTGTTGTTATAGGATAAAAGAAACTGATTAACTTAGGGAAAAAGTAAAACATGTTTATAAAGAAGAAAATGGTAGCAATCACCATAAATCCTTGCTTCCTAATAATGGGGCAAAAAAAGAAATATATCTTGAATATGATTAGTTTTTTTAAAATGTCCTGAAATACTGAAACTACCAAGTCACATGGAATTAAAGTGGAACATTAAAAAATGCAAGCATAGGGGCCAGCCCGGTGGTGAAGTGGTTAAGTTTAACAGGCTCTCCTTGGTCGCCTAGGTTCACAGGTTCAGGTCCCAGGCGTGGACCTACACCACTCATCAAGCCATGCTGTGCTGGTATCCCACATACAAAATAGAGGAAGATGGGCACAGATGTCAAGCAAAAAAAGGAAGATTGGCAACAGGTGTTAGCTCAAGGCCAATCTTCCTCACCAAAAAAAAAAAAAAAGCACACGTAATAAAACTATATTGCTGTCTTGGCAGTCCCACCTATTAGTTTGGTAACTCGCTGGAAGGAACTCACATGGCTCAACATAAAGTTATACTCATCGCTAAGATTTGTTACAGCAAAGCATACAGGATAAGAACAGCAGGAAAAAGATAAGCATAGGTGAAGGCTAGAAAGGTCACACATAGATTTTTCTTATCCTTGTGCGTAGATTGCACAAAAACGTATTTTTTCTTCAGCTGTAAAATGCAGGGACACATGAGAGTGATCTTTGCCCAGGAAAGCCCGTAAAGGTAGTTGGTCACAAACCTACCACATGATCAGCCATGGTACATGCCCCAAATCAGGCATCAGGTGGATATCATGAATCCTAATGTTTATTTTCAACACGCTGACAACCTCCTTCATCTTGACCCACTGCTTCCAGACCTGCTACATTAATTCTTTCCTTGAGATTGCATAATGTCGCCTATAGGAAGAATGTTGGTAAGACTTTTGCTTGGGATTCTGATAAATGCTTTTCTTGAAAGTGAAGAATGTCTTAGCAAAGTACAGATTGGGCTAAGAGACCAGCCTGTTCACGATTCTAAGGTCATGAGATAAGTTTTATTGTGGTTTTAATGAATCAGCAACATCCTAAGCAATAACTAAACTTCTCTCTCTGATAGACCCATCCCTACCAGGTGTCAAGATGCAGGGAGGCAGGCTGGGGACATGAATACAGCATAGGATAGGAGTCTGAGTGGCTCCTAACTGTGCATTTTTGGGTAGTTTCTTAACATTCATAGATAGATAGATAGATAGGTATAGACTATGTCAGCTATATTTTGAACTTTTGATAAATATAAACATGTAATAGATGTGTGTCTTTTAAGCGTTAAAAAGCTTATCCTTGTATCTGATGCATCCTTATATACCCTGCTGTAGCTCAATACACACTTAATGTATATTTTGTAAATTGATGACTTCTGAGCACATTGATTGATATGAGAAAAATATATATATACGTAAAAAATCAGTTTGATTTTGTACATGAAAATGTAAATAACCTTTAAAATCTTTATTATTATTACAAAAAGGACATTCCTTATATGGTACACAAATATGCATTCAGTTCATGTGGTAGGAAATGCCATAATCAAAACACCAACATTTTGGGAAAAGGAAAGAAAGTTCTACAGCAGACTTTATTTAATGAGCAATAGCTGCAGAGAACAGAGTCTGCAACTGCATCCAAGCAAAGAGTGAAAACACAGAAGTCGGACTCTGAGACAATAGGAAAAATTTACTGCTAAAGAACAACTGAGATGAAAATATTGAATGTTATATTTAATATGATTAAAGAAATTCTTAAAGGAAGCGTGTGTCATTACACTTTTTACTTAGTAGTGGATATGAATTTAGCGTTAGAGAAGCATAATCAATCCAAGTTGCATGCTTGAGTTAAATTGATTTTATTCATTAGTCATGGTCTAGTGAGAGTTGATGATATAATTTCATATTAAATGTAGCAGAAGTATAAGAAAAAACCCTCTTATTTCAAATAGTTGGTATACTTTGGGGAGTAAAGATAATATAATGAGGAAATAAAATAAAGAGAACCAGCAAAGTAAATTTTCAAAAGTGCTTCATGAAGGATATAAATATAATGAGATAAAAATATAAAGAACACAGAATATTTTGATTGGAAGCAATTATATAACATAAAGAATAATGCCACATGGGTCAAAAATTTATTAATTTATCTAATAAATGTTCATTTAGCACCTAAAATGAGCAAGGCATTATGCTAGATTCTGTGAAGACTGCAAAGATGAATATGTCATAGTCACTGTTCTCAAAAAGCTTCCATTATTTTAGGTAAAGAAGAAAAATATATGTAATTGTAACATACGACACAATATAATAACACAAGAGAGATCAGCAAAGACCCATGGGGTTTTAGAAAAGAAATAAAGTAGTTTCTAGAGAGATGAGGAAAGTTTTATGAAGGTAGTAGCATTGGAGCAAGGTCTTAAAGGGCTAATAAATTCATTCATTTCACAGATATTTGTGGAATATCATTTGCATCGAATAAAATGAATTTTCTGTAATCTGTGAGGTCATAATCTACCAGTAAAATATTAAGCAACTTGCCCAAGCTCCTAAAGGGTGGAGAAAAGATTTGAATCTGGGCAGACTTGACTCTAGAGATCCTACTTTTAATTACTCCAAATAAAATGTATGCTAACAGTTGAGAGAATATGGGGACACACGAGAGAGACTCTATTATTCCTTCAGGAGCCAAAAAAACTTGCCCAAGAAACCTTTTTAAATATAATTTAGAATAAAAAGTTCAAATGTAAAATTAAAGATATAAAAATCTGACAATAATATATAGGAATAATTCATATTTTGGAATTTAGAAGTGGACGTCATTATGATATACAGAGATATGGTGAGAAACTTATTTTTCTTATTTTCATGTGTCTGTCGGCTATCTGTATGTCTTCTTTGAAAAATGTCTATTCAGGTCTTCTGCTCATTTTTAAATCAGATTGGGGTTTTTTTTATATTGAGTTTTATGAGTTCTTTATATATTTTGGATATTATTCCTTTATCAGATACATCATTTGCAAATATCTTCTATTCAGCAGTTTACCTTTTCATTTTGTTGATAGTTTCTTTCACTGCGCAAAAGCTTTTTAGTTAGATGTAGTCTCATTTATTTATTTTTGTTTTTGTTGCCCTCGCCTGAGGAGAGAGATCCAAATAAAGATTGCCGGGGCAATGTCAAAGAATTTACTGCCTGTGTTTTCTTCTAGGAGTTTTACGATTTCAGGTCTTATATTTAAGTCTTTAATCCATTTTGAATTTCATTTTGTACATGGTGTAAGATAGTGGGCCAGTCTCATTCTTCTGTATGTAGGTGTCTAGTTTTCCCAGTACCATTTATTCAAGACACTGTCTTTTCCCCATTGTATATTTTGCTTCCTTATCATAGATTAATTGACCATATATGAGTGAGTTTATTTCTGAGTTCTCTATTCTGTTCCATTGATCTATGTGTCAGTTTTTGTGCCAATACACTACTGTTTTGATTACTATAACTTTGTAGTATAAGTTGAAATCAGGGAGCATGATACCTCTAGCTTTATTCTTTTTTCTTAAGATTGCTTTGGCTAGCCAGAGACTTTTGTGATTCCATATATATTTTAGGATTGTTTGTTCTAGTTCTGTGAAAAATGCCATTGGTATTTTGATGGTGATTACAATGAATCTGTAGATTGCTTTGGGTAGTATGGACATTTTAACAATATTAATTTTTCCAATGCTTTCCATTTATTTGCATCTCCTTCAATCTTGCTTCCATCAATGTCTTATAGTTTTCAGAGTACAGGTCTTTCACCTCCTTGGTTAGACTTATTCCTGGGTGATTTTCTTTTTGACATAATTGTAAATGAGATTCTTTTCTTAATTACTATATTAATTTCTCCCTCATGTCTGTTAATATTCGCTCTGTGTACTTAGTTGCTCCTATGTTGGGTGCATAGATATTTACAAGTGTTACATTCTGTTGTAGGATTGATCTCTTCATCATTGTGTAGTGCCCTTCTTTGTCTCTTGTAACAGTATTTGTTTTAAAGTTGGTTTTCTCTCATATAAGTACTCCTACCTCAGCTTTCTATTTATTTCCATTTGCACTGAATAACTTTTTTCATCCCCTCACTTTCAGTCTGTGTGTGTCTTTAGATCTGACATGAGTCTCTTGTAGGCAGTACACACAAGAGTCTTGTTTTTTTATCACTTCAACCACTTTATGCCTTTTTTTTTTTTTTTGAGGAAGATTAGCCCTGAGCTAACATCTGCCGCCAATCCTCCTCTTTTTGCTGAGGAAGACTGGCCCTGAGCTAACATCCATGCCCATCTTCCTCTACTTTATATGTGGGACGCCTACCACAGCATGGCTTGCCGAGTGGTGCCATGTTCACCCGGGATCCGAATCGGCGACCTCCGGCTGCCAAAGTGGAATGTGCGCACTTCACTGCTGTGCCACAGGGCTGGCCCCAACCCTATGTCTTTTGATTGGAATATTTAGTCCAATTATATTTAAAATAATTATTGATAGATATGTACTTATTGCCATCTTGTTAGCTGTTTTCTGGTTGTTTTTTGTAGTTCTTCTCTTGCTTTCTTCTCTTGTGATTTAATGACTTTTTGTAGTGTTATGTTTGCATTCCTTTCTCTTTATTTTTTGTGGATTGGTTATCAGGTTTTGGCTTGTGGTTACTATGAAGCTCTTATATAAAAACCTACACATATAGCAGTCTATTTTACATTGATGTTTCCTTATGTTCAAATGCATCCTCTAAGTGCTACATTTTTACTTCTGCTTCCCTACATTTTATGGGTTTTTTTGGGGGGGGGGGGTGAGGAAGATTGGCCCTGAGCCAACATCTGTGCCAATCTTCCTCTATTTTGTATATGAGATGCTGCCACAGCATGGCTTGATGAGCGGTGTGTAAGTCTACACCCAGGATCTGATCCCCTGAACCCCAGCCACCAAAGTGGAGCTTGTGAACGTAACCACTATGCCACTGAGCCAGCCCCTATTTTAGGATTTTGGTGTCATCTTTTGTATCTCTTTATTTTGTGAATCCATTAACTACTTATTGTAAATATAGATAATTTTACTACTTTCATCTTTTAACCTCCCTAGTAGTTATATAGGTGGTTGATCTACTATCTTTACTACATGTTTGCCTGTATCAGTAAGAGTTTTTTCTTTCATAGTTTTTGTATTTCTAATGATGGACTTTTCTTTTCCATTTAAAGAAGTCCCTTTAACATTTATCATAAGTTCAGTTTAGTGGTGATGAACTTCTTTAGCTTTTGCTTTTCTGGGAAACTCTTTACCTCTCCTTCAATTCTGGGTGATAACCCTGCTGGAGAGAGCACTCTTGGTTGTAAGTTCTTTCCTTTCAGCAATTTGAATATGTCATGCCACTCCCATCTGGTCTGTAAAGTTTCAAGAGAAAAGTCAACTTACAGTCTTATGGGGGACTCTCTTGTACATAACTAGTTGTTTTTCTTTTGCTGCTTTTAGGATTCTCTCTTTAACTTTGACATTTTAATTATAATGTGACTTAGTGTGGGTCTGTTTGGATTCAACTTGTTTGAGACTCTTTGTACTTCCTGAAAGTGGATGTCTGTTTTCATTGCCAGGTTAGTGAAGTTTTCAGCCATGTCTCTTAAATAGTTTTCTGTCCCTTTCTCTCCCTTTTCTCTTTCTGGAACCCCTATAATGCAAAGGTTAGTCTGCTTAAAGTTGTTCCAGAGGCCCCTTAAACTATCCCCATTTTTTAAATTCTTTTTTTCTTTTTGCTATTCTGATTGGGTGATTTCCACTGCCCTGTCTTCCAGATTGCTGATTTGTTCTTCTGCATCACCTAATCTGCTATTGATTCCCTCTAGTGTATTTTTCATTTCAGTTATTGTATTCTTCAGCTCTGATTGGTTCTTTTTTATATTTTCTGTCTCTTTGTTGAAGATCTCATTGTGTTCCTCCACTATTCTCCCAAGTTCAGTGAGCATCTTTATGACTGTTACTTTGAATTCTTTATCTTGTAGATTGCTTATCTCCATTTCATTTAATTACTTTTCTGTGATTTTGTCTTGTTCCTTCATTTGGAACATATTCCTTTATCTCCTCATTTTGCCTATCTCTCTGTGTTTGTTTCTATGTATTAGGTAGGTTGGCTACATCTCCTGGTCTTGAAAGAGTGGTCTTATATACAACGTGTCCTTTGGAGTACAGTAGGTTGGTCCCCCTAGTCACCCGAACTAGGTGATTCAGGGGTGTCTCCTGTATGGTCTGTGTGCACCCTCCCATTGTGGCTGGGCTGCAATTGCTATGGATGCACTGGCCTGGCTGTAACATCTGTGGGTGTACTGGTGGGTGGGGCAGGCCACGACTACTGTGGATACTCTGGGGTACAAGGCTGGCCCCTCAGGGTGGAAGACAATTTGGGAGGATGCTGGTCCTGGCAAAGGTCACCTGCTGGGTGTAATGAGGCAGGGGGCCACTTTGGAGAAGCACTGGCTAGGGTTGGTCTGCAGGGGAATGCCAGGGCAGGGCGAGTGGTGTTAGTAAGGTAGACAAGGAGAGTAAAAAATGTCTCCAGCACTGGGTCAGCTTGGTAGAAGGTAAGCAAAAAAAAATAGCACCCACCAGCGCCTCTGTCCCTGGAGAAAGTTCCAATAGATCCCTGCCCCTCCAGCACATGCCCTAAAATTATTTAATGAATCTCCTTCACATATAACCCAGGTGCTTTTCAAACTGCTGCCTCACGTCCTTTAAGAGCAAAATCTCAGCTTCCTACAACCCTCTGGCTCTCCCAGATGTAAGCCCAGCTGGTATTCAAAGTCAGATATTATAGGGGTTTGTACTCCTGGTGCAGGTCTCTCAGGCTGAGGAGCCCGATGTGGTTCAAGCCCCTCGCTCCTCAGGGAAGATCCTTGTGGGTGTGATATCCCACTCACCTGTGGGTCACTATGCTGAAGGTGTGGATCCTGACCACATTGCATCTCCACTCCCCCTATTCATTTCAATGTGGTTTTTTCTTTATATCCGTAGTTGTGGAAAATCTTTTCTGTTAGTCTTCAGGTCATTCTCAGAGATAGTTACTCTACATGTAGTTGTAGTTTTGGTGTGTCCATGGGAGGGGTGAGCCCAGGAACTTTCTAGTCCACTATCTTGATCCCAAATCAAGAATATAGAAGTTTATATATGTATATATATGTATATACATCATATCATATATTAATATATATTATTGTATAATAAAATATATTAATAATATACCTTATATTACAATACATAATAATATAAGTTTAGTCACATATACTATGTGATATATATTAATAATATGTAAATCATATTATAACATATAATAATACATAATATATCATTCATATTATATAATATTATAATAATATATTACTATATAGTAATATATATTATATATATGTATTAGATAGATAGACATTTAGATTTTTTTTTGTCCTGCCAGTGGCTGGCAAGGTGTGTGGATATTCAATATATTTTTGTTGAATGAATAAGTCAATGAACGACTGTTCAATAACTTTAATTCCTCTGTAGCTTCTGAGAAAATTTTGGTTCATTCTATGTGCTAATATAAATATCAATCACACAATCTATTAATACAGAAAATGGCATCAAGAGAAGTGTGTAAGGGAGGGTGACTGTCATCCTGACATCAATGTTCAAGGTTAGCAAGCTCCCCAGAATATCCTGCTTACCTTTATGACCTCCTATGGATAGATCACCAAAATATATTTCTTACTTCTACTTAAAAATTGGAGCTCCTCTTGGGGTAATAAGTCTCCAAGTTGGCTACCTAATTTATAAAAATATGTTTTTGGGTTTTTTTAATTTGTTTTTAACTTACATCAGTTGTTTCGAGGAGGCAGAAGGCGATAATGGAGTCTTCTTTTGAGACTATTATGATGTGACTTATTTCAATTCTGTTCTCTTGACTTCAATGCTTTTCAAAAGTACAGAAGGTGAAAGGAATCTAACCCCTTTAAGAAGTGGGGCAGCAGTTCCTCCAAAGCCTGACATCAAATGGAATGTCATCTCCTTCTCTCCCACTGACTCAGCCATGCTTCTAGTTTCTACCCAGTGACCACAAAATGCCACTCATTAGGAGTATCATGGTCTTTGCAACATGACTTAGTCCATTAAAATTCTACTGTGGCCTTTACACTGAACAAGTGGGAGTAGTAGGATGCAATCAGAAATTACTTTTATTTTTCTCCCACGGATCATTAAAATTTATTCTGTAGTGCTAAGGCAGATCTCCTGGTTTCTCTGGGATCTTTAGGACATTAAAAATTCCTCTAGTCACATTTTTTTCTAATAATAGTCTCATTTTAGTTACTGAAATACCCAATTTTGTGTAGTAACCATGAGTTCTTTGGCTATCTTATCACTAGGGATCTCTCATTGTTGCTGGTGTCAATGGGTTCATTCAGACTCCTAGTGACCCTGTGTACAGCTGAGTGGAACCCTGCCTGGTCTTTTTGCACCATCCTCTCACCTTCTGACACTATATCAGACAATGCTCCACTGCTATTTGTAGGGTTTTCATGGGGTTCCAATTTTTTTGGAAATGACTGGCCACATCCTTATCCCTAGTCTGTCTTATTCTGGAAGCTCCACTGAAACCTGTCCACTATGAGTGACCCTGCTGGTATTTGAAATACTGGTAGCATAACTTTCAGCATCACAGCAACATGCAGCCAACACAGTAAGAGCACCAACAGATGGGTGGTATTATTCACTGACTGGAAATGAACCCAGGCTGCGGTGGTGAGAGTGCTGAATCTTAACTAATAGACCACCAGGGATCTCTCATCTTTCCTTAAAATAATCAGTGCTTCTCCTCTAGTCAGTCAATTAGTGTTCTTCATTCATTTGCTGGGCTTCTGATGGCCCAGCCTGAGACTCTTTCTGTGGCCCCTTTAACTCAATGGCCCTCTCCATTCTTGGAAACATCTTTCCTGGAATCATGTGTTCTCTGCTTCAATCTATGTTAGTTATTATCTAGACCTGCTAAGTAGCTGTCAATTTTGACTTCACCTTCATTACCATCTAGAAACCCCATTTGCCTCTCTCTCGTTGGATCTGCTGCTTCCTGGATGCCAGGACATTTATATCTTGTTTTGAAAGGTATATATTCATCTGAGAAATAATGTCAACCTTCTCTAAATATTTAACTCCAAAATATTTGCATACCATGCAAATATGAAAACGTATTCATATTTTGCTCATGCTGGATTGTGAATCAGGCTAGGTATAGGGTTGTAGATTTGGAAACCTGACTGTAATGTCTGCTACCGGGCTAAATGACTTTTGAAAAGTTTGCTATGAAGCGCGCGCGTGTGTGTGTGTATGTGTGAGGTGTGTGTGAGTGATTGTATTCTAGAAGTTTTTATGATCTTCTTATTCCTACATGATGTTTCAAAATTTTCTTATTATTTGCCTTGATGCAGATCATTTTCCACTTACTGTGCTGAATTTCGTTGCCTTTTCAATTTGGAAACTCAGGTTCTGGAAAATGTTATTTTACTTCATCTTTTAAAATTTCTTCCCTCTCCAATTCCTCCTTTCTTTCTCTTTCTGGGTCTACTTTTGGAAAGCTATTAAATCCCCTAGATTGATACACTAACTTTTTATTATCTCTAAAATTTCCCATCTCTGTTTTTACTTTATACCCTGGAGAGCCTTGTTGCTCAAAGAGTGTCTGAGACTGGCAACATCATCTGCAAGCTTCTTAGCAAAGCACAATCCTAGGCCCAACCCTAGAAATACTGAATCAGAATCTGCATTGTGTCAAGCTCTCCAAATGATTTGTATGTGCACTAAAATTTAAGAAACAATGCTCTAGAATCACTGAATTTGTGCCTTATTCATTATGTTGAATTTTTTAAAGTTTGCTGTCGTATTCTTTATTTCCCTGTCTTCCCTTTTATTCTCTGGATATTCCTTTTTATAGGAACATTCTCTGCTTGTTTTGTGAATAAAATATCTTATTTTATCTCTCTGAAGATATAATTATACATTTTGAAGATTTTTCTCGTATTCTTTGCATGGTCTCTCTTTCTCTAAATATCTTTAATCCATTCATTTGTTTTGGTCTCTGTCATTCATGTTAGAGTTGTTTTTCAAATATCTGGTAATTTCAAATGTTTATTTTTCAAGTGAGACAATAATAAGCTGAGTGGCAGCTTTTTGTGTGTTTTGACTTGTTGAAATGGAGACAAGGTGAGTACTGGGCCTTATCATATCAATACGTTGAAGGGTTTTTTTTTTTCTCTTAGATCAGTCCATTTCTACCAGGACTATGAGCCTGAATGTTATCAGAATTCTGGTGACTTTTGGAAAGAGAGCTCAGAAGCCATCACCAGTCAGAATACAAATTTTACTTCAGCTTTTTTGTGTGCCTAGTATTCCTAACCTCAAAGGCTATTACGTCAATATGTATAGAGATTAAATCCCCCTGTTGTCATAGAGGAGGGGTAGAGAAAGAGAGCTTTGCTGGTTGGCTGTTGGAGCTGGTCGCTTAACTTCCCCATGTACCAATTGTCCTGTGTTTAGCATTCCTGGCATCCTCATTTTTGGAGGTACTGTCTGTCAATTCCCAAATCTTTCTGAAGTTTTTGGGAGGACAAGGCATCTTCGTTCTTAGTTTTTCTCCTGCAGATACTTAATCTTCAGCTTTCTTAACTCTAATAAAGCAGTTGCTACTCCTATCTCAGCTTTCCAAATTCAAAAATTTTCTGGCATCTTCTCTCCTACCATTTGTGTCCTTGTGAATTTATACTTTCTGTTTACCGTCATTTCAGTTAGGGTGTTGGATAGGGTGGATTTTTAAAAATTGTATGTCCTGTGAGTCCTGCTTACCAGGATGTCTATGTTCTTTCATTTTTTTTTTTATTAAGGTTATGAAAGTTAACATCCTTGTGAAATTACAGTTGTACATCATTATTAGTCATGTTATAGGTACACCACTTCACCCCTAGTGCCCTTCCCCCAACCACCTTTCCCCTGGCAACCACCGATCAGTTCTCTTTGTCCATATGTTAACTACCACCTATGAGTGGAGTCATACAGAGTTCGTCTTTCTCGGTCTGGCTTATTTCACTTAACATAATACCCTCAAGGTCTATCCATGTTGTTGTGAATGGGACGACTTTGTCCTTTTTTATGGCTGAGTAGTATTCCATTGATATATATATATATATATATATATATATATATATATATATACACCACATCTTCTTTATCCAATCATCAGTTGCTGGGCACTTAGGTTGGTTCCATGACTTGGCTATTGTGAATAATGCTGCGATGAACATAGGGGTGCATGAAACTTTTGGAATTGCTGATTTCAGGTTCTTAGGATAGATATCCAGTAGTGGGATGGCTGGGTCATAAGGTATTTCTATTCTTAACTTTTTGAGGAATCTCTATACTGTTTTCCATAGTGGCTGCACCAGTTTGCATTCCCACCAACAGTGTATGAGGGTTCCCTTTTCTCCACAGTCTCTCCAACATTTGTCACTCTTGGTTTTGGATATTTTTGCCATTCTAACAGGTGTAAGGTGATATCTTAGTGTAGTTTTGATTTGCATTTCCCTGATGACTAGTGATGATGAGCATCTTTTCATGTGTCTATTGGCCATCTGTATATCTTCTTTGGAGAAATGTCTGTTCATGTCCCCTGCCCATTTTGTAATTGGGTTGTTTGATTTTTTATTGTCAAGTTGTGTGAGTTCTTTGTATATTATGGAGATTAACCCTTTGTCGGATAAATAACTTGTGGATATTTTTTCCTAATTAGTGGGCTGTTTTTTGGTTTCAATCCTGTTTTCCCTTGCCTTGAAGAAGGTCTTTAGTCTGATGAAGTCCCATTTGTTTATTCTTTCTATTGTTTCCCTCATGAGAGGGGTTATGGTGTCCGAAAAGATTCTTTTGAAGCTGATGTCAAAGAGTGTACTGCTGATATTCTCTTCGAGAAGACTTATTGTTTCAGGCCTAATCTTTAGGTCTTTGATCCGTTTTGAGTTTATTCTAGTAAATGGTGAATAAGAATGGTTGATTTTCATTCTTTTCATGTGGCTGTCCAGTTTTCCCAGCAGCATTTGTTGAAGAGACTTTCTTTCCTCCATTGTAGACCCTCAGCTCCTTTGTCAAAGATTAGCTGTCCATAGATGTGTGGTTTTATTTCTGGGCTTTCAATTCTGTTCCATTGATCTGTGCATCTGTTTTTGTACCAGTACCATGCTGTTTTGATTACTGTAGCTTTGTAGTATGTTTTGAAGTCAGGGATTGTGATGCCTCCAGCTTTGTTCTTCTTCCTCAGGATTGCTTTAGCAATTCGGGGTCTTTTGTTGCCCCATATGAATTTTAGGATTCTTTGTTCAATTTCTGTAAAGAATGACATTGGAATTCTGATTGGGATAGCATTGAATCTGTAGATTGCTTTAGGTAGTATGGACATTTTAACTATGTTTATTCTTCCAATCCATGGGCATGGAATGTCTTTCCATCTCTTTATGTCATTGTCGATTTCTTTCAAGAAGTTCTTGGAGTTTTCATTGTATAGATCTTTCACTTCCTTGGTTAAATTTATCCCAAGGTATTTTATTCTTTTTGTTGTGATCGTGAATGGGATTGAGTTCTTGAGATCTTTTTCTGTTAGTTCATTGTTAGCATATAGAAATGCTACTGATTTATGTATGTTGATTTTATACCCTGCAACTTTGCTGTAGTTGTTGATTGTTTCTAATAGTTTTTGTATGGATTCTTTGGGGTTTTCTATATATAAGATCATGTCATCTGCAAATAGCGAGAGTTTTACTTCTTCATTGCCTATTTGGATTCCTTTTATTTCTTTTTCCTGCCAAATTGCTCTGGCCAAAACCTCCGGTACTATGTTGAATAAGAGTGGTGAAAGTGGGCACACTTGTCTTGTTCCTGTTCTGAGAGGGATGGGTTTCAGTTTTTGTCCGTTGAGTATGATGTTGGCTGTGGGTTTTTCATATATGGCCTTTATTATGTTGCGGTACTTTCCTTCTATACCTATTTTATTGAGGGTTTTTATCCAAAATGGATGTTGGATCTTGTCGAATGCTTTCTCTGCATCTATTGAGATGATCATGTGGTTTTTGTTTCTCATATTGTTAATGTAGTGAATCACGTTGATTGACTTGCAGATGTTGAACCATCCCTGTGTCCCTGGTATAAATCCCACTTGATCATGGTGTATAATCTTTTTGATATATTGGTGTATTCGGTTTGCCAAAGTTTTGTTGAGGATTTTTGCATCTATGTTCATCAGTGATATTGGCCTGTAGTTTTCCTTCTTTGTGTTGTCCTTGTCAGGTTTGGGGATCAGGGTGATGTCGGCTTCATAGAATGTATTAGGGAGTGCTCCATCTTCCTCTATTTTCTGGAATAGTTTGAGAAGGATAGGTATTAAATCTTCTTTGAATGTTTGGTAGAATTCTCCAGAGAATCCGTATGGTCCTGGACTCTTATTTTTGGGGAGGTTTTTGATTACTGTTTCTATTTCTTTACTTGTGATTGGTCTATTCAGATTCTCTATTTCTTCCTGATTCAGTTTGGGTAGGTTGTTTGAGTCTAGGAATTTATCCATTTCTTCTAGGTTGTTCAATTTGTTGGCATATAGTTTTTCATAGTATTCTCTTATGATCCTTTGTATTTCTTCAGTATCTGTTGTGATTTCTCCTCTCTTGTTTCTAATTTTATTTATTTGAGACTTCTCTCTTTTTTTTTTTTTAGTGAGTCTGGCTAAGGGTTTGTCGATTTTGTTAATTTTTTCGAACAACCAACTCTTTGTTTCATTGATCCTTTCTACTGTCTTTTTTGTTTCAATATCATTTATTTCTGCTCTAATTTTTATTATTTACCTCCTTCTACTGAATTTGGGCTTTGTTTGTTCTTCTTTTTCTAATTCCGTTAGGTGTCGTTTGAGGTTGTTTATGTAAGATTTTTCTTGCTTATTGAGGTGAGCCTGTATTGCAATGAATTTCCCTCTTAGGACTGCCTTTGCTACGTCCCAAATCATTTGGTATGGTGTGTTTTCATTTTCATTTGTCTGCAGATAATGTTTGATTTCTTCTTTAATTTCTTCAATAATCCATTGTTTGTTCAGTAGCATGTTGTTTAGTCTCCACATTTTTGGCCCTTTCCCAGCTTTATTCTTGTAGTTCATTTCTAGTTTCATAGCATTATGATCAGAAAAGATGCTTGATATTATTTTAACCCTCTTGAACTTACTGACACTTGCTTTGTTTCCCAAGATATGGTCTATCCTTGAGAATGTTCCATGCGTGCTTGAGAAGAATGTGTAACCTGCTGTTTTTGGATGAAGTGTCCTATATATATCTATTAGGTCCATCTGATCTAATTTTTCATTTAATTCTATAATTTCCTTGTTGATTTTCTGTCTGGATGATCTGTCCATTGGTGTTAATGGGGTGTTGAGGTCCCCTACTATTATTGTATTGCTGTTGATGTCTCCTTTTAGTTTTGTTAATAGTTTCTTTACAAATTTTGGTGCTCCTGTGTTGGACGTGTATATATTTATAAGTGTTATGTCATCTTGGTGGAGCATCCCTTTTATCATTATATACTGCCCCTCTTTGTCTTTCTTTATCTGTTTTGCTGTGAAGTCTACTTTGTCTGATATAAGTATGGCAACACCTGCTTTCTTTTGTTCATTATTAGCTTGGAGTATCGTCTTCCATCCCTTCACTTTGAGTCTGTGTTTGTCTTTGGGGCTGAGGTGTGTTTCCTGGAGGCAGCATATTGTTGGATCTTGTTCTTTGATCCATCTTGCCACTCTGTGCCTTTTGATTGGAGAGTTCAATCCATTCATGTTTAGAGTGATTATTGAAACGTGGGGGCCTACTGTTGCCATTTTATCACTTGTTTTCCAGTTCTTTTGCATTTTGTCCTGATGGAGAGCTGTTACTTTGTGTTATTGTCCTTCTGCTTATCTCCTTTGTTCTGGATTTTGTAACCCCTTTCCTTTTTTTGATTTTTCAGGAATGAGGTTCTTCCTGAGCATTTCTTGAAGAGGAGGTTTTGTGGTGATGAACTCCCTTAACTTTTGTTTATCTGGGAAAGTTTTTATTTCTCCATCATGTTTGAAGGATATTTTTGCTGGGTAGAGTATTCTTGGCTGCAGGTTTTTGTTCTTCAGAGTTTTGAATATTTCTTTCCAATCTCTTCTAGCCCGTAAGGTCTCTCCTGAGAAATCTGCTGATAGCCTTATGGTGTTTCCTTTGTAAGTTATTTTCTTCTGCCTGTCTGCCCTTAGTATTTTCTCTTTGTCGTTGACTTTTGCTAGTTTCACTACTATATGTCTTGGGGTTGGTCTTCTTGCATTAATAAAGTTTGGAGATATATTGGCTTCTGTGACGTGAAGTTCCATCTCTCTTCCCAAGTTTGGAAAGTTCTTAGTTATTATTTCTTTGAACAGGCCTTCTGCCCCCTTCTCCTTCTCTTCTCCCTCTGGTATACCTATAATCCTTATGTTGCATCTCCTAATTGAGTCGGATAATTCTCAGAGAGTTTCTTTATTTCTTTTTAGTCTTAGTTCTCTCTCCTCCTCTGTCTGCAGCATTTCTATATTCCTATCCTCCAAATTGCTAATTCTGTCCTCCATATTATCGACCCTACTGTTCAGAGAGTCCAGATTTTTCTCAATCTCCTCCATTGTGTTCTTCGTCTCCAGTATTTCTAATTGGTTCTTTTTTATAGTGTCAAGCTCTTTTGTGACATAGCTCCTGAACCCATTGAGTTGTCTATCTGAATTCTCTTTTAACTCGTTGAGTTTTTTAATAATGGTAGTTTTGAAATCATCGTCATTTAGGTTATAGATTTCATTGTCTTTGGGATTGTTTTCTGGGTGCTTACCATTTTCCTTCTGTTCTGGAGATTTAATATATTTTTTCATATTGCGTGATGGTGTGGATTTGTGCCTCTGCATAGGGATAGAGTTTAGTTGCTGCTTCCACTTGCGACTGCTGTGGTGGGGTGGGAAGCTCTTTAGACTACACCAACCAGGAACCCTGTCAGCTGTTACAGACTGGACCTGGGCCCCTACTCATAGTCACAGTGGTCCTGTGGAGTCCCTCGTCAGTTGTGGGGGTAATCGCAAGGGGCCCTCAGGCTCCTGGTGCCTACTGTTGCAGCCCACTTAGATGCACTCCCTCCTTGTGGTCTGCAGCAGTGTTGTGGGCTTTCCCAGCAGCCAGGAGCAGGATCACCTATAATTGCCGCTTTGTCCCTAACAGAGCCCACAAGATCACACTTGTCCACTATAGGTCCCAGCAGAGCTATGGGTATCTTCTGCAGTCTGTTGTTAGCTCACTTAGCTGTGCTACTTTTGCCCCAGGGCCTTCCCACCTTGCGATTGCCAGTTGGGACCTCTCCCCTAGTGCTGGGCAGAGGCTTTCGCTGAGGCTGCTGTAGGAACCTGGAGTTCCCCCATGGGCTACATAGCCATTTCACTGGAGCTCCACTCTGCTCCACTCCACTCTTTCGGGATCTCTGGGAGCCCCTTGCCTCATCTTGGACATGGCCAGAGTCCGTGGGCCTGGTGGTGGCTTGTAAGCTGCTGCCTCATGGGGAATTCTGCTCTAGGGAGCTTCCTGGTGTTCTGAATGCTGGGCAGGGCCTCCCAGCTAATGGTGAGCAGAGGCTTTCCCTGCCGGGGTGTGCGGAACCCTGGAGCCTCTCCCTGAGCCACAGAGCCAGGCGCTGGAGCTCCAACCCTGTCCCCAAGCACGTCCACAGGAAGTCCGGGCACCCCCTGCACCGACCCGTGGTCCAGAGACCATGGGCACAGCAGCAGCTTGCAGTCTGGTGCCATGCCAGGGAATCTGCCTGCCAGGAGCTTCCCTTTGTCCTGGATTCTGGGCGGGGCCTCCCTGCTAATGGCGAGTGGAGGCCTTCCCTGCCAGTGGGTGCAGGACCCTGGGGATTCCCCCCTGGGCTTAGGTGTAATCGTGGGGTCTTGAGTAGGGCTGTTGTCACCTGTTTCCACCATCGCTCCACTGGTGAGTGCACACTCCCACCCTTGGTGTGTGGCCATGCTATGGGGGAGTCTGCTGGAAGAGAGCCTCCTGCAGGAACTAGGCTGTTCGGGGGTCAGAGAGTTTTCACCTATTTCCACCTCCTCCCGGAGGGAAGTCCGTCTGCCTTCCGATGTATAGTAGTACGAGACTCTTAGGCGTCTTGAGATGCTATCTGGATATCCTTTGTTAATTGGTGAATGTCCAATTAGTTGTAGATTAGACGGGGGAGAGACAAAGAAGACCACTCACTCCGCCATCTTGGTCCTGCCTATTAGCACACTCTTATTGCAATTGTCCTCTTAATTGGGTTGGTACCCTGTGTAGCTGGTTGCTAGGCTCAGGGGTGTACAGTTGTGATAGGCCTAGGCCAACAAGGCTGATGTCAGTTCTCTTAGGAGTGCAGCTGAGTAGGGCTAGCCCTTGGCATGGAGACACTCAGTTGTTTCAGGCTTTGGAAGGTGGGGCTGATCCTTTTTATGGCTATTTGTGAAACACAAGTCTTCTGCTGCTGACAAGCCTCACCCCCCTCTGGACCACATACACTGTCAGCACAGTCCTGGTCCATGTACACTTCTCAACCCCCTGGAGCATACCCCACCGCCACACTGCAGAGGCTCCCACCTCTGCCCCAATGCCCCCCCACAGTTCACCAGGTCCTCACACAAGCCCTGCCCCACAGAGGCAGACACCTTTGCCTACCTGTAGAGGATCAAGGCATTCAGTCAATGCAGGCTGAAAAGTAGCCTGAGGGCTTGCTGTTAGGTGGGGCCAGTCCCTAGGGCAGGTTGCCTGCCCTGGCTGAACTGGATTAAATCTGTGCTCTAGTGGGTGTGGCAGACCCCTAGGCTAACAGCCCAAGGGCCGCACCTCAGTGGCCCCCACCAGTGTCCGTATCAGCACGCCTGGACTAGCTCAGAACAACGGCCCCCACCAATGTCTCAGTCTCCAGAGAGGATCCTCCTCTCACCAAGATGCCCCTAGAGCCCACCAGGTGAGTCTTGTTTCACCAATGGACAGTCAGCCTTCTCTCTGGTGATTTTAGGTTGCTGCAATGAGTGAGTTTGTGTGTGGGCCCTTTAAGACCCGGATCTTTTCGGCTTTTGGCCGATAGCTTTTCTGGGGTGTCCTCACTGCAATTAATAGCCAGCAAAGCCAGACAGTAAGACCCCCCTTCTCAGTTGGGCTGAGTCCGAAGGATGGTTACAGCAGTATTGCCTCCACTCCGGACCTCACTCCTCCAGGGAGGGCTGCGTACCTGAGGTTGGCTCCCGCCTGGCCAGCTGAGAATCTCCACTGCTCCCAAAGATGGCTTTCCTCTCTGGCCGGAGTTACTGCCTCTTCTGCCTTCATCAGGACTGTCCCTTGTTGTGGGGGTTCTTTTTATCCAGTTTTCAGTTTTCAATCCAGGGTGATTCTTCCTAAAATTGTTGTAACCTGGTTGTGTTTGTGGGAGGAAGCGAGTTCAACGTCTGCTCACAGCGCCATCTTGACAAGAACTCCTCTATGTTCTTTCTTTTTATCTTTATAGCAATTCTGTCCCCTACTGATTATGTTGTGATGAGCTGAGAAGGAAGGTTCAGAAAGATAACATGCTTGGCCAAGTTCAAAAATCTAAAGAGCATCAACTTGAAACCACGTTTACTGACTTCAAGCCTTCTGGTCTTTCTACTATTCTCTATGTCAGGGATGGGTCAGCAAACCACAGCCCATGGGCCAAATCTGGCCCATCATGTGTTTTATAAATAAAGTTTTATTGAAACACAGTCAATAAATTTGTTTGCATATTATCTGTGCTTCCACATTAAATGGCAGTGTTGACAATTTTCCAAAGAGACTCCAAAGTCTAAAATATATCCCATCTAGACCTTTACAGAAACAATTTGCCAATCCCTGCTCTAAATCCTCACATGGATGCTAATCATCCTGCTCTACTAACCTTGTCTGCATCTCTGCACACAGTCCCACCTCCAGAAAATGTACATCTCTATCCCACTGTATTGTGCCCTTTTTAAGAATTGTGTGTGTGTTTAACCAGCTCCTTAAATAATTGTATAAGATATATAAATTCCAGGCTGGCCCTGTGGCTGAGTGGTTAAGTTTGCATGCTACGCTTCAATGGCCCAGGGTTTAGCCAGTTCGGATCCCGGGCAAGGACAATGGCACCACTCATCAGGCCATGCTGGGGTGGCATCCCACATGCCATAACTAGAAGGACCCACAACTGAAAAATATACGACTATGTACTGGGGGACTTTGGGGAGACAAAGGAAAAATAAAAAAAATCTTAAAAAAAATAAAAATATATAAACTCTGGTTTTATTTACTCCCCAAATTACCTAGAGGGAATTTTTTTCACTTTGGTTCAGAAAAATATTTGTAACTGTCTAGGTACCTGGTAGATTTTTGGAAATGGACATTTGGACTCTTTCTTCAGCCTTTTGATCCAAAATGGTTTGTACAGTTGATGACTTCAGACTGTCACCTTAAGCTATATGAATACATCTGGATTTGGTCAAACAGTATCATTACATCCTTATTAAACAAATAGAAGCATCTGTCATGTCTGTGTATCAAATTAAATCCTAATTAAAACAGGTTTTGTTAGGTATGGAAATTCAAACAAATTCTTAAGCTCCATCATGTAATTCATTTATATGTGTCTCTGCACCCACAACATAAGTGAATATACAAAGGTAATATAGTGGCACAAATAAGCAATTCTCCAGCATGAATTTTGCTACTTTAATACTTTATTATGTTTTTAATTCATGTCTCATTAGGAGCACTGTTTTTAATTCAAGGCATGGCTGTGACGAGGAGTCTTCATGTGTGTGATTCAAACCAAAAAAAAATCATCATTTCCAGCATGATGGAATTTACTGTGTTACCATCAAAGACACATTCTTTGGAGATTAGCTACCGTATAATAAAACCTCGCATTCCAAAAATATGAAAAAATAACCCAGCAATGTTGGAGTACATTTCAAACTGAAAAGAACAACCAAAATACATTGAAATAATTCTGTTTCACAAACTGTTACCAGAAAAACACTTAAGCAGGCTCAGAAAGAATAAGCAGATGGTATTATATACAGGACTATACAAAACAAAGACAGGATGATGCAGTGCAAAAGCCCTGGTACTAGGCATCAAAGGTCCTGATTTTCTACCTTGATGTTTTGTTTCTGTTTGTGCTCCTCTAAAAAACACCTATATCTTCTAACGCCTCTCCTAATAATTCCAGTATGCCAGACATGATGCATGTAGAGATGATCTTCGCAAATCCACACTCCATAGAGTAACAAGCCTAAGCAGCATTTAAATACTTACATCTTCATACTAAGTAGAAGAACTATTGAACTGCAACATTAAAAAATGAGCTCACTATGAATTCCCAGGACCATTGTGTCAATTATCAGTACTTTGTTGAGCCACTTGTACAGATTTTGATCAGGCATCTCCATTAGCTGAGTATTGTTAAGAAGATTAAATCTGGAAAATAGGCAAGAGAAACATTTTCCAAGGGGGTGAAACCTTAAAAGAAAATTGATTGCTATCTCACAGAAAAGATGTATATTCACTATTCCTTCAAGAGAATACTCTACTACTTTCTCTTTTACTTACACTGGTTACTGGGAACTAGAGAAAAATAACTCTGATAGCCGGCTCATGTTGCACATAGCCCCGGAAATATTTCCAGTTTTATCATGTCTTAAAGGAAATTTTTAGCAGAGAAAAATCCTTCCATTCAAAATCCTGAGTAGAAGATAAAAGAATACTTCTTAAGTGAAGAGAAATTAGTGAGTTGGCCAACTCAGAAAGCAGCTTCCACAAGTGCCCCTTTGAACAGAAACCTAAGAGAATGGTTCTCTGATTATAATATCCCAAGAGGAAAAAATTGGAAATTGAACATCTTTGTTTGAGCCAAGAGTGTCTTGATGGATGGCATATGATTAACCAAGTGTACATTAAAATACCCTGGACAGCAGTTTGAATTGTGTTTAAAAAGATATTTTTTAAGACTTAATTTTTTTAGAACAGTTTTAGGTTCACAGTAAAATTGGGAGGAAGGTACAGAGATTCCCACATATACCCTGCTCCCACAACATGAATAACTGCCTCCATTATCCATATCCCTTTCAAGAGTGGTACATTTTTTGTTACAATTGATGGACCTACATTGACACATCAAAATCACCCAAAGTCAGTAGTTTACCATAGGATTTACTCTTGTTGTTGTACATTCTATGGATTTGGACCCAGTGTATAATGACATGCATCCATCACTGTACTCTCATACAGAGTATTTTCATTGCCCAAAAAATCCTCTGTGCTCCAGCTATTCCTCCCTCCCATGCCCCCCAAACCAAAACCCTGGCAAGCACTGACTTTCTTACTTTCCTTGTAGTTTTGTCTTTCTCAGAATGTCACATAACTGGAATCGTACAGTATGTAGCCTTTTCAGATTCACTTCTTTCACTTAGTAACATGCATTTAAGTTTCCTCCGTGTATTTTTATGCCTTGATAGCTACTCTCTTTTTAGTGCTGAATAATATTCCATTGGCTAGATATACCACTGTTTATTTATTTCCATTTACCTACCAAAGGACATGTTGGCTGCTTCCAAGTTTTGTCAGTTATGAATAAAACTGCTCTAAACATCCATGTGCAAATTTTTGCATGGACTGAAACAATATTTTGACCAAATTTTGGAGTTACAGCCTGTCCTTCTCAGATGTTTAATTCATCTTGATTACCTGATTCTCAGCATTAGGCATTAATTTCAGAGAAATTGGACGGACAATGTTGTTGTGGGTTGAATTGTGTCCATCAAAAAGGCATGTTGAAGCCCTAACTCCTGGTATCTATGAAAGTGACCTTATTTAGATATGAGGCCTTTAGAGATGAAATCTTGTTACTATGACATCATATTCTATTAGTGTGGTCCCTAGTCCAATTGACTAGTGTCCTCATAAGACGAGAAAACAGATACACAGACACAGACACACAAGTAGCACACCATGTGAAGATGGAAAAGAGATTGGAGTTATACAGCTGCAAGCCAAGGACTAGCAAAGATTGCAGGCCACGATCAAAAGCTAGAAAGAGATAAGGAAGGATTCTACGCAGACTCTCAGAGGGAGCGTGGCCTTGCCGACACTTGATTTCAGACTTCTAGGATCCGAAACATGAGAGAATAAATTTCAGTTGTTTTAAGCCATCCAGTTTGTAGTACTTTGTTACAGCAGACCTAGGAAGCGAGCACAAATGTGAAAATTAAGTTAAAGACATTCAGATCATCAGACCTACCTTCCACATAAGAATTTTTTGGTTAATAATAACTACCTTGATTACAGAGACAATAGGGTGACATATTTGAGGGAAATAACATTTGAATTAAGCAAATCTGGAAAGTTATTTCTTTAATCTTATTTCTTCTCACACAACATAAACAGTCAGTTTCTGTGGAGGAGACTATATAGGAATTCAAACTGCAAATAATAAGCTTGACTTTTTCTTTTGTCTAATAAGCATTGATCAGTCTCATTTTAAGGCCAGACTCTCGTGCACTGCCTCCCTAAAACTTGGAATAAGCCTGGGTTTCATAGTCAAATATATTTAGGCATTTTCTTCAGATTGGTTTTGTCTGCCTTCTGGAAAACATTAGTGTAAAATATTTCTGATCTTATGTGGAGACTAAAAATCCATCATGTAGAGAACAGTAAGGAAATTTTTGGTTGGGCAAAGAATTTCTGGCAGCAGGTTTAATGAATGTGCTATGTTAGTCATGCTTGGTTGCCTATGCTTTAGTACGTATAGCTAGATGCCATTAAATTTCAATGTTCTGCAAATTTAAGATTTTGAAATCCTTCTAAGAATTATAGCCAAACCTAACATGGGTGATACTGGCAATATACAGTGAATGCATAAGAGCAAATAGGAATAAAATAACACAGCTGCTTGTTCGCCAAGCATCTGGAGTTCTGTCATTTGTGGAAGATAATAATGTGGTCTTTAAACAACTGGGATTATAAGGTTTAAACTAGAATACGCACATTTGTTTCAGAGCTTTGATCTTTCCAGCTATTGTGAAAAGTCCTTGACATTTGAGTGGCACAGTGCAAAGAACAATTGCCTAAAGAATTTTACTTAGCAAAGTAAACCACACATAATTTACCACATCTGGGGACTAGAGAGGAAGTTACTATTCGTTGAATAATTATGACCAATATCACTGATAGATAAGTCACTAAATGTAAGGACTGTAATTAGGAAGGGACGGAGATTATTTCCTCTAATTTAATCCCATAAGAATATGATAAGCTATTTACTCAATGCCATTTTATAGATGAGGAAACCAAAGTAAAAGACTTTGTGTCCGCGGTGCTAAGATATAGTAGGAGTTCAATGAATGTTTGTAAATGGAAAGAAGGAAGGAACGAAGGGAGAAAGGAAGCAAAGAAAAAGTAAAGGAAGCAAAAAAGGAAGGAAGAAAGGAAAGAAGGAACAAAGGACTGGAAAGAGGAAGGAAGAGAGGGAATAAGCAGGGACAGTTGGTTGATTCTCAATAATATGGCTAAAATTTAAAGTTCTGAGATTCAGAATTAGCCAACTTACTTCCCAAAATCTTGCTCTTTCCATTCTAACATATTCATTTTCTTTATTAGTGTTTCTTTTTTGTTAAAGCCTTATCAATCTTCATCTTTCTCATGTCTAAAAAAGGAATCCTCCCCTTCTTCCATAAAGACAGAGAACAATGTTGAGATCTTCCTGTGGTCATATATGTTTTATTCCCATATTCTGTGGAAATTTTCACATCCAAAAATATAAAGTGGAAATAGGAGAAGAAAAATGACTAAGGGAGTTAAGTAATATAAATAACAGAACCAGAACAAAGGATACTGGCTAAGTGAAATTATACCGTTATAAGATTCTTATATTTGATGTGAAATGATACAGTATTAAATGTAAGTAGATTACGATAAGTCACAGAGCATATTTTAATCCCAAGAATAACTATTTTTAAAAATAATGAAAGAAGTTATATTTCAAAAGCCATTAGAGAAATACTACGAAAACATTCAATTAATGCATAAAAAGACACAAAAAGAAAAGGAACATATAAAAGATCATATGGGACAAATAAAAATAAATTAAGCACCACTGCAATGAATATATAAAATTACTTTTATTTACATTACATTGAATATAAATGTATTAAACACCAAATTATGGAGATGCTGTCTAACTGGTTGAAAAACCAAGATTCAACATTATGTTCTCTATAAGAGATGAACTTTAAATATAAATACAATTTCAATTGAAAGCAAAAGTATGGAAAAAGATATTCTATGCAAGTATTAAGCATAAGAGTGCTGATATGCCTATATAAACATCAGACAAAATAAACTTTAATACAAGAAATATGATTAGAGATAAAGAGTGCCATTTTGTGAAGATAAAAGGATGAATCCAAGTGGAAGACACAAAAATCCTAAAAGTGTATGCATTAAAAAGTACCTTCAAAATATGTGAAATCAAACTGACAGAATTAAAGGGAGAAAGAATAAGAGAAACAAATAGAAAAGTATAGTTGGAAAATTTAATACTCCTCTTTTACAAGTTGATAAAACAACTATACAAAAATCAGTTAAGTATATATAGGATCTAAACAACAGCACCAAACTAACCTAAATGACATTTATAAAGCATTACAACCAATGATTGTAGAATACACTTTCTTTTCAAGGATATATGGAATGGTCACCAATGTATATTCTCCGACTAGAGCAGAATTAAAGTGGAAAGCTTCAAAATAAAATATCTAGAGACCCTCCAATATTTAAAAATTAAATAAGTCATTGATATATGACCAGTGATAGATCAACCAAAAAATGAAAGGGAAATTATAAAATATTTCAAACTGAGTAACGGTGAAGGTTTAACACATCAAAATTTATGGGATGCAACTAAAGCAGCAGTGAAAGAAGAAAGTTATAGTTTTGAAGGGCGACATTTGAAAACAAGAAGGGTTTAAAAATAACGGTCTAAGTTTTTACCAAAAAGAAGTTAGTGAAAAATGACCAATTATACTCAAGGTAAGTAGAAGGTAGGAAATTGTCATTATAATGGCAGACATCAGTGAAACAGAAAGTGATGAATAGAAAAAAGAATCAAAACCAAAAGTATTTTTTTGAAAAGAAAAGTGTTAAAACTGATAAACCTACAGAAAATTTAGAGAAAAAAGAGAGAAAACAAATGATCAATCCCAGCAATAAAGGAGGAGATATGAATGAAGCTCCTACAATCTTTAAATAAGGGATATAACAAAAAATCTATGTCAATAAATTTGATCACTAAGATGAAATGGACAAATTCCTTTTAAATCTAATTCAACAAAAAGAGGCCAGTCTTGGGGCATAGTGGTTAAGTTTGCATGCTCTGCTTTGACTGCCTGGGGTTTCCAGTTTGGATTTTGGGTGCAGACCTAGAGATAACCTGTCAAGCCATGCTGTTGTGACATCCCACATACAAATAGAGGAAGACTGCCACAGGTATTAGCTCAGCAACAATGTTCCTCAAGCAATAAGAGGAAGATTGGCAACAGATGTTAGCTCAGGGTCAATCTTCCTTACCACCACCACCAAAAACAAAAGCTAACTTAAAAAGATGAAATAGAAAACTGGAATAGATTTTTTTTACAAAAAAGTTGAAGGTCTTGAGAGAGGATCTAAGATGGTGGATTGGGAAGAACTTAAACTCACCGACTGCCATGGACACACCAAATCTACACCTACACAAAAGCAATTCCTTCTGAAGAAGAACTGAGGGCTGACTGAACAGCTTCTGCACAAAAAACAATAGAGGGGCTACATAGAGATGGGTAGAAGAGATGGAGACACAGTATCAATGGGAACCCCATCCCTGATGCAGCAATATGCAGCAAAAAAGGCTATCACTAGGTGTCCCATGTGCACACGTGCCAGCCCTGGGACACAGTGAAAATCCAGTGGTGTAAAGTGCACCTTTACTATATGGGAAAAAATCCATTTATTAACTTTAGAGCATCTGCTAAATGGGTGGGAAACTGCTGCAACTCTCCAGATGTAAAGGAGCCAGGAAGCATCATTTTTTGCATTCCTTTTCCACCTTGATAATGCAAGACAGAGCACAGTCCAGACACTCCAGCTGGTCTGGTAAGGCTGACAGTGTGTCCCAGATCCCTGGTCCACACCAGCTCCAGGAGTACCCTCAAGGCAGCCCTGATGCAGGGCACTCTGGAGCCCCCTAGTCTGCATGTGTGCTAGCTCCAACCATTCTGCCAAGGTGGCCACTGAGTGGTACACCCCAGGACTCAACCAACCTGTGGCAACTCCAGCTCCAGTCATCAGCCCAAGGTGGCCCCAGTGCAGCACAGTGTATCTATGCCCACACCAGCTCCAGCTGTCCCACCAAAGTGACACCAGTGCAGTGTGCAATGTAACTCCCTGGCCCATGCCCACACCTGCTCCTGCCATATCACTAAGTTGGCCCAGAGTGGTTCACCCTGGGAATCCCCCAGCCTGCTCCCACTCTAGCTCCAGCAAACCTATCAAAGCCACTTGGCACATGCAGTTGACACAAGAGACACTACTACAAAGACCACTCCTTTAAGACTGGGAGAGGTAGGTGTTCCGCCTAATCTGCAGAAACAAGCACAGAAAGCCAAACAAAATGAGGAAATAAAGTAATGTGTTTCAAATGAAAGAACAAATAAAACCTCAGATAAAAACAATAATGAAAATGGAGATAAGTGATTTACTTGATAAAGACTTCAATGCAATGTTGGTAAAGATGATCACCAAACTCAGGAGCAGTATGGAGGAGCACCAGGAGAACTTCAACAAAGGGATAGAAAATGTAGGAAAAAAACTCGGAGCTGAAGAATACAGTAACCGAAATGAAAAACACACTAGTGGGAATCAACAGCAGATTAGATGATGCAGAAGAATGGATCAGTGATCTGGAAGACAGAGTAGTAGAAATCACCAAATCAAGACAGCAAAAAGAAAAAAGAATTTTAAAAAATGAGGATAGTTTAAGAGACCTCTAGGACTACATTGAGTGTAGTAACATTTGGATTATGGGTGTCCCAGAAGAGAAAGAGAAAGGGGCAGAAGATTTATTTGAAGAAATAATGGTGAAACTTCCCTACCCTGGGGATAGAAATAGACATCAGGTCAAGGAAGCACAGAGAGTCCCCAAAATGATGAAGCCAAAGAAATCCATTTGAAGACATTATAATTAAAATGGCAAAATTAAATACAAAGAGAGAATCTTAAAAGCAGCAAGAGATATACAATGAGCCACATACAAGGGAACCACCATAACACAATCAGCTGATTTTTCAGCAGAAAATTTGTAGGCCAAAAGGGAGTGGCAGATATGACTAAAGTGCTAAAAAGAAAAAACTTACAACCAAGAATACTCTACCCAGAAAGATTATCATTCATATTGAAAGAGAGAGAAACAGTTTCCCAGACAAGCAAGAACTAAAGGAATTCGTTGTCACTAAAACAGTCTTACAAGAAATGTTAAAGGATCTTCTTTATGTGGAAAAGAAAAGGTCGTAATGAGAAATAAGAATATATAGGAAAGAAAGAATCTTACTGGTAAAGGCAAATATTGAGTCAAGATAATGGATCAGTAACTTTAAAAGCTAATATGAAGGTTAAAAGACAAAAATAGCAAAATCAGCTTATAACTACAATAAGAAGTTAAAGATACACAAAATAAGAAGATGTGAAATATGTCAAAAACATAAAATGGGGTGAGGTGAGTAAAAATGCAGTGCTTTTAGAATGTGGTTGCACTTAAGCAACTATCACCTTAAAATAGATTGCTATATATATAGCTTGATACATATAAATCTCATGGTAACCACAAATCAAAAACATACAATAGATACTCAAAAAATAAAGAGAAAGGAATCCAAACATAATACTAAAGAAAACCATCAAATCACAAAGGAAGAGACGAAGAGAAGAAGAAAGAAAAAAAGAACTACAAAAACAATCAGAAAACAACTAAGAAAATGGTAATAAGTACATACCTATCAATAATAACTTTAAATTTAAATGGACTAAATGCTCCAATCAAAAGACATAAAGCGGCTAAATGGATAAAAATACAAGACCCATCTATATGCTGCATACAAGAGACCCACTTCAGATCTAAAGATACAGACTGAAAGAAGGGATGGAAAAAGATATTCCACGCAAATGGAAATGAAAAGAAAGCTGAGGCAGCAATACTCATATCAGACAAAACAGACTTTAAAACAAAGACTGTAACAAAAGACAAAGAAAAGCATTACATGATAAAGAGAGAATTCAACAAGAGGATATAACATTTGTAAATATTTATGCACCCAAGTGTAGGAGCACATAAATACATAAAGCACATATTAACAGACATAATGAGAGAAATTGATAATAATACAATAATAGTAGGGGACTTTATAACCTCTTTTACATCAATGAGTAGATCGTCCAGACAGAAAATCAATTAGGAAATAATAGACTTAAATGACATATTAGACAAGATGGACTTAATAGATGCATACAGAACATTCTATTAAAAATGCAGAAGACACATTGTTTTCAAGTGCACATGAAACATTTTCTAGAATAGATCACATGTTAGACAAAAAACAAGTCTCAATATATTCAAGAAGATTGAAATCATATGAAGCATCTTTTCCAACCACAGCAGTGTGAAACTGGAAATCAATTTCAAGAAGAAAACTGGCAAAAACACAGACAAACATGTGGGGACTAAAAAATATGTTATCAAATAATTAATGGGTCAATGAGCAAATTAAAAAATATCTTGAGATAAATAAAAATAGAAACATAACATTCTAAAATACATGGATGCAACAAAAGCAGTTCTAAGAGTTCATAGCAATACTGGGCTATCTCAGAAAAAAATTTCTCAAATAAGCAATTTAACTTTATATGTAAAGGAAGTAGAAAAGAATAAACAAAACCCAAAATTTGTAGGAGGAAGGAAATAATAAAGATCAGAATGGAAACAAATGAAATAGAGACTAATAAAACAATAGGGAAAATTAATGAAATTAAAATCTAGTTCTTTGAAAAGATAAGCAAAATTAATAAACATTTAGCCAGATTCGTCAAGTCAAAAAGAGAGAGGGCCCAAATAAATAAAATCAGAAATGAAAGAGGAGAAGTTACAGCTGACCACAGAAATACAAATGACCAAAAAGACTGCTATGAGCAAGTATATGCCAGCAAATTGGACAACCTAGAAGAAATAGATAAATTCCCAGAAACATAAACCAAGACTGAAACATAAAGAAATAGAAAATCTGAATAGACTAATTAGAAGTAATGAAATTGAATCATAATTTAAAAACTCCAAAAAAGAAAAGTCCAGGACCAAATGGCTTCACAGGTGAATTTTACCAAACTTTTAAGGAAGATTTAATACCTATCCTTCTCAATTTATTCCAAAAACTTGAAGAGGAAGGAACGCTTCCAAACTCATTTCATGAGGCCAGTATTACCCTGACACAAAAACCAAAGAAATAAAAAAAAAGAAAATTGCAGGCCAATATCCCAGATGGACATAAATGCAAAAATTCTCAACAAAATATCAGCAAACTGAATTAAACAATACATTAAAATGATCATACACCATGATCAAGTGGGATTTATTCCAGTGATTCAAGGATGGTTCAACATTCACAAATCAATCAATGTGGTACCTCATATTAACAAATGAAGCATAAAAACTATGATTATCTAAATAGATGCAGAAAAAGCATTTGACAAAATTCAATATCTATTTATGATAAACAATTTCAACAAAATGGGTATAGGGCTACATACCTCAACATAATAAAGCTGTGTATGACAATCCCACAGCTAACGTCATGCTCAATGATGAAAAGTTCTTCCTCTAAGGTCAGGAATAAGATGTGGATTCAACATAGTATTCGAAGCCCTAACCACAGCAATTTAGGCAAGAGAAAGAAATGGAAGGCATCTAAATTGCAAAGGGAGAAGTAAAACTGTCACCATTTTATGATACTATATAAAGAAAACTCTGAAGACTCGACCAAAAAAACTATTGCAACTAATAAATAAATTCAGTAAAGTTGCAGGACACAAAATTAACACACAGAAATCAGTTGCATTTCTATGCACTAGTAATGAGCTATCAGAAAGAAAAATTAAGAAAACAATCCCATTTACAATTGTATCAAAAGAATAAAATACCTAGGAATAAATTTATCCAAGGAAGTGCCAGACCTGTACTCTGAAAACTGTAAGACATTGATGAATGAAATTGAACCTGACACAAACAAATGGAAAGATATACTATGTTCATGCATTGGAAGAATTAATATTGTTAAAATGTGCATGATACCCAAAGCAATCTACAGATTCAATGCAATCACCATCAAAATACCAATTTTTCACAGAACAAGAACAAATAATCCTAAAATATATATGGAACCACAAAAGACCCCAAATAGCCAAAGCAAACTTGAGAGAAAAGAACAAAGCTGGAGGTATCCTGCTCCCTGATTTCAAATTATACTACAAAGCTTAGTAATAAGTAGATACTTAAGACAGTATAGTATTGGCACAAAAATGGACACACTAATCAATGGAACAGAATAAAGAGCCCAGAAACAAATTCACACATATATGGCCAATTAATCTATGACAAAGGAGGCAAGAATATACAATGGGGGAAAGACAGTCTCTTGAATAAATGGTGTTTGGAAAACTAGACAGCTCCATGTACAAGAATGAGACTACACCACTTTCTTACATCATATACAAAAATAACTTCGAAATGGATTAAAGACTTGAATATAAAACCCAAAACCATAAAACTCTTAGAAGAAAACATAGGCCTTCAGCTCTTTGACATCAGTCTTAGCAATATTTTTTGGGATCAGCCACCTCAGGCAAGGGGAAACAAGAACAACAACAAAAAAATTCCAAATTTTTTGCATAGCAAAGGAAACCTCAACAAAAGCTATTGAATGGGTGATGATATTTGCAAATCACACATCCGATAATGGATTAATATGCAAAATATATAAAGAATTTGCACAACTTAATAGCCTAAAAACAGACAATCCAATTAAAAAACAGGCAGAGGACTTGAATAGACATTTTTCCAAAGAAGACATCACAGAGCCAACAGGCACATGAAAGGAAGCTCAGCATCACTAATCATCAGGGAAATGCAAATCAAAACCAGAATGAGATAGCACCTCACACCTGTCAGAATAGCTTTTAGAAAAAAGACAAGATATAACAAGTATTGGTAAGGACATGGAGAAAAGGGAACCTTCATACACTGTTGATGGGAATGTGAATTAGTGCAGCCACTGTGGAAAATAGTATGGAAGTTCATCAAAAAATTAAAAATAGAACTACCATATGATCCACCAATTCCACTTCTGCGTATTTACCCAAATAAAATGAGAACACTACTTTGAAAAGATTTACGCATTTCCATGTTCATTGCAGCATTATTTACAATAGCCAAGATATGGAAGTAACCTAAGCGTCCATCAATAGCTGAATGGATAAAGAAGATGTAGTATACATATATGTATATACAATGGAATATTACTTTGCCATAAAAAGAATGAAATCTTTCCATTTTCAACAACATAGATGGACCTAGAGTGAATTATGCTAAGCGAAATAAGTCAGACAGAGAAAGACAAATATTGTATGATTTCACTTAGATGTGGAATCTAAAAAAAAAAAACAGATGAACGAACAAAACACAAACAGACTCGTGGATATAGGAGATACCAGAGGCCAGAGGGGTTGCTGGGTGCAGGTGAAATAGGTGAAAAGGAATAAGAGGTACAAACTTCTAGTTATCAAATAAGTCAGTCATGATGATATGATGTACAGCATAGAGAATACAGTCAATAATATTGTAATAATTTTATATGGTGACAGATGGTAACTATACTTATCATGGTGATCATTTCATAATGTATATAAATATTGAATCACTCTGATATACATCTGAAACCAACAGGATATGATATGTCAATTATACTACAATTTAAAAAAATGAGTAGGAATATTTTAATGGTATGTATTCTGACATTGTTTTCCAAAAGGATTTTATGTAATTTACATTTGTAAGTATACTAATTTTACCTACAATACTAAACATTATTTTTTTAATATTATTTAACTTTTTCAATGAGGAGAAGTTTCATGAAAGAAGAAAAATAACAATCATTCAACCCAAAGATAATTTTACTGGTTAGCATATTAATGTATTTTCTTTCTCTTTTTCTATGTATATTTGTTTAAACACATAGTTGAAACACATACTTTCAACCTATAGTTGAAACCATAATATAAATGTAGCTTTGGTTTCATATATCATAAGCATTTTCAACAAAGTTTAACGCCTGCAGAGTATTACCTCATGTGAATGCACCATAAAATAGTAGTTAAGAGTATGGGGGCTAGAGTTGGAGGTCTGCCATTTACTAGCTGTGTGTTCAGGAAAGTTATTTAACCTACGATTTTTGGTTTGTATTATCTTTAGAATGATATATAACAGGGCCCAATGTCTGCGTTGAAGATTGAATGAGACAATGCATGTCAAGCATATTAGCATGGTGCCAGACATATAGTTATTATTGAGTAAACATTGACTATTAAAAATAATATTAACAAACATTACTTATTTTTGAATATTTTAGTTATTTTCAATATTCTACACTTGTAACTAATATGCAATAAATATGTTTGTGCTTAAAAAAAAAGGTTGAATTATCAAAAATCTTCCCATAAAAAAACACCAAGATCAGATGGTTTTACTGGTGAATTCTAAGATTTACAGAAAAAAATATTACCAGTTGCATATAAACTTTCAGAATATACAGGAAAAGAAACACGTCCCAGCTGGTCTTATATGGCTGGCTTAAACATGATACCAAAACTTGACAAGACCGTGGAAGAAATTAAACATTCAGACCAAAATCTCAAAAAGTGTAGATTTAAACATTCTTAAGAAAATATTTGCAACAAACATACAATAACATGTAAAAGAATAATGATCATTACTAGGTTGAGTTTGTAAGAATGCAAAATTTGCTTAAAATTGAAAACCATTTAAGGCTAATCATCACATTAACAGAATAAAGGTGAAAAACATCTCGAATCATCCCAACAGATGCAGAATAAAACATTTGAAAAAGTGCAATGCTTACCAGGATTTACCTAAAGAAAAAGATGAAGGAGGGAAAATATCTTAGGAAAAAAGACGAAAAGGGAATAAATAAAAACAAATAAAAAGAGGAAGGAATTATAGCTAACAAAAATAATTATTGGTAAAATATTGAATGTGCATCCACTAATATCCGGAACAAAGTAACGATGTTAGTAGAGCAATTCTCTTCAACATCTTACTAGAAGTTCTATCTAGTGTCAAGGGATAAGAAAAGGAAATAAAAAACTTAGTTTGGATAGAAATAAGTAAAATTTCACTGTTCACAAATGATAATTATGCAAAAAATTCTAAGGAACATATAAAAAACTACTTGAATCAATATATGCATTTATCATATCATAGGAAAAACAACTATATTTCTAATTATTAGTAGCAAATAATTGAAAAGTAAAATTAATTCCGTTTATGATAGCTTCAAAAACATAATATAAAATTAAAAAGAGTTGTTCAAGATCGCTACACTATAAATTATAAATCATTATCAAAATAAAATGAAGAAAAATAAATTAATGGAAAGATATACTGCTTTTTAACTGGAATATTCAATATTTTTAAGATGTCAATTCTCCCATGATTAATCTATAGACACAAAATTATCTCAGCCATAAGCATAGCAGATATTGTAACAGAAATTAATAGATTGATTTAAATTTTATGTAAAATGCAAAGAATTTAGAGTAGATAAAAAAATAAAAACTTAGAAAAGAATAGTAAAAGTAGAGGACTTGTAATACCTGACTTCACTACATAATTTAGAGGAACAGTAATCCAGAAAGTATGATATTGGCATAAAGTGAGTGAAATTGATGGATTAAGCAAAATGATGATTCTGGAATAGACCCACACATATATGGAAATCTGATTCTTTGCAAAGGCATTATATCCACTGACTTATGAAAGGAAATTATTTTCAGTAATTGATGCTGGAACAATTGAATATCCATATGTGAAAAGAAAACCCACACACATCATATACAAAACACATTTGAGACGGATCCTAGATTTACACAAATATGTCAAAACTATAAAGATTCTAAAGGAAAGCATGGGAGAATATTTTTGCCATCTTGGGTTAACAAATGTTTATTAGATAGAACACAGAAACCAATAACTAAAGAAAATTGATAAAACATACTTTGTCAAAATGAAAAACTTCTTCTCAGGAAAAGACATCAATAACACACAAGGCAAAGACCTGGAGAGAATATTGGATAGTCATATCTCATAAAAGACTTGAATCCAGAATATAAGGAATTCCTACAACTTGGAAAAATATTAGTTCGGTCAATAAATGGACAAAGAACTTGAACGAACACTGCACAAAATATAATATATAAACGGCCAATGACACATTAAAAAGTGCTAAAGTTTTGGTTTTTAAGGAAATTAAAATTAAAATCACAATGAGGTGCCACTACACATACACTAGAATGATTAAAATCAGGATTCACATGATGATTGGTGGTGGTGTAAAATAATACAACTTGTTTGGGGAAAGATAGTTTCTTTTAAATATTCTTCTGCATATAGCCCAATAATTATGTTCCTAGATATTTGTATAGGGAAATAAAAACTTGTTCATAAAAATTGTGTAATTCTCATGGCATCTTAATTCACAATAGCCAACAAATACAAATGTCTATTAAAAGGGAATTGAATAAACAAATAGTGGTTTATTCATTCCATGAAATATTATTCAGGAATAAAGAGAATGAACAACTAATACCCATAACTATATCAAAGAATCTGAGTCATTATGGTGAACGAAAGAAGCTTGACGTCAAAGAATGCATTATTATTTGACTTAATTTACATGACATTGTAATTTAGGCAAAGCTAATCTATGAAGAAAATCAGAAGAGTGGTTGCTTTTAGGGTGGATTCAGTCACAAGAACACAAGGATGTTTATGTCTTATGAAATATTCTGTATCTTGATAGGGATGTGGGCTACAGAAGTAAAACTCACCTCTAAATTCTAAAACTGTAACCCTCAAGACACATTGAATTATAAATTGAAGATTTGTGCATTTCACTTTATGTCAATTTTACCCCAAAAAAGGAGTTGTACACAAATATCAACTCTCCTTACTAACTATGCTTTTCACAGTGATATGACTTCAAAAAGCTGAAACTAACTTCTGTGTCTTCTAAGCTAAAGCAAAGAAATCAATACATTGAGAATAATGGAAGCCAGTTTTCTCACTGTTGAGGAGGTGGGAATACAGAAATGACAACAACTAGAATGTACTTACTGTTATTGGACTGAAATAGTAGATAGTATAAAATTATGGATGTACATGAAGATACAGTGTGGACGTATATGAATATATGTTAGTTCTCTCATATGAAAAGGCCTAGAAGCAATGGCACACTCATAGTTATGAGCATATTTAGGACTCAGATGGTGTCTTGTACATACCATTCAACATGAAAAGGAATCAAGGGTCTTTGTAGAAATAATCAATTCTGGGGCTGGGGAAGGAAAAGTCCAAGATGAGCCTGGATCATCTTATACCAGAAAGGCAGTACTCAAAGAATCAAAGAGACATGGAAAAATGACACTTAAGGCTTTCTTCAAAGGACTTCCACTGGCCAAATCTGGGGTAATTTTAGCAATAAAATAATGACAGTAATATATTATAAATCATTGAATAAAACAAGCAATGAGTACATACTGATATAAAAAATAAAAGAATAAATTAATTAATGGAAGGTGGGGAAAGTTATTACTCACAATAGAATGCCAATTAGTAAATATACAAAGAATAACGGTATTTGAAATTTGTCAATTTGCTAAAAGCAGTGGCTGGAAATTTGAGAATCAGATATTTACATTACATCAAAGCATTTTCCCTCATATGGCTAGTGTGGGGACATCACCATAACTAAGTGACAAAATTAACATTGCCAATATTGTGGTGAACTTGCATCATGTTCCTCCTAATAAGATGCAGTGGGAAGCACAGAGTATCTTTTCAGTGGTACCTTGCCACATGAATCTAATTATGAGGAAAACTCAGAAACCCCCAAAGTCAGGAATAGTGTTCCAAAAAAATAAACATCTACACTCCTCAAAAAAATTAAGATCAAGGAAGAAAAACAGAGCTGAGGAATTATTCCAGATGAAAAATGACTAAAGAGACATACAATCAATCCAAGAGGTGATCATGGACTGGATCTTTGACCAGGAGAAGATTGAGCTAGAGACATTATGTGACAATCCATAAAATGTGCATATTGGAATGTTGTTTAGATAGTAATGTAGCAATGTTAAATTTTCTAATTTTTATAATGGTTCTTTGGTTTTCTAAGGGTGTTTCTTTGATTTTAGGAAATAGACTCAAAAGTATTTAGGGGTAGTAAGGACCATGATGTCTCCAAATTACTCCTACTCTGTAGTGGTTTAAAAGTTCTTACACACACACACACACACACGCACACAGTGAGAGAGAGAAATGGTAAAATGTAAACAGTTGGTGAATCTCAGCAGGTATACAGGAGTTCCTTGTTCGTGCAACTTCTCTGCAATTTTGATACATCAAAGTAAAAAGAAACAGCAAAAGAACTTTTAAGATTTCTACAAAAGTGGATTGGTAAATTTAAAGCTACAATTGCTTGAAAGATGGGGCCAATTACTTAGGAGAGCGGATTTTTATAGAAGAGCCATCTTTGTCTTGAGCAATTACTTCGCTGATACAGTGAGAATAATTTCAAGGAGTCTCACAATAAACATCCCAAAGCTACCTAGAGGTTATGTTCGTGCTAACTACAAACTGGCTTTCACTGCAAAAAGCAAGAAATCCTTTCATTCGAAAGTCGGCTTCAAAGCGATTCTTCACATCCAGCTGACTACCCCACATCCTACTTTCCTAAAATAGGTCATCCATAACCCTTAACTCTGTGATTTCCCCCCAACTCTTCATACCTTTATTTCACACTCAAGATATTCTATGCCATCAACTATCCAGAACTTCTTCCTGCCTCAGAAGAAAAGTTGTTCTTTTTTCCAAAAGCAGCTTCCTTCTTTCCTAGAACAACCCTTTTCCTCAACTACTGATCTCATCCTGTCCGGCCTCCTAAATAAAGATCTCACATTGTCAAGAAGCCCCCAAGCCTCTCCCTTCCTTTTGCATCTTTACTCTAGCTCTCATTTCTATTGATACCTGTTCCATGATATATGGTACCTATATATTAGCCTATACACACACACACACACATATATATAGGTATTGGCACCTATATATACCTCTATATAGAGAGAGTGTTTTGGTTATTTTTCAAGGTAAGGATATGACTATATATATAGTACATGGACTGATGCCACAGAAGGGCCTTGTCTGCTGCACCTCCCAGGGCAAGAACTGCCTCTTGTCTCAACAGCACTATTCCCTGGTGCAGGAGGCAGGCAGTGGGCATGGTTCTCCTCTGAGAGTCAACTCTCCTTTTCTTACAATGTGTAAATAGTTTATTTATAGGAGTAAGAATGTTCTCACACCATTTCTTTTGTCCTCTGCCATTCTCCTCTAAGCAGCCTTACACAGTGTCTCGGACTGAAGCCATCCCTTTCAGTTTCCTTGAGTATCTCAACAACCAACACCATTAGCTTCTCCTTTTCATCCCTAACAACCCAGGGACACATACGTGCTCCCCCTTCCTCTGTGCACCCCCAACACACATACATCCACTCTACTCCCCAGCCTGGGCTCACTGTCTTCTGGTCTTCGTGCTACTGAAACCGTCACCTGAGCTTGAACCGTGACTCACCCTCAACTGCAAGGCCGGGGAACACCACCAGGCCTGAGACTTTTGACCAGGGCTCCTCTCAAGGCCCCATGCCAGGGCATGGGCAGTCTGGCAATCGCCTCTCCCTGGAGAGAAGCTCTGCAGCCAACCCCTGTGCCGAGCTGCAGAGCCCAGCTTGGAGCTGCATAGAAGCTGGGGAGTTTCATTGCTAATTTTGGTGGTGATCCCTCCCTGACTGAGATATCTGTGGTCACTGCATCCACCCTTCCTGTCAGGACTATTCTGGGACTTGCTGTTGGACATGAAGTCTGTCTCATGTACTGAATAACCCCACTAAGGGTAGCTGGGCCTTTGTCCATCTTTGGCTGGGCTACTTTCTAATGCTTTTCTGGATCTTGTACCCGTTCTCCCCTCATCATTCAGGGAAGGAGTGCTACCTTCACCTAATTGCCAAACTGTACATTCTAGTGTGGTATACACTGGTGGGTGTTTGTTGGTGACTTTGTTGTTATAATTTTTTTAACAATTTTCTCTGTAGACTAAGGTAAGAATTGCTTGTACTTTCAGGAAGTGTGATGTTTTTCTTTGACTATAAAACTCTTTTATGAAACATATCTTTATATAATGCAAATATATATATTATATATATGCATACATATGTAAATAGTCATATTCTTACCTTAAAAACTAACAAAAACCTGAAACCCAAAACAAAAATTCCCCTGAATGTGTTGTCTCTTTAAATGATCTCTTCTTGTACCTCTTCCTTTCAGCACTATAACTTCCCTATCCTTCTACAAAGTTAGGTTTTTTATTGAGGTTTTATTTTTTATAGTAGTTTTAAGTTTGCAACAAAATTGAGAGGAAGGTACAGAGTTCCCCATATACCCCAGACCCCCACACATGTATAGACTCCCTCATTATCAACATCACTCACCAGAACATTTTTTACCAAGGGTATACCTACATTGACACATTACAATCATGCAAAGTCCATAATTAACCTAAGGGTTCACTCTTGGTGTTGTACAGTCTATGGGTTTGGACTAAAGTATAATGACTTATATCCATCATTACATTATCATACAGAGTATTTTCACTGTCCTAAAAATAATCTGTCTCTACCTAGTTCTCTTTCTCCCCAGAAATGAATGGTTTTTGAGTAAATGTGTTTACTGTGTGCCAGGACGTTTACCCACATTAATTGATTTAGTAGTCACCATACACCCCAGAATTCTATGCGGCTATTAACCTCATTCTACAGAGAAGAAAAATAGAAACTCAAAGAAACTAACTTGCCCAAAGTCACATAACAAATTGGTGGAGGAGGTAGGTTTTGAATGAGAGAGTCCGACTCCAGAGTTTATAGTCTTAGTATATTACGTTCTATAATCCTAAACTCTTTTACTGCTTGAAATATGATGTCCCCCTCAGTACAGAATTGGTAAAACTCTCCTTAAGCTGCCTATGGCTTTTCTAATTGTCCCGAGGGCTTGACATTGTTAATAAAGAATATAATATGGTGTCTTAGTTACTAGAGCAGGAAAGAAATGAATTTGCAGCCCAGATTCCTTATTGTCTAGTTGTGTGATTTGGGCACTGACCACTCAGAGTCAGGTTCTTTATTTGTATTAAATGGGAGTAAAAGTAGAACCTACCTGATGTGGTTTCCTGTGAGAATTACATTAATGGTGGTATGCATTATAAAATGCTTAGCACAGTGCTTAACACTGTTACGTTTGCCACATTTAGGTTTCAATAAATGGTAACAATTTTTTGTGAATAGACTTTCCTTGCTTTCCAGGTACTACTTTGGTTCATTTACTTCTTCACCAATAATTCTTTGTGACTCCCAGATCCGTGTTCCTCATATAAACTGCAAAGTCCACTTTGACCGTGTCTCCATCCATACTTTATCTTGTATTTCTCATCTAAAACATTGCTAAAGCTATCACATTTTTGTAGGTGACTCTGAATAGGTATCTTGGACTCTGGATGTTCTCTAATCCTCAGAACTAATTCACCAATTACATGGTATTAGTTATTTTCATGTGGCAGCCTCCACAATGCACATAAATTCTCTGATAGTTTTGGCCCTGCCCATGTCCATCTACCTCTTTGTTCTTTGCCCATTTTCTCACACATCACTTTGAACTATCTTTTCATTTTTATTATTACTAGGAAGATCAATGAGAATATAGCCAGTGAAGCATGATGCTGACTTTTGCTTTGAACTAGGGCTGTCAAAGATGTAGGCAGTAATCAAGTTCAGGCACACATGAGTTGGGAATGTAAGTGGCACAAAAGGTAGAGAAGGCCAGTTCAAATATGGAGAAGATGGGTAAGCTGTGGTCACAGAGGTACAGTTTGGGCAAGGTGTGAAGAAGGCAGAGATTAAGATGGGTTGGCAGAAAGATAGCACCCAAGAGTCAAACATCGTTTATCAAGAGGCAAGATGACATTCTCTGTAGTTTATCAGGGAAGAATTTTTTCTTAAGATCTTGATTGATTTAGTTTTAAAGAGTTGATCATTTTGTCCTGGTAGGTTACTGTAGGCTTGGGGAAGTATTGTATCCTCTCCATTATCGCTCTAATAAGTGTGATCTTATGCCATAGTTGGGACTTTTCTGGTGTATCTAAGAGTCTTGGTGTCTGGGGATGGGGAGAAGACCAATCATTAGTGTTATGGGCTGAATGTGTCTGCTCACAAATTCATGTTAAAGGTCTAACTCTCAGTACCTCAGAATATAGCCATATTTGAAGTCTTTAAAGATGTAATTAAATTAAAATGAGGTCATTAGTGTGGGCTCTAATCCCATATGACTGTGTCCTAATAAATAGAGGAAATTTAGACATAGACAGGTATAGATAGAAGATAATGTGAATACAGAGGGAAGATGGCCATCTGTAAGGCAAGGAAGGAGACCTTCCATCGCAGCCCTCAAAGGAATTAACCTTGCTGACACCTTGTTCTCGGACTTCCAGCTTCCAGAACTGTAAGAAAATAAATTTCTGTTGTTTAAGACACCCTGTCTGTGGTACTTTGTCCTAACATCCCTAGTCAACTCATACAGTGAGTTTCCCATTCTATGCATAAATGATCTTTAATTGTGATATTATCCTGTTGTTTCATATAGAAAACAAACACCAATCTGATCAAATTTTATATAGTAGAGAATGACACAGAATTAAAGGTAAGATCTCCCGCATTCCTTTTTCCTCCATAACCTACTTTTAGGTAAAAATATGTTCATACTTAAATTGATGCTTTTTTCTCTTCCATATATTTTTATTTAAAATATTTAAGGAAAATAAATCTGTTGGTTTGTGTAATTTGACACACGACTACTAAATGAAAGGCCAAAACATTTTTATAACAAAATATTTTATAATCAAAATTTGGTAAACATAACTTCACATATGATTCCATGCATGTATGTGTGTGGGGGCGGTCGTGTATATACATAAAAGGATAGATGGATGAATTGATGAATGGGTGGACGAATGATGGAAGGATGGATAGATAAATATAATTGTAATCATATCTTGCTGTAAATGTATTTTAAAGCATATGAAATTTAATTTCAATTTAATGTAAAAGAAAAAATAATCTGCGGTGAAATTAAAAGATTACTAAACTACAGATATAGTTTCCTACACCACAAGTGATATTAGCTTATTAAATATCTTCATAAAGTTAAATATGTACAAGGATCTATATGAAAAATTATGTGACCATCATTATCTTATTTTTAGTTATATGTTTCAAATATAGATAGCATCAAATTAATTCCTACTATAAAAAATTAATATAGTACCATACTGTCACTTCCCACATTTCACATTCTTTGGTTGTTAGTTATATTAGTAATTCAACCTTGACAAATTTTTAAACAATTGTATTTTTCTATGACACCATAACCTTTATAATCTATATTTTAATGGATTCATACTGACTGTTAATCCCTATATCATGTCACATTTTGGTTGACTGAATATCATCATAAACTAATTTTGTTTTCTTTTTAAATTTTTTTCCCAAAGAGTATAGATATTGTTATTCTTTTTCCTTGCAAACCAAGAATGTTTTTCTCTTCACTTGAAACTTAAAATTAATTTATATATGTATAAGATATAGTTTTGCATTTCAGAAATCTGCATAAATTTTCTTCTGGCATTAATATTACTATGCAGATACCAGAAGCAAACCTGAGTGTTCTTGTTATTGTTGTTGTTCTTCTAAGGAAGATTTGCCCTGAGCTGACATCTGTGCCAATCTTCCTCTATTTCATAAGTGGGTTGCTGCCACAGCATGGCTGCCAACGAGTGGTGTAGGTCTGTGCCGAAGTACCAAGCCTGGGCCAAGAAAGTGGAGGGGGCCAAACTCAAGCACAGGGCAGCAGGGCTAGCCCCTGATTGTTCTTTCTTGTACATCACTCAGTTTTTCATTTGCATGACTAAGCTCTCTCTTCATTCCTAAATTTAAGAAATATTATGAGGATATACCTTGTGCTTATCCTTAAGGATCTTGAAGTATCTTTTCCATTAGAAGACACAGTCTTTATTTCAGAGAATATTTTCCTATTATATAATGGAATATATTCTTCATCATCCCTGGCCATGTGGTTTTATTAACCAGACATCTTTGGGCAAATTCTCACTTTTTCTCCCAAGCCATTCCCTGGACTACCACTTGTGGCTGCTCAGTTCCACAACCCCAAACACAGAGACTATCCTGTGAGTTGTGCCAGGTAGTTGTACCATGTGGTGGCCTTGGTCTAGCCATACACATAGAAATAGTCATCTTGATAAAATCATTGCAGGAGTGGAGTTTTAGAACTCTGACACTTACCTTTCTTCAAGTTGGTATAGTCCTTGAGGTCAGAGGAGGTAATGCTTATTTCTAATGCCTGGATTGAATCTTAATGTAGATTTGTATTTATCTCTTTTCATTCTCTCTTTCTCTTCTTTTTCTTTAGCTGTAGGTGTGATAAATTACACTGATTGATTTTTGAATTTGCTAACAATTTTACATTTTCAAAATAAACTGCTCTTGATTATCATGTATTATCAATTTTATATAAACTTGGATTATATTTGTCAATATTTTGTTGGGGGACTTAATGAATATTTCATGAGGAACATTTATCTATAATTTTCTCCTCTAGTTATGCCCTTTTCTGGTTTTAGAAACCTTATAAAATGAGTTAGAAAATATTTGCTTATTTTCTGGAAGAGTATATATAGAATTGGCATTAATTCTTCTCTAACTGTTTTTTATGCATCATAGTGAAGTCGTCTATACTGCAATATCTTTCTTGGAATGATTTTTATTTGCAAATTTAATTTATTTAATTGATCAAAGACAACATTCTCTTTTTCTTGAGTAGGCTTTGGTAGCTTGACCCTTCTATGTTATTCCCATTTTATAAAGTTGTAAAATTTCTGGGAATGCAATTCTTCATAATATTTCTTTGGCATATATATATTTTTTTTCCTGAGGAAGATTTGCCCTAAGCTAACACTGTTGCTAATCTTCCTCTATTTTTGCTTGAGGAAGACTCACCCTGAGCTAATGTCTGTGCCAATCTTCCACTATTTTTGTATGTGAGTCACCTCCACAGCATGGCTGCTGATGAGTGGTATAGGTCTGCACCCAGGAACCGGACCCAGGCAGTCTAAGTGGAGCACACCAAACTTAACCATTAGACCATGGGGCCAGCCTCTCCTTTGGCATAATTTTAATGTCAATAGTGATATCTCACTTTCATTCCTGATAATGTTTATTTTAACCCTCTCCTTTTTTCTTTATCAATCTCAGTAGAGATGTATGAATTTCATTGCTCCTATCAGAGAACCAGCTCTTCATTACATTAATTTTCTTTATTTTTTTTTATTTTCTATTGCATTGGTTCTTGCTGTTATCCTTATTATATTTTTTCCTAATGCTTGCTCTGCATTTAGTTTGCACTTTTTTTCTACTTTAAGTTGGAAGATTACACCATTGAATGAGATTTCTTTTTTCAAATATAGCATTTAATGTTATAAATTCCTCTCTTGACACTCTTTCAAATATTTCCCACAAATTTTGATGCTTCATTTTCAATTTCATTGAAATGAAAATATTCTCTATGATCTTTTTTTACTTTCTCTATGACCCACGGGGTTGTATAAAAGTATGCTGTTTAATATCCAAACATTTGAGGATTTTCCATGCATCTTTCTGTTGGTAGTTTCTAGTTTAATTCCATTTTGCTTAGAGAAAGTATTTTATGTGATTTTAATTTCTTATAGTTGGGTAAGATTTATTTTATGAACCAGAATATGGCTCACGTAAATGAATATGAATATTCCATGTGCACTTGGAGAGAGTATGTTTTCTGCTGTTTGGGGGTAGACTTTTCCTTGAATATTAATTAGATCAAGTAATTGATAGTATTGTTTAATCCTCTACATCTTCAGTGATTTTTCGGTTTATCTGTTCTATTAATTGCTGAGCAATCAATGTTGAATACCCAGCTCTAATTTAGTTATTTCTTTATTATTATGTAATGTACCATTTCTCCTTAGTAGTATTCCTTCTTCCAAAGCCTACTTGAGTAAGTATTAATATAACCAGGGATTTTCTTTTAGTTAGGGTTTTCATGGTATGTCTTTTTCCGTTGTTTTAGTTTTAACCTATTTATTGATGTCTTTATATTTAAAGTATACCCCTTATAGTCAGCATACAATTTTTTTAATGCAAAAAAATCACTATTTTTTAATTGGTGTATTAGTATCATTTAAATTTAATGTAATCATTGATGTGATTTTTATTAAAATCTGCCATTCTCCTAGTTTTTTTCTCTTGCTCCTTTTGCTCTTTGTTCTTTTCTTCTCAGTTGTTATATGATTTGGGGTTGAGTTCATTGGGTTAATTTTTTATGGTTCTATTTTATTTACATCCTTGGCTTATTCATTATATCACATTTTCTAACTTTATTTTTAGTGATTGCTCTATGGTGTCCAATATACATATGTGACTTATCAAAGGTTTACTTTCAAATAATATTATTCCATTTCTTATAGAGTTAAAGAATCATACAACAGCATACTTCCAACTCTTCCCTTCAAATGTGTGCTATTTTTGTCATACATTTTACTTTTCAATAGTTTATAAACTCCAAAATACATTGTTGCTATTTTTTTTTTTAAAGATTTTATTTTTTCCTTTTTCTCCCCAAAGCCCCCCGGTACATAGTTGTATATTCTTCGTTGTGGGTCCTTCTAGTTGCGGCATGTGAGACGCTGCCTCAGCGTGGTCTGATGAGCAGTGCCATGTCAGCGCCCAGGATTCGAACCAACGAAACACTGGACCGCCTGCAGCGGAGCACGCGAACTTAACCACTCGGCCACGGGGCCAGCCCCACATTGTTGCTATTTTTTAAACTGCATATGATCATCTCAAGTGATATATAAAAAGAAACAAAGATGTCTTTCATGTATATATATTCATGTTTACCATTTACGATGCTCTTATTTTATTTGTGTAGTTTCGTTTTTCTCTCTGGTCTCATATTCCTCTTCCTGAAGAAGCTTCTTGGACATTTCTTGCAGCACAATGAATTCTTTGTCATTCTTATCTGGACAAATTTTTATTTCACCTTAAGTTTTCAAACATTTTCACTGGCAAAGATTTCTGGGGTATTGGATTTTGCTTGTTTATCTGCTTTTTCCTTTCTTTCAACAGTTAAAAGGTGTTACTGTATTGTCTTTTGCCTTGCATAGTTTCTGACAAATAGTTCACTATAATTCTGATTTGTGTTCATCTAGATGGTAGTGTTTTTTCTCTGTCTTCCTTCACAGTATTGTTCCACTGCTTTGTACACTGTGTTGTTTTAACAAGCTTGCCTTTTTCTTTGTATTTCAATTTGGTTAATTTTTTGGATATTTCTTCAAGTTTCACTGATTCCTTCTTCAGCTCTTTTGAATCTACTAATGAGCCTCTCAAAGGACTTTTTCATCTGTGATTTTTTTTATTTATTGTATTTTAATTTGACTCTTTCTCATAGTTTCTGTCACTATACTGAAAATTTTAATCTATCCGCCCTTGCTGTCTACCTTTTGACTAAATGCTTTATTGTACTAACTACAGAAAATTTAAAGTCTTGGTTTGAAATTTCTACCTTTGTATCTTCCTTGAATTTTTTAAATTCCTTTGTCTCTAGAAAACAGGTTGTTTTTTCTTGTTTTATTGTGAATCTTGTAATTTTTGGTCAAATACATGACATCATGTGTAGAATACTAGAGACTGAGGCAAACTGTATTAACACCTACAAATACTATTCTGTCATGCATTTAGCATGTGGTGTTGAGTCAATCTTCTCAGGAGTTAACCTGAGTGTTTGTGGTTGCTATCGTTACCTTCAGGGCAATGTAGGCTTCAATTCCTCAAAGGTTTTCTTGTATTGAAGCCTAATGCTGAATGGTTCTTCTCAATGTTTGTGCTCCATCTTCAGATTTCAGCCAACCCTTAATACCTGTGCCACATAGATTACTCTCTCTGTACTCTTGCTCTCCCAGAGCAGTAGACTCCACTGATTACTTCACAAGGGCTTTCTAGGTTTATTGTAAGGGTGGTGAGAGATTTCTCTGTTGTTATTGTCTAAATTCAGTCTCATATAAGCCCTGTATGTCTGGGTCTTGGGGGTGGGAATTTTGCAGCATTCCTACCACTCTTCTCCAACCTTGTATCTGTCACGGACCCTCGTCTGAGAGAATTTCCTCTTCATGCACTAATAAGAGACCTCTAATTTTATTTGTCAGAGTTAGAGGGTATTCTCTCTCTTATCCTTTCCCCAGAAACAGCAATTATTTAACCATTCCTTGGAGGTGACATAGGATGCTGCCTTCCCCAAAAGCTGAAACATTTTGCTCCATATGAGAAGATGAGCTGGGCAGGGGGTGGAGCTTCACGCCTTTCCTGCAACATAGGTTGATCCCTTCTGTATCAATCAGAATTCGATAAATGAATTAAATCACTAGAATATACACATGGAATACATATGGATGTATTACTGGAATTTGGCTTTAATCAATTGTGGGAGCTAATTAGATAGTCTCTATAAGTTTTTTCACCTAATAACATAATTTGAAATCCATAGGACAAGCAATTGGGAAGAGAAGATGGATGTAAAGTAGGAAGATGAAGAACAAGCTGGAGTCTTATTAGGATAAACTGAACCCCTGTCAGGTTATGTTGCTTCTGAACTAGTTGATATGGGGATCAAGTAAAGAGTAAAGAAGCATCACGCTGTAAAGATAAATAAGTCTATTAACAACAATTTGTGAGCTGCAAAATGGCTGTGGGTTCCCTTCCAACTTCCAAATTTTCCAATAATATCTCTTGCAGTCCACTATAACTGGAAACATACAATAACAGTAATTTGGGGAAATGTAATTCATCCTGGTAAAGGTGAGGCTTTAAAAAAATCCCATACCATATCCAACTTCTACATCCCAAGGTAAGTTCTTTGGATCTCCTTCAACCCTGCCCTTAATGTTCTCATATGTACCCAGTGTCATGGAAAAGAACATTGGAATGAGTTTGAACTTCACGTTTGTCTGGGGATCCCAGGAGTTCTATACCATTATGCTAGCACACACTTGGCTTTGTCATTCTGTAGTTCATCCAGCATTTTTTCTTTGTGAAGTTGAGTGTGAGGCTGTCCCCCAATTTCCATACCCTAGAAAGAAGCAGAACTTCCAGATATTATCTCACTAGTTCTCAAATTCGAAAGTCTTGGATATGATGTCAAATTATTTAAAATATATTTCCTCCTCATTTTTGTGTCTCCCATATAAGGACCCCCTGAGGGCATTTTTACCAATGGTTACATTGGTTTTGCAATACATTTCAGAATGGTGTACTATTTAAACCTGTCTACTTTTAAATACGGAAGAATCATGACACCTACAAGAAAGTATAGGGAAGACTTGGACTAACAATAGTTCATATGAGAAAAAACATGTATGACATTTCAAGTTGAATACAAACTAAATATAAGAAGACAACCTGATGTGATTGTGAAAATAAACCAACAGTCCTTCAGTTACTTTAACAGAAGAATATTTTAAGCAGCAGATATTGATATTTGGGAATCAGTTAAAGAACAGGCAGACAAGAGATCTAAAAACATGCCTTAGAAAGAATGATCGTAGTAGCTAAGAATATTATACTTGGAGAAGAATAGGTTTGAGAACGTATCAAATATCTGAGGACTCCATATGGAAGATAGAGCAGACTATTCTGTGTAATCACATAGAAGATAAAAATGATCAAAGAATAGGATTTACAATGAGGCAAATGTTGATTCCATATAAGAAAGGACTAAAAATGATCTATTGGTGGTCACTTCCATGAGACTCCTTGGAATATGGAGCTGGAAGAGACAGGTAAAAAGTGAATCGCTGTTCTAAATCTGCCTGCACAATAGCATCAGCTGGAAAGTTAATCAAATGCACTAATGCCAGGACACTACATCCCAGAGATCCTGATTTAATAGATGTAGGATTGGACTCCAGCATCAGTATTATTTAAAATCTTCCCAGATAAATCTAATATACTGACAAGGCCAAGAATCTGTGGACCAGATGGTCTCCAGGGTCCAATAAAATTCTCTAATTCTGGGATATTTTCACTAGACTGAATTTCTATTTTAAAGATAGATAAATAATAGAATTGCATTCTTTTACCATAATCATCTTCTGAGGTTGGCGAGCATAAAGATAAATCAATAAAGCTGCCCTTCTCTGGCCCATGTTCTGCAGTTGTCTTATTCCAGAATTGTGCTTCCATTTACTTAACTGAGTAACAACTCCTGCCAAAATTCATCCACTTCTCTAGCTCTTAATGGCTGCTGCAATCCTGTCTTTTCTTTATCCCTGTGCTCTTCAGCCAAGCACTTTCTTGTTTTATATACTCTTTTGAAGAATACTATTTCTCTGGCTCATTGTATCCATATTAACACCACTCTATGTGGCTGAATCCTGAACCACTAAGCATTCCCAAACTTTCCTCTCTGTGTCAGTTATAAATATTTTTAATTTAAGCAAACAGAGATGCTTCTAGAAGATATCTCTAGCGATAGACATTTTTCCCATCTATAATGAAGACTTTTAGTGGATTTTCAAATTTTTCCCAAATACCAACATTTTGACTATTGTCAACAAGGCCTTAGTGATCTACCATCTCACTTATGCTCTGTGATTGTCTCCTGCTACTCTCCCCATCATTTATTATACTCTCAGTCCATGGGCTTTCTTGCTCTCCCCCTTGTTCACCAAGAACACTCTTTCTCTTCAGGATCACTGCTCATATGGTTCCCTCTGACTTCTGCACTCTTACTAGTGACCTATATAACATTCGCCCACTCTTGCTCTTTTAACCAAATGTCACTCCATCAGAGATGCTGTCCTTAAGCAACCTAACTCTCTTACTCTTCTGTATTTCCTTTCATAGCACTTATTACTTCATGCCATAATTTTAATTCATTTGCATATTTCTTTCTATCTTCCTCCAAACAATATGTAAGCTCCATGAGGTCAGAGACTCAGTTGGTTTTGATTACTGGTTTATTCCCATATAAGTTCATATCAGTGCCTCACACATAATAGATGTTCAGCAAATATTTGCTGGATGAATGAGTAAGTGAAAAAAATGAATAATGGGGAAATTTCATTCCTGGGGATTATGATTTGCCAGTCAATTGAGGACTGGTGGTAGAACCAAGTCTGGAGTGTCCAGGACTTCTGCTTTTCTCTCCACAGAGGCCACTGGTTGCAGAGAGAAGAGTCAATATAAGGAGAGGTAAAGGGATTTTAGAGTTAGCTGAGTGGAGATTTAGATTTTTATTCTTTTAGTGATGGCTGTAAAAATGGGTACTAGTTAATTTAACTCATAATGGAATACAAAAGAGAGCTATCATAGACAAATATGGAGGTATGCAAAACTACAAGTAATAAAAGATGTAATTTCCAGACCATGCATTACAAAGGTGCATGCTGTGCATTGTTATATTTTCAAGGTAGAATATTATCTTGGTTTTTAAAAAGTATTTCCTCGAAGCAATAAACAGAGTAATTCAATTATCAGTTCCATTTAATTACTGGGTAATATACTTAATTGATATACTCTAATTTCAGTCCCATTAAATGAAACAAATCTCTGGTGTGAAATCATTTTAACAATCAATGTAAAAGTAGTGATCACACTAGTGTAATTTTACATTCTGCTTAGATCTTACAGTTTAGCTCAACCTATAATTAAAGCTTGCATTACAAATATGAATGATTTGTATACTTAAGTGGTTTGAGTTTAAAATAGCTGCCCTTACAAATACATTGTAAAGATACATTTATCATGTGAACTCGATTCCAAATTTCTCTGGAGGATACATTTGAAAAGAAAATGTTTGAGCCAACAGAAGTCTCCATTTGTTTATGGAATTTTCAACACTGCTGCTGTATATGTAAGACATTTACCAACGCTAGTTAGCTATTGTTTAGTTTCTGGCCTAATCCTTTCCATACCCCTGTGTTGACAGCACAAAAATTTACCTTAGTGAAATGCCTTTCTGTTCTTTATATAGCAAAGTCCTATATCGACTCTAAAATGAGTCAATACAAATCTGAATTACTTGTTTTCACCCATACCAAATTTTGTTTAAATTGGAATGATAATGAAAATTTGTATATACATAAAGGAAATTGATATGGACAAAGAACTTACATAATCAAATATCCCTGAGTATATGTAAGTCAAGCATACCTGAAAATGCAACACAATCCTTTAGATTAACAACCACAGTGCAAAAAAGAAGGAAAAGAAGAAGAGAAAGAGGAAGGACCTTGAAAAGATGAGCTTTCATTGTACTTTGGAGCAAAAATTTAAGTGGGAAGATAAATTATCCTAAATCCAGGACAAAAATATTAAAGCTCATGACTCCATTTTAAAATAATGAAATATAAACCTCCTTAAAACTTTAAGTTTATTTTATAGTAACTCTTTTGCTAAAATTCTCATAGCTGGAGAGAAAGAGAGAGAGAAAGAGATACATAGATATACATAGATATACATATATCATATTGGTAATAGGGCAGAAATGAGCCAACTGGAGGGCATAAAGACTAGGCAGCTATATTTTAAGTCTCATTGCAACTTCAACTTTTTACAGTTTCTTCATCTATAAAATGGTATTAACATTATCTCTTCTACATATGTCCCAAGGTTATTTTTAGAGTTCAGTGGAATTGACTAAGGAAAGTCTTTATGGCTGTAAAGTCATGAGGAGGCCATTGAGTCAGCTGTTTAGTTTTCTGTCTCTCATAATCCATCTCATTTAGACAGATGTGTATGGGGAATCAAATTTTACAAAAAGCAGGACTGGGTCTTGGCAACAAATATGGCTTTAACCACGATCTTGTCTTCCCTCATGGTCCATGGCTAATTCCAGCATTCACATATCAGCATCATAGTCAGTCCCAGGCCATTTACTTCTCTCCAGGACACATTAGATATTTTTCTTCAAATCATTGTCTAAGCCATTCTCAAGGTTCTCAAAAAGAAGATATCTAATGTCCTATGAAGTGCTATGCATTGATTTTTTTAAATTAACACACTTTATTTCTTAGAGCGGTTTTAGCTTTGCAGAAAATACAGAGTTCTCATATTAATATCTTACATTAGTGTAGTACATTTGCTATAATTCACAAACCAATATTGATACATTATTATTAACTAAGCTCCATAGTTTATAGTAGGGTTCATTCCTGGTGTCGTACATCTGATGGGTTTTGGCAAATGTATAATGATGTGTATCCACCATTATAGTCTCATCAAGAATAGTTTCACTGCCCTAAAAATCCTCTGTGCTCCACCTATTCATCCCTCCCATCCTCCTCCTCCCCCAACAACCACTTATCTTTTTGCTGTTTCTGTAGTTTTGCCTTTTCCAGAATGCCATAGAGTTGGAATCATACTGTACGTAGCCTCATCAAACTGATTTTCTTTATCACCTAGAGATATACATTTAAATTTCATGTATGCCTTTTTCTGGTTTGGGAAGTCATTTCTTTGTAGCACTGAAAAATATTCTATTTCATGGATATAAAATGGTTTGTTTATGCATTCACTTGTTGAAGGGCATCTTGGGTGCTTACAGTTTTTGGCAATTATGAATAATAAAGCTGCTATAAATGTTCAATGCAGATTTTTTGTGGATATAAGTTTATATTTTGGTGCCAAACCATATGATTGCTGGATCATATGATAAGAATATGTTTAACTTTGTTCCAAACTGTGTTCCAAAGTGAACTGGACCATTCTCTCCAACAATGAATGAGAGTGCCTTTTGCTCCATATTCTCATCAGCACTTGGTGTTGTCAGTGTTTTGGATTTGTCATTCTAACAGGTATGTAGTGGTATCTCATTGTTGTTTTAATTTTCAATTCATTAATGACATATGATGTTGAGCACCTGATTATATACTTGATTGCCACCTGTATATCTTCTTTGTTGAGGTATCTGTTAAGGTGTTTTGCTCATTTTTAAATTGAGTTGTTTTCTTATTGTTGAGTTTCAAGAGTTCTTTCTATATTTTGAATAGCAGTACTTTATCAGAGATGCCGTTTGCAAATATTTTCTCAGCATATGGCTTGTGTTTTTAATCTCTTAATTCACTGAATTTTATTCAGGAAAAGCACTGTCCTCTAAGTGAAACATCAAACAAAAACAGACATTGAATGTGTCAGGCGTTGTGCATAGGAAATAACCCTGAATAAGACAATCTTTGCATTCAAGAAGCCCAGAATGCAAGGAGAAAGGTAGAAAAAATGAATACATGATTACTCCTTAATGTATTTATGACAGGAGGGATGAGGGGACATATTCATGGTAAACTAACAACCTATAGAGATTCAGGCAAAACTTCTTGAAAGAGATGCCTTCAGATCTGACATTTAAAGTATGTTAGATAGTGATTGAGAAAAAGACTTTGCAGGAAAAGGGGCATTATGAGGCAAGGCATGGACAAGAGACAGGGCAAGGCTTGTGAAGAGCACCATGTGCCTTTGAGTGTTTGAGTCAGGGAATGACCAGATGAGACTGGAGGGCTTAGAGGGAATTAGATTTTGGTACCCCTCGTATTCCCAATAACGAGACTGGAATTTATCTAAGAGGTGATGAACAGAAACATTTGGAGAAAATTAAACCCTGAATAAATTGGAGTTCTGTGATTAAGAAAGAAAGGCAGAGAGAATAAAGCCTAGGTAATGAATAATATCTGTCACTACATTATACGTATTTGTACAAAGTGGATTGCAATCAAAAGCAAGGCCATGTCTGCTTCTGTTGAGGGAGGAAGCAGAAAAAAAATACCTATGTGTATATGTATATTATATATATATACATATATTTAGTTATACATATATTTAGTTTGGATCTTAAGGAATATGCAGAAGTTCACCAGCAGAGCATGGATGTTAAATTAGGCAAACAAAATGAAAAGAAAAGAGAAAACAAGTCATCATACAAAATATAACAAGAAGGTTACATGTCCAGTAAGAGGAAAGATTATCCTTACTAGCTTTTTGAATCAAGTCTTAGTGGTTAATTATATGAAAATGTCTCCATTTTAATATACAGCTCTATCTTAGTGATGTGAATCTACAATGATCATAGTAATAATTTTTTTTCTTTATTAGTTAATTACATTTTGTGAAACTCCAAGTCAACTCCAGAGGATATCACCTCAGCTTTCCAAGATGACTAAGCTGAAGGGATGAATTTATATTTAAAATTTTCAAGGCATTTCTATCAAGGCTCGCCTTCAGTGGGTAGCTCACTTACCTAAAGATTGTTTATTTATATATGCTTAAGAGCATCTGAAATTATAATTTGGTTTCATTAATAAAACCTCAGCTTAGCTAAGCTACCACTTAGGATGGAGAAAAATGGAAGGAGCATTGCTTCCATTCTAACACCAAGAAAAAGTAGACTACAAAATCACAAGTTATTTGAATCCATCAGAAAGCTGGTGTTGCATGGCAATAAAGTAGACTGAAATCTAAAGAACTATAGGAGTTTTCTGGAAGAGACAGGACATGAGGCCAGGATTACGTGTGGCAGAGCATGGGAGGGAGGTATGACAACTGCCATAATAAGCAATAATTCAGCTACATTTTTAACACGTTTTAAAGGCTGAGTGCAGGCTAACATAAGAAAATTAGAGGATAGAACTCCTGGAAGCCACAGACACACAGGTATTTCATTCACATCAATAAGTTCTTCAGGAACCTCCACTGGATGCCCATCAGAAAGCCTGGGACCAGGCAAGAGGCCATGATGATGCATGTTACAGAGACACTTTGACAGTTTCTTATAAAGTTATACATACACTTACAATACAACTGAACAATCCCGCTCCTGAGTATTTACCCAAGAGAAATGAACATTTTTATTCGCATAGTATCCTATTTGTGAATCTTTATAGCAGTTTTATTCATAACTATCAAAAACTAGAAACAGCCTAAATCTCCATCAAATAGTCAATGAATAAACAAATTGTGAGGCATCTATATAATGGAATACTAGTCTGCAACAAAAAGAAACAAACTTTTGATACAATTCAACAATATGGATGAATCTCACCTTCACTACACTAAGTACAAGAAGGCAGAATGGAAAGGCTCCATACAAAACAATTTCATTTACATTACATTCTGGAAGAAAAAAGTATAGGGCTAGAAAACAGATCAGTGATTCTATAGGCTGGGATGGGGTTAGGGGTTGACTTCAAAGGAGCATGGATGAATTTGTTGAAATGATTAAACTATTCTGTATTTTGATTGCATTGGTGGTTACATAAATGCATGCATTTGTCAAAATCACAGAACTGTGCATTAAAAAGGGTGAATTTTACTGCATGTAAACTATATCATAATAAAAATAAAATAATCTAATAAAACCTCTTCCTCTTTTACAAACTGAGCAGTTGTCCCTGGCTTGATGAGTGAGAAAGAAGTATGCAAAGCAATTTTAATTTTAGAGGTCAACCAAATACCATTGTTACAGTTCTCATCATCATTCTGCTCTCTTTTCTATAAAACTGAGCTATAAATGGCTGAACAGTCTATTCAGAAAGCTCAATTCAAAACAGCAAGTTGAATTGGTTGAGAATACAATTTAGGCCTGTATGTTTAAATCTGCAGCAATACTCTAGAAATACTCAGAACAAAATATAAAATAGTCTGAAGAAAATATTACACATTGTTTATAACAAAAGGAATAAGAATTCTATAGTAGTTTTTAATCAGCCTGTTATTTTTAGGACAAATAAGGTACACTGAATAAGTGCTATTACCGTGCAATTTTAGAAAATACTTTTTCATTCCAATAAGATAATGTAAACTTCAAGGCAAAAATGTGTGTGTGTGTGTGTGTGTGTGTGTGTGTGTGTGTGTGTGATGTGTCCGTGATTAGCTTACATTTTCATAAGCTGCTAACTGGGACAATATCTCCACTACAGATTGAATTTGCTGGGAAATGCAAAAACAGGCAGTGCCCTTGGCCTCCTCAGAAATAGATACATATGCCGTCTATAATTTTCTCTTGATTATTATTTGCATGATGGCAATGCAACCAGGCCTGTTACGAGTGAGGAAAAAAATAAAGTTGAAATAATGTGCTTTCTGTTCAAACATTGAAGGAAATGGCAAATGGATATCTTTGTCCCTAGTCTGGCACAAGAGAACACTGTACCCACCTGAAATCACAGATGTAACATGAGGAGCAAGTGCTCTTTCCACAGTCTGACTACTTGGCAGACTCTTCCAGAAGCAGTTGGTGAGACTAGCTGCTCTTGAACCGCCTCGAGGGCTGTCATATGCCTTGGTGGTTGTTGAATTAATGGTCCTGTCAGCATTCCTGACCCCAAATTCTTTAGTTTGCTTAGATTATCAAGCTAAATGAATAAATGAATTAAAATGAAATTAAATTAAAATCATTTTATGATTTCAGCAACCTCATGAAATTAAATGACAACCATTCCCAGATTTGATATCTTCTGTTTGGTGTGTCATAGAGTCAAATAACTAAAAGTGAATAATTTATCTTGCAATTTAATGTAATCAGGACCATATCTTTGATTGCACACTTTTTGAGCATGCTCTGTATGCCTGTCCTGTGGTAGGCATTAGGTATACATCAATGAACAAGGCATGGACCCTGTGCTCAGGACTCAAAGTCCACTAGGCAAGACAACTATGTAACAAAATTGATGTATCACTGCCCAGTGAAGTTTCATATGTACGTGAACCTGAGGCCATGAAACACAGGAAAGGGCAACTAAACCTACTTCAGGGCACTCAGAAAAGTTCCTCAGAGGTTGGATATAATTGATCTGAGTCTTAAAGGATAAATATGAATTTTCAGGATGGAGAAAGAGAAAAAGGCATTTTAGGCAGAAGAAACAGCATGTATAAGGATAAGTAAATGGGAAAGGACTAGGAAATGGTGAAATATTAAAAATGACTAAAGAGGAATACAGTGAAGAAAGTTACAAGATATAAGACTGAAGAGTTTGATATGGATTAAATTAAAAAATGTTGTGTATGTTTATTGTAGACGTTGTACTTGTGTTGTGAGGCAGGGAGAACCCTAAACAGACAGACTGAGGGAAGGATAAAAACAAATCTCTTGGGATGTAAGGACGGAAAACACAGGAAAGCCAGGCTTCATATGGACCAGAAATCCTGCAGGAATCTGTATGCTCTCTCCACTGTTCAGTGGCCGTGTGGCCTCTCGTCCCTGATTTCCTCTACGCTCATTCAATTATTCTCTTTTGATAGACACTCTCCTTTGGCACAGTCATCATCTTTTGATATGTCCTTAAAATGAGCAACTCCATCCTGAATTCTAAAACTTTATCTCAGGTCCAGCCAGCTAGTTGATTTCCCCCCGAGCCCATTATTTGTTTCCTATGAGATACAGTATATTTGCTCTTCTGTGGTCCTTTTTGATTTGAAGCCCTGAGGCAGCCTTCAGCACAGGAATTTCTTTTTCTTTTCTTTGGCTGTTGTAGATTTTTAATCTCCATGCTTTCTCCTGAATACGCATTAGACATTACTGGAAACTCTGGATCAATTCTCTGCATATCACAACTCTTTTCCGTTATATCATAGATATTTGTTCTTTCTTTTTTTTTTAAAGATTTTATTTTTTTCCTTTTTCTCCCCAAAGCCCCCAGTACATAGTTGTATATTCTTCGTTGTGGGTTCTTCTAGTTGTGGTATGTGGGACGCTGCCTCAGCGTGGCTTGATGAGCAGTGCCATGTCCGCGCCCAGGATTCGAACCAACGAAACACTGGGCCGCCTGCAGCGGAGCGCGCAAACCCAACCACTCGGCCACGGGGCCAGCCCCGATATTTGTTCTTTTGCATTTCAGTTTGAGAGAATTGCTTAGGTCAATTTTCTATTGCCTCATTAAATGTTCTTCTGTGTCCATTCTGTTAAGCCCATCTATTGAGACTTTTCTTCCCCTCCTCCTCTTCCTCCTCCTCCTCCTTCTCCTATCCTCTTCCTCCTCCCCTTCCCCTTTCTTCCTTTTCCTTCTATAGTCAGATTATGTTATGCTGTGTTGTGGTAACAAATTAACCCTGAAATTTTAGTGACTTACAGTAATGATTCATTGCTGACTCAATGATATGGAGCTGGTCAGAGAGCCTTCCTCCATTTTTGAGCTATGAAATTAGAAGCATGTGGCCTTCAAGGTTATAATGGCAGGGCAGGAGAGGCTGAATGAATGCATGGAATACTATTAAGGGCCAGGTCCAAGTATCTTTCATTCTCATCTCATTGTCTGTAATCCAGTCATTCAATCTAACTGACAGGAAGTTTGGAGACTGAATTCAGAAAGAGAAAAATAAAACAATATTTGCTAAAAAACACACAGCTTTGTTTCTGCTAAAATTTTAATCTCCAAGAGGGCTGTACGTGAAATCATTGGGAATATTGCTTAGATATTACTTACATTTATCTAAAGCTCTTTTTGTTTTCTCTTATCCACTATTATGGTCTCTGTTGTAGCAATTGATCCCAAGACTGTAATTGATATCCATAACCTCCTTCTTCTACTGAATGTTCTAAAGGCTAGTCACCCTCAGCCAACAATTCTCCTGATCTAGGGGGCCAAATCCTCATTTCTGGTGGGATAACTCAGATCTTCATCCTGGTTTCCATGCCCTTTCAGACTGTGCTTGCTGCAACTGTCCACCTATATTTATCACCAGGCATGAGAGAATCGAGAGGAACCTCAGGAAAGTCCAGATTTCAGACATGCTTCTCCCTACCCCCAAATAACCTAGCAGCAACCCCATCACCTCAATATAATAAGTCAATGATTTCTGCTACAACAGGAAGTCCTTTCTTTCCTTGCTAATCCACTAGCATAAGAGTGGACTAGAGGCTTAATGGAACCCTATTGTGTCGCCTGATAGAAGCCTCCCCCAAACCCCCAAAACTGGGACTGTAGTCAGGCAGAGCCTGAATTTTGGAGGAAAGGTGATAGTATTTACCCAAGTGAGTCAATGGCAGTCCGTGATGGTGAAAGAGATTACTCCTGCTTCCACTCTCAGAGACATCTATGCTACCTATTGAGGATACAGCACCACATAATAGCTATTGCCTTAAACTTTAATCTCACAAGGATTCATCCCAAAGAACTTAATTCAGATGTATCTTTCATGAAGTCATTCTAATTTTCTATCAGGAAACAGCTTCCGTATGATGCAATACAATCTAGGACCAATGGATCTCATGGTTCTATATTTTTATGCCTCTTTCACTGTCAAATAGGTCCATTAACCCAAGACCATGTTATGAAATCTTATGGTCATCAAATAGATATTTTATGAGCCTGAAATAGTGTTTCTAACTGAGACAGTGAAGACAAACCCATACCCAGAAATCACGTCATTTCAGTAAAGACAAAATACTTCCTACATTAGGTGATCTGATGTGATCAACTTGCTACTAAACAGTTGGTTACTGTCCTCAAGGAGTTTTACCATACTGAGGGCTCAGTGTCAGTCTCTGATGCTGACAGGTTGCATATTCCCCATTAATAACAGCTACATTAGTCTAGGTGAGAGGAAGCCCACACCATTATTCTAATGTATGGTTTTCATCTCTGGCACCAGGACTAGTCTGCTCATGGGACTATTTTGAAACTTATGGGGTAGCCAAGGACAAAGGCTGTCTGACTGTCACTGGAAAATTTATTGTATCCGTTTGTTGTTCAGTGCTTCCTCTACAGCATTTGCTTTCTTTTGAGCATTATATTAGTTATCTAGTGTTGTGTAACAAATTACCCCAAAACTTAGCAGCTTAAAACATTTATTGTCTCAAAGTTTATGTGGGGAAATAAGCTATCATGGTGTAACTTTTCCTATTGAGAGGCCCATACGGCAAGGAAGTGCGGTCCCCAGCCGACAGCCAGAAAGAACCTGAGACATGCAAACGGCCACACAGCCCACTTGTTCCTGTAGACCCAGATATTTCAGGGGAATGTGGATGTTCACAGTTTTAAAGTACATCACACTTATATTCCTCTCTCATATCTTTGCCCACTCTTTGCCTATCCTTATTTTTCGTGTAAGACTTGTTAGGGCTGTGAATTCAACTCTGTCTTTATCACAAGCAGATTCTGGTCTAATTTTCAGCTTAGTCCGCCTTCTTCCTGCAGGAGATAAGGGTCCCTTTCAATGTTACCATAGATATCTTTTGTTTTCCACATCTTACTCTGAGTTGCTAATTACCTGACCTGAGTCTATAATATTTTCCATCAATGCTTTGATGGCAGTTAATTCAAACCAAGAAACTACACAATCTTTGTAAGTGGCCCTTGATTTCATATCTCTTAAATTCTTATTATTTTCCATAAGCTACTTGGGGTAGGTAGAATAATGCCCCACAAACATGTTCAGTCTTAATTTCCAGAACTTTTGAATATGTTATTTTACATGACAAAAGGGATTTTGCATATGTGACTAAGTTAAGGACCTTTAGCTGGTGAGATTATTTTAGATTACGAAGGTGGACAATTTCTAATCACATTGGTCCTTAAAAGCTGAAAACCTTTCTCGGTTGGGGTCAGAAGGAAATGTGTCTATGGAAGAATGGCCAGAGACAGGCAACGTTTCTGGTTTTGAAGATAGAAGGAAGCCAAGGAACACAGGTGGTCCCAAAAAGCTGGAAAAGGCAAGGAAATGGATGGTATCTTAAAGCCTCCTGAGGGAACACAGTCCTACTGACACTTGATAGCCTAATGAGACCTGTATTAGACTTCTAAGCTACTGAATCTAAGATAAATTTGTGTTGTAAATTGCTGAGTTTGCGGTCATTTGTTACAGAAGCAATCACGATAGAAAACTAATACACAAGCGCATCACATTTCACACCTCGGGTGAGAGTAGTGGTAATTGTGATGTTAAAGTGGGCCAGGCTACTACTACTACCACTACTACTACTACTACTACTAGCTACTTCAATGAAATCATTCGTGATATATTCCTAGAAACGGGTTCACTGTTAGTATTTCAATCTGAGGATCTGTAGGACTACCTGCAGTATAACTGGCTTAATTTGGGTTCTCCTAGAAGCAGATCGTGAAAAAAATTAGAACGCAAGTAGTGTATTTGGGAAGTGACCCCAGGAAACATCATTGGAGAGAGGATATGTAATACAAGGAAGGGAAGGAGGCCAATAAAAAAATACATTACCACTGTGGGCACCTGGAGTTTAATCCTACTGAAAAGTTGAGGAAAATGGAGATGAATGAGCACACGAGAATTATCCCACCCAAGGGACAAAGAAGATGGGGTAATGATCCAAATATTCCCATCAGTCTTTGGCTGAGGGATGACTGATCCTGTGGGCTGTTAATCTGCCAGCGCTTCTAGCCCACCCATCAAGAAGTCAGAATAGGCTATGGTGGCCAGGAACAACTCTGAGACAGAGAATCAGAAGTGTTGGCAGCTGAGGTTGGGCCAGAGTGTCCAGAGGGAAATGGAAAATGCTGAGGGAAGATGGGTGGATCATTTACGGTATCTACTACGATCATCAGTTCATATTTGTTTTACTATAAGATATCTACCACACCTGTCATCTTAGAGCCGTGCCTTTTGCTACTCCATACTTTAAATGCTTCTCACATCTCATCTGGCTTCCTCTAATAAATTGGTAATCCTTCTCCCTGATTTCACTCACTTTCTTCTCCACTCCTTCACTAATTATGTTACTTGTGTTCTCACAAATTTTCAATTTATTCTCAATCCTGTATAATTTCTTTATTGTGCCCTACAAAGTTTTGTAATCTGGCTCAGAAACTGTCCAGGATCTGGGGCCAGCCTGGTGGCACAGCAGTTAAGGTTGCTTGTTCTGCTTCAGCAGACTAGATTTCACTGGCTCAGAACCCAGGCATGGACGTAGGCACTGCTTATCATGCCACACTGTGGCAGGCATCCCACATGTAAAATAGAGGAAGATGGGCACAGATGTTAGCTCAGGGCTAATCTTCCTCAAAAAAAAAAAAGAAAAAGCCTCTCCAGAATCTCACACCACTTTTTTCCATATTTCTTTGATTTCAAGTACATCCATATCTTCACATATTTCCACAAGCATTAAATATAATATGGCATTTAATATATTTTTCTGGTCCTAAATGCTATCATTCCTCTGCTACTTCTATTTATACTGCCTTCAATCTTTGAGTTATTCTCTCTTTCCTGAATATATCACATGCTTCCACTCCTCCATTTCTTTGCTCCTATAGCTTTTTATGCTTTGATTCATCTCATTCTTCAAGCCCCACCAGAACTGTCACTCCTGTAATCATTTCCTAATTTCCTAGATAGAATGAATTATTCCCACATCATTGCTTCCATAGTACTGTTTATTCTTCTACGTATCCGACTTATACTAAAGCTACTGTCTCTTACTTCTGCTAATAAATTGTAAGCTTCTCATATCATGCATTTACCTGAGTGCTTTACACACAGTGGATGTCTAACAAATGGGTCTTTAATAGAAGTCAATCAGAATCAAATTAACTAGACTACACGATGGGATGAGAAGTGGTGTTAGAGGAAATAATTGTGGTTTATAAGAATTATACCCCATCAACCAATCTCAGGATTAAAGAAATCTCTCTTTAGTAATCTTTTGAAACATGCTACCAAAGGAAATAAATAAATATTGGAATGGCAATTTTCTCATGACCTAATTCTCATTTTCTTCCTTAATCTTATTCCAGGCACAGCATGTGGGTTTTATTTACTTTATCCTTGAAGTCCTCTGGGAAAAAGAAATTTTTGAATACAGTAAAATGGGAACCAATTCTCCTATGGCAGAAAAATGGTACTGAATTACTACTGATGGATTGGCTGGCATCCAGCCTCGGTGGGTGGTATGGCTGAAATATAGCATAGTCCAGAGTTTGTCTTACATTTTAAAATGACATTTGAAAACAAAATTTAAGTACGTACAGCAATAAGCAATAAAAATGATTAAATGGATAGAATTAAGGCCAAGTGAGAAAAGGTTAATGGAATAAGAGATGTTTATCAAAAGCAGAAAAAACAAAAAGTAAAAGGAAAGGAGCAGGGTGACTTATTAACTACCCAAAAGTATATTAAGGGTTACTTATTAAGCGAGAATGCTGATTGATTGAGCTCTATTTGATAACAAAATGAAAAGAAAATTTCTCTAAGAATTTTCTAAGATACAAGTTGAATATGCTTGATTACTAGAATTATTCATTTTGTTAAATAAACAAAAAATATGTCTTTGGGCACATTTTTTTCTAGACATCTTTCAAAGTTGCTTAAATGGATAGATTAGACGTTTATCCAACTAAAGACAGGGGAATGGACCCAAGGACTTTCAAATTTTAGGACTTTTTTTTAAAAATAAAAGATGATTTGGATCACATATCAGATTTCCACAGTCAAAATGAAATGAAGAATTGAACCGTTAATAATTTTATAAATGAATTGGTACAGTGAAGGTGAAAATATCAAGACACATCAGTCAACACTCTTGAGTTTTCGTTTAACTCTTCTTGGAATTTCTAAGCAGGGTTTAGGGATTTTGCAGCTGTTCATTTTGGAATATCATAAAGGCAAACAAGTGGTTTATTGTAACGGCGATGTGTGTATTTTACATTTATGGGTATTGAATTGTTCAGATTTAAATCTGAAAAGAATTCTTTGTTGAAAGGCAAGAAGTAGCTAGGGTAGAGTGTCTGCTATGGGGTAAGGACATAGGAAATTGCCAAGCAGAGGAAATCTTTCACCTCCCAACTCATTTTGAACTGTTGTTATTTGGACAGCCAGGGGAAGGCAGGAGACAGAAGGCCCTATGGAAAGGAGCAAGCTATAAGAGTACCAGTACAATGACCACATCAGTGAAATATGGTGAACAAATTTACAGGCATAGTTTATGTGAAAAGATTCTCCATACAACAGGGACTGTGAGTATTACTGCAACATTACAAACTGTACGATAACTATAGTGATAAACATACGGCAAGCAATAGGATGTATTGGAGTACTTGAGGAAGCCATTTGGTGTAAACCTAATTCGGCCTGACCTTGTTTTTCCAAAAGGGTGTAACTTGGCCATTGAGCATGCATTGTATATCTGTTTAAGCATTTGCTGTGTCCCAAAGACAGGAACAAATGGCCTTAAGATAAAGATGCAACTTCCCCCACATGGGCATTTCCTTAAGGATAAGCACCTCTCCCTGGGCTAGGAATTGATTGTTGTGCCTGCCCTGTGACCACCCAGCTCGAGACAACAGACTTGCTTCCTGTTGTGTCCACCCAGACAGCAGGCCTACTACCTGCTGTGTCCATCAATTGCTGTGCCAACAGGGCAGTCTCATGACTACTATAAAAGGGACATTTCAATCATATGTGATACATGCTCTTTGATGGTATATAACAGCTCTGTATAACCCACTTCTTTGGTGCCCTTCCTTCCTGGGGAGGGAAGCCGTTGGGCTAAGCTAGTCCTCAGATCTGGATCATAATGAATTCACCCCAATTTTGATGTATAGACTGGTTATGGATTATTTTCTTCAACAATAGGATAATATGATATTGTAGGTAATTTTGATTTGCATATTATACGTGTATATGTGAGAGTGGATGTTTATTTTATTTTTGTATGGCAAAAGGAGAGGGGAACTTAAATCCATTGTGTGCTTATTATATAAACTATTTTCTATTGTGCACTTTGAATAGATCTTTTGCTCATGCTGATTTTGTAACAGCTGCATAGTCATTTAGAAAATATTGGTTAACTCAGTTAAAATCATCTTCCTTAGTCTGACACATTTCATTATATAATATTTTTAAAAATCACATTTGTTAATGTTACCACGAATCTCAACAGAAATATCTTTAAGCTCTGGGAAGCTCTTAAGAGCATGGTGGCAGATACAATTTTTCCAAAATCTAATTTTTCTTGAAAGCTCTAATTTTATCATTAGCAGAAAATACTATCAGTTGTTTTTGTCAAGTGACAGGTTTGCTGCATTTTTTGCTTTGTTGGTTCTTTTAAAAGAAAATATCAGCAAAATCCTCAAGTCTAAATAATCATAGTTTGTCAGTCTGTTGGAATTTCAAGTAAATGGTGTTTCATGAATAGTAACGGAAACAATCACACAAGAGTTTTACTTAGAGACAAACATCATACTTCAGCAGGCAACAGAGGAGCTTTATGCACATTTCTCATCATGTCAAACACAGTATTAAGATGACGTATCATATACTCAAGGGACAATATTTAATAAAACTAATATTTTTTATTGCTTTACTGAGGACATTCATAAGTAAAATTGGCCTCTGTGTGTGTATGCGTGATGCATGACAGTGAGGAATATAGTCATGCGTCACTTAAAGACTGGGACATGCACTGAAAAATGTGTATTTGGGAGGTTTTGTCATTGTGCAAACATCATAGAGTGTACTTGTACAAACCTAGATGATACGGCCTACTGCTATAGCCATACTTTCATAGAACTGATAGCTCAGTAGTTTTGTTTAGACCAGCATCACTACAAACACGTGTGTAATATGTAGTGCTGTGGTAGCTACATGTCACTAGGTGATAGGAATTTTTCAGCTCCATTATAGTCTTATGAGACCACCATCGTATATGCAGTCTGTCGTTGACTGAAATGTCGTTATGCAGCATGTGACTGTACAAGGACAAGTAGTTTGTTGCCACTACCTTGATTTGTGATGTCACCAGTAGTTTTATCCACCATTGGTTTTGTACTGTCAGTGAAAATATCAGCACAGTAAAAGAAGACACACAATGTCTCAATGTTATTATAAAAATCCTTGAGACCTAGAAGAGTGCCTGAATGATTTCCAATGCCTCTAGGGCAACATGGATACCTGACAATGTCTCGTCCACCACCCAAAGTTCTAAGCAGAGTCTGCTGTAGGGGAAGAGGGTATCTTTAGATTTGACCCCTGTTATTGACTGTCGCTGCTCAACATGTTTGTTCCTACGTTAAAAAAGACAGAAGCAGCCAACACTAATGTAGATGCCACACAATGCTGCCACACTGAGATGTATTTTACTCTATTCTTTCAATGTGTTTAGCTGGTAAAAACCTGTAGTCTGTCTCTGTTTATATTTAGTCTTTCCAGATTGAATGCCTTCTCTATACATCCTAGACCTCTGACCCCGACTCTGTTTCTTGGTTTTTCTTATCTCGATTTTCTCTTTCTGCCTGGCTATCACATGAATAATATTTTGAGTATGTTTTCAGTTCATTCTTAAACGGGGATTTTTCTCACCAGTGCACATCTCTCCTGAGCTATCCTCTATTGAAGCATGGCCTAGATTTGTGAACAGGAGATAGGAGGAAATGTCCACAGTTTACTAGTAGTAATTTTCCTCTAGGGGAACAGATCATTATTCAATACTTCTAAGATTCAAGGTCTTCATCAATTATTAATTCACCTTACAAATATTTTCAGAGATTAATGCCTTGTTGAAATCCAGATAGAGAACCTAGCAGCATTTTCCAATTCCTGAGTACAACAATCTTATCAATAAAGAAACATGCATATATATTACTTATGATAAGTGTTGTGATCAATTATTCTCTTTCTGAGGAAATAAACCACTATTTTTCAGGTCAATATTCTTTTATATATACAATCAACTTTATTTCACTGTTTCAAAAGCAGAAAAATAGTTCCTTAGTTCCAAAATTCCAATTTGTTTTAATATTCCATAACTTTGGAACATTAGATCACCAAGATTATCTCTGAATTTTTTCTTTATGTCAGAAATTCATTCTTTTGGACTTGGAGTGTTGGATTCATTTACACCATCTATGAATTTTCCTACAGTATTTTTTCATGTATTAAAATTCACTTGCTTTTTCACCATTTTTTGTAATTGTTATTTTATCATCATTATTTTTGTTGTTAAAGAAAATGCATGCACCATGTACAAGGGTATTTCATTTGTGGCTTACTACTTTGAAACTTGATATCTTTAATCAACTCCTCAGTTTTGTATTTTAAAAATAGAAAAAAATAACACCTAAGTTATACAGTTGTTAATGAAATTCTACTAACAGAGAACCAGGCCTGCAGAAACACCGCTATGTTAGGTCCTTCTTTCTTTAACTTAGAACAGCATAAAGAAGGCATTAAATAAAGTGCTAAAATTTGTTTAGACTCTTCATTTGGACTGTAACTCCTTCAACATTAAGAAATATATTTAATTATCTTCCTATCTTCAGTAATATGAACAGTGATAGACAAAGAGTTGTCAACTAAAAAAAAAAAGTTTTTGTTGGGTTAAACCATAAATGTAAGTAAAATAGAAATAGTATTTTCTTTCCTGTCATCATGTGTAAATATTGATCATTTTCCACAAACATCAAGATTAAGCCTTCATTGAAATTCATGTTACACATGATAAACTTTATAAACGACTTTTTGAAAATTGTATACTTTTTTCAAGGCTTTCTCACTTTGGGTGCCAGAATTTTTAATAATATTCTACCAAATTCAGTCATTAGTTTATATTTGACTGTATTCCTGTGTGGGGGACTGGAATTGGACACTCCAAGATATGTCTCTTTAGCATGAGGATTATTTTGATCTGGTTACTTTTAAAAAACTGCAGACATGAGAGAAACTCTGAGAAGTAGAAGTTACCCTTTGTTAAGAGACACTTACATTTGTAAAGGAAATCTCCATCTGTAAAGGTGTCTCCCTCTCCGTACCAGGAAGAAGAGGGTGTGATCTTATCTCTAGAAACTCTTATCAATGTGGAAGTCAAAGACTCAAGTCTGCATAATAACCTTACTCTTGTTTACATACTTTTCTGGTAATCTCCCATAACTGACTCCCCCCATCCCCAACATCCTAATTTGTCTTTAGCTGAGGATGGTATTTAAAGTGAGAGTTTCCACTATTTTGGCAAGTTACTAAGTTTTTCTGGGTCTCTCCCACGTATACATGTTCTAAAGCTTTTCATGATTTTCTCCTGTTATTCTGTTCATGTGAATTTAATTCATTGTCTGGCTAGAAGGATCCAGAGTGGGTAGAGGAAATGTCTTCCTCCCCTACACATGTTTCTCCTTTGTCCTCTTTATGTAACTTCAGGACAGAAGCATGTTGAAGGAGAGGGAATACAGATCTGATCTTCCCTCACTTACTAACCCATTTGGTAATTTGGTCTTAACAGTTTTATTATGAAAGAGACAAAATAACGATATCATGCATGAAGTCAAAATGAATAATCTGTGTTGATCTTAGTCTAACATTGAGAAGTTATTTCAGAAAAATATGATAAAACAAGTAGTTCTGAACATTAATTTTGATTTTCTTCTAGTCACAGATTTCCCTTACTCTGGATGCCTGTGGAAAATCAAAGAAAGTGTGTGGCTGAACCTTCAACAGTATCCCATTGCCTTCAGAATCAAGGGATACTTTTGGCCTGATTTTCAGTCTGTTCCTAAAACACTCATCAAGCACCTCATACCCGCAAGAATCACATTGGCGAGTCTGGTGAAAATCTCACTCCCACTCTACCCCTCATACTCTACCATGCTTGAGCTCTTTACAGTATTTGCTCCACTTTCCCTGAATTGGTAGACAGTAACAGAATGCCCCTGCCATATTTACTCCGCTTCATACACATCACTAGGGTGCCAAGTCAACTGTTGGCTCCACAAAAGACTTGATGAGGAACCTGCCACTTCCTCCTCCCATAATTCCATAACCTTGAAGGTTTAGATCTCAATACCATTATCACAATAATGGCAGTTTAGAGCTTTTTAAAAAAATGTTTGCAGAAAATCAAAACGTAGGCTAAAACTTTTCAAACCATCAACTTTGAACTATGTGAACCAGAATCATGTGGAATACTTATAAAAATACAGATTCCTAAATCCACTCAGTCTCACCAAATTAGTGTCTTTGTGGGTATCTTTGAAGAATTTGCATCTTTCACAAAAAACCCAGGTGGTTGTTTTTCCAACCTAAAGTTGAAAACCATTGCTCTTGCCCGTGTTTCTGAGGCCGAGGATTTTGTGTTTTGTAGGCTATCACACTTCTCTTTTACAAGAGGGCTTAAGGGTAAAATCTTTACCCAAAATCTGTTAAAGGAGTTTTTTGTTTTTTGTAATGTAAAATAAAAAATAGTAATCTTAGATAATATTCTGCAGTTAGACAATAAACCAAAATCTTGAAGAGGGGAAATAGAACTAATCTACATATCCATTGTAATTGTATTTTGTCACCCAGATTACGCTTTTTTTGTTAAATTCATGTGTACCCCCTGACTCCACTCCTCTTTCAGGTGAGCACTGGAAAGGAAAGAAGGATATTGAGGAAAGAAGAAGAAAAAGCAGAAAGATTGTATTTGAGAGATTTGTCCTACCTAAAAGTAGAGCTATTGAAGTAAATAGGCTAAGAAGTGTAGAAACACTCATCACTAAAAAAAATTTAATAGTACAACAAAACCAAAGAAATAAAATTAAAGCATCCATGTCAACACAATGGGAAACTTGTTTGATGCCCTCACAGTTATCAGAAGTCATAATGAAATTCAGGCAAAAATGAAATGAGTTTTCTGCATAGTGACTAGATGTAGAAAATACACAGTAAAAGGAAAGTTATATCATAAACCATGTAGAACATCTCAATATGCCAGCCAGCAGGCAATTTTAAGCAGATTAATAAATATTTTGAACTGATATGAAAGTAAGAGACAAGAGGATATGACTTTACATTAAAAGAGTGGGGTAATATTATAAAAGCAATGCATTTATTGCAATGCATTTCCCAGAGCACATTCTGTATATTAAAATATAGATTTACTATTGTCATCAACATTACTACACATAATAAATGCATTATGGATTAATTCACATAATAGAAAACTTAGTTCTCCTTTCTCCTGTTGTCTTCCTGCGGTTAGCAAACCTTGGCTCCCCTCACTCCAACCCAAATTTCCTATGTGCACATTTGTGTGATTTCAGTGATGGTATTAATAACGAACACATTAGTATTTCCTATGCCAAATGGTGATGATGCTAAGGACCCTCTCCTCCCCAAAAGTTGCTCTCAAGAAAACATGTGACACAAGATTTTCAGTCTGTAATATGACTTAAGTCAATAGGCACTTCTCTAAAATGGAAGTACCCATTTTAGGCTTGAGCTTGTCACAAAAGTCTTCATATACTGATAAAGTAATTCCAGAGACCTTGGAACAAATGGATAAAATTATATAAAATATTAGTCAATGTGAATTTAAAACTTTGAAATTATTAATGTTGAAAGGATTTCTGCATTGCAACAGAAAATTCTATCTTAATAAACTGCATATTCACAATCTTCAAGTGAAAGTTTTGAAAGCTTAAATGCTAGTGGCACCAGTTCAATTACAGTATAAATGAGTGTGATGTAAATATCTATTCTATGACATGTTTTACTCACTATTGTAAATTTAAGCACCTGGTACAGTTTCTGGTACTTAACAGATGATCAAATATTCAGGTATTGGATAAAAACAAGCCTATTAAAGCATTTCACATACATTCTTATTTGGCCATCAAAAAAAACTGTGAGGTTCAATGCAGCACATCACTTATAGTGAACTATTGATTTAAAAAATAGCTACATATTTAACTGTTTTGCTTGAGAATTTTCCTTTGGATTTGTCTTGATTTGAGAAGGCCCATTAGTTTAATGTAAATTTCTTCTTCTTAGAGACAGTGACAGATTACCTGCTCTAAAGATAAGGCCCTCTCCAAGATGAGGGAATTTAAGCAGGAGGAGGGGAAGTAATTTTGCTGGGTCTCACTGCAGTTGATGATGGAGGAAGCATTTGATCCAGGTAGTCAGAATCCTACGGCTGCCCAAGATTTAGATCGTGTAAGAAGATAAGCACAAGAGTACAGCCGCATGCTATTTAGAGAAGGAAGAATTTCCAGGAAGGGAAGAGAAAGGGAGTTATAATTTCAACACAGCAAATCCAATAGAACATTTGAGGACAGAGAGGACTAAGGAAAGTCCTTGTAGGAATTGAATGTGAAGCCACTTCGCAAGAGACTAAGGTGAGAGTGAAAGGACAAGGAAGACAGGGAGAAAAAATCATTTCCTCATGATTTCTGATACTTAGAGAAAGGAAGGAGGATGGTTAGTTAACCAGGTCAAAGGAAGACCTTTTTTAAGATAGAGGTAAAAAGAGGATCTGTAAGGAAGGAAAAAGCTAGTGGTGAGGGAGAGATTAAGAGACATAAGAGAGAGGAAAAAAGAAGAGAATGGAAAGCATCAATAAAACAAGTTCTCAGAGGAGAGCAAGAAGGACACACGAGGAGGAGGTGGCATTACACAGAGCAGATTGTCTGAATCCACCGTTTAATCATTAGAGTTGAACTGGTCACCACAGCGAAAATCTAGATATTTTAAAATACAACAGTCTGTTTTTGTATTTCAAATTGATTTCAGAACATCTCGATACAGCTGACAGTGATATTTTCAAGCACAAGATTCTGTTTTTAAGGATTTCATATACAACTTTGCACAGTATCTGTAAACTTCATTTATGCACCATAGAGTGAGTTAGGAAAGAGTCATAAATATCAATATGAATAGCGTAAAATGTCCATTTGATGAATGGCAGAGTCATGAAAACTCAGCTTGTTTAAACATAACCCTAAACATTTATCTCACTGCACAGAAGAGACATTGACGCCTTTTTTAATATAATGCCTTTTTGACGGTTTTTATGGGGGCAAGCATCCTCAGTCTGTTATCCACATAGGAAATTGGATGAATCAGTGCTCCCCAAATGTATTAGTAAGATCCACACTGCACAGTGAATGTGTACATTTAACTACCTTTACAAAAGAGCTTAAGGGAAAGATGTTTTAAATATTTCCATTAAAAGCCATTGGAAATGTACTTTTCTCAAAGATAATTGATTCAAGTAATACTGCTGAACTAAAGATTGGCAAGTGTGTAGGTTTACACTAGAGTCAGTATTCTGGGGTTTGTTACAGTTTTGAATTTTTTAATAAATAAGATTAAGAGTAAATACAAGAAAATTGAGTGAACCTAAATTAATATTTGTCTTTGTATCATGAATGCCGTAAGAGATCTAGAAATATTGGGAAAGGAGAACATTATATAATATTTATATGCTCTTAAAAAATAGAAGAGAATGTTATATTTGCCCTACCTCATGTATAAGTAGTTGTAATTTATAACTGACAAAAATTTCTTAACAAAGAGAATGAAACTAGAAAGAGACAGGTTTTGTCAAATTGGAGATCTGGATGATATTACAAAAAGGCAGGATATATAAGAATTCTTCCTTTGGAAAGGACATTAGGAACCATCTAATCTAATCTGTCACTAAATACAGAACTTTTTCCACAATGTCCATTTCAACATATAATAAGCACCTCCTCCATGCCAATCACCAGGTCTGCAAAGATGAATAAGATATGTTACCTGTCCTCAAGAGAGTTACAGCATAGAAATAAAAAGATAAGGAAAATAAATAGCTTATATGTAATTAATGCAAAATATGTTTTTTCCAGTAATACAGCAACAACATAGAGGAGAGAGTGAATAATTGTTATAAGTTGGGCCAGAGAAGGTGTCAGGAAGAAGGTAACCCTAAGGTGAGTGAAGTATTATAAGAGTTTACCAAAAAGACATTGCCAAAGGTGGGGATCAGTAAATATTTGTGATGTGAAAAAGAACTATGTGTTTAGGGAAAGTGTTTCAGTTCTTATGAATGGTAACACACTTGTATGGACCTACAGCAGTAAAGAAAAGGGGAAGGTTGATGGGTTATGAGACTGGACAGGTGAGTGGGGGCCAGGTCACCTGAGTTCTTATGTGTCAGGTCAAAACATTCCAAACTCAAACTAGAAGCATCAAGGCCCAGTGGTGAAGTTTGCGCACTCCGCTTCGGCGGCCCAGGGTTTCGCCGGTTCGGATCCTGGGTGTGGACATGGCACTGCTCATCAGGCCACGTTGAGGCAGTGTCCCACATACCACAACTAGAAGGACCCACAACTAAAATATATACAACTATGTACTGGGGGGATTTGGGGAGAAAAATCAGGGAAAAAATGAAAAAGAAAAAATAAGTACAAAGAAAAAGAAGCATCAAGAGGTAGGGGGAGGATTAAGGGGTGGATAGTATGATCAGATTTGGTTTCAGATAGATCACAGGAGTGAAGCATGTAGAGTGGGGCCAGATTAAGGATGGGGAGGTTATGTGGGAGGCTGTTATAACAGTCCAGACACAATAGAAGGGAAGAAGAATAGAGTTGAGAGACATGTACCTGATAGAATTCCAAGATGCATTCTTTGACTGGATATACAGTAAAAGATGAGTTGAAGATAATACTTGACTAGTGACATGGGTAATTTAATTGATATTAATATTTATGCAATGTGCTACCCCTGGATGGAATAGATGGTTTTAGCCATTGGTGCTCAGGGTTCTAAGAAAGACTGTGAGCTGCCTCTCATGAATGTAAACTCTTCTGTGACAGTTTTAAGACTCTCAGGATGTCATTTACTTTACGGTGATAATGTCCCAGGTATCCATGATTAGTGAGCATTGTCTTCTCCATAGACCTTTAGCTGCCACATAAATCAGCAGTATATGTGCTTCAGTGAGCATTTGTAAATAACTTACAAATTAATTTCTCCTGTTGTTCAGATAATTCTGTAGAAGGATGAATTAAAGTTGCTCTGTGGTTTATTTGGCAGAATGGGAGAAAACTGAACTGTCTATTAACTTATGCAAAACAGGGCGTATATATACATTTTATGGCTATCATAATAATAACAATTAAGAAGAAATCCCTTCGATGTTTTGGCATACAGCACTTTACAAAGTTAACCCCATTATAGCAAAACAATATCCTTGGACCATTTTACAAATGAAGATATTATAAAGAACAAGCGTCATCTCTGCTGATATTCCTTTCATTGAGGGATTGCCACCAAGGTTTATTTCACAGTTAGCCTCTCTGTGCTTCTGCCATCCTCAGGATGAGCTTTGGAGAAAATAATGATTTGGCTTTCACTTTAAACCCATCACACAACTATCCTGAGACCAGTTTATACTCATTCTTTGGCCCAGGAATTTAGAAAAGAAAATGATTCAAAAAGTTTTGAAATTTTATCAGTGCAATTTTCTGCTTTTGAATGCTCAATCTCAGGTTTTTTAAAAGAAAAACTTTTAAAAAGCTACAAAAGGCTCATCTTAATTTCTATTAATGTATTTGTATTTCTGATGACCTCTAACTAATCCTATTGGTACCATGTCGTGGAAAAGGTGGCACTCACTGTTCTAATGTATAAATTGAGAAGGTTTATATCATTGGCAAATCCAATCCCTGGAAAATTAGTGATGTGACAAACAAACAAGAAATTGTAAAATAACTTGGATATTTTATCATAATTTTTCCAATTTTATTGAAGAGTAATTTACATAAACTCATTCCATTTTAAGTATACAGTTGATGAATTGTGAAAACTTTATAATGTTGCGTAAATATCACCATAATCAAGATACAGAACATTACCCTCAGTCTAAAAATTTCTCTTCTACTTGTAGTTGATCCTCTCGCTAAACTTCTGGCCCGAGGAAAACAACAGTTTACTTTTTGTCACAACAGTTTGACTTTTCTAGAATTTTATATAAATGGAATCATATAGTTGTAGTCTTTTGTATTTGGCTTATTTGACTTATCATTACATATTCAAGATTTATCCTCATTGTTGTTATGTTTGTTGCTGAGTAGTAGTCCACAGTATGGATATACCATAATTTGCTTATCCATTCACTAGTTGATGGAGATTTGGATTTTCCAAAGAATTTGCCTATTGTGAATAATTTTGCTGTGGTCTAATACGGGATGTTATGATGGAAACAAGAACAAGAGTGATGTGAGGAAGGGTCATAAGCCAAGAAATGCAGGTGGATTTAGAAGCTGAAAGAGGCAAGGAAGTGGATTCTTTCCTGAAGCCTCTAGAAGGAAAACAGCCCTGAGAACACCTTGAGTTTAGACTCTGTCCTGCAGAACTGTAAAAGGATAAATTTGTGTTGTCTTAAGCCACTAGTTTGTGGGAATTTGTTGCAGCAGTAATAGGATTGATACAAATTTTGGGTTGTCCACATTTTGGTGTGGAAAGATATTTTCATTTCTTTTGCATAAATATGTAGGAGTGGCATGGCTGAGTCATATAGTAAATATATAGATATTACTTCAAATAACCAGATTGCCTTAAAGCATATTGTGTGCCAAGGGGAGAAAAATTTTATGTTTAATGTCCAAAATTGTTGTCATATGTGACTTGTCACTGAAATTAACTTAAACACTGTCAGGGTAAATTAATTATTGAGAGTAAAAATATGGGGATGGGGGTCAAACAGAACTACAAATATTTTAGTACCTTACTAATTATGTAACATTGGGAAAGCGACATTTCTTCTTTAGTCTGCAATTTCAGTATCTCTATGATGAGAATATTAACATAAGTGAGACTATGCATATAAACTGAATAGAAAAATCAAGCACGATGTTCACACTAAATATTATGATTACTAATATTTGGCAATTCCCAAAAAGACACTTTTGACCACAATGTGTATGTATATGCCTATCCCAGGTGACTGACTGAAATTATGACCGAATGTGATTGTGAATAGAGTTAATTATAAAAATATATTTGCAAGTTTAGATTCATATATGATCTGTCCGGTTCAGATAAAATCAATTATAACTTTAAAAAAAACATATTTTAAAGTTTTATTTGTCAGTATAAGAGGATAAGAGCAAATAATCAATGAAGTAAGTTTCCATAACTGAAGGATTGATATTATTCCTAGGTAATAATATCACCTATTTCTGGGTGATAACCTAGAAATTTCTAGGTGATATTATTCATATGTAAGAAATAATAGAATGTCTGTGTGTTTACATGTGTGAGAGAGAGGTAAATCTGATCAAGCCTCTGAATCTAAGCACCAATTTGTAGTAAATACAGGGCAATGAGTCATCTATATCTGTATCTAACCTATATCTATATATCTATATGTCTTCAACCACAAACCTACTTCGCAGATGGTAGTGTATTCTTCTATAACGTCTGGCGGTCTGTTTTACTGATGTCCTCAGCCATTGATGACTATTATCTAGACCCATTAATTCCTTACAGGTGGCAAAGTAGTGCTGTCCTAATTTTATCATTCTTTCCTTGTTTATTATTATGAATATTAACATAAAGAGTAAATTTCCCTTATCAACTATTTTCTTGCCTTGAGGCAATTTTGTACCGAGACACCAAGATAAATGTTTCACAGTTTTCTAAATAGCTAGGTGGTTTACTAGCATCCTCTGAAAGTGACTCCTCCCACCCTCATCTTGGTGCCTGATGGCAAAACAGCATTCTATACTCAGCTCTTACTTGGGAGGCGTCTGGCATAACTGCATAAGAGAAACTATTTTCAAGAAAAAATAAAACACAATTTTCATTAGGAAAGAAAAGCATAAAGGTTAATTCTATTAAGCTAAGAGTTAATTCTATTAACTAACTACTTAAAGTTAGTTAGTTTAAGTAGTAATGGAAAAAAGAAAGTTTCACATATTGTGTTTTCTATTTCAGTGGTAAGAAAAATTTCAGGTGTGTAGGAAGATAAGCCAATTATTTTTTAAATCTTCTGAATAATTCTGCCTTTTTTTATGTAACTATTAAGTAACAACAAAAACCCAAAACACACAAAAACTCCCGAGCTTTAAATTATTCGGTTTCAATATTAACATTCTAAACCATCTTTCATCTTGTTGCTGAGTAGTAGTCCACAGTATGGATATACCATAATTTGCTTATCCATTCACTAATTCAAATCAGACTTTAATGTAAACAAAAGATTCTGAATAAATTGAATGTTTATTGCTTAGAAAATGAGTTCTTTTTTAGAGTTATGTAACATTAGTCATGATAGTAGACACAAGCTCAAAGTTAGGAAAAATTAAATAGTGAAGAATAGAAATAATTATATCAAAATAATACTTATAATAAAGACTATGCACAGGATAAATCACATAGGATAAATCTTGAATGAGATTATCAACAGCTACACCTCTTAATGAAATAATGAATGTAGGAAATACCCATCAACACTGCTGAAGTCACAAGTGAAAGCTTTATGGGAATTTTATTATAATGTTGAACTTATACCTGAGTCCTGTGCTACTAGAATACAATGAGGATTAAGAAATCTCCCCACCCTCTTTTATTTGGGGAAATGGCTTACTGCAAAAAGTCACCCTCCCACATATGACTTTAGAAAGACTCACAAATGACCCCCTTCTTTACTTATGATAAGGCCATACATAGACCCTCCAAATTTCCATTCTTTGTCTCATAAATGATTAGGTGGACTGTTTGTCTCCACTAACCAATCTGGACAAAATGACCACTAACTTGACTCAACCAAATTTTAGTCAAGTTTCTTTCCCATGTTGTCATTTGAACTTTGATCTCCCTTCAGTCTGGGCCAGCATCAGAACGCAGAACAACCCCTTAACAGCCCCTTCCAAGAAAGAAAGAGAGAGAAGGAGAAGAAAAAGAACAAACGAGTGAAAGAAAGAAAGAACACAAAGTGAAACATTCTGCTGAAATGTCTGATGCCACCACACACATCTGGTTATTTCTAGCTTTGTTTATTCCTCTCAATAAAAGAAAAATAAGGCATACAAAACACCTAGTATAATGCAACAGGAAGTACACATCATCACCTATGAAGTATTTTAGCCAAAAAAAAAAAGAAAAAGAAACATACAAAAGTTGAACCTGAATCTAACCAGGTCTTTAGCTCTAACTATCCATTATAAGAAATAGAGAAGATGGAAGAAGTAGAGAAGGTCATTTATTAAAGATATATGCTGAAATATTTATGGGTCAAATGTGTGGTGTTCGATATTTGCTTTAATATCTCACCCAAAATAAAAACATAGAGGCATAGATGAAGTAAAATCAACAAATGATACTATCTATGATTAATTGTGTGGTGGGCATATAAGGGTTCTGTATACTATTTTTTATAATTTGTGTATGTTCGAAAATTTTCATAATAAATGTTTAAAATGACGGCTATGGACTTCTGGTTTCAGCTCTGTCAAATAAAGAGCTTAGAAGTCATCATTCCTGTCCTTTGAATAAGAAAAAAGCTGAACAAAATGAAGATTGATGACTTTTCTTGGACCTATCAGAGAATTAAGGTAGCAGGACAAATTGGAAGCACAAAATTGGGAGAGGCACACAAATACACAGAATCACAGCTGAGACCGGCTTTTCTGGAGCAAAAGCCACTGGAGCCATAAACTGATAGGAACCCTTAAATAATTACTTTGATGAATTGCTAGAGGCTGGATATGGACTAGCATGACAATAAGAAGCTCCTGGAGGCTGAGTCTGAGGGGACAACCATGCATTCATGAGTTTTACATCCAGGAAATCCGCCACGTCCTCACAGTGAAAATCAAAAAAAAATCCCCTTGAGTTTCTGTCAGAAAGAGGAGAAAATTAATCATCTTGAAATGTTCTCAGAGCACACTCCATAACAAAGGCCTACTCTCTAAGGAGAAAGGCTAGCAGATCCTTACCCAATCTGGAGAAAGACAATTAACTTCAGTCCTATCTAGCCTTCCTGTCTCACTTAAGGGGAGAAAAAAATCTTAAGAGACAGTTGTGAAGGTCACAGCCCTGGGGGCCCAAGCTGACTAAAACCTGAGATTTGATCATAAAATTATAGAATACTTCTTCTTCCCCACACTTTACCACCACACCAATAGGGCTTCAGTATAACAATGGCGGACTACAGCTGAAAGAGCTGCAAGTCACAGCGTCTGCTCAGAGACGGAGCTCTTTGTTCCTCGTGATCAAAAATAACAGGAGAGATAAAAACAAGGACAGTAGAAGGAACTGAACCTCTGCCACCTACAGCTACAGCACACATTAAACACAGCCCAACTCCTAGCAGCATTGTCAACTTCACACTGAAGACCTACTTACCAGACTTCCTGCTACCTGATACACTATTTTTGGCTTTCAATAAAAAATTACAAGGCAAGGAAAAAACAAAATCTGAAGACTTTGACCCAGCACATGATTGGTTTATTGTTTTAAAATCTTTAGCAAATTAGTAACAAAAGATAAGAAGATAAGATTAATAAATATTTGCAACATTCTGAGTGACAATGTGTATATAGTCTTATTTCTTTTAATCTCAAAATATTTCTAGGATATGTTTGCTGACGTCTGTAGGAATATGTGAGAGCTGATTTTGTAGTTAAATAACCATAATTTTTAAAACCATTCATTTTTATAAAATTGTAGTATTCATGCCTAAAGTTATATCAATTAGATAGATTCTTTAATTTTCTTGGGTAAAAAATATGTCTGGATCTCTACTTCCTAAGGAAATGAAATTTTTTTCCTGTAAATAAAAATTTTCTCTAAATAAAAACAAAGAGAGACCAAAGGCCTTAGCTATACCACTCGTTCAGTGACAAAACTCTTGTTGACTGGTTTGAAGAAATAGCATTTGAGAAGGTTAATACGAGCAATTTATTTCGAAGGTGGATGTTATCTCAGTAACTGTAGAAATGTTTCAAAGAAAAAACATAGACGAACAAGAGCCACTATGGATAAATAAACAACTTTAACTGCCGTGAATGACATAGCAGCTGCAGGATATATATAGAGGGAAATTATATATTTAAAGGGACAACTGAGATGTTGAAACAAGAGCTAAAATAGAGAGGGTTGGACTCAGAATAGGGAAGAAATAGAAGTCATAAAACTCATACCTCAGTGCATTAAAGTACATTCATTAGAGTGACATCAATTCTTACATATTCCTTGATATTGTACTGAGGTTTGATTGTTGCTAAGAAATATTCAGAAAACAGCAATAGTCACTTCAGGTACACCATCAGGGAACGGGTCAGAAGCAGGAATGGACATAGATGATTGGCTACAGGTAGATAATTATTAAAGCTCTGTGCTGGATATATGAGATTTCATAACACTCTGCTCCTTATATTTTTATTTGCTCAAAGTTTTCCTGAATAAAATGTTTCCCACTTTTTCTTTAACATTGAAAACATAACCATCATAATGTCAAGACTTTCATTCATGTATTCATTGTTTATTTACTCAAGATCAACCATGTGCTGAATCATACTTTTCCACATTCTAGCCAAGAACTTAGAGGGGAAGTAAAAAGACTGGTAGAATTTATCATCAAATTCTAAAGAATACCAGAACAATGATAATCATGATGAATTGGTAGCAATTATAAAATATTCCTCAAACTTAATAGAGAACAAATGAATAAACTCAAAGTGTAATCAGTAAACTAGCAGACTAATCAACAATTTGTATTCAAAATTTTTGCCAACCAGGGCCACCTGTGTGGAGCCTGAGCCGCTCAATAAGAGGAAGAATTTCACACATTGGAATTAATCTTATCATAAGGTCAAAATATTTCTGTTTGTTGTGAAATAAAACTACTTGACTTTTTGCAACTTGGTTAATACTTTCTCTTTATTACAGACAGTTTGCATTGAAAAAATGACAAATGAAATTCACTTTATTGTTGGCAAAGGAAAGGAAGTAGGGAAAAAAATTGACAGTGAGTTGCTGCCTTGGGCCCCCAGCCTACCTAGAAAATTCTCGTCATTATCAAGGTCATCAATCAGTGTTTCCTGGGTGTCTGTTGAAGGTGAGACAGTGTTTGAAATATCTTAGGTGAGATTCAGTTCAAACAGAAAATGTGGCTACCGAAAATGCAGACAAGTTATTGATGATTTCACAGTCATATAGTTTACTCTGTTAAAATTTAGTGTAGATACCTGAATTCTGGTTTCAGGGTCCCTGAACTCTGCTGCCTAAGAGACCCATTCCCCATGTTAAAGCTTTACCTAAAGCATCAATAGGAACTGATTGGAAATGACTTGTTTCTGGCATGCAAAATATTTATTTACTTCTGAGTCTTCCCATTTTCTAACAGCACCTTTTAAATCCAACTAGTTTCCAAGAGCTGTTGAACCCGTTGGTTCTTTCATAGTATTTCCTTCTTATAGCCCTGCTTTGGCATAGGCCCACATTGTTTCTCATTGGGACTACTTCAGTAACAATTAACTTGTCTCCCTTATTCCAGCAGTGACCTCATTCTGTCTATCATACACTCTGTGTGAGCATGATCTATCTAAACAATTATATGATCATGCCATTCTTTGCCTAAAATCCTTTAATAGTTGTTCATTGTCTTCAGGAAAATATCAGAATTTCTTGACTTTTTATGTTAGATATTTGATGACATCACTCCACCCTTTCTTCCCCTCATCTTTTACCACACCTTCACACCTATTCCTAGCTTTGACCACTACTTCTTCTTCAAAAATGCCATTCTTGGTGCTATTGTACACAATATTCTTCCATTTGCACATATTCAACTTTCAAACAAGTCACCTTTTATTGATGTTTAGAACCAGTTTCTTCAGGACTCTTGTTTTGGACACTTTCAATTACCTGCTTCCCTGAATCACCCCAGGAAAATATATTCCTCTTTGGACTCCAAGTACTCAAGCATATCTCTGTCTTCACTTTTACACATTGCACTTCAATTGTTGATTTTGCTAAAAGTCTTTCCCCTAGATTGAGCTCCTTGTGGACACGGACTTTTGCCTTAATTCTCTGTATAGCTGTGCATCTATCTAATACTCTGTCTAGAATATGGTAGAATCTCACTAAATGTTTGTTAAATGACTTAATAGTTTATAATAATAACTGTTTTCCATATAGGTCTCCTTTGTAATTCTGTGCTTTGCTCTGATTTCTTTTAATCTTCAGAAAGTAACTCATTGATCAATTTACCCCCGTTTTGGAAATTTTTAAACACTCATTGCAAACTGAATAAACTCCGAATGTCTCGTCTAGTACTTCATTTCCTACCTTATTTGAAAAGCTCCTTTTTTAGATATTGCATACACCAGTTAAGTAGTCCCGTACACACCCCATGCCCATCTCTGTCTCCACATCTTTGATCATGCATCCCTTATGCCCTTGGTAATTTTTTATTATTTAAAAATATAGGATTTGCACTTAGAATAGAGCATAGGCAATCTTATAATATCTCATTTTATTCCACTTTGAATTCTAGTTTTAATTTTCTTATTTTCTACTTTCAGAGTAATTTTCTTATTTCTCTTTTGGATTGGTTGAAAGCAGAAAATATATGTTTTTAATTTTTATCTTCCATAATATCTTGCACATCATATCTGATAAACGTCTTTGTTGTGTGAAAAAAATGAATTAATGAATAAATAATAAATGAGTGGTTAGTATGTATGCGTGTGTACACCAAGTTAGTTGCTATGACTTAATTATGGAGATTCTGTCTTGCATTTCCTAAGCCTATTTTTCAATAGGTAATAAATTCAGGATTTCAGTTAAGTCTATCATATAAATAAAATAATTATATAATCCTTAACAAGCAGTTAATCCATTTTTAATAACAGAAAGCAATTATTCCAAATCTTTTAAAAATAAAATAATGGAAAAGCAGATGTTGTAGAAATGCAGAACAAAACTGAAAGGATTACAGAAAATGCACTTATCATTATAGCTAGGCATATGTATCCTTTCTCAAATGCTGTCATTTCCAACCTCTAAGTCTTATGCAAAACTAGAAGGAAGAAGAGGAAAAAGGAAAAAAGAGGAAAGAGTATTTTGAATAACTTTCTGATGAGAAGAGGGAAATTGACTTAGATCAGCACAGACCCAGCTCCCACAGGGCGTGAAAACTTAACCCAACAGTACTTCTAATTAGACTATTTTTACAGCATGTTAACACCTCGTTAATTTGAGTAGGCTGTGACCTTAACATGTGAGGCATTTTAATAATTACCTTGAGAATAGCAGATAGTTCCCTTCTTTGTAACTTAACTGTTTCTCTGAATTTAGTGAGCTATCAGATGACACTGGTTAATTCAGATTCAATGTTTAGACTGTATCCATCAATACCTTTAGCAGTGTCAGAAATTCATCCTGTGATCAGGGAAAAGATTGACATGGGACTATATCAGTGTAAACCATCATTACAAGTAATTATTAAGCCATCCCATATCATAGAATCATTACTGAAGGAAAATTTTAAATACAGACATAATGAATAAATCCTTTCTTTAGGTCAATAAAGTAATGTTTAATGAAAAGTCTTAAACCATAGAATTTATTTACAAATTCTATCTCAAGGAATTGGCTGCAAATAAATAAAGATAAATATAAAGATTTAGTTAGAGGGATAGTTATTGTAGCACTGTTCATTAGAAAAAATTGCAATAAGACAAATGTACAACAATAATAATATTGCATTGAATACTATGCAGCCATTAAGATATTGAATAGTCTTATATTTACTCACTTGGGTAGTTATTAACAAATGCAAAAGATTAGATACACCAATGATATATACAATATGATTGTAAACCGTATAGTGTAGAGGTTAAGAATAGGGACTGGAGGGTCTGGCCCAGTGGTGTTAGCACTACTTAAGTTAGCACTCTTGACTTCCGCAGATCCTGCTTACTGGGTTCAGATCCAGGGTGCGGACCTACACACCACTTGCCAAGCCATGCTGTGGCGGTGTCCTACATATAAAGTAGAGGAAGATTGGCACAGATGTTAGCTCAGCAGCAATCTTCCTCACCAAGAAAAAAAAAAGTATGGGGCTGGTCTTGACATTAGCCCCACAGGCCCTCAGTCCTTGAGTCATTACTTACTGGAATGTCATCTAGGCAAGTTGTTTAGTATTTCTGGGTCTAAGTTTCTTCAAGTGCAAAATGATTTGCCTAGTAAAATGTTTTTAGGTACCTGATATATTATGAATTTTTTTTAATTTCAATGCTGGATACAAGCAAAAAACCCTACCCCTTCCCTGAATACACATACCTACAGCTCTACTCTATTTTGTTTCTAGTTTGGAGTACTTAGCCACTGAGATATGAAGCAATGAGTTAGTGCTCAAAATTTATATACTCACCGCATTTTGTTACCCGTGTATTTGGGAACTAGAATGAAAGCAAAAGTAATTTCAATTGTATTATTATTCTAGATTATGCAAACATTAGTGATACTAGATTTAACAAGAAGAAATCTTTCAAGTTCTGAAAAATTATATCATTCATTTTTAAATTTCAAATGCAGTAGGTCTTAGAGTAATAGCCTTAAATTGCCTTTGCACCATGTTTATATTCCTCCCACAAAACAAGAAAAATATCTTGTAAAGAACAGGGGCTTAAACATAGAATCTATGACTTAGCCTCACTGTATAATTATTTCAAAAATGTCAAGTGTTTTCTTTTTTTCTAAGGCACTATGATTCAAGCATTATGCTTAATCTTCTCTTTACCTTCTAAACCTGGGTTTTTTGGACTACTTCAACTGTCAGGAAGGTACTGTCATGCTAACGCTGAGAAACTGCCTTTTCCACTTTCCCATTCCTTTTCCCCTTCTGTATTAGTTTCCTATGTAACAAATTACCACACAGGTAGTGACTTAAAATAATACAAAGGTATTGTCTTATAGTTCTGAAAGTCAGAAGTCCAAAATGTGTCTCACTGGGCTAAAATGAAGGTGTCAATAGTATTGCATTCCTTCTAGAGGTGCTCGAGGAAAATCCATTTCCTTAACTTTAACCGTTTCTAGAAGCCACCTGTATTCCAATCATGGCCTCCTTCTCCATCTTCAAAGCCAGCAGGATAGCATCTTTATATCTCTCTGTCTCTTATACACACACACACACACACACACACACACACAGAGTTCTCTCTGACTTCTGCCTCATTCTCTTATGAGGGCTCTTGGAATTACATGGAACTCTTCTGGATAGTCCAGAATAACATTCCCATCACAAACTCCTTAACGTTCCATGTAAGATGACCTATTACAGGTTCCAGGGATCAGGACATTGACGTCTTTGAAGGGAACGTGATTCTGCCTACCTTGCCTTCCTCTAAACAGTCCTTTACCAACAGAATAATTTTGTTTTTTGATAATGGCATTCACTTTTTAATATCCTTCAGTGATTCCCCATCAATTTCAGGATAAAATCCAAGATCTTAGCACATAGAATCCTTCTCAGTAGACTTCCATTTCCACTAACTTGCACCAGTCCTTCACTCATATCTTTTATTCCAACCATATTGACATTGTCCTGTCCCCCTTCCCTACACATGGCTTCCTCCCTTGGTCCAGGTAAGAGACAAGATGGGAATAATTGAAGCAGTGACATGATAACTAGAGAAAAGAGGAGAGTTTAGTGGTATATTTAGGAAGTAGAATTATCTTTACTTAATGATCTCTTAATTATAGTGTAATTTGAGCTGAGGGGTATGAGAGAGGAAACTAGGAAAATAAAATTCTGAATAAAGAACAGATTTTTGGGTGGAGGACATCATGAATTCAGTTTGGGACATACAGATGAAAATATACAGTAGATGTTAGGATAAGAGAATTGTTAACTTTCACAGACCTTCAGGCAAAATTCATGACACCTTTTATGTCAATGCCTTAGCGTACATTTTAATTATTTATATATTAGGATTACACAATTTTTTTAAAAAGAGAAACATCTGACAATACAAGGAGCTACTGTCATCTAAAAATATCCCCCTATAATGACCTGTGAGTGTTCTTTTTTAGCTGTTCTGCACAATCTTGCAAGACCAATGAGAGTGATAAATGATGAAATAATTTTTGATTTGCACAGTAGTGCCGAGCATCTTTTCAGCTATAAAAGACAGTTGGCCCACGGTCTTTAGATTCAGTGGTTTTGATTTAATTCCAGTGGCAGGCTATGAATAGCTAACTTGGTGAGATTTGTCTTCAGTTTGCTTGCAAAGCTTTATTTGATGCTGATTCATAAATTATACTTGCTGCATTACAGAATCTCATTATCTTTCATTAGAAAAAGCATACTAAATAGAAGTTAGTATTACATGTCAGGCACTGCCTGTGGGATAAAAGTGCCAGTGAAGGCAATGGCATTGCAGTTTACTGGTACAAAGAAACAAGAAAACGCAGGCTCTAATCCTCTTGTCTTCAATATGAAGTATAACCTAAGTCTTGTACTATAAGACCAGACTTAGGCTAATGTCTGATCAATAGACAAGAACAATTAGTAAACTCTTAAATGAAGAGATGTGCATTATATTCCAGTGCTCCACGAAGGACTATAATTCGTGCTTTAAGTAAATGTGAATACCAACTTTAATTATTCCCATGAGTGAAATCAACTGTATTCATTAATCAGAAATTTTAAAACCCTCATAAAGGAGTATTACATACTCTTTGCATAGCAATTTTAAAGAGGATTTACAATGTTTATGATTTCCCTTCACACACATTTGCATGTGAAAACACACACAAAACTTAATAACACAAGGATTCAACATTTGTCTCTAATTTTCCCCTTATTTTGTTGTTATAATGTTTGCAAGGTACCTTAAGTTGACAAAGAAAAAGAAAACACAGTCCCTTACCTAAAGAGCTTATGAAACACTAGGGATGATAGAGCAAATATAAGAGGACAAAACAGAATACTTCTAATAGTCAAGTCACTAATTTCAGGCGCATCTATATCAGCTTTGAGAAGTGTATACTAAATATCTAGTAATTGAGTGCTAATATAAATCAGAACAATGTTTTTTACTCAAATATGTTAAAGCAATTTCTTAAAAGAAAGAGTGCTATTTAGAAATAAGAGGATTCAGAATTTTGAGAAGCCAATTTTGAAGAGGTTTAGAAACACGTAGAAGCTAATGATTCAGAAAACACAGGACATTTAGTAATAGCTGGACAGAACTGCGCAGCATGAGGCCCTTGTAGTGTTACCACCATTTTAGCTGCTAAATCAAAGGGCCGTAGGCCCCAGATGTGCAGAAAGAATGAAGATGACAGGATAGCAGAGGCCACCTGTAAGAGAGCTGGGCAGATTTTTTAGATATAAGCAAGATCTGCAGGGCATTTTAAATTGTTGGGTCATGGGATAAGGTGGTGGGGAAGCGGGGAGGTGACCACAAATATTAAGTTTTGTAAAGGAGTAGTAGAGTTAAGGATGGAGATAAATATAAACACAAATATTTATTTTTTTCTTAACTTTTTCTAGGACATTTTCTAAATGAGTAGATATTTCTGATTGGATTGCCAAAATATCCTTTACCTGACTAAATAAAACGCAAGTAAGTTGATACAAATTCAAGTAAGGGAACATGCATTGATTTTCTTGTTCCAGACCTAGTCTATTTGAAGATGAACGAATTTGAAACAATCTAACCAATTCAGAAAAATGAATGCAGAAATTGTTGAGCCAAACAGATTTCAGCAGGGAGCCATAATAAATGAAACAGACTCAGATTCAATGTGCTGAAAAGATGATCATCAATGATAGACCTATGTGGTTCACTTATGAAATGAAATTGGGGAAAGACAGAAAAAGTAAAGTTGAATTTCATTGTTGTCTGAGTATGGTGACTATTACAACAACATTAGAGAGGGAAGAAGGAAAGATCACAAACATTAGGCCTCCAAAATAGTTTTGTTCTATTTCTGAAGAAATATTTCATAATTACATGTCACTTTAATATCGGCAAACACAAGGATCATTGAAGAGGGAAATAACAGGATGTTTTGAGATTTTTTTTAAGTATCTCCCTTTATTTTTGAAGGTGTTTTTCATTACTTTTTTTTTTTTAAGTAAAACTGGTGCAAAACAATATTTTGGTTCCAGGTGTACAACACAATAGTTCAACCTTCACCTACACTACAAAGTGATCACCGCAATAAGTCAGTTTACCATTTGTCACCATACAATTGACCCCCCTCACCTATTTTGCCCACCCGCCAACGCTCTTGCCCTCTGATAATGACCAATTTGTTTTCTGCATCTAGGAGTTTTGTTTTCTTTGTTCATTTATTTTGCTTTTAGATTCCACATGTAAATGAAATCATACTGTATTTGTCTTCCTCCATCTGACTTATTTCACTTAACATAATATCGTTAAGGTCCATCCATGGTGTCACAAATGGCGAGTTACCTTCTTTTCTATGGCTGACTAGTATTCCATTGTGTGTGTGTGTGTGTGTGTGTGTGTGTTTATATATATGTATTCTTTATCCATTCATACATCAATGGACACTTAGGTTGTTTCTATATATTGGCTATTGGAAATAATGCTGCAATGGACATAGGGGTGCATAGATATTTTCAAATTAGGTTTTTTTTGTTTTATTCATATAGATACCCAGGAGTAGAATGGCTGGATCACCAGGTGGTGATACTTTTAATTTTATGAGGAACCTCCATACTGTTTTCCATAGTGGCTAACAATTTATGGTCCCATCAACAGTGTACAAGGGTTCTCTTTTTCCCACATCCTCTCCAACACTTATTACTTCCTATACTTTTGGTTACAGCCATTCTAACATGTGTGAGGTGGTATCTTATTGTGGTTTTGATTTACATTTCTCTGATAATTAGTGATGTTGAACATCTTCTCATGTGTCTATTGGCAATCTGTATGTCTTCTTTGGAAAAATGTCTTTATTACTCAAAGCAACCTACAGATTGAACAGAATTCCAATGGCATATTTCACAAAACTAGAACAAATAATTCTAAAATTTGTATGGAACCACAGAAGACGCCAAATAGCACAAAGCAATCTTGAGAAAGAAGAACAAAGCTTGAGGTATCATGCTCTCTGATTTCAAACTATACTACAAAGCAATGGTAATCAAAACAGTATGGTATTGTCTATGGTATGGTATTGGTATAAAATCAGACACTCAGATCAATAGAACAGAATAAAGAACCCAGAAATAAACCCTCATATATACGGTCAATTAATTTACAACTTACAAGCCAAGAATATACAATGGGATGAGGACAGTCTCTTCAATAAATGGTGTTGGGAAAATTGAACAGACACATGCAAAAAAATGAAACTAGACCGCTTTCTCATACCATACACAAAAATCAAGTGAAAATGGATTAAAGACTTGAATGCAAGACCTGAAACCATAAAACTCCTAATAGAAAACATAGGGAGTAAGCAGCTTTCCATTGGTCTTGGTGTGGAATTTTTGGAAGTGACTCCAAAGCAAAGGCAACAAAAACAAAAATAAACAAGTGGGACTACATCAAACTAAAAAGCTTCTGAAGAGCAAAGGAAATCATCAACAAAATGAAAAGATGACCTGCTGAATGGGAGAAAATATTTGCAAATCATATGTTTAATAAAGAGTTAGTATCTAAAATATATAAAGAACTAAAGGAACTCAATTGTACAAAAACAGTCTGATTAAAAAATGGGCAGAGGGTTTAAGTATCTTTGTTTAACAGACTATATTAGTCAGGGTTCTCTGGAGAAACAGAACCTTCACCAAGTTCTTTTTATAAGATAATGAAGGTAAACACTTAAATGACAGTAGTAGACAAACAAAATATAAACTGTTTCTCCTTCTTAGAACCTGATTTGTCAATTGTTTCATTTTTTCTGATGGCTTACAGAGGACAAATTTGTAGTTATTTCATTTTCTAAAGGAGGACTGAAAATGGATGAGCTTTTTAGCTCGCAGTAGTCAACCCCAGGAAATTGCCCTATTCAGTGAAGACTGAATCATTCACCAACCCCACAGCAAATGAAGGAAATATGCCAACAGCTTTTCTCTCAGGGCCAATTAAATATTTATATGAAAAAAAGTAATGTATCTCAATAAAGAAAATGCATTCAATTTATAACAGTTGCAGAACATATTGTTACTGATTCCAAGCAAAGACAGATTGCAGAAAGCAATGCATTCCTATTGAAATGCAAAAACACTGTCCTTTGTCCTGACTTTGCTCTCTTCTTTATGCAGCTGGATTCTAATATTATTGTACTAATTTATTGTATAATTTTCTCCATTTCAAATTGAACAACTTCAAAATTTTCAGTTTCCAAGTTTAGTGCCTAAAACAAATATTTTACACTTTAAGGCACATGTCCTGTGTGTTATTTTATAATATCGCTGTACCTGCCATTCACTTGCATCACCCATGGTCAAATATTATAATAGTAAGTAATAGCAAAATGCTTAGAGCAGCTGAAAACTGACTTGCTGCTGCTGAATCCTAATTTATTTTTAGGGTTTCCAAGAAACTAAATTGTTCAACCATGCTCAGTTCTGCATCTAGACGTAATGTCAAGGCAGAAAATGGCTTTATAAAGAATCTCAACATCATAAATGCATTTCAAAGAAAACACTCTTGATGGCCCCTGCTCTATGTCTACATCAAGACTGAAATATGCATCAAGGCTGAAATATGGTCTAAAATAAGAATTCTTTGAGGTCATGGTTTTGCTGCCTGTGAGAAAAATACATTGCCATCATTGGTAACCGGTTTTTGGGGGAGGTGGGAGAAGTGAGAAGAAAAATCCATGGTAGTTTCACTATAGGCTTTGCAGAAACTGACCCTTCATTCATTTAAGGAAGTGGAAACATTTTAATATGCTATTCCAAATAGATAGGAATAGCTTAGACATTCTGACAGTAATTGGAGCCAGGCTGTAATACACCGCATATTGAAGGCTCTGCCATTCTGCCTTACTTCCATGGACAATTGAATGTTCACTGCTTATTTTGCCTCAGGATAATCAATTGCTAAGGGAAATATCTTCCACATTTTCCCACGAATGAGAATGATTCATGTCTGCTTCCACGAATTTTCATTACCTTTTGTATAACACTGGCAGCCTTGGCTGTTGTACATTTCCAAATGGGAGGTGATTACTGAAAGATTTTTCTCACTAATTGGTTTTGGTTTCAGAGTTCCCAAACTCACATCTGTATATCTAGTGGCCCATGCATCACAATTATAAAATAAAATTTTTAACATTTCTCTGTGAATACTTTTACTTTTCCATTCCATGATATGAAATGGTAAAGTAATTTCTTATAAGATCAGTATATGTCATATAACTTAGCTCTGGAGGAAAATTGTATTAGGTTACTTTATCATTCATGAGTAAAATGGGTGATAAGCAGAGGTCTATGATTACAATATTACAGGTACATTTTTGTTCCTAATATTTTTCATATGAAAGATACTAGAATAAAAGGTGTCTATTTCTTCACTAAGGTGTGAAGGTAAGTTACTTTTAATGGCTCATGCAGGCAGTTAGGAAACTACCCAGGTTTCTATTTGAGATCTTCAAAATTAAGTTACTAGCTAATACAGGCTATTTGTTCCCCAGTACTCAATAAACGTTAGTGGTGATGATCAATGCGGTGGGTTAAAGTGACCTCAGAGCTGCTATAAAATGTAATTTTGCTTTCATTCTGAGAGTGAAATTATGGCCTCCAGAATTTGTACCCATAAAAAGATGCTGTAGGTATTGAATCATGTATCAAAATGGTTTCCAATATCGTACAGCTTCAGGTTTTCAAAAAGTTAAGTTTTATAATTTACTTAATATATTTGCATAACAGTAAACACACATAACTTTATAAATAAAGCACTGTATGTATTTTGAAGTGGCATAATCGAAAAGTTTGCTGAAGGGGAATGCGTTCTGGCAAATTAAGCAATGATTCCTTTGGATTGTATGTTCTACAGCCATTGTAGGTTAGACTTTTTTCTGCCTATTTTATTCAGTTTTGAAGACTCCATTTTTAGAAGATATCTGGCACTTACTAAACATTCTGTGAAAGTTCATTCGATGAAGGAAGGTTATACATCCATGAAACTAGCATTGTTCACATTTTATTTTGTACGGGAATTTAAAGGGAAACTTTAAGGCAAAAGACTATTAAATAGAAACAATTATCCAGCTTAAGAAAATAATACAAGAAGTGTGGGGGTAACATCCTTTAATACACAATAAAATTCGACTTCATTGGCAAACTATCTTAAAATGAATAGAATAAGAGTCAGGATCTGGTTCCTCTTAGCTACAAATATTCCCTTGTATGATACACCATTGAAGAACTGTGAAAGGCACCGAAGAAATACGAAAGGAAAGTGTATACATGAACTGGGGGCAGTTAATGGCCAAATTTGTTTTAGAAATCACACACAATACATGTCCCTCTCAAGTAGTCCTGTGCAAAAGAATATGTTTAAATGGGTTACAACCAGTGTACTTCAAACTTATTTGGCTATGGAATCTTTTATTCAAGGGACATCTATTAATATATGGTAGAACAGCATTCCAAAGAACATAGTTTTAGGAAATGTAATAGTGTTCCACAATTACAACCGTTGCCCAAAATAACTGAATAGATTGAATACAGTTCCACTCAAGATCTAAAGAAGTTTTGAAAGTAGAGTGGGGTTTTATTTCAATTTCAACAAAAATATATGTACATATATGTATACTGGTGCACAGAAATAGAGTGAGGGAGAGTTAGTTTTATCATATTAAAAAACTATTTTAGATTCTTCAGTTTTATAAAAAAAAAATTGTTAAAGGATGTGGAAATCTACCATATGTACTTTTTATCCATTGAGATGAGTATAGCATTTTTGGTTTTGATTTAGTAACTGGAAATTAGACTTTTTAATATATATTTTTGTTTATTTTTAATTGAGGTTACATTGATCTAAAATGTTATATAAATTTCAAATATACATCATTATATTTTGATTTCTGTGGAGACTAGATTTCTTGAATATTTAAGCATTATTTCATTTTCTACTTATAGCTTATCATACAGTTAATCTATTGCACTTGATTTGCTAAAATTTTATTTGAGACTTTGCATATTTATTGGTGAGTGAGATTTATCTCAAGTTTTATGCACTATATATGTAGCATTGTTGCATCTAGACTATGCTATATAATTTTAAATTGGGAAATTTCCTTTTTTTCTTTAAGTTCTGAGTGAGTTAAATAGCCACAGAATTATTTGTTTAAAATTTACAATAAACCCTATTATGAAACCTCTTGGAAGCAACTTTTTTGTTAGTAGCTTTTGACAATTATCTGAGAAATTTTCCAAGGCATTCTGTCTATTCAATTTACTGCTTTATTTTATTTATTTATCTATTTATTTATTTATTTATTTTGTGAGGAAGATTGGCCCTGAGCTAATGTGTGCTGCCAATCTTCCCCTTTTTCCTTGAGGAAGATTGTTGCTGGGCTAACATCTGTGCCAGTGTTCCCCTATTTTATATGTGAGATGCTGCCACAGCAGGACCTGATGAGTGGTGTGTAGGTCCACACCCAGGATCCAAACGCATGAACCCTGGGCTGCAGAAGCAGAACACAAGAACCCAACCACTATGCCAACAGGCCAGCTGAACTTACTGCTTTATTTTGTGGTCATTCCGGTAATTTATATTTCCTAGAGAATCATTTCAACTAGATTCAATTTTATTAGCATCACAAAATACAAAGTAATCTGTATATCTTTTTGCTCATGATAAATTTTGTACAATTACAATTACTCTACTTTTTCTTGTTTATATTAACAATTAGTTTGCATATTTAATTATTTATAAGGAGCCAACTTATGACTTTATTTAAGGATACAAACTTTTAAACTGTTTTCTACTTAAATAATCATATATTTTACCTTTCTGAGTTTTTGTAACTGCTTTTCTGACATTGGTTTTGTGGCTGCCTTTTAAACTTTAGATTTGATTTCTGATTCATTTTATTTTAATATTATATTACCATATAGGCAAATTGTTTAAGAAGATGAACTTTCTTCTGACATGTTTTTCCACGATTCATATAATTTAATATGCAGTGCTATTAATATCCACATGATTTTATTTAGAGTTCATTTTATGGAAATATAAAATAGCAGTAAGAAATGTTTCCTGACTAGTAGAAGTATGGATGGTTTTTATTTACTGTATTAATGGCTGTCACCTATTTTCCTGTTGCCTACAGTGAACATAAATTATTTTACCAGGAAAAAATTCTTTTTTTTATTTTAGTCAAGACGGTCTGTAAGTTCATGATTGGAGGCAAGCCCTCTGTTCTCAACATAAAGCAAAGAGACAACTACGAAAATGTCACGTGGAAATACAATATATAAAAAGAAAAATTAAAAGAATACACCCTGATTCAAAAAGAAGCTAACTATCTGCATGAGGTAGACGACAGCTGAATCGAGATGAAGCCTCTGGCCTGCTGGAAGCAGGAGGTTTGGTCAGGGCTTGGTTTCAGGAGCAGTTCAATGGTTAAAATCATTGCACGTGAAATGGGAAACAGAAGAAGGTGAGTCTGACTCCTCCAAAGAAGACTCAACTGCTCTGGTAATCCGAGGAAAGCAAATCAAAGTAAATATGAGGAAGCATTTCACACGCATTGATAAGAAAGGAAGAGAGAGACAGAGGGAGAGAGAGAGAGAAAGGGAGAAAGAGACAAAGAAAGGAAAGAAGGAAGGAAGGAAGGAGAGAAGGAAAGAATGAAAGAAGGGAGAAAGAAAACCATGATATAAATCAAACAATTTCAACCAGTAGTAGAGAAATAATAATTTTTCTATGATGCTGGTGATGATTTTGATAGCTAAATTTATTGTATGCTTAACACGTTGCAGACGTTAAAAATGCTCTGTACACAACCTATTTAATCTCTAGTGCAAGCCACCAAGATAGCTGTTATTGCTATATTCACTTGACAGATGAGAAAGCTGAGTCACAGAGAAGTAGCTTGCCAAGGTCATACGGCTAGTTCTCAAAGAGTCTGCCTCCAGAATCCACATAATCCAGAGAACATAAAGTAATACAATTACTTTGGAGAACAGATGGGAAAATCATGGTAAGATTGAAGAGCTACACACCCAAAGACTATATATTTCCACTTCTGGATGTCATTCCTAGATCTTAGGCTTGGAATCAAAGAGGCGAGTGCATAAAGGGTGCTTGCAACATTATTTTTAATAATAGCAGACACATATAGTATTTATTACTTTACCAAGCACAATTTGTATATTTATTAACTACTTATTCTCCACAATAATCCTATGAGAGAGTTACCATTAATATTTCCAATTTAAAAATGAAGAGAATGAAGCACAAAGAGGTGTGTATAAAATGGCAAAATATCAAAACTACCTAAATGCTCATTAAGAGAGCTGTTTTTTTAATATGATTCTTTATATTTTCCACCTGACTGATATATTTTATACCACAAAACATGACAATAAATTGAAATCATATCCATCATGTATTAATCAACTTGACATTAACTTTATTAGCCTTATTTAAAATTTATTTATGCATGAGAACAAGTTGTAAAAAAGAGCTAGTAGGATTTAGCAATTATTGAGAATATATTTTCTGAATCTGTAAGTTTTTATATTATTTACTTATGTAATGATAAATTCTATTAAATTGAGTTAAATATTGTTGAAACTGCTTGCCAAAGACAAAACTGTTAAATTATTGAGCTGTGATTAATATGAAAATGTGTCTGACATCCACTTTAACTGGGCCATACAACCTTTCTGGAATGCTATAGGTACCAATATTGACTACACAGCTCCCAGAGACATTAAAAGGAGAAGCTGTCTCTGGCCTCAATAAGCTTCTTTTCTGGATGTGAACTCAGTACAACTTAATCACTTGGACATGAGCCCAATGCTAAAACCTCCGAATGCTTTAATTGGTATGGCCCCCAAATTTATCGTACCTTCTCATCTTCTTGAGATCTAGGTTGTGCCAGAAGTTTGGAATTGGCAATGAAGAAGTGATTTCATGTACTGGAGAGAGGAAAAGTTCAGAGTAATTGATGGAAGGATTTCATATATGGTAGTCCCCCTTTATCTACTCCTCATATCACTACATCTGAAGTTTTAATAGTTTTCTTTGTAATTCACCTTTATCAGTGAAGCTATAGCTTTTGAAATTATATGTATAAATGGTGTTTTATGTATAATGTTTACAACTATGATGATATTGAGCATTAAAACTCTAGTCCTACAATTCAAAATTTAACCAAATACAAGTAACATGATGTGACTTTCACAGCGGCTTCATAATGTAGATTACACCTACAAACTGACTTAAGTAAATTGCTTTTGTCTGCTGTGATGTTATTCATAGGTTCCCAATTTTGTGATACTAAATACAGTTGTAAAATATGGAGGCATGCCCATAGGTTTTCACATATATAGTCATATACACATAAGAGAAGTGGCTATGAAGCCCAGATTTTCTTTTCCCTCTCTGAGATCACTATATGCGTGTGTGATTCAGGTATCATATGGAGGATGGATCTCAAAACACTTCATGAGTGTCAATATAGACATACTGCATAAAGATATCATTTTACCAGCCCTTTTCCTTTCAAATCCCAGGGTCTATTCATACGTCTCTTTAATAGACATAATAGAAACTCATATTTGAATCTTCTTGTACCTTTTAAATCTTTGTTAACCTTAATGTTATTTGTCACTAAAAGAGCTTTAATTCCTTTTTTTTTTTTTTTTTTGAGGAAGATTAGCCCTGAGCTAACATCTGCAGCCAATACTCCTCTTTTTGCTGAGGAAGACTGGCCTTGAGCTAACATCCATGCCCATCTTCCTCTACTTTACACGTGGCACGCCTGCCACAGCATGGCTTGTCAAGCAGTGCCATGTCTGCCCCCGAGATCTGAACGGGCAACCTCGGGCCACTGAAGTGGAACATGCAAACTTAACCACTGCACCACCGGGCCGGCCCCAAAAGACCTTTAATTCTTATCCTTCTCCACTTGGAACATTTTCAGGAACTCACAAAACAGCAATTATTGCAAAATTTAACTTGAGAACATACAGCTAGTCTCTTCACCTCATTTGTAATCATTTTTCTCATAGGTAAAACATAGTTTAAAAATAAATAACTTTAAAATTAAAAAGTTAATTTCAGATATAGACTCATATCTTTTTTATCACCTGTGATAATATATATTTTTCAATCCTTCTACGTACAACATTCTCATATATATTTTTTCCCACGATATTCACCCCACATCAATATCTTCACAACTACATTGTCATCCTGTGTTTCAGTAATCTACTGCCACATAACAAAATACCCTAAAATATAGTGTTTGAAAACAGCCAAAACTATTTGGTCATGATTTTGCAGTCTGGGCAGGATTCAGCAGGATGTGTCTCTTGCTTTGCTCAGGTGACTGGCATTGCTCTTCTGGCCACATGCAGTGGGGAGCAGTTTAGTGGACTCCTGTCTCCACCTTCTAAAGCACAAATTGAAACGGCCTCAACAAAAGAGGTCATAGGAAAAAGAAACTTACATTTGGCATGTACAGCTTAGTATGAATGATCAGAGAGAATCTTTAGAGAGAAGGAAAAGATATAAAAGTTATAGAAATTGTCAAGGTGAGTTACAAAATGGAAAGGCTTGAGGGGGCTAGAGATAAACATCCACTCATTTAATGTCTGCCTACTTGCCTACATATCACTTATGGGAATGGAGCACCTATAAATGAAACTACCAGTTACTTCCAAATTAACATATTGCAACCCAAGACTAATTTCCCTTTGATTCTTCTGTACCCTAGAGTTGAAAGCAGCTAGATCTAGAGTTCTTTCAAACCCTAAGAGAAACACATCATTAAAAGTGTGTAAAAAAAGGGACTAGCTTAGCTGTCATTTCCTGTGACATTAACTTGGAAAACAGCTCATTTCCATATACATTTCAGGCCCTGTAGATATTTTAGATACTTAATTTTAACACATGCTAAATCATTGCACCCTGTAATACAATATTCTCATTTTACATGTGCAAAGAGTTCTTTTCTTTTTTTTAACAGAGTATCAAACTGTCATTTTTCCCCAGGAAAATATTTAAATTCAGTTTTCAGTTAGACAGATGATTGCACAATTGAATGAAGGAGCTCTCCATCAACAAGCTTCCTTTAGCAGCTGGTTGGGCTTTAGACTGAGGCTGGTTGGACTCTGTACATATATATACGTACAGAGATATATGATACATATACATCATATAGATGTACAGAGATATTTTTATATATATATATATGTATCACTACATCTCATTTTGGCTCTCTGGCACTTAAGATAATGTTGCAGTAAAGAAAGTGAACTGTTTCCCTTCAACTCAAGTAATGAGTCAGTGGGTCAGTCAGATGAATGCCGACAATATTATTCATTATCTTATGACAGTTACATTTTTGAACAAATCTCATGGCTTTGTGGGTCTACGACTAATAACTCTTCAAAGGCAATTTCCCAACCTTCAAGAAAGTGTTCATGGAGCAGCACTAAATGATTCTGGAAAAATAAGATAGAACTCATTTGCATGATTTCGCCACGCATCTTTTGAGTACCTATTGAGTATTCAGATTTGTCCTAAAGGATATGCAAATTATATTTATTGCACCCAAGAGTTCAAAATTGAATTGAAGATATGAAAAACCCACATAAAATAGTGGAGAATAATAACCACGCATTGAATTTAATATTAAAATAATGAATACAATGAACATGAATTTTAAAGGCCAGTGATCAAAGAAGGAAGGTTTGAGAATTCCTGAGAGCTTATGAGATTTAAATTAGATCCTACAAGATGGACAAACTTTGAAAAGGAGTAGGAAGTGTGAAGAGCATCATGGGCATTGGCAGTATAATTTGCATTGATTTAAAGAGGAAAAATAAAGTTTATTATTTGAAATAAAAAATGCTAAATACTGATTAATAGACCATTTAATTGTTGTATGCATTTTTTTAAAGTTTAAAATTTGGATGTTTGTTCAAAGAAATTAAAATAACTAGAGTTTAACTAGAAATGTTAAAAAAATATACCTGCAGGCCCTCATGCTATTTATAATTTATTTTTTAAATTAATAGTCATTAATCTACTAATTTCATTTCACCAAGATTTATTGATCATCTATTAAATGCCAAGAAGCAAGCTAGAAAAATAAATAAATAGGTGCTATCGCCATTTACTGATACACATACTCAGGAGGAGATGTTTCAAAAGTTCTGAGAATAAGTTCAATATTGGACATATTTAACATGAGTTGTCTCTGCAAGACTCAAGTAGAGAAGATGAATACAAAACCAGATATATACATGTAGAGTTTGGAATAGAGGTCAAGACTAGAGATGTAGATTTGGAAAATGGCAGCATAAAAATGGTATGGAAAATGGGAGAATAGGTAAGATCACCTAGAGAATATTAGATCAATTCAAATGCCTATAGACCCAGACCTTAATGAAATGTAAGAAAACAGACACAGGCTTTAAAGTACATTTTCAGAAAACAAGAAATGTGCCATGAAAATCCATCAGCACATGGTCAAGATGCCTTGAAAATGGGTATTTTCATTATCTGTTGATTTCATTACCAAGGCCATCATATTAGAATATATTAGTAGTTTGAATGGAAGGTTGAGTTAAGGGGTAATTTTGTTGTATTGTACTGTGTTATGTTGTGTTGCATTGATTTTAGAAGTGAATCTTGAGGATGTTTAGCTAATGAAAGGAAGCCTGTGGAAAGGATGCAAGGTCTGGAAAGAACATCTTAGGATGTAGATCACAAATGTCAGAATTAGCCTGGATATAAGGAAGAGAGAAAATTCTTCCTCTATTAATCCTCCTGTTTTTGCTTGAGGAAGACTGTCCCTGAGCTAACATCTGTGCCAATCTTCCTCTATTTTATGTGGGATGCTGCCACAGTGTGGCCTGACGAGCAGTGCTACATCCATGCCTGGGATCCAAACCTGTGAACCCTGGGACCCCGAAGTGGAGCCTGTGAACTTAACCACTATGCCACCGATCTGGCCCCTCTAATTTCTTATTTAAAGCTCTTTTATTTTTTTTTTTTAATTCTCTCTCCAACAGAAGGATCCCTAGTAGCTCCATCAGTTTGGAAGTGGGGTATAGTTTACCCTGACCACTTTCTCTGTGTTTTCCCTGAGCTCCATCACTAGTGTAAGGCTGGGGAGGAGGGGTTGAGGAGACAAAGCCTACCTTACTCCTTGGCTTGTAGGTCTGTGGTCAAGGTTCAGTTCTCTCCTAGTACTTGCCCCAATCCATGTTATTATCAAGTCCACAATTCCATCTTCCTTCCATGACTTCCAACTCCAGGACCTAAAGGTAAGTTAGGCATATATCTTTAGATCTCTTGAAAACCAGGATGTAGAGGAAATGTCCTTGCTCTCCTTACTCTTCTTCATGCTTTCTCTCTCTAGGGCTTTTGCTCCCTTTTCCAGCATCAAAGGGCAAATCAACATGTCAAAGGTTAAATGAATTTTCTACCTGGGAACAAAATGCTGGTTTCCAATTTGCAAGACTCCACATTTTACAAGTAATTTCCCTGAGTCCTTTTTCTATTTGGGGAATGGAAGGAGACTCTTGGCCTCTCTATAGGGAATAGAGTGAAGGAAGTCACTTTTTCTGAAGAACACTGAAAGGACCCCTATCTCTCTTCTCAATTTTCTTATTTTATTTGCTGTGTTTTGGGAGGTGATGGTTGTAGGATAAGTACTCTGATGGCACCTTTCAGTAAGCCCTATGGAAGATGGTCAGTCCAACAATTGGTGGATCTCTGAGTTCAGAATGTGAGTATTTAGGGATTCTGTTCTTAACTTTTGGCTTTGGCACTACTTTTAAGACAACAGAAAAGTTCTACTCAAAACACAATCTCTCTTTACAGAAGGATGAATAAAGATACAGGTTTTGAGGGGGAAAGAAGAAATTAAGAGAGTTGGTATGCATTAGGTATTGTTTCTGTGGGAAATAAAAGTCAAGGTTACAATGGAGATGGAGATAGCCAGCTTAAGCTAAGAAGTAAAGTTTATAAATAATTATTGGAAAATAGAGACAGTGATATGTAAAATTAATACTATGTACTTTAAAGACCCATTTATATTGAGAAGTTTTATTATTCAATTAATCCTATCAGCATATTTATATAGTCTTCTTAAACAGTGTAGGTTTAGTGTCCAGGCTTGATTCTGAGTTGAAGATCCAAAGAACAGATGTGGCTAAAGGCCACGGTGATCAAGGGAATTGAAGAAATTTAGAAAGTATGTTTCACATCATTGATTTCTTAATTAGTCTCCCTGAAAAAGGGCCTTAGAAAACCAAATCTTGGGAGCCAGTTGTCTTGAAAAGTTGAACTGATCTTAGAGTCGTGAAAAGAGTTGTGTGTTAATCTAATGTCATTCAAATTGAAAAGAAGAGCCATCGGTGGGAGATAAGTACATTCAGAATCATGAAAAGGGAGTCAAACCAAGATAAATGGGCTAGCAAATAATAGGGAGTAAATGCAGGATAGTTAGCCTTGAATTTCAGAAGCTAAACAGCGGTTCCATGAACTAGGAAATAGGGAAGGATGAGAAAGCCTGACTAAAAAATCATTTCTTGTTTACTGTTAGACATGTTGAGTTTGAGCCATCCATAGAAACTCCAGGTAGACATGTCCAGTTGGACATTAGAGTCCTAGGCTTAGGGAAAGATCAAGGTTGGATTTGAGAATCTAAGCATGTAGACAATAGTTTAAAATTTAAGAGTAGATAAGGTTTCCCAAGGACAGCTTGGGAGTAAGAAGGATGGACTACTGATTCTTAAGGGGATTGGAAGAAGTGAAGAGGAATAGAAAATTTGATGGAGGTTTAAGGAGAAAAGAACAAAGAAGAAAGGGGAGAATCAAGAGAGTGAATGTTTAGATTTTTGAACATGTCTAGAATGATTGTGGTACTTTTGACAAATAATTCTGTTAGCTTATTAACTTTAAGATGTTAATTAAAATATACAGCTTGATGTCTCATCTAAATTTTTATTTTTTCACACTAGTTTTTTTCTTTTGCCATATAAATCTTAGAAATAATCATAATTAATGACCACATATTTAAAATTTTAAAAATTAAGTATGGACTATACTAGAGTTATGAATATCTTGTGATCTTCAAAGTATCTTAAATATTAATTTATCACTTTAAGTATAAAATCAGAGAGCTAGAGAGTGAGACAAACATATAAAGGAGAGATTATTCATGCTTTAAACTTAATTTGCAGGACTATTATTGTGGGAACTAGTTTCTTTTTCTAAATGAATCTCTGCCTCCAGACAAGGTAAATAATTTGGAAGGCCAAATTTCTTTTGATAATCTGTTTATAACTCATACAGAACTTAAATTCTTCTAAGGCTTATAGTTTATCTCAATGACCTAATATCCCTTTGTAGTACACTAAAATATTCTGGTCCTGCCCCTCCTGGTGTCACTGTGCTGACTGTTTCCGGGTTCTGGACCTCACATGGATCCCATGGCCCATATCACGCTACAACCTGATGACTTCCTTTATTGGAATGAATATAAAAGAGAAGCATTTTGGTGTCTCTGCCAGCAGTTGCTCAGGTTCAGACTTTACTCTCTTCATGAGCTGTTTTTCTATCATTCCAGCTATTTGTTTGGATTTGCTTCTGCCCCACATAGATCTCTGTGATAGCAGGACTTACCAATATGATCTCTCCTTCAGTGTGTCCTCTGCACAAATCCCTGCCACAGCCATCTGGAATTGGTTTGTTCCTCTCTACTGAGATAGCAGAATTGGGGTTATTTAAATTGCTCTGACCTCTGGAATAGGGTAGGCTGAAGGGAAGTGCTTTAAGATTAAGCTGGCCTTAGAACATCTTCCTTCAAAGCACTACAAACCAATAAAATAAGTAAATACTCTCTGGCTAAAAAATCCTTGAATTAAAAATTGCCTTAATAATAAAGTTAACTCATTTAGTTCTCAACAGCTCCATGAAATAGTAGGAGCACTCCTATTATTCCCATTTTAGATGTAGTGACCGAGCCACAGAGGCCCAAGGCTGTGGAGCCAGAGAGTAACAGAGTCAAGGCACGGGACTCGGTCTTTTTGCCCCCATCTTATGCTGCCTCCTGCATGGCAAGTTTCAACTAGGATTGGAGGAGAGAGTGGAAAACGCTGAAGTCTTAGTTCAGAGCTTCCTATCCACTTACATGTGACTGCCTGTTTATGTCCAGAATACTGTGTTCATCAGGTTTCTGATAAGCTAGGAAGGCTAAATGCCCTCCCAGGTCTCTGAGGCACTGGACAGACACAGAGAAATAGACTGCCATCCTTCCTTCTTCCAGGGGGCCAGTGTTTGCTGCTATATCTCTTAGCGTAAAGCATGGGTGGGCCACCAAATGTTTGTCTCAGTCCAAGTGCATTCTTCTAAGAGTAGGGAAAAATTTCTTTTAAAATATGACAAACATTTGACCATTAGTCTTGATCCTCAATATTGTGGCCATTCTGTTTTTCTGAGTCACTTCAGACATTGTAGTTCAAGGTTGAAAAACACTGCTTCAAGGTCTCCTAGAGAGAATTCCCCTTAGCTGCGAATCATCCATTAAAAGCTTCTGGTGAGATGAGTGACAGCATCCTAACTGTGTTTCTTGAGAGATATATTTGGCAATAGTTTATAAGATGTGTTAAAATGGGGCATTATGGGTTTTAGAAATATTATGCTCCTTTATGCATGATGGACACTGGTATGAAATTCTCTTCTTTCTGAGCTAATTTTGGTTATAGGAACTTAGAATTTGCCTCCATAGTTCTAAGTAATATTGGGTTCTTTGAGAAAAATCTGGTTGGTTAACTCTGTTGATTTATTTAACTAATACCATTCACTCAGGAAATTCACCTAATAATGCCATGCTGAATTTTTAGTGCTGGATACTTTTAGCACCAGCTTCTCTCTGGGCATACATAAAATCATCTTGGGATAACATTGTTCATAGACTTAATCTATCCTTAAACTCTGAAATGCCTTTTGATCCATGCATTTGCATTCTCTGACAAAGAGTACAATAAAGAATATTACAAAGATTAATGAAAGACTACATTGATTGAAGACACTCCCTGGTAAAAAGAGACTGTCCTCAGAGGCAGCAGAGCCACAAATCCACAGTAAAATGAGATGTATCATCTTGGCTCTCTATGAATAATAGTAATACAACATTTTAGTTTAGTAAGCTAACTCAATGACACTAGAGCTACCTGGTAGTTTTTAGAGCTGACAATGTTAAGCCTTTTATGATTTTAAAATATATTTAATGTGTCTCTTACAACCATAAAATCATAATATTTCCCCTTGAATTGTAGGTCTTGAAAATGGAGGAATATTTAACAAACATACTTCTTTACAATTTATGAAAGTAACTTTTTATGATTGCAATAGAAGAAAAGCGTTTGGAAACTTTTTTCTTCCTCTTTTCATAGGCTGCTGCCAAGAGGAAATGAATAGTGTCTTTGAGATATTCACAAACATCCGGTGCGGATGGGGAAGCTCACTTGGAGAGCCAGAATTTATTCTATTTTGTTTTTGAACCATTCTCAACAAAGGCTGTTCCCAACTCTATTTGTTACAGCGTGTTACGGCTGCACCAGATGTTGGAACAATTCTCCATCCCTTCCTTCTTCAAATACTCATTCTGCCCGTCTTTCTCTTGCTTGTTTCCTCTTCCAGGCCCCGGGGATATTGAAGTGTGAAACATGTCTTACACCCTCAGCCTCTCCTTCCTGGCTCAGCACAGGGGGAATTCCTGGGACAAATGAGCAGGTTAAGACTAGAGTATTTGTATGACATGTGCTTTCAAGTAAGGCCTTATCTACTGGTAGGCATGCCACCTCCCCAAGGGAGACCCCATTGGATGAGATCAAGTGTGACCCCCAGCAATATCTTCCTGCTAAGTGGAAACCTCTCTCCCATTTCAGGGAAAAATGTGCCATTTAAGGAAGTATAAATATATTTTGCTGCACCAGTTGCCCCTCCAGTCATTCCCTTGCACACACAGAGTGAAAAGGAATGAACCTTTCCACCTCTTACCTCCCCCATACCTAATATATAGCGCACAGGAGCTTTGTATACTATTCTAATGGTGCAAATACAATTCTCTAGGAGTATAAACATACAAATATAATTATAGTCATACTTTCCTTTCAACTTCTAATTGGCTATAGCAGTAACATATTTGTAATGACCCACTCCCATCAAATTTCCATAATGTCAGGCATACTGTTTATCTCAAGGGCCATCTGTAGCCTCCTTTGTCAGTGGAAAATAGTGATGTGCCCTGTGCTTGCAGTATAATTCCAGTGGCACTCCCTTCTTACCCTTATCCAAGCTAATTCTTAAGATTTAAGTGAATTCCTTTCCTCTCTCTCCTTCCCGATTGAGTTAGTGACCTTGCTGTCTGTTGAGTTCTACCCCCTTTTCTCATGTGCTATCTCTTGCTCTACTTTGCTTTTTCCTGCTCCAAAGGACTTAGTCCTTACCTTGTCCTTTAGCATGTATAATTTTCAGTTCTCTCATGGATGTGCTTTCTAATTTTCTTCATCCTTTAGACAGTTTTCAATGTCATAAAATATTACTGTCATAAAGATGTGGGCTGGTGAGCTGGCAGCCATGGCACGAATGGAGAGCTGATACAATTGGCTTGTGTATGACTGTCTAATTGGTGATTAAGCCAGTGAACAGCACTAGGAAAAGATAATGAGGGTATGGATAAATAAACAAGGATCAAGGTCTCTCTTTTTGTCACATCATCCCGTATTTCCCGAAATTTAGCTCATCCGAAATTTGACCTTGTTTTGCCTTCGTTCTTGCTATGTAATTTCTTTCTTCTCCCCGATGGCCCTAACACTAATTGGCAGTTGTACTATTACCTTGTGCACTTAAACCAAGGGCAATAACACAGGCTTACTTGGGGTAATGCATCAATAAAGAAGCTGTGAATGCGCTAGAGCAGCAGCTGAGGAGGAGGCTTACCCTAACGCTGACAAAATATCTGGAGGCATCCCACCCACATCAGTAATCCATTCTGTCTACACAAGTAGGATCACTGTCACAGTGAGGGGGCCTATCAGGCAGCCTGTTATCCTCTAATATCTACTTTTTCTCCTATCAAAACAATTAGAAATGTGATAAGACATAAATTCTCAAAACTACTCTAGGAACAACCCTAACAGATCCTAATGATTTGTCTCTCTCTTCCATTTCCATTGTGCTAGAATGGATTCACATGTAGCAAAGAAGAAAGCTGCGTTATCAGAGAATAAAGAGGAAAAAAGCATCAGTAACTTAGTGAGGAGTTTAAATGGTTTTACCATTTATTTTCCAGGGGGAGAAATAAAAAGCAATGACAAAGATCAGATCTTATAAAGTTGCTTGTGAGTTGGGGCTAATATGTAATAAGACATTTTGAGGCCCAAACTCACATTGAGAGCTGAGATGACTTACCCTGGAAGAGAAGGAACCACTGAAAAGCAGACCTAGAGGAGAGTCCTACGGGAAGAACAGACGGAACAGAAAGATCAGTCAGCGAGCACTCTCTTTGGGGAACCAAAGAAGACAGGAGATAATGTAGAGGTGGCCAGCTTCCTAAATCTTGTTTGAGCTGCTTCACAAAGCTCTCATGTATACCCAGTGCAGATATGGTCTTTCTGACTGCAGGTATGGTCTTTCTGACTGCAGGTATTGTATAAAGACAATCCCCCCCCAAAACCCCACTAAACATTTGATTTTTTCTCAAAAAGTCACTTTTGAAATAAATCCGAAGAAATCAACATGATTTCTAGAAAAGAAAGGAAATTAAGCAGCTTCCATTTTCACACTCTGATGTGTTGAGGAGTTCATTTCCATCATGCACACACCATGTATATCTCTATATTTATATCTATCCATCTATATTGATATACATAGAGGAGGGTACTGTGCAAAGTACCTCAGGAAAGAAAAATCATTTCACAATTTCCCTTATTATTCTCTGGAAATTTTTATAGACCCCCTTCTGGTTTTTCATACTTGAAGCAGTAGGCCAGCTCTCCTGAGCAGTGCCACGATCGATATGAACATGAGTAGTTAACAGCTCACATAGGCAAAATCACAAAGAAAAAAAAATCTATAATAACAGGACACAAACACGCTTTCAGTGTTAGTTGAGTTTTTTAAGCTCCTTTTGCATATATGATGAGCTTCCAGATTCACATCTGGTTTTTCATTTACGTGAGTTTTTCACTTTTCTTACTGGTATCAGAATGAAAGCTTTATGTTTGTTTGTTTTGTGTCTTTGTCTTATTTTTGCTGTGGAATTTTCCCCTTCCCTGAAAAATTTTACAGCCGTGGAAATTTTGGGAGCTATAGAAAATGTTGGGCATTTATGTTAGAGGTGGTATGAGTTTAATACAACTTTCATCCATCACTAACTTGTAGTCTGTTGCAAGCTGTTTAAACTCAGGCTCATATCTATGAAAAGTAGATAGCAACATCTACCAAAAAGTTTGATAGGAAGGCTAAACAATGGAGTATGCATAAAGCATATAACTGATATCTAACTGGGGCTAAGTAAATGCAAGTTATTTACTATTGCCACAGATTATATGTATGAAGCTTTGTATCTTGAGAGTTTTCCCTACATAAAATTGCTGAGATTTGAGTAAATGATAAATGAGGAAGTTAAATTATGTTTATTTATTTATTTTTTTAGGAAGATTAGCCCTGCGCTAATCTCCTCTTTTTTGCTGAGGAAGACTGGCCCTGAGCTAACATCCGTGCCCATCTTCCTCTATTTTATATGTGGGACGCCTACCACAGCATCACTTTTGCCAAGTGGTGCCATGTCTGCACCCAGGATCCAAACGAGTGAACCCCGGGCTGCTGAGAAGTGGAACGTGCGAACTTAACTGCTATGCCACTGGGCCGGACCCATATAAGTTTATTTTTTAACCAAGCATTTGTAAGCATCATATCCTGTTGTGCCATACCCTGGAGATAAAATGAATAACTGTATCCTTCATCTCAAAGCTAAGTAGGGAAGACAGGAGAAAACAAATAATTACAACAGACTTTCTTGTACACAAATCAGTATATATATAAGGCATACTTGTGACTGGCATGAAGGTGGTTCAGCTCAGTCTTCATAAAAGAAATGACACTTGCTCAGCTTTTAAAGGAGGAGTAGAACTTCTCTGGACATGAGTGAACACACGTTGATATATCTGAAACACAAGACTGCCTCACAGTTACATATGGAGGCTTAATGAACCACAAATGATACAGAATATGTAAACGAGTGTATTGACAGTGAACAGAATCAAAAATGCTGGTGTGACCTTGATTTATAAGACTAGTTCACCTTATTGGCAATCACTTACATACCTATCCTCTTTTCCTGAGCCGGGATTGCAAATATTGAAATGCACTCTCTATCTTCAGCCTCCTTGAAGCTCACTCACTCTATTTAAATATCAGAGTAAGTACTGAATCATGAAAGCAGCCATGAATTCCCCTGAAGTTGCTTGCTTCTCAGCATCCATTTTCCTTCCTTCAAATAATGTCTTACCTGCTTTTGGGAAACTACCACTTTCCCCTTATCGGTTATGCAATTTTGGTGGTATGGCCTAGGGTTTTATTGGCACAGCCCATTCCCTTGGCCATAGTGACTGAAGTCAAGGAAGGGTTTCAACATATTGATTTATTTATTGGATGAGTTCGCAAGTTAATGGATGAGTCCAGTCTTCAGCCAATAGACACATTATATTTTCCTGGCCATCAGGATAGCTTCAGGCACTGGCCACAATTTAATCCAATCCTGTAAGTGTGTTCCTTAGAACAATTGGTAGGCGTGCTAGGCAACAATACTCTGTCTGCAATGAGTGGTAGGAGAATCCAGGGCTGCTGCTGCTGCTGCTGCTGACATTTTACATCCACTGGAGGCACCACTCAGAATTGAGCTAGCCCAGGGAGCAGGGAGTAGTGTAAAAGAAAATTCTAATCATTATAATTCTAGTTTCTAATTAAAGTGAACTATTTGTTTCCATTAACCAACAATACTCCAGGTTTATTAATCCAATTTAGGTTGAATTGTCAATCAGAGCAGAAAGAATCCTAATCAACACCATCATCGTTTTTGTCAACTAAAAATTTGTCAATTTGTTGCAATTCTTCAGTTGTATATATCTGTGACCTTCCACTTCCCAATTTTGGAAATCATTTCAGTTGGTAGAAATCAGTTTATTTTTATCAACTCCCTATGCATTTCACAAAATTAGGACAATCGAGGAGTCATCATCCATGTAACGGAGAGAAATTAAATGCAATGCTTTTTGATGCCTGTTGCCACCTTGTTCTTTTCCTTCATTTTATTACTTTTCCCCTCCAGTTTAGAAAGTCAATTTCCATTCCCATGGGTCCTCCAACGGCCTTTCAGTCCCTCAGTTTCCTACATCATCTTATTTTTATCACTTTTATTTTAGATCTGTTTTATGTATGTGGACAGCTAACATGCAGAAACATTCTTATATTCCATGCCTTTAAGGTAACTACTAAACTGATTCATAGCTTTTCAGAGAAATCATCTCTAAATATCATTATACCAAAGTTTAAAATTTTAATATAATAAATTATTAAAAAATAATGATCTGAAAAGGAGTATTACAACTTACCAATCATAAGACTCATAGGATTGCCACAAATTGGGTATGAGTAACTAATATTCAAAAATATAAAATACAATAAAATATACATAACATTAAAAATATATTGTGCATACTTTAACTTCTAATTTAGTTTTTTATGAATCATAAAGTGCTTCAGCATCATTAATAAACGTCAATTAGCATTTTACTGTTAATTTATAGTGAGATTCTTAATAGGGAATTCTGGTTGACTGCCTGATAGTTAAGTAAAGTTTTATCGTATTCAAATTGATTGTGCTACAATTCAGTTTTTTCTCACTCAAGCTCTCTATATAAATATGCATAAAATGTTAGTTAATAGTTATTCCTATTGTTTCTCCTGCATCATTTATTTTCTTCAATAAGTGTCTTCAGGGAAAAAGGAAACTCATTGGCTAAGGATTAAAAACATAGTGACATGTCCTCATCCAACTTACAAATTAGTGTTTCTAATTAAACTCCAACCTTAAAAATTTCTTTGTTTTGAATCCATCCTGTTGAGTGGTTGCAGAATTGTCCAAGTATATGTCTCCTATTTTAGTGCTAATAGATAATGTGATGGCTTATACATCTTTATAATTGTTCATTAGCTGCAAGCAGTATGCTTTGACTTTTAAGTCCTTGAAACTATGAAATAATGTTCCTATAATTCAGTTCTTCTTAATGTTTCTTCTTTAAATAGAATGTATTATGAAACAGAGATCTAAGCATTTTTAGAAATTCTGAGCTGGGAATATCAGTTGAGTCAGAACAGTGTCAAATATGGAACCCAAACAACATAATTGGTACTTTGAGGTTGAGGTTGATGTGACATTCTCTTGAACATATTTTAATGCTTATGCATATTTAAATTAAAATTTTAACCTCCTGACATTCAAACCAACAAGCCCTTCACCATCCAACTAGACAGGCATGTCTGACAAATAAGATGACACACAGCAAAAATCACTTGTCTTGGATCTGTGCTTATTGCACAAGAGATTTCCAAAAAGCCTAGTTGTTTGCTAACATTTTGACAGTGGATTCTGATAGTAGCACAGCTTTTCTGACTGATTATACAGCAAGAATTCACTTCAAATATTTGTGTATATACTAAATGGCTGCAGGCTAGAAAGGATGGTACGGTATGTATTCAAGTTATGACATCCATTTAGTTTATGATTTTACTTTTTGTATGGCAGGTTGGTTTCTGGTTATACCACACAATGCAATTTCTTGCTTCCAGGAAGACTGGAGACGATAGGAGTCTGTACTAGGTACTCTCTACCCCTCCTTATCAGAACCCACCTGTCCAGAAAAGCGTTACTGATCTTATCCCTTTTTGATCCATGTTGTCAGCTTCAAAGTAGCACAGCTCCTGCAGAGAAGTTTATCTGTGAACATGGCCAGAGCCAGGTGGGCAGGTCAGATGCCATAGTTTGTTTTGCCCCAACATGATCTTGTCATGACCCATTTTGGTGCCATATACGTGCAGATATGTTCTGGTTGAGGATTCTATCTTCAAATGAAAGTGATACCCACATGCAAGGCCAGGTCACAGTGGGAGAAAGAATCATCATTCAATCACTCAATGCTATTTCAAATGTATAATTTCATTTCACATTTATCATAGTGCCAGCTTTGGAGTAAAATGCCAAAGTGAAAATTCTCAAGTTCCATAGCAGCCACAAGTGAAAATTATTGTATCTGACTGAATCTGTGCTTGCAGTAGCAGCAGACATTTAAATTGGGAAGTTGCCAGGGGCCTTTGGATTTATTCCATAATTGTCAAATTCCATGGCATTGAGGAAGTTATTTTAATTCCAAGTAACAGGAGTTATTTTGCATCCTGAGATCCAGTGCTGCTACTTAAAACCAAAATATGCCAACGTTTATGGCACTGAAATACAGAAGACCCTTCTTGCCAATTGCCTCTGTGTTTATTTACTTCAAGTCCCAGATGATCAGCCCAGATAATTTTTGCCATCCACATTATAAATAGCATAGCGAATTCATAAAGAGTCTTTCTTCAAACAACGGAAATGATTCTGAAGTCTGATTAAACTCACAGTGACCTTGTGAGGGAGATGGGAAGAAGCAGAGCATTTTCTCTGATTTCAAGTTCAGGAAAGTACGGAACACAAAAGTTAAGTGGCTAGTCTCCATTTATTCAAATAAATTTATTCAGGAGTAAAGCCAGAAATAAAAATCAAGTCTCCTGGCCCATGCATCAGCCCCATGCTGCCTCACAGCTTTCAAAACCTTCCATTTTCTTGGAAAATGCTAAAAAGCTTTCCCCTGCAATACTAAATTCAGACATACTGCCATCTACCGACCCCCCAAGGAATGTACTGTTTTCTGCGGTGAATGCTGTCTTCAGGACGTCCATAAGCTGTGACTACTGGACTAGGTAGGAGAGTCGTGTAAGAAGTAAATGAATTTAGAACACCTCCTTCCTTATCAAGAAATTAGTGTACTAGAATTCTTAATATTTATATAGCGAGGCAACAAAGCACTATGTTGTTTGTACATGGAAAAGCCTTGAAATCATCTGTTCCTCTCAGTGCCCTTAATTTGACATATTCTTCTAAGGACTTGGATAGTCTAAAATAGCCCTTCTCGTCACATAAAACAGTTTGAGAAAAGCCATTCCATTTTTTGTGTTGTCTGTATTGTCTTACTAGCGTCCTACCACATGTGCTAGTTATCCTACGTGGTGCCAAGAAAGGAATAATAGAAACCAAGCTAAACAGCCACAGTCCTGTGCTTGTAGAAAATATCATAAAATGTCCTAAAGGAGCTCTAACAATAGGAGAACAGGATCCTAAATATATTTCCAACAAGATTCCCTTTGTTCAGAGCCCAGCTACTCTTTTTCCAAAACTCTTTCAGTATCTTCTTTCACCCTCTCAACCCTTTACAGCCTGCCTGCATTCTTGTTGGGATAAAAGTAACATTTCCCAGAGACAATGAAGTTATGGTAAGCACAATTATTGTTTTCATCTCATTATCATAGCTGAGTTAAAGTTATGATCTTTGTACCTCTCTGTTGCTTATCATTATACTTTGTTCATTGCCTCTAAGAAAAAAGTTGGGTTTAAGTATTTGGAATAGATATTTCTTTTTGATGAGAAAGATTGAATAACATTAATATCTTAGTACAGAATCAACATCTACAAGAACAACTCAGGCAGTACCAGAGAGGCATCTCTGCCACCCTGGTTACCTGTCTGCATCCTGCTTTAAGATGTTAAAAACAAATGTCTTTCCTGTGACAGTAGTTCATAGACAATATGGTTAAGAAATGTTGAATATAGAACTTATTTCTACTTTTTCAGGATATAGAAGCTTATTTTTATGACAATTTAATTTTTTTCATAAAGGAATTTTGTCGATCTGTTTAAAACTCAACCTGAAGAAGACCATTCATTCAATTTGTAATAAATGCCTAAATTCATCCATCCAAATCTTTACAGAAAAATCTTATTCTGAGGTCATCTTAGGCAGAAATGAGAAATGGTGCTGTTGCCACATTTTTTAAATATCAAGAGGGTGTCAAAAGTCACAAAAGAGGTGAACAGTACAAGTGGAGATATATTGAGAATGGAAACATTAGGGAGTTTTACTGACTCAGTAAAATCGGAACGTTGTAGAATTTTAATTGAAAAGTCTACAGAGAGAAAGTTCTAGCCCAGATACCTGGCTCTCATATATTCAGTCCTTATTGAAGGCCTATTAGATGTTGGAAGATAAGACTGAGGTCAGGGAATGGTTAAATGAAAAATGAGAAGACAAGAGGTGATGAGGAGAGAGAAAAGAAATAGGAGGTGCCAAGACACTGGAACATTTTTGGTATGAGCTTGGACAAGAAGCCAGACATTTGGAGGGTTTATCTGAACTAAACTGCACCACCAAACTTTTGGAGAAGCAGTAACAAGAACAAAATGTTCTTTGCCTTATTCTACTTAAAGCACAGACATTTATAACAATCTTTCACAAAATGATTATTTATACTTGCTTCTCTCTACAATATGGTGACAAAATATCACATTGTAGGAGTAGTTAGGTTTTAAAAATGCTTGTATAAACTTTATTTCCCTTACACCAGAAAGGAGAATTAGTTCAATAGTATCATTCAAATTTCCTATGTTATTTATCCTTTTATTTTTTCTATCTTTGTATTTTATATAATTTGTTTTAAAACAGAATTATAACATCGTATGCTCTTAAATAAAGAGTATGAGAATAATTCCAAATGAGATTTCAGATCTTAGTACAAATTAGCATGGTTTGTTTTAAGTAGAAAATTATGCAATCAGCTATAGTTTCCAACCTAGGTGAGCTAGAAGAAACACAATCAGAGCATGGCATTTGGTGAGTTGAGAAGATAGTTGAGAGTTCAGAGGCCAAAGCAGCTAGGGTCTGCAGAACAAGTACCAGAGGATAAAGAGTTACACAGAAAGAAATCTCTGGTGATATGTAGAAGGTCTGTCTCAAGTTTTTCAGAAGAGGACTGACCATAAGTGTGAGAAATCTTACTGAAGTTGAAGAAACTACCAGGAAAAATTAGAGAGAACAATTATTGTAATTCATACAGAGCCAAGAATATTGCCTTTTCTCATCATCCACAAGAGTCAATTCATCAAGAGGCTACAACAATCCTAAATATATTTGCACATAGTAATAGAGCTTCAAAATTCATGAAGCAAAGATACCTAGAAATGCAAGGAGAAATAGACAGATCCACAATTATAGTTGGATATTTCGTCATCTCACTCTCAATAATTGATAGAAGAAATAATGCCAGTTGTATACAAACTTCCAAAAGTTTCTAAGGAGGAAATACTTTCCCAATCACTCAATGATTGCAGTATTATCCTGACAACAAAACCAGAAAAAGCTTGTAAGAAAAAAACTAGAAACTAATATTTCTCATGAACATAGACATAATAAGTAAATGCAATCCAACAATATGTGAGACAGACAACGCATTATTATCAAGTAGAAATTATCCTAAGAAATACAAAGCTGGTTTAATATTTGAAAATTTATCAATATTAATAACATATAAAAAAGAAAAAAATATGATAATCTCAATAAAGATAGAAAAACACTTGATTAAATCCAACATTCATTCCTGATAAAAACTTTTAGTATATGAGGAGATGAGAACTTGATTAAAAGAAATTAAAAAAAAAAAAAACCCATACACATACATCATACTTGGTGTTAAGAGATTGATTGCTTTTCTCCTAAGATCAGGAACAACAAAATCTTATGTCTATTCAACATTGTACTGAAGGTCCTAGACAATGCAATATGGTAAGAAAAATAAATAAACCATATTCAGATTGAAAAGAAAAAAGTCAAACTCTTTTTATTTGCAGACAACATGATCAATTATGTAGAAAATTCATTGGCATCTGCAAAAAAAAAAAATTATTTGCACAACCAGGACCTACAACCAGAATATGCAACTATGTACAGGGGGGCTTTGGGGGAAAAAAAAAAGCCATTAGAATTAATAAGTAACTTTAAAAAAATTTGCAAGATGTAAGATCAATACAGAATAAATAAACTGTAGTTTTATATACCAGCAATGAACAAACAGAAATTTAAAAAAATAGCATTTGTTATAAAAAATATATATGAAGTGCTTATGGATAAATGTGATGAAAGATGTGAAGACCTGACACTGAAAACTACAAAGTATTGATGAAAGAAATTAAAGGTATAAATAAATGGAGAGAGTCCGTGTTCATAGATTAGAAGACTCAATATTGTTATGATATTAATCCTTCACAAATCAATCCATAATCAATCCAATTTCAGTTAAAATTCAGCACACTGCTCTATAAAAATGGGAAATATAATTCAGTTTTTCACGTGGCAATTCAAGGGATCTAGAAAAGTTAAAATAACTTTGAAAAATAACATATTTGGATGATTATACAACCTGATTGCAATACAGATTATAAAAGCTACAATAATCAAGATAGTGTGATATTGGCATCGAGATAGGCAGAGAAGTCAATGGAACAAATTGAAGACCCAGAAATTGATTTTCAACAAAAGCGCAAAGAAAATTCAGTGAAGAAAGAATAGTCCGTTAAAAAAAGTGATGCTGGAACAACTATATATCCACATGCAAAAAACAATAAACTTTAACCCACACTCCATATTATGTACCCAACTCAAAATGGATTATAGATCTAAGTGTAAATTTAAAACTATTAAAATTCCTAGAAGAAAATAAGAGATATACTTTGTTCTTGGATTTGGAAGGATTTCTTAGATAAAAAACTAAAAGCACAAATATATACAAGAAAAAATTGATAAATCGTACGTCATCAAAATTAAGTACATTTGCTCATCAAGATACTATTAAAAGAATGAAAAGGAAAGCCACAGACCGGGGGAAATATTTGCAACTCATTTAACTGGCAAAGGATTTGTATGTAGACTATATAAGGAACGTTCAAAACAAGAAGCCAAAAACACACTAAATCTTGGGCAAAATTTTTGAACAGACTCTTCAAAAAATATGTATGGATGAGCTCGCTCTTTCTACTCTCCCACCCACCACAACCACTGTACCCACAAGGAAGGGTTCATGTGAGCACATAGGGAGCTGGCAACCACCCACAAGTTAAGAGAAGAGGCCTCAGAATGAAACCTACCTTGCTAGCATCTTGATCTTGGACTTCCCAGCCTCCAGAACTGTGAGAAATAAATGTCTGTGGCTTAAGGGAAAAAAAAATACGTGGATGCTAAATAACCACAGGAAAAGTTGTCAAATCACTAATCATTAGGGAAATGCAAACTGCAATGAAATATCTCTACACACCAATTAGAATGTTTACAATTAAAAAGACTGACTCGATGCCCTTCTTGTTGCTAGATGGGGTGCTGCTGGATTCATGAATCACTAATAAAGCCAATTAGATCTTCAAAAAACAAAGAATGACTCAGTCAAGCATGGTGAAGGATGTGGAGCCATCCATTCCACTCATTAGTATTTACATAAGATAAAAGAAAGAATACGTCTGCAGAAGAGATTGTCCCTAGCAATGTTATATGTAATAGACAAAGCCTGGAAACAACCCAGATTTCTACTAAAAGGTGAATGAATGAAGAAAGTGTAGCAAAATGAACTACTGCTCAGCAATAAAAAGAATTGAACCAATGATACATAAAATAACATGTATGACTCAAAATAACTGTGATGAGTGAAAGAAGCAAGAGGAAAATGAATATATATTTTATGATTACATTTATATAAAATTCTAGAAAATGCAGATTAATTCGTAGTGATAGAAAGTGGGTCACTGGTTACCTGGGAATAGGTGTGGGTGGAGGGGTACATAGGAAAGAGGAATTATAAGGGATGAAAGGAAATTTTCGGGGTTAAGGGATGAATTCAGTATCCTGATTGTGGAGATGGTTTCATAAGTGCATAAATACATCTAAACTTATAAAATTGTACACTTTTTAAGCAGTTTATTGTATGGCAATTATACCTTTAAGAAAAAAAAAGAACAAAGCAATGAGTAGCAAGTGTTAAATTTGTTCGGCTGGGTTAAAAGACTTGCAAAGAAAATGGTCCCAATTATTCCCTTGCTTATATCCATGTGTTTTGCCATTTCACTTTGTAGTTCCTCCCATCAGAGTTGAAGCTTCCAGGGGCCAGCCCAGTGGCACAGTGGTGAAGCTCGCACCTTCCGCTTCTCGTTGGCTCGGGGTTCGCCGGTTTGAATACCGGGAGTGGACATGGTACTGCTTGGCATGTCATGCTGTGGTAGGCGTCCCACATACAAAGTAGAGGAAGATGGGCACGGATGTTAGCTCAGGGCCAGGCTTCCTCAGCAAAAAAGAGGAGGACGGGCAGTAGTTAGCTCAGGGCTAATCTTCCTCAAAAAAAAAAAAAAACATCAAAAAAAAAGAGGTGAAGCCTCCAGATAATGCAATATTATTCAACTAAAAAGAAATGAGCTATCAAACCATGAAAAGACGTGGAGGAACCTTAAATGCATATTACTAAGTGAAAGAAGCCAATGTGAAGAGGCTACACACTGTATGATTCTAACTACATGACATTCTGGAAAAAGCAAAACCAGGAAGATAGTAAGGAGATGAGTGGCTGCCAGGGGATGTGGCAGGGGTCGGGGCATAGGCAGAGCAGAGAGGATTTTCTATTGAACTGATTTCCCAAGATAACAGTTCCTTATTTACTTGACTTGGGTACTATAAACTTGGCAGGTAGTATTTCTGGAAGTTCAAAAGTGAATGAAAATGGTAGATACGCATTAGACATTTAATGATTTTGGATGTACAGAAAATCTGAAAGCGGAGATTCCAGAGCTGGTGCAGTGGTAATAGTGCAGTATAATAGGACAATTGATCTTAATTTGTTCTATTTTTCCTATCTTCCACTCTTACTTACAAACTTCCGATTAGTGTCTGTTTCCATAAGGCACTTCTCTCCTGCTCAGCTGCACGTGGTGTCCTCAGACTCTCTGGGCAGCAAAGCTGTTCTCTTTTGTTAGGATGGGAAGGGGCAGTGAGCCAGAAGTTTTGAGTGTATAGCCATTTTACATACAGATTTGCAACCATTCCTCTTGTTCTGTTTGTTGTTGCTGTTTTTCTTTTGTTGTTTGTTTTCTTTCCCACTTTCAGGGATACTTGAGCCTCCAATGATGAGCTTCACTGGAAATCTGTGGCGCAAATTAGCTTGGTTCTTGTGCTTTCCTCCTCGCAAGCACTTAGCAAAGGGCTGAACACTGAAACCTGAATCATTCTTAGTATTTTTGTGATACCCACTTTCCAAGTTGTGGTGACTTCAGTGTTCACAGATCATCTCTTCTCTCGTTTTCTTCATCCTGTGAGCTTGTATATCTTCATTATGATATTTTTATATCAACATTATGATATTGCAACAGGGTTTAAGGATGAGAACTGAGATAATTCATGTGTTAAACTCATCATATTCATCCAGAATTAATTTTTCTCTTATTTTAGAGAGAATTCATTTTCTCTTATTTTAAAAAATTAAATTCTTTCCACTTAAGAAAAAGCTGTATCTAAGCTCATAAAACAGAGCTTGTATACAGCAAAGCAGTTTGTATTTTATTTCTCCTAGATAAATGTGAGAAACACTTATCAATCATTAATATGTCATCAATATCATCATGTGATCAATACTATTTGTTAAACATCCAGATTTCCCATATGGCTAGGTTTATTTTTTTATATCAAATTATCAAGTGAATTTTATGATCAGACAAATTCGTAAAGTGTGTCTGCATCAGCATTTCCCAAATTCCCTTGATGATAAGATTACCTAGGATACTTGTTTAAAAGAAAAATTTCTTCAGGTTTCACCTCAAATTCACTGAATCAGAATCTCTAGGGGAGGGGAGGGACCTGGGAATGTGTTTTTCTATTAAGCCCTCAGGTGATTATTATCATGAAGGAAGTTTGGGGGGACTGCTGTTTTGAATGAGTAATGAGGTCAAGAATGGCAAAATCTTTCAATCTCTCTACCCATTCTAAGTAGTGGTGACTCTCTGGAAAGTTGTGTTGAGAAATTTGAAGCCATGTCCTGACTTCTTGGGTGAGAGTTTTATCAATTAGCAGAAATTGACATCAGAAATATAATTTATTCTTTCTGTTGGTTGGTTGTTTTTGTGAGAAAGATTGTCCCTGAGCTAACATCTGTGCCAATCTTCTTCTATTTTTTGTATGTGGGATGCCACCACCACATGGCTTGATGAGTGGTGTGCAGGTCTGCTCCCGGGATCCAAACCCATGAACCCTGGGCTGCCAAAGCAGAGTGTGTGAACTTAAGCAGTACACCACCGGGCTGGCCCCAATAATTTATTCTTTAATATACTTATTCTACAAACATCTATAGATGTCTACTATTTGCCAGGGATTAAGTGCTAAGGATCTCTATGGTGCTCAAAGTAAACTCAATAATTACCATAATGCAACTTAGAGTCAATATAGAAAACAGACATTGATGATGCAATCATGTCATGATGTAATTATAAACATGACAATTGCTAAGAAGAAAAATTATAGGGTATTATATGAGCATATCATAGGAATATTTGATTTATTTGGGGATTTAATGAAATTTTTTCTTAAGAAGATAAGCATCATGGATGTGAAAACTCTTATGAATGTGGTGAAAAAAATGGGAAAATTTTCATCAATTAAAGTTAACAAGAATTAAAAGAATAGATTGCAGGTAACTTGACACTGACTCTATGTTTCTCTTTGCTGGCCCCTGTATTCTTTAACATGTAAGAATTTCTAGAGGACTGACAAGGATTGAGTGGAAGACTGATTCAGATGTCTCACTCACTTTCAGAACTGTGGCCAACCCCATTTGCACTCTTTAACTTGCTGTTAAAGAAGGTGGAATGCTCTATTTATGATACTTCTGTGTAGACGCAGTGCTACATCACTATAGAAACATGGCGCCACTGTGAAATAATCACATTACAATGAGGGAGAGAACTGTGGGATTTGGGCTATATAGTAAACAAGTGCAGACCTTCCAAGGTCAAAATGTTAGCACCACTGCTTCACCGGGGAGAGAAGGGATGCTACACTCACACTGCTGTCACAGTAAAGGAGCCACTCGAAAATAAATGAAGTCTACTAAAGGACTCACAAGTTCTAGCTGCTTTCGGATTGTTTCTTGTAATAAGCCACAATACCTGGCAGTTCAGTCAATGCTGAATAGTTAATGAACCCAACATCTGTGAACTTGTCTTTATATATTGTTTTCACATGAAAGGTCATAGACTGTAGTTGGCTGGGTGGCTTCTTAAGGAAACTACTTGAAGATGACTCTTAAGTGGTTTGGAGGGTAAGATCAGGTAGTTCCTCAATGTATGCAAAGATTTTATTCTTTACTGTTAAAGATCAACCTTGAAAAATAGAAGAATTAGAAAGCATTGAGTAGATGAACTAAAATAGTTTCCAGCTCTCAGAGTCTTAGAGGAGACTTCCTAGAAGCGAATCTAGAATCTTAACACACTGATCTGACCACAGTTTCAGATAGGAGAGAAGAAATTAATTTTTTTTTAAATTGACACCTGAGCTAACGTCTGTTGCCAACCTCCTTTTATTTCTTCTTCTTCTTCTTCTTCTCCCCAAAGCTCCCCATCCCCAGTCCATATTTGTATATTCTAGCTGTAGGTCCTTCTGGTTGTTCTATGCGGGATGCCACCTCAGCATGGCCTGATGAGCAGTGCCATGTCTGTGCCCAGGATCCGAACTGGTGAAAGCCTGGGCCACCAAGTGGAGTGCGTGAACCCAACCACTCAGCCACGGGGCCGGCCCTGAGAAGAAATTAATTTTTAATGAATCAGTGTGTTCCTAGAATTTTGCTCATTGCATTTGTAGGGAGAGGGCAGTTATTGGTAGTTACTGTATCTCAAAGCAAAATTAGTACTGCCTAGAGGATGCTGTGAGGTAACAGAAGCTGGCAGAGATAAATTTTAATGTTCTCAGTTTAGGATCATAATTGTCCAATTGTTTATTCGTAGCCGAAATTATTATTTTACAAATTAATAAAATTTACTTTGATGTTCACATTAGTTTTAAGCAAAGTAAATATTATTGGAATTATCCTTAAAGTCAATTTATAGATTAAAAATATTTCCAAGGATATAATGAGCCTTTAAATATTCATTGACAAGAAACCAATTTTTAGTACTGAAATTTTATTTTTATAATTCTAATTGAACTTATTTTGCCTTCCCAAGATTAAAACATAGTGTTGAATTAATTTTTCAGTATATGTTGAGAATGGAATTATTTTCATTGCTCCTCAAAATCTACCCATGGAAACATTTTAAAAGAATGAATTCTCTTTCTCTGAAAACCTTAATAGATTGTAAATTTATAACAAAGCCTTTTAAATGAGCATCTGATTCTACTTTCAAGTGGAAAAGAAAAGCATTTTGGAATTAAAGAGGAAAATGTTTCAAAGAACAATTTATAATGTCCAACTTTACCTGAAGTCTGGCTGAATTGCGGAGCGCAAACATACTTGAGCTAGGTTACTTCCCGGAATTTACTTCTGTGATCAACTTTTACACTGGGACTACCTGAGCTTTACTAAATCAGGCCCTATGGAGACCCTATACAGCAACATTACTCAGACCGGGATCATTCAGTGGAAAAAAAAATGCCTGAGGGCTCCGGATGCTGCCTGATTGTGGGCTTTGGGGAAGAGTTCCAGAAGATCTCTAGACCAACTTTACTGGACTATAAAATGACAGGATCCAATGAGAATAATATTAAAAACCTTCCATTTCTAACACATGACGCTTCTAGAAATTTGTGCATAACGCTCAATGGTTGTGGCAGTATACGTGTTGAGACAAATCTATCTGTCCTGAAAATCCTACTGCATGGCAGAGGGGTTAAGTGATCACTTTTCCAATCTCTGGACCTAGAAATTAGACTAGGGCTCTATACATGCTCTCTGAATACCAATTTGGCAAGAATTTATGGGCAGCTGTCGTTCCCACAGAAGAGCAGAAGAACTCAACATGCCTTTTTATTATTGATCAGCATTGCTTTGGCAGCCATCTTTACAGTATCTGCATATGAATTATCAACTGCAGTATTATTGCATTTTCTGCTCTGAGAAACTGGTCCTGACATCATTTCCTGGCATTCTTTATGCCCTTGGGAATAACAACTAATTTTAATGTTAGCTTAGGCTAAAAATTAATTATCAAAGCAAATAAATTCTGCAAAAGACAACAAGCCAATCCTGCATCCCTAAAGCAAATACTACTCTGGTATCTCCCTCAAATATGTCTCCTGGCAGCACTCAACTAACGGATTTAACTAGCCATTGTTGATTTTTACTTCTAATGTAGGCTAGGTACTTTTACAAATATTGGTTCATTCGTACATGTATCGAATACCTTACTATGTATCAGGCACTACAAAAGGCACTGGAAAGAAAGGTTAATAAGACATAGCCACTTGCCTCTGAGTATAATTCACTCTGAGTAGGACAGCTAGAGGGGATGGACAAGTTAACCCAGAAGGAAAGTATGTGTTTATAAAGATAGGAAAGAGGGTATCATAGCAGAGCATACTAGATGTTACTGGAGAGGCCCCAAAAGTATGTGCTTTTGGAGAGTGTCAGGTTATATGGTTTTCACTTAATCCAGAAGTAAATGATGCTCGAATTTTGAAGAAGATGAATTATCTGATTAGATTCAGGTTAAAATGTTCACTCTACTTGTAGTATGAAAAGCGGTAAGACTGATTGCAAAAAACCCTGTAAGGAGTATGTTGAAATAAACTACATGAGTTACTTTGAGATCATGGAACAAGGGTTGGAAAGGAGCAGGATGAAGGAAAAATAAGAGGGCAAATTTACCTTAAAGCAGTCACTAACCTTCACTATCACCTTGGAGTATGATATTAGTTTTTAGTCACTATCCTGGCTGAGGGATGGAGGTAGTGTCTGAGTCTTCTTCGGTCTTCTCAGTATAATAGCTCTTACCCCAAAGGCTAAGGAATCATAGTGCAGGTTGCACAAACTGGTAAGTATTTTAGTTATACATTCGGGAAACAGGAAAATGACCACTGGATGAATCCACAGGCCCAAGACTATCCACTAAAAGCTAGAACTTGACCAAAATTCTATGTATTACCTGACCCCGTATAACCCAACTGTTATCAGAAAGACTGCGATGCTACTTTGGGTCTCCAGGGATCAATGCCAATTCAGATCTGTCCAATAGTCCTTGAAATCAGTGTATTACTTAACCTGAATAACTGACTGTAGATTCCTTAAGAGAAAGATGGAGGAAATTATTGAATATACTTGTTGCGTTGTTGCAGAGTCCTCTGTCTTGGGGACCTGGTATCTTCTTAAGTCAATGAATTCCGAATCTGAAAATGGGCTCAAGTTGGTAAACTGTGCAGGGGTCATGACTTTTTATTGAGGTTTCTTCGCTCAGCCTCCTGGCCATCAATTCTTGATTTCTTCTGCTGGTGTAGGCTGAGTAGTGTCCTCGTTGACTGCCTATCTGTTTTGCCCACAGGGATGTCATGTTTAAAACCCTTTGTAGGTTGGATCCCTTGGCTTGCACTCCAACTTCTAAATAATCAGATAATTGTAGCCTGTTAGATTTAGCAGTTAACGCTCTCACCTGTCCTCTATTTGTGGGGAAGTCCTATCATCTCTATTATTATCACCAAGCTGTACTTTATATTAGTGTCTCCTACTGACAGCCATGGCTTACAGAGTAAAGCCACCACTGCAAGTTTTAATGTTGGTGTCCCTCTCATCAGATCATTCTTCATAGCCCTTGTAAATGGTATGTCCTTGGGCTTTCCCATGAAACATAATCATCTGGTAGACCTTCTGGCAATACATGCAATGTCCATTCCCAGATGTCAACTTCTATGAGCATTCTGATTTCTTTTTCCCTTTTCTGCTATGGCAATTCTAGCGTTTTAATTCACTCAGTAAAGGTCACCATTTTTTTACATGCTTCTAGGAGACATCCTAGTAGCAAGTTTTCCCATCTCCTGGGATCTTTGCCTCAGTGTTGAATCCTACATCATAGGAGAGCATTTCCAAGTCAATAAACTTTTCCACATCCTATTTTATATTCTCGTCCCTTGATTAAGCACCCCCAGAATACAATCTCACTCACACTCCCCCAGTATCTACTGATATAAGAACCTATTTCTTGTCGCTCAATTGGGCTATGGAACCAGCTGGGTTATGCTACAACTTACCCTAGTTATAGGGGTAGAGGCCATGATGGGAGGTAGAAGCAAAAACTGAGGGGCACACCTGATAGCTGCCAGGAAAGAGCTTCTGAGTTGTCTTCCAACACAGGAAGTGGGGAACGGGTTGTGCTGGCTCTTGATGGGGGCTGCTATTTTATAGGCTTAGAAGAATCCAAGGATTCTGAGAAGAAAAGTTTCATGGCGTCTACTGAGTTGTCTCTATCCAATGTGTCCAAGTCCCAGGTTTTTCCTACCAGAGCCCTGATCTTGATGTAATAGAACAGCTTTGGTGAGCACTTAATTGTCTTTGAAGCTGGCCTTCTGATTGTTAAGCTTTTGACTTGGTCTTAGGTTTTCTCTACCTCTCACTGCAGGACAGGCCTTAACACCTGGCTTTCAGTTGCCTAGTACTCCTGTCAGCTCATCAATACCTTTCTGTGGAACATCAATGGCATTTAGCAATTGACAGGCAAGCACGTTATCCTTATACCTACCATTTCCTCTATACATTCCAAATACATAATACATAGGATTAACTGGGGCATTCCCTTCCACCAGTACATGCTCCTAAACCACTGTTAATGAAAGGTTCAATATTTTGACCACCACCCTATGCTACATCTATCTGTGTTCCACCTGCCTTTGGCACTGGGATCCTTATTATCAGGTAGTAATGATCTAGCTCCTAAACCCAACTTCAACAATAATTTATCTTCTCACCTGTTTTCTTGAACTACTCCCAGTACCAGTAATCACAGTTTATTAGGAATTAACATTGTGATGCTGCCCTACCAAAACCTTGACCAATATGACAGGGAGCACTATAGCAAGAATCTTCCCAGAGTTACCCCAATCCAGGTAAAAATTGTAGAATTTTTATGTCTACCTCAATCAGATATGGGGTGTCCCTGGAAAGTTATAATCTAGAGGAGACAGTTCTCTAAAGATCCTGAAGGAGATAATGAATATTCTCTTCTTTTTACTTGATTTATAACATCTTTTTATAGTGCTTTTAGTGAGCTTTTCTCATGATGAATCTCTCTAATTTTTGCTTATTTATAAATGTCTTTATTTCCTTTATTTCTTGAAGCAAATTTTCATCATGAATAGAATTCTATAATGGTAGTTATTTTCTCTTAGCATTTTAGGATGTCACCTCTGTCTTCTAGTTTCCACTGGTTCTGGTGAAAAATTTGCTCTCAGTTGTATTATTTCACCTCTGAAGAAGACATGACTTTTAATATAGATGCATTCAAATTTTCCTTTGTTTTCCATTTTTCAGCCAAACCAACAATCGGCCTCTGTGTGTGTATGCTTTCTTTTATTCCTATTTGTGGTATTTTAAAAGCTATTTGAAACAAAGTCTTGATGTCCTTTTTCTTTAAGCTTTCTAAAAACGATTGGCTTTTACTATCTTTGAATATAGCTGTTTTTCAATTATCTGCTGCCTTTACTCTATAACTCTAATAACACAAATTTCAGAACTTTTCACCCTGTTGTATTTGGTTCCCATGATATTTTCTGTATTTTTCTATTTGTATCTTTTGTATTGGGGCTACAATCTGAGTATTTCTTGCTGAACTACCTTCTACTTCACTAATCCTTGGTTTTGTGGTGTTTACATTGCTATTGAAACTTTTATTACTTTCTTTCCTTTTAGGTACTGAATGAGATCCTCCTCTTAATTACTTTCTTAATTTCAGTTACTATATATTTTAACTCTAGGGTTTATATTTTTATAGATTCTAGTTCTCTGGTTAAATTCTACATCTTTTTCTCTATTTTTAAACCACATTAATCATAGTTACATTGATGTTTTGTGTCTAATAATTACAATAACTGAATCTCTAGTGGTTGTTTTACCATCGCCTTTTTTTCTTTTAATTTTGTTTTTCTGTTTTCTTCTTTTTCAGTCATTCTGTTCAGTTTCCTGCCATGACTAATAATTTTTTTAAACTGAACCCTATAAAAAATTGTTGTGGCAGTGAACATATTACCTTCCTCCAAAGAGAATTTAGTGTAATTCTTGCAAACCGTAGAGAATGACAAGATCATCTTCATATAGTCTACTCTGGAGTTTAGGTTTTGTAAATCTTGTTCTACTTTTGTTTTGTCTTTACTTTTAAACACAGTCCTTATTTTTTATGGTATAGTTCTTATGGCTAAGGGTAGCCCTTTGAGACTCTCAACTGTTTTCCTGAGACCCTCCTTTTTTGCGGGGTGAGACCTCTAAAATTGCTTCCCCAGTACTGTAAAATGGATGAATCTTCTGTTTCTCAGTGTCTTGCACCAAACCTGTGCACCTTGGGAGTTGGTAAATGCTCCAGGTAAAATTGCATTTAGAATTTGAGGTTCACTTCTCTGCAGTGTACTCTCCTCCATATCTTTTTCTCTCAGGTTCCAGTTGCCTTGCCTTCCCTGAACTCTATGTTCTCTCCATCAAAATAAGATGGCCACAATTCTAGGCTTCTATCTCCTCTTCAATCTTCATCTCCATCACTGAGAATCAGCAAATGAATAGGGGGAACATAGAGGCAAGTGTGGGGTTCACCTTGAAGCAATTTCCTCTTCTTTTAGGTCTAGTCTTCACAAATCCTGGCTGTCTTTATTTTTCTCTAAAGAATTCCAGCAGCGTCTTTGTTCTGTTTTGTTTTTGTTTTCTATCCAGATTTTACATTTACTTTCTTCAGGAGGATTTCTTTGATACATGCTACCCCTCAAAAACAGAAGGAAAAGTCCCAACTTGGGGTTTTTTTTTTTTTTCCTTTTTCTCCCCAAAGCCCCTCCGGTACATAGTTGTATATTCGTTGTGGGTCCTTCCAGTTGTGGCACGTGGGACACCACCTCAGCGTGGTTTGATGAGCTGTGCCATGTCCGCGCCCAGGATTAGAACCAACGAAACACTGGGTCGCCTGCAGCAGAGCGCGCGAACCCAACCACTCGACCACGGGGCCAGCCCCTCAACTTGGGTTTTAAAGATATAAATTCTAACAGTGTTTGCTTCCAATTTAATATCTCACTAGTGTATGGGACTGGAATTGGCTGCCCCAAGATATGTCTCCTTGGCATGAGGATCATTTTGGACTGGTTACTTTTAAAAACTGCAGACAGGAAAGAAACTCTGAAAACTAGAATTTACTTACCCTTTGTTAAGAAACATTTACATTTGTAAAGGAAATCTCCATCTGTAAATGTGTCTCCCTCTCTGTACCAGGAAGAAGGGGGGATGACCTTATCTCTAGAAACTCTTAATCAATGCAGAAGGCAAGGGTTTAAATCTGCATAATAATCTTACTCTTGTTTACTGTACTTGTCTGCTAACCTCCCGTAACTGACTCCCCCCACCCCCAACATCCTCCTTTGTCTTTAGCTGAAGATGATATTTAAGGTGGTGGCTTCAGCCATTTTGGTGAATTGCTCAGTTTGCCTGAAGCTCTCCCATGTTTACATGTTATAAAGCTCTGTTTAATTTTCTCATGTTATTCTGTTTCTTGTGAATTTAATTCATTCTCTAGCCAGAAGGACCCAGAGTGGGTAGAGGAAATGTCTTCCTCCCCTACAGTAGTCTCAACATATTTGCTAATTTTGTGTTTTGTTATCAAAATACCAAAATTCAGAGATATTGTGAGAAATGTTAAAACTGCCCACATTTTGCCTTGTGGTTTCAGCAACATAACAGAGCAATTTTTCATATTTGACAATCTCGGAAGAGAGAGGCTTAGCTATTATTGCCCAATGAGGAAAGGTTAAAAGGAAAAGCCACAAGTAGAAGTATAATAACTTCAGGACAATTGCTGGAACAATTCCTATGTTGGTTGTAATATAAAAGGGAGCCTTCCTACACCCCTGTGTAAACTTTAGGATGCACTCTACAGCCCATTCCCACAGCATGGCATTTATATAAGTGTACATTAACTGCACTATTTTTTAATTATTTGAAATGAAAGATGTCAACTGATGTGGATGGAAAATCTAGTAGCAACTGTAGGTGTTCTTTTATTTCTTTCATCGTTCCTTAAGATCCGCTACCTTATAAGTCAATATATTATTCTTTCCTGCAAGAGGAACAGAAGATTATTTTTTCAGTGTTTAATTTCTTAATAATAGAGTTTCTTCACCTTTGTTGTTGCAAAGAAAGCTTTGGGAGAGTCTGGTATGCATCCGCATTATAGTTGGATGACCTTAGGCAGAGATCAGCAAATTTCCTTAGACCTACGAGAAATAGAAATAGTTTGAATTTCCAGAAAATAAGAATGCATCATTAGACCATGTCTTGCCCAAGAAACAGGCTGAAAGATCCGAATCAAGTATGCCGGGGGTGTAAATTAGATGATTTCCTCTCAGGACAATGTCAAAATAGAGAGGCAGAATTTCCCTGAAAAGAAGTTAAAGTCAAAAGGAAATCATTGCAGTAAATTGGAAAAAGACAGAAGAAAACAGGAGGATGAGAGACAATGCTGAAAGCATGGAGAGTTGAAAGCAGGGTAAGGAAGGAACATGCTGCGGACTATGTACAGGAGCTTTCAGCCTTACTCATAAATGAGCCACATTTACTGGAGCATTTTTCTTTATTGGGCTCTGTACAGCTATGGAGGCAGAAGTACAGGGGAAAGAGCTCAGACTGAATGTCAGTGGTCACCCTAGCATCATGGAAAGACATACCTAATATTCTAACATTATGCAACATTATGGAAGTCTAAACTGGGCGTTTGTATGCTGCTTAAACACATCTGTGATACATTTAGCAGATGTTAGTCACTGTGTACTGGCCCATTCCTACTGTAGAAAAACAAGACTCAGGCTTACCACTATGCAACACTTTTCCTAATTTCTCATCTCTCCTCATACTACCTACCTTTTTTTCTCCTCTACCACTCCCTTTCCCTCATCCTCCTTCTATCTTTCTGTTTTTGGTGACCAAGATTGGCCCTGAGCTAAAATTTGTTGCTAATATTCCTTTTTTTTTCTTCCCAAAGCCCCAGTACATAGTTGTATATCCTAGTTACATGTCCTTCTAGTTCCTTTATGTGGGAGGCCACCTTGGCATGGCTTGATGAGTGGTGTGTAGCTCCACACCCAGGATCCGAACCAGCAAACCCTGGGCTGCCAAAGCAGAGTGCCCAAACCTAACCACTATGCCACCAGGCTGGCCCCTACGTTTCGGTTTTTATTTTTGTCTTTCTTCTGCTTCTTTCATATGCTCACTTTTCAAAATTAGCAGCCTTTTTAAAGGAGGGGAAAAAATCAGAGTCAACCTAGGAATAGTGTAAGAAAAGTGGGATGGAAGGAAAATTCAAGATCATCTATTTCAACCCCATAGCACACAGAGGGAGTGCCTCTGCCACAACCTAAAACATTTTCATACAGCTTTTATTGGGACATCCAGTCATGAGACCTCACTACTTTAGAGTCAGCTTATTCTATTCCTGATCAGTTACAACTGTTAGAAAAATTTCTCGTAGTGAACTGAAATCTGTCACTCTCTAGACTCAGGCTAGTTAGCTCTATTCAAATTTGTTTCTAATATATATTTTCTGATGGAGTATAGAAAATTTACCAGCCCTCAAATCAGTTTTACTTGTCTTCCATCAGTCAAAAGTTTCTAAAACTAGCATTTTCTCATTTTTAGTGGAACCATCAGCCACTGCCATTGACATGTCAGTGACATTCCTGGTGCAGTAAGATGCTGAGTTCAATTAGACCCATTTCAAAAAAACAGGAACTTTTTGTATCAACTAGAAAGCCTGGTTAACACCCAACCACAGCCATTCCAGACAGCAGAGGCTTAGGCATTAATTAGTAATGAATCCTAGTGACCTGTCTGATTTTGGACTCCCTTTATAATCAACCCTGGTCTTTCTCATAATTCCTTGCTATTTTTACAGAGTTTTTAGGGTAGCACAACATTGATTCTGCTTCTCCTCCAGCTGAAAAGCTGTGAAGTACTCAATAGATCAAATTGAAAACATGAATAAAGAGAAAATTTGAAGAGAGTAATTGTTTATCAAGAATGAAGTTGCCATTGTTGCAGTTAACATTTCTAAATTCAAGAATCAGAGAGAAGACAGGTTTTAGTCTCCCTAGGGCTTTTGCTGCCCATTAATATAAGGTCAAATCTGAAGCTGGTGGTGCTTCTGACTCATAGTCAAAAGACTTTGATTTAAATAGAGTTTTTTCCACTGTATTACTGTGTAACTTTGGGCAAACAACTTGACTCGCGAAACTCAATTTTCTCATCTATAAAATAGCACTAAACACAAATAAGTAAGACATATAATCAATAAAGGATGATTTAGACCTTATATATTATTATTTTCCCCCCACTAGACTGTGAGCCTTTTGAGGGTAGCAACTAATATTATTTTTCTTTGTATCCCAGAGGCCAGTAATCCTGGAAATTAGAAGTAAGTGCTCACTAAAAGCTTATTTGAATAAAAGTAACAATAGTTTGCAATTTCCTTTCACTTTCTCTTATTTTGTAGGTAAACAACTTCCAGTAAATAAATCAAGTCTTTAGGGCCAAATATTAGCATAAGGCTTGGAAAATTCTGTGCATGTTAACAAGATTATAAATCATTTTACGTGAAGGTAATGTCAGAATTTTTATTTAAAAATACATAATTTTCTAAATAAAAAAATATTCAATTTTAAATAAGGTAAATGTAGACCCTGCTTGAGTTTCCACCGTACTGTATTAAGGAAAAGAGTCGTTGCTCAATCAATATTTATTTGCTGATCGAATGTATATATGTCCTAGCATCCTCAAACCAGAAACACATCCACGTATCTCCTATGATTTTAATGACATTACATTTTAAGTTCTATTCATAATCACTGGAATTCAAAAAAAAAAAACCCGATTGGAACGGATGTCTCATGGCAGCTGAACTATATGTTCTGAGGATCATCAGATTTTTGGGACACTGTAATCTGACAAAGGTCCTTGACATGGCAACCATGAGAACCTTGAATATTTTACAGAAAGAACTTAGTGATTTAGTCAACATTAAGATAATAAAAATAGGGGCTGGCTCCGACGCCGAGTGGTTAAGTTTGCGAGCTCCACTGCGGCGGCCCAGGGTTCGGATCCTGGGCACGGACATGGCACCGCTCGTCAGGTCACGTTGAGGCAGCGTCCCATATCCCACAACTAGAAGGACTTGCAACTAAGATATACAACTATGTACGGGGTGGGGGGAGGGTGGTTTAAAAGAAAAAAAAAGATAATAAAAATATTGCTAATACAAACGGATTGTCAACCTGCATCTTTCTGAAATGAAGTGCTATAAACACAAACAGAACCTGCCTCTTTAAATTTTTTCATCAATGCCTCATGAGCTCTCAAAAATTACTCAGTGAACAAAGAAACAGCACTATCAGGTTAGTTGTTTTCGGCCTGACGAAATGACCATTTATCCATAGAACGCCTGCCTCTGTAGTCACCAATACCTAGACTCGTTGCCTATTCTGCTTCACAGTGAGACGCAGGAAATGAAGAGAAATTGCTCACGAAAGAGTCTTGTTAGAAGTAACCTCCTGCAGGTGTCTGTAATTAGGGTTAAACGGGTGACACCATGCTTATTTAGAAGTAGAAAATACTTTAAGAAAGAGGATGAATTTGAGTTGTAACTTAAAGGAGGAATCAAATGTAGGGATCCAGAATGGGGACAAGGCATTTAGGCAGTGGGGTGCGCATAAATAAAGACTTGGAAGAGAAAGATGTCGCTATGAACAGAAAACAGAGACTATGAAGTAAAGAATAATGGGAAATTAGATATGAAAAGTAGCTTGGGGTAAAGTTGTGGAGGGCCACAAAAGTCCAGCCAAGGAAGCAGGAAGTCAGCTAATTGGACAGCATGGTGACATTGAAATACAACATTTGAAATGGCCAAAAAGGAACTTGCAGTTCCTATAACTGAACCCAATTATGAGTTTTTCTAGTGCTGAATATACTGATTTCCAGAGCAATACGTTACCTTTTTTAGATTAAAATTCCTTTTCAAAATTGAGATGCGCAACATAGCTTCATAGAGCATTTTTTCACTATAACTTTAAAAATGTGGAGAAATGTCCATGTATATGTAAGTATTTCAGATAAGGAGAGCTAGTAAAGTCAAATGCTGTCCACAGTTGTGAAGTGCTTGGTTGGTTATAGAATGTGCTACATACATTCAGCTTTTAGAGGCTTAGGGACGATCACACATCCAAATCATCTGTCTTGTTTTAAACAATATTTTGCTTACATTCTAACATACAATTGACATTTACGTAGCATGTAATTCAACAAGCATCCTTTTTTTAATATTCAAACGCTGTTTGGAGACATCATTTGTCTCTGAAGATTCTTGAGCAACACAGTATCAGTTCTCATTAATTCATTGCATAATAATTTGAGCTCCCCTTCACAGCTTATCATTTTGTTCTCTTCTTATGCATCTTTCCTCCTTTATGGATACAGGATTGTTCCGTCTACCACACGTCTGACTCATGGAAAAGTGACTCTGGAATCACTTCCTGTCAACCCACATAGGCAACTTTCACGAACAAACTATTTTTAAGCGCAGACATAGCCAGCGTCAGCATTTTTTTCCTGCTTGCATATTTTTGTTTCAAGATAAGTGTTCTATTTCCTTGTCTTAAATTGAGATGATGGTGATGATGGCACTTTTCACTATAGTAATTGGAATAGTCCAATGATGACACTCAAGTCCACTGATTTAACCAATAGTCCAACGATTTAACCCAAGGGGAGGCTTAAATCCAGTAGTGGCACAAAGCAGCATCCAGTGCCTTGAGGTACAAAATGTTCTCTTACTTTTCTAAATGTTTGTCTCCCAGAAAGCATTTCTTTTGTGCATTACTTTGGAATTAGGATTTTACTTTTTATTGTAAAGAATTTTGTTTGCTTAATTACACAGTGACTGGTGGAGAACTGAGGGAAGGCTTCTCGAAGTGTATAGAGAATGTAGCCTCTCTTGAACAATGCTATTTGTCAGGAGCATTATGACAGCTTCTAAGTACTGGCCAATTTGGGGCAGAGTGGGGCAGTAGAGTAGAAGAAATGCAAACCTGCAAGTCAAGAAAACTGAGTTCCAGCCTCAAATCTCTTGCTCGGGATCTTTGTGTATTTGAACTAGTCCCTTAATTTCAGTTTTTCATCTCTTAAAATGAGAGTTATAAAATCCAACCAACAACTTCACAGGATTCTTATCAGATCAAGTTGTTTAAAACTTGTAAAATGCAATTCAATTGAATAGCATTGTTATTCTATATTCTCAGATTTACTCTTAAGATGATAGAAAAAGGCTGAAATTGGCCCCCACACATAAGAAGCTAACTCAAAGAAAGGCTGTAAGTAAATACTACCAACGGGTCTCTCATTCAGGCTGAGAGATTTAATTCTGTGATATAGAAGTGAATTGGATTCTTGGCTCATAATACAACAAAAATGCTTCTATCTTGCACTTACCAAACTCCAAATATCTAGCAAGCAACCTTTTTGATACCTCACCAGCACTCTTAAATTCATATTACCTGGTGGCATAATGTAATAAAAATGACCGTGGGTTTTAATATGGGCCTGAAAGATAGGAGCTTGGCTCAATAAATATTTATTATAAACATAATAACTGAAAATGAGATGTTGTGGCGTACTAGAATTGTCACTCAACTTTGAGTCAGAGGTTACAGAAGTAGCTCTTCCCAACTGTGGATCCATGTAATAAGCCATCATGTGTCACTTAATTCTTTGGTCTTTAGGGTTCTTATCTATAAAGTGAGGATTAAAAACTGATACTTTTTAGACTGTATTGGGCATACAAAGTGACAAATATGTGTAAGTATTTATAATCTATAATGACGCAGACAAATATAAAATTACAGCAGTAGTATTATCTGCAATAAAACAGGAAGGCAAGATAAGAATTAGTAAGATTGCAGGGTGTCACCAATTCCTCCCACTCTGGAAGAGAATGAAACTAAACCAATGACAGATGAAAACAAAAGCCCTTCCATTCACTTATAGGTCTCACAAGAAAGAACGAAGGAAGTTATTGGATGAAGGTCAACAGTGAAAGCACTAGTCATACACTCTGGCTGCCTGTTCAAGTTATCTGGAATCCTTTCGTCCCTACCCCTAAATCTGAATTAGAAAGATTTCACTAAGTCTTTTGTGTAATATTAAAACAAATTTACTACAAATAGCCTTTACCTTATAAAATATTAGCTATAACAGAAAGTCACTCAGAATTAAGGATCAATATAATATATTATACTTTGGTATAGTAAGCTAGAATGAAAATGTAAATAAATAATATAGCTAAAATTAAACTAAGTCAATCTGAAAAACATTATTTCAAAAGAAACTAATCAAAAATAAATATACACAAAAGCTGACATGGAAGTGCTTAGAAATAGAATGATAATATTGAAGTAAATAAAGCAAAAAGTGAATTGACATAAAGCATCTATTCTTAATTCAATCTGCAGAAATTTGGCATCTGTTATTACATAAATATTTAGTTATATTCTAAGTTTAGGCACTTTGATGTATCTTTTTATTTCTTTATGCCATATTTTATTTTTATTTCATATTGATATGAAAATGCTTTTGCTTATTCTCAATGAAATTTGAATAAGCCATTAAAGGCATGAGTTCATAGTAATAAAGGCTTCAAAGATAAACATTTATTTGGAATTTTAAAAAATTCCTGTTTGGTAGATATTCATCTACCAAACATCAGACATCCAGATATTTTAAAATATCTAGATTACTGGATATAGAGTTTAACCTCTGGGTGATTAATACCTAGTGGTTACCACATGAATATTAACTGATCTAGCCACATGCCTAGTGGTCAAGCTCTCCAATATCCTTGAAAGATTTGAAAGGTTGACAGAATGAAAAATGTGGATAGCTGAATCATTTTCCTTTTCAGAACTGCTAATGTATTCCTATAATTAAACACACTGAATCAACAGATTCTTGAATAATTTCTATAATAGACAAATATCACAGAAAATTTCTACTTAGCCAGATATGCATCCATTTAACAAACTTCTCTCATAGCAAACATAAAGCTCCATAAACTACAACATCAAAAAAAGGTTTGTGTAAATTAATGTTAGTGAAAACTCAGAGAAACAGAAATTGTTCGTGAATTACATGAAAGAACTGCATTGATAAGCAAACCAGTCACCAAAGAAAGACTCAGTAGTGGTAAGGAAACCACTCTGTTTGAAATCACAGCTTTGGGGGTCAAGAAATTCCTTGACTGACTGTTCCTTTAGATTGTGTGTATATACTATCAGAGTAACTAGTTAGAAAGTGAAAAAATCACATGCACTCAGTTATTTGGTGGTCATAAGGTTAAAGATTTTGATAGATTTTTCAGTTCACCTTTTTAGAATGATGATTATGTTCACACAAAAATCTAAAAAAAAATATTAAAAAGTGAGACTAAAAGGTTGACAACCACTAGGAGTGGACTAAAAGGAAAGTAAAACATCTGTTTTATTGCTGCTTTCAGTTGCTGGAAAGTTACTATCAGAGTCTGGATATGTGTAGATATTCATTTTGGCTGAATCAATTTATAGATTTCAATAAGGTAAGTTATTCTAAGTGGATCGTCTCTGCCATCACACCAGTCAATGGTCCTGAAAGCATAATCAATATTATAATTCTTGTTAATTTATCTTTCCCTTCAGTGAAGGAAATGAAGGAGGAAGTTACATAGAACTCTGCATATGAACATGACAATTTCTGTCCATTATCATCCGATCCACTATTGGTCAGGCAAGTTCAGTGTTGTGATGAAATAATCAAAACTGAATTAGCTTGGGTTCTTAGTTTCAGGCAACAGAAAATAAATCTAGATGATTTAATCAGTCACCAGGAAGGTGGAAGAATGAGACTAGAAAATAGTCAGAAAAAAGGGTGGACTGGAATCAGTCATAGCACCCCCACCCCGAGACCACTGCTGGTGCCACTGCTGAATATTGGAGACGGCACTTCCATGGCCATAAGCCCTGAAGGACAGGTCTTTTCTCTGCCACTTCTTTGATAGATGTACTCTCCTTCTTTGAGACACCTAAACCTAATTAAAAGGCAATGTGATCATACTGAATTGATAAATCCACATACCCTGCCGGTTTCTGCAAGGGTGACTTGAAAACAAGTATCTGGCTTTTCAGTGTCCACACTGAGAGGCAGCCCCTTGCCTACCATTAAGACTCATACAGTGTCTGAGGAATGCTCCAACATTCCTCAGGGTGTTCATTTCTTGGGCAGATAAACTAAAAAAAGAGGCAAATGCTCATTAAGCTGCATATAGATGAAACTGGGGAAGGCAGCACACTATCGTGGATGATGGGCTTTGGCATCAGATTGAGCTAAGTGTGAATTTGGCTCCCCTACTTCCTAAATATATAACCTTCAACCTATTTCCTATACTTTCTGAGCATCTGCTCGTTTGTAATTTCCATGAGTCTAAGAACTGTGTCTGACTTCTTTGTGTGATATTTCCAACAGCTGCTGGAACAATGCCTGGCAATGAGGCAAAGCTGTAAACTAGTTCTTGAATGAAGGACAAAGCCAAATCCCACTATTACATATGCTAACAGCAGCATGTACGGTGACTCCTAAACACTTACACATTTTATTTGTTTGTGTGATTATTTGACTGGCATCTTTCACCACCACCAGACTAAGCTCCGTGGAATCAGGAACAATGACTCTTACTTCTGACTGTCTCTGGTGTGCAGAACATGGGATCTGACACTTAGTAATTACTTGCTAAATAATGAATGAATGAATGAATGAATGAATGAGACACTGAATACATTTTCACCTGCGAATTGGATATTGTATCCATTTTATGCGAGGATTCAATGAAAATATCTAAAGATATTCTTATATAGTAAGTGCTCATTGTTTGTGTGCTTTTCCTTTCTGGACAAAACAAAGTTTAGAGTTACACTTAGTTTTAAAATTCTAAAACTTAATCCTCTAATTCAAGCAACAGTGAACAATTGTGCCATTATGTTTATTAATATATTTTGTTCTAATTTCTTTACATATCTGTCTCCTTTAACATGCTGAGAGCTCCTCAGATGAAGAGAATGTCTCACTTTTTGCTTAATCAAAGCCAGTGTCTACAATCAAAGTCTACTAATGTCTAACCCACAGAAAATGTTCATTTTCTTGAAAAAAATTAATATACAAATGAATGGCTATGTGATAATGCACTTTCATTATTTCTTAGAGTACCAAGATTCATCTCAGAATCACTAACATTACATTTCATGTTATGAAAGAAAGAAGGAAATTATATCTTCTCCCAATTGTTAGGTTGTCTTTTTGTTTTGTTGATGGTTTCCTTTGCTGTGCAGAAGATTTTTAGTTTGATGTAGTCCCATTTGTTCATTTTTTCTTTTGTTTCCCTTGCCCGGTCAGACATGGGACTTGAAAATATGCTACTCAGACCAATGTCAAAGAGCGCACTGCCTATGTTTTCTTCTAGAAGTCTCATGGTTTCAGGTCTTATATTCAAGTCTTTAATCCATTTTGAGTTGATTTTTGTGCATGATGTAAGGGAATGGTCTACTTTCATTCTTTTGCATGTGGCTGTCCAGTTTTCCCAACAACATTTATTGAAGAGATTCTCCTTTCTCCATCGTATGCTCTTGGCTCCTTTGTCAAATATCAGCTGTCCATAAACATGTGGGTTTACTTCTGGTGGACTACTACTCAGCCATAAGAAATGATGAAATCCAGCCATTTGTGACAACCTGGATGGATGGACCTTGAGGGTATTATGCCGAGTGAAATAAGTCAGAGGGAGAAAGTCAGATACCATATGATCTCAATCATAAGTAGAAGATAAAAACAATGACAAAAAAACACATAGCATTGGAGATTGGATTGGTGGTTACCGTAGGGGAAGGGGGGAGTGGGGAGGGCAAAAGTGGTGATTAGGCTCACATGTGAGTGGATGGACTATAATTAGTTTTCGAGTGGTGAACATGATGTAATGTACACAGAATTTGAAATATGATGTACATTCGAAAATAATAATAAAAAATAAATAAATAAAAACAAAACAACAACAAACAAGGAAACCATAAATGCAGAAAAGACCCAGACCACAGCTTCTTTCCCCTTTAGCCATGTTTGCTGGTGAGATCCAAAGGTTAAGATGCTTGCAATAATGTATGCTTCTAATTATTGAGCACACATTCCCAGATGAGAAAGTTTTTTATCTTGAAGAAGAGAAAGAATTTTGACGAAAGTCAGTAAAATCAGGGCTCAGGAACACACCAAATCTAGATCACAGAGGCAGAAACAAAGAAACTGACAAAACCAACAATAAAATGAAATCTAGTGAAAGATGGTTGTGAAGCAAAGTTGGGAGGCTGGGGAGCTGGATAATGCTTATTAGTCATGGCTAAAAAACCCACCTAAAGAAAAACAAGTATAAAAGAGCAGAAAAAATATTTATATATAAAATTAACATATATATCATTGCTATACCTTTTTAAAGCAAGAAAATTTCCTAAAAGTGAAAAAGCACACATTAAATCTCAATATTGAAAAGGTTTATTGAATGACCAGTAAAATGAATACAGAATTTCATTCATGCATGCCATCATGTACTTTCAAAATCTATAGATAAAAAGAAAATCTTAAAAGCATATAGAGGTGGGGTGGGGAAGTGGGCATTTCATAGGAGGGGGAATCAAAATGACATTGAAGTGCTCAATAACAATTCTGGATCCTATAGTAAAATGAGGTGATTCTTCTAAATTCCAAGGAAAGTTATTTTTTACCCTAGTATGCTCTGCCAAGACCAAATGTCATTAAAATTGGAAAATAGATTAAAGACATTTTTAAATAATCAAGGATTTAACATTTAATCTTCCAAGTACCCTCTCCTAGGAAGTTTTAGAAAACGTGGTTATGGAAAGTAAAACAAGAGAAAGATATGGGATGCAGAAAGGAGGCCTCGGACGTAGAAGGACGGTTTAAGAAAGTCCCAAGATAACTCTCCTGCAGCGAGTTTAGGAGCAACCAGTCCAGACCAGAGCACAAGGGAAAATAGCTGAGGGCGAAAAAGAATCGGGAATTAAAAAGCAAACAAACAAACAACAAATACATTAGTTGATGTGTTTCAGCATTGGAAAAATTATGGCTTGTGAGGAATATCATTGCTTTTGGAAAAAGTAATGGTAGATAGATAACTAATTATGTAAATAAAAGCAATGAAGCAATGACTAAATTTGAGGAATATGAGTGAAAAAATATATAATCTACATTTTTTGGCCTCACCAATGAAAACAAACATGTATTCACCTAGACAGAAAAGTATAAGAGCCTGCTACTGATTTAACTAATTATACTATAAGTATGTTGGGAAGATAAGAGTAGGGAAATAAGGAGGAAATTATATGAGGAGTTAAAACTTGGGCCAGTATAATGGGAAATCAGTAGTCTCTGCCTAAAATTGAAAATTTAGAAAAGTCCTAAAGATATATTGTCCAGAAAAGGGTTTCTAAATAGAAAAAAATAGGTAAAAGAATCGAAAGCGATGGTCATTAGAGAGAGAAACTGGAGAAGAAGGAAGGGTGGGTTTGGCAAAATCTATTTTTTAATCTAAGGCTTATAGAACTATTTGATTTTTATAAACAATATGGTATTATTACTTAGAAAATAATAACCAAAAAAGAAAAAAGAAACAAAATAATCTCAGGAAAGGTAAAAAATAATGTCAATGAAGTAAGAAAAGTTAAGATGCAATATTAGATATGATGAGACATTTATATCTATAAATATGTATAATAATTTATATTTATAAATAACTTATCTAGAAAATTCATGAGGTTAAGTGAAAAATTATTAGAATTAATAAAAGCATTAAGTGAAGTAAGCAAATACAAGATGAACGTATAAAACTTAGTAGTTTTCCTATATACCACCAAATATTATAGTGCTATATTGGCTGCTTTTCCAACCTAACCCACTCATATTTCATGCTGGCATCCTCATTTCTTTTGAGGGAAATACTTCTCTATGTAACATACTTTTGTGGGAAATAATCCCAGGAGTCCAATTCCATCTGTGGAAATTGAAAGGACCTAAGCCTTTCTCTCTCAACTCCTTGGAATAGACAGGGGGTAGGTATCCCATTTTAGCTCAGCCTATTGGACTCGAGAATTTTGAATGGTGAATTTATGATTCAAGGTTCAGAAAGAATGATTAGATTGGATTTATTGCAGCAGCAGACTATATATTGACTGTGTTTGGCTGGGTCGGTGTCACTGTATTTTCTTTTTCTTAGCACTCCAAAAGTACGTTGGATCTTGCCTACTGATAAGCTTCTAGGCTCTTATTGTTTTTGTGAGCCTCCAATATCCTTAGAAAGAGTCTTTATGGCCTATTTTGTCCATAGAGTTTTGTTTCTTGCAACCTAGAATCTAAACTAATATGAGCACCTGGGGATAAATATATAAGAAGTGGCTATGATGGCAAAGCTTTATTCAAGAAGATAAAGGCCTAATAATAATAAATTATAAGGGAAAAGTGGAACATCCAAATATATATCTATAAATTCAATAAAATCCCCATGAAAATTTCTAAAAGAATGATTATAGAAATTGAGCTGATTCATTGTCAAGTTCATCAGGAAAATAAAATGCTGAAGGATGCACAAGACAACTTTGAAAATGAAGGGCAACAATAAAGCTATAAAAATGTTATGTTATTCTTACAAGAAAACACAAATAAGTCAATGGAACTAAATAAGGAGTCTATAATCAGATCGTTTTAAACAAAAGACATTCTTTGAATGAGTGGAAAAAGAAGAAGTAGGTGACGACCAGTTTAAAAAATAATTAGGAAGTTATACTACTCTTTCATACTATAAAAAAAGCAACTTTTAGAGTCAGGCCAGTGGTATAGTGGTTAAGTTCATACTCTCTGCTTCAGCGGCCCGGGGTTCACAGGTTCGGATCCCAGGTGTGGACCTAGCACGGCTCACCAAGCCACACTGTGGTGGCATCCCACATAAAATAGAGGAAGATTAGCACAGATCAGGGCCAATCTTCCTCACACACACCAAAGTAATTTTTAGAGATATTTAAAAGCCAAACATTCATAGCTAGCATGGAAAAATACTCTCATATATTTTAGAATGGAGAAGGACTTACTAAGCTAGATATAAAAACCAAAAGCCACAAAGAAGAAAGAACATAAAACAAACTTCTGTAGGAGGAAAAGCACCATAGTCAAAATTAAAAGAAAAATGATAATGTGAAAACATTTATCACAGACTAAAGTTAATATCCAGAATGCATATTAAAAACTTCTATAAATTATGAAGAAAAATAGGGGCCAGCCCCGTGGCCGAGTGGTTAAGTTTGCACGCTCTGCTGCGGTGGACCAGGGTTTTGCTGGTTCGGATCCTGGGCACGGACATGGCACCACTCATCAGGCCACGTTGGGGCAGCGTACCACATGCCACAGCTAGAAGGACCCACAACTAGAATATACAACTATGTACTGGGGGGTGGGGGGGGGGGGGTGTTGGGGAGAAAAAGCAGAAAAGAAAAGAAAAGAAAAAAAAAGAAGATTGGCAACAGTTGTTAGCTCAGGTGCCAATCTTTTAGGGGGAAAAAAAAGGAAAGAAAACTATATACCTGGAAATTGGATAAAATATATGAACAAGATTTCCACAAAGAAATATAAAAGATATATAAGGAAATAAAAACATCAGCACTGACAGTAGTCAGAAAATACACTTTAAATCAACTCAGAGATATCTCTTCTTATGTTCTTGACTTTGGAAGCATTCAAAATCTTTGAGTAAACAGTGCTGGAAACATTGAAGGGAAACAGGCATGCACAAATATTGGAGGTGAAGTTCCAAACTAACGGCCTTCAAGGAGGAGATGTTGGCACTTCTTTATGGCAAATTTAAGTGTATTTTATTTATTTATTTTTGGAGGAAGATTAACCCTGAGCTAACATCTGTGCCCATCTTCCTCTACTTTATATGTGGGACACCTACCACAGCATGGCTTGCCAAGCGGTGCTGTGTCCGCACCAGGGATCTAAACTGGTGAACCCCGGCCGAAGCAGAACGTGCGAACTTAACTGCTGTGCCACCAGGCTGGCCCCTTAAGTGTATTTATTTTAATCAAGCAATTCCACTTCTAGATTTCTGTCCTTCAGAAATAGTTACAAACAGATGTTGTATCCCTAGAGAGAGAGATGCAGTTCTGTGGTAGTCAGGTCATAACCTGCATACCTAGAGGTACCTACTCATCCTTGGCTGATGCAGGGGCTGACTGTTGTTATAGACATGTGATATGGCAGAAACTTGACTTCCAGCTTTGTTCTACTCTTTCCACATTCAGGATTGGAGGAGTGTCAGCTCTTCCCCCGCGTGATCAGGTTCCATGGTCTAAGCCTTGTGATTATAGCTGTATGACACGGCAAAACAGTGGCTTCGAGCCTTAACCCTCCACCTCAGCGTTACAGTGATATCACTTCCCTGAAGCACTCTGGTGTAGATAATTTCAATGTTCTGCAGGAAGTCAGCTCTACCTGGAAAGCCAGCCTGCAAAGGATCAGCCTTGCACAATTGGCAAAAGAGCCAATTGTTAAATTATCAGGAATTTTGTGAGCTGGTTGTTGCACTGTCGGTAGCTCAAAACCAGCCAGAGTGGGAGTATTTCTACTTCGTCAGTCAGTGATGGTAAACATCAGGGCTCTAAACCATCTTTTCCCCACTGAGCTTGTTTCTAAACACTTACCAGCACATCACTGCTTTTATTTTTAACTTCTCGTTATGAAATACTATATAAACATTTACAAGAATGAAGCAGAGCTATTTTTGCCAACGTTAAATAAATTCTAAGACATAGCAATACCTTGAAGAACAATTTGTATAAAATAGATTTTTTTAGAAAAGCTTATATGAATGTGTAGGTAGATTTGTAAATGTATGGAATTAAATCTTCCAGAATACACATAAAATAGCTGACCAAGGTTAGCTGTGGAGGATGGTGGCAGCATCGGGCTTCTTTTTCTCCTACTCTCCATCCATACGGAAAATATAATCTATATGTTGGAAAATCTGCAGTAAGACTATATCAATATTTTCTATACAAGGTTTTAAAACAATAACGCTAAATAACAATCAGGGAAAATATTTGCCAAACAAATATTTAATGTGTTAATAATTTTAATACATAAAAAATCTCTGATAAATAATAAAAATACTAAAGATACCAACAAAAAATTATATTAATACAGAGCAAGAGCACATAAGACACTGATTTATCATGGTGGCAAATAATCATAATCAGAAAAAGAACAAAAATTTTAAACATTTTCAAATATTCAAAAATTTCAACTTTTCAAATTTTATTATTATTGAATTTAAAAAAATACCTTAGGTATAGGAAGACAGAAACTCTCCTAAGGAGAGAGAGATAATGCTGCTAGAATGATTAATTGACACATTTCCTCAAATAATTTTATCAATATGTATTGATCATTAATATGATCACAATTTTTTAGCCTAGTTATCGCATATTTCTGAAAATATATTAAGGAAATATTCAGAAGGTATTTATTATTAAGAATTGTCATTGCTGCTTTATTTATACAGTTGAAATATTGGATATGCAAAATGCCCAATGAAGGACAAGGAAAATATTCTGCAACTTCCTTACCTATTAAATTATATTGATAATTATCTCATAAAAAATTATGAAGCTTAGAAATGATAATTTTTATTTGGTAGGCACAGTAAATGACAACTATTGCTTTTTGTTTTTTGCAGGGGAAGATTCACCCTAAGCTAACATCTGTTGCCAATCTTCCTCTTTTTTTTCTTCCTTACCCACCCCTCCCACCCCCACCCCCAAAGCTATTTACACTCATAGTTGTAAATTCTTCTATTTCTTCTGTGTGAGCCACCCCCTGCCACAGCATGGCTACTGACAGACAGGTGATACTGACAGACTGAACCCGGGCCGCCAAAGTAGATCATGCTGAAGTTTAACTGGTAGGCCATCAGGGCTAGCTCTAGTGCTATTTTTTTAAATGTCCAAATTAAAAAACGAAATTAAAAAATGAGGTGCCTAGCATGTGATACACTTGCCTTAAGCCTGCCCTCACTTTCCCTTTAGCTAGATCACTTCTACTCATCATTCAGGATCCACTTGGTGCCACTTTCTGAGATGAACTTCCTCTGGCCTCTCTCTAATTAAGTTCCCTTTGTCACATATTGAGACAACAATTTGCTCTTCTCTTTTGTAATTACAGTTGTAATTGATTGCTTTAAAATTATTCAGTTATAACTTTCACAAGTAATATAAAATAGAAGTATGAAAGGAGCTGTATTTGTCTGATGTTCACGTGTATTTCCAGCTTCTAAAGATGGTACATTGTAGATACTCCAAAATAAGTTGAATAAATGAATGATAATGACAGATTTATTGGGGCTTGATTGATTTAAAGGAAAGAAAAAATAAAAACACAAAAGGAAATGCTCCAAAATGATACTAGTGATTATTTATGGGTGTTTAGATTATATTTGATCATTTTCTCTTTTGTATTCACGTTTATCAAAATTTCTAAATATAAATTTTATTTGCTTTATACAGTGACTATTTAACTATATAATCAGAAAATAAACCATTATTTTACAAATTGTAGCAATAGAAGTTGATATGATAAAATAATTTAATGGAATTTTCCAAATCATTACTGGCTAAGATAGAAATTGAATGAAAAATTGAAAAACTTTATTAAAAATAATCTAAATGTACATAACACTAAGCACAATTCTTCCATTTCAATACATCTTGTAAATATTATTTTACATTTATATTATACATTTTAAGTACAAATAGAAGCTATATTCTTGAAACAGGAATCAATAAATCTGGTCTCTCCTGGTTTTGCCACTAACTTCTGGTTTAGGACAAGTCATTTAGCTTTTCAAAGTATCTGTAATCTATAACATGATAATATTGGACTATATTTTTCCATCTTCAAAATTTTATCTTTCCCAGCTCTCTACATTCGCAGAAAAGATTGGTTGAGCTTAGGAATGGGACTAAAGAAATCTCATTCATAGATTCTAAATTAATCCACATCTCTGTCCATGTGGGCAAAAAAAAGTAAAGATTAATTTTGTCTGATTCATCATGACTCATTGAAAGAGTGCTAAAGCTGACAGGACCTGACATTTTCAGGTTCCTGCCAAGTGGACACAGTTTGACAAATCAAAAAGCTTATGATAAGTAGGTGTGGCCTTCGAACTTTAAATATATCAGACAGTAACCAATTCATGATTTCAGTGATTTAAATTACTTTCAAAGTGCTTGATATCTAAAATGAATATAAATTCTTGACTTAAGCATATTTTCCTCTTGTTCTGTTGTTTGCTGTGACGTATTTATGAAGCAGATTGGATTTGCTGTGGTATGATATTCTAATACAGCAATACTAAAAATGGTCATAAATTCCCAGATGAGCACACAGATAACTTCTTGGAAAAGAAATACACATTTTACTCCATTTACGTTTTGCTTCCTATTTTTTCTCAAGAGGAAAATTCTGCAGCTTACTGAAAACATCACAACACAACTCAACTAAAACCTTATCCTCAGGATCCCCCACAGAATCCCCTGTCTGGTTAACTTGCCCATGTTTTCGATTCTTGCAAGTTAGTTTGGCTAATTTTCACGTTCTCCTGGCCACTCTAATGAATCAGGGCTACAAACAAGGATTACTTTCCCCTGCTTTCTATTAATCAGATTTTAAAAGAAAATCTTAAAAATACTTCAAAAAATTATTATGTTTATGAGTTAGTCACAGTAGGAAGGGCACTGGGAATTGAAGTATTAATGGAACTTGACATTTTTATTGCAATAGAGGGGAAAAATGAATGAGTTGCTAAAGAAAGCCTGAATAACTACTAAGAAAAAGAAGCCATTTTAAAGCTAGTTTAGAAACAGAGAAGAAAGAATGCACATGACTGATCAGGTATAGAAGGAAGCTAGAGGATCTTGTGAAGTTCCACGAAGCTGTGATATGCTGAGTATTTCTGTTGAAATATGGTAACAAGAAACGACTTTTTTTTCTTTAAGTTTAAGGAGCCATCTGATCCACCAGTATTCTTAAGCCATGGTCTAAACAATAAGGATGACCAGTTTGTAAGTTTTTCAATTAGCTTACCATGGCTAAAGGAACAAGAATAATGGTCAATGTGATATCGTTTGGCAAAATTGACTGTAATCCAGAGGAAGTGCTTGTCTCCAGATCTCAGAGGGAAATCTTTCCTTTCTCCTAAGGTAGGAAAAATAGGGTCCTAGTTTTTTAGATTCTTGTAAAATATTTTTTTCCCTATGACAGTCTAATAATTTTAGAAGATACGCATATTTAGATTATTTGATCATTGTTGATAAACTAGAAATATAAATTAAATAGACATTCTCTTATAAAATAATTTCATTATATGTTCATTACTAAAAATTAATTACTCCAATAAAATACAATGTTTTTAATTTATGTTAATAAAAATATGAGCAATCAACTTATTTTTAAATAAAGCAGTGGCGCATTTTGAAAATCTGTCCTAAGCGATTAATTCTACTCGATTAATAACACATTCTTTCTTCCCGAAGAGAGTGCATCTGATTGAAAACGTGGATTTAAAGACTGTGAGACTGTCTTCTCCCCTTATCATACCACATCTTGTCCTATTCCTCCTCTTTAGGCCAGGTCTCATAGTGTCTGTCAACCTTTTGTGTACTCATTCATTCCTGATGGACCATTAACTCATTGAATTCACACTGGATAAACATGTCTATATAGAGGTTGCTCCAGAGCCTCTTGGAACATAATTTGTTCCTTTAGAGTGGGTAAGTGTTATGATTTGAATGTTTGTGTCCTCTCAAAATTCATATGTTGAAATCCTAACCCTCAATGTGATGATATTAGGAGGTGGGGCCTCTGGGAGGTAATTAGGTCATGAGGGTGGAGCCCTCATGGACGAGATTAGAGCCCTTATGAGAGAATGTCAAAGGGCTAGCTCCCTTTCTTTCTGCCATGTTTGGATACATTGACAAGTTAGCCATCTGCAATCTGGAAGGGGGTCCTCACTAGACCACGGCCATGCTGGCACCAGGATCTCAGATTTTCAAACTTCAAAACCGTGAGAAATAAATTCTGCCGTTGATAAGTCACCCAGTTTATGGTATTTTGTTATAACAGCCACAGCTGACTAAGTCTTACAAAGAGGTATTCTTACTAATATTAACAGAGCTAACATTTATTGAAGACTTGTTAACTGTCAGGCTCTATGCTGAGTGCTTCATGTGCAATTACTCTTTTAATCCACTCAGAAACCCTGTGAAATGGGACCTATTATCATCCCCACACTGTTGATAAGAAATGGACCTTACATAGCTCACAGAGCTGCAAAGATGAAGAGTTGAGACTCAAACTAATCCCAGAACACTATGTGAAACCAGCTCCTAGGTATTGGGGTTCTAACCACTGGTTTCCTCTTCTCTATTTTAGTAAAGGGTTATTTTGTTTGTTTGTTTGTTTCATCTTTACCTTTCTATTTTATTTCCTTCTTTTACTTCTTTTTTATTTCCTCCTTTTGCCTGCAGGAGACCAGGATTACATAAAAGTGAGCATTGTATGAGAGATTTTATAATTCATATCACTAAATGTGATTTTAGTCTAGAGATCTTATGATTCGTATGTAGCCAGACAAAGAAAAGATGATAAAGATTTAGCTTGTTAGGGTGACATAATTGTGAAATTTCTGTTTCCCTGGAAATAAACTGCAATTAGAAGGCACAGAGAATAATGACAAGGAGTTACCTCTTGGACATAAATATTTGAATTTTCTTAGCTCTTCTCAAAAGTAATCTAAAAGAATAATAACTTTCCAATGAAGATAGAATAGTAGAACAGTAGCAAAATATAATTCTGACCTACTTACTTTTCCATTTTATCCAAGAAATCAACCTCTGTAACCCACGTACATTGGTGGTGTTAGTCAACAAATACCACTGTTTGTGGGGATAATGCAGCAAATTCAACCAAAGTTGTATACATGATAGAAAAATATGAATTGTGTGAAGAAAAGAAAGCTGATAGAGGAAAGGAGGGAGTTTTTTTTAAAAGAGTATTTCACCATTCCATTCTGGTAGGCTTTTTTTTTTCTTCCTTTGGAAGATATATATTTTCTCTCTTTTTTAAAAAAAATTAATTTTTCATTATTTTTAATTGAGGTAACATTGGCTTATAATATTATATAAATTTCAGATGTACATCATTATATTTTGATTTCTGTGTAGACTACATCATGTTCACCACCCAAAGACTAATTACCATCCATCGCCGAACACATCCATTCTTATATCCTTTTAATGAGAATGTTAGTTGTAATCAGATCTCCCATTATTAAGAAATCATCGTTTCCAACAGAGGTCAGCAAATCTTTTCTATAAAATGTAAGGTAGGAAATATTTTGGGCTTTGCAGGCTAGTTGTTCTCTGTCACAACTGTTCTGCTCTGCCATCGTAGCACAAAAGCAGCCATGGGCATACATAAACAAATGGGAATGGCTGTGTTTCAATAAAACACTTTAAATAAAAACAAAAACAAAAACTGGCAACCAGCCTGCAGGCCATATTTTGCCAATCCCTGGTCTAGAAGAGAGAGGTTCAGAAACACAGATCCTTTTGATAAAAAGTACTGAGACTACTTAATGATGGAATCCTAAAAGATCATAGCAGATAGCTTGTCAAAATGATTACTAAGCAAGTATGTACTAACATTCTTCATAGTATTTATGGGTATACACACAGAAAAAAAACGCCACAATGCATTCCATAGCTTGGGGCAGTAAGATCTAATTAAGAATGAGAAGTTTTTAACAAAGTCAAGACAATGTCATCATACAGCTGGTGAGCCTGATAGATTATTAAAGATTCTAGGCAGCGTGAGCAGGAGAACTCCATGAGAAAACATTCAAGTAGAAAGATGTTAATTGAATTCGAGACGATTTCAGAATCTCAAATGTGTGATAATGGACAATCTCTAAGCTGTTTATGGAAGTCCTTACAGACACATGCTCCACATCGTACTTGTTATTCCTTGCTCCAGCATTTGTGCAACATTTGAGAAGTAGCGTGCATTCATTTGTAATGCATATACACCTATGCATCCACATACATACAGGTAAAAGGAAAAAAGTGTACTATTTTAAGAACTAGCACCTCTACGCACAAAGACATCACGGAAGACACAGGTTTGAGGTTCAGTGGGTGGAGAGAGAAAAGGCTCTTTGGCAAAGCATTCTCTTTGTTGACTTTCTGATCACTGATATTTCTGAATGCTTTTTACCTGTTCTTTGACTACATATCATCTGCTACACAGGCTCAATTACATAAAAGACGAAGGAAAGTAAGAGTAATAATCATCCTTTCCCTTGGCATAGAAAAGCTTGTAGTCACTGCCCAGTAACCCAGAGTTGAAAACTGGGCAGATCTTACAATGAATTTATAAAAAAGTTCTGCCCAATCTGCTTTTCCTCATGTTTTCCAGACACTGTGAATTATACCATCATTTATGAATCACATAAACTAGAAATATAGGAGTTAAGTTCCTTTCTCATATTCTCCCACTCTCCACTTCCAAGCCCTGGCAATCCTGTAGATTCTGTCTTCACATCACTTCTCAAGCCTGACTCCACCTCTGCACACCCATTACCACTACCTTCCTTATGGCCATCACTTCATGTTAGCTAGACTTGTAAAACAGTCTCCTAACTAAGGAACCTATCTCTTGTATTTAAAATCTCTATTTCACGCAAATCAAAACCACAATGAGATATCATCTCACACCTGTTAGAACGGCTCTTGCCAAAAAAAGAGACATAACAAGCATCGGCAAGGATATGAAGAAAAGGGAACACTTGCACACTGTTGGTAGGGATGTAAATTGACATAGCCATTATGGAAAACAGCAGGGTGGTTCCCCAAAAAATTAAAAATAGAACTACCATATGATCCAGGGATCTCACTTCTGGGTATATATCTGAAGGAAATGAAATCACTATCTCAAAGATAACTTCACCTCTGTGTTCGTTATTATTCATTATTAACATTAGCATTATTAGTTTGCTAACAATTATTCATTCATTATTATGCCTTATTACTATGAGCATTATTCACAAGAGCTAAGACATGGAAACAATCTAAGTGTCCACTGACAGATGAATGGATAAAGAAAATGCGATATGTATACACACAAACACACACACACACACGCTGGAATATTACTTGACCATTAAAAAGAGGTAAATCCTTCTATTTGCTACAACATGGATGAAGCTTGAGGGTATTATGCTAAGTGAAACAAGTCAGACACAGAAAGACAAATATTGTATGATTCACTTATATGTGGAATCTAAAAAAACTGAACTTATAGAAACAAATGGTGCTTGGTGGTTGCCAGGGGCTAGGGGGTGGGGAAAATGTTGGTCAAAGGGTACAAACTTCCAGTTAGAAGACAATTGAGTAATGAGGATCTAATGCACAGTATGGTGACTATGGTTAACAATACTGTATTGCATACTTGAAAGTTAAGACAGTAGATCTTAAATATTCTCACCACACACACACTAAAAAGGTTAACTATAGACATGTTACCTAACATTACTGTGGTAAACATTTCAAAACATATATGTATACTAAATCATCACACTGTATACTTTAAACTTATACAATGTTATGTCAATTATAAATAAAGCTGGAAAAATTATACTTCAATAAAGCTGGGGAAAAATCTCTGTTTCATCCTTTACATTGCTACCAGAATTGTCTTTTTAAAATGTAAAATTTATTGTGTTTTTCCTACTGTAATTTCTCCAAAGGATAAGCTATGCATATGGGACAAACGCCTAATTCTTTGGCAGGGCATACCAAGCTCTCCATGATCTATCTCTGTTCTGAAAGGCAAGAAATGTACCACTCCTCTTTCTTCTGGCAACCAACACTGCCCACCTCGCTACAGCTGTGGGCACATGACCCAAACTGGGCTATCATGAAACTCATGGTATTCATCCAACTTGATTGGGAAATAAGCTGGCATGAGACCCAAAGTGGGTCTATCCGAGTTCTCTCCTAAAAATAACTCCAGCGCGGAAAAGAGCATTCTTTCATCTCTGGTCATGTAGTTAAAGAACTTGAGTACAGAACTGAGGTCCATTTTCAAAGGCCCCATCCTCCACATCATTCTTCTGCAGTAGCAGAAAAAGAAGTAATTGCACAGAAAAGAGTAAAAATGTGAAGTGGACACCATCCTAATAGTGCAAGTTCCTGGCTCCAACTGTCCCTAATGTGAGCTTCCCTCTACCCTACTATATTCTGCTCTTCCATCGTGTGATATGATCTAACGAATTTCCTGTTTTAGCTTAAACTGCTTTATTGGGGTACTGTCATCTGTGACTAAAGAGTTTGACTAATGGAAACTACCAATGCTTTCCCTGGCTTTAGTCCTTCTGTCATCTCTTTGAAGACCTCCTTCATACACATAACTGCAACTTTATCCCTGGACTCCTTTGAAACCATCCTGAGGTCAGAGTCAAAGGCCCAGAATATTATTTTCCCTTCCTCAACTTTATTCTTGTCTTATACAAGGCTTGACTTGCTTGTTTTTCTGAATCCCAAAAGGCAGGTTGTCCAGAGCTCTAGAATGCAACAACGGGAAATCCCAAGGGCCCTGAGAGGCCGTAATGGCACCAGATAGAAGAAAATATTTCTGAACAAAGACGGTCCCTGGTGGGATGGACACTCCTAAACAAGATAAGCAAGAGGTTGTCTAATGAAAGATTGTAGGGAAGGAAGAGGAGATTAGAAGATAGAAATTGACTCATAATAGCCCAAATCAAAGCAACTACAGTAAATAATCATTAGCATTTTGTGATATTGGTGAAACACTCCAGACAGAAGGCCCGAGTGTTTGTTCTGAGTCCTTGGGCAAATAATTTAACCTTGTTGAGTTTCAGTTTCCTTTCATATTATTGGGCATTAATAATTTATCTGGCTATATCATAGTTATAGTGTTAAGATAAAATCATTAATGAATGGGTAAACTCTGAAAATTGGATAGAACTTTGTAAATAAGAGAATCCTATAAACATAATAGCTTAAGCCAAAAGAATAAGTCTCAGATGGTGTGACATCAGATGCTGGTGGGACAAGGAACTCTTTCACCTCCCACCCTCAGTCACACATAATAAGGGCTACATTTTCTACTTACCTAGCTATCAGCACTGCCAAAAATTAAAACAGTACTGCTTTCCAAGTAATTTGACTTTTTGGGAATAATAGGAAAAACTATCATCCCTGGTTTTCAAGACCTGGATTCAATAAGTAACATAAACATGCCACCCGGTGAAGACATGGCAATTTCACTGATACTGCCAAAGCTTAAATAAGAAAACAAATGCTATTTTGGACCTTCTTTTAAGAGTTGTTTTTTTTTTTTTTTCCTGCTGATACTGCAAGGATTCAAGATAATTAGATTTATGAAGCAACATAGCAAGAGCGCCCAATTTCAGCATTGTGACAAGCCCATTGATAAAACCTACTCAGGCAGAAACCAAGTTGGGGAGAATGACAGTTTATTATTCTAGTTCTCCTGAAGTAAAGGAAATATCCTTAGAAACTTGAATCCATTCATCTTCTTTTAAGCACAGAGGTCATTAGTCTTTTTTCTTTATTAAAATGAGCACGAATTGAACATTCATAAATTGATTCTCTGTATTCAGTTCTGGTTTGAAACTTAGCTTCCTACACATTTTAACAGGCTTTTTCCGAGTTAGAATCTCCTGGCAATACCTTAAGAACGTAGCTCTGACCTTTTGACACTAAAGGAAGCAGTTTCAACCTGGTAACAACTTAAGGAAAATACAGTGTCTTCTTATAAAATCAGGAGAATGGCAATGACAGCTATTTTTCTACCACTAAATCCTAAGATTTGAAGATTTCCAATGATAGTCAGTAGCCTTTAGGTGTAAATATAAAGCCACAACATCAACAGTTCCATTCCTTGCTATTTTTGTGTATTTCTGCAGTAGTTACTGAGTCTCTATTGTGTACAAAGCACTGAGCTGGGAATAAACATAAGAATTCACCGTGGCACCTACATTCAAAGAACATCTCCAAGAATGAGAGAGGTGCAAGTGTCTTGTCCTGAGTTTGACTTTAATTCGTTTTCTGACCTTGAGTAAGTCACTTTTCTTATGTCCTCCCATCATTCCGCACTTTTTTATTGAGGGCTTCCCATGGGCCACGGACCGGAAACAAGATTGACAGAGGAACAAATAGTCCTGGCCCCAGCCTTGTGCAACTGCTGTGTTAGTGGATAAGACAAATATTAAAGAATAGAACCTAGAAATAATTACATATACAGATTGTGTAAAGTGTAATAAAAAGCATTTGATGTGAAAGGACATTTAAAACTTGGGCCCCTGATTTATTTTACCAATCCTAGAAGGCTTATCTGAGAAGTCAAATTTACACTGACACCTGAAGGGAGAGAGAATACTATGTGCAAAGAGCAAAAGGGGAAGTGTGACAGGTTTGAGGAACCTGAAGTCAGTGTAGTGGGAATGCAAAGATCAAAGGGAAGAAGGGCGAAGGATGGAACTTGAGAGCTAGACACACCCCAGATCCTGCAAGGCCTCATAGACATGTTAACAATCTTGGAATTTATCCTATATGAAATAAAAACATCACTGAAGGATATTAGGCAGCTAAATAACATGATCAGATTTGAATTTTTAAAGGTTACTTGGGCTGCAGTGTAAATCGTGGATTGGTGGAATGAGGTGCAGCACTTAGAAGCAATGGACTAGATGTATACACTGATATGTAGATAGATCTCCAAAAATCATCACATTGAACCAAAAAAGGAAAGACAGAATTTGTCCTATAGCACAATGCCATTTATATAATGATAACCTGGCAGAACACATATAAATAAAAGGATACATATTAAACCCCTAAAAATCGTTGCTCTTGAAAGGATGCATAGGGACAGTGACAGGGGGAGAGGGTAAAGGTAATAAATAACTGGATAAGAGAAGAGAAGAGAGGGGCCTTGCATGGACCAGTGATGACAGCAGTCTAGGGAAAGACAAGTATGATTAACACCCGCACCTGTGTTCCTCCTTTGGCACGCACACAGGGAGTAGCTTTTGAGATGAATCTTATTGTATGAGTAAGGTTTAGATAGAAAGGGATGAAAAGGGTTATTTTCAGGAACAGTATGAATAAAGCAAATATTTGCAAAATACAGAGGATGTTTGAGCAGAGGGGTTCAGTTTAGTTTGGCTGGAACATGATTATAATAATAATAAAGGCGAGAGGAGAAAAGACTATGAAAATAGGTCTGGACTAGATATCAATAACTTTGCATGCCCTAAGGAGTTGAACTTCTATTTAGTAATAAATTGTGCACAACTGGTTTGTAAACAAGAAAGTGATTGAAAATCTAGGAGTATGTTAGATTTAAAAATTGTGTAGGGTAGATTGAATGGGGAGAGGGTAGCTGAGGCATAAGAAGCAGAGAGACCAGGTAAAAGGTTCACATAGCAGTCCAGGAAAACTTAACCAGACAGAAAACTAGCGTAGAAGTCTAGGTTTAAGATTATGTGTACATAACATGCATTTCCAGGAAGAATGGGAAAAGTCAGAAATGAGAATATGGAAATATAATTATCAGGCTGGGCTAGTAACAGGAAGTGTTGGGGTGAGGAAAGGGTGAAGCCAAAGAACTCATGAAATCATGGATAACCAAGAGAATTGAGATATGTTTATCAGAAAAGAAAATTAAAACATGTAGATGGAAATGCAGTTTTGCACATGTTGACTCTATAGTGCTAGAGGAATACCCAGGTGGATGTATTTAGAAAGTAATGGAAATAGAATATCAGTTAATAAGCCAGAGATGGAGAGGACAAATATAAGAGGTTAAATATAAAGTAACTGGTAAGATCTTTGGAGTACAACAAACTTGGGTTTGAATTGGTGGTGACAATTATGCATTGCACATTATAGCCTTTTATAATTTTTAATAGTTTTACCTACTTAATAATTATTATTGTAGCACCTATTAAGTGTCGGATAATACCAGGAACTGGGGATACAGCAGTGAAGAATAAAACACAGTCCCTATTCTTATCACTTACAGTGAGAGGTTTTCACAGTCAATATTTATTGAACACCTACTAAGTGTGGAGGACTGGGGATGAGTATATGGATAAGATGTGTCCCTTGCTGTGTCATGGGTACAGGTAGAATGCTAGGGACATCCAGAGAAAGGAGATCCCACAGAGGATATTGGAGCTGCATCTTGAAGAATGATTAGGAGTCCATCAAACAATGCCCACTCATATATATTACTGGCTCCTTTAATTTTGATCTCAACTCCATATCAAATAAATAGCACATATTAAAGGTGTCCTTTTTTTTTCTTTTTTGGCAAGGAAGAGTTGCCCTGAGTTAACATATGTTGCCAATCTTCCTCTTTCTGCTTGACGAAGATTGTCACTGAGCTAACATCTGTGCCAATCTTCCTCTATTTTGTATGTGGGACACTGACACAGCATGGCTTGATGAGCAGCGTGGAGGTCCACCCCAGGAATCTGGATCACGAACCCAGGCTGTTGAAGCAGAACACACAAACTTAACCACTATGCCGCCAGCCCAGCCCCCAACGGCGTACTTCTTAGGAGATTTTCTAAGCTAAATAGCAAGAGGAGAAAAATAACAATTTGGTAGCTCTTTCATTCCTGTGCTCCTCTTCCTAATTTCATGCTTTCTTTGAGGTATGCAGTTTTATTTAGCTCTACATGGAAGAATACTGGTCTTTCAAGGGTGTGAAGTGGTGTGTTTGCCAAACAAAATACACAATTTCTAACACATTATGACAAATTCAGGCAAATATATTTTCTAGAGAGAAGTCTTCATTTCACTCTGTCTACACAGAGGGGGATTTAATAAACTGGTTAAAACAAAGTCTTCTGTCAATATGATTTTTCAACAATATTATAAAGAGTGGCAAAGATTCCTCTCTTTGAAAAACGGGCTTTCACTTTCCCAGACACCAGTGAACACAAAAGTGCAAGCAAAGTATTTTCACTTAGATTCATCAGTGTTTGATATTAATATACTCTAAAGCATTTAAATTTTAGCTGAATTTAAAGCTAACAACCAAAATTTTAAAAGCTAAGTATTATTCCCCAAATTAAGTGCTTTGTTTTGCATAGGATGCATTATGCTTCCTAAGGAAAGAAGGCTTTTATTTTCTGTTTAATTATCTACTTCTTCCTGCCCATCAGTGTTGGTAGCTTGTCAAAAACGAGTCAAGGACACTCTGCTTTGGAATCCATGCAAATAGGATTCAATTATCCGCAATGAGTTTGCAAAACTTGTCTAAGTCATTAATTTGAAAAACATGAGACTTAACACAGGGGAATTTGGAGCTAAAAGAATTTTAAAATTACTCCCATTTAAACTTTGATTATTAACACTCAGCAAATGCCTAGTGCAGCTAATTTTAACTACTATGAATCGTAAATCACACAATAAAAACACAAGCACTTAACTTCAGTATTTCTAGCACAATTTTGTCTAAAACTTAACATTTCTTTAGATAAATATGACTATTAGACAGCCAATATGACTCAAATTAAATATGCCAGCAAAGTACAATATAAAAAATTATCTCTTTAAATGCTTTAATCGCCTCCAATTCATGTTACGTGTGTGAACATAAATAGACGCTCATTCTCTACATGTGCGGAGCAATTTCTTCCATTTACATGTAAAAGTTTTAGCTGTCCTTGTCCCAACACTTACACAATGACTTAATTTATACTTTCAAATATTTTTTAAATTATTCATTTGCTAAAAGCCAGTTGATCATCCATTAGGTGCAAAGTCCTATACAAGGCATTGAGTATTGAAACACGTCAGCAGTCCGTGAGCTTGATAAACTCATAAAGTAGTAAAATATATTTTATTTTTATTGACAATTATTTAATCACTGTACTGAATTGATCAATTCTTATAGGCAAGCCTCTATGCTAAGTGTTTTATTTTTCTTCTTTTATAGGTGAATTAATCAATTATATGTATTACATGTTTTCTCTCCTCCCACATTTTTATAAACCCACCCACATCAGGCTGTCTGTCCCACCACGCCACGAAAAACGCTCTTGTCTATATCAGCGATGACCTTCACCTTACCGAACCCATTGTTACTTGTCAAACCTTATCTTCCTTGACCTAGCAGCAGCATACGACACACTTTATTACACCCTCTTCTTTAAAATATTTTCTTCATTTCACTTAGATTTCAGGCTTTCATATTCTCCTGACTTTTCTGCAGTCCCCTAGCTGAGTCTTCCTCATTTTCCTGATTATAAAATTTTAAGATGATGCAGCTATCCATTCTCAGAACTTCTCTTTGCTTCTCTTTCCATATTCACTCACTTGGTTATTTTATTTACACTTATAGTTCACATACATATACATATTCATATACACGATGATGATTCTCAAATTTGTATCTCTACTCCTGAACTCCAGACTTGTTTATTAACTATATATTTAACATTTCCACTTCTGTTTCTAATAACAGTCTCAAACTTACCATGTTCATAGTAAGCTTTTGCTGTTTTCTCTAGCATTCTCCTTAAAGAAGCTCTCCCCGCCTCAGTAAATGACAACTTGATCCTTCTGTTTGCTCAGGGAAATTTCCTTGACCCAAAAATTTCCCTCAAACTCCACACCTAATCTATGAGTAACACCCACCTGTGAAAATAAATCCAGGGGCCGACCCCGAGGTGTAGTGGTTAACTTCGGCTTCAGCGGCCTGGGTTCACAGATTTGGATCCCAGGTGCAGACATACACCGCTGTCTGCCACGCTGTGGAGGCAGCCTACTTATAAAGTGGAGGAAGATTGACACAGATGTTAGCACTCAGGGCTAATCTTCCTTAGAAAAATAAATCAATCAATAAATCCCCAATCTGAACTAATCTTACCTCCTCTACTTCCACATATCTAGTGTGAAATAGAATCATCTTTCTCCAGGATTTTTGTAATTTGTTTCACTTTCCTTCCATCTCCATCCCCTACTATGTTCTACTTTCAAATCAGTTATAGGAGTTGATGATTTGCTGATCTACTTAAAAGTCTCAGGTGGCTTGAGATCATTAAGTTAAAGCTAAAGCCCATACAATGACCTCAACTTCTCCCATTCTCCCTCAGCTTCACTCTTCTCCAGCCTCACACCAGGAACACTCCCACTGCTGTGCCTGTGTATTAGCTCTCTCCCTTCTGCCGGGAATGCTTCCTCTTCAGGTCTCTGGTCAGCGTCAGGCTGGACTAGTGTCACAGACAAAGGAAGCCAGACACTAAAGTGTTAAGGACATCTTTCAATCAGGACTATACTATTGCAATAGGGAAAGGAGTCCAGCATGAACCGAACTCAACTTTGATTAGTACAGGGTTGACTGAGCATTTTCAAGGAGAATGAGGGGAGAGGGTAGGTGTGAGAAGGGCCTCAGTAGAGTCAGGAAAGTGAAAACTTGAAAAAGCCAGAAGGAGGAGTTGGTCCATGTGAAACCCATGTGGGTTTGCTAACTGGTGCTCATCAAGGTTAGTGCCTTCTCTCCCACAGAAGCTAGGAGACAGGGGCCCCATCTTCAGGTGTTGGTTGGGACAAGTAGTAAATTCTTTTGGTAGCCTTGAGTTTTCTTAGACAGACTCTGTAAGGGGGACAAGGGTCATCTTGAGGATGAGGCCTTCAGGCTGATAGAAACTATGTTAATATTTTGTTCGTCTTTTTTGTTTTTTTTAAAGGTAGGCTTGAGTGTGTGTGTGTGTGAGGAAGATTGGCCCTGAGCTAACATCTGTTGCCAATATTCCTCTTCTTTTTTCCTCCTGCTGAAAGTCCCAGTACATAGTTGTAAGTCATTCGAGTTCTTCTATGTGGGATGCCACCACAGCATGACTTGATGAGCAGTGTGTGGGTACACACCCAGGATCCAAACCAGCAAATCTCAGGCCACTGAAGCAGAGCACATGAACTTAACCACCTGGCCACGGTGGTGGCCCCTGTTCAAGTCTTTAGAGGCCAAGGTTGAGACTTAGTCAAGAAGAGGGCTCAGAGAAGACTGGCTAGAGTTTAGTCAAGGAGAGAATTTTGTCACCAGTACTGTCTTATCTAGTCTGGGATGATTATTATCCAGTGCTGAGTCAACACACTTCTGAATACTCCCTGTAACACTACCTGGAACCTCAATCAAGGATGTGGAAATCACTGGACTCACTTCATTTTTTTCCAACTATTCAGGGACCACTATCCTTAATTTTCTGATGTCCTGTCTTGAAACTGTTCTTTTGTGCACTGCGTGTTTGCGTTTGTTTTTTCCGGAAGGAGGGCAAATCCTGTTCCTGGTAGTTCACTTAGTCTGTAAGCAGAACTTCTATTCCTTGTTCTTAAATCTCTTCTATCTCATATTAATATAGCCACTTGAGCATTCTCTTGATTTGGTATTTGCATGGCATATGTTTTTCCATCCTTTGTTTTTTCAGCTTTTGTCTATATATTTTGTCCGTATATTAAAAATTGGTTTCTTGTGGACAGTACATAGTAATTTCATAGTTATTTCCCCCAATCTGACAATCTTTGCTTCTTAATTGAGATGTTTTAAATGTTGGTATATTTGGAAGTCCATTTATCATTTTTTCTAATCATTTTCTATTTGCCTCATGTGTCCTTTGTACTTTAAAACTTTTTTCTGCCTGATTTGGAATTAATTTATTTTTATTTAATGATTCCGTTTTATCTCCACTGTTGGCTTATTAGTTGTATCACTTCCTAAATTTCTTTTATAGTTGTTGCTTTATGATTTACAATATACACCTTTAGTTTATTTCTATCCAACTTAAAAAAAATTATACTATCTTATTCACAATATAGGAAACATACCTCCTATTTCTGTCTCCCATTGCCTTTGTTTTGCTTTCACAATATTTGTTTTTACATACATTAAAAACATGTCATTATTTTGTTACTATTTATACTTTAAACAATTAAATGTCATTTAGAGTAATTAGGGATACGGAAAATGTCTTTTATATTTACCTTCATTCTAACCATTTTTGGAAATCTTTGTTCTTTCTGTAGATCCAAATATCTGCCTGGTATCATGTTCCTTCTGCCTAAAGAACTTACTTTAACACATATGTTATGCAAGTCTGCTGACAATTAATTCCATCATATTCTTATTGTCTGTAAAAGTATTTATTTCACCTTCATTTTAACATATATAATTAATATATTTTATTTTTTGAACAGTTTCATATTTAAAGAATAATTGCAAAGATACTACAGAGAGTTCCCATATATGCTATATCCAATTTCTACTTATTAAGATCTCACTTTAGTGTAATATATTTGTTACAATTAGTGGACCAATATCAATACAATATTATTAGATAAAGCCCATAGTTTATTTATATTTTCTTAGTTTTTAACCTAATGCCCTTGCCTGTTCCAGGATTCATTCTAGGACATCACATTCCATTCAGTTGTCATATCTCCTTAGGTTCCTCTTCGCTGTGACAGTTTTTCAATTTTTCTTGTTTTTGATGACCTTGAAAGTTTCAAGAAGTACTGTTTGTTTTTTTTCCTATAGAAAATGAAACACTTTCATTTCATAATACATACAAAAACTCATACACACACACACACACACAAATATATGTCATGAAGTAAGTAATACGAACCTTTAAAATTGGTTTGGATACCTGAGTATGAGAAAGAACGTCTTTACTCATTTAAAACAAACAGAAAATTATACAAAGTGCCATTGGAAAAGCACATATGACAGACAATAAAATAATATATGTCGAGTGACATAAGTTTTCTTTAATAATGGGATCAAAGAGATCTAGAGTTATGCCTTTCAATATTCCTTATACAATCACTGGGAACCTACTATATGCCACACCCTATACAAAGGATGCTAAAGAATGTTTACCATTTAAAGTCATGGTATCTGCTCTCGATTCACTCACATATGCTGTAAAAGAGGAGGCATACATAAACAACTAATTGTAACAGAATATAGTGATTCCAAATTAGAAGTTAAGTACAAAGTATAGTGACAACCCAGTGGAGGAAGTAACCAACTTCATTTGAGATGGAAGTATCAAGGAGATTACACTTAAACGTCTTGAAGGGTAAGTAGTTGGACATTAGGCAAAAGTGGATGAATATTCAATGCAGAAGATGCAGCTTGAACGAAGTGAAGTAAAACATGTTTGGAAAATTATAGGTAGTTGTCTAGAACCATATTAATGAGCTTGTATCTTAACTTATAGATGCTATGAGGGGTTGAGGTATTGAATAGTTTTAGCAGGGGATTGATTACATAGCTGACTTGCTCTTCAGGACATCCACTAAAGGAAGAGGATCAGGCAGTGAAAGATACTAGAAAGGAGGCCTCTCAGGAGTCAAGTGTAGTATTCCAAGGAAAAGATGAAGAAAAGCCTGAACTAGAGCCCTGGTGCTGGGAATCAACAGATGAAGCTAGATGTGAAAGATATTGAAAAGGTACAGCTGACATGACTCAGTCCTTTATTAGTTGTATAAGGCTGAGAAGAATAATCTAAGATAACGCTCATTTGTCTCAAACTGAATTGTTGATAGTTCTAATAATTAAGAGAAGGCATGTAGGAGAAAAGGGGAGGAAGAAGAGACATAAGAGGGAAAACAATGAGTTAAATTTCTGATATGTGAAACAGCTCAGTTGAAGCAGACATTGTGTATATGAGTCGGAGGAGAGATGCAAAATTTGTATTAAGCACGTAGCCTTGAACTCTTACAGAAGATGTCTGTTTCAGTTTCCTCTCTGATGTGCTCATATAATCTTCCTTAACTCAGTTTCTCTTACCTATGTAGAAATGAGCATTTGTTATCTGGCTTCAGCTGCATCGCTGTTGAATGGCTAGAGCGGGAAGACACAATAGCACATTGGAAAGTGATTTTTCAAAGCACTTTTTTCAAAGTTGGAGAAGGGAGAACATCACCAGACTTCATCCATTTCTTCTAATTTCATCTACCAGAGACTGCTGATGCTCTAAGGAGCAGGGGTGTCTTTATTAAACATAAGAAACACAAGGAGCCATGGTGCTATGCCAGCTCTATGACAACTTTAGCAGGTATGTTGCTACCTTGTAAGCTGGAGCTTCACAGGATTTGGTTTTCTCTTAAGTGTAAAGCAGGTCAGTAATTTGTGGGCTTGGGCAGATGGTTGTCTTGACTGAAACATCCTTTTTCCATGCAAGTCCCTGGTTGTTGTGACCTAAGGTGCCAGCCAGCATCCCACTTCTGACTGTGATACCAATTCTAACACAGGCTGAAATTAGATGGTAGTGAAGACAGGAATATATATAGAAGAACGGCACTCGCTAGAGCCACAATTTCCTCTGGGGACTAAGTTTCGATTTCACTTTCGCTTGCCCATGGAAGTATTCACTTCTACTCTTTTTTCTAACATATAATTTTAGATGTTTCACTTTCTGCTTTGTTTCTCTGGACTTGTGTGCTCTATATTCATGACATCCTTCCTTGATCTGACCTAAAGAACATTTGTCCACATGCTCACCCATTCCTGCCCTCCACCGTAACACTCAGGTACTGCCCAAGCAGACCAGTGCCCACCAAACCAGCTTCTGACTCAGGCCCCACTCCTCACTTCTGACTGTGATACCAATTCTAACACAGGCTGAAATTAGATGGTAGTGAAGACAGGAATATATATAGAAGAACGGCACTCGCTAGAGCCACAATTTCCTCTGGGGGACTAAGTTTCGATTTCACTTTTCGCATTGCCCATGGAAGTATTCACTTCTACTTCTTTTTTCTAACATATAATTTTAGAGAAAAAGAAATCTACTACCTCTAAAAAATTATCTGCAGAAGTCATGGTATGAGTTGAGAGAGGTCTGACCCCTAAGAGAATACTTTCCAAGTTACATTAATAAAACTGCAAATACAAAATGCAGGAAGTCATGAAATCCAGAGTTTGATTTGGCATAGTAACATATCACTGTCACCCATGGGTTACATTACATTGTATTACTAGTTAAATTATAAAATTTTGCTGAACAAACGTGCAATCCAGGATATGATCTTCTAACTCAAACATCTCTCTCACTTCTTTCAGCATCCATCATATTTAGCTATTCCTAAAGTTTCTCTCTTTCCCAATGTCTCTCTGCCTAAATTCTGCTCCAAACTAAATACCAGATGCAACACTTATTCAACACTTGATATGTCATTTTTTTTCAAAAATATATATAATTAACCTGCAGATATTATGAACTTTGAGGTATTTAACAGTTTTCGCCACATTAACAGTTTTAGCTTTATCATATAATTTTCATAGCATGTTCATATCTCTTTTTTTGTTTGATTCTCACATAATTTTTTGTTTGTCAGGCTAAATATTACTATTCTTGCCCTGAATGAAGAAACTAAGGCTTATAAAGACTCATACCAATTATTAAAAGCATTCTATAGTTTATCTAAAATTGCACACTCTGACATTTGCAATTCCCCTATCCTGCATTATTATTCTCACTATTTATATATTCTTTTTATTTCCTTTATTGTTTATCATCATCTATTATAATATATATATGACTTACAGCCCCTACTTTTGTATATCTCCCCCTACTCACTGGAAGATAGCATAAGCTCCATCAGGCAGAGAGTTTTCTTGCTTTATTTGCTTCTGTATTCCCAGAACCAAGAACAGTGCTTCGCACGTAGTAGGCATTCAGTATATACAGATTGAGTGAATAAACAAAAGATTGAAAGAGAACCTCTTTTTAGTAATAGTACACACCTGAAAATGGTGGTCACATGGCTTCCAACAATTATAGCTAGCATTTATTGAGCACTTACCAAATGCCAAGCATTGTGCATACATGCATGATCTCATGACAGAGCTTACCAGAGCGGGTAAGAGAAACTCATCTCCAGGCTGAGGCTCCCTGGGTCTAAATCGTAAGTCCACACTTACTAACTCTGCGGCCTCAAAAGTTATAGAATCTTTTTAAGTTTCAATTGTTAGTTTGTAATATGGGATGATAAAAATATGACCTAAATAATAAAACTTTTCAAGGATAAAACCTTGCAAACCTATGGTAATTGCTGAGTTAAATTATGCTAACTTAAGTAATACCAATCCTTGTAACAACCCAATATGCTATATACAGTTATTATCCCCATTTTACAAATGAGGAATCTGAAGTGTCATGTGATTAAGAAATTTGCTGAGGATCACATGGCAAATTATAACCTCAGATCCTCTGACCCCAAAGCCTACATTCTTAACCTCACCAATAAGTAGCTATGCAGAAAATAATTTTAAAAATTGGAGAAAATATCTTCTGTTACAACAATAGGAACATCATTATATTCCACTAACATCTTAATTTAAAGTTACATACTAATTCCAATTTTAAATTTATGTTGAGTGTTGAAAAGAAGCTGAGTTTTCTAAGCACAGACGTGAGCATAACATATTCAAGAACATGGTTAAAATCTCTCATTGCATTGGGCCTGTGCTGCACCAAATATTTACTGAAATTAATTGGCCTCCTACTGCGACTTAACAACTAGTTTTATTAAATAGGAATTTCCACTGAAATGGCATTTACTATTTAGGGTTTCACCAGCATACGATATAATATCCCAGCCAGGAGTTAAGATCTTAAGTGAGTTTGAAAAGCAAATACCAGATACATAAAATATACAATAAATCATCAATTACATGCCTCTCTTTCTCCCTCCTTCCCTTTTTTTCTCCTTTCTTCCCTCTCCTTCCCTCTCTCTTTCTCATTTCTTCTTTCATTCTTTAGTTTGTCCGTTTGTGAATACGCATATATAGAATCTTAGGAATCGTAGGTGAACGACTGTTGAGATTATTTGTCCTGAGTTTCTTTACAGTAATGCCTGATAAAGACTCATTGCCAGCCAAATGCAATGCAGGAAACACCTGCATGTGAAGACACACATACTCATGGTCGGGAGTGGGGAGAGAAAGAGACAGAGTAAGAGAAGGAGAGAGTGAGAGGGAGGGGGAGAGAGGCTGAATTCCTTGGGGAAAGATATCTGTTAGGCAGGTTTGCTGGAAGCCCACAGCCTAGCTGCCTGGAATGAATATACTTGGCTATTCTCTTTTCTTTCCCTCGTAAAAGGGCCAGTGGGGTGAGCTCTTATTTATAGAGGAAAATGGTTCCAGGATTTTGAGTAGGTGGTTATAGTGGAGTCTGTTTGTAACCTTAGCCAATGGTTGCACACTTTATTCTTGAACAGGGAAAGAGAGAGAGGTTTCTTGCATTATTTTTTCCTATCTATATCCTACCAAAAAGTTGCCATTACCTTTCCCTTGAACTATATTCTCATTTGAATCAGATGTTGATTAATGCTTTATTTTTATAAATTTCAATCAATTCTCTTATGTGCTTCTTTTTTAGGAATGTTCATGTATTGCAACTGATTTATATGTGTTACTAATCACCATAATGTATAAACTGTCAAAAATCATTCATATATAATACACGTCAGGCAAGCAAGACCTTTTTTAAGTGAAAGAAAATCTAAACAAGCAGCAAAACTTTAATATTTAGTGGCTTATGTAATACTAGGATAAAGACTGTGCTTGTGCATGTCTGTGTGTGTTTGTATACATATGCATATATATGCATACACATATACATATATATTTTCATATACATATGCATCTACATAAGTGTGTGTGTGTTAATCTAAAGCCCTGAAATATAATTATCTGTTTATATCCTTTGGCTTACTAAATTCATTATGCATCGTTGTACATCTAATTCTAAAATCTCAACATCAGTGAAATATAAATAAGAAAGAAGGTATTCAGGTAGCTCAACTTAGCAGTCAGAAGTTGGATGGCATTGAAGGCCAGTGGAGTGTCATTCCAGCAATATCTGAAACAGTTCCACTCATTGGATCTGTGTCACAAATAGGCAACACTATATATGGAATACTCAGTCCCAAAGAGGCATAGGAAGTTTGACAAAAGAAAGAAATAAAAACGATCCACTTACCACTGATGTATTTGTGATAGTCCCTCTATATACAAATGTAACATATGAAGGATATTACACACGCCTGGCACTCAATAAATTTTACTTAGGGAGGAGGATTTCTGTGTCTGGAATGATCACCATAAGCATCTTTGCCATAGACATCTTTGCCACAAGCATTTTTGCCACGTAACTAATTGGCCATAAGGCAGTTTTGCGGTAAAAGATAAAATAACCAGTTGACTGTTTGGTTTCAACAGGTTGACAGTTTGGTTTCATTTCTCTGTTAACGTAGTCCTCCCATTTTTATATTACATAAATCTGAGCCCTCATAATGGTCAATATACTGATGAGTAGTAGTGATGTGACGGTATTAAAATAGTGGATAACAATTCCGTATATCAACTTGATAGAAAATACGGTGATTAAAACTTCAGGAAGTATGAAATAAGAAAGCGTAAAGCCAGATTGCGCACTTTACTAGAAAGTGATAACAGATCAGCGTGCGACTCCTTCACTGAGCACAGTCATCCCTCCCACCCATCAAAACCAAGTTTACTAATCTATGCCAAATATGAAAGAATTCACAATGGTCTTTGAGAGCATTAATTATGGATTCTGTAGCTAATTTAGATAACACAGCTTGTTCTCTAATGCCATCGTTACAAAATTAATCATGTGGTATTAGAAGCTGAAAAGAGAATCAAGCTCCTCCTATCCTTCCCCTCCTCCAAAAATGAAATGGCTACGTGATTCCTGATGAGTATAAGTTTCTTGAAGATGGTGGAATTTTTTGCCCTTTGATAGTGGAGAACATGACGTGGACAGAATTTTGGTATTTGGCACAGAATCCACCTTAGATGATTGGGTGAAATATAAGGACTGGGGATGGGATGGAATATTTAAATGCAGTCTAGATATGTACCACATGTTTCATTATGTCCTTCTTAATGTCCATCTTTTATTTTTCATTACTTTATCTTTTACGGAAAAATTCCCTTGCAGCCAATTAGTCATGCGGCAAAAGTTTTTGCAGCAAAACGCTTGAGGCAAGGATGTCTACAGTAAAGATACTTACAGAGAAAGTACCTAGAATGGAGGCGTTCATAGCAGATAGGAGCACAGGATTGTGAGTCAGGCCAGGGTCAAATCTCAGTTTCAACATTTATTAATTATTTAACTTCAGGTGATTTATTTAATCTATCTAATGTTTTGTTCTCTCTTCTGGAAAATGATACTAATAATGCCAGCCTCATAGAGTTATCATAAAAATGAAATATTGTACATAACTCATTATAGTCTCTGGGTCATAAAGTGTCTTTTCTGTCATCACCATCATGATTATCAGTATTTTCTCCTTTTTCTTTTTTGATTAGGTATAGCCAGCTAAAGATAAAGAATACCAAAATTGAGCCACTTAACAAGGGCATTATTAGGAATCAGGATCAAGTTGCCATGCCAAAGTCAGAAACATGGGAATATTAGGATATAACTAAACCAAGGACTTAAAAAAAGAAAGACTAGAGATATGGAGGAACAGTGTTAGAGAAGGTAAAGAGAAAGCAAAGCAGGAACTCCACGGACTATAGGCAGATGGTGTTGGGAGGTGTAAGGACTTACATATCTAACGTATTTGTCTTCACTGATGGTAATTCCCTTCTCCTTAGTTCAGGCACGTATCTTCAAGTTCTCTGTCTTTCTAAACAGGTAAGTAAGTTTTAGGCTTGGTAATATGAATTTATAATATGTGTTGAAAAGTTATTTCCAGAGAATGGGAGGGAAAGCTACCTGAATGAACAAAATCAACTTGTTCACTCAGTAGTGCTCTACATTGTAATGGTTATATTACAGTAGCAATATTTAAACTCTAGTTCTTACTATTACGGCTGTCGTTTGGAAAAGAGGTGTTTATTTCATTAATATTCAAATATATTATTCATGTATATATATATGAAAATACCCCACTTACCACTAGTGTATTCATGTAGGTCTATTTATATGCAAATATCACATCTCAAACTTCATAGTTTTATATGTATGATATAATGTCTAAAAATATTCCTTAAAATGAACTCTATAGGCTGTCTTTTCCATTGACAATGAGGAGTGGGTGAGGCTTTGAGTTGAGTAAGCTGTTTCGAGTGAACAAAAAATATCTGTTGGGTACCTGCTCCCAAATGTACCCTCTGGTGTATAAATTATTTAGATGGTTCTATGCCAACCCAAAATGGCCATAGTTCTAACCATTCAAGATCAGATCCCCTGGAGTTAATTTCCAGGACCTTACTTCATCATGTCTTCATATAGAAGTTTAACATTGGGCCAGACACTTTATAGGTGTATGATTAAGGAAGAAGTGAAGCCCCAAAGTAGGGGAAAGATACAATTCAGCCGAGATAAGCGTTTCTCCTTTTCCTGCACATCTTTCCCTTGAAAGTATAAGCTGTATGAGAAGGTGTCTTTATCTGCCACCATGTACCCTGATTCCAATGTGTACTTAACAGAAGAGGAGAATTGACTGGAAAATGCAATCTATTTGACACCCATCCACACTGATTAGGTGCTTAATTGACACCTTCCCTCCCATGCAGTGTATTAAGCCCCGTACCAAGCGACTTATGATTATTTTCATTAAATACAGCAGATAATGTCTATAAACAGGCGTTCTCTCTGTTAATAAAAAGATCTCAGAATCCCAAAAAAGTCCAAGGCCATTGCTTTTAATAAATACAGCTGACTGAAATGATCTATTTATAAATTTATCAGGGATTAGAAATTGTTTAAAGGCTTTGTTCAAACCACACAAAAATAAATCATCTTAAGATTCACTTTTATAAACTGGAAAAAAACAATCATGCCAAGACTTTACAACATGTGGGATGGAAATAATTACTAAATAAAGCTGAATCATTTGGATTTTACCAAATTAAAAACATACTTTTTTAACTCAGGAAATATTGCGCAACAGCATTCCAAACACCATATCCCTTTCTCAGTGGAACACTGCATCAAGCTGAACTGTTGTTAATTGTACAGGATGATGTGTTGATGTCAAAAGAAACTTGAGTGCCCACAAAAGAAAATGAAGTTGCAATTACCTCTTTATAGTGAGTTTAGGTCTTCTTTCCCAGTACTGAAGAGTATCATAAACGGGAAAATAGCACACTTTGAATGATAACGTTTCTCTTGTGAAAACATCAAAAACACATGAAGTAATTGATACAATTATATTTTCTAAGTCTTCGCTTTGAAATTTAAAAACCCCGACTCATAAATGGCTTGTAAATAATTAATTCAGAAATCTGTTCCGCTTCCACAGCAGACACAAAAGAAATGCACCTCATTGGGAAAGCAAAACATTTTCTTATGTTCTACCAAAGGCTAAACCTTTAAGCAGTGTAATGGATCACTGTGGGAAACTTCACTCACAAATGCATAAAATGAATGCATTTTTATTAAAATGGTGTTTAGGAGATCTCTTTCAGCCTGAGCGTACATCTGCGTAGGTTATTAAAAAGTCAGTGTCTTATGGGTAACTCGCATGCAGCTAACTTTTAGTCAGCATTTTCTGTTCTATGCTCCACAAATCACAATAAATCCAGGAAAATACCAATTGTTAACACCTCTAAACTCTACCATTGCATAGGAGAGAAACGCAATAGCTCAAGAGTCTCACATTTAGGTGAGTGAATTAAAAAGGTTTAGTTTAGATAGGATTTAGATTTCACAGCTCTTTCCACACAAGCTGAAACAAATCACACTCTCTCAGAGTTCATTCTACAGCATTAGGAACTTCATTTCAGCAGTTTTAGCAACAGACTGCAGATTACAAAGATCTGTATAGCCAGGTTGCCTAGCAGCAAGAAAAAGGGAGACTGGAAACTTAAACGTTCTATGAAAGTATTTTGTTGAAGATTGCAAATATTTAGTGAGCATTCATTTAGAAGTTTGCAGGATTTGCATTTATTTATTTGGGGGAATGCTAAACTGAACAATGTGTTAGTCAAGAGTTTCTTTTTGTGGATTGTTGAAAAATGCCCAACCTAACTATTAAAGGATTTGGCTGGAGCAAGTAGATGGCAGGAAATTTAACCTGAGCATCCCCCCATTGATTAATCTAAATCTTTAATGTGGGATGAGATTCCGGGGGCAGCACTATTGAAGGCTTCCTGACTTAGCCTCTGGCATTTCTTTTGAGGAAAGGAGAACAGCTGTGAACTCTCACTTGGGCTTACTCCTCAGGAAGGAATGCAGGGAGGCCAAGCAATGCTGGCAGTTATCCGCCCCCCCCAAATTTCACCTGCTTTCCATATAGTACTCATTTAACGGTACTTGAAATCCCACCAAAAACGTGGGAGTGCCTTCTACTTGTGGTGGCTATAAAAAAGCGGTGATGTTAGCACTACAGAAAGAATGCAAAACTGAATCCACAGTTACTTAAATTCATATTCCTACAGCCAAATAAACTTGAGTAGAATCCTAGAATTCTTTAGAGGAATGATTCTAAAACCTGGCACCAAGTTAGGATCACCTAGCCTACTTAAACTATCAGTGCCCCATGCCCTTCTCCCAGTAATTCGGAAATAGGTTGTCTGGGAGTGAAGCACCCAGCAGCAGTAAATTTTAAAAGCTCCCTATGGAAAAAGGTATTGACTCCGGGCTTAACTGGGCATTGCAAAGAATCAACAAAGTTCTAGACCTTATGGAACTCAGTGCACCTCAATTTCCTCAACCCTCATTCTGTTTTTCTCTTTTGCTCTTTGCTTGGAAAATAAATGCCTCAGAAAGGTATGTAGGATTTCATATGATTTTGATCTTATGATAATTATGTATTTATTTGTGTATCTGAATAGTCTTCCTTGAAACACAACAAATAGATTTTCTCATTATTCTCTGCAATATCTGAATCTAAGTACAGAATGGAAATTTTGCACTACTAAGTGGTAACGTTAGTTGCAAAACACCGTGCTTTTTTCAGATGCACAATCTCAGCAGATAAATGCATCTGTGTGGAAGATTACACAAATTTCAGGAATTTGGGGTATCCCTCTCCAGTGTTATCCTTTCTAGGATTTACCCCTGAAATTTCAGTGGCTCTTGTTGTCCCAAAACCTATTCTCTGGTTCTTGAAGCCTGAAATACTAAACATTTCTACAGGAGTTTTAACTGTTCCTCTTGGTGCTGATTAGAACAAGCCTTCAGGCTAAAAGCTGTAAAAAGGTGTAAATTTACTTATGCCTTTTCCTTCTTTCAAATGCCAACTTCACTTCAGCTTCTCTCTGCATTTATATATTCCCCTGCAGCTTTAAATATTTTTTTAAATATTTTTTCCTGAATTTTTAAAAATTGAGATATAATTGATATGTAACATTGTATTTGTTTTAGGTGTACAACCTAATGATTTAATATATGTATACACTGTGAAATCATTACCATAAGTTTAATTAACATCCATCACCACACATAGTTTCAATTTTTTTTCTCGTGATGAGAACTTTTAAGATTTAATACCTTAGCAACTTTCATATATGCAATATTTTTCCCCAAATTTTAGGGTTGCTTTCTGTAGGAAAGTTGGTTCAACAGAAGCTACTTTACCATATCTGGAAGTTTATATTAAGGATGTTGTTGGGCATTATTAATCAGATAGTAAGAACAGAGTCAGAGCATATAAAAAATTGAATTGGGTAGAATTGAAATGAAATAAATTTTGAGAATCATATATTTTAATTACCTGAAGTCCTTTCACAAGTTTCTCAGCAAGAAGTACTTGGGAGTTTTAAGGTTATCTGGGGTTATGAACATGAAACAAGTAATGGATTTGGGAGCTTGTTATCGAGTAAACCTAATGATAAAATTATTAGCCAAGACTGGCACTATTGATAAGCTGCATTCTTCCATTTGCCTCTGCTGGATGTATGCTACATTTACTTAAATCCTAGGAACAAAAGAGCATCACCAGACCGGAGACAAATAACAACAAAGCCGTAGTTACACAAGCAGTGGTTTTCACTCACTTGTATTTGAAATGGCCATTTACCTATTAGTTTATCCTTTAATTAAGATAAATTTACCTTTAACTTAATGTTTATACAAATGTTATGATCTCACTGTTCAAAAAGAAAATTATAACATTTCAAGATTTTTTTAAAAGCAGATATATTTACCCTATTAAGGAATGCCATTGTTAGTATCTGCTCTAACACAATGTTACTATTTTAAAAAAATCACATGCCCAGATAATACAGAAAAAAAAATAAAACATTAATTAAATTAAACCAACATCAAAACTAAAAAAGAACTTTTTAAAATACTATGATTTTTATTTGTCCTTCTGGTCTATACAACAAGCTTGACCAAAAACTGTGCTAACATCTTTTTCTGCCTCTGTTTTCATCCTTAGGAATGTTCTAATTATTTATTTTTAAGTCAAACTATTTCCCACAAGGGAAATGCCTGCACACTTAGACCATTGAAACTCACCCAGCCTTACCAAATAACAAAATGACAAGACCATCAGCACATGAGGAAATTAGCAATTCTGGACTTTTTAGAAAATAGTGGAGATGTTGTTGAACAATATTTCTTGGAATATGACTTCCTCTAGGGCATCTGTAAGGATTTGTATTATGTCCTGTATGTGTTAAGAACAACACTCTGATCTCATTGAATATGAGCTTGTCTTGCTCATGGATAGAGAGCCAAAATGGAGTTAAAGAACATTAGTGACATAGAGCCCGGTGAATCGGTAAGACTACAGTAACTAAGCCTAAATATAAAAATAGCTTTGATTGTTCTTACTGTATTGATTCATTGCAAGGTACACAGCTAATCAGGAAATATTTTCTAGAACAGGGGAATTATAAGCCAGATACTGAGCATTGTAAACAGTTTTGGATAAAACAGAAAGAATTGAACGTGATTCTCTACTTGTTTGTTTGTTTATGGGAATAAGTAAATAATGGCACAAAGATAAGACATTATAGAAATCCAAGAGTAGAAGACAGATTAATGAGTGAATAAGTTATGAGAAATCTAAATGTCCAAGTATAGGGCATATGGTCAAGAAGAAAACATTGATGAATAACTCTAATGCTAAGAGGTTTATTTCTTTTAAGAAAAAACAGCAGTATAAGCTTGGGCCTTGAGATTAGCTTGAGTTGAGTGCATATCCCGTCTTTGGTTCTGTGTCCATCAGGAAAGGTTATGCTATAGTAACAAATGACCCCAATATGTCAGTGGCTGACAATGAAGGTTTATTTCTAGCATATATTGCATGTCTCTATTGAGTTGGCTGCAGCTCTGTTCCCTATCATTTCACCTCTAAGCCCTGGCTGATGAAGCAGGCTCTATTTTGAACATTGCTAGTTCTCATGATGGAGCAAAATGGCAAACCACACGCTAGTTCTTAAAGCTTCTGTTCAGAAGTGACACACGTTACTTCCACTCGCATTTCATCAGCCAAAGCAATTCACGTGGCCGTGCCTGAGTTCCACAGGTAGGATATAAAATTTTCCATCACAAACACCTCAAGGAGAAACACTGAATATGGATGGACATAATAAAATATGCCACAAATATCTGTTAGCTGAACTTAGGTATATAATTTAACATCCTTTTTTCCTGCAATGCAGTTTTGTAATTTGTGAAGAAAACAAAAATTACCAACATTGAGGACAGTTGTGAAGATTAAATATGATGAATATTAATTGCCTCAAACAGGAACTTATGCTCACGTATTGCAGTAACGTTTTATTATTCTCTTCCATTTACCTATGAAACATTCTTATAGTATGACCACATATTATTTGACAGAAATTTGTTACAATAACTCACACAGAAGCAGCAACAAGACTTGTTAGTCTATGTGGCTGGCAGACAGCATTGTTTTGAAATTAGAAACAGCTCCAATGGAATTGCACATTTTTGTCAATTATGCATTTTTTTTGGCCACAAATTTTGTCCCTCAGAATGAAGTCTTTGGAAAGGAGGTTTATTTTTACATTGACTGGTTCATTTTATTTATTGAGAAATAATTCATTCCCCGATGGGAGAACTATGGGAAATTTAGGATGTTTGTTAAGAGAAGTTAGTATGATCAATCCCAATGGTTGAATTTCGTCACTCTTGGACTAAGGAAAAGGGCTCCAAAAAAAGTCTAAATCAATGGGAAGCAATCCAATATACCTCATATTCCCAACGTTCGCCCAAACCTAACCAAGGATCCAGTTATTGCACAGCTTCCAGCAAACACGACCCACAATATTCAGGAATTCACCATAGGTGGCCTCAGTTTGCCATTGTTTTCATCACTTAGTGGGAAGTTTGTCTAGATGCCCTTTCAGCTTGTGTTAACTAGAATATCTATGTCTGGTTTATAATGATCCGAGATGCTGAAAATATCACTAACTACTCTCCAAAGCAGAATTTCTGACAAATGCTAATTTTATTTTGTTAGGAGATGCTAGGGATTGACTGCAGCTCTTTATCAATCACATTTTACTGACGCAGTGGAAGACATTCTATGAAGTGTACACTGGAATGGCCATAGATTATTCCTAAAAGAGGGATCTTGTTGTAACTACTTTATAGCTGCAGGAGGTAGAATATGTTTGAACTAGTTGGGGAAAAATAATACACCATGAGTTTTAATGTTGAATTAGTCACATAACAATCTTTGAGGGACCGGCCCAATGGCGCAGAGGTTAAGTTCACATGTCCCTCTTCGGCCACCCAGGGTTCACGGGTTCAGATCCCAGGTGTGGACATGGCACCGCCTGTCAGCCCTGCTGTGGTAGGTGTCCCACATATAAAATAGAGGAAGATGGGCACGGATGTTAGCTCAAGGCCAATCTTCCTCAGCAAAAAGAGGAGGATTGGCAGCAGATGTTAGCTCAGGGCTAATCTTCCTCCAAAAAAAAATAATAAATTGATAAATTAAAAAGAACAATCTTTGATACATCAATTATTTGACTACACAGTCATAAGCTATTTTGTCCCATGTATGGATTACTGAGAAAAAATTTTTGTGTCCCTTTATATAACAAGATTCGCTACTATACTTGACTAGTTACAGAGCACGTTGAAACCTCATCTTTGAAACTTCTCACCTAAGCTTCAACGTTATCTATTAAAAATATTTATAAACAGAAAGATCTTTCAGACTTACTAGATCTAAAAATGAAACAATCCTCTTTGGAATTCTCAATTATATCCCCTATTTGTGTATGTGTATAGATATGTGTGTGTGTATTTGTTTACATCTATTTTTACTACCTACAAGCTCTTGAAGACAGGAACTGCCTTTGATTTTAAAGGCATTGAGCCTGACACTATGCATCTGTAAAACAAGTCTTCTTGAACTACCACACAAAACTAGAAAACCTTCAGGGTTTGGTTCTCTCTTCCCCGGAACATGTGAATATTGAACATGCTTCTCACCACTCCCGACTTCTATCTCCACTCCCCAGTCTTCGTTTCTTAAAGTAACATAATATTCTATAACAAATTGAGAAGTGTAAGACAGCTCATGGTAATAGTTACTATATTTATTCAACATCAATTATGAGCTGATGCTACATATGGTATCTTATTTTATTAATATTTCATAGCTGAGATCTATGTTCCATTTTTCACTCAACTACTAACAATGTGAAAGCCATTAGAAAGTCATTTTACTGTTAATAAAAGGGAGCATGCACATGGTATATGCAAGCCACCATTCTATTTAGTATATGTATGTTGATTTGTTTATACCTCACAACAATCATGATAGGGCCTATTTTTTATTTTCATTGTCTCAATATGGAAACTGAGGCCAACATAAGTAATTTGCCCAAGTTCACATAGCCAGGCCATCAGAACTCAACAGGAAGCAGTCAGGCATCAAATTCTATGCCCTTAATCACTACAATATGCACCCTCATTAACCTTAGCACCTGGATTTGTAAAGCCCCAAAGGTCTATTTAAACTCTAAAACATACATGATTTCAGAATGTCCATTGCAAGCGTGAAGAACAATCTACTTCTTGATTCATTTCCAAAGGAGAGTCAATGACTGGCACAAATCCAAGCTCCAGAATAAGCATGATCTTCAGCATAACTGAATCCTCACTAGAGCAAAAGCCTTTTTATTGGAAACAATTGGAGCAGGAGTTAGCCTGTTAATCCTGGAAATTGTTAAATAGAGTATCATAAAATATTACATATATAGCTACAAGCTACTTATCTTAAAATATTTATATGTATATAGATTTGCTAATCTTTTAGGGTAGAAATGTGGCCTTTTCATGAGGTATATATTGTTTCACTATTAATTAGCATTGTCTGTCATATATTAATCCCAACTATAATATATCTTCTACAGTTTCTATACTTATGTAAAATAATCTTAGAGAAGAACACCACATATTTTTAATCCACATAATAATCTAACTCACAAGATCTTTTCTTAGTGTTCAATAGTGATTGTAGAGGCAGACTAACTCACAAGATCTTTTCTTAGTGTTCAATAGTGATTGTAGTAGGCAGAATAATCGTCCCCCAAAGATGTTCATGTCCTCATTCCCAGAACCTGTGAACATGTTACATTATCTGGCAAAGGGAATTAAGATTGCAGTTGGAATTAAGGCTGGGGAATTATATTTTTAGCTATTTTTTTCCTCAAATTTTAATAGTGGTGTCCCCCGGATATAATTTAGCAGCAATCTTTGTTTAGCATCTCATCTATTGAACCATTCCAAAGCAGCGTTCCTCAAGATAGGGTAGCTCGATTATCCTCCATTATCTAGGTGGGCCCAATACAATTATTCACAGCAGACTTGTATTAACCATGAAGTTTTCCAGTATTTTTTTTTTTTTCATTCAAGAGAACATCTGCCTCTTTAATTTTTGGCATTTTCCTCACCTACTTCATGTCTATCTAAGTTAATTAAGTATTTATCTAAGTTATTTAACACCTATTTATCAGACTCCTACTAAGCATTAACATTGTACTATTGGGAGAGACAAACTGTGAATTCATTTCTGTGTTAAGTGTGAAAATAGCAACAAGCACAAGGCATCTGATGTAGACTTGGGGATAGTGATATGTAGGATGTGTTTATATGTTTGGGATATGTGCCTGTGTCTTCAAAATATGATCCTCAAAGAGTCACTAGAGGATAAGACATGAGTCCTGAAAGACCAAAAGAGTAAGTGTAAAGTGAGGCAGAGTGATAAATGGGAAAGATTCTTCTAGTGAAAAAATGTATTTATTATACAAGCAAAGTGGGGGAAATGCCATGTGCAAAGGATCTGGAAAAAGCATTCTGAAAAGTGCAAGTAGTTCAGTTTGACTGGAATGACATGGATAATGGGAGGAAGTGGCAGAAGTTGAGTCAGGAGAGCAAGAATGTGAAGAACCTGATAGACCAAGTGAGCGAATTTTGGACTTTATCCCTAAGGAAAATGAGGAGCGATTGCAGTTTTAAATCTAGGAGACATTATATTGGTCAGGGGTCAGTCAGAAATAGAGAAGCATTGCTAGGTATTTCAACACAGAGAATTTAATATAGGGAATTTGTTTCACAGGTGTTGGAGAGCTGAAGGAGTAAGCAGGAACACTAAAATAATTCAAAGATAAAATGAATGCATTCCAGAGATAACAACTGCAGGAAGAAACTACCATCTATATGGCTTTCAGAATAAACAGGAGATGTTAGACTGTAGAAATTCAAAGTGGGGAGGAGCATTTGAATTTGGGGCTCAGAAGTCTGAGGAGGAGGCATGGTATGGCTGCTCCTGTAGCTTTACGTTGGCACAATAAGCCAGATATCAGATGTGGAAAAAAGCTGGACACTGGAAGGAGCAGACATGCTGCTACTAGGACAAAGTACTCTTGCTAAGACAATCCTAGCAAAACCAGCAGTAAATTCCTACCTTCCTGTCTTCCTCTATCACTCCCTATTGGCGGAACTTATTAATAGGGAGTCAGCTGGCAAAGAAGAAATGCAGTTTGCAGAGTCCCATCCCCTGTATCATAAAGCTTATCATAGAAGGGTGGATTTGGGGCTGAGAGGTAGTAACTTAATAATTGGCACAGTCCACTGCTTAGCCTACTCAGCCTCCTAATAATATATTGTATGGGAAGACCTTAAGTCCCAATGATTATGGTATCCATCTCTGGGTAACGTTAATTTCTCCTTTAATTCTTTTGCAGTGCCACCTGAATAGTCTGTAACCTAAAGGTTGATTTAATCTAAAAGTTAGTTTACACCAATGGAAGTCTTTATATGAAATAATAAGGGGAAGGAAGATAATTTATATATATATATATACATACACACACACACACACAAACATATTTCTAATTAACAATAAAACTATTCAATTGTTATTATCCTGATTTCTATAGAATGGTCACAGGCCACAGTTTGTAAACTCCTTCCATTACCCATCTCACACACTCTTTGGCCTCAACAAGCTTCTCTGTGTTCTTTACTGAGTTTGGTGACTCAAGCTTTTACTTCTGAGACGTTTGAATCCTCTGTCACCCTTTTTTTTGATTGTTGTGGTTTTCCATTTAGTTTACTATTGGACATGTGTTCCTTGGCCAGAAGCTATATTCTGAGTGGTATGAGGACAGCAAGTAAGGTATTGTGTAGGTGCACAGATGTCAGGGCTGGCAGAAGCATTTCAGGCCAGAAGGACAATCCAAATGCAGAATACATATCTATTCCAACGAGGGTAAATTGCTACCTCTTCCCCAAAGGAAGAGGTATAATATAGTCAACCTGCTACTAAGTGTGTGCCTAATGAGAGAATGGTACCATTTAGGGGCTCATCTCTTTGGTTTTGATCAGGCACTTGGCAATACCAGAAGCCAAGTCAGCCTTAGTACAGAAAATTCCATATTATTGAAACCATGCACAGTTCTCATGTTCTGCCACCAGGATGCCTGGGAAAGAGACTGACATCTGCATACCTGTCTCTTTTCCACTTGACTATTGAGAGTTTCTTCTGTATGCAGTTAATTCTCTTTTGGAGGCTTTACACAGGGCAAAAACACTCTCATGGGGCCGGCCTGGTGATGTAGTGGTTAGGTTTGTGTGCTCTGCTGTGGTGGCCCAGGATTTACGGGTTTAGATTCCAGCTGCAGACCTAGCTCTGCTCATCAGGCCGCTCTGTGGCAGCATGCCATATAAAATAGAGGCAGATTGGCACAGATGTTAGCTCAGAGACAATCTTCCTCAAACAAAAAGAAGAAGATTGGCTATGGATGTTAGCTCAGGGCCAATCTTCCTCACACACACACACACACACACACACACACAAAAAACACTCTCATGCTTTGCGTGCATTCTAGAAGGTCATCTGTATACCTTTTCCCTAGACCTGGCTATCAATCTTCTAATTCTATTCTTTCCAAGTTTCTGACCATCTGACCAAACCGTCCTTAAACCGCTGTCCTTACCCAGACTCTGAAGACCTCTCAGTACAGACAAAGACAATCAACTATACTGTTAGATGTACCGCCCCTGAGAGGGTTTCCTTCACCATTGTCTTTTAGGAATACTCCTGCTCTGGGTTGTAATGCCACAGCTGTGCACTTCCAGTTAGTACCAAGAACTGGCACAGTGAAGAATGGATCAGAGAAGACTATTTGCACTTTCAACATAGGAGATGATGGTGTCTTGAACCAAGGGAATGGCACTGAGGATTTAAAGAAGCATAATGAACTAAAGATCTTGAGAACGAAGAACTCTGCACGCATTTGGTACCACCTACTTGATTACCAGTTCTAAGAGTGCGGGGGCTGAGTCTTACTTACCTTATAGCCTACTTCATCATAATATCAGGTACTCTGGATATTGATCACTACAGAAAATTCTTACTTTCGATGGAATCTCCTTTTAGTTTCTCCCGATTCCTGAAGTAAGATTAGCCATTAAAAATGTTAACTACTATACAAAGTAATTTTTATTTTGTTTCCTTTATCTTACAAAATATAAGAATTACCTCCTGATTTTTATATTCCACAAGAAAAGCCCAAATTTACCTAAATCTATATATTTCATTATTGTGTAGGCTTTAACACATAAGTCTAAAGAATTATTCCTACCTGATGTGAAGTCTGGGGAAATTGGAAAGGGGGCATATGAGTTACCTCTTACCATAAAAATGCTGTGTGATGATCACCCAACCTCAGCAGCATGCAACACTAGCATTTACGGCACATGTCTGGGCTGATCAGAGAGGCAGCTCTGCTGAGCTTAGATGAGCTCACTGAGATATTGGAGGGCAACCAGGGCAAATAACTGGTGTCTGCTTCATGTGTCTGTCATCCTCCAGCAGGACAGACCAGACAAGTTCCCAAGGAGATGAAAAGGGTGCAAGAGAGAGAGGGAGAGCAAGCTCAATTTCACGCCCACTTTTCTGTCTTCTGCTTGCTTCATGTTTGCTAAAATACCCATGGCCAAAGCCAGTCTCAGAGCTGAGTCCAGAGTCAGAGCTGGAGACAGGAACTGCAAGGCTACTCATCAAAGGGTATGGATACAAGAAGGAGCCAGAAAGCAGAGCTACTTCCACTCTCCACCACTAGGAATATATGTTAAGGGCATGTCATTAAAAATTTCCTTTCTTATTTAGGAAACCTTACATCTGGGTAGACTGACAAGGCCAGAAAACTGAAGGGTAGTGCAACTCATGATTATGGAGAGAATAACTTGGGAGTCCACACGTGCAGAGAAGTCCAGAAAGTGGGATCTGAATGGGGTTGAGACTCTCACTATCTCAGGAAAAAGTGCCAACCTATAGCTGCCCCATATTATTTAAGGACCTGGGTCTAGAATTCAAAACAGACAAGACACTAAGCAAAAGAGTCTCGGAGCCCAGGAAGCTCATATTTTAATTTTAATTTGGATAAAATTCTGATTTACATGTGTAATTTAATTTATGCTTTTTATTTATTCTTAAATGTCCTAGTAATTTTTTTTTAATCATCCAAGTTTCTATGATTAATCTAAGGATAAGGTATTTGTTCATATAAAAATGGGACAACAAAGCGTGGTGGTGAGAGCATACACTTAGCTAGCAAGCTTGGGAAACCTAGTACAATTGAGGTAGTTAGGAGTAACTTAGGGTAGAGTTTTGAATGCAGCTTGTTTGCCAGTAGGAGTATGTTCCTCAATTACCATGGAGTTATATTCAAAGTAATTAGTTTCTTTATTTAAACATTTTTATAGATTGCAGCCATAAAAATAAATCATGAGAGTAATTCTTCATGAAAAAGATTAGTGAGTAGACTACGATGAAGAAGATATGATTCCATTTGCCGTGAAGTTTAGATGTTAAACTTTTACCACTGGGTAATACAATCTTAGTTTTTGATGACAGTATATTTTTGTAAGATCAATCTGGTAGCTCGAGGAAGGACATATCATTCAGATAGAATAGAGTCGAGATGACGAAGTTTTTGTATCAGTACAGGAAGAAGATGACATCTGAACCAATGTGATGGTAGTTAAGAAAGACGGACAGAGGTGGAAGATACTGCAAAACAGAATTAACAATAGTTTTAGGCTAATTAGGCTAATAGTTCACACTCAAAGCTAAAGCTGCAAATTGCAATGCACAGTCATTGAAAGAATTCTTCAAGGACTTTCAACAGTAGTTATTTCTATTGAAGCTCAAGAGTTTTAGTAATAGTAATAAAAATCTTTCCTAAAACTGTCTCACAAGTTCATTTTTCTATTCTGCCAAAGTCTACATTGAGCTCATTTAGTAAAACTTAATCTCTTGCCTATATTTGATTCTTTCTACTAAGAAAAATGGAAACAGTTTTGATTAGGCAATATAATTGCCATAATAATTGTGATATACTAGAATTACATGGCTCACCAAAGCTTCAGATTATTTCATACATTCCCAATAATCTTATGCTATACCATATCAGACATGACCATCCTTTTTCAATATAATAGAAAATAATAAATGTGTGCATTTTAGGACTACACTCTATGTGTTGAGGACTTGTGTTCTAATCATTGGTTTGATATGTTAATTGCAAGTGGTGCAACCCACCTGCCCTTCCTGGTGAGAATTTAGCACTTTACTTCATTTTTACCTGAACTTGAGCTTTGACTTTACTGAACATCAAATAGAGTAACACTTTTTCTCTAATCTAGGGTAAACACTACAGAAAAAATTAAGATTTTAATGAACTATAAGTAATATTTGTAGCCAAACTCCTAAAAAGCGAGTGCAATTGCTTGTTTATGCTTAGCCTTTGTTCTTTCTGTTACAATTGCCAGAGATAGTCACAACCACAATAAGATATAATTGGATAATTACCTTTTGCAGGTTTGTAAAAACTCTCACCAGTTTGTGTTAAAGATCAATGTGATCTACAAAATATAAATTTCATGCCATCATCTTAAATGTCAAGCTGCTAGTTTTCTCGAGTGAGTTGAATGACTGGTTATACTGGATGCCAGATAGAAGTTTTTACTCACCAGAAACCACCTCAAGAGCTTACTTTGTATGCAAGAATACTCTCCCGGGAGCACACCACAAAACCTAAAGGTGAAGGCTGCAACTATTTTTCCCAAGTAACATGTTGGAGAGCCAAAGCTCCTCCTGCCTCACCCCCCAAGTCCTTTCTAAGTTCTGAGAAATAAAATAGAAAAACAAAACCACATAAAAAAGCGTTATTTTGCGTCTCATGTTTCCATTAGGCTGTACAATCTCTGTAGCCTTTTTTCCTGGTGTGGACATCATACAAAAAACATTTCAAGCGGGAAATAATATCTGAAGATGGAAAGTTTTCTGAGAATTCTTTAACATAAATGGCAAAGCACAGTATAAGAATTTTGCATGTTAATACCGGTATCCAAAAGTCAACGTCCAACTCCCAACTACTCCTTAAACTCAATCAGGTTGTTCCTTGGCAAGACAGAGGAAAGGGAGGCTGTACGGGATTGCTTCAGATGCTTTGGTTTGGGTGAAGAGGAGGCAACTTCCTTCATAAGAACTTCATCCATTAAGCCGTGGAACATCAATAATGTGCCAGAACTGTGCTAGGTGCTTGGGAATTGTATTAATTTACTAGGACTGCCACAGCAAAGTACCACAAACCGGTGGCTTAAACAACAGAAATTTATTTTCTCATGGTTTTGGATGTTGGAAGCCCAAGATCAAGATGCTGACAGGGTTGGTTTCTTCCAAGGGCTGTAAGGAAAAAATCTGTTCTAAGCCTTCCTCCTTGGCTTGTAGCTGCCTCTTCAGATGGTTGTCCCTCTGTGCATGCACACCCTGGTGTCTCTAAGTATGTCCAAGTTTCCTTTTCTTTTAAAGACAACAATTAGATTGGTTAGAAATCAGCCTAATGACCTGATTCTAACTTAATCACCTCTTTAAAGGCCCTATCTCCGATATGTCGCCTTCTGAGGTACTGGGGGTTAGGGCTTGAACATATGAATTAGGGGGCGGGGGGAGACAATGCAGCCCTTAACAAGAGTCAAGTACACCGAAGTCTCCTTCCTACCCTCCAAGTCACAGAGAGCAGGGCTTCAGTTGCTTGGTCCATATATTCTAACCACAAAACTTTTGAGAGCAATATTTTTAAATGAACTATATGAGTAAAGAACCCATGTTCTTACCACAAATGACAAGTATAGACATTTTTCTTAAGCAAAAATAAATTTGTGCTAAATGGAATCACTCTCAGGCAGATAGTCTAGTTTAATTATATTTTATTTTTCTCCTATTGTAGGCTTCAAGGTCTGTTGCCCGGGGATTGGATAGAAGCTGGAATGCCTTGGCAGATCCACTGTGGCAAAGCATGCAAAATCCCACCAGGTGGCATTTTGTAGATGATTTGATGAGAAAACATATGGGATTGCTTACTAGGCATGCTGTACTTTGTTGGCCTGTTTCATCTAAGCTACTTTTACAAACATTTAAGAGTTCTAAGATTCAGGCCCAGAGGAAATAATCTTAGCACTAGATCATCCACTCACAAAAATATTCATTTGCCTCTGAAAATACTTTTTTGTTCAGGATGTGTTTCAGAAGGTGTTCACACCAAATCAACGGTAACAAAAACATTTGACTGAGCACGTGCGACCTGATGAATTCCTCCGAAGTTCAAACTTTTAAATATTCATAAAGAATTACATATATATGAATCTCAGAGATCAATGTCATTGTAATAATTGTTACTTCCTCATTTACATAGACCCTACATTTAAAATTATTCTGGTGCTTTCATTCAAACAAATTCAGATCTTCAGTGCTCTTACTATTAATGATTTATATTCTTTCAGCAGTTCATATACAATTCATTCTCTTCCCTAGCTTCATATTGTCTCATTGCATTCAGTGACTAATTTTTATTTTTGCAATCATACTTTCTCTGCTCACGTGCTATCCAGAGGAGACATGGTGGAAGAGGGAAGAGGCTACTATGATCTGGTGGATGTGGATTTCCAGGTTTGGCCCTGCCCCCTGCTGCCTATGTATGACCTTTCATAGTCTCAGTTGTCTGTTGCACAACTGGGTATACCAACACATCACAGAGTTCTTATGAAAGCTAAAAGACACTGTACTTTGGAAAGTGAATTGTAAAATCTCACGAAAGTGAAAAGTGAGTTATTCTTGAGGCCTTTTGTGTCAATGCCTGGTAAATGGCTATTTCTAAGACCACATTTTTTGATGATTTGGTCTTAATATTGAAAGTAAATTATTATTAAATCAGTTTAAGGAAGAAACTTCATAAAATGTTGATATGAGTCTCATGTTAAGAAAAATTTAGAAGTTGCCATTGCTTACTACTTCCTGCCTGTGAATATACACCAGCTAATGTTATGAAATGTTTTTTTCTTTCTTTCTAGATGATTATCCCTAAAAGGAACAAAACCACATTTCTCGTCAGGAGTACAATGCTATCTGCACACAAACAGACATGCACACAAATGACACATTTCCCTATATCCAAAGAACTAACAATTTAATGGTCAGTACAGCAGATTTTTTTATTTGGGTGAGGGGTCCACCTGGTGCATATTGAGTTGTAGAATATGAGTGGCATCTGTCCCATCTCCATGCATACATTACTTGAAGGTGGACACCCACAAGGTGTATCAAGGTGCTATAAAGAAACTGTTTGTGCCCTTTGTTTATCTCTTGTTTCTTTTCTATAATCCATTAAACAGGAAAGCCAAATGCTGTAGCCACTGGCAATTGTGTCTGACTGCTCAAGGCCTCCCTTGTGCCAGCTGGTACCCAAGCTGGTGCTCTGCCAAATGTGTCATCTTGTATATATGCAACAGAATCAAGGTCGGCAGCATACAACAGATGATTTCTTAAATGTGTTAATGCTTATCAACTGACTTTGGAAAGCATAGCCAAAGCCATCCTTCATTACGTGTTCTGTCCTTAAGCAGTGTGGCATAAAATAGATTAAACAGAACTGGATTTCTTACATAAACTGCCTCATTCCTTTGGAGGTTGGCAACATGTCAGACTGGGCACCTGGCAAGTTCCCAAGCAGCTTAACCTGTTTACTAAGAGCCAGTTATGTGTGTATGAGGGGTATGATGTTATCTCTAGTGATACCAACCCCTAAAGTAGATATCTGTGTAAAATTACTTAAATCTAGCACAAAATTCAAAATAATCTACCTAGTGAAAGCTTTAATAATATAAATATTCATGATAAAATTGAATATTTGGCTTATAAAATCATTCCTACAATCACTTAGGAATTTGCCATGTTTTCCTGATGTAAATTTGCTGATTTGAGGCTATAAAATATATGGCACTATATAAAGCGCATGCCCACCTGGTGGGGGTATGATAACTACCACATTAAGAAACATTCTTAATACCTTTCCACAAAAGTTGGACAGCTCTGAGCACACTAAGGAAAGCTGAAAAACAGCAGCCTCAGATGGTTCAGCTGCTTGTCCGGCTGGTGAGAAACACATGTAGCTGCCTGCAGTCAGATGCCCTTCACAGCCAGGGCTGAGGCGAATATTCCAAGCCTCAGCCCCTAGCATATTATCCTCTGTTATTTCTTAAGAAAATCTCTTAGGTGCATGTAAACTTCCTCATAAACCCTCACTTTCCTGGGAACCACATCTGGGTCCTTACGTACTGTAGGATATTAAGGAAGCCATTGCTTTTGAGCATGGGCAAAGCATTGAGAATGTGCTATCATAAATAAAACAGAAATTATTCAAAGGTACATTAATCCGAAGCTTCCTTCTAAATACCACCACTCACAAGGGCTATAATAATACTGGTGATAATATTTCTTGATATTTACTCAACTTTATAGTGTATAATACACTCATATTCTTTATTTTATGTGTGAAATAAACCAAATGCCAGCTTCAAAAGTAGAGTTTGCTATTTTCATAAATCTGAGTTTTTGAAACTGTTTCAATTTCTTATTACAACTCAAAAATGTTCTTGGAGATATACAATTACATAGAAATATTTGCATGGGTATTTGGTAGGTAAGAGCTTTTCCCACACGTATTTCCCCATATATCTTTGTTTATGAGCACTGTGAACATAATAGTAACTAAAATATTAATTCCAGCCAATATTTATTGAGCACTTCTTTTGTGCCAAGCACTATTCTAATGACTTCATTTATTATATTAATCCATTTAAATATAATATGTGAATTTAATTTAAACTTTCTATGAGTTTGTTGAATTATATGAAAAATAAGGGAGCATAACCTCTTTGTTGCCTCCTAGATCTAATATTCTATTGTTCTAAATACATTTGTATTCATCTGTGTAGGTAGATGCTTGTATGTCTGTACATGTTCATGCTTGCATGTCAGGTTTACTGGTTTAGTTACAGTTTTCAAGTATTTAAAATTCAAGAAAGTTCACGCTCAGAACTGCTATGTGCAAAAAATTGTACTAACTTCTTTAGAAAAATGTATTGAGGAGCTTCTTCAAAAGACTAGACAGAAGACAAAAGACATGTACTTCTCTAATTAACATTTAAAAATGTAAGTATGTCTTCACATTCTCACTAGTATCACTACTGTTAGAGCCATGTGGAAATGCAGAGTAAAAATGGTCATTGATCCGTGATACATTTGTATCTTGTCAATAGAAATCTGTATTAATTGGGATTTCCTTTTTCAAACATTGCTGCTATTGCCTCACTTGTTATCAGGACCCACCCCCATTTTCTAAATTGAACTTAGTGTTTGGTTCTAATTGTTACTCTCAACCATTGTCTCTATAATTTCATTATTTGTGTCAATGATCCTTTGCAATCTTTGACTTCCTTGATCCTACTGACCATCCATATCCCTTAATCCCTATATCAGTAGGATTATATCAAGGACCTCACCATCCAATTATGCTACGTCTAAGGTCACAGATTTGTTGTCAATGTCTCATACCACAAATCCCTCAATATCCACCTCTTCCACAACCTCTTACCCACTCAACCCTTAGAACAGTGACTACTTCACTTATACTATATATATATATATATATCTCCATTGTACATTCCCCCCATGCTTCATTTCCATCTTTTAACTGCATACTGGATATTTCCACTTAGATAACCTGTGGCCCTTTCATATATCTAAAGTTTAACTCAATCCCCCTCCAAAATAGGAGCTTTATTTCAAGATTCTCTATTTAAATGTTTTACCTATATAAAATATCCTAGGATATTCTGAGAGTTCTTGTACAATCTTCATACTCAAAAACAACCACTGGTTCACCACTTCCTTCATAATAATTTTTGCATCTTTACCATTCTCTAAGTTGCAACACCACCATCTGAGTTCAATATCACTTTGTCTGACTTATTTCATTAACATTCTAATTGGTCTCTGGTCTCTCCCTCTGCAATATATTTGGCACATTGTTGCCAGTTTAATCTTCTTAATATAGTTTTCCACTGCGGAGAACCTTCAGTGACCTTCTACTCTAGCCAGACTGATTAATTCACTGTATCTTCATCATACCATGTACTTTGTCCATATGTATGTCATTGGTTACATCATTTCACTCTCCTAAAATGCCCTTTCCTTTTCTCTTCATTTATTTGCACTTTACTTTTCTTTTGTTCCTTAGCTGAGGTCCATTTCCTCCAGAAGGCTTTCCATAGTCATGTCAGACTTCACTAAACTTCTCTTCTTTAAACAACATATTATTCACGGTCTTACCATGTAAGGGTTCTACAGGTCTTATACCCATTAGAGCAAGGAGGTTGAACGGCATTCTATTTTCATTATTCCATAGAACCCACTTATTGAATATATTCAATAAATTAATTTGGTGCTGAAGTATATATTATCTTACGTTATAGGCTGAAGAGTACCTCCCCAAAATTCATATGATGAAGTCCTAAACCCTCGTACTTCAGAATGTGAATTTATTTGGAGATAGGGCCTGGAAAAAGGTATTTTTTATGGTTAGGCCCTAATCCAATCTTGCCGGTGTCCTTATCAGAAAGAGTGATTAGGACACAGACAACACCCAGTGTTGAGCAACCATGTGATGACACAGTGAGAAGGTGATGATCTTCAAGACAAGGAGAGAGGCCTGAGACTCAAACCAACCCTGTTTACCCCTTAATCTTAGACTTCTAGTGTCCAAAACTGTGAAGAAACAAATTTCTGTTATTAATGCCACCCAGTGTATGGTATTTGTTTTGGCAGTCTCAGGACACTAATACACCTTGAATAATTATTTATATTTGATATTTGTTTATTTGAGGTTCTATGAAAATTTTTTCTTATTATTTATTATAGTCCACTCAAATGTTAACATAAACACATATCAATACAAACATGACAACACACTGTTGTCAATAAAACATTGAAGAGAAGTAAATAACATCTAATTTGGTGGGTATACACCATGTTTTTTAAAGAATATCTAAATGATCCTAAACAGCTAAACTTAGCATCCAAATATGACCCTGAAAATCAGCATCTAAAGTGAAATAGAAATTTATTCACGACTTGAAATCCAAATCATTATACTTTTCTTGGTATTAAGTTACTTCAGTCTTTTCTATTCCTTTGAATTTAAATGTCCCTAAACTGCCACAACTGCTTAGTAAAACTTTGATACTTCTTTTCTGGTCTTACTCAAAATCTAGGCTAGACAGAGAAGAAATTGTTTGACTGATGGTCCACTTTCTTCCTGAAATAAAGAGTGATTTTCCTAGTCAATGTGCAGATTAGAAATGTGCAGAGATACTTTTTCTTCCCAAGGCTACAGCTACTGCTCTGAGGATTTGTATAAACATTCGAAATGTCAAGACTAATTTAAACAGAAGCAAAGCATGCCCGCTATTGGGATCGACACTCTGGTTGACCCATTCTAAGCAGAAGCAACACCTGGAGTAGTCATTTTAAATATAAAGTTTTAAAATCCATTGGACTTTAATTCACCTTATTTCCATAAAAGTTAGTTATTTTCTAAGATTGTAAATTTTATTTATTTTTCTGACTGTCAATATAAGGGTAAAAGTATGGTCCTAAAATGGGACTTTGCTTTGATGAAATATAAAAATGTTAAATGTAAGCTTGTCTCTGCTTTGCTGTGTTTATGTACCTGCCTTCTCCTCTTTGTTCTTACAAAGAGAAACTTATAAGGATTCCAAAGCATTGTAGGCTGGATTCCTAAGAAAAAAATCTCTGAGATGGATATTTGTGTGCAGGAAGTTGATTGGATTAACTTGTAGGATGGCAAAGAAAGCAGGGTAAAGCAGAGGCAGGAGTTGAACTGAGACGTAGTCACAACAATGGCTTTAGTTGAGTCCATGGAAAGCTCTGGAGCCAAGAGGCCTTGTAGAGTCTTTCCAAATTGTGGAAAGAGGGCTTGACCCTCTACTTCCTCATTGTGCAGACACTGGATGAATTCTGCCTGTGGAAGAGGGCAGGACTTTGGGTGAGATGACTCTCTTGAGTAGAGAGCAATTCTGGAGTAGGACTCAGCTGAGACCTGTCACCTGCCAACATTTCCAGAAACTGACGGAATGAATGTCTCGGTCTTGAAGGGGTGACATCAAGCTTACAAACCACAGCATCCACTATAGAAAGATTTGACTTCAACTTCATATGTTTTTCAGGCCACGTATTTTCAGGTAAATAATTTTAACCTTTATGAGCCTCAACTTCCTTCTTTGTAACTGGAACTGTTAATGTCTTTCAGCCTTTCTCACAACAATTTTGTTAGGATCACCAGTGCCAATGTGAGTTAAAATTCTTTGGGGCATAAAGGATGAGAGTCAAAATATATGTTAGAAGTCATCTAGGTCTGTTTCTTTATTGTATAGCTAAATAATTGAAGCCTAATATGAACTCATATGTTACTGTATACATGACACAGTTCTAGCATTTTTATCTTTATTATCTCATGCAATTCTTACTATGACTCTATGAGAAAAATAGATAAAGAGGGGTCATGTTACTTGACCAAAGTTACACAGTTGGGGGCAGGGGACAGTGGTGATATCTTGCCCCACTTGCTGTGCTTTCGAGCACTAGACTATATTGCTTCTGGTGAGATAGCAGTTAATAGAAGATTAGTAGTCAGGTCTTCAACTTTTTGTTATGTAGTTTATTTAACCTACACCTGGAGGCCATGGTAAGCTGTAAAGCAGAGAAAGCAAACTGGCAACCAGGGGGCTGAATACATCTCAACATATTTGTTCGATTGTTTATTTATCCTATTTTTTAAAAATTTTCTTTAGTCTGCCAAGAATTTTTTAAAGTAGTCTGACTAAACAGGTATTATGTTTAGTACCTCACCAAGAAATTCAGCACCTATAACCTTATGGTTGTACACACACACACTGACTTCGTGCACTTACATTCCCAGCCTGGCTTGTTTAGGCACTCGAGTTTGCAAACCAAGGCTATCCATGTGCAGATAATGATGAAGATGGTGATGATGATGATGATGGATGAGGAGGAAAGATACAAGGAAGAGGAAGAGAAGGAAAAGGATGAGAAGCAAGTGGGGAAGAAGGAAAAGAGGAAAGGATGTAAAAGGAGGAGGAAGGAGAAGGGATGGTGAAGGGAAAGCATAAGTTATTGTTTACAATAATATAAAGAATATTTAGCATCTACTAGAGTAAAATCCTTCATTATTGAAGTTTATTGGTCTTCTCTAAGAAATCTCATATGATACACAATTTTAGAGGAGTGCCAATATTGTTTTTCCAGACAGATGTAATCTGCTTAAATGAATTAATGTTCCCACACAAACTGACTCTTTAAATGGAAGCAAAAAGTTTGTATACTCACACAAATAGATATGAGGTAGAGGGCACAGAAAGAGGGTAGGAGAGGCATTTTACAAAATATTAAAATATAAATCTTTTCATTTCATATTTAATAAGGAGAGAAATGTCTATGAAAATCAGAAGATTTTTTTTAGTAATTACTTTTAAGAGGAAGAGATTTTTCCATGAAAACAGGAATTTGGACATTTTGGAAAACATGTCTCTATTGAGCATATACTTTCTGACAGGCATTATGCTTTACTCTGAGGATACAGAAATAAAAACCAGACATTTTCTACCATGTAATAAACTCTAGAATAGAGGCTGAAACAGATGGTGTAATTAGCACATAATTAACAGATACAAGTCTCAGATGATCATGGAAGGCTCCTAGAAGGACGTGAAATCTACACTAATTTTTGACTAAATATTAACAATTGATCAGTTGAAAAAAGAAGATTGGGTATGTTAGGAATCAGGAATAGCTTATGAAGTCAGAAAGGAATTTGAAAAATGTAGATAGCCTATATAGATGTTAATACTTTTGAAAGTGCTAACAGAAAGGTGGGTAATGGCTTGGAGCTGCGCAGAGCCATTGTGATCAGTGTGTATCAATGGAAATGAAACCCATACAAAGGAGAGCAGTGCTGAGACATATAAAGAGGGCAATCTCTGATGGTCCTATCGTTGACATCTACCCAGCTGTGTCTGAATCTAGCATTCATTATTTTTGAGATTCTTCATTGCCAGGGTCTATAAATTCCCTTTTTTGCTTAAGCTAGTGAGAGGCAGGTTACGCTTGCAATCAGGAATCTTGCCTAATAAAAAGTTATTTCCCTCTTGCATTTGATTTAAGCAGTTTCAGAAATCCATGTCTCTCTTATGTGTGGCCTTCATGCCACCCAGAACAGCACCTTGCACATAGCCCCTTTCTTCTTACACAACTTGCACATATACCCCATGACATACACACACACGCACACACACACACACACACTCCCCTGAACACCTAACATTATAAGAACTGGTTGGAACAGCTATGATTAAAGCTGAAGCAAAAAGGACACAAAGGAAAGGGGAAGAAAGGACTCAAAGAAAATGGCAGTGGAAAAATTGTACAACTATCTAACCCATACACATGGTTAATGTATCCTGGTCCCTAATCAAGAGATTTTTTTTTTTAATCTGCCAAAATGTGGCCATTTACGCTCAGTCCTCATTTCCAAAGCTAATTACGTGATTTTAGATATTTTGTTCTCTGATGCATCTCTCGTGTAATTTTCCAGATGATAGTCTATTTGGCAACATGGAAGTTTACTGCTGTCTGGGCTCAGACAAAAATATGACAATAGTTTCGATAATCTGCCCAGTGAAATATGTGATGAGGTCTTTATGTGGACGAAGAGCAGAGAACAATTAAGCATTGAGTTCTTAAATAAATCAATGAAAAATATTCTATCCAGCTGATTTACATTTAGACATTTCCAATTACTCTAACCTTATGTTTTTATTAAAAATACTTTTAATTCTGTACTTTTGCCAAAAACGTGATTGCATATTAGAAATAACATTGTCGTAAAACAGGTTAGAATCCTCTTTTCGTGTGCTGTGTTAGAATAATAAGCATCTGAACAAATTCTTCCTATGACATTTTACCCTCTAGGTTAACTAAAAATCAAATTTCACAGCGCTTAGAATCTGGGGGTAAGGTGACAACATAAACAGATATTGCGTTCCTGTCTTCAATTGTCACAAAAATGACCAAGCAGGAAATCATCATCCTCCTTGTCATCATCATCAGCGTACACTGAGCTCTTCCTTTTGTGCCAGGCATTACCCTAAATCTCCCTATACTCATTAGCTTAAAACAGCCAGGTGCAATAGGCAATATTATTATCCTCATTTATTACATGATAAAACTTAGACTTAAATTCAATCATTTATCTAAGGCAACACAGCTAATAAGTGGTAGAGTCAAGTTCTAAGCTCAGTTCTATTTTTCTCCAGAACGAAGTTTTTAACAATCACATTACAGTTCCAAATCAGTACTGAAACAAGATATTGTGGCCTCTGCATATAAGACGTTTCTTCTAGATGTAACTCAGATAAGGTTTGATTTAAATCATGGAGAACTATCGACTTTCAGTAACCTGTTAATACCCTATACTCGGAGGGACTAGAGAAGGCTCTGGAGGCAGGTGGCCACAGAAAGCAGAGAGCTAGCACAGGGAGGTTCCTCTTTGTCTTGGGTACTGCATCCAGCAGAAGCTGGGCGGAAAAACAAAGAAAAAACTACCGTGTCTGAAATTTTTTTCTTCAAGAGGTCAAAAATATGCCACTCTATCCCCACTCACACATTTATCTTATAATCAGTAAAAATGATACTACAGATTCAGTATTCCTTTTTAAAAGATTTCACTTAAAAAATCAACTTACTCAACTGTGTCTTGAAAAACTTGAAATATTAAAATAAGTTACTATTGTATTAGTCAGCTGATAACATTATAATGCTATATAACAAAGGGACCAGCACAAAATTCGATAAAATGATAAGCATTTCGTACCCCATTTACAGATCTGGAGACACGCTACGTGTCTGCTGCTTAGCTATGGTGGCTTTGCTTCACGTCTCTCATTCAGTGGCCCAGGCTGGAGGAGTAGCAGCTATCTGGGCATGTTCTTTTAATGTAAGAGGTCAGATGCTGCCAGGGGCAAACAGAAACACATGACACTTCTTAATGTCAAAGCTCAGAATTTGCACCCTGTCAATTCTACCTACATTCCATTGGCCAAACAAGTCACAGAGCCAAGCTTAAAATAAATCAGTCAGGCAGAAATGTGTATTTTCCCAACAGCTGAAGGAGAGAAGAATAACTAATTGATGACCAATAATCCAAGTTATCACATCCACTCATTTAAAAATTAAATAAACAGACAAAAGTCATCATTAGCTTCTGAATCACCATCTTCTTTGTTGACTCTATATTTTTGGTCATGCTCATCTCATGCCTCGAATCCCTTACCCTCTCTTTCTGCCTGATACATTCCTATTTCTCTTCTGCTAGATCATGCTCGAATGTCACTTCATCTGCAAAGCCTTTCTGAACCCGCCTTGTAAACCGTATGTGTAAACCGACTTTTATATGTATTGTTGTTAAAGGAGACACACACAGATGCACAATTTTAAGGATTTAAAGCAGGTTTTCTCTCACCCACCCTCCCTCCCTCTGTATCCCTCTCCTTCCTTCTCTCCCTCTCGCCCTGCTTCCCTCTCCTTCATTCTCTTCCTTTCTTTCCTTCTTTAATAACCTTGTAATAGTCGTTGAACTGCTCACTAATATTTCTAGTTCTCTTCATTCTGAGCACATGGTAAAACTACAATTACTTCTCTGTTCCTGGAAGTTAAGCATGGTCATGTGATGCGCTGCCCAATGAAACGCGTGCAAAAGGTGAGTGCAATTTTCAGGCAGATGCCTTTAAGAGCTGGTGTACAACTCTCTGTCTTCCCGTGTAGCAGTGACCACTAATGACTCCAGATGGTGGGGTTTCTCTCACTCGCAGTCCCCTGATGGGGACAACATGGAAGAGACTTCCCCAGTGACCTATGGCATACATGTAGCATGAGTGAAAAATACACCTCTGTTATTTTAAGACACTGAGATATTGGATCACCACCACAGCGTAGCTTAGACTATCCAGAATGATACAGACTCTTCTCCAAAGGCGTATTCCTGTCAAAAGTTCTCAAGACATTACCATAGGGAATCTATTTCCATAAGGACACTGACAGAAAAGGACACTTGTAAGCCCTGGTGCTCGTATAGCACTGTGATTACCTGAAATACATAAGCTAGCAGGCTCTTGAGAAAAAAAAATTTTAATTTTTAAAAATTTTCAAATTTATATAACTACTAATACTATATAAAAATGGTTACAAAATACTAACCTCCTCAAATTAGGTTAAATTTTAAGTGAAGTACTCATTAGAAACATTAATTGTCATGTTAACATTTTAGTAAAATCTTTTTAGATAACCAGTTTTAGACAAATTTTGGGTTTTTTTTTTTTTTTTTGGTGAGGAAAATTGTCCCTGAGGTAACATCTGTTGCCAATCTTCCTCATTTTGCTTGAGGAAGATTGTCACTGAACTAACATCTGTGGCCATCTTCCTCTGTTTTGTATGTAGGATGTCACCATAGCATGGCTTGATGAGTGATGTGTAGGTCTGTGCCCGGGATCCAAACCCACAAACCCCAGGCGCCAAAGTAAAGCGTGCAAACTTAACTACTACGCCACTAGGACTGCCCTGGTAAATTTGTTTTTAAGTCAGCTGAGTTTAGGTGTAAGGGCTTATTATTCCATTTCTTGTCGATGCCCCTCTACTCTGTCTGGGAAGCAGATATCCCATTTTACAATTAGTTAACTGACTTCACCTCAGCACTTCATCCATCCTAAGATAGTGAATAAATCCAGTGTTAGATCTATTGTGAGATGGTTTAGAGCTGGTAATTCCAAACTTCATTGTAAAATATACAGATTATTTCAAATAGTACAAATTTCAGTCTGATAGTTAAACATATATTAATCTAGAATATTGACCTGCCATTAGTTTAAATAAAATGCCTGTAAATTTAAGCTTTAATATATGTATACGATTCTGTCTTCTAGAATATCAGAAGGAGCAATAAAAGACATGTTTGAACTAAATGCGTGAGTGGGGAGAAAAAAGATCTCAAGGACATAATCCAATATCTGGAGAATGGATGCAGTGTCATATAAACTAAAAAGGCTTCAAATGCCAAATTGCTAAAACGTATCTGCAAGGTTATAGGAGGTTAATTTGCAGACTGGGCACATTGCCCTGATATGCAGTGATTTTGCAATAACTTCCCTTCAAAAAAACACCTGCGGATACTTGCCTTGAGACATAAATATGTCTTTAGAGGACAATATCTCTCCTAAGTATTAATAATACGGAAATGTGTAGGTCTTTCAGAGGCATTAAAGAACGACTTTGGCTTGAAAGTAGGAAATCAAGGATATAAGACTCAGAACTTATAATTACTATATCTGCTTTGATTTCTTAAAGAAAGAGAATATGAATAAAGTCATTGTTGCTAGTTGAATTACCTGAGATAATATATGGAACTATAGGGCACTGTGTTTGGCATCATAGATGTTTTCACTAGATTTGTGAAGAACTTTGTAAAATACTATTTGTTTGTACTTGTTTATTTTTTCCCATTAAATTTTAAATTTTTGGAGTGAAAAAAGCACGTATAACTTAACCCCCCTCACCAGGGAGCTGACACAGTAGTAATGCAATAAATGATTTTGGTTAAGTAAATGTAAGAATGAATAGATGAATAAGCAAATACACGAATTCATGGCACAAATCAAATACTACTTATCAGGTAGCAAAAGAAGCAAACCAGAGCAAAAGAGCTGAATCATTTTGCAAGTGATTAAGTTCTTGGGAAGCATTTGATAAAATCTGATTTACAAGGACTTAAAAGGCCATCTGCCAAATGAGGATCATTACTGCTCTTAGCTGGTGCTTATTGATTGAAGTATAGTCATAACAGTTTGTTTTAAATATAATGGATATCTAAAGAATAGAAATTCCATCTAAGTACAGATTTATGATGGTATAGTGACTGTAAGTTTCACTTAGGAGGACTTCAGGTATTTGTCAAAATAAATGGTTTTGATAAAAGGCTTGTTTCTTGGGGCTGGCCCCGTGGCCGAGTGGTTAAGTTCGCGCGCTCCGCTGCAGGCGGCCCAGTGCTTCGTTAGTTCAAATCCTGGGCGCGGACATGGCACTGCTCGTCAGACCACGCTGAGGCAGCGTCCCACATGCCACAACTAGAAGAACCCACAACGAAGAATACACAACTATGTACCGGGGGGGCTTTGGGGAGAAAAAGGAAAAAATAAAATCTTAAAAAAAAAAAAAAAAAAAAAAAAGGCTTGTTTCTTAGCACATTTCATATTTGTAATTATTTCCTTCTGGGGCCTTCTCATCTCACTCAGAGTAAAAGCTACATGATTTTTAAGCAACCGACATGACTGTATCAGGGTTCTCCAGAGAAACAAAACCGATAGGATAGATAGACAGACAGACAGATAGATGGATATAGATTTATTATGGAGGACTGGCTCATGCAATTATGGAGGCTGGGCAGTCCCATGATCTGCTGTCTGCAAGCTGGAGGCCCAGGAAAGCTGGTCATGTAGTTTCAGTTCAAACCCAAAGGCCTGAGAGCTAGGGGTGGTATAAGTCCTGATCCAAGTCTGAAGGCCCCAGAACCAGGAGCACCAGTCTGTAAAAGTAGGAGAAGATGGATGGTTCAGCTCTAGCAAAAAGCAAATTCACCCTTCCTCTCCCATTTTGTTCTGTTCAGGCCCTCAAGAGACTGGAAATAATAAGTGTTTTTACTGGTACTGGTACTGGTAAGGGTAATCTTTGCTCATTCTGTTGGTTCAAATGCTAATCTCTCCTGGAAACACACTCACAGACACACCCAGAGAAAGCATCTTACCAGCTCTCTACATCTTCCTTAGTTCAGTCAAGTTGACACATAAAACTATCACAATGGCCCAACATAACTGACAAATTTCCCTTTCTCCCCCACACATCTCCATTTCCTCCTCCTCTCCCCTTTCCCATCTAATGTTCCAGCCTCTCTTGCTGTTCTAGAACTCATCAAGCATGCTTCCACCTTGCCTTGAACTTTTTGTCCTTGTTCTGCTCCATGACATGACTGATCCTCTCCCACACGCCCATCAACTACTTTAAGGCTATACTCGGATGTCATCCTCTCTGTAATATCTGAAACCCTATTTAAAATTGCAACCTCTGCTATACCTGCTTTTTATATTTCTTAATTAATCTATCACTTTCTAATATGTTATAAATCTTGTTATAAATTATAAACTTGTCTGCCTCCCCCTGTCTAGAATGTAAGATCTTAAAAGCCAGGAATTTTTGTCTGTTCTGGTTACCACTGTATCTTCAGGACACAGAAAAGCATCTACACATAAATATTTGAAGAATCCAAGAATGATGGTGCTAAGTACTCTACCTGTGAATATTTTGCTCTTAAGTGCTTTTTTTTTTTAAATCATTCTAAAAAATGCTTTAATGTGAGTATAAAAAAGCTAATAATTTTGTAATCATATACAACTACTGGTTAAAGAAATATTCCAAATCGTTAGATGGATTTTTATGTTCATTAGTTTCTAAAAGAATAGAAACATGATGATTAAATAGAGCAATACCTTGGGATATAAATTAAATTTCTAAATTAAATCAGAGTAAGTATTATCCATGCATTTCTAAAGGAGACAGAGCACAGGCTCTGTGACAACCTGGATTTGCATCCAGACTCTTCTACCATCTAGAATTTCAGCATAGAGGTGAATTTGCTGAAATGATGGAAATGTTCAATATCTGTGATGCCCAACACTGTAGCCACTAACCGTGTGACTACTGAGCACTTGAAATGTGAATAGTATGACTGAGTATCTGAATTTTTAATTTGACTTAATTTTAATTATATTTAAATTTAAATAGTCACATGGGGCTGGCTAATGGCTACTCCATTAGTCAGTTCAGGTTTACATTTAGGATTTTAGACATGTTTTAACTTACCTGATATTCAATTTTATCATATGCAAAATGCTATTAAGAATTTTTAGTGCTATTATAGGAATTAAATAAAATAAAAATATTAAGTGGTCACATTTTACTGCTTGACAGGTAGTGGGCACTCATATGGATGCTATTGTTATTACTGTTACTTCCTAATTATTATGACAGTTTTACTGAAATCTCAGCACTTGTTCCTGGACTCCTTAGCTTTTATTATTCTGTGGCCTTTGTGAGCCCACTAGCCAGAAGCTACTCATGGTTAAGGCCACTTTAACCCTATCTTCACACTCCTCCATTTGTTTTACTTAACGGTTCAATGTAATTCTCTGGGAAAAAAATTTAAAGGAAATTCTTCAAAAGAAAGTGGGCTAGTTATTGGGAAATGATTTCAGGCAGAGGGGTTTACTTATTTTAAAGATTCCCAAGCAGTGTTCCAGTTGGTTTGCTTGTTTATTTAGAATCCATGTCTCTGTCAATATCTCCTCCTTGTATCTTCCATGTGCTGACTCTAGCCAAGAAGAAATATCCTGTTCTACCTTTTATAGTATTCATTATAAAAACAATAAACCCATATGCTTTATAAAATGATTCATCCCTCACCCAGAAATATTAATTTCCTCAGGCTAAGGGGCATTCTCATTTCTCTCCTGATTTGGGATCATAGCTAGGTGAAGATCCTTAAAATGCCTAAACAGTTTCTGATTCTGAAAGAGCCATTTAATCTTATTTACATTAATTTGACAGATCCCTTGAGAAAATAATCAGTTTTTAAATGAAGGTTGTGATTGAGAATCTGTTCATAATATGTTTGAAAAACTTGCTGAAAATTCAATAATTTTTTTCTTCCACGATTTTATATCTGCATACACATATATATTTTTTCTATTTCATAGTTCACAGCTTTTGATTGGTAATAGATTGATGGCATGTTGTCAAACAAGCCCCATTTTAACAACATAAAGTCATAACAGAAATGCCTGAAACTGAATTAATTTAACAGAAATATAAGACATTTTCTTTTGCCAAATTTGTTTAACAAGTTTTTGTCTTTAAATCTATCCTCTGTTCCTACTTGTCCATTTTACACCTAGAGACAGGCAGATTCTCATTATTTTAAATTGATTTTTTAATATGGAAGCTGTTTTTGTAGACTCCTCAACATTGCACAGCTAAATTAAATACACACACTGTAAGTTTGATCCTTTGATCCTTTGGGATGTCTGCTCAACCGATGTCTTCCTTTGATCAATAGACAAACACACACACCACACACACACACAGTGGCCCCTACAACAATATTTATATCATATTTATAGAATAGTGCCTAGCTCATAGTATGTACCCTTAATAAAATTTTATTGAATGAATGAATAAACTCATTATTAACTCCTGATCACAGCTGATTGGGCCAAGGTACTCAGCTAAAGTTGGGCAATCAGTTTTAAAGGTTGAAATTTTACTCACTAACTAGGAAATCCTGCAGTAAAGTTATGATTTTAGATATAAGGCTGAGGCAGCTGTTTGGTACAATGTACACTGAAAAGTGAAGTTGCCTTAGGTGCCGAGAGGAAGAATGAAGAAGATACAAAGTAAGAGAACAGTTTCAGGACTCTTTCTGTATTCCCCAGTACCTTTCACTTTGCCTTCTGCCAGCTCATATGGAATCCTGTACTTGCCACCAAAAGACCCATGATAAAGACATTATCTCTATCATTTGTCAACCAAAGCCATCCCCAAGGATGTCATACCTCAATTGCCTCTTACAAAATGGTGCTGTCTCTGATCTTTCCATTACTGCCCTCCTCTCTCTTTACCCTTCCATGTGCCCTCACTGTACATTGTTGTGGGGTTCATCCTTTATTTTGCCTCTAAATTATAGTATAACTGTAAGGTTAAATACATTCTGAACCATTTAGAATCATCATCCAGGCAGAGTAAAAGCTGCACAGAAATGAATTTACTAAAGTATAATATTAATCAACTAAATATGTTAATGCAACTTTCACATGGTGAAGTAGAGACTGGCTAGCTGTTCACCAAACCTGCTTTCTCTTATTTTGGGGCATGTAGCTAGACTACATTTAGCACCCTCCCTCATATGTAAAAGGGGTAATATGACTGAATTCTAACCAAAGGAATGCAAGCAGAGTTGATGTGTATCACGTGTAGGTTTGGCCCATGAAAACCTCCCCTGTGTGCCTCTTCATATTCTTTCCTTTTTGCCTGAAAGAGATGGAGACAACTGCAGCAAGCTTGGAAGTCACATGTTGAAACTGACAAATTTGCAGGATTCTAAGAACTTGGATTTCTGCATCACTGTGTGAACTTGGACTTTACGTGGGTGACAAATAGATGCCTATCGTTTTAAGCCACTGAACTTCTGGAGTTCATCCGCTTACCTTACTAGCATTGCTCTAAAATGAACATGGAAAGTGGCCTTACTTCCTTTAGTCATGATATTGGAAGGGAAAAGGTGATAATACAGGAGAAAACTGGGGGTACCATCCTAACAGAAGAAATCCAGGTGCCTTCCTGCATCATAGTCTTACAGAATACAGATGCTTCAGCATAAATATTAAGCTCAGAAGACTGAGATAATTAGCTCTTGCAAAAGGAAGACAAGAAAGCTGTGAGGACGCACCTGACACTGAATAGCAGGAGGAAGACTCATTGCAGCTGTCATTGAACTGATTATCTGAAGGCAAAGCAATGCTATTTTGTGTAAACAATATATAATACTTAGGGAACAGCAATTAGAATCATGAGTCCTCGCATAAGTGAATGGGACCTGATGGTGTTTACTCAATTTTAAATTGCTGGGGTAGTGATAGAAAAATAAGCCCTGCAAAGCACTTTGGAAATGTCACTCATAGCACATTAATGACAGACTAAACCCAAGAGGCTGGGTAAAACAAGAGAGAAGCAAGGAAGAAAATCTCACAGCTTGTACTTATGGGGGTTCTCCCCTGAGGTTTCCTGCTTCATCTGTTTCCATAGTGACTCCAGGTTTCCATGAGCTTTACAGATGGCATTCATTTAATGTCAAAACACTTAATGAAAAAATAAACTATGTATAGAGGGTAAATTATTTACCAGAATATTTTATATTAACTCAGCATTTACTTGTACATTTTAGCAATGCGTAAGTACTATTATATAACAATAACTTACTGGGCATTTCTTGCCACAGAATGAAAAAGTTAAACTTTATGTTTTAGCAGCTCAATGTTGCTGCCGGATCAGTTTCCAACGCTCTTTATCATGAGGACAGACTACTGACACATTACAAGCTAGATCTGTGGGACACACCAGGCCCTCTTTTCTTCTGAATTTTCTCCTTATGTTTAAATTGGGGGCACAACAATGTGATCTTAACCACAACCAATCTTGGTATGACTTAATTTCCTACTTTTCTGTAAGTCAATCTCAAATACATTTAGTTTGGTATAGGAAAATCATTTTATTTATAATACGTAACACGAAATGCTTACTCCTTTTACACAATTACCATGCAGCCAAACCTCATCATGCATTTTATTAACTATGCCTGGACAACTCTGGCAAATTTCATTGGGTTACAAAACTAAATTTGTTTTGTAAAGACTCTCAATTTTCATTCTTCATTTGTTTTTTTTAATCATCTAAATTGAAGTTAAAAAACTTAATGCGACTTCTTCCAGAGGACCAGGCAATGGGGCATTTTTAAATAAGCCTTTAGTAGGTATAACTAATTTAAATTTCACCAAAATGTGAATAGCATTTAGTCAAATATGCAAATCTGCCCATAAGACAAAGACAGCAGGTGGAAATATTGCACCCCAGGCTTCCAAAAATGATCAATCCCATAGAAATACAAATCACTGTCTTACATAATCAGGCATCAATCAATGTAATTAAGTAGCTGGTTTTAACTCAAAATGTTACACCTCAGACTCTAGATATCAATAATATCTATGGAGTGCATTCTTAGAATCATATTGGATTGAAAATTTGGAGGGATATATGCTTAAGGAGAAAATTCAGACTGACAGATTAAAGTATGCCTGATGGAGCTACCTTTTGTCTCTAGAATATCTCCTATCTTTGTTTTTTTGAGGAAGATTAGCTCTAAGCTAACATCTGCTGCCAATCCTCCTCTTTTTGCTGAGGAAGACTGGCCCTGAGCTAACATCCATGCCCATCTTCCTCTACTTTATGTGGGGGATGCCTATCACAGCATGGCTTGCCAAGGGGTGCCATGTCCGTACCAAGGATCGGAACCAGCAAACCTGGGCCACCAAAGCAGAATGTGCACACTTAACCGCTGAGCCACCAGGTCTGCCCCCTAGAATATCTTCTGATGCAGCATCACAGGGCTTTATAACAGCTCTGAGTGGGAGGCAGTCAGGGAAAGGAGGAGGAATGGCAACGTGGAGTAGGAGAGAATGATCTTAAAGATCAGGATGGATTTCTTCTTCTGTAATTTGAAACGACTTAGGATACAACTCACAATATAACACTTTTACTTCATTTCGCTCTAGCGATTATTTACTGAGAACTGATTCTAAGGCAGATGTTACTCTTCTGGCTATGTGAAAGGAATAAGACAAAGGCAAGGAAAGCGAAAGAACATCCCCTCAAAGAGCTGATGAGTTGGCGGGGATGTGTACTGTTGATACAAATATGGCATACAAAAATAAATATAATGTCTGATGAAATACATTCATATTTCAGGGGATTCAGAGGAAAGAGGGCCACAGTCTCTTAAGGGGGCCAAGGAATGTTTCAATGAAATGGTCCTAAAGTACTATAGAGATTACAATAACCATTTCTCCATGGAGGAGATATTTCATGTAGAGGGATTGGTATTAACAAAATCTTTCATTATTGCTTCTACAGGAACTGCTCAATGCCCATGGATACTGTGCACTTTGGCACTCTGCCCTGCTGATATACCTTAAGTAGATGTTGATCTAAGTTAGATCAGTCAAACTCTTTTTTCCCAGATTGTGGTATTTTTAACTGAGATGCACAGATATTAGGAGCTGTGGTACTCAAGTCCAGAGTTAGTAGTCTAGAGGGTGACAAAGACTCTCTCCTTGACCCGACTCTAGTGAGGATTCTCTAAACCTTCAAGGCCCTGACCTTGGGCCCTCTCCTTGGCTAGTTTAGTCCAGTTTTTTTTTTTTTTAATATTTTTTTTTTTAAAGATTTTATTTTTTTCCTTTTTCTCCCCAAAGCCTCCCAGTGCAAAGTTGTATATTCTTCGTTGTGGGTCCTTCTAGTTGTGGTATGTGGGACACTGGCTCAGCGTGGGTTGATGAGCAGTGCTATGTCCGCGCCCAGGATTCGAACCAACGAAACACTGGGCCGTCTGCAGCGGAGCGCGCGAACTTAACCACTCCGCCACGGGGCCAGCCCTAGTTTAGTCCAGTTTTAATCAGAATTCTGCTGGCTCACTTTAGCAAAAATCCCCCAACCTTGATATCTGATCATATTCTTCATCCATCACCCTGGATATCTTAACACCTGGCCTCCCTTCAGCAAGAAATCTGTGGAGTCCATCTAGCAAGAATCCCCTTGGCCTTGATGTTTCCTCTTAGTAATTTTCGCTCTGAGCCCCACCCTGCTCCTTGGCTATAAATCTTCACTTGTCCTTGTTGTATTCAAAGTTGAGCCTGATCCCTCTCCCTTACTAAAACACTCCACTGTAGTTGTCTCCAGAATAAAATCTGCCTTCCCATCTTTAACACGGGTCATGAGTAATTTTTTTAAACATGAATATTGTTTTCTTCAACAAGCCGCATGAATTCCCGGTAATGAGAGTCTGAAGTGCTGAAATGGTTCCCAAACTTTATGAGATTCGTTTCACATTTTGTTTATTTTTGTTTTGTGTTGTTATTGTTACACTTCCTTAGATACCTGAGATAGTCCTTTCATGCTTAAATTAGTTTCAATTTGTATCTGAAATAACAAACAGATCTTAATTAATTCATGGCAATATTTAAAAAAATAGCTGTGTTTCAAAAATGCATAAGATGCATTTTTGTGGCTCAAATGGAAATTGGGGGCATTTTGACAGAGATCTTTATTATAACATTAAGGAGTTGCTGCTTCTTTCAGTAAGATATGACAAAGCTGTAGAGAACTTTAAAGTAGGAGAATGGTGTGACTGGAACTAAACTTTAGCGAGATAATTCGTAGTGTGGTTTAGTTCAAATAGAAGACCACCAGTAAGAGGACTGGCTATGAGTCTATGTCCACGGTTCATGTAGAGAAGGTTTACAGGGAAGGTGCATGCATTTCCATAGATTTTATAGTGTAAAATACTAGGGAACACTATTCACATCGTATTCTATGTGAATGGCACCCTTAAAACTGTGCAATTCACAACTTCCTCTACTATATGTGACAGCTCATAAAGTATGAAATAGGGTAGTAGCCATGATATTTAAAGGAGAGAAAAGATAAGAAAGATTTTACGAAGATAAAATTTAAAGATATTGGAAATATTTAGAAGTAGTTACTGAAGTACTGACAGGGGGAAAAGTTACATCCAAATTTTAAATCCAAGTGACTTGAGAATGATGACAATCCTTCCACAAAAACAAATTCAGAGAGAGCTCAGCCACCTCCTGGGAGTGGAACATGATGTTTAGGATAATGTTGGGATTTATATAGGGTGACTCTGAGGTACCTGCATGGCATCCCAATGGAGATACCCTTAGATTTGAAAGTCACCTGAGTGAAGATGATACTTGCAGCCACAAAACTATGGGTAAGATTATAGAAGAGAGAAAAGTAGTTAAAGAACAAAAGCAAAAATTTTAGGGAATGCTTATGTTCAATCCTTAAATAAACTATGAGGAGAAAGAAAATAAAGCAGGGGAATAGTAGAAGAATATAGGAGTCAAAAAATGAGGGAGTTCCAATGGGACAAAAGGAGCCAAAAATGGTAAATTATATGTGTAGAAAGATCAGGAAGGGAGATGATTTAATAAAAGAATTTGATTTTGAGAAATCATTCATCATCAACAGAAGTAGAGTGATCACCAAGATATTTGTGGTCAAAAGAAGGAAAAAGTTATATAGGGACTTGTAAAGATTGTTCAAAGAAAAATGTTTTTGAGTTAACACATTTGTAGAAGCATGTGCAAATGTACGAGTAGAGGAGAAAGATAAAGAGATAAAGATGCAGAAAAGCTGAAGAAATTGATGGAGCAAAGTGTCTCAAAGGGGATGGAAAAGGAGGGGATCAAGGCCAGACAAAGGGATTCGACTTATAAAGAAGAGAGACAAGTCTCCTCATGACAGAAGTAAGCGTAGAGAGAATTCATAAAATCCACAGATATTGTAACAGAATGCATAAAAGTTGAGGAAGTGCATATAAAATTCAGATGCCTCTTGATCTTCTCAGTGAAATATGAGAGACATCTGCTAAAATTGAAGGACTTATGGCAATGAAAGAGGACAAACGAAACACTGCAGGGGAAAATTATCATCTTTTTATTATCACATAGAAAACTGAAGGTAATTCTATTGAAAACATTCCCATTTGCTTCCAGGACGTTAGTATAGAGAGATTTGGAAAATAGAGATACATTTTGAATTCCAGTTCTTTTTTTTTTTTAAAGATTGGCACCTGAGCTAACATCTGCTGCCAATCCTCTTTTTTTTCTTCTTCTTCTTCTCCCCAAAGTCCCCCCAGTACATCGTTGTATACTGTAATTGTGAGTGCCTCTGGTTGTGCTATGTGGGATGCCGCCTCAGCATGGCCTGATGAGTGGTGCCATATTTGCACCCAGGATCTGAACCAGCAAAATCCCCAGCCGCTGAAGCAGAGATCATGAACCTTAGGCACTTGGCCATGGAGCCAGCCGCCAATTCTTATTTTTAGTGTTTTTTTAATTAAAGTATAATGACGTACAACATTATATTAGTTTCAGCGCACAACATAATGATTCAATATTTGTGTATATGTTGAAATGATCACTACAATAAGTCTAGTTAACATCTGTCCCCATACATAGTTAGAATTTTTTTCCTTGTGATAACTTTTAAGATCTATTCTTTTAGCAACTTTCAAATATGTAACACAGTATTATTAACCATGTCACCACTTTCAAATATGTAACACAGTATTATTAACTATGTCACCATGCTGTATATTACATCCCCAATACTTATTTATTTTAAAACTGGAAGTTTGTACTTTTGACCCCTTTCACCCACTTCATCCACCCCAACTCTGGCTTCTGGTAACCAACAATCTGTTTTCAGTATTTGTGAACTTGGTTTTCTTTTTTTCAGGTCCCATGCATAAGAGAGATCATATGGTATTTGTCTTTCTCTGTCTGACTTATTTGACTTAGCATAATGCCCTCAAGTTCAATCCATATTGTCACAAATGTCAAGATTTCATTCTTTTTATGTCTGAATAATATTCCATTGTATATATACCTCAATTTCTTTATCCATTCATCCACCAATGAACACTTAGGTTGTTTCCATATCTTGGCTATTGTAAATATTGCTTCAATGAACATAGGGGAGAGGGGACATATATCTCTCCAAGTTAGTGTTTTCATTTTCTTCAGATAAATACTCAGAAGTGGAATTGCTGGATCATGTAGTAATTCTATTTTTAATTTTTTTGGGAACTGCCATACTGTTTTCCATAGTGGCTGCTCCAACTTACATTCCCACCAATGGTGCACAAGGGTTCCCTTTTCTCCACATCCTCACCAACACTTGTTATTTCTTGTCTTTTAGCAACAGTCATTCTGACAGATGTGAGGTGATGGCTCATTGTGGTTTTGATTTGCATTCCCCTTGTGATTAACGATGTTGAGCACCTTTTCATATACCTGTTGGCTGTCTGTATGTCTTCTTTGGAAAAATGTCTATTCAGGTCATCTGTCCATTTTTAATCAGGTTGTTTTTGTTTTTACTATTGAACTGTGTGAGTTCTTTACATGTTTTGGATATTAGCCCCTTATCAGACGTATGATTTGCCTTTTCATCTTGTTGATGGTTTCATTTGCTGTGCAGAAGCTTTTTAGTTTGCTGTAGTCCTATGTATTTGTTTTTGCTTTTGTTTTTGGTGTCAGATTCAAAAACTCATTGCCGAGACCAATGCCAAGGAGCTTACTGCCTACATTTTCTTCTAAGAGTCATGATTTCAGGCCTTACATTCAAGTCTTTAATCCATTTTGAGTTAATTTTTGCATATGGTATAAGATAGTGGTCGTTTCATTGTTTTGTATGTGGCTGTTCAGTTTTCCCAACACCATTTATTGAAAAGATTGTCCTTTTGCCATTGTACATTCTTGGCTCCTTTGTCATAAATTAATTGACCATATGTTCATGGGTTTATTTCTGGGTACTTATTGAAAATGCAGAGTCCTGGGCCCTACTCCACAGAGTGAATGAGAATCTAATTGCTTCGTTTTAATATGTTTACCAAATGACTCTTAGATGAGCTAAAATTTGAGAACATCTCACTGAAATACTTGCAATCCAATTTTTGCTATCAACCCTAATTTTCTGTAATAGACACCTGAACAAGTGAACTCTCCTTCCATTACTTCTGAAAAACATTCTTAGGTTCCCCAAAACTCCTTAGTTTTACATTCAGTTGCTCGAGCCTGGCCTCTGCCTCATTCCCCAGTACCACAATTTCTTGCTGCTGCTCCCTTCACTCTGTGTTCCATGTTCTAAAATCTAAACACAACAGACTACTCATCCCCCCTCCCACTAGCATGTACTTTTCTTTATTTCACAACTTTTACATGAACTCCTTCTTTAATTATCTTTTTTCACCCTTCCTCATTCCTCAAGGCCCAGCTCACATGATAAGTATAATATGCAGACATTCCCACATCCTCAGAAAGGTCAAACAATTTACCCCCATGATACCAAAGCACTTTTTTTATGCCATTAGCATAGTTATACTTTATTATTTGTATTTACATATAAATACATAATATAAATGTATAATATAGTAATACCCTATGATAGTTACATTTACATCTTACTTGGTCAGATTGTAAGCTGCTTGAGGACAGAAAAGGGCCTGATCTCTAGAACAATCTAGTAGACAAGAGAAGTTAAGGCAGGAGATGTGTAATGGGACCAATTCAGAATCATCTGAGACATGCCTTTAGGAGCCCTGATTATCTCCTGAGGCAGGAACAGCTAGAGGAGTGCTGTGATGGGCTGTGAAAAAGACAGACAGGAGACAATCATCTCGTGACTCAAAGGGAACAGAGAATTTAGAACCCCAAATGCACCTTTATCACAAAGAAGTCTCAAAGCTGGTCGATTTAATGGATGTCTGCATATTAATCTGAGAAGAAACCTTCACATCTAAAGAAATAAAATGAGGCAATTGAATGTAGGAATCTGTCTATCAATTGTCAAACGTAAAATTAAATGTACTTGACATTTTCTAACTTGGTATGAATTTCTGTATGACTTTTTCAGAACTACTCCAAAATGGGCATAGAAGAATGAAGCTATATGTGTTCATTGAACTGAAGAGAGATTTTTAAAGAAAAATTATGCGGTCATTTTACATTATGGTCAGGCACTTTAGAATGATGAAAACTTTCACTAAACCAGAAGCGTATGAATTACAACCACAATGACTGTCATAATTTCATTTTAGCTACTGATACAACTCTTGGGTTTGAGCTAGCATAAAGCAAATATGTTGAGTGAATTAGGAAGCAGGAATTTAGTGTGTGTGTGTGTGTGTACGTGGGTGTATGCTTGTGTGTGTAGAAAACTTATTAATGCAGTAACTGTGTTCTCTTTTTCTGCTTGAAGCTTGTGGGGAGAGAATTTAATCTATTTATCTGATCAAAGAGCTCACTGAATCTTTATAAAAGGATAGGCTATGTTAAAGACCGAGGCCCAAGATTCAGGATAATTGCATCTTTGTAATTGTCTACAGTTCATTTTGAGCCCCATATACAATAGCTGGTTTGAAGATATCATTATCTTAAAGAAACTAGACAAAATATCTATCCTTTTCTTTTTTATGTAACAAAAACCTCTTCTAGGAACCATTCGAGCATCTGTCAATCCTAATCATTATAATCAGGAAAGATACTTTCCTTTCTGTTACTGCACCAACTGTTACTCTGTAATCATACCACATAGGAATTCTGATCCCTACATTATTGCCAAACCAGGAAAAGGCATATATTTAGGTCTGAAAAAAAAACAACACAAGTCAAAAGGAAATCTGAGAGTGAGCCTTAAATGAGTTTTCGGTACTTTTTGGTTTTCAAATTTTAGTCCCTCTTTTTTTTACTTGAAGTATAATTGGCATAAAATATCCTATTATTTTCAAGTGTACATCAAAGTGATTAGATATTTACATACATTACAAAACGATCACCATGATGTCTAGTTACCATCTGTCACCATACAAAGTTATCACAATATTATTGACTATATTCTTTATGCTGTACATTACAACCTCATGACTTATTTATTTTATAACTGGACATTTTAGTCTCTCTCCCATTTTTTTTGGTTTAAATAAGAATATACATTTAATTAGGAAATGGAATCCTGTCTTTCTTTGACCAACTCCTATCATAATCTTTGGAATTTTAGCATCCACTCTCTGATAGGTAGTCAATAATAAATTTGCTTATAATGATTAACAGAAAACAAAAGAAGCATAAGAAAAAATAATGAAACAAGGGCCAATTTGAAAAATAAATAAGTAGAATTTTAGAAATAAAATATATATAGGCAGTTAAATTAAAAATGCAATAACTGCATTAAGCTGTTGGTTAGACATAGCTAATCTTTTATTTGTGTCTTAGACTTTAAAATCTACCTTAAATAGTATCCTTCATTGCTGAGATTACTTTAAAAGGAAAATCATATTAAATGCATAGAAGCAAAGAGAAAAAACTAACCTTTAGTGAATGTTCCCCCACGTGCCAGAGGTTTTCACAGGTGTTTCATAACAGCCTAACATCAACTCTGTGGAGTACACTCTATGTATGGACGTTTTATGGCAGAGGAGCCTGCGGCTAATAAATATTAACAAACGCTGTAGTTCACTTGGACAAATCCTGGCCATCTGTTCTAGCCCTGCTTTGTTCTTGCCTTGGGCTCCTATGGCTTCAGTTGCTACTTAAACTATCCCAAATTTATATTTCCAGCCTATACCTATCTTTTAAGCTCAAGAGAAACATCGTCAACTGTTAACGATCACAGTCACTGAAATACCACACGGGCACTTCAAACTGTGCATTGGTCTTTTCTTCCCTACCTCCTCCTTCAGCTTCTTATTTGAATAACTGGCAACGTTTAACTTCTTCTTCCCTTGGCTCCCGTATCTGACCACCAAGTCCTGGTGTCTCTAAGTCCTAAGTATAACTTACATGCAAACAATTCTCTCCACCACTCTAGCCCAGGCCACCAAATCTTTGACTCAAGTACTATGGCAGCTCCCTTGTTCTGCTTTTGCTCTGCTTCACTTGAAATACTTTTCTACAGAAGCGATTTTCTCAAAATGCAAATCAGATCAGGTTACGGCTCTCTTTCACCCCCTTCAGTTAAACCCCATAAAGTCTCCATTTAAGTATTTACAAAGCCCTCCATAATTTAGGCCCTGCCTGGATCAATAGCTGCATATCTTAGCAAGCTATCTCATACTTGGCATACATACCAGACAAAATGAAGTTCCACTCATCTCCAGAAGAGTCTGTACTCATTTCTAGAAGTATCTATACTCACCCATCTTCACAATTTCATCCATTAGCTTTGTCTTACCTGCAACATACTTTGCTGTATCTCCACCCTCCTTGTCCAACATCCTACCCCATACCTCGTGGGCTAAATTTCACTTCTGTTCATACCTTGAGGTGTCACTTCATCTCTCACTTCTTCAAAAGGCCATTCATGACTGGGAAGTTAGGTTAGGTGCTCTGATATTTGTTTGTCTAGTTCATTCACTTATTCACTTAATAAATATTGTAAAGGTAGCATAACAAAAGAGTTAAGAGCACAAAGTCTGAAGCTGGAATGCCTCGGTTTAAATCCAGGCTTGGCCCCTTAGCAGCTGTGGAAGCTTGTAGAAGTTATCTAAGCTCTCTTTACCTCAGTTTCCCATCTATAAAATGGAAAATATTATGATACTTGCCACAAAAATGTTTTGGGATTTAATAAATGAGTTTGAATATAAAACAGTGTCCAACACATAGTATGTGACATGTTAGCTTTTTAATATTGCTAACGATGTGTCAGACACAGTATGAGGCACTCAGATGTGAGGGGGGACAAAAAGGCTAGGTTCCTGCTTTTACAGAATCATAATGTAGTGATGTAGTGAAATAAAAGAGGTACAAAAGACCACATAAAATGATATCTATACCAACGTGTTAACTGCTATGAAAGAAAAGTAGAGGCTCGATGAAGTCTGTGATAGGGCTATCAAAGGTAGGTAAAGGCTTTGCTGAGAAAATGACACTGACACTGAGACCTGAAGGTTAAGTAGAATTCTGTCAAGAACAGAAGGCAGGAAAATGGAGAAGAGAGGAGTACCCTGGAAGGAGTTCCTCACCTTGACTCTCACAGCACTCACGAGCTTTACTCTCATTACTTGTGTGGGGCCTATTTTCCCCCACTCACTCCTGTCCCTGCCTCCATTCAAAAAACAAAAAACAAAACCAAAAACTTAAAACTATAAACTCAATGATTGCAGGAGCCTTGCTACCTTGTTCTAGTCCCAACAGTAAGCACATACCCAGAAAACAGGAGTTAATTCTTGTTTAATCCTTTAATTGATCAAATAAGTATCAAAATATTTAATCAGACAGCTAATTAAATAAGTATTTAGAAGGAGAAATATCCTTGAAAGAGGATGGAGATATACTTTTCATAGACTTTCTATGTAAAAATATATTACATGCACCTTAATTGGGGCCTATTACGCCCCCAGAGTTGCAGCGATGTATACTTGCTCCATTTCTTAGAACGGCCTAGCTCTCTCCCAGCAGGCATTAACTTTCTGCTGCAGGCTGTAATATTATGTTCTTTCTGACCAAACTAGCATAAGACTTTATTTATTTATAGATAACTATGCAGGCTGGGAAGAGTGCCAGCAACTTTCGTTATCAGCCAAAGAAAAATTATCAGCAAAGTCTAAATTCTAAATTGAACCAGCTAAGAAAAGACTCCAATTGTCTTCTTTGTCCCCAAAGAAATGAGCAGGCTTTGAACCTGATTCAGCTGAGATACTGAGTGAGAGGGTGGGAGACAATTTTCTTCAATGTGTACTAGTAGATAATGGTGGGGTTCTATTTCTGTTCCTCAGAGGCTGTGTGGGCTTATTTACACTCATCTCCGAAAAATGAAAAGTGTCCTTGAAGAGGAGTGTGCATTTCCTGGATCCAAAACATTTGGCTCTGGAGTTCCCCATCCCTCACCAGTATTCTTTCTCCCAGTGAGAACAGACATGTTCACGGCTTTCTGGGAGTTAAAAAAAACTGGCTTCTAAGCCTGGTGGCACAGTGGATAGGTTTGCATGTTCTGCTTCCGTGGCCCGGGGTTCACTGGTTCGGATCCCAGGTATGGACCTACACACTGCTTATCAAGCCATGCTGTGGAAGGCATCCCACATATAAAATAGAGGAAGATGGGCACAGATGTTAGCTCAGGGCCAGTTTTCCTCAGCAAAAAGAGGAGGATTGGTGGCAGGTGTTAGCTCAAGGCTAATCATCGCCCCCTCCCACCCCCCGCCCAAAAAAGAACAAAACACCTGACTTCTACATAATAAACCTGGTTGGGAAACTGGGACAAAAATCTTAACCATCAGCAACCATTAAAATCTATCCCCCAGCAGATAGATTAGAATAATCCTTTGAAGATGAAGAGACAGTGATGGTTTGCTTTTCCATTAGAGGAAGGAAAGGTAGAAAGCAGATATGAGAAAAATACTGTTTCATTTTATAAAGCACATCTGTGAATGTGACTGGATTGCTACTAAGAAGAAAATTAAGATTTTCTGGAAGATTCTTAAATTCTTTGTCAAGACCATGATTCTGAGTGTCTGCCATGAAGCAAAGTATAGTTATTTGTTTAACAATGAAGCTTCTATCTCTTCCATCTTGATTTAAAGAGGCAGTTTTTAAAACAAAACCACAAAGCAATGTTTATTGAAAGCACGAAAATCTCTCTACTTATCACCCAAGTAAAATATAGATTAAAACAATAAGCCTACAGAGAGAGAATTTTGCACAATGCCAGCGTCACTTTATTTGCCAAAATTTTATTTGAAATGTGCCTAACATCTTCACAATAATTATGTGGCCCGAAAATTATTCACAGAGCTGAATATGATCTCAGATAAGAGTATCTAGGAAGACATATGAGAAGCAAGCTAACTTGCATAGACATGTTTGCAGTCAGATACTCTCTCTCAAATGACAGGGTAAACAAAAGAGACTTTGCTGTGGCAGATCACATTTTCTTCGAGAATATGTATGGCATTTGATAGAATTCAATTTTAGAAGAATATGAAAGAAATAAATCTAAAGCAGTTGTCAAGATCCTTCAGTTATATAAAATTGCACCTTTAAAATTATTCTTTTCCAGAATAGCAATGCTATCCTTTAAAACATACACGGGGTTCTCTTGTAGAAGCTGATTGCTTTTTAAATATTTCTCTAATTTTCCATGACTACTGAGTTGCCTCCAAAGTATATTTTTAACACTGTTTGAATTGATTTATAATCAGGTGGAATAAAAAGTAATTCATAGGATTAGCTAATCACAGGATAAATTATCCCAGGAATGTGTGTGTGTGTGTGTGTGTGTGTGTGTGTGTGTGTGTGGTATTACCAAAAATTAATCATTATTAAAATTTTAGAAATATATGTGAAAAATTTTATATAAGAAATAAAAAATTATGACTGGTAATCAAGTTAAGCTTCCTTTCGAATAAGTGCTCTTAACACTTAATTTGTGCTCCTCTTATATTCTTTCTGCACTTTGGGGTCACAGACCCATGCAAGAATCTAATGAAAGCCTTGGGCCCTCTCCATGAATGCATATAAGCAAACAGTTTTATACATAAATATACAGATAGTTCATGGGCCCCTCGAACACCATCTTTGGACTGGAGGTAGAAAATTTCTCTTGATACCTTTCTTTCCTTTTTAATTAATATCTTGAATCATAGCAATTTCCTGTAGAAAAGACTTTAGAGACTATCTCATCCAGTTTCCTTAAAGCCAATAGAGGTAAGGTGGTTCCCCAAGGACACACAGCTAATAAGTACCAGGCTTGGGACTAGAATGCAAGTCTCCAGGTTATTTGTCCAATGCTCTTTCAATTAAGGTAGGCATTCAAATTCTAAGAATATGTTGCTAGCACTGAGTAAATGACTAATAAAGAAAAAAAGGAACTAAAGCAGATTTGAAACTGCAAAATATCCCCACTATAGCAGCCAGCCTTCTGAGGAACAGTTGTTTCCCCTTGTGATTACACAAATACCAATATAAATAAAGGGCTTGCTTCTTGCTTTACTGCACAAATCCTACAGGGCTTATCTGAGCACAGAGCTCCCGTGAACTTCAAAGGGACTTTAGTTCTTGGTTCAGCTCTGCAGAGACGCTAAGCAAGGCAAGGTGCAGGCCAAGGCCTTTGAGATCAAAACTGGAAACAAATTACGATGTGGCCCTTCGCTGAATACTGAGAATAATGCATCCTCCCATCCCTACACACTGCTACATTCCTCTGACAATCTCCCTTTATCTCCAGACACTTGGGTCTCATTCTTACACAATATTGTTTCTATCGCAGCAATGAAATCTCGGTTATTTCATCACAGGGAAACTTGGATACAATTTGTTAAGTGGTGATTGTGTTACCTACACTATTGATTTGGGCACTCATCCCACAAGGAGCTTGGCTCGTGATGAAGGTTGCTTGAGCTGCAGTGCCCGACGTTACTCTTATAGACACATTGCAGTAAAAGGCTTCCACTTCTTTCAAAGAAAGGTAAGTACAAATATTTCCGAGGACGTTAATGTTCCTCAACCAGGAAGCTAGCTTCAGGACTGCAAGTTACTTGGCCATTGCACAGCAGATCAATTTCAGGTACAAGTACTTTTAAACAAAGGACGGCAGGTCAAAAACAAAGTAATACTCATTAATAATGGAAGAATTCTCAGCCTCCTTTCCATTTAATCAAATCAGATCAGATGACAAATAAAACATCTTTGATATCTCCCAAAATTGTGCAAAACAATCAAAAGAAGTGAAATCTAGATATATTGATTCTCAAATTTAATGGGATAATTACAAAGATATCTATGCAAAATCAGATTCCGATTTAGTGAGTCTGGGGTGGGCCTGGAGATTCTGCATGTCTAACACGCTCCCAGTTCTGACTACACTTTGCACAGAAGGGTTTAAGATGGTCTTGGGCTAAAATAATCAATGGTAAAAATTTGTTTTAAAAAGCACTAAAGCTTACCAAATAGCTACCGTGTACCAGACACTTTACCTATATTGTGTTCAACACTCACAAAACCTAAGGAAGATATCATTGCCCCATTTTACAGATAATAAAGAATGAGGCCACAAAAATGATATATAATATGAGTAAGATAAAAAGTTACAAATGGGTAGAACTGGGGTCTGAATTTAGGGTTTTCCAGCTCAAAACCTTTACATGAATTGATTCATTAAACAAATATGAATGGAACACCTATATGTGCAAGATATGAAGTACTGAGGAGAAGAGCAGTATGCAGGACAAAGGGTCTGAACTCAGAGCATATGTTCTAGCAGGGAAAATGTAATTAAAGCAACAAATTCGACCTAATTATGATTTGTTAAATCCTGTGAAAGAAAGTTCAAGTTGTTCTGAAAGATTATAAAAAGAAAGACTGGCCTAACCGTGTTAAAGTGAAAAAAGCCTTCCCTGAAGAAATGCCTTTTGAATTGAGTTCAAAAAGATGAGTAAAAATCAACCAGGTGATTGAAGGGGAGGAAGCATGCAGGCAGCAGAAGAGGCCTGGGTCTATCTCAAGATCCAGAGAGGAAAACCCACCAGTGTGGTTAAAGATAAGGTGCTTGAAATGGAGCTGGTGAGAAAGACATTGACCAGGTCACGTGAAGTCATGGACACCACGTTTATAATTTTGTTCATAATTGTGGTCTTCATCTACAAATAAAGGAGAGTCTAGGAGAGTTTTAAATAGAGATCAAGCACGACCAAGTTCATACTTTGTAAAGAGCACTCTGTCACCAGGGTAGAGAATAGATGGAGGAGAGCAAAAATGAGTTCAGGAAGACCCAGTGGGATCCGGGGTGAACTGGGTGGGAACAGTGGAGATGTCGAGATGGAAACAGATTCGTCTTTAATGAATGATGGCCTGGGTATGGCCACATTACCCATAATAACCATGCCTACTGATAGGTTTGCATTGTTTCATAATCTGCAAAGGAAAGCAGCCCTTTGAGCTAAAGTGCTAGTGTTTGCAGTTTTTGTAGTGTTATTATAACATTAAAAAAACAGAAACAAAAAACTGAAAAGTCATGACTTTGAGCCATTAGGAGTACAAATCTTGTGATTTCTGGAAGGTCAAAGATCCCAAAAAAGTACATTACCATATGTATTTGTTTCTTATTGCTTCTGTAACAAACTACCACAAACTAAGTGCCTGAAAAGAACGCATATTTATTATCCTGCATTTCTGGAGGTCAGAAGTTTACATGGGACAGCAGAGCTGTGTTCCTTCTGACTAGGGATAGAACGCATCCCTTTGCCTTTTCTAGCTTCTAGAGGCCACCTGTATTGCTTGGCTCTTGGCTCCTTTCTCCTATCACTCTGTCCTCTGCTTCTGTTGTCACATCTCCTTCTCTGAAGCTGACTCTCTTGCCTCACTCTTATGAAGACACTAGGATTATACTGGGTCCACTCAGATAATCCAGGATAATTCCTCATCTCAAGCTCCTAAACGGAATCACATCTGCAAAGTACCTTTTACAATGTAAAATTACAATGTAAAATTATTCGTGCTTGATCTCTATTTAAAACTCTCCTAGACTCTCCTTTATTTGTAGATGTTAGGCTATGGACATCTGTGGCTTGGGGCTGGGGGAGCGGTGGTGGGAGGATGGCATTATTCTGTCTACTACAGAATATATTGAGCTCTATTGTCGTTTTGAAGCAAAAGCATTACACAGAATGCAGTTTCTGTAGAACTTAACATATAAAACGTGAATGATTAGTTTCAAGTCTATAATTTATCTACATTATATTAACAAATTTCAACCAATTATAATAATGAACCAAAAAAGTCTCTAAGTATTCTATGAGAATAAAATGAGTAAAAATGGCATATGCTCTAAAAACACAATGAAATTGATCAAATAGTATAGTAAAATGAGGTTGTTCAGCAGCTTGAAAGACTCAGGTTAACATCTTTTTATTTTATTTTCTGTCTCGTTTGAAACATGGGAATAATTTCTCTTTCTCCCTCTTTCTCTCTCTGCATTATTAAAAAGATGATAAAGTCAAATCATCTTTAGAAACTTTCTATTACACAGTAAACACTCAATACATAGTAGCTTCCTAAAATTTCTTTTATTTTCACCCTCAGTGTAGCTATGAATTAGATTCTAATCTGGTTGAGAAACTGCTGTGGTAGAATTTTTTTCTACTATTTAAAATATAAATGAGCTTAGGGCTTCAGCCCGTAGCTGGTCCAAAGGCAAATCAGTCAAGTGATTTTGTTGTCATGGGGTATATCTGAATGAAACAAATACCACATTGAATTAAGCCTGGTTCATTGCTGATGTTATTTTTTTCTGAATTTTAGCCTCTTCCTATCCCTTCACCCAGTTTTAAAATCTCAAAATCATCTTTGATCTCCATTCAGCTTATCTCTCTGAATTTTTTAAAGCAATCTTTTCAACTTAAGTAAAACATACATACAAGAAGTGAAAAAACTGAGGAAAGCTGTGATGAATTTTCACAAGTAGACACACTTGCGTAACCACTACCCAGTTCAAGAAGTAGAAGATGACTGACACTCCAGAAGTGTCATCATGCCCCTCATAGTCATAAACCCCCACCCAAAGGAAGCCCTTGTTCCGACTTCCATCACCTGAGTTTAGTTTACCGATATTTGAATTTCATTTAAGTGGAATCATGTAGTAGTGTGTGTGTGTGTGTGAGTGTGTGTGTGAATGTGTCTGGCTTTTTTATCCTCGTTGTTCCATGAACTTATTAAGCTATGGCTGTGTAGTTTTCCATTGTGCAAATATAACTCAATTTATTATGCAATTTATTTATGCTTTAGACAATTTCTTTTGTATTTTTGGCTATTATGAATGAAGATGATAAAAACATCCTGATACATGCATTTTGGTGCACGTATTACTATCGAGTCTACTTAGAAAAGGAATTGCTAGTTCATAGAGTATATAAATTGAGCTTAATAGATACTAGTAACGAATTTTCCAAAGTGCTTATATAACTTACAGTTCTGCCAGCAATGCATGAAAGCATTAATTGCTCTACATGTGCTCTAACACAGGATTTTGTCCTTTTATAATATTTTACTTATTCTGGTGAGAGAATGATGGTATTTCATTGTTGTTTTAATTTGTATTTCCCCAGTAATAATAATGGTGAGAATATTTTCACATTCATTGGCTTTTGGGATATAATCTTTTAAGAGATATTGTTCCAGATTTTGCCCATTTTTCTATTATGTCTTTCTTGTATTGATTTATGGCAGTATATATGTACATATAAACACATATATATGAGAAACAAGTTCTTTGGTAGGTATATGCATTGCTAATATTTTCTTCCATTCTGTGAATTGCCTTTTTTCTTTTTTAATGCTATCTTTGGATGAGTAGAAGGTCTTAGTTTTAATGGATTCCAATTTGTAAACCCTATCTTTTATGGTTAATGCTTTTGGTGGCCTCCTTAAGAAATCATTGCCTAACTCGCGGCCATAAAGATACTTTTCTACATAATCTTCTAAAATATTTATTATTTTAATTTTTGTATTTAGGTCTACAATTTTACCTGAAATTAGTTGTTTTTGTTGTAAAGTTGGGGTAAAAAGTACTTTTTTCCATATGGATATCCAGTTGGCTCAGCACAATTTATTTAACAACAATCATTTTCCATTGCACAGCAGTGGCTCTTTTGTCATAAATCAAAAGATATGAATGTATAAATGTTTCTGAACTCTCGGTTCTGTTCCATTGACTTATTTACTTATCCTGTATCAATAGCTCCTGTTTATAATTATTGTATGAAGTTTTAAATCTTAATATCTGTTAACGGAAGTCCTCAAAATCTTCTTTTTTCCATCTTCAATATTATCATGGCTATTCTTGGTCCTTTGCGTTTCAGTACATATTGTAGAATCAGTTTGTCAATTTCACTCCAAAAAAGCTCCTGGGATTTTGATAGGGAAGATGTACCAAATACTGCTTGGAGAAAATTAACAAATTTTTAATGTTTTTTCTAACTCATTATCTTAGCATCAACTTTTTAAAAAAATTCTCAATTGTTTTGCAGTTTTCAAGGTTGCAGTCTTGCACGTTTTTATTATATTTATTTCTAGGCATTTTAAATTTTTCGAAGATATTGAAAATTGTATTCATTTAGCTTATTTCTTTCTCTGTATGCTGCTAGTATACAGAAACACCATTAATTTATTTTTTTATATTGACCTTAAGGTCAGAAACCTTGTGAAATTCACTTATCAATTCTAACAGTTTAATTGTGATGCCTTTGGATTTCCTCCACACACAAACATGTCATTTCTGTATAATAATTTAATTTATTTTATTCTAATCTCTAATGTATTTTTCTTAGTTTATTAAACTGGTTATGATCTCCAGTACACTCTTCAAATAAACTGCTGATGGGGTGTTTCCTTGTTCCATCCAAATCTCAGGAAGAAAGCTTTCACTATTTGTTAATTCAATATATATTTTTTAAAAATTATAAATGAGTGTAGATTTTTGTAAGTACTTTTTTCTGTTTATATTGAGAATATCATATATTCCTCTTCTTCTTTCTGTTAATATGATAAATTACCTTGATTGGATCTTAAATGTTAAAAAATAACACAAAATTTTGCACACCTAGAACAAACATCATTGTCTGTTATGCAGTGTCCCTTCTAAAAATCACTAATATGATGCCAACAAATGAAAAGCATCTCCCATTATTTACTTCCTTATGCAGGTCCTTTCTCTTGAATTTGGACTGGCTCTGTGACTTGACTTGCTTTTGACCAGTAGAATGTGGTGGGAGAAATAATGTGTGAATTCTGAGGCTAAATAATAAGAAGCCTTTAAGCTTCCTTCAGGAGTAACTATCTCTAGGGGAAGCCTGCTGACATGTAAGAAATCAGATAGCCCCGATATACTGCCAGACCCCAAGGAAGCTCAGGTTAGTCATGTGGAGAGGCTGCACAAAGTGTGAGATATGCCTAACCCATCTCCAGCTGTCTCAGCTCCTCCAGTACAGTCATCAGGCATGAGAGTAAAGAAGCCTTCAGAAGGCTTGAGTCAGAGCCAGCCGTCACCTGAATACTCTTGTATGAAAGACACCAAGAAAACACTCGCCAACTGAAGCCATTCAACCCACCTGAGACCTGCAAGAGATAATAAGAGATTGTTGCTTTAAACTATTGACTTAGGGTTGGTTTGTTGTTTCTGTTGTTTTTCTAAAGCAACAGACAACTGGATTTGATTTGCTAATATTCCATTTAGGATTTTTGTTTCTATACCCAGGAGACAGATTGGTCTGTCATTTTCTTTCTTGTAGTGTTTGTATCAAATTTTGGTTAGTCTTACTTTATAAAGTGAGTAGGTATGTACTTTATCTGAAAGAGTTTGGGTATTATCAATGATATATATGCTTTAAGTGTTTGGAATTCACCAGTGAAGGAATCTCAATCTGAAGAGTTCTTTGTGGAATATATGCCAGTAAAAAATTAATTTCATTAACAGATTACAGTATATTTTAGATTTTCTGTGCCTTCTGATGTCCATTTCATCTAAACATTCAAATGTATTAGCCAAAATTTGTTCAAAATAATTCTATTATCTACTTAATATCTGTAGAACGTGTAGTATCTCTGAGACACATAATACTGATAATTCTTCCCATTTCTCTTTCCTTCCTGACCATTTTTCAAGGTCAAGGTGGAAGGAAGCAAGGAGGAGGTTGTAAATCAAAAATATATTTTGATTATTTTACTTTCAAATTTTCTGTGTCAACATGTGCCTCTTATAAGCAGTATAGAGTTGGATTTTAATTTTTAAACTTTGACAATATGTTTTAGGGAAGATTCAGTTCATTTACATTTAAAGTAATCATTGTCTTATTTGGACTTAAATTTCCCATTTTGTTATTAATTTTCTATTTGCCCCAACTACTCTAATTCTTTTTTATCCTTTCTTGCTTTCTTTTGTGCTATCAAGATTGCTATTACTATACAATAGTTACGATTATTATTATTATTATTATTATAGTCCCTACTCTATTAGGTTTATAGTTACACATTTTTACTATAAATGTCTTTTACTTTTAAGTAGTTTATCTACAGATTTCAACGTACCATTGACTTATTATAGCTATTATAATGGAACTCATCATTTCCCAGAAAATGTAAGATTCTTACTTTATCTTCTTTTATACCTGTAATACTTTATCTCCTTTTTTTTTTTCTTCTTAAAGATTGGCACCTGAGCTAACAACTGTTGCCGATCTTTTTTTTTTTTCTGCTTTATCTCCCCAAACTGCCCCCCACCCCTGTACATAGTTGTATATCCTAGCTGTGGGTCCTTCTAGTTGTGGCATGTGGGACGCCACCTCAAAGTGACCTGACGAGCAGTGCCATGTCCACGCCCAGGATCCAAACCCTGGGCCGCCACAGCAGAGCGCACAAACTTAACCACTCGGCCATGGGGCCGGCCCCTGATACTCTATCTCCTTTCAACCTCTGCCCTTCTTTTGTGTCATTATTTTCATATAATTTAACTCTACATATATTTTACACAAGCAAATATTACTATTTTCTTTCTTATGGCCAACAGGCATTTAAATTTACACACGTATTTATTTTTTGTAAAATCTTTAGTCTCTTCTGCTTTTCTGAATTCCATCAATGATTTATTTCCTTCTGCCTCATGAATTGCCCTTAGTATTGTTTTTGCTGCTGGTCTGCTATCAAGAAGTTATCTCAATTTCATCTTTAAGTATCCTTGTTTTATTTTTATATTTTAATATATAGTTATGTGTCGCTTAACAACAGGGATATGTTCTGAGAAATACATCATTAGGTGATTTTTCCATTGTGCAAACGTCATAGAGTGTACTTACACAAACCTAGATGGCACAGCCTATCACACACCTAGGCTATATGGTCCTAATCTTATGGGAGCACCATCATATATGTGGTCTGTTGTTGACCATAACGTCATTATGGGGCTCATGACTGTATTTTCAGAAGATATAGACTCCAGGTTGACAGTTATTTTATTCTAGGAATTTGAAAATATCATTCCAATGTAGTTTCCATAATTTCTGTAGAAACACATATGAAAATGTTACTGTTTCTTTGATGGTAATGTGCCCCCTCCATTTTTTGCTGATTTAAATTGATTTTCTTTCTGTCTTTGGTTTTCAACATTTTGACTATGATGTGCCTAGTGTGGTTATTTATGTTTATCCTGCTTGGTGTTTATAGTTTCTTGAATCTGTGACTTAATGTATTTCCTCAGTTTTGAAAACGTGTCAGTCATTATCTCTTCAAATATTGCACTGATACATTTTCTTTTTCTTCTCCATCTGGAACTCTCATTGAAGATTTTTTAGTTCTTTTAATTGTGTACCATATGTCTCATAATCTTTTATGTGATTTCTATCCTCTTCTCTCTTTGTGTTTCAATCTGATATTTTCTACTGATTTATCTCCTACTTCAGTAATTTTCTATTCTGTTGTATCTTACCTGCTGTTTACCCTAAATTTTAGTCCCCAATTTCAGTTATCTTATTTTCAGTTTTAGAATTTCCATCTGGTTTTATTTTTATGGATCTCAGTGATGAAATTTTTCATCTTTCTTTACTTATGTTTATCATAGTTATTTTAAAGTCTTTTTCTGGCAACTACAATATCTGGATCAGATCACCCATGGTTCTTATTCTATTGTCTTGTTTTTTTCCCCTCTTAGTGTTTGTTCCTTTTATCTTATTTTAATCAGGAATTGAGAGTCATGTATATGGTGTATGAAAGTGTATATAGGCTCTAAATGATGTTACTTTCCTGTAGAGATCATTTAATTTCTCCTGATTACAGACAGATAAATTAAATTATACTTTAAGTTGTTTTCATTTTATTTATGAATAAGATGCATCATGGAGAAAAACATGAAGATGCTCAATTTAGTTTTGAAAATTTTATTTTACTGCTTTTTATACATGACTTTGAAGGTCTAAGGCTCAGTTCTTTTCTTTCTTTCTTTCTTCCTTCCTTCCTTTTCCTTCCTTTCTTTGGTGAGAAAGATTGGCCCTCAGCTAACATCTGTGCCAATCTCCTCTATTTTGAATGTGGGATGCCACCATAGCATGGCTTGATGAGTGGCGTGTAGGTCCGTGCCCAGGATCCAAACCTGCCAACCCTGGACCACTGAAGTGGAGCATGCAAACTTAACCACTATGCCACCGGGCTAGACCCTCAGTTCATGTTGATATTAAATTTTAATGGTTTTTGTAACTAAAAAAGTTCCCACAAAATATAAAATGACACCAATAGAGTAAGTGCATTATTGCATTCACCTACTAAATACACATATTTACTATTTTCTACGTCCAAAATTAGTTGAGAGAAGAGTGAATTAACAGAAAGAGAGAAATTCTATGATAAAATTGTTGGGTTAGAAAAAGACTAGAAAATATCCAGTGCCATAAAACTAATATCCAGGGTTTTCTGTTCTACTACGACAAACCTTATATGCATCTCCTCTAAAAAAAATAAATCTATAAGTTAGCCTGTAATTTCACTATGTCTGACATCTTTAATTAATAGGGAACAGTGAGATGACCTAAGGACATTCACCTAGATAATTCTTAGGTGGTCTTCACTCCTGTACGGCACTGAAAATGCATGCCATCCAACAAACCTCCTTATTTCTGACTTTATACAATTTTTCTGACAACGGTTTATGGTCAAAAGTTATGGAGAAATAAATGAAGCCAAAAAAATAAAAGCAAATAGAAATCTCCTGTTTTTTCTCTGAGTTTCTATGCTTGGAAGTACATAACGAACTACCATATCTGAGTATTCATATCTTTTTCAATAACATGAAAAAGTTTTAAAAAAATTTTTCATTATTTGGACTAAAGAAAATTTCACTGTTAAAATATCAAACATGTCTATAAAGTCTTGACTAAAAATGCAGAATAAAGAAGTCATACAGTAACAGTCAACACATTAGTATATGTATCCATGCTCTATTATGCAAAATCTCAAGTTGAGACAAAGTAGAGGAGGGGAAGATCAGAAATCCTCACAATGGCAATTGTCTATTTTGCTGAATTAGGCAGTTACATCTTTCAATTCTCCCTTTGTGTAGATAGTTTCTGTCTGTTATCTGGCCTAGTGAATTCTGCTAGAAACATACTAAACATTTCCTAAAACTTAAAACAACAGAAAAAAGAGTAACTCTGTTAAGCAGAAAGAGAGAATTTGTAAAGCAACTTTCTATTTTTCTCCACCAAGAAGTTTTCTTCCTCTTCTTTTTCTCCTCCTCCTCCTCCTTCCAATTCTTCAGATTTTCCAATTGATCAAATTTACACTCATGAAAATATTCACGAATTCATAGACTATTGAATGTGTGGTGTTGAAATATTTAGAGCAAAACCAGACATTTTTATAAGAATATGGTTGGAAAGATCTACTTCCCACATATTCTTTGTGTTTTGCTACTTTTCAAGATTTTGGTATTTTACCAACGAAGTTTTACAAACCGTTAATATGTCTGAAAGAATGTTTCATTCCAACAATCCTTGACACTCTTATCATCTTAATTCTGAATCACCACTTCCCCTGTAATGCAGAAGAGAAATCTTGGTGTTTCTGTTTGGGTAAATCTTGGTTTTCATAATGTAGAGCCGAAAGGGAATTTGGAGAATATCTTTTCAACTACCACATTTTTAGAGTTGAAAAATTTTCTATTTAATATTATACAAGGCACAATTATTTTACTACTCACAAGAATACTATTGTGATGATTAGTTTAATGTATCAACTTGGCTAGGCTGTAGTCCCCACTAATTCAATCAAATACTAAACTAGGTAATTCTGGGAAAGATTTTGTAGATGTTATTAAAGTTCACAATCAGTTCACTTACAGTAAGAGAGAGTATTGTGGATAATGAGGGTGAGACAGATTCAATGAGTTAAGAAAACTAACACTTTCCTGAAGAAGCTCCACCCCTGGATGGCAGCTTGTGCTCCTGGCCCTGAATTCTACCTTGCTCTTCCTGCCTTATGAAGTTTGGACATGCCTACCTCGCCCCAACAATCCTTGTAATAAACCTTTTAATATATATCTCCTGCTGGTTCTATTTCTCTCATTGAATGCTACTGATACAACCAATAAGGTAAAATAAAATTACATGTCACAGGTTTACCCTCAGACACCACAAACATAGAAATAAATCTCAACCCTCTAAAAATACTCTCCCATTCCTAAAGCTGGTTTTGAAGATACTTTAAAGGACTTGTTATGAGCAAGGCATTCCATTAAACTTTCCAGGGGATGCATAAGATGCCAAGTCTTATAAGTGTAAATACTATCAACGAAGAGTAAACTGAATGTCATAAAAGAAAACACACACCATAACTAGAAGTGTGGAACAATCTGTCTAAGTATGGAGAGTTATCGAATGGCCCAGAAGAATCTGGACTTGTAACTGTTATTATAGGATATTTGATTGTTTTACTGAAAAGTACCTTCAGTTAATGATTCTCCAGCACTTTCACATGAGCATCGTTTTTTGTTTGTTTGTTTGGGGGACATTTCTCTTTCCCTATTCAGGGCTAATTTTTAGTTTCTTAATTAATTGGCAACTTCATGTATATGGTGAAATAAAATCTAGTCCCTCCAAGTAGTACTATGCCTAAGGCACTGACCCAAAAATGTATATAATGCATTGCTCATCTCCTGTTTTCACTTGAATTTTTCAAAAGATTTATGCCTAGAAGATAACTTTTTACATTCTCTTTGATTAGTGAGGTTGGTGAAAATTTAACAGGCAAATGGAGGTTCCAGCCCAACCCACCTACTAATTAAGTGATATTTTCTTTTTTAAAGTAGAGATGTAATCGGATCGTTTAAAGAAAAAGCAGAACTTAAAACATGGCTTCTAGAAAATAGCGACTGCACAGAATCACTGAACATCAGACAATATGTGGCATTTTTCACAGCAAAGGGTCTAGAGATTTTATAGAATTCAGAAAATAAATTTATAAGACAAAATCTAGGAAAGAATTTATCCACTAATTCATTTGGTAAGTACTAATTGCTTATGAACTGCTAGATACTGTGTGAGACCTCCCAAACAAGCCAACATGACTGCTACATGCATGGGATTATGGATGGGAGGTAAGTCAACAACATGCACATGTAACTAATTATATGAAGGACACAGAGCAATCTCATTTAAGACGACATGTGAAAGATGTACAGGAGCCAGCCAGAGGGCCTGTGGGGTGAAGAGGAGTGTGGTCAGCTCAGGGAAGTGAAAAGACCATGTAGTTGGCAAGCGGTACACAAAGGAGGATTATATAAGAGGTGCTTTGGTACAGAGTTCCATTTAGCTTATTCCCAGTTGCCTCTACTAAGAGCAATGCCATGATTAATATCTTTATAAATCTGTCAATAACAATTTCCTTACACCAACTTCCTAAAAGAGGAATTGTTGGGGCAAATATTACGATATATTTTTAAGACTTTTTTAATACAATAAATAAATCCCTGAGGGGATGGTTAGTCTAATACTAGTAACCATTGTGTAATAAATGATGGATTTTGCAAATGTTTCATTCCGTGCTAAAGAGGAAAACTTCATCCCCAAAAAGCCAATGGGAAGAAAAAATAGTCCTTAATTCCTTCTACATTCTTTTCTAGAAGGAGAATCAGCTTACATGTATAACGTATAAAATTGGCGATAAACTCATTTCCTCCCAGTCCCTGGATGAACCCTCTCTGCACCTATAAACTGGGTATTGTAGCTACTCTCTCTGAGTCCCACTTAAATCTTGTCATAAAATGCCATGTAGATATCATATATCTTCTAACACATCCAACTTGCTGTTCTGTCTTCTCTCAGCAGAACTATTTATCTTCTTCTTCCAACTTCTATTTTCGAACCCTCATTTCACTAAAATTTGAGTAGTTGATAGAAAAAGTTCTGTTATGACTGAGTGTTTGTGTCCTTCCAAAATTCATATATGGACACCTAATCCCCAAAGTGGAGGTATTAGGAGCTGGAGCCTTCGGGAGGTGATTAGGTCATGATGGTGGAGCCCTCATGAAGGGGATTAGTGCCCTTATCAAAGGGACTCCAGAGAACTCCCTCACCTTTCCATCATGTGAGGATACAGTGAGAGAAGGGCCATATACGAACCAGGAAGTGGGCCCTCACCAGATACGGAACAAGCTGGCACCTTACTCTTGGACTTCCCAGCCTCCAGAACTGTGAGAAATAAATTTATGTTGTTTATAAGCCCCCTGGTCCATGGTATCCTATTCGAGCAGCCCAAAAGGACTAAGACAAGCCCTGAGACAGAACTGCTGGTGGCAGATGGTTCTCAAAATGTAATCTCCAGACTAGCAGCTTGAGAATCATCTGGGAACTTGACGCAAATTCTCCAGTCTCACGCTAGAACAACTGAGTCAGGAGCTCTGGAGGTAAGGTTCCACAATCTGTGTTTTAACTAGCTCTCCTTTGGGTGATTCTGATGCACTCTTTTGGGTGATTGTGACATATGCTAAAGTTTGAAAACCACTGACTAGTAGCATTTCATGGTAAAAACTGCAATTTAAGTTAAATCATGAGAACACCTGCTTTGGGTTCAAACCACTCCATAGCTGTGTGACACTGGCAAACATCCTAACCTCTCTGAGCTTCACTGTTACATGGAAATAATATCTGCAATATTTAAATAAATAAATGTATATAGAGCAAGAAGCGTATTGCCTTGCACATAGGCAGCTCTTAATATACCGTAGAGATTACAACCATGAGAATGATGATGAGAATGAAGGGGCAAAAGAAGAATTTTTTTTTCCTTTTTCTCCCCAAAGCCCCCTGGTACATAGTTGTATATTTTTAGTTGTGGGTCTTTCTAGTTGTGGCATGTGGGATGCTGCCTCAGAAGAAGAATTTTTGTGCTGTATTTTTTGCTTTCAAGTTATCCTTGCCCCAGTTTTTATTTCAAGTGCTCCTGCTCCCAATTTCTTTTATATCAATCTTCTTGTCTGGATACATAAAGTAATGGTTAAGGGTAATAGGAAAGAGCACAACATCTGAGGCCAGACAGATTAGATATAAATATCTGTTCCACCTAGGGTTTCCAGATGTAGCAAATAAAAATACATGACATGAAGTTAAATTTGAGTTTCAGATAATCAATGAATATTTTTAAGTCTAATTATATCCAATGGAATATTTGGAACATATTTATATGAAAATAATTTTACTTATCTGAATTTAAAATTTACCTGAGCATCCTGTATTTTATCAAATCATCCTACATTTACAACTTATCACTGTGTGATATTAGCCAGTTACTTAACCTCTCTGTGTCAGTTTCCTCGTCTGTAACTGGTAAGTATTAATAGTATCTACAGCATACAGTTGCTGTGAAGAATATAAATAAAGCGTCTATATAACCTGCTCATGTTTATATGTGTGTGTATAAAACATAGAAAAGTATGGCAAATATTAAATATCAGCCTAAGATATTATTATTAATTATTCATAAAGCCTAACAGGTTTTTACTTCAATCCATGATAAGGCGTCTAATTTATCCTTCTGAAAAAATGCTTCAGATCTTGTGGAGCTGGGGATATTGGTTGGTGCCAGAAACACACTTTAGTAATAAAACTGGATGTTTTAAAAGTATGGAATTCTATTGAAGTAGAATTCATTAGCATAGAAATGTTTCTTTCAACAAGAGAAACAAGAATATAGACTTCATAACTGCTGCATATAAAAAGTTTTCTGCATTTATTTCTAAAGTTTGGCATTCATTATGCAAAATAACCAAAACTTTTATTAATCTTTTCTAGAAATTTTTGGAATTCTAATGCATTTCAAAATCAGCTCTATAGAATGACTAGTACCAGGTGAGTTCTATTTTCCATAGGAAAAAAACGACTCAGATTTTCAGGTTTGCAGAGTTCACTTCCTTTGGATGCATTTACTATAAGAGATGAAAATCCATTGTCGAGTTGTTAGTGTAGGTAATAATTTTTACATCACATGGATTAAAGTTGGGAATAGATTGGTGATTTCATGTTTATTTTTCTGATTTTTCCAGGTGGAGACATTTGCCACTAAGATTTTTTTTTATGTGTAAAAGTTCTGGCGGCAATAGAAATACATAAATGTATAAAGTCATACTATGAATGCAGATGCATATTATTCGGAAATACGGTACTTCGTTTTTAAGACGTTCATTTTTATCCAGTTTGTTTAACAGATTTGGTCTGGTTGAAGTGAAATGTCATATCTTTTCGGAAATAATTGCAAGAGAAAGAGCATATTAGGCTTTTGTAGGAATCTTAATAGCATACAACACCCATAAGATGTATGCTTTTGGTTTGTGTTTTGGTTTTCTCCAGAAGAAAAATAGAAAACTATAGTGTTCTGAGGTTAGTATTTCATATGTGTAGGAGACATTTTTGGTGATGCTCATTTCTATATAGAACAGTTTAATGATGAACAGTGATGAAAATTTACTGTTTTATTAAAATAGTAAAACCATATTTCCTGCCAATATGACTTCACTTTCCAAATGTTGAGTCAGTTGGGAAAGACCGTTCAAGGGAATCTCTGACTTCAACCTTTAACACCAGTGTCTCCCCTGTGCCTTCTGCCATCATCAGCATTTATGTAGTGCTTTATGTTTACGAAGCTCTTTCAAAAAATCTTATGAAGGAAGGTGGATCAGTGTTATTCTAACATTGTTTTGTGAAAAGTCCAAACCTTTTAATAATGGCCCTATCTCTGCTTCTTTCTATATATCCTCCCACTTCTTTCTTCCTTCCTCTGTCACACCAGACGAGTCCACCATCACGGCTGCCTCAGTGCCCCCACATAGAAACATACAGGCACACATGCACAGTTTCCCTCTGCTATCTCATTTTTCATCATTCCTCACCTCCTAGCTTGTGCTCTGGCCATAGTAATAGGTTGGGAATTCATCTAACCCCACTGCTCCCTTCCGACCATTTGATCATCTGTTCTTGCCTCTTTGAATATTTACCTTCCCCTCCATGTTATCCTTTTCCACATACAACCTTTGCCTGGTTAACGTCTCCTATTCTTCAGGCTTTGGCTTGCTCGTATCTGCTAAGATCTGAAAGTCACCCTCACCAGCAAAGTCTAGTAGCCGCTTCCTATCATTTACTTACCTATGCATGCACACTATTCACATCATCTGTTTACTTGTTTATTTTTCTCACTGTAGCTTTTTGAGAATGGGGACTGTCCTTTTCATTATTCTACTCTTGTACCAATCCCATGGCCCAGCATACAATAGGCTCTCAAATATTGGGCCAATAAATAAATGATTCCTCCACTTACGTATTGGAGGCTGAGAAAAAGAAAGTATTTGCTTTATTTGAGAAATAAAAATGAGGATTATTCCTGAAGCTTGTGGTATAATAGAAACAGGACTGAATTGGATGTAAGGTATGTTTCTCTCATTATTTTGATTCAGAATTCATTCCAATTATGGCCACAAGTCTCTGCTCCTTGCTAAGAGTCACACTTAAAAGAAATTGTCTTCACATGTTGTCTCCATATCCTCACCTGCTATATATTTTTCATTCTGTTATAATCTAGCTTCTATCTTTCCAATGAATTGAATTTGACTTGTAAAATGTCTCAGGCTATCAGATCAACATTCCCACCTATTAAAACAAATTTCCCTTCTCTTGACTCCGCAGGTACCACACTTTCCTACTATCTTCTGCATCACTGGTTTCTCCTTCTTAGTCTTCTTCCCTGGCCTCCTCTCTGCCTTCTCTCTGATGTGTCATATCTCAGGATTTTGACCTGAGCCCCTTCTCCTCTATCAGCACAGAGACCGAAATGTCCAATTGCCAGTTGTCATTCCTGCTTGGCTATGTCATGGGCTTCTCAATATTAGGACTGCTTCCATGCACCTAATTCCCACACCATCTTATCCATTTTAGTAATTCCAGAAAACTAGAATCTATCCTTGACTTCTTCCTTTTTTTCCTACCGTTTATACAATCTATCAGTAAATCCTATAGCTTCTATCTTTTACAAATATCTTGAATGCAACCATTTTTTTTTGGTACAAATTACACAACTGCCAACCTGGTCTAAGTTGCCATGATATTTCATGGGGTCTGCTGCAACAGCCTCCTAACTAATCTCCTCATTTCCACTGATGCCACTCTTTACTCTATTTCCAATATAACAGCCAGGCATGAATAATATTTTTTTAATGTAAATCAGATAGTTCCTTCTTCTGCTTAAACTCTCTACGATCTTTAGATTACCCTTGAAATAAAATTTTTAAAAAGGTCTTTCCTGGTCTGCCCCTAGCCTACATTCCAGACATTAACTTAGATGATTGTCCACTTCTCTGGGTCTTTGATCTTATTGTTGCCTCTGCCAAGAAAATTCTTTCATTCCCTTCACATGGTCTGGCATTTCTCATCCTTGAAGTCTGAGAAACCACCTAACACCCTATCCACTTTATTTCTGTTTTCCTTATCTTGTCTACTTGGTAATTATCTAATTTTTCCTTCCTGCTTGTTGTCTGTCTTTCCTCACCACCCACCTGCAAACACTAATCATAATATTTGTCATCTTGTTCACAGAAACATTCCAGTGCATACTGTGTAGGCACTCACTGAATATCAGTTGACTGAATATGTGAATGGATATTACTAAGTACGCGTGTGATCCTTGTACCTCAGTTTTATCATCTGTAAAATGAAAGGATTTGGACTTGATCATGTATGAATTATTTTCCAGCTCTTAAATTATTTGAATTTCTGATCATATTTATTATTGATCAAATATTTATTTGTATGATATAGTATGCAAAACAGTGAGCAAAATGGCTTGAGTTGTAAAGCAAAGTCAAAATGTTTAAGGAAACAAGATTGGAACTGACTTGCTGGGGCACTTGCTCTTTAATAAATACATTAACTACCATACAACTAATAAGAAAGAAAAGCAGAGAATCAAGACCTCAGGGGTTTTTTGTTTGTTTTAATTGCACCAATTTTCTTACACTGTCAAGGTATGATCTTGTAAAATTTTGTGAATAATATTTAAGGGTTGATTTAAAAATTACTAAAATATATAGGTATACAACTATTTAATTTTGATAAAAAACAAGGATTTCAGAATCCTTGAAAAATTATGATTCTTTTTTTTAAAAAAACAGGAAGGTCCTATTTTGGGCACCATATATCTGAAATTAATTTGCTTTGAGGGATGACATTCATAATTTAAAATCCAAGATATTTGTTTACCAGAAAAAGTTTCAGTTGCAGTTTTAGCACTCATGGCTACCCAGCCAACATCCACATCCACGCAACCTTCTTCCCCTTCATTACTTTCAAAACTCTGATTTGGTCAGTTATCTTCCCTCCTCCACAAGCCTGCGTACTTCTGAGTAGGTGGACTGCATCCTTTGACAGTGGCTCCCAACATTTCTAAGCTGTCTGTAGTTATACCATGCCCCTTGACAGTGACTGGTTTAGTTATGAGCATATGACACAATTGCAACTAATGAAATAAGAAAGCCTACCACATAGCTTCTGCTAAATGTTTAATTGCTCTTAAAATGAGACCCCAAAAAGAGATGGCTCCTTTTCTTTCAATGGCTTTTTTCCCTTTGTGGGTATGGATGTCTCCTGGAACACTGCGGCCACCCTACAATAACAGGGGAACTAGTCTAAGGATTAAGCTGACACTCCAGGCATGGCGTAACAAAACATGCAAAAAGCCTGGTTCCTTGAGGATGTTCCTTGATATACATTTCAATAAACATTTTACTTGGAATTTCAATGTCCAATGTTTCTTATAGTAATTGTGACAAATCCTATTTAAACATGGCAATATGTTTAAATACGGCAGTTAAAAGCTCTGTTTTAAATATGGATTCAGTGACATTAAAGGTCAAATTAAAGACCCTTGTTAAAATGTCTGTATCTTGTTTTCTATGAAGAGCAAACTTTCCATTTATTAATGGGGAGATTTTTTGGGTTTTTTTTTTCCATGAGGTAAATGAAACCGTATGGAGCCACTGATCCACGTCGCCTCATGCCGTTCTACTTTATTACCGAAATACTTACAAGTAGCTGGGCCGGAAGAAGGGGGAAATCTACAGCAGTGTTGTCCAACAGAAATGAATATGAGCCAAATACGTACGTCACGCATGTGATTTTAAATTCTCTGGTAGCCATAGCTAAAAAGAAACAGATAAAAATAATTTAATAATATATTTTATTTAATCCAATATATCCAAAACACTGAAAAAATTTCAATATGAAAATTACTAATGAGAATTTTACATTTTTATTTCATAATAATCTTAATATCTAGTGTGTATTTTACGTTTACAGAACATCAATTCAGAAAGCCACCTGTCAAGTGGATTTTTGTTGTTAGTGCTTTTGAGTCGCTTCAGACTCCTAGTTGGACCCTGTGCAGAGCAGACGGAACCCTGCCCAGTCTTTTTGTTCCGTCCTCTCACCTTCCAGTGCTGTATTAGACAATGCTCTGCTGCTTTTCATGGGGTTTTGATGGCCAATTTCTTTTTGGAAGTGGGTGGGCTGGCCAAGTCCTTCCTCCTAGTCCCTCTTAGTCTAAAAGCTCCATTAAAACCTGTCATCATAGATGACTCTGCTGGTATTTGAAATACCAGTGGCATAGTTTTCAGCATCACAGCAACACGCAGCTGCCACAGTATGACAACCAACAGACGAGTGGTGTGGTTCCCTGACCAGGAAACGAAGCTGGGCCACGGCCGTGAGAGCACTGAATCTTAACACTACACCACCTGGGCTGGCTTTTACAATCATAGACCAGAATAAGGATCACTAACCACAGAGAAATGGAATTTATGATACCAGATTGATATCTGGATTAATTCTGAGCTATACAGCTATAACAAATAAACAAACTTGATTATACATCTTAAGAGTGAACCCAACAGGGGTTTATCGATCTGTTGGCAGCATGGAAATGGGATCTCAGTACACTCTTTTAATGGAAGTATTCACTGTTAGACCCCTTCCTGCTGTTATGTCATATTTCACCGAAACTTCTGTAGACTGGGGCCAAGTATCCCACTGATAATCATCGTCTCTTCCATCACAGGCTAGAATTTATTTTCTTATGTGAAGACAGTGGAATAAGGCCCAGAATTTGCATCAATTGTAAATTAAAGATGCAGATTCAGCCCAAAGTGCTTCTACCTTGTGTACAATGAGCAAACCAGAGAACTATTTTAATGGATCAAGAAATGCTCATTGTTTATGCCTAAGGACTTCTGGGAACTACAAGATAAATGTTAAAAAGCATGTCTATAAAATGTTTTAAGTTGGGGAAACTTTGTGAGTCATTTCTCTCTTCTCTTTCATACTTCTCTTCCTGTGGCTATTCTCCTGCCTATCTGTCTCCAGTGCTCAGGAGTTACAGCCTCAGCTGTTAATTACAATAATAAAAGCCAAAGCTCAAGATTACTTTTGCAATGTGCATATCCATGATAGCACTTCCTTGCCCTAGGATAATATGTAACAACAATCAATAGGATCCACTGCCCAATGTGGAATAGGCAGGCCGATAGTCCCTTTGAGTCTTAGGTCATTGCCTGTAAACTGGATTTAGGAATAGATCCTAAAAATGTAGAGGAGGATGCACATATTTTAAAGTAAAATTCCAAAGTGTCTGACATTGTGTCTGGCACACTAAAAAAATATTAGTTTCTTTTCATATGTTTCACATGTTCGAAATGTATTCCTTTATCTAAATGAAGAAAGTGTATGAAATTTACAAAAAGGAAGAGAGAATGAAAGAAAGGAAGACAGGAACAAAAGTGTGAAGGGGAAGGGGAGGAAGGAAGGAAGGAAGGGAGGAGGGGAGGGAGGGAGGGCGAATCGTCTGAAAGTTCCCCTCTTTCAGCCTATGTGTTCCCTAACAGGAAGCAGTATAGCAGAGTGTAAGAGTTCAGGTTCTGATACTAGACTTGTCTAGCTTTGAATCCTCATCCTTAATTCTCTCTTATGTTAGACAATTTACCTGAATTTTCTTGGCCTCAGCTTCCCCATCACTGAGAGGGAGATAATCACAATACTTTCATCATAGTATTGTTGTGAGGGTAAAACAAGATATTATGTGAAAAGCATTCATAAATCTGCCAGCACAAAGCAAATGCTCAGTTATTGCCACTCATTATTATTACTCGAAGGGATTGTCTTCCAAAAATACTTCTGCAGTACTCTAGGACTCTGGACACTAAATAGGAACCTATACATTTGCTAGTGGTTATTGCAGGCATTCCGTTGCAGAGGGATACAGCTGGAAGCAGTTGCAGCAGAAAACGAGACATCTGGATGGAGAAAATAATAAAAACAAATAAGCACATGAATAAGCTATCACTGCGGGGGGGAGGGCAAAACTGCTTTAAACTCATTTTGCCTACCGGCTGTTAAAAGAGATACGAACTCCTCTTTTACGTTGAGTTGAGGTTAGAGTGCATAGCAGCTTAGATCTGACCTGAATCCATTCTGCCTGGGAAACTCAGTGCGCATATTCTAAGGCAGAAACCCTAAGGAGGCTCAACCCATGGCACTTCCTAGCTGGGACAAAATTATGATGACCGCCAGTATCTGGAAGAGTCCTGCACAGCATCAGATACTGTTCCAGAGCACACCACATTTTAATTCAAAATGAAATTAACTACTTTAAATTTCACCAAAAACTGGCTGCTAAGATGTTCTTCTGCCTCTCTCTGGCTTTTCCTCTTATCTTTATATTCTCACTTCCCTTCTCCCCATGTTTGTTGGTTTTGTTCTGGAAGTAGGCTATTCTGTTCATGGTACCTTAGATGTTCTTTTGAAATGGTGACGACAAGATCCTTGCTCCAGAACAAGAAGTGATATTTCGAGTGGGGCCAGTCAGCTGCGTGTCAGGCCCGCCTCACAGGGACCAGGGAATCCATCCTGAATGCCACGCTAAAACAGTGATCTTTTTTGTCTCCCAGTTTTTACATAGTACTTATTTTCTCATTATTAGCACCTAAGGTAAAACTTGAAAAAATTCTTATATATTTTTTTTTATCATTTAATCAAAAAAGGGTATGTATAGAAGAGTTTTAATTCAGTTTATGAGTCTCATTTAAGTGCTTTCCATATACCAGCCATCATGCTATTGGGAATAGAAAGATAAAGCATGGGCCTTTTCAGTAGCTTAGAGTCGCATAGAAGATACCATTATATAAACAAATACAGTATAAGCAAACGTGAAGTGTCACAATAAAGGTTTACAGAGAATAGTGACGTAGCATAGTGGAGAGGAGATTCCATATCTGGAAGGAGCTGGGGGGCAGTAATTGTGCTAGCCTAAAGAACCCACACTTCAGTCTGTGGCTGATATGAAATTATGGAAGAGTTTTCTCGCTGTAAAGAGAAAATTTATTTGCTAACCCAGGACAACTGAGAATATTTTTTAATGCATAACCAATTCAAATATTTGAAAATTTCAAAAATAAAAAAGTAAAACTGATATGCATTCATAAAATATGCATACATGTATACATAAATACATGTATATAAACCAGAAATATAATTAACATGAAAAATGATTGGCAATTTTATAAATCTGATAATGAATCTATGGCATGATGAGAATGCAAACACAAAGTCAGACAAAGAATGAAACCATCAGATGAAGGGACTAGACAGCTAGTTTGTAAACCTGGATATTAAAGTTTTCTATATAGCAAAGCAGTGAAGAAATGCGTTCCAATGAAGCACCCAGAATTTGCATTATCCTGCAATAATGAATGAACCACAGAAATAAATGAGCTTTTTCATTAGGCTGAGAAGAATTGAAAAAAACAAAAACTTCTGCCCGTCATCAAGCCTGGGAAACATATGAGAGACATGGTGGATTCATTTATTTCTTCTCCATCTAAGACTTTAATATACCTGAGTAAATCATTTTTACAGGTATCAAACAAGGAAGTGTCCTTTCTTCTGAATGTAGAGGCCATGACTGCTAAACAGACTATATAAATATATGCATAGATACACACACACACAAAATAAACAAACAACACAGAGGTGAATGAAGATGAAACGGGTAGGTAGGCTTTGCCCTTATTTCTATTCTGGTGTGATACTCTCTGTATCAATTACCCACAGCAGCTCAGCTGACAAGTCAGTCCAACCACTTCAGTTGATTCCCCTCCAGCAACTGCTGCAGAAGCTTCTCCTCATCTTTGCAGACCAATCATGGATCTGGATATGCTTAAGGGAGGAAACTAAGAGCAGATGCAAGCAAGACGTCCCAATACAACACTGGAAAATTAACTTTGACCTAGAAATCTGTTTTCCACATTCCATTTACCTTGCCTTCATGATTTTGATCTATCTGTATTCTCTTTTATAAAGAACTGTCTTTATAACTCTTTCGAAAACTGTGTGTGTCTGTATGTGTGTGTGTACACACATGTGAGCACTTTAAGGAACAGTAGACATATAGAATAAACACTTTAAAATAATGTGTCTACAAAGAGAGTGAAGACAGAGTGCCTTGTTGACCCTCAAGCCCCTCGTCCCTTTAGTTCCATCCTGCTCATAGGAACCAACCTACCAAAAAATAAATCCTCAACATTTTGTATCTCACATTTCCATGTCATATTTCAGAAAGCCTTATTTCAAAGTATCTTCTGAAGATATAGACAATCATCTGACATTTCAGAATCACTGCTTTCTTTAAGGTACATGCCACTCAAAATGTAGCCGATATCAAAGTGATGCAGTCGTCGGGTCCTCACAGGCAGGGCATGGGGCTGCTCTGCTGTGCACTCTCAAAGCTCCCTGGGAGGCAGGGAGAATGGAGCTGTAGTCTGTTGATGTAATGGTTGACAGCAGAAAACTATGAAGGGGATGAGAGCAGGCATTTTATAAGAGCAGCAGCCCTTTTGGTCTGCCCTTTCTCTCCCCTCCAGCATATGCTTTCAAGGACTCCAAGGGAAAAACAAACAAAGGGATCTTCAGAAAAATAAAATTAGTGTTTATCACAGTAGTCCTGATGAAACATAAAATTATTTCTGAATTACCTTCATTCAAAAGATGAGCAAAGACTTCTGGGGAGATGGTGAGTGGTTTTGTTCGATGAGTTTTTAGAAAACATGATTATTTGAGAAGTTCCATGGACTATTAAATCACTTTCTGGGGTTCACAAAATATACTTTTTGATTATTCTGTGATTATTTCTGGCTTTACTTAGAGGACACCCACGACGTCATCACGGATACACATTCCAGTCTGTCTTGCCCCAGGACTGTTTTTGAATTGACTCATTTGTTCCACAACCATTCATGGTGCTACCTTTCTATCCATGGTGATGTACTGAGTACAAGACAATCCCAGCAGTGAAGCACCACATGTCAGATAAAAGACACTCCTATATAAACACATAGACAGAGAATAATAAATGTAATAAAGAGCATGAAAAGGCTATCATATGGCTCAATAAGTGGTAACCTACTCCAATGTGGAAGTGGAACAAGTCTGGAAGGATTCAGAGAGGATGCACTACCATACCCTATACAATAAGAGTCCATCGGATCAAAAGATCCATCGTGGGCATTCCAAGCAGAAAAGTTTATGTAAATGCTGAAGACTGGACAAATGAGTGCTCCTGAGAAACTGTGCACAACTTTGAAAGGTTGGACTGTTAGACTGAAGAAACGGGTGATGCTAGACAAGTTTGGGAGATACAGGCTACAAAGTTAGGTAGTGGTAGATTAGGCAGGCTGTTGAATGCCATGATAGGTGACTTTTAGATTTTTAGACTTCTTTTTCCCATGTGCATTTTCACATGTTCCTCATACAAGCCCAGATCCAGGATGCAGGTCAGAAGGTCAGAATAAATGGAGGCAAGCAACCTCATGTGGCAGTCTGGAGCATCAAGCATCATAGGCAGTAACACTTGACAGGTTCATCTTCTTGTGACCATCACACCCCACCCCACAAGCATCCTAATCTAGCTTATCTTTTTCTTTTTCCTTTTCAGATCACATTGTCTTTATGATCACATTCAGTTAAATGTTTGATGCTATTATTCATAATGGCATCACGAAATATTTTATTGACAAATACCAGCATTTCAATTGTGAAATAAAATGGTATTGATCTCTTTTAAGAAAACCTAATTTGTTATTAATGAAACTCCAAACCACAAACAGAGCTGTAGTAGTTTATACTCATTTCTAAGTCATTTATTCATTTAACCACCCAGTATTTGTTGAATGTGTACTATGGCACTATTGTAGGTCTTTAGAATACAGAGATGAATAAGATAAGGCTCCTGTCCCCAAGAAACTAATGGTCCATTGAGGAGGGGTGGGCCCCAAAGCAAGAAGCTATAATATTAATCTGAGCTTAATATACTCTGTGAAAGAGATTCAAGGCAGCCTTATTCAGGAGGACATTGACAAGAATATTTTTATCATGATGGTATTTAATTTATATCTAGTGGTTCATAAATGTCTAGACATTATGTAATTCTTATAGGAAATGCAGGGCCACAACACCTGAGATAGGAAAGGACATGAAACATATACGTAGCAAAATATCTATTTTTTCAAATAGATTTTGACTGTCTAGCTCCTTGGCCTGGAAAATCTGAGTGAACTATCCTTATGTCCTAATTTATTTAAATGGTTGTGAACCTGAGCAAATTTTTAAAGAAAGCTTTGTGGGAAAGACTTGAGAGCTCTGTGTGGATTTTATTGAGCAGGGACATGCGAGTGTTCAAAAGATCTGTTCCCACTTGAATGAATACCTCCTGCCCTAACTTAGAGAGCTGCTCTCTGATCTTGACTCTACAGAAGGCTGAATTAAGGCCAATGCTGACTGCAGATGAGCTCTTCCTATCCTCCCGTACTTATCCAGACATCTCTGTTTCTGCAGTGCTATAAATACTGTAACTGGAAAACCCTCAATTTTCAGTCTTAACATAATGAATGTTAATGTCTTGCTCACTTAAGAGACCAATGTCAATGTTTCTTATCTGCAGATGGCTCTTTCCATCTTGTGGTTCCAACATTTCCTAGAACCAGTGAGTCTGCTGCAATAGCTGGGAGGTGAGCACCATGACAGATTGGTATGGAACGTTTGTTTGGCTCTCTTATCCCCTTTTGCCTCACCTTTTCATTGCTGCCCTTTGTAGTAGACCACTGAAAAAGTAAAAGTTAGCCTTCCTAGGATCATCTGAGGCTGGAGATTGCAATGTGACCCAGTCATGCCAAGTGAGGTCTTCACAGAAGTCTGCTGGAGAGTACAGAGAAAGACTTTGCTCTCCTGATATTGGAACCACTCTTTTTTCTACTCTTTTATTTCTTCTTTATGCTGCCAGGGATACAAATATAATGGTTGTAGCTGCACTGCCACTTTGTCACCATGAGGGAAAAGAACAGATAGCTGCAGACAATTCTACCCTGATAATCTTAAGCCACTGAAGCAATGTTAGCAACTACCTATATCTGTACTGTCTTTTACACAAGAAAACTGAAACCCTTATGGCCATAAATCCAAATATATTTTCTACTACTGACAGTCACACCAACAACTTCAATAAGAACTAATAGCTACTTTGTAGTCCCAACCCCTTGAGGAAGTCAGTTAACCTCTGTGGAGCCCAATACTCTCATATTTAAAATGGCAATGAAAATATCTGTTACAGCATTGCTGCTAAAGTTGCATAAAATAAATATATGTTTAAAAAACATAAAGAGACACTTTATTACTTTTTACTTTAAGCATTATATTATCACCATCAGCTATATGTACATGAAGAATATCCCCACCATGCATCAGTTTATCAAAATTTTAATATGATTAAAAAGATGAGCAAGTCATATTATTTCCTTTTTTCCTATAGTCTAAAATTGCTAGAAAATAAAACAGACTATCTCACCCTCATATATAGGTGATATTAAATTTACCTTTATGTTGCACACATTCTTCATATTGCTGCATCATGGTAGGAAATATTAAAGAAATGTCTTCTTTTTATCCTTTGAATTAAAAGACTCAACTGTAATTTTGAAGACTTTAGTAACAGATATAATTTGACTTCATATCTACTGGTCTTAAAAAAAATGGAGACAAACCTAAATAACTACGGGAATGGTGATGGCTTTTTAGATACAACACTGAAAGTACAATCCATTAAAGACACAAGTGATAAACTGGACTTCATTAAAATGAGAAACTTCTCCTATGCAAGAGCCAATGTCAAGAGAAGGAGAAGAAAAGCCACAGACTGGGAGAAAATATTTGCAAAAGACACACTTTGATAAAGGACTCATCCGAAATATACAAAGAACTCTTAAAACTCAACAATAAGAAAACAAACAACCCATTAAAAAAAGGGCTAAAGTCCTTAACAGATATCTTACCAAAGAATATATATAGATGGCAAACAAGCATCTGAAAAGATTCTCCATACACCTGCTATCAGGGAAATGCAACTTAAAACAACAAGGAGATGCCACTACACTCTTACCAGAAAGGCCAAAATCCAGAACACAGACAAAATCAAATGCTGACAAGGATGTGGAGCAACAGGAAATCTCACTCATTGCTGGTGGGAATGCAAAATGGCACAACCACTTTGGAAGACAGTTTGGCAGTTTCTTACACAATTAAACATACTCTTACCAACTGATCCAGCAATCGCACTCCTTGGCATTTACCCAAAAAAGCTGACAACTTATGTCCACACAAAACCCTTCACAAGAATGTTTATAGCAAATTTTTTTGTAAGTGCCAAAAGTTGAAAGCAATCAAGATGTCCTTCAGTAGGTGAATGAACAAACTGTGGTACATACAGATGATGAAACATTACTCAGTGCTAAAAAGAAAGGAGCTATCAAGCCATGAAAAGACATGTTGTTGTTAATGTTGTTGACTCGATTCCAACTCCTAGCAACTCTGTTTATAGCAGAGTGGAAACCTGCCCAGTCTTTTTGCCTCATCCTCTCACCTTCCAACATTGTATCAGACAATGCTCCACTGCTATTTATAGAATTTTAATGGCCAATTTTTCAGAAGTAGGTGACCAGGACTTTTTCCTAGGAGCCCTGCTGAAACCTGTCCACCATGGGTGACCATGCTGCTATTTGAAATACCAGTGGCATAGCTTCCAGCATCACAGCAAAATGCAGCTGCCACAGTAGGACAACGAACAGATGGGTGATGTGGTTCCCTGACCAGGAAACAAACCCGGGCTGTGGTGGTGAAAGCACTGAATCTTAACCACTAGACCAGGAGGGCTGGCTGAAAAGACATAAAAGAAACTTAAATGCATATTACTAAGTGAAAGAAGCCACTCTGAAGAGGCTACATATTATATGATTTCAACTATATGAAATTCTGGAAAAGGCAAAACTATGGAGACAGTAAAAAGAGCAGTGGTTGCCAGGGACAGAGGGGTTGAAAAAGCAGGACACAGAGGATTTTTAGGGCTGTCAAATATGACACTATAATGGTAGAACTGTCACCACACATTTGTCCAAACTCAAAGAATGTACAACAACAAGAGTGAACCTTAAGATAAACTATGGACTTTGGGTGATTATGATGTGTCACTGCAGGTTCATCAATTGTCATAAATGTACCATTCTGGAGGGTGATGCTGATAATGGGGGAGGCTAGGCATGTGTGGGGAAAGTGGTGTATGGAATCTCCATACCTTCCTCTCAGTTTTACTGTGACACTAAAACTGTTCTAAAAAAATGAAGTCAAAAAAAATTAGAGTACCCTTTTAATTGTTTTTCCTCCAGACCTGGGACATTTTAAAGTAATTTAGAAAATCAATTCTTATCTAATCAGGAGTCTAAAACAATTGGGCATCGCTAACAGCCTGACAACTAAAGAAACATTGGTGACTTTATTCCCATGAGTCCTGGGGATAATTATTTCTCAGTTGAAATTCTCAAATGGCTAACTGCTTAGAAAAATGTATGGTCAAGGGAAACAATTATGCAACGTTTTAGGAGAGCAAAGTGGCCTACTACCAGAGTATGGCAGGTGGTGGCAAGCTGGAAGAGGAGAAAAGAAAACATTAAGGGGGTGGACGGAGCAAAATGGCAGGGGGAAGCTGACCCAGGACTCTCTCCCCTCCAAACTACAACAAAAGATTGGAAAAACTGAATTTCAGCCAATAATCCTAATGCCAGACCATCATAGAACTACAGAAACAAAACCACGGAGGACAGAGATGCTGCAGCCGGCCTTGGAGGAGCTGGAACGGGGTAAGAGAGAACTTCGCTCCCTCCCCTGGAGACTGGGATCGCTGCCGTGGGGGAGGGAAGGAGTGGGGGAGGGGCCACGTGACCCGGCGATCATCTAGGATTCCCACTGCCAGTGCAATGGAAACCTGCTGACGGGAGAAAGCTTCCGTGCGCATGGACCCCATCATGCCAGGGCCTAGGGAGACCACAGAATGGGAGCTGATCAGGATCCAGATCGGTGTGCGAGAAAAACTGCCCCTCCTCCCTGCAAACCACGCTGGGCACCGCCATCTTGCCCGAAGGCAGAGAGCTCAGAACATGTGGCTCTCAACCCCCCTCTAGTGGCGACAGGCTGTAACTGCAACCGAATACAACTATCATGTGCAAAAACCGCTCCTCTACCATCCAGCAATTTATAAAAGCTCCAGACCAGAAGGAAAACAATAAAAACACAGAATTAAGTCCTGAGGACTTGGAAATAGGTAAACTAAGTGAAAATGAGTTCAGAGTAGCTATCACCAAAAAACTCAATGTGGTAGAGGGAAAGATAGAGAAACAAGTCAATGAGTTCTGGAGTTACTTCACAAAAGAGATTGAAATCATAAAGAAGAATCAAACAGAAATACTAGAGATGAAAAATATGATTGCTCAGATAAAACAGAATACAGAGTCCCTGAATGCCCGTGTAGACACCATAGAGGAGAAAATTAGCATAATCGAAGATAGACAGGCTGAATGACTCCAGACAGAGGAAGAAAGAGAACTAAGGATTAAAAGGCATGAAGAAAGTATCAGAGAGATAGCGGATTCAATGAGGAGAATGAATTTAAGGATCATAGGAATTCCTGAGAACGTGGAAAAGGAAAATGGAGCAGAAAGTGTGCTTAAGGAAATTATAGAAAAGAACTTCCCAAATCTAGGGATTGAGGGAGAAATGTGTGTGGAGGAAGCTTTCAGATCTCCTAGATTTGTCAATGTAAAAAGACGTACTGCAAGGCACATAGTAGTAAAAATGGCAAAAATGAAAGACAAAGAAAGAATACTCAGGGCAGCAAGACAGAAGAAAATAACCTACACAGGAACTCCTATCAGACTTTCAGCAGATTTCTCTACAGAAACCTGACAAGCTAGGAGAGAATGGAGTGACATATTGAAAACTTTAAAGGACAAAAATCTTCAGCCAAGAATACTCTATCCAGCAAAAATATCCTTCAGATATGAGGGAGAAATTAAATCTTTTCCAGACAAACAAAAGTTTAGGGAATTTGTAACCAAAAGTCCTCCACTACAAGAAATCCTCAAGAAGGCTCTCATACCTGAAAAAAGAAAAAAAGGGAGAAAGGGGTGACAAACCATAGAGTAGGGAGACAGATAGATAGAACCAGAATAGAATAGCAAATATTCAACTATAGCATTAGGATAAAGGTAAGGAAACCACCAAAGTAAAGACGATCTTATCACTCTGACTACAAACTCATAACACGAGTTGGAATAAGACATGAAAATAATAATTTATGAGAGGAAGAGCAAAGGGACTTAAGCAGTCTAGGCCAAGTAAGAGACCACCAGAGAATAGACTATATTATACACGAGACTCTAAATACAAATTTCTGGGTAGCCACTAAACTGAAAAACAGAACAAAGCCACAAAACATAAATAAGGAAAAATCTAAGAAACCCAGCACAAGAAATTGCAGAAGTGAATGGGTAGGCTAAAACACACAGGAAGAGAAACAAAGATAACGCAGGAAAACCAGATAACGAGCGACAGAATGACAGCATTAAGCCCACATGTATCAATAATCACCCTCAATGTAAATGAATTGAACTCTCCAGTAAAAAGACACAGAGTGGCAAAATGGATTAAAGAACAAGATCCAACAATTTGTTGCCTCCAGGAAACACACCTCAGCCCCAAGGACAAACACAGGCTCAGAGTGAAGAGGTGGAGGACAATACTTCAAGCTAATAGCAAACAAAAGAAAGCAGGTGTTGCAGTACTTATATCAGACAAAACAGATTTCAAAATAAGGCAGGTAAAGAGAGACACAGAGGGACAATATATAATGATCAAAGGGACACTGCATCAAGAAGAAATAATGCTTATAAATATCTATGCATCCAACACAGGAGCACCAAAGTTCATAAAGCAAGTATTAACAGACCTAAAGGAAGATGTTCAAAATAACACAATAATAGTAGGGGACCTCAACACTCCACTCATATCAATGGACATATCATCCAGAGAGAAAATCAACAAGGAAATAGTGGAGCTAAATGAAAAACTAAAACAATTGGACTTACTAGACATATATAGAACACTTCATCCAAAAGCAGCAGAATACACATTCTTCTCAAGTGCACTTGGAACATTCTCAAGGATAGACTATATGTTGGGAAACAAGGCAAGCCTCTACAAATTCAAAAAAATTGAAATAATAGCAAGTATCTTCTCTGATCATAATGCTATAAGGCTAGAAATTAATTACAAGAAAAAAGCTGAGAAAGGCACAAGGATGTGCAGACTAAACCATATGCTACTGAACAAGCAATGGATCATTAAAGAAATTAAAGAAGAAATAACAAAATACCTGGAGACAAACGAAAAGCATAACATGCCATACCAACTCATATGGGATACAGCAAAAGCTGTATTAAGAGGAAAATTCATCACAATACAGACACATCTTAACAAACAAGAAAAATCCCAAATAAGCAATCTTAAACTACACCTAACCGAATTAGAGAAAGAAGAGCAAACAAAGCCCAAAGTCAGCAGAAGGAGAGAAATAATAAAAATCAGAGCAGAAATAAATGCTATTGAAACGAAAAAGGCAGTAGAAAGGATCAATGAAACAAAGAGCTGGTTCTTTGAGAAGATAAATAAAATTGACAAACCCCTAGCCAGAATTACAAAGAAAAAAAGGGAGAAAGCTCAAATAAACAAAATCAGAAATGAAAGAGGAGAAATAACAACAGACTCTGCAGAAGTACCACAGATTATAAGAGAATACTATGAAAAACTACATGCCAGCAAAATGGATAACCTAGAGGAAATGGATAAATTCTTGGACTCCTACAATCTCCCAAAGCTCACTCAAGAAGAAGCAAACAATTTGAACAGACCAATCACAAGGAAAGAGATTGAAACAGCAATCAAAAACATCCCAAAGAATAAAACCCTAGGACCAGATGGCTTTCCTGGGGAATTCTACCAAACTTTCAGAGAGGATTTAATACCTATCCTTTTCAAGCTATTCCAAAAAATTAGGGAGGATGGAACACTTCCTAACACATTCTACGAGGCCAAGATCATGCTGATACCAAAGCCTGACAAGGACACCACAAAAAATGAGTACTACAGGCCAATATCACTGATGTGCATAGTTACAAAAATTCTAAACAAAATTCTGGCAACCAGAATTCAGCAATTCATCAAAACGATCATACATCATGATCAAGTGGGGTTCATACCAGGGACACAGGGATGGTACAACATCTGCAAATCAATCAGCATGATATACCACATCAACAAACTGAGGAATAAAAACCACATGATCATCTTAATAGACGCAGAGAAAGCATTTGACAAGATTCAACAGTCATTTATGATAAAAACTCTGAACAAAATGGGCATAGAAGGGAACTACCACAACATAATAGTGGCCATATATGACAAACCCACAGCCAACATCATACCCAATGGGCAAAAACTGAGCGTCATCCCCCTGAAATCAGGAATGAGACAAGGATGCCCTCTATCACCACTCTTATTTAACATAGTACTGGATGTCCTGACCAGAGCAATCAGGCAAGAAAAAGGAATAAGAGGAATCCAAATAGGGAGGGAAGAAGTGAAACTCTCGCTGTTTGCAGACGACATGATCTTATATATAGAAAACCCCAAAGAATCCATTGGTAAATTCTTAGAAGTAATCAATAACTACAGCAAAGTTGCAGGGTATAAGATTAATTTACATAAATCAGTAGCATTTCTATATTCTAATAAAGAACTAACAGAAAAAGAACTCAAGAACATAATACCTTTCACAATCGCTACAAAAAGAATAAAATACCTCAGGGTGAATTTAACTAAGGAAGTGAAAGACCTATACAATGAAAATTACAAGGCCTTTCTGAGAGAATTGGATGATGACATAAGGAGATTGAAAGACATTCCATGTACATGGATTGGAAGAATAAACATAGTTAAAATGTCCATTCTACCTAAAGCAATCTACAGATTCAACACCATCCCAATCAGAATCCCAATGACATTCTTTACAGAACTAGAGCAGAGAATCCTAAAATTCATATGGGGTAACAAAAGACTCCAAATTGCTAAAGCAATCCTGAGAAAAAAGAACAAAACGGGAGGCATCACAATCCCTGACTTCAAAACATACTACAAAGCTACAGTAATCAAAACAGCATGGTACTGGTACAAAAACAGATGCACAGATCAATGGAACAGAATTGAAAGCCCAGAAATGAAACCACACATCTATGGACAGCTTATCTTCCACAAAGGAGCTGAGGGCCTACAATGGAGAAAAGAAAGTCTTTTCAACAAATGGTGCTGGGAAAACTGGAAAGCCATATGTAAAAGGATGAAAATTGACCATTCTTTCTCACCGTTTACCAAAATAAACTCAAAATGGATCAAAGACCTAACGGTGAGACCTGAAACCATAAGGCTTCTAGAAGAAAACACAGGCAGTACACTCTTTGACATCAGTATTGAAAGGACCTTTTCAGACACCATGTCTTCTCAGAGAAGGGAAACAATAGAAAGAATAAACAAATGGGACTTCATCAGACTAAAGAGCTTCTTCAAGGCAAATGAAAACAGGATTGAAACAAAAAAACAACCCACTAACTGGGAAAAAATATTTGCAAGTCATATATCTGACAGAGGCTTAATATTATCCATAATATATAAAGAACTCACACAACTCAACAACCAAAAATCAAACAACCCGATTAAAAAATGGGCTGGAGACATGAACAGACATTTCTCCAAAGAAGATATACGGATGGCCAATAGGCACATTAAAAGATGTTCATCATCGCTGATCATCAGGGAAATGCAAATCAACACTACACCAAGATATCACCTTACACCCATTAGAATGACAAAAATATCTAAAACTCATAGTAACAAATGTTGGAGAGGTTGTGGAGAAAAAGGAACCCTCATACACTGCTGGTGGGAATGCAAACTGGTGCAGCCACTATGGAAAACAGTATGGAGATTCCTCAAAAAATTAAAAATAGAACTACCATATGACCCAGCTATCCCACTACTGGGTATCTACCCAAAGAGCTTGAAGTCATCAATTTCAAAAGTCCTATGCACCCCAATGTTTATTGCAACATTATTTACAATAGCCAAGACATGGAAACAACCGAAGTGCCCATCAACAGATGATTGGATAAAGAAGATGTGGTATATATATATATACAATGGAATACTACTTAGCCATAAAACAGAACAAAATCGTCCCATTTGCAACAACATGGATGGACGTTGAGGAAATTAAGTGAAATAAGCCAATTAGAGAAGGACAATCTCTGTATGACTTCACTCATATGAGGAATTTAAAAATGTAGACAAGAGAACAGATTAGTGGCTATCAGGGGAAAGGGGGGGTGGAGGGTGGACACAGAGGGAGAAGTGGTGCACCTACAACACGACTGACAAACAATAATGTACTACTGAAATTTCATAAGATTGTAACCTATCATTAACTCAATAAAAAAAAGAAAACATTAAAACGTTAATCTTTTATATTTTCCTAGATTGCTTTTAAATTTGGTAAAACTTGATTATTAAAGATATAATCCTTTTTAATTAGTTTTTTAATACTTTCAAAGGCTCAGCTATACTGTCTTTGCCTTAGAGTATAATTTAGTCAGAAATTCATATGACAGCTTATCATTGTCCACATGATCATTCCTTCCATTATTTTGACTCTTGCAACGGCTCACTCAAGTAATTAGTACCTTCTCTTAATAGTTACCTTCCATAAACTGCTTTTGTTTTTTTTTTTGTTTGTTTTTTAGTTTAGCTTTTTTGAATCACCATACAAGTAGAGCTCAGAAAAAATACTCAGAATTTGGTAATGCACCCATAAGTCATCGTAAGTCTGGCCATTTTGTTGCCTGAATTCCAAAATCCTGAACATTCATGCACTAGCCTTTCTTTCCAAAGTCATCTTCTACAATTGCCCATTTCATTCAGTTAATATCCACCAAGTGTCTATTATGTGCCATGTGCTCATGAGTTGGCAGAGGACAAGGAGGCCTTGTGCCTGCCCTCTCAGATTTACCATTCCCCAAACATACCATGCCCTTCTCACCTCCCTCTCTCAGTCACTTCCAGAGAGAGGACTCATATTCACAGGAGAGAAAATGAATGATCTTTTTAAAAAATAAAGCAGCTTTATAAATGCTGAGGACTGAAGCCTGGCCTCCAACCCCAAAGACTGGCAGTTATCTGTATCTAGATAAAGAGGATTCAGCCGTCCCCTCTCCCTTCCCAGCACCCCTCACACCATCACGCACATGTAAACACTATAATTAAGATCACAAACATCAGAGTCAGAAACCCTCTATTCTTGCTGTAAGCTGGAACACCTTATTTACCATTCTGAGTCTCGATTTTTATTATGACATTGGAACAATAATAGTATCTATTTCATAGGGATCTCAGGAAATTTTTAAAAGATACCTCAGGTTATATGACTTAAGAATGCTATAAACTAAAAGCTTAAGATCAGAATAAATGTACACCTTAAACCTGATCATAGCTCTTGGTTAACAGGTGGCTCAGCATAAGGAAAAGGAAAAATACAATGGTAATAGGAGTAGAGGGAAAATTAAATCAAAAGAATGGAATGGTAGATTGTATGAATCGACTGGAACATAGGACGATAGTGATAAGCCCTGTGGAGAAGTGATAGGATATTATTAAAACCACCAGAAGATAGTTGCTCTTGAGACTAATCCTGTTCTCCCCGGTTTCACTGGCCAATAGTGGTTTTGAAGGTAAAAGAAGTGATCACTCTGTAAACAAAGAGGACAGAGTTCTCACAGTGCTTTTTACATGAAGTTTACCGGCCTTTTGCAAAAGCCACACTGACCCATCTCATTCCCCATTAAGATGATTACTTTCATAGGAACAGCAAGTTCTTCTGGCAGCATGAACAGGAACAAAGGAAGATGATTCAAGAAAAGAGAATTTGTGGCATTTTTAAAAAACATATCCCTATACAGTTCTGGATAGCCAAGGTATCATCATTAGCTTTGTCAATAATAAGAGAGAGACAGATGTGCTGAAAGTTTTAAAGATTGTCTTCCCTTGAGTTGGGTGGAGATTATCCTAATAGCTAAATGTTAAGAGTTTTTAATTGGAAGTTTACAAAGAAATGCTGAGTGGACATTTCAAACTTGGATTTAATATAGTTTTTAAGTCTCCTAGAATACTAAAACCTTGAAAACATGCTCATTCCAAAAACAGCAGAATACCATTAAAATTCTTGGAATATCATTAAAATTCCTAAAGACAAAACTTCCTCTGTGGAGGCAAAAGTAAAATAAATGAGTTAAATATGAACATACACAAGGGATTGACAATTGATCTTTAGTAGAAAATAAAAGAAACCGGTAAAACTGAGAGGTTTGTTAATTTTTGTTTTTAAATACCATTACCATACTGCCTATGGTATATAATGACAAGCAAAGGTGCCAGGCATTCCTCTGGTATGATTTATGAAGCTCTGGAAAAGTTATTCTGTTAAAAAATACATGTTTTTCTCCTTCGAATATCTGGAATATCACAAAACCAGAAAATCTTCCATGACTAGACAATTCCTTTGCAATGTATAAATTCTTTTTTAAATACTGACACTCTGAAGATGAACTTACTATAAGAAACTCTGAGCCCTTCCCATATAATAGAAATGAGTTTATTCTTGGCTTTCCCTATAACAACTAGGTGAGAGGGAAAGTAACTGAAGAAGAAGGGAAAGAAGGAATTTGGGTGCAGACTCCATTGGGGCATGATAGGAGAACTTTAAATGAAAAAGGGCTGTGCAAAAGCACTAAAAATCTGAACTGGGAATGCTGGGAGGAGAAGAATGAAAAAAACAAGATCAGAGAAAGGAGAGAAAACATTAACACCCAAGTCTGCAAATATTTCCATTTCACTCCAACTGCCCATCCACAGCCAGCATGTCATAAATGAACTTTTCCATTCTTTTGGTGGAACATAGCAAAGATGGATATAGTTGATCTATACCAGCTTTAGTGGCAGCAGCCAACGCAAATGTTGAAAATTAATCTACAAAGGCAGTTATGCGACTGTAGTAAATTTTGGGCCACATTCCTTTATCCCATAGTTTACCAGTAAGGAGGCCACAAATATGGAGCCTCGCGGTTCTCTGGGTTTGTAGGACATTTTCTGGGACACAAGTATTGCCTTGACTTCATTGTTTCTGTGTGGACCAGATGATCTTACTGTGGTAGTAGGCACCAGAGATAGAGAATGAGTGCCTTTAAGAAGTGTGAAGGTGAGATCCTGGGCTTCAAAGGGCACAGACGTACAAGTAAGATCCCATATTCCAGAAGAAATCCGTTCTTTCCAAGCCTATATCCCACGATCAAGAGAATTAAAATCCTCTTATCATCTACCAATTTTACAAATGAGGAAACAAGGCATACAAAGTGATGTGACTTCCCTAAGGTAAAACTACTAGACTATGGAAGAGCAGAACTGGACATCAGCCCTCGCAAATCCAGTGCTCACTGGACAGCTGAACTTTCCCAGATGCCTTTTAGGAAAGGAACCAGAAAAAATCTTTGATAGAATATCTCTGCCTTGCTTAGCTCTATTTAATATCAAAAGGAGGGAACTTAATCGTCTTTGATATAGTTCAAGTATGTGAATCAGCTCCTCAAGTTCTTGAAATACAAAATATTTACCTTTCTGCAGATAACCAGAGTAGCTCAGTGAACCCAGAAATACAACATATAAAAACAAATTGACAATGAGCAAACTCATAGAGAAGTTAGAATATAGAAACCCAAAATTCAAGAAAAATATGAAACATTTTTATCTTGAGGAAATATATTTTAATGGAAAGGGCTAAGGATAATGGGTGCAGAGACTTTTTTTTATGCCAATTCAGTATAAACAATGTAAAAGAGGTCTACCTTAGCCTCTTTCTTCTGAAGACTTTTCTCTTTATAAAATGCTAATGATAATAACAGACCTAATTTCTGCCCAAATATGCTCCTCTGAGAGATGGAGAAGAAGCTGACTGACAGGTGAATTTGTCAATTGATCAGCACTTGAGGTGTCTTCCAAAGGGTGAAACGAGAAGCAATCCAGGAGACAAGTATAAGTTAGTCACTATCAACCAAACTCTAGGAAGGCTGAATATAAGCTCCACAGGACCCGAAAGAGAATGAGAGCTCAATTCCCAGTACTAAATCCAGATTTATAGTCACATAAAGACCAGAGAGAGGAAATGCATGATGGTGGAAATCTGAGAAGAATCCAAGGAAACTATCTAGTAGCTTCTATAACTTTATTTTTCAGTTGGTGGGTGAACATTCTGTGGTTACAAAGGCTGGAATCCATAGATATATTTCCTACATATATATATACACATCCTATACAGTCATGCATCGCTTAACAACAAGGATATATTCTGAGAAATGCATTATTAGACGATTTCGTCACTGTGTGAACATGATAGAGTGTACTTACACAAACCTAGATGATATAGCCTACTACACATCTAGGCTATACAGTACTAATCTAGTGGGACCACCATCGCATATGCGGTCCATTGTTGACAGAAACGTTGTTATGCGGTGCCTGAGTGTATATATATTTCCTATATGCCCCAGATCTTACTCAAAAATTACTACTTGACTTTCTGAGTTTCTGTTTCTTTATTGATAAAACAAGATAATAGCATTTGGCCCTCAGTCTCATTGTATTATCTCAAACATAATTCCTGACATCTATAAAACACTAATATATTGTCAAAGTAATTGTATTTTATTGTGTTATAACTTATCAGAATGGATACTAAATATTAACTGATAAATTCCAATTAAACACTACCAAGTTGTTCATGATTAGTAGATTAGCAACATAGGGTTCAGGAAGAACGAGGCGGGAAGGTAATTAACTTTTCATAAGCAGATATCAAACAAGGAAAACACTGACATACAGGGTCAACTTACCACAATATAATTCCCTTCCATTAAATTGTCTTTATGCTAAATTTTACATGAGAAAGAGTTTTCAGAAGTATGCTTATGTCTCTGTGTACAGCATTAATTAGTGACATTAATAGCAATAGGTATTCATGAAAAGGTAAAAGAAACATGTCAGTTGCAGGATTCCTCACAGATGCTCACAGAGTTTTACCTTGAAGACCATTTGTTAAGTGCTGATTATTTCCCCACAGAGAGATACCCAGTTGCCAAAACGCAAAGATAGGAAAGACAAATGCACTGTTCCCAATGATGAAGAAAAGAAAGAAACATAGGTCCTATATCAAAACATTTTACAGTGAAATTAATAATAGAGTTCTTGGATTTGGGCAAAGAAATCTTTTAACCAAATTCAATTCTAATATTCCTTAGATGCCCGTGGCATGTAAAAGTTTTATAAGTATGTTATATATGTGAAATAAATAACTAATCATTTAATGAGTATATATTGATCGTCCTTTCTACGAGGCAATGTCCTAGACACTGAGATAGAGATAGGGATAAATATATTTTGAAATCCATTAAACAATTGTCTTAGTCCATTCAGGCTGCTATAACAAAATATCACAGACTGGGTGGCTTAAAAACAATAGAAATTTATTTCTCACAATTCTGCAGTCTGGGAAGTCTAAGATTAAAGGCCCTGCAGATTCAGTGTCTGGTGAGGGTCCACTTTCTAGTTGATACATGGCTGTGTGTCTGCTGTGTCCTCACATGTTAGAAGGGGCAAGGGAGCTTTCCAAGGCCTCTTTCATAAGGACACTAATCTTATTCCTGACAGCTCTGCCTTCATGACCTCCTCCCCTCCCAAAGGCCCCACCCACCTCCGAATACAATCAACTTGGGACTTAGGATTTCAACAGAGGAATTTTGGGGGACACAAACATTCAGACCATAGCAGCAATAGCATCTAGAAACAGGCATTTATGGGTAAATACAAAGTAATTCTAAAATCTCTCGGCAAAGTTAAGTAAAAAGTCATAATTCGACTTTTAGATTACTTAGTGTGTTTTTGGAATGACTTTTGGCTAAAAATAGGTGAATTAGTTTTTAGCTTGTTTATACAGTCACTGAAATGATTTATTCTTTAAAAAATACATTTGGTGGCACTAAAATGTTAATCATCTCTAAAGCCAATCAGTCACATAATTTGATGAGTATAAAACATTTCCACACATATGAAAAAATGTTCCCATTGGCTATGGAAAAGCACTACAGCAATCTAACACATTTTTTTCAAATAGATATTCTTTTTAATTAAGAAAATGAATTAAATTCATACAGTGGATTTCTCTCAACTTTCTCAAATACTTCATGGCTCATTGATTTAGATACTTCAAGCATGTTAATGACAAGCTACACCCCTAGACATGTGAAATGTGACCGAACTCCTCCAGGACACCATTTCCTACTCCTTTGTGGTCTAAAAGAGAAAATGGGCTCAGTGGGGTGAATCACTCTTATGAATCCTTAACATACTTACTTGGATATGAAATGTCAATGAAATATAACCATAACTCAATCACAGCAAACACAATAACACTACAAGAGGATTAAATAGTCACAGGACAATACTAACTAAGCTACATTTTAAGATTCTCACAAAGTAATGTGTCATTTGTGTGGCCGATGGGGAGGCGTGCCACTCCCATCTCCATTCAAGAGTGGACCTGCCACAAAGGGGAGCAGTTAGGTAAGAACCTCCAACTGTAGAACCTTCAGGATCCACTCTAGGATTCAATCCAAGGTCATACTCTCCTTGGCAGCTACCAGAAAACATCTGTCTGAGTCCGGTGTTGGTACCAGGGACTCAGTCATTTCTGCTCAATGTCAACTCATCTATAAGCAACCTTGTGTCAAAGCTCCCTGTTGGGTGCTCTGAGACTTTCTCTGAGCTGCACCACAGCTTGAGGCTTTGCCTCTCAACCCTCTTCCATCGCACCCTCCTTCCACTGTATCAGACTGGTATGGTCTAACAGCTTTCTCTGCCTACTCCTGTTTTCCACTGCCCCTCCTTTATCCTTCACAAGCAATATCCCCAGTGTATCTCTTGTACTTCAAACTCCATCTGAGTACCTGTTTCCTTAACATATACAGTCTCATTCAACATATTACGGAAGAGCCTGATATATATATATATATATATATATATATATATATATATATACCATCTCTGAATATATAAATACGTGATAGACCACTATGTATATATGTATATACATAATCCCTGAACTCTAGCAGTCTAGAATAAACCTAGAATAAAGTATCATTTAGAACCGCATAGTTTATATCATCCTATGTTCACTCATTTTTTTTTCATTTTAATAGAGGATAATTCTGAATAATCAGGTCAACAAAAACTTTAAAATCTTTATGGAATGTAAAGGAGTTTATTTAATCTCTCCAACTTTTTTTAATTTGTCTATAATGGTATCATTCTCTTTATTTACAAGATACATTAAAATCACGCTAAAAATGAATTTTAATATTCTTTTTTTGAAGAAAAATACTAATAGTGGTTATCTTAGCATCTCTCATGCATACCAGCTCTGTAACTTTGGAGAATTTTCTTATGTCTTAGAGTTTTCTCATCCACAAAATTAAAAATTGAAGAAATACAGCAACTGGCACACTGTATATGTTCAATAAGCAGTAAGTATGGTTATGATAACTCCAGTTACCAAAGACACTAGGTAACTCATCACAAAGAAGTTAGTTCTTTTCCCTCAATTACAAAAAATATTAGCATAAACTTTTGTATGTTTTTTAAAAAAGATTTTGTATACACAAATGAAAAGAATAAGCCCTCTGTAAGCAAGGAAATGTATAGAATAAAATTTAAAAATCCAAAATATTTTACATATGTTTTCAGTATTTTTATGCATTTACACACAGTTATGCATGTGTACATGAATAGAGGGATTTTTGTGGCCTACAAAATAGATAAAACTAGTTATTTACAAAGTTTGTCATAAATGGGTAAATGCATTTACCTTCTCATTTTTTTTCCCATTGGCTTCTGATTATATTATCAAATTATAAAAATAAATCTGTTTAACCATTCTCTAGTGATGGGTATTTATGTAGTTTTCAATTATTCCTATTAGAAGAATTTTTGTGATTAAACATTTTGGGAGTAAAAAAATATATATATATGTATGTATATATATGTATCTCTACATATATAGAGAGAGAGAATTGATATTTTTTATTTTGATAGGAATTTCTTGATTATTTTCTAAAAATAATATCCTATCAATATTTGAAACTTTCTATTCACTTTTATTTTTGTCCCAACTGAAAGTTATCAGATATTTTTTAACATTTGCAAATCTACTGATTAAATAAAATGTTAGTGCTATTCTAACTCACATATCCTTCATTGTTAGCAAACTTGAGCAACCTGTAATTTTCTGTGAATAGTTATGGTTATTGCTCATGTATTGCCTGTTGAGTTGTTTATATTGATCTTATTGATTTAAGGAAAGCTTTTATATATAATTAATCTTACTTGTCTATCTTTTCTACAGATCTAGGGCTTGTTTTTTTACCTGGTTGATGGTATCTTTCTTCATAAAGAAGAGTTAAAAATTATCATTAGAATCATTATTTTGTAAACGTATCTCTTTGTGGTTCTCAGTTTTGTAACCTACTGCAAAAGGCTTCTTATACCCAAAGATTGTGGAAAATATCTTTACAGTTATTTTATTGCAATTAGTTTTTTAATTGGTGTGTACTTTTTAATATTTATTAGTTCGAAATTTGTGTTTCATTCAAATAGATCGTTTGCCCCCAAAATCCATTCTTTTTCCGTCAGTTCAAAATTGTATTATCCCTTAAAATATGGCATAGACTTTACGCATTGAACATGATTCAAGAGTATAATCTGTTCTCATCGTTTAGTTCTTTGTTATGACCATTCTATTTCTTTTATTTTATTTTGTAATATACCTTAGATCTGACCATCTGTGTTGCTCTTTACTGTTCTTTTTTTTTCTTTGCCATTCTTTCACATTTTCTCCCCTACTTGATCTGAAGGTTTAGTTTGACTGGGATTGCATTCTTCAATATATACATAAATTTAGGGGAAACTGATAAATATACTGAATATTTTCACTGATTAATCTGTATGCATAGCCTTTAATTTTTAAATTTTCTTCCACTTTCCTACATAACCTCTTTTATGTTTATTCTTAGGTATGTAATATTTTTTATTGCTACTGTGAATGGTAATTTTTGTCTCATATATTGCAATTGATTATTCTTAGTAATGGAATGAAAAAACTATTGATTTTCTATATTGATATTATTTCCATCAAAATTAATCATTTTAAAATTTTTTCTAATAGTTTATTTGCTCTGTTTTGTAGGTTTTTAAGATTATACTATATGAAAACAGCAGTTTATCTTTCTTTTTATTTATAGTTCCTATTTATTTTTCTTAATCTATTACAATAGCTAGACCCCCATTATAAGGTTAGAAAATAGCAGTGGACATTGTTGTTTTGCTCACAACATTAGTGAGTGTGCTTCCAATATGTAATCACTATACATGAAATTAGTGGTAGATTTTTAGATTTACAATAGATAGGCTATTTCCAGTCTTTCTAGTTTAAGCATAGTTTGGGGTTTGATTTTTCAATTTTTTTTTGAGCATCTGTGTATTTATATGGATTTTATTTTAAATTCAATGTAAGAAATCATATTAACAGATTTCTTAAAGCTGAACCATCTTTGCATTCATCTGATAAAACATAAGTAGTCATGATTTATTAACACTTAATACACTGTACATGCTAAATACAAATTGTTAATATTTTACTTAATACTTTGGATCTATCCCCAGGGATGAGCCATATTTATAATCCTTTGTCCTTGCCTAAACTGTTAAATATTATTTTTAGGTTCCATACACTCTGAAAATGCTCCAATAAGACTCATAAAGTTCTTCAAGTTTGATTTTTCACTCTAGGAATTATCAGCAGTGACTCAGAAGACACCAATATTTTTCAAAGAATCTTACAGCAAAAGGGTCCCAATAGAAAACAGATGACACACTTAAATTAGGATAATTTATGGAGAGTTTCTTTATAAAGGACTTATGAAAGGGCTGAGAGTAGGGTGTAGAGGAACCACATGGAACAGTTAAGGATCCCCAGAACTAGCAGCAGAGGACTTTATCCTACTTCCAGTCTCAAAAGGATGAGGGAAGGGAAGGACAGGTAAAGAGAGACACATGTAGAGCAGGCCATCTAGAAAAGCCTGTGTGTTCAGAGATAAAATCAGCCTGAGGTTACCCCTCAGGGGAACCAACCAGTGGCCAGAGAGCACAGGAGTCAGCTGATGCAGCCCACAGGGGTCAGCTTCCCAGGACGAGAGCAGAGTGGAAATGGAGATGAAGAGTGGATAGGGACGAGCAAAGGAAGATACTCAGCACACCTTTCCAAGGGGTCAGGGACTTTCTGTGTTTTGTTATTTATTGTATTCCTACTGACTAGAATGGTAGATATTCAATAAATATTTGCTGAATAAATACATGAGCAATTAAATCATAAGAAACAGCCAGTGAACATTTGGTTAGAATTAAAAGTTTACAAAAGCATTCCTCCTTGCAAGTATTTTACCTTTGCACTCCATATTGTTACCTAACTCTAATTTGTTAGAGGATTGATATTAAAAGATCCAACCTAGTCAATTCTTTGTATCTAAGTAAATATAAATTAATAAAAATTTATTTTTTTAAAGTAATATATAGGTGCTTTCTCAACAGATCTCTAATTAACTGATTCTCTTCTCATAAAGCTTCTCCATTCCCTCTGGATGGAGACCTTGTTGCGATGACACATGTAACACTAATGGCTGGTGGACCACACCACCTCTTCTTCCACAGTTGAATCTAAATACACCGGAAGTCTGATGTTTGCTTGCATGTCCTGTGTTACTTGTTAGTATAAGTATATAATTTAAATCAAATGTACACAAACAGAGAACATATAATACAAAAGAGATGTTTTCATGAAAATTAAGTTGAATGCTTTGGAAAGACAGTGAAATTGAGTCACAAGAAATGGTATTGAATTGAGTGTGGAAAAATAATAAAAATCCAGATGTCTCTGCATCAATATTGCTTTTCAAGTAGTTTTTTTTTTTGTTTCTGTTCCATTTTAAATAAATTTAAACTGGGTGTGATTTATACCAGGAAGTTGATGTTGAAATCTAACCAAAAGAAGGGGCCAGCCCCATGGTCTAGTGGTTAAGTTCAATGCACTCCACTTCAGCGGCCCAAGTTCGGTTCCCAGGTGCAGACCTACACCACTCACTGGCAGCCATGCTGTGGCAGTGACCCACATACAAAATAGAGGAAGATTGGCACAGATGTTAGCTCAGGGTGAATCTTCCTCAAGCAAAAAGAGGAAGATTAGCAACAGATGTTAGCTCATCTTGCTCAGGAAAAGAAAAAAAATCTAATCAAAAGGAAACAGTCAAAGAAAATCTATAAAACTCCCAACATAATCTTCTAACTGAATGAACAGTTGCATATTAATATATTCATATATAAAGCACTATCATAACCCCTCATTTAATAAGAATATCTAATCATGTCAATTAAGAAATCACCTACAGCTGCATCTTTACATAAAATGAGTAAGGAAAGCATTACCTGACATAAAATCCCACAGCACGAGTGTGTTCACAATATTAATGTTCATGTCCATGTTTTATTCATTCAAAACACATTTACTAAGGACCTATTATATTCATATCATGTTATAGATAATGAATATACAGCCATGAATAAAGTAAACAGGTCCTTCCTCCTCTCTAAAACTTATTTGCTAATAGGAAAGGACAGACAAAATTGCACGCATGCACACATACATACATGCACACATACATATATAAATAAAAAAGCCATGGAAGGAAGGAAGGAAGGGGAAGGAAAAAAAGTAATCTCAAATATGAGAAATGTTATGTAATAAGATAGAGAGATGGCGATGAGATCTCTTTTAAGTGAAGGCCTCTCTGAGAAAGTGACATTTGAGCACAGACTTTATTATAGAGAAGGATCCAGTAATGGGCAAGATGGGAGCCAAATACAACCAATTGATTAATTATCAATTTGGAAGCCATTGGTAGCATTCAAAAAAAGAAATGTGAGTGTTACCGTGAGGACAAAACTGTGATTATCGTGTGTTAAGAAGAGAATAGAATGTAAGGAAGTGGAAAGAGTGCATACAGACCACTCTAATGAGAAGTTTATTGTCAACATGGAAATAACACCCTCATTCTGCCAACCGCTCAGTTTATTCAAATGGAAGCTGTGAAGAAGATGGAATCCAAAAACAGTTTTATAAGTGGAAAGAATTTCTCCCTTTTAAGCTAGGAGGTGCTGGGAGAAACTGCAATCAGAAATCAGTAAACACTGATTCTGCCACTTCCCCTTCTCATTTGTTTCTCTTTTTATTTCCTTAAAGGTATTAGGTGAGCAAAGGCCCGATCTCAGGTAAAATTCAGAGGTGAGAGGGGGGTAAAAATAATTGTATTTTAGAGTACAGCTTAGGGGTTGGGCCCGTGGCCGAATGGTTAAGTTTGCACGCTCTGCTACAGGCCGCCCAGTGTTTCATTAGTTCGAATCCTGGGCGCAGACTTGGCACTGCTCATCAAACCACACTGAGGCGGTATCCCACATGCCCCAAGTAGAAGGACCCACAGTGAAGAATATACAGCTATGTACTTGGGGGCTCTGGGGAGACAAAGGAAAAAAATAAAAAAATCTTAGAGTACAGCTTAAATTAAGACACAAAAATGATCTACTTTTCTGTATAAGGACTTAAAACTATGCCTGCAAGTAAACATCTTGTCATTTGCTTTGAACATTACATTTCATAGGTATACAGTTTTTGTTACATTATAATGGCATATGATGTCTATTTAGAAAGCTATTCTGATTTGTGTTATTCTGAGAAAGAGGCTCCAAATGGTCATTCTAGCATATTCCCCTGGAAAATACAACTGAAGCAGTAGAACTCACTACAGTATGATTTGTAGTGTGAATTAAAAAGGACTTTCGTGTTATAGAATGCCAGGTCACAAAATATCGGTGTGTATTATTACCTACAAATATTTCCTATGTGGCTTTATTCAATGTATATCATTCTCCCTCTCTTTCTACTCCTTCAAAATAGGTAAAATATTCATTTTCTTTCTGTTTCATATTTCATTATTTTTTCCTAGTTCTTTCCCAGAGGCAGTACTCTGCAGTCCTGGATGATAAAGAATAGCAAAAGAAACAATCCTGAAAAGTGTGCCAAATTATTCTTGGTGCACCTGGCTTTCCTATTGTTATAACAGTATTTAACCAGGTGGATAGAAGACTTGGGAGAAATGAAAGCTCTCTTTATATAATTGAAAGACGCCAACTGTAAGGATGATACATTTTTTTCTGCAGGATTCCAGAGGTAAAAATAGGACCAATTCAGGATAAATAAGTAAATAACATGATAAGAAAGAAATTCCAAGAAATACAGATGTCCAAAAATGAATGAACTGGTTTCATAAAGTGATGAGTTTTCCCTTATTGATAGTTGGTCTGTTTACAGGGATTTATAGAAGAGATATGAGATCTCTTCCCATAAAGCATTCTATAAAACTCTTTGAGGAAACCAGACCATAAGATGAACCACAATGAAAATGGACAACAGCATCTTTCCCAAACTCTGCAGAATATTGTTAAAGCAGGATCCACTTTAATTTTTTTTCTACTGTCTCAGAGTTTTTCAATAGAAAAATGTCTTGTTAAGTGCTCCACTGACAGATATCTTTCAGTTCTAGATGAGCTTTAGTTGACATAATCTAGAATAAAATAAATCATGACTATATATCTGATTAGGCCCTACGGGTTTTTCTTTTTTTCCTTCAATCAAGACAAATTTCACTGCATTTAAAAAAAAAAAGATCTTAAGAGATCCACTTGAAATCCAGCTTAGAAAAGTTAGTTACATTAAATAAACATACAGATTAAAAAAATGAAAGAAAATTCTTGGGTTTTCAAGTATTTGAAATCATAAATGCCTCTGAGACAAAAATGAGAATAATTTTCCAACTTGTTAATGGTGTCTAAATAATATCCCAGCAGTGGTGGGTAATAAAGGCAATTTATGAGTAAACAATTTCTTCTGAATGTTAAGGATGGTAGATTACAATTAAACAAGAAATAGCTCTGCCCAGCTTTCCAAAATTCTCTTTGTTTTAGAACCAGCTCATAAAGTATTGTTAGTTAAGTACACTGGTGATATTAATAATAAAATACATGAAATTATTCCCAGAAGAGTGAGAACAAAACATCACAGTGTACTTCTTACTTTATTGGTCAGAGAAGTGTAAAATCATAAATATGATCATGTCAGGCATAGAATCATACAATTTTATTAGAGTGTGAAGGAGCATTAGGAGCCATTTATTTGGAGGAAAACAACATGGCATCCTGGAAAAGCCACTGGTTTTGGAGATTGACATGAGTTTGAATCTAGGCCATATCATTGTACAACCATTTGGGTTTCCCTCAGAATCACTCTCTAAAGTAAGGATTTGAGTGCAAGTAGTTTATCTGGGAGGTACAGGGGACACTGGTAGTAAGCGGGAAGTAGAGGAATAATAGGGGACAGTAAATTAAAGGGTGAATGATTGGACCCACCTTCATAGCAGGTGGCTGGAGATTAATTCCTAAGGAAAGCTCTGGGTAATGGCGCAAAACATTTGCCTCAAATTTTCCTCCACAGAAAGGAGGAGGCTGAAGTAGTTGATGAGAGCCACTGGTTGAAGACTGCCCCCAGGAGTGTTAATTCCACTGCACTTCTGGCTGGCATTTGTGGTTGGAGTAAAAAGCCTATAAAATGTAGATGCAGATATTTGCAGCTGGAAGTAAAAGGTCACACTGACAAGCCCTAGTGATAAGGGTGGGGCACTGAGAGCTTCCTGCTAGAGGGACCTTGAATATTTACTGAGCTTCTCTAAGCCCTAGTTTCTCCATTCATGAAACAGAGATTACAGGATCTTCCTCTGTCATTATTATGATAATTTAGTAACATATGGGAAATACTTTGCACTCAGTAAATGTTACCCAACTCTCCTCATGTTGCCTCCTAAGCCCTTTTCACAAGATCTTCCAGGTGTTATGAGAAGATGTCTACATCTCCTCCACACATTAATCCAGCCTTAGATTCCATTAGACTTTTCAGCATTTTCCAAAATTGATGCACAGGCAACATCAATTTAATAAATAAAAATACTTGAAGTACTATTAAATCAAATATTGTGTAGTTGTTTTTCATTGTATATTAAATATATGGTAATTGCATTTATTCCTATAAAATCGTCAATTTTAGTTCATTAATATAGCCTATATAAATACAGCTTATTAATATATCATGAATATCAGATTAGATTCACTTGATTTTTTTTTTTGGTCTCTCCATTTGAGAGTTTCTTTTCTCCAAATTTTCTATTGCTCCAAGGTGATTTTTCTTATTGGGTTAAATTAAATTCCCTTAACTATTTCTCTCATTGTTGTCTTCTCCCTTCTGAAAGATGCATAATCTGCTAGGTAAGTAGGAAATCTATTAACGTTCTAATTTTCGCAAACTAATGCTACTAGTAACTACCTGAGTGGAACAGAGCAAGCTATCCAAGTGAATAGAGTTCCCAGCACTGCTCTGTCTTCTTGCCTGTGCCATGGATCTTTTCTCACGGACACCACTGACTGTGACACCAACATAGGGTAATAGACAACACTAAACTGGAGAAAAGCTTAAAAATGTCATGAGCCCTAGTTCCACTGGAAAGATGGCTGTACTGCCTTGGAGAACTTTCTGGAAGGCAGCTAGTTTATTGAAACATTTTAAAGAAATCACTTAAATGTTCAATCAAATTAACTTCGTTACACTTTTTGATTTACAACAAACAGCTTCATTCTTTCATCACGTACTAGAAATATTTTCAATGATAACTCACGGGATTTTAAAATATTATCATGTATTAAAAAAGATAAATATAATTCAGTAATAGTACTATCATCAGCATAAATAATAGTTTAATAGGAAAAACAAAAGAATGTTGAAGAGTAAATAACTGAGAGCAAGATGTACGGAAATTCAAAATTTTATTAGAGAATAAAGTAGTTAAGGATTTTGATTCTTAGCAAGAGAGATCACACCTACAAGGGAGAACACAGGTATGTTGTACCTAGAAGCTCTGTTCAGCACTTTATTATCTTGGCAGCATCCAAAATTCGTAAATATTAGTCGCAGTAAGTAACAGGATACTAAATGGCAACAGATGGCATGGTCTTCTGCTGTCTTGAATCTTAACATATTTACCTTTAAGGTTGTTAAGTTAAAAACTAATTAAACAAGAATAGCTTATTGTTTTGTCATTTGTTCTAACAAAGAGTTTGTGATCATAATCGGGATTCCTGTCAATTAGCTTTACCAAGTTAAAGTCTGTTACCTTTCGGTACTCAGCTGGGGTGAGTCATGAGGGCTCCCCAACAAACCTAACAAAGAAGCTGGCCCATTAAAAAGAGATGGCACTGAATCAAGAATTCACTTGGCAAGGAAAAGAACTAGATTCAGCAGGAAATGAGTTGAGAGAAAAAAATGAGCCAAGAGTTTTGAATAGGCACTTTTTCTTAGTGCCAGAGATTTTAGTTTTAATTTTGTCAAAAACCCAAGAACATATTCTGATGATTACTGCTGCCCCTTTCCTTGATGAACATATGTGAGAAAATATATATAAATTTATCTTTGAAAGTTTAATTTAAGTCACTTTGAATCCATTTAGTTTTGTAGAGAAGCATTACTAATCCAAGAAGGTGAAAAACCAATAGGTAAAAAAAGTGATAGAGTGACATGTGAGATTGATTTCTGATACAAATAATTTATTTTGAAATATTTTATTTGTTGAAAACACAAAATTTTTAAAGTGTAGATTCTTAATACAGAATTAAGTATGTTCTTTTTATATAATTCTATAGTATCCCATAATACTTTATACCAAAAATCTCTTATCTCAGGATACATTCTTAAAACATGTCAGAGGTTATATGCATCATAAATTTGAATAGATACTCTCAAATTCCTTTCCAAAAGTGCTGTAGGATTTTCCACTCCCATAGATTATTTGTGAGAAAGTCTATTTCCATAAATTTTTTCCAGACTTGGATGTGAATTTTTTCATCAGTATAATGGGTAAAATATGCTATGACATTGTTATTTGATATGCATTTTCTTAATATCTCACTGGTCATGCTTTTCAACTAATTTCTTCATTTTTTCAAAAAGCTTTTTGGGGAATCAATTTTCAAGCGTAACACTTATTTTAAAGGACATGATGCTCTATGCTAAGTTACTCAATAAATTATTGAATAAATATATAAAGTAATAGTAAATAAAAGACATATATTTTCCCTTGAAAAGCTAAAGAGATTCAATTTATATTTTAGAACTCTGCTAATAACTCTGAGAATAAGAATCCAAATTCTTCATGTTAAAATAACAATAATAATTTTTTAAATAAACTTTAGTCAGCATAAAGTATTAAAATTAAGTTGGGTCTACTTTCTTCTTTAATAGCAATAAAATAAAATCTTTGGTTGCATTGCGTTATGTTTCACTGACTACTAAGGCAATATTAGTAATTAATTGATTACTGATTAATTATTAATTAATACTAGCTCAATGCTAACACAAAATTAATATGAATCTTTATTGTATTTATTGATAAGCTACTCAGAACAGTATACAATTATGTGCACATATGTACAATATATTACAAATAAGTATACGTATACACATATTTAATAAAAATTAATACTGATAAAGGCTTCCTCCATTATCATATGGTCTTTGCCCTAACTTCTTTGATCTCTAATATTCCTAAAAGTTATACTCAGAAATTTCCCTTCCCTTTTTTTCCTGCTCAATTCCCACCTTCTCTATGTCAACTTACCAAATTCTTACATGTTCTTTTCAAAAATAGATATAAATGACACTTCCTCCATGAAGCATTCCTTGGTCATGTGACTAGAGTTGAACTCACTCTCCTTTGAACCTCTTAGCTTTTTAACTTCATTGTTCTCATCACAATCTATAATAAATAGACGTACATGTATACATCTGTATCTCACTAATATGTAAACTCATTCAAGAACAAGGATCGTCTTATTCTATGTATAAGCTTCATAAGGTCTAGAAATATGTTTTGCTTTGTTTTTTAATCACCTTTGAATCACCTCAGCATTCACATGTACCCAGATCCTTGTAGCTGTCCAGGAATGCTTACGAGTTGTAATATCATTTAAAATCCCTTTCAGTATTTAGCACAATAACTAAACTATTAGGTGTGCAAAAATGTTTATTTAATCAAGTGATCCAGTCACAGCTAGCTAAACTCTTTAACACAGAGCCATCTGCACTGTGTGGTTTCAGTATGTGTGATTAATAATGCTATTAAGGATTTTCTTTCTTCATAATGCTTTAAGTTTAAGTTCAGGTTGCCTCATTTTAGAATCTATAACTTCAGATTTTGTGAATTTGCTTCAGGGTTGCTGAAAATGAAAGAAGCCTGAAGATCATATTTATGTTGGGGGCTAATCATTGAACCATATCACTTTACGATGAGACATTTGCTTCTGTGGCAGGAATGCAATTGTATTCTTGGTTCGATAAGTGCTCACAGCATCACATTAAAGCAGATAACTGGGTTTTCAACGTGATATGCAAAGAATCTTTATTCTTGAGAGTGTGTAGCTTAAAAATGTTACATAGCTCAAGTCTGACATTCAAGGTAAATGTCTTCTACTTGATTACATGAGTATAGTTCTGAGTTCCCAGCTTCTCTCAGTATTTGTTTAATTGAAAAGAATTCGTAAGGAAAAAATTTCTTAATACTACATTAAACAGAGTTGACCTGTATAGATTTGACTGTCCAGCATCATTCATTTAATAAACACGTATCTATCCACTCTTCTAGGTGCTGGCTGGTAAAGAAAATGCAGTAGCAAAGAAAAAGACACAAAGCCTCTACTCTCATGGAATTTCTTTTCTATATGTTAGGGAGTGGCCTCTCATAAAAATAGAGCGGAGTAAGAGCACAAACTGCCAGGGTCGACGTGTGGAGGTGTCACATTTCGGATAGAGTCATCAGGGAAAGCTCATATAATAAGATGGCATCGGAGCAAAGGAAGGAAGGAATGGAGGAAATCATGCAGATATTATGAATAGGTTGGGGGTAGTGGTAGGAGAAACCAGAGGTAATTCCAAAATTCATAACAGACGTGCAATGACTCTGTTGTAGAAGTGGGATTGACATGTTTGTGAGATAGTAAGGAGACCAGTGCAGCTAGAATGCAAGGAGTGGTGGGGTGGAAAATGGCAGATAAAAGATCCGAGTGCTAACAGGGCACCAGATCTCTTAGGGTGCTATAGGTCTGGCGAAGATCTTTATTTCGTCCTGAGTGATCTAAGAAGCCCTTGGAAGATTTTGAACAGAGGAGTAGCATGATCTAACTTACAGTTTCAAAGGTCTCTATTTCTGTGTGGAGTATATTCTGTATTGGGGCAAGGATGGAAGCAAGGGGATAATTTTAGAAGGCTATTGGAATTTCTAGGTTGAGAGATAAAGGTGGCTTATTCAGAGGTGGCAGTAATGGAGATGGTTAGAAATGGTAAGATGCTGAATATATTTTCAAGGTAGTTAAAATATTTTTTTCTTGATGGTTTGAGTTTAGAGTGTGAACGAAAAATGGAGGTCAATTAAAATTAGAAGAGTTTTCGACTTGAACCAATAATAGAATAGAGAAGATACTACTAAAACAAGAGGTGTGGGGAAAAACAGGAGTGTATGGCTAGAGATTAGGAGTAGATGACAGCCATTGCCATAGTTAGAGTACGGAACTCTTTGAGACTGGATAAGATCTCCCAGGATGTGAGAGCAGAGAGAGAAGACAGAATGTCCAAGTACTGAGCGTTGGAACACTACAATATTTAGAGACTGGTAAGATAAGAATGGAGAAAAAGAGACAAAGGGTGGCCAGTGAAGAGGAGAAAAATCAAAGCTAGTTAAAGAAAGTGAGTCAACAACTGATCAATTTTGTCAAATGCTTATGTACGACTTGAGTAAGGCAAGGACAGATATTGGTGATCGGATTGGCTAACACATAGGTCATTAGGAAATACAAAAGAATAGTTTCATGGAGTGATGGAGAGGAAAGCCTCATTGGACTGGATTCAAAAGACAAAGTGGGAGATAAAGTGGATACAGAAAGTATTGACAGGTTTGCAAGGAGTTTTGTTAAAAAAAATGGGGAGGGGATGGAGAACTGAAGTAGCAGATGGTTCAATTAGATGTGTACTCAAGAGAGTATTTTTTTGTTTTGTTTTAATATCTCAAGAAATCACAAGTGTTGGAGAGGATGTAGAGAAAAGGGATCTCTAATACATTGCTGCTGGGAATGCAAACTGGTGCAGCCACTGTGGAAAACAGTATGGAGATTCCTCAAAAAATTAAGAATAGACCTACCATATGATCCACCTATCCCACTGCTGTGTATTTACCCAAAGAACATGAAAACACAAATGCGTAAAGCTATATGCACCCTTATGTTCACTGAAGCATTATTCGCAATAGCCAAGACTTGGAAACAACCTAAGTGCCCATCAAGGGTTGAATGGATAAAGAAGATGTGGTATATATACACAAGAGAATACTAAGTCAGCAAAAAAGATGAAATCCTGCCATTTGCGACAACATGGATGGACCTTGAGGGGATTATGCTAAGTGAAATATCAGATTGAGAAAGTCAAATACCACATGATTATGATCAAATACTGTATGATCTCACTCATAAGTAGAATATAAAAACAAGAACAACAAACAAACACTTAGATACAGAAATTAGATTGGTGGTTACCAGAGGATAAGGAGGAGAGAAGAGGGCAAAAGGGGTGACAGGGCACATGTGTACAGTGACAGATAGTAATTGGTCTTTGGGTGGTGAACCTGATGTAGTCTACACAGAAATAAAAATATAATGATATACACCTGAAATTTATATAATATTATAAACCAATGTAACCTCAATAAAAAGATAAAAGTAAAAATAAATTAAATTAAAAAAAAAGAAACATATTCCTACAATGATGGACATTATCCAATTCAGAGAAACTAATGATAATGCAGAAAAGATAGGGAATAATTTCAAGATCAAAGTCCTCGAGTAAATGAGATTCTGGGATGCAATGCTCATTTGGAAGGGCTTGCCATAAATAGAAGAACAAATAATCCATCCATCAAAATAGGAAGGAAGACAGAGTATACGGTTCAGACGTAAGTATATTAGTAGATTTAGTGGTGTGAGTACATCCCAATTCTCTTCTGAATGCTTCTTGCACTGCTACTTGTTTTTTAAAAGAACCATGAGATTGGAGACCAGGTTATCAGCTAAGCGTTGGACTCAGGGGGTGCTGGAGGTCTGAGGATGCGTGAGATTGTATGAAATAGTTGCCTAAATAAGTGGGCAAGTGAATGAGCCAGCGTTAAATCTTCAGAGAGTGAAATAAAGGTGCAGAGGGTCAGGTAGAGATGAGTTTTCCCTAGTGATAGTGGAATGAAGGCTTGTAGCTATGCAGTGAGTGCTGAGGGATTACAGGCTCCAATAGCCTGGTAATAAGAGTCTAATGGTGGCATGCTAAGCAGACCATTCCTCTGGCAGGATCTTGGCTATGCCTTTCCTCTCTTAGGAATCCCCCTAACCTGGTGCTCTAGCATTCAGGTAAATCCCATGATCTACTCAACACTCTTCCACTAGATCTCTTTTACTTTTTACAAAAGCCATAATTGGTTTCTGTTATTTGCAGCTAATGACGCTGTGTAAACTGGCAATCATTAGTCAAAGTTACTCAAGAATTGTGGCAAGTATCTGGGCCCCTACAAAGAATTCTACCATAAATTAATAAACCATAGTTATTTGTGTTTTACAAAGTTTCCTTAATCGAATTAACTGCACATCTTTTTCAAGTAGATAATTTCCCAGCACAGTCTCTAGAGCTATGGGCATGACAAGGACATCAGGTGGTATATTCAGGAATTTAACCATCACTATCAGGCATGGAATGAAATTTTAATCAAATCCTACCAGAGAATTTTGTAACTAGGTCAAGAAGGAAACTTATTTCCATCTAATGAGCTGTATCATGTAAACCACTCCCAGAGAGCATAGAGGGAAAAGCACCTTTGGTGGAAGTATTAGTTATTACAATGTAATGTAAATATTCCAGAAAAGAATTCCTGAAAACAACATCACTTGTAGTTTAAAACTGAGAAAAGTGAGGAAGCTAAAGATGACTCAAGCCCACAGCTGTAACATAAGCAGGAATAACAATTTCCTAAGACTAGACTGATCTCCAGGTAACCCACAATATTGTTTCTACTACACGAAAGTATCAGTAATTGGCTCATAGATCACATGTCCTTTATTTCCCAGGACAATCCAGATTCCATAAATCTCTTTTTCCTCATTTTTCCCTTACAAATCAAGAATTGAAAGGGTCTAAAAATTTCTATACTTCTTATGTCAAACTGTATCTCCAGACAACCTCTGGAAACCAGAAAAACATAAAATCTTCTATCATATTTTGTCATCAAATATAAGGGTTAGAAAAAATGTGATTTTTTCCCATAAAGATAATATTTTATTTAAAAGTACATGGGCACACACTCCACTCCAGTGTTTAATAGAGGTGCTGTCACCAGCTTTCCTTAGTAGAATTCATTGGGTCTTCAATCACAGTGTCTTAAATCATTCTTGAAGGAGTGTCTGCTTTCAGGCTCCTGCAAGAGGAAGATGATGGCCTTTTCCTTCCCATCATTTAAAATTTTTTTTGCACTTACCTTCAAATTCTTTTTTATTTTGTTTTCTAATTATAAAAATGCTTAATTTCAACAGGAAGAACATCTTCACTTGAAGTGGAAACAACAGAACATTAATTTGACTTTAATAATTTTCTCTCAAAAATTTCTAAGCAAAAATCCTGATAGACAAAGAGAAAAGTAGGCCCAGGCAAAATCATGAAGTGGAATGTAATTTGACTCTAGTGTGGGGCCAATCCCCATCTATCTGTGGCTCCCTTATCATTAGTGGTTTTGGGACAACCACTATGGTACTAAATTAAAGCTTGTCCCTCTCAGAGTGACGTCTCACAATCCAAAATTAAGATATTCCTTTCTCTATCCCATTCTCATCCATTAAAGTTATGATTTCAAATGACTCTTTAAAATAATAATAATCGCCAACTTTGCCTGACTCCTTATCCTATGCCAGGCACTCTTCTAGATGTCTTACATGAACCAGCTCAATTAATGCTCATAACCAGCCTGTGAGGTAGGTACTATTAGTCCTAGTTTACACAGGAAGACTCTATTCTCATTTACAAAACTGAATTCAGGGAAAAAAACACTTTCCTATGGTGTTTTCAAAGTGTAGTATTTCTAATACTATTGGTGGATTAAAAAGTTTGTGAATAAATAAAGATAGTACATGAGTGTATCTGTTTCAGTTGTTTTGCCTAAAACACAAGAAAAGGATTTTAAAAAAGAGTTAAAAATATGAAAAAAAAAAAAAAAACCAGGGGGCTGGCCCCATGGCCAAGTGGTTAAGTTCGCGAGCTGTGCTTTGGCAGCCTTGGGTTTCGCTGGTTCGGATTCTGGGCGCGTACATGCCACCATTCATCAAGCCATGCTGAGGCGGCATCCCACATGCCACAACTAGAAGGACCCAGAACTGAAAATACACAATTATGTACTGGGGGACTTTGGGAAGAAAAAGGAAAAAATAAAATCTTTACAAAAATAAAAATAAAGTAATATATATATATATAAATATATATATATATACATATACATATAAACCTTTCTGCCCAGGCTACTTCTCTATAGAAATGGCAATTTTAGCATTCTCTGAATCATTCTTAATGAAAAAAATTGTTTTTCTTTCCAAACTTCTGTTGTCAGAAAGTTTCCAAGTGCTCAAATACTAGAATGCCACACTCAGACTGAATTGCCTTTGCAAGCCTCTTTGTGTATAGGGTTTGTGTAGTTTGCAAACAGGCTGATGTAAGGGGAAAATTCACTTTCCAGCCAGCATTTTTCTCTAAACGAGGTCACCTTTCTTTAATGCTCTGAAGTTCAAGCCTAAGAAAACTATATTTGGCCAGGCCATCTGAAATGGCAGGCTGGAAAGAAAGCTGTAAAACACAGCCTGACAGGCTTGCCACAGCTCATTTTAGTTCTGTGTACTTACTTCCTACCCACCTGACTTCATCACAAAGGAAATCCACAGGGAACCAGGTGGGAAAAAAAATGCTATGGTCTCTGATTGTTTGATCTATTTTATATTAACCTAAGCTAAAATTTATTTTTTACTCCTCTACCAAAACCTTTATCAGCAAAACAGGTTCTATATTTCTAATGTACATTCAATTCTGGCAAGAGGTAATCTGATTTTAGCTATTCCCATTATTCGGTCACATTGTGACTATAAAAATTTGGAACATAAAATGATTTATTATTTTCTCTAAAGGCACAGCTGCTCAGTACAAAACATAAAGAGAATCAGCTGCCTCACATGATCAGTTTAGACAATTAAATAAACAAGATCTAAATATGAGTATCTTGTGTTCGTATTTTTTCCACAATTCTCTAAATTGGCATGCTAATAGAAAACAATCAAATAGAAAACAATCAAAGTACAATAGCTAACTTATCTCTTCTTTTATGCTAATCTGAGAAAAGAACTATGTATATGAATAGAGAACCAGCTACCACATAGCATGAATCTTTATGACAAGAAACTGCTTGAGTAATATTGATCTCGACGTCTTGTCACGTGGATGGGTAGAGGAACAGTGCTTTTAGTATATAGATACAACCTAAGGGAAGGCTTTACATACCTCATTAAATATCACACTTTGCTCTTCAAGGGATTCAAACACAAATAGAAACACAAAAATGAAAACATTTTTTAAAAGCACCAATGTGAAGAAAGACAATATTGTTATGGCAACATTCATAAAACAAAGATAACTAACAGCAATGATCCTGCCCCATAAAGATAGCTTCAATGTAGCATTAAAAAGCAATTACACTTGGATACTTCCAGTGGAGGAAATGGATCACAACTGGAAAAGATTTCTCAATGCTAGACTTACCAGTTTCCACAAAGTTACCTCTTAGCTTGATTTGTGTTTTTTCAGTCACACTGTCAAGATTCAGTGCTCGCGTAGTATTTGCCTATTCTGCAGGAATGAACGTGGTTTTTTACTCCCTTTACTATATAATGATTCCATAAAAAGAAATGTGTGAAATCATTATATCTTAAAAGTCTAAATACCTGGAGGCATAGTTTGTTTGATACTATAATTCGGTGGTAGAAAGAAAACCTTTATGAAGTAGGCCTTCAATAGATGCACACATTTAATGAATGCGACAACCTCCCTTATGAAGGAAGTTTGAATAATCCAAGAAGAATGCGTAAAGGAATTCTAAACACGTTGGGATTTGCATCTTTTATTGTTTGTAGTGTTCCCTTACATCCTGAAAACAGTTTTTCTCCTCTCGTAATGTTCCCTTCCTTTTCTGTCTACTATTTCTCCACAGATGTGCAGAGTTTCTCTCTCTGTCATTTTTTAATTAAGTAGAAATAAACCTAGTCTCCTTCATTCCATCACAAAATCTTTGATTTCAAACCTCGTGTTTTCCTAGTAAAGCGCTGCTAAAATTGAACCGCACTACTGAAATACAAACTAAATCTGGTGGGGGCAGGTGGACAAGTCAGTTATTTTTTTAATGTTCATGCTTTTCTCTTTAACACAATCACTCTTCTTGAAAAGAGCTATGGTCTCAATCCTGTCTGCACATTAGATACACACAAGGAGTTTATTAAAATGACATGGGTTCCATCCTAGACAAACCCCAGAATCTCTAGGCATGAAACCCTGGCGTTGCTGTTTTTAAATTGCTCCCCAGGAGAAAATAGCATGCAGACAGGTTTGATAACCACTGAACTAGAGATATCAAGCACACCTAGCTGATCAAAATGATTATAAGTCAAATCACAGATCTACTCATCACATCGATGTTTGTCTCTACATCATAGTTAAGTAAGGTAAAATCCATTTCATCAGGATTTGTAATGATAAATCAACAGCCCATGAATGTAAACATTCCTATGTGATCGGCTAACCTACAGCAACAGATGTGTGGAATCAGAGAGAAAGAATTCATTTGCTTTGATTCTTGCCCTCATTTTCTCTCATTAATTCTATTATACATGAATACATCTGGAAGAATAAATGTATCTAATATGAAAAACATCCTCTAAATTTCTTCTTTATCCCTGAATGACTTCCAGAAAATAAAAGTCATAAACACCCCTTAGCAAAATAACACTTGGGATAATGACTTCTTAATATGAAAAAGGAATCTTTATAGAATTTGTGCATTGATAATCTATACCACTGTTGCTAAACCTACTATGAGTTTTTGGCTTATAACTAGAAATAATCATAAATTTTATGAATTAGGAAACTTTGTAGGGGCCAGCCCCGTGGCCAAGTGGTTAAGTTCTCACTTTCTGCTTCAGCGGCCCAGGGTTTCACCAGTTTGGATCCTGGGTGCGGACATGGCACTGCTTATCAAGTCATACTGAGGCGGTGTCCCACATAGCACAACCAGAGGAACTCACAACTAGAATATACAACTATCTACTGGGGGGCCTTTGGGGACAAAAAGAAGAAGAAAAAGATTGGCAACAGATGTTAGCTCAGGTGGCAATCGTTAAAACCAAAAATAGAAAAGAAAATATTGTTGGGGCTTTGAAATGCACTTCACCGATCAAAACCCTCTCACAGCCTCTCAACCCCTACACAATTACTCCTCTTCTCTCTCTCTCTCTTTCTCTCTCCCCCTTTTTCTTTCTCTCTCTCACACACACACACAATTGATTCTCTTTCTTTGATTCTATCTGGCAGTTCTGAGCCAGGCCCCAGTATAGACAATCTCTCTTCTTTTCACAATATTATTTCTCTTAGTTCAACGAATCTCAGAAGTGGCCAAAGGAAAAGTAGCCGTCAAGAATCAACATAGCGGAATTGGAAGAGCACAGGATTAATTCCTTGCCCTACATTTTCACTTTATGAGCATGGGTAAGTCAAATAAAACTGCCGAATCTCTATTTCTTCATCCATAAAGTAAACTAAAAGGAAATCTCCCCTGCATACATTATGGAAATTGTGGTAAGAACAAATGAGATAATTTTCCTGTGAACATCAATAGGCTGGTGAGTTTTTAGTTGTAATTCAAATTCTGAAAAGAGGCTTAATATTGGAAGCAGCCTAAATTCTAATTTCTTCACTTCTTGTGTGTGTGTGTGTGTGTACACAATAAGAGCAATTCAAAAATTTAATTACTCATAGATCATACCTACAGTGTAACCGGGAAAGAGGTTACTGTGATAATAAGTTCACATGTAACTGGGGACACAAAAACCCAAAAGCAACAGAGTAGGCTCAAGAGATCGCAGCAGAGCACAGAGTCAGGTAGGACTTGCCTGTAGTAAGGGGAAGTGTGGCAAGTTTATGATTTTATAAGAGTTTACACCCAGAAGCAGAGGGTGCCCTACTGAGTGGCATCATCAAAATCTGAAACTTTGGCTCTTCATAAGATACTGTGATAAAAATGAAAAGGCAATTCAGAGATGGTGAGGAAATATTCTTTATATATTAATAAAACTGTCAAAAGATTTACTCCAGAATATGAATATACTAATCATAAGAAAACAAGCAAGCCAGTACAACATGAACAAAGATTTTAACAAATATTTCATTAAAAAAGATATATTTCTTCTTTTTTCTTTTTCTTTTCATTTTAATTGAGATAACATTGGATTATAACATTATATAACTTTCATATGTACATTGTCATATATTTCAAATTCTGTGTAGAATTACATCATGTTCACCAACCAAAGACTAATTATATATCCATCACCACACATGTGAGCCTTATCACCCCTTTCACTTTCCCCCCTCCCACCTTACCCTCTGGTAACCACCAATCCAATCTCTGTTGCTATGTGTTTGTTTGTCATTGTTTTTACCTTCTACTTATAAGTGAGATCATACGGTATCTGACTTTCTCCCTCTGACTAATTTCACTTAGCATAATACCTCAAGGTCCATCCATGTTTTCACAAATGGCCAAATTTCATGATTTCTTATGGCTGAGTACTATTCCATTGTATATATATACCACATCTTCTTTATCCATTCATCCCTTGATGGGCACCTAGGTTGTTTCCAAGTCTTGGCTATAGTGAATAAGGCTGCAATGAACACAGGGATGCATGTATCTTTATGCATTAGTGTTTTCAAGTTCTTTGGATAAATACCCAACAGTGGAATAGCTGGATCATATGGTGGATCTATTCTTAATTTTCTGAGGAATCTCCATACTGTTTTCCATAATGGCTGCACCAGTTTACACTCCCACCAGCAGTGAACCAGGGTTCCCTTTTCTCCACATCCTCTCCAACACTTGTTGTTTCCTGTCTTGTTAATTATAGCCAATTCTGACCAGAGTGAGGTGATATCTCATTGTAGTTTTGATTTGTATTTCCCTGATAGTTAATGATGTTGAATATGTTTTCAGGTGCCTATTAGCCATCCATACATCCTCTTTGGAGAAATCTCTGTTCAGATCTTTTGCCCATTTTTTAATTGGGTTGTTGGGTTTTTTTTGTTTTTGAGACATATGACTTCTTCGTATATTTTGGATATTAACCCCTTATTTGACATATGGTTTGCAAATATCTTCTCTCAATTTTTAGGTTGTCTTTCGTTTTGTTGATGGTTTCCTTTGCTGTGCAGAAGCGTTTTAGTTTGATGTAGTCCCATTTGTTTATTTTTTCTTTTGTTTCCCTTCCCTGGTCAGACATGATACTTGAAAATATGCTGCTAAGACCTATGTCAAAGAGCGTCCTGCCTATGTTTTCTTCTAGAAGTTTCTTGGTTTCAGGTCTTTAATCCATTTTGAGTTGAGTTTTGTGCATGGTATAAGATAATGATCTACTTTCATTCTTTTGCATGTGGCTGTTCAGTTTTCCCAACAACATTTATTGAAGAGACTCTCCTTTCTCCATTGTATGCTCTTGGCTCACTTGTCAAAAATTAGGTTTCCATAGATGAGTGGGTTTATTTCTGGGCTCTCTATTCTGTTCCATTGATCTGTGTGTCTGTTTCTGTGCCAGTACCATGCTGTTTTGCTTACTATAGCTTTGCGGTATATTTTTAAATCAGGGAGTGTGATACCTCCAGTTTTGTTCTTTTTCCTCAGGATTCCTTAGGCTGTTTGGGGTATTTGGTTTTCCATATAAATTTTAGGATTCTTTGTTCTATAAAAAAAGATATTTTAATGGTCAATGGACACATAAAAAGTAGCTCAACATCATTGGGTCACTGGGAAAACAACAATTAAAAGAATAATGTGATACCACTACACACCTATTAGAAGGCGGAAATTTAAGGGCCTGACAATGAGTGTTGATATGGACATGAAGCCATGGTAATTTTTTTACATTGAGGGAAAAATAAAATGTTTCAATCACTTTGGAAAAAAGTTTGGCAGTTTCTCATAAATATATAGTTGCTATAGAACTCAGAAATTTCACTCAATTTTTAACTAAGAGAAATGAAGATGTACATAAAGACATATACGTGAATGTTCAGAGCACTTTTATCCTTAACAGTTAAACTCTGGAAATGACCCAAATGTCCATTAACAAGTAAACAGATAAACAAATCGGAGTATTTCCATATAATAAAATAATATTTGGCAATAAAAAGGGGGAGCCCTACTGACACATGAAAAACTATTAACTAATCTCAAAATATTATTTTCAGCAGGGAAAAGAGGCAGATTCAAAAATAATAGCATATTATTCCATTTATGTGAAATTGTAGAAATGGCAAAACTAATCTTTAGTGACAATAAACAGATTGGTAGCTGGCTGGGGCTGGGACTAATACAAGGGGAACGGGAAATTTGGGGAGATGATAGAAATGTTCTATATCTTACCTGTGGTGTTGGTTAGCAAGTGCATAAAATTGTCAAAGCACATCAAAATGTAAACTTAAAATGAATGCATTTTACTGTAAGTAAGTCATATCTCAACGAAGTTGATTTATGGAACATTTCTTTTTTGGAAAGAAGAAAAGAGTGTTGTGATTTTGTTATCTAACAAGTAAGAACACAAGCCAAAGACATTTAACTAGAAAAATATGACATTTTATAAAGCTAAAAACCACAATTCACAATAAAAACATAATAGTTATTAATATCTATGAACCAAAATACAACTTTTATATAGTAGAAATTACAAGAGAGGCAAGAAAAAATATGCAGAATATCACTAATAATTGGAGTTAACATGCCATTCTCAGTCCAAGACACATCACATGAACAAAAACAGTAAAAGATACAGAAGACCTAAATTAGATAATCAGTAAGATAGATATTATGAGCATACACCAAACTTTGCATCCTGATGATAAAGTATACACTTTCAAGTCCACATGAAATATTTTAAAAATTGAACATTTGTTAGGATCATAAAACAAACCTCAATAAGTACCATAAACAAATTGTAGAAATCTCCTCCAAAGAAAAAACCAAAAAGACCAAGGAAACTATCTTTCCTAGAAATTTATACGTGTGTATATGTGTATGCACGGGTGTGTGTATTAGCTTGAGTCAATGGTGGTACAAAAACTGACACTGCAGGCTTCCAAGAAAACAATGATAAAGATAATATACAAATCCTAATTTTAATGGATTAAAATTAAAGCAGTAATATACAAGATTCATAATATTAAATATTTAAATCAAGAGAAGGAAGAAATAAAAATGAACTAAATAACCAAATAAGCTTTTGAATAAGAACAAATAAAGAAAGCATAAGAGAAAAAATAAAGATAAAAGTAGACAGAAAGCAGAAAATGAGTTAGAAAGCAAAAAAATCCAGTAAAACAATTAAACCACAAAGCTCCTTGAAAAAAATCATTGAATTATACAAATAGGTAGCTAACTTAACTAAAAATAAATGGAAAAGGTTCAACTGTAAGGAAAAAACTGTCAAGGAAAATAACCATCAAAACAGGAGATTTAAAATTTATAGTGCATTCATCTATTCAAATGTACCTGAAAACTTAGATGAAATGGATAATATTATATAAAATTATAGTTGACTCAAGTGTAAAAAGAAAGTATAAACAAACTAATTTCTATAGAAAAAAAATGGGAACTTTCTAAAAATGTACTGCGATACCTTGCCCAAGAAACTTCACAGTAGAATTCCATGAAATCTTCAACGATCAGATAATCTCAGTGTCCCTTAAATTTTCCCAATCAAACAAAAAGAAATTTTCCAAAAAGTCTTTTGTTGGTAACCATAATACCAATACTCAAACCTGATAAATATTGCTATATATAAGTAGTATTAAATTAAATATGGCTATATATAAAAAAATTATATATTAATTTTTAAATTAATATAAAAGACTAATCTAAATTATAAATGCCTATGTAATTATACAAATACATAAAATTCTAAGGAAAATATGAGCAAACAGAACCCAATAGTGTACAATAACATATTACAAAATAATACATTTTGATCATGTGGGATTTATTCCAGGATTACATGGTTGGCTCAATAGTAAGAAACCCATTAATATACTTCTGAAGTTAAAAATAATATGATTACCATTTCAAAGGACATTCAATAAATTCAAAACTCATTCTTGATTAAAAATAAATTTCCTTACTTAATGGTGAAACATTGACTGAATTTCTGCCAAAATCAAGAATAAGAAAAGGACCTGACATTACTCTTTTTAGACATTTTATTAGAGATTTTAGCCAAAGCAATCAGTTAAGAGAAAACAATCAGAACATTTGTATTAGAAAGGAAGTGAAGCAGTGAAACTATCTCTACTTGCAGGTATTATGATCTTCCTAACCTGAAAAACCCAAGAGACTTATCACACAGAAGAAAGGAATGTCCATTCTAATTGTTAGTAAGTACTTCTTTATATTGAGAAAAAAATTGTAACCCCTAAGAATCAGCCACATAAAGTGAGAATCTTCTTTCACATAATAGTTTAAGAATTTGCAAAAAAAAAAAAAGAGAAACCTTCACCATTCCCCAAGTCTGTTCTTTTCCAAGGATGCATGAATTTTTCAAATAGTCCTTATATGTTTATCAGTCATCTTCTTCTCTTTTTTTTTTTTTTTGATGGACTATTTTGTTAAGATCCTTCTTAAAATATTGCCACCAGACTAGGACAGCATTTAGCAAGTATGTTACTCAGCACAAACTAAGAGCCAGCCTATTGCTCTACTAAATGTCAGGATGAACATACAATTTATCATCCAAACTGTGACATTTTTAAGAGCGAAAGAGGGTGTAATTAATTATTATGCTGGGACAACAGGAATAAAATGCGTGTGTCCTTTTCAGACAGGGATCTATGCCTCCTCCCCTATTAATCTGCATTTTATATTTCTGTTGATGTAATCTTTCAATTAGCCTTCTTAGTTCATGGGAGCATGGGAAGAGCAGTATCATAGACAAAAGAATCTAATGCGCCATATTTTGTACTGACTAGAATGGGTGACCTTGAACAAATTTCACTTATCTGATCCTCAGTTTTCTTAATTACAAAAACTGAAGTAGAGGCCTACCCCGTGGCTGAGTAGTTAAGTTCTTGCACTCCGCTTTGGTGGCCCGGGATTTCGCAAGTTTGGATCCTGGCACGGATATGGCACTGCTCGTCAGGTCATGCTGAGGTGGCATCCCACATAGCACAACCAGAGGCACTCACAACTAGAATATACAACTAGGTACTGGGGGACTTTGGGGAGAAGAATAGAAAAAAAAATAATAAAAAAGATTGGTAACAGATGTTAGCTCAGGTGCCAATCTTTAAAAAAAAAAAAAGCTTTAAAACCAAAGTAAATAAATTTTGAAGCATTTTTGAAAGAAATAAAATTTTCATATGAAAAATTAGAAAAATATATTTTCAATTGCCTAATTATCACTGATTTTTCATTTATTTAACACGTGTACTGTATGTGGGTAAAAATTTAATAATAATAGTAAAGTGTCACCATTATTGAGGGCTTTCAAGTGACACACATTTTACATTCATTATTTGTAGTCCTCACAAGGACACTGTAGGTAACTTACACAAAGAGAACTGAGGTTCAGACATAACAGGTGAGTGCCCCGGCTGTGACTGCCTGAAAGTCATGAGACTGAGCTATGCCTGACTTTTTTCTGTCTTTTTCAAAACTATGTGATAACTCAAATATTCAAAAATAATAAAGAATAATATAATGAGCATTAACGCACCAACCATGCATCTTTAATAAATCATACTATTTTGGTATGTTAGCCTCAGTCATATTTTTTAAGAAACAAACACATAGGTACAGGTGAAACCCTCCAGAATTTCTCCTAAATCATACTCACTACCACCTTCCCTAGAAGTAACCACAAGTCTTTATTTGTTGTTTACTTGTCACATAAACCTCTGTACAGTGTCATTTGTGTTTTGTGACATTATACAAGTGAAGTGTGCTTTATGCATTCTTTTGCAATTTGCATTTTTTCAACTTTATATTTCTGTATTTATCTACTTTATACATGAAGCTCTAATCTACACATTTTTTCTTTATGTCTTCATTATCTCGTTGAACACTTAGGTTGCTTCCAATGTTTAATAAATGGAGACAACAGCAAGGTGAATATCCATGTACATGTCTCCTCTTGTATATGGGTCAGAGTCTCTGAGCCAGCTTTTCCCCTAATCCTTCACAGACCTGACATAAGCCTTCTATGCTCTGCCTTGTAGTTCTGGAGGTGGGATTCCAGGCTCCCTTGCCAGCTGACTTCACCTTAATTTCTGCCAACATGAGGAACTGGCAGAAGATTTGGAAGGGAGGAGGAGGGGGGAAGGGAACATCCTTCCTGCTTTGAGGTGTAGCTTGCATCTCTCCAGCAGCAGAGGATTTGAACAGACTCCAGTCTCAAACTTCTTTCCATTTTCCCAGCTCTAGAAAGAAGCAGCTGCTTGGCAGGGAGCCTCTGGCAGTCATAGCACCAGCCTGGTCACCCCCACTGACCATAGTGGGAGTGCCAGCCAGGCCATAACCTCTACCATAAATTCACAAAGAAAACATCTCATATTGGATAGAGGTCATTCCAAATACACAGAGATCCATAAACAGACATAGAGGCACACACGCACTTGTCCCTTACTAGTTTCTGTCGTTCTCAATGTTTCTACATGGTCCTTATTAAAAAATAAGTAAATTATTTGATCAAGGGAACATTCAAGATGGAAAATTACAGGCTTCAGGAAAATAAATGACCTTAAAATTCAATACATCAATTTATGGTAATTCCTTTTATATTCATTGCCTGAGCTCTAATGAAATGCAACAATGAATATTTTTATTTATTTATGTTCCTAATATTTCACACCCCTTGAAAGTATTTCAGAATTCTCAGAATATGACAGGCACATTAATTAAAATGGTGAAGAACATTTTCTGCATACTAATATTTTAAAAGGACTTCACATCATGAAATGCATGTTATTAGCTTTGTAATGAAATAATCAGAATTAAATCATTATAAAAAAAATGATTGCTGGACCAAAGAGTGTTCTTGGAAAGTAGACCAATAATGGAATACAAAATCTAGAGATGAGTAGACTTAAAAAGAAAACAAATGACTTGTAAAAGATTATATTTATAATGGTTTTATGATGACTTCATGAACTCTGCCATGACTGCTGAAGTCTGAGATGAGCTTTGATGCATAATTGTCTACAGTTAGTGTCTCCCCCATTAGGCAGGTCCCCACACACCTGTCAATAGCAGAGTGTAAGGCTTACAAGTGGTAGGAGCTACACAAGAGAGGTTTAAAGAGAATGACATAAAAAAATCAGTGATAAAACTTTAAAAGAATATAAAGCTGCTAGGAGATTTTGGAGAATCAGAAGGGGATTAAAAATATGTGAGCTAAATAAGTAGCCTGGAAGAAGACATCTCTTATTCTGCTACTCTAGGCAGGAGTACTCTTTCACATGTTGGGTCTTTAATCATCTAACATCAACATATCTGTTCATAGTTTTGTAATATGATCATGGTCCTGTTTTGTGTCTATCTCTGTTTCATCTCTCTCACTCTCTAAAGGAATTTTAGAAAGTTTGGATATTTAGATCCCTTTAGAGGATACTGGTTGTTTGTTGACATGTAGGGTTTCAGTTATGGTGAATCAGTGTGTGTGTGTGTGTGTTTAAGGGAGGGTGTGTGGGGTGGAAGAAAGAGAAAGTGAAGTTTACTGTCTAGTGTGTTAACCCATGTTAGTTTCCTACTGATAGGTGATGATAAGCCTAGATGGACATATCTCCCAACTGTGCTTTTCAAGAGTAACATGTAAAGGAACGTCTATTTATGACAGCAAAATAAAGATGTGGAAGACCTGAAAGAGATGAATAAAAATTAAATATTTGCAGACTCTGTTCTTTTTACAAACACAGGCTTTTAAAGGACACTTGCTCAATGGTGAATAAAAGAAGAAACAGTGAGAGGAATAAAATAGAGGAGAACATGTCCTGACTTAAGAGTGTCCTGGGTTCTAATCCCACTTCTTCCCTCAAATATCAATGGGGTTTTGCAACAAGTCACTTCTCAGGGTCAACCTCCCCAATCTGAAACATAAAGCAGCAAAAGAGATGGTTTCTAAGGTTTCTCTACTCTGACACTATGACACGGTAAACATCTAGATATTTCTTTGTGTTGTTTGGTCTCAGGATAAGAGTTTGTACACAGGAAATTTGATGAAACTCACATATTTTATACTTTGACTGGGAAAGGATAAGTAAAAAGCAAATGGGAAAATTTAGCTGTAACAGACTAACTACTAATGAACAGCCCAGAGATAGCTACATTTTTATGTCCACTTCATTGACCTCAATGACTTTTTAGTTAAGTTCCTGACTTCCTTTCTAGTCAGTGTAGGGGAAGAAACGAGAGGCTTAGTGTTTTATTTAAATCCTAATCAACCTAACGCAAGATGGTATTCGGATGTTCCCTTATCACACATCCTTTCCTTCACTAAAAACTCATGAAATTTTGGGAAAAAATATTTCAGTAGGGATTTATTCCACATTAGATCATAATAACGTAAGTTTAACATTTCAGATGATTTACGAATGTAACCAAAGGATGTGAGAAAGTGAAGAGATTGATGGCTTGAAAATTTCAATGCTAAAACACTTCCAGTGAAATATTCTCTCCTGAAAAATCTCTCTTATACAGACTGAAAAGCAGTAGCTCATGAGGAAGGATTATACTCAAATTGAGAAAGCTTTAGGTTTTAGTAGGAAATCACCACTACACTTCAAATTCATTTATAAAATATGTTTTTGAAAAGCTTTGCATGCTCTTTAAATTTTATGATAATTTCATTACTATAATCTTTCTTTGCTAATTAATGACTGCAACTTCTTTTGGGAGATTAAAAGTTCTTTTTAAAAATTCTGGCTAACTTGAATGCTTCTGAAAATATGGTTATATTGTCCTGACTGGTATGCAATGAAACAGTGGAAAATATGGACAATGCCCACTATACCATCTTAACCATTAGACTTAAACTGGCCTAACAAGTTTTTTCCCCTGCTGGTGCAAGAGGGATATTTAATGATACCATAATACCGGAACTTAGCTCTTTATGATGACCTGGTTACATTTTGAAAAGGGATCATGAAGCTTAGCTCAAGATGATAATTTAAAACATTTTGCTTTAGAAATGTTTTACATATACAAAATAACAATTTTCTAATGATCCCCTCTATTTCCATCACAGATTATCAACATTATTGTCTCTTTATTTCATCAAGTTTTTTTTTTTTAAGTAAGGAATTTATATTTTTTTATTCTTTTTTATTTTTTTATTTTTTTTATTAATGTTATGATAGATTACAACCTTGTGAGATTTCAGTTGTACATTTTTGTTAGTCATGTTGTGGGTACACCACTTCCCCCTTTGTGCCCTCCCCCCACCCCCCTTTTCCCTGGTAACCACCGATCAGATCTCCTTATCAATATACTAACTTCCACCTATGAGTGGAGTCATATAGAGTTCGTCTTTCTCTGACTGGCTTATTTCACTTAACATAATACCCTCGAGGTCCATCCACATTGCTGTGAATGGGCCAATTTTGTCTTTTTTATGGCTGAGTAGTATTCCATTGTGTATATATACCACATCTTCTTTATCCAATCATCAGTTTCTGGGCATGTAGGTTGGTTCCACGTCTTGGCTATTGTAAATAATGCTGCGATGAACATAGGGGTGCAACGGACTCTTGAGATTTCTGATTTCAGGTTCTTAGGATAGATACCCAGTAATGGGATGGCTGGGTCATAGGGTATTTCTATTTTTAACTGTTTGAGAAATCTCCATACTGTTTTCCATAGTGGCTGTACCAGTTTGCATTCCCACCAACAGTGTATGGGGGTTCCTTTTTCTCCACAACCTCTCCAACATTTGTCGCTCTTGGTTTTGGATGTTTTTGCCAATCTAACGGGTGTAAGGTGATATCTTAGTGTAGTTTTGATTTGCATTTCCCTGATGATTAGCGATGATGAACATCTTTTCATGTGTCTATTGGCCATATTCATATCTTCTTTTGAGAAATGTCTGTTCATGTCCTCTTCCCATTTTTTGATCGGGTTGTTTGTTTTTTTGTTGTTAAGCAGTGTGAGTTCTTTGTATATTATGGAGATTAATCCTTTGTCGGATAAGTGGCTTGTAAATATTTTTTCCCAATTAGTGAGCTGTTTTTTTGTTTCAATCCTGTTTTCCCTTGCCTTGAAGAAGCTCTTTAGTCTGATGAAGTCCCATTTGTTTACTCTTTCTATTGTTTCCCTCAACTGAGGAGTTATAGTGTCCGAAAAGATTCTTTTAAAACTGATGTCAAAGAGTGTACTGCCTAAATTCTCTTCCAGAAGACTTATTGTTTCAGGCCTAATCTTTAGGTCTTTGATCCATTTTGAATTTATTTTGGTGTGTGGTGAAAAAGAATGGTCAATTTTCAATCTTTGCATTTGGCTGTCCAGTTTTCCCAGCACCATTTGTTGAAGAGACTTTCTTTTCTCCATTGTAGGCCCTCTGCTCCTTTGTCGAAGATTAGCTGTCCATAGATGTGTGGTTTTATCTCTGGGCTTTCAATTCTCTTCCATTGATCTGTGGACCTGTTTTTGTACCAGTACCATGCTGTTTTGATCACTGTAGCTTTGTAGTATGTTTTGAAATCGGGGATTGTGATTCCGCCGGCTTTGTTTTTGTTGCTCAGGATTGCTTTAGCAATTCATGGTCTTTTGTTGTCCCATATGAATTTTAGGATTCTTTGTTCAATTTCTGTGAAGAATGTTCTTGGGATTCTGATTGGGATAGCATTGAATCTGTAGATTGCTTTAGGTAGTATGGACATTTTAACTATATTTATTCTTCCAATCCATGTGCATGGAATGTCTCTCCATCTCTTTATGTCGTCGTCAATTTCTTTCAAGAAAGTCTTGTCGTTTTCATTGTATAGATCCTTCACTTCCTTGGTTAAGTTTATCCCAAGGTATTTCATTCTTTTCGTTGCGATTGTGAATGGGATTGAGTTCTTGAGTTCTTTTTCTATTAGTTCATTGTTAGTGTATAGAAATGCTACTGATTTATGTACGTTAATTTTATACCCTGCTACTTTGCTGTAGTTGTTGATTATTTCTAATAGTTTTTCTATGGATTCTTTGGGGTTTTCTATACATAAGATCATGTCGTCTGCAAACAGCGAGAGTTTTACTTCTTCATTACCTATTTGGATTCCTTTTATTTTCATCAAGGTTTTTTTGTGTATGTGTTTGTGTGAGGAAGATTGGCCTTGAGCTGACAGCTGTTGCTAATCTTCCTCTTTCTTGCTTGAGGAAGACTGTCGCTGAGATAACATCTGTGCGAATCTTCCTCTATTTTATGTGGGTTGCTGCCACAGCATGGCTTGACAAGCAGTGCTAGGTCTGCGCCTGGGATCCTAACTGGTGAACCCCAGATTGTTGAAGCAGAGCGCCCAAACTTAACCACTATGCCACCAGGCCAGCCCCAAGAGTTTTTTTTTTAAAATATGAAACTTCACATTTAGATCCTCATGAAGAAAAGAATAAATAGGATTTTGAAAGAAAGGAAGAACATTTTTCTCAGATGTGCTCATGTTTAGGAAATCAATGTAGTGAGCACCTCGAGGTAGAAGGAACACTGGACCAGAAACCACAAGACTGGGCTCCAGGGTTAGCACAGTCATTTGATAGTATTGTGACCTTATGTGATTCCCGTAACCTTTCACTGTTCTTATCTATATAATGGAGGTAATGTTAGCACCCTACTGACATCACAGAGTGTTGTGAAGATGAATGGACTTCACAGCATTATGGGAATATCTCCAAAACAGTGCTGGGCAATTTGCTTTATATTCATTTACTTACCTGCCTTCCCCAATAGGCTGAAAGCTTCTTGAGGTCAGGGGTTAGGTCTGATGCTTCTTTATATCCCAACGCATTGCCTAAAACACAGTTGGTTTGATAAATAGTGGCTGAGTAAATAAATACTTTTACCAAATGGGTTCTACATAGCAGGCTCTGGAAATTTAAAAAAAATACTAAATGATCTCCCAAAATAAAAGCTACCAATACTGAGACTTGGATGCTAGGTGGTCAGCCAGGCTTTCTCATTTATGAAACCCAAAGTGAGAAAGTGCAAAATGATCATTTGGTGCAGGAAGAAAATATTAGAACTTTAAATTTTTTTCATTGAAATTTTTAAAAAGAAATTTTGCTGACATTTAATATTCTGATTCAAACTTGAATCCTCTCTTTGTATTTTAAATGAAAACATGTCCCATTAGTTTCAGGAAGAGTGGTCATTCCTGAAGGTCTAGGTGTCCTCACACTGTCACATATTTTCAGCATATTGCCACATATTGTAAACCATCATTGATTATGGATCCTTTTTATCAGGTTTAATAAAATTAATCCTCCAAAAGTGGACAATTAGCTTTAAAATAATTTTACAAAGAGACTACACATTAAAAATAATTCCTAGTAATGCAAATGAAAGCAAAGAGGAAGAGTTGACGCTTCTCTTTGAGCTAAAATGAGTTTTTTGTCAGCCACATAAGGAAATGAAAACAATAAACATCTGACCACTCCACAAAGAAGTTAAATAAAAAGGTTCTAAAGTATCTAGGGCATCACTAGAAATATAAGTTTATACTCACTAGCATTGATTATGTACCACTAATATATAAAACATTAATTTTTAAATATTGTCCATTTCTTTTATATATTTTCATTTATATTTTAATGTATTTATAATGTATGTAATATATTAGTACAATTTTTACAGTAGTGGTAATAATATGATTTAGAGGTAAATACATGTTAGGACTGTGTGTAAAAGTTGTTTTTACTGATAGAGTTAAAAACTTTTAGACTTTTGAGAAAAAAGTCACAATAGCAGCTAACATTTATTGGATTTATTTGTCACATACTGTATTATACTATAAAATAATTTCCCTTATGATCTTAATCCTCAAGAGTTTCTACATACATTATCACTATTTTTAAAATATTAAAATTTGATACATAATAATCATATTTATACTAATTAGGTAAGTTATGAATTATAATAATGAAATTAACATTCGTGAACCCAAAATCTGAGGAAAAGGATACCACACACAACCTTTACACCACTGTTGTGCTCCTCCCTTTGCCTCAAACCCAAGATGATCGCTATCATGAAATTCAGTGTTGAGGATTACTGTACCATCTTTAAAACACAGAAGTCTGTATCCCTAAATACTGTATTTACTTTTGTATGCTAGCAAGCTGTGTGTGATCTTCTGTGATTTGCCTTTCACTTAAGATTACGTTCCCACATCGTTTCATATGTGCGTGTCTCATTTATTTGTAGCGCCATTTAATATGTGTGATTGTAGGTATCAAGAGGGATTGTATCCATTTTTTTTCCATTTCCATTTCATTCTATTACATTCCGGGCTGCTATGAACATTTTTGCATATTTTTCAGTACATAAAGGTGACAGTTAATTTATGGTATATTTCCATTAAAGGAAGGACCTGAGAGTAAGAACTATAAATGTTCAATTTTAAAAAACAATGTTAAAGTATTTTCCAAATCAGTTACATCAATTTATACATTAGCTAACAAAGTCAGGTGTCTTTACTTTTGCTTATCAAGTGGTTTCTCACAACGGTCTTAATTGTATTTCTCTCAGTGCTAACAAGGTCTAGTATCTTTTCATACATGTCTTATTTGTTTACTATAAAAATTTTTATAGAGGGGTTGACCCGGTGGCACAGTGGTTAAATGCACACGTTCCACTTTGGCAGCATGCAGTTCACCAGTTCGGATCCCAGGTGCAGACATGGCACCACTTGACAAGCCATGCTGTGGTAGGCGTCTGACACATAAAGTAGAGGAAGATGGGCATGGATGTTAGCTCAGGGCCAGTCTTCCTCAGCAAAAAGAGGAGGATTGGCAACAGTTAGCTCAGGGCCAATCTTCCACACACAAAAAAAAGAATTAAAAAAATTTTTATAGAATCTTAACTTTTAACTTTTAATTGCAATTGCATCAGTAATTATTCCTAATATTGTTTGTCTCTCTCTCTCCCCCCACCTCAACTCATTTTACAAGTTTCTTTTTTTTCCTTATATAATATTGATTTCAATCTCATCAGTTTCAATCGTTAGCTTTATTATCTTCTTCTAATTTCTTTGGGTTTACTATACTACGTTATTCTTGTAAAAGTAACTTATTTTGACAGAAAAGATGACATATTTTAAGATTATATGAAATATTCAGAATAGGTAAATCCACTGAGACAGAAATTAGACTAGTGGTTGTGAGGGACTGGGTGGAGCGGAGAATGAGGAGTAACTGCTTAAGGGCACAGGGATTCTTTTAGGGGTAATAAAAATGATTTGGAACTAGATAGAGGAGTGATTGCACAACATTGTGAATGTACTGAATGCCACTGAACTGTTACTTTTAAGTGATTAATTTTATGTTATATGAATTTCACCTTAATAAGCAATAATTTGGACCATTATTTTATTAATTTTCAATCTTTATGTTTGCTAATGTAGCCATTAGTGCTACATATTTCCCCTAAAACCCTGCTTTTGTTGTACTGTGTAAGCTTGGAATGTATTATTTTTTGGTATCATACAGTTCTAAATATTTTCACAAATTCCATTGAGTTCTTATTTGACCCATGTAGTTAACCACTGAAACATTTTGCACACCAATAAAATGTTCAGTGATTTGCATGCACTAGCTCTTTAATTCCTGAAACAACAGTATGAGAAAAGCATTATTTACCCTGTTATAGATGCTTACAAATGAAGAACCTCTCATCCACAAATGTTTAAAATGAGATATTTTACATTATCAAATCCCAAAGTTCTATTGTACGTATTTATAGAAGTTATTGAAAGGCCTAAATGAAAAGGAGTATTATTCTGCAACCGGAGTCCTGTTTTGAGGCAATTTGAATTTTCCTAGCATAAAACTGCAGTCCCACTACCTTAATATAATTTTTAAATGCATCAAAAATACCTAGGAAATAATTTCTCAGCTGTTTCCTTGGATCCGCTGGATTCATCCTTCATCTGAACCGGGTTCAAATGTATCAAACATGGTGTAGGTGTTTAACAAATATGCACTGGATTCTTTAAGTAACAGAGAAAGACTTAGAAATGATTTTCTACCCTGAAAAGTAAACGTTGATTGTTCAGTCTTAACCATTAAAACACAAGACCTTTAAAACAAAAATAAAAGCAAACTTTAAAAATCTCTTCATTTTCCCTTTCTTCCATATTTGCAGGTTGTAGGACATTCAGTTTTCTTGGCAGCAGGGACCATAAGGTTTCAGGATTCCTCACAATGATTACTCAGAAGAATTTTATGTCTTTGACTCTCACCACAGATCCTTTGCTACCAATGCTCCATTTGATTATGACTAAAGACAGTTAGATCCAAAGTTTGTCTTTACATTTACTCTTTCTGACTGTGGGTTTCTTAATGCAAATATTCTTTGCCAGATCTTTAATTTCAGTGGGAGCAGTGCAAACATTTGGAAGACTAGAACTTGGGTAGGTAATTAAATAACTGAATAAATTTTTTTCTCTGTAAGAAGTTTCTAAAAGTCCTGATGTTAGCTTTGGATATGGTTATGGCTCATTCCTCTTCACAGCTAATATTGATATTGGTTGTTCATTGAACGAGAAATGTATAAATTCCATATTAAGTCAACTCAGATTATACCAAGAAGAGAATCGTAAAGATGATTTTCTAAATATTCCAAATTCAAAGTTAGCCAAACACTACAGACAGTATCTATTCAAAGAAAATAATTTAACAAAAGTTTTGAAAAATTTGGCTACATTTTGTTCATAATGATGTATGTCATTTCATTTACTTCTTTTTTTTCGCTTATTCAGTGATAAGTATACTATTCTAATAGGAAATGAAAACTATTATGAGAATCGCTTATTTGAGAAATCAATTTTTAATTGTAAATCTATAATTAAAGCTTGCTAGGCTGTAAAATAATGTTAAGTAATAATTAATATTGATTTTTCTTCTAGAATAAATAAATAAGAAACACAGCTACTACATTCATGCCACTGTGCTAAACCCTACATTGTCCAGTCAATTTTTATATTCATTTACAGAGAAAACTCCCTACCTGGAAATATTTTTATTCAGTAAAGTCTACATTTTCTAAGGCTTCACATTTTGCAAACCTGTTTATTTGCAGTCACGTAATAAAGAACCATTGTTTGCTAGTGCTTGCTCTTACTCGTTTCACTAGCTTTTTCCAGTGTTTGAAGAGAAAACATCAGCAAGATGTACACCAGCAAAGACAGCATATATATTGGTGGAATTAATCTCACAGTCATGCACTTAACAAAAGCAACTTCCAGGAATAAATGTGTCTAAAAATCAGCCCGAAATGAAAAGAACATAAAAGTGCTATCAACTTCAAGGTTTGGAAGCACCTTAGAAATGATCACACCAAATACTTCCCTCAATTTATAGATGAGGAAAGTCATCTATATCATATTACTGGGATAGCCAAAGTTTATAAAATCTTATGCAATACTATCGCTGTGGCATCAAAAAAAATCTTCTCCTTCTTTGAATGTCTTAGTTTAGACTGGGGAGGTATTTTTCCAATGATAATTACAAACATTTAAAAGGTGGAGTTTGGTTAGAAAGAGAAGCACAATAGCTGCTGATAGAATTTTGTTAGCACATTGTAGTATCACATACGCGTGCACACATATATACCTAGAAACAGACAATACATAGAGGAATGATAGATGCATTTTAACAATTTGAAAATCCAATACTATAAAAGTAAAGTCTAAATTGATAAGTATTTATCTGTGGAGGTCTATAAGTGATATGGAGATAAGCTAAACTGTTCATAAATTATTAATATAGGAACTTTGATGAATTGACAATATTTACAGAAAATATACCTCAACTGAAATCTGGGTTCTTCCTGTCACTACTGCTTAAGTATTCCAACCCTTAGCATTACTGTTTTGTTTTCTAGGAAAGGAGTCAGAGACCCATTATTTATTGATGTTCCAGGGTGTTAAAAAAGTAACAGTAAGCTAAATCAGTAATATAAAAGGAAGATAAATGCGTAAATATCACATTTTGTATTTGCATACCACTTGAAATGAATGATCTCATGGTGTTTTTAAAGACCTGTGACCTAGGCAGGGGAAATGTTGGAATTGCCATTATAAGGCAGATGAGAGATACTAAACCTTACTAGTCAGTAGTGAGTGGGAACTCAGATTTTAATGAACACCTTCTTTTTCTGGGTATAGTAACTAAACTATCAAACTATACTATCTTATGAAAATTACCTCAGACAGAACCAGGCCAAGCCAAACACATCTGACTAATTCTGCGCAGCAGCATTTCTCCAGTTATGTCCTCCATCTTGACAAATGATCCCATTTGCTGGATTTAACTCCAGGGAAGCATCAAGATTCACCCCCAGCCTCCAATACCATATGAGGGTCCACCAACAAGGAAGAAAGTCAAGAATTTGTTTCTGAGCCAATAATACCAGTAAACCAGAGTCAGTGGTTAGAGTTTTTGATTGAGATAAGTGACCAAAAGCTCTGGTTTTCTAAAATAAGGTCTTCTTAGATGAAGTTGGGACAGAAGACTTGAACAAGCTGTTCATATACAGACTAAAGCAGGTTAACAGAATACTTTCCGCTTTGAAATCAATACCTAAAGTGAATGGTATCCTTCCATAATAATTAGTAAATGCACTCCCTCAGCCTCCAAATGCCCTAGTATGTATAATATCAATGCCTCATTTTGAAATTAAAAAAAAATGTTTCTAAGTGTGCATTTTGTGCACACATCTCTTGGGGAAAACAGGTAGAGGGATCTACAAGTCAGTAAGTGCTTGCTTCTCTATATATGAGTACCAGTTTCATCTTTATCTCTTTCAGACAAAGCTGTATATTACAAAACTTTGATAACAGTAAATAAAGCTATGCCTCTTAGCATTCCTTCAGTTGTAAGAGAAAGAAAACCTGATATAAACTGGCTAAAACTAAAAGGATTAATTGGTTCTCTTGCCTGGAAAGTTTGGGTGTAGATGTGGCTTTAAGCAGAGCTTGATGCAGGGGCTCTTACAATGTTACCAGGGCCCAGTTTTTTTTTTAATTTTTTTTCTCTCTCTCTGAGTTACCCTACTTTCTTTCATCTGGAGGCTAATTCCCATATAGGATATCAACTTCTGTGGCAGCTCCTCACCTCCAATCTCCTCAGTTTTACATCTAGTGAGAAAGAGTAAGTATCTCTATTTCAACCAGTCAAATCAGAGTCTTAGCCCAAACTCTTAATGAGCCTAAAGGTGGAACATGCTTATTTATGAACCCATAACTGTAGCCAAGGGGTAGGATCAGTCATAGACTTCACGTGAAGCTGAGCGTGAGATCCAACTTACTCCATCCACATAGGCTGAAAGTGGTAAAAAGGTGATTCCCCAAAGGTATTCCAATGTATGCTAGAAAGGTGGAATGGACAATAGACAAAAAAAATTATGGAAGTAATTATTTGAGCATGACAGAACCTATGTAATAGCATCATACTGAGACAGAAATGTCACAGATACTCACAGTCTATCTACATGATGTTGGAAATAATTCAGGACTGCTCCAGCTTTATTTTAAATAAAACCAATTGGCTTAGATCCAGATGCAAAGATATTGATCTGTACAAATTTATATAAAGATTCTGACACTCATGTAGAGAGTAACCTACAAATTAGCTACTCTTGCCACCATTGATGGAAAGAAATTTCCTTCAGAGACTCAAACTACAGGTATGTTAGACCACTTCAAGTTATTCCACAGCTCCTTAATGCTCTGCTCATCTTACTTTCCATCATTTTTTCTTGGTGTGTTTCATTATGAATAGTTTCTATTGCTATAGTTTGAAGCTCCCTAACCTTTTCTTCTGCTGTGTCCAATCGTCTGTTAATCCCACCCATTTCATCCAATACACTGTAGTTTTCATCTCTAGAAATTAAATGTGGGTCATTTTTATATCTTCCATGTCTATATTTATCATGTTCAATCCTTCCTATAGTTTCTTGAACATACAGACTATAGCCATAACACTGTTTTAATCTTTGCCTATTAATTTTATCATTTGTCTCATTCCTCAGTCAATTTGGGTTGATTTTCCTCCTCATTGGGGGAGTTATTTTCTTGCTTCTTTGTAACCTGTAGTGATGTCTGGACGTCAACAGTATTAGTTTGCTATGCTACATAACAAATTACCACAGACTTAGTAGCCTAAAGCAGCACAGATGTATTCTCTGTTTCTGTGGGTTACAAACCCATGCACGGTTTAGCTGGCCACTCTGCTCAGGATCTCACTAGGCTGAAATCAAGGCACTACCTGAGCTGCACTCCCATCTTGGGGCTTGGCTAGGAAGAATCTACTCCCAAGCACATTCAGGTTATAGAAAGAATTTACTTCCTTATGGTTGTATAACAGACTGGCTTTCTGCATTCAACGGGAAGGAATTCCACAATGACATGAACACTAGGAGGCGGAGCTTGTGGGGGTCACATCAGGGTCTGTCTCTCACACCACTGTGTGAATTTTACCTTGAACTTTAGCTTAGAGGAGATTAAGTTGCTTGGCAACAGGTTGATTCTTTTGGGTCTTGTTTTCAAGCCTTGTAAGGAGGAAATAGAGCATCAATTAATCTAGGATTAATTTATCCTCCTATTGAGACAAGACCCTTTTGAGCTCTCTAACTAATGCCCCATGAATTACAAGGTTCCACTCTGAGTGTTGGGAATAGGTACTATTCCAGAGCCTGAGTGAGAAGTAGGGACTATTTTCTCTAATCCTTTTGGGTTGTTCTTGCTCTGGTCCCAGGTAATTTCCTCTACAGATTGCCCAAGTCCTCTGTGTAGCTCTCTCCTCTTCACTGTGGCCTGTATTCTAGAAGTCCATGGCTACAAGGAAAGCGTTTGGTCTCCCCATTCTCTCAGGCCCCTCTCCTCAACTCAAGGAGATCACCAGAATCCAACTAGGTTCTGTCTCCCCACACTGCAGCGTGGGAACTTGCTCCAAGTCCTGGCCTGGGACTATCCTAGGGCTCATCTTATTTATTTCTTAGATCTCTGGGATCACTATCCTTCATTGTCTGATGTCCAATGTCTTGAGAACTGTTGCTTCATATATTTGTCATTTTTTCAGTTGTTTCATAGGGGAGGGTAAATCTGGTCCCTGTTACTCCATTTTAGATAGAAGCGTTAGTCCTCATTCAGACTTTTTAACTCTTCTTATTCTTACAAGCGAATAGCTCAAAACTTAACTTTTGTGCCAGGTTCTGGGAAATAACTATGAGGAAAACACAACACTTTGCCTTAGAAACACAGAGTTCATTGTCTGCAATAGACACACAAATAGTTCCTGACAATATTACATGATAAGTGCTCTAAAATAAGATTGCGCAAAGTGCTAGAAGAACATAGTATGTATTGCTCCCACTAGAAGGTAAATTGCTTGAGGGCTTATATATTTTTGTGTTCAGGCATCTAACAGTGGCTTTTACACATCTATTACTCAATAAATGCTTGAACACTTACCAAATCTGGAGATTTCTCCCCTGGTAAACCTTATGATATAACAAATAATATACGAAAGATCTGGATTTTGCTGAATCCCAGTTTATATGCTATAATAAACCAAAATTTATAATGTATATATAACTCCATGTCCTTGTTGAGATTACAAGCAATAGGAGTGCATTTTGCAAAAGAAAAAAATTTACATACTAATCTTTTGTCTCTCTTAAAACCAAAATTTTAGGATTTAGCTTTTTAAATTTTTGGAAGCCTTTCAAAGCTCCGTAAACTGTATTTCTCAATTTGACTGAGAGAGACAATGAGTTAGTTGTTATTGACAAGTGGAGTTAGTCCTATTGACAAGTGGAGGTTTTCTTTCTTTTGCCCACCCCCTCAGGTTTCTTTAGCAACAGAAAGGTCACTCAACAAAATGTTTTAGATCCTCATACACCAAAGCATTCCCTATAGAAATGTGACACTAATAAGTAAGATCAAAAATATCTATAAATATCGGGGCCAGCCTGTGGTGTACTGGTTAAGTTGCCATGTTCCACTTCGGCAGCTTGGAGTTCACAGGTTCAGATCCTGGGCACAGACCTAGCACCACTTGTCACACTGTGGTGGCATCCCACATAAAAGAGAGGAAGATTGGCATAGATGTTAGCTCAGTGACAATCTTCCTCAAGCAAAAAGAGGAAAATTGGCAGCAGATGTTAGTTTGGGGCCAATTTTCCTCACCAAAAAAATAAATAAATATCAAGACTCAAGCTGGCAGCCTTATTTTATAGATCTTGATAAATCTCTCTCTCTCTAGTTTAACCCTTACTTCTCCTTCCATCTGGCTTTTATTTTTGGTCCAGGCACTCAGTTTAGGCGATACATGAGGACTTTTTCTAACAGTAGAGGGGTGATTTTACCCAACAAGCTCTCTGGGAATCAACACTTAAGAGTAGGAAAAGTTTCTTAGGCATCACAGTCATCCTCATTATACCTTACTGTGATGGCCCACTTACCATGTTCCATGAGTGTGCTAAGCATTTTGCAGGGCGTATTGCAGTTAATTCTCATAACGACCCTATGAGGTTGGTATAATTATCATTGTGGGTCCCAGGCGTTAAATAATGTGTGCAAGTCAAATGGAAAATACAAAATTGAATTTGAATTCAAACTCTCAAGCTTGGCCTCAGAGTCATTTGCTTAATCCGAACATTATACTGGCTCCTTTCTATATCATGGAATCCAAGTCACAGTGCTAAGAAAGTACCAGGGATTTATGACATAAACTTCATTTTAACAATACTAGGATATTTGCCTGTTTATCCCATGTGCAATATGCCTCAGGAGTCTAAACCTGAGTGGTGGTCACAGAAAGGCAGGAACCCCAGTTAGGACCTTCTTCACCTCTTAACCACTGGTGTTCTTTCCTGTGCTAAGGTGATTGGGACTTTCTTAAGAAGGCTATAGTAGTGAACACCATGGAGAGAAAAGAGGAAAATCAACAGAAATGGTTCTAGGCTGATGAATCTAAGAAAGTCCCTGAAAACCTAATCAATCAAGCCTACCTACCAGGTAAAAGTGATCTATAAGTACGATATATTCAATCAGATACAGATTTCAACCAAAAACTCTATATAAGTATTTACTGTTCCACTGCATAAAGATTTAATTTTGAAAGAAAACATAAAATGTATGTCTCCTTTATATTTAGTCTAAATAAAAGTATAATTCTTAATATCAAGAAAAATCATTAAAGCAGTTGTGCGTTAAATGTGTTAAGGCCAAATAAAATGAATGTATTCCAATGCTGTTCACTTAATAAGCAGAATTTACAAGAATGCATGTAGTGTTAAGCAGCTGAAATATCAAAGTGATCACATCTTTCAATTGCCTCACTTTTAAGTTTGTTCCAAAGCATACTGCACAATTTTATCACAAACCAAGGACAAATGATTCCCTTTTGGTATTGTGAAGAAAACTAGAATGATTTATTTCAGGAACATTAACTCTTTTTCAATTACCACCCTTTCATTTTTCACTATGCAACTGTGTCTCATTAATACCAATCAAACACAAAGCATTACTCTAGCTCTCTATGAAATTCTTATATAGATTGGGGTCAGATATATCTTCCTGGCCTGCCTGTAATATAGGAGCAACAGGGCCAAAACTCCCAGAATCTTTACACTAAATGTATATAATCAAATCAAATTGAAGAGATATTCTCTGGACCTGGAATCCAATATCCTTAGGAGATCTGAGTTCAAGGCCTGGCTTTGCCATTTCCTAGATCTGTGATTATGAATACGTCAACTTTCCTTGTGGGGCTCGAGGAAGTCTCTCTTCCCTTACAACACTGAATTCTACAAACTGAAAATTTGGGGCTTGTATAACTGAGCTCAGCTTATAAAGTTATAATACAAGTCTGCTGTGATATATTTCCCAAATATGCTGTGTTTTCAGTAAACAAGACTATCACTGTGAAATCTATACGGAAATCAGATTTGTGAACCAAACACTTAGCTTGTAGAACTATCATATAGTAGATTAATAATCCTCACTGGTAGAACAGCAGTAATTGGGTTGGCACCTACACTTCCAGGTGGAAACTAATCCTGCCCTGACATTACTGAGTGAAGTAATTAGGAAACCTCTCAATTTGCACAGAATCCACAATCACGTACCTGGAGTACCAGAAAATGAAGTCTTTTAATTAAACTTGGCATTTATGATCTCACAGCTGCTCCTTTTCATTTCCTATAAAGTGCCTTGATTTTGATACCAGGAGGATAGGGGTCTTACAATATAATTTCAAAGGGAAAATTTTACTTGGCTACAAACAGGAATTACTAGCTTGATCAGAATAAAAGCTTCCCCGAGGCACAGCTCAAGGTTCAGTTAAAACCTTTTTCGGGAGAAAATTCAATTTGGTTAGATCAATGTTAATGGAATGAAATTATTTGCATATATCATAATAAAAGAAGGTGAATTATGAATAGGTCATAGAAGAAACAGAAAAAGCAATTGTGAAATTTCCAAATATAGTCAAGAATCTCAGAGATTTTGTAGGTTTTACCTGGTTTTATGGAGGTTGAATCAGGCCTTAGCTAAGCAACTTTATACTTTTTGCTGATACCTGAGCTGGTTAACAAAAGGAGGTGGGCTGGCCAGATCAAAGACACACATTCAGAAGTTCCCAGGTCAACAGAAACCTGGGGGCAGCACAGAATCACAGCTGAAAGAGAGTCTACAGGAAGTTTCCAAAGAGAGTCAAAGGAAGTTAATCCCATTAGGATGGAAGAAGCAAGGAAACCAAAGGAACTGTGTGAACAACTTGCAAGGAACATGTCAAGTCTGTGTTCCTACACAGTCAGCTTCCGTGTCAATTAAAAGAGAAGACCTGAAAATGAGGAGTAAAACCAAGACACTACATGAGCGGTCCTAGGTTAATGGATAAGGTCTATTAAATGGCCAATCAAATATTTATTGAATTAACCATGTGCAAATATAAATAAAAAAGAAATGACAAGAAGTACACAAATATGTTTAAAAAGAGTTATTTTGGCGTAACAGGATTTTTCTACTTTTTTCTCTATTTTCCAAACGCAAACTTTCTATAGCAAGAGCTTGTAATAAAAGTATACTTTGTATCTAAAAATGTATGTGACCTAATTTCCCAAATAAAGGAGAGAATGCAAGAGCTGAAAAATAAAAGCCTTTCTATGATGAATGACGTTAGGATGAAAAATAATTTTTAAGTAAGGAAGAATTCTAAGAATAAAATCAGGAAGAATAATACTTGGGAGTTTTCTTCAGGCTCTGATGAATCTCAAAAATTCTGATTTTATTGCTGAATTTTTGAATTTCAAAAAGCTTACCTCATAATAATGGTGACTTATTGAAGATACACTATGTGCTTATCACTGTCCCAAGTACTTGCCATTATTAATATCACTTAATCTTTATCCATACTGGAAGGTAGGGAAGGTACCCTGTTCTAAAGATGTGAACTTCTAGATTCTAAGAGGTTAGTAATTTGTCCAAGGCCACACAGCCAATAAGCTGTGGAGTCAGGGTTTAAGCCCATGCTTTTCGGACACATGTATCCATTTTTTAAGGAGATAGCAATGTTTTATCTAATCAAGACCAGCTTGTTTATGGAGAGACTTAGTTTAAGTTTCAACAATTTCTCAGTTCTCTGTGGTTTGTTCCGAGCAATGCACACGCACAAGGTCCAACTATGATTTTCTTTTGCAATTCAAAGATACATTTAAGCTGATGATTAGAGGCCCCAAGCAGTTTTATTGTGTGTTCTAAGCGGCATACTTTTAAGTTTCTTAGGGGTATTTAACTTCAAAGACTTGCAAACCAGATCGCTGTGGCCTAATAAAATCTTGGTGGTACTCCTAAAGTCCCTTACAGCATCCCTTTGAAGCTGAATTCAACTTCTTTATGTATTTACAATCAAAATTGCTATTTTCTTTTTTTATTTTCTGTTATGTCAGAGCATTGAGTTTTGGAAATATTACTTTATCAGTGTATTTTTGTGAGACATTTGAAATTCCCTTCACTTAAAGCTGTTCTTTGGGAAATGTCTATAAAGTCACTAAGAGACATCAATAAAAGGTCAATTAATTTATTTCCCAAACTCAGCAACTGGAAGAATCTATTCATTCATAAGTGACATGACCAAAGTTGTGGATTTGAAATTTTGATACTATAGAAGAAGAAACATCTGTATTTTCATCAAATCTGTGAGGAACATGAGTTTCAGAGTCAGACAGACCAGGGTTCAAATCTCAGTTCAAATCTCAAACCAAGTGACCTTAGGCACATTTTCTTATTTGGAGACTGGGGGCAATGACATTGCCTCATTTATTAATTACTTTAAACTTAATTGGGCTAATACATTTAAAGTGATTAGCAAACTCTCTGACTCCTAGACTTAATAAAGGGTCACTATCTTTGTTCTTATTATTTCTAATGCTGAAAGATTGATATTTCATATGTATTCTCTCCACACGAAATGACACTAAATAAAGGTTTGAAAGTAAAATTGCTGTATACTCCCCCCACTTCTATACCTTCCTTCCATATCTAGTCAATGACTTCAAAGTACGGCTGCTTTCCTGGGGCTGGAAAATCATTTACGTTTGAGATAATGAGCCTGTTTTTAAATCCTGAGGAAATGGCCTTCCTGGCTGAGAATGGGGACTAAGGAAGAGGGTATTCTGCTCCTTTGTTAAGAAGACAAAATACATCTCATCTCCCAAATATCAAAGTTTCAGGGAAAACAGTTGGGTCAGTAAGCCTAAATGTCAGAAACGCCTGACTATCAAAATAACTGTAGGGCCAGCCCTGTGGTGTAGTGGTTAAGTTCAGAGCACTCTGCCTTGGTGGCCCAGGTTCATGGGTTTGGATCCCAAGCACAGACCTACACCACTCATCAGCCATGATGTGGTGGTGACCCATATATAAAATGGAAGAAGACTGGCACAGATGTTAGCTCAGGGCTAATCTTCTTCAGTAAAACAAAACAAAACAAAACAAAAGGGGCAGCACCAAATGCATACACTGGCCATGCCCAAGTAACAAAGATAGGCAACTCATGAGAGAGAGAAAGCAATCATAGCCTGCAGAATGAAATCAGGAAAAAATTAAAAATCCATGCACGAATAGAGCTAAGAAAATGTAGAACTACCTCTTGGATTCAGGAGAGATTGTTTAATGTAATCAATTTATAATGAACCAACTACAGCTTTCAGAGTGAAAGTATGCTTATAAGGACTTGAACAAGGACAGAAAAACTCTAATAATAAGAGCAAACAACTAAACTTGAGTGGCAGGCACTATATATACATATGACATTAGGAAATGTCTATAAAGTCACTATGAGTCATCAATAAAAGGTCAATTAACAATTTATTTCCCAAATTCAGTAACTGGAAGAACCTATTCATTCATAGGTGACATGACCGAAGTTATAGATGTGGAATTTTTATACTATAGAGGAAACGTCATCTGTATTTTCACCATAAATGTGAGGAGCACGAGCTTCAGAGATACATATATATCCTCAGTTACTGTTTACCACAATCTTGTCAGACAGATAATTGACTTCTAGCTTTTAAACGAAGAAAGAAAAGCTTCATAAAAATGGAAGGTAGGCAGCCTCCCAAGCGAAAAGTGTGAGAACCAGTATTTAAATTTCATTTCTCAGGCTCCAGACCAGCACTGTCACTAGAAAACAAGTAAACAAAGAGAGAGCAGCTGGAGTATTGAAAGGTCTTGAAACATTCCTAAGAGGGATAGAGAAAAAGACAACAATTTAGACTCTAGAGAGCTCAAGACAAGACAGAAACTGTTCTTATAACCACAGGCCAGTATTATCATTACCAGCTCTTCATATGGAAGGACTGACCAGGAAATGGGTGGTTCTCAGGCTATCAGACCCAACACCCTGCACCATATAAATATTGCATATAACCTCTTTCTTTTACTGTGCTAAAATGAAATTAGTAGATAATATAATCTAACTCCCTACTTAACTTTTTTAAGGAAAATTAATATTATGCTCTTACTATAACCCACAGGAGAAATATATAAAACCATTTAGGATAAAATAACATGCATTTGTTGCATAAATTATCACCTATGACTATCCTAGAGAAAATGATGGAATAGACAGATTCTTGCACCTATATGTAGAATCTCAGGGATGTGACAGTTCCAAATACAGAATGATGTAAATGAGCTGTATTGACAACTTAAACGGCACAAGTGGCTTGCTATCCATGGACAATTCTTGGCAAAACTCCAACCCCGCAAAAAAAGGTATGCTCTCCTTTCAGTTTGTACAGTGATTCCATCCTTGAAAATTTAGTGTATATTAAAAGGATGCAAAAAACAAAAACACTATGCACTTCTATGTGAAGTGGAAGCAGGCTTTAGGCTCCGTAATAGTGAAAAAGCGTTTTTGCCTTCATGTATATATGAATTTCAAAATTCAGCAGATCTTGTAGATGTTCTCTGTTGTATGGAATTATCCCAAGAAGTGCAGGAAGCTTAGGAAGTCCTGCCAAGCGCTCCCCTCTCCCTACACCATCACGAACAGCACCAAATGCCAGATATATCCCTTATAATCATTGTCACAACCAAAAAGTCATCCACCTGTCTCCAAATCACCATGTAGGGGGCAGAAACTCTCCTTTTATTGTTATTTCATACAACAATTCACGTAGCCTTCAGATGATTCGATTAGCCTAGTCTAGTGTTTCACTGATCACTAATTGAGAGAAAATGGACTTTGCGGAGTTAGAGAGCCCTGAATTCAATTCCCAGCTCTGGAGCTCACTATCTTATGATCTTGGACCAGTTGTTTTACCCTTCTGAAGCTAAGCTCCCTCGTTAAGAAAGGAGCATAATGCAACCATTTCACAGATTTTTTGTGATCATTAAATAAAATAACACATAATATAGTGATTGGGACAGTGCCTACCACTTTATGATTGCTCAATAAATTATGATTGTGCAATAAATTATTATTATTGCTATTATTGACACATCATTAACCATTATAATATTTACAAATAAAATACTGAAAATATTTTTGGTTAGCATATAGGGGTAAGCTGGATGGAGCGTTGGGAGTTGCTTCCTGGCTTGGGCTGGCCGGGTGGTCCAGCATGAAGCACAGGCTCTTGAAGCACAGTAACAGGATCATTAATTTAGGTCAAGAAGTTACAAGAAATCAATATTGCCTATATCCCATAATTTTCAAAACCCAGTATGACTGAAATAACTTCCTATACATGTCCCTTCTCTTCAAGAAGAAAAATTAGTTTTGTAATGCAGCTGCTATTATTATTTTCATGATTTTTCTTAAATTCAATTTGCAAGGGATTAGAATACATTTTGAAGTAGAGTTATTTCCAGAAACAGCAGGAGTGGATGTATAAAGTCTATGAGCCATACACATGCTTATAGATGCAGGGAAATACCTAATAATATTTAAATTGTTAAAGCCTTTAAAATAAACTGGTAAAATGTGTTATCAAATTTGTTGTTTTATTTCATAATTGGCTTTAAGATGAATACCACAGACTTTGTTTCTTCTTTTCTCATTCCTATGAAGATTAGCATTTTTTCCATTCCAATGGAAATCTCCATTATTAGTTTCATTTGAGGTCTGTATAGTAAAATAATCAATAAGAACATTAAAATTATTTCATATATAAAAACAGGCAGCTAAACTAGGAGATAATGAAGAAATAACTGAAACAGTCATATCTGACTAGGTCAAATGAACTTTTAAAAATGATTTCAATAGACTAGGCAGTACATGATAAAATGATTTCCACAGTAATCCAAGGTATTGAACAAAATTAAAATACAAGAAATAAGCAACATAGGGTGATATTAATTTCCTAATCATTCATTTTATTGTTTTAAATTGTAAAAAACTTAAAACAATCTAGAATGGGGAAGTAATATTTTAGTTAAATAAGCCATATGAAAAATATTTTCTTGAAATTACCTCCCGAACTATCCATATTTGAGGTAACATAGTCACTCTAGTTTATTCACAGGGGTCCAGGGTAGTTTGTGGGGCCAGGAAAGCAAGATTGAAGATTTCCGGAGGCTCGTAAGGATGGTGTGGGACAGAAGAAGGCATTGAGCTCTGCACTTCCTCCTGGGAGGTTTTATCAAACAGAGCATATGTCCCAAACTAATTCCCCATTCATCAAACTGTAAAAGTCAGTTCTTCAATTAACTTTCATTCCTATCACATATTGTTTCATAACCAAAGACACAGGTATGAAGGCAGTATGAGTGGTTATTTTGCATCCCACAGTAGCAAAAATGTAAAACATATTTCTATTTCATTTCTTTGCATAATACAATGTTATTTGTGATCATACATGAAGCCTGTAGACATACTCGTGTATACTATGAAGAAAAAAAACAAGCCCAACATTACCATTTTGCCTTAGGCTAAGGCATGAAATAAGATATATTAAGTATTGTAAAGCTTAATAAAGCTTAACAAAGAAGGCAGTCTGCCTGTCTACTTGGTGTGTCTTTTGTCCAACCTTTGAAAACGAGAAAAAATTATGAAAGGCATTTAAGAAGAGAAATCAGTTGAAATAAAGCTCCTAAGATAGATTGCTTTTGAAATGATAATAATATAAAGGTGGAAATTAAAACAATTTAGCAACTAGTCATTTTTTCTTATTACAGCTTGATGTGAGATTATTTGGGCATTGTTTTTTTTTCCATATTTTTGCACGTAAGTGAATTAATAACAAAACAGAATTTTCTAATGACCTTCAAGCCTATCTTCAAAAGCACTAATGTGCTTCCTAAATTACTTAATTATCACCTCCACAATTTCCTAAAAGGTCTTAAAAAGAGGAACAGAAATGCATCTCAGTATATACACGGCATATTTTAAAGCTGAGTTAGACAGATGAAATCCAAGAATGTTCTAAAACCCAAGTTTTAGCCCCAAAGATCAAGTCTACTCCAATTGTGCACATCAGCTGTTCAGGTAACCTAGAAAAATTGTAGCTTTTCACTGTATTTTATCTTTTGTACTTCTGCTCTTTGGAATGATATATTTTCTACAACTGATTCTTAGAGCTGCAAAGGAATTGTAGCATCACACAAAAGAAATAAACTCTTTCATCTAGAAGAATTGAATTTCTTTCACACTATCAGTTCAAACATACAAGGCACATATAAAGGGACCCTGGCTATCTCTTTGGCTATAGAACTTGGAGACAGGCACCTGCTGTCTCCGTTTGCCTTTACTTCTGACTAACTGCTCAGTCCGGGAGAACTCAATTAACAAATCTGGGCCTCAGTGCTTCCCAGGGGGAAGGAAGAGCTTTAAAAAAGGCTTTTAAAAACCTAGATAAAACTCTTCTTTTTTGCACTTTTTATATTACTTTTTCTATGAATTTCGGACATGCAGAGAGAACGTCTCAGAACTTACCAAAATATCAACTATCAGTAATCAATCTAGATTTTATCAAATCAGTAACATCCCAAGATTCTCTTTAGTTTATGACTTTTCTATTCTGCCTAGGGATAGCTTACACACAAACAAGTAGTCCTAGGATGTAGGGGAGGGGTGGGAAGTAGCAGTATTTATTTACTCAATAATTTATATTAATTAATAAGTATTGTTGAACAAATTAAAAATCACCCTGTAGTTATCAAAAGTTTTAAACAGTAGAATTAAATTACATTCCCAAAAGATGTGAAGAAAATTTGGAGCATGAATTAGAATAGGGAGATAGACTGAAGAAACTATGTCAATTAGTGATCTAAGCAAGTGAGGATGATGTCAAAACTAGGGCAGTAAGAAAGGAGTGTCACATGGGTGAGGAGATCCCACTTTTCAACACACATGGGAAAGCAATAATTTTTATGTCCTATTATAGTTAGCATCAAGCTCACAAGATTTGTCTCTTTCAACATTTACTATAAAAGATTGTATATGTCACAGTGCCTTCTCAAATAATCTGCAGGTGATATCATAGAGCTGTTTCCCTAAAGACTTTCTTTCATAAGCTGACTCTAAATCTGGTTGGACTTTTTCATCATCCCTTTAAGAAACCCAAGAAAGGCTAAAGACATTATCTATAACTGTAAAACACAGCAGTAGAAGCAGGTCCTCACCAGTTACCACGTCTCTAATGCATAGTAAATGAACCTCTGCAGTTGTGTCCCTCTAGTCTCCCTATTTATTTCTTGAATTATCTAGAGTCTTACTCACTGCCATATCTCCAACAATAATGTTGGACAGGTTCCAAAAAAGTAACCATCAGAGAATTTTACCTGGAATTTTGATTCTTTTCTTCTACCCCCCAATACAGCCTTACCACACTAGTCATTCAAATCTGCATTTAGAGGCTACAAGTCTTTTTGCCCTGAAGCCCTCTGCATGGAAACCTACAATGTATTTTGGCCCAAATCAGACCCTTCTTCCTTATTCTGGCATATTCCAGCCTGCCATGATCCTGGCAGATTGAGGCTCAAGGATTACCACAACCTGATATACCCTTCAGGATCAGGACACTAATACTTCAAAAAAGGCTCAGAAACATCCGTCCACAAAAATGTATGGAATCCACCTTGTATCAGTTTGCTGCCTTGCCATCCATGTCTCCTAGTTAACTTCTGCCAGATTTTTGACCTTGAATTTTTTAAAGAGCCTGACTTTCACAGTTGTCACTCACAAATGAGGTCCCAGCATCCCTGAGACTCAGATCTTACTTCCCAAACTAAATGTTGGTGACTTGACCAATTCTCTTAGTATTTGACCCTGGCCCATGCCTGCTAGTCTTTACTATTCCCTTCTAGGGATTGACAAATTATAAAGACCTTCTTCTGCTATGTAAGCATCATACCCTGCTGTCTCCCTGATGGATCTTTGGGATTTGATTGGTTAAGATGCAGCAAAAAGCTTCCTTTACCTGCTGGTCTTCCAGAAATATTTCCTTGAATACTCAAGTTGGAATTCCTACTGCACTGAGTACTATCTAAAGTTAATGACTCAACAAACAATTATTAAGCCCAGAAACTGTACCTAAGATTGTTTTAGGCGCTGCGAAAGATGACATGAGTGGAGCCATATTAAAATGGAACCAGAGCAGCCATTTCAGAGGAATTGCCTTGCACATCCTGTTTTCTTTATCTTAAAAACTGAACAAACTAACAAATATTCCAGGAAGTCTATAAGGACAAGAATATCCTGATTGCAAGGACTGATGAAATTGGACTTTGCTGATGACCAAATCACCAACCTATCAATGAAGTACTAGTCTAGCCTTTTCCCTGATAACCAAATCTCAAGCCAATCTATGAAGTACAAACCTAGTCTCATCTGATCTAGAAACAACGAACTCTTCTTTAATAAAACTCACCTTATCTTTCTCCCTTTTTTACATAAAAACCCTGAGTCCCTCTCCTGTAATCGGGACACCATTTGGGTTTCTACCTGAATCTGTGCTCCCTGAATTGCAGTTCTTTGATTCCAAATAAATGCTTTGCCTCTTAAACTGGCATCTGTTTTTGTAGGTTGACAGCACTGACAGTTAGAAATATGAAAAAGATACAGACTCTGACCTGACAAAGGAGAAAAAAACATGAAAATAATCACATGACAACTATAAAAATAGCAGTGAGGACCAACTATTGGGTCAGGAGAAGACATACCCAATCTTTATGGTCATGGAAGGCTCTTGGAGAAGATGACAGGCTGAGTTCTGTCTGAAAGAACGAGTAGAAGAAAGAATATTCCCAGCAGAGAGTACAGCATGATCATCAATACTAAAGCAAGAAATAGCATAGAACTTACAGAAACCTCTATACAATGTTACTAGGAACATAAAGTGTGAGACAGACTGGTAAGTGATAGGACCAGGAAGGACTAAATCATGGACAGCTAAAATACTATGCTATGGGCCTCTACTGACTTAGTTACAGCAATAACACCAACAACAAAAAATTTAGAGATCTTGCTTGACAATGTTCCTTAGGTCAACAGGTAGGTTATCTTTGGCCTTGAAATTCCCTCTCTGATAATGGTTAGTTTTGGTGAGACAAACTTGAGCTATAATTTTAAATCCTGTATTTCTGTAATTGCCTATCTGTTTATTAAATTTGAGTTGTGATGTATTATCTGCTAATAATAATTACAGTGGGTTATAACCTCCCCAAAGGCATGAAGCAAGGTTGTATTAAGTGAACATTTTATGCAATCTATTTTACTCAGGAATGCATGACAAACCACAAGAATCCTGAAAACTGGTCTTACAATATGCTTCCAGTCCTCCAGGAAATTCTTCCAGCTCACTGGATTGTGAGCATCCTTGCAAGTTCCTCAGACAGTCATTTAGGGACTGCTGATTGCTTATGACTATGCTCTGGAAATGCAAGCTTAAGCAGGTATCAAGCCAAACATATGTAAAAGCTTACTAAATACTTGAAATAATGATATGCAAGAGAAGAAAGACCTCGGTGCTAACTCAGCACAGTGCTATGAACCACACCAAACCAGAAGCAAACCAAAGTCAAGCGGTAGCTGAATGAAAAAAGTTTCACCTAAGGACCTTTACTGTGCATAGGGATCAGAACGTTCTCCTGATGCATTATTCATGAGGTTAATGCAAATACACTGCTGAAGAACCCATCCTGGACTTACCCTTTCTCATAAAATATCAGTTCTTCAGCCTAGGATTTAAGATCTTTATTAACCTTCTTTCTCTATGTCCATCATCATTTATTATATGCCAGCTGTATCCTCCTTCTGGTCTAAGCAAAGTTATTTACTTACCAAAACCCACTCACCTAAAATATACATGCATACCTACATGTACACTGACAGACACACACACACACACACCCCGCTAATTCCCACCACTTTGGTATATTACATTTTTCATAATTTTCATGTATTCACTTGTATAATTAAATTATGCAAACATAAAAGCTTTAACTGAGCCTGTCTTTTCTATATGTATATGAAGTTGTTTTACGTCATAGAAAGAACATAAGAAATCCTGGGTTCTATCGCTATTTTCACTTATGAATGTGCCCTACTTTGTGCTCTAGAAGCTGCTATTTTAAACCATACGGTCTATTTTTCCCTTTCTATAACAAGAGACTATCAGTATTGATTCATGGGAAGATTATGATGAGGACTGACTGGGTAAATGAGTGAGAAATTGCTTAGCATTGAGACTGGAACATGGAAAATGTTTAATAAATGTTAGGTGAATAGGAATATACTATCTTATAGAAAACTTGTATTCATTTAATTAATGAGCAATTACTGGAGTGTGCATAATCTATGCCAGGTACTGTGCTAGAGGCTAGAGATGGTGAAATAAATGATATAGCTCCTGCTCTCAAAATTATTCACTTCTTTTGGCCCATTCAGTTAAAAAAGAAAGGATGCACGTATACTTATATAGGTATAGTGATAAAAGAAAGAGAGATTTGTAATATGAATGATTTTTTAATTTGCAATATTCTCAATTCTGACCCATTGATACTGAGAACTAATACAAATTGAAAACAGCCACGGAGGAAAAAAACAGAATACTTCATGCTTTGATTAAAATTGTTCCACTAAGGAATTGTCTATTATTGTTTGCCACAAACTGCTAGCTATTAGAAATTACAAGTCAACATAAATCTCTTCTATTGCTCTGTTCACCCTGCTTCACCCTATTCCAATGGCTACTAGGAATAACATCAAAGAATCTTCTTTCTAGCAGACCATGAAATTAAAGCTCAGCAAACTGAAACAGCCAGTGGGTCTCTTCGTTGGGTAAGGCCCAATCTGTGAAGTCAGTAAAGAATGCAATGGAAAAAAGTAATGTCTCCAGGAAAATGTTTGTCTTGATATCAGGAGAGCCTAATGCTAGGGAGAGACAGCCAAATGTAGTCAGAGTAAAGCCTTAGGATTCTGAGTAGGGTACTCAAAGAGCAGACAGAAGAACCTGTACCAGGAAATTTACCTGCCGTTGTTAATACAATTTTTAAACAATAAAAACTGGTTTCTTCCCAGAAGAAGAAAATAAAGATGAAGAAAGTTTTAAAATATGAAATCTTCGCTTGTTCTAGTCATAGGGAAATCTCTTCTCTCTAATAGTCCCGTGACAATTAGGACATGAAACTTTGGGTATTTGTGTGTAAGATCATGACATCACTTACCATTTTCCTTTCATTTATCAATTCGATTTTACAACAATACGGAACTTCTTTATAAACTATATTTATTGAGTTCTCATCATAGGCAAAATATTGTTCTAATCACTGTACGTGAATGAATTCATTTAATTTTTATAACATAGGCGTATAATTATCTTTATTTTACTAAAGGGGAGACTGAGGCACAGGGAGATTAAGTAATTAATCCATAGTCACACAGCTAGTATGTGACCAGACCAGTATGTAAACCAAAGCAGTCTTACTCCAGAGTTGCAGTCTTAATCACTACACAGCACCCATTAAGCACCTACAATGCACCTGTTACATACTAGTAGGTGTCAAGTGTTTAAGATTCACAGACGAATAAATGTAATTTTTGCCCTTTAGGATATGCAGCCTCACAGCAGGAGACAGTAGGTAACTTTTAAAGTGTGATAAAATGTAAAATATGCTAGCAAAGCAGTATACACAGGTGAGATGGGGCTACAAAGGAGAGAGCAGTTAATTCTACCTATAAAAGTAGAAATAGTCAAGAAAATCTTGAGTTCATCATTGAAGTTTCTTCTTATTAATATAGGTATGCTTTTAATAAGAGATGGTAACATTTATTGATTGTGTCCCTATGTCACACATTATTCTAAGCCCTTCACACAAATTAGCTCATTTAGTACCCATAAAAACCATATGAATAAACATTCACTCATTTTACAGCTGAAAAACTTGAGGTGCAGAATGCAAGAGTAACTTGACCAAAGTACAAACCCAAGAGGTCTGATTCCAGAATCTAGGCTCTTAACTGCTATCCTCTTAATTACAGCTTTAGGACTAAGAGCCTACATAGAGACTGCATCAAACTGTAATTGGCAACATTAGTCCGGAGGATCCTGTGACTTCAAGGTGCTCAGGCAGAAGAACAGATCAAATCTAAAATGTTTGTTCTTCTTCATGTCAGAATCTATTTTAAAACAGCCTAAAACAGTATTGAGAGAAGAGATTGATTCCTGTTTTTCTCTACCACATTATAGTAGAACTGACAGCCAATCACTAACAATCCTAAAAAGAGTCAGAAGTGAATAAACAGTGAAGAAGATATTTATTAGGGCACCTACAATGTTTCAAGTACTGTACGTCTTTAATTAATTTAATCCTTACAAGTAGGTATCATTATGTTGTATCTGACTCATTAAAAGCAGAGATCAAATAATTTGCAAAGGATCATATAGCTAACAGATCCAGGGTTCAAATCCACGTCTACGTGACTCAAAAAGATCTTTCTTGTTACTCCATTTACCACACTGCTACTTATCTGGAAGTCTAAACATTGAAAGCATCAGAACAAAGTCCAGAATTGTTCTCCAAAAGTTATCATCATCTGTGTTTAAACTCATTGTGAATTGAAGCAGTACTTGCTATATTCTGCAGCATGAAATGATGGTGTAATCGACCTCCCTGGGAAAGACCTGTCAGGGACAACTCAACAGCCCAGTTCCCTCATGATCATCCATGTAATGGACTGGAGAATGAATTGGACAATCCTTTGTAATGGATAATTGCAATGATGTCACAGAGGTATCACTAGTAACTCACAACTATTCTAGGTTTAAAGTTGTTTATATATTTTGGCTAAAAGCAGCAACTTTGTAGCATTGTAAACCTTTGAAGTCAAGATACATGAAGTCTACTTACATTGTTTATTTCAAATAGGCCAGATCCAAGGCTAAGTTATCGCAATGGCAAATTAAGAAAAAAGAACTGAGAGATAACTAAATTCAAGAGAAATAAAATGGACTAAAGATGGCAAAATAAAGCAGTATTACAGAATTTCCCTTCTTAGACAGATAGATAGACAGACAGATAGATAGATATAGATAGATGATAGATAAATAGATAGAATTATTTTTTAAATATGTACAACAATTAAATAAGGAAAGGGAAGAAATCTTAGGGCAAAAAGTTTGTAATTGTGGCCATAGAAAGAAATGGTAAAACTGGGTCATGCCATTTTCAACACTCTTACACCCACTTCCAGAAACAGTGCTGAACGTAAAAGTCTAATTGACAAAATTCTGAGAGTTTTCATGAATAGCCTCCAATTTGTAGAGATAGAGATCAAGAGAAAAAATAGAAAATTCTAAAAAAATAAATAAATAAGTCAAGCTCCTTAATACTGGAAGCCTCTACCTGTTACAGAAGCATCTTAGTAGTAAAAAGAATAATAACCAGGTCTTGCCAGCTTCCAGGGCCATATTCCCAGTGATGTGCCCTTATGAAGCACTGTGTCAAGTGACATCTAATAACATCTCAGAAGAGAGAGCAGATCCCAGATCTTCAGTCAGCCTAGCACTTCCTTTCCCTACTCACATAATCCTCAAATGACAGATGAGTGTTTTGAAAGCAACATCCAGCCCTTCCTCCTGTAGCTCAAAACGAAGATGATAAATTAATCACAGCTAAAATGGGAACTGTGTCAAGGAGAATTTACCTATAATGTTATCAGAGCCACAAGATAGTTTATAATCAGAGCAGCTGGATTAAGGATAAATAAGATAAAAATAAATGGCATGCCAATTACATATATGGCACAGCAAAAATAATAAATCAAAATAAAATAGCAGGCAAAGGAAAATAAAGAACCAGTCTAGAAGAAAAGATAACTCAAGCAAGAGAAGTAGGTTTTTTGCAATTGCCTCATGTCAGATAATTTCTCAAAAATATAAATGTAACAAAAATAGGCCTCAAGAAAGAAAAAACATAATAAAATGGAAATGACAAGGTAAGTTGTGGACTAAGGGAAAATTTGAGAACAAACACAGCATCATTTCTTACTTAATAAGTAAGTTAGAAACAACATACAATAGATACTTATAAAAACCAAATTAATGATATGGAGAATAGGTAAGGGTAATCTCAGTGATTGCAGAGGCAAAAATAAAAGTAAAAACAACTGGACAGACGACAATTGCTAGGGCAGATAGACTGAGGGCCACAGCAGGTAGACTGAGGATGTTTCAACATGAAGATAATTAATATACTACATTAAATAGAGGGTCACTAACACATCTAACAGGAAAAGTAATCAGACATGCCCACTGAAACAAGTGAGAACTGAAGATGCGAAATATAATAACTGAAGATGCGAAATATAATAAAATGCAGCAGTTAATGTTATAGAAGTTAATTAATTAGAATAAATTCTGGTTAAATTATTGAAATTCAAGGATGAAGTATTGATGAGGAGAAATATAAAAATGTATGAGAATGTTAGCCACTTTATCTCTCATAAAAAGTAGTTTAAAACATGAGATTAAAAAAAATAAAGATTCTAACATCTTAATGATTTTTATCTCCTTTCCTAAAAGAAGGGCTCTTTATAAAATATTAACTTGTGTTGAATAAACATTTATATGAAGTTTGTCACTTCCATCAATTATACCTTAGATCCCTTTGCATCTATTAAATTCAAATAAAATCCTATATAATGCTTTTTGATTTTTAAAAAGCATATAAAGGGCTGGCCCAGTGGCGCAGCAGTTAAGTTCGCATGTTCCACTATCGGTGGCCCGGGGTTTGCTGGTTTGGATCCCTGGTGCAGACCTACACACTGTTTTTCAAGCCATGCTGTGGCAGGCATCCTACATATAAAGTCGAAGAAGATGGGCATGGATGTAGCTCAGGGCCAGTCTTCCTCAGCAAAAAAGAGGAGGATTGGCAGCAGATGTTAGCTCAGGGCTAATCTTCCTCAAAAAAAAAAAAAAAAAGAAAGCACATAAAATAATATTTCTGATAAAATTATTTTCCTTCCTAGGTATTGATCCATTATTATTTTTATATATAATCAGAGAGAGAATTCTGAAATAATATTCACAAAACGTTAACAGGTTTTTCTCAGTGATGAGATTTGAGGTTTTCTCTTTTTTTTGGTGTGTGTGGTTCATTGCTTCTCTCTTTACAGTTTTCAGTATTGTAAGAATTTTTTCACATTGAGAATTTATTCATTTACTTATTTTATTTTAAGGAAAACATTTATACAGTGCTTACTATGTTCCAGGGATTGTTCTAAGTGCTTTACAAACATTAATTCGATTCTCACAACTACATTATAAATGTTATTATTACATCAATTTGTTACAAATGAAGAAACTGAGGCACAGAGAGGTTAAGCATCTTGCTCAAGGTCACACCTGTAGAAAGTGGCAGAGCCAGGATTCCAACCCAGGCACCTGGCTCCAAAGACTATACCCTTACCTCCTATGTTGTGCTGACGCTAACAAATCATTTTAATAAAGCCTTTAGCTTTAACAAGTGATGTAAAAGGCCATAATAGGGAAAGTCAGCATTTAAAGATTCTGATGAAAAGAATTATAGTACTATCAGTCATCTTCAACACCTTGTGACCATTTTTGTTTCCCTCGACATACATTTGTGACTAACTCTTCCCTATAAATTCTCAAGACCTGCAAAGTGTAACCCATCAAACGGTAATTCCTTGATATCAAGTTAAGATACAGTTTAGGAAGTAATAAAGTGATTTAATAACCAGATATATCTTAATGAAGACAAGTATTCCTATATCTGGAGATGTCTACATATACGAATCAATTTGACTCAATTCTCATAAAATAAAATGATTGATTTTAAATTCATCTGAATTTAATTTTCTGCATGGGTACAATGTAGCAAATGAATAGTTGCATTTTTCTATTGGATTTTTTAGTGTAGATGCAACCTAATACAGGAGGGAAAGAAGCTGCTTTGACACTTCATCAATCAATTACTATTTATTAAGTTTTCACTACATGCAGAGTATTCTACTGCACTAATTTCACCCATGGCTTCAGATCCTGAGACAACAATGCACTCCTCAGAATAGCAATGAAGGGAACGACTATATTGAGGATTATTATATGAATGGCAGAAAGGCTTCATCTTTTGAAATATTTTATATTGTTTTAAAAAGACTTCTTTATGTTTTTGTGCTGAACTAAAGCACATTGTCAAAACCTATGTTTTCTGATTCTTGTATTTCTCAATTAGCTGGAAATTTTCTTGATTAGTGATATGTCAGCTTTTAATAGGCAAATAATGTACACTTCATTCTACAGAGTGTTAAAAATTCTAGAAGTTATTTTACTTAATTATATACAAGGTATTACTGCTGAATAAAGTTCTTTAGATGTCAGCCTTGACACTGGAACTACATCTAATATTTGAGGGCTTTTGATCTCTGTTTTATTTTGGAAAGCTCACTGTTAATAATATGCTTTTTAAAATTTGAAAATAGCAATGCACAGAAAAACAAGAACACTTATCTAAATCAGTGTCTGTCCTGTAGGTAAAATTGGAAATGTAATTTCACACTCAGTTAGAATGGCCCACTATGCTACTGGTATCCATCAGAAAAAACACAGAAGCAATTTTAAACATTTGTATATGGTTCCTACATAGATCAGTGTCTATTGCCTTTGCCAGGTTCAATGCTAAAATAAAATTAAAAACAGGAAACTTAATACTGATGAGTTTCCTAGCTTAAAGATCCAATGGTCAAAAGCAGCCCCGAGATACCGTGAATCCAGGAGATCCAGGAGAGTATACCCAAAACAAAATTTCTGAAAAACAGCAAAGAGTTAAAATGGGAACAAATGTTATACACATTAAAAATGAGAGCGAGCCAGGCCCAGCCCCTTGGCTGAGTGGGGCTGGTTAGTTTTGCGTGCTCCACTTTGGCAGCCTGGGTTTGTGGGCCCAGATCTCAGGCCCAGATCCCAGGCATGGACCTACTCCACTCACCAGCCATGCTGTGGAGGTGTCCCAATACACAAAAATAGAGGAGGATTGGCACAGATGTAGGGCTAATCTTCCTCAAGCAAAAAAAAGGAAAGAGAAAAAAAATGAGAGGGAGAGGGAGTGGAACCGAGAATCAAGACTACTGAATGAAAATAAGAGTGAAATGTGTACAGGTTAGGATTAATCAAAGAAGGTCTGGATAAATTATATAACTACCATGAAACATTAGTTATCCAAGGCTTGGTTTAAGGATTACCTATTATGTGATGCACTAGGTTTTTCAAGATCTTTACAGATGTTGAATTGATACACACATCCCCAAACCTATCTTCCACTGCTTCTTTGTCCCTATCCCCGCTCATATCACACAAACATATAAATTGGATGGAGGAACTATATGAAATTCCTTGCATTTGACTAAGGAAACTAGTTTTTCACGCCATGGTGCATGTTTTATCTTCCCAATTTAAAGTTCTCATCTCTTGCCTCATCTCTCCGGCAAACTGCTACTCATTCTTCAAATTGTGTAAGTGCTGTTCTGTAAAGTCTCTGAAGACTCCCTACTCCTGAATTTGAGATGACCCTTTCCTCCTTTATGCCCTCCACTGTAACCTGCATATACCTTTTTATTGTATCCACTATACCATGCTTACAATGATTTATATTCCGCCTCCTCTACTATGCTCTGAACTCTTAGATGCCATATATTTATATTATTTACCTTCACATCCCAAGTGCCTATGACATTAGGCGACACATAAGACTCACTCACTACACTATAGGAGAATGAATTAGTAAATTTAACAAAAATCTATGGTGAATGTCTACTAAAAATTAAATAAAAAGGAACGTATCTCTGTTTACCATTAAAACTCTGAACAAATCTCATTATATACTTTGAGAAATAAGTGATTCTGTCTTTTAATAGTTTGCAATAGTCCCCCTTTATCTACGGGGGATACATTCCAAGACCCCCAGGGGATTCCTGAAATCATGGATAGTATGGAACCCTATATATAGTGTTTTTTCCTATACATATGTACCTATGATAAAGTTTAATTTATAAACTAGGCACAGTAAGAGACTAACAACAATAACTAATAATAAAGTAGAATAATTGTAACAATAAACTGTAACAAAAGTTACATGAATGTGGTCTCTCTCTCTCTCAAAATATCTTAGTGTACTGTACTCACCCTTCTTATGATGTGAGATGATAGAATATCCATGTGATGAGAGGAAGAGAGGAGAATGCCATCAGCATTGTGATGCAGCATTAGACTACCATAGACCTCCTAATGATAAGTCAGATGGAGGATCACCACGTCATGAAAATGTCCGTGGTTGGGGATACAACGAAGCGATGATTCACCTCCGCGGCGGGATGGAGCAGGACAGTGTGAGATTTCATCACACTACTCAGAATAGCACACAATTTAAAACTTATAAATGATTTATTTCTGTAAGTTTTCATCTAATATTTTCATACAGCAAGTTGACCGTGAGTAACTGAAACCCAGGGGAACTGACACCCGGACAAGAGGCCACTACTGTAGATATAAAAAGCAGAGTGAAATTTTTTTAAAAATGTTATTTTACCAGCTGATGCACAGTTCCACATAAATAAACTGGAGCTACAAAAACATCTCAATGAATATTTGCTGAGGTCCGTAGAGCATGGCTGGAACAAGGAGTTAACCTCAAGGTAAATGTTCCAGGGCCAGGTAGAGATGGTGTCCTGGCACGAATTTTACACACCTTGCAGCGGCTGGAAGGAACAACTGGTGGGAAGGACGGCAGCTTCCACGATGGAGAGCCCAAGGTGCCTGAGGACAAGCTGTAGATTGTGCACTCAATGGAATAGCATGTTCCGGTGCTTGGGCCTAGGACCTAGGAGACACTAGATTAGGGCCCCAAGGTTCCCTGCGGGAAGCCCACGTCGCTGCCCTGGGCCTTTTGGGCTCCCAGAAGGCCATAGGTATGCAGCCCGCGCATGCGCAGTTCACTCCTCGACTCCGGCTTCGGGCGGTCTTCCCTGTGCTCGGCGTTTGGTCTGGAAAGATTCTCCCTGCGCCTGGTCTGGCCTCTGGGGCTGGGTGTCGCCACAAAGTGAGTCTCACTGGGGTGGGTCGAGGAGTCCACAAGCGTTGGGGATTGTGTGGTAGGTGGTGTGAGGCAAACTCCTGAAGGATGAGCCTGGGTGGACGGACCTTTGGCACCCAAACACTCAGGTGTTTCTCATCCCAGGACTCCCCTGCCGGCCCCCTAGATCTCCAGAGATGCTGCGAAATCAGGTGTCTCTGCAAATAGGTTGTGGCTGCCGCGCCTGGGGCCTGAGTTCGCGGCTGTCTGAGCCTTCCCACACTCAGTGCATCCCAGCCCATCCTTTGCCTGCCTCCTTCAGGACCCCCTCTTACTGCCCCCGGCACGCCCGACGTTACGTAGCTACCCTGCAGACTCCAGCTGCACCCGGTTGCCTTCGTGGAAAACCCCACATTCCGTCCCCCCGGACCAGGCCTGGCCCCAGCCTTCGGGCGACCCCCATGGTCTTCAAGAGAATATTTCTTGATGGAGGGGATTGACAGGGGGCTGAGATGGGCTATGTCAGACACAGAGAGTAATGCCCTGAGGCTGCTCTTGATGGCAAAGGCCGAGGGCCAGGCAGAGGTGGTCTACTGGGGTGAATTTCAGACACCTCGCAGCTGCTGAGAGGGACAGCTGACCCCGGGGATGTTCAGGAGTGCCTGAGTTTTTGTTTGTTTTGTTTTTTGGAATTCGTGTGAGTAAAGGAAAAAGAACGATGATTTGACACATCCTTCAGTGTGTGCCCAAGAAAGGATGTATGGAGGCTAAATGTTTGGAGGTTTTGCTTCTCTGAAAAATGCCTTTAGTCTGTCTTCACTCACATTTAGTTAATAGTTTTCATTGAGTAAAATACTATTTTGGAAATAATTTTCCTTCAGAAATTTGAAGATATTTCTTCTTTATGTTCCAGCTGCCAGTGTGGAGTTGACCTAGGAACCATTCTGATTCTTGACCCTTTGCATGCAGGCTTCTTTCTCCCTCTCTGGAAAGTTTTGGGACTATTTCCTTTTAATCCAATGATCTGGAATTTCTCTGTGATAAGCTTTGGTGACATTTTTATGCATTGTGCTGAGTTTTCACTGGGCCCTTTTAATCTAGAAACTCTGGAAACTTTTCTTGAATTATTTCTTTGATGAGTTCCTTCTTTGTGTTTTCTCCCCTTAGAATGCCTACACTCAGATGTTCAACCTCCTAGAATTAGCTTCTAATTTTCTTATATTTCCTTTATCTTTTGCATTTCCTTAATATATATTTTTTCTGTTCTCTGGAAGAATTCCTCAACCTTACTCGTAAACTTTTTACTTGAGTTCTTTACAGTATTTCTCTTATAATATATATATATATATATATATATACATTTTTTATTTCAAACATTTATTTTGGTCTCTGATTTTTTTGGTGGTTGTTTTTAATAGAATCCTTTCTTTATTTTATAATTAAAATGTCTCCTTTTTCTCTGATGAATTAATGATGATTCCTCTGTTGTTCATATTAAAGTGTTTCTGCTTCCTTGCTTATACTCTCCTTTAGGTGATTGAAATCCTTTGTACAAGCATAAGGCTTTTGAATTATGGGCTTCACTGCAAGTTAATAGTGCTGTGCCATTTATTTGGAGACTAGCATGTCTTTAGATCTGTCCTCTAAGGCTGGTTGAATTGATGAGGGAAGGACATTACAAATCCTTGCCAAGAGGGTGTAAGCACAGCTGTCAGTATTTTAGAAGCCAAGAGGGGTTAGGGTTTTTAAGAATAACTATGGAAATTTTTACAAAATTCACTTTTCACATTGTATCTTTTACTTCCACCATGACTCAACTTTTCTTGATGTCAAGGTTCTACTGTCTTATACTCTCAAGGAAAAGAAAAAAATAAATACAACAACAACAAATAAAGCACTGTCTGCTCTGCTTGGTATAGGAAGAGAAGTTACCCTGTTATGATGAGTGAGGGAGGTGATCTGGGTGTGCATCTCTTGTTGAACAGTGTTCATTAACAGCTGTACAGTAAACTTGCTTCTGGAAGTATTTGGTTTCACCAATTCACGATCCTTTAAGAATTCCTGCAATGCAAGTCAGGTCATGTCTCCATTTTCCCCACTGGGATTCAACTTGCTCTGGTCTACCACCCCAGTGACCATTCTTCCCTTAGCTTTCTAGCTACAAAATATTGTTGCTTTCCGTCTAAAGAGTACATTATGAACAGAGAGGAAAGACTAACTTTACAGTGTGGAAACCTGACAAACAATATTTAGCCAAGTGATTAAGGTCAACATCAATAGTTTTAAGTCATGTTCATAGTATGTGCCCTTGATATGATATGATGAAAGTGACTCTTTACCTCTGTGGTCATCCTCCCCCAAACCCCAAATCCAAACCCCAGTGTTGTGATGAAAAAACATCAGACAAATACCAATTGCTTTCAAAAATACCTGACCAGTACTCCTCAAAATGGTCAAAGTCATTAAAAATAAAGTCTAAGAAACTGTCGCAAGTTGAAAGGAGCCTAAGGAGACATGATTACTAAATGTAGTGTAATATCCTGGATGAGATCCTGAACCAGAAAAGACACATTAGGTAAAATCATTAAGAAATCTGAATAAAGTATGGACTTTAGTTAATGATAACGAATCAATATTAGTTCATTAATTGTGGCAATGTACCAAACTAATGTAAGATGTTAATAATAGAGGACATTGTGTATGGGGCATGTGGTAACCTCTGAACTATCCTTGTAATTTTTTAGAAATCTAAAACTTCTAATAAGTACAGTTTAGTTTAAGGTATTGATATCATCTCTGTTCTCTCTTTACTTGTGAGTTTATATATTTTTAAAAATCGCACTACTGTCATTTAGCATAGTTTTGAAACAGATAAACACAAGTGTTCAGTTCACTGTCCTTACCTAGAAGCATGTAATATTCAATTTTAATTCATCTTCTCTATGGATTTGTCATGACCCCATGACTATCACTGGATCTCCTTAAACCCAAGCACAACCTCTTTCTGTGAATGATAATGGAGGGAGGGAGTGAATCAGAATAATGGAGAGTCATAGTCTATGGATGGGCCACACCAGTGCATGGTAAACCTAGAGTAGCGTGTTGTAAATTAAGTAATGAGAACTCTGCAGAAGCTGGAAATCTAGGCCAGAAGTTACTACTCAAGCCAAAAATATCCAGAAATTAAAGGGGGGAAAAGAAAGAATCTTGGGGAATAGTATTAAATCTTGGATGGGCATTTAATATAATTTCACTAGAAGTTCAGGTCAGGGTGACCTTGCTTAGTTGAGTGTGCTGAAGTCTGTCATCTTTAACTGTTGTAACTTTCAGTTTTTGTAATAAACTTTTGGTGGGTAATGGCTCTGCCTTCTATTTCTTTTCCATGACCTCTACTGTGCTTGAGAGTGAGTTTACAATAAAATGGATATTTTTAAAAATCCCTCTGACTGAGTGATAAGTGAAGAAAATGCTCCTAAAATTAAAAATGCGCTGTGTACTTGTTCTGCCCTAGGCCATAGTTAAATATCTTGACTTCTCAGTTTTGGGTAGGAACACTTCTATTCAATGAAAGGACACATGCACCACTGACTTGTGAAAGTATTTCTTTAGTGGCGCCTGAAAACTGACTCATTGAAATCCAATAAAAAATTCTTCCTATATAGGCTGTGCTAAATAGTGTCCTTAGAGTGACCTGATAGATCAGCCTAGAATAGCCAGCAGGACTGCAATCCAATAGCAGTTTCAAATACGTGTTTTCCATCTTAAAACAAATTCCAGTGTTCTATTATGACCCTGACTAGAATTCCAAATGGCACAAACAGTTGGTACCACTTCACCATAAAAATAGTAAGAATTCCTAAAGATACATTCTATATTTAACTTTTCATTATCAGATACTTCTGCTCCAGATTCAACTTTGCAGTTTCATGATGTGTTTGGCTGTATCACCGCTTTGGTTGCCATCATGATTCTCATCTCACCTGTCCCCTTACTCTAGAAATTCTCTTCTTAGTTCTGTACATATCCATATCCATATACTTCACATATCAGAACTCTTTGTTTCCAGTTGATCATCATTCTGCATCCACCAAACCATTCTCTTTCCTTATATTCAAGTTTAAATTCCTATTTTCTCCATTCGGAGAATCTGTCTAAATTAGTTGTCTCAACAGATGTTAAGATTTTGACTGATCAAACATACAGCTCATTCCTTTCACAGTTTACAACAACAAAAGTCCTACAGAACATGTTTTACTAATCGTATGATTATATTTGAAAGGAAGGTGAAGGAAGTACGGCCTTTTTGTTAGCATATGATCTATTTAATACCTGGCAAGTTTTAAATGTATAAAGGAATCTTTATAATCCCCAACACTGTATGTTGCTCCTGATTAAACTTACTGTGTATATGCTCTGCCCTAGGCCACAGTTAAATTTCCTAATCCCTGTTTTTCTCTAAGGAAAGATATACCTTAATATGCAGTAATTCAGGAAAACTCTTAGATCTGGAAGAAAATATTACTGTATATATGTGGCCATTTAACCTATTGGTGAAGGTCACTTTATGAAAGAAGAATTTTTTTAATAACTTGTAAGGCACTAAATATATTAAGTGGGATGAAATTCTATCTGATCGTATTTCTTTTATGCCCTTTACTAAACTATCCCCAGAATCTTTCATCCATAGTCTAACTGGCTTTAGAATTCCTGAAATCAACTGCTAGCAAGAGTTCAGCTGCATGCTGGTCTCTGACAAATCGGTTCTCAAAGGCATGGTAGGTAGGAAATTGCTCTTTGGTTTAGCTTTCGTTCTGGTCTCATCTTTAGGGATTTTTAGGTGTTGAGTCATAATTTCCCCTTATCTACACTCAGAGATACATCTGTTACTCATCAGCCAGAATTGCTGCCATTGAAACCAAGGGTTCAGAACTGCCCACAAAGAAGAAACAAACCATTCTTGGCAAATACAAAGACTGAAAAAGTGGCAGAAATTTAAGCAGATACAAACATTATCGACCAAGTTAAAAGACAGCACTCAGGAATATTTTCCTAAATCCAGCATGTACTTTACAGCACTTTATTGAATTAAATAAATCCTATAGTTTTCACAGTATCTGACATGACAGACTGTGGGAAGTTCTGTAAATGTGTGAGGCTTCAGAAGTTCCAACAAAGATAAAATATGTTATTGGTAGTAATTATTTAGAGTCTGAGTAAGTAGAGTCATGTAGAGTTCAAGAATCACCGGTATAAAATGACAGTGTGAGGGAGTTCAGAAAGGAGGTCAGTCAAGACTCAGATGAGCTCAGTGTCAACCATATAACATGAACTTTCAAAATACAATGACATTTAATACTCAGAGCAAACCCAAGAGATAAGTACCCCTCTGGCCATTTTGCAGATGTGGAAGCAGTTTTAGAGAGGCTAAATAACTAGCAGTTACCAAGTCAGTATAGTCGATTCTCGTTACTCATAGTAGTTATGTTCTGTAAATTTCCTGTGACCACTGAACTAGCAAATAAGGAACTCTTACTCCAAGGGGAAGTACAGTCAGCCCTCCATAGCCACGGGTTCTGCATCCGCAGATTCAACCACTGGCGGATTGAAAGGCCTACAATGGTTGTGTCTGTGCTGAACCTGTGCAGACTTTTTTTTTCTTGTCGTTTTTCCCTAAATAATATAGCATACAGCTATTTAAGTAGCATTTACATTGTATTTAGGTATTATAAGTAATTTAGAGGTGGTTTAAAGTATATGGGAAGATGTATGCAGATTATATGCAAATACTATGCCATTTTAAATAAGGACCTTGAACCTCATCAGATTTGGGTATGGGGGGAGTGTCCTGGAACCAATCCCCGGCACAGACAGAGGGACAACTGTACAGGTTGAGGTTCCTGCAAGCCTCTGGTCACAACATTTTTGTTGCTGGACCAATACATAACCTTGTTTTATATGTGTTTTTGTTTAAAGATAAGATTTAATGTATATGTTGATTAATTAACATTGAATTCGTGGCCAACAGGACAAGAACTCAAGCCTGAAAGAAGCTTGTCTAATGCAGTTAATTTCTCTGTAAGGCACATCACAGCCTTCTTGCACTTAGGAACACCAGACAGTACTTCAGCACTATGCCAAACAGCAAAGTTACCAACAAAAGCACAAAATGAGAAAAACAGTAAGGAAAATCATGACCTTGTTCAACCTCAGCTAGGAAAACACTCTTCAGGCAACTCAAAATTTCACCACTCTGTATATGTCTGAGAGTGACCGTGAAAGTGCCTTGAGTATTGATTTTGGGGTTACAAATAAATTGTAGAAAGTAGGCAAATTTGCAAATACAGAATCCAAAAATAATGATGATGATTCTATTTGATATTAGATTTGTCAAACACCAATGGACAGCCTCTTTTTTTTTTTTTTTTTTTTTTTTTGGTGAGGAATATTGGCCTTGAGCTAACCATCTGTGCCAGTCTTCCTCTGTTTTCTGTGTGGGGTGAAATTACAGTATGACTTGACAAGCAGTGTTTAGGTCTGCACCCAGGATCCAAACCTGCAAACCCCAGGCTGCTAAAGCAGAGCATGCAAACCTAACTATTGCGCCACCAGGCCAGCCCCCAAAGCCTCCTCTTTTGTTCCCCACCTCTCTTTCTCTTGGTTATAAAAGTAATGCACTGTCATGTAGAAAAATAAAGCCATACAAAAAATATTGTCAAAAAAATTTTAATCAGTGAAAACTATATCACGAGAAGTCAATGATGTATTTCTATGTGTATATAGATATGTGCATATATACATAATGCCTGTAAAAACATCATTCTGCTTTAAGAATTCTGGAAAAGAATAATTGTAGTACTCTTTACCTTCAGTATTGAGATAGCTGTGCCTCATCATTTTAAATGGTTGCATAACATGTTTTTACTAGTCTCCTCCTGATGGACATATAGGTTGCCTCTAATATTTTTCTATTCTGAACAATAATGTTGAAAATTCTCAACATATCTGTGCATGTGTCTGATTATTTTGCAATAATTTCCTAAAAGGATGTTAGATTTAAATGGCTATTGCACTCAAGAAATGTTTTCCCCGATTTTAAGCCATGCTCTATTTACTGTCCCATATGTTGCAATATCAACTTTCCTATTTAACTTGATTCTGGGAGTTCTTACCTAAGTGAGCAACCTACTCTGTAGCCATGGGGAAAGAGACGATCACATCATATGATTCACAAGCAAATGGCCATAGGTGACATGGCACTAGAAAAATAAGCACCAGAAAAATTGTAAGAATATTAACATTAAAGAGCCAATACTGATGCATTCTAGGAAGGTAGCGGTGGTGGCACCACAACTTCTGAATCTCTCCAAATCCCCACATAAAAATCAGAGAAGCTGGATGGCAAAGTCAAACTCCAAGGAGAGCATAAATAGCAAAACTAGGTGAAGAAGTATTAAAATCCAAGCAGGTTCTCAGCTACAAGACCTGCATGGATTAGCGTCTGCATGAGAGAAAACAGGAAACCAACCAAGGAGGCTGATGGACTTAAACTAGAAGAATCCCCAAATAGCGACATGCATTAGCTAGAAAGCACACCAGGTCAACTTAAAGGCACCTGAAATGGGAGGAACACTCCCGACTCCCACAGCAGGTGAGTCCAAGGTGCCCACTGTAAGATGAGAAAGGAGAAGTCCACCAGCTTTGATGAAACTTCCAAACTGACTTTTTTTGCCTCCTTTCCAGGGCAGGACCTAACACAGGAAAACCTACTGGGAGTGGTTTCAAAATTTAGCAAGTTAGGGATAATGGGAAATGGAAGAAAGAGAATGTCCAGGGGAAAAATGGGGAGGTGGAAGTGAAACAGAACTCAGAATTCTCACAAAAACAGTCTCCACATTTCTGAACATTATACAAAATAACACAAGAAGTTCTGTGGACTTAGAAAAGCTTCCCTGAACACAGCCACTTCTAACATTCAGCAAAAGTAATACCACATCAAAATGAACAGAAATATAGGAAGGCTAACTCCCGTACATATTATCACAAAATCAAAGGACACAAGACGCAAAGCACTCCTAGCAATAAGCGTACCTACCACCCAGATGAGCAGGCTCAAAAATCCGACCAAAATTTAACTATTATTTCAAAATGAGCTAAATTACGATTTACAAACTCATATATGAGATGGAGGAACACAGGAAAGATTTAGATAGAAAAAAGATCACAGGGCTGGCCCAGTGGCGTAGTGGTTAAGTTCACACACTCTGCTTCAATGGCCCAGGGTTCGCAGGTTCAGATCCCAGGCACAGACCTACACACTGCTTGTCAAGCCACACTGAGGCAGCAACATATATACAAAATAATGGAAAATTGGCACAGATGTTAGCTCAGGGCCAATCTTCCTCAAGAAAAAGAGGAAGATTGGCAACAGATGTTAGCTCAGGGCCAATCTTCCTCACCAAGAAAAAAGAAAATCACTTCAGGTGGAAAGAAAGAATAAAGTAGAAGGAACACAGGAATGAACACATTAGATAATGCCTTGAAAGAATAAAGGAAGAAAAAAATTAAAATTTTGCAAAAATGTAAATAAAGTGATAAAAAGTATTTGAAAGAAAGGTACACATACTGATGGTAGACAAAAATGTTTCATGGGCTAGTCCCGTGGCTGAGGGGTTAAGTTCACATGCCCAGCTTCATCGGCTCAGGGTTTCGCCTGTTCAGATCCTGGGCATGAACCTAGCACTGCTCATCAAGCCGTGCTGAGGTGGCATCCCACATAGTACAACCAGAAGGACCTACAACTAGAATATACAGCTATGTACTGGGGGGCTTTGGGGAGAAGGGGAAGAAATGAAAAAAGATTGGCAACAGATGTTAGCTCAGGGCCAATCTTTACGAAAAAAAATGTTTCAACATATAGAAAACAGACGTCTTTGAAAAAGCAAGCTAAAGAAAAGAAATACTAAACACTATAATAAAAATCTCTTGAAAGGAAAAAGAAAGATTTGAAACTATATGTTGAAAGAATACACCGCATATCTGAGAATACTTGACCTGGCCAGAAGAAACAGAACTGAAATATATTGTAGTAATTTTTTTTTTTTTTAATTTAAAGAAAAAGAAAAAAAAGATCCTGGGGTGAGGGTATGTGATTTCTAAAGGAAAGAAAATGAGTTGAACATCATAAGAGTTTTCATCAGCATCACTTTATGCCAGAAGAAAATAGGAATAATATATTTTAGATTCTCAGGGTGGGACCTAGGGGGGAGGACAAAAAGCATAAGCCCAGGATGTCCTATCCAGGAAAACTCTTTCAAATTAAGAGCATAGAATAATGTTATCAACTTGGCAGAATTCAGGAAACATTGTTGCTAAGAGCCCTTCCTGAGAAATCTCTGAGTGGATGAGCTCCAGACAACAAAGACAGGTAGAGTGAGTGACACAAAGATTAGTAGTAAATATGAAACATATATAGTTACTTGTAGATTAACGAAATTGAAGGTTCAAAGGGACAGAGGTTGCACGTAATGTTGATATACACAGATAATGCAGCTCGTGAGAGCCAATTGTACACATTTCTTTGCAACTCTATTTTCAGTGATTTCATCTTGGTAGCTTGAAATTGGCTATTTACAGCAAGGACATTGGCAAATGCTACAAACTATTTTTATTTTGGTTTGGTTTGTTTTTAGAAAGGTGATTGTTCACTGTTTGCTATCTTAGTCTGCCCAGACTGGGCTGCCATAGCAAAATACCACAGACTGTGTGGCCTAAACAAAACAAATTTATTTTCTCACAGTTCTCGAGACTGGAAGTCCAAGATGAAGGTGCCAGCAGGGTTGGTGTCTGGTAAAGTGTCTCCCCTTGAGTTACCAATAGCCACTTTCTCTTTGTGTGCTTGCGTGATCTTTCTTCAGTGTGTGAGAGAAAAAACAAAGGAAAGAGAGAGTGTTCTGGTGTATCTTCTTATAATTGTACCATGAATGTGTACAATTATCTGAAATATCCAGAGGCTGTGGAAAACTGCACAGATATAGCATTTTGTAGATAAAGAACCAGATGGAGACTTAAAGGACACATTAAATTAAAATTTTAAAATAGAAAGGTTAAAGCTTGGTGTCTAGGAATGTGTGCCTGGGTTAAAGAAACACACGCATACACAAAGTAATTATTAGAAAAGGGTGCTGGTTATGTATGGGGAGGAAGAGGGTTAAAACTAGGAGGGGCCACAGGAAAGAGGCTTCTAGAATGACTGGCCAAGTTAAATTTCTTGACCTGTCGGTTTCACCATACATTTGATTTGTGTGGTTTTCTGTATTTTTGTTTTACCTCACAATAAATGCTTTTAAAAAGGAGCTAATCCTTCCAAGTATGTGACTCATCTCCCAAAAGATCTGGACAAGAATATAAAGAAATATGAATATCAAACTAGAAACTGATATTTGTTGCAATTATATACTTTAAATATAAAATGCAATAATTGAAGTATTTAAATGAATCTTACAAGATGCCAAAAACAATTAACTAAAGTGTAAAAACTTCCACCAAAGCTGGCTTTTTTAATCCAGTCTTGCCAAATAGTAATCTAATCAAATTTCATTAAATTATGTTCTTGCTGAATTAACGATAATTATTGTTTGGCATATTTGAGACAAAATCTCAATGACTTGACTAAATTTTCTTTGGTAATATTGTCTACACTCTGGATTTTTGAAATGAATAACTCACAGATATGGCAGAAATTAACGTGATAGCACGCATAAAACTTGATAATGTGTAAAAAGCCCAGGTTTAAGAAAAGTTCTTCTCATGAAGATCATCCAATAAATTTCTTAATCTATAGTTCTTCAACCAGGATTATCCAAACCTAGAGTGTAGACCAGGCTGAAATGGCTGTAATCCTTGAAGTCTCAGGACACTATTTCCATCTGCATGGTGATTTATTAACTGGGATTATATTATGGGTGAAGTCAAAGAGGAATTAGTGTGTTTGCTTCCCTTTCATTCCGCCACCCCTCTCCATCCCCATTCCCACCTGCGGTGGTCCCACTGCCAGACAGTTGGGGAAGTTGAAGTCTAAAGTTGTGTTTTGTAGGATTGCAGGAAGCAGGGCGGGGGGGCAATCAAATAAAATAATCAGAGCACTGAAGAGGAAAGGCATCCCAGTCTGAGACTGTTAGCCTCAGGCAGAACCTGCCTACAACCCCAGGGTAACAGCTGTGGTCCCTCCTTAGGGATCTACCAAAGCCCTGATGGAGGTAAAGAAGCACGTCAGCAGAGTCCTACTGGAGGACAAATTGATTTGTGGAACCTTGCAAGTTCCGCAATGGTCTCAGCCTGCAAAACTCTATGAGGCAATTTATACAACTCTGAGCTCTCCAGAATTTAGGGCTTTATATTATTGTGGAGATTTGATCTTATTTAGCCTACATTTTTCTTCCGAACTTCTATTCATTATATCCTGCAATAGTCCCCATTCTTGGATACTGTATTCATTCTTCCCTTGTAGCTTTGACTTTTAAATAGCTTGCCACTATGTAGTTATTGCTTATTCATGCTGTGTTTACTTAGCTCTGCTTCTTTTAAGTCGCTCTCATTATTGCCTTAATCTGGCAGTTGTGCTTCTGTGAATCATCTTCCTACCAATCTCACCGCTGGTAGTAAAGTGCTGCATCTCAGGGAAATTATTGTTTTGCATTTATATTATTATTACTTTGCATTTAAATAGCTTCCTTCTTCATCTGATACTTTATTCACGATAAGCCTTTTCTGATGATTCTTGCTAAGCATATTAAAGAAATCAGAGTATTGCATAAAGAAGTGCAAGAAGAGATTTCATGGATCGTTTCAGTTCATGTCTTCATTTCAGATTTGGAAACTGAGTCCAAGAAAGGTTGACTGAATTGCCCAAAGGCACTTGTTTGTAGCAGAGCCAAAATTAAAGAATTTTCTTGGCTTGGCCACCACAAACTAATTTTTCAAATAAGGCAAGATATAAATGCATTAATAAATGAATCAAATGAATTAGTGTAATTAACACACTAATAAATTATGACTAATAATCTAGAGTAAAAGCAGTACAATTGTAGTTACTGCTTATCGAAGGAGACTCACTAAAATGACGTCCTCTGAGGACAGCTGATACCTGAATTTGTTCACTCTGGGTGCCAGAGCTTAGCAGATGAGTTCTCCCGGATGGAGACATGTACCCATAACATGCGTCAGGATGGGGCACAGCATGGAGAGACTTTCACTGTAAGGGTGACGAGACCAAGGTCCTTCTGTTGTCCCACAGCACTTGTCTTTTTAGGGTTGCCTTCCTACTACAGAGCTACTAATACTCGGTTAGTCTCAGTTCGCACCAGTTTTCAAATTTTAGATTTTAAATGACTTTTTTGACGTCTTCAATATGTTATTTGGAAATGCTTGCTACCTGCTTTGCCTGTTAACTCTGTAAGGAATTTTCTTTCCTCTTCTGTGAAATTGTCTGCAGCATTTTCCTAGTGGGCAGGCTTTTGTTTTAAAATAAAAATTACCTAAAGGGCAAATTTCTCATTGGGGTTCAAGTAATATACAATAATTTTTCGTTGGGCAAAAGTATGATGTCATGGTCTTTCTAGTGTAATACCGTTAAACTTTTACTTGGTTGCAACAGCTAAAGGAGAATATCTGGTTAATTACTTCATTTCCTTATGTAGCGAGCATAAGAAGAATATTATAAATGTTGCTTTTTTTTAGCGAGCATAAGAAGAATATTATAAATGTTGCTTTTCACATTTAGAAATGAAACAAAATATACTTGATCCACTAAAGAATAAAATAGTTACTCTTTATCAATTGCATTATTTTGGGAAACAATACTTGATTCATCTGTTGTAGCATCTTGGGGTGCTGAAATCTAAAAAGTTATTAGAATTGGTATTTAGCAATTAGAAATGGTATTTATTAGGTATCTGTTATGTACTTAACTCTTTGGTAAGTTCTGCAGATCTTCGAAAGGCATGTAGGATATAATTTATGACCAACAGGTGTTTACAATCTAATTGGGAAATAAAACTAACACACCTGAAACAGTGAAGAGGCACTCCAAGTAGTAAGATGACAAATTCAATCAAACTTCATGGATTGGAATAATCCAAACTGGGAGAGATTTATGGAGTAGATGAGACTTAAGCTGTCCCTGACATGTAGATGGGATTTAGATATTCAGGTAAGATGAAGTAGGAACGCCAGATAAGGAAGATCCTACAGAAAAAAAATCACAAGAAGGGGAAATAAGTATGTTGTATGTTGGGAATAGTAAGAAGTCCCACCTGACTGAAGCTGTATTTCATAGAATAATAGGAAATTATTAATGCCCATGAAAGTGTGCTGATGACTTAGGGAATTCCAGGCACTTTTGTTCCCTCGGCACCTAGCTGCTCAATAAATGCTCATTGAGATAAGGTGATGTAAGAGATATGTTAACCCTACTCATTTATTTTACAAAAAAATGAAACTGAAGATCAGAGAGGTCAAGATATTTGAACTGGATCTCACTCATAGTGAATTGCCCACACTCACCACTATCTCTCAACTTCAATACCATTTCCAGAACGGGAAAGTTCCAGATGGTAGGAGTCATTTTTAAGTTCACTTACCTCAAATCTACTAGAAGCTTGTTGTAAAGTTTCTGTTAAAGGCAATATACAGACAGAAAAAGATAAATCTCCTTAGAAACCCTTGTTCAAAAGGAAGGGAATCTCTTCAAATGAGAAAATGTGATTCTGACTTAATTTTCCACAATATGCACAGTGTAAAGAGACTGAGAATCTTATAGGACTGAGAGTTCAAGCTCAAATAGCAGTTTTCCTCCTAAGGTAAAAAGCTAAAACACCTCAGCTCAACTATGGAATGGTAAGTGATGGGATGACAGGGTCATAGACGTCCAGACTAACTCACCACTTTCTGCCCTTAGGACCGTATTGTTTATGCCCATCAGAGTTTAGAAGGGAAAGATTTTCATTATAAACCTTCATTTATATTTCTTCTCAAGGATATCCAAGTGTATCAGTGCAAAGTGGAAAATGCCTTCCATCATCAGTTAATTTCTCCATATCCTGGCAGACATCTAGCTTTTTTCAAAACACAGCAGAATGTGACAAAGGCAATAGTTTCCAGATCCCTTGACATTTCGCTATGAATATGCTATGAATATCAGGCTGATGGACTGAATTTCTTACTTTATAGCAACATGTTTGTTTTTTTCATAATGTAGAAAATGGCTTTTATACTATCCATTTTTCTTAAGGTAAATCTCATGTTACTATTTTTATTTCAAATTAATAGCTCCTTTAAGTTAAGCTTCATCTTTGTTTCATTACTGTTTGTGGCTTTCCCTACTTTATCCTGACTAAAATTAATGAACTAATGAACTAATACTGAAACTAATGTACCTGTAACACACTGAAACTTAACAACATCCAGATGCCATCCCCTGCTAAAGAATCCTTTCTGTTTTTAGTTTTGAGCCTGCTATTTTGATTTTGCTGTATCCACAGTGCCTACTAGCAGAGGTACATAAAAATATTTGTTCAATGAATTATCAAGTGCTATGTTCTTCAAAAGCACAAGGAATGCCTGGTCGAGAACAAAAGCTGTAATTGCAAGGAAAAAAAATAATAATAATGAAATCTTTCATGCACTGAGCCACAAGAGAACTAATTTGCTGTGTACATTAAGCACTTTCATGTCTATCGTTTCCAGTAGACCTTCTAAGATCTCTGTCATCTAGCGAAAGCAGGTATTTCATGGGTTCAGAGAAGTTTATTGATTTACCTAAAGGCACATATTCAGTAAAGAGAAGTCTCAGATTCCTGATTTTAAGTTCATTGTCCTCCTCACTATAACATGCTACACTCTGAATCGTTTGGGGCTGCACAGAGTGTAATAGTTTGTCCAATAGTTCAGGATTTTGTCTTTAGCAGAATTAATTGATACGAAAGCTAGTAGCTTCTGGACTGAGCATTCAACCAGTGACCCACTTAAGGAGAGAGTCACTAGACGTTCTGAACACTTTTTTTTAAATAAAAAGTGTAAACTCAATTTAGCAAGAAGTGTCATGAATCAAAAAAAAAATGAGATATGTCCATAGATATTTTTGTTTATTTCCCTCTACAAAGAATGCCAACATTTGTTTATTTAAAGATATGCAACTTTCAAGTTTATTAATATCATTTTTAGTCAGACCACGTGACACAGGCAAGCAATGTTAGATAAAACATCGACGTAACAGACTTGCCCACTATGACTGATGTTGTTCCACAGAGATATGTCCTAGGCAATATCGCTGCTGGAAACTCAAATAGCAGCATAAATAAGATATATCCATGGAAAGATTTGAAAACCTTAAAATAACCCTCCTGTATTTCCATTTTCATAAGCTTATAATCAGGCATCATATTTGTCTTGCTATTACAGAGATGTACAGCCTCTACTAAAGCCGTTTGCATGGAGACAGATGCTCTGCAGTGAGCAAATATCATGGAAATAATGAAGTGGAAGTGACAAGTGCCTTCAGCCAAAAGTCCAAAGGGAATTGTCATCTTGGAATCATACATAGGAGAAGGAGCCAAAGAAAGAATGAAATGACCAAAGTGCCAGTATTAATCCAAAAATTAAGCTCCGGGGTTGTGTTAGGCCAAGCTAATTCAACCAGCAATGGTCTTTCTTTCATTTTGAATTAAAGTGTGTTCAAAAAGAGAGGGCATGCCGGAATATCCTCAACTGGATTAGGGGAAACAAGACAGCTGAATCAGCAGCATAATCAAGAAATATTTGTTAGAGTGATGTGGATTTATTGATCAAGATAAAGAGACATGGCTCCATTCCTGTAAGAGTTTACAAACTAGGATCGACAGCACGGATCTGGGAAAAGAAACTGTCAAAACCAAAATACTGACTGAGTGACATTAGTACAGGAGCAGTTTAAACAGTCTGTGTGTAAATGCAGTTCCTTCCTGCCTTCCAGAAACTTGGAAACTAAGAAATATAATAATAGTAATATTAGAAAGAACAGTAATCACTATCATCGTTGGTGCCATTTCTTGAGCTTATTGGCTAGTGCTAAATAATATGCCAACTGCTTTAAATGCATTGTCTCTTTCAATCCTCACAACTCTAAAACATTACAATTGTCCCCATTTTAATGTTGAAGAACCTGAGGCTTAGATTTAATAACCTGCCCCAGTCTCATGGTGGATGGATTCAAAAAGTTTCACTCTAAAACCTGTGGGGCATTCTTCTGTGTTACTGCCTCCTAAATTAGCCGCATGAACACTGGATTAAAAGAACAACATTACTAATCCTAGTTGGAACTAGATAGTGAAGACAAGATAACAATTATGCCACAAAACACAAAAGAACAATCAGGACATTTATTAATGAAAGCACTATTTATGACTGCATAGGGAAGGGATAGTTAGCATATGTTTTTAGCCCCAACTGTAATTGATATTGTGTGAAAGCATTGAATGTGACTAAGTTGCAGCTTCAAGAAATATAAAATAAAAAATTCGACTCTAGTCTCTCTTAATGTCAGGCGCCAATGACTGCAATGATTAAATAGGTCTTAATATAGTCAAACAGTGTTTAGCAATTAAAACAGAATGTAACGATTACCTTAATTAATGAATTTCCTATTAATGTCTATTTATAAAACTCCATAGTCTTTAGGCAATTATAGAAATACTAAATCTAAATTAAGGGCAAACATAATTTGTTCAGACTTTCTTGAATGATAATGCATGTGTAGTACACCCTCAAGAAAAATAAAGAGCCATGTGAATAAATACAAAGACACAGTAGTAATGCTTAAAGAATCCTAAATGAAAAAAAGGGGTAGCAGCTCATCAATCAAACCAGCTAAATAAACTCCACTGCTCTGTGGAACAGCGTAAGTGAGGACCAGATTAATCTCCATTCGGGGGAAAATGAGGATAGGCAATAATAACGCTCATATTTATTGTTCAATACAGATAACATTTTTCCATTGCAATTTCTGTGTTAAGACTGTTAGAGTAGGTAAATTTAGCCCATTTTGGGGATGAAGAAAGTGAGCCTTAGGGAGGCTAAGTGATTTGACAAAGATCATTCAGCCATTAATGACAGGCATGATATTTTATTTACTAGATTTTTTTCCTTGAAAGTGAAAGAGGAGGAGAAAGTAAAAAAAAAAAACAGCTATAACAGTTCTGCTTTTAGTTTAATGGGACTGTCCATCAGTAGAAATTCTGAAAATCTAACAGATGGGTCAAAATGGTTAGTTTTGCTGGATAACTTCTTTTTGGGACCAAATATGTCAGTGAGAGTCACATGAAGCAGCCATTGCTTGCTCCTTCATTGGTGTTACAATAACATTATGTACAAAATTCATTTAGCATTTTTCCAGACTCCTGTATTTGTCTGATCCTCCAGTGTTGAAGGCCCACCTAGTGCATGGAAAGAGTTTATTACTATTTTTTTCCATCAGAATGATTGGCAATCAGCCAAAAGTCTAAAGGAAACTCCCATGTAGAAATTACACACAGCAGCATGAATAAACAAGCATGTTTTATGTGAAAAAAGAGGGAACTGGTAGTGTAATATGTAATCATTAAAAAAACTCATGCAAAGACCAAAAATGTTTTACTCTAATCTATGCTATAATTTAAATGCAAAACTATCTTAACTGTGAAGGTCAAGTTCTATTTTCACTTATGATGTAGAAACCTGCAAGAGAACACCACTCATGATGTAACAATGAGAACAAGACAGATAACCTACAAAATCATAAATTTTTGGAACACATCAAATAGCTGAGGTCACAAGGCAAATTGGCAAACTGAAATCCAGGAGGTGACAGCCCCCTTGAGAAGAATAGTATACATGGATTTGTAGACCTTTGCCAGAGCACAGGTTGAAGTGGCCACCATAGAATCAGGTAAGAAGAAAAAGCTGAAATTTTAACAAATTCTTAAAGTTTGAATGTAGACTATCATGACTGTTTAGGGTCCCTAGGATCCCCAAACACAGAAAGAATCAGCACCCACTCATTCACTCCTTTCGATGGGTCTCTACCAAGTGTTCATGACAACAACTGGTGTCAGGGCAGGAGAGCTGATTAAATGTACTCCTTCTGTGGACCATTTTTATAGGGTCAGCCTAGTTTTGAAAAGAGAAACGTAGAATTTGGAGAAATCCATCTATATTCTGGATCCCACCTGAGTACAGAGTAGTGGCTAGCTACCACTGAGCAATTAGCAGAAAACATGTCCTCAACCTGGACCCTCCTCTGATGTGAGACAAAAGCCACTGCCACCACGGAAAGGGCACATAACACTCCCACACCCAAAAATCTGCTGATTTCAAGAAGAAGTTGACAACTACTAGAGGAGAGACAAGAAATCCTCCTTTCCTGTACTTTGCACTGATATAGCCATCTACTGCTAGGAGTGGGGTAGGAAACACACTCATTCCTAGGATCCTGCACTGATCCAAGGCAGATTTCTGCTGCCATGGGGGAGTGAGGGAAGGGGAAAGAACAGGAATCCCATCTACCCTAGACTCTGCGCTAATACAAAATATAGATTGTTTGCACTGAGGAAGAGCAAAAATTTGCCTGGACTCTGGACTGAGTAGAAGATAGAGATTACTTGCATTTGAGGAAGGGCAGGAATGCTGAAAAAGATCTAGCCCTGCAGTTTACATGTAAAGATCCTGCTCAAGACTAAGGCAAGAGCAGAATAACCAAGAAACACTTCTGCCCCCACAATGAAACCTCAGTTGAGTATGAAGCAATAGCAATATATCATGGGAGGAGGGGCAGGAGAATTGCACAAGCATGAAGAATCTGATGAAATCTGAAGGTAGAACAGGAACAGTGGGAGAAGCCCTGCAGCATCCCAGACCTCACACTTGGAACAAAGTAGCAGCAATTTTCCAACAGGTGTTTGAAGCCTATACTGTTCTTTTAGTGTAACTGAAGCAATAACAAGCCAAATGCAGCTCATATACAGAAAATATTGGATCAATCCTTCAGAGTAACAGTCTGGCAGAAGAAGAGGCATGCACATTTCCAGGAAAGATGTTGACTTCAATCTCTACTATTTTTACGTGTAATGTCCACCATTTAATCAAAGATTAGAAGATACATGAAACAAGAAAAAATTGATCCCTCTTTAAGAGAAAAAGTAGTCATCAGAATGAGACCAGAACTTTTGACTCAGAAGTTGGACCAAGGATCATCCAAATGTGGTCCAACAGGTACATATCAACTAAGGTTGATATGTTAAAGGATCTAACAGAAAAGGTGAACAACATATGTGAATAGGTCAAGAATGTCATCAGAGAGGTGCAAACAATAAAGAGCCAAATGAAAATTCTAGAGATAAAACACAATATAAGAAATGACAAGTGTCTATGGTGGGATTATCAGCACATCATACACGTGAGAAAAAAAAATTCATCAACATTAAGATGTATTAATAAAAATTATGCAAACTTACACCAGAAGAAAAAAATGAAAAGTAAAATAGAAAACAGCATAGAATATTTTAAATCTTGGAACAATATTTCTGTTATGTGTACTTGGTGCTCTAGAAAAATACGTGACCAAAAATGGGACAAAATAAATATTTGAAGAGATAGTGTCCCATCTTTTCAAAATTTAATTTAAGAGAGCACCAAATATCTAAGAAACTTAGATAAACCCAAGCAGGATAAATATACAAAAAAACAAGGGTGCCTCATACTTAAATATTAAAACCAAAATAAAGAGAAACTCTTGAAGGCAGCAGAGTAAAAAGAAATATTATACAGGGAACCAAAGGTAGGAATTTCAGCTGACTTCTCATCAGGGAAAACAAAATCAAAAAGTCAATGGAATGGTGTCTTTGATGTGTTGAAATTAAAAGAGAAATACTTAGAATTCTACTAGTGAAAATATCCTTCAAAAATCAAAGTGAAATCTAACCATTTTCTGAAATAAAAATTCAAAACGAATTCATCTCCCACAAAGGTGCAAGACAAGAAAGGCTAAAATAAGTTGTCTAGGCTGAAGCAAATTGTTATCAGAAAGAAATCCTTTTACTTTAAACCTGTTTATGTCTTTATGATTAAAATGTGGTTCTTATATAAAAAAAAAACATAGTTGAATCTTGCTTTTTTTAATCCTGTCTAACAATCTTTGCTTTTGAATTGTTTATTTCATTTACATTTAATGTAACTATAGATATATTTTAAATTAATCCTTGGCTTTTGATTCATATTATTCCATCTTCTCTTTGTTCCTCTCTTCCTATTTACCTACCTTTATCTGGATGAAGAAAATTCTTTAACTTATGTTGAAATAATTATAAGTTCACAGGAGGTTACAGAGACAGTACAGAGAGGTGTTCTGTATCCTTCAGCCAAATTCCCCCCATGGTTACATCTTATATTACTGTAGTACAATATCAAAACCCAGAAATTGATATTGGAGTGATGTATGTGTAAATGTCTATATCATTTGTGGTTGTGTCACAATCACTACTATTAAGATGCAAAACTATTCTATCACCACAAAAATATCCTCTGTACTACCCCATTAAAGTCACACTCATGCCAGTCCCTCTTGCTATTCCTAACCCCTGGCAACTACTAATCTATTTTTCATCTACATTATTTTATCATTTTGAGAATGTAGTATAAACAGTATATGACTTTTAGAAATTGGCTTTTTCACTCATCACAATACCCTTGAGATCCATCCAAGTTATTGTGTGTATTAATAGTTAAATCCTTTTTTATTTCTGAGTAGTATTCTATGGTATGGATGTTCAACAGTTTATTTAAGCATTCACACACTGAAGGACATCTAGATCATTTCCAGTTTTGGGCTATAACAAATAAAGTTACTATGAACCATCATGTATAGGGTTTTGTGTAGGCATAAATTTTTATTTCTCCAGGATAAATGTAATGCAATTGCTGAGTAGTGTGGAAAATGTATGTTTAGTATTTAAGAAATTTCCAAACTGTTATTCAAAGTGGCTGTACCATTTTCCATTCATATCTACAGTGTATGAAATAGACAGTTTCTCCACATCCTCACCATAAATTACTATGGTCTCTGTATTTTTTTCATTTTAGCTGTTCCAATAGTTGTGTAATGATATCTCATAATGGTCTTACTTTGCAATTCCCTAATGGTTAGTGATGTTGAACATCTTTTCACGTGCATATTTGCCAACTGTATATCCTCTTCAGTAAATTGTCTCTTCATGTACTTTGTCCATTTTCTAATTAGATTTGCTTTTTTCTATTGTTGACTTTCGAGATTTCTTTACTATATAAAGGTCAAAAACAGGCAATATTATTTAGAAATGCATACATGGGTAGTGAAACTCAAACAAAGCAAGAAAATCATTTCCATACAAGTCAGGATAGTTGTTAAAGCTAAAGGAAAAGAAGGGCATTGTGATTGGAAAGGTACAAAGTCTCCCGGATTGTATTCAATGCTCTCTTTCTTGACACAAATGTTCTTTTTCCCAACACTGGTATTTACTTTATAATAATTTATTAAACTTTTATTTATGTTTATGCCTTTTCCTTTATGTCAATTATGCATTAAATGTTTTAAAATAATAACAATAAACACTAGAATTATGGAGCATTTACTAGCTGCCAGGTATTGTGCCAAATACTTTACTGTATTCACTATGTTATTTAACCTATCAATCTCACCAATTATCCCAAGAGATAGGTTCCATTATTATTCCATTTTATAGATAAAAAGGCCGAGGTTTTGAATAGCTAGGTAGCATTTTTGAGGTAACATGGCTAGTAAGTGTTATAACTCAAATGAGCAACTGCGTCTGCCAGATTTCGAGTGGTCATGCTCTTACCCATTATATGATACCAACCACCATACTTATTGGAACAATAACAGTTAGTGTTTTTATTTCAGTTTGGATTATTATTTGGATTTAAGCCATTGTATAAAAATTGAGACATATAATCAATGCATAAATATGCTTCAAAACGGGGCTAGTCCCAGGGCTGAATGGTTAAACTTCTGTGCACTCTGTTTTGGTGGCCTGGGGTTTGCAGGTTTGAATCCCAGGTGGGGACCTACTCCATTCATCAGCCATGCTGTGGAGGCATCCCATATACAAAGTAAAGGAAGATTGGCACAGATGTTAGCACAGGGCTAATCTTCCTCAAGCAAAAAAAGAGGAGGATTGGCAATGGATGTTAGCTCAGGGCAAATCTTCCTCTCTCACACACACACACACACACAAAAGAAAATGCTTCAAAGGCTATGGTAATGCTATTTTAGAGACAGCTGTTATATTATTTTTATTTTAATAATATGTGAGGATATGGTCATATGAACTCTAGCTCTTAAAATTATAAAGGAAAATAATCATTCTACTACTATATAGTGCCTCTACTATAACAATTGACATCGTATTCATGTTATTTCTGATTGTAGTAAAATAGAAATATCGTAAATGCCTGTTGTGGTCACTTTACACAGAATTGATGGTGAGGGTGCATAAGGAAGGTTTTGCCTGAAAATTGATAATGGCATTAGAGCTAAGAACTCCATGATGGTACATTTGCATAGTAAATCTCATGAGCAGACACCCTCTGCCCAGCCTTTAACCACCTATACTTTTGTTGGGCTGTGGCTACTTTATTCTACAGGCTCCCTTCCCAGGAATTCAGAAAGAAATATACATCAGGCCAATGTTCCATGCAGGTAGTAGTTATAGAAGTAGAGAGATGGATAAAACTTTACCCCTACCTTCACAGCCTAGTGAAAAGACACTCTTTAAAGTATAATTATAATGAAAAGTGAGAAGTGTGATGAATAAGCTACGCACGGGATATCTTAATAACCCAGATGACTCCAAACTCAGGCTTGAAGGGCCAGAGATGTATTCCAAGGGCAAGAATAACTTGGCTTATTATATAATAATATTAAATAGTACTACTGTGGTCCGAGTATTTGTGCCCCGGTTTCAAAACTGTGTTCTCAGTGGCTACATTTATGCTTTAGCTTCCCCTTCTTCTTTCTTAGAAAGAGCAAATGATCATTTTCCAGATATGTTTCTTCTAAGTGAGCCAGAAAGCACAAGGAATCTTAAAACTATTTTTTTTCCAATCTGGATATTATAATAAGAAAAGAGATAGAACAAGAACCACCATTAGGGAATGGATGGCTTGCTCAAAGTTTATTCATTTTAACATCTAGGGGGAAAAAGAATCAAATCCTCCAGTGACTATCTACATTTAGCTTCTGCATTCCACAATTTTGTGTGCAAAGCACATTACTTAAATACTTCAGAAAAATATGCATTTAAAATTATTTGGCATCTTATAAAGGTTTGAAATAAAAATAAAAGTACCATAATAATCAGAAACATAATAAACTTGGAGATACTTATCATCATTATGAAAACAAGACCCCAGGTCACAGGTGCATATTACTATTGAACCATGAATTGAGTTGATAGAACTGTAAATAGGCTAGACATTTCCGTTATAACAACCTACTGCAAAGAAAACACACTCAGTTCATTTATTCACCTTTTTTTCCCCAAATGCTTAGGAGACACCCAAATGAGGAACGGTTTTATTTAACTTCTGTTTTCACTTGTGACTGTAAGTTAACTTTGGATAAGAAGTAGATTTCTATGTCCTTAGCTATCCCAAACACATTTTTGCTATTGTTTGTTTTGTTTTGTTAAATATCACTTGAAAAATTTAGTAAAGTATGCTCTAAACTTCAATATAATAGTTTGTGATTATCTTTCTGTGATTTTTTTTTAAATAGCTATAGCACACTACCATTTATCAATTTATTTAGGTATAATTTATATTAAAAATGCTTCCATTTTAAGTATAAAGCTCAATGAATTCTCAAAAATGTGTACACCCACGTAACCTACTCCAAAACCAAGATATAGAACATTTCCATCTCCATAAATTGTCTGTTCATATCTTGCAATTAATTACCTAACTTCAGCTGCTGTAACCACTGATATGCTTCCTGTCATGATCGTTTAGTTTTGCCACTTTAGAATTGTGTGTAAATAGAACTACACAATATTTGTCCATTTGTGACAATTTATTTGTCTCAGAATAATGATTTTGAGATTTATTCATGTTGTGGCATGCCTTTATTTATTTATCGTTGAGTCGTGTTTCATTGAACGAATATACCACATTTTGCTTATCCACTCATCTGTTGTTGGGAATTTATACCCAAGTTTTGGCTGTTAGTAATAGTTACTATTAAATTTATGGTCAACTCTTTGGGTAGATAGGTATTTTCATTCCTTTGGGTAAATATCTGGGAATGGTGTTGCTAGATCATAATGTAAGTGATTAACTTTAGGAGAAATTGTCAACTGTTTTCCTAAGAGTTTGTAGCACCAGTAATACATGAGAATTCCATTCGCTGTACATCCTCTCCAAAATTGTCAGTCTATTAAGGTTAGCCATTCTAATGTATATTCAGTGGTATATCATTGTGGTTTTGATTTGCAGTTCTTTGATGACTAATGAAGTTGAACAACTTACAGTTGGCTTATTGGTCATGCGTATATCTTATTTTGTGAAGTGTTCATTATTTTTACCAATTTTTAATTGGGTTCCTGGCCTTTTTATTATTGAGTTGTAAGGAATTGTTATGTATTCTAGCTTATGCTTTGGGAAGAGGTTCTCCTAATCTGTGGCTTTTCATTTCATTTTCTTAACAGGAGTTTTTATTTTTGGTAAAGCACAATTTAGCAATATTTTCTTTTATGCTTCATGATTTTGGGACTTATCTAAGAAATGGTTGACTAATGCAAGGCCATAATGATTTTTTTATAAGTATTCTTCTAGAAGATTTATAGTTTTAGATTTTATATTTGCAGCTGTGATCCATTTCAAGTTAATATTTGTATATGATGTCAGTTAATTGTCGAGTATCATTTATTTGTATATGAATATTCACTTGCTCCAGAACCAGTTGTTAGAAGGATAATCTTTTACCCATTGAGAAACTTCCTAAGTTTGTCAACAATCAATTGACCAGCTGCTAGTGGAGTAAAAGTATGGCAGAACTCCTCCCAGCAGAAGAACAATTTAATTGGTGAAATTATAAAACAATCAATATCACCAAAGTCTCTGGAAATTTTCCTAAGGGCATATAGAAAATGGAGAAACTTTGATTCAAAAAAGTCTACTAAATCACAGAAAGAACAGTGAGAGTCTGTGGTATTAGAGCCACAACCAGCTCCTTTACCACCACAACTTCTGTGTAATAGAAGCTCAGCCACAGGCACCATACCTCCAGGGAGGTATGGCCAAGTACATTGGAGTTCCTTCTCATGCCACCTGCCAGTCTGGGGCTACGGTTTTACCGCAGGAGAGGCAGACTGTCAGCCGTGCTTTACACCTCCACCAGTTCATTATTACAGAAGTTCTCTTCCAAAACATTGTGACCAAGATGATGACCTCTCCCTTCCCCTACCCAGCCTCCTAACCAGGTGTGGCAGCCTGAGAACACTGGGGCACTGATTATTACCACCCCCAACTCACTAATAGAGTGGAGGTTCCACTCTGGGGAAGGAAAAACAAGTCCAGAAGATGCCAACCATGAATTCAAGTGCCCACTTGTAGAGCAGGGGTGTCATTCCAGGAAAAGTGGGTCCCCAGATAGCTTCAGTGCAGTGCACATGGCTTCTGCCCAGGAGGAAATTCAAGCTATAAGGACAAAGAGTTCCACAACTCCACCTGAGAGGACTGATTTTATTTGGTAGAGTGAATAGAAAGCTCCATACTTAAGGGCCTTGTCAAAAACAGCAGAGGTCTTGGTGAAAAGCAATTAAGAAAAGGCTGACAGATGCATAATACTAGAAAAATGGCAGAGCAGTCAGAAGTTTAATAGACAGAACCAATAAAAGAAACAGCCAAGAAGAGCCCTCCTGGAATCACAGTTACTCTGAAGGTCAAGAAGTCTGTGTACAAGCGCTAGACTGCACCCACTCTAGAAGCAATCAGAGAAGCATGTGGAACAGACTTGAAAGCATTCCACAAACTGCACCCAGACCATCAATAAGGGATAAACCCTTACTGGCATAAGTAGCTTAAACAAAACTCCTGATAAATCACACTCATTCCTGCCAGTCTGGAAGACCATGTGCTAGCCCAAAGTGGCATCCTCTCTTGAAAAAGTGGAGAGGGAATCTGGAAACTACTAATCACGGGCTAAGTGTGAGGCAAAAAATATAAACTTCCTGAACTGTGATAGCAGGCTCTAAACCACACATACACATATAAAAGGTAAAGGATAAAAATCTAAACTTTGACGAAAAAGTGACATACTTAGGGGCAAAACATAGGTAGCCAGACCAAAACCTAAGAACAAGGGAAAACAAATCTAAACAGCAATATCAGAGACTACACGCTGCTGTGGAAGTAAACTACATGATTCGTTTATCCAAGTCACTAAACAAATGTCCAAGCAAACAGCAACCACAAAAGCAACTCCTGAGGATGAGAGGATGAGGACAGGGAATCAGCATCCAGAGTTTCTACAACATATTTATTATCTAGTTTTCAACAGAAAAATGTATGAGGCATGCAAAGAAACAGGAAAGGATTATCTATACACAGAAAATAAGCAGGTGATAGAAACTGCCTTTGACAGAGTCCACAGGGTGGACTTAGAAAATAAAGATTTCAAAGCAGTGATTATAAATATGTTCAAGTAACAAAGAAAACTAGGTGTAAAGAATTAAAGGGAAGTATAATGGCAATGTCTCACCAAATAGAGAATATAAATAAAGATATATAAATTATGAAAAGACCCAAGTGGAAATTCTAGATTTGGAAATATAATAACCCAAATGAAAAATTTACTGGAGGAGTTTAGCAGCAGATTTGTGCTGGCAGAAAAAGAATCAACAAACTTAAAGATAGATCAATGGGGATTATACAAATGAAGAACAGAAAGCAGAAAGGGTGAAGAGAGATGAACTGAGCCTTAGAGAAGTGTGGGACACTATTAAGTTCACCAAGATATGTGTAATGGGAGTATCAGAAGGAGAAGAGAAAGGAATATAAAAAATATTTAAAGAAATAATGACTGAAAATTTCCCAAGATTGAAGAAAAACTTTGATCTACACATCCAAGAAGCTCAATGAGTTCTAAGCAGGATAGACACAAAGGACTTCACAAACAGACACTTCATAGTCAAAATGTTGAAAGCCAGAGATGAAGAGAAAGATCTTGGAAGTAATAAGAGAAAAATGACTTATTATATATAAGGGAACCTCAATGAGAATACAGCTGTCTTTTAACTAGAAAGATATGGGGGCCAGAAGAGAGGGGGGAACATATTCAAAATGCTGAAAGTAAAAAACTGCCAATCAAAAATCTTATATTCAGCAAAATTAACTTTCAAGAACTAAAGGCTAAATAAAGACCTTCTCAGACAAACAAAAGCTGAGAGAATTCATTGCTAGCAGTCATGACTCCTAAAACCGATTAAAGAAAGTTATTTAGGTTGAAAGCAAGTGATGCTAAACAGTAACTTAAATCCACATGGCAAGAAAAAAAGAGTACAAGTAAATAAAATAAAGCTAGAAACAAAACAGCTTGAAGATCCAAGCTTTAGAAGCCCTGTAATCTTTCTGAAAGCATTGTGTTACAGAATATGTAGCATGGTATCATAATAAAAAGCAAATAAGTGCTAGGCAATCATTTCTTTTGTTTATTTTTTTTTTCTGTACGTGTGCTAGGTTTTAAATTTCATTCTTTAAAACAGTCCTGGTACTTTGCTGATATCCTTGGGCCTCCAAGTGCTGAGCCCAAGGTATTTTCATAGACTCCTATCTATCATCAATCCTTGAGTCGTGAATTTCCTGATAACATTGATGAGGTTTACAGTTACATGTGATTGATTTGCCACACATTTTGTAGTGCCTTTGTTGTGTACGCAGTAAGAAACAAAGATGACAGACTCATTCTTTGCTCTCTAGCTGCTTACCAAACATACAGGAGAAATTCCTTTAAACAAAACTACGTTTGACAAGCTAACTCTTCCTTCTCTTACCGATGTTCATGATATTGTGAAAGGGTGTGGTTTGTAAGCTGATGCCTTGCTATTCAAACTGTGATCCAAGGACCAACAGCATAAAGCACACCTGAAAACTTTTAAAAATGCAGACTCTCAGGCCACCACTCCAGACCTATGGGATCAGATATTGCATTTTAACAATATCCCAAGGCAACTCCTATGCATGTTGAAATCTGAGAAACACCGCTTGAGTATACCCTCTCACTTCTGCTCCTTGTAGGTGGATTGTAAGCTCACCAAATGTCAGTTGTGTATTTTCCCATATGGCTAACTCTTCACCAGATTTGTTTTTTGTGTGTCTGGTAATGCAAAATGATGAAAGGAGTACAAAAAGAAGGTAGTTATTGTTTTTATGAACTGAGTTGAATACCTTGTCAAGAGTCAGTAAATGTGAATTGCTACTATAATTGTGGTTGGATTACTTTTAGGCAAAATGGCTATTAAAGAACAGGGGAAAACTGTAAAATCTGGAGGGATTCTGAATTCCAATTGCTTCACATGTGCTTCTACGTCCCCACATTAATTTAAATATACCAAAACAGGAAATTATAGGTGTTGCAGGAAAACAGATTGCAACTCTTTGACCTGAATCAAAAGATTGGTGAACAAACTGCATGTGTATACTTTAAGTAAAGTATTAGTAGGGTCAGATATGAGAAGTCCTTTAGAAAAAAATAGCCAAATATTTTCCTCATCTTGCTTATATAATTTTTTACATGTACATAGTAGGCAGTAAGTAAGTGATTGCTAAGCAGGGATATGAAATCCATGAAACATAGAATAGACAATGGAAAGAGTATAAACACAGTCCTGGATAATTCATTCATTCAACAAATATGTCTGGAAAATCTCCCAGACATTGATGAATGCTAGAGGCACAACGTGAGCAAGATACACAAGTGTCTGCCATCACAGAGGTTCCTGCCAACTGGGAAATATAACCTGGTCAAGTTGCTTGCTTTCATTGAAGCTCAAGATTCTCCTCCATACAATCTTATATACTTCATAGAGTTTTGATGAAGGTTAAATGAGATTATGTTAAGTGTCTAGAAGTTCAGTAAGTACAATCCCTCTGCTTACCTTTTTTTAATGTACAATGGAAATCATTGAAGTTTCTTGAGCAGAAGTCTTCCTTGATCACAGGTGTTCTTCAGAAAATCAGTTCAGCTTAGAGAACAATTAGTCTGGGTAAGAAGTAATGAAGAGTGTCTCGTATTAAGGAGATATAGGAGAAGATTTACAGTAAACACTCTTTTCGCAACTGAGAAGATTCCCGACTGACTTATTTATTAGTTCATCCTGGAGCATTAGTTCCCATTCCCACTCCTACCAGCTCTACTCCTCCAATCATCTCAGTAGCTTTATTCTTGACATATATTACTCATGCGAAAGAAAAGCAGAAAAAAATCTCTGGAGTATTCCTGGTACCTATAAGTCATGTAAGTCACATCTTCTATGTGATATTTTGAGAGAGATGTTTTCTAAAAATTAAACATGGATGAGGCTTAAAAATTTGTAATCGCACCTAAATAAAATTTGCTTCTTCCCAGAAAATTCATAGCCCACATAGATACTTAACACATCCAATATTTTCAGTACCACCACAGCCCACCTCACCCTCCACTATATACTCCCATATGCTATTGTTACTAACAATGCCTTTCTAGAGTGTTTTTTACTAGTTTTCATCTCATTTCATCTGATTTAAGAACTATTTCAGAAACATAATTTGTATGATAGTTCTGAAAATTTTAAGGAATTCATAAAATAAAATTAATCTTTTCATTCTTCAATTTTTTTTTAATTCTAGAGAGACTGAGTTCTATTTATAAAATATCTGTGATGCAAAATGCCCTGCTAAGTTATACAGTGCTTAACATTCTGTGAACATTTTAGCCCACACTGTCGTCATGCACTCTTTGAATCCAGTCATTTCTTGAAACTTCTATGATATCCCATGATTCCTCTAAGTAATTTCTGAGTCTATTTTCCCCTTCCAGTCTCAAAGCAGACACACATGGGTAATATTTGCCTCCAATTCTGAAGTAGTCAAAAGAATCATGAAATGGATTGACTCAAAAGCAGCATTCTTTTAGGAGTATATTAATTATAATTAACAAATTAAATCATAAATATTGGCCAAGGTGTTGCTTGAAGAAAGGATGCAATGTTCTAGGGCTGTGCCTCTCTGAAAGACCTGGATGTGATTCCAGACTTAATGAAAATACAATGTGAACCAGGGAAAAAATCACCTAAGCCTTCCAAAATTCAGCAAAGTGGCAATATTGGTGGCTACCAAAAAAAAGTCTTTGAGGATTAAATGTGTAATTCCAGACACACTGTAAGTCCCAAATAAACAATTATTGTTGTGATTTTATTTATTCCTTTTAACTGTTAACAGTTTAATATCTTCATTTCTCTTCTTTTACTTTAATCTTAATTCCTTTGAAGAAGAAACAAGAAGAGGTTGATTTCCATCTCTCTACCACAGGGTCAGGGACCCTGTATATTTCCTCTGTGCATCTCTGCTTACTTCATTTATTCATGTTTCCTCCTTTTATTCATTTATGAAATATTTGAGCACCTGTTAAATAGTTAGCACTGTGCTTATTTCCATCTGCCACACCATAAAATAAAGATATTTTTCTCTAGTATATTGCCTCAACACTAGCAAAATGAAATAAGTTCTTGAAAAGACAAACTCATTATCCATTTCACTTATGAACACACATACTACTATAGACAAAGTGGACGTTAGAATGAATATAATCCACTGAATCTATATGCAATTTAAGTGTATGTGCTCTAGGAAACACTTGTATTCTCTTTACCCAGAAAAAGCGGAAGCAATTGCTACATGTACAGGATTTGGCACAATGTGGTGACAGATGACCATGCAAATATTATCGACTATTAAAATTTTCAGTAGGTCCCAAGGTAGGTTTAACTATTCACAAGAATGCCAAAACACATAATCAAAGATTTTTCCTATTTGTATTTTAAGCAGTCAGATGGTTAAAATAATAAACATATTACAAATTAAAATATCACAGATTATAAAATAAACATTTGAATGATATTTAGTGAATCCTCTGGTTAATATGCATCAAAGCCAACTAATTCTGATTTATAACTTCATTACAGTTAAAAATTTAATAATTTAAACACAACAGAATAAAATCAACAAAAGTATACCATAAACTTTTATGCTAAATAAAACTAAATTCATGATGAAAATTCATAATCAATTCAATTTTCTAGGATTTGTTTGAGAAATAATGCGAAACCACCATTTGCTCTCAGTTTTTTCCTTTATTTTGTTATTAATATGGTTCTATTAAAATCAGTAAATATTTTAAAATTCAGCTCCACACTTGAGTCTGTACATGTCATCTATTCATTCTCTACTTGATAGCAAATCATTCAAGTGAAAATACACCACCAAAATTCTGAGAAATTTGAATGCAAATTAAATCAATGCAATAACTTAGAAGAATTTGCCCTTGAAAAGAGTGCAAGTTTAGGCAGCTGCTCAGGATCCTTATTTTGTTGAGTCAGTCTCTAGTGGTAGAACTATACTTAAGGCATCCATTGCAACCTCCATTTTCAAGTGTGAAGAAACCCAGAGCAAAAAGACTTATAACTGAAAGATGAGTGTTCTCAGAAAACTAAGCAATGGATATCAGATATCAGGTTCATTCTAAACCTAGTCAAAATAACACACCTTGCCGTATAAAAACCATGGAATTCAGTTGTGGAACCAGCTAGGAAATGCTGTTACCTGCACCAATCATTTGTTCATGTAACTAACACCGAATCAGTATGATTAGAGTTGGAAAAGGATATTGTAACCATAAAAGGTTTTTTTCAGAATATTCTATTGAATAATTCCAAAAGATAAAGGGGCTTCTTTCCAATTTTTAGCTTTTGCTACAATGAAATATCAACAAAGAAATAGCACTGCAAAACCAAATTCTAAACATGAAGTAGGAGTTAAAATGTTTTTGAAACCATTTTCAGTGACTTCCACATTTAATATGTATCACCTCTAAAGAATAGCAGTATTACTAAATAAGTTAAATGTTTATCTTAGAAGCTTTGGAAAACAGGTAACCTAAGTTCAAAACATTGTTATAATTAGTTCATTCCACAAATATTATTGAGCATCTATTATTCACCAGGCCATGGAATGGCCAGGAAGATTTTGGGGCTGCAGAGATGAATAGAGCACCCACTTCTATAGTGTGATGGCAGTGTGGGCACACATGTAAACAGAATAACTGTACAATGTGGCTAGAATCACATACAGTTGTGGAAAATGTGCCCTGGGAGCAAAGAGGAGGAAGTCCCTAATTGTGCCTATAAAAGCTTAAGGTTCTTACAAAAGAAAAGATACTTGAGCCCACAGGAGGGAAGAGCAAAGACTCTTGCTCTTGTTTGAAAATTATGAAGACTGTGGAGTTACTATAGTGGCTCCCAAAGCCCAGAGACCACCAGTGAGGGAGGAGGGCTTTGGGGAAGTTGGTCTTTTATCAGACTAAAAGCAGGCAAAAAGTGGTGGTGACTCCCTTAAGAGTAGTCCAGGCCAAGCTGGGAGATCTACTGATAAGTCTAACCTACTGATGGGAAACATTTGGCGAACCCTGTGGAGATCTTCTAAGCCTGGGCAAAGTGCCTTTGCACTATGGGCTTAGCACGTGGGAGAACTCTGACTCTGCAGTCAGCATCCACTTAGGAGTGGGTCTCTCCCTGGCAATAACCACATTGACAAAATGTATTCTAGATTCCTATCTTGCTCCCAATCAAAGATTAATGCTCTTTCTCCATCTACATACCAATAGTGCTCCCTAAGCCATGTATTTTCCCATACTTCTCTTCTGAATTAAAATGTCTCTCTCCAGTTCTTGTGGCCTCAGCAACCCTGTAAAACTCCAGGAGGTACAAGAGAGTGAAACAGTCCTTCCTACATTTTTTTTCTCCCTAGGATTACAGAAAAGAGAGCCAAGTCATCAAAATCGAGGCCAGAAAACAAGTTAAAATGTTCTTGGAGAATTGACTTTCAGGACAGAGGAAATTAGAGATATTAGTCAAAAATAGGCCAAGGCAAGATCCAAAGTCAGATGGATTAGAGTAATCAAAGCCAAAAACAGACAGTACTGATAGAAAAGAATTTAATCAGAAGAAAGAGCACTAGTGTGTATAAGGTTAGGTCTGCAGACTACATCGTGACCTTTTAAAAGCAGAGCATCTGTTCCAACCTCCTTCTTTATACACAGAATTAAGACACTGAGTTTAGAATGTGTGGAATCATTCTAGTTTCTGCTGATTACTCTGATAAACTGTTGTGTTGATGGATATTTTGCTTAGAAATAAATATATGTTCAAACCCTTACCATCTATGTAATGCTCATTGCAGTAATTTCAGGCTTAAAGGCAAGCAGATTATGAAGCAAATTTGGGGTGAAGGAAAGCCTTCCAATTCTCTGAACTGTGGAACCAGCCAAACCCACCCTTGCTGCTGGTCCACCTTCACTAGTTGATAAGGAAAGTAAGCTCTGCTTCCATTCATATCTGGCGAGGGCTCATTTTATCCACCTGAAACAAAGCAGTGCTTCGAGTCAAGTTACAGATTTGATCAGGAAATCAGCACAGTGAAGATTGGTACTAGGTGAGGAATGGGCAAGAGAATCTTTTATGAGATGTACGTCCTGGTGGCCCAAAGGAAGTAAATCTGAGAAGCTTTAATTCCAGAACAATGTCCCCTAGTGAAACAGAAGCAGATTTTTTTCCCACTATACCTGGTGTAATTGGGCTTTAGAAGAGTAGGCTCCATTAATTCTTCACTGAGCTGTGTTTCTGTCTAGAACCTTATCAACACTCAGGTGAAAGATGGGACTGGAATTATAGCTGGTCAATGTCCCAACTTTTCCCAAGATGATTCATTATACTTATGGGGTGAATGGAGATTTTGTGGAAATCTATAAAGGGGCAGGACTTTACCTGAGTGATGTGAGAGAAAGTAAGACTACTGCACAAAGACAAATCTACCAAGACAGAGAAAGCATAGGTAAGGGAGAGAAGGGTGGTTGGAGGAAACCTACATTTCCAAAGGATACAGAGATTCCGGATGCCGCCTGAGTTAGTTGGGGAGAGCGTGATACAAGGCTGGCTGGAAAATAAAAATAGACTTTGAGTTACAGATTTCTGCTTTTACTGCTGAGTATGTAGATGTTATATCACATATGATCAGTTCATCCAATAATTGCTATTCAATTTAATAAGACCCAGGATTTCCTGTTAATTCATCTTCCTTTCTCTAATAGATAATTTTTTCTATCTCTAACTTCCTTTTGGACAGATTACATTATACTATCCCTGACATAATTACCTTAAGAAGAGAGACAATAAAACCTCCATCAAGAGTGTCTAAAATAAGAACTACAATTTAAAATATGTATAGGGAGACTCCACACCAAAGTTTGATGTCTACTAGGGCTGTGCTGTGGTATAGACATATAGATTTTGTGGGGCTAAAAAGATTGTCCAGTTGAGGTGGAGTTCTAAGAAATAGAAACAAAATAACAAATGTAAAATGGGATATAAAAATAAATGTACATTTAAAAAACAAGATAACAGCAAATTACCTATGTTAAAAGCTGTCATATATATCATCATAGATTCCAGGAAATAACATAATATTTTATTAATTAATTGTCTCATATCCTCTATAATACTCTTTCTTTCCTATGGTTTTTTAGCTGAATACTCCTGATCCTCTCTTCATATGATGATGATATCGTAATATAGTTTTCTATAGAGGAAATAAAGATAATTCAGCTATGTTTCAGTATAGTTAATTGTCATTTGTTTTTAATTATTGATAATTTAGAAAATTAATTTGAAATTAGGGCATACACAAGAGTAATTCCAAAGCATTTTCAATTGCTGTTGTTTTATTAAACTGCATAATCAAATTACTCTTATGCTACATACATTGATTTATTGATGAGTAGGTGTAGGAGTTTTATTACTAGAACTCTTGCTTCTTCAGGTAATTTAATTGCATTGATGGTGATTTGCATGCCTGTTTTTTTCTGTAAGTATGAGACTTCATTAAGAAAAAATTGTGTCAGACATACTAAGGTGCAATTCAAAATGTTGGGATACATAAAATTAGCAGCTTCACCCAAAGTTATGCTGTTTAGTCATAGAATTGGTACAGGTTTGTGCCCTACAAACAAAATGAGGATAAATCTTTTTCAAAAGATACCCATATAAAAATATGTTACATTTATAATTGTAAACACTATTATATCAAGCACATGACTAAAAGAAAATTTCCATTTGAGTAGTTGTTAATAAGAATTAAACCCACTACTTATGTTTTACACATCTGATGACTGGAAAAATTTTCCATAGGCCAGCTTCTGGCGCATACACTTTTAAACCTTGTTTCCCTTCCACTACCAATAAACTTCTGATACTAAGTGTCATGGGACCATATTTATGTCAAGATATAGCATCTGGCCCTATGCTTTCTTGTCATGAATCCAGACATGATATTAGAGTGGAACTATTCCCACAACGGAAAACCAATTATGACTTAGACAATTACCATTTATGCTGCTCATTTCTTTCTTGTGTAGATCCAGATTTCTATCTGACATCATTTTCTTCTCCTAGAAGGACCTCCCTTAAAATTTCTCACAGTGCAAGTCTGCTAGTGATGCATTCTTTCACCATTGGATATCTAAACAAGTCTTTATTTTTTAAAGATATGATCACTGGGTAAACAATTCTGGGTTGAGAGGTTTTTATGTTTCCATTTTTTTCCCCCTAAGCATGTTGTTCCTCTGGCTTCTGGTTTGCATTGTTTATCCTTTACTTATATTTTACCCATCTGATGATTGGAAAAATTTTCCATAGGCCAGCTTCTGGCACATGTATTTCAAACCTTGTTTCTTTCATATAAATTTTTGGTGCTGAGTATCTACTGCCATTCTTATCTTTATTCCTCTGTACGCTATGCAATGTGTCTCTTTCTTGTGGCTGATTTTAAGATTTTCTCTTTATCACTGGTTTAGAGTAGTTTGATTAAGTTGGGTTTTGTTTTTCTTGTTCTTGAGTTTCTTTGCACTTTATGAATCCATGAGATTATATGGTAAATCAAATTTGTAAAACTTTCAGCTACTATTTCTTCAAATATTTTCTCTGGCCTTCCTCTTCAGGGACTAGAATCCTGTAAATTAGAATGAGGTTGTTCTGAAGCTCACTGAGGCATTCTTATATTTTTCGCTTCAGTATTTTTGCTTCTGTGTTTCATTTTGAATCATACCTATTACTATGCCTTCAGACTCACGAATCTTTCAAACCTTTTAAAAATCTTCCACAGCTCTCCTTAACAAACTCATGCTTTCTTCTGCCTTCTTGAATACCTGGAATATATTTATAATTGTTTTAATATCCTTGTCAGCTAAGTCTACTACCTGTGTCATTTATTTTTCTTTTTACTATGGTTCTTTCTTTTTTCCAGTTTCATTGAGATATAATTGACATACAGCACTGTGTAAGTTTGAGGTGTACAGCATACTGACTTGACTTACATATATTGTGAAATGATTACCACAGTTAGTTAACATCCATCATCTCATATAGACACAAAAAAAGAAAAAAGAAGGTTGCTTTCCCTGTGATGAGAACTCTTAGGATCTAGTCTCTTAACAACTTTCAAATATACCACACGGCAGTGTTAACTGTAGTCATTGTGTTGTACATGATGTTGTACATCCCCATTATTTAATTATCTTACAACTGGAAATTTGTGCCTTTTGAGCACCTTCATGCAGTCCCCTGTTCCCCATTCCCCACCTCTGCTAACTACCAATCTGATCTCTTTTTCTATCATATTTTTTGTGTGTGTCATATTCCACATTTAAGTGAGATCACACAGTATTTGTGTTTACTGTCTGACTTATTTTACTTCGCATAATGCCCTCAAAGTCCATCCATGTTGTTACAAATAGCAAGATTTCCTTCTTTTTTTATGGCTGAATACCATTCCGTTGTATTCTTTACCATAGTTTCTCTATCTGTTTAAAAGTCATGGACACCTAGCTTATTTTCGTGTCTTGGCTATTGTAAATAATGCTACTGTGAACATGGGGTACAAATATCTCTTCAACATAGTGTTTTTGTTTTCTTTGGATATGTGCCCAGAAGTGGAATTGCTAGATCATATAGTAGTTCTATTTTTAATTTTGGGGGGAACTTTCATATTGTTTTCCAGAGTAGCTGTACCAATTTACGATCCCACCAACAGTGCACAAGGGTTCCCTTTTCTCCACATTCTCACCAGCATTTGTTATCTCTTGTGTTTTTTGTTTTTTTTTTTTTTAAAGATTTTTTTTTTATTTTTTCCTTTTTCTCCCCAAAGCCCCCCGGTACATAGTTGTGTATTCTTTGTTGTGGGTTCTTCTAGTTGTGGCATGTGGGACGCTGCCTCACCGTGGTTTGACGAGCAGTGCCATGTCCGCGCCCAGGATTCGAACTAACGAAACACTGGGCCGCCTGCAGCAGAGCGCGCGAACTTAACCACTCAGCCACGGGGCCAGCCCCAGTTATCTCTTGTTTTTTGATGATAGCCTTTCCAACAGGCGTGAGGTGCATCTGTTATTTTTTGTTGTTGTTGTTGTTGTTTGGTTTTTTTTTTTTTTGGAGGAAGATTAGCCCTCAGCTAACTACTGCCAGTCCTCCTCTTTTTGCTGAGGAAGCCTGGCTCTGAGCTAACATCCGTGCCCATCTTCCTCTAGTTTATACGTGGGACGCCTACCACAGCATGGCTGCCAAGCAGTGCCATGTCCGCACCCGGGATCCGAACCAGCGAACCCCGGGCCGCCGAGAAGCGGAACGTGCGAACTTAACCACTGCGCCACCGGGCCGGCCCCTGTGTTATTTTTTTTATTTCCTCATTATTAATGTATTTTTCTATCTTTTTGCGTACGTGGTAATTTTTAATTAGATGCTAGATATTATAAATTTTACTTTGTTGATATTAGACATTTTTCGTAATCCTTTGAATATTCTTGAGCTTTGTTATAGAATGCAGTTATGTGGAAACCCTTTGGTTCTTCATGGTTTTCTTTTAAGAGTTGTTAGGCTAAACCACAACAGCTTTTATTCCAGGGCTGGCTTTGCTCCACTGCTGAGGCAATACCTTCTAAGTACTCCTTTTGACGTCCTGTGTATTACAAATTTTTTTTCTTTCCATTTGGTCTTAGAGGTAACAGACAATAGAGCCAGAGATAACATAGCTCTCTTGGGACAAGTTGTCATTTGGGGAGGTAACTGAGGAGGCATATAAGAACTAAAATAGATGAGTATGAATTGCTACAAGTTTAGGAGATCAAGCATGGAACATATGTGGCCATGCTTTTCCATGAGAGAATGGGCTTATCTACCCTGAAGAACTAGAATATATTAATATTATAATAACATCATCCTGTTCTTGTTCACTAAAGAACTGGTGAAAGCCCGTGGGCAGCATAAATCAAACCTTAGTCTAGCCTAGATTATTCTTTAGTTTGGTTCAAGATCATTTATTGAGTGCTTACTATAAGTGAAGTAATGTACTTGATGGCTTTGATTGCAAAGCTGAATAAGTGTTAGTTTCTCTCTTCATGAAATTTATAGTCTTTTTTTCATTTAAATAATTAATGCATGTAAAATGATAGTGTTTGACTCATAATAAGTGCGTGAATATCTGTAGGCATTAGCAATTATAGTAGCCATAGTTACGACAGCAATTTTCGTAGTTGTACAGTATAGCTCAAGTTCTGTTATCTTCTCTTTTTCTCCTGTAGTGCTTTTGACCAAGTTGACTGCACTGGGATTGGTCTCTTCGATCAGCTGGAGTGCAAAGAAGTACTTCCAGATATTCTCATTCTCTACCTAGAATTAATCAAAGCTTCTTTTAACTTTGATTATTTATTAACGTTTGCTCTAAGATTTGTTCGTACAAAATATCTGGTGCTAATTACTCCTTACCCTAGAAATGCTTTTTTTTTTTTTTTTTTTTACATATTCAGATCTTAATTCCTTACACAGTTTGATGATGTTATCCCAGTTTTTCCTCATATTCATATTCAGCAATGGGCAATTTTATGTCTATTTTGGTAAAAAAGAATAACTTCCTGAATTTGATCAGAGTTGAAAGAAATTCCTGAATTTCCCTCCTTAGGGAAAAATAATAAATGAAATATAATTAAACGTACCCCAGTTGATTGGAGCATCTCCAGGATACTACACTATTTGACAGCATTAACACTTTTATTATCTTTTATCCAGACACTGAAAATCAGGGTGCTAACGCTTTCCTGATGACTAGGTCATGAATGTTCTCAATCATCTAGATTCTCTTTAGCTTCTTCTAGTTCTCTCTTTATTTTTTTTTTCTGCTACATCCCATGACACTTGTAGAATTATGGGCTAAAGAAGACTAAGACACTTTCTTTTTTTTTTTTTTTTTTTTTTAAATTTTTTTTTTTTAAGATTTTATTTTTTCCTTTTTCTCCCCAAAGCCCCCCGGTACATAGTTGTGTATTCTTCGTTGTGGGTTCTTCTAGTTGTGGCATGTGGGACGCTGCCTCAGCGTGGTCTGTTGAGCAGTGCCATGTCCGCGCCCAGGACTCGAACCAACGAAACACTGGGCCGCCTGCAGCGGAGCGCGCGAACTTAACCACTCGGCCACGGGGCCAGCCCCTAAGACACTTTCTTGACAGAAGTTTTTATTTATAATTCTTGACAACTATTCTGAGGAGTAGGACAGCACAAACTCAGTTTCATTCCACTCCTTGGGAACATTCACACTGAGGCTAGCCAGATGTTTTGTTGCCTTGGAGAACTAGGTCACATCTAGTAAATGTCTTTTTTATTTTATGCCCACTATTTCATAGAGAAGCCAAAATATATATATATAATATATATATATATATATTTTTTTTTTTTTTGAGTAAGATTAGCCCTGAGCTAACCGCTGCCAGTCCTCCTCTTTTTGCTGAGGAAGACTGGCCCTGAGCTAACATCCATGCCCATCTTCCTCTACTTTATACGTGGGACGCCTACCACAGCATGGCTTTTGCCAAGCGGTGCGGTGTCCGCACCCGGGATCCAAACCGGCAACCCCAGGCAGCCGAGAAGCAGAATGTGCGAACTTAACCGCTGCGCCACTGGACCGGCCCCCAAAACATAATTTAAAAAAAAAGACATATAAAAAATCTTTTTCAAGATCCCATAGCAAGTTAGAAATATTATTGCTTATGAACCTTCAATGACCTAACTTTGATTACTATTCGGAGACTAAAATATTGATCTCTTAGATTACTTCAGAGGAGATACACTATCTCTTACCATTTAAATCAGCATGGTTCTGAATCTGGATAGAGCAAGTTCGGATTGTAAGGACGACTATATTTCCCCATATGTTTACTTCTTTAGTTTCAGAGAGCCAGTAACAACAAATTAGGGAGTCCTTTTCCTCTGAACAGCCTTATCTCAAAAACAGTATCTACAACAACTGGGCTCTTGAGGTGAGATAGCAAAGGATGCCTTTATCTCTATGAGATGAGAAATCAAGAGAGAAGTTATCAAGTTTTCTTCCAAATCTATGATTTTCTAATATTATGCTCAAATGCTAACATTAAAGTTAAAGTTATAAATTACACCACAGCACAATCATTTGCAAAATATAATTTTTTACCTAATAAAAGGATGACTTTCAAGTTTCCTTTCAATGAATTTTCCTAAGGGCGTTAACTACATGGCTTGGTTTATGCAGCTTTCTAAAAATCTCCATTCGTACAGTGGGGTGAACCTGCCTGCTGTCAGAGCTGGTAAAGGTGTGCACAATCCCCATGAACATGCAAGTCTACTGATTAGGTTGAACATACAGCCTACAGGTATAAGATGTCATTGCACACCCAGGCGGTACTATTTTTTTGGTCTCATTACCAGCTGGCAAATGATGTTTGAACAACTGACAAGAGAGAGAAGCTGCAGGTGCTCTACAGAAAGAAATCTATCTTTTCCTTTTTCAGAGAGTAACTATTAAGGAACAGTCTCAGATGATGAGATAGGTATAAAACAATGCAAATTAACAAACATTTTGTCAAAAAAAATCACCTTTGCTATTATAATGGCCTTTACACACATCCCTCTGCCTCTTGTCATGCATTTCACTATCAGACTGGTCTTACAGGAACAGTGGTTTGAATTATCCTTCCTCAGGGAAGAGAACTTCATGGAAACTGGGCTTCCTGGCTCACAGCCTAGGCCCTGGCTATGATTTGGGTATCATGTCTATTCATTCTCTCAGTTTCAAGCATCCCACTCACTAAATACCATCTTCCATCTCAGCCGCTAGCTCCTTCTAGTACCATTACACCAACAAGTTTGGACCACCTTCCTTTTCACAAGGCTCTATAATCTATTTATGCTATTGCTATTTTACTGTCCCTCATCCTTCTCCTATCCTTGTTTCTGTCCTTATACAACTTAGATTCCATCTCTTGTTCCCCTCTATGTCATTATATTAACTTGGCAAAAGCCCAACCCCTGATCAAATCCAACTTTCCATCTAATCTATGTTTGCTGCAGGGCAGCAGAAACATTGCAGAAAAGCTCATAATCATGCTGATTGGTCTGACTTCAAATGTGAACCCTGCATGAGACCGGATGAACACCAAGTGTGCCCTTAGTGCTATTTAGTAATTATGCTAGTAGTCAAGTCACTTTTCCACTCTCCAAGATGATAATTAAATACCTTCTTATGCCTCCAAACACTTCCTACATCTCCTCCCCCAGCCTCACTCTCAGATAATAATCATGTTTTCTATTTCACTGAGAAAATAGTAGCAATCAAAAGAGAAATCCCACAAGCCCCCCACAACCACATACAAACCCACAAGGATTTATAGCTACTGTGCAGTCACTCCTTTTCATGTAGGTAAACACTCCATTTTATAATCCAATGGTGAACACATATCTGTGCAATAGATTTAAAACATCACTTCTCACATAATTGAGGGTATCATTCCAACAATTCTATGCTCCTTCTCTCTGCATATCCAATTTCTTCCCCTCTCTACTGGATTATTCCTATCAGTATAAAAACATACTGTTATTTCCTCTATCTTAAAAATTAAAATTACACACACAAACTTACTTTTGACCTCCTTTCCTCTGCAGCTACCACTCAACTTCTTTATTCCCATTCATAGGAAAACTCTTTGAAAGAGTAGTCAGTATTGACTTCTCCACTTCCCATCTTATCATTCTTTGTTGAAATGGCCAAATAGGGTATCATTATACCACTCTAGAAAAAAGCTTTTACCAAGTCATCAAAGATCTCCACATTGTCCAATCAACTATTCAAGTGATTATATTAATCATCCTTAATCATTTAGCAGCGTTGACACAGTTGATTACCCTATGCTTCTTGATATAACTTTTTTACTAGATTTTCTTGATACTCTCTGCCTGCTTTGCTGGGTTCCTCTTGTAAGCCTCTCTTGCTAGCCCTGCACAAACCTCTTAACATCCCAATCTTAGGTTTCCAAGGGTCCAATAGACAGACTTCTTTCCTTCTTTCCTACCATTAATGTTTGAGTTATACCGCCCAGTCTCATACAAAGTTGTTGCCTTTTATAATTCCAGTGGCCTTGATTATCATAGTATTCAATGTAAATATTCTGAGAAACCAAAAGTTAGTAGTACCTCTTAAAATTATGTAGAGTAGAGGAATGACCTCATAATGTCATCTGTACCTTGAGAGTTCCCAAATGTATAACTTCAGCCCAGATTCCCTGACCTCCAAACTCATATAAGCCAAGGCTTATTTGCCAACTTTACATGGAACTCTAAGAAGAAACTCAAACTCTATAGGTAAAAAAATGGAACTCTTGATTTCATAGCACCCCACCTTACTCTCCCCACACAAATTCATACTCTTGAAGGGTCTTCTCCATCAGAGTAAATGAAAATTCCATTTGCAGATGTTCAGGCCAGAGCATTGAAGTCATTCTTGACTCCTCTTTTTCTCTCCCACCTCAAATCTAATCTATCCATAAATCACGTCTTCTCTAACTTCAACATATATTTACTTCTCACCATACCACATGCTACCACCCTGGTCAGAAGCACCCATCATTTCTCATTGAGATTATTATAACAGCCTCCTAACTAATCCTTTTACTCCCCACCCTTGCCTTCCTATACTGCACCATATAAAGCAGTCAGAGTTATATATGTATATTTTAATGTAACTCAGATAATCTCACTCCTTTGTGCAAAACCCTCCAAAAGCTTTCCAGTTTACTCAGTATTAAATCCAATGGCCCTATCAAATCCTCTAAAATCCTCTATATTCTGTCCCCCTACTATTTCTCTACCCTCGTATAAAACCACCCCCTTCCTCACCCATCACTCGCCTATAGCCACACTGGCCTTCTTGCTCTTCCTCAAACAAATCTCATGCACGCCTATCTAAGAGCATTTGTACGTAAGGCCTGCTACCTAGAACATCTTCCCCCAGCAATCCATATAGCCCAACCTCTCCTTCCTTCAGGCTTTGGCTCAAATATCGCATTATCCTTGTGGCCTTCTCTGAGCACCTTATACAAAATCACAACACCGCCTCCTCCAGCCTGCTCCCTGGAATTCTCAGTTCCCAGTTTATCCTGTTTACCCAGTTCCCAGGCCCCCTTTATCCTGTATAATTTTTCTTCTAAGTCACTATAAGTATATAAAGGAAAGTGAAAGAGAGATTTTTTTTACACCTATATTAATTATCTATATCTGTGTAACATAGTACACCAAAATGTTTCAGCTTAAAATAACAAACATTTATTCTCTCATAAGTTCTGTAGGGTAGGAATCCAGGCATTGTTTTGGATGTCTTTGGCTCAGGGACTCACAAGGCTGTAACCAAATTTTTAGCCAGGACCTCGATCATCTCACAGCTTACATGGAGGAGAAGCTGCTTCTAAGCTCAGTCACTGCTGGTTGGCCTCAGGTCCTCACTGGCCTGTTCCTTGCCACAGGGGCCTCACCACAGGGCAGCTGGCTTCCCTTATAGCAAGGAAGAGAGTGAGAGAACACGCAAGATAGAAATCAAGCTCTTTTGGTAACCTAATCTTGGAAGTGACATCCATCACTTTGCCATATTCTATAATTAGAAGCAAATCACTAGGTCCAGCCCAAACTCAAAGGTGAAGGGATTACATTTGCATGTAACTTCCAGGAGGTAGGGCTCACTGGGGACCATTTTACAGGCTGCCTACCACATCCCCTACTAGAAAATAGCTTCATATTATATCTACTACCATATCACAGAACACAGAACAATTCCTGGCGCAGAGTAGTCACTCAGTATTTACCTGTTAATCATATGAACTAACTTTCTGCTCTCCCATCACTTTCTTGCATAGGTCTTCTGTTACCACTAAAATGAGAAGATATTTTCTCTGGTATCCTGGATTTAGAATTTTATACATAGCTATACTCCCACTCAGAGTTTTCTCCTTCAAATTCCAACATGTTAAGGCTCTGCCTGCCCTTAGGAGCTCAGGTCAGATGGTACCACCACCACCCCCACTCCCCATTCCCAGTTCCCCTACTACCCTCTCTAGATTCTGTGAGCTCGTGTGATGCCTGTCCCACATAGCCTGGTAGTTACTTATGTATAAATCTTATCTCCTTCACACTGTGAGCTTCTTGATGTCAAGTAATGTGTATATGTTTGCCCAATGTTAGCTCAACCAAGGCTGGAGGAGTGCCTGTTTATATAGCTGTCATGGACCACCTGGCAGAGTACTTGCAGGCTGTAAGCACTGGACGCATATTAGTGGCAAATAAGTTAGTGATTTCACTCTTTTTTTATTCTCAGTTCTTATTAAATTTTCTGTAAATATTTGCTGAATAACTGCTTTCAAGCCCTGGAATCATTTATAATCAATGAATGGCATGAGCCTCCGTTTTCCTTTTCACTCTGAGATTTACATTGGTTCAATGTCATGAAAATAATCAAAATATCACATTCCCTTGGCCCAACTATGCTAATCCAATAAAGTTGCTGCCACCACCCCTAGGGTTCAGTAAGTTGTCTTTGCCTGAGTCTTGGAGAGCCAACATATCACAGCTGGACTGTGGTCATATCAGCGTTTGATATGAATGCAAAGTTGCAATCACACCAGCTTAGTGCATGTGCTAGAAGGATGGCAGAAAGAACAGGACTGAAGCCATATTTTACTGCCTCTTTGGATGAAGGCACAGTGCCTTCTATGGAGAAAGTTTCCAGGCTATGTAGGACATTCAGGTTGTAGTAAACATGCAAAACCGGGCTCAGAATCAAACCAGAAGTTAAAACAGACTTTTGAGTATGATAATAGTTCTCATTAGAAGTCAAGCAGATGAGTCTTACACCTAAAATAAGCATATAGCATTTTAGTAGCTTGATGTTTCAAAGATCAATAGGCAGTGCCATATGGTGCCTTGGTGTGTGTGTGTGTGTGTGTATATCTGCACGTGTGTGTGCGTGTGCACAGAGGCCTGCATGCCTTAAAACAGCAAACTACGTTTGCATCCTCTGATCCATCTGCTCTGACAGCAGTAAACAGTCTACAGAGGCTTACAGCATATGGATTGCAGGGTTCATTTGACTTAAGGGTAAAGGATTTGCCAAGAGTTTTGCATGCTTTGATTAAAATATTTCAAAACTTCCTTCACTGTTCTAGACAGCATTTACTGCAGGTGGCAGGAGTCCACCTAGATCATTCCTGCTGGCAAGTGACAGAGGGCAATTCTTTTTTTCTTTTTTTTGAGAAAGATTAGCCTTGAGCTAACATCTGCTGCCAGTCCTACTCATTTTTGCTGAGGAAAACTGGCCCTAAGCTAACATCTGTGCCCATCTTCCTCTACTTTTTATATGTGGGACACCTACCACAGCATGGCTTGACAAACAGTGCATAGGTCCATGCCTGGGATCCTAACTGGCGAACCCCAGGCTGCAAAAGTGGAACGTGCAAACTTAACCACTGCACTACCAGGCTGGCCCTGAAAGAGGGTAATTCTTACTTAAATATTTATAGGATCCAATTGACTTTCTGCTCACATGCTGTACACTCTACCTGGATTTTCTGCTTATTTGCTGTTTGTTTTCTCAGCTGCCCAGAATAGTGAAAACATGTACCAAGAATTTGGTTTTGGTTTTGGCTTTGGCATTTCTGAAGAATCAACTACATGTTGGTGAGAGCAGTGATCATGACAGAAAACAGGGTAATGATCAAAACTTCATCTAAATATGTTGGAATCCTTGTTCAATAACAAAGAATCTCATATGTACTGCTCAGCTCAAGGCTGTGGACTGCACCGTTGGGTGGGTACATGATGACCACCACTCGGGGGAAATGAAAACCATTGTTATGGTAAAGAAGGGGAGAACGTTTCTTTCTCTTGTCCTAACTTTATTTTGCCATTTTCTTTTCCTTTGATCACTATTTACCCAGCTCCATGCTCTAACCATCTTCTTTATGCTGCCTGTCCCGCCTTGTCAGAATAAGGTTATGTAAATCAATAAGAATTAGCTCTTCATAGCCTTAATTACCTTTTGAAGAAAGCCTCAAAAGAGAGACAACTAAATAAATTAATCTTTAATTGTGTGTTTTAGAACCTGTAAGACCTCTGTGAAGAAGAGAATTTGGGGAGATAACACCATCTCAGCATTCTCTAGCTTATACCACATCTCAGAGAGCAAAGTATCGTTTAAGACACATTCTCTTCTTATGTATTAACATATATTTAAACAATCTTTTGGGAAATGCTTAGACTCTTCAAAAGTTACATCTAACAAGGAAATAATCCCCAGAAGTAATTAGCAATATAAAAAATAGACCTTTTCTAAATTATTTTATTATTATTTATTGTTAAGAGGAAAAAGCATAAATCAACATCTCCCTACTCTGTTTTATTTATTTTTTCATGTGAGTGGAAAGAAAACCATTAGAGTTGAATAAACAGTTTGAAAGCTGAGTTATCACATGATGAGATCTGAATAGATCAGGCAGAGAGGCCAAGAGTTTGAAAACTCTGGTTTTATATGTCAGAACAGTATTGGAAACAGTAAGTGGAATGAGATTGGGTTCCAGGTTTGATTATTTAAGGAAAAAGCAAAATCACCCTGACTCCCTGTTAAACATACCTAAAGAAATCTGTGCCAATTAACCTTGTTTAACTAGAGCTCTTCACAACTAAATTAAGCTGAGCAAATTGCAGCTAGGGTGCATAAGAAGAACAGATGAGCCATAGAGTAGAAAGCCAATCCCTGTCTTGTATTAATAATGACGTATTGTGTATACATAGCCAACTCTTGATCCAGACATAAATGCGTGCATTTTGATACATGTGATACATTGCCAGAGTGATCAGTGTGACAAAATCCAGAACTGATATCTAAGCAATCATTCTACAGATTGAAAAGATGATGAAAGATCCTCTCAAATGGGAAGAATGGCATCAATATGTTATAATCATCTTTGCAAGAGATATAAACTACAACCCTGGGTCTACCACAAATTTCACTTACTTGTTTTTGGATGGTCCTCAGGAAAAGGGATGGGGCTACCCAAGGGGAAGCTTTCTTGTCCAAAGTTAAGATTTATGCTCCAAGGTGAATGCTCCATGAAGGTAGAGATTTTTGTCTGTTTCTGATTTTCCTTTTTTGCTGCTAAATATGTAATAACATATGGTGGAGGTGCTTCATGGTAAAGTTCCTTGCACATGTTTGTTTTGGAGTGGGCATAATACATCCTCCCACCTGGCTATTGACATAGTCTCCTGGCTGGACTCTTTGCTCTTACTCTGGCTCCACAACCCTCTATCTGGTCTCTAAACAACAGAGCTGTCATTTTTTTCTAAGCAAATCCCTTCCACTGCTTAGGAGCCCTTCTTGACCCAGCCCTGATTACTTTGTGACTCCCTCTCTGACCACTTTTCCATCCTCTACCACGCTCCAGGCACACCAGCCTTCAATTTGATCCTTAATTGAGTCAAGCGCATTTTTGTCTTTGGGCATTTGCACCAGCTCTTCCCTCTATTTGGAATTTCCTGCTTAATTCATATGGTTGGCCCTTCTCATTCAAATCTCAGCTAAATATCTTTACATAAAAATAGGCACAATAGTAACACTTTTATAGCACTTACCATGTGCCTAGGACCATTCTAAATGCTTTACTTGCATTAACTCATTTAATATTAATGACAAACCTACAAGTAGATCCTAGCCTCATTTTCAGAGGAAGAAAGAAAGACTCAGAGAGGCTAATAAATTGTACAAGGTCAGACACTAGTAAGTAATAGAAATAAATTTGATCTCCTACCTAAAGTTCATTATTTTAACCACTTCACTACAATGCCTCTCAGAAAATTGCCACCCAGTTACCCTCTATCTAATATCACCTTATTTTAACTTTCTTGATAGCATCTATCACTACCTGATACTCTTCATCTATTTATTTTTGTTTACCTATATATCTATTTCTTTACTTTTACAAATTATTATCTGTCTCCTTTTCCTAAAATGCAAGTTCTCTGAGGCAGAGATGCACGTCTGCTTTGTTTACAGTAGAATATCTGGCATCTAAGGTAGTTCCTGGCATGTAGGAAGCACCCACCAAACATTTGCTGAAAATTAATTAGTGACCTAATGGACGTGGGCCTGTCTGGTTGTCGGTGCGGGTCTCCAAGGTGGTGAATTGGATCTGGCCATTCAGGGAGTTCAGAGTTCTTAACCAATAGTTTCCCTGGAGGTGGTCAAACCCGGTGATTCACCCTGACTCAGCTGAGGAGAGACTGATTTATAAATCAGAATGGCAATTTATTAATTCACTGTGAATGTTCTTGTCAGCCAAAAAGCACATTTAGAGAAGCCTCCATGGGAAAGCAAATTAATATCATAAGGTTGTTCAGCAAATATAAAATCAAAGCAAAAGGAATTTGAAGACTTTGCATGACATTTTAATCAAGCAATGGCAGCTCGATGAATCGCCCTTCCCTACTACCAGGCAATTCTCACCAATAGGCCAGAATTTCCAGTCGGCAAACATTCCTCCTTTTATAAGGACAATACAGTCTCACTCTCCAACTCTCTAGAAATCTTTATTCTCCAGTTGACTTCAAGACTCCTTTGTATTTCTCTTTTCTAGTTGCTTTAGGTTTGGAGAAGAAAGCTACTTCAAATGTCATTTCTGGGAGGCATCCACTTCCACTCTCTGTGGGTCCTCACACCAGATCGTTTTTCTGGTGACCTCTTAAAATAAGTCAGCTCCCAAATGACTCAGTAAAGAGTCTCAAGATATAATCTAATTGGTTCAGGCCAGTTTATAGATTGGTTATTTCGGGGTCAGGATCTATATCTGGTCTACTTTTGTATGTGGGAGTCAGACTATAGACAATTGTACAAAAGAGTCAGCCGAGGTTTTGGGGAGTGAGGCAGTTCTCTTGGAAAAGAATATGTGCAGAGAAGCAACGATTGCCATATCTAGGGCAGATCTAGATAGGCTTGCCTTACTCTTAGATTGTCCACTTAGGCTCCGATGTCAACTTCCAAATAAAAAACTGCCTTTAAATTTACTGTAGCATTATGCCTTATATTTGTAACCACATTTGTAGTGGCAGTACAGCATAGTGACTAAGAGGACATACTGTGAAGTAACATAGCCTAGGTTTGATTTCCAAATCCAGTATTTACCATATTAACTTTGCTCAATCTCAATATTTCTTCATAATTATTATACCTACCATATAAGTATTGTCATGATGATAAAATAAATACTTTTATTATAATAAAATACTATTTAATAAAATAATACTTATGAGGTCCTTAGCACAGTGCCTGGCACATATTAAACACATATAAAATCTTAGACATTAATAATAATTATTGTTATTTAACCAATAACAGAAGGTTTTCACATGTCCAGTAATACAACTGCTTCCCAATACACTGAATAGTATGTTTCCTATATTTTGAAAGAAAAATAATTTCTAAAGATCTTATAGATAAGACATTTAAATATGGCTAGAGTAGAGTCCCCTTGTAAATCTATCTTCCAAGCAATGAAAGACATTGTCCACACTGCTGGCCAAGTACGTTGCTAAAATGCCAAATTCTTGGACCATTGCTTCCCAAGGTTAATTCAGAAGCCCTCAGGAAATAAATAAAAATAAAATTTTCTCAGCCAAAGAAGATTAGGAAACACTACCCATCCCTTTTGAAAAGTCAGATGCACATTAGCATATTAAAGGTAGTACATAATTTGTCATTAAAAAATCAGACTGAATATGCTTTTATTACCAGTCTTGCTTGAAAACAGAAATGAGCTCTCCTATACACCCTTTTTGTTTCATTTCATATCTATTATCTCACAAAAATAATGTTCTGGAGGACACATTTTATAAACACTCCTCTAGGAAGAGATTCCAGGGTAGCTGGTCACTGCCTCCTACCCACTTTGAAATATATACAGAAACTGAAAAATCCTCCCCCAGATTCCTTGAAAAATGCAATGCTTTCTTACTGTTAAATCTGGCCCTCAAGTGCAATGCTATCACCATCATATTAAGGAGAATAATGACCAATCCCCCCAGGAAAGATTTCCAAGCAACAGTCTCCAGAACCTGTGAATATATTACCTTACATGGCAAACAAAATTTTGCAGATGTAATTAACAGTAACTACTTTGCTGGGGCCGGTCCCACGGCCTAGTAGTTAAGTTCAGTGCACTCTGCTCCCACAGCCTGGGTGCTGTTCCAGGGCATAGACTTACACCACTCATTAGTGGCCATGCTGTGGCTGTGACCCACATACAAAATAGAGGAAGATGGGCCCAGAGGTTAGCTCAGGGTGAATCTTCCTTAGTAAAAAAAAAAAGTGCAAGGATTTTGAGATGGGGAGATTATCCTGGACTACCTGGGTGGGACCAATGTAATCATGTGAATCCTTAAAAGTGAAGAACTTTTCCTGATTGAGATATGCAACCATGAAAGAAGGATGAGAGAGATGCTACCTGATGAGGACTTGACCTACCTTTATTGGCTGTGAAGATGGAGGAAGGGAGCCATGAGCCAAGGGATGTAGTAGCTTTGAGAAGCTAGAAATGACACTTCCCTTACACTCAAACAAAAATGCAGAGACCTAGATCCTCCAACCGCAAGGAAGTGAATTCTTCCAACAATGCTAATGAGCAAAGAAACAAATCTGCCTCCAGAACCCACAGAAAAGAACAAACTTGACAACATCTTAATTTTAGCCTAGTGAGACTTACACCAAACTTCTAGCCTACAGATAAAAAACTAATGTTGTAAGATATTAAAGTAAGGTAGTAAGATAATGAAATTGTCTTAAGTATCTAAGTTTGTGATAATTTGTTACAGGAGTCACAGGAAATGAGTACAATCATCATCTTCACAAATAATATTTTTGATCACTTAATGTATGCCAGGCTCATCTCTACACACTTAGCAAGTATATGTATTAATCCATTAATCGATCCATTAATCCTCCTTGCAACTCTCCTATGTGGTAAATGCTATTATTATCCCCATTTGTGGAGTGGAAACTGAGGCACAGAGAGGTTAGGAAACTTGCTCAGGATCATATAGCTAGTAAATGGTGAAGCTAGAATTCAAATGCAGGCCATGTATCTCTGGACTCTAGGTTCTGATTCACGAGAAACACCAGCTTGGCGAGGATCATATTCTAGGAAATAAGGAATAGCATAGGCTTCTTCAGATACTATGGATTCCTCCATCAAAATGAAATTATAAATCTCTAATTGATCTTCAGATTTAATTTAGATTCCAAATTTTCTATTGCTTTTCAGATGATGCAAATTTCGGAAGCAAGTTGAACATGAATTGTACTAATTTTATTAGCCTAATTTCAATTTTACACAGACACAAATTTATGCATCCAATTAGTTGTAAACCTAGATTTTCTAGGAAGTATTCTCCAGACTCTTTTAAAATGTTCATCAATTACTGGCAAGATATTGAACATCTGAGTCTTCTATTTATATAATATTCTCTAGTATTAACTTAGGCAACTTATTAATTAATTAAAGGTAGGCCTCTTATGTGCACAGTGTTGTGGGTAAGTAACAGAAATATAAAAGAAGTGTATAAGGTGTAGCCTTGGCCCTCATAATCTGTAAGAGTTTAGAAAGATAAGACATTCACATTAGGGTCAAATTTTATGAAATTCTCCACTTGCAGTAATTTCCCCACTTCCCCACCAAGAACCAGGCCATTTAAATAGTCCATAGTTCAGAAATGAACTACTAGAAGTCAATCCACTTATTACAATCTATGTACATCCTTTTTCTCAACTTTTGAAGTAATATGTATGTCATCTAGAACTGAGCAACAGAGCTACATGTTGAAAACATACACACAGAGATACACATGAGCGCATAAAACAAATACACACACACACACATATATATATATATATACATATTCCCCTCCAACCTCACTTCACATTTATGACCCTTCTGAATCTTTCAGTGGCCCCCAAATATATTCTGGAAAACCTGATTTATACACTAATGCACATATATGAAAATATACAAAGCATGGATCTTTCTAGATACTTAGGATAATTCTCAAAATCCCTTTTTGGACTGGCCCTTTGTAACCAGGGAAATAACCCTGCAAAAACCTCTGAAGAAACATTGTAAAATGTCTCAGCAAAACATAAAGAACAAGTATAAAACACATATCCCCTAACTCCTCTCTTCCCTTTTGAGAGGAGCACAGCCAATAGCTAACCGAGCCAACAGAATTCCTCTTCTTGTACCTCTTGCAGCGTCCCTTTCTTAAGGAGCATGAGTCTGTTTATCCCCTCCAGGTTTCACCATGAACAGTTTTCCTCATCTGGAATTTCAACTTAGAATTCAGTTAATTGGTTAGAGTCCTTCTCCACAGAGAGCTCAAGAGAGATGAAAAAGAGGGACCCTGTCTCCCTAAGAATGAGCAGGTCTACACAAACTTTGTTTCTGAAGAATTCCGGGGATTTGCAATAAAGAAGCAAGAAAATTAAAGCTGTAATGTTAACATGTTTTGAATATCAAAAAAGAAGACACTTGAAGACTTTGAACCCTCATAAGAGGGGCTTCCTCTGAGGATGCTTATTTGATTCCTAATCTAGCTCCACTTACTTCGAGTTCACATGCTCTCCATTCACCTCTTAGTCTGAATCTTTACCTCCATCTATGAGAATAATGTCATTTCTCCCAGAGGAAGAAAACCCATTTCCTTAGATTCCTTTTCCTTTTCTCTCACAGATTACTGAAGTCTACATCTTGCAAATTTGAGTAGCACTCCAAGGCTTCAGCAAAGTGGACACTGGTCTCTTGCCACCCAAGCTCTACAGCAAGAGGGAAAGGTAGGCATGGGGTGGGACTAGATGAGCCCTGGGGCTCTTTTGGTGATAGTGGCAGTGAGGTCCCTTCCCAAGTTCTCTCTAATATTCCCACAAGTATAAATAGTAAACCTACTGATTTCTTTAAATAATAAATCTTTCTGCCCCTTCTCTCACTAACAGAACAGCCTAAAGTCCAGATAGTCAGATTAAGAAAGGAATGCATTCCTTCTCAGATTCTCCAACATCTACTGGATGTCTAACAATTCAATTAAATTCTGACACCAATTCTTGGAGTTGGTGCAGACCCCACAGGTCAAGGACTCAGTTACACAAGGCTGTTCCCACTTCATGCACCAGTCACAAGTCCTAGGAGGCAGGGCCACTGTACTTCTGGTCAACTGGCTATAAATCGGGGTTCCTACAATCTGCTCATCAGGTTCAATAATTTCTTAGGATACAAATCAGCAACGGCCAAATGAAAGAGAAACATAGGTCAAAGTATTGAATGGGGGAGGATGGTGCCTAGTTTCTGCTTCCTCTCAGGGCATGCCACCCTCCCAGCACATTGATGTTTTCACCAACTAGGATGCTCCTGGAACTTCATTGCTTATGTGTTTTTATGGAGATTTCATTATGTAGGCATGATTGATTAAATCTTTATCCATTGGTAATCGAACTCAATCTCCAGCCCTTCTCCCATGTCTGGAAGTTGGAAAGTGTAGAGTGAGGAGCTAAAAGTTCTAACCCTCTCATCATGGGTTGGTCTTTCTGGCCACCAGCCCCCATCTAGAAGCTATTTAGAGGCCCCAGTCACTAGTCATCTCATTAGCATATAAAAGACTCTCTTATTACTCAGGAGATTCCAAGGATTTTAGGAGATCTGTTCCAGGAACTGGGGACAAAGATTCTCTCTCCCTCTCTCTCTCTCTCTCTATATATTATTATTACTACGGTTCTCCATTAGCAAGGCACTTGCAACCCCTATGGAATCAGCAAGACACCATCAATGTATTATTGAGTGGAGTAACCTTAGTTTCATTCCTACTCCACCCAGATATTTTGAATTTAAAAATAGCTGCATTTATCCCTAAAGAAAGTTCAGTGTCTCATCTAGGGAAACATTCTATAATTCATGATATATGTTCAAATCGGATCTCCATCTACTAAGGGTAAAGAATGCAGATTCTATCTACTACAAAAATATGCATTATCCTCTCTTTTTGCTGTCTTTTCTCCGAATTCTTTCTACTATTTTTTTATTGTTCCAAGCTGTATTTCAAAGAATGGCATCCTGTCCCACGTTTTCTGAAATTTGAAGTCTTATCTATTGCTAGTTTCACCTTGCTTTCTCACGATTGGAGGTATAATTATAACCCATATTGGTGGTAAATAATAAATAAAGGTTTATTGTCATTTTGAGTGGCAGGCTTCTAGTTGCATAAAAGCCCTACAATAGAATTATGCAAAGGCATTTTGGGAGTCTTGGAAATCAGGATCCAACTATCATGATCTGAGGATCATTTTCAGAGTACTCTTCCTTGGCTATACTTTCTTAGCTCAGGAATGGAAACGGTGGCATAAAAAATGATAGGATCAGGAGACATTACCACCAATACACAAGATGGAACCCACGTTTGTTGTTGTGTATAGTATGCCTGTTTTAACATGTTTCTTTATAGTTTAATCTAATAAACTAGGGACATATCAAGACATATATTTTTGCATTTAAAAAACCTATGAAAAGAAGGTAAATAAGTCACATCTGAAGAAAAATAAGGTCAAATGACAAGATCTGTGGCTTAATACAAAATTCCAAAATCCACAACTGGATATTCTCCCTCTCTAAGGGGATTGTTCTTTATTCTAGGTGGATCTGTGATGTCCTGCCCACAGAATCTTTATTTTTGAGAACTCCTTCCAATTCTTCTTTCTTTTCAGGACCTCCTATTTGTTTATTTACAAAACCAACTCTAATATAACTATATATTGCCCTGTCAAAGGCAGTTGGCTAATTTGTAAAAAAAAATCTTATGAAATCCTGGGCAGAATCTTGGTGGAGGGGTGACATTTACTTCTATTTGGCACTATGAAATATCATAATGTCTTTCACATTTTTGCTTAGTTTTTCTCTTGATTCTTAAAGCACTTTCATGAATAGCCTTGTTATGAGGTTGATTACACACTTGTATTATTTTCCAATGTCTCCTTTTAGATTCCTAGAAAAGGAAATACTAATTTAAAGATTATGAATATTTTCCACCTCCTTTAAAATTTTTAAGAAATAATTTTAGACTTACAAAAGAATTGCAGAATTAGTATAGAATGTTCAAATGATGATGCAGCCTTTCCTAAAGATAACACCTTACATAATCACAGCACAATTGCCAAAACTAAGAAATTAACACGGGTACAACTTTATCCCAAAAATCAATTGACCATATTTGTGGGGATATATTACTGGACTCTACATTCTGATCCATTCATCCATACGTCTATCCTTTCACCAATACCACACTGTCTTACTTAAAGAGCATTACAGTAAGTCTTAAAATCAGGTAGTTTCTTTTAGAGATTTGAAGCATATGTTATTTCTGCAATCATTTCATATTTTATTGGGTACACAATGCTTTCACTTGGCATCAATTATAAGTTGGTTTTGAAAATACTCAGTATTACACTAGCTTGGATTATAACTGATTTCTCCACTCCTTTGGGGTGACTCTGCCAATAGAGGACAGGTTTTACTCTATTGCAAATTGTGTTGCTGTGTATACCCATACAGCAACACAGAAAGTGGCTCCACTACTGATACAGCATCATATATTTGTCATGGAACATATTTGTCATCTATATATTTTTTTGACAAAAATATTTTTGATGTACGTATGTATATAATTTGTGTTTCCATTTAATGTCTTTAAAAGTGAAAAGACATTTTTTAAAAGGTAAAAATGGAGGTCACTCAGAACACTGAACAATATTAGGTAGGTTAAAATAATTTAAGCCTGGTTCATATAGGTAAGTAAAAGACAAAAAAGAAATGTTTTTTTGCTGTTTTATTTACATTTACGTAATTAAACCAAATTGTTTATTTGATTTCAGTATGCAATTTAGCATACTTTTATTGCAAACAGAGTGTTTGTTTTCCTGGAACAAGTTTAAAAACAAATACCAATAGGAAATGAAATACTCTACGGCTTTTCCTGCAGGTTTCCACACTGAACTAGACAAGGATGCCTCCCCTAGTAGTAAACGTGGCTCTAGAGACTGTGTTTTATCTTCATTTTTCAGAATAATTTGATTTATCACCAGTCACATAAAAAAACATTTAGGGAGACCTTATTAGTTGATTAAATCTGATTGTGTTCTCATCTATCCTTATATTTGTTCCAAGGCAATTCCAAATTTATCAGACAGGAGGTTAATCACAGTGACTCATCACAATTTGAGGGGAAAATATCATACAACCACTTTGGTTTCGATGTATTCTGTGAGTTAATTCCATCACTAAAGAAGTATAAACCTTCAGAAATTCGCAAGAGGACAATGAGAACATTTGTTTGTTCAGTATCCATTTGAATCAACAAGAAATAGCCTTATTTGATAGTGAGAGAGAGAGAGGAAGGGAGAGAGAGAGAAAAGAAAGAGAAAGAGAGAAAGATAATGGATAAGGTGAAAATAAACTAAAGAAACAACAGATGCTAAATCGATGTTCATAATAAAAATGTGACAGCTGGAGACAAAAAGGAAGCCAGAAGAGAACTCTCTGTGCTTTATGTCAGAGACAGAGGTTTGCAGGTTTGTGAGTGAAAAAGGGCGATTAGGAGAGGTGAACTAGAGAGTTTGTGGGAAATTGAGAAAGGGATAGATAATGAAAGATTGTTAGAACTTTTGCTATGGGTTGTTAATTGGAACCCCTCTGACGTTCTACACAAGACTTTTATAAAGCTTTGAGGTGTTTTTCAATTATTCTTATTTTCTGGGCTGGTATTTATAGTACTGCAGTTTCAAGCAGAGATGAAACCACGAAAATGTTTGGTTTTAAACCAGTTACTGCACTATTATTATTGCATTTTTATCTTCTTGCATTATTTTAAGATTTTATGGAAATAAATCATTCCCCAGCAACAGCTATGTCACAAACTCCTTGAGAAAAGAGATTATAATCCCCTCAGAGTCTGGGATAAAAACAAGCAAAAATAATTTCTACCTAAGTTATATTATAATAAATTGAACCAGTCACTGATTCACAACTCTAGGATGTCAGGTGGTCTCAGGCCATGTTTTAGGATCTAATCTTGTTGGAGATGCCACTTAACTTTGTTTCCTGAAAATATAACTGCAATTCTTCAAGCCGGATATCTATTTTATCTTTATTATTTGAAATAGTAATAATCACCCCATGCAAATATGTTTTTGCCACACACAACTGCCTTTGGTTCCTACCAAAACCCTATGAAAGCCTGAGACATGATAGGTATTACTTCTATTTTACGTTAAGAAAAATGAGACTCAATAAAAGTCACTTGTTACTGGCCACATGGCAGAAGTGGATTAACAACCAGCTGTTTGCACTCAAGTTTATGTTATTTCTAATACACCATACTGCTTATATTTTTAATAATAAATCACAATTATTTTAGCTCTTTGAAATTAAAAATCTAATGCAGTAACATTTTTTATTAATGCATATATTGAAAATAAATTTTAGATAGTTTGAAATGACAGAGTAATAGAATATATTACATATTAAAATTTTATCCATGTTTTAGGATCAAACATATAAAAATTATTGTGTAAATTACTGTTACCCTATTTAAAATCTCCTCCCTCTCTTAGTAAGAAATAAATATATGAACATGTTCCCATCAACAGTGGTATAAAAAAGAACTCAAAAATAAAATGACAAATTTCTGAGCAATATCAGACCCTACCCAGTGATATTCAAACCATTATTGATGTAACGCTTAAATGTCCTTCTTAACTACAACTACTGTTTATCCTTAGTTCAAGATAAATGTTCACCTATGAAAAGAATACAGCAGCAAGAATCTAGGACAAGTAAGAAGATGGCGAGAAAGTTCTTCAGCCATGAGAGGTGGCTCAGAGTTCGCTATGGATAAAGGATGAACTCATTCTTCAGCAAGTACATTCTCAGAGTGACATGTGCTAGGCTCTCATCTACCCCAAGTTGTAAGAAGTAGTTTATTCCTTTATCCATGGAGATCCATTGTCATATTCTTTCCCTATGTTTCTTTAACACAACTGTAAGACCCAAAAGAGAGGTACCACAAAAGAGTCTTCCTTAACTACATCATTACCACCATTTTTTTTTAACTGAAATAAACAAAACACTGCTTTTTTTACTCCCGGTAATGTCCATCAAAGTTAGAACTGGTCAAACATCAGCAGAGGCCTCGGTGTGTAATTGATGCCAGCAGGAATCTTTGCATGTAGTAGATGAGAGGATGATCATCAGAAATAATTTCTGACTATCCATGTTAACATTTTATTAGTTGAATGAGTTTTCCTTAGGGTTTTCTTGAGGTTTATATATTTAAAGGAGAAGAAAGAAAAAGAAGAAGGAAAGGAGAAAGAGAAGGAAAAAACATTTCTTAGGAAATGCTTTATCAGGGAAAAGAGAAAAACAGAGGTATTTTTGGCCCCCCAACTATAATCCAATCTTGCAGGTCCTCATAGGACTAGATTTTCTTAATTAGAATAGATAGGAACTACAAAAATGCTGATGAAATTTTGCATTCTTGTTGCTTATTTTGAGCTCTTCAGGGGAATTTGAGTTAATTCAAAATGAGCAGCTGGCTTTGTTTTCTGCTACCCTTTCTTAGGCTGGACTGTCAGAATAATTGCTTCCCTTCTCTACCTCAGGTTAATATTATAGATCTGTTTTAAGGTCCTGGAGAGAATCTGGCAGAATGAGAAAGCAATTATACTCTACTCAATTTCATGTTTCCCAACAAATAGGTGTCTTTATGAGTCTTTAAGCTGAAGAAAAGAGAATGAAGAATTCACATAACAGCATAAAATCCCTAGTGGCAAACCAGAAAGTGAGATTATTACACTGGAAAGAAAGCATTTACAGCTATTGGGAACACATACTTTTTACCACTTCTAAGTTCTGCAAAATCAGGAGTAACCTTCATAAACACTATTGAGTGGCTTAATGGGAATTTAATTTGACCGGGATGCCTGGGCCACTGTGAGACTGTCAGACAATGGGTGATTCAGAGTAGAAGGTGAATGGAAACTTTGGAAGTAGAAGAATTCCTTTTCTCTTTAGTCCCAGCTCAATACTCAGCCTCTCTTGGGGTTCTTTCCAACTCACAATCGATTGATTTATTCATCCATCATAATTCTGAATTTTTACTCAGTTTATTCTACAAGCATTAGTATGGGTAAAACTGAAGTGTCAGATGCTGTTCTAGAAACAGAGAGTGAAACATTAGAAAAACCAAGGTTTTTTTCTTCAGTCTGCTTGAAGTCTAGTAAGGGAAACATCCAGATGTAATATGTTTTGATATATGTTTTGATAGAGTTAAACACCAGGTTATATAGGTGCACTTAGTGGGATATCTCCCAGCCATTGAGAGAGAAGGAAGGCTTCCAGGCAGGAGTTCACACCTGAACCAGGCATTAAAGGATGAGTAGTAATTAGCAAATCAGACAAAGGAGAGAGGAGTGTACCACGCATAGAGGCAACAAGAGTAATTATGTTAGGTGATGAATGTGTTAACTAAACTTACTATGGTAGCCATTCCACAAGATATACGTATATCAAATCAACACTTTGTATACCTTAAATTTACACTATGTTATTTGTCAATTGCATCTCACTAAAGCTTGGGAAAACATTTTAAAACAAGAAAACAAAAGCCAGAAATCTGCAAGAGATATTATTTCCTTAATGGACCATCATTCTGCTCTTCTCTTTTGCTTTTTTTTAAAGAAAATATAAGCACTTTTTCATGGAGGAGGCTATCAGAAGTTGAAATCATACTAACTCAAGCAATGTGCATTTTGAGAAGAATGGCTTGCAACAGGTAAGGAAGGTGAGAGACAGCGAAGCCTGCTGATGCTAATAACAATAAAGGTAGGACTAATAGCTTGCATGTAATGAGTCCTTATTACTTCACTGTGTAAATGCTTTAAAAATATTAAAATAAGCAGCTTCAATAAGCTCCAGTATTGCTGGAGCCTTGAAACCAAGTGCATGGAGTGGCACGGGATGAGACTGAGAGGTAGCGAGGCATCAGATCATGCAGGGACTGTATCCCAAGGACAATCATAAGCTATTGAAGAGGAACATGGGTGGACTTTTGTTTCCAAATTACTCTGACTGTGTGAGGGCATTTGTGTCAGGAGGATGACAACAGTGCCTCAAACGGCACTCACTGAGTGTTTAATATGTGCTGGGAAATAAGAATAATAACTACAACAACTAACTTGCTGAGTGTTAACCACACACAGACACTATTCTAAGCCTTACTCTGCATACATTATGTCATTTAATCCTTTTCAACATCCTTATGAAGTAGACTATAATTATCCAGTTTTACAGGTGAGGAAACAGGCACAGATGCTGCTCACAGAAAATTGTCAATGTCAGGTAGTTGTGCAATTGTGGAGCCTAGATTCAAATCCCGATTTTCTGACTTCTGAGCACATGTTCTTAATCTCCATTCTGGTTACTTTTTACTATATATTTTTAAGATTGAGACTTGACATTTAAATGATAAAGGACAATAAAATCATGAGAATATGATGACCATACAGAAGAAAGACAAAATAACCAACACCACCATGTTGCCTAGAAATGAAGAAGTGTTGTTCATAAGTGGGCAGACAAAAAGAAGTTAATGTGCCTGAGTTCATTGCGGAAAATTTGCATCTGGCGGTTTCTATTTTCTAAGCGAAGTATCTACTGACAAAAGGTCACAGTTTGGAAGAAAATGGTAAAAAATAAATTTCCTTTGTTTTGATAAAACATGAAGAATGATGACTAGGCAACATAAGCAAATTGTCAGTATGAAGAGTCTGTTTGAAGTTGATGATGGTGAATTTACAGTAGAAGTAATACAGATAAACTGGCCTAATCTTTGTAAGAGTAACTAATTGTACACACAGATCATGGTGAAAGCCCTAAGGGGAAATGACATGAATTGGGAAATGTGTTTATCCAAGGATGTGAGTTAGAAAAAAATGCAGGAAAGGGAAATGTCTCTCCTTGACATAGGAGCATCTTCTCTCTAAATTGCAGGATTCCATATGAAGAGCCTGCCCCTATCATTCTCTCAGGCAGAGTGCAGAGGCAAGGAGAAGGCAAGGTAGAAGACACGTCGGCTTTGTTATTATCAGAAGTGAAGGCATGAGATGGAAAATGGTACTCTGTAAATGAAGGGTTAAAAAATACATACCCTGTAAAAAACAAATTCCAATAGGAAGCATGTCATCAACACACTTTGAAAATCAGATTATACTTCAGTCTTTTTCTTATTTAAAATAATCTTACTCAGAATTGAAAACATATACTGTACTTGAGGATGAACTAAGTTAAAGGCCAAGGAAAAACTAAAAAACATACAGCATTGCACAATTATGAATTGGTATTGGTTTTATTTTAAATTCTATTTTATATTTCTCTTATTACAACACAAATAGATTAAAAATTCTGAATCTGTCTTTAACTTTTGACAATGATGAGGAAGCCTTGAAAACTCTAGTGTATTTTATCATGATTTTTAAAAAACACTTGTTATGTATTCATTATAGTGATTAATTCTATATCATCTAAGATTGTTGAAGTATGTGGTAAAGAATGGAAATCTACTTTTATAGTATATTTAGAAATAATAAAGTCAATAAGCCCAAAACTCATTAATATCACAGAACTTATATTTAAATGACTATATCAAACCTGTATCTGCAGTGTATCTCACTAAAATAGTAAGAAAAGATTTTCTGAGAACTGTTACCCAGTGGGACAGAAGCTCCTTCTGCCATTAGAGAGGTGTAACCTTAAGTACTCTTTTTACTAGTAGAAAAAAATATATAATTAACCATTTTTACACTTGACATTTTTTATCTGGTGGGAAATGCAAATTCTATACACAAACTAAAAGATTTTGAAAGAAATTTCAAAATAAAAATAACAACTCTTATGATGGGCTGAGTAATGCCCCCCCACCAAAAAAAAAAGTCCACGTCCTAATCACCAGAACCTGTGAATATGTTACCTTATGTGGCAAAAGGGACTTTTCAACTGTGATGATGGATCTTGAGACAGCCTGGCTTTTCCAGGTGAGCCTAATGATGTAATCCCATCATGGGTCCTTACAAGATGGAGGCAAGAGGGTCAAAAGCCGAGAAGGTGAAATGAGAAGGGAAGCACTGGGAAAGAAAGAGAGAGAATTGAAGCTGCTACGCTGCTGGCATTGAAGATGAAGGAAGGGATCACGAACCAAGGAATGTAGGTGGTCTCTAGAAGGTGGGCAGGACTAAGCAACAGATTCTCCCTTACAGCCTTCAAGAGGAACCAGTCCTGATAGCATGCGTCTTTAGACCAATGAGGCTGATTTTGGACTTCTAGACTCCAGAAGTATAAGAGAACAAAGCTGTATTGTTTTAAGCCACTATGTTTCTGGTAATTTGTTACAGCAATAATAGAAAACAAATACAACCAGCTTTCATATTGTTCTCCCCGCCCCATACTCAGATCTGAGAAAACGATACCTATGATCTACTTTGAGAAAAATATCTTCCCCACTCAGGAGGGGTATGGATGAAGTAGCGCAGAACAGTGAAATCAATTCACCTGTCAAAGCCTCCTGGTGGTGTGCTATGTACAAGGAAATAGAACATGGCAGACATGTTTACAGATGCACCTAAATTTATGTAAGAGAAAATAGCCTCTTGACCCTGGCCATGTCACCCTAGAAAGTCATCTGAGTACAAACATTTTATCTACCTCTAATTTTCATCTTTATATACCTTAGAATTTTCCTAAATTAAATTTCCTTAAAGCACAGCATATGCCTTGGCTTCTTAAAATTTCACTGACACAACCTCTGGTTCCTGCCACCTGCCGGGCTTCCTGCCCCTTAATGTGACTATAAATGCCTCAGTGAGCGTACATAGAGCACTGGAACTAATTTTAGGATTTACAAACCTGGTTTTAAGTCCTGGTTCTGCTGCTGCTCTTGGGCAAGTCTCAATCTCTCTGAACTTCAGTTTCTATCATCTATAGAATGAGGCTGAGAGAGCCTACTTCAGGGAAATATGAAAATCAAATAAGATGATAGCTGACTGAATAACATGTAATCATTGTACTTAATAACATAATAAATAACGCTATTTAAATAGTTCTATATTTATCTAGCTTTACATTTCATGAAATTACATTTCATGTCATTCTGGCATCACGGTACCTCTGAGATGTCAGTAAGTGGATCTGACTGCTTTCTCCTTTTAGCAATTAAAAAAATGGAAGGTCAAGATTGTCTTGTCCAAGAGCTAACAAATGGCAAAGCAGGGACTTGAATCAAGGTCTTCTGACTCCAAATCCTATCATCTTTCCCCCTCAGGGCTAGAATAGAGCCTTTCTTCTCTGAACAGAAAGAAGAGCAGAAAACCTTTGTAAAGTATAACAATGTTCTGTGATGATATAACAATGTTCATAAGTTGGGACTAAGATATCAGATCTACAGGCACTGCTATTCTGAACAGGGGGTGGTGAGTGGGGGTGAGGGGACATATAACACAAGACCTGTAGTTAGAAATGCCTAGCATTAAGCCTGACACAATAGAGTCTCCATGAAAAAAGATGCTTATTGAATGAAAACATAAAGATATGCCAGAAAATGCATCTGCCACACTGAAGCCCTACCCCGAAAGCAATTCACTCTCCTCTTTCCACAATAGTGTTTTTGCTTCTGCAATATTTTTAGTACCTCTAGGATTCAATTTGAAATGTATTTTTAATTTAGCTTAACTAGGTACTGAACACCTAATTAATACTTAAAGAACTTCGGTTTGGATCAGAATGAAGATGCTTACTAATAATATTTAATGATTATTTATGGTAATATTTCAAAAGTAAGCTTTCTAATGGGTCTACATAAATTTTTGATGCAGCTTCATGTTCTTTACAAATATAAATGGAGGCTGAAGAAGTAATACTATTTGTCAGCAGGCGTCCTATCAGATAATGTGGTTAATAAGTAGAATCCAGTTTGATAAACAGGTTTTCATGCTCTTTCTAATGCAATTTCTACTCTTTGCTAATTCATCTGAGATTAACCACTTAAACAGAAAACAAGTCTTACTGTTGGGACCTTCTCTTTCCTATTCTCTCTTATTTATTTTCATACATGTACAGAAGGTACTGGGTTCAGATGTGCATTTTTAAAACACTTATTAATGTGGAAACTGGCTTGTTCAGGATATGCCTAACTCCTAACAATGCCATCATTATCATTATCACCAGCAATCACAAATATTTTTATTATTTATTATTCAGAAGTCATTATGCTAAGCTCTGGAAATAAGATAAAAATGAGGGTACTAGCTGTTATTTATGTCCTCACAACTAGTATATAAACTCCATGGGAGTGAGTACCATGTTTTGCTCATTTATCTTTTTGTTTTCAGAACCTTCTTTCAGGCACAGACTAAGCATTCTGCATTTTTTTTCAAGGAATAAATCTACAAAATTAAAATGAAAAAGTAATGCCCCCCTCGCTGATATTCTACAAGTGCCCATCAGGATGGTTTTAAGTCATTTATGGCCAGCATTTCTTCAGTTTAGTCAGTGCCCATGACTTACAAGTTCTTAAATATTTTGAAAATCATTCATATCTGTATCAAAAAAAGTATTATAAAGATTCAGTGATGTAATACATGTAAAACACTGAGAAAAGGTTAAATAAATGTTAATAAAAATGATGGTGCTGATGATGAAAATGATGATTAAACTAAGAAAAATGAACATAAAAGGAAAAAATTACTAATCAAGTAGCATGTTAATAACCATGACACTGAATGGTGAATAAAGCAGTAAAGCAGTAGTTCTTAGAAGTTCAGAAATGAGAAAAATTGATGGGCCTAGTCCAAACCAAGAAATATTTATAAAATATATGACATTTGAAGAGGATGTTGAAGGATTGGTATGACAAGGTCAAATAAAAAGGAAAAGAATTTACTTTTGCTGGGGCTGGCCCTGTGGCCGAGTGGTTAAGTTCACGTGCTCCGCTGCAGGCGGCCCAGTGTTTCATTGGTTCGAATCCTGGGTGCGGACATGGCACTGCTCATCAAACCACACTGAGGCAGCGTCCCACATGCCACAACTAGAAGGACCCACAATGAGGAATATACAACTGTGTACTGGGGGGGCTTTGGGGAGAAAAAGGAAAAAAAAATAAAAATAAAATCTTTAAAAAACAGAATTTACTTTTGCAAGTCCAATATAATTTTTATATTAAATAATGGAACATTCAAGTAAAATGTTTTAATTTTTCCAACAAGATTGGGAGTTTTCAGAAATGTAATAAATATGACATTTCAAAGATAAATAAAAATCACTGTCTTGATTAGTTTATTCTACTCCAAAGGTTTCTAGATTTTTTGATACAGAAATGGAAAATAAAAACTAAAGATTAAAAATGAGTGTAAGGGTTGCCAACATTTGTCAAATATGCTTAGCAAATATAAGGAAATTAAATACCACTAACAGTTTAAACATTCAAAATTAAAATATAATTTGAAGAAAACATAACTATCAGCACTGTAGAACAGAGACTATACAACAAAAAAAGATAAATATTGACATAATGTTGAATGTATAAAATAACACTCTATTGCTGGAATTATAACCTATAGATGTGATATATGTGAGAACAATAGCCCAAAGGAGGGAGATGAATTGGAATTCGTTTGGATGAAACCTTCTATCTTTTACCAAAATTAAGTTAATATTAACCTAAAGTAGATTGTACTAAGTTAAAATGCATATTGTAATCCCTATAGCAACTGCTAAGAAAATAACTCAAAAATTATAGTTAACAAATTAAATGAGACACTAAAATATATCTATTTAATGCAAACAAGGCACTAAAGAAGAAGAAAAAAATACATGAGATACGTGGAAATCATATATCAAAATGGTGGATCTAAATCCAACAATAGCAAAAATTACAATAAATATGAATGAACCAAACAATCCAATCAAAAGGCAGCGATCATCAAACTAGATTTTTTCATATGCCCAACTATATGTTATCTGCATAAGACACAATTTAGATTCAATGACACAAAAAGGTTGAAAATTTAAAAAGATAGAAAACATATACCATGCAAATGATAACCATAAGTGAACAGAAGTAGCTATAGTTTTAACACAAAAAAATAGACTTTAAGCAAGAAGTATTGGTAGAGTCTGAGAACATTGCTTAATGATAAAAAAAAACGTTAATTCATCAGTAAGATATAAGAATTATAAAAATATATGCACCTAAAAATAGAGCCCCAAATTACATGAAGCAAAAATTGACAGCATTCAAAGGAGAAATACACAATTCAACAATAATAAGTGAAGTCAATATTCTACTCTCAATAATTGATAGGAAACCTAAGCGGAAAATCATCAAGGACTTAAAGACTGAACAACATTCTCAACTAAGTTTTGGTAAATTTAAAAGTATTAAAATCATACAAAATATGTTTTCTGACCACAGTGGAATTAAATTGGATATACATAACAGAAAGAAATATGATAAATCCCCAACAACTTGGAAATTAAATAATGCACTTCTAAATAATCCATTAATCAATTAAAGATAAAATCAAAGGCAACTTACAAAATATTTTAAACTGAATTAAAACAAAAACAAAAGATATCACAAGCAATATGCTGCAACTAATGCAGTCTTTACAGAGAAATTTATAGATTTAAATGCCTATAATAGATAATAAAAAATATCTCAAATCAATAATCTATGCTTCTTAAGAAACTAAAAAAGCAAAGCAAACCATACCCAAAACAAGCAGAAGGAAAGAAATAGTGAGATCTAAACTGAAATCAATGAAACAGAAAAGCTATAGAAAAAAATCATGAAACTAATCTTAGAAAATCAGCAAAGTTAACAAGCTTCAGCTAAGGAGACCAAAAGAAAAACAAAAGACACATTAAAATCAAGAGTGAAATAAATACATCACTACCAATCCTCCTGAAATTAAAAGGATTATAAAGAAACACCATGAACAAATTTATTCCAACAAATTTTGAAAATTTAGATAAAACAAATTCTTAAAAACATGCAAATGATGAAAACTGACTCAAAAAGAAATAGAAAATATGAATAGTCCTAAAGCAAGTAATGAAATTTAAATAGCATTTTTAAAAATCTTCCCATAAAGAAAACCTGGGGACTACATGGTTTCACTGTATATTTATTTCAAATATTAGAAATGAAAATGAAAACAATACAAATCTTCCATAAACTCTACAAAAATGAAGAAAGGAACACTTTCCAATCCAATCTTTGAGGCCAGTATTACCCTGATATTGAAGTCAAACAAAGACATCACAAGGAAAACAAAAAAAATAGACCAATATCCCTCATGAGCACATACTAAAAAATCCTTAGGAAAATATTAGCAATTAAATTTAGTAACATTAAAAAAAGATTATATACCATGACTATGCTCAATTTATCCTCAGACTGCAAGATTAGTGGTACATTAAAAAATCAATTAATATTATACACAATATTAATTTTTAAAAAGGCAAAATCCAAATGATAATCTTCATAGTCACAAACAAGACGTTTGACAACATCAAGCACTCATTTATGAAAAAATATTCTGATGTTAGGAATAGGAGGATATTTCCTCAATCTTGTAAAGGCATCCATGAAAAACCTAGAGCTTAAGTCCTACCTAATGGTGACTGAATGCTTTCCGCCTAAAATTAGGCATTACAATGGCACAGTTGAGTAGTTGCACAAAACCTACAATAATTAGTATTTGGCCCATTAGAGAAAAAGTTTGTGTGTCCCTATGTTACATGAAAGAGGCCACCTGCAAAGCCCTACATATTGTATGATTGCATTTATATGAAATTTCAAAAGGACATAAAGCAAATCAGTGGTTGCCTGGGGTGGGGAGTGGGAAGATGGTTTGATTGCAAAAAGGCTGAGGGAACTTATTGGGAGATGAAAATGAAAATGTCTTAAGGTTAGATTGTAATGATGCTTGACAATACTATAAATTTATTAAAAATCACTAAATTTCACACTTACAATGGGTGAATTTAACGATATACAAATTATACTTCATTGAAACTGCTGAAAATAAGGTTCACGCATTATATTTATACATGTTTAACTTGTTTCTCTATTTGCTTTAACTATAAATGGTAAGTACTCAGAGGCTTGGTTAATTCCAGTTCAGCTGTTTTCTAGAATGCTTCATACATAGTGCTGTGTCCTTGGCATGATATTTTAAGCAAAATTATTTTTATGAACAAAATTATACGGGAACTAAAATTCAATATACATAATACCCTAAAACAATCAGAAGAATTAAGAAATTATTTGAAAAAAAACTAAGAAATTATATTTGCTAAATATACATATATATATATTTATATTTTCCAAATATATATATACAACATATATATTTTATATATATATATATAATATATATATATATATTTGAAGCTAAAAATATTACAAACCATCTTGGCAGTTGTTATTAACAGTAACTTCTCCAACATAGAATATACTAGAAAAAGAAAAAATAATTTAAAAACTTTAAAAAGGAAAATACTAGAAAAAGGAAAAAGAAAACTCATTTTAACCAAATCATCCCATCTATAACCCAGAACTGAAGCTTAAAGTAATTTTATTTTTATATTGGTTACAACACTTTCATCTTTAAATTAAGTGTCTATGATACAAAAAGAATATCATAGAATCTCCTCAAGATGGTGGTGTAGGCAGACTCTGAACTCACTTCCTCCCATGAACACAACCAGGTTATAGCTACTCTTGGAAAAACTACCCCTCTGAATGAATTGAAAACTGGATACAAAGAACCCCCCACAACAGGGGACATTCCTGACTGAGGTGGAAGAGCTGGAAATTCCTTTCTGAAGAGAAATAAGGCCACCTTTGTGAGCTGTAGAGCTTCACAGCTGGCTGGCCAGGAGCAAAGCTAAGTTATGCAGCTTTCCCTGAAGGGGCGGGGACCTGAATGGGAGTGTGTTACCACTGTAGGCATCCTTTGGACTCAGCACAACTGAGATGAGTCTCATAATATACGTCTTTGCTGGCTATTAACTCCGATGGGGAATACCCCCAGAAAAGCTATTGGACATAAGCAGAAAAACCTAGCTCTTAAAGGGCCCATGCACAAATTCACCCATCTCAGAAAGCAACCTAAAATCTCCAGAAAGAAGGGTCACAGTCCTTTGGTGAAAAAGACTCACCTGGTAGGCTCTGGGTGCTTCTTGATGAAAGATGAGACTTCTCCAGGGACTGAGACAGTGGCAGCAGCCATTGTAGTGACCTAGTACAGGTGTGCTGACACAGACGCTGGCAGACACTATTGGAGTTCTTCCCCTAGCTTGTTGGCCCAGGGTCTGCCCCACCCACTAGATCTAGCAGCCCACCCTAGGAACTGGCCCTACCCAACAGTAAGCCCTCAGGCTATTTGTGGGCCTGCATAGAGTAGGTCCCTTGATCCTCTATACACAGGCAAGTGGGCCTACCTCTGTGGGGCAGGGTCTGCATGAAGAGCAGATTGAGTGTGAGGGGCATTGGTGGAGAGTGTGGGGGCCTCTGCAGTGGGGCGACTGGGTATGCTTCAGGGGGTCAGGACATGTACACAGGACTGTGTTGATGGTGGGTGTGGACCCATGAGGGGTGAGGCTTATCAGTGGCACAAGACCTGTGCTTCTCAAAGAGCCACATAGGGGATTGAACTCACCTTCCAAAGCCTGAAATAATTCGGTGCTCCCTTGCCTGGGGCAAGCCACACTTACCTGCAGTCCTGAGAAAGCTGACAACAGCCTTGCAGACTTGGGGCCTACAGCAATTGTAAGCCTCTGAGCCTAGCAACCAGCCACGTTGGGTGCCTACTCACTTAACAGAAAAATGGAAACAGGAGTGTGCTCTTAGACATTGCAGCCAACTGCGCTGGGGCTCCCCAAATTCAATTTATAAACAGCCACCAAGGGGGGAAAGCCTAGACTCCCTGGGTACCTGCAGCAAGAGCAACTCTGCTGCAGCAGACACACATAGCTCACACAAGGGTGACTCTTGGAACACTTGGACTGGGGACAAGAGGGAAGCATACTGCTGGGCCTCAAAAAGTGTCTCTTACGTAAGGCTACTTCTACAAGATCAGGACACATAGCTCACTCAGCTAATATGTACACAATGGAATACTACTCAGCCATAAGAAATGATGAAATCCAGTCATTTGTGACAACATGGATGGAACTTGAGGGTGTTATTCTAAATGAAATAAGTCAGAGGGAGAAAGTCAAATACCATATGATCTCACTCATAAGTAGAAGATAAAAATAACGACAAACAAACACATAGCAACAGAGATTGGATTGGTGGTTACCAGAGGGGAAGGGGGAGGGAGGAGGGTGAAAAGGGTGATTAGGAACACGTGTGTGGTGATGGATTGTAATTAGTCTTTGGGTGGTGAGCATGATGTAATCTACACAGAATTCAAAATATATTACAATGTACACTTAAAATTCATATGTTATAAGACAACATTACTGCTATTTAAAAACATTTTTAAAAAAGAATAAAGGATATCATAGTTTTTTCATGTTCGACATTACATTTGTAACTCATAGAATTATAATGAATTTAATAAAAGTTAAAATGTATCATTGAAGTTTACTGTTAAACATAGTAAAGGTATTTAAAGAACTAAAAAACTTTTAAAAATTTCTATTATGGGGTCCAGCCCTGTGGCCTAGTGATTATGTTCAAAGCGTTCCACTTCAGCAGCCAGGGTTCAGGTTCCCAGGCACGGACCTATACCACTTGTCTGTGGCCATGCTGTGGCAGCGACCAACATATAAAATAGGGGAAGAATGGCACAGATGTTGGCTGAGGGTGAATCTTCCTCAAGCAAAAAGAGGAAGATTGGCAACAGTGTTAGCTCAGGGAGAATCTTCCTCAGCAAAAAACAAGTCATCTAGCAGTTTATTTCTTATGAAAAAGGACACATATTTTTTCTAATTTTGCACAAAGGCACCATATGGGTTACCTGCATTCATGCTTCCATTAGCATGCTACAGTTTTTTAATTAATGTTTTATTCAAAATATTAATAACCATATTCACAGATGAAAGGAACTGGTAGGGGTCAGCAAATAGGTTCAGTCCAGAAAGAGTTTGAGAGGTTGAAGCTGAGTCTTACAAGATTTAAACTGGGATCCATATAAAGTCTTACTATTCTTGAGTTAAAAAATCCAACTATCATGTAAAAGGATGGGGGCGAGATGGCATAAAAGCAGTACATGTTAAAGGGAGGTTTTAGTTGAGAGTAAGTTTGATAGCAGTTCAGATGGAAACCCTTTAAATATGCAATGTCCTGTTATTAGAAGAGAGATTAGATTCCTCTCTACAGCCACCAAGAAGAGAACCACGGCAAAAGATCTGAAATGAAAGGAAAGCAAATTTCAGCTCAACATGTTTTTAATGATTAGAATTCCCTGAAGCAAGATGAGATAAACTGACACCTGAGATATTTCTAAAGCCGCATTCAACTTCTGTTATTCAATAATTCTATGTTAACACATGATATAATAACTCAAGTTTCTGATCATCCAGGTCACAATCCACAAATTAAAGTTTACTGTTTCCATCTTGCATCATGGCAGGCTCATTCCTTAATTGAGGGGTTTTGTTTATATATGTAATTACTGTGGAAGTCTCCTTTTAAAAGATTTCTGCCTTTCCTTGAAGTTATATCTCCATCTATACACTAAGGAGGAAGAATTGGGAGATCAACCACCAAATATATCATTTAGGTAGTTACTCTCTCTACCTAGTCCCTCACCCACAGTGAGGAGGAGACCATTGCCTCCATGACCAGGAAAAAGAGGGCATCTCTCTACGTTACCTGTATTTCTCCCGAGCATAAACAGTACAGTGGATGCTGATGAAGATTCAATTTACATATATGTGTGTATACATATACACACACAGTCAAATTTCATTATTTATGAATTGTGTCTTTGTAAATTCATCTACTCCCTAAAATTTATTTGTAACCCCAAAGTCAACACTCATGGCACTTCTATGATCATTTGTGGACATGTACAAAAGGGAGAACATTTCGAGTCATCTGATACGAATGTTCCCAGCTGAGCAAGGTGGCACTTTGCTTTCTTATTTCAGGTCTCATACTGTAATTTAATATACTTTATGTTTTTCACATTTTTTCACTTTTTATTAATGATTTCACTGTTTAAAATGCCTCCCATGCATAGGGCTGATGTGCTGTTCATTATTCCTGAGTGCAAGAAGACTATGATGTGCCCTGTAGAGAAAATTCCTGTGTTAGGTAAGCTTAATTCAGTCATGAATTATGATACTGTTGACTGTGACTTCAATGTTAATAACTCAACAATATATATTAAGTAAGTTTTCCTTAATCAGAAGCACACATCAAACAAGGTCATATACTGAGCAACTGATGAAATATTGTGACCAGAGTCTGACAGAAACCTAACCCTGTATTTCTTCTAAGATCAGTGGTTCATTATCAGTATTCACTACTTCAGTGTTCACAGTGCCTTTATGGAACATAACTACCATGAGTAATGAGAATCAAATACATATACATATATACATAGAGAGAGAGAGAGTTTGTGTTTTCCAAAGCGAGCTGGGAGTGGGAGGAGGGGAAGGTGATGTGCATGAGGAGAAATGTCTCATATATATGCTGCATCTGGGATTAGTAAGATCCATGTAAGAATTCTGGCTTTATATGCCTGATAAGCAATCCTATTTTTAGGGAATTAGTTACTAATTGTATGCCTCATTATTTCAACTGCTCTAAACATCAATTTCATCATCAGGCATGTAGTGCAAGTTCAAATTAATACTAGCTTTTATATAATGCTGACAAACATGAGTACCACAAAGTGAAAGTATGAAGATAAAATTATTTAAACTGTTTAAAAATTCCCTAGAATATTAAATATTATCAGATGATTTTTTTAGCATATAATTGCAGGGAGCTACACTTTCAAATCTTCCTTTAGGACCATTGGGAAGAAGAGTTGTGGTTGATTAATCATGTCTGCCAGAATCATCTTTATAGGAAGTATCATGTTGGCTTAAAACCTGCTGTGTGATTGCTTACAGCTGTATATTGTAGATACATAGTTCATATGTCTAATATTACACCTCTGATCACATGCGGGGAGAATTGCAAGTCATTTAGCTCAGGAAGTACTAAAATTTAATTTCAATACCAAAGTTTTGCAACTGTTGAGCCTGGGGAGCCTCAAACTTAAAGTATGCTGACAACATGGGATTAGGGAGACGCCATTTTGGGAATCTGGCACAGCCTGCATATGGCAAACTCATAGCCTCCATACATATACAGACACAGTAGCATTTGAAAATTAGTAAGCACAAAAATGAAAAAAAGGTAAATATCCAGGGAGCTGTAGCTATGTGTCAATCTGGTAGTCATTTCATTTTCGAGTTGTGGGAATGTGTGTGTATGAGGTAAGACCCACCCCCCATGCCTGCAAGCAGCTGGCTGAGATATGGGACTAATTAAACGGCAAAAGTAAAACAAGTACTAAGGCCCCAGGCTCTGTCCCAAGCTTCTGGGAATGTTTCTTGTTTTAGCAGGAATACTTCAAGGATGGATACAGAGTGGGAATTTTACTGTGAAGCTAATGAAGCTTTAGCTTCAGGACCCCTCACTTGCATGAGTTCTCTCAAGCCCCTGGGAGGCCTTAGCAAGGTGTTCACATTGTCTTGTAGTATTGTAAAACTTGCCAAAGTAAGACAATTTTGCAGATAGGACCACTGTCTCTTTGTAATGCCTCTTCCCCTCCATCACACCTCCCTTTACATCCAGTGGCTTTAGAGTGGCTGGGGGTAATTTTGGAACCCTGCTAAATTAGGGACACATTTAATTAGGATTTAGTGAGATAATTATGTGGTCCTCAGTCACTTCCATGAGGTTGTTGTTGATGGCCAGATGTAGGCATGGCTTCTTGGAGTACTCTTACGCACTGCAGACCAATTCTTTTGGAGTTCTGACAAAAGGTAAAGGGCCAGAGACCTTATCTCTCAGGTTGTCAAAACTTGACAATAATCCTAAAAACTTAGGTCATGTTACCAATAATGAGCTGTGAAGAGGAAAGAAATTTTTCCAAACTATTAGTAATAAAAAACACATTTCAATCAACAGTGCTAGAGAAAAGACTGAATTATCTATTATCTATAGGAAATGATATTACAATATCATTGTCAATAGTCATTCAAAGAATATAAAGTCGAAAAATGTACAAAAATATTATAAAATTGCTATCAGGTAGTTAACTAGTACAAAAATTATTTCGTTTGACTAGATTGCGATGTTTGTTGTATTTATTGCCTTTGTAACTTTGTGTATTTTCATTTCTTTTTCATGCTAAATATTCAGTTCCATGCTTCATGAGACAAGGATAGGATGAGTGCAGGCTGGCTCTAGATCTGGCTAGAAACAAGCTTGACTGATCAGTGAAACTTGTAATGAATTCAGTTTCAAGGAACTGGCAAACACAGGAGGAGAGAAAGGGAATCAGGCAGTAGCTGGTCCAGCAAGTCATCAGAAATATGCCTCAGGGAAACTCCATCTGAGTCATTATTCAGGCGTAATGAGAAGGCAGTATGTCACCCCTCAATTTATTTTATGAGTCTATTTAATGGAAGAAAATGCTACTGCTTATAATCTTGTTTTCCTGGTAAATGGGGATCTTAGAACAATAGAAAGTATAACTTTTTTAAAATTTATCTTATTGAGTTCCCCTTCCCCTCTGGTAAGCATTGATCTGTTCTCTTTGTCCATGTGTTTGTTTATCTTCTACATATGAGTGAAATCATACAGTGTTAGTCTTTCTCTGTCTGGCTTAATTCACTTAACATAATACCCTCAAGGTGCTTCAGTGTTGTTGCAAATGGGGCAATTTTGTCTTATTTTATGGCTGAGTAGTATTCTATTATGTATACATATATCTCATCTTCTTCATTTGTTGGGCACTTGGGTTGCTTCCACATCTTGGCAATTGTGAATAATGCTGCAATGAACATAGGGGTGTGTAAGTCCCTATGAATTGTTGATTTCAAGTTCTTTGGATAAATACCCAGTAGTGGGATAGCTAGGTTGGATGGTATTTCTATTTTTACTTTTTTAAGAAATATCCATACTATTTTCCATAGTGGCTGCAACAGTTTTCATTCCCACCAATAGTGTATGAGGGTTCCATTTTCTCCACATCCTGCCCAACGTTTGTTGTTTTTTGTCTTGGTAATTATAGCCATTATAAGAGGAGTAAGGTGATATCTCATTGTGGTTTTGATTTGCGTTTCCCTAATGGTTACTGATATTGAACATTTTTTCCTGTGCCTGCTGGCCATCTGTATATCTGATTGGAGAAATATCTGTTCATATCCTCTGCCCATTTTTTGATTGGCTTGTTTGATTTTTTGTTGTTTAGTTGTATGAGTTCTTTATATATTTTAGAGATTAACCCCTTGCTGGATATATGATTTGCAAATATATTCTTCCAGTTGGTGGGTTGTCTTTTTGTTTGGTTCCTGGTTTCCTTTGTCTTACAGAAGCTCTTTAGTGGGATGCAGTACCATTTGTTTATTTTTTGTTTTGTTCTCTTTGCTCGGGTAGACATGGTATTCAAAAAGGTCCCTCTAAGATCAACGTCAAAGAGCGTACTGCCTATATTTTCTTCTAGAAGTTTTATAGTTTCACATATTACATTTACCGCTTTAATCCATTTTGAGTTAAGTTTTGTGTATGGTGAAAGATAATGGTCTACTTTCATTCTTTTGCGTGTAGCTGTCCAGTTTTCCCAACACCGTTTATTGAATAGACTTACCTTTCTCCACTGTATGTTCTTGGGTCCTTTGTCAACGATTAGCTGTCTGTAGATGTGTGCTTTTATTTCTGGGCTTTCAGTCCAGTTCCGCTGATCTGTGTGTCTTTTTCTGTACCAGTACCATGCTGTTTTCATTTCTGTAGCTTTGTAGCATATTTTGAGGTCAGGGCTTGTGATGCCTCCAGTTTTGTTCTTTTTTCTTAGGATTTATGTAGCTATTCAGGGTCTTTTTTGGCCCCCCATGAATTTTTGGATTCTTTGTTCCAATTCTCTGAAGAATGTCATTGGGATTCTGACTGGGATTGCATTCAATCTGTAGATTGCTTTAGACAGTGTGGACACTTTAACTATGTTTATTCATCTAATCCATGTGCATGGAATATCATTCCATTTCTTTATGTCATTAGTGATTTCTTTCAATAATGTCTTATAGTTTTCATTGTATAGATCTTTTACCCCCTTGGTTAAATTTATTCCTAGATACTTTATTCTTTTTGTTGGGATTGTAATTGCGATTGTGTTCTTGAGTTCTCTTTCTGTTAGTTCTTTATTAGAGTGTAGAAAGGCAACTGATTTTTGTAAGTTGATTTTGTGCCCTGCGACTTTGCTGTAGTAGTTGATTATTTCTAATAGTTCTCTGTTGGGTTTTCTATATATAAAATCATGTCTTCTGCAGACAGGAAGAGTTTCATTTCTTACTTTCTGATTTAGATACACTTTATTTATTTTTCTTGCCTAATTGCTCTGGCCAAAACCTCCAGTACTATGTTGAATAAGAGTGGCAAGAGTGGGCACCCTTATCTTGTTCCTGTTCTCAGAGGGATGACTTTAAGTTTTTCCCCATTGAGTATGAAGTTGGCTGTGGGTTTGTCATATGTGGCCTTTATTACATTAAGCTATTTTCCTCCTAAACCCATTTTATTGAGAGTTTTTATCATAAATGGATGTTGGATCTTGTCAAATGCTTTCTCTCGATCTACTGAGATGATCATGTGGTTTTTATTCCCCATTTTGTTAATGTGGTGTATCACATTGATTGATTTGCAGATGTTGAACCATCCCTGTGTCTCTGGTATAAATCCCACTTGATCATGGTGTATGATCCTTTTAATGTATTGCTGTATTTGGTTTGCCAATATTTTGTTGAGAATTTTTGCATCTATGTTCAACAGCGATATTAGCCTGTAATGTTCCTTCTTTGTGTTGTCCTTGTCTGGCTTTGCAATCAGGGTAATGTTGGCCTTCTAGAGTCTGTTAGGAAGTGTTCTATCTTCAATTTTTTGGACTAGTTTGAGAAGGATACATATTAAATCTTCTTTGAATGTTTGGTATAATTCTCCAGAGAACCCATCTGGGCCTGGACTTTTATTTTTTGGGAGATTTTTTATTGCTGTTTCAGTCTCTTCATTTGTGATTGATCTATTCAGATTCTCTATTTCTTCTTGATTCAGTTTTTGGAGGTTGTATGATTCTAACAATTTATCCATTGCTTCCAGATAGTCCAATTTGATGGCATATAGTTTTTCACAATATTCTCTTATATTCCTTTGCATTTCCATTATATCCATGGTAACTTCTCCTCTTTCATTACTAATTTTATTTGTTTGAGGCTTCTTTCTTTTTTTCTTGGTGAGTCTGGCTAAGGGCTTGTCAATTTTGTTTATCTTCTTAAATAACCATCTCTGAGTTTCATTGATCCTTTCTACTGTTTTTTTGTTTTCAATTTCATTTATTTATGCTCTACTTTTTATTATTTCCCTCTGTCTACTGACTTAGGGCTTTGTTAATTCCTCCTTTTATAGTTCTGTTAGCTATAGTTTAAGATTTCTTTTTTGAAAGTTTTCCTTTTTGTTGAAGTGGGCCTATATTGCTATGAATTTCCCTCTTAGGACCACTTTTGTGGCATCCCATATAAGTTGGTATGGTGTATTCTCAATTTCATTTGTTTCCAGATATTTTTTGATTTCTCCCCATATAAGTTGGTATGGTGTATTCTCAATTTCATTTGTTTCCAGATATTTTTTGATTTCTCCTTTAATTTCTTTTTTGATCCATTGGTTGTTCAGTAGCAAGTTGTTTAGTCTCTACATGTTTGTCACTGTACCAACTTTTTTCTTGCAGTTAATTTTTAGTTTCATAGCTTTGTGATCAGAAAAGCTCCTTCATATGAGTTCAATTCTTCTTAAAGTTATTAAGGCATGCCTTGTTTACCAACATATGGTCTGTATTTGAGAATGTTCCATGTACACTTGAGAATAATGTGTATTCTGCTGTTTTGGGATGGAGTGGTCTATATCTATCTGTAAAGTCTGTCTGTTCTGGTTTTTCTTTTAATTCCACTATTTCCTTATTGTCTTTCTTTTCAGATGATCTACCCATTGATGGAAGTGGGATGTCAATGTCCCCTATTATTATTGTGTTGCTGTTTATTTCTCTTTTTAGGTCTGTAAGTAGTTGCTTTATGTACTTTGGTGCTCCTGTGTTAGATGCATATATATTTATAAGTATTATGTCCTCTTGGTGGAGTGTATCTTTTATCATTATATACTGCCCCGCTTTGTCTCTCATTGCCTTTTTTTTCTTGAGATTTACTTTGTCTGATATAAGTATGGCAATAGCTGCTTTCGTTTGTTTGCCATTAGCTTGGGGTATCATCTTCAATCCCTTCCCTCTGAGCCTGTCTTTGTCTTTAGAGTTGAGATGTATTTCCTGGAGGCAGCATTCTGTTGGATCTTGTTTTTTAATCTATCAAGTCACTCTGTGTCTTTTGGTTGAAGAATTCAATCTGTTTACATTTAGAGTGCTTATTGATATATGAGGACTTAATACTGCCATTTTATCACTCATTTTCCAGTTGTTCTGTATTTCCCTTGTTTCTCGTCCCATGTATTTGAGACTGTCAGTTCAGTCTGGTGGTTCTCTATGATGGTTTTCTCAGTTTTCTCTTTATTTATCATTTGTGTCTCTGTTCTGATTTTTTGTTTAGTGGTTACTGTGAGGTTTGTATAAAAGAACTCATAGATGAGATAGTCCCTTTTCTGATAGCCTCTTATTTCCTTAGTCTAACCAGGTTCCATCTCTTTTCTTTTCCCTGTCTAAGTTATTGTCACAACTTACTCCATTTCTGTTGTGAGGTTTAATTAAAGTGAAGTGATTATAGTTATTTTTAGTGTTTTCCTTCCCTTTAACTTTAATGTTACCATTAAGTGTTTGCTAACCTGTTCTGATAGAAAGAGGCAACTTTCTGATTTTGTCTGTCTATTTATCTCCTTGCTCAAGGCTTTGTAAATCCTTTCTTTTTCTTTTCAGGTGAGGGCCTTCTTGATCATTTCTTGTAGGGGGGGTGTCATGGTGATGAACTCCCTCAGTTTTCGTTTATCTGGGAAAGTTTTTATTTCTCCATTATATATGAAGGATATTTTCACTGGATAGAGTATTCTTGGCTGAAAGGTTTTGTCTTTCAGAATTTTGAATTTATCATTCCACTCTCTCCTAGCCTGTAAGATTTCTGCAGAGAAATCCACTGAAAACCTGATAGGGGATCCTTTGTATGTCATTTTCTTCTACCTTGCTGCCCTTAATATTTTTTCTTTGACATTGAATTTTGCCAGTTTTACTAGTGTGTGCCTTAGAGAAGGTCTTTTTACATTCATGTAATTAGGTGTTCTATTAGCTCCACCTACATGTAATTCTAGCTCCTTCCCCAGGTTTGGGAAGTTCTCAGCAATTATTTCTTTGAACAAGTTCTCTGCTCCTTTCTCCCTGCCTTCTCACTCTGGAATACCTATCATCCTTATGTTACCTTCTCTAATTGAGTTGGATATTTCTCAGAGAATTTCTTCATTTCTTTTTAGTCTTAGTTCTTTCTCCTCTTCCATCTGAAGCATTTCTATATTTCTGTATTCTAAATTACTAATTCTGCCCTCCATAATATCAGTTCTGTTATTTAAAGATTCCAAGGGCCAACCTAGTGGCAGAGCAGTTAAGTTCACACGTTCCACTTCAGCAGCCCAGAGTTTGCTGGTTTTGATCCCAGGTACAGATGTGGCACCACATGGCAAGCCATGCTGTGGCAGGCATTCCACGTATAAAGTAGAGGAAGATGGGCATGGAGTTTAGCTCAGGGCCAGTCTTCCTCAGTAAAAAGAGGAGGATTGGCAGCAGATGTTAGCTCAGAGCTAATCTTCCTCAAAAAAAAGAAAAAGATTCCAGATTTTCCTTTATCTCACACATTGTGTTTTTCATCTGTAACATTTCTGGTTGGTTTTTAAAATAGCTTCAATCTCTTTTGTGAAGAATTCCCTCTGTTCGTTAATTTTATTCCTGATTTGAATGAACTGTCTTTCTGGGTTTTCTTGTAACTCGCTGAGTTTCTTTATGATAACTATTTTGAATTCACTGTCATTTATATTGTAAATTTCTGTGACTTTAGGATTGATTTCTGGGTATTTGTTATTTTCCTTCTGGTCTGAAATGTTAATATATCTCTTCATGCTATTTCATGGAGTTGACTTGTGCTTTTGCATAGTGGTAGTATCTGGTCACAGATTCCACATGCTGCCACAGGTGGTGGATGCAGCTGTTGGGTATTCTGAACCTGCCACAATGCAGCTGTACCTGTCCTTTGGAAGATGTGCTGACTGAGGCCTGTCTGCCTTTGCCCACTGCCCACTGCTGCTTGTTGGTGTCGCAATCCAATGTACACATCAGGATAGATATGGAGAGGGCTGATGGCCACTCTGAGTTTATTATAACCAGCGTTTCAATATATACATAGCTCACGTCTGTTAAACATACACAGGTGTTCTGGATGAAGTAATTAGTGAATGCCAAGAATTCTTAGTGATTTCTCAAGGACCCCTCCCTCGGCCTCTGTTTTGATATTATCATGTTTTTGCTGTGCTCGTATATTTTTATCTCAGAGCAGGCAAGGCCTCCTAGGCAATGGCCCCTCCTGCTCCCAATATCAATATCATGTCTCCATCTGTGCCCCCAAGCGACCGTGCCTGTCTTAAGTTACCTCCCCCTGGAGGTCTTACCCGCCATTGGCTCACCAGCCTTCTCACCTCTGGGTCACAGTTTGTTGGCAAGCCTTTTCCAGTGATTATTAACCCTTCCTGTGTCAGGGGTGGCTACACTGCTTTACACACATAGTTACACAGGCACTCTGCAGGAATCCCCTGATCTGGCCTACTGGCTGAGCTGGTGCACCAGGCAGGAGGGTGGGAGGGGTGCTTTATTTCACACTTACAATCCTGGGGGTGCTCCTGCTCTGTACTTGCTGTCTGCCCTCCTGGGCTGCTCAGCTTGGTAAAGATTCCCCCATGATTGCTTAGCCTCTTTGATGTGGATCATTCCCCTGGGCTGGGAGGCAACTGCAAGAGCGATGACATTCCTGCAGAGGGCTGCCCTTTCCCACTTCTCTCAGTCATTCGCCAGCTGCCACATGAGGCCCTGTGCCCTAGATTGCTGCCATTTGAGGAGGGAGAGAAGATCCCCTTCCTTACTTCCACTGCCTCCCCAGCTGGGTCCAGCACTTCCACCTTCAGATTTATGGCTGTGCAGATCTCTCAGATGTCTATTGTGTTGTGTGAATGTCCTCTGGTTTATGAATGTCCTTTTCATTGTATCTTAGTGGGGAGAGACTAAGGGAAGAGCTCACTCCACCATGATGCTGACATCACTCAGAAAGTATAACTTTTTAAAGATGACATACTTCAAGAACTTTTTTTAAACCGAGGTCTAAAGTGTTCAAAATATTATTCTGAGGTTGCTTAGTGGCAGAACACACTTTTTCTGTGAGTACATACCTTCGAAGTACTGATGTTTTATGGAAACTGTCTGGAAAACTAATTTATACCAGTGAAAGAACTCCATGTTAATCTAGGGACTGAAGAGATAGCAAGACACAGTAACAGCTTATTGTCAAATGGATACAAAGAGCTTCATAAGTTTTTCTCAGCATCATAGCACAAGAAAGCATGTTGTTAAATTCTGTGCACATAACATTAATCATGAGGAATTATAGATCTTAAGAAAAGATGAGCCAAAACCCAAGGGAGCCCTTAAAAAACCACTACTTTAATTTTAAGGACTCAAAATAGTTATATAGCCAAAGATTATATCAAGTATTTTGCCCAATCTGCTTTAGCTCCACTGACGCAAAATTCTCACCTAATTTTTTAAAAGTCATTCAATCACTTGGGTGTTGGCTATACACAGACAAGAAACCTGATATTTCAATATAGAATCTGTAAAATTTCTTTGTATAACTATAGGTGAGGCTTCACAATTCATGAATTACCTCACAGTGGACCAGATACCACTTTTAAAATGACCCAAAATGTTTAGACCAAACGTTAAGTGCTTTTTTTCCCCTCTGATCATCCTAAATATCAGACTGAGTCAGAAAATTACAGTTTTATTAGTGATTATCTTCTATGTACCAAGCAGAGTCACACATTTTATATTCACAATCTCATATAATTTCTGCCAGGTATTATTTTCTCAATTTTACAGATGAGAACACAGGGTCATAAAGATTAAACAACTAGGCCAAGGTCACATAGCCATTATCTAACAGGGCCAGGATTCAAGAGAAAGCTTGCTCTTTACTAAAGCCTACCTTTTCTAGCAGCAGCAACATTATGGCCACCTCCCTGGCCTCAAAGGGTAGTTGAATCAATAGAGGAGCTGGGCTTGAGTGTGGGTTCAGACTCTCACTAGATGTCAACATGACCTCTTACAGAATCATTGTGACACTGGATGCTAGAGGAAAGAACAGTCTTTCCTCTAAACTGAATGGAGCAGATAAAAGCCTTATAACAGGCAGAAATGACTACAAATTGCATCTCATTCATGGAGATTACCTGGTTCAAATATTCCTGTACCAATGAAAGCCCAGGGAAGAGAATCGGCCTTCTTGTGGCAGTTCAATGACACTGTGTGAATGCTTCCCAAAGCGAGGTCTCTAATCCTGGTATCTCTCCTGAATTTTAGAGTCTTCTTTTTTAACTTCCTTCTAGATGTTTTCATCTGAATATTTCAAAGTGACAGTGTTTAACACAATTTGTTAATTCATCCTTTTATTTCATAATCATTGTTTTAGTTCCAAGACATACAAACCAGAGTATGCTTCATTATCCTGGCGGAGTCATGCATTTAAACAAAAAATTACCATAAATATGATGTTCATAACAATATCAAACTCCTTAAAAAGTGGCCTTTATCACAACTTTCCTATTTTAGTTAAACAGTTAGTTAAATATACATGCATTGCTTGACATATACTTTACATTTCACTGTCAAATCTGACTCTTCCCTTTGGTAGCATATTGTATTGTACAAAAACAGTTATGATGTCATCTTCCATTTTCTGTTTTCCTTTATAATCTTGTCACACCCCTGGATATGGAGTATAATTCCCCTCCCCTTGAATATGGAAAAGTTTGGGACTCAATTATAATCAACAGAATGCAGCAAAGGGACACTGGGTAGCATCTTAAGCTAGGTTAGAAAAGGGGAGACAGACTGTTTTATTCATTAAAACCTTCATGTTGGAGCCCTGAGCCACCATAGAAGCAATAAACTGTCCTGCGGCTAACATTCTGTGAGGAAGCCCAAATTAACCTGTGTAAGCAGACTATATGTTGACTTTCTCAGGCTACCAGGAGAGACAGAGTGAGAGAGGAAAAAAAGAAATCAAGACAAATGAACTGAAAGAAAGAGGGTCCAGCTGCACCAGCTCCCTGCAGGTCGGCTTCTGCCACCTTCTGAATGCAATCTGATGAGAGCCCCTAGCCAGAACTACCCACCCAAGCCCTTCTCATATTTCTGATTCACATAAACTTTGAGAGATAATAAAATAATTGTTGTTTGAGTCGCAAGTTTTGGGGTGGTTTATTATGCAACAATAGTAAGCAGAACTGCTGGTTACTTATTATAACTGATGCCAACCAATTAGCCTTCATGCCTCAGACTTTCCCACTTCCAATCCATACCACCTACCACCTACCTACAGTTTTCCTGTTCCTTTTCAGAAATGTTCACTGACTCACCTTCTTATTCAAAGAATTAATAGTAATAAATGAAACCTTTTGACTGCACTTCAGGCGGATCCTAATATGAATCTACTTTCATTCCACTTCTTCTAATCAGGCCCATGAGAGACTCCAGTCAAAATAAAAATCTTGCCTTGTGTTCTCCAAACTTTGTCTTCAATGTGCATTTACTTTGCTTGTACCTTGTTCTAGAACAGTTTTTTTTTCCAATGTCTTCTCCATCTATCTATATCCTACCCATCACTTCAAGTCCAATTTAAATGCCACCTCTTACATGAAGCCTTTCCTGATTCCTCCAATAAGAAATGAACTCCTCCAATACTTTGCATGTACCTCAATTTTTGTACTGCTATTTATTTATGTAACTGCATAAATTTCTTTTCCTCCAATAAAATTTTAAGCTCCTTGACATCAAAGTTTACGTATTTTTCCTTTTGACCTTCCTGAAACTGCATAGATTTGGGTCTTTCTAAACTTGAAATCCAGTATGTTTCCATAAATACTGCATTACTACAATATATTTATGTACAACCTGTCCTGTTCCAAAAATAAAATTGAGGCAGCTTAAAAAGATATATCCAATATAGCCAGATAAATATATTTAATCTAAGTACGAAAATGAGTCAAAGGTAAATTAAGGATAAGAATGTAAAATGGATCTCTGGTAGAATTCTAAGATGGCCCCAAGACTCTTGGCCCTTGGTGTAGATACCTTCTCCCCTATGTAGGTGAGCAACATATAAGTACTTCTGCAAAGGGATTTTTCAGGTGCAAAGTTTCTTACCAGTTGACTTTAACTTAGGGAGATTATGTTAGGCAAGCCTGATCTAATCAGTTGAGGCCTTAAAAGAGATCAGAAAGATTGCACGCAGCAGAGATTCTCCTACTGGCCTGAAACATCAAACAACCATGTCATGAACTGTGTATGTAAAAGACCGTGTCGCAAAGGAACTGCAGGTGGCCGTAGAAGCTGAGGAGCCCAGTCCTACAGCTGCGGGGAACTAAACTCTGCCATAACGTCAAAGAGCTTGGAAGAGGCCTCTTCCCCAGGACAGCCTCCAGTTGAAAATGCAGCCCAGAGGGCATCTTAATTGCAGCCTGCGACATCTGGGGCAGAGCACACAGCTAAGCCATGCCAGACTTCTGACGCACAGAAACTGTGAGATAACAAATATGTGTGGTTTTAAGCCACTAAATTTGTGATTATTTTTCACAAGTTGATAGAAAACTAATGCAGAAATCGAGAATGAGATTAGTGCACAAATTTCATGCCATGAAGTCCTGCAGAGATAGACCAGAAATTTGGATCTAAGCAATATTAACAGGGTTAGAAAGATAAGATATGAGACATAGAAGATCCCTGAAATTAAATAAAATAATAATTATGGAAAACACCATCCTTCTGAATTGCAGTTGCAAGAGCACGTACCTATTAGAGGCTCACCCTCTCTAAGGATCGTACCTCAGGCAATCCCTCAAGATTCTGCCTTTGGGCTTCACTCTCAGCCTCTTGCCTGTCCGCTGTCTCAGACTCTGCTTTAGATTTAGCTTCAGCTCTATAATTTCCCCCCACCTCTCTAACTCCGTTTCAACTATACCTCTGAGTTCTTGCTGATTCTTTGATCACAGGCTTCATTTTCCACTGGTTGCAGTCCAGCTGTGTCTGCATCGACACTCAGCCCTCACTTTAGGAGTCTCTGCCCAAGTTCTACCCCTCCAGACAGGGAGACCAGTTTGGCTAAGTTCTCCCATTTGGTCCTTTTATCCCTTCATTGATAGAGCTATTGTTTTATAAAAGAGCATAATCATGTTAACATTAGAAAAAAAATTATAGCACTAATTCAATTCAGCACCAATCTGTACAGGTGTTCAGACACTTCCCTATGGGTCCAGAGTCTTATAGTCAGGATGGAAAGGGGCCCTCTAGGCTTTGTCTAGGCCTTCTTATAAGCTGATTTTACTTCCTGTTAAATTAAGCAGTCACTTTATGATGGAATCAAATGGCGTCTTTCAAAACTGAACAGGTGCTATATTACAAGGCAGTGAAATCCAGTCCCTTGAATTGTGGTAATGGACAAGCTACAGTGTCATTCCAAAATCAGTAATATGATAAGGCTTTCAGAGAAATCAGGCTGTGCTTGTCCCCCAAAACTAGATGAAGTAGGGATAGATAAAAAAAATTAGTCTGTACCTTTCCTACTCCGACAAGACTAGAGATTGCCTCTGTGCTTGGGAACAGATTGGACATTAGGGTCAAAGTAGACAATTAGCTTGTGTACTTTGGACCAATGTACAGTTATTGAAACAGATACTTTTTAAAAAAAAAAATATTTGTTTTTCTCTACAGGTCAGAGAAAACCCTTGGGCAGAACCCACATCAGGGCATATTGCCAAGGGTAACAATATTTACGTTTTGGCAACAGTTACATGCTTTTTATACTTTTATTTCCAAGGTGATTTTAAGTGTCTGCTTCCACCTTAGTAAGGTGTTTCTAGTGCATTCTTCATGAATCTCCCCTGAATTATTCCCAGTCATCTTCATGGGAAGGAAAGCCTCAAATGGCTAAAAATAATTAAGCTTGTATATTTTAATTTATTTAAATACATAGGAGTAAATTAAGATGTATCATTGCTGTGCTAAGCCCTTGGGATGTAAAGATGAGACAACAGTCCTAGTCCACCATGAGTTTGCAGCTTAGTGGAAAGGACAACTAAAAATGCCAGTATGTTAAATGGCCTTGAAGTGCTGGTTCCCATCCCTGAATACAATTAGAACCACCTGGAGAGATTTTACGCAGTATTCTTGCTCTGTCCCAACTCCTAAAGAGTCAGTCTGGGATGGGAGGCAAGTATTAGAAGTGTTTAAAAGTTCCCCAGTGACTTTAATGTGTGTCCAGGGTTGAAATCCACTGCCTTCAGGGATGAATTTGCCAGGTGCTGTAAGGGTAATCCACTAACTTTGCCTGTGGGAGGGAAGTAATCAAAATGCAGTTGGCACTTGAGTTTCAATTTAAGAATGCATAGAATTTCTCCAGGTAAGGAAGTGGATACGGGAGGTTGGGAGGGCTTGGGAAGCAGGCTTAGCCTGCTAGGCAGAATCCTGTTGATACTAACTTTTAATTACCTTCCTAATTTGTCCAGGTCTATTTATCTGCACTACCACCACCTTAATGCAAATCGTTGTCATATCTGCCTTGCATGAATCTACCAGTTTCCTAGCTTTTTCTGCATTCGCACTCTTTCCTCCTCAAATATATTCACTGCGTTGCAGATAAAAAGATTGCCTTATAACACAAATTGGTTGCCTTGTCCTGATTCAAACCCTTCACTGGCTTCATATTGCCTTTATAATCCAAAATATTTAAGACCCTATGTTATTTATTCCTGGACTTCCTTCAGCCTCACCTTAGGTCACCTGGTCCACCCTCTGCTTTGTGGACTAAGAGGCCCATTCAAGCCAGCTCTGCTTCAGTCCCTGTGCAAACCATGCTTTCTCCTTTCTCAGAGTCTTTGCAGACATGATTACTCTTCCTAGAATGCTATCCCCACACTGCTTCCCAGTCCACCCGGTGACCTAGAGGACTCTATTAATTGTTAGGTCTCTACTTAGATATCCCTTCTACACAGATTTCCCAGATGTTCCCTCCCAACTTAGAAGTCCCTGTTATATGTCCCCATAGCCACAGCTCCTACGATTTGTAACACAAATCTTCATGCATCATGCATCTCTTCTGCTAGACTATAAGGTTTATGAGGGCAAAGACTATTTACAATTCCTTGCAATATTATTGGCATTTTGCACAGTGTCTGGCACTTGGTAGATTATTGGCAAATGATGGGTGAATAAACCAAGTAAATGAACGCCATATACAGAAAAAAGACCATCTAACCTACTTTATCTCTCAAACAATTTTTATTTCCACATAGCTCAAGATTTGAGGCATGAAATGTAGCTAAAATTTGGGGTGAAATTTCACCTGTCTATGTGGCACTCTATCTTTTTCCCTCCTTGCTCTCTCTTTCTCCATTTCCCTTTTTTCTATTTTTTCCTCAGAAGATTAGCTTTTTGTAAGGAGATCTGCATTTGAAGAGAGTAACAAATAAATAATCCTTATTAACCAGTATAATATTACCTCAACATACTTACATATTGATTTCCATGACGAAAAGTGAAGGGGAAGCTGAGGAATATTTTATGAGCAGCTACCATATGCTTAGCATATGCAGTTAATCATTTAATTCTCTTCCATCTCTAATAATTTTCCCATTTTTCAGATGAAGGAACTGAGACTAGAGAAATCATTACTTCCCAAAGGTCTCATAACTAATAATAGAATTTCCAGGCTAATGACCAATGTCTAGATAATTCCCTAGTCCTTGATTTCCCCACTACTCCAATCAGATCTGTAATCAAAAGGTAAATCATTTCCAACAATTCAAACCTCTTACATACCTCTAAGGTATCTTAATTTTATATACATTCTTACTTTGTAGATTTCAGGTATCTATATTATGTTTCACTTAATTATGTCTACTAGGATAAAAGATTATACACATTACCAATTCCCGTCACTTGTCTCATAACTTTTTAAAAATTGCATTCATTCATCCATTCAATAAATGTCTGGTACTGGGAATATAATTCTGAACTGCTTTCAGAAAATTAATATTATTAATCATAAAGACATTTTCTTAAGATTCTGAATTTGGTTATACTTCATTTCTTTCTAAGCTTTGGAATGAAATTTCATTATGCAATACGTAGAATACAGCTGGTAATTCTTGCATGGGGATGGAATGAAACAGGCCCTGCTGGCATCTGGGCTGTGGGGAATGGAGAAGACAACTTGCAAAGTGTGCCCTGATTCTCAAAACACAGCCAGACCACATCATGATGGACATTGCAGGCTGAGTACAAACTCTTAATACCCATTCAATCAAGCCCATATGGTCCAAGATAACATCACAGAAAAACTGATCTAACATTAACTCCATACAAATCCATAAATTTTAAAGATAAGATCATTAAGTGTTCCAGCAACTTTGCAGCGTACAATTTCCTACCAATCTCTGCCAAGAGCATCCTGTGACTAATTCCAGCCCACCTCTCCCCTCCTTCCTACCCCTCCTGGCAAACCCTATAAATGGGTTTAATTATTAGTTAGTTCTTAAGATTATTCCCAAGTTGCCTGCTTATTATCTTTTACCATGGCAAGGGCTTATCTAGAAAGGAAAGGCTGCAAAGATAACCATCTTTCAAAGGCAATATCTAATTAGACAATTCTATCTAACATTATTGTGTCCATCTGTTATCGTCTAGGACCCAACCTGAAGAAGGTGTCACCTGTGTGAGCCTGCAGAAATTGCTCAAGCAAACAATATATTTATATAGGGTAGCTATTGGCAAAATAGCTGAAAAGTACATCTTAGGTATAGAGAAATGGAGGAAAAAAGTCAAATCCATAAAAGTAGTATCTTAGGGTTGAAAAGAGGCTGTAAGAAGAGGGTAAGAAAAGGAATAGAAGGGACTGGAATTGTAAGATGAGTCAGAGAAAGTGGTTCAAGACAGAAAACTGTGAACAATTTGATGGATTTAAAACTTGCCTTTGGACTTCTGCTGTTAGTCCTGATGAATTAACTGTCCAGCCAACTGTAAAACTGAATCAAGTATATGAAGTAAATGTTTTCAGCTGTTTTACAGCATGGAGTGCAGAATGGTAAATCTGTAAAGAAAGGAAAGAAATTCAGTTCCATGATAGCTCCTGCTTTTGGCCTGGAGTCACTTTCCAGACTGAAGTGCAAGGAGGCGCAGTTCGTACATAATATAGTGGTCTCACTGAGTTCAGTAGACAGAAATCAGAGTTGTGGAGAGAAAACACTAAAATACATTTCAAATACACTTATGCTTAGGGCAGGACTTAGTGAGAATGAGCAAGAAATGACTACCAGGAAAAGAACATAAATGGAATTGTTAGATTCTATGGGAGTTACACACGTTAGGGAGACATTTGAGTTCCAAACAGTCAGAGAGAAGAGGCTGCATTGAACAATCCAAGATCACAAAAAGCCCCCGTGGGGAAAGAGCTAATCCAGACTTACAGGAAATGCTGCTGTAGACCATCCTACCAAAGATTAAAACAGCCTCAAAAAGATCATGCTTATCTACAAATAAACGGCCTGCCTACCTGAACCAAGGCCAACATCCTGTTAATAAGCCAACAAAATCCAAAAATAGAAGTAAGGCAGCTTTAAAAAGTTGCATTATAATATAGCAAGATAAATATATTTAAAATAAGTGAGAATAATTAGGTATCTTTAGGTTAAAAAATGAACTTCAATTTATACCTAACACCATATAGAAAAAGTAATGCAAAATAGATCATAGATCTAAATGTAAAACTTAAAATAAAACAAATTTTATTATTATGTGAAATTACTGAAATTCTAGAACAAAATATAGTAGAAATCTTTGTGACTTAGGGTTAAGCAAAGATTTCTTAGCTATAGTGGCAAAATCATGATCTATAAGAGAAAAACAATTGATAAATTGAGATCCATTAAAATTAAGAATTTCTGCTCTGCAAAAATACTATTAAGTAAATGAATAAACAAGTCATAGTAGACTGAGAGAAAATACTTACAAATCACATACCTGATAAAAGATGTGCGCAGAATATGTAAAAAGCTCTTTTTCTTTTTTTTGGTGAGGAAGATTCATCTTGAGCTAACATCCGTTCCCAGACTTCCTCTTTTTTTTTTTTTTGTTATGGCTTGAGAAACATTAACCCTGAGCCAACATCTCTGCCAGTCTTCCTCTACTTTGTACGTGGGATGCCTCCACAGCATGGCCAATGAGTGGAGCAGGTTCACATCCACAATCTGAACCCACGAGCCTAGACTGCCAAAGCAGAGCACTTGGAAGTTTAACTGCCAAGCCATGGAGCAGCCCCCATAAAGAACTCTTAAAACTCAGTAATCATAAAGCAAATAATCTAATAAAAATGGACAAAAGATGTACAATTCACTTGCATCTCAAATAGTATATATAGATTGCAAATAAGCAAAAGAAAATATACTCACTATGACTAGCCATTAGGGAAATGTAAATTAAAGCTAAAATATCAGATACCACTACACAACTATCATTCTGATAACCTAAAATTAAAAAATCTGATCATACCAAGAATGTGGAGCAACTGTCACTCTCCTACACCCCTGGTTGGAATACCAATTGTACAACCACTTTGGAAAACAGTTTCGCAATTTCTTGTAAACTTAAACGTACACTTAGCATATTGTAGTCATATACCATAGGTTCTAGCCATCCCACTTCAAGATGTTTATCCAAGACAGATGAAAGCAGATGCCCATATGAAGACCTATACATAGGTTCATAACAGCTTTATGTATAATAACTAAAAACTGGAAACAACCTAAATGCATATACACAGATGAATGGATAAACTAGTATATAATAAAAAAAAAAATCAACTATTGTTCCTGCTTCAGTATGGATGAATCACAAAATAATTATGGTGAGTGAGAGAAGCCAGACAAAAACTAGTGCATTCTGTATGATAAGGTTTATATAAAAATCTAGAAAATGCAAACTAATCTATAGTTACAGAAAGTAGATCAGTGTTTACCTGGTAATTGGAGGAGAGGAAGGAATCACAGAGTGACATCACTTTGGGAATTGATGGATATGTTTATTGTCTTGATTTTAGTAAAGATTTACAGATAGATACATATTTAAAATTCATCAAATTGTACCCTCTCAATATGTGTACTATTTCATATGCTAAATAAAGCCATTAAAAATAGATCACATATTGTATGTTCTCTGTTATCAATATAAATAAACTAGAAATCAATAGAAATAATATATCTAGCAAAACTCTAAGGGCTGACCCAGTGGCACAGCGGTTAAGTTCACAGGTTCTGCTTCCGGGGCCCGGGGTTCACCGGTTCAGATCCCAAGTGCAGACACGGCACCACTAGCCAAGCCATGCTGTGGTAGGTGTCCCACCTATAAAGCAGAGGAAGATGGGCACAGATGTTAGCTCAGGGCCCGTCTTCCTCAGCAAAAAGAGGAGGATTGGCAGCAGTTAGCTCAGGGCAAATCTTCCTCACGAAAAAAAAAAGAAAACTCTAAGTATTTCAGAATTAAACATCAAACATTTTTAAATAAATGGGTTAAGGAAGAAATAAAAGTGGAAACTAGAAAATATTTCAAACTGAATGGTAATGAATATAAAACATATCAAAATCTTTCAGTATAGCAGTATTTAGAAGGGAATTTGTAGCACTATGCTTGCTATGGGTTGAATTGTGCCCCCTCCATATTCATACATTGAAGTCCTAACCTACAGTACTCAGAACGTGACCTTATTTAGAAATAGAGTTTCTGCAGATGGAATTTGTTAAGATGGGATTATACTGGAGTAATGTGAGCCCCTCATCAAATATAACTGGTGTCCTTATAAAAAGTGGAATTTTGGACACAAGCACTCACACGGGAAATATGCCACATAAAGATGAAGGCAGAGATTGGGGTGATGTGTTTGCAAGACAAAGAATGCCAAAGATGGCCCACAAACCACGAGAAGCTAAGAGAGAGACCTGGAACAGATTGTGCCTCATACCTCTCAGAAAGAACCAATTCTGCTAACACCTTGATCTCATACTTGGAGACCCCAGAAGTAACTGCCAGACAAAAAATTTCTGTTGTTTAAACTGCCCAGTTTGTGGCACTTTTTTATTGCAGCCCTAGAAAACTAATACAACACTTTTATTAGAAAAAGAATAGTGGTTCAATATCAATGATCTACCTTAAAATACTAGAAAAAGAAGAGCAAATAGAAAAACCAAAGTAAGCAGAATGAAGGGAAAAAAAGTGATAATAGTAAAAAGTTAATCAAATAAAAATAGATAAATAATTGAGAAAAACCAATGAAATCTAGATTGATAAAACTCTAGCTAGCCTGATCAAGAAACAAAGAGGGGCCGGCCCATGGCGCAGTGGTTAAGTTCGCATGTTCCACTTTGGTGGCCCAGGGTTCACCAGTTTGAATCCTAGGTGCTGACATGGTACCGCTTGGCACGCCATGCTGTGGTAGGCATCTCACATATAAAGTAGAGGACGATGGGCATGGGTGTTAGCTCACGGCCAGTCTTCCTCAGCAAAAAGAGGAGGATTGGCAGCAGTTAGCTCAGGGCTGATCTTCCTAAAAAAAAAAAAAATAAGAAACAGAGAAATCCCAAAATACCAATAGAGAACTATACCATGTCAATGGATTACAGTGCTCAATCTTGTTTCAATGTTAGTTCTCTCTAAAAGATGTATACAAAGTAATTTTTGATATGGAAAAGAAAAGAGGCTAGGGCAGCTAAGATAATCTTAAAAAAGAAAAAGAAGAGGTCATACACTCTCTCACTTCCAGATTTACTACATTGCTCCATTAATCAAGATAATATGGTATTGTCATAGTCACAAAGATAGACAAATAGATCACTTTAACAGAATGAAAGGTTTAATAAAAATGACTACTGTTCACACAATCCATTTATTTTTCAACAAGATTTCAAAATAGTAAAATGAGGAAAGGAAGTTTTTTTGAATAAATTTTGCTGGAATGACTAGCTGTACATACGAGAAAAAACCAAAACCTCACACTATACACAAAAAGTTAATTTGAGCTAGATCAAAGACCTAAGTGTAAAACCTTACATTGTAATGCTCATTTTTTTCAACACAGGTTAGCTTCATGACCTTGGGCTGACACTGGGGCAGACAAAAAAGTTCACAGAAAGGACACAGAAAACACTAACCAAAAAAAAAAAATTATCAAAATTAAAACATTTTGCTCACGCTATTAAAAATATGAATATTCTAACTGAAGACTAGTCAAAATATATAACATATAAAACTTACAAAAAGCTTCAATTGAGAATATATAAATAACTTCTACAACTGAATAATAAAAAATAAAACAATTCAAATGAAAAATGAGCATTTCACCAAGGGTTATATACTAATGACTGAGAAGCCCTTGAAATGGCGTTCAAATCATTAGGCATCATAGAAATGCAAATTAAAGCCACAATGTGATACTATCATCTCCCAACTAGAATGGATAAAATTAAAAAAATTAAAAATACCAAGTGATGACAAGTATGTGGAATGGCTGAAACTCTCACGTATTGCTAGTGGGAATGCAAAATTTGGAAATCAGTCTAGCAGTTTCTCATAAATGTAGTCATCATTTATCCAAGAGACATGAAAACATATAAACACAAAAAAAGCCTGGAATGTGCTACTTCAAAGCAACCTTATATAAATAGTCAAAAACCAAAAGTAACCCAAAAGTCCATCAATAAGAGAATGGATAAACACACTGTGGTATTTCCATATAACAGAATACTATTCGGGAATAGGGAGGAATGAATTACTCAACAATAGGGATGAATCTCAAAAACATTATGCTGTTCATTGCAGCATTATTCACAATAGCCACGACTTGGAAGCAACTCATGTATCCATCAACAGATGAATAAATAAAGAAGATGTAGTATATATACACGTGGAATACTACTTAGCCATAAAAAAGATGAAATTGTGCCATTTGTGACAACATGGATACACCTTAAGGGTATTATGCTAAATGAAATGTCAGAGAAAGACAAATAGTGTATGATTTCACTCATATGTGGAAGCCAAACACATAAATAAGAAGAACAGGTTGTTGGTTACCAGAGGGGAAGTGGGTGGGGAGAGGGCAAAATGTCGGGCTCATATGTATGGTGATAGATCGAAACTAGACTTTTGGTGGTGAACATGATGCAGTCTATACAGAAGCCGAAATATAATGATGTACACCTGAAATTTACACTGTGTTATAAACCAATGTAACCTCAATAAAATAAAATTAAAAAACACATTATGCTGAGTAAAAGAAGCCTTACATAAAGTATATTCTGCATTATTCCAATTATATGATATCCATATATGAAGACAAAAATAACAGCAGAAACTTATTTCTGGTAAAAGATTTCAGAACAATGGATGTCTCTGGTTGAGGGTGGGATTGACTGAGCTGGAGCACAAAAGTGACCTTTCTGGGGTGATGGCGATCACCTACATCTTAATGTGTGGGTGACAGATTTATGCAACTGTCAAAATTCATCAGACTATGAACTTAATACTTGTGCATTTCCTTGAATGCAAGTTATACTGCACATTTTTATAAAAGTTGAAAAAGAAGCTTTTTAAATGTCATACTAACCATGGGGCACAGAATTGTCTGCTCAGTAAATTAGTCCAAATGTATAATCAATAAATAAACTGTTCTACATTCTGAATCCAATGAATTTGTTTCCCATTCTAGCAGATGTGCTTGCTCACCATAATTTAGATTTTAAGTCTTCAGAAGGAAGGCTGCTTCCAGGGCCGCATGGTAGCATAATGGTTAAGTGCTCCGCTTTGGCAGCCCAGGGATGGCAAACCCAGATTCCAGGTGTGGACCTACACACCACTTACCTAGCCATACTGTGGTGACATCCTAAACACAAAATAGAGGAAGACTGGCACGGATGTTAGCTCAGGGACAGTCTTCCTCACAAAAAAAAAAAAAAAAAAGAAGAAGAAGAAAAAGAAATGCTGCTTCCAGAAAAATTTTGGGCTTTCCCAAAACTCATCCAATTTTCCAGATTTGGTCTAGTAGATTGGTCTTCCAGAAAGACCAAGTATATTCTGTGCAGTACACTCTTTCCTAATTTCAAACTCACATGTGTAGGATTAGTGAAAATCCAATCCACATTAATCTAATTTTGTCTAAAATATATTAATGTTTTCTGTTCTCTCAGTCTCCCTTTCTCTCACTCGTCTCTCTCTCAAGGTTCAAGGTTTTCCTTCTAGGAAACAGATTGTCACATTGGGCAATAGAGGAATAAATTCTACACAATTGCAAAAGCAATCACAACAGTTTTATTGAGATATAATTCACTCATTTAAAGTATAGAATTCAACATTTTTAAATATATTCATAGAGTTGTGCGCCATCACCACAATCAATTTTAGAACACTTTTATTGCCCTCATTTTTATCACCTTATTATACTTTCCATTTCTGTAAGTTGTATTTGTTTTTGTTCTAGCATTTTGCCTGAATGATTATTATGCCTCTTGTTTTTATACACATACTCTCAATTTCCTTTTATTTATGACATTAAACACGATTATACTGTATAGTCTATGCAAATAATTCCAATATCTCAGTATTTGTAGATCTTAGTCTAATTCTTTCTTTTTTCCTCTGATTCCTTCAGGTCTCAAGTCTGCATACGGACATGTGAGTAAACATTCTCAGGGGACAGTTTTTATGGCATCACTGGGTGCAAAGGTGGAAATTTGCATGTTTCCTTGCTATCTCCCCTTGTGGTGTGTGTTATTTTCCTATCTCCAAGTTTACCACTTCTCATAAGGTCACATACAGAGCTTTTTGAAGCCCACAGTTGTGCAGTCTGTGACCAGAGAACCCACCTCGAGGGGGCCCAGGGTGCCTCTTCTCAGTCTGTTAGCTCTGAAACCAAAGCTCAGGGCCTCCAGGTTTTGGTGGATGACCTCAGGCATGTCCCTGTCAACTTACCTCTCTGGGCCAGTGATTTCACTTTGTGTTTCTTGGACTCTGAGGATCTCTGTAACTCTTTGTCCAGTTCAACTTAGCATTTTTAAAAGTTCTTAAAAATATTCTATCCATGATTTTAATTCTACCCATATTGTTTTGAACTGTTTAAAGCAAGTGCTGCCAGAAAGTAAAAGGCAAGCATTTTCAACAGTGTACTGCAAATTTTTTTTTAGCGAGGTAACATTGGTTTATAACATTACCTAAGTTCCAGGTGTACAACATTATATTTGGATTTCTGTGTAGACTACATCATGTTCACCACCCAAAGACTAATTGCCATCCATCACCATACAGATGAACCCTGTCACCTCTTTCTCCTTCCTCCTTCACCCCTTCCTCTCTGGTAACCACCAATCTAATCTCTGTATCTATGTGTTTGTTTGCTGTTGTTTTTATCTTCTACTTGCTAGTGAGATCATACAGTATTTGACTTCCTCCCTCTGACTTACGTCACTTAGTATAGTATCCTCAGGGTCCAGCCATGTTGTCACAGGAAGATTTCATCTTTTTTTTATAGCAGAGTAGTATTCCATTGGGTATATTATACCACATGTTCTTTATCCATTCTTCTCTTTGTGGGCACCTAGGGTGCTTCCAAGTTTTGGCTATTGTGAATAATGTTAAAGTGAACACAGGGGTGCATAGAACTATACACATTCGCATTTTCACGTTCTTTGGATAAATAACCAGCAGTGGAATAGCTGGATCATACGGTAGTTCTATTCTTAATTTTTTGAGGAATCTCCATACTGTTTTCCATACTGATTGCACCAGTTTACATTCCCACCAGCAGTGTGTGAGAGTTCCCTTCTCTCCACATCCTCTCCAACACTTGCTCTTTTTTGTCCTGTTGATTATAGTCATTCTGAAGGGCATAATGTGGTATCCATTGTAGTTTTCATTTGCATTTCCCTAGTAATTGGTGGTGTTGAACATCTTTTCATGTGCCTGTTAGCCATCTGTATATCTTTTTTGGAAAAATGTTCAGATCTTTTGCCCATTTTTTACTTGGGTTGTTTGTTTCTTTGTTGTTGAGATATATGAGTTCTTTCTATATTTTGGACATTTACCCCTTATCCAATATATGGTTTGAAAATATCTTCTCCCAATTGTTAGGTTGTCTTTTGACTTTATTACTGGTTTCCTTTGCTAGGCAGAAGTTTTTTACTTTGATGTAGTACCATTTGTTTATTTTTTTCTTTTGTTTCTCTTGCCTGATCAGAAATTCAAAAATATGGTGCTAAGACTGATGTCAAAGAGCATACTGCCTATCTTTTCTTCTAGAAGCTTTATGATTTCAGGTCTTACATTCAAGTCTTTAATCCATTTGGAGTTAGTTTTTGTGTATGGTGTAAGATAATGATCTAATTTCATTCTTTTGCATATGGCTGTCCAGTTTTCCCAACACCATTTGTTGAAGAGACTTTCCTTTCTCCATTGTATGTTCTTAGCTCCCTTGTCGAGAATTGGTTTTCCATAGATGTTTGGGTTTATTTCTGGGCTCTCAGTTCTGTTCCATTGATCTGTGTGTCTGTTTTGTGCCACTACCATGCTGTTTGATTACTACAGCTTTGTAGTATATTTTGAAATCAGGGACTGTGATACTTCCAGCTTTGTTCTTTTTTCTCAGGATTCCTTTAGCTATTTGGGGTCTTTTGTTGGCATCCTTGTCTGGTTCCTGTGCTTAAAAGGCTAGCTTTCAGTTTTTCTCTGTTGAGTATGATATTGGCTGTAGGTTTGTCATATATGACCTTTATTATGTTAAGGTACTTTCCTTCTATACCCATTTATTCAGAGTTTTTATCATAAATGGATGCTGTATCTTGTCAAATGCTTTCTCTGCATCTATTGAGATAATCATGTGATTTTTATTCTTCATTTCGTTAATGTGATGTATCATGTTGATTGATTTGCAGATGTTGAACCAACTCTGTGTCCCTGGAATAAATCCCACATGATCATGATGTATGATCTTTTTTAATGTATTGTTGTATTCGATTTGCTAGTATTTTGTGGAGAATTTTTGTATCAATGTTCATCAGTGTTGTCCTTGACTGGTTTTGGTATCAGGGTAATGTTGGCCTCATAGCATGACTTAGGAAGCTTCCCCTCGTCTTCAATTTTTTGGAAGAGTTTGAGAAGGATAGATGTTAAGTCTTCTTTGAATGTTTGGTAGAATTCAGCAGGGAAGCCTTGTGGTCTTGGACTTTTACTTTTTGGGAGGTTACTGTTTCGATCTCCTTACTGGTGATTGGTCTATTCAAATTCTCTATTTCTTTTTGATTCAGTTTTGTAAGGTTATATGATTCTAAGAATTTATCCATTTCTTCTAGATTCTCCAATTTGTTACATATAGCTTTTCATACTATTCTCTTATAATCTTTTGTTTTTCTGAGGTGTTTGTTGTAATTTCTCCTCTTTATTTCTGATTTTATTTATTTGGTCCTTCTCTCTTTTTTTTTCATGAGTCTAGCTAAAGGTTTGCCAATTTTGTTTATCTTTTCAAAGAATCAGCTTTTAGTTTCATTGATTTTTTTTCTTTAGTCTCTATTTCATTTATTTCTGCTCTGATTTTTGTTATTTCCTTCCTTCTACTGAGTTATGGCTTTGTTTGTTCTTCTTTTTTCAGTTCCTGTACGTGCACTGTTAGATTGTTTATTTGAGATTCTTCTTCTTTGTTGAGGTACGCTTGTATTGCTATAAACTTCCTTCTTAAAACTGCTTTTACTGTATCCCATAGGTTTTGGCATGTTGTGTTTTCATTTTCATTTGTCTCCAGGTTTTTTTTTTATTTCTCCTTTGATTTATTCATTGATCCATTCATTGTTCAGTAGCATTTTGTTTAATCTCCACATATTTGTGGCTTTTACAATTTTATTTCTGTAGTTGATTTCTAGTTTCAAACCTTTGCGCTCAGAAAAGATGCTGGGTATTATTTCAATCTTCTTGAATTTATTGAGACTTGATTTGTGGCCCAATATGTGATCTATACTGGAAAATTTTCTGTGTGCCTTTGAAAAGAATGTGTATTCTGCAGTTTTTGGATGGACTATTCTGTATATATCTACTAAGTCCAACTGCTCTAATGTGTCATTTAAGGCCAGTGCTTCCTTATTGATCTTCTGTTTGGATGATCTATCGCCTACTATTATTGTGTTACTGTCTATTTCTCCTTTTATGTCTGTTAATAAGTGTTTTATATATTCAGGTGCTCCTATGCTGGGCGCATAGATATTTACAAGTGTTATATCCTATCCTCTTGTTGGATTGTTCCCTTTATCATTACATAGTGCCCTTCTTTATCTCTTGTTACAGTTTTTGTTTTAAAGTCTATTTTGTCTGATATCAGTATTTCTCCCCCAGCTTTCTTTTCTTTGCCATTTGCATGGAATATCTTTTTCCATCCCTTCATTTGCAGTTTGAGAGTGTATTTAGGTCTGAAGTGTGTCTCTAGTATGCAGTGTGTACATGAGTCTTGTTTGTTTGTCAAATCAGTCACCTTATGACTTTTGATTGTACCATTTATTCCATTAACATTTAAAGTAGCTATGGGTAAGAATGTACTTATTGCCATTGTGTTCCTTTTCTTCTGAGAGTTTTAGTAGTTCTTCTCTGTTCCTTTCTTCTTCTCTTGCTCTCTTCCCTTGTGCTTTGATGTATTTCTTTAATATTATGTTTTGGTTCCTTTCTCTTAATTATTTGTATTTTTATTATAGTTTTCTGGTTTATGATTGCCATGAGGTCCATATATAATAACCTACGTATATAGAAATCTATATTAAGTTGATGGTCTTTTTAATTTGACCTTGTTCTAACAGCTCTACTCTTATTCCCCTCCTCCCACATTTTATGTTTTTGATAGCATATCTAAACTCTTTTTTTGTGCCTGTGTATCTGTTGCCCTCTTATCATGGAAACAGATAATTTTAGTACTTTTGTCTTTTGATTTTCATATTAGCTTTGTAGGTGATGGTCTGCTACCTTTACTGTATATTTGCTTTTTCCAGTGATAGTATTGCCTTTTGTTGATCATTTTCTTATTCCTATTTGTGGTCGTCTCTTTTCCACTTAAATAAGTCCCTTTAGCATTTCTTGTAAGGCTAGTTTCTTGTTGATAAAATCCTTTAGTTTTTGTTTGTCTTGGAAACTCTTCATTTCTCCTTCCATTCTGAGTGATAATCTTTCTGGGTAGAGTATTCTTGGCTGTAGGTTTTTTCCTTTAAGCACTTTAAATATATCTTGCCACTCCCTTCTAGCCAGTAAAGTTTCTGCTAAGAAGTCTACTGACAGCCTTCTGGGGTTTCCTTTGTATGTAACTTGTCGCTTTTCTCTTGTAGCTTTTAGGATTCTTTCTCTATCTTTAATTTTTGACATTTTAATTATAATTGTCTTGTCATCAGCCTCTTTGGGTTCATATTGTTTGGTGTTCTCTGTATTCCTGTACCTGTTTCCTTTCTTGGGTTAGGAAAGTTTTCAGCTGTTGTTTCTTCAAGTAGGTTCTCTGTCCCTTTGTCTCTCTCTTCTCCTTCTGGAACAGCTATAATATGGATGTTAGTATGCCTGATGTTCTCCCAGAGGTCCCTTAGACTGTCCTCATTCTTTTTAATTCTTTTTCCTTTTTTCTGTTCAGCTTGTGTGATTTCCTCTACTCCTTCATCAAGCTTTCTAATCTATTCTGCTGTGTAATTTACTCTGCTATTGATTCCCTCTACTGAATTATATATATATTTTTAGTGAGGAAGATTGGCCCTGAGCTAACATCTGTTGCCAGTCTTCTTCTTTCTTTTCTCCCCAAAGCCCCAGTACATAGTTGTATATCTTAGTTGTAAATCCTTCTAGTTCTTCTGTGTGAGATGCCACCACAGCATGCCTTGATATGCAGTGTGTAAGTCTGCCCCCAGGATCTGAACTGGTGAACCTCAGGCTGCCAAAGTGGAGCATGTGAACTTAACCACTACACATTGGGCCAGCCCCCTCTGGTGAATTTTTCATTCCAGTATTGTATTCTCTATATCTGATGGGTTCTTTTTTAATTTTCCAAGTCTTTGTCGAAGTTCTCACTGTATTCCCAAGATCAGTGATCATCCTTATGATCATTAGTTTGTACTCTTTATCAGGTAGATTGTTTATCTTTGTTTTATTTCATTCTTTTTCTGAGGGTTTGTCCTGTTCCCTTATTTTGAACATATTCCTTTTCCTCCTCATTTTGTCAAGTTCTCTGTGCTTATATCTATATATTATGTAGATCAGCTATGTCTCGTGCTCTTGGAGAAGTGGATTTATGTAAGAAATGCCTTATGAGGCCCAGCAATGTGCTGTCCTCTTGTCACCAGCTCCAAATCTTCCACAAGTGTTCCCCACATGGGCTACATGTACCCTGCTGTTGTGACATGATTGCATTTACTGCAGGTGCACAGGAAGGCTAGGCTATCCCCCTGGCCAGCTAGTTGCAAGGCTCCACTGCTACAGTCCCTTTAGTCACTTTATAGGGCAGGCACAGCTGGCTGCAAGGTCTAATAGCAGACATATGCTGTTGTTTTTCTATTAAGTGAGTAGGCCCCCAGCATGACTGGTTGTTAGCCTCAGGGTTTCACAATTGCCATTGGCCTCTGGCAGGAGTGTAGCTGGGTGTGGCCTGCCCAGGCATGACAGTACACAATTGTTTCAGGTGTTAGAAGATGCAGCTGGTCTCCTATGTGGCTGTTTGAGAAGCACAAGTCTGCTGCAGCTGACAAGACCCACAGCCCACAGGCCCACACACCTGGTCAATGCAGTCCTGTCCTGTGCAGTACACACACCCCACCCCACTGAAGGGGACCCATTTGCCCCACTGCAGAGGCTCCACACACTCCACAAATGTAGGGCTGCCTCTCGCACACACCCTGCAAGGGCCGACCCACTCAGCCCATTGCAGAGGTCCCATGCACCCTGCCTATGTGAATTAATGAATGAGAATGAGAGTGAGAACCCAGGCAGTAGGATTTGGAGGCTTTTTGCCTTCTTGAAATCACTGTACAAGTATTATTTGATGAGGTTGATCATTTTCCCATTCTGTTTTTTGTTTTGTCTCTCATTTCTTTAACTACACCTTTTTTAAAAAAATTTCTTCTTAGGCTTTTTAAGAAAGAAATTTTAAATCTCAAAGACTTCAAGAAGAATGTATATTAAAAAATCAATTGTTGGGGGGTTTCTTTCACCAAGATTGGAATAGTCATGTTGAAAATGCTCCATAAATATGGAATTGCTTGCCATTTCACACTATAGATGAAGAACATTTTTCAAATTCTATAGTTCCTTCTCTAATTTCTTATAATTAACATAACTTCCCCTCTCCCTCCCTGTTCTCTGTTTCTGATTTTTATCTCAAGTTTTCTGGCTTCTCTTAAAATGTATGGGCTCATAGAATGATCCTGGAAGAAATCATTTGGTCCAGCAGAAACCAATTGGAGGTGATGCCTGCAAGATAGTGAAGATCAGAATGGAAATAGACATGTGATCTGCCCAACAGTTGCAACCTTTGTGCTCCTTGCACAGACTAAATAACAGGCCAGATTTCTTAGGTAAAAGCTGGAATTAAATTTCCCAGTGCCATGGCTAATTATTTCATTCCAGTTAGTTCTGATTTATGAAGTACGTATATATAATACATATCCACATGTGCTATGTATCTTATGACTAATTAGAAGGTGAAACACAAATTAAACACTATTTCCTAAATACAATTTTCCTACTGAAGAAAGTCTTTGAAAAAGTGAATCATATAGATGAAAAAAATTAATAATATTTTTCTTTAGTAACAAAATATATATGAACAGTTAATTTAGTCTGTATTCTTTATTTCCTTAAATAAAAGTTTAAAACCCAAAAAGGTAAAATTAGGCCTTAAAATCATACAAAAAGCTATTGGAAGAGCCAGGCTTGGATCCTAGGTCTCTTGGTCTCCTAGTGCTTTGAGATATGTATACAAATATTTTTCCATAAACCTTATTGTATCTTTGTTAAGCATATTATAATTTCAAAACAAGTTCAAAACTGGCTTTTAATCTATGAAAAACAAAATAAATAAGTAAATAGAAATGGATCCATGATGTACTGTGAGGAAAGGGAGGCTCTCCACGTCCCTGGAGAAAATTATTATACCCCCTGATTTATATATAGCTTCAAAATTTCTAGAGGCCTATCAAATACTTTCTCACATTTCATCTTGTCAACACTCCTGCAATATATTAGCATTATAATTTTATGAATGGACAAGCCAAATTAGAGTTTGCCAGCATATCAGCCGGCACTGTGCCATCCGAGGGAAGCAGGATGGCATTGGTGGCGTGTGGGTGGGATTTGGGTGAGGAAGATCTGGGCTTGCCCCTGGCTCTCTGTGTTCACCAACTCTGTCAACCAAGGCAATGACTTAATTCTTCTAAACTTTAATTTTTCTCACCTGTTAAAAGCAGAAGATATTGACCCCAATCATCTCACAGAGTTTTGATAAAGATCAAAGAAGTTATTCCATGTAAAGAAATGTATAAACAAAAATTTATCTTCTGATATTCATTATAATTATTTTGATACCCCTAGAGAACATTTCCATGAGGAGATGAAGGGAATATATATATATTTATTAACAAGGCTACTGATGAATAATTTTAAAAACCAAAATTAATGTTGTTTACTTTGAAAAAATCCTTCATAAGGGAATAAATAAATAGCTGATCAACCAGAAAGCAAATCGTTGTTGTTAGTGCACTTCAATGCCTCTGTGTTCTGTGTAGATCAGTAAGCAAGATTCCCCTATTAAGGGAGAAAATGACAAGGGAATACACTAGCTGACCTTCGAAATCCTGCTTTTCTTCCACAGGGTTCCCCAGACTTGCCTGATTCTAATAATACAAGTTCTTTTTTCAGTAGATCTGAGGTAGGGACAGTGAATCTATTTTTTTAACAAGATTTTTGGTTGATATATGATCTAGAAAGTTTAGGAATACTGCCTGAAGTGAAAATCAAAGTCTAGATAGTTCCTCTGAGAGTAGAAAGCACAGGAATGCACAAATGCCCTGTGAGTCAGACTGCTTCCCATCCTGGAGTTTAAGATGTGAGATTCAGGTTCCCACTCACCCTCTTGCTGCTTTCTCATTAGTGGTTCTCCAAGTTCTTGATGCCCTAATAGAGACGGATCATCACATTTTCACTTGAAAAGTCAAATGGCCAAACACAAAGCTCTTAAGCACTTTTTTTGAAGCTGAGAACATTTAAAAACAGACAAGAGGTAGTTACTGAAAAGAAATGCATGCATATTTAATATAGATAATTGTACAAAGTGAAGAACTAGAAAATTCCTTAGTCACAGTGGACATCTCTTTCATTGAATGATGGCAACAGAATCACCCCTCTGCTTGGGTGGACTGGCAAGGCAGGTGGATCCTCTCTACCCAGGAATTGTGATTGCCCTGGGCTGAGTCCCTGACAAAGGCTGGGTAAAGCATCGTTTCCCTTAGATTTTTGCTTGTGAGACCATGGACAGCCGCTCCTAGAGTCTGTTGAGAAGCAAAACTAGGAGACGTGAGTCTGGAGTTCCATGTTGCCATACTTAGATGCTAGTTTACAGACGGAGAAAATGAATGTTTCAGGAAAGAGTGCAGGATAGGAAATTGGAGGAAAGTATCTTGGTATTTTCCACACTCTCTTCCCCATCACCTCCCAGGCACAGCTACAGCCATGATTTTCCTGTAGCTTTGTTAAAGGAGCAATTATAAAAACAAAAAAAAAAAGAACAGTGCTGCTCTTCCCCCGGTTGTGTGTCTGTCACATGCAACTGGAAGAACACTGATTGGCACAATAAGTTGTCAGATGGAAAATAGCCCATAAATAACCACTCTCAGTATTAGGAATTTTACAACAAAAACGAAGACTTTGTGGACAAAATAAAGTTTCTTCACTGTTGATATTCCACGAATGCCAATTTCATGAAAAATAAAATGTTTTCTCTGCACTTGAAAAGATATAAAGGGTGAAATGACCTGAATATAACCTATTGTTCTAAGTGGCACTTTTCTACATTGCTATTGCACATGCATGATATAGCAAACCCAGGTCAGTATAAGAAAAATTGTTTGGCAGAGAGCATAACCTGAAGAAAATGCCAGATCATTCATTTATTTGTAATTTCAGATATGCCTTTACTTTTCAAAATGACTACAAAAATATTTTTCATCCATAATCATTCAGCTAACATTTCTCAGGAGATCTATTTTATACAGAATATGAAATAAAGCCTAGTGTTGTTTTGTGCAAATAACTTGGGAATCCATATGGAATCCATGTAAAACTCAGTATCTTAATTATATTTGCAAATGAGAACATGTAAGCAACATGACTACATTTCCTTTGTACTGGTCTTCACAGTGTCTACTAGAAAAAAGAAAAGAAAAATTGGTATTAATCTCTATTTTCTGTTCTTCTGATCCACTTTGCTACATTTTGAGACTTGTGCTGATGTATTTTCTGACACAGCCACTTCTGATTCTCATATTGGTGATTGTTGGTAGAAAAAAGTGTAGGGCTTTTTTTCCATTATAGATAGAAAGGCTATGATGATTCTCAGCTCAAATCAGAAATATTCAGTGTCTATATGAAAGAGAAAAAATGGAAAGAATATATAGGTTGCTTTTTTTTTCTTCCTGATAAAATTACTAAGGCAGGGAGCAGACATATAAAAAAAGCTTCTATCATAAAGGTATGTCTTTAACCTTAAGCATATACTATTCAAGAAATGGTGCTAGAAGATATACAGACATCTGAAGCCAAGCCATTATTACAAACCATGGGAACGGGTTTTGCTGGAACAAATGAAAAACTTATTTGTAATATGTTCAGTTCCCAAGGGAAATTAAAAGAATGCAGAACATATATACCATTAGCATCTGGAAATTCTTGGTGGTGCATAGTTAGAGTTGACAAATGAACCAGGAAAATCTGAAAATTTACTCTTCTCTAGGCTATTTCAGAAAATGAAACTAAAATGAACTTTCTTGCCCACTACTTTGGACCCGTCTATTGATTTTACTTTAAGTAAGACTGGATTTAACACAAACTTGTAATAAATAATCATACCTACTATTTATCATATCCTTAAAATGTGCTAGGCAATAATACCAAGGTTTAACTTGTATTAATTTATTTAATCCTCAAAACAATCACATGAAGGAAATGAGGCATAGAGATTTAAGTAGCTTGGGCAATGTCACATAGCTAGTTAGGGGTGCAGCCAAGAAAAAAAAATAAGCAATTCGGGTTCCGAGCTTCACACTCCCATTAATTTACGAATATCTACCTGTAAAAAAACAAAAAAGATATAAGACCACTTAGAAAGATACATGTAATACAGTAGATAAACTTCTTAGTAACAAGGGCTAGGTAATTTGGATTAAACTTCTGATCGAGAGCAACTAATGCAACTGGAAAAAAAAATTTAAATCATCTGTAGGAAGGCATCAAAGAACTGATAAAATAATGCATGATTACATAGCCAGTATCTGGGCAAGAAAAGAAGCACAGGGATGGAAGCCAACTAAAGGGATTGCTCTTTCCAAAGAGACTTGCTGAGAATCTGAGACTTTGACAGCCTTGAGGGACTAGCGACAAGAATTAGAGTCCAGGGCTTATTGAGTGTACAGAGAATTGGTGAATACTATCCATTAGGACCCAGACAGGTTGCACCTACAGAGTGAGATTAAAATAGAAGTAGACAACCTATGCAAGGAACTGAAGTTCAACTTTGAATTATTATAATTCCAGAATTAAATTAGGATGATCCCAGAGTGTTGATGTCCCCAAGCACCATTCAGAAACATATATACATACATGCATAAATAAATCCATCCATCTATCCATCCATTCTATACTTCAAGTTTTTTTACAAATAATTTCCTAAACACATTTGGTACAATAAAAATAAATAAGTGGAAATCAGCTGACAAGACAACATACAAAAAACAAACAGGTGTGTAAATCAGGGTTTAAGTAGAGCAGCGGAACTATTAAGATATTTTATGTAATGGTGGAAGCTGTATAAACAGTCTCTAGACGTAAGACTGTTGTCTTTGCTTCTGATGCTGGAGCTTGAAATTCAGAGGTCTGACAGTTGGGAAAAGAAGATAGATGTAAAGTGGAGGAGAACAAAAAAATCTGGAACCCACAACTAGAAAGGAAATCAATAGATTATATGAAAAACAGTATCAACCAATTTGACCAAATTGACATTTATAGACCACTCCACACATTAATAGAAGAATATATTCTATTTTCAAGTATACATGGACAAAACATTCAGCCAAATAGACCATAGGGTAGGCCATAACCAAGTTTTAAAAAGTTTTAAAAGTTTGAAATTATACAGAGTAAGTTCTCTGACTACAATAGAATTGAATTCAAAAACAGTACAAAAAAAATCTGGAAAAAGTCAAATAATTGGAAAATAAATATAAACTTAGACATGATCATTAAATCAAAGAAGACTAGATAAGGAAACATTTTGAACTGAGTGAAAATAAAAACACAATATATCAAAATTTGTGGTATGCTATTGCATTAGTTAGAGGGAAATTTATAGCTAAAATGTTTTTAATAGGATAGTAAAATGGTGTAAAAGCAATGATCTAAGTATCCACCTTAAGATGCTATAGAAAGAAAAGCAAAGTAAGACCACGGTAAGTAGAAACAAGGAAGTGAAAAAAATAAGAGTAGAAAATTATTAGTTAGAAAATGGAAAAAACTCTATAGAGAAAATTAAGCCATAGGTTGTTTTTTTGATCAATAAAACATAAAAACCTAGTTAGAGGGATCAAGAAATAACATAAATACAGCATAAATCATCAATGTCAAGACTAAAAGAAGGATCATCATTACAGATCAAACAGACAATAAAAGGACAATGAGAGAATGTTATGAATACTTGATCTCAAAAAATTGGAAAACTGGAATGAAACAGAAAAATTTTTTAAATAATAAAGACTACTCAAGAAGAAAAAGTATCAACAAATGATGCTGGGACAAGTACATGTCCACATGCAAAAGAATGAATTTAGACTCCTACCTCACACATACACAAAAACTAACTCAAAGTGGAACTTGGCCTAAAAGTAAAAGTTAAAACTATAAAATTCTTAGAAGAAAACACAGAAGTAAGTTTTCATGACCCTGGGTTAGGCAATGATTTCTCAGATACATCATCAAAAGCATAATCAATAAAAGTGAAGATTGCTAAATTGGACTTTATGAAAATTAAAAACATCTGCACCTCAAAGAACACTATCAAGAAAAACAACCCCGTAGACCTAAAGAAAATAATTTCAAATCATATAGCCAATAAAAGACTTATGTAAAAATATGTAAAGTATTCTTACGACTAAATAACTTTTTTAAAAAAATCTGATTTTAAAATGGCAGAGGATTTGAATAGATGCTTCTGCAAAGAAGATATTTGAATGGCGAATAAAAACATGAAAAGTTGCTCTACGTCATTAGTCATTACAGTAATGCAAACCAAAGCCACAATGACCCACAATGACCAAAGCCACTACATGCCCACTAACATGGATATGTTCAAAAAGACCGTCAACAACAAGAGTTGATGAAGGTGTGGAAAAATCGGAACCTTCATACATTGCTGATGGGAATGTAAAATGGTGCAACCACTTTGGAAAACAGTCTGGCAGTCCTTCACAGGTTAAATATAAAATTTACAAATGACCCCGCAATTTCACACCTAGGTATCTATCCAAGAGAAATGAAAACATATGTCCACAGAAAAATTAGTACATGAATGTCATAGCAGCATTATTCATAACAGCCAAAAATTTGATGCAAACCCAATGTCCAAAAGAGGAATGAATAAACAAAATGTGGTATATGATGGAATAGCATTTTCATCCTGATACATGCTATAACATGGATGAAATTCAAAAACACTGTCCTAAGTGAAAGCAGTCATGAAAGACCATATATTATGACATTTATATGAAATGTCCAAAGTAGGCAAATCTATATAGGGAGGAAATAGATTAATGGTTGCCTAGGGCTGGAAGAGGAAGGGAAGAATGAGGAGTGCCTGCTAAGGGGTCTTTGAGACATGATGAAAATGTTCGAAAATTAGATTATGGTGATGGCTGCACACAATGTAAAGATGCTAAAAACCATTGAAGTGTACACTTTAAACAGGTGAACACTATGCCATGTTAACTATATATCAACAAGAAAAAAAAGGAAGAAGAAATGGTATATCTGATAACCTGAAATTGAAATATTTTAAGTTAAAACTTTCCACAGGGAAAACTCAGGCCATCCCAACTTTGGTGGTAACTTATGCCCAATATTTAAGGAAGAAATAGTACCAATCCAACTTAAATTCTTTCGGAAAATGGAGGAGGAGACCTGTGGAAGACAATCTTCCCTGTATTTCTTAATGAAGTGTCCCAGCCTCCCCAACAATGGAAATTGACAAGGTGTAAAGGGAGAATATCTTCTTTCATCCCTCAGAAACTTTAGCTCTTCACATATAAAAGTATAAACCCAAAAGTAAGTGCCAAGTATCAGAGGGGAATGAGGCACCAGCTGTTCTTTTACATTCCAAAGAGTTGTAAACTAGGGACCTTCTTATTCATTTCCAAGAGAAGATTTGTTTACACTGTGAAAATTAGGTCTCTCTAGTTTTCTTAGGAGGAGCAAGTAGCAACTGAGCAGTGTGTGTAAAAACTCTCAGATTCCTAATTTCAGAATTCCTCTCATAGTAAAAAATTCCTTTTCTGTGACTGCAGGCCTAACTATCTGCTGTAAATAATAATAGTTTGATTCTGATCCGAAAACCTCACCTTTGCTTTTAGGACAATATAAACATGTACAGATATTAAATACTTACCCCCAAAAGACTTTCCAGATCATTTTATGAGGCAAGCATTACCCTGATACCAAAACAAAGCATAGACATTACAAGAAAACTACAGATTAATATCCTCCCTGAACACGAACACAAGATCCTTAAAGAAAAGTTAGCAGATCAAATCCAACAATATGTGAAAAGGATAATGCACCATGAACAAATGGTATGTATTGCAGTAATGCAAGTTCATTTTAACATTCAAAAATAACATACATGAGCATATTAGCTGAATAAATGATAAAACACGTATGATCATCTCAATAAGTGAGCATTTGACAAAAATACATTTCACAAAATTCAAAACCTTTTAGGATAAAAATTCAGCAACAAATTAAAATGGAAAGGATCTCCTCAATCTGATAAACAACATCTATGAAAATCCTTTAGCTAACATCATAAGGCAAAAGCCTGAATATTTCCTACCTATCAGTGGGAATGAGTGAAGATGTCTGTAGGCTCTCACCACTCCTACTCAATATTGTACTAGAGGTCCTAGTCAGTGCAAAGGTCAAGAAAAAAAATAAAAGTCATGCAGGTTGGAAAGAAGGAAATAAAATGTCTTTATTTACAGAAGACATATCCTCTACATAAAAATTCTAATGAATTGACTCCCCCTTCAAATTAAATAAATAAGTAAATAAATAAAGAGCTATTAAAATAAGTGCATTGAGCAAGATCATAGAATGTACAAAATACACAAATATATAAAATCAATTAAGGGATAAGTAAGACAAAGATGTGCAAGATGTGCACATTAAAGCTACAAAACATGACTGAGAGAAATGACTGAAGACAAGTAAATTGGGAGGTGTATGTCCATGGATCAGAAGACTCAATATTGTTAATATGTTAATATGCTACATATTGATCTATAGGTTGAACTTAATTCCAATAAAAATAATAGGTATCTTTTTATAAAAATTGATAGGTTGATTCTATAATTTATATAAATGTGAAAAGAACCTAGAATAGTCGAAGAATTTTGACTAGTGAGAACAAAGTTAGAGAAGATACATCAACAGATTTCAGGATTTACTAATCAAGATACTGTGGTATTGGCATAGAAATAGGCATATAGATTAATGCAACACAGTAGAGAGTCCCAAAATATAATCACATGTATAGGGTCAATTAATTTTCAATAAAGGTGCCAACATAATTCAATGGATAATGAAAAGTTTTTTCAACAAATGTTGCTACACTATTTATAGAGAGAAAAATGGACTTCAACCCTTGCCCCATGTGTTATATAAAAACTAAACTGAAATGCACCCCAGACATCATGCAAAAGCTATACCTACAAAACTTCTAAAAGAAACATAGGGTAAAATCTTTTGACCTTGGGATAGGCAAAGATTTCATAGATAGGATGTCAAAAGTAGGAACCATAAGGATTCAGCCTGGTGGAGTAGGGGTTAAGTTTGCACACTCCACTGGGGTGGTCCAGGGTTCACAGGTTTGGATCCTGGGCATAGACCTACACACCACTGCTCATCAAGCCATGCTGTCGCTGCATCCCACATACAAAATAGAGGAATACTGGCACAGATGTTAGCTCAGTACCAATCTTCCTCAAGCAAAAGAGGAAGATTGGCAACAGATGTTAGCTCAGGGTCAATCTTCCTCACCAAAAAAAAAAAAGTAGGAATCATAAGTGAAAAATCAATATGTGAAAAAGACTACAACATTTTTTCTCTTTGAAAGAAATGTTTAAGAAAAGGAAAAGACAAACCCCATACTGGGAGAAAATATTTGAAATACATATCAATAAGAAGAGAAACACCTCAATTAAAATATTGACGAAAGATTTGAACAGACACTTCACAAAACAAGATAAAATATGACCAATCAGCACATGCAAAGATGTTCAACGTCACTAGTCATCAGAGAAAATCAAATTAAAGCCACAGTGAAATACCACTATATACTTAATGGTTAATGTAAAAAGACTGACATCACTAAAGGGCAATGACGATGCAGAGCAACTGGAACTCATACATTGCTGCTGGGAATGTAAAATTGCACAAGCACTTTGGAAAAATCTTTGGCAGTTTACTATAAAGGTAAACATCCAGCCATTCCATTCTTAGGTAGTTGTTACCCAAAAGGAATGAGAACTTACAGGTACACAAAGACTTGTACTTGGCTATTTGTAGAAACTTTATTCATAATAGGTAAAATTGGAAAGAACCCAAATATCGATCAACATATGAATAGATAAACAAGTTGTAATATATCCATAAATGGATCCTACACAGCAATAAAAAGGAATGAATTACAGATACACACAATATAGTAGGTGAATATACAAAACATTATCTGAGCAAAAGAAGTCAGGCAATAATGTATATCTGTATTATTTTATATATATTCACATGATATATGATTTTCTTCATATGAAACTCCAGGGGCCGGCCTGGTGGCGCAGCGGTTAAGTTCGCACATTCTGCTTCTCTGTGGCCCGGGGTTCTGGTTCAGATCCTGGGTGAGAACATGGCACCGCTTGGCACGCCATGCTGTGGCAGGCGTCCCACATATAAAGCAGAGGAAGATGGGCATGGATGTTAGCTCAGGGCGGGGCTTCCTCAGCAAAAAGAGGAGGACTGGCAATAGTTAGCTCAGGGCTAAGCTTCCTCAAAAAGAAAAAAAAAGAAACTCTAGGAAGAGCAATTCTATTCCGTACTTATAGAAAGCCTATCAGTGGTTGTCTGGGTCCAAAAATGGATAGTGGGAATAGACTATAAAGGGACACAGGGAATCTTATGTAATCATGGAAATATTCTATATTTTGATTGTGGTGTCGATTAATGAAAATGATGTACAAGACTGAATTATGTATTAAAAGCCATTCATCCATCCAGATTTACCATGTGAATACTCAAGAAGAGTCTTGATATTATATTCTCAATATGGTGATTTTTCTTTTTAAATTAAGCACATAACGAGTATAGTAGGAAGAAGGACCTGGCCACCCACTTCCAAAAAGTTTGGCCATGAAAACCCTATAAATAGCAGCAGAGCATTGTCTAATATAGAGCTGCAAGATGAGAGGATGGTGCAAAAAGACCAGGCAGGTTCTGCTCTGCTGTACACAAGGTCACTAGGAGTTTTAATCGTTTCAATGGCACTAACAACAAAATTAGGATAAGGATCAGAAATAAAATAGGACTTCCATCAGTAGCAATACACTAAGTTATCTCTTCTATTTTTGACCATTTATTTTGCTTACTGCTTTTACTCTATTCTAGATCCTTCTCTAAATCTCTTATTTCTTTCCTTATTCTAATGCCATGTCATCTTTTACCCTATCCCAAACAGACATTACCAAATATCTTCCAGTGTTTTACAATGGTAATGAACTGATCCCCTAGAAACAAAGCAACTAATTAAAATCCTTAGCTAGCATACTTGCTGCCTACATTCTACTGCATTAGGTCAGGCTGTTCTGAAGATAAATACAAATTAATTTTTCATTGCCTCACAATTTAAAACTCTGATGTAATCAAATAGGCTCCCATAGAGACATCGTTGTAGTTATTCAGCTTCATTTTCTTTCCACAAAATAGTTCCATTAATACTAAAAGCAGCCATTCAGTTCTCATATTTCGATATCCTGTGGGAAAAAAAAGTACTCTACCTTATTACTGAAAATGTGCAGATTTCACAAAATGAAATGAAACAGGAAAAAGTAAAATGGTTTTCAAGGGGTCAATTTAACCCCAAACTTTTCAAGGATACATACAATCTATTTCAATTACTTCAAGCAATGAATGAAGGCACGCCTGGTGCTAGCTCCAGGTCAATCCACTCTGGTTAACAGGTGTGAATTAAGAGTTGCCAGCATCAATTTCCCCGTGAGAATCCATACTTCTCTCTTTTTTTTTTTCCAGCTTCTCTATTAAATGAGTGAGACTTACTATTTCTGTGTAGGTAATTTCTTTCTGTGTTGCAACCTGTTCAACTGTAGTGCACATATACCCAATACAGCCACTCCCTAAAACCTATGCTAATTTTAAAAAGCATTTGACTTCCAGATGCTTCTTTTAACTCAGAATAAGAATTTAAAATTGTATGTAATAGTCCTGACCAATCAGGCTTTATCAAATCTACCCATATAAAGGCTCAACAGGGGGCTGGCCCCGTGGCCGAGCGGTTAAGTTCGCGCGCTCCGCTGCAGGCGGCCCAGTGTTTCGTTAGTTCGAATCCTGGGCGCGGACATGGCACTGCTCATCAGACCACGCTGAGGCAGCATCCCACATGCCACAACTAGAAGAACCCACAACGAAGAATACAGAACTATGTACCGGGGGGCTTTGGGGAGAAAAAGGAAAAAATAAAATCTTTAAAGGCTCAACAGGTACCTCCTTTTTCAGTTTTTATATCAATAAGAATCAGATATTAAATCACATCTAATTTAAATGAGTACTGAGTTGCCTTTGAAGATAAATCCAGTTTTATTTTTAATTCACTAATTATTGGGGAGGGGAGTAAAAGATGCAAAATGTATTTAAGCCTACTCTTTTTCTGCTAGACAAGAGAAGGTGAGGGTGTGTTTAGAAGCAATAGAAAACTACTAACAGAGCCCTAGAGATACAAAACTGAAAACTATAATCCTTATCTCCAGAGTGTGGGGTTGTGGAAGCCTGAGAAATTATTTTTCCTTCATCCTGGCTCAAAAGGTCTATAAAGAAGGAAGCCTTCGTCCTCCCATGCTGATGGTTATATATTGATAGGCTAGGATTCTATTAGATACAAGATGCCACAATTCATCTCAAAGTTGTGATCTCTTAAACACTGACTTACCTTCTGACCATAGTTCCTCACACAATGTATTGATGTTAAACATGACATTTTCCGGGGCCAGCTCTGTGGCCGAGTGGTTAAGTTCCTGCGCTCCGCTGTGGCAGCCCAGGGTTCGGATCCTGGGCACGGACATGGCACCACTCATCAGGCCATGTTGAGGCAACGTCTCACATCCCACAACTAGAAGGACCAGCAACTAAGATATACAAGTGTGTACAGGGGGCTTTGGGGAGATAAAGCAGGAAAAAAAAAAAAAAAAGATTGGCCACAGTTGTTAGCCCAGGTGCCAATCTTTAAAAAAAAAAAAGAAATGACATTTTCTCACAGACGTTTCACAGTATGGCTTACTGTCCTAAAGCAAAAGAGAGAAAAGGCTGCCACCTCACCAAAGTAGATAATCAATTTTTCATTAAATCAGTTCTGCATTATATGATGAGGGAATAAATTGTTCAAACAAACCAAAGCTCTATAGAGTGAGAAAAGAAATATGTCACGCAGCTTAAATTAATAATTCAGCACAATATTGTATAAAGGGCAATCAATGGAGAATTATATTAATACTTTTGACAAATGCAAAGTGATTTTGTTTATTGCTTTACACCATATAGAGATAATTGTCTTTAATCCATCAATTTATTCAGCAAACATTATAAAGAATTTCTGATGTTCAAAATATCACACAGGTTACTGTGGAGGTAAAGTTGTGAGCCAGTGAACAAGCTCAGGCTTGCCATTCCTCATGCTTCTTTTTGTACATTCCCAGTGATTTACATTCTCATGGTTATTTTGGCTTCAAGGACTTGCTTCTACAGTATTTTCACCATCATTCGATTCCATATCCCATGGAACTCCCTTCTTTTCTAACGGACTTGGGTGTAGAATGGAATCTCCTACAAGAAATTTGCAAGTACTAGGCTTTTTGAAAATTTAGCAAAATAAAGGAGTTTTAACTCACAGGGAAGCTAACAACTTAAATATTAGACAAATCTGCTCATAAATGTCTCTTGACAATTCCCTATGTTCCTCAACTCATTGTCTCCTACCTCTGTGCTCTTCCTTCTTCCTTGTCCTCTCTCCTCAGCGGTCCTTCCAAATCATTTCCAAAATTCTCACTTCTTTCTTAGACAGTACCCATTAGATATTTCTTCTCAAGCCAACTTAGAATCTCAGTCTCATTTTTCACAACTTGTAGCTTTTCTAAGTATCTTTCTAAAAAAGATTAATTTCCTAAGAGCCTTGGTGGCAGATGTAACTTTTTTCTTAAATCACTAAAAAAAAGTAAAAGAGATTTGGTTCATTCTATAAAGAAGCTTCCATTAATTATTATTGAAAACCTCAACTCTACATATATTAATATAATAAGCCCTTTATTCTTTTTCCTCTGAGAAAGAAAAAATCCTGTGGATATCTGATCTTCCTGGGCATTTGGCCTTCAAGACCTTTTCAAAAGGGAGAATAATTAAAACCAAGTTTATATAATGCACTTTTATCTATTTCAAAATTGCCATGTCAATTTGTGTTAGTAAGATTCATAGGAATCTCACAAAATTTTAAAGGGATTTGCGTCTGCTTAGAGTAAACAGACTAGAGATGGTTCAAATGGAAAGAGTTTGAAGGACCTCTGTAGTGGTTTTATCATACGTCCATAAATTCTTTGATACTCTTCCCTTCAAGAAATAGAGCCTAATTTCCCCATCATTTGAGTGTGGAGAGGAATTAATGACTCACTTCTAACAAACAAAATAAATCAGATGTGACTGAGTCTGGTTTCAGAGACTAGGCCATAAAAAGCACTGAGACTTCCTCCTCGTTCTCTTGGATTGCTCCCTCTGAGGGAAGTTAGCTGTCATGTTATGAGTACATTCAGGTAGCCTGTGAAGAGGCCTATGAGTCAAGAAAATGAAACTTCCTCCAACAGAAACTGAATGATGAACTGTGGCTTCCTGACAACAGTCATGTAAGTGAGCCATCTCTGACGCAGATCCTTCAGCCGCAGCCTCTAGATGGCTGCCGCCCTTATGGATACCTTGACTGCAAGCTTATGAGAGATCCTAAACTGAAACCACCTAGCTAAGTGATTCTCAAATCCAAACCCACAGAAACTCTGACACAATATATATTTATTGTTTTAAATCACAAACATTTGGAGTAATTTGTTACACAACAGATAGCTAAAACAGCCTCCAATTTTCTATAAATAGAAAGCAAACTGAGAAAGCCTCTCAAAGCAAACATGAGTGATTTCCCATGAAACAGGAAGAACAGTGCAGAGGTCAGAACCAAGAAAAAAGAGGGTAGGGTGAAGAGATCAGGAGAATAATGATGAGGGAACTATTCCTGCAAGCAGAAATAGGTTCTAGTAAAGGAACATTTCCTGCGTCTCAGATCAGGAGAATCTGACAACACACCCTGCTTGATCTTATAGTTGCTACAGAAGAGGGACTGTTAAATGCCTTTTATTCTCCACTTCTTGAATGGGGACATTTATTATGGTTACTCTGTCCCTGGCACACATCTTTCTTGGGTTTATGGAAGACAGATTACTTCCTTTCAGTTCATATGAACCCTAGAAGCCTTGCCCACAACTGGACTTATTTAGCTGATGAGATCTCAGACTTTGAGCCTGAGTCTAAAAGGGATGAAAATCTTGCGAAAGATAAATATATTTTGAGTAGGCAGAATGTAAATAATTGTTGCTGGAGTGTGTACTGTAGTAAATGAAAAGGGGCTCCAAATTCTTTGCCTGTCCTTCCATCAAGAGATAGATTCTCTTTCCTCCTACATTGATGGGTTGATAGTTGTATATTTCCTTATCAATTTAGTACAGTTTTGCTTGTTACTGTAATTAGGTAATTTATTTAAATACCATGTAAACCAGTGCTACTCAAAGTGTGGTCTGCAGACTGGTACTGGACTGCTATCTGATTTTTATTGGCTGGCAGTGAAGTAAGCACAGAAGTTGAGAGTGTTCAGAATCACTCACAGTAATTTGATGTTGCTACAATAACCAAATATATGAAGAGGGTCAGCAGGCACGGTTTGGCATTTACAGTTTGTGAGAAAATGTGTTCTAATGGCTTAGAAGTAGTGACAGGAACTCGTCTGAAGTGATTACCAAGATTAAAGAGTTTGTGCCAGAAAGTAAATCAACATACTGCTCCCTTCATCAAGAAAGTCTTGCAGTGAAAAAATATGAGCTAAGCCAAACAGTGTGATTACTGGCATGATAAAAATTGTGAATTACATAAAGGCTAATGGGTTAAATTTGAGAATATTCATTTTATCAGGTGATGATATGGAAGCTGATAAACACTCTCATTTCTTGCTGAAATACAGTGGTTACTGAGGAGAAATTTCCTGTGGGGGATATTTGAACTACAAAATAAATTCTTTTATAATATTTTTAAAACTCAGTTTGATCCTAATTGTGGTTAAAGACATGGTCATCTGTCTGCTGGTTTTGGTCTTTTAATAGTAGTAACACTTCCAGGTAAGGAAGGAATGTAACATGTTTTGCAGTGGAAGAACAGGGCAGATTGAATGGTGAAAACAAAAATTAGAAGCTTGAAAGAATAGAATTTCTACAGATGTTATGCTATGTCCCACCATTTAGCAACATTTACTAGTGGAGTAGGTGATGACTTCAATATCACACATCTATGAAAAGTTATCACAAACAACATAACGATTTGACAGAAAATTTTGAATTTTCTTTTCCATCAAAAGAAGATTCATGCATGAGAAATTCATGCATCTAGAATCTATTTCTCTCATCAAAAGATTATTTAACTATTTACAGGAAGCATTTTTGGAACTAAATACTACTGAAAGATTAAAGATTAACTTTTGAAAATGCATCAATACTTACAGCATTTCAGATAAAGGAATATTGTGAGCTTACTGAAATTGCCTTAAAATCACTTTTTCTATTCCCATTCTGTTTTAAAACAAAAATATACAAACTTTTGTAGATATGCATTATCATCTGTGAATAGCATTAACATCAATCCAACTATATTAAAACAACAAACACATTTATCAAACTAAAATACTAAATACTGATACATACTTTTATTTCACGTCTGTTGAATCTAGCTATAAAAAACTAGGATTTATATTTGAACAAAAATACATTTTATTTCATTTTTCCAGTAATTCATTTTTATTGTGCTTAACAAAAGCATCAGTCTGAGATGGATTGAGGGGAAAAAACTTCATTTATCACAGATCTTTTGAGAAGCACCAGTGTAATCTGTTGGAATTTGAGCGCAAAGAGAGTTTTTAATCCTATGAAAACTAAGTTGAATATTTTAGTGAGGCTAAAAAAAAAGATGAGTTGCTGAAAAAATGAATATAAAATTAGGTGTGGACAAGAAAATCAAAGAATATAAATTAAAATTTGAAATATAGAATTCTACCGGCAGATTGCTTCACAATGTTTTCCTTTGACTTTAAAGATTAGGACACTGAAGACTATGGATTGAGTATAGATTTTACCAGAGTCTACACAGAATTCCCAGAAATTCAAGCACAGTGAAAAGCCTTCCTTCCTCCATAGTTTGACCAAGTCATGCATATTTGTATATTTTAAGTTAAAATTAGTTTTTAAGACATAAGCAACAAAAGAAAAAACAGGCAAATTGGACAATATCAAAACTAAAAACTTCTGTGCATCAAAGAACAATCCACCAAGTTAAAAGTTAAGCCAAGGAATGGAAGAAAATATTTATAAATCATATGTCTGATAAGGGGTTACTATTTAGAATATACAAAGAACTCCAACAACTCAACAAAAAAATAATAAAAAGTCCAGTTTTAAAGAAGACAAAAGGACTTGAAGAGACATTTCTCCAAAGAACACATATGAATGGCCAATAAACACATAAAATGATAATGAATGTCACCAGTCATTAAGGAAATGCAAATCAAAATAATAAGATATCACTTCACATCCATTAGAATGACTATTATAAAAAAAAAAAAAATTGAGAGGCCAGCCCCTTGGCCGAGTGGTTAAATTGGCACACTCTGCTTTGGCAGCACAGGGTTTCGCTGGTTTGAATCCTGGACGCAGACATGTTACCGCTCATCAGGTCACGCTGAGGCGGCGTCCCACACAGCACAACCAGAAGGACCTACAACTAGAGTATACAACTATGTACTGGGGGGCTCTGGGGAGAAGAAATAAAGAAAAAAGAAGATTGGCAACAGATGTTAGCTCAGGTGCCAATCTTTAAAAAAAAAAAAAAGGTGAGCGTGTCATAAATTATAGATGTTATTTAAAAAAATTGAAAATAAATGTTAGCGAGGATGTAGAAAAATTGGACCTCTTGTGCATAGCTGGTGAAATGTAAGAGTGCAGCCTCTGTGGAAAAGAATTTGGCAGTTCCTCAAAAAGTTAAACATAGAATTACCGTACAATCCAGCAATTCCACATCTAGGTGTATGTCCAAAATAATTGAAAGCAGGATTCAGATACTTTTACACTCATAGTAGCATTATTCTCAGTAACTCAAAGGTAGAAACAATGCAAATGTCCATCAACAGATGAATGGATAAACAAAATGTGCAAAATGTGGTGTGTGCGTATATAGATATAGATATAGATATAGATATATGTACAATGGAATATTATTCAACTTTAAAAAGAATACAATTCTGATATATGCTACAACATGGATGAATTTTGAAAACATTGTGCTAACTGAGTGGTAATAGGGAACTATTATTTAATGGGTACAGATCTTCTATTTGGGATAATGAAAAAGTTCTGGAAATGGATAATGGTAGTGGTTGCACAACATTGTAAATATACTTAATGCCACTCCATGTAAAACATTTAAAAATGGTTAAAATGGTAAATTTTACATTGTGTATATTTTGCCACAATAAAAAAACTAAAAAAAATTTTCTTAAGAAATCATGTATAATGTTTATAATCCCTTATTTTAAAGAACACTTTTAAATAACAGATCAACCACTGATTCCAATTAAGTCAGGTAAAAGGGCTTTTTCATTTTGAATGCCACTGTTGAAAACTAGTGAATCCAGAAGTCAAGGAAATGAGTAAGAATTCAGAGGAAATTCCATTCGTGGAGCAGAGAATGTAGTTTTAGCCAGAAAGTGCCTCAGGCTAGAGACCAAAACATGTTACAGAAAAGTGATATGCCACAAATTTGGTTGATAAATAAATATCACTATGTTTTCATTTCTTTGGGATGGGTCTAATCCACTTTGTTGCCCAATGTAGTATAATATAACATAATATAGTATAGTGAAACCCTCTGACTTGTTTTTATTTAATTATTTCTCCCTGTATTCTTATGAAACATCATTTTACCTATTAACTAACCTTAAACAGAATTTTTGAGGGAGCAATGTTCTTATAAAAGGTACTGGCTATATTGTTACTACCACTTATCCCTTCCTTATTAAGAGAACTATGATTTTGTTTGGAATAGCAATATGATCATCTGAAAGCTAGCACTCCCTCTGTTGCATGGAGGAGTGGCCATGTGACACAATCTAGCCAGTGAGATAGGTGGAAGGGATTTCTGGGAAGCACGCTTTTCCTGATATAAGACTTTTCCTTTCTACACATTTCCTCCTAAAGGAATGGCAGAAATAAGATTGGAAATAGCTGTACCATTTTGCTACCATAAGGTGATGATTAGCATAAATCCACACTAACAATAGTAGGAAAGAGAGAAGGGGCTTGAAAAATGTATGCTATTGTAGCACCAATGTCCAGCCATAGATGGCGTACCTCTAGACTTCTTGTTACAGAAGAAAGAGTAACTATTATTTTATTAAGTCTCATGGTCAGATCTCCAAAATACATAGCTGAACTCAATCCTAAAATAGTTCTGGATCCTTTAAATTTCATTTTTAAATTCTACTAGAGTTGTGACAGCTTTTGAAAAGTTCAGCTATATATCAAGGAAAGGAATTGTAAAATAAAGCCTCTGATGAAAGGCCAAAATAAAAAAAAGAAAGACTCTTGAGGCTTTAAAAATAAGCCAAAGAAGACTCAATAATATAGTAAGATTCTCACAAAAGAGAGGCATTTGACAACACCAAAATAAACAAATAAATGAAGGGTGGACAAATAATGGCGTCTGTGGCAGGATGGGGCAGGAAGACAAAAATCTCCTGAACCGGAAAATGTGTGCCCACATGGCCAATATCGCACATGCAGTCGAGGAGCTGTCCCAGTTGTCCCATCCTGTCCCTTCAATTTCTCCTACTTCTGAGCACTGGAGATCTGATGAGGAGCCTTTCTTCTTGGCTTTCATCCAATGTCCTTACCTGGGAAACATCACCTAACTACTTCCAAGGGAAAAGCAAAACTCAAGTTGACATTGGTGCGTGACAGCCTGCCTGTCTGATAAGTGATTTCCTACAAAAGCAGTGATGAAACAAATACCAGAATTCGCTGTCTAATACCACCCATCACCTTCCTCTGGCTGTGGGGACCAATCTTCTATTGCTTCCTTGAAGGAAGCCCACTTAGAGGAATGGGAAATATGTACCAAAAGAAACTTATGCCACTTTTTAATAGAGTAAATTTACACACACACACACAAACCCCAGCTCCTCTGGTCTAGGGTAAGCCCATAAGAGAACAGAGAAGTCCCTCCAGTTAACCCATACCTCTGGTTAATCCAAACAGGTTACTAGGTAAGAGAATAACTTCAAGGAAACCCAAAGATTTCTAACAATGCAATACTTTACTCTGTCATCAGTTACCAAGCATTGGCGTCACTCTACTCACCTAAAGGAAACGTCAAGGAATTGACTGTAGAGAGCCGTTAGGTCTCCCACTATTGTCAGGGACGCTTCTCTGATCAGTCTAAATGTATGCTGCCAGTCATAATTCCATAGCCACACCAAACATCCCATAAGACACCATGTTCATCATGTTCAGAATGGGTAAGAAGGAATTTTTAGTGTTTTTTTCTTAAAACATATGAAGCTTGGTTGATGAAAGAAAACTATATTGAGTAAAACACTGGTTCATCTCTCTGCATCTAAGAAGGTTGCATTTTCAAGCACTTCCAACATATTCAGCAGTGAGTTTGCAATCCAGGCATTAAGACAAAGATATTTCTACTAAGAGCCCTCCAAGTACTGTGGCCATGCCATTACTTGACCTTTGTTTCCTAAAGAATGCTCTCTGCTATGAAGTTTCTGAGAATCAGACACCAGTTCGTAAGGTGTCCCCAAGTATCAGCTAGCTGAGCATCATAGGCTCTGCCTGTTTAGAGGTGCAGCTGGATCTTTTGGACTTACCAGACATTTTACAATCTCACAGTCTTCTCTCTCTCCCAATAAAAAGGTTGAAAGAGCATGAGAGAAAGAAAGAGAATATTCTACAAACAAGCCAAGCATCTAATAAATTTGCCAAATTGGATGCAAACTGCTCTCCTAATTCAGAAAAAGGCTTTGGAGGCGGAGCTTATTTCTCCCTCCATGGAAAGCTCTATTCTGAACGCCCCCTGCTACCCCTCACTTAAGTTCCTGCATCGGTCATTTTTCACATCAAAATATTTATCACCAAGTACCACTCTGTCCCTGAACACACCCAGATCTCTTCTATCTTCAAAGTATCTTCTTTTAATGTTAGAAATTATGCAAGTTATTTTTACCCTAGTTCTCCCCTACATTTCATTCTCAGAATTCTTGCAAGTTCAGGCTCTTCTTCCAGCCTTTGATTCCTCACCATCCAATAAAAACTTAATCCCATGCAATCTGGTTTCCACCTCCACAATTGCTACAAGTGCATTTTCAAATGTCACCAAATGTAACAGCTGGTCCCAAGCCTGGACATAAACCCTCTCATTAACAGTGCGCTATCCTCTCCTCTTCTCCTGTCCCATGTCTGCGGATCTCTCTGTCCTCTCGAACTCCAATTCCGCCTCTAAATTCCTAAATGTGTATATACCAAAGTTTAATTATCACCTGTCTCCTCTTTTTATAGCTTTCCTTTGATAATTTCAAAGGCTGTGGAGACTTTAGTCAATTTCTCTGTACTGAAGACTCCTACACATCCTGCTTTAACCTTAGTTACCCCTCTCCCAGGTCCAGACATATATTTCTAGCCCCCTGTAAGAATCTCTACAATGGTGTTTGAAAGTCAATAACAAAGCTCAACTTTCCTCTCTCAATCTCCTCCTTCATCCCTCAGATAGAAGTTCTTCTAACTTTTCCGTTATTTAAATTCAGGATGCTCTTAAGTATGCAGCTCAGAATCTTGCAGGTATCACTGACTCTACCCAAAGTCTCATGGATTCTGCTTCCCATGTACCTATTGGAGAGTCTTTCAAGTTCCACTGTCACAAACACACACATCCACTGCACATGTACTCAGGCTTCTCTCCTCTCACACCTAAGGCGCTCTCTCAATGCCTCAATACAGTGATACCATTACTTGATTGCCCTTCCTAAAGTGCTGACCCAGGCGTGTTACATCCCTGCTCTTAAACTTCCCAGTCATGTTACATCCCTGATCATAAATTCTCAGCCTGTGTTTTGACTCTACTTCACCCATATGGCTTTATCTTCCCTTCCTTTTACATACTGTAAGTTTCAAATAAATTTCACTATTTCCTGTTCCCTGAACATGGTTTAGACATTCTTTCTTAGTCCATTTGTTTATTTTGCCTCTGGTTCTATCCAAGCTCTACCTGTTAAAGCTTATTCGTCTTTCAAGGCCCATCACAAAGGCCATCAGCTCTCTGAGGCTTTTCTTGGTTTTTCCAACCAGAGGTCACCCTGCCTTCTCCTAGCTATTTGTGCCTCTTCGCTTTCTCTATCTTGGGCTTATTGATATTTTGTAATTTGTTATCTGTATGTGTTTAGCCTTCCTCAACCTACTGAGAATTTCTATAAATTACCTTGTGTTTATTTAGCGCATAGAATATGGGCTTGCAGTCAGATAGACCTACATACAAATATCTTCTCCACCATTGAGTGTTTGTAGGAATAAGTACGTCACCAATTTCACCTCACTCTGGTGGAACTCCGACCCACATTCAGAGGAGCTCCGAGGAGGGGCCCATGGGTGGGGCTCGTACCCGCAATCCATCCCTTCCTCAGAGTGTTCTTTCCTGTTCAGTGTTGCAGATTTGAAACGAAACCGAAGCTGAGCGTTTAACAGCTCAACAAGCTTTGATTCAAAGGCCAAATGATGGAGAAGTGGGAATTATGTTCACAAATCAACTTCTCAGCTCCTGGGGTGATTAGGCAGCTAATAAAAGGCTTCTAGGTAAGGAAGGAGATGAATATTCATAGTTATTCAGGGAAATGGCTAGGCTTTTCTGGGGAGCAAGGGTGCCACCTCTTTTCTTTCCTTATTTAGTTATATCCTGCCATTGCAATGGCACTTGTAAACTGTCATGGTACCAATGGGTGTGTTATGTAGCATGGTAATGTATCACAGTTAGCATATAATGAGCTGCGGGGTCTAAGCAGGTCATGTCAGACTGACATGTTGCCTTCAACCAGTTTTAACTAGTTTCGACTATATGTCTCAGCCATCTCCTCCTGCCTCTCATTGTGGTTTACTGTAAGCTAAAGAGAATGTGTTAGGCTTGTCCTGAGCAGAGTTGTGTTTGTTGTCTTATGGGAGCAGGGGCTGGGGTAACAAGTAGAGAAGAGAAAATTCTCAAGAAAGGGGAGCATCATGACCAAATTCAGGTCTCATGAATCTTCCCACAGTTCTGTTTCTACCATACCCCAATGGATGCATCTCCCTCCCTTTTCCCCACTGCAAAGTCTGTCACAATAGCATATTATACAGCAGAAACCTACAAATAGCTGAAATTTAAAATGAAAACAAAAATTGATTTTGATGTTGGGAAACAGCTGCCTTAAATTAAGCTCTGTAAACATCCCTTTGCAGTCAGGCAGGCTTGGGGACTTGGGACCTGCCAGTAGGCAGTTTTTGTATGACCACTACAATAGATTTAGAAACATTTGTGTTTGAATATTGTTAGAACAAGACTACACATTCTACACATAGTCCTATCCCATTCTCATCTCCCACTCATTTTTTGGTTTATACCCAGACTCCTTCGGCCATTTAAATTGTCTGTACTGCCCTAATAGTCATTTGGATTTTTAATCTTTGATCTATGACTACATTTAAGGAAAAAAACCAAGGAGGATCTCAGAATAATAATTTAAAAAAAAACAATTTCATGAATTAAAAAAAGAACAAGAAATCTGATTTTTAAATGCTTTCCATTTCTTAGAATAAAATATTTGAGAACTCAAAAATATCAGTTCTCCAGTTCCAGCACCCCTTCCTCATAGAGGACTTTCTCTCTTCCTCATTTGTACTTAGGTAACACTCTGTGTGTATCTCTAATGAGAAAAAGTACTTAACCTCTAAGCTTCAGTTTTCTTATTTAGAAACTGTGTTAATAATTTTACCTACTTCACTGGGCTTTCAAGACTAAAGGAGATATGTAAGTAAAATGCTTAGCACAACACCTGGCACACAATTGGAAGAGTTTTGTATTAGTTAAGTGTAATTTGGGACCGGTCCGGTGGCATGGTGGTTGGGTTCCTACACTGCTTCAGCAGCCTGGGATTGCCAGTTCAGATTCCGGGCACAGGCCTACACACTGCTCATCAAGCCATGCTGTGGCGGTGTCCTAACATACAAGATAGAGGAAGAGTGCCATAGATGTTAGCTCAGTGACAATCTTCCCCAAGAAAAAAGAGGAAGATTGGCAACAGATGTTAACTCAGGGCCAATCTTCCTCACCCCCCACAAGAAGAAGTACATTTTTTTTTTTCTTTTCCAATAGACAACAAACTCCTTGATCACATAGCGTTGTTTGTGAAAGGTCAGTTCACCCTACAGTGCTAGCACTGTTTCTCACATATAATAGATGCTCAATGAACAGTTTCTTATAAATTAATCTGTGGCAATGGGTAGGGAGTAATGCATCAGAATTACCTAAAGAGTTTAAATAGGCCAATTCCCAATTCCAGACATGTTCATTCAGTCAGAGGGGTTAGATTTGGACACATTTGTTATTCAAATATTCCCCAGGTAATAATTTCAATTACCCTGTCTGGGAATCAATCTAAATCAATTGGCCTGATTCTCAAACAGAATCATCTTTGAGTCAAACCCATAGATCTCTGTTTTTGACCTCATTTTTCTCTTAGGTCTTTAGCTTCACATTACTCCCTCAATACAACAAAATAACCTATGCCTAGACCAGGTATTGGCTTTCTCAGCACATGCCCATGTGGCACACTTCTCCAAGGACAAACAGGAGCATAGTTCATTAAATCTCATTGAACATCAGAGTTAAAAATTATTTCTTAAAAAAACTTATTGATGACCCAATGTAATCTAATGATTTTAGCAGTATTAATCAGGAGATAGAATTGAAACAGGCAAGGTTTAATATAAAGAAATATTAACAATATAAGGGGATTATCTACTAAGGCAAAACATAAAACTCAGAATTCTAAAGAACACAAGAATAATGGAGATCTGGTCCACCCAGTAGCTCTAAGGCTGAGGCAGAGCATCCAAGAAAGGAATGAATATGGAAGAGTCCTCCAGCCGCCCTCTGGGGCTAGGGTCCAGACATCATTGGAAAAGGCACAGGTCCACTGGACGCTGGGGACATTTGTTGAGGTGCTGCACTGGTTGATTTCCCTGGGAATCTGCCCTCTGGGGTCCAGCATATCTTCCACTGGAAGGTTCCCTAGGCTCTCCCCTCAAGGAACCTGCTAACAGTAAGCACACCCAGGAGCCAAGAAGATCCCCTTCCTCCTCCAGTGTCCTTCTAGCACCCTCTACTGATAAAGCAGGACAATGAAGGGTTAATGTGGAGCTAAGAGGCGTGAGTTGTTATTGACGCTGAAATCCAGAATGTACCTGTCTGAGATTAAAGATTGAGTTAGTAACAGAGCATATTGAAAAATTCATTTATCCTCATCCAAAATTCTTTGTATTATATCATTTTGGTTAGATGAGCCCATCATGGAGTTGAGTCTGAAGTTGAGAAGTGCCAGGAAACATTCCTGAGTGCCTCATTTATATTAAGCTCGTTCAACCTCTACACAACCTCAATGATAGATACTATTCTTTTTTAACTTTGTTGGATAAACCATAAAACTGAAGGTCAGAGAAGTGAAGTTACTTAATGATGGTCATATAGGAAGTAAGTGACAGAGTCAGGATTTGATCTCTGGTCTGACCTAAAAGTTTATAATCTTTTGACTATGCTGCATTACAGAAGAAAGTTCACTAGACTGAAATGTGGAACACTTAAATTTACATTTTTTTGTTATGACAGCCTAATTTTGCATGCTAGTCATCCATTTCAAATGAGTCCATTAGTGTTTCAGGCCCCTAAATGAGAGAAACAACATTGCTGCCCACCAATGCATAGCAAAAGACTATTATAAACACTAAAGCGCACCAAACATAAAAATCTATAGAATTATATGAAGGCATAGATTTTTCAGTAAATGAAGTATCTTTTTGATCATCGACCAGATTGCCTAATTTGTTTCTGTGCCTTTTTCAGAATATTATGGTTCTCAGTGAATAATCAATTGATTTCAAAATGTAACTAATTCGGTTCAGTTGGAGGCTACTCCAACTTAGTATGAATATACAAAATTGACAAATTTTAAATAATTTTAAACAAAAGATTTGTTCTAAAAATCTGTATCTTGTGTTTAATAATTCTGGTGGGATATTTTGCTGCTGTTGTTTATTGAAACAGAAATTCCTTTCAACATTGGTAAAAGAAAGCATATGTGTGACTGGTTAAAAGTCACCCTTGAATTTATTTTTCTAAATATTTTCCATGATTTAAAACCAGTAGTTAGAGTATGTATTGCTCTGTGATCTCTTGATAAAATGAGTTATCAAAGGCTTAATACTGACTAGAATGTTAAAAAGAAACTGAAATCTAGAACCTTTTGACAGTCAGATGCAAAGTGCTGAGCTCTCCTTTGGGAATGCAGAGACCGTGTAGTAACCATGGCTTCCATCATTAAGCCTGGGCCTGGACTCATAGTGTAACAAAATGTATCACTTGTATGCTGCCGATCCTTCAGGAATCCGGGATGAATAAAGCGCCATCGTTGGAAGAAGACCACGGAGGATTCAAATGACTATAGGTGGGTACATAGTGACAAAAGATTATGTATTCTAAGTTACCTCTCAGACTTTCTTTACTTATGTGAAGGAACTTAACCTGTTAAATTAAGAGATATCTTAAAATAGAGTGATATTCCTAATTTCTGAGCACTCTTATGAAAGAGGATGAAATCCACTCGTGCTTTAATGTGTTGAAGATGCCTAAAACTCTCCATGAAGCCTTCAATGACTGAACCAGCCCTCACTGATTTCTCTCTCTCTGAACTCTCTCTTAAACTTAAACGACGGTGAAGTTTTATACTATTATCTATTGTTTGCTTTATTTTCCTGTGTCTCACGAATACATTCATAACCAGGACATAAAAGATACATTTTTTTATTCCAAATACCTCAATAACTGTCTCAAACCATAGAAGGCACTCAATAAATATCACTAATGCCTGATTTGCCTCTTTCAGAGGATGGGAAGTTATGCGTACTCACGGATTACAATTATAAGTCATCATATTCATAAATTTGTTCATTCATTCATTCTAGAACTCTTTATTAATTTCTGGCCTCTGCCCTAATGGAACTATATGATGACAGATTATGGTAAATGTGATGGAGAAACTTAACAAGTTAATGAAAGTCAGGTGAGAGGTGCATGGGGATAGTGTAATCAGGAAAGGCCCCTAAGGGAGAAAACATTTGAACCAAAAACTGAAGGAAGAGAATGAGCCAATCATGTGAAGAGATGAGGGAAGAAAATTCAAGGCAAAAGGAATAGTGCAAAGGTCAGAACGCAGAAGAGCCAGTGTAGAAAAACTTTTTAAAACTTAAATAAGAATACATAACTTGTGAAATCAAGGGAAACTTGGTGAATCCAGATACGGTAAATAGTCATGTTATCAGAAATATGGTCAATATTTTACTTTTTCTTGCATAATTTAAGATTGAAGTGCCAGGACAAACACACAAATTTTCAGTGAAAGTAGTTTTTGAGCTTAAATATCATTATCTCATGTTTAATATTTGCTATTTCCTTACAGTCGCTGATTATGTTAATAATAAAATCAGGGACCAGCGCCCTAGCCAAGTGGTTAAGTTCACGCATCCCGCTTCAGTGGCCCTGGGTTTCCCCAGTTCAGATCCTGGGCACGCGGACCTAGCACCGGTCATCAAGCCACGCTGAGGCAGCATCCCACATGGCAGAAGTAGAAGGACCTACAACTAGAATATACAGCTATGTACTGGGTGGGGGAGCGCTTTCAGCAGAAGAAAAAAAAAAGAGGAATATTTGCAACAGATGTTAGCTCAGGGCCAGTCTTAAAAAAAAAAAAAAATTAAATAATAATAATAGAACTTGAACATTCTCAATTTCAAAGAGAATATGACATATCCCTAATTTTTGTTTGGAGTATATAGATTTCTTTAAGAAATAGCATATTTATTTTAAGTTAGATGAATAAATCATCTTAAGTGTGCCACTCCACTAGATGGGGAACAGTCAGCAAGCATTTACTGAGGTAACAAGAAAAGCAAAGGATGTTACTAAATTTATGCCAACCATCATTGATTTCAAATAAACAATACAAACAAAAGTATCAAGACATTCCACCAGCCAAATAATTTTCCTTGTTCTGTAGCCAACTCCTTGTTTGCTTTAACTCAAAATAAAGTTCCTAAAGGTTTGTAAACAAATTAGACTGTTTATCATTATTTAACTTGATTTTTTAAAAGCCTAATTGCACCACTAAAAAATAAAATCAATTTTTCACTCTGCTCAAGTTAAATTAACTGTGCTTGACTGGTTGTATTTTCAGAAAAGCAAAACAAACTTGAAAATTGTTGCTGTGGTGATGAGAAAACCTCCTAATTTGTTTTGTCAGAGCTTTCAACATTGTGCTAAACGTACAGAGTATGGTAATTAGCCTTCATTTCTCTAACAATTTTTGCCAATTTCCTGTACAATTCTGTTTCAATATCTGGTACTATAATAATACCACTTTGGAGAATTAAATGTTAGAAGTGGAAAAAGAATTAGCAAATATAGAATTCAGGCCCAAAAGAACAGGCCTATGTTAAATAAAAAATACATTTGTAGTCTTTGTCCAAATTGCCTTAAGGAATAACTAAGTACTTCTAAATTTATATTACTATTATCAAATACAATAATATCTTACTTCATAATAATTTACATATAGCTTCTATATTCAACATTTTATTTTATCCACACAAGAATCCTGAAAAGTAATTTTTTTTTATTTCCATTTCACAGAACCTAACATGAATCAATAAGATAAATACCCAGGTCCTTTAATCTATGTTTTTCCATGATCTCTTCATCATTCTTCAGCAACATTTTTATTAAAAAGATCTTTCAAAAGTGTAAATCTGATGGAATAATTTATTTTGAAAAGCAAATTATCTCATGCTTTCTTGTAACTGGTAAAGGAACCAAACACAAAATTCAAGCTATTTATAGATTTCCATTCAATTATTTAAAAAATACTTACCAAGATTGGTACTATGATACAGAATTAAAAGATATAATTCCCTCCCTTAATAATATGGTTGTTGTAAAAAACAATTACATAAATAATGACAGTCCAGAGGTAAATGCTGTGATAGATGGATGCCAGGTTACTATGAGACCACAAATCAGGGGTGTCCAATTCAGGATTCTGGGACAGGCTTGATAAGTTCTTCCTTGATAGGTTGATATTGAGGCACCATCTTGAGTGACTATTAATAGTTATCCAGATAAAGACAAGGAAAAGAAATTCCTGAGATGGCATGCCAGAGTGGCAAATGCATAAAGGCACACAACTGTAGGATTTGTTACTTACAAGTATTTTGGATTCTTGTGGAGCTTCAGCAGGAGAAGAACAAAAAAGACCATTGAGGCCAGGTCATTGGGTCCAATGCACATGGTCCAGAGTTTGAACTTTGATCTTCTGGCTGTCCCTAATGTGTTTGTTTATGATTAAATACAATATAGTTTAGGTATTTGAGTGTGGTATTTTATTTTTAATTGGTTATTGATTTAATATTTCTATCACAGAAGGAATATTTCTACATTGTAAAATTCAAACAACCAATTTAAAACAATAAAAGTGAAATACTTCCCCACATTTCCATTTTCCAGAGCAGTTAACAGTTGTGTGTTCTTCTCAAATGTTTCTATATGTGTGTGTGACTGTCTATCTATTTATCTATCATTAGCATAAATGGAATCATGCTTATTTTTGGTTCTACAACTTTTTAAAAATTATTTTACTGAGGTCATATTGGCTTACAACACTGTGTAAATTTCAGGTGTGCATCACTATATTTCAGTTTCTGTATAGACTGCGTTGTGTTCACCACCAACAGTCCAGTTTTTATCCATCGCCATACATGTGTGCCCCTTTACCCCATTGCCCTCCTCCCACCTCCACAACTGTTTTGACCTAGTTTATTGTTGCCATTTTTCTCACACTTTCTATCTTATTCTGTTTCACGGGTGTTAGTATTAGATTATATGATCATTAATAATTTACCCAGTCTCTGAAAATGGACACTTTGTTTCCACCTTTGCTATTATAAAAGTATTTTAATAAACAGCCACATACATTGGTATACATCTACACATGTTAGTTTTATATAGGGCAAATTCCTAGCTTTGGCAGTGCTGAGTTGAAATTTCTATATATTATCAATTTTGATTGAAAGATTATCTAATTGCTGTCTAATTCTTTGTGTGAATTTTCACTCTTTGCTGACATTTTAGATTATAAATAAATCTGTTTCCACCAGTGCTGATCTAAAAGATCAAATATTCCACAAAAAATATAATAAAATAGGAGGCTGGCCCCATGGCCAAGTGGTTAAGTTCGCATGCTCCACATTGGCAGCCCGAGGTTCACCAGTTCAGTTCCTGGGTGTGGACCTACACACCGCTCATCAAGCCATGCTGTGGCAGCATCCCACATAGAAGAACTAGAATGACCTACAACTAGGATATAAAACTACACATTGGGGCTTTGGGGAGAAAAAAAAAAGGGGAAGATTGGCAACAGATGTTAGCTCAGGGCCATTCTTCCTCACCAAAAAGCATACAAAAATATATATATATACAGTTATATATATACTAAAATAGTTGGCATGTTTTCTTCTTCTTCTTCTCCCCAAAGTCTCCGAGTACGTAGTTGTATATTCTTGTTGTAGGTCCTTCTGGTTGTAATAGTTGGCATTTTAATAGCACTTTTGTGCTTACAGAATTTTTTACACATTATTAATAATATATATTTAGATCCAAACAAAAATACTCTGACAAAATGAGGCAAAAGTTTTTTATGGGCTTTTCTCTTTTTTTTCTTTTAACAGAGAAGGAAACCAACCAAGTCTTCTCAACTGAAACAAAGCTCTGAGAATTAATCTATGGTATGATTCCCATCATCCTTGCTCAAATACAAATAGACCTACTATGGGTTGCACAAATTCCTCTGCTCTCTTATTGTAATACTGAAAAACTTCTGTGAATCCTTGTTTAAAAGCTACTCTGTCCATGTAGACTCAAAATGTGAGAGTATTGTAAAGGAAAAAAGAATGCAGCTAGTTTTAAAGATTAACCTTTAGGAGGTAAAATTTGATCTGATCTTGAAGAAGTGATTTACAAAACCTCATGCAGTTTTTTTTTAATAAAAGATGGTTGTTTCTATTTAAAGTAACTATTCCTATCTGAGGCGATTGGAGAACCGGCTTTATAATGAATATATTTAACTAAAGTAATTTTGCTTTCGAGAAGCTGTACAGTACACAGAAAGTCATGTGAATTACCTGCTGCCAGCTTCCATTAAACTCAGCGATAAGAAGAATGGGAGTTGAGATCAAGAGTCAGAAACACTCCTCAGCAAAACACTTGCTTTCATCCCATGAATAAAGCCACAGAGCTGACAGCAAAATTCGAGCTCAAGACTAAGGAAGCAATTAAAGTTGTAAAAGTGATGATGGGCAGATGTACCTGGCAATGGTGTCATTGAGTCAATTCTGAGTGGCAGTCCCATTTTACCAATGAGGGAGCGAAACTCAGACTAAGCCAGGAAAGTAGATCTTGACTTTATTTTTCTGAGGGAAAACATGACATCTCCAGGAACAAGTGGGAAGTCCCATGACCCTAGCGGGTTAAGATTGGAACTTAACACAATTCAGCAACCAACAAATGGGGAGTGAAGATTAAAGGAAAGACAAAATTTGTGCCTAGGGGTAGTATCTTTCTATTATCAGTTTGCATCTTTGTGTTTATTCTGAAGGATAGCTTATTTCTCTCCCATACTCTTTTTACTTTTGCGTATTTTCTAATGTTTCCACAAAGAACAATGAATATACATAACTTCGTAGCAAGAATAGTTACAGATATGCTTTGAAATAAGCTTTATTGAAGTATAAGATGCATATAGTAAAACGCAACTGTTTATGTAAACATTTCAATAAGTTTTGATGAATTTATTATATACTCTTGTGACCACCACCACAGTCCCAATTTAGAATATTTCTATCTCTCCCAAAAATTCCCTTGGGTGTCTGTCCAGACAATAACCCTCTACCCTCAACCCCAAGCAACCACTAATATGCTTTTCTGTCACTAGAGATTAGACTGCTCTTTTTTTGAGTTTCAGATAAGTGGAGTCATATAATCATACTATACATACGCTTTTATCTCTGGGGTTTTGGGGGATTTGGGGGGTTTGTGGGGGTTTTTTGCTCAGCATAACATTTGTAAGACTCATTTATGTTGTTGCAAGTATCAGTAATTCATTCATTCTTATTTCCAAACAGTATTCCACTGTGAGAATTAACCACAATGTGTGTATCCATTCACCTGTTGATGAGCATTAGGAATGTTTCCAAGTTGACACAATTAAGAATAAAGTTGTCTAAAACATTCACATGCAAATCTTTGTATGAAGATATGTTTTAATTTTTCTTGTGAAAATACCAAGGAGTGGAATTTCTGGGTGATATTGTATCTATATGTTTAACTTTATAAGAAAGTGACAAAACTATTATCCCATTTTACATTCCCTTCAGCAGTGTATAGGTAATATTGTCAAAGTCACTAATTTTAACCATTCTAGTGGATGTGTAGTGGCATCTCATTGTTGTTATAATTTTCTCTAATGACTAATGATCTTGGACATCTTTTCATGTGCGTATTGGTCCTTTGTATATCATTTTTTGTGATGTGTCTGTTAAAATTCTGCGTACATTTTAAAAATTGGGTTGTTTGTCCTATTATTAAGTTGCAAAAGTTTTTAAAATAGTAAGGCTACAAGCCCTTTGTCAGGTATATGTATTGTGAATATTTTCTCCCTGCATGTGGTTTGCCTTTTCATTTTCTTAACAGTGTCTTTTGAAGAGCAGCAGTTTTTAATCTTGAGGATGTCCAATTAAATTCGTGTTTTTTATTTATTTTCATGCTTTCAGAATACTATGCAAGAAATCTTTGCTGAATATTCTAAAGAACCAAGCAATGATAGAGCAAAGTGATTTTCCTAAGTACGTTCCTTCTTGCCACCAATGGAGGGACTCGTAAGTTTGGAGCCTTTGGAAAGAATAGCTATATATTCTAATTTGTCCAACACAGTCCAGGTCTAAATAAGTTATACTATTGTAATTATTAACACTTCCTCTTTTATTCTTAAAGGTATCCTGGTTTGGATGGTAAAATATAGGTCAATGTACCATCTTTCCTGGCTTTTTTGTCTCTCATATGTCTTGTGATGGTGATATCAAATAGTCTATTGGAAAAAGGTATTAAATACCATCTAAATATCTGAAAATGGGTTTTTGGAGAGTAGATATTCCTAACTTTTGTAATATAGAACATAACATTTCCAGAACATCTTATATATCATTTTTAAGGGTTTTCCTAAAAGGGGTATGTTGGAAAATTCTGGGACATTTTTCAGAGATGGGCCTTTCTCTGTGCTACTCTAAAGTCAGCCCAGCTGTGCCTGTATTTGCAAGGATAAGAAAGAGAGGATTTGAAAAGACTATGCACAGGATGCTGAATAATGGCCCAAAAGATATTCATATCCTAATGCCCCATTTCCATGAATGTTATTTATATGGCACAAGGGGCAATGCAGCTATGATTAAGTTAAGAATCTTAAGATGAGGATAGCATCAAGGCTTATTTGTGTTGATCCCAAATGTAATCATAAGTGTCTTTATAGGAGGAAGGCAGAAGGAGATCTGACTACAGAAGAGGAAGTAGGAAATGTGAGAATAGGGGGGCCGGCCCCACGATGGAGTGGTTTAAGTTTGTGTGCTCCTCTTTGGCAGCCCAGGGTTCCACCAGTTCGGATCCTGGGCACAGACATGGCGCCACTCATCAGGCCACGCTGAGGCAGGTCCCACATAGCACCAGAAGGACTTACCACTACAATATGCAACTACGTACTGGGGGGCTTTGGGAAGAAGAAGAAAAGAAAAAAAGAAGAAGATTGGCAACAGCTGTTAGCTCAGGCGCCAATATTTAAAAGAAAAAAAAAAAAGAAAGAAATGTGAGAATGGTAGCTAGAGATTAGAGTGATGCAGAGGAGGGATCATGAGCCAAGGAATGCAGGTGGCCTTCAGGGGCTAGAAAAGGCAGGGAAATGGATCATCTCCTGGAGCCTCCAGAAGGAACAACCCTGCCAACACTGTGACTTTAACCCATTGAAACTGATTTCAGACTTCCTGCCTTCAGAACTGTAAGAGGATTAATTTGTGTTGTTTTAAGCCATTACATTTATAGTCATTTATTACAGCAGCTACAGGAAACTGACACACTAATACAGCACTTTCTTATTTACAGTGCATATTTTAAACATGGTAAATCAACCAATTCTCTCAGAAACTCTTAGAAGTAAATGGGATTACCCTTCATAAATGAAAAGTCATTCAGAACTAAAAGTATGAGAATAATAAGGCTCAGCTCTTATTACTTTCCATACCTTGGGTCCAAAAAATCAAGGAGGGTGCAAAAACTCTTAAACCAAGAGGACTAGAAATTTACCAGTAGTCAAAATCAAGCCAGCCTGTTGTAGAATGTTTGACCTAAACATGAGATACGGTTTTGAGCTGAACAGAAGAGCTCTGAGTGGGAACTAGTAGAGACCAATGTAATAAGCAGTCCTGAAATCAAGCTGATAGAAGTGCATTAGTTAATAATTAATAGAGATACTTTGATGAGAATGTATAATCATAGAATATCAGCCACTTAAATTTGAACAGGAGAATTTGATTCTCTTAGTCATATACTTCTGCCCAAAGAAGACACTGTGTAGGTATATAAGAGAATAATTGAATTTCAGAGCTGGATCTTCTCCTTTCTGTGTGAAGCCTTTATTTAGTAGTAAATTATAAGCTTTTTCTAAATAACAAAATATAAATGTCTCATATACTGTATGTGGAACATAAAATAAATACATTTTCATGAGGAATATTTTCAATAATGTTTGAAACTATAAAGTATGTCTAAAAGTGTGTGCAAATTTGCAATATGAAGAAATTCTATGGTTTACATGTGAAAATCAGCTGCATGATTTATAGTCATGTCCTGTGTACACCACAGAATAACTGTGACTTTATCGTGTCAGGCACGTGGGAGGGGGAAATTATTTGTTAAGACATCAGGAAGTCTTTTAAGTATCAAATAAACTTTTGGCGATGTGTCCCATAATATTTTTGAAAGTAATATACCATAAATAGTAATTGAATTGATTTGCAATTATTGACAAGCCATTTACTAGAGGCAGCCTAATGCATTTGTAAAGAGCATGGACTTTGAATCAAGTATCCATTGTATCTATGTCAATGGTGGCCCCTTGTGGAGCTGAGTGGTGCACAACATATGCCACCATATATGGTGGCCCTGCCTGGTACCTCCTGAGCAAAGCATTGAAGCTGTCTCTGTTTCAGCCTCCTCTGTAAATGGGGATAGAAATAGCACCTCCATCCTGGGGTTATAATGGAAAATAAATGATTTATTATGTAAAGAACTTAAAATAGTGTCAGGAACACAGTAAGCACTGTGCTTTCTATTATTAGGTTGAATTAAATAATACCAAACAATACATTTAATAATTCAATGAATTACAACTTTCCATTTTGCTAAATTGTGAAATGTTAATATTAGACACTTTACAACTTCAACTTAAATGGTATTTAATTTTTTCAAAAAAACTTATGGGTCTTCATTGACCTTTTTAAATATGCATTCCTTTCATATTCAGTGTTAACATGTCTTAAGTATTTGATGTTCTATTAACACTATTTTTATGGAAACTCATTTATTATTAATTTACTTCTAACCAGAGTTAAGTAGCTATAATTTCTTGAACTATGACACTTTCTACATCTATGTGGTGGAGGTGAGAATGATTCATTTATCTTTTGTCCCAAGGGTGGAAGATGGGAAGAAAGGCAGTATTCTTCTTCATCTAGGGATTACTCTCCCCTCTCCTTTTGTCTTTACAACAGCAAATATCTCAAATATCTGGTCAGATTGATAATATCAGATGAAATAACTATTTAAAATAAAAAGAGGCTGGCTCTTTTCACACCTAAATACATATTTCAACACGAATCAAGCCCACACAAAATGATAGGTCTGAGAGTAAAATACAAGATATTTAGAATTCTAGTAAACATTCCTACAAAATATTAGGGAATGTTCATTTACTGGAGGTCATTTTCAAGACAGAGGCTTTACTAAAAAAATAACCTGTAGGAGTGAAATGGTAACACAATATAGTTGATGAATTCTTGGTGCCTGCTGCTGAACTCAGGCAAACATTTCTGATTCAGATTGTAAGTCAGTAGGCTAATTTTCTTATGGAACCTACTTCTTGAAGTCCAAAATCTATTTCCTGAAGGGAAGAGTAAAAAGTCAGATTGTACTAGAAACATATCACATGTGCAAGTGCCATATAAAAGAAGAGAAAGTATGAAATAGGAGAATACACACAGAAATGAAAGACAAGTTTAAAAGCTATGTCAGCCCCCTATTCCTGACTAGTGTAACTCCTCTGATCCATAACTTTTAACGTAGGAGAAAAACAGGAAAGACAACTTGACATTTTACCTCCTGACTATTACACGTGACATGCCAATTACTCTAATCCCTACCATCCTTCACTGGCTTAATGATACATTGGCTCTTTAGAGTAGAAAGTATATTATTTGCATGTAACAGCTTTGTCTCAAGAACAAACACAGATTGTTCCGGGAATACTAAGAATATTTCAATACACATTACTGCTTAAAGTTTGGACAAAGGACGACACATCAAAAAGAACAAGCAAGAGTGCATTTTAGAAAAATTTTTAAGTATACTCCAGGCAAAAACAAAATTTTCTCTATAACTTCTGAATATACAAAATAGTATGTTCATATCAATGCTTTCTAAAAACAATTTCCAGAGGGAGCAGTTTTTTAATGAATAAGAAGAGACATAATTTTGAGTTTTAGTCATTTACCAGCAGAAAACATTAGCTTTAAGTACCCTCTAGATTAATACAATTACAATACCAAATGTTTTCCTATTTTGTTTCTATTCCTAAAAAAACTACAGTATATACTATAAGCCTTAATGAAAGGGCAAGAGTTGGCAGTCCCTAGCCTCACCTAAAAGTGAAGTGTCAACAATAGAAACTGTCAATTCAGTTTTCTACTCCAGTCAGGGGAATGAAGGAAAAGATTTGGTAAATTAAGCTCTTTTAATTAAATTGCTAGAAAACTGTAGCCTCCTGAAAGTCACAGATGTCTGACTTTTTAGAACGCAAACAATCTGAGGATCTGATGCCAAGGAAATTTTGTTTTCTTTTTCATTATGTTAAACATCATCAAAAAAGAAAAAATATGTAGGGCAGTCTGGGTGGCCTAGTGGTTGAGTTCAGTGCACTCCACTTCAGTGGCCTGGGTTCGATTCCCAGGCATGCACCTACATCACTCATCTGTCAGTGTCTGTGCTGTGGCAGGAGCTCACATACAAAAAGAGGAGGAATGGCAACAGATGTTAGCTTAGGGTGAATCTTTCTCAGCAAAAAAAAAGAAAAAAGAAAAAATATGGATAAATCAAGGCACATTTTGAGTCACGCTAAATGCCTCCATGAAAATTTGTCTATACTAAAATACAACTGTGTTCAAAGTCTAAATATTTGGATGACCTTTTCAGAATAAAAAAGATTCTAATAAACCTTACATAAATGAAATATTTTCCTTCTAATGTCTTTGTCTTTGAAAAAACTGCTTTGACAACAAAAGACAAAATAGACAAATTGGACTACATCAAAATTTTAAAAAATTTTTGCATCAAAGGAAACTATCAATGGAATGAAGAGGCAACCTATGGGATGGGAGAAAATATTTGCAAATCATATATCTGTTAAAGGATTAATATCCAGAATATATATGGAACTTTCACAACTCAATAACATAAAAACCAATAACCCAATTTAAAAATGGGCCAAGAACTTGAATAGATATTTCTCCAAAAATGATATAGAAATGGCTAATAATTACATTAAAAGATGCTCAACATCATTAGTCATTAGGAAAATGCACATCGAAACCACAATGAGACACCACTTCATGCTCATTAGAATATCTATTATCAAAAAAATCAAAAACAAAAACAGAAAATCAGTGTTATCAAGGACGGGGAGAAATTGGAATCCTTGTGCACTGCTGGTGGGAATGTAAAATAGTGCAGCCAGTATAGGAAACAGTATGTAGGTTCCTCAAAAAATTAAAAATACAATTACCATATGATCCAACAATTCTACTGCTGGGTATATGTTGAAAAAGATTGAAAGCAGCGACTCAAACAGATATTTGCACACACATGTTCATAGCAGCATTATTCGCAATAGCCAAAAGGGAGAAGCAACACAACGGATGAATGGATAAACAAAACGCAATGCATACAAAAATAGAATATTATTCAGCTTAAAAAAAGAATAAAATTCTGACATCCTACAACATGGGTCAACTTTGAAGACATTGTGATAAGCAAAATGAGCCTCTCACAAAAGGACAGCTACTGTTTGGTTCTACTTATATGACGTACCTAGAGTAGTCAAATTCATAGAGACAGAAAGTAGAATGGTGATTTCCAGGATCTGGTGGAAGGGAAAAAACAAGAGGTATTGTTTAATGGGTTCATAGTTTCAGTTTTTCAGGATGAAAAAAGTTCTGGATATGGATGTTGATGATGGTTGCACAACGATGTGAATGTAATTAATGCCAGTGAAGTGTACAATTAAAAAACGTTAAAATGGTGGGCTGGCCCCATGGCCGAGTGGCTGAGTTCGCGCGCCACTGTAGGCGGCCCAGTGTTTCGTCAGTTCGAATCCTGGGCGTGGACATGGCACTGCTCATCAAACCACGCTGAGACAGCGTCCCACATGCCACAACTAGAAGGACCCACAACTAAGAATATACAACTATGTACTGAGGGACTTTGGGGAGAAAAAGGAAAAAAAATAAAATCTTTAAAAAAAAACGTTAAAATGGTAAACTTTATCTGTACTTTACCACAATTTTAAAAAGTATATAAAGCAATAAAGTCATTCTCGTTTTAGTAATAAGGCAGATTTGGCTATTCAGACTAAATATCCTTTTGAATCAACAGAAAGTGATAAATAAAAACCTAATAATCACATGAAAAGAATCACAAAGTTGATGTCATTAAGAATAACTGACTGACCGACCCTCCCTGTGAGGGTGTTATATACAGTTTTGCTCCCTTGATAGCAGGTTGATCCATGTGACTTGATTTGGCCAACCAAAGATGAGCAGAAGTGGAGCCTACAATTTTGGAGGAAAAACTTTAAGAGCCATTGAATGGTTCCTCTATCTCTTCTATCCATCTTTTTGAAAATGCCGATTCTTGGGTAGGATTTACTTCTTAAGTCTGTATACCAGAATGAAGAATGCACATGAAGCAGAAGTGTAGCTTACCTGTAGCTGTAATATAATATAAATGAGAAAAAGGCTGTTATTATTGTAAGATATGGACATGGGGGTTTATCTGTACTTCAGGATAAACTAGTAAAAGTTGACTTGATGGCCTCACTGGGCACTAGGAATAGAATAAAAAATTCAGAGCCTATTTCCAGTGTGGAAATTCTAGCAGGATATCCTCCCCCTAAAATCTTGGACCCCAAAGACATATACCATACTTAGAAGGATAAATGAGAAGCACACTACCCAACCCTCACCTCCATTCACTACAAGGAAAGTTGCCTTACCACTGAGCAAAGTAAGACATCAAAAATTAAAACAAAAACAAAACTCCTTACATTGCCTGTGTGGATTCAAAAACCTTTTAGCTTACAGAGGTTCTAAATTAATAGTGCCCACTATATGCCTAGGAGAAGTAAGCACACATTATCTTTGGAGAAGCCACTTTGATTCTAAACCTCAGAGAAGTCAAGCATTAATTTTAAAAGCAAAATGAAGAACTCATAGGCAATGCCAACTAAGCGTAAAAGGAAAAGAATGCCAGGCTGAAGAACTGGCAAAAAGAAGAGATTGAAGAAACAGACCTGAAAAAGCTTCACTACTAGAATGTATTGGTCACATATGAAAATGTAAAGGGGATTACTATGTAAAACATTTAAAAGACAAGCTTAAAAATATCCACTAAAAGAACAGAAAATTATGTTTTAAAAACTAATATGTGTGTGCGTATTCACTTCTAATCAAGATGGAGAAACAGAGATCAGATTTACATCCCTGAATCAAATAACTTAAAAAAAAAAAAAGTGAGTAAAACAAAACACATTTAAAAAGATGGCACTCAAGACATTGGGCATCAGGTAAAGAAGGGATGCATTCCCCTTGGGCAGAAAGCAAATGAAATGACCTTTTGATATCTGGAAAGTGTCTCCTTGAGAGTTCACTTGAGTACTGCTCACCATGTGTGTGTGAAGAAAGTACCTGAGGTCAGGGATAAAGCATCCAAAAGAAATATAAATGGGATAATGCCTGAAATTCACACAGGCACAGCTGGGCATAATGCTATTTTCAACAGCCAGAGCAGAAAACCTGCTAACTCAGAAAGTATCTGTTACAGTTTTAAGAATATCACCTTAGTAATAGAGTAAAATGGCCCCTAGACTAAACACAGATCTGGTCCTACCTAACAAAGCTTAAAAGCAAACTCTTTACAACTAACTTGACCATGTCCCAGAATAAAGCTCAAGAATATTTATAGCAGTATAACAATTCCAGCACATAACAGGGTAAAATTAGCAACATCTGGCATTCAATAAAAACTTACCAGGAAGACAAAGAAGTGGGAAAATATAGCACGCCATGAGGAGAAAAATGATAGGATACTATTAGTATATAAGGACATTCAAACCATTATTAAGACTGTATCCTTTATGTTCAAGAAGCTAGAATAAATAGTAAACATGTTAATTAGAGACACGAAGGAATAAAAAGCCCTAAACTAAACTTCTAGAGTGAAAGCTACAATGTCTGAAATGAAAAACATACACTGCATGGTATTAAAGACAGATTAGACATTCTGAAAGAAAAGATCAATGTACTTGCAGTAATAGCCATAAACACTACCCAAAATAAAAATGGATTTAAAGAGACAAAAAAATTTAAAACATCCCCATAAACATTTAGACAACTTAAAATAGACAACTATATTTATAATCAGAATCCCTAAAGATTGCCAATGTAGAGTAGGGAGGGAAGACAAAAAATATTTGAAGAAATAATAGCCAAAATATTTCTAAACTTGATGAAAATTCTCAACCCACAGATCCAAGGAACTCAACAGCCCCTAGCACAGGAAACATAAAGAAAGCAACACCACAGCGTATGATACTTGCTTTCCTTAAAATCAGGACTAAAGAGGAAATCTGCAAAGCAGCCATGGGACAAAGACACATTACATAGGGAGGAGCAGACATAAGGTTGAAAACAGACTTTTCATCCAAAACAATGAAACATTATAAATACAGGTACAATATTTTACAGTATTGAAGGAAAAAATAAAGACAACATATAGTATTACTGTTTGAAATATCTTTCAAAATAAAAGCAAAGTAAATTTTCAGATGTACAAAAGCTGAGAGTATTCATCACCAGTAGACATTTATGTCTATTAAAGAACATCCTCATGCTGAAGAAAAATAATACAAATTGGAAATTTGAAGTTACATGAAGGAGTAAGGCACACCAGAAGTGGTAACTACATGAGTAAATATAAAATATTTTCTTATTATTTGTATCTCTTTAAAATATAATTGATTTTAAAGCAAAAATAATAAAGTATTGAGTTTATAATACATGTAGAATTAAAATGTATGACAACAATAGCACAAAGGGCAGGAGAGGAAAAGTGAAAGTACGTTAGAAGGATCACTTTGTTAATGTGGTGTATCACGTTGATAGATTTGCAGATGTTGAACCATCCCTGCATCCCCGGAATGAAACCCACTTGATCATGATGTATGATCTTTTTAATGTATTGTTGTATTCAATTTGCTAGTATTTTGTTGAGGATTTTTGCATTGATGTTCATCAGTGATATTGGCCTGTAATTTTCTTTTGTTGTGTTGTCCTTGTCTGGTTTTGGTATCAGGATAATGTTGGCTTCATAGAAGGAGTTAGGAAGCCTCCCCTTCTCTTCAATTTTTTGGAAGAGTTTGACAAGGATAGGTATTAAGTCTTCTTTGAATGTTTGGTAGAATTCACCAGGGAAGCCATCTGGTCCTGGACTTTTATTTTTTGGGAGGTTTTTAATTGCTGTTTCAATCTCCTTACTGGTGATCGGTCTATTCAAATTTTCTTCATCTTCTTGGTCCAGTTTTGGAAGGTTGTATGTTTCTAACAATTTATCCATTTCTTCTAGATTATCCAATTTGTTGGCGTATAGCTTTTCTAGTATTCTCTTATTATCTTTTGTGTTTCTGAGGTGTCCGTTGTAATCTCTCCTCTTTCACGTCTGATTTTATTTATCTGAGCTTTCTCTCTTTTTTTCCTGGTGAGTCTAGCTAAGGTTTTGTCAATTTTGTTTATCTTTTCGAAGAACCAGCTCTTGGTTTCATTAATTTTTTCTATTGTTTTTTTTAGTCTCTATTTCATTTATTTCTGCTCTGATTTTTATTATTTCCTTCCTTCTGCTGATTTTGGGCTTTGTTTGTTGTTCTTTTTCCAGTCCCTTTAGGTGCACTTTTAGATTGTCTATTTGGGATTTTTCTTCTTTGTTGAGGTAGGCCTGAATTGCTATAAACTTCCCTCGTAGAACCACTTTTGCTGTATCCCACGGATTTTGGCATGTCGTGTTTTCATTTTCATTTGTCTCCAGGAATTTTTTTTATTTCTTCTTTGATTTCTTCATTGACCCAATCATTGTTCAGTAGCATTTTGTTCAATCTCCACATTTTTGTGGCTTTTCTGGTTTTCTTTCTGTAGTTGATTTCCAGTTTCATACATTTGTGGTCAGAAAAGATGCATGGTATTATTTTGATCTTCTTAAATTTATTGAGACTTGTTTTGTGGCCTAATATGTGATAAATCCTGGAGAATATTCCATGGGCATTTGAAAAGACTGGGTATTCTGTGGTTTTTGGATGGAATGTTCTGGAACGTGATACACCACATTAACAAAATGAAGAATAAAAATCACATGATCATCTCAATAGATGCAGAGAAAGCATTTGACAAGATACAGCATCCATTTATGATAAAAACTCTAAATAAATTGGGCATAGAAGGAAAATAACATAATAAAGGCCATATATGACAAACCCACAGCAAATATCATTCTCAATGGAGAAAAACTGAAAGCTATCCCTCTAAGAACAGGAACCAGACAAGGATGCCCACTGTCACCACACTTATTTAACATAGTATTGGAAGTCCTAGCCAGAGCAATCAGGCAAGAAAAAGAAATAAAAGGGATCCACATTGGAAAAGAAGAAGTGAAACTGTCACTCTTTGCAGATGGCATGATTTTATATCTAGAAAACCCTGAAAAGTCCACTAAAAAACTTTTAGAAATAGTAAAGGAATACAGTCAAGTTGTGGGATACAAAATCAATGTACAAAAATCCGTTGTGTTTCTATACACTAACAACGAAGTAGCAGAAAGAGAAATCAAGAATACAATCCCATTTACAATTGCAACAAAAAGAATAAAATACCTGGGAATAAACTTAATGAAAGAGGTGAAAGATCTGTACACCAAAAACTATAAAACATTGTTGAAAGAAATCGAAGAAGACACAAAGAAATGGAAAGATATTCCGTGCTCTTGGATTGGAGGAATTAACGTTAAAATGTCCATACTTCCTAAAGCAATCTATAGATTCAACGCAATCCCTATCAAAGTTCCAACAACATTTTTTACAGAAATAGAACAAAGAATCCTAAAATTTATATGGAACAAGAAAAAACCCCGAATAGCCAAAGGATTCCTGAGAAAAAAGAACAAAGCTGGAGGTATCACACTCCCCAATTTCAAATTATACTACAAAGCCATAGTAACAAAAATAGCATGGTACTGGCACAAAAACAGACGCACAGATCAATGGAACAAAATTGAGAGTGCAGAAGTAAACCCACACGTTTATGGACACCTAATATTTGACAAGGGAGCCAAGAGCATACAATGGAGAAAGGAGACTCTCTTCAATAAATGGTGTTGGGAAAACTAGACAGCCACATGCAAAAGAATGAAAGTAGACTATTACCTTACACCATGCACAAAAATCAACTGAAAATGGATTAAAGACTTGAATGTAAGACCCGAAACCATGAGACTTCTAGAAGAAAACATAGGCAGTACGCTCTACGACATTGGTCTGAGCAGCATATTTTCAAGTCCCATGTCTGACCGGGCAAGGGAAACAAAAGAAAAAATGAACACATGGGACTACATCAAACTAAAATGTTTCTGCACAGCAAAGGAAACTATCAACAAAACGAAAAGACAACCTAACAATTGGGAGAAGATATTTGCAAACCACATATCAGATAAGGGGTTAATATCCAAAATATACAAAGAACTCATACAGCTCAACAACAAAAAAATCAACAATCCAATTAGAAAATGGGCAAAAGATCTGAACAGAGATTTCTCCAAAGAAGATATACAGATGGCCAACAGGCATATGAAAAGATGCTCAACATCATTAGCTATGAGGGAAATGCAAATCAAAACTACAATGAGGTATCACCTCACTCTGGTCAGAATGGCTATAATTAACAAGACAGGAAACAACAAATGTTGGAGAGGGTGTGGAGAGAAGGGAACGCTTGTTCACTGCTGGTGGGAGTGCAAACTGGTACAGCCACTATGGAAAACAGTTTGGAGTATCCTCAGAAAATTAAGGATAGATCTACCATATGATCCAGCTATTCCACTGCTGGGTATTTACCCAAAGAACTTGAAAACACAAAGGCATAAAGATACTTGCACCCCTATGTTCATTGCAGCATTATACACGATAGCCAAGACTTGGAAGCAACCTAGGTGCCCATCAAGGGACAAATGGATAAAGAAGATGTGGTATTTATACACAATGGACTACTACTCAGCCATAAGAAATGATGAAATCTGGCCATTTGTGAGAACATGGATGGACCTTGAGGGTATAATGCTAAGTGAAATTAGTCAGAGGGAGAAAGTCAGATACCGTATGATCTCACTCATAAGTAGAAGATAAAAACGACAAACAAAAAACACATAGCATTGGAGATTGGACTGGTGGTTACCATTGGGGAAGGGGGCAGGGGGGAGGGCAAAAGGGGTGATTAGGATGGACCATAATTAGTGTTCGGGTGGTGAACATGATGTAATGTATCCAGAATTTGAAATATGATGTACATCAAAAAAATAAAAATTAAATAAATAAATAAATAAATAAAGAAGGATCACATACTATGTGTAAAATAGTAATGATATCACGTAAAGGCAGATTATGATGAGCTAGAGCTCTGTACTATAAACCCTAAAGCAACCACTAAAATACATAAGAAGAGTTGTACTCAAGTAATATAAAAGAAGAATGAAGATGAAAAAAGATAAGAGCAGATAAGAGCAAACAAGACAAATAAAAAAGAAAGTGCAACATGGTTCATTTAAACACAACTATGTCAATAACCATGTTAAGTGTAAATAGCATAAACCCTCTAATTAAAAGACAGATTATGTTAGTTCAAATTTAAAAAACCTTGCAACAAAAGAATAAAATACCTGGGAATAAACTTAACCAAAGAGATGAAAGATCTGTACCCCGAAAACTATAAAACATTGTTGACAGAAGTTGAAGAAGACTCAAAGAAATGGAAGGATATTCCATGCTCTTGGATTGGAAGAATTAACATAGCTAAAATGTCCATACTTTCTAAAGCAATTTATAGATTCAATGCAATCCCTATCAAAGTTCCAACAATATGTTTCACAGAAATAGAACAAAGAATCCTAAACTTTGTATGGAACAACAAATGAATAGCCAAAGGAATCCTGAGGAAAAAAACAAAGCTGGAGGTATCACACTCCTCGATTTCAAAATATACTGCAAAGCTATAGTAACCAAAACAGCATGGTACTGGCACAAAAACAGACACACAAATCCATGGAACAGAATCGAGAGCCCAGGAATAAATCCACACATCTATGGATAGCTAATTTTCAACAAGGGAGCCAAGAGCATACAATGGAGAAAAGAGAGTCTTTTCAACAAATGGTGTTGCGAAAACTGGACAGCCACATGTAGAAGAATGAAAGTAGACAATTATCTTACAGCATGCACAAAAATCAACTCAAAATGGATGAAAGACTTGAATGTAAGACCTGAAACCATGAAACTTCTAGAAAGAAACATAGGCAGCATACTCTTTAACATTGGTTTTAGCAGCATATTTTTAAGTACCATGTCTGACCAAGCATGGAAAACAAGAGAAAAAATAAATTAATGGGACTACCTCAAAGTAAAAAGCTTCTGCACAGCAAAGGAAACTATCAACAAAACGAAAAGACAACCTAACAATTGGGAGAAGATATTTGCAAACCATATATCAGATAAGGGGTTAATTTCCAAAATATAAAAAGAACTTATACATTGGGGCTGGCCCCGTGGCCGAGTGGTTAAGTCTGTGCGCTCTGCTGCAGGCGGCCCAGTGTTTCGTTGGTTCGAATCCTGGGCGTGGACATGGCACTGCTCATCAGACCACGCTGCGGCAGCGTCCCACATGCTACAGCTAGAAGGACCCACAACGAAGAATATACAACTATGTACTGGGGGGCTTTGGGGAGAAAAAGGAAAAAATAAAATCTTTAAAAAAAAAAAAAAGAGCTTATACATCTCAACAACAAAAAGACCAACAACCTAGTTAAAAATTGGGCAAAAGAGGGGCTGGCCCCGTGGCGGAGCAGTTAAGTTCGCGTGCTCCGCTGCAGGCGGCCCAGTGTTTCGTTGGTTCGAATCCTGGGCGCGGACGTGACACTGCTCATCAAACCACGCTGAGGCAGCGTCCCACATGCCACAACTAGATGGACACACAACGAAGAATATACAACTATGTACTGGGGGGCTTTGGGGAGAAAAAGGAAAAAATAAATCTTAAAAAAAAAAAAAATTGGGCAAAAGACCTTAACAGAGAATCCTCCAAAGCAGATATCCAGATGGCCATCAGGTACATGAAAACATATTCGACATCATTAACTATCAGGGCAATGCAAATCAAAATTACAATGAGGTATCACCTCACTCCGGTCAGAATGGCTATAATTAACAAGACAGGGAACAACAAGTGTTGGAGAGGGTGTGGAGAGAAGGGAACCCTTGTTCACTGCTGGTGGGAGTGCAAACTGGTACAGCCACTATGGAAAACAGTATGGAGTACCCTCAGAAAATTAAGAATAGATCCATCATATGATCCAGCTATTCCACTGCTGGGTATTTATCCAAAGAACTTGAAAACACTAATGCATAAAGATGCATGCACCCCTATGTTCATCGCAGCATTATTCACAATAGGCAAGGCTTGGAAGCAATCTAGGTGCCCATCAAGGGACAAATGGATACAGAAGATGTGGTAAATATACACAATGGAATACTACTCAGCCATAAGAAATGAGGAAATCCCGCCATTTGTCACAACATGGATAGAACTCGAGGGTATTATGCTAAGTGAAATAAGTCAGAGGGAGCAAGTCAAATACCATATGATCTCACTCCTAAGTAGAAGATAAAAACAATGACAAACAAACACACAGCAACAGAGACTGGTTTGATGGTTACCAGAGGGGAAAGAGGGAGGGAGGAGAGCAAAAGGGGTAATTAGGCACACGTGGTGATGGATTATAGTTAGTCTTTGAGTGGTAAACATGATCTAATATACACAGAATTTGAAATATATTATGATGTACATCTGAAAGTTATATAATGTTATAATCCAATGTTACTGCTATAAAAATTAAAATTAAAAACATTAATAAATAAATAAATTTTAAAAAGCAAAAACTTACTCTATGCTGGCTACAGGAAATTCACTTTAAATATAAAGACACAAATGTGTTAAAAAGTAAAATGAATGAAAAAGATTTATCAGGCTAACATTAATAAAAATAAAGCTGGAGTGATTATATTAATGCCAAACACAATAGATCATAGTGCAAAGAATATTACTAGGGAACAATATATTTACTTCATGGTGATGAAGAGGCTAATTCGTCAAGGGGACAAAACAATTCTAAATGTTTATGGACCTAATAACAGAAACATAAACTGATAGAAGTGCAAGGATATACAGACATATTTACAATTATAATTTGAAATTTTAACACCCCTCTCTGAATAGTTAATAGAATAAGTGGACAAAAAATCAGCAAAGCTATAGACAATTTGAGCAACACTATCAATCACTGAACCTTATTGATATTTATAGAACATTCCACGTAGCAACATCAGAATACATGTTCTTTTCACGTGCTCACTGAAGATTATGGGCCACAATACAAGTCTCAATAAATCTTTAAGGATGAAGATCATACAAAATATTTTCTTTGACCACAACGGAATCATGTTAAAAATTGATAACAGAAGCATCTCTTAAAAACTCCCAAATATTTGTAAGGTAAGTAACACCCTTCTAAATAGAGAAGAAATCAAAAGAGAAGTTAAAAATCAATTTTTACTTATTATGAATATAAAAACACAAACATAAAAATCTGTTGGATGCAGCTAAAGCATTCTTGAAAGAGAAGATTATGACAATAAACACCTATATTAGTAGAAGAGGAAAATTTCCAAATAAATGACCTCAGCTTTCACCTTATGAAACCAGAAAAACAATATATGAAACCTAGTGTACGTAGAACCAAGAAAAAAATAGAGCCCAAAGTAGAAATCAGTGAAAAAGAAAACAGAAAAACAACATAGAATTCAGTGGAATAAAATGCAATTTTTAGACAAGATCAATAAAATTGATAAACTACTAGTCAGGAAAAAAATTAAAAAGACACAAATTGCCAGTGTCAATAATGAAACAAAAATTGATGGTAGGACAAGGAGATATAAACATCTACAATTATAGCTGGATATTTCTATATCATGTTCCAAGTAATTAATAGAACAGGCAAACAAAAAATCAATAAGTATGTAGGTGACATCACTACACATTCTATAGCATTGTAAAAAACAATGGAGGAATGTTGAACAACTGTATCCCAATAAATTTGGCAAATTAGATGAAACAGATACGTTTCTTAGACAAAGCTTACACAAGAAGAAAGAGACAACCTGAACAGACCTATTAAAGAACTGGAATTGGCAGTTAATGATCTCCCTAGAAAAAAACCCTCCTGGCCCAGATAGGTTCACTGGGAATTCCGCCGAACATTTAAGTGAGAAATAAAATAGATTATTATAAACTCTTCCAGAAAAGCAAAGAGGAGACCGTATTTGCCAATTCATTCTATGAGGCCAATGTTACTCTTATACAAAAACCAGACAAAGGCATTTGACAAAAAGAAAACTACAGACCAATACCCCCCATGAATACAGATGAAACTATTTTAAAATTTTAGCAAGTAGGATCCAACAGAGTATGCGAAGACAATGTATTATGTTCAAGTAGGGTTTATGCCAGAAATATGGTTTAACATTTGAAATGTGGTCAGTGTAACTCAGTATGTTAATAGATTCAAAAAGGAAACCATATGATCATCTCTACAGATGCAGAAAAATCATTTGAAACAAATTTGATATCCATTCCTGATAAAAACTCTCAGTAAACTACAGGTGGATGAGAACTTCCTCAATCGGACAAAGGGAATTTATAAAAAAAATCTACAGCTAATATAACAATATAATAATGAAAGACCAGATGTTTTTCTCCAAAGGTCAGGAGCAAGGCAGGGACATTTACTCTCACCATTTCTATTCAACACTGTACTGGACATTCTTTCCAGGGCAACAAGACAACAAAAAGAAATAAAATTCAAGTAGTTTGGAAAGGAAAAAGTAAAATTTTCTATTCATATATGATATGATTATCTACTTGGAAAATCCTATGGAATCAAGTAAAATCCTACTAGAACTAATAAATGAGTTGAGCAAGTTTACATGATACAAAATCAATATGCAAAAATCAGCTGTATTTCTATATACAAGCAATGAATAAACCAAAGTTCAAATTAAAAATAGCTCCACAATAGCTTCAAAAATACGAAATGTTATGGGGATAAATCTGACATAATGTGTGTAAGACCTGTCCACTGAAATCTACAATTCACAAATAAAGTGAGAAAATTTTAATGTAATTCTCTTAGTAACTAATACAAGTTGACGTAAAAAAGTCAGTGTAGATTTAAACCACACAATAAATTTGACAACAAATGATCATGTATAGAACACCATATCTGACAACTGCAGTGTTCTCTTTAAGTACGCCCAGAACGTCTACAAAATGTAGTAGTTTGTATACTAGTCAGTAAAGCAAGACTCTCAACACATTTAAAAGAATTGAAACGCATTCAGAGGACATTCTCCTACCATAATACAATTGAGCTAAAAATTGAGTAACAGAAATCTAACTAGAGAATCACCCAAATAATCTGTGGGTCAAAGAAATAATGGTAATGAGAATTGGAAAAATATATTGAAATGATAATGAAAACATTACACAGCAAGCTTTATGATTTGTCCCCCATCAATCTCTCGGCCCTGTGTTTCTATAACTTCTATTAGATAGTGTTTAGAAATTACTACTTCTTATTCTTTTGTACTTTACAACTTTATTCTGAGAGAATTCCTTGGCCCAATCATGTAGCTCAAAAATCCACTCCTAAACTGTGCCCATTCTGATTTAGCATACTCATTATTTTTTTAAAAATATGTTGAACATATTTTCCCAAATTCTCATTGACTCTTTTTTCATAACTTCTTGCTCTCATTTCTTGGATGTTGTGGATATTTGTTGTATTTCTGACACTTGAATGTGTTTGTCTTCCTAACATATCAATTTTATTTTGGGTAATTACCTTTCCTCCATTTTATACAGACTTCACAGAACTATAAATCAAGGCCCCTGTCCTCTCCTAACAGAGGTGTGGACATATGGTCTGAGCCAGGCAAATCATTCTCTCCTGTGACATGAATACTAATCCAAGAGAATCAAGGAAATGGCAATGTGTGGAGAATATTCACTTGAGGGTGCCCCATCTCTGCAGAAGAATATTTCCTACTGCTCTTGTCCTTGTTCCGATTCTTGTTCTATTTCTAATCTTGGATCTCTAGCTTCATATTCATTCTATGAGCTTCTTCATATATTGAGGATAAATTTATTTTTAAAATTAGCCACAATTTGTTTCTGAGGCCTGGCACCAAAGAAGTCTAACTGACACAATATATGTCTTCATTTATACCTCTGAGGATAGCAATTATTCCTATTGTCTTCCTCTGTTTGTTCTGATAACTCTAGTTCTCTGTTTGGTAGTTTTCTGCTGTTGAATGTGTTGCCTCTATTTCGTGATTTTGGTTTTCCTTAAGTAAGCAGTGAGTCTTAGGACTCCCTATTCTTGAAAGAATAAATTTTCTGTTTACTATAGCCTGCCTCCAGTTATGGTGCAAAAGGGATGGAATTTGGTGCTAGTAACCACATCAGTGCAACCAGCTCATCTTTTAGCCAGGAGGATTCCTCAGTCTTCCTCTCAGGCCCAAGAACTATGCTCACTATTTCTGTATGATGGTAAATCCCTCTGAAGCTCACCCTTTGACTCAAGCATAGTTGGGAGGGAGGTGTGGTTGGTGATACCAAAAAAGAGATAAAAAGACCCAATATTACCATCTGTTCTGAATAGCAGTCTTCAAGAAATCATCATATAGATTGTCCTTGGGTCCTCTCCTCTCCTCTACTTTATATTCTTTGTCTCTGAAGTTGGCTCACCTTCAGAACCCTTTTTGGCCTTTTTCAACAATTCACTGTATTAGTTATCACTCTGTCAATTTTAGATAATCTGTTTAGTGCCTTTCAGAAATTTCTCAAATACTATTGACGATTCTTTTTTCTTACTTTCCACATTAATATGGATTAATTATGTTTTAAAATACTTCTGTCATTTCTAAGAAGGCAAGGTAGGAGATATAAGTGTGTTCAGTCTGCATAAATGAATGACAGTCTGAAGCATTATAAAGAGTCATAACAGCCAATAAAATATACTGGTCTGGGGGCCAGCCCGGTGGTGTAGCAGTTAAGTTCGCACATTCTGCTTCGGCAGCCCGGGGTTTGCCTGTTCGGATCGCAGGTGCGGACACCGCACCACTTGGTTGGCCATACTGTGGTAGGTGTCCAACATATAAAGTGGAGGAAGATGAGTACAGATATTAGCTCAGGGCCAGTCTTCCTCAGCAAAAAATAGGAGGATTGGTGGCAGATGTTAGCTCAGGGCTAATCTTCCTCAAAAAAAAAAAAAAAATAGTGGTCTGGAGAGATGCCTGGGATAGATCTAAAAATGTTGGTATTATCAGCATATAAAAGGAAGTAAAACAATGGGAATGCATTAGAGAGATTCTATAGAGGAAGGAGAATATAAGATATTGATCCTGACATTAATATTTCATGTGTGGATAAAGGGAGAGAAGAGATTGAAGACTTAAAGGATAAAGTCTAAGAAAAGAGCAGTCCTAGGAAAGTATAAACTAAATTTTAAAATTGTACTATACTTTTTAACTTCCAGCTCTACTTCAATATGTACCTATTAAAAAGAAAATCCATTTATCTCCGAAACTCCCACATATATCATCTATCTGTAAACTAATTTTGGATTTCATCTTTTCGGGCAATAGGCCTTGCATCATCCAAAAAACCAATGCACTGCTTCAATGAATAGATGGTCAGTAATGGTGATGATGATAATGATGATCGTGGTCATAATACTGGAAAATTCTTAGCATATATTTTACCGGTATTGCTAATCTGTTGGTCTCTGCCTCTATCTTACATCAAGCTGGAATCTGAATTTTCAGGAGTGAGTAGTTAATCAGGCTTGCCTTTTACAGTCACAGCCAAAAGCATTTAAAGCTTTAGCTTAGGTTGTTAAAAGCTGATTTTCACCACACAGTTTCTTGAAGAACCAAACAAAGCTGCTTCTGCTAACTTCATTGGTAAAGTTGCATTTCGAGCTTATTACGGAATAACATCTTAAAGCTCTCTGTGATACACACAGCACATCATATGCACGGGTACTCAAAATGATTTTGATTCAGAATATGAGGACAATGAGGAATAACAAATATTTGCATTGATTTGTCTATATTGAAGGCTATCTTGAGAGCTCACTGTGCCTAATTGCTTCATTTTGTTGTTGCTCAGCCAACTAAAAAATCAATAGCTTCTCCTATACCTCATATTTGATTTCCTGTGGTTATATAGTTGCAATTTTAAACTTGCTCTGCCTTATGTGAAAGGCACTCATTAATTGTCTATCGTATACTCAGTGTTATGCAGGTTCCCTATAATACTGAAGTCAAATCTTTGTATTGGCAGATTTTGTAGCTTCACTTTCTTCCTTCTATCTTCTCTATTTCAATGACATGAGAATCTAATTTGAAATATAACTCAGGCAAAAATTTTAAAATTTAACCATCCACATTAACTTCCTTATCAGGACTTATGCATGAACTACTCAGACAATTTTATCTGTATAAACATGAGTTTTCGATGTAGGAAATTCCCAGTGTACAAATGGGTTGTTTTTTCCAAGTTTATTTACATGAGTGTTATTTTGAACTTGGAAGGCCTTTCCCCACAGAAATAATGGTACATATAATAATAATCCTTTAAGCCTGGTTAACATGTCACAGTTTTCAAAGCATCTTCACTATTTTTTTTACCAATCTTGGAAGGAACCCTTTAGGCGTTTGTGGGTATTGTGATTTGCTTTATATAAATTATCAAAACCAGGCTCAAAGATTAAAAGGAAACTCCTGTTTTCCTCTACCCACAGAACACTTCTGACACCAAAAATGGAGGTGTTTTCCCACACTGACCAATTCACCAACTCTCCCTACACCAACTGGATGTCCTACAATTCAATTATGACGCTAACTATCTGGAATTAATACAGACCCCACAGGTTAAGGGCTCAGTTGCACAAGACTGCCCCCCACCCCAACATACTTCAGACATTAGTAACAAGTTCCACATTTGTCACCTGTACTTCTGACCAACCAGCTATAAATCAGGAGTTCGTATAACTCCATCCTCAGGTTTAATAACTTCCTAATGACTTACAGAACTCAGAGAAATGCTTACTTATGTTTACTGGTTTATTATAAAGGATATAGATGAATAGCCAGATGAAGACTTACTTAGGGAGTTGTCCAGAAGGGTCACAAACCCCAAGAAGCGGATCTTCTGTCCCCATGGAATTGAGATACACCACTATGCTGGCACATGGATGTGTTCATCAAATCAGAAGCTCTCCAAACCACGTAGTTTAGAGATATTTATGACTGCTTGATCACACAGGCATGATCAATTATGAACTTGATCTCTAGCCCCTCCCCTCTCCCAGGGGAATGCAGGGTGGAGCTGAAAGTTCCAAGCTCTCATCTTGGTTTGGTCTTTCTGGTGACCAGCCCCCATCCTGAAGTCATCTAGGGGCTCCCAGACACCAGTCATCTCATTAGCATAGAAAAAGTCACTCATCTCTCTGGAGATTCCAAAGGTCTTAGCAGCTCTTGTGTCAGGAACCAGGATCAAAGACCAAACATTAGAACAAAAGATACTCATAGCACCCCTATCACTCAGAAAAGTACAAGGGTTTTAGGATCTCTGGGTCAGGAAACAGGGGCAGAGAGTATATATATACATCTTATTATGTCATAAAATGTTGTGCCTTGACCAAGGTAATGTGACCAGTGAGGGGACTAGTAACAGGCAGTATTAGAGTTAGAACTCGGGAGTTGGGGCCTCTAGAGTAGTACTTATTTCACGTCAATATGTCATCTCATAAGTGTTGATTAAGTTATTCAGGATGTCCAAAGCTCTTCCAGCAAGTATTGCACATTTTCCTTGAAATATGGTAAGAAATATTGGAATGGTAGTAACTAAGTTAAACAAACACACAGATCAAATAAGATATTTGATATCTATTTCTAAAGAGATTACATGGAGAAGAGTGTTCAATTGGGTAAAATGAGGACACAAGTGAAGAATTGTAGAAATTCTGAAAGATTCAGGGAATTTGCAAGGAGTTAGTTGAAATGGGAATATGAGGGTGCAGCTACATTTCTTTTATAAATTTTAATTCAGAATATGAGGCTATTCTTTTATTTTCCTTAATATTGACATATATAAATTATTACAGGGGTCTTTTTGTGGGGTGGGATCTTTTATACATCCAGGAGAGAAAAGAAAAAAGAAGAGGGGAAAAACTGGAGACAGAATTTCTTAAGGTTAGCATGAAAGAGTTGAAAGACCAAGGCAGAGAAAGGACATATTCAAAACAGAGCCCGATGATGTGAATTGAAATGAAATGTGAGGGAAGAAACAATGAGCAAAATTGGGGATCATCAGGTGAGCTAGGTAGCGGAGAAGATGGAGAAAGAAGATATGGACCCCATCCTTCTCTTTTCTTCCACTGGAAGGGTCTTAGAAAAACTCCAAAGACACATGTGGCGGGTAGGAACCTACGATGCCTCCAATGATCCCCACCTTCTGGCTCTAGCCTTTGTGTAATCTCCTCCCCTTGAACGTGGGATGGATTTAGTGACTTGTATTTAGTAAATAAAATGGGACAGAGGTGAAGGGATGTCACTTCCGAGATTAGGTTATCAAAGTCTTTAGTTTCCATTTTCAGCACCTACCCTTGATCCTTCAAGGCTCACTCACTCACTCTCTCTCTCTCTCTCCCCCTACCCCTCCCTCCCTCTCTCTCCTTCTGTTGTATCACTTGTTATGGGAGAATCAAGCAGCCATGTTGTGAGCAACCCTGTGGAGAGGCCAACACAGCAGAAACTGAGGTCGTCAGTCCAACAGCCCACAAGAAACTGAAATCTGTGAATAATCACATGAGTGGATCCTTCAGCCCCAATTGAGTCTTGAGATGACCACGCTGCCGGCCTGCTTTATTACTCTGAAGTGAAATTAATAGGTAACCCATACATTTCACAAATGCAATAAAATTCTCTATTATACAAAGGAGAAATAAAAGAGAATAATTTAATCTAATATAATATGCATTTAAATATGTAAATATTCTTTCATGACTACACTTGAAGACATATCAAAGTAGTCAAATGCTTGAATCTATATGTGATTCAAAAGCAGATTGCTACAGTGGTGTTGCCTCCTCAAATTCTACAAGCATTATTTCCATTGATGACGTGATTTTCCAAAATAGTGAACAACTCTTGGAATAACAAGGCAAAACACCAACTTCCCTTGAAATACAGAGTAGTTACATCTCTGGAGTACAGTTATGGTATTATATTGAATTTTGAAAATTTTGCTTGTAGATAGGTTATTATCTATTAATTTCATTTCAGAATTCTAAAGCAGGCATAAAAAGTAATTATTATAAAAAGAAGACATTACGTCTAATAGGACTGAGCACTGGTGTAGAGAATTATTATAAAAAGAGGACATTAAGTCTAATAGGACTGAGCACTGGTCTCGAGAAAAACACTTCAATTTAGCAAAAATGTTGAGGCAACTTGTTGGGGAATAAAAAATCAGCTCAGCAATTCAATGCTAAAAGTGGGGAAAATCCAGTTGTCTACATCTCATAGAATTCCTGGACAGAAATGGTCCCTCTTAATATAAACATTGTAACCTTACACCTTGTAAGATATTGACTCCCTGTAATCTTTGAGGCTACAACCCCAACTATTGTCCTTCAATGTCTTTCTTTATTACTTTTTAATTAGTCAAGTTCTACATCATTTTACAATAAATTTTCTTTCTGCATTCTTTCTCTCCATGTCAACCAGATGATTTAGTAATCCCTACTCAAGCTAGGAAAAAAGCTATATGATGTTAATCCTTGAGAACTTTTGGATGATTTCTAATGTGGGCCAAACAGAGAATAAGCATTAATTTTAGACCATCCTTGGATGAAAACATAGCAAGGTACTAGGATTGGAGTCATAGTAGAATTGGTTTTGTACAGATGCATAAAATTCTGACCTTAGGCATATGCATGGCACTTTATTCAATTTTTACTTTATCGCTTTTGATTGTTTATGGATATCACTGTCTGGAAATACTATACTTATCAAGAAGTCAAGCTATATAAATGTCTTATGATAAATCTGTAAGCATTAGACAAATAAGAAATTGTAATCTCCCCAATAGTGATAACAGCATAACTGAAGTGTGTGAAGAATCTTCATATTAGCAGCAGCAAAAAGACAGGAAGGAAGAAGAGATGAAGGAAAGCTGGGAGGGAAGAAGACGTGAGGTTCAATGAAAGGGAAATTGCACTGAAAGGTTGATGACTTCGGTGGTTTTCAGCTGGTCAACAGTGCTGAGTAGTGAAAACCCTGGGGTTATTTGCAGAAAAGCTTCCGAGTTGTCATATTGCATTGATGTAAAACTCCATAACTCAAACCTGTAAAACCCACATCCTGTATTCAAAAGCAGAAAAATCAAAGCCATCTCTTATTGCACACCATTGACTTTCCAGGATAGTAACCCTTTGCATTCTTTTTTGCTTTTAGGCTACTTTCCCTTGCCTGCAGTTCTTTTGAAAGATAAAAATATTGAACTTGCCTTACCACCTTGTGCTGCTCCACATGCTCACAGGTCATTAAGATTTTATTTTCTTTCCTTTATCTTTGTACTCAATGCGATATTCATGAAACTCTTTGTGAGCTCTTCACATCTACTTTTGGTTGTGAAACTGGGCCCAGAGTAAGTCTCAGCTGTTCATTCACCTGGCCCCAGCTGAGCCCCTCTTTTGGCCTCCAGAGCAATTATTATAAAGTCTCCTCAGGCCTGAACTCTATCCTTTCCCTCGCCAGTTTCAGCAAATGATCTAACTTCCTTCATTTAAAAAACAGTAGTGACTATGTGTAAAGATCCTCAACTTCCCTCTTCTAGCTCAAGGTGTAGCTATGGTTTTATCCATCATTACCACCTTCACTCCCATCTCAGTAAAGGAAGTGCCTTACTCTGTTCCAGGGTAGAGCTCTCTATCTGTAAAGTCTTAAATCTCAAATCTATACAATCACACATCTATTCAGCACTGAGTCCTGTAAAATTGTCCCTTGAATTATTCCCAGTTTATTTATTTAATTTATCCCCCCTCGGGTTCTCTTACTTCTGATTCTATAGACACACTCAAAATCCCCAGCCCCCAAATTCCTTCTCTCCAGTCTCCTCAAGCTACTGTCCTATCTCTATAACTTCCATCTTATCCTTTGTGTGCGTGTGTGAGGAAGATTGTTGCTGAGCTAACATCTGTGCCAATTTTCCTCTATTTTATGTGGGATGCTACCACGGCATGGTGTGCCTTGACAAGTGGTGCTGGGTCCATGCCCAGGATCCGAGCCTGTGAACCCTGGGCCACTGAAGTGGAGAGCATGAACTTAACCACTACACCACTGGGCCAATCTCACCATCTTATCCATTTCTTTTTGCTTTTTTTGAAGAAGATTAGCCCTGAGCTAACATCCATGCCCATCTTCCTCTACTTTTGTGTGGGATGCCTGCCACAGCATGGCTTGATAAGTGGTGCATAGGTCTGCCCCCAGGATCTGAACTGGCAGACCCCAGGCCGCCGAAGAGGGGTGCATGAACTTATCTTCTACATCACTGGGCCGGCCCCCTCATCTTACCCATTTTTAGGAGAATAATATGTCATTGTCTCCACTTAGTCTCTTTAACCTACTCAATTTTGTTCCCAACAATTGAAATAAAATTACTTTAATAAAGTCTCCCTTACTCACTTGCTTAACTGTTTTATTCACTAGTGCATTCTTAATGCCTCATACTTAGTAGGTGCTCAATAAAACTTTGCTGAATCAGCTAAGGATCAAATTATTCTCTAAATTCTTATCAACCATTCAAAGACCTCAAATATCTTTCTAACTGCATCTCTTCTCTTTCAAATGAGGTATCATTTATTTCCTTCAAATCGACTATACTCTGAGCTCTGTGTCTGTGTCTTCATTGATTTCTTCCTGGAAGAAATTTTTCTTCCTCTGTCTATTAAGTGTCATGCAGAGGCATTAAGAAATAGTGATTAAGAGTAGGTATAGGATGTCAGATCACCTGAATTCAAATTTTCCCATCTGTGTTAACTATTGTTCTTACCTACTTATTCTTCAAGGATCATTTGAAATGTTTCCCTTCATTATCATCACTGTGGGGGAAAGGAGCACTTCCCTCTTCACCCCCCACCCCCCAGCATCCCAGGAGCTTTTGTCCTCTTATGTCCTCATGAGACTGAAAGTTCCTATAGGATTGAGCCTGTACCCTGCTAATCTTGGTTTTCTCCCACGTCTCCCACAGCCTCAAAGACAATGCTTTCTGGCAGTCACCATAGTCTTCCCTAAAGAGGGCTCAGCTGGGTATTGGCTCAGTGAATGAAAGCTGGAGGAAAGATCGGGAGCTGGAGGTTGATAGAGTTCACTCCAGTTCTAGAGAGAAACAGAGAACAAGTGTAAGCCATGATCTGGACCAAAGATCACACTTTAGAAAATCAAAATTGTTCTTCAAATGCACACTGTGATGGGTCGATTAGGTGAAGCAAAGTATATACCCACCTAGAGTCGGGGAGAGGATGTTAAAGACCTCTTACCTGATGATACTGTCAGTGTGAGAGGAAATTCTAAAAATTCATGTTACCTGGTCTAAGGGGTTAATCAAAAGTCAGAATAAGATACAAGGAGAGCAGGGACTCTAATAACTGGTTGCCAAATCTTGTGGTTTATGTTGAGAAATAAAAGGCAAGAAATAAGGAAAAATGAATGAAGAGCCAGAGGGGTTACTGAGTAAGAAGTGTTGATGAAAGCATACAAGAGGTTTGTGGACTGAACATTAGAACAGTTCATAACAACAGGAGTAATAATAGTCTTATCCTGGTAGTTGGGGTCAGGATAGTGGTTAAGATCTAGGAGGCTGATCAGAGAGGCAGTGTATTTGAGAAAATGTGAATCCAAGCATTCAGGGAGTCAGCCCAGTGGCCTGGTGGTTAAGTTCAGCAAATTCTGCTTCAGTGGCCTGAGTTCACGGGTTTGGATCCCAGGCATACACCTACACCACTTGTCAGCCATGCTATGGTGGTGACCCACATACAAAATAAAGGAACATTGGCACGGATGTTAGCTCAGGGCAAATCTTCCTCAGCAAATAAAAAAAAAAAAGCAAGCATTCAGTCCAAACAAGTTTTTGATATGAAGGTCTTTGGGACATAGAAGAAAAAGGCCTAAGAGAGGAAATCAGGTAAGAACAAAGACTAAAATTTTAAAATTGAGTTTGAAAAGCAGAGTCTAGAGAATTACCTTCAGGTGACTAAAATGCAGCTGCCTGGATTTTGTATGTAGTTCTTGTGACTATTGCCTGGAGTGTGTCCAGGAATTGCCCTAAGATTAACTCCATCCAGTAAAGATTCCCCAGATTTTGTAGGAATTTCTATCTTAAATAGAAATGGATCCTGGTACCTGAATCTTAACTTAGGGTTTATTTTGGTTTCTAGAAAGGAAAACAGTTGACAGAGTCCTGGGTCCTGCTCTTTTGTGAATCTAATACTTAATCTTGGGAAATGTAATCCTCAAAATAGGGAACGGTGCAATCAAAAAGGCAAAAATTAGTTTTAGAGGGAGGGGGATGGACATCAAGACAGTGAAAATTGGTAGAGAGGAGACTTGTCCCTGTAATTCGAATAGTGATAAGAGGAGATATTGCTGGAAAGAAGAGGAACACAGCAAAAGAAATGGTTGATTTGAGAGCTGGAGCCCCACCATGACTAATGACAAACTAGGACTGATGAGGAATAAATAGAGCCACTGAGATGAGTCTTCACCCTATGGCGCTGCAGGCAAGTGAGGAGCGGGGGTTCCTGCAGCCACATGCCATGTTGGGTAGGGTTCGGGGTGTTCTTTTGGCTGTGTGTGGGGTTGAATGCTGTATCTCACCTGAGAGGCCATTCCACTTGTCAAGCAAGTGGAGGTGAGTGTTTCTGAACTCTGGCTCTGTGAGTCATACTAGACTTTGAATCCTGGCTCTGCCTCCTTTTGGCTGCGTGATGTGAGAGAAGTTAGGAAGTATGATTTTGGAGAAATGGGTGGGAGTGGGGGTGATGGACATGCGTGTTAATTACATAACATTCAGGGGCCACAACAACTCTCCTAACCAAGCCAACTCAGGCAGAGGAAGAGTTCCTTCTTCTCATTCCTAAAGTGACTGTCACCTTCTGATCATTCCAGGAATAATATTCTCAGATCAAGAGAGTTCCTCGGAGTAGTTGAGGCCAGAGGTAGCTGTGCAGTTTAAGGAGACTAAAGCCAGCAGTATGTGGCAGCTTTGACTGATGCATGATGCATTGGAAGACACCACTTAAAGAATCCAGAAAATAATTGGCAGGTAAATAAGGAGTTAGCAAAAGTCCTATTAAATATTTATTTGACTTCATTTTTAACCAAGCTGGTCAACATCTAAGTAATACACATATTATCAAGTTTGGTCTTTATAATAGTTCTCTGAGGTAGATAATATGACCTCAATTTTATAGAAAACTAAACATCAAAGTAGTGAAAGAAACATATCCAAGATCACAAAGCTAGTAAAAGAAGAGCATGGTTTTAGGCTGAATTTTGTCTTTCTCTATGTCTCACATTCTTTCTCTCACCTATTCCCCTGTTGGTAGTGCTAGCAGATGTCCTTCAAGATAATAAAACTGCATTTCTTTGAAAATGTCCTTTAGCCCGGCCATTTCCTAGCCATCTTGGCTTCATCCAGCAGAGCGCATTGAGAAGTCTGACTCTGCTGTTTTCAGCCATTCGCATGTTCTGTGTTTTGGAAGAACAGTGTCTGAAGATCATACCCAGATGGCATCTCTGGTGCTTAACAGAAAACGGCATCTCTCCTTTAACTTTCACGTCTTCTGCCAAATAGTTTTAGTTCTCCAAATTATAACCAAATGACACAGCAGTCATTAGCTACAGGGATGTGTGATGTACCCTCCTCCCCCCACCCCCAGCACTGTCACCAAGCAAGCAAACACTGTAATTATTCATTCCAGTGATCTCATTTTCCCTATGGTCCCCACTTTAAGACATGCATTGTAATCAGCTTACTTGAGTAAAGTCAAAGAAAAAGCTCTTATCAGGTGCTATTGGTCAGGTGGTACCATGCATTAGAAAAATTCACATACTTTATAGTTAGACCTGATTTGGGATCCTTATTTTCACAGTTTGTGGCTGAGTGACCTTAGTCAAGTCAACGCCTCTCTAAATTCCAACTTCTTTATCCGTGTAATATTGATACTCAACACTAATATCCATCTCATAGGGTGGTTAGGAGGACCAAATGAGATAAAATGCCCATCCAAACGCAATCATTTAAAATGTTCTTCTTCCTTATTCTTTCAGACAGAGGAGGTGATCACCATAAAGGACTTCCTGATAACAATAGCCACTTCTATTAAGCTGAAATTCTAAAGATAGAAAAGTCTGCAGGGAAGCAATGCATTAAACCACACCATCTGTTGACACCTTACTGAGAACGATACGATAATTAAACTGAAAATACCTCCCTACAAAATAAAACACACTGTATATGTTTTGATAGAAGGGAAATTGTACATTTGGAGTGGCCCTGAACAGCAGAGAAGGAGCACTAAGTCCCAGGAGAGGTACTGGGAGGATCTAGCAAAGGGACAAGCACCCTAAAAAGAGAGCGGAAAGATGAGAGAGTCAGAGATCATTTTACCCGCTAAGTGAGGGCACAAGAAAGGGTTTTAAAAATAATAGTAGGTTAAATATTTATGTATGTTTATTCACTATGTGTCTCTCCTGGTGGAACATTGCTACATGAGGTTTTATGTTTGTTTTGTTCATTTCTATGTCTCTAACATGTACCACAGGTCTCCACATAGTACATACTTAATAAATATTTACTGAATGAATAAATAAACCACAAATTTCTAGTGATTAGGCACTAATAAGTGTCTAACTCTGTGTTAACCTGTATATCCATAGTCCCATTTAATCTTTATAACTGCCCTTGAATGAGGGCATTGCCTTTGTTTATAAATGAAGACACTGAGGTGACAAAAAACTTAAGAAATTTAACCGAGGTCACCTAGCTGATGAGCAAACAAATCAAGATTCAAACCCATGTCTATGCAGCTCTAATCGACTCTTTTTGCATTACGTACACCTTACTGGACAAATATATTTCAGCATGCGCCTCCATAGTAGATGCTATCACATCCCTACTTATAACCTCTCAGAACTCATTCTAAATGACGAAATTTTCTTACTGCAATTACTTAAGGGCTATTTTTATTTTTCTGGCTGAGGTAGCATGCTTGGCCTGCATGCAGAACAAGCCGGAAGTGCCAGAAAATTAATGTCCCTGCAAGAAGTCATCAAATCAATGACAGATGGGGAGTTGGAAGAAGATCTCCACTTTCTTGGTTGGGTAACTCTGATGCATCTTCTGTGGTGTCTCCCATGGGTCTCCGATAAGACTGAGCCCTGCTGCTCACCGGATTAACCTACAAATTAACACACACTGTACTCACCTTGTTTCCTTTTCTGATTCACTAGCTCTATAGCTCACTCCTCTCCTGGTACTTCCAAGAATTATCTCCCAAATAAATTACTTGTTCTCAAACGGTTTCCTCAGGCTCTGCTTCTGGAGGCTCTAACTTAAGAATTATCTCTCTCAGTGATCCCCATGGTCTTATTTTTGTAACAGACTCTTGGAGACAGCTTAGCTTAGGCTATTCACAGCCAAAGAAATGAGCCAAGGTTAATGGGCGTATACCACTCTACCATGCCCATCGGAAATGCCCATTTCTCTGTCAGTCTCGGTCTGAATATCCCTCTCTACATATGGAGGGCTCTCGAATGCTTTGGGCATTTTCAGGACCTAGCTATGTCAGGATGCCATAACGGTATCCAACGAAAGGAAAGGTATGGTTGCTCTTGATGATTTCATGTATATATTCTATTTTATAACAGTAATAAAATATGCTGGAAGAATGTTTCTAGTAAGTGCCTGACTTTGAATGCTGTCTGACAACACCTGGAGCTTATAAAGATCACCTGAAAATGTACTCTGTATCAACTCCTTTTGCTGATACATTTCACCACAAAATATAATATTTTTATTCACATTTACAGCATTATTGAGGTTTCTAGAGTGTTTTATATTCAGCAATTTCATTAACATCCATCTTTCTTGAACTTTATTATTGATCCATAAGTAAGTTATTCTGCCTTCCAGCAGAGCTTATAGATTAGTCTGAGAAATAAACTCAGGAGGACAATTCAGGGTACATTCGGTTTAATTTTCCATTGAGGTTTGGGAAATTCAACCACACTCTGTAAGTTTTGTTTCATGAGAGTCTGTGCGTTTTCCCAAAGAAGATTTTTTTGAAGCAACTTGGTTGACAAACATCAAACATTAAAATTGATTATGTAAAGCCCAAATTTAGAAAAAATTCTTAATGTGAAAAGGGAGAAAATAGAGGTAAAGTACGGGCCTGTGAATAACACAGGACAAGAACATTTAGTGAGGATTCAACAGCTGACTAATTCCATGACAGCAGCATATCTGTCTCGCCCACCATCCAATTTCAGGACCCAGCTCAGTGCTTGGCTCAGAGGAGGCGCTAAAGTATTTATTAAACCAATGAATGAAGAATGAGAAAGTGTGTGTTTATTTTAAAACACTGGCCTATTCTTAAGGTATCCGTGTTAAACTAGAGGGTCAGGGAGGAAACTCACTGTATGTTAATATCAGACTATCTAAGTTTCATTTCTGAAAAGGTTTCAAGAAGTAATATATCCCTCTCTTTTGTGAAAAACAAGTGTCACCATCAATGTCAGCAAAAGATTTTCATAGGGAAGAGTAGCAATAAATGGCCCAATTGTCAACTCAACAACCAGCTGAAATAAGGCCCAGCTCACTGAGCACTAACAGGAAGATCGCCAATAAAATTAAACTCAAGCCCACAGCAATTGGCGTGAACCATTTTCTTTGCCCTCTCCTTGCTTGTTTTTGCCCATTCCATTTCTACCTGGCTTTTAACCGTCTTAAGTTCTCTACTGTGGAATGGAGTCATCTGGGATTTTCAATATCCACTAAAGCAACAAAATGTGCCCTAAACCAAAGAGCATGATGCTCCTGTAAAGAGATTGTATTAACTAATGAAGAAAAGAAAATGGTCTAAACCAGAACATTTTTGCGTCAACATAGACTCTTGAGTCCTTTAAGTTCTTGCATTCCCTGGACCAGAAACATTTAGGCGAGTTTACCCAGTCCACAGTGGTTTCACGCTAATAGGAAGTTTCAATTTGTTTTATTATTATTACTATCATTGTATTGTTCCGTTATTCAATATAGTTGCCCACAATCATTTGGAGAAAATTTTGGAGAAAAAATTGACTCAGTGGTCAATTCAGCCTCTCAATGTCTCCTACTTTTGAAAGGCTGTGAAGAAGGAGGATCTTTTTAAACCAAACCATCTAAATAAAGGACAGAGAGAAATGTTGACATGATCTCAGTGCTGAGCACATAATACATATTTAACATATAATTTGAATTAAATTGAATTAATTTATTTGAAGAGCTGTCCTCTGGTTTTGCATTTTTTGTCACTTCTTTGACTTGAAAGATAACTTTTAACAACTTATAGATTTCTATCCAGCCAAAACATTTACATATTCTTATTTCTCCTGGAAAAATTTGTTTTGACAGTCTCAGACTTCAGATGGGCCCATTTTGCATATATGCCTTTTGATCATTTTTTTAAGAAACATCATTTGGAAATAAACTTTCTCTTGTTTAATCACAAGACAAAGATTGTAAGAGTTCATGATTCAAATATAAACAATGGCAGAGTCATTTGAATGTTTTATACCAGTTGCTCATGTTTAATGAGTTATGCAACACTGAAAATAATTAGGGTGCAAAAGCAAAATAGCTTTGCATATATTATTAGTATCTGGTATTTCTCATTATTATTATAAGTAACTTGACTGGAACAAACAATAATGTTGCTTTCATGCTATTTATTTTTATTCAAGCATTCTCTGTTTCAGCTTTCCTCTCTCTAAGACCAAGAAATATTTCTTAAGCAGAGAGTAGAATATATTTCTCTGACATATGGATTCATTACCACATCTGATGATAATCAAATGTGATATATAATGCCCATCTGCTACAATTTCAAATAAATAAATACTGTTCCATGGGCTATGTATATAGAGAAAATATAGACCAATTCAGTGTAAAAACAATGTTCACCAATATTTATGCTATAACTTCTGAGAGTTTCCATGACTTTGACATGCCCCATATCATTACTACAAAAATTCAAACTAAGTTAAGACCTAGGAGAAGAATACAGAAAGAGGATCAGAAGTGGGAAGCAGTAAGTTAGCATATTCCCATTAGCCTTGGCTCCCCATTACTGCAGTCTAGAGTTTCTCAGGATGTACAGAGGAGCAGATGACTATCTTCTTCAAACTGGTGAGATGCTGGTCAGAAAAAAAAGCCATTATTAACTAATGAATAAATAGATTTCTCCTATTCAACAAACAGGAACCCAAAATGATAGCACATTTTTCTACCCAAACTATTCTAATTCTTAGCACGTTAATCCTAAAATATTCCTGATACCCATGTCCACCCCATCTGCTCAGAGTTAGATGCCCCAGTTACATTAGATGTCAAACACAGATGTTGACTTTTTTCTTGTCCATATCTCTCATTGTGTTGTAAACCCTGAGACCAAACTCTATATTACTCAATCTCTGAAATCAAAATTCTAAATTTCTAGGGGCTGGCCCAGTGGCATACTGGTTGAGTTCACCTGCTCCACTTTGGCGGCCTGGGGTTCATGGATTCGGATCCCGGGTACAGACCTCACACTGCTCATCAAGCCGTGCTGTGGCAGCATCCCACATGCAAAATAGAGGAAGACTGGCACAGATGTTAGTTCAGGGTCAATCTTCTTCAGGCAAGAAAAAGGAAGATTGGCAACAGATATTAGCTCAAAGCCAATCTTCCTCACCAAAAAAAACTAAAAAGACCTCAATAAAAACATTCTAAATTTTTATACTTCTAGAATGAAGTGAATGCATTTAAGATACCTCATGCATTCTGACAAAGAAAATAAATGACAGAATTTTCCCTAACTAAAGACCTAATAACCTGTGAAGTCATCCTAAAAGTTATTGAGATGTTATCAAGGAATAATTATTTTATATTAAACATAACATTGCCATAATTGCACTCATAGAAAAAATATCAGAATGCTTTAAAAGTAGTATAAATCATTGCCTACAAAGTTTGCCCACATCCGTGAATTTCAATTTAAATTGTCCTCCATGTGTCCTATTAGAAAGTAACAGTATTTTGTGGTAGCCCAGTTATATTCTCAAACATAAAAACACCACTTTTACTTGGGTATCACATGTGAATATGTTGGTATTGTGTAAACCTGTAAAAACACTTTCTTTATTTGTTGATTGTATATGAAGATGTTAGTATCATATATTTACTAATATTTTATTAAAAACAGTTTCGGGGTGTATATTATTTTCTAGGAATTTAAAAAACATTTTTACCAAGCCTTTAGTTTTCTTCAACCTTGGATTCCACATAAATTTAGAGTTGACCTCACCACACTCATAAACAGTTGTTAGCTCAGTTAAATAAAACTGCAGTGCAGAAATGGGCCAGTATTTCCCTCATTAATTCTGAGTTCCTCTTTGACATGGAAATGCTGATGTCTTGATTATTCTACTGCCAGACTGACCTCAGACTCTAAAATATTTTCCTACTGACAGATTTCACTTTTTTTTTTAACAGATTTTCTTCCCTTCACCATGTTGTCTCTAAAGCCCTTTAAGCTTCTTCAGAAATTGATTAGAAATGGTGGAGCCCTGACTGGATTGTTTTAAATTGGTTTGCCATATGGAGCAATCATACTGCGTGATACCCACGCAAGTGGAAGCTGCAGAAATGGCACAGCAGAATTGTTCGCCAAATGTCCTTCCTTCGCACACCAGGCCAGGAGGCCGTGACTCACTGAGGCTGGGAATTCAGATGGAGAGACTGCTGGCTGCGGTTCCTCAGCACAGTCCACTGTGATTCTGTCCTTCTGGACTCCACTCCATCCCAAAACCGTTCTCCTTTTAGCATGGCCTTAATGGCTTGGTGTCCTGTCCTCTAACGTCTCCTTATTAGTATTCCCTTACTAGCCAGTTCTGCTATTTGGAAAACTGTTGTTTCTTGCCCAGAAAAACAGAGTGCCAGCATTATAAAACCTCGTCCTACAAGGATCTATGGACTTCTGCCAACTGCTGTTCGCCCAGCATTCCATTGCTGTCAGGTTTCCAGGTAGGCACATTGTGCCCCTCTCCTCAGACCTCAGATTTCACCTTGCTGAGATTGCTGTTCCAGAGCTCCATACAGCTCTTGCTGTGGAATCCTGCTAAAATACTACACTTTGCACCAATTCAAGCTATCAATTTGTTGATTTATTGATGGCCTCTTTCATTTGATGAGTTTTGACTTCTTCCCAATGTTTCATTGCCCTAAAGACTACCTGTTTGGGTCCAGTTCTTAAGAGATATTGAATCCAGATAGAATGACTATCGAAGTTAATAAAAGTCTTGTGCCCAAAAGGGAAGCTGGATACTAGTATTGAGGCCTGAAGATGGACGGAGGCAAATGAGTGGAGCTTAGAACAGTGTCTTAACTCTTATGAAAAAAAACACAATGTTGTGGGTATAGGCATTGACTTTTTATAAACCTGGGTTTGAGCACTAGCTTAACTGTATCCTAACTGTGTGACCTTGGTAAAGACATTTGAGCTGCCTGAGCCTCAATATTCTTTGTAAAAGGAGACCGATAACAGTATTTACCTCACCTGGCTGAGGTCAGGGTTAACTATGTTAATGGATGTCAAGTTTTCTGTGGAGTGTTTGCACGTAAAAAACACTACAAATGTGGCGATTATGATTACCTGGGGATGCCATGTGCTCTAACCATTAGTTCTGCACTGTTCACCACTCAGTTAATATCTATATAGCCCTCCGGTTCACTGATGCTGGTTGAACTGACTACATAGTACAAAAACAAATAGAAGGCTACCTTGCCTTAAGGGATAAATGCAATATTGAAGGGTACCAGAAAGAAAAAGAAGGGCAAGCATCCGAAAATGGAAAATAAGCCTCACTGCATGAGAATTGTTAGATTATGGTCAACAACTAACGTTAAGCAAACCCAGACTTGTCAATTGATAATTTAAGGGCAAAGGAGCTGGATTTTCTTAAATTTGGACATATCTTGTTTTGGGAGCTGGCTTTGTTGATATCAGAGTCCCCTTTCTTAAAGTGCCGAAGCTTCCAAGAAGACTGCCACTCTCCCTATACTTATTTCTCAAGTAAAGACACAGTGCCTTTGAGGAAATAAGATTGTATTTTTAAATCACATATGTTTATTAGAATTATACACAGCTCCACTTTAATTCTGTGCTTTTCTGCCTCCCTACTCATGTGAGTGCTTTAAAAGGAAGGTACTGCACTTATTTCTGAATACACAGTCCTCTTCATCCTTCAGGGTCCACATCCAATGCCTTCACCTTCGTGAAGTCCTCCCCAGTTTCCCCCCAGGCCTCCAGTTGATGTAACTTCTCCCTCCTCTATGCCCCCATAGCACTAGATGTGTTCATGCCTTATAGTAAATAATAATTTTGAATTTATGGACGACTGATCCATTTACTTGCTTTAACTCCCTATCATATGTTATTTGAGGACTGATTCTGTGTGTGTGTGTGTGTGTGTGCGTGCGCGCGCGCGTCGCACATGCATGGGCACACTAGATTCAATTTTAAATTTCCGAACTGTTAGAAATAATGCCTTGAATATTATAGAAGCTCAATAAATGTTGAGAGCATGAATATACCAGACTGTAGATACTCTAGATTCTATTTTCCATTAGAGAAGAGTTTATGCTAATTTTGTCAGTGACAGGGCCCTGTACGGTATAGTACAAAATAGATGCTCAATAGATATTTGCCTGGTGAATAAATGGGTGGAACATACGTATGTCTCACAGAGATGTTTCAGTTAGAGGAAGCCTCATTTAGATTTGGAGAAAAGGGCAAGAAGCAGCTACATGGCGTATCTCGGCAGGCTTGTAAGAATTGGGAGGACCAGCTGCAAACATCAATGTGCAGAAGTCACACAACAGCACTGAAACATAATGAAACGTGTAATAAAAATGCTTCTTTTGTAATTCAGCAACATTTTATCGTGCCCTTCTGCTCATTAGGCATTTACCTTCTTAATAAACTTTAATTTGTGTGCATATTAACCACTGAAATTTTAAATGAAAGTGATTATTCAAAATCATATTAAATTTTACATGCCTTAAAATGCACCGTAAAAGTTTATAAGGCAATGGCTATCTCAGATTAGACATGTGAGATGTTTGCAAGTCAGATATAATTACATAAAGCTTTCAATGCTTAGTGTGCATGAGGTCCTTCAATAACTAAAAAGGAATATATGGCATGATAAATGTGACACATATGCACAATAAAACTGCAATTTATTATAATGTTCTGAAAATGTGTTCTTCTCATTAACTGAATTATATGGGTAACTAAGAATTAAGCAGAAAACGTTTTTTTCCTCTAGAATCATTGACTGTTACAATTATAACTTACTACATCAATAGCCTCCTAACTGCTCCACTTATCTTCAGCTCTTGCCCCTCTACCATCTACATGCCTCACAACAGCCATTGACACTTACAAGATGTAAGGTAGATCACGCTGCTTCCTGCTACATTAGAATGAAAATTCAAACTTTTTACCATGCAAAATAACTAGCAATGAGAAGCATAACTACAGGCTGGGTCAATGGTTCTTCACCTGGACTGCATATTGGGATTGCCTGCGAGAGTCAAACCTTCTGACATTTGAGTCCTCCTCCCGGATGCCTTGAGTTAATTGGTCTGGATTGGGTCCCAAATATGGGCATCTTTAATAGCTCCCAAGGTGATACTAATGTGCAGCCAATGCTGAGAACCATTGTCTTAAAGACTTTGGGCCTCATTCTGAGACAGAATGAGCAACCATTGATGAATTTTAAACAGCAAGCTAACAAGATCAGAATTCAATTAAAACATGATGAAACTTTCAAAATTTACCCGCTGTATATAATTTTCCTTGCAAAGAGAGAGAGTAGTATTCACCACCAGCTTTATTAATCCTTGAGTCATTTAACTCCGTTTTTTTTTTTTGGTGAGGAAGATTAGCCCTGAGCTAACATCTGTGCCGATCTTCCTCTACTTTTTTTTATATTTGGGACGCCTGCCACAGCATGACTTGCCAAGTGGTAAGTAGGTTTGCACCCAGGATCCAAACCGGCAAACCCCGGGCTGCCGAAGTGGAACGTGTGAACTTTGCTGCACCACTGGGCTGGCCCCTATTTAACTCCTTTCAATAAAGAATACCAACTCATCTAAAATCCATAAGACTGATGAAGTTGTTCAATAAGGATTTGTGGATTACCACTGCATTCACGTCACTAAGACACCACAGCATATTGCTAAGTACAAATCATTCATTCATTTATTCAGCAGTATGGGTTGTGTTTTCACCATGTGCCAGATGCTATCATAGATGTGAGAGAATGAACAATCACAGTTCTACTGGTCAGAATGTTCACTCTTCATCAGGAGGGCAGAAAAATGTACAGCTAATTCAATGATAGAGTAATAAATTGCATAGGAATAAAGATAAGGGGGAAATAATCTGCTGTTGAAGGCAGGAGGAGGGCCAGTCATAGATGTTCCAGAGAAGAGGTGCCATTTGCCCCAGGCCTTAAAAGACAGATGGGGATTGACCAAGCAGAGAGGAGAGGAAGAGTTTCCTAACTGGGGCAATGGCAATAGTGATGGCCTGGGGGAAACAAGAAAGGGCTGGTCTGTTAAACACTTGATGAGCAATAGAGGACGTAGAGCGCTGAGTGTACTGGAAGGAATGGTGACAGATAAAAATAGACAAGTAATTCACATTATCATCTTAGAAGTTTTAATTTCTTACAATATTTTCTTGATATTTAGAGGAAAAGACTTAACAGGGTTTGCCTGGTAATGTTTCAAATCTATAAATTAAGGTTAAAATTTAAAAATGAAGCTCTTCGGGTACAAAGTAGAATGGCTCAGGGCAACAGCCATGATACCAGCCTATCGCTCCTATTTGCCAGGATGTTAGCAATAAATCCAGATGGCAGCACATGTAGATAAAAGTCATTCTCATTATACACAGGAGTGCCCAAAATATCAGGCTACCCTAAAACATCCTGCATTGGCCTCAAATTCCTATCTAATCTAGGGATTGTAAACTACTTCCTGCGAGCCAAATTTGGTCCAGCACCTGTTTTTTAAAATAAAGTTTTACTGGAACGCAGCCATTCTCATTCATTTTCATGTTGTCTAGGCATGCTTTCACACTATAATAGTAGAGTTGAGTATTTGTGACAGAGACCGTATGGGCCGCAAACCTAAAATATTTACTATCTGGACCTTTACAGAAAAAAAAAATATTGTTAACCACTGATCTAACCTGTGAGTAAGAATTTTCTTCTATAAAGGCCCAAATAAAATGCAAGGCAGTTAGCTGAGAGGGGTGATGCATTAAGGCACAGTCACTGCCCACCATGTTAGCACAAGGTTTCATGTGGCAAGTAAGAGCACAGCTCTGGAGCCATCCACACCACATTCAGATTCCAGCTCTGCCACTTACCAGCCTTGCAAGTAACTTGGGAATGTTCATAAACTTTCCTAAGTCCTAGACAGGGCCCTAGGGTTCAGTTGCAACATAACTCCAGGGGCAACATTCATTCAATAGCCTATGTGATGGATGATCATGGAATTACACGTGTACAGCCTGTATGCCCCCATGTGTTTTACAGGTCCTTTAGATAAGGTCAATAATAACCTCTCTTTCACAGAAGGGTTGGGAGGAACAAATTAGTTAATATAATCAATTAGCACAGGGTATAGCACAGAGGATGCACTCAATAAATAAAGTTACTGTGCAGATGGCTATTTGTCTCACCAAATCCCATTCTCAGTTTCTTCCTTTCTTTTAGAGTTTTAGTAGGACACAAAACCATCTGGTGGGGGTCTAGATTTCCTAGTTTCTCTTGAAGATAAGGTGTGACTATACGATTAAATTTGAGAGAAAGGATATGAGTAAAGGGATAAGAGCAACTTCCACATTATCTCTGATATAAGATGACTCAGTTTCCCTGGAGTGTGGCTTTTTCTCCTTCTTGTGAAGTTATCTCAGAAGGTAGAGGGGAAAACCTATATTGACTATGCAGGTGAAGACAACACCCTAGGGAGACGAAGAAGCAAAAAGATAGCAGAAACCTGGGTCTCTGAATGATCTGAGAAGTAGAACTTCCATGACAGACTACACAGAATAAACATATATGAAAGAGAGATGAACATTTATTTAAGCTGCAATATTTTTAACAGCTTTATTGATATATGAAATTGACATATAGTAATCGGCACATATTTAAACCATACCATTAATGTGTTTTGATATATGTATATGCCAGTGAAACCATCACCACAATCACAATAATGAATAAATCCATTAGCCCCCAAAGTTTCCTTATGCCTCTTTGGAATCCTTCTCCCCCTTGCCCTCCCATCTATGACCAGACAGCCACTATATTTTATAGCTTTTTCTCGGAGTGCCTTAGCCTTTATCTAAACTAGAGCAGATATTATTACTCAGTACCATGAGTTCTACGTCAGTTCACATAGAAAGTCTCATAGAAAAGCAAATGTTCCAGCTGATGAATACGTTCTACTGTGGTGGGGGAGGAGGAAGGTGAAGGAAATGCATGAAGCATAAGGCACTGACGTAGAGTAATGCAGCATTTTACAGTGACTGCGTTAAGCTGTCAGGGACAATTTTTGCTTGATTGTAAACTCATTGCAGGCGGGGCTTATGTCTCTTTCGTCTCGGAATCCTCAACACCTACAACAGTGTCCTACTTTCAATATTCAAGCCATGCTGTATTGGTGCACAGATGAGGGTATAAGAGCATAAAAACAGAGGGAACAAAGGTCAACAGTTTAAGCTACTTCATAATTATTCACTGAGCTTGGCATGATTGTCAATGCATTAGGAGACCAAGATCAACGGCATGTTTTGAGATAATTTTGCTTCAAAGCAAGCAAAGAAATAAAAAAAGTATGTCTAGGTACAACAATTTGGGGCAAAATATCTTTGATCTTCTAAAATATTTGGTGAAGGAGAACAAAAGTAAGAAAATATTCAAAGTCATGAAAACTCTCAAGAGAAGAACAATTTTATTTGACATTTAAGGGCTATCTCTGTTTACTCCTTTTTCAACTCAAGACCTTCAACTTAAGAGCAAATAAAAATGGAATATTGAAGAATCAATAGAATGAGTCATGTGCCAGGGCAAAGGTGAGGGGCAAGAAAATGGATGGACAGAAACTGAGAAAATGTTACCAACCTGATTCGCAGAGTGCCTGGGACCCTGGACTTTTTTTTCTTTGATGCTCTTTACAGACTCAACCTTCATTCATTCATTCACTCAACCAACCAGCGACTAGCGGCCAAAGATTATGCTAGGAGTTGTGGGTAAAAAGATAGACATGGCATTGTCAATGAGGATCCAAATAGGAGAAGACAGTCATGTAAACATATGTACAAGAGTTATAAATAGAGGGACCACACATCCCAATTTTCTCAGGATAGTCCCAGCTTAAACCTAGTGGATAATGTAATTTTTGCTAGCATCCTTTCACTTTCTAAAGTGTCCCAGGTTGGATGATAAGTGCAGTGCTATGATAAAAATCGTAATAGTGTCTCAAAGGACAGAGTGGTTAAGTCTATCTTAGGAGGTCAGGAAAGATTTCATACAGAGGAAATGTTTAAACTGCATATGAAATGTAAGTAGCTATGAGCCAAGAAAGGAAGGTCAGAGTTGGTTACTTCAGGCAGAGAGAGAATTATGGGCCCAGTTTTAGGATGACAATTCCAGTTGCAGGGGTTCAGGAAAAAAGAGGGTGGCAGAGAGGCTTAAGGAAGATGGGAATGTTTTTGTGTTAAACATTTATGGACAATGTAGCAGAATAAATTAATAACGCATAGAAGGATTTCTGAGAAGCCAGGTGGGTTGATGACCACACTTTAGTAGTGGGTTCCGTCCTCCTAACTGGAAATTCCTGAAACAAGATCCGTGAGATCAGGTGTATGAGCAAGACAAGGCTGATGACATTGATTCAATGTTTTATGAGAGGACGAAACAAAAGGACCAAAGACAAAATGTTGAATGTGTGTAGTGGCAAGAAAGCTTTTAATACAATAAAATATTTCTTCAAAGCTGAGTAAATTGGGAAGTGGTGTCAGATTGGACAGGAAGGGAGAAAGTAGGGAAAAATAAAATAAGAAACTAAAAGACTAGATTAATGGATCTCAAATTATAGTGTATATAAGAATTATCTAAAGTATTTACTAAAATTACATTTTCTGGTGCATCATTCCTAGCATTCTGACAGGCAAAAATCTGGCACGAGTCTCAAGAATCATCCCAAAGTGATGGGCGTGTTTGAAGTGAAGTGAAGATTGGGTGTTCAGGGAATCACTGAACTCAGGGCAAATAGATATTCTGCCTCTCTTTGAAAATTCACTTTTGTTGACTACTGTCCTTAAAGTAAGTGCTTCATTTAGTCCATTCTTTCCTTCCTATCATTTCTCCTTCATTTTCTCATTCAAAAACACAGATTCCGTTTAACCAAGGAGGTGAAAGACCTGTACACTGACAACTTTAATACAGTGATGAAAGAAACTGAAAAAGACACAAATAAATGGAAAGGTAGTTCATGCTCATGAATTGGAAGAAGTAATACTGTTAAAATGTTCATATTAACCAAAATAATCTACGAGATTCAATGCAATCCCTAAATAAATAGAACAAATAATCCTAAAATTCATATGAAACCACAGAAGTCCCCAAATAGCCAAAGTGAGAAAGAAGAAAAAAAGATGAAGACATAATGCATTCTGATTTCTAACTATATTTCAAAGCAATAGTAATCAAAACAGTATGGTATTGGCATAAAACCAGACACATAGACCAATAGAACAGAATAAAGAACCCAGAAGTAAACCCATACATATATGGCCAATTAATTTATGACAAAGAAACCAAGAATATACAATGGAGAAGAGAAAGTCTCTTCAATAAATGGTCTTGGAAAAACTGGACAGCTGCATGCCAAAGAATGAAACTGGACCCCTGTCTTACACCATACACAAAAATAAACTCAAAATGAACTAAAAACTTAAATGTAAGACATAAAATCATAAAACTCCTAGAAGAAAACATGTGTGGTGAACTCCTTGACGTTGGTCTTGGTGATGATTTTTTTTTTATTTAACACCAAAAGTAAAGGCAACAAAAGGAAAAATAAACAAGTAAGACTACATAAAACTAAAAATCTTCTGTAGAGCAAGGGAAACCATCAAAAAAAGGAAAAGGCAACCTATCAAATGAGAATAAATATTTGAAAATCATATATTTGATAAAGGATTAATATCCAAAACATATAAAAGACTCATACAACTCAATAGCAAAAACCCAAACAATCCAACTGGAAAATGGACATATCTGAATACACATTTTTCCAAAGAAGACATACAGATGGGCAACAGGTTCATGAAAATGTGCTCAACATCACTAATCACAGGGCAATACAAATCACAACCACAATGAGATATCAACTCATACCTGTCAGAATGGCTACTATCAAAGACAAAACAAAACAAGAAATAAGTGTTGGCAAGATGTGGAGAAAAGGGAACATTAGTGCACTGTTGGTGGGAATATAAATTGGTGCCGGTACTATGAGAAACGCAATGAAAGTTCTTCAAAAAATTAAAAATAGAACTGCTATATGATCCAGAAATTCCACTTTTGGGTATATATCCAGAGGAAACAAAATCATTATGTTGAAGATATCTGCATCCTCCTGTTCACTGCCTCGTTATTTACAATAGCCAAGACACAGAAACAACCTAAGTGTTCCAGGCTGTTTCCACTTGGTGGAATTAGTTTCACTAATCCTACACTTAGTTTCCACCACTGGATGAGTGAATAAAGAAAATGTGACATCTTTATAACAGAATATTATTCAGCCATAAAAAAGAAGGAAATTCTGACATTTGTGACAACATGATGGACCTTGAGGGCATTATGCTAAGTGAAATAAATCAGACAGAGAAAGACAAATACTGTATGATCTCACTTATATGTGGAATCCAAAAGTAAAACACAACTCATAGAGACAGAAAACAGATTGGTGGTTGCCAGAGGCAGGGGGGTGGAGGATGGGTGAAGGAGGTCAAAAGGTACCAACTTCCAGTTATAAAATAATTAAATCCTGGGGATGTGATGTACAGCATGGAGACTATAGGTAATAATACTGTACTATATATTCAAAAGTTGCTAAGAGAGTAGACCTTAAAAGTTCTCATAACAAAACAAAATTCAGATTCCAGAGGGTTTAATTCACTTTCTAGCCTCAGCAATTTGCTCAGTGCATGCCTCAGTTTCATCATCTGTAAAATGGGCATTAAAATACTTGTGTTGTAGGAATGTGGCATTAAATGATAAAATATATTCAAGAGACTATGGTTGGAAATTGGAATATAATAGTCATTTGAAAAATATTGGTTCATTGTTTGTGTGTTGTGATCTTACTACATATCAATCCTTAGAAAATTCCAGATTATTCTTCAAGAGGACTTAAACAGGAGTAGCTCGGTCTGTGTGCTTAGGAAAGATTCCAGATTGTCAGAAGTCATTTAGAAATTCAGTAAGATTGGGAGAGGGTGGGTGCTCTAAATCTTCACAGAGAGTTCTTAAGTTCTAAGAAGGGCAAAATGTTAAACTCATGGTCTACATGACTGATACAGAATCATAGAATATTTACATTGGAAGGGGTTTGGAGGTCATCTAGCCTGAGTATATCATTTACTGATTGGGAAAATGAGGTAAAAGAACATTGTCTTTTACCTCAGATCACAAAGCGAAGTGGTGGAAATTAACCTAGCACCCAGGTGTTTTGATTGCCAAGCCAGAGCTCTTTCAATTGCTCTCTTGATTGTGGCTCATGCACTCATTCATTCATTCATTCATTCATTTGCTCATTTATTTCACAAATTTTATTGAGTAGCTGAGATGTACCAGAACTTGTTCAAAATATTTGATACTTCCATAGCCAACAATCTGATAATAACAGCTAAAATTGTTGCGTTCTTATTCCAGGTGAAATACTATTTTAAATGATTTGTGTATATTAACTCATTAATCTCCACATTTTTGCAGAGCTGGTATTTTATTTGCTTCCAGTTTTTGGAAAAGAATTAGTCAAAAGGAATTTGTTTAAATGTTGAGGAATTCTTATGCAAATAATGTACTTGTCTGATTTCTTAATAAGCTAAAGGGGAGACGAGTGGGGTGGGAATTGTAATGTGCAAATGAATAGTGAACTCTCCATTCATTTTCCAACTCTTTAACATACAACTGTTACTCTTAGCACATTGTTACTTTAATATATGTATAAAGGAGTATTACTGTTTGTAAAGCTGCTTTTTGCTTAAAAAAATAAAACTCTGTCATTTAAGTATTTTCTGTACTTTATACCCACAAGTTAGAACATTAACTTATCCATTTAAAAACTTAATTATCTTTTTTTATTTTAAAAATTTTCTGTGAAATACTTTATTTACTGACATCTTCCTCTTCCCTTGTCCTTCCAACCTTTACACACATCACAGAATCAACCTGTTTGCCTAATCTGAAATCTAAATCCTAATTAGTGGCAAAAGTTTAAACTTTGTTGGCACATCACATTTTAGAAGGATTTGTGTTATTTTAGTTTAATTTCCAAACATACCACATAAATTTATAAGTTAATGTCTTAACTGTAACGCTCTAGTAAAAACTAGCAAAATTAATATGAATTATAAAAAAAATTAGGGGGATTATTTATTATCCACACTTACAGATGAAGAAACTGAGGCCAGAGGAATTAAATAACTTTCCCAAGATCATATAGCTAGTAGGAGAAACATGCAACAAAGTAGACAAGCAAATAATAAAATAAATACAAATAGCAACAGTGCTGTAATGAAACTAGAGTAAAGTTAAAAGATAATGGTGAGAAGAAGGGTTGGAATTTACTCAGATGTTAACCAGGGAACTTCTCTACTTTGCTATAATGTTTAGATGAGGAAGACTGGGGCCCGCCCCATGGCCGAGTTGTTAAGTTCGCGTGCTTCGTTTCGCGGCCCAGGGTTTCGCCTGTCTGGATCCTGGGTGCAGACATGGCACTGCTCATCAAGCCGTGTTGAGGCGGTCTCCCACATAGCACAACCAGAGGCACTCACAACTAGAATATACAACTATGTACTGGGGGACTTTGGGGAGAAGAAAGAAAAATTTTTAAAAATAAAATTAAAATAAATAAATAAATACATTTAAATGAGGAAGACTAGAAGCCAACTAAATACAGAGCAGGGGAATAATTGTTCACACACAGGGAATAGCCTGTTAGAAGGCCCAGGTGTGTAAAAGCCTGGCATGTTAATGCAAAGAAAAGGAGGCCAGTGTGACCAGTGTCGAGAGCAAGGGCAAGAATGAGAAGAGAGAACATTAGAGAGAAAAGCAGGGTCCAGATGGTGCAGTGCCTTGGGCCACATTAAAAATTTCAGTTTCATTACAAGTACAAAGAGAAGTAACTGAAGCATTTTAAACTGAGACCATGGTTTCTGTGCTTTTTACATCTTCTCTTCAGTCTTTTTCATGCTAGTGCACTATACACATTGGATTGTGAATAAAGGTTAGAAATAAGTTGACCGGCTGTCTTTAAAATTGCCAATGGAGAAGGCAAGGTGGTTCTTATTGTGTTTCACTTGATTGCTTCTTTATTGTTAAAGAGGGGACACAGGCCACATAGAAATAATAAGCAGTAAGACAGAACTAAACATATCTCAGAACTTTGTCAGTTTTCATGCCAATAAAAATATTACCCTCCCACCCACACCACCATCCATCCACATATTTGAATAAATAAGTAACAATGACGCTATTTAAAATGAAGAGGTCAGCCATAGGTCCATATTTTTAGAAATCCCCAGCCTAAAGGAAATAAAATGCCCAGCAAGAATTTTTCCTCAGCCCATAGGTTCCCTGCTCATGTTTTACAAAAACGAATTATTTCTGCCTTTAAGAGAAATATGCTCTTGAAAAAATATATTTCTTTAGCAATCGAGCTGAACCAGAAAATGTATATCAGAGCAAAAACAAAAATAGATTTGCCCCTGACATGTAGAACCGCTGAAAGCAAGAGATGGATGGAATGGATTGGAAATATTTCCAGGAATTCTTTTTGTGCCTCCTTTAGAAGAATAAACCTTAAGTAACTGAATTAGACCAGATCAGAGTCTGGGTCCAGGATCAAGGAGAATAAAAATGGCAATTTGAACTCAGTTCAAGGCTTATTCCCAAGGAAGCTAATAAGTCATGCAAAGGAAAGTAATGAGACCCTGAAGAGAGTGGAAGAATGTGGACCCTGTTGCCCTCTTGCATCTTACAGAGGAGCACCCCAAGCTCAGTGGCTAAGGCAGCCCTCACAGAGCAGATATTCACCATCACAAAAGCATATGGAATTACAGGCTTCTGCCCTACATACCTCAAGTCACATTAGCACCAGAAACAATTTTTTTAAATGCGTAAGACCATAATTTTACAATACAGCAAAGCTTGTCTCCACAGGCTGAATGTTCAAAGTCTTAAATTTTTTGCTGTGCTGGAACTGAGGCAATCTGTCTTTATCTAAGCCTTCTCTGCAAAACCCAGGAGTTCCACTTATGTCCATCAAGGGATTTCCCATGCCCAGCCAGGCATAGTCCACCACAGTAACCCATACTAAGTAAGAACAGTGATCAAGTCCTCACAGCTGGCACTATCTGTTCTGTTGTTTATGGAAGTGATATCTTGAACAAATCAATAAAAGCATGAAGAATGGATTAGCACTCGCCTAGCCCCATATCCTGAATTACTTGCTTAAAAATAGCAAATGATGGTTGACTCAACTCAATAAAATAAAGGGAAAGAAATAGCATTAGGATAAGGATGTTATAGCCTCTAATATTAGCTATAAAGAATTCTAGCTGAAAAGTATTCTTATAATCGTTTAATAATGTTTGACGTGTATATATGTTTCAGAAATGAAGTCATGTATGTGAACATGCTAGGTTTCTGTGGAGACAAGATTAAATCTGTGCTAACCAAGCCAAGCGCTTGTGTATTTAGCAGTTACCTGATCCCACTGACCTAGCAAGGAACACTTTTGCCTTTGAGAGCACAAAGTGCTAGACATCTTTTCTTTTTTTTCCTGTTAGCTGTTCTTTTTCTCACAAAATATTTTGGGAACAATTGCATCAGCGTTGGAAAATTAACCCAAGATACATGTTTTAAATCCCTTGTGTTGAACAACGCAAGATTAAATGCTACAATAAATGAGCTCACAGCAAATCATAGGTATAATTATAGTATTCAATCCTTCTAATGATTTTAAGACAACAGGTTATCCATTTATAGTTGATGTCTATATAAGAGCATTGGAACTGAACTAGACAGAAAGAGTCTCTTTCATTTCAGTTCCTCTATCTACATCTTGAAAGGGAGTAAAAGTATTTGGTATTTGAGTAATGCTTTATGGTTTACAAAGTGCTTACGCACACACAAATTATTTGACACATTTTATAAACACAGAAACTGATGCCCAGAGAGATTAACTGGCTTGTCTAACACCATACTGCTAACAGGTTAAAAACCAAACCTCACACTTAAAGGTTCTTTCCACGATCCCAAGTCTGAGTCCCCAGCTACGTGCATAAGAGATAGGAATCAATTGCCTACTCGGAGCTGGTTCCTGAGTGCAGCATGCCAGTATTTTAATTAGTACAGCCCCTTGACTTTATTTTCTCAAAGCAATGTTGATACATATTATCAAATAAGTATTTAATCTCATACTACATGAACTGTCCTCACATGATTTATCTATCCATCAACATATATAAAATATAGTATCATTTTTTCCAAACTAACAAGCATAGGAAGAGGTTTTATTATTTTTCAGGCTGACACTAGTTGACCTATGAATTGTATTATTTGTAAATATTGACAAATGCTCTGATGTCATGTGCTCAGCATCATTCTCAATGAAAACTATATATAAACATTTATGGATATGAAGAAGCCTTACACCATGAATGAATACCCAAATAGAACATGAATTTAAATTTATTTTCTATTATGAAATGAAATATAAAGAAATGGCATAGTTGCTGTAAGATGCATTTTGAGTGCGTAAGTTTAAAAACTTTAAATTAGAAATGCCACTCATTACTTGTTCTGACCTTATCTTTCTGAAATAATCCCAGCCCACTGTCCCACAGGCCAGATACCCTCACCACTCCTCCCCCAACCTCCCACCCTACTTACCATCACCCCCATCCTGAGTATTTCTGCTGCAGCTGAGTAGACCAATGGAGAGACTTTAACAAATGGGTCCTATCTGCATTAGCCCTACCTATAACTTGTAAGAGATTGGGCTTCAAAAGATAAAGTACACCAATCAGGTTGTCTCTCAGTAATTTGGACCACGTGATAACAGAGGAAGATCTAGCCAATGATGAGTTTATAGAAAGCCTATGGAGGCAATTCAAAGACCTCAATCCTTTCAAACTTACATAAGAGCAGTATGTTGGAGGGAGGTGGTTGGGAGACAGATATTACTGTCTTGCAGGGAGGTGGTTGGGAGAAGGAAACTGAAACCCAGGGAGAAGTAGAATACTGGAGGCCTTAGGCCCCAAAAGACAAGCAGCCTCTGTCCCTCACTCCCCGGGTCCCGGCCTCCATCTTGGGGAGGCCTGACTGCTCTTCCTTCCCAATCTTGGATAGGTGTTGGGCTCCCTGATGCCTTACAATAAATTTCCTTTGCCGTGAGCAAGACTGAATAAGTCTATTACTTACAACTGAAAAAATATCCTAACTAGGACATGAATAATTACCTTAGCTTTGAGAATCTGGGTGTGTGGGCAGGTTCCTTCAACTTATCTTTTACATCCATGAACAAAAACATAAAACAAGCAAAGTGTTTTAATTTTTTAATTAAAAGTTTACCACAATTTTCAAAGAGGAGAGGAAGATATGGTGAAAGAAAGAAGTGGGAGAGGCTCTTTAGTGTCTATTAACATATAATGATCAATAATTTATTTGCTACCAAAAAATCATGATCATGCTATGTATTATACTTAATCATGGAGAAACATGATACCCTAAAATGTTAAGAGGGGTGGTGTAGGCTCATCCCATCCGCAAATTTCAGATCTTATTTGGAATGAAAAATCAGGACCTTGCATGCTGTTTTCCTATGGTGGATGTTGTCCACTGTTAAGACTCGTGCTGAGCTTAAGAATAGGTAGAAAGAAGCACCAAATCTGAGAAAGTACATTATTGGTGACAAGCGAATAATATCAACATGAGCAAGAAAACTGGGACTGCAAGCTTTGCATTCCAAATCAGAAAACCTGAAAGTTTATCTCATAAAACTCTTTGTAGGAGAATGGTTGCAGGAGTTACTCCAAGACAGGCATTTATATTTACACCGGGAATCATTGCATAAATTGCAGGCTTCTTCCTACGTTAGGCCCTTCTCTAGTGATCAGTTCCATTCTTCAATTTTACGAGTGTCAAGAATGAGTCACTTTGCCTAACACTGGCCATACTGAAGTTGTTAGTTACATCAGTGCAGAATGAGATGAGGAAATTTCTGAGAACACATTCACTTGACAAGAAACTGATTCTGTTAAGAAATGCTCTGACCATCAACTGTAGTTGTAATTGTTGTTTACTGAGACCTTAATGGCAAGAAATAGTTCATACACTTCCCAGAGACTCCCAGGAGCTTTGATGGGACATTTGTTGATTCTGCAACCCAGGATATGTTCACTCTAATTTTTCTCTGATTTTAAAGGAATTTTAAGCAATAGAATAAAACCCCAGGAAAGTGGTTGCCAAGATATTTTCATAACACACTTTTTGATAATCAATATAGCTATTTTATGGAATTAAATTTTTTATAATTTATGATGGATTTTGAACTTATCAAAAGTATGACGCTTAATAGTATCATTACCCCCGAAAGAGGCATCTGTTTTTATCATTTGCTGTAGAAGAACAGACGTCTATGAAATAAATAGCAATTGCCAAGCTTCATGCTTAGCAACTTAATATTAAATTCTGGAGGACCACAGAATTACCTCAGGGTAGAATATTTGTGCTGCTTATGCAAATGAAGACATGAAAGTCTATTAGAAAGCACTGTGAGGTGCATAGCTTTCAAGCAAATACTACATTTTCTTCCCACTAAGAAACTACTATTTTAAAGATGAAGCTTATAGTTTGGGGACACTAACTGAGTTAAGCATAAATAATTTATATTCATCTACGTTGAATGCTTGACTCTGGCATGTTAAGTGCTACAATTATCTGGACCAGACAAGTGCTTCATTTTCATTTTCTGGGGTAATATGTTTTATGGTTAAATATATCTGTGGATATTTCTGCATGATTGCTTACAATGGGCTTGCTCATTCCCCAATTAAACTTGCTAGAAGAAGTTAGCTTAATATTTTGCTATATTGAAATTTATGTTAATCTTGAAAGGTAGTATTGAATTATGTTACTATGTTTTATGATTGTTTTACTCTTAGTAGACGGTAGGGAGAAGAATTCAAGTCATAAAAAAATTCTATTTTGCATAATTAAGTACATTTTGTTCCCTTTGTCCCTCTCACATTCAACTATAACCACTAAAACATTTCTTTTGAGAGGGAGAAATCTTAGCATGGCGAAGCTGTTTTGAAGAAAGCAGAATGCCCATAGATACACAGTAAAAGGCAAGGATTCTACTTTTCAAGCTAAAGTTTTGTGGGACCTAATGGTGGCTGAACTTACTGTGGTGATCATTTTGTAATTATAAAAATATTGGGTCACTATGTTGTATACTTGAAACTAACATGGTATTGTATGTCAATTACAGTTCAATAAAAAAAATAAAGTTTTGTGAGTCCTGAATATTGCTTTCTATTGTTCCTCATTTAGACCTACTTTTCTCCCTTTTGTCAAATGTGGGATGGTATGGAAAATTTGCAGAAGGGAAAATCATGAAAACTGCAGTTATTTTTTCCCTTGGTATTTCTTACTTATAGATTCAGAGGAATTCTTTTTTTCCTTCAATGGCATGCAACTATCAAAAAGGAGGTGGAGAAAGAATTTTGTTAGAATACCACAGGCTTTTTGGTTTGGACACCGTAAGACTGCATAGTGGAGGCGTAATTTTTAGGACACTGCGAGCAAATCCAAGAACTACTTCGTTTTTACCTTCTTTATTTTTAGCTTCAGGTATAGAGAATCAATGAATTCACACTCCACAGTTCATGGCACTGACACCATTGTCTTTGGAAGGCCCTTCTTTTAGTGTTGATTTTTTTAATACCTTCTATATTCTCTGTATCTACTCCACAATGTCCCCTGTTCCCCACAGGAAGTAGTAACATGAGAAGAAAAGTCAAACATAGACCCTGGAAGCTTCCAAGGATCTTTAATAGGTGGAGGGGAAAATGAAGGGAGAGAGAGGGATGGGAATTATTCAGAAAAGAAAAATAATCATCAGTTTAATCAGGTCTTCATTTATTAAAAACAGCTTTGATATACGATTATAATATAACTACCACTTAAAATTTACCTACCACGTGTGATCTGCTATCATTTCATGTTGTCAAAAATCTACCAGCAACTGATGATTGGATAAAGAAGATATGGTATATATATACAATGGAATACTACTCAGCCATAAAAAAGGACAAAGTCATCCCATTCACAACAACATGGATGGACCTTGAGGGTATTATGTTGAGTGAAATAAGCCAGACACAGAAAGACGGACTCTGTATGACTCCACTCATAGGTGGTAGTTAACATATAGACAAAGAGAACCAATCGGTGGTTACCAGGGGAAAGGGGGGGGTGGGGTGAGGGCACAAAGGGTGAAGTGGTGTACCTACAACATGACTAACAATAACGTACAACCGAAATTTCACAAGATTGTTAACTATCATAATCTTAATAAAAAAAAAAAGCAAGCTACAAAAAAAACAAACCTCTAGTAGTCATTTTTGATTTATCTCTTTCTTTCAGCTCTCACATACAATCCGATAGCAATACCTCCAAAACATGTCCCTGTATCTGTTCACTCTTTCTATTCTCTACTGGCGTTGCCCTGGTCTAAAACACTGTCTCCTCTCACCTGGCCTATAGGAGCAGTCTCCTTTGTCATCTCTCTGCTTCCACGCTTGCAAATATATTTCTGAAAAGCTGACCTTTGCCTTACAACCTCAAGGCCTTTTCATTGACTCCTTTCCCCGGTCTAGAAAACACTTCTTCTGAAATTGCACGTCTTTTATGCCTTTCCACCATTCAGTTTTCAGATCAATATTGCCTCCTTGAAGATGATTTCCATGACCATCCTATGGAAAGTAGCCCTCCTCTACCCCAAATCATTCTCCGTTTTATTACTCGGTTTATGCTCTTTTTATTGATAATTACTATTGAAAAGCTCCCTATTTATTTGTTTGTTTGCTTATTTTATATTTACCCCCTTCCCTCAATTCCAAATAGAAGATAAACTCCATAAAAGACATGGACATTGTCCGTTTCCGGGCTATCTCCTGAACACCCAGAACAGTAGTCACATTGTAGGCAATCGATGAATATTTTTTAAATGAATGAAAGCACCATGCACATTATCAGATGATATACATCCATCCTAAGAATAGGTGTATCATGTTATCATTAGTCCTGTTTTGTAGGTGAGGAAACTGAAACTTAGAGAGATCAGATAATTTGTCCAAGGTTGCACAGCCAGAATTAAAACCCTCATTTGTTTTGACTCCAAACCTCTTAGCCTTTCTATTGAGTCTGTAACTATAAAGGTGACTTCCTTTAATTTTTACAACAGCCCTATGGAGTAGGTATTACCATCTCCATTTTTAAGGATGAAGAGGCTTAGGTTCAGGATAATCAATCTCTTTGCTTCAAATCACACAGGTGAAATATGGTAGAGTCAGAATTTGAATCTCATTTTCTCTGACCTAAACTCATCTTTAAAAAATATATAATTCTCATTTACTTAAAGTTCCATCAGTTTGTGTATACTATTTATGTTAAAAATAGGGCTTCGGGCTCCTAGCAAAAATATACATTTCAATTTTGGAGATCGTTCAGATACTGAGAAGAGCTGTATTCTCAGCACCAGTCCTGTGCTCTTTCCATCTGTCATACTACCTCACTTATCAAGTGACAGTACTATAGTTAAGGTATTAGAATACAAGGTTTTAAGAACAAAAAATATTAAAGGTAAGCACATAGTATTTTTTTCACATTAGGCATTAAATTCTTTTCTTTAGTATACAGTGTAAATGTTGATGTCTGACCCTTCCAAGAACATGTGTCTTTAACCTCATCACCATCTCTTTATAAGGCCAGTGGTGCTATAATAGACCCTTCAGGGACAGTCCATATTCAAGAAGTTACAGGTCCAGTCATTTGGTCAGTAGTAGCCACCCAGATTTAGGCTTTGCAATAAAATCGCTTTTGATTATAATTGGCACATGCTATTGCCACTGGCCCACAAATCCATGCTCTCATCTTCCTGGGTACATGGCTGGAGGGTGGATCTCATTTTGTCTGCTCTATCCCATTATGCATGACCATGAGACTAAATTCTAGACCATGGGATGTGAGAGGAAGTAATAAGCACCTCTTCAAAGATTGGCCTAGGAAAATCTTTTAGAAAGTCTTCTCAGAGGTCTTTCTCCTCCCGACTGGTTGAAATGGAGAGCACCCCAAGGCCACCCTGAAAGCTTCCTTAAGTCTATATTCCTGTTCACTGGAATAATACTGTTAGTTGAGGAAGAAATAGACCACTCAAATCTGTTCTGCTCCAATATCTACAATTAATTATCTCAGATAAGATTGCTAAACAAGAAAGTGATTTTGAATCATGCGTAAGTAGTGTGACTTTGTATGTGATTTTCCCTGGTATGTTAATGGTTTGTGACATGAAGTAACAGTTGTGGAGCACCATCTCTACTAATATAGCAGAACAGAGTGAGTCACAGAGCAATAAAGAGCTGTGACTTCTCATTTACTCCATATTTGTCTGAGTTTGGTCCCTTGCTCTGCATCACAAACTTTGGATGGTCTTCTCTGGTCTTTGTCTCCATAATTCTGAAGCTCAATTATTCTTTGTACTCTTCCACCCTTTTTCTCTTACTTTCTTAAAGGTAGCTTCCAAGTATTTTCTTACTTATTAGGAATGTAACATGTCTTTTCTTTTTAGGCACTTAATTTTTTCAGAACAGTTTTAGATTCACAGCAAAAGTGAGTGGGAAGTACAGCGATTTCCTCTCTGTCTTCTACCTCCCACAAACCCAGACTCCCCTACTATAAACATCTCCATCAGATTGGTACATTTGTTACCACTGATGAACCTACAATGACATTGTTATCATCCAAAGTCCATAGTTTACACAAGGATTCACTGTTTGGTTCATTTTGAGGGTATTTTTATTTTTTTTAATTTATACTCTAATGTTTGAAATGTTTCTGCTTTTTTTCAATTATTTTGTTGAAATCATAATGGTTTATAACATTATGTAGTTCCAGGTGTATCTTATTATCCATCAATTTCTGTATGGACTGCATTGTGCTCACCTCTAGCAGTCTAATTTTTATCCATCACTGTACATATGTGCCCCTTTAACCCTTTCCACTCACCGACCAGCCCCCTTCCCCTCTGTAACCACTAATCTCTTCTCTTTAACCACGTGTTTGTTTATTTTCCGCATATGAGTGAAATCATGCAATATTTATCTTTCTCTATCTGGCTTGTTTCATATAACATCATACCCTCAAGGTCCATCCATGGGACAATTTTGCCTTTGATATGGCTTAGTATTCTGTTGTATATATATACCACATCTTTATCCAGTCACCCATCAAAGCACACTTGGGTTGCTTCCACATCTTGGCTATTGTGAATAATGCTGCGATGAATATAGGGGTGCATCAATCTCTTTGGATTGTTGATTTCAAGTTCTTTGGATAAATACCCAGCAGTGGGATAGCTGAATCATAGATTCCTACTTTTAATTTTTTGAGAAATCTCGTGCTGTTTTCCACCGTGGCTGCACCAGTTTGCATTCCCACCAACGGTGTATGAGGATTCCCTTTTCTCTAGATCCTCCCCAACACTTGTTATTTTTTGTCTTGGTAATTATAGACATTCTAACAGGAGTATTGTGATATTTCATTGTAGTTTTGATTTGCATTTCCCTATGATTAGTGATGCTGAACATCTTTTCATATGCCTGCTGGTCGTCTGTATATCTGCTTTCGAAAACTGTCTGTTCACATCCTGTGCCCATTTTTTGATCAGCTTGTTTTTTTTGTTGTTGTTGAGTTGTATGAGCTCTTTATATGTTTTGGAGATTAACCCTTTGTTGGATATATGATTTGCAAATATTTTGTCCCAGTTGGTGGGTTGTCTTTTGTTTGTCCCTGATTTCCTTTGCCTTTCAGAAGCTCTTTAGTCTGATGTAGTCCCATTTGTTTGTTTTTTTCTTTTGTCTCCCTTACCCACTTAGACATGGTATTTGAAAAGATCCTTCTAACACCAATGTCAAAGAGAGTGCTGCCAAATTTTCTTCTAGGATTTTTATGGCTTCACGTCTTACCCTCAAGCCTTTGATCCATTTTAAGTTAACTTTTGAGTATGGTGAAAGTTAATGGTCTACTTTCATTCTTTTGTGTGTGATTGTCCAGTTTTCCCAACACCATTTATGGAAGAGATTTTCCTTTCTCCATTGTGTATTCTTAGCTCCTTTGTTGAAGATTAGCCGTCCATAGATGTGTGGTTTTATTTCAGAGATTTCAATTCTGTTACATTGATCTATGTGTCTGTTTTTGCGCCAATACCATGCTGTTTTGATTCCTATAGCTTTGTAGTATACTTTGAAGTCAGGGATTGTGATGCCTCCAGGTTTGTTCTCTTTTCTCAGCATTACTTTAGCTTTTCGGGGTCTTTTGTTGCCCCATATGAATTTTAGGATTCTTTGTTCTATTTCTATGAAGAATGTCATTGGGATTCTGATTGGGATTGCATTGAATCTGTAGATTGCTTTAGGTAGTATGGACATTTTAACTATGTTTATTCTTCCAATGCATATGCATGGAATATCATTCCATTTCTTTATGTCATCATTGATTGCTTTCAATAATGCCTTATAGTTTTCATTGTATAGGTCTTTCACCTCCTTGATTAAATTTATTCCTACATATTTTATACTTTTTATTGTGATTGTAAATGGGATTGCATTCTTGAGTTCTCTTTCTGTTAGTTCATTTTTAAAGTATAGAAATGCAACCGATTTTTGTAAGTTGATTTTGTACCCTGAAACTTTGCTATAGCTGTTGATTACTTCTAATAGTTTTCTGATGGATTCTTTAGGGTCTTCTGTATATAGAATCATTTCATCTGCAAACAGCAAGAGTTTCATTTCTTCCTTTTTAATTTGGATTATTTTTATTTCTTTTTCTTGCCTAATTGCTCTGGCAAAAACTTCCATTACTGTGTTGAATAGGAGTGGCAAGAGTGGGCACCCTTGCCTTGTTCTTGTTCTCAGAGATATGGCTTTTAGTTTTTCACCGTTAAGCATGATGTTGGCTGTGGGTTTGTAATATATGGCCTTTATTATGTTGAAGTACTTTCCTTCTATATGTATTTTATTGAGAGTTTCTATCATAAATGGATGTTGCATCTGGTCAAATACTTTCTGTGCATCTACTGAGATGATCATGTGATTTTTATTCTTCATTTTGTTAATATGGTATATCACATTGATTGATTTTCATATGTTGAGCCATCCCTGGTATAAATCCCACTTGAACATGGTGTATGATCCTTTTACTGTATTACTGTATTTGGTTTGCCAATATTTTGTTGAGGATGTTTGCATCTGTGTTCATCAATGATATTGGCTTGTAGTTTTCCTTCTTTGTGCTGTCCTTGCCTGGTTTTGGTATCAGGGTTATGTTGGCCTCATGGAATGAGTTAGGAAGCATTTCATCTTCTTCAATATTTTGGAATAGTTTGAGAAAGGTCTGTATTAAATCTTTGAAGGTTCGGAAGAATACTCCAGAGAAGCCATCTGGTCCTGGACTTTTGATTTTGGGGATGTTTTTGATTACTCTTTCTCTCTCTTTAGTTGTGATTGGTCTGTTGAGATTCTCTATTTCTTCTTGATTCAGTTTTGGGAGGTTGTATGATTCTAAGAATTTATCCATGTTTTTCTAGGTTATCTAATTTGTGGGCATATAGTTTTTCACAATATTCTCATATAATCCTTTATATTTCTGCAGTATCTATTGTAATATCTCCTCTTTAATTTCTAATTTTATTTATTTGAGCCTTCTCTCTTTTTTTCTTGGTGAGTCTGGCTAAGAGTTTGTCACTTTTGTTTATCTTCTCAAAGAACCACCTCTTAGTTTCATTTATCCTTTCTACTATTTTTTTAGTCTATAGTTCATTTGTTTCTGTTCTAATTTTTATTTGTAAAATTTGTAATTTTTATTTGTTTCTGTTCTAATTTTTATTATCCCCCCTCTACTGAGTTTGGGCTTTGTTTGTTCTTCTTTTTCTAGTTCTGTTAGGTGTAGTTTAAGATTACTTACTTGAGATTTTTCTTGGTTGTTGAGATGGGACTGTATTGCTGTGAATTTCCCTCTTAGAACCACTTTTGCTGCATCCTATAAGAGTTGGTATGTTGTATTTTCATTTCCATTTGTCTCAAGGTATTTTTTAATTTCTTCTTTGATTTCTTCATTGACCCAATGGTTGTTCAGTAGTATGTTGTTTAGTTTCCACATATTTGTCACTTTCCCAACTATTTTCTTGTAGCTAATTTTTAGTTTCATAGCATTGTGGTCAGAAAAATGCTTGATATGAGTTCAATACTTCTTAAATTTATTAAGGCTTTCCTTGTTTCCCAACATATGGTCTATATTTGAGAATGTTCCATGTGCACTTGAGAAGAATGTGTATTCTGCTGTTTTTGGATGGAATGCTCTATATCTATCTATTAAGTCCATCTGATAAGTGTTTATTTAAATCCACTAATTCCTTGTTGACTTTCTGTCTGGAGGATCTACTTATTGACGTAAGTAGAGTATTGTGGTCTCCTACTTTTATTGTGTTGCTGTTAGTTTACCCCTTTAGGTCTGTTAATAGTAGCTTTATATACTTTGGTGCTCCTGTGTTAGGTGCATATATATTCATAAGTGTTATGTCCTCTTGGTGGAAAGTCCCTTTTATCATTACATACTGCCCCTCTTTGTCTCTCATTGTCTTTTTTATCTTGAAGTCTGCTTGTCTCATATCACTATGGCAACACTTGCTTTCTTTTGTCTGCCATTATCTTGGAGTACCATTTTCTATCCCTTCACTTTGAGCCTGTGTTTGTCTTTAGAGCTGAGACATGTTTCCTGGAAGCAGTATATTGTTGGGTCTTGTTTTTTAATCCATCCAGCTACTCCAAGTCTTTTTGGTGGAGAATTCAGTCCATTTTCATTTAGACTGATTATTGATACATGAGGGCTTAAGACTGCCATTTATCTCTTGTTTTCTGGTTGTTCTATATTTCTATTTTTTCTCTTCCTTTGTATTTCTGACTGCCATATCACTGTGGAGGTTTTCTCTTTTTTTATGAATTGTGGCTCTGCTCTGACTTTTTGTTTACTGATTACTATGAGGTTTCTATAAAAGATCTCATAAATGAGATAGTCTATTTTCTGATAGCTTCTTATCTCCATTAGCCTAAGCAGGTTCCATCCCTTTCTTCTTCTTCTTCTTCTGAATTATTGGTGTCACAAATTATTCTGTTTTATATTCTGAGTTTGTGATTAAGTTCAAGTGTTTATAGTTACTTTTGATACTTTCTTTCCTTTTACCTTTTAAGTTATAATTAAGTATTTGCTACTCTGTTCTGAAAAAGAGCTGCAGTTTTCTGATTTTGCCTGTCTATTTATCTCCTTGCTCAAAGCTTTGTAGACCTTTGCTTTTTTGTTTCAGTTATGAGGGCATCCTTAATCCTTTCTTGTAGGGGAGGGCTAGTGGTGATAAACTGCCATAGTTTTTGTTTATCTGGGAAAGCTTTTATTTCTCCATCACATCTGAAGGATAGTTTCATTGGATAGAGTATTCTTGGCTTAAACTTTTTGTCTTTCAGTATTTTGAATATATCATTCCTCTCTCTCCTAGCCTATAAGGTTTCTGTGGAGAAATCTGTTCAAAGCCTGATAGGGATTCCTTTTTAAGTTATTATCTTCTGTCTTACTGCCTGTAATATTTTTTCTTTGTCATTAACTTTTGTCAGTTTTACTAATATATGCCTGGGAGAAGGTCTTTTTACATTGATGTAATTAGGAATTCCATTAACTTCATTTACATGTAATTACAGCTCTTCCCCAGGTTTGGGAAGGTCTCAGCTATTATTTCTTCGAACAAACTCTCTGCTCCTTTCTCCCTCACTTCTTCCTCTGGAACACCTATAATCACTATGTTTCTTTTCCTAATCTAGTCAGATATTTCTCAAAGAATTTCTTCATTTTTTTTTTTTTTTTAGATTTTATTTTTTCCTTTTTCTCCCCAAAGCCCCCCAGTACATAGTTGTATATTCTTCGTTGTGGGTCCTTCTAGTTGTGGCATGTGGGACGCTGCCTCAGCGTGGTCTGACGAGCAGTGCCATGTCCATGCCCAGGATTCTAACCAACGAAACACTGGGCCACTTGCAGCGGAGCGCGCGAACTTAACCACTCGGCCACGGGGCCAGCCCCAAGAATTTCTTCATTTTTAAAAAATCTTTGTTCTCTCTCATCTTCCACCTGAAGCATTTCTTTACTTCTATCCTCTAAATCACTAGTGCTTTCCTCCATCATGTAAGCTCTATGTTTTAAGGATTCTAGATTATTTGTATTATATCATTAGTTGTATTCTTCATATCTAAAATTTCTGCTTGGTTTCTTTTGTAGTTTCAGTCTCTTTGGTGAAGTATTCCTCCTTCTCATTAATTTTATTCTTGAGCTCATTGAACTGTCTTTCTGAGTTTTCTTGTAACTTGTTGAATTTCTTTATGACATCTATTTTCAATTATCTGTCATTTACATTGTGTATTTCTGTGACTTCAGAACTGGTTTCTGGAGACTTGTCTTTTTCCTTCTGCTCTGAATTATTGCTGCAGTTTCTCATGGTGTTTGATGAACCAATCCCTTCCTGGAGGATTTGTGGTAGTATCAGGTTGCAGATTTTACCTGCTACCACTGAGAAGAAGCAGGAGCTGTGTTTCTGATCCCAGCTTATCTGATGGAAGTTATGTGGGTATGGTGGACATTCCCACTGGCCATGAAAGCATTCATGTTCATGGTCAGGGCTGCCTCCACTTCTTACACTCATGCTGAGGTGTACTCCCACTGATGGGGCCACAGTGGCAATATGGATACTTCGGCCAGCTGGGAAAGCGTTTGCATGCATGTGTAGATTTGCTAAAGCCTCTTCTTACCATCGCACTGGCTACTGAGCTTGGAGGGTGAGGCTTCTTCACAGTGTCCAAGCCTTGGCCACTTGTTGGGACTACAGTAGCATGGTGGGCTCTTTTGCTGGCAGGGAAAGCATTCACGTGTGGCTCAGCACTGCCACCACCTTTTCCCACAGTTGTGCCGAGGTGCATTCCCACTTGCGGGACCACAGCAGCACTATGGGCACTCCCACTAGCCGGGGAAGCATTTTCATATGCACATAGGGCTGCTGGGGAAGGGTAGGGGAGTATTCACCTATCTCCACTACTTTCCAGGGGCCCAGTCCATCCAGCTTCATAGATACAGCTGCATATGTCTCTCAGGTGTCCTATTGTGCAGTGTGGGTATCCTCTGTTGGTCAATTCACGTCCACTTAGTTGCAGTTCAAAGGGTGAGAGATAAAGGGAACAGCTCACTCCGTCATGTTGCTGACATCACTCATTTTGTGGTTTTTGACAAATGTATAATGACATGTATCCACCATAATAGTGTCATACAGAAGAGTTTTACTGGCCTAAAACTCCTTGTGTTCTACCTACTCATCTCTCCCTCCTCTATAACCTCTGCAATCACTGGCCTTTCTACTGTCTCCATAGTTTTGCCTTTTCAAGATGTCATATAGTAGGGAACAAGTTTTTTTAAATGTACTAGCATTTTTTCTTTTTTTTTAGTGCTCTGGTTACAAAGCTCCACAGGTTTGAAGGGTCTTTCTCAACTCTATCTTTCCCTGAAGTCCTGTTATTTTTAATGTACAATTTAATAATGTGTGATTTTTTTTTTTTTTTAGTAATGGATACATTAAGTTTTCATAGAAGGACCCTAATTGATTTTGAGCCATATAAATTTTGGGGTCTCAGTGTTATGAGAGTTAGCCTAGCCTACTCTAGTTTATACAGATCTTTAACTAAAATCACTTTTACCCAAAGGATGAGGCATTTTGAAGCAGTATTATTAGAAGCAGTGCACCATAGTAGTTGTGTGACCTTGAGCAAGTCTTTAAATCTTAATGACTTTATCTATCAAACAGGTATAATAGGTTACTGTGAGTATTTGACAAAAGAAGCTGTGCAATAGACAGTTCTGTACTGGCTCACAGGAGTCACTCAAACATTTCAACTGCAATTTTTATCATTGGCTGTGATAACATACATACCACAATTCTGCCACTTACTATCCGTACAACCTTAGGAATGTTAGTTAGCCTCTTAAATCATCAATTTCTTCATTTGTAAAATGGAATTAATGCCTCACCTAATTTTTCCTGGGAAAACTAAGTGAGATAATATATGCAAAACAAGTAACATGTACTGGATCACATTTAAGTACAAAGAATGATATTCATACACTTTCTTAGGAACAGCAGCACATTTTGAAAGATAGGTTTTTGGTGCTTTTCAAATTCTATCTTGTAGGTAACTACTGTCCTTGCATACATATCACAATGGTTTCAGGGGTTACCAGTGAGAAGGGAATATGTTTGTAATCAGTAGCAGACATGCTAAGCTTAAAAAAAAGAAGTTTCCCAACTGCAGTACTTTCCTGTAATTTACCCAAGGGGATCTTCATAGTAAGAAACTCTAGGTTGGTAAGCAGTTTTTTAAAATTCTTTCTGAATTTCATTGTATTCAATTTAAAGAAGGGTGATAAGACAAATTGCATACATCAAAATAAATTCCAGAATTTGAGAATTAAGCAATAAAAAGGAATAAAGAAACTGGAAGAAATTATATGTATTTATCAGTTATTAGGCTACAGAAAGACTTTTTGAGCATAATATTAGAGAAGAGAAACATAAAAGGAAAGTTTAACAAGTGTAACTTCTTAAGAATTTTGAACTTTTGCACAAATGTTTAATTCCTCCACTCATCCCCCCCTCCAAAGGCAAACAACTAACTAGGATAAATATTGGTAGCGTATATATCAGACAAAGAATTAATAAGATTAATGGTCTTATTCTATTGCAATCTTTTTTATAAGAATAAGAGAAACATCCAAGTAAAAAGATAATGTGACTGAGTACAAGTTTTTGTCCCCCTGAAAATTCATATGTTGAGATGCTAAGCTCCAATGTGATGGTATTAGGAGGTGGGGCCTTGGGAGGTGATTAGGGAACCACCATCAATGGGATTAGTGCCCTTAGGAGAGAGACCCCAGAATGCTTTCTCACTCACTTCTGCCATGTGCAGACACAGTGAGAAGATGGCTGTAGATGAACCAGGAAATGGCCTCACCAGACACTGAATCTGCCAATGTCTTGATCTTGGACTTCCCAGCCTCCAGAATTGTAAGAAATATATCTCTGTTGTTTATAAACCACCCAGTCTATGGTATTTCAATTATAGCAGCCTAAATTGACTAAGGCAGATGGGTACAGGTAAAATTCATATAATTAATTGCATAAATATTTGTTAAGCAATTAGTATATGCTACACAGTGTTCTAAGTGGTGGGAATCAATACCAGAATGAATAAGATAGTCACACTCACTCCCCTCAGAAAGCTTTTAATCTCATGAGAAGACGGACAGTAAAATAGTAAACAGGAGGTAATTCTACAAATAAACAACATAATTTCAGGTGGCAAGCAAATGTTATACAAAGGAAGGGGAAATATTTATAGAATAATAGGGAGAGAGGCTATTTTGGATGAGGGGCACATAGAAAGCTTCTCTGAGAAGGTGACATTTGAACAGAACAGAATGGAATGAGAGAGTGAGATTTGCAAAGATTTGGAGACAAGGATACATTGCAAGGAGAGGAAACCAACAGCATTGTCAAGATCCCTGAGATGGAAACAAACTTAGCATAATCTGAGACCAGCAAGATCCGTTAGACTGGAATCATATGCCAGGCTTAACAACAGGGATATTTTCTGAGAAATGCATCTGTTAGGCAATTTCATCCTTTTGCGAACATCATTGAATGTACTTACACAAACCTAGATTGTATAGTCTGCTACACACTTAGGCCATATGGCACTAATCTTATAGGACCACCATAACGCATGCGGTCTGCCATTGACCAAAATGTCTTTATGCAGCGTATGACTGTATAGGAAAGGTGGTTGGAAAGGAAGAAGGTCCAGATCAACTGGGTCTTGAGGCAACTGAAGCAATAAATGTATTTTCATAATAATTACTAGTACTATTACTAGTAATAACATACACGTTAATTAAAAATATAATGAGAAACTATTTTATATATCAAATCGACAACAGTTTAATGGTAATGCACATTGTTGGAAAGAACAGTGAGAGATAGGTATTCTCAAATCTCCTGGTAGAAGTGAAAATGTGTGCCACCTTACTGGAGAGCAATTCAGTAACTGCATCCAGAGGCCTAATACATATTTATAATATTTGACCAGACAATTCCAATTTTCTGAATTTATGTTGATGAAATAATTGAACACATACATGTACACACATATTTATACATTATTATTCAAAATAAGGCAATATTGAAAATAAGCAATGCGCAACCACAGGAGATTATTGCATTAGTAAGGTATGGCAATAATAAAAAATTCTATGCAGAAATAAATGACATTTCTAAATCATTTAAGGTTACTTAATGAGATATGAAATACACAGGATAATACACTGAAGGAAAAAAACCGGTATACCAAAGAAATGGTCCCAATTCTATTGAACAAACAAAGAAGCAGGCAAGCAAGAACATTGAAATGTAACCAGTGATTATCACTGTGTTGAAGAATTATGTGTAATTTTGATCTTCCTCTTTATATGCTCTGTTTTCCAATTTTTGTTCAACAGTAATGTGTCACTTTTATAATCAGAAAAACAGATAAATGTTATTACGAAAATAAAGTTTGCATCCAAAAATGCCTTGCTTTTTATACAAATAGCATTTGATGGTTTATCCCCATAGTGAATCATGTGTACATCTTTTTTGGCTGTAGACAAAGGCAAGGAAAATGCATCGCTCTGTGAATGTATTTTTGAAAAGAATCATCATAGAATTATGAGATGTTAGATGGTGAAAAGACTACGGAGATCACTTAGTCAAAATACTTTGTTTAAAGACGAGAAAACAGACTCAGGAAACATATGTGACCTGCTAAGGACTCAATAATGAGTTAAGGGCAGGAATTAGACTAAAACCTCTATCTCTTGCTTCTCAGAGCATTTTCCTGTATCCCAGAACACCTCCTCAAGCCTAACAGCAGTGTTACCAACGTTCCACGTAAAGGGACTGTGTCCTAAGAAGAGAGAAGCTATGGCTAGAGGAAATCTCATACGTGTAGGGAAAAATCTACCTCTATTGAGGGAGAGATGAGGGTCACAAAGAGACATTCAATTGAGAATGTAGCCACTTATGGACAGAACTAAGTGAGAAGAAGAAAGAAAACAATTATTGAGAGTTGAGATATAGTGATGGGCTAATAATAATCCTTCAGAGCATCCATTTTCATGAGAACGAGTTCGGCCAGGGAAGGTATCTGGAGCAGCATAACTGGAAAACATCCATTCTTTAGAAAAAGAAGACCTAGTGATCCAGAACCTACAGGGAGGAGTAGAGGTCAGATAAGATGCTAGACGCAGTAAACTGGAGAAAGTGCATCTGTCAGGACTCTGTATCTCTCATTTCCCTATAGTGTTGTATATTGAAATTCCTTATGCAATGGTAGATTTTCTTGTAACTTAGGACTCTTTACATTGATAGCTCACCATAGTTATTTCTGCCACGATATACATTCCTCATAGATATTTCCCACATGCTTGAGATGCTAGCATCTGAACGGTGTAACATATATAATTGTAATGCAAGATCTGTAGTATAATTCAGCAATTCCGGTAGTACTGCTGAATTTCAAAAGTGTTTGCATGGCACAATGGAAAAACAGAAGTTATCATCTGACAGACCTATACATAATTCTAATTTTTCCATTTCTTAACTTTGGGTAAATGAGCTCCAGCTTCTTTATCTATTCTACCTAATAGAACTGAAAGGATAAAATGAGATAATGAATGTAAAACACAGAGGATGGTATTTGGAATGCAGAAGGCACAAGATAAATATTAGAAACTCTTTCCATATTCCTTATTGAATGTGCACACTCCCCTCCCCTCCTTCATCTCTTCCATTTTTTCCAAATACAATTAGAGTTCACTGAACCAGAACCCTACCTTATGGTTTTTAATGCTGCTACTGCAGAGCCATCCTTCTCATGGACATTCAATATTTTTTGACCAACTCTATAAAGTGGAGGTCTCCCAAGACCCTAAAGATGAAGGTAAAAGCTTGCTCTGACATGTGAGCAACTGAAATTTCCCATAAAGCACTGAAATGGATTTCCACAAGCCCAAGCTGCTCACATATTAGAATGAAGTGTGTGAGTGTGTGTGTGTGTGTGCGCGCGTGCACGCACACGTGCGTGTTGTGCTTATGTAGAGGAAGGGAGATCCTTTTTGACATGCAAAATCACCAGATCAATGGAATAATGAGCAATGTAATGATGAGTTCTACTGCACTTGTTGTCTAACTGTGCCTTAGAGACAGAGGCAATCCACAGGAGGCCTTGCACTTTCAATTTTCTATTCCTTCCCCACAGAGCATAAAGTGAAGTGGAAAAATAAATGCCAATTTGAGCTTTCTAACATATTTGGTGGAAAGGGATATTAAGTTTGAAAGTAAAGCAATACCTTTCTCCTCTGCATGGCTATAATCTAATCCTGTTCTTGGATGAAAATACAGATCATGAGTGTGAGAGCCACAAACTGGTGACCCCCCTCGATATTCACAACCTACATGTGCACACTTATAGATAGCTCTTTTAATTATTCCTGGGAATCTAGTTTCCCATTTTAATTTTTTTAACCTCAGTAGTGCATATAAGAATCACCTGTGGAACTGTCTGAAAACAAAATTCCTGGATGCCATGAAAAATTCTAATTCAAGAATCTGCATGTTTTAGTGAATGTTAATTTCTTCTAATAGGGCATTCAGCTCATTCATCTTCTTTCCATCTATTGTTTTCTACTGAGCAATATACTTTTTTCCTTTAATTTTTTAACAGAGCCCTTATATGTCTCGGCTATCTCTTTTTACTGCTACTTTGCTTTTTTAATTCACATAATTAATATGAAACATCTTCTTCACTTGGCTGCTAGCATACACATTTGCCTGCTTTTTCTCTCATGTTTTGGGCCATTCCTTCTCAGCAGCCTTTCTCCCCAGCCTCTCAATGTTGCTATTTACAGGGCTCAGTCCTTAGATATTTTGTTTTCTACCAAAATCACTCCCTAAGTCATCTTATCCATCTTATGACTTGTATATCCAACTGCCTATTTGACATCTTCACTTGGATGTCTAAAAAGCATTTCAAGCTTGTCATGCCCAAGACTGTGATCTAATATTCCTCCAAACCTGATACTCCTTCAGTCTCCTCCATCTTTCCAGTTGCCAAAATTCTTGGAATTATGTGTAACTCTTCCTTTTCTCTCATACCCTGCATTCAATCCACTAACAAATTCTATTGGCTCACTTAAAAATCTATTTATAATCTGAACACTTCTTACCACCCCCAACTCTCCCAGTCTAGTCCAGCCATCACCATTTCTCAGCTGTATGACGCAAAGCTTCCTCACTGATCTTCTTTTTACGCCTACCTCCCTTTTTGAGCTATTCTTACCACAGCAGCTGAAATGGCTTTGTTAAAATACGTCACAAGATGTCACTCCTCAAAACCCAACAACTTCCCATCTCACTCAGAGTAAAAGCCAAAGTTCATACTATGCCCCCGAGGCCCTACAATAATCTGTGACAAGGCCACTCCTTTTCCTTCGACCATCCCACTTAGTCCTTCTGCTCCAGCCATACTGTCCTCTCAGTGTTCCTGGAACATCGGCACACTTCCACCATAGGGCCTTTGCTGTTTCCTCTCCAGAACGTGCTTCCCTCAGATATGTGCATGGCTTGCTCCCTCACTTCCTTCAGCTTTTTCCTTAAAAAGTCACTTTGTCAGAGAAACTTTTCCTGACCAATAATCTGTCTAAAATTTCAACACACCCTCACCAACTACTGGCACTTCATAATCCCACTTCCTGCTCTATTTTCTACCCATAGCTCATATTCTAACTTGCTAGATATTTTACTTGTATCACCTATATTTGAACGCTCTTTCTTTGAGTGTTTTGTTATTGCTGTATCTCTGCACCTAGTGCAAGACAGAACAGGCAGTCAATAAACGCCTTGAACCCTGCAATCCATCCAATTGACTTCTAATATTCTCTACAGGTCTCACCTTCATATTTTCTAATCTCTTTTTCCCATAAGTAAACATATGCCAAACACTTTTATGTGACCGAAAACAAGTGCTATGTTTTCTACCCTACTATTGTTTGGACTGTTAACTTCTTTTACTATTAAAATGGTAGCCTTCACTTTTATAGTGCCTTCCATGTGACAAGCACTAATATAATCAACCTCCAACATAATATTATTTCTCCATTTTACATATGAGGAAAGTATCCTTTGAGTGAGTAGCCTAAGATCACATTTAGTGATCATCCTCTGATCCTCCTCTGTCTGCCCCGAAAGCGGGGCTTTTTCCATAAATCATGCTCTAACCTCTCATACCAATGCCATATTGCTTCACGTGCAATTATCCCATCTTTGAAACACTCCCAGATCCTAATAATGATGCACTATCTTCTCAAGATTTACTTCATAAACATTTAACTTTGTTCCTTCACTTAACAGTTGTATCTTAAAACTCATCTATATTTGTACTTCTCCTAAAGCTTCCTGTTGGAGAGAAGATTTTGTCTGTCTATGTAGTTTTTATGTCATCTGATTCAAAAGATCTCTCCCTCTATGTATTCCCCTTCCTCAGGTCTATCAACAGTTAAATTAACCTCAAATTCCAACTCCACTTAAAAATGTGGCATATAAGCCAGTGTGAGTAGTTACAGCCAATGTCAGCAGAAAATTTGGATAACTCATTGTTTCAAAATGGAACTATTGGCTCATTAATCTGGCAAAGTTATTTGCATAATGAAAGACACTAACATATGTGCCAAGCATCTTCCCTTAAATTTTTGTTGGTAGATGTATCCACAGGAATGATATAATAAAGATAAAATTTGAAGACAATGCAAATTTTAGAGGACACTGAATCTGCATTTATATTATGATACTCTTGTCCCACTTCTAATCACAAAGACTAAACATAAGCTACCTGACATTAATGGCAAAAACTGCCAGAAAAAGTGAAAAAATCATGATAATTTAATAGTTTACAAATTAATCACATTCTTCCTGCTGAGACCAACTTAATTCAGACATTGCTCCTGAAGAGACAGTTACACCTCCACGGAGCAAAATTCTAATCTTCAATAAATATTTTAATGCTCATGATTCTCAAAATAAATGCCTTTCTTCCTTCATAATTCACCAACAATCTGGTGAGGTTATATTCTGTAAAGCTCTGCTTTCTTTAGAGCAAGCTTGAGCTTCACAATGTTCTGTCTGTGCTTTTATTAGAAAAGAGGGGAGGGTGAAAGGCTGGATTATGAAGACACTTATATTAATTCATTACCTTCCCCAGAGATGAAGATGGATTTTATAGTCATATTGCAGTGAAGCATAACTCCCTAAATATACGGTAGGGTTTTCATTTTTAGTACTCCCTGTGAAAAAGAAAAAGGTTAAAGCTGCTGATTTATAAGAGGAAAGTATATATAATAAATAAAAAGGAATGTATGTATGTTGGGGATCATATTTTTTCTACTATTGAATATCAGATCTACTGAAGTGTAACACAACCAACAGTCAGTGATGAGACATAATCACAAAATGAAAAATCTGGAAGCAGCTTCAGTGTAGACAAAATTCTCATCACAGATTTTAGAAAGGAAACTCATGCGTCATATTTTCAGCCAAGATCTTATCAGGTAATTGCAGATTCATACAGCCATAATTCTTTAATGCATTTTTGTCGACTTTATTGTTTTCACCACTATCATTATGGAGGGTCAACTAACATACTGAAAAAATATCAATTGGACTGCAAAGAGTTTATGCCAAGTATTGTCATTTTAACCATTGCATAAACATCTTTCAAGCTGATCAGTTCTCCATGACTTCCTGAAAACAGTCAATCTGAACACACATGTCTATCTGGTAGAAAATAAAAACAATTTAGTGAAAGAATTATTAAATTCTTTGGAGAAATTTGATGCCAAGATGGATATTTTAAAATTCTAGCAGCCATTGGAGAATTAGCATTAACATAGGTAAGATGCAGTCTTAAGATATGTCATTATTTTGTGTAGCCTTGAGAAATGGAAAAAATAAGCTGTCAAATAAACTACCAATTAAGGTAATTCATGGTTTGTTTTCTTTAGAAATGGTATGCTTATTCAAAGAACTCTTTCAAACTTACTTATATGTAATTTTTTAAATTACTCCTGTGCATAAATAAAGATGAAAATATTAACAAAATACTTTGGTTTAAGAATCCTTGAAACCTCTTCCAATTCAGAATCCAACTCTCCTGAATCATTTTTTTGGTTGAGAATTATTAAACTCAGTGTTTTTCCATATAATGTTATTTTCTGGGCCATCGAGAATGTTGATGATACAGCATTTATTGAAAGAGTGCTCCACTATCGTCTTTGAAATTTTCTACTTATCCACCAACACCATCTTGCAAGGTTTGAAGCTGGGTTTTCTTAATCTTACCAGGGGTGTCAATTGATGTCCTCCATGTTATGAGTACCAATTGGCCAAGAGTGTTTGAGAGAAGCAAAATATTTATCTTAATTTTAGAGCTGTTTAAAATGAGAAGAAATGCATCTTAGAATTGATAATATATGGCATACTATTTGACAAATATGTTAAGTAGTTTTTGTTTTGCCTATCTAGGACAGCAATTTTACGTATGAAAAAGCTTATTTTTATACGTATTCTACAATGTCTTCTATTTTCATGTTTCACTATTTTCATTTCCCTCACTTTCTAGTAATCTTCATATTTAGTTTGTCAGTGTTCCTCTCCAAATAATGACCACAGAATTTAATTTAAAGATGAGCCCAAGTTAGGTTTCCTTCTAATTCAGAATTTCCCAAAAAGTGTCCGATCTATTGGGAAAATGCTGGATTAAGCAAAGTTAAATAAGATTCTTTAATACAGCTGTCTCAGAGCCTGTAATTATTGATGTCCTTTGTGATTATCTAAAAGCGACAAATTATGTAGACTCTGAAAATTATTTGATTACGTAACCTTTTAAAATAGAATATGTTATAAGATTTGTGCTTTGAAAAACACCCCCTGAAAAAAGACAGTTAGTTAATATTCTTTGTAGGGTTTCTTTTTTTTTTTTTTTTTTAAAGATTTTTATTATTTCCTTTTTCTCCCCAAAGCCCCCCGGTACATAGTTGTATATTCTTCGTTGTGGGTTCTTCTAGTTGTGGTATGTGGGACGCTGCCTCAGCGTGGTCTGATGAGCAGTGCCATGTCCGCGCCCAGGATTCGAACCAACGAAACACTGGGCCGCCTGCAGCGGAGTGCGCGAACTTAACCACTCGGCCACGGGGCCAACCCCTCTTTGTAGGGTTTCTTTGCAGTGCTTTGTCTTTGCTGTGTGGCACTCTAAATTTCCAGAAATCTGGGGTTGAATGTGATCTTAATACAGGTAACTCCATATTTATCCAGTTTTACCAAAGGAGATGGCCATGATGTAAATTTTAAGGTAACGGAATCTTATTTATGGACAGAATTATTTGCCTTCTATCATACAGTTTGTGGTCACACAACCCTATAACACATGTTTGTGTCGTAAACTGACCTAAGCCAATATGACCATGAAGCAAATTCTAGGCTTTGGGGGTAAATATTTGTTGTTCCTGGTAGTTAGGGTGGATGAAGTTTAATGTTCCCTTTCCTACAACTTTCCTACTGGTTGTTATATTACAATAGAAGCATATATATGCCAAACAAATATTATTAGCAAACAAGTACAAAACAAATAGCTGGCTCTTATAGTTGCCCTGGTACCTGGGGACAGTCCAACTCTCCTCAGACACTCCAAACAGCATGTTGCATGACAGACTCATACTGAGATGAACACAGCAGTATCCTGGCAGTACGACTAGCTGGCTTTGTAACTGGGTCAGGAGACACGGCGCTCTGTGAGGTGGGAGGACGCAGATCCAACGGGGCTCCAGTCAAGATGGTGCTCTGCATCAAAGATGTTCACCTGCTGACCTTGCTGAATTCTTATATTTCATTCATTTAAGGAGAGGGGGCCTGACCAATATTTCATATCAACTACATATATAGGACACTCTTCATTTCACTAATGAAAAGTCATTTCTAGTATTGCTTACATAAATTAACCAAATCCTCATGTGTATACTTGAATAGAGCTATGTGAGGCACTAGGCACTCAACTTCTGAAGGGTTGATTTCTGACAAAGATATTTTCACACATGCTAACAACTATTGCTTGGGTTTAAATTGGAGTTAACTTGCATACACATACATATATGTCACATGATTAACATTAAACTGTTTTTATAGCAAATTTCCATACAGGCAATGTAAAACTTTACCATATTAAATAGAATATAGCCAATAGAATTTAAAAATTTTTACAATAATTTAGCACCATTATTATATGTTGTAATTAATGAAACATTCTGTAGAGATCCATGAGCTCCTAAAACATAAATCAGGGTGTTTAGAAGCATAGTAAATAACTACATACTGCCATGTTGAGTTTTAGATTCTTCTTTTTTTTTTTTGAGGCAGATAAGCACTAAGCTAACATCTGCTGCCAGTTCTCCTCTTTTTGCTGAGGAAGACTGGCCCTGAGCTAACACCCATGCCCATCTTCCTCTACTTTGTATGTGGGACGCCTACCACAGCATGGCTTGTCAAGCGGTGCCATGGCTGCACCCTGGATCCGAACCCGCGAACCCAGGTCGGCTGAAGCAGAACGTGCAAACTTAACCACTGTGCCACCAGGCTGGCCCCTTTAGATTCTTCTTTTTACATATTTTTAAAAAAATCCCCCCTTACTCTGAATTCTCCCTTATTATTCTTGATGTTCCACCCTCCAGTTTGCTACTTAATGGAGAAACCAGATATTTGAATTGGTTAAAATGATGTACAAAGTAAGGCCAAGCCAGCTCTGAATTAGAGCCTAAGTTTTCCCACAGAGTAAAGTACACACACTTTCCAGAATGGTCTTTGAAACACCTAGTTTGACTGTTCAGAGACTGTTCCTCACTTTTATTACAGTTCCTTCAAGTTGCTGAGTAAGTTATTTTTGAAACAATCTGAAAAACAATTATACCAGATTTTATCGACCTTAATATTTTCATATTTTCTGCAGTTATTTTTGGCCTCAATAGTGAATTCAACAACTTTCCTGAGTTTGTTAAAATTAATGTTGTGCTGGAATAACTATTACATCAACTGTAATGCATTAGGGAAAAATATATGTGTAGTCACAGCACTATTCAAGATGTTGGCCAGATTAAGAAGATAATTAATTTACATATTTTTTATATATAAGATCACCCTCGTTTTTGCCTTAGGACCATATTAAGAATGCTGCCGTGCCTCAGTGGGGGTCTAGACAACAATGCTAATAACTAAAAACATTCGGGAAGAATCTGGAAGAGAACTATTAAAAATTCCCAGCTGTGCTGTACATGATAGGATTACTGTTCAAAAACTAAATAATCTTGGGGGAGAGATGACCGTAAAATTTCAAAATCCTAGAGTTGGAAAAAAACTTTTAGGGCCTTTTAAACTTCTTAGTGAAGTAGCTTAATTTTCAATACTCCTGATATTTACACAGTTCCCGTGATAATGCTTTCAGTAATTAACAAAAAAACTTCTGTCTTAAGATACAATTCATTTCACTCTTGAACAGATCAATTAGTTTTTTCCAAATTGTGTATTAATTAGAATGCACCTCCTATCCTATCTATTTGTTCTATATGCATTGTAGAGGAGGGACAATTTAATTACTCTTCCATATAATAGGTCTTCACGTCTAAGTACTTAAAAACCATTTTTATGTCTTTCTGCACCCCTCACTCCTACCCCAACTCTCCCTCGACACTCACATATCTCAAGCCTTTATCTTCATAATTCTTAAGACATAGTTTCCACACAGATACTTCACTGTTTTTTTTGGCTTCATCAGTATCAATATTAGTTTTCCTATTTTTATATATGGCGCCCAGACAGATTTTAAAGCTAAGTCATTTAAAGAACTATAAGTTGAACAGGTAGATATTTTTTGTCTTCATTATCTTGAAATGATGTACTTCTTCCCTATAGTTTCCCACATCTTTTCTTTGTCACATTTTTATTGTTTTTTACTTTGTCTAGTCCATTCTTAAGATTGTATCTCATTGGGGCAGGCTCTGTGGCTGAGTGGTTAAGTTCACGCACTTGACATCCACAGCTCAGGGTTTCCCTGGTTTGGATCCTGACTGCGGACCTAGCAACACCCATCAAGCCATGCTGAGGCAGCGTTGCACATAGCAGAACTAGAAGGACCTACAACTGGAATATACAACTATGTACTGGGGGGCTTTGGGGAGAAGAAAAAAAAAGATTGGCAACAGATGTCAGCTCAGGTGCCAATCTTTAAAAAAGGAAAGAAAAAACAAACAAAGAAAGATTTCATCTCATTGATCGTTCCACATGAAGTCAATAAGCTTGCTTATTCCTTCAAAGCTCTCTAAAAGATTTAGTTTCACTCCAGCCAACTCCAAAACAGAAATGGCCAACAAACTGAACCAGAAGTGACTTTTCATAGCTTTGAAAGTGGCTTATGTTCAAACATAAAGAATATAATCATGGAACATATGTCATGACCTTTCAAAGATGCCACATTATATTACACTTTAGGGTCACTTGAGGATTCTTTAATTAGTTAATCTGACTAATACTGAAAAATACTCATAACATTATGTTAATGAGACTAGTGAATATTGTCCAAACTTTGTCAAAACAGTCTCCCTTTTGTAGAAGTTTAAAAATTTTCGTATGAAGGACTTTTCCAGTCTTTACTCAGGAAACAAATTCTTTGTGGTCTGGAAAGAAAAAAAAATCTCAGAGAAGAATCAGGGTCAGTATCTAGTGATGTGATTTTTTTTCTACCGCCAGTTAGCTTATTTGAAGTAAACTATATCATTCATTTTGCATCACACTTTCAATACTTATTTCTCTTCCACAGTGAAATTTTATTGTCTTTACTAGACTAAAATGTAAGGATGGAAGACTGAAAAGATAACAAAGATTTTAGAACACAAAAGATGGTCTCAACCCCAAACTATTAAAAGCAACAACTTGATGGAGGAGAATACACCTCAGAAGGGTTAAATTAGTTGGACAGAACAAAAGAATCTAGTTATTAATAAGAGTAAAATACTCACTCAAGTTTTAAATATTGTCTTATTAATAAATTCAATATTGGCTTGACTGAGCAGGAGAATAAATGTATAATATGGAATTCCAAGGGATATAAACATAATAAAAGATTTTCTTGATTTAATTAAAACTCTTACTCAAGGAAACAAATATTTAAAGACTTGAACACCAATTTCTTGCTCAAAAAAATGGCAACATAAGAGGAGAACTCAAAGTATAACAATTCACTGGATATAAGCCAATCTTATAAAGATAAAAGTGCAGAATTCTAAAGGAGACTGGCAGACATCCCAGATCAATTAAGGAAGAAATCCTGCAGTACAGGCAACATGTTCATTTTTGAAATCTTAAATTTAGATAATGCAGCTCAAGAATGGATAAATGGAAATAAAAAATATATCTAAGCTGAAGAAAAATTACAGATATAGGAATACTTTTACAAGACAAACTTATTACTCAATGACTTATTCCATTAAGCTGAATCACTAGTTAATTCAATGAAGTAAAAGAAAACTAATGCTTGACAGAACAGACGACCTGACGGACTGATTCGACCTGTTCATTATCAAAAAGTCAAGCTGATCATCTCCCCTACAACCAATTTTGAAAGATCAGCTCTGGAAGTCAGTGCTCAAAATGGATCAGCTTTATAGCTGGATAAATTGTACTTGACATTGCTATGTAGGAATCTAGGTAATATGTAGTAATGATATATACACATTGTTTATAGAGTAGTGTAAATTGAACACACAGGCTTAGGGTTGTATCACCGTGTACTGTGATTTTCTTCAAATTAGGACCCGGAAAATAGAAATAGGTTTGCTTTTGAGTCTACCAAGTAGAAGAGAACATCAATACCAGTTGTCTTGTATTTTTATGGTATGTGCTATTGAAACTACAGTTTTAAAGAGAAATAGTCAACAAGAAGGAACTCAGTGCCATGGCCTGTTGAGGAAAGGCAATGCTCAGGGAATGGGCTCCCTCACCAATAATTGGAAAGAAGAGTAAATGATGCTGCTTTGAAACAAATTAAATAAATCAGTAAGTTTCAGTTCTCCAAAGAGCTCCGATTTGAGTCATTTCCTCCCTCTTTAAACACAGAGAACGTAATGCTTTTAAGAAAAGGTGCTTAAAAAGTCTTTCTACAACTTATTTTACTATTAATAATAATGGGGATAAAAGGATACATATGACACATGGCAAACAAGTCAGTTAAAATATGAAAGAGTTTAACAAAAGGATAACTTTAATTGTTAAAAGACAGCCATTGGATGGGTTAAAAAATGGTATGCTTCTTGATGAGTCAACATAATTTAATAATGTGTTTTGCACATAGTTGATATAAAATATTCTGTAACCTTGCTGGTATTCTAGGTCTTTCAAATCATTCGGAACTATTTAGAAAATTTACCACAGTTTGTCATCTTATAAATATTTAATGTCGTTCTTTGGCACCAAATATTCAAACATTATCTTTTATTCAATTTCAAAAATAAACTAAGTTTAATCCAGTTTTCTGAGCCAAATTACAAGTCAAAATCATTTTGTTAAATATATTAAAGGATCAGAGTTAATTTTGTCTATTTTCTAAATTTGTCGTAATTTTAATCAACTGTATTTCATCTATTTAGTTATTTCTAATACTAAAACATGTTCTCCTTAGCTATGTTTTATATATTTGAACCATTGATTTCTTTAAAAGAAAACACAATTTTTAAAATTAATGTTAGATGATAAACCAACCTTTGATCTAGCATTTAATAAAACGATGTTAAATATATTAAATATATAAAAATTTGTCAGTTAATGAAATTTCAAAATATAAGCTCATTAAAGTTTGTAGAAAACTTCTGTTCTTGTGTATAACCAGACTTTCTAACAACTATCTAAAATACATTTGAGTTTGATAAAGCTACACATGTAGCACATGGAAGAATTATGAGTGAAGGCAAGATTTAAAAAATAAAACAAAATATTCAGATTTCTGAAAGAAACCTTAAAGGTAATCTGGCATAACACTCCCATTTCACAGGAAGGGATCTAAGTCCCACAAAAGTTCAATGTTGACCAAGCTCAGCAGCCTAGAGGCAGAGCAGAATTAGGATCTCCTGTCACGGTGTTTTGCTTTTTCTGAGATGTAGCGAGTGGAGGATGAATAACAGAGGGACACCCTCTCTGAATGGAGTAGGCCTCATAACATGACTACTAGAGTCAAAATTCCTTCAATAAGTTATAAATTAAAGGCTGGTAGAAGTTAAGTTAAAAAAAAAAACCCAAAAACACTGGTGTGAGCCACTTACAGAAATGAGAAGACTTCAAAAAGGTCATGCCATGTTTCATCCCTTTTCCACTGTGACTTTTATGAGTCAGTGAAAGAAACCAAGCATATCTGAAAATGGAATGGAAAACACCATTCTTGTGTCCTATTAATGTAAGGAAAAGAATATATGATAAAAATAGTGTCACATCCTAACCTACCCTTTTATCAAATCATTACATCTAGAATGTTTCTTTGTGATGAATGCCATTTTACACAGACCTGTTATAAGCTGCTCTTATATTTTTAAAAAAATTTTCTGAACAATAGAGGTATATTTATAGTTATATAAATGTCATTGAACAATGGTTAAACACAGAACAGATGATTTATGTTATTCTGAATAGTAATAAATATTTATAAATTGGATTTCATTGTGTTAGCTCACGTTCTTCTAACTGACCTATACGCATTTCAAATGTAGTGGCAAATTCAATGTTTTGCTAAGTTAGTTTAAGATACATGTGAAAAGTAAATTGAAACAATCATCTTTTATCTTGATACCAGAACTGTTCCACTCTTTCTATATATATATATATATATTTTTTTTTTAAAGATTGGCACCTGAGCTAACAACTCTTGCCAATCTTCTTTTTTTTTTCTGCTTTTTCCCCCCAAATCCCCCCAGTACATAGTTGCATATTTTAGTTGTGGGTTCTTCTAGTTGAGGCATGTGGGACGCCACCTCAGCGTGGCCTGATGAGCAGTGCCATGTCTGCGCCCAGGATCTGAACCAGTGAAACCCTGGGCCGCCAAAGCACAGAGCACGAAAACTTAACGACTCTGCCATGGGGCCGGCCCTCTTTATTTTTATTAAACACCTATTCTGTGTACAATGATATCTTAGTTGATATAATTGACCTAATTTGTAAGAATTAATTATTAGGTAATGTGGAAAACCAGTTTCAGAACAATTGGTTAGGCACAGTTCCCTAATGTTTTCATTTTATGGTTGATTTTGGATATTTACTGACATTAAAGATCAAGAACATGCTGACACATGTGATGGTCTTTACTAATCACAGCTAAAATTTTGATGTTATGAATTCATAACACCTTGTGAATGCACGTTATTAGTATCTTGGACAACACTATTTTGAATACTTTAAATTCAATATTTTATATACAATATTGAGATAAATAATCCTCTTTAGCATTTCCATACTTGTCATAATAACATAAGCCATTTGCACATTTTCTCATTTTTCCTATATTCTCTTGTCAGGAGCTAGGTATGAAATTTAATGAGCATTTCCAACCACTTTTTAAAAATGGTATCATATAATTTAATTAGCCATCACTCCTATCCCATCAATTTCTGATCCTCTTCTCCTTTTTACTTGTTTTTGGTCTCTCTCTTCCAGTAGAATGCAAGCTTCAAGGCATTAGTGACCTTATCTCTCATGTTCACTATTTTATCCCCAAAGTCTTTAGACCACGGCATTGCAAAAGGGAAAGTCTAATGCTTAATTAATACTTGTTGAATGAATAAGCCATTGAATGAAAACCCAGGTTTTATACCTCCCCTTGGTGCCTCTTTCAGTGATTTCTTATGTTTTTGAGACAATGTGAGCAGGCCTTTTGTCCAGTGGCTTGCAAGGTTTTTGTTTTTTTGGCTGAGGAAGAGTGGCCCTGAGCTAACAACTGTTGCCAATTTTCCTCTATTTTGTATGTGGGATGTCACTACAACACAGCCTGATGAGTGGAGCATAGGTCCCTGATGGGAATCCGAACCCACAAATCCCTGTGGCTGAAGCACAGCAAGTGAACTAAACCAATACACCACCCACTGGCCCCGTTTTCAAACTTTTTTGATCATGTCCCACAGAAATAATTTTTATATCACTGTGTGTATTTGAAACAAAATATTCATGAAACAATATTTAATGTTATCTTCAATGAACCCTGATAATTAAATCTCTAAGCTATTGTATTCCATTCTATTTATTTAAAAAATAATGCTGGAGCACAGAGGACTTTTAGAGAAGCAAAAATACTCTCTATGATACGGTAATGATGAATATGTGTCACTACATATTTGCCCAAACCCAAGGATTGTACAACACCAAGAGTGAACCATCAAGTAACATTTGTGTGTACCATATGTACTCAAGAGTGTGCCATAATGCAAATTTTTGGTGATTATGATGGGTTATGTAGGTTCACCAATTGTAACACATGTACCACTCTGGGGGGGGATACTGACAATGGAGGAGGCTATGCATGTCTGGGGGTAGAGGGCATATGGGAAATCTCTGTACCTTCTCCTCAATTCTGCTGTGACCCTAAAACTGTTCTAAAAAGTAATGTCTTAAAAAAATAATAATGCTGCTCGCAAAATTGATTTCACAACACACACAGTTGCAGTTTGTAAAACACTGTTATGGACAAAAATGCCAAGAGATGAACCACATTAATCTTCAAGTATGTGGAAAGAACACATGTAGCCTAGTCAGCGTTGGATGGTGTAATCGCTCAAGTCTATATTTTCCTCCACTTTCTACCCTTCTCAGCCGTTTCCAGCTCTCTATGTATGGATATCACTTACTACACACACCTCACTCTTTCAGGAGCTGGAAGGCCTAAAAGAGACTGGAAAACATCTCTTGTAGAGCTCACAGGGGAGCAGCTGAGAAATTATGTCAATTTGGATTTGGCTTCAGCTTCCAACAAAGCAAAACACATACTAAAATTATTTCATATAATTCTCACCACAACCATACAAACCAAGAATTGCTACTCTCCTGCTGTAAGTAAAGAAAGTGAGGCTCAAGAGAATGACTTACTCAAGGTGACAAAACCAGTGAGCAGCAGAGTCTAGACACACTCCTGTTTCAAATATAGTTCCCTACCCCAGGGAGATAAATGCATGATGTAGAAGTTCCTGGAATCCAGAGGCCATTCCTCTGGACCTCTAAGCTTCCAGATACTTCAAGGAGGGAGGCCAAAGGCCTGGATGTTCCCTGCCTCTTACTAAGGGCTGTGAAGACAACACAGTGTTCTCTCTTGACGACTTCATCTTACCACTCTGTCCCTGCCCGACCCCACCCTGACCTCCAGCCCCTTCTCTTGTGCAGGGCTGGGATGGGGCATATAAAAACACCCGTGACGATTGACTGTACGCTTCACCACATGGGCCTGTCACACCTAGAGCCCTAGGAGATAGGAAGGACGGGCTGTTTTTCCCCCTCAGAAATGAACCTTGACTCAGCTAAGGTCACACCTACTGACGCTCAAAGGAAACTCAGAGCCTAGCTGCTTTGCCCTTGCGCTTTCCCACTTTTTCGCATAGTGAAATCTTGACTAAGGAGAATCTGATTTTGGTTATTTGTAAACTAAACGCTTCCAGCTCTAGTCCCCCTCCCTAACCTCCACCATCACCAAGGGTGAACTCCGTCTTGCGGGTGGATGAGCCAGTCACCTCTGGACAAGTACTGGGAAGCTACCCTCTCCCACTCCCTCCTGGCCACCTTGTTTTCTGCTCCCTTTCCAGTCCAAGGACGCGGGCTTACCCCGCGGAGGTGGGAAGAGCCCTGGCCCACTGTCAAACTGGGCATGCTCAGTGGCCGCGCGGGTCTGGCCGGGCCGGGCCGCGGGAGCGCTCGCGCCGGGCTGGGCTGGGAGCGGGCGTGCGCGCAGCTCGGGGCGCCGGCGCCGAGGCGGAGGACGCGGCTGCTCCGCTGGCCTGCCCGGGCCGCCGCCGCCCGCCCCCTGCAGCCTGTGCTGCAGCTGCTGGCCACCGGAGGGGGCGAACAAACGTCAACCTGTTGTTTGTCCCGTCACCATTTATCAACTCTCAGCACCACAAGGAAGTGCGGCACCCACACGCGCTCAGAAAGTTCAGCATGCAGGAAGTTTGGGGAGAGCTCAGCGATTAGCAACAGCGGCCCGGCAAGCGCGGGGCGAGCGCAGCGGCGAGAGCGCGGCGTGGCCTCCGTCCCGGAGCAGACCCCGGCTTTCTCTTGGAGCGGCGCTGTCCCTGGGTCGCTGATCCCAATGCACCGGCTCATCCTCATCTACACTCTAGTCTGCGCAAACTTTTGCAGCTATCGGGACACTTCTGCAATTCCGCAGAGCGCATCCATCAAAGCTCTGCGCAGCGCCAACCTCAGGCGAGATGGTAAGAGACTCAGATTTTATTATTATTCTTTAAATTGAAAAAAAGCACATTTTTTGTTGTCGTCGTGGTTGTTTCCTTCTCTCTGAAGTTTTTCAAATGAAGTCGAGAATGCAGAGTGGTGGGGGTGGCGGTGTCTCGTGCTTGTCCCCAGTGCTGAGGGAGCCCCTTTTTCCGGAGTGGGACGGAGGTGTGGGACGCTTGCTGGAGGGGATCGGATGGGTCAGGTGGCTCTTCTCGCTGCACCCTAGAGCAGTCATTTTGGTGACCAGTTGTCACTGATCCCAGGATCCTGGAGTCGCAGAAAGTTGCAGGCTGCGCCGCCCCTCGGTCAGGCTCTTAATCTTTTGAACTTGAAACTCGGGTCGATGGGGCATTTCTGATAGGTGGAGGAACTCAGGAGTGGCTTTGTCTGGGTGATTTATTTTGACCTTTATTGTTTTGGTGGGAGGAGGGAATGATGCGTTTCAGTCCCGCAGTCGTATATGAAACAGAGCGAAAACCTTTGTAGATTATTTTGAGGAGGTGGCGGTGTACAGTATGTTGCCCTTTTCGTCCCCGAATTGACTTTCCCTTTGGGGTGAAGTGTGGCTCAGAAACTCAGATTCTGGGAGAATAGGGCTTCTGGGGTTTCATGCGTACCACAGGGGGACCAGGATCCTGCTATTAGTTTCCTTGCATAGAAGGCTTTCCAACTGTTTGCAAGAAGCAGAGCTCTTTAAACAGCTAACCTAAGCAAGGTCCCAGCAGCCTTGTTTGTTTTCCTTTTCTCTAGAGGACACCTGGGCCCTTGGGTCCCAGAGACGTTAATAGGATTTATTTACTTTCTGCGTCTCCACCAAGATCTGAGGTTGATTTATTCCTCAATTCTCAACTACAGCTGATGTTTCCAGTAATTTGCAGCTGTTTTCTGCCATCTACCTGAACTGACCCATAAGTCTTTGTTGTTTTCCTTCATCAGTAATATCTTTCTCTCCGTCTTCTTGCTTCAAGTTCTAACACATCCCCTAAAGAGATCACCAAGGTCTTCTTAATGACTTCACTGTTTGAGCTGGCAACATTTGACTGTTCTCTGGTAAATTCATATTAGCCATCTCACTTTCTTATCAGTTTCTTTCTTGGTATGTTCTCAATTTGACTTCACTGAAAGGCTTTTGGACTTTGAAACACACAAAAAAACTATTATATTTTTTGTTGACAAGTAGACTGTGGATCTCAGTGTGCTCAAGTCGTCTGAAGTGTTGTAAGTGTGTAGAGGGCCTACAGGAAGCCAGAGAATCACCTCCTGGCCAGAGACCCCCTATATTTATGGAATAACGTTATCACAGTGTTTTTATATAAAATACTCTAGCAGTGCATTTTTGATAACCTTCCATCTTAGTTAAAGCACAACATTTTCTTACTAAACCTAAAAAAAAGGTTTAGGCTCAAGACCAAACTAATCACCTCCCGTAAAAATCACCACCTATGAAAATGATTTATAGTTTTACTTCACTCATTAGTGTTATGAGACGGTCTTCTCCTAGTTGAATTTTTAGATTTGTTAATATTTGCACTTTAGATGCCCTTTCAGCTGCATAGAGTAAAATGCCATTTATAATTTGCATGACTTCACAGCCATAATTTTGTAATCCTTAGCCTCCAAAGTATCAGTTACAAGAAGTCAAGGACAGAAAATGAAAAGTATGTAACCATTGCCCAGTAACTCAAGATTTCAACTAAAACCAAGTCATGCAACTCATAATTTTTTTTTCTTTGGAAAAGAGTAGTCTCATTTTAGTTTTCATTGTTAAAACTCTGTACGTCTGTCTAGTCTATATAAGCAATGCTTTTTTTAATCAAAATTTTAAAAACTACCCTGGATTTATCTTTTCGTATTTTAGCTAAAGCTGTTTTGCAGTTCCCAACAGTACACACACACACACGTTTTGATTAGTTCAGATTTTTCAATACTTTCCTCACCATCAATCTCATTTTATAAACAAGAATAGGAAGGGCGGAAAGGTAGTTAGATTAAAAAAAAATTGTTATATACAGAGTAAAAAAAGTTAACACTCATAATTTGTTGTTAATTTAGGGAATTTTTAAGAGGCAGCTTATTCTTAGGTGTTACAGGGCATGCGTTCTCAAAGAGAGGCAGTATTGCCCAAAAGGAGCAAAATTGGATTTTAGGGGGTGAAAAAATCTTAGCTATTACCGCGGTTTGTGGTCCTCCAAAGGGCCAGTACATAAAACAGGTAGACAATATATCTGTAGCATTAATGTCTCATGGTGGGAGGTGATTAGGAAAAAACTGTCCAAAAAGGCTCCTTAAGGGGGGATTGATGATAATGAAAAATAGATTGAGAAACACTGCCATAGAGATTTGGTGAGAAAGTGAAAATAAAGGATCTTTGAAAAAGCCTAGACAGTGTCTGGAAAATCTTAATGGCGACAGTTGAGCTGATGAGAGTAAGTAGTAACTTATTAAATGAAAGCCTTGTTCTGACTCTAGACATTTTTAACTTGCTCTTGCAGGGTTCCTTAACGGCTCCTTAAAAAGGACAATATTCTTGCTCTTTTGACTTCCAGATTAAGACAGGATATAAACTTGGGGAGGACAAGGACCTGGAATATAATATGGGGACAGATAGAAGATCAGTTTCCAAACATTAACTTAGGGTCTTTGGAAGATCTGGCCCTCAGATTAAAGATGGTAGCAAATCACAACAGAGTCAGACATGACCCTTGAATAGGAGTTTTAGAAACCATTATCTAATGATAAAACTGTTTTCACACCTGAGTGCCATTGATTTGTCCCCACTGACCCTGTTAGCTGCTACCTAATATTGGCATCCAGAAAGGAACAAAGAGGGCAGGCATCCTGTCTAGAGCATGAGATGTGTTGGAGTCTGTCCAACCTGTTACAAAAAAAAGCTTGTTTTGCATCTACCTGTACCTGATAGCTCCGGATAACTGGAGTAGCTAAGAAATGATACGGAAATAGAGTATTAGGATTGATAAATGATAGTTGTCCTTCTGCCAGTGTAGGGGGCTGGTCTGCTGCTATCTCCTGGCCTTCCAGAACTCTCCATCACAATGTATTCCTGTTCTAAAGGGGATATCTGCAGAGCCCTTTTCCGCATCTGCAGAATGGCTAGAGGTGACCCAGTGGAGGAGGCTGGTTGAATTTGGTCAGTCTCCAGGAGTAAACTCAGATTTACAGCTAAGAAGGATTAAAATATTAATACTTTGCAGTACTTAATTGAATATTTATACTTCCTTATATCATATTTATTATTCTTCCTCAAGCTTATTTACTTCTGTTACCCATTTCTAACCCACCTCTTGGCACAGAGAAAATCTTAATTTAGCAATAGCATCCACACATTCTTATTTTAGTGCCTGTGCAATTGGTGCTTTTGTAATAACTGGCCACAATTGGTGTTGCTCAGAGTGTGGATCAAGAAGTATAAAGGTAGCAATTAACTGACAGTATTACTTACTTATTTTTAAATCTAACTAGAGAGAACTTCCCGCTTAGGGGGTTAAGAATACAGATGCGCTCTTCATTTCCTTGACTTCTTCTTGCTTTCAGAAAGTACTGGTGTTGGTGGTAATGATTCTGAATTTAGTTCCGTTTGGTTGTTTAATATGCCGGTACTTGAATTATCTATTACATGGTCATTATGTAGTGATGGGCCTGCAGTTTTAGTAATTGTGGTCTTAGATTTTTAAGTAGTCAAGCTTGTTTCTTAAATAACATGAGTTTCTATTGTCATCATTGATGACAGCACATTGACTTTGGTGCAAAGATCAGAGCTTAAAGGGAAGGCAAGAAAACAAAGGACAATATAAACAAATTATTTATAAAGTGTCTGAAAGCTAAGAATCAGTGTCTAAATTTGTGTTCTTCTGTGTTGATGTTTTTGGTTCAACTCTAAGGATATTAAAGCTTCATAATCTTATAGAGCATAGTGGTGATTTCATATTTTAAATGCAACATGGCTTTGGCTTGCTGCCATAGGTTATAGTATGTAATAGAGGTTCCTTTAAAGAGGGGAGTTTGGCCAGGTGTCTGTATACTATGTAGTGGAAGATGCCGGTAGGTTGAGAGTTAGAGTAGTGACCATTGTGTGTTCTTTGAATGCCAGTGATTTTTGTCTACAGGATTTTCCCTTTCAGTGAATGAAAGCAGAACTTATTGTTTCAGAACAGTAGGGTCAAACAATGGAACAATGTCCCCAGAGTCACTGATCTCTAAGGACCAGTGATAAGCATACTGTCACACAGGACTCTTAAGTATGTGTGGTCTCAGAACTCAATCATTCTAAGAGTCTGGAAGGATATGTGTATTTATGTCTCTGTCCTTGGGAGCTGAGTCATAAAGCAAATCATCTTCCTTCTGGAACTTACTCATGAACTTTCTTTGCTGAAATGATCTGACTAGCTTAAAAAGGGACTCTCTGAACATCTTAATAAAATTCTTCCTCTTATTAAAATAGGGACATCTTTTAAGCAAACCAAATGTAGGATATTTCTAATTCATCTGTGCCATGTCGTTTAAGTAATGCATTGGTCTTTCATCACGGATCAAGAGTTAGTGAGTTGGTATCTGAGCTATCTGGCCTCTTTTAAAGTTCTCTCTTTTCAGGTCATTCTTTACTTGACCTGGACTGTCCCCTAAAGATAAAAGGATGAAAACTAACGTACAGATAGTTCTTTATCCTGAGCTCTGCTGCTGACCTCCACTGTAACTATTATTCATTTATTCAACAATTATTTATTGCATCTCTAATATCTGCCAGTTTCTGTGCTAGATCCTTGGTTATCTAGCACATTATGAATGAAACATACATGGTTCCTGCCTTCTTGGAGCCTATAGTTTAGTGGACAATGTAGACAAAGTATTAAGTTCCACTGTGTTGCAGTTGTCTTTCCGATGTGTTCTGGAGAGTCCCAGGATTCTCCCGAAGTTCTTTAGGGGTCACTGCAGACCTACTGGGGAGGCAGAACATGTGTAGCTTCAGGTTCTCCAGCCCTTCTTCAACAGAACAATTCCACGTGTCTCCACATTTCTGTTTCACATATTTGAATTCATCATACAAGTTTTATTGGAAAAATAATTATTTCACAGTTAAAAAAGGGTGACATCACTGTGTGGCGTGATAGTGCTTCAATGGAGGAAATACAGAGGGGCATGGGAATTCACAAGGAGTACCTAATATAGACTTAAGAGACTGGAGAAGGCTTCCTGGAGGAAGTGATCTCTAACTGGGGAAATGAAGGGTGAGTAGGAGTTAAGAAGTTGGGGACAGTGAGGAAGGAGGGTGGAATTTCCTGGTGGAGAGAAAGCACTTGCCAAGATTTGGAGATGAGAACATAGGTGAGCAGGTGCCCACTAGTGAAAGCCTTGGGAAGTAATGGTCAGGAGTTTGGCTGTTATGCTGAGGGCTATTGGAAGCCCTTGAAAGATTTAATTTGGAGAAAGATATAGCCTGTCCTGTGTTTGTATACTGAATGATGGTGTTCCTGAGAAGTCAGCCAGGCCAGTGCTAGATCAGAGCCAGTCCTCTTACACCTCCACTGCCTCTGGGACATGGACATGGAATTATTTCCTTTTCAATGGAATTATTTCATTTTCAATGTGATAGTGGAGGTTGTAACTGACTTCCCTTGCCCCAAATCTCCAAATTTTAGGTGCCCAGCACCTCAGGGCCTCGCTGAGATCCCCTGCCCCGGATGCCCCTCTGCAGCTCAGCATGCCAGATGTTAGATGTTGTTAGCTGTCTCATTAGGGTAATAGAAATCACGAAAGTAACCTGTCTAGTGTTTAAGTTATTTCAAACTCCCACATTTCAAAATTAATGCAATTTAAAAGGGACCGTCTTTACATTAACTTTCCTGTGAAGGAGAGCTTCAGCAAAAAGCTACAGGGGGATAATATATAATAGCAAAAAAATGAAAGAATCAGAGACAAATTCTGCAGCAAAAATGTTCTGCCTCCCCATCCAGTATTTCAGGACCAAGTGTAGGTCATAAATAAAGGAATAAACCCAGGAGACTGTAAAGTGCACAGACAGGAAGAAATAGTTTCTTCCAACAGTTTTTTTTTTCAGAACAAGAATGAAGCCTGCCTTGTTTCTTACAAGTGTTGATGATGCATGTAATAATGTATCTTTTCTCTGCTCCTCCCCATGGTATGCTGACATCTATTAGCTTTAATATTGGTAGATTAATACTGTTTTTTGGTGATTTGTGCCGTGTGCAGGTTAGTGGTTTTGTATAACTGGGAGCCAGGGAGGTCTGGGGAAAGCATCATAGCACGGGCATATGAGCTTGTCTTTCATCGTGAGGAGCCATCTTTTCTCAGATTTTAGGTTTTTTACTTGAGCATGTTTTTGTAGTGTGTTTATGAAGACAGATAGTTTTGGTTGCAGTACTTTGCCTATAAGAGTGAGTCAAACATGATTTGAAACCGTGTATATTAGGGTTCTTGATTTTTGACATTTGCCGTCCAGCATGCCTTCAGATTGGACCGAAGTTGCTCAGTGACCATTGCTGAGTGTGAGCTGTGAACATGGGTTGAATATGCTGTGTTAGTTTTGAACAAGTCATTTTAGACCCAATGTAAGAAGCTGCTGACAAGTTCTGCATTTCACTGAAACATTTAAAACAAGCAAGATAGCAAAGGTCTGCTTTTACAGAATTTAGCTATTCAGCAACTTCCCCTATGTGAAACACAACCAAATGAACTAATAAATATGGAACAAATACACTTAGAAGTCAAAATCAGTGTCATAATGTGTATAAATGAGTTCATAAAGTTCATGTGGTAGACACTAAAAGACCATTTGCCTTTACTTTCCGTGTAATTCCATCACATTTGCTTATGTGGTTTCCATATCCATGGCACATGGTGTTAGAATAGAGAACAGGACTGATTCGAGTTATTCACACTATTAGTATTGAAAAGTGAGAGCTTACAGTTTTCCTGTCTCCTCTTACATTTTCAGGCCTTGAAAAGCATTTTTAAGACCTAAGCAAGCACAACTGGCTTAGGCTTTTTATTGAATAAGTTGAAAATAGTTCCAGCCTACAATGGACTGAATGTTTGTGTCCTCCCCAAATTCATACATTGAAATCCTAACCCCCAGTGGGTGGTATCAGGAGGTGGGGCGTTTGGGAAGTGGTTAGGTCATGAGGATGGAGCCCTCCTGAATGGAATTAGTGCCCTTATAAAACAGACATTGGAGAGATCTTCTGCCCCTTTCACCGTGGAAGAACACCAGGAAAAGACACTGAATCTACTGGTGCCTTAATCTTGGACTTCCCAGCCTCTAGAAGTACAAGAAATAAATTTCTGATATTTATAAGCTACTCAGCCTATGGTATTTTGTTATATTAAACCTAATGGACTAAGACACAACCTATCTCCATATGTCACTAGGGAATTACTATATGAGAGCCCAGTAAAGTTGCTGATTTTTAAAATGATGTTCTTGAGTCATAAAGGAAAGTTTAGATTATGTGTTTGATAAGTTTACCAGGATCTTAAACTGGAGGTATTAGCTTAAGTATATATGGATTTCAACCAGAAAAATTGACAACGCTTAGTATGACAATGTATGGAAGAGAAAGATTGTAGACTGGATGATGATAAGCTATTATTATCATTTTTCTAGTGGTAACTAATAGATCTGTATTAGTTAAGAGATAAATGAAAAAGAATTTTATTGGCATTTTGGATTAGATCCTGTTGGGTTTAGATTTCTTTCTCTTTTTTTTGTGAGGGAGATTGGCCCTGAGTTTTGCTTGAAGAAGACTGTCCCTGAAGTAACATCTGTGCCAATCTTCCTCTATTTTATATGTGGGACACTGCCACAGCATGGCTTGATGAGCAGCGTGTAGGTCTGCACCTGGGATCCAAACCTGTGAGTTCTGGGCTGCCAAAGCAGAGTGCACAAACTTAACCACTATGCCACCAGGTCGGCCCGATGGGATCAGAATTCTTAATTAACAATTAGTAAACTAATTTAATTAAAACTAAAATTATTAACACTACTTATTAAGTTAAAGTAAACTCTCCAATTCAGTAGGCTTGAGAGTAAAATAATTAGTTTTTAGAATATTAGGTTATTCATCCAGTGGTGAATTCCTTAACAGAATTAGTCTTTTTTTTGTTGTCGTTGTTCTTCCAGACATATCACAATTATCTTTGAATGAACTGTTGAGTGAGAGTACTGACCAGGCATCAGGTTTTAGATAGAGGAATTATGCCACTCCCTGCAGGCTTCCTGACTCCCAGCCCTCCCCATGTAGAATTGACTGCTCCATCAGAAAACCTACACTGAGACTACTTATTTACGTATCTGACATCTGCTGATGTGAGCATACTCACTGTATTTAATACAGCTGAGCATCCTCATTGTCCATTTTGTTGCCTGGCACATAGGAGAAGCTCCATGAGGTTTGAAGGATCAGTAAGTCAACCAATCATTGCCTTCTTTTTATGACTGCCTGTCGGGCCACAGGAGCCCGCTCACTATCAGGTTGTAAAAGAATGGGAGAAGGAGTGTTTAAACTCTCAAGCTAGGGTGACTGTCAGGTTTCTGTTAAGTGGGTGGCTGTTTGTATCATTGAACAAGATAGGGAATAGAAGAGGAAAAGCAGATAAGCGAAAGCCATGGTTAGAAAATTAATTTATGGACACTTTAAGCTTTAGTAACTTGTGCACTATCTCTGTGGATGAAATCTGGAGGCAGGGAGGCAAGAGAGAAAAACACTTATTTGCATGAACTGTATGCACAGTGAACATGAAGTAATCAACTATGTGTTATGTTTTTAAAGTAGGTGGTATTCATGGTTGTGGGTGTATGATAATACCTGATATTTCTCAACTGTTTGTAACGTGGCCAACTGTTTTCATCACCATTGTATACAGCGGCTTGGTGTGAAGCCACTGTATACAATGGCGTTTCCAAAAGACTTTGTTGAGAATGCCAAGATTATACATACTTTTAGACTGCTGCTAGGCATAAGCATGACATTTTGGGGTTAAGTTTGGACTAACATCTATGAAATGTGGAGAATTTTCAAACGCCTCCTCCCTGCCCCCCACCACCCCAGTACATACACTGACTAAAATGAATCCTTTCCTTTCCAGTGTTAGCATTTGAGTAGTTTTACATGAAATTCCCACTGCTTAATAAAAGCTCAAAAGAAAGAGTGAAAGTAAGTTAAGGATCAGGAAACAAGTCTTAAGGTTCAGTCTGGATGATTGACTATAGAAGATTAAGGAAAGATTAATGCATCTCCATTCTGTTTATACATTTATCTATAGAGAGAGAACATATTCACACTGTATGTCATTTTACTGAGGCTTGAACAAGAGAGTTACTATTGAATGGAATAAAAAAGTATACCTTTCTTATAAAAACAAAAAGTTTGTTGAAGTTCTAAATATATAATTACAGGATTTTTAGATAGCTGTTAATTTAAAAAAATAGAGAATGCAGAGAGCCATTTGGAGTTTAGTTTAAGTACAGCATCTGGGGAGAATATTTAAGTACCCTGAGAAAAGCCACTGTGGCTTTATATTGTTTTGATTGAATTCTTTAGGTTACTACTTTTCATCAAACCCTGCCGCAGTAAGCATAAACACTACTCATTAGTTTGATAAATATTTATTGAATACTGACTACGTGCAAAGCTCTGGGTGCAGCACTGAAGTAGAAACAGTTAAGCCTAAGGCACAGTCTCTAGTCTGTTAAAGCTCTTACTTTGGAGAAAGAGATAAATTATGTATGTGACTAAGCATAGGGCAAGGCAGCGTCATCTGAGTGCCACCCTTATGTGACTTGGGATTTTCTTTTTTGGAAGACTCTATCCTGTTGACCACATTATAACCGTAAATCATCTATGCTAATATTTGTTTAGAAAAAGTGGTATTGGTTAAGCTATTGTTGGGTACAATGTTATTTGAAGATTGAAAGACAAATCTCTATTGCTTATTATTATTATTATTTATTAAAATGAGCAGAGAAGTAACTTTTAATTGTAGAGAAGTAACTTTTAATTGTAGAACAGTGAGTTATACTTTCTTGATTTTCTCTTTTGTGTGTTCAGATGTTAGGCTAAATGTCCCTGAACCATAAAAGTAAATATGTGGGCTCACTTACCAACCCATTATGACAACTTAATAGGTGAGATGCAATATGATTATTTGACCACCGGATGGCAGTAGAAAAAAGACAGCTTTGTGCATCATGTTTTTTTTACTCCCTCTCTTGGTTGGGAATGTAAATTAAACTCGAGAAATTTCATATTTTCCAAATACATTTAAAAAATTAAGAGTAATGGTCATCTGTGTTAATGGTCATGACTTTTATTGCGTTGTACCCTTTACACATCCAGTTTGTGTGCATGTGTAAAATTCATGAAAGTCTGATTTAGAAACATGGATTAGTTGTAAATCATTTTTGAGCAACATTTGCATGTGCACAGCTATGGTTGACGAGTTTCCTTTGAACACACAGCCAGCTAGTTGGCCACTCTAGACTTGCAGGAGGTCTCTAGAGACTCTTCATTACTTGCCAGGTGAATGGGTTTATCAAAAATGAGTTATTTGGGGAGACAAGAGTGTTGTTATGATATAAGAACTGAGAGGTCATCCTCTAAGAATATTACAGTTTATCAGATCCTAAGGAGACGTAGGCAGAATGGTGAGCATGTAGGAACCTGAGACCTGAAGCTTGCTATGAAGGTGTGAGACAGTAATCAGTCATAGGTGAGCAATAGCACATAATTGCTACAGAAACAAATTTGGTTGTGTTCTTCCAGCTTTAATAAAAATTGCAAAGCACTATACAAAAATGACCATTTTTAGTGAATGCTTTTGGGTAGATTGGAAAACTGTGTATTGGGGTCTGTAGTAGGCTGAATAATGGCCCTCAAAGATGTCCTGTCTTAATTCTGGTATCTCTAAATGCTACCTTATATGGCAAAGACTGTGCAGATGTGATTTAGCTAAGGAACTTGAGTTGGGGAGATTATTCTGGATTATCTGAGTGGGCCCTGATGCAACCACAAGTGTCCTTATAGGAGAGAAACCAAAGGAGATTTGACACAGGCAGAAGAAGGGAGGGTGATGTGATATAGGAGCAGCTTTGAGTGATGCAGCCACAAGCCAAGGAATCCCAGCAGCTACCAGAAGCTGGAAGAGGCCAGGAAGAGATTCTCCGCTATAGCATTCAGAGGGAGCACAACCCTCCCAACACCTTGATTTTGGCTCATTGAACTGCCTTCAGACCTCTGGCCTCCAAAACTGTAAGAGAATAAATGTGTGTTGCTGTAAGCCGATAAGTTTGTGGCAATTAGTTACAGCACCCACAGGAAACTAATAAAGGGTCTTTGATATGAAAGATAAATAGTTGAATTACCTGTTTGTTGGGCCCAGTTTTCTAACCATTTATGAAATTTCATTGTCCATTAAATCTATATTGACAATTAAATGATACATTTAGACCTATGCCTTTGAGAATTCTCTAGTAAGACAAACCTTACTTTTGCCCTACTTCCATATCAGAATATTTTGAAAGTTCTGGCTCTGAATCTTTTCTCTTTTTCCAATAAGATTAAGTCCTGACATGATGAAAAGGGCAGTGATCCTATTTCATTATCTTTTCACTGATTCTTAAAATTTTTCCTTAACTCAAGTGTATCACTTATGTATTTGTTGGCTCATACATTTATTCATTTGTTTATTCCACACACTTTTGCTGGAGTCCACTATGTGTCAGTTTCTATACTAGGTTCTGGGAAAAATCTTGAAAATGATGTGATAGTAATTACTTTGTTAATTGACTATGCGATAATAGCTGCCATCCACAGAGTACTTATTAGTGTGGAAAGTATGCTGATATAACGTGATATGTTTTAGTGCAGTGACGATATTGTATGTTAGGTGATGGAACATAGAAAAGACATATCTAGATGAAATATTTGCAAATATTAGGATTATTGGAAATTTGGAGTTTAGGACAGAATCAGAGAATTCCAGTTGAATTCCCTTAGCTGAAATTGAACCCAATTCTTGGTACTCTAGGCCATCATTGTCCAGTAGAAGTATCATGCAAGCCAATGCTATTTAAAAATTTTTAGTAGCCCCATAAAAAAATAAAAAGAAATCATGAAATTAATTTTAATAATATACTTTATTTAACCCAGTCTACATCTAAATATTATCATTTCAATGTTTAATAAATATTTAAGAGATAAGATTTCTTTTTATATTCCTTTTATCATATTGACTCTTAATAATATGATGTGCATTTTATGCTTACAATACATCCTGTTTCAGACTAGCCACATTACAAATTCTCAGTAGCCACATGTTGCTAGTCTTTACCGGTTTGGATAGCACAGTTATCTTAAGAGCATTTATTTAGATGAATACAACTTATCATTGGTCTTTTGCTAACATAGAAGGTATTTAATTTGTGAAAGCTGTTTCTCTGACACTTTGTTATAATGTGTTGAAATTGACTGAGTCACCTTTTAGGGAGATTAATAACCCAGCATGAGCAAGTTTTATGTGGTTTATATTTTGTTTTCTTATTCTATCAACATTGATACAGTTGACGTTTCTGGTTACTTCCATGGATTCTCTTGTTTTAAAAAGATTTACAGTCATCTAATAAGCTTACAGTCAACCAGAGTACTCAGTTTATATGCCAGGTGCAAAATTTCTGATATTTGAGAAGCTCCTTATGAAAACAGCAGCTGGCACTTCATTTCCCTGCCATGGATGGGAAAAAGCTGTGTTTAACCAGCATTGGTTTTCTTTTTCGTTTACAACTTAATTTGACTTAGGTAATGATACATTCTCTTTTATCACTTGACCATTTTTTAAAATTACTCTTTCTGGCTGATCAGTATAAGATTTGTGAAAAAAAATCCTGCCATGTTTTTGGGGCGTTTAACCTGTTATATATTTGATACAGATTTTCATTAAATAACCCATATCTGCTTGGATTTAGAGGCTTTGGATAGCACACTTTTGGAGCATGCTGTTTTTAGGAAAATTAAATGTTATGAAAACTGTTCTTCTGCATTTTAAAAATCTCAGATCTACCACTTACTCTAGGCCCAGAATTGAGAGGTGATTAAAAATGATCACAGAAATATAAACCATTCCTACTTTTGCTAATTGAGGTATTTCTACAAAGCTTTTGGTTGGGTGTTTTTTGGCATGGGCTTTTCATTGGCTTGTAATTTAGGCAAGCAAAAGCATCCTATATCAAGTAAAATGGCTTATGAGGGTCCTGTTTCTACTCGACTCACTTTAGGAGCATCTCATTGGATTATGTTCCCATGAGAAGCTCATGTTTAATGATGCCCTCTAAAACTTTCATTGCTGCAGAATTTATTTCCTCCTTTTGTGGAGGACTCAATCTGAGTTGCCTATTTTGATGTCTCGTCCCATGAAGAGCCTCAGGACAGTGTACCTAGTTTCTAAAACAAGCACGCAAGATGGAAAAGGCTTGTTCTAAGGAAGGAACTGCTGCCTGAGCGCTGAATCTCTTCCACAACTCTCTATGTGTCCAGACACAGCATGACCCTACTATTGTTGAAAACATTTTATTCATAAGGCACTTTTCATTTTCAGAGAAGTGGTTTTAAAAACAGCTACGTTTTTAGTACACCCTCGTGCCTGGTGTGCACCATTCTCACTTATCTCGAACTGAAATTATATCATTTGTTTTTACTTTTGTATGTCCTGTCTTCTCCCAAGAATCTAAGCTCTGGTAGAATAGAGATTTTGTCTCATTCATTCCCTACTGTATCCCTGGCTCCTGGAATAATCCCTGATGTATGGGACATGCTCCGTGAACACTTGCTGAATGAGTGAATGAACATCAGCACACTGCACTTCAGGTGAAGCTCAAACTTGTAGCGAGAGGAAAGTGTCTTCTGTGGGTAGCAGCAGTGGACTGACTTGGAAGCTAATGAAGTTTAAGCTTCAGGCCCCCTCCCCTGCCAGGTCCCCTCCAAGGCCCTCTTACCTAATTTTCTATTTATAATTTGTTATTCTTTTTCTTAAAGAAATCATCTCAAATTGTATAAGCGTCAGACCCCACAAAATCTGGATCATTCCTTGGTGTTAAGATACATGTCTTGTCATTCGAGGCTTCCTCTGAAGAAATGTGGAAATAGCCTCGACCAGAAGAACAAACCAATGCTGCAGGAGTTCTGTTACCCGAGAGCTGGATTAACCACGTGCTCTAGTCTCCATTGAAGACGTTCTGACTGACTGGTGCCCACAGTGCTTGCAGCCCTCTTGCCTTTCTTCCCTTGGGTGCATTTCTGCTTCCACCCTTGAGATCTGTGTATCTCAAGAGTCTCTTGTATTTGTTTGCAAACATATGTCTTCCAGTTATACACATTAGTATAATGAGATAATCTAATTAAATATTGCATGACATCGCAAAATGTGAGTGTAAAAAAGAGTTTTGTTTCCAAAAATACTTAATTGAATACTTTATCCAAACTTTAATGGTGAGTCGTTAAAGAAATATGTTGATGAGTTAAGTATAAGTGAGACAACAGAACTATTCTACAAAGAATGAAAATAAAATAAATCTAAAAAGCCTGAAGGGTTCTATGTATAAATTTTTTCACGTATGTCTTTAAGTTTTTCTCTACTTTCAAGAAAGAGAAATTGGAACTTATGGGTAAGTTACGGATATGGCTTACGCAAGAAAGATCACAAAGAATTTTATCAGTATGAGACATTCTCAAAGTAAAGATCTTTGTACTTCATCAGAACTTGATCACAGGAATGCACATTTATATGTTTTAAGCTAAAATAAAATGTAAAACTCCCCACTTTAGCATTTTAAATTGATCAATCCAGTACTGTTGCAACTATGTTGGATAAGAGGGTTCCCAATGTGTGTAGAGAAAAAAAATAAGAAAGAGGCGCATGTATTGTATAATAGAACATCCATTTATCCCAACAGAGGTTAATGAAATTCATTAACATGAAAAGAAAATGAAGCCTGAGGAGAGGCTGGATGGAATAATGATGAAGGGTAACAAGACCTCATCTGAAATCCTGCCCCTACCACTTGCTAGCTATGGATTTGAGAAATTGCTCAACCTCTCTCAGGCTTCAAAATAAAAACACCTCTATTATTAAGAGAATGTGAAGATTAAGTGTAGCTAATGTATGTAAAGCTCTTAGTGCAATGTTTGGGAAACAGCACTTAGTGAATGATAGGGAGTTTAGATGTCTGCATTAAGTTGTTGATCAGATTTTTTTTCACACTTCCACATTTTTTCAGAGTATACCTTAAATGAGAAAGTTGTACCTCACTACAAGTAGTAGTGACAGATATGTGTAAAATATGCTTATGTGATGACTTCATAGACTCACTAACTTTTATTGCTAGAAGGCTTCTTCGAGGTAGTCTAAGCTGTCGTCTTGCTCTATTGATTGATGAAACCATGGTACAGAGAGGTGCAGTGACTTGCCTAAAGTCACACAGAGAGACAGAGAAGGGTCAAGATTCAAGTTCAAGTTTTCTCGTGAGCAACCTCTTTGTTGCTTTTCCCATACTTCTGCAGATGCCTCCTGTCTGTTGTTAGATATCGCAGTTGTGGCTCTCAGTAAAGATTGGTGATAAGAATGAAAGAAAGTGGGCTCACCAACACCTTGTTGGTTGTATCATCAATATGTCTACCTTTTCCCTCCAAAGCTATGTTCAGTTCAGTCTTGTTTATGATAAATATAATGGCTATATGTATATTTTTTGTGTTCTGAATGAAGAAGTAGTGCTAAGAACTGAGAATTTGTGGTTCTTCCTTTTTTTGTTGTTGTTTTTTATTTTCTTTATAATCTCAACCTTCAGCCAACTGGAGTATATTCAAGTCAAAGTTGTAGATCAAGGCAGTTTGCAGCCTCTTCAGGGGAGGCTTGACTTTTTAGCAGTCTGCTTTCTATATATAAAAGCAGGGATCTGAATAAAGTTGGAAGTGAGAATGAAATCCATTTCTGAGTTGCCCGTCAAAGCTTTCGTTAATGTCTAAAAGCAATATGTATGCAAATACAAACTGGTCTTAAGAAAAAGAACAGAAATCTAAGCTGCCTTAAATAATCTTAGCTGGATTTGAAAAGTAGACAGATCAGTTTTATAATATAACCAAGGAAAAAATGTAAATCCTTTCCCAGTTTTTAATCAGCACTTTGGAAGTGTTTTTGCTGGATTTGTCAGGCACTTACTGAATATCTACTATGGTCCAGGCACTTAGCTGCTAGAGACATGGTAGAGAGACATGATTCTCCACCTTAGGAGCCCGTTTGCTGGGGAGACTCTTGAGGCCAGTAGATTATATGCATGAGAGTAAATGCTGTGAGATGAACATGCCAGGGGAGCCCTGAGGAAGGGCCTCCATCCCAGAACCACGCAAGGGTGGTTCCCCAAGAGCTCTTTTCCAAAGAGCTCAGAATTGCCATAAAATGTAAATGATGCCTTTAAGGATAGAAATAGATGGGTGAAACCAAACCTGTAAAGTCCAATGGGCTGCAAGGTTTTTTATTTTCAGGGAGGCCATAATCAAATAAGAATTCCAAAAAGGACAGTGTTACAGCTTTATTCTACAAGCATTGGCTCAAGAACCCTTTCTAATTCATATCTGCTCCCCTCTAGTGTGTTCAGAAATGTGTAGGCTAGACATTGATATTGGTTTTAGTATAAATCTTACCTAATCGAAATAAAAATAGCCCCAGCATACAGTTCCTGATCTGGAGATGTTCCTTATACCAAAGAGGAAGTTACAGCTTCCTATTAAAAACACACACACACAGCATATAAAAATACAGTGGATCTTTTAAAACTGTGTGTTTAATAGAGAAAACAATTCATTTTCTTTAGAAAATATTAATGATAATAAAACCCTATTCTTGAAATAAGCGCTACAAGGAAAACCTCCATAGCTCCCTAAAACTGAAGCCATCATCTTTCAGGGAGTTGTGGGAGCAGGTGGTCTCAGTACCACGGAGGACGCCTGAGGCATATTGCTTTCAGAGAGCGTCTCTTCCCTGGAGCGTTCTCTGTAGTTACAGGACCGATTTCCTGGCATCACTCAGGACACCCTGAGAGCAGGTGATTCTGAACCATATGGAAGTGCAGTTTCAAGGCCCATATGATTGCTCCTTGATGCATCACAATGTTGAATCCCACAGAAAGCATTGGCTATGTTGGGGTGACTTACGAACATTTCTAAAGGATTTTGCTGGAGTGACCATCACTTCCTGAGACCCTTTTCAAAAGCTGAATTTAGGGAGAGCATTACAGGCTGCAAGACTGGACTAAGCAGAATGTAGGGCCATCTCTTCTCTAGGAAAGTGAAGTCATGTTGAGTAACTGGAAGGAACATCAGGGAGCAGCACTGTGCAGAGGAGAGGAGAGAGAGAAGCAAGCAAGCGTAATGTGGGACCAGGCCATGGAAGCCCTTTGCTCTTGGGCAGCCGTGTTAAAATGAATTGGAGAACGAGTGAGAACCAGATAGGAAGCTATTAATATAGGCCAGATGAGGCATCACCAAAACCTACATATAGCTGTTAGCCAGGAGACTAGAAAGAAAGGGAGAGATTTCAGCAATAAAATCAACAAACAGAGTTTGGAATTGATTGGGTTTAGATTCCACTGAAGAGAATTCCAAATGCCTGGATTAACTGGGAAAGGGGTTCAGACATTAACAACAATAGGGAAATTAGAAGGTAGAAATGATGATTGGGTTTGGGTGTGTTGCTTCAGTTGCCAGGATCACACACAGAGGGGGAGGTGGTTAGAAATGTACAGTTGGTCTCCAGAGAGAGTTTGGTGTTAGACTCATGGACATTGAAGGGTGGGGTTCAGAAAGGAAGAAAGGGAAGGGGAAAAAGAGAATGTCTCCAAAATTACGATCTTGGAGGTCTCCTTCATTCAGAGGTTAGGGGAAAGAAAAAGAGAACTAACCTTCCTGTGTGTCAAAAAGTGCACTTTTGGACACAGAGGATTATTCAATTTACAGGATTTTTCATGTACTAAGTGGTTGTAAGTGAGCTCAATCTCTTTATGTTGTCTCTACTGGAATATTGGTGTGTGAATCTTGCTATGATTCTTTGCATTTTGTGCTGAAGTAATTTACTCTAATTATGATCTTATTAAAGTAACATGGTTACATTTGCTCTTTGTTTTATGGTAATGACTGGTAAACAATATGCTAATTGGCATTACAATTTTGTGCTATATTTGTTCTGATATTCAAATGATTTAATTAGGATTTAATTTATACACTAACCTGAGTAGTTGTCTATCCTGATCATTCTTTTGCTTTTTTTTGTTCAGGGAAAGTTCTTTATTAAGAGGTGGCAGGGGCCCAGAGCTTTGTCACTGTGTGTTGTGCTAATGCTGGTTTTCACGGAAGAGAGTTTTATTACCCAAGGAAATATGCAGTTGCTTCCAATTATGTCATTGTGTGTGAAGTTTTTGTTGTTGCCGGTGAAAAATCACTGGATTATCCTTTGTCCATCTGAAAGCAATAGCTTCTACACGTAACTTTTGTGTTAGTGTTTAGTCTTTAGCGTCCGTGATTGGATTCTCGTCTCAGGGGTTATTTCTAGTTGAGTTCAGATCCATACAAACCTGTTCTTTCACCACTTATCAGAGAACAATTTCTCCTGGGGCACCTGGTGCTCACTTTTCCCGTTTATTGTCTATTACTTCTCTTGTTTTACTTTTCAACTATTTCCATTAGAAGTTATATTTCCCACCCCCCGCCCCACATACCCCCCACCCTGTCTTATGCTCTGAGCATGTGATGTGGTACATGAGATTCCTGCATTAGGAATTAGATGTCCTATGCTTCATTACCAACTCTCTCATTAACTACATGATCCTTCAGTGTCATCTGTCAACTGGAAAGAATACGATTCTGTTGCAGCATTGTTAGAACAGAAAATGGAAGAATCAAATGGGATCATGTGTACTTAAAAGTAGCCTGAAAAAATTCATTGGACCATAAACTGTATGGTATAACTGTACTGTGTGTTTAATACTACAGACATTTAGTTACTTTATTTTGAAGTGACACATTCACACTACAAAGAAGGAGAGGTACGTGGACTGAAGTTGTGCATCTCAGAATTTATTGTGCATATAAATCACCTGGGAATCATGTTAAACTGTAGATTCTGCAGATTCAGGAGGTCTGTGGGGGGCCTGAGATTCTGCATCTCTAACAAGCTCCTAGGTGATGTCCATGCTGCTTGTTTGTGGACCATACGTTTAGTAGCAAGGAGCTAAAGAACTTATGCTTTACTAATGCAGGGTTCTCCCTAATCAAATGTGAGAAGAATTTAAAAGTACATATATGTAAGTTTATATCACTTATGGACCCAGAAACATTCTTGATAATACACATACGGCTGGGAGGAAACATAAGAATTTATTTAACCCAATTGGAGAATCAGGGCATTTTAAAAACTGGAAAATAAAATTAATCTAACCAGGGATTTTACTGTTTAAATGAGCCACAGAGGACACCTTTTGTAATGCAAAGCTCTGTCTAAAATAACTGCTTTGTAAATGTAGATTTCCTCATTGGGTTTTCTTAAAAGTAGACTTTTTTAATGAAAAAAGAGTTAAGGTATAAATTAAAATCTGTTGTCAGTTTTTTCTCTATTCAATAAATATGGTAATTTGGAGCATAATATACCTCATTTCATATTTTTTCTTTGACACATAGAATTATTACAGTACATTAGGTATCACCACTTGTGGATTTATATCATTTGTTCCTAATAAGAAAATGTTCAGAAAATATTCATCTCCATAACATAAGCCAGGTTGAGGGGTGCCTACAGTCTAGCAACTGTTGGCCAAAGGTGGAGGATGCAGGAGGAGTCGGCGTGGTTTCTGCTTTCGGAGCTCATTTTCTTCTGGGGAGACAGGCTTGTGCATAGCCAGAGGCAAAACTCTGGGAACTCTCTGCAGAGGGGAAGCTCTGTGCTCTGGACAAGGGTGAGTATGGACTTTAGCAGGTGGGGGTTGGCAAAGGCTGTGGAAGGCAGCTTGAGCTGGGTGTTAAGTGGTCTTCTGGCAAGGGCAGAAATGGCAGACAGAATTCCAGACAGAGAATCCCAGACATTCAGTCAGTGAGAAGCACAAAAAGGTGATGTACATCAGTAGCAGAATAATTTTAGGGACAATGGAAGATCACAATCAATCATCACAGAATTGTTTTGTGGAAGTCGGCCAGCACCATCAATCAGTGACCCAGTCAACAAGTCAAGGTGCTCTATGGCAAGAAAGTGAGATTTACGAAATCGACCGCCACTTTATGAAGTATGGAATACCAAAGGGGCTCAGGGCTTTTGTGAGCGCTATGGCTTTTCCTTATACTAATGATAAAATTTACCAAATATACTTTGCTTTTATTCTAGAAACAATGCTGCAAATTTTGTATCCGAAGGCATATTTGTGATTTCGGGATATTGCAAAATGTTCCACTTCCCATAAAGTTTTTTAGTGCCAATCAGCACACTTTATTATATTTTTTGTATAGTGCTCCCTTTCTTCTGCTGGAATGATGTGTTGACAAGCTACAGAAAAGGCAAGGATTGAATCTCTCTTATTCATGGCTATGTCATAAGGAGAGTGCTGGAGCATTCTCTTCATTTAGGATGCAATTCTGTATTGGCTCAATGTTTAAAGATCCTTTTTTGTTACCGAAATTCTAAATGACAGACAAATTAAAAATGCACTTAGTATTGACAATAGTGTTAATATTTTGTGCAGGCCATTTGGTATAGTGGACCTAGTGTTCAGTAGATTAGAGCTTGAGAAATGCTGGTTTAGTGGAACAAAGAATGGGCCAGAAAGGAGGAACTCTGTGTTGTCTGAGGGTGCAGCCACTGCTGAGCTGTTTGACCTCTAGCAAATTCTCTGGGATGGTACTTAGTTTTCCATATGCAAAATGAGGGCATTGGAATGGTTATACTCTTAAGTCCCTTCTAGTTTAAAGTTTTATGTGTATGTAAGTGAAATATGACTGTAAAATCTTTTAGGAAGTTGACCCAAATGTTTGAGTGTTTCTTAAGAGTACTTAGTCTGGCAGGTAGGATAATCCTTTATAGTTTATCTGCAATAAAGCATAAAAGTGCTGACAGATTGGTATTTGTGCAGGGTGAAAATGCCTGGCAGAGCAAACATTGACGTAGATTTGGTACGTCATAATCATGCTTTTCATGTTATTTATTATTGGAAAGGGTGTATTTATGAAAATACGTGTGAGCTGAATCTCATTCTCACGTCTTTTATGTAGTTTATAAAACATTTATTTTCACCAGAATGATACATATATATAAAAAATCAAACAGAAGTCTCTCAGGGTTTATAATGATGAACGGTGGTCCTTCCAATCCTTTCTTATGCACAAGTTCCAATTCCTAGAGGACTCTTTATTTTCTTTAATTGACATTTGTTGTATTATTTCTTCACATATTCTACTGTTTCTAGATTTGTCTGTTTTAGACATTATGTTTTGTCTTTTGACACTGGGAGGTGATGATTTGTGGGTCTTGTGAGGAAGGGAAGGTGAACGTGCTTGTTCAGCGTGTCATGCTTACCTGGAAGCCCACAAAGGTATTTTTGTTTCTGTTGAACCGTTATAGGACAGTAGCTAGATCGTTAAGTCACATATGGCCTTGGTTCTCTTGGCTGTCCAGTCTCCAAGGACTGATCGTAGAGACAATTTTAGGTCTTGTGTACAGAGAGCTGAGTGGTACCCCATATCATCCTTTTTCAGATTCCAAAGCTGAGGCTCATAGAGTTGCCCCTGCATTGGCACTCCTCTCTGTGGGGAGAGCCCCCCCTCTCTCCCCATCCCATTGCCCCTTCTGCCTGGAGGCCCCTTCTTCTCCTTCCCACTCAAATCCAGTGTTGCCTTCTCTAAAAATCCTTCCCCAGCCTTCCTGAGAGTTGTTGGCTCTACTTCTGTATTCCTGCAGCTCTTGGAGCATGCATTTTATATATTTTCTCATTAGCCCTCCACCCATTTGTAGACCTCTCTATTGAGTGCAGACCGTTACGTTCAGTTTCCTTATAGACCTCATAGCTGACTTTCAGGCACTCAAATTCATCAAGCACAGAACTAAACTCATCCCAGCCTTTTGTAAAGCGGCTTTGCCTTTGGGAAGCTGTATCTTGGTGAATGGCACTCCTATCAACCAAGATTCCCACTCCCTTCCTGCTGTTATCTAACCCCCAGTCCTCCACGTTGCAAGGAGCAGGGGGAAATCAGATCAGGTCCCTCTCTTTCTTAAAATTCTTCAATGCCACCAAATAGCCTTCTTAGTAAGGCCCATGTTCTGACTTATTCAGACGCCTCAAGCCTCATCCCACCCAGCTTTTGCACAAACATACACCCTGGGCTTCTGGCAATCTAAACCACTTGAAATTTCTGGAAAATAGCATGTTATCTCTCATCTCTGAGATTTCATATATACTGCACCATTTTAGAATACTGTCTTTCCCCACCTCTCACACAAACTCCCATCATTACCTGTACTTCCTCATCTTTCACTCGCTCATCTCATAAGCCTTCCTAAATCCCCTCAAAACTGACACAGGTGCCCCTGCATTGGGCTGTCCCAGATCTTTGGCCTTACTTTCCTATAACACTCGATACTGTGTGGTATTATCGATTCTGAAAAGTATAGCCACCATTTATTTAGAACTTCTTTTGTTCCAAATTATACTAAGTTCCATAATTGTACTAAGTGTTATATGGATATATGTTATATAATTATAATAATTATATAGATATCCATATAATTATATATGGATATAATACCATCTAAATGTGATTGTCTAATTACTAGTAAAACAAACATAGTGGTCAATTTACCTCCTTTACTCATGACCCTTCTCTAAGAGACCAACTGCAGTCCTTGATGAGAGGGCATTGGATCCCCTGCCCTGCTCCACTGGCCCCAGGACATTGGACAAAGGCAGACACTTGACTCAGCCTGGGTCAACCAGGTTCTCTCTCATAGAAAGCTTGAATTTGGGCTAAGAAACTCTAATGAGCTAGGAGGTCATTGAATGCTAAACTGAGTGGAATAACTGCTTTCTATTCCATGCATACAAGAGTAAAGAAAGCTAGCCAGAAAAGAAAAAGGAGACTGGAGATGTGCAGCCCATGGGGCGCAGGGAGTCAGAGAGCAGACCTCTGTTTGAGACTTTGAGTTACCGGTTTCCCCCTGTCATGAGGCCTGAGTAAACATAGTGCCTTGTGTTCTAGAAGACCTCTCTGTGTCTGCCCCTAAATTCCCCTTATTACCTAAGCTAAATGAGTGGGTTCTACTGCTTAGAACCAAATTACCCCTAATTAAGGTTTGGTCTTAATCAAAATACTGCCTGTGAGCTTCATAAGCATGTGGAGTGCGAGTTCTCAAAGCTTAGCATATGGCCTGATACATTGGAGGTGCTTAATAAATGAGTGAATGGATGAATCAATCTATCCTTTAGACGGGGAACTTCAGATCGTCAAAGCCGTAGCGTGACTCCTCATTTCCTCTGTTTCTGGGGTTGTACCACTGGAATTAATTGAGTTTTTAATGAGGCTTATTATCCCAGTTTAGAATTCCATTTTGTATATGTGATAAATTTTCTAATCCAACACGATCATTTCTTTTAATAGTATACTTAGGATGTTCTAAATATGATTAATGGGATGTATTTCCTTAGAAACACTTAGCATCTGAAAAAAAAAATTAAGGCTAGTGTTTAATGTGTGTAATCCATTATTGATTTTGCAGGTATGTAGTACTCCACAGATGGCATTGCGTGTATGTGAGTATATATGTGTGTCTGTAACACCTAAACTGCCATTCAGATACGCACAGCTGGGTTTATACTTGCAAAGGGTAATGGAAACAGACCTCTTAAAAATTTAATTGCTATCTTCATGCTTCCTGTATATTTCATTAGTGGGTGATAGGAATGATTGATGTTAGAGAAATGCATGTGGTTGTCAGAGATTCATTAGGTGAAACAAGGAGTAAGCATGGGTGTGATCCACACAGATGTCTATCCTGACATGGGGGCCTTATCAGTAGTTAAGAGGTATTCATTCTGGCGGCTGCTAGGTATCTTCAGTTTTACCAGGTCATGTCACTGGTGAATGATATGCAGAGACCTTGGATGCAGGATACACCAGGGCTCAGGGCTCTGCCACATATTAGATTATTCAGCGTTTTTGAGCCTCAGTTTTCTTGTTATTTTGGTTTGTTTTTTATTCAGTAGAATGGAATTCAACGCTGATCTTGCATTCATGCATTATATAACTAGTCTATATAGTAGTCTAGTGCATTATATAACATAGTAGCATCTCAATAAATACTAGTGATTGTTACTGCTGTTTAACTCCAGGGGAGACAGTCAGTTGCTATGAATTAAAAACTGGATGCACATAGTGAAACATGTCAGTAAGTTCCTAAAGGAGGATAGCATTTGCAGAGGACTAGAGCTCTTGTCACAGATAACACCATCACAGTTAAGTATGCTGGAGCATCTCCATCATTTATACTAGACAACTCCAAGTGCATGAATATGTTTGGGCATCTTTGCTGTATTCTCTTCAGCATAGAAGCTGGAAGTATAATGAGAACTTCAAAACTTTGCTTATCATTATGACTTTTAAAAAACAGCCAAAAAGAAGTTCAGCTACAGAAGTTCTTCCAGCTTTTAAAAACTGCCTCAGCTTCTAAAATCCTACGAAAATCTTGGTGAAATTATTCATAATCCCTATTTCATTATTCATCATTTATAAAGATTTAATATATTAATCGAAACTAGAAAAATTATCTTCGTTGGGTGTTATTTTATTGGATGCTGGCACCATTTAATCTTCCATTTATTTAACAAATAATTGAGTGCTGGGCACAGTTCTAGGTCATGCATGTACAACAATGGCCAAGAAAGGCAAGGTCCCTACTCTCATGGCATAAGCTTTCTAGAGAAGAAGAGGCAAAGGACACTAATAATTATTTATATATTTATATAGAATGGTCTCCAAAAGTTAGAAGTACCTCAGAAAAAATAAAAGGTTTGTGAGTTGTGACAGTGAGTGGGGTGGAGAGGTGGTGATATTAGGTGGATTGTAGAGGAATGAACTCTCAGGAAGTGACATTTGAAATGAGACCCCAATATATCAAGGAATAAGCTTTGTGAAGATTGGAAGGAGGAGCATTGCAGCCAGTGGGAACAGTAAGTGCAAACACCTAAAGGCAGGAGAACAGAAAGCAAGCCAGTGCACTGAAGCGTGGTGTTTGAGCCGAGCAATGTCTACCCAACGATATCAGGTCCTAACGCCTGGAAGCTGGGTATGTAACCTTATATGGTAAGGTTTTTGCAGATGTGATGAGGAGATAAGGAAATGATTTTGGATTATCTGAGTGGGCCCTAAATGCCACCACAAGTGTTCTTACAAGAGAGAGGCAGACGGAGATTAGACACAGAAGAGGAGAAGACCCACAGAAGAGGAGAAAGCAATGTGAAGGTGGAGGCAGAGATTGGAGTGATGCAGCCGTGAGCAAAAGAATGTTGGCAGCCGTCAGAAGCTGGAACAGGCAAGGAATGAATTCTCCCCCAAAGCTTCTGGAGGGAGCATGGCCCTGCCAGCACCTTGATTTTGACCTTCTAGGCTCCAAAACTGTTAGAGAGAAATTTCTGTAGTTTTAAGCCCCAGAGTTTGAGGTTATATCTTATGGCAGCCTTAGGAAACTAATGCCCATGGTGACGTAGAACTAGAGTGACAGTAGATAAGCAGATCTTCTAGGGTTTTGCAAGCTGAATTGGATTTTTTTTTTGTAATGCATTGGAAAGGTCTTGTATTGCAGAATTTTAAGCAAATCAATTTGGCTGTAGGGGGAAATCGATTATAGTGGGGAGCGAATAAGGATGGGTTAAGAGTGGAAACACATTAGTTGGAAGTCGGTTGCAGTAATCCAAATAGGAAATTATGGTGGTTTGATTTAGGATGGAAGCCATAGAGATGGAGAAAAGTAGATGAATTCAGATTATATTTTGGAAGTAGAGCTCATAAAACTCACTAATGCATTGGATGTGAAACCTATGGACAGAGGTATCTTGCTCTGAGTATAAGTAAAATTAAGGGCGTAATACCCGTTTGTTTTCATCTTGTTGACAGGAAATACAACCTGTCAAATTTTAACAATTCTTTTTAAATTTTTGAACAAACTAAAATAAGGCACCTATGAAATGGGTTACTTTTAAGTTATTTTTCAAGATATTTTAGATAACATCAGCTCAACTGTAATTGGAAGGAGACAAGACTGTTTGTGTGTAAGAGTAATGGCCATGGTAGGTGCTTCTGCTGGTGGATTTCAAGGAAACGTGTTAGAGAATACTGTGGAATGTACCAATCCACTCACTCCTTCTCTGAACATTTTAACATGACTCCTCATTTTGGGGCTCTTGGAATTTCTGTAGCCACACATGGCCCTAAGTGTGTGCACTACAGATATTACAAGGACAGTTAGAGTAAAATTTACAAAATTGTAAAATTTTGTAAATTGACGAAGTAAATTTTGTAAATTAAATTAAATTTTGTAAAATTGACTAAGTAAAAAGTAAAATTGACAAAGAAATTGCCTTCACAGCCGTTACCCCATCCTGCATTACTCTGGATGGTAAAGCGTCAGCTTTAAGGAAGAACACATCTCATTCTTTGACCATTATTTGAAGGGTAACACCAAGATTGTGATGAAAAAGACTGATAAAAAAAATTGGTATTTACAAGCACTTATATAATATTTTTCTCTGTTAGCTGTAATTCACTAACAAAGGATAGATTGAAGAACTTACGTGTTTTGTTTGTTATTCAAGTAGGATGTGTTACTAATTTCAAGAAAATTTTTATCCACATTACTCAGTTTTCATTATTGAGGAAAATAATATTATAAAATGAGCAGGATTCAAAATCAATCCATAAAATGGAATTGTTAAGTATAATAATAATAATGAAATAGTAATATTATATGTTATATAAATATAATAAGAATGAATTGAAATGGTAGTATTAAATATCTTTAAATGGTAATATTCAAATTAATATAATAACTAAACATCATTGAATGTTACTGTAGGCTAGGCATCACTTTATGAGTTATTTTTTATTATTTATATCTTCATAACTAATTCTAGCTAATGAACAGTGGTTGAAGTGACATTTGTCAGTTCTGGGCTGAGGCAGTTGAGAGTCAGTGTGTCTTCCATCAGGTTCTTCCTCTAGTTCAGCAACCTTGGAGTTCCAAATGGTGGAGGTACAGGAGGGCGACCCGACTGCTTGGATTTTATGCGAGTGAGAAAGAAACTGAGTTAAGCCACTGAGATATCCAGGCTGTTTTGCTACTGCAGCATAACCCATCCCGTCCTGACTAATACAGTCACTGCATAATATGTTGTGCAATAACATTGTTCATTTGGTATATTCTCAGAAGATCATGCAAAGGTAGGTTTAATATTAAGGAAATACGTTTTATTTTGACAAATCAGCTAATTGTACTCTTATAATCTCCATGTAAGACTACGCATTGGTCACATAAGGAGAAGATATTGGTCTCAATAAGAGCATAAATATTCAGCATAAAGAATTCTTTAAAATAATGCTGTACAGAAGTATATTATCTGGAGTAGCTGGCTCATTAGACTACTTTCCTTATAAGAATGGTTTTACAAGCCTGCTTTCCTCATGTTATAGAGTATAAAGAGGAGAATTGAAAAGATAATACAAATAGGAGACACCAGCAAAATTCACCATGAAAGAGGAGCCCCCATGTAAAGAGGTTGCAAAAGAGGCTGCCGGGAACCCAAACTGAGGTCACTGAGCATTTTCTGTCTGTGTGTAGGAAAGTAGGCAAGTATGTTGTTACATCTCTGTACAACGCAGGGGGAGAAGAAAGAAAACAAGAAATTCTTCTAATAATGTCTTAAATTCATCTGGGTATGTACATGTCAAGATTATGTCACTTGTGCAGAATTTTTGAAAAAAGATGCATGGTTTTTGTTGAATTTTATCAGAACTCTTATCCATTCAGTATACTATGATCAAGGAACTGCAAAGAGAGAGCATCAGAGAAAACAATGAGAAGTTGACCTAAGAGTAATTGATGTGAGTTAAATCATCCTATTGGATAAAAGTTTGAGAGTTTTGTCTACTACAACCTGAATTTCTGTTATTTCCTTTCCTTCGGCACACTCACCATGTCAGGGGGTATTTAAATCTCTAGAATTCTTGAACCTGAAGGGGATATTATGTTTTTAATGGAGACTATGGTATGTAATTCCAGAGATTCATCCTCGTGGCACTTTGTCACATTATCTCCACTTTACCAGGCTTCTGCAAATGAGAATTTCAGCCTAGAGGTTATCTTATCAGAGAGTAGATCACCAAGCAGCTCATTTTTTTTTTTTTTTTTTACAGTTCATTGCTGTCTAGGATACTTAAAGGAAAACACTAGGTCGATGTCTCTGTCTAAGGAGATTAAATGGCATTTCTTCTCATTGGTGGCAGCAAACCTTTAAGGCACAATTACTAGACCAGAAATGCCAGTTGTCATTAAGTTGACAAAGAAATTGCCTTCACAGCCGTTACCCCGTCCTACATTACTCTCGATGGTAAAGCATCAGCTTTAAGAGAGAACACATCTCATTCTTTGAATAAATATTTTTTAAGTACCTGTTCTAGGCTCTAGGGATATATAGGTAAGGTTCCTGCTCTCATAGACCTTATATTGTAAAGATGGAGAGGCAGTGAGAGAGATGGTAAATAATCAGCTTATTGTGCTGATTCTAAGATACACATTTTGTTTCACATTTTAGCAATTTTAACGTCACGTGCAACTTACAATTGAAGTGTCTTCCCTGCCATTGGCCAGGCAGCAGTCTCATGTAGCTGTCATTTCCTGCTATGCCCAAACTGGTTAAAAGATGGGCATATTGTTGCCAATTGAGTTGTGTTATGTGTCCACAGCTTGAGTTTAGTTGCCATTTAAAATGTCTTTGAGAATATTACACTGTGATTTAACATTACGACATAAAATTATTGTTCCTGCCAGAAGGCTAGAAACAGAGCACTTAAATTTAATATTACTAAAGCTAATATTCATTTTTGAAAGAATGACTACAATTTTGTATTTTACTGTAAAACAGTACACAACATATGTCATTTATGTCTTCCTATTTATGTTTGTAAAGGGCGATATATGATAAAAATCAATGGATAAATAAGTCTGAAACAGTCTCTTTTAATTAAGTGTACAATCAGAATTAAAAATGGCAGGAAAATATCCTGTCTTAGTTTAATTGGCAGCATTTTGCTTTGTTAGGAATACACAATAATAGCGCATCTGATAATTAATTGGTGGCCTCTTGAGTTCCATGAAATACAATTAATAAACCAAAAAATATCAGGTGATTATAAGGTCAGTGAAAATACTAAAACAGGAAGAGGTAATAGAAAATGGCTAGGGGCTGGCCCCATGGCCGAGTGGTTAAGTTCGCGCACTCTGCTTCGGCGGCCCAGGGTTTCCCCAGTTCTAATCCTGGGCGCAGACATGGCACTGTTCATCAGGCCATGTTGAGGCAGCGTCCCACATGCCACAACTAGAAGGACCCACAACTGAAAATATACAACTATGTACTGGGGGGATTTGGGGAGAAAAAGCAATTTAAAAAAAAACGGATTGGCAACGGTTGTTAGCTCAGGTGCCAATCTTTAAAAAAAAAAAAAGAAAAGCAAAGAAAATGGCTAAATTAAGGGGAGGGGAGGTACTTTTAGAGAGGTGGCCTGAGAAGGTATCTTTGAGAATGTTTGAGCCCAAGCTTGAATTCACAAAAATGAGCCAGGCTCCAAGAGCATTCCAGAGAGATGGACTGGAAGGTCAAGGCCCAGAGGGTGAACACACATGGCTTGTTCAGCCAGCAAAGAAGGCTAGTATAATTGAGTGTAGCCACGGCTGATGTAAGGATATTTTTATCTTCTTTTGTGTGTTTCAGCAGTCAAAGACATTAACTTATGCAGCTCAGAATTTGCCCTTCTCCTAGTAGCTGAGATCACCTCTCTGGGCATTTGGAGAAAAGTGGACTATTCTCTGCTCACCTCCAGTCAGTTCTGCTGCTTCTCTGTGTCATTCCCAGAACTTCTGTGTCCATTATTCATCACTTTGCGGCAGATCACCACCTAGAGACCCAAAAAGCTGCCCCTCATCAACAGCTACATTCCTGCTCCTGCTGTTTGTTGGTAGTGCCTGTGCCTCCCTTCACAGCCCCATCTCACAAGGATGTAGGGTTGCATTAGATTTCACTCAAAGTTTTGATAGAGAAAGAGGAGATTAAAAAAGACTTAGAATGTAGAGCGTCTTCTTTCTGCTTCATCATATGCCCTTCCCGAGCCTCCACCAGCCTGAATTTCTGCAGACTGCCTCCACCTATTGTACTTTTCAGCCCCCACCTGTCTCTACCCTCTCTCTCATTCTCTCCCTTCCATACTGTGGCCCCACTCACAGTTCCCCTTTAATTTCCTATTCTGCATGGATTAGCTATTTCTTCCCTTTACTGTACTCTTTTAACTCTTGCCTTCGCATCTCACTTTCCACCTCCAAGAAACTGAGCAAGGTATTTAACTTGAAGTTTCTTCTTTAGGAGGAACTTTGGTGCCAACTTTTAAGATGGTAAATTTTGCACCCTGCTGCGTCAAGGAAGCATCTGATGTTGGTGCGCAATACCCCCTGCAACCATGATAGCAAGGTTTTATTCTATTCTTTATTCCTTCTCTTCTATGTTGTAAGTAAAAACGAAAAAGAACGTGTTCCTGGAGACATGACTGGGAAGGCAGATATTTATTTCCATGTGTCTGCTCGTGATTCAAGATGATCACAGGAGGAAACATAGTAGGTTAAGGGAGTAGTTGATAAGAAATACTGTAAAATCTTCGTGCCATGTTATTTTCAGGAGACGGAAGATAAGTGTGTCAGGGCTTCCTCATCATTAAACCACTCTCTGTAGTGCCTAAATAGTTGCCACACAGTGCTACCTGGAAAGATAAAAAAAAATTTTTGAAGTTGCCCAAAGGAGAAAGGAAAAACAAGAAAAACCAAGATGACAATGACGAAATGAGACTTCAGTTGTTAGGAAAATATAGAGCTCGAATAGGAGGCAGCTGTCTGCATGTGCTCTGCCAGGTTCCTTGCAGTTTGCTGTGTCTCCTGCATTTTAAGATTTATATAGGTTTCCAGCGTATTCCATGAAGTCCAAGGTACAGCTGCAGAACATTTGCAATGTTGACTATTAAACTGGTGGTCACAGCATTTATTTGGAAACTCTGCTGAATCACTGGATTTTGGACTTTGCATTTCTGGGACACCATGAGGGTAATTTAATTTTCAAATGCAGTATTGTAATTAAGAATTATGAACAACAGTAATAGCAGCGACAGCAAAATAATAATCACTGCCATTCACTGGGCATATTTTAATGTGGTGGGACAATGCCAAGGACTTCATGTGCATTGTCTATTCGCATTATCTCATTTAATCCTCACAGTAGGTTTTCCAGGTAGCTGTGATTTTTACCCTCATTTTAGAGTTCAATAAATTAAGTTTCCTGAATGAGAAGACAGAATTCCAAAACAGATTTTTTTTCTCATTCCAAAGCAATTCTATACTGCCTCTTCTGAAACAGTATTTTTTGGATAGTAAACATCTCTTATTCATTGTTTATAGCAGGCTTGCAAAACAAAGGAGAAATATACACATAATTGTCTGTGAAGTCTTCCTTTTGTGCCAGCCTTTTGATGTACTGGGAGGGTCTCAACTGGGGGTGAAACTACTACGCTAGAGGTGTTTGGAAACACAAGGGGTGTTTTGGTTTCCTGATGAATAGAGGGTAACACTGGCATTTAGTGGACGTGGGCCAAGAGAAGGGCATCTCCTCTCTGGGTGGGGCTGTGTTTGGGCACACATTTTAACCTATGCAGCGTTTTTGATAGATTAGTCCATTTCTGTGGAGACCACCATTTAATCTCTCTCTTTTTCCCTTTGTTCAGGATGTCATAGCCTTTCTAAGGTATAATCGGCCGGTACTGTGTTTTATCAGTGAGCACAGGTCATGTCCCCATGTCCCTTTACACTCTCCTCCCCTTCTCAGGTGGGTGGGGTAGATTTAACACTAAGTAAGTTACAGTGGACAGAAGCTTGGGGTGGAGGTTGGAGGCCGGAATGCTGTGCAGCTCATAACAATTCTGTCAGATGCCGTTCCATGCTGGTTCTTTTATACTTCCTGGTCATGACTAATTGATCCATGAGCATTTCTAAGACATGAGGTGGGTTCATAACTTTCTCCTTGGAATTTCTAATGGGAATGGAGAGAGGCACAGAGACGAAATTTGTTGGAACACTAAATACTAGTATTAAAACTAAATAACTAATTGGCAGTGCTGTCAACTAGGAGAAGGTTTCTGAATTGTTGTGTTGAAGCTCTCGGAGCTTCCCTGGATCCTGTCCTTAGCATTCATTGGTTGCTCATATTCTTCTTGCAGTTGTTGAGCTTTCTCTGTGTCCTTCATATAGATATTCTGCATCCACGTACACCACACACACACACACATATACATATATTTAATTGAGCCACAATTATTTTCATTGCTTGCAAAACCAACACACAAAACCTTGGCTAGTATACAAGTGTATTAGGACTGGAACGTGACATTAAAAGTTACTCTGTGCAGTTACCTTTGCGTAGATAGTTTGGAATTTAGTGAGTGTTTAGTGTTAGAACCACGTTAGAGTCTAGACTTCCACAGGACATGAATTTGACCTTTTGAGAAGTGAATTCAGCTTTGTCGCTTTGGTCCCCTTTTGTCTGTCAGTGATTCTGACTTGCTGCACACTAGAATCACCTAGAAACTTTTAAAAGTCTCAAAGTCCAGATCATACCTCACACTAATTAAATCAGAAAGTCTGAGGGTGCAATCTAGGCATCAGTAATTCTCAAAGATGCCCAGGCAATTCCAATATGCAGCAAAATTTGAAAATTACTCACCTAAAAGACAGTAGGCTTCATTGACCTCCAGCTCCCATTCTAACCTTAGCTCTTGCCACTTCCTACTTCACGCTTCAGTTCTTAGATAATGTTTTTCTATCCTTCTTCAGCTTTTTTTTTTTTTTCCTAGAAGTCCTTTCTGGAATGACAGTATATAAAGTAAGAAAAAACAGAGCTGGTGTGATGGTAGGCATAGGGTTCGTGCTCCTACAGGGCCTTGAGCCCCTGAAGGTCTTTAAGAATTCTCCTCCCCTTCCAGAAAATTCCAAAGAGCAGAGTTTAAACATGACTGCTATAGCACTTTCACTTTCCATGGGGGCTTCCTGTGCAGTTGGGAGAGCTCAGGTAATTTGTTACTTCAAGGTACTGTAGTTTGCAAATTATTTTTTTTTTCTAAATTAGAGTTCTTTCACAGTTATTCCTAGAACTCCTTTTCCTTGCATTGCAGTGTGTGTTGCTGTGTAGAAAGAAGGGAGGTGGAGTTGCAGCCTATGCCTGTCAGTAAGCACATCTCTCAGCCTCTGTTAGCAGAGACTTGTGCAAATTATTGATATGAGAGCGTCAGATGTCTTGCTTTTGCCGTTTTAGATTGATGTGCTCTATATATGTGTCCCTCTCTTACTAGAACTTAATCTTCGTAAGAACAGGAATTACTTGTTAATTATTTCTTTTGCATCTAGCATAATGCTTGGCGCATCATAAGTGCTCAACAAAGGCTGGTTTTCTCCTTAAAAATCAACTGGTTAACAATTGACCTTGTTTGAGTTTAAAGAGACCCAATGAATAGTACTTGCCTACCCCAGCTGGTTTTTGAAACCTCTGTGAAATAGGCAAAAAATAGGCAAGACAGAAAATATTGGTAAAACTGGTTTTAGAGGATGCTTTTAAGTGTGAAGTTTCTTACCGCTTACAGAATCCCAGTCTTAGATCCCTGCACTGTTGGACTAGGGGAGGCCTTCCCAGTGTCCTGCTCCAGTGAACTCAGGGCAGGACAGTGAGGATTATACATGCCCAGCTTTTCATTGCAAACTCTCTAAGTGCCGACCAAGTTACTCTTCTTTGAGAGTAAGTAAGGGAGCAGTGAGAGGCTAGCGACATCATGCTTGTGGAAGTCTCTCCACGTGGAAGGAAACATCAGGACTGGTGGAAAGGACCTACCTTGAACCCGCCCCTCTGCGACCCCACACAGTCAATCTGTGCTGCTGTACTCTCAGCCTTCAAGCTTTGGTCTTCATTATATGATAGGTATGAGATTATGAATGCCCACTCTCTGCAATGGTGTCAGCATTATTCTAGCTCCTGAAATGAACACCTTGCACCTTAAATGTACGTTGGCATCATCTGTTGGTGATGGTGTAAACAGCTTTACCCACTGCCTAACTTTAGCATCAGGAGTACTCATGCCATACATATGCTAACAAAATTATAGGGAGTTTGATATTTTTGCAAATAAGATTATGAGAATTTTGTGTGCTCATATGAAGAGTCATTGGTAAATACACGGGGATGTAATAACATGTAATTTGATTCTTAACATGTTCCTAATAGTGGGGTATTGTTGAGAGTCTATAAACAAGAAACATTTTGGGGTAATGTTATGTGGTTTTATTTGAACCTAGGTCTGAATACACATAATCTATAATTACTATTTTAAAGTAAACATGTCCCTGATAATTTTCTTATGAACAACTTAAAAAATCTGAAATTGAGATCTCTCACAAGCACTTTACTTAAGGTAGAAATTCTCTCAGTATAATGTAATAGTAATAATAAGAAGAAAGAGTATGTGTGAGTGTTTACTTGTTATGTGCAGCCCTTTATACGTATTATTTTATTTGATCCAGAAAACAACCTTATGAGGTATATATTTAGCCCTATTATCAGATAAAGAAATTTAGAGAGGTTAATTAACTTATTCAAGGTCAAATAGCTGGTAAGCAGGAAATTCAGATTCCAAAGCACATGCTTCTTTACTTCTAAGCCATGCTGTGATGGAGGCACACTTTCTAACCAAACCTTGAGGCTCGAAACCAACTATTGCCTTCATACCTATCCTTCTCTCCATTACTGCTTTCAAAGTTCTGGCTGTTCCTAAAACTTAGCAGGACTGCCCACAGATGAAGCTGGAGTTCTTTAGTCAATACGAAGAGCTTGGTAATTGAAGATCATCAGAGTACTTCTTTGTTGTAGCAATTTTAATAGTGAAAGGCAATTATAAGTCTAAAAATGAGTGTTTTTGACATCTACTTTAAAAGAAACGCTAGCTAAACAATTGTTTTTATTGTTTTCTACTTGAAGATGTATAAAGAGTTATTTTACTGACTTGGCTGGACTCTTTAAGATCCTTTGTCTTAAATTCTTAAACTGTTTATGGAGTAGGAAAGCCTGCGTGTAGTGCAGCTTTGCTGGAGAAGGGAAACTCTCATTTTTTATAGTCTTTAGGAAAGGGTATCATTTGGGCTAGAGACAATACTGAAAAAGATTCATTACATCATTAAAACAGTTATTACATTTGCTTATCAAAACTCTGCTTCATTGTAAACTAGTATAAACTAAAGCATCTAAACTTTTTATAGCCACTTTGATAAATGAATTTGGTGAATGTGTTCTGAAAAAGTGAGAAACAAATGAACATAAACACAGCTGATTTAATGAATGTAAATGTTTATAATAATTATACTTAGTGAAGATGAGGGCCATAAAGATTAACTGCTGGTCTTCGACTGATAGAAATCTCCTCTGTGGCGGCTCTAATGGATGTTGACACTGGACTTCTGGTAAAGGGGACTCACCACCATGTCATACAGCCCATTCACAGCTGTTGAGTCTATAGTTAAAGTCCTTTCATGCCTTAACTGGAATCTACCTCCTAAAAATGCCCACAAATTGCTCTGACTTATCAGCTGAATATGCAAAATGATCCTTTCCTCCCTCCTGACAACTCCTAAAATATACTGGCATTTATTTTGCTCTTTGCCCTTTATATTTGTTATATTTGTGCTGGAGGAGACTGGCACAGAGGTACTCTGTTGCTGAGTTGGGAGGCGAGGAGGGAAGTAAGGACTTTAGTTGGCTTGCGCCTGCAAACCAAATACCTGGGAAAACACAGCATTTGGAGCCTGGTACCGTCCACTTGAAAGCACTATTAACGTAATGTAGAAAAAGGTTTGATAAATTCAAGGTCACTCTTCTCCAGGATTCTGTCTAAGCCCTCATCTCTTCCCACTCTGCTCACTTTCTGGAGGGGTAGTCTCGTTAATGCTCATCCCTGCAATTGCCGTCTGTTTATTATTGATTCCTAGCTGTTCCATGTCAGCCGGACTTTTTTTATATCTAACTGCTTACTGGACATCTCTACTTGCATATTTCACCGATATCATATAAATTTCAACGTCGTATAAATTTAATATGCCAAAATCAATCTTGTTTTTCTTCCGAATATGCTCTTCCTTCTGTGTTTTCTATTTTATTGAGTAGCTCTACCATTCTGCCAACCACTTGAGCCGGATTTTTGAGAGGCCTGCTTGATTCTTCTCTCTCCTTCACTCTTGTATCTTATCTCCCAGTGAGCTCTGTGTCACCTCCTCAATAGCTTCCAAAGCTTTCTGTCTCCATCTCCACTGCAACCACCCTAGTCTGAGTTCCTATTACCTCTAGCCTGCATCACTGTGGGTCCTCTGTGATCCAGCTCCGTGGTCTGTTCTCTGCCTCCATGCAGGCTTCAGATGAGGTTCAGTTCCTTGAATATTCCCTGCTTATTTCCATCTTAGGTCTTTCACGCAGAAAGTTCTGTAGAAACTCTCTGTCCTTCCTTGGCTGCCCTTAAGGACCCTTAACCCTCTTCCACAGTTGCAGATGCAGGGCAGTGTCTGTTTTCTTAGATATATCGTCAACTCCGTGAGTGAAGGATCACCTTTTCACCATGGTTTCCCAAGCAGGGAGTTTGATGTAGACTAGGCAGGCAGTGACTCTGTGAATTAATAATCACCCTTTGAACTGAGCTTTGGTGGATGGGTTTGGCCTTACTCAAAGAGGAGAGAAGACTACCAAGGCTAATACAGTCAGTAGCTACAGAAGGACTGTGCTAGTTGGGCCTTTGCCAATTAGGAGCAAATTTTTTTTATTACTTTTCTTGATTATCTGGAGTCAGCACTCAATCTCTACAGTAGACACTAAAACAGAGAAAAGGAAAGGAAAAAGTAGTGGTAGAGAAATATCAAATCCCAGGAAGGTGGTATCAGAGGCATACAGTTATGTACAAAACACAGGGCATTTGAAAAATCTGTCAAAGTCTGCATTAAAATTGCAAGCTTTGTCAAGAAGTTATTTATTTTTCCTTTGAATTCATGAATTCAGGATAAAGACAAATGAATGTCACTTTAAACATATTTAATTAGTCAAATTCCTGTCTTTAGGATATTATTGACTCATAGTTTACCAGGTTTAAAAATTGATAGAACACATATTAATAATACATACTTGTACTCATTATTTAACATTCACTAAGCAACCATACTTTTTGTCTCCATAGACAAATAAAGCAGTGGTTTGAGGCAATTAACGAGGCATTTCAAGAACTTTTTACTTGAATTGTCTAGATAATTGGCCTGGTGCCCTGTTTGTTTTTCATATGCAGACAAAGAGATAGAACTTAAAGTTTTCTTTCTCTTTCAAAGGCCATTTTATAGGAAAAAAAGACCTCATTGTTCAAAAGCAGCACCCAGGCCAATAATTAGGACCTGATCATTACTTCGCAGGTATCAAATAGTCACTGTTATGGTCAGAAGTTTTCAAAATGCTATGCTGTTAGTCTTTTACCTATTTTAAGTTTGTATTTACTTATGTTTTTGGTTTTTTGGTTTTTTTTGGAAAAAAGTGAATTATTTCCCAAATACGATACCGTATTTAGTAAATATTCAGTACCGTGGAAGGTCCCAGGAAAACATTCTTTAAAAAAAAAAGGAGAGAAATAACAAAACTCCTCAAACTCCCCAGAGGTTTAAATCATAGGGATTAACATTAGTAGGGAAAAATGTAAGCACAGCTGTGTGGAGCGTGTAGGACTGTTGGCATTATGTGCCCCAGTTTGGACTAATAGTAATTTTTCCTTTTAGCATTATTTTTTTTTATCCATTTAGTCTTTTGTTCCATGTTCCTCTCATATCTATACAAAATCATCAAGATCAAAGTACAATTCCAGGCTGTACAAAGTCCAAGACTGGCACTCTTAAAAACTGAAATTAAGGGCAAGTTTATTTTTCCTTTCACAAGCCTTTTGATTAGCTGAAGCAAATAAATCTTTTTTCTATCGAAGGTTGTGTTTTAAGTATCACATAGAAACAGAATGAAGATACTTGGATATCCCTGGGGTTCGCTGCTAACTGTGTTATCAGATGTGCCATGTTTTATGGACATCAGTTTCCTCAACTGTAAAATAAGGATGCTGTTTACCTAAAAAGGATTTCTTGAGGACTAAACAAAATAATATCTGTGAGGATTGAAACAAAAAAACAACCCACTAGTTGGGAAAAAATATTTACAAGTTATATATCTGACAAAGGGTTAATCTCTATAATATATAAAGAACTCACACAGCTCAACAACAAAAAATCAAACAGCCTGATCAAAAAATGGGCAGGGGACATGAACAGACATTTCTCCAAGGAAGATATACGATGGCCAATAGACACATGAAAAGATGCTCATCATCACTAATCATCAGGGAAATGCAAATCAAAACTACACTAAGATATCACCTTACACCTGTTAGAATGGCAAAATATCCAAAACAAAAAGTGACAAATGTTGGAGAGGTTGTGGAGAAAAAGGAACCCTTATACGCTGTTGGGTGGGAATGCAAACTGGTGCAGCTGTTATGGAAAACAGTATGGAGATTTCTCAAAAAATTAAGAGTAGGAATACCTTATGACCCAGCCATCCCACTACTGGGTATCTAGCCAAAGAACTTGAAATCAGCAATTCCAAAAGTCCCATGCACCCCTGTGTTCATTGCAGCATTATTTACAATAGCCAAGATGTGGAAGCAACCTAAGTGCCCATCAACTGATCATTGGATACAAAAGATATGGTATACATATACATATATATATACACATACACAATGGAATTCTACTCAGCCATAAAAAAGGATAAAATCATCCCATTCACAACAACATGGATGGACCTCGAAGGTATTATGTTAAGTGAAATAAGCCAGATAGAGAAAGGCGAACTCTGTATGACTCCACTCATAGGTGGAAGTTAAACATATAGACAAAGAGAACTGATTGGTGGTTACCAGGCGAAAGGGGGGGTGGGGGAGGGCACAAAGGGTGAAGTGGTGCACCTACAACATGACTAACAATAATGTACAACTGAAATTTCACCAGGTTGTAAACTATAATAATCTTAATAAAAAGTTAAAAAAAATATATCTGTGAAGAATATAGCTCAAGGCTTAGTATGTTGTCAGTGCTAAAAAAAAAGAAATTTTTATGGCTCTCTCTTTGCTCTTCAAAAAATAAGGGGACTTTATTAGTGTCACTCCGTGTATGGTTTGGGAGCCAGTAATGACCAATAAACTAAATCATTTGTGATGAGTTGAGTACAGAAATTGAGAATGTGTGTTACAAATTATACATAATCTGCCAGAATAACTGTATGTCTGTTGAATCTAATAGCTAGAAATTAGAACTTGTATTCTTATACATTTTGCTTTTCTATTGTTTTATTTTGTAGTAATTCTTTTTTTTTTAGTAATTCATTTTTATTATGTTTTACAAAATTAATGGTGGATGGCAGATTGAAAATTAAAAACGAAGGCTGGCCCTTCACTACAGGTAGTTTGAGTAGTGCTGGGCTGGACGAACTCTGAGATATTCTTTCTAGCTCTAAATTTCTGTAATTCTAGATACACTTTTTTTCAGAGCACTGTGAAGTGTATTCACAACAGATACAGAGGTTTTTAAAACATTTCATTTGGTGAAAATAGCTTCACTACATTAAAATTCCAAATATGGAGCCCTTAATATGTATTCACATTGTCACCTGGATGAAAAAAAGATGTTATAGATGCCTGAGGAAAAAAGCAATGTGTCTGCATTGTTGACAATCAAATTAAACTTTCGATTTGTTCCTTGAAATCTAATCTATTTGGATTCAAAGATCTGTTTTTAATGAAAAGCAGTGGGAGATCACAAAGCGATGGTGATGCCTGCTGTCACTTTGTGTCTTCAGTTGCTTTTGTTAGATTAAAAAGGAAATCATTCACTTCTCAAAAACACACTTCCTTTAATTTAAATGTCCTGCTATGGGTGGTGGAGTTACTTTGGAATTAAGGTTGCAGATGTGATTAAGGTTGTTAATCGGCTGTGTTTGAGATAGGGAGATATTTCCTGGGGGATCTGATGGGCCCAGTATGATCCCAAGAGTCCTTATAAGTGGAAGAAAGAGACAGAAGAGTGAGAGCCAGAGAGATGGCAGCATGAGAAGACTTTGGCCTGACATTGCCAGCTTGGAAGTTAGACGAAGAGGAGCAGGAGCCAAGGAATGTAGGAGGCCTCTGGAAGCTGGGAAAGGTTCCCCTGGAGTCTCTGGAAGAATGCAGCCCTGTTGACACCTTGATTTTAGCTCAATTAGGCCCATTTCGGACTTCTGACCTCTAGAACTATTAGATGATAAATTTGTGTTAAACCACAAAGTTCATGGTAATACGTTGTAGTGGCCCTGGAAAACTAATACAGGCAGGCACGCCAGAGACAGTTGTGTTATTTCCTCCTTCCTGGCCTCTAGCACAGCCACCAGACCAGCCAAGAGGTGCACTCCTCTGGTCTCAGAATAATCTTCTCTTCCCAAAGTGTTCGTTAATTGATCTGTTACTGAACAGAGAGAAGCAGAAATGTGCTAATCTCTCCCTTTTTCCTACACCTCTGCCATCTACATATGAATTAAAATTTATTTTAAAAATTACCCATCAGATTTTCTTATATAAAGTCATCAAGAGAGATGTGAGTCATAAATTGACCTGAGGGTAAAGAGTTATCCAGGTTTTGTGTAGTTGTAAGCTTAAACAATTTGGGGGATTTAGTTTTAAAAAAATAGAAATTTAGGGGCTGGCCCGGTGGTGTAGTGGTTAAATTCCCACGTTCTACTTCGGTGGCCCGGGGTTTGCTGGTTTGGATCCAGGGTGTGGACCTATGCACTACTTGTCAAGCCACGGTGTGGTAGGCATCTCACATATAAAGTGGAGGAAGATGATGAGCACAGATGTTAAGTCAGGCCAGTCTTCCTCAGCAACAAAAGAGGAGGATTGGTGACAGATGTTAGCTCGTGGCTAATCTTCAAAAAAAAGGAAAAAAGTAGAAATTTAGTTAAGTGACTAACATGCCTTTATAATGGTTTTTCTATATTTTTGACTACATACCCTTGGATTATTTCTTCCATGATTTTATAATTTTATTTTTTGTAAAGAGAATGCTGTCTTTCTTCTAGCATTGCTAGTCACAATATTTTTCTTTTCATTTAATGATAGTTTAGAAAAGTTTCTTTTAGAATCACAACTTGTTATTAGCAATGCCATGTGAACTTTTCAGATTCTTGCAAACCTCCGTGAAGTGTCTGTCATATATGAGTTGAAACATTTAGAAGAGTTTTCCGTAAACTCTACTGGCTCCATACATTCAAACTTTGCTTCTCCTCCACTACCTCTATTCTTCCAGTAATAGGCCCCAGAGGATCTTTTCATATCTCTACACAACTTCTGACTTTGTGACTCCAGATCTTGGCAGCAGGTGCATGAGGAGTCAGGATGGTAGGTGGTAGGATATTTCTGGAAGCCATTCCTACACCAGAACCATTATCAGTTACTTGACTATACAAGGACATGGCTGTGGACCGCATAAATATAGCCCATTAAACCCAAACTAAGTGTCTTCCCAACTCCGCTTTCCTTAGCATGACTCACCAAGTGTCTGCACACTCCTTCACTACCTGACATGAGAGGGAGCCTGATGAAATGTAAGAATGGAAAGAGACAATGGTCTTAATTGATTGCATTCAAAATATCTTACCTTTGCAAATTTTACTAAAACATAGGATTTGGTGAACACATTGCTAGGGCCTCTCCCAGAACCTTGGGAAGAGCACTTGCAAGGGAAGGGCCTTGAGAAGCTTCATTGGCTTCTCAGTAAAAACGTCTGTGATAGGACATGATTCCACACACTGGCAAGAGTCTGTAATTCTTTTGTCTTTGAAGTTTTCCAACCGATGATTCTGAAATTCTAGATATAGAAATAACTGAGAAACATGGGTCATATTCCATGGTCAAAACTTTTATTCCCATAGGCTGCTCTCCTCAACCTTGAGAGCCCCAGCTTTACACTAGGCTAAAGTTTTCAGACTTGTGTCTGTTTGAAGGAGCTTTCTTATGTGCTTTCACCAGATTTGACTAAGATAGACGTCCTTAAAGCAGGTGGCTCCCTTTGCTTTTTGGGTATTTTTTTTCATTCATTTTTATAGTAGCCATGCTTTGATTTGAAATAGATTAGTTTGCACATTCCCATCCATTTGTCATTTAGCTAAAGCTTAAGTATCAGAACTTCTTCAAATATGAAGGCATAATAGGGAACAGTGTTACCTGGAATGGAAAAAAAAGTGATACAGCAAGATTTCTAATGAAAGCAGAAGGAATGGATCAATTCTTTAATTTTAGCCATGGGTGAGAAGTTTCCCATAACTGGTGACTTAGTCAGTTGGGTGGTACCTTACAGAACATCGGGAGTAGTCCCTGCGTTTCATTTCTAGGGAAGATAAGACCCAGAGAGGAAAATGTTCCATCATTTCTGAATAGGTCTTTCCCCTCTGGGTTGGTAGAGCTTTATTCAGTATTTTTAGATATTCCAGTATTTCTCTGTTTGACAATATGTATAAGCAGTTAACAATTCACTTGGATTTTTCATCCTTGCAGATAGAATTTCCCAAATTTGTTGAAAAATTGTGGAAAGTTTTTCATTGGTGAAAGGCCGAGGTGGGGCATGGAGAAGTGGTGCGAACACTTGACAATCTCAGGGTACAAAATTTTGGAAACCTCTAAGTGAGAGCAAGATGTGGAGTTATCACTTAGAAATAACTCTTCTAGACTGTGTGTTATAGCTTCAATGCAAAACAGGCGGATTCTTTGTGGGTCGCGTATGCACCTGCCCTTCTATATTGTGCTTAGGTCAAAGAAGTACATTCTGAAATACTCTTTGTGAGAAGCCTGTTTTCATATGTATTGCATGCCACTTTGAGTTGAGAACTTACTCTGTCTTGGTAAACTTCCGAGGGAATATTGAGCAGCTCCGGTTTAGAATTCTCTTCACTCTCAATCTCAGATTACACAGGGTCGCGTTGAAGGACCTCCGCAGCACGGTCCCCTCCCCCTCACTTCAGTCACAGCTGATTACTCACTCCTCCCTGAATAGGACTTGCTCTTTCTTTTCTGTTTTTAAACACTTTTTGTTTTTGTGTGTAATACTGTTAGAGAAAAAACTGTTTGGTCCAGGAGAGTCTTTGTCATAACCTTTGTCCTCCTCACAGCCCTTTCCAAATCTTGCCTGTCTTCTGCCTGCTCCTTGAAGTCCTTCTTGATTTTTCCTGTTGGAATCAATCAGTTGATAGATCTCTTTTCCTCCCTCTCTCTTCGTCTTTCACTATGCTTACAAAAAGCTGTCCTTACTATATTCTGCTGTGTTTATAAATAGATACGCTTCTCCTGACTGGCCTGTAAGTTACATGATGGAAGGGATGGTTTCCTGTACTTTTTTGCCTTATTTCCGGTGTTTTGTCTAAATAGGAGATATTCACTTTTTTTGCTTGTTGCATTCATTCATTCATTCAACAAAATATTTATCAAGGACCTCTGTTTACCAGGCTCTGTTCTAAGCATTGGAGATGTAGCAGTGAACCAAACAGATAAAAATTTCTGCCTTAATGAAACTTACATTGACTGAATTGAATTATACATTAATTACGTTGAATTATACTTATATTTTATTCTTTAATCTCTGATGTGCTCCTTGATTTATAAAACATTAGTTTTGTTCTCCAGTCTTTGACAACTCCTCACATTAGTGTTGATTCTTGCTAACTGGAATTAGTAGGTATAATGCTGAAAGGTTCATCTTAACTGGTTTGGCAAAACATCTTTGTAGAATCGTTTTAAATTATCTGCAAAATTGTCAGACAGTGGTTTAGTTGACTGATCTATACATTGCGTATAACATAGTTACTTACGGGTTTTATACCTCCTTGGATGGATCTTGCCCTAATGCCATGTTCCTACCCAACTCCTTCCCAGCCACTCTTCACTCTCCATCCTCGTACGTATCCTGTGTAATTTTCCATATTATATGTGTTGCTATCTGTTACTATGTTTTGGGCTACGTGTTTATTATCTGTCCCTCCCAGAGGAGTGTAAGCTTTATGCAGACAGGAGCTTTGGCCTGGACATGGCTGCATCTCCACTGCCCACTATAGTGTCAAGCAAAAAAGAGATGCTCAATCAGTGTTGTTTTTTTTATGATTGAAAAATAAATTAATAATACCTTCTTGATTTCTGGGGAACTTATGTAAACTTTGTATAGACAATTTCCCCTACAAAATTAATTTTTAAACTTGCTCCAACAATGATGTCAATGATGGTCAAACATTCTGACTAAATCAAGTCCTCTTTCAGTTATAGGTCCTCTACTTAATCTTTAAAATCATATCATTGGTTCTCATTTTCCTAATCCTGCTTTACATTTTCTTTCATTAGTTGAATTAGTAAATATAATAAATACATTTGCATTTTTAATTGTATGAAATGACAGACAACATGCAGATGACAAAAATTGTTGGAAAAGTTACATTGGTCTTACAGTCTTATTTGAGACTGACATGCAATTAAGATATAACCAATAAAATCCTTAGTCTGAAGGACTGAAATTTGTGGTAATGTATTTCTGTATCAAGTTATACAGGGTACAAGCTACTCCTTAGAGTAGGTTTAGATGCAGTAATAATAGATATTTAAAAGTCTGAGCTGTTTTACCATGACTTCTAATCATGCTTAATTTTATAATTCCCAATTACTTATGTATATTATATTTCAGGATCCATATGGGATGGGTATATTTCAGGAAGTCACTTATCATTTATTCTGCTTCGCTGTAACTCCTAAAAAATAATTTCTCTAAACTGTAGAATGAGCATATGTCTAAAATTTGTCATTTTCTTATCAACAGCAGCATTTCTTCTTTTTTTTCCAGCCTCAGTTTCTTTCAGTAGAATGTTGCCTAAGTTTTCCAGAAGCTAGAATGGTGGAGAATGGGATTTACTTGTTTATGGAAAAATAATCAATAAGCAGATCTTATAGGATGGATTTGTTACTCATACTGTTCGTGTGTAGAATTTTCGTTTCTCCTGAATAGGAATTTTAAGAATTGGAGAAAAGTAGGAAATAAACATTGAGTCCATTAGGAATGGTACTGTTTGTGTGGTTATAGTCATTGTTATTGTTATATTAATAAATACCTAGAATTCTTGCACTTTTAGATAATAACCATCATGGGAACATTTTCCTCCCATAGAATTTCACTCAATAAACAGAAACAGTATATTTCTTGAGTTGAAACTGTTTGCACTAGGATTAAAAGCATTTTTGGTGATGCACGTAATGGTTAAGGAGATTTTTTTTTCACTTTTATACCTTTTTTCCATTCCACTTGCTGTCAAATATTTTATTCTGAGATTCTAGTTATTGGAATCTTTCCTAAAATCCTCATAATCTTCTTACCGTTGAGAAGGGAGACAAAAATGCAAATAGACCAAACAATTAACCTCATAGATACTACCATCACCAAGCCATGATCAGAGTTCTGTAACATCACTGCAGTGAATTTTTTTTTCAGCTATATTGAGATATAACATTGTGTAAGTTTAAGGTGTACAATGTGTTGATTTGATAAACCTATCAGTTGTAAAATGATTGCCACCATAGCTTTAGCTAACACCTCCATCACATGACATAATTACCATTTCTTTTTTGTGGTGAGAATATTTTGTATTTACTCTCTTAGCAACTTTCAAGTTATAATACACTATTATGGACTGTAATCACCATGCTGTATATTGGATCCCCAGAATTTATTCATTGTATAGCTAGAAGTTTGTACCTGTTGATCAGCATCTCCCATTCTCCCACCCCCAACCCCTGGTAACTACCATTCTACCCTCTGTTGCTGTGATTTCAGCCTTTTTACATTCCACCTATAAGTGATACCATACATATTTGTCTTTCTATGTCTGACTTATTTCACTTAGTAGATATATATCACATCTTATTTATCCATTCATCTATTGGTGGACACTTAGATTGTTTCCATATCTTGGCTATTGTGAATAATGCTGCAGTGAACATGGGAGTGCAGATATCTCTTTGAGATTCTGTTTTCATTTCCTTTGGATGTATATTTAGAAGTGGGGTTGCTAGATCATATGGTAGTTCTATTTAAAATTTTTTAAGGAACCTTGATACTCTTTCCCATAGTGGCTGAACCAATTTACATTCCTACCAACAGTGTACGAGGGTTCCTTTATCTCCACATGCTTGCCGACACTTGGTATCTCTTGTCTTTTTTGACAAGGAAAGATCTACTGATAGTCTTATGGGGGGTCCCTTGTATGTAACAAGTTCTTTTTCTCTTGCTGCTTTTTAAGACTCTCTCCTTAAGTCTTTAACTTTTGATATTTTAATTATAATATGCGTCAGTGTGAGTGTCTTTGGATTTATCTTACTTGAAACTCTCTGAGTTTCCTGGATTGGATGTCTGTTTCTTTCCCCAGGTTAGGGAAGTTTTCAGCCATTATTTATTTGAATAAGCCTTCTGCCCCTTTCTGTCTCTCTTCTTTTTCTGACACTTATAATGTGTATATTGGTCTGCTTTGTTGTGTCCCATAAGGCCCTTCACTCTTTTTCGTTTTTTTTTCTTTTTGTTGCTCATTGAATGAATTTCACTGCCCTGTCTTTGAGTTCAGTGATCCTTTCTTCTGCTTGATCTAGTCTGAGGTTGAACCCTTCTGTTGATTTTTTCAGTTCAAGTATTATATTCTTTGGCTCTGTGATTTCTGTTTGGTACTTTTTAAATATTTTCTATCTCTTTGTTTAAATTCTCACTTTGTTCATGCATTGTTCTTCTGACTTCAGTGTACATCTTTATTTTAAACTGTGTATTATCAGATATATCACTTATCTCTCTTTTGTTAAAATCCTTGTCTGGAATTTTATCTTGTTGTCGTGTTTGGAATATATTACATTGATTCTTCACTTTCCTTGACTCTCTATGTTGGTTTCTGTGCATTATAAAGAAGAGCCACCTCTCCCAGTCTTGACACAGTGGTCTTGTGTAGGAGATGGACCTCATCAATCAGGCTATCCTGTGCTCCTTGTTGTCTCTCAAACTTTTGTGGTTGTCCAAGCAGCTTTCTTTGTTCTTAGTGGCTCCCAGTAGTTGAATGTGCTGAGACCCAGTGGTGTCCCGAAGGGGAGGATAGCAGTCAGCACTTAGATGCAGGTGGTTGAAAGCTAGATCCTCAGGAAGAAGCTGGGAAAGTATGTAGTTAGACCTGTTCAGAGAGAGAGCATTTTTGTTTGCTCCCTCAGCACTAGGCCCAGCATATAGCTGCTCAGGGGTGCTCTTGAGCCCACTGAGAACTTTTTCATTGTTGGTTACAGTCCTGTGGGTCTTCTGAATGCAAGCCCTGTTGGCAGAGCCAGGCAGTTGAGGGCCCATTCCTCAGGAGGCTGCCAAAAGCGCTGGGGCACCAGCTCCTTCCAGAGAGATACTGGTGACTTGGAGTGGGCTAGGGAGAGAGAAAGGGAGATGTCGGCTGGCTTGCTTGGTCTCTGGGGAGGATCACAGTCTCCCCCTAGATGCATACTAAATTAGAAGCCAGACCCTCAGGCAGCAGCTTTTTAAGTAATTGGAGTGAATTTTAGAGAACAGCAGTCACGGGCTTGGGGAAAAGATATAGTAGGGAAGATCTGGATTATGGTTTCCTATTCCCATTAAAACCATGACCAAACTGTTGTTGGGTCCTTACAAATCTTTTGAATCTTTCCTAGGCTTCCTATCTCAGTCTGGTCTCTAGTTTCAGTATGACATATAAGTTTCATCTCCAGTACCAACAACTCTCACTTGGTAGTACCTGCTCTGGGCATTGTGATGAAAAGGATTCTGAAGGGCTAAATAATTTTGTTTTAATGAATAAAGGATTAAAAAGTATTATGGACTGCCAAAATCACAGTCATCTGCAGTCTCCATGAAGCCGTTCCAAAATTCTCTCTCATTTATTCATTCATTCATATTTTTCAGCCTGGGCTAGATGTTGGGTATGTAGTGGACATACAGACATGTTTTCTTTAGTTAAATTAATAATGCTGGTAAAAATAATAATTATAGCAAAAACAATAATAATATTTTATGGAGAGCTTACTCTGTGATAGAAGCTGGCCTTAGCATTAGAAAAGTGTTCTCTCACTGAACACTCACAAACTCTATATATTATTCCCCATTTTATAGGGAAAGAAACTGAGGCACAAAGAAGTTGAATAACTTGCCAAAAGTCACACAGCTATTAAGTGACTCCAGAGTGCTTTAGTCTAACAGCAGTGAATTTTGTCATTGGAGAAAAACAGGGTCTTATTCTCTCTGAAATTCGTAACACTTCATCTTTTCTAGGGCATTTTTCGTTTACCCTGAATTTTGTATTAGTTTTCTATTTCTGCGAAATAATCTCCAACTGAGCAGGCTAAAATAACACTTATTTATTATCTCACAACATTGGCTCAGGAGTCTAGGCATAGCGTAGCTGGGTCCTCTGCTGAAATGCAGATTAATGTGTCAGCCAGGACTACCATCTCATCTGAAGCTTGGGGTCCTCTTGCAAGCTCAGTGGTTGTTGGCAAAGTTTAGTTCTTTGTGGTTGTAGGATTGAAGTCTTCAACAACCATTTCCTGCCACGTGACCCTCACCCTAACATGGCAGTTTGGTTCTTCAAGACCAACAACAGGGTATCCCTGGCACTTCTTATCTCTTAAGTCTAGACGTTTTTATGAAGGTCTCACTTGATTTAGTCCTTTTGGAAATAATCTAAAGTCAACTGATTAGAGACCTTAGTTACATTTGCAGAATTCTTTTACCTTTATCATATTTTGTAATTTAATCATGGGAGTGATATCTCTTTATTCTCATTGGTCCTGCCCACAGTCAGAGGACGGGATTATACAAAGGCATGGGTCGTTGGGGATCACCATAGAATTCTGGCCACTGCAACTTATAATGAGGTCTTGCCTCATCTCTGCCGCTATACCTTAGGTTTGTGAAAGGCCTAAAACCAGTAGCCTTTGTTTTTCCCACTACATACAACAAAATGCCTTGCACAGAATAGACAATCAATGTTAGCTGAGTGACAGAACGAGTTGTGCAGTTTTTATCTTTTGTGTGTCAATTCCAGCGTCTCACCCAGAATCTTAATTGGCATGTGATCTGTATTAATATAAATTATGCGTGTTTCCAGAAACAGAAACAAAGTTCTCTGCTATCGCTATTTGGAAGTTACACTATTGCAGAGGTATTGGTTTTTGTCCCTGAAAAAAAAAAACCCAGTATGTTACACATGGTAAAAGTCTGGCTGTGTTTCTTGGTGGTATGCTAACATTTTTCAGAGCTGAAAAATGTAAGCATATGCTATCAATTAGTGGGTTCATGAGGAACTTTGCAAACAAATAGTGCCAAAGTATGGAAAAATTGGAATTACCTCATTTTGTATACAACTGGACTGCATGGAAGTTTGAGATTATACAGTTTACTAAGGCACATTGTGTGAATGCTTTTAAATCATCTACCAAGGATTTATTCTGCTGCTCAGTACAAAAATTTATGTTTCTAATATATGTATGATTTAAAAATCCCTGTGGTGCTGGTTTAATTTTTTAAGTGAAGATTTAACAATACTTCTAAAATTACTTTTTTATGAACTTTACTTTTTTTTTCTACAGTCATTCTATCTGGAATTTCTGACAACCATACATACCCTTCTAGACTTCTTTGTAGTCCTGTCTCAAATTTAAGTTCATTTTTCTAATTCATGATATACAAACTTCTACTTAGAAGTTTACTTTTTCTTTGAAGAATTATGAATTCTCCATCAAAACCCAAGAAGACATTCCAGGAATTCTTTTATGTGATAACTTTGTACTTCATCCACTTTTACTATCCGTCTCCTTTATCTTGTGACGTTATTTTCCTTCTGTCATTTTGGAAATTATGGGCTTTACAGCTGAATTATATGAGCCTTCACCTCTATCCAGAATATCACTGACTCCACATAGAGAAAATGGCATGGAAAGCAGAATAAGCATTTGGAAAATATGAAAATATTCCTAACAAGAACAGTTTGAATAATTGGAGATACAAACTTCTTTTTTCTTTTACAAGAATAGTTTTATGTGAGTTAGATAGATAACTGACCACATACTTTCCTTTACCCATGTAGACATGGTTTATTTTTCTTCTTCCCATGGTTTGTTCTCAGCTCTGATCTCTTAGTCTAAGTGGGGTGACATTATCTAGCAGGCATTTTATTAGGGTCTGTGACTTGTTAGTTAGGTCACGTAATTTGAGAAAACTGGTTACTAACAAAACACAATGTAATGAACAGTGGGTCATAATGAGAACCAAAATTTATAGGCGTCACTTTAGCTCTCCCTTCTCTTTACTGTAGGAGCTTATGGGGGAGCATGGGCTTCAAATCAGAGACGTGGGTTCAAATATCATCACACCTGTTAACTTTCTGTGTCGTCTTGGACAAAGTACCATATGAGTGATCTTAAACTCTGTTTCTTCATCTTATAAAATGATAATCATGGAGCCCCCTCGTGGGGTTGCTGTGTGGCTATATGGCTTATGTATGAGTAATACATGTAAACTGCTTAACACAGTGGTGGGCACCTAAGTTGTTTCATTTAAATGTTACTTGTTATTATCATTACGTTTTATCTTGCATCATACTGATGTATGTGATGAGCAGCAAGAGGGAAGTCCTTATTAGTGGAAGATAAGAGTTTTCCTGTGTAGTGTTCCTGTAGATATATGTCAATTTGCATGTGGTGTCAGTGTTTGAGGTAACAGCTGTTTTACGAAGTACTTTTGAATCTTACCACCTGTTTCCAGTGATGCATACACTCAGAGACTTACAGCATTTCTTCATTGGAGAAGTTTCTGTGTGGATGTGTAGTAAATCATTAATGGAATATTTTCACAATATTGGGTGGATTTTTCATACACATACACATAATTTTCTATGTTTGTTTGGATATTTTGCCCGTTGAGAAAGGGAAAGAACTCTGTTCAGGTGAAAGATGCAGGTACAAATGGATACTTACAAATAGGATTTTAACTGGATCTACAGAGCAGATGGAGAAAAATACAAAAGAGACTGGTTATATTTATAAAGATAAAAAGGTAACATTTATGTAGCCATTACAGTATACCAGCACTTGGCATGTATTAGATCATTTAAAACTTATACAACAAATCTGTGAGGTGGGCACTGTTAGTATTGCCATTTTACAAGTGAGGAAACTAAGGCACGGAAAAGATAAGTGACTTATTTGTGGTCACGTGACCAATATATGGGGAACAGGGATTTGGAGTCCTGTAATGTGGCTCCAGAACCTTTGCTCTTAGCCCATATGTGAATTCAAAATAAGATGTCATTTCATATATTGCCAAGTATTACCACCTTAGTTAGAGAGACCTGTGCTCTAGGTGCTATATCTTTGTGGGCTCTGCTGATCACACACACATACACACACATGTGCACATACACACACACACACACGTACAAATGTGAAACAGCACATGAGCACCTGGTGCCTCAGGATCCTCTGCTCTTTTCTGGCAAAGTGTGGCCTGCTGCCCACTCAGGCCCCGCGAGCCTCTTTGTGCATTTCTTATGCTGAGTCCTCAGCAGGGCATCTGTGTCTGAATGTCCTGAGATACATGGGCTGCCAGGCGCAGAGAGACACTGCTTTTGAGGGTTCAAGTGGTGAAAGTGCTTAAGAGAGGGAGAAGAGTAATTAACGTCGCAAACCCTTCTTCTCAGGGGGCATGCATGCAGTAGATTTTTGCACAGAACTAAGCATTATTCTCTATTCTAGATGGATTACTTACATACTAGAATTGCAAATATTTTTATTTTTTAAGAAATGTTAAGATTTAGTATAATTTGATTAAATTTTCAAAATATTAATGAAGCAATTTAAGTGATTTTTTCAAGGTAGGAAGATGAAATATGTTTCGTTAAACAATTTGTTCACTTGATTTATAACTTTTAAATATTTAGACATACTCTGTGTCAACCTCCATTTATACTCTTGCTGTGGACAAAGGATGGGCCTGTTACAAATAACTAAACATTTGTCAGAGTTTGAACTTTAGCAACCATATGATTGGCTTACCTTTTCACTTTTCTTTTTGGTAATCTTTTTCTTTATTATAGAACTTGGAAGGGGAAGAACATTCAGGAGGCAAATTTGAGACCCTATAAAATCCAGATTTCACCTTCTCTGCTCTAGATGGTACCTGTAGTTATTTTTGTTTGTTTGCTTGCTTATTTATTAATGTTTTTCAAGATTGGGTAATTTAAGGTGCAAGATCTCTTTCAGAAATTTGGTTACGAACACAGGTCCTTCCTACCGTCAAGACCAGGGAGGTTCAAATTCTGGCTCTGTTGATTTGTTATGTATTATTCAAAGTAGTTGAGCTCTGTGTATCTCAGTTTGTTCCGTGAAATAGACATCTAATACATTCTGGTAGTGTTTTCGTGAGAACTGGTTCCAGGAAAACCCTCAATGGATGTTAGATATACTGAATAATTTATATGAGGAATTTCATCTGCCTTCTCAAAAACAAGACAAAGATCTTCTCCAACAGATTTTATAATTTTTATGTGGCTTGTCCATTTCTGTGTAACACACTGCATTTTCCTTCTTTTTTGTATTTGATGAATAAAATTAAGCAAAACAGAGAAAAATAGTTCCCCTCCATATATATGATTTGCAGCCTTTTAGACGGCTTTGAATTAGCAAATACTTCTCACCAGAGCAGCTGAAAGTGTAAATTAAAGGGAACTGCCACCCCATGAGAGGCAGACCTTGCAACTGTCTTCCTCCTCCTTCTTTTTTTCATCTCTTCTAGAAGGTTCAGTTGGCATCTCACAGAGCCTCAAGCCCAGCAAAGAGGTAGGAGAATTGAACAGAAGTAGCCACCACGTCTAATCTTTGCTTTACTCTCACCAAACAAAAACCTAGCCCCGGATACAGGTGTGTAGTAAGCACCAGGTGGATGCTTTTATATTTGTTACAAGTTCAAACAAATTGTGTGGTTGGAGTAGCCTGTTTTCAAATAGAAGTTGGTGACCCATCTCAGCAATGACAGAAATGTTCTCATGCAAAGCACTATTTGTGTTGGCATTTTAAGGGGGAGATTCTTTTTTCTAATGATTCAAAGTGATTTTTATGCAAAAAGAAGGTGGTCGGGGCTTTTGGAGAGCAAAGTTAGAGTTTTCCTTCTAAAGTGATAGATCCACTATTTTAAGTGTCTGAAATTTGCTCTAAAATTGCAGGAGGCCCCACTCAGAAATGGCTTGTGCTAGGGGGAGGCAATATATTTGTGTTTAAGAACAGACCTGGTACGGGTCAAAGCTCAGTTGTTTATCAGTTGGACAGACTTCTTAGTATCCCTAAACCTCAGTTTCTTCATTTGCAAAGTAAGGATACCACAGGACCTTCTCATAGAGTTGGTGTAACCATTCTTAGAAAAATCTGTGTAAAACAGCACAATTGAAGAAAACAGTTGCTACTCTATAAATGTGTTATCATTATTAATGTTGCTGTTACTGAAGTGTCAGAGTAGTTTCTGTGTAATATTAGCATCTTGTGAACTCTTTGCAGGCTGGATTGTACTATTTACTGACCAACTTGCTTGTACCAGGCATTGTTCTAGATTCTTCCTGTTCTTTTCTCATCAACAGTAACTGGTAGGTGTTATTAAATCCTTGTCACAGAGGAACTGTAAGCACAGAGGAATGCAGAGTCTCAGTTTCTGGTTAGTGTGAAAATGTTCATGTCTGACTACTGCATTTTGGAAATGCCTTTGTATGTGACAAAATCATGTCTTGAAAGAATACAATAAAATTTTCTTTGTAATTACTGTGATGTAAAACTGTCAATGTAGCAACACCCTAATAAATGCCTCAGTACCTGAGCGTGTTTGGTAAAGGTCCATGGCCTGGTGTGCTTATGACTTTATTTTGAAACCATATGAGTTTTCATCTAAGTGCTGCACAAAAAATCAACAGCTCCCTTGAGTGTCTGTTCTTGCTGAGGTCTGGGGCAAATCTCTTGACCTCATTTACCCTCTCTTTCAAGAGTAGAGGAATGAGTTTCCAGAAGTACTGTAAGGCCTGACGTGTTGAAGAACAAAACTATTTAGTAGAAAAGCTATGTTAAGACAAGAGGAAATAAATAGTGACCTCACTTAAGTCAACTTGTGATTATTCAAGTCCTAACCATATAATCCATCTCCTTTTAGCCAGTCTGGTCACATCACTACTCCCTAGCACAACTAGTGTTATACCCTTTGGAGAAGAAGTTTTAAACCATTGGATAAAAGTGTGCCATGGATATCTTCTCCCTAATTACATCCTACACCAGCCGCATATATACATGTGTGCGTAGTTACAAATGATAGCTTGAATTGTTATCCAGGTTATTAAATATTGACCACTCTTGAATGAGGCAACTTAATCAGTGATCCCGGAAGCCTCTACAGAATAAGACATTTGTAAGAGATGCTTTTTGAATGACTGCGTGCATGATGCATATTGCATGAAAGGACATGTGTATCTTCTATGCGTCCTCCCTCACCCTGAGTGCCTTGTGTTTAGTAAAGTCTAAAAATGGTTTCTGATGAAGAAATGGAGTTTGGGGACTATTGGTAACTGTAATTTGTCCGTTGTTTCTTTTAACTCATTCTTGGGTGAAATCAAGAGTTGAATAAACGTGTCATTCACATGCCTTATTTTTCATTCTTTGGCTTTAAATTATATAATAAATGCAATGCTCTCCATTTGCAGTTTTCTCATCATTCCTGATATTTTGACCAATATTCCCATTATGGTAGCCAAAGATAGGAGAGCTTCTGTTGTCTTTTTTTGCAACTATGTAGCCTTTTTTTTTTTTTTAGGAAAAATAAGACAGTTGTTGGACATTTGGATTCTTGAACAAGTACTTAGAAAAAACTCAAATTGTGGCTCATTTTATAAACTTCAGTTAGTAATTTTAGATTGAAATTGTTATCTTTTCAAGGAACCCATTGCAGAAAACTTAACTGTAATAATAACAGGAGATTCTAAAATTTAATGCCATATTCTCCAGCTGCCTAAGTAATTCTCTTGGGAATATGTTTAGGCACATCTGCAGTTTGTATTAATTCTTTCATGCCACTGGGGGAGTATTGAATGAGTTATTGTTTCAAAGTATGGGCTGTGAAATAATCTGCTCCAGAACTAATAGAGCTAATTTGCGTTTTTATCTGCTCATATATCAGTAAGAGGGATTTCATTTCTAGTGTGATATATATGAAGAGATAAATATGAAACTAGAGTTTGTAGGATGCTTCCTTCTAAAGACTGGAGCTGTATATCTGGCCTTTCCAAACATTAGCAGTAATGGAGATTGCCTGTGCAAGTATTCATTACAGAGATGATAAGCTTTTCTGTGGAGCATGTTTTATAGGCCAAATCTTAAAGGAAAATGGTGGGAATATTTCTTACATATAAGATGTCTTCAACTGCAAAAATTAAATCTTTTTCTCCTTCTTTCCCTCCTTCCTCTCATTTTCTTTTTGTCTTTTTTTAAATCTCTGAGAACTAGATGTTATAATGGAAATTTTAGGCATGGATGGCAGAGTCATAATGTGAGTGAATGTAGGAGCTTGTAAAACTCTCTCCAACCTCCTACTTACAGGGCCCTGATTATAGTTGAGTGGGATGCCCACACTTCAGTGGAAAGCATGGTTTTCAATAGTCAGAATCTTTTTTTGTTTATTAATTTATGCATAATTCCTGAGCAGCTCCTCTGTGCACTGTGCTAGGTGCTGGATATACAGTATTGAAGAAATAAAGATCTAATTCATGCCGTCATGAAGAATATAGTTTAGTTAGGTGACATAAAACAAACAAAAATAAATAAATATATTGTAATAAGATAATACTGGGTTAATTTAGGTTATGTAAGTGGTCAGATAAGACATCTGAGGATGTAATATTTAAACTGAGATCTCAAGAGTAAGTATAGGTGAGTGAGGTTAAGAGTAGCGGGAAGACGTTTCCAGGTAGAGAAACTTACAAGAAAAAGAAATATTAGGCAGGAAAGATCTTGATGCATTGAAGTAACTGGCAGGGGACCAGTCTGGTTGGTGTGCTGTGAGCTGGGAGGAAGATAGGAAACCTAGGCAGGAGTCAGATCATGCAAAATTTTGTGGGTGTATATAGGAATTCTAATTTTGTTTTCAATTTGGTAGAAAGTCATTATAGGGCTTTAAAAAGGAAAGCATCATGACCTGATGTGTATTTTAAGAATATAACTCAGCAGTGTGCATTGGAATGGGGAGGAAGTGCATGGGAGAAACCAGCTAGGAGGTTATTACGTTTATCTATGTAAGGGATGAAGTCATGGCTAAAGTTTTGGCAGTACAGTTGGAGAAAAAAACTGAAAAAGTATAAGTGGATATAGTGATAGATAACAGATTGCATAGGACTTGGGAAACAATTGGATAAGGATGGTGAGAGAGAGGGAGATCTCAAGATTGAGCTTTGGATTTCATCCTGAGCAATTGGCTAGATGATAATGCTATTTATTGAACAGGAAGACAGACTTTGAGGAGGAAGGTGAAAAGTTTAATTTAGGAGAAGGTAAGTCTGCAATTCTTGTATCTCAGGTAGGTTTTTGGATATATTATTCTGGTCCTCAGATATAAATTTCGGCATAGAAATTATATTGAATGGATGAGACGACCTAAGGAGACTGAATGCACAGAGAAAGAAGAGGAAGCCAGGATTGATTACCAAGGAATTTCAACATTTAGAGTTCGGTTAAAGGAGAAAGAGTCAGCAGATACTACTGAAAAATAGCAGGGGGAAGCCAGCAGAGGCTAGAAGAAAATCATGAAATTGTGCTGATTTAATGATCAAAAAGGAGATGATATCAAGATAGAGGGGACGGCTAATATGCCAAATGCTACTGAGGGGGCTGATAATTTAGGAATCAAAGCATGTCCAATCAGATTTAACAAGATGAAGATCATTTGGTGTGTAAGATAAGAAGAGTTGGTAGAGTAGGGGAGGCTAATGCAAGACTGGAACGAGGTGAAGAATGAATGGGGAGTGAGAGAATATTGACAGCATGTGTAGACAACGCTTTAAAAATTTTATTCTCTGAAGGAATGGAGAAATTGGAAATCAGGCAATAGTTGGAAGAGATTGTGAGATTAGGATGATTTTGTTTTTTAAATATGGGAGATGCTGGAATAGAAAGAGAGAAGACAACTAGAAGGGCCAAGAGAATTAACGGGAGTCAGAGGCATGTAAAGAATTGGCCTTTATTAAGAAAGGATAAGGAGAAGATGGGTGGAGACCCATAACCTTTTGTAATTTGGTGATGTAATTAGATGAGGGAAGTGAACTCTCACGGATTCTGCTTTCTCAGTGAAGAGGGAAGCAAAGTCATTGGCTAAAAGTGAGGGGTGGAAAGATTTGGGAAGTTTGAGGGACAAAAGAGCAAGGATACTAGGAGATTATGGGCAGTGTACCCATTTGAGAACTGTTCTACAGAATCTTGATAAAAAAATTGATAAAAGAAGAGATGTTTTGTTTCACGGTGAGAGAGGAGGAGCAGGGTTTGGTCCGTTCAATTTTCTCCATACTATCGGAGCAGCCCCAGAGGAACTCTCCGGCTCCACAGCACTCCATTTGAAAACACCTACACTAGGGAAAATATTCCTGGCTTCTCAGCAGGGACGGAGCAGTCAGTTGCTGTGATTATGTGTGTATCTGTGTGCATTAATGCCACCCCCTCTAGGGCTGACCTATGGAAAATGATTGAAATCTCTCACCACTCCCATCACTTTCCCCTCAAATTTTATCATGAAAGTTTATCTTTTCATCTTGAAGACACAGAATTCCCAGTGAAAAGTCAAATTCTCCTAGAAGAGCTACTCGCTTGAAACTTAGAAGCATTTACATTTCAGCTGATTGAAAGCAAGATGAATGCCTGCACCCAGGACCTGGGAGACCTCAGAGTTGAGAAGAGAGTCACTCAAAAAGCAAGTGGGAAAAGAACCATGGCAAACTCCATCTACTTTATAATTTTCTAGTAGGTTAAACTTGCTTTTTCTAAGCTATTGTCTAATGTCACAGGAAAGTGTTGGACCTGGCATGTTCTCAGCCCACCTGTGCAGTGACTCATTTTCTTCTTGGGTCAGCCTTAAAAATATGAGAGGGAATGAGAGGGCAGGATAAATTTTTAGAACCCCAAGATGATCATGTTCTGTTTTTTCCCTATAGTCACTATTGACTTTCTACTTTTTTAACGTAATTCAGCACATTTAATCATGTTGGAAAAAGCCAACACCATTTGTGTAGTTTTGTTATAAAGGGGGTTATGTTTCTCAAAATTTTGATAATAATTACTTACGCATGTGCCATTGATATAACTCTACATAATATGCAATCGTTTCTTTCAAGAAGGGCAGAATTAGTACCTTTTTTCCTGGAGACATGTTTCAATTATAAAAACATGTCCTTTGGGAGTGACATTTTCTAATCTATGAGAAAAGCTATTATTTTTCAGAATATCGTTCTAATTCTAGTTGATTTTAAAATGGGAAACATAATGGGTCAAATTGGCCATCTGTTTTGCTGTCTTTGTGCTTAGTGGCTCAGGACAGTGTGGAGGTTAAAGGAGTGGGCTCTGGGGAGTTCTCCTCGGTGTGATCACAGGCACTCTTCTGTCCTCTTCTGGAAAATGTGAATAATAAAATTACCTCTCTTATGAAGTTGTTCTGAGGATTTAACGAGTTAATAGACCCAAAACATTTCAGCTGTTGCCTAGTAAGCAGTAGCCATAGGCTAGTTTAGACGTGAAGAAGCTACAGAAGCTGTTAGGAGACCACATAGTATAGTTGAAAACTCATTGTCTTTGAGTCAGACTTCTAGACTTTCCAATTCTGGCTCTGACATTTATTAGCTGTGTGATCTTAGGAACATCTCCTTGCTCTCTGAGCTTTGGCTTACTTAATCTTACTGCTGGGAGACCCTACTTCTCCTCGAAGCTTTAGTTTCTTCTTGTTTAAACTAGGAGTAGTCATCCCTCCTTCATAGGGCTGATGTGACAATTACGTGGGATAATGTGTAGAAAATATATGGAAAAGCATCATCGGTAAAGTTTGTTTAACATTGCTGGGGACGCTTATATAATGTCAGCCTCTCTTTTATTGCCAGCCAGATTTGTTTCCATCCAGAAAGATATGACTGTAGTTATTTCTGACAGCTTACTCAATCCTCACGGTCTGTTGCACCTACCAGTCCCTGAATATTAGATCATTTTTGCAATGAGGTGTAGATTTTGGAACAAGTCAAAATCGGTATTATGAAACCATTAGTTATATAATGGTAATTATTATTACTTATTACATAAACAGTGTAGGCTCACTTCTAAGTGCATAAAACCTAACTCCTAAAGAATACGTCTCAGCTTACTCCTCATTGAAGGACGTAGTCAGGGAATCTTTTCAGCAAACTGTGAAAACTGACTCATTAAAGACAGCTTGTCTGTTCTCCTGCAAGTACACAGTGCCACAGCACAGAGCACTGTTGCTGGAGTGAATAAAATGTGCATCAGTTTTCGAATATACACCCCAGAGGCTGTTAGCTCAGTCACACTGGGTAAAGTGTTTCCTATAACTACCTCTCTGCGTCCTGCAGGAGTAGAGAAGGGCTGAAACATGGAAATGTATTGAACAAAGGAAACTTTTCTTTCTTAGATACAGATTAAAGACCTTATGGTATCTATCCCTTAAAATAAAATTTAAAAAGAATATTTCGTAGTTGATTCTACAGTGTTAAGCATTTCTTAAGAAAGGAAAAATAAATTATCAACGTGTTCTTCATTTCTAACTGTTCAACTGAAAAACCATTGATAAAACTATTTCTGCCATATGCTCAGACACATATAAGCAAGCATGTTTTGGTCACAGACTGTCAGAACTTCTGTTTTAATTTACAGTGCTGCTTTCTTTGCACACCTGAGGCATCAGCTGTATAGCTGTGTAAATCACAGTGTTTAGCTGGCTTAGAGTTTCTGGGGAATGCTTTAGGATTTCAGCATTAGGCCTGGTATTTTGCCTAAGGGGCTTCTAAGAGACTAGTTGCAGACCGAGTTACTACATCTGTTTTAAAGCCATAATATAAACTGCATCTTAGGCTCGGTGATGGCTGCGGCTTCCACGTGGACTGCTCCTGGGAGAGACCTAGGAGATCAATAATGCTGCGCATTCTGGGCAGAGCTGGGGGAAAGCACATGGTTAGCTGCTGGGCCTACCTAGGAAATGGTGCACAAACAGAAAAAGAGTCATTTATTGCCTTTCATTGGCTTTCTTCATTGCAAGCAAATGTTCCTTGAAAAATGATATTTTTAAAAATAGTGTTGTGAGGTTTTTTTTTTTCAATTAATGCGAATTTCTCCACAGTGCTTGTTCTGCTGTACCTTGGTTTTTGGCATTGACTGAGCACTAAAAGTGATCTCACAAATGCTGAATTGTAGTTGGAAATTTTGTACAGACTTGGAAGCTACAAACCCAAGTGTTAAAGATGGAAAATCGATTTCCATAAGATTCATACCTTGTTATGGTTAGTGGTGTCATAACATGGTTCCAAGGAAAGTGTTTGGAGGAAAAAAAGAGAGAAAATATAGTTAAGATTTCTTCTTTTCTTTCTACTTTCCCATCCTGTCTTTTTGAAGAAGAGATGGCACTCCAATCAATCTTCTAAAAATTATATATTTGATTGATAGTGACATTAATAGTTTTTCATTGTTGATCTTAATTTGGGCATGAGGAATTTTATGTTCTACTCTCTACTGTCTGCCTCTGAGGCAGGTGAACTGAATCTTAAATCTCTGTATCCAGAGAGAGTGAGCAGCTCCAATAAAATCTACAATTTGTGCTTCCTTTGCTATTTTATCATAAGTATGTTACTGATAAGTTGTGTTAATTTTGTTGTGACAAATAGATTCTGCTTCGCATCTATCAAAGAGACTTTCATTTAAAGCATCCTTTGGTAAATTCTTTCTTAGTGTTAAGGCTTCATCTTGTGATAGAAAATGGATACAGTTTCAAGTAGAGGTGCTCTCATTGACTGGCCAGCCATAGACAGACTTCTGACCTTGCCAAGACCCATTTCTTCATGTATAACGTGGAGATGATAATTTCCCATGAGGGTTGGTGAAGATCAGTTGATGTAATTCTTGCAACAGCACTTGGTAAACTGCAAATTCTGAGCTGATGTAATTAAAGTTCTGTATGATGTTATTTTATTCTTACAATTGAATTTTTACTTTTTATAGACTTGGAATTTCTAATATCAAACTCACTTAGAAAGTGCACTATTCTCTGTACCTAGAAAACCAAGGATGTTGTGGTCATCTGTTAATTGTTGCTTAACAGTGTTGCTTTTTATGATTCCAGCTTTGGTAATACAGTGACTACTGCCTCCTAGGGCTTCAAGCTCTGCCTGCTCCTCAGAGAAGACCCTTTTGTCCCCCCTAGTTCCTATGGTTCCAAATTCAGTGTAAACTAATTCCCTGGCACCCAAATGAACCCCAATTTTCATCACCTATTCAAATTGTTCCCATATTTCAGGATCCTGTCCAAAACCTTTCTCTTCATGAAATATTCTCTCTTGGCTCCAAAATCCATTGCATGCTTCATGTTTGAAGATAATCTTTGATTCACAATTTTCCAATTTACCACTTATGGATGAATATGTTTATTACTCTCTAATTAGTTGATTTGTTTTGCTTCCCTAAAGCTTTTGGAGTTCCTTGGAGATGGAAGTAGTATCTTATAATTCATTTCCCTTCTCAGTGGGCTTTTTCCTATTCTTCTTCATTGCACTTTGATGCTCATGCTTACTTGAAGGGGCTAATGAACAGCTGCACCTTTTGAACTTTTCTGGGGAAGACTTTTGATCAGTGAGTTCTAAGAGTGCCTCCCCAGCTGAGGGAGTAGTCTGGCTGTTCTGATATCTCTTAGCCTCACTCATCTTTGAGGCTGATGTGGTTGACCTGGTTGTTGGTCCAAGAAGGTCTCCATGACTGTCCCCTGTGAGTCCTTCCCAAAGTTTCCTGCTTTGTTGGAACAGTCTGCCTTCCCTTCTCCCAGAGAGAAGGCATCTGTTATTGAGTCATAGCTTCTCCCAAGTTGTAATATCCAGACAAGGAGTCCAAACTCAAAAATTTTAATTTTGCAATGTCATGTTTATAAAACATGGTATCCCTTATATTTCAGAAATCTTTTATGTAATGCTTCTACGTATCCATACATTTGCCCTTTGTGGTTGTTCTAGGTAATGAAGGTTCTCAGTATGAAGATGAATTTAGTGCTTAGAGGCAAATTGTTAAGCAGTCAATAAATAAGTGATATGTTGAGCCCCATGGAGTATGTGTAGACACTTAGTTTATGTAATTCTCACCTTTGGAGAACTTTCAGTAAGGCAGGCTGAACAGATTAAACTTGTAATTGTTAAAAAGTAATTATGGGTCTGCAGAATCGTCTGTGTGTGTTTTAACTGAAAATGTATTGAGCACCCACCATGCACAAGAGCTTGTACTAATGACATGTGGCACAGATAGAAACCAGACACAGGCTCTGCCATGAAGGAAGTCACTCTGCTCATTTGAGTATAGTGAGAAGGTAGTTATTAGCACAATATAATGAAAGCATGGAAAAAATCGATTAATTATATGGGGATGTCTTCACAAAGAATGTGAAGCTTCAGTTTCTTTTAGATGGAAAAGTAAGATTTCGCTTGAGCAAGTGTAATGGGTGAAAGGCTATTGCATGTTCAGGGAATAAGTAATTTAGTATGACAGGACCATTGAGTATGTAAGAAGGCACATCATGGAAATTTGTTATAAATTAGTCCCGATCTCTGTGCCCATTATTCCAAATGAAAATGTTGTGGGTCTTTTTTTAATGGGTAATAAATATCTACCTGCCTGGAGCACAGCAGTAAGGCATGAACTACACCTCTGAATAGAAATACAGTTTCTCTGTGTTGGGTATAAAATATTTCAAAAGGTGTCCCTGGGCATCCTGAACCTTAGATTGTCTTGAATAGTTTTTCAGGATAAGATAAGGAAGTCGTGAGCAAACAGTAATCTGTGGGCAAATGGCTTGTGTTTGGATTCTGTGGGATCGTACTGAGATAATTTAGGAATAGGTTTTGTTTTTTAGTACCATGTGTCAGATACATTGAAAAGATGGGAAAAAGGGGGCCTAAGAGCTGAGATACAAAAGGGGAACTGCTTTCTCTCTCTTCTTCTTTCTCTCTCTCTGTCTAAATCAGCTGAGCGATTGGCATTGCATTATAAGCTAAAGACCACTAATTCTAACTCTGTGACTTGGAATCTGTTATAAGAACATTACTTGGCACACAGCGGACACTCTAATTATCTGTTGCCAATACTGAGGCATCTCTGTTTACATCTGGGTCTAAACATATGCCTCAGTTTTCACTTCAGTAAAATGACTTTGTTTATATAGTATCCTCTAAGGGAATTGAGCAAGATGAGTATCTGAAAAAAAAGTGAGCATTATTACAGTGTTTGGGTGATATGTTTGCTTAATGTTAATAACCTTTGGTCTGAACTTTGCTATGTTTATTTCTAACTAAGGTACCAACAACATGAAGAGGGAAATGGAATCGTTAAACATTTGTGCATTGCTAGTTATAAAACTGCCTTTAAAATCTATACTTAGTTCTAATCTGTGTTTAGATGATAGTGGAATAGAGAAGAAGGATAGTCCCTTAAATATAAGATGTTGGTTTTAAATGCACCATCAATTTAACAGCAGCTTTCGAAGAAGCAAAAAAAAAAAAAAAAAAAAAGTATATGTACTACTAAATACACACATTTTTCTCCTTTGCCAAATTTACCTTAAAACTTGCTGCTCCTCCAGGCTTTGTCCGTATACTAGTGCAGGTGCAAAGTATATCTGTTCCCTGTTTCCTCTCTTTCCCTCATTTCCCACGTCCTCTTCATTATCAAGACCTGTAGATGCTGTTTACCAAATATACACGACATCAGTGTTATTTTCACTGCCACCCCTCTAGTCCAAAGTACCACAGTGTCTTGCAGGGAGAGCATCAGTAGCCTCCTGGTCAATCCCTCTGCTGTCACTTAGGTCCCTCTGCCGCATTCTTTGCTGCCATCAGCTACCCCAGACATTCATTATGCACATAGAAGCCAGAGGAGTGATTTTTCAAAAAGGTATAAATCAAATCATGTTACTCCCTGTTTAAAATTGTCTCGTGAACTTCCTTTCCTTAAAATCCAGCCTCTTTATCATCCAAGACATAACTCAGTGGTTCTCAGTGGTTCAGGAAATCCTGGGAGCCCTTGAGGCCCTTCTGGGGGATCAACAAAGTTAAAACAAGGTGTTATTTACTTGTTCTCCCTCATTCTCTCATAAGTGTTCAGAGAAGGTTCCCAGAGGTCACATGACATGTGATATCAACACGATCCAGTTTATCTATGTTGGGACAATGCCATATTTTGTTTTGTTTTGTTATTGTTTTAAAGCCCAGAGCATAGACAAATCTTCTCTGCAGTTAGCAATTGGAAAATTTGATACTTTTGTGTTATCAGGAAATCTAGTGGTATTAACACCAAGTTATAGAATAAAAGTGATCAGGGCTCAGGAAAATAAAAGGTAATGGGACTTCTGTCTATTGGGGAATGTTCCATTTCTTGGGATGCCCTCAAAAACCATTACAGACAATTTTTGAGTTATGTTTTTGTCTCTTATAAGCCAGGTACTTTAAACTTTGTATTAAAAATATTTCTCCCACACATCATTTCAGCTTTTCCCCACCTTTGGCCAGATCAAATGTTTTGTGTGCAAACCAATATCTCTTGTTCATTTCACTTCTCCCTACAGTTAGTTAAAAAATGACCAAGATGCTGAGATATTTTTGAAAATTTTATACCATTCTTCATCTAACTTCCAAAAATTTGATGAGTTTGATTTCCTACTAGTAATATAAACATGAAACTAGTATATTATGAACCAATACATTATATGGGCAGTTTATAACAACCTGAAATATGCAGGATTGTGACTAACAAAAAGAGGAACCTGAAGAGGTTTACAGTCAACCACAACTAGTATATTTGTACTTAGAGACAATGGTAAGATACTCTTAAAACTTATGTGTTTTAATTAACTATGATGTTACAAATAAGCCTAAACCTTAGTGTTTAGAACTGACCTTTAAAAATGGATGAACCAAAAATTCAAGCCTGCAAATTTTGAACGAAAGTCACTAGTAGTTTTGGTAACTAAACAGAAAAAAAAATCATGACTGTAATCTATAGGGTAAAAAAACAACCAAACCCAGAAAATAATCCTTTTCTTGGAACTTCCTTCAAGACCAGTTTCAGAATGGCTTTTGAAAGTGAGATTCACGTAATGGGAGAAGATTTTGTGAAACCTTGCCATAGATCAAGTTGAAACTCTTCTGGGTCAAAAAGAGGTAGCTATTCAGAGAGAAAGGCACCCTTATCTAACACCATCAGAGAATGTATACCTGAACAACTAATTGAGAGCTTGAGTTCTTGCCCATATATCTATATTATTTTGGAGCTATTAAATTTAATACTTTAATGGTCTTTGTTCATGTATATAATGGCATCAGCAAAGATATATTAAACTTCACATTGCCCAACTGATAAGCAAATGGGAAAAAGCTTGGCAATAATTGACAGTTCTATAAACAGCAAAACTTTGGGAACTCAACAGACTGTACCAAGGGTATGGCTACATTTATTAAGAATTACCTTTGGGGCTGGCCTGGTTGCACAGTGGTTAACTTCGCATCTTCCGCTTCTCCATGGCCTGGGGTTCACCAGTTCGCATCCCAGGTGCGGACATGGCACCACTTGGCATGCCATGCTGTGGTAGGCGTTCCACATATAATGTGGAGGAAGATGGGCATAGATGTTAGCTCAGGGCCAGGCTTCCTCAGCAAAAAGAGGAGGACTGACAGTAGTTAGCTCAGGGCTAATCTTCCTCAAAAAAAAAAAAAAGAATTACCTTCCTTAAAGACTTTGGCCATAGTTCCCTCAGTTTTTCAATGGGATGGTTAAACAAATTTATAAAATCAAGTGCTTCAAATACCCATCATTTTAGATAAATTTGTGATGAATTGCAAGATAAATTAAAAAACTTATTTTATGAATATATATGTTGAAGTGAGAAAGGTAGTTAAAATGCTAAAACTTAAGTTTGAATTGTGGCTTTTCTTTCAGAGGGAAAATCTGGTATATCATGACAAAAGGCAAAGACCTGGATAAATGGCTGATCTCATTGTTCTCATAAATTTGGTTTATTTTGCAGATTTTTTATAGCTGAATATTCTTATCAATAGCTGCAATTGGAAAACTGAACTGGTTTTTCTTTTTACTGTTTCTATCAACATTACTACCATAAAAATACAATTTTATAGTTGAATGAAGAGAATTGATCATATGGACTGTGTATTCTTTGTGGCACTCAGTTCATTTGGATTTGATAGAAATTATAGCTTTCTTAGTGAAAGAAAAATAACTTCTGATGACTTATTTTTCCAAGACAAACTGAGGAGTGATTCAGAGAATATTTCAATCTGTCACACAAAACAAGATTAACTCATTGAATTGCTTATCAACAGTAGTTTGAAAATATAACTCCACCAGCTTACTTTTAGGATTATGCACACCTCTCTTCAGATATTGCCTTGACATAGTTCAAGAAGTAAAAAATAATTTGCCATCTGTATCCACTTGTGTATTACTTATCTTTGTGCATAGCAAAATATCCCAAAATGTAGTGGCTTAAAAAAACAAGAAATGTCTATTCTCTTAGAGCTTTTATAAGTCAAGAATTCGGGATGGCTTAGCTGGGCATTTCTGACTCCATTTTTTAATGAAATTGCAGTTCAGATGTCATCTAGGGCTACAGTCATCTGCGGATTTACCCGAGGCTGGAGGATCCGTTTCCACGTTGACTCACTCACATAACTAGTGCGGTAGTGCTGGTTGTTGACTGGAGGCCTCAGTTTTTCCCCATGCGGGCTTCTCCATAGGGGTCCTTGAGTGTCCTTATAATGTGGCAGCTGATTTCTCCCAGAGTGAGCAATCCAAGAGGCCAGCATGGAAGCTGCAATGTCTTTTATGGCATATTCCCAGAAGTCACACAATATTCTCAATATCTGTTGGCCATACAGGTCGCCCTAATTCGATGTGTGAGGGTAGTACCCAAGAGGAGTAAGCAAGGTTCATGGCAGAGGGACATAGTGGAGGCTGGCTATTCCAACACATGTCGGAGCATATACATGAAATACTGTGATACCAATATAGAGACAAGAAATTTTCTAGGTCTGAAACTGGGTGTGCAGTGAATTTCTAGGCATGCAGTAAATGCCAGATCTCTTCTGTTCAGCCCAATTTACAGACGTTTCAGATTCAGTGCAAGTATATCTTACATATTAACCAAACGATGTCAAAATCTGTTTGTTTTCCAGAAGATATTTTAAGCCATCAGTTTAATACTAAGACATAACTGATATATTATAGAGTCTAATTCAAATTTTAAATGAGATTTCTAGAAGACTAAAATATTTAGATCAGGCTGCTTAGACATTTGCTCTCCTCTAACTTTAATGATTCTTTGATAGGGAAGTTTGAGAAACTCTTTCCTTTAGAAAGCTCTTTCCTTTAGACAGTTTGGCTGAATAACTAATTCAAAATATCTGACTTTAAAAAGGTATAGTATCAGATTCTTCTGTTAGTGCCTAAGTCTTGAACATGTTCCCTGCAAATCTTCAGTCTTTTTTGCGTTTCTGTATAGCTCAAGCCTTTTTCATTCACCTTCCATCTTCGTATGTCTAAATCCTTCCATTTTTCAAAACCAAGAGTTAAATGCTTTGTTTTCCACAGTCTTTCTATATGGTCTCTATAACCATCTTTTGCCTGCCGATTCCAGTCGACTCTGAGTGCAGCAGGGGCCACGGGATGATTGAGGTTGCGAAGAGAGAGGGAGGTTGATGATAAGTTAGAAGTAACAACAGTGTTGCCTGAAATCCCTCCCTTTACTCTGCTGCTTTCATGTCAGTCACTAATAGCCACCTTGTAATGTCATAGTCACACATAAGAGACTCAGTAATGACATGTTGAATGCATGTGGTGAAAGAAATCTGTGCTTGACAAATAACTTACTACTGATTGTTACCTTCATGTGGTAAGCTATCGTGATATGAAAGTCAGGCATTTCATGTCCATGCTTTTCTATGTTCTTTTTAAGAAAGAGAAAACTCACAAATTAAAAGTTCAATTCTGCAGTTTGTCATTCATTGATCTTAGTTTAGAGTAGAATTGATTTTAATCCATTGAAGTTTGCTACTTTGGTTCTTCATTCTCATATAATCCTTGGCATTATTGCCTTTATTGACAAAAATATTAGTTGTACTGTTGTATTTATTATGAAAAAAGAACACTGGTGATCACTTTCTCAGTTATATTTTGTAGGACTTACTGCTTGTACCACCCATGGAACAGTTAAATTGAATACAGTTTTGAATAATTCTTGGTTTCCTAATTAAACAATAAAATACTGTAAGACAAGGTTAGTCTTTAGGCTCCCTGCAGCACCAAATACAGTCATTTTTGTTGATTAATTTGATTGCACAAAGTGTGAGCTACCAGAATAGTTTACTTCTCTTACAAAAGGCTTGTTTTTATTTTGTTTAAATGGCTTCACTCAAATCAACATCTCTCTCTGCTTTGTCTCCCCTTCCCTTCCTTCCTTTCTTCTTTCTTTCCTTCTTATTTAAGTCGAACAATTTAGCATCATAATTGGCTCTTGTGGGCATAGGACTTGCTTCAGTTTTGGAAACATACCAGTCTGTAAGCTTCTAGGACAAGCACTGTACCTAATTCAATATTATGTTCCGGACATCAAATATAGTGCCTGAGCAGAGCGGATGTTTAAAAATATTTGTTCAGTGAATGAATGAGTTAGATGGATCATACATTATAATCAAATTACTGAATCCCGTATATAATTTTAAAGTATTGAATTTCTGGCCTATAGTTCAAATCTAGTGATAGTTGATATTACTTGATGGTTCTTATTTTGGCTTAAGCATTATTTATTTACAGTTGATAAGCACATATATCATAACTTATTCCCTTGTTGATAGCATCAAAAGGCTGCAGTGTTGAAAGACCAAAGACATAATGAATTACAGTCTTTGGAAATTCTGCTTTGAGGTCAGGGCAGTGCTAACAATGGATTTTAATGATTCAGACATAAAAAATCTCCACTTTTCTCTCAGTAGAGGACACACTGTACCAATCATCTTTTCACTTTATTTAGTCCCAGTTACTGTAGAATTAGTGGGGAAAACTAAGAGTATCTCATTGGGCTTTTCTGCCACATTTGTATGCATAGGCAATAATACTGTCAGCACCATTATCTTTTAATTCAAAGAGTACGACATAGACTTCAAAGCATGTGCAAAACATATAAATTTATAGAGGTTCATTGCTCTCCTGGAAATGTAAGCTTATACTATGCATAAATGCCATTAAATCATTTTTCCAGCCTTCTTCTTTATAACCTTGCCATTAATAATTCATTCATGGATGTGGTAATGTATAGGTATTTATGTAGAGATTAATTTTTCAGATTAAAACTATTCTGTTACTATGCATGTTGGGAAAACTGGACAGAGCATTTGTAAAGATAATCATTGACAGAGATTTAAAGTGGCCCTGAGTAGAACTAGCGTATCTGTTCAAGAAATTCAGGGTACCAATCTGATAATTTTAGAAAGAAGTTGGGGTGGCAAAGAGGCTTATTGCAGTTCTATAGGTCTTTCTTGAGTAAATAGTATCCCTCCTGATTGTGCTGAGGTGATTAAGGATAGGAAGATGCTAAGGCAGACTAGTTCTTTCACTTGCCTGGGTAGTGGAGTCTGAATTATTCAGTTAATGCACCTACATTGGTTTGAATTCATTGGATGAGTTTTTTTCAGATCTGTAGTTGATATTGTCAGAATTGAGAAAAATTAAATTATGCTATCTGCTCAAGTGAAAATAGCAATTTAACCAATTATTTTTAAGCAATATTCAAAGTAGACCTTAAGAAGCATCAAATGGAAAACTATTTCTTAATCTGCCAAATTGCTAAGTGAGAGCTTTCTTTAAATACAAGTAAGCCTAGACGATGCTAATTCTTACATTTATTTAGGAAACATATATAAAGTGAATAAATAATGTGACTTGTTATAATATTTCTGCCTTCATTGGTAAGCAGCTGGCTACCTAAACATTACATAGTTTATACAATGGGAGTGATTACTTTAAAGGCCGTTTTTGGTCAAAATACAATCAACTTATTAAAATGAAATAATATTTCAGTGGACCGCTTCCAAAATCAACATGAATTACATATGGAATAATCCATATTAATACACTCAAAAGCATTTCAGCTGAGATCTTATAGGACTTTCAGGTTGAGGAGCTAAACCACATGGAATACATAATGAATTACCCAGAAACAAAGAAATGAGAAATATATACTTTCAAAGTAGAGAGTAGTAGTCAAAAGAGAGAGAGCAGATGTTCTTCTAAAATGCTAGGGTCACATAGGCACAGAGCGTCTTTACTGTGTGTGGGCAGCAGATGCGCATATGAGAAACACAGTGGCAAGGGCTGTCATAAAATCCACTTGAAGTTGTGATGTTTCCTTCTGCGTGTGGTTAAGTTGTGGAGCTAGAGCAACACAGCCAGCCATGTCCTATCTCATTAGTCCACCAAACACAGCATGAGGCAGTGGAAATAAATCACCTTTGAAATCCAGCATGCCTAGTTTCATTTGTGAAACTTCTGCTCTGCCAAAGTGGGGAATTCCTTAAGCATGTTGAGTCTCCCTTTGTTTATCTGTAAAATGAGGATTAAAATATTTACCTTATAAAGTTATTGTGAAGATGATGAGGATATTTTTACATTTTGAAATACCTCCCACGCTATCTCCCTTAATAGGTAAGTTTGTTTTTCCTCCTGTGTCTCATATGCAATATGAACCCCAGGAGAGGTCATCCACCACCTTGAGAAGGAACTGAGTATAGGGGGACCCCTATAAGACATAGGGGAAAGTAAAAGAAAGTCTGCATTAGGGAGAGTGGGAGAGTGATGGAGTAAGGGAGTGAATAAGAAAGAAGAGTTAAGGGACACTGTCAGATTAGAAACAGCCTACATAGGAAAGGAGGATTCTGAGAATTTGGTACTTAGTGGCTGGTTTCCTAGCGTTGGTGGGTGTATCAGCCTTTTGGAGAGATGCTGTCCGACACATCTCAAAAGCACTAGTGAAGCACTAATGGAAGAAGATGTCTGTATAACTAGCCTGAGTTAATGCTGCTGGTTAGATGGTGCAGATGTGGTGTGCACTTGATGCAGAAGTTCTCCATTACACAGCCACCACCCACCTCTCTGGCCATGGATATAAAGATGTGTCATGTGGCCTGGCTAAATAGAGTAGACCTGTGGTCAAAGGAGGCTGAGAGATTCAAGAGACCATGACAAGGTGCAAAGTCCATGGCAGTAGATGCAAACCTATGTGTAACTGGCCAGAGAGGACTGACAGCATTGCCAGCATGTTCCCTGTGGCCAGTGCTCAGAGGTAAGAGGGGCCGGGGGCGTGTCTGCAGAGACCAGAGGACAGCATGATCACCCCTCCCCTGGCTCCCAGGGCCTGTAAGCTTTCCCCTCACTCATATGCCATTTTGAAGGATGGGGGAAGGGTGAAAAAAAATTCTTAGAGAATCTGAACTTTGAATCGATTGAATATTTACCTAAAATAGATTGATTAGAATAGAATGATGCTCTTACCACACGCACTGAAATACATTTATCAAACAAGGGAATTTTTTCCCCTGCTATCCTTTGGGATGTGGGATCATGAGAAAATCTAGATCAGTTACAGAGAAGGAGGGAAGCTACAGTAGTTTGTCCAGTCATGCAAACTGGAAGTAAATGTTTATTCCTCTATACATTTTTAATGCTAATCTCTTCTGCACTTCTGCACTTGGGTGTCCCAAGTGCAGGGTTTTTGACATGCCTGTTTAGCATTGAACTGATTACTTCTCACTCACCTCTCTCCAGAGCCCAACTTATTCTGCTGTCCTCTTTTTGAGGGAAATGACACCACCAGTTGCCCAAACCAGAGTCCTTCTAAGTCTGTTTTCTTAACTCCTTCACATCTCTCTCTCTCTTTCATAATTTACTCTCTGTTCCCACTTACACCGCCTTAAATCCAGCACTTGTCATCTCTCACCTGGTTGTCCTCAGTATCTTCTTTTTGGCCTCTCTGCCTCCAGGCTTGTCACCAGATAATCCATCATCCACAGAGCTGTTGAGAATGCTTTTTCAAATGTAGATCTACCCTTATCTTGTCCTTTCTTTAAAAATCCTTCTACAACAACCTCTTGCCTAGAGAATATAGTCCAGATTCCTAAACATGACCCATTCCGCCTTTCAGAACAAATACATCAGAATAATCTGGGTGTGAACCTTCTTGGATTGATATTTTATCAGACACTCACTCCTTGGAGATTCCAGTATGATGCAAGGTTAATAAGAAATGATCTAGATAATTCAGAATAATTTTGTGTACTTTTTAAAAGATGAATCTGAAGTGAAAACACACAATTCAAAAATTCTCATCTAGAGCTTGCAGATCCCTGAGAACTGTTTCTGCAAGATGCTGGAGAAACACTATTCTGTCCTCTGATGGAAAACATTTGAAGAATTGTAAGCTGAAGAGTGATGTGATCACACTATATATCAGAAATAATAATAATAATAAAAAGTAACTCTGGGAATAGTTTTAATGGTGAACACAGAGAGCACAGAGCTATCAAGAAGAAGTCCTCTGAAATACTTTAGGTGGTAAAGGCTACTGATACACAGATAGATGAGGCATGCAGAAGTCATTGTGGAGGTAGTCTAGGAGAAGAGAGAAACAATCACAGTCCATGGCAGTGAGTGTGGGAGAGATACATACCAGCTATAATGGGAGCGCAGCGGAGAGGGGCAGGTGGTAGTCAACCTGGCTTGGGGACATATATCACGGTTTTTAAAGTATTGAAATTATTCTACCATATAAGCACAGTCTCGTATTAGGTAACAACTGGGAAGAAAGGGAAAAAGTTTCCCTCAGACTTAGTATAATTTTTTTTTTAAATGCTGAAAAGTAGAATAGTGAGTTCAGATAGACTTAGTATGTTTTGCCAAAGGCTTCTGCTTATAAAGCCAAATACAGCTAATGGTTCATTAGAGTAATGAGGTTTGTGAATTCATTGATAGCATAATTCACTTAATTATTTGCGTGTGAGAAAGAAATGGCCAAGATATATGGATTCTTTGAAGAGAGCAAATTACAGGACCCTCCTGTGACCAGTTACTGTTTTTGTCTCAGCCACATTTGCAAGCTGCATTATCATGTTACTGCATTACAAAGCGATGATCCTGGATCACGAAGAGAAAGTTAGATAGTACCCAATATATGTTGCGTATTGTAGCACACTTCCCAGCTCCCTTGGATGGCACAGCATTTTTAGTCCACCTGTGGACTGCTTTTACATGGTTGTTTACATGAAATTAGTTTATTTAGTTTTTAAATATTGTAATAAAAATTTGTGTGTTCACTCCACAAAACAAGAGCTAGAAGTTTTACAATGACTTACATTTAACCATATCATTTCTCCATCCACCTATTTTCTCCAACCCAAGAAAATCAGCATCATTGATCTCCTGCTCATCCCTGCCTTGCTTTCCTTTGTATATAATTCTGTTGCTGGTTGTTTATTATATAAAACAGGTGTCACACTGTGGATAATCTCTCTAGACTGACTTCTTCACGTAATGTTATTTTACTAAGATTCAACCATATTGATCCCTGTTGCTTTAATTTGTTCATACTGACTCCTGTGAATACGCTGCAACTTAGCGTTCCACTCTTCCTTGGTTAGTTGTGTGGACCTGAATCAGTACCACACTTCCTCATAATCAGCCTTGATATCTGCTTTTCTTCACATGTGGTTCCTTACTTATATATTTAAATTTTATAATCACATTATCAAGTTCTATTTGAAAAGCTGTGTTGGAATTTTTGATCTCTTGACACCAAGAAACATTTAAAATATCCCTCCTTACAGGAAATTTTAGACCCTTTGTATCAGTTGTCCATTGCTACAATAATATTGTAAAACAAAACGTCAAAACTAAAGGCTTAAAACAACAACCATTTATTGTTCTCACAAGATCACAGGTCAGCTGGGTGCTTCTGCTGATCTGAGTTGGATTGGTTGTTCTCAGCTGGGCTCAGGCAGATGCTTTTGGCCAAATGATGGGTTGGCCTGGGACTGACTGGTTGGGACCTACTCAGCTGGGACTACCTGACTTATCTTCCCATAGACTAGCCCAAATTGTTGTTATGGTGGTAACAGGAGTCCAAAAGAGGAAATGGAAATGGGCAAGCACTTTTCCGTGCCTTTGCCATGTTAAGTTTGCTGTTGGCCTGTTGGCCAAAGCAAGAGGCACTGAGGGTGGTGTGCACTAACTGAAAGTGTGGATAAGAGAGGTTGCAGCCATTGATGCAATCAATCTGCCACACGTTTTTTAAAATCAAGTATTAGTTCTCATATACTTTGTGAAACTACTTTGTATTCATTTTACGGTTGAACAAATAAGTAAGTATATTGTGGATAATGGGAACCAAGTTTCTTACTGTTGGAGAAGGGAGGTACAAATATAGTAAGAGGGAAGGATAGAATGAACCCTGTGATTTTAGATTTGTATCTGAGGTATCAGTGTGAACTGATGGATTGTAATACAGATAGCTAGATACATCTATTCCCTAGCTCTGTTCTCTGAGAAGGCTTAGAATCCGTGACACTATAGTAGGAATGAACCAACTTAGTACCTAGTTCTTGGTTGCTAAATACGCTCTCTGCTAAATGGACCAGGGCGTCTTGGAGAAATGGCAAATTCTAGCGCTAGGGCAGGGAATATCTAAGTTTAGCCTGGAAAATTTTATGTGCCAAAAGATAAGGAAGTGTTCAAAGAATAATGGGGACAGGTCAAAAAGGCACAAGGACCAACATGAATGGGCTCCCACTGGCCAAATCTAGGAAAATATGAATGTCAAAATTATGATATAAGGGGATTATAACTATTAAATAAAGTTAGAATCCATGAGCCCATCTGAGGAAGCTCTTGTTTCAGTAGAAAGCCATCTGATAAATGTAGAAGGAATGATGGAATTAAAAAACCACCATTTGTCAGCCATCATAATAATGATTGATTCAGGCAAGAAACATCAATAGATGCTAAAAGAAATTGGTGAAAGTTTAAGAAGTAACGGAATGCTTACATGATCTCAAAATCTCTCTTAATAAGATATATATTAATTACAAAAGGTAAAATAACTTTAAAGTGGAAAAACAGGGCAGACACTGCCTTAACCAAATAATAAAAAACTGTCAGTTGTGGGAGTCTAATTGACAGCTTGGGCTTCCTGATAACAATGCATTGGAAAGGACACACAGTATTTCTGTGGTATTTCTGCCAAAAGTGCACACAAACTGAATCTAATCATGAAGAAACATCAGACAAACCCAAACTGATGGTTGTTCTACAAAATAATTGGCCTGTACTCTTCAAAGATGTCACTGTCATGAAAAAGAAAGGCTCAGAAATGGTTTCAGATTAAAAGGGGCTTAAGAGACATGACAACTGAATGCCATGCAAGATCTTGGTTTTTCATTTGCTCTTAAGGACATTATTGGGACAATTTGGAAATTGAATAAAGTATGTAACATCTGTAGATTAGATAACACTGTCAGATCAATGTCAATTTCCTGATTTTAACAATTGTACTATGATTATGTAAGAGAATTCTTTGCTTTTAGAAAATACACATGGAAATAGGAGTAAAGGGACATCATGTCTGCAACGTACTCCGAAAGAGTTGAGGAGAAAAATACATACATAAAAATACACACATATAGGAAAAAGAGAAAAGGGAGAAAGAAGGATAAAGCAATTGTTATTGAATGCCAAAATCTCGATGAAGGGTATTTGTAAATTTTTTGTATTATTCTAGTAATTTTCAAATTATATCCACATATTTAAAAAGTGATAGATCCACAAATATATAAATATATGTTTTTCCATTGGTGATCAATGTCTTTAAAAAATTAATCAGTGTTGGTCAATCCCAATTTAACATCATATGAAATGAGGATACTATATAATAGATGTGATAGCTATTTACTGATTGCCAGCAATATTAAACTGAAGAGTGGGATTTTGTTTGGGCCCAACTTAGGTAGCACCCAAGAACTTGGCCTTTTTCTACTTTTGGAGTGAAGGGACTTTGTATAAGTGGATAGGATTGGTCTTTCCTCAGAACCCTTGTCTGCTAAAGCAACATGTTCTTTGCCAGAGGCATCCACTGGGCATTAGCTGCTATCTACCTCTAGTCATTGCTAGAATATTCACAGAAGCCCAGATATTTGAAGGTCAAACACTTTAGTAAATCATAATCTGGGTGTAGGTAATGCCTTCTCTATAAATATCCCGAGATATTTATGTTGTTGTAGTGTATTGTATTGCCTTATTTTATCCTGCCTCAAAAATATCTGTTAGACTCCCCAGAATGTCCCCATACAGAAATATCTCTTTTAGTTTAAGGTATTTTTGTCTTTGGAGAAATGTTTAAAATGGTGTATATAATCATAGGAGCTGACATGCCACCAATGCACACGTTTCATTTCATTTCATTTCCAACAAATTTATATATTCAGCATATACTCCGTAGGGAAGACTTCATTTTGTACTTTTGTATGTGTTGTTGTAAGAGGGGTATTTAATTGTAGTCTGGATTCAGTCCCACTTTGGAAAAAAAGCATGGCTGTGCACTGTGAAATCCTGAGACTTTTTTTTAATCCCAGATTACAAAAGCTACGTGAGGAGAGGTAGTCACAGTGAAAAAAGAAAATAATCATTAGCATTTGGTTGTACTTTAATGAAAATGTATCCCCTCATTTGGGGTTAAGCATATGTCCACTGCCTGTAGAAAATAGTCAGAAACAAAGCAATTTGGTGGTTTGTTACAAAATCTCTGGAGCCAGACAGATTTGGGTTCAAACCTGATCCTATACTTAATCTCTGAAATGGAGACCTTTGTCTCTGCCACATATGGTGTGAGTATGGTTTAACAAGATAACCTAAAGAAGCACAGTGTTGCCATTATTGTTATTGTTTCAGTTTTCCAAATAGGGAAGTGACACCATCAAACTAGCTGCTTTCTGATCTCCTATGTTAAAAACAATTACCTGGAAAAGAAACTTACTCTTTAACGTGTTAACGTTTAAGTGTGTGATAACACATGATTCTCTTTCACTTAACTGAAATTTTTTGGCAGTTTCACACATATAATTCCCTCTCCCCTGCAATCTTATTAACATTGTCCCATGAAACAACCAAAGAAATAAAGCAAAAGCATTTTAATTAACTCAGGTTTAATACGTTTTCCTTATCCGCCATTACTGCAGACACCAGATGAGCATAACAGCTCTGTGTATTCAGAATCTTTTAGCTGATCAAAGAAAAGAGACTGCAGGAATTTCAAGGCTAGAAATTCATTTAGTTCTAGTTAGGCCGCGGGCATGAGCAGAGGCCATTTATCCTTCAAAATATCTTAAATTTTCTGTTTTTCTCCTTGAATCTAATATTCTTTAAAATTATCCTGGCTTGCTAAAGGAGACAGTGCACCTGGCTGACCTCCTTCTTTTCTTATGGTCTCACATCTTATTGATGGGAAATCAGGAGATCTCTTATGGTACAGTTAGTAATACGTTGAATACAATTTAAAGGTGCTTGCATGTGCATGTGTGTATATGTATTGAAGTTGATTGAATTGCAATAAAAAGATTTTTGATTTTGCAGTACCTTTGTTTCTTCCTTAATATATATGAAACAAGAAAAATTGCTTGGTACATGTTTCAGCTGGCTGTTTTAATGTTGTCAGGACAATTATTCAATCCATTAAGAAACGTTTAGCAGGTATCCACTATTTGAAAAGAAATTGTTTTCAAAATGTAATTGAGAAACAACATAAGCCCTTATTCCATCCTGCCTGAGACGTCTGTTACACTCCCCGGAATGTCCACATACAGAAATACCTTCTTTAGTTTAAGGTATTTTTGTCTCTAGAGAAATGTTTGAAATGGTGTATATAATCATGGGAGCTGACGTGCCACTAAAGCATGCATTTCATTTATAATGCATGTATCTATTCAGCATATACTCTATAGAGAAGACTAAATAAATGTCAGAATCCTTGCTTTTGAAATCTTCAGATGAAATATACCATCTTTGTGCTCCATTCACCCTTCCCCACAGGCACCCAGCCTAATGCCTGGGCCATATTTGGTCCTCAATAACTATGTGAAGAATTAGAATATACAGCTTAGGGTGCAAGAGAAAGTAGTTGGAGATGTACAAACCAGATTCTCCTGGAATTTGGTAGTGTGAGTACTTTTACTTCAAGACTTCAAGAAACGGGAACATTGGAGCTAATCCTCAAAGGGTGAGTGGGCTTTGATCGTATGATTTGATCATAGGCACTATGTCAGTACCGTCTGGGATCAATAGTGGTGCTGACTGAGCCCAGTGTTTTATACAGTGACGCTAGGGATTTTATATCACTTCCTTCTGAGATATCCTTAAAAATGTGCTCCAGATACCCTGAGCATTCCTTTATAGATTCTTAAGGACATTCAGGGGTCACTTTATCCAAGCACTTTCTTTATACTGTGTTATCTCTGGGTGTTAGTTCAAGCAGTCTATTGTCTACAGGGATGTTTCTTTTTACTTGTCTGAAAGCTACTATGACAGTGTTTGTGTCATTTCACTTAGAGGTTTTACTGAGTGCTCACTCTTCAGATTTGACAGTAACAAGACCAGTCCCAGCATAGATTCCTGAAAGAAACACATTGTTAGCACTTCTTCATCCATTGAAGCATCTGATCCTTTCGATGACTATATATGACAAAACATATGATCCAATTCAGTTCAACGGGGGCTTTTCAGTATTTTAAAAATTTATTTTATGGCTTTGTTATAGGGCCCTAAAGAAGGAGTTTTTGGTGATTTTAACAAATCATGGCTTTAATTCCTATCACGGTATATCAAAAGCTCTAGAACACGAGGAAGGTATAGCATTCTCCTACCAAATTCAGGCATTTTTCCAGTTCGAGGTAGGACATGCTGCTGATGCTTCTTTATGTTTAACGATAAATGCGCTTTCAACTTTATATCCTGTCAGTTTGCGAGAATTTGTAAATATGATACCATATGTTCCAAGTAAAAATGAAAATATTTTGGTTAACCACCAAGATACTCTATTTAGAATGTTTGGAATAATTCAGGTATTTGCATTTCTACACTTTATTGACTGGTCAAAGTGATTTATTTTCTCATCTCTTCAGTATTTATTAAATATATGCTATAGATCCTTCAGGACAGAATAAGAAGTCTCTAGCACTTTAACAAGATTTCGTTCTAGCATATATACAAGGTATAATATATAGGGGAGTCAATGCTTTATGTTTTCAAATGATTTGAGGATAGTTCTCTACAACACCTTGATAAAGAAAGTGGAAGAAAGAATTACACAAACATTAAAAATGACTTTGCCCAGAGGTTGCATTTTGAATATTCACTTCCATACTGAAGGTGATTAAGCAGTGAATAGCAGGGAAGAATTTTCCATTCCCAGTTAATTTTTTGACAAATTTTTAAAAAGTCATTTCTATTTTAACTTTTATATTCTATTCTTATTTTATTTATGTTTCATTGCCAGTAGCCCTTCTATGAGTTCTTTATAAAAAATAAATGTTTATAAGGAATTTAAAATCTCATGTTCCATAATGAGAATTTTTTTAATGCTAAATCTTTCTAAAGAATATAAACCTTTAGTAAGACATGAGTTGGCACAATGGTTGATTACAGCTGAATAAGTTAGAGAAGTGTACAGTTGAGGTCTAGAAATAGTGCCCAGTAGTAGTTGTATTTTATATTAACTTTAGGTTCTGTTAATTTGCAGCGTGAACAATTAGGCATTATCTCCGTTTGAAGTCAAAATCAGAATATGCAGTGTGCACAGAGGCAATGTCTCCAGGATTAAATGTGAAAATACAGCACTGCAGGAATGTGGCTGTTGGTCCAGAGTGAGGGCTCCAAGTAGAGTGATGTCCCCTCTCTTGCTCTTTCCTTCTTCCCTCCATTTCACTTCTCTTTTACCTCTTTTACTTTATCAACACAATATTCCAAACTCATAAAAATCCAAAATACTCCTTTGGAAATGAAACCCCAGTTATAGAAAGTGCTTTGCCTGCCTTGACTATGTACCATGTTGACTTTTTGAACATCTTAACTGATTCTGTGTCTCTGCCTGTGAGGGTGTTAGGAAAGCATCTACCTGCCTTGCAGAAAGGATAGTTACGTATTTGTTCCCACATGCTTCAGAAGTGTGCTGGGCATCTGTCTAAAGGATACTTTGGAAGTATACTTCCTATAGCATATGTATCAGTACTTTCATTGGATTGCCTTATAACCCCAGTCAAGGTATTTATCACAGAATGATTTAATGAATAAACCCAACACATCAACATAGTCAGTTTTAGAGGATATCTGTGAACTGTTTCAGCTCAGTGGGAAAGGACACATTGTAAAGAAAATACTATTTCTATTTTCTATCTTATAAACATGTAGTAAAATCAACCATGAAGGCTATACTTTAGATGTTATGAATGTACTTGTGGTTATATCAGTGACTTCGTGTTGAAAGTCACCAAGTCATGGCCTGCATGGGGTAGGTTCCGAAACCCAGCCGCCCAGATCCCAAATCCAGGCTTCACCACTTAACGTAAAGCCCTGAACAAGTTACCCACACTTTCTGAACTGGCCTGCTTCTTTCTTCATTCGTTTCCCACCCTCCATTGGTCCTCCACTCTTCTCCTCCTCTGCCCTTTGAGGCAACATAGAATTTTTGATGGGGCGGGTTTAGTCATTGAAAAGAAAATCCACTTAAATTTTAAGGATGAGGAGACTATGACTCACTAGTGTTCCCAGGATTCCCTATCTAATTATTGCAGAGCCCAGAGTCGTTAGTCTTCCCGCTCTGCTTCTTCAGCAAAGTAGCCCTTTCTCTCCCTCTCTTTCTCTTGCACGCGCACACACTCACACACACACACACACACACACAGATCTAAAACAACATAGAAGGGAAGACAAATGATTAAAAGACTCTCTGAGAGGTGTCCTGTTTTATTGAATGTTGGTCATGATGCTGGAGTGAGTGTATGTATTTATAGAGAGACCTCAAGATCTTTTGCTTTAGGAGAAAACAACCTTCCTTACCCGCAACAGCCTGGCCACCACCCTCCACCCTCATTCTGTAATATTCAGCAGCATAATTGAATGAATGTCTGTTAGTCCTTTTCAAAGCTTGGAGCCTGGGGCGACTGCCCTAGTTTGCTGGAACCCAGGGGAAGCACCTCATAAAGTATTCATATAACCCAAATGTATGGAGGTTTGAAATTAGAAGGTTTTTGTTTTGCTCTTTGTTCCAAAGTGATAGATGTTTCAAAGTTTTGTAAGAATATGTGGGAGATAAAATTAATAGCACTGACAGATATTCCATATTTGTACCTCCAGAGAAGGCTGCATATCTGATCCTCACATTCATTAGCATGTCTATTGTGGATAATGGTGCTTAATCCGATTGAAGACATTTTTGTTTTCTCTCTTTAATATGAATTTTCAAACATGTCCCCTTGTCCTCAGGAAGTAGGTTTGAATTTACTTTTTTTTAATTGCAGCCATTTAGAGGATGTTCGTAGTAACATAATGATCTATTTGTTTTCTTTGTATGTCAATTCTCAGCTGGTTAGTGCTGCACCAAATTGAGGATTTAAGTGAGTGGATAAGCATGTTTAATTAATATAGATAATTGTTTCTAAGATATTCCGAAGTGTTGAACTGCCACCTGGATATTTTTGCAATCTGACAACAACAACAACAAAACCCATAATTTAATTCAAAACTTAAATGGGTTATTTCATATCAACTTGATAACATTGATTATGCAGTTTTGACATCCTGTATTAGAATTCATAAAAAATCTTTTTTTTAGTAGACAGAGTCAGGGAGGTACAGGGAAGGAAGTACAGAGCCAGTTTGATTATAGGCTAGGAAAGAACAGATGGAAGAGTTTGCCTTTTCTGTGGCCAAGAAGAACAACAGGGATGAGAAACATTCCAGGAAGAGTTGGCCCAAGGTTCTAACTGGAATGCTGGTTGAAGGTATTTGTTTCTGTGTGACAGAGAGAAACCCTGGGAGCATTCTGGGAGCTGGATGACCATCACTGTAGGAGTTGAAGTCAGCAGTTGCTAGCCTTTATTCCCAAGGCCCGAACAAAATGTCTTTGAATCTCCCCTCCACCCCCCTACTCCCATCTTAGATGAGCTTAGCTTTGATGAGAGGAGATGTGTCTCAGTTAGGAATCATTCTATGAAACGTGACAAAGCATATGAACAGAAAATAGAGATGTACACAAGCCTGAATCATACTGGGATGGGAGAGGTCAGTACCTGCCTGAACTGCAGCTTGTTGATTTTCAAGTTGAAACAACAAAATGCCAGAGAAACTTAATTTGGGCCGGCCCAGTGGGGCAGCGGTTAAGTTTGCACATTCCGCTTCAGTGGCCTGGGGTTCCCTGGTTCAGATCTCGGGTGCAGACATGGCATCACTTGGCAAGCCATGCTGTGGTAGGCATCCCATGTATAAAGTGGAGGAAGATGGGCACGGATGTTAGCTCAGGGCCAGTCCTCCTCAGCCAAAAGAGGAGGATTGGAAGCAGATTTTAGCTCAGGGCTAATCTTCCTCAAAAATAAATAAATAAATAAGTAAAAGAAAAACTTATTTTAAAATGTATCAAAAATGCACACCTGAATATACCATATGGGAAATGTGGTTCCTGAAAAAGGCCTGGCACAAAGTAGGTTTGTTCATTCGTCTAATAAATAGTTATTAAGCATTTATTGCTCTGGACACACGGAAGTGTGAAGAGAAATCTCTACTAACAGGGCAGTCAGAGTTGCCCTTGGTCTCCAACCTCTGCAGAATCTAAGCTTGGACAGTGTGACTAGGGCTGAATTAGCAACCTGGAGGCCATCTTTCAGCCCCTCCCAGCCCTGTATTGGAAGAGAGTGGTGATACCTCTATGCTCATGCCACCCAGACGGGTACCCAGGCCCAGTATAAAGAGAACTGTACTCCTCCAGGCTTCTGGGCCAGCCACCTGGCCCAGAGAACCATGCTCACCTTGTCTATAAGAGGTGAGAAAACCTGGCCCAGGGAAGAGGAAGCTATGTGATTCAGAATACAGTCAACCTGGGAGTGTAGTGTCTGAAAGGTGTAATTACACCCAAATGCACCTGGATGCTTGGAGCCTCCCTGGGTTGCTGATCTGGGCGATACCCAGATCTAGAAGTGAAGATGCCAGTACACAGTCAGAATGTGATTCATAACAGAGTGAATCTATATAATCCTTTGCAGCTCTAGTTCTGCATGTTTTTGATGCAACCCTCCATTAGTAGGTCTTTGGGGATGACACAATGCCTTTATGAAAAAGAAACAAATAGGAGGCAAGCACAATCAAATTAAGATTTAGTCGATTGTCCTTCCAGTGCCATTTAATTCTGAAGTCTCTCCTTGGGCTATCGCCCATTTAGGCCATTCTATTGCTGGGGCTGAATCTCCCATGCAGTGAAATGACAGCCGATATTCAAAATGATTGATTTTCAAAGCATACTTGTATTTAGCACCTTCTAGGTATTAGGCACTTTGCTAAGGGTTGGACAAATAAAGAGATATAAACTAGAATCCCTGTTCTCATTTTCGTAGAAGAGACAAATAAATGTTAGAGGGATGCTATCCTAGAAACAGACTAGGTAGAAGTCCTGGAGCTCAGGGGAGAAATGGGTGAATCAGCATGACACAGCAGCAAGAGTTTTGGAGAGGAAGCTGCTCTGTTCCCTCAGTGTTGAAGGATTAGTTATAGTTCCTGAGGTAGACAAGGTCTCAGAAGAAAAAGAAAAAACGCATAGCATGTGGGAAAGAGCTATAAAGTGAGAATTTTCACAATGTAAATTGGGAAAGCTCAATAAATTAATTAGAGAACTAAGTTTGACTTAACTGATCTTAGTAACAATATTGTAACAACATAGAGCTAAAACTTTTGGGCTATTTTCACTGGGGGGAGGGGTGTTTCACTTAGAAAGAGGTACTCTGTGCTTAGTTTATCAAAACAATGGATAATAAAGATATAAGGATGATCAGGAATCCTGTGGTAATGACAGTGCTGACAGTTATTAAAAAAAAGGTCTTCGCTTTTTAGTCAAAGATACGTATTTGGATTGTAGTTGTTTAGGAATGTTTAGGATTTGTAATTGCTCGGGAATGTCAGACTTTTTGAAGAACACAGCTGTGTTAATAAAACTTTAAAGGGACAAATAGTATTTCACAGCTACTCAAACTCTTTAGCTCCAAACCTTCCTTTTTGCCATTGAAATAGCTTTTTAGACAGATTTATTGAAGTGTAACTTACAGATAGTAAAATTCACCATTTTTTAGGTGTACAAATCAAGTTTTGACAAGTATAAACAGTTGTGTAGCCATCACCACAATCAAGATATGGACCATTTTTGTCACCTGACAATGTTCCCTGTCGCTCCTCTATAGTCAGTCCGCTCCCCATCCGCAGGCACTGGCAATCAGTGATCTGTTTTCTGTCTTTATAGTTTTGCCTTTTTATGAACATCAGATCAATGGAATCATGCAGTATGTAGCCTTGTGTGTCAGATTCTTTCAGTTAGCCTATGCTTTGTAGATTCATCCATGTTGTTGTGGGTATCCATTGTTCATTCCTTTTTATTACTGAATGGTTCTCCATTGTATGGAGATTCTGTAATTTGTTTATGCATTCAAATGTCCGTAGACATTTGGGTGTTCCTATGTTTTCTTCTAGAAGTTTTATAGGCTTTACATTGAAGTTTATGATCCATTTTGAGTTAAAAAGATTTTTTCTTGGTAGATAGATGCCTTATTGTACCAGTACCATTTGTCGAAAAGACCAGTCTTTCTGCATTTGACTGCTTTGACATCTGTTGAAAACCAACTGACCACAAACGTATGGATCTCTTTTTGGACTCTCTACTGTGTTCCATAGATGTATATCACTGTCTATATGCTAATACCAACTTATCTTGATTACTGCAGCTTTGTAATATATCTTGAAATCAGGTATTGTGAGACTTCCAACTTTTTCTTTATCTAAATCATTTTAGCTATTGTGGGTCCTTTGTTTTATGTATAAATCATAGAATCAGATTGTCAATTTTTACCAAAACATTTCCTGCTGCGTTTTGGTTGGGATTACTTTGATTCTAGATGTCGAATTATGAGGAATCGACATCTTAACAATATTGGATCTTCCAGTCCGGAGTTCTTTAATTTTTCTTGTCAATGTTATGTAGTTTTCAGCATACAAATCTTGCACATTTTCTTAGATTCATCCATAAGAAGTTTTTTTGATGATATTGAAAATTTTTAAATTCAATTTCCAAATGTTCATTGCTAATCCATTAAAAGTACAGTTGATTTTTATATAAAATAATTGGTTTTAAACTATTTTATTAAAATATAAATATGGAAAGAAAAATTGTTTTAAAATGCAATAGTTTTTTTAGAAGCAATTGCCATGCTGTTAAGGAAGAATATGTTTACAAAAGCACGTAATACTTAAAATATCACTCAAACAAAAATATTTTTTACTTTAATCCATGATTAATCTGAACCAGTCTCTGTTAGAATTTGAGTTGTGATAATTTTCGAGAAAGTTCCTTCTCTGATCCTTAAGTTCTTCCTCTGTAAAAGGGGGCAATTTTTCCTCCAGGTTTTGTGAGATTAAATACACAGCATTTAGCATAGTCAGTGCTCAACAAAGATCGCTTTCCTACTTCCCTTTCCTTGTTGCATGTTGTATTAGTTTCTTAGGTCTGCTGTAACAAATTACCTCACTTGATGGCTTAAAACAACAGAAATTCATTCATTCACAGTTCTCAAGGCCAGAGGTCCAAAATCAAAGTGTTAGCAGGTTGCTTCCTCTCTGAGGGAGACTTCCGTTCCATGACTCTCTCCTAGATTCTGGTGGCTCCCAATAATCCTTGGGTTCCTTAGCTAGTAGCTACGTTACTCTATTGTCTGCCTCTGTCTTCACATGGCCTTTTTTCTCTGTGTATTTGTGTCCCAAATCTTCCTTTCTCTTCTCTTGTAAGGACACAAGTCATTGGATTTAGGGCTCACCCTAAATCCAGGATGATCTAATCACAAGATCCTTAACTACACCTGCAAAGACCCTGTTTCCAAATAAGGTCTCATTCTCAGCTACCTGGGATTAGGACTTGAACATATCTCTTGCTGGACACTATTCAGCCCAGTACACGTGTCCAGACAAATATGTTTGCAAATAAAGGCGTTGCTTCATATTCAGTACATGTACAACACAGGAAAAGAGTATAGAAGAGACACAACTTGGGCATAGGATGGATTTATGTTTGTAGATGATCTGACATGTATATGGGTTGCTCTGTCCCTCTTTCCATTCTACATTTTAAAAATATTTATTGTTTGATAGATTTTATATAGTTAAAACCAGAGATCAGTATGGGGGTAAAAGGACTTTTACCAATTTTATATTGAATTATAGATTAATCTTTTAACTTGGAGGTGGTGGTGAATATTCTGGCTCTGCTTATTGATTTTTGTTTTTCATTAGGCATGTTATTTTAAAAGGCAGAAAAAGAAAAATTTAATTAAAAAACAGAAATTACTCTCAGTGTTTTTATTTTTTGGGTTTTCTTTTTTTTTTTTTTTACTCTTTTATGAAGAAAGCACATCCAAATGAAGAAAGCAAATTGGAGAAATAGCATTTCTATGGCAACAGTTCTATTATGCTTGTGCTTCAGTAGTAATTTCTATAGCACGTTGGATCATTGTAGTTGGCACCTCCAAAGGACTCAAACTGGGGAAATAACACATCAATATCTATTATGTCACTTTAGTAAAAATTCTGGAAAAATTTCTCGAAGTAAAAAATATTTTAAATGGATCATATTAATGGTGTAGTTCAGATTTTAAGAATAATAAAGTTCTGATTTATATAACCTTTCTCTTAATTCTTCAAATAATAACGTTTTTACTGTTATTAATATTTACCACATAGCTCCAATTAAGTGCCAGACACTGAATTACTGCTTTAATATGTTATTTCTATTCCTCGTAACACACTTGAGTTAGAAGTATTATTACTTCCATTTACCAATAAGGGAGCCAAAGCTCAAGAAGTCAGGAAAGTTTATTCATTTATTCCTTCAACAAATATTTATTAAGCCAGCTGCTATACTGAATGTCAAAAATGCAGCAATGAATAAGAATGAGCTAGAAACTGGCAGGGCCAGAATTCAAACCCATGTCTGTGTGACTCTAAAATCTACATTCTTTCTGATAAATACTTGCTGCTGAATCTGATTCTGCTTGCCAGACTGTGTATATAAAACTATATATGGTGTGTGTATATGTATATATATAGTATATATAGAGAGAGTCTATATAAATATATTTTATTTATATGTTAATATGTTATATATATGTTAATTCCTTATAATGAATTCTTTGAATTGAATTGCTTCTTGTGTTACAATGGAGTAGCACATCCTTTTACCTGCCAGAGATTTGCTTCTGAACGTACATGGCATTTGCTAAAAGCCACTGGTAGTAACAGGTTACTGGGCTTAGGAATGTTAAACTTGCTCCATCTTCGGCCTGGCCCTCCTCTTGCCTAAGAGACATCCCTCCACCTGTCCTGTGCCATCTCTTTCTCTCTAGGATTCTTTCCCTGGCACCACTTCTTTTCCCCTCTCTCTAACCTTTACCAGTGGCTTCCTTTTGCATTTCAGCTTAACTCAAGTATCTCCCATCTAAAAACATACACCCTCCCTTTGCCCGTCTAGTCCCCTCCAGCTAGCACTGTTTCTCTTCTTCTGAAGCTAAACAATTGAAAACGTTCTCTACATTTGCTGTCATTACTTTCTCCCCTCCTATTTATTCCTCACCATCTTAATCTTGTTTTCTCCCCTTCTACTCTTAAGTGCCTTATCTGAACACTTTGTCAATCCAGTGTTACAAATGATGCCTCATTGCCCGTGTGTTTATTTTATTTCTAATGTGATTGAACATTAGTTCGTATTTCTTACCCATTTCTCATATATGTGTTTGGGTTTCCTGCTCAAGACTTTCACCTCTTTTCTTGTTATGGTTATCCTATTTCTTTTAAATTATCACATATTTGATGGGGAAAATAGATTATTTCATCACTCTTGGACCAACATCAGGTAGAATGAAGTTAAAAAACCATCACTGGTAAAGGTCAACTGTGTATGTGCGGATGAGAATGTTAAACAACAAAACCACAATGGGTACTGTGCAAATAGGCAGCTATCGTTTTACCAGAACTTTATTTCCTAGAAACATGAAGCTTTCTTCCTCCTTTCCAGTAATCATTTCCCAATAGTCAAAATCCAGTTATGAAGTAATCATGTAATCTGTGGATGCCAGTGTTTGCTGCTACAGGATTTGATATAAAGCTTTCTAGAGACTACCTGTCTGTCTCATGGTGGCATGTTGGAATAATGGTGGATGTCGTGGGCTTCCAGCAAGGTGGTCTTGTGAAGAGCATCATGCCTCCTCTTTTACTGGCCTCTTTTGCTTCTTCTATAATTCATGAATCTTCTACCTTTAAAAATGTCTTTGTTCTGCCTCCTGCTGCACTGTAAATCTCTTTTATCTCTGTTATGTGGCAAAGTGCCATCACAACCAAGACTGCCCTGCAGTTTGGAAGCTGCAAGAGTTTGGGGCATTGTTCCATCCAATTTTATAGATTCATCAAATTTTACACTGAACATGTGTTGTTTTGTGTCTCAGTATTATATCTGGTTTGATTTTTCTGGACTATGCAAGTGTTTATAAAATCCTGCTCTGTTGAATATATGTGCTTCTTGTTCTGTATCTTCTATTATAACTATATTCCAAATAACTGATTTTGGCCCCCCAAATTTCATTTTTATGTGGATGCAATTTGGTTTTATACATGACTGCAGTTACATTAAAGGATGTAAATAATTTATCTTCAATTTATAGCTATTTTAGCTATTTAACATATTTTCATAGGCATGGGATTGAGCTTTTTGTCATAAGCTAATTATATTCCAGTTGCTCTTTGCACAACTATTAATTTCTGCAGGAATGAATTGCCATCTCACTTAAACTGAGCAAATAAAATGACCACAGTTTTTAAAATACACATGTATGAAAAGACAGACACAAGCAAAGAGTTAAATTTCAGTTATTTTGCATAATGTTTTTGCCTAACTATCTAAAATATAAAAGAGAACAAAATGTCTCCTTGGAGGAAAATTTATACATTGTAAACGGTCTCTCAGCTTCTTAGTATTCTTTCTGCAAACTCTTGCAATATAGAAAGGGCTTATTTTTTTCCTCCAAGGTATCATTAGGGAATCAGGTTAGATAGCTATCCCTCTTCAGTTCAGTGGACTGAAGTTCTTAAAAGAAGTTCCCCATTACAGGTTTCATAATAAGAAAGTATTTTTTCAATTAAATCATAAGCGTGTAAACCAAATAATAGGAAAAGTGTGACTTAAAATCATAGCATGGAAAATGACAGTTAAGACCAATATTCTGTTTCATAAATTGCTGTATCTTTGACAGCTAATAAAAATATAGAAATTCTGTACTAGATGTTGTTAGAGTCAAGATCCCACAGGATGGAGATGTGGACTAAAAAAGGAAAAAGGAAAATCTTCTCTGACATTTTCTGCAGCCGACTGAGGACATTTCATACAAAAGCAACCTGCTCCACCAGCCCTGGTGTGGATCAAACTACCAGTTTAGAACCAGGTTTATGATAACTTTGAGAATCAATGTGATTGACACCGGACACAGAAACAACTCCCTCTGTTCATGTAAACGATATTGCATCAGCCCTAGTTGGAGATAAAAAACAAACACCAAAATACCATGTAATCTCTTTGATTCCTACTGTAATTCATTCAACAGACATTTTCTGAGCACCTTCTACATCCTAGGTAGGGAATTCCAAACCTTCCAGCTCCTCAATAATTATGTCTCCTTAGTAAAGATCTGAATGTCACTTAGGAAGCAAAGAAAGGGCTTTCTAATAGTAGCATCTTCCATTTCATGAATGATTCCTAGTAGTAAAATTAATAAAATAGGCTCTTTTTTGCTCCTCTTTCCTTAAGAGTTGTACTCATCAGAGTAGGCTAGATTTTGCTGGATTTCTGCTGGGCTCTGCTTATTGTTGTCACTCAGAACTGAGAGGTAGGTCCATGCCATGCTTTGAAATTAACACTGCAATTCTAAGGCACATTGGCTTCAGCCATAAAACAGAATGAAGTACTGTATGCTGCAAGGTGGATGCGTCTTGAAAATATTATGCTAAGTGAATGAAACCAAACGTAGAGGGTCACATATTGTATGATTTTATTTAAATAAAATGCCCTGAATACATAAATCCATAGAGAGCATACACAGATTGGTGGCTTTCAGGGGCTAGAGCAGGGGGGAGGCAGAGCAACTGCTTGATGTGCACAGGGTTTCCTTTCAGAGTGACGAAAATGTTTTGGAACTAGTTAGACGTGGTGGTTGCACAACATTGTGACTATATTAATTGCTACTGAATTACTCATTTTAAAACGGTTAATTTTATGTTAGGTGAATTTCACCTCAAAAAAAATTATACCAAAAATGTTTTTTTTAATTTTTGAAAAGTCAAAAACAAAGCACATTGTCAATTTGTATATTTGTACTATATTTGATTATAGTCTGTAGATGAAACGGTCGTGTTTATAATATCTGCCAGGCATTTTAGTCAATAAATGTGAGTAATAAAACTATTTGAGAACTATGTAATCACTGGTTTTTCTTTTCAGGAATTACCATCCTACTATTTAAGATTTTCACCTAGAATTTTTCTCATCTGTGTTATCTCACTATATAATTGCCTGCCTTGAATTTGAAATCTTCCCAGGAACCTCTGTATTCATTTCTACTTAAGTTATTACTGTGATGTTGGAAGCTAGCATTTGGAATATCTCCCTCAGTAGAATCATTTTTGAAAATCCATTCACATGCTGGTTTTCCTCTTACACATCATTAATGAAGGTGTCAGCTAGAAAGGTCGGTAATAGCAATGCCTGCAGCACCCCACTGATCTTTTGAGTAGAATTTGACATATTGCCTTTAATAATTGCCCTGTCCTTGTCAACTCATTCTCAGTTCATGTTGGGGGCGTCATGGTCAAATTAATTAAAATTAATTTTTTCTCTATTTATGGTAGTGAGATGCTATCTAATACCACACTGGTGATACCTGTGTACCAAACTTTCTTTGCTACTATTGGGCTCTCTTGCTGGCAGCACTTCTGTTTAATTATTATGATAGTTAGTGACAACGGTTTCCATGATAATAGAGGGCTGATTTTTCATTTCAGGATCACCCTGTGCTGGCTCTTCCTTTTCCTGGCTGTAATCTATAGACTGTTTCACTGCTCATTAGTACCTCTAAGCCGCGAGGAAATAACAAGGGCAAACTCAACTTCTGTTCATTTTGCCTCGTTAGCAGCCTATTTTCAGTCTAAAAACTGCTTTGGGGAGTGAGGGGGAGGATTGATAGTGTGAATTAAATGGGTGTGTGGTTTATCCATCAGTGTAAGCTTCCACTGACATGGACACCTAAAGTTACAGTTAGACTCTTTGAGTTGGAAGGACGCATGGTGTGATCCTCTGCCCCTGTGTTTCTCACGGTGGGGAGTACTGCTGGAGATTTGGGAGGGACAGTCATGTCTTACAGGATTCTTCCCTACACTAAAGGACATTGAGGACTCTGGGACCTGGAGTTCTAAAAGCCAGTAGTTTCCAGGACAATCCAAAGTACGCTGTGCATTTCTGGGTGCCTCCAAGTGGTAGCAGATATGCTGCTTGATGAGCAAACTGAGGCCCAGAGAAGTTTGATGCCTTACCTAAAGACATGTGTCCAGTAAGTGGCAAAATTGGTGATAGAACCAAAATGCCCGCTTTCTTTGTCCAGTGTTTCTTCTATCAGCATAGCTACTTTTATTTAAAATATTTAAATTAGAGTCTTAAGTAGATCCTGAGAATTGGTCTGAAATTCAGTTACTTTTCCTACTCAGTTTGCTCTCTTGTGCTCTAAGATGACTATTTCATATCTTCCCCTGACTCCTCAATCCTTCAGCGCTCTCAACCCTCATCTCACTCCTAGCTGGTGCCCTTGCTTCTTATTTCACTGTGAAAATAGAAGATAGTGGAGAACTAGCTCATCTTCATGCCATCAGATCTGCCATCCTGCTTGCGTGTACACCTATATACTGTGCCTGCCCTCTCCTTACAAGCAATGAACTCTTCCTGCTGTCTAAGCCCAATTCTTCTCTCATATGCAAAGACTGTGCTTTCTTGAGTTACCATGTTCTCTCTTGTTTCTTCCATTTCTCCTTCCCACTGGACATTCTTGTCAACATATAAACATATTGAAATCCTTACCTTTGTAGTAAAGGAAATGCTCTTGTGGCCCCTTCATCTACTATGATGTTTCTCCACTTCCCTAGATGAATTCTTTCCTGCAAGTATTGTTAGTACTTGTTCTCCCCACTTCCTTCACTCCAGTTGACTCCTCAACTTTCTCAGACTAAGCTTTCTTTCCCCACCACACCCACAAAGTCATTCTTGTCAAAGTTACCAACAACCTCCACCTTCCCAAATCTAGCCATGAATTCTTAGCCGACTTCCTAATCTCCTGGCAGTATGTGACTCAATGACTGCACCATTCTTCAGGAAACATTTGGCTTCTAAAGCTAAACATGGTCTTCTTTATGTCTCTGCCTACAGTACTCACAGCTTTTCATTGATGAGATGTTATATAGAGAGTCCAGTAATCTCTGTAGTCATCTCAAAAATGTATACTAGATTATTCATATGTATCTTGGTAGACTGAAATAAGTCAGTGTTTCTTAATCACTATCAAAGATAGTGTATACTAGAATTATTTTGGCCAATTATAAATGAACATAATGCCTTTAATCTGGCTAATCACCTTCACCTATTCTCCGTGGCATCTCAGCTAAAGGATGCTGAATCACTAACCTATTCTCTGAACTTCCTCAAGGACTTAAACTCATCCCTTTAGTTGGCTGCCAAGTTCTTTAGACCTTCATAAAGCTGTGCTGTAAAGTTAAGAGTGCAAATGGAAATTTGAAACTTCCACATTTATAGCACTTAGCTACAACCCGAAATATGTTTATAATGTTTTTCAAAGAATAAAGCATTTGAACATATATTCCCGCTGTTCTTTTGGAATTTTTGCTAAATGACTTTTTTTTAAATGATTTAACCTGAATCATTGAAAATCCTTGGATAGCATGGAAGAGTTTTACCATTTTTCATAAGACTTAAACAATTTTTTAGTTATTGAACACTTAGAGAAAAAGAGCAAGCATTCTTTTAGTTTCTAGCATTAATAAAGGCACTTTCGGACCAGACACTTAACAGTCATTATATAATGAGGTTTTGACAGTGGAGACCTTGCCATATGGGGACATAACCTCCAAAGCTTATGGAATATCAGTGAGACTGTTTTCTGTCAATTACTGCTTTGGAGACCAAGTGATGACAGTTGGCAGTGTCTGAACAGAGAATATCTTTGTTTCTGTTTTACTTTAACTGCCCATCTGTTGCTTTAACTTCGTACAATTATTTCTGATAGAATGAGGTTTATAGCACTCACTCCAGTATATTTATATAGAACTTTTCCTAATATCATTTAGTTCTAAATTTTTGGTCAGATATGCTAGAAATGAAGTTATTAAACAGTGAATTGAAGAACTGACTCAACTGACAACAAAAGTTGCCTTGTGTATGTGCTTCTGATGTACCATTGATGTCATCAACTTCTCTGTGCCATCATCCCTCAGTTCTACGAAAGCTGCCCTTGTCACAGGTTTTATTGTTCTTCCAGGGGCGAAGGTTAAAGATAAACTTGGTCATTTTGCTTTTCTTCAAATTGTTTGGCACACTGGTTGTTAGTGGCTGACCTGTTTTTCCTTCTTAGACCTCTGCTTCCGTGGCAACACCACAATCTGGTCATATCTTCCTCTCCTTTTTCCCATCCCCCAAATCTGTGGCTTTCAACTGAAGACTCATAAGCCCTCCCATGTTTTTTCCACCCCTCAGCCAGATGCTCATCAAATCTTCTTCTTCTAGCCATCATCTGCAGTCTATAAGCACATCTCTTTATCAGAAGCTGCTTGTCTTTTCACTGCTCCCCATTGTACAATCCTACCTTCCATTCTGTTCATTGCATCTTGACCTTCCAATAGTTCCCTGACAACTTAACATAAACATGAAGGTAACATCATTATTTATTTGTGCTTCTCTCTCAAGTTTCTGCTCCTTTGTTCAAACATTCTTTTAAAACTTAAAACCTAGAATTTACTTTAAGGCTTAAATTCAGTCCATCACTGTCCTTACTGTAAGTATAAAAAAATGATATAATTTTGTTTTATCAGTGCTTTTTCAGGATAATCCAAATTCAGAGATAATTTAAATATTTACTTGAAGCCCATGTCTCTGTTTTCTGATATCAGTTTCTTCTCATTTCATTTTTTCAGATGCATAAATATATACCACTTCCAGGGAAAATTAAAGAAGTTTCATCAGCTTAACTTACATTGTGGACTTTCTTGAAAAAATATATAGGGTTTCTTTCATTAAATACTTATAGCACTTCTTTTAAAATGTGATTTTCTTACAACTTTTAAATGATTAACTTTCCAGTCCAGAAATATTTGATGAATGAGTTTAAATACAGTTATTTCTCCTATACAAAATAGATTGGGATATTCTACTTTCAACATTTGGACATATACTGATAACATGGATCATTGATCATTCAGGCCTATTAAATTTGCAGCTTGTTTGGAGGTGCCCACAGCATGCCCACATGCTTTAAATTAAAAATGCACTACCAGGGCTGGCCCAGTGGCCGAGTAGTTAAAGTTCCGCATGCTCTGCTTAGCTGCAGACCTACTCCATTCATCAGCCATGTTGGCTCAGGGCTAATCTTCATCAAGCGAAAAAAAAAAAAAAGGAGGATGGGCAACAGATGTTACCTCAGGGCAAATTTTCCTCACCAAAAATAAAATCCTCTTCGAACACTTGTAGGGTGACCAACTGTCCTGGTTTGCCTGGGACTAAGGCCGTTGCCAGGACTCAGGACTATCAATCTTCACGACAGAACGGGCCTAGGCAAACTGGGTGGATTTAGCCACTGCAAACACTAGTTAAATTGCCTTTAGATGGAGCAACTGGCAACTTTACCAGACTAAAACTGTTTTTCCAGTTAGAGGAACTAGAGGGAAAAAAACAAGAGAAGAAACCATTTTCTTTTTCTTTTTGAGAAAGACTTTTGTGAATCTGTATTTCTAACCAATAGGCTTATTTTAAGAACATCATTAGAAAAATCACAAGATAATTTCCTCCTATGTTAAAGTCCCTAGAATGCAACATGGGACTGTGCTCCAGATGAGAGTGCAGAGTTTATCATCCTATGGTTAATTGATATATTGATTCTGTGTCCAAATAATAGATGCTGGTTACCAACATAAGCATGTTCCAGGTAAAGTAATCACTTAAATCCATCAAAGTCTTACCCTACAACATCAATCACCATTCTAAAATCTTACGCTACCAGCACTTTACTACAAGGACCCCTTGAGATGACGAGGGAAATTAATCTAAAATTACATTAATTCACATATTCCCCCTTCCAAACTCATGTCATGTCTAGAGAGTCAGTTAGTCTATCAGTTAAAAAGTATCAGTGATTTGCACGCATCAATGTCACTAACTGGACTCTGTTGTCATTTTTACTGCTAGTGTTTTGGTAGTTTCTGTAGGGGTTTTTTTTTTTTTTTTTTTTGACCCCCGCACATAAGCAGTTGGGCCATTTATTGGCATTGGGAAAGCATTCCCCTAAACAAGGGAGGAGACTCTGAACACTAAAGGCTCTCCCATTTTGTGAAAACTTGAGACCAAACTTCCCATCATCTGTACACAGCTTAATCACCAACAGGAGGGAGAATTCAAGTTAATGAAATTTTGTGACGATTTTGAACTGGTGTCTAGGATTAAAATGTGTCAAGTAAAGGTTACATGGTGGAAAGAACTTGAAATCAGAAAGACTTGAATTCGGCCATCTGGTAGGTCAGTCAGTGTTTTTCTGATTGTGGATCAGGATACCTTGGTGGGATACAATTAGTGGGACATGTCTGTTATCTTTCTTAAATAATAAGATATAATGTTTCAGAGAAATAGACTAGGAAAGGATAAAACATGTCATATTATTTCAACAACTTTTTGTTTCAGAGATAGACTTGTGTATGCGCATGTGTTTTGTGTGTGGGTGTGACATAAAAATGGATCATAATCTAAAATGTAGATTGTCGTCAAGAAAAAGTTTAAAAAACACTAAGCTTTGAATATTTGAATGTTTCATAGTAATTCTGAGCCTTAAATTTCCCAACTGCAAAATGGAGTTAATGATAACTACTTTGAGGGTCTATTCTGAGAATTAACGGCAGTAATAAATGCAAGGTACCTTGCATAGCACCTGATTTATGTAGTAGACATGCAAAAGATGTTGCCTTTTACTAAACCTAATCCATTTAAAATTTAATTGATTAAGATCTATGCAAGTGTACACAGGATTAGGTTAAGACTTTAAATCCATGAAACTAATTTTTAAAATACTTTCTGATTTGAAAGACAGTGTAAAAAATTAATCAGTAAGGGCATTGCTTAATTAATTCACTCTGTTTATTGACTTTTCTTTGAGATCATTGTTTTTCAATTCAATGAAAGTGTTTTTAATTTACAAATCCATTCACTCAAGTGATATTTTTAGAAGCTGGAATATGTCCAAAGGAATGTGACAGAAATTTTTAGGTGATTCCAAACTTACCCTATGAGGAACAGTTAAAGAATTTGGTGAAAGCCTACAAAAGAGAATATTTAAGATGACATCAATTTCATATATTAAAAGGATTGTCTCGTGCCAGAGAAATTTTTAACGTGTTGTTGGCAAAAGGAAGAGTGAAGACTAATTTATTGAAAGTTATGGAATAATAGCATTCAGCTCAAAATAAGAAACAGGGACTTATAGCTGAGACTGATCCTAAAACATTATAGCTACTTAGAACAGATGTTCCTCTGGGAAGGGAGAATGAGGATGGTCAGATCTGATATTGTGCAAATTGTCTTTTAATTTAAAGATTCAGTGATTTTTAGATTGGCTTTTATGGGTTAGATATCTTGATAAGCCATATACTAAACTTTTATGTTGAGCAGTCTCATGTGACATATGCAAATAAGATGTTTTTTGCATAAAGGGGCCTGAAAATTGAGTCCAGTGGAAGATGCTGAGGAGTTTGCATATTTTTGTCTGTGAAGGAATCCATGTATTTATCAGTCAGTTCTCCTCTAGTCACAGTACTTAATTAGAAAAAGTAGAAAAGAAGTTTGTCCATTGGTCATTTATAGCAGTTCTCCTGGGTGTAAGCCTTGGTGCTGGTGCAGATGTAGAAAGGCTGAGGAATATGAGCATAGGAACACCTATAAGGAAGAAGGAAACTAGGAGGTGAACTGATGGTGGCTGGAGGGGAAGAGCTGATTCTCTTTAGAAAGAAGATGCTTAGTCTCACCAAGAAGCAGACCAAGAAAGGGATATGGTGATTATAGGGGAGGATTTTTTTTTTCTGTAGGATATCGTAGAGAAGAATATCCTAGATCATAATGTAGTCTTAGTACCTGAAAATAGCTCTCCCCTCCGAAACAATTTTTAGATGAGAAATCTAAGTTGTGTAATAGGTGAATTGATTTGCCTAAGTAATATAGAGCTAGAATCAGAACAAATATTTGTTGACTTTGAATCCACTATTCTTTCTAATGCCAGTCTTGATGGATTATTGCCCTAAAATGTTTTCGGAGCCTGATGTCCTTGGGCAGCTGGAGTACTTTTTTTTTTTTTAAGATTGCCACCTGAGCTAACAACGGTTGCCAGTCTTTTCTTTTTTTTTTTCTTTCTGTTCTTTCTCCCCAAATCCCCCGAGTACACAGTTGTATATTTTAGTTGTGGGTCCCTCCAGCTGTGGCATGTGGGACGCCACCTCAGCATGCCCCAATGAATGGCACCATGTCCATGCCCAGGATCCGAACCCGCAAAACCCCGGGCCATCGAAGCAGAGCCTGCGAACTCAACCACTCGGCCACAGGGCCGGCCCCTGGAGCTTTAGTCTCAGGTGTTTTACATGGATTGTAATTAAGTCTGGGATCTTCTGTTTTGCACTTATCCGTAGTAATGGAGAGTTGCTTTGTCAGAGTGGGTTGTAGAGCTGAATGAGGCCTTAGAGATCTTCTCATTGAGAAGGTTTGAATATTATTTTAACAGTGAAACTCTTTGTTCACACAATATTTATGTTGCAGCTTAATATATAAAGCAGATTTTTTTCCCCCCAACAAAGGAGCTGATCTAGTTGAAATGAGTACTGGGGGGCCTGGACCACTGCCTGCTGCTCCCTCCCACTCCCATTGCAATGTAACCACGAGGCTTCCAAGAAGCCCCATAATTTAAAGAAAAAAAAGATCTACTTGATTGCCTTTGTTTTACAACCAGAATTTCTTTGAATGCAAGAGAAAGAGGAAATTATGTTAGGACATCCAAGGAGAAAAATCCATTTTCTCAAATATGGCAAAAATAGCCTTTAAGGGCAGATTGCAGTGAGCATGACTCCAGGGACGTGCAGGGGAAGGAAGGATGTAAAATATAAGGAAATTGGCCCTTGTGGTGTGCAAAACAGACATTTATAAGTACTGCATTAATCAATTCAAGAGTATAATTGACCCACCATTTTTCATATTTTTCCCAAAGGAAACAAAATCTGCAAAAATAGACATATTTCTCTGAATATAAATAATTGTTAGTGCTGACTTGAAATTGTTTTATGTAGATGCTTTGTAGGGTCTGCAGCAATGGCTTTTTCTGGGGAATTCGGCAAAGTAGCAACTGGTTTGGACAAGCCACTCTGTAATCTGATAGGACAGTGTCTCCAAAGGAAGAGGCTGATTTTCCTTTCATGGATTATCTGGAAAACAATTAGAGCCTGAAGAGCTTTCGTAAGATGAGGTTCAGTGATCTTTGGATAAGGGGAATGGAAGAGGGGCTGAGATCAAGCGATCATGACTGACATAGTGACAGATCTGAGGACTTAGACCCAAGGCCAGGTTTAGTTGTTACTGATGTTTTTAATGATTACATTGCCAGTGAGCTCATGTCTTATAATTTCCCGGAACCTGAGACTCCCTCAAGGTGGTGGCCTATTTTTAACCTGCCTCAATGCTTTTTTCTTCCTGAATCCATGACTGAATGTTTAGTAGTATTTGCTGCTTCCTTGTTTGAAGACTCTTCTTGCCCAGCACCACTTACCAGCTTAGCACATGGAGGTAACTCTCCCTCAGGAAGAAAGTGAGTCTGTGTGCCAGTGGTGCCGATCACCAGCACGTTTTTCTTCAAGTCAATGGAACACTGATGTCTCCTGAGCATATCTAGCCCTAGAAGCATGTCCATGGGCTGCTCCTCGAGTATAGAGAAAGAGCATTGTAAGAAATCACCTTCGATTTGAATCTGAGCCAGATGAATTCGGCCAATAATTCTCTGCATGCCCACTCCTTTAGCAATCCCAGCCCACCGTCGGTCAACCAGCCGTATTATATTACATCTCTCCGCACAAGCTTGGCTCATAATGGTCATTTGGGCTCCTGAGTCAACAAAAGCCTTCAAAGGATGTCCGTTCACTTTGCAGTTGATATAGAGCATGGCCACTTGTCCGAAACTCTCTGGAGCCTCTTCCATTGCTATGTTCATGTTTTCCTCAATGTTCTGCTGCCGGATTTCTTCTTCTATTTTGGCCTGAGCTTCCAAATCAAATGGATCAGCTGAACAGAGGCGAAGCCTCTCTTGCTCTCTCAGGGCCCTTTCCCTTTGCTGCTCCATCAGGACCTGAGAAAACGTCTCAAGGTTTCCGCTGAGCAGGGCTTCCGCCAAGGTGGGGTTGCGCTCCTTCAGCAGGGACAGATCATGGGGATTGGACAGCAGCATGCTTCGGATCAAGGCGGGGCTGTCCAGACCTTGAGCAGACCTCATCTTCTCTCCAGAGTCCAGGCCATGGGCCTTCTGGGCTGATGGTGCACGCTGCTGCTGATGGTGCTGCTGCCGGGAGCTGGATGTCCCAGGCTCGGCTATCCCACTGAAATCAATTCGAGGGAGGCTTGATGTCCGTCCGGGATGCCAAGGTCCCACATTCTCCTTCTGAAGTAAAACAACGACATCGCCGTCTTTGAGGCCATAGGAGCCTAGGGAACAGTGGTCGTCAGTGAGGAGTCGCTCCATGTAGATGATCTGGGTCTCTTCAGCAGGAACACCGGACTCAAGCTCACAGAGGACCCGAAAGTTGTGGAGCTCGAAGTCAGGGCTGACCTGGAGGGAGAAGGTTACTTCGGAGAGGTCCCTCCGCACGCAGTACACAGTGACCAGCATGGCATGGGCTTCAGAGGGCCAGGTAGGCAGAGGGTATGGATGGTTCTCTGGCTGACTGGAGCTGGTCTTTGTTGATGGCTCAGCTGCTCCTCAAGACTTGGTGCCTCGCTTAGGTTCATTCACCTCTCCAAGAGGCCCAGCCACTCACCAGTCTGGGGGCCGCTGGCCAGCCTCAGTGCCTGCTGCTTGGCCCTATGGAACCTTGAGGTAACATGTTATGTTCCAAAGTTCATTTGTATGTGTGCTGTTTGGAACTTAGAATGCCCATTCCCATAGAAACGAAGTTACTCGAGTCCACTAGGTTCCAAGGCTAGCCCTTCAAAACTTATTTAACCCGTGATATGAAAAAGATTATTTCAGGGGGCTGGCCCCGTGGCCAAGTGGTTAAGTTCACGCACTCAGCTGCAGGCGGCCCAGTGTTTCGTTGGTTCGAATCCTGGGTGCGGACATGGCACTGCTCATCAAACCACGCTGAGGCAGCGTCCCACATGCCACAACTAGAAGGACCCACAACGAAGAATATACAACTATGTACTGGGGGCCTTTGGGGAGAAAAAGGGAAAAAAAAAATCCTTTAAAAAAAAAAAAGATTATTTCATCTCTTCCTAAACAGCATGTTAACATCCATTTTGTTTGTTTGAGAATTGTATCCTACATACTTTTACTTATTCTCCAAACAGTGAGTATTTTTTCTCAGATAGCAAGTATCATGCTGTGTGCTTGATATGAAAGATAGGGCAGCCTGAGTCCTGCCCCTGAGGTGCTCACATTCTAGGGAGGGACTGATGGCAAATGGGTAAATCACAATACTGGAGAAAAGTGCTTTTACGTGGCTACATTCAGCATAATAAAGGAAAGCAGAACGGAGGATGTTTCTCTGACAGGGAGACATGGTGGGTGTTGAAGGATGAGCATTTTCTGTGAAAAATGGTGAGAGTCACCCCAGACGAAAAAAAACTGCATGTACAAAAGCAAGAATTCATGACAAGGTCTGTTATTTCCAGAGAAAAGTGAAACATGCAGTGTAACAGGAGAAATTTGTACATGCATTTGAATGACAGGATATGAAGCTGGAGAAAATTGACTGGAGCCAATTTATAAAGAGTCCAAGGATTAGAAATATTATCAATAAGCAAGAATCCCCTCTCCAAAAAAAAAGAGGGAAGAAAAAGAGAAAGGAAAGGAAAGGGAAAAGATTTAAAGCAGATATTTGTAATATTTATTGTTTTTCATTTAACTGATTTAAGGAAGAGGTTTCTCATGACACATGGAGGACACACAGTAGCAGCAGGGACAGGAAGAGGCTTTCTCAATGGCTCAAAGAGGGAGCAGTTGCTAGAGTATGAAAATCTAAGGAAGACTAAAGCCGAAGCAGTGGAGAATAAAAATGTTTCTTGAGTAGAATGGACAGGATGTGTTTACCCTTTGGATGTGGGGAATGTAAAAGAAGGAGAGTGTGTGGATAGCACAGAGGGTCTCTAAAATGGGAGACTGGTTAAAAATAGGCCATTACCTTCAATGGACGAGCAAGATGAACCTTTGAGGAGACCAATTTGATATCAATTCTGTAGTAAAATGCACGATGAGTGCCACTCTGGGGCCGGATAAGCCTCACTCTCTGACCCGAGGGCACAGCCCCTCACACACGCACACCAGAGTGGAGGCCTGCAGAGTAAGGGTAAAGAGGTCCTTCAGGTAAATGATGATTAGGTAGAAATCCTTGAGTGCCAGTTATTTTTCTTTCTGTTTCACAAAGTGTTATGCGCTGTGAAGAGCTCATGCTTGCCTGGCTTGGTCTTCCTGGGCGTATCTTAATATGGACCAAACAATAGTCAAACTCCTCTGCATCATCCCCTCTCCTTAATTCAAGTCTTGCCAGAAGACCGGCACCACTACGTAGAGAAGGATGTTGCATTAGCCTAAAGAATTTTTTTTTGCCTCCTGTTTCTCTTATGCTTGTCTCAGATGGAAGACCTTATCTCACTCATTGTTGTAATTATCATAATGTTTCCGTACCCATATTCATTTATATTGGAAATGTTGACTGAATGCCCAGTGTGTGGGAAGCATGTGCTTCTGGGGATAGACACATGAATAAAGTTAAATACAGGCTGTATTCTTAAAGGAGCTCACAGTCTACAAGAGGACACACATACAAATTGGTGGTGGGACAGGGAGGGGGGGAAAAAAATACCGCAGAAGCCGACACAGCAAGGGAGAAATTAATAATGTCTGGAGCATAAATGAAGAAGATGGAGAGGGCTTTTGAGCAAGGAAGGCTTCCCAAAAGAGTTGGGCTTAGAAAGGTGACAAGAAGTCAGCCGTGTCGGGGTGGGCCTGGGGGGAGAAAGGCTGAGAAAGGTTCAGACCATCCTCTTCTCAGCCTTTGTTTCTGATATGAAGGACTTATTACAATTTTAGGGAAAAAAAATCCAGCATTGTAACTTGTAGAGAATTATGAATCATTTAGAGCTATTTTTCACTATTTGTGGAAATGGATGGCCCTTTGACCCAGCAGTATTAAGTTAATACATTTCTTCTGTGGTTCTTAGCATCCTGGTAAGTTCCTCAGAGATCAATACTGGTTTTTCTGAGTTTGAGAACAACTATACTGTGAGACATGTCACGTGCGAATTACTCTGCTAAAGAACAGATGAGAAGCCAGGGAGGTTTCTATTCTATCTTCCTTACCGCCCCCTTCCCCACAACTAGCTTTGGACAGTTTGTTCTTAAAATCTTACTAAGTTAGAGAGATAATACTGGGGTTTGTTTTTTTTTTTAACAGTGGATAAAATTATTTTTGTAGAATAACCTTTTTTTTTTTGGCAAAGCAAGAATTCAGGGCTCACATCAAAAGAAGCTAGTATCTTTTTTTAGTATATATGTATATTACCATTTCCTTGATACTGAACATAGTTAAGCTTTATGTGCTATGTTTTATTATCTTGCTATAATTCTTTACTTTTGATGACATTTTGCATTTATGTGCTTTTAACTACTTTATCCTTTTCTGAGAACATATAAATCAAAAAGCTTCAAGGTTTGGCCAGTTAACTGTCATCATTCTATAGATCACAGGACGTCAGGATTGGCAGGGATTCTTCAGATTTTGGTCCAGCCACCCATCCAGGCCTTAAACCTCTGTTGCAAAACAGTTTGGAATCTGAAAAGATAAATACAGCCTCCTGGGGCTGTTTAGTACTTCTGTTTACATATTGTTTGATTCTTTCATTTTACTCAGCACTATTGATGATTCAAGTACGATGTGTATAATTCTCTTACCTCAAAATTTTAATCAGAAACCTCTTCTGATTATGTGATAAACTTGAGGATCATTGGGAGTGTATATAAATACTCCTAAATATAAAATGCTCTCATACCATAAATCCCTGTTGCACAGACCGCTGAGAAATGGGGGATCTGAATTTTCCAGGTGTGCTAATATAGGTAACTGAAGGCTATTGCAAGTTTTCTTGAGGAGTTTTTTGTGAAGTATATTCCCTTACTTTTCTTCCTTAGTAAGTACAAAATAGGAACATAATTGAATCTTTCTTTGATAAGTGAGACTCCTGCAAGGTCTCAGGGCTATCACTCAGAAAATCAATTCTATTGTATAGCCTAAGTACCCAGAAAATAGAAAAGATGACAGTGATTTCATACCGGCCAAGTAAATAACCCCAAAGTTATTTTTAGAATAAATCTACAATAATGCTTTTTATAATTTGCCTCTTTATGAAAACTTACTGGGGCAAAAAAAATCCATAAAATTGATGGTTCCACTTAGTATAGTCAGTTGATGTTTCAAGCACTCTTTCTTTACAGAGCAAAATAAGTGGTGTTTTTGTGAAAAAAGAGTAGCTGCATAAATGTCATTATGTAGCATATACAATAATCCACGTTAAGTAGAATATATTAGTTTGCTGTTTTCAGATTCCTTCTTAATGTGCTTGGTATTACTTTTAAAATAAAGTGTAATTGAGACTTATTAAGACAGTTAAATCATCACTTGAGATTTTTCAATGCAAATTAGGAAAGATGCAGAATTTTGAAAGCTGTATTCATAGATTAAACAACTAATTTTCTCACTATTCTTCTATTTGCTATACAATAATACAATGTTATGTCAGAACTGTCACAAATGAATAAACCTTTCTTCAGATAGTTAATTATTTAATAGATGTTAAAAGTGGTCTAATGAAAGTTCAAGCTTTTTTAGTGTGTTTGGAGTTTTCCCATAAGAAAACGTTTAGTATTGCTTGTCTTTGAAGCTTAAATGCCATGATAAGACCTCTTAAACAAATATGTAAATAGATATGTAATTGAAGAAACTTATGAGACCTGAGAATTTAGTATCACCCTGCTGGGAACTCAGCTAGTGGTTTTTCCTTTCTTAAGGAGACAGAATATGGACAGAAGACCCACACATACACACACATGCACACATACACTTGCACTCACATGTGGAGAGAGAGTGAGCAAGTGCACACTCAGAACATGTTTTCAATTACTTTGAAAGTGCAGTGAAAAGATTATGTCATTTTCCAGCAGGGAGTATTGTTATGGTGCATTTTATTTATTGCTTGAATTTATAGATTATCATTTTAACATTTTATCATAAAAAGAGATGCATTTTTATTTATATATTGCATGTTGGAAATAATATAATCTCTTGATAACTTTTGGCATTTTCAAAGTATATACTTTGCAAGTCTATACGTATGTGCGTATATACATTCATGTTTATAATATCTTGATAACTTTTGGCTTTTTCAAAATATGTAAGGCTAATGTTCCAAGTCTAAATATACATGTGTGTGTATTTGCTTACTTGTAAGAATGTTTGCTGCTACAATTTTGTGCCTTATGGGCCCTTCCAATGTCTTAATTATGTGAAAATCACTCTGATCTGGGGATGCAAGCCTTGTTGTTGAAGCTTTGGAGATTACTTATAATTTGTGAGAGAAACATTTATTGATTAAATGAATTTAGTATGACAGATTAAAAACAGGATAAAAATAATTTATGGCTTTGTGGGTTGACCCACAGAGATAGCTACTTGTTTCTTAATTTTCAGTGTCTCTTAGAAAAGGAATGTTTTCGTTTTCCTGTTCCTGCTATGTGGAGAATAACCATGTAACACAAAATAGTAATAGAATGACAATAGGACCTTATGTTTTGAATTCAGCTATGATTGAGGAAAATCATTCAAACCATTTTTTGTTGTTTACTCTTTTATAATGACGTAATCAACTCATTTCAAAAACACTTCCACTATAATTTAGAAATACCAATGTGACCTATTCATAAGTTCAAGTACACTTTAATAACTTCAATATACGTTTTCTTTGTCAAAATACTAATGCTAATTCTATATGAATTCATCATTACATTTAGGTAATAGCGTATTATCCTGAAAATGAGAAAATTAGCTGGTTCCCTCCATGTGGTGTTAATATTCAATCACCTAGGTGTCTATCTCTTCTAGGGTAGTTGATAGAAAAGTCGTGTATTTCTGAGCATAGTTCCTTAACTTCCAAGAACAATGGTGTACGTTAGACCAAAATATCAACTAGAGGACAATGCAGAGAAGTTTTCAAGTCAGCACCTTTATGAACTTTCTTATACTTTTATTTTAGAAATTATATCTGTATTTCATTAAAATTAGTTGCATGAGATATTTCCTCCATTAGTTTTTTTTTTTATGTCAGATACCTTATTGTATTCAACCTTGAAACCTCCAAAGTTCCTAACACAGGGTCTTGATCATGATGTATAAGCCAAAATGTTTGAATGAACGGCAAAATAACCACAGACCCGCACACTGGACAAGAGTCCACATGAAAGAGTAGCACTAAAATCCTAGATCTTTGTGAGTCCTTTCTGAGAGCTGCCAGGAGGATGCTGCTAAGGTTTGAAATCACTATTTGTATTTGTTTTGTTTAGTTCTAACTTACTTGTGATTTCTGTGCTTTTCCTCTTTATCCTTCCTATATAGTCATTCCTGGTGGAAAGTCAGTGGAAGGCAACATCATTCTTTGGAAGTGTCTTGGCTTGGTTTCATTAATTGCCCAGAAGTATATGTATTTGGAAAGTTATAGACTTGTTTAGCATTTCCATAGTTACTTAAGACTTTTTACTTTTTGGAGATGAGTTCAGAAACATGCTAATAATTTCTCATAGTAAATATTTAATGATGACTTCCTGTGAGCAAGTCAGTGGATGAGGTCCTTTGAGGACAGAAGGATGAATAGGAGCCACTTTCCTCCTTCACAGAACGAGATAGCTACTAGGGGAGATAAGACTCATGCACTTGGAATTATTTTATGTAATACAAAGAATAAGAGTCATGATAGATGTGTCAATAAAATGCTGTGCTTGCTTAGAAGGGATAAAGGTAACTTGTTGCAGGAGGGGAGTGCACGGAGTGGATGGGACTGTGCAGAATGCTCACTGGAGAAAGTGCCACTGAGTGGGGCCTGGAAGAATGATTTGGTCACCGCCATAGTCAAATTTTACCCACCTGTGTTTGGAGACGTACCATACCACTCACTCGACTCCTTTCTTCTCGCGCAAACATACGTTTTCCTGTTCCTTTTAAATGCCGTAACCAAATGGGTGCAGTAGGATGGTAGGATTGGTGCAGGGGAGGAAGAGTAGTCTGGCCTTCCTAAAAAGCAGTCTCCTCAACCCCAGATTCATGCAGGCACCCACACAGACACAAACAGAATGAATTGCCCATGTTTCTTTCTGCTGCAGTGTCTGACTAGTTGAGTTAAGAAACAGTCTTTATTTCATGATGGAAAAGCTTATGCAGTGCCCAAATTGAAATCTGCATAGGTCTTTTTATCAGTTCCCCTTCATCTGCTAGTGAAGATTCCTCCAAAACTTTGGCATTACCTTGCCCATCCAGTCTTAGCTTATGTTACACTCTAGCTTGTGCAGATATTTTATTAGGAAATGAGAAGAAGCTACATCTGGAACTTCCAAAAGTCTTTGTGGGTCCTTTTAATATGAATGTGTATAATTAGTGGAGATCATACTTTAATTTTAAAGAAGGTGTTGATGGAACTACACACGTGTCTATGACACAATGCAAAACTTTCTGAAAGTAGCCAATTTCCATATTATCCACGTACATTCACCTCTGGCACATGAGACTTCTAATTATAGGGTACAGAGGAGTAGCATACAGTTCACCCAAACAGGAAGGATCTGATGCCTCCAGCCACTGGCCATGCCACCCCAAAAGCTAGTTACATGGCACGTCATTTTATTTATGGTAACACTTTGGATCCAGTTGTCTTTGCAGCAGGGAAGTATGTTAGTTTCCTGACAGGGCAGAGATAATAGTGAAAAGATCTGGAGTAAATAAAAAAGCCCATTGTACCACAACAACATGGTCAATTGGATATTTCATGAATTATATGCATGATAGGTAATGTTTCTACAACTGTCTATAAAAGACAAAATTTCCAGATTGTTGTTTATGTAGCTTTCTCTATTCTAAACAACAGCTGAGTGAATTGATTGCCATGGTAATTAGCATGGCTAAAGCCCATCTGTCTATAGAATTTAATTGTATTCCAACCATGAAAATGAGAAACAAAGCCTGATAAACAAAAGCTTCATTTGTAAAAGATAGCAAATAAAAGAGAAATCAACTCACCTTCTATTTTTCTCATAAAAATCAAATTTAGTAGCTTAGATACAAGAATTCTTCCTTAGACCATCTAAATGACATCAGGTCCAGAGCATTTTCCTTCTTGTTATTAGAATGGTTTGGGAGTGTTAATGTCTCCATGGGCAATCTCTCTTTTCTGAGAGATGTGACACTCCTATGCCTATCCTCTGTTCCATTATCATTTCCATTCTACTTATGAATATTCTGTTTCACTCAGCTCATAAAATGTGCTTAACTGCTGATATGCTCTTGTTTACTCGTGTATTGGTAAAATATTTCAGTGCTGCTTATTCACAGAACGTAAGTAGTCTCTCTTTGGAGGCCTCCAGAGGACAAGAACTCATCAGATGTTGAAGAGAAAGAAGATGGAATCATTGATTCTTTTTCTTTACAAATCATGCATGAAATGGGACAGCAATGTCTCAGGCAACCTTACAAAACTGTTCTTGAGTCTTTTGTTTTTCTGTATTTCCTTTTTGTCTTCAAAACAGCTTAAAACACTATTAGTTTTGAACAAAGACTTGATTTTATTTCATGTTCTTACTGCAGTGTTTTTCATCTCGAATGTACAGTTGTGGTGGGCCCTTCGTGCCTGTGGCTAAGAGACACTGGACCTAATGTTCTAAGGATAACTCGTAAATTACTGTTTATGCAACATGAAATATACTGGCATTAGATTCACATCAAATAATGGAGACCCACTGTAGCCATGGTTTCCGATATTAAAATTGGGCTCTCAGACTATTTCTTTATAGAAAAGTTTAAAGCAAATAGAATCATCAGCTCCTATATTTGCAGCAAGCCAACCTGAAAAAAAAAACAAAACCAAACAATGACAGCTTCAAGTAGGAGATGTAATTTGTGTTTGTTGGGGTGGATATGTAGCAAATTTATTCAGCAGTTAGCCTCAGGTCTACACTTTCTCTTTTATAGTCCTAGGTAAGATCATTCCTTTATGGTACTGAATTTTTCATCTCAAATAACTAGGTTCATCCTAGATACAAGATACCTCAGAGAAAAAAATTCATGCTGTACTTTTAATAAAATAGTCTCTTAGTGAATCACTTCTTACAAAGAAGGCTGTGAATTCTGTTCTTTGAAAATAGCGACTCAATCTGCCTCTGTAACCAAAAAAGAAAGTCAACAAAATACAGGCATCTTCAAAAACTAGTAACAAAAATTTAATTAAGATATGTTATTCTGTCCTTGTATAAAACAACAGTCCTTTATATCTGTAGCTCTGGAAAAACTGTCATACACACACACCAGAACTGGATAAGATATACAGATCAGTAAGATGGAAAGCCTCTTGTAGCTTTGAAGTCATAAAAGTAGGGTTCAGGTTCCCTGAATTTGTCACTTATTATCTGAATGCCCTTGGACAAAGCATTAATTTTTCTGAGCCTTATTATCCTCTTATGTAAAATGGGGGTGATGACAATAATCTCTTTTCTATTGGATTTTGGTGTGGACATAACAGTTATTTTGAATTTGTCTTGTAAATAGAAAATCACTCTATCTGAAGTAAGTTATTTTTTCCTCATATGAGTAGAAACAGTAATTAACAACCTGGAAAAGTAAAAAATGAGGTGGCATTTATAAATCCTGAAGGGAACATGTAGATTAATCTTAACCTCCTATCCACTTGGATTGGCTGCTCTTGTGCTTTTAAAGCTGTTCCTACTCCCTTCACCCTTGCACTCTGAGCTGTCCAGGATAGTAGCAAGATTTGATCACCAAATCTGTTTCAAAACCTGGAAATATTCTTCAAAAGTTGAATCCATAAATCGCTTAATAGTGCCTTATTTCAACAATTTATTCAATGTCGTTTTTAACCATATCAGCCTACAAAGTGTTCTTGTAAGTAAAAGAAAGTAGAGAACAAGGTCCTTGTTCATAAAGTGCTTACAGAATTTTTGAGCAGACAGAACATAGTGAAAAGGCAATCCCACATAATTAAGAGTGAGCAAGTGTGGCGTAGTAAATCAAAAAATAACAAAAAAATTTGATCACTCTCTCAATATGTATGTTTTTATAAACTGTATGTAGTATTGTGTGTGTGTATAACGTTATACAATATGAAAAGGATACATATTTTAAATGGATCAGTTAAAATAAATACAAATACAATTTCTCTTGTTTTTTTCCTGCCCTCACTAATGGATCCTGAGGTGCAGGAAGGGTACTTTTGAGTCTCTTAGAAAACAGGTAAGTCTCTGATGCTTTGGGTGTATGAGCAAGGGGCAGGCTTTTTTTCAGGATGGCATAGGTTAGGATCAAAATAGGAGGGCAAGAGTGCAGACAAAGCAGAGCATTGAGAGAGATTGCAGAGAAACACACCTATACTGGCACATTCATGGGCTGGGCCCAGCCTCTGCTAATTCAGTGTAATACAGTCTCCCCTAATTCAGCTGGATGGTGGTCAAGAGGATAGTGTGACAGCCACGGCCACGGAGTCAGGAGCCAAAGCAGTAATGGCAGGAGCAGCGGGAACACAACTTTACCTACCCTAGCCTCCCCACCTGCTATACTCGTATATTAGGCAAAAATGCAAAGGGCAGCCGAGGGCCTCTGTAAAGAGTCCATATGGGACCTGATAGTCAGAGGATGAGGGTGAATCCAAGAGAAAAGCAGGAAATGAAAGCGGGTTCAGAAAGACTCAGTGGCTGTAAAAGTTGATCAGTTCTTTAGAAAGACAGTACTGCTGAATAAACAAAGCTGAGATTTTATGATGCTTGTACTTTTGAAGCGGATATGTTGCTGCCCCAGCTCATCTCCCTGAACCCACGGTGTGTTCTTGTAAATGCTGACAGCTTCCCATTTCCAGTGCCCTGTGTCTTAGTTTCTCTCCTCCTGGGGAGCTTAGATCTCCGCAGCCTGGAAGTGCTGGGCTCTATTGCCCCCAGGAACAACTCTCAAACAGTGAAAGATGGGATTCGAGATAAATACCCCAGCTTCTCCCTCTTTCTGTGGGGCAATTCTGAAGTATGTTCCATATGGTTCCTCAGAGAGGTTGAACTGCAGTTGCCCACAGTGATAAGTGTTTGTTAGGTTTTTCTCCTGCCTTTTCTCAGTTTATCCACTTTCTCCCTTGCATTCCCTGGGATGACGTCCCACATACTTGTCTCAGGGTTAGCATCTGAGGAGAAACGAACCATAAATAAATTTGGGGGTGGGGCAGGAGTTACATATTATCTGTTGTGTTGTGTGTGTTTTTTCCAAATCATTTCTTCTAGAGTCTCAAACAATTCATGTATATTTTACAAAAAGACCAACACAATGTATTTATACCTCACATCACCTGGTCAAAATCTTGTTGCCTGGATCAGGGTTCAGTGTGGGTGTGTAGCTTTAGTTAATTCTACATGTTCTATAACAGTGTTCTCAACGGTTGCTCTCAGCTGATTGAGATTCTTTCGGATCTGTCCTGTCAGTAAATCTCACAGTTTTATATATATTCAGTAATTACAGTGTGTAATAAAATGTATCAGGCAGACAGTTTGACGTAAGTCTTAAAGGCATGGACTTTGGATATACTGAGGTTCAGTTCCCTACTTTGACGCTTTTAGATCTGTGCATAAATTTCTTTACATTTTAAAAAAGAATGTCAATGTTGATATCCTGTTGATTCCTGAGAAATCTACCTGGCATTAATTTGGGGGCTTCTTTTAAATCATCAGTCATGTTATGATACTTGGTTAAGGATGTCTTCCATATTCTGCCCACCACTTCTTGAGATTAGTTCTTCAGTAGAGATTATGCAGATTTGACACTTACATGTGCAAATGGGTAATTTGTATGCACATTTTTGACAGAGGCCTTATGTGTATCTCTCATTGTTTTGACAATATTAGCAAACATTAGAGAGACACTGACTTAAAATATCAGTTATTTGTATGCAATTCAGTCGACTTATTGGGGGTCTTTGAAGAAAATTCACGTTCTCTGACTAATTTGTTTTATGTGTGAAATATGGAAAGAATAGCAGCATGATAAGTTATGAATAAAAGTGTTTTGTTTTTATTCATATCATATCATCATGTTCAAATGTATTCTTAAGCATATATTTGGAGATATTAATCCTTTGATTTACCTTTTTTTATCATCCAGATTTACAGCTCAAGATGAAAACTCCTTACTAAATGCCATATTATGTATTTTGTGAGACCTTTTTGTTCACGAGGGTCCCAAAGGAAAGCACCTCCTCACTCTTGTGATCTTTTCCTCCCTCAGAACCTTAGTTAATGTTACACATATGACACATATGTTTAAGTTCATAAGAGGTTGTCTAAAGCAAAAATGTTGAAGAAGTGTTTGGGATCATATTAACATAGTCAAGGTGTCCCAAGTTTGTACACCATTTTTTCTTAGGTTAGCAATGCTTGTATATTGAAATATAGCTGATGTGAGAGACACAGGTTGTGGTAATTTCACTCTGAGTTTGACTTTTAGACATAATAGGGAAATAGTTTCCAAGAGAATTTTTCCAATAAATATGTAAGTTGTAATAGGGATTTTGCCAACCTATAAAATTCCATTTGAGAGTCCATGGTAGCTATTATACTAGTTCACTGTTGGAAGAGAAATGTGGAACATGTGTGTAGCAAATCTCCAGATCATATTTATCTAATCTTTATTCTATGACTACATAATATGTTTCGTGGAAAACATATATGGCAGTTCTTAACAGTAGATTGCCTTTATGTGATAAAGGCGTACCTTGGAGATATTGTGCTTTAGGTTCCAGACCCCCACAGTAAAGTGAATATTGTAATAAAGCAAGTAACGTGAATTTTTTTGTTTCCCAGTGTATACAAAAATTGTTTACACTATACTGTGGTCTGTAAAGTGTGCAATAACATTATATCTAAAAAAACAGTATACATACCTTAATTAAAAAATACGTTGTTGCTAAAAAATGCTAACCATCATCTGAGCTGTCAGCGAGTCATAATCTTTTTGATGGTCCAGCAACCTTATCTTGCCTCCATATTGATGACTGCTGACTGCTCAGGGTGGTGGCTGCTGAGGGTTGGGGTGGCCGTGACAATTTCTTAAAATAAAACAACAGTGAAGTTTGCTGCATCAATTGCTTGGCTCTTCCTTTCACAAATGATTTCTCTGTAGCACGTGAGGCTGTTTGATAGCATTTTACCCACAGTAGAACTTCTTTCAAAATTGCAGTCAGTCCTGTCAAACCCTGCCACTGCTTTCTCACCTAAGTTTATGTAATATTCTAAACACTTTGTTGTCATTTCAACAATCTTCACTGCGTCTTCATCAGGAGTAGATTCCATCTCAAGAAACCACTTTCTTTGCTCATCCATGAGAAGCAGCTCTTCATTCATTAAAGTTTTATCATGAGATTGCAGCAACTCAGCCACATCTTCAGGTTCCACTTCTAATACTAGTTCTCTTGCTATTTCCACCACATCTGCAGTTACTTCCTCCACTGAAGTCTTGAACCCCTCAAAGTCATCTGTGAGGGATGGAATCAACTTATTCCAGAGTCCTGTTAATGTTGATATTTTGACCTCTTCCCATGAATCACAGATGTTCTTAATGGCATCTAGAATGATGAATCCTTTCCAGAGGTTTTCAGTGTACTTTTCCCAGATCCATCAGAGGAATGACTATATGGCAGCTATAGCCTTATGAAATTTATTTCTGAAATAATGAGACTTGAAAGTGGAAATTGCTCCTTGATCCATGGGCTGCAGAATGGATGTTGGGTTAGCAGGTATGAAACCAATGTTAATCTCATTGTACATTTCCATTATAGCTCTTAAGTGACTGGGTAGATTGTCAGTGAGCAGTAATATTTTGAAAGGAATCTTTTTTTCTTGGCTAGAGGTCTCTACAGTGGGCTGAAAATATTTGATAAACCATTTTGTAAACAGATGTGCTGTCATCCAGGCTTTGTTATTCCATAGGCGCAGGCAGTTAGATTTAGTGTAATTCTTAAGGGCCCTAGGATTTTCACAATGGTAAATGAGCGTTGGCTTCAACTTAGTCACCAACTACAATAGCTCCTAACAAGAGAGTCAGCCAGTCCTTTGAAGCATTGAAGCCCACCGTAGACTTCTCCTCTCCAGCTGTGAAAGTCCTAGATGACATTTTCTTCCAATATAAGGCTGCTTTGTCTACACTGAAAATCTCTTGTTTAGTTTGGCCCCCTTCATTAATTATCTTAGCTATGTCTTCCGGATAACCTGCTGCAGCTTCTATGTCAGCACTTGCTGCTTCACCTTGAACTTTGATGTCATGGAGACGGCTTCTTTCCTTAAACCTCATGAACCAGCCTCACCTCTGCTAGCTTCAAACTTTTCTTCTGCAGCTCCCTTACTCTCTCCACCTTCATAGAATTGAAGAGAGTTAGAGCCTTGCTCTGAACTAGGCTTTGGCTTAAGGGATGTTGTGCCTTGTTTGATCTTCTATCCAGACCACTAAAACTTTCTCCATATCAGCAATAAGGCCGTTTTGCCTTCTTATTCGTGTGTTCACTAGAGTAGCACTTTTAATTTCCTTCAAGAACTTTTCCTTTGCATTCGCAAGTTGGCTAACTGGTGCAAGAGGCCTAGCTTTCAGTCTATCCCAGCCTTCGACATGCCTTCTTCACCAAGCTTAATCATTTCTTGCATTTGATTTGAAGTGAGAGATATGTGACTCTTCCTTCAATTGAACACTTAGAAGCCATCATAGGGTTATTAATTGGCCTAATTTCAACACTGTTGTGTCTCTGGGAATAGAGAGGCCTGAGGAGAGGAAGAGAGATGGTGGAATGGCCTTTGGGTGGAGCAGTCAGAGCACATAACATTTATCGATTAGGTTTGCTGTCTTATATGAGTGCAGTTTGTAGTGCCCCAAAACAATTACAATAGTAACATCAAAGATCACTGATCACAGATCAACATAAAAAATAAAACAATAATGAAAAAGTTTGAAATATTGTGTGAATTGCCAAAATGTGACTCAGGCACACAGGGTGAACAAATGCTGTTGGAAAATCAGTGCCGATAGACTTGCTTGATGCCGGGTTGCCACCAACCTTCAATTTGTGAAAAACACAGTTTCTGTGAAGTGCAATAAAGCAAAGCGCAGTAAACTGAGGTTTACCTGTATTAACACTAGACATTAGGAGAAATTGTGAAATATACTAAGAATGGATCAATAGTGTGCTTTTTTATGAAAAAGCCAGAACTACTGATAAAAGAACAGTCAGTGCCATCTTTTTTCCCTTGTACTCAAAATCAGCACTTGTTAAATGTTGCCCAGTAGGTAGGAACATTTCTGGAATGATTATATAAGTCTTTCTTTGGTGACTTGAGTGAGATGAAAGAAATTTTGCCTTAATTGCAAAGAACAACTGAATCGTTTGAGATGAAGAGCTCCCTGAAAAGACAGGATGCTTGACATTCTATTTGAAATGCATTGGAGCAAAGAAGTTTGTAGTTCAGAAAGATGTAAGTAAAACACTGCTCAGAAGACATTTTTCTTGCTTATCCTGCAGCTGTTATTTACTAGAGATTCTGGTTCTTTAATTATACCTTATTCCAGAAGATATTCAAGGTTATTGTTGTGGCAGATTTTTAATTATATACAAGGCTATACAAAGTGGAACATTTCACCCTGGGGAGCCCCCCAAAATGGCTGTAGCCACTTTATTAAGTGAGCTGCTGCAGAGTTTGGCTATGGTTGCTAAATCAAAGGTTTGTGTATATGTTTTGTTCCTTAAGGCAATAGTTGTTCCATAGTTTTCATTTTTGACTAATGGAAATACAAACCAATAAAGCTTTGAAGAAATAAAAACAGTTTTTACATTTTTATATAGTTATTACCCAAATAGTATCCAGGAAACTTTAATAACAACAGCAAAAATGGCCTGGAAATTTAGTGTGTGTGTACATACCTAAAGTTAACTAAATATTGGTTGAGGTTCAGATATATACACTAAATTTTGGCTTAAGATTGTAAAAACAGAAACCAAGATAAAATACTGTTTCACTTTTATTTTTGTCAATTTTTAGGTCAGATTTTTCCTTCCTCGTAGTGTGGTTGGAACCAGGTATTTTGGAAACTGACCTAGGAAATTGGTGGGATAAAAGCCATTCTTTGTTAGTGCTACAGAAAGTATATGTTATTGTAGTAGCACACTCTAAATAATAATTATGAAAGCACTATTCTATAAACAGTCCTGTTCGTCCAGGCTACTCACAGAAGCTACATAAATTAATGCAGTTGTTTCTCTCAGCTGTTGAGTCCAAATATCAATCTTGAACACCATCCTGATGGGCTCCATTAAGTTTGAACTTGAAGGGAAAATGGAAAGAACAGTGGGAAATCAGTTGAGTCCAAACTGTGGAATAAGAACTCTGCTTTTACTTTAGACAACTATTTTAAGAAAGCAAACTAAAGAGTACAATTTGGTATATGTCAGCCTATTGCATTTTATTATTAGCCTAAAATTCTTCTTCTTTCGTAAATGGTTAAAATCTGTTAATCCCAGTTTGAAACATTCTGCTTTCATTAACATCTGGTCTTTGTGCATTGCACTCTGTTTTTGTTCTTTGCTACACTAACTGGGGAAGAAAATAAGGAAGAATGGTCCTTTCCTTGAATCAGGGCCCTGATGGAGATTCTCAGCACTTGTGAGATCAGGAGTTTTTAACACTTGCCTGAATGTGCTCCCCATACGCCTAGTTATTAATACCTCTTCCGCCACGCCTGTCACCAGGTGTGAGTATACCTGCTCCAGCACTATCCATCTCAGCAGCCCTTCTCCACCCAGACTCTTGGAAGCTTCCCCTTATACATGTATTAGTTACCTATTTACAAAATAAACTGTGTAACAACTATCCCAAAACTCAGTGGCTTAAAACAAAAATTATTTATTCTCCTATGGTGTTGCTTCCTACATTCAGCTTGGATCTATATCTGCTCTTTGTGTCTCTCATCCTTAGCCTAACAGGGTACCCAGTACATGTGCTCCTCATAGCAATAGCAGAAGCACAAGAGGGTTGAATAGAAACACAGAATGACTCCTAAGGCCTAGGCTCAGAACTGGCATGCCAGCACTTCTGCCTGCGTTCTGTTGTCTCAGTGAAGTCATATTCCCAAGTCTAGCATCAATGGGGCAGGAAAATGAATTGTTCAACTCTAGAAGGACTACTAGAAAGTCATGTGGCAAAGAATGAGGAAACTATGGAAGGATGAAGAACTGGAAAAATAATGAAATCTACTATAGTATGCACTTAAGAATTGGCCCCAGTTCCCTTTTCTCTCTCAAAAAATGCTGTGCAAGGAAGCTCTAGAATACTTGTCTAACTGTTAAGACTAGTGATTCAGTAGATCACACTGAAGAGAATCAATCCATTTCTAGTTTTCCCTAGATCATCACAGTTCAAACGTGATCCTTGGACCCGCTTCCACTCCCATGAGCCCTTTCTTGTTAGTCCACAATAAGATAAGGAACTTGCACCAAATGTAGATAACTGTGACCCTAAGTACATGTTTAGTTTGCTAAAATTGTTTTTTGTAGCAAGAAATTTTTGATGAAGGAAGCAGTATGTTGATTTTCAACCTGACTCAAGCTCCTCATGACACAGTAAACAGTCACTTTGAGTAGTATTACCCTAGAACTTGTCTAGAAAAATGGATCCCTTAATCCAAGATTTCAGTTCTTTCACTAATTATAGATTATACACAAATCCCCAGAACTGAAGTTAAAACATAATGAATACAGTACCTTTATGTTGGCATTAATGGTCCTGACTATGTGAAACTATTCCATTAGGAGTGCAGATTCATGCCAGGAATACTATGTTATTAGGATAGATATGAAACTTAGCAGTTATGTAAAGGCATAAGAGAAATGGAGTACAAATATGACCATGTCCTAAGCCCTATACTCTTAAAATATATCATTTCCTTAGATGTAAATAGAAAAAGATGTTTTCCATTGTCTTTTTCAACATATTCTAGAAACATTTATTGTGTTCCCTGATGTGTACAAGGTACCTATGAAAATACAGTTGTGATATAATAAAATAATTACTGCTATTATTAATACTTATCTGCTTTGTCATACATATCATCTCATTCTATTAAATTGGAACATTTTTTCCATTTTTTATTTTCATTTAGGAGCTATCAATAAATTATTTGTAATATCTTTGGGAGATTAAATGGATAAAATCAGGTCACACTTTATGGGGTTTATATTTTCAGTGTATTATCTCGATACTCACAGTCATCTCAAACTTAGTAGAAGAAAATTCATGAGATAGCTCCAAGGTCTAACATTTCTAGAAATAGTGTCAAGGAAAGCCAAATTTAAAATATTAAGTATATGTCTCCATCTCTTCATTTTATTACATATGTTATTTCTATTCTCTGAAGCAATAAATCAGGCTAAGAAACTGCATCACCATCCTCTGAACTCCTAAAATGTTTGCTGCCTAGAATTCGTTGTTTATTTATTCCTTTGTGTTGTTTTTCTGTAGAATTAACATATATAATAAAATGTAGAGATGGAGACATATGTGTGTTTAACTAAATGACATTTCTCTCACTTCTGCTTTAGATTTTGTGAAGCATTTCCTTTTTTTTCCATCCTCATAACAGTTCCATGGAGAAGTTAGGGTGGTCACTATTTTTATTTAGCAGGTGAGGAAAGTGCCACCTAGATTAGGTGATTTTTCCCAAAGACACACAGCTAGAAAGTAGTACAGAACACTCCATTCAAACACACTGTTTTAAGAAAAAGCTCTCTCATATTAGCCCTTTTACAATAGAACTAGCGAATAGATGTGCATGGTCATTTATCCCCCTTCCTTGCTCAGGATAGATTTTAATGGTGAGGCCTGGTCTTCTTGCCCCCAGTGCATATCTGTATCTTAGGAAGCTTCTCAATGCACTATTCCAGGAAAATTGTTGTAATTTTTTGGAGCTGTCATTCAGGACTAAATGCTTTTGATTTTTCCATCTCTGTGCCTTGCTTTGTTAGGATTGGTGTCTTTTGTATTTGTGCCCTATAACTTCTACTGTGGTACTTGGCACAAAAGAATAAATTTAGATAAATATCCTAATAGTTTATGATTAAATGGGTACAAGTCGTAATGTGGTAGAATTTGGTTGACTATAAGGAAAAGTTTTTTCTTTCATTTTCATTGAATAATTTATTTCTCAGATATTACTGGGCCTCATCTTGTGCCAAGCACTGTGTTGCGCATTTGAGACTCAAGGATGAATTCATTCAGTGGGGCGTGAAGGGAGACTGAAAAGGACACACCATAGCAGACAGAATGTGCAAGACCCGGAGCCCAATGATGTGGTACAAACATTGCTGGCCATAGTTCACCTGTGAGGAATGGCGGCCACCTGGGAACCCCCTGGATTGCTAGTCACAGAGACATGAGTATCATATGAATTGGGCAGACCCTCCAAAAGACATCTTAGTTTACAGAGGCAGTCTGGAAGAAGCACACATTATGGATTTGGCTGTAGAGTTTGTGAATTCTCGCCTCGACACTGCAAATGAACCTAGTCAGTTAACAAATGGACTGATCATTTAACTTCCGTACTGCTTCCTCACATGTAAATGCACAGAAGTGTCTTGCTTCAAGAATATTCTGAATTTTATTCTTTCAACAAATATTTATTGAATGCCTCCTATTATCCCCGATTAGGCCCTGATACAACAGTAAATGAGACCCAGTCTTTATTTTCCAGAAGTTTTCAGTATGGGAAATGGAGGACAGGAAAAGGGTTAGTGTTTCAGGCAAAGTCAATAAAATAGCACATATTAAGTTTTCTGTCACAATGCCTGACCCAAGAGATGTGATTTCCCTCCCCCCATCATCATTTACCATATTATTGTAAGGTGCTCTGTTAATTTTTTTTAAATTTAAAAATTCCTCTGTCCCATAATTACTCACCAATGAGAACAGCAACAGTCACTGTTCCAGTTTTCAAATCTTTCTAGAGATATAAATGACAGTGACACACCTTTACTAAAGAGCTTGCTTAGCAAATGCCAAGCATCCTATCTACAACACTCATAACAATTAAATATTGTGCACTTACTTTCTGTAAGGCTGTGGTAGGAATAGCTATATAAGACTTCAGTTTTCCCTCACGAAGGTTAGCATCCTGGTACATGTAGGAAGGTGAAGATGTAGGCAATGTCAGCTGAATTAGTCTATAAGACATATTTCAGGCAACCACAAAGAATTCCACAGATTAGAGAAAAGATCAAGACTTACACACTTCAGTTATTATTTATCGAACACTTTAGTGTTTAAGCATTCGGGGTTTATGAAGACCGCTAATTGGAAGGACTATCTTTCTTATAATGGAAGTAGGTAAGTGGTTGGACAGGACAATGTGAAGACTCTGTTGAATGCCTGACTGAAAACCTGACCTGGAGAAAGTAGGAGATGAGGACTAAGTTTGACTGAAGTGGACTGAGACTCAGCCTGCAATGGATGGACGTCAAATCTTCCTATCTGATGTCATTGGTAATTGTACCTATATACTGGATAATAGACAGGAAAAACACCCAAGGAACGTTAATAGATGGTTCTAGGGAGAGAGAGATTTCTAAGAGGGCTGAAAAAGTCAGAGGAGATTTTTTTCACAAAATTCATTTTCATGTGACCAATATTTCTTAAGTGGCACTACATGCCAAGTGTGGAAGGAAAGATTTTACTGACAACCTCCATTCATATCAAACAGTTTATTAACACCCTTTTCAGAGCAGGAACTGTGTCATATTAATTTTTTCATTCTGACTGTGGTTATGGTACCCTGTCCATGTTGAAGTAGAATGTACTCAGGAAATATTGGTTGAATGTGTATTTCAAGTGACCATCTAAGCCTTGATAAAAACACAAACACACTAGCTGTTAAATCACGGCCATTCTTGGCCACTCTTATTGCTTTCCTGCCTCTTTTTTTCAGCTCACAGGACCCTGATGGGTGTGTCTGGGCTTCAGGGGAGGCTCAGCTACCCCCAGCCTAGGCACTGTGTTGTGTGAGTGTGAGCCGGTCATAGTAACTCTCTTCCTATTCCAGGACTGGAGTCGGCCTAGGAATGTGCCCAGATTCTCTCCAGTGAGATGGAGAGAAAGCCTGCTTAGGAGTGAGCGTGGGGCTTCCAGAAAGGTTTCTACTTTCTTAAAAAGAGATCATGTGGAGAAGAAGCCCTTTCTTGGCCCCTGAATCCGACCCTGTGAGGAGGAGATAGCTGGAGCTGCTGGAGCTGTCTGTCATATTTTGAGGAGAGCAGCCAACACACCAGCAGGGCAGAACAGAAAGGTGGAAGCCCATGACTAAGCCCATGATGAAAGAGCCCATGTGAGCTCTTTATATGCATGGAAGGGTTGTCTTTGAGTCTCTGTTTTTAAACACCAGTGAAAATAGAAATGGAAAATGTGTGATTAGCTAAATTGGACAACCATGCAAAAATCTCACACAGTATCATAATTTGGTGAAATATGCCATTCTAAGTAGTCTAATGCATACTAATACTCTGGCACTTTTTAACTTATTCAGTTTTCACGCTTCCACACACCCTATTTTATTCTTTATATATCTCTAGGTCTAATGTAGAGACATATAGTAGTTAGAAACCATGCTTTTGAATGTACTGTATTATTTAAGGAAAATGTTAAATAGATGATTTCCCTATGTGCACAGATGCTTTAAAACGCTTTATTATATTCCAGATGCAAAGGCAATGCTGTCTTTCCTTTTCTTTTCTCTTTTAAAGTACCAAAAGAGATGGCCTGTAGTTCTTCATGCCTCTGAAATTCATCTTTTTCTAAGACTTATTTAAAAATGGAGCTTTGTTCACACCTAAGACCCCTTGAGAATAAACAAAATCTGCATTTTTTTTCAAACTGTAGCCTCTCAATCTAAGAAGAAAATAGTACCTTGTTTCGGTCACTGGCTTCTCATACCATGGTGTCTGTAGCAATCACACAGAAGATTAGTAACTCTAGCTCAATTTAAAAGTTAGAATTTTATTGAGTGTGTTTCAGAATAAAATCTAGTAAGATTTAAAAGCAGTTACTCATGGTTTATGAATAAAATAAAAAATATCATAAAATAACAGTTCAGAGCAACAGATACACTGGCAATATCCTTGAAGCCTTAAGATGATGAGAATAGAAATTTCTCTCTTTTCTCCTTTGTGAAAACAATAGTCATGGAAGAACCTATCCTGCCTAGTGGCATCATACTTAGGATGAAACATGAACCTATTCCACTGTCTAAATGCAGCTCCTGATTCCCATCAGATGCTCTTTAAGATCTCAGTAAATGCATTAGATTGATGGACTCCTTTGGTCTTATCCCAGAAAATAAATTCAGATTTCTTTTCTGCTAGTCACATTAGAGATTGATCATTATTAATACAGGGGTTCCTAGGGAAGCCAGACAAATGCTGGTATATCGTTACTCATTTTTTCCATATAGCCTTCTAGTTTTCTAGCATAAACCACAGTAGGCCTTTGAAGATGCCTGTTTGGGTTCCTAGATAGATTCCTTTTAACAATTTGTGTACACACAGTTCCATCCTTCTCAATAGTCATTAAGTGCTAGTATGAATTGTCCTTTATTTAAGACCAGGCTTTTTGTTCTATCTCACCTGAAAAAATGATTCTAGATTACCACAGGAGTGGTCCAGAAAGTAAGTAAGCTTGCCTTATATTGACATATATTTCATAAACCAAGGCTATATTGCAAGCATTTTTAATAATCTCTGAAAGATAATATGTATTAGAATATTTAAAAGTTCCTAATTTGATGGTCTGACTCCATCAAGTATATGTATTCCATACATATGACCATGTCTTAGTTATTAACTTAGTTTTCCCTATCAAAGATAACGTTATTTGCTGTTAAATTTTTGCTTTAAAATTATGGTTAGAGAGAGTAAGCAGGGTAATCTTACCTGAGATAGAAAACAGTCTTTCTCTTCTGCAGTATCATCTGTGAACTCATACTGTTCCTTTACTTGTTTGTTTATTTACTCCAGTAACAAACACTTAAATTAACATCTGATTGATGCTAGGAACTGAGCTTAGTGCTGGGGCCACAGAAAGTTTGCCTATGTATTGTGACCAGCACCAGAACAACTGGATATGTAAAATGTGGAGATGAGGAGAATGAAATCCAGAGAATATTAACCTCATTTGTTCAGTTCTTCCTTCTTGATCTGCTTAACTGGTTACAGAAATCTGATTGTCTACTACTTAAAGTTAGAGTAGGTGATGCAATTAAAATAGATCATGATGTCTGTCAATAAAGAATAGAATGAAATTTATCTCTGTATATATAAACAAGTGACTTTCTGTTTCTGAGTAAGTGATAATAATAAGGACAAATGCATAGGTTCTTTTGAGCTTTAAATAGACCACTAAACGTTAAGCACTTATTGTAGTGCCTGGGACATATTTCATAAGTATTAGCTTTTGTGAAAATTTTAACCTAACATTCACAGATATTCTGAAATACATGTAATGATGTGCTACATGAATTTAATTTGCCCAGAGATTTTTTTGCTCCTAGACAGATAAGCCATCCTATTTTCAGTGTTACTTCCAAGCAAATATTCATCGACAAGTTTATTAGGTACCCACTGTGAAAAACACTGCTATCTAGAAATTTATAATCTTGTTGAACAGGTAAGCGGAAAGCTAAATGTAAAGTAACAAGGATACCTAGAATATGATTCAGTGTTAAAGTGAGTGATACAAAAAAAGAATAGCAAAAACATGCTTCTGTCTTTATGTTTCTGGGCCCATGCCAGACATTGGTAACCATTTCCCTTTTTCCCCATTTAAAATAGACACAGGCTTAGAATCCTTTTTAAGATAGCACTGCAGGAAGCCATCACCTTTCAAGTTTACCTACCAGGTAAAACCTGTTTGCCATCTCTAACAAGACAACAAGTCTAAAGAAGATCCAGATCACTGACTCAAATACATTTCTCTGGCACCTTGGCACTATTTTTCTTCTATAGTCATCAAGTATTCATCTATGAATCCTCTGCCCCTCTCTGTTTCTCTCCTGACTATCTCTCCCACCACCGTTGCCGTGATTTATAGTAAAATAACAATGAGATGTTATTCAGTGTATGAATAGATTATGCTACCAGTTGGAAAATAAAGAGACAAGTCAAGCCTTCACTTCAGCGTGTGGAAAGCAAGTAAACCACTGCAATAGTCACTAGAACTGTTCATCAGTTATCAGTTCTCCTTTGCTTTCAGGCACCCACCCTGTTGGAAGTTAAGTCTGGCCATGTGATTAGCTTTGGCCAGTGAAATGGAAACAGAAGCATTTAAAAATCCAATGGGTGATTCTTCATTTCCTGGTTTCCCCCTGCCATGACTTAATTTTACAATGAGGCTGCCTCATTAGCTTGGGTCCCAAAGCGAGAAAACGTAAAGCAGAGCCCCACCAACTCGAAGTGGACATGCACTATGAGCAAGAAATAAAATTTTGTGGTTAAAACTGCTGAGCTTTAGGCTAGCATAACCAAACCTCTCCTGAGGTTACCACTCTATGACTATGCATAGTACAAGGAAGATCTGTGGAGGAGGCTCACCAGACCAGGTGACAATCCTGAAGAGACTTATTAGCACCCTCCATTGTAAAACCCAACATTGATTTAATAGCTTTTGTGGGGGAAAAAGATCCAAATTAAAAGTACACAAAACTCTTTTATAATAAATTGGTAATAGCATGAATTTATTCATTCGAGTATAGCCTCTTTTATTTCATTATCCCAGTTATAGACCAAATCCAAGCCATTTTTTTTTAATTGAGTCTCAAAAGTCTTCAAAATCAGTTCTGTCCTTCATTATTGATACATAGCTTCAAGGTAACTTGATCTTTTTCATAACCAGTACATGTGGTCTTCATTTGCTTATCTTATCACTTTAGGACTCAGAAGAATTTTCAGGATTATTGAGGAATACTGGGAATTCATCTCCATTTTTCTGCTTAATTAATTGTTATATCATTTTTGCTTACCTGAGTTACATATGACTAGAGTGAATTCTCTTGAAAGCCATGAGCTTTTGACAGATGTTTATCACCGTCACAATGCATGAATTCTTTGCATTAATTTCTCATAGCTTCCACAATTCTTTGACCTATTTTGAGATCTGTGGTAGTAATTTCTACTGCCTTTAATTTTATTGTCTGAGGTAGGAGGGGAATTTATTTTTTTGAACTTCAATAACAAATCAAAATTGAGCTTTATTTCCTTGTGTTCATCTTCTCCGCTTTGGTCTTGTAAAGCACTTGATTATTTATAAGAAAATATGGATGAAATATCATTTCTCAATTGTTTATTATATTTACATTTTTTATCTCTTTTTCTCTACTCATTTATATGCACAAAACTTTTTTTATTATAGTGCTGCATCATAGAACGACCTTTATAAAGACATTTTGAGTGAGTTAGCTATCCAAATACAGGCTGTAATTCCTCCATTTATGGTGCTACCAATGTAAATATCGGAGGCTGAAATCAGATGAATAGTTACCTCCTAAGCATGATTACATTCACACACACAAAAGCTATGACAACCGTGTCACAACTTACTCTACTTCCTAGCAGCTGGACAGTCACCTTTAACAGTAATAATAAGATATTTCCCTATTTTAAAATATTAATATATGAAAAAAGTGTTCTGGAATTCAGTGAAATTTGCTATTGAAAAATGGCTGATTCCATAAATAGCACTAAAGCCATATAGTTTAACAAACATTTAAATATAATTATAGATATCGTAGTGTGTTTGTATATATTATATGATATATAACTAATGTATGTATTAAATATAGAAATAGGTATATGCAAACCGCAAATAATAAGTGATGTGATTCTTATATTAACTCCAAGTTCATTTTCTCCTAGGAATTGATGATCCCTTTAGTCAGATATGATTAAGAAAATGCTTTGTCTTTGCCACACGAATCAAGTTTTAATGATTAAGATATTTCAAGATCATCTTCTCTGTTCCACGGTGTTCAATCCCATGTCAGCTTTGTTGGACTGACTACTTCCTCCTGAAACTTACTCTGTAAAATAATTTCAGAAAATTGTCATTCTCTGTGAATACTCAAAGTTCATACTTTACTCTTCCTTCATGATGTTCATAAGAATGTTGGTTTTCCTGTAATAAATGTTTTCTAGAAAAAATGATAAATCTAGTTCTTCCTGGGTATGACTTTTCTATTTTGCTTGTTATCTTTCTGTATCTATAAACTGTGTTGGCAGTGGTTAAAGCAAATATTTTTGTCGTTATGGATGTCTTGTTTTCTGGGTGTTAAATTAGTATGATTGAAAAGATCTCTCTCTTCAGCAGCCTAATCTATAATACTTTGTGTCATGCCATTCAACATCGCCCTTCCCCATCTGCCACTATTCTGGTTGTTTTTGTTTCATTTTTTCCACATCATTTACATGTAAACAACAATATCACAACACAGAAAGATTACAATGGACGAAAAGAGAATTATCAGAGAATTAATTAGTATGAATTTTCCTAATGTGATAAAATATAGCATGGCTATTTTAGGACAATCTTTAATTTTAATTTTCTGAAAACTAGACCAAAATCATTTGCATTTTAATGTAATTTTATAATCAATTCTGTAATCTACCTGTAAAAACAAGCTATTCTGAAGGAAAGAGTATAATTGCTCACTGTTGTGCAGTAACATAAACTCTTGTACATAAAAAGATCTAGTGAGGTGAGGAATAATAAATATCACTGTGGTACTTGGGCATTATGACACTCCTGGTGACTGTTTCTGGCAAATGTTCAAAGGGACTTTGTGCTACTTTTTTCTTTTTTGATGGACTCAAATTCTTAAAAATAATTTTGAGCTCAGGGAATTATCAAGTGATTACTCTCTAAAAACATTGTCTCCAAATTGTTACTATGAGGAAGTGAGGAACGTTGTTTATAAAACATTAACACCTTGGTTTGTGCCAAAAGGAACTGTAATTAAAAAAAGAAAAGATATGTAACTGGCAAATGACCAACTCCCTCCTCTCCAGATCTTCAGAAGCAGAAAGGTTTTGTATTATCACTGACTTCTTAGAAAAATTCTAAATAAATGTCTGACGTTTAATCAGCTTTGCTCTTGAGTTGCTTAAAAGCAGAGTGAGCACAGGTGACTTGTTTTCTGAGCGCTCATCTGGGCTTTTGGAAGACTCGTTCTTATCAGGAGCATGTACCAGGTGTTAACCCAAATTCCTTAACTAAGTTCGTCCTCGCCCCACCAACAGTCCCAGAGGAATTTAGTTCATTGATTTTCATTGATTGCCAGCTTCAGTGCCTTAGGAAACAGAGGGAAAAAATGTTGAAAATGCTTTCACACCGATCTTTAAACTAACATTGTTAACCAAGTCTAATTTTCACCTTTAGCAGTTCACATGGTGAAGCTCCAATCTTGTGCTTTTTAAGGTAGGAAATAATTTATGGAAAATTATCTAATTAAATTCAGTTTAATCCCAATTGTGTATTTTAGGGTCTCTGCTGCAAATTGACCTACTCATTTTAAAATTAGGGACTCCCTGCCCTACTATCTTTTATGTTCTCCACTTCTCCCTTGTTTCTTTTTTGCCTCTTCCGCAAGGCTCTGCACTGTGTCTCAACGATGAAGGTTCTATTTTGGGTCATAGGACACTTTTCTGTATTATGTTGCTGTTTGTTAAGGGAGATTGCAACGATTATTTGAGGTAGTTTAGTAGTAATAATAATAATACCTTAGGCAAGGCACAGTCCTGTCTCTTGATTGGCCCTGCTGAGCTTGCTGTTCTGAATTAGATGGTTCTGTAGGATGAGCGCCTGTGGGATCTAGTAAGTCGCCTGATTTCATATACTGCTCAATAGATCTGAGAGTAGTCCCCAAATATAACCGCAAACTCGCCTGCTTTGATTCCAGCATTGATTTTTTCTTTCTTAGTCACAGCTTTCTAAAGAGTGGTATGGCCTGGCCATGGTGAACCTGGTAGCACAGGTTTTGATGGAAATAGTGCAGAAAAGGAGGTAGTCATTTCAGAATTAATGTCTAATCCAGATGACAAGCAGGATCATTTCAGTGAAACTCTCCCCCAAATAATCCTTTAATATTCATGCTAAATGTGATCCCACGATGTCAGGCCCACGGGCTACATTGAAATTGCATTTCTTAGAAATAGAATATTTGGGCATTTTTCAACTTCATTTCTGATAAAACTGCCTTTTATTTGTTATCTTACTTCAAAATGCCTTTCAGTTTTTAAGAACTCTGAGTATGCACTGTTTGCAGTAACCATCCACCCGTGTTTGTATGTGACATATATTTTGAGTGTGTCTCCATATGCCCAGGCTGGCAAGGCACTGACCTTTCCCTGAAGGAATTTAATATTCTGCATATGATTTTCTTTTTTTTACTTTCCTATGAAACTTTTCAAGAAATTATCAAGCACCTTTGAATATCGTTAGTTTTTATCTCTTGTACCTAACCAGCCTCAGAGAGAAGCCTAGTCTACGTAGATTTAAAAATAGCAAAAAAATAGAATACACTGTTTCTACACTAAAGGATTTATTTAAATTCCTCCATAACGTGTTCGGCACAAATTGATGTTTTAAGTGGCCAGGTATGTGCCTGGGACACTTTTCTAGTTGATAAGAAATAAAGATTTTCCTAAATAATATGTATTTGAACAACTTATTGAAATCATCCATTTGAACTCTTATTTTAGATGACAGCATACAACTATATAATATCATTTTTAGATGAAAAAAGTGTCTATTTATCCCATTGAAGATTTGGGATTTTAGATTCTGTTGTCCCATCATTGCCTCACTCACGTCTGTTAGTCTCGGTCAAAACACTGACAATTCCGTCCCCTTGAAAGAAAATTGTTGAGGTGTCATGTCATTTGGACCTGAAAGGAATCTTAAATTCCCCATTATCCATCCCTAAAGTATCAGTTTAGGAAACAGAAGCCAGAAAGCTGACATGGTATGTCTAATGCTGTTGTTTGATTTAGTGGGGGAAATTCACCAGAACTAGAACATTTTAGAGCTGAATTCAAGATTCCGCTCTTACACATACCAGCCTTCCATTCTTTTGACTTGCAACAAATCACTTCAGCTACTCTTTGTTGGTTTCATTCCCTATTAAAGTGACAAAACAATTAATTTAAGAGAAAAAACAATGAGAGCAATGATATTTACTGCCTACTTTTTTGTCAACTTATATTTATGATAGACTTGCAAAATTGGATACTCGTAAACTATATTGCACCCTACACAAATTAAGTGGTTTTATTGTGGTTGTTGAGCAGCGTAAGTGGGACTGTTTGGTTTATGTATCATTCAGCTACACTCTAGGCAAACATGGTTTCCATGATATATTGTATGATCATGGAACAGCCATTTTACAAGTGGAATTTTGTAATAAATCTCTTCACAAGTTGGGAATTTCCTGACTCAATGGCCATTCTTTGCTTTTGGCTTGTAGAGTATAAGCTGCAGAATATAAGGTTTGTGCCTATCAGTCATGCTGCTGGCTTCTGGATGTCTTATGTGGAAAGTGGGGCAAATCAGTATGTCTGTACCGCTCCACTGAATTTGGTGATGTGGCACAGTTTGTTCCTTTGGAAGCTTTGATCAAATATTTTAATCCTTACTTCAACCACTGAGCATTTGCCCTTTGCATCTTATATTGTCATAGATAATATTGTGATCTGAGAAGAAGAAATAGAAGTATTACCAGTATTTGAAATTTCATTTCTCCTTAAACATTTTAATATGTGATTGATACCAAACCTCTTTCTCAAGTTCGTGTGTGCGATGCACAGCAAGCCAAACACTGAGACATCAGTGGTTAGAGATGGAGAAAGATTTATTCAAATAGGCCAAAATGAGTAGGTAAGAACTTGGGTTCACTCAACTCCACCTCAACCAGACCACAAAGCAGGGGGCTTTATAGAGCTAAGGGGCTTGGGAGGAGAAACTTTGGAGAAACAAAGGGGTCACTCCCAATAAGCCCTTGGGCAATCTGCAGTGGCTACTGGGGGCCAGCCGTCTGGTGATTGCAACCTCCCCAAAGGTATTCTCTTTCTTCAGAACAAACTCACAAATCCTCGAGACCCAAGTCACGCATCAAGTTAAAAAAGTAAACATCAAGTTGACAGGATTCCTCTATGTCTGTGTCGAGAACAAGGTCAAAAGCCAATCATGTTCTTATTCCATAGCTACAGTAACCATCAGGTACCCAGCTTCATGATGATGGATTACCAAATACGTCTATTGGGACCAGGAATGATATTCCTGAAATTGGGAAATGTAGATAAGGGGTAAGACCCAGCTGCTTGGTGTCAGAGGCATCGAAGTAGGTAGCTCTTACCCTAGGTCATTGTGTACCAGAAATGATTTCCTAGAAGAAGTTCCAAGGTCAGAGACAGGAAACTGAGTCCAAGACAGGTCATGAGCCAGGGAGGTAAGAAGACAATTCGGACATGAGGTAGGGAGTCAAAGCAAGGAGGTAGAGGAAGCAGGGATATCAAGAATGAGAAGCAAAATAGTAGAATGAATGAGATGGTCAGTGGTTCTCAAACTTTAGGGAGAGTCAGAATCAACTGGAGGGCTAATAAACAGATAGTGCTGGGCTCCACCGCCGCATTTGTGCTTCAGTAGGTCTGGGGTGGTCCCCAATAATTTGATTTCTAACTAGCTCCCAGGTGATGCTACTGATGCTGGTCTAGGGACCACACTTTGAGGAAAAAAGTTGTTCTAGATGAATCCCAGAGATAAGTGGTGGTGCCTACAGTGAGTTTCCTGCGCTCCTGGGATACTTGTTTGGGAGAACTGAGTTTGCTTAAAGGGTTGAAGGCAGAAGAGACGAATGTAACATTTTGGTTTTTCTTTTTTTCATTTTAATTGGCTTTAAAAAAAAAAGTCAAATGCATAACTCAGTTTATAAGGATGTGAAACACTTTCTCTATTAAAATGTAAACTAAGAACTTATATTCTTGCCATATAAACACACATAGAAACTATTCTCTATGAAAAATGATAGATTTCATATTTTTGCATTTTAACAGCTAGTGCAGTGCTCTGGTTAAGAGTTTGTGCTCTAAAGATCAACTGCCTAGGGTCAAATCTTAATTCCACCACTAGCTTTGTTCTGTGAGGTCACAAGTTTCTTAAACTCTCTGAGCATCCTTTGTGAAGTGGGAATGTTACTAATTGCATGGAGTTGTGAGGATTAAATGAAGTAGAGTACTAAGCTACTTATTGAAGTGCCTGCCACATAATAATTGCTCCATACATGTTAGCTCTTATTGGCACACCAAAATAAATGCCTTCGTTCAAGAATGTGGCTTTGTATATAATACTTGGTAGTTATCTCAGGTTCTGTATCTATAATTGCTCTCCGTACTATCTATAATTCATTACATTCTTGTGCTAAGAATAGCCCTGAGTCAGCATGAAGTTATAAATTATATGTAAACAATGTGATTCAAAAGTCAAAGTGAATTACACAGATAGCAGTCTAAAACTGCCTGTAGCAAATTTCAGACTAAGAAGGAACACAGTGGTTAAGAGCTTCACCTCTGGGAGCAGATTGCCTGGGTTTGTATTCTGACTCCATTTTTTACTAAGTTATTTGACCTCTCTCTGCCTCAGAATCTTCATCTGTCAACTGATGATAATAACAGCATCTATCTCAGCGAGTTGTTCTAAGTATGTATAGTCACACAGACACACACACACACACAAGGTCGTATATACAAAGAGTTTAGATCCTGTAAAAAACACACAAAGTGCTTAGAACAATGCTTCACACAAAATAAGGAGCATAAAAGTGTTTGTTGTTATTCGTATTTGGTTTGTGTGTATGTGTATTTTGTCAGTATTTTGTTTTGAAGGGAAAATAAATCAGAAAACGAGATTTTTTTTTTTTCTTTTTTGCCTCTAGTTCAATATAGTGCAACATAGGTCTGTGGTAGCTTTATAAAATTGGAAAGAAGTTTTGTCTTAATCAAACTACATAATAAGGAAACCTCTCCCACCCACCCCTACCACAGCTTTCTTAAAAATATAATTGGCATTTCATTTGTAACCGGAATCAGTTTGTTTAAAACAATCTACCCTTTAATGATGTTCAAAAAAAAGGTCCCTTTTTTATTTACAGAAATCTCTACAAGTGCACTTGTAAAGGATGTCATTGACTTTGTTATTGCCAAATTCTGTGATCTTTTCTTAGTCTCACTTCTCCATTGGACACTATTTACTGCTCTGTCCTTGAAATCACCTCTTTCCTGGGCGGTTTGATGAGGACGCCATGCTGCTGTGGGTCTCCTGCTTCCCTCTCAGCCATCTCTTCTCTGATTTCCCCGGGCATTCCTTTTGTCACTTGCCCTCATGTCTGCCTGCCCCTTCACCTTGGCCTCCCTTCCCAGGATACTTCTTCAAAGGGCTCAGTGGTCCCAAGGCTTCCTCTCTTCCCTCTCTAAGATGAAGCCTCATCTGTTCTGTTCTCCCAACTCAGCTCTAGCCTTGTCTTCCCCAGAGCCTACTGAAGTTTCTACTTGAATTCCTCATCAGCACCTCAAAACCGAGCTTACGTTTCTTCAAACGCGTTCCCTTCCCAGTGTCCCTGTGTGCCCACATTACTGCACTGGGCCCTGGCTTTGCGATTAGCTTGTTGCTCCTACCTGTGATTCGTCCCTTTGCCTTCCTTCCTTAACTACAAGTTCCTGTTGATTTCACCCTGATGCGGCCTCACTGCCACCTGCGCTTCTAAGTCAGAACCTCATTACTCTAGCTGCTCCCTTCCAGGAGACACTCCCACTGCAGGTGCCTACCCCCAGTTCATCTTTCCTAGCACCAACAGGCTAATCCTCCTTTCAACAGACCTTTACCCTTTCCAGAGCTGTTCTCTTTCCACTTATATCAAGTGCAGGTACATTTGCCTGGCTTTCAAACATTTCCATAGCTTACCTTTACAGCCCATAGCCCCCCATGTGTCCCACGAGGGCCCGCTTGGACTCTGCTCTGGGCAGGCCTCTTACCATGATCCCAGCCACACACCTCGCGTTCACCACGTCCGTCCATCCCTGTGGCCATCCCTCGACAGCACTGCATTTGCCCTCAGCTCTTAATTGTCCTTTGTGCATTGTTTACAAGTGTGTGCTAACCATCAACTTTGTTTTTCAGGTCCAGAAAGAGAGGCACTCTTCTTTAAATATTCTTAAACTGCAGCCAAATCTAACTTAGCGTCTTGACTAGTAAAAATAAAATAAAACCACTGAATATTACCCCTGAAAGAGACCAAAGAGAAAATGTGCTTAAAACTTATTTTACAAATGAGGAATCTGAACATGAGATGTTTTAAAATTTAATAGGTATATAAAAAATGGCAAATGGTATCTAGTTGCTATTTACGTTATTGATATAAAGTTTTCTTTTAGAATAGATTTACCTTTGATTAATAATATTAATTTAGAGAAATAGTAAATAGATAATAGTACCCGAGGTAAGACAGTGTGGCAAAAGTTGTGAAAGTATTTAACTCAAGTGATAGAAGTGTTGAAAATACCACAATGCATTATGTTTAGAGTCTGTGCTTAAAGAATGATTGTTGACTGACTGGCTGATAGCTCACATCTTTCTCCCTAGAAAACAGCTTTCGCTCATTTCCTACAAGCCCATTATGCCAAAACGAGCAGACAAGTAATTTTTAGGGCTACATTTTCAGCATAAGATCAAGGAGAAGAGAGGAATGAAGGAAAACTGGCAAAAATGTTTTTGGCCCCTAGGAGATTGTGTTTTGCTGAGCTCACCTGAGGTGGCCAGACGTGACTGCAGAGCCACTGTCTAGCCTTGAGGCAGGGAGTGTGGACTTCATCAGCAACCTCGGCTACCTTTGTGCCTAGGACTCTCTCTCCTACACAAAGTTTAACTGGGCAAGCGCAACACATTAAACACTGTATGAGTTAAAAAGTTGAAATTCCCGTACCTACAAGAACGTTTATAAAAGGGAGAGAAGCTTTTGTGTTTCACATGCCGATTCCTTGTTCATCCTCCTTCTCTTATTTTGAAAGCTTTCACAGCCTCCCTCAGCAACCCGACTTTTCGGTGGTTTCCACCAGCAATTTAGGCCTCCCTGACCAGGCTCACAGAATTATAGACTGAATTACAGGGTTCGAAGTAAACTCTCTGCGGGAGAACACAAATAGACTGTGGCTGGAGGTTTGCTTATGGCAGGGGTTAAAAAGCCAACATCTAAAATGCAAATAACTCTGGATATTGGGAGAGATGAAAATGGCTCCACTGTGCAGTGCAGTTCCCATACAGACTCCCAGAGTTAGGTCAGATGTCACAGGCTGAGCGCAGTCCCTCCAAGACTGCACGTCAGACCTCAGCTGCAATTTTGGGAGTCCCCAGGCTCCCTGCACTTCTGACCAAGTGGCTACAAGTTGAGGGTTCCCCAAAAGCCCCTCAGGTTTTAGAATTTGCCAGAACAACTCACAGAACTCCAGAAAGCACTATTGGGGCTGGCCCGGTGGCATGGTGGTTCAATTTGCACACTCTGCTTTGAGCGGCCCACTCATCAAGCCATGCTGAGGCAGCGTCCCATGTAGAGGAATTAAAATGACCTACGACTAGGATATGCAACTATGTACTGGGGCTTTGGGGAGAAAAAAAAAGAGAGAGGAAGACTGGCAACAGATGTTAGCTCAGGGCCAATCTTCCTCACCAGAAAAAAGCATCCTTAGAAAAAAGAAATTAAAATTCTTAAAAAAAAAAAAAAGGAAGAAAGCACTGTAGTTACAATTACAGTTTTACCTTAAAGGGTGCAAATCAGGACCAGCCAAATAAAGAGACAGATAGGGTGAAGTCTGGGAAGATCCCAAGCATGGAACTTCAGTGTCCTCAGGACGGGTCACCCTCCCAGCACAACAATCTGTATCACCAACCACGAAGTTTACCCAAGCCCGGGTGACCAGAGTTTTTATTGGGGTTTCATTCTCTACACATGGTTGATTGATTGAAGTAACTGGCAAAGTAATTCGACTCCATCTCCAACAACCCTCAGCTCCAGGGAGGTTAGGAAGTCAGGCTGATATCACATGGCTTAAAGCCCTAACTCTCTAATCACATGGTTGGTCTTTCTTTCTGCCAGCCCCCATCCTGAAACTATTTAGGGTCTACAGTGAATCACCTCAGTAGCATAAACTCAGGGGGGGTGCTCAGGGGCCTACCATGAATAACAGAGACACTACCATCACTTTGGAAATTCTAAGCATTTAGAAGTTCCTTCTCAGGAACACAGGACAAATTCTTTATTATAAAACACACAGAAAATAGAATGAGAATTGGACCCATTTTTATTTATTTATTTTTGGTTTTTGTTTATTTATTTTGAGGAAGATTAACTCTGAGCTAACATCTGCTGCCAGTCTTCCTCTTTTTTCTTTTTTTTTTCCTGAGGAAGATTGGCCCTTAGCTAACATGTGTGCCCATCTTCTTCTCTTTTATATGTGGGACACCTGCCACAGCATGGCTTCCTAAGTGGTGTATGGTTCCATGTCTGGGATCCAAACCGGCAAACCCCGGGCTGCCAAAGCAAAGTAGTTGAACTTAACTGCTGCACCATCAGGCCGGCCCCTGGACCCATTTTAAGCACCAAAAACTAAGGCAAAAAATATATAATTTTCATGATAGAGAAATCCAGTGGAAAATGTCAACTGAATATAAACTAAATGGTCATTAAATGCCATTAGATTCTTTTCATTTGTTTTTCTCTCACTCATTCATTCCTTCAACAATATTTATTAAGTACTTCCTATGCTAATCACTGAAGATATACTGTTACACTGTCCGTGTAAGAAAAAAGTTTATTTGTATTACATGGAAAAGAGGAAGGATGAACTATTTGAAGTTATTTGCTTATGTTAATTCTAATCGAAATGAATCGGTGTTCTGAGATAATTGTTAATTTTTACTTGTCAAAAATAATGTTGAGAGAGTGGGGCCGGCCCAGTGGCATAGTGATTAAGTTCCTGCACTGAGAATCAGTGGCCCGGGATTCACGGGTTCAGATCCCAGGCGCAGACCTACACACCATTCATCAAGTCATGCTGTAGTGTCATTCTGCATATGAGGTAAAGGAAGATTGGCACAGATGTTAGCTCAGGGCCAATCTTCCTTGCCAAAAAAAATAAATAAGTGATGTTGAGAAAGCCCCGACGTACAAAGTATCGGGCATCAAGTCTAGCTTTGTGAAGAATTTGGGGAGGCAGGGGATAATAATAGAAATATATGTGTTGTTCAGCCAGAAGGCTACCATTGTTTTTAAACAAAATCAAGAAGTGCTTTGAAATGTGATGTGTTTTAAACTGTTCTTTTTTTGCTTTCCTGTAATTGGAGCAACATACTAATTTCTACAAGTTGTGACTACTAACAGAGAGCAATCACCTCACAGACTTGTACCGAAGAGATGAAACCATCCAGGTGACAGGAAACGGCCATGTGCAGAGTCCCCGCTTCCCGAACAGCTACCCCAGGAACCTGCTTCTGACATGGCGGCTCCATTCCCAGGAGAAAACAAGGATACAGCTGGCCTTTGATAATCAGTTTGGATTAGAGGAAGCAGAAAATGATATCTGTAGGTAAGTGGGAAGAAAACCCCATTTTAGAGTGCAATTCCAGTGTGGAAAAAAGATGAGTTTAAAGCATCACATCACGCTTCCCTTTTGGGCTCTTTGGACCTACCCAAGATGGGCCACTCTTCTTCAAAGAGCCTTCATGTCAGTCCTAGCAGGCAAAATAAATTGCAGCTTAGACTGCTGCTGCAGAGGGCATGATAACCCGGCACAACTCAGAAACTCACTTCCGTGACCGTCAGAGCCAGACTGCATGACCCCCAGGGAAGGCGGGGGTCTGAAGGCCCCTACCTTGACCAGGCATAGAGCAGCTCTTGTGAACAGGTAGATGCATCCAATATCCCAGGTCACCTGCCCTTCATGTGGCTCTGGTCCAAGCCTGCCATGGGCTTAGGGAGTGTACCCTCCCCCCCGCCGCTCTGCTCCAGGAGCTGCCCCGGGCTCCTGTAACTGATATATAGTAATGACTTCCCCCAGCACTGGGAGAGGAGGATGCAAGGACCATTCAGGGCCTCACCCTGTAATCCCAGTTTTGAGGTTTCAGATATGTGTAAGAAGGAAGAGAAGGCAACCCCAGGGTCCACATGCTCCTCAGATGGTCTGTTTCCTGTAGTTTCTGGGTCAGCAGTAGAAAGTGAAAGCTATGCCTGAAAATCTCCCCTCTTAGCATAGTTATCAGAGAAAGTCCTGGCTGTTATTCTTTGAATTGTCTGCTCAGGACATCTTATTCACTTATAATTAGCATGTATAAGATTTGGGGAGGATTTTTTTTCTTTCTGTCTTTACTGCATGTGCTTGTTCTGCATTGCCAATGAACTACTGAACTGCTAAATCCTTTCAGCAGGTTTACTTTTCTTTGAATAATAAAAAAGAAGATGCCTCAAATTTGGCTGTCCTTTGTTGCATGTTTATTATGCTGACAGCTTTTATTATGTTGCTGTTTTTTCAAGAATAACAGCAATGACTATTACTTTCTGGGACCATAGAGGGTAATGTATGCCAGAAAGCAGAGACAATTACATGCAGGAAGAGCCAGTTAATATTTACAAAGAGAAAAACTAGAGCGGATCTTGTGTCTTTTCAACCTTGAAAGGGAGAACTAATTTTCTGTGCTGGAAAAAAATAGATGGTGGAAAAGAAGAACCGAAACACTATTAAAAGATTGTTAAAGGTGATGACATGCAAGGGAAGCCGGGTGGCCACTACGGAGCAGGAGTCTGATCCTGGTGGTGAGCCAGCCCTTTCTGCATCCTGGCCTTGAAAATAGAAGAGGAAGTTAGGATGGTTTCCTTTCCAGACCCTTCCTCGAATCTATCTGCTCCTCAAAATTTATGAGGGGAGATGGAAGAGTAGGAGGTGAAAAAGGGGAAAGGAGGAAGAGAAAGAGACAGATCAGAGACTTGCCTCAGAGCCTTCCCTGAACCAAAATGGTGCCTTCTTGACTTCAGATCCAGCATAAAAATTACACTGATGCTGTATTTTTCAAAAATGAAAGTGACCTATTGTATTATTAACAAAGTTTCAGGTATACTCATGCCTTGTGTAGTAAATATGATTTACATATATTATATATAAAATGAAATGCAATTGATTTCCTACCATCTGTTCCAAGGCCTCCTTGATGTTTACATTGTAATATGGTTAGTACTTTTCACCTTCTGAACACCATGTGAACATTAAGTAATTAATTTACAAAGCACCCAAGAGATATTCAGCTGGTAAAATTGTATAAAGCTTCTTATTTTGCTCCTAAGGAAACTGAGGCAAGAGAAGACATGCAGGCCTCATAAATCACTGTCAACAAAATTTAGTCACAATATCATTAGGTTCACTAACTCCTTAGATTAGCTTACCCAATCCAGCAAAAGCTCTGAGGTGCATGGGTAAAACCAGGAAAGCCATATTGGATTTTCTTCATATTCAGACATGATGTTTCTCATGCTGATTCCTTTTGCCAATCACGACAGAAAAGTATAAGATGGATATGAGATTTCTGCCACTGTTCACCCTGAATGTTCATCATTTGCATTGTGACTTTAGCATCTGGAGTCATTTGGGGAAAAGTAGAGAAGAGGAGTGAGACACTGACGCCCAGAACTGAAAGGCAAAGGGTTCAGCTCATCAAGTAGAATGTTCCAAGATTTTGGGTATCTGAAAATAGATAATAATAAATAATCCCTGGAAGCTGTCAAGTCTGTCACTGAAGATGTCCTACTATGTGATGGAAAGGTGGGATGCTATGGAGGGACCTTGAGGATCAAATGGTTATATGGAATATCTAAAGAGACTTTTCCTGTCTTCCCTAATCCTAGCATTCTATGTTTCTCTGACCAATGCCAAAGGTGAACCTATGGTCTTAAGCTCATTCACACCCTGGTTTAAACAACCCAGATATTTCCAATATTGGTTAGCACACATTGCTTAACAAAGCCATTTGCTTTCCATCATGATAAATAGCAAAGTTTATGATATGATCCTTCCGAAAGACAGTTTCTGAAAAGAGAAGATAGAGATTTATTTTATTTTACTATTATTTTCTGGAATGAGAATGCTGATTCTATATACTGTATAGATATAGATTATTTACTTTGTTAAGGAAGCATTGAATGTGGTAAATTAATTCAAAGTAGGAATTTGTTTGAAAAACTTTACATAGTAAATATTTGGGCATATAATTAGAGCCATATCTCCTAAAACAATAGATTATAGTTATTAGTTTTTCTAGGAAAACTTTTTAAGCCAGATGCTCAGAAATTAGCCCATTTTGATTGTTGATAATTTGGGAACCTTCATGGCTATATGTGTATAAGAGTTCTCTCAGAGCAGATTGTTGCAGTTTGACTTTGGAAAACTTAATCCGAAAACTAACTTTCCTTTTAAAATTTCTGTAGGTTATCATTTTCATTTCAGATGGTAGGTCATGAGAAATCACATATATTAGTTTTAATGTCTCAGTGAAAGTATGAATTTCAAAGTCTACTTTAATAAAAATTTGTTTATTTATGTCAAATTGATACTAGGTATGATTTTGTGGAAGTTGAAGATATATCTGAAACCAGTACCATTATTAGAGGACGATGGTGTGGACACAAGGAGGTTCCTCCAAGGATAACATCAAGAACAAACCAAATTAAAATAACATTCAAGTCTGATGACTACTTTGTGGCTAAACCTGGATTCAAGATTTATTATTCTTTTGTGGTAAGTAGCTTAACCACCCTATGATTAAAAGCAGACACTGGTTTCTTGAAGTATAGAGATCGTTTTCTATGATGAATTACAGTGGTGTGAGGGTGAGGGAACTTTATCAGTTCCCTATGATATTCTTTGTTCCTGCCTGTGGCCAAAATGTTAAAGCCTTCTTTAGTAAGGAATACCATTTTGGAGCTATTAAGTCAACCTTGGGCCCACACATTTTGAAAGAAAGCATAGTAAATAGAAAAAGTAAAATAATTTATAGTAAAGCAGATGCCATATTACCTTTGATTCAACTGGAGTCAGAAACATTCAGCTAAATCGGAGGTTATATGGGAGTTGAACGTCTTTGGTTCAAAAAGTTGTCTATGGAATTCCAATCACAGAACAGAGTCCTGATGATTTCAGTTTAAATTAAGACCCAAATTTGGGAAGGGTCTATGTTATAATCATAGAGCCTCAGGGTTGGCAAGCATCTTAAAGATGGGAAATTGCAATTCAGGACCCAAGAGTTTGATTCTTGTTTACTGCACCCATGCTTATTTGTGGTCTCACCTCTACTTAAATGCCTTAGGAGCCATTTCCAACTTTAAATGGTTCTGACTGTTACAAAATGTTCAACCTCTTATTGAGCCAAAATCTACGTTGTGGTTAACTCTGTTGTTGGGTCACACACAATCACTTGTTTAATCAATCGGTCATTAACAAAACAATATGAAAAGTTCCTGTCCATTGTCAGACACTGTGATAGGTATAGTCCATACAAGGGCAAGCAAGACAGAGTTCTTGACCTCCTGAGCTTATAGTCTGGTGGAGATGATAAACAATTAAAAAGCAATAACACCTGAGAATGAGGAGTAGTAGTAAGACCGAAGTACTGGGCACTATAGGTTAAGCCCAGGGAGGCACTGGGATAATTTTACCTATATATCATCTTAAATATTTCTGAATCCTTCAGCTGTTCTTAGCATATTGCTTTTTGTTCTCCCAGCAACATTTTTCACACTCGTTCAGTTTGTCTCTATCCCTTTTCAAAGTGTGAAGGCCAAAATAGAACACAATAGTATAAGTGGAGTCAATTTGTGTTTTTTTCCCTCTTAGAATTTAGAATAGGAAAAACCTTGCTTATTTAATCTGATGTGTTTTTTTTTCATTATGGTGAGTTATTAAACGCAATGAATTCTACATCAGAAGATTGTAAATGAAAAAAATAGCATGTGGTGACACTGGTTCCACTTTTAATTTGAAAATAATCCATCAAGCATGATTTACATTATTGCAAACTCATGTAATCCTGTGCAGCATTAAAAACTGAAGTGTGAACCTTTGATTTCTACATTTCTTTGCCTTTTAATGTGTTCAGTGATGCACCTGTTCTCAGTTGTTCACGGGCAAAGCAGGCGTGGCATGTTCAAATGGTGATGGTTGGGTTAGTGAAGGATCGCTTTTCTCCCTTAAAATATCAAGCACTGTTAATACTAATGTATATACTTCCTATGAAGCTTTGGTTATGAATAAGTTGAATGGTCCATAAGTCAGTTAGAAACACCCTAACTCTAATAGTGTCTTTAAGGCAAAATAACTGCTTTTTAAAAAAAAGGCAGTACAGGTATGGATTTGGGGAAGAATGAATACTCCTGTTTATGGTGTTTTGGGTTATGGGGCACGCCCATCGCTCATTTCCTAGCCGATGTAAAGTGGGGTGTTGGAGTTTGGATGTAAACTGGCATCACTCCACTCACTTACTCCTTCACCTCCACCATACTTTCAATTGTGTTTTTTTAGAAATGGTGATAGTTAGAACTTTTTTGTGTATTTCCCTACTGATCTCTTGGTCTGTGTTTGTTGGGAATAGCTCCAGGCTCTCTTTCCCCTCCTAATAAGCTTCGGCTTCTGGCACTAAATAGGATCAACTAGAGCCAAAGTGTTTTGGTGGCTGAATTCCAAGAGGTAGAATGAACTTAACCTTCAGGTGTGTATAGACTCTACATCTGTGTGGCTTTTTGGTAAAACTCTTCCATTTGATTCTTGCTCAACCGGGCTAGAAGATCACTTATCTTGACCATGTACTGGGAAGATCATTTTATTTGTGTTTAAATTTTACTTGGAGAGACTTTAAAGCCGAGTTTATAAATTCAAGTGCTGCAGCGACTGGCCTTAAACTCTAAGTTGGGCAGTTATAAATCAGTAGGGTGAGAGGAGGATAAAAATGGCAAGCCCTCTTTAAGTGTGTTTAAATAATGATTTTTAAAATGCATACAGGCTCACAAAACCCCTAGGGGTTGGAGGCAGCTATTTTGCAGCCCCTCCTTCAAGGAATGGTAGATGCCGGGTAAATTTGAACCTTACACTGGTCCCTGAGGAGTCAAAGTGCTCTTGGAATATGGAAAGTAGCTATTTGGATGGGTCACAACCGTTTCCCTTCCCATCTCTACCGTCCTACCTCTCTGCCTTCCATGGAACATCTCTCCTCTTCCTACCTCAGCCACTCTCCAGGTATACAAGGACTTCCCCTGAGGCTGTAAGGAGTAAGTGCCCAGAACCACAAGAGCCCACTAGGCTGGAATCAATTCTGCATGGTCCCTGGGCATAACGCTTTTGGAACACCAAGTCCAGTGTACATTTTTAGTCAATTTTTCACTCCAGCAAAGTGTGGGAAACTAATGGATAACATCAAGATCACTTATTTTTGGTTAGGAGTGATTCTTATATTACAATTTTATTTGATGTGCTTGGAATTCATTCTTCTACCTTCTTTACAGCACCTGTCACAGTCTCTCCTAGGGCAAGGCAGCCTAGCCACATAGGACCGGAGCTTTACTGTAAAGCTCACTTTGGATTGAAGGAAGTTTGCCCAGTTAATATTGCACCAGCAATATTAAACAAGTCTCTTACCCTTTGCTTTTACATCTATAAAATGGGTATATTCATTGGAGTTGATGTAAGATTTTAAAATGATAACAAATACTTAGCACCATGCTAGGATATAGTAAGTGGTCAATAAATAATGGTGCTAATGATCCTACCTTTACCATGACTAGTTGTGTCTATATCTGTCTCTTCCAGATAAATGGCGATAAGAAACAAATTTCAGCTGAGTAAATTTTAAAGATCTTATTGGCTTTATTCAACAATTCATGAGTGGGGCAGCATCCAATCTAGCAGATAGAAGGGAGTTCCGAGGAGCTGTACAAAATGAAGGACTTTTATAGGTAGAAGAGAGCAGGAATAAGGAAGTTATACTAGGCAAAAAAAGCAGATTGGTTATTGCAAGGTTACTTTCTTTTAGAGGATGGCAGGGGTTGATCAAGCAGATCACACTAGTTCTAATCAGGTGATTCCTAATTGACTGGTTTAAGATTCTGTTTCTGGGAGACACAAAACTGTAATTAAGTTTCATCTCAGTTTGGTGATGTGGTGCTTAGCGTAAGTGACTCCATTTTGTGTCTGTTGTCTTGTTTTTAACAATAGTAGTAAACTATTCAGGGGGCTACGAGTATCTTATTTCTGCGCGTATTCTTCACAGTGCGTGATACATGGCTGTTTAGTGATCTTGTTGAATTGACTGTTTCCTGATAAAATAGGAATTTTAAGAAGAACTGCCTAATTTCATTTGTTTGCTCTCCTGCTCATCCTTCTTTCCTGATTTCACTCCTCTGAGGAGAGCAGGTACCTTCAGAGGGCATAATTAAGCAGAATGGGTAATGTTATCAAACACTTGTTAGCAAGACGTGATTGTCTAAATAAATCAGGCTCTCCCACCTCAAATCTATTTTGTTGGGGAATGAATGGATGAATTGTTAAGAATCTTTTTTGGAAAACCATTAAGTAGATTATCGGAAAGGTGTCCAATTACAGGGCTCCAGTGGGTGGTATGCAGAGAAGTCAGCAGGCCTGGGTATGAACTTCAGCTCTGCTCCATACCAGCTAAAAGCTCAGTTTTTTTGTTTGTAAAATTGTGATAATACTGCCTGACATTCAGTAGTTGTGAGGATGAAAGTAGATAACTTTTGTAAACCACTCTGCCTAGAACTTATTAACTACTCAAATATCTGATGCTCTTTTTGTTATCATTATCACTGATGTAATTATTAACATATCAGGTGACAAGCGAAGCTGGCAGTCCTGTACAAACATCCCAGTTGTCAGTGTGTGCATGTGCACAGGTGTACACTCCTCTGACCATAATTCACTTCCTTCATCCAAGGTAGAAATATTTTATTTTACATTATAACAAACAAAAACTTTTATTCATGTGTGTGTCTGTGCACATGTTCCATATAAGGTACATTGTTTTTTAATTCAAAAATAAAAAATAAGTTATTTGAAAGCTTTCTTGTTTTATTAACAAACTCTAGTTTATTTTATAAGTTGAAATTTGCTAATAGCCATTATAAAATCTCTAAAATAAAAAAAGCTATTTTATCAGACCAGTTACTTAACTGCGTATCTCTGCAGTTTGAAATTAGCTCAAGTTGTGCAGTTAAGATTTCCATTGAGATTAAAACTCTACATGAATTACGGTTTTGCATTACAAATAATTATTTAAAATAGAATAAGAAAAGGAAGAAGATGGAAAAAAAGAAGAGGAGAAGGAGACGAAAAAGGAGGAATAGAACCAAGAAGTTGAACAAGATAAAATTCTCAATTATAATAACTTTTGCAGATTCTAATTTTGCTCACCTACAACTTACCAGTTGATGGAACAAAAACAAAATGATGATGGGGAATTATCCTCATTTCCCTAAGCTGAATTCTCAAACAAAGGTAGAGAGTAAAGGGCCCCATTTGCTTTCTCTATAAAATGTGTGGAAATTCCGTTTTTATTTGCATAGTCAGATAAAAATTGTTGAGGGGCCGGCCCAGTGGCGTAGTGGTTAAGTTCATGTGCTCTGCTTTGGCAGCCCCAGGTTCACAGGTTTGGGCATAGACCTAGCACTGTTCATCAAGCCATGCTGTGGTGGCATCCCACATAAAACAGAGGAAGGTTGGCACAGATGTTAGCTCAGGGCAAATCTTCCTCACACACACACACACACAAATTGTTGAATGTTCTGAACATCCACTGGTGTTCTGGCCACCTCAGCCAAGACTGTATATAGAGCCAAAGACAGTCAAGGTGAGGCTGTGATCCCTCTCAGTGGATTCTGTGTCCCTCAGTTTCTTCCTTTCAGATATGTCCTACTGGAGGTTTGGAAGCTATAAGAGCTGTGATATTGTTTATTAAAGGCAATAATACTGTGAGCCAGACCAGACACACTCCAGGACCCTGGAGATACAGTGAGAAAGACAGGCAGAGTCTTTGCCCTCAGGAAGTCACATAATAGTGGGAGGAAACGGACAGTAACCACCTAGGTAAATAGGAGGGTAAGTACATATATACAAACGTGAATGATTTGAAGTTCAGTAAGAGCTAGAAAGAAAATAAAAGAGAGTAGTGTGATGGAGAGTGAGTGGGAAAGGGCCCACTCTAGCTAGAGTGTCAAGGAAGATCTGTGCATGCAAAATTTGAACTGAGACCTGGAAGGTTAGAATCAGGTACCCATGTGAAGCTATGGGAGCAGAATGCTTTAAGCAAAAAGAACAGCAGACGCTAAGACCCTGAAACAGAAAAGAGAAGACATCTTTCCTTTGACCGTAGCAATTCTCTGGTGTCTTGGGATTCAGGCTCCTGGAAGGAAGCAAACATAAGAGAGGAAAGTAAAACAGTAGCCAACTCCTCGCTCAGTCAAGAGCGAGTCATCTCAGCTTATCCTATTTTGGATATTTCTCAAGTCTTTCAGTACTTAGGGTAAGGTTCTAAAACCGTAGGGTCAGCTAAAGCCAGATACCAAGAAAGTATCGACAAAATATCAAACAAAGTGTGGGGCAGAAGGAAAACCTGGGGCATGGTCAGGGTCCAACAGGAGGAGAGCAGAGCAAGAGAGGCAATGCGTGCTCCAAAACCCTCAGGAAATATTGTTGCAGTAGGCTGCTAAATTGGCAAGCCTGCAAGCTTCAATGGATGTTGGTTGAAACATACATTCTTAAGGACAGAGTCTCAGTGTTGCAGCATTTTATAGGTAAGGATAGATAAGTGTTCTTATTTAAAATTTTGCAAATGTTCTAAAATTTCACCAATTACGGGGAGCATTTTGATGAACCATGGATTTCTTTAGGAAGGTTGAGTGAATCGCTTACTTTGATCAGATTGCTTTCCTAACATCTGAATCCATAATAAGAATTTTAATAGAGTTCATGAGAGAATGAAGAGCAAATTTAATATAATCCCAAGACGATAATTTGACGAAGGGTATGGTTGGTCTAGAAGCAAATGGTGGTAGGTGAGGGGAATAAAGAAGATGTTGGGTTCTTGCAGGAGGTGGGGGTGAGGAGGAGAGGAGGAACATGTAGGTAAAAGAAAGATTAAAGGAGCAGGAGGAGACAAGAAAGTGAGGTGGAGTGAAATCCCCTGATAATATTATTTGGTCCTGCCTAATTCAAGGCATATCTGCTAGTCATGCATTTGTTTAATGCATTATTCAACAGATGTTTTATTGAATGCCTGTTATGTGTCATGCACTATAATAAATGCTGGATATAAACCAGTGAACAAAACAGACAAAGTTCCTGCCCTCATAGAACATACAGTTTAGTGGGGACAGTCTTGATGATGATGATGATAATAATTAATACATTATAAAATAATAATAAAAATTAATAATAGCATCTAACCCTTTGGATTACTGTAAGTGTTCATCATAAAAGGCAATGTATCTGAAATGTTCAATGCAGTGCCTGGCATGTTGTAAATAGTCAGTCTGCTGCTACTCAACCACGCATTGCATTGAAGCCTGGTCTAAGAAAAATACAGAATTTAGAGCTATAACCTCTTAGAGATCTAGTGCCTGGGCCAATTTTATAAATGAGGCAATAAACACATGTTAAGTAACTTTGCAAATTGAGACAGTAAACACAGAGAGGTTATAAATTTTCCTATGGTCACAAAGCTCACACATAAGTGCTATCCATGACATACAAAAACTGTGGACCCCCTCCAAAGAAAAATAAATATATCTAAAATTGTGCATAGCCACTATGGAAAGTAGTATGGAGTATCCTCAGAAAATTAAGAATATATCTACCATGTGATCCAGCTATTCCACTGCTGGGTATTTATCCAAAGAACTTGAAAATACAAATGCATAAAGATACTTGCATCCCTATGTTCATTGCAGCATTATTCACAATAGCCAAGACTTGGAAGCAACCTAGCTGCCCATCAAGGGACGAATAGATAAAGAAGATGTTATGTATATATACACAACGGAATACTACTCAGCCATAAGAAATGATGGAATCCGGCCATTTGTGGACAACATGGATAGACCTTGAGGGTATTATGCGAAGTGAAATAAGTCAAAGGGAGAAAGTCAAATACTGTATGATCTCACTCATAAAGAGAAGACAAAAACAATGACAAACACACACATAGCAACAGAGATTGGATTGGTGGTTACCATAGGGGAAGAGGGGAGGGGGGAGAGCAAAAGAAGTGATTAGGCTCACATGTGAGGTGCTCGACTGTAATTAGTTTTTGGATGGTGAACATGATGTAGTCTACACAGAATTCGAAATATATTATGACGTACATCTGAAAGCTATATAATGTTATAATTCAATATTACTGCAATAAAAAATTTTAAATACATTTTTCTTGAAATACAAGAAAAATAAATAAAGTTGTGCATAAAATTTCAGGGAGCCCCCTGATTCTCATTCATGATGTCCTATGAGCCTTTAGATGCAGTTTAAAGCCCCACACATATTGTGTCTGCATGTTATCTGAATTTTGGAATGTTTCCTTCCATGTGGACTAGTCCTTTCCAACACAGCAGTGTTTGAAATAATACTTTACTACTGTAATTAATTTTCCTCATAAACCCCATGTGCTAATCACATGAGCAGATGACTCCCCGCGTGCTGAGTAAACACATTTCCAGCTTTGAGAGGGATGTTGTTTAATGACACTTGGACAGTCCCGTATCCTGTTTATCTAATATTTAATTGTATAATTAAATGGACATGCTACAAGTAAACTTTTATCCTTGAGAACCAGAAAGATGTAGTGATTTTAAATGACTGGGCTTCTTTATAAATAACTTTCTCTCTATAACTGTACTCTTTGTGTACTAATATTTTGGTAGATGAAAAAAATGAGAAAAATGAAGAAGGAAAACGCTATTTGATTGTATTAGAAAATGGCTTACTTATTAAAGATAGGCCTAAAATGGAGCATTCATTCTTTCTTAAGAAGCTATGAAGAACCTCAGTAAAAAATATCTCTACCTAATGTTCACTTGTAAATTCAACAGATATTTCTGAGAACTAACTGTGGATAATAATAAGAAAATGATAGCTCTGGGAGGAAGAAGGCACAGAATTATAAAACTCTGTCCATTGCAGTGATAAAATGTGTATGGAATATTCTGGCCACACAAGGAAGAGAGACACTTAACCTCGCAAAGGTGGAGATTGCTACATAAAGGAAGAAAAAAGTTATTTTTCCCTCTACCCTCCTAAGTTCTCTGTCTGGAACCCTGCAAATTAAACTGACAAAAGATAGATTAACAAGAGAAAAAATGAACAGAAGTTTATTAACGTATGCATCTCGCATACACCTGGGAGCACTCACTGATGAGTAACTGAAAGGGGTGGTTAGAACTTGGGCTTATATAATATCTTAAGAAAAGAACGATAAATTTTTAGAGAATTGGCAAAACAAGGGGAAAGTACTTTGAGTTTCTAGGGCAGCAAACTGTGGGAAGGTAAATATACGGGGGAACTAATGGAGCCTAAAGACTAGTTAGCAAAGTTTGTTATGTAGTTTTTTTGGTGCTGTTTCTGGGCTGATAAGGGTCTCAAGTTGTTTGTGGTGATTTGACTTCTGTCTTTCCTGGTCGAGGGGAGGTGGGGCACCTTTACCCATTTATCTGCTTCTAGGCAGGTGGGAGAGGACGGAGAGCTTTTCCTGCATCTGCTTCTTCTCAGTTGCCTTCGGCTCGAAATAATCCTCAAGCCAAAGTGGCATATTTTGGGGGTAGCATTTTCTGCTTCCCTTCATTGGACAGAGTCAGGAAGGAAAGAGCACCCTGGGAAGAGAGTGTTGCCTACATAAAGACACAAAGGCAAGAAAAGCAAGGCATTTCAGAATATCCTGATGAGGCAGCTCAAAGTGTTGCAGGTTAAGGGTGGTAACCACTACCATCCTTTCTTTTTTTTTTTTAAAGATTGGCCCTGAGCTAACATCTGTTGCCAATCTTCTTTTTTTTTCTCTCCAAAGCCCCCCAGTACATAGTTGTGTGGTCTAGTCGTTGGCCCTGAGCTAACATCTGTTGCCAATCTTCTTTTTTTTTCTCTCCAAAGCCCCCCAGTACATAGTTGTGTGGTCTAGTCATGGGTCCTTCTAGTTGTGGCATGTGGGACACCGCCTCAGCATGGCTTGATGATCGGTGCTAGGTCAACACCCAGGACCGAACCAGTGAAACCCTGGGCCACTGAAGCAGAGCACAGGAACTTAACCACTCGGCCACAGGGCTGGCCCACTATCCTTTCTTTATTCTAGCCAGTAGAAAAGAGATCAAGGAGTCAAACGGTCATCAAGAAATGCCAAAGCTCAGGACTCTCTTATACAACTAGAGTACGGAACTTGGCTGGGAGCCAAAGCCAAAGTGTAGGTATGACACTGGTGTGATGCAAATTCAGACCCAAGGGTTCTTTTGAGGGATCTGAGGTCCATGAAATAGGCTAGGGGTGCACCTACACATCCCTCTCACTGCATGGAAGATCACAGGTCTGGTCACAGTAGTCACAAACAGGCAGGAGAGTTGTTGAGGACAGCCGACTCCAAGCCCAGCTGTGCTTAGTGGATGGACTGAGGAAGTGGTTGAGTCCAGACCCTTACTAATGATTGGTGTCCAAGAGAAGCAGGCAGCCCAAGAGAGAAATGGGGAAAAGGGATAAGAGTAGAGTAAGGGAAGGAAGATGGAAGAAGTGATGAAGAAAAGAAATTCATAGAGAAAGAGACCAAAAATGTTTGTTGATGTCTCCGTATTTATGGGCTGAGGCAGGAATGTGGAGAGAAGGATTTCCCCCTTCAAAAGAGCAATCAGAGGGCTGTGTGCCCAGGAAGAGTCCAAGCCCACAGTAATTTTTATGCTTTTGTTTTTTAATCAGTCCTCTTTGGTAGCAGTCCCTGAGAACTCAATCCTACCCACCTCTGGTTCTGCGGAGAGCTAGCTGACATGCTCCATTTCGATAAGGATCAGCCATTCTGACTGGGAAGTCGAAGATCCCAGGAACTTTAGGGAAACTTCAGTCTCCTCTCCCAGGTGAACGAAGGAATTAGAAATCAATCATAGAGACAAGACTCATCTAGCCTTGAAAGTAACTGTTCTTAATGTTCCCTTTATCAGTGAGAATGTGACAGATTAAGGCTGACCTCCGTTCAACATTGCTTCTTTCACCCGTGAGAAAATTGAGCTACAGATTCAAAGTGACTCTTCCCTTATTTTGCAATTGAAAATCAGAGCCAGACAGGCAAAAAAAAAAATCAAAAAGAGAGATTGAAAAGCATGGAGCTACCTCTGAAAAAGAGAGCTACATGAATAAATAATCAAGCAATCATCGCTTCTTGGCTGGGCCCTACTAATCGCTTCCTGATTGGTCTCCCTACCTCCTGTCTCCCCTATCTTCAGTCTGTCCTGTGCATGGTTGCCAGCTAAAGTAGAGGTGTGATCAAATCATTTTCCAGCTGAAAACCTGTAAATGACTTCCAATTTCCTATGGAGTAATGTCCAGACACCTCCCTGTGACACTGAGAGCCTTCCATGTTCTGATCCCAACCTAACATTCTAGCTTCAATTCTCCCTTCTCCCTATACATATTCGTCAGTCCAGACAAACAGCATTATGCTGTGATGGCCCAGCTACCTCATGATTTTCCACCCCTAATCCCTGGCAGTTAATTTTCCTATATATATTTTCTCAAGGATCCAAGCCTTCCTCTATCTGTCAAAGACATATTCAGGTCAAACATACTACTTCTCCGTAGCTCCTCAGCCACTTACAGTCATGCGTCATGTGACGACAGGAATATGTTCTGAGAAATGCATCAATTTTGTTATTACGCAAACATCATAGAGTGTACTTACACAAACCTAGACGGTCTAGCCTATTACATACCTAGACTATATGGTACCAGTCTTATGGGACCACTATCATATATGTGGTCCATCAGTGACCAAAACATCATTATGCAGCACATGACTGTATACTCTTTCCCTCAGTCAGGCACCCAAATTGCAGTTCTTTATCAACGTTAAGGTTTCTCAAAGGAAAAATACTGTACAGATATCCCAGATACTTTTGAAAATATATAGAAAAGTAAAAAAGAAAAAAAATACCCATAGTTTCTGTCACTCAAATATAACCACTATGAATATTTTGGGATCTTTCTTTCCAGTAGTTTTTTTTAATAATTTTTATTTATATGTATTTTTTTTACTTTTTGAGGAAGATTAGTCCTGAGCTAACATCTGCTACCAATCCACCTCTTTTTTTGCTGAGGAAGACTGGCCCTGAGCTAACAACCCTACCCATCTTCCTCTATTTTATATGTGGGACTCCCTGCCACAGCATGGCTTGCCAAGCAGTATGGAGGTCTACACCTGGGATCCAAACTGGCAAACCCCGGGCCACTGAGGCAGAAGGTGCAAACTTAACTGCTGCGCCACTGGGCCGGCCCCTCTAGTATTTTTTTAATCCATAAAAACCTATGTACATGTATCACTGTCTCTCTTAGAGTGAAAACTCCTTGCGGGTAGAGAGTGGCTTACTCCTGCAGGGTCTATCACAGGGCATTGTACAAAGTAGGTCTCAAAATATTGGAGCTGAACCAACAAGCATTCATTGAGTGCATATGATGCATCTGATAATTTGGAGGAAAAGCAATGAAAGCAATCCCCAATAATGTATAAAGAGAAGATATACTAACAGCCCATTGACTATGTTTTTCTAGACTTAGGACCAAAAGTCTTGCTCCCTCTCACTCTAATGTTACAATTATACCAACATACTGATGGACCTTAGCTGTTTTGCGTCAGGATTCACTGGCATTGGAGGAGGTGGGGTGAGGCTTGGCTTAGGGGTGAGGATAGAGGTGTGGGGGCCATAGTAGGGGTCAATTGTCAGGGGAACTGTGGAATGGAGCTGAAGCACATAACCAGGCATTCTGATTCTAAAGTCTGTCTCCAGTATGTTTGCATCCTAAAGAGTGTGTAATTGCATCAGTAACAGCCTGACCTCAGCAGTTCTTATATCAGACTGTGTAATTTTGACATCATGGCACACTCAGCAGTCCTCTGTTGATGCAGCTGCTGAGCTGCCCTTCCTCATGAAGACTGTCGGCAGCCTTGAAAGACTCGGGGCTTCTTAATAATTGTAAAAAGATCTTTGGGGTTCTGATAGTCTCTCACTCCTTGGGGTCTTCGCTGAGGCCTCAAGAGCTTTCCAGGTTTTTAAGACACTCCAAAGTCACTGATTTGAATTTTTTGAGATTTTCTGTACAGGATAGAGGATATATGAGTAAGAAACACTCAAGGTCAAATCTATGTATTATCTTTCAGGCCTGGGACACGTAACAAACTATCCAAGCTGCTGTTTCTTCATTTGTAAAATGGGAAGGACCCACCTGCATCATAGGGCTGGTTGAGGATTACCTTTAAAATAAATAGGTTTGATACACGTTCTGTGTACAACAGATGGAACTATTACTCTTACTGTTCCCATTAAAATGTCTTTGGAGGGTTAGAATCAAATTAGGTATATCCCAGGTTCTTTAAGAGGTATAGCATAGCCTGAGTGGCTTATAAACAACAGAAAGTCACTTTTCAGAGTTTTGGAGCCTGGGAAGTCCAAATTCAAGGCACTAGCAGATTCACTGTCTGGTGAGAGTCCACTTCCTGGCTCAGAGATCGTTGTCTTTTTGCTATTATCTTAATGCAAAAGGCATGAGGGAAGTCTCTGGGGCCTCTTTTATAAGAGCACTGATCCCATTTGTGAATTCGCCACCCTCATGATCTAATCGCCTCCCAAAGGCCCACCTCCTAATACCATCACATTGGGGGTTAGGATGCAGTATGTTAATTTTGAGGGGGTACAGTCAGTCTACATCATCTTGGAACCAAGTGAACACTGGGAAGACCCATAAACTTACTGTAATGTCAGGCCTCCGAGCAGTTGTGCAGTTTGATTCCAGTTCCAGCTGGAAAAATCCACAGCCTGAGACAGATTTGGGAGGACAGCAAGCCAAAAACTCTTATACCTCTATTCGGCTGTGCTACATTAGGTGTACGGTCCCTTCCTCCTTTTGAACTGTTCATGAAAATGTCTTGAAATAAAGTTTTAATATGTATGTTTGGATTTGAAAAGTTCCTTGATGTCACTGCTGTAGAAAGACATTCATTCCTCATCTAAGTCTACAAAACACAGTGCAACCAGCCCTTAAAATATTCCTTTGACTCAAAGGCTAGCCAGGTCTCCAAAATGTATAGCTGTTCAAGATTACAAGTAGTCAAGGTGATCTACTGACATTTTTTTTCCCTGAAATGCTAAAACCAGCTATTTTCACAAGGGGTAAAAGAAAACCTCCTCCTATTTTAATCTCTACAATAAACATCTCTGTAACAGACAAAAAGAAATACGATGACTAATGGGAAACTCATTTAGCCATGGAAGATAAACTTGACAGAGAAGAGTTTTTTTGATTGTTAAAATAAATATGAATACAAAGTCTGAACCAAGAAATCATTTCTGAAGGAAAATCATGTTTTAAAAGTAGAGCTCTAAATTCAAATTTCAGGCCAATACCTAATTTTGATTTAATGGTACAATTAGTTAGAATAAACAACTGTAAATGGTTCTGTTTCCTTCTGTGCCTTTTGTAAGACCTTTCCTTGTGTAACGAAAATGTATACTATGAACCAACATGAAAATAAAATGATTATTTCTAAGGCGAGTTGTAGACAGAATGGCAAAGCAGAGCTAATTTTTCGTGCACCCCATTTCCTCTTGGAATCATCTACAACCCTCACCCACCCTGCCCCACCCTCCTCTGCCCAGATGTTCTTTCCTCAAACATCAAAACGACTGGCCGATCTTTCATGTAGACCAGGCTGTAAATTAATTCTCTACTTAATTCGGTCACTCATTCATTCTACATAGATTTTTGTGGATCTTGTCTCTATGTCAGCTTCCCAGCTAGGTCCTAGAAATACAGATAAGTAGGAAAACTGCCCTCGAGACAGTGAAGTTAAGAGGACTTGTGATAAGCAGTAACTGAGATACAACCTGAAAGGTGTGGGAGGGGAGAAGAGAGAAAGTCATTGTGTCTGAGGGAAGGAGAGGTGGTCAGGAAATGATTCACAGAGGAAGCCAGTAGCTGACCCAAATAAGAGGTGGGGAACCTTTCAATCCAAGCAGAGGGAACAAAATGAGTCACTGATTGATAACAGCTTAAAGCCTTACCCATCCCAAGGTATTTGCATTTTAAAGTGATAAATCCTAAAGCTAAAAGGAGGAAAATCAGCCAAAGGCATTTCAGGCTTAAACCATAGAGTATAATTTAGACAGCACGAAGCATCACAGCTCCAAGAAAATGAATCTTAATCAAGTGTTTGCATTAGAACCATTTTAGGATTTTTTTTTCACTGTAGGTGCCCAGAACTTATCCCAAACTTACTGAAGCAGAATTTTGGCGAAAGGGCCTGCAAAACTTTATTTTAAAAAGCTCCCCAGCTGATTCTGATGTGCTGCACTGTCCTTGTTAAGAACTATTTTCTTTGATAAGAATTCTTAATTTATAAAGCAGAGCTGCAGAATTCATACTGTTTTCTAACGATACTGTCCCCCACTTCATGTTTGTTACTCATTTCACTGCTTCGATAGCAGAGTTCACCATAGCATTTTACAGAGCTCATGTTGTGTGTTGACATTTCTTGTTGAGGTGTCACTAGACTAGGAACACCTCAAAGACAATGACAAGCCTTAATTGTATTGTGTCTATTGCCTGACTCTATCAGTTAGTGGAGGGGCATGTGATAGTTACTTAGTAAATGTTTCTGAATGAATTAATGTTTTTTTCAGTAAGCTTCTGGAACGACTGTGAACATTTCTAAAATACCTATTATGTACCAAACACATAGTAGGATTAAATGAGATGAGATATGGGAAAGCACTTTGTAAAATCTAAATGCCCCACATAGTTTTGAAATATTGTAACAAACTACTGAGCGTGCTTCTTAATTCCATCAAAAAACTCAGTAGGCTAAGGTTTCTATCATTGAATTCACACTTTTCATCAATGTAAATATATTTAAGCTGCATAAAAAGAGACCTCTTAATTAGTTCTCTTAATTCCACACTCCCTTCAAATCAAACAGCATTTTAGTTCGCATCTTCTATGAGTTAATTTTCTGGGTGGTGGCGTTAGGAGACAGTACTATCAAAACATGAATACTATTTTGCAAAGTGGCCACTGAAGAAAAGAAAACAAAGCAGCTCCATTGCCTTATAAACACCATCCGCGTACATTGCCCATTTTCTTCTCGCAGTAAACCAGATTTCATTTTGAAGACACCACTGTTCTGTCCTTCAGTTAAGAGAAAATTCCTTCAATTTCATTAATTAAAAAGAAAACTTTGTGCTTAGACAGAGAAGGTACACGTGACAGTGTTTGCTCAGCTGTCAGCAATGAGAATGACACTTCTTGTGATGCTGGTGCCTGATGGAACCAGCGGCATTCCGGGCTCCCCATCCTCTCCTCTGCTGTGGCTGCTGTGAGTCTGCTTTCAGCACATTCTCTTCTCTTCTCTTCTCTTCCCCTGTTTTAATAATTCTGTAACCTCTGCTTTAATGTCTATGAACTCTGCTTCTCAACACACTTCAATTTGGATGACTACTGCCTCATCTTATTTGGATGGGTGGTCTCAGCAACCATGTAAAGAAAAGAAAAACCTCTATATGCAATATATTCCATTATCCTCAAATATATAACAAGTGATAATGGGCCCTCCCACTCTTTATAGATGAAGGACTGCCACTAAGGTTTGTTTCTAGACATATGTGGTATATTTGAATCCAAATAGGACAAAGTAATACATATGTTATTTGATTTGTCTATATATACTTGTATACTACAACTATAAATATATAACTATAACTAAACTACTATACCAAGAGGGGTTTGGAGTGGCTGGTTCAACAAATAATCATAGAGAACCTGCTGTAGCTTGATACCCTGGGGGATTCTGGAGACCTAGCCCTAGCTTTTAAAGAAAAATAAAACAATGCTTAATATTGTCAGTTAGGATGGAACGTGGATTGTGAAATAAGTGCAGGAAAGTGCTATATGGTCACTCTTAGAAGCGGACAGAATTCGCTCCGTTGCTGGAGGTGGCAGTACATCAGGAGAGGGGAGCACCACTTCACAGAACTCTGATGTCTTACAGCTTTTAGTCCCCATTCCATCCTGGTATGCTTTGGACAGTAAAACGTTGGGAATGAGGGTATATATAGGCGTGGTCTTTTCTCTTTCCATTTGGAAAAGTGCTAAGATTTTTCGTCATTAATGAGCAACTCCCTTTTTACTTCCCTGACTCCTTAATATTTTTCTCTATGAGCCCTTTTTATCTCTGTTTCTCTGTTGGTCTGGGTATGACCACCATAATCTCCTCCCTGGGCGATACCCAAGAATCTCTTTCTTCCCTGGTTTCTCTGCCGATAGGATTGTCATTGAACCCCACTTCCCCACAGCAGCCTAAAGAGCTTTCTAAGGCTCAAATCCAAACAAATCCACTATCTCTCTTCTCAAAACCACTTTTCTGTGTTGTGGCTCCCCATTATCTGTGATAAAATCCAAACCCCAGCATGGCAACAAAGCATTTTGTGGTGTGTATCTCTACCACTCCTTAGCTTCATCCTTGACCCTGGCCCGTCTCTCACCCTGTCCAGCCACACTGAGCATGATAGATTTCCAGGAATAGGTGTGGCATGTTCACAGGCTCTGCAAGTTAATTCATGCTTCCTTTGCTTAGAGGAGACTCCATAAAGGCTCTGGAATTTGAATCCAGACTCCGCCACTTACTCAGTGTAGGACCATCAGTGAGGTCTTTTCAGCTCTCCAAGCCTGAGTTTTCCTGTAGTTCAAGTGGAAAGAGTGAGTCGCAGAGTCCTTGTCAAGACCAGAGACAATATGTCCTGGTACAGAGGATGGCACATAGTAGGTGTGCAGGATTATCACCTACTTCTGATCTTTTAAAACTCCTTTCCAAGAGTCACTCCCAGTTAGAAGTGGCCGCTTCATCCTGTGTACACCACACTTGCATTTTTCTACTATGCACTTGTAACAGTTTATGACACTTGTTTACACCTTAGTGTAACCCTAAAATTTCATGAAAGCGAAGATGCTATATTATTGATTTCTGTATGCCTAACCCCTGGCAAAGCTCCTTGCACATAGATGACAGACACAGTATATATATTGGTCAAATGAACAAATTGTTATTGCCAGACTTTCACAAAAGTTTCTTTTGATCTTGGCCAGTTCATGGGAGCTAGATAGACAAAAACTGAAAGCAACCCTTAGAGTTCTCCATACAGCATCCCCATCTTGGAGTTGAGAACACTGTAGACCACAAAATGGAAGTGTACCCACATTTATCCTGTTAGATGGTGGACTTCTAGGTAAATGTTTTTCTCACTATATGTGTATTAATGTGTGTTAATGTTTGCACCATCTCACTCCACCTCCCGTCATTGGCTTATAGAATTAGACGTGAATCTATCAGTAGCACATTCTCAATAAGCAGGTGTAGGGTGCCTCTTCTCAGGGAGGCTGTGCATTAGCCTATCAATACCTTTTGTTGAGTTTTCACAAAACTGAGCTTCGAAATCGTATTACCTGATGCCATGTGGATGGGATATTGACTGCTAATTTTTGTTGTTGTTATTGTTGAGGAAGATTGGCCCTGAGCTAACATCTGTTGCCAGTCTTCCTCTTTTTACTTGAGGAAGATTGTCCCTGAGCTAACATCTGTGCCAGTCTTCCTCTGTATGTGCGATGCCACTGAAGAATGGCTTGGTGAACAGTGTGTAGGTCCACGCCCAGGATCCAAACCCTGAACCCTGAGCCACCGAAGCAGAACATGTAAACCCAACCACTATACCATCTGCCACCAGGCCAGCCCCTTGACTACCAATGTTTTTAGCAACTAATACCAGCTCAGTGTTCTCGCAGCTTCCTTCTCCATAGAACCTTGGAGATGCACCAAAGAAAGAATAAAAAGGGGAGTGCGTCAAGTGGCTCCTCCTGCCTTCTGCCACCTTGCCCTAGAGTGCTCCCTAGCTAGGGGGGGATTTTGCCCTCTCCTCCCCAACCCTGAGATATTGGACAATATCTGGAAACATTTCTGATTGTCACAACTGGGAGAGGGTTACTGCTGGCATCTAGTGGGTAGAAACCAGGAATGCCAGTCAGTATTCTACAGTGTATAGGCCACCTCCTGCCCTGCCATAGCAAAGAATTACCCAACCCAAAATGTCACTAGTGCGGAGTTTGAGAAACCTTACTCTAAGCCATTTGTACACATTTTACTGCCCAAAGTTACCCTTGTGATTTCCTGGAGTATTTTAGAGATGGCATTTGAGGAGAATTGGGAACAGCAGAGGACCTGTTAGGACTTAAACAACAAGGAGGGAAGAGGCAGGATTATGAAATGTAAGAGAAAGCTGGGGGATATTTGCACAAACCACAACCTCCCTTCACCATCTCTTCATTCCTATGACCCTTTCCAGGAGTCACTGTAAGCGTGTTTTATTCTTTATATTCATGCTGTGAGTATTCCCAAAATGGGCGACCTGAAATTGATACAGTTAACAAAGTACCTGGAGGTGCTGTACATGTTACAACTAACGTGTTCTTTTGCTGCTATAACAATTGTGAAGTAAGAAACAGCTTTATAGTGGGAGAATTCCTTACTATGTTTAAATGGATCTTACTCATGAGATGGGATATTAACACAAAGATAATGTCCTAAGTTCTTGTTTCTTTGGCAATTGTTTGAAATTTACAATAAATTCTCATCTAGCCAAGTATTTTATGAGATGTAAACATATACATATGTATATATTTCATAACCAACATTAAGAAGATCATGATTAAGCAGCTATTTTCAAAGTACAGAAAGTATCAAATATTTTTTTCTTTCTATTGCCATTAATCCATTCCTCCTAAATTGTCATATAAGAGAAAATCAGTAATAATAAGTGCCCATGAGCAAAAGAATTGGGGTTCAATAAAACATGAAAAAGTTAGACATTTATAAATGGTTAAAAGCGAAGCTTTCTAATATTGGATTTATAGCCATAAATAAAACACAAAAATTTCTTCCTTCTCTCTCATCGGCATTCAAAGGCTACAAGTTTGGACTTAGATGTATACATTTCGAGCTGCATTGTAAAATGCATTAACATTTTAACTGCTTTTATTGCTTCTTCCGCAGAGTAATTTCCTTTTAGAGAGCTCAGGATATTAGGTACAAATGTGATTTTCATAAAATATTTGCATAAATATTGTAAAAGGGCTTACAAACTAGAGGCCTTTTAGAAAAATAAAATCAAAAAGAGATTGAAAGAATAAACATAAAACTAAAGCTATGCCATGAATATATTCACAAGAGAAGACAGAGACTCAGTGAAAAACACATAACACCCCTAATAGCAGAAAAAGAAAGCTCTCATGGGTCATTCATTGTACCCTCCATCACAGCAGTGGGGTAGATTTCTTTCCAGAGGTATATCTTTGAATACTTTGTCCACTCTGGTGTGAAATGACTTACAAGATGGCTTTTCCACTACTTCCATTATGAGGCCATTCCACAATTTAATAGATGTCACTATTGGGAAAACTCTGTAGATATGGAGACTACATTTTCTGTTATTCAATTTCGTGCCCTGACTTCTAGTTACGGCCCCCAGGGAACGTCGTAAACAATTCTTTCCCTTCATGGTGATGCATTTTGAATTCTTGGAAATTTGTATCATACCCTCTAAGTCACTCTCTGAAAAATTTTATATGTGGTATACCTCAAGTACTTAACTCCTTTGTCGATAAACAATGTATTTAGTTTTATAATCTTGTCTCATAAGTCATTTTCCTCAACCTGTTCATCAATCAGCTCTTCTCTAAATTCCCACAAGTTTGTCAACCTCTTATATTAAAGGACTCGCAGAATGATTTGGTAATCTGACTCCCATCTTACCAATGCACTGCACAGAGCAACAATTGATTCCTAGTTTCAGACTGCAGGGCTCTTGGCACCTTTGAGATAACAGGTCCCTCCATAGCTTTTCATCACTTGCTATATTTCATAGAACTTTCTCCTTTGAAATTTCAGGTAAAGTAGTTACATTTCTAGATTCAGTGATACCAAAGAAGTCGTAACAAATTTTTTATTAACGCTCAATCTCTACTACGCATGATATTTTATAACAGCCAGTTTCCATCAATTATTGATATTTAGAGAAATAATTTTACGAATTTCTATGTTCTTTCAACACTGAGATGGTCTATATCTAATGTGATATCAACATTTCCATATAAAGAATGTCTAAAATACACTGTGAAGTCTGCCCCCACATGGACCCATACATGTGCATTATGCAAGTTATTAAAGTGACTGAGGTACCTTTGTCAGGTAAATAATTTAATCCCTCTGAAATGTATAGTGTGTATAATTAGCACAGCCATCTTTTCTCTTTCTTTCAGATTGATTTGGCACGATCATCTATGTCAGGAAAACTTTACTTTCCTTTAAATTCCTAAAGTGTAAAACCTATTTTTAATGTAATATATTTTTAATTTAAAATTTTTAATATAAATGTTAAAATTTTTTAAAAAGTTCAACTTTTTAATATAGATATTTCCCATCTTATAAAATGATCTTTCCTTTTCACAACATTCAAATTTAGAGTTCTCCAGTTCTAGAATTCACATTATTATTAAAACCACTGTTGTTGTTTGGTCTGAGTATTTTATTGCTGTCAGAATCTGTAGTTTTCATCTTGAACTAAACTAAATATGGGTAGTGAATAAATTTTGATAGACTTTGACTCTGTTAACAGAGTTGGGTCTGTGAGAATCTTCACAATATCTTGACTTTCAATACTAAAACCCCCTGAGGGAGTAGTTCTGATATCAAAGTACAGAGATATAGAGAAAATATTCTTTTGACGTGTGCTTAAAATAATTGTATTAGTCATCTACTCTCCCATCTTCATAGCATTCATGTTAAGGGTGATACCTCAATTGTTTACCAAGAAGAAAAATAATTTTGGAGATAAAACTAAATGTCACCTGCTGTCTTGCTGCCAAGAAAATGGCTTTATGGAACCTTTAGTTGTCACACATTTAGAAATATTTAAGTATAGGAAAAATCATTAATCCATAAGCCAACCTTTAACTTTAAGCCACCTTTGTGAATAAAGATAGCTTACAAATGAGCTGACTACCTAAAAATAGTTTAAAGACTTTCAGATTAAATTCCCAGCTGATAGATAATGGATCTTTATCAAGAATCTGATACTGACAGTGTCACGCCATGTCCTAGGAGCCCAGTCATTCTTCAAGTCTGTCGAGAGCCTAATATATCCCAAGCACTATACTGGCTGCTGTGGAAGCATGAAAGTGAACAGGAAAATACACTGTAAGAGTCTTTGTGTACTCTAGCATCACAGCGGAGGGAGCATCTACATCAGAACTAACAATGCTTCTCAAAGGAAGTGATTTAATTTGTTTTAAATGATGAGGTGGAATTAGCTAAATGGGAAAGAGTTGGGAGAACTTTCCAAGGAAAGGGAACAGCCTCTGCAAATTTAAGAGGGCTGATAAAGCGTGAAATAATTCTGAAAGCCTGGGGAAATATAAGTGACTGGCTGGAAATGAAGTCAGAGAGGAAGATAGGAGGCAGATCATGAAAGTTTTGATGGACTCAGCAAAGGACGCAAGCTATTCAGAAACTGAGGGGTTTGGGGCTTGGAAGTTACATGGATAGTATAGCACTTCTGGTTTTGATTTTACTTTTAAGACCAATATGGCAGGCCAATGGAGGACAGATTACAATTGGGCAAGAATGGAGAATGACTGGTTATGAGGCTATCGTAGTAATCCAGAAGAGATATGATAAACTCCTGAACTAGAACATAGACTAGAAGACATGGTGTTGAAGGATTAAGAAAGTATACTCTGAAGGATTTAGTGGCACTTGAGGAATATTTCTGGATGACTCCTAGGTTTGTGATAGACACAGTTAGGTGAAGGAGCTTGTAATTTTTCTAGGAAAGGGAACACAAGATGAGCAGGTTTTGTGGGAAAATTCTTGAGTACCATTTTGGACGTGTTAAGTTTAAAGAGCTTATGGGACATCCATTGGGAAGTGGCCAGAGGGAATTTTGCAAAATGATCTGATTCTCACCAATGATTTCTTGACCTGTGATATGGAGTCAGACATCATTCATGTACAAATTGTTGCTAAAGCCAGGAAATTCAACAAGTTTACTTACATGCCAAGTATCAAGTATCAACATCCTGGGAAACACTGACATTTAAGAAGACATTAAAATAAGGGACTCCAGAGAAGAAATGGATTGAGAAGTAAAAGGAGAGCACCAGAGCATAATATCACAAAAGTCAAGGAGGAAGAGAGGATTATGGAGGAAGTCATCAACAATGTTAAGTGCAAGAAAGAGGTCATGTAAAACAAAGACTAGAAAGGATGCATTGGCTTTGGCAATTTAGAAGCTATTAAAAATAATAAGAGTCTTCATCAGAGTGGTGGAGCAAGAACCAGACTGCAATGGGATGAAGAGAGAATCAAAATTACAGTAAACGACAAGCATAAACTAGCATTTCAAGAAGCTTGAGTGTAAAGGGACACAGATTTAAAGCAATGATACCTAGAGAGGAAGTTAGAATCAAATGTAGCAATATTTTTTAAGATGGTAAATAGACTCAAACATTTTTTTATAGTTTGCATGGGACAGAGAAGTAGAGGGAAATGGTAAAGATACAGGAGAAAGAAAGGCAACAGTGTGTGGTGGGTTTGTAATGTTTCTCCAGCAGAAATCCAGATGAAGGAGTCCAGATGTTGAAGAATAATTGGATTTCTCCAGAGCAGGGCTTCTGTAGGGTAGGTGTCACAGGACAGCTAGGTGGTAAGGGAGTATTGGTAAGAGAGGGTTTGAGGAGAATATGAAGGGCATTGCCACAGAATGCACTCTGCATTGAAGATTTCAGATTAAGAGGGAGTTGCTGCAGTGGAGATACGTAAGAAGGGTCATTCCAGTTGAAGAGTCAAAGATCTGCAAAGCAGGGATATTCTCTCTGCTGTCTACATGGACACTGCCATCATCCAGGATGATGGTAACAAAGGGTGAGACAGATACCAGGACATAGGTGCCGTGGTCGTTAGTGAATGTGGGGAAGTGGCCAGGACTTCAGTAGAAAGCAAGGAATAATAGCTGAGTGGCCTGAGTTTCAGAGGAGGTGACTATACAGTCACGTTCCACATAACGACGTTTTGGTCAACCATGGACCCCATAGATGACGGTGGTCCCATAAGATTAGTACCATATAGCCTACATGTGTAGTAGGCTATACCATCTAGGTTTGTGTAAGAACACTTTATGATGTTTGCACGACAATGAAATCACCTAATGACACATTTCTTTTTTTTTTTTAAGATTGGCAGCTGAGCTAACATCTGTTGCCAATCTTTTTTTCTCTCTTCTTCTCCCCAAAGCCCCCCAGTACATAGTTGTATATTCTAGTTGTAGGTCCTTCTACTTGTGGCATGTGGGATACCGCCTCAGCATGGCTTGATGAGCAGTGCCATGTCCACACCCAGGATCCGAACTGGCAAAACCCTGGGCCGCCTAAGTGGAGCACGCAAACTTAACCACTCGGCCACGGGGTTGGCCCCTATGCATTTCTCAGAACATAGCCCTGTCGTTAAGCGACACGTGACTATATATGAGTTTACTTGTATATGCCTAAAATATCTTTAAAAGAATATATAAGAAACCAGTAATGTTGATTGACTCTGAGTGGCATCCCTTTTCTAACTTAGATTTGGGGTTATATGAATGTATAGTATTAAAAATATCAATGGTTTGGAAGTACCAGAATGGAACCAGACGAGAGGCAGCCCACACCCACATTCCCCAGCCTCACAGGCTTTTAGAATGGGTGCTCTTATTAAGTGGGCCCTGAGGGAAGTACTGTCTTCAGAGGCAAGTAAGAGAGTAGTCACTGAAGGCTTCAAGGGTGTCAGGGTTGTTTGTGCCCAATGGTGCATGGTTCTAGACGGCATCACAAAACGTAGCCTCTCAGAAGTGATATCGTGTTTATGGTACCCCATTTTAAAATTAATATCCTCAATAGTTCTTAGACTCAAAACACTCAACCAGTGTCAGAAATCCAATTTAAAGTTTCTCTTTTATTTTTGATGATAACATGGAGTCCAGACTAAAACAGCTCCCAAAAGCAGTATTCTTTAGTAGAAACGATAAATCATCAGCTTTCTATCTCATCAGTAAACTAAGAAGTTGGCAGAAGGTAATGCAATATTCTTTTGAGAGCAGAGATTCTTGTTAACTTGTATTCTTATCTTCTACAAAAGTTTATGGCTTTTTTTGTTGTTGCTGTTGCTCTTAAAAGGATAGTATCTTCCACTTACCACAGGAGAATTGGGGATGTTTTTCTTTTATTCATCCTGATGAAATCTAATATATGCACTGGCTGAATAGTGACTGTAGAAGTTGATGAGCCCCACTGAGGATGAGCAAAAATGAATGGAGCCATAGAAAGCAGGAAAGCAAATATCTAGCTTCCTTAACCTAGCATTATTTGATACTGTGGTTAAATGTGATATTATTTTGCTTTGAGCCGTCTGTCTTTCTTCCCTCCTCTCCCACCCCGATTCCATCCTCTGTAACTCAATAAGAAACATCCTACACATAGCTGAGCATAAAATGATTCTAATTAGATGGTTTTTGCCTGACCCAAATAGTTTTTGGCTTGTATATATCAAACGTTATTACACAGTTCTCTCTCCGCATTATAAGGAAATAGGAAAAAAGTCCCCTCCTTTTTCTTGTTCTCTTTGAGAAGAGCTCAGTGCTAAAGGCAGGAGTACTCAGTACTGTCGATTCACTGAATCAGGCTCTGTGAGACAGAATCCAAGACCAGCCTCCCATGCTGCCACTGTTTCCTATCTAATCGGCTGTGGGGAGAGAGGGATACTTTTCTTTCCTCCAGCCTGGATATCAAGAAGCTGTTGAGGTGTCAGCGTTTTCCATTTTGCTCAATACAGGTGTTCCTATTACTGAGGAGGCCTCCTCTAAAGTTGTCAGTCAGAATGACAGGAGTTCACCAAAGACCCCTCAAGGGCCATGAATTTCACATTAAGGCTGAAACTACTATGGTCAGCACTTGAACACAATAGACAGTGGAGCTGGATCATTAGCTCTCCCCAACCCACAACCCTTTGTCAGACTCCCCTTGGGTACCAGGTTCTTTTCTGCGTGTAGAGAAGAGCTTTGAATTTCAGTTGTATTATTTCTACCCACAAGTATTCCATTAACGTAGCAGTATACACAATATTGTACAAAACTTTGCTTCCAATGCACATAAAATCAAGGGGGAATTTTACAACTGTTGGATTTATTTTAAAATAGAGCCTTTATAGGGCTGGCCCAGTGGTGCAGCAAAGTTCACTCAGTCCTCTTTGGCAGCTGGGGATTCACCAGTTTGGATCCGGGGCATGGACCTATGCACTGCTTATCAAGCCATGCTGTAGTGGCGTCCCACATATAAAATAGAGGAAGATGGGCACAGATGTTAGCTCAGTGCCAGTCTTCCTCAAAAAATAAAATAAAGCTTTTGTACCTGGAAATAAAGACCACTGGCTGACCACTTTTGATGATGATAATCAATTGTTGCTTTCTGTTGGACCATGAACTAGATGACCCTTAATGTCTTCCCTAACTTAATCTTTCATGTAAAAGGAAAGATCATATGGTTCTATAGTATGTGTTTATTATATCTTCAAAAGATTGCTTTAAAAGATGGTTGTTAAAGAGTCGTCCTAAATGTTTCAGAGTTTCCCCTGGCTTCCTGCTTGTCAAATGCAGAGCGACCACAGTGAATGCAGTTCATTGTCTGTGTATTATGACTTGTGTATCATTTCATATAAAATAAAATTTTACATAACAGAAGATTTATTTTAAATGCCAGTGGTTTTTCCTTGAGGAAACTTGTACTCATGTTGTTGATCTAAATATCGGAAGAAGAATTAGTGTTTTTCGAATACATCTAGTATAAGATTACCTCCTCTCCATTCCACCACACTTTGGACTATTTCTACCTTTTTAAAAGGTAAATATTACCTGAGATAATATCTGCTGAACTATTATGAGAAGTGTACACTGTACTGGAGCTATCTGTTGGATCAGAACACAGACTGGGATAAATTTTGAAGTAACACTTGGATTCAAGATGACATTGTCCCTCACTCCCACCCTGGACCAAGAGTACCACTCCATCTGACTATCTTCCACATAGACCTCATCTGCTCCCTATGCACCTCCTAGAGTACATCCACTGACCCTTTCAGTATTATCAGTTGCCTCTGAAACCAACATGATTTTCCTTCTCTTCCTTTAACACTGATAGATTTAGGGCAGAGTTGAGTAGAGATTGAGAGGGTGCTACAGAGTGGGGCAGTGTTCACGGTTTGCCACTACTGGATTTGGGGAAGAAAAAGATATGTGACTGGAAATCACTCTAGAGGTCTAAAGAACTATTTAAAGAAAGACACTCTTTTTTTGAAGCATGTGCTAGAGCGGAAGACATCTGGACCAGGAGTGAGGAGACATGTCATCTCGTTCTGGCTTTCTCATGAGTTAGATGTGTCCCCATCGGAAAGTAATAGCTCTAGACACTGATTCCTGAAATAGTCGTGGTTTGCTAAGTTACACTGCAGTAGCAAACAACCCTGAAAGTTCAGTGGCTTACAAATCAGAGGTTCACTTCTCATTTGTGTTACACATCAGCTGCTAATCCCCTGCAGCTGTGCTCCAGGTAGCGTCTCCATTTGGGGACTCATGCCAAAGGATCAGCCCCCATCCGAGACAAGCATAAGAGGGAAAAAAGTAATTGTAGAACCCATACAATGTATTTTAAAGCTTCTCATATTCCATTGGTCAAAGGCGGTCACATGGCATGCCCACTATCAAGGGGGCAGGAAGTACTCTTCTCCCACAAGGAGGGCACCAAAGAGGAGCCCTGAGAAGACAGACCCAGTAGAGAGGGACAGCAGAGTGTCTTTAAGTTGAAAGCACTGGTCAGTGACTTATAAAGTCTCTTCCAGCTCCAAAATTACAAATTTTAATTCATGAGTTAGAAATAGCAATATTAGGTTATGTAGAAATGTTTCACAAAAAGATAGGAGACTGGTTGAAAGATGACCCAGTCTAAGAATGGGCTGAACTCCTGCATGAATGAGTAGTTAGCATATACATATATAATTTTTATTTTTAAATTCCTTCAACTATTTCTAAAGCAAGTTCTTGCCCTTTAAAATTTTTTTGTTTGATATTTTGAAGAATACATGAATAACTGTCCTTTCTATATGTATACTAATTTACAGCTGGCAGAGTTCTTTTACATACATCTGTTCCTGTCTCATCTGTTCTTCACGTGACCAAATTGACCATGTTTGGTTTGTTGACTATGCATTCCCAATGCGTAGAACAGTGCCTAGCAAGTAGTAAGCAGTCAGTCATTTTCTGGGGGATGGGGCATAACAACTTTTGTGGGGAGGCTATTGGAGATAGTTCTGGGGCTGGAGGAATGCATTCTCTCCCCAGGAAAAAAGTCCAATATGAGGTCATACATCCTTTGCCTAATGGTTGTAGAAATGACCAGTCAGAAATCAGAAAATCTCCTCTTTGAGAAGACCCAAACTATTATTTTAACTAATGTATCTGTGCCTGTAACCAGGTCATATGGTGGTGGGGAGAATGAAATGAGATGAGAGATGTTAAAGCTCTCTGAAAATTTCAAAATCCCAATGTGCATCTTTTTTTTTTCTTTTTTTTTCTTTTTTTTTGCTGAAGAAGATTAACTCTGAGCTAACATCCATGCCAGTCTTCGTCTACTTTATATGTGGGTCACTGCCTCAGCATGACTGGCAAGTGGTCCACGCCCAGGATCTGAACCTGTGAACCCCAGCCGCCAAAGCCAAGCACACCAAACTTAACCACTACACTATGGGGCCAGCCCCCATGATGTGCATTTTAGGAGATAGCATGCTAGATCACTGTAGTTTGGATGGGCCAATCAATATTTTTTCCAAGGAGAGAAATGCCAAAAGGTGTTAAGTCTAAGACTTTCTATGTGTCCGGCACTTTTCTAACAGCTTTACATATAATGATTTTTTTAATCCTCAAAATATCTTTGGAAACAAGAATTACTGTTATCTCCATTTTCAGATAGGAATATTGAGGCTCAGAGAAACTAAGTAATTGGTACAAGGGGTCTAGCTGGTCAGTGGGGGAACTGAGATTGAGTTCAGAGAGTCTGACTCCAGAGCCTGCAACAGGTGATTGCCACCTTTACAGAGGTATGAATATAGCCATTTTTTCAGTAGAAAGATAGCATATTGGAAAGACTATATTAGTTTTGGAAAGAATGCAATGAATGTCCAGCTGGACCAGTTAGTTTCACATGAGTTATCTAATTTAATCCTGACCTAACTCTGTGAGAGAATAAAAAATGGTATTTTTCCCATTTAACAAATCAGAACTCTTAGGCATAGAAAGTTTACCTTGCCCAAGGTCACACAGTCAACGTTCCATGTGGAATTTGATTCTGAGTGCTCTGTCTCCAAAGCTACATTCTAAAAATGCTTCAACACATTGATTTGTAAATTTCTACCAACCAAAAATGCTGCAATCCTTATTCAGCAGGTTGAATAGCAAAGGAGTTTCTCCACTCCTCTGTTCTTCATTTAAAGGCATGGAGTTTGCTTTATTTTGTTTGTACTTGGAGATCCTCTGATGAAAGCCATTCAGGCCCGTTTGTATTCTAGCATCTTTATGATCCCTGCTGGGTTTAGAGATAGCTTTTGGGAATCCCACCAAATCAGTCCCCGCTGACCAACCTCAGGGGTCTTCATAAAGTACTTAAGGGATTCTCATCTATTCAATCCTCTCATCAGGCAAACATTCAAATTGTTACTTGAAGAAGAAAGGTAATTCTGTACCCTGCTGAGGGATAAGATAGAGCGAAATTATATTTGAGTGGAGAATACTATGATCATTTTAGGGGTTTGATTACCAAGATAAGGAATGGCTCCTAATTCTAAGGTTGCCTTAGAAGATTATGGGCATTCCAAAATGTTTTTCCAAACCAATGGCACTGAATTTCTTGTCTTCCTTTTTTTCCACTATTCTCATCTCTCAGAATAGCCATCTGCTGTTTACCATTTGTTTTCTAGGAATTCCATTATGTTGCTTAAAATCACTGAATTCAAGATGATGAAGTGTTTTCTTTTGTCTCTCTTTTTTTATCGTACACATAGAAAGGGAGCCGTGTGAGCAGGGGCGAGGGAGATGTGGCTGTTTTAAAGGCCAGCTCCATACATGTTAGTGCCGTGCAGTACCGTATGTTGAGAGACCCAGGCTCCAGGCACCAGATCTGCCAGTGCTGCTGACGCTTGGCCTTTTGGGGGCTTGGTTTTCCTTGTATGTAGGCAAAGCATGGTCAGGATGAAAGCTCCCTGAAAGCAGTGACCTTGTTCATTTCCGTCTCTCCAGCACCTTGAACTGTGTAGTCAGTAATAGTGCAAGTCCATAAGTGCCTGATGAATGATTAAATGCCCTACCAAAAAAAATGTCAAGCCTGGCATTCATGACCCCTGATTTGTCCTTCTCCTTCCTTTTCAGCCTCATTTTTCCCAGTACTTTGGGCACATGGCATACTCATAGGTCCAAGATCGTGCCACTCTCTGCCTTTGTACGTGCTCTGCCCTCTATCTGTCTGCTCCCCTGACTATCAAAAGCTCTGATTCTCAATGAAGGGTCAACTCCAAGGCCACTTCTTCTGAGACCTTTTCCCAGCCCTCCTAGCTGGACTGAAATCACCTGCCTCTGTAGACCTACAGGACTTTGCTTACGGCCCTAATAAAGCATTTATTTCTATAGGTCTTGAATTATTCCTTTATTCATTCCACAGATATTTATTAACACTCACCTGTGTACCAGCCATGTGCTAGGGCCTTACCTCAGTCATCTCATTTGCTCCCCACAGCAGTGCAGTGTCTATTTATTCTTTCCTTTAACTAGTACTTAGGGAATGCGTATTAGTTAACAGACCCTATTGTAGGTGTGGGGGTTGAGGAGTGAAAATGTTAGAAAACTTCCCACCCTCCAGGGGCTCACATTCTAATGGAGAGACACAGACTTGGAAACAAGTACAGAAATAAATAAACAAGATAATTTTATGTAATGCTAAGCCATTAAGGGAATACAAGTTGCTGTTGTTGAAAAGGAATGACAAGAGCAGGGAATTAGAGTTAATCTAGATGATAAATTGCTTGAGGGCAGTTGTACGTCTTAGGCATCTATGCATTCCCCAGCGCCTAGCACAGTGAGTTACATATTTTGGTCATTCAAAAACCTTAGTCAAATAGTGAAGAGAAGTTGGAACTCAGTGATGTGCAAGCTCCCTTCCATCTCCCAAACTGTGCTGCTGACAATAAAGAACTAAGCATAAGGTGTAAGTATGAGACAGGAAGTATGCCTAAAAAAATCTACATGCAAGGAATGTCTCAGCAATTGGGCCTGGGCAACAACATAGTCAACTCTGAGTTTTCCCAATCCGGTGGAGAAGCAGCGATAGTTTACTTAATCCCTAGAGTATTTTCCCTTTGACTTGGGAATGCACTGTACTTTTAATTTTTGTGGAATGTTTTTTTATTTTTTTTCTGTGTGTGAGGAAGATTGGCCCTGAGCTAACATCTGTGCCAATCTTCCTCTATTTTGTACATGGGACGCTGCCACGGCATGGCTTGGTGGGCAGTGTGTAGGTCCGTGCCCAGGATCTGAACCAGCAAACCCCAGGCCACCAAAGCAGAGCGCCTAAACTTAACCACTCCATCACCAGGCCGGCCCCACATTGTACTTTTAATTTTTTTTGACAACACAAATTATCTTGGTAATTATATTTGGCTTAGGTAAATACAGCAATGAATTTACATTCTCTCAGTACACAGCATGTAATAATGCAAAAAACCATAGCAGGAAGCAAAGGAGAGCCAATCTAGGATTAAAATTTTGCTGTGCATAGCCTAGTGTTTTCACTCACTCAAACTGCTGATGAATATTGCTAACATAATGACAGGCAAAAGTAAAAAATGCTATTGTTCACTGTTGATAACCAAAAGTACAAAGGAATATAAAAGCTCATAAACGGGAACTAATAGGATTCAAATTGCAGTATCTCTCGTTTAAACACTATTTATCCTATTCAGAAGTGATTTTCCCAACCAGTAGGAGAAGACGGTGAGTTGTTTACTCAGGAGTGATGATGAAGTTATATGAACTGAGTCATGCGTCTGTTCCCAGGAGGTCTCCTTCACTGGCTTTAACTAGAGTCTGGCCACAGTATGGAGTTTTTCTCTGTGCAGTTTTACCAGCTCTTATCAGAATGAAACCCACGACCTGTGCGCTTGGCACTCAGCCCCAACAAGCTCAGCTAATGGGCCCAGACAGCAAGCCTGCTTTTGAGATCTGAAACCTGCAACCTGATTTGATTAGTCGCTAGTTGAGTGAGGAGTGGAAAGAGGAACTGCAAGGTCAAGAATGTGCTAATCTCACCTCTTGTCAAGAGTGGTTTGCAGGGGTATGGGTACTACGCGTTTGGTTCAAACTTTACGTTAACTGACTCTATCATTTAACCACTTAAATGAGTCTGGAAATCCCCTTACAGTCACCTCAAGAAAAATGTTGTACTTTGAGTTAACTGTTACTTCATTTACATAGTTCTACAATATTAACATGACTATTAAATATTTTACATTTGCTGTATCCTGTAGTACCAAATGATAATTATAATGGGTGCCAGCTCTGATGCATGCACACTGGTCCAGTGTAAGGATTAAGGTGAATGTGTGCAGGGAAACTGTGTTACTGACAACACAAAATCACCTCCCTAGGCAATATTGATATTTTTAAGAGGAATGAACAGCTTTTTTTAATGCTTTATGACTGACTTACCCCTGATTCTCTTATAAGATGTTCTTTACTTTATAAACCTATCACTTGCTGAGTAACGTTTCATGAGTGCTTTTTTTCCTGGTAGTATGACAAGCTGTGTTCACTATGGCTTTGCTTATTGGACTTCAAATGGTATTTTTTCCCTAAAGTCAGACCTGAGGAGTTTTAATTAGCAATGGAATAGTTTGAGTTCATAGAGGAAATTATTTCAGCTAAGGGATTTTGGTGACATGGCCTTAATCCTCATAGTGTTTGTAATTTCCATTTTCTCTAATATTTCTTTTAATAATATAACTAGCTTTTGGCCAAGATGAAGATAATTCATTTATATAGCGCCATTCAAGTACAGAGAAATTTAGCTGTTCTTAGGAGTGTAAATTTCAGGACAGAGTCATCCAATCAAAGTGAAATGGTTTGTTGAATTTCGAGTATGAAACACTACTTCCTCTCTCAGCCACAACAGAAACAACAACAAAAAAAAAGCAAAAAGAGTGTTCACCATGTACCAGGCATTGTGCTAAGTGCAAGGAAATGAAAATATGAATAATTCAGGTCAATATTTCTTTTTTTCATTTCAAACTTGTAATTTCCTAGAGTAGCAAAATAATTTCCTCAGCTATCCATTTTAAGCTTGGTAGTGTAAATAGTCTTTAAGATTAGCTTAACAATATCAAAAGTACAATCTTTAATAATTTTCAGGCAACTGGTGAGCCGAACTAAATGTTCTTTTTGAAATGCATTTAAGGAATGTATGAAAACCTGTTCTTAGCACAAATCAGGGGTGTTTGTTTATCTTATAAAAGGATTCCATAAATGAAAGGAAGAATAGTTCAGCAGAGATGAAAGAGCGTGGAGGGTCAGCCTCAAGTTCAGATATCTGCAGAACCTGTTATTAACCGGAGTTGCTTCCATGGGCAAGTTACTTTAAGCATCCTGCCTTCCTGATTCTTCATCTCTTAAAGCTGCAGAAATGATGAATGAGATAATGTAGGGAAAGAGTTTCATACGGTGCTGGTCCCATAATATATGCTCCATCAAAAACAGCTCTTACTACAGAATAATTATGGAGTTTTTTTAAACTACAACTTTATTGCGTTTATGAGAGCTATTCACAAAGTTTACATCTGCACCTAGCTTTTCAGCAACACATTGCAGAGAGACCTCTGGCAGTATTTTTCTAGATGTAAATTAAATATTCATTTATCATTTGTTCTGTATCAAACACAATGAAAGGTATTAGCAAAGTTATATTTTGCAATTGGCAATTTTCTGTGCAGCCCCTTGCTAAGATGTTCTTGTTTGGCAAATACAGGCTTTAATTAACCTTCTTGATCATCCATCTCTCCTCTCCAGGATCATTATCTTTTCCTCAAGTCATAGTACACAACAATAATTGCACATTGTTCATCCTTTTCCTATTTGAATAGACCCTCTCTCTCTATCTGCAAAGACACATTGATCCTTCTCTAGCTCTCACCTATGACTCTCATGATGCCCCCACCCTGACTTGATGACCTCTTGTCTGCTCACGGGAGAAGCTTTCTTCTTTGCCCATTGGACTGGTGTTTGCTTTAGTCTTTGCTTATCCTATTGGAAACAACTTCCCACACTAGGTTTGATCTGAAGAAATCAGAAACTAACAATTATAAAAAGTTCCTTGTCCCATAACATAAGAAAAATGAACTTTTACAAAATATCTCGACATTAGATTACATGGATGAGTAGTTGACGAATCCTAGAAGTTCTAAATTAAAACATTGTACTTTATTGTCAATAATGATAAATTAAAAAGTTATAAAATTAGCTCAGTGGAAATCTGCAAGTAGTCTTATCTATGAGGGATGTTTATTATTAAAGATATATTTATTTTATTAAAATTGTGTTTCCAGTAATGGATGATTCATGCCCAGGCTTCTTATAGCTCTAAGAATATATGATATTAAATTTCACAGGCAAATTCTGTAACTCTGAAAGATGCTCTTTGGTTCTTGTTAATTATTGATTCTTAAACTTTTGATATCCTTGTATTAAACATTGTTACCAATAAAACCTGGCCTCCAGCCAAGGCCTTTCACTTGTAAAAGGGCTGGTTTGATGATGAGCATGTAATGAAATCTACTTGTAAAGATTTGGTTGGATCACAGAGTTTGATTGAACCTAAGAGTTTTCAATTTTTGCTTTATTCTATTCCTATAAACATTAAGATATTGATGTATCATTGTTTCCATGTATATTTCTTGGACTGCATGCCAGAAATTCATGTACTGCGGCATCAAAAGTCTTTGTTCTAAAGGATCTCCCCCGTAAAGTGATCCCAGGGCACCAGCCTCTGAGTTTAGCATTATTTGAATTTCCCTCAGTGGGTCATGAACAGAGCAGAATGTCATGAACAAATGGAGAATTCAGTGATGAAATAAATGTTGATAGTGTATTTGTTCATTATTGTTTTATGAATGCCAACAAATGCCTCTGTGTTTCTTTCACATTACAAAAGAACCACCTCTAAACCTTAGATCAATCAAGAAGCACAGGTACTATTAAGAAAGAGATGTTTTCTTTATTTCCTGCCTCTGAGATATGAATATAAAACAACAAACAGAAGAAAAATTTTCAAAATTAGGGAAAATACTCTGACAAATATCTTTTAAAATTTTGGCCAAATAAATCATCCTTGGTAAGTTAAAGATTGTTTCGGCTGAAAGATTTTTAAAATCTCCAAGTAACTGCATATGGTTTGTTTTAAGAGATGGTGGAATACATCCCTCTGAGCAATGAACACTTTATGGCTCATCTACTCACGTACAGCATAATCACCTAAGATAAAAACGAACAGCCATCTTCCGTGAGATCCAGGAACAGGTGGTACAACTAATCATCCCAAATGTTTGGAATATTGGTCTAGCAACAGCTGTCTCTAAAGACTCAAAAGACAAGTGTCCCCAACTCCCCAGTCACGGGACAGGAGAGGGATTCGTTTGGACATCCTTAGCAGGCACTCAACGATTAAATGTGTATAAGGTTGCCTTGGTGGAGGAATGAGTGGATTATTCACTTGCTAGTTTAAGATATACCACCTGCCCTCTGGAATGGACTCTAAGTGACTGACGGCAAGGAAGGGTTATCTGGAGATATCCTTTCTGAAAATGGAAATTCCCATTTATATCTTAGTCTTTAATAGTGAAGATTATTATGGAAAATATTCACTACCTGTAGTGTTATTTCATTCCTAGCTATCTTTGCTTTCAGCCTGTGAGTAAACTCTCCTCAAACAGAGCCCAAAAAATGTCTGTCTGACCCTGGAGCTTATGGTGGGTTTCATGTTTTCATGGCTGTTTTTAAAGACATCAAATGTTTGTATTGCATTAGCCATGTTTTAGGTGGAGCCAAATGTGATCATTCAAGAACCTTTTATGTCCCATCTTTGCACAGTTCTCTATTTAGTAATTGGTGAGAAGCATTTCTACAAGAAGGCCTTTATTTTCCACCAGGTAATACATGGCTTAGACCATTTAATCGAGTAATATAACATACAAGACCTTAGGGGTAAATTATCACAACCCCCCTCCAATTCATTTTTTCTTTTCTATTGTTTCAGTCCTGGTTCAATCAGATATCTGTACATTTTTCTAGTAAAATTGTATTGCATGTAACATACCCTTTTTTAATATTTGATTTATGAGTTCATTTTATTTTAAGGATGTTAACTGTTTATCTGTTACAAATATGTTTGCTAGTGTGTCATTATGCTTTCAATTCTGTCTTTGGTATTTTGGGGATTTATACAATGGTTTGTGTATGTGAGGTGTATCAATTTTTATGTTTTCTGACTTCAGCATTTATGCTTAGAAATATCTCTTCCACTCTATAATTATATAAATATTTATCTGTATTTTTATGTAGCACTTTAAGATTTTATTTTTACATACCTCTCCAACTTTCTAATCTGTAGCACTTTTCTCATACACACCAAACTGTGCATACTAAGCTATTTAAAAAGTGAAGATATGAAAATTATATCTGTGTTCAAAACTACTCCAAACAGTAAAATGCAGAGAACGAGGGAGTGAGTTTCATTTCAAAATTCCAAATAATGATTTCACTGCCAAAATATAATTATGAACTATTCTGAAGTGAGACATGAGCTAAGCATTAGTTATTATTTTAAATGATATAAATGTTATTAGTTTAAAGCTATACAGATTAAGATGCCTACAATTATAGGATGATATATATCATTATTTGGTGGATTGGAAAGAGCATGTGACTAAGAGATACACACTAGCTTATTGGGTTCTAGTCTTGACTCCAGTAATAATTAGTTTGGGGATGCTGGGCAATTCGTTTGGCTCTCTGAACTTTATTTTGCTCTTCTCTCAAGGGAGGGTATTGGACCCCTAGATGACCTCAGTAAGGTACCCACAGCACCAAAGTGCTAAGATTCCCTACATGGACTGAGAGAACAAAGTAACTAAAATAGTAGCTCCTTTCTTTTAGGATGGGACGTACCACATTTCAGGAGCAGGAGGTAAGGAAAGCAAGGGCTGAATTTGTACCTACTTCTTGGAACTGGCAAATAGTTCTCTCTCCTCAGAAGAATGGGACATGGCTTTTAAAGCGCTTATCTGAGTTCGCTATAACGAAGAACAGAAATGTGTTATTGTAAGCTGGACTATTTTGATGCCTTTCAAATGATTATTCACTGTTTGTTCTATTTTAACATTTCTTAAAGTAATGCTAAGGGCACTGCTCTGCTAAGAGCACCCACAAAAATGAAGTTTGTCTTCTGTTAGCCTGGAGCTTGAAAAAGCTAGCAATCTACCCAGGATGATATTAAAAATATGTAACAAACAGTATGACATAGGCACTAACTGCTCAGAATGGGTTCTGGCTATAAACTACTGCTTTGTTTGTACTTAGGGGGAACAGCCAAACGTCATCCTTGAATGTACGGTGGGAACCAGGGAAATTGCAGTGTGCACCAAGCTAGGAACTTGGGATAGAGTGGAGAACAATAAAAAAAGGTCCCTGACATTCTAAAGCATACATTCTAGTTGGGGGAAGAGATAATTAACAATAAAACAGATATAAAATCATTTCAGATCATCAAAAAAGCTTTAAAGAAAATTAAGTAAGTTACATGGATAGAATGACCAATAATGTGGGGATATTTTAAATAGTGTTCAAAGAAGGTTCTCTAAAGATTTGATACTTCAGCAGAGAACTAAGTGATGAGAAGCCAGTCATTGAACACTTGGAGAAAGCGCATCCAAGGCAGAGGGAAGGAACAGCAACAGATTTAGACCCAAGGGAAGAAGAAGCCTGGAGTGTTATTTGAAAGATTGTAAGAAGGCCAGTGTAGTGAGAGTGAAGTTAGTGAGAAATGTAGAACATCAAATCAGAGAGGGACACCAGGAGATGAGGCAAGCAGTGGGCAGATCTTAAAAGGCCAAATCCTAAGTACAGTGGAAAGCTATTGGAGAGTTTTAAGCGGAAGACAGAAGTGATTTGATTTACAGTTAGAAAAGATGCCAATGAAATAGACTTGAGAGCCCAGAAATAATCCCATGCATATACAGTCAACTAATATTTGACAGTAGAGCCAAGAATACTCAGTGGGGAAAAAATAGTCTTTTCAATAAATGGTGTTGGGAAAACTAGATATTTAAATGCAAAAGAATGAAATTGGACCCCTATCTTACACCACTCACAAAAACCAACTTGAAATAGATTAAAGACTTAAATGTAAGACCTAAAATCTTAAAAGTCTTAGAAGGAAACATAGGGAAAAAGCTCCTTGATATTAGTCTTGGCAATGATTTTTTGATATGACACTAAAAGCAAAGGCAATAAATGGACAAATAAGCATTGAGACTACATCAAACTAAAAAGCTTCTACACAGCAAAAGAAACAATCAACAGAAGGAAGAGGCAATCTATAGAATGGGAGAAAATATTTGCAAACCACATATCTGATAAAAGGTTAATATCCGAGATATATAAAGAACTCATACAACTCAATAGCAAAAAATAAATAAATAATTTGATTGAAAAATAGGCAGAGGACCCGAATAGACTGAATAGACATTTTCCCAAAGACATATCAGTGGTCAACTGGTACATGAAAAAATACCATCACTAATCATCAAAGAAATGCAAACCAAAACCACAGTGAGATATCTCCTCGCACCTGTTGGAATAGCTATTATCAAAAAGACAAGAGATAACAAGTGTTGGGCAGGATGTGGAAAAAAGAAACCTTAATGCCCTGTTGGTGTAAATTGGTACAGCCACTATGGAAAACAGTATGGAGGTTCCTAAAAAATTAAAAATAGAACTACCATATGATCCAGCAGTTCCAGTTCTGGATATATATATATATATATGAAGGAAATGAAATCACTATATTGAAGAGTTGTCTGCACCCCCATGTTCATTACAGCCTTATTCACAATAGCTGCAACATGGAAACAACCTAAGTGTCCACTGACAGGTGAATGAGTAAAAAGATATGGTACATATATATCACATTTTATATATATATATATATATTTATATATAAATTATGTGAAAAATATGTTTTAGATATAAAATATATAAAACATATTTTTACATTAAATATATTTTAAACTATGTATATTTTACATGTATAATGGAAAAGTATTCAGCCATGGGAAAGAACGAAATCCTGCATTTGTGACAACATGGATGGACCTTGACAACATTAAGTGAAATAAGTAGTCAGACAGAAAAAGACAAAAACTGTATAATCTCACTTACGTGTGGAAGCTAAAAAAAAAAAAAGCCAAACTCATAGAAACAGAGAGTAGAACAGTGATTGCCAGGGGCAGAAGGATGGGGAAATGAGGAGATGTTGGTCAAAGCGCACAAACTTCTGATTATAGGACAAATAGGTCCTGGGGATCTAATAGTGACTACAGTTAACAATATTATATTATATACTTGAAAGTTGCTAAGAGAGTAGATCTTAAATGTTCTTACTATACACACACACAAAACTGTAATTATGTGAGGTGATGGATGGGTTAACTTAACCTCATTGTGGTAATTATTTAGCGATATATACATGTATCAAATTATCATGCTGTACATCTTAAACTTACACAGTGTTCTATGTCAACTATTTCTCAATAAAGCTGGGAGAAAAAGATAATTCTCGCTGCTATGTAGAATGCAGACTTTAGGGAGAAAGTAGAAGCATGGAGAAAGTTAACAGGCAATTGAGAGACTTCGTGTCTTGGACTTAAGAGGTTATGGGGGATGATGAGATGAGAATGACCATATTGAGGATAGATTTCCTTCCCATGCTGAGATTCTCCTTTCAGGGATAAAATGTGGAGGTTCTGTGTTTTATTTTTGGAAGGGATATTCTTCCTTTTGTAAGCTCATTTTGAAGGTCTTTTATGAATAATGGCAAACTTTTGAAATAACGTAAAAGGTTGGTTTCTTTTAAATGTCTAATATTCATGTTACTAAGAGAAGACAAATTCACATTTTATTTAGGACTTACTGAAATCCTTTATCATTTGTGCCTATTAAAGTTTCTGACTGGAATCCTGTAGCCTACACAGTGGACTAGATAGTCTTTTTCCATAAATTGATCTGGAAAAACTAGATACTCAAATGCAAAAGAATGAAACTGGATGTTAAGCGAAATAAGTCAGTCAGAGAAAGACGAACTCTATATGACTCCACTCATAGGTGGAAATTAGTATATTGAGAAGGAGATCTGATCGGTGGTTACCAGGGAAAAGGGGGGGTGGGGGGAGGGTACGGAGGGGGAAGTGGTGTACCCACAACATGACTAACAAAAATGTACAACTGAAATCTCACAAGGTTGTAATCTATCATAACATTAATAAAAAAATAAAAAAATAAAATAAAATAAAATAAAATAAAAAAAGAATGAAACTGGACCCCTATCTTACACTACTTACAAAACTTACATAGAACCTTCCACCAATACTCTGCTTTATGTCTTTCTTGCTTTTTCTATTGACTCCTCTTTCGTGCTCTGTTTCATCTTTTCCCCTCAGGCTTACAATTATCCAAGCCAGCTCTAATGATGTGAAAGGTGAACGCACAGTTTGTACTTAGGAATGGGCTCTAATGGTCCAAGCTTTACCAAAAGATGGCGACATGATATGGAGCACACCATTTATCTCTCTGAGAATTGGTTTTCTAATCATTAAAATGAAGAGGTTGGATTAGATAATCCTAAAATTCTTTCCAGTTCCAAGATTTTAAGATTGCCACTCTTCTGATTTTCACACATGATCAACATAATCCGTTATTTGCTTTAATTAATTACACAATATTATATGTCAGCCATTTTTGTGCTGATGATTCGCAAATCTGTATCTCAAGTTCAAGACTCTTAGGTTCATTCTCATATAGCAAATGGCTTCCTGCACATCTCTACCTGGATATTGCATAGGCACCTCAAACACTCTATGTCCAACATGACTCCTTAACTTTCTCCAGTAACTTGCTCATTTTTCTATGCACTTTTCTCATGTTGTCTAGATCTCTCTCTCTCTCTTTGACTGTCTTCCACTCTACCTTTCTTGCAAATAACCACTACTTACTTATCCACTTATCTGAGTCTACAAGACTCATCTCAAGAGTCACCGTCTTAATGTGAAATGTTTCCAAGCCCACTTCCTCTGCAGGTAGAATTTTCTACTACCTTCCATGGGGTCCTGATTAGACTAATATCAGAGCACCCACATGAGTTTATTGACCTGTTTATTTACATGTTTACATTTTGAACTCCTTGAGGGCAGGGATAGTTTCTTATTTCCTTGTGATTCTACCCTCAGCCTAGAATGTATCACATAGTCTGAGATTAACAGATATTGAATGAATAAGTGAAAATGAAAATCTATGATCTGAGGATTGCTCATGTCATTATCTTACTTGGTATATGACCTCCCACCAACAGTTTCTTAATACATAGGGAAACCGTTGGCTCTCTTGCCTCATTTCACCGGCTCACCAGCTTATGAAGCCTCATATAAATGCCAGCCTTTATTTGTTTGCACACATCCTTCTGCCATTGGAATTCAGTGTCTTTTTCATGTATATTCTGTCTTTCAAAGTGCAGGGACCACATTTTCTTTCTTCCTGTCTTCCCTGAGGTTGAGATTAGAATAATGGTGTCTAGCCAATTTTTAATAGATATTCATCCCTTGAATCCCACGTTTGACTTAGTTCTCTCTTCGTAAACAACCAAAATTTTCTTCAACATAGACATTTGTATATAAACCAGTTTCATCGTGTGCAATTAACAAATGCACTTCCAGCTCCTCAAAATGTTAATGAAATTTAGACCTGATACTTAGCTCTCATTCAGTAAGTATACTTGGGTAAAGAAGCTGTCAGATTTGAGTGGCTGAATTTTTCTCAGCATCATCTTAAAATACCTCCTACTCCCTGTTCAGGCTGAAAGAAATTAACTAAGGTGATTTATTTGGGTAGGGTCAAGAAACCAACTGTGACATGAACAATGGTAGAGTCAGCTTTCCTTCCCATTATATTTTTTAATCTTACCGGTGCTAGAGTAATTAACGTGGAAGTCACATACAAATTGGAGAGAAGTTTGCCTTTCAAGAGAAGTTTCTTGCTCTGAGGTCGTTTGCTATCATATATCCTTTGAGGCCTCTCTGACATAACTAACTTTCTCAGATCTGCCCTTTACCTTCTTTCCTCAAGTGGGTAGTACTTTGTCACTCCCACAGCCATGCTTTTCCCCCTGCCATCCTTACTGACATTTCATGATGGAGTCAGGGATAGCCTTTTATCAGTTAATTTATCTTTGAAAAGAGCACTGATATTGTAACCTACCTCAGCAGGCAGGATTGAACATGACAGCAGAATCTAGATCAAAACAAACATCGATACTGGTAATAATTATTATTACTCTTTATTAAGTACTTTATTCAGAGCTGGTTATAATTACACAATTAATGCCTTCAATTCTCAAAACAATCCTGCAATTTAAGCATCCCATACCAGCCTTTTTCAGATGAGGAAGAGAAGGACTGGAGAGATTAAGTAGATTGCCTGAGGTCACTCAGCCAGTAGATAGCCAAGTTATAATCTGAACTTCTGTCTGCACATTTTCCATTTCACCAGTGCTTATAAGTAAAGGGGAATACAGTTGTCCATGTCATGAATGAGAAGGGCGCTTGAGGAGAAGTGCTTAAGACATTTAAATGGTGACCTGTTCAGCAGGAATGCAGCCCTTCTTCCTATTGTCACTTAGTTGGAAGAAGATTCAGATGGCTAAAAGGTTGAAACGGTACATGAAATGGATTGAACAGAGGTTTGACAAACTTGCGTGGATGTTTCTTTGCCTTCTAGGAAGATTTCCAACCCGCAGCAGCCTCAGAGACCAACTGGGAGTCAGTCACAAGCTCTATCTCAGTAAGTAATTTATTTTTCTGTTGCCAGTGAAAAAACTGATGGAGTAGCTAAGGTCAGCCCCAGAATGACTCAGCTACATTAAGGACCTATGGCTTGACAAAAGCCAGATCTCAAGCATGATGTATTCTTCTATTTCATTCAGGTTACAGTGGGCTATGTCAGACGCCCTTTTTTACTCTCCTTCAAAGGCTTCCAGGAAATGCCAGTACCCATTGTAAGAACATGGGATAGACAATGACTTAAGTGTTTATCAGTTTTAAAGCAGAACATTCCAACAGAAGGACTGTCTAGACATATCAAACGTATCAAACTGATCCATGGCCCAGGCTCAAGTGGGGAATTTTGAAATAATTTTTTGAATATTCCAGGGGAAGCTATTAACCTTTACATTTTCAGGGATCTTTTCAGATGTCAAAAATCCCAGTGTTTACAGTAAGATAACTTAAGTGCAAACCAAGAATGTATTCTATTTGACTTGGAAATAAAATATAACTCACCCTGAAACTGTAAAATGGTTCATGCCCCCATTTTCTTCTCCAAATCTAGTCATTTCTCAGTATTCTGTCGACTTATCTACTTTGTACAGAAAGAAAGACCTTGTTTTCACCAATCCTACGGGTAGCATTTATGTAGCAATAAAATACAAAATAATAAATGCAGTTGTTCATTAAAAGATCAAGAGCATGGAGAAAGCTTGTCCTTGGTTCTAAAGTGGGTCAATGTGGCTGAGTCAGAGTTGATTTATTTTTTCTAAAAGTAATATGCTATCTTTTGCTCTCTGGGGGATTTTTTTTTTAATTCCCTCAAAGGCAGGATTTCCTCAGCCATGGATTCTGTGGCTATTTAATTCACTTGGTGTGGCTGCTGGATTAGAACAACATGATCTGATCAAGAGCTCAATGAGGTCTCTAATGGTGAAATTAGGAGTGTTTTGTTTGTTTTTGACAGTCCATAATGCATGCTCTGAACCTAGCTAAGTGTAGGCAATCATTGTCAGGCAGGTGAAAATGAAAATCAGGCAGGTGATGCTGCAGAGCTGGGAGGCTCGGCAGCAGGCCTATGGTTAGCAGCCCGACTGACAATTCAAGGTAGACATCAGCTGCCACTAGGACCTAGTGTGCTATTCTGTCAAGAGCTCCCTGGCTTCTCAAGCATCTTATACCTAGCTCAGCATTGGTAGCTCAGCGTTGTCTAATCATTCCTGCCCCAAATCTAGAAGTTACAGCTTACAGGACCCTTAGCTAATTCAAGATAATCCAGGTCCTCCTAAAGAGAAGGATTGTCCTATCCATTTCGAGTATCTGCTTAAGCACAGCACTAGGTCCATATCCACTGGAAATTCTTCTGGGTTGTGTTCCAAGTCTAGGTTCTGCTTAATCCTCTAGGAAAACCAGGGAGGCTCAGCGTCTTTCCTCAGCATTCCATTTTTCAAGAACCTTCTGAAGTAAGAGCAAGGGCCCTTGGACCTACCATTAACTTCTGTATAAATCATACTTTGTTTTTGTTGAAGACACTGTACAGTTTTCAGAACATTTTTTACAAATTGTTACCATTTTAAGGTAAGTCAGTTAGCTTTGGAATTGATTTTTATAAATGTAAAACAAAAGCTAAAGGAGATCAAATTTATAGTGCAGTTGAAAGAGGCACACCCAGTTAATTCTTTCTCTCAAAAATAATTTTTAAATCATTACCTAGGAAGCAAAAATGATCTCATGGATTTCTTAGGTCGCCTAGTCACTCATAAATATTTTCCTAACCATCGTTGGTGTTTCTGTCAACTGCTCTGAGTCAAAACTTGAAAAGAGCAGTAAAGCTCATATATAAAGACAGTTTTACATTTTACCTATGGTTTGGATTTGCTCTTCAGACTAATTTAAGAAGAGGTTAGATTTCCCCCTCCCCCTAAGGGACTAAGAGCTCTTCCACAGTTTTCTGTTAAAGAGATTGATGTCTGGGTCTACACTACACTCTAGGTGCCATTAAGAGCAACCCCAGGAAACTCTTTGCCAGGAGTTCCCCAGAGCCATTGTAAGGAACTTTCACTTGTGTGGGAATGGCTTGATTGATGTCCCCACTTCTGTTTCAAAAAAGAGGGAAGCATTTTAATTTCAAAGCTATTATACGCTGCCATGCACCTAACTTTGGCCAGCTCATTTTGATTCTTTGGATCTTAGACCCACATTATTGTGATACAAGGCTAACTGTAAATCCTCTGGTGAGTATCCGCCAAGTAGACTGTATGTTATCCAGAGAATACAAAGTTGAATGGGAATTTGGAATTTTTTTTTATACTGGTTTTTTTTTTTTTAAGATTGGCAGCTGAGCTAACAACTGTGGCCAGTCTTTTTTTTTTTCTGTTTTCTCTCCCCAAATCCCACCGATACATAGTTGTATATCTTAGTTGCAGGTCCTTCTAGTTGTGGCATGTGGGACGCCGCCTCAACGTGGCCCGACGAACGGTGCCATGTCCGCGCCCAGGATCCAAACCGGCGAAACCCTGGTCCGCCACAGCAGTGCACGAACTTAACCGCTCGGCCACGGGGCCGGCCCCAGGAATTTGGAATTTTGATACTGAATTATAATATTATCCTTCTCCAGCATTTGATGCCAACAGTGATGTGAAAGACAGAAAGGATGTGCTTGAATCAGGGTTCAGTTTACATCAACTACACACACACACACACAGAGACCCGTGCCCCGCACACACACACCCCTAGGGTAAAGAGCTGGCCTGACACCTTCACCAATCTATCTCATATCTTCCACCCTCCTCTCCAAATGCCATCTTACCCCCACTCCCCTTCCCCTACAGTGCATATTTGAAAACTGCTCCTCAATGACACCAATGGTAGGTTAATGCTTTTACACACTCAGTTTTGCTAAAGAGGGACCATTTCTGTGAGAACAAGTGATCATCGAATCACTTATGGACCTTTGGACCTTGATTGGTTAAAAAGAGAAAACATTACTTGAGAGTGAGAATATAAATGTGGGCTTTGCTGTCTGCTACTCTATAGGGCATATTGTTTGTCAAGAGGATACTGCAGTTAAGTTGCAGGATCGCAAGTTTTCATTAATTTCCATTTTCCCATCGTGGTAGGAGATATTTGCCCTTAGGGGAATCTTATTTATTTCGCAGTTTCTTAAAAGACATTTAGAAATCATTGGAGACTGTGTGCTCTCTATTTCCTTATTAATGGGTCATGAATTTTCACAGAGATGTTTGAATCTTGGCTCATTTACCTCTAGATTGTACCAAGGTTAGTGAAGTAAGTGCTTGGAAGCTTATGTGAGAATATATTCCATGGCAAAATACATAATCCCTTCCAGACTTTCAGTGACATTGCAGTCCCCATTTAAAGAGTATTCCTGAGAATGTTTTGATGGCAACTGGGATCACTAGCAAGCTACAGCACTTTTTAAAAACAAATGTGCTTCCCATGTGAATCTTCCACTCTTAAGAGAGCCAGTTGCATGCCTAATTAATCTTGTTGACAGTAAATAAGCTGGTTAAAGTGCCAAATGTTACCAAAATGTCTCCAGAGCAGATTCAAACATTGCTCACACAACACCTGCAATGCTAAGTGACCTATAAAGAGGGGACATGGAGGCTAAACATGGGAGAATGGAATGGGTTATGCAAAACTTGCTTGGAAGGAGTTCAGAATTTAAATGCTCACCATTATTTGTTGATATAGATATGGGTGATTTGAGAACCTTGAACCAAGAAATTGGATGACTTAATTTTAATATTTCCCTGTGTCTTTTTTAATGATTATAATTCAGATGAAGTGAAAGTTTTATTATCTGCCTGTTTTTGATTTTCAAAAAAGTGAATGACTATCATTTACCAATTAATTGCTCTTATTTAGGAAGATGGCAAGACTATAGCAGAGTACTTTAGCATGATATTTATCTATATGATGTCTCATAATCATAAGCCTGCTTATATTCCTTCCATATAGTTGTATTTCGTAGCCATGGACTTTTTCTGAGTACACTGAGCTGTATGTCACTATCTTAGGGGGTGTCCTATCACTCTCCATCAGTAACGGATCCCACTCTCACGGCGGATGCTCTGGACAAGACAGTTGCAGAATTTGATACTGTGGAAGACCTGCTCAAGCACTTCAATCCCGAATCATGGCAAGAAGATCTTGAGAATTTGTATTTGGACACCCCTCATTATCGAGGCAGGTCGTACCATGACAGGAAGTCGAAAGGTAAGAAATAGAGCCTTGGAGATTCTACATAAGCAGATAGGAGTATTAATAGTAATAATAAGTCAGGATTAGCAATGCAATATATTTAATTCACTTAACTCAGATGATTACGTTCAGTCCCTTATCACATATCTGTTTCACAGCGCCTTCAAATGAAGTTCTGTGTTTTGCCCAAGCTGAGCTGTTTGTATGGGACTAAGAAAGGTTTGATTTAGTCAAATATTTCTTATAGTTTGGAGCTGGGAAAGACCTTATAAAATCATCTGGACCAGCTTTGTGCTTCTTGGCAAGTAATGCATGATTAACCCCACTGTACACAGTGGAGGCAGCCAAAATCAGAGGAGGCAAATAATTTGCCAACAGCTGCATGGCTAGTTATTAGTGGAGAGGAAATGAGAATCATGGTCTCTTGCCTCCAATGGCAAAGATGTGTAATGGTCTACTGTGCCTCTCTGATAGGTATGATGTTGACTTAGCCAAGACTCAGTCAGTATTGGCAGGAGACAATACTGACTAGTATTGCAATCATCCTAGTAAATTGCAATTCCTAGTAAAGCAGTCATCAAAACTCTTTGGATAATTTCAACTGTACTCATTCAATGTCCATTCTACAAATTTTTTATGAGGACCTACTACGTGCTTGGTGCCCTGAGTGGTTCATAGCATGTAGATGCCCCAAGGAAGAAGCAAAGAAGTTTGGGATAGTTTGGAGCTGTGTGAGGGCACACATCCAATTGGAACATTCCGGAAAGTATAATGAGAAGGGAAGAGAGGACCATTCAGGCAGAGAAAACATCATAAATTAAAACGATGATGCTTAAACTCTTAAAAAATAAATATCCTAGTCCTATATCAGAGTGATATAATCTTAGGATGAGAATGTTTATTTGAATGTCTAACTCAAATTAATAGAGAAATAACATGTAATTACCTCTTATTGAATAAAATTGTAATTTCTAGTCTGCTATGTCTTTGCTTTACTTGATAAGATTTGTTATTATTAAAATTCTAAAAGTCTTGTAAGGCTGGCTTGCATCATAAATGTGAAGGTATTTAGCTAAAATACAGCTTGTTTCCTATAGTTTGTAATATCCTGGGTACTCTTAAGAACTGTGAACCTGGACTGCTTCATAGATAGTGTCTGTGTCAGTCAGCACAACCTGTTAGGACATTTGGGCCAAAATGACTAATTAATTAATGACTGTCTACATCTACTGCTTATGGCTTAGGTCATAATCTTATATACTTAAAACGCACAGCTAAGGGAAGACAAGAGTCCCTGGTGGCCCTGACATTATGGAGATATGCCATATGGAGATCACTGTAACTCTCCAACTGAATCTCGCCAGGGCTCAGATTGGATTCAACTCAAAGAAGAAATTGCTGTTCTGTAAGGCATTGCTGTCTTTGGATCTCTACTAGGTCAACTTAAAGGAAAGTAAAATATTCACCATGTTTTGAAAACCCCCCAAAAAAATATTAAAAATCGTATTACACAAAGAAATGGCAAAGTCTGATTCTGTCTTCAAGTATCTTAACCACTACAACTATTCAGGGTGCAGGCCTTCTTGGCATCTGTTTTTTGGAAATATTAAAATTTAAAAATCACCTAAATTCATTACTTTTTTTCCCTCCCAGAAATTGTGTTGAGTTGGAGGCAGGATGTCTGGGTTCAAATCCTAACGCTGCCACTTACAAGTTTTGTGATTTTTTAGCACGTCAGTGATCCTTCCTGAGCCTCAGTTTCCTCATTGGCAATGTGTGTGTGGTAACACCTACTTCCGGTAATTGTTAGTGGTGCCATCAAAAGCACCTGGCACATAGTACTTGTTCAAGAAATGTTAGCTACTTATAGCTACCTAGAATTCTGAAATATGTTTGCATCACTTCGTTGGTGAAGGCTTCCTTATTCCTTGTTCTTTCCCAGTGAAGCCCACCACCCTAGACAAAGTTCAGAGTACTTGGGACACCACAGCATTTTTTTGTCCTACTACTGCATCACTATTGTATTTTCATTTTCTTTAAGGGAATATGAGATCCTACGACCTAAAGGTCTCAACTCTGGCTGAATATTTAATCACCTGGAGAGCTTTAAAAAACTACAGATGCCTAGTCCTATCCCAGATACACTGGCTCAGAATCTCGGAGGGTGAGGCTGAGGTATTGGTAACATTTTATGGCTCCTGGGAGATTGAGATCGATCCGTAGAGGCAGCCAGGGTTGAGAGGCACTGTTTAGACATAGTTCATCCAATACTGCAGCGCTTGGCACAGTCTCTGACACATTTTAGCTGCTCAGTTAATGTTGGTGGAATCGAAGACGTTAATATTTCAGCATTAGTATATTTCTAAAGTTTACAGAAACCCACCTCACAGACTAAGGAGTGTAGCTTTATTAAGAATGCCTTTGGTTACTGAAATAACCTTGCAGGAGCATTCAAGGCAACATTCTACTTATTTCTGACAGAGGAAACATTTCTCTCCCCTGTTGGCTTAGGTTCCATTTCTTAATCTCTTGTTTAAAATGGTCCTAAGGCAGATCTGTACCGTTTCGTTTAATACTGGCAGTTCACCACTGTCTCCGCACTTGTATAAATGTGCTGATTTAATTGTTTATCGTTCCACTGATGCTGAGCCACCTGTGTGTATCACAAAAGCAAAGGAATTCAGGTTTAATGTTTCAGCTGTTATTTTCAGCTTTTAGAACTTAATACAAATTCATGGTTTGTGTCCTGATGTATCAGAAAGGGAGCAGTGAATAAAGACTAAAAACAGAAAAATAGTTATAGAGAATGGAGGTCCACTGGGTGTTAAATAAAACATGAGCTTTATAGGATCCCTAAAAAGTTTCCTATTATCAGTATGTATAATAATTTTTAATGATGTTGTGCAGAGACAAACATCATTTATGAGTATCTGTTGAACATCTATTCTTCTGATTTCCCCAGACTGATCGAAAGTGGGGTTTTTTTGTGTGTTTTTTGTTTTTTGTTACCAAAGAGCAAGTTTCTGAGATGACCCTGAATGTGAATATGCAAAACACAGAGGTTTATAAACTTAAAACACCCAGTGTGTTTGCACGGGGTGAAGAATTTATGTAACGAAATAGACACAGTTAATATTTAAAATTACATTCTGTGCTTTGCTTCTGCTGTTTATTTGAAGGGAGAACAGGTGGCAGTGAGTTTTTAGTTCTGTTAAGAAAGGAGTTGAAAATGGGAAGCATGAGGACAGTATAAGTTTGGGGGAGAAGAGGGAGAGAAAAGAGACAGACAACGTTGCCAAGTACTGAGGCCAGAACTTCAGCACTTAAGGTCTACTTTTTAAGAATTCACAAGTAATAGATAAGCTCAAACTTGTCTGTAAAAGCTTCTGGACTGAAGATAATGTAACAAGTTAATACATCCAACTTTCAGTTTCCTAAGGGGTAATGGATAAAAGGGTAGCATGGATAGTTGAAATATGTAGATAACTATAGTTCCAAAACCCAATTTTTGCCAATAATTTCAACCTCATGCTTTCAACCTCAAAGCTGCCCAAAAGTTAAAAAAAAAAGTTGTTTCAAGTTCAAGTTGCATTTACTTCTTCTGAAGAACATGCTAACGATATAGCAAATTTGCACATAATTAGGTAAAAAATTATACGGATGCTCTACAAACCATATAATTACCCTCTGCATCATTGCATGACCACTGTAGTTTAACTGAAACTATACTGTGATTCCTTTAAAACACATACCTTTGAACTTAGGGGCAGTATATATTCATTCAAGTTCATAGCATGAAATATGACATCTCTAAATTAAGGAATGATTGGTCTCGCGCTCAACTAGACTGGGCATTAATTGAGAGATGATTTATGGTTATTAACAATGTAAGTGAGATCTGTTCTTTTGCTTATTCCAGGAGAACTTGACTTTCCAGAATGATTGTGTATTTAGCATACAAAAATCCAACACATAATAGCAAGGGGGAAGCCTGTTTTCCCAGTTTGTGTTGTGATAAAAATATGGATATAATTGTTGGGGCACTCCAAATTGATAGTTTTGAACTTCCATTATGCTTAATAAAAATACGTTCTTCCCCAAAGAGTTGCCATTTTTTGATGCCCATGCCAAAATTGACATGTACCCTGCTTTTAAAAAATCAGTATTTTAATATTGAGTGGAGCAAATATGTTGATATTAAATTGATTCCAAATGACCAGGTTTGAAATACATGATTTTTGCAGACTCTAAATGGTTAGATGTTGTAACTTTGAGACAGTTACCAACCCATTTCCGAGGCTCTAATACCAATTACATGATTTCTTAGATGACGTTATTTTTCTCTAAGAACTAAAACATTGGCTCTTTAATTTGAAAACTATTTGTAGGTAAATAACTGGCATAAGAAACTCAGGATTAAATGAAATAAATATGTTTTGTATCAAAATGTTTGAATTGGTTCTGAATTCTCTTAGATCAGAATACCTTTTATTTTTAAATTAGTCATTTAGAGGTATTTCTTTGTCATGCCCCTGCACACTAACCAGGAAGATGCAAGTTTTGCTCTTTCAAAAGTGATTTAGAAGGTTGGAAATAATTTCAGAGTTATTAAGATATGGACGTATTTTAGAAACCAGCAAAAGTCAGCATGAGTTGAATGCTTGCAACTTTCTGTGTCTGCCTATTTGATATCTGGGTAAGAATTTGCAAGAAGGCCTTTTCTGACACTAGTGATGAATCAAATAAGTCAGTCTTAAGATATCATCCCTCTGTAACTACCTATCTGTAAATTAAACAAACAGAGGTACTGGGGACACTAATCAAAATATATTATTTTTCTAATTTCTAATGTTGAATGAGGGTTAGCTTCACTGAGTTTCCTGAACCATGTGGTATGCACCAAGTAAAAGCTTTCTTTATCAATATTAAAATTGTTTGCCACGAATTTGATAGAAATAGAGCAAAAGAAAGAATGCTGCAGTGGGAAGAGCATGGATTTTGGAGTCAAGTAAACTTGTAATAAAATGCTAATTCAAATCCTAAGACTAGTGGCCTTGGAGATGTTATGTATAGACCCAGGACCCTCTGTCTTCTGCATTTTGTAAAATGGTGTAATTATAACCACTTTGCCATGTTGTGTTAGGATTCATAATAGAATCGGATCTAATACCTAGTGGGCCCTCAATAAATGCTAGCTATTATTATAACTTGAATACAAAAGTCAGCACCGAACCAAGATATTTCTGTGAACTTCTCTGCTCTCTTCCCTGTAAGGCACTAGGATAATCATCAGTGATCTGAGAGCCTCCTACAGAGGATCCAAATATTGTCAGATTTCAGTATCTGTATAATCAGTACACTCATTAAAAGTTTACAAAATAATCGCCAAGTACTAAACTTTTCTATGATACTATTTACCCAGAAACTTTCTGGCACCATTTTGCTTGTTGGATGTTTCCTTTGCAAAGTTTTTTTTTTGAGACTGTAGCCACTGTTTATGACCCGTATGATTTGTAAGTATCTAGATTCCCCACTCAGTTTGCCAGAAAGCATTAATAAAAACCATATGGTTGTTTATTGTGTTGTATGTTTCTACAAGGGCACAAACATAAAACGTTTGAAGAAAATCACAGCACAGGGACAAGGACCCTTTCCTCCTAGTGCCAGTGCAGCTTCTGCTTTTCTCCTACTTGGGGTTGTCCACCTTTGTGGATATCCTAACCTCACTTTCATCATCACAGTTCTTTTTCCCATCTGGGCATGTGATTCAAATGCAAATTGACTGGAAAAATCCAGCTGTCAGTGGAAAACCATAGGTAACTTCTAGTGTCAGGGTGAACAAATGTGCCTTTTCCATAGTAGTCACTCTTGTTAAAGATGAATGGGTTTGCCTTGTGGTTCGTGTGCCCACATTTTCTGAGAAGCACTGGGGAACCCCTGCAGCATCCTTTTTCTCAGTACCTCAGTGGACTTAAGGAGACACCACAGCCTTCCTAGAGCATGTATGTGCTCATGCCGAAACTGCTGGTGCTGGGAGATCTGGCTCATTAATGTCTTTACTTGAAAGGACTGTGCTAAGTCCCATGAAATTAAACTGAACACACACAATCGTTGCCTTCTGACATGTAGATCAAGGTGGGCATGACCTTCCTTTCCTTAGGGATCACCATTTGCAGAATCTTAGCTGTTTGGGTGATTCTGTTCTTAACCTTACCTCATTGGTCTGTTTTACTCATTTCAACAATAATGTGGGACATAACTGCTGAGAGCTGGGATTTGGACCTGTGCTTCAAACACGTTTAACTCATTCAATTTTAATAAATTTCCTGGCAGGAGGGTACTCTCGTTCCCATTTTATGTAGTAAAAGAAATAAATTCAGAAAGGTTTTGTGGCAGCTACAAAGTTTAGAGCCATGATATGCACTTGAGTTTGTTGGCTGCAAAGCCCATGCTATGGGGATCTCAGTGGTGTATAAAGCCCAGAGACTCATAGTCTAGTAAATGAAAGAGAGACTAGTAAATGAAAGAGAGCTCCTTGACTCTTATTCATCTCCTAACTTGTTTTCCTATTCTTCATTTCATAGGTCTACTTCATACGTTCTCCCAGGTGACGAGTTGCTAGAATTAGAGAATTGCCTTATGGTGCCCTCAGCTGCTTTCATGCCTAATTCAATGCCTTGCAGATATTCACACACTTATCCATTGATTTTGTGGCATATAGTTGTCAAATGCTTGCTGTATGTCTGGTGACTTTAGGCAAGTCACTTAGTTCCTCTGCATCTCAGTTTCTACATCTATTAAATGGGAATAGTAGTTCTAAGGTGAGGGTTTATTATGAGAATTCAATGAGACTTGAGTTTGTGAAAGCATTTCATACAGTACCAGGTACATGGTCGGTACCCAATAAATTTCCATTTGCTTATTGCTTAACAATGTTTTTAAACCTTGAAAATTAGGAGTTATCTGATTGGGAACGTTTTGCTGTGATTTAGGTTAATTTTCATAAATATAAGTGGTAAATGTTTCCATTCTTTAGAAATTAAATCAGCAAATGGAGTCATGAAATTCACGATTTTAAATTTAAAATATCCCGATGTTCCCTTATTAAAAGTTATAAAACAATTTTTCTTTCCAGATTTATTTGCACTACCAAATTGGGGTTGAAATGTGAAAACAGTTTTCACAATTATGTGCTGATTTATAGAAGAGGGAATCTGAAAATCACGGTGAGGTTGTAATGTCCATAAAGACGAACAGACTCCTCCTGGAGAATTTATGAACCTTGAAAAAGGCTGAGAGCCCCTAGCTGCTTGGTATGAAAAATACTACAATTATTCATCTATTTCCCTTACCTCCCACCCCCACCCAAAACATCATAAATGTAGTGTTGTAACATCCAAGTCAAATGTTTAGCACTTTACATAACAGATTGTGGCACTATTCCCCATGTGGCAAAGGACGTATTCCTGAGCACCTTGAGACGTATATTGGACGGCCAGCCTTCTTGATGCCGTCCTCTACCCTGTGTGGCACTGCTTCTAGATTCCATGGGTCTTAGTGCCAGTCATCTTCATGCATCATAGTTCATCCTTGGTAGAGCTGGTTCCAGAACTCTAGTTTCTCAATTCTAACCTAACACCATCAGTAGTTTGATTCATTCAGATAATGGTTATTGATTACCTATTCCTTGCAAAGAAAATCTGAATTGATTAGTAGGGAAATAAATGGCCTAAACTTTTTCTAATCTTGACTTCAAGTTTATGGGTATCCATTCAGAGTCACAAAAGATATTTTTTTTAAATCGGAAACACTCGTCCAGGGAGTGCCGTAGTGACTTAAGTTGTTTTTTAGTGGATTTAATTAGTTATTTCAAATATTCTAAAATGGCACTTATGCTTAGACTACAAAGATGTCATGCTTGTTTCAGCAATACTCTGCTTTTTTTGTTTTTTTTTTAAGATTGGCACCTGAGCTAACAACATTTGCCAATCTTTTTTCTTTTTTCTGCTTTTTCTCCCCAAATCCCCCCAGTTCATAGTTGTATATTTTAGTTGTGGGTCCTTCTAGTTATGGCATGTGGGACACTGCCTCAGCATGGCCTGACGAGCGGTGCCATGTCTGCGCCCAGGATCTGAACCAGTGAAACCCTGGGCTGCTGAAGCGGAGCACACGAACTTAACCACTCGGCCATGGGGCCAGCCCCAGCAATACTCTGCTTCTAGTTGTTGACTCCAAATTGTTTTAGAAGAGGTGGGCTTAAATGAGCTGCATTTGGTCCTTCCACTGGGAGCAAAGCACTAGGAAAGGAGGGATAAAAAGATGATTAACTTTCTGCTTCCAAGAACCTTACAGTTTAGTGGAAGAGAAGCACCTAAATAAAGAAAATGAGGGCCCAGCTTGATGGCTGAGTGGTTAAAGTTCCGCATGCTCTGCTTCAGCAGCCTGGGTTCATGGGTTCAGATCCCAGGTGCAGACCTACTCCACTTATCACCCAGGCTGTGGAGGCATCCCACGTATAAAAAATAGAGGAAGATTGGCACAGATGTTAGCTCAGGGCTGATCTTCCTCAAGTGAAAAAGGAGGAGGATTGGCAACAGATATTAGCTAAGGGCAAATCTTCCTCACCAAAACAAAGAAAGAAAGAAAGAAAATGATAAAGCAAGATCTCCATAGTAAGCAGTCTAGGAGAAGGCAGAGGATGTGTGGTGAGTATATAGTAAAGGGGTCAGGGGACATGTAGAGTGAATGTCTCTTTTGATTTGGGCCCCAGAAGATTAAAATGATGTAGCGGACTGAGATGCTAGAGAAGATAAAATAGAATGACAAAAGCATGGTGTTAAAAAAGGCATAGCCCTACTTCAAGCACTTGCTCTCCTCATTCTGTCACCATGTGCTAAATGTGCACAAATATATAGGCTGCTAGTGTGTGCCTGCTAAAAGAGTTTGTAAAGCATTTTAGCACTGTAAAGGCTTGATTTGGTTGTTATAAAATGATTACTGGCTATCTCTAAGAACATGTGGGAGTTTAATTGGAGACTCTAGCAGACTCAGGAAGATGGAGAGAAAAAAGGCTGGTGACTCACATAACAGAATAAAAACTGATGAAAGGCCAGCACAGTGAAAGCCAACCAATAAACTTGACACCATCGTCCAAACTAGAGACTGACCATCGTCTAGTTGAACAAAACAAGCAGTGGATTAAACACACGTGGAGAGGGGAAAAAAATGCTTTCCTACATTCAAAGTGAGGACATTATTTTGTTTCACAATGAATTTTTGTATTTACAAAAAAATCGAAATGATCAGTTTAGAAAAGACTTTTAAAATTTTATCATGAGCTCATCACCACCCATGCCGTGCTTGCCAAGCACGTGAAGTCTAATATTGGCTTTATCTGTCAATTAGAAAGAATCTCTAGGATTCTAGCATTTGTTCCCTCTGAAGACAGATCTTGGCTATCAATCTATCCAGCTCTTTACATGGGCCTTTGAATGCTTTTTATGACAAAGACTACAGGTAGAAGGGCAAGAAGGACTTAAGGGAGAAATGAGGACAAAATGAAGATCGTGAATTGACAAAAATCCCCTCAGTTCAGGTGAAAAAGATGAAACTGGTTATATTGCTCAATACGACAGAAAAAAGCAGGCTATCTATGCTGTTGCCTGGTCATTAGCCAGAACATGGTGTACTTTTCCAGTAGAATCTGGCAGATGAATGTGTGTGCACAGGATCACATGCTTGGGTATATGTAACTGACAACATCTTGGAAATGACAGGTCAGTGCCTATCAATACACCTAGGAAGCCAGGTCATTTGGACAGTGAATGGTCCTCAAGTTAGAAGGCTCCAGCATGGCTCATGGAAGCTGCTCTTTGCACCCTCCTTCAAATCTTCAGACTGGGCTCCTGAGTGCAAGAGGCATGAAAAAGCCTGGATTCGAACTCTGGCTCTATCACTGACTGTAGACAAGTTTTTTTTTTTAACCTCTTAAAGGCTCTATTTCCTCAACCATAAAAGTAAAGGTAGTAATTGTATGTAATTCATAGTATTTATGAGGATGTCATACAATCATATATGTGAAGAACATTTCACATTGACCGATACTCAGGAATATAAATGGCCAGGATCAAAAAGGCCCAGCTGACTCTCCATCCTCCCACACCAAAGCCTTTCTATGTTAGAAACTGAACAAGGGTGTGCATTCACCAATATACCACTGATTTATGCATTCCCGCTCCAGTGCTCAGATCCCAGAACTCTTCTCCCAGCCCAGGAACCTCTGACTGGCTTGCACTTTGAGACTGGGGCTGCAGAAAGGAGGGTGCTCCCCGCTGCGCTGTGCAGTGCCCCACATTGGATAAACTTGGCCGGAGGAAGCCTTTGAGTATGGTGGAGCCTTCTCAGCCTTTCCAGAAGATTCAGGGCAGGGCCCCCAAAATTTAACTGAGGTCAAAGATTCATGAAAAGGCAAGACTCAAATTCAAAAGGACAGTGAAAGAAGGATTGTAACTTTATGTACACCTGGGGAAAAATAAGGAAAATTAGCTGAAATTCATGGGCCTTTGAATTGAAGTCGGGACATCCTTGCTGCCCTATAACGTTCCATTATGGAAATGGAAGCAGGAATGGAAAGGGCAGCCCCTGTCCCTGGGTTTGTAGTGCTTGTCCTGCCTCCCCCCGAGAAGGCTCACACCAGAGCCCCCCCTTCCTACCGGAGCACGTGAGTGCTGGAAGCTTTTAATTGCTGCTCAGCCCCCTGTCTGGCTCCCTGCTCTGCTGCCCTGCCTCATCAGTCTTCTTTGACTGGAAACTCAATATCCCCTGCAGAAAGTCTGCGGCCGTGCTTTGAAGTTATTTGCATCCAGTCAGAAGAACCTTTTAGTTCTAGTTCTAAATTGAGTGCCTCGGTGGTTTCAGTCCCCTGAAAAGCAGGGCAGCTGAATTCTACAGCAGTCACACTGGGCCCCAGTTCTTAGTCACGTCGGTGAATTGATGCATAAAACTTGACAGCATTGTAAATCTCTTCACGGCGGGTAGGAAACGGAAGTCACCAGTGCTAGTCAGTAAAACAATTTTATGAGGTGAAGAGTTTTGTTTCAAGGCCAGTAAGGCATACGTGGCTTATCTTGGTTTGTTGAGGGCACTTTGAGGTTTAGCTAAATTCCTGCAGGGAAGCCATGCTGTCATTTGCCTCCGGTATATCCTAGGGATAAGGATGTGGCCATTTACCACCCCAGTCCTGACATAACACCCTTCACAGGAAAGCTGATACAGCACCAGAGAAGTCAGTCTTCCTTCAGCTGTTGGCTACCTGTCCCCCACCACACACACTCCATTCTGCTTGATGTGGCAGACACTTTGGAGCAAAAGGGAGAAGGGTTTCAATTCCGGTTTTCCCACTTACTATTCACTTTGGGTAAGTAATACCCACCTCAAAAGGATGGGGAGCAACTAAATGTGGTCATATGTGTAAGGTGCCTAGCAGAGGGCTGAACTCAAGTAGACACTCAGTACTGTTACTTACTTCCTCTCCCTCTCTGACTTCCCACACGTCACAGCCCCTTTCTGCTAATAGCCCCTCTTTACTTCTTGGTGTTGGACAAAATATATTCCCGTTATCACATGCAGCAGCTTTGGCCCTCTGCACCAGCTCTGTCCACAAGCCCAGTAATGCACAGGCCAGCGTCAGTATTTCTCTCAAGGTGACACTTGTAATGGATGATTGCTGCACTTCTTAATCCATTTATGTAATCCTTCCTGCTTTGCTTGCAGTTATTTTCAGGGCTTTAACAGCAATAAAATGGTTCCTTTCCCAAGACAGAGTTCATTCAATTTAAATCTGGATTGATTATGGCTAAACTTATGACATGCCTTTACAAAGGAAGAAAAAACACAGCAATAAATTATGCGCAGTAATTATGGAGCATTTATTCAGACTCCCCAGTGTCCTGGGCTCAGCATATAACAGGGGAAAAACCCTGCCCTTGAGAGTCAAAGGAGAGTTGCGCATATGAAAAGGCACCCAGGGCAGGGCGTAGGTCCAATTGCCATTTAATTCCTCATTCAAGGGGTCATCTGGACATATGGCTGATGTTTCAGCTGACTTCATGGGGTTAAGTGGACTCTTCACCCACTGGTGCCTTCTTTTCCTTCAGTTTCCCTCAGATGCATTTCACTGACAGCATCCTTAGCCTTTGAGCTCTACCCAAAAGAGCACTCCTTACTGCTCCTCAAGCAGTTCTGATTTAAGACTAAGACGTTTATTGGAGCTAGAGTCCAGGGGACACTTGGTGATATCTTCCTAACATTTGTGGGATTCCTTCTGTGGTGGCCTGGCAGGTGACATGGGAAGTATGCTAGGAACTGGTGGTGGAGCGTGTGCAGACAAAGCACTTTCTTCTAGCTGCACTCTTGTGAGAAGATAGTCACATGTGTGCTCATCAGTCAGAGGATTCGGATGGCAAATGATGGATGATAGGATGGATTTTGAGAGCACTAATTGAAACGTGATTTATTAATACAATAATGCAAATTTAATTCCAGTACGCATTTATGACTTATATTTGAAAAGTTAGGGTGATGCTCTTAATTCATAGAAGTCCCAGTAACCATACTGCCTTGACAATCATTCACATCGAGTAACGGCTAAAAGAGAGAAATAGAGGAGAAAGGTGTGACATTTTTTTTTCTTTTAATTTTTGACCATTTGGCTTTAAAGGGAAAAAATGGAGGAAAAATCTAAATGAATCAAGATGAATAACGAGCATTGATTGAGTACCACAAGCTAAATTCAATCCTTTGAATATTGCTGTGAAATCGGTCAAGTTATACTACTTACGTTTTATAGGTGAGAAAGCAGAGTTGGGAGCAGTTAAGTAACTTCCCAACTCAAAACAGGCAGAGCCACAATGTGGAGGCAGCTGTAGCCTTCCTGCAGGGACCAGGCGCTTACCCACTATGCTCTACTGCCCTCTAGGACCCAGGACACAAATAGGCATCACATTCACAACCCAAAAAATGCAATTTCCTTGGACATTTTGGTTGACCTTGGAGTTAAAATGAAGCTAAGACCTTCTTCTTCCTCACATTTACTAGTAAAATTTCATTGCCAGTTAAATATATTAGACTGGTTATCCCTAATGTGTCTTCGATATGGTTCAAATTAAATTTAAGTAATGGCTTACAGTCAGGACTTATTTAGAACCATGAAACAATTTATTTTGTTTTTTAAGATAAAGGCAATGATTTTAAATTGCTGAACTTTTCGTTTTCTTTCATCAGAACTTTTTTTTTTTGCAAGGCACAAGGAAATTTGAGCCAAGATATAGGTTTAGCCAAGTTGCTGAGAGTTTTTCATTTTTTTCTTTGTTGTTGTTGATTTTTTTTTTGAAGGGCAGACAGGATCAAAAGAGAAACTAAATTTTCCACCTTTGGTGTTTGAGTAGTAACTGGATCCCAAAGACAGACTCAATCCCTGGTTAAGTTTGTCCTCTCGGAATCTTCCCGCTCTGTTCCCAAAAACACATGCTGAGCGTGTTTGTTTACAGCCATGCGCTTTGTTACATGGTGTGTGTGTTTCTTCCAGTTGACCTGGACAGGCTCAATGATGATGTCAAGCGTTACAGTTGCACTCCCAGGAATTACTCGGTCAACTTAAGAGAGGAGCTGAAGCTGACCAACGTCGTCTTCTTTCCACGTTGCCTCCTTGTGCAGCGCTGTGGAGGAAATTGTGGCTGTGGAACCGTCAACTGGAAGTCCTGTACGTGTAATTCAGGGAAGACTGTGAAAAAGTATCACGAGGTATGTCATTCTCAAGTATTTTGTTGCAGTGCTGCATTTAGCTCTTTTCAGCTGCGTCAGTCCTGTAATCTATAGTGTGTTGGAATTCAGGGCCATTGCATACAGTGGTGCGGGTTGTTCACTGCACAAGGACACCCAGTCAGGGCAGGGGATGATTTGGAGCTGAACTTTCACTCGTGCTAAACTTACCAAGCCAAGTGCCCTGGGTAGGAATTAAGTCCATCCTGAAGAAGGCACTCCTTTTTCTGATTCTCACAGTAAACCATGTGGGTTGACAACAGCCTTGTTAGAATATATAATCAATCAAATGTATGGTGCAGTAATTTCAGAGCTTACTTGGCCTCATTGTAGAAATATGATGGTATTCATTTACGGGATATGGCTGCAAAATCTAAATGGCTTTAAGAAAATCCTAAGAGCCAAACATTCATTTAATCATGTCATTAAAAAATTAAGCAAAGATAGAAAAATATGAATTGTCAGAAAATAGACATTATCAGAGACCTTTTCATTCTCTAAATATGGAAGTATTGTTCTTCTAGAAATACTAGTTTTTCCTAAATACTATTGAGTGCTACCTGGGAAATCAACTGGGAAATTATGCAAAAATAAGCAAAAGTAAATAAAATGATGTAAGAGGAACAAAAATCTAAGGAGAAAGTAACCTTTAATAATAGTGCCAACAAACACTCATGAGCATTTGCTGTGTGCCAGACACTATTATAAGTAGTCACCAGCTCACTCAGCAGTTTTTCAGCAACGTTGTGAGGGTGCCATTTTTATTCTCTCATAGGGGAGTAACTGAGGCCTAAGAGGATCAGCAAGTTGACCAGTGTGACATGGTCAATAAGGTCAATAAATCAGAGAGCCGAGACCTAAACTCTGATCAGCTGGTTCCAGAGTCTATGTTCTTATCACAAGTAACACGGTGCTCTCTCTTTTTAAATAGAAAGCACTTTATTGAGCATTAAAGAAAGAGTAAAGGGCAGTTAGAGGTGCTCCTGGCATTGACAGCAGCTTTATTACTTCCTGATTTGGGGAGCAAATGCAAGTCACTAAAGTTTAGAGTGAAATGGGACTAAGAAATTATATCAGATAATCCCTTCAGGGTGGTTCTGGGATCAAATAAAGGAGTGCATGTGAAATGCATTTTGTTAAGATGTGAAATATCCTACAGAAATACATTTAAAAATATAAACTAAAATGTGAAGCAAACATTAGTGTTTGCTATTATTGTTTGAGTTGCTTTTCATCAGTACCCACCAAAGCAAAGGAATAGGTAGTTCTCCCTAAATAAAATCTCCAGCTTGGTAAAACTGTTTTGTTATCCTGAAAACAATAAAACAATAATAATAAGTTAGGAGATAACTTCTGAGCTAAATGAAAATAAATACATCATAACTGGTATTTTCAACTTGAGAAATGTAGGAAGTCGTGGGCCACAATAACCATGCGTACCTTCGACAGCGGAAACACATTTTTTTAGACCTACATAGAACATATTTTCTTAGTCACAAGAATTTCTTACTCCACCCCACAGTTTTCAAAGGAAAAAAAAATGTTCTCATATGCAAAGAATGCTATCGTCTGTATGCATTGTGTTTTATTTTTGTATGACCTGATGAACTCTAGATTGGATGTGGTCCTTTGCATCTAAGAACCTGAATTTTGTAACATTTAGTCATACCCTGAGGATGAACGCAGAATGCGATAATCAGGTTGGAGTTAAAATAATTGAGGAAGTGACAAGATCTCTACCTAGTCATAACTGTGAGGAAAAATATTCGAGTTCAGCCTTTGATGTATTTGTAGAGAGCTTTATTTTCATCCTGACTCTCTGCTCAGCTAGAAGTTACAGCTTGATTTTTTAAATTCCATATTGTGGAAACGGCAGAGTTAAACATACACCCAAAAGGACCCTTGCCTCGCAGACAGTTAACTCTGAAGAGCTCTGAAGAGTCCTTTTCTTAGTTCCTTTCTTGTCTCTGTACACAATAGCTGTTCCCTGTAAATTTCTGTTCACAATTAATATCTAGGAAGGAAGCCCTTGATCTCTTTGTTCGGTCACACGAGTGGATCTGAAATGCTGGCATCTTTGTGAAACTGCTCTCTGAAGCATCCCTTTGAAGCATGTGTAGTAGTATTTTTACTTGCAGGAGTCTGCAGAGCTCTACAAAATCACTCTGCCAAGTGCTGGACAAAGGAACGAAACAGCAGCCATCACTCAGTCAGTAACTGCAAACCTGCAACAAACACGCCTGGCGCGTTTCCCTGGGACTCCTAAAACACCCTTGAAATGTGTCCCAGCAATCACTCTGTGGAGTGCCCTGTGGAAAAGAGCAGAGGGCTGTTCCATTTCCAGAAATGGTGCTTGGGCTAGGTTCATTATGGAAATATCTTCGTCTTCTGTTAGTTCTCTGTATTCTTACCTCAGAGAAATGAGAAACCAGTTTCCCCCACTCCTGGTTGTAACTGAGGAGATGTGAAATGAGTTTCTATAGGCGATTAGCAACCTTAAGAGGGTGACTAGAATTTGTCACATAAGCAGCTGTGTGACGCTCCACAAATATTTCAATACTCAACATTTAAGGAATAAAATCCAAGAAATTATAAAGCTCCTAATGATGCTAATATCATTGCTCTTTTCACAGGTCCTGCTACTTCTCCTGTAGGGGTTTGAGCATTCTTCACTGTGCAATACCATATTACCATCTTTAGTATTTCCTTTTCTAAAAAGTTTTATAGGTATCCTTTTTCCTAACAACCATTCTATGCCTCTTGGAATATATAGGATATAAAAGATACTTTGGGTAGTGATTTTTAAAAAGGAGAGGCTCCAGAAAACATATTTTGTAGACAATAGAAGATGCTATTGTTTCAGTTCTCATCTTTCCTTGATAATGCATAATGAAGAAATAGGATATTTCTTAGAAATATGGTGACCTTTTAAATTAATGCTTACTGTTATTCATCATCTGGTTCCCTGGCTATGTCCATTCAGTCAACAGCCAAAAACTTAGGAAGCAGCAGAGAGACAAGAAGTTAATTTTCTCTGTCCTTTGTCTCATGATTTTTTCATGATGTTGACATAACCTCCTGAACTCTCTAGGAGAACTTTCTGCAGTGATGGGAATGTTCCAGGTTTACGCTGTTCAATATGGTGGTCACTAGCAACACGTGATTATGGGGCACTTGAAGTGTACATAACACAACTAAGAAACTGAATTTTTAATTTTACTTAATTTTAAATAATTTAAATGTAAAAAACTACACGTGGCTAGTGGCTACCATTTTGAACAGCACAATCCTGGATCCATCTCTGTTTCTGGCACACTTATAACATCTAGAATTATTTCTGTCTCTGGACAAAATGAGAAAGTGACTTTAGAGGATTCTTTTTATTTTAATGTAGAATTTAGTATTAAATATTTGCTTTCTATTACAGTTTAAGAGTTAGAAAATGTAAGCAGATATTTATATATGAAACAGAAGATTAGAGGTAATAAAATGTTGAGCTTCAGAATTGAGATCAAACAATAGTACTTTTAGGTTTTACGTATTTTAAGCATCTGTCATTGAAACAAATTTAGCTAAAATTGCAAATTGAGACCAAGGAGACAGGAAAAAAAATTTTTCAAGGAATTTCTACTCAATGGCAGAGGCAATGAGATTTGGGGTAATAATTATAACTAACCATAACAAAAGTCAAGAAAATCTCTTTTCTGTTCTTTTTCTGGAAATAGCATTTCTAGAGCTTATAGAGTCTCCCTACTTCCTCTCCTTTCTCCTTCTTTGAGTGAGACCATGACACAGCTGTCTTGCAGGCCTTTCCTCTTTCCTCTGTTTTCCTATGAGAAAGAGGAAAATAGAGCGAAAAAAGTGCACAACTAGAAGAGAGAAGATGTGGATTCTGGTTCCAGCTCTGCCACATGAGAGACCACCTAGAACCAGCTGCTTAAAACCTCCCAGGGCCTCAGGTTTCTTCAGATAATCCCCACACTAATTTACAGTTTTGAGTTCCCAGACAGACGTGAAATTACATGATATCCATTAATCGTTACACTCTATCCTACCCCCCAAAATCTTATCTTACTGAAATTGTGAAAGGAATATAAACAAATGGGACGTTGAAGTGCTAGGTAAATGCAAAAGAATAAAGATATGATCTGGAGCAATTGATGTTTATAGACTGCTATAAAAAGTTGATTCACTCATCAAAAATAACACCCGTGCTACTTACCTCCTGGGGATACTGGGTGAATGAAAGCATTTGAAGATTGTAAAGCATAAACAGATGTGGGTGGAATTTTTTTAAGAGCATGGGCTAGCTTTCTGAGTTCTGACTTCCTTACAGCCCTGATGACTCACCAAGTGAATGGACTCTCGTTTAAGTACTACGAGAGGCTCACATCCTCTCCCTTCTAGATCTAGCATCACATCTGGCCTTCCTGCGGAAGTTGAGCAAACCTGTCATGGGGCATGATACTCCTCAGGTAGACAAGACCCATCTGTGTCATGACTGATACTCAATGCCAATGCCACGCTCTGAAATTTGGTGCCCAGCTAGGCTTCCATTATGTGTTCTGCAATGGGAAGGCTGAACATGTAGTCATTGACCCTCTAAGGAGCCGCCAAAATCATTTAACTGTTTAGTTCTGTAAAGGTACGAGTACAGCTAAATGCCCCCCATGGTAACCCCAGAGTGCTCACAGAAATTTCTATTAGAAGTTAATGTCTACAGATGTCAGTATTGCATTTTCAAACTTCATGAGCGTTTTATAGACCCTAACTATACCCCCACACTTTGGTCACCTTCAAATTTAACTTGTCAGCAAAACGTTGCTGAACTCTGTCATTTGTATCTTTCTTTGTGAGTGCTGTGTCTTATGACTTGGTATCAGTCCTTCCAGGACAGCCCTCAGCCTCTGCTGTGACTATTGCCTGCAAGTTGAGCAGCTATCCAGGTAGAAAATAATATGTTATCCCTTCTCAAAATATTTTTGCTTGTAGTCACTTAGGTTTCAGAAAAATTGACTATTAGCCCTTAAAAATCTTAACTCTATGCACATTTTTCATAGAGGCTATAAGCATGACAGAAGTAAAAATGGAAGCAAAAATATGGAAGCCTTTTTTTTTTCTTAAAATAAGAAACTATATGTGTACTGAATACTGCCTGCTTTAGAAGTTGGATAGAATCTTAAATAAACTCTTAATGATTCAGGTTTATATAATGCATTTGTCCTGAAATATGTACTTGTGTTCCTATGTCAGCCATTAATTTGAAAACTGTTACAAGGCCTTAACAACCTTTTTTTATATTGTCAATAAACAAGAACCCAACTCAGCAGATAGCTTCTCTGCCTAGTATTGTTTTATTACTGTAACAGCTTTATGGCAATGATTCATTCAGTGGTTTTTTGGCAACAAGGCGAGTAACTATAGTTAAATATCGTTTGTGATATGGTAATTGCAAACTGAGCATCTTTGACTTTGTGTAGTGCTGTGTAAGACACCAACTGACACAGTCATTCTCCATTTAATAAAAGTCAACTTTGCCTGGCTTCATGTGGTTTTCCAGGTGGTAGAGAGGCGTCAACTTTTCCATTTTCACTGATAGGTGCTAAGAAATGGCTGCCTGCTCCTCAGTGAATTTTTATTTCAGCGTGTGTGTTTGCAGCTGTGACTCATAGCTCAGAAAATAGGAAAGCATTTTGTGATGGCACCTATTAGCAAGTGTCCTTCAGCGGCTGTAATTAATTCAATAGTTCTTTCCCTTTAAAGGTGACCAGATAACCCATAACCAGCCAGTTTGCTTTTTCAGATAAAGGCTTTTCATTTTTCTTTTAACTTTCCATGCTCTCTCAAATCAGCTTTGCTTTCTTCCTCTGTTCAATGCTGTGTACCTGAACCTAAGACTATTACATGGTCTGAAAGCTTTGAACATCAGTGCTGTGATCAGCCAGAAAAGCAGTCCAATTTCCACTTTGTTCAAACAGTGCTTTCCTGTCTTGTCTGGGAAAGTGTCTGCCAATTCATTTTTCTCTTCTTATCAGCAAAACACATATATACTGTCCTCATGTTGCTTAATATAAAACACAGGGAAAATCCCCGAACAATCAGACCAGTTAGAAAAACTGCCCAGGCTCTGCTCTCATCCCAGAGCACACACTTTTGTTTGCTGTCAGATGAGAAAGCAAATCGACAGAGCACTGAATTTATAGATGCTAGTCGTTGCAAGTTATTAGGCTCTCATGATGGCCTTCTTTAAACAGAGAATACATATCATATGCTCATCTTCTTAGGAACCATTTCCCTTCTCTGCTTCTGCCAACCCCTAAATCTAGTTTACATGGAGATAGTCTTGGACAATAGTGGCTAATTTATATTGGAGAAATTCTTGGCAAAGCTGTAGGACGCCAGTCTCTAACTGCTTCCAGGGCACTCTGCCCAAATATGGCACAGTAGGGCTTTTATATCTGTCATGGGCAGGGCTATTTAATACCCAAAAATGTAATGCATTCTTCAGCCATTGCTTTTTTAACTTATATTTTCATGGAGAAGCAACAAGTTTATTTTCTTGTTCACCCAGCAGGAGAGAACACAGGAGCAGGGAAAGGCAAATGTCATTGTAACTCTGCTCTCAGTACTTTAAATTTTATTTTAAAATTGCAAAGGATTAAAAGTGGTCCAAAGTATGGGCCACTTCATTTTGGCCTTTGCTTTATTTCCTGGCTTATTTTGTCCCCTGTGTTTGTTGGAGGTGGCATAGAGGAGATTCAGGGAGGAAGTAAAAAGGAGAGAACATGAACACACACCCCCATACTTCTGCATTGGTGGCATCACCCACCACGTTCACCCAGGTACATTTCTTTAGCAGCCACTATGTTCTCAATATACTGCTGAGCTGTAGAGACAAAAGTTTCAATTTCAGAGAAAAGGGCATGAGCTAGTCCATGCAGAGTCAAATTCTGGTTCCACCAGTTACTAGCTCTGTGACTTTGGGCAAGTGACATAATCTCTCTCTTTCCTTATCTATGGACAGAATTAGGAAAGTACCTAATGGTACCTATAGTGTTGCAGTGAAGTCGAAGTAAGTTAGTATTTGCCAAGTCAATTAGAACAGTGTGTGGCATCTAGTAAATACTCAATAATGTAAGTGATTATTTTTGCTCTCCTTGCCCTCAGAGTGCTTATAATCGAATTAATAGAAAGAATGCATAATACATCATATGAGAGTGTGTGATACATATTGTAAGTATGGCAAAATTGCAAGAGAAAAAGGTATCAGTTAGCTATCAAAACTGGCATTTGGGGGCCTGGCCCAGGGGCCGAGTGGTTAAAGTTCTGTATGCTGCACTTTGTGGCCCAGGTTTGTAGGTTTAGATCCTGGGCATGGACCTACTCCACTCACCAGCCATGCCGTGGAGGTGTCCCACATACAAAAAAATAGGGTAAGATTGGCACAGATGTTAACTCAGGGCTAATCTTCCTTAAGCAAAAAAAGAGGAAGATTGGCAACAGACGTTAGCTCAGGGCACTCTTCCTCAGCAAAAAAAAAAAAAAAAAAAAAAGGCATTTGGACAGCTTTACCAATATCAAATACTTTTGAGACTTGCGCATTCTTCATGAACTCTCTTAGGATGTTATTTTTCCCCCCAATTTTGTACTCATTAATCTTCTTTTGAAGCTCTTCTACAAATGGGACTCCATGTCCATTCTGTGTTAGCAGAGTCCAGGCGCCCTAGCTTGATGGAACATTGAACAAATACAGTGATTCATTCTCCTCCTCCCTGGAACTCCTATGGAACAGCTTGGCTAGATACTAAAGTAAAGTGGGTGCACATACTATGATGCATGTGTACTGAGGACTCTGGGCCTATTTTCCTAGGACATGGTTTTGGTTTGTTTATGACTTCACACTGGTAATGTGAGGATGAGAAAATTGCTGAGAATATAATTTATTGTAAAGAATTGTGGGAAAGCCGTGAAAAGTTATACAGATGTGAAAGCAAGATTTCACCATGTCTAACCTTCATCTAAGACCAAAGTATACCAAGCAAAGTGTAGCAGGTCACCACGCCCGCTCACATGTGGGGCCCAACACACTTTTGAGACACAGAAGGAAATCACAGGCACATTGGAGAGGCATTGGGTCGGAGTGTGCTAGGAGCCTGGAGGAAAAAGCCCTGCTCCTGGGTCCAAAAGGCACTGAGCTTCCTTTAGAGTCTCAATTCCCTAATCTACAAAATGGGAATGAAGACGTCTCCTCTACTGGGTGACAAGGTTCACCTGAGGGCAAAAGAAATAGTGCGGCTGTGCAAGTTCTTTGAAAACTGTAAAATGCTACATAATTGTTTGATGGTGCCGTGATGGAGTTTACAGTCTGAAAGGAGAATAGAACAAGATCAAAAGTAAAGGCTAATCAGAACCTAAGAACGTGAAGAAGAGAAGCGATTAAACTGACTATATAGTGTATGTTAAAGCGAGTATGTAATTTTCCGAGCATTTGTGCGTGTGCTGCTACTGTTTGACTTCGATGAAGGCCACAGCGGGAAGAGTTAGCTTCTACTTAACCTTACTAATTTAAAAAATTATGTTTAAACTTATTGATTTAAAAAATTAAGGATATACTTTATTAATTTAAGAAATGCTGTATTGATACACAGGTATTCATGTACAAAGCTTTTAGTGGAGCCTGATTTGTTTTGAATTGTAAAAGCTATTATATATTAACAAGTGTGTGTGAACACAAACACCTTTTCATATTTTTATGGCCACTAATGACCTGCATCAGGGCAAAATGTTTTATGTCAATCAAACATTTAGCCATACCGGCATATTACGTTCATGACTTTATTCATTGTCCTGTCCACAGAGATAATAATATGCTTGGTATTGTATTTTTCTGTAACACATCCTTTGGTCAGAAGAATCTTTATGATAGTATTTGGGACAGCACCTGGCACAAAGCAGGCCCTTAGAAAGCCATCGGTAAATACCTGCTAGGACACCTGAGGTCATCTTGGTACTGCAGGTAGGTAATTGCAGGAGGCATTACTCTGGGATCACTAGACCCCTCTACTTCGAGGAATTGATGATGGCTTGTAAAAATATTTGCATATGTACCTTCTAATAGTGAGCCCATAATTTTCTCTGGATTCTCAAAGGGTTAAGAACTAGTTGTCATAAAGAGAATAAGTGCTATCTAGTTGAGTTAAACTCCAGGGGCTTTCTAACAGCAAATATGTTTCTTGTCCTAGGTATTAAAGTTTGAACCTGGCCATTTCAAGAGGAGGAGCAGAGCGAAGCACATGGCTCTCGTTGACATCCAGTTGGATCACCATGAGCGGTGTGATTGTATCTGCAGCTCAAGACCACCTCGATAAAAGAATGTGCACATACAATACTTACGTTAAGCATGAAAGAGCCTTTAGTTTAAGGAGGGTGTGGCAAGAGACCCTTCTCCCACCAGCAACCGAACTTACTACTAGCCTGCAAAGCATTGAATACAAGCGGTTGCTGAGTTTCAACCTAGCTTTGTTAGTGCTGTGACAAGTAGAAAGGTGTATCATCAACTTCTATATCCAAGAATATAGGATTGCATTTAATAATAGTGTCTCAGGATATATATATATATATACACACACAAATATATATATGTATCCCCATGTCTATGTGTAAATAGATCAAATGGTTTATTCAGTATATATAACCAGGTACACCAGAGCTTACATATGGTTGAGTTATTTAGACCCTTAAAATCTTTTCACAAAATAGGAGACATATTATATACATGAAACATGCTTTTGGAAAATTTGGAAGAATTAATTTGTTTATTTTTAAATTTGGAATCACGAAACAATTTTGGATCTTGCTCTTTTCAAGAAAACGCCTTGGATATTAAAAACCAATAGATGGGCTTTTCTTACGGATACTTCTTAATTATAAGAAAGGAAAAATATGGTTTCTGAGAAAAAGGCACAAACATAACCATTTTTCCCATAAGATGCACCACATACTTACCTATTTAGACAATAATCACCTGTCTCCAAAAGCATGCCATAGTAATATAGGTGCCTTAGAAATTAAGTCATTAAATCTTCTTTTTAGGTATCTTGCTGAGGCGTGCTAATTCATTTAACACCTGTCTCAAAAAAAGTTTCTCAGAAAGTTTATTATTATAATCTTACGAGAGACAGTTTATAAGTTGTAGCAGAATTGTGAATTGTTCCTTTCCAAACATCCCTCCACAGTAGTAACTCCTTTGGAGAATGGCGTGGGGAGTCTACATGAGCCTGTCAAAACAGTGTTCATTGAAAGATTGAGGCAGTTGAAAGTCAAAAAAGTGAGCATCGAAGTATTAACATAACTGGAAATTGGATGGAATATTTGACAGGATCCATATTTGATAATGGATTCAAACTCTCCAAACAGTGCCAATTAATTTTATGTATCTTGCTTTTGTGTTCCTGTCTCTTCAATATACAGACATGGATTTACAATGGCATTTTATATTTGGCAAGCCCTCAAGGAATATTTATAACCTAAAAGCTTTTGTGTATTAAAACAAGCCAATTTTATTGATGTAAATCCCTAATCAGATACTCACTCACCACTCTGCATTCCTGTTTCTGAACTAAGTGAAATCAGATCTGGGATCTCATTCTTTCTAAATCTATAGAGCTTGTTCGAAGAAGTGACACTACAAGTGGTGGGAGCTCGAGTTTGGCCCTGTTCTACTGCTAGAAACCTGGTTTTGCATTGATGGTTGGTATTGGTATTTAGAGTAATTTTTCCTCCCTGGCTCCTTCATGTCTCTTGGAAAGGAGACTGCCTCCAGGCATAGGAAGTGATTCATCAGTCTGCAAAGCAAGACTCTTAAGAGAGCAACTCTGAAATCAAGATAGCCCAGGGGCTGCTCAGAGAGCGCTACATTTTTCTTCCTGCCTTGAGAGAAAAGAAGGAGAGCTGATTTCTTCCAGGAGTCCAGGGCTCTACTGACTACCAATTTGAGTGAGGCATTTGTGACAGGGGCTCATTAAGTCCCAGTGTCAGAGGAGTGGCCTAAATATACTTGGATTTCTAAGCATGGTGCTCTCAGGACCAAGTTCTCAACTATCCTTAGTAGCTCATTTCTTCCCAGCTCTTGGAAATGAAAGGCCTATGCTTATTAAAGTACTTTCAAAACTTCCCTAAAAACGTCCAGTGTTTTTACCTCAGGGGGTGAGTGGTAAAATTAAGTACTCAATTGTCCAAAATCAGAAATAGCCGAGGCGGACACTCTCATAACAGGAACCGCTCTTCCCCTTCATGACCACTTGCAGGTTTCCCATGAAAACATCAGTTTCCTGGATCCAAATCAAAATGTGTGTTACATCACTCCAGCTTGTTCAGCTCACCTCGGAGCTGTAAGTGTGAAAAATTAGAGTGTTCTACTCCATTTTCAATAAACCTTCCAGGCTGCAATAACCAGGATGGTTTTCAGTTAAAGCCCTATCTGTACTTTTTATTTATTAGCTGAAATGTAAGCAGGCATATTCCCTCACTTTTCTTTCTTCTTTCTTGAGTGTTTTATTAAAACTTCTCCCTTGGTTATCTGTTATCTATTGCACTTTCAACACGTAGTCAATAAATCTGTTTCATTGCCATCAAAGGAATAAAAAGCTCGCCGTACAAATTACATTTCAAAACAAACCCTAATAAATCCGCATTTCGGCACAGCTCACTCACCTGGAATAATGCCTTTCATTCAATATGTTCTTATAGAGCAGAACACTTTCATAAGTAGAATTTTTTATGTCCTTTTGTCATATCGGTAACAAGCAGCTTTTTCCTCTCATCGTCTTGTCTATAGCAAATGTAATATGCCTCTTATCTTCATGAAAAATAAATACCGCTTTTGAACAAAACTACTTCATTATTTAGTACTCAATGGCAGTTTTAAAAGGTGTACAGTGTTATAAGCTTGCTTTCACAAATGCACACAGTTGTTTGGAGTGACAAGATTGGGTGATTTCTGAGGGCTTGGTTTTAGGATGTTGAAAGAACGCAAACCTTGTTCCTTGACCACAGGCTTTTGCCCTGGCCCTTTCCTCAAGCTGGGTGGCACAATGCGGACTTGGGTTTTGTTATTTGTTGTTTTATTGTTGCTTCTTTGTTTGACTGTTTGTTCCCCACAGGCCTTTTAATGAAATATATTTTCCCATGACATTCCTCGCTTAAGAGAGTTCACAGCCTCTGTCTTCCTTGGGGGCCTGAAATCAGTAACATCACAGACCACTTTCTCTTTCACTGCCCCTTTTCCTATCTAGACGGACACCCCAGCTGGTGGGTCAGTGTTGTCAGCTCAGGAGGACCAGTTTAGGGGCTTATGACTTGGGAGGGGTGGTACAAAGCGTAAAGAGGGCTCTTCTCGCTACAAGAACTTTTGGCTTTGCTTATAGCTGAGTCTTTATCATCATCCTACTGGAGACTGAAGAGCAGCTGCACAGTGTTGGGTGAAACTCTGCCACTTTATTTAGTTGAGTGGTTTTAGATTGTTGGGGAAAGGGAGTAGAGAGATGTGTGTTCTGTGGCAGGGATAAATTTTACCATCGGAAATACCAGCTATTGTATGAGTCAAGGTGTCGGGGAGGGATGGGGAAAGACTCAAATAATGCTTGGGTTTTTATGTAAAAAATCATACTAGCCATGTATATAAACAGTATTTTAATGCAAATAGGTTAAGAATTTTAGTTAATTTCCAGAAATGTGCATATATCCTGAATTACTCAAAGAATAATTCAACAGATGTCCAAATTGTTGGTATTCTCCTAGGGTCCTCTGGTAGAACATTAAATTAAAATGCATGGATTAGTATTCATGACTGAAATCCTAGAAAATACTATTTTGCTTATTGACACTTCTGATCAGATATGGTAGAAAATAGAATATTTATAATTGACTGGTTTTATTGACATTCATTCAAATTCTGTTGTTCTTAAAAATCTAGCTAAAGACTACACAGCCCTTCAAAACTTATCGTAAGACACTGGGCTATCTCCCAAATATAATAGACATCAACAATGGATAAGCAACTAACCGCTTAATTTAAGACTTTATGCTGGCTGAACATCTTACAGTTCCGAATTTGCAAGTTAATTTGTTTCTTTTTTAAAATAAATTTCATTGCTATAGAGATCTCTAAAAACTCTTTACCAGATCACATTAGAAGAGAATGGAGCTGAGTCCATAATAAAGGTTAATGTACTCAGTGCAGCAAGTTATGGGCCAAGAAATCTTCATTTTCTGATAAAACCATTTGACTTTCTAATTATTTTAAACTGTTGGATACTGGTTCCCAGGTTTAGTGGCCAGGAACCGAATGTTAAAATCACTCTTGTATCCCATTTCTATTTTAAATAATGCCTGTCGTACAAATTCTCTTTTAAGAACTAAAGCCTCTGGGTCACCATCTTTAACTTATATCTTTGGTTGAGGCCATATGGCAACAAAAATTCTCTTCTAGTATCTTCTCGTCTTTCCTTTTCTCCCTGTGACTTCCACATTCCCTATCTTTCTCACCAGTCTCTACCCACCCATCTTCAAGTCAGAGAGAATCAGGACTGATGTCTGTTTTGGGGAGGCACAGGAGGTGAGGGTCATTTCAGGAGATCAGGAGAGCAAATGCACGGTATCCCAAGTGAGCATTTAATAGGGTGAAATTGCCAACTGTTAAGAAATCACTGCTTTTTAAGAGTTGAATGCGTCAGGTGAGTATTTCCTAATATTGTCCATTTTGGTGCAAACTTCAGAATATGGTGGTGGATATTTATTGACTTCCATCAAAGGAAATGTAGCCATAGCCAGTATGGGGAAAACTGACTAATTAAATATTTCATTTATTCATTCAACAACAAAATGTGTTAAAACATACTATGTACCAGGCATGCTTAGGGGTTCAAAACCCGTGATCCACAACAGAAGATGAAACTAGAGGAAGATGTTTTAGGTGAGATAAACAGAAAAAATACAGATCCCCCAGCAAAAATAGTAAGGTGAATGTGGGCAGTTCAGAGAATAGAGAGTACAGTCAAGCGGCCGAAAGGAAAGGAATGTATAGAGGAACAATTGGTGGTATGTTTGCAAAAGTAGGTAAGCACCTGGTTACACAAAGTCTCACACGGATGGCTAGCAAAGGAGTTTCTTTTCTGACATGTTGAAGAGGAAGCCATGGGGGCTTCTGAGCATAGTGGGGGCTGCAAGTGTCATAAAGTACCAGAGAGAAAGTTAGAAGCCCTTGGGTATAGTGACAAGTCTGCCACTTTCTGGACGTGTGTTTCCTCATTCACAAAATCAGAGGGTAAGATGTTCTGTAGGTCCTTTCCAACAGAACAATTCTGCAACTCTGTATTTTGGAAATTGGCAATCTGTAGGAAGGATGAGGGTAGGGATATGAATTAGGAAGCTCCTCAAGTTGTAGAGGTGAGACAATAGGGCCAGAAATGAGACCTCAGAGACGGGAAGAGGTGTATTGTGCATTGCAAATCTCTAAGGGGTGCTATTTGCATGGACTAAGTGAGAAAGGTTAACAAGAAGATGCAAAGGTCTTAATGACTGGATGAGGAGGGTAGTGCGGGCATGGGGGTGTTCTGGAGGAAGGTGTCATGTGGATTAGAATTGCAAGAGTATTCCCTTGGGAAAACAGGAGGCAGGAAGGAGAGGCGAATTCTGAAAGAAGAAGACACATCTCTCAGAAGAGCCAGGTCTCGTCATTTTCACTGGGAGTCATCCTTATAGTGGCAAAGCTGAAACCGTGAGAAGATGAAGAACAGAACCTGAAGGACGTCCATAACCACAAAGAAAAGGAAAAAAGATATTCACAAAGCTCACAAATATGCATTCCAAAAATTGAGCAAATACTTACCCAAGGGCTGGTTAAGTACCCAGCCCTGGGCCAGATGTTGACAGAGTTAGGGAACAATAAAACAGCTATGTTTTCTGCTCATACCAAACTAGAGAGGGAAGGGTAGATCTTAAACAAATAAATAAATAATCCATTATATTTTGAAAAAACAGAAGCATAATGTGGGATGGAGGCCAGCCTAGTGGCAGCATAGTGGTTAAATATGCGCACTCTGCTTCAGCGGCCCAGGGTCCGCTGGTTCGGATCCCAGGTGCAGACCTACGCACCGCTTATCAAGCCGTGCTGTGTCAGGCATCTCACATATAAAATACAGGAAGATGAGCACAGATGTTAGCTCAGGGCTAATCTTCCTCAAAAAAAAAAAAAGCATAATTTGGGATGACATTAAAAGGTGGAATTTAGATTGGGAGCAAGGAGGAATTCTTTACGAAGATGACATTGGAGCAAGAACAGAAAGTTTAATAAATATTAGCCAGGGGAAAGTGGAAGGAGAGTGTGCATTAAGATGGCGGCATTATAAATGAGAAAAAGAAAATTGTGGCTAGATTAGAAAAATATTTGACTGTTTATTTGACCAGAATTAGGGATGGATTGAGTGTTGAGAATGAGATGGAGGAAAATGTCAAGGATTTTTCCAAGGCTTTTCACATCATAAACTAGGCAGATAGAGATGCTGTTTATTGAGATAGAGGGGCCTGGGTCGAGGAGGAGACGTGGTGTAGATCAAGAATTCACTGTGAGATATTAATGTCAAATGGTCTGTGACGTATCCAGTTGGCAATATTATTAAGCAGGCAGTTAGGTCTGTGGGTCTGGAGCTCAGAAAAGGGGTCTGAGAATGAGATGTAAATTTGGGAGTCATCAACATGTAGCTGTCAAAAGCCACTGGAATGGTTGAGTCACTTTGGGGAGGGTGAAGATTGAGGGGGAAAAGGATCACAGGGCAATTGCAAGAGTATAAAAATATCCTGAGCGCCAGAGGAAGAAATTGTTCCAAGGAGACTGGGCCCGTTTTATCAAGCATTGCAGAGAAGATGTAGCCAATACGTACTGATGTAATTGCCCAGAAACACTCCTCCCTCCCACCACCTCCACACCTCTTCCCGGAAAAGCCATTTTATCTATAGTGGCACTGCCCAGTGGAACTTTTTGTGATGTTGGAAGTGTTCTATATCTGCACTGTCCAATACTGTAGCCACTAGCTACATATGGCTATTGAGCACTTAAAATGTGACTGATATGGCTGAAGACTTTTTAATTTACTTAAGTTTATTTAATTTACATTTAAATGTAAACAGCCACATCATCACCAGGAGCTACTACATCAGACAATGCATCTCTAGACTCTAGACATCACACACAGACTTGCAGCCACAATAACACGTCACAGTACCACACACACACATACCAGCCTCAGCTGAATATCCAGGGTTGCAGCACCTGACCCAACCTGGGTCCTAAGTCTTTCTCAGGATATACGGAACCAAGAAGAGAGTCAGTCTGTCTTCAGTTAATTGGATGGGAGGATGTAAAACTCAATGGCTTTGGCTGCCATGCTTCTTCCATATAGACCAAAAAGTCCAGAGAAGGTCAAACTGCAAAGGGAGAGAGGGAAGAAGGACACCGACACTCAGAAGGCAGCTGAGAGTCCTGAGGGGGTCCCTCATTCCCCCTGTTCTGAGGTCTGGCGGAATTTCTCTCTTGGGTTCTGAGAATGTCATAGGGTGCAGATGTGAGTCAGATAATAAAATATTCTGGCAGGAAGTATTGTGATGAAATAGAGGTTTCGAGTGAAAACCACTTTCTGGAGAAGTTGATTAGTGAGTGGAAGGAAAAATATACAGTTGATTCTTGTTATGCCTGGTAATTGAGTCCTATAAAATCACAACAAACACTGAATTAGCGAATACCGAATCATAGCTTCTGGGGGAAATACAGGGTTAGGTTTCTGGGAGCCTCTGGCCACGACATTTTCATTGACTGATCAATATATAATCCTGTTTTATGAATGTTTCTGATTAAAGACACCTTATTTAATATATATTATTGATTCACTAACATTGAATTCATGGCCAACAGCACTATTATTCATGCCTAAATGAAGCTTATTTTCACCATAAGACACATCACAGCCTTCTTGTGCTTAGGAACACCAGACAAGACTTTAGCACTACACTTGGGAGCCATTTTAAATGACAAAATCACCAACAAAAAAACATAAAAATGCAAAACATGTGGCACTAAATAGACCATGAAAAAGACACTTATTTCAGTATGAGAGTTGAGATAAGAGGGCAGAGTGTCGACTTGGTCAACCTTAGCTGAGAACGTGTGTGTTGGACAACTCAAAATTTTCACCACTCAGTGCATATCCACGATGACTACAAAAAAGAGCTGAGTGTATTAGTTTTGAAGTTACGTATAAATTTTAGGAGTAGGCAAATTTGCAAATACAGAAGCTGCAAATAATGGATATTGACTATGATAATTGTGTTCATTTATTAAATATTTACAACGTGCTAGGAATTTTTCTGAAACTTACGTGTATTTACTTCATTTTCATAATAACCCACTGATAATTGGTTTTATGAAATTGAAAAATTAAAGCTTTTATTATAAAGCAACGTTATGTTTCATAAAGATGAAAAAGTGAAGCACGGAGAGTTCAAGTAAATTACCGAAGGTCAACAAGTAGTAAACTCCAGGCAGTTCTTCTGCAACCCATGTCCTGAATCACATAGTAATGCCATCTGTCCAAGTCATTGGACAGGAGGCAGGACTAAAGAATTTCTTCATAAAGCCTTCTCACCTATAACCCCAAGCGTAGACCCTGGGGGCATCAATGAACATTCTCGTCAAGCTTCATTCATTTAATTAATAATAATTAAGCATCTACTATAAGCTAGACACAATATTCAGCACAGGGACAATGAACAAGATAATGAACCACACAATGTTCTAGCTTTCACGGAATTTGCACCAAGGTAGAAACAGGAAATATACACATACATAACTTCATACGGTGATAAGTGCTGTAAGAAAAACAAAGCAAGTTAGGCAAAGGAAGGTTTCTCTGAGGAGGTGACATTTTCGCTGAGAGCTAAAGAAGTCAGGAAATAATGGGTGGAAATATCTTGGGGAAGAGCATTCTAGGCAAAGAGAATAGCAAGTGCAAAGGCCCTGAGGCAGAAACAAGCTAGGGATGATGTGGACAGCAAGAGGGTAAGGGTGGAGTGGACAAGGAACTCAATGGTAAGAAAACAGGGGTGAAAGAAGTAAACAGGGCCAATTCATAGGGCATCTTATGGGTCATGGTTAGAAGTTTGGATTCTGAGTGTGTTGGGATGTCCTTAGAGTTTTGAGCAGGGGAGTGAAATATGAAATATGACAAGTTGTTAAAAGATCTGTCACTAGATAGAAAATTGGCTGTAGGAAAATGAGAGAGAAGCTATAGATCACTTAAGGAAACAGGCTCAGGAGAGAGAGGAGGCTTCATCCAGGAAGGCCGAAGTAGAGGAAGTGAGAAGCAGACAGTCTCAGGATATTTTGAAAAGCAAAGCTTTAAATATAGTGGAAGACAGAAGAGTCTAGAATGTCTCCAAGGACCCAGGCCCAGGATCCTACGTGAACGTTGGAATCTTCTGCCTCAGTGGGGGAGACAGTGATAGAAGGAGGGTTGGGGGATGGGAGGTTTAGTAGGTGTTCATCTAAAGCAAAGTCCCAAAGGACATAAAGGAGAAAGCCATGCAAATATCTACTAGACGAGTATTCCTGACAGAATGAACAGTTATTGCAAAAGCCCTGAGGTAGAAGCTTCCTTAGTGTAGGGCTGGAATGGCATGAGCCATGTTGGGTGGTCGGAGACGAAGTTAGGGAGCTAGAGGAAGCCAGATTTCAGTGAATCTTTTAGGCCATTGTAAGGACTTTGGCATATCCAACTAAAGATCTTTAGTGGAGTTCATCAAATATTTTAAATAGTTCTTTCAGGTACACAGGAGGATTATATTTCTCTGCCCGTAAAATTAGGCGTGGTCATGTGTGATAGATTGGATTATTTATTTGGATTATTGCCCCAATTCTTCACCCCTTCTTTGCATCCACACCCACGCCCTGGCTTCACAGTAGACAGAGTATGCTTCTTTAGCCCTTGGCTGTGGCTGTAGTCACATGACTTGCTTTGGACCACAGGATGGAAGTAGACATGATTCAAGTGACAACTCGAAGTGTGCTTACCCAGTGGGGTTTGCCCTCCTGAGCTTCTGCCATCACATGAAAAAAACATGCCCTGGCATGTCCACTGACTCTAGGAGGAGGATGAGAAACCTGTTAAATAGAGCTACCCCAGACAACTTGCATCTTAAAGTAGATGCCCCGCCTAGCCTAGTCTAGATCAGCTGATGCCCAGCCAGCCTGCAGATGTATGACAAATGAATGCTTATTGCTGCATGCGACTGAGATTTTGTAGTGGTTTATTGCACAGCAAGGCACCTTGTTTTAGCCAAAGAAATGAGAGTGGAAGTGGAATGTGTCAATTCTGAGTGGGGTGACATCTTTAAAAGCCACTGTGGGGCCGGCCTGGTGGCTCGGTGGTTAAGTTCGCGCGTTCTGCTTCTGCGGCCCAGGGTTCGCCAGTTCAGATCGTGGGTGCAGACCTTTGCACTGCTTGTCAAGCCATGCTGTGGCAGGCATCCCACATATAAAGTAGAGGAAGATGGGCATGGATGTCAGCTCAGGGCCAGTCTTCCTCAAAAAATAAATTAAAAAAAAAGCCACTGCATGTTTTCTCATCCTCTTTCCACTGCTGGAGTGATGATGTAAGTACATGTCAAGGCAGGACCTCTATCATCCTGGTTCCATGAGTGACTATGTTGAGCAGAGCCCCTGATGACCCACAGTAAATATATACCCTGAGAAAGAAAGAAAAATCTGTGTAACAGCTGATGATGTTGTTTCTGTTTCTGATACTGCAGCATGACCTAGCTTGGCTGATACGGGAAGTCTCCACAGGATTTTGAGGTGAGGAATTACATGATTTGACTCATATGTAAACAACTCTGGTGATGTTAAGAATAGACTGCAGGGGGTGGCGGCAGAGGCCAGGAGACAAATGAGGAGGTGGTTAATGCAACGATAACGCCAGCAAGAGATGGTGGTGGGCTAGAGCAGTGTAGGAGCAGCAGTGAAGTAAAAAGTGCTCAGATCCTGGATGTATTAGGAAAATAGAGCAGCCAAGATTTGCTTATGGATAGGATGTAGGATGTTAGAAGAAAGATGAAATCAAGGATGACTCCAAGGTTTGGGGCTGAGTGAAAGGTCTGATGGAGTTGCCATTAACTGAGATGGGGAATGTTATGGCAAGAGGAGGCTTGGCTGTGGGGAGGGGATCTGGAGCCTAATTTTAGACATGGTAAGTTAGGAGTGCCTATAACCATCCACAGAGAAGTCAAGCAAATAGTTGGATTTGCCAGTCCAGGGTTCAGGGGAAGAGTTGGGGCTGGGGATGTGATTTGGCTGTTAGTGTTAGATAGATTGAGATTGCATTTAAATCCAGGAGACTGGCTGAAATCACAACGGGGTTGAGAGTAAATAGAAAAGAAGTTCAAACTCTGGGGCATCCTTGATTAAGATGTCAAGGGATAGTGATAATGAGCAGGAACAGCCAGTGAAGTAAAATGAAAAACTGACTCATGTGGGGTTGTGCTGAGCATCTTGTCTTTGCACATCCAGATGCTTTCTTCAGCATTCTCCACCTGGATCTCTGTCCCCGGTGGCTGATCTTAATGGAACTGACTCCTGTTCCCTCCAGCTTCTGGTTGGGTTTGGCTCACAGGAAGGATCCCTAACGAGAGATTAGAAAGAAGAGAATAAGATTACATCAGTGGCTCTCGACTTTAAGAATGCATCAGAATCACCTGCGAGGATTGTTAAACACAGTGCTGGACCCCATCCTCAGAGTTTCTGATTCTCATCCAATTCTTGGGTGAAACGAGGATTTGCATGTTTAAGTTCCCAGGAGATGCTGATGTTGCTGGTCTGGAACCACACTTTGAGAACCACTGAGTTAGGCTATGTATACCCCTGATTTTCTCCCTGTGAGATTGCTTCAGCATGGCTGTGACCCTCAACAGAATGTCACTGTTCCCCTCTGAGCTGGCTCGTACTACATAATTCTATTTCCTCTGGAGTTTCAGTAACTTCTTCCTGCCTTCAAATTTTCAAAGGTGGTGACAACTCCATTCCTGATGGCCCCAATTCCTGCCCTACCACCTGTCCTTCCCCTACATCCTACTCATATCTTGGTAATTAGTCTGTTTGTAAACACACCCTCCTTGAATTATCCTAATTTCAGTGAGCCATCAGTGTCACTGATCTAGGAGTCCTGGAGATAAATGAAAAAGCATTTTTAAAAGGCATGTGTGGCCAATTGCGTCAAATGCTGCTGAAGGGACAAACAGGATGAGGATTTAGAAATGACCATCGCATTCAGCATTAGGAGGTCTTCATAGAATGTTGGAGACAAAAAACAATTAGGGTGCATTTGAGAAAGAACGGTTTAAACTACAGATTAAGCTGGTCCTCCTAAAACTTTTAAGTGATATTGAGGACAATGACCATGAGGCCCTGTGTCATCGGTGCTTCAATTTGCGAACCATTGAACCAGAGCAGATGCTCAGATACCTGTGAGGCATCCTACTCCCCTCTTCTAACATCAAGTTAATTAGCAAATCTTGTAACTCAATCTGCAGCAGTGGTTCTCAAACTTTAGGATGCATCAGAATCTCCTGGAGGACTGGTTAAATCTGAATGACTGGGCCCTGCCCCTGGAGTTCTCAGTCAGTAGGTCCGGAATGAAACCTGATCATTAGCATTTTTAGCAAGTTCCAAGTGATGCTAATATTGTTGGTCATGGGACCACACTTTAGAAATCACTACGCTGTTGGAGATTTCTCCTATCCTGCCTTTCCTTTCCATCCTCAGCCAGTCCAGGCTTTCATGATATTTGCCTGAATTACTACTATACCCTCTAAACCATGTCCCTGCTCCTAGCTTTGCCCCTCCCCTCATCAACCTCCTACAAGGCTCCCAAAGAGATCATTCTAAGATGCAAATTTGATTCTATTACTTCATTACCTAAAACACAAGGATCCATGCTGTAGGGGAGGAAGACATTTCCTCTACCCACTCTGGGTCCTTCTGGCTGGAGAACGAATTAAATTCTCATGAGACAGAATAACAGGAGAACACTAAACAGAACTTTATAACATGTATACACGGGAGAGGCTCAGGTAAACTGAGCAACTTGCCAAAATGGCTGAAGCCACCACCTTAAATATCATCTTCAGCTAGAGACAAAGGAGGATGTTGGGGGTGGGGGAAGTCAGTTAAGGGAGGTTACCAGACAAGTACATTAAAAAAGAGTAAGATTATTATGTAGATTTAAGTCCTAGCCTTCCCCATTGATAAGAGATTCTAGAGAGAAGGTCATCCCCCCTTCTTCCTGGTACAGAGAGGGAGACATATTTACAGATGGAGATTTCCTTTACAAATGTAAGTGTCTCTTAACAAAGGGTAAGTAAATTCTACTTTTCAGAGTTTCTTTCCTGTCTGCAGTTTTTTAAGTAACCAGTCCAAAATAATCTTCACGCCAAAGAGATATATCTTGGGGTAGCCAATTCTAGTCCCCCACAATGCTCATGGTCTTTAGGATAAAGAGCAGACTCCTTAGCATAACTCTCCATTCTCACCATTTCTGACTCTTATCACACTCCAGACATGCTGAATTAGTTCCTGAATATAATTCTGCCTCACATACGGCATTTCCCTGTTTTTAGGAGTCCTTCTTTCCTGAGTCTCCCCCTCTCCAGTTCCAAGGCTGAACAGACACCTCCCTCTCCTCTGGGATCCCCTGACATGCACTGCAGTCACATAGCTGAGACCCTGTAGCTCCCTGCATCACACTGACAAATTGTCCTGTCTGACTACCAATTAGACAAACCTCCCAGCTGTGTCCCCAGTGCCCAGCAATGTTCCTGGCCCACAAGATAGCAACCGCTCAACCACTATTTGTTAAATAATGAATGAAAGGTCCTGTGTTTTGTCAGAAAAGTGGGCATTTTAGTAAAAATTTCAGTAAGGTTCGAGGCAAAAATCATTTTCTAGTTAATCTGCAATTAACCAGAAATGTCAATGAACCGTAACAATATATTCCCTGGTTAAGTGATGTTTCAGGAATAACAAAAATTAAAGAAGGGTAGATAAACCCAGCTTAAACCATTAGACTTTGGAAATTCTCAATAATGTGCTATCAAAAATTAATACAGATATGTTGCATTCAGGATTCAATTTGGCTAACCATAGGTTCTGGGATACAATTCCTTGCTTTTTTTTCCTCTTCATGTCACAAGAGCTTTCATTGAGATAAATAAAATCAAGCTTTTAACTAACTATATTTTCTGTAGTTCATAAACTCCTCAAAAAATTTACATTTCTACATGAGTATATATAACAAACCACATTCCAACAAAATGAGAGCCCTACTACAGTGTCGAACAACTTACAGAAGCTGAGTTCTCACTAGTTTCTTTGTGGTGGAACTGATCTTGGCAGTTAGGGACATTGAATTTTTCTCTCCTTTGCATTGAACAAAAAAATCACATTTAACAGAAAGATCAATTGGCTAGCTTAAAGTTAGACAAGAAGTAAAGGCCAGAGTGGGGCCAGGGACACAGGAGATCTGAGTTTCAGTCTTGTGTGTGGCTCACTCCCTCAGAACATGCCCTTACCATGTGACTATTGTATAACCTTATTCTCCAGGCTTACTTTAAAATTCATAAGGTGAATTCATTGCCTGAACATGTGCATTGGCTGTAATTCTACAGCAGAACTGGAAGTCACAAAAGCCAGAGAGCTTCTGAAAAATCCTGTGCTGGGGACCTCATGAAGTGATGGATCTGAAGGCCAGGAAACAGGACTTAGAAGTCATGAAGAAGGTAAGTTGGAAAAGTCAAGTCTTGGGAATCTGGTGGCTTATATGCTAGAGTTCTTTGTCTGGTATTCTTTTATGTGTGTGTGCGTGTGTGTGTGTGTGTGTGCATGATCTCTGACTTCACAGGCCATGGTAAGGCTTGTCATCTATCTAGGAAACGTGCTAAGGTAAATATTCAAAGTCACCGTTAGAAAATGAAAGAACAATGTTGAATGCTGAAGTTGTTTGTCTGACAAAATATGGTTTCAAATCTCTTTTGAGAACTGCCAGGCTTAAGGAGTTTTTAAAATTATTTTTGAGTCCTTTGATCATTTTTCTTACGAGTTATGTGATTCATCACTGTTTCAAAGATGCTCCTTCTTCAAAACTCATTTTGCACAACCAGTTGCAATTTTTCTATGGGATAGTACTCATCATTTTAAGGAAAATAAACTGGTTAGCTATCTATAAAGCACAAAGCAGGGTTATTTTTCCTGATAAACTGTATCTGTAGGATTATAGTGTGTTTCTGTATTGTTGATAAAATGCAGTTGTGTTAAACTATCAGTATTTTCATAGTCAACCAATTTTTCTTATATAAACGTGGTTTAAAAATTCTCTGAAATGATAAATATTCAATCTTCCAAAAATTATATTGATTTGGAATCATCCTTCAAATCGCTAAGAAAAAACATTTAATTTGTAGAGAGGCTAGTGGTTGTGTTAAAATTATCCCAGAAGAGTCAATGGTTGGGGACCAAAGGTGTACGGGAGTTGGCAACCCATTAAGGAAAGTTGGGTTATCAGGTTTTCTGATGTCCTGTCTGGAGAAGAAAATTACTGTTGGTAAAAAGTGAATTTTGTTTCTTTTAAAAAATAGTTTGTACTCCTTTTGTTATACATGGGTTAAAAATTGACTAAGGAAAAGTAGTCCATCTAATATAAATTTTGAAACACAGGGAAATTATTGTCAACATAGCTTTTATAGAATGTGCGTTTTTCTGTCAAGTGAAAATTAGGATTGGCACATTGGATGGTGATGTTGAAGACAGTGTGGGAGGGAGGCGAGAAGGAGCTCTGAGGAAGGCGGATGAACTGGGGAGCTGAGTGAGGAGCTCTGTGCCCAGAGAGGAGAGGAGGTTGGCCCAGGAAGACTGACCCAAGATAGGCATTGGATGGCAACTCTGAGGACAGTTTTGTTCTGAAGACAAGGAGGAATCTGGGGCTCTGACAGACTGACAGAAAGCATCTTACTTTTTATGGACCAAAGACAGTGAGAAGTGGGATAAGAATACCACAGACTAAACCAAACCAGACCAAAGAGAACAAAAACCTCTTTTGGAGGGCTTAGGAAGGATAAAGAGGGGGCGGAGGAGCCTCACACCGCTTTAAGCTGAGCAGAGCTGACAGTGACAACATGAGACCTCTCACTTACCAAACCTCCCTCTGGTGGGTTCTCTGAGGTGCCCACAGATCTTAGTCAGGTATTTCATATGTTGTAAATAGATGTTGGTAAAAATAGTGAGCTAAAATAGAAATGGGGAAGGGGAGAAACACATTCCCACCCCCTCCAGCCTCATCCCCAGGTGGTAATAGCACACAGTTTCAAGAGACAAGGAACATTTCTCTCACTTTCCTCACAGAGTGGATTGACTGACCCATAATCTCGACAACAATGCTTCTTCCTTCAAAGCCCCTGGGAGAGGAGACTATGGTGCAAACTCTCTGTGAACAGCAGCCAGAAGCACTTAATACTAGTAATGTTCGCCACGGCCCGGCAATGATGGCTAACACGCTTGAGTGCGCGCCAGCATCTGTTCTCAATACTTCACATCGCTAATTCATTTAACTCTTACAAAGGTCTTTTTCTTTTACTATGCACATTTTAAAGATGAGAAAATTAAGAGAGAAAATTTTAGATTGTGAAGCTGAAAAGGCTCAAAGCCTGAACGAAACCCAGGAAGCCTGGTTTCAGGGCCTGTGCTCTTAAGCCTGTGCTACACACGGCACAGGCCTTTGAGAAGAGGCTGTTCTTCCCAGCTCTGTTCCTTACTCAGGGAATATACGCTTGGATCTAGAACAGTAGAATGTAGACCAAAAATTGAGGGCCATGAACAAACCGCGTACATCTATAGTTTGCTCGTGCTGTTTCTTCCTGTTTCAAGTCTAGCTCATGCACACCACCCCTTCTCTGTTTGGTAAACCATCTCACATCTTTCGAAGTCCCCCTGAATGCCACTGCTTTTGAAAGTCTTCTTTGTCCCCCCTACCCCTACCTCCTGCACTGATCTTTCACTTACCCTGTCATAGTGTTCTCCGTGAACTTTTCCTTCCTACAGTACTCATGACAATCATCCCAAGGCTCCGTTCATCCATGTGACTCTCTCTCACTCTGCTCTGCGCCCTCTAGGGTAGGGATCCTATCTTTCTCATCTTTGAATCCCCAATGCCTAATAGAGTGTGTGACAAATAAAAGATGTCCAATAAACTGAATTAGCTAAACAATCAATTAAACATCCTGAAAAATTGTCTTTCTTGGCACTTGTGTTGCTAGGATTGTATTTCACTAACTGGATGCTTTCTCTAGATGTCTGTAAGAAAAATAAAGGCAGAGGAACTTTCCCTTCCCTACTTGGAAATTAGAGGATAAAAAAAAAATTGACTTATTTCAACTGCGATGACTCTCTTCACATTGATTGTAATTGCTTGTAACAACCGTCAGTGTTTGCTGCTGGAGTGCAAGCCCTCTGAGGGCAGAATTCTCCTTTTCTCTCTTTCTTGGTCACTGCTGTGTCCCCAGCCCTGGGGCAGTGACTGGCACAAGGTAGGTTCTTGCTGCCACCTTATACAGAGTGCAGATGAGCTCTGAACTAAGAGTCAGAGACCCGGGTTTATAGCTTAACTCTGCTGCCAACTTTCCATAAAAGCTTGGGGAAGCCTAACTCATTCTGGCCTCAGTTTTCTTTCCTTTGTAATAACAATCAAAATCAAGAAAAGTGTAGTATTGTACCTTTTTTTTGGTGAGGAAAATTCACCCAGAGCTAACATTGCTTGTCAATCTTCCTCTTTTCTTTTCCTTTTTTTTTTTTTGCTTGAGGAAAATTAGCCCTCAGCTAAAATCTGTGCCAATCTTCCTCTACTTTGTATGTAGGCTGCCTCCACAGCGTGGCTGACGAGTGGTGCTAGGTCTGCACCTGGGATCCAAACCTGTGATCCCCAGGCCTCCAACGCGGAACATGTGGAACTTTAACCACTCAGCCACCGGGCCAGCCCCCTATATATTGTACTTTTGTGGATGTAGAAACATGAGATCTTTGTCATACAGAGACATGGGATTTCATGTCTCTAACACTGTACATTCACGAAGCAAGTGGTGGTGGTAGAAGGGTCAAAAGTACTTACTGGTCACTGAGCCAGTGTCAGTGAGATGTGGCCCCAGATGACTGTGTTCTTGCTCCAGCTGTCACTGGAGGCAAACTCAACAAGGACACTTAATGGAGAGCAGAGCTGGCAGCAGTAACGGGTTGAGTGATCTCACAATGATGATCCGTTAACTGAGGGTGCCCTAGATTAGAAGACCTGTGAAGTCCTTTCCAGTTTTCACCATCTCTGAATCTATGTACATGCAGCTGAAGTGAGAGATAAAAAACAGATTGGAAGTAACCAGAATCCAAGCACTCAAAGCTCACTTCAAAGGGGTGATGAGTGAACATAACATCATTTCTGCTTCTTCCAAACTCACTTTTTCATTTGAAGTCACATTAAGCTTAGGGAAAAGGGACAACTTCCTACTGCTCTTGTTTTCATATCAGAGGTATAATTTATACAAAACTGGAAAAGCACAAGGGCACTTCAACCTTTTCTTGAGTCTGTCTAAAACAGCAAACTCAAAAGAGCTGAAGCTGAAAAAGCATTCTAGGACTGCTATGCAAATGAGAACACCAGGCTTTACACTCGACAGCTTCATATTCCTGTGAAGTGGAAATTTTTTGCTTTGAAAGCAGTGCTGAAAGATTGCAAGAGATGTAAGTGTGATGTCAACTATTTGTATTCCACTTATGTTTTCTCAAAAGGCTCAGGACTTGAAGACCCATCACGCGTTGAATAACCAGAGTCCACTTTTCCAGCGGCTTCCTTTGCAGCTGCTCACCGCTGCAGCTGATGTGCAATCTCTGAATACAACAGCAGCCACTGAGTTCCCTCCACAGAGCCCTGGCGATGGAACAGCTGCAATTCCTTTCCACATCTCATGCTCCCAGGAGGGGAAAAAAGCCAAAGAGAAGTGACAAACTGGTCACAAGCTATTGAACACTAACACACAGCTGCAAATTCTGCAGCCTCAGCAGCAGCTGGCACCATCTTCATAAGGAGGTAGCCGTTTTTATAAAGAAAATACAGGTCCCTGGGGACCATTGACAGAACTTTAGGTAGGAAATTCAGTGATCATGTTTTATTTAAAGTGTGTTCGTTAAGTCCCATACTTTGTAACTACAGCACAAACTTTAAAATACACAGCAGCTTCGTGAAAGAGGCTGGCATGTTAATAGAGAAACATAGCTGTAACCAGGGACCTGATGGAATTTTAATTTGCCTATTTGTTGGGGGGCACCTTGAATGCCTGTTTTTGGGGTTCCGGGCAGCCAATATGTGTACATTTCTTGTGACCTGTGGGGAGTAGGTGAAGAGGAAGGTGACGCTTGGCTGTATTTGCCTGCAGGCACTAAAGGGGTGGAGGACTTGCTGCTCCCACACCAGGACACAGCATCCTAGGGCAGAGGGGACAGCCTGGACCGTGAGACCATGTGACACAACATAGGCTGAATTCTTCAGTGGAACGATGGACGCTTAGGAGAATTTCATCATTTTGAAGCTGTGCAGATCTGCAACTCTCTCCAAGAACTCCTCAGAGATACTGCTTTTGAGAGAGTAAGACTGCAGTCTAATCGCAAACAGGTCTAGTTGCTGAGGAGAGACCTTCCAGAACCAGATGGTTAACTGGGACTATAAGTGAGCTTGGGGCCTGTGATGGAGCAGCCAGTAGAACGGGGTAGCAAGAGCCATCCAAAGAGACAAGTTCAAGACATTAAGGTATCCAAGGAGAAAAGGCACACTTCAAGAACACCCAGGCCTCCTCTGCTCAAGAAATTTCCAGAGAGGCCCTAGGCTTCAAGGACCCCATTCTTCAGGGGAAAATGCATGTCAGCTTTTCTTGATTGTGATCACCCTGGGGGAGGGTGTTGTTTCTTCATGAAAACGAAGGTGGTGACTAGGAGGGTTGAGGATCCAAGACCTAAGGGAGTTGTAAAGGATGTGAACTGGAACAGCCCCATAAATTCCTGGAGGGGGAAGGTGTGAAGAAGTAAATGAAATGTCAGTATGATTTGGAGGTAGGCTGATGAGTCTTCTTTTTTCATGTTATTGAAGGAGATATTTCAAAACAGATGAGACTTGAGAAATGGTTTGAGTATTGTTAATGAATCCTACACTTAATAACATCTAATAATGCACACACAAAGAACATTCGAGAACGACCTCAATAGTATGTGAAAATGCCTGGCACAATGTCTGGACAGAGTAAATGCTTCCTCTACCCAGTGTAACTGCTATCCAGAGTCATTTCTTCCTGCGAGAGGAGCCCAAACAAGGTTTTACACCAGCCTGCACCAGGAAAATTCTACTCCTGGCCAGAAGTATGCATCAGTCCATCCGTTAAAGTATCCTGATCTCTTATTATTTGCCAAATTCAGAATTTAAAAATGTCTAATATATAGGACTGCTCTTAAAGCCTTTATAAACGCTTCAGTATAAAAAAATGACTCTCAGCCCCAGTCTATGTGAACATTACCTAAGAAGCTTTGAAAGACAAAGTACTTGCCCCAGAAATTCTGATTGAATTGATCCAGTGAAGGGCCCATACGTCTGCATTTTCAAAGGTCCTCAGGAAATTCTAGCGCGCAGCTAGGTTTGAAAACCATCGATATTGCTCATCTCTTAATTAGTCTCCGACGCTACAATTTCCTGTGTACTCTGCCATCAGAGGACTTTTTCTCTTCAAATTATGTCAAAGTTTCTCATTAAAAATCTTTAATAGCTTCCCGTGGCATGGTAAAATGAATTTCAAGGGTATTCAAGGGCCTTAGAAATCTACTTTCAAACTATCTTTTCAGTTCTATATTTTGCCATGTTCTGTGAAGCTATGGAATTCAATTTAATAAGCCTTCTGTTCTCCCCCAAAGCATGTGCATTTCCATACCTCAACAATGGCCCCACGCTGTTCCCCTGTGAAAAGTGCTCTTCCTCTCCTTTGCTCATCCAGCAAGTGTACTCATCTTTCAAGGCTCCACTTTAATGTCAATTTCCCCAACCCCTCAACAGCTTTAAATGACGCATGCCCCCTACTCCCTTAGTGCTATGTACACACTACAGCCAACATCATATTTTATTAGAGGGTCATATGGCTGAGAGGATGCTAAGTGGTCAGTACATTCTATCTCATTTTTCCTTTCCTGGACACACAGGAAGAATATTTCTCCCAGCCTCCTTTATTGCTTTACTGGGGTCATGTGCTGGCTCCTAGACAATAGAATGTCAATGGAAGCAATGAAAGCTATTCCCAGACATGGCCCTTGAGAACACCCCAATGAACCTCCTATTTTTCTTTCCCTTACCATGGCAACCTGAAAACAACTATAAGTTTCTTAAGTTCAGCGCCTGTGCTTTAGTCGTCTTTGCATTCCCGAGAACTGGTAAAGTGGCTAACACATTAGTAGGTGCTCAATGAACACTTACAGACTGATGCCAATATATGGTAAAGGAAAATAAGTGGAATTAGAAGTTTAGAAACAAAGCTGAAGCTGATTACTGCTGACAAGGCACGACACAGGCCAATAAACAGGGAAGGCGGTAGACCAAGAAATAGAAAACTGTTTCAAAAAGGTCAGTGTATCCTTTGGGAAAGTAGCTGGCATCTGTGGAGGTCAGCATGACATTTGTCTTCAGAACAGCAAAAAGGCTATGGGATAGGTTTATAATGATGGTGATGATCAACATTATAATTCCTTGTGTTTGCTTAACATGCCATATGTTTTCTAATATGTTCTTTTTTTGAGGAAGACTAGTCCTGAGCTAACATCTGCTGCCAATCCTCTTCTTTTTTTTGCTGAGGAAGACTGGCCCAGAGCTAACAGCCATGTCCATCTTCCTCTACTTTATATGTGGGACACCTGCCATAGCATGACTTGACAAGCGGTGGCGCGTAGGTCTGTACCGGGACCGGAACCGGTGAACCCCAGGCCACCAAAGCGGAACGTGCAAACTTAACTGCTGCGCCACGGGGCTGGCCCCTCTAACATATTCTCATCTATTATTTAATTTGATTCAAGAAACAATACAGAGATAATTAGAGCAGTTATTGTCATTTCTATTTCAGATAATGAAATTGAAGTCCAGTGAGATTAAGTACTTGTTCAAGGTCACACCTTAAGTGGTGGTAGAATTACAGCCCAATTTCTCGTGTGCAGCAGGCTGTTACTCTGTACCACCTTGTGACTTAGACTTGTCATCTCTCTGTCATCTATATGCTACATGAGGTTCTTAGATATCAATTGTAAAAGTCAAAACAGTAAGAGAGGCTTGTTCCCCAGCGTCTGTTTCAGCTATACTGATTAGTCAATTCCCAAGGCTTTTCCTGTTGTTCTTGCAACGGCTCCATCTCTGAGGTTAGAGGAACTGGCCAGGTTGATAGAGAAATAAGCAATTCAGACTTAATAAAGAATTCTGAGAAGCAGACATTGTGCAAGACAGAAGACATTTGTAGTTTCTAGGTCTCCCTGACATAAGACAATCAGAACCCAAAGGTTTTATTTACATGGGAGTTTTGCTAAGCCTGTAAAACAAAGAGGCTAAATGGAAAATTCCATGAGGCTAGATTTAGCATGTAGAAGGCAGGCCTGGCCAGCATCTCCAGCAGGTCCATGGGAGAGGTGAGATCATGATGAGGATGAATGAGACAAGGTTATGGGTTCAGCACCTTCATCTCACAAATGATCTTAGTGATAGGCCACCTCACAAAGACAGAGGGTTCTGGTCAACCCAGGCCCCTAATGGAGGAGAAATTCAGAACCTGTGTTCTGACCTGGGCAGACTTTTCATTTGAAGAGGGTGCTCATCATTAGCAAGGTCAGCTGAGTGTCCTCACCGAGGGTGGTACCATAGGCATATTTTGCATTCCAAATGACTCTTTGTTCTTTCCTCTCCAGGGCTGCCTGTACATTGGTTTAGTACCTAATACATTAAACTTAAAGAAATACTACAATAGTGAACCGCCTGCCTGTGGAAACTGCCTAGGTTTTAAAATTCTTATACAATTTAGTAGGTAAAACACGATTGTAAGAATAACATTACCTACTATGTATTAAGAGACTACTATGTGCCAACTAAATTTTATATATTACAACCTGCCATATAAGGAGACACAAGCACCAGAAAGGTAACTGAAGTCACCCAACTAGAAAGAGAAGATTTCAAAGTTTCTATTCTTTCCAGAGAAGAAAATAACATGGAAAGAGAGGAAGAGAGAAAGAATGGGAGATTTCTTTCCACTGTGCAATTTTGAGCATCAGTTATATGCAGGAGAAATCACTTTTATTGTGCCACGTCGTCCCCAGCTGCTTCTTCAACCCTCCAGCTTCTTTTTTTTGTTTTTTTAAAGATTTTTTTGTTTTTTTCCTTTTTCTCCCCAAAGGCCCCCGGTACATAGTTGTATATTCTTCGTTGTGGGTCCTTCTAGTTGTGACATGCGGGACGCTGCCTCAGCGTGGTTTGATGAGCAGTGCCATGTCCACGCCCAGGATTCAAACCAACGAAACACTGGGCCACCTGTAGCAGAGCACGTGAACTTAACCACTCGGCCATGGGGCCAGCCCCCTCCAGCTTCTTTTTGAGCCTTTTCTCCTGCTGCCTTGAGATCTAACTCAGGGACCCTCCAGCCAGCCTCTAATCTTATCCTCCTTAGGATTCAAGGCTCAGGAACAGGAGTTTGGGGCCTGTCAAAACCAAGTGTTTGCCCAGAGAGCTAAGGCTGGATCTAGTGCTACACAGGCCTTAGGGTTTTTAATCTGTCTTATTTCACCTACGTCATGAGTTAAAAAGGCCATTAGGGGCTAGCCTGGGACCTGAACTCCCATGGGTTACACTGTTCCTCTGGGGAAATAGTTCCAAATTCCAAAGAAGTCACTTACAAGTAAATTTTTGGGACTCCTCCACTCATAAATTTGTGACAGCCTATATAGCTATGACAAGAGTATACATTTCTTTTTACCTTAATGAAAATTTAAGGATGTAATCATTACATGAATACTGCTCAGAGTTAGGGAATTTAAAGATTCCGTAGGCTTTTATCACACACATAAGGGTAATGTGCTTTGTCTAAGACCTATAAAATTGTGATATTATTAAAGAGCTTTATCATAGGCAGCGCTTCCATTAACTACTCTCTCCTTAGCAAGCATTTCTTACAGAGTCTAATTGGGTGAGCCTTCAGTACTGTTTTCTGGCTTTGAATGAAGAAAATGAGTGCAAATGTCCTTATTACCCCAGACCACACAGGAACTAGTCCTGCCTGGCTTGGCCCTGAGCTCCCTGCACTGTTGTGCAGCCCATGGCAATGTGGGGTCTCTACTGCAATCAGGAGCCTGATGATACAAAGGTGGAGAAATGAGGGAAAGAAGGAGCGATTGGGGAGGGATCTGATTTCTCAAATGCAAGAGTGACTCTAATGAATTTAATCGCAAGCGTTGATTGAGTATCTGCTATGCGATCTACATGGTTCTTTGGAAAAAGGAGCACCCAAGCCTCTGGGCAGTGTGCTAAGTGGGCTGCATCCACCATTCCTGACAATGAATTTACATTCTGAAATGAATGTATATCTCCTCTTCCCAAGGCCAGTATCCTTTCTCATGTGCCTCTGATAATGTAAGCATTTTGCTGAGTCGAATGATGCTAGTTATTTAAAGTTACAATTTTTTTCTACAACATGTGTCCTAAACTCAAGCCAGCTACTTCATCTAGTTTCCAATTAAAAAAACAAACAGGAAAGACAGCCATGTCCAAATTACTGAGGGATTGTGCATTAGTCCAACATTTTCTAAGGAAATGTTCTGCATAGTTTCCACCTTACATGCCATCTGTAAAACCCAGCCCCTCTGTAAAATGTGACTCTGCTCTGCTGGGTTTGAGGATTGGATTCATGAGCCAATTATCAATTTGGATATTTCCTAATTGACTTATCAGGAAACATACAGAAATTAAAAATTCTGTCACTCTTTGCTCCTGTGTGCTTGTGTTCTATTGTCATCTTTCGCTATGGTTTGCAATGATTTTTGTTGTTGCATTCCACACAACAAGCACATGACTGCTCTTGAATATGTTGCCTGGAACACCAGTGTCAGTCTATTCAGGCTGCAATAATAAAAATACCATAAACTCTGTGGCTTATAAACAACAAAAATTTATTTCTCATAGTTCTGGAGGCTGGATAGTCCAAAATGATGGTGCTGGTGGATTTTGGTGTCTGGTGAAAGCCACTTCCTCATAAATGGCTGTCTTCTTGCTGTATCGTCAAAAAGCAGAAGGGACGAGGGATCTCTCTGGGTTTCTTTTATAAGCACAATAATCCCATTCATGAGAGCTCTACCCTCAAGACCTAATCACCTCCCAAAGGCCCCATCTCCTAATACCATTACATTGGGGATTAGGTTCCAACATATGAATTTTGGGGGGAGGACACAAACGTTCAGTCCATAGCAATCAGATGTAAATATCCAGGGGAGACGAAAATGCAGGATCTCTCAGGGCTAAGGTAAGTAAGAGTGTACAGATTCACTTGTTGGGAGCAGTGAGGTTATGGTCAGAAAAAATGTAGAAGGAGTTTGGCAAAGTATGACTGAGAAACATCAAGATAGAAGAATTGATTTTAGATTTTAACAACGAACCTGAGCAAGTAGAACTGTGATACTAAAATGGGCAATGGGTGTACTATAGGACTTCAAGATGAGGAGTGAAATGATGAGAGTCGTGTTCACCAGAGCAACAAGTTTCCATGAAGCATGAACCGTTTGATACAAAGGCAGCAAAAGGTCGCATATAATTTATAATCCAGTGATATCAAATGAGACTTGCACACAAGCTCAAACTGGTGAACCAGATGATGTGAAATAAAGAGCTGAACTACACATTAAGGACTGTAAATAAAATAAAGCATCATGGAGGGAGATTCATCTGGTATATATTGAATAAATTAAGTTAAAATAAGGAGCCATTAGATGCTGGACGCTGTTATCTAGGTGAAGTAATGAGGACTTAAATTAAGATAACAGCTTTGGCAAAAGACAGAAGGAGCAAGTAGGCTGAAACATAAAGGAAAAAGATCCTGATTTAAGGATGTATTGGAAGTGGGAATAAGAAGGGAAGTTCCCAGAGATTCTGTGTGAGTGAGTCTCATGGGAATCAATGAAAGATATCCTATGGGAAAAGGAACAAGCCGCAGAAATGCAAGAAGTTGGGTTTAGGTGATCGTTAGCCCACATTATGTCAAATAACATCAAGCTGTGCAGACAGAGATGCCTTATGGATAGTGAGGATTTGTTGGCAAGAGGCCCGCCAAGAGAGATCTACAGTGAGACCAAGTCTGTATAAACGGGATCCAGCCATCTGTACAGATAGTAAGTGTTTCCAGAGCTCAGAATAAGGAAAAGCCACTTGGGAACAGATAAATCATAAAACTTTCTAGGAAGATATGGGAGGAAGCTTGGCCTTCAAGGGTGAGTATGAATTGAATAGGTAGAAAGGATTTGGAAGAACACTTCAAGTTAAAGAGGACTGATAAGAACAATGGCCCAGAAATGGCAAAATACATGATCTGTTTGACATAGCAATTTGTACACCAGCTTTTCAGGTGAAGAGTTCCTAAGAAAGAGAAAACTTTGGCACCAGGCTTTATTGACACAGATAGGAATTTGGCAATAGGTGAGCTTTTGGCGGTTTTTGAGCGGGCTGTGAAATGATGAACTCTTTGTTGGATGAACTCTTTGTTGGAGAAAGTCAATAGAGAAGTCAACTGAAAGGGACATGGCTGTAGTGGCATGGAAAACAGCTGACCTTGGCATCCTCAGATCCAGATTCAAATACTGATCTGCCAAGTATGATGTGTGTGACTATGAGTGTTCCACCCAGTTAACCTTTCTAAGCCTTAATATCTGTCTCAGTTAGATGGGGATAGAATATGTACCTCTCAAGGTGTGGAAAAAATGCCTGGCACAAAACAGATCTCAATGGCGAGTTAAGCAAATGGATTGGAGGAGGAGAGTCTTGAAGCAGGCATTCTCTAAGCAAGTTATTTCAATAATCTAGGTGTAATTCTAGATTATTATTTCACCAGAAAGAAAGAAAAAATAGGAATAGATGAAAGCGATGTTCGCAAGGGAAAAAAAAAGACAGAAATTAGCAGTCTATTGGATTGAGTAAAGGAAGTATGAAGATGAAGCTCCAGGTGATAATATGTGGTCTGCTGGAATGATGGTGTCCATTGTCAGAAAGCAGGGTGTTTAAAAGAGCTGAAATGCATTGAATTTGGCTTTAGGCTGAATCCACAGTACATATATGAGAAACTTGAAATAGCATAATGTTCCATATTTGTAAGTTCAGTTTAACCTCTGTTATAGTTTTTAAAAAAAAAATGACAGGGTGCCGGCTCCGTGGCCGAGTGGTTAAGTTCGTGCGCTCCGCTGCGGCAGCCCAGGGTTCGGATCCTGGGCACGGACAAGGCACCGGCTCGTCAGGCCACATTGAGGCGGTGTCCCACATCCCACAACTAGAAGGACCTGCAACTAAGATGTACAATATGTTTGGAGGGGTGGGGTTTGGGAAGTAAAGCAGGAAAAAAAAAGATTGGCAACAGTTGTTAGCCCAGGTGCCAATCCTTAACAAAAAAAAGGAAGATTGGCAACAGTTGTTAGCCTAGGTGCCAATCTTTAAAAAAAAAAAAAAAATGACAGCCCTTTTGTTTGCCTTTCCCACCATCAGTGATTTGGACGCCATCATTTCTTCGTCTAAATTGGCCAGGAGAGGAACTGAAGGCAGAGCGGAGAAATAAATTTACCCCAAGGCTGGTAGAAGTCCTTTTACACTCACTGCTGCAGAAAAGCAACTGCAATTGTTTTGTGACCTTTGGTAACAGTTGCTCTGCCTTCTGGGAATCAAGATTGATTTTTTACATCAGCATAGGTGGAAGCCAATTGCCCAACAGCTGAGATTGATGGTCTATCAAAATGCAGCAGCTTTTCTGGAGAAAGAGTCTGTGGCAGAGCGCCGCAGGTGCTAATAAAATGGTTGCTTATTCCCTGCCCCTAAGGTGACAGCACAAAGGTGTTCCCTTTGTGCACATTTGAAAGTAATAATGAAACTTGGTATCCAAATGGTAGCTTCCTGCCAAAGAGTTCATAGTATTTATTAACAATATCTCCCTGCTCCATACCCTCTCTAGGAGTCTGTAGGGAATGAGGATCTTCTCCCTCCTAAAGACTGAGTCAAGAAGCACTCTCAAAGCCTTGCAGAGAGATAATGAGTAGGCTGTATGATCAAGGAGAGATTGACCATTCTTGGTGCATTGACTTTGAGTCTGAAACGATCATGACATCACAATTTGAAGAGTGCTCTGGAGTTCACAAATTACATTCACAAACATAATCTTTGAGTTCAGAGTGGGGTTTTAGTACCCAAATCCTACCACTGACTTCATATCCTAACCCAAAGAGCTGAAAGCACAAGGAATAATCGCCAAGCAGAAAGGAAAATACCATTTTGTTAACAACATCTATGCGGCGGCACACGGTCCAAACCAGGGAGCCTGCCTGGAGACTGCTAGTCCTCCACACTTGAACTGAAGAGAGCAAGGTTGGCAGAGCAGGTTCTCTGACACGGCCTGCCCACTTACAAAGGGAGGAGCAGGAAGAGAGGTAGCTCTGATTGGGTCTTCCCAGAAAAATGATATATGAGTTTTGATTTTCTTTAAGGTATTTCATGAAATTTTATGTGGATTTGAATAGTGAGTCTTAAAACAAAGTCTTAATTTTAATCTTAAAATAGAATCTTAAGGCGCCCGACCTGTGGCCGAGTGGTTAAGTTCACACACTCCGCTTTGGCAGCCCAGGGTTTCGCTGGTTGGGATCCTGGGCGTGGACATGGCACCACTCATCAGGCCATCCTGAGGCGGCGTCCCATGTAGCACTAGAAGGACTTACAACTAGAATATACCTCTGTGTACTTGGGGGCTTTGGGGAGAAGAAGAAGAAGAAGAAAGAAAAAAGGAATCTTAAACTTTAATATCTTTGAACTGCCACAGCATTTTGATCATTCATCTAATGCCACATCCTCTTTAGGCTTGAAAGCGAAACCCGTTAGCTGCTTCTCCACAGTCTTGTAAGGCAGAGCTTGTTCTGGGGATTAATATGACTATGGAGTAGGGTAACCAGAAATGCAAACTATAATGTCCTAAGGAACAAAGTAAACAAGTGCCTTAACCCAGGCCAACATCACCATCCAAGGGCTCTAATCCACTATGGCTCCAGGCAGGTACCAGGCACATAGGGAGGCAGATGGCAGCCTAGAGGCTCTGATGCCCCTATTGGTGTAGAGCAGAGTCCAGCCGGTTGGGAAGAGAGTTAGGCTGTGGGTCAGGGCCCCGAGCAAGTGGACAGTTCAAGCCAGAGCTCCAGTCCCAAAGAAGAAATTGGAGAGCCCATCAGCAAACCTAGACTCAAGCAATAATTGGGTGACTGTGGTAGGGATGATGGAGAAGGCAAAGACTTGGTCAGTAAAGCGGTACCAAGACTCAGCCTAGGGGCACTGGCAGCAAGACCGAGTTTGATGGTGAGTCTGAGCTTTCAGATTCATCCTTAGACCAGATCAGCTTCAAAGGAAAGACAGGAAAATAAACAGGGAAACAACAAGAGGACAAATCCATTCATCACACCCTGTACAGAATTACTGGTATTTATGTGGGCTGGGAGTTGCCACCAGAGCCTAGCCCTGTTCCCCACTGGGATTCAGAAACATCTGGCCATTATGGACAAGGCAGTGGAAAAAGACTATCAGGAACTTATTTTATCAGGAGCCAAGGAATCTGGGAGCAAACTCGTTCTATAAAAAGAGAATCAAGACAGTCAGTTCTGCCCATTCACAAAGCCTTAGACAGGGATGGATGGGGGTAGGGATTATTCTGCTTGCAGCATATTTTCTGTCACTTGGATTTGCCTCCCATCCTGGTCCTTCTGAGGACTTATGTCTGAGGGGTAAGTTCCAAGCAAAAAAGTCAAAGTATGGTTCTACTGACCATTCTATGAGACATCAAAGCAAATGAAACACTACTTTATGCAACGAATATGTAATAAAACGACTTCCAAATGAGAAGACAGACAGTGTGTGAGCCCATGATGCCTCAGTCTCCAGAGAAGGAGGCCACTCCCTTGAACCCGAGAGCACTGAGGCACAGGGGCAGACGCCACACCCAGGAGTAAAGCCTCGACCAGGCACAGCCTGCTGTCTCACTCCCCTCTGTTCATTTCACACTCTGCTGCCAGAGTTATCTTTCTAGAACAGTGCTTCTCAAAGTATGGTCCGCATAATACCTGCAAAGGAGTCGTTAGATGCTTGTTAAAAATCTGTTCAGTGTCTAGACCTCAAACGGGGCCTATAGACTAGGAAAATCTAGGTGAACATCCTCAGAATTGACATTTTTTATCAACTATTAAGAGATTCTTGTATGCATTCAAGTTGGAGAAACTTTATTCTAGAACTTAGATTTTACCATGGCGTGTTCATGCTTAAAGACTTTGAACAGTTTTCAGTCGTGTGTAAAACAAATTCTAATTGGTAAAAATGGCCTTCTAGGTCACTCACAATTGGATGTGCACACAGCCTTTCCAATCTCCTTTGCCACTGCCTTGCGGGCCCCACTGCCCAGCCCTCTGAGAAATTGTCCCTTCCTGGAGTATGCTCACTTTGTCACGCCTCTGTGTGTTTATGGCTCCTTTTGACATGAATTTTTTGCTTTCTTCGTTTTCTTAGAGAACAAATTTCTCCTCCTACTTTTTAAAGACTAACTTCATATATCACTCTCTCTCTGAGTTTTCTTAACCACCCCAAACAAAATGAATCAGTATCCTTCCCTGCTATGGTGGTTAATTTTAGGTCCACTTGGCTGGGCTATGGGTCCCAGTTGTTTGGTCAAACACTAGTCTAGATGTTGTTGTGAAGGTATTTGCAAATATGATTAATATTTATAATCAGTTGACTTTAAAGAAAGCAGAGTACCCTCTTAGTGTTGGTGGGCCTCGTCTGATCAGTTGAAGGACTAAGAGCAAAAACTAAAGTTTCCCAAAGAAGGAATTCTACCTCACCACTGGATAATCCTTACTAATACACCACCGCTCTTATTTATCTTAGAGTGAAGATGATGAACAACTCACTAGGGAGAAAGGACTCCAAGTTAGTCACAGCATCCACCTTGTTCCTGGAGTGAAGAGCAGGAAGCTGCTGCTCAGTGCCACTAACCTGTTCCCCAGGATTGAGAGGAAGGAAGAGCTAGGTGTGCAAGGAGTGTGTCTTCTCCTCCCCCACACCACGGCTTTCTCGGCAAACGGAGCAATCCTTCTGGATTTCTCCCCGTACTATGTGGCCTGCTCGTTGGCCCCGCACAGTCATTGCTAAGTTCTCCTAACTGCCTTTCTAGTCCATAAGCTTCTGTGAGTGGCCTTGTATCTGATGTTTCTTTGTATTGACCCGCACAACTCCGAAGCCCAGCTCAGTGACCCCGTATTTAATAGCACTTCCTAATTGTTGAATTAGTGACTGAAAGACTATTTTCCTCTCAGGATCTGTCTCCCAGGCCCCACTCAGACCCTTGCATTGTCCCTGGGTGGCCCTGTGCCCCCTCTCACCTGGAGGGAGAGTGCAGCATGCCAGCAACTTCACAGTGTTGGTTTTCAATGTTCCACAGAAAAGTGTCTCTTGAACAAGGTGAACTTCATTTCAGAGTATTGTCATTGCTCGCTCTCTTCCTCATAAATACAGGCTAACAGATTGATCTTACCTTTGATTGCGAGTCAGACTGGTGACTTGCTATTTAACCTTTTGTTTGGAACGTGGATCATTTCCGAATGAAAGGTCTGCACTTCCCAAGTGGCATTTTAATCAGAGGTGATTGTGAAACGAATGCGAATTTTAGTCTTGTGTTGAGAGTCCTCTAACCAGCTGCTGCGCACAGTAACATCTTCCACCTCCCGGTACTTTATATTGTATGACGCCCTTTCATATACAGTAATAAGTCCTCAATAAATGTTAGCTACTCCTTTTCTTTAATCCTGACGACAAACCTGGGAGGTGGTCAGCAATGTCAAATTGTAAGGGCAGCTCAGAAAGGTTCAGGGGCTTGCTCAAGGTTACAAAGCTAGTATTTCAAGGATAGAGGTATATTTATGTACGTAATAATAGCTACTGTTTATTATTGTGGGCTTGTTATATGCTAAGCAATTACTAAGAGCTTTGCATGCATTATATCTTTTAATTTTTGCAACAACCCCATGCAATAGGTACTATAATTATTCTTATTTTATATCTGCAGAAATTAGTGCACAAAGAGGTAAGTAACTTGCTCAGAGTTGTACAGCCAGTAAGTGGTGGAACCAGATTTCAACCGCAGGTCCATCTGAATCCAGAGACCACATGCTTCACTGCTACGCTCCTACTCCTTTTGTGCATACGTAAGCACGCACATGTGCATGCCTGTGAATGTTTGTGTGGGCACATTATACTTTACCGTGTTTCAAAAAGCAATAAAACAGCTTACATAGCAAGAGGCACAGCCAGAAGCTGAATCAGGCCTTGTACTCTTCATGACACCGTGGCTGCCTTCCGAGTGCTTGTGGCTGCCATTTTAACCAACAGCCTCTGCATCAACACCAGTTTCCAATCAGCTCTGACGACTGGGGCCAGAGAGAACACGGGTCACTGAAATCCAAAAATAATCCTCAAAACATATTTTATGCAATGTCCAGTGTTAAAATCTCCTGCCAGAGCTGTTTAAGTAGTCCTGGAGATGTGTCTTGGGTTACTTCATGTCCCTTCCTGTCCTTCCTGGAACAGAGTTTCAGACTGACTCCCAGAGGACCAAGGCTGGACAAGAAGGGAAGGCTGAGGGGCGGGTGTTGGGGAGAAAGGAACCTTAATGATATCCACAAGAGGCTAAATAACTGAGGAGTTCTGGCTCCATTATTTGAGTTTTTAAAAATCTAACAGCAGGAATGACAGGAATGAGGGGAGAAGGGGAGGCATGTGCGTGAATGGGGCCAGTAGGCTTCAGTTGATCCAGGACAGGGTTTGGCACTTTACCTGTGTTGACCATCTGTTTGTTGAATAGTTGACTGACTGACTGAGTGAATGAAAAATCAGAAATGGTTTTCCCTCAGCTGACCTTTTGCATCGGTACCACACCTTGACTTACATGCACAATTCCTGGAAGCTCTCTCTCCCAGGCACCTGAAAGGGGGTATAATGAACAGGAACTATTTGAACAAGGACCCTTCTCTCCAGAGGAAGCTGGAGTCCCTGAGTCAGTGGCAGGCATATGTCTTAAGTTCAGCCAATCAGACTCAGCCTTCTGTAACTGTGAATCTGAAGTGAGTGACATGGGGTCTCACAGCTGGCTGGAGGTCATCTTGTCAGCAGCAGCAGGTCAACTTGTGTCTGCTGCATGATCTTTGCTGTAGTGTCTGCAGCCAACCTCCAGAGCACCATGGTATCCACCCGTGTTCTCACTCTGGGCTTCCAGCCTCCACTTAGCTCTGTGTGTCCCTGTTACCCTTCCAACATATTCCCTTTTTGGCTTAAGATTGCCAGACATTTTCTATAGATTGCAATCAAGAACTCTGACTGATAGAAATTGTGTGAATCACTTGAAATGAAAGAGCAGTGAGAGAAAACGGCTATGTATTTAACCCTCACTGGTACCACAGCCATAAAAGCCACAACACAGAACCCAGAGTCCAATATTACTTTTTTACTGCTAGAACAACTCTGTCAGACACCATCTATTGAAATAAGCACAGCACGGAAATTGCTGTACAATACACTCACAGAAATAGCAAGGGTCCAGCCTGGGAGTCGGAGAGAATAGTTTCTATCGCTAGAAAATCATATTGGTTTTTGACTCAAAAATTGGAAAATGTTGATTTGTAGTTGAAATTAGAACACCGCTGAACAGAAAAGACTTGTCACAGAAATCTTCTGCAAGCTCTTCTCAGCGGCGACCTCCCACTGACAATTCCTGTAAGGTTTAATGAGTGATTTGCGTTAGGGCAAGCTCAAGTACGGATTTGGCATGGACAAACACTTCCCCCGTCCTCTGTGACCTACATAAATAGGAGGCCAATATTAGGAGAATCCCTCTTGTTAAATTGATGACACTTCCATAGCCATCCAGAAACCAGGTAATTGTAACAATATTTCGGGGCTAAAGTCCAGTCACTGCTGCTGAGAATCAGAAGGAACGGAAAAGACACTTCAGATGTTTAGAATTGTTTGACCTGGGGTTCAGTAGAGGGGTGGGGGAAGAGATAATTAAGATCACAATTAAATTTCTACCACCGGATTCAGTCTCAATATGACTTACTGAAATTATATATTAAAAAAATAAGTTGATGTGTTGGGACCCCACCCTCCCCCCACACTCCCTCTCTAACCAGCCCTTTCAGGTGATTTGGTTATTGGACTCAGAAAACTAGAGCAGTAATTGTGTGTATTTGTACATCTGGCTGGACTAACATCACAGTGGAGAGAAGGGGAGGAGAGAAGCAAGGGAAGGTGTGAAAGGTCAAGTTCAAACCAGGAAGGAGACTCAAAGACCAGGATTTGCTCCAGTTATCAGTTTATTGCCTCTTAGCTCTATATCTACCCTTTATCGCCTGCTGCTGTGATAATGGAACCAGACCCTTAGTAAGCAATTCCCCTTTGTAGAGAGCATGAGTTAGACTTTGTTAGTGGAGAGCCCTGGGGCGGGGAGTATTTTAGGAGGAAGGACTTCTCTGTCTGGTTCTGGAGGGCTGCTGTTTTGTTTCTCTCTTGCTCCTGCCACATGGCTGCCAGTCATATGCATGAGGAACATCCAGCGGCACTCTTTCCCCGCCACTTTCCTGCAGCACTCAGTCCCCTGGCAAGTTTGCTGCCCCAGCCCTGACCCTGATCAGGTGGTCTCCTCTCTGTGGACCTCTCAATGTGGACGACACGCACCTCAGGCCTAATGTTTCCCTGATGGTGAGTGGGCTCCCACCCCAGACTCCCTGTGTTTGCCCATCCCCAGCCTCATCCAGCCAGACCCCAGAGAGTTTTTCTCTTGCTTACCTGGCACTGGAGAAACCCAGGGAACTTCTCTATCCAGCGGATGGAGACCGCATCTCAATCTCCAACAAGGTCTCGATCTCAGCCTTGGGGAGGGGACCTCCCTTGTAACTTTGCTCCTTCTTTAGGTATTCTTTCTCAGATCTATGAAATTGTTTTGAGTTCTCTTTACATGTTTATAGTTACTCCTCTATTATAGTGAGTAGTGCTTTGTATTAAACTTTCCCTATGTGGTTCCTAATTGGAACCCAATTGATAGAGAATTGGTAGAGGGAGTAGTCTCACAGAGATTGGACTTGGGGATTGGTCTGGTCATGCCTTTAGGCTGAAATGCAGTGCTGAGCTCCTTGACAGCTGGGAATAGGATACTAGTAATCTATGCCATATAGTGGCATTATAATTAATCTAGCTATACCCTGTGTTTGATCTTGATGAAGTGCCAACTAAAACAAGTGCCTTAGGATCCCAAGTGGTTCCTGCACTTGACTTTTATGGCAGTAACGACTACAAGAACTGTGATTTGGGATTGATTTTTTTCAATACACTTGAGCATTTACAAAAAGAAAATTACATGCTCAGTTCTTTTAACTTTTAGCCTAAGTTGTTATCTGAGATTGTCCATGACAGCCTTGAAAGGATCTCCTTTTTTTCTTGTAGCCACGGGGCTAATATAGCTGAAAATAAAATGCAACATTTAATTATGTGGGTTGCTGAATTACAACAATAGTTAAACTCTCATCAATTCTCATGTGAAATTCAGGATATTGATTAGGAAACAATGGAATCATAACACTTAGAATAGGGACAACCGGTTTGATCCAGATAAAGCTGACAGTCTCGAATCCCTGTGTCATTCTGACCCTCCCTTACCAAGGGAATTAGCTTCCTAACCAGTGTCTGAGGAGAATAGCCTACCTGCGTTTGAAAACCCTGTGATAACCTCACCTGAGACAGAAGCCTTGAAAATAGATTCTCCTTCCCCTTAAGACATGCCACAACCATACTCTGATGCCACCAGACTTGTGGTCAAATCTCACCATGATCTAAGGGGCCAGGACCCACTATGAACCAGGAGAAATTAGCTTGCATGCCAAAGAACTGCAAGACTTTGCTATTACATATGGGTAGAAACCCTGAGGAAGATGTGCAAGAGTGAATTCTAAGGGTGTTAGATCAAATGCAGCACTTAGCTACAAAGACAAGGTGGAAATATTTACCATAAAAGCTGTCATAAATGCTTTGACCCACAAGGATATTCAGCAGTGGGCTAATTGATCATAGCGTCCCTAGGAATTAAACAGATTGGTAACTGATTAGTGTATTTCTTGACTGATATAATAGAAAAAACTCTAGATCTGGAGCCAAAATCCTGACTTGAATCACCACAGTGAATAATCATGGCCTCGCACTGAGTTTCCAGATGGTAGTGAATTCACAGACCCAGAGCGAGAGGGCAAGCAAACTTGAGGAAGGACCTTGTGCCGTTGTTCCAGGTGCCTACTGTAAAAAGAATCCTGCAGTGACAGTGCACTGGGGAACAATCCCCTGATCTGTGAGGGATTATTAGACAATAGTTCTGACTTGATGCTAATTCCTGGGGACTCAAAATGCCACTCTGGCCCAACAGTCAAAGTGGGGATGAATAGTGATCAAATAATAGATGGAGCTTTTGTTCAAATCTGACCCATGGTGGACTCAATTTATCCCCAAATTGTCTCTCTGACCGTAGGATAAGGGTCATTATGACAGGAATGATGAAGTGAAAGCCCCTGGAACATCCCCTGCCTATCAAGACTGTAAACTAGAAGCAATACCTCATCCCTAGGAAAACTGCTGAGATTAATGTCGCCATCAAAGATTTAAGAATGTCAGGGGTGGTGACACCTATCACATGCCCATTTGACTCACCATTAGGCCTGTGACAAATTCAGAATGACCTTGTAGAATGATCAGGGACTATTGTAAACTTATCAGATGGTGACTCCAACTGCTTCTGCTGTTCCAGATGTATTAACTTTACTATTATCTTTACTGGAATAAATCAACATGAACTCTGGCACTGGGCATGCAGCTAGTGACCTACTTGGCCAATGCCTTTATCTCCACGCCTTGCAAGGAACACAAAAGGAACCTTGCTTTTATCTGGCAGCACAAGTGGTGCACCTTTATAATCATACATCAGGGCTCCCTCAGTTCTGCTCTAAGGGGTAAAATAGCCAGCAGAGATTTTGAATGTCTTATTCCAAGAAACATCACACTGGTTCACTATATTGATGACATTATGCTCATTAAATCTAATGAACAGAAATTAGCAAGAACTCTAGATCCTTTAGTAAGACATGTGCAAAGTAGAGGGTGGGAAAAAAAACCCCACAAAAATGCAGGTGCCCGAAACCTCAGTGAAATTTCTAGTGGTTCACTGGTATGTGGCACATCAAGATATTCCTTCTGAGGTGAAAGATGAATTGTTTCATCTCATACCACCTACCACGGAAAATAGGCACAATGCTTGGTAGGCCTTCTGGATTTGGGAGACTTGTACCATATTTGAGTGCGCAACTTCAGCCTATCCTCAGACTCACATGTAAGGCTGCCAGTTTCAAGTGAGGACCAGAGCAAGAGAAGACTTACATCAAGTTTAGGCTGTACTACATGCCAAGTGACCACTGGGTTCTTATGATCCAACAGATCCAATGATACTTGAAGTAACCATGACAAATAGGGATATTGTATGGAGGAGCCTCTGGAAAATCACAATACAGATCTCTATAATTTTGGAGAAAATCTATGCTATCTTCTGCAGATAACTTTTCTCCCTTTGGAAAACAGCTTCTGACTTACTGTTGGGCCTTGGTAGCACCTGAATGCCTAACCATGGGACCATCAGGTGGCCATGGGATCTGAGCTTACCCTCACAAACTGGGTTGTCTGACCTACCTAGTCATAAAAGTAGATGTTTGTCATGAAATAAAAATGGCACATAAAAGACTGAGCTCAGGCAGATCTTGAAAGTAAGAGCAAGCAAGTAGCTCAGACTCCTTCAACACCAACTCTTACTGTGTTGCCTTCTCTACTTTAATTAATGCCTATGGCCTCTGGGAGTATTTCTTACACCCAGTTAACCAGGGAAGAAAAACCTTAAGCCAGATGGGTTTGCGTGATATGATGGCAACACTAAAGAGAGGACAGCTGCAGCACTACAGCCTGACCCAGGCATGAATCTGAAGGATAGTGCTGAAGGGAAATCTTCCCAGTGGGCAGAACTTTAAGCAGTACATTTGGTTGCCCACTCTGTTTGGAATGAGTGAGAGATAGGCAGAAGTGTGGATGCGCGCTACTCTTGAGCAGTTGCCAAGTTTGGCTGGATGGTTAGGGACTTGAAAGGAACAGGATTGGAAAATTGCTTGCAAGAAATCTAGGGCAGAGCTATATGGCCGGACCTCTTATAATGACACAGAGTGTGAAGATGCTTGTGTTTCATGTGAATACCCAACAAAGGGCGTCCACTCCAGAGGAGGCTCTTAAAAATAGAGTGGACAAAGTGACATGCACTGTGGATGTCTGTTAGCCTCTTTCCAGCCACTCTAATGCTTGTTCAATGGGCCAATGAACAAAATGGCCATGGTGGCAAAGATAAGGGGACTCAACAAAGAGATGTCTCCTTGCCAAGAGTGACCTGGCGAAGCCACTGCCGAGTGCCTAATTTGCCAACATCAAGGCCAAAATTGAGACCCTAATATAGCACCATTCCTCAAGGTGACAAGCCAACCATCTGGTAGCAGGTTGACTACATTTTACCTCCAATATCACGCAGGGGACAGAGAGTCATCTTCACGGTAATAGACTCATATTCTGGAATTGCTTCCAGGAATCAAGGATTGGGATGGCTCTTCTCACTATTATGCTTAATAACCTTCTCACAGAATTTTTGATTCTCAACTGAGAAACTTTGAGCTCTGTGAGTTTGAGGGTCCTAGTACCTAAAGGAGGAAAATTTCCACCAGAGGACACAATGGTGCTCCCATTGAATTGGAAGATGAGACTTCTACCTGGTTATCTGGGCTCCTATGGCACTTGAACAAACAGGCAGAAAACAAATTGTTTTACTTGTTGGAGCTCCTGATCCTGAATACCCAGAGGAAATTGAGTTGCTGCTACACAATGAAAGCAAGGAGGATTTTGTTTGCAGCCCAACAGACTCTCTGCAGTGCCTCTTAGTACTTCCACATCCAACAGAAAAAGGTGATGAAAATTATAGCAAAAAAAAAAAGGCAGACCCATTGATAACTTAAACCTTTCGAAACTAATGTTTGGGTCACTCCATCAGGTAAATAAGACCAACCAGCTGAGATTGTGGCTTAGGATGGGGAAAATACAGAATTCATAGTGAAAAAGAAACAATTAAATATCAACCAGAGCCTCGTAACTAATTACAGGAATAAGAACTGTAGAAGCTTTGCATATTTTCTCTTTTCTTATTATATGTATTTGTATAGACTATTTTCTTCTCTCTCCTTTGCTTGTTTTTTATTTTATATACAAATTGTTGTAGGGTTAGTTTTAAAATTTACCCCTTAGGTAACAGAATATTCAGTGGGACTGTGATGGAATTTGGGAGTCATTAATATAGCCAGACATAAATACAGTGACTGGGACTGTGCAGCTCCTTGCTTTCGGGAAAAGATGAGAAATCTTCATAAGGACAGCTGTATCCTATTAGGGTTGAAATACAGAGTTGCTTAAATGTTGTGTGGCAGTTCAAATGTGTGTAGAAGGATGCATACGGAATGTGAGTTATCACATGGTGGACTATGAGACCAATCAATGTTTTGCTTTTCATCTCCAAATCTATCATGCATTACTTGATCGGTGATAAAGGAGCTGGATCCTTTAGGCGTTCCTCTTCTGCAGCAAGCATGATGTTATGCTTTGTCAGGAGAGGGCAATGGAAGAATATTGCAGGACGAAGGAGCTCTTCTTCTTGTTTCAGGGGTGCTGCTGTGTTGTATTTTTCCTGCTCCTACCACATGGCTTCCAGTAGTGCATACAACAAAAATTCAGTACTGCTCCTCCCCAGCTGTTTGCCCAGAGCATGCAGTTCCTTGCAAGATCAGATCCCTTGCCCAAGCCCAGGGACCACCTCACCGTGGCCTCCCTGCCGATGCTACATATCCCAGGTCTCACATCATTCTACTGAAAAGTGGGCTCCCTAAATGAAGTGTCCTCTGAACCCCTCTGAGACGTTTATTTGGCCAGTGAGTTTCCAGCTTTGCATAGTAAATCCACTCTAGCATGTTCTATTCTCTGAGCCTATTATTCACTTTTTCTAGAGTTGACCATATCAACACTGGCATTTCTACTTCATTTACTGTGTGCTATCACTTTTTCCAAGCTTTCAAGAGCCATTCTAGCAGCATGTTAGCGCCATCTCTTAGGGCCGTTGCTAGGATGTTAAGTCCTATATTATGGGAGAGTACATTCATATCAATAAACTGTCTCTCATCCAGCCTTATATTCCATTTCCCTTGACCTAGAACCCTCAAGATCCAGTTCCATATATTTTTTTCTACTTCCTGACAGAATAAGTTATCCAAATTCTACAGCTGCTTCAGCATATAGTTCCTCTCTTCCCTTGGCAGGCCCAGCACATGCCTAGTTTCAGTCCCTCGTTATTGGTCCTGTTTCCAGGAAGGCATAAGTGAACCTTACCTTATAAGGCACCTGCTTCATTTGAGGCCTCTGTATTATCTTTAAGCAAAGACTGGGTCCCTTCTGTATACCCAGCACACTCAGAGGAATCTGGGAATTCAAAGGTCTCGAATGCATCCACCCAGATATCCCTGCCCCAAGTCTCAGGGTCCCACTCCTCCCCTGTTGGAGTCCTAATTTTGGCATAAGAAACCTGCTGCAGTAGAGGGTTCAATCTTGTCTTAAATTCTACTACTTTCATGACTAAGTCCTGAGCTTGATCTTAAGTGTGTTCCTCCAGCCGTAGGAGATCCTTAAATGCTGCCAAGGAGTCATCTCTTGCCTTCACATTCTGTCTTGTACTGCTGATTTATCACCCTGAGCCTATTATATCTCTTCAATTAATCGTTGGTACTCGGCATCAACACCCACCTCATAGCACCAGAAATATTGCATTAGCCAGTGCATCCTCTTTGACCAAAGTCTTATTCCAGATCACCACCAGTGGGAGTTTTAACTACTGCACTGCTACAGCATTCCAGGGGCTATTCATTCTCCACCTACTGCTAGCGATGGGATCCTCATTGCCAGACAGCCAGTGAATGATCTATCTCTGACGTCCTGTTTACAGTCTGCTTCCTGGAACCACTTGACGCTTAGATTAGGTTCTCTGGCAAGGGATCCCCAGATACAGAGATGGATAGTTGGGCAGGGATGTTGGAGGTGGGGAGGATGGGGACTCTCAGGAGACAGAACTTTAGGGAAGTGAGGAAGGCAGGATTGGGCAGAAGGAGAAGCTGATTTGCAACTGAGACCTCAGCTGATTCTGGTGAGAGTTTTGGAGCTGAGACATCTTTCAGTGTCCCAAATTGAATCCCAAGGGGGCTGTGCCTATCTCTCCCTACTTAACCATATTGTTGACTGTGGGATGCCTTCTGGGAGGTGGTGTAACTTGGGCAAGGCCAATCCCGGAGACTGAGGGCAAGTCCTGTGAGGGATGCAGCTGTGAGCCATCAACAGCTAATAGTCCTAGAAGTCAGGGACTGGGTGAATCAGATCTAAAGAAAGGATTTGGGAGGAGCACCACAGTATTTACCACTCCAATAGCTGCTGAGTCAGGTCCTGCTAATTATGCTGCCAGCCTGGATCAGAACTGGTTCTAGAACAAGCCAGTAGGCTCAATGTCCTCAGTGCCTGCAGGGGAGCTTAGCTGCGTAAAAGAGGGACTGACGACTTGCATGTATTATACTAAAATAAAAACTCATTGGGAAAAAAGAGTCATTCAGTTCATTTAATTAAATTATAATTTTTAGATGCACAGCTTTTGTACTCTTTTTGCTCCTGCTGTTTGGAATGAAAGAGGAGTGAAAAGAAGCAAGACGGAGGAAGGTGATGGGTTTAATGAGCACTGGGGTGTCAGGCCCTCTCCTTGGCAGCTCTGTCCTCTTGTAGACAAAACTAAAGGTAGAGATGAGTTCCAGGCTGGCGGCATGAATTACCTCCCTCTTGTCACAGTTCAGTAATTAAGCAGCCCTGACTGCAGGAGAAAATGAAAGTAACCATGGGCACACATGACACTCACATTAAATCAAGTTAGTTCATCCTGATTAACATGGGTTCGCTCAGAAGCAAATAAATTAGTAATCACCTTGGGCTGAAACTGCTCATAGGGAGGGAGAGGTCTGAGGGATGTTATGAAGATTTCTGAAAGTATTGTTTGAATCCCTGAAACTTACACAATGCTGTAAGGCAATATGACCCCAATAAAATAATTTTTTAAAAAACAGAAAAAATATCTCCTGACCTTGCAATTCTACAAAAGTTCCACCCGGACCACCCACAGCTGAGGGCCATCTGAGGTTTGTGCGTACAAGGTCCAACGCTGTGTAGCTGAGGTCTGAGTCGTCCAAGGCCGCTTCCAGAATGACTGTCCGGCCATCCTTCCTGATCCAGGGTGGCATTAAGTAGATGGCTCTAAAACTCTGTTCTCTCTCCCTGATAGAATGGCTTCTCAAAGGGCAGGGACAGGGTAGGCGAGCGAGGCATTTACCCCAGGTGCAAAATTTGGACGGCCACCAAAAACTCAGCAATCAAGATGAATATTTTTAAAAATCAAAACTGAGGCAAAAATTTTATGATGAACAAAATATCTAAATTTTAAATAAAGGCAGAATCAATTTATTGATTTTAACTTTTGCCTTCAGCTCCAGTGTAGTTCATCATTGCACTGCTACGGGGAAAGAGTTTCATTTCATGGGACTACATTAAACAGACTTCCTGCCTGAAGTTTATGGTCTCTAGAGCAGCGCAGTGCGTCACCAACTTTAGTGGGCATCAAAGTCACCCGCAGGGCTTGTTGAAACAGATTGCTCAACCCCAAACCCAGAATTCTGCTGTAGCAGAGCTGAGGTGGAGCCCAAGAATTTGCATTTCTAATAAGTTCCAGATAATGAGGCTGCTGCTGAGGCAGGGAACACACTTTACGAATCACTACAGAGACAGTACGAATCACTAATAAGCCAATAGTACCCAGAGTAGGAGCTCATTTCCAGAGAAATGTTTTTGACGAGCTGAGTGAGTAAATAATATGTCATAATGCTGAGCTCAGCTAGTAAGTATATTCTGAGGGGATTACTGAAGATGAATTTCTTACCCTTTGTCTTGTTAAGGAACACTTCATTATTCACATTGGATGGCCTCAGCTCTCCATTGCCGAAGACAAAATGACACATTTTAGATGGACATGGGGACAGCAGGGCTCTGATGCCCATCCCCATGCTCAAGGGCAGGGCACAACCATGACAGAGGTTGAATTTCCATATGTCTCCAGAGGCCTCTATTCTTTAGAGCTCCCCTTTATTCATCCCCTACCTTTTCTGACATCCTTTACTCACGTGCTACGTGATCCTTTCCTACAGCAGTACCACCCAGACCTGGCTTCTTAGGCCACCCTTAGAGATGGAATGGGGATGGAGGTGGTGGAGCGGGGATGCAGGAGACAATTCTCTTCAGGTCAGGCAAGAGGACATTTCAAAACTGAGCCATAGGTTAAGTACTAAATTTCTAGACTCCATTAAAGTGTCATTGCTACCAATTGAAAACCCATTCTTCAGGCTTTATTGATAGCATTTCCAAGTTGCATCAGGCAGGGGACTCAGAAAGTGGTTATTTACAGTTGTGTACACTTTAAATAATGTTATTCTTTTGATTTAGTCTGACAGTCCATGATTTTAAGACATAGTTGGCACAACCTAAAAACATAAAAGATTGATTCAATTACATAGAAAGGTCAAAGCATAAATTTGGAAACGTGAGAAAACGTTAGAATTCATTATTATTTTAAAATTTCTATTTTTTATACTGATATGACTACCTGCAAATCAATTAAGCTATGGGTTTATGTTGTTACATTTTCTATTACAATACTGCAGAGAACGGAATAATTCTGACAGTCATTCTGGAAAGGAGGCAAGAAACACTGTGTTATCAGCAAGAAATGAATTTTTAAAAATCCAGCAGAAACAGAAAAAAATACCCAGTTCTTTTCTCCCTTTTCTCTTCTTCTACCCCACCCCAGTTGGAGGAAAGGGAAAAAATTCCTGAATTATAAATTTGTCTTTGGACTCCAAGGGTTTCAGAAGGAAGGGAAAGAATAGGGATTTGTGAGAAATTGTAGAAGAAATACAGTGAGGAATCTCTTGCTAGAGCTGTTCAAGCATAGGCTGGAGGTATTAGTGAAGACACTAATTTGACACAAATTCAGAAGTTCAGCTAAGGATTGGAAGGAGTAAATGTGAAGTGATTGGAAATTCAGGGAGTACACTTTTCTCCATATTGCAACTCTATTCCCTGTTGTACATCTGACTCATATTTCTACTTTTGCAGATTGGCTTACAGAGGAAGGTAGATGCACCACCACTTCCAAGATTATCAACTCCATTCAAGAAAACAGCCCAGACTGAGACTGTAGTAGCTACATTCCCGTTCTTTGTTGTGGAGGAGGGTCCTCTGATTGGTCCAGCCTGCTGCAGGTTGATTGAACTAAGTCCAATCAACATCAGTTGGGTGAGGAGTCATGTTATACTCACCTGGCTGCTTGGGGTTCTACTTAAGTTGGATAACAACTTATAGACAGAGGGGGCAATCCTTGATCCTTGGGCTTGGAAGACACCCCAAAATTATCCCCTACACTGGATGAGCACTTGGCAAGAATGTTCATGAGAATCAAGCATTAGATGTGATTTTCAAGTAAATGACCTTTCAGATCTCCTTTGATGCCATCACTCTAACAGTATGATTGACAAGGAAATATGAAGGGGGTGCAAGAGGAGGGACAGCACTTGGATTGTGCCTACCTTAGTGACATTTTGAAGATTAATTAGATGTTTTAGCAAGAGCTGTGAAGATGAAAGGGGCTGGAAACAGCATTAAGTCTTTACTACCAATTCCTGGGAAAGTAGGTTGAGAGATGAATTAGTTTCAGGGCTGTAATGCTGTAATGACATTCAGTGAAGAATTGCCTTCACTGTTTTTTACAGGCCATCTTTCACCTCAGAGAAGACTTATATAAGGCCCAAGAAACTGGAGTTATGAAAGCAGAGGAAACTAGGATTTTAGGATTCTCAAACTGCCCTAAGATAGGTTCACTATACTCATTCAATACATAATCAATCCTTTGAAAATGGGTGTTGGGGCTGGAACAATCCCAAAGGATGATCTAGTCTCCCTTCCTCATTTTACAGATCAGAAACTTGAATCCTAGAGCTAGGTAATAGCATAACTGGTGCTATCATTTGGGTTTCCTAATCCCCATTTCAGTCACAGAAAGTGCAGAAAATTTCTCTACGTGGTGTCATTTGTGATTTGTGAGATTCTGGGACGCCGTTTTTCAGCAACTTGAAAATATTTTCTGCATTGACCTATTACTTATGCTAGGAGACACACTAAGTCTAACTCATAACTTTCTATTAAGCACTACTTTCTTCTGCTGCTCCTCTTTTAAAATGAAAGTACTACAAGGATAGGTGGTAGGTTGATTTAGCAGCACTCTATTACACTTACTGGAATAATAAAGGAAATGCACTCAAGAGTCAGATAGGAGACAATCTCAGCTCAATCATTCACCAGCTGTGAAACTTCTTACAAATTATTTCCATCTGAGAGTGTCAGTTTTATCATCTGTAAAATGGGAAAATACAGTATCAATCTCATAGAGTATAAAGGATTAAATGAAATAATTCACATAAAGCCTGACCTGGCTCATAACAAGCATTGAGTAGATAACATGTCAGTGGTAGCATTCAATAAATAGTAGGTACTATCAGTGTCATCATCATCATTTCTGTGTATGAATTTTATTGGGATGGTGTCTTCCCAGTGAAGGATGGGCCTGTAGTAACAGAAAAAGGAAATGAGAAGAAAAGTACTGCAGAAAAGAGAGACTTGGAACACCTAAGGAAAACTTCATACTTCATAATTTGGCAGGTAATAGTCAGGCTTATGTTAACCAAACCAAAACTCTTATGGATTCATGGATTAAAATTTTAAAAAATCACTTCAGTTCAAGAAATCCTCAATGACAGTTATGTTTATATCAAAGTTACCATCAATAACTTTTCAATCGTTTGATTCTTAAGAAATCTTTCAAAAGGAAAATAATACATAGCCTATATTTTTATACTACCTATGGAAGCAAAAGTGGTTAGATGTTCTTTTCATTGTGTTTTCACAAGCAAATAAAGTTTCTTAGAGTTTGTTTCTCAATTGGAGAATAGAAAATTTTGAGGACCTCTTGTTTTCACTTTTAGCACAAGATCTTTGAACCTACCAAATGGCCCTGAGCCAACCGCATCTGACTTCAGGAGCTACACATAACTCTTGTGGTCTGTCCAAACCCAGTTCCTCACCTTGCCATGGAACCCAACTCACCAAATATGGTATTCTTGGGAACCGGGCAAAGAGAAGTTGAAGCTAATGCATTTTATTTATTTGATATTTGTTGATTCATATATTCAACAAACGTATATGAGCCACACACATACAAAGGTGCCTTAAATCAGTTGGGGAGTGTATTCCGGACCCCCCACTGAAGCATCAAGTATCTGGAATCATTAACACTCAATGAATCAAAACCATTGAATCCTTCTGTGTTGCATTTTCTTTTTTCTAAATCCAACTGATTGTACCTTTTCCAGAGAAACATTTGTGTACATAGGACATTCAGAAGTGAAAGAACTTGTTTGATTTCTAGCTCTATACTGGCCCTTAACACCCTCTCTGGTTCCCAAACCTGGTAAACTCTTCTGTTTGCAAACAGCCTATGGGACTCCTTTTGCCCTTTAGCACGGTCTATAACTAGAGGCAGACTGAATGACCTCAACTTAGGCTCTTTCCTTCAGGCTTATACTCTGATCTTGGTCCTCTGGACCTTACGACTATTTCAGTGAGGAAATAAAAGGCAAAGAAATGGATAAAGAAAAGCTTATTTATTGATTTTTTTCTGTGAGACCTAGAGAAAGCTGGCCTAAGATGTGTTCTCCATTCCTTCTCCCCTAGAGTCTATTCTGGTCCTATTAGGCTTTCCAGGTGACTGTTCTAGGGAGAAGGCATCCTAGGCATATCTTATCACCTCAGTCAAATGTGAACAAAAAATAGAAGGGAAGGTAAGGGAATCTGCAAGAAAGCATTGCCCTCAGTTGTAATAATAAAATCCTTATTCTTTCTACCAGAGGATCTTTCCCAAAGCATGGTGTCCAATGTTTCTCCTGGAAGTCTATTGTTAGAGTTTGTTTCTCAATTGGAGAATAGAAAATTTTGAGGACCTCTTGTTTTCACTTTTAGCCCAAGATCTTTGAACCTACCAAATGGCCCTGAGCCAACCACATCTGACTTCAGGAGCTACGCATAACTCTTGTGGTCTGTCCAAACCCAGTTCCTCACCTTGCCATGGAACCCAACTGACCAAATATGGTAAGTCTATTGTTGACTTACATAGAGGCCTTTTTCCTAAGCAGTAGAGTTGACCAGTTCAGCAGGGTATATAGAGAAAGGCTTGAGCTTCTCCTGAGGTGTTAGATTCTGTGGTTGGTCTGTTGAAGAGTGTGAGGTGAGGATAAGGGAACAAGCTTGACAGTGGGTTATAATCAGATGATGGACTTTGTAAACCTTGCTAAGGAGTTTCGACACTATCCTGTGTGTAGTGGGAGGCCATCAACAGTGTCTATGAAAAGAGATGACATGTATGAGTAGGATAATCTTGGCAAGAGAAATTTACTATTATAAATTGCATTCATGAAAACAGCAGGTTTAATTTAGTCTATAGAAGCCAAAATGTTCCAATTGGCAGCTACTCCAAGATTAAGTAGTGGAGTGGTTCGGCTCCCCAGTAGAGGACACCTTTCCCATCTATCATGCCATTAAGGAACCTGAAGTTCTACATCAGAAGAATCTGGAAAGTATACTGGACTAGGAGGGGAATCTGAGTTTACGTCCTTGTTCTACCGTTTATTCCCTATGTAACTGGGATTAAGTCACTTAAAATTCCTTGCCCTCAGGTTTCTTATCTGCAAAGAGAAGATAAAAACCTGCCCTATAACACTTAGCTGTTGTGTGGATAATTACATGTAAGTGACACAATGACATGGAAACACTTGGTAAGCAATATATAGATGAAGACGTGTGTGTGTCAGCTCTGACTTCTGGCTCATTACTCTATCAGCTAAATCAAATAGCGTTTCACTTAGTTTCCCATGGATTCTTCGGACAGCAAAAAGTTTGCCGAGAGCTAAAGACTGATTCCTTTCTGTGCAGGGTTTGCAGAAGTTTCCCAAAGGAGTTCTCAACAGAAGAAGCTGGTAACTCGCTTATTGCTGTAAACTTTCTTGATTCCTATACAGTGAACATTTTTTCACTATTATTCCTCCCATTCCATCCACCTCTTGATCTTCTAGTAATGATTGTCCTAACCACATGACTCAATTAGAATATGCTATCGGGATTGAACAGGTGTGTATATGTGACAAAAACTGAGTATCCAAATCATTCCCTACAATACATCAAATTTGAACCAAGGAGCAGGAGTCCCTTCCTTCTGGGGGGCATCAGCTGGTTCTAGGAGCATTGTGAAGATAGTGGTGTACAGTGCACAACAAGCAGCCAACACGTAGACAGAAGCAGATGTGGTTTAAGGATAAAGCTCCCACAGCGGCACCTGGTATCACTCTCGACTAAAGCCAGATTCATCCTGCCTTTTCCTGTGATCTGATTCATAGACCTATAATCTCTTTTAGTCTTAACCTCACTAGCATTAATTTTCTGTCATTTGCAAATTAACAAACTTCTTCGCTATACACCCCAAATTGTGATCAGAGGTTTTGTTGTTTAAAATAATTTTTGGTGGGCTCTTACTAGCTGTTTTTGAACAAGTATGATAAATTTAGCCAGTCCCAGTGGCCTAGTGGTTAACTCTGATGCTCTTACCACCACGGCTCAGGTTTGTTTCCCCGTCAGGGAACCACACCATCTGTCTGTCATGAGTCGATTGTCATCCTGTGGTGGATGTGTGTTGTTGTGATGCTGAAAGCTAAGCTACTGGTATTTCAAATACCAGCAGGGTCATCCAAGGTGGGCAAGTTTCAGCGGAGCTTCCAGACTAAGACAGACTAGGAAGAAGGACCTGGCTGCCCGCTTCTGAAAAGATTGGCAGTGAAAACCTTATGGATAAAGAAGATGTGGTATATATATTCGATGCACTACTACTCAGCCATAAAAAAAGACAAAATCAGAGGCTGGCCTGGTGGCGCAGCGGTTAAGTTTGCACGTTCCGCTTCTCATTGGCCCGGGGTTTGCCGTTTCAGATCCCGGGTGCGGACACCGCACCGCTTGGCACACCATGCTGTGGTAGGTGTCCCACATATAAAGTGGAGGAAGATGGGCACGGATGTTAGCTCAGTGCCAGGCTTCCTCAGCAGAAAAAGAGGAGGACTGGCAGTGGTTAGCTCAGGGCTAATATTCCTCAAAAAAAAAAAAAAAAAGACAAAATCATCCTACTTGAAACAATATGAATGGCCCTTGAACGTATCATGTTAAGCAAAATAAGCTAGATAGAAAAAGACAAACGCTGTATGCTTTCTCTCATATGTGGAAGATTGACACACGGATAAGGAGAACAGATTAGTGGTTACCAGAGGGGAAGTGGGTGGGAGGGTGGATAGGGTAAAGGGACACATACATATGGGGACGGATAAAAACTAGACTATTGGTGGTGAGCACAATGTAGTCTGTACAGAAACTGAAACATAATTACATACACCTGAAATTACACAATGTTATAAACCAATGTGACCTTGATAAAATAATTTTAAAAAAGAAGCCAGAAAACATTATGAATAGCAGCACAGCATTGTCTGACATAGCACCAGAGGATGAGAGGATGGCGCACAAAGACTAGGCAGGGTTCTGCTCTGCTGTACACAGGGTCACTAGAAGTCAAACTCGGCTCAACGACACTAACGTCACATGGTAATTTTAAAACATGGCCCCCACGTATTTTGACATTCCTTTCATCAAAAGGTAGGGTTTATATCCCCTTCTTTGGAGTCTTGGTGGCCTCTGATTGCTTAAACCAATAGAGTATGACAGAAATGATGCTAGTGATTCCTGAGGCTAGTTGGAAAGGGTCATGGATCTTCTCCCTGGTCCTGTGGAACACTCATTCTGGGAAGCCAGCCATCATGTAAGAAGTCTGGTTATCTTGAGACCACCATACTGGAGAGGCTATATGTAGATGTTCTGTTCAACAGGCCCCTCTGAGCTCCCAGCTGACAGCCAGGAGCCTCTGCTAGACATGAGTGAGCCTTCTGGGAAGTCCGGCCCAGCGTAGCCTTCAAAGGACTGAAGCCCCACTGACATCTGGCTGCTACCACGTGAGGGACTAAGTGGGGACTGCCTAGTCAAACTCTTTCCAAATTCCTGACCAACAAATCTTGAGAGAGAAAGAAAAAAGTTGTTTTAAACTCCTAAATTTGGGGCCAAATTCTTATGCAACAATAGTAATCAGAGCGATAATCACTTAAAGACTTTGAGGCTCTGGGAGATTATCCTTAAAACCAAGGTAACATCCCTCTTTACAGGATCAATGTGAGAAACTTATGGTCCCTGAGATGGTACCTGAAAAGAGCCTCACAATGTGTCTGTATATCACCAACTCTCAATAACATTTGTTCTCTCCACCATCCTTCCATTAAGTGGGATGATCTAAGTAAAAGAGATTTTACAGGCTATAGATGTTTTACCAATATTAGTTATTTTCTCTTTTGGACTCACTGTCCAAAAGATGTATTCCCAGAACACCCAGTCAATCATTCATCCGAGGTATATGCACAATCCTTCTTTTGTTGTTGGATCATTTATCCAGAGCCTTTTCTTCAGTGCTCACAAGTTCTTACTGACTAGCATGTTCACATTAATGTTCCATTGTCTTTAACTCTTTAATGAGTTACTTAAAGGCAGGGACGATGTTTCTTAGAATATTCTTTTAGCTCTATAAGTAGATCAACGTTGAAGTCATAAATGCTTGTTGAAGTTCAATATCAGATATTTGAATTTTCAGTTGGAGGAGAAAATCATGTACCTCACTAGAATCAAGAACATGGAGAAAGACAAATGCCATATGATCTCACTTATATTTGGAATCTAAAATAACCCAAAACACCAAGTTCACAGATACGGAGATCACATTGGTGGTTGCCAGAGGCAGGGGATAAGAAGGTGAGTGAAATGGGTAAAGGGGATCAAAAGGTACAAAATCCAGTTACAAAATAAATAAGTCATGGGGATATAATGTACAGCATGGTGGCTATACCTAATAATGATGTATTGCATATTTGAAAGTTGTTAAGAGAGTAGATCTTCAAAGTTCTTGTCACAAGAAAAAATTTTTATAACTATGTATGGTGACAGATGTTAACTAGACTTATTGTGGTGACCATTTTGCAATATATACAAATATTGACTCATGTTGTACCCCTGAAACTAATATAATGTTATATGTCAACTACACTTCAATTAAAAAGAATATACATAAATATGCTCTCATCTTCTGCATTGACCTTATTTATGAAATGACTATAAGTTCCTTTTCAAGATGATTCTCAAAATTCGTCCAAGGGTTGCCATTCATTTTCCAAATACTGAAAATTCTCAGGAGGAATACATTAAGTTCTTTATCCACTGCCCCCTGCCCCCTCAAACCATAGTTGTTTTGTCCCTTATATACAGTGTCTTCTTGCTATGCTGGTTTTATGAATTTTTTTGTTTTTGGTCTAAGTGATGTCAAAAGAAACTATCATAATTTCTCTTTGCTATCAAGTTAAAAAGAAAACTGTTCAAGACTTCTGGTGAGAAAACCACATTAGTCAGAAAAACTGACAGTAATCAGAACAATTGTGCTTTCTCAAGTCAAAAGCCCCAGAAAGAAAAAATCCCAGACATGAAAAGGAAAAGAATATATATAAATAGACCAAGATAATGATACATCTCCCAGCTCTCTCTAACCCTTGGACACTTTAAGAAGTTAGAGATATTTCAAGACGGGCGAGGCTATTAGGGCTCTATTTGTTGAATTTATTTTTCATGGTTCAATGATGAAAATAACAATAAATTCCACAAATAGATTTCAAGTTGGTCAAGCATTTTGGCTTTGGAAAGTTAATCTCCTGAGCAGTGAGCTCTGTACACGCCTGGAAAGGTTCAAGACAACAATGACATGTGAGAGCAAAACATCCAAGTCCTGCGCAATTCTGAGCCTCATATCACCAAACGGCATTGGGGGATGTGGGGGGAAGTCAGGACCAGAAGTTATTTTTGTTGTTACTCTATTACAGCTCTTTCTTCTGTTATTGCTGCCAAAAGCGATGTTGGCAGTACACAGGCTTTTCAGTGTTTACACTAACTGGTCTAAATCAAGGAATCCTGACTTAGCCTTATTCTTTCTCACAGATACAGTCCAATTTGTGATGGATCCTGGGAGAGCACTGATTCAATAGGCGTGTTGTCCCCTTAGGCACAGAGTCATAGGGCTGGAAGGAATGAAACAACACTTAGTCTCCCCCTTGCTTCAGGCTGGACTGGATCCCAACCACCTCAAATACAGAATACTTTGCCTTATTTAAAAGATTTCCAGACACAGAGACTGAACAAGCCCCTTGGCAACTAAATTTACTTTTACAATCTTTGTAGCTAGCTTTATCCTTCTCTTCAGATAATCCCGTAATGGGGTACTCTAGTTTAAATGTTTTGTCCAAATCTACCCCCAGTGGATTTGAAGCCAAACATGATTTCACCTATGGTTGTGGAGTCATCATTAAGTCGCCTCTCAGACCTCAAAGTTTAGAAGTCCTAATCCCCTTAATTTTTCTAGGTGTCCTTATCTATGAGAATCTGTTAACGTATTTTACTTCTATGGAATACGTCACTATACAATATGGAATTCTTATTGACTAGAAGTTTTGTCCCCACCTGGAGAGTATACTTAATTTATGCCTCATTAACAAAAAACAATAACCATCATTTAATGGGCACTGTTGTAGGCAGAATTCTAACATGGCTGCCAAGATTCCCACCCCTACTTCCCTATATGTGCCTTGTATAAATCCTTTCCATTGAGTGTGGGACCTATGAATATGATAGAATATCTGTCTTGTAATTAGGTTACTAATCAGTTCACTTTGAGTTCACTAGAATGGAGATTATTCTAGTGGCCCTGATCTAATCAGGTGAGCCCTTTCTAAAGTCATAGAGATTGAAAGTGTGAGAGAGATTCTACTCGAGGAGGATTCTCTATTGTGGCCTTTGAGTACGAAAGGGAACTTGTCATAAGGACTTGCGAGTGGCCTCTAGTTGCTGCATAAAATCCCCAGCTGAAGCTAGCAAGGAACTGAATTCCACAAACAACTGGAATGAGCTTGGAAAGCAAGTCCCCCCTAGTCAAGTCTAGAGGCAAATACAGCCAGCTGATGCCTTGACTTCAGCTTCGTGAGACCCTGAACAAAGAAATCATCCATGCATGCCTGGAATTCTGACTTGCAGAATTGTGAGACAGTAAATGTCTGTTATTTTAAGCCACCAAGTTTATGGTAATCTGTTACACATCAATAGAAAACTCATATAGGAATTCATCCATGGGCTGGACTTTATAGTAAAGACATTCCCTATATTCTCTCATCTAATTCCTACAGCAACCCTTAAGGTAATCACTATGTCTGTTGTTAGAACAAGAAAACTGAAGCCTGGCTCAATGAGCAGAAGCAGCAAAGATCAGTTCCTTAAATACTGCAAATTTCACTCTCACTTCATTTGATTTGTAAGACCTGTCCCCAGGTCATGCTCTTTCCTCTGAATTGCTTTTCCTGTCCTTATAATTGTATTGATACAGGCTGTTGCTGGGGCCTTGGTAAAAGTATTTTGATCCAAACCATTGGCTTCCTAAAGGTCCGAGTCACTGAGGAGGCTACTTCCCACTTCATTGTGCTTTTGAAAAATCGAATGGAGATTTGAGTATCACAGTTATTAAATTTAAACTCCTTCAAAAAATACAAATTGAATAAGATAGCTCTGTATTTCCTATTTAAAATATGGTCAGTATAATGAGTGAAGGCACTGGCTCATTGCTCCCACCTTGTCCCTATGAGCACTCTCTCCCTTCCCAAGTCTGCCTGTCCCGATGCTTTCATGCTATCTGCAGCCTTAGTTCCTACCTAAACTCTGGTCTCCCTCTCAGGCTGAGAAAACATAAGGACGGATGGATCTGTGGTTTGAAGCTTATAATCAAGTCAGCCTTGCTGCTGGACTCATTCTGACCCAGGACCGTGGACCAGGTGAGTGAGTCTTTGTTTTCCTTGTGACCACATCTCTACCTAGTATCCAAGTTCTACTTACTGGATGACTATCTGGCCCCATTATGCATTCCTTCAAGGAATTACTCTATTTTTTAGTACTGCCAGAAAGCCAGTCTTCTCCTATTAAAACAGGATTTCCAGAGAGGTTAAATACATGTGCCCTTGCTCCCACCTGAGAGAGCAAAGAAAGCATAGCGAAAATTGTGGAAAGAATTGAAGACAGAGAGTAGAAGGCACAGGACCAATGTAGGGGAAAATTGGATTATGAATATGAAGTCAAAATGGAAAATGACATTAAACTGAAATGGACAGAAAGGACACAAGAGAGAATAGAAAAACAGAAAACAACTCCCAGACAAAGAATAAAGAAAGGAGAATTCAGGGAAAACCACAAGCCCATAAGACATTGCAGCAAGGGCCAAGGAAACGCTCTAGTATTTGAAGTTTCTGAGTTTATTTCTCTGCAGAGGGGATCTTAAAGATGCTACAAACGAATAAGGAACAAAGCACCATGACCCTCTTAGAGATTTTTGTCAGTTCAGCGGTCAAATCATTAGAGACTTTGAAAAAATCAGGTGAAGGTAACAAAAATTATGATAATGTAATATTAAATATTTTTAATAATATGTGTAAGCATCGTTCTAAGTATTTTAACTAATTTAATACTAACAAAAATCCTCTGAGGTTCTTACTATTATTATGCCCATTTTCTAGGTGAGGAAACCGAGGCACTGAGACTTAAGTAAATTGCCCAAGGAGAAGACAGAGACGAGGAACAGTGAGGGGGCCAGTGTGACAAGAACATAGGAAACAAGTGGGAGATGACGGAAGACGAATGTGAAGAAGTAGTAAGAGACAAGGTTCTGGAGGGTGTTGCAGGCCATTGTAAGAAATTTGACTTTTATGCTGAGTGAGATGGTAAACCATCGGTGGGTTTCGAGCAGAAGAGTGATGTGTTTTGACTTATATTTAAAAATCATTTTCTTGCTGCTAGGCTGAGGAGAAATTGTAAGCAGGGGTGAGGACTGGGGTGAGCGGAGAAGGGGTGTGTATATCAAGAGTGGAGCCAGGCCAACCAGGTAGGAGGCCATTGCAATAATCCAGGTAAGGGGATAGGAGTGGCTTGGTTACTAAACTGACGCCAGTATATTGACTATACTTGATTGGGCCTATCTATATCTCTGTTGACTAAATAGAGAGAGGAGGTGGTGAGAGATGGTACATAAAATTACTATGTATTTATTGCTACTATATATATTCCTTAATTACAATTTACTACACATAGATAAATCCGGATGAGTGTTTTCTATGTACACCTTAGTATATTTATGGTCAACCCGTGATGATAAATATGGTAGTGCATATTTTACAAAGCAACTTGAATTATTTTGAAAACAACCCAATGAGGTATGCGTGTTAGTCACATATTGCTCCTGCCACTTAACATAAGAGAAAACAGACTCAGTGAACTGAGAGGTTAACTTGTCTAGGATCATGTGAACTGTGAGTCAGAAGCCTGTGCTTTCTCCACTGAACTCAACTTCCTAACTAAGCTTGTGCCAAGGAACATCTCAAGATGAAAATGAAAAAGGAGGTTACAATTGCCAGGATACAGAAAAGTAAGCCTACAGCAATCCCGTTGCCTGCCGTTTAGGACAAATGTCTACTTTCAGTAACTACCACAGTTAGTTCTCAGCCTTTAAATCATGTGCACTAAAAGTTCAACTTTGATAAAAGTGGCAAATTATTATATAGAAGACCTATTAAGATGAAGAAAACCCAAATAAACTAACCTTATAAAGTCAGATAGTGACAAAATCTTTTCTAAGATGATTTTAAGTTAAGACACAGACGAGCCTTTCGAGAAAGAGCTCAAAGCATTTTCTCTGCTCACTGTAGCTTCAAGAATCAGCGAAACATCCACACTCGATTAGCTTTGATTTCCAATTCATGAAAACCCAACTTGTCATTTTTTTAAATTTTTGCTCAATATGCAGTGACATTAACTCAGCCTTTTCAAGTTTTCTTCTTTTCTTGGCTGTTAAGTAGATTACCTCTTTTCTAACGACAAGGTCAAAACTAAGGTGAGGTACTAGTTCTAGGCACAAACTTTATGGGGGTGTTAAAAAAATTAGTAGTCAAGATAAATAATATTTTAGTGTGATATTTTTAAAAATCAAAATTAATGCCAAAACATTTATAGTTAATAAAATATCAAAATATCAAAATTTTAAATAAAGACAGTATCAGCATTACTGACTTCTCCTTCTGCCTTAGGCTTCGCTATGGCTTGGTACAGCACTGGCACATGATATTGCCTTCTGATGTTTCATGCTTCAGCGTTCTTTTTGCATGTAGTATTCAGTACAAGCCGATGTGGTTTCTCTCATGTGAGGCTGAAATACAGGAAGAATAAGAACAGAGACAGGGTGAGTATTGTGTCTTGTAAAATATATTGGGCACCTCATGATGTCCCTTTAATTTGTTACATTTCCCTAAAGCATCACAAAATGTAACCTGTCATCACCTTAATCTCCATCGCACAGAGTAATACCAGGTAAGCACGACCTCCTTGTGCTGGCAGCTGAGATGCTGCAATGCGGAACGTTAAACAAAATCGCTGGCCTGTATGGCACCACCTTGCCTATGCTCTGAATGCTGGAAGTAAATGCTGATTATCTGGGGACTATAATAACATGATTTTTGTATAAACAAAGCACAAACAGCAATCATACAGTTAACACAAAGCTATGACTGCCAGGCAATTGTTATACTTAGTACAATTGCTTGAGCCATTAATTAGAGTATAGCGTTTCCTCTTGAGATAATGCTGATTAAAATGTATATACACTCTGTTGGAAAATAACTTCAGGGTTGATGTGAAAATAGCAAAAAGAGATTTCAAATAAATACCGTTGAAAGAAAGGTCAGTTTTGCAAAGAGAAGACTAGTTGTCTCCTTGCCCTGCTGGGAACTGAGTCTCCCAGAGCCATTTTGTGGTTGGCTGGGTAAGTTTTCCTGAATGATAAAAGAGATGAAGAATGAAGAACTGAGTCAGCTAAATTCTTAGTAGATAACAAACAGAATTATCTTTGGAGTTGACTTTCTTCTTAATCTCTTATAATCACAGATGCATAATTCAATGTGCTTTCATAAAATATGCATATCATTTTCCCTGTAAACGTGTATAAGGGCAGAGCTCACCAATTAGCAAAATCCACACACCCACTGGTTTAACTGACCCAGTGTGCATCTGGAAAGCCCTGCAGCAGAGTTAGCTTGGCCTTTTTGGTCTTTAAATACTGATTAAACATGAAGGCTAGGTAGGACTCTCTCGGGGGCCAATGTAGGAGCTTTACTGAGCTGCTCACAGACTACATGAAATTCAAGAAGCGAGGAAGCGCCAATGAGCCTGAAACAAGACTCACCCTGCCTTCTAGGCTAGGTCTTGCTCTTCGAAGTGTGCTCCGCAGACCAGTGGCATCACCAGCACCTGGGAGCTTGTTAGAACCGCAGACTCTCAGGTTCCACCCTAGACCTAGTGAGTCACAGTCTGCATTTTAGCTGGATCCCACGTAATTCTTATATATGTGCATTAAAGTTTGAGAAGTACTGGTGTAAGAATGTTGTGCCCACAAGCTTGGGCTTTCAAGCCCATCCTTGTGACAGGGAGGAAATATCAAGAGTAGCATAAAGACCTGAAAATGGAAGCAAATGCAAAACAGATGTGAACCATTAAAATTTGAGCAGCCCTTCTCTGCAAGAAGGAGTTACAGAGGTTGTGTACCTCGATAGGTAGGTATCTTTAGCAAAAGGAAGACTTTGTTGTAGAAAAAACCATTCTCAGATTTCTGGGAATTTTAAGGAAGAAAATCTCTATCACTGAGGTTCAGTGGAAGTGATTGCTGGAAGCCACTTGAAAACTGAGAAGCTGAGAACAAAGGAGAGGAAAAGATCTTGCAGTTTATTTGTGACTGCAGACTGGGCCACACAGGTCTTGGCGAGTTGCCTGGTCCCTGTTGCACTGGATTTTACAGCCCTTCTGGTGGCTCATAGTTGCTATCTTATTGACAGTTTTCACACTTTTTCTACATGGATCATAAACCCTTGGGTTCATTTTGCCACATTTAAGCCAACATAGGTTTCACACAAGTAAATATCAATGATGATAACAGTAGCTTCCATTTATGGAGTGTCCGCTTTCCACCAGACACTATCCCAGATGACTTGAAGTGTCTCTTTAAACTTGCATGGCCCCAAAAGGAGGCCCTTAATCCCATTTTATAAATAAGGAAATTGAGACACAGCCACCACTACTTCAAATTTGGCCCCGAACCATTTCACTTGTCTTGAATAATTTCTTGGAACAAAAAGGCAATTGTTCTTGCTGGTTCCTCTCATTTAGTAAGCCAGTCACCTCCGTCAGTTGATCTAAGGCCAGCATCTTGGCTCATCCTTGTCATCTGTTCCATGATCACTGACTGGTTACATTTGTCATTCCATGCTGTGTGATAACCCTGGGTTCTTCCAAATGAACTCTTTTCTTGCCTCCACCCTACTGAGGCAAACCACCTCTCTCTCCACACACGGGTTCATGGGTTGCTTTGCTCTGCCTCAAAGGCCCACTTTCTCTTTGGAGAATGACTCATTTGCTAAGAAGAGCTGATGTCTTGACTTCAGTGAATAAAAAAAGTCTTCCTTCTCTCCATGCCCACTGTTCAGGTAAAAAGTTTCTCTCACCTCCTGCTAATTATTCATCAGCCCAGGTGTACAGAATTTTGGAAGTGAAATGATTCCTAATGTGGGAGAAGAAAAAGTTATTTTACACTAGCAAACCAATCCCCAACTAGGATCAACACTCTGGAGTTCCCTGGCTTGTCCCTTTACATACTAACACAGATTCATCATTGAAAAAGATCTAGTCTCTTCTAATCCTGGAAGAATTTAGGGTAGTGAGTCTCAAATTTTTTCCATCAAAGCAGAGGAAGGTACATGTATAGCCACAGGAGATGGCTTAAGGGGTCTGAGAACATACCCCCAAAAGGATTGGATAAAAACGTGAAATTTATTTGAAGCCTAAAGTTTTATCTTTAAAAAAGCATGTAAATTGTGACTACCCTCCCATAATATGTCTTTATTTGCTTTACTCTAAAACTGTTTTAAATTTCATACCAGATTAAATTACCTAAATGTTAACCTCCAAGTTTTTGGATGAAGTTAAAACTCCCGGATGATGTACTATGTTTATTCTATGGCTTTTAGTGTCCCTGGCCCACTGCCATGAATGCCCCTGAACAGCCAAACATTAGAATATTACTGTCCCTTAATGATTTTGCTTAATAACTATTATGGAGGACAGGATAGTCTTTCGAAGAGGGACAAGTGTCTGAACGCAGCTCCTTCAGAAAACTTAAGAGTGGTAGTGAGTATTTCTGCTGCTTGGCCCCTGAAATCTTAGCATCTGTTTCCAATTAGGGAGCCAGCGAGGCAGTTGAATCAGTGTCCCCAAAGCTGGTGTTCTTGGTGAGCTCCAGAGCCTCCCAGTGCCCACTCTTCAGTCAAAACCTCTTACAGTAGCTTCCATCCTCTGATCCTTTGAGAAACATCATGGTGAGATCTTGTTGTGAATATCACTTTAAAAAAATTTTTCCCTGCCTTATGCAGCAATGAGAGGAAGCCACGGAGTCAGCTAGATATGTGAATGTGTTCTATTCAATAATCTTAAAATAAAAAATAAATGCATTCATGTGACTTTGATATTTTACCACATATCTTCCTTGCCAAAGGAGTAAGTCCTGTCATGTAGGAGGAAGTCTGGAAATATTGCTTAGGGGCCACCCACTGTCTCACTGTGAAGCGTATTGTCACTTGGGAGGCCAGGCAATGATAGCCAACAGACTTATTAGTTATGTCTGTGAGCCTTAGGGCCCTGGGACTTCTTGTTGATGAGGCTATCTTTGGTTATAAAAGATTTTACCAAACAAATGCTTTTGGCTTAAAGCACTTAAATAATTCTAGCCTCAAAATTAATGAAAAGATTATTGAAAATGTTTTAGTAATTTGGAAGACAATCTGCACATATATTTCTGTTTGGAGGAACAGTAATTTTTAAGCTAAATACATCTTAGGCCTTTATTACAAGTGTCAGAACAAGAAAAGATTGGTGATTTGAGAAAGAGAAATTAAAAACAAAACCTTAAAAAATAAGTCAGGATATCTTCATGGTACAAAATAAATGAGACAATGGAAACATAGAAATTTCCCTAATTCATAATGTAGTTCTTTGTTCTGGAGATTTGTTCATTATTGTGAAAATTAGCCACATTTAATCTTTTTTAATAGTTGTTATAAGAATTCTGTTCTTCATTTATTTTGAAATATATCCTACTAAAAAAAAGAGTAAGTATAAACACACGTACAGTTTGAACAGTAACATTGGAACAAACACTTATGAACTCATCAACCACCAAAAAGAAAAGATCATTAGCCGTTAGCTTGATATCTTTTGTGCCAGATGCTTCTACTCTCTCTCCCTGGGTAACAATCATCCAATATTTTGTATATATCAATCCCTTCCTTTAAAAAATGTTTAACCATGTGTGTATTTATGCCTAAACAGTAGATGGTTTAGTTTTGCTTGTTTTGAGCTTTATATCTGTTTAGAGTTTTCAAGGACTTGATTTTTTTTCACTCAAAATTAGCTTTCTAAGAATCATCCATGTTGGTGGGTAAAGTGGTGTAACGTTCCTTGGGTGGTATTGCAAATAAATCTATTTATATATCCACTTTCTAATAAATGGATTTTGTATTGATTCTAATTTTTGCTATTATGTACAGTACAGCAACACCAACTCTTATATGTGACTCCTAGGACACAGGTATAAAAATTGCTTAGGGTGTATACCTAATAGTGGAATTATTGAGTCATAGAGTCTGTTTAAAGTTCAATTTTACATTATTGTGAGATTGTTCTCCAAAGTGGATAACACAACTTACGCCTCCACCAGAAATGCACTCCCATTCATCTATATCTTCTCTAGAACTTAGTATTTTAGACAACTTAATTTTTTGCCTATCTTTTTGGTATGAAATGGTATTTCATTATCTTATGCATTTCTCTGGTTAATAATGAGATTGATAACATAGTCGTATGTTCATTGTGAAATATCTGTTCTTTTACTGCCTATTTAATCTATTGGAATGCTCTCTGCTTATTATTGATTTTTTCAGCTATATTGAGGTATAATTAACAAATAAAATTGTAATATATTTGAAGTATACAATGTGATGATTTGATATGCATATACATTGTGAAAGGATTCCACAATCGAGTCAATTAGCATAAAACCCTCACATATTTACTGATTTTTTTTGGTGAGAACGCTCAAGGTCTACTCTCTCAGTGTTTTAATTATACAATACAGGATTACAAACTTTAGTCACCGTGAGCTGTGTTAGATCCTCAGACCTTATTCATCTTATAACTGAAAGTTTATACCCTTTTACCAACCTTTCCCCATTTCCTGCCTCCCCAGCCGCTGGCAACCACCATTCTACTCTCTGTCTATAAACTAAAGTTTGTTTTTTTTTTTTTTTTTTTTAAAGATTCCACGTATAAGTCATACCGTGCAGTATTTGTGTTTCTCTCACTGGCTTTTTTTGCTTAGCATAATGACCTCCAAATTCGTCCATGTTGTCTCAAATGGCAGGATTTCTTTCTTTTTTAAGGCTGGGATTATATATCTCACATTTTCTTTATCCTTTCATCTGTTGGTGGATACTTAGGTCATTTCCATATCATGGCTATCACAAATAACACTGCAATGAGCATGAGAGTACAGAAATCTCTTCAAGATAATGATTTTGTTTCTTTTGGCTGTATACCCAGAAGTGGGATTGCTGGATCATATGGTAGTTCTATTTTAAATTTCTTAAGGTACCTCCACACTGTATTCCATAGTGGCTGCACCAGTTTACATTCCCATCAATGGTGTACAGTTTCCTTTTCTCTACATCCTGGCCAACACTTATTATCTCTTGTCTTTTTGACAATCACCATTCTAACAGGTGTGAAGTGATATCTCACTCTGGTTTTGATTTGCATTTCCCTGATGATTAGTGATGTTGAGCACCGTTTCGTGTACCTTTTGGCGATTTGTATGTCTTCTATGGAAAAACATTTATTCAGGTCCTTTGCCCATTTTTTAATTGTGTTATTTATTTTCTTTGCTATTGAGTTGTATTAGTTCCTTGTATATTTTAGGTAATCACTCTTTATTGGATATGAGGTTTGCAAATATTTTCTCCCATTCCATAGATTGCTTTATCGTTTTGTTGGTGTATTCCTTTACTGTACTGAAGCTTTTTAGTTTGATGTAGTTCTCCTGTTGATTGTTGCTTTTATTATCTGTGCTTTTGGTGTCAAATCCAAAAACTCATTGCTAGGACCAATGTCCAGGATTTCTATGTTTTCTTCTAGGAGTTTCATTGTTTCAGTCATAGGTTTAAATCTTTAATCCATTTTGAGTTGATTTTTGTGTATGATGTAACAGGGGTCCAGTTTCATTCTTTTGCATGTGGGTGTCAAGTTTTCCCAACACTGTTTATTGAAGAAACTATCATTTCCCCATTGTGTATTTTGCTGACTTTGTAGAAAATTACTTGACCATATATGTATGGGTTTATTTCCAGGCTATCTATTCCGCTCCATTGATCTATGTGTCTGTTTTTATGCCCATCCATACTGTTGTGATCACAATAGCTTTGTAAGATAGTCTGAAATCAGGAAGTGTGATGCCTCTAGCTCTGTTCTTCTTTCTCAAGATTGCTTTGGCTATTTGGGGTCTTTGATGGTTCCACAAATTTTAGGATTATTTTGTCTGTTTCTGTGAGAAATGCCATTGGAATTTTGATAGGAATTGCATTGAATCTGTCAATTGTTTGGTAGTATACACATTTTAACAATATTAATCCTTCCAATCCATGAACATAGAGTATCTTTTCATTTATTTATCTTCTTTAATTCCTTTCATCAATATTTTATAGTTTTCAGTGACAGATATTTCACCTTCTTGGTTGAAATTATTTCTAAGCACATCATTGTTTTTTGATTTTATTGTAAATAGGATTGTTTTCTTGATTTCTGTTTTCAACAGTGTGTTGTTAGTGTATAGAAATGCAACTGATTTTTGTATATTGATATTGTATCCTGCAACATTGTGGAATTTGTTCTAACAGTTTTTGGGTGGAGTCTTTAGGGTTTTCTGTATTTAAGATCGTGTCGTCTACAAACAGAGACAATTTCATTTCTTCCTTTCTTATTTAGATGCCTTTTCCTTCTTTTTTTGCCTAATTGCTCTGGCTATGACTTCCAGTATTATGGTGAATAAAAGTGGCAAGAGCGGGCATCTTTGTCTTGTTCCTGTCTTACAGGAAAAGCTTTTAGCTTTTCACTATTGAGTATGATGTTAGCTATGGGCTTGTTACATATGGACTTTATCATGTAGAGGTACATTCCCTCTATACTAACTTCATTGAGACTTTTTGTCATGAAAGGATGTTGAATTTTCTCAAATCCTTTTTCTGCATCTATTGAGATGGTCATATGATATTTACCCTTCATTTTGTTAATGTGGTATATCACATAGATTGATTTGCATGTGTTGAACCATCATTGTCTCCTAGGAGTAAATCCCAATTGATTGTGGTGTATAATCCTTTTTTTGTATTGTTGAATTCAGTCTGCTAATATTTTATTAAATATTTTTGCATCTATATTCATTAGGAATATTAGCCTATAATTTTCTTTTCTTGTGGTTTCCTTGTCTGGCTTTGGAATAAAGGTAATTCTGGTCTCATAAAATGAGTTTGGAAATGTTCCCCCCTACTTTTTGGAAGAGTTTGGCAAGGATTGGTATTAATTATTCTCTAAATGTTTGTTAGAATTCACCAATGAAGTCATGTGGTCCTAGACTTGTCTTTGTTGGGAGGTTTTTGATTGTTGACTCAATCTCCTCACTAGTAAATGGTCTGTTCAGATTTTCTATTTCTTCATGATTCAATTTTGAAGGTTGCATGTTTAGGAATTCCATTTCTTCTAGGTTATCCAATTTATTGGCATGTAATGTTTCATAGTAGTTTCTTAAGACCCTTCCTATTTCTGTTTTACAGTTGTAATGTCTCCTCCTTCATTTCTGATTTCATTTATTTGTCATCTCTCTCTTTTTTTAGTTACTGTAGCTAAAAGTTTGTCAATTTTGTTCATTTTTTCAAAAAAATAAGCTCTTAGTTGCATTGATCTTTTCTACTGTCTTTCTAGTCTCTATTTCATTTATTTCAACTCTAACATTTATTTTCTTTCTTTACTAACTTTATGCTTCATTTTTTCTTTTTTTTTTTTCTACTTCTTTGGGGTGTAAAGTTAGGTTCTTTATTTGAGATCTTTCTTTTTTTTTTGAGGAAGATTAGCCCTGAGCTAACATCTGCTGCCAATCATCCTCTTTTTGCTGAGGAAAACTGTCCTTGAGCTAACATCCATGCCCATCTTCCTCTACTTTATATGTGGGACGCTTACCACAGCATGGCTTGCCAAGTCGTGCCATGTCCGCACCCAGGATCTGAACCGGCGAATCCCAGGCTGCTGAAGTGGAATGTGTGCACTTAAATGCTACACCACCAAGCTGGCCCCTTTTCTTTTGGACTCTGTATTGGTTTCCATGAGTTAGATAAAACACTCACCACTTTTAGTCTTGACAGATTAGCTTCATATAGGAGATGATTCTTTTCAATCAGCCCCGCCTGAGCTCCTGGTTACCTCTTAAATCTTTGTGATTGCCCAAGCCACCGTCTTTGTTCTTAGTGGCTCCCAGTAGATAAGGGTGTGCCAAGACCCTTCAGTGTCCCAAAGGCATGAGAAATGCCCATATGTCTGTTCAGGCTCCTAGAGGATTACTGATTGCGTGACTCTTTCACTGGCTAATGAAGGCTAATTTGAAGCTCAACCTTCAGTCAGCAGATGGGAAGGTCAGGAGGTTAGATATGCAGTCTAGCCTCTGTCAGGAAGAAATTGGGAGCTGGTTGTTTTTGCCTCCTCACTCCATGCTGAGCCAGAGGGAATAGTCACTGGGATTACTTGTGTGCCCAAATAGAACCAACTCTTTGTTTTGTGTGGTCCTGGAGGACTCATGAATGTCAAGCCCCATCAGCTCCCAGAGCTGGGTGATTTAGAACCAGTCCCTTGGGTGGCAACTGTAACAGTTAGGGTACTAGATGTGTGGACAAGCTCCTTCCATGGAGAAGCTAGAGATGTGGTTTTACTGTTAGAGCAAACCAGGGAGAGATGGCAAGGGACGTGCTCACCAGCTCCTTCAGGCTCCCGAGAAGATCTTAGTGAGCTCCCACATGCAGGTTGATTAGAAGCTGGAACCTCAGGCATCAGCTAGGAAAATAGATAGTTGTATCACTTCTAGGGAGAAACTAGGAGACGGAGACAGTGTTTTTGCCTGCTCCCTCTATTCTGAATCCAGAGGGGATAGCTGCATTCATTTGAAAACTATTTTTTTTGTCATTATTTGTTTAATATGGTTCTGTGGCACTCATGAATGCTGAGCCCCATTTATTATCAGACCTAGGTGATTTGATACTGTGTCCCTCAGACGGCAATTGCAAAAGTTGGGGTGCTAAATGTGTGGATAAGCTCTTTCCAGGGAGAAGCTGGTGGCTTGATTTTATGTTGGAGCAAACCAGAAAGAGAAGGTAGGGGAAGTGCCCCCTGGTTCTTTCAGATTCCAAGGAGGATCCCAGGCAGGACCTTGCAATCAGGCTGATTAGAAGCTGGACCCTCAAGCAGGGAAATATGCAGTCAAACCCCTTCTAAGGAAAAACTGGGAGATGGCTGTTTTTGTCTGCTTCCTCTGCACTGAGCCTGGGGAGGACAGCCTCAGGGAGTGTTTGTGCACCCATTTAACAGCTACTTCTTTGTTTGATTTAGTCCTATGGGACTCATAAATTCAAGCCCCAGTTGGCTCTCGGAGCTAGAGTCTATCCCTTGGGTGGCAGCCTTGAAAGTTGGGGCACTAGATGTGTGGTCCAAACCCTTCACTCCTCAGAGAGAAGCTCAGAGTTGGGGGTTTCCTCCTGATTGTAAGACTCTGTGCCAGGGGTGGGGTTTATGACAAGAGTGTGTCCTAACCTTTTCTACCCATTTCAATTTGGATATTTTCTCAGTCGCTTGATGTGTAGGAGTCACTCAAGTAGTTTCTGGATTTCTCTCAGAAGGAATTGATCCATGTATAGCTGTACATTTGGTGCATTCATAGGAGAAGGGATAGTTGGGAGCCACCTAAGTCAGCATCTTGGTGCAGTTCTCTTCATATTGATTTCTAATAGTTCTAGTAGTTGTTTGTACATTCTAGACACTAGTCCTTTATTGATTACATGTCTGGCAATATGGCTCATGCTTTTACTTCCTCCGTAGTATCTTTTGATGAACACAAACTCTTCTTTTTCATGAAATAGACCTATCAATACTTTCCTTTATGAATTATGTTTTTGACTCTTATTTTGAAATCCTTCTCTACAAAGCCCAGAAAAATATTCTCCAACGTTTCCTTCTAAAACTTTTGAAGTTTAGACTTTTACATAGAAATCATTAATCAAATGAGAATGAACAATTTCCATATATATGTGAGTTTTCTATTCTTGGTCCATTGATCAATTTGGCTATCCTTGCACAGATACCTGCCAGTTCTAATTGATATAAATGTATTACTCTTGATATTTGGTGTGCAAAATTTCCCCAATGGATTCATCTTTCTGGATATTCTCAGTTCTTTGTTCTTCTACATAAAATTCTGAATCATCTTATCAAGTTTGTTTAAAAATCTATTGAGATTTTGATCAGAATTTTGCCATAACTATTGATAACACTTCAAAATTTGACATCTTTAAGACTGAATCTTTTTCTCCATGAATGTGAAATATCTTTAAATTTATTATGTGTTATTCACTGTTTGCCTTTACGGTTTTGTAATTTTCTTGTAGAGGTATTTCACATCTTAGATTTATCCTTAGATTTGCTAGTTTTGTTGCTTTTGTAAATGATGTCTGTAATGGGGGAACCCAAGACCTCCCTCATGCTTTATGATTCACTAAATAGACTTACAAGACTTAGAAGCTGTTGTACTCATGTTTACCGTGTACTACAGTAAAAGAACAAGGTCAAAATCAGCAAAGATAAAATGCACATGGGGCAAAGTCCAGGAGAAACAAGGAACAAGTTTCCATGTATTACCTCCCAGTATAAAATATTTGAACTGAAGTACAAAGAAAAAAAGATAATACAAAAAAGTATAAGAGACATGTAGGACACAATGAGAATAGGTAACATCCATGTGATTGAAGACTCAGAAGGAATAGAGGGAGAGAATGAGGAAGAAGTAATATTTGAAGAGATAATAACCAAAATTTTTATAAAACTAAACTACCAAATTGAGATGGCCTGAGGACCCTAGACAAGATAAATACAAAATAAACTCTACCTTGACTCATCACAGTAAAACTGCTGAACACCAAAGACAAGGACAAAATCTTAAAAGCATCCAGAGAAAAAGACATGTCTTTCGAAGTAGTAATGAAAGACTGAAAGCTGAATTCTCCACACAAATGATAGAAGGCAGAAGACATAAAGATCATAAAGAATATATTCCATTCCTGGAATTGTACACTTTGATCATGATGTCTTTTTTATTTTTTATAAAAGCCTGAAATCAGTTTCCAAATATTTTATTTAAGATTTTTCTGTGTGTGTTTGTGAACAGCATTAGTCTGCAACTTTTCTTTTCGTTTTTTATTTTTGAGGAAGATTAGCCCTGTCAATAAAAAAAAATCCAACAACTGGATAAAATGTTCTTTATATGTTTGTTATTTCACTTGTGTTGTGTTCTCTACACTTTCTTTAACATTGCTGAGTTTTGGTCTTCTTCATGTATTGATAGCCGAGATAGGTACATTAAAATTTCTTACTATGATAGTAGATTTACCAAATTTTCATTGTAGCCTGTCAATTTCTACTTTCTATATTTTGAAGACATATTATTAGGTGGCCATAAGCTTTAACATTAGAATTATTTTATCTTTCTGGCAAATTGTTCTTTTTCTCAATATGTGCTCACTCTCTTCTTTTTCCTGGTAATTATTTTTGCCTTAAAGTCTATGACCAGCCAGACCAAATTTATTTTGCTTAGTATTTTTCTAGTATATCTTTTTCAATCCTTTCAACTTTTCTGTGTTCTGATTTAGATTTGCTTTTTAGAAAGAGCTCATAGTGAGACTTTGGATCTTTTGTCCAGACTAACAGGTTTGTCTTTAACATGGAGAGTTATTTCATTTTTTTTTATGCTTTCTTTTTTTTTTTTTGAGGAAGATTAGCCCTGAGCTAACATCTGTCGCCAATACTCCTCTTTTTGCTAAGGAAGACTGGCCCTGAGCTAACATCCGTGCCCATCTTCCTCTGCTTTATATGTGGGACGCCTACCACAGCATGGCTTGCCAAGCAGTGCCATGTCTGTACCCGGGATCTGAACTGGCAAACCCTGGGCTGCCAAAGCAGAACGTGCACACTTAACTGCTGTGCCACCGGGCCAGGCCTGAGTTATTCCATTTTACTTATTTTAGTTATTGATTTGTTTGAATTTATAGAGGTCATCACCTTTGTGCTTATTAAACTGCTTTTTCTATTTTTAGTTTTCTTTTTCCTTTTTTCCTTCTTTTGGATTGATTGTTTGTTTTCCTCCTTAATTACCTACAGTTTGAATATTCAACACTCTATTTCTCTTTATTTAGTATTTATCCTAAAATATTTAGTTGCCTAACTTTACAAGATCTAAAGTTAATCACTATTTTTATCCTCCTCCAGAAGACCTCCAAGGCTTTAGATTGCTTTAACTCCTATCATCCCACTCCCACCTTAGATATTATTGCTAGCCAACATTTTAGTTATGTTTTGTTTTTTCGTTGCAGAGCAACATTACTGTTTTTGCACAGTTCATATTTATTTCAATTTACCACAAGTTTGCATTTTTAAGCTCTCTATTCTTTATTTTATTTCAGACGTTTTTTGTGTAGTCTCTTCCCCACCCACACAAAAGTACACATCTCTACAAATCACACTGTCTTTCTTTCCATTTCAGTGGACTGATGGACCTTTTGAAAGCCCATATATGGAGCCTAAGTTAAGAACTCCTGACCTAACTAAAAATTGTCTTTAATATCATACCTTTTGGTGTCTTAAATACAAATAAATAAAATAAAATAAAATAAAATAAAATAAAAGGCTTTTTTGTCCACAAAGCTGTCATTTGCAGAAATGACCAATGAAAAATTCAGGGGGTGGATTTAGTTTTTCTCCCACAGCACTAGTCCTTCAAAAGGAGGTTATCTACCTGGGAAGACCCAGCAAAGGGACATGGGGCCCTGCCACAGGGTAGGGTGGTTCCTAGATGATTATCTGCACTGTGAAAAAGCCCTTATCTCCCATTCCTCCCCTTGGACTTTGGCTGCCCTCGAATATCAGTTTGTGACCAAATGTTGGTTTCTGAATTCTGACTATACAATTTAGACATGATCCTGTGGATCTAAACTTGTAGGACTAGGAAGGCAACCTCTAGCAATAAGTAGACTCTTGTTTTTGCTTATTAGGTCATTCTAGCCAGCCTCTGTCTTTCAAGGAGGTTGGAGTTCATGGCCCGTGCCAACTCTTGGTCAGCAAAGGCTACATGCATCAAGATACTTTATAAACATTACTGGGCAAGAGGACACTTTAGTATCCTGAGAGAACAATCACATCCATTGTCCAAATGGCTGCAGTCTATTTTTCTAAGGCAAGGAACAGTCTTGTATCTGATTTTATGATTGAGGAAAACAGGAGAAAGAATGTGGAAAGGGAAGAAGCTCCAAACAGAGAAGAACACATGATAAAGGTGGAGTATGGCAGTGCCCAAAGGGACGTTTATCTATTTATTTATTAATAGTCAAGTCAGTAAAGTGCTGACCTGAATACCAAGACTCTGGTCCAGGGACAGCCATGTGGTGTCCTGGCGACAGCTGTGTGGCATTCTGAAATAACCGTGGACTTTAAAATCACATGAGCAGGTTCAAATGCTGGTTCTAGTACTTGTTGGCTTTGCGACTATAGTAATTGCTTTATCCTCTCTTGGTCTTAGTTTCCCAATTTGTAAAAGGGGGACAAACATATCTACAGTGTGGCAGTGTTGTGAGGATTAGCTATAATGAAAGTAAAAGACTTTCAACACCTGCTCTATGGCAGCCCCTCAGTAAAAGGTAGCAATTATTACGTGACACTAGACCCATCATTGAATTATCTCTGTGGTTTTCCAACCTATAAAGTGGGAACAAATTTTTTGATCTCCTGTTACAAAAGGGTTGTAAAGGTATAAGTGAGCTTGAGCATTTCGGTGACATTTTGGACAATTCCAATTAACAGGGTTCTTCCAGAATCTTGGTCCCCTCCCCCCAAAAAATTCAAGTTAGATGTTATTGGATAAGCTGGTCTTCTTTAAATAATAATTCATTTCACTCAAACTTTAAAACACTACAAAACTTTGACTGTTTCTGTGTTAATTTTTCTTCATGTTTCTTATGGATGTGGTATCCAGATTTCTTCATAGTATGCCCAGTCCAAGCCAGAAACTGGAAAAGTGAAACATTTATGGGAAGAATCTTGTTGTGAAAGAGTTGGCTTTCTTTTACGTTTTGAGACTCTGGGTATATTTGAATGTACCCATGATTTTCCTCATTGTCTCTCACAGCCATCCTAAACTACGCAGTCTGGAGTCCGTGTTCCTCTGTATAATTGCTGTCCTTCTGCTTCCAGAATGCACCCTGCTATCTAAGGCTTTGAATTTGCATTTCTTCTCAATTGAGTGTTCCAGTTTCTTCCCTTTAGTTGCTATGGTCAGGCTTAGCTTCTGAGATAAAATGAAAGGAACATGAGTCAAATAAATCCTCTCATGAGCGGGGTTTGTGTCCAAATCCCTTTCTCCTCCTTACCCTGGTGCACAGAGCTGGAAAATGCAGAGCCTCATAATCCCTGGCATCCTCCTCCCTGAAGGCTGAGAACAAGCCAATTCTAAGCAGCCAGCTCCCATCCCAGCCTGTCCTTCCCCTGGGTCACTGCCTGGCCTATCTTCCTTCTCCAGAGCCAAAGACACCTCTTACAGGAGGCACACTTAGTCCCAAATCATACTGCCCCAAGTTCTACTTCCAAAGTAGAGTAAAAGAAAAACAAGGAAAGGAAAAAAGAGAGAAAGAACTCAAGTTATTTTCCCCTACTTTTTACTTGTTCATTTTTGGAACCAAGGATGGTGTCTAAAACATAGCAGGCATTCAATAAATATTTATAAAATGAATAAATAATGTAAGGTAGGAGATGAAATGGGTTTTTAAACCCCAACTATGTTAAGATCAGTGTACTGGCTTGTTTGGCATCCATTCCAATCTCGTTCTTGTGTGTCTTCACAAAATGTAGAGGCTGAAAAGCTAAAAGCTGCATTTCCCAGATTTCCTTGCAGCTGGAGTTATAGATGTAATTTAGGTTCTACCAACCTGGTGCACCCATATGAGATTTGGATTTGAAACTGAGTTAAGTGAGGGAGAGGTGTGAGGCATTCGTTTTGAGGATGTAAATTGTGAGAGGCAGTGTAAAACTGTGGTTAGCAGCTTTCTAACTTGATGGCTTGCTACAGCTCAAGCGGAAGCTTCCTCCTCACTAGAAGTTCCTAGAATCTCAAGCCACAGCCTGCTTCTACACCCTTTCCCACAATTTTGCAAGTCACTCACTACATCATAGTGAATCTATTTTTGCATAAACTCTTGTCTGCAACCTAACTCTACTATAGCATACCCATTGATGTTTATGGCCTCTTTCATTTCCTTTCACACCTCACAACCATTTTTAATTTTCCTTTGTATAATACCTGCATTAATGGCTGGTCCAAAACATATTTTTTTGTATTGGACTTAAAATAATAAACAATTGGGTCTTTTCATTCATTCAATATTTTACTCAATATTTCACCAGAGTACAATGGTTCTGTTTAAGGACATCTGGACATGAATATGTACATTTCATTATTGCATTGTCCCATCTGCTTCTGGTAGGACCTTACACTCTCTTTCTCCCATCAAAATTTTCTCTAGTCTATCTCTTTGTATTTTGAATCCTAAGGTGTTTCTTCTACCTGGTCGTAAACAATGCTCTCGTGCTTTTTTCAGTACGTTCTTTTTATGCATATCTCCCGTCTTCCATGCCACTTGAGGACAGAAGCTTCGCTAAGACCACTGCTTTCTACATAAGAATGCTGATTCCTGCCAAGGCCGGGGATTCACATGCTTCCAAAGTAACCAAACACTCAAAGTGACTGTGCAATGCTGCATAATCCCTTTAGTCGTCACACTGTCTGAGCAATACTGCTCCAAGAATAAATGGAAGAATGCCTTTCTCCCTTAATCTGTGCTGTGATTTGTAACCAAAGCAAAATGACATAAGCCCCATGTCTCACTGTAACCTTCTGAAAACAGCTCCCTTCTCTTTGTAAGGCTGAAATTTATGCATGGAGCTTGATGAGGGAATATATACCAGCTATTCTCTGCTACCTCCTGCCTCCTCTTGGTTTATCCCAAAGGAGATACTACTCAAGAGGAATAAGATGTTCCCAACAGAGGGATTCTGTGTGGGGTAGATTGGCTGAAGCTGGAGGCTGAAGGAAAGTTGTGAGAAACCAGCTGAAGAGGCATCGAAGCATCATCCTCAGATAATTTTAGGTAGAAGACCCTCAATGGTTGTGGTTCTAAAAATCTGGCAAAAGCATCTAGGAGAGAAAGAGTTGGTATCTGGACCTCTGTCACATGCGGAGGGCTCTGGAGTCAGAATCACAACAGCTGTAGTCAGACACGATCCTGTCTCCCCTTTCTCTCTCCTGTCCAACTCTGCAGAGTCAGAGGCAGCTGATAAGTGGACAGGGAGGAGTGGCAGAGCAGTCTGAGGAAAGCGAGATCACCGCACCGTCCTTCTTCACTGAGTCAGGTGCAAGCAGAGGGCAGCAAGGAGTTTTAGAGCAATGAGAATTGGAAAATAAATCTTAGAATGAACTGGATTTTAACACAATTTGTTAATATCTCAATATGACTGAAAATGCTATAGAAACTATCTATGATTTCTTCCAGAGAAAGAGACAGAAGAGTGGGTTTAAAGCCAAAATTGTGAAAAATAGTGAAGTTATGGTATGCTTGCATCTGAGCAAGTTTTTGTTATCCAATAAATGAGTTAGCCACACACACCAAAATATCCATGCTTAATTAGTATTTCCACCCAAGAGGTGTGAGTGTGTGTGTACTTGTGTATGTAATTTGTATGTGTTGACATAAAGTTTCCTTATTTCTTTCCCTTGGTGTTAGAGGGAATTAATCAGTAATCCACATCACGCTTGAGAAACTACACAGTTCCTTAGGCAAGAGGGAATTTGGGAGAGGGGCAATATTTATTAATGTTATATGCAATTTATTTTCCACTAATGAGAAAATGATTCCTTAAATGAGAAAATAAAGTGATCCTTGGTTAAAAGTAAATGCTGGATAATTTGAGCTTTAATTGAGGAAACTATACAGAGCTCAATAAGCATTGAGACCCTTAATGACACATGAGCATTATCTTTTTTTCACAGGTAGGGAAGAACAGAAAGAATTCAGTCTGAAAATGATTTGCTGCAAATCCTCAATCTTCAATAGAAATAAAATCCATGTTTTCTTTGACTCTAAAAAATATGCTTCAAACAGATATATCAACAAACACTTTCCTTTAATGCAAGTTTGATAAAATGTTTATGTTTAGGTTTGATTTTCAGTTGTCAGATTCTCCTGGGCTTCTTTGTTTTGTTAAAGAATTTCAATTCCCTTTCCCCATCAGACTCAACTATCTGCATACAAGCATCTCTCACCGGAGCAGGTTCCTGTCACTTCCATTTTGCTGTCACACTTTCTGTGAGTGTTCAGAGAATTCCAACATATAATGATTCCCCTCTACTGCAGAAAGAGACTAGAAAAATCTATTTAGAGAGTAACAGAAAGGTTCTACTCATTCCTGTAGAAATTGACCAAAACGGTAAGCCAAATTAATAGAAAAAAAAAAAGCTACCTTTTTTGCTAAATCTGGAAATTGATGATTGATAAAGTGTTTATGGCTCTTGATGTAAAAGGCTTTCATTTGGATTTATCTCTGAGACCTTGTCGATGTCAATACTGACTAGTAAGCAAGGGCAACAAATCCTGCAGAGGAAGATACTGCTGACTACTTTCTTCAAAACGGTGCAGCGTAAAAACAAAACCTTAACAGCGTATAGACTTAAGGAAAATGCTTTCAATACGATATGTTTTAAGAAAAATCAGAAAGAAGAGATGAATGTGTTCTGTTTTTATCTAGTAGTCCTTATCTCATAACATTGAAATTCATTTTCAATATATTGAACAAGTTAGAGAGAAAGAATGATTATATAATGGACCATTAGTTTCCTTGTTTCCCTAGTTTTTCAGATTTTTTTAATAGTTAACACATTTTAGTCATAAAAATCCATCATATGGACATTCCACAGAAGAAACTTTCATAAGGGCTTATCACCCAATAATCATTTAAATGTGCTTTCTTAGATTCAAACTATGAGACAACACTGAAAAAGCTGCTGTGCAGGATAGAATTTCGGGGTTTTGATTAACAGTGAACCAAACATGATTGAAGCAGATTATAATATGTAATCGCATATTGGCTGAACAGATGCTTAAATAGAATGTTGCATGTGAAGTTCCCTACTTACCATTCACAACTCAAATTTAACAACATAAAAAAGTCTCCAGAGAAAAATAATTTCTGTAATGTTGTAATCTCTATGTCTATCATGTACATTGGAACTTTCATAAAAAGTGGAAAATGTTTAAATGACCTGTTAAATAAGAGGTGATGTATTATGAAAGAGGACGTTGACTACATGCGGACTATACTTCTAGTTTAGGTTGAAAGCCACTTTTACATCTTCTCCTATTTGGATCCCTTTATTTGCTGATGGCATTGATTCACCCCTGCCACTCCCTGCAAAAAGGCATCTCATCCACTTCAAATCCATCTGTTGACCCTAAGAGAGGAGCACTCTGGATTTTTTCCTCACATCCAAATACAGTTTAATCCTTCTAGTTGGTTCTCTTCCAAAAACGTTTGCACAAATGTTGAATTTTTGAGAAAAGAACAGTGTTTGAAAAAGTGAAGAAGTAAGATACAGGTGAAAAGAACAGCAAGCTTACAATTACTTTGCCTTCCCCAGAGCATTGCATGTGAACAGGATTACAATCAATGACTCAGCTGTGTGGAAGAGAGGCCATAGAAAGAATGAACATCACACCGGCCTGCCCCTCCCTTTAGATGAGCCATGTAGTACATACGATGGACATGCGTGCATACGTTCAATAAATGCCCACACTTATACACCTATCTGTGCATTATTATGTATGTGTCTCTAGGTATGCCTCACTAATAACTAAGCACTGAGTCATGAGAGAGAGTCGGTAAGCCCCCTATAAACTCCACAAGAAAACATCAAAACTAAAGTTTACAGCAGGTCAGAATAGCAGGACTGAGATGTTTTCCTAAACATCCTTGATTAAAGAATGTTAAGCCATCTGTGCACCAAGTGAGATCAGTATGTAAATCAGTTTGTTACTGTATGTTGATAATTAGTTGTAATGTTTTATTACGGTAAATTCAGTTCATATACCAGTGTGATGAAGTTATCTCCAAGCAAACTTCTTTTTGCCCTGAGCCTCAAGGAAGGAATATCAAGAGGGTGGAGATTTTATCAGATCTGCCTAAATCCACACAGTTCTAATAATCATTGTCACTAGTCTAGTGCTTAGGCAGAGACAGACCACCCCTGATTGGGTCTACATTTACCCTGACTATGGTAGAGAGGAAAGAGGAAGTTAACCTATTGGCTTCCTAAAAAAAGATGATCATAAACTGAGTCAGTGCCTAACAGGAGATCAATAAAGTGCTGGTGTAGATGGTGATAATAACAGTTTACAGATGCTCTGAAGCCCATGAGTCATCATCATTAATTTAGCTCTACATGCGTGTAGGCAGAATAATAGGATTCAGACAGGCCTCTGAGGGGAAAATCTATCATATTGATCGAGAGCAGCAGGCAGAAAGATGGGCTTTCGGGTCTTGTGTCTGACAGCGTTATGATGCAGTGAAAGGCAATCGATAGAGCCCTCCCATCTGACTGGACTGCCCACTGCTTGGAACACAGCCTCGCATTATGACTTCCTTCACTCTCAAGTCCGCTTTTAGCCTAAAACTCGGCAACCAGTCACCTGCCCCCTCTTCAATCCTGAGGGTGGGTTTCTGCTTGACTCTTGAGCCACATCCCTCCTTTGTACTTTATGCTAATGTGTGGAACCCTACTTTGTTCTTTGAGCCTAGCTTTCTCAAATTTGTCAGCAAATTAATGTCCATTCCTTCTAGAAGTGAGGCTCCGCCCTTGGTTTCTGTCATTCCTATTTCCTTCCGGGGCTTGAAAGCTGGCCTGTGAACCCCAGTGAGGTGGGTGGGCTCTTGCCCAAAGACTGTCATCCACACCTGCCTGCATGCATTGCCCAGTGTCACCTGATGCTAATTCTCCATCAGTAGGCTTTTGGCATTGGTTTGGGGACTGCCATTACTTCAAGTTGGAATATGGATTCTAGTTGTTTACCAAGTATCACTTGCAGTTTAGAGCTGCTCTCACCAGATGCTGAATTCTGTAGTGTTCTCGATGGTTGCTCAACTTTTGCAAATAGGTTGTTTTTCCCTTTTGCACCTTGCAGGTAAACTGCTGTAGTTAACTGGGCCAAACCCAGTCCTGTCATGGAATATAGGAGGTGTAGCAAATGCAAGTTGTTGCTGACCTTAAGAAGGATGATTAATAACAGCAACTATAATTTAATACATTCATTAATTCAATGAAATGTATTTAACTTATATTTTATTAGCTACTACACACTAAACGTTGGAATCAGAGCAACAAACAACAAAAAAGACAAGATTCTCACTCTCATGGAGCTTGCATTTTTAGGCATGCATGCACACATGAAAGCGTGTGTGTGTGTATGTGTGTGTGTTGGAAAGGGGGCAGACAATAAAACCAATATCAGGTTATAAATGGCTCAGTTTGGAGAATTTAAAGGGGTGAAGTGATAGAGCTATTTCAAACTGAGTGGTTAGGAAACCTCTCTGTGGAGGTGACATTTGAAGTGAATATTTGAAGTGACATAAAGGAACCAGCTGTTGGATGCTCAAAGAGAACATATTTCCAGAAGAGGAAAAAGCTGGGCAAAGGTCCAAAAACAGAAATAAGCCTGAGGATCTGAGACTCAGATCAGAGTATCTGGAGATAGCAGACAGGAAAAAAGTGATTGGAATGAGGTTGGCGACTTTGACAGAGGCTGGATCTTGAGCGACTTTATGAACCATGGTAAGAGTTTGAGTTTAAATACAATGGGAAGATATTTGAGGATTTTAGGAGAGAAGTAACTTGATCTGAGTTCTATTTTAAAGTGAGCACATCACTTCTGGGCAGACTGTGGATTTATATGGAAGGGCTGAGAGGCAGCTGAGAGACTGGTTAGGAGGCTATTGGAGTAGTACACCGGAAGCGCAGTGGTTTGGACTAGGCTATGCAAATGTTAAAGGAGAAAAGTGGAGGTAGAATCTGTAAGACTTACAGGATTTGATGTGGGATCATGAATCTTAGATTTTTATCTTGAGCTGAAGGACTGACGATGGTACCATTTTCTGAGGAAGAGAGAGACTGAAGGGAAAAGCAAGTTTGAAGGAGAAAGTCAAGGGTGCTGTTTGGGGCTGTGTAAGTTTGCCTGTTAGACATGATGTAAATGTGACAAGTAGGTAGTGAAGTATGTGAATCTGAAGGGCTGGGAGATTTCAGGGTTAGAGATGAAGAATTGGGAGCTGTGAAAAAGGAGAAAAAAATATGAATTGATCTTTGCTCCTAGTTCCTGACACAGAGCTCCTATATCCCTTGGAATTTCCTGGGTGATAGGAGGGTCTTTTGTTCTAAAGAGGTGACTCTTGGTGGGCTCCTGGATAGTTTGCAGATGGGAGCTGGTCATCAGATATAACAAGCCATGATTAGACACTTGGAACTTTCAGCCCCATCCCCTACCATCCTGGAAGGGGAGAGGGGCTGGATATGGAGTTGATAATCAACCATGCCTGCGTGATGAAGCCTCCATAAAAATCCCCAAATTATAGGGTTCAGAGAGCTTCTGGGTTGGTGAACCCATCTACATGCCAGGAGGGGGGCACATCCCAATTCCATGGGGACAGAAGCTCCTGTACTCGGGACCCTTCTGGATCTCACCCTAGCTATCTCTTCATCTGGCTGTTCATCTGTATCCTTTATCATATCCTTTACTACATAAGAGGTTAGTAAATATCAGTAAGTGTTTCCCTGAATTCTGTAAGCTGCTCTAGCAAATGATCAAACCCCAAGGAGGGGGTCATGGGAACCTCAGTTTATAGCCTGTCAGTCGAAAGTACAGGCGACAAGTATTGGCATCTGAAGTGGGATGGTGGGGAGATGGAGAGGTGAGCTGGTGAAGTCTTGTGAGACTGAGCCTTTAGCCTGTGGGATCTGATGCTATCTCCAGGTGGATGGTGTCAGAATTGAGCTAAATAGTAGGAGATCCAGCTGGGGTCAGAGAATTTCTTGAAGAGTGGAACACCCACACATCTGATGTCGGAAGTATTATGAGTCTATGAGTAGAGGAAAAACACAGGACGAGTGTGTTTTTCTTCACAGGTGACATTAGTACAAACATGGTCTTGGGAGTGGAAGAGGTCACATGGGGAGAGTGTGGAGAGAGAATAGAAAGGGCCAGGAGAGACCCCTGAAGCACTCCAATATCTGGAAGCCTAGAAGAGGAAAAGGAGCCTGAGAAGAGGTCAGAAAAGTAAGGAAAATACATTTAATAAGCCTTTATCATGTCTGAGGTCACATGCTAATCTTTTATATAGTTAACTACTTTAATCTTCATTTCAACTTCCAGAACTAGTTAAAAACTGAAACTGGCATCAGGCTGTCTCTCTTAGAACCCAAGGCCCTCTACTGGCCAGCTGTGTGACCTTGGGCAAGTCAATTGGCCTCTCAGTAACTCAATTTCCTCATTGGTAAAATGAATTTATAAAAATATCTACCTCATAGGCTCAATGGTTGGATTAAATGGATTAATATGTATAAAGCCCCTAGAAGAATGCCCAGCACTTATTAAGTATCAAATAAATATGACATAGCACTTGCTAAATAGCTGTTATTATCTGCATTTTATACTCAAGTGAGGTTCAGGGAAGTTTGAATCCTCAAGGGTCACAGAGGAAGTGAATTAGTGGAGCCCAGGTTGGGACAACTCTGTTTGATCGCAAAGGTTGTGGTATTTCTATTTTCCTTTCATTTAGGCCCTTTAAAATAATAATAAACTGACATGACTAAGCATTGTTTTTATCAGCCATGGTGCCACAGTGTAGAGAACTGAAACATTTCATTTCAGATAGTATTACAACCTTCTTTCTACCCAATCAGATCTATTTATGAGAAGCTGAATGTTAGCCAAACTCACTCGATTTACTTTCTGTCTCGTCTGTGGAGTGGCTAAGTCTACAGTTCCCCTCATCGCCAAAAACAGCAGTGGGAGTTAGAATGAGGCAAAATGCCCATACAACTAGCCAACCTCATATAAATTTACATCGTGTTGACCATTATTGTAAATTACAAAGAAAAAAATAATTGTTTTTAAAAGCAGATTTTACTAATTTTCACTATGTAGACCAAATGGGGGAGTGGATCTTAATAAAATAATTTTTAAAGGACATGTTTCCTATTAATCTCACTGAAATAAAGCAATTCAAGTCAGGCAAATTAAGTATTGTCAAAAAAGAAGTTGGGAAGCTACTTCAGCAAATAGAGAACGATTTGTATTTAACATACTGGTTGTTTATCCATAAATTGGTGTTTTTAATTGTTTGAAAGCAATTCATTCTCTTCAGCAAATTAAATCTTCCTCCTGCAAGCATTAGACTATTTTATTGGCAACTTTTTATAAAGCAAAGTTAGCTTCAGCTTAATTCCCATCCAAATTAATGAAAGTTTCTTTCATTTATGAGATTCTAAATCTTTTCTACTGGTGTTAATTTTAGGTTCTATTACTAAATTTGAGAAAGGAGAAGAATTTCTTTGCCCATAATTCCACTATCCAATTACAATAAATTATGGGAAAGGACTGTTGTTACCTTGGAAGAAACTGTGAAGAACATCTGCCAACCCTAAGAGCTGACGGGTCTGACTATGATATAACGTCTCGAGGTTCAAATCCATTTGAAATTTTGTCTGAGTATACCACAGTGCATTACATATCACAGACATTCTTTAAATGTTGGAAGGAAGGAAGAAAAAAGAGAGAAAGGAAAGGAAGAGAAGAAAGGGAGGGAAGAAGAGAGGAAGGAGGAAAAAAATCTACTTGATTAGAGCATGGTTTAGAAGCGCTAGTTTCTGAACGAGGTCAGTCACTAAGGACTAGCTTAACCCTGACAAGTGTCCAAAGTTAGGCTGATGTGCTCTGTTGAAATTCACCCAAGAACTGCACATCTTATTGCTAAGGAGTCACACCAGATGTCGGGTCCAAGGACTAATAACGTTTATTCCTGTAGGCGACATCCATATGTGAGGAAGCAGAAGAGAGCATTTCAGAGCTGGTTAGTCAACTTTAAGTTATGCTCAGTGCCCTGTATCGGGAATACAAAAGCATTTTCCAGATGGCATCATAAAGTCAGTTCATTTTTGCAAAGCACCATCTCATTTTTGAGAAATAGGCCCTTGTTTCTCATTCCCCTTGGTTGCTTTAGAATTGCTTTTTCTTGCCATAAATGCAACACTTAAAGTAGAGGGTTGGGTAGGATATCCGCTGTATATTATGAAAAATGTCTAACAGGCTATGAGTGTACAGATATAAATTGATAGGGAGGATGATAAGATATTGTCTTAAATACTGGCCAGGCCATCGAGGAGACAGAGTGCCAGATGGATATTGCAATTCTACTTTTACTGTTAATGATATAACCTTGTGTAATTCACTTAATCATTTTGTGTTTCAATGTCTACGTATGTATGAGAGCTTTTCTAACTCTCGGAAATTCCTTTGTGAGTCATCCAAGGTCCACCTATCATTTGAGTTGTTTTTCTGCTCATCTATGTGAACTCCACTGTAGCCAAATTGTTCAACTCACTTGCTTCCAAATACTCTTTGTACTTTTCCAAATTCTTGTCTTTCATCAAGCCCTTTCCTTGGCCTAGAATGTACTTTCTCTCCTTTTCTCTCCAACCAAATCCCATTTGTTCTTTGCGGCACCGATCAAATCTCCTCCTCAATGAAGTCATGCATTTATTCATGTTACTCTATGAAGGAATTTACACATGTAATTTCATTTAGTCATCAGAACAATATTATAAAGTAACTATTATTATGCTTATTTCACAGATAAGTATATGAACCTCTAATAAAATACCTGTTGTCCTGAAGTCCAAAGGTGTTATCAGAACCTAAATTTGAACTCATATTTCTTAGACACCATGAGTTCCGTGCACAGACTTCTGGTGCCATTTCTTCTGTCCTTTGTTACAATTATTGTTATTATTGCTGTTATACTTTTTTTAATGTAAAGATTCAGGTCTTTTAAAAAAATTATTATTTCTTTATTGCAGTAACATAGGTTTATAACATTATATAAATTTCAAATGTACATCATTATATTTCGATTTGTGTGTAGGTTACATCAGTTTCACCAACCAAAGACTAGCTAAAATCCATCACCATAAACACACGCATAATCACCCCTTTTGCCCTCTTCCCTCCTCCCTTTCCCTCTGGTAACCACAAACCCAATTGCTGTCTCTATGCGTTTGTTTGTTGTTGTTTTTATCTTCTATTTATGAGTGAGATCATACGGTATTTCACTTTTTCCCTCTGACTTATTCTGCTTAGCATAATACCCTCAAGGTCCATCCATGTTGTCACAAATGACAAGATTTCATCCTTCTTTACAGCTGAGTAGTATTCCATTGTGTATATATACCAATTCATCTTTATCCATTTGTCCCTCGGTGGACACCTAGGTTGCTTCCAAGTCTTGGCTATTGTGAATAATGCTGCAATGAACATAGGGGTGCATGTATCTTTACACATTCATGTTTTCATGTTCTTTGGATAAGTACTCAGCAGTGGAATATCTGGATCATATGGTAGTTCTATTCCTAATCATTGAGGAATCTCCCTACTGTTTTCCATAGTTTGTACTCCACCAGCAGTGTATGAGATTTCCCTTTTCTCCACATCCGCTCCAACACTTACTGCTTCCTCTCTTGTTAATTATAGCCATTCTGATGGGCGTAAGGTGACATCTCATTGTAGTTTTGATTTGCATTGCCCTGATAATTAGTCATGTTGAATATCTTTTTATGTGCCTGTTGGCCATCTGTATATTTTCTTTGGAGAAATGTCTGTTCAGATCTTTTGCCCAATTTTTAATTGGGTTGTTAGTTTTTTTGTTGTTGAGATCTAAGAGTTCTTTATATATTTTGGATATTAGCCCCTTATCAGATATATGGTTTGCAAATACCTTCTCCCGATTGCTAGGTTGTCTTTTCATTTTGTTGATGGTTTCCTTTGCTGTGCAGAAACTTTTTAGTTTGATGTAGTCTCATTTGTTAATGTTTTCTACTGTTTCCCTTGCCTGGTCAGACATGGTACTTGAAAATATGTTGCTAAGACTGATGTCGAAGAGCATACTGCCTATGTTTTCTTCTAGAAGTTTCATGGTTTGGGGTCTTATGTTCAAGTCTTTAATCATTTTGAGTTAATTTCTGTGTACAGTGTGAGTTAATGGTCTACTTTCATTCTTTCGCATGTGACAGTCCAGTTTTCCCAACACCATTTACTGAAGAGAATTTCCTTTCTCCATTGTATGTTCTTGGCTCCCTTATAGATATATAGTGTCCATAGATGTGTGGGTTTATTTCTGGGCTCTCAATTCTGGTCCATTGATCTGTGTGTCTATTTTGGTGCCAGTACCATGCTATTTTGATTACCATAGGTTTATAATATATTTTGAAATCTGGGAGTGTGATACCTCCAGCTTTGTTCTTTTTTCTCAGGATTTCTTTGGTTATTCGGGGTCTTTTGTTATTCCATATAAATTGTAATATTCTTTGTTCTATTTCTGTGAAAAATGTCATTGGAAATTTGATAGGAATTGCATTAAATCTGTAGATTGCTTTAAGAAGTATGGACATTTTAACTATGTTAATTCTTCCAATCAAAGAGCATGGACTGTCTCTCCATTTCTTTGTGTTTTCTTCTATTTCTTTCAACATTGTTTTATAGTTTTCAGTGTACAGGTCTTTAACCTCCTTGGTTAAGTTTATGCCTAGATATTTTATTCTTTTTGCTCCAATTATAAATGGGATTATAGGTATTTCATCATTTTTGTTGCAATTGTAAATGGGATTGTATTCTTAATTTCTCTTTCTTCTACTTCATTGTTAGTGTATAAAAACACTCCTGATTTTTGTGTGTTGATTTAGTATCCTGCAACTTTGCCATATCCATTTATTATTTCTAAAAGTTTTTGGTGAATTCTTTAGGGTTTTTCTATATATAAAATCATGACATCTGCAAATAGTGACAGTTTCACTTCTTCCTTTCCACTTTGGATCCTTTTATTTCTTTTTCTTGCCTGATTGCTCTGGCTAGGACTTCCAACACTATGTTAAATAAGAGTGGTGACAGTGAGCATTCTTGTCTGGTTCCTGTTCTTAGAGGGATAGCTTTCAGTTTTTCTCCACTGAGAATGATATTCGCTTTGGATTTGTCATATATGGCCTTTATTATGTTGAGGTAATTTCCTTCTATACCCATTTTAATTAAAGCTTTTATCATAAATGGATGCTGTATCTTGTCAAATGCTTTCTCTGCATCTATTGAGATGATCATGTGATTTTTATTCTTCATTTTGTTGATGTGGTATATCATGTTGGTTGATTTGCAGATGTTGAACCATCTCTGCCTCCCTGGAATAAATTCCACTTGATCATGGTGTATGATCTTTTTAATGGATTGTTGTGTTCGATTTGCTAGTATTTTGCTGAGGAACTTTGCATCGATGTCCATCAGCATTATTGGCCTGTAATTTTCTTTTATCTGTATTGTCCTTGTCTGGTTTGGTATCAGGGTAATGTTGGCATCATAGAATGAGTTAGGAAGCTTCTCCTCCTCTTCAATTTTTTGGAAGAGTTTGAGAAGGATAGGTATTAAGTCTTCTTTGAATGTTTGGTAGAGTTCACCAGAGAAGTCATCTGGTCCTGGACTTTTATTTTTTGGGAGGTTTTTTATTACTGTTTTTATCCTTACTTGGTATTGGTCTATTCAAATTCCTTATTTCTTCCTGATTCAGTTTTGAAAGGTTGTATGATTCTAAGAATTTATCCATTTCTTCTAGATTATTCAATTTGTTGGTGTTTAGCTTTTCATAGTATTCTCTTATAATCTTTTGTATTTCTGAGGTGTCCATTTTAATATCTCCTCTTTCATTTCTGATTTTATTTATTTGATCCTTCTCTTTTTTCTTCTTGATGAGTCTAGCTAAATGTTTGTCAGTTTTGTTTATCTTTTCTAAGAACCAGTTCTTAGTTTCATTGACTTTTTCTATTTTTTAAAATCTCCATTTCATTTATTTCTACTCTGATTTTTTCTTTTTTGAGGAAGATTAATCCTGAGCTAACGTCTGCTGCCAGTCCTCCTCTTTTTGCTGAGGAAGATTGGTCCTGAGATAACGTCCATGCCCATCTTCCTCTACTTTATATGTGGGACATCTGCCACAGCATAGTTTGATAAGCAGTGTGTAAATCTGTTCCCAGGAACTGAACTGGCAAACCCTGGGCCACCAAAGCAGAGAGTATGAACTTAACCACTACTCCACCAGGCCGGTCCCCTCTGCTCTGATTTTTATTATTTTCTTCCTTCTACTGATTTGGGGCTTTGTTTGTTCTTCTTTTTCCAGTTCTTTTAGGTGCACTGTTTGATTGTTTATTTGACATTTTTCTTGTTTGTTGAAGTAGGCTAGTATTGCTGTAAACTTCCTTCTGAAAACCACTTTTTCTGTATCCCATAAATTTTGGCATGTCATATTTTCATTTTCATTTGTCACCAGGTGTTTTTTTATTTTTCCTTTGATTTCTTCATCAACTCCAATTGTTGTTCAGTAGCATTTTGTTTAATCTCCACATATTTGTGGCTTTTCCAATTTTACTCCTGTAGTTGATTTCTAGTTTCATACTATGGTGGTCAGAAAAGATGCTTAGTATTATTTCAATCTTCTTAAATTTATTGGGATTTGTTTTGTGGCCTAACATGTGATCTATCCTGGAGAATGTTCCATGTGCATTTGAAAAGAACATGTATTCTGCAGTTTTTAGGTGGAATGTTCTGTATATATCTACTAAGTCCAACTGGTCTAATGTGTCATTTAAGGCCAATGTTTCCCTATTCATTTTCTGTTTGGATGATCTGTCCATTGGTGTATGCGGAGAGTCAAAGTCCCCTACTATTCTTGTGTTACTGTCTATTTCTCCTTTTATGTCTGCTAATAAATGCTTTATATATTTAGGTGCTCCTATGTTGGGTGCATAGATATTTACAAGTTTTACATCCTCTTGTTGGATTGTTCCCTTTATCATTATGTAATGCCCTTCTTTGTCTATTGTTACAGTTATTGTTTTAAAGTCTATTTTGTCTGATATAAGTATTGCTAGCCCAGCTTTCTTTTCATTGCCATTTGCATGGATTATCTTTTTATATCCCTTCACTTTCAGTTTATGAGTGTCTTTAGGTCCAAAGTGTGCCTCTTATGTGCAGCATATATATGAGTCTTGTTTTTTTCTCCAATTAGCCACTCTATGGCTTTTGATTGAAGCATTTAGTCCATTGACATTTAAAGTAGTTATTGATAAGAATGTGCTTATTGCCATTTTGTTGCCTTTTTCCTGGGTGTTTTAGTAGTTCTTCTCCATCTCTATCTTCTTCTCTTGCTCTCTTCCCTCGTGGTTTTATGGATTTCTTTAGTATTATGATTGGGTTCCTTCCTCTTAATTGTTTATGTATTTGTTATAGGTTTCTGGTTTGTGATTACCATGAAGCTCATATATAATAACCTATATATATATCAGTCTATATTAAGTTGATGGTCTCTTTATTTGGACCTCCTGCTAAATGCTGTACTCCTTTACTCCTCTCCCCCTACATTTCTCGGGTTTTATATCATATCTAACTTCTTTTTTTGAATGTTTATCTTTTACCCTCTTATCTTGGAAATAGATAATTTTAGTACTTTTATCTTTTGACCTTCAATTTAGCTTCATGGGTGGTTGATGTGCTACTTTTACTGTATTTTTGCCTTTACCAGTGATTTTATTGCTTTTTTAAAAAATAATTTTCTCATTTTTTTTTTGTGGTCTTCTCCTTTCCATTTAAATAAGTCCCTTTAGCATTTCTTGTAAGGCTGTTTTCTTGGTGATAAATTCCTTTAGTTTTTGCTTGTCTGGGAAACTCTTTATTTCTCCTTTCATTCTGAATGATAACCTTGCCAGTAGAGTATTCCTGGCTGCAGGCTTTTTCCTTTCAGCACATTATATATATTGTGCCACCTGCTTCTAGCCAGTAAGGTTTCTGCTAAGAAGTCTGCTGATAGTCTTATGGGGTTTCCTTTGTATGTAACTTTTTGCCTTTCTCTTGCAGCTTTTAGGATTCTCTCTTTATCTTTAATTCTTGACATTTTAATTATAATGTGTTTTGCTGTAGGCCTCTTTGGGTTTATATTGTTTGATGCTCATTGTGCGTCCTCTACCTGGATGTCTGTTTCCTTCCTTAGGTTAGGAAAGTTTTCAGCTATTATTTCTTCAAATAGATTCTCTGCACCTTTGTCTCTCTCTTCTCCTTCTGGGACACCTATAATTTGGATGTCAGTGAGCTTGATGTTGTCCCAGAGGTCCCTTAGACAATCCTCATTCTTTTTAATTCTTTTTCCTTTAATCTATTCAGCTTGGATGATTTCTTCTAGTCTTTCGCACAGCTCACTGATCCATTCTTCTGTATCATCTATTCTGCTATCGAGTCCCAGGAGTGAATTTTTCATTTCCAGTATTGTATTCTTCATTTCTGATTGGTTCTTTTTTATATTTTCCAATTCTTTGTTGAAGTTCTCACTGAGTTCATCCATTCTTCTCCCAAGATCAGTGAGCATCCTTATGACTCCTAGTTTGTACTCTATCAGGTAGATTGGTTATCTCTGTTTCATTTAGTTCTTTTTCTAGGTTTTTTCCTTTTCCCTTTCTTGACATGTATTCCTTTGTCTTTCATTTTGCCTCTTTCTCTGTGCTTATGTCTATGTATTAGGTAGGTCAGCTATGTCTCCCAATCTTGGAGAGACAGCCTTATGTAAGAGATGCCTTATGAGGCCAAGCAGTGTGCTTACTTCTCATCAGCAGTTCCAAATGTTGCAGGAGTGTCCCCTGTGTGGGTTACATGTGTCCTCCTGTTGTGGCAAGGTTGTTCTTGCTGCATGTGCCCAGGAAGGCTAGGCTGTCATCCTGGCTGGCCATTTGTAATGCTCAGCTGTGTGTGGCTGCTATGAACCCCTAAGACACATTATCAGGCCTGGGAAGCCCCAGCACAGTTTGCTGCAAGGTCTAATAGCACATTTATGTTGCAGATTTCCAGTTAAGTGAGTTGGGCCCCAGCATAGCTGGTTGCTAGGGGCTTACATTTGCTTTAGGCCTCTGGCCTTCAAGGCTGTTTTCAGCTCTCTCAGAATTGTGGGTGAGTGGGCCCAGCCCCAGATAGGAGACCACCCAATTGTTTCAGGTTTTGGAAGGTGGAGCTGATCCCCTACATGGCTGTTTGGGAAGTACAAGTCTTCTGCAGCTGACAAACCCCACCACCAGCAGGGCCACACACTCCATTAACATAGTCCTGCCCCATGCACATGCCCCAACCCACTGAAGCAGACCCAGTTGCCCCTCTGAAGAGGCCCCACACAGTTCACCAATGCAGGCCTGCCTCTTGTGCACACCTTGCCCTACAGAAGTGGACCTACTCACTGAGCTGCAGAGGTTCTGGGCACTCTGCCTATGCAGGCCCACAAGTTGCCAGAGGGCTTGCTGTTGGGTGGGGCCAGTCACTAAGGCAGGCTGCCTGCCCTGGCTGAGTTGTGTTAAATCAGTGCTCTAGTGGGTGAGGCAGACCCCTGTGCTAACAAACCAGGGGAAGATCTCCAATGGTGTTTGCCAGTGTCTGTGTCAGCAAGCCTGTGCTAGGTTACACTACTGGCTGCTACCAATGTCTCAGTCCCTGGGGAGGTCTCACCTCTCACCAAGATGTACTCAGAGCCTATCAAGTGAGTCTCTTTTCACCAGAGGACTTTCCAACTTTCTTTCTGGTGATTTTAGGTTGCTTTCCAAAACAGGTGAATTAGTGTGTGGGCCCTTTAAGAGCAGGCTTTTTTTCTCTTATAGCCAATAGCTTTTCTGGGGGTATTCCCCATTGTTATTAGTGGCCAGCAAAGCCAAATATTATGACACTTGTCCTGAGCTGTTATGTTGTGAGCTGAGTCCAAAAGCTGCTTATAGTGGTAACGCTCCCCTGCTCAGATGCCCCACTCCTCCAAGGAAAGTTTCACCCCTTAGGACTGCTCCCAGCCAGATGTGAGATGCCATGGCTTGAAGGTGGTTTTTTTCTCTCCAGAAAGGAATTTCTGCCTCTTCCATCTCAGTCAGCACCATCCCTTGTTGTGTGGGTTCTTTTTATCCAGTTTTCAGTTCTGTCTCAGGGGTAATTTTTCCAAGAGTAGTTGTAAACATGTTGTGTCTGTGGGAGGAGGTGAGTTTAAATTCTGCCTACGTCACCATCTTGACACCAAATCCTAGATTCATGTCTTTTTAAATAAATAGTCAACACCTTGAAGAAAGGAATAGTATCTTTATGTTTCTTACACTAGAATAGAATCTTTATGTTTCTTTATGCCCCATGAGAGCAGAGAATTTGACTCAGTTATTCACTGTTTTTACCCCAGCACATAGAACAGTGCCTGACACATAGTAGACACATCATAAATATTTATTAAAGAAATTTCTATATGCCTCTTATAGTGTCTGGCTTTTCACATAGAGGGTCCTGTTAAATATTTGTTCTTCTGGTTCAATGAGACCACCCCCTCATAAAAATTTTAGATTAAAATCTTCTTGGATATTTATAAAATATTTTCCCCTTACAGCTTTCCACGCTTGTTATCCATCTTCTACTATTGACCTTGTCTACCTAATATGACTATTCTCAAATCAATTGAATCATTTATCCTACTCTTGGTTTCTCTTGCTGACACCAAACACTGCCATATTTGCCTCTAGAGATGCAGAATGAGAAGGACATCCTGAGAATTGAGCCTCAAGAAAAATTGCTTACTAAATTTCATTTATTGATTATTAATTATCCCCATACTAAGTACTTCTTTTATATTATTTTGCTTAATTCTCACAGAAGAACAAAGATTCTTAATCCCATTTTAAAGGTTAAGAAACTAGGGCATAGAGAGATTATTCAACTTGCTCAGGACCACATATCCAATAAAGTAATGTGCTAGGATTAGAACTCAAGCTCCAAACCACTGACTAGACTGCATCCTTGAAGCTCGTGATGTTCTGGGAGAGGAGGCTGAATATTCTTATAAGCTTGCATGATCAAATTAGACATATTTTAATAGTCAAGTCAGATACAGTAAATAATGGCATTGCATTTTAGAGGGTTGACTATTGGGAAAACTTCAAAATCACTGATAGCCACACAAATATTGTTTCTGATTGTTTTGTTGACATAGCCTGAGAAATTATTAAACATTGCAACTAAAGTTCCAACTCTGAGTCATGTTACTTTAGTTTGTGAGAGCTAGCTTCTATTCATTAGTGGAAGAAAATCATTAATATGTAACATTATTATCTCTAACCTCACCCTAGCAAAGGCCAGTTGGCATCTATTAACATTTTGAATATGGATAATATTTCACTGAGCTTATTTAACAAGGCTTTATCACTAAGTTGACTTTAGTTTTGGTTGGCATTGAGTCACATTTTTTTGTTATTTCGGGAGTCAGAATGAGTGAATAAGTAGTATCAATGGATATTTAAATGTGAAGATAAAAACACAACGAGCAACATGACTTCTAAATATTTGCAGTAGCTTTCACAATTTCTACAGTTTGGGAGCTGGTCAGAGTCTAGTCCTTCCTCTGTCTTCTAAAATGAACTGTATTTGGAAAGCTGGTGTAACCTATTTTTAATTCTTTCTGGCAAGTACAGCCAAAGTCTTTATCATTGGTGCAACTCCCTTTCAAGAGACAACATAATCAGACAAAGAGTGTTCTAGGCTGCAAATTTTTAGATTTTTAGAATTCGGATGCTATTTCTTTCTTTATTACCTTCCGTGTACAACACTGGACAAATGCCTCATAAAACAAATGTTAGTTTATTCAATTTTAAGTTGAAGTTAATATATAACTGAAAGAATTTGAAAGGGATCTATAAACCCACAAAGTGCTTTTGTTGGTTTTAGTACCAGGGAGTCGATTTCAACTCTTAGTGACGCTGTGGACAGCAGAAGAGAACCCTGCTCTGTCTTTTTTGCACCATCCTCCCACCTTCCAGTGCTATATCAGACAATGCTTCGCTGCTATTCACAGGGTTTTCATGGCCGATTCTTTTGGAAGTGGGTGGCTGGATTCTCCTTCCTAGTCTTTTTTAGTCTGGAAGCTGTACTGAAAGTAGCAGGTGACCCTGCTGGTATTTGAAATACCAGTGGCATAGCTTTCAGCACCACAGCAACAAGCAACTACCAGAGCATGACAACCAACAGACGGGTAGTGTGGTTCCCTGACCAGGGCATGAGCCTGGCCCATGGTAGTGAGAGTGAGGAATCTTAACCACTAGACCACCAGGGCTGGAATTCCTTTAATTAAGTCATAAAGCAAATATTGGGTAGAGAACTGTGACATTCTGCTATTTTCTCCATTTGATTTCTCATTTTGATTTCTGTGTAGTATAGTAACAGATGCACAACAAGCAGTGAATTTAGTTCTTAATACCTGTTGTGTAGTTCAACCCCAGATGATAGGGGAGAAACTGACTATAGCTTAGGAAACAGTATTGTTGTTGGGGCTCTGTAGTGATATTAATAAATCAGTAGTCAGGAGGCTGACTCTTATCTTACGGTAGGAGTCCGAAGTCCCTGATCTACAGGCTTTGACTCTTTGCTTGGAAGAAGATGAAACAATATCTCCTTTTACAGAAAGTCAGTAATTAATGATAAATTATTTAAATGACGGCAGATTGCCTTTGGCATTCACCTTGAGTGCATGCACTACAAGCAGATGAGTCGTTTAAAAGAATATCTAACCTTCTTTATTGGGAGAAAGGATGTATTCGTTAATTATTCACTAAACACAGATTGAGCACCTAGTATGTGTTAGGCTCTGCACACGGTGCTGTATTTCAGCGAGGAATCAGACATGGTCCCTACCTTTAAGACACTCACCATCTAGTGGAAGGGAAAGATAGATCAACAGCTGATGCTACATGCATCCCAATATCATGTTCTTTGTAATAGGTGTTATAACCAGAATAAATAATGTGGAAAACATGGCGATATGCCCAAGAAGTCAGATAAGGAGGGTTATAGAATAAAAATCTATTTAATAATAATAATACTTAGAAAGTACAGAATTTATATATGGGATTTTTGGTGCAGAAGGAGCTGAAGCAAAGAGTTGGACAGAAGTTAGAGTTATTGAGGCAGAAGGACCTAGCTAATGGATGCAGGGGCAGAGAGGAGCTATCTAGGAGTCAGTCTAGAAGGGAACTTGCCTTCAGGGCTATGCTAGACAAAGCAGGCTGCAGATCCTGGAAGAAGCTGATGACAAAGGAACACACATTCTCCCATCCATAGGAACCTCCGGGAGAGCCAGCAGAAGCCTTAGTCTCTTCCCCAAGGAATCAGAGGAGGAGTGGGCAGATCTGGATGGCTACCCTTTATAGCCCTGCTTACGCATCCTCATGTCACCTTCAGAAGCCTTGATCAGGCTTATATGGTGAGATATACATGATATAAATGCCACAAAAACATGTGGAATTTCTCTTGCATTTGTCTTAATCTTACAACAGCCTTAGCTAGGAGACATGTCCAATGGTGGAGGGAGAGGGAACCAAAACCCTAAGTTTATATTCTTAACTTTGAGCTTAAAAATGTTGATCTAAATGAGAGATACAAAGATTTTGGAATAAAATATTTGATAAACTTTTTATTTCCTCTTCTCACAATGCTGCAATGTTTTAGTTTGGGGCAAGGTGGTGTTCCTGAATTTGGCTGAGGTTAAATTTTAAATGATGGAGAAATCACAGAGTTACTTGAGTAATCCTAGAGAAACCTAGAGAAATAGGTCTCAAGGTAGAAATTAAGTCCAATTTTAGGAAAACAGAGAAAGCAACATTTTTGCACACTAGAATTTGTGACTTGAGGAAGTCGCGTCAGCTAAACTTACTTTCAAAGGTCAGTCAGGTGGCCATATGTAATTTCGTGGACATTCATAGCCCCAAATTTTCCCCGTCTCTTTTCTGATGCCCTCAACTTTTTTTAAAACTACAAAATGTGTTTCATTCTACAATAGGGTCTTTGTTTCACTAGATACCAAGAGTTTCCATTAAAATGCGATTAATTTGTCAGTCAATTGGGAAGCACAACTAATTGATTATCAAGGCCTCTCCTATGTTAATTTGTAAAAGGAGATGAAGATATCAACACTTGAGGATCTGGGGGTCAACAGCGAGGAAAGAGTCAGGGGAGGAAGAGGCAAATGTATCCTCCCAGAGGGAGGGGTCCCTGAGGTGTTCTTTTGGAGCAAGCAGTTCTCTCTTCCATGATGCATGAAGATGTTTCCTTCTAACAAACTAATTTCTGGGGACTTGTGTGTGGGGAAAATCACTTTATCTGCAAAATAGGTGCTGAAAAATATTAGGAACTCTGAATGATTTGGCTTAAATTTTTCTTTTTGTAAGTTTTTATTTGCTAAAGCTTTAAAGGCTCTCTCCAGGAGTATTTTTATTTGGCTTTATAATAATTTGCATCTGAAATCCTGACTCCTTGCAAATAAAATGCTGTGATTATGGGAATTGATGGTATGCAGAATAATGTGTCTAGCCCTGCCCAGCTAGGTGTAAATAGGGTGTCCCACCCTGACAGTCACACTGGGTTCCCTCCAGGAGGCAGACATGCCTGGAGAACTCTTGAGGAAGATGGACCAACTGTCTGTTTACATCAAGGATTATCTACATCAGCGGCTCCTGAGAAAAAACTTACTCTAAAGGAAAAGAGTACAGATTCACAAGGTTGCCCTCCAGACTCTTGTCTAGTCACAGGGGGAGGGACTGCAATCAAGAGTGGATGAAATCTCAAAGAATTGACTCACTAAAATCTCTGTCAGACATTGAGAGCTCAACGAAGCAATGCTTTGTGGTCTCTGTAATGACAGTTAGGTGAAAGGCACTTGCCCCGTTCCAAGGTGACTGTTGGAGCTCAGAGAAGTTGAGAAATGGACATGATAGCCTGACAGCAAACTTGGGAAGTCTGCCTCTGGAGATGAGATGCTATACAAGGCGTCTTGTTTCAGCAGCTTCTCTTTGGTCATGGAGTAAAATGGCAGAAACAGTAGCTGTCACTCCTGGGAGCCTGGACCACAGGAGAGGAAAACAAACAAGAGGCCCAGTGTGGCAGCCATGGTAGGTAAATGGACTCATTTCTGAGCTCAAGTGAGACAGCTCTTTGCTTCTCTGTTTCCTGTGAGAGGAATGTGAAGATATGGAGGTGGGGACTGAGGAAGGACTGGCGTTCCTGCAGACTGAGTCAAGGACCTACTCTGGGGGTGTGTATGTGTGTGTGTGTATGGAGTTTACTGTTATTGCAAATCTATTTTTCACTCCCAGCCTGGTATGATCTGGAAAAGGAGGATTTACTTCAGATTTTGGCACTACGATCCAAGTAGATTTTTCAGTTACACCTTGTTTGGGCTCCCTTCTCCTTGGAGAGTCCTCTGAGGTGGTCCTGGCACTTTTATCAACTTTGTCACCTTAATGTGCTGTTTTAACTTACAGGTCCACCAAGGAGGGATCTTGCTGTTTAATTGTGGCTTCTGAGTGGATAGAGAGTTGCAGTGGTCGTTGTTTGTTGTCAGTGCTTTCCAGATGATGGGTAATCAGTGCCCATGGAAGTTCACTCTGGTGCAGTGCAAAGAATATAGGGGAATTTGGAAGTTTTAATTAGCTTCTCCTGGCTTCAGCTTCTTCATCTGTAAAAATGAGATGACTCAACGTGAGTGTGCAACAGAATCATCTGCAGAACTTAAAACAAAAAACAACAGCTACTGGAGCCTCATAAGTACCAAGTTGGGTAAGATGCACGTGCATTTCAAGAGCTCCATAGGTGTGTCCTCCACCGAACTCGACTTTTCTACAGGTTCTCTTCCACTTGAAAATACTATTTTTAATCACATATTTGTACATGTTGCTTATGAGAAATTAAATTGGCACAAGATATATTAAACGCCGTAAGAATTTGCCTGCCTTTTAACTTAATGAGTTCTTTTGTAGGAATTTCTTCCTCAGAAATTACGTCATGTACACAAACATATATATTCAAGAATATTCATTCTTGATTGTAAAAACAAACTGTTGAAACAATAAAAGTGATTAACACTAAGATCTTATTTATGGATAAATAATGGTATATCACTACAACAAAATACCATGTAGTCATTGAAAGTTAAATTATAAGAGAATAATTAGTGATGTGGAAAATTTTCATGAGATATTTGTAAAATGAAGAAAAGCAGATTTTAAAGTGTATGTGAGTATAATCATGTGTGATTATTAACATGTGTGAGAATTATGCTGCCTGAAAGAAGTGAGACATGAAAGAGTATATATTGCATGATTCCATTTATATAAAACTAGAAACAACAAATCTAATCTATAGTGACATAAAGCAGATCGGGGTTGCCTGAAACTGAAACAGGGAGTGGAGAGGCGGATGGACTGGGAAGGGCTGGAGACACAAGGCAACTTTTTGAAGTGATGGGAATGCTTTTCATCTTGATTGTGATGGTTGCACAAGCGTATACATTTCAACACTGGAAATTGGTACATTTTATTGTATGGAAATAATACTTCAACTAAAAATATAGAGAGAAACTATGTATAAAGTTCTCTATAAAGTGTTTTCTTAAAAACACCTAAAATGTTAACTGTTAAAACAACTAAACTATTGAAATAAAACCATGGGAACATTATTCCATGTTTTTACAAATATATGTATCTATGTCTTAAAAATAAATTGGAAATATATATATATAAATGTAAATACCAATGGTAACTATTATGTTTGGAAGGTAAGTTAGAGTTGATTTTTTTCTTTATCCTTTCTTATTTTTTCAAAATTTCTATAGTGAACATATTATAATTTTTATAATAAGAAGATTAGTTATTTTTAAATTTAGAAGATGTTAAGCTGAACACCAAAAGCATTGAAAGAATAGATGAGCCAAGAGTTTTAAAAACCTAAAGTTGTTCTTTTCTTAATAAAATGTGACCTTTATTTAAAAAACTAGCAGGAACAACAACGTGGGTGAAAAGTGACCCAGTGGGAACACGCACTTGAGTCAGTGAGGACACCAAATACACAAACACTGCATGTAGGAATGTATGAATGTCTGTTTCCTTTCACTGGGATGGGTGGAATCTTGGCCAGTTGTAGCAGAAACTTCAGCCTATTTTTGTTCAGGAACTGAGAGTCTGCCGCCTTCCCCAGCTGAGCTGGCGCCCCCCTATTGTCAGCCCGCTGAACTCCCCGATGTCCCCGGCCCTCTGATCACAGGTCTGCACATCCTTGCATCACAGGCCCTTACTGTGCCCCAGGCCATAAAAAAATCAAAGGACATGCCAGAGATGAAGGAAATGACACACTCAGCTGCTCTCGAACAAATAAGCAGGGAAGAAAAACATGGCTGGGAACCTAAACAAGAATGCAGGAGAGGAAGTAAACAAGCAAACAAAGCTCAAGGCTGAGATCTCCTAAAACAAAAGCCCAGCACCAAAGTCATTTCTAGGGGAGGATACAAATCTCCTCCCCAAGACCAGAGGAAATAGAGAACTTCCTAAGTAGCATTGACTTGACCAATCCCTATAGATCCATTGATTGTGAAGTCCTGGTCAGCCCTCTGGGTCTATCAGCTCCAGAAGAATGAAGTGGCTTAAATCCAGGCTGACCTCGGCTGCTTAACAGGATGAACTTGGAATCCATCAGACTCACACTCTAAGTCTAGAGTGCCAAATTGTACTCTAGGGGGCGCCATTCTCACAGACTACAATGAAAGGTGTCCCTGGAGTGGGGCAACATGCTAATAGTCACTCACCAAAACTCATCCGTAAGATGGGATTAATCCTCCCTGCCTCAGATTCTGTGGTACGGATCCATGACATGATTGTGGATTACTCAGTTTCTCCAGAGGCTCACTGACTTCTAGTCCAAATGCGATGACAGTAACAGTTTCATTGCCTCTTTTGAGCCCCATTTTTAGGGGGATATTCAGGACTGCTAACACTTAAAATTTTAGAGTCTTTTCTACTGATTTAACTACTTAGAGTTTTCTTTCCTGTTCTCTCTTTTCCTAAAATCCAGACATGGCCCCATCAGATAAGACTAGAAACTATTCAGATCAATGATTAAGTCCTCTATATTTTAAATTACTACATACCTTCAGCCCTGACACTTGGGTACCAAATCAAAACTCTTGATGTCTGACTCCATTTTCCCTTAAGATGAGTTCTTGACGAAGAAATTCCTCTGTCCCACATGTAATGCGTTTCCGCTGGGCAGGACTCTTGGCTATAAATGCAAAATCTGTAGCATAGTGCCTGTCTATGTCATAGTAAGCTATGAGCAAAAGGAAGTTGTGGATCTCATTGTCCACTTGGAAATGATGGTCATGTGATGAATGGAAGACGAGGGAAAATGCTCTCTTCTAAGAGTTCTTCCAAGGCTATTTTCAGATGTCTGAACCTAAAAGGATCCAGAAAGACTGTGAGGGTTGAGGGGATAAAAGATGTGAGGGGCCAGCCCTGTGGCCAAGTAGTTAATGTTCTGCATGCTCCACTTCTGAAGCCCGGGTTCCCTGGGTTCAAATCCTGAGTGCAGACCTACTCCACTCATCAGCCATGCTGTGGAGGCATCCCACAAGCAAAATAGAGGAAGACTGACACAGATGTTAGTTTCAGGGCTAGTCTTCCTCCAGCAAAAAAAGAGGAAGTTTGGCAATGGATGTTAGCTCAGGGCAAATCTTCCTCACCAAAAAAAAAAAAAAAAAACAGATGACTGCGTTTTTATTTTTTCTATTGCAATAATTGGTTAGTAGTCACATAAGGTCTGTCAGATTTTTTCTTAGCATATTTCAACTATTACCCCAAGAATTGTCTTCCCATTCAATATATTTTATTAAACACCAATTTTATGAGATGAGAATACTTAGAAAGTTTAACTTATTTTTAAATTATAGTTTTTAATAGACTGATGAGGAGGCATGCAGTTAAACCTTTTGGAGGGATAATATAGGTAGAAATCTAACATTTTCTTGCTCCTCAGATAACTTCGGGAATTATAACATACCTTAGGCAACCATTCAAGCTACTGAGATATTCTGCTGCAAGCAGTCCCTGTGAAGAATGTGTTAGATGAGCCTCTCCAGCCAGGGCTGTGAGCTCCTGGAGAGCAGGGATCAGATCATTGAGTTATCCCTCTGCCCATACCGGTGTCTGGCCCAAAGTGGCCCAATGCATGTCATTACTCTATCTTCACTGTTTCTTTCAGCTTGGAAGTGAGTGTGTGGGGTGGGGTGGGGGAATGACACAACCAAATGCCCCTGACTGCTCTAGAGAAGCCTGGTGCAAAGGGAAGTCCATGATATTTTGAAAAGGGCAAGGAGTTGTAAGATCTTTAGAAATGCAGAGATGCAGAAAATCTGAACTATGTCTGACTGTAACTCAAAGTAAAATAATTAATAATTGTCAATCAATGCCAAAGAAGAAGAAAAATGCCAGAAATGGGGAAAAAAGAAGCTCAATGGCAAGGGGCAGAGGGCTCAAAGAAGCGAGCCAAATTACCACAGCAAACAGACAAAAAACAGTTTAGAGTTTACAAACATAAGATGGGAAGACTGACTCAGTACAGTTTACCAAAAGTGTGTGGAAATCCTAGTGGTCTAAAGATGTCAGTCAGTAACACGCCGCTGCTGTTTTATTTTTATTTGTTATTAATTTTTAATGTAACATGACACCTGATTACTGGATCAGAGATCCCAGAAAAAATGCTTCCAATGAACTTGGAAATAACTATATATTTGTTGAATGCTGTTATCCTATTTGTGGATGAACATCTAAGCAAGATGAGAAAGAGCTGGGCGGTCACTATAAGAAAACAAAGATACAGATTTAGAACAGCAAATCTAAGTATATAACTGGTAGGGAGTTTTCTATTGTTCAGCCCAAGAATGTGATGGCTGAGAGATAATTGAATATGTGTTTCCAGTCTATAAAGGGTCATTATCTGGTGGTTTATGACCATCTGTTCCTTACCTTCCCCAAGGATGGAAAAGAGGAAATGAGCTTAAACTACAGGAAAATAAATTTGGGTTAGACCAAAGAGACTTCCAGACTGAAGTCTGTGTAACATTGCAAGCCTGGGTGGTTGTGGCATTTCCTCCTCTGACCTCGTCTGGGACACAGACAGGCATTTACCCATCTGGGATGAATTCTACATAGCCTAGCTGAGATTAAGTTCTTGAATCTTTTCAGACTGTAAAAAATGTTTGAATGTCACTTTGATATAACTTACTTTCTTCTGCCTTAAAGCTTTGGTCTGGACAGAAATTATTCCTATATCCTGAGTTAATAGGTATCTGTTGATGCTACTGACCTGCCATTAGTGGGAATGAAATTTTCATTGATTCTCTGCTAAGATGTGGCCTCCTTCATTCACACACTCTGCCCCATTACCCAAATATCAGAGCACTGTTTCTGCAATAAAATCTGAAGTTTCCCTTTGCTTGGGATCTTCCCATATCCTGAGTCCAAAAGTCTTAGCATGTTGTACCAGGCCTTCCTAGAGCTGGCTCAGTCAGCCTGCTGACACTCAATTCCTGCCCTTCTTTCTTGGGTCCAAACTATGCAGAGCCACAGTTGCCAAGCTTAACGTGGTGTCTCACCACCCTAAGCCTTTTGACATGCACCTCCATCTCCCTAGAATGCTGTTACCTCCCTTGTCTGTGTGCCAAAGAGGGAACTCTTCAGTTCTCCACTCAAATGTTTCAGCTTTTCTGAAAGACTTTCTGGCCCTCCTAGGGAAACCTACATTCTCCTTCCCCCATAAATTACAGCCCCGTGAGCACCTGTACGTCCATGGAGAATTAACACGTGTTATCGTGACCTTCAAGTCTATCTTTCCATCAAACTCTAGGAGACTTAAGAGTGAAAATGGAGATAATGTTTCGTCCCCTATGCCAAGTTGCCCAATAAATATTTGTTAAATAAAAGGAAGAATGAGTAAAGGAATGGTATGTAAACAATCGTGAAATTGTTCTCTAGCATTAAGGGTAGAAATTGTTACCATAGGTAAAAACTAAAATTGTGTCACAGTCACAGAGAAAACTCAACAACTGCTTTAATTTCATTTCTATTTGTAGTTCTAGTCCTAAACCAATTATTGCTTTACATTGGATAGTCTTTTTGAATTAATGGTGTTAACAATTGAGTATTTGTTGATGATACAAACTAGCACTTGCATTTGTAAGGTTTTCCTGCTCTTTGTCAACATTGCTGATCCCCCAGCTTTAACCAACTTTAGATACACATACTCAAACATGGTAATCTTCCGTGGAAACTAAAAGATGTGTTTTTATACAGTTAGGCAGCACTCTTGGAAGCAAATTTTGGAAGCTGAATAGGAGAAAGTTTACTCCATTAGGTTTAATTAAAGTAAAAATCTTCAATTCTATTTCCATTTTAATTCAATTAAATAAATATACACTGTCCACTATATTGAATTCTTAGACCTGGATGTATGAGAAATTACGATGCTAAAGTTTCTGTCCTCAAGAATCTAGAGAGAATCTCGAGAATCTGTTCTTTACAGTCCATAAGGAAGAGAAAGACATCTGAATCGATGACTGTACCATGAGAGAAGGTACAAGTAGAGAAAAACTGACAGAGCAAGGCAGGGGCCAAAGGAGGCTAGGAAGAGTTTTCATGGAGGGCGTGGCACTTGAAACTGGTCTCTAACGTTGGAATGGTTTTCAACAAAAGGAGTTGGGTGATGGGGCTTAGTAGGTTAATCCACAGACAGAGCAGGAGCAAAGAGAGGCCAGCAAGATGCTTGAGTGTGTTTTTAGAAAAGTCAAAATTATAGAAAGCTAAGGTACATGTAGTTCAGTCTGAAGAAAAGGAAAGCCAGGGTATTGAACACAAGAATGAGGAGTTTGTGCTTAACTCAGTAGCTTATGGAGAGATGCTGAAAGTATTGATTAAGACAGTGATCAACAGCATGTGGATGTCCTGAAATAGGAGAAAAGAAGTAGAGAAGACTGATTACCACAATCTAAATGAGAAGCAAGAAAGGCCTGGACGATAGGTGGCAGCAGTGGGTATGACAATGAGAAAAGCAAGTTAACATATTTTGAAGAGGGGAAGAGAGAATAATTAAGGTTAAGGACCATGGGAGAAGTGCAAATGAAGCATGCAGATGGAGTTAGGCAGCATACACTTCTAAAGCTTGACCTCTCTTGGAGCTCAGGAGAGGGGTTAGGGTAGAAGCTTAGAGTCATCTCCATAGAGATGATGTCTTAAAATCCGGTTTTTCCTTTCACTCATGTGATCCTTCAGAAGACACTACACTTTGTGAGAGGCACAATTCACTTCACTTCTCTTTTGCTGACATCCATGAAACCAGGTCAGCATTTTCAGCCCTAAACAAGACATGAGCTATAAGAAATAAATAAAATACATTTATGAAGCCTTTAAAATATATGAAATATTCTGTAAATGTAAAATGATAATTGTAGCTCTGGTCTGGGTCATGAACAAGTAGGAAACAGTAGCCTACAGGATGCGAAGATAACTAAAAAAAGATTGAATTATCCCCAATGGAGTGTGTGTCGGGGGGGTGTGATAGAGAGAGAGCAAGTGAGAAGGAAAGAAGGAATGAGGAAATGAGAATTTATTTTTCAGTATTCAATGTGAAAACACATCAATTTTCCCTCAGTTCTGAGGGGTGGGAAAAGTTCACGTTTTGTGAAGGGTTACTTTTATATGCTGTAGCCATTGTAGTTTGGCACGTACAAGATAGTGTTCAGATGTACACAATAAACTTGTTCTTTTTGAGAAGCTGTTTCTTTGCTTTCTTCTCTCTGATAGCTCTTCAGCGTGACATGAGACTTAATACCCGGGTGAGAAATGATAAAGTACATTTTACAAACTAAAGAAACTCAAGAAAAAGACTTTTATTCCTATTACTTGCTCTCTGTTCTTTATGGCATCTTTTATTTTTTCCAATTCTTAAAGTCTCAGGGTCAACTGTCTTTCATAAACCAGAGCAAATCGTGGCTCCATCCGGTGTTATTCGGTTCTTTGACTGTGTTGTTTTCACTATAGTTACGTAAAATATGTATATCATACATTTCCTTTCACTATTTGTAAGATGTTTTTATTACCTCTAGAAATTAACTTACTTTTCATTCATTTTAATTTACTCACCATGTTAATAATTTTAACTTTAAAAGTACTTTTCTATATACAACATACGAAAAAAACTCTTGGCTATGAACCTTTCTGATAAGCTCTTTAAAAAATATTTACACTGTAGTAGGGCTGGCTAGTTGGCACTTTTAACATGATCTTCTATTTCTGATTACGTCCCTTTAATAAGTTAAACAGGCACTTTATGAATAAATGACATTTGTTTAACAATTCCTGGTGTGAATAGGATTGTTTGGCCTTTTAAGGATTTCTGGCATTGCTTTGAAAGTCGTGTAGACTGTAAACTTTTCCATGAGTATTTGATGATGAAAATGATGGCAATGATGATTGGCCTGGAAGAACCATTTTAAATGTATTTAATAAGGATCCATCTCTGACTTTGAATGACCCAGAATGAGTTTTCTGTTCTCACATGACTTAAGAATACTCTTCTAGCACCATCATCTGGACAACCCACAGTCTTTCCATAAACACAACTATTAGCAAACAACCTCTCTACTCATTTTCTTTAAAAACACAGATAATACTTTAGCTCCAAAGAGTAATTTTTTTAAGTTTAAATATCCTATCAACACTATTTATCATTCTTTCAGAATATCTGACAATTAATTTTCTCACAGAATGATATTGAAAATGAAAAGTCAAAAAATTGAGGTCAAGAATTCCTAAATAGAATGAGTAATTGCTTCAATTTTTTCCTCAGTTTTTAGTAAAGTTAAGGCCAACTCTAATCATAATGCTGCACCGCAAAACATCATCTCACGAGGGCTGAGATGGCCCTTTAGGTTTAAGTTTAATGGGTAGTTGGGAAGGAACCACAGCGGAGAAGCAACATGCCAAAGTAAAGCTCTATTTCACTGGAGGCAGGGAGCCGTAGGAGGGCAGAAGTGGGGTGGCCGGGCACTTACTCCCTAATCATTGTTCCATATCAAAGGCATGCCAACACTTCCATATGTTAATCTAAGGATAAATGCTTTTTTAAATTATACTTTTTATTTTGAGATAATTGTAGAATCACATACAGTTATAAGTGGTAACATCTTGCACAACTATAGTACAATCTCACAACTAGGATGTTGACATCGATACGGTCAAGATAGGGAACATTTACACCACCGCAAGGATCCGTCACTGTGCCCTTTTATAGCCACACCCACTGCCCTCCGACCCCTACCAGCTCCTTAACTCTGACAGTAACTAACCTGTTCTCTCTAGCTATATTCTGTCATTTCGTGAAAGCTATCTAAATGGAATTATACAATATTTAACATTTTGACATTAGCTTTTTTTCCCTCAATAATTCTCTGGAAATTTATCCAAGTTGTGTATACCAATAGTTCATTCCTTTTTATCGGTGAGTAGTATTCTGTCATATGAATGTATCACCATTTGTTCAACCATTTACCCACGCGAGGACATCTGGGCCGTTTCCAGTTTGGGACTATGATTAGTAAAACATTCATGCATAGGTTTTTTTGTGTGACCTAAATCTTTATTTCTCTCGGATAAATGCTAGAAATGAACTTGCTAGATCATATAGTAGTTGCATCTTTCATTTTTTAAGAAATGTCCAACTGTTTTCCAGAGTGGCTCTGCCATTTTACGCTCACACCATCAATGTACGAGTGAGTGGTGTCTCTGCATTCTGGCCAGAATTGAGTGCCACCACTGGTTTTTCGTGTTAGCCATTTGATAGCCGTTACTATTTCACTGTGACTTTAGTTTGCAGTTTTCTGATGGCTAATGATATGGCACATCTTTTCAGGTGCTTATTTGTCATACATATATCCTGCCTGAAAGTTTAGAGCTTTCTTTATATAGTCTAGATGCGAGTCCTTTGTCAGTTATGTGGTTTACAAATATTTTCTCTGCACCTTGTCTTTTCATACTTTTAACAGGGTCTTTCACATAGTAAAAGTTTTAAATTTGTTTTTGGAAGGTTAGCCCTGAGCTAACCCGCTGCTAATCCTCTTCTTTTTGCTGAGGAAGATTGGCCCTGAGCTAACATCCATGTCCATCTTCCTCTACCTTATGTGGGCCACCTGCGACAGCGTGGCTTGGTAAGCTGTGTGTAGGTCTGTGCCCGGGGTCCGAACAGGAAAACCCTGGGCCACCGAGCAGAGCATGGAAACTTAACCGCTATGCCAATGGGCTGGACCCTAAAAGTTTTTAATTTTGATAAGGTCCAATTTATTAATTTTTTTTTTATGGATCTTGCTTTTGGCGTCAAGTTTAAGAACTATTAGACTAGCCCAAGTTTCCAGATTTCCTATATTTTCTCCTAAAAGTTGTATAATTTCACATTTTACATTTAAGTCTGTGATTCGTTTTGAGTTAATTGTTTTATACATTTAGGTCAAGGGTTTCTGTTTTTTGCTTACAGAAGTCCAATTGCTCAAACACCATTTGTCAGAAAGACTCTCTTTCGTCCAGTGAAGAGCCATTGCACCTTTGTCAAAAAGTCAGTTTGGAGCTAATCTGAGTGGATCTATTTCTGGATTTCCTGCTCTGCTGCATTGAACTATGTATTTATCTTTCTGCCAATATCATGCTGTTTTGATTACTGTAGCTATATAAGAAGTCTTGAAATTGGGTAATTCATCCCACTTTCTTCTTATCAAAATTATTTCAACTATTCTAGTTCCTTTGGGTTTTCATATAAATTTTAAAATAATTTTGTCTATATCTACACAAACTGTTGCATAATTTCGATAGGGACTGTATGCCATTTGGGGAAAACGGACATTTTTTCTATATTGAGTCTTCCAATCGAATGACACCAAATATCTTTCCATTTATTTAGATTTTCTTTGATTTCTTTCATCAGTGCTTTGTATTTTTCAGTATAAAAGTCCTGTGCATCCCTTATTAGATACACACCAAAGTATTTCATTTTTAAGTAACTGTTATGTATTTTTAATTTTGGTGTCCATGTGTTTATTGCTAGCATATAGAAATATATTTGATTTTTGTATATTGATCTTCCATTCTGTGACTTTACTAAGCTTACTTATTAGTTCTTGGAGGGTTTTGTAGATTTCCTGAAGTTCTTTATGTAGACAATGACATCATCCACCATTCCTCCTTTCTGATCTGTAAGCCTTTATTTCCTTTTCTTACACTATTGCACTGGCTAGAACTGCCAGTGTTATGTTCAGTAAGAGTGATGAGAGCTGCATCCTTACTTTGCTCCTGATCTTAGAAGAAAAAGCATTCAATTTTACAACATTAAGTATAAAGTTACCTGGAGGATTTTTTCATTTTTCTTTTGTTCCTCTTGTTGAGGATTTGTTAATTTTGTTGATCTTTCCAAAGAACCAACTCTGTTTTATTGATTTTCTGTACTATTCTTCTGTTTTTATCTTCATTGAGTTCTGCTCTCATCTTTATCATTTCCTTTCTTCTGCTGATTTTGAATTTATTTTGCATTTTTTTCTGGATTCTTGAAATGGGAGTTCATATTTTTGAGACTTTTCCTATTTTCTAATGTGTGTATATAATGCTATAAATTTCCCTTGCGGCCGTGCTTTAGCTGTGTCCTGCAAATAGTGATATCTTGTATTTTCATGTTCATTCAATTCCATGCATTTTTAAAAATTTCCCTTAGAACCTTTTCTTTCACTATGAATTATTGAGCAGTGTGTTCTTTAGTTTCCAAGTGTTTGGAATTTTCCTTTTATCTTTCTTGAATTGATTTATAGTTTAATCCCATTGTGGTCAGAGAACACACTTTGTATGATTTCAATTATTCGAAATGTGCCAAGGTTTGTTTTATGACACAGGATATGGCTGATTTGGGTTTATATTCTGTGAGCACTTGAAAAGAACGTGCATTCTGCAGATGGAGTCTGCTATAACTGTCAGTAAGGTCTTGGTTGCTGATGTTGAGCTCCTTTATCTAGTTGCTGATGTTCTGTCTAGTTGTTCTATCAATTGTTGAGAGAAGCATGGTGAGTCTCCACCTACAACTGTGGATATGTCTATTTCTCATTTTAGTTAGATTACTTTCTGCCTCATATATTTTGCAGCTCTGTTGTTTGGTGCATACACATTTAGGATTCCTATGTCCTCTTTGTGGATTGATCCTTTTATCATTATATAACATCCCTCTTTGTCTCTGGTAGTTTTCTTTGCTTCAAAGTCTACCTTATGCGACGCTAATGTAGCCCCTCCTGCTTTTCTTTGATTAATGTTTGCATGATATCTTTTCCATCTTTTTACGAGCAACTGCCTGTATCATTTTATTTGAAGTGTGGTTTTTTGTAGATTTCATATTGTTGGGCCACGTTTTTGATCCCCTCTGCCAATCTCTGTTTTCTCTTATCTTTTTGCCCTTTCCTCCTTCTGTTCTCCCTTCACTCATTCTGCCTCAGACACACAGGCCTTGTTGTTCTTCCTCAAACTGAAAGGCAGGCTTCCCCTCAGGGCTTTTGCTTTTGCCAGTCCCTCTGGCAGGAAAGGTGTTTCTCCTTGCATGACTGCTCCCTCATTCTCCTCAGGTTTGCCCAAATGTTACCACCCCAGGTAAAAACAGAAACTTGCCACTCTATCATATTCCCCGTGCCTCTTCTCCAATTTATTTGCCTCTTCAGCAGTGAACACCATATAACATACAACATACTTTTGTTAGTTCTTTGTTTACTATCTGTATCACCCACAATAATATTCAACTCAACTCCTTAATCTCCTGTGCCTGGAGCCGGGCCTGGCTGTGAGGAAGTACTCAACAGTTATTTGTTGAATGAATGAGTTAAAGAACTGGCCCCTGGCTTGCTCCTTAGTTTCACCTGTTCTCCATTGCACTGACCTTCTTTCATGTCCCTCAATGAGACATGCTTGAGAATTCAGGCCTCAGGACCTCAATGCATGCTGCTTCCTCGACCTGGAGTCCGTCTTCCTCCCCATTCCCACCCCTGCTGCCCAGCTAACCAAACTCAATCAGTGGCCAAGATTATCTCAGAGATGCTTCCTCTGACCCCTAGAACTAGGTCAAGGGCTTGCTTAGCACTGATCACATTTTGTAATCAATATTTATTTGGAAGATTGTTTAATTAATGTGTGTCTACTCTACTGGATATTAAGATCAACTAAGATAGAGACCATGTCTGGTTTTGCTCAGCAATATATTCCTAGAACTTTGCACAATACCGGACACATGGTAAATAATAAGTATTTTCTAAGTGAATGAAATAATAAAATCAATGAATAAGTGAGTACTCATCTTTTTAATATTTTAGCTTCCAGAAATGATCAGAGAGACCAATAATTAGAGGAGGAGCATCTGTGCAACTGTTAGCGATAGAGAATTCACTTATCTACAGAAAGTAAACCAAACAGATAAGAATATGTCTGGATTTGTGAGTGTGAAGGCAGAGAAAACAGTGGGCTCTCTTTTCTTCCTGAAGTTCAAATGATGGTTGTCTGCCAAGAGTTAGGGGAAGGTAGTATGGAGATACTAGTGTTTCTTATCCACAGCATTACTGACATTTCGGGCTGAATAATTTCTTGGTGTGGGATCTGTCCTGTGCATTCTATGATGTTTAGCAGCATCCCTGGCCTCCACCCACCAGATGCCAGTAGTAGAGCCCTCCACTCCCTTTTGTGACAACGAAATTCTCTACACACAATATCAAATGCTACCTGGGGGGCAAAATTGCCCCAGGCTGAGCATCACTAAGATAGATTTTAAGATGTCGAGACGACTTTAAAAAGAAAATATTTTGAGGAATGAAAGAGCAAGCAAAAGAGCCCATAAGTGAGAGAGAAATTGAGTATGGCAATAAATGAACTGAATCAGGTCTTGTGTGACAATTAGAAACATTCGAGGGCCCTGCTGATCTATGACACAGTGAATTTGCAGTGCACCAATGCACCAGAATATGTGATTAGATTATTTTCTCCAGAAGTGCATGGCAACACAGATGAAGGAGTAAAGAATGCGGCTAATGTACTGACCCGAGCCTGGGATTTTCGCCAGCTAAATGCCAGTGAAACAGGAGGATCAAGGAATAAGGACATTAAAACTCTTGATCAGGACTTCGCTAGATGTCAGTTACAAGGAGAAGTAGAGAGAGGTATAGCCTAACATACCAGTTCCCAAACTTTGCTGCATATTAGAATCATGTGGGGAGCTTTGTTAAGTCCTGATGCTCAGGTCCCACCTCATACCAATGAAATTAGAATTTCTGGGGGCAATGCCAGGCTTTGGTAGTTTTACAGATCTCTAGATAATTCCAAACTGCAGAAAAGTTTGGAAACCCCTGGACTTCCAAACTGGTGTAGGTGCCAGTTTGGTACTTCTCTGCACCGGTGTTTACACCAGTGTTTCTCAAAGTGCAATTCCACAACTAGCAGCATCAGCATCGCCTGGAAACTTCTTAAAAATGCAAATTCTCAGGCCCCACCCCAGACCGACTGAATCAGAAACTCTGGGATGAGGCTCAGCAACTTTATTTATTTATTTTTTTCAGATTTTTAATTATTTTGTTGAGGTTATATTGGTTTGTAACAGTATGTAAATTTCAGGTCTACATTATTATATGTCAGTTTCTGTATAGACTGCATCATGTTCACCACTAATAGTCTAGTTTTTATTGGTCATCATACATATGTGCCCCTTTACCATTTTTGCCTTCCTCCCTGCCCCTCCCCTCTGGTAACCACCAATCTGTTCTCCTTCTCTATGTGTTTATTTGTTTCTTTATCTTCCACATATGAGTGAAATCATACAGTATTTGCTTTTCTCTGTCTGGCTTATTTCACTTAGTGTAATTACCTCAAGATCCACCCATGTTGTCACAAATGGTATGATTTTGTCTTTTTATTGGCTGAGTTGTATTCCATTATATATATATATATCTTCTTTATCCATTCATCCACTGATAGGCACTGGGGTTGCTTCCACATCTTGGCTATTGTGAATAATGCTGCAATGGGCATAGGGGTGCATAAATCTTTTTGAATTAGTGATTTCATATTCTTGGATAAATACTTACTAGTCGGATAGCTGAATAATATGTTTCTATTTTTAACTTTTTGAGAAATCTCCATATTATTTTCCACGTGGCTGCACCAGTTTTCAGCAACTTTATTTTAATGAGACTTCTGGGTGATTAACAAACACTCAATTTTGAGAACAATTGCTCTAAAAAAAAGAGAGAATTTCAGTGATGTATTAAATAAATTGTTCGGAAGTGGTCTACCCTCTTTTTTGTCCTTATAGTATGTAGAATGTGGAAAAGTAAATGTCCTTTGGACTCTAAGGATGGCATCCACAAAACCATGAAACATATTGTAAAGAAAAACCAGAGAGACAAAGGAGGTGTTGGTACTGTCCCCTTTGGTGCCACACTCACAGACAGGCGGGACATTCTTTTAGAATGTACACCAGATGCAGATTTTTGTTTTCCGTTCCTGCGTCAAAGATGAGTGTCTTGTCCTTCCATGTGAGAGGAAATGTAAGTAGGAAATGTTTAGCATTTTCTTTGTATTACCTCACAGAGTTCCTGCGCATTGTTCAGGCTTCTTGAAACAAATCCTGTAGGACACTCTCAGTGTGTCCAAGTGAGGATTGTACAAAATGCTGCCTCAGTTCTCAGGCTTTGGGCTGTGCCATTGTCTGAGCTACCTGCTGTTTTGACTTTTTTTTCTGCTCCAAACTTGGGCTGGTGTGTGTGCGTGTTTGTGTGTGATGAAGGAGCGAAGGCTTTCTTAGAGAATCCTAGGGCCCTCTAACTTGCGTGAGGTGTGATATAGCCAAGTTGTTTTTCCTGCTTTTAATTATTTCCTTATTTGCCTGGGTGGGAATCTTTATACCTAGCTTTGGCAGTATCCTTCCTCACTTTGCTGGAAGGGAAAAATTACTCTTGCAGCCTTTTCATCTGCAATTACCCAAGGCTGCCAAGAAATGACTTTTAGTAGACTGCAGCAGGATCTTTGAACACAAATAAATACAGGGGTTTATCAAATAGCATTCAGAGCATAGACCAGTTTCCGCTCAAGAAGAAAAATAGCAATGTAGAGTGTGAGTTCAAAATTAACTTGATGAGAGAATTATTTGCTTGTACGTATCTATGGGCAGAGGGAGAAGTATATTATATAACCTGGGTTAATGAAACAAAAAAATGACAATAATGGGCTACATCTCCAAACAATAAAATCAAACAGCAAAAGAAGAGAAAAGGTATTTCCTTACATTTTTTCTTTGTCCATTGTATTTAGACTATGTCTGTCATGTTGCCTTTACAGTGTCATTATTTTACTGACTTTGATTCGACACCTAAGTACAAATCATATGCATGTAAATTCTTAACACACCGCAGAGTAGCATCTTACTACAGGATCTTTATCCAGCATCCTGAACACAATAATAACCTGGACAGATGCAAAAAGGGTCTCAGAAACAACCAAACAAGGTGTCTCAATGTATCTGTTCTAGAGCAGGGGTTCTCAGTGTTTTCAAGTGAATCTAAAGAATGATTTCAGACCTCCTAAGGATAGTGTGTTATGTCTTTAGCATTTAGCACCTAAGGAAACCCACAGTGCTTACTATGGGAAGTGGGGAGTGTCCCAAGTATTATTGTTAAGCTCATTTTACACATGAAGAAACTAAGACATAGGGAGATTAGGTGACTTAGCCAAGGCCACTCAGCTGGAAAGTGACAGAGCTGGTATTTGAACCCAGGAAATCTGCTTCTACAGTCTGTGTGCCTAACCACGTGCTATACTCTGCTTCCTTCTACTAATAAATAAGACAGACTATAAATTCATTAGCACAATTAAATCAATTGTTACCTTTAAATACACACATCTGAAAAAGAGTAACATGTATTGTAAGCTATTTTGCCTGTAGTTTCATAGACCTGATAATTCTGCTGTCCCCAACGTTGACTGGAATCCATTCCTCTAAAGCTCGGACACACCTTTCAGGAGAATTTCTTAAACCTAATGCAGCACTTAGATACTTTAGACACAGTTCTAATGAGCTTGACCACCTGGTCTTCAACTCCACAGCAGATTAGGAACAGATTATCTCATTGGTTAAAAACCTTGGGCTTTGAAATCAAAATGTCTTGGTTCAGTCCTTGGCACCACTAACTTTTTACCTGAATCCCCTCTGAAGGGGAACAAAATTTGCCACCCCAAAATGTGTCTCTTTAACATGAGGATGATTTTAGGTTCATTATTTTTCAGAAACAAAAGACTCAGAAAGTTTTTCTTGTTACCTTCCCCTTAACTGCCTAAAAATATTTAGATCAACGACCTGTAACAGGAACAGAGCTATCACCAGAGACATCTACAAAGAATATGGGCTAAGTGTGGTGGGAGGAGACTCCACAGGGCCCAGAGATCAAAGTCCTTTCTACATCCCATTGTCGTTGCATGGCATGGCAAACACTTGTTTACCAAATATTTGCTTTTCCATCTCCATGTGAATTGCCTTCCACTCCTTTGAAGTCCCAAAGCACTACCCCCAACATCCTCCTTTGTCTTTAGCTGAAGATGCTATTTAAGGTGGTGGCTTCGGCCATTTTGGAGAAGCACTCAGTTTTCCTGAGTATGTATGCATGCTATTAAACTTTGTTTGATTTTCTCCTGTTCATCAGCCTCCTGTCAATTTAATTCTTAGACTAGCTAGAAGAACCTAGAAAGGTAGAGGAAAATTTCTTCCTCCCCTTCCTCCCCTTACTCAGGCTGCTTAACTTATCTAAATCTGGTTTCTCACATATAAAAGGTCTATAGAATACTTATCCCATGTATTATGAAGATTAAATGAGATAATGCATGCAAAGCACATTGGTACATGGGACATGGTGAGCCCCCCAGTGATGGCAGCTGGTAATGGTCCTGTAGGTGGTAGCAACATTAGTAGTAATAGTGGCGACTGTGAAAATGTTAAAGATGATCACTAATAGCCTGGCAGTCTGACAGTAAAATGTCAAGATCAATGATCATTTTTTTTGAGCTTGGGAATAGTCCTTAGAGGCTCACATGGCTTTGGAAATATTTGTAAAGGTTTTTTAATGGTACCATTTTACAAACTGGTAAACAGGAGTTTTTGAGAGATTCTTGGATCAGTTTTTGATAAATCATGTGGAAAATAGAAAAGAAGTTTCTTTCACTGCTCTCAAACACAGGGAAGAAGCACATTTTTCTTACATCCCATAATTGCCAGAGTGACGGTTTCATCTACTGTCTGCAGTTTCTTCACATTATCCCCTCAGGTGGTATGTCAGACAATTTCTTTTGCAGTCTCCCAACATGAATTTTTGGAATGCCAATCAAGGCCACATATAAAAGACAGAGGATCATATCAGATCAGTCTGTAGGCTGAAAACGAAGTAACTAGTAACGTTTATTACCAATCAAAAATGTATTTGCACAGAAGATATAGTTGCAGAAATTATTCAAATATAAATCTCAGTTAAGAATGGAATCACTGCGGATCAGACACATCCATCACTTCTTCAATAGTATAATTCCTTTAAAAATTCCTTCGTCTTCATGATTATGTAGAAGACTGGCTTTTTAGAAAGCAATCTTTATTAATGAGCCATAAATATAGACTCCTTACTGCCTGCTGCGGCAATTGGTAGGAGAGTCTGGTGAAGAAAGATTCAAATTCATGAATAAGCTCTTTAATACCCTCATTATAGATGTTTTGTGATTAAGCCTTGATTATTCCACCATTTATGAGAGGTGCATTGGCACACGTATAAACTGCCTCTGTACCACGCTTCTTTTTCCAATCATTGATGTGATTGTTAAAAGAGAAAGTTGTAGAAGCAAGCTTAACATGGAGAGGCAAACAATCTCATATATTAATATAACGTAATTTCATTTTGAAAATTGTTTAATAGGAGAGTATAGAACAAAATTTTTCAGTCAAAGAGTAGGTGCTTATCAAAATGAAAAAGATTATTGTCAATTCTGAAAAGTGATTGTCTTCATTTGGGTTCTATGATTTTGCTGCCAGAGAGAAAATGATGAACCCTTTCCTCCTTGGGGCAAGTGGAAAAGTGCATTCCTCAGGTTTGGAAGAAGAAAATTCTCTTTAATATCCGATTCTTTCTTTGTACCGTGGAAGACAAAGTGTAATCCTTATGCACAAACTTGAGAATACTTCTCTTCTCATTCCTTGATGCACATATTCCCATAAACTTCATGGCAGGTCTAACTTTTTATTAGGCAAGTAAGTGGCCCCTAAATGCATAATGTCAAGAATGTCAGTGAAGCAGTAGGAGTCTATTGAAAAGACTGTTGGGCTGGGTCAGGTGACTTGGGTTCTAGCCATACCCACCATTTACTTGCTGTTTGGTGTAGGCAGTCTCAGAAGTATGAAGAATATCTCAACGGTATGAACATTATTATGGTTAGTATAGATAGTATGGATGGAAGAGATCATGAGCTCATGTCTAAAAAGGCTTCATGAAGAAAAAAGAATGCGAACTGAATCTGTAGGATAGGTGCAATTTAAAGTCACAAGTGTGGGAATTATATTTAGTGAGAATATTTTGGAATGAAAGACCCGTGATAAGGGAAAGGCTTAGAGAAAGAGATAAATGATGAGCAAATAATTGTAGTACTTTAGATAGTCTATTCTCCATCTCAGTTGTTTGTCCCCATACCCATTAGCTGCTGAGTAAAACCCATTATTCAAGGTGATTTTTACTGGCAACCTTGAACAAAATAAATATCAGTCTTTGACTCCAGGCTGCAGTTCCCAAAGATGGCTTACTGAAGGCCATCAAGAAGGCATTCTTAAAGACTGGGTTCAAAAGACTCCTTCTAGGAAGGCCAATAGTTCTTATCTGCTTAGCTTTGGTTCTATCTTTTCAGAAGGGCATAAAAAATAATGAAGTCTTAGGGGCCGGCCCAGTGGCGCAGCGGTTAAGTTCACACGTTCTGCTTCAGCTGCCCGGGATTCACCGGTTCAGATCCTGGGTGCAGACATGGCAGCACTTGGCAAAGCCATGCTGTGGTAGGCAACCCACATATAAAATAAAGGAAGATGGGCAAGGATGTTAACTCAGGGCCAGTCTTCCTCAGCAAAAAGAGGAGGATTGGCAGCAGATGTTAGCTCAGGGCTAATCTTCCTAAAAAAAAAAAAAAAATTTAAAGAAAAAATAAAATAAAATAATGAAGTCTTAGAAGATCCCATCCACATCACTCTCAATCTCACAGGGACCACTCAGGATCAAATTTCTTCAGAAATATCTAGGTTTAGGAATAGGTTGGAATGTGCTATGTAGAGTAAGGCAAAACAAATGATTTAAGATTAAGGCTACAGATAGTTGGAGGTCCTTGAAGGCCTAGTATTTTATAGCATTCACTGTATGGTGAAACCTTACAGTAGGGAGTCGGAAAATGATGGCTCCCAGCAAATGTAGTTAGCTCGTCCATCTGTCTGTGTGTGTATGTGCCTATGTGTAGGTTCATTTGTGCTTGAATACATTGAGGTATTTTCCACTTAACCGTAGTAATAGCCATTTTTTATTTTTTTACTCTATTTCCTGCTGCTTCATATATTTACATGACTGGGTTAGCCCTGAAGTCACTCGACATTAGGAAGCTTGGATTAAAGAGTCTATGAAACCCAGATGGTTTCACCAGCTAATTTGCAAAAATTTAAGGATGAAATGATACCAATGTACACAAATTCTTCCATAAAATACAAAAAGAAAGAATATCACCTAAATCATTTTATGAAGTTGCCATAACCTCATAAGGGATAATACAAAAAAGAAAAACTAGAGGCCGAGCTCAACTATTGGCCTGAATATAGATGCAAAAATGCCAATCAAAATATTAGCAAATTGAATTCAGTAATGGGTAAGTATATAATGTCATGGTCAAGTTGGATTTATTCCAGAAAAGCAAAGGTGTTTAAATATTCAAAAATCTATCAATGGAATATGTCACATAAATAAATTAAAAGAAAAATACATGATCATCTCAATGTGTACAAAAAAAGGCATTTGATAAAATTCAACATCACTTCATTATAAAATCTCTTAGCAAATTAGGAACAGAAGGGATCTTCCTTAATCTGATAAATGTTATCTACAAAAAACCTACAGCAAACATCATAATTAATGGTGACACATTGACAGTTTCCTTTGCAATCAGGAAGAAAGCAATGACTCTGCTATCACCACTTCTATTCAGCATTGTACTGGAGGCCCTAGCTAGTGAAATAGATGAGACAAATAAATAAGAAATATAAAAATTGAAGAAAGAAAGAAAGCTCTCTTTACAGAAAATGATAAGACCAGGTAGTAGAAAATCTAATATAATCTACAGATAAATTGTTAGAATTAAGAAATTTTTAAGATGACTGAAAATAAGGTCAATATAAAAAATAAATTGTATTCTTATATACCAACACTGAACAGTTAGAAATGATATTTAAAATAAATCTATCATTTAAAATAGCACCAACACTATACTATTAAACAGTTAGAAGTATATCTAAGATGTTTGTGAGGAAAATAGTAATAGCAGGCCTGTAAACAATCCCCTTTCTTTTCCAGGGATGCCTGGAAAAAAGGAATGACCATGGTTAAAACCCTGGTACGTGTGCGAGTAACCCCACCTCCCGGTAAAGGTGCTACTGGTATTTATAGCAGAAAGATAAATGAGAGTCCTTTTCTAATAAAATGTTTTTTGCATGATTTACCTCTCGTAAAGAAACCTGGAACGAATGGCTTTTTAAGGACGTGACAGGCTGGAGAATGTTCCATAAGTTGTGAATCTGTTGAGTGTACAATGGGGATGATCTTTAACCAAAATGGTTCCCTTTGTGAACAATATTCCACATGCCTTGCTTAAACATCCCATGTTAAATCACTTATGGAAAGAATTTGACATTATCTAATAACGTTAAACATCCTTATACCCTACGACACAGGAGTTCCACTCCTGACCATAAACCCAACAGAACAGTGTACATATATGCCTCAGAGCATTTCTACAAGAATGTTTACAGCAGCATTATTTGTAACAACCCCAAACTGAAAAGAACCCAAATGCCAGTTAGCAGTAATTTATGATGGAATATCACACACAAATGAAAGTGAATGCATTACTGTTAACATACAATAGCATCGATAGAACTCACCAAAATGATGAGTGAAGAAACACAAACACAAAAGAACATATACTCTATGATTTAATATATAGAAAGTTCATAAATAGCTAAAACTGAAATGTTTAGGGGTGAATATTTGGGTGGTAATTTACAAAGAAAACATAGGAACCAAGTCAGGAGAATAAGATAGAAAGTGTCCTTACGAGAAGGAGCACCGAGAGTGGAGAGCAAGGTTCTAGGCTGTTGGCAATATTCTATTTCTTGACCTGGGTGGTGGCTGGGTAAGTGTCCACTATTTAGTAATTCATTAATCTGTACATTCAGGTTTTATGCAATTTCTATATAATATTATGTTACTCAATGCTGTTAAAAAGAGAAAAAAACGCATGTGAGGGACCTGGACAATACACCAGCAATCATTTTCTCCATCTAGAAAAACATTGGATTTAGTGAAATCCTTTCTAATACTAAGCAGAAAGTCTCCATCTTGGAGTGATTGACATGTGGGCTGAATAATTGGCTAAGTCTTTGTTGCAGGAGGCTGTCCTGTGCATTGCAGGATGCTCAGCAGCATCTCTAACCTCTACCCACGAGATGCCAGTAACATACCCTCTTCCAATTGTGACAATCAAGTGACAACCTCTGACTTAAATGAATTGCCATTTGAAGGTGGTGCTTTTTGTGCTCTGCTGACATGTTTTTCAGAGTGGCCTTCTTTAAGTATCATTTTTTGGGAGTTTTCTATTGCCTTACTTTCAGTGTTCTGTTCTGGTTTTCTCTGCTAGTTTATTTTAAAATCCCCTGGGATGAATTTCTCTTTAATTTGTTCTCCGGGTATATGGACCCATGTGGACAGAGGAACAGTCAATTTTTTCTTAAAATTATTGTAAATTTTATGTTGCAAGTTTTGGTAACATTGCTCAAGAGGAGCTGTTTTAAAACGGCGTGCAATCGCAGTGTGAACTAGCTGATTTTAGAGAGACTCGAATCTAGTCTTTATGAAACAGACAGATTGTCAAGAAACCCCAGGAATTTATCCACCACTAACTATGAGAAGGAATCCAGAAACAAGCGAATCTTCTCCCTACCCACAGCAGCCTGTTCCCTCCGCCAGCACCACTTCCCCTGAGCCTTACCTCCGTACCTTCTCTTACTTCCACTCTAACAAAGACAGATTTGGGCAGTCATAATTCACTCAGTCATTTCAGTTACAGTTTGCAGAGAGCCACATCAAGAACTGAAAGTAAAGGGCGAAAACCACACTCAGCTGTGGCGTTTCTATTGCCTTATTTTAAGTCATTACCAGTAACTGGAATGTGTATACTTGACTGAACTTTTGAAAGCAAGCTCATTTACAGCACATTCAGGATAGATTTTTGGGAAAATGAGTAACCAATTTTGCTAACTTTGTGCATTTTAATTGTTTGGCAATTTCCAAACACATCTGTGGGATAAACAATGATAATCCAGCCCCTGCCAAGAAAAGATACAAACAGAATTTCAATTTGATTGAACATCCTTCTTGTTTTTTGAGATGAAATGGAGATCAAGCCTCCAATCCTTAGAGGATGGATTCTCTTCTAATTTTACACCCTCTGCCAGTCACCTTTCTCTACTGCATTCTTTCCTCCACCCCTCCTTCCACAAGTGCAGTTAGCTGGGATCAGTACAACGCTGCTGGACAGACTGTCCGGAGTAGGTGATTCCAATAGCTGGGGCTCTCGTAATCATATTTCTTAATGGCCTATTGACCTCCATTTCACTTTCAGGTCAATCTGCTCACAGCTCTAGCTATAATCTTTGGAATACTTAGTCATCCTGGTTACCTCCTACTAGTCGCTAAATCCCTGTTCTAGAATGACATGGCACTCTCTAGGCATTCAAACCCTGAATAACTTCTGGCCTTCCTTCCCTTCTGCACATGGATCAGGACAGTCCTAATATTTTATGACCCCCTGAAGGGGAGAGATGGTGTCTTCTCAATCTTGGTGTCCTGACCTTAGAAACTTAAACATGCTCAAAGAGTTACCAAAACTTTTTTTAATTTCTTCAAAATATTGTCATATTAAAAACTTAGTTAATCTCAAGATGCTCTTAAATCCATGAATGATTTGCCAAAAGAATATTTTTGGCCATAATGTGTCCTTCTCTCCTCTCTGTGTGTTCAATTCTTTCAGTATATACCATTTTCTTTCTTTCTCTCCCTTTTTTCCCTCTTCTCTTCTTTTCCCCTCCTCCTTTCCCTCTTTTACTTCTTCCTCATCTCACCCCCTTCTCTCTCTCTCATTCTTTCTCTCTGTCTTATCTTTCTTTTTTGTCCTGGAATATTTTCTTAATTGATTTCAACTGCTGATAACATCAACATCAAGACCTGAATAATTCAGTGCAACATTTTCCAAAATGTGTTTTACAGATTGTTAATAGTTGTTAAGTGAAAAAAAGGGAAGATAGGTGGGGGTCCGTGGGAAAATAAATTTAAGCAATGCAGAGTTAAGCAAATATAAATAGATTTATATAGAGACGCGATTTATAAGCCTGAAGCCATTACTAGGTTAATGTACATCATAAATCTTCAAGAAAGGGACACAGCCTGCAGAATTTCTCAAGTCTATGTGACAACAGATTCCAACAGCAGGATTCAAGGTTTACTCTGTGAGAAAGAGTAAACACAGATTCAAATGAAAGGTTTCATTTCTGGGTGATTGAGAACGGGGTTTGAATTTTGCCTCTTTCATGAAATAACTATATGATTTTGGGCAAGTCACTGAACTATTATGGAAATAATCACACTTATTTCATAGGATTATTACAATAGATAAGTGGCTGAATTACTGAATAAATAATTTTTTAATTTTTATTTATTCATTTTTAAATGGTTAATTTTATTAACTGTGCAAATACCTGAAACAAAGAAGTGTGTGCCTGTGAAACAAGGGCTCAGAAAAACCTGGGTTACTAAATCTTTTTTGACACATCAATTTTTGCAATGATTGAGCTCGTAGGAAGCTGCCCTGTTATGGCTAGCTTAGGGCAATATTTCTGGACTAGTTATGGTTGTTGAGAGCCAAAAATAACAGAGAACTCACCCTTTAAGCTAGCAGCCATGGTTTCCTGACAATCCCCCAAACCAGACACATTTCTGTTGACTAGTCTTGACCCAGAGCCATTAGTAAGGATAACTAAAATAGGTTTATTTGCTTAGATGTAAGTCAAGATTTTTCATAAGATAAATTTTTAAAGATATTTTTAACACAGCCAATCTGTAAGAAACAGTTTTGCCATCCCTTTGAATACGGAAGAGAGAAACCTTTCTTGTGCCTGTGGCCAGTTCTCTGTAAACCTGGGGCACAGACTTCCAGAGCTTGGTTTGTAGGGTTTTTCATTCATTTATTAACTGTAGTTTGTTCTTCAGTACTTCAGACTTACTACTTCTCTAACCACATTAGATCTTAAGATATTGGTGAGAGAGAGAGGTAGAAACCTTAAATCATTTTCTCTCCTGGGGGGAGTAAAATTGAGACTTCTTGTTGAAGAAAGAATTGGATTCAGAGATTGTCTATTAATAAATAGAAGCATTTGCCTTTCTTTTCAAAGCTTTACATCAGAATTTTTGTCTGCACATTAGACAAGTCCCATGTGTATGACAACACCTTGATTGTATGATGGTATGTGTTAGTCTATTCCAGCTGCTTAAACAAAATGCCATGGACTAGGTGGCTTATAAACAATTGAAATTTATTTCTCATAGTTCTGGAGGCTGTAAGTCCAAGATCAGGGTGCCAACATGGTCGGGTTCTGGTAAAGGCCCACTTCTGCGGACTCCTGAATATCTGCTCCTAGAGAGAATTATTAGCCAGCCCTAGTGGTCCAGTGGTTAAGATTTGGTGCTCTCACCACTCCAGCCCGGGTTTGTTTCCTGGTAAGGGAACCACGCCACCCATCTGTGGGTTGTCATACCGTGGCAGCTGCTTGTTGTGATGCTGAAAGCTATGCCACCAGTATTTCAAATGTCAGCAGGGTCACCCATGATGGACAGGTTTCAGTGGAGATTCTAGACTAGAGATTAGGAAGGACTTGGCCATTCATTTCCAAAAAATTGGCTATGAAAACTATGAAGAGCGGCAGAGCGTTGTCGATAGAGCGCTAGAAGACGAGGGGATGGCGCAAAGAAGACCAGGCACGCTTCCACTCTGCTCTACACGGCGACTCACTAGGACTTGGAATCTACTTGACAGCACTAACAACAAAAAAAGGATTATAACCAGATAGTAATGTGGTAAAATGCTTGCTGCTTATAAAATGTCTTCTTTCCTACACAGGGGTTGGCATAATTTAATTTAATTTTTTCAGCCTTCCATGAGAAATAACAGGAAAATTTGCATTATGCAGCAAAGATTAAAGGCACCGGAGGATTGATGATGTCTGTAAACATAAAATGAACCAATATTGCTCTCTGCTGCCTCCATCAAACAGAACCTGGAAATTAACAAGGCAAATGATTCATCAAGAAATAAACCACAGATCTTGGTGTGAAACCAAGGGAGAGCAGCACAACTGTTTCCTCTCTTCTAACCCTCTGTACCTGTGACCCTGGCTTCCTGCCTAGTCCATCCCTTTCCTGGATCCTCTCCCCTAATTCAAATTCCCCCATTATTTATCTTCTCTGAAGAAGGACTAAAATCTTCACAGATAAAAATGGGCAAGTAGCAGTAGTTGTTTTCTCGTCTCTCTCTATTACCTGTTTCTTCACAAGATACAACTAGACATTTGAAGTTTATTTACCAACCTCCTCCCCGCTATGTACACCCCACTCATAGATAGAAACCATGTTTGATGTTTGTCTTTAAAATAAGAATCAGTATAGTTATCATTTTCTAGAATAATAGTAATAATAATAACTGCTCTTTATTAAGGATCTACCCTACATAGGTGCTATGTAATTTTCATAAAATGGTAGACATGTTAACTAAATTGACCAAGGTCATGTAGCAAGCAACAGCAGTTTCGGGTTTGAATCAAACTCTGCCTGTCCCTAAAGGGCCACAGTCTTTTCCTTCTGACACACTACCTCCTGTGATCCTAGTTACCAGTTACGGAAGACCAACTATGAGCCACCACCATAAAGACACTTTGTGTTCATCCTCCATTGTTACAGCAACTCTGTGTAGTAAATATATGGCTCCCACTCAGGTGAGGTTCTTGGAAGAATTATCCACAGCTTTCCTTCCCCTTTAGATGTCAGAGCACATAAAAGGGATGGAGTGATATTGAACATGAGAGGAATTATAAAATAAATTATAAAATGGAAACGTCATTGAAAAATCTTAAGTTGAAAAGAAAAGTAGCATTCAAAATTGTGTTTGGGAAAACAGAAAAATGCTGAATACAAATAAATGTCATCTTCCTTACACATTTAAAAATTTTCCAATGTATTTTTTAAATTCTTTCCCTACACCCCTTGTCTCTCTGTCTCTGTTTCTTTCTCTTTCTCTCTCTCTGTCTGCTTTTTGATCTTTTTCAAAAAGTAAATAATACATTTTTTTAATATCCATATGAGGTGATGATTGTTAACTAAACTTATTGTGGTAATCACTTTACAATATATGTAAGTCAACCCTTTATGCTGTACACCTTAAATTTACACACTGCTGTGTGTAAATAATATCTCAATAAACCTAGAAGAAAAAAAAAAGAATACCTGTAAGAAAGATGTTTCTAAGAACTAAAAAAACCCCCAAAGTAAATGAAGATACTATCCGTGCCTGCTAAGGATTCTGTGTGTAGTCAGGGAGACAAACACACATATGTGCCAAGACAGTAAAATGCAAACTGCCCATGAGCTGGAGGATTGCCTCTTGGAAAACACTGGCGATGTGAAGAGGCAGCAAAAAGGAGTGGATAGAACTGTGGGGCAGAGGGAGCCCAGCCCCTTTGTCTTATGGCCCTTGTGACTCTTCCAGAGCTGGTCTCGGAAGTCCCCTAGGAAACAGTACCTGAAGGTGAGAACTGAGCGCTGAGCTGAGCTTTGATCTACTCCAGGTTCTAACACTTGAGGCTTTGTTGAGGGAATTCAGACTGACAGGCTGATTGACCAGCTCCCCCAAGGTTTTCCTATGCCTCAGGGCCAAGAAAGTGAGAAAAGAGGTCATGTCATTTTGGATTTTCTGTCTTTCTGCCATCAACCATGTGATCTTTCATCATCTAAAACTACTCCCGTGGGGCCAGCTGGGTGGCTCAGCAGTTAAGTTCACAAGTTCCGCTTCAGCGCCTGGGGTTCGCCAGTTCTGATCCCAGGTGTGGACATGGCACCGCTTGGCAAGTCATGTTGTGGCAGGCATCCCACATATAAAGTAGAGGAAGATGGCTACGGATGTTAGCTCAGGGCCAGTCTTCCTCAGCAAAAAGAGGAGGATTGGCGGCAGATGTTAGCTCAGGGCTAATCTTCCTCAAAAAAAAATAAAAAAAGAAAAGAAAAACACTACTCCCTTGCTCTGGATGGACCAATGTCACCTATGCACCTGAGCAGTGAATGCTACTGGGGAACATTCTAGAGTTGGGTTTAGTGGCTTCCCTATAATTCATGACTGCACACTTGTGCTGACTGCTACTTGGCCTTCCTCTCAAACTCTCCCAGTAACTTTGCTTTTCCAGTCTCCTAGGAGGTTATTGTATGAGCTTGAACATCAGGATGATCTACTTTATCTGTTTATTTATTCATTCATTCATTCATTCACTTAGTTAATTATCACCCCAAATCAGACTTTGGGTAAAAAAAAGAAAATCATATTATATTCATTCAGGTCTTTGCAGATTTGCAGAAAGTAGTACTCAAGCCAAATCTCTAATGATAATTAATCTTGCTGCATATATTAAAATGCTTGGTTTTGTGAAATTAAAAAAGACATAGAGGGTGAAAGAAGTGGTAAATTTCACGTAGCTTATTTCAAAGTTACACTTGTTTATTTAAATTATTTTATATAATATGTGATTTTAAATATGTGCGTTTAACCAAATTAAACAGTGTAAGTAGACAAGTTGGCCAAAAAACATTTTTGAGGGTAGTGGTTGTTCTTACTGGGAAAATGGAAATATCATCTTTTACTGAGTATTGAGTTCTATGTAATGTTGCTTTATATTCAGGGATAAACTAGAGGTTTTAAAATTAATACGTTCAAAGTAGAGCTCTGGCTTTATTTTCCTGTCATGTTTCTCTCAAGTCTTCCTAATTGGTCCCTCGGTGCCTGCCATTGCTGTCCTAGAGTCTTTCCAGTGCAATCCTTTTTTGATGTACTTCAGCACCTATCACTCCTGGGGGCTCAAATCCTTCAGTGGCCTCCCATCTCACTTTGCATAAAAGCCTGGTCTTTCTATGACCCTTAAAGCTCTACAAAATGGGGTTTCTTCTACCACTCTCATCTCGTTGTTTACAACTCTCCCCTCATTGCTCAAATATGTCAGGCACACACTTGGCTCAGGGCCTTCGCTCACGCTGTTCTCTTTGTCTGGAAGACTTTTTCATGTCCATAGTTAGCTCATTAGATGTGCATAGTTAATTCATTAAATTGCTTCTTTGTCTTCCTTCTTTCCAGTCGTTGTTGAAATGTCATCTTAGCAGGCAATACCTTCCTGGATATTTTTAAATAATAATAACAACAGCCTCTATCCTGGTACTCCCTCTCCATTTTATCTGGCTACAATTTACTCCATTGCATTTATCCTCATCTGACATTTTATATAATTATGTGTATATTTGATTATTGACCTCATTTGTTATGTTCACTGCTATTTCCCATAGCCTAGATCAGTGACTATAATGTAATAGGCATTCAACAAATATTTGTTGAATGAATTGATCTTAATTAACATCACCACCATACCACTGGTTGACCAAGTAGAAACTTAGGCAGCAGTCTTGAAACCTCCCTTTCCTTCAACTCCAAGGCCAAACCATCACCAAGTTGGGTAGGTGCCACTTGCAAAAATATCTCAAAGCCTTCTACATCTCTCCGACTCCAACGCCATCTGAATCCAAACCACTGCCATCTCTTGCCTGGACTATAACAGTATCCTATTTTGTCTCCTTTCTTCTACTTTTGTCTTTCCTAAAGCCCATTCTCCACATAGCAGCCAGTGAAATCTTCAAAAAAAAAAAAATGTGGATCAGACCACATCACTCCCTTATTTAAAATTCTTTAGTAGCTTTTCATTGCTCTCCAGAATAAAGCCCAAACTCCTTATCAAGTCCTCGCAGATACTGCACCATACATCCTGCCTACCTCTCTATCTCACTTTAACTTCTTTCCTACCTACTCCAGCTATTTTGGCCTTGTTCTGTTCTGAGGACACACCATGACTTTTCTCATCTTTCTAGGCCATTGACCTTCCTATTGCCTACACCCGGAATGCTTTTCTTCCAGCTCTCTAGATGACTGAAACATTTTTATCCTTCAGGACTCAGTTCAAGTACCACCTCCTCCAAGGGATCATCTCTTTCCACCCTATTCAAAGTGTGTATGAGATTTCATCATGCAGTGTCTTTCCTTCAGAGCCCTCATCACAATAGATAATTATCTTGCTTAATCGATTACCTGTTTATTTTCTGTCTTTACTGCTACAATAGCAGCTGGCAAACAATTTTGTAAAAAACTAGATGGCAAATATTTTAGGCTTTGCAGGCCACACAATTAGAACTACTCAGCTCTGCCATTGCTTCCAAAAAGCAACCACAGACAATATGTAAATAAATGGGCATGGCTGTGTTCCAATAAAACTTTATTTATGGACACTGAAATTTGAATTTTATATAATTTTCACACAACAAAAATATCATTCTTCTTTTGATTTTTTCAAGCATTTAAATATAATAAAAGCAGGGGCCGGCCCCATGACGTAGTGGTTAAGTTTGGCACATTCCACTTCAGTGACCTGGGTTTGTGGGTTTGGATACCAGGTGCAGACCTACACCACTCCTCACCCACACTGTGGTGGTGACCCACATATAAAAGTAGAGGAATATTGACACATATGTTAGCTCAAGGCTAATCTTCCTTAAGCAAAAAATGAGGAAGATTGGCAACAGATGTTAGCTCAGGGCTAATCTTCCTCAGCAAAAAAAAGGGAAAGAATAGAAAAGAAAAAAAACATTCTTACTTCATAGGCAGGACAAAAACAGCTGGCAAGGCAAACTTGGCCTGTGAGGTGTAGTTTTCTGCCCCCTGACCTAAGATGTTAAGTATCAGGAAAGCAGGGCCCTCGTTTGTTATGTCTTTAGACCTAGAACAATGCCTGACACATATTAGCTGCTCAGAAAAATTTTTAATAAAAGAATGACTCCATGAGTTTCTCCAGCCTTCCACATTATGAGGAAGTAAATCATCTACTGGGAACAGATGCTCAAAGTGTTAAAACAAAGCTTCTCTCACAAGTCAAAAGTTTTCGCTTATTTAAAGCTAGAAATACACCTCCAGTTTGGCCTTACATTAAATCATCCTCCAATAAACCTTAAACATGATGTTTTTTTGCCAGATATAAAATAGAAGACTGAACTTGTACAAAATGAGAGACCAGAGGTTAAGCAAAATTAATACACTGGATAAAATCAAGATTCAAATAGATTTTGCTGATTCTGTTGAATGCAGATGGCTTAAATTAAGCAGAAGAAAGGCTGGAAAGAAATATATTTAAGGTACAATCTCTCTAAGGAACCATGGAGAGAGAACAAGTATTACCAAGGATGTCGAAAAAATATATATGCCTCTTAACCCATCCACCTAGAATACTGACTGTTCTTATTCTGACACATCTCTTGGGGAGAATATCTTCCTTTGGGAAAGTAAAATTTTTGAGAAATAACATTGTTATTTTAGCTATCTAGGGCACAGAAGAGTAATGGACTATCATGAAGAGTTATGTCTTATGTTGGGTTTTGAAGTCAGAAAGTGAAGGCAAGAGAATATGGTAGAAAAATCCTGGGTAAGGAGGCTCATTTCTTACATATATCATAGTGCTACCTAAAGATTCAAAAGAGAAAGCACTGACAACTTTGCTTTTGTTCTGCTATGAAATTGCATTTCACTGTCAGGAATATTATATCTCCTTCAAGTTAATAAAAAGCACAATATCGTTGATTTTTAGAGCTTCAAAGTAATTAGAAATAATTTAATCCATCTGCATAATATTACATTCTAAGGCCTAGAAAGGCTAATGAACTTGCTCAAGCTCCCACAGCCATAGCTGCAGGTGAAATCCTCATGCCCTGATTCCTCCTTTGGAAAGAATACTTTCTAATGTACACACAAAAACCTTCAGCATTTATGCCGTTATCAATTAAGGTTATATTGAATTGCTTTGGATTTCTTAAATAGACATAATACTTGGATTCAATTTGGAGTTGGTATGTATTAAGAGATCAAAAGTCAGCCACAGGAGCCATTCTATGAAGTTTTAACAAGAAGAATTTAGACTGGGTACATAACCTTTCAAATTACTAAATATAATAAAATCTGGATAAATGTTGTATTTTATGTATTGAGAGAATAAGATTATGACCATTAACAATTTTTTTAAAAAAATTGACAAAGACTCTCATTATAATATTGTCCTTTCCACTATCTCTTCAAATGTGTCCAATGTCTGTCTTCCCCATTAGATGGTAAGGTCCATGAAAGGAAGGACCGTGTGGCTGTAGCCACAGAGCCTAGCACAGTGCCTGGTAGAGTAGGGACTCAGCTAGTATTGCTAATGAATGATACTTGAATGAATGGATAAAGCTCATTTCTGTCCCATCTTGGTACTTATACTTCCTAGTGTGAATGCTGTATAGCTTAATTTCTAATTTGTAGAATCACAATGGAAGAAACTGATTTATACTCATCCACAAATTTGTTCCTTTCAGAATATAATGAAAGGGACAATGGCAGTGATAGGAGCCATCCAAATTGATGTACTGCCCATGTTTACAGACATTGGATTCTTTGCACTCATCCATATCTTAAGCAAAGGAGAAAAAAAGTAGTGACTAACAAGGTACTTTTTTTAAACACAAAGGTAAATTATGACTACTTCAGTGTCTAATCAATAAAATATCTAAAATTACAGTACAATATTACAATGCAATACAAGAATGCAATTGGTATCTAAGTAAAAAGACAAAAAAGTTGATTTCAATTTTCTAAGATAGATGTGGAGAAATAAGAACGGCTGGAGAAAGGGCAAGGAAGAGGCTGGTTGAGAACATCAAGAAATGCTTATAATCCAGCTCAGGCCACTCACCAACTGTTGAATCATCAGGTCCCACAATGATTCCACTCCCACAGGAACAGGTCTGGCAGAAGCCTTCTGTGGTAGAGATGCATACTCGTTAATAGATGGACCAATGGCAAGTAGCTACAGGATCCTGCCTGAGCATTGTTTGGTGACCAAATTGCCACATCCTGCACATATCAGGAGGTGATGAACAAGACAAGCCCAGAAACCAGAGAAAGTTAATGTCTCCCAGAGCTATTGTGCCTACTATTTGGGCAGCTTTGATTCATAACATAGTTCAGAAGAAAATAACTGCTTACCTCCTGAGATAAAATAATTTTAATGAACATTTTAGTTAGACTTACACTTAAATTAAATTGTTTTATTTTCTTGAAGGCCTACAATCTTACTTATTTCATAGCCAGTCTGCACCTGGAATGGCCCAAGGAGAAATGCACATGATAAACATACCATTGGGTTCAGTGGGGCACAGCTCACAGGGATCTCCCTAACCTCCTCCCTTCAAGGCACAGAAACATTCCTTTTTAGAGTGATTTCTGGATTTGGGTGGTGAAGACTTTCTTTCTTCAAACTTCGCATAACAGTAGCTCATTCACAAATCTGCAGCATAAATTCAAAAGACCCTTCAGTTGCTTTCCTACTAAATCATTATTTTATAATAGTGAATAAGGAACAATCCATCCTGTTAAATATGTTCTCTGCTCATTACTATAGTAATACTCCTTAAGTGATTATAATAGTAACTGAGCTCAGATCTTTAAAGTCACAAGCAACTTTTGTAATGACATCCAATGAACAAATCTTTGTGACTTTAATCTTATTATTTCTCATTTTAACCAATTTTCTAAAATCACCTGATGTGAATAATAAAACCTAACACTAAGATAGCTTAAGGGACTTATGGGACAACATCGAGCAGACTAACATTTCCATTATAGGGGGCCCAGAAGGAGAACAGAGAGAGAGAAAGGGGGAGAAAACTTATTTGAAGAAATAATGGCTGAAAACTTCTCTAATCTGGGGAAGGAAATAGACATCTAGATCCAGGAAGCCCAGAGAGTTCCAAATTAGATGGACCCAAAGAGACCCACATGAAGACACATTATAATTAAAATGTCAAAAGTTAAAGACAAAGAGGGAATCTTAAAAGCAGCAAGAGAAAAACAACTTGTTATGTATAAGGGAACCCTTACAAGATTATCAGTAGATTTTTCACAGAAACTTTGCAGGCCAGAAGGGACTGGCACAATATATTCAAAGTGTTGAAAGAAAAAACTTCCAACCAAGAATACTTTACCTGAAAAAGTTATGATTCAGAATTGAAGGAAAGAGAAGCAAAAAGCTAAAGGAGTTCATCACCGCTAAACCAGCCTTACAAGAAATGTTAAAGGGACTTCCTTAAGCTGAAAAGAAAAGGCATTGATTAGTAACAAAAAAACACATGAAAAAATAAATCTCACTGGTAAAGATCCTGGATTAATCACATATAAAGCTAGTATGAAGGTTAAAAGACAAAAGTAGTAAAAATAACTATAACTACAATAATTAGTTAAGCAAGCTAAAAAGATGTAAAATACGACATCAAAAGCATAAAATGTGTGGAAAAGAGAGTACAAATGTAGAGTTTTAGAATGCATTCCAACCTAGGTTGTTATCAAGTTAAAATAAACTATTATAAATATAGGTCGTTATATGAAATCCTCATGATAACCACAAAGCAAAAACTTATAGTAGATACACAAAAGACAATGAGAAAGGAATCTAAGTAAACCACTAAAAGTCATTAAACCACAAAGGAAGAAGGAAAGAGAAGGAAAGAACAGAGAGGAACTATAAAACAGCCAGAAAACAATGAACAAAATGGCAATAAGTAAATACCTATCAATAATTACTTTAAATGTAAGTGGACTAAATTCAGTAATAAAAGGAAATAGAAAGGCTGAGTGGATTAAAAAAAAGACCTATTTTACGTGCTGCTTATAAGAGACTCACTTCAGATATAAGGACACACACACACACTGAAAGTGAAGGGATGGAAAAAGATGTTCCAAGCAAATAGAAATCAAAAGAAAGCTGGGATAGCTATACTTATCTCAGACAAAATAGACTTTAAAACAAAGACTGTAATAAGAGACAAAGAAGGGCATCATATAATAATGAAGGGGTCACTCCAACAAGAGGATCTAATACTTATAAATATGTAGGCATCCAACATAGGAACACCCAAATATTTAAAGGAAGTATTAACAGACCTAAAGGAAGAAATATACAGCAATACAATAATAGCAGGAGACTTTAATACCACACTTAAATCAATGGATAGATAATCCAAACAGAAAATTAATAAGGAAACATTGGCCTTAAATGACAGATTAGACCAGGTGGAATTAACAGATATATACAGAACATTTTGGCCAAAAGCAGCAGAATACACATTCCTCTCAAGTGCACATGGAATATTTTCCAGATGACATCATATGGTAGGCCACAAAACAAGTCTAAAACATTTAAGAAGACTGGTATCACATCAAGCATCTTTTTTGACCACAATATTATGAAACTAGAAATCAGAAATCAATTACAAGAAGAAAATTGGAAAATTCACAAATATGAGGGGATTAAACAGCACGCTACTGAACAACAAACAGGTCAATGAAGAAATCAAAAGAGAAATAAAAGGGGCCAGCCCTGTGGCCTAGTGGTTAAGTTTGGCAAATTCCGCTTCAGTGGCCCAGGTTCAGTTCCTGGGCATGGACCTACACCCCTCATCAGCACCTATGCTGTGGCAGTGACCCACATAAAAAATAGAGGAAGATTGGCACAGATGTTAGCTCAGGGCAAATCTTCCTTAGCCAAAAAAAGAGAGAGAGAGAGAGAGAAATAGAAACTACCTTGAGACAAATTAAAATGGCAATATAACACACCAAAAGCAGTTTTAAGAGGGAAGTTAGTAGCAATTAATACCTACCTTAATAAACAAGAAAAATATGAAATAAATACCCTAACTTTACACCTTGAGGAGCTAGAAAAAGAAGAACAAATGAAGCCCAAACTTAGTAGAAGGAAGGAAATAACAAAGACCAGAGTGGATGAATGAAATAGAGACTAAAAAGACAATAGAAAAGATCAATGAAACTAAGAGCTTGTTCTTTGAAGAGATAAACAAAAATTGACAAACCTTTAGCTAGATTCACCAAGAAAAAAGAGAGAAAGCTCAAATAAATAAAATCAGAAATGAAAGGGAGCCATTACGACTGAAATCACAGAAAGACAAAGAATTATAAAGACTACTATAAAAAATTATATGCCAACAAATTGGACAACCTATATAAATTTCTAGAAACATACAAACTTTCAAGACTGAATTATGAAGAAGTAGAAAATCTGGATAGACAAATTCCTAGTAAGGAGATTGAATCAGTAATCAAACACCTCCCAATAAACAAAAGTTCAGGACTAGACAGCTTCACTGGTAAGTTCTACCAAACGTTCAAAGAAGAATTAGTACTAATCCTTCTGAAACTGTTCCAAAAAATAAAAGAGGAGGGAACACTTCAAAACTCATTTTAAAAAGCCAGCATTACTCTGATACCAACATCAGACAAGGACACCATAAGAAAAGAAAGTTGCAGGCCAATATCTGTGATGAACACAGATGCAAAAATCCTCAACAAATATTAGCAAACCAAATTCAACAATACAATAAACATATCATACACACGAACAAGTGGAAAATTTATTCCAGGGATGAAGGATTGTTAAACATCTGCAAGTTAATTCATGTAATATACCACATTAACAAAATGAAAGATAAAAATCATATGATCATCTCAACAGATTCAGAAAAAACATTTGGAAAAATTCAACATCCATTTATGGTAAAAACTCTCAACAAAGTGGGTATAGAGGGATTCTAGTTTAATATAATAGAGGCCATATATGACAAGCCCACAGCTAACATCATACTCAATGGTGAAAAGCTGAAAGCTTTTCCTCTAAGATCAGGAACAGGACAAGGATGTCCACTCTCGCAACCTTTATTCAACGTAGTATTGGAAGTCCTAGCCAGAGCAATTAGGCCAAACAAAAAAAAAGAGAGAGAGAGAAAGAAAGAAAAGGCCTCCAAATTGGAAAGGAAAAAGTAAAACTGTAACTATTTGCATATGACATGATATTATATATAGGAAACCCTAAAGATCCTATCAAAAAAACTGTTAGAATTAATAAATGAATTCAGTAAAATCACAGGATACAAAATCAATATACAAGAATCTATTGTGTTTCTATACATCAATGCAAAATACCAGAAAGAGAAATTAGGAAAACAATCCCATTTAAAATCACATCAAAAAGAATAAAATATCTGGGAATAAATTTCACCAGGGAGATTAAAGACCTACACATTGAAAACTATGAGACATTGCTGAAAGAAACTGAAGAAGACACAAATAAATGGAAAGATATCATGAATTGGAGACATTAATACTGTTAAAATGGCCATAGTACCCAAAGCCATCTACAGATTCAATATAAACTCTATCAATATTCTGGTGGTATTTTTCACAGGAATAGAATGAAGAATCTTAAACTTCGTGTGGAACCACAAAAGACCCCAAATAACTAAACAACCATGAGAAAGAAGAGTGAAACTGAAAGCATTATATTCTCTGATTCAAACTATGTTACAAAACTATAGTAATCCAAACAGCATGGTATTACCATTAACACAGAGGCATAGATCAATGGAACATAATAGAGAGCCCAGAATAAACTCACACATATATGGCCAATTAATTTATGACTAAGAAGCCAAGAATATACAAAGGTGTAAGGACAGTCCCTTCAATAAATGGTGTTGGGAAAACTGGACAACCACATGCAAAAGAATGAACATTTGAGACCATGAATTGATTGAATGGCCACTAGTTACACAGCCTTGTTTTGCTGGAACACCTTTCTGGAGGGAGAGGCCTGGGGCTGATTAGAAGAGACGCTCAAAAGGAGGGAGTTGGCAGTGGTTTCTGCTTACGCACAGGGATATGACTTGGATCTTCCTCTGTATTGTTTAAGGAAAGAAATGCTTACAGTTTTTCATGTGGAATTGTGCTATATCACTTTTTACTGAGTTTATTTTCTTTACTATCAAACTTAAGATTCTAACCTATTTCTGACAGATGCAACTTGTCTTTCCTGCAAATCTTGATAATAAATGTTGGAGGATCAATTATCATGCTGTGGTTACAGGTGAACAGACTCAGGAGTGTCTCAATTTAAAAAAAGTCAGCACCAGCCCTCAGCTGCCACTCTACTCCTGGTTTAACAGACCCAGGAAGCTCATTGGCACCAGCCAATCAGGACCTCAACTCTGACCAATCATGTTCTCTCACCTTCTACTTAACTGAGTCTTCCACAGCCTGTCGGTCCTTAAGCGGCTGATTGAAGTGAGAGTTGAGCCCAAGTAGTTGGATAGAGATGGGGAACTATCTGGTAGTTTCTCCTTTCTGTCAGTATCCGTTTCTCTCTGCTTTTCTGTTTCTGCCTCTTTTGAGAGACAGGAATTTCCTGCTGCTTGGCTGTGGGAAAGACAGGCAAAATGAATAAAGCCCCTAGATTTAGTCCCTTTTCCTTTCATCTCACTCATAATTATAAAATATGCCCCAAAAGTCAAAATTTGGGCAATAAACTCAACATTCTTTCCTTTCACTAATGAAAAAGTGGAACTTGATGTTGACTTGAGAGAAACGCTTTGGGCTGATGGAAACAATCTCTTCAGGTAGAGCTCACGCCTCCTATCCTCTATTCCTTTACTCGGCTTGTTGTGGCTGTTGGAAAACCTAGGACTGAGAATAACTCTTAAAGATGATGCTAGCTAAGGGCCTGGGGTGGGAGCGTGAACCCTGCTCTCATTAGGAAGTGAACTTGTAATTCTTGGACTTAGTGTCTTTTACATCGGAAGGCTACAAGAAGGACCTTCTTGGGTGGGCTCAAGCTTCAGTTCCAACTTTAGCATAATCTCTTCTTAAAACTAGCCTCACCATCCTTGATAGGAAGGGTGATGGGATACTTTCTTTCCTATTCCGACTCAAGCATCCCACGTCAGAGGGAACTTATCTATGTGTACAGTCCCTTGTCCTCCTGGTGCCTTCCTTAGGCTTACTTATAGCTACCTTCTGCTCCAAAGCCATCCAAACCTTCTTTCAGGAAGGACTCAGAATGTTTACTCCAGTTTGTAGGACACTTGCCTTGTCTGAGATCCATTTTTCACAGAGTTTCTTTTCAGGAAACTAGGGCCCTTGGCCTAACTTAACTTTCCTGATCTTTTCCAGCCTTCCCCTTAATGAACCTCTTTTTTCCATAGCTTGAAATTTGGGAGACATTTTGGTGTTCACTTAGGTTCTGATTCCATTCGTCATGCTGGAATTTGGGGGACAGGCCCAAGGCTAAACAGTGACTTTCACTGGGGCATAGAATATAGTGTCCATAATGTCCTCATATTCTTACTGTTCAGCTCCCTTTCCTTTGCCTTTCAAGTCACAACTTGATTATTTTGTCCTCATAGGAAAAGCCTATGTTATCCCTCTTATTGTGTACTTCCTTGGCCCCTATCTGCTCCAGTCCTTGGGATTATTTTTTGAAAATGAACTAATGAATGAAGTGAGCTATTTCAAATCGAAGGAACCACCTTACAATTTAACTAAACTGAAGGTCAGCTTCATGAATGAGCAGCCTGTGAAGTTGCACAGGGCCTTGCAATCAGAAGAAGGCCCTGTTTGTGGTTTAATGTTCTGTTGTCTGTCTTGAAATTCTTAATTTTTGAACAAGAGGTCGCCATTTTCATTTTGCACTGGACCCTGCCAACTATGCAGCCAGTCCTAAATATATGCTTGTCAAAACCAGGGTTATAACACCAATAGCCCTCACCCCATAAGGGCTACAATGGGGACTCCTGTCTGCTGGAACAGGGTGGAATCGATTTCCAAAAATGACTCTGTTGAGAATGAGGCAGGAGACTCAATTTGCAAGCAAATGGTAGAGTGTAAGTGGGTCCTGGCTTCGTGGATGGAGGAAATATATTAGAACTTAGACATGCAAAGATTTGGGAGGGGAAGTAGTTGTTGGAGAACTTATCTGAGTTCCTAACTTAGTTCCACACCTCCCAGAGTGAAATAAGGTCAGAAATAAGATGTCACAAAGTACGTCTATCTACTCATATGCTTTCTTTTAGATAGAGAGAGCCCCTGCCTCTGCTATAAGGTACCCAGAAACTAGAGGTATCATGACTACCTTGTGGAGTTATTGTGAGGTTGATTTAAACAATAACATAATAGCTATATAATAGTCAAGCTAAGATATGCTATGTTTTAGAACAGTAATGTGCTTTGTTAAGCATTTTGTATGCATCACGCCGCTTAATCCTTACAACAACCAAAAAGTAGGCCCAATCACACCTCCATATTAGCATTGAGAAAAATAAGGCTAGAGAGGTTAAGTAACTTAATTTATGTAACATAGTTAAAGGTAGTAGACCTCAAATGCAAACTGAGCTTATAACTCTAAACCCATGTCCTTAACAACTGTACCATGTCATGATATGAATATTAACTATCAATCACATGGGCTAGAAGATCTTATTGCTACTACTGGGAGGGGACAGAAATCCCACTCACCTGCTAATCACTCCATGGAAAGAATGAGGCAGAGACTGAACAATCAAGCAGCAAGTGCTCCTTACAGAAACCCGTCATTATGCTCTCATAGAGGATACAGGTAGACTCCCCCAGGGAAAGTTTGCGTAAATAGCAGCTAAGAAAGAGGAACAGAATGGCATTCAATTAACTCCTAATTTGCTGTTGCAATTTCTCCTGTGTTCAGTCCTCTCTAGAATTTGTCAAGGGATCAGGTTGCTTCAAGCCTGCTTAAGTACTAACAAGAATGCCTTCTCCAGGAGTTCGCAGACAGTCTGTTCTTCCCTTAAAAGGCATGGGGTTGTTACCAGGCAAAGTTCCTGCTTTTTTTTTTCCCCAAGACTTCATAATTTTGGAGCAGTTTTAGGTTTACAACAAAATTGAGAGGGAGGTACAGAGATTTCCTAAATGCCCCCTGCCCCCACGCATGCATTGCCTCCCCCATTATCAATATTATTCAGAAAAATGGTACTTTTTTTTTTGTATGCTTTTTGGTGAGGAAGATTGGCCCTGAGTGAACATCTGCTGCCAATCTTCCTCTTTTTTTTTTTCCTCCCCAAAGCCCCAGTACATAGTTGTATATCCTAGTTGTAAGTCATTCTAGTTCTATGTGGGTTGCTGCCACAGCATGGCTTGATGGATGGTGTGTAGGTCCGCACCCAGGATCCGACTGGTGATCCCAGGCCACCAAAGTGGAGTGCACAAACTTAACCACTTGGCCTCAGGGCCAGCCCCCAAAATGGATTTTTTTTAACGTGGCTGAACCTATATTGACACATCCTAATCACCCAAAGCTCATTGTTTACCTTAGGGTTCACTCTTGGTGGTTTATATTATGAGTTTGGACAAATACATAATGACACATATCTATCATTGTAGCTTCATACAGAGTATTTCCACTACACTAAAAATCTTCTGTGCTCTGAGTTCCTCTGCTTTTAATGGAGGTTTTCCAGCCCTCAATCTTGACCAGGTAAAGCACAGTGTGTTGAGGAGTAATGCAGCTTTATTGTTCCTCTCAGTGTGAAGTTATCAAACCCCGTGGAAGTCTAGGGAGAGGACACAGGCTTGGTTCTACAAGGGAGAATTGGTTTGTCTTCTCTCTTCCATACCTTGGAGCAAATCTGCTGGGACACCTGGGAAAGCTATGTCACTTCCTGGGGATCCATAAAGAAAGGATGGTCTGGACACGATGTGTTTAGTTGAGTCAGATGTGGGGGAGTTCACCAAATACAGAAAAATCATGTTCTGTACCTGTACACGCTGTCCTCCCTCAGCTCAGTGCTCTGTGGTCATGATCCAAGGTGCAGCCTTACCCTCTCCCAAGTTCATTCCCTGTCCCATCAGGCTATCGCTTTCTCTTGCCTACCTTGTGCCTGCTAACTCCAGTTCCTCATGCTTTCCTTTTGGCATCCTCCCCGTTCTTCTTTTCAAAGTAACTCTCCAGATTGTTAATCTTATCAGAGAACACTCTCCCTACTTCTATGCCTCACCAGGAAGCTGGTTTCCCCTGACAATATTTTCCTTTTGGCCCTTTCAATGTCTACAGCTTCAATTTCTGTACTCCCTGTGTCTTGGGACCTGTCCTCCTGGGATCTCACTGTGACTTCCAGACTGTTGCCTTCTACATTCCTTCACCCTCACATTCCCCCAGCCAATGAGTTCCCTCCACATTCTTGTTCCAAGTCCCCTGTTGACCTCCAGGTGGCTCCCCACGTGCATTCAGGAAGTACATCCTTGGCACAATCTTTTTCTCCATCATACTACGTAATATCATTGTTCAACTGGATGAGCTCAGTGATGTCCAAGTTCCTGCTTATGGGCTGGAAATGTATGAGGTGTGTAAGAATCACCCAGGAAAGCTGTTAAAATACAGAATCTCTTATTCACCCCAAGCATCCTGAAAGAATATCCTGGGACGGAGGTTTGAAAGGGGTTTCTCAGGTAATTCTGACCCACACTAGACTGAGCTCTTCAAGGGCAGAAACACTACTTTACTCACCTTCATTTCTCCAAGGGCAGGGCACAATTCTATTGCATAGCAGGGACTCATCACATGTGTTTGTACTCAGCTGAGTTGACTAAATGAATGTTGCAGCCAGAAGAACCCTAGGCTCACAGTCCACTGATTTTGTTTTTCCCCTCCTCATTTAAGAAACCTAGTACCATGACCACAACCTGTATCTTTTCATCCCTGGAAAATAGTCCATCTTTAAATTCTTCAGTTAAAAAATTCTACTTACTAGACCTTTCTCCCTAGCTTTGCTCAACAATCATCTTGGAGGCCCTTAAACTGCACTTGGTTCAGACTCATTGATTCCTGATCTAATCCTGGCCTCCCATGGAGAGACTTCATTGTACCTGTAATGGAGTGAGCTGTGTTGCTCTGGACCCAAGATTCTGAGCACCCGAAGATAGGCCTGGTGAGATAGAGGGTTTCATTAAAGAGTCATGGCAGATACTATCAGCTAACAAAGCAGGCTTTCCAATAACATTTACCATATTGGTCCTGTTCATATAATATCTGCCTCAGTTTCCCCTTTTGGTATGAAAGGCTTGTTCTAGACCCTTGCCCACCCTTATGGATATTTTTGCTTCATGTCCCACAGCCAGCCTATGTAACAGGATTAGTTCATAGAAGTAGAAGTATTATTTAAGAAAGCAAAGATAAGCCAAGCAGGTAAAAATTATAAGAAAGAATTTCAATTTAGAGTAAGGTAGAACTTTCTGACAACTGGAACTGTCCAACAATGAAATGGACTGTAACAAGGAACAGCATTTCTACGCACAATGGCCAATTTAAGAAAAATATTTATGAGTTGTATATTCAAACTGAAATTAAATCAGCTGTATTGATTCCTATAGGAGGATTAAAAGAACATACTGTGCGCCCACGTGTATGCAAATACAGCAATGTATACCTCTTACCATTTAGCTACTATTTTAGTGAATAGAAGACATAAGTGAAAAAATTACCAATGCTTTTTAGCCGTAAAAATGCTAATATCTGAAAACATCTGGTTCATTTGCTGAACAGATACATTTATAATTTCTCTTTTTCAAGGACCCATTAAAGTAAAGGCAAAGGCAAAAATCCTATGGTTATCAAAGGGAATGAGGTAAGGGTGATCCCAACAAGAGATTTCCACCAATTGCTGGAGAGTGGACAGTGGCTGGTAGAGTCTTAACTGATGAGGCCGAGCACAAGATGCCACCTCCTGGACCCTCCATACAGGTAGAAGCACTGCTGGAAGGAGGCAGCAGGTCTACCTGGCAGTGACCAAGACAGACTAAATGTTCCCCTCAACTTGACTAAATTTTAGATAGGTTTCTTCCTGACTATAGGCCCCTATCCCTTTTCTTAGAGTATTTACTTAGAAAACTTGCCACTGTAAATTTTTTTCTTGCCTCTTAAAATGTAAATCTTCCCCAGGCCTCTTACTAGTTTTACAACCCAGGAATTCTTTCTCAAGGACCTGGAGCCCATCCCTTTGAAATGTAATCTTCAAGGAAGGTACAGACCCTCTCTCTATCTCCACAGGAGGGAGCCTAACTTAATAAAGATAAGTACCAGTTAGCAAACATTGATGGCCTAGTCACATTGACCAACCTTCTCCTTAATATCCTCCAATAATTTTCCGTTAACTCACCCCAGTATTGAAAAACTCTCCTGCCTTTTGTCTCAATGGTGTTGAGTTCAATCTTTCACCCCTACTATAATAGTCGTGATCCCTATTGCAAAAGTCTTCCTTGCCTGTTTAACTCCATCTGTTGCAATTTCTTTTGATGGGAGGGGGGTGCAGCAGAACTTTAATAAGCACCCCCTGCGTCTATCCTGGATCTCCCCCTCCTGATGGAGTGCTGGATCAGAAGATGAGTCATGTATACCTGAACACTGCTTTAGCCTCCAGTTTCCCAGAAAGGTGCTCTTCCTGAGCTGTGCTCTGCTACCAGGGCTGTTCCCGCGCCCTCCAAGTCGTCCTGCTCATCCCTCTCTTGGCTCCTCCCTTCCCACTGTGGGATCCAACCCTGACCTTGGTACCCACCAGCCCCAGTCTATCCTGCCCTGAAAAATCTACCTGCCTTGGAATTAGGAATTCTAGAATGGCCCCTCTCTACTTCTAAGTATTTGCCCCAGAAGCTCTTTTGCAAACATCTGCACACTTGCAAGTATTGAAAAGCTGTGTTTGAAATCGTATTTAGCCATATAGCAACATTAGTAGGTCTATTGCCCTTAAAGTAGAAGATATTATAGAAGAGATTCTTTCACTAAGCAGGAAGCTGGCCTAGGATAACTTTAAAATCATCTCCTATCATAGGTTAGCACAGTGCCTAGTACCTAACAATGCATCATTTGGTAGAAATGGAAATGTGTTATAAATATTATGAAGTTGAGATTGCTAGCTGTGTGTAAAATTCATTTTGTTTCTTCCAATGAGAGCAGGTACATACCTGCCCAGCTAGTTGACATTTCATACTCTCCCATGCAGTTGGATGTCAACTCTGACTAAATTCTCACCAAAGGATTGTGAGTCAAAGGATATAAGATGTTGATGTGCCTCTTCCACATGCCTTTTCCCCTGTCCTCTGGCTCCACTCAGTTTCAACCATGCATTAGGGGTTGGAAGAGCAATACAAAAATGCTCTAGGGATTGGCTCAACAATATGATGAAAAGAACCTAGGTCCCAGGATGACCACAAGGAAGAGAACCTCCCCATCAGCTTGGACTGCTCATTTCAGAACTAGTACAGCATAAAGAAATGCATTTCTGTATGCTTGAAGCCACTGTATTTTAGTCTCTCTAAAATAGCAGTTCAACTTTCAACCAAATAATTACAGAAATATTTGTGGATTTTCCAAGCCTGGTTCTATAGCAGTGACGATGATGCGGAACAGCTGCTCAGCCTTTCCTTGGTGAACTTGCAGTTTAAAAGAATGATGAAAAATAACACTAATTGAGGACCTACTATGTACACTCTGCTGGGTGCAGTCACTGAAGCCAGTTGGAGTGGATGGAAGCACAGCTTGTGTTCTTTCCAGGGTTCCTAAGTCTTTGGGAATGCTGTGTTATTTTGTTTGCGAGGTGAACTGGGTAGGCTTTTCTAAAGGGAGGCGATTGGATCCTTTTAAAAAGGATGAAGTGAGGCAATTGAAGGATAATTGCCGCCTGAAGGCAAATCGATAGAGCTGTGAAAAATCAGGACGCTCAGCTCAACTCTCCTCTCTCGCATTCCCATGGGCACCGCAAACCAGGAACTCCAACCGAATGAAAATTTGACTTGGTTCATTTTCACTTTGGGAATATTTTCAAATACTTAGCATATAAGCTCAGTAACTAGTCCAGGTATTTTATTAAAGGGAGAAAATGCAGAGATCTAGCCACTAATATTTCCTTGCTGGATTAACAACTTAAATGTCAAGATAAATTTCAAGATCTCTTAAGGGAAAGAATTAATTAGGAAGACAAAGCATAACATTTGACTCAGTAGCTACAACAAATAATAAAAATACACTTCAGTTAAACAAAGGCTAATTAAGTGTAGATATTTATAAACAATTGTTTGAGAATGGGAAACTTTTCTCTTTTACTCATGTAATTATTTTTGTTTTTCTCCAAATGTCGTTTGGAATTCCTTTTGATATTGGCTTAATGATTTCCCAGTTGTTTAGTACTTTTAGAAAGAATAGATGCAGTCTCACCAAGAGGAGGAGGTCATTTTTGGTAGGATGTGAAGGAAAAGATCTCCCCACTGTGGTCCCGCCACCTCTGAATGGAATGGGCCTGACAGGCCTGGATGCTCATCTCCTACTCCCACCACTTGCTCACCATGGGGCCTTCAGCAAGTCACTTGATCCTTGTCAGATGGTAAATTGCCTCACTCATAAAAATGGTGATTATTTTGCACCAATGTTACCAAGACTGAGAGGTTTGTAAAACCAAGATGCATAGCACCTGACATGTAGTAGGTGCTCAATAAAAGTTTGCTGGCTTGCCTTCCTTTCTTCTCCCTTTATTCTTTCCCTCCTCACCCTTGAGGTCATCTTTTTAAACATAAATATTGTCATGCTAGCTTACACATTAAGCTCATTCACGCCTAATGTTGTTTGCCCCTGACCAGAGAGAGGTGGGGCCACGTTAGGTTTGGAGGAAGAGATAGAGAAAGAGAACTGAGTTGAAAAGGGGGCTCAGAATGCAATTTATTGAATAATAATTGTGCTGAGAATATTGGCATCTAGGAGAAAAATAAAGGCCTGTGCTCCCTGCCACTCTCCTAACTCCTGTAGGTGTGGGTCACCATTAGGAGTAAGGATTTGTCAGGTTGAAGGGCAATGATTAGGTGATAGTGCTAGGATGGCATCTGCCTCTGAGATACTCCGTCTTACTTGGACCAAAAAAGACATGAAAATTTCTTTCCTATTCTTTTTCTTCCTTCCAGGTAAGGCAAAGACATGCAAATGGTAGCCAGGGATACTGGAAGCAACTTTGTGACCTTTCCACTTCATTCTTATTATACTTCCACAATGCTCCTCTCCTAGGACTTCTCTTGTAAGTGGGTATGGTCCTGGGAAAACTTCCTCTCTCAAGGTTTCTCTGTCTTGGTCCTTTTCTCTGCTGCTGTGGGTATCTGTGTTCTAGATTTGTCTTTCTCTCAGGAAATGATGAAATCTCAGATTTGAGCGTGATGTTAGAATGAGTAGAGATGGAAAACACGGCCTGCTTTGGTTCTAGTTTTTCAGTCCAGTTAGAGAAGGAATATTGAGTCTTCCCCAGATTCTAGGCTTTCTTATTAAAGTTCAACTTCAAGATCTGGGACCAAATCCCCAACTAATGATAAAATATTACTTCACTCTCCTTTCCCCCTGCGCATATGTCTCCTTCAGGAACCCCTTGTGGAGGAGAAACAGTTAAACCATGGGAAGATTTGGCTAGTCCTCAGTCTTATTCCCAACAACCACTATTAACTACTATAAAATACCATCTTTTGATATCATTTCTACGATTTCACCTAAGATTTTATTCTTTACAGGAAATTGAAACATAAAGCAATACTGTAAGTAGAATGACATTTGCCAAATTACATTTGAATTATTTATCCATAAATTTTATCACTAAGGGGAAATAATTCTATAAAAACAGAATTACAACCTCTGGATAAAGAAGGCAGATTGAATACAGTGTCTACTTTCCCCTCTAAAGCCTCACTGAAATGACTGTAAAGGGAAAAGTGCTATCAGAGGAGAAGAAATCATAAAATATTTTTATCTTCTATAGGGAAGTTTTCCTTTTGATTTTTTATTTTAAACTAAAGGGTAAGAATTTCCAGATTGAAGTAACCCATTGCTCAATGGACGAACATAACCCATACTGAGTCATTTCATCATGAAATTCCCAAACATTAGGGACAGGAAGAAGATTCTCACTCCACCCAAGAGCAAAAAGTAGATTCCCTATAAAAGATCATGGATCAAAACTACTTCAGACTGCTCAACAGCAAAACCAGGACTAGATGGCAGTAGGAAAATACCTTATATTCTGAAGGAAAATAATTTCTGATCGAAAATTCTATAGCCAGCCAATTTTCAATCAAGTTGATGAATAGAATACCAACATTAAGCAGGGAGAGGTCTCAAAAAAAATCACCTTCCTGCATCCTTTTCCAGAAAGTTAACGGAGAATGTGCTTCATTCCCCAAAATAAAAGAGAAAAACAACAAAGAGGGAGACACATAGGGTATGGGAAATGCAACAGAGAGAGACAGAGAATCCTCTGGATTATTACACAGAAAAACTCCAGAATGGCAGCTGAACCCCAAGCCCAGAGTGAAACCAGGCTAGGCTGGAGCAAGTTGGGAGAGACTCTTCTGGGAAGGTGAATTTCATAGAAAATCTGACATCTCTGAACATCTGAGAGGAGATTTAGACACTTGGCAGAGTTGTCGTTGGATGAATAACTAGTGTATAGAAAAATAAACCAAAATGGCAAAGAAAAAGTAACTCAAGGGAAAATAAAAGGTGTTAGGGGAAATGGAGCATCAATACAAACATGTTTTTAGGAGATAATCAGTGAAAAGGGAAGGTGTTTGCCCCTGGGAGGAGGTAAAGGGGTAGGGAGAATTATACTATTTTCTCTTTAAAAACCTTGGAGAGCTGGTTGACACCTTATGTGCATGTGTAACAAATATAAAAAAAACCAAAACTTGAAATATATGCAGTATATTTTAGTTTAAATTTTATTAAGAAGCATCTTGCCAGAGTGGACAAGAAAAGCTGCAGGTGTAGCTGTGGCATCACACCCGTGGCATCCCCTCTGGTACTGTCCTTTCTGGGAACTCAAGGTTCTGCCCATTCAAGAAGAGCTGTTTATGAAGGTTAACAGGGACTTCTAATGTCGTCTGATAAAATATATCAAGCATACAAGAGTCTTTTAAATGTGTACCCCTAATATTTGTATGATAAATACCTTTGAGAGGAAAAACAATAAAATATACTTCCATATATTTATAAGTGCATAAAATGTTTATGGAAAATACAGAAAACAAGTAAGAAAGGAGTCGCTCCCAGAGAGAGGAATCGGCTGTATTGGGTACCAGGAAGGAGAGGTCTGCCTTTTCACAGTATATCATTTTTAACTGGATTTTCTTTAACCAGATTCATCAATTGCCTTTCAAAAAAATAAAAATGTAAATATAGGGAGAAATTTTTAAATGTTAACCAAAAACAAATCATAGATAAATATCAGTCCCCGTCCATTTGGTAGGTACATTGGCCCCTGTGGTGCAGAAGAAACAGTACTGGGCTTGGAATCAGGAAACACTGATTCAGTCCTGAGTTACTAGTTTTCACACTTTGGGTGAGAATATTTAATCTCTGCTCATGCTCTTCATATGTTCTTCATATGTAAAAGTAAAAAAGTCAAATCTCAGGAAGAATAGATTGACTTAAAATAATAATTATAAAAACCGTTGGTAAATTTCACAGCACTTTAGAGGCTTAAGCTGAAGTTTAAATGTATAGTCTAAAATAAAAACAGACTCTTAAACGTTCACATGGCCAAGGTGTTGTTCTAATAGCAGCAAAGTGCAGAGAAATACAGCCAAACAATTTTAAAATTGCTACAAACTCAAACTCCACAAATATTGTCAAGCCCACTGGGCCTTCTGTACCAAGGGTGCCAGATGTAACAAAGATAGTCTATGAAAAATTCATAAAACTGAGTTTCTGATTCTTTTCTAATCACTTCAGCATCTCTAAATAACAAATCTGTTAGGCAAACATTTCTAGAGTTTGAATAAAAACTGTTTGCCATTTGGCAGCCTACAGATGATTCATTTGCTCATTGGATCATTCTGGAAGATAATTTAATTTTGTCATATCAACAAAGCACTTTTATCATGAGTTGTCTTCAGAGAATGTGAATGTATTCCTTAAATAGAATCAAGAGGTTTTTAAATGAGATGATATAGATAAAAGTGTCAGCATAGTGTTTGGTGAACAGGAAGCATATCACAAATAGTAGCTGTTTAAAGACTGAAGTCTTTTGGGAAAACCGTTTTAAGGGTTCTGGATGACTGAAGAATACTATTCCAAATCTGAAATACATATACATGGCATATGAGATAGGAGCTCGTGGCAGGCAAGACTGGAGTCTTCACCACTGCCTACAAACCCCACACCATTTGGCCCTCTTCCACCTCATCTGTCGTTCCTCCCACCTCCCCACCCCACCTGCAAAAGTCATGCTTCTCTAGTCATAAGATCATGCTTTGCATTATCTTCTCCTTCTACCTGGAACACTCTTCCTGCAGACATCTCCATGACTGGATCCTTAACTTCATCCAGGTCTCTGCTCCACTGTACCCCCAGACAGATGCTGTCTGTACCCAGACAGCTGCTTGCACTCAATAGGCAAGCAGCCCATCTCTACCCTCTTACTCTACTTTTCTTTCTTTTTTTTTCAATAACACCACTAGTTGACATTATATAATTTACTTGTCTGTTTGCTTGTTTGTTTTCTTCTTCCCCATTGAAAGTTAGTTCCAGGAGGGCAGGGGCCTTTATTTTTGTTTTCTTTGCATCTGTACCTACAACAGTGCCTGGCACAGAGCAAGTGTTCAATAAACATGTATTGAATGAATGGAGGAATAAGTGAATGAATCAACCGAAGGTATACTAAATCCGTATTCAAGATACTTGGAATTTAGTAATAGTTCTATTGATAAACGCTCATTTGAATTATACCCTTAGATAAGATCATGTACTCATTCTCTAGTTATAACATCTCGGCTAAATGAAGAAAAGTAAAGCAGCTGATTTTATGGTGGCCAGAGAAAGCCTCTCTGATAAGATGACACTTGATCAAAAATATGAAAGATCAAACAGGAGAGTGCCACAGAGGAGGAAAGAGCTTTCCATGTAGGGTCTTTTCACCCCCGTGCCTCCAAGATGGGAGGGTGCTTGGTGTCTTTGAAGAAGTGAAGATGCTAATCTGCGCAACCTCAGTGGTCTTAGATCTCATGTGCCTTTCATAGTTTGAGTTTCTTGTCCAGCTAGTTATGATTCTTTCCTCCTTTAATATAAATATAGTGGAGAATTATATTCTGCATATTGACTCTTGATTATATGTTGTATAGTTTAATGTGTATTATATACTTACTTGTTACTATTGCTTATTGTTCAGGACAATATCAAGAAATGCCGAGGGTAATTTTGTTTACACATGATTTTTGTTTTACGAGCTGACTTTTGAAGCAAGCCTTCAGCTGCGATTCTCAAATAATTACCTGGTAGCTGCGAGCATAACATGTATCAGGTCAAGACATATCTTAGCAATTCTTTTTAAAAGAATGTTTTGGTTTTCTTGAACAACTTTGTTAAAAGTATACCATAATTTCTGGCCAGCCTCCCTCTTGCAGCTCAATAGTCAAGTGCATTTCTACATCCCTTTATGTGCTGGAAAGGCATCTGAAGTAAATTAGAAGTGGTGCAGAAATCCTGGGAGTATATGCGACAGTTGGAAACAGTTTGGCACTTAATTAAGAGGCAATTATGAGTCCTAAGAGCATCCAAATCCAACTAATAATGATAATCATTGCAATCTGAAATAGGTGATAAAGCCATTTCTGCTGAGATGAGTCATTGGAGTGAGATGCAGTTTTTAAGACAGGACTCTAAAATCAATAAATTTACCTAGATGTGAGGTCAGCCCCAATTCCCCTCTCACTGTCTTGGAAAAGACCTAGACCAACTTTCTAATTGACTGAGATACTTATCCTAACGTTGGACAAGTGTGGGGTCAATTCCAAGGATGGGGTCTCTGGAGCTTGGCTTAAGTGGGTGTAACAAGGTGCTCATGAAGACAGTCGTAGGCCTCCCCAGTAGCAGCTGTTGTTGGTAAAGGTTAGTACCAATGACTTATTGTCACCTTTCCTTCCTCAGTATTCGTACAGCCTCTTCACACAGAGCTGTGTCTCTACTAAGATCTTGCCTCTCCCTCATTGACACTTGTCAGCTCCCTCCCACTTAGGCCCAGCCTCTGGAACTTTCAGGGTGACTATTCAACAATTAAAAGAATCTGTGCTTGTATGGAAAACTTTCTTCCCCACTGCCTTCCCTTTTCAGACAATATGCACTTTTTTTTCTTTTGAGGAAGATTAGCCCTGAGCTAACTACTGCCAATCCTCCTCTTTTTTTGTTGAGGAAAACTGGCCCTGAGCTAACATCCATGCCCATCTTCCTCTACTTTATATGTGGGACGCCTACCACAGCATGGATTTTGCCAGCGGTGCCATGTCAGTGAACCCTGGGCCGCTGAGAAGTGGAACGTGTGAAGTTAACCACTGCGCCACCGGGGGGCCTCAATATGCACGCTTTTAAGACCTTCTAGACTTGGCACACCTACACCTTTGTCCAGGTCAAAGAGGTGACTCTCTTGAAGCCCAGCTCTTCATTTCCCTCTCTCTGACTAATTAACTTCACCATTGTCTGCAACCAAACCAAACTGTTCGGCCTATCATACAAGGCCATCCATGTTCTGCCTCCAAACTTCCTATGTAATCTTAGTCCCTAACTATCCCCTTTATCCACCTAGAGGTAATAACATTGAACCCAGCCCACAGGTATGTGTGTCTGGTTAGCATAGTACTATATTGTAGAGCTGTTGCTCGTAACTGAATTGTAACCCTTCCACGTGGGCCACATACACTTCTTTTTGATATGGCCCCACCACTCCATGTTGACGTACACTGTCCTGCTTTCTTTGCCACCCTTGTAAACTGCATCCCAGACAAATGAGAGGACTTCTTATTCCCACACACTGTTATTTTTGTCACATATCTCTGCATCCTCAATCCTTGCTCACTCTTCAAGGCCCGATTCCTTTGCCACCATCTCTCGTAAGCCTTTCTGGACACTCCAGAAGAATTAAACTCTCCATCCTCTACCTCCCGGAGAACCTTCTGTGTCTTAGGTCACATAACCCTTCTGGATTAGTTCCCTGTGGCTGCTGGAAGAAATAGCCACAAACTGGGTGGCTTAAAACAAGATTTAAGTGAGAGAAATTTACTCTTTCACAGTTCTTGAGGCCGGAGTCCAAAATCAATATCACTGGCTTGAAATCAAGGTGTCAGCAGGGTCACACTCACTATAGAAGTTCTAAGGGAGACCCCTCCTGGCCACTTTCAGCTTCTGGTGGCTGCCAGCATTCCTTGGTTTGTACATATATCACTCCGATCTCTGCCTCTGTGGCCACATGTTCTCCTCCTCTTCTCTCTATTTGTAATTTCCTTCTGCTGCTCTCTTATAAAGACATGTGGTAACATTTAGGGCCCCCCGGATGATCTTTCCATCTCAAGTTTCTTAACCTGATCACATCTCAAAGTCTTTGTCATTTAAGGTAACATTTACAGGTTCCACAGATTAGGTCATAGACATATCTTTGGGGGCCATTATTTAATCTATTTCTCTGCGTCCATCTCAGTTATTCATGCAATTGCTCAGAGACCCCACAGGGACTGGAAGCTACTTAAAGGCAAAATCATAGTCTGGTTCTTCCAAGGATTCTAGCATCTCACTTTGCCCCCAGTGTAGAGTGAAATCAGGGGTGTTATTCAAAGTATATAACAACAGGTACAGCGTGCGCACCAACCTATCAGAAGGGATGCTGGCTGCAGGGCTGTGCCAGGGGTTAAGCATTTAGTTGTGGGACCCTGGGCAAGTATGTGTGTGTATGGGGATAGAGAGTCCTCAAGGAAGAGCTGGGGCTACCGGGGCTATCTGAAGAAGGTGGGCACTCAGAGGGACTGAGGCAATGGCTACTTATAAGCAGGAAGTATTTATAGGTTCTAACAACTCGTGTGGTGGCATTGTGTGTACTGGGACAGAATTAGCCTGAGAGAAGATCCATATTTATTGAATGGATGAATGGATTAATGAATGGATATATTTTGAGATATGAAATCCTATGATTGCCCTTCAGATAGCACCACGAGAGGGCTGCCTACTTCATCTGCAAATCACCTGGTGGTGCACTCAGGGATTTTTACACTCTGTGGATTCATGGGACCACCTGGTTCTTCCTATCTGGTCAGACCTAACATGCACACTTGTGATCACAGGAAGGATGGTATGAGAAGGAGCAGAGGGACCAACACAAATTCATCCAACTATTGCTGGAGAATCACTTGACATGCATTAGCCTGATGTAGGATCCCTGAGAAGAGTGTGGAAACAAGTGATTTGCTCTCACATGCACGTTTGAGGGAAACGAAGCCACAGGTCAGTGGCAGCACCATGCAATTAGGCTACACAGCCATGGCAGACATGGACAACTGCAAATGGGCAAGGAGTAGAGCGAAACATCTAAAACCACACCCAAATCCAAAAACTCAAAGCTTTGGCAGAGTTCAAATAGTGAATAAATCCGAGCTATTTACCAATTTTTCAAGTGTTTTGATATCAGAACTGTCTAAAAAAATTGCCCAAAGTCAGAGTGCAAATTTAACCATGATTAAAGCTTCATTTTGATGAAGGGAGAACTCTTAAGAGGCAAACGTCATTCAAGGTTGGGGGGAGGGCAAGTCCTTTGGCTGTTACCGGACAGCCTTGTTGCAGCTCAGTCTTTGACTCTTCAACCCCCCCCCCCAACATTCATTGAGTTGAAAATGTTAATTCCATAAGCATAACTTGAGTATTGTCTCTTCTTACTGGTCCTATTTCTACCACCTCATTACTTCTCTCCCGCACTCCCAGAGTAATCTACCCACTGGTCCCAGACTCATCTAGTTCCAACGCATCCCACCCAAGACTGAGAACGGCTCCTCTTAAGAGCAGCTCCAAGTGAGCCATTATCAATCAGTTCAAAGGCCTCCAGGAACTCCTCTCTGAGTCAATGAAGCACTAATCTCACACTTGGGCATTTAAAGCCATCTTTGCTGAACAGACTCTATACTTTCTCTCTGTCACTTTTTTTCTAGGTCTGGAAGTCGCCTTGTCGGCCCGAAGAAATTCCAACCATCCTTCAACCTCCAGATGAATTATCCCCTCCTTCAAGAAGCATTTCCCTCTTTCTTTATTTCCAGCCCTGGATGGAAACTTTCTTTCCTCTGAATGTCTGTAGTATCCTGTTTTTACTTCAATTGCTGAGCTTAACTTTGCTCTCCTTTCCATTATACTAGGGGGTTTTTTAGTCATTTTCTTCTCTCCTAGACTGTGGCTTCTTGAGAAAGAAGACATGCTGTTGTTCTGTTCCTGCACTGCCCCCCCCCCCCCATACCACCACCAAAACTCTGCTCTCTGTTATCAAGCAAGGGCTTGCTGCCCAATGCACAGGGAAACCAGTACAATGGCACCAGCTTTTGAGAAAAGAAAAAGCTTTCTTGCTGGGTCAACTGGGAAAGAGACAGGAGGCAAGGCTTTCAAATATGTCTCCCCAGTCCAGGGTTCAGCGTGAAATTTAAGGAGTTAGAGAAATTTCAAACTTGGCAGAAGCTGATTGGCTAGTCTCAAATCAGTCCATATATGGTAATCAAGCTATTTGGGCTGCTGGAAGCCGGACTTATCGAAGGACTTATTACTTTGTAAAGGGCTCCAGTGGTATCATTTCTGAAGATTCTTGGCTCTAGGGTCATCCTGGCACTATGGGTTCCCACTTGGCGCACATGCAGTGCTATCTTTTACTGAGCAAGGTTTGATGAATCAACAACAAGCTGTTTTAAGGAAGCAAAACTAGTTTAAGCTGGTCAATGTGTTACATGCTGTTTCATCTCCACAAAGCTAGAGCTCTGATCAGACCATGTGTGTTCACATGAGGCAAACTGAAGTACTTAGTACTGGATGACGAATGCTCTTAGAACCTGGGGCACCACAGAGCTCCTTGTCTTATACCCTGAACTCCTGAGGCAGGAGCTATATCTATTTTATCCATCCTCATATCCTACCATCTATCTCAGTGCCTGGCATCCCATCAATGTGTGCTGAGTAAAGGAAAGAATGAGTGAGTAAGTGAGTGAATGAATGAATGTATGAATAAAAGGAGAATAGGTAATATGGAAAAATAGAGGTAGAGAGGTACCAGAAGAGAGCCACAGGAGAGAAAGGGGTCTTCAGGCTATAAAAAAGGGGAAGTCCTCCAAAATGTCCTCTGCCTCCCAGTTTTTCTTATGTCCCTTTCTTTGCTCACCATAAAGCTGATGGGAAAAAGTCCAACGTTCCATCTCAGAGAGTGAGCCTGCTGGTTGGAGTTTATATAAATTACCTGGAAGGAATTATTTCAATGCAGTCAGCCTGCTGTGCCTGCAGAAAGCCATGGCCTAGAGGGCTTAGAATCCCACAGATGCTGCAAATGGTGCTCTGGCCCACACTGTGGCCCCTGCTCAGTGTAACACTATTCTTGCTTTGCCTGAGATTCAGAGCTGAGGAGCCATATTGACGTCCAGCAGGGACAGAGGGATAAGGAAATCAAAATTTGTGGTCCCAGTTAAATTTGGGGCACCCCATGTTGTCTAGGGTCACAATTTTTTAGAAGAGTAGGTGGAGAAGTATATGGCAGGAAGGACTAGGATTACAGGGGCGCTGATAATAGTGAAAGTTAATTTGTTCTGTCTGTTACAGGGGATAATTAAGCTGACACGTCTCACGCTGTTACATTTGAACGTAGCTTCTGATTATACGATTTTTTTAATGCAACTAACTACAGAACAATTTACAAACTGAAACTCAGACTGCTCTCTGGGAGCACTCGAACAATTAATCAGTGAATTTGGACACTGCTCAGTTATCCTCATGGCATCTCTGCAAGATAGGAAGGAAGTGGCATACTGTCCATTTGGCACAGAGAAAAGCTGAAGCATGAGCAATGTGCCTATTTATTCACTGGCAAACTCCTGGTACAAATGCTGGGGGCACACACAGGCCAGGAAGACTGTCACCACACAGTCATTCATTCAACAAAGATTGATTATCTACTGTGTTGGACACATTTTTGGTGCTGAAGACACAGCAGTGAATAAGAGACAAAATTCCTGCCTTTGAGTTACTTATATACCATTAGGTTAAATATATAAAGCCAAAATAAGCCAATAAATAGACAATGTTAGGTAACAATAAATCCAGTAAACAAAAATAAAGCATGACAAAGAATTAAAGAGCAATGGAGGAGGTTTTAGGCAATAATAAACTTCAATACATCTGGGAAATCAAGGCATGACAGGAGGCAGCATGTAAGTGTCGGGGAGTAGAACAGATAAACGATTCTGCCGGGGTAAGGGGAGGGTGGATGACTGCAGGTGGCAATAGTCCATTAGGAAAGACTCCGTGAGAAAAGTAGACCTTGAACTCGACTTTGAAGTAAAGCAAGCACCATGACCTAGAGGCTGAAGAGCAGAAAGTATTATGTGGACAGTAAGTAGTAAAATTTGCAACATCAACATCAGGAGGTTGAAAACTTAATCATTCTAATAAGCTGGGCTTCTTTCTGGAGATCTTTCTTGAGAGATTTACTTTAACGTACACTTACATGCCCAGCCACACACAACACAGGCTAACGCTACATGATGCCAAATCAATAGCTGAGATAGGAAAGATAGTGATCTGAACAAAAGAAGGAAGGAATGAATGAATGCTGTTCATAATTGAAGTCAGTTCAGTGGCAATCACTCGAACAGTTTCTCCAGGCATAATTATGTATAACGAACTGAACACCTGCTCCATCCCAGAGCTTCAGAGTGTAGGATGCATCTGACAAAGGGCAATTCCAGGGTCTGGAGCTCTGATGGATGCTGTTGTGGGGGTACTGGAACATGGTGTCTCAAACTTATTTGAATTCATCTTCTGTGAAGAAATTGTTTAGACTATTTTTCCTGTATATTATTTTTTGCATACGGGTTGGTATTCCATATATACTTATACTGAAGCAATACAACTCTTAAAGTTAAGAGTTGATAGAAAGAACTTGAGACTTTTAACATTTTTATAATGTTTGTTTTTATTTTGAAAATTTCTAGATATGATCTGGCTCTCCAGCCTTATCAACAAATTAAAATCCAAGAAAAGATGCTTCTTGTATAGAACAAGCTCCTGAATTTGGGAATCATATGCCAAGTGACTGTTATTTGTATACCTCTAATAGCTAGTCTCCAATGATGGCTTCCCAATGACCATGCGTTCTGGTATTCATGCTCTTATGTGATCCTCTTTCTATGAAGTGGGCTGGCCCTATATAACCAATAGAATAAGAGAAAAGTGATGCTGAGTCGAGGCCAGAAGAAGCCTTGCAGTTTCTGCCTTGGTTTCTTGGAACACTCATCCTGGTGTGAGCCAGCCCCCATGTAAGAAGCTTGCCCTACTTTGAGATTGTCATGAAAGGAAGATCACACTAGCCACATGGAGAGGTGGCATAGAGAAAGAGAACTGGCCACCCTCACATACTCCAGCCATCCTAGCCCAGGTGCCATACATGTGATCAAGAAAACCATGTTGATAATCTTGCCCAGCAGAATATTCAAGCCACAGCCAAGATCTAACTGTACCCATCTGAGAGACCCAAGATGAAAACCACTCAGCTAAGCCTAGACCACCTACAGAATAATATGTTAAGGTAATTTACCACATAAAAACATATGAACAACGCTATAGTAACACATGGTATGAAAGCCGTAGGTTACTTATCAGAAACAATGTGAAAACACTTAATTTTCAACATTATACAAATGTAAAGCAAGTTTTAGAAAATCTATAATAATTGTTGGGTAGTCTTCAAGGTTTAAAAATCCCTTTCATACATATTATTTAATTTAACCCTCATAACAACCCTATGAGGTATCATTATAATTTCCCCTGTTATAGAATGAATGTTTATGTCCCCCACAAATTCGTATGTTGACACCCTAATCTCCAACGTGATGGTATTAGGATATGAGGCCTTTGGGAGTTGATCAGGTCATGAGGGTGGAGCTTTCATGAGTGGGATTAGTCTCTTATAAGAAGAGACATGAGAAGATGCTCTCTCAGTCTTGCTGAGGATACAGCAAGAAGCTGAACATCTGCAAACCAGGAGAGGGGCCCTTACCAGGAGCTGAATCAGTGAGCCTCCTGACCTTGGACTTTCCAGCCTCTGGAATTGTGAGAAGGAGATTTCTCTTGTTTAAGCCACCTGGGCTATGGTATTTTTGTTATAGCAGCCCGAACTAAGGCACTCCACATGTTAAATGTTAGAAATTGGGCCTCAAAAATGATCACTGACTTGTCCAAGTACACTCAGTCTGTAAGAGGCAAATAAGTTTTCAAGCCTTGTTTTTCTGACTTCAAATACTAAGCATTTTTATTTCTGGAGGCTTGATCTCCCACTCAAGCTTTCGGTAAACTATTCATAAATAGTATATACATAAATTTGTAAATACACTGCAAACAACTATGTCTTGCTGATCCTTCATTGTCTAAATGTAACCACTAATACTTAGAATTTAACTATGATCCTTGCACTAAGTGCTTTGCATGCACTGACTCACTTAAACCTTATAACAATGCTATAAGGTAGTTATCACCATCATCTTTATCACCATCCTCTTCCCTATATCACAGATGGAGAAACAAAGTCACAGAAATGTTTGACAAATTGGTGCACATCTCAGACAGCTCATGACAGATCTGGGGTTTGGGCCAGGTAACCTGACCTAAGAGCCCTGCTCCTAATCTCTACACTAAGCTTGCTATTACTGAGAGAGAGCATCAGTGTTTCAGCCATTGGAACCATCTCTTCTCAGACCTGGTACATGTACCATGGCTCTGGGCTAGAATAGATGTTTCAAGGCAGCCCATTATTTGAATCTCATCATCCAGAATCCTATTGTATAACACTTTTCCATCATTCCTTTATTCACTCATTCAAGCATTCACGAACTATGTATTCATTCAGCAAATACTTATGGATCTCTTACTACATGCCAAGCTCTATGCTGGGTTGTTAGCGATGGGGTTCAGGGCAGGCCTTCCCAAGAAGTGCCACTCTGGTATGCAGATTATTTCAAGCTGAAGACAATAATGGCTCAGAAGACTCAGGAAAAACATCTGACCTTCCCCCCATAACTGCCTAAAAGAAATTTAAAATATAGGCCTGTCCCCAGGACAGGCCATCACCATAGATAACTCTGGGTAGCAGTAGACTGGGAGGATCCTTGCCAAGCCCACTCATCAAAGTTCTATTTACCAAACCTTTGCTTTTCCATTTCTATGTGAGTTGCCTTCCTCCACTTTGAAGCCCTAAATCACTACCCCAACGTCTTCCTTGTCTGTAGTTAAAGATATTTAAACAGGCAGCCTCGGCCAGATGGCCGAGTTATTCAGTTTCTCTTGAGTTTCTCCCATGTATAGATGCTATTAAACTTTATTTGATTTTCTACTGCTAACCTGCCTTTTAAATTATTTGACCAGCCATAAGAACTTAAGGAAAAGGGGGAAATTATCCCGTCTCCCCAACATTAACAACCATGGGCCCAGGTCTCTGCACACGGGTCTCACCCACCCTATCCTGCTACATCATACACGTACCTTCATGCTCTCTCTGTGGAGTCTCCAATCAGCACAGACCAGTCCTGGCATCTGAATACCTCCTTGCAGTTCATACAAAGCACTTTATATTCAGTAGCATTTTATTGTTCCTTACAACAAATCCATGAGGAAGTAGTCGTTCTTATTGATTCTCCTTTACAGACGAGAGTTCAACTTTTACTTTTTCAGTCAAACTTCTCCACCTATCTCTTATAAGATCTCCCCCCTTTTGGGAGGCAGCCAGCACAAGGGAGGGGAGCCCAGCCGAAGGCAGGGGCCAGCCCACTTGCTCTCAACCATGAAGATACGGTCCGGTGGTTTATTGCCATCAGCCTCGGGAGTGTCACAAGTAATTTGACACTAATAATAAATTACTTGCAGGCTTTGGTACTTTGTCTTTAAAAAATAAACTTGCTTGGCTTGTAAGTTATCTCTGTAAGAAACCAGCTCATACCTGCATTTCTATGTTTTCTTTAGCAGAAGCGAAAGGCAGAATGAGGCAGCTCGTGGGTGCTGGGCATGGCTCCATCAGGAAACCTCTCTGTGCGCAGCCCAGGGGAAGCTGCTGTCAAGATGGTGACTTGTCCAAGGTCACACAGTGTCAGAATCAGGACCGGAACAAGGTCCTAATTCCCTCGTCTAGGGTTATTCTTTGTTTTTTAGCTCCATTTTGTTTTTAGCTACTTCAACTGCTCATTTTAGAGTCAGCCCAGAAACCTGGTTTTAGCAGAGGGACCTAGGCCAAACTAGGCCGAGATGAGTCCACTTATATTTTTTGGCCACACCTCCAGAAAGGCTTCTTGTAGCACCAACAATTACTGCTGGAGGCTGCCAATAGCTCACGAGCTCACGTGAGATAGCACACTCTTGTCTAATTATTTTTCACCATTTTAAAGCAAATGTCTCTGGAAAAAGACTGGCCTATCACTTGTCAAAATGCCTTGTGAGCATTTCTAGGCACTCTGATTTTAAAAAAAATGCTGTCATTTTCATACAAATATGCATAAGTTTAAAGTGCAATGTCGAATATCTGAGCCCTGAAAGGTTTGAGGCAGAAGTGGGAGAAGCAATCAATGAGGAGATTTTTCATGGACCTTGGCTCATTTACATTCTGCTAATTTACTGAGACAAAGTGAAGCCTGGCAGCTAACGAGGCTGCTCTTGATGCTGAAGTATTTTGTGTAAATGAAAACCTGCCAGTCTGTTTTTTTTGAGAAAAACATGCTTCTAAAGACAGAATTATTTAGTATTATAGATGTTTAAATTCCTACATTTAAAAGTGTAAAAATGGACATAAAACATCTTAATTAAGTTGGTCTCTCTGCAAAGGACTGAGCAATGGCTTTTGGCTCCTGAAGGGCTGGTATTAAATTTAGTGCCTCTTGCAGAATTGAAGTCTTTATGACACCATACTGCGGTGTCTGTGGGCTTGGTTGCAAATGTGAACTATTTGTGCAGAAGGCCTAGGGAATGCTGTTATAACTTAAAGAGTTTTAGATCTACAAAGAGCAAACGACTAGAATGGATAAGATTCCCCATTGTCAGACGCTGTGGCTTGGAACACAGGGAGACGGTTGGGGTTGGGGGGTGGGAGAGAGGAGGGCAGCTTACTTCATATCCTTTATCTTTCTGACCAAGTGAAAGGTATAAACAGAGGATTCTGAACTGATTGGCATGTTTATGCAAACACAGGAAGCCAGGGGAACAAACCGATGAAGAGATTTTACAGTTGTATTTTCCCCAAATAAATATAAAACACAGAGGAAATGCTGATAAATCAGCCTTGATAGCTTGCCTCCAAATTGAAAGCAAGACACTTTGCCTGGTACAGTGCCCTTTGGGTTTGTGAAGTACTTAATGGGACCTAATTGAATTGTGCCTTATAGTAGGCTGGACCACACATGTTAGTTTACTCTGACCCACTACACTCCAAGCTGGTCTGTGATCACTCTGCCTAATGTTGATACTTGGCTCCCAGGATCTACACCAGGAGCCTCATTCGAAGGCAGATTGCCAAAAACATAGACCCAAGAAGGTCTAACCTAGAGTATCCTGGTTCTGTAATTGTATGAAATTGAAGTAGGTAGACAGAGGACTTGCGAGTTTTATGTCTAATGTGTAACTGAATTGTGCTTCTGCTGAGCAACTGGTATGGAAGCAGTAGAAGGTTTAGCTGGGACATTGGAGTGTCTGGTCTTGGCAGCAGGCTCTGGGAGTGCCCTACTATCCTCTTCACATGTATGGGGCACAGTAGATCAGATATTTATAAGTCAGCGCTGCCTGGGTTGGGGGCATGTAAAAATATCATTTTTTGGACACTACCTGGAGTCAGCCACTATGCTAAGTGCTTTGCAGCCTTAATCTTCAGTCCTTACTTCAACCCTTTGTGATATGTATTCTTGTTAACATCTCCAAGAGAAAACAAATTTAAAAAGATTAAATAACTTCTCCAGACTGACAGAGACGATTAGTAGCAGAGACAGAATCTGACCCCGCATTGTCAGACCTCAGAATGTTCAGAGTACTGTGCACAGAATACCACTCCCAGGGGTGTGCATTCAGGTAAAGAAGAGAAACAGCCTCTAGAGATCAGGATGACTCACCCTGCAGGTCACAGAGCAAGACACAGACAAGGCTGGAATCAAGGGATGAATCCCAAAAGCCAGTGTCAAAGAAATGTAATTTAAATGCTTAATGCAATTGCATCTTGCCTTGGTCATGCTATTTTTCAGAGTTGGCTACCTTTGGGTAGTAAACCCATGACCCACACAAGGAGGACACTTATCCTCAAAGAGAGGTAGGTGTATTCTTATTTCACAGGCTTTGGGAGGAATTGGGAGGGCGATCACCATGGCCCCCCTTCTCCCTCTTCTCTACAATGCAAATGGCCCAGACTCGCAGAGACAGGAAGACATGCGCCCGGGATGTCAAGTGGGCAGTCTACATGTAAGATGCAATCAGGCCACAATCTTGGATCCCTCAGGAAGCTTAGCGACATAAGTGTCTTTCTAAGAGAGTTGAACTTTCTCCACCCTTCACAGTGTGCAGTCTTTATTCAAGTTTGCCCTAAGTAAGCATATAATGCAGTGTGATTTCTTTTTTTCTCATTAAATGAGTATTTTACTACAAAGTAGATCAATCAAACTACTTCAGTTGGTAGCCCTAAAACTAAGAATGTCCAACAACAATTTTGAAATTAAATATAGAAAAGGCAGGGTTAGTTACTGAACTCCAATTTCTTCTCACATATTGGTCTCCTTGGGGTGCCTGTAAGTCTGAATATCACAGGTCCACTCACAAAGAGTTCACTTTCACCTATTAGTATATATACCCCTCATTAAACAGTGAACACATCAAGGGCAGAAACTGTATTTTACTCATTTTTATATCTTCAGCATCTATTATAGTAATAATAAATAAATGTTAATTGGTTAAATAGACAAAGGAAAGTTTTTAAATCAACTTTTTAAACTTCTCTCTTATTCTTTGCCCTTTCCTATTAAGTCTGAAATGTATATTCTAAGTCATTTTCATGTTTATCAGCACAACAAGCATGACAACATTTCTTGTAAAGGAGGAAGCAGGATTGCAAGTCACAAAACTTGGACCCAGTCCCACCTAATTTATAAAGCTCTCTACGGTAACTGCAGCCCACACTGACCTTCTTTCTTGGAATTCCGGTTGTAGTTGGAGACAATGTCACCCAGTTTAACACAGAATTCTTCTTCAGTTATCTTATGTGCTACTTTTGTCTCTTGACCGTGACAACAAACTCAGAGGAGATACCCCATTGATACTTTGTTTATAATAAGTAGGGTGACCAATTCTTCTCACTTTTAGCATTGAAAGTCCCCTGTCCCAGAAAACCCTTCAGTTTCACACAAAACAGGACAATTGGTCATCCTGATAGTGGACGGATTGGTCAACTGACTAAATGACTAATTTTTCCAGTTCTGTTGATCATTGACTCTAAGGTGTTTAGTCTACCTTAGTCTTCCTCCTACTGCCATACATGTGAGTGTGGAAAACATTGGCAAACATGCAGCCATCATGATAACACTGATATTTGTGGACTTTTTCCTGAGTAAAAACACTCATTTTTTTCTTTTTAGTTCGAGATGATCCTGCAGATTTGGCTTGGCCCATTTCAAGGCATTCTTCGTTGTACGGAACCTAAGAAATCATCTGATCAAACTTTGCTAGAGCAAAGCCCGGCAAGATGAAGTGAATTGACCAAAGTCTCATGAAATTTAAGAGGGTTTTAAATTTCTGGGCTTATTTCTCCCAGGCCTGTACTCCACCAGCCAGCCCTGCCCCACCGCCCATAATGTGTGCTTTGGGGCTGGATCCAAATCTCACACCACAATTTATATTTTATTGGACATTCTTTCGCACTCAAAATAGCCACATTTTGAGGTGACCCAGGTAAATTGAATAACTCCCTTGAGATAAATATAAACTAATCTGTATTAGGTCAAACTTTCTCCTAAGACTGCTTACTCATAGAAGCTATATTTTCTGTTCTAAAAGTAAAGAAGTAATTCCTGGCAGCTGCCATTCACCTATAATGGACAGGCATTATCCCTTCAAGATTACATCTCTCTGCCTGAGTATGCTATTAGATAAACCCTGAATAATCCTCCTGCCGCCCATAGTGTTCCTTGTAAGTCAATGGAACCAACAAGAGTGCTGGACTAGCATTCCTCAAAGTGATAAATGGACCGCCTGTATCAGAATTACTGGGGGTAATTGTTAAACTTCCCTCCCTAGAGCTCTGATTCCGAATCTCTGGGGGTAGAGCCCAGAGAGACACATTTTAAGGAGCACTTTAAGTAACCCTTATGCACGGTGAATTTTGAGAATCATTGTGAAGAGGCTGCTTAAGATCCCAGGCAGTAGCCCGGATGCTAATGACGCCATCTGTCCCTACTTGATTCTCAGCTCCATAAGTATAGGAACTTGGCCTTGTTCACCATGGCATCTCCAGTGTCTAGGATAGGAGCTGGTACATAATAACAACTCAGTGAAATATCTGCTGAATGAGTGAACCCTATAATAGTTCCCTGAAAAATGTGCTATTTCAGAGAATTTTCAGAAATGTTAATCTAATAATTATATAGTCCATTTATTAAAATTTGATAGCAATATTCTGAAATTAAAGTTGAATTTTATTTTCATGCTTCTCTAACTTCAGGCAGACTGTTAGAAATTAAAACTCGTGCTTAAATAATAGCTCTTTTTTCTCAGTATTTGAGTAGATTTTACCTTGATTATTGCCAACACGTTTTCACCTTTGGGTCATCAGGTTAAACGTGAGAGAGAGAAACTAGCTGGAGGAATCGTTCGGTCTCAGTCCTCTGTGTATTCACCGTGGCTTATTCTTACAGAAGAGCCAACAGGATAGACCGCTGCAGAAGCAGCTTGAGGCGAGGAACTAAATTGCACAGCAGCTCTCAACTTTGCTTGTGCTTGGGAGTCAGCCCCTCAAATGCTTGGTCCCACCCCGAGAGATTCAGATTTAATTGATGGGATATGGCATGAGCATTAAGATTGTTCTCGGGTGATTCTAACATGTGTCCAGAGTAGAGAAGCCCTGATCCCGGGAGAGTTTTCATGGCCAATAATGATATTGCTTATTGAAGCTTCCCCTCTGCCTCAGTCCATTTGAGCTGCTGTAACAGAAATAACATAGACTGCGGGGCTTGTAAACAGAAGAAATTTCTTTCTCATACTTTTGGAGGCTGGGAAGTCCAAGATCAAGGCACTGGCAGATTTGGTGTCTGGTAAGAGCCTGCTTCCTGGTTCATAGACGGCTGTTTTGTCCCCGTGTCCTCACATAGCGGAAGGGGGCTGGGAGCTTCCCAGGGTCTCTTTTACAAAAGCACTAATCCCACTCATGAGGGCTCCACCCTCATGACCTAAACACCTCCCAATGGCCTAACCTCCAAAAGCCATCACTTAAAGACTAGGTTTCAACATATGAACTTTGGGGTGACGCAAACATTCGGTCCATTGTGCCTTCTCTCATAAAGCACACAGTTTGCTCTTTACCGTTTTACACTGACCTGGTTTCCAATGCTGCTAAGTGAATGTTTTCATCCTGCAAATATTCAATATCCACATAGTCTGTTAATTTGAAAAATTGTGACTTTACCTTTATCACAGGCAGAGTGTGTACTGAAGCATGCAGGGAACATGAAGACTAACACTTATTTCCCAGCCTTTCCTTCAATTAGTATGAAAATCTGAGGAGAGCAGATTTGAGTCTGCAGTTCTTTCAAAGGAAAATGGAGCAAGTCAGATTCATTTGCCAGGAGGCACCACATCCTTGAACTTAGTCTGATCAAAGCGTGAATCATCTAACTAAAGATAATACTCAATGCCTTTCTTCATAAATAAGATGTGCTAAAAAGAAAAAAATAGCTCCAAGGCTTTTGCTAGTATAAACGCTATTGCTTGCTTCTTTCATGTGGGAGAATGTGCAAACTGCTTTAACTACAATTTTATTAAGTTGCTTTCAGAAAAATAAAAAGATTAAAATTTTTAAAGAGTTAAAATGGTGAACTTCAGGGAGCTGTTCCAATTCCTGTGATCGCAGAGCTATGACTGTTGCTACACAGAATACAGATGAATATCATGTATGATTTATTCAAGGATAAAGGATATTTAGGAATTAGTTCTGGGACTGACAACAGATCTTAATTTATTCTTGACAATTCACTTTGTGGTTGTCCTTCTTCCCTTGCTTTCCTGCCCCTTTGTCAGGATCTAGGTACCATCTTTTGACAGGCGCTAAAGGCCACAGGGCTCAGCTGGCTCCAGGAAGCAAATCTCTGAGCTGGAAAGCAGAAGCATAGCAAGCATAACTCTTTCTTTGCAGAACAAGCACAATCTATTTCCTTCTAGCCAGCAGGAAAGCAGGAGCAGATGCTGCCCTCATCTCCATTCATGTGAAAGAAATATTCTTCTTTCTTTCTTTTGATATTTCCAAGGATTTACCAGCTCTTGGAAATCTGATTAGCTCTTGATAATCCCTACAACTTGTTATGGACTGAACGTTTGTGTCCCCTCCCCGAGTTCTTATGTTCAAGCCCTAACACTTAATGTGATGGTATTTGGAAATGGGGCTTTTAGGAGGTAATTAGAGTTAGATTAGGTCGTGAAGATGGGGCCCTCATGATGGGATTCTTTCTTAAAGGAAGAAATCTCTCTCTCATATTCTCTCTCTCCCCCTGTGCATGCGCTGAGAAAAGATCAGGTGAAGATGAAGTGAGAAGACAGCCATCTGTAGGCCAGGAAGCAAGCTCTCCCCAGGAACCAAACCCTGCCAGAACCTTGATCTTGGACTTCCCAGGCTCTAGAATTGTGAGAAATGAATTTGTTGTTTAAGACACCCAGTCTATGGTATTTTATTATGTTATCTTCAGCTGACTAAGACACAAGTCCTTTCCAAAATTCAGATCCTTTTGCCTGAAGGCCCATGTTATCAGGAACACAATGGCTAGTTCATATTTCACATTTTTACCGTGCTTTTCACAAAAGCAACATGGCTGAGCACACTGATTTCATGTGCAATAATGCATTTCATCACAAATTTTGATCTCCAGAAGAAATTAGGAGGAAAAAAATGAGAGGCAATGCTATGCATTTTCCCCAAAACTCATCTCTTTATTTGCTTTCTACTTTGGCGCAGAGTTTGAAACCAGAAGAATATAATTGCTTAATTAATCCTTCACGAGGCAAACTTAAATACTATGCTATGAGAAAAATTCAAATTTTGACCTGGTATTGACATTAATCAGGTAGGTTAGCTTAATTTTCTATCATTGGGATGAAGTCTTAGGCCATGTTTCCTTATCTCCTGGTTGGAAAAAGAAGCTATAAATCCTAGTAATTACTGGCTTTCTTGCAGACCGCTAATTGCTTATAACTTTTGAACAGTTGAATAGTGACTAGATATCATTCAACTAATTTGTTGAAAGATATCCAGTAATATTAAGCCTTGGCTCTTAGATCATATTAAATATTTCTTTTAAAAATAGATTAACGTTAGAGTACTAAAATACAGTAAGTATTAAAAAGAGAAAGCAACTCAAACTATCAGACTCTTTGGAGTTTTCAGATTAGAAAAAGTTGACTCTATGCTTGCAGGCCTTCTGTTCTGAAGATGCCACTTCAAAGTCTCAGAGACTTAACTCAGATGCACAAGTAGATCAGGATTTGGTGACCACAGTCCCCAAAGCAGTCCTATTTATTATTTGTCCATAAATGGGCCTACAAGTTGGAAAATAATATTTCAATAGAGAAAATAAATGGGTGTATGTAAGCTTAGGGAGCCAGTTCTTATCATTCTTTGAACATTTCGTTAGCAACAAAGAAGGGGAGGCAGGCTGAGTGCAGGCCACATAGGAGAGAATTTAGGAGGTTCTGAGTTTGTCATCCAATCGTATAGGCTTTTTTTTTTTTTTTTTTTTTTTATCTTTTTTTATTTTATTTTTTTTTTCTGGATCTTTTTTTTTTTTTTTATTAATGTTATGATAGATTACAACCTTGTGAGATTTCAGTTGTACATTTTTGTTAGTCATGTTGTGGGTACACCACTTCCCCCTCCGTACCCTCCCCCCACCCCCCCTTTTCCCTGGTAACCACCGATCAGATCTCCTTCTCAATATACTAATTTCCACCTATGAGTGGAGTCATATAGAGTTCGTCTTTCTCTGACTGACTTATTTCGCTTAACATAATGCCCTCGAGGTCCATCCACGTTGTTGTGAATGGGCCAATTTCGTCTTTTTTTATGGCTGAGTAGTATTCCATTGTGTATATATACCACATCTTCTTTATCCAATCATTAGTTTCTGGGCATGTAGGTTGGTTCCACGTCTTGGCTATTGTAAATAATGCTGCGATGAACATAGGGGTGCAACGGACTCTTGAGATATCTGATATCAGGTTCTTAGGATAGATACCCAGTAATGGGATGGCTGGGTCATAGGGTATTTCTATTTTTAACTTTGTGAGAAATCTCCATACTGTTTTCCATAGTGGCTGCACCAGTTTGCATTCCCACCAACAGTGTATGAGGGTTCCTCTTTCTCCACAACCTCTCCAACATTTGTCCTTGGTTTTGGATGTTTTTGCCAATCTAACGGGGGTAAGGTGATATCTTAGTGTAGTTTTGATTTGCATTTCCCTGATGATTAGCGATGATGAACATCTTTTCATGTGTCTATTGGCCATATTCATATCTTCTTTTGAGAAATGTCTGTTCATGTCCTCTGCCCATTTTTTGATCGGGTTGTTTGTTTTTTTGTTGTTAAGCAGTGTGAGTTCTTTGTATATTATGGAGATTAACCCTTTGTCGGATAAGTGGCTTGTAAATATTTTTTCCCAATTAGTGAGCTGTTTTTTTGTTTCAATCCTGTTTTCCCTTGCCTTGAAGAAGCTCTTTAGTCTGATGAAGTCCCATTTGTTTATTCTTTCTATTGTTTCCCTCAACTGAGGAGTTACAGTGTCCGAAAAGATTCTTTTGAAACTGATGTCAAAGAGTGTACTGCCTATATTCTCTTCCAAAAGACTCATTGTCTCAGGCCTAATCTTTAGGTCTTTGATCCATTTTGAGTTTATTTTGGTGTGTGGTGAAAAAGAATGTCAATTTTCAATCTTTTGCATGTGGCTGTCCAGTTTTCCCAGCACCATTTGTTGAAGAGACTTTCTTTTCTCCATTGTAGGCCCTCTGCTCCTTTGTCGAAGATTAGCTGTCCATAGATGTGTGGTTTTATCTCTGGGCTTTCAATTCTGTTCCATTGATCTGTGGACCTGTTTTTGTACCAGTACCATGCTGTTTTGATCACTGTAGCTTTGTAGTATGTTTTGAAATCGGGGATTGTGATTCCGCCGGCTTTGTTTTTCTTGCTCAGGATTGCTTTAGCAATTCGCGGTCTTTTGTTCCCCCATATGAATTTTAGGATTGTTTGTTCAATTTCTGTGAAGAATGTTCTTGGGATTCTGATTGGGATAGCATTGAATCTGTATATTGCTTTAGGTAGTATGGACATTTTAACTATGTTTATTCTTCCAATCCATGTGCAAGGAATGTTTTTCCATCTCTTTATGTCATCGCCTATTTCTTTCAAGAAAGTCTTGTAGTTTTCATTGTATAGATCCTTCACTTCCTTGGTTAAGTTTATCCCAAGGTATTTTATTCTTTTCGTTGCGATTGTGAATGGGATAGAGTTCTTGAGTTCTTTTTCTGTTAGTTTATTGTTAGTGTATAGAAATGCTACTGATTTATGCACGTTAATTTTATACCCTGCTACTTTGCTGTAGTTGTTGATTATTTCTAATAGTTTTTCTGTGGATTCTTTGGGGTTTTCTATGTATAAGATCATGTTGTCTGCAAACAACGAGAGTTTTACAATCGTATAGGCTTTTAAAAGAAAGATGCGTGATAGTCAGGAAGGAACAGGAAAGAAAAGGCCGCCAGAGTTCAAGTCTCAAATCTTACTCTGTGAGCTCAGCCAAATTCCTAATGTCTTTGAGCCTCAGTTTCTCATCTGTGAAGACAAATAACAATAACTCCCAACACGACTTTCTAAGATGAAAAGTAACATATATGAAAACCTTTAAAAAACTTGAAATCACTATATGAAGAGCCTCAATTAATATAACTATTTTAAGAATATTTTATCACTACAAAATAAAAATAATACATGCTCAATATTAGAAAATTTGAAAATTACTGAAAACCAAAAAATCAACTGGTGTGCTCATTATCCAGAAATGAGAACTTGTTTTCCTCTAGTATTTTTTATTGCAGTAACATTGGTTTATAAGGTTATATAAATTTCAGGTATGTATCATTATATATTTCATTTTCTGTGTAGATTACATCATGTTCACCATCCTCTAGTATTTTTTCTGTGCATTTTAGAAATAGTAGTGGAATAACTTTACAATTTGTATTCTGCTTTTGTTATTTAACGTATCATGAAATATTTCCTATCATGAAATGTTGCTTTTAATTTTTTGTATAATGTTCCAGCATACAATTGCATTATAATTTATTGAAGTATACTTCTCTTGCTCATTTTCTTGGTTATTTCCATTTTTTTAGTGTAACTAACACAGCAGTGAACATTGTTTATCTCTTGTGCACATCTGATTATTTCCTACGAATACTTAGCTATAAAAATGCGATGCTAAAAAGCCTGAAGAATTTTACAGATATTGATATATCAACTAATAATACTCTGGAAAAAAAATAGGCAGAATGTGCATCTAGATTCAAATTTCAGACCTGCTCTTGGCTGAATGCGTGACTTGAGGCAATTAACAGCTTCTCTAACCTGAGCACGTGAAGTAGTGTAGTAGAGACTCAGCGAATGTTTCCTCTCTTTTCTTTCTACCCAAATGTTACTCCAACTGGAGACTGACCTCAAAGCATTCTTGACAGCCCCAAACACTACTTATCCCATTTATTAGTAGCTGCTAGGATGAGATAGAGGTGAACACCCCAGGCTGAGTGGGTGCCTACATCTTGTTGGAATCCCTGAGACAGGGTCCCTTTCTCAGCAGGGCAGACTCAGCCCTGTAGTTCTGTCATTTCACTCTTTGGCAATTGGATCTTGGGAAATGACTCACCAAAATCCAAGAGACTTACTTAGAAACCAACATGTCAATTTATTCATTTATATAAGAAATACAATTATCAAGGAAACCAGAACATTGTTGTCAACTGGTCAGCATAGTCTCTTCCCACCAGAAATTCTGAGAGACTGAATTTATTTCAGCTGTTCATCTTGTGAGACGAGTGGACTCATGGCTCTGGTTTTGGTTACATGCTCTTTTCTCTCCTGCTGGCCTATAGACACTTCTAAAGCTGAAACATCTATTTCTGTAAGTGAAAGGAGTAGCACAGTACCTGACTTAGTCAGGGCTAAAATTAAAAACAAAAACAAAAAACAAAAACCTATTGTCTAAAAGGCAGAAAGACAAGACAAAAGGAAAAGTCAGAAGGTAGAAAAATAGTCTTCGACTGCTCAGAAGTGGTGTATAAAAATTAATTCAAACCAAAGGCAGGTGGAATCCCTATCCACTCATTTTTCTATATCATCTACTCATTTTATTTTTTAATTTCACCCTGGGGAGATCAGCTATTTGTGCCTAGGGTCAATCAGTGCATGTGCATATTTGCAAACACTCCTTTCAGGAAGTCATATTGAAACAAACAACAAGAAACAACACACATCCATCTTTACAAAAATTTGGCTGATTTGAAATTCCTTAGGTGAGTACCAGCAAAATTAGATTTAAAAAAGATCCAGCCTTTCTCCCTTAAGCAATTTCATGAGCTTGAACAATAGATGGAAATATTTATTTATGATTCATAGTCTTTGAAATGTAGAGATAAATTATCAGGGCAGATTGAGAGGTCTGAGTTAAGTGAAAAAAAATTCTGAAACAGGATTTTTAAAAAATGAATGAGAACTGCCTTCTTTGAGGGATTTTTCCCCTTGCAGTACTGATCTTTGTGTGCCTGAACCAGGAAAAGCAGCGCTTATTCATAGATAATTAAAGACCCCGCCACAGAATGCAACCCCATGCAGTGTAGAAGGCTAAACGTGACATAGACACCTCCAATCATGGGTTCGTTCTAGGTTATGACTGTCGTCTCTGGCTTACTCGAAATCCATGTCTATCTACCCAACCAACCAGGTGCTGCAAATCATTTTGAAGATAAGGTGGACATAAATGTTAAGTGAATTAACTTAGTAAATTTAGAGGGAAGTACATATTGCATGGCTGTGGACAATTAAAGGTGAGAGAAGAGCACTCTTTGTTGAGCAGCCGTGATGTACCAGATATGGGGACCCATGCTGGTCATGAATGACCTCACTTAACCTTTATGCCATTCCATTTAAGATGGAGATTAATATCCTCATTTTATAAATAAGAGAACTGCAGCCCTGATTAGATAGCTTGTAACTGATGGAGCTGGCATTCTATCCTAGGTTCTGCCTGTCCTGTAGCCTGGGCTCAGGAGCGTATGAGAAACTCCACATACTTCTAGCAATATTTGCATCTAACTTTGTGACCTTGGTGAACTAACTATCCTCTTTTGGATTTAGTTCATGAGTAAAATGAGAGAAATGGGCTGATTTTTAAGATTTCTTCTCCTCTATGAGTATATGACGAATATGTGTAAGTATTTATTTGCAATACATAATTCTACATAAATGAAGAAACAGCTATAACATAGAAAAATGTCTATAATAAAATACAGTTATTTAAAACACCAAACATACCTATGTTATGTATGTGTATATATATATATATACAAAATTCATCACACACATATGAATACACAAGGGTTAAGACCAAAGGTCCTAATACCAAAGATGGCATCCAGGCCAGAAGGCCACTTCCAGTGACTCTCCAGCCACATCCCTTCTTTCCTTTAGGTGACCACTGAATGGACGAACTGGGTTTGGCCCATCTGTGGGGGTGGATTTAATTGTTGGCCACTGGAGACAAACATTGTTCCCTGTATCTTTGTTCAGCCATTGCAACCGTAATGAGGCAAGCACGTTGAGAGAACATAACCACTTTCCTTAGTCCTCTTGCCAGCTCTCTCCTCGGGAGGGTGATGTACTCCTGGCCCTGGGTTTCCCTACGTGCTTTCACTCACTGACCTCTGCCCAGCTGCCCCCAGCAGATTTGTCATGAGCCTACTGAAGTCAGTTGAACTTGACCTTGCCATGATGTTTATCCTGGAAGTCCAGTGATGTTTGGAGCTCTGGGAAGAGAAGAATTCCATGCTGCCAAGGTGTCCAGACAGAATTTCTAGGGGTCCCAGCCTGTGGCTTCTGAAAGAAAGCTCGGAAATATTTGCTTTGGTGTCCAGAATCTAAACTAACACTAACCTTCAGTTTCAGTTTACCTATATGAAAACAGAACAAAACAGAGAGGCCTGGGAAGAAAGTTAGCAGTGCCAGTCCTGGTTCTGGCTGGTGCAAAGTAATCTTGAGCAAAGCAGCAGGAAGAGTGGTTATGAGGGAGGACTTAGGAGACAGACTGTCTGTGGTTCTTATTCTGGTTTTATCACTTACTTCAGAGCTTTATGATCTTCGGTGAGTCACTCAATATCTCTGAATCTACCTTCAGAGAAAGGATAATAATATCTACCCTACAGGGCTGCTGAGAAAATCATATGTAATAATATATTTTGACAATATTGTGAATTCTCAGAGGAAGGAAGAATATTATTGTTTTATAAAATATTAAAACTAACTCTTGAACCATAACGAATATTTAAAATGTATTTATACAGTTCGGTTTCACCTCCACCACTGGATCATTTCTTATAGAACACAGTATAAAAAGTACATTGTAATTTTACATAAAACTATCCTTTCTTATAAAATTCCTCCCACATGAATGTGTGTATATTACATTTTAAGATTTTTAAGATATACACAAATGTAGCTTTGAACACAATTATTTCTTCTGGTACAATTATTAAAAAATAAGATATGGAAAAAGGAATTGTTTTGAGTAAAAAACGTAATGTACGAATGTTAAGTCACATCCCACAGTGTGCCTCAAAATGTTCCTTCAAGACATTAGTTTTTTATTAACAGGCCTTTTTTGGCTAGTCTACCATGGGCATGACAATTCTCATTGTCACCAAACTATTTGAACATCACTCAGCTCTTCAGACAACCTCTGAGGCCACAGAGTGTCTCCCTAGTTGATAAATGCAAGGTTTCTAATGAGAGGCAAACCTTGTCCTGACATCCTGACTATGCAAAGTTTTTTATTTATTTTTTTTACTATAATTCAGTTTTGGGATAAAAATAACTTTGTATGCACTGCTGCTTCCAATTAGCAATTTACCTTATGTGGTTACCATATGCTAATCAATAAAGGATGCCCTTGATGTAGCCTCAAGGAGAAAGAGGTCTGTTAACAGCAGTGGTAGCATGTAAATGAAGGTGTGCAGTCTTCCTCCCTACCCAGGGGAGAAGGTAATATTTTTAGTTTTTCACAAATGAGATGACTGGACCATTATGTTTCATATGAAGGAAATAAATCCTCTGAGTGCTATGGTCCAGCTGTTTATATCTCCCCAAAATTCGTATGTTGAAATATGGTTACCAAAGTGGAGTGGGGCCTTTGGGAGGTAATTAGGTCACAAGGGCATAGCCCTTATGAATGGGATTGGTGATCTTTTATAGGAGACCCCAGAGAGATCCTCCATGCCTTCCACCATGTGAGGTACAGTGAGAAGACGGCTGTCTATGAACCAAGAAACAGACTCACACCAGATGCCAAATCTGCAAGGACCTTAATCTAGGACTTTCCAGCCTCCCGAACTGTGAGAAATAAATCTGTTGTTCGTAAGCTACCCAGTCTATGGTACTCCGTAATAGCAGCTCAAATGGACTAAACATTGAGTTTGCATGTACGGATGGTCTATTAACAGGTTAAGGACAAGAACACAGAGTGAAAAATAGCATGGAATTTAGAATCTAAAAACCTGGATTGGACCGTTCTCCAACTAAGAACTTGGGAGAAATTGCTGTGAACCTTAGCTGCCTCATTTGAAAATGGAGGTAAAAACAATAATTCCCCCACAGGGTGATTTTGAGAAATAAAGGAGATAACTGATGGGAAATCATCATACGAACAAAAGAAGCACCATCCATAAACACAAGTTACCTACATGCTTAAGCTTTTAGGAGACGAAAGTGGAGTGTGAGGGTCTGCATAAAAAGCAAAAGAAATAGTTAACAAATTATTAAGTACTGAGGTTCTGGATAGTTTATTATTGTCGCAAAAAGTGGTTTCTTGTCGTTGAGGAGTTGTGGACAGCCACTGTGGCTATTTTGACTGTGCTGCTCTTCGTCCTCTTCCTGGGTGGAGCCTAGAGCCGTTCCTAACAAACTTCAGAGCCTAGAAAAAATCCCTAGAGATTTTGAAGCAGCTTATCACATCAAAGGCAAGTTTAAGAGGGAAAGGAGTATTGTAGAGTCGGGGCAGATGTGTCCTAAGTGTCTACAAGGAGTGTCCTATGGTTAATGAACATTGGCATTTCTTTTCACTCATATTGTAAATGATCTCTAATGTTTTATGCCTAGTTTCTTCTGTTCTGTACATTGTACTCATTATTTGGTTGATTTCATACATTGCCATAATTTCAACTTATATCTACATAAAAATGCTTCCAAAATCTGCATCTCTGCCATGACCTTCGCTCTCAGCCCAAATTGTCTTCTGTCCACCTCCACCTGGATGTCCCTTAGAAGGCTCAACACAAATATGTTCAAAATTGAACTAGTTTTCTTCCCTTTAATCCTATGCCTTCTCTAGGGATCCAGTCTCAGTTGATCTCTTCATCTTCTACCCCATTATCTCCGCTATAAATATAAATCATCCTTAATTCAATTGCTCTTGCTGCTCAAACACTCCCAGGGTTTCACACAGAAATGTCTTTTAATTCTGCTTCTTCTTTCTTTTTAGTCCCTATATTGTAAGCTCACGTCCTTCATTGGGCTCTTACAATTGTTGTCTAGGCAACTTCTCTTCCGCTTGTCCTTTTGGCTTCAATCAATCTTTCATATTATCTCTTCACGTATTATTTAAATAAACCATCATGGCATCCCTCTGCCCCAAAATACCTGAGTTCTCATTTTATATAGAATATACTTTATAGCATGGCATTGAAGATATGTCACCATTTGTTACCAACTAAATTTTTTAGCCTCATCTCCTACCACTTCTTTTCACATTCTCTCTAATCCAGTTTATGAAGGTACTAATGGTTTCTCTCTAAACTTCATACATGTTTAGGGAGAAACAAAACTACACACTTCATGCCTTTGTTCTTACTATTTACTCATCCTATAGTGTATCTTTTGTCCTTCTTTGAAATCTTTCCTTCAACACTCTACATAAATTAAACCTCATCAGCATAACCTCCAATCTCCCCATCAGTACTAATTGCCACCAGAGAACTTTGTTTGTAACACGTTAGACCATTGCTTCTCAAATTTCCAGGTGACTGTCATTCAAATGGGGGATCTTGTTCAAAGGCAGATTCTCATTCGGAAGACTTGGGGTGGGACCTGAGAGTCTTCAATCTTCAAAAACTCCCAGGTGTTGCTGATGATGCTGGTCCATAAACCATACTTTAAGTGGTCTAAAGCCCTGTTAGTTAATTATATTCTGATTAGTAATACGGCCAAATACAGTTATATTGGTCTGCACACAAAATTTTGATTTTTTTTTTCCATGAGAAATTATGTCATATTCACTTCTCAAGCACTTTATTCTGTGTTTAAAAAAAAATGAATTGAGTTGAATTAATTGCCATTGCCTGTATGCTGACTGGGACTTTGAGGATCCCATTTGATTATTCATCTTTGTGAGAGGGACACAAAGGCAATAATGACATAATAACAGTCTTCATTTGTTATATACTTACTATATGCCAGACTTACTATATGCCAGACTTACTATATACTTACTATATGCCAGACGATGCATTCAGCACCGTAACTATTATTTCATTTAAGCGTTTCATTTAAGGCTTTCAAGAACCCTGGGGTATAGATACTGTTGTCATCCCTATTTAACACAGATTGAGAAACCTCTGTAAGAGCCAAGGCTAGTAAATTGTGGAGCTAGATTTCAAATCAAGGTCTATCTGACTTCAACTCAGTGCTTTGTCTCATTATGTTCAATAGTCTCCCTTGACTGCATGGCAAGGCTTCAGAAACTGAGGATGGAAAGATAGATAGTCCCCAAAGATCTGCCAACTCAATAAGTGCACACAATTAGTAGAGAATTACTTGGGAAAAGAGGGTGTGCACAGTCTAGCAATTTCAAAACGTGTCATCTAAAACTTCCCTAGGGTTCTGACCTTTCCTGGCTGATGGTGTTGCTCCCATGACCAGTAATCCAGGAACCCAGATAATCAATCACCCACAACACAGCTCCCTTGTGTGGTCATCACCATGGGACTTCAGAGTATCTGCCACCATGCTCAGACAAATAAAGTGAGAGTTCTTCAACTGAGTGAAAGCATATTTCTCTGCTCTATGCCACAGACAGGGCTCCATTTATTACTGAAGCTCAAATAGGGTTTGGGTATGGTCCTGGATAATTTAAAACTAATGGACTGAGACAGAAACAGACAATGTACAGAGACATTTGGTACTTTGGAAACACAAGTAAAAATGTTAGTCATAATGGTTTCTGTAGTAAATAGATCTCTTTAGAAGGCCACAGAAATGTACATTTGATGGTTAGGTTTTTCAGAGAAGTCTAGGTTTTAGGTACACAAACAATGTGGGCTTACCTTAGTTGGTCTTCAATGGATATAGAGCCAAATCACTTTCCAAAGTCTAATCTAAATGGACTTTAAACTTTATAAAATCAGAAAACTTTGGTTTATTTTATTTCATTTTTTTCTGCTCTTCCTGCTTCTTCTGGATGAAGCTGCTTTGTATCACAACTATCCGCTCCAGAATAAAAGGATATAATACAAAGTTAGAATACCTCTGGATTACTAACGATCAGACTTTTTTCAAACGTCAAGGATCAATAAAGCTTAAGCTATAGTTTGACCTCAATCACTAACTCATATTTCTTGGAGAGAATTGACTTTAGCACATGCTTACATTTCTTAAAATTGTCATACAATTTGAAACTACTTTCTCTTTACTCTATGAAATTCAACAAATTCTTCCAGATTTTATGTACTTAAAAAATGATTCATATTTTGTTTCATTTAAAATGCAAAGTTATATTTTGAAAACTCAGGCTCTGAATAAGACTAAGAATTCATATCTCATGACCCTAAATTTCATATTATGACTTCTGTTTCTAGGTTCATTTTCCTACATCAGTCCAACATCTAGAAAAAGCCTTCTTGATGCAGATCGTGTCTCATTAGTGTCTCTTACTTTAGAATAGGGACTCTAGACTATGTGCCACAAATATGATTCCTGTATTCTTTGATTCTTGCCAAACGCAGGAAATTTTTGTAAAGTCAAACAATACTGGCATTCCTTACATAGATATTAAAAGACTGTATTCAATAATGACAAAGTGCACAAATCACTAATTTTGAACTTGTTGGGTTATTTCCAGGGTGAGAATGAAACTTTCAACAGCAATTCCACCTGGTACAGGGTAAGCATTCAATAGTATCTTCTGAACGAATGAATAAATGAATAAATTTGGTATATTATCAACTACCTTCTGACTGTTCATGTGTACATATCTTGTCTACTAACTATAATGTAAGCTCCTTAAATCTTACTTTTTATTCATTTACTCAACAAATATTTATTGAACACACATATTTCAGGCACTATTTCCAGGCAATGGGAATAAAATAGATTTAAACAGTCAAAGATGACTGCCATCAATGGTAGCACAACTCTGTAAATATGGTAAAACTCATTGAATCATACACTTGAAATGGTGAGTTTTATGGTATTTAAATTATATCTCAATAAAGCTGTTTAAAAATTACTGCCATTGTGGGACTCACTTCTGGTGAATCTCCTTTTTAAATTTTTCCCTTATTGTAGCTAGCACAGTGTGGGTATAAAAATCAGAGCTCAACAAACACTAGCTAATTGATTTATTGATTCATTCAAGATGTTGGTAAATCGATATATGATTGGCATGCACGTCTGGTACCTTTGCTGAGAAGCAGTGTAGGTTGTGACTCAGATATAATTCAGACCTTTACTCGAGTTCTGGCTTTTGCCATGTGTTACCCTGTGTAACTAGGATGTCTTTCAATCTCTCAGAACCTCATTTCCCCATTCTAAATGGGGCTAGCAGCAGTACCTCTCTCACTGAGAAAATTAAATAAGAGAATGCGGTGGGGTGGGGGAGAGTAGAAGAGGGACATCAGTGAAGCAAGACTGACCATATTTTGCTATCTGTTGAAGCTGAGTGATGGATATGTGGGGGTTCATTGTGAGATTCTCTCTACTTTTGTTTAGTAACTAATGAAAAGCTAAAAGAAACCATATAGATAATAATGTAAGCTAAGCTCTGATACATGGAAGGCAATGGACAGAAGGTAAGAATTATTATTGACATAAATGAATGTGTGATAAAAACAACTTCAGGTTTCCTCCTGAAAATAAAGCCCTGGATGTTGCTTACTACTTAAATCCATCTGCTTTGCAGGAATTACAAGTATTTTCACATATGATTCTCTTCTAAGATAAACACACAAATGGAATCCGGTGGATATTTGTTCTCACAATACCATTCTGATAACTCTATTACAGTGATCGAGGAGTGAGCTCAGGAAAAACAGAGACCAGTTTTTCACACTATTCCTGTCACCAAAGATTGTCTGACAGTCTGTCACAGTGCAGCCGCCTTTTAATTTCCACGTGTAAGAGAAAGATTCAAGCTAACTTCCGGTTTTTGTTTTTTGTATTTTTGTTTTCAAATATGTCTTCAACTTTCCATCTGGGCTGCTTGAAAAAAATGCCACCATTTCTTGATAAAATATTCCAAGAACTCCGAGGCCCCTGGGATCTGAACCTTGTTGATCCCATTAGTTTGCTGCCCTTTCATTAGGTGTAAAGGAAGAGATAAACACCCATATGAATTTTGTTGTTTGTTTTATATTTTGCAATTACCTCAGAAGTAAGAAACTTGACAATCACCTTGGCCCTTTTATGAGGTCTGGGGAAAGGTAACAGGTGATGACTGAAGCAGGTCAGGGATGTGCAGGAATTAGAAGCAGGGCAATGGTGCTAGGCTGACCAGATGTCACCAGGACAATTAGAAAGTGAGGAAAGTCAATACCCAGGGAACCTAGGAGGACTAGCTGGGTGGATGGCGTGGAGGATGAGGGTCATGCCTTACAATGGGAGCCAGAAACCAGAACAGACTCAACAAAGAGAGGGAGCAGCATTGTTATAACCAGCTGGAGGCAGGAACCAGGCACTGAAGGTGAGCTGAGTCTGAATGGCTAAACGTGATGATACCAGCACATCAAAGAACAACGCCTTGAAGCCCCTTCTTCCAGCAAGACTTTAATTATCATCCACCCTGTGACTGGCATTGTGACAGTGATATACTAGTGGACAAGACAAATAGTTTCTGTCCTTTTGGAATTATCTTGCAGCAGTTGGTGTAGACTGTTACACGAGCAACAATAAAGTGTCTTAAGGACTCTGAGAGCACAACTACAGGCCCTAACTCAGACTCAGGCAATTCCAGGAAAACTACATTTAACTCAAACCTGATGCATAAGTAGGAGTTGGCAGGAGAAGAAGCAGGGGTAGGAATGTATTAGTCAGGATGCCTTCGGCTATAAGGAATAGAAAATCAAAACTGACAGGAAGAGCAAGAACATTTGTTAGATGACAAAGAGGCAATCTGGAGGTAGGGTGGGTCTCAAAGTTGATTGAGCCACAGGTTATGACGTCATGGAGGACAGTTTTTGGTCCCCTCTCTGCTTCACTCTCCACAGCATTTGGTCTCATCCTATCTTTGGCTCCCTTCACAGCTGCAGGATGGTGCCTAGCATAGCATTTACTGCCATGTGTTTCCTTGTTCAAACTGAAGAGAAAGAAATAGTAGCTTCCCATCATTCTCTCTTAAGAGCAAGAAAGACTTTTCCCAGCAGCTTCTAGCAAACCTCTCATGTCTCACATTGCCCAGAACTAGGTCATATAAACCAACCACAGACAGTACAGACTGGCTTACTCTTAGGTCAATCCCTCCATCACATCACTGCTCCTCATTGAGAAACAAATAGAATCAATATTGGAGCGTCAACCACAAGGTTCACTACAAGGTAGGGGGTGGAGTAAAACATGCCAGGAAAAGGAATCGATATCTTTGAACTTCTGCAGGCAAAGGAGAGCATGAGAAAGACAAACACAGGTGAAAGGTATACTAAGCAGAAGCAGCAGGTAGTGTGTTAGCATTCTAGTGAACAGGAAACAGGCATAGCAAGAACATTGTGAGTGTGCACAATAGCCTGTACAAAACATCCAGTTGGCTTTTATTCCCCAAACTCCACCACAGATGCATAAGCCTAAAGTGCCTGGGACTGAGTTTGAGATTCTACAGTTAAAACAGTGAAGGGCAGAAGCTGGCACAAATGTTCTCGTGAAAGGCTCCGCGGAAGCTGGGGCATAATTAGAGCTGGTCCTGGGCCCAGCTGCAATAACAGAGAACCAAGAGACGGCAGTTCTTCCATCTTTCTATGGAGCCCAGCCCCAGCCTGGTACTCTGGGGTATAACAGATTCGGGGGCAGTGGAACCTAGCACCCTTGGCACACAGTGTCCTCAAGGTAGGCACTGGCAGAGAAGTACCGGTGAGGATCCTTCAGGTGGCCCTGAAGTAATAGAGTCAGCAAATGGCAGTTGAAGGAGGAGAAGAAAAGAATACTGTTGGTGCTGCCCCGTGTCCACAAGTGACTAACTTGTGGACCCAGGGGAGAATAAGTATAAACTCTTTAGGGGAGCTAAATTTTTGGTTAGAGGTCTGGGGTCATTGTAATTTTGTCATTAATATGAAGCCAGGTGGCATTAGAGTAGATTAAATTAGTACACAGGAAAGTTCATGGAGCAGAAAGAAGCAGCCAGACTCCCTGAGCTATGATTAATTATTAATTTATTAATTATAAAAAGTGTAGCAATACAGAGGTACAATGCTAGATTGTGCTGTTCTCAATGATTCACTATCCCCTTCTCTCTAGGAGGATTATCCATCCTTGCTAGGGTCACCAGAAATTAGCAAATAAAAATGCAGTCTGCCTATATTTCAGATGTGCAACAAATAATATAAATATGCTTCATGCAATATTTGGGATATACTCATGCTAAAAACTTATTTTTGTTTTTACTGAAATTCAAATCTAACTGAAGGTCCAGCATTTTATCTGGCAATCCTAACCCCTGGCCCTTGCCCTGGCCCTAGGACTCACTGTGTCTGCCATGGGAGCATGTTGCCACCTCATTGATTTTGGGCTTAGCCACGTGACATGCTTTCACCAAATGAATGGGAGTGGATGTGATATACACCATTCCTGAGTAGAAGTTTTGAGAGGCACCAGGAGTTCCCATCAGGTTTCTGGCTGTTTCTCTCTGCCACGATAGAGACTTCTCCTTCAGCCTTGATCCCCAGTACAAGAAAACACATGGACCTGCAGCTACCAATATGTAACATGAGAGAGAAGAGTATTCAAGAGTGAAAGCCACTGAAGTTTTTGAGTCATCTATTATCACAGAAAAATTTCCTGATGCAGACATCGAGAACAACTTCTGAGAAAAAACATATTTTGTGAGTACATGAATACAAAAGTAAGTTTTTCCTAACACACAAGGACTACAGATTTTTCTACCTGTGATATTTCATCTATATGACAATTTATTTTCTCTTTCAATTTTAAGGTAAAAATTTCATCCAATCCCTTTATTCTGGGGGCATCAGTGGGAGCATATTTCTTTCAGCCCTTGGATAGATAATCTTCACAGAAATAATTTACAATGTACAGTATATAGTTTAATTGATCAAAAATATGTATTCCGTAGATACTTTCTGTGGGATTGGCCTTGTGTTAAACAGATCGTTAGCCTAGGTGGCTAGCTGATAATCGTCCTAATTCAGACCACATGAAAATCTACATCTTTCCATTTGGAAAAGCCATGTTTACTGGGACATCACCTAAAATATAATTTTAAAAAATCGAAGGTGGGATTACATTTAAACTAATTTTTAAAATCCTTTCAAGTCTGGACTCAACTTTGAATTTTTGTCATCTTCTTCGCAGCAGCCACTCACTTCTCTCAGCAAACAGTTGACAAAATTCAGATGTAACGGATACACACACACATGCATACATGAGAAATTTCTGCATCTGAATCTTTTTCCTCTACTTCTAATATTCTCCAGTCTTTTTGGCTATGTCTACAGCGTTTCATTATTGGCACGATTGTCACAATTTCCCACAATGCATTGGGTCTTCATCCACCTCTGCTTCTACAAGGTAGCATGGCTATCCCAGGGACTCAGATTAATATTAAATAAATATTTGGCTGATCCTTGTAGACTTGACTTTTATCACTGTTTGCTACAGCTCTGAAGGGGCCATGCTAGACCTGTTTTGTACGTGCACAATCTTGACTATTTACACTATCAATAATAACCCTCTATCTTTCACTTGGGAGTCACTGTCCCCTACCCTTGCCTACACTTTAGCCCTTTGAATGTGCAACTGCAAAGACACAAGGGAAAAAAAATCATGGGAACATTTTTGTCTCTTAATCAGCACTGTTTCTGTAGTCCTTCCTGAACATTCCTGAGGCTGAGCCTGATGAATTTTGTCAACAAGGAAATGTCAGCCAGAGCCTGGTGTTTAACTCATTTGCACTGTGCAGTTTGCAGCTCACAAGGTGCCAATTAAAAAGCAAAAGGAGAGGCAGAGGAGCCTGTCTGTCGGCTTGGCTGGAGTGAGACCGGATATTAATTATTAAAGGAACTCAAAATTAGCAAGAGCTAAGCCAGAAGAAGCACACCTTTCAAGAACAATGGGAGCTGAAATGCTGCACTGAGAATTGAATAAGATGAAATGGTTTCCAGCTGCAACAAGAGGGAGTTAGAAAAGCTGTTTGGAAGTCATCCCTTACAGGGTTGTTAAACGCCTGAATGATTACTGATGGAGATTATGGAATCTTGTTTTTTTGGAGGCTTAAGAAATGAAAAGGATAGCTAAATATTTTATTAGACCACCTACTGTGTTTCAGTTCCTGCATTAATCCACTGTGATTCAGCAATTGACTAGACAGTGAGGTTCTGGCTATTGGAGAGCTTACATTCCAAAAGAAGTGATTACACAATCTTTCCTCAAGCACAGAGGTCTTCCTGCTCTCAGTCTACCCACTATGGCCCTATTTACTCATCAGACCTGGACTTCCAGATTCAACTAACGTGAACTCTGCATTTTCTCTATGCCAGGTACCGTCCCAGGTAACTTCATATACATTTCATCCTCACAACAACCCTACAGGGTGAGGATTATATTATGCATTTCACCAATAAAGATTGTGAAACTAAAAAAGATACACAATTTCATTAATATTGCAAAGCCAGGTGGGGTAAATTTGAGATTAGGTTTTTAAATTATAAGACTTTTAAATTACAAATATTTTTCCATCTCACTTTGCTACCTCTATTTTATTTTCCCATCACTGGGGCTATTTGAGGCTTAGACATGCTATGTGTTACTCCCTCTTGCATCTTGATATTTGTTTATCTAGTCTTCTCAGGGACCAAGGAATCAGTCAAGGGGTTAACCTAATAGGGAAGGCGTGTTTTTAGGAATGCTTCATGATACTGTGAATTTCTAAGTAAAGTCTTCCATCTCTTTGTGCTCTTATATAGTTCAGTGGCTCTAAAGATGGAAGCTTCAATGAGGGCAAGCTGGTAAGGAGGAGTTTTGGAGCTTGCAGAATCTATTAATGCTCCTCAAATTATACAGCATAGGGGGACACTTCTGTGTTTATGAGTAGCACTGGCCCAGCTCTGTATTATTGTGAGCAGTAAGAGAGGGATCATTTTAGGCTCTCCTCAATAAACAAAGTATCCAAAAGTACATTTGCAAAATGGTTGTTTGGAACTTGGAATGAATATTTTCAAAGAAGTTAAAAAATTAAGGGGCCGGGGGGCTGGACCCATGGTGGACTGGTTAAGCTCGTGCACTCCACTGCAGGCGGCCCAGTGTTTCGTCAGTTCAAATCCTGGGCACGGACATGGCACTGCTCATCAAACCATGCTGAGGCGGTGTCCCACATGCCACAACTAGAAGGACCCACAACAAAAAATATACAACTATGTACCAGGGGTCTTTGGGAAGAAAAAGGAAAAAAAATAAAATCTTTAAAAAAAAAAAAAAAAACTTAGGGGGCCGGCTCCGTGGTGGAGTGGTTAAGTTCGCACGCTCTGCTGCAGCGGCCCAGGGTTCAGATCCTGGGTGCAAACATGGCACCTCTCGTCAGGCCACGTTGAGGCGGTGTCCCACATCCCACAGCTAGAAGGACCTGCAATTAGGATATACAACTATGTACGGGGGTGGGGGGCAGGGTTTGGGGAGATAAAGCAGAAAAGAAAAAAAGAAGATTGGCAACAGCTGTTAGCTCAGGTGCTAATCTTTAAAAAAAAAAAAGCAAGGTTGTTAAAAAAAAATTTGGTGGGAGTGACATCAGTGAGAACAGAACTTTGAAATTTCTCTCTCATAATAGCAATGAGAAAATTGGCAAAAATTGTTAAAAATATACTTTTTCATAACACTGGAAATTAACAAAAGGCTTTCTGCAATCCAGGGAGAGTTTATTGAAGAAATATAGCAAAGTGTTAGTAAGAATAACAAGCTTTGTGAAGTTTTAACTTACCATATTGCATCTTTCCCTCTCCAGCTCCATATTAGCCTTGAAAACCAACAACCTACAACCCTGTTAAAACCACCAGCCTGGCAGTTACTGGAGGGGGCAGAATGGGGTTGAACCAACTTTAAGGTCTCATTCCCAAGAGTTTTCATTATGTGACCTGTCTGGTGGATCCTGGAGTATCCCCCTTGCTAGGCTGTTTATATTTGAACTGACTCAGAACTCACCAAGTGCAAAAAGCCTGTTCCTTTGTGGCATTTGTTGAAAACAATTAGAGGTAATCGATTAACTTCACAATGCCTGAAGTGGTGGATAACAGTTGGGACAAACAATAGGCTAACAAATGGCTTAAACAATGTCCATAGGGACTTTGAACAGCTCTGAGTTATTACTTGGAATCTAGAAGCCCACACACATGTGCAGAGCTGTGTACCTACTCAGGAAAGACTGGAGAAGGCCTTAAGTCCATAATCTGTGATGACACAAGCAGCAGGTAAAGGTTAAGGTAGAATTGTCAAGCTCCCAGCTGAGTGTTGGAGGAGTACCCCAACATGCACACAAGGCCTCTCAGCAAAAACTGGGAAATCTATTGTCTCCAAATGTTTAAGAGAATCTATGCACACTAAACTAACCAAGTACAAACATCAGTGACCACCCACACAAATAATACACACTTTACTAATTAGTTCAAGAAAGTCACTAAACAAACAACAGTTACAACAAGTAGCAACGATAACAAAAAAATCAGCCTGGTGGGGAGAGAGAATCTGAATTTTAAAGTTTGCACAGTATATTATTTAACATGGCCAGTTCTCAATGAAGCATAAGACATGGGTAAAAATTGAAGAAAGAATGGCTTAAACACAGGGGAAAAAAGTGACCATCAGCCGCTCTCCCTGAGAAGTCCAGACATTGGACTAGATAACGCCTTTATATCTAAAGAAAGAGTTTAAATCAGCTATTTTAAATATGTTCAAAGAGCCAAAACAACCATTTCTATGAAACAAAAGAATGATTCCCAAGGTCTCACCAAATAGAAAGCATCAAAGAGTTAGAAATCTGTTTTGACTCTTTTAAGTAATCCAATAGAAATTGAGGAAATGGAAAGTAAACTAACTGAAATTAAATCAATAGAGGGGCTCAACAACAGTTTGAGTGGGCAGAAGAAAGAATTAGTGGCCTGTAGACATGACAATTAAGATTATCTAGTTTGAGGAACAGAAAAAAAATAAATGTATAAAAATGAACAGAGCCTAAGATATCTGTGTGACACCATCAAGAGTATCATCATATACACATAGGAGCCCTAGAAAATTACAGAAAAGGAAAGAAGATTTGAAGAAACATGGCCAAAAACTTCCCAAATTTGATTTAAAAAATTAATCTACACATTCAAGAATCTCAACAAACTCTAAGTAGGGTAAATCAAAAGTCCACACCTAGACATATCATAATCAAGCTGTTAAAAGACAAAGAAGACTCTTGAAAGTATCGAGAGAAGCAACTTATCACAGAAGATAGTCTCAACAAAATTAAGAGCCCATTATGCATCAGAAACCACGGAGGCCAGAAGGTAGTGGAAGGACATATTCAAAGAGAAAAAAAAAATCAGTGAAGAATTCTATATTTAGCAAAACTGTCCTTCAAAAAAGTAAAAGAAATCAAGACATTCTCAGAAACAAAAACTGAGAGAACTCATCTCTAGTAGACCTCCCCAATGAGAAATACTAAAATGAAATCTTCAGGCTGAAATGAAAGGACAATAGACAGTAACGAGATTCCACATGAAGAAATAGAGAGCACAAGTAAAGGTCACTATATAGGTAAATATAAAAGATGCACTAATATATATTTTGTTTATAATTCTCTTTTTGTCTATCTGATTTAAAAGACAACTGCATAATGTAATAATTATAAATCTAGTTGATGGGCACAAGAGGTATAAAGATTAATTTGTGTGACAACAAGAGCACAAGGGAGAGAGAAGGAAACAGAGCTATACAGGAGCAAAGTTTTTGTATACTATTAAAATTGAATTGGTATTAATCCAAACCAGTTTACTATAAATTAAGATATTAATGGTAATTCCTAGAGCAACCACTGAAAAAATAAGTCCAAAATATAGTGAAATAAATGACAAAAGTACTAAAATAGCACACTAGAAATATTTATTTCATATTAAAAAAGACAGTAATGGAGGAATAGAGGACTGAAAAAGAAAACAGTGAAATGGCAGACATAAATACTACTTATCAGGAATTATAATAAATGTAAATGGATTAAACTCTCCAATTAAAAGACAGATATTGACAAAGAAGAATAGAAAGCATGATCCAACTTTACTCTGTCTACAAGGCACACTTTAGATTCAAAGACCAAAATAGGTTGAAAATAAATGGATGGGGAAAAGATATACAAAATATATGCAAATGGTAATAGAAAAAGAACTGTACTAATATTAGACAAAAGCTATACTAATGTCAGACAAGAGATTTAAGAGAAAAAATTTTTTGTGTATTTTACTTTATTTTTTTAAAAGATTGGCACCTGAGCTAACATCTATTGCCAATCTTCTTTTTTTAAATTTTCTTCTTCTCCCCAAGACCCCCCATTACATAGTTGTATATTCTAGTTGTAGGTCCTTCTGGTTCTGCCGTATGGGACGCCACTTCTGCATGGCTTGATGAAAGGTACTAGGTCGGCGCTCCAGGATCCGAACCAGTGAAGCCCTGGGCCACCGAAGCAGAGTGCATGAAATTAACCACTCAGCCACGGGGCTGGCCCCAGAAAAATTTTACTAGGGACAGAGAACATTCTATAATAATAAAAGGGTTAGTCCATAAAGAAGATATAACAATTATAAACATATAAATGAGCACCATAATACAGGAAGAGAAACTGATGGAACTGAAGAGAGAAATAAACATATTGACAATAATAATTGGAGGCTTCAATATCCTACTTTCAATAATGGCTAAAACAACTGGACAGAAGATGAAGAAACACGGGACTTGAATAACCCTACAAATCAACTACATTAACAGACATTTAACACTTCGTCCAACAATAGTAGAATATACATTCTTAAGCGCACATGAAACATTCCTCAGGATAACTATATGCTAGGGAATGAAACAAGCCTCAATATATTTTAAAATATTTAAAGCATATTCTTGGACCACATGAAATGAAACTAGAAATCAATAACCAAAGAAAATGTGGGAAATTCACAAATTTGTGAAAATTAAACAACTTACTCTTAAATAACCAATGAATCAAAAAAGAAATTACCAGGAAAATTAGGAAATACTTTGAGATGAATAACAGGGAAAACACACATACCAAACTTATGGGACACAGCTAAAACAGTAGTTAAAGGGAAATGTATAGCTTTAAATGCCTATATTGAAAAGAAGATAAATTTCAAATTGAACCTTCCATCTTAAGAAATTAGAAAAAGATCAAAGTAAAATAAAAGAAAACAGAAGGAAGGAAATAAGATCAGAAAGGAAATAGATTAGAAAATAGGAAAAAAAAAAAAAAGAGAAAAGTCAATGAAGCCAAAAGGTGATTCTTTGAAAAGATCAATAAAGTCGACAAAACTTTAGCTAGGTTGATTAAAAAAAAAAAGGAGGGGCCGGCGGAGTGGTTAAGTTCCTGCACTCCACTTTGGTGGCCCAGGGTTTCTCTGGTTTGGATCCTGGGTGCGGACATGGTACCCACTCATCAGGCCACACTGAGGCGGTGTCCCACATGGCAAAACCAGAGGCACTCACAAGTAGAATATATAACTATGTACTGGGGAATTTTGGGGAGAAGAAGAAAAAAAAAATAAAAGATTGGCAACAGATGTTAGCTCAGGTGCCAATCTTTAAAAAAAAAAAAAAGGAGATTAACTAAAATCAGAATGAGGGAGGGAATATCATTACTGACCATACAAAAATTAAAAGGACTATACAGCAATACTATAAACAATTTAATGCCCAGGGATTAGATAACCTAGATAAAATAGACAAATTTCTAGAAAGACAACAACCAAAATTGACTCAAGAAACTACTGAAACTGAATAGATCTATAACAGGTAAGAGATTGAATTAGTAACAGTTAGTAATAATAAAAACTTACACACAAAGAAAATGCCAGGCTAAAGAGCTTCACTGATAAATTCTATGAAATGTTTAAATAAGAATTAACACCAATCCTTCAAACTGTTCAAAAAAATCAACTGTTCTCAACTTATGTTATGAACCCAGTGTTTTACCTGTTACCAAAATCAAACAAAAATGTCACAAAAAGAGAAAACTACACATCAATATTATGAATTTAGACACAAAAATCCTCAGCAAAATACTAGCAAACTGAATCCAACAACATATAAAATAGATTATACGCCATGACAAAGGAGAATTTATACGAGCAATGCAAACTTGGTTTAACGTGAAATTCAATGTAATACATCATATTAATATATATATGACAAAAACCACATGATCATCTCAATAGACACTAGAAAAGCATGTGACAGCATCCACCATGATTTCATGATAAATAACACTCAAACTAAGAATAGAAGAGAACTTCTTCAACCTGATAAAGGGAGTTTATTAAAAATCCAAAGCTAATATTATATTTATCAGTAAAAAATTCAACACTTTCCCCCAAGTGAAGGAACAAGGCAAGAATTTCCACCTTTTGCCACTTGTATTCCACAAAATATTGGAGATTCTAACCAGTAAGAAAAAGAAAAAGGAAAAAGGAAAAAAGATTAGAAATAGAAGGCATCCAGATTGGAAGTAATTATGGCAAGATAGCAGACTAGAAAGCCCCAGACCTTCCTTCCTTCTATGGAGACGCTAATTCAACAACACATGAACCAACTCCCTGTATGAGAAATCTAGGAACCGGTTAAGAGGTTCCTGCACCCCAAGCAAGTGTGAAACCACTGCATAGAAATGAGTAGGAAATTTCATGCCACCTTCTTTCCATAGTCTCTTAACCCTGGCAGAGCCCCACAAAATCAGGAAGAAACTCTCAGCTTTTGCTTCTCCCTGGGGAAGGAAAGAGAAGACTAGACTGTACATCGAATATTCTGACTTTTGGAGCAAGGATGCCTGATGTACTAGCTTCTGTCTGACCTGCTTAGAATAAAAGAAAGCAAGGCAGGGTTCTGTTGCTCCAGAGGACCCACAGTACAGCAGGCGGAGACCAATACACTTTGGTGCCCTCTCTGTTAGGGAGGCAAGAGAGTGGATCATGTTCCAATGTTCCAGCTGAGGACTAGTTTCTATCTCACCTGTCTCAGAATATGGAGAGGATCTGACATACTCTAGATGCCTGAGGGCCCCTGAGAACAAAATGTGCTTCAGAGGACCCACGTGCAGCAGACAGAAACCAGAGAGAGCAAGAGATTATGAGCTCCTGAAAAAAAGAAACTGGCAAATCCCTTTAATTAGAAATCTTATATACAAGTCCAGAAAAGATAGATCCACAGAGAATATTTGAGATTAAACACCTAAACATAAGACTTGAAACTATAAAACTGCTGGAAGAAAATACAGAAGGGAATGCTTCATAGTAGTGGTTTGGGCCATAATGTCTTGTATATGATTCCAAAAGCGCAGGCAACAAAAGCAAAAGTAAATAAGTGGGACTACATCAAACTAAAAAGCTTCTGCACAGCAAAGGAAACAATCAATGGAGTGAAAAGACAGCCTACCGAATGGGAGAAAATATTTTCAAACTACATATCTGATAAGGGGCTAATACACAAAATATGTAGAAAACTCCTACAATTTAATAGTAAAGAAAACCCAAATAACTCACTTAAGACTTGGGCAAAAGACTTGAATAGACATTTTTCCAAAGATAACTTACAAATGGCCAACAGGTACATGAAAAGAAGCTCAACATCACTCATTATCAGGGTAGTGAGATATCATCGCAAACTTCTTAATATGGCCATTATCCACCACCAGCACTCCCCTTCACACACACACACACACACACACACACAAAGAAAGAGAAACAACAAGGTTTGTCAAGGAGAGGGATAAATTGGAAACTTTATGCACTATTGGTAGGAATGTAAAATGGTGCAGAATGAAGAACAGTATGGAGGTTACTCAAAAAATTAAAAATAGATCTACCATAAGATTCAGCAATCCTACTTCTGGATATTTATCCAAAAGAACTGAAATCATAATCTCAAAAAGATATTAGCACTCTATTTTCATTGCAGCATTGTTCATAATAGCCAAGAGGTAGAAATGACCTAAATGTTCATCAATAAGTGAATGGATAAGGAAATGTGCCATACATATACAATGGAATATTATTCAACTTTAAAAAAGAAGGAAATCCTGCCACATGCAACAGCACGGATAAACCTTGAGGCTATTGTGCTAAGTGAAATAAGGCAGTCACAGAAGTGCAAACACTGTATGATACCACTTGCATGAGATATATAACATAGTCAAATTCATAGAAGCAGAGAGTAGAATCGTGGTTGTCGGCGGGGGGAGGGAGAAATGGGGAGCTGCTGTTCAGTGGGTATAAAGTTTCAGTCATGCAAAATGAAAAGAGAAAGATCAGCTGTACAACATTGTGCTTACAGTTAACAATACTGTACTGTACACTTAAAAATCTTTTGAGGGGAGATCACATGTTATGTGTTTTTTATTACAATATAAAAAGCATCTAGATTGGAAAGGAAGATATAAAACTGCCTCTATTTGTCATGATCTTGTTTGTGGAAAATCCTAAGGAATCCACAAAACCATTGAAGCTGGTAATCAAGTTCAGCAAAGTTGCAGGATACAAGATCAACACAAAAAAATCAGTTGAACTTCTACAATTAGCAATGAACAACTTGAAAGTAAAATCAAGAAAACAATTCCATTTATAATAGCAGCAAAAAGAATAAAGTACTTAGGAATAAATATAACAAAGAAAGTCTAAGAGTGGTATACTAAAGACTAGAAACAACTTAAAGACGTAAATAAATGGAAAGATATCTCATGTTCATGGATTGGAAGACTTAATATTGTTAAGATTGGCAATACTCCCTAAATTGATCTACACATTCAAAGTAATACTTACCAGAATCCCAACTGAGTTCTTTGTGAAAAATGACGAGCTTATCCTTAAATTCATATGGGAGTGCAAGAGACGCAGATAGCCAAAAAATTTTGAAAAAGAAGAACAAAATTAGATGACCTACACTTCCCAATTTCAAAACTTACCTCAAAGTTACAATAATCAAAACTGTATAGCACTGACACAAGGATGGACACATAAATCAATGGAAAAGAATTGAGAGTTCAGAAATAAACCCATTAATGTAGAAACAATTGATTTTCAGCAACAGTGCCAAGACAATTCAATGGATAAAGAATTGTCTTTTCAGCCAATGGTGCTTGAATAAATGGATATTCACATGTAAAATAACGAAGTTGGACCCCTCGCTCAAACCACGTAAAAAATTAACTCGAAATGGGGGCTGGCCCCATGGCAGACTCATTAAGTTTGTGCGTTCCACTGCAGGTGGCCCAGTGTTTTGTCTGTTGGCATCCTGGGCACGGACATGGCACTGCTCATCAAACCACGCTGAGGCGGTGTCCCACATGCCACAACTAGAAGGACCCACAACTAAGAATATACAACTATGTACCAGGGGGCTTTGGGGAGAAAAAGGAAAAGAATAAAATCTTTAAAAAAAAAATTAACTGGAAATGGTTCAAAGACCTAAAACTATAAAACTCTTAGAAAGCATAGGTGTAAATCTTTATGCTCTTAAATTAGGCAATGGTTTCTTAGATATGACACCTAAAGCATAAGCAACCAAAAGGAAAAAAATAAATTGAGCTTAATCAAAATTAAAAACTATTGTGCTTCCAAGCATACCCTCAAAGGGAAAAGACAATGCCCAGAATAGAAAGTATTTGCAAATCATATATCTGATAAAGGTACAGCATCCAGAATGTATAAACAACTCTTACAACTTGACAATGAAAAGACAATCTCAAAATAAAAGTGAGAAAAGGTGTATATAGACATTTCTTCAAAGAAGATATGCAAGTGGGCAATAAACACATGAAAAGATGCTCAACATCATTATTCATTAGAGAAATGCAAGTCAAAATCAACTTGAGATATTTCACATGCACTAGGATAGCTATAATAAAAAGGTTAGACAATAACAAGTGTTTGCGAAGATGTAAAGAAATTGGAACTTTTTCACATTATTGGTAGAAATGCAAAACGGTGCAGCCACTTTAAAAAACAATTTGGCAGTTCTTCAAAATGTGCAATATAGAATTAACATGTGACCCAGCAATTCCACTACTAGATACATACCCAAGAGAACAGAAAACCCAGATTCACACAATAATTTGTCTGTGAGGGGCCGGCCCCGTGGGCCAGTGGTTAAGTTCGCGTGCTTTGCTCCGGCCACCCAGGGTTTCACCAGTTAGGATCCTGGGCGCGGACAGGGCACTGTTCACTGGGCCACATTGGGGTGGCATCCCACATGCCACAACTGGAGGGACCGACAACTAAAATGTACAACTATGTACTTGGGGAATTTTAGGAGAAAAAGCAGAAAAAAAAAGTAAATTTCTTCCTTTAAAAGAAAAATTTGTCTGTGAATGTTTGTAACAGCGTTATTCATAATAGTCAGAAAGTGGAAACAACCTAAATGTCCATCAACTGAAGAATAGATAAAGAAATTGTAGGGTATCCATACAATGGAGTATTGCTAATATTCAGCCAAAAAAGGAGCTACTGATTCATGCCACAACGTAGGTGAACGTTGGACACGTTATGCTCAGTGAGAAAAGTCAGACATAAAAGATCACATTTTGCACGATTCCATTTACATGAAATGTCCAGAATAAGCAGATGCATAGAGATAGAAAGTAGATTCGTATTTGTCAAGGGCTGGGTGAAGGGAGGGGAAATGGACAATGACTGCTAGTATGTATATGGTTTCTTTCAGGGGTGACAAAAATGTTTTGGAATTAGATAATGGTGATGGTCGCACAACAATGTGAATATACTAAAAACCACCTAATTGTACTTTTTAAAAGGGTTCATTTTATAGCATGTAAATTATATCTCAATAAAAATGAAGTTCCATTTTTTATCAGATTGGGAAAAGAAAAAGTTTGATAATGCCCAGTATTCACAGGTTTATGGAGAGATCAGCACCTTCATGCTCTGTTGCTGGGAGTGTAAATAGATTCAACTCTTTTGAAGGGCAATTAGGCAGCGTCTGTCAGTGTTTTAGATGCTTGCACTCTGACTCAGCAATTCTACTGCTAACAATTTACCCTATAGATATGCCAGCATGCTATGCCAAAATTGTGTGCAACGACGTTCACTGCGACATTGTTTGCAATAACAAAAAGCTACAAACCATTTAGACATCCATCGGCATGAGATCCACTAAAACACCCAGAAAATGGAAAACTATACAGTCATTAAAACATGAAGTAGAACTGTGTTGCTGCAATGGGAAGATCTTCAAGATATATTATGCTTAAAAAAGAGAAAAACTATGCACAGCACTATGATCTCATCTGTGTCAAATAAATGATAAATAGAAAAAATTTGTAAGTTAGGTTGTTATTAGTTTACCAACTTAGCCCACACACATTGAGTTTACCCATTGTTAGGAGCAGTTGTACCACAACGATCCTGGAAACAGAGACAGTTCCCATCTTACAATTTAAGTGTATAAATTTGGGCAAGTTGCCTAACTTCTCTGAGAACTCATTTCTTCATCTAAAAATGGAGCAAAGCCTTCATCATAGAGTCATTGTGAAGATAATATGAGTTATATACATATAAAAGCTTTAGAAGTCTTTAATAAACAATCACACATAACATTATTTTAATGTGAGTAAAGTTGTTCTCATAGCACTCTAAATCCAGAGACTACTCTAAAATTCTTGATTTTTAAACAGATCAAAGCTGTTTTTATGTGAGCAGCACTAATGATGGTGTTTAAGTCATTATCCCCCTGGGATGACTTACTTTTCTGAGTACTCAGCTCCAGCACCCTAAAATTCTGGATCTATCTGTGCACCGAACTATCCAAATTTCGAACCCCTTCAAACCCTGGGCATTGAGGAAGTTGGGAAAGTTAGCAGCAGCAGAGTAGCTCCTATAACATTGCCGAGATGGGTTTCCAGCCTCCCAGAGATGAGGAAGACAAACAGCATCGACAGCAGTGGAAAACTCTGTGTGCAAAGAACCTGTGCCAGCATTGCGGGTTGTGGCAACAGGGAGGTGGACAGACACACATATCCATGTATTTTGACCACATATGGCCAGAGTCCATCTGTCATAGCCCATCCAGACAATGAGTGAATAAGCATGGTGTCATTTTGTACTTTGCTTTTTTGTTTCGCCTATTTGCTTCGTTTATTCTGTATTTTTTTTCTGTGGAATGGCAGAGTGGCATCATGCAAAAGACAAGGAATCTGGGGCCCAAGGGAGCACGTTTTAACTGCAACTCCCCGACTTCCTAGCAGAGTAGACTTAGGCAAGTCTCTTAACCCATCTGAGCCTCTACGTCGTCTTTTGATGATAAACACATAAGCACACTTGCACCATACCTTGGATATAAAAATTTTCAATCAATTATAATGTCTCTTCCCCTTCCCTTCCCTTCTCCTTCCCCTTTCCATTCCCCTTTCCCTTCCCCTTAGTTGCCCCCCTTCCTTTCCTTATGATATAATCTGCCTTTTTGGTCTTGGTTAAAGATGTTCTTTCCTCTTCACACCAAAAACCTAACGGTGTAGTGTATATCAGTGGACATCAAGGACATCTGCCCAATGCGGTTGCTTTAGATTTCTGAGGGCATGTTTCAATGGTCATCATGCAAAGAGTTTAAGTAATAGGAAACCTGCAAGGCACTAGAAGGAATACCGATTTTATTTCAATTTTTACAATGTAACATCTAAATTTTTCCATCGATTTTTACAATGTGATGTCTAAAACCTAGAAATGGGAGGATGCTAGAGGAAATATAGTAACTTCCATCGGCAGTCTCCACATGAAAATGGGAATCATTGCTGGCAGAGTCTCCCCCACCTTCACCCTTCATCAGTGCTTTAGTTCACAGTGTGCTCTGCAATACGATCATGCCTGGACCTCCCTGCGGTAAGTGGGAGCTGAGGAGTAAATATTCACCAGCCAGTTGACTTCACTGGGTAGCAACAAAAATTCCCCTTCCAGGATTCCATCATTCTCAATATACACAAAAAGGACAAAGGGAGATTTCCCTATGTGGATTGCTTTGCAGGAATTAAATTCATTTAAAGCAAAATGTAAGAAACCTTAAAAATTTGAATGGCCTCAAGTCTCTTTCCTTTGGAAATTGCTAACTTTATTTTTATTCAATTTATTCATTCACTACCTGACTTCATCATACCTGTATCACACTAATTTTCAACTTTTCTTTCCAAAATATGTTCATTACCAGCTTATACCTTGGTAGTTTCTATAGTGTTTTGATTCTTCATTTGGTTTGTGTGTGTGTGTGTGTGTGTGTGTGTGTGTGAAGACAATTGGTCCAGAGTTAACATCTGTTGCCAATCTTCCTCTTTTTGTTTGAGGAAAATTGTCACTGAACTAACATCTGTGCCAATCTTCCTGTACTTTATGTGGGATGCTGCCATAGCATGGCCTGACGAGAGGTGCTAGGTCCGCGCCCAGGATCAGAACCTGTGAACCCTAGGCTGCTGAAGCAGAGCGTGTGAACTTAACCACTATGCCACTGGGTCAACCTCTTCATTTGCTTTTTTAATATCTAAATCCATTAAGTTGTTTCAGCTTGAATATGCCCAATAAAGATGAGAGCTCCCTGAAATGGAGTGGAAAAAAAATGCTTTACAATTCTGATCTTCAGAGAAAGCAACATTTTGATCTGCTCAAATCATAATCAGACAAAGAGGAGCTCTCTGTTAATGATGCTATAGAAAGCCTCTTAATTAATTCCCTTTGTTCTCTCCTGATAAAATAGAGGATAGACATAATGAGAGGAATGAGATATTCCCCAAGGATTTTTCTCTAGTCATTTAACTTTTCAAAGTAGGGGACGGAAGATTTTTATTTTTCTCTTTCTTTTGACCTCTGGCATAATTCTCTCCAAAAATATTCTCCTTGGGAGTCAAATTATAAAAGAACAAGTTGTTTGGTTCCAAAAATATGGGCTGTCTTATTTTTTAAAGATAGATAAATAAATCCACTAACATTTTTGTGTTTTGAAAAACTCACTTTCTGTTCTAACCGCATTGTTTGTGAAATGACCGCAAAGCAAAGAGAATTATATTAATCCAGTTATCTAGCTATTCCTACCATCCCTGGCTGTTCTACATGGTAGAAAAAAAAAAATCTATGATTGCAGTCGAATAAAAAATAGGCTCTGCTTCAATGGCTTCCTCTCTCTTTCTTGCAATGGTTCCAACCTTGGCTGCACATTGAAATCACTTGGGGAATTTTCAAACATGCTAATGCCTCTGTCCTACACCCAGATATTCTAATTTAATTGGTTTGGGGAGAAGCCTGGCAATCAGGATTCTTTAAAAGTCCCTGGTGATTTTAATGTACAGCCAAGGTTGAGAACTACTGGTAGGCAAAATTGTGGAAGGAAGACTGAGGGGCAGGGCACAGGTCCAGGCTCCCACATCCTCCCCTTCAGCAGAACTTCAAACCGAATAGTTCTGCTTGTCTATGTTTTATACTTTGGGAGTCTACTTATTACTTTTTTAAGAAAAAAATGGTTATTCTTTTTTAAAAATGTTTAGAAACAACTGTTTTAATGCAGAAGTCTAATATCACACTTCTCTTCTCTAGGCTGGCTTCATATCTGTAACCAAAAAGAAAATGGTTTTCAATTTGCTTTATTTTTAATACACCACAAAGATAAATTTGGGCACAAGTTGAGGGATCATTCTATCTTATTCTGGGAGGCCTTGGAGAGAGCAGGACTCTTCTGTCCTATGCTCAAGCACTACAGAGTGATTCAAGAAAAAAAGGCTTTGTAGAAGGAATAAAGAAGCCTACTTAGGAATACTGAAGATTCTTTGCCCTTCTAAAAGAAAACTGATGACTGCAGATATAAATGAAGGTCAATGGTTGAAAGCTTCATTAGAAAATGAAATGTATTAAGGCTCCTCAATACCAGGTAGTTAATGAACATTACCTGCTGAATGCAAGTCTCCATCAAAATGACAAAATGAAAGGGTTTAGCACAAATCCACTAGAAGCTCCACATATGTTAGTTTCTTTTTGTTCTTTTTAAAAGATAGGATATTTGAAAATTACATGGCTGGATGCTTTCAAATCACACTGGTGAAAATTATTCTTTCACTTCTAGCTTTTTATTTTAGGAACAATGAGTTAGGGGGTAGTAAGCCACAGTGCTAAAGCCCCTTGGGTCTTCAGCTCACAAAGGGAATCTTTCTAAACTAGACTTACATAAAGGTTAAAGAAGACTTGTCAGAAAATTGTAAAGATAGGTTCTTTTTTTTTTTAATTTGGGACAATTGTAAACCTTTTTCTTCTCTTTGCTTCTTCTTTTTGAGCTCAAAAGTTCATTTATATCCACCACAAAAGCCATAAAACATGCAGAAGACAAGCAGAAAAATGGCAGAAGTAAGTCCTTCTTTATCAGTAATTACTTCAAATGTAAATGGATTAAACTCTCCAATAAAAAGGCAGAGATTGGAAAATGGATTTAAAAAACATGATCCAACCATATGCTGTCTACAAGAGACTCACTTTAAATCCAAAGACACAAATTGCTTGAAAATGAAAGAATAGAAAAAGATATTCCATGCAAATAGTAACCAAAAGATAGTGGGGGTAGCATAGTAATATCAGACAAAATAGATTTTGAGCCAAAAACTATTATAAGAGACAAGGACATTATATAATGATAAAGGGACAATTCATCAGGATTATAACAATTATAAACCTATATGCACCAAACAGAGCTTCAAAATACATGGAGCAAACACTGACAGAATTGAAGAAAGAAACAGTTCTACAATAACAGTTGAACATTTCAATACCATTTTCAATAATGGATAGAACATCTAGACAGAGATCAGTAAGAAAATAGAAGTCTTGAACAGCAATATAAACCAACTAGACCTAAGAGGCATACAGTTAATTCTCTTTATTTGCAGTAGTTATGTCTACAAAGTCACCATGAACACTAAATTAGCAAATATTGAATCGTTAGTCTTAGGAGAAATACAAGGTTTGGTTCATGCATGACTCTGATAACAGCATTTTCATCAACTGATCAATATATAATCTTTTATGTGTGTTTCTGTTTAAAGATGGCTCATTTAATATAGATCATTCTTTAACATTAAACTAATGGCCAACAGCACTATAACTCATATCTGAATAAAGCTTACCTAATACATATTTTCTCTGCAAGACATATCACAAAGTTCTTGCACTCAGGTACACTAAACAACACTTTTACAGTTTGCTTGGAAGCCATTTTAAACAGAAAAATCATTAATAAAAAGCACAAAAATGTGAAAAACACAATGCTAACTAGATAACAAAGAAGACACTTGTTTATAGTAGGAGAGCTGAAACAAGAAGGCAGAGCACCAATTTACTCAATCTGAGCTAGGAATGTGCACCTCAGGCAACACATCTTTCACCTCTCTCAGCATGTGCATGTCCACAAATGACTGCAAGAGCATCATGATTATTGATTTCAGGTTTACAAATAAATTTTAGTAAGTACGCTAATTGGGAAATATGACAAATATGAACAATAAAGATTGACTATATATGGAACACTTCACTGAACAACACAAGAATACACATTTATCTCAAGTACACATGGAACATTTACCAGACTAGACCATATATGACACAACAGAACAAGTTTAAATAAATTTAAGAATATTTAAATCACACAAAATGTCTTTTCTGACCACAATGGAGTGAAGGTAGAAATCAGTAACAGAAGGGAAACTGGAAAATTCACAATTATTGGAAATTAAACAACATACTCTTAAACAACCAACGGGACAAAGAGATCACAAGGGAAATTAGAAAATACGTTGAAATAAATTAAAATACAACATACCAAAACTTATAGGATGCAGGAAAAAGAGTGCTCAGATAGACATTTATAGTCATAAATGCCTGTAATAAAAAAGAAGAAAGATTTCAATCAGTATTCAAAAACCTCTCAACAAAGAAAAGTCTAGGACCAGATTGCTTCACTGGTGAATTCTACCAAGTATTTAAATAAGAATTATCACCAGTCCTCCCCAAACATTTCCAAAAAATAGAGGAAAGAACACTTCCTTACTCATTCTATAAAGCCAGCATTACCTTGATAGAAAAACCACAAAAAGACATAGGAAAAGAAACCTATAGACAAATATCTCTTATGAATATAGATGCAAAAATCCTCCACAAAATACTAGCAAACTGAATCCAACAGCATATTAAAATAATATTCATTATGACCAAGTGGGATTTATCCCACGAATGCAAAGGTGGTTCAATATAAAAAATGTCAACCAATGTGATACACTACCTTAATAAAACCAAAGAAAAAAAAACCACACGATCATCTCAATTGATGCAGAAAAGGCATTTGATTAAATCCAGCACATTTTGATGATAAAAAACACTCAAAATCAAGAATAGAAAATAACTTTCTCAACATGATAAAGGACATTTATGAAAAACTCACAGCTAATGTGATACTAAATGGTAAAAGACTGAAAACTTTCCCCCTAAGAACAGAACAAGGCTAGGATGTATGCTTTTACCACAGTTCCTCAGCATTGTACTGGAAATTCTACCAGAGAAATTAGGCAAGAAAAAGAAAAAGTATCCAAATCATACAGAAAGAAATAAAACTATCTCTATTCACAGATGACATGATCCTATATATAGGAAATCCCAGAGAATCTATAATAAAGTTATTATGGCTCATAAATGAATTCAGCAGTTACGAGGTACAAGATCAATACATAAATATCAGTTGTGTTTCTATACTCTAGCAATGATTTTAAGGATTTTAAGACAAATTTCATTTACAATAATATCTGAAAGAATAAAATACCTAAGAGTAAATTTAAACAAAGAGATGAAAGACTAAAAACTACACAACTTTGCTGAAAGAAGTTGAAGAAGACAAATAAATGGAAAGACATCCCATGTTCATGGATAGGATGACTAATATTATTAACATATCAATACAACATGAAGTAATCTACAGATTCAAAGTAATCTCTATCAAAATTCTAACAGCCTTTTTTGCAGAAATGGAAAAGCTAATCTTCAAATTCAAATGGAATTGCAAGGGGCTCTGAATAGCCAAAACACTTTTGAGAGAGAACAAAGTTAGAGAACTCACACTTTCTGATTTCAACACTGCAAACCTACAATAATCAAACTATGTGGCGCTGATATAAGACATATAGACCAATGGAATCAAATTTAGAGTCCAAAAATAAACTTATATGTCTATGACCAGTTGGTTTTCGCTAAGTATGTTAAGTCCACTCAATGGGGAAAGAATGGTCTCTTTAACATATGGTGCTAGGACAACTGAATTTCCACTGCTAAAGAATGTAGTTTCATCCCTATCTCACACCATATAAAAGAATTAACTCAAATTGAACCAATGACCAAAATAGAAGAGCTAAAACTATAGAATTTTTAGAAGAAAATACAGGAGCAACTCTTTATAACCTTGGATTTGGCAACAAATTCTTAAATGTAATATCAAAAGCACAAACAACAGAAGAAAAAAATGGATAAATTGGACTTCATGAAAACTTTTGTGTATTAATGAGAAGGTAAAAAGACAAGTTATAGAATGGGAGAAAATATCTAGAAACCATACATCTGATAATAGATTAATTTCCAGAATATGTGAACGCCTACAACTTAACAACAAAAAGAAAAAAGCCCAAATAAAAACATAGGTGAAGTATTTGAATATACTTTTCTCCAGAGAACTTATACAAATGGCCAATAAGCACATGAAAAGGTGCTCAACATCATAGTTAAGGAAATGTAAATCGAAACCACAATCATATACCACTTCACACCCACTAGGATGGCTATAATAAGGAAAAAAAAAGGGAAATAACAAGTGTTGGTGAGGATGCAGAGGAACTGGAACCCTTGTACATTACTGGTGGGTATGCAAAGTGGTACAGCTGCTGTGGAAAGCAGTTTGGCTGTTACTCAAAAAACGAAACATAGAAGTACGGCATGACCTAGAATTCTACCCTTAGGTGTATACCCAAAAGAATTAAAAACAGGGACACAAGCTGATACTTGCATGCCAGTGTTCATTGCAGCATTATTCACAATAGTCAATAGGTGGAAACAACCCAAGTGTCCATCAACAGATGAATGGATAAACAAAATGTGATATATACATACTATGGAATATTATTCAGCTATAAAAAGAAATTTACTTCTGATACATGGTATAACATGGATGAACCTTGACAATATTATTCTAAGTGAAAAGCCAGATACAAAAGGACAAATATTGTATTTACTACTTAAAATATTTCGAATAGGCAAATGCATAGAAAAAGAAAGTAGATTAGAGGGTGCTAGAGGATGGAGTGAGAGGGGAATGGCAAGTTATTACTTAATGGTTACAGAGTTTTTATTGAGGGTGATAAAGTTTTGGAACTAGATAGAGGTAATGGCTGCACAATTTTGTGAACAATGCCACTGGCTTGATTAATATGGTTAAAATGACAAATATTAAGTTATAGATATTACTACAATAAAAAAAAGTTTGTCACCTATAAAAAATGAAAACTGATTCTTTTGTAATTTTTAGTTATTCAATAACCGTTACTCATAGTGTATGAAAAAGTAACACACTGAAATAAGTGATATTTAAGTACGTAGGTTGCCTCCCAAGGGGAATACTTTGAAGCCTTTAGCTACTCTGGTCATCTTGAAAAGATCATCATCCTTGCTCTACCCCGTTAATTCATGGGAATAAAACATGCAATGCATGGCAGGCAGTTTCTAACACGCCAGCCACCTTCCTAGAATGACAAGTGTTATTTCAAGATAGGCTCTGGGGCTGGACCCACTGCAGACACATTTTTAAGTGAATGGTGTTCTTTGCAAATCACTCAGCTGAATTTTCGAGTAGTAACATAAAAGCGTACAAAATATGTAAAATTCTTAAAAATGAATCAATAACTTATAGATTTGAGTTCCTTTACCTTTTACTTCTTTTTTTTTTTTTTTTTTAAAGATTGGCACCTGGGCTAACAACTGTTGCCAATCTTTTTTTTTTTTTTTCTGCTTTATCTCCCCAAACCCTGCCTGTACATAGTTGAACATCTTAGTTGCAGGTCCTTCTAGTTGTGGGATGTGGGACACCGCCTCAACATGGCCTGACGAGCTGTGCCATGTCCGCGCCCAGGATCCTAACCCTGGGCCACCGCAGTGGAGCGCACGAACTTAACCACTCGGCCACGGAGCCGGCCCCTACTTTTTACTTCTAAACTTTGGATTGACACAGGACTCAGTCTCCAGTAATGTTACCTTCTCTATCTGCACTCACTCCCTGGGTGACCTCATCCAGTCATATGGCTTGAAATAGCATCTGTGCTCTGATGACTCTAGATTTCTATCTACAGCCCAGAACTCTATCCTGAACTTCAAACTGATATATATGCCTATTCAATATTTTATTTGACATATTATTGTGTAGTGTTTACTTTGTGCCATGCCCTGTCCTAAGCACTTAACATGTGTAAACTCACTTAATCCTATTTATTAAGATTTATTATTATCCCCATTTTACAGATGAGGAAACTGAGGACAAATAGGTAAGTAAGTATCCCAAGGTCACATAAGAAGTAAGTGGCAAAGTGGGGATTGGAACCAGGCAGTCAGGCTCTAGAATCTACGATCTTAACCAATACACTATGTTGTTCTCTGCTGGAATGAATAATAGACATTACACATTTAACATGCAAAACTCAACGCTTATCCCTAAAAGCCTATTCCTCCCTCAGTCTTCCCCGAATCAGTAAATGACATCTTCAGTCTTAGATGATCCTTGAGTCTTTTCTTTCTTTTGTAGCCCAAATCCAATCCACAGGCCAATCCTTCTGGATGACTCTGACACTTTCTCATCACCTCCACTGCTACTCAGGCCAAATCACAGTCATTTCTCCCCTGGCCTCCTACTAGCCTACAAACTTTCATTCATGCCTCTTCAGCCTGTTCTTCATACAGCAGCCAGAACGATCCTTTTAAAATGTAATTCAGATCATATTACTCCTCTGTTAATGACTCTCCCTTTCCAAGTAAAATCCAAATCCAATGCTATGATCTCAAAACGCAAAGCAATCTTGTCCCTGCTGCCTTAGTGATGGGAAAGCAATCTATCCTCCTTCTCCTCCTTGCTTACTCTATTCTTGTCTCACTGAGCCCCTTGCAGTTGCTGCAGCACATGAGGAGTGATCCTGCCTTTCTTCCTCTGGCCTGTCTGGCTCTTCCTGGAGATATCCTATGACTGGCCCCCTACCTCACTTTAAGTCTTTGCTCAAAAATGCTCTTATCAACAAAAGCAAGGGTTGGTGAGAATGTGGAAAAAAGAAAACCCTTGTGCATTTTTGGTGGGAATGTAAATTGGTACATTATGGAAAACAGTATGGAGGGTCCTCAAAACTTAAAATTAGAACTACCATATGATCCAGCAATCCCACTTCTGGGTATATATCAGAAGGAAATGAAATCACTCTCTTTTAAAGAGATATCTACACCCCCAGGTTTATTGCAGCATTATTCACAATAGTGAAGACATGGAAAGAACTTGTGTTCATCAACAGATGAATGGATCAAGGAAAGGTGGTCCATATGTGTGTATATACACACATACAATGGAGTATTACTCACCCATAAAAAAGAAAGAAATCCCGCCATTTGTGACAATACGGATGGATGAAACTTGAGGGCATTATGCTAAGGGAAATAAGCCAGAGACAGGGAGACAAACACTATACAATCTCACTTATATGTGGAATCTAAACAAGCCAACTCACAGAAACAGAGTAGAATGGTGGTTGTCAGGGGCTGGGAGGGTAGGGCAGGGAGGGGATGGGGAGATATAGGTAAAAGGGTACAAACATGTAGATATAAGGCAAAAATTTCAGGGGATCTAATGTACAGTATGGTAACTGGTTAACCGTAGTATATTATATAATTGAAAGTTGCTAAGAGAGTAGATCTAAAAAGTTCTCTCCACAAAAAAAAGGTAACTATGTGAGGTGATGGATGTATTAACTAACTTTATTGTGATAATCATTTTGCAATATATATATGTATCAAGTCATCATGTTGTACACCTTAAACTTACACAATGTAACATATCAATTATGTCTGAATAAAGCTGGAAAAAAATTCTCTTGTCAGAGAGGACTTTCTGATATCCTATAAATACTAGTACCTCTATGCCCCTCCCCTTTGACTGTCTAACCTTCGTATGCTGCATTTTCTATTTTTTTAAACTCTGTATTTCTTCCATATCATATATTGATTGCATTACTTCTTAATGATCCAAATCCTTGCTCCTGGAATGTAAGTTCATTGAAGGCATGGACTTTGATTTATTCACTGCTGTTTCTCCACTACCTATGAGACGGCTTCTCATAGTGGTCACTCTGAGTATTTGTTGAGTTAATGAATTCCTGGTGAGCAGACCTAAGATAATGAGAGCCCCCTATCTCTACGTGGGGTCCTAGATCTTCTCAGAAAGGAAAGAGGGATTGCAGAAGATGTGGGGCCCAGAGTACCATCAGAGAATGTGATGGAGCTGACTCCTGGACATTCTTTCATCCAGCAAACCCTCTCATGCTTCATAGATTGTGCTGGTATGTGATCATCTCTGAGGGGTCGTCTCTTTTTGGAGAATTTAGTAGGGAAGTAGTGTGCCAGATGTGCATAATATCTAGAAATAGCTATTATTTACTGAACTCCTATAATATGACAAGTTCTCAACAAGGTTTTCATACAATAATCCTAAAAATGTAAGTATTATTATCCCTACTTTGTAAATGAGCAAGTAGACATGGTTAGAGATGTAAGTAAATTAGGAAAGATCACAGGGCTAGAAAGGGGCAAATTTATGAATCTTATTGCCTTAGTTTGGATTCCCTCAAAAGCAGACCCACAGTCAAAGATTTGGGTGCAAGTAGTTTTTTGAGAAGGTGATCCCAGGAAGCACTGTGAGGAAGTGGGGAGGAGAGGCTGGAAAGGAAGGAAAGACCATGAAAGACACATTAATGAATCCAACTGGGCCCGCCCCTGCTAGGAACTGCTGAGAACCATGTGGAGCGCACCTCAGAACTTACACCCACGGACAAGGAAGCTGGGTAATTTCTCTACCAACGATGTCCCTCACTGCTTAAGGTTGCTCCTGGAGTTTTAACTTCCCCACACTTCTGTTCTGCCCCGTGTGTGGACTGAGAAACTCAGATGTCCAGAAAATGCCCCGGAGCAGATGGACACAGGAACCGGTTCAGCCTGAAAGGGAACTGACCATAGGTTACCTCAGGGTCTACTGGGAGAATAGTGACTGGATAGTAAGAGTGTCTGCCACACAAATGCAAGTGTATGAGAGCAAAGTGCACCGCTGCCCAGATTTATTATACCACTCGTCTAATTCACTCCACTCTGGACCTCAAATTGTGCAGAACCCTTGAACTCATCTATTCCCGACAGCCTACAACCCAGCTAGTCTTCTGCATGGGTTTATTTTTATTTACCCAGCTTGATTCACTCATTTCTTCAGCAAATATTCGTGAAGTCTCTTATTTGTGTCTGAGGGATAGGAACACAATGATGAATAGGGCACAATTTTGTCCTCAAGAATTCTGTCACAGGTTAGTAGGAGAGACACAAGCAGACCAACAATATTGATACACTTTGGGGAGACCGTGCAATGGAAATGGGTAGAGAGAGAAGAAAATGTAAACATTTATCGAAACCATTGAATTGCACATGAAAAACTGGTGAGTTTTATTGTATGTAAATTAAACCTCAATAAAGCTGACAATAAATTTAAGTTACCGGTGAGTTAGGGGAAAAAAGAGATAAGCAATTAGTCCTTGGCACCGCTATTCTAATGTAACACTTTACACTTCAGTATATATAGAACACTGCTACAACACAATTTTGAGGCTAAAAGATGGACACTGTGCTGGAAGTTTCCTAAAGCTTTAGCAAACATCTGATTCACATGGAATGCTTGTTAAAACCCAGGTGGCCATGCCCTGCCCCCAGAATTCCTGATTCAGGAGGTTTGGGGTGAGGCCCAATAATTTGCATTTCTGATAGATTCCTCAATGATGCTGAGGTCACTGTTCACAGAACCACACTTTGAGTACCACTGATCTAGAAAGAACATATGGCTAAGGAAATTCATTCCAGTTATGGTATGAGACAGTCTGCAGAAGGCAACATTTGCACATAAATAATAAATGAATGCTTATTTTTATTTAGAAAGTTACCCTACAGCATAAGAGGGCTGCTGGGATGCTGGTTGGTTATATGAGTGTGTTCACTTTATGAAATTTCATTGAGATATACGCTTATGATTTATGCACATTTCAGTATATGTCATAATTGAATAAAAAATTTACTTGAGAAAATAAGGAATGAGTGGTTCATTTCCATCCAAGAAGCCGCTTTGCTCAAGGGCTTTTGGACATGTGTGTATATATGCTTTATTTTAGGGGCTCCCATAACCTGGTGTAAAAAGAAATCTACTTTCATGAACTTTCTCTAAAGATGTTTAGCCATATGTCCTTGCCTCAAATACTATTGTATGATCCAAGAAGACGTGATGTTCTCAGTGCTCTGCAGACAAAGGAGAAAGAGAAAATTAACTACACACATTTGTTTCAGACTCTTAAAGTAGTAGAAGATTGGTGTTTGCTAATGGAAAAATACAGCCCCGAAGGAGCAGTCACTTGCATCTCAAACATTAAAAGCCAATCACAAACAGTGCTTCACGCAGCCTCTGAGCAATCTCTGGAGAATTGCACTGCATTTCTTCCTTTCACATTCCCTTAAAGAAATGCTTTGCCATGGAAGGATTTCCAAGAATTGGAGAGTCAGAATAGTCACAGATACTGTTGGCCTGAAGAATTCTTGGCACTTGAGTTCTGTATAGATTAGTACGTTGGAAGAACACATGAGTCAGTGTGTGAGGCTGCGTGCTACTAGGAAAGGAATGCCAGTCTCCAGTGGCACCTATAAATTAGCCAGCACTCTGGGGCACGAGGCAGGATTCTCTGCCTTCTGTTCGTTATGCAATTGTTCTCAGTTATGAGACGCCGTTTTTCTCTCTGTTGGCATTAAACAGCAACTCCACTGAGGTTATCTTAATCGTACTGAGCACTTGCACAGAGCAGTGGTTTTGCAAATGCTCTTTACATGTTGCGAGCTATACTGACCAGAATTTCTGGGAGCCCAGCTCCCTCTGTGCTTCCTGTTCTGGATGTGCTGCGGGCAGTTGGAGCTTAGCTTTGGAGAAGTGGGAATTAGTGTGATGTGCTTTGATCACCCCCTGGTGTTGGGTCTGTTGAATAGCAATAACATCTGACCTTGGTATCACTTTGAAGCAAATCAGTGAAAGGTAAAGGAGGATGGATCAACCTGCCTGCTGTGCGTAAGAGCTCCAAAAGATTCCATCACCATATAAATAGCCTGTGGGTGATGGGCGGGGGGGGAGAGAGAAGATCAGATGTAGAACAAGCCTTTTCTATAGGAATGTTCTATGGTCATTTCCTGTGATAGAAAGATGAGAATCTTTTTTTTTCCTTTAGTGAGGAAGATTGGCCCTGAGCTAACATCTGTGCCAGTCTTCCTCTATCTTGTATATGGGGTGCTGCCAGAGTGTGGCTTGATGAGTAGTGTATAGGTCTGCACCCAGGATCTGGGTTTGTGAACCCTGGCCACAGAAGCGGACAGCACAAACTTAACCACTACGCCACCATGTTTAAAGTGCTCAGTGCTCAAGCACTGGGGTATTCGTGCTGCACAGGACACACTTGAGTGCATGGGAGGCAGAGCCTGCCAGGATGCCTCAGTGGGAGCACTGGCGGGGGGAGGCGACAGTTGTGATTGCATCTGCCAGCTGCAGACCTCACTGCTGGCTGAAAGGATGGTTTGAGAGGAGTGAATCCCATCTGTGAAACAAACCACAGGCAGTTTACTAAAAGTCACTAAGTCCTACTTCTATTTATATGTCCAGTTACAGATTTAGGTAGATAATTACCACCAAAATCTAGATCTGATTTTAGCCACGAATTTCCCCTCACTTGTGTCCTAAGGGGAGCCTTAGCCAGGAATGTCTTATGTCCTCAGCCTAGTATTGTTCTGAATATCTTTGTCATACTGGCTCTGTGTCTTCATTTAAGTTTTCTTTGTCCATTTCTTATCTTACTATGGCTATTTTCTGGCATTATTAATATACAGTTGTAAAGAGTCTCTAGCTGCTCTCAGCCTTAACTAAACAGAGCTAAAAGGTAATTTCCATTCCCTTGTTATTGCCTTTTCTGCTTTTAATTCCAATCACCCTGAGACACATAGCACAGGAGGCACAAAGTGTGGAACTCCCAGGCCCTGGAAGGTCTGGAGCCTGTTCTCCATCTCTAGTTTCATCTAAGTCTACTTCTCCATTACACCAGCCACACTGACATCTTTCTGTTCTTTAACATACCAAGCTGCCTCCCACCACAGAGCCTTTACACGTGCTGCTGTTCTGCCTGGAATGCTCTTTCTTTGTTTTTGGCCCTCCACATAGCTTCTATATAATTAAATCCTAGTAGTTAAAATAATACATTCTGAAGGGGCTGGCCCAGTGGCATACTGGTTGAGTTCACACGTTCCACTTCAGCAGCCCGGGGTTTATGGGTTCAGATCCTAGACACAGACATACACACTGCTCATAGGACCATGCTATGGCAGCACCCCACATGCAAAATGGAGGAGGATTGAGATGTTAGCTCAGGCCCAATCTTCCTCGCAAAAAAAAATAATAATAATACATTCTGAAGATTGCCTATTTCAATCCTGGTCCACCAGTTATTGGCTGTGTACCTTAGCCAATTTACTTCAATCTGCTGGGCCTGTTTCTACTCCTGGGACCACCTCAAGGGGTTGCTGTGAGGATTACATGACAATACCTATAGAGCACTTAGAATGATATCTGGCACGTAGTAAAGCTGAACAAATGTCAGCTATTATCATTATGCACACTTTATACATCAGCTCACACGTCACTTCCTCGTGGAAGCCTCCTCTGGTCCCTGGTTGAGATTGGATTCTTCTGGCATGTGCTCTCAGAGGACTTCTGCTTTTTCTTTAAAGCGCTGATAAAATCTGCAACTTCAATTGATAGTTTCACATGTCTCCTCCGTCTAGCATGTCAGTTCCATGACAGCCAAGGCCACGTCTCTTTCCTTATTACTGTGTCTTCAGGGCCCAACTCGTATTAGGTGGTCGGGAAACTCTTGTCAGTTATGTTAGCTGACTGAATCTCTGAATCCCTCTGAACGCCTTCTGCTTAGCAGCGGATGGGGGAAGAGAAGGGAAGACGTCTCTCTAACGAGAGGCTGAGAAGAGACCATAGTCTAGACTCAAACATTCTTCCTCTCTGGTTATTTCCAGTCTTCCAGTGTGTAGCAGTCATGCTCAAAAGCCGCCATCTTACAACCAAAAAGTGCCTTGTTTGGGGGCTGTGAGGCCTTTCTGTTTAACCATTTGGCACTCAGAATTCATGAGTTACAAATGCCCACCAACAAGCTTGTTTCTGGGACAGCCTGACCTTGGAGCTTCGGGATGAGGCTAAAACTGCCCAGTGTGTGGATTTGGCCCTTGGGGTCCATTTTTATAGTCATATCATCCCTTTTAATCATAACTGATAATCGCTTTCTCTCCCAAACTTAAATTGAGTGCTCACTGGGTTCCACTGCCCCATGTCCCCAAAAATACCCAGGAGCAGCGACTTGAAAAAGTCATGACACTTAGGCCAGTTCAACAGCTAGTTTAGGTGAGTTTCAACTTTGCATCTTTCATCCTATTATTTCATTCACATAGACTGGCCCAGCTTGGATATGAAAATGGCTTCCAGAATATGGTTGGTACTCACAAAATCCCTCTTTTGAAGAAATAATATTGTCACTGAACCAGGTTCGTTTTTGCCCGCCTCCCAGGAAGCCAAACACCAAGACGACGAGATTGCAGCAGAGAGAGAGTTTACTCACAAGGCAACCATGTGAGGAAGCGAGAGTATGAGTCTCAAATTCACTTCCCTGAAAACAGGAACTCAGGGATATTTATGGGATGGGGGCGAGGTGGTCTGAAATGTGGAGAGAGGTGATTGGAGGTGAGGAGAGGTGAGGTAATTGACGATCTGCGCAAGCGTAGTCAGACTTCATGCCTCTTCGTAGGACGCATGTTCATAAAATGGCAGCATTAGCGTGATCTGAGGGTGAAGTTTTTAGCCTCTTTATGTCAAAAGGTCACTTATGGGACATCTGTGTGGGCCCAGTTGATGAGTTGGTGGTCTCAACTGGCCTGGAGTGGACAAAGGGGTTCTAATTCCTGAAAAACAGCTCAAATTCCCATTACCATGGTGACCCAGGCTCCAGGGAGATGTCATGTATAGGAACCTAGTGAGAATCAGATAGCATATTGCCTAAGCAGCACAGTTAACAATGGGTAGGTTAAACAGCTAAAAGCCATAATCAGTAATTGCAAAAAGGAAAAAAAGCCTTTAGTTCCTAGCTGCTTAATCATCAATGGCTAACTCTGCCAGTTTCAATACATTGGCTGCAAAGAGAATGGAATGCTGGGGAAAAAAATCCATGCTAAAGTGTGAATACTCCTGATTTCCTTTGGGCCATCCGTCCACTGCCCTGCAGCTTCCCTGTGGGGAGTCCCTGGTGTCTTAGAGGGAATAAGGACAAAGGCTGAGGCCTTTGGCGTGTAGGGGAGGGAGACATTTCCTCCACTCACTCTAGGTTCTTCTGGCCAGAAAACGAATTACATTCACATGAGACAGAATAACAGGAGAAAATTAAATAAAGCTTTATAACATGTATACATGGGAGAGACTCAGGCAAACTGAGCAACTCACAAAAATGGCAGACGTTCTCATCTTAAATGCCCCCCTCAGCTAAAGGCAAAGGAGGATGTCGGGGTTGAGGGGAGTCAGTTATAGGAGATTACCAGAAAAGCACAGTAAACAAGAGTAATGTTATTATGGAGATTTAAGTCCTTGACTTCTGCATTGATAAGAGTTGTTAGAGATAAGGTCATCTCCCCTTCTTCCAGGTACAGAGAGGGAGACATCTTTACAAATGGAGATTTCCTTTACAAATGTAAATGTCTCTTGACAAAGGGTAACTTCTACTTTCCAGAGTTTCTCTCATGTCTGCAGTTTTTAAAAGTAACCAGCCCAAAATAATCTTCATGCCAAAGAGACATATCTTGGCGTGGCCAATTCCAGTCCCCCACAGTGGCATCTAGTATCACCTTGGAACGTAAGCATCTGAATGCTTACCCTCTAATCAACCCGTGACAAGAAAAGGACCTGGGACATAGGAAGTGCCCATAAATATCTGATGAATTAATGAAAGTTCTGTAGACCAGGATCTTATGTGTATTTGCAGATGCTGAAATGGTTATTACAATGAGATAATCATCTGCATCACCCAAATAACATGTATGGAATGATTGCTGTGTGTACTCTGCTAAGTTTGCACAGGCATTATCCAATTTAATTTCCACAACAATTCTACAACGCAGAAGCTATCAGTATCCCCATCTCACAGACGCACAGAACTCAGCTACAAAGTTAAGTCACTTGCCCAGCGTTACTCTGGTAAAGCCCAGATGCTTTGACTCCAAAGCCCAAGTTCCTCACTACTCTGCTCTGAGTAGCAGATGCATTAAGGAAACTACTGTAAAAATGTTGGGATTAGTTTCTTAAAAAATTATCTTCTTGCTGAATTTTCCTTTGCTTTCATTAACAGTTAAACTGACATAAAGAAAGGGAAGTCTTTTCAGTTCAATAGTTGTCATTCCCCTCTAAAATCAGCAGGATGATTTTAGGAACCATGGTGAACCTATCACTGTTTGCTTCTTACATAAACCTTGGGGTTGCAGCTTTACATCTAGATAGTAAAACATGGGAGGCAATGCTGAGGTCTCTGTCAATTATACCTTCGCACTCTCAGCATCTTCTCATTTTCTATTAAATGTCCTTTGAGAGAAGTCACCTGCATAATTACCATTAGGACCCCTGTTAACACTGAAAAGAGATAAAACTCATCCTGTGGAACTTCTGTGGCAGACAGAGATGAATTATTATGACATTATGAATAAAAGTGTCAAGATTTTATTTGTGGCAAATTAAAGACATGATAAAGTAACACACCTTAGAAAATGAATACATGTGGATAGCACAGAACACACCCCTTCTAAATCTAATAACATGAAAGTGGGGTTTTAAAGGGACATGGGAAACTTTCTGGGATAACGAATATGTAGCAAAGGTTTATTGGATGTGCATGTATGTCAAAAGTTAGCAAAGTGTGTTCTCTAAATAGGTATGGCTTACTGTATGTCAATTACACCTCAATAAAAATATATATTTAGAAAAATCGTATAGAGTCAATCTCACTTGGATGTTTCTGAGGCCATGAGTTAATTCATTCAATTAATATAGTCCATATCTGACTCTGTACTGGCATAGAACTTACCAGTCCATGGAGTATTTTTATGTACTTTTTTTTCTTTTTTGGTGAGGAAGATTCACCCCTGAGCTAACAACTGTGCCAATCTTCCTCTATTTTGTATGTGGGATGCCTCCACAGCATGGCTGATGAGTGAAGTAGGTCCACACCAAGATTTGAACCTGTGAACTTGGGCCACTGAAGCAGAGTGAGCAGAACTTCAACCACTCAGCCACAGGGCCGGTCCCCGTTCAAGTAATTTTTAAATTTAATTTCACACCAATCCTTTACACTGGAAACTGAAACTCAAAGACAGTAAATTACTCTTTTGGGGTCCCAAACCAAGATTCCAGTCATCTGACTCCAAATTCAATGTCCTCTCCATTATAAAAAAAAGCAGGACTTCTATGCTACATTTTTCTTTCCAATAATAATGCTTTTAAAAGCACAATTTCTTGTCTACATGAACCTGGTCAGAGTAAGACCCGCGGCTTAACTACACTATACTTGCACCATTATAACTTCCAAACTGAGTCATTTACCTTGAAATAAACAATAAAACCAATCATGGAAGTTCATTTCTCCTTTTCACAGAGAGGGCACAATTGCCAATAAATGTCTGCAAAAGAAATTGTGGCTATTTTCAAATAATTTTAGGAGTTTGTCATTTCAGATGAGTCCAAAAGCAAGAGGCCGATATCAGGGAGCTATTTGACAGAGGAAATATTCAGCAGCCACAATACCCAGTATCTAATCTTTGGCTCTAAGTAAATGCCAATATTCTCTTCCTTTTGGGAAAATAAAAGGAAAAATGAAACTAAACAAAAGTGCACAATGTGGGATTTTGCCTGTGGCCATTCAATGTTAAAATGCTCTATTAAAGAAATTGACAACTTAAACACGTCATCAACAGCAATTTTCGTTGAAATTTCTACAGTATGCTAAAGTTTGCTCAGTAGAATAGAAGGAGTTGAAGACACAGTCTCTATCCGTGGGTTGCCTTAGAAGACGCCAGAACTACTGCGGCAGACCTAGGTTTGCACAGTGAGGGAACCACGGGTAAAACCAGACCCAGAGAGAGTGGTATGGAGGTGGGGTCTCTGAATCCACCCCAGACCTATGCCATCAGTTCACAAGGGCCCCTTCTTGAAAGTAACTCCCAGAACTTTCAGGGAGCCTTCTTTCTGGGTCACTAAGCCCACTTCAAACTTATTGATAGGGGAGGGAAATAAGATAATTCCTGCTATCTTCGAAAGCTCTATTCCAGAAGACATCAACCCAGTAGAGGTTCACAAAATTATTTGCAATTGAGTTGTGCCCATCTTATCAAAAACACACAACTCTTGTCTTCTAATCTGGGATTCATTTAACATAAAGCAGATGGATAAGCATGTGGTTGTCCCATTTTTGAGAGGTGGAGAAAGATTGGACTATAGAGAAGCACTCTGCTTTAAGCCATACAATTTATCCAGGATTGCAAATTGCCCCATTGAGTGGCATGTATAAATAAATATCTGGATGGCTAAAAGCATTGACAGAATTCATAATTACAAGTTTTAGAAATGGAATCCATTTCTTTTTCTGCAAAAAGCTTCCAGATTAATAAGACCAACTATGAACTAGCACATAAACTCTGCATCACTGATAACAAAGCCTGTTGGCTGCAAATTTAACACCCTGCTATTTTATAGGCCCTCTAATGAATACATAGTTATGACTTTCTTTCAAACGTCATGTGCAGAGACCGATTCAGGAATTCAAGTCACTCATGCCACAAAGCTATTTTCTATTCATACTTGCTTAAAGTTGCACAAGAGAATAATTGGTGTGTTTCTTTCCTCTTGTGGTTAAACATAACCGTGCTATAAGTTAATAAAAGCGTAGACACCTTATTCATATTCAGAAGGCAAGCTGCGGCAGAGAAGCTCTTGCCGCTACTACCACAAGTCATAATAAGTTAATCTAACATCAAATATGTGTCACTGGAGTTGCTTAAAATGAGCATCTGGCCCAAAACTTTAAATTGTAATGTAGCAGCAGTGGGCGAAAAGGCAAAAGGGACTTAAGATCATCATCTCCAGACCCGCATACAAATAAACCAGGCAAAGACAGAGAGGTAGAAAATTTCAAGGGACTTTTGGTGAGGAAAATCTTCAGGTCTTTTGAATCAAGGACAGAATAAAATTACTTGAGAGTTCTGCACATTCATTTATTCAACAAGATGTCTTAAGTACCTGTGTGCTGAGCACAGTGCTAAGGACTGGAGTGCAGAAGGGGATGAGTAAACAAGGTCCCTTCCTGCCTAGAAGTTATATGTAATTTGGAGAAATGAGTAAATGAAGTTCATAAGAAACCTTTAAATTCTTTATTTTTATAGAACCGTTGGAGATTTTATTAACCCAGTCATGCCCAGTGGGCACCATGGGAACAGGCTGAGTGAGGCTGGATCCAAGAGGAGTGACTGGTGAAGTAGGAATTGGACCAGGAGATGATCATAATCCAGAATCTAAATCAAGAAAGAATTTCGAGGAGGAAGTGATCAACTGGGCCAAATACTGCTGAGAGGTTAAGACAAGACCTAATTCACAATGGATTGGCAATGCCGTGGTCATTCAGGGAAAAGTGAAGACACCATTTTTGAAAAGCTTGGGAATTTAAAAAAAGAGGCAATAACTAAAGGAAAAAGTGAATAAAGTGGATTCAAAACTGAATTAGTTTTAAGACAAGAAATATTGTAATATGTTTGCATGATGATTTGAATGATCTAATAGAAAGGGGGAAATTAATGCAAAAGACAGTGGATAAATACAGAAGTATTTATATATGGTGAGGTCTCAGTCTACTTTGATAGAAAAGAGTGAACAAGTGAGTGAATGAAGACAACTGATTCTCCTTCTTTGCTATCAAATTTGTGAAAGGGCTTCCCATCAGTCATAGACCTTGATCAAATGAGTTTGAACTCTCTGTAACATCCTTGCCTTATCCCACTTCTAGGAGGAGCTAAGCCAATAGTGCTTATATTTAAGAACTTACCTACTTTTACTGTGCCTGTTACAGTATCAGTCCCCAAAACAAAGACCAATAGAATGAAGGAGGGAACCAGTAAGGTCTATTAGAAACCATATGAACTGCTCTATCCACTATATCTAGGTAATTCACACTTTCAACATTAAACTGTGCTACATTCCTTTTGATGAGGTCATATCTTTGCAAAGTTGGGTTCTTGGCAGTTGCTGTGATAAAAAGCAATTCCTTCCTGAAAATCAATGTAGGACAGGATGTGTGGAATCTGATTCCACGGTTTGAGAAGGTGTACAGTGTCCAACAAGCACATTCATTCCATTAATATGTAATTAGTTATTTAAGAATGGTATGCAAATATTTTTTCTTTAAAAAAATGTGATCATCAAAAAGAAAGTTGATCTATCTGGAACATACAAAAATGAAGATCGATGGGTAAATATTAGTGACTGCTCTAGAATGAGACTGAGGACTCTAGACACTCAATCCTGATGGCTGGTATATCCCTAAAGTAGAGTTGAGCATTTAGCTCTTAGACTGACATAATTAAACATTCGATCCATACTCTGTACCCAATAAGTAACTTGTCCATCATAATTCAACTTCTCATGCTAATTTATATGCAGAAGACAATACCATTGTCAGAGGAAAGAAGGCATTTTAGCCCAAACTGATCAGTGTCGGGGCCTTTTTTGGCAATCTGTGCCTTGCACAGTAGCCCATTTAATCCTCACATGATTCTGTAAAGTGGGCATCACCACTCTATACACTTTACAGCTGTGACAGACACGTTAAGCAATTTGCATAAAATTAGATGGCTTATAAATGCCATGTTTTATTTTCTGACTACCATTTCCTTTATTTGTGAACTAAATAAATCATTTAGCCCAAGGGGATCCAGTTTCAGTACATTTTGCATTAAATGACAGAACACATACACAAGCAAATAAAAATAATTAAATATAATCCCAGTCTCTATTCACTTGAGAAATATTAAAGGGAACCTAATTTATGACCCATGGAGACACCACTAAAATTAAAAACCTCTCTCCTCTTCTCATCAATTTTCTCACATGACAGTGTGCTCTCTAACTCAGTTCTCCAGACACTGCACTCACAGGCATTGATTCTTCCACCCTCCCTGGCTGAGGCCACCTTCCCATTGGAAGTGACTCCTTGGAATTCTGCCCTCACTGACCAGCCATGTTGGTTCTTTCTAGGAGCCTCAGGCCCTAGTCCCCACTTCCTCCTCACAGGCAGCCTGGACGCAGTCTAGTTCTCTCATTCTGATTGCTTTTCTACAAAAGTCCTCACGGAGAACTTCTGATACATAAAAATCTCTACCTCATTACACCTTTAATCATTCATGTACACTTGTCATTCATGTGATATGAGGAGAAAAATAAAAGCTAGTTTAAACACCAAAAACAGATTTTTTTTGTAAGAGAAAATCAAACTCTGTGTTTAGGAAAACATAGTGTGTGGATGGGTCATTTTGGCTGAATAGAACTTGTCCTGAGATGGACCAGGAGTCAGACACAACACCACATTGCTTTGCGTAATGAAGGACAGATTTTGAGTTTCTGCCAAGGATATGGCATTCTTACATGGAGGCAAGAGAGGGTATTTACTGGGTAAGACGAGTGGAGGAGAGCCACAGAGTATCATCTTGGCTCTTGTGGAGGAACCACTAGTTCAGGAATGCCAAGACGTTTTTAAGGACAGGTGTGGCTAATATTCAGTTTAATTTTTTCTGTACTCCAATATGTATCCCCACCTCTACAAACACACACATCCCTTCATGGCCCCACACCTTCTGTGAATCTTTCTACACACACAGCCTTGAGTTGATGATTTTCAGGGAAGTGGAGGAATGAGGGCTATGTACAATGGGGCAGAGGACAGACATGGAGAAAGTCATCACTTCCCAGAGGAAGTGTTTCCTGTGCTGGGTCGAAAAGATGAAGAAGTGCTTCAGAGAAAGAGAAAGCCAGTTCACAGTCAGGAAACATGAAATAGCTGCACTAGTTTGGGAACGAGTACTTTCACAGCAACATAATGTAGAGGACACAGCCCAGACTAATGTTTAACTGCTCCCACCTTATCACCAGAAGACCTGGGTTTGAATCCTGGCTACATCAGTTATGTTAGCTGAGTAACTTCAGATAAGTTACCTAAGCTCAAACAGCCTTAGTTTCCTCATCTGTAAAACAGGACAATCATAGAGCCTACCTTGTAGTGTTGTTGTGAAGGATAAATAAGGTAATGCATGTAAGAAGGTTAGCATGGTGCCTGGCCCATGGTAAGTGCTCAATAAATGTCAATTCTTGTTATTATTTGAAATAGATTTGTGAGGAGAATATTCTCAAAGCCCTTTTGGTGCCTTGCCTATCATCCCGCATAGGTCAATGCTAATTCTACCTACACCAGTTTCCTGACAAGCATGGAGGGGTTTCCAGTCATTTTCTACATATAAGGTCACCTGGTGGTCAAGACAATTGCAGGCTGATTGTGAGACCCCTAGGAAGCTTGCATAACAGAGTGTATAAATAGGGCTTTGAAAGCAAGGGGATGCTCCTTCAACTCTTGCAGAAAGAACTGGACCTAACAGTTCTGAAGTGTGTAGGGGGTTGTTCAGGGACATGGCATACATTATATTCTCTGTGCCTGGAAATGGAGATTTCCTTTCCTGGTTGCCTTTCCTTAATGTCACTATAGCCAGACCACCTTGGAGCTAAACAGAATGAATGAACAGAAAAACTGGCATATCTACCCTCTCCCCTCTCTAGCCACTGCTCCGGAAACTGGCTTAGGGCCTACTCATCACCATTCATTTATGAGATCGAAGACCAAGAGTTTGTGAAAATAATGAGAGCGTGTTTGGAAGGGCACAGAGCACAAAGTAAGAAACTGCAAGTCCCATCTTTATTTGGTAAAGGCCTGGGAGCAGAACATGACCTTAGATTCTAAGCTTGGGTCCTCTAGAAGACAGAGCCTGAGAGAGGATTAAGGCATCAATACTTTACTTGGAAGGTCCAAGCCCTGGGAAGTGAGGATGAAAGAAAAATAGAAGCGAGGGTAGAAAAGATGCAAAGCAAAACAATGTGACACATTACCACATTGGCTACCCCTTGACAGCAAGCTGCAGGGACTCAGCAGGCCACTCAGCAGGAGTGTTTTCTTAGCCTGCAGGATATACAGGGAAGAAATATACAGTGGATTAGTCCATGGGAAAGAGAAACGAAGGGAGTTTATCTGCCCAGGCTCGTCTCATCGCCGCATGGAGAGCTAACTCTTCTGAGCTTTTCCATCATCTAGCCCCAGGAAACCAGAGCCAGTATGTGGTGAGCCCACTGCAGCATTTTATCCAAGTCCAAAAGTTACCTAGCGTGGATGGGTTGTTATCAAAAGTATGACGGGGTCAAAGGCTAACAGTGTACCACTTTATACTCCTTCCCTTGGCTTGGAAACCAGTCAGAAGTACCTTTTCAAATTATTTTTAGGATTATTCCACATAACAAAAAAATCATATAATCTAACATAGACTAAACCTTCCTTAATGCAAGACCATGCCCTCCACATACCACATCCACCACATCCACCACATCACACACACACACACACACACACACACATACACACACACGCACATATTCCTTTGAGTAAAAGGCTACTGTACCTGAACTTCTAGTGGGGGCCTATGATGAAACGTTAATCATTCCATGGAGACAGAATCAATTTCTCTCTCTAGAAATCCTTCTCTCTCCTCATAGACTGTCTAGGCAGTCTGTGTGATTGGATCTGGTATGATTATATCATTAAAGTGAGGTCTGGACCATCAAGCCAGAGAGTCTATCTTCAAATGTTAAGAGAGCGGAGTCCTAGCATGCATCTCTGCCCTGGAGACAAACGCCATTGAGCTATGTAAGCTCAGGGGTCCTGTTCTCCATAGCAGAAACTTCTCTTCTGTATTGGCATCCTTAGAGATATTTCTATTCACATTCTTGCTAGGATGGTCTATATGCCAATGAGCTCCTTTCATACGTTCATCTTACCTATGATTCATGCACATGTGAGTTCTGCTAGTCCATCCATCTAGCTGTAGATTTTAGGAAAAATTAAGCAACGCTAATTCATTGCTGCTAATAGGAGGCAGTGGCTCTCTCTGGGCAGTCCCTAGGGCTTGGGTTGATAAAGACTGTGGCTGGAACTGGGATTCAGGGTTGTTGTTCATATACTTACACTCTGCATACAGTGGACAAGAGACAGGAAGAGGCAGTTCAAGGACTGAGAGGTTTCACAAGGTTTGTGGCGCAACAGCAGATCTAAGTAAGGAGCACAATCCGCCTGTTTTTCAGTTCAGGATGCTTACCATAAGGCCACTCTTGGATAGCATTGGACCTGGAAACACCAAGAATATTGTTTAAACCCTGCTAATAAACAATTTTGTAGGATGCCAAATAATAATGATATGATTTTTTAAGAAAGAGACCATGCCTCTTTAAAATATTTGCTATCTGGTTTTATTCACGCCTGTGGAGAAATAGTCACCCCAACCAGACCTTCCTCTGGGTGGCCCACTTGACTATTTCTTTTGGTTATCAAGATGTAAATCTTTATCTTGCTGAGACCACATAGCTAAAATGTAATATAACCAACACTTGAGTCCAGAGAGTCTAACATTAGAGCCTGCACTTTTGACCACTGACATTAGTTTAACCAGTAATGTCAGTTTTTATTAGCTGGTCCTGACAAATGGTTGTTAAATGAATACTGAATGCAATTAAATGACGCCTTCTATTGTCTTATTTGAGACAACGTAGCATAGTGGTTCAAGATTGATTCAACAGCTGTTTATTAACTATTTATTAAATAGCAGAGAGATTCTTGAGGGAGACTGCCTCGGTCCGTGCTGTCAAATAAGAGACCACTGACCAAACAGGGCCATAGAGCATCACAGTTTAAAACGTGACTAGCATGACTGAGCAACTGAATTTTGAAATGTTATTTAATTTTCATTAAATATAAATTTTAAAAGATACTCAATTCAGGTATTAGAAACATTCAAGGACATTTGGAACAATTTGGGTATTGAAAATATAGATTCTCATTATAAATTTTATAAAATATAAATATAGATCAAGTATTTAAAATGAAAATTTAATGTTCAAATTGAGATGTTCTTTAAGTATAAAATACATATCAGATTTCAAAGATATTATAAAAAAGACATGCAAATTAATTTTTTTAATGCTTACGTGTTGAAATGATAATATTTTTGAGATATTAACTTAAACTATCACACTCTCACCTGTTTCATTTACTTTTTATTTAATATGGATACTGTAAAATTTAAAATGACATAGATGGCTCACACTATATTTCTATTGGATAGTGCTGGCCTAAAATCAAATCCCGACTTCACCACGTATAGGCTGAGTGGCTTGACAAGTTACTTTACCTTTTTTCACCTCTATTTCCAGGGCTGTGAAACAGAGCAAAATAGTACATATATAATGAGTTGTGAGGATTAAATGAATTAGCACATAAATGTTTAAAGTGTGCCCAATACATGGTAAACTCTCAATAAAGGTTAATTGTTATTACTACTGATGCTAATTTTGTACATATTATATTTAATCTTAACACTAATTTTATCATTTCAATGAAATTCCCATTTAGAATAGACCTACAGATTCGGAACACATATAAATATAAAACTTGCCAGACTTAGGGTTTTATTTGGATAAGGATTTTCAAAGGAGGTTGTGGTTGTCATTTAGATTAATGGCCTGAGAAACTGCGATTTTTTTTTTTTTCTGGCAAAACCAGTCTCCCTCTGACATCGTAGCAATTTCTGTGCTGCTGCCTATTTGCAATTTTTATTATATTTCAACAAAGAACCTGGCTTAGGCCGAGCTATTGAAATTGTAAAGCAGTATGCATTATGGAATGGCTTATTTCATCCAATTCTCAACAAGCATTGTAGATTTTTTTGTCTCTTTCTTTCTGAAGAATGTCTATTCAATTATAGGATGTTATTCACATTAAGGTTACCTGAATAATTCTTAGAGAGGAAAAAAATCTGCAGGTTGAGGAAAAGTAGCACAAGGATAGAGGATGGAAAAAAGGAGTGTCTTCTTCTGGAGTCTTCTGCCAATGTTCATAAAGTGTTATGTACCATCCCATTCCCAGACCATTGTCTAAGCTACTTTTCCAAGCAATTCTCCAAATTAAGACAGTATTATTTTAGGCATTCTGAAGACTTCTTAAATAACCGCAGGATATCCTTTCTTGTCTATGGAAATATTGGGATTCACATACTGTGACAAGCACAGATCTTCAGATGTGGTTTCTTTTGTCAAAGAGCCTGCAGTTGGGTGGGTGACACAGATACATGAACATATGGTTAAACCACAGAGGAAGGCATGGTCAAGCAGCTGTGTGTGAAAGGGGCTGTGGAAGCACCGAGGAGAAAAGTAGAACTCTGCGAGAGGAGTAGAGGGAGGAGAGAACCTACCCAGAGGAAGTAGGCTCTGGGCAAGTCACTTCACTGCTATCACTCGGATTCAGCACCTGTAAAAGGAAAGGCATAGACCAAAGGATCTCCAAGCTGTGGTACTCCAGGAATCTTTCAAAAGGAGTCAGAACTGCCACAGCCATGGCCACCAGTTTCCCTTTTGTCCTTGAACTCCTAACTGATTAAAAAAGTTTAGAGGAGGGTTGACCAAGGTGGCAACACAGGTTTCTGAACTCCTCTCCCATGGACATGCAAATTTATGGCTACACACAGAGCAATTACCTCCAAAAGAAATTCAGAAACTAGCTGAGCAACTCTTACACCTCAGGACAAATGAGATAATACCCACGTCAAAATGGATAGAAAGGATGAGATACACTCTAGCTATAAGCCCCACTGTTGGCACCGTGCCATACAATTGGGAGGGAACTCACAGCTTCTCCTGAGGAGCAACAGATTTGGACCCCACATCTAGAAACTCAACTTTTAAGAATCCTTCTCAAGGGACAGGCCCCCAACAGATCTAGCTCTGAAAGCCAATGAGGCTTGTGTCCACAAGAGTCACAAGACAGTAGAAAACAAAGAAGCAGTTGTTAATGAATGGACAAGATAACTCTGTCTATCCTCCCCAAGGCTCAGCACAGAGTGAGCAGGTGAAAACGCCCATCTTCCCTTCTTTCCCTGAAAGGGTTCCATCTGCATGCTTTAAAAGCTGCTTCTTGGGGATCAGGCATCTAATTTAGCACACACCTAGGGGCTAACTTTGATCCTGCCTAGGGACAGGGAAACTGGCTGATACCTCCCACCTTCTTCCCAAGTCACTAGTATCTCCTTGTACACACATCTTTGCCTCAGCTTTTGTAGCTGATACCCAAGGGATGAGTACCCAGAACACATGGCTCTGATAACCAATGGGGCTTCCATTCATGGTTCCTACAAAGCAAATGAAGAAGTAGTTCTTAACAGGCGTTGGAGTGCCCTCTCCCAACTCCACTATGGCTACAAACCCTGGCTCAGCACAGATGGAACAGGTGAAAACACCCATCTCCCAGTTTCAAAATAATGGTCATAAAGATGCTGGAAGCATCACACTTCTTAGTTTCAAACTATATTACAAATCTATAGTAATCAAAATAGTATAATACTAGCACAAAGACAGATCAATGGAACAGAATAAAGAGCCTAGAAATAAATTTATGCATATATGATCAATTAATTTACAAAAAAGATGTCAAGAACATACAGTGGGGAAAGGATAGTCTCTTCAATAAAAGGTGCTGGGAAAACTGGATAGCCACATAGATAGCAAAAGAATGAAACTGGACCCCTATCTTATGCCATAAACAAAAATCAACTCAAAATGCATTAAAGACTTGAACATAACACCTAAAACCATAAAACTCTAGAAGAAAACAAAGGGAGTTAGCTTTGCAAATCAAAACCACAGTGAGATATCACCTCACACCCATTAGGACAGCTATTATAAAAAAGGCAAGAGAGGGCCAGCCCCAGTAGCCTGGTTGTTGAATTCGTTGTGCTCCCCTTTGGCAGCCCAAGTTCAGTTCCTGGGTGTAGACCTACACCACTTGTCAGCGGCCATACTGTGGTGGCAACCCACATATAAAATAGGGGATGATTGGCAACACATGTTAGCTCAGGGTGAATCATCCTCAGCAAAAGAAAAAAAAAAAGAGGCAAAAGATAACAAATGCTGGGAAGGATGTAGAGAAAAGGAAACGCTTGTACATTGTCAGGAAGAAGGTAAACAGCCACTATGGAAAACAGTGTGGAGGTTCCTCAAGAAGTTGAAAATAGAACTACAACATCACCACAAAATCAGCAATCCTACCAATGGGTATATATCTGAAGGAAATGAAGGCACTATCTTAAAGAGCAATCTGTAACCCCATGTTCATTGCAGCATCATTCACAGTAGCCAAGGTGTGAAAACAACTTTAAGTGTTCATTATCTGATGAATAGAACAAAATGTGGTGTGTATATCTGTATATATGCATTGGGGAGCACAAATTCAGGTAGAAACACAAATAGTGTCCTGATTACAGGAGTGGGGCTTGGGGTTTTTAATGGGAAAAAGCGAGGATGAGGGGAGCTGTATTAAAGAAGAGTTCATTGTTGCTAGATGAGTTAAGGCTAGATTTGTACTTCATAGATCGGCTTGAGATTCAGTCATCAAGCAAAAGGCTAGAACTGTACTACAGTGATTGGTAAGCAGTCTGGTCATCAGCAAAGTCCAGTTCCATCAGTTCTCACAGACAGGATATTCTTGTCCTCACTCACTTCTTGGAATATTGGTGGTTTGGTCCAGTTTGGAAGATAAAGAAAACAAGATGTGCAAGGCAATTCCTCTGAAATGGCTGCTCTGGCTCTATTTTAATATGGCTCCACTCAAGTCATGTTTCACTATACACACACACACACACATATATGTATATGAGGGAATATTATGCAGCCTTTAAAAAAGAAAACAATCTTATCATTTATAACAACATGATGAACCTGGAGGGCATTATTTCTATAATAAGCCAGACAAAGACAAATATTGTATGGTATCACTTATATCTGGAATCTAAAAAGAAAAGTCAAACCCACTGAAACAGAGGTTAGAAAAGTGGTTGCCAGGGTATGGGGCATGGAGAAAAGAGGCTGGTAATAGGATAAAACTTTCAGTTATATGATGAATAAGTTCTGAGGATCTAATGTATAACATGGTGACTATAGTTGATAACACTGTATCGTATATTGAAATTTGCTAAGAAAGTAGAACTTAAATATTCTCATTAAAAAATGGTAAATATGTGAGGTAATGGATGTGTTAATTAACTTGACGGGGGAATCTCTTCAATATATGCATATATCAAGTCATTATATTGTATACTTTAAATATCTTACATTTTTATTTGTCAATTATACCTAATCGATCAAGCAATCAGTAAAAAAAAATTGTGGAAAAAAAATATGGCTGCATGTCCCATCTTGGGAATTCAGCTACCGCCAGGCCCTTCTTCACCCTCCACTCCCTTTAGCTTAAGAAATCTACTTTTAAAGAGAGAGTGAATGAGACACACACAAAGAAGTTTACATTTTTATTTTTATTGTGGTGCCAAGGAGCGGCGATGATAAATTTCAGTGAAGATCAATGCCCTATCCATACGATGCCTAAACTATGAGTAGGAAAGTGAAAAAAATCAATCAGCGGTCTAGTGGTTCTGCATGACACAACCAACTGGTTTGCCTGATTTTCCCCCACCTCTACTCTCAAATTGATCTGAAATGGATTGTGAAACTGCAACTACAACTAGATATGTCCATCAATAGAGTTAATAGTTGCCCACAGGGTGCTCTGAGGGCTGTCTGGAAGTTTTTTGCCCCAAACTCTCATATCTACCAGCCTATTCTGTATGAAAGGTATTCTACATTCTTGAATTGTCAGATGTTCTTTGAAAGCAAAACTTAGTGACTGTCATCACCAGTGCTCATTAGAATGGGATTGTTGATTGACTGAGCTATGACATAGGTCAATCAACAGAAGGGTAACGAAGACACTTTCAGAAGTAAACTACGTGTCATATAGCAGGTCTGAATGGGGTACCTTAGGGATGGGAAAATTGAATCAAAAGGTTTTGTAAGGCTCCTAGAAGCTCACTCCCAAACAGTTCAGATTTGAAATGGCTGGAGGACACACAATGATGCACAAATATTACCTCTCCACAATTTGGAGGAAGAATAAAAGTATAGGGGCAGACATTCCTGAGAATGAATTTCTTGATGCATTTATTTCATTTTCTGTATCCCTAGTGTCTGATGTAATGCTTGGCCCATGGTGGATGAACACGAAGAAGGTCTTGGACAATCCTTGGGTGAAAACATAAAGATTCCTTTTGGCCAAAATCAAGTATTTGTAATTGACATTCCCTCTCCTAGAACTCTCAGAGCCTATTAGTGCACCATGGCAATGATTGCTGCTTCCAGCGGTGCCCCTGGGTTCGATGCATAGAACTTTATATACAGGAGAGACTTTGGAATAGCAATTGTTTTCAGAACTAAAAATCAAGACTGTGTTGGCTCATGGTTTGGCAACAGAACAGAATTTGTATAATAGAACATTAACAGTTATTATCTTAAACATACAGATATAACAAGAGGAATGCTAAAATGGTTTATAACCCCACCACATAGACATTAAATAATCCCACCTCTGCAGATGTTAAGGTTTACATAATTAAGTTGAGAACATTTGAACAATACAAGTGATTCAAACCTAAAGCAAACGCCTTTCTTCAGTCGCTGCCTCCCAATCACTGTGGAGTTTCTTATCATTTTTAGCTCCATGAAGTAGTTAAAATAGGGACTGTCCAGGATAATCTGTGAGTCATGGTCAGTCAAGATTCGCAAGTAGTGCCATGGGCAGTCACTATACAAAAGTGATCAAAGCACAGTCCTTGCCCCCAAGGAATTTGGATTCCTGGAATTATATAGTTCTCATTCTCAAACGGAATGTTACGACATTTCCATAAACTAAAGGTAACTTTAACCGTGTTATCACTCACTCTAAGATGGTGAAGTTTCCCCTGGTGGATCTGCAAACTGGTACCTCCTCACATAGTCCCCCTCAATGCACATACTCTACATGACACACACATATATGCACACACCCACCTCTGAAGTTGGCCAGAGAGGAAGCTCTACTCCCTCTTGCTCTCCGTACAATGACTTTACTGCAGCCATTTTCAGTTTCCCTGGTGCCATCAGGGCAGCTGGGACAATGAAAGCAACTCCTCTTGATCACAAAGTCTTACAAGATTGTGGCTCCCAGGTTTTATCTGACGACTCATATTATAAATGAGACACCTGAGGCCCTGAGAGGTTACATGACTATCTCCTTACAGTCACCCAGCCGGTTATTGTCAAAATCTGGTCTTGAACCTAACCCTGATTACCAGCCCAGAGCTCTTTTTATCAGATTACTGGAAAAAAAATCTGACTTGTTTTAGTCAACGTAATTTTGCCTATGCTTCCAGGAAACTGCACAGACCGACAGCTGCATTACTTTTCTAATAGCTAATGCAGTTTCTCATGAAAGCATATTCCTCTCTCTAAAAGTAAATTAAATGGCATAATCTTCCATAAACTGGATTTAGTAACATATTCTCTATGATAAACAACGTTCAAATCGGAGTCACCTCCTCTGCAATGTGAAATTGAAGTTTACTTTTGATGTGTTATCTGCTGATGACGATTGACTATAAATGTAGGACCATTTAGTAAGCAAATAAACCACTCAGTTAGGAGGTAATATAATACACAGCAATTTTTATAAATCTCTTTTCATCTTGCCTTTCCACTGGTTCGGAAGAATTAAAGAGGACATTGAAAATGCATTAGGTAAATTGTGATATTAACAATGCCATTTAAGTTGTTGCCGTGATTTGTGAAAACATGAAGAAGAAAAACATACCTTAGGACTGCAAGCAAAAGTTTACGAAGATGTTTTTCCAACAGGGTTTCCTGGAGTGTAAGAAACACCTCAAGGGTTAGTTGGGGGAGATCAGAAGCCTGGGGGAGTCTTGGCCAGCTCCCTACCCAGCCACACCAGCTCTGTTTATAATGTCCGCATTTTGCATTTGAATTCTATAGAAGAGTTCATTTGAGGAAAGGTTTCCCAGGCAGGCAGGCAGGAAAAAAGGGAGGGACGAAAGAAGGAAGGAAAACATTGAAAAGCTATGATGTTGCTTTTGCCTATTTCAGGTAGAAAAGCATACTATTTGTCAAACCTCAGCCCAGCCCCCACTTTTATTTCGTTGTAGTAGCATAAAAATTTTTGAACTGATTGGGACAAACACTACTAAATATTGAACATTTATCAAGTGACCATGATTAAAATAATATGTTAGGGATAAAAGTATAAGTAGACACAGATTAATGGAACAGAATATAAATCCGTAAATCAAGTCAAACTAAAAGAGGATTTTCATGATGTTGAGATAAATGACTAAATCATGGGAGTGGGGAACATAGTTAAATCCTTATTAATTTTCTATTAGTCAGGGTTCTCCAGAAAAAGAGACTGTATATAGATAGTTTCCTATTGGTGTATAGGATAACAATATATTGATGTGTCCTATAGAGAGAGAGATATATATGCAGAGAGAGAGAGAGAGCAAGAGAGAGAGATTTATTATAAGGGATTAACTCATGCATTTATGTGGGCTGACAAGTCCCTAGATCTGCAGTTGGCAAGCTGGACACCCAGGAGACCCAATGGTATGGTTCCAGTCCAAAGCCAGTGACTCAGTACCCAGAAGAGCCAATGTTTTAGTTGGAATCTGAAGGCAGGAAAGAACTTACATCCCAGCTCAAAGCAGTCAGGCACAAGGAGCTCCCTCTTACTCAGCATTTTTGTTCTATTCAGGCCTTCAACTGATTGGATGAGGCCCACTCACATTAGGGAGAGCAATCAGCTTTACTCAGTCGGTCAATTTAAATGCTAAATTCATACAAAACCATCTTCACAGAAACACTCAGAATAATGTTTGGTCAAATATCTGGGTACTCCATGGCCCAGTCAAGTTGACGCATAAAATTAAACATCACAATTGTCAAGATTAATTCTAGGTTAATTACAGATTTAGAAGTAAAAAGAAAAATAAAACACAAAGAATATGGACGAATATTGCTCTCTTTCTTGGTATGGGGAAGGCCTTTTAAGTTTAAAGATAAATACAAAATTCTGTAAAGAAAAACATAAAGAGATTTAGTTACATAAATGCTCAACTATGGCAATAATTTGCACCTTATCCTTTGCTTTATTGGTATTTAAACTTTTTAGAGCCAAGGAATTCTGGAATAGAAAGAATTACGTTTAACTTCTATGAATTATTTCTTCAAATTTTCCGCCAAGCATGAACCAACCAACTCCAATGCCTTGTTCTGTTGTTTCGAAAAGACTGGATAGGGAAGGTGTACCTAGGGTGTCAAAAGAATCATTCCTGCTGTTAAGGTGAACAATCAACTCCTTAGAGCTAAGTTTATGTGAACAAAAAGAACAATATTGAATTTTCTAGAACTTACTCTAAGCTAAGCTTATTTGTGATTTTTTGGTTTCATTTTCATGTTATTTGCAACATATGGTAGATAACT